>NC_068919.1:71535000-81535000 GCF_023091745.1 Budorcas taxicolor
GAATAACATGTAACTGGTTTCCAATTTACTGTGCCATTTCCTACATGTCCAACTCTGGATGTATTACTCAACATCTAGAAATCTCTTCCCTCAGTTGTAAGTAGGGGCAGAAGGAAGACAGAATCCACTTCATAGGGTTAAATTATATAATATAGTGGATTGTTAGTGCAGGCTAGCATTCCATTCTTTCTCTGTTATTTATATGTGAATATACACACATATTTATATAGATGCAAATATTGAATGGAAAGAATAGACCTAGGATGACCCCAGGTTTCAGGCTCCAGAATGATGGTCATTGAGATGGGGAGTATTAGAGGAGGAATGGATCTGAAGGAAAAGGTGAGTTCAGTATTGGAAACATTTGAGTAATTTGAAATGTGAAAGTGAAGTTGCTCAGTCAGTCCGACTCTTTGTGACACCATGGACTGTAGCCTCACAGGCTCCTCCATCCATGGGATTTTCCAGGCAAGAATATTGGAGTGGGTTGCCATTTCCTTCTCCAGGAGATCTTCCCAACCCAGGGGTTGAACCCGGGTCTCCCACATTGTAGGCAGACGCTTTACCATCTGAGCCACCAGGGAAGTATTTGAGTAATTTAGGGATATTTAAATGGCCTAGGGCATTGGGTAAGTGTTGCTTTAGCAAAAAGAACTCGACCATGAATAGACATTTGAGTGTCATCACATTGTAGATTATGGTTGAAGTTGAATGGATTCAACTCAGGGATCAGAATACAGAGGAAAAGCAGAGGTCATCAGTGAAGGGTGTAAGAAGGGAGAGTAGTTGGGAAGATGACTGAAAAGCATGGCTGGAAGAGTGGAAGAAAGTCCAGGAGCATCACAGTGGACAAAGGAAGGAATAACCAAATGGTACAATATTTCTCAATCCTGGTTTTCATCATATAGGTCCTAGGAAGCCTCTGCAGGGTTGTATTTAGCCGAGCAGTAGAGACTGAGGCTGCATGATGTGACTTGGAGAGTGAATGGGAAGAGAGAAAGTGGCGACAGGGAACCTAGGGAGCTATTTCCAGAAACTTGGCTCTGACCAAAATGGAGCAATTGAACAACAGCTGGCCTGAGGGAAGGTCAAGGAATGGCATCTTAGTTTGCTCGGACTGCCACAACAGAATACAGCCAACAGGTGGCTGAAACAACAAAAAATCCATCTTCTCTGGAGGCTAGAAGGCTATGATGGAATCACTAGCAAGTTGTGTTTCTGGTGGGAGCTCTCTTCCTATCTTCTGGATGGCTGCCTTCCTGCTGTACTCACATGGCTTTTCCTCAATGTGTCCAATGGAAAGATGGAGATTAGGATCAGGGCCCACCCTTAGGACTTCATTTCACCTTAATTACCTCCGTCGAGACCCCATCTCTGAACAGCCATGCTAGAAGTTAGGACGTCATCGTATGAGTTTTGGGGGCACACAAATATTCAGTCCATAACAGAGGGTTCTTATGAACAAGATAGAAAGGATTTTTTGTGTGTATTGATGCAGAACAACCAATAATGAGGGAATAACTAAAGATATAGAAGAGATAACATGGGCTATTGGAAAGATGACGATAAAATCAAAGCAGAGCTTTGGATCTCAGAGAGAAGGGAAAAGTGTTGATGCCAGTGGAGGTGAACATCAGTAGGTGTCCTGGGAGGAGATTCCAGCCCAGTGTAGGAAGCGAAGTCATCTGAGAACAAGAGGTAATCAGGAGCGGGGTGTTAGAGAGGCAGGTGAATATGTGATTGCTGAAGGTCCAGCTGTGCTTGGAGACTACAGACTGATAATGGCCCATTCTTCCCAGTTGGGTAGTGATGTCTAGTTTAGGCAACCATCTGACACATCCCTGAGGTTGCTGACCTGCTTAACTATTGCTGCCATTTTGTATCATCTGTCATCTACAGACAGCAAACTGAAGCTTGAATTAAAATTCCTGCTTTTGAGACCAGAAGAACAGGATGGAAAAAGTACAGTAACATATCACTTTCAACTACAGGGGAACTTTAGTTGCCGGGACTGTAAGAGTTAATGATGCTAGGGGCATTTTTGGGCTGCATTGGTACAAGCACAGTATCTACACCAGAGAAGGTGAAAGTCTGTATTCAATCTGTGCCTGTCAGGTTATTCTGGAGAATTTTGAACACCACACATGAGAAGAACATGAACTGTACTGTAGTCACACAGACCATTGGATAGGAGTCAAGCTGTGCCACGTGACACATGAGTACAGTCACTGGGGCACATTTAGCCTGAAGAGAAGACAGCGGTATTAACTGTTGATTTAATCAGTGTATTTATCTTGTGTCTTATGTGCTTCCACTTGAAGAAGTTTCACACTCGCTGGTTCCTTGTTTTCCTCTGACTTCCCTGGGGGATAGGGATGTTATCACCAAGATTTCACAGATGGGGACATTGAGACACCTAGAGGACAAAGACAGGAGACAGCCTGGGTGTCCAGCATCCACCAACTTGCTCCTTAACCATTTGGTCCTTGATTTTCATAACAAACATTTCCCTTCTGTCTCTTCCCATAAAAATCCCCCCATCTTTCAGAGCCCAGCTGACATTTCCTTCCAAAGAATCTTCCTCAGCATCATTGGGCTTTCAATGATTTTTGCCTGCTTTGAAATTTGACAGTATTCAGAACATTTTACTAAGCACCTAAGCAATATAAATTGATATCTGTTGCTAGAGTCTGTAGTACTTCATTCTATATTATTTTGTGCTATTTACTCCAGTGTTGGTCCCCTCTCCCTACGTATAATGAAAGTAAGGATTATGTTTTATTTTTTTCATACCTCTCATAGGGCCTAGCCAGTGTTGAACCCTGAACAGATGTTCAATATTATGCCTTTGCTCCAGAGGGGACAGTAGCGCCATCTTCTGAGGTTGTCCACTCTTCACACATTCTTGAAAGAGGAGTCTGAAACAAAGAGCAGTGTCTCTACTGTGGAGATGGCAGAATGTGAGGGCCCCATGGACGTCTCCCACTTGTAGGTCATTCTCAATTGGTTACAAGTATTAACATTTTAGCAGCTAGTAAGAGTTGCCAGTTATCTCCTTGACATTCTTGTGATCAATATAGTACACTGTCAAAAGTGGATTCTCCTGAGATTCAAAGGGATTGTTTTGTTTTTAAAATATTGTTCTGCAAGTATTTTTATTTTTCCTGAATTAATCCTTAAAAAACAAAATTTTTCATGACTGATTTGAAGCATCAGTTTTTCCATTTTAAGTTTTACTTCTGTCCTGATTCTGTTTTTAAGATCTTATGAATTTGATGGCAATACTTTTGATTTCCTTTGCATCAGCCCCTCCACTGGCTGGTTATCCAACACCAGTCCTAATACACTGAGCACACGATCCTTCATAATGTAACCTCAGTCTCATCCAAACATTCACTCATATAGCTTCTGCCCCCGCCTAATTCTGGAAGCATCTCAAATGTGTCTTCCTCTTCTATACCTCTATGCCTTTGTGTGTGCTGTTTCTTCCATTGGAAAACGTACCCCCCCTTTTTTTTTGCGAAGGGAAACTGCTACTTGCCCTTCAAAACCAGACTGAAGTTTTGTCTCTTCTATAGAACATTTGTTTTGCTCCATAAGCAGAGTTAATGGCAGCCTCCTTTGTAATCTTTTTCTCTACAATGGTGCCTCATATATTGCACTGTAATTATCTATTTACATAACAATCGCAACAAGTCTGAGGGCAGAAGCCATGTCTCTGTATTCCTAGTGCTAAACATAGCAGATGTTCAAGAAATGTAGTCTTTGAATGAATGAATACATTGGGCTTCTTGGTCACAACAGCTGAAATAGACTCTGATAATCTCAAAAAGAAAATAAAGAATTTTTTGGATGGCTACTGGGGACAGATCAATGAATGGATGGAAGACTGGATTTGAAAAACGCGCTGGACCCAGGAAGAACCCATGAGGGGAAATCAGGAGGGACAAATAAATTCTGATTACCATTTATATCATCGTATCCCTCCCACTGGTTTCTCAGGCTGGGGTTCAGTTCAGTCGCTCAGTTGTGTCCGACTCTTTGCAACCCCATGGACTGCAGCATGCCAGGCCTCCCTGTCCATCAACAACTCCTGGAGCTTGCACAAACTCATGTCCATCGAGTCAGTGATGTCATCCAACCATCTCGTCCTCTGTTGTCCCCTTCTCTTACTTTCAATCTTTCCCAGCATCAGGGTCTTTTCCAAGGAGTCCATTCTGCACATCAGGTGGCCAAAGTATTGGAGTTTCAGCTTCAGCATCAGTCCTTCCAATGAATATTCAGGACTGATTTCCTTTAGGATAGACTGGTTGGATCTCCTTGCAGTCCAAGGGACTCTCAAGAGTCTTCTCCAACACCATAGTTCAACAGCATCAATTCTTTGGTGCTCAGCTTTCTTTATAGTCCAACTCTCACATCCATACATGACTACTGGAAAAACCTTTGACTAGATGGACATTTGTTGGCAAAGTAATGTCTCTGCTCTTTAATATGCTGTCTAGGTTGGTCATAGCTATTCTTCCAAGGAGCAAGTGGCTTTTAATTTCATGGCTACAGTCACCATTTGCAGTGATATTGGAGCCTCCCAAAATAAAGTCTCTCACCATTTCCATTGTTTCCCCATCTATTTGCCATGAACTGATGGAACCAGATGCCATGATCTTAGTTTTCTGAATGTTGAGCTTTAAGTCAACTTTTTCACTCTCCTCTTTCACTTTCATCAAGAGGGTCTTTAGTTCTTCTTCACTTTCTGCCATATGGATGGTATCATCTGCATATCTGAGGTTATTCATATTTCTCCCAGCAATCTTGATTCCAGCTTGTGCTTCATCCAGCCCAGCATTTCATATGATGTACTCTGCATAGAAGTTAAATAAGCAGGGTGACAGTGTACAGCCTTGATGTACTCCTTTCCTGATTTGGAACCAGTCTGTTGTTTCATGTCCACTTCTAACTGTTGCTTCTTGACCTGCATACAGATTTCTCAGGAGGCAGGTAAAGTAGTCTGGTATTCCCATCTCTTGAAGAATTTCCCACAGTTTGTTGTGATCCTCACTGTCAAAGGGTTTGGCATAGTTAATAAAGCAGATGTTTTTCTGGAACTCTTGCTTTTTCAATGATCCAACGAATGTTTGCAATTTGATCTCTGTTCCTCTGCCTTTTCTAAATCCAGCTTGAACATCTGGAAGTTCATGGTTCATGTACTGATGAAGCCTAGCTTGGAGGATTTTGAGGATTACTTTGCCTGTGTGTGAGATGAGTGCAATCATGCGGTAGTTTGAACATTCTTTGGCATTGCCTTTTTTTGGGATTGGAATGAAAACTGACCTTTTCCAGTCCTGTGGCCACTGCTGAGTTTTCCAAATTTGCTGGCATATTGAGTACAGCACTTTCACAGCATCATCTTTCAGGATATGAAATAGCTCAACTGGAATTTCATCACCTCCACTAGTTTTGGTTTTAGTGATACATCCTAAGGTCCACTTGACTTTTCATTCTAGGATGTCTGGCTCTAGGTAAGTGATCATACCATCATGGTTATCTGAGTCATTAAGAGCTTTCTTGTATAGTTCTTCTGTGTATTCTTGCCACCACTTCTTAATTTCTTCTGCTTCTGTTAGGTCCATGCCATTTCTGTCCTTTATTGTGCCTATCTTTGCAAGAAATGTTCCCTTGGTATCTTCCTGAAGAGATCTCTAGTCTCATACTCCGGATGGGGGGAGTATGCCATTAGTTGACTCCGTGTCACATCAGACTCTGCTCACTTTGTGGACAGACTGGGTTGAAGTCACCTGCTGTTGTCAGGTTGCAAGGCTGGGAGTTGAGTAGGTACTATGACCACTAAGATTACACACAAAGGGGAAAAACAACTTTGAAAGGAAACTGGGATGATAGCAGAAGGAAAATGAAATGTGTTTAATTAAGAAAAAGACAAAAAGACTGACAAGTGTCTATTACTAAGACGAGACTTTGCAGAAAAGGAGACTATGTGACTTAAAAATCAACTTAATATTGGCTGGCTTGCTTACTAGCAAAATCGCTCTTGACATTTAGCACCTTTCTTTATTTTTCTTGATGAACTCAGAGTTCTTGCATAAATTTAATAATGTGTTATGTATCCCCTGGGTATCTGATTTACTGACTTGAGCTGAATGATTGGACTCAATACAGAAAAAGAGCCTGCAAACTTTGCCGATGGCTGTCGAGCCATCAAGGAACTAAGCTCTTTTGCTCCCTGGAGAAGCTAAAAATTCTAAAATGAAGTGCCCTCTGCTCTGGTTTCTGCTTTTCAGCATTTCTCTTCTGCTTTCACATACTTTTGCTGTTTTAAAATTAAATCTAAGAAACTCATTCCATATTTTTCATCATCTGCTTTTGAAAGTGAATGTTATGAATTTATGGTTTGGGTTTCTTTGATGTTAGAGTAGCAAACTATGCTTGCTTCACTTGTTTTCATTTCATTTTTTTAACATCTATGAAGCTTTGATAATTTGATTTATTAAAACACCACAGTCAATGTAGGGGAACTGACACCGTTTGGATTGTTGGAAAGCATCATCAAACATCAGGCACTAGTTCCCTATAGAGAACTTATGCCTGTTATGATGGACTCCTCCTCTTTGGTCTTCAGGGAAGTCTGGAATTAAGCAAAATTTCAAGCTACACCCCAAGGATATTCATTCCTAGGACATTTCAAGAAGTTTGAATTTGCTCCCACTCTCCTAATTTTGATTTTATACTTGCTAAGTTATTCAGAATGATCAGTTATTTTCTTATTAAGAGGCAAAAATGTTCCTTCTTGTTTCCTGTACTGTGACTATGGATCTGCTGTATTAAAAGTTTCATTTTATATAGTATCCCTTTAAATGTATTAAGGAGGAGAGGGGATGTGGAGTGGAGACAGAGAGATAACGCAGGAGAACTCTACCCTGAGTGGAAAGACTGGATAAGAAGACCACCAGCAGAGCTTAAAACTATGTACAAAAATGTTAGTGTTGAAAGAACATCTAGATGTATTCATTGCAATCCTGGTGGCTCAGACAGTAAAGAATCTGCCTGCAACTCAGGAGACTTGTGTTCGATCGCTGGGTTGGGAAGATCCCCTGGAGGAGGGCATGGCAACCCACTCCAGTATTCTTGTCTGGAGAATCCCATGGACAGAGGAACCTGGTGGGCTACAGTCCATGGGGTTGCAAAGAGTTGGACACAACTGAATGACTAAGCCACACACAATATCATTGGGTTTCAAGGAAAGGAACCACGTGTGTGCATGCTAAGTCACTTCAGTTGTGTCCAACTCTTTGCAACCCCATGAATTGTAGTCCACCAGGCCCCTCTGTCTATGAAATTTTCTAGGCAAAAATATTGGAGTGAATAGCCATTTTCTCCTCCAGGGGATCTTCCTGACCCTGGGATAGAACCCGCATCTCTTATGTCTCCTGTATTGGCAGGTGGGTTCTTTACCATTAGCACTACCTGGGAAGTCCAGAAACCATCATGTGTTAACATTTAGTAAGTGTGTGTGTGTGTGTGTGTGTGTGTGTGTGTGTGTGTGTGTGTAAGGGGGCCATTATAAGACTATGACAGGGACTCTCTTAGCTATCTGAGGAATGGAAAAAAGCCAGGTCACATGGGGACCAGAACTGCAAACTCAGAAACCGGGGGTTCTCGCCCTCTGCACATTTGTCAGGAATTGTACATTCTCTTCTTAAAACTGATCATTCAACGCACTGTATGATATAGGCTATTACAAGTTTCTTTCCTTGATAAAGTAAAAAGGCAATTAGAAATGTCAGGAGATTTAAAAAAATCATGGTCTAAAAATTAAACAATTTCAACTATGACATGGTTTTGAACTGATGGAGTATTGAGAGAGAATCCATTCAACTTTGGTATTAGGAATAGTCTCCTTAGCATGGCGCACAGGTTTGATAACATAAGAGGTACACATCTTTCAAATGGGTCCATTTGCACTATCAAACTAATAATTAATTTTTATTTAAATTCTTACTAAGTGACAGGCACTTGCTGAATGCTTTAGATAATTTCATTTAATTTTCAAACAACTCTATATGCTAGGTACTATTATCCCAAGTTTTTCAGATGAATAATTGAGGCACAGAGAAGTTAAATAACCATATCAAGTCACATAGTTCTTAAGTGGCAGAGTTATTTTAATTTATATGCTTTACCTCTATGATATATAATATTTTGGGCTAGGATATATTATCCCGATGTGGCAAGAATACACAGAAGAACTACACAAGAAAGCTCTTAATGACCCAGTTAACCACAATGATGTGGTCACTCGCCTAGAGCCAGATATCCTGGAATGTGAAGTCAAGTGGGCCTTAGGAAGCATTACTATAAACAAAGCTAGTGGAGCTGATGGAATTCCAGTTGAGCTGTTTCAAATCCTGAAAGAAGCTGTGAAAGTGCTGCACTCAATATGCCAGCAAATCTGGAAAACTCAGCAGTGGCCACAGGACTGGAAAAGGTCAGTTTTCATTCCAGTCCCAAAGAAAGGCAATGTCAAAGAATGCTCAAACTACCGCACAATTGCACTCATCTCACACACTAGCACAGTAATGCTCAAAATCCTCCAAGCCAGGCTTCAACAGTATGTGAACCATGAACTTCCAGATGTTCAAGCTGGATTTAGAAAAGGTAGAGGAACCAGATATCAAATTGCCAACATCCATTGGATCATCGAAAAAGAGAGTTCCAGAAAAACATCTATTTCTGCTTTATTGACTATCCCAAAGCCTTGGACGGTGTGGATCACAACAAACTGTGGAAAATTCTTCAAGAGATGGGAATACCAGACTACTTTACCTGCCTCCTGAGAAATCTGTATGCAGGTCAAGAAGCAACAGTTAGAAGTGGACATGAAACAACAGACTGGTTCCAAATCAGGAAAGGAGAACGTCAAGGCTGTATATTGTCACCCTGCTTATTTAACTTACATGCAGAATACATCATGTGAAATGCTGGGCTGGATGAAGCACAAGCTGGAATCAAGATTTCCAGGAGAAATATCAGTAACCTCAGATATGCAGATGCTGCTGCTGCTGCTAAGTCGCTTCAGTCG
Organism: Budorcas taxicolor; assembly: GCF_023091745.1. Classification (NCBI taxonomy): domain Eukaryota; kingdom Metazoa; phylum Chordata; class Mammalia; order Artiodactyla; family Bovidae; genus Budorcas; species Budorcas taxicolor. Next base: position 71,544,092 of record NC_068919.1, read on the forward strand.
TGTCCGACTCTGTGCGACCCCAGAGACGATAGCCCACCAGGCTCCCCCATCCCTGGGATTCTCCAGGCAAGAATTCTGGAATGGGTTGCCCACCCTTATGGCAGAAAGTAAAGAGGAACTAAAGAGCTTCTTGATGAAAGTGAAAGAGGAGAGTGAAAAAGTTGGCTTAAAACTCAACATTCAAAAAACAAAGATCATGGCATCTGGTCCCATCACTTTATGGCAAATACATGGGGAAAATGTGGAAACAGTGTCAGATTTCATTTTCTTGGGCTCCAAATTCAATGCAGATGGTAACTACATCCATGAAATTAAAAGATGCTTGCTCCTTGGAAGAATAACTATGTCAAACCTAGACAGTGTTTTAAGAAGCATAGACATCACTTTACCGACAAAGGTCCATATAGTCAAGGCCATGGTTTTTCTAGTAGTCATGTATGGATGTGAGAGTTGGACCATAAAGAAAGCTGAGAGCCAAAGAATTGACACTTTTGAACTTTTGTGTTGGAGAAGACTCTTGAGAGTCCCTTGGACTGCAAGGAGATCCAACCAGTCCATCCTAAAGGAAATTAAACCTGAACATTCATTGGAAGGACTGATGCTAAAGCTGCAACTCCAATACTTTGGCCACCTGATGCGAAGAACTGACTCAGTGGAAAAGACCCTGATGCTGAGAAAAATTGAGGGCAAGAGAAGAAGGGGACAACAGAGGATGGGATGGTTGGATGGTATCACTGACTCAATGGACATGAATTAGAGCAAACTCAGGGAGATAGTGGTAGACAGAGAAGCCTGACATACTGCAGTTCATGGGGTTGCAAAGAGTCAGACATGACTTACTGACTGAACAACAATAACATATTATCCCAATCAGGAATAAATGATATTTACATAATCATTATAAAAATTATCTATAGATAAAGTATGTAAAATCTGATTATAATTACAAAAGAGAATGCCAACATTATTGATCTTGGAGCAGTATAGAAGTAAGTTGGGGCAAAGAGGGAGAAAGAGAAGGGAAAAGAGTATGTATTGCCTTATATTTCCCAGTAAAAGAGATATTATTTAATGTTACTGTATCAAAAGAGCAGAATTTTTAGTTATATAAAAGTGCTAATAGGACTAAAAATAAAAAATAAGCTAAAAAATGGAAGAATGTTGAGAATAACTAAGCCAATTTTTTTACTTTAAAAGTAGCACTCAATAGATTCTTCTTAAAATTGATAAATCAAGAAACAGTATAAACATGTTATTCCAGTTATGTGGATGGCTACCAGAAAACAAAAAGCTATAAACAGATGAACAAGTTACCTATGAAAAGTAGGCCTGGAGTGGAAGTCATGGAGTGAGATTTTTACTTTTTATTTTATACTTTTCCATTTAAATGATTATTTCCATGTGTATACATTATGTTTTATAATAAGAACCATGCCCATAATATTTACTTCAGTAAGTCAACAGCTAGGTTTCCATCCCAGAAAAATGCTCATTGTAGACGTACAGAAGTGGCTCTGAGTGAAATTCCAGAGGCTGGAATTACAGTCCGTGTAAGGTGTGCTAGGCAAACACTGTTGCCCCAATGGTCTGGGTTTCCCTTACATAAATCTTTAAATCCCCACCTATCCAACATACAGCCTAGAGATGGGAGTAAACAAGGACCCTCCTGCCTGAATTTCTTAGCCTCTTTTCTTTCACGTTTACCTCTGTGTGAGAAGGCGTAGTACGTTCTACTTCCTCTTCTGATCTCTGTCTAATGCTGATTCCAGGGTACAATAAGCCTCATGGCTGGACCTTAGTAGTAGATGGGGTACAGGAAGGGAAAATATCTTACTGAAAAGAGTGCAGAATATTGGGAGGCATTTCAAAAGTATTATCTCCCTTGTTGTTGTTTAGTTGCAAAGTTATGTCTGAATCTTTAGCAACCCCCTGGACTGTAGCCCACCAGGCTTCTCTGTCCATGGGATTTCCCGGGCAAGAATACTGGAGTGGGTTGCCATTTCCTTTCTCCAGGGGACCTTCCCACCCCAGGGATTGAACCCACATCTCCTGCTTTGGCAGGTGGATTCTTTATTACTGAGCCCCCAGGGGAGCCCCATTATCTTCCTAATATGTATACAAAAATGCATACAAAAGGTCTGGAAGAATACAGACCACTTAATGGCAGTGGGCATCTCTGAGGAGGGGGATGGGCAAGGCGGCAAATGTATTCATGTATTGTCGTGGCTTGTTGATTTTCTTTTGGTACTACTGATGTTTCAGTGCTTTCATATTTTTTACATTTTGATTATTGCAGTAGCCTGCAAAGTTCGTTTTTGTCTCTACTTAAGTTTTTTTCTGAATTAATAGAATTTATATTTTAGAATTGTTTTAGGTTTACAGAAAAATTGAGTGGAAAGTACAGGGAGTTCTCATGTATCTACCCTCACCTCCCTCCCCAGTTTCTCCTATTACTAGCATTTTGCATGACTAACATCTTGTGGTACATTTGTTACAATTAATGAAGCAATATTAATACATTGAAGAAGTGAAGTGAAGTGAAGTGAAAGTCGCTCAGTCATGTCTGACTCCTTGAGAGCCCATGGAATTTTCCAGGCCAGAATACTGGAGTGGATAGCCTTTCCCTTCTCCAGGGGATCATCCCAACCCAGGGATTGAACCCAGGTCTCCTGCATTACAGGCAGATTCTTTACCAACTGACCTACAAGGGAAGCCCATTGATACATTATTATTAGCTAAAGTGCATGGTTTCCATTTGGGTTCACTTTATGTTGCACATTCTGTGGGTTTTGACAAAGGTACCAAAACATATACCTACCATTAGGGTATCAAACAGAATAGTCTCACTGTCTTAAAAATCCCATATGCTCCTATGTGCTTCATCCCTCCCTATAATTGATTTTTTTAAACTTTTTATTTTATATTGGGGTATAGCCAATTAACAATGTTGTGATAGTTTCAGGTGAACAGAGAAGGGATTCAGACTTTCATATACATGGATCCATTCTCCCCCAAACTCCCCTCCCATCTTTATTTATTTTTTCAATTCGAGTATATATCCTTTGGGCTTCCCTGGTGGCTCAGATGGTAAAGCATCTGCCTGCAATGCGGGAGATCTGGGTTCGATCTTTGGCTCAGGAAGATCCCCTGGAGAAGGATATGGCAACCCGCTCCTGTACTCTTGCCTGGAAAATTCCATGGACAGAGGAGCCTGGTAGGCTACAGTCCATGGGGTCGCAAAGAGTCGGACATGATTGAGCAAATTCACTTTCACTTTCATATTTCCTTTACAGTCCCTCCCTGTAACAGACGTTTAAAAAGTCTGTGGTAGTCCTGATTCCTGTACTTGCCCTGTTGGCTATTCCTACTTGCTCAAGAAATGAAACCCAGCCTACTGCACCTGCTCTTTTCATTACTCACCCTGCTCTCTGTGATAATAGCATCATGAGTGGTCTTCAAGCACCTCACATCCTGCCACTACCACCACCTGTCAGGGGAAAACCCAGACAGGATGAAATCCGCATTCCCAGCTGTCCCTGTCTTCCAAGGAAGAGAAACCCTAAACCAGTAGCTGAAGAGTGAAACCAGACATCCCAGGGAAGGACTGGGGATGCCAGGTCTCTGGTGGTCTGAAAGAGGCCCCAAGTCAGAAGCCCAGAATTGCTGGGAAAACCAGCAGGAGGTGTAGATAATGCCAGGTAGCATCTCAGGCACTGTGAGGAAGGGGCCTCAAATAACAGGACTTGGGGTTTGTTCCTTGCTGAGTTATTAGGAACAGTGTAGAGCCCTTCTGCTTCCTGAAAATAAAAATAAAACCTCATTCCCAGTGTTGGCACAGAGGGCAGTCTCTTGTGGAGACAGCTGAGAATGAGGCTGGAAGGTATTTCTCTAGGTAATGTTTTTTAAATATTTTTACTGTGATTTAGAGTAAAAACATATTTCGTATTAACATCTAGTGCACACACAAACACATGCACACTGCAAATAGTATTAGCATCACTTGGGAGCTTGTTGGAAATGTAAGATACGGAGCTCACTTTTGACCTACTAGATCAGAATCTGCATTTTAATACAGTTCCCAGGTGATTATGATGCACCGTAAAATTTAAGAAGCACGGCTTCAGGGACTCCGAGCTAAAAACAAGTAAACTGTGCCTATGAACCTCAGGTGGTCTCTTCCATGGGTTCTCTCCATTTCAGACCAGAGCTCTTAGTAAGTACTTCAGGCAATAGGAATCTTGGGGTCCTATCTCCCATCTTGTCAAGACCCCACCAAATAATAATAATAATAATGGTAAGAATAGTGCTGCTGCTGCTGCTAAGTCACTTCAGTCGTGTCCGACTCTGTGCGACCCCAGAGACGGCAGCCCACCAGGCTCTGCCGTCCCTGGGATTCTCTAGGCAAGAACAGACGAGTGGGTTGCCATTTCCTTCTCCAATGCATGAAAGTGAAAAGTGAAAGCGAAGTAGCTCAGTCGTGTCTGACTCTTAGCGACCCCATGGACTCCAGCCCACCAGGCTCCTCCGTCCGTGGGATTTTCCAGGCAAGAGTAGTGGAGTGGGGTGCCATTGAATAATTGTATTATAGAGCTAAGCATGTGCTGAATACTGTTCTAGTGCCTTGAATGTATTAAGTTTTTTAATTCTCCTAACTTAATTTCTAGCTTTTTGCATTTTATGTATGAGAAAACTAAGATACAGAAACCTTAAAAAATTTTCTCGTCACATGGTAATAAATGGGGAAACAAAAGTATAAGGGAAAAAGCAGGAAGCACACTAGTGATGGAAAACAGTCAACAGATTTCCACAAGATGGAGAGTGGATGGGAGAAGGCTGTTGAGCAACACACACAGGTAGAGAAAATTACGACCTCACGTATTCTCCCTGGAAGGCTACAAAGGTGACTGGAGCCAGTCTGTCTGAAAAAGTCACCAAGAGGCTCTGTGCCTAAAATCAGCAGGTATGGCTGAGGCTCACGGTAATCACTGGGAGGGGAAAACTAGACAACTGCCCTGTTGCACATCCCTGTCATCCCTGGCCTCCCACCTTAGTGCATGAAGCACAGCAGCTGACACTCATCCAGGGCAGAAAATCTGTCAGTTCTGCTCTAAAACAGTTTGAATTGGAAACCTAGGGGAAAGCTAAGATGTCCCATATAAATAAAAATCTCATTTGGACATGAGGGAGTTCCTGGTTTAACAGTTGGTCAGAGTTTTATATCAAGTCCAGTTATTAAGTGTGAGAGTAAAAAAAAAATTCTCAGAACTGTGAGGACTTAGAAAGTTTTATCTTCCGTGCCCTCTTTTGTGGGAAGTTACTTCAGGAAGTACGCCAGCAAAATAAGGAAGTAAGCCAAGTTGCCATCCATAAATTAGCAGCTCTGACCCAAAAGAACAGGGACAGACAAAAATCTCTGGGATGACAGCAGTACAGCAGGCCCAGATGTGGGCAAGTCCAGATTGGTACAGGAGGAGAGAAGACTTTCAAAACAGAAGGACTTAGGAGGGGGAGGCCAATTCACTCAGTAGAAAAGATGTTATGATGGAGAGTTTGGGGCATTTTTGAGAATATGATAATGGAAAACACTATGAAAATTTTAAAAAGGGCCAGGGGAAGCTATATAAGAACTTAACCAAATGTGATGTGATTTAAAGCAAATGATAAATGCAGGAAAATAGACTCCATTAGTCATTGATGCTATAAATATTCTACTTGAGGTGGTCCTTGGTTAAATAGGACCAATAGGGAAGGAACTGCAATTCCAGCTTACTGCTTGCCTAGGTGTGGAAGAATACTTTGTTATAAACACGCAAATATTTTTCACTGGTGTCTAACTTTTAGAGTCAGCCTATTGGCAAAGCAGAGAAAAGTTAGACGTTATACAGACTATAAATGTCAACATCAGCCATAAACTGCAACCAACAGAAGGGAGGATGTAGAAGAAAAGGGAGAAGGAAGACAGAGCAACATAATTATTGCCTCATTTTTCTAAAATAGGGAGTGAAGGAACACTGTTCGAAGTGAATAGAAATTTGTGGGAATGTAAATTGGAAGAGTTTTTTTGGAGAACAGTTTGGCCATGCTGTTATTGTTATTTAGTTGCTAAGTCATGTCCAACTCTTTGTGACCCCATGGACTTTAGCCTGCCAGGCTCCTCCATCCATGGGATTTCCCATCAAGAATATAGGAGTGGGTTGCCAATTCCTTCTTCAGGGGATCTTCCCAACCCAGGAATCAAACCTACATCATCCTGCATTGCTGAGCCACCAGGGAAACCCTAAATTGACAATAGAGCTAAGCAAACTGAAGATGCCCCCTACTGTATACTCCAATCATTCTAAAGAATTGCTTACACATGAGTACGAAGAAGCTCGTAGCAACTTGTGGAACAGTTCAAAGGAATCAGCGTAGATGAAGAAACAGTACATAGTGGTTAAAACAGGGAACTCAAGCTAGATGGTCACTAATTAGCTGTTGAGATGTTGGGCATGTGACTTCCTCTCTGAATTTTCTTATAGATGGTTGAGGATTGCTACAGGATCATATTAGCCAAGCAATGGAGAGTACTTGGAGCAACGTGGCTGAGAGTAGGCACTCAGTATTGTTGTTGTTATTATTACTATTATTTTCCATCAACAAGGCCTGAATACTGCAGCACATTCATAGAAGGAATACAAGGCAACTGCTGAAATGAAAGGACTATCATTTACTGTGTTAACATGCATACAATTTGAAAACATCAAGTTGAGTGAAAAAGCAAATTATAAAGTGTTCAAAGTAGTAAAACCGTGTACACACATTTTTAAACATAAACAATACTATGTATTGGTTATAGATATGTACAAATGTGTATACAAAAGATATTTAAGAAATAAATAGGTGTTATATTATTCTCTATACTCATATTTCATAATAAACATTTAAGATACAAAACTAAGTTGCTGAAGCAAGAAATGGGGATGTAGTACTTTATATAAAGTTTTAAATTTCAAAGATAACTAATAGAATAAGAGTATAAATATTAAATATTGCAAGGAGGAGGAGGTGAGAAAAGGAGGGATAGGATCATTTTTTTGTCTTTTACATTGGAGAGGCAATAGATATTGTTTAGACTTGATAAATTAAGAAGTATACGCTCCTATGAGAGGTATGGAGGTTACTAACAAAAGAGGAGCATGTTCTACCCTTGGCTTTTTAGAACTATGGAGGTTACCAACCTCTAAGGGTAGAACTATGGAGGTTACCAACAAAAGAACTAAAACCAGAAGTTAAAATAAAATTTCTCTAGAGACTGAAACTGGATACAGTCTCTTATAGTATTTTATTCTGTGCTATGTATCATTTTGATGAAAGTTTAATTCAGATTTAAGCTTAATATAGATACAAAAAGAGTCTTGAGTTCTCCTTGAGACCAGAATTTTCTAAGCTTTACAGTCTCTTCTCCAATGACCAACATCACCAACACTGAGTCAACAGTGAGGCTGAAATAAGTGAGCCTCAGAAAGATAATCAATTGCAGACAGTAGGCACTGAGGTCCTACTGCACTTGAAATAACTGTTTCCATGGCCAGGAGTGACAGATGGGCTTGCTTATGTTAAGGGGGCTCCTGGATTTCCTTCTAGGGAGACAAGGGCCTTCTGCGAGACCCCTGTCTCTGCCCCACTCTGGTCAGTCAGGATTCTGGGGCAGGAGATAGAAGCAGTTGAAGTTTTAGAGACAGTTTAATGAAGAGATGTACAGAAATGTGGGCAAGGTAAAGTAAACCAACAAATAGTGCTGGGCAACCCTGGGAAGCTCAGTCACCACTTCTGGGCCTGCAGGGACGAGGGAAGGAAGCCCTGTGTGAGCTGGAGCCACTGCCGGAGATGCTGCTGTTGCTTTGTTCTGAGATCACCTGTGTGATGTGGACAGTCCCCGTGATGCTGGTACTTCCCACCCTAATGCCCTGCATCCTGCTTCCCTGCATGAGGGCTGTCCCCAGTTCCAGGGTTCTGACTCAGCCCTTGCACAGGACAGAGCTAAAGAGCCAAGGGTAGAACATGCTCCTCATTTTACAGATGAGGCCTAGGGGGAATAAAGTTATGTTGCAAGTCTCTTAACGCCTCAGTCAGTCAGCATCACTGGAATAAACATATAGGAGTCCCTATTGCATTAAATAGACCAAGAGTCATAGGTGTACGGTCCGTATCAGGCAGGAGTGGATCAGAGGAGTAGATCTCTGGGAGTGATGTGGAATGAAGCATTCAGTAAATGGCTTAGACTGTGTGCAGCCGTGTGCGTGCCAAGCTGCTTTCTCTGCATCTTGTGTTGAGCCTGAGGTCCCTCTGTGTCGGCGGCAGTGGTAATTGGGAAGGAAATATGAGTGTGGTTAAAAGCCAGGGCAAACTGATACCCATCTGGACAACTGGACTTCACAAGGACAACCTGCCTTTGCCCTCAACAATTCCAGTCTAGGTACTGGGTTGCTCTGCTGGAGAAGCTGGTCCCTTTGCCATGGAGTGACACCAGCACATGGCCCAGGACTTGGAGCCACTGAGGAGGATCTGTGGGCCCAGGCAGTGCCCCTCACTGAGCCAGGGGAGCCAGCAGATCAGTGGCAGAGTGAGCAGTACCTGATACCCACACCAACCTTCAGAGCATAAACCTGGAAGCACCATCACATCCATGAGTTTCTCATGTAGCCATCTGTATCCCGGAACCAAAGGGGTAAGGAAATTCTGAGGCAGGTAATTTCAGCTTGGCTAAGTGGACACATCACACATTTTGCATAGATTTTACTGACTTGAAAGTGCCTTGGTGGAAGCGAAGGCTCTATGAAGTGTTACAATTTGACACAACATCTAAGAGGATGCTGCACACAAGATACTCTGTAACTGTGTTCCATTTTGATGAAATAATCTAAATATTATTCTTGTTGGTTTGCAGTCCCGCACAAGTCAGCCAAACACAGCTGTGTAGCCTTCAGAGCCTTTAAATGATCCCCAGATGATGGCAGCCCACTCTCTACTCCTTAATTGCTTCTCCATTATAGCTTCCAAGTTGCCAAGTGTACCATTCATTTAATATCCCTCTACACTTAACGATTGCTCATGATCTGAAACCTTGTCAAAAAGATTTGAAGAAAAAGGGAAAAATATTAAGATCCACAGAAAAAGCCCTTGAAACTTGGAGTGGAAAAAATGACCAATAATAATAATAATAACCTGCTGTGGTGCAAGCCAAGAGGGCAGTAATTATAACACAGCTTTGGTAACCGGAGGGGCAAGAGCGAGGCATTTCTGCCCAGGTGAAGATAAAGCCAGCAGCCCCCAATATTCACAGCACCAGAGATGTTTCCAAATCCCACTTCAAATCTCGTAATCCCTTCAGTCCTTAACTGCTGGGGATGACATCACCTTTCCCTCTGTTTCAGACAGAGGCTCCCCGCTTCTTCTCCAGAGCACTGTTGTGGTCTAGCAGGCATGCAGCTTTCAGACTGACTTAGAAAATCCAGTCACACACAATTTAAAAAATTATGATCTCTTTTTTCCCCTTTATAAACAGATGCCATTAACATTGAATCTAAGCAAGGGCGTAACTGTCCTGGCTCACTGAAGGATTTGTGGAATGTTTTTCAATATTGTTGAAGGCATGGATTTTCCTGCTGCAGAAAAGCTGTAAATATGGCATCACTGGGAGGCTGAAAAGTGTCTGTTTTCAGGGATTTGCCTCCCCGAATGTCTATAAAAAGGGAAACAAAAAGTAGAACGAAAGAGTAATGTACAGGCATGCTTAAATCTAGATTTTGCTGCTACTTGCTTGAGTTATTTAAAGTTCTCTCATTCCACTCACAGGATTTTCAAGAAATAGGAGATTTCCCTTCCTTTTCCATATTCTCTCTTCATTCTCTGTCTATATCTCTTTATAGCTATCAGTCTGTCTCTCTAGATCTATGTAGTGGCACAATAATTTGACAGTTCTTGTTAACATAAACACACATTCATTCATACATACACTCACTCATTCATCAGACATTTCATGAGCAATTGTTATGTGCCAGACACTAAGTTCTAAGTATAAAAGAACAAACAATTCCTGCCTTGGGTCTTACCAGTCTATTGGTGATAATAGCCTTTTAAAGGATAAATTACAACATATTAAGGACATGCTCAGTGAGAAGAGAAGGGAGCAACTTATTATGCTGAGATAACCTTTCCCAGTTGTTCCAGAGAACCCTGGTATGAATATTTTCTGAGTCATAAAATATCCTTACAGGTCACTTTGAGTTAGTTTTGCAGTATTGAGTTAATTCAGTGGAAAGAAGAATCATCTTTCTCTGCCAAAACTTACCCTTATGTCAGGAAGAAGAGGGGTGGATGGAGAAAAGCACAGGGAGGGGGCCTGGACTCGGCCTGCCGAGGGACCAGCTTATTTAAATTCCCTGGTGCTATTAGGCTGTTAAGAATGTTGTGTGTACTCATGTGTATGCTTAATTGTCTACTCTTTAAAAACTCCCTCCTTCCCCTCTCTTCTTTCTCCTTCTTCTTTTTGAAATGGTCAGAAGAAATCACAAAGACAGGGAGAAATCTTGTTTTATTGTCTTTTCAGTAAATTAGACCATCACATTGTGACATTTGTCTGAATCATTTGGAAATCTTCATTCCAAAGTCTGTAAAATCCCATCCATGCCTCAGGAGGGAGGGGAGAATGTACTGTTGCCAAACTTCACACTCTCCCGATCCTTGCTAAATTTGGACCCAAGTGCAGAGAACTGGGGTTCTGCACTCACTTAGAACTGGCAAAAGGCAACTGAAAAAGGACTTCATGGCCATCAAAAGCTGTTATAGTATCATATGGTGATGAGTTTAATGGAAATGAACCTAAAACATCTGGTTCAAATTTCCTCTCAAATAAACAGCGTTATGAAAATTGGTGTGTGAAAAATATCTTCTGGGCAAAGGCACTTTGGATTATTCCTAAACTCAAACTGTCTGCAGTGATGGTTTAAGAAGAGGCCCAGGTGAGGCTGTCCTGTTGTTTCTGGTGGCACCTGAGTCTACACCCAATAGGGCTGGAGCATAAAGGACTGACCACATGAGCTATCATCTTCCTAATGCATAAAGGGGAGTAATTCATTCATTTCTCAGTTATTTACTGAGCATCTGCTGAAAGCCAGCTATGATGCTTTGCCGAGGAGAATCTGTAGGAAACAAGACAGACCCTGCTATTTGGGGGTTTGCCGTGTACAGACAACTTGAAGGTACACACATGAGGCAGGCAGGTATCACAGAACATGGTAGTTGTTTCAGATGGTCAAAGAAGCCTGTGAGTCACCAGCTGAGTGTGGGTGGACTGAGTCTGTGGGAACGTGGCCTCTGTGCTGAGAGCTTCAGCGTGTCTGGTTGACTGCTGCACTCTGCAGGGCCAGTCTCCATGCCTGATACCTGGCAGGGCCTCAAGAAATATCCATTAAATAAATGGTTCTCCAAACAGATACTGAGAGGGGAACTGGGTGAGGAGGAGAGGAGGTGTGTTTGGAAGCAGTGAACAGTGCATGCCCAGGGCTGGGGAGAGAAACTTTAGTAGGCAGGGGACAGAAGGGCTGGGCAGGGATGGGAAAGAAGGAAAGAGGCTAGAGGAAAGAGGAGTCCTGATACTGGAGGGTCTTATAAACCCAGTTAAAGGCTTAGACTTTATCGTATGGACAATGGGACATCCTTGAAGAGTTGTAAGCAGAGAAGTGACATGATCAGAGTTTTATTTTAATTTTTTAAGGATGACTTTTTTATATATATAAATTTTTAATTTGGCTACTTCAGGTCTTCGTTGCAGCACGCAACTTCATTATGGCATATGGGATCTCTTTTAGTTGTGGCATGCAAACTCTTAGGGCTTCTCCGGTGCTTAAGTGGTAAAGTGCCTGCAATGCAGGAGACACAAGTTTGATTCTTGGGTTGAAAGGATCCCCTGGAAGAGGAAATGGCTACCCACTCCAGTATTCTTGCCAGGAAAACCCCATGGACAGAGGAGCCTGGTGAATTATCAAGTCTACAGAGTCGCAGAGAGTCAGACACAGCTGAGCAACTGAAAGCACGCACGCACGCACATAAACTCTTAGTTACGGCATGTGGGATCTAGTTACCTGACCAGAGATCAAACCTGGGCCCCCTGCATTGGGAGCATGGAATCTTAGCCACTGGATCATCAGGGAAGTCCCCAGTTTTATTTTTGAGAAAATCTCTCTTGACTACCATGTGGAGGTGAAGGTGAAGGTGAAGTTGCTCAGTCGTGTCCGACTCTTTGTGACCCGGTAGACTGTAACCTACGAGGCTTCTCCATCCATAGGATTCTCCGGGCAAGAATAATGGAGTGGATTGCCATTTCCTTCTCCAGGGGATCTTCCCGACCCAGGGATCGAACCCAGGTCTCCCGCATTGGAGGCAGACGCTTTAACATCTGAGCCACCAGGGAGAGTGGATTTGTATATTACAGGCATCCAGGAGGCTTTTATAGTACTACAATGGAAATGAGAAAGTGGGTCTGACCTTAGATGGGGACAGTGGGGATAGAAAGAACCAGACAGGTTCCAAAGATATTTAGGAGGCAGACTCAGTGGGACTCAGTGATCACTTGATGGTAAAGAGTGAGGGAGATTCCATGAGAGGGGCTCACCTTGAGATAGAGATGTGCCAGCCAGTGATTCCTTAGGGAAGTGCTCCCGAGTGGGAGGAGCAGAACAGGAAGGGAAGGAAGCTAAGGCAGGGTGTGACTTTCAGGCAAAATCCCACAGACAGTGCATTGTCTTGCTGCTACAGGGGAATTCTACCTTATCTCAAACGATTTCAGCTGATTTACTTATTTATACCAAACTTGTTCCACTTAGGATATAAGGCAGACTCTAAGGATGTGTAAAATGCAACAAGACTGCTTAAAGATCTAAGACAAGAAGAAAGAAAATGGGGGAGAGCCTAAGAAAGATGCCGGGATTGAAGGTAAAATGTGTACTTTAACATATTCCCCCTATGTGGGCCACAAGCTTGGTTATAATATGAAAGGGAAGCTTCAATTATGCAACTTGGTGTTCAGAAAATAAATACCAACTTCAGAAGTGCAACTATTTTTGACACTAGAATGGGATGGAAATTTCTTCAGAATTATGATATGGGATAACTGTATGGTTTTATAAGTAACTTGCTTAAAACTCCTGGGAAAAAAAGCAATAAATCTCATGACAGTTTTAAAAATAATGATCCTCAACAGAAGCTGATAGCATCTCATCAAAAACAGAATTCAGCAAAATCCACCTGTCAGGGATGGATGTGCTGTGGGCCAGGTTACTGGTTCTCAGCTGTCCTTGCTTGACCGTGGGTAGACTTTAGAATACCTCATAAAGTGTCGCTTAAAAAATAATAGATGCCCTCCTTCAAGCAACCCACATTGTCCTTGCAACTGAATGCTTACTAATATTGACTCATCGTGCACTTGAATTTTCTTCTTTATTCTCTATCTCAGTTGTCAGTTCAGTTCAGTTCAGTCGCTCAGTCGTGTCCAACTCTTTGCAACTCCATGAATTGCAGCCCGCCAGGCCTCCCAGTTCATCACCATCTCCTGGAGTTCACTCAGACTCACATCCATCGAGTCAGTGATGCCATCCAGCCATCTCATCCTCTATCATCCCCTTCTCCTCCTGCTCCCAATCCCTCCCAGCATCAAAGTCTTCTCCAATGAGTCAACTCTTCGCGTGAGGTGGCCAGAGTACTGGAGCTTCAGCTTTAGCATCATTCCTTCCAAAGAAATCCCAAGGTTGATCTCCTTCGGAACGGACTGGTTGGATCTCCTTGCAGTCCAAGGGACTCTCAAGAGTCTTCTCCAACACCACAGTTCAAAAGCATCGATTCTTTGGTGCTCAGCCTTCTTCACAGTCCAACCCTCACATCCATACATGACTTCTGGAAAAACCATAGCCTTGACTAGATGGACCTTAGTCAGCAAAGTAATGTCTCTGCTTTTGAATATGCTATCTAGGTTGTAGTTACCCTCTATTTCTAATTGGCTGTAGACCTACATGACTTAGTAGACATTTGTTCTGAGATTAGATTTAATGTCATTCCATAAAAACTAAAAAATTTTTTAAAAAGAAAGATGCAGGTGTGACTCAGCAGCCATATTATCTATGCTTACAGCTGAGTCTGGGGAGGACTGTGGGTAGAGCAGTCTCCTCAGAAACCATTTGAATCTATGCTAATGCATAAGCTCACAAGCTGCCAAGACCAACTGTTCTACGCCCTATACCACAGTTATAATACTAATAGTTTCAGCCAAGAAAAAACTTCCAAGGATGTATATGCAGAAATCTATCTCGTAAACAATTTGCAGTTCTCGATCTGGCTTGAAATGCCCCACCTGCTCGTGATTTCTTAAACTTCAGTCTGATAGTCTCTGGGTGTATCCATGTCTCTGCATATGAACTTATTTTGCAAAACAGAGATAAAGACACAGACATAGAGAATGGACACATGGGTACCAGGGGTCGGGGGAGCGGTGGGATGAATTGGGAGAATGGCATTGACATATATACAACTACTATGTGGAAAGTAGATAACTAATGATAACCTACTGTAGAGTGCAGGAAACACTTCTCAATGCTCTATGGACCTAAATGGGAAAGAAATCCAAAAAAAAAGGGAATATATGCATAGCATGGCTGATTCACTTTGCTGTACAGCAGAAACTAACACAACATTGTAAAACAGCTATTCTCCAATAAAATTAATTTTCGAAAAGGTGGGTGAATACACTTAGAATGGTCTTCAAACTGTTCTCGAGCCACAGTTTTCCCATGGTGTTTCATTTATTCAATATTTTAAAACCGTCTTTAAAGGAACCAAGTAGAGAGTGACCTTGACCCACAAAAACTGGGGTCATTGACCTTCCTTTCTGAGACTAACAGAGCTGAGCCTTGTGGGACTCAGCCAGGAGCCAGGTTTCTTTTCACATAGTTGTCTTTGGGGAATGTATTTCTTGCAGTCAGGAAATACCAAATGGCACTGTGCCAACATTTCCTGTTGATTTCATCTATGAACTGTCTCTTAGATTTTCTCTCCTTCCCAAGTCTTTGTCCCCTCAACATAAGATATTATGACCCCTCTCTTTGCTTATACTCTGGTGTTGACCGGTCCATTTCATCTTGCACACAATAGCCAGATTTGTGTTTTCCTTCATAAGAAACTGTTTCCATTAATGTCACATTCCTGGTGAAGCATGATTGGTTACCATCTTCCTATCATGCTGAATCAAGAGTTCTCTAACTTTCAGCACCCTCTACAATCTGATTCTGTCATACATTCCCAATGTTATTAACCATTATCCTCTTTCTCCTCTGAATTAACACACTGTTTTGCTCATTCTTCTTCTATAAACACTTGTTAGTTAAAAACTTACATACTATCCTCTTTTACATTTATGTTTTCTTAATACATTTATTTCATATAATAAATGTATATCAGTTTAGAATTATGATATATTTTTAATGTATCAAACCTTTTATCATTTTCTAGTGATCTTATTTACCACTAGCATAGCAGCTTTTCTTCTTAAAGATCTATTTGATGTGATAGAGAAATGGAAATATCAACTTTTTTTTTTTTTTGGCTTACATGCCTGAAAGCTGGTTTTATACCCGATGTACTTAAAACCTTTCAATGTTCTTAAGAATATATCTATATATATGTTCTTAACAGCATATATCTAGATTTTCTTTTTTACATTTATTTTGGTTACCAATGTATTTACATTTATTTCTGTCATCTTATTTTGTACCTTCTATCTGCCTTGTCTCCTCTGTTAACTTTATTTTCCCTCTTGGATTAAATTTATATCCTTTATATTTCTCCTTGAATGAGAATTTTTTTGTATTAAGCTTTCTTTTTTGTCTGTGTCTTTTTTTATACTTGTTTTTGGTAGTTTTTCAGTGTGTAAAAATTTTACTCGACTTATTTTCTTTTGCATGTTGTAAATATTACTCCACTGTCTTTTGCCTTTCATTTTACTACTGAGCACTACTTGCTCCTTGATATTTGTTCTGTCTTTTCTTTCCAGATGTTTTCCTGACTTTCTTTATGTCTTTGCTGTTCCTTGGTTTCATTGTGATATGTCTAGATATATTTTTCTAGTTATCTTACTTGGGAGTCATTGGCTTCCTGAATATCAGGTTTGTGATTTTTCAGTAATTCTAAAAATAATTGAAACACTTACTAGACTTATGGTAGACTTTCTCAATCTGTCCATAATTCTTAGCCACTGTTTCATATTATCCATTTTTTTGTTTCCTTGACTAACTTCTGGATAATTTCTTTAAATTTCTTTTTCAGTTTATAAGTCCTCTTTTTATCTGTTTCATTTGCTATATAATTACCTGTTCTGTGCTTATATTTTCAGGTCTATTATTTCTTAAAGCATAGTAAACCTGTGTTTACATTCTGTGTCTGATAATTTCAGTTCATAACTCTAATTTTGCTGACTGTCATTTACAATGCCTTGTGTGTTTATGCTTTGTGACTGTGAGTTCATGTTCCTGGTACTTGTCCATGGGAGTTCTTTGAAACCTGAGTTGCAATTGGCAACTTCAGAAAAGATTTGTGCTTCCTGACATTCAGATGGCCAATAGGCACATGAAAAGATGCTCATAATCACTAGTTATTAGAGAAATGCAAATCAAAACCTCAGTGAGGTACCACCTCACACCAGTCAGAATGGCCACCATTAAAAAGTCTACAAATAATAAATGTTGGAGAAAATGAACCCTCTTATACTATTGGTGGGAATGTAAATTAGTGTAGCCATTGTGGAAAACAGTATGAAGAGTCCTCAAAAAACTAGAGTTGCCATATGATTCAGCAACCCCACTCCTGGGTACATACCTAGACAGAACTACAATTTGAAAATATACATTCACCCTTATGTTCATAGCAGCACTATTTACAATAGCCAAGACATGGAAGCAACCTAAATGTCTATTGACAGATAAATGAATGAAGAAGATGAGATACATATATACAGTGAAATATTGCTCAGCCACAAAAAGAACAAAATAATGCCATTTGCACAACATAGTTAGACCCAGAGATTTATCATAGTAAGCAAAGTAATTCAGAAAGAGAAAGACAAATATCATAGGCTATCACGTATATGCGGAATCAAAAATACCACACAAATGAACATATTTACACAACAGAAACAGACTCAGACATAGAGACAGACTTGTGGTTGCAAAGGGCGAGGGGAGGGAGGAGGGAAGGATCGAGAGTTTGGGGTTAGCAGACGCAAACTAGTGTATGTAGAATGGATGGACAACAGAGACTTATGTATCACACAGGGAACTGTATTCAATATCCTGTGATAAACCAGAATGGAAAAGAACATGCAAAAGAATTTATATATGTGTGTATATATATAAAATGGAGTCACTTTGCTATATGGCAGAAATTAATACAGCATTGTAAATCAACTATATTCAATAAGAATTTTTTAAGTCAAAAATATTTGATAATTATCAGACATGTAAGTAGATTTTATTTCATCCACGAGTAAGAGTATATTGATACACAGTAAGATCTGTATTTCCTGTTGTTAGCTGCCGAGGGGAAGTAACAACTTGGAACTACTTTTAATAATTCTTCACTTAAGATTTTTAGCCCACAGAGATAGTATGAATTCATGTCATAAACCAATATGAAGACTAACTCTACCCAGTACCAAGTTTTCTTGACAGCTGCCTCTATAGTGTGAGCTTATTTCCAGGCTACTGTAACTCAGACATGTGGTTCACTGGGATCCCAGCCTTATGAGAAGGTCTCCTGTTTGATTCCTCAGCTTGATTGGGTCCTGAGCCTTTCATCTCATCTCACATCCTAAGCCATCATCACAATAAAAGCCCAAAGTCACCAAAATTTGATGGATACCCCTCTAAAGTTCCTGCTTTCAGTGAATTTTTGGTCTCTGCAGAGTCATTACTTTCCTTTAGTTCAGCAAATCATTTAAAATTACTATTTAAATCATAATTTAAAAATATTTTATCAGATGGACTTTTCAGATGATCTAGTTGACCATATTTCTGGAAAAAGAAGGGAAAGCATTTACGTCTTCCTGCTTTGGTAGGTTATAAGCTCCTTGAGGAAGAGTTATTTCCTATCAATCTTTGTGTCTTGTTTTCCATGACTGTTATTCACGGTTCCTAGTACAGTGTTTAAACCATTAGTACGGTGGTACTTAATTTTATGTATCATCTTCACATGGCTATAGTGACAAACTCTTTGGTCAAACACCAGGCTAGGTGTTGCTGTAAGGGTATTTTTAAGATGTGATTAGCATCTACAACCAGCAAACCCTAAGCAAACCATATTACCCTCTATAATGTGGGTAGGCCTTATCAATCAGAAACCTTAAGAACAGGCTGAGGCTTCCCAAAGAAGAAAGAATTCTTCCTCAAGCCTGAAAGGTAGAAACCCTGTCAGAATTTCAAGCCTATTAACTTGCCCTCTGGACCAACTCTTACCTGTCTGCTAGTTCACCTTATGGGCCTCCCAGGTGGCTCAGTGGTCAAGAATCTGCCTGCAAATGCAGGAGACGCAGGTTCAGTCCCTGGGTCAGGAAGACCCCCTGGAGGAGGAAATGGCAACCCACTCCAGTATTCTTGCCTGATAATTTCCATGGACGGAGGAGTCTGGCAGGCTGCAGTCCATGGGGGTCACAAAGAGTCAGACACAACTGAGCATACACACATACACAGTTTGCCTATAGTGTTCAGATTGTCCACCCCCACAATTACACAAGCCAATTCTCTAAATAAATCTCTCTCTCTCTCTCTCTCACTCCACACAAATAAATATATCCTATTGGATCTGTTTCTCTCAAGGATCCTGCCTAATACAGATCCTCAATAAATATTTAGAAATATCTGTTAAGTAAATGTACTTATGAACAAAAGGCATTGAATAAGTGCTTGCTGTTTAACTGTATGATTTATCGAAGCTTCTGTCTGGAGATTTGCCTCCCTCTTAGGACTTGCCATTTTTTAAATAAAAGAGTATGTACCATTCTGCCTCAGCTCTGTTCTACTTTCCATTTAATAGTAAAGCTGTGGGAGAGATTTCTAAATTCATATCCTGTTCCTCAATGTATGTTCAGTTTTGTATGATATAGGAAAACTTTGTGCCAGAGTCAGAATGAAGACTGCTGCTCAGAACTGGTACAAGTTCTTAGGACATCCAGGAGAACCACAGGGCCTCTGGGACTACAGTCTCCCTTGTATAAGTTCGTGGTACAAAGTTCTTCCACATAATCTTCTGGCCAATACAGCATTTCTCGGCTATTTCTCTTCACATTTATTTTGTGATTCAGATCCTAGGCACATTTTGTTTTCAGGTTGGCAGAAAACCTGGGGATTAAAAATGGAAACTCAAAAGTCAAGGGTTACAAAAGAAATAAGAAAGAGTGGTAAACGGTTCAAGGGAGACATTTGCAGGCCTTCTGAAGGTGAAGAGCCTAATAAATTCCACCTCTGACTTCTGCAAGCTCATAATTCATGGTTTTATCCTCATATGGAAAGCCCTTCACTGCTTTCCAGGCTTAAAAGAAGTTGGGATGCTGAAGAGCTAGTTCTTAAGTTGTCACATGGCTGGTTTAATGGCAACCCACTCCAGTGTTCTTACCTGGAGAATCCCAGGGATGAAGGAGCCTTGTGGGCTGCTGTCTATGGGGTTGCACAGAGTTGGACACAACTGACGCGACTTAGCAGCAGCAACAGCAAAAGGGAAAGCTTTGAGTTGTTTTGTGTAGCTTTATGTTACAAAATTTAAGTGATTTAAAAAATCATAATTAATTTAACATGATTGTTACTCCATGGGGAAGACTTGGGGGCTAGGCCAGGAAAGGCTAGTCTAGCATTAAACATGAAGCTCTTGTTCATGAAATGCTCTGGTCAGAGCTGCTCTTTTTTGGCAACTCCAGGTCCTTAATCTGGGGGTGGCTAGATGGGAACACACATTTGTAACAAATCATCAAGCTGTGTATGTAAGGTGTATACTTTCCCCTGACATTTAGCTGTACCACTGTATTTCAGTTTAAAGGAGACAAAGAGGATCTGACAATGTAGAGGGCAGACTGGTGTTGAGTCCATCTTTTGAATTCCCGTTAGCACTTAGGGACACAGACTAGTGTCTCCTTAGTCCAGCCTTCTCGTCTGTTCCCACCTGTGTTCCTGACCTCTCCACAGCATCACCTCAGCCTCCACAGGAACATCATCGCCTTTTCCTTCCCTACCAGCAAATGGGAATTCAACTGGAGTCTTCTTGATAGAGAGGGAAAATCACATCAAGACTGGGAAGAAGGTTATTCTGGCATATGAAAACATAGCTCTGGTCCTGTGGTACACAGCTGTGGACTCTGCATTCACAGAGCTGACTCAGATCTTGGCGAGGATCTCTGACACGCAACCTCTGCTCTTTGAAGCTCCCTCTTCTACTTCTGAAGAGAACCCATGTTTTATAAGTTTCAAACTTCTCTCAGAATAGAACAGATATTGTAAATCTTGCTTGCTTAGTCGCTCAGTTGTGTCCGACTCTTTGTGATGCTATGGACAATAGCCCGCCAGGCTCCTCTGTCCATGGGGATTCTCTGGGCAAGAACACTGGAGTGGGTTGCAATGCCCTCCTCCAGGGGATCTTCCCAACCCAGGGATCAAACACAGGTCTCCTACATTGCAGGCGGATTCTTTACCATCTGAGCCACCAGGGAAACCCACTTATGGGAAGGCAAATATAGGGCCTGCCCTGGAGGTGAACGAAATTTTGACTTTATCTTCTGTTTCTCTTTGCATAGCTGGTGCTATGTTGTTGGCCAGTAGACATGAATACAGAACTACCCTGAGGTGGGATGTTTCAGCCCATAGCATGCTCACTTTGACTCTCTTTCATGTCTCTTTTCTGATTCAGTCAAGTTCATAGAAGCATTCGCTACTGGAAAATGAAGTTAAAACAAGCTCGGTTCTTTTCAAAAAAAAAAGCAAAACTTGTAATGTTTATTAAAGGCAGTAGGGGGCGGGTAAATACATCTACCTCACTCATCACAATCATCTTCCTGTCCTCCTGACCTCTTCCTCCCTCTCTTATCCTCCAACCCCATACTCTGTTCTTGAGCTATAGGCACACCCATAGCCACCCCTCCATCACCTTGTATTGATAGATTTAGGTAAAACATCCGCTTTCGGTGTATGAATGATAAGCTTTGGTAAGAAAATATTACACATTCACCAGATTTATGGGCACCAAATGAATATTTTTGTACATTTCTACATGGCCAAATGTGCCTAGCTGGTCATTCGTCAGTACTGCCTCAAAATAAAATGTTCTCCTGCCTGCCTCCCCAAATTTCAAGGGGAAAAAAAAATGAGAGTGGAAGCAAAGCATACACAGACATAGTTTGGCGGCTTAAAAATGGTCTTTAAAAGTTTTAGTTGAAACTTGGCTTTTGTCTCTCAGCCCTCAGGGGAAAAATATGAGCTTGTTTCCTCACTGAAAAAATATCATAGCCCTTGACAGGCTGGATTCTTTGATCCTCCAATATTACAGTGATTTCTCCAGCGCCCTCCTACACCCCATCCCTCCTCACCCCTCCCCACCCCCACGTAACTGGGGCTTTGTAACCTGATGCTCCATAAAGAGCATTTCCACAAGAGCATTAGGACATGTCCCCACATAATATTAAACCTGTCCCCCCATTGCCCTCCCCTTACTCCCAAGCACAGTCCCCTCCTGAGGCTTCCGCCGTGAGGCTGGGTTGGCAGGAGAGGCTGGCTCAGCTGTTTTGAATTAGGGGCAATGGGAGGCTTCCTTGTAATATATGACTTAATCAGGGGTCCCTGAAGTAAACAGTCCAAACTGCGTCTGGAAATGACCCGAAATTGGACTTCATAAACCTCCTTTGGCTTTGGAGCTGGGAAGGAATTTGAATCTCTCATAGGTGTGTTATACGTTATCGTTAGCAGATGGGTAGCTGTCCTCAGACCCCCGTAGGAATGAAGTCTGTTGTGTGGTGGTTGAGTACAATTAGGGTTACCAAATAAACTACAGGATGCCTAGTTAAGTTTGATTCAGATAGATAATATTTCTTTCATACCGCTGTCCCAAATATTGCGCAGCTACCATGGTGTTATTGATGTTATTGTGCCAGTCTTGTAGTATTACCGCAATAATTTCCAGGAGTGAAGGATCCTTGGTGTTCTTGATATTACCTCCTTCCTACTGAGGCAAGGCTCAGACCTTTGTAAAGCTCCATCTGTAAACTTTGGGTCATTGTTGTTTTTATGACTTCTCCTTAAGACTAGTATCCTGTCACTCTTTTTTCAGGTGAGTTAGCATCATGAGTTGCATTGGAGAAGGAAATGGCAACCCATTCCAGTGTTCTTGCCTGGAGAATCCCAGGGACGGGGGAGCCTGGTGGGCTGCTGTCTTTTGGGGTTGCGCAGTCAGACATAACTTACGCGACTTAGCAGCAGCAGCAGAAGTGTCAAGAGTAAGAAGGAAACTGCTGCCCATGGGCGGTCTTCCCCAATAAGCCAGAATTTAAAACCTTGAAGTGTTGTCATTATATGCATGAGGCCAGCAGACAAGTGAAAAGATGTTCGACATCACTAATGATTAGAAAAATACAGGTAAAAACTATAAGTTGGAGGTGGGAGGGAGGTTCAAGAGGGAGGGGACATATGTATACCTATGGCTGATTCATGTTGATGTATGGCAGAAACCAACATAATATTGTAAAGCAATTATCCTCCAATAAAAAATAATCTTTTTTAAAAAGAAAGAAAACTATAATAAAGTACCACCTCACACCAGTCAGAATAGCCATCATCAAAAAGTCTACGAATAATAAATTCTAGAAAGGGTGGGAATGTGAATTGGTGCAGTCATGGAAAATAGCATTCCAGTTCCAGTTCAGTTGCTCAGTCGTGTCCGACTCTTTGTGACCCCATGAACCACAGCACGCCAGGCCTCCCTGTTCATCACCAACTCCCAGAGTTCACCCAAACCCATGTCCACTGAGTCAGTGATGCATCCAGCCATCTCATCCTCTGTCGTCCCCTTCTCCTCCTGCCCTCAATCTTTCCCAGCATCAGGGTCTTTTCAAATGAGTCAACTCTTCGCATGAGGTGGCCAAAGTTTTGGAGTTTCAGCTTCAACATCAGTCCTTTCAATGAACACTCAGGACTGATTTTCTTTAGGACAGATTGGTTGGATCTCCTTGCAGTCCAAGGGACTCTCAAGAGTCTTCTCCACAGTTCAAAAGCATCAATTCTTCGGCGCTCAGCTTTCTTCACAGTCCAACTCTCACATTCATACATGACCACTGGAAAAACCATAGCCTTGACTAGACGGACCTTTGTTGACAAAGTAATGTCTCTGCTTTTCAATATTCTGTCTAGGTTGGTCATAACTTTCCTTCCAAGGAGTAAGCGTCTTTCAATTTCATGGCTGCAGTCACCATCTGCAGTGATTTTGGAGCCCCCAAAATAAAGTCTGCCACTGTTTCCACTGTTTTCCCATCTATTTGCCATGAAGTGATGGGACCGGATGCCGTGATCTTAGTTTTCTGAATGTTGAGCTTTAAGCCAACTTTTTCCCTCTCCTCTTTCACTTTCATCAAGAGGCTCTTTAGTTCTTCTTCACCTTCTGCCATAAGGGTGGTGTCGTCTGCATATCTGAGGTTATTGATATTTCTCCCGGCAATCTTGATTCCAGCCTGTGCTTCCTCCAGCCCAGCATTTCTCCTGATGTACTCTGCATAGAAGTTAAATAAGCAGGGTGACAATATACAGCCTTGATGTACTCCTTTTCCTATTTGGAACCAGTCTGTTGTTCCATGTCCAGTTCCTCAAAAAATAGACTTGCTATATGATCCAGTTGATCCAGCAATCCCACTCCTGGGCATACAACCCAGACAAAATGATAATTTGAAAAGACGTACGCACCCTAGTGTTCATAGCTACTATTTACCGTAGCTGAGACATGTAAATAACCTAAATCTCCATCAGCAGACGAATAGGTAAAAAAGAGGCAGTACATGTATACAACGGAATACTACTCAGCCATTGAGAGAGTGGACTAATGCCATTGACAGTAGTGGGGATGGACCTAGAGATTATCAGACAAAATGAAATCAGAAAGAGAAAGGTAAATGCCATTTGATATTGCTTGTCTGTGAAATTTAACATCTGACACAGATGCACGTATCTACGAAGCAGAAACAGACTCGCAAACATAGAGATCAGACTTGTGGTTGCCAAGCAGGAGGGAAGGTGAGAGCAGTGGATCGGAGGTCTGAGATTTACAGTCTGACCTATTATATGTAGAACGGGTAAATAGCAAAGTCTTACTGTTAGCACAAGGAATTATATGCAATATCCTGTGAGAAACCATAATGGAAAGTGAAAAAGAATGTGTATATATATATGTATGCTTGAATCACTTTGCTATACAGCAGATATTAACATGCCACTACAAGTTCATTATATTTCAATAAAATAATTTTTAAACAGTGTCAATATATGGATCAGTTCTGTATCTTAGAGCTTTGTTACCCTATGAGTTGTATTATTTGATGTTACTCAGATGAGTCATTACCATTCAGTTCAGTTCAGTCCCTCAGTCGTGTCCCACTCTTTGTGACCCCATGAACTGCAGCACGCCAGGCCTCCCTGTCTGTCACCACTCCCGGAGTTCACCCAAACTCATGTGGATCGAGTCAGTGATGTCATCCAGCCATCTCATCCTCTATCGTCCCCTTTTCCTCCTGCCCCTAATCCCTCCCAGCATCAGAGTCTTTCACCTGTTATTAAATAAAAAATAGAAACATACAAAAGGAACATTTGAGTTGTTATCATTTCCTCTAGTGGTGATAATTTAGAAATTTTTGTCATGTTTTTCAACTTTGTAACAAAGCTTTTTTACAAATTACATTTGTCATTGCTGTTTGATGCCCACAGAAAAATGGCTTATGAGAAATGAGGTAGAAATGTCAGAACTGCTTTAGCGTAATAATTGAAAAAGAAGTCAGAAGGTTCAGGGAGGTGGCAGTGTTAGAGTAGATTTTCTATGTAAGACTCAAGAATCTGCCTCTCGACTATGTTCCCTGGGAGGACTCGGAGTATGTTCTTCTCATAAGGGTAGAAGGATTGCATTATGGCAGCATCATCTGTATTTTTGAGCTTGTGGTAAATGATGAGAGATGTTGCATGGTCCTAGAGAACCCTTGGAAAGGCACAGTCCTGGGACCCCTGCTGCTGCTGCTGCTAAGTCGCTTCAGTCGTGTCCGACTCTGTGCAGAATCCCTCTTTTCTCCCAGTTGCTCCAACAGCAAATCCCAACATCCTGTTACATGTACCCCAATCCCAAATGGCTATGCTAGTGATGAATGCTGCTGATAATCCTGCCTAAGGATACCTCCCCTGTCATATGGCAGAGTCCTGCTGGGAGATGTACACCCAAAAGAGAAAGTTTTTTGATCATCCCAGACAAAGGTATAGCTGGTGGACTAAACAGGAGGGGAAAAAAAAACCCCATTGTATTCAAAGTTTATTAGATTGGGTAAAGGAAAAGGAAGCCCCAAATCACTCCTCATGCCAGTTAGGAAGAACAGGGCATCTGAGTATTAAAGGGATTATCCTCAAGAAATACAACAGGAAATGGGGGCGGAGTTTAGAAACAGTGACAGAAGGAAACAGTGTAAGATGAATTAGGTAAGATTTGCAAGAGTCAACAGTGAGGAAACCAAGAGATAGAACATGGCACAGAACACAAAACCAGAGAAG
The DNA here is from genome assembly GCF_023091745.1 of Budorcas taxicolor. Classification (NCBI taxonomy): domain Eukaryota; kingdom Metazoa; phylum Chordata; class Mammalia; order Artiodactyla; family Bovidae; genus Budorcas; species Budorcas taxicolor. The sequence goes on from NC_068919.1 coordinate 71,569,936, forward strand.
AGCTTGGTTAGAAGCACCAACTCCACACAGAAGATACGATAAGAAAAGGCAAGAGACGAAATTATTCCAATGGTGCAGGAAACTCACTTGCCTGGAAAATTCATAAAGAAAGGGCAGATACATTAACATCGTCAACAGAGGAGGCAAAAACAAAGATAGATAACAATAGAGAATCTGATGGTATGATCAAGAAGGGAAAGAAAGGGATTAAAACCTGGAAAGGAAAATTAAACAGGCAAAGATACAGAATTTAAATTTTTATTTTTATTTATTCCTGTTCCCACATTTTATTGTATTTCCCTGGCAGACGTCCCACACTCTGGTAAGTCTGGGGAAAGGGAGGGGTTGGCAGAATAATGTTGCTTTGGGGATTTGAATCTTATTACTTGGTGCTGTTAGTGCTGGGCAGACATTTATAAAAATTGCATGCTGTAGTGGCAGGTCATTTGTTTAAAAATGAATCTTGAGCTTCAAATTTAGGACAAATGTGCAGGGTTAAAAGAAATAAAGAGAAATACTAACAGAATGAAGGCAAAGAGAAGGTGGGGTGTCAGTGGGCAGCAGTTGGCTTGGTGGCAACTAGAAAACCTGCCAGTGATCAAGAATGAGAGAAACCCAGATGCCAGATCCCCTATGGACGAGAGACACTGACTTCCTGGAAGCTGTCTTTTTGGCTGCTTACTTCCCTAGGGATTTTCCTTTAAATTAATATTAGCCATAAGCTTAGACAAAAGTCACCGGAGTTGGGTTTGGAGGTGAGATACTGTCATAATTAGTTCTGCTTTTCACATTTTAATTACCATTTTTCTCTCTTTCTTTTTTGGGCCTCATCTTCTGCTCAGGAAAATTTTATTCCTGAGCACATCATCTTAGTCCCCTCATGTGCCTCCCCATTCTCTTCTGTCCTTCACTCCTCTCCGTCTTTGTGAGAGGACAGGAGGCATGTTAGGGCAACCCCTGTCTGAGGTTGGGCTCTGACCTCCTGCATTCCTCCTACGTTGATTCTCTCTCCTGGAAGCGGTCTGAGGTCCCACGGAGAGCCTCATGGCTGGGACCACCACTGCCTTTGCAGCAGCTTCTCATCTTCTTGCTCCTCAGGAGTGTGGCATCCTTCTTCCGAGCCAGGCACTGCAGGCTGCCTTCCTTTTCCTTCTTGCTGCAGCTTTGCAGAGTCATTTTCTAAAACATTCACCGGAAGGGAGAAGGAAGAGTTACTGGTGCCTTTTTTGCTAGGTGACTTTTTGTTAAAAGGCTGCTTGGGAGAGTATTTACAATCCAAACAGTCCACAGAGATTGCCTCCCCGTGTGATATCCTCTTTAGCTGAGTTCTCTGGGGTCCAGGTGGGGGAGACAGAGTCACCCACACAGGGCTCCCTCCCAGCACTGTCTGGCCTGGCCCCTGTCTCTGCAGAGTGCTGAGGCCGCCTCTGAAAAGCAGATCCTGTAAAGTGATATTTTCCCCTTTTCTAATCTCAGAAAAGCTGTCAGACTGGTTCTGAGCCTCCCCTCTGTTACAAAATTTGATGTGTGGTGCTGGGTTTTATCAAGAAACTAGTGTATCCAAGGCTATCGAGACAGATTTTCACAGGCAAATACTGGGTTGGACAAAAAGTTCATTTGGGTTTTTCCGTAAAATGTTATGAAAAAATCCAAATGAACTTTTTATCAAATCCATATCTTTGAAATGATTCTCAGTTGCTCAGCATCTTGCTTCACTTCTGTTTTTCTTGTTAGCTTGTATGCATTTTTTAAATTTCTTCTGTGTGGTACAGACAAAAGAAGCATTTTCCTCACTAGCATCCTTACGTTTATCTCTTTTAACTATGTTTTGGAGACTCAAGTGGCATTTTACTTCAAAATTCCCTCATACACATGGACTTGGAGAGATACAGACTAGCATATTTCCTGTATTAAAATACTTGCTCAAGATACACTGTTCTTTCTGGTTTATCAAACAAGCAAATGTGTCTCCCGAGAATTTTGAATTCAGACAGGAACAACTCCGTGAACCTTTCTGTGTGTGAATCACTTGAGCTTTGGAAAGGTTTCCTCGTGGGATTTATGATTGCATAAAATATCCTACTTCCACCTGAAATGTTTCATGAAATGATCTCTCAGCAAAGACTGTTAGTTTTATAATGGATAAACGGCATTTGAGAAAATAAACTCTGCATGAACAAAAAGCTTTCAGCTTCTTGTATATATTCTGTCTTCTCAGAAAACCAAAGAGCTCTCATGAGCTCATGAAATTTGAACCTCAAAGATTCAACTAATTAATCTATTCCTCTTTCCATATTTTATTCCCAGTGGCCAGTTTCACACCCATTATATTTAGGAGAACTGGAAAACTTGGGGGATATTTTCGGCCTGGGTTTTTTTTTTTTTCTTTAACTTTTAAAAACGTGCTATTGGCTCTCTCTCTCTTTTTTTAAATTTTGCACCAGCCAGTCCAACTCTTCATCTTGTTGAATTGCCCCAGGAGACTTAAGCTCTGAAACCCAATTCCCCTCAAGCAAAGATATTTCATAGTCTTTTAGAAGTGAAAAGCACCCCAGTTTCACCCATTTCAACAGTTTCAACACAGGAAAGGATCCAGGAGAGGGAGAAGGAACTGTACAATATTGGGGAACTTTACACAGCAAGAAGAGATTGTTGGAAGCTTCAGATTCCGTATGCTTTCCACCAGCGAGCCCTATAAAGTGGCCGACATCAACAGAGACAAGAAGGAGGTGTGAGTTAAAGATTTCACTTTTGTTTTGGGTTTAAAATGAAGCGACAGTGTTCCCTACAACTCATTTCTTTAGCTTTCAGACTGTCTAGAGTGTCTTGCCTTTGAGGCCAGGACTGAGGTGAGCTTATCACAATTTCCACAGCCTGAGGCCTACAACTTCACCTCGGGCTCCTACCATTCATTTGGCTCAAGTTCAGCTTTTCTCCAGCTCCTGCCCTCCTCCCCAGCCTCCTGGGGAGGCTCTGTTGCCTGATCTTTATTGCTCTTTTCCCACACTCCATTATACAGCGTGATATCAGCCTCTGAATTTATTTATTAGGACTCAAGTCTACAATATACAACCCCACTTTTCCTGTCTGACACGGCACCTTCGCAGCAGAGGGGGCAAGAGGCGCTGCTTGTCATTAACAGTGGTAGAAAGTCGGCACCCAGAGGGGAAGGGCCAGAGGCTTGCAAAAGAGCCAGCCCTCTTGGAGGCCCCTCAGAGCCAAACTGGTTTTTCAAAGTTTCACACTTATAGTTTCACGGTCCAGACGGGCAGCCACAAACAGCTCCTTGTGGGGGAGTGCATTTGCAGTTGGCAACCTTATACTCACATGTCTGGCCTTCACTTGGGACAATGGCTCCATTTTTTAAAAATTAGCTTTTTGCCTAATAAGCTTAATTTTTGTCATTGATGTTCCCATTCAATATGTGTAAACAATCTGCAAACCTAGATTGTGTATTTTTTTAAAAAACAGGTAATACATTTACATTGTGTATAACTCAAAAGGGTAATAAACATATGTATTTGTTGAGAAGTCTCACTCCCACCCCTGACTAAGTGGATTCATCCCCATCCCTACCCACGATGTGTAACCACTTGTATTAGTGTTTTTATGTCTTTTCAGTGCTTCTTTTTCTACCTGTTTTTAAAATAAGGCTTTTATTTTAGAATAGCTTTAAATTTACAGAAGCATTGCAAAGATAATATAAAAAGCTTTCGTATTCTTCTCATCCAATTTCTTCTATTGGTATTATCTTATACTACCATGTATATTTGTCACAACCAAGGAATGAGCATTGTATGTAAGTATGAACTAAATTTTACACTATCTTTCATGAACATCCTTTTTCTGGTCCAGGATCCCACTAGGATGCTACACTGGTCATCAGGTCTTTCTTGGCTCCTCTTGGTTGTGATAGTTTTACAGATTTTTACTTTTTTTTTAATTAAATTTTTACTGGATAAAGTTGGTTGATAAAAATGAAAGAGGAGAGTGAAAAAGTTGGCTTAAAGCTCAACATTCAGAAAACTAAGATCATGGCATCTGGTCCCATCACTTCATGGCAAATAGATTGGGAAACAGTGGAAATAGTGGCAGACTTTATTTTTCTGGGCTCCAAAATCACTGCAGATGGTGACTGCAGCCATGAAATTGAAAGACGCTTACTCCTTGGAAGGAAAGTTATGACCAACCTAGACAGAATATTGAAAAGCAGAGACATTACTTTGTCAACAAAGGTCCATCTAGTTAAGGCTATGGTTTTTCCAATGGTCAAGTATGAATGTGAGAGTTGGACTATAAAGAAAGCTGAGCACAGAAGAACTGATGCTTAAAAAACTTCAAAAAAACTGAGGTGTTGGAGAAGACTCTTGAGAGTCCCTTGGACTGCAAGGAGATCCAACCAGTCTGTCCTAAAGGAGATCAGTCCAGGATGTTCTTTGGAAGGACTGATGTTGAAGCTGAAACTCCAAAACTTTGGCCACCTGATGCAAAGAGCTGACTCATTTGAAAAGACCCTGATGCTGGAAAAGATTGAGGGCAGGAGGAGAAGGGAACAACAGAGAATGAGATGGTTGGATGGTATCACAGACACAATGGACATGGGTTTGGGTGGACTCCGGGAATTGGTGATGGACAGGGAGGCCTGGCATGCTGTGGTTCACGGGGTTGCAAAGAGCCAGACACAACTGAGTGACTGAACTGAACTGACATAAAACATTGTGTAAATTTAAGGTTATAGCATGGTATTGCTTTGATCTATTTATATATTGTAATATGATTTCCATTGTAATGATATTTATCATATTACATACTTACAGTACAATACTATTGTCTATATTCCATATATAGTCTATTAGATCTCTGTGGCTTATTTAGTACTCATTACAAGTTTGTACCATTAAACACCATCTATCTTATCCCTCAGCCCCAACTCCCCTGGTAACCACCATTTTATATTGTTTGTTTGTTTACAGTTTGACTTTTTAGGTTCTACATAAAAGTGTTTCTGTCTGACTTATCTTTCTTGTCATAATGTGCTCAAAGCCCATGCATGTTATTGCAAATGGAAGGATTTCCTTCTTTCTCATGGCTGAATAATATTCCATTGTGTGTATATACTACATCTTTCTTATTCATTCATCCACTGATGGGCATTTGAGTTGGTTGCATATCTTGGCTATTGTGAATAACTGCTGCAATAAACATGGGAGTATATACATCTCCTGTTTTCATTTCCTTTGGGTATATAACTAAAGGTGGAATTAATTTGTTGAGAAACCTCCCTATTATTTTCCATAGTGGTTGGGCTTAATTTCTATTCCCACTAGCCATGTGTAAGGATTCCCTTTTCACCACAGCCTCACCAGCACGTATTGTGTCTTGTCTTCTGAATGGCAGTAGTGAGGTAACATCTCATTGTGGTATTTAGTTGCATTTCCCTAGATTTTTCTTGCGTTTAATGATGCTGACAGATTTGAGGAGTGCTGGGTTGGGTATTTTGTAGAATACCACTTTGGGGGTTTGTTTGATATTCTCCTCATAATTAGGCTGGGAGGAAGACTGCGGATCTGTTGTGGTTGTTCAGTAGCCAAGTCATGTCTGATGACATGGACTGTAGCATACCAGGCTCCCTTGTCCTCCTCTACCTCCCAGAGTTTGCTTAAATTCATGTCCACTGAGTTGGTGATGCTATCTAACTATTTCAACCTTTGCCATCCCTTTCTCCTTTTGCCTTCAATCTTTCCCAACACCAAGGCCTTTACCAGTGAGTCAACTCTCTGCACCAGGTGGCCAAAGTACTGGCCAAGAGCTTCAGCATCAGTTCTACCAGTGAGTATTCAGAGTTGATTTCTTTTAGGATTAACTGGTTTGATCTCTTTGCAGTCCAAAGACCACAGAGCTGGACTGTTATTCTCATCTCATCATATTAGCAGGTACCTGCTGTCAACATGACTTATTGCTGTTGACATTGACCTTGATCACCTGGCTGGGGTGATGTTTACCAGGTTTCTCCATTGAGAATTGACTTCCTTCCCTCTCCTTGCTTTGCATACTCAGCTCTTTAGAAGCAAGTCCCTAAGAGTGGCCCACAATGGGGGAGGGGTTTACATGTTCCTTAATCTGTATTTGGTAAATTGGCAGGGCCCTTTGGAGCACCAAACGTTGTGCTAAGACTGTTCCTCTGAGCGGAGGCTCCAAAATCAGACTTTCTCAGCAGGATCTCACCTTCTGATACATTCGCACATTCTCAGAGGCAACTCACACACTTGCCAGCTTGCTGAGCTCTCAGGCTATCATTTTAATCATGCTTTAATAGCGACCCCTCTACATCAAAATCCACTTTTACGAGGGTGAATACCACAGTGCTCCGGCGCTAGGAAAATGCTCTCTCCATTAAATTTCAGTGGATTTACACTGGATTTTGTTTTAATCTGAGTTCTGAAAAAGAATGTGTGGCTCATAGGACAGTCAGTGTTTGGGGGGTTTGATGCATACAGACTTGTAATGGCGTGTGTGCTTTGTAGTCCCAGCTCTGGAACTTCCTGTCGGGAAATAAAACTCTTTGAACTGATTGCTGTTTTACCACTCCCTCCCACACTGTGGACTTGAGAAATTCATTCTCCTGGGACCTCAGAATTGCCACCTGCCAAGTGGAGAGGGTGACATGAGGCCCCAGCAGAGCATTTGGCTAAACACTTCATAACTGGAATCAGACGAACTGAAGAGGGGCAGCTCTTGATGACTAGAAGTGATGCACTGCAAAGACTCTGGGGCACAAAACTCCTCCTCTGTCCCCTGGGAAGGGGTCATGGGGCAAAGAGCCTGGGTGCATGATAGCATTCATGAGCTCTCCGAGGTTCTGGGGAAGGTGGCTCTATATGCCTATGAGCAGATATTGTCTGTCCTGTTATTGCAGCATAACATGGAAACTCCTCTTTTTTCAGTCAGCTTATAAAAATAAGCAAGGCAAAACAACAATCTTTAGTGGACATGCATAGTCTTGAAAAATAGAAATATAATCTCAGGAATGGGAGTTTTTTAATATGTATGTATGTATGTATGTACATATGTATCCAACTCCCAGCTCATAGTTGTGGGACAAAGGATCTTCAATCTTCATTGCAGCATGCAGGATCTTTTAATTGTGTCACGCAGCGTCTTTTTTCTTTCTTTCTTTTTTTTGGTTGCGGGATATGAATGCTTAGTTACAGCATGTGGGATCTACTTCCCTGACCAGGGATCCAACCCAGGCCTGCTGCATTAGGAGTGCAGAGTCTTAGCCACAAGACCACCAGGGAAGTCCCAGAATGGGGGTGTTTTTAATGAGAAGCAAATTACCTGTATCAACTGATGTGGCTGATAGAAGTGACTGACGAAAGGACAATCATTTACCAAATTCTGGAAGCCCCTTCAGTTCAGTTCAGTTCAGTTCAGTTCAGTTGCTCAGTTGTGTCTGACTCTTTGCGACCCCACAGAATTCAGCACGCCAGACCTCCCTGTCCATCACCAACTCCTGGAGTTTACTCAAACTCATGTCCATTGAGTCGGTGATGCCATCCAACCATCTCATCCCCTGTCGTCCCCTTCTCCTCCCATCTTCAATCTCTCCCAGCATCAGGGTTTTTTCAAATGAGTCCATTCTTTGCATCGGGTAGCCAAAGTATTGAAGTTTCAGCTTCAGCATCAGTCCTTCCAATGAATTTTCAGGACTGATTTCCTTTAGGATGGCCTGGTTTGATCTCCTTGCAGTCCAAATTACTCTCAAGAGTCTTCTCCAACAGCACAGTTCAAAGGCATCAATTCTTCAGCGCTCAGCTTTCTTTATAGTCCAACTCTCACGCCCCTTCAAGACCCCCCTAAATGTTCACCTCTGTTCCATCACGCCCCTTCAAGACCCCCCTAAAGGTTCACCTCTGTTCCAGCACAGTCTTAACTGTAGGTGAATTGCATCATGTCAGGTTCTCAGTACTCACTTGCTCTTTCAACCAACAGGCATTTCTCTAAGCCAGGCACTGTGTTAGTAGTAGTAGTAGTGAAAGTCAGTCAGTCATGTTTGACTCTTGCGACCTCAGGGACTGTAGCCCGCCAGGTTCCTCTGTCCATGGGATTCTCCAGGCAAGAATACTGGAGTGGGTTGCCATTTCCTTCTCCAAGGGATCTTTCCAACCCAGGAATTACTGTGTTAGTAATTTACCCTAAAAAGCATGAAAAATATTGTTCTAAGTGTCAGCACGACCTTCGTGACTCATTAAAATCTTTCAAATACACTTGTCCAGACCAAAATATACATCTTCAAGCCAAAGGTTATATTTTTTCTTGGCCACACCCTTCATCAAGTCATCTTTTCTCTTCCACAATCTGCTCTGGCCCCAGAGAGAGTCAGGAGAGGGAAGTATTTGCAGGATGTTGTGGGTCAATCAAATAGAAAGGATATGACAACTTGTTGTGGGTTTGTGATGTTTCAATTGGGTTGTTCCCAGTTGGGGTGACAGATTTGTATGGGGCAATCCTGTCATACTCCTCTTGCTGTCCTTAATCACAAAAATGTGCTGGAAAACTGGATGTTGTGGATAGACTGTGGAATTATGTGATTCCCACAGAGCATGGTGTTTGGCAGTGGTTGGCAGATGATGGTTGTCATTAAGTGCTTCTGAATTCTCTGAAATACTTTCTTGTGAGACAAACAGCTGAGCTTTTGGTCATTCCTGATAGAGGCCTAACTATTACATCCAGGGTTTGTCTTGTTCTGTGTGCTGAGTGAGCCATTGACTGATAGAGAGAGGTCCCCCAATGAAGAATATTCTATCCCCATCTCCCCATTACCTCCTACTACCATCAACCCCTCCCACCAACATGTCTTTCTCAGATATCCTTGGATGCCACCACTAGTCTTTTAACTGTGAATGTTCTAAAGAACTATGCATTCACTGATACGGATAATGCTTCAGTCCATCATTAGCCATTAGCAGACTAAATGTGTTTATTGGATTCATTTAGCCAACTCTGCCAGGCTCAGATAGATTAAGGGGACAAATTATTTTTTTGGTAAGGGGACAAATTATTTTTTTGATGATGGAGAAGAAAAATCTAGAACAACAACAACAAATCTAGATTGATTGGCAGCATAGAACACTGGTTAATCCTGTGACTCTAACAGTCAGACATCTGCCCTCATGATCTTCTAGTTTCATAACTTCTTTCCTTTTAATTATCTTTTATTGAAGGATAATTGCTTTACAGAATTTTGTTGTTTTCTGTCAAACCTTAACATGGATCAGCCATAGGTATACATATATCCCCTCCCTTTTGAAACTCCCTCCCATCTCCCTCCCCATCCCACTCCTCTAGGTTGATACAGAGCCCCTGTTTGAGTTTCCTGAGCCATACAGCAAATTCCCTTTGGCTATCTATTTTACATATGGTAATGTAAGTTTCCATGTTATTCTTTCCACACATCTCACCCTCTCCTCCTCTCTCTCCATGTCCATAAGTCTATTCTCTCTGTTTCTCCACTGCTGCCCTGTAAATAACTTCTTCAGTACCATTTTTCTAGATTCTGTACATATTCATTAGAATACAATATTTATCTTTCTCTTTCTGACCTACTTCACTCTGCATAATAGGTTCTAGGTTTATCCACCTCATCAGAACTGACTCAAATGTGTTCCTTTTTATGGCTGAGTAATATTCCATTGTGTATATGTACCACAACTTCTTTATCCATTCATCTGTCGATGGGCATCTAGGCTGCTTTCGTGTTCTAGCTATTATAGATAGTGCTGCAGTGAACAATGGGATACATGTCTATTTTTCAGTTCTGGTTTCCTCAGGGTATATGCCTAGGAGTGGGATTGCTGGGTCATATGGTGGTTTCATTCCTAGTTTTTTAAGGAATCTCCATATCATCTTCCATAGTGGCTGCCAGAACCCCTGTGACCCAGGTAGTTTCATAACTCCTTACTGCGTCCATTTGTACAACAGGAATGACAATAACAAGAGTATCTACCTTGTAATATTGCAGTTGGGAGGATTAAAAGAGAACAGTTAGATGAGTGCTTAGAAATGCCTGGCATGCATCAAGTGCTTAATAAATATTACGTATTGGAGAGAGACTTGAGCAACTAGCTGTTAGCATAAAGGCCCTGGGAATGTGGAGAGGAAGAAGAAACGTCCCAGAGTAAAACATAGTCCAAAAAAAGACTTGCATTCATGTTGCTAAGAACTGGTTTCTATCCCCGAGTGTGGAACTCATAAGCTCTTCTTCTCAACCCTCCCTCCAGTACCTTCCAAGATTCCATCCACAATCAACAAAGGGATTATCTGCTCCAGTTTCTGGGGAGAGTATCATTTTACCCTTAAACCAGAAGAAGGGGGACTCCCTGCATTTTCTGCCTCGGGGGTCAATTGTCGTCAAGTTTTCCATTCATTTCACAGGGATCATGTCCCCACCCAGTCACGGCAGTAGCTTAGGTGACAAGTAATTCAGTAAATTGACTGTTGAAGAATTGCTTGAGTCCAGTACAGACACAAGGACAGAAACAAGGTCAAAAGTTGAAGCTTAGAAGACAGAGAGAAAAGCAATCTTTTCAAGTCTAGACAGCATATTAACAGAAGGGCTTAATGTGCTTCTCTGTTTATAGGAGCTTTTTGCTGACAGCAGTGAACCTGAGCCCTTTCTTCTCCCCATCCTGCAAGTTCCCTTCTGCTGTGTTGTTAGAGGCTGCCTCTTCCCGTGAGCCTGTGGAGGACTGCTGCAGGGCAGGGGGAAACAGGGAGGGAAAAAATAACTGGAGGGTTTATATTTTGGAGGCTGAAGGTGAATTCATCACATCAATCTAATGTGTGTGTGTCTGTGTGTGTTTGTGGTGTGCTTAGTCACTGGGTCATGTCCAACTCTTTGCGACCCTATGGACTATAGCCCGCCAGCTTCTTCTGTCCATGGAATTTTCCAGACAAGAATACTAGAGTCGATTGCCATTTCCTCCTCCAGGGAATCTTCTGAACCCAGGGACTGAACTCGTGTCTCCTGTCTCTGCATTGGCAGGCGGGTTCTTTACCATTGACCCACCTGGGAAGCCCTCGGAGAAGGCAATGGCACCCCACTCCAGTACTCTTGCCTGGAAAACCCCATGGATGGAGGAGCCTGGTAGGCTGCAGTCCATGGAGAAGCTAAGAGTCGGACACGACTGAGCGACTTCCCTTTCACTTTTCACTTTCATGCATTGGAGAAGGAAATGGCAACCCACTCCAGTGTTCTTGCCTGGAGAATCCCAGGGACGGGGGAGCCTGGTGGGCTGCCGTCTCTGGGGTCACACAGAGTCGGACACGACTGAAGTGACTTAGCAGCAGCAGCGGCAGCAGCAGCAGCACCTGGGAAGCCCTAGCAGTTCACAAATATACTTTAGTCCCCCAGTGATTTTTTTCTAGAAATGTTATAATTGTAAGTGAGAGAATAGGCAGATTATCAAACATTTTTTGTTTGTATTTTTATTTTCCCAAGGAGAGCAGCTTGAGAATGATATTTTCTTTCATTTTTAATCATTTTTTTAATTATAAAAATTTCTATTGTTATAAGTCTAACTCTGACTGGTTAGAGTATTGAGCAGTAGCTGATGAGAATATAAATTCATTTCCATTTTCTGGAAAGCATTTTGGCAGCATATAATAAAAAGTCATCAAAAAGGGCATATCCTTGGCCCAGAATTTTCATTGCTAGGATTTTATACTATGGGAATAGTAGTATAAATATTTATATGACAGAATGTTCCTCACAGAATTATTTAGAATGCCCCCCAAATGGAAATTTTCTAAACACTCTGAAATAGGGAATGGGTTAGAGAGAATACAATGGGAATGCCAGGCAGTCATTCAAAGCCTTCCTTAGGGAAGCATGTAATAGCAGTGAGAGATAAGGTAGGGCTTCACATCACAGGCCTCAGAGGCCTTAAATTTGAGCTGCTATATGCAGGTGGTGATAACTCACAGGGGCATTAGAAGGACAACAGAAATGAAGATAAAAAATGAGTTGATGATGATGTCATTGTTGGGTAAAACACAGAATGACCAGTATAGTCATAATATATCATTCATTTAAATATTATGTATATGTGCATGACTTTAATACATGTATATCTTAATATATGTATACACATATAGTACATTATATGTACATGTAGATATGTATGTATATGATATGCATAGAAGAAAGACTAGAAAGATATACACAAAATGTCAAAAGTAACTCAAAAGTAACTAACTCTGGGTAGTGGAATTACAGGTGTATTTAATTTTCTTATTTCTCTGTATTTTTCAAATTGAAATTCTGAATACACATGGCTTTGATCATCAGAAAGTTTCATAACGTCAGGAGTAAAATCTACCATTGATCCCTGAGATTAAAATGCTTTATCTGTTCTCTATAAAGAACAAGAATTTTCAAGGGATGCAAAGTAACATGCACCTTCCAATGAGGCTCTTTAACCTGGAGAGAGACTGCAGGAAGGACTGACCTCTTCGGAGGCGTCCAGCTGTTGGAACAAAGTTCCACCACAGTCAGAGCTCAGAGCTGCGGAATCCGCCTGCCATTGTTCACCTGGGGCACCTGAATGGCTCTGGCTACATAAACCACTAGCTGTTTGTATAAATGGCTATTTTACTCTGGTCTGAATTGGAAAGAGTCTGTTTGATAGAACAGCTTATATAACTGAAATCTGAGACTGAAGGAAGGATTTGGCTTGGACTGTTGATTGCATGGGAGGGTGGGTTGGAAAGGAAACTTCCAGAGTGAGAAGCTCTTATTTTGAGGCAGTGAATTAGAACAAATTGTTCCTCGCACTCCACCTAACCACATTAATACAGTGGGATCTAGCCCATCCATAGAAATGGGTTCTATTCCTTCTTCCAGGGAGGAAACAGGGCTGTTTTTCTCCAGGGATCAAACAAAGTTAAGACACTCATGCCCAGACGCTGGTGGGAATGCCACATTTAATAGTCATTCCACGGTCCGCAGGCTGTGCCCCATTGACATTTCAACCCCTTCTGTTTTTAAAAGCTCAAAAACATTTTCATAAAGGTTTTCTTGGGGTGGGATTTTATTTTTGCAAGAGTGGGTGTGTTTGTTGGGTTTTTTCCTCTTTGAAAACTGTTTCAATTTTTTTCCTTTTTCCCTTCCTGAATTTTAATGGGTCTGAAAGTAGGAGTCTGCCAGAATTTGAACATTCAGAGAAAAAAACACTATAAGATCTTCTTTTCTCGAAAGCCAGCCTGGCGTGTATTTTTCAGGCCTTTCTCCCACACCCACTCAGCCTGAACCATGCAGGCTGTTTGGTGCCGGCCAAGGCCTCATGCTGTAAGCGCACTTGCTTCCTGTTTCGTCTTTCACTTCATCTGGACCCTGGGGCAGACTCAATTCTCATCTCTGAGGCTCTGTTATTTCAGTCTTTGGTCTCAATGTCACTTAATCAGGAAAATGCTAATTCCTCAGCAGGGAGAGGAAAGTCATAACTCTCTTCTTAGCCTTATATTAAATCCCCTAGAATCCCCCGAACAAGTAGCCCGATGCTCTTACCTCTATTTTTCCATCTGTAAAGGGAAAAACCATGAAGTGTGTTTAGTCTTCATACACAGTAATCCATGAAAGCCTTTTGGGAACAGTTTAGGTTGTGCCTCATTATCTCAAAAGGGGCAGAGAAAGTATCACATCGTTCAAACTTCATTCATCTTAATCAATACATACAAGTCAAATGTGTCTTGGTCCATATTTAGAGCAGAAGTGTGTACTCACGGAGGCAGAGTAGGTATATGTAAACTCTGGCCACACCCAGATACTCAATGACTGTTAGTGGGATCCCCTTTCACCTCCTGGTCACTTCTCTGTCCCTGCTGCTGCTGCTAAGTCGCTTCATTCATGTCCGACTCTGTGCGATCCCAGAAACGGCAGCCAACCAGGCTCCCCTGTCCCTGGGATTCTCCAGGCCAGAACACTGGAGTGGGTTACCATTTCCTTCTCCAATGCATGAAAGTGAAAAGTGAAAAGTGAAAATGAAGTCGCTCAGTCGTGTCCGACTCTTAGCAACCCCATGGACTGCAGCCCAACAGGCTCCTCCATCCATGGAATTTTTCAGGCAAGAGTACTGGAGTGGGATGCCATTGCCACCCCCACCAAAAGGACCTCCTTTTAACTCAGGACCCCAACTCCATGAAGAACTTGTGCAGATTTCAAACCAGAGGGATGACAGTCTCTTAAAATAGTTTTTATGGTAGTGTGAATCACTAATATGACTAATCCTCTTGGGGGCTGCTGCTGCTGCTGCTAAGTCGCTTCAGTCGTGTCCGACTCTGTGCGACCCCAGAGACGGCAGCCCACCAGGCTCCCCCGTCCCTGGGATTCTCCAGGCAAGAACACTGGAGTGGGTTGCCATTTCCTTCTCCAATGCATGAAAGTGAAAAGTGAAAGTGAAGTTGCTCAGTCGTGTCCGACTCTTAGCAACCCCATGGACTGCAGCCTACCAGGCTCCTCCATCCATGGGATTTTCCAGGCAAGAGTACTGGGGTGGGGTGCCATTGCCTTCTCCAAATCCTCCTGGGGGCAGTTGCTAATTTTTATTCTGGGGTGTCCTCTTGTAAGATCCATAGCCAGTTTATTAATAACTTTAAGGGGAGGAAAGAAAAACTACTACATGAATAGTGTATAGAAACAGGGAGATAACATCTCAGGTTCAGAGAGTGAAATGCACAAAACATTGGAAGATCTGTGAAGAAGGCATTCGTTCACTGTGGTCTAATAAGAGCATAGATGCTAGGGACTTGCCTGGATAGGATCCCTGCACCATGGTCGGCTATGTGACTAGGGCAAGTGACAGCCTCTCTGTGTCTGTTTCTTTGATCATAAAATGGGGATAATAGTGCTAGTGGCTCAGAGTTATTGCAAGGATTAAAGGATTTAATACATGTTAAGTGCTTAGAACCATACTTGGTAACCAGTCAACAAACACTAGCATAATTGTGAATCCAGATGAAATTTTATTTTTCTTCTTCCAAATAAATCTAATGAAATATAGAGAACTTCTCCCCAGGAAAAAATACAGACAAAGATAAAAATCTGTACAGACACAGAAAATTTATACACTAGCTCAGGGGTTTCCAAGGCCCTGTGTGTGTTAGTCGCTCAGTCGTGGCCGACTCTGCGAGTCTATGGACTGTAGCCCCTCAGGCTCCACTGTCCATGGAATTCTCCAGGCAAGAGTACTGGAGTGGGTTGCCATACTCTTCTCCAGGGGATCTTCCCAACTCAGGGGTTGAACCCAGGTCTCCTGCACTGCGGGCAGATTCTTTACCGTTTGAGCTACCCAGAAAGCCCTAAGTCCTTGTGAAGTCCACTCATATTCCTGATCCACTTGGTGGAATCTAGAGAGATCTGCTTTGGGCAGCATGGTGTGGTGGCTCAGACCCTGGGCTCTGGAGTCAGGCCAACTTGGGTTTTAAGCCTGACACAGCCATTGATTAGTTGTGTGGCTGTGAGCAAGTTCTGTGACCTCCTTACACCATATCTCCTCATGTATGATATGGACAACAGTACCTGCTCTGTGAATTTAGGCCTGTTGATAGAAATGGATTCTATGCAGTAAACTGGGGTAAAGAAATCATGCATTTATCTGGGAATGGAGATTATTGCTGTTGCTCCCAGTCTGTTTCCAGACACGTCTCCCTTTGCGGAAGAGCTGGGAATTGGCAATCTGGAACCATAGTTCTGAAAATGTCCCTCACAAATGAATTAGGGGAAGAGTAGCAACAACAGCAACACAATTTATAGCAACACAATTTAAACTGTGAGGTGACATATTTCTAAATATTTAAGAAATCGATACTGTACTAAAAGTCTAAATAAACATTCTTAAAATGATGGTGGAGTCAGATAGGAAGGTGCCAGAACTTGCTCCCAAGAGCTGGTTTATAATCCCTCCCCAGCCTTGGAGAGGCTTCCCAGGTGTCCCTAATGGTAAAGAACCCACCTGCCAAAGCAGGAGACATAAGAGACGTGGGTTCAGTCCTGGGTTGGGAAGATCCCCTGGGGGAGGACATGGCAACCCACTCCAGTATTCTTGCTGGAGAATCCCATGGACAGAGGAGCCTGGCAAGCTGCAGTCTGTGGTCGCAGAGAGTTGGACACAATTGAAGCGACTTAGCATGCACATAGCGTGAGTGGAGACTATGAATGGCGATCTCCCTACTCAGACTCTTCCCCCACTAACATCAGTTTTGAATACCAGGAGCCTGGTGCATTTTAAGATTTTTCTAAATGTCCAAAGGATCCAGCTTTCAGCAGGTAATATTTATGCACATGCCACATATGTTTATTTGTTTGTTTTTTAAGGACCTAAGGAAAATATACTGAAATGTTAAAGCTGTTATGCCTGGGATGTATAGATACAGATTATTTTAATTTTCTTCTTTACCTTTTTCTTTACTGTGGTCATCTGCTTTGTAATAAGTATCTATTATTTGAATAATTAATTCAACAATTAGACATTTGTCTATATGAACAGTACTCTGCTAAGCATTGAGAATACAGCATCCATTATCTCCTCATGTCTATGATCTAGATGGGAATAAGACATTGAATAAGTATTTACACTAATAATTTATGCTTCCAATGACAATAACTCCGGATAGAGAAGTCTAGGTAACTGAAATCAAGAGCGATTGACCTAACCTAGAGTCTGGGAAAGCTTCTCTGAAGAAATAGTATTAAAACTGACATCTGAAGGGGGAGAGGAAGAGGAAAGAAAGAGAAAAATATTCCAGATGTGGAGATTAGCATGTACAAAGACCCTGAGGCATGGTGATTTAAGAAGTTAAAAGGAGGCCAGAGTGCTTACTGCTTGGGGAAAGGAGGAAATTCACATAAGAGCAAGATGGCCTCAGAGATCCTGTTAATGGTCTTTGCATTTGATTTTAAGAGGAATAGAGAGCCAGGGTTTTAAGCAGAATAGTAACATATAGCTATTTCCATTTTGGATTTTTTTAAATAGAAAAACAAAAAAGTATTTCAAATCATTTGTTATTTATAGTTTAGATGTTCTTGAATTTAGAGCTTTTAAAAACCAACTCAGTAGACTCACCCTATATATTGAGTTGGCCAAGAAGTTCAATCGAGTTTTCTGTAACATCTTAAAAAACCAAACAAACTTTTTGGCCAACTCAACATAAAAATATTGAGTAAAAGTGTTTTTATAATAGGTGGTTATTCTTTTCCTTTTTTAAAAAAATATTTATTTAGGCTGCACCAGCTCTTCATTGCAACATAAGGTATCTTTGTTTTCTAGTTGTGGCACGTGAACACTTAGTTGGAGCATGTGGGATCTAGCTCCTTGACCAGGAATTGAACCTGGGCCCTCTCCATTGGGAACTCAGAGTCTTAGCCACTGAACCACCAGGGAAGCCCCTAGGTAGTGTTCTTGGAACATCTTTACCCAGGGAGGACAGTGACAGGAGCTTAGCCCTGCAGCCTGGGCCCCCTCTCAGTCCAAGGCCATGGGACATGCCAGTGTGACCAGAGCAGGTGGTGGAAGCCAGGCTACAAGGACCCTTCCTCTCACCACCCCAGGGAGTTGAGGTAGAAGGCAGCCAGTGAGCATTATGTCAGGAAACATGCCCTGGAAATGCAAAACGATGCAACTCCCAGACTGGCTGTGGTCAGAGCACAGCTGGACAAACTACAGCATCTAGAACCTGACAAGTTGTGAGGGTGTTTTTCTGCTCAGGAGTGCAGGGCTGGGTCTCTGTCATGTCAGTTAACTACAACTGGAGCTCAGGGGATATATCAGGGACCTCCATAAATGTACATCCTGAAATGCCATTTTAGAGATGCAAACACACCAACTTGGAGCCTACATTTGTTGTGAAGCTTTTGAGTTTATTGAAAACAACTTCTTAAACCACCACACTCTATCATCTCGTGAAATCACTGTCTTAGAAGTAATTGGTCACTTGGCCACTGAATAACAGAAGAGATGTTTCCAGCAAATGCTCCTCTCCAGCGTTCCTAAATCAACAGGGTGTGTCCTGGTTTCTGGGTTGTTTGAACGGCAGGGGGAGCTGCCAAAACCCACCCTCTCCTGGAGGAACTCAAAACTTTAGTGGGCTCTGGAGCCATGGTAACAGGCATCTGGTAGTCAACTTTTCCTGTAATAAGAAGGTATTAAATATTCACATCAGGAATTGGGACTTTTGTCGGCCCTGAACTGGTCTTCCAACCTGTTACCTATTATGCCTCACACTTTATATACCCCCGAATACAACAAGAAGAAACTTGTGAGTGTTCTATAAAACCTGCCACTGACATCAGGGTGGGTCTTTGAGGCTTATGGTTATCCTAATAAAAGCAAGGAATGTATAACAGGCTGTAGCCAGCAGACCACCAACCACTTTATTGTAGAAGCACAAAAGAAAACCTCTGGTAAACCTACCGTACCTGCCGCACAGCGTGTGGCTGTTTCTTAACCCTTGAAGACTCCGTTATGCGCACAACTTGAGACGACATCTGTATGTTTCTGGTTTCCCTTCCTCTGAGGTCTACTAAGTTACACACTTAGACAAGAAATACCTATTGATGGAGTGCTTATGAATTACAGATTGGAGGTTACAAATCAATTCAGGATTTTTCTAATATAAATTCAAACCAGATCTGTGAAGCCAGCTTTTCACAGGCCATATAGGCAGATGGGCAGCCAGGCACCCATGCAATAGGTGTGAAGGGGTCTTCTATGACCCCAGAGTCCTCTTTCTGGATGTCTTCCATTCTCCATAGCTTCCCTCATGCTCAGGAGCTCCGTGTCCTACTCCTGCCCAAGCGCAAACGCAGGAAAGAACCTATATCGGTGGAGGGATGGCAGGAAACTCTCGAAAGAGTTATTCACACTGCAAAGAATGAAGTGAAGTTGCTATTTAGCAAAACGTAGCCTGGTAAACATTGGAAAAGACCCTGATGCTGGGAAAGATTGAAGGCAGGAGGAGGAGAGGATAAGATGGTTGGATGGCGTCACTGACTCAATGGACATGAGTTTGAGCAAACTCCAGGAGATAATGGACAGGGAAGCCTGGTCCATTGGGGTCACAGAGAGTCAGACACGACTTAGCGACTGAATAACAATAAGGCTGGTAAAGAGAATTGGTGAGAGGCTAGAGAAGCACTCAAGGACTCTAACCATAGGGAGCTACTCCCACCCCAACATCAAGGGGCTAGATGTGGTGGAACCCTTATGAGAATCCAGCAGGAGCTTCAGCAAGAGAAGCTGGTGGTGCTGCCTACAGCAGCCAGTGTCCTGGGGCACAGAGTGCCCATGGAAGAGCAGAGAATCCATCTGGAGGGGTAAAAGCAAATGGCCAGCACAGGGTCAGACATCAGGTTAGGCAATCTATTACTTCACTCAGATTCTTTAGCATCCCAAGCCTAATAAGCATGAAAGAAAAGTTAGAGGTTGTGCAGGCATCTTATTTTTAATCCTTGTCCTAAAGGGTTTTCCAGCATCAAAGAGCAGGTATGGCAGGGAGAAAGAGGGAGCTGTCTCTGTTTTGAAACCCAGTAGCTGGTGGCCTCTGATCTTGGGATGCTTAGGAATGAGGGAGAGCTTTCAGAGGAGACCGGATATACAGGGGCACACAAAGTCTTCACCATCCCAAAGTGCTCTCATCCACTGGACAAGTATGGAATGCACTGCAGCATATCTGTATCTGAAAGAATTCTCCTATTCAGCTTATTTAGGAGTCATGAAGCCATGCCCCTCATCTCAATCCTGCATTTTTGACCAAGCCTTGCCAGTAACTTTCCTGCTTCTGGTCATGCTCCCTCCAAGCCACAGTCCTCCACATAATCATCAGAATATCCCATCCTAAAAAATCCCCACTTAAAATTCTGCCATGATTCTCCATTGCCTACAGCATAGACCACCAACCCCCCAGTGTATTCCCAGATACTTCTGCAGCCTTATCCCTTTTAAGTCTCCTCCTTGTCCTTCAGATACCTACCATGTCAGTACTTTTGCTCTTGTCATCTGAGATGCCTGAGGTCCTTTTCTGGGTCTTCTGCCCCTCCCATCTACCTCCTGACACTTACTGGTTGTTTTGAGGTGTGTCAGGAGCAAGACCTCCAGGCTGGGATTCAGAGATGCTGACCCCCCTCCTATACAGCACCCCCACGTCACACTGAAATGTCCCATCTCCTTATGGGAGCATCAGAAGGCCGAGGACGATGCCCTGTGTATGAACGCATCCTCTTAATGCAGCACCAAGCAAGAATTACTGTTAGAAACTGATAAACTAAACCAAATGACAACTTGCCAGCAAGTGTTTCCCAAAACCAGGTTCCCTGGGAATTAGACATTTCTTTAAGCCCTGTAGAAACACAACAGTATAGATATTTAATTAATGTTACTAGTTCTCCCTATATATTCTGTGTACACCTTAGCTGCTTACATATTAATGTAAATGAAAAATCAAACACTTATAAAGGATGTTTTTGTGGAATAACTAGAAAGAATAGAAAAATAAACCATAGGACATCTGATTTAGGGAGGCTTTAAAATACCCTCCAGTGGAAGAAGTAAAGTGACATTGTTACCTGAAGATAATAGTATGATCCTTTGGAATTACCAGCCTTGATAGGCTGACCTCTTTGTCCCTATGGCTCTTAAATTTTCTGTAATTCTAAAATGGCTTTAAAACAAACTACTTCAACTGCTTAGTGGAGACATAATCACTTAGTGTCTATTGTTTCACAATTGTGCAGCTGTAGGATTACTTCATATAGTTGGGGATTTGTTCCTAAGACATGGGCGCATTAAATGAAGTGGGTCGAACATACCTCACTTCTCACATGCTCTGGAAACATTATTTGTCCTTTAAAATTGATATCCTGTAGTTATCTTTTACTTCCTGGTATTCTCTAGTGCTCCTGGAATAGTGGGCTGGGCCACCTTGAGACGGCAGCTTCTTTCATTTTAACGGAGATCACCCACTGGAGTTACTGGAAAATGTCCATTTTTACATTCAGCATGTTATCTCAACCATCAAAATAATCTGGAGTTGGTTTATTTTTTAGAAAACTATTTGCTGCAGATCAAAAGTTGTCAGTCGTAAAAAGGATGTTAATAACAGAGAGACATCAGTAGTGTAAACAAAGCGAAAACACTGGCTGGCGTTGCACAACCTGCAGAAGGCACGGTGGGGGCTGGTGCTTGGTTGCTAATAGCTCTCAATCTATAGAGCAGCTCATCGATTCCACTGGCACAGTCTGGGGGTCTAAACAAGAAAACTCCATGGAGTCAAAAAGAGCAAGGCATAGTTCAGAAACTCCAAATCCTCTTGACAAGTATCCAATGCTGGGACACAAATTTGACACCAAATTATTTATTAAAGCCTCCCTCCCTCCACATACCACCACCATTGCAACACAGTATTTTCTTCAATGCCCTCTCCCCACTCCCGAATATGAAGTTCAAACTAATTGAATTCAGTGGCAATTGGAAACCCCAGTATTATAAAGAGTGTATTTCATTGTATATCAGTTCAGTTCAGCTCAGTTCAGTCACTCAGTCGTGTCTGACTCTTTGTGACCCCATGAATCGCAGCATGCCAGGCCTCCCTGTCCATCACCAACTCCCGGAGTTCTAATTCTGGATAAACATACTCATAAAACCACACCTCCCCACTTTTGTCTCCATCTGAAGAGGCATCTGTGGTGACTGCAGCCTCCTCAGCATAGCCGCTGCTCCTCTGACAAGTGCTGCTCAGACACAGGGTGCTTCTCCGGAAGTTGATGGTAGAATTGGGGAGCAAACGGAGTAGTCATCCACCCAAATGCAAACTGCAGAAAGCATCTGTTATGTAATTTTGAAGGTAAGATGTTGACACAACAATTGTGAAGACCATGAAGAAAAGGTATTGAGGTTATCATTTCATCCAGGAATTGCTATACTTAGTATTTACCCAAATGAGTTGAAAACTTATGTCCACACAAACCTTCCATACATGGAAGTTTACAGTAGTTTTATTTCATCCTTGCCAGAACTTGGAAGCAATCAAGATGTCCTTCAATAAATGAATGCATAAGTAAGTGACTGTATTTCATCCAGACAATGGAGTATTATTGAATGCTAAAAAGAAATGAGCTCTCAGCCTTGAGAAGAAGGAAATTTAAATGCATACTACTAAGTGAAAGAAGTCAGTCTGAAAGATTACATGTTATAGGATTCCAACTATATGACATTCTGGAAAAGGCGAAACTATGGAGATAGTAAAATGATCAGTGGTTGTCAGGGCAGGATGGATGAATAGGTGGAGCACAGAGGATTTTTAGGACAATGAAACTGTTCTGTATGATACTACGATGTTGGATACAGGACATTATACATTTGTCAAAACATGTAGAACATTCAACACAAACAGAGAGCCCTAGTGTGAACTATGGACTCTATGTGATGATGATGTATCAGTGTAGGTTTATCAGTTGTAACAAATGTGCCCTCTCCAGTGGGATGCTGTTAGTGGGGAAGGGCATGCATGTCTGGACAGGGAGTATCTGGAAACTGTGCTTTCCACTCAATTTTACTGTGATCCTGGCACTGTTCTAAAAATTAAGCTGTGTTTGTTTTGAAGTCTAGAGCTTCCCTTATAGCTCAGTTGGTAAAGAGTCCGCCTGCAATGCAGGAGACCCTGGTTCAACTCCTGGGCCAGGAAGATCCACTGGAGAAGGGATAGGCTACCCGCTCCAGTATTCTTGGGCTTCCCTTGTGGCTCAGTTGGTAAAGAATCCACCCACAATGCGGGAGACCAGGGTTTGATCCCTAGGTTGGGAAGATCCCCTGCAGGAGGGAAAGGCTACCCACTGCAGGATTCTGGCCTGGAGAATTCCATGGACTATGCAGTCCATGGGGTTGCAAAGAGTTGGACATGACTTTCACTTCGCTAGAGCACTGAAAAAAAAAAAAAAAAAAAAAGACGCAGAGGAAGCAGAGTAAAAGGGAGTCTTTTAGATATCTGATTTAAATATCAGTGTTTGGTCACCCAGAGGTATATAAAGGGGTAGAGTAACCAAAAGTGGTGCTTTATGTGTCATGCGTCTTTACTGATACAGCCCCATCCTCAAGCGACCACTTTGTTCAGTGTTAGAACCCCACTCCTGCATTCCTCAGTGCCAAAACCTGGCCACCCATCAAGCTGTTTCCTGCTTGGGCTGCCTGTGGGGCCTCAGGAGAAGTTCCTGAAGTGAGGAGGTGGGAAGACCATGCCTTCCCTAGCACCCCCTTTCACATGCACCCTGAGACTCAGGATCTGATCTGAGTGGCCTGTGTGAACCTGCTCTGAGTTCCTGCAGGAAGAAGTTGCTCCAGTTAAAGACTAACTTCCACCCAAGACTGAACAGTCACTGAGTATTAGACAGTCATTGCTCTGCAAGGTATGAGTGATCACCAAGGCCAGGCTGAACCCCATTGGCTGACAATGGCCTAGATGAACAGAAGTACACGCAGCTCCATTCCTTATTCCCTACTTAGAAGCCTGATAATGATACACAGAGAAGAGACACAGCATAAATTCAGGTTTGGGCTTCCCTTGTGGCTCAGCAGGTAAAGAATCCACCTGCAATGCAGGAGACCTGGGTTCGATCCCTGGGTTGGGAAGATCCCCTGCAGAAGAGAAACGCTACCCACTCCAGTATTCTGGCCTGGAGAATCCCATGACTGTATAGTCCATGGGGTCGCAAAGAGCTGGACACAACTGAGCAACTTCCGGTCCCATCACTTCATGGGAAATAGATGGGGAAACAGTGGAAACAGTGTCAGACTTTATTTTGGGGGACTCCAAAATCACTGCAGATGGTAATTGCAGCCATGAAATTAAAAGACGCTTACTCCTTGGAAGAAAAGTTATGACCAACCTAGATAGCATATTCAAAAGCAGAGACATTACTTTGCCGACTAAGGTCCCTCTAGTCAAGGCTATGGTTTTTCCTGTGGTCATGTATGGATGTGAGAGTTGGACTGTGAAGAAGGCTGAGCGCCGAAGAATTGATGCTTTTGAACTGTGGTGTTGGAGAAGACTTGAGAGTCCCTTGGACTGCAAGGAGATCCAACCAGTCCATTCTGAAGGAGATCAGCCCTGGGATTTCTTTGGAAGGAATGATGCTAAAGCTGAAACTCCAGTACTTTGGCCACCTCACGCGAAGAGTTGACTCATTGGAAAAGACTCTGATGCTGGGAGAGATTGGGGGCAGGAGGAGAAGGGGACGACCGAGGTTGAGATGGCTGGATGGCATCACGGACTCGATGGACGTGAGTCTGAGTGAACTCCGGGAGTTGGTGATGGACAGGGAGGCCTGGCGTGCTGTGATTCATGGGGGTACAAAGAGTCAGACGTGACTGAGCAACTGAACTGAACTGAGCAACTTTCACTCACTTATAAACTCAGAGCAAGAGTGAGTTAAGGCTAATCATCTTGTGACAAGGACTAATTTATCTGAGAAATTTGAAGTACTGACTTGAAGCCTACTTGTTCATACAGAGTCATTATCAAAGCATCCATTTCCCCAACATTGCAATCCTACCTCCAAAACCACAGATTTGTTTCCCTTCAATCTCTCAAGCCTGACATCTTTGTCCATATTTCTTGATTCTGCTGCCTGAAATAAAGGTTGGTCATGACTGAGCACGTGCAAACACGCACACGCGCGCGCACACACACACACACACACACACACACACACACACGCAAGTCCGTGAAAATAGTGCCAAAAGCAAGGATTCCTTTAAAAAGTACAGTGGGCAAGAGTGACCCCTGCTGGATAAATGAGGACAAACTAGGATAGCCAGGAACTGAACAGAACTGAACACAGGAAAAAAGAAAATGTTTTAAAGTTGTGCTTTTGGAGGAGAAGAAAAATGGTTTCATTTAATCATCTTTTTAAAATTTATTGGATTAAAGGACAAACCTGAAAGTCGTATTCCTTTTTAAGTTTCTAGAAACAAACTTGGTTGCGTGTTTGCCACTTCTGCAGCACCTTGATACTTACGGTAAGTGATTTTTTAGGAGCTCGTCTATTTTGCGCAGGGCATCTAAAAGCAGCTTAATGGTGAACTGTTTCTTTTCTATCTAATTGCCTGCCAGGGCTCTGAGTTCTTTGTGCACAGGCAGGAGTGTATCTGTTTCAGGATCAGGAGTAATTCTGATAAACCTGAAAGCATATGGTGAACTTCAAGACTGAGTTTTCAGAACTGCCTGGGGAAAGGGATGTGTTTGATATAGGTCAACAGGGTTGGAAACAGTCAAAGAAAACGTGACACATTTTACCAAACTTTTTCCTATGGTCACTGTGTAATTTGGATATTTTCAGAATCCTTGGTCCTTAATTTGGAGGATGAATGCTTTTTTTTTCCTAAAGAGAATGTTTCCTTATGCACAGTATATATCCTGATGCACTAAAATGTGCTGTGCCTTGCAATATCGTTTTTAAACACTGTTATAGGGGCATGGAGGAAACAGTTCAGTGTTTCAGTTCACTGCCTTTTATGTCAAAATGCCAAATCATACCTGTTTTTAACTCTGCCATTCCCTAGTTAGGCAACTTTGGGCAAGTTCTCTAAACTTCCTATGTCTCAGTTTCCTTCTTTGTAAAAGGGGGTTGCTTATAGCGCCCACTTCAACAGGTAATTGGGAGGGTTCAGTGACTGATGCTGAAACCTGTCTCCTATCATCCTGGGATAATCCCAATTAGCTTTAGATGAAAATGTTGAATCTTAGAGATGAAGATATAGATATTCATGATTAAAAAAAAAACATGCTGAAAGACTGGCACTTGTATATGTCAGTTGTTGAGAGGGAAGTCATTGATGGTAGGCAAGCCTTTAATTTGGGGCAAGAATAAAAACAAGTCAATTTTAAAGTTTCTCTGCCTATATGAACACCTCCAATGAAGCACAGAGTTAGAAGCCTCCAAGAAATTTCAAACCACTTTTCAGGAAGGAATCTGGTCTTCTGGGTGTAGATGGGTTTCCCCAATATATTGCCAGTATGCCATCTGTTCCTCCTTCACCAGCTCTGTACCTACCGGGGTGTTGGAAGAAATACTGATAACAAAGATCCATTCTCTGCCCATGAAAAGGATGCACTCTGTAGGGGGAGGAGGAAAAAGCTTCTGAGTCCTTCAGGATCCTGAGATTCGCACTGTCCTTCTTCACTGCAGTCTGACACACTCTCAGAGGGACTGTCGAAATCTTTGGCAATCATTCTCCTCCACTGACCAGGGTTAGACTTAGAGTTGAAGACATAGAACAGAGCAAAATCAATTCCTTTCAAGGCAATTAGCCAACCGGTTTAGCCAAACCAATTTCTAAACATTGTCCTTTAACTTCTTGGTAGGATTAAGGGTGGAGAAGGAAATGGCAATCCACTCCAGTATTCTTGCCTAGAGAATCCCATGGAGAGAGGAGCCTGGTGGGCTGCCGTCTATGGGGTCGCACAGAGTCAGACACGACGGAAGCGACTTAGCAGCAGGAGCAGCAGGATTAAGAGAGTATCTTTCTCGTCAGTAACTGGATTGTGGACCTCACAAACACCTAGCAGGAAAGAGGTTAATTGAAAGGGTTTAGGTTGTTATTTAGATGCCATGTAAATACCTAACTAGTCCTGGCCTTTGCATTTGGCCATATCTCGACAGGGATTATAGGATGAACTTGGCACTTGTGGGACTCCCAGGAGAAGTCTTGGGATTTGGGAATATATGCTTTTGAAGTTTGCCATCCACTTCAATCTGTTCTTTAGGCCAAATCCTCATAATCACACCTGTCCTCCTTATGAGGGTTTGATTGTGGATGAGGCAATTTTTGCCTTTTCTCCCCAAAGGAGAGATCATTATCTTAAAAAAAAGATTGTCTTATAAGAGGCAAGTTCAAATACAGATGAAAATAATAATACTACTTAGCATTTCCACTTCACCTTTCATCTACAGAGCTCAAAGTACTTGGCAAACATTAATTAATTCTCAGAACACCCTTGTGAGGTAAAGTAAGGGTATTATCTTTATAATAATATATAAATACTGGCTGATTCATGAAAGCAGCCACTTTAAAGGGACAATTCTGCAGGATCAATTTCAAAAACAACCTTCTCACCTGGTGTAGACTTAATCCTTTTGGGTAACACATTTGGGAGCGCCAAATACAACATTCTAGAGGAGGCGTATCTACCCTTTCAAAATGATTTCTTTAGTGACTTTCAACAGTCTTAGCTATTTTGAGGAATTTTTTCTCATTAAAAAAACACTCGTGGCTTATCTAAATGATATCAGTCTCTACATATGAAAGAATTCAAAACTGTCCTTATATAAAATTTAATGCTGAGAATTTGGGATCCTATTTCAAATGCATGTGGATTTGAAGGGGTGTAATAATTTCAGGATTTTGTAATGTTTTCTATCCTTGTCTTAAATTCTGAACACATTGCAAACCGTAGTTTCAAGAGTCATCAAAATGGGTACCAGTCAAAACAAGAGACTCTGACAGCTGGCAAAAGCTGACCAAGAATGGATTGGTCATCTTGCCCCCACTTTCCTCTCTTCATGTGGGTTGCAATGAATGCTTCACGCCAAAAGGTGGTCTATTTTTCTCTTGTATCCCTTCTATCTTCTGTCTCCTTTAGCAAATAGCATAGTATTCCCTTTCTCAGTTGCTAACCTGGGTCCTAGCAATTGTTCATCAGGACTGATTTCAGAGTGTATCACCTCAATGAAACTCACCATACATCACTACATTCCATCATATGTAACTTCATTTCTTGTTTTACCCACAACTATATATTTCATAACTTCATTCCCATTTACACTTGCTCTTCCTGGTGACAATGCTCATCTGTGTGAAGTTTGGCTGGCTTTTTGATCCTGGAAAGTCAATTTTTTAGGCTAGTAGAAATAATCCTTAAATTAAAAGATACTTGCTCCTTGAAAGGAAAGCTATGACAAACCTATACAGTGTTTTAAAAAGCAGAGACATCACTTTGCTGACAAAAGTCTGTATAGACAAAACTGTGGTTTTTCCAATAGTCATGTACAGATGTGAGAGTTGGACTATAAAGAAGCCTGAGTGCCAAAGAATTGATGCTTTCAAATTGTGGTGCTGGAGAAGATTCTTGAGAGTCCCTTGGACTGCAAGGGGATCAAACCAGTCATTTCTTAAAGGAAATCAAACCTGAATATTCACTGGAAGGAATGATGCTGAAGTTCCAATACTTAGGCCACCTGATAAGCCAACTCACTGGAAAAGACCCTGATTCTGGGAGAGATTGCAAGCAGGAGGAGAAGGGGGCAACAGAGGATGAGACAGTTTGGTGGCATCATTGACACAATGTACATGAGTTTGAAGAGGCTCTGGGAGATGGTGAAGGAAGAAAAGCCTGGTGTGCTGTAGTCCATGGGGCTGCAAAGAGTCAGACACAGCTTAGTGATTGAACAACAACATGTCTTTAAATCCATTTCCCATCAAGAACTATGTGGCATCCAGGAATCACTCAGTAAACATTGTCAGGATTTACTTTGTTCTGTGGAAATGGAAAAACATCCCCGGACTCTGAAACCTTTTTTTATAGTCTTGGTTGGGTAAATCCCCTACATGAAAATTTTATATATGTATCTCTGAATTTTCTGTTTATCGAGCCTTGTAAGTGAATTATTCTGCTCAGCCCCGTAAGAAATGGTACTGGTGTGTACCACTTATCTCTGGACTATGGATCCGCTAAGTCTATCTACTTGCCTCTGTCGATGGCTTTACTTAGCAGCCTCAAGAGAGAAAACCTGGTTTTGGTCTCATAACATTGGTTGAGCTGATGGTCTCCAATCTCCAAAGTGGGATAAACCAGATTCCTTCACTGTGTTTATTTTGGCCCGCCATGTCTCTTTATGGAGAAAATGGTCTAAATAAAGTGCTTCCTCTGTGAATTTTGACAGGAAACACTACTAATATGCTTTCCTTTTGTTGTGTGCCTTGCTCTTTTCTCCCAGTGTTGTTTAAATATTTTCAGGACAATGACATATTTATTAATTCACTCCTCTCTGCATGGGGCATGAAATGATTGGTTCCTCTGTAAAACCCTCTTAGAAAAGGTGGTTTCTCCAGTGAGAGTTAATAATATTACCACTATTCATGTTAAAAAAACGCTGAGACAATCTCTTAAAAATGGAACACATTTATCTAAAACAGCTGGTAAAGAAAGCACGCAGGCCCAGCCAGAGGCAGCGAGGCCAGAGGTCAGGGTTAACACCCATTTCGGTGGAACTTTGAAGCTGACATTTTACAGATTATATGTGTCTCAATGCACAGTGGGCATGGCATATAAATTGGACTTAGAGGCCCCTATTTGTTCTCTGCATTTTTATGAGCCCACAGAGCTCTTCTTTGAAGCAGCATACATCGAAAATAAAAACTCATTTTAATGTTGTGGAACTATTTACAATAAATCACCTTTACATCCTGGCTTTTTTTAAGTATAAGACCTCTCTTTCTTCACACACACACACACACACACACACACACACACACATACTCATGGGTAGCTTTTTTTTTTATATTTACAGTGTGGTAAGCCCAGCTCCCCTCTTCTCCTTGCTTTGACTTAGGAATCTGATCAGAGATGCAACTGTATTTGGTACCACAGGGACGCCTATTGTAAGTCACGTGAGATGATTCAGCTGCAATGAGCTATTCTTTACCCCCAGGAAAATCCCCTGATACCATAAAATGCTGGCTATAGCATGGCCCTTCAGCACTAGAAAAAAGCATCTGATTTCAAAGAGATTGAGTTCCACTCTGGAACTAATTATATCATTCGTTTTATGGATATTTTAAGTTGCTAGGTGTTTTAACTGGAGAAGGCTGGCGACCCAGAGAGAAACACGCATTGGCAGAGACTGCCATGGGCACTTTAGCCACCTAATTAATTTTCAATAAAAGCTCACAATAGTTAATTTGCTCTAGACTCAATGTAAATCAAATGGAGACAAATAGGTTAAAATTAGAAATGGGTGATAGAAACCATGTTTACGGTCAAAATTACCTTTCACCCTGGAAATTACACAGATTGACAGGGGAAGAAAATGAGACCACACAGATTTTTGTTCAAATTGATTCTTAAGTGAATTAAAGATTTTATTAAGGAGAAAACCAGAATCTCCCCTCCCCAGTTTGCCCCACTGGAGAGATCTGAGATCTACAAAACAAAACAAAAAAATGTTACTTTCTGGAAAAGTGTAGTTTAGAAAAATGGCACTTTAAAAAAAAATCAGAGAATGAAGACATTGTTTCCATTATACCAAGTTGCCTGGTGCCCTCTCTTTCCCCTGCGCCCCCCACCCCCACCCCAGGCTTAACATAGTATGGGTATAATAGTAAAAATACTATAAAGTTATGAAGTTCCCAGGTCTAAATTGCCAGGCTTGCCTACCCAATGCTATTCCTTTAGCTCCTTCTTTTCAAAACATTGGTTTCTAACATCAAACAACCATTTTTACTTTTACAAGAACACAGACACAGATTTCTTATGATTTTATAATGATACTTCAGGCCTCCAATTAAAATACCTAGACAATATAGATATCTTTGGCTCAGTCCATTGGACAAATATTATTATTAAGCTTCTCTCCAGGATTTTATATTTGCAAAATATTCTGTGGGCTTTAATCATTTTAAATTGCCTTAACTTTGCCCATTTTCTCCCATGCCTCTCTGTTATTCCTTAGGCAACCATTTCATTTTAACCCACGAACTACTCATGTGATGCAAGGTGAACTAAGCTTTTTTTTTTTTTTTAACATGTTGGAACGTTAGCCTCAGAGATAGTTAGCTTTTCCCTCGTCCTTTGCTGAACATGGCAATTTAAACCACCCCGGGATTCTATTTTTATTTCACTTTTGCCAAGTTCATGAAGTAAATTCCCTCTTTTCCACTCAATCTGGTTTTTCTTCCTGCCCCAAAGGAATGATGTTGTCACTGTAATGTCTTCTAATGCACTATAAATGCCGTGATGAATTGGAGGCAGGCTGGTTTCTTCTGAGCAGGAGTCCATTATCCTGTCACAGTGTTCCTTCCCTGTAACTTAATTTTTATTGTAACAAATGACTAAGTACCAAAAAATGAAACAATGTGATGGGCCAATCTAAAGTGGCCTGACTCTGATGGTAAGTGCAGTGGAGTGACAATTGTTTGCAGCTGCCTTCCAAGGGCTCTCTCCCTGATGACATCCACTATCCAAATTGGAGTTATCAAAAGCATTTTCTGTATGTTTATGTAAGATCTTCATCCACACTGACTGACTAACAATACTAATATAAATAAAGCACTTTGCGAAAGACATAAGCTAAGTGTTAAGAATGAGCATGTTAAGAGACCGTCTTAACTGTGTATTAGAATCACCTGGAAATTGGTTCAACTGTGCTATAGGATGCCAGCTTCCATCACAGAAGAAGCCAGTATATTTGGCCAAAAATGAAGCCGAGGAATATGCATTTTAAACAAGCATCTCTCTTAATTTTGTTCGAGTCATATAGATTATATTGTGAGAAGCCCTTGCTCAGAACTCTGGTCAATAAATCTTTTCAATAAACATCCGCTGCATACTTGACCTTATTTTATAACAAGACATCGTTTTTCTGATTGGCTAACATAGTTTTAATTTGAACACAATATATTCATAAATGGTCCATTTCCCCTTCTTCTGTTTTATAGATTGTCACCAACATGTCTGGAAGATTAAAATCACCTTTATATTACTGATGATAAAAGAATATTAATCGGGAATCCATAGATTCCAGGAAATTCTATCAACTTGGCATGCAAGTGAATAGAGGTTTTTTTGCAGATCAGCAGTTTCCACATATTCTAAAATGGGTCTGTGACCCCCCAAAAGGTTAAAGATCATTGTTCTAAAAATGGAAAAACTTAGCAGTATTGGCCTTATTAGTATGAAACTTCCACATCAAATAACTGGTTGTAATGTCTAAACAGTACAACTGATTATGTATCTAAATAGTACAACTGATATTAAGACTATAGCTTAAAAAGAGACTATAGTTTTATAGGTGATCAACATTTTATAATCAAATAAAGTTTATTTCAAACCTCCTTACATACTCAAACATTGTCTGATGTTTGAAGTTTAATATGTATTATAATCAGATTGTCCCAGAAGCACCGAAACTTTTTTCCTAAGAAATATTTAGTAATGAAGGATAGAACCACTAGGTTTCACTTCCAGTGTTTTAAATGGTGTCTATTTTAGAGGCAACATGAAACTGAACAAAGTTTGGAAGATAGTGGAATCTCAGCATCAATTCATCTATTAAATATTTATTGAGGGCCCATTAAGAAAAATGAAAAACGTTTGTTTATTGAAGCCTGAGGTTAGCAGGTCTGGGAATTTTCCCAGTTTCATCTAAACACACCTGTAAGTTCTCATGATAGAATCCTCCAATTGTAAATTCCCAATTGGACTGCGATTTCAATAAAAATCACAGTTGACGTTATCAATCCATGTAATTTATAAGGACAATGGGGCTGACTTTAAAAAGTTTGACCATCATTTACTTAAAAGCCTGGATGAGAATGGGAGAGTGTTGGGGAAAGAAGTAAAAGAATAGGTTTCTGAGTAAAAACACCTTAATCAATTGATGTCCATAGAATAATGATAGCTGTTTTGAATAATTATTGTTCATGGTTATAAAAAATGGGAGCCATATCAAAGAACACCAAATATTGTATCTCTACCTTAACAGCTGCTGGTAGTGAGACAAGATGTCCTTAAAATGGTCTCCAAGTATTTCATTTTAATCATAAACCATGAGGTGTTAAAGGGGTTAATGAGGTCTCAAGTCATTGTCAACTAATTATCTTTAAGTTGTTGTCATCACATTCTAATTGTTATACTTCTGCCAGCTCTGCCACTGGGGGTGCCCAATCTTAGAGTAATTGGTTAAACACTCACACACACTCACGCACACAAACCGATGGTTTCTAGCTGCTGTTTAGTTTGCTAACCTAAACCATTGTCACCAACACACACGTGCGTGCATACAAACACACATACTTGCATACAAAAAGCTTTTAGGAACTTTCATCTTTTTAAAAGGGCAGGGGGAGAAATAAATAAAGTGGTAGCCTGGCCAGCAGTAGGAGATGGTTGAAGCAGCACGGGTGGCGGAGCTGTATGAGAAACAGATGTAAGCTCTTTGGGGCCAGGGCAGGCCTTTCTCTTTACAACAAACTCAGCCAGCCAATGGAAAGCAATTAATGTCCCTGCCATCCGTCACCCACCCCTGGCCCCCAAAGATTATTCAGTCTGTCTGTTGAAGCCAAGAGCTTCATCCACCCAGCTGGAGAACCTATGATTTAGGCTCACACTTCACTCAAGTAGTACGCAGTCTTAAAAAAGATTCGTTTCATGGTCTGAATCAGCAGGGAAGTGCTTTCTTGCTGCTCCGTTTTGTACATTCTACCATCAGACAGGTCTGCATTCACCTATTGCTCTTTACATTCATCTCTTTCTTTTTCAAATTTGTTTTACTGGCCTGGGAATCATTTTGGAGTTGATAAAGGACAGGGACCAGACACAAATGGGTCATTGCCAGTATGGTTACTTAATCAGTTTCAAAGGAGTTAGATGTTACAAGCTTAAGGATTTGAAATGATTTTTTAACCACATTGAAAAAAATGGCAATTTCTCAAAAAGACAAGCAGGCATCTACCCTACAACTCAGCAATCCCAGTCCTAAGGATTACTCAAGAGAAATCAAAAGATACATCTACAGAAATAATTACATGGCAATGTTCATAGTAGCATTACTCATAACAGTTTCAAATTGGACACAACCCACTTGTCCATTAACAAGAGAAAGGATAATCAAACTGTAATACATGCCTGCAACAAAATACTACTGGTACACAAGAATACGGGGAATCGTAAAAGCATTAGGTTGATCAAAAGAAGGGAGATATGAAAGAGCATATACTCCATAATTCATTTATATGAAATCTATGAATGGCCAAAATTAATCAACAATAATAGAAGTCAGAAGTCAAAAAGCTTGCCTCTGGTATGGGGGATACTTGATTGTAAAGGGTCACATAGGAACTTTTTGGAGGTGATAGAAATGTTCTATATCTTGTTTTAAATGGTTGTGTTTGTGAATGCAATTGACATAACACACTGAACTGAACACCTAAGACCTGTATCTGGTACTGTGTGTAAATTATCCCTCAAGTTTTTTAAAATTAAGAAGTGAAGAATTTGGGGAATACAGATGTTGTACCAGGAAAAAAGAAATGACTGAGGAAATCAGGAAATAGAAATGAGGGGAAATCAGAGATGCTGGAGGATGTGAAACTCAATAAGGATGATTATACATGTGGATACAGAAATCCCTAGCCAGCTACCTGAAAGTTTCTTGCGTACTTACTGTGTACCAAGCACTGTGCTAATCACTTTCTTCTATCTTATCTATTTATCCTCCCCTTTTTCTTTGACACTCCAGTGCATAAAATTGGATTAGCCCTATTCCTTGGTTCATGACGTATTCTTATCTTTGGTCCATGCATGGCTAGTTTTATTCAGTTAGCTAGTTATTCATCATATATACTTGTAAGACCTTCACCTAAGAACTAACTAGAACCTTGACTGTAACCTATTATCTAGCTATATAATCCTATCTCCCATTTTCCCAACTTCCCCCAGCTCAAGGTAACCATCATCCTCAACTCTGTGTTTACCATTCCTTTTCTTTCCTTTTTACATAGTTTTATTAAAGCTTGTGAATTATTGTACAAGTAGATTTAAATGTTACTTAGCTTTAACTTTATGAAAAAATGTATTCTATATAATCTTTTGGCATTTACTTTTTCACATTATATTGCTGAGATTCATGTAAATTGTTATGTCTATGAGTCATTTAATCTTTATTATAGCCCTATGAAATAGGGATTTTTAGCCATATATTGAAGATAATATTGGGGCTCAGAGAAGTAAATTAATATGTCCAAGGACACAGCTAGGAAGTGGTAGAGACAAAGAATTAAAGCTTAAAATTGGTTAACATATTTTAACCAATATGTTACACTGCCTTCTCTGTTCTACACCATCTGTAATTTATAAGCATATCTCTATCAATACCTCTACCTATTCTTATCTATACCCACCTCTGTACATATATACATAGAAACATAAATGTCAGCATGAAGCCCAAGTTATGGAGCATGAAAGAATCCATCAAGTCTATGTAATAATTTACGGGTGGGTCCTTATACTCTGGTGGAGAAAAATATAAAAGTTATACATGCGTATCACTTCAAGGATTTTGGTCCTTTAAAATTCAGAATATACAAGCAGGTAATGCCTTGGGAATAGTGTCAGAAGGTATATAGTAGCATGTACCCATGCGCTTTCTGGGGTGTGTATTATAGAATAGCATCCTTCTTTTATTTCATCTCATATTCTAAAAGAGCAAATGCATGGGCCTTGTTTAAGCAAGTACTGCTCTGTACCTTATAACTGTATATCAGAGGCTGTAGAAACTAGATCACTCTCAGGATGCCATTACAGCCAAGCAGAATCTCATTAAAAATCAATTCCTCGGGTCCATAAAGCCAGTTTATTTTATCTTCCTGGAGTGCCTGCTGCTAGCCGTTACACAGTTCCATTGTGTGGCAGTCTTGTCTGTAAAGAACATTGCACAAAACAGCCATTTAAAGATTTTCCATTTTTATGTTAAACTTTATAATTTTGCAGTAGTTTAAGTTTACAGGGTTTGCTTCCCAAGTTTGAGATATCTTGTTACATGTGTTAGAAGTAGTATTGTTGATCCTAGGTCTCACTAATTAAATATTTGCCTTTATAAACTAGATGCTGTCCAATGTGAATGTGCAGATTTAATTGGGTAGCAGGGGTTCCGGAGCTAAGAATGCCTGATTTGGTCAATTTCTGCAACTTCTCACCCATGCTGCTTTCTGACTGTTGAATTGTACCCACAGCCTCTCTGGGTAATAATGCAAAAATCAGGTCGGGAATTTGCCGTTTGTTGTGATTTGAATTCAGGTATCTCTAAACATTCTAGAAATCAATATGTATCAGCCAAATTTTATAAATGGGGAGTTGAAAGCACACAGAGATTTAGTGACCTGTACAGGTCACACCCTCTGAATGAACAACAGAGGCGGAAGAAATTGGAGAGGCTGCTCTGGCCCCATCTGGAATCTTTTAACTCTTCTGACCCCCTTCAGCGATTTAGGGGCTGGCAGATTTCAGAGATCAGTGAACTTCTTGGAACAGTGCTTGGCAGTGAAACAGAGGCTTGGATTCCTTAGATTTTAGCTCTTCCAGGATGCAGGCTCGGTTTGCAATTTAGAAGACAGGGTGTGTGTTGTGAGGGGAATAAGAAGGGATGGACAAGTGTGAATTGGGCTGGGACTGGAGTAGGAAAAGGGTTAAGATGGCTACAGATACCAAATCCTCGTCCCCCGCATGCTTGGGACTAAATAAGCATATCATTAAAAAGATTTTAGACGTTGAGATCGGAAGAAACCAAGT
Organism: Budorcas taxicolor; assembly: GCF_023091745.1. Classification (NCBI taxonomy): domain Eukaryota; kingdom Metazoa; phylum Chordata; class Mammalia; order Artiodactyla; family Bovidae; genus Budorcas; species Budorcas taxicolor. Next base: position 71,606,545 of record NC_068919.1, read on the forward strand.
CCAAAATAAACCTCAGTATAATCTATTTAAAAAATTTCAGTGGAAAGCAACAGGATTCTCCTCTGCTGTGAACTCCTGCAATTCTGACAAATGTATTTCTCCTCACAAAACCACCGCTGGGCACCATTCTCCAAGATGCCTTATGTAGAACCCCGTATCTACAAGATGGTGATTAGTGTTTGAACAAAAAGAGGTACTTGCTCAAATATGTTTGCATAGTTTGGCAGTATTTGATCTCACTCCTGGAGAATCATAAGCTAAAAGCTCTGAAAAGTCCTGCAGGGGGAAAAAAACCTATTTGAACTTGTCTGATCATGGACTTTCCCCACAGTGTAGCAAAGCAGCTACAAATAGCATCTCATGAAAATAGAAATAACCTGCAGGAGACATTTCAGGGGAATGATTTTTTATGTATAAATTAATTTGTTAATGTTTGGCTGTGCTGGGTCTCCGTTGCTTTCCATGGGCTTTCTCTAGTTACGCTGAGAAGGGGCTACTCTTAGCTGTGCTGTGCGGCTTCTCCTTGCGGTGGCTTCTCTTGTTGTCGAGCACAGGCTCTAGGCCCCTGGGCTTCAGTTATTGCAGCATGCAGGCTCGATAGTTGTGGCTCTCTGGCTCTGGAGCAACGGCTCAGTAGTTGTGGCTCACGGGCTTAGTTGCTCCGCAGCCTGTGGACTCTTCTTAGACCAGGGATCGAACCCATGGCCCCTGCATTGGCAGGCAGATTCTTATCCACTGAACCACCAGAGGAATGATTAATCCTTCAACATTAAAACAAAATATTAATCCTATGCCCAGTCCACTGTAAACATTTCCATCTAAATCTCAAATCACAGAATTCTATCACTGGAAAGGCATCCAGTGGTTTAGTCCACCAGCCTCATTCTGCAAAGAGGCACAAAGCGTTAGATAACTTATCGGAGTCACATGATGGAAAAGCGGCCATGCACAGGATCTCCTCCCAAGTCAGTGCTCATCTGTGTCCCCATCCTGTCGCTCAAAGCACGTAGTTTTCATCTGGGCTTGAAAACACAAAACTGAAAGCTTCTTCACCAGTATCCTTGTTAATGTTTGCCTAGGATGAGACTCGATTAGGGGAAGAGTACTAGAACTTGAAAGAAGGGTGCTCCAGGATTGGGGAGAATTTTAGAGACTATGAATGCTTCCCTGGTGGCTCAAATGGTAAAGAATCTGCTTGCAGCACAGGAGACCTGGGTTCGATCCCTAAATCAGGAAAACCCTCTGGAGAAGGAAATGGCACCCCACTCGAGTATTCTTGCCTGGAGAGCTCCATGGACAGAGGAGCCCGGCAGACTCCAGTCCATGAGGTCACAGAGTCAGACATGACTGAGCAACTTGCTTGGATTGACTGAAAGCTTTTAGAGCACTTTCCAGGTGGTGCTACCCTCCTGCCAAGGCAGGAGACATAAGAGACATGGGTTCAGTCCCTGGGTTGGGAAGATCCCCTGGAGGAGGGCATGGCAACCAACTCCAGTATTCTTGCCTAGAGAATCCCATGGACAGAGGAGCCTGGCAGGCTATGGTCCATAAGGTTGCAAAGAGTCAGACATGACTGAAGCGACTTAGCAGGCACGCACGCAATGCTTTGCTTTTAGAAATATTCCAGATTCAGAAAGCAGGCAGTGCCCAGTAGACACTGAAGATGTGTAAAGCCAGCAGGTGGGAAAGCTGTCAAACTCGAGAGTGTCCAAGGTACAGAAACGGTGGAGTTGCAAGGAGACACTAATCATTACAGGGAGAAATGCTCACCAGCCTTTGAACCAGGGGTTTGACTCAGCACTGGAACGGGGATGGAGAGCAAAGGCAGATGGAAATGTATCTTCCAAAGGGCCAGGAGAGGATTTGTCTCATAAGAAACGTGTAACTCGAAACAGCTTGATCTGCCTGAGTAACCTATAAACCTGCTATTCCCCATATTTGTGTACATTTTATGCTACTAAAAATTGGCGTAAGAATCTGTGTCTGCGTACGTTAAAAAAAAATCTGATTCTATGAGCTTGGCTAAGGAGGGAGGTGAGGAGGGTGGGTATAGATGGTGGGGAACAAGAAACACATTTTTGAAGGAGAAACGAAAACCTGATTCCTTGGTCAGGGTGGTAGAGGGTGGGGTTGAAGTGAGTCTTCCACCAGCTGAGCCTAAATTGACTGGGAGGCTTTTATTTAGAACTCTCTCTTGGCAATATTTTATCACAGTATGGTTTCCATTCTTGGCTAAGTAAAAGAACTGAGGTGGAATGGAATTAGCTCCGTCTTAGCTCTGACAAGACAGTCATAATAATGGGAGCCATCTTTTCCCCATAACTTTGAAAAACATGAAAGCAGATATTGGCTCTGAACATGTCTGATGGTCTAACTTTATTTCCTGTCAACAGAAATAACTCTGATTTATATTTGGTCATCAAGTTCACACACTCACATACAACTTGTACTGAGAGAGCACAGAGAGATGTAATATACAGACCTGTGATGTATGCCTGTCCAGCAACGCTTCCTGGTCCAAAGGAGACCTCAGGGACTGAGAAAGACACTTCAGTATTCTCACTCTCCTCACACCCTATCCCCCTGTGCATCCTTCCAGTGACGTATATTACTTGGGCTTCAGATGAGCTCCATGTCGGCTTTGATCTTTGAGCCCCTCACCTACACTCTTTGTGATCCAGAAGGTTGGTTGGCCTGTATCCAGTAATTACAGTGAGATGCTGAAGACTGAGGGGATGATCCATGCTGGCATCTGGCACATTGTTTTATTTTCTAATATCTGAGTACATCAGAGAAGTGAGAGAATTTTTAAAATTCCATTTCTTTTTCAAAATTGATCGATAGTCCAGACAGTGGAAATTGAGTGAATATGCCTTTTCAGTTAATGCCTTCTTGTGTCATCTGGTTTTGAATTCAGAAGCATTCTTTCCACTGCCCTGTTATTGTACCATATAATTCATTGAATTTAAGATGCTATCAATCATGACATGTCCCATCATTTTATGTATCACTATGAAAAAATTGCTGCCCATTAAAAGAGAAACTAGTAGCTCCTTATGTTTAAATTTTTGTATTTTATCCTTATTCAAGGGATTGTTAAAATACTTATTTAGAGTTTTATTATATGACCCACTTGTGCAGAAATAAAAAGGAAAGTATATGCAAAATTAAACTGGCTAACTTTCCCCTAACATGTCTTCATACCCAGAGCCCAACTGTTCTTAGTCCCTCTAGAGACAGATCTTTCAATGTCTGTGATTATGCACAATGCAGTGTTTTGCCCCAAAATATGATGATGGTGCAACACAATGACACCCACACCATGACCGTGGCCTGGCTGACAGTGAGTCTAGGTGACAGCAACTGGAAGAAGCCATGGATAGTGAGAAACCAGGAAATTGAAACACAACCTGATTTTAGAGATGTTAAAATGTGGGGGTGGGAGATGTCTTAGAATGGAAGAAATATGGTGTCTCTCAGTCTCAAAGCATGGCATGTACGAGATTTGTGTATACAAAATTCAGAAATATGTTACAAAAATTTCTCTTTTTGTTTCCAAGGCTCAACTTCAACCTCAGAAAAAAAAAAATGCGAAGTTTAAAATTAGCTACCTCCAAGTTACTGTCTAAGTTTAAGCAGTTCACCAGATCCTAGTGAGCATACTTACTTTGCTTGCTGAGAGACTATAGGCTTTCTTTTTTAAAAAATGTGGCCACGGGGAGGGTTTATCTGTCAGTTTCTTAAGACTGTGAGCCAGCTTCATGTAGTTCCGGGGAAAGGTGCCTGCCAATATTTATTAGCCTCTCACTATAAGAAACCCAAATTCTAATTTCAAATAAGTCAATCCTAAAGCTGAGCGCTGAAGAATTGATGCTTTTGAACTGTGGTGCTGGAGAAGATTCTTAATAGTCCCTTGGACTGCAAGGAGATCCAACCAGTCCATCCTAAAGGAAATCAGTCCTGAATATTCATTGGAAGGACTGATGCTGAGGCTGAAACTCCAATACTTTGGCCACCTGATGCGAAGAACTGACTAATTGGAAAAGATTCTAATACTGGGAAAGACTGAAGGCGGGATAAGGGGACAAGAGAGGATGAGATAGTTGGATGGCATCACTGACTCGATGACATAAGTTTGAGTAAGCTCTGGGCGTTGGTGATGGACAGAGAAGCCTGGCGTCCTGCAGTCCATGGGGTCTCGAAGAGTTGGACACGACTGAACTAAATAAAAATTTCTAATAAAAACCATTTTCCTGCCTATTTGGCAAAGTTATCTGGTGAAAAGTTGCAATGAAGTAGATGGCATGTACTTTTCCAAGAATAGTGTCAAGAATCTTCTCTTTATGACATAGCTCTAAAATAAACACACAACTTTTAGCAGAAAAAACAAATTGGTAGTAATCACTAGAATTATATTTGAAGGAAATAGTCCATATAATTTGAGTATAAATGAAAAATAAACATTCCAGTTTCTTTTTTGATAGATTAATTGGAATGTACTAAAACACAGAATTATTATGCAGTTTATAAGCATTCGTATTTTATTTACTCTCAGGAGCCTTAATTTTGGAAACTAGTATTCCACATGAGCATTCAGTTCAGTTCAGTCGCTCAGTCTTATCTAACTCTTTGTGACCCCATGGACTGCAGCACTCCAGGCTTCCCTGTCCATCTTCAACCCCCGGAACTTGCTCAAACTTCTGTCCATCGAGTCGGTGATGCCATCCAACCATCTCATCCTCTGTCGTCTCCTTCTTCTCCTGCCTTCAATCTTTCCCAGCATCAGGGTCTTTTCCAATGAGTCAGTTCTTCGCATCAGGCGACCAGCATTACGCAATCACCTAAGATTTTTTTCCTTTCCCACCTGCGTGAGGCCCAGAGGTAGTTAAAGGCTGGGATTCTGTCTCCGTCCAGCGGAGGGCAGTAGTGCACATCTTTAGAAGAGAGTCCGATTGCAGATTGGCCAGAGGCTCATCAACTAAGTTGTACATTGCGTTCCCCGTCTTTTGAGTCAGGATCTGGTGACAGTCCTTGGCAGGGTCCACAAGGCCATGAAGAGTTGGCTTCAGGGCGCCAGGTGGCAGAGTTGAAGGCTTCTCTTCCCAGTTCTGTGGGATGTACTCCCTCAGCCCAGGGTTGTGTGCTGCAGGAACGATTCAAGACTCTGTGATGAGCAAAGCATCTGGGACCAAGCCTTGCTGCTTGGCTGCTTGAGTTCACCTTTGACCACAAACTGGATGGGATGCGGTTAAAACATGACTCATTCCTTTCTCAAGATCTGTCCTTAGACTGCGTTTTCTCCTATTTTCTGCTCTGATGAAAGGCAATGAGGAGACATGGAGGCTTATAGGTCCTGTAGGAGCTTCTGCCTCTCTGTACCATCCCTGCCCAGAGCTTTGATTCCTTCCTGCCATATTTGGACAAACTGGGAATGGCCAACCTACCAGAATTCCCAGGGAACCAACCATTGAGTGTGCTTGGTGCCTTTGAACTTTCAATTAGAATGGAGTGCTTGGGCAGTAGTCCATCTAAAGTCATTTCAATCATTCAATTTAAAGAAACTGTTAAATCAAAAAGAATTTTCAGACTTCTTAACAAATTACCAAACGCTTGAGAATGACTTCTAACCATGTGCATTGCATGAGTCTATAGAAATACTGGAAACACCCCAGAAAGGAGTGGACTCTAAGAGTGTTATAGACCATCATGTTCTAAGAGTATGAGGACCATCCCCACCCCAAAAGCCTTTCACAAGGACAGGGCATATTCCCTGGGTTATTATTTTTATCAATACTATGCTATCTGCGTAGTCTAAGGGTGCATGCTCAGTCGTGTCTGACTCTGCGACCCCATGGACTGTAGCCCACCAGGGTCCTCTTGGGATTTGCCAGGCAACAATACTGGAGTGGGTAGCCATTCCCTTCTCCAGGGAATCTTCCCAACATAGGGATCAAACCCTCATCTCTTGCATCTCTTTACCACTAGGGCCACCTGGGAAGTCCTGCATAGTTTAAATGATGTTAGCAAAATGGACTCCTGTGTGTTCACTTTCTAGTTTAAGAAATAGAATGTGACCAGTACCTTTGATGCCCCTGTTTGCCTGTCCCTCATCCCTGCTTCTTTCTTTCGGCCTCCTCTTTTCTCAGAAGTAACCACTCTCCTGAATTATAATCACTTCTGGTCTTTCCTTCATGCTCTGATGGCCTCTCCCTTCCGTTCCATTGGTCTAGTTGTCTTCCCTTTTGTCTAAAATCACCCAGTTGTCTAAATAACTGAAACTTTGCAGTAAGTCTTCATTTCTGGTGGGTCAAGGGAAATTCCCCTTCCACCTCCTCACTCCCACATCCCCCTGTTCCTTTTTTTTTTAGGAGTGTCTTGCCTATGTTTGTTCCCTTATGAGATTACTCTTAATATTCAAAGAGGACGAGAAATCGAGTGCCTTAGTGTGGATCCTCAGTCTGATAAGCTGGTTTGAATCCTGGCTCTTCTTTACTGTCTGTGTTACCTTAGGCTAGTTACTTTACCCCTCTGAGCTTCAGGTTCCTCGTCTGTGCCCTGCAGATTCACAGGACTGTCATGAGGATTACAATAGGGGGACGTTGTTGGTAAGGTATTGAGAACATTGCCTGGAAGGCATCGCTACAGACTTTGAATAGCTGGGAGCTTCTGCAGTCACAGTGACCTCCTTGCTGTCTCTCGTCAACCATGTCACCTTGGACTAGTTTCTTTATTTTTCCAAACCTCTGTTTCTGCATATGCCCAATGGGGATAATATTAGGGTTTGTTAATAGAAGTTGAAGGAGGAAACCAAGGAAATTGCTTAGCATGTTGTCTGGGAAATGCTTAATAATTTCATTTAAGCATTTTAAGTAGATTTGATTTTATAAGTGAATTATACCTTCTCTTCTTGGAGAAACTTCTGGGTATCTACAAAAACACTTGCCTGGAAATCCAAAACGTTTGCTTAAGAGAAGAATGCTGATTGTAAAGGCAAGTTTGTGAAACCATCTCTTGCATTCTTGCGACTTTTCCTTGCTTTCATCTTTTTGAAGAGCAGGATTCTCAGAAGGAAAAAAACCAAAGCCAAACTCTTTCCTAGGCTGTCTCTGATTCCACAGCCTGCTTTGCTGGCTTAGGTCTGACCAGGCAAAACTGTTTCTTAACTTGTTTTCCAGAATCAGAGGAAAGTTTAACATAACAAAATTTTATAGCTCCTGCCCAGTAACATATATTACTTTAGAAAAATAAAAACACCTTTCCCTTATCATGCATTATTCTTTTACATGTACAATTTTCCTGACGTATTGAAGTAATATTCCATGGTTTGCTATGACTTGGAGGTTTATGGCCCTTCTGAGGCAGATCAGACTAAACATAATTCATTCATAGCTACTTAGTGCTCAGGGAAATAAACCCCTGAACTTAAATAACTATGGTGTGACCTCCGTAAAATATTATTTATGGTTTGAAAACTACTATTATGTAGATATCAAGATGTGCCAAATGTTATAAACCAAACATCAGCCGGCAAATGGGACCACTAGTATGCCATTTATTTTTGCTTTTCTTTCTGGATATTTCTCTACAATTGCTATTTTCATTTAAATGGTTTCTGGAGTAATTATCTGGCAGAGGAAAGCAGTGTTCATTTACATTTTATTATAGAATACTACAGTAAGTAAAAAATCCTCCTCTATAAAGAAGCACCACAAAAATATAAACATTCCATTAACTTATTGCAGTTTAGTAGGAGAGACACTGAGGACTTTTGAGTATAAAGTAACTGTCCCTTCTATCAATGAATTAATGTAACCCATCTGCTATTCATCGCTGCAAATTAGTTTATGGAGGAAAACTGGACTGCACATGTAAGTTATCCAAATGGGAACTCTAAGCTTAGACTTTGGCACTGTTAAAAATATATGCACCTTCACGACACTCCTTACTGTAACATTTTCAAAAGTTTAGGGTGTCATCTTTGTTTCCTCAGTGGTTTCCTATGCATTTAATGATATTGTAAGAAATAATCTGTTCAGTGGTAGTAAAGTAATGGAATCACAATTATTTCCTAATAATCATTCATTTGAAGACCTACCACAGGCTAGTCACTCAGCTTGGCATTGACAGTAATAAAGACAGATGAGATGAAAAAATCCTCAGTGCTCAAAGAACTAACAGTTTGAATATGGAGGTATATAACCAAATAAGCAGTTTCTAGACAATGCATCAAGTGCTGTGAGGAAGGAATAAGCACAAAGGGAAGACGAGGCTGAGGGCAGAGAGTGGAAGGGCAAAGATGGCTTGTGGAGGACTTCACAGAGCACAGTGACCCAAACACTGAGCAGAGTCTTGAGGATGACTGGGACACATTCTGATGGTCAAGTGGACATGCAAGATGAGGATGGGCAAAGACATGAGAAGATGCTGGGCTCAGGCCCCTTCAAATCATTCAATACAGCTGGAATCTGGTGGAGCCTTGGAGGAAGAAGGCATGAAGATTCAGAGCGAGGCCAACCATGAAGGCCTTGTAGGCCCTGCTTAAGGAGCTTAGACTTTCTCCTGCAGGCTGTGTGTGGACGTGAGAGAGTTGAAGTTGAGGGTCATGTGATGAGATCTGTGTTTTGGCTAGCTCCTTGTGGTTAGGATGTGGAATATAAACTAGAGCCCAATTAGCAGGCTCCTCCAGCTTCCAGATGGAAAATAACAAAGTCCTGGGCCAGGGCAGTGACAGAGGGAGACCTGATTGAGCGTGCATTTGGGATCTAGAAGCGACAGGCTCTGATAACTAGTTGGATGTGGGAAGAAACAGAGGGAGGAGCCAAGGAGGCAGTTCAGGTTTGGGGCTTGGATGACTGAGTGGGACCGATGAGTCATTTTCAGCATCTGGGGCTATTCCTGGAAGAATGGGTTTGGAGGAAAGGTCAGTGGGTTTCCTGCTGACCACGTGGAGCTTATGCTATTTGTAGGACATTTAGGCGTATCCCAGAGGCAGCTAGATGTGTGAGTTTGGAGAGAAGTTAGAATTGGAGGTAGAGATTATGCCATTTACTTATATGATGGTCAGTAATGTTTTTAAAGATTCATGAAAGGGAGTGAACAAATGAGCTAAGTTGCCTCCTAATGGTACAAAAGATACCATCATTCAGTTACTTACAAATTACATTGAAATATCAAGTCTTCAGCCCTAAAGCCCTGTAGGTAAAAACAAAAAGCAAAGAGTAAAAGTGTTTTCCATTCTGTATTTGGGCTTCCTTGGTGGCTCCACTGATAAGGAATCTGCCTGCAATGCAGGAGACCCGGGTTTGACCCTGGGTCAGGAAGATCCCCTGGAGAAGGGAATAGCTACCCTCTCCAGTATTCTTGCCTGGAGAATTCCATGGACAGAGGAGCCTGGTGGGCTACAGTCCATGGGGTCTCAAAAAGTCAGACACAACTAACACTTTCACACACTTTCACATTTTGTCATTTGGGTTTTCCCTGGTGGCTCAGTGGTAAAGAATTTTCTGGTGGCTCCTGTCTGCAATGCAGGAGATGCGGGTTCTATCCCTGGATCAGGAAGATCTCCTGGAGAAGGAAATGACACCGTACTCTAGTATTCTTGCCTGGGAAATCCCATGGACAGAGGAATCTACAGTCCATGGGGTTGCAAAAGAGCTGGAAATGATTTAGCAACTAAACAACAACAACATTCTGTCATTCACTATGGGTAGGAAGTGATGGAGCTCTCATTTTGGATTCTTTAATAAAAATGGAATGTCTTTAACTTATTAAAATCATAGCAAGACTTCATCAAGTCTTCCTTTGAGAATATTCAAGTGCCCCCATTGAAATGACTATGACTGCCTCATCCAGAGGCTGTGCTTTTGTTGTAGAACACTGCTTTCGTTGACTTTTGAACAAAATTGAGCAAAATAGAATGAATTTCTCCCTCATCAGTCTTGATGACTTTCTAAAACCTCATGCATTTTGATGGTTAAAATTAATGAAACTGTATAATAGTGTTAAGCACCTTGGACTTTCAGAACAACGGCCTTTTAGAAGAACAAAGTATCATAATTAATGACACATCATTCACAGTTTTCATCAGTAATGTAAGGTTTCAGCCACTTTAATAGGAATTCAGTTAAGAACTCAATGCGGAGAGAAAGGCTATTAGAGGAGGTGCTTTACAGTAATATCTTTTGCTTCTAAGGAAAAAGGTAAATCACACTAAAACTCATCAAAAAGACAAGCTGAGAGGTTCAGAAGGAGGTGAGCTACCATCCACTTACTGAATTTCTCCAAGGTTTGTCATCAGTGAGGTCACTGGTGGGCTCTGCCCTCTGCAGTGGGTTCCAGTCACAGCCAAGTCTCCCCCTTCTGGACACCCTGCTTCATGCTCCAAACTGCACCTTTTTTTTTTTTTTTTCTTTCGTTTCTCCTCTTGCTCCACACCCCCAGTCTATGTTAGGTTTCACTGCCTCAGGGTCTTCATTGTGCTATGCTGAGCTGCTCAGCCAAGTGCATAAATAAATGACACCTTGCTGTGGTGAACTAATTTACATCATTACCACTAACAGTGAGAATTATAACGCCAGGTGGCAAACCAGTGGGGAAGTATTTTTCCCTGAATACACGTTGTTAGTCTTATCAAAGAAACCATGGGGCATGGTAGTATATAGTGAGTCAACAACTGTTTGTAATTTTTGCAAATTCTTTACACAAAAATACTACTCTCGGGTAAAATCTCTCTGGGAACTTAATATATTTCAGTCAGATTCACTGAATGACTTTCTTAATGACACTTTATGTGACTGCTTTTGTTAGAGGGAAATTATGAGAAATTCTCCTGGGGGGAAAAAATTGAAGTCAAAAAAATTCAATTTTGTCATCTAAATCAGTCAGCTATGTTTTATCTGTGGGAAAAAATCTAGGGTGCAAAGAAATGCCTGATGAAAATAAAGGAAGAGGGCAATTACTATTATTACAGTTACTTGTACACAGTAACTGATATACCCAGGGGCATATAAGGAATTGATTACATTACAGCTCTACCAATAACTCTGAGTTTGCTCAAGACTTTTGAGATCCCCAATGACGAGAAGAGGGCACAGATACCATGATGCAGAAAGGGTTGTGGTTATATAGTGTGAAGTGGTACTTATTACTAAAGAAAATCCCAGACTGTTTTTCTGTCTCTGATTTGAAACAACTCTCTAGTCCTTGAATTGTTGACTTGATTCTGGAGATTCTTGGAAAGTCTTTCTTGTTACATTTTTCTGTACTGGGAGTTCCCGCCAACCACATTAGTTTCTCTTTTGTTTGTGGTTTACTTTACAAAGTAGATCAAAGCACATTTTCAGTCCAATTGTTGAGGTTCACTTTTCAGTCTCATTCCAAACAACACAGCTCTAGCTAGGAAGCATTTACTGGACAACATGAGACTTCAAACCCAGCTAGAATCCAGAGATACTAAACAAAACGCTACAGTGCAGGAAAATGTTTCATCTTTTGTTTTCAAAGTTTCTGAAGTTTTGTAGTCCAAAATACCCAATAAATAATTGTAATTTAGAATTTGGGTAAAATGCAGAAATGGAGAAGTAAGATTGCTGCAGTCACATTCTTTAGTAACTTAATACTAAATATTATTAAAAATTGACCACATTTTACTAAATTCAAACAACAGTCAAGGATTGTCTGATTCATACTACATGTTGATATTAATGTAAGTTCAAATTCTGTGTTAGGAAGTTAACACTGAAAGATTGAGTTCATCTGAGCTTTATTCTGAAAGATGATTTTCTTGCTGCAGTATAAATCTGCTAATAACAAATGAGCAAAGTGGATGGTAGCTGGTAACTTAAAACGTTTGTGGCTTTAAGATCATAGTTCAAAAGGATTAAGCAAATGTGATAACAAAGGCAACACAAATATAACCTTTATTCTCTTTCAAAAACCCAGAGAAGAGGGCCTGGAACCATATTCATTGATTTAATCAGAATACCTTTAATTTTGTAGACTCATTTAAAATTTTATAGCAATGAATACTGTAAAAATGGTAGTAATATACATGGTTCTTCTCAACTAAGTAGTAAAAAAAATGTGGTAAATTATAAAGAAGCAACTACTTGATCAAAAATTCATGATAAATAAAAATTACTCTACATACATATGATCATATATACACAGCCTAAAACAACACTACAAAATCTGACAGTAAAACTGTGTCATATTCAGGAGTTGGGAAGCCAACATACTGGGATTATAATATATTTTTTGGTTTATGTAAATACTGGGACAGAATCTCTTAAGTCAAAACTGTTCCAGAAGATCCAACAGATGTCAGCGAACACGCATGTTGTCTATGTCTATTATTTTTCAAAGAACCAGAAGAATAAAATAAAGTTAATATAAATTATTCAGTACAATTCAATATTTCTGTGACTCAATTAAAACAAAAAACAAAAAACTTCAAAATATTGCCCTGCCTTATGCCGCTGCTGCTGCTGCTAAGTCGCTTCAGTCGTGTCTGACTCTGTGCAACCCCGTAGACGGCAGCCCACCAGGCTCCCCCGTCCCTGGGATTCTCCAGGCAAGAACACTGGCAAGAGCAAAAATTGTAGTAACTGGAAAGTAGCCATAATAGAGAACAGGCACTAAGGGTTCTGACAGAACACCGAGTACCTGTTTGCTTTCAGCAAATAAACTTGTGCAGATGGTCTCACTTTTTAAAGTTCTTTTGCCATAAAAGGGTTTTTAAAAATACTATTATCTTACAATAACTTTATATACCAATATATTAAAATGAGTTTAGAGTAGTCAAAGTTTAACATTATCTCAATGGTTCAAATAATTTTTGAGTCTAGTTTACATAAGACTAATTTCTTAGCATTCACTTCAACATATTATTAAAAACAAACATGGTTCATTTGAGAACATTAACTTTTTTTAGACACAAGGGAAAAGGTATGAACAACATAAGCATAAAAAAATCACTAAGCATAAAAAATCATTTAGATGACAAGACTGAGTCACAATATGACTTTAGGAAAAACATTTTCCCTCCAAGGTCCCCTCCAGCTATCTGATTCTAAGGTTAAAACCTTCCCACTGAATTGTACAAACTGACCTGACATTTTCAAGTCTCTACACAGTACCTGGCAAAAAAAAAAAAAAAAAAAAATTCAATTTCTTGCACTAAAATATCAAATGAATTGTTGCAAAACCCTGCTCTGCAAATCTGTATGCCAACTAGCTGTTTTCACTACTCTGCATGTTACAGAGAGCTTCCTATGTTCAAGGAGGAGTGAGACCAAACTGGGAACATTATGCTTGTCACTGCCCCTGGGAAAAGATGACCACCTGAAAACCTGGACGGGCAGTGATGGAGTCACACCTAGCCTCAGACATATAAGGAAATAGGCAACAGTATCCTACTTGCTGCCTGGTTCAGGGCACTGATTCCCTTGAGGGAATACAGAAGGAATCTCCAGATGGGTTTGTTAAAACTGCAGCTTCGAGGGTCTCTCTAAAGCCTTAATGTGTCAGAGTTTCTGGGGATGGGGCCTTCTAATCTATCTACATTTTAAAACAGTATGTTCTCCTCCCCTTCTCCATGCCTCTGCTGGTTATTTGTAGGCTTCACTCTCTACACTTACCCCCACCCCCAAGAAAAGAAAACCACTGTACTACAGTGGTTAGAGCTCTAGCTTCAGAGTCAGAATCAGAACCAGGAGCCAATGAGTAGCTGTTAGATCTAGAAAGAGTTGTTTGACATCTACAGGTCTGTCTCTTCATCAGATGGAGTTTGAATAAGAATGTATAAGCAAGCGTCCATTCCTCGCTCAAAGAACCTAACATGTCCACTCGTGAAAGAGATGGGGGAAATTTGTAGGAATGTCTCGCTCTAGCAGTTCAAACACCCTAAAAGAGCCTGGAAGTGCCTGATCAGGTGTCAATTTCTCTCTCTCTGGTCCCCTCATCCACAATAGGAGGCAGTGTGAAGCGAAGTTGGAATTGGGTGACAGAGAGGGAGAAGCCTAAAGAAATTTGCAAGAGTTTTGGCAAGGAGCAGAAAGGGTACTTTGAAAGCAGGAATCACTCGTCGTCCTCCTCGTCGTCGTTCTGGTCCTGGTAGCGAATGTAGACGACCAGCATGACAAAGCCCACGAAGATGCAGAGGGAGCCGACCAGCAGGTAGGCGAAGCCCAGGAATGGATTCTTGCCGCCCATCCACGAGATGCTGCTGAAGATGAGGCGTTTGTGGCCGCTGAAGGCGCGCACCGGGTAGTTGTAGGTGATGTTGACGCGGTAGGCGCCCCGCGGCAGCCCGGCCGAGTAGTTGCCCTGGCGGATGCGCGCGTACAGCTTGCGGAACGTGGGCAGCGCAGCGGTGCGCATCCACACCACGAAGTCCTGGTTGATGAAGCCGGTGTTGTTGGGGTCGGGGCTCAGCTCGTAGACTGGCCGGTGCCAGTTGGGCGGGGGCGCGGTGCCCCGGAAGGCCAGCGCCAGGCTGCCGTTCACCAGCGGCGGGTTGCGGAACTTGACGTGGTAGTCGGTCCACCAAGCGATGCCGGTGCGGTCGAGCGGCACCTCGACGTAGGGCCCGTTGGGCTGGCGCTGGTGCCACAGCGAGAAGGAGTCGTTGAAGAGGCTGTTGGCGATGGCGCCGCAGGGCGCGATGGGCAGGCCGGCCGCGCTGTACTGGTAGGGGGCGCACTCGTTGACCGGGTGGCGCAGCGAGCCCGGCAGCCCGCTCAGCTGCGAGTCGTCGCGGGACACGCCGTAGCGCCGGTTGTTCTGGTAGAAATTGGTCAGCTCGTAGTAGAGGTACACGGGGCCCTGGAAGAGCTCGGGCAGCGAGAAGTACCAGGCGCACGAGCAGGGGGGCGGCGGCGCGCGGTCCTGGCCGGCCGTGGCGCACACCGAGCAGTTGCCGGTACCCCGGTCGCCGGTGTAGTCGTACGCGAGCTCCTTGATGCCGTTGGAGGAGTAATAGAGGCCCAGGCCCAGGCCGATGAAGGCCAGGCCGGCGCAGAAGAAGAGCGGCAGCGCGATGCTGGCCGACAGCAGCGGGTGCCAGGCGGGGAGGCGCTGCTGCGTGAACGCGGTGTTGTCGGGCTGGTGGGCGCCCCGGGCGGTGGCGCTCCAGGTCATGGCGCCGCGCGGACCCACGGAGGGGCGCTCGGGTGCTGCGGCCCGGCGGGGTGCCTCGCCCTCCGCGCTGGGCGAGCCTGGGGCTACTCCCGGGGCGGTTTCCGCTGGCTCAGGTGAGTTCTGGCCCCGGCCCGGCCTCAGGCCCCTGCACAGGTGAGCCTTGGTACCAGGTTCTTCTGGTGGTGGCTGGATCCCCTCAGTTCCGCCTCGGCCCAGGTGCTCGACCGGCTCCGCCCCTGCGGGTAATCGCGAGCCGCGCCCCGCCTCTTCTGGGGTGAGTAGGGCGGGCGTTCCCTTCCCTCACCTGGCGGACCCAGGGTTCGCTTGTCCTCTCCATTCAGGTGGGTCCAGACGCCAGCTCCTCCTCCTCGAGGTGAGTGGCGGCCCCAGGCTGCTTCTGAGTGGCTCCTACCTTGCTCAGGTACTTCTTCCCTTCCGCTTTCTCTGTGACCAGAGTGCCTGGGCCAGTCTTGCCCGAAATCATAGAAGCTGCAGCTTCTAGCACAAAGTTCCACTGAGGGATTGCATCATGCGTCCTGGAGCCTTGAAGTTTACAGGTAATTAATCCTCTTTTATCTAAAAGGCGGGAAAAGTGTCTCTAGCGACTCTTGTCTTTGTAGGTTAATTTAAGGACCCTTTTCAGTTATCTTTCAGCGATAAATGTTCATATCCAAAGAATCGCACTGTAGTAAATCTGTTTGGAATTCCATGCCTGCATTCAAATTCTAGCTTTTTTTTTTTTTTTTTAAGGGAAAATGATTTTCCAGCTAGGTGCCGCAATCTGGCTGTAGAACTAAAAAAAGTGAAAAGTTCTCTAAATATAAAATGACACTTAAAACAGAGAATTAAAGATGCAAGAGGTTCAGAGCCTTTAAATATCTCTAGCTGGTGGAGAAACCGCACAAACAGAAAAATGCACTTACATGTAATTTCTTTCTCTTTTCAGATTATTTGCCTGACTGGGGAAAAAAAAAGCCTTATCCAAAGTACCAAAAGATCTACTGCTATCCACAGTCAAGGATGTTATGACTTTTGGCCTAAGGAGGTGAACTACAAGGATTTGTATTTCTTAGTGCAGAGAAAACCCAAATTAGTTCTGAACATTGCTTGGGATTCCAACTTTTATATCTAGGTTGGTACAATATATACAAGAAGGTGTCAGGCCATTTCAACTTCGTGCTAAATCCTTCTTAGGTATTGAGGTGTTTCTGTCTCTCTTCCTGCTCATAAAATGCAAATAACTTAAATATTTTCTATATTACAGTTCTGCACCTAGAATAATATATCACATTCTGGAGTCAATTGAAATTTGGAAAGTTAGAATACTTGCTAAATTAAACAACAGGAATTTTTTTTGTATATATGTATATATTTTTTTCTTTTCTTTTTATTTTTCTTAACTCCAAAAATATTTTGTATTGGGGTACAGCCAATTAGCAATGTTGTGATAATTTCAGGTGCGCAGTGAAGGAAACTCAGTCATACATATACATATATCCATTCTCTCCCAAACCTCATCCCATCCAGGCTGACACATAACATTGAGCAGAGTTCTGTGTGCTATACAATAGGCTTTTGTTGGTTATCCATTTTAAATATGGCAGTGTGTACATGACCTTTTCAAAGTCCCTAACTATCCCTTCCCCACTGCAACCATGAGTTCATTTTCTGTGAGTCTCTTTCTGTTTTATAATTTCATTTGTATCATTTCTTTTTAGATTCCACATATAAAGGATGTTATATGATATTTCTCCTTGTCTGTCTGACTTACTTCACTTAGTATGACACTCTTTTAAGTCCATCCATGTTGCTGCAAGTGGCCTTATTTCATTCTTTTTAAGGGCTGAGTAGTATTCCATTGTATTTATATACCATGTCTTATCCATTCCTCTGTTGATGGACATTTAAGTTGTTTCCATATCTTGGTCATTGTAAACAGTGTGCAATGGACATTGGGGTGTATCTATCTTTTCAGGCCTTGTTTTTCTCTGGATACATGCTCAGGAGTGGAATTGCAGGGTCGTATGGTGGCTCTATTTTTAGTTTTTAAGAAACCTGCATACTGTTGTCCATAGTGACTGTACCAATTTACATTCCCACCAACAGTATAGGAGGGTTCCCTTCTCTCCACACCCTCTCCAGCATTTGATGTTTGTGGATATTTTGATAGTAGCCACTCTAACTGGTGTGAGGTGATATCTCAATGTAGCTTTGATTTGCATTTTTCAAATAAGTGGTGATTTTGAACATCTTTTCATGTGCCTATTGGCCATCTGTACATCCTCTTTAGAGAACTGTCTATTCTGGTCTTCTGCCCATTTTTTGAGCAGATGTTTGTTTTGATGCTGTTAAGTGTCATAAGCTGTTTGTAAGTTTTGGAGACTAATCCCTTATCAGTCACATCATTTGCAAGTACTTTCTCCCAATCTGTGGGTTGTCTTTTTGTTTTGTTTCCCTGATATCTCAGTTGGTAAAGAATCTGCTTGCAATGCAGGAGACACTGGTTCAGTTCCTGGGTTGGGAAGATCTACTGGAGAAGGGATAGGCTACCCACTCCAGTATTCCTGGGCTTCCCTTGTGGCTCAGCTGGTAAAGAATCTGCCTGCAATGCAGGAGACCCTGGGTTCAATCCCTGGGTTGGAAAGATTACCTGGAGAGGAAACGGTGTACCTACTCCAGTATTCTGGCCTGGAGAATTCCATGGACTATATAGTCTGTGGGAAAGAGTCAGACATGACTGAGCAACTTTCATTTTTTCTTGCTGTGTGAAAGCTTTTAAGTCGGTCTCATTTGTTTATTTTTACTTTTATTTCCATTATTCTGGGAGATCGATTAAAAAAGATCTTGCTGTGATTTATGTCAGAGATTGTTCTACTAATGTTTTCCTCTAAGAGTTTTATAGTGTCTGATCTAACATTTAGGTCTTTAATTGGGAATTTTGTTTTTAGCATTTTTCAAGTGTCAGTCTTATTATGCTAGGGAATGTAGAAGACAAAAGACAATTAGACTAAAAAGGACCCTTGATATCAAGGCCTTTTACAGTCTAATAGAAGACATATTACTTAAGAGTAAGAAAGACTCAAAATAGAGAAGAGACAGCATATACTTAAGTACCAGATTATACTTTACAAGAATGATATTAGAATTAAAAAGTAATCTTTGAATAATGGAAAATTCACTCTGTCTTATTGAAAAAAATGAATGCAGTTTGGAAGCTTTAGCTTTTAGAGCAGACTGAGGGAGACCCAGCTGACTTGAATTCCACTTCCCTCACTCCTGATCATCTTCAAGAGAGAAAATCCCAGCATTGTCCATAAGTTCCTATAGTATGATCCAGTCTCCACTACACCTGTCCGTCAATGAGATAAAAGAATAAACATTTCTCTGTATCATTTCGATGAGTTCCATCCATCTCTTTTATCATTGAGTCATCAGTTGGCTTGACATAGAGTCCACAAAATTAGTCTCTAGGAAGGAATTCAGTTCCTGAAACTTAATCTAGTGGGTTTTAAGTTTAACAACTGCCCTGCCACCGCCCCCCTGAAGTGTGAGCCCTCCTGTTGAGCTGAGAGCCTTACTAGCTCTCCCCTCCTCAGGCGACATTTGTTTTTTCATTCAAATAACTATCCAATAACTAAGGTCAGAGTGGAGTGTCCCAAAAGTCAAGAGAATATTTCAAGACAAGGAATGGTTAACAGGGTGAAACAGCTGAGAGTTTCTAATGAGATATGAAATGAAAAGGCACCTTTGGATTTAGTTTCTGTGGGAACGGTTTGGGTGGTAGAGTGGGAGGAGTCAGGTTATCTCAGATGAGGCAAGGAGGACCTGGAGACAGCCAAGGTAGGACAGCTCCTTTTAGAAGTATGGGGGAGGGGAGGAGAAAGGCAAGTGTTAATCATTTAGAAGAGTAGGTATCCATCTCAAGGAAAAGGCTTCTTTATAGATGACGGCAAGAGTTGGAGGGGAGAAGGGTTTGAAGGAAGACGATCATAGTTTAGGCAAAGTTGAAGAGAGGGGCAACAAGCTCATGGTACAAAAGTGGGAATAGGCAGGAGGTGCTGGGTTCGAGAGCACATGCAGGGTCAGGTCACCTCTGAAACTGGCAGGCAGGGAGTAAGGATGGATGCAGAATGCAGCTAGATTTTGGGCTTGGCTCAAGGGAAGAAATTTCTCATGTAAGAATTTCTGTACAGTAAAGTGTGTTTTGGTGGGGGCGGGGGTGGGGGTGGGGAAGCCTGAGACTAGGCAGGATCACCAGGAGCAGGAGAGGAAACTGGCCAGGGGTATATGAAGGGATGTTGGGTGGCTTCATCTAGCGAAGTCCTGCAACCCAGGCTGGGCAAAGACAGTGAACACATCCAGCTCATGGGGCCTTTCAGCTCAGATGAATTAGAAATAAAGATCTAAGATATTGCAGTTTATGGTGGACAGGGTAGCTAAAGTGATATGCTTTAGTCTTTAAGCAGAAATACAAAGAAAAATGAAACAAAGCTGTGGGAACAAAAGAGAGCACAGGGACACCAGCAGACTGGCAGTTCTAACGATGTTACTAAGCAGGTGGCATGAAAGCTGAGAGGGGAACAGCCCTGGCTTGAGACGGGATGTTGAAGAGTTTGCAGGTGGAGCAGTGTCGAGATCCAGGTTTATGTCATGCCTTCTCTACCAGCTTGTAAATTCTGAGAGGCCAGGGATGGGTATACATTGCTGTGTCCCTCAGTTCAGTGTATGGTGAGGGCTCTGACCTGTCTTTCATTTGGCTATATGTTATCATGATGCATTAAAGGATACTTGGATCATGTCAATCTCTCCCAGTTCCAATAAAGAAAGTTCATTCTAAACAAGTCTTTATTGCATCTCTTTGTCATGAAGAGAACTCAAAGTGAAAGAAAAAGTCATTTCCAATTCCAGTATTCCTAAAATCACTTTATTTTTTCTTTTATTTTCTAGATTTATCCATATAATTATTTAATTGATTTTAATTACAAAAATACATTATCATTCTATGTGTTAAATTACCTCCTTATGGAATGAGATGAATAAAGTAAATATTTCTGTTTCTTTGTGGTCTTCATAATTTTTAAATGGTTCCAGAATCCATGCTTCTGCCATATTAAACTACTTTACTATTGCTGGGCATGTAGATTATTTTTATTTTTTCAGTATTCCAAAGAATATGGTAGCAAACATCTTTTTGCATATAACCTTTCATTTTATATTATTTCTAAATTTCTAAAAGTAGGAAAGAGGCTTAAAAATCAAAGCTGTTAAAGATACATACTGCAGGAGTCTTTGATCTTGCTGCAACAATGTTTACTTGGCTACATTCACCAAAACTTTGCCAACAAAACCAGTTGTTAGCCCCAGAATGTGTTCAATCTGCATGAATAAATAACCAGGTACTAGGAGAAGCAATATAGGATAGGGGAAAGAAAGTTGCCTGACATTAAGTAAGTCCAAGTTCTATTCTAAAGTTTATCAAGAAATAGCTGTGTGACCTTTGTCAAATTAACTTCTCTGGTCTCCTGATTACTTATCTGTATGAGTGTGTTTGCCAAAATGATAGTAAATATCATTTTCAGTGCAAAGATATCTGGTCTTAGCCATCCTAAGAGATCTTTCGTGCACTGCACTGACTCACTGAATAAATTGTTAGCCTTTCTTGAGTACCTACTGTGGGCCAGTCACTCTGTAGGCCCTTCATATGCTGTAGCTCATGTAATTCACACCCGAAACCTAGGTGGTTGGTGCTATCATTAAAGCCATCAAACTGACACAGAACTAAGATTTAGGCTAAGGAAATGGAGACTAGCCAAGTTTTTATAGCGGTAAGTGGGAGATCGGAAAGTCTAAATTCCAGGCATCCTGCATTTTCAGTCACTACAGTGTAATGTCTGGGCATACTTCCTCTTAAAAAATCCCCAAAGACTTGAACCGATTTTTAACGTTGCAAGTCTTTTATAGCCCAGAGATAAGAGAATTCTGTTCCATTTATGCCAAGTCCCAGAACATCTGAGTTGCCTTATTTTTGTTTAACAAAAGCTTTCATTTTAAAGCCAACTTTTGTTCAGCATGTCTATTTCTCTTGCTCAAGTAAAAATAACTTCACTTGTCTGGCTGTACTCAGGTTTTGCATTTATTTCATTTAATTCATGACTATTTATCTTACCATAATAGAGCCAAGGGTTTTTAATTGGCATTCCCTTATATAAGTTTATACTGCTCAAGATTGCTGCCTATTACTCTGCCCATGGGGCAGCTTTTATTTAAAAGGAATCAAATTAAATTGCTTCATAAAATTACAGCATGTGTTCAGAAAAGTTTGAAAAAAATCCACTGTGCCTGGACTTCATTTTTCATTAAGAACTGTATTCAGCAGACTTCCTGTTTCAAAAATTATGGGGTGGTACCCCCTAGTGGAAGATACAGAGAAACTTGAATGAATCAGTACTGCAAGCACTGAAGGCAGAAAAGACAGGAATTCTTTCCACTCTTTGCTGTGGTGTGTTGGGATTTTTGGTCATCAACTTCCTGAAAAAACAGTGGAGGTCATGTGTAAGAAGAATTGGGTGAGTTGAGCTGCAAGGGGCAGTATAAAATAAACAATGGGACTGAGATAGGTGACCATAGGTCTCAGATGTTACTGGCATTGGGTATGGGATGGCCAGGTTATAAGGCTGGGCAAACCAGCAGTGATGGGATTGGACTTGAACTTTGTGCATAAAGTTTGTTTGCAGGAGTTGTACTTGGTGAGTTGGCAGAAGAGAGAGACATCCAAAATATCAGGAGGACAAGTTGGGTGACAGAATTGAGATAGAGGGGAAGGAAGAGCTTTGTAACTAGAAATAAGAAAGTGTATAATCAAAACTGAATTGGGCTATGCACTGTGAAAGGTGAGATGGGCATATACGAGGGTGAGGATGGGAAGAGAGAGGGGATATGGGCAGAGCAGTGTCTAAGGAACCAGCCTGTCTGTTGAGGCTAGAGGGCACCCTCACCTGGATGTGATATATCCTCTGCCTTTCCCTTTCACACAGTCATGATATCTCTTTGTGTTTTTAAAAGTTAATTTACTGAACTGCACTGGGTCTTAGCTGCAGCACCCAGGGTCTTTGATCTTCCTTGTGGCGTGTGGCATCTAGTTCCCTGACCAGGGATTGAACCCAGGCTCTCTGCATTGAGAGCACAGAGTCTTAGCCACTGGGCCATCAGGAAAGTCCTGACAATATCTATTTGAAACTTAGGAATTCCTGACTGAATCAGGAGTGAATAGTTAAACACTTAAAATTTTTTTCAAAAAGTTATCAGCTTTGAAATCAAATAAAGCAGATGTCGGTTGCCACATGAGGGCAAAGCCTTGTGTTCTAACACCCATAATGTGAGGAGGGAGGGCTCATCTTAGTAAAACTGAAGTGCCCAAGAAAGAGGTGCTTAATGGTCTTTGATAGCATCAATGAACTGAAGAAACATACTTCTAATTTCACTATCTAGGTCACTGATATAAATATTTAAATACCTTGGCCCAGAAGCTGGGAACCTGTACTTGTCATGTGTGCTGATCAATACGCCTTGTTTCTCTCTGTGAATTTGAAAGTGGTTGTGTCTAAAGCTTTCAGTTTTCTTTTAGTAGGAAGGATACTGTGAAGATAGCTGCATTGTGTCAACTTCTAAACCAGAGTTTGGGAATCTTAAAGGGACCAAGACCCTACATGATACCTGACCCAGTGGTTCCCAATCTAGCCAAGTAGCAAAATCATTGGGGGAGGGAGGTGGTGTTTAAAAATAAACATTTCTTATAATCTGATTCTTGCCACTAAATCATAAGCCCCAGGGGCTGGCACCCAGGAAGGTTACTCAGAGCAATGTGAGATCATTGGGGCCACTAATCTAGCCTCATAATCCATCTGGGGATTCATTTTGATTGTAGTCAGGGATTTTGGCAATGGCTGGCTATTGTTCAGACATGAGGAATGTCACAGGAGCAACTGAGGGAAGTGCATCTAGCTCTCATAGGAGGAGAAAGTCATCAAGCTTCTATCCTCTCCCTGTACTGTTTCTTGCCCCTGCTCCTCCCTGACTTCAGTAGGTACCCTCCACAGCAAGTTTGCTTCTCCAGATCTGGACTTCACATGCTTTGGGTTGCCACAACTCTGATGTATACATGGGTGATGGATCATCTTTTAGCTCCTTCTGACTTTGCCAGTTATGTTCTTTAGTTCAGGGAGACTCCAGCTTGGGTCACTGCTCCAGCCCTGGTCCAATCTGTTGTGGCAGAAGTGGGAAAAAGTCCCAAGATAGATACATGGCTGCCTGTGTCTACTTCTTCAGTAAAAGTTGAAGTGACTCTTCTAAAGGAGAGGGTGTGATCTGGCTAAGAACTCAAAGGCTGTCCACCACACCTTTGTAACCTCAATGAGAAGGATGCTTGAGCCTCTTTGAGTTTGAACACTTCTTGTGACAAAGAACTCACCAATTTGTGCAGTCCCTAGCACAAGCTGGAATCAAGATTGCAGGGAGAAATATCAATAACATCATATATGCAGATGATACAACCTTTATGGCATAAAGAGAAGAGGAACTAAAGAGTCTCTTGATGAAATTGAAAGAGGAAGTTGAAAAAGTTGGCTTAAAACTCAACGTTCAAAAAAACTAAGATCATGGTATCTGGTCCCATCGCTTCATGGCAAATAGGTGGGGAAACAATGAAAACAGAGACAGACTATTTTCTTGGGCTCCAAAATCACTGCAGATGGTGACTTCAGCCATGAAATTAAAAGACACTTGCTCCTTGGAAAAAAAGCTATGACCTACCTAGACAACTTATTAAAAAGGAGAGACATTACTGTGCCAACAAAGGTCCTTCTAGTCAAAGCTATGGTTTTTCAAGTAGTCATGTATGGATGTGAGAGCTGGACCATAAAGAAAGCGAGTGCTGAAGAATTGATGCTTTTGAACTGTGGTGTTGGAGAAGACTCTTGTGAGTCCCATGGACTGCAAGGAGATCCAACCAGTCCATCCTAAAGGAAATCAGTCCTGAATATTCATTTGAAGGACTGATGCTGAAGCTGAAACTCCAATACTTTGGCCATCTGATGGGAAGAACTGACTCATTTGGAAAAGACTCTGACACTGGGAAAGACTGAAGACAGGAGAAGGGGACAACAGAGAATGAGACGGTTTGATGGCATCACTGACTTGATGCACATGAGTTTGGGCAAGCTCCGGGAATTGGTGAAGGACAGGAAAGCCTGGCGTGCTGCCGTCCATGGCGTCACAAAGAGTCAGACACAACTGAGCAACTGAACTGAACTTCCTTGTCTAGTTCTAAGATTTGACAGCTTTTTGGATAATGACCATAATGTATTCTAGGTTCCTTCTCTAGAGGAATACAGAATAATCTTACTCCTTGCCCTTTAAGAACGGTGAAGATGGCTATCATGTGTGCACCAGGATTTTTATTTCCAGAATATTCTTACTTAGTTTCCTGATTTGGTCCTCTTTGAGTTTAGACATTCATCATCCTTGGCACCTTCCATTGCTTGATTTGGTAGATATTCTTTTAAAATATCTGTTTATTTAGCTGTGTCAGGTCTTAGTTGCAGCATGAGGATCTTTGAATTTCATTGTGACATGTGCTTATCTTTTGGTTGCAGCTTATGGGATCTAGTTCCCTGACCATGGATCCAACCTGGGGCCCCTGCATTGGGAGCCCAGAGTGTTAGCCACTAGACTACCAGGGAGGTCCTGGAAGATGTTCTTAATAAGAATTTTCTTACATAATGTCTTAAAAAATATCAAGGTGGCTTTAAAATATGCAATAAAACAACATACAAAAAGTACTCCAAAGCAGAAGACTGAAGGCTAAGGGAATATATTTTATAAAACAAGGTGGAGCTGAGGGAGAAGTTGGTTCATGAAGTACCTGCTGTGAGATTGTGTGACTTGCTGGGGGTAGTCTGCAGGCTTGCTTCTGAAGCTTTCTAGTGACCAACGCCAAGAGCGAGGGATCAACCATTGCATCCATAGGAGGAACAAACCATTAGCTCAAAAGAATGTGATTTCTGGTCCAAAGACTAGGAAGTATTTCCTCCTTGGGGTTTTCCCAGAGAGGATGTCACAAAACCAGGTAAACGATATCTTTAACAACAACCTTGCAGTAAATACTGTGTTTGTTTCCTAGCGCTGTTTCTTACGTCTGCCTGAGTGAGATACGCTGATGCTTGTGTAAAGCACAATTCCGTGAAGCCGTTCTCGGAAGGCCCCCAGTCCAGGCTGCATGTGCCACTCTGTGCTCTGCCCCACTGTCTATGAATGGTGTTAGAGGATCTATCAGTGGTCCTCAGGCTATGTTCTGAGGGGTCCATCAGTGGTGGAACTAAGCTCCCCGTCCCTCCTTTGCATCCATTTCTCTGATCCTGGGCTTTTAAGAAAGACATTGTTTGAACAAGAGTTCTTTGGTTAAAAAAGAAGTTTGAGAATGGCTGATCTTAAAGAACGGGTGCTCTGCTGTCCTTCAGGTAGTCTTTCATAAATATTGTTCATTTTCCGAAGTTTTCAATAGTTAAGGAGCAGCTGTGAGTTCCAAGATTAAACATCATGGTAAGTTTGGACTTTCCTGGTGGTCGAGTGGTTTGGAATTTGCCTGCCAATGCCGGAGAAGGCAATGGCACCCCACTCCAGTACTCGTGCCTGAAAAATCCATGGACGGAGGAGCCTGGTAGGCTGCAGTCCATGGGGTCGCTAAGAGTCGGACATGACAGAGCGACTTCACTTTGACTTTTCACTTTCATGCGCTGGAGAAGGAAATGGCAACCCACTCCAGTGTTCTTGCCTGGAGAATCCCAGGGACGGGAGAACCTGGTGGGCTGCCGTCTATGGGGTTGCACAGAGTCGGACACGACTGAAGCAACTTAGCAGCAGCAGCAGCAGCAGGAGACATGGGTGTGATCCCTGATCCAGGAAGATCCCACATCCTGCCGGGCAGCTGGGTCTATGTGACACAACTACTGAAGCCTGGGTGCTGCAACAGGAGAAGCCCCAGCAATGAGAAGCCCACGCACCACAACTAGACAGCTGCCCCTACTCACTATAACGAGAGAAAGTCCACTCGCAGCCATGAAGACCCAGTGTGCCCAAAAATCATTTAATTAAAAAACGAAAATGAAAAACATCATGGTAAGTTCCTAGAGCCCCAGTTAAACTCAGAGCCATGTGTTTTAATAAGCAAGCAAGCTAGGGAGGGATTGACAACTTCTTATTAACTCGGAGGTAACTCACAAGCACATATGGTGGACAGAAGGCCACTGCACCTCCACCTGGAGGTGGGCTAAGAAATGACCATCTGTTGTTTCCCAGATTCTCCTTAAGAAATAATTTGGCATTTGCTCTAACAAGTTGATATTCAATGTATAGCCTCAATGATTTTAGCTTGAAAAACTTATGTCTCTTATAATCGAACACTCATTTTATCCATAAGCAAATCTCAATAAATTACTCGCAGAACATCTACCTTTTATATTGAGAATGGTCTATGTATGTTTAAAAATTATGTAAAACCAGAAAGTTGATGGTTTTGGATTTAGAACAACTGGCTTTTCTTTCGCTTACTCCTTGGAAGAAAAGTTATGACCAACCTAGATAGCATATTGAAAAGCAGAGACATTACTTTGCCAACAAAGGTCCGTCTAGTCAAGGCTATGGTTTTTCCAGTGGTCATGTATGGATGTGAGAGTTGGACTGTGAAGAAAGCTGAATGCTGAAGAGTTGATGCTTTAGAACTGTGGTGTTGGAGAAGACTCTTGAGAGACCCTTGGACTGCAAGGAGATCCAACCAGTCCATTCTGAAGATCAGCCCTGGGATTTCTTTGGAGGAAACGAGGCTGAAGCTGAAACTCCAGTACTTTGGCCACCTCATGTGAAGAGTTGACTCATTGGAAAAGGCTCTGATACTGGGAGAGATTGGGGGCAGGAGGAGAAGGGGACGACAGAGGATGAGGTGGCTGGATGGCATCACGGACTCGATGGACATGAGTCTGAGTGAACTCCGGGAGTTGATGGACAGGGAGGCCTGGTGTGCTGCAGTTCATGGGGTCGCAAAGAGTCGGACACGACTGAGCGACTGAACTGAACTGAACTGGACTGAATGAAGGACAGGGAAGCCTGGTGTGCTGCAGTTCGTGGGGTTGCAAACAGTCAGACACGACTTAGTGACTGAACAACAGCAGTAGAAAATGGGGTCAGCTGGCTATTATGTCTTTCTGGTTCTTCATACTAAGATCATGGCATTGGTGGTGTCTGATCCATCGATGGACTGTTATTGCTGACTTTGAAACACAGTAGTGTTAAGTGTGGATTCCTTGTAAACCTTTCAGGTGAGAGTGGAAATGGGCCTGGGGCCTCGATATCGAGCTTGTATATCTCAGTCTACAACTGATTACAGTCTTCAGAGTCAAAGGTTATAGAAAAATGATAAAAGCAGCAAACTCAGGTTTTTCTTGTTAGATTGCTCCACTGGCTTGACAAGGAGTTTAATAATGACTGATGTTAGAATAGCTGTGCCCATAGTTCCCTTTGTGTAGAACATTGGCCCAGGAGTCCTAGAATTCCTTCAACAGGGAAGTGACATATACTTTAGATAGACCATCTAGTAAATTAGGAGAAGAGCACATGACTGCCTTTGGGGAAAATGTGATAGATGTAACTCTGGTCCAATCAATGAGGAAAAATTAAAACACTGTCAACAAGGGATCTTTCCTATCTACTCACAGAGCCATGTGATAACCGTTTGAAAGAAATATCTGTGAGACTAGTATGTGTGAGGATCCCTGTGTACTTAACTGTAAATGACTGGGCAGTGAAAGTGGGAAATTGTAAAATCAATCAAAGGTAAGCTCATCTTTATTAACTTCCCAGGTTGGCAAAAGGAATCTGTTAAGGCAAAGCCCTAGAAGGCCTGACTGACCACAGCCTTGTGATCCAGTAAGCCTCCTGCCTTCTTTCAGGGCCTGCCAGCTAAGGCTCAAAGAAGAAACTTCTGGCTACCTGTAGGCCTTTTTTTACCCCATCTCAAATGACCATTCCCAGGACAGTGCCCTAGTGTCTGGACAGGGAGGGTGACGGCAACAGAAAGCAGCCTTGGGAAGTGCTGGTCCTAGGTCTTCCTTCCAGAAGCAGGGGGATGACCCCTATTTGGCCTACCCCCTGTAAGTTCACACAGTTGACCTCTGGCAGTCCTTACATTCAACTGGAATGACATCTCATTCCCACATTGAAATGGCAGAGTTCCCAGTATCCAACTTGTACAGACACTCATCTTGGAGACCAAATCACTTCATTTCCCAAACAGTGAGTTTGCTAAGATCCGCGTTCTCTGTTAGAAGTGATCTGTGGGTGATCAGTCTTCTCTAAGAGTTTTACTTAGCTTGATTTGTAAACCATGTTCAATGATCTTGCCAGGTCCCAGTCTCTGTCTGCGCACAAAGCAGTCAGCCTTCCTTCAAGCTGTGAGAAGCTAGCCTCTGGGTAGCACCCATGATCTAAATATCAGGATTTCTCCCAGGAAGATCTTACCAGGGAAACTGCCCCATAACCTGCCAGTCCATAGAGTGGGCGACCAAGCTCTTCCGAGGTAATCAGTTTGCACTGAGAGTTACCGTTCTCATCGTGTGTGTCGCACCACTTCTCTTGCTATGCTTTGTTGCTACTGACTGAGGTGGGTGGTTGATTTGCCTGCCCTGTCTTCACCCCCTTCTTCGGAACTCTCCCCAGTCCCCCAAATATGGGGATTGGTCAGGGAGATGCTACACAGACTTGAAGTTTTATATTTGTTGTTTTACTTCAATTTAGAGTCATAATTGCATTTATTGCGATGATTTACATTCTGCTTCTTTAGTGCATTAGCCATCTCAGCTAGTTTTGTGTTATCTAAATATTTGATCAAAATAACCTTAACCCCAACCTTTAATCCTTCATTCAAGTCACTAATCAAAATGCTGACTGGGGGCTTCTCTGACGGTACAATGGACAATAATCCACCTGCCAATGCAGGAAACACGAGTTCGATTCCTGGTCCGGCCAAGACTCCACAAGCAGCCCGTGCCCTACTGCTGTTGATCCTGTGGTCTAGAGCCGGGGAGCTACAACTACTGTGTCCACGTGCCCTAGAGCCTCTGCCCCACAACAAGAGAAGCCACTGCAATAAGCCCGCACACCCCAAGTAGAGAGTAGCCCCCACTTGCCTCAACTAGAGAAAGCCTGAGCAGCAAGGAAGACCCAGCACAGCCAAAAATAATACGTAAATAAATAAATAATGAAATCAGGATTTCTTTTTTAAAGAAGTTACTGGAAAATGCTGACTGGATTTGCCTCAGTGTTGACTTGTTAACTGGTGTAGATTTATTTGATGGTAAGATGAGCTTCAGTGTGTTGTTGGAGATCTCTTTATTGTCATGGAAAGGTGTCCACAGTATACTGAAAACTGAAAACATTCATTCAATAGCATGCGTTTTTGATTCTATTGTTAAAATATTTGTGCATTTGTGTAAACATGATGGACAGGGAAGCCTGGGGTGCTGCAGTCCGTGGGGTCACAAAGAGTTGGACACAACTGAGCAGCTGAACTGAACTGATGTAACCATGGAAGAGAGAGAGTTGCATGCAAAAAAAGTCAGTGTTTATCTCTGAGGGGCCACACTACTAATAATTTCTTATTTGTTTTTTAATTCTTGTATGTATCTCCCAGAAAACTATTTACTGAGCATGGCTTGCTTTTATAAATAGAGGAAAGAGCAAAGCATTTTACAGTTTAAAAAATTCAAAAGAAATAAAGAGAAAGATCAAAGATATCCCTATGGCATATCCCTAAAGACCTTCCTCCAGATCCAAGAAAGTGTTTCTCAGACCATTGTGCTGAACACACTTATTTGAAGAGATTTTTAAAAATATCTCCCCTGGGAGAAGCACCAGGTGAAACTGCTATTGCCAGCCCCTGGACCAGTGAGTGGACAGAACCACTTAGTTATAAATATACCTTACTTGGGGGCTACTCCGGCGGCCCAGGGGTAAAGAATCTGCCTGTCAAGTAGGAGACGCAGGTTGATCCCTGAGTCAGGAAAATCTGCTGGAGAAGGAAATGGCAACTCACTCCAGCATTCTTGCCTGGGAAGTCCCATGGACAGAGGAGCCTGGCGGGCTAAAGTCCATGGGGTAACAAAGAGTAGGACATGTTAGCAACTAAACCACCAAGCTGCAAAATATCTTTTCTCTTCCTCTGCTCTTCAAAAATGGGATAGTAACATCTATCTTCAAGAATGGTGATAAGGCTGATGTGAAGTAGTGCACACAAGATGCCAAATTGAGTGCTTGGCACATGGTGAAGCCAGGTAAGTGAGATCCTGGTCTCCATGGCATTTAGCCCACAGTTCTCCAATTTCTTCTCAAACCATTCCTTATCACATCTCTTCCCTCTTCTTCCTTTCCAACATATTTTAGGAACTTATCTGAGTCCAAGAAGAAAGCAAAGAAAGTGATTGTTTAGTATTGACACCAGTTTGCAAAAATCATCATTTCTAATGATCTCCATGCACACGTGCATGCTAAGTCTCTTGAGTCGTGTCCAACTCTTTGCAACCAGACTCCTCTGTCCGTGGGATTCTCCAGGCAAGAATATTGGAGTGGGTTACCATGCCCTCCTCCAGGGGATCTTCCCGACCCAGGGATTGAACCTGCACCTCTTATGTCTCCTGCATTGGCAGGCGGGTTCTTTACCACTGGTGCCATGTAACATAATAAACCTTACATAAATAGCTTCTGTTTTAACTTTTTTATTTATCTCTTTTGCTGCTTTTTTGTGGCTTTTGCATTATGAAGTCCCCTTGGATTCTTGTAAGCCTGGCAGTTAATTCAAGAAACATTTGGAATTGTACATAAAGCTGTATGTGATTTTCACTCCCCAAAGAACTTAAAGGCAGGTAGAAAAGACTACACAATAAAATATCACTTTTCCCCATTATAACATTTTGGTGGAATTTTGGTCATTTTGAATATTCTATGTGATGAGGGAAGAGTGAAACAGCACACTTTATTGTTTAAATCCCTTCTCAATTGGAGCAGGCTATTTTGGAACAATTCTTACAAGAAGTTATAGATTTCTATAGCCTATGGTTCAAACCACCTCAGAAAGACTGAGACCAAAGAGACGTAGCCTTGTAGAGGCTCATGAAAGGAAGGGAAGGTGACTCATTTGACTTGGGAGCCCCACACCCAAGTCTCGGTCTGGGAGGCATTGTTCTTAGAGTCGCAAGCTTGACTAAGATGGTGCACAGCCATGCTCCTCCCATCGCTTCTCTCACTTATGCCCCCAGAGCTGGATGGCATGTGTGAGCAATGGAAAATTCCTTAGACTCCAGAGCTGGGCTGGCAAAGGGTCATGCCACATGCTGCAGCTTCCCCAACAGAATTAGTGCATGCCAGCTTAAGGTTCCTTCTCTGGAGTCCAAGATGCATTCGGCAGACCCATCATGTCCCCAGGGAGAGTGTATGAAATAATTATTTCCATGCAGAAAACTGGTCCCACATTAGCCTTGTAGAAAGCAAGATAAAATCCTTCTATTGATACTCCTAATTTACCTCTTTAAAAACAAATAGAATAATCATAGTTGAATATATTATTTCACCCAAGGTGTTTCTAATGATTTTGTTGTTGCCGTTTAGTCACTAAATCATTTCCAACTCTTTGCAACCCCATGGACTGCAGCATGCCAGGCTTTCCTGTCCTTCACTATCTCTGGAGTCTGCTTAAATTCATGTCCATCGAGTCAGTGATGCCATCCAACCATTCATCTTCTGTTGCCCCCTTCTCCTGCTCCCAGTCTTTCCCAGCTTTAAAGTCTTTTCCAATTAGTAGGCTCTTCACATTAGGTGGCCAAAGTATTGGAGCTACAGCTTCAGCATCTGTTCTTCCAATGAATATTCAGGGTTGATTTCCTTTAGGATTGACTTGCTTTGTCTCCTTGCTGTCTTGGGGCCGCTCAAGAGGCTTCTCCAGCACCACAGGTTAAAAGCGTCAATTATTTGGCCTTCCGCTCTCTTTTTACTCCAGCTCTCACATCCATACATAACTACTGGAAAAACCATAGCTTTGACTATACAGATCTTTGTCAGCAAAGTGATGTCTCTACTTTTTAATATTCTGTCTAGGTTTCTCATAGCTTTCCTTCGAAGGAGGAAGTGTCTTTTAATTTTATGGCTGAAGTCACTATACACAGTGACTTTGGAGCCCAAGAAAATAAAATCTGTCACTGCTTCCACTGTTTCCCATATATTTGCCATGAAGTGATGGGACCAGATGCCTATTTTAGTTTTTTCAATGTTAGTTCTCTTCCTCTCTTTCAGAATATGGTTTGGGGCCATGAGGTGGCGCTGTTCATCTCAAATATGAAAATCACATGAAATTCCAATGCCAGGCTGTGCAGGAGAAAGTAATATGTTTAGTTAAAATTGTCACATTCTTGTTTCAGTGAGGGCAGAAACGTTTTATTTTTTACATAAAAATTTCCACTATTAAAATTTTCTAAAAACAACCCAGAACATTATCCCACAGTCCTACATGAAACTCTCCTTGTCGAAAGCAAATGTTCCTTCCTATGTAACATAAAAGCAATGCCTCTTAGACTTTCAGACTGGAGTGTTGGAATCCTGAGTCGAATGAGATTAAAAAAAAAACACTCTTCCACGTGCCTTTTGGAGCATTATGCTCCTGATTTTCTAATATTGTTGATAAATTTGTACTGTGTAGCTATATTCTCTGACTTCAAGGTCCTTATTCCTGGAAGCATTTACAGATAGGATGCAAATTCATTTACGTGGTATCCAAAAATGCTAGCTTTAACTCTGGAAAAGAAGAAAATGGCTTTCTTAGGAGCTAGCTTCATGACTTTCTTTCACCAGCTAATGGAAGCTGTTTCTCAAGTCTTCTCCCCAGACAGAATATACCACAGTGCCTGCTTCACCAATTGTCTGCTGTTCCCATTTCCAGCCTTCCCTCCTGCTGTACTGCCAGTCACTCTAGAGCCCTGCCAGAGGCCCCTTGTCCTCCCCTCCCACAGTTCTCCCGGAGCAGTCTCTCCCCTGCCCAGCACTCTGGTTACCTTTTGGTGTCATTGTTTCCTAGTCTTCCATGTATCCGCTTCTTCCACTTAGATGTCTTCAGGCACTGTTATTCTGAAATCATCTGAAATGAGCTCTACCTACTTCCAAACTAGCGTTCCCTCTCTGGGGCAATGCCACCTTCATCCATGGAGTTGCCTATGCAGACATCTGAGATTCAGCCTCTGCCCTCTTTTGTTTTCATTCCCATCCCATCCCCATCCTTAACATTTTGTCACTACTCTGGGCATGGGTTGGATCATCTCTCATTTGGCTGATGATTGTTAACCTTCTCCTGGTCTTGGTCCCTCTGAGCTCATTTAAAAAAAATTGTAGCCAGACTGATTCTTGTATACAATAGGTATATCACCATGTTTAGATCCTGCTAGAAATCCTCCATAGCCTCTTGTCTCTCTCAAGACAGATTCAAACTCCTTGACATGAACATAAGGCCCTGGGCCTGTCCCACCTCTCTGGCCTTATCTCCCCTGTCTCAAACTCTGTACTCTGTCCTTTGACACACCTGTCAGCCTATCAGATCAGCTGGACTTTCTCCCTCCTACTACTTCTGCACACACCTTCCCCCCTGAAATTCTTTCCTCTCCACCACCCACACCCCACCCCCTCCATATCTCCTGTATACTTCCTAGCTTAGATGTCACTGCCTCTGGGAAGGGAATCTTCTCCATAGAATCTCCAGATAGGATGAGCTCTCTGCTTCAGTTTAGTTCAGGTCAATTGCTCAATCATCCCCAACTCTTTGTGACCCCATGGACTGCAGCACACCAGGCTTCCCTGTCCACCACCATCTCCTGGAACTTGCTCAAACTCATGTCCATCGAGTTGGAGATGCCATCAACCATCTCATCCTCTGTCATCCCCTTCTCCTCCTGCCTTCAATCTTTCCCAGCATCAGAGTCTTTCCCAGTGAGTCAGTTCTTTGCATCAGGTGGCCAAAGTATTGGAGCTTCAGCTTTAGCATCAGTCCTTCCAATGAATATTCAGGACTGATTTTCTTTACGATGGACTGGTTTGATCTCCTTGCTTACCACAGCCCTTATCACACTGTATGGTAACAGTGTGTTGGTCTACTTTGCAGGTTGTAGGAAACAAATTTCTTTCTTTCTTTGGCTGCGCTGGGTTTTAGCTGCAGCATTCAGGATCTTCAATCTTCATTGTGGTATGCTGGATCTTTAGTTTTGGCCTTTGAATTCTTAGTTGCAGATCTAGTTCCTCGGTCAGGGATGGAACCTGAGCCCCCTGCATTGGGAGCAAAGAGTCTTAGACACTGGGCCACCAGGGAATTCTCATATAAATCTCTTACTCTCTACCTATCTCCATCATCCAACACAGTTCTTAACACATAGTAGGTCCTCAATAAGTATCTTTTGAACAAATTAATGAAGACTTGATCTACACAGCTCACTTCCACTCACTCTTTATAACCCATCTCCATCACCTTCCCCACTCACCCCTCAGGAGTGAGTCCTTTCCATCAAAGACCATCATGGCCCTGAGCACAGACCTCAGTCAGAGCATGTATGTTGCGTGGCAATGGTGTGAACCATCTTCACTAGACTCTGCATGCTTCAGGGCAGGACAGTGTTCTCATCAATTTCCTGAGAGTGGAGAAGCAACAGGGTTTCCCTGCTTCCAAAGATCATCAGCAAAATATGATGAAGACAGACTAAGTTTTCATCTGATTTGGGGGTTTAGGCCTGGTTTTGTTTTTATGGCTATTACCTTCAACAAGCAGGGGCACCTGTTGTTTGTTCTCACTCCCCTCAGCTGCAGTAGGGGCCCCAAAAAAGCCTTGCCAGAAAAAAAATTTTAAACTCTAGGGTTTACAGCCACAAACCATCGCTTGGTGAAAACTACTCATGCAACCATTTAAGGGTGTTAGGTCCCATAACGTGTGAGTGAAGCTGTTAGAGTTTCTGGTATGTGTGAGGAATGTGTGTATGTGTGTGTGTGTGTGTGTGTGTGTGTGTGTGTGTGTGCGCTCTGACTCCTGTTTCCCTCCACTAGCCCCTCTGTGTACTCACTTCCTTCAGAGGATGGGACTTGATTAGCCCTTCTGTAGTAATACCATATAGTATTATTTCTTAAACACATGTGCCAGATGCTGTTGTAAGCATTTTACATGTGTTAACTCAATCCTTCAAAGCCTTTGACACAGGTGTTAGCATACCCATTTTAGAGAGGAGAAGACTAAGGCACCAAGAGATTTAGTAACTCACCCAGGAATGAGCAGAGGAGGCAGGATTTGGACCCAAGCAATTTGCCTCTAGCTCATGACCTTATTTATCTACTATATATATTATATGGAAATTTGACAGGAAATATATTTATGATTATTTTGATTGAGGATACTAACAGCCATAAAACATTGTCACATTCAGTATGTCAATATCTGTAAGTAAAAGGGCAGATTGTTACCGAAACCTCCCATCTCCTCTGACTCAGATCAGAGCATCCTCAACCCCAAACTCTGCAAAAAGCCTTGTAACCCTTTTCCTTGCAGGTGTTTAAGCCTACTTTCCCATCTCCCACAGACTTTCTTGAGATAAGCAGTCTTGCTTAGTTCTCCAAAAGTGGAGAGCCTTCTTTCCTGCTTTTTTTTCTTTTTATTCATTCATATTTTTACAACGCTGTGTTAGTGTCTGCCAACAACGCTGTGAATCAGTCATGTGCATACATACATCCCCTCCCTCTTGAGCCTCCCTGTCACCCTCCCATCCCACGCCTCTAGGTCACTGCAGGGTACCAAGCTCCCTGTGCTATACAGCCGCTTCCCACTAGCTAGCTATTTTACACATGGTCGTGTATATATGACAATGCCACTCTCTCAATCACCTCTCCTTCCCCTGCTGTTTCCACAAGTCCTTTCTCTCGGTCTGCACCTCTATTCCTGCCCTGCAAATAGGTTCTTCCTTTTCTTGATCACAGATCTCTAACTGCTAAGTTACTTTTCTTCCATTTTCCTGATGCTAATTTGGAGACTTCTTAAGTTCCACAGGCTCTCTTGCTAAACATTATTCACTGCGTCTAATAGTATAGCACACATCTTATCTCTAAGAGTTCATATATATTTGAGTACACTCCACCCGACTTGAAATCAAACCAGAGCACTGCAGCTCACAGGATGGCTACAGAAGTTAGCAAGCTCTATTGTTAATTGGTATAACACAAAGTGGTCATACGTATTTATCCATTATGAGACAGGCTACTTTAAAATAAATGTTTCAAAGGATAAATAAATTTTTTTTCATACAGATTGAATACTATCTGACATTTTAGAAAGTGATTTAGAAAGAGCTCCTTCCCATATGTAAACTTTTCTTCCTTTTATAATCTAAAGCCTGTGGCCTCATTTCCCCATTTCATTTTATCTCACAGTTTTCCTTTATCTTTTCTGTTTTTTCACTTAATCTTGGACTGGAACATTTTTGAGCATTTCATTCAATCTCCTATCTAATATTTGTTGGATGTTTTATTTTTCCTCTGGGGTGCTGGAATACGCTTATGGAATATGTTTCCTTAGATAACATGTTAACAGGAAGGGAATCCTATTTAAAGGGAAAATATTTAGATACTTTTTTCAAGACCAATAGTATATTCTGGCTCAAAGAACCTCCATATGAATATCATTCGACTACTTGCTCAATCAGTATTTATTGAGTACCTACTAAGCCTGGACTCATGCCAGGCACTGGGGAAATGAGATAAAAGCACAATCTTATCTTCAAAGAATTCATAGTGTAGGGTAAGAGAGTAACTATTTTTAAACAATAAGAATGCAGTATATAGGTGCTGTAACGCAGATATACGCTGGAGGGCTAAGGAGCAAAAGGAGAATTTATGTCCTTTGGGTGGCTCCAGAAAGATCACCTTGCAAAAGGATCACAGGACGTCAGGACTGGCCAGTTATTTTCATTGCAGAAAGAAACACAGTTGGGTTTGAACTGTAGAACTTTAATTCAGAAGGAAAAAGGAGTAAACATTTTTCAGATAAGGCTATAAGATCATGTTGGCATTATATTATCTAACATATCTTATGGAACTTCAAATTTCAATTATTTTAAAAATTGTATACTTAAAATTTCAGAATGTTTCAATTTTTTAATTTTCCTGTTGTTGTTTGGTAGATACAACCTATTTATTTTTAATTGAGCTGAAATGTACATAACAGTGAAATGTACTCATCTTAAGAATACAATGTTATGAGTATGCTAATGATACATCCTTGTAACCAGCACAAAAAATTGGCTGTGTAGAACTTTTCCATCATTCCAGAGAACTCTCTCAAGACCTCTAACAGGCACCAGACTCAACAGGCAATGACTGATCTGAAAGTTTTGTCTGTTCTATTTCTTTAACAGATATAGGGCTATTCAGATTTTCCGTTGTGTCAGTTTTTAATATATTATGTTTTTTCAATATTTCCAATTGTTTTAAGTTGTTGAATTCACTGGCATGATGTTAAGTATAATATTCCTTTATTATTCTATTAATATCTATATGACCTTTGGTGAGGTCTCCTTTTTATTCTTAATATTGGTAATATGTGTGAGTTTTTTTCCCTTTATAAATCTTGCTAGGGGATTAAATGTTACTAATCTTTTAAAAAACTGATTTTTTACTTTATTCATTTTCTGTGTTTTCTATTTTATTGATTTCTGCTCTCAAGTATTTCCTTTCTGTTACTCATTTTGGGTTTAGTTGGCTTTTCCTCTCAGCTTTTAAGACCTTATTTTTCTCCAATGAAAATACAAATATTTAAAATTCCCTGTAAGTACTGCTTTAGCTGTATCCAACAAATTTTGACATTTTTTGTTCCTAAATAACTCAGGTGAAAGTATTTTTTAAATTCCCTGTGATTTCTTTTTTGACATAGAAGTTATCTAGAATCATGTTGTGTGGGTATGTTGTAAGGGTGTTTCTACAAGAGAGTAGCATTTGAATCGGTGAGCTGAGTAAAGCAGATGGCCTTCCCCACAGTGAGCGGACCTCATCCAATCCACTGAGCACCTGAATAGAATAAAAAGGAAAGTGACCTCTTGAGCTGGGTTATTGATCTTCTCCTGCCCTTGGTGCTCATGATTCTTAGCCATTCAGCCTCAGTCTAGAGTTTATAACATTGGTCTCTGGTTCTCAAGTCTTTAAAGGACATCACTATTTTTGGGGGGGGGTCACCAGCTCACAGACAGCAGATCAGGGCCTTCTCAGCCTCCATAATCGTGTGAACCAATACCTTGTACTAGAATCCTTGTCTATCTATCTGTCTATCTGTCTGTCTGTTTACCCATTTACCCACCTATCTATCCTATTGGTTCTATTTCTTTGGAGACCTTTCACTAATAAAGTACCTATTTTATACACATTTGAAAATATGTATGCATTTGTATTCTGCAAATACTAAGTATGATACCCTGTAAGTATCAGTTAGATCACGTTGGCTGATAATATTGTTCAAATCATTTAATCCTTATTCATTTTTTTGTTTGTTTTGTTTCATTCTATCAGTTACAGAGAAGGGTGTTAAAGTCTTCAACTATGATTATGGATTTGTGTATTTGTCCTTTAAATTCTAATTTTTGCTTCTGGTACTT
This sequence comes from Budorcas taxicolor, assembly GCF_023091745.1. Classification (NCBI taxonomy): domain Eukaryota; kingdom Metazoa; phylum Chordata; class Mammalia; order Artiodactyla; family Bovidae; genus Budorcas; species Budorcas taxicolor. The sequence continues at coordinate 71,645,436 of NC_068919.1, forward strand.
AGAGCTTTCTTAGTCCCATAGATATTTAGATTGTTTTATGCCTTCATGATGAAATGACCATTTATTAATAAAGAATTATTACTCTTCAACTCTGATCATTTTCCTTGACTTGAAGTTTATCTTGTATGATGGTATGAACACCAGCTTCCTTAGATTTATTTGACCTGTCTTTGTACTTTCAATTTCTTTGGTCCTTTAAAACACATCATGTGCAAACAACATGCAGTTGAATCTTGTTTTTTATTTATCCTTGCAATCTCTTCCCTTTCAATGGATTAGTCAGTTCATTTACACTTAATGTAATTATTGATTTGGTTGAATCTAAGTCTTTTATCTTGCTAGTTGTTTTCTATTATCCTGTCTTTTTTCTCCTCATATTCTTCCTTTTTGTTCTTTGTTTTGTTTAATAAAACATTTTTAGCACTCTATTTTATTTAATTTTAAAGAATCGGAAGAGCTGATACATTCATTTATTTAACAAATAATTGTAAAACTTCTGTATGCCTGCCATTGAGCCTGGTGTTACATACAATAGTGAATAAAGTGAATATTTCTGCATCTATTGAACTTATAGGATAGCAAATCTAAGATGATTAGTACTCTATTTTAATTGAATTCCTCTATTGGTTTTAAGTTATACATTTGTGTATTTTTTTCCAGTGGTTTCTCACATTCTCCAGCTAAACTTTCTTCCATAATGCAAATATTTCATGTGCTTTTCCAATATAAGAGCTTAATATGTGACTATTAAGACCTTGAAATGTGGCTAGTAGAACTGAGAAACAGAATTTAAAATTCTGCTTAATTTTAAAGTTTAAGGTTCAGTCACTCGTGGTTTTTGTCATTGCTGCTCAGACATGCCCAACTCTTTGTGACCCCATGGACTGCAGCACGCCAGGCTTCCCTGTCCATTATCAACTCCCGAAGCTTACTTAGACTCATGGCCATCAAGTTGGTGATGCCATCCAACCATCTCATCCTCTGTCATCCCCTTCTCCTCCTGCCTTCACTCTTTCCCAGCATCAGGGTCTTTCCTAATGAGTTCAGCTCTTCGCATCAGATGGGCAATGTATTGAAATGTCAACTTCAGCATCAGTCCTTCGAATGAATATTCAGGACTGATTTCCTTTAGAATGGACTGGTTTGACCTCCTTGCAGTACAAGGGGCTCTCAAGAGTCTTATCCAACACCACAACTCAAAAGCATCAGTTCTTTGGTGTTCAGCCTTCTTTATGGTCCAGTTCTCACATCCATACATGACTACTGGAAGCCTTTATTGGCAAAGTAATGTCTCTGCTTTTTAATATGCTGTCTAGGTTTGACCTCTGTATAGGATGACACATTCTTATCATTCTTTTTATTTTTTAATATTTCTTTAAAGATCAAAGCCTTCTTTTTTTTTTAATTATTTATTTGGCTGTGCCAGATCTTAGTTGGAGCATGCAAGATCTTTACTTGCAGCATGCAAACTCTTAGCTTTAGCATGTGGAATCTAGCTCCCTGACCAGAGATGGAACCTGGACCCCCTGCGTTGGGAGCACGGAGTCTTAGCCACTGAACCACCAGGAAAGTCCTCCATCCTCATCATTCTACTTAGAGTTAATCACCTCGTGTAAAATATAAGAACTTCATAATATTATCATTTTAACTCTACCTTCTTTGTTATTGCTTGTCATATATATTTACTACTACATGAGTTAAACCCCCTACAATATGTTTGTCTTCTAGCAGTCTTTTGTCACTTAAATAAATTATGAGAAGGAGAGAAGAAGACAGTCCTTCACGTTTACACACCTGGTTGCATTTCTGCTGCTCTTCCTCCTGCAGTGGTCTTGATCCTGGTGCTCCCTCCCTCCAGCGCAGGCTTCCTCTTGCTGTCATTTCCCATCATCCTCAAAAACTTTTCTGTTCCTATTTCTTATAGTTCACAGTGAATTATTCCAGCATCCATTTATCTGAAAATTAACAATATTACTAATATTAATAAATTATCTTAATATTATTTATTCTTATAGTTCACAGTGAATTATTCCACCATCCATTTTTCACTTTTGAAAGATATTATTACTGCATTTATAATTCTGGGCTAACTACTATTTCTATCATTTTCATGATGACATTCCACCTCTTCTGGGCGCCATTGTTTCTAGTAAGAAGGCAACTCTCACTCGCGGTGCTGTTTCCCTCTAGGTAATTGGCTTTTTACTCTTTATCTTTGGTTTCCAGTTTTTTGACTGTGACATACCTAGGTGTGATATTTGAATTTATTCTGGTTGGATTTTGTTGATTATACAATGTGTAGGCTGATGTCTTCTGCCAAATTAGAAGAGTTTTCAGTCATTGTTTCTTCAACTTTTATTCTACTCCATTCTCTTTCATATTTTTTTACTAGGACCCAAATTACATACACAAACACACACACAGATATATACATATGTGTGTAACATATACATATATATATATATATAGGTACATATATGTTTATATATGTGAGTGAGTGAGTAAATGAAAGTTGCTCAGGGTCTGACTCTTTTCGACCCCATGGACTGTAGCCCGCTAGGCTCCTCTGTCCATGGAATTATCCAGAAAAGAATACTGGAGTGAATAGCCATTCCCTTCTCTAGGGGATCTTCCCAACCCAGAGATTGAACACAGGTCTCCTGCCTTGCAGGCAAATTCTTTACCATCTGAGCTACCAGGGAAGCCCATATGTGTGTGTCTAAAACTTTTTACTTCTAATATATCCATTTGGTTTATTTCTTTGCTGATACTCCCCATCTGTTTACTCAAGATACTCATCCTCCTCTGTTGACCCTTAAGTATATTTATAATAGCTGTTTTAAAGAACCCCATCTGCTAATTCTAATATTTGGGTTCTCTTGGATTCTGTTTTTATTGACTGCTCCTTTTCTTGATTATGGGTCACATTTTCCCGCTTCTTCACATCTCTAATATTTTAAATATTATTCTTGAATATTGTTATAAGTGAGTTATGGAGAGTCTGGATTACTTTATCTTCCTTTAAAGGGTGTCAAGGTTTCTTCTATCAGGCTGTTAAATTACTGGCAAATCTTGACCTTGTTGGGCTTTGTTTTATTATTTGTTAGTATAGTTCTGTTTCAGTTTTGTCCTTACTCCTGGGCGTGGCCCTTTAGGGTATGGCCCTTTCTCTGGGGCATGGTATTTCCTCCTAAGGTGTGGCCTCTTTGGGGTTTCAGCTGAACACATTAGGTGCTTAGTAAGGCTGTGCCACTGTGTCTGAGCCAACATTCTCGCGTTTCCAGTACTACATGGCCTATGATATCTCGGCCCAGCTCTCTTACTTGCGTGAGCCCATTCTCAGGGCTCATGAAGTCTTATTCTGCACACTGGCTGTAGGGAAATACTCACGAAGTCTTCTTTGTCACCCTCCTCTGAACAGCTTCTTCCTTTTTGATATCCTGCCTTATAAATTCCAGGGACCATGTATATTCTAAACTCTGTCTGTACCCCTTTTGTTCAGCAGAACATGCATATCCCTTTGGATTCTACTTCCTTATCATTCTATTGGTGTCCCCAGGCAGAGACCTGAAGGAGACGTGGAGCTCTTGGTGTGTTTCCCTTCTCCCAAGTATCATGGTCCTACAGTGTTTACTGCCAAGTGCCAGAGATTGTTAACTCAGATATTTATGGTGGTTTTCAGTAGAGGGCCAGCCGAGTGCCAGCCACTCTGTAGGGCCAGAAGTGGGTGTCCTCTTCTGCATGTTTTGGTACAGTATGTGCACCTTAATAAAATACTAGAACAAAAGATCACTTTCCTTTTTTTCACATAAAGATCTTTATTTCATTGCTATGTCAGGGCACTGTTCTTGGTGATTATTATGTATTATTTGTTAAATTTTATTAGAGTATAATTGCTTTACAGTGTATTAGTTTCTACTTATGACGCAGTGAGTCAGCTATACATATTCATATATCCCCTCTGTTTGGGATTTCCTTCCCATTTAGGCTACCCCAGAGCACTGAGTAGAGTTCCCTGTGCTATACAGTAGGTTCTCATTAGTTATCTATTTTATGTATAGTATCACTAGTGTGTGTATGTCAATCCCAATCTCCCAATTCATCCCACTCTCCCCCTTCCCTCTTGGTATCCATGTTTGTTCTCTTCATCTGTGTCTGTATTTCTGCTTTGTAAATAAGACCATCTATACCAGTTTTTCCTCAGATCCCATATGATTATTATTTATTCTTAATCAAACCTCAATATCATTACTTTGTTGAACTTCCTTTAAATTATTATAATTACCACTTCTAAATCATAAAGATCAATAATTAACATTAATATCTGTGAGACTCATTATAGTGCTTATCAAACTTTGAAAAGACATTTTAAAGATATTAATACAAACTATGAATAGAACAAAGTATAATCTAATGTCCTCCTATTTAAAAAAATGGGATATAAAACAATTATGAGACAATAAAATGGTGTATATAAACCTTGCTGTTCACTGGAACAAAATCCAATTTGTAATTTTGTTAAAAATGACAAAAATAACCTTTTTCACTGGTTGTAATTTGACTGGCACATCAAAGTAAATGCTCGAAACAAATTTTCCCAACACTGAATTTCTAAGAAACTGATATAAATCATCAACTGTACATTAATTTATGTTTTATTGTTTAACAAAACATATGCAAGTGATATAAATGATACCACTGTTTGTATAACTCAATTAGAGAGATGAGATATGTTGAGTCTGTAGTTTACTTGAGACTAGAGCCCACTCTGAGGAGCTCTGGCCCCACATTCTGGAGACCCAGGAAATGTGTAATAAACAGCATGAGAAATGCCCACATTCTGGTTCTGGCTCCTCATCTGTAAGATAGGTTTGCCCTAAAATTCTCAGGCATGCCTTCCAGATCAAAGGACCCATCCTTTTTGTGTCTGTATTTTTACTTTCTGACCATCTTCTTATTACAATGCTGTACTTTTGTCTATCATCTTAAAATGTTCACTCTATACATTTATTTTCACCTCAAAGAAATGATAGCTGTATTTCTGGGTGGTTATTAACATTCATTGAATACTTATAAATGTGAACAAAAAACAAACCTGTGGCAGAATGCCAGGTAATTTTAAAACAAAAAAGAAAACAGTCACCCCATAAATATAATGCACTGAGTCTCTGATGGCTATTACAAAAATGGACCCAAACTCAGAGAAATAGCTTGTCCGTTTATATGGAAATATAGACTCTGGAATGATATCACTGCCTGCCATCAGTTATCTCAAACTGAGTCCAAGTTTTTAAAGTCATTTCCTAACTAATGTTAACAAGCCCAGGTGTTTCCTGATTTCAGTTGTTCAGACTCTCAAAAAAAAAAAAAAAAAAGAGTAAGGCAGGGAAATGTGTAAAATTCCTTTGTTGGCTTCCTTTCGCCCATATCGAACCCAAGTTTCATCTTCCTACTGTGAGTGGTTTTTGTGTTTCCCTGTCCATTTAGCCCATGAGCTTGTTTTTCTCGCTACTTGTTATACTCCTCAGAAGTCTCTTCTGTTTTTCTTGTTACCAGTGTTATTTTTTTCCAAGTTTTCCTCCATATTTAAAATCTCAGTATGAGTGATTATATACTTTGGGTTGTTTTGGGTTGTAATTACTGCATTTATTCTTTTTAAAAATATTTTTTCTACTTTTTATTTTATTATTGGAGTATAATTGCCCTAAAGTGATACATATGTTAGTTTCTGCTGTATAATGAAGAGGATCAGCTATGTGTATACATATGTCCCCTCCCTCGTGAGCTCCCATGCCGCCCCTCTGGGTGCGTTACAGTGCACAGCTGAGCTCGCTGTGCCATACAGCAGCTTCCTACTAGCTATTTTACACATGGTGGTGTATATATATCATTGGTATTCTCCAGATCTGTCCCACCCTCCTCTTCTCCCTCTGTGTCCACACGTCCACTCTCTCTGTCCTGCCTTGCAAATAGGTCCATCTGTACCATTTTTCTAGATTCTATATATATGTATTAATATACAATATTTGTTTTTCTCTTTCTGACTTACTTCACTCTGTGTGACAGACTCTACGCCCACCCACATCAATTGTTGTTGCTCAGTTGCTAAGTCTTTTCTGACTCTTTGCAGCCCCATGAACTGCAGCATGCCAGGCTTCCCTGTCCTTCACTGTTTCCCAAAGTGTGCTCAAACTCATGTCCATTAAGTTGACAATGCCATCTAACCATCTCATCCTCTGTCGCCTTCTTCTCCTTCTGCCCCTAGTCTTTCCCAGCATTAGGGTCTTTTCCAGTGAATCAGCTCTTTGCATCAGGTAGCCAAAGTACTGGAGCTTCAGCTTCAGCATCAGTCTTTCCATTGAATATTCAGGGTTGATTTCCTTTAGGATTGACTGATGCACAATTATATTTGAACTAAGAGAATGTGTCAAAAATCCTGCCTCTGACTGAAGAGCCTCCGCAGGTGCTGGGATTGAGCCCCTGGTCTCGAGTACCAGTTCCTCAGCCCAGGGGGATAAATGGCATAGAGTGTGAAGCAGCCAGAATGAGGTAGGGGAAGGGAAAGTGAACAACAGGGTAAGGCAGAACTGAAAACATTCATATAATGCTGTAGGACTTTGCATGTGCGTTAAAGTGCAGTTCTCATTTAATTCTGTGTTATTATGTGACTTCTTTAAGGTCATCTAGCCATTTTAGAGGATGCAAACCTGTCTTTGAATGCTTTTGTCCCTTATGTCTGGGCTTCTTGAACTGGAGTATAAAAGAATCACCTGAGATTGTTAAACTTTATTGAAAATGCCAATTCCTGGGTCATCCCACTCCCTGTTTCACTCCAAAAATCATGGCCAGATGGTCTGAATTGCACTTCTCTCACCTGTTGGCTTCTAGAGCTAAAATTATATTGATGGTATAGTGGTTATTTCCATTAAATTATTAGAAAGCAAACAGTACCTTGATTTAGTATAAAGTATTTACCTTTTCTAGTATCTAAAAAAAGTTTGCTAACTTTCTGTGTTCTAAACAAATACCTGGATTCAGAGTTTTAAAAAGGGCAAAGGGGAAGCTACTTGGGTGATTTTAATGTCCTCAAAATGATTGAGGCTGATGTGAAACTTTCACACTTCATTACCAAGATTTCAAGGATGGAAAGTCTTTTTTTATGCCTCCTTATTATGAACTATAAGCTCTTGGGAACGGGGGCCAAACTGCTTTTTTATTTCCAAGAACCGGAAGACGTTCAAGCTTCACTAGAAAGATGACAGGAAATGATTACAATTTGAAGGGGTTAAAGTCCACCTATCTGTGATTTGGTGTGGAGTTTTTAATATTAACTAAAAAAAATTAAATTACTGAAGTGTTCAGCAATTATAGAAAAATAGAAAAATCACAAAATACAGAAAAATGAAAAGAAGAAAAAATCATCCATAATAAACAACATTTATAAAGTTGCTTACCATGTTCCTGGCACTATTTCAAGGGCTTCACAAACACTTTCTATAGCGCTCACAGCAACCCACTTCACAGCTGAGAAAACTGAAGCATAGTAAGAATAGGTAGAGCCTGAAGTCACGCTGCTATAGGGGATAGGATCTGGGTGGAGGCAATCTGCCTCCAGAGACCATGTTTTCAAGCTCTCCACTAGCCAGACTCTATTCTATAATCCATTACCCCAGATAGTCATGCTCGCACTTAGGGGTCTACCCTTCCAAAAATATGTGCACACACACATATGCATACATGTACAGCATATACACGCACACTTTACACTAAATAGGATCCCTGCTTTCTTCACTAATAGTATATTGTGAACTTCTATAATGGCTACTATAGTAAATAGTAACTGCTACATCCTGGCAAAATATTCTATTTAAAGTGAAGCTCCTCCCCCTCCCTTTGTACAACTAAGAGAAAGCACAGCCATGAAGGCCCATGTGATCTTCCTATTAAGATTACTTGACTTGGCAAAAGCTGTTCCATGTACTAAAGTTTATTACTATCTACTATTCAATTCCAAGGCTGAAAGAACATGTTACACATGACCTAAAGGCGATTCTTGAAGGCTCTGAAAACCCTGAGTATGCTGCCCAGTGACCAGAATGGAATGCTGATTAGATGGTCACTGAGTCAACCTGAGAATGCCATCGATGAGACATAGAGAAAACCCAGCAAAGGGCAAAAGAAAGATACCATCAGAGCAAAATAATCAGTTTCCTCTCACAGATTTCTTACACAACCCGTAAAATCTAATAACTTGCTTGCCACTTAATAACCACTTGGTTTATTAATGGACTAGAACAAAATGATAAAAGTTAATGGAACAACCTGACCATTAGCTACATTAATAATAGGTTTAGAGAAAATTATTACTATTTTAAACCATATATGCTTGCTTTCTATTACTAGTGCTTTTTAGAAATATTAAATTGTTAAGAAACATACTAAAATGAAAAGTTATAGGAAGTTCTGTATTCAGAATTAAGGAATTTTACATTCTTTTAGTTTCAAAAGATATTTTTGTCTCATTTGGTGACATGCTACTGTAGGTTGTAATTATAGAAGTAGATACGAAGAAATAATTAAAGTTACTAAATGCAGATTTGCCTTCAGTTCAGTTCAGTTCAGTCACTCAGTCGTGTCTGACTCTTTGCGACCCCATGAATCACAGCACGCCAGGCCTCCCTGTCCATCACCAACTCATTACCAACTCCCGGAGTTCACTCAGACTCACGTCCATCGAGTCAGTGATGCCATCCAGACATCTCATCCTCTGTTGTTCCCTTCTCCTCCTGCCCCCAATCCCTCCCAGCATCAGAGTCTTTTCCAATGAGTCAACTCTTCGCATGAGGTGGCCAAAGTACTGGAGTTCCCCTATTTATCTCTTATTTTATATGAAGGTATGTCTTTTTTAAAAAGTCTACCAGATTGTAATCTAGGCCAAGGACTTTTATGAATCTGTTTTTTAACAGAATGCCTGTAAAGTTTTCCAGGGTTCCATACTATATTAGGATTGTAAGAGGTGGCTCAGTGGTAAAGAACCTGCCTGCAGTGCAGGAGATGAGGGTTTGATCCCTGGGTCAGGAAGATCCCCTGGAGCAGGAAATGGCAACCCTCTCCAGTATTCTTGCCTGGAAAATTCCATGGTCAGAGGAGCCTGGAGCCTGGTGGGCTGCAGTCTGTGGGGTTGCACAGAGTTGACATGACCGAGCAACTGAACGTGAGCATACTACTATTAGGAAAGGCTCTTGGGTGATGTAAAAGTTTCAAGTGAAAATATTCTAATGGGTAGATTCGAGTAGGTGAGTTAGGTCGAAAGTAAACCAACCATGGGAGAGATTTGTGTTTGTTCCGTTTATATTCAGAAAATATTTAACTTTAGTGGAGTTTCCTGTTCGAAAACAATGGCAGAAATGTCTTATCGAGTTATTACTCCCGATCACCAGGCAATGTTTAGGCAACCTGACTGCTTTTTTAGGGCGTATTGCTTTGATGTTTGTTCCTCTGTTCTGAGATCAGTCCCTGGAAGGCTGGTCTTTTGAGGAAGGCTGAGGAGGTGTGAAAGCTGAGCCAGTCTACTCCATCCGCTCTTTAGGACTTTGCCCCTCAGCCTTCCTTTCCCTCATTCCCTCACTCAGCACAGCTGTTCATCCATGACATAGACTGTTGGCGTCAGCACCCTGTGGCTCTCTGATCATCCCAGACTCCTCCCACCCCACCCTCCCTTCTGACTTGGCCTGTTTCTTCTTCCATGTCATTGAAGATTTTCCTTTTATCCTGGTTTCAGAAGCCTCACAGTGATGTGTTTAGATGTGGGTCTTTATTGCTTCATTCTGCCTAGTACTCTGTGTCCTTTCAATATGAGACTCATGTCTTCCTTCCATTCTGAGAAATGTTATTATCTCTGTGATGTATCTTACCTTTTTCTATGCTTTTTGGAACATGTATAAGGACATTGTGGCCCACCTTTGCCACATTATGTGCCTTTATGCATATACCCTTTTACATACTTACCTTTGCATATTTAAAAATGGATGAGAGGCAGCACTGCTATAACCGCTGCCCTGTGTACCACTCGCTTCTGCCTGCTGAGAATCTCCAACTTCCTCCTCTCTGTACTCCGTGTATTTGATAGTTTTCATTCCTATTGTGCAATAAAACCACCTGGGATAGGGGTTAGGCATGCATTTTTCAAAAAATGAGCCAAATCTTACCTCTTTCATGTATTAAGTATGTGATACAATTCACTTAACCATTCTGTCCCTCACTTTTCCTGTGTGTAAATAGAGACAATAATACTTACATCCATGGTTGTCATGGGACTCAAATGAAATGTGTGTCAAGTGCTGGTGAATACTTAATAAATGCTACTATGGCAGTCAGAGTAACAACTGAAATGTACCATATGCTTGACAATGTATCACACGCTTTGTATCTAATCATTAAATATTTTATCTTCAGAGCCCCCACAGATGAGTACATCATTATTCATTTGTAAATTCAACATCTTAAGAACTGTTTTCTTTTATCCATGTTGCATTCCAATTTTAATCCTTTGGTATACATATTTTATATATTTCATGACATATTTATATTTCTTTCTTTAGATTTTTAAAATGTTATTCACTATTTTTTCCTATGTTGTTTATCATATGTCATTCTAATGACTATGTGATATTCCACTGAGTTGTTATTCTGTAATTTACTCAGTCATTTCACTATTGCTGGAAGGAAAGTTATGACCAACCTAGACAGCACATTAAAAAGCAGAGACATTACTTTGCCAACGAAGGTCCATCTAGTCAAGGCTATGGTTTTTCCAGTAGTCATGTATGGACGTGAGAGTTGGACTGTAAAGAAAGCTGAGCACAGAAGAATTGATGCTTTTGAACTGTGGTGTTGGAGGAGACTCTTGAGAGTCCCTTGGACTGCAAAGAGATCCAACCAGTCCATCATAAAGGAGATCAGTCCTGAGTGTTCATTGGAAGGACTAATGCTGAAGCTCAAACTCCAATACTTTGGCCACCTGATGCGAAGAGCTGACTCATTGGAAAAAGAGGACAAGAGGAGGGAAAGATGGAGGACAGGAGGAGAAGGGGACGACAGAGGATGAGATGGTTGCATGGCATCACCGACTCAATGGACATGGGTTTGGTAAACTCTGGAAGTTGGTGATGGACAAGGAGGCCTGGCGTGCTGCAGTCCATGGGGTCGCGAAGAGTCGGACACGACTGAGCGACTGAACTGAACTGAACTGAGATAATGTAGTAGGAATTGTATGCTGCTGCTGCTGCTAAGTCGCTTCAGTCGTGTCCAACTCTGTGTGACCCCATAGACGGCAGCCCACCAGGCTCCCCCGTCCCTGGGATTCTCCAAGGCAAGAACACTGGAGTGGGTTGCCATTTGCTTCTCCAGTGCATGAAAGTGAAAAGTGAAAGAGAAGTCGCTCAGTCGTGTCCAACTCTTCGAGACCCCATGGACTGCAGCCTACCAGGTTCCTCCGTCCATGGGATTTTCCAGGCAAGAACACTGGAGTGGGGTGCCATTGCCTTCTCCGGAATTGTATATAGAGAAGTCCAAAGTTATAGTGTGACTAAGACAAGAAAAAAGAATACAGTAATTCCCCTACATATGAACCTCAAGTTGCAAACTGTCAAAGATGCAACTGAGCATTCCATCCGTGTCAGACATGAGTGAAATCGCAGCTTGCCTTCATCCCCTATTGCTGATGCTCCTTTAGCGCTACCATCTCTCCTCTCTCCCTCCTCCAGTCAGTAACTCTCCTTGCCTCTTCACTTGATGCCAGCCCCTATATGCCAGCTCTAGTACTGTACTATTGTACTTTTTGAGGTATTGTACTGTAAGATTTAAAATGTTTTATTTTTTGTGTTTGTTTTTTATGTATTATTTGTATGAAATTATTATAGACCTATTATAGAGCAGTACTGTATAGCTGATTGTGTTAGTTGGGTACCGAAGTGTAATTTTGTTGGACTTAATGAACATGCTCTCAGGATAGAACTCATTTGGATGTGGTGCATTTTACTGTAGTAATAAGTGGAGCAAAAACAAACCTCTAGTCTATTAAAAAAAAAACCTATAATATATACTTAAAGCAGTCTATACAGATACATGCAGCTTCCCTTGTAGCTCAGTTGGTAAAGAATCCACCTGCCATGCAGGAGACCTGGGTTCGATTCCTGGGTTGGGAAGATCCCCTGGAGAAGGAAATGGCAACCCACTCCAGTATTCTTGCCTGGAGACTCCCACGGATAGAGGAGCCTGGTGGGCTACAGTCCATGGGCTTGCAAGAGTCGGACATGACTTAGCAACTAAACCACTACCATACAGATATGCAAGTTCTACACTGTATTCTGTACAAGCCACTATTGATAAGGGTGGGATGCATATAAAGAGTGAACTTCTTTCTCCCCTGCCTTCATTAAAACTCAGGAGGATCAGCCCTGAATAACAGCTGTCATGTAGGTAAGGTTTGTATCGGCATCCAGTCCTTCCCTAGAGGGACTTTGCACTAGGTGCTGTCTATCACCTGTCTAGTGTCCCCTACGAGCCACCTAATGACACATGACATGGGCTGGAGACAATCAGAGTCTTCCTCAAGATTGATTTAAAGACGCCAGTAGAAAAAAATCTCATTCTACTGAGGCTGTTAAACTAGAAAACCAGGAAGTCGAGGTTGCTGGAGACCATCTCCCTGGCTGTTGGCAGGCAAGTTTAGACAGCAGGCTAAGAGCCACAAGCATAGGTGCTTCTTAAACTAAGGTCCGTTTTTTCACCTATGCCTTGGATGACATTCACTCCTGCAGTCTCAGAACTGTGCAAACCCTCTCTTTTCCTGCACAGCTCTCCTTACTCAAAAGCCTTCCACCTGGTGAGTCCATCTTCCTCCTCAGTTCTCACTCTCCTCACTACTCCAGCCAAATGTCTTGAAAGAGTATCTACACTCACTCTCTTCACTCTTATTTTTCACCTCAACCTACTCTAAACAGGCTTCCACATTTACCCTTCTACTGAATCAGCTCAAAGATTACTCAGGAACTGTCCAACTCCACAGGCTTTCTTTAGTCTTGTTTACTTAATGCTTTAGCATCCTCTGACCTAGCTGACCTTTCCTTCCTGCCTGAGAACTTTTGAGTCGGTTTCCACAATAACTGGAAAACACATCCTCTTGAGTTTTCTCTCACTTCTGCCTGCTGCTTCTCAACCCCACTGTCTGCCTCTCCTTTACCTGTAGATGTTGGGGTTTCTGGAAGTCTGCAGCCTAAGCCCCTTCTTTCTCTCAAAGTACATTCTCTTCCTATCTTTTCCTGTAATGGAGCTCTCATCCACTATTTTAGCTTTGATTGTGATCTCCATACTAATGGCTTCTCCACTTATGCCTTTACTCCTGACTCTACCTCTGACCTTCCCAACCACATAGCTGCTTGCCCACTTTGGATTTCCACGTAAATGTATCAAAGGGATATCAAACCTGACCTGTTTTGAACTGAACTCTTCACCCTCCTCTACAAATCTGCTCCTCCCCTAGTGTTTCCTAATCACTCATGGCTCTGTCATCCACACAATTGCTCAAGTCCATTTCCAGCATGCTTCTTTTAGCACTTTCCTCTTCCTCATTCCCTTCTTTCCATCCATCACTGAGACCTGCCACTCTGTCTCAGTTCCACCTCCTTAGCTTCATTACCGTCACATCACCCACCTCTGTCACCATCCTTTCCCTTCTAGACTTCAGCCACAGCCTCCCCACTGGTGTCCCCACGCCTGTGCTGGCTCCTTCTAGTCCATTTTTTGCACAACTCCAGAGAGAGATTTTAAAACCTCAATCTCATCCTGCCCTGGCTCTGCTTAATAGTCTTCCAGAGGCTTCCAGCTGTTCATAGTTAAGGTCCAAAGACCTACCAATCTGGTTAGTCTTGGCCCTCAACCCACCTTTACAGGCTCTGTTCAGCCACTTGCCCCTCCAGCCACATGGAATCCTCCTGGTTCCCCAAACAGGACAAACTGTTTTCTCAGGAACTCTGAATAAATAGATCCTTCTGCAGTGATTTTTTTTAGGTAACCCTTCTCTGATTAGCCTCCCCTCAACCCTCCGGTTACATTACCCCAAGATACCTTGGTCTGTTCCCCAACTTCACCCTCTATTTACTGTTTTTCCTCTCTTGTGGGACTGTTAAGCCCCAGGAGGGCAGGCACCATGGCTGGCCTGCTCACTGCTCTGTCACCACTGCCCACCTACGCCTGGCACTGACTGATAGGGCAAAAATGGAGTATTTGGTGGCCTCACCACCTAACCCCAGGGCACCTGTGTAGCTGCCCAGCATTTGGGACTGTCTTCTCTTAGTGCTGAGATCCAATAGCAGCAAATCCATCAGTGGTTCTTAAAGCTAGAGTCCTACTCTTTGGAGGAGAGGATGACAAAGTTGACCCAAATGATCCCCTTGACTTTTCCCACTGGGGCCATACAGGAGCTCCCTCGGTGTTGGAGAGCTTGCTTTACAGCTCTGTCTAAAGCTAAGGTGTCGTCTGGGCGATGTGCTACATCCCTGCCCCGTTCTTCTAAGGAAATGCTGTTTTTAAGACCCGCCTTTCCCCACCGACCATTGTTCTTTTCTGTTTTCATTCCACAGTGTGCCTAAGTGAACTGCTGAGAACCGAGTTGAGAGCCCCAAATAGGGCAGTGGGAAGAAGGGAATAGAAAGGCTGACCTGCTCCCAGGAGACTCAGAGTCGCCAAAGAGAATGTAATTAGGGATCTTAACAATGGCCTAAGCTTTATGGGAGACAAATTGGTTGAGGTGGCCCTCAGGGAGTGAGGAGATCCCAGGGGACAAAAACTGCAGGAGCCCCGAGTGGAGAAGCAGCTGGAGGCGGCCCCCTCTGACTCACAAACAGAGCAACAGCCTAGACTGTTCCTAGAAGAGGCGATTTCTTCGGCGCACGTGTACTGGGGACTGTGTCTGTGTGTGCGTGTGTGTTTGTGTGAGTGAACATCTTCTGCCCTTGTCCTGTAGGGCTGGGCGGACCAGGAACCGCCCCGCAGAGGAAGAGATTTAGTAGTCTCGGCCACGTCTGCCTTCAGAACCGACCTTTCCTGCTCTTTGTGCAACAAGACACACCTCTCCGAGGAAGGAGGCGGACATCATTACTACTGCCCTATTAAAACACACACACACACACACACACACTCACACACACAGCAACCGTGTAATTACTCTCCGCAGGAAAGGCGCACAACAGGATGGGCCCGAGCTGAACTCGGGATGAGCCATCCTTGTAAAGATTAGGAAAAGGAACCTCCCTGCCATGCACCCGTCTCCGGCCAGAGCCTCTCCCACATGGTCAGGCTGGGTGGCCAGACCACCTCCTAGGGTGAGAGGGTGGGCGCGGGCGTCCCCCAGCCGCGCGAGTTCCCTGTCCTCCTACCCGCCTTCCAGCTCTCGCTGGTTCTGTCTCCCACGCCTCAGGTGTTTACTGGGGCTGGGCCACAAGCCCTTCCCATTTTGGCCTGCACCTGGGGTAACCTCCAGCCCCGAGCGCCCCGCCAGACTGCTGCAGCGAGTGCGCCCGGAGCGGTGCGAATCGACCCGCGCGGGGCTCCCCGGGCTGCGTGCGCCCCGCCACTGCCCGAACGCAGGGCTGGGCTCCGGCTGCGCGCCACGCCCCCGGGCTTCGCACAGCGCGCGAGCCCCTTGGAGGGTGTCTGTGAACGTGGAGCCGAGCGGCTCGAGGCTCCTGCCCGGGATGCGGCCGCAGCTGCTTCCTGGTTTGAAGCTCGCCGAGTGGGGGAGAGCGTGAGCCCGCGGAGGCGGGGGCAGGAGCCCGAGCCGGAGCGGGCGGAGGCGGGGGCAGGAGACGCTGGAGGCTCGAGCTAACCGGACGGGTCGCTCCGGCTCTCCCGGGAGAGGCGCTTCCTGGCCCTGAAGAAGGGGCGAGTCCCGTGCGAGCCCCCGGGAGGCGCCGCGCGCTCGAGAGGGACGGTCGGGCGACCCCGGCCCGCGGAGGGCTCGGCGCCCGGCTCCCCTCCTTTCCACCTCGCGAGGGAGGGAGGGAGGGAAGGAGGGGAGGGAAGGTCCGGCGGAGGAGGCAGAATGGCCTGTCGAGGGGAGCTTGGGTGCTGCTTTTCCCGGGAGCTGCCTCCACTCCAGCGGCCGCCGCGCGGGCTGGCCTGAGCGAGGGCTCCCCGCTCTCCGGCTGCGAGACCGCGCGGTCCCTGGGGCGGGACAGCGGCGTCGGCATGTCGTCCGGCACCATGAAGTTCAATGGCTACTTGAGGGTCCGGATTGGCGAGGCCGTGGGGCTGCAGCCCACCCGCTGGTCCCTGCGCCACTCGCTCTTCAAGAAGGGCTATCAGCTGCTGGACCCCTACCTGACGGTGAGCGTGGACCAGGTCCGCGTGGGCCAAACTAGCACCAAGCAGAAGACCAACAAGCCCACGTACAATGAGGAGTTCTGCGCCAACGTCACCGACGGTGGCCACCTGGAGCTGGCCGTCTTCCACGAGACGCCCCTGGGCTACGACCACTTTGTGGCCAACTGCACCCTGCAATTCCAGGAGCTGCTGCGCACGGCCGGCACCTCGGACACCTTCGAGGGCTGGGTGAGTACCTGGAGCCCTCACTTTGGTGTCCACTCCACACCTTTCCCGTCTTTCATTTTACAGAACTTGCCTGGGACCCGCTTTCCCATCTTCCCAGGCTCGGCGGCTCAGGGAATTCCCTCCACTTTTGGTCCACGTCCAGGTGGCCCGTGGCACTGGTGATGCGACCGCGGTGGGTGTGCGAGGGCATAGTTGTGCCTCTAAGAAGCCATCCTGGATACGGTTCCTCTTGGGGATGGCAGCTTGGGCTAACGGAAAGTCGGGGGAAGGGGCGATCACCCCCTTCTCCCAGACTTTGAGTAAGGCGCCCCAGCTCTCTGCACGCGGGTGATACAGGAAAGGCAAGGAAGGTGTGTTAGTAAAGTGACTTGCTTTGGATAAAGCTCTTTAAGCGTTTCTTAAGCGAAAGGCATGCATTCTCGCAGGTATTATTCATAATGTTTATGGATACGTGTTGGTTCAGCCGCTCAGACGTGCACACGTGTTTCAGCATGCACATCCATTACATCCCAGAGGTAAATAACCTACACTAGTAGGGATCAGAGTGCCTGGGTCTGCAGTTGGCAAAGTTTTGTTAAGCAGTTTTTCAAGGAGATGAGATTTACGTGTGTTTGCAGGCAACTTCAGTTTCAGCCCAAGAGGTCTGATTCCTGCAGTTAGTGTTTCTGCTGTTACTGGTCTTGAGAGTTTCCAGGGCACCTCAGCAGTTTGTGAACCACCCCTGGTTTCTCACCTCACCTGCTTGAATTTCTGTGTATTGACAAGTAGTTGCCCGCAACTTCCTACTTGCCTGTGCTTTTCACATAGTTCCCATGAGGCAAAATGTCTGCTGCAAATAAATTAAAATGTCTAGAGACTCTACACAGTGCTAAAATGCATTTGCTTCCTAATCTTCATACTGCCTTTGTGATGCAGGTGTTATCCTTCCCACATGTACGTGATGAAATGATAATTAGAATGAAGTGGTCTGGTCTGGCCGAATAAGTCCTTTGAAGACTCTTAGGAGTTTAATGATTTAAATTCTGGAGGATGTCAGTTTTGAGGCCAGAATGTGAATCAGTTTTGAAAACCCTGTTTGAAATTAACAAGTGGGGGAATCAGATGGATAGTAAGAAAGACTCATTTAGATATTTATTTTATACTTTGAGGAATTGATACTTTTATCATATATTTTGTAAAATTATAGCTAGCTTGTGGAGTAGTCTCTTAAATAGGAGAAAAAACCATAACAACTGTTTAAGTGTAACATCAAATTATATCGAGTTAATTTCTCTTCAGCTGAATTTACTTTGTGTAATTTAGAAGTGGACTGGAGAGGAATGGCCAAGAGAGAGACTGACATTTTATTTTGTGAATTTCTGAATAGGAAGTAGAGATCAGTCTAGGAATCTGAATGGAATTATTAAATTAGTATCCAGTTAGGAGTTAGATTGGGCAAAGCTCTAAAGAACCGGGTTCTGAAATATAATGGTGCAGGCTGACCGATGGCCATTAGAAGCATGTTTTCCAAGAGAGATCCTAGACTGGTTTTCTTTACCCGTAACCCGCACATTTGAATCACCTGAGGGACTTTTAAAAACCCCTACTTTTAAAGACTCTAGACGAGACTCTCTGGCTGTGGACACCAGCATCAGTATTTTTCGGTTCTCCAGGTGATTCCAATGTGCAGTCAAGTTTGAGAACCTGTAGTCTAAATGAATACCACAAGGTAAGGGCTGGAAGAAGCAGAAGTATAGGAAGATTCAGGTTACTTGAAAAAGTGTGGTGCCTATTTAGATCTGCCTATTTTCCCACTGGCTGTAGATTTAAATGTAAATTAAATTTACATATCTTATTTGTCTGAATTAATTATATTTAGGTGTTTAATGTAACCCAGTAGTGGCGTTCTGAAAAATACGAGGGTTTGGTAGGGTATATCAGCATTTAAATGACCTTGACATTGGTGATTTGTCAGACACTCATTCAGTGAGGAGGCAGAGTTTTTAAAATTCTTGGTATTTTGAAATTGTGATGATAGGGTAGATAAAATAGGCAGTGAGTTTCCTTTTTAAAAAATTTTTTGTTAAAATAATTTTGTTAAAATATTTGGAAATATATGGAATCCTTGTTTTTTAAATGATCCTCTATAGGTCTAAAGTGGTTTTGAAATTTAGAATTACAGAATTACTTATTTGTCCTTAGCATATTAAATTGAAATGCATAGTTTATTCAGAAAGCTATAAATGGAATAATTTACTCCACGATAAATTTATTTTTTGCAACTGAAATTACAGATTGCTAAACAATGAAAATAAACTAGCAGTTTAATTGTCCCTAGATCAGGAGAAGAGACAAAAACAAGATACCTTTATTATTAGAATAAAACAAAGTTGTTATGCTTTTTTGCTTAACATAATTTCTAAGTATTAAGAAGATCGTCTTTGACATTGATTTTGTACCAGTTTCATTGATATTACCTTCTAAGCTTGATGAGAGAAAGAGATCTATTTTGTACAGTTATATTCCTAGTACCGAGGAGGACGCAGCAACCCATTCCAGTATTCTTGCCTGGAGAATCCCACTGGATAGGGGAGCCTCATGGGCTACAGTCCCTAGGGTCGCACATGACTGAAGTGACTTAGCACACACGCACACATTCCTAGTACCAGGCACAGTGCCTGCTGTGGATTAGGCAATCAACCATTTCTTTCCTAACTACATTTATTTCATTTAATTTGCATTATATCCAAGGAGGTAGTGAGATATAATATGACAGCTAAAGAAGTTCTTAAATGGAAATTCAGTGTTAAACTCTTCAATTAGAAAAGATTTCAAAGACCTGAGTTTCTGCCTAAAATTAGGAAAGTAAGAACCAGTCAAATCCTAGGTAAGCAGAAAGAAGGAAATGTAAAGATAGCAGAAATCAGTGAAGTAGAAAGCAGAAACAGTAGAGAAAAACCAATGAAACAAAAACATTGGTTCTCTGGAAAAACACACACACACACAATAAAATGGATAAATCTCAAGCCAGAATGATCAAGAAAAAAGATGACACAAGTTACCAATGTTAGAAATGAGAAAACATCACTATAGATCCTATGGACATTAAAAAAAAATAAGAGAATATTATGAATAACTTTATGCCAGTAAATTCTGCAATTTAGATGAGATGAATAAATTCCTTGAAAGATACAGATGACCAAAATTCATTCAAACAACTAGCTTTATGTCCATTAAGGCAATTGAATTTGTAGTTAGAAAACCTTCCACAGTACAAACTTGAGGTCCCAGGTGGCTTAACTGGTGAGTTCTATCATACATTTAAGGAAGAAACATTGACGATTACACAGACTGTTCCAGAAAACAGAAGAAAAGGAAACACATCCTGGCACGTTTCATGAGGCCAACATTACCTTTATACTAAAACTTGATGGATGCTTTGCAAATAAATAATAGAACTAAAGACCAATGCCCCTTCTGAGTGTAGATATTAAAAAATCTTAAATTTTAGGAAATCACACCCAGCAATATAACAAATGATCAAATGGGGTTATAACCAGGACTGCAAGGTTCATGGTTGATTAAACATTTAAAATCAATCAGTGCAACTCTTCAAATTAACAGAATAGTTTAATAACAGAAAAAAAAATTCATATGATCAGGTCAATAGATAAAGAATTTGACAAAATTCAATATCCATTCATGATAAAAACTTTCAACAAATTAGTAATAGAAGGGTACTTTTCAACCAGATGAAGGACAGCTGTGAAAAACCTACAGATAACATGTTGATGGTGAAAAACTGAATGATATTCCGCTAAGATCAAGAGTGGCAAGGATAGCTACCCTTACCACTTCTGTTCAACAGTGTAGTGAGTGCAGAGAGTGCAACAGGCGATTAATAAAGTACATGCAAAGGAAGAAGTTAAAGTGTCTATAGAAAAATCTAAGACACCTACAAAAGGGTTACTAGAACCAACAGGCTAGGTTTAGCTACGTTGCAGGATCCAAACCAATCCACAAGTTACTTGTTTCTTCAAACTCTCAGTGGACAACTAAAAACTGAAATTGAAAAATACCATTTAAAAGAGCATCAAAATATGAAATTGGATAAATCTAATAAAACATGCGAGACTTGGCCACTGAAAATGAGAAACCATTGCTGAAATAAGTTAAAGATCTAAATAAATGGAGAGAAATACTGTGTTCATAAGTGGGAAGATTCAATATTCTTAAGACCTAAAATTTTCCAAAATTGTTCAATATATATAATGCATTTCTAGTCAAAATATCATCAGGCTTTGTTGTAAAAATTAACAAACTGATTCTAAAATTTATATGAACATGTGAAGGACCCAGACTTAAATTTGGAAAAAGGATGAGTTGGAGGACTTAAAGTATCTGATTTCAAGACTTACAACACTACTGTAATCAAGGTAATGTGGTGTTAAAGAGAGAGAGAGATCAGTGGAATAGAAGAGAGTCTAGAAATAGATTCAGACATATATGATCAGTTGACTTTCTTTTGACAAAGATGTCAAGGCAGTTCCATTGTGGAAATGATAATTTTCTCAACAAGTGCTACTTGAATAATTGAATAGCTATATGCAGAAACTTGTGCATTGACTTTAATCTTACATTATACACAAAAGTTAACTGAAAATGGATCATAGACCTAAAAGTAGGATTTTAGCTGTAAAATTTTTATAAGAAAACACAGACGAAAATCTTAGTGACCTTGATCACCACAAGTATTTTTCAGATAGGACCCAAAAAGTAAGTACTATAAAGAAATCAAATCAGACTATTTAAATTAACTGTTACTTTTCAGAAGATTCTTAAGAAAAAGACACAATCCACTAGGAGAAATTATTTGTAACATGTACATCAGACAGGGGACTTTTAACAGGAATATATAAAATGACAATGAGAAAAATACTCAGTTTAAAAATGGGACGCAATGAGAAATGTGTTCAAATTAAAAATGGGACCAAGATTTGAATAGGCACCCTTCATGGAAAATAGCACAGTAAAAGATTAGTTAAGGAAAAGTAAATTAAGACCAAAACCCATGGGAAAGTCTAAAATTAAAGAGACTGATCATACCATGTGAGTGAGCAAGTAGAGTAACTGGAGCTGTCATATACTACTGTGAGGGATATAAAACGATAATCATGTTGGAAAACACTTTTGATACTTTCTTAGTGTTAGGAATGTACTTACTATGGGACCTAGCTACTCTTAAATGAAACCATTTATACATAAATATTTTTAGCTGCTTTATTTGTTATATAGCCCCCAAACTAGAAAATGTCAGTCAACAGGTGAATATTTAAGCAAATTATATATCTATACAATGGAATACTACCCAATAATAAAAAGTAATGAACTATTGATACGTGCAACAAAATGGATGAATCTCAAAATACGTACTTTATGTACTGAAAGAAGCCAGACAAAGAGAATACATACTGGATGTTTTCATTTATGCAAAATTATAGAAAAATGTAATTTGCAGTGATAGGAAGCAGAGCTGTGGTTGCCTGGGACCAGGGCAATGAAAGTGATGGAGGGATGGATTACAAAGAAGGCATAAGGAAACTTTTGAGGGAAAAGAACATATTCATTATTTTGATTGTGGTGATGGTTTCCCAGTTGTATACTTATGTCTAAGCACTTCAGATAGTTCGCTGTTAAGTATGTGGACAAGTATACCCAATAACGCTGTAGGAAAAAAACAATGAGGATTTATTATCCTTATTTTTCCAAATAAGATGTTAAATAAGTAAAATGCCTGAATTAGATTTGAGCCAAGGCTGACTGTTGAAAACTACATTGTCTCTTTAGTGAAACAAAAAAAAAAAATCAGAGTAGGAGCATTAAAAAAACAAACAAACAAAGTCATTCAATATAGTTTCTGACTTTTAGGACAGTCTCATTTTCTAAATTATCACTGTCAGCTTTTTTTCTATTCCTTCTTGAACTGGTTTATTTTGTAGAATTTCTTGGACTTGTGATACCCAAAAATTTGTCCAAATTAAAACCTTATTTCCTTCTTGTTTGCTCATTCTTCGCTCACTTTCCACACGGGGACCAGCGCCTAATATACTTACTGCAGAGCATGGGGACACGGGAGGAGGCAAGAGGAGCTGGAGGCTGCGTCATGGAAAGACCTTGGCATCCCCTCAGGAAGGAAGGACCTGCTTGGCAGGATCCCAAGCTGTTTTCCTGGTTCAGCCCTCCTGAAGACATTCTGTTCCCTCCAGCACTGGGAGGGCTGAGTTCTCTCAACTTCTCACTCAGGGTACCTGCCTGGTAGTCTTGTCAGAGGAAGCAGCCAGGTTACCACTGGGCAATCACTGATTATCTTTGGCCTTTATGTGTGGATCCAGGTACATGGATTTAGAGCATCGGATTGAATCTTACAGATTCATTCTCTGTTGTATTTTGTAGTTTTTTATTCTCATGGTTGTTTTTCTTTGGAGTCGATTGGGCTGGAGTGTTTAGGAGGAAAACATTTTAGCGTGTATCGGGAGGTTTATCCCAGTATATGTGAATTGTATTATTTATATTGTGTCTTCAGTTTCATGATAAGAATTTTGCTGCAGTGGGGCTGGCTGTTTCTCATCATGGTTAAGTTGTGGTTCAAATGTTTCAGGCATTTTCCAGACCTCATTATCTATTACCCTTCAATGCACTCAACACTCTCAGATCATTGTTAATCTGTTTTATTATACCCTTCTCTTTGGGGCTATTATCACCTTGAGATCAGGGACCCCCGTCTCTCTTATTCACTGTTCTAAGTCCAGCATCTTGGGCAGTGTCAGGTGTATAGTAGGTACTAAATATTTGTCAGAATGTGTTTTTGGAGCAAGTAGAATGTAAGCACTTTGGAAAGATTTTTACTTAAACATTCATCTTTTTAAAAAGAAAGAAATGGAAGTAATTGAGGAGTGACCAATTATTCTAATGATCAGTGTTCCATGTAAAAAATTAATTAATTACACATCAACTTGTGCTTTAAAGACTGGATAAGATTTTTATCCTTTGTATATGGTAATAAATTGAAAATTGCATTTGGAAAATTACTGGCTTTTGCTCATTTTAAAAGACTGATTACCAAACCTGTTAATATGATGTGACTTTGTTCATTGATAGTTTGTGAGCCCGACATGTTAAATTTGGTTGTACTTCAACAGTGGAAAGCTAATGAGGTTGGTGGGCAGAGTGAATCATTGTATCTTATGTAATTCTTAGTATAGTTTTGGTATCTAGCAAGAGTTTAGAATGATGACTGTTTGTGATAGTAAAAGTGCAATAATTTTTTACAAGGTAGGTAGCATTTACATAGAATCAGAGAGATGCCTTGGATTCTTTGTAGTCTTTCTTCTATTTTGCAAAACAGTTGGCTAGGTCTGGTACTCCATTTATGTTGGCTGCTGGCCCCATTTTGTTAGAATATAATGAAAATGAGGCCTAAAACTCAGTGCCTGATCACTTTCTTTCCACTTTCATCACTGCTGTATTCAAAATTATCTTTCTCAATTGCCAAGCTGATAATCATTCCTTTACTTAAAACCTTTCGGTGGTTCCCCACTGCCCTTAGATAAAGCACAACTATTTAAAATGGTATAGAATATTCTTCACGAGCTGGGCTCCGATATCCTCTTCAGCCTTATGGCTCACCTCTCCCCAGCCCACACTTTCATGCTCCAGCCACAGTGATCAGCTTTCCGTTCCTCAAGAGCCATCATGCTGATTCCTGCTTGTGCTTCATGTCTCGCTGTAGATAGCACTCGACCCAGGAAACTTTCCCTGACGTGCCAGGTCTCGGGTTGGCTCTCCTCCTCCTTAGTGTTCCCTCAGCATCCTAAGATCTCTACTGTCCCCTTCCCCTCACTCCTGAAGGGACAGATGTATGAACTGATTGGGCTCCTGTGGAAGTACATGATATTGGTCAGAGGAGTTCAGGGTTTAAAAGTGTGGGCTGTTGACTGAGGTTCATCCCCTCTGCCCCTGGGGTAGCTACTGACAAACTATTACATGTTTCTCTATGAAATGCCAAGCCCTGAATGAGCCTTCCTCCACCATTGAGCATGTCCTGTGTACCCGGCATGGTGCTCTGCCCTGGAGAGGCCAGTGGGCAAGACAGACATGGCCCTTTTCTTCATAGACCTCATAATTCCATGAGGGAGAGAGATTGGAGAAGCGGTGACTGGGGAAAACAACTAGGAAATGACAGGACAGAAGTAAGGACTATGATGCTGGTGAGTGCCTACTTTGGGGAGACCAGAAACATTTTCCTGGAGGAAAAACAGCTAATTTTTAAGGCTTCAGCATAGATTGCATGGCCACAGGTCTACTTCAGTTAAAGGATTTGGAAAAACCATCCCTCAAAAGAAGAAAAGGGACTTCTAACTTGATAATGTTTTCCCAGAGAGACATCACAGATCTTTTTGAAAGGTAAATGTTCCTGATCCCTAGAAAGCTTTCCATCTTCTGAAAGTTTGCTGCTGCTGCTGCTGCTGCTGCTGCTAAGTCGCTTCAGTTGTGTCCGACTCTGTGCAACCCCATAGACGGCAGCCCACCAGGCTCCCCCGTCCCTGGGATTCTCCAGGAAAGAACACTGGAATGGGTTGCCATTTCCTTCTCCAATGCATGAAAGTGAAAAGTGAAAGTGAAGTCGCTCAGTCGTGTCCTAGTCTTAGTGACCCCATGAACTGCAACCTACCAGGCTCCTCCATCCATGGGATTTTCCAGGCAAGAGTACTGGAGTGGGTTGCCATAGCCTTCTCTGTCTGAAAGTTTGGAGGGAACTAAATTTCAGTGTCTGTGAACAGATAACCTGAAAGAACATTTAACTCCCCAAGAAAGAAACAGTAACACCTTTTTTTGAGCCATCAAACATCCCAAGTTTTGTGCAGATCAGAAAAGAATCATAGATGTTGAAGCAGAAAGGTCATCTTGTTTGGAACAGTAACAAAAAGCCTGACAGCTCTTAGGACCATGGACACCCTGCAGATGTATTCATTTGGCAGAGATGTTTTTAACATCGACTCTGAAGAAATGGCAACCCACTCCAGTATTCTTGCCTGGAAAATTCCATGGACAGAGGAGCCTGGTAGGCTACAGTCCATGGGGTCGCAAAGAGTTGGACATGACTGAGCGACCTCACTTCACTTCACTGATGACACTTCATTCTGTGGGATTTGCTGTAGACCTCACCACTCCCTAATACTCAGTCTCCTGTTAGCTGCTTGATCCTGGGAGGTTTTTGAATCTATGATAGCTCAAGTGTTTTGTTTTCAGAATGTGGGAACCAAAGCTCTAGCTAAAGCATTATTGTTTCCTTAGCTCATGTGATATATGACAGACACACACTTATATACTAACATCATACACACACTTATACACTAACATCTACATAGATATCAAGATATACTTATTCAAATCTATTTAGATATGTAGTCATTTATTAAATATATTAAATTACATATTTGCTTATTTAAATATTTATTTACCTATTAATATGCTTCCTAAAATTTTAGTGGAAGCTGGCTTATTAGTAAATATATGGGAAGTTAACTTTAACTGCAAATTAGTTTGGTATTAACTACCCAATTAAAAAAGAAACTCTTTGTATTTCATTGTACAACTTACAGCAATATTTAAGTACTGTGCTATGAGAGTCAGGAGAGCTGGGGTCAAGGTTTGGCTTTGCCATCTGTCAGCTGTGACCTCAGGCAAGCCTCTGTGTAATAGGCTCTCAGCTCCCTGGTTTCTAGCAGGAGGGGATTGCACTAGAGTCTCTCTAGGGACCCCTCCATCTCTAAAGCTGCTGCCTCCATATGTTAGGCAATTACATCATTTCTTTGCTTTTGGAGTAATTGGTTTGGTTTTAAGCAGTCAAAATGACTTATGTCTTATCAAAGTTAGTAATTCCTAAGAATTAAATTGGTCCAAATCTAAATTGCTCAGGCTTTGAGAGGATTTAACTCATGTCTAAATGACTTTTAGCATTGGTAGTGATGTTGGTGTTGTTTCCTTGGCTTAGAATCAACCTTAAGGAATTGCAGTGGGTTCTCATTTTAAGTCGTGCAGTTGTATCTCTTGATTTACACTAATGGGCTCCTCATTCTATGGGACTGGTAAGTTATGTCCCTGTTTTCTTGCATCAGAGAGAGACTGAGAATCCCACCCTTTGAGCTTTTGCTAGAAGCCATTCTCACTAGCATGGTAATTAATGCTTTGTTGTCATGAGGTGTCTGTAGCCACCAGTCTATATATCCACCCTGCTTGATGACAAGTCCTATAAATCACTTGTACGATAGACATTTTAATTAGATGGCAGAATGGGCTCAATGGTATTGGCTATTGTAGTGTTTATGTGCTATATTGGAGAATTTTATGAGTTGGGAAATTTTTGTTGAGAATCATGGCCCTATATAGAGAGATTTATCAAGATTATTAGTGTATTTCTGTAGCACTAGTACATTAGAGCAGTGATTGTCAAAGCAGCTAGAATATTTTAATAGAATGACTATACCAACAGTGCTTTAATTATGTGCCGTCTTCTGGAAAGTTCCTTTGATTTTTACATACGTTCAACCCTGACACAACTTTGACCTTACAGGGGGAGAAATGCTTAAAAGGTAACCAAAAGTGTTTAGTTTGCTCTATGGTTAAAAAAAAAAAAGAAATTTGCCAGAGGATAGAACCAGGGTCAACATGAGCCCCTCATAATTACCTTAATGAAATAAGTCATATGGGGCCAGTGTGAGCATGTTCTCAATGCAGTGCTTGCTCTCCAAGTGCTTAAACCAGAACCACAAAGCTGAATTTTTCTTTGCAAGTCAGATATATCTCTTGCACTTACTTGGCGCTATTTCTGCATCTTCCATTTGATGTACACTTACATTCGATGTGTCTCTGTCCTCTCCCTGGGCTTCAGTGTTCTTGTCTGTGGTGGCAGGGGCTGGGCAACCTGCGCTCTGTGGCCTCTTCCAGTATCCGCGTTATGTGGCTCTGATCGTTGTTCCATTAGACAACGCAATTTCTGCTCCCTTCTGAAACGTCTTCTGGAGATTGTTCTGCTGATACTGATTTGTTCTAGGCTCTGAAATTATTTTTGGAAGAGCGCACAAAAGCTGTATTAGCAGCAGTTCCTAAACAAAATGCATTTATTAATTTGTGAGCTGTTCATCTCTTAAGTGCTTTAGTATATATTACTCTTGATTTATCACAGTACGGAAGAGTTCAGAATGGTTTTTAATAGACGCAGTGCTTTGGAAACCATGTTTGAACCCTGGATCGTTTTAGTGATGATAAAAGCTATGGACCCTGTTTCTAGAAAAACACACATGTGTGCATATTGACAATGTGCTGGGAACAGTGTCATCAGTTTCGTGGTCCCCAGAAGCCTAACTGTGGATACCCGGCTTCAGGTGTTAAAAGGTATCAAAAATGAGGTTGTTATTAATTTCTAATTCCTAGGGTATGTACTTAAAATGTGTTCTCACTTCTGGTTCCCGGTGAAATATACTAGATTATGACCCATTTTAGGACCTATTTGGTTGTGTCATTTAGGTATTTTCAGAAGTCTCTACTGTTGAACGGTTTCTTTTAGGTTTGCAATAGATGGAAAGTTAAAAAAATAAAAAACTGGGACATTTTGAATGCCCTTGGATTGATGTCTTCTGTTAAGATAACCCTCTGTAAAAAGAGATAGGATTTATCAGTATACTTAAAATATTTACCCTCTGCTTGAACTGTACTGGGCCTTATGGTGAACCACTGTGCTAATTCAAGACAAAACGATGGGATCAGTGGTGCTTGCCTGCTCCTCTTGTCCTGTGATGCCAGGTCTCCAGTGGCCTGGGTCTGTCTTGAAAGTGAAAGTCACTCAGTTGTGTCTGACTGTTTGCAACCCCCTGGACAGTAGCCTGCCAGGCTCCCCTGTCCATGGAATTCTCCAGGCCAGGATACTGGAGTGGGTAGCCATTCGCTTCTCCAGGGGATCTTCCTGACTCAGGGATCAAACCCATGTCTCCCACACTGCAGGCAGATTCTTTACCATCTGAGCCACCAGCCCAACAAGATTATCTGTTCCTGAGTTATAACTCACCTTACCAACACCTTGGAAAATAGCCTGATGATCCTAGAAATTGAGCTGAATGGAGATTGCCCAGAGTGCAACCCCCTAGGCTAGTCAGAGGTAAAGCTTGAATCTCGCTCTCTGGACTTGATTCTTTCCTGACACCATCCTAATGTGTGGAGGAGGCAGCAGGAAAGCCGTTCAGTGATTCATTGATCGATATTGAGCACCTGCTGGGTACCCCGCTCTGTTCTAGGTGTTATAGATGGGGCAGAGAACACAACATTCAGAATCTCGGCTCTCACAGGGCTTTTACCCTCTCAATAAGCAGGCAAACAGGTAATTAAAAGAATAGTCCATGGTGGTTAGGTGCTAAGTAGAGAATTAAAACAGGGTGGTGTGATGGAGTGTGACAAGGTGACTGCTTTACTTAGAGTGTCAGAGGACTCATAGGGTGACATTTTGGCTGAGACCCAAGTGGCAAGAAGCATCCAGCCATGTGAAGATTATAGAAAGCATCTGGGCAAAGGAACAGCTCAGGAAAAGGCCCAAAGGTGGCAACAGGTTTGACATGTGGAGGAACAGAGAAGGTATGAGAAAGGGCATAGACTTGCTGTTAGCAGGTGCAGTGTATTATCCCAGCTCTGCCACAGTGAGCCTGTCCCTTCAGCTCTATTCTCTCTTCTTGAAAACGGTGTTCAAGTTAGCTACCACAGAAGGCTGGTATAAAGATTAGATTTAATACGTAAACCATGCTCAGCACAAAATAGGTCCTCAAGAAATGGTAGCTTTGGCCACGTTTAATCTCCCAAGGAAATTAATATTTTGACAAGGACCTTCTGAAAATAATCATATTGGCCAAGGAAAGGCATTCGGATGGTTTCACTTTAGACAATGAAGGCGGTGATGTAGGCGCTTCCTGAGGAATGGGGGAGGTTGTAGTTTTTGTGTGTGTGCGTGCATACTCACTCATGTCTGACTCTTTGCAGCCCCCTGGGCTGTACCCTGCAAGTCTCCTCTGTCCATGGAATTTTCCAGGCAAGAATACTAGAGTGGGTTGTGGTTTCCTACTCCAGGAGATCTTCTTGACCCAGGGATTGAGCTGGCGTCTCCTGCATTGGCAGGCGGAGTCTTGATTGCTGACCCACCTGGTAGTCTTGTGGGCACCCCTCAAATGACACTAAGGCATCTGCCTGCTTGCGACCTGTTTCAGTGCCATAGGTTCCAAAAAAAAAAAAAGAATAGAGGAAAGGAAACAAAGACATCAAAGTTTATTCCAGGTTCTTGAATTTTTTAAATGATATATTTATTTTCTATGGAGTCATAAGTATTAATGGAATGTTTTAATACTTAGATAATTGTAGTGCAGTGATATAATTGATAGGGTTCCAGGTGTCTTACTCTTTTAGAAAACTATAAATGTGTGGAGAATTAATAACCATAGTGCCAGAATTCATAAAGGAAATAAAACCTCAAAAATTATAAGTGGGTAGTTGATTCTTGCTGACTTCTGCAAAGCCCATTTACCTGATTGAGTATAATTTGGGGAATTAACTCTGGATAATTTTGTCTATTTTTGAATAATTTTGGATCATGTCTATTTTGGCATCTGCTAGATCTCTGGAATATTTCTGACCATCCCTTCAATATCTATCTGGTCTCTGTTGAATGTAAAAAGACACATTAGCATTAGCCTAAGCCATATAAATCAGAATGCAGAATCTACAATGACAGAGTCACAGCATACAAATGCAGGCTTTGAGGAATATTTATTGGACAACGGCCATAATTAGCAGTGCATCGCAGTGTGATGGTTGAGTGTCAGCCAGATTGGGTTCAACTATTCATTTTGCCTCTCATTAACGAGGTTGCTTGCCTGGAGAACCCCAGGGACGGGGGAGCCTGGTGGGCTGCTGTCTTTGGGGTCACACAGAGTCGGACACGACTGAAGCAATTTAGCAGCAGCAGCAGCAACGAGGTTGCTCAACCTCTCCTAGCCCCAGCTTTCTGCTTGCAACTTACTACCTATCTCATAGGGTTGTGTGACAATACAGTGAAGACTTAGGTAAACTAGTACAGTGCATGACATATACCATTGTAGAAAAGTCAAAGCCACAATTACCACCACTCTACCAGTACTTAAATATGAAGTCATGATCCCAGCCTTTTCTGAAATTAGCTTTCAAAGCAGTAAAATGTTTATTTACACAGCATTTTGGAGTTTTTAATTTTAAGGAATTTAGAGGTCAGAATTTTAGAAAGGGTTTTTGAGTCTAACCTTCTTGGCACGTTTGCTTTTTATTTAGGATTCTGGTGTGTAAATCAATAAATAGGATGGTTATTGGTGAAAGAGAAGATGGTTTCCTTATCCTAGGTTTGGGGTAAATTCTGCATATTTGTCCATTTTGAAAGATCTCGAAAGGAATCTGGGGAATCGAAGCTAGAATTACTATAGTTGCAATGTTGACTAAAGTTAGTTTATGGAAAACCTTGAGTTTGAGTCTGTTGGGTAGCGCATCTGATGCTGAACAGGGAGAAGGTTCTGAGTTAGGGGCAATAACCAGAAAGAAGTAAAGTTGCAATATTTTAGTTGCAAAAATCCAATGAAGCTGCCTTTCAAAAGCTGAAATGAGAATGTTTATTGCTGAGAAAAGATGGTAAATAGCCTCTTTGAATAGGCATTAAAAGATGTTTCCTTGACTTAAGTTTGAAGATATAACGCATTGGATGTGAATTATTCTTTCATGCTTTTAAGGAGGAAACAATTTTATAAAAGTGCATCATTTGACCTTGTGGATTTCTGGGTGAATCAAGGATGCCAACAAGAGTGATTTGGTTTACAGAAAATATGACCATTTTCCCCATATCAATTATCTACAGCTTTATCAGTTAAATCAACACTCGTTTGGGGTCCTAGGTGTTTCATGGGTGATTTTAAGTTAGATGTGTTCTGATACAAAAATGTTTACTCTTTCAGACCAGAAGTTTCATCTGCTCCATAGTAAGGCCCAACAGCATTCATAGTGATGTTCAGTGCAGCCTTGGTTCTGGCTGCTCAGAAGTCTTGGTTGGCTCTTAAGCTTCCCGGAGAAGATGTTGTTTCTGAGTCTCCCTGCTGGGCCCCCTCGCCTTCTTGTCATGTACATCCTGTACCTGGGTTGTGGTTGTATTGATTTGCCGGGGCGCTGCTGTTGCAGATGTCTGGGGGCGAGTGAGAATGTGTTCGTGGGTGTTGGCCTGATGTTGGCCACTGACCTGCTTTCCGCCCAGTTGTACCGCTATCTGTGTGAGCATCCAGATATATCTGTGTGAGCACCGGTGACCCTCAGGGGCCCCCTGGTCCCTGGTAAAGGAAACTTGTAGACTGAAGAAGCCCCTCCTTGTTCTCATGTCTTGAGTTGGCCTCAGAATTCAAACACTGTCATCCACTTTTGCTAAGAGATCATCTCTTTAAAAATATTCCTATTTCAGATACAGACATTAATACATTGTGTGAGTTTAAGAGCAGCCTTAGGAGTAGTTTAGGGACAGTGAATATGCCAGTGTGATTTTTATTCCTTGGTTATTTAAATACATGTAAAAGGTGTGTGGCTTCCCTGGTGGCTCAGACGGTAAAGCGTCTGCCTACAATGCGGGAGACTCGGGTTTGATTCCTGGGTCGGGAAGATCCCCTGGAGAAGGAATGGCAATCCACTCCAGCACTCTTGCCTGGAAAATCCCATGGACGGAGGAGCCTGATAGGCTACAGTCCATGGGGTCACAGAGAGTTGGACATGACTGAGCGACTTCACTTTCACTTTCACTTTCCAAAGGTGTCTGGAAAGACTAAACCGAACCCTAGGTTCCCCAAATAAAATGTTAAATTGTGTTTAAGTGATAAGAGGTGGTTTTCAATGTAGGAAAAACTGACTCAAACCATCTTCTGGTATACCAGATGTCAGGACTCTATTAACAGCAGCCTGCCTTTGGTAAGAAAAGGAGACCAGTGAGGGGCATAAACTGGATAATGGTTTAACTGTGACCTTGAAAGAATAGTTGCCATGTAAGCTTATTTTTTAAAAACATATCCCGTTTCTGGAAAGATAAATAAGTGGCCTGTGAAGTTGCCTAATTAGGAGTCCAGTGTGTATTTTCTTCTCTGAGTGGAATTTCTGATGCTCATTGTCAATTCCTTCTGCTATAATTTGGTCCTTTTGGGCTTGTGAATGTAGAATTTTGATTTTAAAACAGGAAAAATAATGATTCTGAAAAATTGTTCCTGTCAAGATATCAAAGGAGACTTTCCATTAATGTCATTTCTATTAGTATTTTGAAGTCAAATTACCTGCTGACAGTTTTGCTTCAGTGAAGCTTACGTTAAAAGGAAGAAACTGACTGAGAGAATTAGAAGAAAAATAATGAAGTATCACCAAGCACCATCCCCAACTCCCTCTCCCCTTACTCTTCACAAGACCCTTGCTTCCTTACTTGTTTTTTGCTTGAGTCATTAGTGGGAAGAGCTCAGATTAGAGTCCTGGTTATACTCAGAATTTAAGTGTACTTCCTAACACCCAGAGTCTTCTCTGTAGTCAAGGGCCCTAATGTTCCAAGAAAACTGAAGCGCACAGGTGTGAACTTCCTGCTCCCACCTGTGGCATATCCTGCAGGCAGTTTTGAGATGAGGCCCAGTCCTATGCCTGCTCTGTTTGGGTTCCCTCTGTGTCTGTCTGGGTCAGGTATTTCACTTCCTGTACCTTCATCCTCTCCCTTCCTCCCAACACCTTTCCTTTAGAAATGACCCAGATCTCTAAGCACTCAAGTTCCCCAAACCCCACAGAATAAATGACCCAGGCCTGTCTTGGCCTTGATTGTTTCCCTTTTTAGGTGAGGCTCAGTGTCTCCCCTTCTCATCTCAGCCATCTTCCCAAAGAGCTGACTGCATCTGTCCTCTCCAGCCCATGCTTTCTTCCCAGTGCAGACTGCCTTGTGCCTACATCACTGTGTGAATACCACTCCTGCAAAGCCCAGGAATGACCATGTAATCATGTCACTTACTTCTGCTTCTTCCTTCTCTTTGCCTTCGTGCTTCAGTGTTTCTCCAGCACCTTCTGGGAATTTTTTTTTGTATCAATTTTACAATTTTTTTTTGTACAATTTTCCTATTGTATCTCTTTCCTCATCCTTTAATCTCCTTTAATATTGGTGTTTCCTGGGGTTTTATCCTTATATTGTTGTCTTCCTTACTCCAGATAGTCTCATCTGCTCTCATGGTCTTAATTGTATTGCATGTAGGCCAAGAATTTCTAAAACTCTGTCTCCAATGTTTGTCCCTGAACTTGATTAATGCTTCTTGGACTGGGGCAGGCTTAGGGCGAAGGGCTTTATTCTCTGTCTCCTTCAGGCTTTTGCAACAGTCTTGAGGGATGAGCAGTTCCATGGTTCCTGCATTTCCTACCCAAGGAAACTGTGGCTTAGAAGGTTCAAGAACAGGCCTAAGGTCTCATGTCTAATATGCTTGCTGGACAGAGCTACTTGGGCATCCTTCAGGTGTCTTGAAGTCAACACTGCCCACAACTAAATACCCCATCTTTATCCCTGCCTGCTCTTCCACGCCAGAGAAGGCAATGGCACCCCACTCCAGTATCCTTGCCTGGAAAATCCCATGGATGGAGGAGCTTGGTAGGCTGCAGTCCATAGGGTCGCTAAGAGTTGGACACGACTGAGCGACTTCACTTTCACTTTTCACTTTCATGCATTAGAGAAGGAAATGGCAAACCACTCCAGTGTTCTTGCCTGCAGAATCCCAGGGATGGGGGAACCTGGTGGGCTGCCGCCTATGGGGTCGCACAGAGTCGGACACGACTGAAGGAACTTAGCAGGGGCAGCTCTTCCATGCATTTTCCCTGTCAGAATTCATCTCATCATCATTTGGGCACCTGGGCTTCCTTGTGGAGTTTTCTCTTTCTCTTCACTTCTTTCCCATTTTCATCAGCTGCCAAGTCCTTCTGGATTGGCTTGCTGTACATTCTTGAGTCAGCTTCTCTTTTCCATCAGCACCATACTTGTTCAGACCCTATCACATAGATAAATTGTTTCAGTCGCCTTGGAATTGGTCACCACGAACCTACTCCCTCAAATCTGTCCTCCTAGAGCTGCCCGGATGAGCTGTCTAGAACCCAACCTTAACCTCTCTCCTGCTAGCTGTCTTTTAAAGGCTTCCCATCGCCTATAAAGTCCAGGCCCCTTGGGAAGATTCCTAGGAGTCTGGCCCTTGTCTCCCTCCCCCATTCCTTCTCGCATCTCTCTTTGTCTCCCAGTTCATGATCTAAGTACAGATGAGCTAATTAGGTTTTCTTGCTTCTATTCATGACTAATTGTCTTCGTTTTCAGTACAGATTGGGAGAGGAGAGCAGGTATTCCTTTGTAGTTTGGATAGAGGACTTGTTACATAATACTGGAGGAGACAGGGGTGAAGGAGGTCACGTAGCAAAAATGTGTCACTTTCTATGTAACCATACACACACCCACAAACAGGCCAGGGCATGAAGAGAAACATACCAACACACTCGGCATTCCCAGGGCACCTGCTTCAGCCGGAGGTGCATCAGGTGCTAGCTAGGGGTGCACAGTTCAAGGAGTTCACCTTGTAGTGAGGCAGATGGCACGAGCCCATTGTTTCATCATCGGGGAGCTGTGGAACAGAAATGAGTGCAGGACGCAGGGGATTGTAAACCTGCTTCAGGGAGGACGTCGTGGAGGAGGATACACCCAAGTTCAGTCTTCATAAGAAAGGCAGTATTCATCAGGCTTATGCTGGCACAACCTCCTGTCCCATATCTCCCTTGGGGATTTGTATATTTTCCCTAGAATTTTACCCATGTAGGTCATTTTATACAGGGCTCACACCTCAGTGCCTGTTAAAAGCAAACTGTATATATATGTATATATGAAGTAGATAATGTGGACTTCCTGTGTAGCACAGGGAACTATATTCAATATTTTGTAATAACCTATATGGGGAAAAGATCTGATCTGAAAAAGAATATATAGATAAAAATCCATGCCATGCTCAGCAGATAGGTTGTGTCCGACTCTTTTGCAACACCATGTACTGTAGCCTGCCAGGCTCCTCTGCCCATGGGATTTCTCAGGCAAGAGTACTGGAGTGGGTTGCCATGCCCTCCTCCAGGGGAATCTTCCCAGCCCAGGGATTGAACCTGCATCTCCTGCATTGTCAGGCGGGTTCTTTACCACTGAGCCCCCAGGGAAGCCCCATAGATAACAGTCATTTTGCCATGTACCTGAAACCAGCACAACATTGTCAATCAACTATACTTCAAAAAAATTTTTTTTAATTGAAAAAAAAATTTTTAAGGCTAAATTCATTTTAAAAATTAAAAAAAATTAATAAAGGCAAACCGTGTCTGGTTCAGGCCATTGGCAGGAACTTGCTTCATGAGGGCAAGGGACTATCCTAACCCTGCTGATTCCCAGTGGCTGGTTTTGGTAGGTGCTGAATAAATGGTTGAATTGGGTGTCTTGAGGGGAGGGGTAAGAAAGGGTTCTCTTCCTTACCCCAAGTCAGTGTAATGGTTGAGGCTTATGTGGGGTGGGCCTATGGCATTCTGAGCAGAGTGGCCTGCCTGTGCCATGTAACCGGACTGGCTCCTGGGAGGGGCAGCGTGTAGGCTAGATGTCCAGCTCTGTTCTGGACAGGAGTTCCAGACTCCTGCAGCTGAAGGGAGTGCCCTTTTAAAGGCTAAACTAGTAATTAGACTCAAGCAGAGGGTGGTGGAGGTGGAGCTAACTCATTTATTAGCATATAACATGATCACTCAAACTCCTGTAAATATAGATGCTGGTGGTTTGTCTTCTCCCAACTGCAGAAAAGCCTGGGAGATATGCCCTGGGTTATAAGTTACTCAAAGGGCGGATGCTCGAAAATCTCAAAATACCAGACTATGTCATATCTGTGGGCTGTGTGTCCTCCAGTTAATTACAGATTTTTATCTCCATTTATGTGAAGTTAATGATTATCTTGGTTTGGGCTCAGAACTATCTGCGTTAGACCCCTGGATCCACTGGGCTCGGTCACTGCCTACTATTTGGCTTGAGGCCTTTGTTTTTTCCACCAGAAGAATCGCACCGTAAGTGTTTCCACAGGAACTCTGCCCTTCGCCAGTGTCATTGTTGTGGCTGTATGGCAGAACCCACAGGGCGGAGGTGTTTTAGCCCTCACTGAAAACGCCACAGATCTTTCCGTCTCTCACTGCAGATTTTCCAGTTGTGTTCTGGTCCACCGTGGAGTCTTAAAACCGGGTTTACTATTGCCACGTAGGAACTGATTATTAGATGTCGTAAATGATCCTTTGAAGATCAGCATCCAGAAAGTCCGTTTAGTCTATGTCTCCAGCAACTAACATTAGACAACACCCTGTGCAAATCGCTGGTAAGGCCCAAGAACTGTGTAGCGTCTCTGTTAACACAGCCGAAGACATTACCGTTAAGTAAGCCAAGTTAAGACTTATCTCTGGCAAATGCAGTTTTGACCCTTTCAGTGTCTCAGTGGATCAGCAGGTAGTTGTTCTAATTGAATCATTTGCTTTACTTTTTTTCTGAGTGCTTCCGGAGGGCTGGGAATAGTTGGCTATTAACTGGACTTCATGTTATGCCTGATTTGTATTTATGGCAGACCAGTTACCCCTGTAATCAAGTAGTTATTTGGATTAATAAGTCAAAGGAATGGCTCGGAGGCTAGTGTACTGCCTGGAGAAAGGGTCACTGTAACTCTTGTTAGGAAATTAATGAATCTCAAATGACTATGACTCAAGTGAGAGATCTTCCAAAAGAGTGGCTCCTTAGAGAAATAGTGACCAGCTCATTGAAAAATAAGACACTAGGTTAGATAGAGAAGACTCATCTGTTCAGACTGGTTGATTTCTCTTTTAAAACTATGCAAGAACTAGGCTGTATAAGGAAAAGGTCTTAACTTTTCATTCATTCTGGAGCTATGAACCAGGAATAGACAATACAAAGGCAGAGTGACAGGTTTCTTTAGACATTTGTCTTAAACCTAAAACGTTTATCTAATGTGCAATAGTAAGACCTGGCCTTTTTTTTTCGTTCGTAACCAAGTGATATTTTGAATAATACTCACTGTGTAACAACACATGATACACTGTGAAAGTGTAAACATTAGTCTTATTGAGTCTGAAAATGTTTTAAAAAGTGTCATTTATAACTTATTAGGGTGAGATGAGTGGAATTATATATGGCACAAGGCAGTTGGTCTGGGTTATTTAGAATAGGTTTTTTCCAGGTTCTATCTTCTGTGGAAAGCACAGCCTTACCTCTTGGCTTTCTTAGTTCCAGGATTCTGACAGTCTTAAGTGTGAGCCTTCTACCCCCAGAATCACATCCCCTTCATGCTACACCAGGCCTATATTTTGTTAATGGTGGCTCTTTTGGATGGTGACGTTTTGCCTTTGGTAATCTTCCCTCATCATCCTGAAATGATGCCCATTTACCTCTGAAACACCATGAAGGTTCTCATTTGAAGGACACGACTTCTTATGTGCTTGAGAAAGAGGTGTAGCCTTGGTTTAGGCTGCTGATGGAACCGGCAGATCTCTGAAAGTTCCCCCAGCTCTGAGAATTCTGACGTCATCCACTTCCGCTGCCAGGCTTGCAGCTTAAAGACACTGGAGGTGGAAGAAGAAAAGGAAATAAATGAAAGACATAACTCCACTGGGCCAGTGGGAAGTGGGTCAGGAGTCAAGTGAGACAGTGCCTGGCACTTCTCAGCCGTCACAGAGCAGAAGTGTCTTGTGATGCATACGGAGGCAGGCCGACGGGTCTATTGTGTGCCAGGGGTTCCCAGGAGAGTAAGCTGCCGTGTGGCAGGTGTCGCACACTGCAAGCTGGGATGAGTGACCGATTTCATCCTTTCTTTAAAAAATTTGTTTACTGTCGGCTGTGCTGGGTCTTTGTTACTGTGTGCAGACATTGTCTAGTTGCGGCAAGTGGGGCCTACTCACTAGTTGTGGTGCATGGGTTTCTCATTACAGTGGCTTCTCTTGTTGCGGAGCACAGGCTCTCAGCACACGGGATTCAGTAGTTGCAATTCGCAGGCTCAGTAGTTGCGGCTTGCCAGCCCTAGAGTGTACAGGCTTCAGTAGTTGTGGCCTGTGGGCTTAGTCGCTCGGCAGCGTGTGCTGCTCTGTAGCATCTTCCTGGACCAGGGATTGGATCTATGTCCCCTGCACTGGCAGGCAGATTCCTATCCACTGTACCCCCAGGGAAGTCCCAATTTCATCCTTTTTTTTTTTTTCTTTTTTTTGTGATTTGTTGAATGAAGTATGGGCATCCCACATGGTGCTAGTGGTAAAAAAAAAACCCACCTGCCAATGTAGGAGATGTAAGAGACACGGGTTTGATCTCTGCATTGGGAAGATCTCCTGGAAGAGGGCATGACAATCCAATGCAGTATTCTTGCCTGGAGAATCTCATGGACAGAGGAGCTGGGAGGCCTACTGTCCATGGGGTCATGAAGAGTCGGGCATGACTGAAGCGACTTAGCACGCAGCACTTAAACAAAGTATTTGATGTTTGAAAGTAACTTCCCTATGAGAAGAGCCCATGGAGAGTATTGGGTGGCTGCTGTGTGACCAGACTTGTTCTTTTCAGTCGGCAGACCCAGCTCCAGGGCAGACAACAGCTGCAAGTACAGCTGGAACACCACCAGGGCCTGTAATCCACAGATTTGCTTGAGGATAAGAAAGGTGGGCTGGTCACCTGCTGGTCTGCTCTGATGAGCGTACTGGCCCTGCTGATCTT
The DNA here is from genome assembly GCF_023091745.1 of Budorcas taxicolor. Taxonomy (NCBI): domain Eukaryota; kingdom Metazoa; phylum Chordata; class Mammalia; order Artiodactyla; family Bovidae; genus Budorcas; species Budorcas taxicolor. The sequence goes on from NC_068919.1 coordinate 71,684,935, forward strand.
TTCTTGGGTGTCACTCTAAAATCGCCTCCCATGGCTGGTTATGTGATCTGTTTTCACCAGATCCAGATTGCTAGCTCCTTCGAGCTAGATGGATCTTAGAGATCATCTGGGACTTAAGTTTTCCTTTCATTTTTCAAGTTCCAGTGACTGCCTCGAGCTCCCAGTGGAGTGACTGAGGCCAGGCTCGAGTTGCTTTACCAAGGCTCCCACTTCATGTGATAGTTTTTCGGTTTCCACTTTGAGAGAATGACCTTCTCAGGCCTGCGACCGGCTCTTTCTGTTCCTGTCACACACTAGGCTGCACACTCACCCTCCAGCAGTTCCCTTTTCTAGAGTATTTCCTCACAGATCATTTTCCCCTTTCCCCTGTTTTTAGGGCAGCAGATCCCAAGATATTCACATACAGATACCCTCCCTTCTCAGAACCTTCTCCTGTGAGCACATTTATGGAGGACAGCCTTTGTCTCTAGGGTCTTCTGTCATCTGTGGTCCCTTTGAGGCTATCATGAAGAGAGTGTTTTCAAGTCTTTCCTAGAAGTTTCCATTTAATATTTAATTATTCCAGATCATGTAGATTTTAGACTTCACATAAAAAGACAGGGGCCTATGTTAGATGTATTAATCTCCCACGGCTTCTAGGTAACATTGACCACTACGTAGGAGTGGCAGGTCATTCATATCCTTTCCCCATCCATAGACCAAAACTTCCAGTATTTGTATCTGGGGACCAGGTTGACAGAGCCTCAAACAGTAATTCGATGGTGGTGCAAATCTGATGGAACTGTGCATATTGAAGAGGATAAATGATCCTCCACCGTGAGTCTCAACTTGTGCCTTCTAAGAGTTCTACTGCAGGGTCCAGAGGGAGCAGAGAAGTGATAAATGGAGTCGTGTGAAGGTGGGATCATGCATAATAAGAGTAGGTACTCAGTAAAGGTTAATTAGGTGTCAGGCTGAGTGCTTCACATACATTAACGTATCCAATCCTCAGAATGCCTTTGGGATGTATTTTTCTTATTAGCCCTTCCTTCTGAGGCCACTGAGTCTCAAAGAGGTTAAGATACTTGCCGAGTTAAGTGATGGAGCTGGAGTTTGAACCCCTGCAGAGAACCACCAGGTGGCATTACACCTGCTTCAGGTGATTGATTAGTAGCAAGATGTAAAACTTGGAGATGAACTTCCATGTATTTGCCTTTTAAAGGTATATATCTCCTAATTCTGATATTGTGCCAAAGACATTGTCAAGGGCTTAAGAGTTCATAGGCCCTGGTTACAGAGAACACGTTCCATGTGCTGAGTGTGCTTCTGCAGCAGACAGCGGGTCCTCGCCGTGGTGCCTGTCCTAGCAGTGGGGTGAGATCAGATGATCTCATAGCACACATCTGGTGGGCTTTCTCTGGGACTTACCTCTCCTCAAACTCTGTGCTTGCTGCACTATACATTTCTTCTACCTTTAATTTTATGCTCTTTTAGTAGAAGAGTGAATTACTAGGTAGAGACCTTGTAATGGAACTTACCAGTACAAGCTGGTGCAGAAAGTGTTGGATGTACCCTACAAATAGTCACTGAAGGTAGTCAGGGGAATTTCCTAGTGCTTAAGGCTATAGCTTCTGCTGATGACCCTTTTTAAAAAAAACAACTTTTGAGATATTTTTAAATTAACTGTTACTTTGCAACTGGTTCAGCACTTTCTTGAATCACTTATTATGTGTCTGGGGTTCTGTTAGACATGGATCATGAAGAAATAAAAAAATAGGTTCTCTGCCTTCAAGAAGCTTACCTCACAGAGGAAACAGACACCCCAGTACTTCTAGGGATCACAAATTTACTGTGTGTCCAATATGGCCTTAAGGCAGAATTCTAAAGAAATTAAACTTCTTGAGCAAAGCAAGCATGAGCAAACATTTCACGTATTTCTGCCTGTGTTTTGTGAATCATTTTGTTTTCTGTCCCAGACATCAACCAGACAACCATTATAGGAATGAATATTTAAATGAGTTCCTTTCCTAAGCATTAGTTTTTCTCATTCACGTCTTCATTCCGTAACTTAGCTAATGAAGTTCTCACAAGTCATTTTTAAGTTTAGGGATGGCTTAGGAATTGTACCATATATCTACTTGGACCTGTCTGCTGCCCCTTATTTTACAGTCTGTTCACTAATGATTACTGTGTTTGAGTTCCTTTGAGTTTGATAGTGAGAGGTGGGGACTGGTCCAGAGAGGAACCAGTGATAGGTATTCCAAAAACTGATGGTATTTGGGTGAAAATCCAGGAGACGGTGCTTATCTAAGGCAGTCTGGTTTGTGCCAGGTTTGAAGGAAATTTAATTACTTAAAAAATGCAATTGCTTTTTATTTCACATGTTTTGCTTGCCTCACTGTTTTCCTTGGAGTCATTGGGATGGAGTGTTGCAGTTTAAGGTGATATCCTTGTGCTGATGGTAATTTTCTGATGATCTCCAAGACTGTATGGAACGTGTCAGAACAGACCCATTCATCCCCCGCTCCTCTGTCACCTGCTCGCTCTCAGGCCTCGGTGCCCACATCCAGGTGGTTGGCAGGCACCTGGTAGCTCTTGCCTGCTGGGCTTAGCAGTGGTGTTTTTGGGCCTCATGCAGTTGGAACGTTTGTCATTTATTCAAAAATCCCCATTCTGTGGAGATTTGTGCTCTCAGTTTAGATTTAATGAAGAAACACAGCTGGAATCAAGATTGCTGGGAGAAATATCAATAACCTCAGATGTGCAGATGACACCACCCTTATGGCAGAAAGTGAAGAGGAACTAAAAAGCCTCCTGATGAAAGTGAAAGAGGAGAGTGAAAAAGTTGGCTTAAAGCTCAACATTCAGAAAACTAAGATCATGGCATCTGATCCCATCACTTCATGGGAAATAGATGGGGAAACAGTGTCAGACTTTATTTTTTTGGCTCCAAAATCACTGCAGATGGTGACTGCAGCCATGAAATTAAAAGATGCTTACTCCTTGGAAGGAAAGCTATGATCGATCTAGACAGCATATTCAAAAGCAGAGACATTACTTTGCCGACTAAGGTCCGTCTAGTCAAGGCTATGGTTTTTCCAGTAGGCATGTATGGATGTGAGAGTTGGACTGTGAAGAAGGCTAAGCTCCAAAGAATTGATGCTTTTGAACTGTGGTGTTGGAGAAGACTCTTGAGAGTCCCTTGGACTGCAAGGAGATCCAACCAGTCCATTCTGAAGGAGATCAGCCCTGGGATTTCTTTGGAAGGAATGATGCTAAAGCTGAAACTCCAGTACCTTGGCCACCTCATGCGAAGAGTTGACTCATTGGAAAAGACTCTGATGCTGGGAGGGATTGGGGGCAGTAGGAGAAAGGGACGACCGAGGATGAGATGGCTGGATGGCATCACTGACTCGATGGACGTGAGTCTGAGTGAACTCCGGGAGATGGTGATGGACAGGGAGGCCTGGTGTGCTGCAATTCATGGGGTCGCAAAGAGTCGGACACAACTGAGCAACTGAACTGAACTGAAGTGGTGGCCATTGTTAATCCAGGGGTCATAGGAGGCAAGACACCTTAGGTAAAGTCCCTTGAAGAGAGGTACTCAGTCTGTTTTCATTACAATTTGTTAATAATGTTTCTCTCTGTTTTACACACCAGAAGTCTAGTGTACTTGGTAATGAATCTCCTTAGTAATTTATATTGGCGGATCTGAGGTGTTAGATACTAACTAAAACATTTTACACTCTGCGTGTTAACTTCACTCACAGTTAAGTGTCCTCAGGGTAAGGAAGGATGCAACCACCTTTATGCAAAGAGAAAGGAAGAGAGGACCCAGCTTCTTCAGGAGTGGGATGAGGTGCACTTTACTGAGCCTGGCTGGGGCAGTGGGGTGAGGAAGAAAGCTAATAGGTCTGGGAAGGGAGTATCTCACTAGTTTCCCAAAGCTGTTTCATCCAGGTGCCAAGAAAGTTGTCAAAACCCACAAAGGAATTCCCCAATTCCTTTCCATTCCTCTTTCTGATATGATCTGAGATCAGTTGATTTACTGGCCAACCTTCCAGTTTCGCCTGCACTGCACTATATTTTTATATCTTTCTAAATGGCAGGCTATACAGTGTGGTGTTTTGGGGGAAGGGGTCACAGCCAGAGTAGGGTGCCCAGTGTTAGAATGCTCTGGAGGTGCATGGCTAGAAAGTGGATTTTGAATGAATAAAAGGAAAGGCTGGGTGGATCAACTAGTGAGGCCCTCTGAACCATGTGTGGCCTCTGGAGAAGCAGGAGGTGGGACCAGATTTGCCAGCAGATGGAGGGAAACAAAACTCTGCCTCTGATGTGCAGGCTTGATAAGCCACTTTTCTGCTTTGATTGTGCCAAAATGGAGGAGAGCTTCTCTAGTTCTTTATGGGGGCCAATAACAGAGAAAGTGAAAGTCGCTCAGTCGTGTCCGACTCTTTGCAGCCCCGTGGACTATACAGTCAGTTCATGGAATTCTACAGGCCAGAACACTGAAGTGGGTAGCTGTTCCCTTTTCCAGGGAATCTTCCCAACTCAGGGACGGAACCCAGGCTTCCTGCCATTGCAGGTGGATTCTTTACCAGCTGAGCTACCAGGAAAGCCTGGGCCTTTATTACTGGTGTTCTTAATTTTAGTAACTCTGCCGAGCTGCTTTGTGCACCAATCTTGGTATGTAACTTCTGTGGCTGAAGTTTTTCCTCTTCTTTCTCCCCTGTCACAGTCACCAAAAGCCAAGTAGCCCTTGGTGAATATCATTTTTCCTGTGAATCCTCCAGGCCTGGTTAGTCTCCCTTCCCCCCATCTTACACTTCCCTAGCCACTGGTACTTCTTCCTTGTAGCACTTTATACACAGTTATTTACAATTGATTAGTTGTCCCCTCCTAGACTCTAAGCTTCCTGAAGGCAGGGTCCAGGCGCATCCTCTGCTCCCAGCAGCTGCTTGGCACCTAGAAGATGACCAGTTAGGACTGGTTGTCCAGCTGACCAGCAGACTGACAGATTAACACTGAGGCATTCTTTGGAAGTGTTGTTAAATGGAATCAGTCTGAGAATTTGATAAAACGCTGATGGTATCAGTTTACATTCTTACAAGTCTGCCCTCGAGGCTTGTAAGTGGCAGTTTGTATACTTAGTGCTTTACAGGTTTCACAGGATTTTCCATGTTTCCTTTCACGTGCATTTCCTACTTTGACCCTCACAGTCTCTCTGAGGCACGTAGACGTCATTTCCTTTTCAGTTGAGGGGACTCAGGAGGTTACACAGCCTGAGGCATAGCTGGGGCTTGATGACTGATCTGCTGTCTTATGCTGTTCCTCCTCCACCCCCATGTTTATTGAGCACCTACTGTGTATCAGTCCTTAATGTTTGTTACCTATCTACTCTCTCATCAGTTCAGTTGAGATATTATCCCCATTTTGCAGATGTGGAAATGGAGGCTCTGAGAGGTTAAGTAACTTTCCCAGAGACACATAGTGTTAACAAAAGACACAGAGTCTGGGTCCAAGCCCAGTTCTCCTGTGCTGGAGGGCACAGCTGTTGCCACAGAGGGTACAGAGAGTGCCAGCTGAAACCTTGCTGATCCTTCTGGTGGGGAATGGGGAACAATACTTGTCACTTTAGAAATTCTGGTTGCTGTCTATATGTTCATTCTTGTGCTCATGGTGGTGTTAGAAATACTGTATTTATTAAATGTCAGTGAGATGCAGGACTGTGCTTGGGATGCAAGGATGAATGAAGAGACCATACAGAGAATTGTGACAGTATATTGTGTGTGTGTGTGTGTGTGTGTGTGTGTGTGTGTGTGTGTGTGTGTGTGTGTGTGTGTGTGTGTGTGTGTGACTCTGTTGTGTCTGACTCTTTGTGACCCCATGGACTGTAGCCCACCAGGCTCCTCTGTCCATGGGATTCTCCAGGCAAGAATACTGCAGTGGATTGCCATTCCCTTCTCCAGGGAATCTTCCTGACCCAGGGATTGAACCTGGGTCTCCTGCATTGCAGGTAGATTCTTTACCATCTGAGCCACCAGAGAAGCCCTATAAAGACCCCCCAAAGGTCTGTGTGTTACAGGACTGAAAAGCTGGGAAGATAACCGACACTGGTATTCATATGATGTTTCTTGCTTTCACGGTCAGCCGGTTTGTATTCTTTTTCTCCTCTCCACCATTGCTGTCCCTCACTGTCAGGACTGAGGTCCAGACGGTAGTCCATCCAAAGGCTACCTGTTGGCTACTGGGCTCTAGAAGAACGCCTATACACTTATTTGCCTGGCTTGCGTTGTATACAAACAGTATAAAAATAAAAGAGATCTGACAGATATTTAGATCTATGGACTTGTGCAGAGAATGAAACTTACTTTGGTCTGGGCAGTGTTTGTGCCTTGCCTGCTGGCTCCATACTCCTCTGGAGACCAAGAACGTCCCATTGTCTCTCTGGGTCATTTCTGAAACCGAGCCGGGAAGCTGCAGCAGAGTCTCTGTCCTCCTCTCTGCCTCAGAGTCCCGCGCCTCTTGAAGACACTACCAGAATGTTCTCTCGTCCCTATGGCTGCCTGTACCAGGAAACTCCATGTGCCCCAGCATCCTGGGAGGGAAGGAAGGGAATATCAGTTCTCCTTTGTGGGAACAGAGATATTGACTATTCCAACCCTTTAGACAACCCAGAGGGATGGGGTGGGGAGGGAGGAGGGTCAGGAGTTCAGGATCGGGGGACACATGTACACTCATGGCTGATTCATGTTGATGTATGGCAAAAACCACTACAAGATTGTAAAGTAATTAGCCTCCAATTAAAATAAGTAATAATAATAAAAAAAGCTATTCTCTTAGCTTAGACCTTCACATAATTCCAGAATATCCTTGGTGACTTCGATCTTAGAGCACTCAGAGGTCAGCCCTTTAGTGGCAGGGATTTCTGTTGAGGGATTGTAGGTAATGTTTCGACTCTGCCTGAAAGATCCCAGTCTGCCTCAGGCAGCCTCAGCCAAGGAAATGAGTGGGTTCTGGTGCTTCCTGTTCACCCCAGACCTTTGATGAAGCACCGCTTTGCTTTGTGGGTTAGGATCCCAGGGTAAGCAGTGTGTGACACGTGTTTCTTATCATGTAGTTTACGCAGTTTAAGCAATGCTCATTTAAAACGTTGTAGTGGCCTCATGAAATGATACTCGATTAAATAACTTAAAGGTAGCTGCTGCTCCCCCAAATAAATGATTGGGCTGTGGCACTAGGGGTGCTGAGTGAGGGCTGCATCACTGTCACTTACTTGCCTTGTCTTTGTGGGGTAAGGGTTCTTTTGAAGGGCCCCAGGATTCTGGAGGAATGTGTTTCTAAATCTTCATTCTCACAGATGACGCTTCTAGCTCGACTCCTGCACACTTCCTGCTCTGGGCCTGTGCGTGGGGGCGGTGGGGATTGGGCAGGAGGTGTGGTCATGGTTGGTGGCCTGTTGGGGAAGAGGGCAGGGAGAAGCAGGCTGATGTTCTGTGGCTTTAGCCTGTCTTTTCCCCTTTGCTTTTCCTTCTTCTGTGAGCATATATATATATTTAAGATTTGCTCTGTTAGTGAAAGCATTCCAGCTGGGAGGGACATATTCAAGTGAACTAAATGGTGTTTGGAGGCAGAGTAAGGGGCAGGGAGTTCTAGGGGAGACCTGAATGGTGCTGGTGGTTTTCCAGTTGATAGAATGGTCCTTTCCTCTGGTATAGATTTAGCTCTTTGGAACCCAAAAGACTGTAGAAGGCAGTGGCACCCCACTCCAGTGCTCTCGCCTGGAAAATCCCATGGACAGAGGAGCCTGGTAGGCTGCAGTCCATGGGGTCACTAAGAGTTGGACACGACTGAGCGACTTCACTTTCACTTTTCACTTTCATGCATTGGAGAAGGAAGTGGCAACCCACTCCAGTGTTCTTGCCTGGAGAATCCCAGGGACGGGGGAGCCTGGTGGGCTGCCATCTATGGGGTTGCACAGAGTCGGACACAACTGAAGCAACTTAGCAGCAGTAGCAGCAACCCAAAAGACAAGTCCAAATTAGTCAAGAAAATGACATGCTCTTGGCACACTGTGGTTTGTATTGAGGAAAAAGTGACCCAACTTTGAGCTTGAATTCTTAGTCATGAATTCAAGGAGTAGATGAGCTCTCCCATATGTCTTACTGTTTAGCTGTAAAACTATATAAAAAAAAAGAATGCTGTTAAGTTTGCATGGCTACTGTTCATCATGGCAGGTGAGCAGATTTCTATGCTGACAGCTGGGCTAACCCTGGGAGCAGTCGGTGCTCCCTCACAGAGAAAGTTACTTTGACATTTTTCAGTCAGTCATGAAGTGCAGAGTCTTAGCGCAACAGCAGTGTGTGGTAGGAAGGGTGGGAGATTGGGAATCTGAGGGGACAGTCCCAGGTTGACTGCTGAAGAACAGTGAACTCAAATGAGTCATCACTTCTGTCTACATTGAGGTTATCTGTTCAACAGAGAAATCAGGCCATTATCTCTAAGGGCTTTTCTGGCTCTCAGTTCTGCAATAACTGCTCTTGGAGACTCTCTCTCTAGCTGTTTTTGTGGGCCTGACTGTTGAATTACTTACCCTTTCCTTAAAATCAGGGATTGCCTCATTGTTCTTATCCTTTACCTCCTCACTCATGTCCACGTGGCCGTTAAAGAATACAGGGAATTGATATGGAAAGAAAGATGTCCCTGATATTACTGAGTGAAAAAAATCCACTTGCAGAGAAGTAGGCATGGTATGGTCCATTTCTAAAATAATAATGATAATGAATGGTAGTCATATTAGTATAAGTCTCTATCTTTTAGTTGAACTATTGGGGCCAGATGTGTTCCTGAACTTAGGACTTTGGTTTTACGCAAGGCCATGCATCCTATCCTATGCTAGGATGGCATCCTGTCCTCCAAAACATTAACATTCTGCAGTGAAACATGAATATTCACATTAAGTGGGAAAAATTAAGATGACAAATTGTCTTATGTTTTTGAGGTTAAATTTGACAACAAATGTTATAAAAGTTTTTTGTGTTTTGGAGCTTTTTGAGTATCAGGATTGTAAGTAAGGGATTATGGACCTGTAAAACTAAAGGGAAGAGATCTGGAAGATTATGTATCAAACTCGTAGCGATGGTTTTTTGGCTATAGAAGTGGGGTAGAATTACAAAAAAATTTTATTTTCCAAATTATGTGTTTTTTTCCCTATGGAGCATGTCTAATTTTATAATCAGAAAAAAGTGACTAAAGGTATGCATAAAACAGCTAAAAGCACACTTAACAAATCCATTGCAGTGTGTGTTAGGCCATTAAGATTTGAATGATATTTTTTCTCAAATTTTCAAATTTATGAAGTGTGACTATAACTTACATATACTTAAATTTTTTTCTAGATAGTAATATTGGAAAACTATAAAAAGAATATGTGATAGTAATTAAAAAGTCAGTGGTAAAAAATAAGTCCTTTGGAGTCCTATGTGGGAGGTCAGGAGCCACCTTCTCCTTACTGGGTTGTTGTTGTTCAGTTGCTAAGTCATATGCGACTCTTTGTGACCCCATGGATTGCAGCATGCCAGCCTCCTCTGTCCTTCACTGTCTCCCAGAGTTTGCTCAGATTCATGTCCATTGAGTCGGTGATGCTATCTAACCATCTCATCCCCTGCCGCCTTCTCCTTTTGTCTTCAATCTTTCCCATCATCAGGGTCTTTTCCAATGAGTTGGCCTTTTGCATCAGGTGGCCAAAGTATTGGAGTTTCAGCATCAGGCCTTCCAATGAATATTTGGGGTTGATTTCCTTTAGGATTAACTGCTTTGATCTCCTAGCTGTCCAAGGGATTCTCAAAAGTCTTTTCTAGCACCGCAATTCAAAAGCATCAATTCTTCGATACTCAGCCTTCTTTACGGTCCAACTCTCACACCTGTGGGCTTCCCTGGTGGCTCAGACGGTAAACAATCCACCTGCAATGCGGGAGGGGTTCGATCCCTGGGTTGGGAAGATCCCCTGGAGGAGGGCATGGCAACCCACTCTAATATTCTTGTGTGGAGAATACCCATGAACAGAGGAGCCTGGTGTGCTACAGTCCACGGGGTCACAAAGAGTTGGACAGGACTGAGTGACTAAGCACACAGCACTCACACCTGTACGTGACTACTGGAAAAACCATAGCTTTGACTGTATGGACATTTGTTGGCAAAATAATGTCTTTGCCTGTTAATATGTTGTCAAATTTTGTCATAGCTTTCCTTCCAACGAGCAAGCGTCTTCTAATTTCATGGCTGCAGTGATTTTGGAGACAAGGAAAATTAAATCTGTCACTGTTTCCACTTTTCCCCTTCTATTTGCCATAAGGTGATGGGACCAGATGCCATGATCTTAGTTTTTGGAATGTTGAGTTTTAAGCCACCTTTTTTAGTCTCTTCTTTCACCCTTATCAAGAGACTCTTAAGTTCGTCTTCACTTTCTGCCCTTAGAGTTTGTAGAGCACATTATACCAACCTATTATATAATAAAAATCACATGGAAGAAACAATTATATATTTAATAGCTGAAATATCATGTATGGGAAAACATTTTATGGAAATATAAGGCCTTATAGGGAAATATAAGAAATAAAAGATGTTATTGAAGTAATATTGCAGTTCTTTGAGGGCCCAGAATGAATGGAGTTGGTGGGAATCGGCTTTGTCTGAAAACTGACTGAAAAATTCCTCCAAATTTGAAGTAATTTGCAGATGTATGAAACATAAGTGGGATGGTTGGTAGTTGATTATTTAACTTTATCAGTTGATATATTAGGACATATATTATTCTTAATTTTTACTTTTTTCCATATTTGTAATCAAAATACACTCATTTATTACCTTTCCCCTCTTAATTGTATAATTACCATTTTTATGTTGCAAATTTGCAACATATGCATATTTGCAAATTATGCAAATTACTATTTGCAGAATATTTCAGTCACGGTTTACATAATTTGTTGACTCCTTATTGCTATTTCTAATTGTTGTTATTGTTGTTTCATAAAGAATACTCTCTGTGCCAGTAGGTCTTCCCTTTTATTTCCCCTCCTATATCTTGGGGTTGTTTCCTTATGAAAGATTTTCTGAATGTCATAAGAACTTAAAGTGTATCCATAATCACTTATTGAGTGCCTGCTAAGTGTTGAGGTTCTGGAGATACAGAGATGAAGTTTTAGAACCTCTGCATGAGTTATGTCCAGTTCCTAGATCTCTCTTCCCTGCCATCTGGTTAATTCTCCATTTAAATTCCACTTCATGGAGAGGTCTTCTGTGAGTCCCTCCAAAGTAGTTTGGGTTTTTCTGAACCTTTTCTTCGCATTTAATCATGGTTATAAACACATAGTCATTTTGGGATTATTCGTTTTATTTCTGCCTTCTTCAATAGACTATGAACTCTGAGAACAGGTCCATGTCTGATTTGTTCCCCTTGGTACTTTACTAGGCATTCCAATATCTCTAATAAATGAGTGCTTGAATAAATAACTCAATGCACATGAGTTTGAGCAAGCTTCAGGAGTTGGTAATGGAGAGGGAAGCCTGGCGTGCTGAAGTCCATGGGATCGCAAAGAGTCAGACAGGCAAATTATGTAAAGCAGTGACTGAAATTCATTTATTTATTGCTTTATGAAAATAAACCTTTCCCCCTTGCAACAGAGTTCCTGGAGGAAAACTCAGTGCCAACATGCTATTCAGTGTCTTACCTGATTTTGCCCTGCTCTGCAGTAGGAGTGGGCTTTTCTGCTAAAGCTATTGCTTTTCTGTACAAGTCCTCCTTGATCTGTCATTGTATTATATACCAATGACATTCACCATTTGGACTCATTTTGACATTTTTTTTCTTGTTTTCCTCATATTTAAAAAAATATGTTTTTTCAGGACTTGTTTTACTAGTGTTATCTGATGACTATTCCTATTTTGGTTTTTATGCCCTTTCAAAAACTGTTAGTTTTTTGAGGGAAGGGATGGTTTAATCTCCAATAGTATCTAATAAAGATTCATGTGGAAGAGGGTTGGTAATAAAAAAACTTTGAATGGGATACTTTGGGAAATTCATTTTCTTTTTTTAAAATTTAGTCTTGTATTGGAGTGTAGTTGATTGACAGTGTTATGTTTTAGGTGTGCAGCAAAATGATTCAATTATATAAACATATGTATCTATTCCTCTTTAGAGTCTGTTCCCAACAGGTTGTTACAGTAGACTTCCCTGTGCTATACAGCAGGTCCTTGTTGGTTATCTGTTTTATATGTCGTAGTGTGTAGATGTTAATCCCACACTCCTGATTTACCCCCTTTGGTAACGATAGGTTTCTTTTGTAAATCTGTGAGTCTGTTTCTGATTGTAGATAAGTTAATTTGTATCATCTTTATAGATTCCACATAAAAATGATATAGTAGATAGACACTCTCTAGGTCCATCCATGTTGTTGCAAATGGCATTATTTCATTCTTTTTTATGGCTGAGTAATATTCCGCTGTAAATACGCAGCACATCTTGTTTATCCGTTCTTCTGTCGATGGACATTTAGGTTGCTTCTGTGTCTTGACTATTGTACACAGTGCTGCAGTGAACACTGGGGTGCATGTATCTTTTTGAATTATGGTTTTCCTCTGGATATATGCCCAAGAGTGGGATTCTGGATCACATGGTAGTTCTAGTTTTAATTTTTTAAGGAGCCTCCAGATTGTTCTCCACCAGAAAATTAATTTTTTTTGAAACATATGTTTTAATGTATCCCTTGGGTCAAAGGACTTTTTAAAAGGATGATCATCAAATAAGTATTTAAATAATAGGACCAAAATTTATATTCTTACCTCTGTACTAAAAATGTACAGTAAATCAAATTTAAGGGAGAATTTGGTAGTCATATGTTCAAGATTTAAATCTCTTGACTACTCTTGCTTTGACTTATCATTTGCCTAATGGGTAGCTTCTGAATTTATTGCTTGGAACGTTGCTACTCAGGGCTGATGTTAGTATTGCTACGCCATGATTTTATTTGTAGCTGCTTCCACATTCTAGCTGACTTGGAATCTGGAAGATCTCCACCAAAACACCTGTATAATTCAATCTAAATTCAGAAGTGTCACTGTCAAGAGAGGCAACTTCAGGTTTATGAGACTCCTGTGAAGTCTCCTTTAATCACAGATCTCCTTATACATAATAGAAACTTGCAGGTGATTCACCAGGGGTGGAAGCCTGGAAAACAGACTGCCAAGGAAGGTAGTCTTTCCGGTAACACATTACCACCCTTTTGAAGCATCCAGAGAACCTGAAGAGCAGGAACTGCCAGGCAGACTGACTGAACGCTTGGCATTCTTTCATGGAAAGAGGACAACTCATCTGGGGTGAAAGAGGAAGTGGAGGGGGGCACAGAACAGGAGGGTGAGCTGACATTTCCATTGTTTTGTAGACTGCTAGCTCTAGTTGGGTGGTTGCTTGGGGGAGGGGAGGAGTTGGAATCATGCCCTTCATTGTCGATGTCTAAGGAAATGTACCATTTTATTAAGGACGGGAATTTGTATCCATTTTATCCTTGCATTGCTTCAGAATCTGGATTGCTTGTGATCCCTTATACTCTCCTCACACTGACCCCTGGGGTACTACTAATTATAGTTCTAGCATCATTTTAAGAATTGAGATTCTTCTGTGTAAAATTTCTGTGAAATCTAAGAGCCAAAAGATACTTTACAGGCTATTTCTGGCTTTGCCTCTGACATGTTTTGTTAGTTGGTTTTTGTCTCAATTGAGAAGCTTACATAGTAAGAGTCAAAGGACTTAATAAGGTGCTATTTTGATTATTAAGTGTTGTCTTGGGACATCTTGGAGGAAAAGAGTTATTTTCTTTGTTTCTCAGTTACTTTCAGTAGAACCCACTATGAAGAAGAATGAAGACTTCAGTAGACAGCCAGTGGCGAGGAGGGGAATGGTGGGTCATTTGAAGACTGGTTGGTTCCCTGGTTCTATGGTTTATCCTTGACCAGCAAGACCGCAGGCCCAGACCAAAACCAGGATGCCTTCTCCATGCCCGTATCTGGGCTACCAGATTGTGCAGGGAAGACTTGCCCCTGGGCAGTTGATGCTGTCCATTTCATCCCCCTTCTACTGAAAAGTTACTCCAAGCTTTTGGTTCTCCCAAAGGCCTCTCCATCCTTTCACTCAGACAACCCTGCATCTGACTTCATTAAAAAAAAAAAAAACTTAGACTACCTAGAATGATTTCTACCAATTTCCAGCTCTGATACCTGCAAACATATGTATAGTCACCTCACTTGCTTTCCTCTAGGTTTCTCCCCATACCCTCCTTCCTCCTCCTAAGCCTTACTCTGTTCATTACTGTGCCTTCCTCTCTAATTTTCAACCTTTGCGGATTGACTCTCTCTTTTCCTTTGGCTATGAATAGCTCTCAGTGTTTCCTACATTTGCGTTTCTTGTACTTACTAATGCCTGTTTGTTAAATCCAGTGGACGTGTGTAGTTCTTATTGCTCTGGACATCCTTGTTGTGTCTGATACAACTTGTCTACTGTCTTCTCCTGAAGAGTCTTTGGTTTCTAGAAGGGATGGTCCATGCCTCTGGTTTTCCTGCTGCTTCTCTCGTTAGTGGATGTGTCGTCCTTTACTCACCCCTTGCAGCTGGAGCTCTGCTCTGGGAGGGATGCTTCTCTCTTCTCACATACTCTGGCCTCAGGGCTTCATCCACTCACTGGGTTTTCATCACTGTGTTTGTGTTGTGACTCCCCGCCCCCCAGTTCTTTGCCTTATACTGCAGCCTGGTTTCCAGCATCGACTGGTTATCACATGTATATCTGAAAGGCACCCTAACTGTACGGGGGCTGAACATACCACCTTTCCTCCTAAGTGCCCCCTTTCTCCCATCTTCAGAGTCTATATTGTCTGGTGGTGAAGGTTGATGCTCTAGAATGAGACAGACCTGGATTCTGATACTTGCTGATATTTGATCATGAACAAATCATTTAATTCTCCAGCCTCAGAGTCTTCCTTTTTAAAAATGGAGATAAAAATAGTACCTGTCTCAGAAAGTTCTTGGGAGGTAGACCCTGATGCACCTGTTTGGTGCCTGGCTCTTAAATAAGAATACAGTAAATGTTTGCTCTGCTGGTGGTGTTCTCTTTTAGTTACGCTTATCCGTTGAGTCATCCTTAAAACCTATTTTCTTTGGTTCCTTTATCCAGCCAGTCACCCAGTGTGGCTGATTTCTAATTACCATTTCTTTATAGTCCTAGAAATTTCTGAGTGTCCCTCTTCTCTTGATTCTCATTACTACTACCTGCATGCAGGGTCTCATTATTACTCCCCAAGGTGAGACCGCAGTCTCCTGCCTTCTTTTCACACCTGCAAGTCCACTCTGCTGCTAGGTGTCCTGTCTCTGTCTAACAGGACCTTTCTCTTGGTTGAAGCCCTCTGGTGTAAATCAAAGACCAAGCTCCTTAATGTGGTATACCTGGCTGTCCCGTAGCCTTCGTGGCATTTTAGCTTATTTTCTGACACTCCCTGACTCCAGCTGTGTACATGAACAAAAATGTCCTGTACTGTTCCCCGTGCATGCCATGCTGTTTAGGCTCTTTCTCACCTTTATTATCCACCCTGCTGGGAATGCTATCTTCCCTGCTTTTGCCTTACCAATTCCTTCTCCTGAGGACTCAGCTAAGTTGCCACCTCCTCCAGGAAGCCTTCCCAGACCCTCCCAGGTTAGTCTGGTAATCTTTCAAGAATCCTGTCATTCTCTGTACTCATTGTGTGCCTGCCAGGTTGGATCATGATCTATTTATGTTCTTTCCTTTCAACATAAATCTTGAAGGGCAGACATTATGTATCATTCATACTTATATTTTTGTACCTAACTTGGTGCTTGACATGTAGTAGATACTTCTGAAATGTTTGTTAGATGAATGACTGAATTCAAGAACAAGCAAACTTCACAACAACCTTGGTTTTCTAGTTCTGGCGCAGGACTGGGTTTCAGCATTTCAAGCCATATCTGGGCAGCCACGGCTGAAGTAGAAACCCTGGTATTGCTTCCTTGGAGTTCCTCGTCCTAGGTAGCAGTGCTGGAGTGAGACTGTCAGCTCACGAGTGTCTGAGCCTGAAAATTATTCCTGTGAAGGATAAAATATGTCACATTAGTGGCTTAATTTTCTTTTCCAGAGAGCACTTTAATGTTTTCAAACCTGTGTTAGTGTTAACACTTTCTATTTGCATGAGAACTTCCCTGATAGGAGATATCACAGGTATTAAGTTTTCTGAGTAGTGTTACAGCAGGGCAGAGCTACTTTCCATTGATTTGGAGATAGAGAGCACATATACCATGAGACAGAACATCTTTAGTGATGGAAAATAGACTGACCTACTTGAGAGGCTGCTTGTTTCCTAATTTTCTATTTTAAAAAGATGACAGCCGAACGCTGATAAGCTTAGGACATTTTAGAACTCTGCTGCCCAATATTGCAGCTTCTAGCCACATGTGGCTGCTTAAGTTTAAATAGAATTAAAATTAAAAAAATTCAGATCCTCAATTGTGTTAGCCACTTTTCAAGTTCTCAGTAGCCACATAAGGCTAGAGGCTACCATATTGGGCATCTCAGATATAAAACATTTCCTTCATTGCAGAAAGTATTATTGGACACACAGCTCTTGAATGTAAAATTCTTGTTGGATAATATAGAGGTGGTTTTACAGCTCTATGCAATAAGAATTTTTACTGGGAGCACCATATAATTGCTGTATCATTTTATATAGTGTATATAGCATTTTATCACCCTATCATTTGATATTGTCTTGATCTTCAGGGACAGTGACATTCAGACATGAAATGCTATATTGTCTGTCTGGAAATGTTTTCTTATACAACTCATAGGGGGAAAATGACTGTGAGTTGAATAAATGGAATTATTTTTCTTTGCCTTACCTTACTAGAAAAACTCAGAGGCTAAAATATATCCTGGAATTAAATAACATTTATTAAAGAATGCTATCTCTCTGTGAGAAAGTGTGTGTGGGGGGGGGGCAGGGGTGTGCTGGATGAAAGGGAAACAAATGATCTGTATAGTTGGATATTATTAAAACACTTAAAAAATTAAAAGCAAAATGAAGGCAAGATCTTTTACTTTCTTTTGTTTTCTTTCACATTTGCCTTATCCACTGAGCTTCTGGTGGCCTGAGAAGTTTAAGAAGTAAGCATAGATTTAGTTTAACTGGAACCATGCTAGGAAACTCGAGCTACCTTATAGTACGATGGAACTCACTAGACTACTGCATTGTGGAACAGCAACTTTTAACACTGACTTCCTTGGATGCCAGTATCATCGAGGGATGGTGGGGCGGGGTGGGGGGGCGGATTGGAATGATTGTTCAGAAAGAATAAAAGTGGCAGACCTGTAAAGCTCATCTCACACAAAGATTCACCTGTGGCTGCCATGCACAGGGAAGTATGGTATGAGTCACTCCATGATTAAAGAGACACAGACGTGTGTGTGGTCATGGGGTTGGGGGGAAGAGGAGGGTGGGATGAATTGGGAAATTAGGTTTGACATAAATATGTTACTGTGTGTGAAATACATAGCTGGTGGGAATCTGCTGTGTAGCAGCGGGAGCTCAGCTTAGTGCTCTGTGATGAACTGGAGGGATGGAGTGGGGGTGTGAGGGAGGGCCCAAGAGGGAGGAGATGTATGTATACATATAACTGATTTACTTTGTTGTACAGCAGAAATTAATAAACATTGCAAAGTGGTTATACTCCAATTTAAAAAAATTTAAATAAAAATAAGAGGTCATGACAGGAAAAACAGAGACTCCAGGAGGCCATAGGTGATTCCCATTTGAATGGCTTCTGAAGTCCAGTTCAGAGGCTACGGTAGGTGGGACCTTCTTTGAATTATGGAGGCTATCATTTCATAGTAGCATCTTCTTTCCCCACTCTGTTTAAAACAGTGCCTGGAAATAGTCTTCAGTTTAACCCTTTAAAAGAGGAGGGATGTGAGCTTGAGGGTGAAGGACACAGAATTCTGCTTTGACCTTCCTGTACCTTTGCCTTCTTGGGGTGCTTCATTATTGAGGCAGAGAATAGAGGGCTTGTAATTTGGAGTAATGTGTGGAAAGGTTTGTAAGAGAGTGGAGAGCGAAGGCTGTTTGCCCTAGATGATAATCACAGTGGTTATAGTGTAGGCCAAATGGGTTCCTGACCCACATTACAAGTTTATTTTACCAATGAACTTTTACTTCTCAGTGAAACATGAGAATTTCAGGGAGTTAATCATTTGTGGACTCTTTTCTAAAACTTTCAACTCTGTCTCCTTTTTCACAATGGGGCTCATTTTATACCCTTTATGGCCTTTTTTGAAAAGAGGCAGCTTAACCTTATGTTGTGAATGTGGGCTTTGGAGCAGGTAGATAGGGATGGAAACCCATGGTCACTGCTTGTACAAGTTATTTAAATTTTTGAGCCTTGATTTTTACATCCTGCAAAATGGGAATAATAATGCTTACCTCATGGGCAAGAGAAGGACATTTTCACGTGTGGAATACAAAACTAAATCAAGTTGACTCATTTTCAGAAAGACCTTTGAAAATGAATAAACATGTCATTTCTTGATCACTTTTATGGTTATGTTGATCATTTTTTTTTTTTTTAGTTTTACCACGTGTATTCACTTAGTGTTATAAAACTTTAAGGAGAAAGGGTTCATGGTGAAACTAGACAGTCTCAGAATCTGTACTAGTGTCAGGGAATTAATCAGAAAATAAAACTGAATGTGCTCAAAGGATCAGTTCCTTTTAGGGGAAATCACTGTATTATTTAAAAGAAAACAAAGGGACCAAGGAAAATGAGAAAGCTGAGAAATTCAAAGGATGTTCACTTGTTCAAAAACCCTTGATTATTTGAACATTTTGCTGTTTTGAGGAATGTTGTTCACTGATTTCCATTTAGCCTACGAGAAAGAAACCAGCTTAACTTCTAGAGAGTTTTTGAGGACAGACTACTCAGTCTTAGTGATCACAGACCTTATCTCAGTCTTGTAAAAGTCAGGATTCATGTGACTCTGACACAGAGGAGGTGGAATAATCAAATGTTCCTCCCATGAACACTGTACAGCGATCACCACAGAAGGAAACAAAGTTCCCTTTTCCTGAGCTGCTTGGGCTAGCACGGCTGAAGACATGTGTCCTGTTGAAGCCACAGCGTGTATTGATGACCCTTTTGCACCCAGTACTGAGCTAATTCCCAGAGGTAGAAGATGCTTCCCAGCCTTAGAGACGTGTATCATGTAGAGGGGAATGTGGACGTGAGCACAGGCAATGTCAGCACCAGATGATGAGTGCTGACAAGGAGCTGGGAGAACACAGAAAACAGCTCCTTACCTCATGTGCATCTTTGTGGAGAAGTCACCTGAACTGAGTTCTGAATGATGAGTAGGACTTAGTCACACGATGAATGGGTCGGAGAGAAGGCAGCCATTGTTTGTAGGCTGAGGGAATAGCGTGAGTGTTAATGCATTAAACATCCTGTGTATGCTGGTAAGTGCAAGCCTTTTGACATTAATTGAATATGAAGCATGGGGTGGGGATCAAGGGCTATAAGGGGAGTGGTGTAGTTGGAGGCCAGACCATGAAGAGTCAGATATACTATGTGAAGCTCAGATATATGCTCTAGTAGATGGGGAGCCACTGAAGAAGTGCTTTTTAAAAAAACTTAACTTAGTTTTGACTGTGCTGGGTCTTCGTTCCTCCATGCCATTTTCTCTGGATGCGGGGAGCCTGGGCTGCTCTCTAGGTGTGGTGGCTGGGCTCCAGGATGAATGGCTTCAGCAGTTGCAGCTCCTGGGCTCTAGAGCACAGACTCCGTAGTTGTGGCATACAGGCTTAGTTGCTCTGCGGCATGTGGGATCTTCCGGGACCAGGGATCGAACCTGTGTCTCTTGCATTGGCAGACGGATTCTTTACCACTGAGCTACCAGGGAAGCTCGTCATTGAAGAATTTAACTCGAAGTGTAAATGGTCAGATTTGCCTTATGGGGGGTTGCCACGGCAGCTTGGTGGATCATAGGTTTGAGACTAAATGACAGGAAGCTGTCACAGTAGAGGATCAGCCATGCAGGAAAGCAATGGAAATTAGGTCTGGAAAGAAGATAGATATGAGAAATTCCCATGATGTGAAGCTTATGTGATTTTGATCAATGGGCTATGGGGAATGGATGAGATGGAAGAGACCAGGATGGCCTCTAAAATTCTGGTGGTGTTAATGGATCTAGGGAATGTAGGAGAAAGAATTGGTGTGGGGGCCAAGGTGGTGTATTGATTTTGAAGTGTCTATCAGCCAACTGAATGTGATTCTGAAACTCTGGGAAGATGGGTGGTTGGAGACAGGAACCTAGGAATCACCCAAACAGAGGTGGTCGTTAGAACCAGTGTGAATAATTTGATGCTCAAGGAGAACAGAGAATGAAGAAGGCAGTGGATAGAGAACAGTCCTAGGGAATATCAGAAGTGGAAGAATACATTCCTAGGAAAGACTTGAGAGGAGGAGCTCTCAAGGTGGCATCTGTGCTTGTCCTAGAAGCTGGTGGTCAGGGACAGGGAGCCTTTTGAGAGGTTTGTCATTGAGATACCTAACTCCTGGCCACTCTAAGTGTTTGACGAAGTAGCTAGCAGTCAAGGTAGAATGGATTTGAGCATTTGAAGAGATTGGAGATTATTTGGAATATCCAGTCACTGGAGAAAATGAGAGGTGAGCTAACAAAGAAGAGTGAAAGAAAGGTGAAGAGGTGCTGGGGCTTGAGATTAGAAATTCTGAATGTTTAGTGGCCCCGACATGCATGTGACTCCTTAGCCAGTGTGCAGGAGGAGAGGAAGCAGATGACGAGAGTGGTCCAGGGTGGGGTTTCGTCAATCAGATGTGGCAGAAAAGGAAGATGTGAGGACACAGGGGTGCTGGCAAGAATTGGGAAGGAAATGTGACCAGAAGGTGCCCTCGCAGGTTGAAAGGGAACAAACAGTTCACAGCCTTGAAGTGCTCTGTGTGCTCAAAGAATGGAGGCAGTGGGAAAAGGCTGGGGAGTGGTGTTGATCTCAGGACAGAGCAGTTCCAGGGTGTGGTCATAGGAGTGGGTGGCAGAAGTGGCCTGACAGAGACGACCAGATGAGTGGAGGGCAGCCCATAAGGAAAACTATAGAAAAGGGACTTTGATTCCACTTGGACAAACTTGTAAGATTCACTCTGAATCACAGGACAATATGTAGAATAAAACTGCATTTGGATGTTTGAGAACATGATAGATAGCTGTGTGTCCTAGATGTTTTGGGCAGTCTGCCTGGATGCAGGGGCATCTCCTCTCAGTGTCTCTGAAGACACCTGTTGGAATGTCTTTATTTAAAGTGGGGGGAAAAGTCTGGGCTTGCATCTCTTTAAGGAGGAAAATAAGAAAGCTTAGACAATGAATATAATTTATGGTACTACTTTATACTTTTCAGAGATATTTCACATTTTGCTGTTCAGTTTAGTGTGATGGTTCTGGGCAATCTATTTAAAAGTCAATTTTTAGTTTGCTACTTTGTGCAGAGAGGGTAGAAAGAAGTACATAACCCATATATTTCACTGAATGAAAGGACGGGTAATTAACAAAAAGATCTGAAAGTGCTAAGATAAATTTAAGTATTTTCTCATGCTAAGGAAAGCAATAGATTGATGCTGAGTTATATACACTTGAATTCCACCTAAAGTTTCATTTTCAACTTTATATATTTCTGTATTTGATTTTTTAACTGTAGTTATGTCTTTTAAGATGAGAGAAAAATAGAAGCAAATTGCATGTAGTGTTTCGTCTCCTACCATGTGCTGGGTGGTATGATGACAAAAAGATGCATAAGACTTGCATCTTGACTCCTAATAGCTTTGAATTTAGTTGAAGAAACGAGACATAAACACGGGAAGAGTTAGATAATTATGTAGGATGTAAATCACAAGGCACGACATGACTAATGGACAGACACATTGTTTGGACAGCAGATCTACAGAGTTCAGAAGAAAGGCCATTTCAGGCAGTGATGGTAAAGGAAGGGGTGTTATTGACAGAAAATGAAGGGAAAGAAGATCAGGGTTAAGTAGAGGGACTGAACCTTGGGAGTTATGAAGCCTTGTTTGACAGCTTCTGCCTGACCTTTCACCTCATTTCCCAATCGGTAGAAGGGAATGATGATGATATGTTGCCTCCCAAACTGTCAGGAGGTGAGACAGTGATTGGAGAGTTCTTTGCAGAAAAGTCCTGGTCCTTCCATAATGTGTAGAAGGTACACATTGCACACCTTTGGAAGTTTTAGGTTATTAGTTTCTGTTGTTCCCATTTACTGAGTTTTAGGTTATTTCGTTTCTGTTGTTTTCAGTTCAGTTCAGTAGCTCAGTTGTGTCCGACTCTTTGCGACCCCATGAATCGCAGCACATCAGGCCTCCCTGTCCATCACCATCTCCCGGAGTTCACTCAGACTCACGCCCATCAAGTCGGTGATGCCATCCAGCCATCTCATCCTCTGTCGTCCCCTTTTCCTCCTGTCCCCAATCCCTCCCAGCATCAGAATCTTTTCCAATGAGTCAACTCTTCGCGTGAGGTAGCCAAAGTACTGGAGTTTCAGCTTTAGCATCATTCCTTCCAAAGAACACCCAGGGCTGATCTCCTTCAGAATGGACTGGTTGGATCTCCTTGCAGTCCAAGGGTCTCTCAAGAGTCTTCTCCAACACCACAGTTCAAAAGCATCAATTCTTTGGTGCTCAACTTTCTTCACAGTCCAACTCTCACATCCATACATGACCACTGGAAAAACCATAGCCTTGACTAGACGGACCTTTGTTGGCAAAGTAATGTCTCTGCTTTTGAATATGCTGTCTAGGTTGGTCATAACTTTTCTTCCCAGGAGTAAGTGTCTTTTAATTTCATGGCTGCAGTCACCATCTGCAGTGATTTTGGAGCCCCCCAAAATAAAGTCTGACACTGTTTCCCCATCTATTTCCCATTTACTGAGATGCAAAGAATTAGCATATTGCTAAAAGTTTGGCCTTTTTTACAATAAGGAAAGACTCATAAAACTCTGAAGACATTTTATGCAAAACTACTAGACCAATGATTACTTTGGAAAAACTCTTTTGGTGTCCATGTATCCTTTTTTTAATCTTTATTTCCTTGAGCAAAGATAATAAGTAGTGAGCAAAGATAATAAGTAGTGAGCGAAACAAGAGGAACCCGATTCCAGTTTAGGAGGAAAATAATTTGTAATTCGCTTGTTCACCTGGAGTCCTTGAAAAAATTGGTGGAAGTTGCAGACTGGCTGGCAACTACTTTAGGTGCATCCAGGTTGGCCTCTGGCGTTTTGGAGACTGTGTGGCCTCAGAATTCATGGATTTCCTGGATATAAGGACATGAGTGTTAGTCATATCAACTTTGCTGGTAATTGCTTTGGGGATATGATATGAATTAGGCAAGGAAGTTTGTACCTAGACTGTAACTAATGTGGACCCTTCTTATACATCCATTGATCCTTCAACCACTCTCTAGTCCATGTTTATGCAAATATTTATACTTGCCCCAATTGCCAAAGACCTTGAGGCATCCAGCACTCTTGGGCTCTTAGTGTGACGGTGATAAACTTAGGATCGTGGACCTTTAGCCTCAAATCCACTGAGAGTACCTCTCTGTCTAGGGAGGTAGTCATTTTGGTGTGGTCTCACTTCCCTTCTCTAAGGTAGCAGTAGTAAGATGGACTAATAGTAAAATTCCTGAGTTAAGTATTTTGAGTAGGGAATTCTGTTTTCCTGACTATATCCAGTTGCCTACATCCTCCACTGGTCCACTCTTTTGCTGCTTATGGACCTGGTGACCCAAAGGCTGTAAGCATGATTTTCTCCTACTTTGCCAGATTGGGGACCTAGAGCTAAAAGAAGGCAGAAAATATGACAAAATATGTATGACAAAGAACAGTGGAGAAAGAGGAGAGATGAGAAGCTGAAGAAGGCTTGCATTACATCCACAGGGAGGGGATCGAGTCAGCTAGTGGTTCTCAAAGTGACGTGTCTGCCTTTTCCCCAATCTAAACGTCCACGTCTGACTCAGTTTCCTTGGAGGACACACACTAGGAAAATGAATCCAAGATGGCGCAATTCCTGCATTGCAAGTGTGTGTATGTGTGCGTGCTTGCGTTTGTGTGTCAGAGGTCAGCCCTGATGTAACTGCCATCAAGGTCATAGCAGGTGACGTCACAGTGGGTGAGGGTACATGCAGGCACCGCATGGCTGGGCTGCCCTTGGTGCTGTTCTCTTCCTGTGACTTCCCTATTTTTGGCACCCATCCTGGTGCCTAGCATACAGTAGGTGCTCAGTCAATGCTTGCTGGATGACTCACTGGATGAATGGGTGCTAACTCTGACTCCTGTTGGGAGTTTTGTGACCTGGAATCACTATGCAAGGAACGAGAAGGCTCAGAGCAGATTTGTGTCCTGCTTGTGACTTTCTTGTTACAACTGCAAATAATGTGTTACTCAGATAGAGAGGCTCTAAACCCGAGCTCGGGAATAGAATGCACAGTTGGGATTTTCTAGGGAGAGAGTCAGAATGAGTCTGTGACCCAACCTGGCTGAGGGGGGCAGGGTTTTAACCCAGCTTCACCCTAGCATGGGCATGCCAACCCATTCAAGTTCCAGCATCTGCTGGAGGTTCCTGACAGAGGTCAGCCTTTGCCTCTTGTTATGGAGAAAAAAAAAAAAAAAGGAAACTGTGCCTCCAAGATGATCTTGCCTTTGAGCCTGGT
Source organism: Budorcas taxicolor (assembly GCF_023091745.1). Classification (NCBI taxonomy): domain Eukaryota; kingdom Metazoa; phylum Chordata; class Mammalia; order Artiodactyla; family Bovidae; genus Budorcas; species Budorcas taxicolor. The sequence continues at coordinate 71,709,746 of NC_068919.1, forward strand.
GTGTGTCCCGACCAGGAAGAAGACTTCCTGCTGATGGCCCTCAGCCTGACTGATTTGTCAGGAAAATCTTTAAAGGCGGAGCTGACTTTATGGAGTCTCTGCTCAGCAGACACATGGATGTTTCTGAAGCAACAAAGGAGGAACAGTTGGGCCAGAGGTCAGAGGACTTCATGCTGATGTGCCTGTTGGCAGCGCCTGTCACTCTCCTGTAGCGATCTTCCATCTGTAAAACTAGATACCCATTACCTCCTGACTGGAGCTAACAGGGAGAGCGTGCTGTGGAGGTTTGAACATTCTCGGAATGTGTACAAAAATTTAAAATATTAATAAAAATGTGTTTACGTATAAATGGTGATTTCTCTCCTGCAAATAAATTCATAAGACATTTTTGCAGTCTTTGAAATTGTATGTTTGATATAGACATCCAAAGCACAATTGATAGTAATTGGTGCTTATGGGGAATTTTTTGAAGGGTATTTAATAATATGTATGCATTTATTCATTATTTATTTATTCAGAAAATGGATGGAAACCTATCTAATATGTGCCAGACCCTGGAAACATACTTGGGCCCGTGCTTCCTTTTGACATCCTAGCTGTGTACTTGGCCATGTGGTTTGTTTTGTAAATCAGCTTTAGAAGAAAGCTGCTGCTTAGAATTTGCTGTGCAAAATGTACCGTAGAGCCATTGGGATACTTCTGAGCAAGTCTGTAACCACCTTCAGCGGATCATATATGACGATGCACTGAAACAGTGGTTCTTAACCTTCAGCCTGTGTCAGCATCACCTGGAGGGCTTCTTAAAGTACAGATTGCTGGGCCTACCCCCAGAGTTTCTGATTGACAGGTTAAGGGGAGTGGGGTGCTTAACTGTGTGCAGTTCTGAGAGATTCCTAGGTGGTACTGATGTGGCCTGGGCTTCCCTGGTGGCTCTCAGTGGTAAAGAATCTGTCTGCTAATGCAGGAGATGCGAGTTTGATCCTGGGTCGGGAAGATCTCCTGGAGAAGGAAATGGCAACCCACTCTAGTATTCTTGCCTGGAAAATCCCATGGACAGAGGAGCCTAGCAGGCTACAGTCTAAGCATCACAAGAGAGTCAGACACAACCAACAGCTGATGCAGTCTGGGGACCACAGTGGGGAGCCACTGCATTCGAGACATTTCTTTAGCCCTAAGAGCCTTGCAAGTTCTGCTCCTTTTCAGAAACTGGTGTGGTTTATTATGGTTAATGTGATTCATGGTTGTGATCTGGGTTCTCATTTTGCTTTGCTTCAGAAATTTGGATTGAAACTTTTAGCTCAACTTCAATAAATATTAAACCATTAACATTTAAACTTGATTCCAGCCTTGATTATCTACTTCATTTTCTCCATTCTATTCTTTTTACCTGTTTATATTTTGCAATTTTGCCATATAACTTTCTGTAAACTGCATTTTGTGGAATGTAGTACATATTGATAAATGATTGCCAACACTGTTCTTTTCTTGGGCAATTGGCTTTCAAATCAACTATAAAATACTATGTTTTGTTTTTTTTCACGTTACAATTGTAAACAGTTTGTATCAGTAAATATTTCCAAAAGTCATTGGGGGTATTTGGAAAACAAAGACCTTCTCCTGTCTACTGCAGTGAAGATTGATTACTTTTAAATTCGAAATCTAGAAATAATATTTATTTAGCAAGTGGTTACAGTTCCCAAAGCTATGCCATTAGGCTCTATAAAATCAGTAGTATTGGGAAAGAATGGTGAATATTGTTCAAAGTCATAATCTTTACTCAAGAATGGTACATTAACATAGCAGTTACTTTATATTAACTGAAATTACAGAATGAAATGAGGAAATCAGGTGTCTAGATCTCAGGATAGACCATTAGCCAACCAATCTGTAGTTTTGAATTTTTATTTTATTTTTTTATTTTTAATTTAAATTTATTTATTTTAATTGGAGGCTAATTACTTTACAATATTGTATTGGTTCTGCCACACATCAACATGAATCCGCCACAGGTGAGGGATGGTACGGGGAGGGAGTTTTGAATTTTTAAAATAATTACTCTATTAGTAGGGGATGCAGATATTGAATATATCAGACATATATTTTGTTACTTTACTGTAAAAATACGTAATTAGTGTAAATATCCCAGGTGGCTCAGTGATCAAGAATCCACCTGCCAAGCAGAAGATACAGATTGGATCCCTGGGTTGGGAAGATCCCTGGAGAAGGGAATGGCAACCCACTCCAGTATTCTTGCCTGGGAAATCCCATGGACAGAGGAGCCTGGCGGGCAGCAGCCCATGGAATCACAAAGAGTTGGACACGACTGAGCAGCTAAACAACAACAACAAACGAATGAATAGGTGTGTTTAACAGAATTGATTTGATGTATCATTTTCATAACAGTACTCTTGGTAAAATATATGTCTAATACTTGTCATATTTGAGGTTAACAATTGACTAAATTGTTTGAGTTAAGGGTAGAATTCTTGGCAGGGATAACCACAAACAACAGATTATTCATATATATCCACTTAAACTGTTACTTTTTTGTTTATTCAGTCATAAATATATGCTCTTTATAATTGAAGTATAATTCGCAAATCATAAAAGTTACTCTTTCAAAGTGTACAGTGCAGTGATTTTGGTTTTTACACAGGTTGTGCAGCCGACAGCACTATCTGACTAATGTATTAGCTATAGGAACAGTGTCTCTGGAAAAGTCAACATTTTAGTGGCAACTAACATGTCCACCTACTCCAGTATTCTTGCCTGGAAAATCGCATGGACAGAGGAGCCTGATGGGCTATCGTCTATGGGGTTACAGAAGAGTCGGACATGGTTAGCAACTAAACAACAAAATAGTGGATTGAAAATTTGAAAATGAGATAGGAGGCATAATAGGGTGAGAAAGTTCTCAGTAAACAAAAAATAGAGCTGTTTTCAAACAACCAGTGCATAGATAATACGATATAACATACAGAAATTTATATTTTTTGAGAACGTTACTATATAAATGGAGAAGGAAATGGCAACCCGCTCCAGTATTCTTGCCTGGAAAATCTCATGGATGGAGGAGCCTGGCAGGTTACAGTCCATGGGGTCATGAAAAGTTGGACACTACTGAGCGACTTCACTTACTATATAAAAGCAAACTTCACAGTTTCTTAGATTGTAGGATGAACAGGGAAGGGAGGTAATGGTGAGACGAGGGGAGGAAGAACTGCTTAAAGTGTTGCCAAGCTTTAGTGTGCATCAGTCAGTCACCCCAGGGGTTTGTTACGTGCGAGGCTGGTTTACTGGGCTTGGGCTTGGGGCCTGTATTTGTACTAAGTACATCAGGAGACTCTGGCTCAAGGGGCCTAGAGAAGTTCTTGCAGCCCTTACTCCTTTAGCACTGGGGAGAAAAATGAAAAACTGAGGTGTCTTGAAAACATTCTCCCAAGTCCTTACCCCCTCCACCTTTTTTTTTTTTTTTTGGATGAGGAGTTCCTGTTCAGATTTTTTGCAACTCTTCGTGAAATCAGATAGTGTAATGGGCATGACATCATTTGCGTTACACAGTGTTAGTGCCAAAAAATAAAACCTTGTTATGTTAGATGCTGGTTGGAGGCAGTGAGTGGCTCATTTCCCTTCTTTCCTGGCCCCTTGGTCTCTCTGTCTCTCTTTTTCTGTATCTGTCTCTTTCTCTCTTTCTGTCTTTCTCTTTGTCTCTCTCCCCCTATCTTTCTCTTTGTTTCTTTCTCTCATTCTCTCTTCTTCTACTTTTAGCTTAAGGGAAGACCCTTCACCAACAGCTCGTCTGAAAACAATCTACAGAAAAGGAATGAATGGGAGTTCTTCTTAAAAGATCAGTCTTGGGTTCTCAGTGGGGGCCTTCTCCAGGAGCATGGACCAACACCAAAGGCTGCAGTATGAAAAAACTGGCTCAGCCTGGGGTGGGCGCACTCCTCACAAGATGGGGAAATTTGGAAACAAGACTCGCTTAACGTTGATAGGGCAAAGCTACCTACACAATCTAAAAAAGCCAGGTCCTTTTGCTCTGCCGCCTCCGGCTGGCTTTTCATCTGTATATTGCAGGGTTCACGTTTCTCACCTGCAGTATTATTCCTAGTTCAGATTTCTCTAGAGGTTACCTGGAATCAGGGCTCTATGGAGGCACTTTTTATTTAAAAGCTACTTTTCTTAAATAGACATTTTATTTTAGAATGGTTCCAGATTTACAGGAAAGTTATGAAAATAGAGTTCCCACACAGCTCATACCCAGTTTCCTTTTTTAATGTCCTACATCAGCATCATACTTTTATCACAGATAATGAGCCAATAATGATGCATTATTGCTAACTAAACTCCATAGTTTGTTCAGATTTCTTTAGTTTCTACCTAGTGTCCTTTTTCTGTGTTGGGATCCCATTCAGGATACTGCATTATGTTTAGTTGTCACGTCTCCTTAGGCTCCTCAAGACAGTCCCAGTTTCTCAGATTTGTCTTGTTTTTGATGAACTAAAAACATGAGGAGTACTAGTTAGGTATTCTGTGGAATATCCTTCAGTTTGGCTTTGTCTGATGTTTAGATTGAGGTGGTGGAGTTGTGGGGAAGAAGACCAGAGATAACGTACAGTCGGTCATTGTTGTTCAGTTGCCCAGTTGTGTCTGACTCCTTGTGACCCCATGGACTGGAGCAAGCCAGGCCTCCCTGTCCCTCACCATCTCCTGGAGTTTGTGCAAGTTCATGTTCATTGCCACCCAGCCATCTTATCCTCTGACACCCTCTTCTCCTTCTGCCCTTGATCTTTCCCAGCATCGGGGACTTTTCCAATGAGTCATCTGTGTGCATCAGATGACCAAAATGCTGGAGCTTCAGCATCGGTCCTTCCAGTGAATATTCAGGGTGGATCTCCCTTAAGATTGACTGATTTGATCTCCTTGCTGTCTAAGGGACTCTCAGGAAACTTCTCCAGCTCAAAGTTCTAAGGCATCAATTGTTTGGCGTTCTGCCTTTTTTACGGTACAGCTCTCAATCGTACATGACCACTGGGAAGACCATAGCCTTGACTCTACAGACCTTTGTCGGCAGAGTAATGTCTCTGCTTTACAGTCTGTCATTACATCACATTAATTACATCAGCATGCATTCTACACACACATACTAGCAAATGCATTATTAATGTTGATGGGAACCTTGATTGCATGGATGAGCTCGTGTTTGTCAGGTTTTTCCCATGGGGTTGCACTTACCCCCTCCTTTTCCTTCCTGTACTTTTTGGGAGGAAGTCACTATGTATAGCCCACATGTAAGGCTGGAGAGTTAGGTTCCATTTCCTGGGCTGAGGGGCAGGGAGAAGTATGTACATACATGATTTGGTGTTCTGCTTGTGAGATTTGCCCCTCCACATTTATTTAGTTGTTCAACATTTTGTTTAGGTCAGTTGAACCTGTGGATGTTTATTTTATACTTTAGCTTACAATCCAACACTCCATTATTTGGTCATAGAAACTGTCCAGCTTCAGTCTTTAGGATCTCTTTGAGTAGGCTCCTATGTCTCTTGGTGGCATAACACCATCATTGTGGGTTTGTTTTGTTTTTATGTTTTGAGCACTTCTTTATTCTTCCTGGCACTACAAATGGTCCAGGCTTATTTTGTATATTTATTGCTCCAGCCATAGAATCAACCATTTCCCCAGGAGAGCTGGTTCCTTTGTTTTGGAGAATGGTATTAGAAACCACATTCTGGGCACCGGGTATTCTTGTTGCTAATGGAGTGTCATTTCATTTAGGTCCTCTCAGAACAAGGAGAGATGTATTTATACCAAGCCTTAAATGTACAAGGGTTTCCCTGGTGGCTCAGATGGTAAAGAATCTGCCTGCAATACAGGAGACCCGGGTTTGATCCCTGGTCTGAGAAGATGCCCTGGAGAAGGGAATGGCTACCCACGTCAGTAGTCTTGCCTAAAGAATCCTATGGACCGAGGAGCCTGGTGGGCTACAGTCCATAAGGTCACAAAGAGTCAAACACGACTGAGTGACTAACAGTTTCACTTTACATATCCACGTATCTGTAGGTATTTCTCTCTCTGTGTCTATGTATATGCATCTGTGTTAAGCCAAATATGAGTTTGCACTGATGCCTTCAACTTCAGTATGCTACACAGATCGTTCTAGCCTTTCTCCCTTACTTGTCTTTTGTCTACAAATTCTAATGGTGAGAACTTCTTCCCACCACCCATCATCCATTTACTTACATATGGCTTCAGGATGATTAACTGGTACCACCCCACCTCCAACCCTCAACTTTTCCAGCTAGGGTTCTGTGCTTATGTGAAGTTCCTTTTGCTTTAGTCTTAGAGTCCTCACTCATTTCCAAAGTTACTAGGTCAGTGCCTTTTCCCTCCATCCCTCAGTGAGGTTATTTCATAGTTCTGAGTGTACTTGATTCTTACGTTGCAGTTTGCGTTCCATCTAGGGATCACTTGACTCCCCCAATGCTTTTTATTTCATTAATTGCATCCATTCAAGTTGACTGTAAAGTTTTGTGGGTTTTGGCAAATGCTTAGTGTCCTGTATCTGCAGCATACAGCGTAGTTCACTGCCCTCAGAAGACCCTTGTACTGATTAATGAAGAACTTGAAATTATGGCTAGGCGAAAGAAATAGGAATGAGTATTAGAAAATGTCTTCTCATGAAAAGGCAAGGGCTGGTGGGGCCTTGTTTGCTGCTTTAGGAGAAGGCAGATTCTAGGGCCCAAGGATGTGTTTAGGTTAGAATCAAGTGACGTGACAGAGAAAAGTGTGGAGTGGGTTTTTCATTTTAGCAAAAAATCTCCAAAGAGTCCTAGTGGAAGTACCGCTGGTGGATCTGAAGTGAGAGGTGGGTGGTGGACATCCTGTTTCAGGCCTCTCTTCTTTTATTCCAAGTTCTACAGCGGCCTCAGCTCAGCCTTTGGCTGAACATTCTACCCAGAGTCCTACCAATCAGCTACATCTGAGAGCAGTTCTGGTTTTACTTCTGCGTGATGTTTGGAGACTGGTCTGCTATCAGGCTCTCCCCTGGCTGAAGCCCTAGTTGGCTTTCAGCTGCAGCTGCGTAGTTTCTAAGCGTTGGCAAAGTTAATTTAATAAGAGAATAGGACAGGTGAGCTTTAGGAAAGCTTCTTGGGCAAATATTAATCAGGTGTATTGAAAGTCATAAATATATTAGGATTCCATCCACAGGATGGTGGGAATGGCATTTGAGGACCTAGAATCCATCTCTAGTTCAGCCTGCCAATTTAAAGTGATTTACCCTGGGTGTCTCTGCAGTACAGTGGGGACAAGGGTCCTATACTTTCCCTTACTCAGAAGGCAGTTGTGACGATACATAGGGAAAGAATGTGTGAGATTTCTCAGGGTACCCAAGATAGATGAAGTGCCTTTCTGTACGCTCTTTTGCTGGCTTTGTTGTCTCCTGTCCTCTAAACATAGCTTTGCCTCTTGACTTTGCTCTATGAACTCACCCTCTGTTCTTGGCGGGGGTCTGTCTTGAGGTTCAGTTATCCTTAGTGTATGGATGACACCCCTCACTCTGTCTAGGCCTTTGTTTTAATTTGCAGGCCCCATCTGTCTTTTTGTCGAATATTTCTACCTCAATGTCTTCTCAAAAAAATCAGTATACTTAAAAATTAGTCATCCTAAACCAACTGATTCAATGGACATGAGTTTGAGCAAACTCTGGGAGATAGTGAAGGACAGGGAAGCCTTGTATGCGGCAGTCCATGGGGTTGCAAAGAGTCCAACACAACTTAGCAACTTAGCAACAACAAAACCAAGTGACCTTCTAGACTGTCTTACTTCTTCCAGGATAAGTCTTCCAAGCTTTCAGATCCTGGAACCCTTTCTGGTTTTTCATCATCCCCAGCCCTTAGCCCCCAAGCCATACTGAGCTCCTTCTGTAATATCTCCTTCCTGTCTCCTCCTCCATCACTGACCTGTACCACTGGAACAAACGCTTAACTGTGTCCTCTTCCCCTAGTCCTCTAACTTGTCTCCCAGCCTGTTCTTTACTATTGCTAGTCTAATTTTTCTTAAATTTAAAATCTCAACTTGGCATCCAAGGCACAATTTGAATTTCCAGCTTTACCTTCCTGCTTAATTAAAATATATAACTGAACTACATGTTCCTTCTTGCTTCAGTGCTGTGCGCTCTCCTTTTCCCCACCCTGCTTATCTTGGCAGGTTAAATTTTAGAGGGGAATTAAACTTTCAGGTAGAAGATTCAGTGGTATAAATGAACTTTAGGCAAGTATGAGGAGGACCTTTCCAACAGAACTGCTCAGGAGGAATGGGTACCACGGGAGAGGCCCCCCTGTTACTTTCTGGTTCCCAAGCCTGGCATCCCGTTAAAGGCCTTAATCTTCCTTCACCTCTGCAGCTTATGGCTTCTTTTCTGAAGCTGCTTCCTCCCATGAAACCACACTTGAGCAAATCCCCCATCCCTCAGATGGCATCTCTGGTTTTTCTTTCTTCCACCTTGTAAAATGAATTTGCTTTCTTCTTTCTCCCTTTCCTGTGCTCTTTCTTAAAAAGTTGAAGGCTCTTGGTGATCACCTTTTGAGAAAGATTCCTAGATGAGAACTCCAGCCTGATCCTCACTCCATAGTTTGTCTTTAGTTCTGTCTTCTTGCCAGATGTTTCTATTTGGGTTCCTTTGTGTCCAAATTTGAACTCGTTTCCTTCCTTCTAAAATGTGTTCCTTCCCCCTGAGTTCCCTGCCTGATTGATGGCAACAGAGGCTGGAAGGCTTTTTCTGTGCAGGGCCAGCCAGTAAGTATTTTTGGCTTTGTGGGTCGTAAGGTCTCAGTTATAACCACTCATCTCTGCCCTTGAAGCACAAAAGCAGACATAAATAATATGTAAACAAAAATGAAGGTCACTGTGTTTCAATGAAGCTTTACTTAGAAAAACAAGCAATGGGCTGAAATTGACCTGTAGGCCATAGTCTGCTGACTTTTGGTCTAGGTCACCTAGGCTTCGAATTCAATATTCCTTTGACCTTCCTACTGCTTGTGTTTGCTTTGTATGATTTTAATTTCTACTGACTCCACCCTTAAGAAACCTTTCATATTTCTGGATCATACTCTTCCCCCATTCATTGGTCTAGTAGACAAAATAACCTCTCTTACATGTTATTCTCCATCAACTTACAGAATCAAAACTTCTTGTAACTCCTCTTTAATAAGGTTAAAATTCTTGAAAGGCAGCTGTTTCTACAGTTTTTGCTTCTAACCTTCTCTCCTACTCATCTGTATGAACACTTCCCCATCCACGCTGGGTTAGTTTATGTTCTGATACTGTTTCTATCTCTGCTCATGATGTGCTGCTGACTCACAAGGATCTCCTCTCCCACTTACTGAAGCTTGTCTTCAGGCCTCCACTCAGGCGAAGCTCTGCCCTAGCCCAGTGATTGCTCCTCCCTCACTTTCTTTTTAATTGAACTAGAGTTGACTTAAAATGTTGTGTTAGTTTCAGGTATACAGAAAAGTGACTCAGTTATAAATATATATGTATATATATGTATACTTATCCATATATATATGTATATTTATCATTTTCCATCATCAGTTATGAAGAGATATTGAATATAGTTTCTTGTGCTATACAGTAGGTCCTTGTTTTTTTTTAATCTATTTTATATATAGTAGCTGCTGCTGCTAAGTCACTTCAGTCGTGTCCGACTCTGTGCGACCCCATAGATGGCAGCCCACCAGGCTCCCCCATCCTGGGATTCTCCAGGCAAGAACACTGGAGTCGGTTGCCATTTCCTTGTCCAATGCATCAAAGTGAAGAGTGAAAGTGAAGTCACTCAGTCGTGTCCGACTCTTAGCGACCCCATGGAGCCTACCAGGCTCCTCCATCCATAGGATTTTCCAGGCAAGAGTACTGGAGTGGGGTGCCATTGCCTTCGATGATATATAGTAGCATGCATATACTAATCCCAAACTCCTAATTTATCTCCCCACCTTTCCTCTTTGGTAACCATAAGTTTGTTTCTATGTTTGTGAGTCAGTTTCTGTTTTATAAATAAGTTCGTTTGTGTCATTTTTTTTTTTTAGATTCTACATATAAGTGATATCATATGATATCTGTCTTTCTCTGTCTGACTTACTTAGTATAATCTCTAGATCCATCCATGTAAATAATGCTATAAATGACGTTATTTCATTCTTTCATTCTTTTTTGGCTGAATAATATTCTATTGTGTGTGTATACACCACATTTTCTTCATCCATTCATTTGTCAATGGACATTTACGTTGCTTCCATGTCTTGGCTATCATTAATGATGTTGCTATGAACATTGGAGTGCATGTATCTTTTCAATTTTTAGTTTTCTCCAGATATATACCCAGAAATGGGATTGCTGGATCATATGGTAACTCTGTTTTTATTTTTTTAAGGAACACCCATGAAAAGTGAAAGTGAAAGTCGCTTAGCTGTGTCCAACTCTTTATGACCCCATGGACTGTATAGAACTCTCCAGGCCAGAATACTGAAGTGGGTAGCCTTTTCCTTCTCCAGGGGATCTTCGCAATCCAGGGATCGAACCCAGGTCTCCCACATTGCACGTGGATTCTTTACCAGTTGAGCCACAAGGGAAGCAAGGAACTTGCATAGTGGCTGTGCAAATTTACAATCCTGCCAAGAGTGTAGGAGGTTTCCCTTTTCTCCACACCCTCTCCAGCATTTGTTATTTTTATAGACTTTTTGATGATGACCAGTCTGACCAGTGTGAAGTGATACATCATTGTATAGTTTTGATTTGCATTTCTCCAGGTGGCTCAGTGGTAAAGAATCTGCCTGCAGTGCAGGAGACACAGGAGACACAGGTTCGACCCCTGGGTTGGGATGATCCCCTAGAGGAGGGCATGGCAACCCACTCCAGTATTCTTGCCTGGAGAATGCCATGGGCAGAGCAGCCTGGTGGGCTACAGTCCACAGGTTTGCAAAGAGTTGGACGTGACTGAAGCAACTGAGCATGCAATGATTAGTGATGCTAATTATTTAGCAAAAGATGCTAAACATCTTTTCATGTACCTGTTGCCATCTGTATGTCTTCTTTGGAGAAATGTCTGTTTAGGTCTTCTACATTTTTTTTGGTTGGGTTGTTGGTTTTTTGATATTAAGCTGTTTGAGTATTTTGGAAATTAAGCCTTGATGTTAGTGTCATTTACAAATATTTTCTCCCATTCTGTAGATTCTTTTTTAGAAATAATATAGTTTTTATTTTATTTTATTTATTTTTATTTTTTTAGTTTTTACTTTATTTTGCTTTACAATACTGTATTGGTTTTGCCATACATTGACATGAATCAGCCACGGGTGTGCATGAGTTTCCAATCCTGAACCCCCCTCCCACCCCATATCATCTCTCTGGATCATCCCCGTGCACCAGCTCCAAGCATCCTATATCCTGTATCGAACATAGACTGGCAATTCATTTCCTACCTGATAGAATACATGTTTCAATGCCATTCTCCCAAATCATCCCACCCTCTCCCTCTCCCACAGAGTCTAAAAGTCCATTTTATACATCTGTGTCTCTTTTGCTGTCTCGCATAGAGTGTTATCATTACCATCTTTCTAAATTCCATATATATGTGTTGGTATACTGTATTGGTGTTTTTCTTTCTGACTTACTTCACTCTGTATAATCGGCTCCAGTTTCATCCACCTCATTAGAACTGATTCAAATGTATTCTTTTTAATGGCTGAGTAATACTCCATTGTGTTTATGGTTTTCTTTACTGGGCAAAATCTTTTAAGTTTAATTATGTCCCATTTGTTTATTTTTGCTTTTATTTCCATTACTTTGGGAGATGGATCCAAAAAAACATTGCATGATTTATGTCAGATAGTGTTCTGTGTATGTTTTCCTCTAGGAGTTTTAGAGTATCTGGTCTTACATATAGGTCTTTAATCCGTTTTGAGTTTACTTTTGTGTATTGTGTTAGAGAATGTTCTAATTTCATTCTTTTACATGTAGCTGTCCAGTTTTCCCATCATCATTTAAAGAGACTGTCTTTTCTTCATTGTGTATTCTTGTCTTTGTCATTAATTATTGACCATAAGTCCATAATTTATGGATTAATTTAATGGATTTACTTTCAGGTGTTTTATCCTGTTTAATTGATCTATGTGTCTTGTTTTGTGCCAGTACCCTACTGATTTGATGACTGTAGCTTTAGGGCATAGTGTGAAGTCAAGCAGTATGATTCCTCCGGCTTTATTATTCTCTTATAAGATCATTTTGGCCATTTGGGGCCTGTAATGTTTCCATACAAATTTTGAAGCTTTTGTTATAGCTCTGTAAAAAAATACCATTGATAGGCATTGCATTGAATCTGTAGATTGTCTTGGATAAGATGGTCATTTTAACAGTATTGCTCTCTTTTCACCATTTGTTTTGTCTTCAATTACTTTGATCAGTATCTTATAGAGTGCAAGTCTTTTGCTCCCTTACGTAGGTTTATTACTAGGTATTTTATTCTTTTTGACGTGATGGTAAATAGGATTGTTTCCTTAAGTTCTCATTCTGATATTTTGTTGTTAATGTACAGAAATGAAATAGACTTCTATATATTGATTTTGTATTTTGCCACTTTACCAGATTCATTGATGAACTCTGGTAATTTTCTGATGGTGTCTAGGGTTTTCTCTGTATAATATCATGTCATCTGATTGCTCCTTTTCTTTTTTTTAAGAATCTTTTTTTGATGTGGGCCATTTTCAAAGTCTTTATTAAATTTGCTGCAATGTTTGTTTTATGTTTTGATTTTTCAACTGTGAGGCAGGTGTGTTCTTAGCTCCCTGACCAAGGCTTGAACCCACAACCCCTGCACTGGAGGGTGAAGTCTTAACAACTGGAAAGTCTCTAATAGCTTCTTTTCTTGATCTCAGTAGTGCTTTTGATGTTGTCCTTACCTGTTCCATTGAGAGTGTACTGGGTGGTATTTTCTATCTGTGTGGTATTCCTACTTCTCCATCTAAACTTTAAGAAGCTGTTAAGGGTGGCCAAGAGTCGGACATGACTTAGCTTCTGAACAACCACCAGGATGCCCAGTAGGTACTCAGTCGACATGGTAATGGTCATACGTTGAACTCTCCTTCCTCTAGATCAGCTCATCTCTTTAGAGACCATCTTATTTAATGGTACCATGATTATATTGGCCTCATACACTCTCTCTGTGCCCACTTCTCTTTCATGTTCAACTCCATCTCTGATTACAGAGTCTAGCTGTTGCTCCCTCCCCTACCTTTCCTTTTCTGCTCCCCTCCTGCAGCCCCTCTGTTGCTGGCTTAGCTCAGGTCACCTGCATCCTTTGCTAAGACCACTGGAATAGCCTTCAACTATGCGTTCCCACCACCAGCCTCTCTCCCCTTATTACCCAGTACCAGTAGGGCTTTGTCGTGTTTGTATAATCCTGAAACATGCAGATGGCCCTTAGTGGCTCCCCGTTCCCTTGGAATGAGGGCTAGCTTTCCAGGGTGCCAGGAAGCCGCTGATAGCTTTTCCTATCCAGCCTTGTTTCTGCCCCATCTCATTTACAGTCTGCATTCCACCATATGCAGCCCTGATAGTCGATGTGCATTTGCACATACTTCTGTCTCTCCTTCCCTAGCCCATCTGGAAAACTGCCACCTGTATATCGAGGTAGGGCACATATGCCACCTCTTTACAGCATTCCTCTCTCCTTCCCTCTGGAAGACCAAAGGGGGTGAAAGTGTTACAGTGTAACCCTTGGGAGAGACCTTGGGCTTGATGCATTTTCTAATGTTCCTTCAGATTCACAGTCATCTAAAGGAGACCAAGAGCCTGAGTGGTGAGAAATTAAGTAGACAGGTCTATAAAACATCCTGAATGCTTAAGTATGCTAAATATGTAGTTCTGACTTCTTGCTTTGGCTTGGCTTTCTTCCTCCATTATAAAGTAGAATAGTTCTGGTTTTATTTATATCCTTTTCTTAAAAAGAAAACTGAGATCTTATGTGGCAAACACTTGGAATCTCCATCTCGTAATATTTCTCTGTTCTTGTGGGAGAGTGGCCTCAGGAGGAGGCTCACTGTGGGGCTGACAGCTCACCTCAGGTCGCCCCCTGGGGTTGTGGAGGCCTCTGAGCAGGAAGGGGGCATGGATGGCGTTTCTCACCTCTATCCACATGCAAAGGTCACCTGTCCCCTTCACTTACTATCTCATCCTGGCAAGGATAGCATATGTTATCTTTCTAGAGGGGTCTACAAAACAGAAAAGAGAAGGGTGGAGATCATGTCAAATGTGTACTTTTAAGGTGTTCTTTGATGTAGGGAGCACAACTACTGTGGTTCCTCTCTCAGTTTAGGGTCTGGTCTGGCATGAGATTCTTGCTGGGGCAGATACCTTATTGGAGGAAAAAGAAAGTGCCTTCCTGGTTCTGGAGGGTGCTATTCTGGGAGTCCTCTGTTGGTTTCAAGGGTGGGCCTTTTCTGTCCATCTGGGGTAGCAGCAGCTCTGGATCTCCTTGGCTGGGCAGATACTTTCAGAGCTGCGATCCTTGTTCATAAAGGAGGTGTCAGGTAGCCCTCCCAGCACAGAATTGAACGCCCTAGGAGGTGAAGAGGGAGGAATTGTAGTGGAGTGTTTTGAAGAGCCTAAAGCATCCATCATCTAATTAACATTTTCGATTCCTTGGACACTGGAGTCAAAGATTGAGACACACACACACATAGCACTTACACAGTAGACCATTTCTATCTATCCTTAGCTCATTAAAAATGCTTTAGTCCTAAGAGATCCAGTCTGGATTATTTTTTCCTGATTTTTTCATTTTGAGCAGAGAGACTTTGGAAAACTAATTTTAATGCAAAAGAGTTCCAGTTTTGCCAGGAGATACACATCTTACACTAGGACATAGGGGTAATGGGCTCTGAGTTGAAATAATTCTAAATTTAAATTTATAGTGATTGGGTGTGTTGAGCTGGCGATGGGGCTCAACATTAGTAATTAAGAATTATCATGAAGCTTAAACATGCATTTGAGAGACAGACTCTTGTGTTGTCTTTACTTCCTCCATGGAGTTCAAAACTTGTTTCTGGCTTGGAATTGTAGAATCTCAGATATGAAAAGGGCTTAAAGCTTAGTCAACCTTTAGTGTCTAGGTGTGGAAGCCAGATGATCTGCCACGGGAGCTGTGGTCACAGCCAAGGGCTCTTTCCCTACCATCCTCTTCAACTATACAGAGTATCCGGGCTTAGCAAGATGAGGATTTAGTCACTGACAAATGATGGTATCTTCCTTCACTTTAAACTATAGTCAGATTTGATAAATTTCACCTTATCATCTCATTTTTTTTTTCCCTGTAGCTGGACAGGTGGATCAACCCATGATGCCATTTCTTTTTTTCTTTTAAACACCAAGCACATTTTGTATTGGAATATAGCTGATTAACCATGTTGTGATAGTTTCAGGTGAAGAGCGGAGGGATTCAGCCATGCATATACTTGTATCCATTCTCATTTTTAATCTGTGGTGCTTTTTAATGCGCTTTCAACTTGCAAACCTTGTCTGATTGTGAAAGTGGAAAGTCAGCAGGGACATAGGATTTGCCTTATTTACCCCCTTTTCCTTTAAACTCCTTCCCATGACAAGACAATGTGCTGTGTGTGTGCAGCGCATGACCCTGACTCAGGTCCTCCAGGCAGCTGACTGATGGGACCTGAGCCGCTCGCTGCATTTTGCCCGCCCCAGCACAGACTAGCCACACTCCATGGCTCCTGCCACGTGCCCTGTGAAGAGCCATCAGGTGACACCATCAGGCTGGTGCCACTCCCACTGGTCTTGGCAGCGAGGAAGGGAGGCTGGAACACTGAAGCTTGGCATTTGGCAGGGAGTGCCCTCAGGTGCTGAGGGCACAAGTCCAGCCTGAGTTCCCAGGGAGATGGGTGATGTGATTGACCTAACATGTCACAAAGCCCAGACAGGCGGGTTCAGTGAACAGAAGGCATCAGGTAAACCTGCAGCAACCCGCAGGCAGAGGCAGGCACACCAGCCTCGGAGCCTGCTGTGGAGCTGGTGCAGGAGCTTCCCTGAGTTTGGATCTTGGCTTGGCCTTCATTGCTGGGTGACCTTGGACAATAACATCACTGAGCCTCCATTTTTTCTGTCTGTACACTGGTGGTGGAATTACTTACCTCACAGAAGGGTAGGGGGAAGCTGAGAAATAGTGTAGGTCAGGTACCTGGCAGGGCCCCTGCACACTGATGAGTTCATGACACAGTAACTGCTATTTCTATTGCTAACAAACACAGCTGCATACCTCCTTATTGATTATTGGTACAATTCTGTAAAGAATTTTTTTCCCTCCAAGAATTTGAGCTCTCATTTTTAAGTCTGATGGTTGTAGCTGGAAGAGAATTGTGAAATGCTTTATCATGTTTTGAGGTTCTTTGGTTACTTATCCCTAGAGTAAGACCTAGAAAAGTTACAGAAAGGATTTACCTAGCCAAGAAGCTAGGTGTATCACACATGTCTAGCTGAAGATGTCAATTCACCATAGAGTTTAGGTGAACCTTCTGCTGCTGCTGCTGCTGCTGCTAAGTCACTTCAGTCGTGTCCGACTCTGTGCGATCCCATAGACGGCAGCCCACCAGGCTCCCCCCGTCCCCAGGATTCTCCAGGCAAGAACACTGGAATGGGTTGCCATTTCCTTCTCCAAAGCAGGAAAGTGAAAAGTGAAAGTGAAGACGCTCAGTCGTGTCTGACTCTTAGCGACCCCATGGACTGCAGCCTACCAGGCTCCTCTGTCCATGGGATTTTCCGGGCAAGAGTACTAGAGTGCGGTGCCATTGCCTTCTCCCGGTGAACCTTCTACCTCTGCCCAATAAAGGGTTGGTGTTTTTTTTTTTTTTTTCTTTTAATATGCTAGAGCCTTTTGCTTATCCTATGCTCAGATGAATATCAAGTAGCCAGAAGTTTCCTGCCTGTGATCAATTCTAATGCCTTCTGTGAAGGGAAATGGTTGTAAATTATTACCAGTTAATTAAATGAGTGTTTCCGTTGAGTCCTGTGTGCAGGCTTTTATCCAAGCCTGTTTAGAATCATGGAACATTAGAGCTTGAAAGGTTGTTAAACAATTGTCTTGTTTCATGGGCAAGAAGACCAGGTTCGGGATGTAGGTGATTTGCTCAGCTTCTGCAAAGTGATGCCAAAAGAAACACTGGCTCAAGATGTGTGGTGGGGGAGGAGAGAGAGGGGCTGGCAGTATGGGGGCACGTCAAGCAATCTGAATATGATCCCTAAGCAGTGGGCCTGTATAGTCCATATGCTACTGGTTTGCCTTGGAGCCATCTTGAAGTGCTTTTATATTTTATGAAGTACTGTCACAGAGTATTTATTGTAGGGTAAAATACTGTCATTCCTATTTTATAGGTGATGAAATTGAATTGGTCAGATGACCTCCCAATTTGGCTCACTAGACCAAATCAGCAGTTATTTGTTGAGTGATTACTTGGTTCAAGGAACTCTGCTAGGTCCTTCGGAGAATTAAAAAAAAAAAATTGTCAGCTCCCTTGGGATTGGAGCTTATAGACATAACTGCAAGTGATGAGATGTAAGTGTGAAATTTTATCTGATTGTTCAAGGGCATTGGTAAATACTAAGATAATAATCGAGAAAGGAATTTTGAGACTGGAGGGACCAATGCGCATGTCAGGATCCTCCTGGCAAAAGTTTCTTCCTTCAACTTCTGTAGCTACATCATCTTTGCCAGGTACACTCAGCTGCTCCTATCACCCTCAGCCCCAGGGAACTTCTCTGGGAAGTCCTGAGCACCTGGCAATGATCCTGACTCTAGGAGTCATCCAGCCAAGGTTGGGATGAGTGGATAGATGAAGAGAGAATGGCTTTCTAAGCAGAGACAGCAACACAAGCCCAGGTGTGGCTGCACCACAGTGAGGAGACAGACCTGACTAGCAGAGCAGGTTTAAAGAATGGAAATTTGAAGAGGTTTGGGTTAATTAGTGGGGATACAGAGGGGAGCTCACGGTGCCCTGGAAAGCCCGGTGAAGCAGAATGAGTTTTCTTCTGGAGGTACTGGGAAGCCTCTGGAGGCTTGGATGGAGGAAAGTTGATGAGAGTGGCACTTTGGGAAGAGCATTTGGGCCGTGAGATGTAGGCACTTGTTTTGTTTGTTTTTATACCATAGATGTTGTAAATTTTGGTGCAGTCCAGTCTATCATTTTCTTGTCACTTGTAATTTTGCTGTCATACCTAAGAAACCGTTGCCTAACCCAAAGTCAGGAAAGTTTATTCCTGTTTTCTTCTAAGAGTTTTATAGCTATAACTCTTAGTTTTAGGTCTGTGATCCATTTTGATTTCATTTTTACATATGGTGTGAGGTAGGGGTTCGCTTTATTCTTTTGCATGTGGAATACAGTTGTCACAGCACCATTTGTTAAAAAGAGTATTCTTTCTCCATTTAATAGCCTTGATGCTCTCCTGCCCACTTTTAATCCCTTTCTACCACTTGTTCTATTTCCCTTATCCATCCCCAAGCAACCACAGATATGTTTTCTGCCAATATAGAAGCTATATGTTTATAGCCATGTAAAACTATATGTTGTCTTGCTTTTTCTAGGCAGAATATTCTCTTTTGTGTTTGGCTTCTTTCGTTTACTATTCTTACATTTTGCTGCATATATCAATAGATTATTCTTTTTATTCTTGGGGCTTCCTAGGTGGCTCAGTGGTAAAGAATCTGCATGCAGTGCTGGAGACCCAGGTTCGATCCCTGGGTCGGGAGGATACCCTGGAGAAGGGAATGGCTACCCACTCCAGTATTCTTGCCTAGAGAATTCCATGGACAGAGAAACCTGGCAGGCTGTAATTCATGGGGTTGCAAAGAGTCAGACACAACTGAGCGACTAATACACATTCCATTGTATGGCTATATTGTATTTTTTTAAAAGCTCTTGTGAACATTTGCATACATATCTTTGAATATATGCTTGCGTTATTCTTCCCTAAATACAAGTCAAATGACTGGATCAAATGGGAGATGTATGTGTAACTTTTAAGAAAATATCAAACTGGTTCCAAAGTGATGGTATCATTTTACAATCCCATCAACAGCATATGAGAATTCCAGTTGTTCCACATTCTTCCATTTAGTATCGTCAGACTTTTTAATGTTAAACCTCCTAATAGGTATGCATTGTTTTTGCATTTTGGTTTTAATTTACATTTCTCTAATGAGTCCTTGGAAGAAAAGTTTGACCAACCTAGATAGCATATTCAAAAACAGAGACATTACTTTGCCAACAAAGGTCCGTTTAGTCAAGGCTATGGTTTTTCCAGTGGTCATGTATGGATGCGAGAGTTGGACTGTGAAGAAAGCTGAGCACCAAAGAACTGATGCTTTTGAACTGTGGTGTTGGAGAAGACTCTTGAGAGTCCCTTGGACTGCAAGGAGATCCAACCAGTCCATTCTAAAGGAGATCAGCCCTGGGATTTCTTTGGAAGGAATGATGCTAAAGCTGAAACTCCAGTACTTTGGCTACCTCATACAAAGTGTTGACTCATTGGAAAAGTTGACTCTGATGCTGGGAGGGATTGGGGGCAGGAAGAAAAGGGGACGACAGAGGATGAGATGGCTGGATGGCATCACCAACTTGATGGATGTGAGTCTGAGTGAACTCCGGGAGATGGTGATGGACAAGGAGGCCTGGTGTGCTGCGATTCTTGGGGTCGCAAAGAGTTGGACACGACTGAGCGACTCAACTGAATAACTGATTATGTTGATCTTGTCTTTATGTACCTATTTGCCATCTTTATACATGTCTTGTTTGGTGAAATTAAGTGATGAAGCTCATTTTTTTAAAATTGGGTTTTTTGTTGTTGTTGTTGTTTTAAAACAGAGTTAAGTGAGTTCTTTATGAGAAAAAGTTACGTATATTTTCTCCGGATCTGTAGCTTGTCTTTCATTCTCTTGAAAGTATCTTTCAAAGAGCAGACATTTTCATTTAGATGAAGTCCAGATTATCATTTTGTTTTTTAATGGGTTGCACTTTGGTCCTATATCTAAGAAATATTTGCCTAACCCACGGTCCCAGAGATTTTCTCTGATGTATTTTTCTTGAAGTATTAAAGTTTTAGGCTTTATATTTAGCTCTGTAATCCATTTTGAGTTAATTTTTGTGTAAGCTACAGTGTGTGAGTTCAAGTTCAGTATTGTGTATAGGAATATCCTATATGGGTTCATAAGAATGCCACATTTTGAAGGCCATTGCTTTCTGAATTTCAACAAGGACTTCGGAGTTGCCCTCCTCACTAATAGAAGTGGTCTATAGGAAAGAGGGCTTAGTTTATTCTCTTCTCCCTGAACGACTGTTGCAGAAAGAATGCTCAAGGTCTGACTTTGTAAGGGGGGCCTCCTGGGCACTCTGGCCTCAGCCCTGTTATAGTGTACATTCTGTAAGTGCCATAGATGATGACAAGGTAACCCAGGCCCTGATTTGGAAGGCCATGAAGCTGACGAGCCGAGAGACTGAATGACTGGATTTGGGATTCAGTGAGCCTTGGGACCCACAGAAGCGAGCTGAAATTCTGTAGAAAAATACAAAGCTTAGGATTTGGGGCCTAATCACTGTTTAGGATGTGGAAAGCAGAGCCTTATAGCAGGTAGAAAAGATGCAAAGGTTTTAGTTGATGACAAACTCAGGTTGGGTCACTGGATCTTCTCTAAAGTGTTCATGAAGTCTGTAGCTGCATCACTAAAGGGCACTGTCAGTGTTGACATCAAGGTTGTGATAACCTTGCTTTATCCTGTTAAGGTTTGGTTGCACCTGTGGGCTGATGTTCACTCTTTCATGGGGGTGTGGAGCAATTGGAGCTTATCTGGAGGAAACTTATCAGAATGGTAAAGGAGGAGAAAACCATGTCCTATGTGAAACTATTTGGAATATCCTTGTTGGTTTGTTAATTTACTCACAAAACCATTTCAGTCCTCTTATGTGCAAGGCAGTGTCCTAAGTGACCAGGGCATAAAGACTATAACAATAAGTGGGTTCCAACAATGGTCTCTGTAATGGTGTGGAGTTGTCCACTTGTCTAAAAGAGGTCTTGAGACTTACTTGGTGGTCTAGTGGTTAAGAATCTGCCTTACAATGTGGGGAACACCGGTTCTATCCCTGGTCCAGGAAGATCCCACATGGCGCAGAGCGGCTCAGCCTTCGCACCACAGCGCCTGAGCCCAGGTGCTCTAGAGCCCATGCTCTGTAATGAAAAGCTACCTCAATGAGAAGCCTGTGAGCAGCAGAGAAGACTCAGCACAGCCATAAATAAATCAATCCCACTCCCTTGTAAAAAAAGCCTGATGAGCCCCTCTTTGCCTGGCAAGGTAATAAAGCCATCCTTAAAAAGTAATAATAAAAATAAATAACTAAAACAAAAGTGGTCTCAGAAGGTCTTCCTGTAAAAAAAATGAGCTTTGAGTTGACTCTTGATGGACAAATAGGAGTTTGACAGTTTACAAAGAGAAGGATTTTCTAGATAAAAAGGCCGCATGCCCCAAATCACTAGGCAACAAGCTTCAGACAAGTAATGGGTATTTTCCACCATTTTGACCACATTCTCCATTATGCTGTCTGACCCAGAATCCGTTTTGTTGATCTCTCAGCTTATAAATGAAATAACATGCCTCCCCGCAGAGTCTGCAGGTAATTGAAAGAGGCTGAGATGTGGGTTGTGTATGTTTGGGGTGGTGAGGACACAGCATGCAGGACTGTGTGCCCTGCTGAGGAGTTTGGCTGTTATCAGAGAAGAGAGAGGACACATAGAAGGGTTTTAAGTTAGAAAGTCAGACTTTCACTTTTGAAATGTCAGTGGTAACAGCTGGAGGACAATGAGTCTGGAGACAGAAACCAGCTAGGACGCTGGTTCTGCAAGAGGCTAGGTGAGGCAGAGCGGAAGGATGGAGAGGAAGGGGTGGGCTGAGAAGATTCTCAGAAAGTGGACTTGGAGTTATGTGGTAGGATTACATGCACATGGTGAGGAGTGTGGGCTGCTGGGAAAATGTGGAATCAGGAATGGGGGGAGTCAGTTAGTGGGTACAAGATAAGACTTTGCACTCTGGACATGTTGAATTAAAGGGATTGTCTCAATGAGACGTAGAGATGGAGACTTTCAGAAAAGGTGCATAGATAGGTTTGGAAGTAAAGTCTGTGCTTGAGACTTAGGTAAGTGACCATACCCTTTTGGAGATTCTGATGTGTTTGTGTTTTCTCCTACTCCAAAAGATTCTCAGGTAGATTTTGAAATCATGAGTCTGAATATTCCTATGGGAGGAAAAGAGGACTTAGGAGCTGCAGGGTTTATAGAGAGATTCATGAAAGAGGAAGCTGGCCAGAACATCAGATACTGCAGAGAAGTCAGATGAGGGAAAGACAGACACATCTTTGGATCTGACCATCAGGTGCGCACATGGGTTACAGGAGCTGTTTCAATGCTGGAAAGACAGGGAAACAGATTGTAGGGGATGGCATAGGTGTTAGACGGTGTACAGGGGAGGTGATAATTGACTTTATTAAAAATATGACTTATTCTCTTAGGCTGCCAATTTGGATAAGCCTTTTTGGGTGCAAGTAATTAAAAAAAAACCACCTTACTCAAACTGGCCAAAGGAAAAAGAATGTATGGGCTCAAATAACTGAGAGATCCGGAAGAATAAAGCAGGGCTCGATCTGAGGCTTTGAATGACATCAAGACCTGGTCTCTTTCTTTTTCAGTTCTCCCTTCTTTATTGGCTTCATTCTGCAGCCAGTGTCACCAAATGGTGCCAGACATTCCCAAGTTTCTGTCCTTCCAGATTGAAGTTCAGCTGGAGTGAGATTGTATTGCTCCCTATAGATCCAGGATTCCTGATTGAACCTATTTGCATTCTGTTGTGCAAAGCTGCACCAGTGACTAAGGGTAGGGAGTAGCAAGTACTCAGATGGCAATATAGGGCATATGTCAGTTTCAGGCCGGTCATCGTGACTGAGGGAGTTCAATGCTCTGCTTGGCAAACTTGGGTCAGATGTCCATTCTGAAGCAGGGATAGAATCGCAGCTGAGCCATGGACTAATGTGAGGGCAGGGTGGTTCTCAAAGCTGAAGTGCTGTTGCCAGAAGCAGGCATGGATATTCTGCCTAGAGCTAAAATATGTGCTACAGCTATAGGGCACAAAACTAGGGTTGGTGAATGCAAGCTATTGGTCACTGCATTTCCACCAATGGAAGCTATTGGTCACAGAGAACGATTACCCTGGGGGACAGGAATGAAAGAGGTCAGCTGCAGAGGTATCAGTTGGCTGTCACTGACAGTGTCTGAACAGCCACCATGAATAGATGCCAAGCCATTGCACTGTGTAGATGTAGCAGTTAACCTCTAAGGCGACATTGTCAAACTGTTTCTCTGTAATACAGTAAGGAATACATTTTTTATCGTAAAGCCCAGTATGCCCTTAATTATGCATACAGAACTGCAAACAATTTTCATGACATAGTACTTTTCCTTCATATTTGGTTTGTTCATGTTTTCTGTTCCATTTAAAAATCTCTGTTATATGAAACTCATCACATGATTTTCATGTCTCACTTATCAGTTTCGACCTGCAGTAGGTAAATTCTTGTTCTAAGGTCAGAGGTCTTAGATGAACTTGGTTTACAGATGGTATTTGAGTCTGGCTTTTCCACCACAAGGGTGGCTTCGGTCAAAATTGAGGATCAAACCTGTTGCACTGTGAGAGCTCCTGGTTCTCCATGCTGGAGTCTCCTGCTTTCTGTCAGAGCAGCTCCTGACCCATGGAGTGGAGGGACCTTCTTTGTAGGCCATCAGGCAGTGTTGGAGGGAGTTCACGTGTTGTGCCACAGAGGTGGCCTGGCAGTCTGTCTGCCTGGGGCCTGGCAGCAGCTCCTTCTGTGCCAGCAGCAGTTGATGATGTGAGGTCAGTGTGTGTGCATGTGTGTGGCTCTGACAGGATTTTATATTGAAGATGAGGGAGTGGCTTTTAAAAATATTTTTGACTTGAAACAAGTCAAGGCAGAGAGTGGAGACAATTAGAGACTGACATCCTGTTTAGTCATCTCTCCAGAGAGTTCTATTTTCAGAGCTGTTCTATAAGGGTTCACAAGTGGTGTTAAGGTAGTTAAGGGGATATTGTTAAGTTAGCAGTAGTCGTGATGCAAGAAGCTGGTTTGAACACTGGGGTGAATTGCAGTGCGGTAACCACGTTGATAGTAGTAGACTGAAGGCAGAGAAAGGCAGAGTTTATGAGAATCAGCTCTTACGTAGATGAAGCTTTCTGAGTCAGTACAAACCAGTTTTGTACTGTTTGTCAGTACTTTTGAAAAGGTAAAAGCGGGGTGTGGTGTGTAAAGACAGGTGGCAGTGAGCTAGCGTATGGTCAATGCATTTTTTTCCCTTCAGTATGGGTCACGTGCTGGTATAGTACAGGCAGTAAATAGCACTGTCAAAGTCAGACAGTCTGACATTTAGCAATGTCAGAAATGCTGAGTAATGATATCATGGACTTGGAGATGTGAGCAGTGAAACGGGGGATGGTTAAGACCTTGCCCAGAGCCACTGTGCCGATCAGACTGGAGTCCACGTTCTGGTCTAGTTTGAACACTGTACCAGATGATTTGCAGCTCATTTAAATTTAATATTCTATAGTCACCTTCTCCAGACCTTTCTGTCTTCAGGTCAAAGGCAGGACTGAAGTCCTGGGCTAAACTTGATGAGGTCTTTATTGGGTTGGCCAAGAAGTTCATTTGGGCTTGGCCAACAAACATTTAAGGACAATTGTAAAGTTATGTATTTAATTACAATTAAAATATTGTAAATTTATGTATTTGTGTAAATTTATGTATCAGAATCCATGGCTTAGAGGTGTTCATGGGTAGTTCAAGGTTGGTGTGAAGAGGGCAGAGCCTGCCTACCTGGGCCCACGTGGTCAGAGCAGACATGGAGGGCACATGCCCCTTCACCCTGGGGCCACGCTGGGTGAAGGCTTTTGGGAGACGGGCATGTTTTCAGAAGATGGGATCTAGTGAGAAGACGTCCAGCTGCCTCATTGGCAGGATGTCCATCTTGTTTTCTCAGCTCATAGGTGAGAACAGAAAGGAACCTTGATGTTTCTGTGAACGGTTGAGAGTAGGGAATGCACACAGTAGAGAATGTACTGCCTCTCCTGGTGCTTCCTGAAGATGAATTGCACTCAAGTGGAAGTGGGATAGACAGAGACAGCACTCTTTCAGTCAAGCTTAATACTTCCCCAAACTACAGGTGTGCAGCTGACCATACCACATTGGTCACAGCCTTTTGTGTTGCCATTATTTCTCTACTTTATATACTTGCCACGTGGTTTAGCAAAATACTGTTCTTACAAATGCTGCACATCAGTTAGGGATGTTTCAGAAATGGTGACCTTGTGTATGAATGCTTATCAATATCTCAAACAGCCAAAATGGAAGAGGAAAAATTTCAAGAGAGGGGAAGCATTGCAAGGATAGTTTCGTTCAGATCTGTTTTTCATCCTTTACAACTTCTTTCACTGTTACTTGTTTCCCGCCCATCTACTGCTCAGTGAAAGGCTTAGATCTGATCTGTGGCTGTGATTTGCACATTGAGGCCTCTCTGTAAGGAATTTTTGAGATCCACCAAAAGAATACTTCAAAATTAGAATATAACATATTTTTCCCTCTCTTTCTAGGTGGATCTGGAGCCAGAAGGGAAAGTGTTTGTCGTAATAACTCTGACAGGGAGTTTCACTGAAGGTAAGAATGAATTTGGGGTGGTTTCTGGTATTTGTGTACTATTGAGTTCATACTCAATAGGAATTTCTATCATAGAAATTATAAAAAGAGTATTTTATAAAAGATACTTAAAAAAATTAACTGTTTAAATTAGGCTGGTTGGTATTTTATTGCCTAATGGTCTATTGGTTTTCGTTGCCAGAGCAAATATATTTGCTAATTCTGGCAATCTTGTGTTTTGGTTTTTATTCATCATCTTCTTAGTTCAAAAAGTTCTTGCCTTTTTTGATTCATGTCGATTAAACTGTGCTTAAATTTTTGGTTTTGGGCCAAACCTTTAGTTTGCCTCTTAATGTATTAAAAATTGAAAGATCATATTCTCTTCCTTATAATCTTTATCTCATCCTGTCCTTCGAGTGATTCTTTTCCTCTTCCCCTGACACTACCCTCACCTCCCACTTTCCTTTATTTTTAATTGAGGTAAAGTTTATATACAATGAATTGAATAGATCAGAAGTGAAGACTTTTATTTTGACAAATGCGTACAACCATATAACTAGCACTGCAATCCAAGACATAACATTTCCATCCTTCTGAAAGTTCCCTGTGTCCTTTCCTAGTTAATCCCCTGCTGCCAGAGATAGTAAATATTTTGTTTTGTTTTTTCACTATAGTTTAGTTATGTCTATTCTGGAAGTTCATATAAATGGAACTATATAACATGTTCTCTTCTGTGTCTGATTTATTTTGCTCAGCATAATTTCTGTGAGATCTATGCGTGTCATTGTGTATATTAGTATTCCATTCTTTTTTATTGGTGAATATTCCATTCTATAAATGTAGCACAATTTTGTTTGCTCATTCTTGTCCTGATGGACATTTTGGAGTTTTCCCTATTTGGGGTTATTATGAAGAATGCTTCCATAAATATTCTTGTACATAAATTACACCTTGATTTCTCTTGGGTAAATGCCTAGCAGTGGAATTGCTGAATAACACAGTAGATACATGTTTAACTTTATAAGAAACTCACATGATTTTCCAAAGTGGTTGTATTCTTATATTCCCACCAGCAGTGTATGAGAGTTCTAATTACTCCATGTCCTCACCAACAGTTGATGTGGTAATTCTCTTTAATTTTAGACATGCTGGTGGCTAGGGAATGATAACTTGTGGTATTAATTTGCATATCAAATTCCTTGCAATTTCTGTCCCTTTTCTAGTGGCTTTCCAGTGTTTCCAATTAATTGTTTTAGAATACATCTCTAAATATTTAATTGTTTTTGTTGGCAGGGTAAGTCCTTTGCAAGCTATTCTGCCATTACTAAAATCCTTGCAAAGTTCTGTAGAGGTGTGGCTTTATGGTTTGTCTGTTTGGTGTTGGCATTTTGCAAATTGGTGACACCTTTGAGAAATGATTTTCTCTTATCCCATTCAACCCTTCTCCTTCATATGGGCAAATTATCTTAAGGTTAGTATTTTTCAACTTGTCTCAGTTGTTGCATCTTATCCTTTTGCTCTGATATTGAAATTAGCAGAAACTTGGGTTACTTGAACATGAAAAAACTGTCCAGATTATAGTTTAGGGGTCTTCTGCCTGCTCACAAGTCTTTTGGTTTTGCTTGGCATTTTGAACAAATAAGATTCGTGAGAAAAAATGAATCTGTTCATAACTCAGTCAAATAAAATATAATGTAATATTACAGAACATTGCTGATAGAACATTCTTACAGCACATGGAAGGTGGGTACAACCATGGTATAGACAAACCCAGCAGTGAGTGTAGAGGCATGAATGAGGAGTGGATAAGATTCTGAATATGCTGAACTACCCGAATATGCTGCAGTAAGTTGCAAGGGGCCAGAGGAGTAAGGCCATGTGTGTTAGAGCAGGTCTGATGGTGCTGTTGTTGTTACATGACATCTCTTTTTAGAGTTATGCTGTCTCTCTAAGAATAAATTTTATTACATTTCTATCTTCCTTAATTGTACACTAGAAACATCAGAACAATGGTGCTGGGATAGTCCTCAATATTTTCATAGTATTAATTTATTAGTTATAGTGATAAAAAGAATGTCAAATGTTACTCGGGGTGAGTTCTTACTAGGCCATTGCAATAATATTCCTTTCAGAGGTGACCCTGGGTAAAATGGAAAGGCAGGCCAAGTTCATCTTGGGTAATTCCACCTCCCTTTTAAGTTAGTCCTTCCTGTTCTCTGTCTTCAAATGTCTCTTACTCCAGAAAGATGCTCAGTGATCTCCTCTCTCCAGGAACACTTGCTAATAAGGAAGACAGGGAATTCATGGGCTAATTCATACTACAGTGATAGTGACTGATATCTTAGCATTCTACCCCTCTTAGGTGTGCCTGTATATTTTTAAATGATGTTAAAAGGGCTGTTTTACTGATGAGAAGGAGATTTTTGATGTTCAAGTTTCAGGATCTGTAGCATCACTGTGTGGGCTGTATTTTAGAAGCTCAGAGCTGATCTCCCTGTCTGTGGGAGCCTTATCTTGCCAGTTTAGCTCCCAGGCTGGGGCTCAACTTGAGCTGGCATGTTGCTGCAGCCTTAGGGCACAGCTTCCTTGTCAGATGCAGAGAATGTGATGGCTGTCTCTGTGTGTGTTACTCAAGGAAGGAATGGAGCTCCCCAGCCCCCACATTCCTGCCTTGGCTGTGGCAGCACATGGACCTGGCTCTGTGAGAATGTCCCTGGTTTGGCCTCTCTCCTGTCAGCCACCCTAGGTCATCTCTGGCTGTCAGATGACAGGTCAGCTGGTAGAACGTTTGGAGCTCTAGTTCCCACCTGGGGTGCTGGAGGGCTTTACATAAAGAAGCAGGGTGAGGTCAGGCTTGCCTGGTGTGGCTCAGGTTGTGAAGGGGGCGTTGGCCTGGGATCCCAGAGGGATAGTCAAGGCTCAAGAAATGTTGGTTGATGAAAGAATGAAATGATGCCATTTGCTGCAACATGGATGGACCTAGAGATTATCACACTAAGTGAAGTAAATCAGGCAGAGAAAGACAAATATCATATGATATCATTTATATGTGAAATCTTAAAAATGATAAAATGAGCTTATTTACAAAACAGAAACAGAATCACAGATTCAGAAAATAAATTCATAGTTACCAAAGGGGAAAGCAAAGGTGGGGGAAGGATAAATTAGGAGGTTGGGATTAACATATACACACTACTATATTTAAGATAGATAACAAGGACCTATAACATAGGGAACTCTACTCAATATTCTGTAATAACCTATATGTGAAAAGAATCTGAAAAAAGGATACGTGTATAACTGAATCATTTTGCTGTGCAGCAGAAACTAACACAACATTGTAAATCAACTATAATATAAAATAAAAGTGAAGTTCAAAAAGAAAGTAATCTTGGGTGAGCCTCAGTGTACATCTGATCTATCTCACAGGGTTATTTTGAAGGTCAGATGATAGATGTGTAGGAAAGTGTAGAGTGTTCTATGAAGGCACATCTCCATGTTCCTGTTGTCATGGCAGCAAGATTCCTGTCATTCTCCCCACCCCTGCAAGGCACCCATGTATCCTCAGCAGGTGTACTTTATTTCGACACTGATTTTCTTTTATACTAGAAGCCTCAAGAATTTAGTGGACAGTTTCTAATGTGATGTTGGCTTATTGCCATGCCTGTTTCCCTTTCATGGCCTGCTCTAGGGGTTCTGCCATTAACCGAGATCCTATAATCCCAAGGCTCTCCTTTAAAAAGCAATTGCTTAAAAGGAGGTATGATCTGTGATATACCAGACTGGCATTAGGAGCTGCTGACTAGTCCTTATTTCATCCTGTCTCATCTTCTCATCTTTCAATAATTGTGCTGAATTTTCAGCTAAGGCAAAAGGGTTTTTATTAAGTATAAGACATGACATGAGAAATGACATGAGCGATGCCTGCCGAGTACAGACCTGTGATCTCATCACAGATGCTGGGGATATAAAGATGAACAAGATACAGACATGGGAACGAGCTCGTCCCCTGTGGGCAGATGCAGCCTATGTGTACAGTGTGGGGGCCCAGGGCCCAGCACAGGAATAAGTCCAAGCCATGGTGCTGGCTGGCAGGAACATGTGATCAGATCAGCCAGGAGATTCTGGAGGAAGCTCCACTGGGGAGGAGCATGGTGGAACAATCAATAGAAATATTGCTGGTGGAGGAGAAAGTTCAAGAGGGGCAGATAGCGTGTTCACAGGTATAGGGGTGAGAGAACAGTGAAGAGTTCCATAGACTGAACATAGTGAGGAGGTGCTGAGTGAGAGGGAGTGTGGCCGGAAGTGCGCAGAGACTTGGGAGGAGGGCCTCATGCACATGGCTCAGTGGTAAAGAGTCTGCCTGCCAGTGCAGGAGATGTAGATTCACACCTCCATTGGGAAGCTCCTCTGGAGAAGGAAATGGCAACCCACTTCAGTATTCTTGCCTGGGAAATCCCATGGATAGAGGAGCCTGGCGGGCTACAGTCCCTGGGATCGAAGAGTCAGACACAGACGAGCAACTGAGCCCACAGGCGTGCATAGGTTTGCCCAGGACAGTGTGAGTTTGTCTGCAGTACCAGTGTAAACCATTCACAGCATCACCTTGCAGTCTCATGAGGATCCCAGGTTAGAGGATAAACTGCATGGTTACACTACTTCTAGGCTCGCAGACATGATGGGGTGCCAGTGAAGGGTTTTAGGGAATGGGAAAATCTTACTTGGTAGCCATAGGTACATGAGGCTGGCGGCACGGGGCTATTAGGATCATAAGAGGAGACGGGTATAGATAGCCAGTAAGACACAATTAAAGTTTTCTAAGAGAGAGATTACTAGAACTGGAGTTAAGGTGGAATCTGTGGGGATGAATGGAGAGTGGGGGACAGCTATGAGAAATATGTAGGTCTTGAAACCAGCAGGAATTGGCAACTCATGGGGTGTCAGGGATGAAGAAGGATGAGACTCTGGTGATGCTCAGAGGATGTCATGCATTCACCAGACTAGAAACATAGCAGGAGAAAGTGATGAATTCAGCTTTGAGCAGGTGGAGTTTGAGACACTTGTGGGAAACCCAAGAGGAGATGCTTAGTAGCAGTAAGAGTCTAGAGTTTGTTAAGGGATCTAGGTGTGAGATATAGCTCTGGCTGCCAGTGGGAGCCAGTCTGGAGGCTGGGACCCACTGAGAAGATTTAGAAAACCAAGGTTGACTAAGAGCAGAACTCTGTGGAACAGCAACAATTAAGAATCTGGCTCACAGATTATAATTTGTGAAACTTACTCAAACTCTGTTGAAGGTTTACTTAATGAACACTCATTTTGTTAGTATATTTATTACTCATTCAATAATATTTGAGTGCTTACTGCATGTTAGGGACTGTTTTGTCAGATGGTAGAACATCTTCCAAATTGACATCAAAATGTTTGCTAATGAAGTTTGGAGAAAGGACAGAACATAAAAGAGTTTTAGAAAAAAAAATTATGCATAAATTGGTGTTAACAGCAGTAGCTTCACAATTTGATCATGAAGTGTGCTGTGTATAGATTTATGTTTAATGCTGAGATGAGAGGATGAGCCTGCTTCAAAACCCAACATTAAACTGAGATGGAGCAAGAAAAACTCTTCATGGAGATCTGTCACAGAGCTGAAAGGCATAACATTGTCAACTGGATCAAAAACCCGTCACCATTGTTCATATTAAGAAAGGTGTTATCACTCTTGATCAGATATAGAATTCCCCTCAGCACTGCTGCCAAGACCCAGTTGAACTGACTTATTGTTTTGAAAGGACTGTCTTATGTCATTTATTTCACTCTGGCTAAACCTTTCTGGAGCTCACCACTGGATCAGCCACCTAATCAAGCTGAAATTTTATTAAAGTGATGAAAGAAACCTGGACTTTTAATGCAACCTCTAGATGCTGTCACTATGGCTCTGTTTGATGGTCACTATGCTGGACTAGTTCTTACCTGAAAGAGTGGAGTGGCCAAAAAAAAAAAAGGTTTGAAGTATTGATGAAAATGCATTGAACTAAACTCATCACTTATATAATTGGGAGAGAAGCAACAAAAGAAATTGTTAAAATAGTGATATCCCCTCCCTCAGCAAATCAAAAAAGATGTTGCTGCACTGTAATGCTATTAAGAAATATAGTGTAAGATTTGAAGATAATGTAGTTTATGTAAGTGAAGTTTGCTTGAATTCAGAGTATCTCATACTGCAATGATTGGCCCACAGAGTGAGAACCAGATGACATGTGTTTCCTCATGGGAGTACACCATCCCATTTGTGAAGTAGTCTTGCCAAAAAAATCAAGCCCGGATCTGGTCAGGCTTCCACATCTAACCACCACTGTGGAGGAAATAGGGGGATAGGGACACATTTAAAATGACACCATGAGGTATAATCAGCAAAATTCAAAATGTGGAAACATTTGATAAGACAAGAGACTTGGTTCCTTTGAGTAAAAATTGGAAGAGAAAAAGAAAAGAGAAGGGAAAGACCAAAAATAGCAAAAGATTAAAAATTGGAGGAAAAAAAGGAGAGAAAATCAAAATAACACATGAGAAACGTATTCACCACCTTCAACATGTGAAACATATCAAGCAAGAATTGCAAAACTAACTCCCAAGATACAACTGGGAAAAATATATGACTGTATACATCATAATAATAAGGAATTATTAACCTTATATAGCTGTGATTGTGGCATTT
The DNA here is from genome assembly GCF_023091745.1 of Budorcas taxicolor. NCBI lineage: Eukaryota > Metazoa > Chordata > Mammalia > Artiodactyla > Bovidae > Budorcas > Budorcas taxicolor. The sequence continues at coordinate 71,742,254 of NC_068919.1, forward strand.
TGGTTGTTTAAAACAGAGCATGTATGAGCGATACATACTGAAGTGTTTACTGATAAAATGATTTCTGAGGTATACTTCAGAATATTCCAGAGATGGGAGAGGGGGAGAGAGGGTACAGGTAAAACCAGATTGGCCACAAGTTGCCTGTTGAAGCTAGATGACAGTTACATGTAGGTTTATAAGTTTGACTACTTTTTCATGTGTTTGAAATTCTCCTTAATAAGAAATCAAAATTACACATTTAAAATACCTATTTCCTAAACAAAAAAACGGTATGTGGGTTGCCTCTGCAACAGCCAAATGATGCTTTAACTTTGAACACATGAAATCTATTCTCATTTATAATAAAGCTGGTGTTTTTTTATCTGTATACATTTTATCCTTAATTCCCAATTTTTATGTATGACGAAGAGGAAGAGTTAAAAATTTAAATGACTAGAGTACTTCAGAAATATTTTTAAAGATTCTAAATAAATACTAAGCTGTGAGTCAAAAACTGCAGGTAGGAAGAAATGAGTAAGACAAATCCTTTCGTTCTGTTGTAAAGGTCTCACTCATAACGAATGACAGGTAAGTCATCTATTAACAATTGCATAACACTTTGCCCTTAGAAAGTTTCATTTTAAGATAGTTTTCTGAAAGAATGATGTAAAGCAAAAGAATTAATGGTAGACGAATCTTGTGGACGTGTCTTTCCCCCAAAGTTCCCCAAGCAAAGTTGAGAGTATTCTGTACCACTGTGGAGGAAAAAGTGATTTCTTAAAAGATAAACAAAAATACAGTCTGACAAAGAACTTGTCATTTGTGGATTTGAAGCTCATCGAGAAAGCTTCACTGAAGCTTTGAATTGCCCCCTTGTTTCAGACTCTTGTTATGTTACTTAGAGCTAATACTCATTTCCCCTGGGGAGAGGATGGAAAGTGCCGGAATTTCGGTATCTGCCAAAAGTATTCTTTCTTCTAAGGGAGTGCACTGTAAGATCGAGTAAAGTTCTGATCTTTTTGAACCATTTTCGCTCAGATTTCCTGTGCCAGACCACTGGTTTACACGTAATTATGTTCTCTGCTAAATCATTATGGGTGCATGGACCGAGGCAGATGAAACATGTGTTAACTGCTTGAAGGCTGCAACTCAGTTTCTCACACTCTCTGTGTGTTATTTTTAAAGGGGGAAAAAGTCATCTCTGATGGTAGTTTTCAGTATTCCTTTCTCATGTTTCAAGCCTGGCGACATATTGTTGATTTATCTTTTTAAAGTTAGCTTTTTAAAAAAATACGTATTCTTTCTGTACATTCAACCTGAAGGACGAGTGGCTACTTTGGTTCTCCTGGTGGTCCAAGCTGTTCTGTGGCTCCCATTGGAAATGACTGCCGAGTTGGAGACAGGGCTGGAGGGTAACGAAGAGGCATTGAGGCAATGGGGAGAGAAGGAAAACTGGAAAAAGAAATGATCTTTTTAAAGAATTGAAACTAAACTGTCCGTGTTGTGGTTGACCTGATCCTCTTTCCCATGAGAGCAGGCTTGTTTATTGAGCTCCTTCTGAGGACCAGATGCTGTGCTCAGCCTGAAACTGAGCAAGGAGCAATAGCAGCTCTTGTTTCATTTTCTTCCAGTAGCAAGATAGCCTCTTACCCTCCTAATAGTTGCCCTCTACATGTTCATGCCATCATGCATATTATTTCATTTGCTCCTCACAACAAACTACTGAGGCGGATGTAATCCTCAGTATGCAAGTGGTGAATCCATCTCAGGGATGCTGAGTTGCTATGGTCTCCTGAGTAACGAGTGCCGGAGCCCAGACACAAGCTCAGACTGGGATGCTGAGGTCCAAGATCTTTCTAGGCCATCAACTATTGGGGAGGTGTTTCCATGTTTTCTTTTTATTCTACCTTGGATAAAAACTGTCCTATAGGTGATATAATCCCAACCTTCACAGAGTTTTGTTTTCTTTTGGGATAATGTTCTTTTGCAAGACTTTCTTTGGAGTCCGCCTTCTTACACCTAAAGGTTGACAGTATTCTGGGAAAGGTACCACCTTCTTAAATACCAGGTATAGATCAGAGAACTCTGGGAAGACTGAGCTTGAGATTTGCTAAGTTTTACCATCATCATCAGTAGGTTCTCTTAATGAAAGCATTAAACTAGAACTTGGAAAAACTATAAGTCAAATGAGTTCAGTTAGCATATGATAGCTATATTTGCCTAGTTATGTCTCAACCATTGTTGGCTTCATCCTGACTACTTCTCTTACTTTCATTGACTATTGATGATAAACTTTTAAATGGTTCCCAAAGTGTGGTCCTGCAGATCTCTGGGAGTTCCAGAATATTCAACTCTGATTATTCATTGGAAGGATTGATGCTGAGTCTAAAGCTCCAATACTTTGGCCACCTGATGTGAAGAGCTGACTCATTGGAAAAGACGCTGTTGCTCAGAAAGATTGAAGTCAAAGGAGAAGAGGGTGGCAGAGGATGAGATGGTTCTATAGCATCACTGACTCAATGGACTTGAGTTTGAGCAAACTCTGGGGATAGTGAAGGACAGGGAAGCCTGGTGTGCTGCAGTCCATGGGGTTGTAAAGAGTCGGACATAATTTAGGGGCTGAACAATAACAATGCATAAGGCACTCTGCTACATACTACAATACTGTTGTGTCTCAAGAAGGAACACTTGAATAATTGATCTACTTTTTCACCCCATGGGACACCATTTTTTACTTGAAAGAATGACAAACTGTAGTTATAGAGACATAGGATTTTGTCAGGTATTTTCTTAAAAAGGAATGAAACAAGCTTGTTATTTCCAAGCAAAAAGCTGAGTGTGATGCTGGTGATAAAATTGGACCCTGCAAGGCATGGATAGAATTTTAGAAATTTTATACTCACCATATGAGCTTGTCAGCTTACAGTACTTAAAAGACTTTTCTTATGAATTTGTTGTTTATTAACAATTGTGAGGGTTTTTTTTTTTAAATATTGTAAAATAGGTTAACATTTGGAAGAAGATCTGCATAACTCAGTAAACCTGCATTTTCAAAATGACCGATACAAAATGTTACAAAACCATGCATGAGTCAAGGACCCATTGAAAGCTTAAGACAGACTAATTGATTTCGTGTAACAGTATAAAAATCTCATCAATTATATAGATTCTACATTGCAACTGACTCTTAAACTACCAGTTGTCAAGTTTTGGTATAGACTCAAAGAAGCACCTGAAAAAGCTATTAAAACACTCTCTTTTCCACTACTGTCTGTACGAGGCTAGATTTTGTTCATATACTTCATCTAAAACAGTGTTGTAGAAGATAGAATACAGAAGCAGATCTAAGAATCCTACTGCCCTCTGAGTCACACTTTAAAGGGATTTGCAGAATTGTAAAACAATGCCACTCTTCTCATTTAATTTTTTTAAAAATAAAGTTATCTTTCATAAAAATGTTATTTGTTAACATGCAATGAATTTGTTATTGTTTTAAATGAATAAATTTTTTAAAATCTCAATTTTAATTTCTAACATGATAAATAACAGTAGAGAGAACCCACATAAACCAAAACTGAGCCATTGATTTTTAAGACTAGAAAAGGGTCCTGAGGCCAAATTATCTCTAGAATTTCTAGGTTATCTCCCCCTTAATCTTTCTTTCAGAAGTCCAGCACTTTTAGTGATGATTTAAAGAAGAAGGAACCAACAAGCTTTTGTGTATGCTCTATTGGGACTGACATTAGGTGACAATTAGGTGATATACACAACAGAAAAATTCAGTCATTTTTTTGAAACTGTTATCCTTTTTCTCTAATTATTTTTACTGTGTGGTGTACTTCTGCAGCGGGTTTTTGTTACAAGCCCTTTCTCATAAAAATAGGGAGGTCAGGAAATGACACCCAAACTACCTAGAAACCTATGGTGGTTTCTAACTTTAGAGATGCTGCTATTGGCAGCTTGATGCTAAACCTTTGCTTGATTTGAGCAGAACAAGGCAGTCGCAGTACTTCTGAGCAAGTGGTCAGAGCTGTTAGCACTAAAAGCTGAACCGCAAAAATAGCTCAAAAACCTATGGTTGGAAGCATCCGCAGATTCACCTTGTGTGACACTCACCCACCAGCACGTTCATCTGAAATCAAGATTCATGCAAAACATAGAGTCTGACTAGTATCTTCATTTTCTCAAGCTTAATATATATTTTTTTCAGTTGGAATTACACTCATGCAGAATTCTCTCAGTGGAGCTGAGATCTGGAGAAAACAAATGATTTAATTTTTTGATAGAAAAATTAATTGCTACAGAGTCTGGTTTCATTGTGCTTCAATTTCATTTCCAGCATCCCTAGTGCTCTCTGCTCTTATTGTTTCAAATGAACAAGGCAGCAGAGGTTCTGTGTGCCAGGCCAGTTACATTGACATCCCTTTTGGTAGGTTTTTTCCCCAATAACGCCTGTGTCAGTGGGCAGGTGAAGAGGCAGGAAGACCAATTTCTTCTCCCCTGAAACTTGTCATCAGCATTAGGATTTCATCCTGGTGTTTAAAATTTCTATTCAGCACTAGATGACTTCCTGCGTGAGGTTGAGAGTGGGCGACGGGAGCCTTAGTGGTCTAGGATTGAAGATACATTCCTTGTGTATATCAGAGATTGCCTTTGATTTTCTTAAGTGGCAACTTAGTTCTAACATTGTTTTACAGAAAGTCGGTTGCTATCTCTGTGAATTTACTTGGGTTACTGAATATACTGGATTGGGTAGTACTTCTAAACTATCACCACTTGGGTCCAGTGGATCAAGAGAACTCTCTCTGGACACACACTGTGTTTATGTATAACGTGATATATGTATGCGTGCGTGTGTAGGTCGGTACTTACTAATGACATTGAGTTTATTCCTATAGAAGTCAAAATTTGGTGTGTGGGCGGAGACACAAACAACTAGACAAATTAACATAATATGCCAAGTGATAAATGCTCTGGAAAAAATAGGGCAGAATGAGGGGACAGAGATGAGGACTATGTGTGTGCTGTTCTGTTCAAATTAGGTTGGTGTTGGAGCTGTCGACTTGAAAGGAAGGAGGGACCATGAGGTTGTGTTACGGGAAGAGGGGACAGGAAATACAAAAAAACCCTAAGGTGGGAGTGTGGTGGGTGAGTGAGTGTTAGCAGAGGGGAGGATTGTTACCAAGCACTGAAGTTCAGAGGAGGTGCTAGCATCCTTGCTGACAAAGTCTGCATGCTGTTAATGTCACTTCCCTCATCAGGAACACATCTTTGTTACTTGAGTGAAGTTCACCTATATTTGATGCTGTCTTACCATTTGGCTGAACATAATCTTTCTTCTTTGTCTAGGGGCCTACATAGAGCACCATATTTACATCCAATTATAGTGATTGAATGTAAGTTGTTAAGCAAAAACTTTTAAATTTATCATGAAGACTATCCTGAGTTCTGTGTATTCCATCAGGGTTTCTTATTGTTCTAAGCTACATTAAGATCAGTTGCATAGTTTAATATGCATTCAAATGTACTATCTGGCAATATGTAACAATTCCATACACTGCTAAATATAATTAGGTATAATTCAATTCCAGCTATAGGTTATTAGGAAATTACTCTTACTGTACACCTGACCTATCTAAAACACAGTCAGAAAATTTAGGTTCAGCTAGAATCTTCTGTTCATGAATGTGGTGGAAACTCACTTTTGTTGAGTTTTAATAAATGCTAATGACATGGCTTCAGCAATACATGAACTGTGAACTTCCAGATGTTCAAACTGGTTTTAGAAAAGGCAGAGGAACCAGAGATCAAATTGCCAACATCCGCTGGATCATGGAAAAAGCAAGAGAGTTCCAGAAAAACATCTATTTCTGCTTTATTGACTATGCCAAAGCCTTTGACTGTGTGGATCACAATAAACTGTGGAAAATTCTGGAAGGGGTGGGAATTCCAGACCACCTGACCTGCCTCTTGAGAAACCTATATGCAGGTCAGGAAGCAAAGTTAGAACTGGACATGGAACAACAGACTGGTTCCAAATAGGAAAAAGAGTACGTCAAGGCTGTATATTGTCACCCTGCTTATTTAACTTCTATGCAGAGTACATCATGAGAAACGCTGGGCTGGAAGAAGCACAAGCTGGAATGAAGATTGCCGGGAGAAATATCAATAACCTCAGATATGCAGATGACACCACCCTTATGGCAGAAAGTGAAGAGGAACGAAAAAGCCTGTTGATGAAAGTGAAAGAGGAGAGTGAAAAAGTTGGCTTAAAGCTCAACATTCAGAAAACGAAGATCATTGCATCTGGTCCCGTCACTTCATGGGAAATAGATGGGGAAACAGTGGAAACAGTGTCAGACTTTATATTTTTGGGCTCCAAAATCACTGCAGATGGTGATTGCAGCCATGAAATTAAAAGACGCTTACTCCTTGGAAGAAAAGTTATGACCAACCTAGATAGCATATTCAAAAGCAGAGACATTCCTTTGCCAACAAAGCTCCATCTAGTCAAGACTATGTTTTTTTCCAGTGATCATGTATGGATGTGAGATTCGGACTGTGAAGAAGGCTGAGCACTGAAGAATTGATGCTTTTGAACTATGGTGTTGGAGAAGACTTGAGAATGCCTTGGACTGCAAGGACATCCAACCAGTCCATTCTAAAAGAGATCAGTCCTGGATGTTCTTTGGAAGGAATGATGCTAAAGCTGAAACTCCAGTACTTTGGCCACCTCACGTAAAGAGTTGACTCATTAGAAAACACTCTGATGCTGGGAGGTATTGGGGACAGGAGGAGAAGGGGACGACAGAGGATGAGATGGCTGGATGCCATCACTGACTCAATGGATGTGAATTTGGGTGAACTCCAGGAGCTGGTGATGGACAGGAAGGCCTGGCGTGCTGCAATTCATGGGGTCACAGAGAGTTGGACACGACTGAGCAACTGAACTGATCTGAGTGACATCTGGAGAAGTAAATCGGTTAAAGGTCAGTCTGGGCATATACGAGACTTAGTATATAACTTTTTGAAGGTTAATTCCTACTGCATTTTGTGTAAACAAGGACACTTCCATTATCTGAGTCCTTCAATTGATAATTACCAAGTCCTGAAAATATGGCTTCAAAAAGTGTGAAATGGCAAGAGAGGAGGATCTGTTCTAGAACAATGAAATCACTTGAGAATTTTGAAAAATGCAGGGTTTTTTTTTTTTTTTTCCAGGCCCAAGACTGAATCAGAATCTCCTGGGAAGAGGCCAGGAAGACAGATTCCTAATAAGCACTTAGACTGGTTTTAATGGTTGGCCAAGTTTGAATGCCCCTGTTGTACTTTAAATCATATCTAATTTGATTAATGGAAAATTTTGGTGATTGGGAAGTTTGCAGGTTGAAAAAAAAAAAAACTGCATAGTAGAGTGTATTACTTTGCTGTAGTCTTTTAAGAGTTGACAAAACCCCAAATGCATTTTTTTAAAAAGAACCTTTAAAATGCTGTGACATAAACAGGTCGGGTTATAGTTTTTGCACCTTTGGGAGAAGAAAATGAGACTCAGAGGCTAAGGGCCTTGCTTAGTATATATGTATATGTCTAAATTTGGTGCTAATGCTGAGACTCAAATCAGCATTGAGCGTCTAAAATCAGGATGGGAATGTTGGCTTTGAGACAACGTCTAGGTGTTTCCCCTTCTGAGTAGCTGGGATCAGGAAAAGGCGATTTAAAGTGATTCCAGTTACAATAGAAGCCAACATTTAAAAAATAATATATATGTTTTAAAAGATTTGATTGGTGTTCTGTCTTTCAAAATGACAAGAATTATGAAAGTCTTTCATCTTTTATTTATCAATATTTGTGTTACAGTGGCACCTGTATGCTAATTCTTAGAACCAAGAACAGATTAAATAACTCAGTGTGTACTTTTCTGATTCAAAGGTTTGATATCTTCCACTTTACACTGACTTTCTCAGCACTATCATGAGGAGGGTTAATTTTGCAAAAATATTTGAAGGTATCATCAAGTTTTCCAAAGGCTGGGCATAGCTCCATTGGTGTTGATCTCTTATTTGTTGGTGATAGACCTGACACACAGATTTACTTTGTCAGGGGCTTAGCTGTGAATGGGCTTCCCTGGTGTCTCAGACAGTAGAAGAATCCACCTGCAGTGCGGGAGACCTCGATTCAGTCCCTAGGTCTGGAAGACCCCCTGGAGGAGGACATGGCAAGCGACTCCAGTATTCTTGTCTGGAGAATCCTATGACTAGAGAAGCCTGGTGGGCTGCAGTCTATGGGGTTGCAAAGAGCTGGACATGACTGAATAACTAAACACAGCACAGTAGCTGTGATTGGAGCAGGTTGTCAACCAATTCCAAGACTTGCATCAACTATAAGATCTCACTTTGATCCCGCGCCTGATTTTTATTGTGTAACTTGTATTATGGAATATAGCTGATTCTCAGAAAATGAAAACAGCAGCTGTTCACATGGTGAGCAAGAATTAGGATAGTTTTAAGCAAGTAGGAATGTCAGAGAAGGGGCTAGTTTAAAAGTGTTCCCTTGATGATTATGCTTTGAGCATTTAGTTTACCTATATTAATCTCACTGTTACAGGGATTTTGATAAAACTCAGTTGATGAGTTTGGGTGTCTCAGTGGAATGAAATGAATAACTTATTTCTTAGAAAAGGTGTAATAACTCTGAAATAAGTCTGGATGGCATCACTGACTCAATGGACATGAGTTCGATCAAGCTCCAGGAGATGGTGAAGGTCAGAGAATGCTGGCGTGCTGCAGTCCATGGAGTGGCAAAGAGTCGTACATGTCTGAGCAACTGAAAACAACAATAAAGTCTGTAGTGTTCAGAAATCATTGTGTAGAAGTGACTGCATGTCTGGGTATCACTGTCTCACCTAATGGTTGCTTAGAGTCTACCCAAAGGAGTGCCTAAAAATACCTGGAGGGGTCCTTCCAACAGTGAACTTTAGGGAGGTTCATTGACAAAGACAGAACTTAACTGTCAGAGGGAACCATTAATTTTGTTAAACATATTAACAAGTGATGACTCAGTAGGACTGATGCCTCCTGCTGGCCCTTCAGGATACCGTGGGGACACTCAACCAAGATGCAGAGGAAGAGTCCTGCTCAAGGGTGCCTGTTACCAGTCAGTGAGTGTCTTGTTCTATGCCTCTGCCTCAGGGGTTGCACTTTCTTAGTGGATATTCTAATCACTACGGTCTTCATAGTGCCTCTGTGAATGCTCCAGGGTCACTCCAAGTCCAGCCTTACGGATGTTCTGTTTCACGTGCAGGATATTCACCCTAGGCTAGCTTTGTCTGTTCAGTCCTCTTTCTCTCTGCCTCTAACCAGGAACCATGAACTTCCCGTGGACTAAGACGGGTTTGGTTTGGTATGTGGCACAGTGCAATGCTTTCGAAATGTTTCAACTTGAACTCTTCAGGCCCAGCAGGGTTCTCCAGGGTACCCCTGTCCCCAGCACTCCCAGTTGTCTTACTTCCTCTGACTTCACACCTCCATGTCTCCACCTCTCAGCTTGCAATCCCAGATGAGTGTGTGTTCAGTGTTTCTTCTTGGCAGTGTGTAGTAGCCGTGGGGCACTCCTAATTGTTTTTTTAAGGGGAAGGATCACTTTGCTGGAGTCAACTGAAAACACTTTCCCTTTGCTGAAGAATATAAAGGTTCCTCTCTTGTACCGTTCAGCATCCCAGCTGACCCCAGAAGCACTCCCACTTCTGGTTTGGGGTCAGACAGAGTCTCATGTTCTTGGGAGTTTTAGGGGGAATGGTAGGGAGAGAACTCTTTCTCTCTTATTTTATTTTTTTAAGTCAGGCTTTCAACCAGTCCATTCTGAAGGAGATCAACCCTGGGATTTCTTTGGAAGGAATGATGCTAAAGCTGAAACTCCAGTACTTTGGCCACCTCATGTGAAGAGTTGACTCATTGGAAAAGACTCTGATGCTGGGAGGGATTGGGGGCAGGAGGAGAAGGGGATGACCGAGGATGAGATGGCTGGATGGCATCACTGACTTGATGGACGTGAGTCTGAGTGAACTCCAGGAGTTGGTGATGAACAGGGAGGCCTGGCGTGCTGCGATTCATGGGGTCACAAAGAGTCGGACACCTCTGAGCAACTGAACTGAACTTAGATAATAGGTCTCTAGGTTCCTGAATAACCCCCAAAGTTCGTTTCTGGTGTTAATGTTAACCCTGTCATTAACAGAACCACACAGACACAGTCCCCTGGGAACTGCTGTCGGGGGAGGGGGTCTCTTACTGTGCTCAAGATGTGGAGTTGGTGGTAGAAGGGCATCAGCTTTGGATAAGATGGACCCGGCTCTGCTTCCTGTGCTTCCCAGCCATGTGTGACCTTGAGCGATGGTTGCCTTAGATGAAAAGCACAAGACTGGTGGTGTCTACCCCCAGGACTGCTGTGAAGGTTACATGAGATGATACATACTTGCACACACCCACAAAGTATTGTATGTGGCCTGATGCATGTTATGTACCCACCCAATTAGGAAGGAAATCCATACCTAATGTGTTTCCATGTACTTTGTGGTGAATCGTCTAAAAGACACTGGGAAAGATATAATGATATAAGCCTCGTTTCTTGGCCGTTGTTTCAAATCCTAGACAGCACTTGAACCTGTCACGTATTTCATGTTCTGGAAGGGCACATTTCGGGCTGTGTGTCTAAGTGCTTTTGATGGGAGCTGCCATCAGTGAAGCCCTGGATGGAAAAAAAGGTATGGGAAGGATTCTCTCCCTGTAATGGGGTGCTGTTTCACCAGTTTCCTGCTTGCTGGGCCTCAGGGATCATAGGTTGCCCCTCTTCCTAAATTTGCCCACCAGACCAAATACCACATCTTTTCCCAAGTCATCCCTTCAGGGTTTAGCTGATGCCTGGGTGGATGCTATTGTATGGTGTCTCCCTGTGAGGGCCGAAGGTGTGTGTGTGTGAATGTAACTACCACGATCGCTCCATAGGAATGCTGACAGGACAACAGGACAGGCATTAGAGTCTACACCCTTGTCTAGCATGACCCAGGGAGCAGTGGTTCCAGGGAACTATCCTTTGGGATCATATCGTAAACCAGCTCCCACGGTTGGCTGGTTCATTTGGTGCAGAAATACAGATGCAATGAGTACCTTCTTCCCATAGCTATTTTAAGAAGAATGAGTTAATAAGATATTTCTAGGTCCCAGAATGAAGGTATGTTTTAAAAGCAGATTATATGTGCTACTTGAGGATAAGATGGTTGGATGGCATCACCAACTCAATGGACATGAGTTTGGGTAGACTCCAGGAGTTGGTGATGGACAGGGAGGCCTGGCGTGCTGCAGTTCATGGGGTCGCAAAGAGTCGGACATGACTGAGTAACTGAACTGATATATGCTACTTGCTGTTAATTTCTTATCCCTAGAGGACTTAATCTGAAGTGCCAGCTTGGACATTTTAAGTTGTTGGGCAGCATTGGCCCTGGCTTCCTATCTTTTCAGCTGCACCAGGATTTTGTTAGGTTCGGTCATCAGCCTGATGACCAACGTGCTGTTCATCAACTCGAAACAGCACTGTTTTCTTTTGTTGTTTATTCATACCTTGCAGTTGGTTCACTGCATGTGGATGTTGTTGTAGCCTTTAGTCTTTTCCCAAATATTTGCCTTAGTTTATTAAATTAGTTTCTTATTTATCAGTCAAAGTGTGTGTTGACTTTTGTGGTTTTAATTTTACAGGCTTGGTTGTCTTTGTATTACCAGATGGTGTCTCTTGTTTGAGCCCATAAGCAGGGCTTGTTTGCAGGTTGGCTTGTTCTGTTTAGGGCTTAACCACACCCAGTTCCTTCTCAACTTAAGGATGGTGTTCTATTCAAGTGAAAGTCCATCTCTAAATCCAGTACTTAATTATTAATTAAAATATCTCTTGCACATCTTGGAGGCAAAATTACAACTTCATTGCACAAGAAGGAGTGCATGCTGAAAATCTGTGAACTTCTGTGTGGATTTGGGTTGCTGCATGGTACATGTAGGGAGGGCAATACAAATCCAAAGGGCTGAAGGTAGGGAAGCTTGACAGATGTTATCAAGCAGTGTTAAGGACTCTCTTTCTCTAGGGGTCTTGGGGAAGTGCTGCTGCCTGCAAGGGTGAACAGAGTCTAGATCTGGGTGCTTGCTTCCTGCTTCTAGCACTGTTTCCAACTCATGGACTGTGACGAGGGAACTATCATGGCTAAGGTCCTCTTTCTGCAGTCCTCCCCATATTCTTGGATGTTCCCCCATCCCTTCTCTCAGGTGGAGCCTATGGACTCCCTGAATTGAGGAGATGGGGATCGGAGGGTCCATAAAGAAAAAGGCAGCTAGAGATCCCTGGCTGGAATACCAGAGTGGAGACAGCTGCCAAGAAAAGGAACTCCACAAAGATGCAAAGTGACCCCTTTAGTATTTGAGTTCTAATCAGGATAAGGAAATACCTGAGGCAGGGGAAAGAGTCCTGCAACAGAATTAGAGAGAACTCTGCCTGGTGCTGACAAAGGGCCAGGAATACTGCCTGTTCCTACCAACTGGATGGGAAAATATCAAGATTCATGGAGCGCTGAGTTGAGTATACAGAAAGGTCTTGCTTGCCTGGTGAGGAATAACTAGCACTAGGCTGAGCACTGTTCTGGCCCACTTAAAAAAAAACATCTAAAAATCAAAACTTGATAGGATCAAACAATTTCCAAGTAACTTCACTGTGTCCCTGAGCAAAGTTCAAGATTCTGGAATTCAAAACTATCCAGTACTCAACAGGTAAAGTTGATAATGTTTGGTATCCTATCAAAAACTACCAGACCTGCAAAGAATTAAGAAAATGTGACCTATAATGGAAAATCAATTAATTGAAACTGATCTAGAACTAATACAGATGTTAGGATTAGCATTAAAACAGTTATGATGACTATTCCCTATGTTCAAAAAAGTTAAATACAGAGAAGGAAGATTTTAAAAAACCCACAAATTGGATCCTCCAACATGATGTACCTAAGTCAAGCCTTTTATAACTTAATCCTAATGCTACTTCCGTCAAACTCACATGACCCAAATGTGGCCCCTGCTGATTTATCTGATCACTAAGCCCGTCCTAGTCCATTCAGTGTTCTCTTGAGCCCAAGTTAGGGATCACCAATCAGTGTTGACTCAGTGATGCCAGGACTCAGTGGTACCTTTACCTTCCTTCATGCCTGCTCTGCCAGTGCCAGACGTAAGGAGTTATTCTACAGCACTGTTCCTGGGACAAGGAATGCATCTGAATTCTCGGTGTATAACCAGGTGCTCAGCAAAAATTCGTGTGTTTCTTGTTTTTTCAGCAACTCCAAAACCATTATACTTGCAAGCCTTTTTTTCCCTCTCACACAAATTCTGGTTCTATTACTCTGCTAAAATATATCCTGCAATAAGTTCTATCTTTATGTGCCCACTGTCCCTCAGTATGGCCATTTCCTTTCATCCTTTCTGCCGGTTGCCAAGGAAACCTCTCTTCTCACAGAGGCTACACCCTTTTCCTGGGCAGATTCATCGTCTCTGGCCTCTTATGTATTCTTGCTTGCTCACTTATCTGGTCTGACTACACTTTGTATAATCCCTTAGTTGCTTTTGGTTACTTCTCCTTTGGTTATATTGATGGAAAAAAATTCTTCACCTGATCCTCAGCTGCCATCCTATTTCTTTTCCACTTTAACAGCCAACTATCTTGGCATCACCGATTCAATGGACATGAACTTGGGTGAACTCCAGGAGATAGTGAGGGACAGGAAGGCCTGGCGTGCTGCAGTCTATGGGGTCACAAAGAGTTGGACTTGGCGACTGAACAGCAACAATAAATCTTGACAAATATTCTGTTTCTGCTCCTGACCACCTGCTTTCACCTCAGTCTCTGAGTCTCTCTTGTTCAGCCACCTCCTGATTACAAAACATACCAGCTTTTCTCAACAGTCTTCTGTTCTGACCTTGCTGCTGTATTTGTTTCTGCTTCCTGATCTTTTGGGAGCCTCAGATCGCCACTGCAGATATCTGCCCTCTGTTCTGAGTGGTGATCCTCAGCACCTCTAGGTCCTTCTCCCATTCGCTTCCATAATGACTTAACCTTTATCTTCTTCAAGACCCCATTTACTTGCTTCCCTGGTGCCTCAAACGGTAAGAGATCCAGCTGCAATACAGGAGACCTGGTGGTCCCTGGGTCGGGAAGATCCCTTAGAGAAGGGAATGCCTACCCACTCCAGTATTCTTGCCTGAAGAGTCCCATGGACAGAGGAGCCTGGTGGGCTACAGTCCATGGGATCACAGAGTCAGACGACTGAGCGGCTTACATACTTCATTTGAAGCAGGTGGCCTTGCTTCTTAAGCGATTAAGAAAATTGCAGCAGGTGTGACCTCCCTTAGCTACATCCTGCTCCTGACTTTATCTGCATTCCCACCGTCTTTGTTCCTTAGCCTCTGTCCCAGGGGACAGCTGTCCTTGCTTTTGCCAAAGACCTGAGCTTCCTCAAACACTTTGCTTCCATACCTCTAGTTCTTCACTTCCCTCTCTCTTGGATTCTTTCCTCAATCAGTAAACATAGCCAAACATTCTCAGCCTAAAAACCCAGCACTTTCTTGGGTACTTTCCATTGTTTTTCTTCTTTTTCATCCAAACATCTTCAGAGTATGCCCTGCCTGTGTACACTCTCACTTCTTCTTCACCTTCTGTTTTCTCCCCTAGCCACTCCTGAAGCTCTTGGCTTCCTTCTCTCCATTCTACTCAAGGAGCTCTTGATGAGGTCACCAGGGGCATCTGCATTGCCAGATCCAGTTAGCAGTTCTCAGTCCTCACCTTAGGACATCTCTACTGCATTTGACAGTGTCCTCACTCCTTCCACCTTGGGGCCCTCCGCTTTTTCACCTCCACAACACTGAAATCTGTTGATGTCCTCCCTGACTCTTCCTTCTCTGTATCTTTAGGCTTCTCTGCATCCTGCTTCAGTTTGTATTCTCCAGGGTTCCGTCCATTGCTGTGCTCACTCATATCCTTGGGGAATCTGTGTTAGTCTAGGGGTTTCACTCTGCCTGTTGCTCTCTACCCTGATATCTTCATCTGCAGTCCAGCCCACTCTCCTGAGTGGCGGCATTCCACATCCAGTCACATGCTGGGCACTCCCACTGTGGTTGTTCATTCATTCTTTCACTTAGCAAACCTGGCATCTCTGGTGGCTCATTGGTAATGAATCTGCCTGCCAATGCAGGAGATGCAGGTTCAATCCCTGGGTCAGGAAGATCTCTTGGAGAAAGAAATGGCAACCCACTCCAGTATTCTTGCCTGGGAAATCCCATGGACAGAGGAGCCATGGACAGTCCATGGGGTGGCAAAAGAGACACAGCTTTGTGACTAAATGCCAAATCTCCTATCTCCATGTTCTGTTGAATATGAAGTGCTGATGATGAAAGGAAGCAGCCCTCCTCTGCTTGGTGCAAATCCTGTTCTGATCCTGCTCCATCTCTTCTTTCCTCTGCCTTTGTGGGCTTCCACTCCTCCTCCTATATCTTAAAATTAAGCACTTACCCTTATAGGGTCTCTCATCTTCAGGGAGACTGTCAGTTATTACCTTCAGCCTCAGTTCTTCCCGTGAGCCCTGGTTAAGTGAAGTCTTTCAAACACCTTAGACTCAGACCCAAGTCATCATTTTCTCCCCTTCTCAGCCCCCTCTGCTTACTCCATTTCTGTCTTTGCTACTTCTCTTCTAGACACCAAGACTGAACCCACATATTTCCCCCACCTACACATTTTGTCTCTCCAGCTAAAACCAAAAGCACAGTTTCTGCTCTGCTTTTTACCTCTGTCTGTACACCCCACCCCCAACATGTCGATCTGTGAGGGCATAAAGTGAGGCAGAGAGAAGTGGTTCCTACCATTTCCTGTTTTAACAAGCATCTGCAGAGCCCCCACCCACTCCAACTTTGACATTAAGTAATCACATTAGAAGTGATATTTTTGGAAGAGATTTCACCCAGACTTCTATTTCCACCCAGAAAGGGAGCTCAGGAAAAAGATTAGTCATTGACAGATGAGGATGTGGAATCAGTTTAATGAGGATTCTCATTGGGGATGTTTACCGAAATTATTTTAACCACTCTTACTTTAGACTGTGCTATGTACAGTCTTCTTTCTCTTTGGGTGGGGGATTCCTTAACACTACATGGGGCCGATTCCATCACTGGCCTGTTACCTTCAGTTTCTTTTTTCAGCTTCATTGAGGTACACCTGAAAAATAAAATTATAAGATGTTTAAAGTATACATCATAGAGATTTGAAATACATATACATCATGAAAGGATTTATACCATCTAGTTAATTAACACATCCATCACTACCTTCAGTTTTTAAAGTTATTTTTAACTGTAGCAAAAAACATTTAACATAAAAATTTACCATCTTAAATCTGTGATAACTGTACAGTTCAGTGGCTTTTATTGTATTAATATGCAGCCATCACCATCTCTAGAACTTTTTTCAAAACTGAACAGAACTTTTGTGAAACTGAAACTCTACTCATTAAATAATAAATCCCATTCCCCCCTCTTTCTGTCTCTGAATTTGACCACTCTGAGTGTCTTATATGAGTGGAATCATGCAATATTTGTCCTTTTGTGACTGACCTATTTTACTTAGTATGAGATCCTTGAGATTCATCCATGTTGTAGCATGTACCAGAATCCCCTTCCTTTTTAAGACTGCCTCCATTCTAGAGGAGATCAGCCCTGGGTGTTCTTTGGAAGGAATGATGCTAAAGCTGAAACGCCAGTACTTTGGCCACCTCATGCGAAGAGTTGACTCATTGGAAAAGACTCTGATGCTGGGAGGGATTGGGGGCAGGAGGAGAAGGGGTTGACTGAGGATGAAATGGCTGGATGGCATCGCTGACTTGATGGACGTGAGTTTGAGTGAACTCCGGGAAATGGTGATGGACAGGGAGGCCTGGCATGCTGCAATTCATGGGGTCACAAAGAGTCGGACATGACTGAGTGACTGAACTGAACTGAATATTTCATTGTATGTAAATGCCACATTTTGTGTATCCGTTCATCTGTCAATGGACTCTTGGATTGCTCACCTTCAGTTTTAAAACATTCTAATATTAATATATTAGACTAAATTCTGCTCATTTTGAATGCTTCAATCTCACACTTAGTTGAGACTTTGTTGACTCACCTTTCCCAACTGTGACCCGGTGGCCTGGAGTGAAGAGGACAATGACGTCTATTTTTCTTTTGAAGTACAGTTGATAGATAACATGACATTAGTTTCAGGTGTACAATATAATGATTTGATATTTATATGTATTGTGAAGTCATCACCACAATAAGTCTAGTTTACATCTATTACCATACATAGTTACACAAGAAACAAATCCTTGTGATGAGAACTTTTAAGGTCTACTCTCTAAACAACTTTTAAACATGTAATACAGTTTTAACTGTCATCACCATGATGTACATTACATCCCCATGGCTTATAAGTGGAAGTTTGTATTTTTTTGGAAGGAGGGCACAGTCTCATCCTGAGATCCAACATTCCCTTCTGTCCTTTCCATCCCCGCTTCCTCCTCTTTCCTCCCCCAAGAGTGATTGTCTTGGAATCAGTCTCCCTCCCTCTGCTTCAGGCTGGGGAGGGAATAGCCTCTTTCCCCCCTCTAATGCTGAAGCCCCTCCCTTTCTCAGGCAGGTTCTGACTTTGAGGGAACACACAGATCGGGTAGTGGGGTTAAGGGTTCTGTTCCTAGGAAGCACTGCTGGGAGGGGGCTCTCAGAACTTAGATTTGGGGTGCTTAGTACCTTTTGTACTCAGTGAAAACTCGAGGACATCAAGAAAATTCCCACTCAACATCTTGCTACACTTAAAATTAAAAGTGACCTAGCTGGCAGGCTATAGTCCATGGGGTTGCAAGAGTCGGACATGACTTAGTGACTAAACCACCACCAGTTCTATATGACCATATCATCACTGGCCGCAAGTGCAGTGTCTCCAGAGGTGAGACCTGTCCTTGGGGTGAACTTTGAAAGGGCTTCCTCTCGTTCTCAGCACCCCAGATTGCTTTACCGAATAGAACCCCTGTTTGTGTCTCCTCTTTTGGTGATCTTTCCTGATCTACCATCATTGTAGCTGAAAGAGCCTTATTTCTAGGGCTGTTTGTGCGGTGCAGCAACTTTAAATGGGCTGGCTTAGTGGTTTCTAACTCTTTTGGTTACTAAGCCTTTGCTCAATTTCCCAGTGTCTCACATAAGTGTAGCTAGTTGGACTCTGTGTCTTTTTGGACCAGTAATGTACTTAATGGCAAAATTAAATTCTGGGAATTCTTTAATTAGATTTTAATTTACAAAAGTATGTAAACACTACTTATATATATGTTAGATATATTTTGTGGTCTGAGACAGTGTTTGATGCATTGTGGAGTCATCTTCCTTTATAAGGAGTCCACCCCAGCACTTATAAACTCATAGCTTGGGAATGGTCCCAATAGCCAATTTTCTGTAACAAAAAAAAAAGAAAAGAAAACAGCCTATGGAGTGATTGAATCTTTATCTGACAAAACTTGAAATGAAAGCGTCGAGGTTGAAAGTATGTTTGTGTGCACAGCTGGTTTGGGTGTGCGGGTTTTTGTAGATGCTTCTAAGGACTGATGAGGAAGCCACACCAGGCTTGTTTCTCTGCTGGAAGGGCTGAGGCAAGGTCATCTGACCCACTGATTACATTTGAAAAGGGAGAGTGTGTCTTTTGCCACCTCAAAGGGCAGCTGTTTATTGAATTTATCCACCCTGCAATTGTTTTCCATATGGAGTGGTTCCTGCAGAAAGATCTAACATCTGCACAGGTCTATCCTGTTCCTCGACTGTGTTTACCAAAGTGAGTTCTGCCCTTACATTCACACCATGAACTGCACGTACAAGTGTGAAGGCGAGTTTGGCCTGCCGGGTCCAGTTTGGGGAGGTCATACTTTGAAGCATGTTGCATGTTTGACAGTCAAGCTCATTGAGTCATTCATTAAATAGTAAGCCCCTCCTGCAGATGGTGACTGCAGCCATGAAATTAAAAGACACTTACTCCTTGGAAGAAAAGTTATGACCACCCTAGATAGTATATTGAAAAGCAGAGACATTACTTTTCCAACAAAGGTCTGTCTAGTCAAGGCTATGGTTTTTCCAGTGGTCATGTATGGATGTGAGAGTTGGACTGTGAAGAAAGCTGAGAATTGATGCTTTTGAACTGTGGTGTTGGAGAAGACTCTTGAGAGTCCCTTGGACTGCAAGGAGATCCAACCAGTCCATTCTGAAGGAGATTAGCCCTGGAATTTCTTTGGAAGGAATGATGCTAAAGCTGAAACTCCAGTACTTTGGCCACCTCATGCAAAGAGTTGACTCATTGGAAAAGACTCTGATGCTGGGAGGGATTGGGGGCAGGAGGAGAAGGGGACAACAGAGGATGAAATGTCTGGATGGCATCACTGACTCAATGGACATGAGTCTGAGTGAACTGCAGGAGTTGGTGATGGACAGAGAGGCCTGGCGTGCTGCGATTCATGGGGTCGCAAAGAGTCGGACACGACTGAGCAACTGAGCTGAACTGAAGCCCCTCCCCTGCCAAGCACTAGCTTGTGTCCTAGGGATAAAAAGGTGACTGACAGCATCCCTGCCTTCAGTCTGGAGAGGAATAAACACGGTCAGTATGGCAGGTCATGGTTTGCATATAAGGGGTCAGCGCACCTCCTGGAAGGCCTGATGGCCTCAGGAGCGAGGATAGGGATAGAAGGTGAACCTGGGCTCAGGAAGAGCCACGTGTGATGGGTTCTGTGGATTCTGTGTTTGTATCTGGAAGGATTAGCCTAAGCCAGGAGTGTCAGTTTCAGGTACTGAGAGATGTCTCAGAGACCCTCAGAGGACCAGGAAGCCTTTATAGAATTATCCCTTTGCTTGGCATCAGAGATGCCACTTAATCCCTGGGTTTTGCTTTAGAATTAGCAAATAGAGAATTCACCAGCAGAGACTGAAAGCCTCTTGAAGTCTGTCTCACAAGAACAAGGATGTTAACCCTGAAGCCTGGGCCATTTTCCATCCTGAGAATTAAGCTCTGCCATTTCCTAAATTCCCATCATGGTTTCAAGTGAAGAGGCCATTGTTCATTTTCCTTCCTAAAAGAAGCAATATATTTAACTTCTGGCTTTCTGCCTGACTAATGGAGGGTTGATCTCTATGAAGCCAACACCCGTGGCTTCCCAGCAGGACAAACCCTCAGCTTCCATTGATCTTCTCCAGCTCGGGTTGAAGTTATTTAGATTCTACACCAGCTCAGTAGGAGTCTTGTGTTAAGTCCTACTAGGTGGCTACCTGGCCTTGATTCCCAAACCGTGTTTAAAGATAAAAAGACAAGGTCTTACCCCTCCTAGCAGCTAGAGCTTCTCCAGAGACCTATTATGGGAATTTAAAAGCAAATGTCTGATGGGAAAATATGTACTATCTGAGGACTTTGAAGCTCAATACAAAAGAGCCTTTATCAGATGTTGAATAGTTCAGATCCAGGCAGGTGTCCAAGAGCAGAAGTTTTCAAACTTATTTTTAAGCAACAAAATACTCTTTCTTTTTCCTCCAAATGAAATCTACAGAATCCAAATACCATAAGGTTCTTTCAACCTTGGCACGATTGACACTTTGGGTAGGATAATTTTTTGTCATGGGGGTAGTTCTGTGCATTATGGGAAGTTTAGTAGCATCCCTGACCTGTACACTCTAGATTCCAGGAGCAATCCCACCCTCATCCCAGTTGTGACAGCCAGAAATATCTCCAGACATTGCCAGATGTCCCCAGGGGGCAAAATCACACCCAGTTGAAAACCGATATAGTACAGTATGTAAAACTGATTTTAAAAAAAGAAGAAGGAACCAATGCTTTGGAAGTGGGATTAAACTCCTTCCAAATTTTGTCCGGGGTCCCTGGCTCTCACTGATGGTATTTAAGGAACTGGTATAGGGCTTTGAGCTACTACACAGGGACATAATCCGAGAGGGATAGATTGTCATTTTTAAGATCTGGAACGTGGGGAACTGCTTAAAATGAAGAAAATCTAAGAATTAGACTTACAGGTATTTTGGATGTATGCTGAACAGTTACCTGTGTACAAAGATGTACTTTGTAGGTGAGCTTCGATGTACAGAATAAAGGAGGAGAGGTGGTTGGAAGAGAGCCACCTAACTCCCTATGCACTGGGCTTTGGCTACCATGTTTTATCACATTTTACCAGAGATGCCAGCCCTGTGCCAGAGCCTACCCTTGCTGCGTGAACCCCAGCTTCCACAAGACTCAACAGAACCAGATTGCTGCATAGGATGGGCTCGTCCCTGCAGCCTCTTTCAGCCAGATGCTGGCTGGAACCCAATTTGGACCATAGTTGTTTCAAAATCACTGGATGGATTTTTACACTTCTACGCTTTGTACTTAGGGAGTAATGTGTGCTTTTGTATGTGTGTGAGTGACCACGCCTCTCCTTCCAGGAGCCCAGTGCTGTCTCCTGTCCCCTGCCATTCTGAGCACCAGTTAGGGGTAGGGGTGGGGAAATATAACCTGGGCACGTACCACTCCCACCTTCTCCTCCCTAACCCAGGCTGATGCAAGTGTGTGGAAGTCTGTGCCACAGGCAGACTCTTTAGCCTAGGTATGTGGGCATCAGTGTAAAAGACAATACTGCTGAGTGAGTCACTCTCATCTGTGGGCAGATGCATGGGCTCAGGAGGGAGGGGATTGACTGCCCAGAGGCCTTGGCTTCACGCGGTCTGTTCAGCAAACTCCTTCTAACCCCATGCCACAGCTGGAGTCCTGCTTTGGATCCCTGGAGAGCTCGTGCCTTGCTTGAGGGCTCGCTCCTCATCCCAGCCGTCTGCCTGGCTGCTTGTGAAGGTCTTTGGCACTTAGAGCAAAGTTCTGTTTTTCTCAAAGATGGTATTGCAATGAGCTATGGGGACAAGTAAATGAGTGAAACTTATGTTGTCTGTTCATTTGTGAATCTCTAACCCTTCTTAGAAACCTATTCCCCCAAATCCTGCAGGAGCCCTGTAGAGGTTTGCTTAGAATTCCTGGAGGAGGCTGTTAAGGGCCGGTTGTGATGTGTCTTCATCACCCTGATCTTTCCCATTGCTGCCGCCTGGGCTAGAGGGGAGAAGCTTGGGAGGACACCTTAGGTTGAAACTGAGTAAGGGAGCTGAGACCCTGAAGCCCCCTCTGACTCATGATGGGGACGCTCATAAGAATATTTAGAAAAAGGGGCTTCTACTCCTTACTTAAGGTTTGCAATCAGTTTTATTGACTTGCATCTTTGCTGTGGTTTATTGCTCTAA
The DNA here is from genome assembly GCF_023091745.1 of Budorcas taxicolor. NCBI lineage: Eukaryota > Metazoa > Chordata > Mammalia > Artiodactyla > Bovidae > Budorcas > Budorcas taxicolor. The sequence goes on from NC_068919.1 coordinate 71,764,636, forward strand.
GTACACAAACCATTTAGCTAAAAACAGAGGCTCAGCAAAGGTTACCACTGAGATAAGTCTATAGTAGACATGATCTAGTGGATGGTTTGATGAATGACCCAGGTATGTAACTGGTTTATTTTGAAAGGAGAGCAGCATTCCTAGGACTCATGACTGCATTTCCTGACCTCTGCACTTTTGTCACCGTTTATCATCAAAATATGCAGCCAGTTTTAGGTAATGCTGGACTGTGAAAACTAACCGTGTAAGATTGAATGAGTTTCAGAGATAGGAGTTGCAGAAAGTATTTTTATACTTATATGTGACTTTATAATGTATACATTGTTTTTACATGTATCTTCCTCTGTAATCATCAGAAACCAGCCCTTGTGACCTGGGTACTCTCTTGTCCTTATCTCAAGAGAATTTCAGGAATCTGATAACATTGAATCCTCTTCCTTGATCTGTGAAGGCTCATTCCTGCCCAGGTCTGTTATTCATCTTCCTTCTAAATCTCATCTCCTACTAGTCCATCACTTTCACTGTAGTTCCAGCTGTATTAATAGTATACTCCTTCTAGGCTTCCCTGGTGGCTCAGAGGTTAAAGCGTCTGCCTCCAACGCGGGAAACCTGAGTTCGATCCGTGGGTCGGGAAGATCCCCTGGAGAAGGAAATAGGAACCCACTCCAGTATTCTTGCATGGACAGAGGAGCTTGGTAGGCTACAGTCCACGGGGTCACAAAGAGTCGGACATGCCTGAGTGACTTCGTTTTCACTTGTAGGTATCTGAACGTGGCAAACTCTTTTATACTTCTGTTTACTTACTCATTCACTCACTCACTCACTCGTTCATTCTTTGCTGGTTGGATGCATGCATGCTCAGTCGTGTCTGACTCTTTGTGACCCCATTGACTGTAGCCCACCAGGCTCCTCTGTCTATGGGATTCTCCAGGCAAGAATACTGGAGTGGGTTGCCATTTCCTACTTCAGGGCCTCTTCCTGACCCAGGGATTGAGCCTGCGTCTCCTGCATTTGCAGGGGCATTCTTTACTGCTGAGCCACCTGAGAAGCCTAAGGATACATCTTCCCACCCCAACATACCCCTAGTTCACAGTCTAAACAGATAAATGAGAGTCTGTGTGATAAGGATTTTGGTGTTGGGGCTGGAGACACTACCCGGAGGGCAGTTAAACCCTGACTTGAATAATGTTCAACGAGGCAAATCTTAAAGTCATCTTAGTGGGAGGCAGGGTAGGAGAGTAAGGAGAGGAGAGAGGAAGGCAGAGATAAGGCTGGCCCAGAGCCCAGGGCATGGCAGGGTTGGATGGGTGATAATGATTTGGTGTAGAGAGAGAAACCAGCATGTGCGCTGCCTTCAGGACTTTGCCCTGAGGCCTGAAGGCAGCCACTAAAAGGCTTTTAAGTAGGAGCTGGGTAGTAATGGCTCAAAAAGACTTTCTTGAGGGTTTCCTGTTCCTTCGGCTTCTCCCCACCCCCACCCCGCCCCCAATCCAGCACTGGTTTGGCTTTGGATTCAGCCACGTCTCTTCTGCATTGCTTCAGATTCTGGGCTCTTTCCAGGCTCCTTCCCCTGTCTCATAGCATCCTGGACACACAGCCTAGAAATGAGGCAACAGTTGCTTTTGTGCTTTAACAATTAACCTGAGGGTCCTTCCTGCTAGACCTCTTGGTTCCTGCCCCAGATACTCTGATTTAGTTTGGAATAGAGTCTGGGAGGGCATCCGTTATGGCTCAGCTGATAAAGAATCCGCCTGCAATGAGGGAGACCTGGGTTCGATCCCTGGGTTGGGAAGATCCCCTGGAGAAGCGAAAGGCTACCCATCCAGTATTCTGACTTAGAGAATTCCATGGACTGCACAGTCCATGGGGTCGCAAAGAGTCGGACAAGACTGACCGACTTTCACTTTCAGAGTCTGGGAATCTCCACTTATTAATAAGAAATATTCCAGCAGACCGTGCGCTCAATGCAGCCCCGTGTCTTCAATACGTGTGTGCGTGCTGTATTCACTCATACACTTTGTCTTAGTCACACTTAAAACTGTGTTTAACAGAGTGCCTGGTACAGATGTGGCATGCTACAAATGTTTGGTCTAATGAAAAAACAAATTTATATGTGTAAGTGTTGATGTCAAAATGAAATCTCCCAGATGATTCAGAGGCCAGGGCCTTTTACAGTTCACTACATTAAAGCTGCCACATTGTCATGGCCCTGGAGAAGCAGGCAGTCCCATTGAACTACAGCATTCTACATACCCAGAAATGGGAAAGAAGGTGCCTTTCACTTGCATTTCAGGATTTTCAATTGTGTGTTGGTATAATCTGCAAGGATTCCACTAATGGAAGCCTGTGAGGATACAAAACTGGAAAAAGTAGCTCTGGCCTCCAAGACATCTTTGGTCTACTTGAGGCAAAAGGGAAAAATGCACAGTTGACTGACTTTGTGAGCTGGTGAAGGCCAGGTGGGGTGCTGTCCATGGGAGAGCATCAGGCCACGAGGGGGGGAGGAGGAGGAGGAGGGGAGAGCACGAGGGGCTGGAGGGGTCTGCAGACACCTTGGGAAGAGGAAGCACCTGAATGAGGGTTGGCTTTGGGAAGGTGAGCAGCTAGTCATGCTCGAGAGAGTGACCCAGGCAGAGTCTGGCCGGAGGAAGGGCTCTGAGCGACAGAGACACCTGTTTGGAGCAGGTGTGTATAGAGGGGCCGCAGGTATTACTCTGGAAAGGGATATTGCTTCAAGCATAGGTGGGCCTTAAAGAAAAGGCTGGGGATCTGGGCAATTGCCTGTTTCAGGCAAGTTCAGCCCTTCCAAGGTCGGTTTTCTTTTTCTCCAACTCTGTTCACCTTAGCAAAGTCATGCATTTCTGAATTTAAGAGACTGAGAAGTGAAAGCCGCTCAGTGCTGGCTGCCAGAATACTGGAGTGGGCAACCTGTTCCTTCCGGAGGATCTTCCCAACCCAGGAATCGAACCCAGGTCTCCCACATTGCAGGAGGATTCTTTACCAGCTGAGCCACAAAGGAAGCCCAAGAATACTGGAGTGGGTAGCCTATCTCTTCTCCAGTGGATCTTCCTGACCCAGGAATCAAACTGAGGTCTCCTGCACTGCAGGTGGATTCTTTACCAACTGAGCTATCAGGGAAGTCCCTATCTAAGAGATAACTATATACTACTTTTTTTTTGGAGAGTTCTGGCCACACTTGAGTTCCTAGTGAGTGGAAAGCAGGCCAGGCTGCATCCAGGGAGTTTTGTCTGGCTTTTCCTAGGGAGGAGGGTTCTCGTATTCCCTCCTATTCCTCATGCCCATGCCTTGCTCACGCCACCAAGCTGTCATGTTCCCTATGGTGCCATGTGTTTGCCAGTGCCTTCAGTGAAAATGGTTTAAAAAAAAATCAGAACTATGATTTTCTTAGTCACTAATCCAAAACACAGTGCTCAGGCTACCAGACACGTGATCTAGACTAAAATTTTTGGTTCACATTGGCCCTGTCATTGCTGAAGCCAGGTTCTTCGCTCTTTCACAAGTCTGGGCAGACAGCCTGTGATGTTTCCATCAGAGGTATCACTTCTTAACAACCCTTTGATCCAAGATAGCTTCTTTGTAGTCTTAGATGGAAATTTTGCCCCAAGGAGGTATAAGAGGACTCCCGTTAAGACTTTTGTTTTCTTTAGAGCTGGCCACAAATACTGGCAGAAGAAAGTCTCCTGTTATTACCCTTGTTTATTCTGTTTTATGTAAAAGGCTATCGCTTATTTTAAAATCGTTTCTGTTCCCAGCCTTTTATCTACAATTACAGTGTGAAGCTGGAGTACCTCATCCTTGTGTTCATGGAGGAATTTTCTCACACAACTACAAGAAAATGCAGAAAGTTTTGTTAGAGGAAATTCTACTCTCTCATCTCTCATGAGTTATTGCTTCAGGAATGCAGTTTACCAAAGTGGATTAGAGTCAGCTTGTAATGGGGAAATACATGTGCTCACAAGAGCAGCGACGTGGCTCTCCCCTCAGAATTTCCACTTTGTCACCAGTCTACACCAGATGCTGAGAATAGGCCGTGACTATTGTGGGGTCCTTCCCAAAACAGGTTGATTGAGAATTGGTCCGCTTTATTTCTATGAGCTTGAGCTTTCACCTGGCACTTAAACACCAAAAATACTTCATTGATGTTAGTGGGGACTCATATTGTGGGAAAGTAAAACATTTCTGTCCATCAATCATTGCCTAAAAGTTTTTAAAAAGATGTTTTTTTTTACTAGGTGAACTTTTCCTAAATGTCTCTTTAAAATACTCCCTTTTCTGAAAGGGGGAGTGAGTGAAGTGGATCAACTTTGAGTAACAGTAGTTTTCGCTTTGTTGCATAGATGGTTTAAAGAATTTTGAGTGTCATTGTTCCCATCTCACCCCTGCTTCACATTCATGACCAAAGGTTACAATTAAGTGCTTGCGGGCCACCTTGGTGGCCAGCTGCCTGTGCAGCGCTTGGCCACTGGTGGACTTGCAAGCCATTTATTTAGTCCACACCATAGCTGGCCTGCAAGACAATCAGAAGTAAGTTCTTAAAGCAAAATTAAAGCAAGAGGACTTATCTCTTGTTATGGAGAACTCTCACAGTTTTACATTGAGTTTCCAGGTGATTTGGAGTAGAGGGAAACATGAAAATCTTCATTCCTTACAGATCAAGTGAAACCAGTTCCTATCTTCTCGTTAAATACAAGTAAGAAAGTGAGAAAAAGGAAACCAAAGGCCAGAAAGAGCACAGAGACTTTTTAGGCTCCTTTCTTCAGAATTACATTTAGGAACCAGTTTGTAAGCTTTGGGCAATAGCTCAAATAAAACTGACTTAACATTCTGCTTCTCAGGGGCAAATGGTGGAGGTTTATAAATGCTTTACAGTTAGAGTGCATGCTCTGATCCCCTGTTTTTGATCTTTGCGATCAAAGATGGCTATGAAGAAAATATCTGTATAGTCAAAGGTATTTTTTCCCACTAGTCATATACAAATGTGAGTTGGACCATAATTCTGAGCAATGAAGAACTGATGCTCTTGAGTTGTGGTGCTGAAGAACTCTTGAGTGTCCCTTGGACTGCAAGGAAATCAAACCAGTCAATCCCAAAGGAAATCAACACCGAATATTCACTGGAAAGACTGATGCTGAAGCTGAAGCTCCAATACTTGGTCCACCTGATGCAAAGAACCAACTCATTGGACCAGACCCTGATGCTGGGAAAGACTGAAGGCAAAAGAAGAGAGCGGCAGAGGATGAGATGGTTAGATAGCACCACTGACTCAACAGACATGAATCTGAGCAAACTCCAGGAGATAGTGGAGGAAAGGGAAGCCTGGCATGCTGCTGTCCATGGAGTCCGACTCACAAAGAGTGGACATGACTTAGTGACTGAACAATAGCAAAGATCAGCATCAGTAGCTAGAAATGCTACTTCCAAATGAAGAAGGTGAGTGGCACATCCATTGTTGGTGCTTCCAGAGTCTTAAGGAATCCTGGAATCTGTTCTGCAGACTCTGCCATAGTTGCGGCAGCCGTTGCTAAAACCAAGTGTATTTTAGTCAGTAAAGAACTTGACAAAGATATAACATGATTCATTTTAATGAGGCTAGAAAAAAAATATGCATCTATATGCTAGGTAGGTCTGCCTGCAATCCTGGAGACCAGGGTTTAATCCCTGAGTCAGAAAGATCCCCTGGAGAAGGAAATGGCAATCCACTCCAGTATTCTTGTCTGGAGAATCCCATGGACAGAGGAGCCTGGTGGGCTACAGTCCATGGGGTCACAAAGAGTCAGACATGACTGAAGCGACAGAATAGGAGTTGTAAACAGAGATGAAATAGAATCAATGTAATTGAGGTTATTTTATTAAAATTCAAAAATATTAAAATTTAACTGGATTATTTTACTCAGCTAGTGATGGTACCAAAAAAAAAAAAAAGAGCATGCCTCTCTGGGAAGCCTCTGTATTAGAGAAGCTAAGTGCTGAGTGCTTTCTCATTGTTCCCTGGGACCTGTATTCCTGGCTATGTCAGTCTTCCCAGATAGAATGTCCTCCCTAACCTTTATAATGTACCTTGGTCTAAGTTCTACTCTTCTTCCAAGACCTAAATGAAATGCCGTCTCTGCTATGGAGCTTCTCCTAACACCCCAGCTCTCAGGTAGTTCTTCTCACCCCTTAACTCCTCTAACACCTGTAGGTAGCACTTAGCCTCACTGCTTGGTGCTTTTCATCTCATTATAGCTGTGACTGAAACTGGAATATAAACCTATTGGGATAAATGGCCCTCAAACTTTTTTCATCAAGCAGACATCAGTGAGCAAGTTTTGAGCATGAACCCCACATATATGTATATTTTATACAAGTTATGTATATATAATTATATATATATGGTGTGTATATAATACTATAGTTGCTATAAACACAAAGCATCACAGAATTGAAACAAGAATTTTGGATCGACATGTACATACTGCTATATTTAAAATGGATAACCAGCAAAGACCTACTGTATCGCACAGGCAGCTCTGCTTAATATTATGTAACTACCTAAATAGAAAAGATGGCAAAACAATGAAAACAGTGACAGACTTTTTTTTCTTGGGCTTCAAAATCACTGCAGATGGTGACTGCAGCTGTGAAATTAAAAGACGCTTGCTCCTTGGGAGAAAAGCTATAACAAACCTAGACAAGGTATTAAAAAGCAGAGACTTAACTTTGCCAACAAAGGTCTATCTAGTCAAAGCTGTGGTTTTTCCAGTAGTCATGTACAGATGTGAGAGTTGGACCATAAAGAAGGCTGAGTGCCGAAGAATTGTTTCTTTTAAACAGTGTTAGAGAAGACTCTTGAGAGTCCCTTGGACTACAGGGAGATCCAACTAGTCAATCCTAAAGTAAATCAGTCCTGAATATTCATTGGAAGGACTGATGCTGAAGCTCCAAGACTTTGGCCACCTGATGCAAAGAGCCGACTTACTGGAAAAGACCCTAATACTGGTAAACATTGAAAGCAGGAGGAGAAGGAGATGACAGAGAATGAGATGGTTAGATGGCATCACAGACTCAATGCACATGAGTTTGAGCAAGCTCCAGGAGATGGTGTGCTGCAATCCACGTGGTCGCAAAGAGTCAGCCACAAAATGGAAAAGACTCTGGAAAAGGATAGATACCTGTATATGTATAACTGAATCACTTTGCTGTACACCTGAAACTAACACAACATTGTTAATCAACTATGCGCCAATATAAAATTAAGAGTTTTCTTTTTAAAGTGAGGACTGTGAGAAACAGATAAATAGAAGGCCAGTAGTTTCTTCCTGTACTCCACCATAGTAATTTGAGAACCTCTTGGAGTAATGTTACCCTACTTCTTGGTGTTCTTGGCCCTAGTAAATAGTAGACACTTGACAAATATTTGATGATGGTGGTATTTAGGTATTAAAGTGAATAGGTCAGAAGGTGACTATTAGGGATTGCTTGATCCTTGTATTTTCTTCATTCTGGACATGTGTAATTCTGTTTCCTCTTCTTGCAGCACTCTTCCCCAGTTTTCCTGTTCCTTCCCTTCACTAAGCACATTTTTCCTGTTCCTTCACCTCCCCTTCACTTGTCCTGAAATTTGCAGCTTCCTTGTCCTTAAGAGAAGCCACCTCTAATTGCCCCTGTGTGGGTAAGACTTCTGCCCTTCCACACTTCTGCACAGTAATAGCTGTTTATAGTCTGCCTCCAACATAGACTTTCATTTGTTGAGGGCATTGCTGTACCTTGTCCACCATCATACCCCTACTTCCCATTGCAAAGTCCAGCATTTAATAAAAAGTCAAAAATCTGTGGATTGAATACATGTAGGATAGAGAAGTGCTCCCCTGGTGGCTTAGATGGTAACGAATCTGCCTGCAATGCAGGAAACCTGGGTTCGATTCCTGGGTTGGGAAGATCTTTTGCAGGAGGGAATGGCAATCCACTCCGGTATTCTTGCCTGGAGAATCTGCATGGACAGAAGAGCCTGGCAAGCTACAGTCCATGGAGTTGCAAAGAGTTAGACACGACTGAACAACTAAGCGCAGGATAGAGGAGCAGGAGGTGGTATGTCCTCAGAGCCTGTTTGGGGACCAAGGTTATAGCAAAACTGACCTGCCCTTTAATGTCTAAGATGGGGCAGAATACCTCTGTATCCCCAAAGTGATTTGTGAGTTGAATGACAGGTTAGGGTTGAGAAGTCTGTTGCTCTTCATTTTCGCCTAGAACCCTAACAGTTTGTTGAACTGTTGTGTATTTAGACTGTGTTTACTAGGTTATGATAAAGCTCTGAATTAAAACCAAAATATACAGACTTTTGTAAGGTGATGTGTTGAGCTAGTACTAAGTGCCCTAGAATTTGGAGGCCTTTTTCCCACTTATCCAGCTATTTGGTATATACTTATACACATTTCTGCTTTTCCTCGAAAGATAAGAACTCTTATTCAAGGATATAGAGTGGACTATAAATGGTAATAAAGAAAGAACCCTTGGAATGCATTTTAAGAAAAGAGAATTCATTTGTCTTTGACTAGTGGAATGTTCTTTCTGGTAGCACAGAACTAATAATACTGGAGCATGAAGATGGGAATTTATTGCTAATCCAAAACTCTGCTTTTATCAATGGTTTCAATCCTTGTCAGTACCAAACCTTTGTTTACATTGTTTTAAAAAGTTTAATTTATTGCCTTTCATTTGTTCCTGTTTAATTTAAGGCATAAAGCAATTGTCAAAAAACAAAACAAAAAAGCCCACGAATCTAATAGCCAAATGTATGCTTCTAAGTTGTTAGCTTCTAATAGGATGTGACTGTATGATATAAATGACATTTGGTTAGAACAGCTATCTCTCTCTCTTTTTTAAATTTTCAAATAAAGCGGACTGAGGTTTAAAGCCCTGGCGTTGCTGTTGGAAATTAGAGGAAATTTGGTTGTGTGATAAAGATGTTTTACCTTCAGTGTTAGGTTTTGAATTAGTCTGTTTACAAAGAGCAGTGGTGCAGTGGTTTTAAAAATCCTGTTGAATCAGCAACGTGAGGGAGCAACATTGCTTTCGTTCCAGCCATGTAGCTGGAAAAGGAAATGATTAGACATCATACTCTTCATGGCTAATATCCTGTGAAGTTTTTCTAAACTCATGAAATCAGGACTCTAGAGCTTAGAAGGGACCTCAGAAGTCTACCAGTGGAAAAGGGGTGGGGGGGGAATGAAAGGGAAATGGAATCAGCCAAACTAAAGGGCAGGATTCTTTTAGTTCTCAGCAGGAAACACATGTTTATCTGGAAAAGATTTTGGTTGGACAGGTTGTTTGTATAAGAATCTTTTTTGTGAGGAAGGAAGACCAACCTGAGCTTGGAGGCCGGGGGTGGGGGGTAGGAGTGGGTGAGGGGATGGAGAAAACAGTCTGTAAACTTTGAGTGAATGAGGAAAAAATGCAGTTTTCAGATAGGAAAACTCTACTTTCATAGGGATGAGATGCTAATGCTATTAGCTTACTTTTAAGTTAGCCTTGCTGCATTTTCGTTTTATAAGATATGAGTAAATGGTAACTTTAGCATTAGTTACTATAAAAGCAGAAATGGTAACTTTTAAAAACATAGGGAAAACTTAAGTCCACACAAAAAGCTGCACATGAATGTTTATAACATCTTTATTCATAATTGCCAAAATTCGGGGGCAACCAAGTTATCCCTCAGTAGGTGAAAAGATAAAGTGTGGTACATCCACACAATGAAATATTGTTCAGTGCTGAAAAGAAATGCACGATCAGTCCATGAAAAGACACGGAGGAACTTTAAATGCTTACTCGTATGTGGAAGAAGCTAGTCTGAGAAGGTTGCATACTGTGTGGTTCCAACTCTATGACATTCTGCAAAAGGCAAACTGTGGAGAATCAAAAAGATCAGTGGTTACCAGACTCAGGGGGAGAGAAGCAGATGAATAGGCAGAGCACAAAAGATTTTTAGGGCAGTGAAAATACTCTGTATGATATTATAATGATGAATATGTACCATTATACATTTGTCTAAGCCTGTAGAATATACAACACCAGGAGTGAACCCTGAGGTAGTCTGTGGACGTTGGGTGGTTATGATGTGTTTGATGTCGGTTTATCCTTGGTAACAAATGTGTCTGTCTGGTGAATGACACTGATAATAGGAGAGACTACGCGTGTGCAGGGCAGGCACAGGAGGCATATGAGAAGCCTGTACAGCCTCTCAATTTTGTTGTGAACTGAAAACTGCTCTAAAAAATAGTCTTTAAAAATATATGGAAAGACGTTTTAATTGGAAAGTAGTTGGGAAATAGCACAGAGTGACACCACTTATGTAAGACTGCATATCTGTACAGTGTCTATATGTGGCATGTTAACTAAAATTTTCAGTGATTATTTGTATAGTAAGATTGAAGATGACTTTTTAAAAGAAGATGTTCTTCTTTATTTTCTTTATTATTTACATTTTCTATAGTGACCATATATTATCTTTGTACACAGCTACAATGAAAAAACAAAAAGATTATGTTACCTCTGCTCTGACAGGTGAAACCGCATCATGGCTTCATTATCCTCTGAAGTGCAGAAGGTTATCAAAGGGACAGGAGTCCATGAGTGGGGCATTTTCTCTCCAGTTAAATTTAGTAATGAAGGATAAAAGGAAATTGCCAGATAACTGGAAAATGCTTCCATTTTAAAGCATATAAAACCAAGATACTTTATCTAACTTAAGCTTCAAGTTGTGGATAATGTCATTTTGAAGTATTTTCCAGATACTCAGGATGACAATGAGAGGGATGATATGGACACATCTCCAGGGCTGCAACACAAATCTGATGGGACAGAAACATGTTTCCTCCTCATCCTGAAAGCAGATGGTTAATAATCCACTGAGCAGTGTTTACTTTTCTTTTAAAAAACTGAGGAATGAAGAAATGGCTGCTGGAAGTCCATTTATGGATGAAATCAGTGGGGGGAAATAAAATATTTGTAGAATCTTGCTAACAGAGTAGAAATTCTTACCATTGTTTTGCAGCAAGGAATTGTAGGATTCTTGCATTTGATCATAGGGTGCAAGAGGAAGTTTCTTTCATTAAGTTATGTGTGCAGAAAAGAGTAGGCACAATCAAAAGTTTATTATTCTAAGAATTTTCTATTTATACTTCATCTCATTCCACAAAGAATTTGAAGCTCCTTGTTAAGAAATTATATAGCAGTTAAATATAAATAAGAAACCAGGGCCAGGCTAAGTATGAATTCATTCTATGGTAGATACTATGAGTGATCCACCCATATTTCCTCTCAGCCACAAAGGACGGGTGGAAATGTTGGAGAATTAATGTCCCCTTTCCTTGAAGTAGCCATTAACCAATGTCAGATGAGATTTAGAGGATAAATATCTCAGTTTCGTTGCCCCTTGAGTATGGTCTACCAAGCCTTTGAGATCCCTGAAGGAGCCCAGGTGGCAGGATGAAACGGAGAAGATTTGATGGGTTCCTGAGAGCTGTGGGTGTTGGGATAGGGAGGTTGACATTGGTATCTGCTAAGCAGACTTGGTGGTGGTGGTGTAGTTGCTAAGTTGTGTTTGACTCTTGTGACCCCATGGACTGTAGCCTGCCAGGCTTCTCTGTCCATGGGATTCTCCAGGCAAGAATACTGGAGTAGGTTGCTGTTTCCTTCCCCAAGGGATCTTTCCCACCCAGGAATCAAATCCGGATCTCCTGCTTTGCAGGCAGATTCTTTCCTGACCGAGTTATGAGGGAATCCCACTTAGTACAGGAGTCTGCTAGGTTCTTAATGAAAGGAACCCTGGTCCTCCAAGCCCATTGCTACTGGGCTTATTCCCAGTCTACCTCAGTCTTCCTCTGCAGAGCCTTGGGGATGCCCCATTCCTGGGACCTCAGGTCTGAACCTCAGAAAGAGAGGACCGAGGAGAGAGACTAGTCTCCTACCTAAGGCCCACCTGAAAGGTATTTTGCAGTCTGTGGACTCAACTTTCTCTCAGATGTTGGACAATGGAAGCACCACCCTTTGGGGGAAAATCTACGCCCTATTACCTTAAAATAAAATATGATTCGAATAGGACAACTACAGTAAACCTAATTTCCCTAAGGAGTTTCACATCCACTGAATTATGCATATTTCATAAGTGTAGCTGGATGGATGAAGGATCGATTTTGGAAGGGAACAAACTTACACAGGGATACTAGTTAGGAAACTATTTCACAGTCCAGATGAGAGGAAGAAGGCATGAGCATGGGAGGGAAAGATCACAGAAGGTTTAGTTGGATCATAGAAGGTTTAGTAGGACTTGATGACCAATTTGTTGTGAGTGAAGAAGTATATGAAGACATCTCTCTGTTTTGTTTTGTTTTGTTGTTTTCTGATGACTTCAGGCAGAGGGGTGCTACTACCCCTAGCATGGCTTCAAGAAGTTGGGGAAGAGGGTTCGGCCTACAAATGTCAAGTTTTAGATTTGTCTTGGGTATGTCTTGAAGAGATGCTGAGAAGCTACTTAGAAACAAGTTTAGTAGTTAGAAGCCAGAACTAGAGCTGCATATTTGGGAGTCCTCAGTACACAGGCAATTGTTGGAAGTCAAGAGATCTTATGAAGTCTTGGAGAAGATGAATGAGCAGCCAGAAAGACCAGAAAAATGAGGTGCAAAGAACCTTGGGACATGCACATGTTTAAAGGTTGGGTGGATGAGACTAGCTGGTGCAGGAGACTAAGAAACTGTGGGCTGAGAGGAACCAGATGTTGTCGGAGCCAAGATCCCTTTCTTTAAGTACTGAGGAGAGTACTGGCTTCTAATGGAGCCTGGATACCATTTCTGATGGCCTTATCCAGGACCTTTGTTCTGCTCCTGTTTCTGCTAACAGAGGAGGCTGGAGGCATGCGTGGGTAGGGGCGGGGGGATGAGCTCAGCTTTGCTAGTGCTATGAGCCATGAGTCCTACGTGAGAGAGTCAGTCTAGTACAAATTATTTTTCTCTTCTTCTGTTGCCATTGATAGTCATCTCCACGAGTTTGCATGATGGTAGATGTTTTTGTAGGCTGGGCTTCCTCAGAAGCCAAGTCCCTGAGAAACATCTGTGTATAGCTTCTGTAGAAGCAGGTCTCATTATACATTGAGTCTAATCACTCGTTCTGAATTTGGAAATAACTGTGAGTCATGTGGTTCAGCTCTTTTTAAAAAACAGAAGATTCTCTTCTGCTCAGTGCCACTTAGGGGCTTTTGCCTGCCATTTTTCATCATCACCGCTGCTGGTACAGATTCTCAGAATCTTCTCCCCATCCTGGTTCACCAAGCTCCCCTTCCCCTTCTAAACAACTGCTAATCTCTGCCCATTCGTCAAATCTTCCTTAAATAATCAAAGGACTAGGTACACATCTCCTGTGATTCTGTCTTCACTCACCACCCACTAAATGCTCTCTCCCACTGGTGTTGTGTTCTTGTAAAGATTCATTTAAGTTATGTGTTTGCCTTATACATGTGCTAATCATTCTCTCATTATCATTATTGTCTCAGACAGGAGTCATCTAAGTTAAACTCTTAAGCATTATTCTTTATCACACGGTTCTGCAATCACATGGCTTCTTCTTCAGTGTGTTGGATAATACTAAGCAAAATTCTCTTGCTACCTTATTACATTACCTTTCAGGGGTGTATTTTGGAGACATAACAACATAATACTCTGTTCTTTCTTGACTAGTAACTTGTGCTCAACACAAACGTTTTCCTGTTTGTTTTTCCCACAGTTATTCCCTCGCATGTGCACACATGATAAAACGAGTATCTCAGGAAGAAGAAAAAAAGACACTTGATAGCACTGCTCAGTAGTTCAACACAGTAAACAGGGTCTGGCCTACCCACTTCGATCACTGGCTGCTTGACCTCGTTTAACCTTCCTGTTAGTTTCTGTCTCCTCACCAGAAAATTTACTGCTTTCCAGGGGGAGACCCAGTTGATTCTAGGAGACCTATTGTTAATAATGTTAATAAAGGACAAAATGCAGTATGATGTTAACTGTGGTGGTCCTGGGATAAAATTAAGAGTGGAGGATTCCGGGGGTGGCTCTGGTACTAAGTAGCTAGATGAGCCTTGGAAATGTTGTTGAACTTCTTTACGAAATGGTTTCCTAGGTACTGATTCTTCTTCGAGGCAATTGGATGACTGGATTAAAAATCCTTTCTAGTCTTTAACACTGAAGTAAGCGTTTTAACAACAGTTATAATTGGTAACAGTTGCCTCCTGCCAGGTTTTTGTCTAATTATGTTACACTTATTATTTCAGCAAGTCCCCAGAATGGCCCTTTGAGGAGGGTTCTCTAGCCTTTATGTTCTACAAATGAGGAAACTGAGGCATAGACTGAACAATGTGCTCAAGGTCTCCCAGTTTATAAGGGGGAGATGCAGGATTCATAGCTGCACTCCAGATTCCAGGCCCTCACCTGCCTCACTCACCTGCAGGCCTTTATACCTGTGGTTGCGCATAAAGGCCTCAGGACCTCTTCTGCACAGCCCCTTGAATACCAGTTACAGAGTATAGTAAACCAAGTACCGGTGCTGCTGAGCAAATTCAACTTAAATTGCGTTCTACACGAAATCAAAAGTATTTCCTTTATGTATTCTATATCAGTAATTCTGAAAATTACAAAATGCCATAGATTTTTTATCTCTGATTTTAACTTGGAAATTTGTAACTATGATTTCTGCTTTTGACTCACATCAGAATGTTTCCAAAGTACTTCGCTTTCAAACATGGATTTCTATGTCTGGTGTGCATGCCTGCGGGCATGCATGCTAAGTCACTTCAGTCATTCTGACTCTATGTGACCCTATGGACTGTAGTCAACCAGGCTCCTCTTTCCGTGGGATTCTCCAGGCAAGAATACTAGAGTGGGTTGCCGTGCCCTCCTCCAGGGGATCTTCCCAACCCAGGGGTCGAACCTGTGTCTCTTACGTCTATCTGCACTGGCAGGCAGGTTCTTTACCACTAGTGCCACCTGGGAAGCCCATGTCTGGTATGTGAAACTTTAAATTCAGATAGGGAGAGCAGAAGGCTAAAAAAGATGGAATAGTTACCATTTTCGAGATAAAATTAAGACAGTTTGATGGAGACTTCTGAAAGCCATCTCTCCCCTACAAATCCTCCTGCCAGCAACATAAGTTTCATACCAATAAAATTTTCTACAAGGATAACTTACCCTGTGATGGCTTCTCAGGTTCTGAAAAAGAATGTGTGGGATGACAATCAGATTTTATGAAATACAGTTTTATTTCAAAATAGTTAATCATCATTACATTTAACATAATTAGTCTCCACCCTATGGTTGGGAGGGCTTGTGAAAACCAACTCCTGGAAAGACAGATCAGGGCTCTGCCCATTTCCAGAGAGGGCAATGTGAGTTTCCACGCTGGGGCATGGAGCCAGCTTCCTATTTACTTAGAGGCATTGAGCACCTCAGGAGCTAAATAGAAGTTGTGATGCAAGTTTTGGCAGCAAAGCATGTTAGGATTGTTTGATGTGCTCAACTAACAGATGATATGAAAGATTTCTCAAAGCCCAGGGTGGTTTCAAGTACAACAGGATTAAATTGTCTTTTTAAGCCCTTCTCAGGCCTAAATCAACAGGAGGCCATGCAGACAATGAGGAAACTCTCCCTGCACTCTCAAGTGGGGGTTCAATCTGTACTCAGAGTAACAGAGTACAGTCCCAGAGTTCATTCTTCTGCTCAGGGCAGCCGGCAAGACAGTGGTGATACGGAAAGCCATATGAAGCCACGGCAGCCCCAGTTTTCTTACATGACTTAAATTTCTTGTGGATTTTGGAGATGTGGGTAAATGTGTATGTTTGCTTTTTAAATAAAAAGAGGTACATGTGCAAACGAATGCAGAGGAAGGAAGAGTGAAGTTTGGTTACAAATGACCATGTATGAGGTCTGGTGAGGCACCTGGGATAGGAGGTGAAAGAGACACAGTCCCTAGTTTCCTGGGGTAAGGGAAAAGATGGAGGTGTGCTCCCAGGTTGCTATGGAAACAGGGTGAGGAGAAGCATTTCACCCTGATTTAGGGTTTGGGGGCAGCCGCTTAGGCTCTGAGACACACAGGAAAGTCTATGTTAACTCATTTGGGAAAAAACCAAAACCAAAACCGAGGAAAGAACATTCAAGGAAGGGTGAAAGGCAGGAGTGAATGCAGGGGGATGACTGACTTGGTGAACAACTACATGCAGTTTCTTCCTACATCCTTCTGGCTGTAAGATCACCTAGACGTTTCATAGGTCAGATTACTGCAATGGTAATAGCTGTTGAGGGGGGAAGAAGGATTCAGTTTATGAAATGTTAAAACTGCAAATGAGCTGACCTTTTAACCAATCTTTATAGCATTAAGGGATTATATAAGTAAATTATTGGTAATTAGACTCCCAAGGGAGAATTTAATTTGCATCTAGATGTGATATGTGTTCAGTAATTCAGTACAAGTTTTACTTTGGCCACTGCTGGGCTGGGTCTTAGGTTGGTGATAATGTAGATCAGATATAGGGTGTTATCATCTAGGCTAAATTTCATCATCTGTCAGCAAAGCGACATTAAAATCTGCTTATTTTGTGGTTACTAGATGGCTTCTAGAATTATTGTGAAAGAGAGCAGTAGAGTGATTTCTGTTCTTGTGTGACCCTTATCCAAAGTTGTAAGACCTTCTTAGGAATACTGATTATATAATACTTTCCCTATAGGACTGAGGACTTGGGGTATATTTTCATCTTCTTTGGATAGATGGGAAACCTACACACACACACACACACACACACACACACACACACACACACACTTGGGGTATATTTTCATCTTCTTTGGATAGATGGGAAACCTACACACACACACACCCCCACACAACCCCACACCCCCCCCCACACACACACACCCAAAACAAAAATTAAAGTAGGTACGATTTTAACCATACTAGAGCCTCTGGAGAATTGGTGTCTTAGCCAAATTTATTTGTATGTTTTTTGCATTTCATTCTCTAAGATTTCTTGTATTGAACTTCATTTTTACTGTTAAAAAGAATAAAGCATACATTGATATGATGCTCTATAAATACAACTGATATATATTCCTGCTTTCTGGTATTTTCTGTAGGAAAAAAATCCTAGAGGTTGAATTGTTACATGCAAAGAAATGAACATAACACTTGAACAAGGTGACAAAAGCACCAACTTGAAAAGATATCTGCACCCCCATGTTTGTAGCAGCATTATTTACAATAGCCAAGATATGGAAATAACCTAAGTATCTGTCAACTATGAATGAATACAGAAGTTGAGGTAGTATACATACAATTAAATATTACTTAACTATAAAAAATGAGGAAATCTTACCATTTTTGTCAACATGGATAGACCTTGAAAGCATTATGCTATGTGAAAGAAGTCAGAAAATGACAAATACTATGTGATCTAAAAAACAAACAGAAAAACAAAACAATCAATTCACAGAAAAAAGATGTCAGATTTGTGATTACCAGAGGCAAGATGGAGGTGGAAGAGGAATTAGAGGAAGGCAGTCAAAAGGTTTAAAATTTGGTTATAAGATAAATAATTATTAGGGATATAATGTGAACAGCATGATGACTACAGCTAACATTTCTGTATAATAAATAGGAAAGTTGAGACTAAATCCTGAGTTCTCATCACAAGAAGAAAATATTTTTTCTTTTTATTATATCTATATGAGAAGATGAATGTTAGTTGAATGTATTGTGGTAATCATTTCACAGTATTTAATCAGACCATCATGCTGAAATGCCATAAATATATACAGTGATATTATGTTAGTTATTTCTCAATAAAACTGGAAAAAACATTGACAGGTATTGTCAATTGGTTATCAAAAGAAATCATTCTCAAAATAGATACATGTGTTGAATGCTACCATGTGTCTAGCTTTACACAAAACCTTTTTAATGCATTACTTCATTCAGTCCTTGGGGAAAAAAAAAACCTAGGAGGAAGGTAGTACCTGATTTATAGATGAGAACAGGGAAGCTTAGCAGGGTAAATACATCCAGAGCACGATGGGGCCAGGACTAGAGAGACACGCTATCCTCCTCCCAGCAGAAGCTGGAGGTGCTTCTTTCCCTACCTGGTTGTAGGAATGGGCATGTTAACCATCTTTATAAGTATTTGCCAACTTAAGAGGTAAAATGCAATTTACCTCGCGATTCTTACATGGCTATCTTGGATGGGATTGGACATCTTGGCATGTTTAATGTTTGTTTGCATTTATGATTTTATGAATTGCCTGTTCACTTCCTCTGCCCCTCCTTTTTACTAGATTTTTATCCTTTTTTCTAAATGATTTATACATATTATAAATGTAACATTTTGTCATGTGTTACAAATCCTTTTCTCCTCAGTTTGTTTCCACTGTTTTGTTTATTGACAGTAGGACTTAAATTTCGTAGGTTACAAATCTGTGGATCTTTTATGGCTGTAGAAATTTGTTATCCTTATCCCGTTCTAGGAATATTTTTCCCCCCCTCTGTGGTTTCTTTCTTTCTGTAATTTCCACTTTAACATTTATCTTAGATTATTTAGGTGTAAGAAGTGAGGTAAAGATATTTTCCAAAAGGCTACTGAGTTGTCTGAACACTACTTATTGAATAAATCCATCTTTCCCACTGATTTGAACTGTATTATCTTTCAGCCAAATTGATTTCTAGTTTTGGACTGTTCTTGAAGGGGTAAAGCACTGTTTAAATTATTGTAATTTTATAATGTGTTTTAACATGTACAGCAAGTCCTCTCTCATTGAAATTTTTGAACAGTTTTAAAATATTTATGGTACCAAATAAACTTTGAAAAAAAATGTTGAGTTTAAAAGCATCCTTTGGGAATGTTGATTGTGATTTTGTTCAGTTTAGAGATTAGTTTAGAAAGAATTGACAGCTTTATAGTGTTGAGTGTTCCAGTTTAAGAACTTCATTTTTACACATCTGTTCATCTTCTTCAATTGATTTTATGGTCTTTTTTCATATAAATCTTGTACTTCTGATAAATTATTTCCTAGATAGTTTGGTTTTTGTAGCTATATTAATGGGATTTTTAAGATTATTCTAATCAGTTCTTTTGACATAATAAATACCTTGGCTTTTAATGACTTATTCCTGTCCATCATACTGTACTCATTTTTTAATAAATTAGGCTAAATTCTCCTGGGTTTTCTAGTCATACATTAAATAACTTCAAATAATGGTATCTTTGGCACCTTTTCCTGGTAGTTTGATCTTTAATTTTCATATCTAATAATTTTAGCAACTACTTTCAGAATAATATTAAATAATAGTGGTGATAATTAGTCTTATTCTTAACTGTCACTGGAATTTTTAAAAAATTGCCATTTAGCTTTTGATCTGTGAAATCATGTGTTAGTCATGTTAAAGAGACACTCTTCTAGTCTTTTTAAAAGAATTTTTTATTGGATTACAAGTTAAATTTTACCAAGTGCCTTTTTAACATCTATTGAAACTGTCATACTTATTCTTTTACCTATTTATAGAATAAGATATAATAGGTTTTATAATAATATGCCTATTGTTATGCTTCTGAGAAAATTCCTACTTGGTCACAGTGAGTTTTTCTTTTAAGGTAATGCTGAGTAGTACAGAAGTTTCTGGTTATTTGAGTATAATTGCTACTGGGAAAAGTCTACCTAAATGACTACTTCAGAATTAGAGGTAGTCCTTTAAAATCTTTATAATTCTTTCTAAAAAGTTAGACTATTGTTTTATGTAACTCTTAGTGAATTTTGATCATTATGTTTACATGTTTACACAGAAATCTACTTTTTTTCCCAGGTTTTAAAATGTATTAGCAGATTATTCTTGTATGATTCCTCTAATTTCCTTTGGAGCAGTGATTTATTTAAAAGCATTATTGAAGAAGGAATCTTTATTTTACAATCACAAGTCTCTGCATACATTGGGAATATTCTAGAATAGTAAAGTGGAAAAGATCCTTTACCATCTTTAAATGGTGCACGGTTCTCAAGTCTTCAGATTAGGAGCCACCATCTTTAAAATGTGAGATTAGAAAAGGAATTTTGAATGTATTCCCAGTTAATTTCTGTGTATTCCAAATTAACAGAGATGGTGCTGGAAATGATGCTTTTGGGCAGGGCTGTCACTGTGCTGGGGGCAATTCCTCCACTAAGTTTTGTGACGACACTAGCATGGAAGGAGAGTAATGAGCAGTCCCATTTGCCAGCCAGTCAGTGAATCTAAGGTCCTAGACAGCTGGACAAGTACCATGTGACCACGCTGCTGTTACATACTGGGACCTCAGAACCCTGGGGAACCCAGGCTCTGTGCTGGAGAGACTAGCCCAAGATAGTCAGGCAATGGGAATCTCAGAGTTCCATAGGTCCAACAAAGTATGAGGATTTTGGGGGCTGTTTTGTATCTTAAAGAAAGAAAATAATAATAATAACCTGGGAAGTATTTGAACTATCCAACTTTCTCATACATTAGATGCAGATAGATTGATTACACTCTTTTTTTTCCCCCTTCTTTTAATATATAGCTACTCTCCAGAGAGACCGAATCTTCAAACATTTTACCAGGAAGCGCCAAAGGGCTATGCGAAGGCGAGTCCACCAGATCAACGGACACAAGTTCATGGCCACATACCTGAGGCAGCCCACCTACTGTTCTCACTGCAGGGAGTTTATCTGGTAAGAGGCTCCTTGGCTTCTCTCCTGCCATGAGCTGAAACTTCCTCTGGTTTTGTGTGATTTCAGGAGAAAACATGATTATTAAGAATTGTTTTAGAATCTGATTTTTTCCCTCTTATTCTAATACGTTGACTTAGAAACTTTAATCCCCAAACCAGCAGAAAAAAATTACACAATTTACAGATTAAGTTTTAAATGTTATTTCTTTTGCTAGTCATTTTGGTAAAAATGTTAATGAATCATGAATTGGTCAAAAAGCAATAATTAGAGAGGCTAATCAATTAATAAATGGTCTACCCTTGAAGAGGAAAGAAATATCAACAGTATTTCTCTAAAAAGGCGTGAATCACATGATGACTTACAGAAATTAATTGTTTCAGCTACACTAAGCACACAGCAGTCTTCAGCCTTATCATATGTAGCTGAAGGTAATAGCTTTCAGTGACCACATACTATAATCCCTGACATTTAAGAATTAAGATAGTTAATAGTTGAGAAATTCTAGATGATTTGGAATAATATCTTATTATATATGTCACTCAAGCTTAAGTCTAAGAGGCAAATCTATAATGTGAAATAAATTTAAGTAGTAGTTATCTTCAGTTAGAAAGTGAAGGTGAAGTCACTCAGGTGTGTCCAACTCTTTGTGACCCCATGGACTCTAGCCTGCCAGGCTCCTTTGTCTATGGGATTCTTCAGGCAAGAATACTGGAGTGGGTTGCCATTTCCTCCTCCAGTCTTCAATTAGAGGCAACATTAAACACATTTACTTGCAGAGAGAAAGAAGAAATACCCCCTTACTTGCACAAAACATACACACACTCTTCTCAGAAGGAAGAAAAACACTCTTGTATTTTGCTTTTGTTGCAAACTTTAGTCATTTTGAAGGAAAGTTATGACCAACCTAGACAGCATATTGAAAAGCAGAGACATTACTTTGCCAACAAAGGTCCGCCTAGTCAAGGCTATAGTTTTTCCAGTGGTCATGTATGGATGTGAGAGTTGGACTATAAAGGAAGCTGAGCGCAGAAGAATTGATGCTTTTGAACTGTGGTGTTGGAGAAGACTCTTGAGAATCCCTTGGACTGCAAGGAGATCCAGCCAGTCCACCCTGAAGGAAATCAGTCCTGAATATTCATTGGAAGGACTGATACTATAGCTGAAACTCCAATACTTTGTCTACCTGATGCGAAGAGCTGACTCATTGGAAAAGACCCTGATGCTGGGAAAGATTGAGGGCAGGAGAAGAGGATGGACAGAGGATGAGATGGTTGTGATGGCATCACCAACTCAATGAACATGGGTTTGGGTGAACTCTGGGAGTTGGTGATGGACAGGGAGGCGTGGCATGCTGCGATTCATGGGGTCACAAAGAGACACAACTGAGTGACTGAACTGAACCGAACTTAGTCATTTTGTTTAAGGCAGAAACACTTGGTTCATTTCTGCATATTGATCAATTGCTTTGTATTATGTGGGCTTTTTTGTGATTACTTTGGATTTTATACCTTTTAGCAAGTCAAAATCCAGGCTTTAGCTTGTTTCTGGTCTTTTAAATCATGAACAGGGTTTAGTCTATTATCCTTTTAAAGTATTACTGAAGTCGATTTGCTAGTATTTTTTTGACGATTTTTTGCATCTATGTTTATCAGTGATATTGGCCTGTAATTTTCTTTTTTTGTGATATCTTTCTCTGATTTTGGTATTAGGTTGATGATGGACACATACAATGAGTTTGGAAGTCTTCCTTCCTCTGCAATTTTGTTAACTCTTCTCTAAATGCTTTGTAGAATTCATTTGTGAAGCCATCTGAGCCTGAACTTTAGTTTGTTGGGAGGGTTTTTAAAATTATTATTATTATGGATTCAATTTCAGTTCTGGTAATTGGTCTGTTCTGATTTTCTATTTCTTCTTGGTTCAGACTTGGGAGATTGTACCTTTCTAAGAATTCTTCCATTTCTTCTAGTTCTTCCATTTTATTGGCATATAGTTACATATAGTAGTCTCTTATGAGCCTTTGTATTTCTGTGATGTCAGTTATAACTTCTTTTTCATTTCTGATTTTATTGATTTGGGCCCTCTCTTTTTATCCTTGATGAGTCTGGCTAAAGGTTTATCAATTTTGTTTATCTCTTTGAAGAACTAATTTTTAGTTTCATTGATCTTTCCTGTTGTTTTTTAGTTTCTATTTCACTTGTTTCTGTTCTGATCTTTGTGATTTCTTTCCTTCTACTAACTTTGAGCTTTGTTTTTTCTTTCTCTAGTTCTTTAGGTGTAAGGTGAGGTTGTTTATGGAGCTCTTTCTTATTTCCTGAGGCAAGATTGTATCACTATAAACTTCCCTCTTAGAATTAATTTTGCCACATCCCATAGGGTTTGGATTGCTGTGTTTTCATTCCCATTTGTCTCTAGGTATCTTTTCTTAAATTTCCTTTTTTATTTCTTCGGTGATCCATTGGTTGGTTGGTAGCATATTGTTTAGCCTCCACGTGTTTGTGTTTTTTGAAGTTTTTTTCTTGTAGTTGATTTCTAATCTCATAGTGTTGTGGTTGCAAAGATGCTTGACATCTCAATTTTCTAAAATTATTGAAGCTTGTTTTGTGGCCTAGCATGTGATCGAGGAGAATGCATCCTATAGGATGTTCCATATGCATTTGAAAAGAATGTGTATTCTTCTGCTTTGAGTGATGTGTTTTATAAATATTAATTAGATCCATCTGGTCTAATATTTTATTTAAGGCCTGTGTTTCCTTACTGATTTTCTGTCTGGATGATCTGTCCATTGCTGTAAGTAGTGTATTAAAGCCACCTAATATTATAGTGTTACTGTCAATTTCTCCCTTTAATGGTTGTTAATATTTGCCTTATATATTGAGGTGCCTCTATGTTGGATGCATGTATATTTACAGTTGTTACATCTTCTTGGATTGATCCTTGATCATTATGTAGTGTCTTTCTTTAGCTCTTATAACCGTGTTAATTCTGAAGTCTGTTTTGTCTGATATAAGTATTGCTATTTGAGCTTTCTTTTGATTTCCATTCACATGGAATACCTTTTTCCATCCCCTGGATTTCAGTCTGTGTTTCTTTAGATCTGAAGTGAGTTTCTTGTAGGTATCGTAGATATGAGTCTTGTTTCCATATTCTTTCAACCAACTTCATTTACTAAATGAAGTCAGACAGAGAAAGACAAATATCATATGATATCACTTATACAAGGAATATAAAAAATTATACAAAGGAACTTAGTTACAAAACATAAATAGACTCACAGACATGGAAAACAAACTTATGGTTATCAAAGGGGGAAGGAGGGGACAGGGATAAAATAAGGATTCATGATTAACAGACATACACACATATATATAAAAAATATAAAAACAAGGACCTACTGTATAATACCAGGAACTATATTCAATATCTTCTAATAACCTATAATGGAAAAGAACCTAAAAGAGAACCTATCTGTAATAAATCACTTTGCTATACATGAGCAACTAACATAACATCATAAATCAACTGTACTTCAATAAGATAAATTTAAAAAAAGAAATGACCCTAACTTTGTACACATTAAAAAATTAAAAGAAAGAGAGTCTTGTCTAAACCAAAGGCCCTATACTGGTTGTTGATATGATGAAGCCTAAAGTTATAGTCTTTAACAAAATATTCCTATTCCATTTTTAAATGGGAAAAATTAGCATCTCTGGAAACTTTGAGCCAGTTCTCTTCTTTACATGCTCCAGTTAGCTGTAGACACACCCCTCCGTGGGTTTGCCCAACCAGAAGAGTGACTGTCTATTGCTGTTTATTTCATGTCATACCATTCAACTTCTCTTCTTCACATGACCTGGCTACTACAGGTGTTTAGTAGGCATTTTGGGTGAGAACTTGTGATCTCAGCTAACATTCTAAATGAAAAGTTGCTTGATAATTTAACTAAATGTTTTTCTACCAGGGAACTTTAACTCCAGCCTACCTCCTCACTCCCTATACACACACTTAAAATAGTGGTATATGTGTTATATATATATATGATTAAACATATGGACCTTGGCATTCATTCTCATCACCAACTAGATATGTGAACCTGGACAAGTTATATAACCCATCAGTGTCTCTTCATCTGCAAAACAGAGATAATAATTTTATTTTATTTACATAGTAAAATTTTATGTACACTTAGAGTGCCAGGCACTGTTCTAAGTCTTCATCAACCCTTTTTATCTTCATGATGACCTTATAAAGTAAGTACTGTTATCATTATGCCTTTTATACAGTAAGAATCAATGGCTCAAAGAAGTTAACAATTTGCCCCAAAACACATCCAGGCCATCTGACTCTCTGATCTGTGCTCTAGGTCATCCTATCACGTGTGCTACCTCACATGGCCTTTGTGAGGATTAAGTGAGATAGTACATGTTAGCTGCTTGGCTCATTGCCTAGCACATCCTACAGGCTTAGTAAAATGCGATCTTTATTAATGAGGGTGAAAACTGTACCACTGTCACTCAGACTGTATTAGGGAGAGACAGAGATGGGAGCTATGAGCATGATGGGCATCTTGTGGTTGTACTTCTCCCGTGTAGACTCTGGGGTGATGTGTGCACAGAGAAGAGGAAAGATGCTTCAGGTCAGTCAGGTCCACTGGACTCGCCTGTTTACCTCCGTATGTATATCTGCATCTAAACTTCACCTTCTACACATCTTTCTGTGTATATGAGAGAGAATGCTCAGTTAGGCGGTAGAGTGACACGTCAGCCTGAGGTTCAGTCACACACAGAGAAGGGCTTATTTTCACTAAGGACTAGGGGGATTGCCACAGAGGTTGGTAGCATGAGAATTGGCAATACTTACCTGTTTTTATGATTTGGAGTATTCTAATTTGTCAATTTCCTTTTTGTCTTATGGTTACAAGCACTCAAAAAGGACGTCATCACGGCTGCTTCTCTGAAATTTTATTTTTTATAAAGGACTAGAGGATGAAATTTGTTTTCCTTAAGTACTGTAATTATAGGAGTTGTTGCTGAAATGTTTGACTAATGGTTACTTTTTTCTCTATTGTCTTGAACCAGGGGTGTATTTGGAAAACAGGGTTATCAATGCCAAGGTAAGAAAACATTTTTGAAAGTATATTTAATCTTGTTTCTGTGTTGAGTGATTATACCAAGAGGAAACAGGGTACATTCCATTAATATTTTGATAAATAACTCTCTGTAGGTCAAATGAGACCCCATAACAGCATTATCACAACTTAATCAAATTGACATTTATAGAATACTCCATCTAAGAGAAGCAGAATACACATTCTTCATAAGTTTTCTAGGAAAATTTACCAACAGAGAACACATTCTAGGCTATAAAACCAACAATAACAAATATAAAAGAATTGAAATCCTAAAAAGTATCTTCTCAGACAGCAGTGTAATGAAACTGAAAACCAGTAACAGAAAGATAATTAAAATACTTCCAAGTATTTGGAGATTAAGCAATATATTCTAAATGGCTCATGGGTCAAAGAAGATTTGAAAGGAAATTTTAAAAATATTTTAAACCCAGTAAGAATACAGTTTATCAAAGTTTGTGAGAAGCAGTGAAAGCAGTGCTGAGAGAAAAATTTATAGTATTAAATGTTTAGATTACAAAAGAAGAAAGATAGAATCAATAATCTAAGTTTCCATCTCAGAAAGGAGAGAAACTTAAGCCTAAAATGAGTGGTGGAAAATAAATAATAAAAATATAGTGGGAAACAGTGAAATTTAAATTAGGGGACCAATAAAAGCCACTAAATCCAAAGCTAGTTCTCTGAAAATATCAATCAAATTAATAAACCTGTAGCCAAGCTGACTGTGAAAAACACAAATGCCTCAGAATATAAATTTTTTCTGTGTGAAGGATTCCCTCTTATAAAAAGACCAGTTAGTTCCCTGGGCACTCTCAATTCGGTTCTCCTGAGAATTCAATCTGATGAAAGCCAAATTTGTTTTAGACTATAGTACTATTTACTGACTTGTCATCTGTCTTTACGTATTTAATCCTGGAAACTTTCATGTGTCTTGAAAGATCTTAAAAATGATGTGTATTTTTAATATTGTTTCATTGCTCTTTAATGGAAATTGGGCTGTGTCTACACTCTATCAGTTATCTAAATGAAAATGAAGAAAAAGTTATTTATAAAATTCTAGCTATTCAAACAATTGATTGAGTCATTCTGCAAATACTTAGTGAATGCCTACTTTGTTCAAGTCATGCTGGCTGGGAATCCTGAGTACACTGGAGGCCATATGTGGAACACTTTAAATGAGGGAGGCCAGCTAAAAGTTTAGGAGATCAGAGGAGGGAGAGAGTTTCAGTCTAGAAGGGAAGTCATGGGGAGTGTGTTTCCATGGAATAAACATTTTTAAAAGTTCCGTGACCTGTTATAAATTTGATTTAGTTAAGTGATAGAAAAGGAAGATATCCTGGGAATTGAGAAGGATGTGGACAGTGTGTGGAGGAGGGTGAAGAGTTATTCCAGGAAGAACAGCTAGTCTAGTTTTTAATGGGACAAAAAACCATCAGAGAAGAAATGTGACAAGTGAGTCTGGGGTGGGCTTGAGAGACCCTGAAACTCACCTGGAAAATTTCAGCTCTGTTCTGACTGATAGTGAGACACGATTGAGTGCTTTAGATCATGGGGCTGAGGATGTCAGCAGCATACTGTGAGATGATTCCTCTGGAGGTAGGCACAGGAAGGATTAAAGCCAGGAATGATGACATGGGTTCCAGACTTGAGTATGAATAGTTTGAGCATGAGCAAAGGCCTGAGTTAGGGTGAGGGTAAAGAATATAGGAAGGATGGGAGCACAGGCTTCCCATGAGCCCAGCACCTAGCCCTTGTTACTCTCCTGAAACTGGCTAGGCTGTCAGCCTCTGATAAATGTATAACCGCTGGATTTCGTTCCCCAGTGTGCACCTGTGTTGTCCACAAGCGCTGCCATCATCTAATTGTTACAGCCTGCACTTGCCAAAACAATATTAACAAAGTGGATTCAAAGGTAAGATAGCAGTTTGCTGATTGTCTACACACGCTTATGCGTGCACTTTCTCTCTCTCCCTCTCTCCCTCCCTCCTCCTTTTTCTCTCCCTCTCCGCCTCTGTGTGTGTGTCTCTCTCTCCCCCTCTGTCCCTCTTTGCCGCACCCCCCACTTTCCTTCCATATTCCTTGAAGCCAACGATGGTATCAGAATTGAAATGTCTCTCCTTGTTATATTATGGCATTGTATTTCTGTACTTGCTTAGCTTAACCTGTCCTTAAGATAATTCCATTAGTGATCAGCTGGGTAAAAGCTCTAGGGATCAGTTCTTCTAATTTGAAGAGAGATTTGGAATTGTGAGAAGTTCCCTGAGTTTGGCACTGGATGACTGGTATTTGAGTGTAGAATCCAGCCTCTGCTAGCTAGCTTCTCTCTCAGCCTAAATCTTAAAATAGGGTCAATACTGCAAGATACAACTGATGTGATAAATATGTTGTTAACTGTAAATTGCACTCTCTAGATAAAGTGACTGTTGGCCCCTTCTAGCCTCTCAGGGAATTTCAGGGAGGATGTTTGTTTATACATAAATTCTTGAACTTCTCTCTTGCCATTCTGCGTCCAGCTGAGGTGGGTATAACGCTCTAAATTCTGAAGGTAGAAGGAGGGTGAAATATTACCAACAGTTAGTGGTAAATTCACGGGTTCACTGAAGAGTCTGGCTCTGAATTGATGGTCCTTTACAGTGTACACCCAGGACTGCTATGGAGTACACATAGAGGCGTGTGTTCTTTCTTTTGAGAAAGAGCCCAGGAAGGTTTCAAGAGGAGTAATATTACCCCATTCCTTGTGATGCCTGGCTCTGTTGTTATTGCTTTAAATTTGATGTAGATTAGAGCATATGCCTAATCTAATGATTTGCTGAAAATAGTATGTGAGATTACACCTGGTCCAAGAAGTGATTGTGCGTGACATAAAAGCAGAATCTTTGCACTGAGATACCAAAATCTAAAGACAGGCAGAGGCTGGAAGGGAGGAATGAGATCACCACTTGAATGTCACTTTGGAATGAATTCCTTAGGTGAGCCCATGTCCTCTGGGTTCCACCCTCTGCCCTGTCCTCATGATATAATGAATTTTTGGAAGACCTTGTGGTGATAGTAAGTGTATGTAGTCTATAAAAGGCTTGTTTAATCCTGAAGTTCAAAGGTCCTCGGAAATGGACCTAAGTGTGAGGGGATTGGTAGGGAGAGACACACAGCTTGAATATGAAAGATGAAATGAAAATTCAAATTTCTTTTAATCTCCCAAGATGGAGAACAATCTTGTATACCACACGTTTCTGTCCAGTCTTGTTCACTAGAAAACGTGGTCAGCCTGCATTGTCAGGCCTGGGTGATTCACTGCTGCTGAGCAGTAATGATGTACCCATCTCAGGTGGGATAGTAACACTGTGAATTTGGGGGGCTCCTGTTAACAGTTTTTGCAGAAGGTGTGGCATTTCAGCTCTCATCCTCCTGTTTCCTTTTCACAGACTGCTGAGCAGAGGTTTGGAATCAACATCCCACACAAGTTCAGCGTCCACAACTATAAGGTGCCGACGTTCTGCGACCACTGTGGCTCCCTGCTCTGGGGCATAATGCGACAAGGACTTCAGTGTAAAAGTGAGATGCTGGCGTGTGGGGTAGCTGCTTCCTCATGAGAACACCTCGCTGCCAGCTTTCCAAATTCTGCAGTTCAGAATCTGACCTAGAACTGATGGTTTTAGACCTTTTATA
Source organism: Budorcas taxicolor (assembly GCF_023091745.1). NCBI lineage: Eukaryota > Metazoa > Chordata > Mammalia > Artiodactyla > Bovidae > Budorcas > Budorcas taxicolor. Next base: position 71,794,177 of record NC_068919.1, read on the forward strand.
AACACACGTCTCAGTGACTCTAGATCGTCCCTTGTCGGGCATGTACAGAGAGCTGCACTTGATCCACAAATGTCCTGACTACAGCATGTTTACGCAGTTGCTGAATTAAATGTCCCATCTGGTTAGCTAGGCTGCTGGCTATCCTCTGTTCAGTGCTGAGTACAGGCTAGTCGTTGTGCATTTCAGTAGGTATATGAAAGAGGGAAAAATGGCATCTGGTCAGAAATGGACGATAGTAGGAGGTGAGGTGGTCAGCAGAAAAGGTTGGGTTATGGGTAAAGAACTGGCAAGAGAGGTGGTCTGATGACCTCACCAGAAATAAGCAGAAACTGCGTTACAAAGGCATAGCTGGAGCTGCCCTGTGTCTTCTCGAAGAGCTTGATAGAGATTGGAGGGTAGGTGGAATGAAGGACTCTTCAGCTTTGGCCCCACGTGGGCTTGCACTTCAACAGCTATGCCCAACGGAACCTGAGTTTTGAGATTTTGCCTTAGCAAAGGGTCGGGAAATGGGGGCTGATCCCTGTCCTGTTAGGAGTTGAGAGGCTACTGGCCTGGAGTCATCTCTCACTGAGTGTTTCTGAAACAGTCTGGCTGTTGTGGGATGCACTGTCCCCTGCTGAAATACATGTGAAGTTCAGCTTAAAGCCTTAGATACATTCTGAGTCACCAGAGGAAGGCAGAGTTCATGTCAATAAAACTGGGCAACTTCCACTGGCTGGATTTACCAAACCTGCTTCTATTACTGAAAAAGGGCTAGTCCCTTGTTTTTAAGAAAGGCCAGTTCTTTTGTTTCTCCAGAGCCCCATTTGATTATTCTTTTTCCATGTGTGCTGTGTGTGTGTGGACTTCCCTGGTGGCTTAGAAGGAAAAGAATCTATCTGCAATGCAGGAGACCTGGGTTCCATCCCTGGGTGGGGAAGATCCTCGGGAGGAGGACATGGCAACCCACTCTAGTATTCTTGGCTGGCGAATCCCCATGGACGGAGGAGCCCGATGGGCTACAGTCCATGGGAGTCACAAGGATTCTTTTTTCATAGATACGTGAAATAAATTCTTTTTCAACCAAAACAGTGCAGACAGTGCCCGTGTGGCTTTGTTTCAGGCACTGCTTGATCATGAGGTGGGCGGTGTCCCTTTCTAGGGTGAAAGTCACTTTCTGCTCTTGTATGCTCTGTACAGAGCCATGGGTGGGGCTCATCTGCATGGTTCTTGTCCCTGTTGGTGCTAAGGATAGCACACCTACGGAATTCCTATCACTTTTGCTTTTCTTGTCACGTGGTGCTTTAGAAAGGCCACTACTGGCTTGTATGTCTCCATACCAGCCTTCCTGAGAGAGGAGGATGTCCTATGAAGCTAATAAAGCTTAAGCCTCAGAGTCCCTCCCTTGCAAGGCACCTTCCAAGCTCTCTACTTGATGGAGTGTTCTTTTTCTTTTTTTTTTAATGATTTTATTTATTTTTGACCGCGCTGGGTCTTTGTTGCTATACATGGGCTTTGCTCTAGTTGCAGCGAGCAGGGACTACTCTGTAGCTGTGATCCAGGGGCTTCCCACTGCGGTGGCTTCTCTTGTTGGGGAGAACGGGCTTCAGTAGCTGTGGCTCCCAGGCTCTAGAGCACAGACTCAATAGTTGTGGCACACCAGCTTAGTTGCCCCACAGCATGTGGGAGCTTCCCGGACCAAGGATCGAACCAGTGTCTCCTGCATTGGCAGGCGGATTCCCAACTACTGAGCCACCAGGGAAGCCTCAGAGTGTTCTTTTTCTCAAAGAAGATAACCCTAAATTGCATAAATTTAGCTCCCAGAAATTTTGGAACTGTGCATCCTTCCAAAGATGGGCTGACACACCCCAAACATGTACTATGCTGCTTCATTTCTGCCTCCACTCTGCAGAACCAGGTCAAGAAACCATATCAGAACTTTGTGCTGATTAAACCTCAGGTCTTTCATCATCCCAAGTCAGCTTCCTGTGCACCAGGAGCTTAGTCTGCTTCGCTCTGCTCTTCCAACTGTCACTTACTTTGACCTTTAAATCAATTGCTTTTTGTCACCCATGAAGCCACAGGCTGCAAGCCCTGAGAAACACAGCCACACAGGATGCCGCGTTCTGTGCTGTGGGGGCCAGCCAATGACAGTGCTCAGAAAGAAGGCTGTACTTAGAGGTTTTTCTCTCAGACTCACCACTTCACTGTTTGAACAGCCATCTACACATGGCTTTGTAATTACTACCTTTTTTTGAGAGGTACAAGGAAGAGTATAAAGTCACTTGGCATGTTTCCTTGTTACTTAGTTGACTGAGCTGTCACTCGGATGAACATTTTAATCTGTGTGGAATCATGCTGGGAAATCAGTGATGATTGTTAAAGTGTAACATAGTTGAATGTCTTTCATCAAGTTGTGGTGAGAAAAAAAAAGGGTATTTGAAATTTATTATTCTTCAGTATGCTAGGTTTTCTGCTTCTGCACAAAACAGAAAGTCAGGGATTTACTTACACTCTGCTGCTGCTAAGTCGCTTCAGTCATGTCCGACTCTGTGCGACCCCATAGATGGCAGCCCACCAGGCTCCCCCGTCAGGGATCATTATTTGAGTCAGTTGAATTTTAAGAGAAGATGGCATTGTTCAGCCTGTGCGGTTGCCCGGCCACAGTCCCTCAGGTCATCACGATTCTGTTTTACATCTCATGTTGACGTGGCTCTTTTCTGAATGTGGATTCGTTTCTCCTCTTCCCTCCAGTATGTAAAATGAATGTACACATTCGATGTCAGGCGAACGTGGCCCCAAACTGCGGGGTAAACGCGGTGGAGCTGGCCAAGACTCTGGCGGGAATGGGCCTCCAACCCGGAAATATTTCTCCAACCTCGGTGAGCCTTTACTGTTTTCCCATATTATAACCTGGACATTGTTCCCAGATGTGGTGAGTCCTCGCGTCGTGTGTGGCATGATCCAAGTCCTAGTCTCAGCAAATACGGTAAACAGATTTATTGCATTTTTAAAGAGCATTTTCTTCTACAAATAAGATTCTGTATACAGTTATGTAACAACAGATAGTGAGTGTGCAGACATTGCAACAAGCAGAAGAAGGATTTTTTTTTTTTTTTTTTGATAAATCAACTTCCTATCATTGTGGTCTGGTGAAAAGCCTGGAAGCCAGGGGCCTGAGTTCTATTCTTGATGGGATCCCCAGCTGTACAGCTGACCAGTAACTGTGGGCCTCTGCTTCCTCCTCTCTGAAGTCGTTTAACTTGAAGAGCTGACATTCTCCACAGCCCTGGAATCCAGAGTGTGAAGTTTTTGTATGGATAGTGAATTTATCTCCGGTCCAGCCACAGACAGGAGTTCCCTTCTCTTGGCTCTTGGGGGTGGGTGGAGCGGGTCTGTTACTGTGTGCATTTTGTCTTCTCCCCTCCCTGAGTGACCCATACCCTCCCCTGGTCTGTTAGAGCTTCAGCCACATCCTATTGCTGCCTTGCTAGTTGGGGTCTGCCGAGAGCTGGGGAATGATCCGTGGCTATGGCTGTGGCTTCTAAAATGTGTAGCTTGATGTCTGGTTCAGGAAAGTTCTAGACTGAACTGGCAAATATCTTCGGATACTTAGGAAGGGAAGTGCGTTCACTGTCAGGTGCTTGGTTGTCCAAAAAATGTCATCACTAACCACCTCGTTTCCTTTGTTTTCACTAACCACCTCTACCAGGTGGAGGGCCCCATCTGGTAGATCGGGGCCTTGGACTGACACTGTATTCTTGATTTGAGGAAAAGTAAAGTGAAAGTGGCTCAGTCGTGTCCAACTCTTTGCAGCCCCCTTGACTGTGGCACACCAGGCACCTCTGTCCATGGGATCTCCCAGGCAAGAATACTGGAGTGGGTTGCCATTCCTTTCTCTGGGAATCTTCCTGACCCAGGGGTTGTCTCCTGCATTGGGAGGTAGATTCTTTACCATCTGAGCTACCAAGGAAGCCCTGGTGGTGCTAGTGGTAAAGAACCCACCTCCTAATGCAGGAGCTGTAAGAGATGCAGCTTTAGTTCATGGGTTGGGAATATCCCCTGGAAGAGAACATGGCAACCCACTCCAATATTCTTGCCTGGAGAATCCCATGGACAGAGGAGCCTAACGGGCTTCAGCCCTTAGGATTGCACAGAGTCAGACATGGCTGAAGTGACTTAGCATGCACGCACGCAGACTGCTGTGCCTGAAGAGTGTCAGGTTAGGGCTTTCGGCCTGCCCCAGAGCTTCTGAAACTCTGTGGGAATGAGCTGAGCCATGCAGCACAGTCTCCAGGAACGGGCAGTGTCACATGTCATTTGAACCAAGTATCTTTAATGTTCCGACACTTAATAGTGAGAAAACCCAAATTACCTATTATCTGAGAGTTCGTCAGTAAAGAGTGACGTCTTCAGTCTATCAAAAGAGAAGAATGGGTTAAAAGAAAAAAAAAGATTGAAAAACACTGGCTTGAAGTTTTCTGGCCAGGGCCAGCCCAGCCAGGGGAAGGATTTAGGTGGAGGAAGTGAAATTCAAGCTGGTAAAGTTTTTCTGTCTTTGAAAAATTTATGAGGAGAAACTATTAGAACAATTGGATTTTAAAAAATGATCCATTTTGTATCTTCAATCACTGTTTCACTTGGTTGAGTAAATACAACCCTTGTAGTTTCAGGCTGTTTGTTGCCCAGCTATTTATTGCAAACATTGCTTAGAAGTTGCCCCAAATTAGCTGTTTTTTCATAGGTCAAATGCTCCGAGATGTTAGACTTCTGGTCTCTTGTCTCTTCTGCTCTGCTTGTCTTATAAATATCCCAGGATGGACATCTGCACCGTCGCCTTGTCTGTAGGTAGCATCTTCTGCAGGATGCCGCTGGAGAACTCCCTGGAGAGTTCTTCTGGTTCCATCTGGTGAGCTAGGAGCTCTCATTGTATTGGCGGTTAACCTTTCTGGAGGGCAAGTTGACCATGCATCAGAAGGCTTCAAACTTAAATTCTTGGTTCAAAGAGTTCCCTTTTTGGAAAGTTATCTGAATAGAGGATGCTAATGATGGTCTTGTTGATAGCGATGACGATACAGCTTAGGTTTATTGAACGTGCCAGGCACTGATCTAAGAGCTTTAGGCATAGTTATTCATTTATTCCTCATAACGAGCCATCTGGCAGCTGCTGTAAGATCCGTGTTAGGAGTGGAAACTGAAGCACAGAGAGGTAGGTGACTGGTCCACGGTCACAGGGTTGGGTTGCAGACCTGTGATTTGAACCCAGGCAGCCTGCTTGAAAGCCCAGACTCCTTATCACCCTGATATGAAGATTTGCATGCAAGTATGATCACTGAGTGTTTTCTATACAGAGAAAAATGGGGATAATCTGTATGTCCAGTATCAGGGGAGTTATTGAATCAATTGTGATATATCCATAAAATGAATTATTGGACAGCTTTTTAAAACTCATGTTCTTGAAGGACATTTAGAACTGTGCATAATATGTTAATAGCATGCAATTAACATAATATGTTAGTATGATAATAGCATGTAAAATGTTAAATTAAAATTAGTGTTATGAAACAATTTCATTGTCTTTTTAAAAATTAGTCAAGCGTAAAGATAGATGTGTGTATATTTATGTTGTTTTTATTTTTGTTGAAGAGGGCTGATGAGATTATAGGTATTGTCGATATTATCCTTCATATATTTGCTCATTGTTCCAATATTTACATTAATTTTCATTTCTATAATTTAAAATGTATATTATAACCTTGCTTCTTTTGTTCTCTTTGATTTTCTGAGCTGTTGTGAAATCTGCTACTTGTAGGACATGGACACCAGATGGCGCTCTTAGAATGTGGTCACCTGTAGAAAGCAACCAGGTGGCCCAGGCTGAGACAGTGTTTCTGTATACTGCCATTTGAGCACAAACTGAAACTCAGTGGCTTAGATATATTTTTAAGTGATTCTTACCCAAATAGAGTAAGCACAGATCAGGAGTTTATGCTGAAGCAGCTTTGAGCGGCAGAACCTGATCACATGTCAAGCTGTATTAATCTCTCCCCATGTGCTACATTGAGGGGTGAAGCTGCAAGTAAGGTCTTCTCTATCTGTAACTGCTTCAGGTTCCACTGGGATTTCTGATTCCATGTATTTCTTCTTTGCAGAAGCTTGTTTCTAGATCAACCCTAAGACGACAGGGAAAGGAGAGCACCAAAGAAGGAAATGGCATTGGGGTAAATTCCTCCAACCGACTTGGGATCGACAACTTTGAGTTCATCCGAGTGTTGGGGAAGGGCAGCTTTGGGAAGGTGAGTCTTGGCTGCAGCTGTTTGGGTTAAAGGAAGCCTGCTCCATGGAGGTTGTTTGTCTGGGCAGGAAAGAATCCATATGCCTGTTTCCCACCTGCCATCGGCCTTCTGCCCCAGGCAAGGCCATACCCTAAAGGCTGCAGGAGTTCTCCGGCTCACGCTCCTTCCTGCTGCTTTGCCGTAGGTGATGCTTGCAAGAATCAAAGAAACCGGAGACCTCTATGCTGTGAAGGTGCTGAAGAAGGACGTGATTCTGCAGGACGATGATGTGGAGTGCACCATGACCGAGAAAAGGATCCTGTCCCTGGCCCGCAATCACCCCTTCCTCACCCAGCTGTTCTGCTGCTTTCAGACCCCTGTAAGTAGGACTCTAATTCACCACCCCATGGCCTCCTTTCTTCAAAAGTTAACTGCAATATGTCAAAGGTTTCATAAAGTAGCAGGTCAGAAACTTTGGGGGGTGGAGACTCCCGAGGTAGGGTCATTTGAAATACCCAATGACTTCTGATGACCAGAACCAATGAACTAACCACTTCCTTTCATGCTGTCCTGGAAAAGGACCAGTTTGAGGGTTGTGTGTCCTAAGATTAAAAATGTCTTTGTACGTAAGTCTTCTCTAGCAGAGTGAAGGTTACAGAAGTCCAAGAAGACAGTAAACATCATGGGCTGCTTATACTGGTGACTTTGACCTTGGTTCCATTGCTAAATGCTAAATTCTTTCTGACCCGGGGAAAAGAGTTCAGACCAGGATAGGCCCAAAGAGGGCACCTTGATTTATTATGTCCCAAGGCCTTACTTCTGGCCTCAATCAAGGACCATTTGCTTGATTCTGTGGACTGATCCTGGGATTCTGTCTACCCTATCATGGGATGGGAACTTCCCTGATGGCTCAGATGGTAAAGCGTCTGCCTGCAATGTGGGAGACCTGGGTTCAATCCTGGGTCAGGAAGATCCCCTGGAGAAGGCAATGGCACCCCACTCCAGTACTCTTGCCTGGAAAATCCCATGGACGGAGGAGCCTGGTAGGCTGCAGTCCATGGGGTCGCTAAGAGTCGGACACGACTGAGCAACTTCACTTTCATCATCGGGTGCAGTTAGGAATGCTTTCGGGTGCGGTTAACAGAATATATGACTGATAGTGGTTTATACAATAAACAGAAAGGATGAGTTTAGTTCATAGTAGAGACTTTTTTCTTGAGAAGTCTGATGATAGCAGTATTAAGATTGTATGAGATGCTTAGTGTCATTAGGCATCTCTTGCCCTTGAGGTCTCAAGGGACTTGCCCTAATATCACAGCCCTAACCATCACACATCACATGCCAGCATCTGAAGCAGGAAGCACAGGGAGCAGAGGCAGAGGGGCTTCATGCACTTTCCTCTTATCAGGGATAGAAAAATCTTTCCTAGTCTTGAGTTATAGGCTCATCCTGAGTTGCAGAGGACGCTGCAGGAGCGAATATCTAGCCGAGATAAGCTGCTTTGTCACAGTGGGCTCCCATCCACTTTGACTCATCCCTGAGGCGGGGCATTCTGCAGCCCAATTAGACTGGGCTCAGGACTGGGCTTCTGCTGCCAATGGAGAGGGGAGAGGGCTCCTATGAAGGCATCGGGAGGGTCTGGCAGTTATTTCCCAATCTTCTTGCTTCTCAAAGGCATTCTGAAAGAGAATTCAGGACACGTCCCTTGTCTCCGCCACCATCAGGGATGTAAAGGCCGTGGTAGGAGTGGGATGGGGGCATCACACCTGGTCCAGGGATGCTGCAAGGCATTTCTAGAGAAAGTGACAGCTACACTGGAACCAGAAGGACCGGTTAGGATTAATCAGGCAGAGAGAGTGAAAGGGAGTAAGTTGTCCACGGTGAGCAGCTCCGGGCGGGTCTACCAGTGAACAGGTCTCCTGTGGCAGCTCAGTCAGTACGGAAAACGCCTCCTAAACAGGAGATGCAGGTTTGGTCCCTGGGTCAGGAAGATCCCCTGGAGGAGAAAATGGCACCCCACTCCAGAATTCTTGCCTGGAAAATCCCATGGACAGAGGAGCCTGGAGGGCTAGAGTCCATGCAGTTGCAAGAGTCGGACATGACCTAGCGACTAAACCACCACCAGTAAACAGGAACAGAAAGGGTGAATGAAGCCCACAAGTGTAAAATGTGAGGTTGAGAAGGGGCCTGGTGAGAACTGGGCTGAAGAAGTGGGGCGGGCCAGGACCAGGCTGTGAGAGCCTTGAGGGCTCTGTTAAAAGAGCTTGTATTTTAGCCCTAAGAATGAATGAAAGACATTGAAGCAGAAGAATGACATACCAGATTGCAGATTTAAACTATGTAAAAGCAAATTTTTTGTATGCGGTGGGTAATATAAGCATTCTCCAAGTATTCACCTCCTTTCTTTGATTGAAACTATTATTAGTACTTTCATGTATAGCCGTTCAGAGAATGGTTTGTACACAAAAGCATACATACATACAATATATATGCGTCCGTATTTATTTAAAAAAACATAAATGGTGGTATATATTTGCACACCATTCTGTACCCTCCTTTTTAAAAATGCTTGTTTATTTTTGGCTGCCTTGGGTCTTGGCTGTGGCACACAGACTTCATTCCAACCTGTGGGCTTCTCTCTGGTAGAGGCACGTGTGCTCAGTAATTGTGGCACTCAGGCTTAGTTGCCCTGAAGTGTGTGGGATCTTAGTTCCCCAACCAGGGATCGAACCTGTGTCAGCTGCATTGGAAGACAGATTCTTAACCACTGGACCACTAGGGAAGTCCCCCACCCCTGTCTTCTTAAGGAAAAAATCCAAAATGGTTTTACTAAGAGAGTAAATCTCTGTAACACATCTTGCAAAATTTATACTTTTTAAAAATTTGCATATTAAAAATGAAATATAATCGGCATTTAACATTGTTTTAGGTGTGCAAAAAATGATTTTGTATTTGCATATGTAGTAAAATGAGCACCACAGCTAAATCCAGTTAGCACCTATCAGCACACTTAGTTACAGAAGTTTTTTCTTGTGTTGAGAACCTTTAAGAAATACTTTCAGCAACTCTCAATATTCAATACCATATCATTAACTATAGTCACCATATTGTACATTGCATCCCCATTCACCTTATTTGTTGGAAAAAAAACATAATTTATCATGAGATTGTCTCATATTTGTATATACCTGACTGCCTCATTTATAATGGCTGCATAGTATTCCATTTTAACACCATAATACACATTATTTAACCTATTTCCTGTTGGTATATACTTAGGTTATACTTAACTTTTATTTCAATCAAATTTACAATGAATCCCTTGTACTTTTATCTTATGTACCTGTGCTATGATTTCTATATGGGACACTATGGGAAGTCGTATTGCTTGGTCAAAAATGGATGGATTTATGATTCTGATGGAGGCTAGTGGGCCGTCTCTCCTATCATGGCTGAAAATAGCTAAGACTTTATCACTTATATACCAGGCACAGTTCTAAGTGCCTTATGTGTATTATTAATCTTTATGGTAATCATGTGAAGTAAGTTCTGTTAACATCACTCCCATTTTACAAATGAGCCAACTGAGGCAGGAAGAAATTTAGCTTCCAAGTGGCAGAGGTTTTAAAGCCAGGCAGTCTGACTGCTGAGCCCAAGCTCTTTCCATTTGCTGGTCATATTTCTAAATTCACGCTCCCAAACCACATTTGAGAAGGCTTATTTCCCCTCCTCTCCTGTTATGATGCTGCCTATCATTTTGACGGCTGGAGAGATTTTTTTTTTAACGTGACTTTGGCGTTCTAATTGTCATTTCTCCAACAGTAAGTGAGGCTGAGCATCACATATGTATCAGGGCCCCTTGTGTTGGCAAAGGCACACGCGCAGCATGGAGAACCTATGGAGTAGGGAAGCCAGGAGGCAGGAGGACAGGTGAAAGGGGATGCGTGGCGTGCACCCCCGTGCTGTCCAAGCACCTCAAGGTCCAAATAATAGCTCCTTGGGCTGCAGTTTCCCTTGCATTCCTTCCTCTTGCCTCTCATGGTCTGGGGCCCTTTGAGGCCACAACCTCTTCATCAGAGCCCCCAGTGGCTCCAGGAGTCCCGGACCACGCTGCCCCTGCCACCATGCCCCTGATTCTCTGCTTCCCATTTCTGGGTCCATGGTCCCATCAGAGCTCAGTTCTGCCCATCCGCCATTGCTACCTGGAGTAACCTCAAAACATTATTTCCCAAACTCTGTGCTTTGTCCACCTAAAGTCTTTTGCTGGTCCTCATCTAGCTGTTTTCTCAGAGAAAAGTGGGGTGAGAACTTTTTTTTCAGAGAAAAGCGGGGTGACGGTTCTGGGTTTGAGAACACCCTTGTGAAGAAGGCAAGACTGGTGGGTGGCACTGGTTGTCCACCTGGGCTTCAAGCTTAGCTCCTCCTTGTTTCATGAGCCAGGCAGGACTACATTCAGGGCCGCACCAAAGAGCCGATAGTTTTCTGTGACGTTGGGTTGGATGATATTAGCTGGTGGTAATCTTGGAGTCAGACAGCTGACTGACGTGGGCATGCAGAGGCCACTTCAAGTTATTCTAATGAACAACGAAAGTAGTGTCTCCTGCCCACCTCCAGGGGGCTTTTACCTATCCAAGGAAGTCCCCGTGATTCTATACAAGCAGTCTGAGGTCTCACAAACAATTAGATGATCTTGTAGTAGAAAAGAAATTAACCTGAAACAGATTGGAAGGCCCATGAATATAGAATATACAATGCAGAATTTTCCAGGAAAATGTGAACTGTAAAATATCCCCAGATATCAGTGTCTCCATGTGATTTCCACAGTGTTCAGCTGATGTATGTGTGTATCATACGTGTTCAGTCGTGTGTGACTATTTGTGACCCTATAGACTGCAGCTGGTGTGTGTATGTGTGTGTGTGTGCGTGAAGTCGCTCAGTTGTGTCCGACTCTTTGCGACCCCATGGACTGTAGCTTACCAGGCTCCTCCGTCCATGGGATTTTCCAGGCAAGAACTCTGGAGCTGGTAGAAGACTTTATTAACATTGGCCATCTATTTTTAGTGACAGTCTCATATATGGCCACAAGGTGGCAGTCGTTACCACAAGGTGATTTTTATTTCTGCACCAGAGAGGAGCTGACTTTCGGGTTTAAAATTTGTATGTTGCAGTAGATGTCTCCAAAGCAAAGGATAAAGGTAATTTTCCCCTCCCCTAAGTCTAGATGATAAAGTGGTAGGAACAGCTTAAAAGAATCAAGTGCATTTTTCTTATGCTGAGGTAAAGATATGCAGCTTTCATATTGCTATAGTTTAAGCCATCTCTCAGATTTGCAAGATATCAGACTCTACATATGCATGTCATTTGCTCTCTGCATCAGTTCATCTGTCAGAAGTCCTCAGTCACTATCCCTGTTTGCTATTGAAAAACTAAGTATAAAGAACAGAAAATGCCAGTTACTGTGAGAAATTACAGCAGGTAAATGACTACTTTTCAGCAACTGGGTTTTGCAGGCCCTGACATCTAAAAGAAGATGCTGATCAGTGTGTCACGCGAAACTGTAACAGTCGCCCCTGCAGAATTTAGAAGGGACCCGATGTGAGACGTGGGAGCCACTCTCCAGCATTTGTATGTCACTTCATTGTGAAGATGCTGGTAGAAACAGCACTTCTCTCACTGTCCAGGCCTGCGGAATGAGTGTCTCTGAGGCCCAGGAGAAAGGAAGCAACTTGCCAAGGCTCCCTTGAGCTGAGTGGTGGAAACAAGGTTCATCTCTGGGTCAGGCTGACTCTGGAGTCCGGCTCTGTCCACTTGGTATCTTGTACAACATAGAGGTTGTTGATTCAGCATCTGCTTAAGCCCCTCCTGTCTGCACTGGCTCCCCTCCAACCTGTTGATATGGCAGCAGCCTTGCCCTTGGAAAAGGAAGCTGAGTCCTTCCAACTCTGTTTTCCTCTGTCTGAATGGCTTGCAACTCCCTTAAAATTCCTTTGAGCCCTAGAGTTCTCGTGGTGGAGATGAAAGTGGGATTGCTCTGAGGACCAAAGGTGAGAATGCAGACACGCTCTTGCCACATGCATGACATGGTTCAAAAGTGAACCAACTGGGTATGGTGATGACTGCCTCCTTCCCCACACCAAAACATGTCCTGGGACTCCCAGGGGCCAGCACAAACCCTACATGACGGTGACAATAAGCACTCACAAAATAGGGATTTGGGAGCTCTTTTTGTTCTTGGTCAAAACAAAAAGATAAGCAAATTTCAAATATTAGATAATTTATCAAGTTTGCTATGTAGAATTATGGACCCATGAATTATTGCCCCAGATTTTTTTTTCATAATACATATTACTTGCAAGTACATCATTCCATTGGCATTCTCATAAATTTCTGAAAGCATTGTAAATTCTAATAGTTGGTGAATAATTTGTTAATCTGGATCATGGCTTACAGTCTGGATCAATGCTTATACTCTTGGATCTGTTGATTTTATTTCTGATAACCTAGCCAAAGAAAGCAACATAAAGAATAAGATGTTATGCATTAATATGGTTAATTTTCAGTACATAATTTATACTAGCAAGATACTGGAAACAACCTCAGTCTTCAGCAATGGGAATCTACTTAAAAAATGTACTACTTGATGAAGGTTTTTGGCCAGTAGAGATAGGATTGAATATTAAGTAGTGTAACACACTAAAGTAACACACTAAAGATTGTGTGTTACTTTCAGAAGCATCTAACATATATGATTTATTCCATACAATTCTTACATCAGCCCTAGAAGATGGATACAATTATTATCTTTATTTTGCTGAGTGATAAAGTGAAGGAGGAGCTAAATTACTTGCCCAAAATTAAACAGAGTAAATGGTGGGACAAGAGATGGGAGGCCAGGGAATAGTACAGAATTTATGATAATTAGCAGTGTGAATCCATTTCATGTTCCTCCTGGGAGAGCAACTTGGCAAACCTGTCCCCTCCTCAAAAAAAAAAAAAGCCAGAAAGGAAATGATGCCAGTAAACTATCAGGGACTCTTATGAAGGCAGTGGAATTATGGATGATCTTTTTCTTCTTTGCTCTGTTTGCCAGTTCCTGCAACGTGCTTCTGTTTCTTTGTCGATGGGGTGGGGGAGTGAGGCCTCCTGAAGCCAGGAGGGCCCAGGCCCGGGCTGCTAGCCTGGGGTACACTGCCTTTCCCACCCTTTCAGGTTAAATTCACTTCACACTCCTTTCATCTTAATCAGGGACTGTTTTGTCGGCAGCTGAGCCTGCTGGCATTTATGGCCTGGAATCCGGGTCTCCCCACCCCCAGCTCCCGGGGCTCTCCTTGGCGCTCCTGGAGCCTGGCTGAGAGCTGAGGGCCGAGACCAGGAGGAACAAAGAGGCAGCGGCAGCAGGAGGGGGAGCGGCAGAGTAAATGCTGGTCAGATGCTTGAGGCTTTGTTCAGAGACCCAGTTTGTTAGAGCAAAGGTTTCTGTTTGGAAAACAGGACACGCTGTGCCCGGTGCCCAGGCCGCGTTGGAGCCATGAGCACGTTTGTGCGCTGGTGATCTGCTGCCCTGGGCGGAGGAGGCATTACACAGAACCTCCTTTTACAAGGACAGCAGCTGGGCGCTCTCACCTCCCTACTGATGGGGTGTCGTCAGGTGGCCCCTGCGGGGGTTGCTCACAGAGCAGTGCAGCTGGAGTTCCTGGCAGGGGCCATCGCTTTCTCTAAGGGGCCGCACCTCAGTGTCCATCAATAAAGCAGAAACCCTGCCTTTGAAGGGCAGGGTGGCTAGGAATCTTGTGACCAAAGTGCTGTCAGCTCACCTAACCGGTGCAAACTGACCTCAGTGCACATAAGTCACACTTAAAATATGTCTGAAGATCACCCGGCAACAGGGGTGCAGGGGAACAACCCTGAGTTGAGTTATTTTCTCTGTCATTATATTAAATATTAGCAGAGGGCTGTACATGTCAAAGAGAGATGCACACAGGAGAGATGGGCAGCAGGCTCATCCTGTTGCCCTGAAGTGCATTTTTGGAATCTCGTCAGGAGGGGACTGCACTGCAGCCTTCCATAGGCGAGCTCTGGGTTCTCATCCTGGCCGAGCTAACAGCACCCTTGTCTTGAAGAAGGTCCCCTGCCTATTATCAGGCAGGAATAAAGGCAGGTTAAAAGAAAGACCATTTCTTCTTAACCTGTTTGGAACTGGGCTTCCTCCTTCCGTTGAGCAATGAGTGCCATAAACACAATATGGTCAGCTTATGGGTCACTTGGTATAGTTTGCCTTTGGCTCAGATCAAAATAGAAAACCAGCCAGAACGTGGTGTTTCCCAGTTGGGCATGTTCCTGACATTAATCATGTTCCCACTGGGGACAGAATGCACATGGGCCATCTCTGGGCTCTGAATTTCTAGCGAGGGGCGGAGGGGGCTGATTTAGGACCTTTGCTTCTGTCCCCGGAGGCTTCCCAGCTTCTCGACTATCTGTGACTCAATAGGGTCGTGAAAATGAATGAGAAATAGGAGAACCCGGAGTTCTTGCTGTTCCTTTGGCTGTCTCTGCTCAGGGAGGATGCCAGAACACTTGGTGTGACCAAAGGGCTTGAAAGGGTTGGCATGTGTTTCCTTTTGAGGTTATTCAGCTGCAACTGGCCTTGTCACTAGCTGTCACCCACGGTGATGACCTAGAGATGGCCTGGACCCCCCAGCTCCAGTGTGTGGAGGCGGTTCACAGATGGTGTGTCATTTCCTTTGACTTGGCCGAGACTTGCCGGGGTCAGACTCGGCCCCTGTGTGTCTGATGACCGGCAAAGCTCTGTGGTAGGGAGCATTGGTTACGGTTTTCCCTAACCATGCCTGGGAACCTGCCAAACTATGGGTGCTCAGACCTCAGCGGGGCTCTGTTCTAAAGCTCCGGGCTGGAAGTGCTGGGAGTGGCTCCAGGCATGAGAACGTGAGGGGCTTTCTGCCAAATAGTTTAGTGACAAGTCAGCCAGTCCAGAATCACACTGATGGAGGGCAAGGGAAAGAAACAGTGTTTGCAATGCTCAGTCTGGCTGGCAAGAGGAGAGTCATACACGTGGCGTAGACAGTATAAGGACTGTATTTCCTCCCTGCTACAAAAGGGAAGGTAGCTGAAAAGGAGCTCTGGATTCTGGGGGAAATTTTTACCTCCGGGCCAGTCTTTCCTCAGAAGGGCAACTAGAATAGAAGACTAACAGTCCAACCAGCACCCTAGGGTGGCCTGTGGGTATTTCCCTGGGAAGCTGGGTTGGCCTTTGTCAGGACCAACTAGGACCTTGGAGCCAAGACCTAAGGCAACATCTGTGGGTGGCTGGAGCAAGCCCCTCCAGAATCATGCAGTCTAGAAACCCAGCTTCACTGGGTGGAAACCATAGACTCTAATGTCCTCTAGTTTTGAAATACTTGCTTTTTCCATAATTACTTCATCACTGGTCAGAACACAGCTATGTCGATCTCTTCTCAGGCTCCAGGTTGAGGGCCTCTCAGGACAAAGACAGCTCGCTCTGTCAGTATAAACTTTGCCAGCCTGAAATTTCAGAGACTCGTCCACCAGTTGGTGAAGATCGGGGGTGTTCGTTCATTCAGCAAATGTGCACAGAGTTCCTCCAGGGTGTAGGCCCGGCTCTGAGCCCTGAGGACACGGTGGTGGACAAAGCAGGACGGAGCCCCTTCCCTCATGGAGCCAGTGTCCTCCTGGGGAATTCGGGACCTGAGTAGCAGGTCCAGAGCAGAGAGAGTCACCCCTCTGCGGTGGGCTGGTCATGGTCGAATTTCTGGGATTACTTTTAGGGCAGGCTCAGAGCAGCCGTCTGCTTACAGGGGAGTCCAAGAGAAGTGTCTTGAAGCTGTATTTGCTTGTATATTCCCATCTGGTGCAGGGAATTGAAGACCTGATGGAGATTCCTGGGGGCAGGGAGGGCAACAGGCTTGGGGTCCAAAGCAGGACATGTCATGGCTAAGCAGCAGCTAAGCTTACTTGCCACGCTCACTGTTGCTACAGAGTTCCTTATGCTGCTGGGAAGACTGATCTCTTCCCTGAGAGCCCCGCAGGAGGCTGCAGGGACAACATTCCCTGCCCCCACCCCTATATCCATGCCTTCAGGACTGACTGCTCCTGTGCAGGGTTCCTTTTCCTGCCTTCTGAAGCCAGAGAGTACCTCGGCTCCTCCCACCAGAGACCCTCCGTGCTGCAGCGGCAGAGGCTCTGGCAGGCCCTGTCTCCCCTTTAGGGCCCCCCAGGGAGTTCCTGTTTCTGTGCAGCCATCCAGCTTTCAGTATATTTGCACAGCAAAAGAGCTTGCTGTATTTGGAGCTCAATCCTACTCACTTCTTTAGGATGGTCTGTGATGATGTCTTGCTTAGGTCTTACGAAGGGAGTCTTGGAACTCTTCCCAGAAACTCAATTTCATCCTTATGGTATATGATATTTTCAACATTAAAATGATGTAATGTTTAATTCCCAACCAAAACAAGAGGATAGCCCTTCCAGCAAAATGCCTGCCCTCTTCCCTACATACATTCCCAATCCTATGCCCGTGGGAAGTGCCTTATCCTTGCCCTTCTTCTCACTCATTTCAGATCTCCTTGCAAAGTGGGAAGTAGCCCGTACCCATGACTAGCCCAGACCTTCTGTGCTAGTGTGTGTCTACCAGTGGTGAAAGGTGGTTCAAAATGAGTTGGACACATCCAGCAAAGTAGGGAGCTAGACCTACAGACTGGTTCAGGTCACTCTTTTGGGAACCTGCGGAATTGAGATCCTGCTCGTAAACTCACCAGGGGCTTCCCTGGTGGCTCAGATGGTAAAGAATCTGCCTGTAATGCAGGAGACCTGGGTTCAGTCCCTGGGTCAGGAAGATCCCCTAGAGAAGGGAATGGCAACCCACTCCAGTATTCTTGCCTGGAGAATTTCATGTATAGAAGAGCCTGGCAGGCTGCAGTCCATGGGGTCACAAAGAGTGGGACACAACTGAGCAACTAACTCTTTCACTTTCATAAATTCAATTTGTCCCTCTTTACTTTGTCTTCAGGTCAGATCTGTAGCAGGAAGTTCCCTCCACATTGCTCAGAACTTTATCTCCACAGCCTTGGCCTTCACCAACAGGTCAATATGTCAAGGAATTAAATGACTGATCCCCTGGGGAAGCGAATGACAGTCGCAACCTACTCCAGTATTCTTGCCTGGGAAGTCCCATGGACAAAGGAGCCTGATGGCTACAGTCCATGGGGTCACAAAATCAGAAATGCCTGAATGACTAAACAACAGCAATATACATATATATATGAAGTTACTTAAATTTACTAAAAATTTTATATAAAATTTAAATCACTTATTTATGTAATGTGATGAGATTTGCCCACTGCTAACATTGGGGGCAGGATAATCCTTTTTTATGAGAGGGTCGGGGCTATCCTGTGTGCTGTAGGATGAGAGCATCCCCAGCTTCCATTCACTAATGCCAATAGCACGTCCCTAATTATGACAACCAAAAAAGTCTCCAGACATGAACAGATGCTCCTGGAGGGAAAATCTCACCAGTTGAAAACCCCTGCCTTACGTGAGCATCTGGTGGTCCAGCCTATATATGGCAAGTCAAGTAAGCTAGATCAATTTACTCTCTACAGAGGTCCAAGAAAATGAGTCAGATCTTCTTTATAAAAACATAAATATTATATCTTTTTTTTTTTTTCCTGAGTTTGTAGACAGAGTTCCTGTTTAGGGGCTGCTAACAGCTGTCAGCAGCTACACTGGCATTTGAGGGAACTGGGGCCCTGAGCTAAGAAGAGGAGGTGGAAATAAGGGATCTGTTGAATGTGAGCAGGAGTTAGCAGGCTGCCAGCTGTTGTGATGGGGCAGAGTTATCAGAGCGTGGGGCATCCAGGGAACAAAAGATTAGCTCAGCGAGCATATATTTAAAATGAACCGGTGATGTCATAAAACAAGCAGTCCGTATAGTGCAGCTCTCACGTTTGGGCATTTAATCATTTCTGCTTTGCCAACAAGGCACTGAATGAGTGACATTTTATGAAGCTCATCATCGTCACTGTGGTCTTAAAGGGGTTCCTATCTGTGAGTCAGATTCCTGTCCTCTGTGTGCTGCATATAACTGGAATTTACAGACGGAGATAAAGTTTTAAGAAACATTTCCCAATCAGTGTAGAAAAAAATGTTCTGGTAGCAATACAAGTGTGCTCTAGGGGAAAACAGACTTGCCGTTTTCTTGTGTTTGTTTTCCATGTATGGAAATGTCATTTCAGCTTAAGATACGGATACAGCCTCCCATAGAGGCTGTCTGCAAAATTGTGTGGCCTCTATGTATTAAAAGTAAACCCTAAAAATGAATTAAAGACTTAAATGTAAGGCTAGACACTATAAAGCTCTTAGAGAAAAACATAGGCAGAACGCTTTTTAATATAAATTACAGCAAGATCTTTTTTGACCTACCTACTAGAGTAATGGAAATAAAAGCAAAAATAAACAAATGGAATTTAATTAAGCTTAAAAGCTTTTGCACAGCAAAGGAAACCATAAACAAGATGAAAAGACAACCCTTAGAATGGGAGAAAAATATTTGCAAATGAAGCAACTGACAAAGTATTAATCCCCCCAAAATACAGACAGCTCATGCAGCTCAATATCGAAACAAACAACTCAACCCCAAAATGGACAGAAGACCTAAATAGACACTTCTCCAAAGACAGACATTTAGATGGTCAATAAACAGGTGAAAAGATGCTCAACACCCTTATTATTAAAGAAATGCAAATCAAAACTACAATGAGGTATCATGTCACACTGGTCACAATGGCCATCATCAAAAAAATCTACAAATAGTAAATGCTGGAGAGGATGTGGAGGAAAGGGAACACTCTTACACTGTTGATGGGAATGTAAATTGATACGGTCACTATGGAGAACAGTATGGAGGGTCCTTAAAATAGAATTACCATATCACCTAGCAATCCCACTCCTTGGCATATACCCACAGAAAACCTTAATTCAAAAAGATTTATGTACCCCAGTGTTCACTGAAGCACTACTTCCAATAGCCAGGACATGAAAGCAACCTAAACGTCCATCAGTAGAAGAATGGAAAAAGAAGACGTGGTACATACATACACCGGGACATTACTAAGCCATAAAAGGAACAAAGTTGTGTCATTTGCAGAGATGTGGATGGATTTAGAGACGGTCATACAGAGTGAAGTAAGTTAGAAAAACAAGTACTGTATATTAATTCATATATATGGAATCCAGAAAAATGGTAAAGATGATCTTATTTGCAAAGCATAAATAGAGATGCAGACATAGAGAAAAAAGTGTACGGAGACTACGGGGAAAAGCAAGGGAGTGGGAGGAACTGGAAGATTGAGAATGATATATAGACACTACTATGTATAAAATAAATAACTAATGAGAACCTACTGTATAGCACAGGGGACTCCGCTCAGCGCTCTGTGGTGACCCAAATGGGAAGGAAATTTAAAAAAAGGAGGGGGATTTATATATGTCTATGGCTGATTCACTTTGCTGTACAGCAGAAACTGACACAGCAGTGTAAAGCAATTATACTTCAACTTAAAAAAAAGACAAGTAGATCCTAGCCACCAGAGACATTACCTGTTGATATGTTGAATGGTAATATTGAATGTATGTTGCATTTTTAATTCAATTTAGGAAATGTTTCCTGAATCAGGGACATTGTATGCTAGGGACTGAAAGAATAAGGAAGAATAAAATGTGGGCTTGTCCTCTGGTTGCTTTCAGTCAAGGATCACCCTATCCTAAATAGGTACTTTTCATCACTGTGTGATAGAAGATAGTCATAGCTTGGCCCTTGGGAAGGTTGGGAGGACCTTCCATGGCAGGGGCTATTCTGAGCTGGGTTTTGAGGATGAAGAGGATTTGTATAGGAGATAAGGATCAAGACCATCCCCAAGGAAAAGAAATGCAAAAAGGCAAAATGGCTGTCTGAGGAGGCCATACAAATAGCTGTGAAAAGAAGAGAAGCAAAAATCGAATGAGAAAAGGAAAGATATAAGCATCTAAATGCAGAGTTCCAAAGAATAGCAAGGAGAGATAAGAAAGCCTTCCTCAGCAATCAATGCAAAGAAATAGAGGGAAAAAACAGAATGGGAAAGACTAGAGATCTCTTCAAGAAAATTAGAGATACCAAGGGAACATTTCATGCAAAGATAGGCTTGATAAAGGACAGAAATGGTATGGACCTAACAGAAGCAGAAGATATTAAGAAGAGGTGGCAAGAATACACAGAAAAACTGTACAAAAAAGAGCTTCACGACCCAGATAATCATGATGGTGTGATCACTCACCCAGAGCCAGACATCCTGGAATGTGAAGTCAAGTGGGCCTTAGAAAGCATCACTACAAACAAAGCTAGTGGAGGTGATGGAATTCCAGTTGAGCTATTTCAAATCCTGAAAGATGATGCTGTGAAAGTGCTGCACTCAATATGCCAGCAAATTGGTAAAACTCAGCAGTGGCCACATGGCTGGAAAAGGTCAATTTTCATTCCAATCCTAAAGAAAGGCAATGCCAAAGAATGCTCTTACTACCGCACAATTGCACTTAAGTCACACGCTAGTAAAGTAAAGCTCAAAATTCTCCAAGCCAGGCTTCAACAGTACATGAACCGTGAACTTCCAGATGTTCAAGCTGGATTTAGAAAAGGCAGAGGAACCAGAGATCAGATTGCCAACATCCGCTGGATCGTTGTGTCACGCGAGTGTATGTTCCTCGGTTCTTTGTCTAATCACAACAAAGATTTGCAGGGATGGACATTAGAGCCCTCGGCGCGTCACAGCTCTCGGGTCTTGGACAAACTGTGTTATAGCTCTTAGGCAAATCAGTGTTACAGCTCTATTTTATTTAGAAGATAGCAGGAAAATCCATCCTTGAAGCGTGAGGGCATGCCAACCCAAAGACTTGAAGAGAAGAGAATGGAGGAGCGTGTGGGAGAGAGAGAGGAAGAGAGAGAGAGAGAGAGAGAGAAAGAGCACATGCATGCGGGAGAGGAAGAGAGAGAGAGAGAAAGAGCACATGCATGCGGGAGAGGAAGAGAGAGAGAGAGAGCACGCTTTGGCTCCTCCTTTTATATGTTTTCCTCCACCTGGGCCTGCCCTATGCAAATTGGGCTTAGCCAGGAGTGCTGTTTCTTCTACCTGAAGTCTTCACTCTGGTCCTCGGACCTTCCTTTGACCTTTCTTGTTTTTTTTAGCCACCGCCATTTTGGACGCCTTTTCCCTATTCTACCTACCTAACAATTGAAAAAGCAAGAGAGTTCCAGAAAAACATCTATTTCTGCTTTATTGACTATGCCAAAGCCTTTGACTGTGTGAACCACAATAAACTGTGGAAAATTCTGAAAGAGATGGGAATACCAGACCACCTAACCTGCCTCTTGAGAAACCTATATGCAGGTCAGGAAGCAACAGTTAGAACTGGACATAGAACAACAGACTGGTTCCAAATAGGAAAAGGAGTACGTCAAGGCTGTATATTGTCACCCTGCTTATTTAACTTCTATGCAGAGTACATCATGAGAAACGCTGGACTGGAAGAAACACAAGCTGGAATCAAGATTGCCGGGAGAAATATCAGTAACCTCAGATATGCAGATGACACCACCCTTATGGCAGAAAGTGAAGAGGAGCTAAAAAGCCTCTTGATGAAAGTGAAAGAGGAGAGTGAAAAAGTTGGCTTAAAGCTCAACATTCAGAAAACAGAGATCACGGCATCTGGTCCCATCACTTTATGGCAGATAGATGGGGAAACAGTGTCAGACTTTATGTTGGGGGGCTCCAAAATCACTGCAGATGGTGATTGAAGCCATGAAATTAAAAGACGCTTACTCCTTGGAAGGAAAGTTATGACCAACCTAGATAGCATATTCCAAAGCAGAGGTATCACTTTGCCAACATAGGTCTGTCTAGTCAAAGCTATGGTTTTTCCAGTAGTCATGTATGGACGTGAGAGTTGGACTATAAAGAAAGCTGAGCACCAAAGAATTGATGCTTTTGAACTGTGGTGTTGGAGAAGGCTCTTGAGAATCCCTTGGACTGCAAGGAGATCCAACCAGTCCGTTCTAAAGGAGATCAGTCTTGGGTGTTCATTGGAGGGACTGATGCTAAAGCTGAAACTCCAATATTTTGGCCACCTCATGCGAAGAGTTGACTTATTGGAAAAGACCCTGATGCTGGGAGGAATTGGGGGCAGGAGGAGAAGGGGACAACAGAGGATGAGATGGCTGGATGGCATCACCGACTTGATGGACATGAGTTTGAGTGAACTCCGGGATTTGGTGATGGACAGGGAGGCCTGGCATGCTGTGATTCATGGGGTCGCAAAGAGTCGGACATGACTGAGCGACTGAACTGAACTGAGGAGCCCTACAGGGACAGAAGGGGGATGGGTCTTCCAGACGGAGGTAACAGCCATGCAAAGACACAGAGGCTTAAAAGTGTATGATGTGGCCAGGAGCCCCCAAATAACTTGATGGCGCAGGATTGAAGGAGAGGAAATGTGGGGAGGAAAGAAGACATCCTGTGCTGAAGGGTTTAGACTCTTCAGAGGTGAAAGCAACTGGCAGAGGATGTGAAGTCAGAGAGCAACCTAAGATCTGCGTTTGGGGAGGGCTTTAGGTGACTGTCTGCAGAGGAGACTGACAGGGGCAGCCCTGGTAAGGCCTTGAACCTCTGGTCGGCAGAACCTTTCTGCTCCGAGGCAGCCGTCACAAGAGTAGAGTCAGGGAAACACGTAGGAGGTGGAATTGGTAGGACTTTTTAGAGTAAAAGAGTGAGAGGATTGGCTAGAGTTCTGACCCACTGGGAGCCTGGGGGAATGGAATATATGGGTTCACTCTACAGAAAACCCAGTGGTAAGATTAGACAGGAACCCAGATGAAGATTAGATTTGCATCATCAGTACCCTCCTAGTGGAGAAGGCGATGGCACCCCACTCCAGTACTCTTGCCTGGAAAATCCCGTGGACGGAGGAGCCTGGTAGGCTGCAGTCCATGGGGTCGCTAAGAGTCGGACACGACTGAGTGACTTCACTTTGACTTTTCACTTTCATGCATTGGAGAAGGAAATGGTAACCCACTCCAGTATTCTTGCCTAGAAAATCCTAGGGATGGGGGAGCCCGGTGGGCTGCCTTTTATGGGGTCGCACAGAGTTGGACACGACTGAAGTGACTTAGCAGCAGCAGCGGCAGTACCCTCCTAGAATAGTACCGGTATCAGTTCAGTTGCTCAGTCATGTCTGACTCTTTGCAACCCCATGGACTGCAGTACACCAGGCTTCCCTATCCATCACCAACTCCTGGAGTTTACTCAGACTTATGCCCATTGATTTGGTGATGCCATCCAACCATCTCATCCTCTGTCATCCCCTTCTCCTCCTGCCCTCAATCTTTCCCAGCATCAGGGTCTTTTCAAATGAGTCAGTTCTTCACATCAGGTGGCCAAAGTATTGGAGTTTCAGCTTCAGCATCAGTCCTTCCAATGAATATTCAGGACTGATTTCCTTTAGGATTGACTGGTTTGATCTCCTTTCAGTCCAAGGAACTCTCAAGAGTCTTCTCCAACACCACAGTTTGAAAGCATCAATTATTCTGCACTCAACTTTCTTTATAGTTCAACTCTCACATCCATACATGACTACTGGAAAAACCATAGCTTTGATTAGACAAATTTTTGTTGGCAAAATAATGTCTCTGCATTTTAATATGCTATCTAGGTTTGTCATAACTTTTCTTCCAAGGAGCAAGCATCTTTTAATTTCATGGCTGTAGTCACCATCTGCAGTGATATTGGAGCCCACAAAAATAAATACTCTGTTTCCATTGTTTTTCCATCTATTTGCCTTGAAGTGATGGGACTGGATCCCATGACCTTAGTTTTCTGAATGTTGAGTTTTAAGCCAACTTTTTCACTCTCCTCTTTCACTTTCATCAAGAGGCTCTTTAGTTCTTCTTGGCATAGCAAAAACTGTAATTTTAAATGTTGCTATAGGTGTTTATAGAAGGAGAAGAGAGGAGAGTGAAAGTCACAGTCACTCAGTCGTGTCTGACTCTCTGCGACTCCATGGACTGTCCATAGAATTCTCCAGGCCAGAATACTGGAGTGGGTAGCCTTTCCCTTCTCCAGGGGATCTTCCCAATCCAGGGATCGAACCCAGGTCTCCTACATGGCAGGCAGACTCTTTACCAGCTGAGCCACACGGGAAGCCCAAGAATACTGGAGTGGGTATCCTATCCCTTCTCCAGGGGATCTTCCCAACCCAGGAATTGAACCGGGGTCTCCTGCAATGCAAGTGGATTCTTTACCAACGGAGCTATTAGGGAAGCCCTAAATTAGAAATTTCTAAGTGGGGGAAAAAAGAAGAATCAGAAGGAAGAGGTTTCGTAGGAGGAGGCATCAAGTGCCATGATGAAGTCAGTTCACCAAAGGATTCAAAGCTATCCATTGAATCTGGGATGTGATTGTTGGTACTGCTGTCTTAGTTACCGTTCTCATCCTTGGGGTTTGAAGGGCACTTCTGAACTTTATTTCACCAGCTGAAACTTCTTGACAAAGTCAACACAATATCCTCTCCCCAGGGTAAACCTTTTTCATCTACTTCTGATTACTTTGTCCCTCATCTTATTATAGCTATGCTTCTTTTACTTGGGTCTCAAGAGACCCAGGTTCAATTCCTGGGTTGGGAAGATCCCCTGGAGAAGGGAATGGTCACTCACTCCAGTATTCTTGCCTAGAGAATTCCATGGACAGAAGAACCTGGTGGGCTACAGGACATGGTGTTGCAAAGAGCCAGACACAACTGAGCAACTAACACACACACACACACACACACATACACACACACACACACCCATATACACTAAGGTCTGTATCTTTCTTCCTCAGTGGACCATGGAGATCTGTATTTTGCTCAATTAAAAAAAAGGTCGAGAGATTGTAGGGGGGTTTAGGGGATTTTATTCCCCAGTCTGAGGGCCAGAGAAGAACAATCTTGTGGCCGCACTGGAAAAATCAGACTCAAAATAGCACATGGAAGGCACATTCCAGACAGAAACTGCAGCACATGAAGCAGAGGAAGGAAGAGCCTCTCAGCCAGTGGATTCCCAGGCATCTTCTCAAGGCAGACATGGATATTCGTGGCCAGATTCAATACCTCCCTAACTGGGAAAAATGTTTAATCAAACAGCTGTAACGCGGAATCTCTTCCTAGAAGGCAGGCATGTCAAACTGATCCACAAATCAAAGGGAGAGATGAAATCTTCTTAAAAAAGTTGCAGAGTTTCAGAATCTCTGTTGTGAAAAGGATCTAAATAAGTGAAATGGTGTAATGGCATTTTTAATCTTTATTTTATCACCGTATACAAACTAAATGCATAAGTGTCTTCAATAGCCTTGCTCCTATTTGATGCTGAAACCAAAATCTTTGTGCAAAATGATGATTTAAAGAAATCCTATTCTGTATACTTTTAAGTGCCCCAAACTTTTTTAAAAAGTGACTAATCAGAAACCCAGCGCTCTGTGACAACCTAAAGGGGTAGGGTGGGGTGGGAGATGGGAGGGAGGTTCAAGAGGTATACATACATATACCTAGGGCTGATTCATGTTGATATCTGGCAGAAACCAACATGATATCATAAAGCAATTATCCTCCAATTAAAAATAAATAAATTTAAGCAAGCCAAAAAAAAGTGAATAATCACCTAAGACAGTGGTCCCTAACCTTTTTGGCACTAGGGACTGATTTCATGGAAGACAGTTTTTCCACGGACCAGGCTGGGAGGAATAGTTTCAAAATTATTCAAATATATTACATTTATTGTGCACTTTATTCCTTACCTAATGCTGCTGCTGATCTGACTGGAGGTATCAGTCAGTGGCCTAGAGTCTGGGGACTCCTGACTTAAGATTTCTTCTTTGGGAATCTACATTCAGAATTAAAACACCATGTCCAGTTAGTAGTCATCTGCTGTCAGAGATGCTTGTTTTTCCAAGCTAATAAATCTGATCTTTATCATAGTACAGTGACTAGATTATTAATACTATGTTCTCTTGTTCAGATCAACTTAAGCAGAAGTCTAGCTAATTGTAGCATTTCATAGAAATAGCATCGGGAATACTATGTAACTGTTAAAAAATCACGGTTTTGATGACTAAGTGCGTGAGGAAATATTTGTAATACAAGTGAAAAAGAAGGGGTATGTTTTTTGTTTTCTCCCTTTCTGTTCTTTTTCTGTTCTTTCGCATGCTGTGAAGTATTAAGTATAATTAGGACATAAGGGGGAAACCAAACATAGTTAAAATTATTTTGTAAATATCTTATGTGCTCTAAAATCTGTAATTCTTTGGATGCTAAAAGCCATAAATAATTTTGTTTCTCCTCTTATTTAGACTTCTATCTCTGGGTGTCAGGATTATAGCTATTTTATTTTCTCCTCAATTTTCCATGTATTTACTTTGTAATTACATTTGAATGAAGAACATGTAATTACTTTTATAAACAGAAAAGCCAAAGCTTTATAAATAAAGGGAGATGACATGGTGTCAAGCAGACCTAACTTCTCTTGAACTCTTCCACCAACTATTTTAACTGTGGGCAAGGCACTTTACTTCTTTGCGCTTGACTCCCACACAATGGCCTATAAAACTAGTCTTTGGCAGTTTGTTCCAGCTTTTCTGATATTCTGGTTTAAATCTTATCAGGAAGCAAAGACAGCCTCCTGCTATGTTAGTTCCTTGGGTTTGTTAACCCTTAGCATGGTCCAGGCACCAGGGGTGGTGGTACTGGAGATATATCATTTGGCATCCGGGCTCTGGCTTGAAAGGTTGAAGGTTTTCCAGAGAAAACAAGACCAAGTGCAGAAAGCCAGAACAGCCAGTTCAGTGATACTGGGGAAGATATGTGTGGATCAGAGGCGCAAAGGAGACTCCACCAGAAAGGGAGGGCTTGAGTACCAACTTCACTATATCCCCTATCATATGTTTGCAACTTATTTATGCTTTAAGAAATATCCTGGCCCAGATGCTTCATAGGGTGTTGAACTGCAGGTTTGATTGCCAAACATTTCTCTCATCTGGTATGTATGCCAGTAAGCCTTGTCGAGTTACATTACAAGAGAAGACCATAATGTGTTCAGTTTACCAGGAGAACACTTGGTTTTTGGAAAGAACTGTGTGTCTCTCCAGGTTTCAAATGCAAGCTCCTTGGGGCTTGTTATATTGGAGACATATTTTATCTTCCCAAAAGTGTCTGAGCTCAGACAGGATGTATCATGCCTGTGGGCTTAACAGAAGACTTGCTGGGTGATTGAATTAACTTCTCATCTCTTCTGGGCTACACAAAATGGTAAATTAAAAAAAAAAAAACGAACAAGCGATTTGCTTCCCTCCTTGTTTCTTGCTTGAAGCCTTTGTGATTGTTCTTAATGTGGTTAAGTTCAAGTGGTTTCCAGTTCAGGCATGGTGCAATCAGATTTCCTCACCAGGGTGCTTTTCCACTGTCACCTCTTTGACGTCAGTAACTGTTCCTGTTGATCTGAACTCCCTATTCACCCTGTAGATGACTTCGTCAGAGAAAAATCATAAAGCAGGAGGCACTTACAAGAAATGCAGCACAATCCTGTCTATTCCTGGAGGTTTCCTTTCGCTTGTTCACAGCTGGCCAGTTTGATACCAGATTGATATGTTACTTATTTAGAAGTAATTTCAAAGCAGTTCTTAGAATTTGGATGAATAAGTATAGATGTGGCTCCCAGCCTAACATTATCTTCAAACAATAACTAAATTAGTCTTTAACTTTAAATGTTGTTTCTATTCCTGGAGTTATTTCCAAAAGGTAACCTATATCCTCACTATAAATACATGTTTTGGTGAAATTTACATGTGTCAATGGCAGTGACTATGGGTTCTTGCTTTAAACAGAAAAATCTTTCTCAATCTGTTTATGAGAACAAATGAACTCCATCAAAGGGGAGAATAGCCACTGTAAGAAGTCCTGTAAAGTTTGCAGTTCATGGGGGAGCACATTTGCCTTGCAATAATAATTGTGATTATAATAAAGCTCTTAAAATAGTATGAATTGTCATCTAACATTAGAAAAATGAAAAAATTTGTTGGAGAGGAAACTTTGGTTAATGTGACTTGGCTTACCAAATCTAGTTTCGTGACCCCTTGTTCAGTAGTCAGGTCAGAGAAAGATAAGTCCTCCTTTCAGGTCAAGGCCATGACCATGCAGTATTAGGAAGTGCTCCTGCATTCCAGCAGCTGCCCTGGGCTCCTCCTGACTCCCTGAACCCTCGAGAATCCTGTCCTGAACTGAGGATCAGGGAGCTGCTGCAGTAGCATTTTGGCTGCTATTTCGTTCCAGTGTACTTGCCAGGCCGAGTGCTCTGTTGTGAGTACCATCTCTGCATCCACGGCAGGTGGTTCTCTAGTCTGCAACCCCCATCCCAGGGGCCAGAGCCCCAGGAGCAGAGAGCCAGCGTGGCTGCAGCCTGGGGGAGGTGGTGATGAGGAAGAAGATATCAATAGCACTACTACTAATAGTTGCTTCCCAAGTGGCTCAGATGGTAAAGAATCTGCCTACAATGCAGGAGACCCAGGTTCAATCTCTGGGTAAGGAAGATCCCTTGGAGAAGGGCCTGGCACCCTACTCTAGTATTTTTGCCTGGAGAATCCCATGGACAGACAAGCCTGGCAGGCTATAGTCCTTGGGGTCACACAGAGTCGGACATGACTGAGTGACTGTTACTAATAGCTGGTAACTTTTATCCAGCACTTACTATGTGCCATATACTGATTGAAATTCTAAGCTTAAATCACTTCATCCTCCAGTACCTGTGAGTTCAGTCATCTTATGGTCCCCATTTTGCAGATGAGAGTTTTGAGGAAGAGAAAATAGAGCACAGCAGGAACTGCTTTGGTATCTCGGGCTCCCTGGCTCCAGAACCCATGGTCCTGAGCGTACTGTGCTTCCCTTTAGCTACACCAGGGACTTCAGTGCTGGGCACAAGGTCTTCCAGCTGTAACTTTGATCCTGTTTGTGGTATGTAGTAATAACAATAGTATCTATTTGTTGAGAATGCTGTTGTGGGTCTGGTGCCATGCCAAGCACTTGGCTTCTGGTTTAATCTTCACACAATCGGTGTAATTAGAGATGTTATTACCCTAGATTTAGAAATCAGGAAACCTCCTGCCCCTTAAAATTTGGTGAATGTTTCAGTTAAAATTTTACTGGTAGAAAAAGAAATAGGAAAATACTAAACCAGGGTCATTCAAAAAGGGAGAGCTGAAAACAGAGATTCAGAGGTACAGTGGTATCTCATGGAACCCAAGGGCACATACGCCAGGTCTCTCCAGAGACCGGAAGCTGGAAGGGCGTGAGGGACCCAGACAGTTTGCTTCTCAGGCATCATGCTGTCTGTCTCTGCCCTCATCCTTCCCCTTCATCTGCCCATCCAGGCTTTTACCGCTGTGATACACCAAGACTTTTCATGGGTTCACGTCACAAAGGCAGAAGCCTCCGCTCCCTAGTTCGTGTTTCCTCAGGTCCTGTGCACAGCACAGCCTACTTGAACACCCACCCATCTCAGTTCCAATTTTCTGAGAAGGGGACGGGGGTGGGGTTGGAATGCAGTGTGTCCAGCACTCACCTGTATGACTGTGCCAGGACAGGTCTCAGAAAGGGCTGAATGAGCTGAGCTGACACCTCTCAAGGTACCTGGCGCGCTGACCCTAAGGCCTCTCATCCTTGGCCCCTGCTCTCTCTAGAGTCACCCTCCTTGGGTAGGGTCACCTTGCCGCAGGTACCATAGCACTTTTATCTGGATGGGTAGGGCTTTTTTTGGTTGCACTGGGTCGTCTTTGCTGCACATGGGCCTTGTCTAGTGGCGCGTGGGGACTACTCTTTGTTGTGGTGCATGGACTTCTCACTGCGTGGCTTATTTTGGTGCGGAGCACAGGCTCTAGGGCTTCAGTAGTTGCAGCACCTAGACTCAGCAAGTTGTGGCGTATGGGCTGGGTAGTTGTGGCACACAGCCTTAGTTGTCCTGTGGCATGTGGGATCTTCCCAGACCAGGGATCAGACCCATGTCCCCGCATTGGCAGGCCAACTCTTATCCACTGTACCACCAGGGAAGTCCTAAACAGTTGTTTTGTCTCTAGCTTTTCCTCGTGGATTGCACATCAGTTCTACCTCCTAAAGAACTGTCCTTATGAGGGGCTTTAGGGAATGCACACTGCTTATACTGACAGTCACTTTCAGGTCACAGGATATTTTTATCCCCTGTGGCCTGGGGAAGTAGCAGCCCAGGACTGACAGTAGCCCAGACGGACCTGGCCCAGCCTGCAGCGGGTCAATGGAAGCAGGCAGGTGATGACAGAAATTCTGTTATTAACCAGGCACCAGCTCCTTGGCCTCCTGTAACTCACATGGGCTGGGCTGCGCTAAGCTGGGCTAGGCTGCATGGGACAAAGGGATTTCTGAGTTGCTTTTATTCCTCCATAATAATGACTTGCGTTTGTGGTTGGTTGAACCAGGGACAAAAGAGAGGAGCAAGGGACAGACAAAGGGCTGGGCCACTGGCTTTAGAACTGAGGTTCAACTAGTCTGCGGGACCTTTAATCTGCTGCTATGCACATTGGGGCAAGACTTCCCTTCGAGGAGCCAGAGGCTGTGCAGGTGTCCAGGCTCAGCGTCTAGGAAATTGGATTTTAGAAAAACTGGAATGCTGTCTATACAGGCTTACATACAGAAGCAGCCGTCTGCCCTCCCTGCCCACGGTGGGATTTGGAAGCTCTTCCGTGCCCCAGAAATGACTCATGGCAGCCTTAATCCACCCTGCCATGCAGTGAGGGCCTCCCTAAATGCATGGATCCCAGCAGACGCTTCCTCTGGTAGCTTCCCATTTGGGTTTGTTCAGCGTGACTTAGTGTTTGTGAAGTCACCAGCAAGACTTGGTTTTAAGCACCACAGATAGTGGAGTAGTTGGAGAAGGAAATGGCAACCCACTCCAGTGTTCTTGCCTGGAGAATCCCAGGGACAGGGGAGCCTGGTGGGCTGCTGTCTATGGGGTTGCACAGAGTCGGACACGACTGAAGCGACTTAGTGGTAGTAGTAGTAGTATCGTGGAGTAGTAGGCGAATGGTGATCTTCTTCCTCGTTGCTTCATCTCTGCCTTTAAAGGGCATTTGCTTAACATGAAAGGTTTCTAGCTTGATGGCATTCATTCCATAGGAGTAGAATTCACCGAGAGTCGCTGGTTTTTGTAGCTGATGTTTTGTTATTTGTGGCAGGTTCCAACACTTCCTGGAGTCTTTTTCAAGCCAAGCCCTTGAAAACGCATAGTCGCCACATGTTCTAGCCCAGACACTGGGCCTGTAATTATGACCAAAGCCTTTAGTGAGGGATCCTGTGTATTCCTAGGTCTAGGACCCTCTTTTCAGCTATGGGTAACCTGGGGAAAGGGTGAAGGGGTGCTTCCTAACTAGCCTTGGCTTTTTGTACCAGCACTTGATCATGAAAGCTGCATGTGTTAGAGTGAGGCCCCCACTCAGCACCCTCCGTGCTTGGGGAGTGTCCCCCTTGGCAGTCACCGCACGCTGCCTCACACCTGACACTCCCGCTGTTCACTCACCTTGACTCCTGCTCTGTCCATCCCCACTCCAATCTGACTTGTGCTTCCTCAGCCTTCAAGGCTAGTGAAATTGGTTCCTCCTAGTTTTCCCCAAAGCCCGCCCCAGCCTCCAGGCTGCTTCTGCGTCCCCAGTCTGTGTCCCATGACGCCCCCTGTGCCCATGTACTGCGCTTAGCACACTGGGCTGTTGTGCTCCTGAGAGCAGGCCTGGGTTCTCCTTCATCTCACGCTACTCAGTCCCCACCCAGGGCCTGGCAGCGTGTGCCCAGTAAACATTTATTCCTCCTTGTTGAGACTCTTAAAGTGAGCCCAAAAGGTCTCTCTGAAAGACTCAGTAGACTCCATACAGCCCATACCAGAACTCAGACCCCGTACACCCAGTGGAGCACTGGGACCCAAGTCAGAGGCTATTGAGTCTCTCTCTGGATATGATTGCAACTAGCCTGATGGCCTGGTTATATCAGGCATCAGAGGGGCCTTAATAATGAACAACCGGGAATGTAAAGACCCTTCTTTCTGTTGACTTCCTAATCCCACCTCCTATTGACTGAGTACCTGCTCTGAGACAGTCTCAAAATTGTCCTTTCCAATGTCCCATCTTTCATATGAAAATCAGAGAAAATGGAGGAAGCCGTGAGTGACTTTGGTTTGTTTCTAATTGTGAGTAATAGTCATCATAGAAATCTTCAACAATATGGAAAAATATAGAAAACAGATAAATGTCATCCGAGATTTCACAGTTGAAAGCAACTCGTCATATGTAAGCATTCTTTTTTTTCATCTTTTCTGTGCATGTCTGCATCTCTGGCTATAACTGAAATCATTCTGTACATTCATGTGTATGATTTTTTTTTTCTGATGTAAAACATCTTCACCATTACAGCTGCCAGCAGCGGCAACCCCTACTGTTTATTGCACGCTTTTTAGAAGCCCCACCTGAGGACATGTTTAATGAAAACTTATTGCTGAGGATGGCTTCTCACTCACCCCCAGCTAATGATGAGTGAATCTTCTTTGCTCAAAGCGAGAGATTTTTGTCATTTATCTCCACCTCTGCAAAAGAAATTGTGGAGAAATTGCTGCCAAACGTTAACTGTCTCTGCAGCAGACATTTTTAAAAAATAGAGTGAACAGAATTGTATGTAAACAGAAGGTCTCTTCACAACAAACACATTTTGTTAGCTGATAAACATGCTTTTATTTTTCTACCTTGTGACCTTATTGTAGGTCTTTGGTAAGATGGGCCATTACTTTTTGTTAAAGCGTCATTGTGTCTCAGCTGGCTTGTTTTCCCTTCCTGCTTGCTCAGAGTCATGTGTCGCCCAAGGGCTATGAGCTGTACCCTCTGTTCTAGGTGGTGCCAGACAGGAGGTTAGAATTAAACTCTGGGTGAAAAGCAACCCCTGCTTTCTCGGTTCTAAAGTTTATGACCTTTTCCTGTGCATCCCAGGTGTGCATGCCTCCCAGGACCCCCTGCATTATCTGAGAATCTGCCTCTAGGGCAGGTGGTGGGACTGAGACGAGAAGCGCGACCAAGGCAGGAAGGCAGTATTTCCTTCCCCAGATCTGGAATTTAGCCCAGAGTCTGGCTTTTCAGACTTGAAGTTATGAGGATTGTTTTGGGGGCAAGCTAGAAAGGGATACAATTTCCCTTGGAACGCCCTCATCTTTTTGATGCCTGCTGTTGTCGACAGTTGTGCTAACTTCACTGATGTCCACAGCCTACAGAGTAGCCACTTACCTACTGACCCAGTTCCAGTAACAAGGCATTTTGAGCTATTGGAATTCACGTGGCTGCCAGACACAGCCATGGAAAGGTGGACAGGCCAGTTAACAAAAATGTATCAGATGTACCTTCTTGCTGAGGCCTGGATCCTCATCCAGGCCCCCGAGGCCCCTCCAAATGAACACAGCAGGGGCATAATAACGTCCATGTGGCTGTAGCTCTTAGATCTGTCTCTATCACAGGCTCACCCTCTGCCCCACCCACTGCTAACCTGTTCCTTCCACACGAGCCTGCCCCATACAAGAAATAGGGGGCCATATTACTCACCCAAGCTCGTCCTGCCCAACTTGGCCTCTCCCCTGGCCAGTCACTCCCACTCAGTTGAAGGCCTCTAGCTTAGTCAGATGACTTGGTATTTTTAGTTTTCTGTTGGCTTATATTGGCCAGCCTGGAGAGTTATTCTACTGATGTTTGGTGTTTGGTTTTGTGTGTGTGAATCTTGGTATTGCATCTTTACTCCTCAAGTGTTGCTTCCCATTAGCAGAAAGAGATGTTTCATAGACCCAGAGGATTTTTTTTGTTCCTTCTAATTAAGGTCTGTCTTAAATTGAGAATAAGAGGTCATTAGTTGTAGTGTCTTACAATGGGGAAGAGCCTGATTAAACCCATGATAGATAAGGAGGTGAATAGGAGCACACACAATCTCTGCCCTCTGTCTACCGTTCAGCTGTGACTGTATGGCAGCCCCTGGCAGAGATGGGAGCACTTGAAACCACAAATAAAAATGCTTCTGGGTACATATACATATCCTTTGTGAATTGGTAAAATACCAGGTTCCTTACAAAACAACCTCCTACCCCCTAAAAAGATGACCAGTGGCCCTGATGGCACTCATTCTGAAGGTCTTGGCTCACGCATCACTTGCTCAGAGTGACCTTCCTGGCTCCACAAACAGATGATATGATGTCATTGCTTCCCCCACTTTTCCTTCACAGCATTTACCAGAATTTGAGAATTTACCTGGTTGTATGACTTTGTGTTTTTATTTTAAAGTAATGTATATCTCCCACAGCAGATGCTCTGTGGATAGAGACTGTATTTTATGCCTCTCTTACTCTTTGTTGGGTTCCCAGCACCTAATCCAGCACTTGGTTAACCTGGGACTACATACATGCTAATGAGAGGGAGCAAGCAAGTCCTTTGATCTCAGAGGTTCCCAAAGCAAAATGTTTTACCCTGTTCCTTTTGGAGACACCACTTGTCAATGGGGACCTGTACACTTTTTCCATTAAGCAATGTTACTTTCCACAACACTTTATTTGTAACACTTGTACAGTACTTAGTACAACAACTGCATCAATGACTCTTAAGAGCCTATTTAACCTGCTGGGTTAGAGTTTTATTCCAGATGGAGACAGCATCTCACTTGACTTTAAGTTCCCTTTTCTGATTCAGGAACCTTCTGATGGGCTAAATGGAATTTCTAACATCCAGGCAACTCTGAGGCTCTCATTAGACTGTTGTCTGGCTGATTGGTCAAAAATGTTTTCCTTTTTCTCTGATTATTCTCTGCCCAGGTAGAGGGAGTATAGGGCGGTGATTACCATGTTAAGTCCTATTAGAATAATTGTGATGTTAGATCATGAAGGGGACCTATGGAATGTCTCTTACTTGCTGTGAATGACCCTGCACGTTCTGGACAAAAAAAGAGTGCACCTTTTGATTATGTTGCTCTCTTTCAACTTATGAAACTCAATGATTTTGGTAGAGATAGTGACATCATTCTCACCTTACTAATGCTGAACATCCAAAAAAAAATTAAAGATTACATGGTGTTTAAGATGCAGAATTAGAACCAAAAAGCTTCTGATACCTTCTCTACTTTTTACTTAATGCAGAAATTCAAGGTTTTGTGGAATTCTTTAAAAGAGATCCAAGTGTTACTATCACCACCTACCACCCACCCTCACCCCAACCCCCACCATCCCAAGGATCTAATCCATCAGGCCGTCCTGCTTTGCCCTGAGCCGCTGTCAGGATGTTCCATTGAGCACCTCCATTTAACAACCTCTTCTCCCCACACTGCAGTCCCAGATCATATGATGCTGACTGGTCTCTAGGCTGATGGCTATACCACGTTTGATCCTTTTTTGTGTGTTTGTATCCAGGATCGTCTGTTTTTTGTGATGGAGTTTGTGAATGGGGGCGACTTGATGTTTCACATTCAGAAGTCACGGCGTTTTGATGAAGCACGGGCTCGTTTCTATGCTGCAGAGATCATTTCAGCGCTTATGTTCCTACATGACAAAGGAATCATCTATAGGTGAGTTCTGGTTGCTGGTAACCCCTCTCAAATGAACCTCTCATCCCTGGTTCATTTCCCTGATTCAGCTTATCCTTCCAGTTCTCATGATGAACAGTTGAACTCTTTTTGAAATTCACGAAGCTTTGCGTGTCCTTTAGAATAAATGAATAATACAATGATAAACACTGCCTGCAGACTAAAGCTTGTGCCTGTGTGGTATTTGTAAAATAGGCTTGAGAGTCTCAAAAAGACACTGTTCATAAATTTGTTCAGCTGGGGTTTTCAAGTGGCTGAACTTGCTGGTCACTTCTGTTTTAACCTTGGGAGTGATTCATTCCATCTTCAGAATCTATGCCTAAACTGCAGAGCATGAATACCTCTTGCCCTAAATGGCTGTGATAAGAATCATGGTCAGATAGGCTTGCCACTCACCAGTCCAGGAGCCAAGAGGTGACCTGTTGACGAGTAGGGTCCTGCTTGATGATGTCTATCATGTGAAGTCCCCTCCTAAATCTTGTTTGATTTCATTTCATGACACATAAGTCTTTATCGTAATATATCATATGTTAAATGGGCTTGAAATCTGGTTAATGTTGTTAGATCTCAGAGCAGATAAAAGTAACCTTACTCAGACACAAAGCTGAGTATGGTGGAAAATGTAATAGTGAGTGTTAGGTAATTTTCATCCTCAAGTTTTCCTTTTTTCCCATTGTCAAAGTCTTTCTACCCTTTACATCACATTGTAACTTAGTTGCCACATATGCCTCATTATTTTTCCCTCTTGAGAAGCAATTGTTTCTTCCCTTTGAGAAAAATTCTCTCTCAGGTGCATTCATGTAAAGAACTTCCTGATTGAAATTTGCCGTTTATTAGCTTTGCTGTTCCTTTGTGAGCTGATGACAGTATGGACATCATTATTAAAGTGTGAGAGAGCTTTAAAAACTAAATATTCTTAAGTACCCTGAGAGGAAAAAAAATAGGCAAAGAGAAGTGAGATCAGTAAAGAATGCAGCAGGACTGGTCCATGGTGCCAGAAAGAAGTGGAAAAACGAGATGGAGCAGGCTTGGTGCAAAAATGTCTTCTAGTAAATTCGCAGTGCAGAGCTGTGGAAGCTCAAGTGCTCACAGTGCTCTGCCACAGCCCCAGCTGTGAGGTAGCAGAGTGGGGAGCTGGCAGGATAGCCAGCAGCGGGGTCGTCCCTTGAAGGTAACCAGGAATCTCTTACTCACTCCTAAGTCATGAGACGGCCACAGGTTACTTTGTGGAAGCTCTGTGCTTCCTTGACCCGGCCATGCTGTTGTCCTGGCGGCTCCAGCAGGGCACGTCTCCTGTCTCAGCCTTGAGCCCAGCGCATGATTGTTGGTGGTTGCTGACACGGTGGTTCTAGGTCCTTCCTGGTGGTGGTGTGGGACTCTGGACTCTGTGTTCTGTTTGTTCTCCTCTCCGTGGCTGAGCTACCCATCTCTGGTCTGCTGACCCCAAGGAAAGCCTTCCCCACATTTAATTTTTAAGAATAACCACTTTCCTGTTTGACAAGGGCTTGTGTTGTTAATTTTAAAACAAAACAAAACAAAACAAATGGCAACAAAAGCTAAATGGAGTACTTGTTACAGGCCCAGTGCTTGACCGGCATTTCTTTCTTAATCCTCCTAATAATAAATTATATAACACTAGTGTTATCCATGCTACTTAGATGAATTACTGATCTTCAAAAGACGTAATAACCAGACTATTAACTGGTAGTGGAGCCAGAATTCAAATGATGTTTTTAACCACTGAGCTACACTGTCTCCTCTGGAGAGATTTAAAGGCTTAGAGTACAACTGTAAAGTAAATTTTCAAGTAAACCCCTTGAAGAGTGGACTTCTTACTCCCTCTTTGGTGATAGAGTGACTTTGATTTGTGAAAATGAGGCAGAATGGGTATCTTGGTTCATTCAGGCTGCTGTAACAAAATAGCACAGATTAGGTGGCTTATAAACAATGGACATTTATTTTTCACAGTGGAGTCTGGAAATCCAAGATCAGAGCACCAGCATGGTCATGTTTGATGGAGACCCTCTTTCTGGTTCCTAGCTG
Source organism: Budorcas taxicolor (assembly GCF_023091745.1). Taxonomy (NCBI): domain Eukaryota; kingdom Metazoa; phylum Chordata; class Mammalia; order Artiodactyla; family Bovidae; genus Budorcas; species Budorcas taxicolor. The sequence continues at coordinate 71,832,225 of NC_068919.1, forward strand.
GTGCCTTCTTGCTGTGACCTCATATGGTAAAGGAGGCCAGGGATCTCTCTGGAGCCGCTTTTATAAGGCACTAACCCTGTTCATCAGGGCCCCATCCCCATGACCTGAGCACCCCTGAAAGGTCCTACCTACTAATACTATCAACTTTGAGAATTAAGATTTCAACATATAATGTGGGGAAGGGAAGATACAAATATTCAGACCAGTAAGGGGGGAAAACACTTGAATACTTAAATATTCTGGCTTTTCATAGCCTTCATGCAAGGCACATGCTTCATCTGCCTCTCCATCTCCTTGTTTCATTTGTTTGAAATGTGGAGGATGGACAGTGTAACTTGATGTGGTTTCTGGTGAAGCAGTATCAGCCCACATCTTGAGAAATTTTATTTCAGTTCTTGGTCTTGCAGTTTAAATCTGAGAATTTAATGTACTCTTTGACTTGAATTCCACATGCAGTCTCTAACTGATATGCTTGACTTCGAAGGGAGCACATTTAATTAGGATAGATTCCAATACTATTTTTTTCCTGTGTATTTATTTCATTGGATAATTTAATTCCATTCAGGGTATTGGCCTGAGAGTAGAGTCTTAAGGATAAGCTTTTGGATGCCAAGTCCCTGGAATCCACACACAGTGAAGGGCACATTTGGATCCCAAGGGTATGAATTTGATGCAGAGAGCACAGGAGGAGAGTTAGACAGCCTTGTGTATCATACGTGTCCTGGGATGGCCTTTATCAGAGCTAAAAAGATCTCCCTGAATGATACCTCTGATCTATTCAAATAGGATTGTTGTCATTTGGCTGTTTTGTCTTATTTTTCCAGGGGAGGTATTTCTTTTCCAGTGAATTACCAAGATGGTACCATTTGTAAGTCGTCATCAAATGGGACTTTAGAAGGTACTGCCTTAGGCTCGCTCTGACATGACTGTCTTCTGTCTCTCTGCCAACTGTGCCTTGTGTGAGAGGAGACAGGCCAGTTACATTCAGGTGATTTTCTGCTTACGTTCTGACCCTGATTTCTCAGATGTGTTCATGTGTTCACTTGCATTTCGTGGAGGAACAGAAGTCTGGCTCTTGGGCATTACAGCAAGGAAAAAGTCTGCCCCTTTGCCTTTGGTTGGAACGTCTGGAGCTTTGGTGTGGCTGCAGACCAAGTCTAGAGGGCTTTGAATTAAGCAGTCAATGAGTCACTTTGCTAAAGGAAAAAAAGACCATTCATTCCTTTGTTTGGGGCTTGTTGGCTGATTAGAAGCCCAGATAGTACTCATGAATAATTTACATGGGCACTGACTTTTTTCCAAAGTCAAGCTTTACAGAATTGGGGAAACAAAGGGCCCCGCATCCCATTTACCTGACTGCCAGCATTACGGGCACCATTTTCTATCCTCTTTTGAAAGCTGTATTAAAGTTTACTCGCAGGAACTTACTTATGGGAACTGAGCCATCATTGACATTTCAGCTCCCAAAGCCAGCCAGCACCCATTGGATTTTCTGTTTCTGAGAAAACATGGAATGTATCTAAAATAGGTTGAGAGAGGAAGAATTTATAGAAGAGCTCAGTTTACGTTTTGATTCATCCTTCTGAGGTTATGCTTGAACACAGTGCATTTCAGTGCAGTTTTCACCTTACACGTCTAGCTGCTTTGTGCCCTGTGCAGTTCTCAGCATGTGGGGTGCGTGGTAATCAGTGTTTACTCCTCAAGCTCCAAGTGTTTCCTGGGGTCACTTGCTCTCCTGTTGCCCAGATGTCAGACTGGTCACAGAGGTGACTGCCAGACTTGACACATTGTCTTGTACTCGTATGTGTACGCAGCACATTAGCTTTAAAGGAAAATCACTTTTGAGTTCTCCTCAAATTAGAGAACAATCACTACCTAACTTGACTCTTTAAGTAAATTTAGAATTTGAGAGGATTAGCAATCTCCCTGCCAGATGAGATTTTTAAGCTTCTGAACACAGCTGTAGCATCTGCATGAATACACCAGTCTCTAATATCATCTGACTCTTGTTTCTCAAAGATACTGTAAGGGACCATCAGATTCCTTGTTGACTTCACATTCCTGTGTGATCTAAAGTTAGCTGAGCATTGCTTTGCTCAGAGAGCCCGTGCTAGAAGCCACCTCTGTGAGCATTGCGTTCAGGTTTAAGAAGTCAAAGTCATCTGCTTCCAGATCAGCTTGGTATTGGGTCGGTGGTAGTAGCATATGCTTGAGTCATTGTTCTCTGTTATCTACCTCTTCCCTCTCTTGAACTGGGCACCTGTCTGATTCCCATCTCCTGGGGCCTTTCTAACTCCTAAGTATTAGCAGAACTTACAGAGTCCTCAAATGTCTTTCATTTGAGCCTAGAATTCTGGACTCTTACCTGTATTGGAATTCAGTTCTGTGTTTATATTTATTCTACTCATTCTAGTGATAAAGATGGTCTTTTTAGATAAAGATGAAAGCCCAAGTTAGGAGTTCTGTTTTCCCTTTGCCATATAACACCTAATTCCTTCTGCCCCAAGAAGTAGGTTTACCCTTTCTTGATATGCTTGATACAAAAACAATTACAATTTGTCATTTTTATCTTCATATAGCAGTCCTTGTTTCTTTAGGATGCACAAGTTGTGAGATTCTCAGTATGTTAGTAACTTTCACTTCGGATTTGGCCATGAGCCCTTACCTAGCATTGTTCCTGGAACTCCGAACTTTTTAATCATATTCTTGCCCTCTCTCTTCTTAGCTTGTTCTGCCAGTTGGTGGCCTCATTCCATGCCTGCTCTTCCATCACCAGAAAGTGACTTCAATCCCTAACTCCCAAGACCTTTTTTCAAAGGTATGATGGAGAGCTCTGAGAATTACCAGCTTATTAGAACAGCCTGACTTTTCCTCCTACAGTGAAACTCATCAGCCCTCTTTGTCCTCCCTTGCACAGCCTCTGGGGATATTTGACAAGTATTTATGGAGCATCAACTCTCTGCCAAAGATATGGATACAGTGATGAGCAAAAACAAAAGTGCTGTCTTGTAGGCAGTATGGTTGAGTGAGGGAGAAAGACATCAATTACATGATCATATTAATACAAAATCGCAACTGTGACCAGTGCTATGAAGAAGAATGCATTGCATTGAATGAGAACGTCTCATAGGGTGTTTCAATCTGGTCAAGGAAAGGTGGAAGATTTTCCTAAGGAAGTGACTCATGAGCTGAGGTAACCAGTAAAGAGGGAAGGAAAGAGCATTCAAGACAGAAAGAATAGCAAATGCAGGTGCTCAGTATCAGGAGGGAACATGGCAAGTTCAAAACCTTTTAGAGAAAGAAGTCCAGTATGGTTGGGATCTAGGAGGCATAACTTGCCTTAGTTGACATTTCATTAACTTAGTGTGCTCTCTGTCCTCTGATGACTTTAAGATTTTATTAGGCACTCCTTGTAAATAATTTACTTACAAGTTGGGTAAGGCTGGTCATGCTGTCAGTCCCTGGAGGAGCCATCCGCTCACAGTGAGTTCCTTGTGTCTGGATCTACGTGTTTATATTCAACAATGACATTACAAAATGTCAGACCTCCAAGATTACTTAGTGCCAGGTTCCCTGTTACGGATGAAAGAACTCAAGCCTGAAATATCCAAACAGTAAATTGCTTCTCAGGATGGATGTTTTCTTAGGAGGGCTCACTTGCAACTTGTTTTTCATCTTCAGAAAAAAACATCACCGTTAGGAAATTTTCATTCAGTCTTCATGGAATGCTGAGCTTAAGGGCTAAACAGGACATTCAGAAGCATGTGGTGTTCACTCCATCTCACTGAGGAAAGTGCAGTGGAACTCAGGACATAATTAGAGCTCCCACTGGTGTTAGGCAGTAAAGATACAACATGAGTAGATGTGGTGTCTGCCCTAAGGTTCTTTCTGTGGGGTGGGAGAGATGGCCCGTAAATAAGAGCAGGTGGGTTCCAAAAGTGAAGCATGCCCAGGGCATTATGGGAACACAGAGAACAGCCACTTAGCCTAAGATGCAGATTTAGGCAAACTTCGTATAGAGATGATTGCTGAGCTGAGTGTGTGAAGTTAAAAGCTGAATAAAGTTAAGTAGGTGTTTAGGTAGAGGACAAGCTCTAGAACTTAACACTGAGAAGTATGAAAGTCCATGGAGGGTGGGGTAGAAAACGACTAGAAATTTAGTAGTACTATGCAGAGTACATCATGAGAAATGCTGGACTGGAAGAAACACAAGCTGAAATCAAGATTGCCGGGAGAAATATCAATAACCTCAGATATGCAGATGACACCACCCTTATGGCAGAAAGTGAAGAGGAACTAAAAAGCCTCTTGATGAAAGTGAAAGAGGAGAGTGAAAAATTTGGCTTAAAGCTCAACATTCAGAAAACGAAGATCATGGCATCCGGTCCCATCACTCCATGGGAAATAGATGGAGAAACAGTGGAAACAGTGTCAGACTTTATTTTTTTTGGCTCCAAAATCACTGCAGATGGTGGTTGAAGCCGTGAAATTAAAAGACGCTTACTCCTTGGAAGAAAAGTTATGACCAACTTAGATAGCATATTCAAAAGCAGAGACATTACTTTGCTGACTAAGGTCCGTCTAGTCAAGGCTATGGTTTTTCCAGTAGTCATGTATGGATGTGAGAGTTGGACTGTGAAGAAGGCTGAGCGCCGAAGAATTGATGCTTTTGAACTGTGGTGTTGGAGAAGACTCTTGAGAGTCCCTTGGACTGCAAGGAGATACAACCAGTCCATTCTGAAGGAGATCAACCCTGGGATTTCTTTGGAAGGAATGATGCTAAAGCTGAAACTCCAGTACTTTGGCCACCTCATGCGAAGAGTTGACTCATTGGAAAAGACTCTGAAGCTGGGAGGGATTGGGGGCAGGAGAAGAAGGGGACGACAGAGGATGAGATGGCTGGATGGCATTACTGACTCGATGGACGTGAGTCTGAGTGAACTCTGGGAGTTGGTGATGGGCAGGGAGGCCTGGCGTGCTACGATTCATGGGGTCTCAAAGAGTCGGACACGACTGAGCGACTGAACTGAACTGAACTGAAAGCCTAAAGATTCAAGTATGGTGGGAGATAAGGCTAGAAGAGTTGATAGAAATGAAGTTATATAAGGCTTAATATTCTGGAGAAGTTTGAATTCAGTATCACTTGAGGTTTGGCACCATTGCCTGTCATAGGAAATGTAAAATTCCATTGGCTTAAATTAAGTAGAAATGAATTTCTCTTCCCTGTAAGAAGTCTTGAGGCAAGAGATCTTGCTCTGCCATGAAAACTCCATGGAGTCCTCTGGGGCCCAGATTTCTATCTTTTATATTCTGTTATATTCAGAGTCACCTCATGGTCTTAAAATGGTTGCTGTAGCTCCAAAAGTCATCTCTGTATTCCAATACAAGGCAGTACTGGAATAAGAAGGGCGAGGGACATTCCTTCCATTGAGTCTTCTCTCTTTAGAGATCCTCCCTGAACTTTCATACAGTACTTACCATGGAATTGTCCAAAGCTTGGTCATACTTGGCTATACCTAATTGCAGTAAAGGCTAGTATGTTATTACATGGCTAAAAATTGGGGTTCTCTTATTAAGGGAAAAGAAGGAAAATAGTTATTTGATGAAAACTTGCACTATCAGATACAAATTTCATACCAGGGAATTTGGCTCTATGTAGCAGGTAATGGAGAGTCTTTGAAGAATCTTTAGCAAGTTGGATGACATGACTGGCTTTATATTTTACATATATTTTGTGGGAGAGTGTGTGGATATGTGCATGGGGGCAGAAGGGGAAGGTTGAGTTTGTGCCTATTATTGTGTTCTGGGTAAGAAGATAATGAGGCTCTGATACATTGGTAGTAGGTCTGAGGAGAAGGCCAATGTTTTTGAGGTACCAGCATGTAGAACAGACTCGGTTCAGTGACTGGGTGGACCCAGGGGGTGAAGGAAAAACCTGGGGTCATACCTGGGTGTTTAGTTAGAAGTCTGAATGAATGATGGTACCATTAGGTACAAGAGATCATGAGCCTGGGAAGAGATCTTGGCAGGTGAAGAAGATGAGAATTAGAAACATAAGCTATCAAGTACTTAAGACACGTGCCAGTGGAAATGCATAATAGGCAGATGGACTTGAGTCTGAAACCCATTGAAAATGGGCAGGAACTAAATATTTGGAAGTCATCAGGACATAGCTGTTAGTTCAGATCATAGCACTGGATGAGATCATCATCATCTTTGAACTGAAGGAATGCTGGGCATAGTTTTCAGCCCGTTTTGTGATGGTCCTGAGGACATGGGTGGGTTGCTGAACGCTGCAAGCCTGTTTACCGGTCTTCAGTGAGGGGTACCACTGACATAACTTCCCTGCAAGGTGTTAACGAAACTGCAGTCAGATGGAAGTGGACATGTGAAAGCTCTTTGAAACATGCTATGTGGACAAATGAGATTATTCTTTGCATACATGCTATCAGCTGATTTGAATTTTCTTTGTGGCATAGGCTTCAGCTGAAATTTTGCTCAAAATGCATCCTCAATAGTAGAGAATTGGGCCTCCCTCATGGCTCAGCTGGTAAAGAATCTGCCTGCAATGCATGAGACCCCAGTTTGATTCCTGAGTCAGGGAAGGTCCGCTGGAGAAGGGATAGGCTACCCACTCTAGTATTCTTAGGTTTCCCTTGTAGTTCAGCTGGTAAAGAATCCGTCTGCAATGCAGGAGACCTGGGTTCAATCCCTGGGTTGGGAAGATCCCCTGGAGAAGGGAAAGGCTACCCATTCCAGTATTCTGGCCTAGAGAATTCCATGGACTGTATAGTCCATGGGTTCACAGAGAGTCGGACACGACTAAGCGACTTTCACTTCTCTTCATAGAAATTGGAGCTGTGGCTTGTAAAAATCAACCCTCTGAAGACCAACTTAGACAGCATATTAAAAAGCAGAGATATTACTTTGCTAACAGAGGTCCGTCTAGTCAAGGCTATGATTTTTCCAGTGGTCATGTATGGATGTGAGAGTTGGACTATAATGAAAGCTGAGTGCAGAAAATTGATGCTTTTGAACTGTGGTGTTGGAGAAGACTCTCGAGAGTCCCTTGGACTGTGAGGAGATCCAACCAGTCCATCCTAAAGGAGATCAGTCCTGGGTGTTCATTAGCAGGACTGATGCTGAAGCTGAAACTCCAATACTTTGGCCACCTGATGCAAAGAGCTGACTCATTTGAAAAGACCCTGATGCTGGGAAATATTGAAGGCAGGAGGAGAAGGGGACAACAGAGGACAAGATGGTTGGATGGCATCACTGACTCAATCGACATGGGTTTCGGTGGACTCCGGGAGTTGGTGATAGACAGGGAGGCCTGGTGTGCTGCAGTTCATGGGGTTGCAAAGAGTCAGACGTGACTGAGCAACTGAACTGAACTGATCTGAAGACCAATCTTTGTAGTTCTTAACTAGCTGGGCATTCCACCACACCACTGTTGATGTCATCTATGATGTCATGATGGTGGCAGCCACTGACTTTGCAGCCCACAGTCCCCAGGATCTCTTTAATGATTCCAGAAAGTTCTCAGGACCATCAGTTGTTGATTCAGTTGTTCAGTTCAACAGCACCTATCAGGCAGTGTGGACAATCTCATCAAAAGTGATGTTTCCACTGTGTTTAATGTTTTTCTGCTTCTTTCTGTCTCTTGGCAGTTCCCTGAAAGCTTTGATATCAGGGCAGAGGCAGAAGGTACCACCTCAATCTGGGTCTGTTCTGAATGGCCAGTTTTACTGTAATCCTCAGCCCACTCCAATAACCACTTGCCTTTGTGATGTCATCACCAGCCTTTTTTGGAGACAGACCGAGGGGGCCAATCTTGGGGCCCAGGGCAGATGTGGCACCAAATCCCCCTCCAGTGCACCTCATGTGTATGCCTTTGATCTCACTGGGGTTGAACTTAAGCAACATAGTGGAGGCAGCTGGTGTCAGATGAACTGGGATTCAGGCTGAACAACAAAAGTTGCACCTTGGCCTCCTCTGAGCTGAAAGAAGACCGATAGGCCTCTGCTCTGATATCAAATTTGATTATGCTTTTCTTTCAAACCAAATCATTTTCTTCGCATTTTAGTCACATTTTGATACTGTGTGTAGTTACTATACTTACGTGTACTTATCGTTAAGTCTTTAAGATACCTTCCTCAAAACTATAAGCCTTCAGAATAGGAGAAAATAATAACAAATGAGGCAACTGACAAAGAATTAATCTCAAAAATATACAAGCAACTCCTGCATCTCAATTCCAGAAAAATAAACTACCCAATCAAAAAATGGGCCAAAGAACTAAACAGACATTTCTCCAAAGAAGACATACAGATGACTAATAAACACATGAAAAGATGCTCAATATCACTCATTATCAGAGAAATGCAAATCAAAACCACAATGAGGTACCATTTCACGCCAGTCAGAATGGCTGCTATCCAAAAGTCTACAAGCAATAAATGCTGGGGAGGGTGTGGAGAAAATGGAACCCTTTTACACTCTTGGTGGGAATGCAAACTAGTACAGCCACTATGGAGAACAGTGTGGAGATTCCTTATAAAACTGGAAATAGAACTGCCATATGACCCAGCAATCCCACTGCTGGGCATACACACCAAGGAAACCAGAACTGAAAGAGACACATGTACCCCAATGTTCATCGCAGCACTGTTTATAATAGCCAGGACATGGAAACAACCTAGATGTCCATCAGCAGACGAATGGATAAGAAAGTTGTGGTACATATGCACAATGGAGTATTACTCAGCCATTAGAAAGAATACATTTGAATCAGTTCTAATGAGGTGGATGAAACTAGAGCCTATTATACAGAGTGAAGTAAGCCAGAAAGGAAAACACCAATACAGTATACTAATGCATATATATGGAATTTAGAAAGATGGTAATGATAACCCTATATGCGAGACAGCAAAAGAGACACAGATGTATGGAACAGTCTTTTGGACTCTGTGGGAGAGGGCGAGGGTGAGATGATTTGGGAGAATGGCATTGAAACATGTATAATATCATATGTGAAATGAATCACCAGTCCAGGTTCGATGCATGAGACAGGGTGTTAGGGGCTGTTGCACTGGGATGACTCAGAGGGATGGGATGGGGAGGGAGGTGGGAGGGGAGTTCAGGATGGGGAACACGCGTACCCCCGTGGTGGACTCATGTCAATGTATGGCAAAACCACTACAATACTGTAAAGTAATTAGCCTCCAGTTAAAATAAATTTATATTTTAAAGAAAAAGCTTCCTTAGGAAACCCTGGAACATAGGGGACAGGTTGTCACACTTGGAGACTCTACTCTTACATTTTGTTTAAATTTCAACTGTCTCTGTAATATATGGGGAAAACAGTCAAAGTCATTTTGTTTGCTTCATTTGAAGCAAATATTTTGGTTGTTCGTTTGAGGGGAGATTCAAGAACACTTTCGTAAGGTTACTAGAGTGAATATCCTGGTGCCATTTCTCCAAGGACCCAGATTAATGACAGAAAGAAATTTCAGCCCTGAAACACTTTGATTGTTTCTATATGTCACTTACAAGATCAGAATACAGATCCTGGCCTACCTCATCAGTGTTTGACCTTTACATCAACAACGGCTGTGGTTATTTGGGGCTAACCGATAAATGTGTTAATTGGTTCCACTGGCTAATGAAACCAGACCACCGGTTTTGCTCTATTCCCACCAAATTGGTTAAGCAATCTACTGCTTCATTATAATTAAATACAACCTTGGATTTATTTGCTATGTTCTAAAATAAAATCATTGATCTTTAGGTATCAGGTGAACACTGCCATTTGTAAAAAGTGATTCAGTTGTTCGGTTCAAAAACTGCTTATGAAATGCCTTCTTAATGCAAAGCTTTATGTCAGACTCTCAGAGACTAAAAGAGGAGTAAAGAGAGGCCTTGCCCTCCAGCTTCGGTTTCTTGTTCATTCCTTTAATACTTTCTGGTTGAGCATCCATTGTGGGCCTGGCACTATTCAAAGCTCTGAATAAAGCTGGCAATACCCCCTACCCTCCAGGAGCTTAAATTCTAACACAGGTAGTCAGACAAACCAAAAGTAAGTATATTGAGTGTTGGGGTGATAAACTCTATGGAGAAAAAGCTCTGTCAGGGAAGATAAAGCTTGAGGAAAATAGTTTTACTGTTTATTAACACATAGGGGATTAAGAAAATTTTCTCTTGTAAGGACTGTTTAGCAGATGAGCAGTGACCTAAGGACTTGAGGAAACAGGCTCTCTGTGAATGTCTGGGGAAAGAGAATTCTGGTCTGAAGGAACGGCAGGGCACAGCCTGTGGGAGAGGGCGTGTGCTCTGCAAGGACAAGGATGATGGTGCAGAGAGGTCTAGGATAGGAGGAGATAATCTGAGCTCTCTCCCTGATACTGCTGTACAAAATAATAGCCACATGCACTGAGCTTTTATCTTCTGTGGATAAATGCCTCTGTAAGAAGTTGGACATATTTAGTTTTACCTTCTTATGACATCTCTCTAAGAGGATTATATCCTCCTTCTTTTATAGATAAAGAGGCTCTGGGAAGTAAAGTAACTTGTTCAAGGTCACGCAACCTGTGGTAGAACTCTCCCATCCTATAAAATAATATATAAAATGTATATATGACTATGTTAGAAATCCTGGTGATTTCACTTTTTTTATGATTATGTGTAAGTTACTGAATAACATTAACACCCTAAAGTTATTAAGGGGCTGTACACAAATATTTTTATCATAAAAATGTGTATGTATAGTCTTCATGGGATATACATTCTTTAGTGAGAACAATCATTTTCCCCTGTTTTTTTTTAATTTTGAAGATAAAATTGATTCCTCTCTAATTATAAAAGGAACATATAGCAACCACTGAAAATTTTAAATTAAAAATTAACCTATAATCGTACTGAAAGATAATCATTTTTGTTTACATATATTTCCTTAGAGTTTTAAAATGTTTTTACTTTTTAAAAAAAAAAAGCAAAATTGATATCATACTATATATACATTTTTAACTTAATTTTTTTTCACTTAATCTGTCATGATCATTTTCCCCCATCATGAAAGTCATTTATATTCTCTTTTAAACCTAATATTACATGATGCAAAGTGGTCTATCACATGATCCTACTTAACTTATAGTACATTTAAATTGATTTATTAATAATAGTGAGTGTATTATTTCTTTGTATATCTCTTTGGATCAGTCTTTGATTTTTCTTTTTTTCCCCTGGAACAGATTCTTAGAGTCTCAGATACTGCTGAGTCAAAAGACATTTGCATTGTTGTAATTTTTTTTTCTGGGATTTGAGGAACCTGGCTTCCAGTTCTGTCTTGCCACTTCCCAGCTGTGGAATTTTGAGCAAGTTACTTAACGCCTCTAAAGCTGCAGTTTCTTCATTGATAAAATACAGATCGGAGAAATGCACCCCTGAGAGGTGCATGTGAAGCCTTTAGCCCGGAGCCTAGTATGTTGTGCATGCTCAGTAATGTTCACTTTTTGAACATTCTTTGGGAAAAAATGCATCAAGGCACACATTTTAATGATGGGTATTGGTGTTATCCCATGGATTGTATTGATCTTGCCAGTTCACTTCCTCCGACAGATCTTAAATGTACAATTTGATAGGTTTGACAAGTGTACACTATATGTGATCAATTCTCCAAATAATAGAACATTTCCATCATCTCAGAAAGTTTCCTTTCAGTTCTCCCTAATCAACCAGGTTTATTCCATATGGATGTTGTACAATGTGAATATCCGTACTAGGAGCCTGAAAGTGAAATCGCCTCTCAGTAACACCCTTGTGAGTATAAGAGGATGCAGTTCTTTTAGGTGACTGAATGCAGTGATGGTCATGGTCGGAAGAAAGCCCCCAAAGACCTCATTTTCTGTCAGCTTTACTCTTGGTAGAGAACATAGTTCCAGGAGGATAAACATCAGCAGTGGGTTGTCTGAGTATCTGAGGGATAGGTGGTTTTTATTTTTTGTAATGTTTTTAAAATGTTCTGCAAAAAACAACCATTGCCTTTTTAATAATTAAAAATGTTATTTTCAAAAGGGATCTCATATGTGATACTGAATATACCCTAATGCGAGTGTTTTTATTATGTCAAAAATAGGTGCCTTGCTGCTGCTGTACCAGTTAAGCTCTGTCAAGCCTTGGCTTTCAGGCTGTGATCACTCTTTGTCTGTGAGTCACATTTTGGGCTACTCAGGATGCCATAATGAACACTGTAGACTGGGTGACTTACACAACAGAAGTTCATGTCTGTAGTTGTAGAATCTGGGAAATCCAAGATCAAGCCACTGGCCATTTTGGTTTCCGGTGTGAGCTCTCTTCCCAGTTTGCAGACTGCCACCTTCTTGCTGTATCTTCACATGCCCGATGGGGAAGAAACAAGCCCTCTGATGTCTCTTCTTGTAAAGGCACTACTCCTGTCGTGGGGAGCCCCCCTCATGACCTTATCTCACCCCCATTACTTTCCAAAGACCCCATCTCCAAGGATGAGGTGGTCAGGGCTTCAGGATATGAATTTGGGAGGTGTGCAACCATTCGGTCCATCGCAGTGGTTCATTCATATGTTTATTAAGCTGTCAATGTTTTCTATTATGAGAAGCAAGGTGCTTTGAGTCTACTTGATGATACAAAATTACCCGGAAATAATTTCAACCCTGAGGAGAATAGCACCTGCTGGAGTTGAACACACCATGGGCTGACATGAGAGAACAGCTGGGGATTAGCTGAGGGCATTACCATTCTTTTGGCTCACTGAGCCATGTATGTTAGTCTTGGAGTTATATTTTCCAGTGTGTTGAGACCAAATCCTCCTCCTGGATCCCAGTACTTAAGCCTGGCAGGAGAAATAGCTAAGCGGAATGTGGTGTGACCATTTGCCTTTTGATAGATAGCATGCCTAAAGGTGGAATCTTTTTCCATTGTCTTGCAAATGTCAAATTGTACTTATCAGCAGACTTCCTAAGAAGAAATTATTCTAAGAAGAAATTATTCTAATTATTCCTAAGAAGAAATATAACTTGGTACAACCACATTACCTTTTGGCAAAGATGCCCAGACATTGATGAATTCTGTGGGTTCAGTTGCAAAGAGGAGTGAGTGAAAATGACGAGCAAACTGCTTCTCACCTTGAAGAATGACATCATTGAGGGATCCAGTTCCCAAAATGTGTGATGCTGCTCACAACGGGGAGGTGGCAGTTTGACTGTGTGACCTTTCATTTCTCCTTCCTCAACCCCAGAGTACCCTCCAAACCTTCTCTCTCACATACAGAATCTCTGCTCTGCATCCTAGCCTGCATTCTTCGTATTTACCTGGTCCATGGCCCACTGACACAAGTTTTGAGTCTTGGGGTTGGAAGGAAATTCAGTTATACACCCTTCTCCTTCGAAGCATGCAGACCTAATAGTCTGCTGTGTGGTCATTTTGCCTGTACTCACACACCTCCACGTGGAGAGGAACTTGTTCCCTTCACTTCTAGGCATCGATGACTACTGGAAATTTCCCCACTGTGTTGACTGAAACCATAGCTCTCAGTATCTTCAGTTCACTGGTTCTGAACCACTCAGAAAGAGGAGACTGGAAAAACACAGATCTTCTACAAAAAAAAAAAAAAATGCCTTTCAGATATTTGGCGGCAGTTTGGTTCTTCCAGTGTAGTTTGTCTGCCAAAGAAGGAAATATGATTAGTATGATATTGTTCATCCTGGTTGTCTTTTTCAGTCACTGATTTCTGAGCAGTCATAAGCCATCCATGTAATTTTTCATTCCTGATTAAGTATCTAATTGGTGTGTTACATTCTCCTTTTGTAAAATCAGCAGTATTATAGCTAGGAATTGGTTAGCTCGTTTTATTCCTCTTAAATAGGACTTAGGCTTTAATTGAACTTTGTTGGTGCTGATTATAGGGGTAGCAAGCCTAGTGGGAAGTTGATTGTTGGTGTGACGTTAGGCTCCTTGGAGTTTTCCTTTTGCAAAGGTGAGGCATAGGATGAGTACAGATGTGGGGATGGAGAAGATGAAGACCTGAACACCTCGACTTAGAGGAACGTGTGGAACTCCTAGTCCAGTGACCCATCTCAAAGTTGTAAATACCAGGCTAACATTTCAGTGGCCACAGGCCCCATGCTGATTGCATGGCAACACTGCAAATGAGAAGGTATGGACTTACAGTTAAGAGCAAGACTTTGGAATCAACCTTGGATTAGAAACTTACCTCCGCAGTGTGCTAGCTCCATGATACTGGATGAACTCATGAATTCCTCTAAATCTCAGTTTTCTAATCCATAACATGGGAATAACAGTACTGCCTGTCCCATCATTTTATTGTGAAAATTCAATTCATGTGGCTTATTTCTGATAAGCCTGATACCATGTCTGATATCAGTTAATAACATCAGTACATGTTATCAGTTAGAAAATAATCCAGGGAAGAAACGTGAACAGTAAACCCACTTAACAGGTGTACAGATTTAATAAGGAAAGGGTAAATAAATTATGATATATCCGTTTTGAAGAATATTATGCAACTACTGAATGAATAACTGAGTTAGACATATTTATTCACCTGAGTGGTTTTCTCCTGATAAATTAGTGAGAAAAATAAATAGTATGTATGCTTATTTAAGACCCATTTTTTGTTTAATTAAAAAAAAACCAGCAAAGCCAACTGTACATAGACATGTACTTGGAAGAAGTGGGAGAGCAGAAACAAGTCTGGGATGGGTCAGACAGTTCTTAATTTTTCATTATGTGTCTTCAGATTGTACCACAGATTGTGGTAAGAATGGGTTACTTTTGTGATTTTTGAGAACCAGCATTTTTAAATGAAAGAAGCAAAAGGGGTGGGGGCAGAGGAAGAGGAGAAATCAATCGCCAGAGCACGAGAAGGGATGGCCAGCCCGGGAAGGGATGTTCTCTGGCGGGGGGTGCAGGGTGAAGAGCTGGGAGCCTCAGGCTTTCTCTCTCATTTGTCATGGCTCTGTTAGAGCCTGGCATCCAGAGCTTTGCTTTCCTTGTTCATTTTCAATCGGTACCCCTCCATTTCTGGCACATGGTATAGAATGTTTCTTCTTTGTTTTTTTCCTTTCTGTGTTTATGTCTAGCAAATGAGCTTGTCTGGGGAGATCACATTGGGAGAGATAAATGATGGAAAGATGGATCAGTTCAGTTCAGTTGCTCAGTCGTGTCCGACTCTTTGCAACCCCATGGACTGCAGCACGCCAGGCCTCCCTGTCCATCACCAACTTCCAGAGTTCACTCAGATTCACGTCCATCGAGTCAGTGATGCCATCCAGCCATCTCATCCTCTGTCATCCCCTTTTCCTCCTGCCCCCAATCCCTCCCAGCATCAAAGTCTTTTCCAATGAGTGAACACTTCTCATGAGGTGGCCAAAGTACTGGAGTTTCAGCTTTAGCATCATTCCTTCCAAAGAAATCCCAAGGCTGATCTCCTTCAGAATGGACTGGTTGGATCACCTTGCAGTCCAAGGGTCTCTCAAGAGTCTTCTCCACCACCACAGTTCAAAAGCATCAATTCTTCGGCGCTCAGCCTTCTTCACAGTCCACCTCTCACATCCATACATGACTACTGGAAAAACCGTAGCCTTGACTAGATGGACCTTAGTCGGCAAAGTAATGTCTCTGCTTTTGAATATGCTATCTAGGTTGGTCATACTTTTCTTCCACTGAGTAAGCATCTTTTAATTTCGTGGCTTCAATCACCATCTGCAGTGATTTTGGAGCCCCCCAAAACAAACTCTGACACTGTTTCCCCATCTATTTGCCATGAAGTGATGGGACCAGATGCCATGATCTTCGTTTTCTGAATGTTGAGCTTTAAGCCAACTTTTTTGCTCTCCTCTTTCATCAAGAGGCTTTTTAGTTCCTCTTCACTTTCTGCCATAAGGGTGGTGTCATCTGCATATCTGAGGTTATTGATATTTCTCCCGGCAATCTTCATTCCAGCTTGTTTCTTCCAGCCGAGCATTTCTCATGATGTACTCTGCATAGAAGTTAAATAAGCAGGGTGACAATATACAGCCTTGACGTACTCCTTTTCCTATTTGGAACCAGTCTGTTGTTCCATGTCCAATTCTAACTGTTGCTTCCTGACCTGCATACAGATTTCTCAAGAGGCAGGTCAGGTGGTCTGGTATTCCCATCTCTTTCAGAATTTTCCAGTTTATTGTGATCCACACAGTCAGAGGCTTTGGCATAGTCAATAAAGCAGAAATAGATGTTTTTCTGAAACTCTATTGCTTTCTTGATGATCCAGCGGATGTTGGCAATTGGTTTCTGGTTCCTCTGCCTTTTCTAAAACCAGCTTGAACATCAGGAAGTTCACGGTTCACATATTGCTGAAGCCTGGCTTGGAGAATTTTGAGCATTACTTTACTAGCGTGTGAGATGAGTGCAATTGTGTGATAGTTTGAGCATTCTTTGGCATTGCCTTTCTTTGGGATTGGAATGAAAACTGACCTTTTCCAGCCATGTGGTCACTGCTGAGTTTTACCAATTTGCTGGCATATTGAGTGCAGCACTTTCACAGCATCATCTTTCAGGATTTGAAATAGCTCAACTGGAATTCCATCACCTCCACTAGCTTTGTTTGTAGCGATGCTTTCTAAGGCCCACTTGACTTCACATTCCAGGATGTCTGGCTCTAGATGAGTGATCACACCATCGTGATTATCCGGGTCGTGAAGATCTTTTTTGTACAGTTCTTCTGTGTATTCTTGCCACCTCTTCTTAATATCTTCTGCTTCTGTTAGGTCCATACCATTTTTGTCCTTTATCAAGCCCATCTTTGCGTGAAATGTTCCCTTGGTATCTCTAATTTTCTTGACGAGATCTCTAGTCTTTCCCATTCTGTTCTTCTCTATTTCTTTGCATTGATCGCTGAAGAAGGCTTTCTTATCTCTTCTTGCTATTCTTTGGAATTCTGCATTCAGATGCTTATATCTTTCCTTTTCTCCTTTGCTTTTTGCTTCTCTTCTTTTCACAGCTATTTGTAAGACTTCCCCAGACAGCCATTTTGCTTTTTAGCATTTCTTTTCCATGGGGATGGTCTTGATCCCTGTCTCCTGTACAATGTCACGAACCTCATTCCATAGCTCATCAGGCACTCCATCTATCAGATCTAGGCCCTTAAATCTATTTCTCACTTCTACTATATAATCATAAGGGATTTGATTTAGGTCATACCTGAATGGTCTAGCAGTTTTCTCTACTTTCTTCAATTTAAGTCTGAATTTGGTAATAAGGAGTTCATGAAAGATGGATATAAATAGGGTATTAGTTGTTGACTAAAGAGCAGTGTTGATGTAACTTATTTAGATGTGTTAATACATAATCTGATAAAAAGAAATGTTGAGCTGTTCTAAAAGATTACAGTGAAAGCTAAGTCCAGCCTCCCAATTTCTCTTTCTCAAGGCAACCAGTTATCCATTTCTTGTATGTCCTTCCAGAAATGGTTTACACATACATAAGCTCTATATTTAAGGGTATTTCCTATTGAAAAACAAAGGGTGTTATAGTATATACTCAAAGAACAGAGGTTTTTCCTAAGCCTTTTGAAAGACCAACTCTGAACTCCTGTAAAACGCTAGAAGTTTTGAGACTCCTTCTCTTCTCTGAGAAAGGTCTGTGGGTGAGGGCTCAAACCTGCAAAGAATTCTGCTCTTGTTGGAAAAACTGTGTAGATCTGTTCAGATCATGCAACGGGCTTATAAAAGTTTATTGCAGTTATGTAGCTACAAAGAGAAATTTATTTCCAGCCCTACACATCCTGCAGTTGCATCAGTGGTTATTTATAACTGGAGTAAGGAGCAGCAGCACACACGTCCACGCTGGCTGCATGGGGCTTGCATTGCTTTGGGGCAGAGTGCTCATTTACCAACAGTTTCTCAAGCCTCTTTCTCTAAGAAGCACTGGAGCGGGCGCTGTCAAAGGGAGGAAAAATAAGACATGAGCTCTTACGTTCTGAAAACATGTGAGAACTCTCCAGAGCCTGTATCAAGCAAGTTGCTGTTGTTTAGTCATTGAGTTGTGTCTGACTCTTTTGTAACTCCCTGGGCTGTAGTCCCTCCAGGCTTCTCTGTCCATGGGATTTCCCAGGCAAGAATACTGGAGTGGGTTGTCATTCCCTTCTCCAGGGCATCTTCCCGACCCAGGGATCAAACTCGAGTCTCCTGTATTGGCCAGTGGATTCTTTACTGCTGAGCCACCCAGGAAGCAAAAGCAGGCGTTAAATGTTTGTTTAATACAAGCATGAGACGCTTGCCCCTCCCTAGTTTGCCGTTAGTGAGGATTTTAACACTCCTTTGACGAAGAAATGGAACAGAGCAACACAGGAAAGCAGGTGATAGTGAGTCATGAAATTCACCCTTTAGGAGAATAGGTTTTGCCATCATGAGCCTTTCCTGAGGGACCTAGGGTTCTTGGGTTAATTCTTGGAGGAAGGAGGAAGGAAGACCTGTTTGGGGGGTTTGTGCTTATTTATTTGTTCTAATTCCTACATTAGTCGCGGGAATTGAGAAAAGTATGCTGGGGTGGTGAAATTAATTTAAGACTCCATTGACAGCTTGAAATTAATTTAAGACTCCACTGACAGAGGAAAATTTTGACAAAGCGAACCTGAGGGCTAAATGTTGTCAGGATGGCTGATTTTATTGCTACTCTTAAAAAAGGGGAAAGATTCAGTTTTGGCCTGAAGAACACTGAAGTTTTGTTTTCTTGTCTGTGAAGACACAGGTTCAAACCTGTCAGAGGCAGTCACTGAGTTTCCTTATGACTGACTTGTATGTGTGGCATCAATTTTTTTTTTCCCGTAAGAATCTGGATGAGTAATTCAGAAAGTTAAAAAATAGCAAAGGAGAAAGAAATGAGAAAAGCTAGCCAAGGTCTCTCCCAGATGCCAGGAAGGTCCACACAGACGGGAAACGTCTGTGAGGTCTCTGTTTGTTTCTCTCCATGCAAATCCTCAGCCACGCTCCGCAGAACTCGAGTGCTCTATCTGTTCAGCTGCCATTTAAGAAATAGGACTCTGTTCTCCGTGGCTTATTCCTTGGGGTTTCAGAATGTAAAATATGAAGTGTGTATAATCACAGTTCCCAGCATGTCTTGGCATTTCAGCTTTGGCAGCGAGAATGGGAAAAACTGAAACTTTTATGGCCGGGGAGGCTGAGTATAATCTTTGTGCTATGGCACTGCCAGAGGAAGTATGTTAAAAAGCACTTTCCCTCCACAGTCCGTCTGAGGGGCGGCTGGCTTTGTCCAGTTTGCAGCAGCTAGGGTATAGTTTAATGTTGTGTTTGCATCCAGACAAAGAGGGGAGTGTCGAGGGCTTACAATGCAGAGCATTTTCACAGTATCTCACTAGATATATAACCCAGGAAGGGTGGTCTGGGTCACACTGGGTGTAGAAAGAGTTAACTCCAGAACCAATAACTTTCCAGAGAAGCTCAAGATACGGTGCTTCCTAAGAATCTGTTCTCAAGATAACAACTCAGCAGAGGGTTAAGATGGGAAGAGTTCAGGAAAGAGCAAGCACTTTGTGGGACTTCCCTGGTAATCCAGTGGCTAAGACTTTGTGCTTGCAGTGCAGGGGGCCCAGGTTCACTCCCAGGGCAGGGAACTAGATCTCTCATGCCCCAACTGAGAGTTCACATGCCACAATTAAAGATCCTGCACACTGCAACTCAGCATGGCCAAATAAATAAATTAAAAAAAAAAAAAGAACAGCACTTTTTAAGAGAAGAATTACAAGAAATTGCTTCTACCTTCAGTGGGTAGCTTACACAGTAGAGAGGTGGGTCAGCCCTGTGTCTTACTTTTCCCAAGAAGTCCCACCTTGCTCCTGTGATTCCTCCTGAATAGCAGCCCCCTTTTACTTAGAGTCCCATTTTGGACAGTGTATTGTACAGTCACCCTACAAAGAGGTGTCCACATTCTACAACCCTTTTTTTTTCCTTCCTGTGAGATGACAGAACCAAAGACAAAGGGATATTTTTTAGGAGTATAAAGGGTTCCCCTTCTGTAGGAAAGGAATTCTCCCAGTATTTTCCTTTCATGGAGTCTTCTCCCCCCAGGCCATGAATTGGAAATTTAGTTCTTAACCATTTAAAAATATCTTTTTCACGTTGGTCACCATCTTGATCTGAAAGACACATGGAAGAAAATTGCCTTTCCCCTGAGTCCCATGTTTTATTTCCTTTGCATGATACCTTAATATATTTACATGAGATACAAATTTGTTAGTAGTCTTAACTTCATGGGTCCACATTCATTATTTATTTGTGCATCTGTTTATTTACCAATCATTCATTTATTCATGCAACAAATCTTCACTGAGACCTACTTTGTGTCTAAGGATACCATAGTGGCCAAGACAGGCCAGGACCCTGCCTACAGGAAGCATATATTATAATGTAAACATATTAAAAGTAATTGCCAGTTGTAAAAATGACATGGAAGGAAATAAGTGAGTTTTTCACATTTAGTTTTACTCAGTGGAGCTAAAGAAAGGGGGAGAGAGAGAGAGAGATGAATAACTCTCTGTCCACTTCTTTCGTTGTTGAATGTCTAAAGTATTTGACCTGGGGTCTCAAACTCAAATGGCTGCAGAATATGGACCCAAGGGGACACAAAGTCACACCGTTCTAACCAAATAGAACTCATGTATCCGTACAACGAAAGTTCAGTTTAAAAATGAAAAACAGGGACCCCGAGGCCAGACCAGCAGGAAATGGCCACACTCCATTTGGCCCTGGCCACTCACTTCCTCCCAGACTCTCAGACGTCCTTTAGCTCCACATCAGTGCCCACAGGCCTGGTTCAGAGTCTCCCATTGCAGCTGGTCCCATGTGGATCTCTCAGAGGAAACGAGGGCCCATGTTAGGATGTTACAGCCACAGGGAGCTTTTCCGCCTTGCTTTGGAAAACATTGAGCTATGTATGCCTCCACAGCTTGGATGGCAGACAGACTCTGCTCCAAGAAATCTGCTGGAGAACCCGAATGCTAGCAGAAATGTCAAGAGGATCGTCTTTCATCGTGGAATTTCTGTACACTTCTGCAAGTGCCGTGAGTCAGCAGGAGGGACGTCACCACACTGCAGCCTTAGGCCTCAAATCAGAGTGGCTCCGGCAGTTGCCCAGCTCCACAGTTGTGTGCGGGGGCCACGCTAGTCCTGGAATGCAGGCTCCTTCAAGCAGATGATGATGCCCTTCCGAAGCCAAGTCCATTTTCCTTGAGTTCTTGGGTGGGCTGACTCTGGAAAATTCATTTTCATGTCTTTAGCCAACTCCCACCCTCCTGCCACTCCCCCAGAAAATTTTTCTTTGGTGCCAAGAATGAATCTCCTAGGAAACCAGACACTATCCTTAACCTAGATTTGCGCAGATGGGAGAGGCTATCAGTCCTCCGCCCTGTGGTTCCCTGGAGCTCTTTCTGAGACCAAGACAGAAAGGGAAAAAGAGAAACCCGAATAAGGAGGAAGCTGACTGCCTCTTATTCCTATTGGCCACAGTGACTCCTCCTGAACAACATTTCATGCAGTACTTTGGTTGTAACAGAAAGCTTTTGCACCCAGTGGCCTTCCATGAAGTCTTTTTGAAGGCATTGATGTCTTCAAATGGAATTACCTAGACTGTTTCCTTTGAAGGTGAATCAGTATGCATAAGTCCTACATTTCCTGTTAACATCTCCTTCCCTGTGGTTCCCTCAACTTTTACCATGGCAGCTGACAAGGAGAATGCATACGAATAACTACCATATATCCTTGATTCCAAGAAACCAAAGATCACAAAATGCTGGTGGTGTCTGATATGATGAAAATGAGAATACTGGCAACTGACAAGTTTTTTTTTTTGTCATTAGTTTCAAGGAACTTCCTGTTTCAAAAGCATTCCATGGGATGCAGTGGGCACGAATCTTAGCATCAAGCAATACAGGTATTGGAGTTTCATTCTTCTCTAGGTAGTGATAGACGGTTTTTATTTTTGTTTTTTTCCCCCACTCTACATATGGTGAGTGTGGCTTTGGTTGTTCAGTTGCTCAGTCATGCCTAACTCTTTGCAACCCCATGGACTGCAGCATGCCAGACTTCCCTGTCCTTCACTAGCTCCTGGAGTTTGCTCAAACTCATGTCCATTGTGTCAGTGATGCCATCCAACTATCTCATCCTCTCCCACCCCCTTCTCCTCCTGCCCTCAATTTTCCCAGCATCAGGTTCTTTCCCAGTGAGTCAGCTCTTTGCATCATGTGGCCAGAGTATTGGAGCTTCAGCATCATTCCTTCCAATGAATATTTAGGGTTGATTTTCTTTAGGATTAACTGGCTTGATCTCCCTGTTGTCCAAGGGATTCTCAAGAGTCTTCTCCAGCACCACAGTTTGAAAGCATTGATTCTTTGACATTTAGCCTTCTTTGTGGTCCAACTCTCACATCCATACATGACTACTGGAAAACCCACAGCTTTGACTATATGGACCTTTGTCAGCAAAGTGATGTCTCTGCTTTTTAATATGCTGTCTAGGGTGGCTTGGTTAATGATATTATTAGAGCTATGACAGTGAAAGGGAAACAGAAACCTAGATGGCAAGGGAAGTGTATGATCAGCTGGCTTTGAAGGCTCTTCCCTTTTTTTCTCCGCTAGTCGGGCTTCTGCAGGGACAGCGTATAAAGGGCAGGGTTATGTGCAGACACCGTTTTCCAACGTGTCAGAAAAGCAAAATCAGTTTACCCCTTCCTCTGTCTCTGTCTTGGTAGATTTGTGTTCCTGGTCATTTCTTTCCCCCAAACTGGGGAACCCAGTCTCAGATAAGAGGAGGTTTGCCTATCCTAGTATTATTAATACGTAGGGTAAAAGTGAAGAAATGCTGGTCAGGTGGTTGAATGTATCTTACACACAAGGCCCCTGTTCTGTAAATGGTCTTTCTTTGATTGATTTCTCTTGTCTGTAAATGTGTCTCAGTGAGCAAAGCTTGAGGACATTTTTCCACTCATAATTTATAGTCAACTTATTTGCTATGTTCTCAAACAGTGCTACTAATTAGATTCGCACACATCCCATTTGGTGTCACTTCATTGCCATCCAGGTACTCACCTTCCCAAGGCGAGCATTATTCTGTCATGTCCAGAATTCCTCTAACGTGTTATTAGCAAGGATGGTGGACCTGCTTCAATCCAGGGTCTGGAGAGCTGTGCAAAGGCAGAAGGGGACTCTTAAATGAAGTCTCAAATCCTGCGAGCTCTCTTCCAAGGAGTCGCTCCTCAGCCCCTGCCAAGAGCTTTTGGTTTCCAGGAATCACATTTGATGCAGGTTGTGAGTTATGGCACCAATGTGTGTTTGTCTTAAACGGACTTTTCTGTCTGGAAGGTGCCCTTCACCCCTCCTGACACGCTGTGGTGCTTTCATTTGCCCTTGTTTGGCTGGAGTTTAAAACATGCAGGCTCAGAGTAGACCATGGTAAAGTCTTTCCACAGGCTTTGTTAGACCATAAAGGAGTCATCTCCACCATTGAGCTACTCATTCAGTATGTCCTGCACATCTGCTTTGTACTGGCTTTGTACCTGAAGACCCGAAGATAAATAGAACAAGGTGCTTTAGTCTACTGAGGGCTCCAAACACATACGTAAATTGACAGTTTAAGACATGGTAAGGAATGATGCTAAAGCTGAAACTCCAGTACTTTGGCCACCTCATGTGAAGAGTTGACTCATTGGAAAAGACTCTGATGCTGGGAGGGATTGGGGGCAGGAGGAGAAGGGGATGACCGAGGATGAGATGGCTGGATGGCATCACCGACTCGATGGACGCGAGTCTGAGTGAACTCCGGGAGTTGGTGATGGACAGGGAGGCCTGGCATGCTGTGATTCATGGGGTCGCAAGGAGTCGGACACGACTGAGCGACTGAACTGACTGAACTGAACTGACCACAAATTCTCAAAGTGAAGCATAAACAGAATGCAATGAGAACCCCCCCTAAAAAGGAAGCAATTAATTCTGATGCAGAGGGTCAACAGAGGTTTTGGAGAAGAGACGGCATTTGGGCTGTGGGTTTTTAGTTAACAGCAGAATGTGGAAATGCCTGCCAGGTAGCTGGACCACTGGGACCAGAGGCCTGGAGACAGGAAGTGTTCCCTGGGGACTCGTGAGGACTCTGTGTGGGTGAAGGGCCAGAGCAGGGGCAGGTGGCAGCTTGAGGTGAGCTGAGGTGAGAGCGTGGAAGGCTTGGGATGTGGCCTAGGAAGTTTGGGTTTTATCTGCCTGTCAATTGAAGTTATCAGAAGATTTTGAGAAAGAGAAAGAGACTAGTAGGAAGTAAGTGTGGCGTGTTGAAACAGAGGGCAGAAAAGCAAGTCTGGAAGCTGGGAGTTCCACAACTCCAACCGTTGTGGGATAAGCCAGTCAAGACCTAGTCATAAATCATGGCAGTGACAGTGATGGGAAAAAGAGAGAAACGGGTGGCAGAGTGGAGGGAAAGCTGAGAGGACTCTGTGGATATGGGGACCATGGAGTAGGCATTCAGGTTGACTCTGAGATTTCCCATGGAGAACTCTAAAGCTTTTAAGTGAAGACAGCAGTGAGAAGCATCCAGTTTTATCCTTTTGTGTTTGAAGGGCTGAAATATTCCTAGTAGCAATGCTCCCAAATCGGTTAATGGCTAACTTCTCATACACCTCTGGATCTCCGGAGAGAGGTGTCAGGGTCAAGGTTTCAAATGAGAAGCCGTCTGTCCAGGGTGCTATTTGAATCCGGGGCTTTCACCACACACACCACCAGCCAGACTGTGCACTGGGCAACTCCAGGGAGTGCCGCTCCGTCAGAGTCTGTGACGACGTGCATGATGAATTTCCCAGGAGGTGGTGGTAACATGTCTTGAGAAAGGGGTGCCTTTTTCTAATTTGCACAAAGGCGCCATATGGTCTAGCATCTGTGCTGGAAATAGACCCAGGCAAGGGCCAAGAACAGAACCTCAGGGAACCGCCCACCCTTCAAGGGAGGGTGGAGGAGGAGCCCAGAATGGAGATACTTAGGAGTGGTTAGAGACTTAAGGAAGACTGAGTTTGGTTGTCCTGGAATTACCTAACAAAGTAGTCCCAGCTCAGTGAGCTCTCAGCTTACTTGGTTTAAGGACTCAGGTGTAGCCTCTGCAAATAATATCCCTTAGTTTTCCCTTCTCACACATCCCATGGGATCCTAGGCAATGGGCTAGTTAAGAGTCTTCATCTCTTTAGGATATAGCATCATCAAATCTCGGCTCTTCTTGCCGAGGACCAGCCCTGGGCAGGCGAGCATGGTTCAGAGTGAAGAGATGTCTCTGAAATGCTCACTCCAGAGCTGACCCTGATGACTCCTAGGGGGCAGGCTGTGTTCACTGTCTCAAGGAAAGGGCACTCTCTCAGGCCACTCACCCCTGTCGCATTTGGCTCCGGCCAGCTAGAAGGTAGGAGTTTCCAGGAGCGCTCCCAGACCAGAACAGGCAGAACCTCTCTGGTGGCCCTGAGTCCTGACCTCTGAGGGCCCAGTGAGGCAGAGGAAGCTTCTTGCCTCCTGAGCCATGCAGAGAGGAGAAGGCATTCCCAGAGCCATGGCTTGGAGGCTGTCTCATCTGTCACCACAGATGAAAGCAGCGCTCACAGCCTCCCCCATGTGTACCCACAGGATGGTACAAATGCTTTTTGCAGAAGAGAAAGCATGTGCCCTGCCTTGGCGATGAGTCTCTGCCCACGCAGACCTGTCCTTGCTGCCTCCCAGCACTTGTGACCTTGTTTGCATTGGTGGAAAGTTATAGGAGGAGCGATAGCACCGTCTTCCTGGCCGGAAAGGTGTCATGAAACCCAGACCAAAAGTTCCGAAGTTTGCATCTGTGAACTTGGGGGACCCAGGCCCCATAGGCAGATGAAACATTGTTGCGAATGGCCGTGAAACTCAGAGTGAAACTGGAGTTCATCAGTGTGGGTGGCTTGTACATTACCTACATCAGTCGGTTAGAATGTGCTGTTTTCAGAATAATCACTTAGATCTTAAATGTTGGTGATTTTTCTTTCATCAACTGATTCTCTGTTTTCAATTTGAGTGAGGAAGAGTTCTTTCTCCAATAGGGAAAAAAAATCACTCGTTCCTGAGGCTTGTTTGTTTGGTTCCTGACCATATGTGAACCTAAGGTCCCTGGCTTCAGAAGCCCTCATGAAGCCTTGGGATGATTTCATACCCTACATCCTGAAAGTGGGCAGGTGATTGAAATACCATTTTAAAAGAAAGATCTCTGAAGCACAGAGGAGAATTTTTCCATGGCTTCAAAGAGAAAGTGTAAGTGTAGAACCCCAAAAGCTGAGGTTTAGGAAATGTGTTTTCAAACTGCCTTCTCTGGAAAATGCGGGGAACCACTAGTTCCCAGGGAATCCCAAATAAACTTGGGATTTACCAACTTTCAAAAAGAGAGTAGTACCATATGGTGGGAATTGTGTTCTTTAGTTCAGGCTTAAAGGCTTTTCTGAGATTTTAAAGTTAATTGTTCTGTAATATTCCATCCCTTCTGGTTTTGGAGTTTTCCATGAGATGCCTTAAAAAAAAAATTAGATGAGCTTTTCAACTTGATGAAGGACTTCAGGAATCTCATTATTCTTTTTCTTCCTGGAGTGACCTTTTAATTTTATGCAGAATGTACAGAGGTGATTTGTCTTGTCTGGTTATAATACCACACTGTTGTAAGGATGTTTAATCACTAGGCACACACATTAGTCATGGGTTGTTGTACCTACAAGCCCAGCTTTCTTATATTAGCTTTAGGACTAGATTGAGAGCCAGAGGAATGAGTACAACTGGCTCGATGGTACAAAGAACACAATCCCAGATACAGATAACATTTCCTGTCATTTCTTCCTCATTTCTAAGCACCCATGATACACAGAACACCAGCTAGGCATTGGACGGAGAGACACTGGCCACAAGAATTTTACATTTTATATATAAAATATATTTTATATATATTTTATATTCAAGGGGTGTATAGATAAAGGGAATGCAACCAGAATTCAGGGTAAAAAACAGGGCTTGTTCAGTTCAACCAGCACATAATTGTCCACGCAGCCCTGTGCCAGGCCCTTTGCTCTGAGGTTAGAGAGCTGAAATAGGCTTGGGAAAGACCTACAGGGAAACAGTGATTACAGTCAGTGCAATCAATGCTATAATTAGAAGTGTGCACCAAATTCCCACGGAGCATGGAGGAGAGACACCATGCTTGTCTGAGGAAGCGACACAAGAGCTTTCTGAGACGCAGAGCCTTCAGTGAGACTGCTGTTGTCAAACAAGCCTGGTAGAGGGGAAGGAAGAAGGATGCTGGCCAGAGCTCCTCAAACTCTCTGCGGTGGTAAACCAGTGGGTTTTCTTCCTTTCCAATCCATTTAGGACCAACGCTTGTATAAAATGTAATAAACTTTTTATTATTTTATTCACTTTATAAGAAAAATGAACTTTAAAAGAAAACACACGTAGAAGCCCAAATTTTTATTAGATTGAGCAGGCATAAAATTACTGTCAAATAGTTGTAAAAGTGTCTCCTAAATACATGCTGACTCTCAAGGTTTCTGCTTACTTCCTTGCTACCTCATGCATTCATTTTCTACTTCACTGTGGGCCAGTAGCAGTTTGCAGGTGAGTACCAGTCTGCGGACCACACATCGAGCAGCACTGCTCTAGGCACAGAGAGCATTTGTCCACCGGAGAGCACGTTGCTCATCTGGGAATGAAAAGCAGACAGGGGACAGTGTAGGGAGGAAGTAAGGCTGGCAGGGCCGGCAGAGGCCAGATGGTAGAGTATTACAGATGCTATAGCCAGACGGGAGCCTCTTAAATTCAGATGTTCAAGGGACAAGATCAGAATCGTCATTCCAAAAAATAACTGGCAGAGCATGGAGAATGGAGGATTGAAAAGGAGAAAGAGACCAATGAGGCAATGCAGTGATCCAAGAGATGGGCTGGATAGAGCCTGTGGCAGTGTAGTGCAAAGAAGGTATCCAGTTCTAAATATAAGAAGGAGGTGTAATTTTCATTGGATGTGTTTAATTGGATGTTAACAGTGGAGAGGAAGTGGCTTTTGGTCCCATTCCATTATTTTCCAGATGAGGAAACTGAGGCCCAGAGAGGTGGCAGAGCTGAGACAAGAAACTTTGCTTTCTGGCTTGAAACAAATGTCCCTGTCCCTTGACTGACTGATCAGACAGTGCACCAGCTAGCACCTGCCTTCCAGCTTGCCCCCTGACCCCTGTGCTGCCTCTCAGGAGAGGGTAGGATGCACGTCCATCAGAAGGTTCTGGTGTGCCCAGATGCCAGCCTGCACACCGACCCCCCCTTCCCCTCCCCTGCGCTGCCCAGCAGCTCTCAACCAGAGGGCCTGACTCCCTGTGCTCTCGGTTCACAACTGCTGTCTTAATGTCAGAAGCCACTCTCAGGCTCACTGTGTCCTCTGATGGGCAGTTAGATTCACATACATCCTGTTCAGTCAGTCAACAGAATTCTTAATATCCTCCTTTCACAGGAACAAAGGTTGCTCTCACCTGTCAGCCAAACGTCAACAGGCAGTCACCAAGCACGGCCAGTTTTCCTTTCTGGTATCTCTTGGCTGGAATTGGTTTGGTTCTAAACGGGTCAGGAAGATTCCTGTCTGGAGTGGGGTAGACCTGAAGGTGTGTTCAGAGCCCCAAAGCTTCCTGGGGTGCCATCCTGGTCCGAGGTCACCCCCCAGGACAGGACCCCAGCAGGCAATGGCAGCTACACGTTTGCTCCAGAGATCCCAGAGAGGTGCCAGGGTATCAGCACAAACCAGAATCAACCAGTTTCCTAAGAGTCTCCCCCCTCCAGCCTCCCTTAAACCAGCTTCTCTGGGGTCTCAGAACCAAACCGACACTAGAAGGCGAAGAGGGCAGGCTCCTCAGAATATCAGCCATTTATTAAGGGCAAGGCACTGTATTAGGCACCAAGGGCAACTGAAAAATAGAAAAATGAAAACCAGGAAGCACCTCCTTGGAGGTCAGATATAGTTGGGAAAACAAGAACCAAAAAAAAAAAAAAACCCAGCAGCCCACGGCAAGATTTGGAACTTGTACTGTCTGCCCACCCCTTCCCTTGAATACCTGTGACCTTTGTGGTTAAAGGAAGGCAAACACCAGTGCAGTGGCCTTGATAGAAATGCTTCAGTGTAAGCATGGTGCTCAGAGTTGACTACTCATTTGTGAAAACATGTGACAAAAAAAGAGACTTCGATACACTGAAAAGATACCTTCATTTATCATCCTGTTGTTTGAACAGTGAACAGTTAGTAGCAACATCTCCCAAAAGTGGCCTTGTGATGTCTGGGTTTTATCACTTCACTGAATGTATGAGGCCCATCTCCATGATTGGGTGTATGTCCCAAATAATGAGGCAGGGAAAGGGTAGAAGATGAGGTGGAGTTTTATTTGATTGCATTGTGAGGTGTGGATTTCATGTCAGTTCTCCAGAAAGGAAATAAATGTCTCCAGCCACAGTGATGGTGGGGCTTACCTGGTGGCTCAGACGGTAAAGAATCTGCCTGCAATGCAGGATACCCAGGTTTGATCCCTGGAAAAGGGAATGGCTACCACTCCAGTATTCTTGCCTGGAGAATTCCATGGACAGAGGATCCTGGCTGGCTACAGTCCATGGGGTCTCAAAGAGTCGAACGCAACTGAGTGACTAACACTTTCACAGTGATGTTATTGATAGCAACAGTAGGATTTAGTGACTTTCTTCTTCTCCAGCTTATACTGATTAAAGAGCTTCTCAGGTAGTCGGACACAACTGAAGAGACTTAGCAGCGGCAGCAGCTTCAGGTAGCACAGTGGTAAAGAATCTCCCTGTCAATGCAGCAGACACAGGAAACTTGGGTTCAATCCCTGGGTGGGGGAGATCCCCTGGAGGAGGAAATGGCAACCCACTCCAGTATTTTTGCCTGGAGAATCCCATGGACAGAGGAGCCTGATGGTCTGCAATCCATAGGGTTGCAAAATGTTGAACTTGACTGAGTACACACGCATGTACATACTGCTTATAAGAATGGTATAGTTTTTTAAGGAAAAAAACTGAAAATAGAATTCCCATACAACCCAGCAATCCCACTGCTGGGCATACACATGGGGGAAACCAGAATTGAAAGAGACACGTGTACCCCAATGTTCATCACAGCACTGTTTATAATAGCCAGGACATGGAAGCAACCTAGATGTCCATCAGCAGACAAATGGATAAGAAAGCTGTGGTACTTATA
This sequence comes from Budorcas taxicolor, assembly GCF_023091745.1. Lineage (NCBI taxonomy): Eukaryota > Metazoa > Chordata > Mammalia > Artiodactyla > Bovidae > Budorcas > Budorcas taxicolor. The sequence goes on from NC_068919.1 coordinate 71,862,542, forward strand.
CACAATGCAGTATTACTCAGCTATTAAAAAGAATGCATTTGAATCAGTTCTTATGAGGTGGATGAAACTGGAGCCTATTATACAGAGTGAAGTAAGTCAGAAAGAAAAACACCAATATAGTATATTAACGCATATATATGGAATTTAGAAAGATGGTAATGATGACCCTATATGCGAGACAGCAAAAGAGACACAGATGTAAAGAACAGACTTTTGGACTCTGTGGGAGAAGGCAAGAGTGGGATGATTTAAGAGAATAGCATTGAAACATGTATTTTTAAAAAATGGTATGGTAGCGAACTGTACCTGTAGTGAACTGGCTGGCAGATGAACTTAAACCAATCTTTTCCTGCTGTTCTGGGTGGGGCTTCTGATGCCAAACAGAGCATCTTAGTCCTTCAGAATGTGGTCTCAGCAAAGATGTGCAAAGGAGACGAAAGTTTTGGGTGATGAGGTTGTGCCAGTTCTTCAGACATTTTGCTGGTGGTTGGCGCCGGGCGGGGGCACCTCTAGGCAACCTGCTTTGACTTCTTGATCTCTTCCCTGCAGAGCCATTTATAAGCCAGGTGTGTCACTTAATAATATAATAGACTTCCCTGCCCCAAATGCAGAAGCTTACAGTAGTTACTTAGAATTTAAAAAGTCTGTGTATACTCCATTATTTTTGATTCCCATAAAAATCTGAAGTAATAGGCCATGCTGTGATCTGTTATCTGGTCTTTTGGTTGATGAGGAAATAACAACTAATGCTTCCATAGCACTTCAGTGCATTGTGGGCACTGTTTTAAGCAATGCATATTAAAAACTCGTAATTCCCATAAGGCAGGAACTGCTGTTATCTGGATTTCACAATAAGGAAATAAACATGGTGGTTAAGTAACTGGCCCAAGATTACACAGCTGGTAGAGATCAGGGCCAAGACTCCAGCCCAGGATGCCTGCCTCCAGAGTCCCTTCACCACACATTACACTACCTCTTGGAAACAGGCAGGCAAAAGTTGGTTGAACGACCTCCACAGGGTTACCTGGGGAGGGGGAAGGAAGCACACTGAGAGGTAAACGGGGGCTCTATTCCTCCTAAGGGCATAGTTGAGAACTCGCGATTGGCCTCTGTCTATCTGTCATTCTTGGCCACAAGTCCAGGTTTGCTCTGTCCCCAGAAATGGTCACTCTGGATTGTTATCAAATCATCAGCATGGCCTATGGTTCCCTAGGAAATGTCAAATATGCCCCATAGGAGGATTAGAAATAACTCAGTTGGTAAAGAATCCATCTGCAATGCAGGAGACCCGGTTTGATTCCTGGGTTAGGAAGATCCACTGGAGAAGGGATAGTCTATTCACTCCAGTATTCTAGCCTGGAGACTTCCATGGACTGTATAGTCCATGGGGTCACAAAGAGTTGGACTTGACTGAGCGACTTTCACTTTCAGAAAGTAGTTATTGCTGCATGAGACTTTATATTTGCAATAGATCTTTAGATTGCTTTTTTAATATACATAGAGGCATGTATAATGCTGTGGCATGGGTTATTTATGAAGTGAAATCCAAGGTTAGGTTCTGTTTAGACTAAGATTGATCACCTTGTGACCTTAACAATGTTTTAACAGAGAAACTGAGGTGCTGGGAAAGTGACCAAACTGAAATAGCCTATATTTATTGGATCAAGATTAGTCCAGCATTCAGGCAAGAAGAATGTTAATCTCCTCTCAAAAGGTGTGTTTATCTGCTACTTTTGCTTGCAAGTTAGGTGATACTTTCCAAAGCAAAACTAAGATGCACAAGCTAAAAATATTTTTCCTCCTGACTTGTGAATTCTGTTGATATTTAAGATCATAGGAAGTTATCATGATTCTCACTTATGCATTTAACAGAGTAATAAGAAGAATTGTTGTGTCTGACTCTTTGTGACCCCATGGACTCCAGCATGCCAGGCTTCCCTGTCATTCACTATCTTCTAGAGTTTGTTCAATTAAAAAGAATATTACTACATAAAACTGGGGAGTCTTTGGACAACATCTCCACATATAAGTGCTCATATATTTCAAAGTGAACAATATAAATGGTTTCTTGAAAAACATGGGCTCTTTGGTGTCAAGACTAAGTCCTGAGAATGGATAGGGTAGGTGTTGAGGAGGTAGCCTGACTTCTCCCAAAGGGGATGTCTTTTAGGGGAAATTTTGATGCTTTGCACATTTTGCTCTGATATGCATAGCATTAGGAGGAAACCAGTAAAGTTCCTTCTTGGAAAGAACTCAGATGTGTGTTGCTGCCCTGCACCCAGCTTGTGATCAGTAGTCTGGAAATGACCTGTGGAATATTCCAGGCCTACTCTTGGAGTTTGTAATCTGATTGGGGAAAGCAAGACTTTTTGTGCAAAACAGATGACAAAGCAGTGCCGAGCATAAGCCATAACTAAGATGTGAGCTTTCCATTGAATTCTTAGGACCTGGGCGTGGCTCTGAACTCCAGGTGTCCTTGGGCTTTTCAGAGACTTTCCTTTAGATGGCTCAGGTTTCTTCTCCACGGGGAGAGCAGATAACTGGATGAGATCTATAGGTGTGGCTGAAAGTTCTGGTTCAAGTCAGCCACGGTCTCCCTCCATCTCCCCTCCCGACCCCTCCCCTCTGAAATTGCTATTGTGTAAGGTATTACTAATGCTGGCAAAGATTTGTGTTTAGCCATTTGCCAGGCATATCCCTTCCTGGGTTGGGGCTATAAACTCTACTCCTTCCTGCCATAAGCTGTTCCTCATCACCCCCTGCCAGTAGTACCCATGTCCCCTTCACATATCCTGCAAGGCTGCATGTTCCTTCAGCATCTACTGCAACAACTCTTGCTACTTGTTTACCCCAGGTAGTAACCCTGGCAAAGGAGGGACATTACTATCTCTTCTCAGTGGACTCTTCAGGGAACTGCCTCCGTGACAGGATCTAGTCCCATTAGTCAGAAGAGCCCTGGGTTTCCTTTGAGGGATCCAGTAGCCACAGCTGGACAGGTTAGCATTCTCATTGTCCCTTATTTACACTGTCTCCATTGTCTCCAGCAATGATGGCAGCAACCACAGCTGGCATTTCCTAGTGCCGTGTGCCCTGTAATGTTAACCGAGTTGCACTCTATGAACCTGTTTGTTGGTATTGGTGCTGTGTGTCCAACATAAACGTGGCAGGATCTGTCGACCAGGATCCCCATCTGGTCCACAGCTGCCCCAATTGTCCTTAGACTCCTCCTGCTTAGGAGGAGCTGTGTTCTGATTCCTCCTTATTGGAAATCTTGCCATCCTCATCTTTGTGCACATGCCCTGCAAGAAGCCAGCCAGTGAGGAGCTTCTGCCTGCCTACCCTGACCCCAGCTTGCAGGCTCTCAGAATCCCCATGACTCCGTGATGCTGTTGGTGATCTTGCAGCTGGAGAACCTTTATTTCCTTGTTGTATTTCTGTGGTTGGGAAGCCAAGCTGCCCTGGCAGGTGGTTTTCCATGGGTCAGTTGCACTTGGCTCTCTGCAGTGGGGGGCCTGTGTAGTTAAAGGAGGATTCAGCTTGTTGATCACTATGTTTCCCCTGAGTCATCAAGTCCAGGTCTGACATTGTACCCATCATCTCTTCTCTGTTGGAGCTAGGCCCGATGGCCAGAAGGTCCCTGGCCACCAAGGGGCTGTCATCTCCTTGGTGTCTTTGTCCCAAGCCCTCCACTCTGCCTCCTGCTCTCCCACAGAATGCTGCCAGGCATCTCGTAGGAAGTGTTTTGACAAGAAGGATCGGTGAGAGTTTTTTCTTGGCAACTATAAAATAAAAGTACTGTAAGGAGCTCCTAAATAAATTTGTGCTGCTTCAGCCAGGGAATTTCAACCCTCCTGGAAGTGTAGGGGAGAGTGGAATGAAAAAAAAAAAATGTGGAAGGCTCAACTGCCAGTTTGATGGCTCATTCATCTGATGGTCCTCCGGAGGTGTGTGATCCACACGGGGTGGACATTAGCCAAACTCATTGCCTCTTGCATTTGTCCAGAGAGTCAGCGAGTGTTTTCTTTGTGCTTCTTTTTTTTCCTACCATCAGACAAGGCAGGGGGAACTTTCTCAATCCCTCCGCTCAAGCTGGTCCTGTGTGTACACAGGGGTGATGGTGGAAACAAGCTGCCTGTGTATCGAGTGCACCAAACAGCAGAGCTGGATGGAGCCCAGCACCTGGCCTCAGGGGGTTCGTTTGTGAGTCTCCAGCTCTGTTTTAAAGGGGATGAAATAGAGTCATTGCCACAGAGTCATTTTTTATGATCATTTCCCATCTCAAGTAGCTGTTGGGAAGAAATATGAAAAGGTAGGGGGAAAAGAGCCACAAAGGAGCTTCTAACATTTTCTGGGTTGGAAATTGTTTTACTGTTTTTCATTCACTGGAAAATAAGTTATTTTACATTCACTCTCATAATGATGAATGTTCATGCTTCATATATTAGTTCTTAAGCCAGTGTTGCAATAGATCAGCCTCAAAAACACCAGCTAAAATGTCACTTTATGAGGACAAATGGCATGGGGACCTCATTTAATAATTCAGAGCGTTGCTTCATTTAGCAGGGGCCTCGTTTTCATCTTTAAGTTTGTTAAGACTTTAGGGACATATCATGGAGCATCTGAAAATATCAATGCCATTCATGATAATTACGTACATGTGACACACTTTAAATAATTTCATTGGCTAAAAAAAATGAGCTTATGACAACAGGTCAGAATTCTGAGTACACAAATGTTCACATTCCCTAAGGAAGTAAGGTGCTTTTTTTCAACATGCCCTAGCAACCTGGTTTCCAGAATAAATTGTTTCCACTCCTACCAGTAGATCACTTTCCCTACACATCTTCCTTGGGAATTATAGCCTGAAAGAGTAGAGAGACTAAAGAAAAGGATTAAAGCCAAAATATATAAATACATATCTTATGACTTTTTCCTGGTTGTCAAAGTAATATGTAATTCCTACAAAAAATTTAGAAAGTACAAAAAAGAAAACATTCATGAACATATCATCTAGACATGTAATCTTTTAGCTTTTCCCAACTCTCCCTTTTCCCTCTTATCTTTCTTCCTTCCCTCTCCAACAGTTGTAACATAATTAAGAGAATATTGAAAGTACAATTTTGTGTTCTGCTTTTTCATTTAGAATTGTATCATCCTGGAAATAAGTCATGAAACCCAACAGCTATAAAAAGATTGATAGATTTGATTATATAAAAATATGAAAGTTATCATAAACAAAACAAGCTGAACAATAATATTTGCAACCAGTATAACAAATTGCTGCTGTCCATTATGTGTAATGAATCTCTACAATATAATCCAAAAACTAACTCAAATTTTAAAACAGGTAAAACTTGTGACTAGGCAACACACAGAAGAAACACAAATGGCCATTAACCATACAGATTTTTTTTTAAGTTTAATCTCAATAATCAAGAAATGAAGGTAAAACAGTGAGATCATTTTCCCCTAGCAAATTGGCAAGGATGGAAGGGTGATTACATCTAACTTGAATAAGGAAGGTAAGTGGATGCTCTTGTACACTATTGGTGGGAGTATAAATTGGTGCCAGCTTTTTAGAGGGCAGTTACTCAATGTCTGTTTAAATTTTAAACATTTGTACACTTTAACCCAGCATTTCCACTTCTGAAAATGTAACCCTCCTATAAGAGTGCAAATAATGTTCATTACTGCATGGAGTAATGTGTTTAAAGATGCAAGCAATTAGAAACAATCTACACGTTTATGGAGAAGGACCTAATTAAATTAGGGAACATCTTTATAATGGAATTTTATGTAACCATTACAAAGAATGAGGCAGATCTACAGGCTATAGAAATATGTCCAAAAGTTCATTAAGTGAGAAAAGTAAGTTACTTCATAACATTTGTTAGTGTAGCATTAAGAAAAGATTATATGACTACAAACCTGTTCTTGTTTTCTCCATAGTTTTTTTCAGGAATGATGGAATTTAAGATAATGAAAATAGTATTTGTATAATCACAAAAGAAATCATTTTCGAAAGACAAAATTTCTGTCATAGACATTTCCCTGTGTTTGTTTGTCCTTCATTATACCTCATACAATTGTAATAGCCTTCATAAAATTCTGTCATGGATATACCATAATTTATTTAGCTGTTACCCTCTTAATAAATAATTTAGCTCGCTTCCAAAATTTGCTCTGTTATGCACAATACAGCAACAAACATCTTTGTAAAGTAAAAGGCCTAAACCTACACTCCCCAAAGGATCCCTTCATGTAGCAGAGGTTGCGAGTTTAACCTAGAAAGAATTCATGAAATGGTTTTGAACGTGAAAGGGTAACATTTTCTAAGCCTTTTAAATCTTAACAGGACTACATATGGTTCATTGGAGGCAAAAGAGTTGGATCTTTCTTTCCTGGTACTCAGTTGTGCTACCCACTCTGACTATAATTTATCTCACTGGAAAAGACTGAGGACAGGAGGAGAAGGAGGCGACAGGGGATGAGATGGTTGAATGGCATCATCGACGCAATGGACATGAGTTTGAGCAAGCTCAGGGAGATAGTGAAGGCCTCGGAAACCTGGCGTGCTGTAGTCCATGGGGTCGCAAAGAGTCGAACACGACTGAGTGACTAAACTGCAAAGTGTTTGTGGTCTGAGTGTGAAAGTGGCGAGGGATATTATCCTCAGGATGCTCTTTCCAAAGCTTCATCCCAAGCCTTTGCCTTTCCATTCCATTCTCTCTCCCCAGGTGAACTCATCCACACCCAAATAATGACTTGTCATTTTCTGTCTCTGGCCTGGCCTTTCATCTACGCTCTAGCAGTGTATATTCAGCATTAAACATGTCTACGCAGATGTCTAAAAAATACCTCGATATGTCCAAAATCAATTCTTTGAGTCAGAACATGCTCATACGTTCTTCTTTTTTTACCTTCTACGTCTTTCCATTACTAAATCCTGTTACTGTCTTCCCCTGATAGTTCTCCATCTGTCTAGCTCTCTTTACATTCCTGCCCCGCCCCTGGTCCAGATCACCATCAGTTCTTTTCTGAATACTCCAGTAGCTTCCCCACTGGTCTCTTCATGTTCTGTCTCGTCCCCTCTGACCTGTTTTCCTTGTAGCTGGAGGGGCTTATTGTAAAATCAGATTAACGCCATCTTTCTCCTGTATAGGACCTTTCAATGTTTTTTTTTTTTCCCCTCTTGGACCAAAGTCTGAAATCCTTATTGGGCCCTGCTGTATGAGGCTCCTGCTCTTTCCTGTCTCCTTTAATCTTCTGAGTCCCTTGCATATTGCCTGGCTCATGGATGGTACCCAGAGATTAGTTGGATGAATGAATGGCTGAATGTCTTCTGTTAGATAGCACACAAATGGCATTACTATAACATGTGATAAAACCACATTTTAGGCTTTTGCTTTTTCAGTGACGTTTTAGAATTCTTTTACCAATTTAATACAATTGGCCCTGCTTCAAAAAACTGTCAAGTTTATATAAACCCTGATATTTAAAACACAAACTAACCCTAAATGGTTTTGTTTTGAGACTAAGGTCATAATTCAAATTCACTCTCTTGGCAAATGCCACCTCTTAACTCTTGCCTACACGTCAGCTTTTCTTCCTTAGAAAAGTTACCCTTAGAGTTATCATCATAGTATTTAACAACTAGAAAGAGATTTGCTATGTGTTCCCCTATTCCTGTACCTTCAAGGATTGTGTGAAATTAATCAACTCCTCCACGCAAAAGTTAAGAACCAAACAAAAAATTTATTTTTCTGGAATTTTGATTATGCATTTAATAATGTGTCACAAAATTGTGACACGTTATTTGGCAAATCAGTCTCAGGATATTTGTTGATTATCAGATGGTTCTTGTTTTAATTGATGAAGTTCTCTCAGGAAACCATCTACTAGGAGAATTAGCCAGTGACACAGGAGCACTGTATGGAAGAGAGGGTGCCTACTGTGGTGGGTTTGGAGCCCAGGACTTAGAGGGAGGTGAGCAGAACTGAATTCAAATCCTGACTTTATCCCTGGTTCACTAAATGATGTTGATGTAGACCTTACTTCATAGGGTTGTTTTGAAGGTAAAATAAGAATGCGGATGAAGCATTTAGCATTTAGTGAACACTCAGTGTGTGTTACTACTACTGACACTAATCGTTGTTATTGTTGTTGTTGTTTTGTTATCATCATCATCATCCACAGAATGTTTTTTCAGGTTCTCTAGACACACACACACACACACACACACACACACACACACAAATGAGCAAAGAGACAAAAAGCAATATACTTAAAATAGTATATTGACTGTATATTTTAGGGTAACCAATAGCAAAGTTGTACTTTATCTAAGAAATAGTCTTTTAGATTTAGATGTTAAAATATGGATAGATGAGACGATTTCATATTTTGGATTTGCTTCCAGAATCCGACTAAAGAGATGGGTCAAGAAGGGAGTAGAAGTACAGTTGAAACACGATTGGGCATTGATAGCTGTTTTTGCTGTGTGATCACTACAGGAGTCGTTATGTTATTCACCATACTTTCACATCAGTTTGAAATGTTCCATGATACAATTTTTTAAGAAACATTAAAAATAGCTTCTGAATAGCCTCTTAGACGCATTGTTGTCCAAGGAACCAGTCTCAACTCACTGCTCTTTATTTCTTTTGGAAGAATAACTGAGTCCAGAGATCTAAGCAGTAAGACCTCCTGTCATTCTGTTTTATGACTCTCAGAGTAGCTCATGCTGGAAACAAAACAAATACAATTTTTGAATTTCCTTTGTTTTCAACCACTTCAGAATCCTCTCTGAAACCGCTGTGGGCATTTTAAGTAACCCTCATTACCCCGGCAAGAACAATGCACCTTTCAGACCGTCAGGGAGGATAAAATAACTCTTTCTACCCTTCTGTGCTTGCATAACAAAGGTAGAGCTATTAAATACCACTGCTCAATAAGCTAATGAATGATGAGGCCATAATTGTGTATTTGGTGTTTTAGGATCTGAGCCTGTGCCCTGTATGAACTTGTAATCTTCATCGTGGAGCCTTGTTAACTTCGGCTGCTGACTTACATGTTGGCTGGGGAGGCTGAGGAAGTCCAAAGCCAAAAACTGACCTCTCTGCCTATTTCATATTCAATTCAGGAGTCAAAGAGTGGCTTTTTTTTTTTTTTTTTTTTTTTTGCTTTGGTGAAGATACCTATTTACCCTTAGAGTGGAAGCTGACAATAGCCACAAATGGCTCTGTGTTCTCCTCTTTCATATGTGTGTGAGCCAGGGGAAAGGATTATGCTTGGGTCCTCTCTGCTTTATAATTGCCCCTCCTAAAGTGGTGTCTTTTCCCCAGCTCCACTAAAGCAAAGAATTTGAATTTATTATATTTCAGGGCTCTTTCTTTCACCCCTGGCATCTCTCTCCAAGAGGAAAAGCACTTGGATTTTTGTAGGTTTAATTACTTTGGCACAAGGGTCCCAGTGAAGTTTATGGAACTTCATTCCTTCCCCCCAAAATAAAATAGGCTCTGAATTGGCTGGTGCAACTCACTGTGATCCATCCAAAATGCCTCTGTTTATCTCTTTGGTCAGCATCTTGTGCCAGGCATGCGCTGAGGCTAGGGAGCAATAAGGCTCAGCCCCAGCCAAGGGGTGAGACAGGTGTATAGACAGAATGCAGCGAATGCAGTGAAAGTCGTTGGTCATAGAGCTGTGAACTGGGTGCTCTGCGGACATCAGCACAAACCTCACAGTGGAGGTTTGAGACATTTGGGCTGAGGGCAGAACTGAATCCTCAGGTTATCTTATGCTCTTAATCAACCCCCCCTTATTATTTCTAGTTGAGAGTTTTATCCTGTTAGGTAGTTCAGTTCAGTTGCTCAGTTGTGTCCGACTCTTTGCGACCCCATGGACTGTAGCACACCAGGCTTCCCTGTCCATCACAAACTCCTGGAGCTTACTCAAACTCATATCCATTGAGTCGGTGATGCCATCCAACCATGTTATCCTCTGTCATCCCCTTCTCCTCCTGCCTTCAATCTTTCCCAGCATCAGGGTCTTAGGTAGTACTTGGTATGAAACCAGCAATGGCATTTCCCTCAAGGCTGGTCCAGTTCTGAAAATGCCTAAAAGGAGACTGCAAAATCAGGACTGAGGTGTAGAACTGGCCTGTCTGCCCTGGGGCATCCTATGACCAGGCGAAGTCACATCCCTAGGGCCACTCAGTTCCTTGCCCTGAGCAGCGGGGCCATGTCCCAAGACTTCTCTGTGCAGAGGGCATTGTGATGGGCAGCGTATGAAACTGATGACAAAGCACTTTTCCCTCCCCGAACAAGTCCTGATACCTGTGACAGCTGCTGAGTAATAAGCAGTCAAACCGCTTAGCTGGGACGTTAGTCACAAGCTCTCTTGAGCAATCTCAGGTCGGCTCTTTAGACCATTGTAAGTTTCTGTTAGCACTTGCTTCTTCTACCCAAGGAGATCCTTTCCAAGCTCTCAGCAGGCACAGTGGCTTCAGGAGATTTTAGAAATGCAGCCACCATTTCTGGCAGTGTGAGAGTCAGAGGTTTCTGAGTGTAGGACCACACAGAGGTGGGCTGCTGGGCTGGAACATGGTGCTGATAAAGCCAGCCCCGAGGCTCAGATCCCCTAAGGCTTTGATCCCTCCTGGAGCTGATGAGAAGTGGCTGGCAGATATTAGAGATGACAGTGTTTGGACTGATGAGTCCCCAGAGGAGCCAGACAACCAGGCACTAATAGGGCCTTGAGTCTGAAATCACTTCTAGAAGAACAACTGAGACCATACTCTTGACAGTGGCTATGACCAGAATCCTTCCTGCTCCCCTGCAACACACACACCTGTTCTTCTGGGATCCTGCCTTCATGTGGGCTAATAAATCTTGCTCATACTGTGTGTGTGTTGAGAGGGCAGGGGAGGAGGACAGGGTTTCCACAGACCAGAGCCTACTGAAAGCTTGTGTGGGAAGTGGGATTCTGCCCAGGGAAAGGGGCAGGAGGCTGACTGGGGGGCCGGGGCCGGGTCTGGTTTAGAGGTGGAGGAGCCTCGCATTGCTGAAGTGGCACCCAGCATATCTCCGCCTGTCACCCGGGAGACGCCTGAAGCATGAGCTCAGAGCGGAGGCTGGCCTGAGAAAGTGCTGCAGCTCTCATCTTGCTTATCCAGGGATTCCTGGAAAATGGGACTTGGTTCTCCTGCCTGCGTGGCTTCCAGTGACCCCTGTCTGCAGGTCCCACATGGTCCGGCCGCATCAGCTCTCAGGGCCCAGTGTGGAAACCAGTCTTGCCAGTTCTGTCATCACCTGCCTCCCCCGAGTCGCAATGTGATCCTGGGCTGGACAGCAACCATCCTCTTCTCCCCTTGGGCCAAGCAGCCCAACAGGCCTTTATTGTCAGAGCAGAGATGGGAAGACATGGGAAAACAGAGCCACGGATGCCTCGACACGGCCCCCTGGGGATGCGAAGGCCCAGAGCAGCAGTCAGTAGCCCCCGCTGTGGAGAGGCCCAGTGAGGGGCCGCCACCACTCCGCATAGCACAGCCCCGGGAGGCCGCGGCTACTGCAGCTTCCCACCTGGCAGTTGACTGCAGACCTCCAGGTCAGGGTGGTGGTCTAGCATCACTGCTGGCTGGGCAGCCTCCTTCCCTGCTAAGCCAGTGTGGTTGCCTCCGAGCACATCTTTCCTTCAAAGATCAAAGGATAGAGTTTGTCGCCCTGTAGGCAGGGCTGCTCCCCCAATCCTCCCCCAAGGCTAGACTGAGAGGCCCACAATAGGATGTAGGTGTGTGGGACTCTTTCCCAGCTTGCCGTGGTGCCAGCCTCCCTCTGTTATGATGCCTGGTAGGTGTGGCAATGGGAGACAGGTGGTGCCAGAAGCCTATGTCGGGGAGGGGGTGTTTAGGAGAACTGCCTTTCATTTGCAGACAGTTTTATTGACATTTGACCCATGTTCCTATTTCTGTCAATACCCTTCACCAAGCAGTTCTGCTGCTGGAAACTCACTTCCCTTGATTCTGCCCTTCCAGGTTAGGGGAGGGAGGGTGAGTGCTTTGCCTTGCACTCACTATAATGTCTGAGGTTTCTATGTATCTGGGCTATACCCAAACAAACCCTGTTCTCACTTCTGTTTTGTTTTTCCCTGGTCATTAATGTCCCCACTAACCCACTGAGTCTAAGGCAGAAACCCGGGAGTCATCAGTTCTGCTGCTGCTTCTCCTCATCTACCTCTAAGTGGTCATCAGGCCTTAATCCTGATAGTCTTTTCCCAAGCACTGCTGACTGATCCCTACTTTCCATTCCATCTGTCACTGTCCTAGTTCAGGTCTTAACATCTCTTCCCTGGACTCTCTCAGCTTCCCTCTAGCTGATCTTTTCTCATCAGCTGGAAAACTTAGTTAGAGAGCTTCAGTGGGTCATGTTTGCCTAATATCTAAGTATCAGAATTCCTTGGTGTGGTATGCAGGGCCCTTCACAGCATGGACTTAACTCGGCGTTCTAGCCCTGGCATTTTGATGGCCCCAGTGTTTCATGTGAGTCCTCGTATGCCACATGGGGTTCCTGAGCCCACCTCATCTCTGCTCTTGCTCTGTGCGCTGGCCCTGTCCACCTGCCCACGGTGACCGTCTCATACCGCCTCCCACCTGGAAGACCGACTCACGCTGTAAGACCCAGCTCAGTTTCTGCCTCTACTGTGGCACAGACCTCTGTCCTGCCGCTAATAGGAATGAATTGTTCCTTCTTGTTTTTCTCTCACAGCACGTGGTTCCTACTTCTCTCATGCCATTTGTATTATACAACACTTGGTTCTGTCTCCCTCCCCCATCACTCTCCTTTCCTCTTTCCCCCAATATATGTGTGTATGTATACACACATATTTATGTATCTACACACACACACACACTCATCTATGTGTATATACTTTGAACAAAGATTTATTGAGTGCACTATGATAGGCACAGTGTGAACCAGATGCATCTGATGCCTCCTCCATGGAGCTGACAGTCTGGTGAATATCTGTCTCCCACACACACAGTGCGGTCCTTAGGGAGAAGGGTCGTCTTGCTCTTGATGCCCATCACAGTGTGTGCTGCACAGTGGCCACGTGCAGGTCTTCACCGAGCGAAGGCCAGTGGGCAGAGATAGATGCCACAGAACAGGGTGTAGGGTGGGTGGATGTCTCTCCTGTATAGGTGGTCAGTGGGAAGCCTGGCAGTCACATTGTCAGTTTTTAATGGGCAGCCTGTGTTTTGATATGTGGTTAGCCCATTCAGATGGAACCATCATCCAGGACTACGAGGCAGATTTCAAGAGTGGATCTCAATCTGTTATCCACATAACACAAAGAAGTGTGTCCCCTTTGAAGGGTGGGTGCAGAAAGCTCTCCTGGCTGTCTGACCCGCCATCTCGTGACCCAGCTCAGCCAGGTAGATGTTTTGGGGCCCAGCTGCCCCACCATATTTGCTGCTCTGTGTTTCTTGCAGAGATCTGAAACTGGACAACGTACTGTTGGACCACGAGGGCCACTGCAAACTGGCAGATTTCGGGATGTGCAAGGAGGGGATCTGCAACGGGGTTACCACGGCCACCTTCTGCGGCACGCCTGACTACATTGCTCCAGAGGTGAGTGTGCTCATTGCTTAAGCAGCTTTGGGAATCCAGACTCCCCAGCAGCCCCATCGGAAAGGCAAGGCCAAGCAGACGCTGCAGCTTGTGGGCAGCGTTGAAAGCTAACACCTCCAGACTCCTCTCTGGCTCCTTGGGTGAATGATGGCTGAAAATGTCCTTGGTTCCTCCCAGTACAAATTCAAGTCCAAAAGAGTTTTGTAAACTTTGCAGTTGCTTCAGGCTTTAGCCCTGAATGAGGACAAAGTGTACTCTACACCTGGCCCATTTAATTTTCTTCTTTGTCTCTACACAGAGCTTTGATTCTGGCCTCATTTGGTAGAAATAACCACAAGCTCTTGAATTGCCCCCATTTGAATGAGTGAGCCCATCTCCTCCTCCTCCACAGATGTAGTCCCAAAGCGCTTTCTGGTTCGGATCTGCGTATACTATTACTTTGGCCTAAGTAGATCATAGATGTTTGACCACCGGAATGAGAAGGCCTCTGATTTGACCCCAGGAAAATATACCCCAATCTGGAGATGGACTGAAACATGCATGCCAGGGCAGGAAATTCCCTTGCTTTACTTCAGCTCCTAATCCTTCATTTTCTGTACTCATTAAGGGTGCATTTGTTCATCAGATGCACAGAGCTCCTCTCACGTCACCCCTTTTGCACAGATCCTCCAGGAGATGCTCTACGGGCCCGCGGTGGACTGGTGGGCTATGGGCGTGCTGCTGTACGAGATGCTGTGTGGCCACGCGCCCTTCGAGGCAGAGAACGAAGATGACCTCTTTGAGGCCATACTGAACGATGAAGTGGTCTACCCTACATGGCTGCATGAAGATGCCACAGGGATCCTGAAATCTGTAAGTGTGACATACTCAGCCAGCTTTCCAGCTATTGCAAACCAGCTTGCTATGTGTGCTGTTTGGGTTTGAAGTTTGTGATACTATCTAATGGCTCTAACTGAAATGTGTGTTTTAATCTGTAGAATCAAAGAACCAGAGTTTTCTCAGGCTTTTTTGTCCTCTTATGCAATAGTTATTTTGGAGCCAACTGCCCAGGTGACGCTAGTGGTAAAGAATCTGCCTGCCCATGCAGGAGACACAAGAGATGTGGGTTTGATCCCTGAGTCAAGAAGATCCCCTGGAGGAGGAAATGGCAACCCAATCCAGTATTCTTGCCAGGAGAATCCCATGGACAGAGGATCCTGGTGGGCTACAGTTGCAAAGAGTCTGACATGACTGAGCAACTGAGCACACGTCATAGCCATTCATAGCATTGTTGGCCAAATAGCAAGTATTTCTACCACTTATGGCTTCAGTGTCAGTGAAGTGATGCTCCTGTTTCATCCAGTCAGGACGTATGAGGCTGTTGGGTCATGTAAATGGCACTACCAGTTGTTTCTGTACTGATTGTGTTTCTGTTGGCAACATCCAAGGAGCAGGATGAAGGGGCCTTTCCAGTAGTGTTGGGAGAGGAGACGTTTTTCAGACTTGGGCAAGATCTCATTTGCTTCCATGTGGTCCTTGTGCATGTCAGGTACCAGGCCCACAATTTAGGTGCAGTGTGGAATAGCGTGTAGCAAAGGTCTTTCCTTTATGCATTTAAGGCAATGTGATGGAAGCCTTATTTTCAAGTGTGGAAGAAATGTGGATTTGATGCTTTTATGTTGAAAATAAGAAAGTAACAAGTAATATACACAATGGATAACACGATCCTACTGTGTAACACAGGGAACTCTGTTAAATGTTATGTGGCAGCCTGGATGGGAAGAGAGTTTGGGGGAGAATGGATACATCTGCTGTCCACCTGAAACTATTACAACATTGTTAATCAGTTGTGCTCCAGTATAAAATAAAAAGCTTTAAAAAGAAATAGATGAAGAAAACCAGAAAAAAAATTAAGAAGGAACAACCAACAAGAAAGCGAAATTCTTCCAGGGCTTTGATCCGGGGCCCTGCCAAGTACCAATAACCTTCTGATTCTAGGAACTGTTTAATGTACAGAATGATAACTAATTTTTTAGTATTGTTTATTACCAGGTATATGACATCACCTGTTGTCCTTACAGTCTTATATATCCTGTAGATGCTGAATATACCAGTAAAGTATAAAGTTATAAAAAAAAGTTAACATGTAATAAGAGAATAACGTAATTTGTGTCAATACCCTATTAGGAAATCAGGTTATTATTTCCCAGTGTATGCACAGGGAGAATAAAGATGAATATTCTTCAAATAGGGGAAAATCAGAATAATCCATTCTCTCTGGGGGATATCTATGGGATAAAAATTACTTTGCCCAAATCATATCACTTCCTGTGATTGGAGACAAAAAAAAACTAAATTCAGGAAATACTAGCTTTGTTGGTGAAAGACTTGTCTCTCTGGAAATCTCCAGTCATATAATTAGTGTCATTTTGAGGACATGTTGTTTACAGATCACTCTGTCCTGGGGCTGATGGCATGATTGTTCCTGAGAAGTCTCCACTTCTCAGGAAATGATCACAGAAATCCTTCTCAGGCAAATATTGCCCAAGTGAATCATAATTTATAACTTAATTCTCAAGTTCAGGCACTGGTGCTCTCCTGATATTGAAGAAACTTTACTTGCAGATAGAAATAAAAGTGAAGTACTTTGGGATTCTACCAATTGTCTTCTATCTACCCTGTTTTCATAAGAAAATTTTATTTGTATATTTAGTAGAAAATTTAGACTAAGGAGAATGTGGCTTTTATAATTTCATTAATAAAAAATCAGGGAGAAGGGCTTATCTTTATAGATTTATGCCTTAAAATTTCTCAGCCCTTGGAAGGGAAATGTACTCACCTCAGCT
Source organism: Budorcas taxicolor (assembly GCF_023091745.1). NCBI lineage: Eukaryota > Metazoa > Chordata > Mammalia > Artiodactyla > Bovidae > Budorcas > Budorcas taxicolor. The sequence goes on from NC_068919.1 coordinate 71,878,992, forward strand.
GGCTCCAGCTACCTATGATGACCTAATCTATGATAACACAACAAATTGTGCTGCAGAGTTGGGCTTACTTTTGCGTTATTACTCTATGGTCTGGAGCTGGGGTCCTTCTGACTCCCAAGGCATGCTAATCCCCTGTGGCCTGCAGTGACCACCATCACAGTACTAATGGTTTTCCATGACGCACATATTTAGTCCAATGACCACAGCTGATTTAGCTTTTTTACTGTTTAAAAGAAAGACCCCAGAGTTATATATATAATTCAAATGAAAATGCTAGTTCATGCCATAAGGAAATATGCATTGTTGGCCTTAGTGTATAAAAGTTATTGTGCTTGGTACCATGAAGGGTAGGAAACAAAAGTCAGTCTGTGCCTCAAGAAACTTTAATGTTCCCTATTTAAGGATTAACAGTCCAGTTCAGTCTTTCTCTGATAAACACTTAATACCTTTTGAATCCAGGTCGGGAGAAATCTTTAGAGACTACATCAGCATTTGAGTTGACCATCACCCACATCTGCTTCTCTTTAATTGTTGAAGAAGTCCTCAACCTCTTTTTAGCATTTAGAATCCTCTTAAGAGAATTCTTCCCCACTAAATCTGAGACACAGGTTTCACCCCTTTTAACCCAATCCCTATAAAACCTAGAGTAGCTACTAAGCAAGGTTAAGATTCACATGGAACTATTAAAATGATTTATATTTAACCAGATAGATCCAATTACTTTTTTAAAAGTTTTATTAGTGTATAGTTGATTTACAATATTGTGTTTCAAGTGTACAGCAAAGTGAGTCTATTATACATGTGTTCATTATTTTTCAGATCCTTTTCCCATACAGGTTATTACAGAGTATTGAGTAGAGCTCCCTGTGCATACAGTAGGTCCTTGTTGTTTATTTTATGTATGTAATATGTGTATGTTAATCCCTCATTTATCCCTCTCTCAATTACTTTATATCTTTGATATATATAGAAGCATTGCTGGTAATTAGTGTATATGTTATCTAGGAGCATCCTGCCTCCACAATCTTTGTTCTGGGAGAAAACAGCCTCTGGTGCCTCACGAGAATTTGCTCTTCACTGAGGACTGAGTTGTTCCCTCTCCCTGCAGACTCGCTTCTGGGAAGCTGTGAACCTCTTCCCTTCCCTTTATTTTGGCCCCTTTCTAGTGCCAGCAGCTCAGTGGGTGATGCTGTGTCACCGGCTGAGCACTGACTTTCTTAAGTGGCTCTCTGTGTTCTCTGTTGGGCATCTTCCTGAACGAAGCAGCTCGGGTTTCAATCCATGCAGGCTTATCTCCCAGCTGTGTTATGCTCTGGCTGAGTGACCTTGGCAAGCTAACACACCTCTCTGAATCTGTGTCCTTGCTCAAAAGATCTGTAAACTGAAGTAATAAAATCCATGTCACAGGGTCACTCCCCAGATTCAGTGAATTAGTACATGTAAGCCACGCAGGGACATGGTAAGCATTCTGTTTCTTCCTCCCTCAAGGAGTATACCTTAAGAGCAATTTTCTGAAAAACACTGGAAAAGATGTCAGAGAAAATTACTAAAACATATTCGCCGAGAGGATTTCGGAGACAGCTTTGTACATTTCAGCCCCCAGGCCTAAAAATAAAAGGCTTAAATGCTGTAGCTGAGGAAATTCAGCTGTTCTTGGCAGAGGGCTGAGATATTTAAACAGAAGTGTGATCAAAGAAAAGGAAGAAACCATTGAGGAGCTCTCAAGACGTGGGGAGAAGCACCCAGGAGGGAACTGTCAGCGCCTGGTGATGGAACTGGCCTGCAGAGCAGAGCTGTCCGAGGACAGATGCTGGCTCGTTCACCTGCTGGCTGCGGGAACTTGGGCACACAGTGTGATTTTGTCATGCCTCGGCTCGTCCTCTTCTGTACTCTCGGGATCGGAGATGATGTGAGGGGGATACTTGGAACAGTGCTGAGCAGAGACTAGATGCTCAGAAAGCAGATGCCAATGTCATCAGTGAGAGCAGGGTGCATTTTTAGGCTCTTTGCCCTTTTCTCTGAAAAAGTATGATTCTACTTATTGTATTAAGAAGAGGGTTTAAGGTAGCAAGTCATACCTCACAAACCATTCAAACTGCTTTCTGGTTCTAATTGCAACTTGATTTAATTAGACCAATATAGTGGGTTGTTTGTTTTTGTTTTTTCCTAGAAGAAACCTAAAAAATCTTTTATTCCAAATCCACTCCAATTCCCTCATTTAATAGATGAGGAAACTTGAGGTCCAGAGAAATTGTGACTCACCAAAGGCCATTCAGCACATTACTTAAAACAATCAAACAAATTAGAACTCTTGTGTAGCTCTCACGGGAATGTAAAATTGTGCAGGCACTGTGGAAAGTGGTATAGCAGGCAGTTTCTCAGAAAATCAAACTTAGAAGTACCATATAAACTAGCAATTCCACTTCTGGGTGTATATCCCAAAGAACTGAAAGCAGGGGCTTGAACATATTTGTATATCAGTGTTCACAAAATCTAAAAGGTAGAATTGTGCTCATTTCACATGCTGGCAAGATTATTCTCAAAATTCTTCAAGCTAGGTTTCAATAGTACATGAACCAAGAACTTCCATTTGTACAAGCTGGGTTTAGAAAAGGCAGAGGAACCAGAGATCAAATTGCCAATATCCACTGCTGGATCATAGAAAAAGCATGGGAATTCCCCAAAAAATTACTTCTGCCTCATTGACTAGGCTAAAGTCTTTGATTGTGTAGATCACAACAAACCAGAAAACTCTTAAAAGAGATGGGAATACCAGGCTACCTTACCTGCCTCCTGAGAAATCTGTATGTAGGTCAGGAAATAACAGAACTGGACATGAAACAACAGACTGGTTCAAAAATCGAGAAAGGAGTACATCAAGGCTGTATATTGTCATCCTGCTTTTTTAACATATATGCAGAGTATATCACGTGAAATGCTGGCCTGGATGAAGCACAAGCTGGAATCAAAATTGCCAGGAGAAATATCATTAACCTCAGATAAGCAGATGATACCACCCCTATGGCAGAAAGTGAAGAGGATCTAAAGAGCCTTTGATGAAGGTGAAAGAGAAGAGTGAAAAGGCTGGCTTAAAACTCAACATTCAGAAAGATGGAGATCATGGTGTGTGGTCCCATGACTTCATGGCAAACAGATGGGGAGAAAGTGGAAACAGTTACAGATTTTATTTTCCTGGGCTCTAAAATCACTGTAAGATGGTGACTGAAGCCATGAAATTAAAGACGCTTGTTCCTTGGAAGAAAAACTATGACAAACCTAGGCAGCATATTAAAAAGCAGAGACATCAGTTTACTGACAAAGATTCATATAGTCAAAGCTATGGTTTTTCCAGTAGTCATGTATGGATGTGAGAGTTGGACTATAAAAACGCTGAGCGTCAAAGAATCGTTGCTTTTGAACTGTGGTGTTGGAGAAGACTCTTGAGAGTCCCTTGGATAGCAAGAAGATCAAGCCAGTCAATCCTAAAGGAAATCAACCCTGAATATTCATTGGAAGGACTGATGCTGAAGCTGAAGCTCCAAACTTTGGCCACCTGATGTGAAGTGCCAACTCACTGAACAGGACCTAATACTGGGAAAGACTGAGGGCAAGAGGAGAAGAGGGAGAGAGAGGGTGAGATGGTTGGAGGGTATCACTGACTCAGTGGACATGAGTTTGAGCAAACTCTAGGAGATAGTGAAGGACAGGGAAGCCTGGTGTGCTGCATCAGTGGGGTCACAAAGAGTTGGACATGACTGAGCGACTAAACAGTAGCAAAAAGTGGAAGCAACCCAAGTGTCCATCAACAGGTGAATGGATAAACAAAATGTGTCATATGCATACAATGGATTAGTCACCCTTGGCAAGGAAGGACATTTTGATGCTTGTTACAACATGGATGAACTTTGAATGCATTATGTTTAATGAAATAAACCAAATACAAAGGGACCTCCACTTACGTGAGAACCCTAGAGTAGTCAAATTCATAGAGATAAGAGCAAAATGGTGGTTGCCAGGGGCTGGCAGAGGGGTTGGTAGGGAGTTAGAGTTTAAGGGATGAGAAATTTCAGCTTGGGAAAATGAAAAAAATTCTATAGATGGATGGTGGTGATGGTTGTACAACAATGTGAATATACTTAATCCCACTAAACTGTGCACTTAAAAATGGCTAAGAAGGTAAATATTGTGTTCTATATCTTAGCGACCCCATGGACCACAGTCCACCAGGCTCCTCCGTCCATGGGATTCTCCAGGCAAGAGTACTGGAGTGGGTTGCCATTGCCTTCTCCGATATTATACCACAGTGAGGGGGAAATACCCTGGGATCAGAATCCAGTTTTTTCTGACTCCTAGTCCAGCGTTCTGAGCTAGCCTACACCTGGCCACTCCCCATTTTTATTCTCCTTTTCATTAATAAGCATCCTTTGCCTTTAGAGCCCCACGTGTTTAGCACCCAAATAACTCCCTGATATGATTCTTTCCAACTGTCCTAGAAACATGAGCCACTGAAGGAAGCTTCCAGGGTGCCATGTACTTAATACTCACAGAACATGAATCCGCCAACCATCTAACTTTCCATAAAATAAGATATAATGTTTAGGATAAGAATGTTAGTGTTATTTAAAGATTGTGCATTTGAGTCTTTCTCTGTTGACCTGAGATGAGCCTGTGACCATAAGAGAAACTGATACATGAGGGAATTAGGACCCCTGTCTCATTCCACCCAGCAAATACTCATCAGAAGCTTTCGCTTGGCTTGGCCTTGTGTGAAGTGCCGGGAAGCAAAGCTGAAAAGACACAGCTTCTTCTGTTGCTCACAGCCTCATAGGAATGAGAACACGTAAACGGATACTTAGCTCGCTGCCAAGGAGGAATGATCAAAGCTCTCTCTGGGGTCAAGGACAGGGAAGTGACATAAGGACAAGGCAGAGGAAGCAGCGTCTCAGCTGGGCGTTGAGAAACAAAGGTTCAGTAGGGTAGACGGGGCGGCGGGGGGCAGGGGGCAGGTAGGGGAAGGATATTCTAGACAGAGGAACTAACTTGTGCAAGTACTCAGAGGGGAGCAGAGCATGTCTGTTCAAAGAAGTGCAGTCACCAGTTCTACCATTGGTGCGTTAGGTGAGGGTGAGGGCTGGGAAAGATGAGTTTAGGACGTGGGACCTCTGAGGGGTCCGGGAGATATTCGGAAAGTGGTCTATTCCTTGCAGTTGGTCCCGTGGGTCTGGAGCTCAGGAGAGAGGTGGCAGGGGAGCAGACGTGGACGGGGGGAGAGGGTGAAGAGTGAAAGAGGGGGCCTGGGGACACCAGTGTTGAAGGCGTGACAGTGGAAGAGGATTCGCTAAGGAGGTTGAGAAAGAATGGCTTCGGGTGTGTAAACATCTCTTCTGAAGCCTTTCTGCTAGTTTGACTTGTGAAATAGGCCGGGGCTATTGCAGTGTGCTTTCGCAGTGTGCTTTCCTCAGACACTGATGCTCACAGTCTTCCAAGTAGTGCTAGCCAGGTTCAGTGTTAGTCCTCGGCCTGGAAACCGAGGGCTTGGGAAATGCATCTGTTAGGAGCTAGGTAGGCTGAGACATTTTTAAGGACTCTGCACAAACTTTCATTTTGTTTTGCAATTCCAGATCAAGGTAAGATACCTTGCTTCCTTTAAAAATATGGACTTCAGGCCTTTCCCAAGGATTTTGTAACCATCTGTGATTCTGGGGGGCTTACTGACTTCAAAAGTTCCTAATGTTATGAACCTGGAGGGTATCATGCTTAGGAAAATAAGTTAAAGGACAAATATTGTAGGATATCACTTAGATGTGGAATCTAAAAAATACAACAAACTAGCGAATGTAACAAAAAAGCAGCAGACTCACAGACATAGAGAACAAACTAGTGGTTACCAGCGGGAGAGGGAAGAGGGGAGGTGGCGAGACAAGGGGAGGGGATTAAGAGGTGCAAGCAACTGTGTATAAAATACATATAAGCTACAAGAATATATTGTACAACCACAGGGAATATAGCCAATATTTTATAACTATAAATGGAATAGAATCTATAACATTTTAATCACTGTGATGTACACCTGAAACTAATATAACATTGTACATCAAGTATATTAAAAAAAAAAAGAGTTCCTAATGTTGACTCCACTGGGTGTTCTAATCCCCAAACTATCAGGAAGTCATGCATGCTCTTCTGGATTGTAATCATTTGTCATGGAGCTTGGTGACCATTAGAAACTTAAACACAGAATTTCAGAGATGGAGGATGTATAAAAACAGTTGGTCTAAATCGCTGGTTGGCAGGGGAAGCAACCTCACATAATAGAATGGAAAGAACACACACTAGTCTGAGGGTCGCAAGACCTCTACTTGCCACTGCTACCCAGTCTTTATTCCTTAAGGCAGTGATGATAACACCTCTGGTACCCACTTCACATGGGATAGCACCATGAAAGCGTTTTCAAAGTGGTAGGCACAATGCAGAAGGTGTTAGTATTATTAAATTATGAGTAGTAATTTCACAGCACGCTGAGAGCTGTCATTATCTTCATCCTCTCTTTGAACATCCACCAACATCATCAAGATTATTAAGTGCTTAATTGTACATGAGGCTGTGTTAGCTTTTTATTTTGGAGAGAGCTGTGTTTCTGTTTTCCCAGGAACCTTTTTTTTTTCCAATTAAAATTTTTTTCTTATGCTTTTTTAAAATTGAAGTGTAGTTTAGTTACAATGCTGTGTTAGTTTCAGGTGTACAGCAGAATGACTCAGATATATATATATTATATATGTAATGTATATAATATATATCATTTTCCATATTCTTTTCTGTTATAGGTTATTACAAGATGTTGAATATAGTTCCCTGTGCTATACAGTAGGTCCTTGTTTTTTATCCACTTTATATAGTGTGTATCTGTTAATCCCAAACTCCTAATTTACCTCTCCCACTCCCAAGCTGAGTACCTGAGGGCACCCCAAAGAGGGATTTTTAACAGATAACACACGGAGAAGGAGAGAGCGCCCACTGGTGAGCCATGCCCACGCAGCTCCTCTTATCTCCGCGTGTGACCCTTTTCTGCTGGGTCTGCCCTTCCCCACGGGAGAGGCAGGAAGGGCCAGGATCCCTGAGCCAGCCCTTCACATCCGCTCTCACCACTGTCTCAGTGTGGTGGGTCATCCCTACTTGGCTTCCTGAGATTTCCCGACAGTCTTGCCTGTGGATCATAAGGTCAGCAGCATTCCTGGAATTGGCGTCTTCTGGATATTTTCCTGCCCTTTTTTTTTTCCTTCAGAAGGAAATGCTTTCTAAATGCCGCCTTACTTTAAAATAGAAGGTATTATTATTATCCCATGTCTGTAGAAACTGTGTGGATGCGCATTTATATAACACTGTAGAGTCATAGAAGTTCATGACCTGGAGGCTTTGTATGGTGTGATAACATCAGTGAGTCCCCTGAATTCAGAGTGAGGGGTGTTCTTGTCTGTCGTTCACGGTGAGGGAGGGGCTGAACAGGGTGGGCACCGGCATCTCACGCAGCATAACCCCTAACCCCGTATTCCTTTCCTTGCCTCACTCATCATCTTGCCGTTCATCATCTTTACCCCCACCACAGGACTGGATAGCCTTACACCAAAAACTCAAGGGTCTCCCCAGAGTTCACATAAACGTGGAGAGAAGGCTGAGAACTTGCTGGGGAGAACACTCCCCGTGGAGCACAGAGTCAGTGGGGGAGGGGAAGTGGAGTACAGAGTTTTGGGCCCAATTTTCTACTTGAACATAAAAAGCCCAAGTCATTAAGCAGTGATCCTGACAACTAAAAATAACCACAGTATCCACTCCAATAGAGAAGACTATTTTTCTCACTTGCCCTTTTGTCTCTCCTGTCTCATCTTCTCTGTGAAGGTTTATGTTAAATGCATGTTCCAGAAGCAAAACTCTCCTACCCCTGCTCTCAACAGGTTATATAAAAACTGGCAACATCCACAGAAGGTAGTAGAGAAAAGATAAATAAAGATACGCGCTCTTATGTGAAAAACAGATGTACACTTTCTAGATTGCTGACCTTAGAGATGATTAAAAAAATTTTTTTTTACTTGGTTTCAGTATAAACACATTTTCTGTTGGCCACTGTGTCACTGAGTTTCCTAAACTGGTATTCAGTTATCCAAAAATGCTAATAATCATGACCCAGAAGAAAATATATGGTTTGCTCAGAGCTTCGGCAGTTGCACTGAACTTTGGCTTCATCAGCTCCAGAGAAGCTTGGCAGGGGCAGTCCTCCTGAGTCCCAAGAGCTTAGGAAGGTGAAGGCCTCCCTGAGGTGAGCGTTCCTTTGGGCTCCATCATCTCCGGTGAGCGATCACAAGGCGCCAGTGCTGACTCAGGTTAGTCAACGCCCTTTTCTCCTTCTCACACAGGTGGCCAGGTTAAATAAGTGCTGAAAGGGGTTTGGTGCGTTCTCCTGAGTCACCTTTGTCAGTTCAGGAAGCACTGTAAACTTGGCCTCAGAAGGAGATTATAGCGTGCTCTTGCTTCTGAGCTTCACAGAAATTAAAGTGTATGCTTGCGTGTGGGCTTATCTTTCATCACACCGATCAGATTTCATTCCTCTGTTCATTGTCTGCAGGAGTCTCTCTCACCTCTGTGTACAGAGAGGGAACCACAAGTAATCAGGGCTCCTCTTTTAACGCTGAGTGTGTCCCACACCTGTCACCAGGCAGTTAACCGGAGTGGCACTGAGCGTGTTCCTCAGCACTTCCTGCTCCCCTCCTCACAGAGCTGGGAATGCTTGAGGCAGTAGCCAAAGGTGGTCAGCCAGGGGGAGGCCAAGGAAGCAGAGGGAAGCCAGGGTCTTGCAGAGGAGCGAGCTCTCCACCATTACAGCCGATTTTTCAAATACTGTTGCGGGGAGAATCCAAAAGTCAGTTACCAAAAGATCCTTTAAAAAGAGGATGGTTAACGTGCAGCCTGACAGTGCTTGCCCATGGCCTGGACTGGAGTTCCCATAGGAGGAAATGGAGCTTTGGGCTCCTTACTGAAACTGACACTATAGAAACGGGTCATGTACTCACAGACAGACCAGGCTGGTATAGGCAGAAGGCAGAAAAATGCTGATCATCCTAGAGACTTCATTTTTGCCATGTTATTAAAGTTACTGTTCTCAACTTCCTTCCCCCACTTTAGATTGTGAGGACCTCTGTTCTTAGAAAACTTACATTTTATCTGTGGCTAGCAGTATGAAGGATTTTTAAAAATGAAGTATTAATATCACATGACTCTTTAATCTTCATATCTCAAACAGGATAAAAATGTCAGATTTTATAAAATGAGCCTAGAAATCTTTTCTATGTAGAGATTTGCTAACTGATGTCTGTGGGTCCCAAGAGATTGAGCTGGAAAAAGTCTAGTGAACAGAAGTAGCACACTTTAATTTGTCACTTCCAATTATCACACAGCGTTCCTTTTTAGCAGGTGATGGTTAGGTTTGGTTTGGACACCCAAGACAATGTGTATCCAGAATAAAGAAGGGCGTTGGACTGGGTTTCATCAAGGGGAAATGAAGATACTGGGTACTATGCCTCTGGCGGGTCTTGCTCCCTTTCAATAGCTGTGTTTAGAGGATCATAGCTGTCAGGAGAGCTTCCCTTTCCTTTAACATTTGGGAGTTGTTTTTGCCTGGAGAATCCCAGGGATGGGGGAGCCTGGTGGGCTGCTGTCTCCGGGGTCGCAGAGTCGGACACGACTGAAGCGACTTAGCAGCAGCAGGAGAGCAGTTAAACCCTCATCATCATTCAGAGCTGCTTGGGACTGGTTTGCCAGGAATAAAACCATCTTGGCCAACAACATTGGCATTGGCACAAGTGCCTGACCTTGGGCTTCCTTCTCTGAGACTCGCTTCTGACCTTTACCTCTTTTTTTAACCAACACTGTAACATAACTGTAATGAAGCTACTGAGATAGCTTGGGTTTCAGGGGAAGCTATAATGAGTGTAAAACATCGGCAAGGCAAAGTGTTAAGAGCAATGATAAAGAATTAACTATATGCCCATGAACAGCTGCTGGATTCCAACCATAGACAGGATGAAAAATATCAACAAACCTGCTTACTAGTTATCTGTTTTATATATAGCAGTGTGTATAGGTCAGTCCCAATCTCCCAATTAATCCCTCTCTCCTTGCCCGCCCCCCAGTAACCTTAAGTTTGTTTTCTGCATTTGTGACTTGTTTCTTTGTAAAAAGGTTCATTTGTACCATTTTTTCGGATTCCACATATAAGCAATGTGATATTTGTCTGACTTCACTCAGTATGACAGTCTCTAGGTCCATCCATGTTGCGGTAAATGGCCAGTATTTCATTGTTTTTATGGCTGAGTAATATCCCATTGCATATATGTGCCATATCTTCTTTATGATTCCTCTGTTGATGGACATTGAAGTTGCTTCCATATCCTGGCTATTGTAAACAGGGCTGCAGTGAACACTGGGGTGCAGGTGTCTTCTCAAATTAGGGTTTCCTCCAGGTATATACCCACGAGTAGGACTGCTGGATCATATGGTAGCTCTATTTTTATTTTTTTAAGGAACCTCCATACTGTTCTCCATAATGGTTGTACCAGTGTATATTCCCACCAACAGTGTAGGAGGGTTCCCTTTTCTCCACATCCTCCCCAGCATTTACTGGAGATTTCTTTGATGATGGCTATTCTGACTAGCGGAGAAGGCGATGGCACCCCACTCCAGTACTCTTGCCTGGGAAAATCCCATGGACGGAGGAGCCTCGTAGGCTACAGTCCATGGGGTCGCTAAGAGTCGGACGTGACTGAGCGACTTCACTTTCACTTTTCACTTTCATGCATTGGAGAAGGAAATGGCAACCCACTCCAGTGTTCTTGCCTGGAGAATCCCAGGGACAGAGGAGCCTGGTGGGCTTCTGTCTACGGGGTTGCACAGAGTCGGACATGACTGAAGCGACTTAGCAGCAGCAGCAGCAGCATTCTGACTGATGTGAGGTGATACTTCATTGTCGTTTGGTTTGTATCTCTCTAATGATTAGGGATGCTGAGCATCTTTTCATGTGCCTCTTGGCCATCTGTATGTCTTCACTGGAGAAATGTCTATGTAGATCTGCCCCGTTTTTTTGTTGGATTGTTTGTTTCTCGGTTTCCTAATCTGCATTTCCTCCCATGCTGCCCCATCAGCTGACTCCGTGCCCAACCTCATCCCTCTCACCATGGCCCTGAGCCACATGGCGCTGCTGGCACAGGTGGTTCTCGGGTCTGTGCCCTACCACCACAGCCCGCTGGAAGCGGGGTGAGAGAAAAAGGTGGCTGACTAGTCTTTATAATGATGTCAGATTCTACCTCTGACAGCGGCAAAACACACAGATCCCAGTGGCTGCAACATATACAAGCCCGCATGTTATCTGCCCTTGATGCGGGGGAAGCCTTCACGGCCATGGCCATATTCTGTTCTGTGCCCTGTATTCTTTCTCTGCTCTCCTGCCTCAGGACTCTCTGCAGCGCCATAAAATTCATTCTTCCTAACTAGGAGTCTTTCCCTGGAATACTATGGGGATGTTCTGTGGCATGCCCTCTTAGCTTCCCAGCACTAACTGCCAGCTCTGTGACCTCTGGTCTGAAGTTGAATGGAAGGAAGAGGTCTTTTTGTTTGCTCAACAGCCAGATCCATCTGTTAAGTAGAAAATACAGTGTTCTTTCTCTCCTGAAAGAAAATCTTATTAATCACTCTGTTTATATAACTAGTCTTCTTCCTATGAAATCAGGTTCTGAAAGAAAAAATACTTTCAATCATTGCGTACATTTGAATGAGTTTCAGAGTACATTTGGATCCTATCTCTAGATGCATTGTTACACAGGGTGAGTTTGAACTCTATCCTCTGGAACATCTGACAACTCAAACCCACAGCCGCCTCAGGTGTAGCAGAGCCCGCAAGACATAACAGGTACTGTCTGATCTCAGATTTACAAGAAGGTGTTCCAACGCTCTCTTAACCATGCACTCAGCACTTCCCTTCTGTTGTTAAAGCAGATATAACTGCACGTTAAAACCCGAGTATCGTCTGTATTATTGTTTTCAGATTGTCTTTAGAAATCTTTGCTGTCAGAAAAGCAATCTTTGAGAAATTTTTGCTGCTTTTCCCGAGACCATCACTACCACCCCCCTGTTGGAGTCTGGGACTGTGAAAGCAGAAACAGATCTTGTGCCCTTTTCCTGGCTACCAAGTAGAATAGCAGAGAGAGACAGAGCCAGATAAACCTTGGGGCCAAGGCTCAGCTCAGATATTCCTCTCTGAGAGGCATTTCAGTCCATGCCCCTGCATTTAGGTAGAACAGGATGGCCCTCCGAGTGGTTTAACAAGATGCTTGCTGAAACTCACTAGCATTGATTAAGGGTTCTGTGCTGGTATTTTACATTCATTTACTCATCATAATATGAGGAAATTTTTTTTTTAAATCTCTATTTTATAGTTGAGGAGTCTAAAGTCCAGGGAAGTTAATACATTTGTCCAAGGTCTCACAGCTTATGGGGGAACTGGCATCCAAACACAGTAATGAAGCTGGGGAGCCGAACCACTTCCCCTCTGTGCCTGCATATCAGAGGAGCTCTCACATCCTTTATGTACCCACCCCTGGCTGGCAGGAGGCTTTGCAGGACATTCCTGTACGGACCTGGCCCATATCACTTGTGTTTCCTCAGGCGGGGCACCTGGCTGACTGCTTCCCACTCTGGTCCTGCCTTCTCTGCAGCCTGGAAGGAACTGTCATTTCTCATTCTCTGGGCAGGTGTGCTTTGATTCCTTTAGGACCCTCTTTCCACTTTCATGAGGGCCTCAGGAGAAAGGGGAATACAAAAGGTGTTCACACTTTCTTGCCCCTGATCTCCAGTTAGCTGGAGACTTAACATTCGAGGTGGAATCAGATTTTCCACCCTGGCCTTCTCACTCTTTACAGCTTATAAAACACTTTCATTGAACCTAGCAAACATTCTGCTTCCTTTAGTAAATGCATCCAAAATCTTTCATGGAGTCACTTTATTTTCCTCCCGGGCTGACTTCCTCTTTTGAGACCACAGTCAGGGAGAAGGTCAGTTGAGGTGAGGCAAGTTTTAAGTATGACCTTAGACATGGATGAGTGATGCCTCTAAACACCGCGGTTGTTAACTTGTTTGGCTTCGTGTCCAGTAGGGACATAAGCAAATAGAGAAAGTTTTCTGCAACGGGATGGTGCTGTCACCATCACAGCAGCAGGAACATGGTGCTTAAGGGACCATGGGCCTGACTTAGGGATGCACACCCCCTCTGCCCCCAGCCCGCTCCACTGATGTGTGCCAAGAAAGATTCCAGGCCTGGGACTGATGTTCAGTGTTCCCTGAACCTCCCATCTCTGCATCTTTTCTAGGGGGTGGGGCTTAGTCATGGCGCTATAACCCCGCCCCCCCTCAACTGGCCTTCTGCTCCCTCAGCACCAGAGGTTACCCCCCTGCTCCTCCCTGAAATGGTCCCCCTCCTAGTTTCTGTTCCATGATCTCTGTCCTCCTCTGACTGTCTCATGAGCTCTGCTGCCACCCTGGCCTTCTTCTCACCCTGTGCCAGGGCTGGGAGCCAGCACAGGCATATGTGGAGCCAGGTGTGAGGCTGTGAGGAGTGCCGGGACCAGGGGTCATGTGCCCCAGCCAAGGAGGCAGCCATGCCCAACTCAGGTCATTTTCACCAGGAAGTAGTACAGGTCCAGTGTTCCAGAATATTCCATCTCCCAAGAGAATTTGGAAAACTTGACTTTCATGTGATGTGACATTTGCTACTTCTTTGACTAGTTAAAATTATTTTCAAACACTCTACGTGGGCCAAATAAAATGTCTGTGGCCTGGGGCTGCCCTCGATTCTCTTCTCCCTCCACGTCCACCTTCCCTGCATGCCAGCCTCCCTCCCAGCCTCAGCTCTATCTTACCAAATGTTGTCATCATCCCTGAGAATCAAGACTTCTCACCCTGGTCAGGCTCCTCCTGGTGGATGTCTGCACATCACAGATGCAAAGCTGAGCTCACCAAATTCCCAAATCTGTCAGGTCTTGAGAAATGATCGAATGGTAGATGTTTATTATGTCTTATTATTATTCCTCTGACAAAAGTCATCGCTGCTCCTATTTCTACTTCTACTGACACCAGTACTCCCAACTATAATTGGTTCCTCTTCTGTCACCCGTTTCCATCACTCAGCATCCAGAGAGGACCCTGGGACCTGGCCGCCCTCTTCTCTCTGCCCCCTAGTTCCAGGCATTGTGGAGTCTGCTCAGTCTTCTTTCACAAGCCCTCCAGGGCTTGCTTCCTGCCTTTCCTTTTACGAACGAGAGACTCTAGTTTCCAAACATATGTTTTCTTGGCAGTGAGCTCAGCCTTCTAAATAGTCACCCCCATGTATCTCTTCCCTCTCTACTAGGGATTTAGCCATCATGTCGTGGCTAGAGTTATCTCCTAGGTCAAGGGCAGCTCTCATCATTCACGTCATTCACATTATAAACTGTAGACAGGTCCTGCTGGCTCCCTCGTGGTTCCTTAGCTGTCCTTTCATGCCAGCCCGAACACCCAATGTCGCGGGTGCTTCCCTGCAGCCATGCCAGTCTGCATTCTCAGGCATGTGGTAATTCTATCCACCTCATGTCATCAAATGTCCCCTCTTCTGTTAGGCCACCGCCTGCCTTCTCACCACCAGCCCCCCAATCCGAGTGGCCCAGTTTCTCTCCGAAGCTTCTGCTGCACTTGACTATGTCTTCCTTTTATCCAGCTGTGTTAGTTAAAGCGGGCTCTCCTCTGCCCGCTTCTCTCAATCAGCTCCTTCATGGGGAGACACTGTCCTTGTCATCTGTGCACTGCCTGCACCACCCCCCACCACCATGAAGCCTAGTGCACTGCCTTGCATAGACACCTGCAACTTTTATAAATTGAACTTTTTTTTTCTTCCACAAGGAGGATGGCAGTATCTAAAGGGCTCAAGATATTCAAAGTCAACACAAAACTGCCTGGTCATTTGAAGGAATATTATCAGAATTCTAAGTGTAAGCTAGTGGAAAGCATCATTCTGCCTGACTCTGTTCACAGGGATGAAGTCTGCAGGGGAGAACAGCCACGCCTTGGTCTGCTTTTCTCTGTTCAGTGCCTTTCCACAGTGCCCCTTGGAAGCTTGGCTTCTGTGCCAGGGCAGGAAAGAATGGGCAAAGGCGTTCAGACACTGGGGCTTCTGCCACCCTGGCACCAAGAGCCCCACACTGTTCCTCTTGCCCAGAAGAACAAGTTGTACCCACACATTCACGAGGTGTCCTCTGCTCACACCGTTGGCAGGCCTGGGAGTTTCCCATAAGCCATCTGGCTCTGTTCTGCTGCCCTTGTAGCTTGAATTTTTTGCAGCATTGTCTTTTGTTAATTAGCTTTTAGAACTACTCCATCAGGGATTGTATCCCATTGACTTTCCTAAGAAGGGAGTCTACTCGTTTCTTCGGTGTGTGTATTTTCCCGTCTTTCTGAGTTGCACACACTTATCTAGGCAGAGCCCACACAGCACGAGCGCCTAGCTCTTCCAGAATGGAGTTGTTTATGAGACGTTTCCTATAAGTCTGCTGACCACCCTGCATGCCCAGAGCACTCACTGCTCTGAAGCTCTCAAAGCTGCTTTTACTTTAGAGTTCCACCTCCAAATTCAGCACCACCAGGCCTTTCATTCCCCGTCTCTTGGAAAGAGGAGAAACCATTAAACTCCATCATTTTTTACTAGCTCTCGTTTGAAGCTCTTGTAGCACTTTATGAGGTCTCTCCTGTCAGTTTGCTTAGGGACCTTGGCAGCCTCCTCCTTCCACCTGATCGCACTCACCTGAAGCAATCCAGGAGGTTTGGCAGCTTTGGACACCTGACATGGCAGGGCTGGTCATCTCCCAGCCCGACCCTTTCTTATGTGCACCTTCAGGATCTTTTCAAATTTACTGGGTAAATTCCACTCCAAGGAAGTTATCAACTTCTGCTCATTACTTTTGCCTCGTGTTCTTAAGCTAGACTTGGAAAGGGGTATTTGGGGGCTGTTATAAATTCAATGAAAGATAACGATTTAAATTTTTGAGAAGTTTTTATCCAAGGCCATTTTCTTTTGATAATGGAAAAGTATGTGTCTTTAAAATTAGAAATGACATCCTGCCATGAAGAGTGAATTATCCTGTACTGGTCTTTGGTCCAGAAATGATCAGAATGCCTGTACTGACCACTTCATGAAAGGCGAGTTGGCCCAAAACATCTTGATAGGAGGTCAGTTGTGAGGAAGTTGCCCAATTGATATAAATTCAGAGGATGGATACACACACACAATCCTTAAATGTGTGGCAATGTGTTCCAATTCTGGTCTATGTGGCAAGAGTCTCAGTCATGAAACATTTCAAAATGGAAGAGCAGGAGAGAAGGGAGCATCTCGAAGGAAAAAAACTCTTCAGTCAAAACTATAATATCTTTGTTGCATAAATAAAAGTGTCCAACTTTGTTTTTCCTGGAGCCTGAACACAGAACTTTTAAGTTTCTCACCCTTGCGGCTCCTTCACCCAGAGCGTCAGAATAATGACTCTCTCTCTTCTCTCCGTGGTCTTGTCAGAGAGCGGGAATCCTGGCCGGCTGGTCAGGTCACTGAGAAAAATGGCACAGCTGTTCCGAAAAGTAGCCCCATTCATAAGCTGCCGGCTGTCCTCAACTGCAGTGCTGGAGAAAGGCACACTGTTTTATAGAGAGTTTCTTTTCTTTAAAGGGGGGGAAAAATACATGGTATTTACAGGAAAGAAAACTGGGCCCTTCGGTTTTATTTTGGTTGCCACGTCTGAAATGGAAGTGGGGAAGGCCAGAAATACACACGAGCAACTGCGCCTTGACAGGGTGATTCATAGTGGTTGTGCCGCCTCTGATGGAAAATTCAGCTGGTTAAGCAAGATCAGCCATGAAGCCTCACATCATCTCCTCTGCCAGGGTTGATGCCTACCGTCTTGTGACAGCCTTACTGTGTGTGATTGTATGATTGACTGTCTTTCTCCCCCTCTCAGTTCATGACCAAGAACCCCACCATGCGCTTGGGCAGCCCAAGTCAAGGCGGTGAGCATGCCATTTTGAGACACCCTTTCTTTAAGGAAATCGACTGGACCCAGCTGAACCATCGCCAAGTAGAACCACCTTTCCGACCCAGAATCGTAAGTGTCCGAGACCACCTGAGTAGACCTTCTTTCTTAAAACTGTCTCAGTGTTCCACTCGAGCAGCTAGATGGTCGAGGGAATGACCAGACTGGAAGTTCAGCCAGATGCTTTACAGGGCAGCCTCATCCAGGACTCCTCCTTGCCCCCAAGGCAATAGCTCTCGGTGTGCCGTACATTTCAAGAAGTGTTTACCTCTTGCTTGCCTTGGCCCCATCCTCTCAAGTTAAAATTTCCTGAAGAGGCCTTGAAACTTTCCAGGTTTACCCAAAAGAGTTTGGTTGAGAAATTCATTGTTCTAGCTGATTTCCTTATGCTCCTTAATCAGGGAGCCTTTCCCAAGCCCCCAGGAAAGAAGAGAGGATGTGAAATGCACCTCAGGGCCCTGAGCCTGGCTCCCTGGCTTGGAGAGCTTAGGTCTGTGTCAGCCCCTGCAGCACAGGGCTCAGGGCAAAGGAGGCCAAGTCCTTTATGTCTAGGAAATACTGGGAGCACTGTGTGTGCCTCCCCAAGGGAGGAAGCTAAGTAGGGCGGCATTCCTGAAGGGGTCCAGCTCTTAGACTGAGAGCTAAGCTGTTTCTCATGGGTGAGTCAAGAGAACCACAATGGGAAGGCAGAGAAACTGGGCTTCCAGTACACCATGAGTTAGGGGGACGATGGATGCTCAGAGAGAAATATCATTGACTCCAGGAAGAAAAGTGAGAGATCTCACAATGGTAAAGATGATCTCTCCAGCATTAGTTTATAAAGATGTAAAATACACGTTTCCATATGTCATTGGCTTAATCTGTAACAGCCTGCTAGGTTGAGATACCAAACACCCAGAGCATAAAACCACTTCCTTTCATGGGCATCCCCCTGCCAGCTGTTCTGGGAGGAGGGGAAGTTTTGCCAGCAGGGCAGAATGAATCTGCTGGTGAGTGAAGTAAGAAGCATTTGTTCCCTGAACTCAGAATTTCCAAGAAGTCTTTGAGGAAAATCTCTTCAATCACATAGTGTGAATTTACTTAACGTCTGTTGTCTTGTGGGCCCCTGTTTGGCCTGCTGAGCAGTGGTACCTCCACGAAATGGACAGGGTGAACCAGCTGGCTGGGTCAGGTGAGCAAGTTAATTCCTTAGCTTCCCAGCCTAAGACTGGTCTGCTCAGCAAGCTTTTTATGAGGCTAGTGAATTGGCAGTTAGAAATGCCCTAATAATACACGATGCAGTAGAATTAGTAGAAAGCACTGTTTAACCAATTGTCATACCTGGAAATAATGCTGCCGAGAGAGTTGCAGGGCCGTCCTCTGAACTCACTGGCAAGGGCTAAGTCCCACGGAAGATTAATAAGCCTCATGCACAGAATCTGAAAGTTTCCTTGTTTCCTTTTTGACAGAAATCCCGAGAAGACGTCAGTAATTTTGACCCTGACTTCATAAAGGAAGAACCGGTTTTAACTCCAATTGATGAGGGACATCTTCCTATGATCAACCAGGATGAGTTTAGAAACTTTTCCTTTGTCTCTCCAGAGTTGCATCCATAGCCTGTGGTGAATGGGAGAGATGGTATGAGAAGCAAAAGGAGAGATTTTTCCAGGAATTTCCTCTGTGGGGAACTCCTCAGTGTCAATGTTAGAACAAGACCCTTACCTTCAGGGAACAGGTGGAGAGCTCTGTGAAGGACGGAACATCAAGAGATCAACCACTTCAAGTTCTGAGGGAGCCAGGGTCCTAGAAATATTGGATACCGAAATGAGATTTCATGAAGAAACACACTGCTCAGCTCTGAATTTCCATGGCTACTTCAGGTTCAGGATATTAATAGGAGCCAAAAGAACAAAAGGTGTGAAGAATAAACCAGATCCTAGAACTTCCAATCACTCAGGCATTCTTACTTCAAGGGACAAACCTAGACTTTGTATGGCCCAACTCCCAGCTCTTCTGTAAGCCAGTGAGCCCCGAATACTGGCAGTCTGCAAGAAGTCTCTAAATGCTCATGAAGAACTTGACGAGAAGGAAAGGGATGGCTTTCCAAATAGAATGACTTACTCTGAACAAGAAATAGTGTCCATAAAGCTCATAAAGCCCAATCTTGACAACAGTTGGACATCAAGGCAACTGCTACAGCTTATTCTTTTATCTTTCCATTCACTTCATAGATATTTATTGAGTGCCAAGTGAGACGGCGCTGCAGTACCCAGCAGTGTGAACAGATTTGCTCTCACCAAGCTTTTATCCTTAAGTTACCCGAAAGGTGTGTGCATTCTGTGAAATGCCTCTCCACGTTGCCTACGTCATACTTTGTCTGCACATAACTTTTTTGAAGGCAGCTTGCTGCCCCAACAGCAACTATCCAAATACTTGGCAGGTTGACCAGCAGATGAGCTCAGCAGCTTGTAGACTGGTGGCATCTCATCGTGGAGGCAATGTGCCGATATTGCTCTGTTCTCATCACTGGAGAACCGCTCTCCACTCGGGTCCATGACCAGACTTATGGCTTATACCTTAGCAAGTTATTTAAATTATATTTTAAGAGACAAAGATGTTTGTTATGTGTTTTAATAATTAGAAATGGCTCTTGTAAGCAGGACATGTATCAAAGAAGGACCTTATCATATGTACCCATGTATGCAGTTGGAGAATTTTATCTGGCTGAAATAAATGCATTTTGTAACAAAAGGGATTTTACTTGTCCAGAAGGATTTGTCCCATCCCCACTAGGAGAGGAGATATGTAATTAAAATAAGCTTTGAGCAAAACAGATAGAACTTTTGACTCAAAGCAACTTCCTGAGAGCAAGGGTTGGCATCCCATTGTGTTTGTCACTTAAATGAATGTGGCCTGTCTCTTCGTAACCACAACTTTCGTTCTGAGTCAGGGTAGGTAATGCTGGCCAAGCCTCACTGGCACAGACTCATCCTCAAACTCTTTGTAGCTAGACATGGTAATTGCTTATTTCTCATCCAGTGAGAGCAAGTTCAACAGCCCTCTTCCTGCTCTTTACTATGCCATCTGATTATGCAGGTTCCAAGTTTGCCATAGGAGGGGAAGGGAGAAATGGAGGCAGTGCTGATGTTTACCTGCCTCTCCTAGGAGAAACACGCATCACCTGTGCTCACACCAGATGGGCCAGAACAACATACAGGACTGGGGGTTACAGAGGAGCCAAGGGGTATCTGGGCAGTAATGACAGTCATTACTGTCATTTTTGTATTCCAAGATGGAAAATGGCTTTTAAATGAAGAGAATATTTAGAAGCCTCCCTTTATATTTCACTCTCAGCCATTCTTCGATATACTCACTCGTAATTTTACTAGGTCGTCACGATACCCCTGTGAGGCAAGCTGCTCATTCTACCACTAGGTGCAGTGTGAGCACCAAGGTACATTTTGTACCCAAGAACAAGAGAGAATCTGAGAAGTTGAGTTAGTTGATTACCTGAAGGTTTCAGACTTGGTAAAGAGTAGGTCCAATCTAGAGTCTAAATCTTGGATGTTCTAATCCAACAGACTTCTGGAAAGGGACTCAAGGTCTGTTTGGCTTTCGTAGCAACTTTGCAGCTCAGTGTCTCCTTTTGCTCTGTGGGGCTGACTAGCTTCGGTCTAGTCCATAGTACTCTTGCCTTGAAAATCCCATGGACAGAGGAGCCTGGTAGGCTGCAGTCCATGAGGTTGCTAAGAGTCAGACATGACTGAGCGACTTCACTTTCACTTTTCACTTTCATGCATCGGAGAAGGAAATGGCCACCCACTCCAGTGTTCTTGCCTGGAAAATCCCAGGGACGGGGGAGCCTAGTGGGCTGCTGTCTATGGGGTCACACAGAGTCAGACACGACTGAAGTGATTTAGCTGCAGAAGCAGCAGTCCACAGTGTAAAGAACCACGAAGAACAGAGCAGGCCTCCTGTGCTTGTTTACAAAATCCACTATCACAGGCCTGCAAAGGACCCCAGTATCTTCTAGACCTAGCAGCTTCCCTCTTGCCATCCTATTCCCAAGTCTGCCACCTGGGTCCCCTAATTTGGGTTCAATCCATTCTTTTAAGATAACTGCAGCTCTGTCAGATTATCTGACAGCCAGACTTGGCAATGATAGGATTTCTAACATTTCTGCCCCATCCTTCTTTTTATATGTGAGGAGAGAGAGGAAGTACAGGATGTTGACCTAAAACTCAGAGAGTCTTCGACCCTGGAGTTGGAGCTCTGTTTCATATCTTTCATCTGTCCTCCTAAACCTTACTTCCCTCTTGAGGATCACAAGGCCATGGGCCCGCACTTCCTGAGGCGGGCTGGCCACAAGCCATTTGATCAGCGGATGCTTAGTCTGCCAGGCCTGCTCAGTCCCCTGAGCTCCGTGGGTACCGTGGAGGTCAAGATGAGGTCACACTGCCATTTCCCTCCCCCAAGACCATCTCACCTCTTCAAAAAGGAATCTTGGAAAGTCTTAAGACCTTAACACTCTTCTCCCTCATCCCCACACCCATTTGTCCCTGTTCTCCCAAACTATTCCATGCTACCCTATTAGCCATGCAGCCCTGAGTGTTTGAAAGGAAAATAGAGCATTTGCTCTGACATGTTGATTATCTTTTGACTGTAGAAGGAGTTTTCGCTTACTAATGGATAACAGTTATTGCACGTTTACTACAGATGAGGTGCTGTTACACTTTTCAGTGAATTTACTCATTCAGTGCCCCAAGGGGTGGGCAGTCTCATCTCCATTGTACAGATGGGGAAACTGAGGTATTGAGTGATTAAGGAATTTGTCTGAAGTCACACAAGTGAAACAGTAGGGTCAGGATTGATGCCAGGCAGTTTAACTCCTGAGTCCCTAGTTTTAGCCCAAATTGTAAAAATTCCTCTATTAAGGTCAATTTTATTGTTCCCACTTTTGTGAGGTATTGAGCACAATAAAAAGGGTGTAAACTGGATTTAGCAGAGCGCTAGATAAACTGCCAGCTGGGCAGGACAGTATTACTCATCCGGTCTGTAGAACCCTTTATCAGCAGTGAAATTGTGTGATTTGCATGTCAAGGCCTGGAGTGGCTCACCCACGCCCCGCAGCGTCTGTCCCTTAAAGGAACTGGGGCAGGCCAGAATGATGCAATCAGGACTTGGACCTTCCTGAGGAAGAGGAAATAGTCTGGGTCAAACTGGATCCTGTAAACCCTGTGTGAGCCCCTGAGGTAATCTCTGGGCTTTGGAGGTGAGAGTGCATGGTGAGGGGTGGTCCCGTCCCTTTCTCTTTCCTCCTGGAGGAGCCCTTGTGTTTCAGCAACCCACCTTGGCCACCCACCCTGCTGGTAACATGGAATCATCAGAAAGGGGACATTCAGCCTGGGGCTCACCTGGGCAGCTGCATGTTTACAGCTACAGAGCTGATGTAATTTGGTAACAAAGAAAAGACCAAATTAAAAGCACCCCATTTATCACTTGTTGATCTTAATTGGGTAAAGGTTGCTATAAAGATATTCCAGTCACAGATCTGGCCTTGACTGTATCACAGGCCAACACTGTAAGGCTTTATGTCCCCTCTGTTCCCAGATTTGGTCATCCTGATTGCTTTGTCTGGCTGTGTTGACTTAAAATTACTAGGCAGCTCTCTCTGATTGCCCCTGGCTCAGAGTTGCACCAGGTCCTATAACTTCATTTTACGTCATCTAGGGATAAGACTCTGACACTGCCAGAGACATGTGCAGTGGAAATGTCATAAGTGGTCATATGGCACTCTAAACTAAGGTGCACCTTGGACAGATCAGGTCCAAGTGCAGCTATCAATGAGGCTTTATCATCTCTCTTCCTTCCTGTGTTGAATTAGAACCACGGCTAAGAGTGCCACCCTCAGCTTCTTCCTGTTCCAGAGGCACTCCCATCACCTCCACTCCCCTGTCAATTCCTCTTTCTCTCCTCCTCATCTTTTGCATTCTTTATTCCCTTGTGTAATAAGCCAGCTCTATACTCTCTCCCTCCCTCTATCATTTGGTTTTCAAGCCCAGTGGGTCATACAACCAGCTTTCAAAACACAAAGATGACATAAAATCCTGATTTGCCTATCTTATATGCTCTTTTAGGGCCCAGAAATGGAAGCCATCCATCCCTTGTATTGCCACATCTTCGGCTTCACCCCCCTACCCACACTCTACCTGCTATGTCAGGTATTACCCTGCCTGCTCTGCCCACCATGGCTCAGTGGTAGCGATTATTACCGTCAGCTATTTCAGAGGACAAGGGAAGATTGCAGGTGATGTCCTCCAGGAAAATGGGCAAGTGGGACCTCCATGTTCTTCACGCTGCCCATCTCACCTATGGGGATGCCATGCTAGCTCCAAGTTGGAGGGCTTTGTACTTTCCTGAGTAGTTGCCTGCAGAGATTTCTCAGGAGATTCTTTCAAAAGGATGTTCTTTCAAAAGGATGTTCTGAGTCTGTCCTACCCTGATTGACATGCAGAGTCGGCATTAAGCTTGAAACTGTGCTGCTCACCCTTAAAAAAGAGGCTTAGGAAGTTCCCATGGTTTTCCATAAAATGGTTCTTATCTTAAACCTTTCAGGAATTCTTTTGTTCTGCTGGATTCAACTCACTCTGACCAGATAACACAGAACCACAGCCCAACACCAGCACCTGTTGGGCATGCTCTGGACACTCAGCACACACACCATGGTGAACACGCGTGCTCACAATGTCCACTGCACCCTGGCATGAATTAGGATTTGAAACCAATCATGGAACACAGGGCCTTTTCTTTCTGTTTGAAGATATCTATGAAGATTTCTGGTAAAACCAGAGACCTCATAGTCCTATGTATTCCTACTGGAACTTGAGCCATAGCACCCTTGTCCTCACGCAACACCCAAAGACCACCCAGAGCTCCCTTTCTCACACCACCAAGGCAGTTCTTACCCACAGAGGTTTCATTCCTCCAAAGGCACCGACCACAGCTGGGAGGATTCGGGCTAAATAAAGTGAAGATTGTGCAGGCACCGAGTGCAGTCCAACATTCAAGTGGCTGAAACAGGAGTCTTCTTTGGAGACATCTCAAATTAGAAACCGAAGCTGGTCTAGCAGTCATTTGATCTGACAGTGTCAGAAATTGCCTGGATGATCTCGGAAGTTCTTCCAGCCTTATGCTCTCAAGACTACAGGTGAACAGTGGAATATGGTTCATCAGCCTCCATCAATAGATGTCCACTCCATACTAGCCTCACCACATGCAAAACCTCCATTTCTCAGATTTCCTCCCCACCATCCCTCTCTGTGCAACCTTCACACCCTGGCACACCCCTACACCTCCACAAGCTCTCTCTCCCCCAAACCCCCCTGAGGCTCACACAGATCTCTTGTCCCCCAAAATCACATATCCATATCTCATCTCATGTGGAGGTTGCCCCTCATATTTCTCAAGCTTGTCCACACGTGAAAAGGAAAAAGGCTTTCTAAAGTTACCATCAGGCCAAGATCACAAGAAGGATAAGCCCTCTTCTAGAAACTGATAATATAGCACTCGTAAATGAAAGAGAAAGCAATATTCCTCAACTCAGTTCCCTATTTTCTCAAAATTATTTTCAAGGATACAATTGTCATTGATAAAATGAATTGTAGGCCAAGGGAGATAAAGAGATGATATCAGTTATTTAGGTAAGTACAGGCAAAATTGCAGAATTATTTAAGCTGTAATTTATGAGCACTGGAAGGGTTACTAATCATTAGGATTGTACAGGGATTCATAAAAGACATGTCTTGAAAGTCTAATCTTGTTTTCTTTGTTGACGGTTACTAGACTGGTTGATCAGGCATGTATGATCTGTTTCACATAACTGAACTTCAAAAATATACATGACAAAAAGTCTTACTTCCTTGTGGCCCAGCAGGATTCAAGGAACAATGGTACCCAAAGTATGGTGATTAATAGATTAGTATCAATCTGAAATAGTGTTCTGCAACCTAAGGTAATTCCTGCTTCCCTAGGATTAATAGACAAATTTCATGTCTTCCTTTAGTCTTATTTTAGATTTCAAACATCATGACCTACCACAAAAATAAAACAGTTAAACACAGTGCCACTTTGTTTTCCAACTACACATGCTTTCTCAGGAGATTCTGGTACATAGAGCAAAGTGGAGCTTAGAGATCTATTCGCTCATGAAACTAACATTTATTAGGCATCAACTATATGTCTACATGCTTTTGTGGCTGGAAAAACAAAACAAAACCTAAAAGATCCCTGCATTCTAATCTAGAGATGTAACAGTGTTTACCCAAACGAATCCATTCAGTGGTATAGCAGCTTTGTGGTCTTATATTCCACATAATTGTGTCTGTAGCACCTGGCCCATTGTACGTGCTAAAGAAATATGTGCTGTTGAATGATACCATCAGAGCTAGGTGTCAGCCACTCACTTTTTTGACTCCAAAGATAATACTCTTGCTCATCTCTATGCTGGAATAAATTTAAGAAATATAACTTGTACGTGGGTCTGAAGAACCTGAGTATATTGGGGCAAGATGGAGATGATAGCATGAGTAAAAAGTAGACAGAAGCAAAGAGAATAAATTCAATGTATGTATTCATCCAACAAATGTTTATTAGGATTTATCAGACCTTTTGCTAAGTGATGGAGACACTATGACAAGCAAGATAGTCACAGTCCCCAGCGTCCTTGAGCTTATCACCCAGTGAATACAGGGATAGGGTGCCATGACTGCCAAATCAATAAAAATGCGATCAAGGCCCCAGCGTTCCCACTGCACTGTTTCAGAGGAGCAGGTGATGAGCCCATTGAGCTTGCTGTGATTAGACTGTGCCCGAAAAACTGCACTCAGTTGAGGATACCAGCGTATAGATACAAAGCTCCATTGTGACCAGAGGAGAGTCAACTGGGTGATGGGGAGAAAAAGCATGCAACACAGCAATGAGGGGGTAAACTGGGCATGAGCCTGAGAAGGAAAGGACCTTCAAGTATACAAAAAACTACCGTGGTGATCATTAAGGCTGCTCTCCAAGTGTTTCCAGCTCTCTTTCTTCTGGGCATAGGGTGAGAAACCATTTTGGGCCCCGTTATGGGTGATGAAGCCATGTGAAGAGTTCTAGTCAACAAGTTAAGAGAATGATGTATAGTACATGTCAGCTAGATTATTCACTGCTAAGAAAGCCTCTCTTTCCCCTTCAGTGAGCACACTCTCTCTTTCTCCCAATAAATGGCCATGTTGGAACATGATGACTGGCTCCCTGAGTGATTAACATGAACTAAGAGCAACTAACACTTTCACCTGCAAGCCCTCAACCAACCCTTGATGGATATTTTACAAGATCAGCAATAATTATTCGTATTTTTGTTACTGCAAAGATTGTGGTGGTTGTTTGCCACTGTGGCATAACGTAGTCCATCCTGACTATTTTCTTGGGCTCCAAAATTACTGCAGATGGTGACTGCAGCCATGAAATTAAAAGATACTTGCTCCTTGGAAGAAAGGCTATGACAAACCTAGACAGTGTATTAAAAAGCAGAGTTATCACTTTGCCAACAAAGGTCCGTATAGTCAAAGCTATGGTTTTTCCGGTAGTCATGCACAGATGTAAGAGTTGGACCATAAAGAAGGCTGAGTGCTGAAGAATTAATGCTTTCAAACTGTGATGGCTGGAGAAGACTCTTGAGAGTCCCTTGGACTCTCAAGCAAAGAGATCAAACCAGTTAATCCTAAAGGAAATCAACCCTGAATATTCACTGGAATGACTGATGCTGAAGCTCTAATACTTTGACCACCTGATGGGAAGAGCTGACTCACTGGAAAAGATTGAGGGCAGGAGGAGCAGGGGGTGACAGAGGATGAGATGATTGGATGGCATCACCAACTCAATGGACATGAGTTTGAGCAAACTCTGGGAGACAGTGAAGGACAGGGAAGCCTACAGTGCTACAGTCCATGGGGTCATGAAGAATTGGACATGACTGAACAACTGAACAACATCATCCTGACTAATGCTTGCTATATGGAGAAAGTCTGGTAATTTAGAGCTCTCAGGGTTAAAACTGGAATCTTGTCAGGCTGCAACAGGGGTTACAGAATTTGTTTTAGCATAAAAGCGTACTTTTTTCACAAAGGTACTCAAGCATATAATCCACTTTCTTGGGAAAGAAGGAGTTCACCATCACTGGACATCTTCAAGGATCTTTGGTGGGATGCTGGACAGGAAGTCGGACCAGACCATCTCAGAAAGGCTCCTTGCAACCCTAGGAGACCATCACAACACAGACTGAATGGGCTTAGCATGCACACTGTAAATGTGCCACACCCCAGGGCCCACTGGGGCAGGCTTGGGGCTGGCTCACCATAATGTCCCCACTGGCCAGGGCCTCTGCTTCTTTCACTCTACCACGAGTATTGAGCCTGTGCTCAGCATTGCTCATGGGCTCAGCAAGTGTGTACCAGTTGCACAGCAGCTCAGATGACAAAGAGGTAAAACAAGTGGTAACAGTTCTCTTGATTCACCATCATGTAGACTGATGTAGCCTTCTGGGACTCCTGTCTGCATTAATAGCATCCTGGGGACATTAGGAAACCACCGAATTCACCCCTATTGGTTTGTCCCTTATTGTGGTGATCTGCTTTCTAAGAAGAAGAGCTAAATGTCCTTCCTAAGCAGACCTCCACTATAAAGATCTTCTCAGGGGATATTTGTGTTGAGAGAAAGGCTGGGGAGAAATACGGATCTCAGCATCAAAGGCTAGATTCAAGCACTTGCCCTATCTTCTCACATTCTGCTGGAGCTGGCTCATACTGGCTCACAGGAACCAGTCAGACACATCTCTTTCCAAGTCAGTGATGAGTGAGCTCACTATGGCAGCTTTAAATCGGGCCTGGTGGAACTATTTAGACCATGAAAATCAGTAAATGTTACAAATCAGGGTTTGGTTTGGTTTTATTGGACAGCTTACCAGCATGCCCTTGGTTAACAGTAAGAAAGTCACAATTTTAAGAACCAAAATGATCTGGTTTGTGCTCTACTGGCTGTTGTCATTAGGGGCAATGTATTGAAATTTCCATGAACTTTAGTTTTCTTATCTGTAAAAATGGGTATAATAGTGATGATCAAACTATTAACTACCTAAGAGGGTAGTGTGAGGATCAAATGAGATAATGTTCACAGATCATTTACTAAACTAAACAAAGCTCCTTCACCTTGGAGCACATAGAGACAACCACCTCCAGGGACAGAAAAAGAACACCTTGGAATCGCAACTACTTCTTTTTTAATGTGTAAAACCTTCCCAGAAGTGTCCCAACCTTACCTCCTCATAGTCCATCAGCCAGTTTTGCATCATATGACTATACCTAAAAGCACTCACTTTGCAAGGGTAACAGAAGTTGAACCACAGCTCCTGAGGGTGACCTAGAATCCCAGGTGAGATTGGTGGGATTTTTAAAGTTCCCAAGATGGTTTCAATGTGCATTTACAATACAGAACCAGTGGCTTAGAGTCGAAGTCTTGGACAAATTATGACTTAGCCCACTGGGCCCAGAGAGGGATTCATTTTCTCCTGGAGCATAAGGATGGAGGACACAACCAGGGTTCAAGGAGTGTGAGAGGGATAAAGGAGGCTGTGTATCAGGTAACCAACAATGTTGGCCCCAGCCTGCATCCCCAGCCACTGGAGCTTTGGGGGCCAAAGAGTTCAGTGTGAAAAACCAGAGGTATTAAGAAACCATTCTTAGAGGCGAGATACTCAACTGTTTGAAAAACAGAAATGAAGTCTTAGATTGAGATTTGAGAAAATAAGGCATGGAAGGGAAAAAGTTAAGAAAGCATTTTCAGTTCTGGTTCAAGATGGCATCATAAGAGGTTCCCGAATTCCCCTCCTCCCATGGATATACCAAATCTACAGCTCCCAAGGGAGCAAGTACCACTGAAAGAAACCCAGAAACTACCTGAGTCCTACATATTTGGCAAATGAGAAAAAAATCCATATCAAAATAGGTAGAAGGTGCTGAGACAGAATCTTGCCAAAAAGCCCACCCCCAGCTCAGTGACACACAACTGGGATGGTAACTTGCAATTCTGAGCTTCTCTCTGAGGAGTGAAGGGTTTAGTCTGCATATCTGGTGCAACAGCTTTTAAGATTTCCACCTGAGAGATGAGCCCCCAAAACATCTGCCTCTACAAGGCAATTGGGCTTACATCCATGAGATCTACAAAGCTATCGCAAATTAAGAAAACAGTTCTTAACTGACTCCCATAGATTCATCAAGGTTATGGCCCCAGGGTCCAGGGAAGAGGCAGCAGAATTAAATGTCTAGTCTTTCTAAAAAATAGGCATATTTGTTTATCTTAAAAGTGATGGCCTGAGAGGTAGGCTTCTAAGGCATCTAGGGGACAACTACTTAGCAACTAAACAACAACAGTTGCTCCAGAGACTGGGGAGGCTGGCAGGTGCCATCTGCTTCACACTCTGCTTCTGTCTCAGTCCAGGTCAAAAGTATCTCCCAGAAAGGAACTTGTGTACACAGCTGACACCCCAGCATTTGCAGCTACCACCCAGGAGATGCAACCCTTGATAACCTGACTTTGGTGGCCAGCAGAGCGTGTATTTGTGGGTTCCCCAGCACAAAAACAGAAAAACAGTTCTTAACCAGCTTAACCATACCACTCAAGGTATGATACAGAGGCAACAGACTGAAAAGCCCAGTCTTTCCATCACAGAGGCCTATCTCCATATCTGAAAAGCTATAGCATTGGACTTCCCTGGTAGTCCAGTGGCTAAGAATCTGCCTGCCAATGCAGGGGACACAGATTCAATTCCTAGTGCAGGAAGATACCACACACCTCAGAGCAGCTAAGCCTGTGAGCCACAGCCACTGAAGCCTAGAACTCCTGCATGCTCTAGAGCCTGTACTCTGCACTGAAAAGCCATTGAAATGAGAAACCTGGGCACAGCAGCTAGAATAGCCCCTGCTTGCCACAACCAGAGAAAGCTCGTGCACCGCAACAAAGAACAGTTGCAGCCAAAAATAGAGAAAAAAATTTGAAAACAAGCTGCAGCCTGAAGGTCAGGTTTCTAACTTAATATATTCCTAAGAGCTGACCGCCATCCTCTCCAAAGACGACAGAGGCCAGTGGATGTCCATCTTTGCAGTCTCCCTCTGTCCCACCCCAGGGTCACCAGCATCTCTGATAAAGCAGTTTGTGCATACATGTGGTACCCTGGCTTTTGTGGCTGTCACCCAAAAGATACATCCTTGAGAGTCTGATGTCCAGTGGGGCTGTGTTAACAGGTTCAGTTGGAAGGTAGCCAACAAATCAATGGTTCTTATTTTTATAAACTGGCTAGCCTCCAGGGCTCAGTACAAAGGGAGCAGACAGAAATGCCTTCTCATCTTCCCGGTGAAAGAGGTATATTTGCATATTCTAAAATGCTGCTTCCTGGGGGTGTGGCTTCCAATCAGCCCACATCTGGTGTTGACTGAGGTTCCCTTGAGATTTCCCCACTGAGATTAACACTGATAGGTCTTGGCCCTCCCTCAAATACTGGGAGTCATCAAGAGTAAAGATAGCTGCTTAAATAATCACAGATGATTGAGAGACAACCAAGAGGTAGGGCAGAGTTGAATGAGAAGTTTCCTTTTCTCACCAGGTCACTTCTTCAAGACTGAGAGCTGGGTCTTTTATCTAACGCACAGAAACCAATGCAGAGACTAAAGAAAAATGAAAAACACAGGAATATGTTCCAAACAAAATAACAAAATAAAAATCCAGAAAAAGACCTTGTGAAATGGAGACAAGTAATTTACCTGATAAAGAATTAAAATAGTGGTCATAAAGATGCATACCAAAGTCAGGAGAACAATGCAAGAACAAAGTGAGAATTTCAACAAAGAGAAAATATAAGAAAATACCAAACAGAAATTACAGAGCTAGAGAGTTGGACTGTAAAGAAAGCTGAGCGCCGATGAATTGATGCTTTTGAACTGTGGTGTTGGAGAAGACTCTTCAGAGTCCCTTGGACTGCAAGGAGATCCAACTAGTCCATCCTAAAGGAGACCAGTCCTGGGTGTTCACTGGAAGGACTGATGTTGAAGCTGAAACTCCAATACTTTGGCCACCTCATGTGAAGAGCTGACTCATTTGAAAAGACCCTGATGCTGGGAAAGATTGAGGGCAGGAGGAGAGGGGGACAACAAAGGATGAAATGGTTGGATGGCATCCCCAACTCAATGGACATGAGTTTGGGTAAACTCTGGGAATTGGTAATGGACAGGGAGGCCTGGCGTGCTGCAGTCCATGGGGTCACAAAGAGTCAGACCCAACTGAGCGACTGAACAGAAAGAGTGAAATAACTGAATTTTTAGAAAATTCATGGTGAAAATCACTGCCAGGGAACAGAATAAAGAAAAAAAGAATGAAAAGAAATGAAGACAGTCTAAGAGATATCTGGGACAACATTACATGCACCAACATTTGCATTATAAGGGTCCCAGGAGAAGAAAGAGAAAAAGGACCTGAAAAAAATATCTGAAGAGATAAAAAAAAAAAGTGGGAGCAGAGGGAACATACGTCAACTTAAAAAAGGCCCCATATATGACAAACCTAAGCCAACATAATACTCAATGGTGAAAAGCTGAAAGCATTTCCTCTATGATCAGAAAAAAGGACAAGGATATCCACTCTCTCCACTTTAATTCAACATAGTCTTGCAAGTCCTAGTCACAACAATCGGAGAAGGAAAGGAAATAAAAGGAATCCAAATTGGAAAAGAAGGAAAATTGTCACTGTTGGTAGAAAACATAATACTATACATAGAAAATGCTTAAGATGCTATCAGAAAACTACTAGAGCTCAATGAATTCAGTAAAGTTGCAGGACATAAAATTAATACATAGAAATCTGATGCATTTCTATATAGTAACAATGAAAGATCAGAAAGAGAAATTAAAGAAAAATCTTATTTACCATACCATTAAGAAGAATATAATGCCTAGGGATGACTTACCTAAGGAAGCAAAAGATCTGTACTCTGAAAACTGTAAGACACTGATGAAAGAAATCAAAGATGACCCAAATAGATAGAAAGATATACAGTGTTCTTACACTAGAAGAATCAACATTGTTGAAATGCCCATACTACTTGAGGTAATCTGTAGATTCAATGCAATCCTTATCAAATTACCAATCACATTTTTCACAGAACTCAAACAAAAACAAGGTTAAATTTCTGTGGAAACAGAAAAGAATCTGAATAGCCAAAGCAACCTTGAGAAAGAAAAATGAAGCTGGAGAAATCAGTCTCCCTGACTTCAGACAAAGCTATAGCCTTCAAAACAGTATGATACTGGCACAAAAATAGAAATATAGATCAATGGAACAGGCTAGAAAGCCCAGAAATAAACCTATGAACCTATGGTCAATTAATCTATGACAGGAGGCAAGACGATACAATGGGAAAAAAAGACAGTTTCTTCAGTAAATACTGCTAGGAAAACTGGACAGCTACATGTAAAAAAAATGAAATTAGAACATACTCTAACACCATACACAAACAAACTCAAAATGAATTAAAGATCTAAATGTAAGACCAAATACTATAAGAGGAAAACATAAGGAGAACAATCTTTGACATAAATAACAGCAATATCTTTTTCAAGCTGTCTCCTACAGTAATGGATGTAAAAACAAAAATAAACAAATTGGAACTAAATTCAAAAGCTTTTGCACAGCAAAAGAAACTATAAACAAAAAGACAACCCACAGAATGGGATAAAATATTTGAAAACAATGCAACTAACAAGGGACTAATCTCAAATTTACAAACAGCTCATACAGCTCAATATTAAAATAATAATAATAATAAAATGGGCAGAAGACCTAAATAAACATTTCTCCAAAGAAGACATCAGTTCAGTTGCTCAGTTGTGTCTGACTCTTTGCGACCCCATGAATTGCAGCATGCCAGGCCTCCCTGTCCATCACCAACTCCTAGAGTTCACCCAAACCCACGTCCATCAACTCAGTGATGCCATCTAGCCATCTCATCCTCTGTCGTCCCCTTTTCCTCCTGCCCCTAATCCCTCCCAGCATCAGAGTCTTTTCCAATGAGCCAACTCTTCGCATGAGGTGGCCAAAGTACTGGAGTTTCAGCTTTAGCATCATTCCTTCCGAAGAACACCCAGGACTGATCTCCTTTAGAATGGACTGATTGGATCTCCTTGCAGTCCAAGGGACTCTCAAGAGTCTTTTCCAACACCACAGTTCAAAAGCATCAATTCTTTGGTGCTCAGCTTTCTTCACAGTCCAACTCTCAAATCCATACATGACCACCGGAAAAACCATAGCCTTGACCAGACGGACCTTTGTTGGCAAAGTGATACCTCTGCTTTTGAATATGCTACCTAGGTTGGTCATATCTTTCCTTCCAAGGAGTAAGCGTCTTTTAATTTCATGGATGCAATCACCATCTGCAGTGATTTTGAAAGTGAAGTCTCTCAGTCATCTCCAACTCTTTGTGACCCCATAGACTGTAGCCGACCAGGCTCCTCCGTCCATGGGATTTTCCAGGCAAGAGTACTGGAGTGGGTTGCCATTTCCTTCTCCAGAGGATCTTGCCTACCCAGGGATCGAACCCAGACCTCCCGCATTGTAGGCAGACTCTTTACCGTCTGAGCCACCAGGGAAGCACCACCCTTGTAGTGGTGATTTTGGAGCAGTGATTTTGGAGCCCCCAAAAATAAAGTCTGACACTGTTTCCACTGTTTCCCCGTCTATTTCCCATGAAGTGATGGGACCGGATGCCATGATCTCTGTTTTCTGAATGTTGAGCTTTAAGCCAACTTTTTCACTCTCCATTTTCACTTTCATCAAGAGGCTTTTTAGTTCCTCTTCACTTTCTGCCATAAGGGTGGTGTCATTTGCATATCTGAGGTAATTGGTATTTCTCCCGGCAATCTTGATTCCAGCTTGTGCTTCTTCCAGCCCAGCGTTTCTCATGATGTACTCTGCATATAAGTTAAATAAGCAGGGGGACAATATACAGCCTTGACATACTCCTTTTCCTATTTGGAACCAGTCTGTTGTTCCATGTCCAGTTCTAACTGTTGCTTCCTGACCTGCATATAGGTTTCTCAAGAGGCAGGTCAGGTGGTCTGGTATTCCAATCTCTTTCAGAATTTTCCACAGTTTATTGTGGTTCACACAGTCAAAGGCTTTGGCATAGTCAATAAAGCAGAAATAGATGTTTTTCCGGAACTCTCTTGCTTTTTCCATGATCCAGCGGATGTTGGCAATTTGGTCTCTGGTTCCTCTGCCTTTTCTAAAACCAGCTTGAACATCTGGGACTTCACGGTTCACGTATTGCTGAAGTCTGGCTTGGAGAATTTTGAGCATTACTTTACTAGCATGTGAGATGAGTGCAATTGTGCTGTAGTGTGAGCATTCTTTGGCATTGCCTTTCTTTGGGATTAGAATGAAAACTGACCTTTTCCTTCCTGTGGCCACTGCTGAGTTTTCCAAATTTGCTGGCATAGTGAGTGCAGCACTTTCACAGCATCATCTTTCAGGATTTGAAATAGCTCAAATGGAATTCCATCACCTCCACTAGCTTTGTTTGTAGTGACAGACATACAGATGGCCAATATGCACATGAAAAGATGTTCAACACTGCTAATTATTAGAGAAATGCACATCAAAACTACAATGAGAAATCACCTCACACCAATCAGAATGACCATCCTCAAAAAATCTTCAAACAATAAATGCTGGAGAGAGGGTATTGAAAAGGGAACCCTCCTATACTGTTGGTAGAAATGTAAATTGGTACAACCATTATGGAGAACAGTATAGAGGTTCCTTAAAAAATAAAAATAGAGCTACTGTATGATCTAGCAGTACCACTCTGGCCATAATTCAAAAAGTTATCTGCACCCCAGTGTTCATTGCAGCACTGTTTACAATAGCCAAGACATGGAAGCAACCTAAATGTCCATCAATAGAGAAATGAATAAAGATGTGGTACATATATACAATGGAATATTACTCAGCCATAAAAAAGAATGAAATAATGCCATTTGCAACAACATGGATAGACTTAGAGATTGTCCTACTAAATGAAATCAGACAAAGACAAACGTCATCATATCACTTATATGTGGAATTTTTAAAAAGGATACAAATAAACTTATTTACAAAACAGAATCAGACTTAGAAAACAAATTTACAGTTACCAAAGGGGATGCCTGGAGTAGCAAGGGGAGGGCAGGAGATAGGTGTTTGAGATTAACATATACACACTACTATATAGGAAATAGGTAAACAACAAGGGCCTACCTTATATCACAGGGAATTCTACTCAGTATCTTGTAATAACATATAGTGGAGAAGAATCTCAAAAAGAAATATACATGTATGTATGCGTGTATGTGTATATGCTGCTGCTGCTGCTAAGTCACTTCAGTCGTGTCCGACTCTGTGCGACCCCATAGACGGCAGCCCACCAGGCTCCCCCGTCCCTGGGATTCTCCAGGCAAGAACACTGGAGTGGGTTGCCATTTCCTTCTCCAGTGCATGAAAGTGAAAAGTGAAGTGAAGTCGCTCAGTCGTGTCCAACCCTCAGCGACCCCATGGACTGCAGCCTTCCAGGCTCCTCCGTCCATGGGATTTTCCAGGCAAGAACACTGGAGTGGGGTGCCATTGCCTTCTCCAGTATGTGTGTGTGTGTATGTTATATATATATATATGTATGTATATATATATATAACTGAATCACTTTGTTGTACACCTGAAACACAACATTGTATATTTACTATACTTCAATTAAAATAAATGGTAAAAACTAAAGATATCAACCTTCCCCCATATAAACAAGAGAAAACAAGTGTTGGCACGGATGTGAAGAAAACAGAAGTCTTGTACGCTGTTGGTAGGAATGTAAACTGGTATAGCCACTATGGAAAACAGTATGAAAGTTCCTTAAAATTTTTTTTAAAATAGAACTACCATATACAATCCTGAAATCCCACTCCTAGGTATTTGTCCAAAAAACAAGCCCCAAATTACTACCTTAAAAGATAGATACATTCCATGTTACTTCACTGTAGCATTACTTACAATAGCCAAGACATGAATTTACCATAAGAGGCCATTACGATGGATGCACGGATAAAGAATATGTGTTAAATATATATGAGAGAATATCATTCATCCATAAAAGAGAAGAAAATTCTGCTATATAGAACAACATGGATACACTTTGAGGGTGTTATGCAAATTGAAATAAGTTAGGCAGAGAAAGACAAATACTATATGATCTCACATGTATGTGAAACCTAAAAAAAAAAAAAAAAAGAACTCATAAATACAGAGAATAGATTGGTGGTGGTGGGTGCAGTGAAATGGGTGAAGGGAGTCAAAAGGTTACAAACTTCCAGTTTTCAGATAGTAAATTCTGGGGATGTGATATACAGTATGGTGACTATAGTTACCAACAGTGTATTGTGCATTTTAAAGTTCCTAAGAGTGAATTTTAAATGTTCTCATCATTAAGAAAAAACTAACTATGTGAGGTGATGGATCTTATTGTGGTGGATTGATCATAACTTATTATTTTATGATATATACATGTATCAAATCATTATGTTGTATGTGCTGAGTCACTTCAGTCTTGCCGAACTCTTTGCAAGCCTTTGGACTGTATGTAGCCTTCCACGTTTCTCCGTCCATGGGATTCTCCAGGCAAGAATAGTGGAGTGGGTTCTTTACCACTAGGGCTGCCTGGGAAGCCCCATTATGTTGTATACCTGAAACTAATATAATGATGTTGCCATTTCCTTCTCCAGGGGCTCTTCCTAACCCAGGGATCAAACCTGGGTCTCCCATATTGCAGGCAGTTTCTTTACTGTCTGAGTCACCAGGGAAGCTCATAATGATATCTCAATAAAAAGCAAAATGATCAACAGAAATAGCCTTTTAATTACCAAATGTGCTGTACTTACTCAGTCGTGTCCAACTCTGTGCAATCCCATGGACTGTATCTCATCAATCTTATCTGTCCACGGGGATTCTCCTGGCAAGAATACTGGAGTGGTTTGCCATGCCCTCCTCCAGGGGATCTTCCCAACCCAGGGATCGAACCTAGGTCTCCTGCATTGCAGGCGGATTCTTTACCGTCTGAGCCACCAAGGAAGCCCAATTACCAAATACTTCTCTAATTAAAAAGAAATATTCTTTAAAAGAAAGAAAAGAAAGCTTTTACAACTTATCCTGAGAGGGTAAGACATGTTGCTCTGTTCATTCTATTCTTCCTATATTACAGCTCTGGAGGGAGCCCTGTGAAGACCTCTAAGATTCTGTTCACTAATTTAATGAGGTGGTGGGGGGAGATGTGAGTTCCTGACACCAGCAATTCCTGACTCCAGCTGTGTCTTATATTTCAACTCAATTCTGACACTGTCTACAGGGAGATAGCCTCAGATGCCCCCAGTTAAGTCCTACAAAACTGCCAATAGCAAATTCACCTGCGCTTCTGACCAAACAGCTGTAGAGGTTTACACAGCCTCCTCCTGGGGTTCAGTTAATTTGCTAAAGTGGCTTACAGAATTCAGAGAAACCTTTACATAGATAACCAGTTGACTATAAAAGGCTGTAACTCAGGAATAGCCAAATGGAAGAAATATGTAGGGCAAGGTATGGAGAAAAAGCAGGATGTTTTCCCTGCTACTCTGCCCAAATCTCTGTGTGTTCACCAACCCGGAAGCTCTCCGAACCCATTATCACGTAAGTGTGGTTGGTTACAGCATTGCCTTTGGCTACTGAACTTAATCTCTGGCCCCTCTCCTCTCAATGCAGAGGGAGGGTTGTGGGGTAAGGGGGTGGGGGGTACTGGAAGTTCCAGCCCTCTAATCACATGGTGGCTCCACTGGTAACCAGCCCTCATCCTTAGGTGCTTTCCAAAATTGCTTCATGAATATAACAAAATACATCTTTACCACTCTCATCACAGGAAATCCCAATGGTTTTAAGAGCTCTGTGCCAGGAATAAGGTCCAAGACCAAATATATGTGTGCTAAGTCCCTCCAGTCGTGTCCAACTGTTTGTGACCCCATGGACTATAGCCCACCAGGCTCCTCTGTCCATGGGATTCTCCAGGCAAAGATACTGGAGGGGGTTGATGTGCCCTCCTCCAGGAGATCCTCCCAACCTAGGGATTGAACCTGCATCTTATTATGTCTCCTGCATTGGCAGGCGGGTTCTTTACCACTAGCACCACCTGGGAAACCCAATATATTTATTATAAATCACAATATCATGACCACATGTGCTTCTTGCAGGCTAACATTGGGACAGAGCCACAGGGACAGCAGAATTTTCCACTTGGCTTATCTTCCCAGAATGCTGGGGCCCTGATGAACTTAATCCATTTGTCAGGACCCCCAAATGGGGTCAGCACACATCACAAACCTAAACCTTAGGCAGCCTGCACTTATGGGAAACACTTGTCAAGGAAGTCTACACCACAGCCCTCCAACTCAGCTATAGCTAGTTCACCTGAGCCTCTGTTGGTCTTATAAGCCCCTGAACGCCCAGTCATGCCTTTCTTCAGCATTGCCTCTTCCCCTGAACTAAAGGACTCCCTGTTGCCTGAAATCCCTCAAGGGGAGTGCTTGAGACACTGTCCTCCCCCAACCCATGGATGGTTTTCCCTTGAGCAAAGGACAAACTAGATGGCTACTAGATTTAGTTTTATCATTTGACAGGCCCCAGCTGAGATTCTAGGGGCTGACTTCCCGAGGCTCAGAGCTGTCTCCTGGACTTCAGGGGGGCTACCAACAGTAACTGCTGAGACTATACAATGGATCTTGAAGAATATGGACCTTGAGTCAGGAGACACAGACTTGAAACGTGACTCTGCATTCGCCCTACAGTGGCAAACTCCCAAACTTCACTCTCATCATTGATGAAATAGCAATAATAATACCCACCTTACATGACTCGGGTGGTTAAAAAAAAAAAAATAGGATGATTTGTAAGCTCTTACCTCTCTATACAAATTATAGTTGCAGTTAGCATAATTGAAGAATCAGGTTTAAAAGCAGGGTCCTTTAGCTGAGTCAGCATTTCCCCATCTAACTGTCTGAAAACATCAGTGGAAGAGCTGGGAGGAGAAGAGGGAGAAATGGAAGCGGGCGAAGTGGGGAAGAGGAGGAGGGAGAATCATGTTCCAACTCATCCTGGAGGAGGCTCAGAGTTCAGGCACTGCTGCTAAGAGCAGGGCCTAGTTCCCAGCTCCATCTGTCATATTCCCCAGACACCTCCACTCTTGTTAGCTCTCCATTTGCTGAGGAAGGGATAAGGGAAGTGGAGCCAAGGAGCTGTATTTTTTGTTTGTTTCCTACTACAACCTGTCTTAGAGGCAGAGCATAAGTAGTCCAGAACTTCTCCTCGCCTCACTCTGCACCTCCCCAGCTGCACCCACAGGGATTTCATCCCACACGGAAGCCAAGACCCTTCAAAAGCAGGAAAGGGACTCAGATTCTCCTTCATGTGTCTTTTATGTGAGAGAGAAACAGGGTCTGTCTCTCTCAGCAGGAACACTCCACTTGGAAGAGAGGTACTAGAGGGCCCAGGGCAGGGCAGTGGGATCTTGGTCAAGAAACAAACGGGGTCAAGCAAGGTCATTTCCAAACCAGTTCTTATTTCTGAGGAAAGGCCAAGACTGAGCCAGCCTGGGACATGGTAGCTTTCTACTCAGATAAGCTGGAGAACTGGTCCCTGGCAGGACCAGGGAATGGGTCTTTGTGAAATGCTGGGCAAAGCCAGCAGGAGGTCTTGCTCCTTCCTCAGCTGAGTGTTCCGTTAGTGGAATCAGGCCCGTCCTTAACTTCCCGGATGACCTGGAGCCACACGTCAGCTTCCACATGACTCCAGGGCCAGCCAGACAACTGCATGGTCCTGCTGAGAAAGCCCACAGGCATGGGGATGACTGGATCGGGTCTCGAGAGGGACATTAAGGCATACTGGAAATAGTTTGTCTGGAATCTCGTGTACTTGAGTCCTCAGGAATGCATGGTCTGGGTAGCTTTCTGATGTGACTTACAGAAAGGTCTCATGGGGATAGAGGAGGAATATGGTAACAGCTCTGGATCACCTTGGAAAAATAGCGCTCATTTGCCAGCCTGGCACTGCAATTCCAGGAAACAGCTGTTGGTGAATCAGCAACCGTCTCTTTTCCTGTGGTTTCAGGAAGCTCGTTCAGGGCCTCACCCTCCTCCTCTCCAGGAGGAGAAACCACTCAGCCACACATGGCCTCTTCTGGGAGGGACTGAAGGGGGCTCCAGGGAAGCTCCCCACCCCCAAAGCTGGGGGAAATGGGATGACATGAAGGACCTCACAGCCCCAGGGCCTACCTACATCTTTTGAAAATATTCTCCGGATTTCACTACAGAAAATCCATTCCAAGTTCTGGATTCTCTCCTAGAATTCATCACAACCCAGACACCAGGTAGAAGTCTCTACATTCTGGGTGATGCGACTTGCTTTTGCCTCAAGTGTTATCAATCTCTTAATTACAGAGCCATCCAGGGACTTCAAAGCTGGTCCTCTGTGGGTTACTAGGCAGTGGATGGGGTTTAGGTAAAGGAGGGGGTGACCAAGTTCCCACTACCTTGCCCTGGGTCCTCTAGAACCTTTCCTCCAAGTGGAGTGTTCCTGCTCTCTGCCTTTGTACTGGTCAACCTCTGACCTCCTTCTGAGGTTACTGCTTACCCTGAAACAGCTTTGGACCACTGGACCTACCATTGGTGCCTTAGTTTTTTCTCACAGCCAAATGGATCTAGGCAAATAGTTAACAGATTTTGAGAGGAGAATCGCTTCTGATTTTCATACCCACATGAGAATTAGTTATGTGTATCTGGCTCACCTCCATGCTATTACATTCAAACACGAGTTTAGACTTCAGTGACCCACATTCAGACCTAATGATTAAGAAAGCAAATCCATGTTCACGGATGATTCAGAAGAACTTGAAAGATGAGCTGAGTCAATATGACTGTGGAGTTTTTAATCCCTCCACCCATCCCGTTGCCATGTACCCACCTCCTTACCTTTCTCTGAATGTCAGCAGCCTTGATTGGCCAAGACTCACGTGAGTGCACTGCAGAAGTTGGAGAGAGATGGCTGAGCTGGCCTCAGACACCCTCCAAGACTTTTCATCCTTGTGGCCTTTTCGGGACATGAGCCCTCTGGCTTCGGGGAAGACAGGCAGCTGTGCAGCTTGTAGCAACCTGAACAGGGAAGCAGAGGGGGAGGGGTGTTGGGATAGCAGTCAGCTTGGGGCTTCTAGAGCTCCAATTCTAGGGAATCTAATCATCTAAGTGGAGGTTTTGGTCTCACCTATGGACTAGGGACTCTCAGCAGTGGGAGAGGGATTTGAAGGAAACTGTGAAAACTTCTAGATAAGCTTGGAGTCAGGATGGATAAGGAAGAGAAAAACAAACCTCCTAGGGACCTGGCCCTGGAGTTCATTTCTTGCCCTAATAAACTTCTCAGGTCCCTCTAGTGGTAAAGAACCTGCCTGCCAATGTAGGAAACATAAGAGACACAGGTTCAATCCCTGAGTTGGAAAGATCCCTTGGAGGAGGGCATGGCAACACACTCCAGTATGCTTGCCTGGAGAACAGACAGAGGAGCCTGGTGGGCTACAGTCCATAGCATAGCAAAGAGTCAGACACGACTGAAGCGACTCAGCACAGCACAATAAATAATGTCACCCCAGCTCCTTTCCTTCCGCCGACCTTCCTTTGCTCAGTTTCCACTCTTTCTCTGCAGCTTCTTGGTCATATACAGACTGCCCCAGTGGTTCTCATCAGCTACACCTGGAAACCTGTTAGAACTGCAAATCCTCAGACCTCACCCCAGACCTACTGAACTAGAAACTCCAGGGGAGGGGCTGGCAAGCTCTATTTTAACCAGTGCTCCAGAGGATTCTAAGTTCTCTAGTTTGAGAACCAGTTAGGCTGCAGGCTCTGTGAGGTTCTGACCACACAAGGCTTAGCGTGGTCCAGGGCACCAGGGGCATAGCCCTGCACAGAACCTGCTGTAGGAAGTAGAAAGGTGATCAAGGAGGCCACCTGGAAATACCCAGAACCTGGGTGTTCTGGTTGGGTGGCCCTGGCTAAGCCACTCACCTCTTGGGCTCGTTCGTTCCTCTTCAGAAGTGTAAATGGGGGGAAGCTGGTCTCTGAGGCTGGAGTAGTTCTCGTGTCTCTGAGTCCTGATCTGGCCAGTGTCTGCTTCATTAGTCTTTTTTGCTAACTCCCTGCCAGCCTTCATGGCAATCGTGAGTTTATCTTGTCCTTGATCAATTACTATATGTGAGACAGACAGAGAAATCCAATGTAGAATTGAAATAGAAACACCTATAGTAGAGGTCAGAGCCTCCAACAGAAATGGGGCCATGCTTTGAGTG
This sequence comes from Budorcas taxicolor, assembly GCF_023091745.1. Lineage (NCBI taxonomy): Eukaryota > Metazoa > Chordata > Mammalia > Artiodactyla > Bovidae > Budorcas > Budorcas taxicolor. Next base: position 71,921,625 of record NC_068919.1, read on the forward strand.
TATGTTCTCAGCAGGGAAGGAGCTGGAGGGAGGGGTCCCTCCTGTTGAGAGCTTAGCTGGGAAATAGTGAGGAGGGCTATATTATTAGGAGTCCACATAGCTAATTAAAGCAACAGGCTTTTAATCACTCACTATGATGGTATAAACAAAAGTCTACAACTGGAAAAAGTGTCCGTTTCCCTCATGGAGCTCAAAACCAGCCTAGGGTCAGGTGGACATGCCTAAATGTCAGGGTCATCTCTCTCTAAAGGGAATTCCTTTAAAAAAAAAAAAAAAAGGCAGTTTATGGAACCTGGAGTTGGTGAGGGGAGGGGAAGGGCTATGAGTGGAAAAGTACTGGGTATTGAGAGAGGCAGGGAAGAATCTTCAGCTTCCATACAAGGAAGCCTCAGGAAAGACAGCATCTGAAGAAGACTTCTGCCCAAGGCCTCAGTCAGACAGACACAGAAATGAAGGGGCTTCTGAGCTAGGAATGTAAGTATACAAAGAGCAAGACCGGTGGGGTGGTAAGTCCTTGACTGCACCTCCCTCCAGGAACTGCCATGTGCAGGCTCCACACCAAGGCAGGGGCCTGCCAGGCAAAGCCTTTATAATTGCCAAAGATTAGGCCTGAAAAATCACACAAATCACACATAGATTTTGAACCAGGACTTAAGACTCCTCACCTCTCCCGTGAGCCTCTTCTCCCACCTGCCTCTTAGTCAACACTGCCAGCTTTCAAGCAAGGATCAGGGCACTTGCCTCTGTCAGAGATGCCATGATTTTGTCCAGATGGAAATCACTTTCCACCCACTTTTCTAGTCTTGCAGTTCTTGCTTTCTGTCCTTTTAAATTGCAGGTATCTCTGAGAAATAATTTGAGAGAACTAAGTGCAAATGCCAATGAAAAGTTCACATTATTGGCACAAATAAGACTTTAGGATGAATCCCCAAATGACCAGAATTATCTTCCTGAAAGATGACCCAGGGTGTGGGGAAAAAATGTTTCAGAACAAGCCCTACTGATGCTTAAGCTGAAGCTGAGTCACTCACTCGTCCCTGCCTATACTATTTTTTACTATAGTTTATGTGTATAAACTATACACATATGTGTATAAACAGATGCGTCCTGTCTTCCCTTGGACTGTGAGCGTCTGAGGGCAAAGACTACACCTTAACATGCCTATGTGCTCAATCAGGTCCAACTCTGCGACCCCACAGAATGCAGCCTGCCAGGCTCTCCTGTCCGTGGAATTTTCCAGGCAAGAATACTGGAGTGGGTTGCCATTTCCTCCTCCAGAGGATCTTCCCAACCCAGGGATCGAAACTGCACCTCTTGCATCTTCTGCATGGGCAGGCAATTCTTAACCACTAGGTCACTGGGCTTCTCTGGTGGCTCAGAGGTTAAAGCGTCTGCCTCCAACGCGGGAGACCCGGGTTCGATCCCTGGGTCAGGAAGATCCCCTGGAGAAGGAAATGGTAACCCACTCCAGTATTCTTGCCTGGAGAATCCCATGGACGGAGAAACCTGGTAGGCTACAGTCCACAGGGTCGCAAAGAGTCGGACACAACTGAGCGACTTCACTCACTCAGGTCACTGGGAAGCCTGTATATCGCCCCAAATACATTGCTCTCAAATACATGAGGATAAGTGGTTGGGATACAGAGCCTCAAGCAAGAACAAAACCAGTTCTTCTGTGATCTGGAAATATCTAAGTCTTTATGTTAATTTTTACACACAATTTTGTCCTTTCTTCCCAAGTGGCTTGTACATATTTTCATGTTTCAGGCCAGATCGCACAGTGCCTGGCCCATAGAGTTAGCTCAAAAAAAAAATACATAATGTCTCAGAAGAGTCTTTACCAAGAGATGAAAGGTGGAACTGAAAATTTAATCCTCTCAAACCCCATGAGGATCCATCCCCTGGCGTGTGAGATTCCAGGCATGATCAGACAGGATTGCCCCTTCCTGGAATCCTTCAGAGAGTGGCCACAAGCACATGGGGGATATTTCTGGGAACAGTGAGCTATCAGCAACCCCTCTTTGCTTCAGCTTGCACCAGGACTCAGACTTAACTGGTGGAGATTTATGGGTTTGTCTATAATGTATCTGATGATTCTTATCATTCATCACAGTCACCATTTGAAATTTCCGGGTACAAGCATCCCTAGCTCTTGACCATGGCCATCAAGGTGGTCCTGAAAAGGAGTCAGCAAGCCAGAGAGCAGGTCTCCTGCTTTCTAAAGGATGATTTATATAATTTAGGTTAAAAATCTGGACCCATCCACTCTAGGCAGGCACAGCCCGGCCTACCATCCCAATACATTCTACTCTAGCCTTCCATTCATCCCTCCCCACTGACCCTCCTGCTTCTTTGAAGTCATGTGAGTAGGTCCTAGATTTACAGCCCAGTTCAAATGAGCTTTCCCTGTCTTCCTCTGATGATTTCTGATCATCCTGTGGCCAACAGTCAGACTCTGGGTCTTGGAGAAGAAAGCCACCAGAGAAGTTCCAGTTCAGCATTCCTCTGAGGATCAGTGGTTCTGACTGCTTAGCAGTATTTCCTGGAGGAGAGTTTCCATAATATCGCTTCCTGGAACTTAGCTCCAAAAATTCCAGTTTAGTCAGTGCAGGTGATGTTCAATCAGCTGTATTTTCTTAAAACAAACTTTACAGATGATTCTGATGCATGAGCAAATTTGGGAACCACTGGACAAATTCTAAGCTCTTTGAGATCAGGAATGATGTGAATCCTCCCTTCTGCATATCCCCAATGACTAGCACAGCATCTGGCTCAGAGCAACCATTTATATTCATTGAGTCAACGGATGCTGAAAACGTGGTGGTGGATTGGAAGTACAGTCAACCTAACATCTTACCTAAGGGCGAGGTGAGGGCCGATGGGATGCAGAAGGTCAAGCCAGTCAGCGTGGGGCTAGGGACAGGAATAAAGCAGCAGAGCTGCGGTGGGAGTAAGTAGAAGAAAATGGGGAATTTGAGCTCCATGTGGGAGAACATGGCCCCTGCACTGGAATATGCTACAGTCTTTAAAGATGCTGATGCCACTGTGTTGGGAGTTCTGCCTCTTGTCCCACCTAAGAAAGCAAATCTAATTGGTGACTTCCTGGTTAAAACCCTCCAAAGCAAAATGAAGCAACCAAAAAACCCCGCCAAAGGCCTGCATTGTCAGGATGAAGTTCACACTTTTCTCTGATTCAGAGTCCTTTCCTGGCCCCTCCCCAGCTCATCCCAGGTACTGGCTCCCACCTCTCTACAGGGCAGCGTCACCCCGCCTTCTCCCAAGGTTTTCGCTCTGCCTGCGACGCTCATTGCTCATTCGGATACCTGAGACCGTCCAATCACAGTTCTCTTACCCCAGGAGACTGCCAGCTCCCTGAGGGTAGGTCGGCCTCCTGTGTTCAACGCCTAGCCATCAGTAGTTCTAATATTAATATTTCAATGAAGACAAACCCACAGCAGACACTCAGGACTGGCGTTATGTGTTGTTGTAAAATTGGATTCTAGAAAACTGGACACAAACTAGCGCATCGATTTGGATCTAGAGAGGAACTGGGAGATGCGAGGGGAGTTGTGCTGAGAAAGAGAAAAGTGAAGGTGGGAGGGTCAAAAAATAGAACGAAAAGTGTCTTGAGCTATCCGACCCTGGGGGTCAAAGGCCGTGGGAGACTGTCCTGTGGTCACACTCAGCCAAGGCAGGCTGCCAAGAGGCTCCACGCCGAGAAAACCCCGGCGGCGGCTGTACAGGAGTGACTTGTGGGTGACAAGTGGGCGGGACGGGGGCGGAGCTGCACGGACAGGGTCAGGTGCACCACGCGGGCGGGGCTCAGCGAGGCCGGTGCTGGAGGCAGCTGATTGGCCTGCTTGACGCTCGGATGCCTTGATCTGGTCTGACAAGTGGAGGCTGCTTTGAGAAGCGGCCTGGATTTTTGGCATTCAGCGAGCTAGAAATAACTGGCTGGGCTCTTGGCGCTGCGGTCACAAATACCTTGCCCTTCGGAGATGACAGCCCAATTGTAGGGGCTTTTCTGCAATGCAGATCTGTTCTCTGAAGGCAGGCCTGAGTTCTAGTCCGGACTCAGCTCCCAACTTGGTTCAGTGGAGTCACTGGAATTGGCTGCAGCTCAGCCTTCCCTCTGTAAAACGGGGTTTTTAGCTGACCCCCTTCCGCCTCTGTTGAAAATTATTCCGAGTGGCTGCCCTGACCCTCCCAATCCCCCGGCCTGAGCTTGATGTCGCGGCTTCTAGAAGCCTGGAGCTCCAAATGCTCACTCTGGGAGGGACTAGAAGATGATCCTGTTTGAAAAGGTACTGATTAACGTTTTGTGAATCATGGACCCTGTGAGTCTCCGATGAAAGCTATGAGCCCCCACCCTAGAAAAATTTACACACCGATCAAACATTGCTTATAAACTGCAGGGAGTTTCTGGCGTAAATCACAGACCCCTGGTTTATAATCTCCAGTCTAGTCCAACTCCTCCTCTTGCGGGTGAGAAGACTGGCCTGAATCAAGCCCTCAGCGTTTCCCTCAACTTCCAATCCTTATACACCAAGAGCACTGCTTTTTTCCTCTTTTTCCTTCAACCATCCTCCTCACCGAGTACCACATTTGGGCACTCTCTACAGGGAAATTATCCTATAAATATTTATATAAAGAGTGGGATGTCCTGTAGCAGAGAAAGTGAAAACTAACACCCCCAAGTCTGCAGAATTTCCTGCTTCTCTCCCAGCTTTCACCTCATCCTTTGTGTGAGTCTGGGGAGGGGGGCTAATAGGAGCTGAAGCTGCTGCAGCAGAGAACTCCCCAGCCCCTTCAAAATCAGCACCATCCACATTGTCACATAAAACTTCCTACTCTGAAACCAACCAGGAGCTGCCTGGCAGCAGGCAAAAGCAGCCAAAGCAGCTTTCACAGTGGCTTGCTTCCTCAGAAGTATCTTGTTACAAATGGGCTTCTTGAGTAATGGGGAACTCCTGGGACGGCCCCTTTTAATGTTTTGCAAGAAACAGCTCTAACAATGGATGATTCAGGAGGCTAGTAATTGGCCCTCACTCCTACCACATTGTTTTGATAAAGTAACATAGCCCAGCAGTGGGTAGGAAGGCAGTAAATAAAAGCCAAACCTCTCCCTAGGCAAAGTGTGCACGGCACTAGTGGCACTGCCATCACCAGGTGCGTGGTAGAAAGGCAGGCTCTGTCCCAGACCAACTGGGAGATCTGCACTGTAAAGAGATTTTGAGAAGATCTGCATAATGGCTTGAAGTCTGAGAGGACCCCACCCACCCAAAGTCAGGTCTTAAGTAGAGTCTCAGTCATCCCTTACTCCCACCTGGGAGAAACACAACAGGTGAATGAAATTCCTCCGAGCTCTGCCTGTAGGAGACGATGGTCACACTCACAAGGAGACCCAGTACTATCTATACCCTGCTCCCTCAACCAGAGACCTCATCTACCTGTTTACAGAGTCAGTCACCTTGTTACTGCCATTCAATTATTTTATTTTTGGGGGAAAACAGAGAAGTCTTCTATCTGAAGATGAAAGTGACAAGGAACACCTCCTAAATAAAACCCAGTTTGGCTTTAGCTTCGGTGTTCTCTAACCGCATTGATACTGGAATCAGCTCCAGGGTCTAACTACTGAATACTTTAGGGGACATGAGAGGGGGGTAACTCTCTGCAATTGCCCATTTGTACTGTCTAGTACTCTTTTCACGTGCGTTTGGAAATGAAAGTGCAGAAACTGTGGGTGGCAAGGAGGGCACAGACCGCTGAATTCCAGAGTGGGCCTGACAGGAAGTGGAAGAGAAGTGCAGAAGACTGCTCAGGGAAGACAGGCTTCGGTGACACCCTACTGAGACAGAGACCTGATTTCCCAGGATGTCCCTCCCTGCCTGTTTTCTGCAAGTACTGGCGTTCTATGCCTTTAAAAAAAAAAAAAGAAAAAAGATGCTTGGCCAGCTTATGGAAAATGTAATGTGGGCACTTTACTGCCATCCTGGCTTTTAAAGGGGTCAAAAACAGACAAGCTTCAAGGTGTCAACTGCTTTGTTTGCAGCCTTAGAAAGACACCCTTGATCTTTTATTGTCCTGCCTTTGCTCAGAGCAGCAAACTCTCCCTGGGGAAATGGCTTATCTTCAAGAGAGATGCTGTTATGGCTGAAGATGTTTTAGCTTCACTTCCATTCTCTGACTCCTTGTGGAAAGTAATTGCTGCTGTGGTTTAGCCCTGTGCCTTTTATTCTTCCGTCTGTGCTTAGGTGAACAGTAGCTAAGTGGACACAGCTGCTTAAAATTCAGGACATAAATATCTCCACAGAGAACGATTCAGACAACAGGAGAGAGAACCAAGAGTAAGCAAAAGTGCACAGTCCCAGTTACAAATTTGTGGGGTGGGTTCATTCAGCTGGTAGAACAAAGTGATTGTTACTCAGGATCCTGGGTTAGTGAGAGGATCAGAGAGCCACTGGGACTGAATTACATCCCAGCATCCAATTGAAAAGAACAACGAAACTTCACCCCCATCAAGTACATGTTGGGTGGTTTATTATAGCTACTGGAAAGGGATTTCTTTATCCCAAAATGGTTGATTAGAGGCATCTCGAATCACAACTTGAACAGACTCTCAGCTCCAGGCAGCCACATAACTGTGGACCCAGCTTTTTACAGCTCAATTCTCCTTGCCAATCCAATTAGTTTTTTTTCTTTAAAGCTTAAACTTGCCTTCTCCAGGAAGACTTCCTGAATGATCTCAGCTTACCCTAATGTAAAGGAAATTTACTGCCCAGGAGCAAAATCTCCCCCCTTGTTTTTGTGTAACCTTGGAATCATGCTCCCCTTGTTTGTTCTTGTCTGCCTACACAGATCCATCAGCAGTAGTTTTCCATGTTCTGCATGTCTTATTATCTCCCAAGCTCCTACTATACCCAGTCTGTGCTTGACCAATACCAGTTGGGTTTACTGAGACCGTAACCTCTAAGTGGCAGGTCCCTGGTTTATCCATCTGAGACCCAGGGCCTCTTCAACAGACAGAAAAAGGGTTAGGACTATTGACTCAGGGACATTCTTGGCTCTGTGTGAATGCTTTGTTTTTAAAACAAGGGTTTTTGCCTCCAATGTATTGAAGAGACATAACCCCCACTGTCAGCATATTTTTAAGTATCTGCTTGTGTCGGATCCTGCTGTCAGGCCAGAGTCCGCACACACAGATTCCCTCACTCTGCCCTGTGCACCCACCAGAGATGGGGCAGCTGGTGGAATGTGTTCAAGCCAGGTCTACCATCTAGGAAAGTGAACAGGGCATTCTGAGATTTCCTCTCTCCTCAAATTTCGCCAGTGTTCTGAACAGCCAAAACTAATGAAAAGAATGGGTTTGTTTTATTCACAGGTGTTAATGCTCCTCCAAAAGTAGTTGTTTGGCTAGCTGAGATGTTGAAGGCCATTGACCAAAACAGTCTGCAGGTGTGGATCGGAGCAGAGCTCTGGATTTCTATAGAATGTGGCAGTCTTCCACTTCACGTCACCTTCATCCTAACAAGATCGCTGTATTGTGTGTCTGCTAAGTGCAAGGCACTGTGTAGGCATTAGAGATAGAGTGGTGAATAGACATGGCTTGTATGTGGTGGGAGAGCCTGGAACTGATCCAATAAGTAAACAAGCAAGGCTATAATTATCAACTGTGATAAAGGCCCTAAAGGAAAAAGAATAGGATGCTCCACAAAACATTACAAGCGCTTCTATCTGATCTAATAGGGGTGGGGAGGGGAAGATTCAGGAAGGGCTTCTCAGAGAAAGTGATATTTGAGCGAAACACTGAAAGAGAAATAGAATTTAAAAAGTAAAGAGGAGTAAGGGAGGGCTTGAGAAACAGCTTGAGCATTGGAGGAGGTGAAATAAAGTCCTTGGATTAAGGGGAATGAAGAGAGCAGGGATCAGGAGAGAGAGACAGGGGCTGGGACAGGTGTAGGTGTAAACAGTACTGAGGTTCCTGGCTTTTATTTTAGAACAATAGAAAGTCATTATAAGCAGGTGATGAGAACATTAAATTTGTTTCCAGAAGTTTGATCTGGTGAGACAATCGTGAACAAAAACATCATCACTTACTTCTTTTCCAAGTCTCCCATGAAGAGTCTAATGAACTGCCCAAGTTCTTCTTCTGAACCTCTGAGCCCAAGTGAGTGATACCTCCCCAGACCCACTGAAAAGCCCAGAGGGCTTGTTGAAAGGTGTGGGAGTCCTGCTAAAACTCACTGTGAAGGCATTCAAATCTGTGATGCTTTACTTCATGAGTGCTGCCTCCACTCCCAAGGAATAAACCCTTAAAATTATAACCCTTGGCTTCCCATGCCCAGGCAGGCTCGCTTCTGTTGGATCACAGTAATCATGGCTTCAGCTGTGAATTACCAATCTCAAATTAAATGATTACCCCAAGGTCAGTGGACTAGTCAGCTACCATACCAAGGCCAGCTTTCTAGTTCCCTGTACCCCAGGCAGATGTGCCCCTCAGGAATGTTGTCGGGGCCTTGTAATATGGGTCAGTTAGAAGGAGAAAGAAAGAATGTGTGTTCCCCAGACATTTTTTCTTTGATGCTCATGTTTATTCCAAGAATCAGTTCCCAGGATCACCTTCTAGAGTGGTAAGAAGCTCTCTTTGACTGGAAAGTGATTCTTTATTTGAAAACCACGCCTATCCTTTGCAGATGATGGTAGCTTTCTCGCTGGTTGTCCCACATTGCCAGCTCCTGAAGCTCCTGGTACAGTTGAAACAGGCCTGGGAACAACCCTTGGGTTGCTGGAAAGACATCTTAATCTTCTACAGGTTTTGACCTGAAAAGTAATCACTTATTCACTAGATTTACTTGACAGATTTTACAGTGTTGGCAGCTTGTGTCTGGGCCTTTCCCCAGCCCTCTGTGCAGAAATGAACCCAGGGTTACTCATCTTCTGCATTTTAAAGGAATTATGGGAGAGCTCAAACAAGCCACTGAAAAACCTGTTTTATTTCAGAACTTGTGAGTGTGGATATTTCAGGCCCCAGTAATGCCATTGAAATTAGAGATGACTCTTGTGCTTTCTACTTCCATCAGAAAAGGTTTCAAGGCATGTGGGGTTTTATGGGTGGTTTTCCCCAGAAGAGAAGCAGCTTAAAAAATTGGACCTACATGTCCAGCTTTGTCCTTGCAGACAGAGCTCCCTCCCATCACCCCATTTCTCACTTCATGAGCTGATCTATCCTGACAGCTGCCAAATCAGTCGTCTCACTCCTGGAGCTGGCTTTGGCACTGCCACAGTTCTCTCCTTTTAGAGCCCACTCTTCATCTCTTCGGTGTTTCTTCAGCCTTACTTTGGGGGTGAATTACATGGATATAAAGCTCTTCATAGAAAAGTATAGTTTCAGTTAGCTAATAGAGGTTCTAGAGGATACATCCATCTATGGTGCCAGAACTCATCCACCAAATGCAAAGTTACATTTGGACATAAATCATCTACAAACAATTCTGAAGAACACAGAGGCCGGGAGGGAATCCTATGATGTCTGTTATTGTCTAATTTGTATGTGTGTGTGTGTGCTTTTCTGACTCATGCACCATTGGAATGTCTTCCTTGTTCTGTTCTTCAAATTAGAACAGTTCCTCTGTTTGGGTCTGTGACATGTTTACTAAAGGGCAGAGTCTGAACCCAGTCTAGAGTCTGATGAAAAAAAAAGTGTTTTTCCCTCAGTCACTGATCATCCCATCTGTCACCAACTGATGGAACAGCCTTGGGGAAACCACATGACCTGCTTCTCCTCTTTCTTTCTTTGTAAAATAAGGAGAATGCTGGTCTTATGCTCTAATAGAGCTATTGTGAAACTTTTAATTTGCAGTGTGTGGGTGAACAGTGACAAGTTTTAAAACAGTTTATTAATATAACCATGCTGTTATGTGAAGTAGGGTTTTCTTATCCTTTCTCCCTATCCCCCCTGAGGGGGAAAAAAAAAAAAACCCAAGAAACAAAATCCTTGCCAAACTATGTGATGGCATGCCTAATTTAAGTCCTGGCCAGAGTGGAAAAGGCTGACACAATTGTGGCTTTCATCCCTGGGTTCCCAGGAATACACAAACCTGCATCTCTGCTTTGTTTGCTTTCCTGCTTTCCTGTCTCTATGGCCTGGGCCTCATGTTGGGGTGGAGGAGAAGTCATATAATTCCTGGAGGCATAATCTGTTGCATATTAATATAAATGCCTTAAAGAGTTTCAGCCTGGCTGCCCATATTTGGAGGGATGAAGAAAACATTTTGTGTGTGTGTGTGTGTGTGTGTGTGTGTGTGTGTGTGCTGACTCTGACAGTGTCTTTCTCACACTGAAAATTACTGGGGGCAGAGACAAGTCTCTGCCATCCATTTTTCATGATGCAGTGAGTTCTGGGCAATGAGTAAATGCTTCTGTGGGTGAAAGGGCTCTGGTCCCAGGGCTGTCACCAGCTATCTGGCATGCCTGGGCTATGGCTCTCCATTTCTCTGAGTCTCATTTTTAGTTGGAGATTTCAACTGGTGTTCAGTGAAACCCTTTGGTGGAGGGAGGAGTAGAGACAGGCTCTGTTATAATTATTATTTAGCATTTGCAGCAACTTTATAAAGTTTGTGCTAATAGAAAAAAGTTGAACTTTGCTATCTTCTAGCACTATTTATGGCCTGAAAAATTCCACCAGAACCCTCACTGATGCTCCTATGAAATATTTATTTTCATCTCATCCTATTTTTCTTCTTTTTTTCTTCAAAGCTAGTAACTGTCGGAGAGCAGAGGTTAGGAGAGGGCCTCACACTTATGTCTGGTAGATTAGGAATTCTCAGTTTAGCCCAGCCAGTCTGGAAAGTCTTTCTGTAGTGAACAGCTGTGATGGGGATGTGGTCAGGTGAAATAGGATCAGGGCTGAAATCCCATAGCATGGTCATCTCCCAAGACATGATGATACTCAGGCACAGCTTAGAAATCTTCGAGTTGTTCCTAACCCTTGCCACTCACCAGTAATGAAATGTGAACTTGCAGGATTGGTCCCATGTTCTGTCTTCTGAAGTAATTTTAATTAAAACAGACAGACTCTGGCATAAAAGGAAGAGGTAGGGAATTTGCTGAAAACCTAAACTGTGCTGTTAGAGGTGGCAGCATTTGCTAGTCTCTTTCCAGCTGTCAAGATGCTGTGAGTGCCATCAACCCAAAGGTTGCTATGACTTGTATCAGATAAAGCAGGACCAAGACCACGAGTCTGATGGTGGGCCAGAGAGAGTGGTGTCCCAAACAATGCCCCCAAAGTGAACCTGCTGGAAAATGAGTAAGGTCCCCAAACCATTCAGATGGCCAACCCCAGTAGACCCGCCATAAGCTACCAACTAAGAAAGCAGTGACCACACATATCTCGAACCTGCATCCCCCTCTTTCGTCTCTGGCAATTACTCTCCACCGTGCAACCTTTCCAAGGCCCTCAGTCTAGAACTTTCTCCATGTTCACCAAAAAGGTTTGTCTGGTGAGAGAGACCCTGTGACCTTGTAGGGCTGGTATGCGTGCTTGCTAAGTTGCTTCAGTCCTATCTGACTCTTTGCAACCAGGCTTCTCTGTCCATGGGATTTTCCAGGCAAGAATACTGCAGTGGGTTGCCATGCCCTTCTCCAGAGGAATCTTTCCAACCCAGGAATCAAACTCAAGTCTCTTCTGTCTCCTGCCTTGGTAGGTGGGTTCTTTATCACTAGCGCCACCTGGTAGGGCTGGTAGACTTTCCCAAATCATCTGTAAAGCTCCTCTCAAAATGGCACATTGACCGTCTCCTCCCTCTTCTCTCTATGCTTCTCTCCACCCTCACACTTAACTCCTCAACAACCCCACAGTGTCACATATTCCTGCTCTTCTCCACATAATGCCAAGCGTCTGGAAACAACCTCTCAGCCATGTGTTGACACTTCAGTGCCTTTCTGAAGTTAAGAGGCAGATAGATTTCTCAGGAAACATTTAAAAGGAGCTTGGGTTCCACTGTTTTGAATTATGGCACATGGAGAAAGGAGACCAAACAAAGTATTTTAAAAGGCTTAGAGAAATCCGAGGGTCAAAGCTTCTTAAATAAATGTTATGACCTAGTTGGAATGTGGCACAAGTTGCCTTTTTGGTTCATTTATTTAAAATAATTGTGTGACATCACTGTTTAGTCACTTGTCTGTGTTTATCCCTAAGGCAATTCCTAATGAATAATGCCAGCAACCGTGAGATGCTATTTCATACACAACAGGCATCGTGGTCTACTGTGTTCCTTTGCAGAACATGCAGTTTTCCCACACAACAGGTTTTCGTTTTATCCAATCAGTGAAACAGAACCTTTAGAAGGAAATTGTGTCTGGCAAATCCCTATCCTCCTTAAAAGACACTATTTCGATTTTAAAATAAAGGCTCCTTTAGAAGCCTTTGAGTCAGTTCTAATGAGGCAGATGAACCTAGAGCCTATTATACAGAGTGAAGTGAGTCAGAAAGAGAAAAACAAATATTGGATATTAGCGCATATATATGGAATCTAGAAAGATGGTACTGATGAACCTATTTGCAGGGCAGCAATGGAGACACAAAGAGAACAGATTTTAGAATACAGGCAGTGGCGGGGAGGAGGGAGAGGGTGCAACGAATGGAGAGAGTAGCGGGGAGAGTTACATTACCATATGTAAAATAGAGTTAGCATACGTAAAATAGAGTTACCATACGTAAAATAGAGTTAGCATATGTAAAATAGAGTTACCATACGTAAAATAGAGTTAGCATACGTAAAATAGAGTTAGCATACGTAAAATAGAGTTAGCATATGTAAAATAGAGTTACCATACGTAAAATAGGTAGCCAATGGGAATTTGCTGTATGACTCGGGGAACTCAAACCAGAGCTTGGTAACAACCTGGAGGGGTGGGATGGGGTGGGAGGTGGGAGGGCGGTTTAAGAGGGAGGAAACATATGTGCACCTATGACTGACTCATGTTGATGTATGGCAGAAACCAACACAATATTGTAAAGCAATTATCCTTCAATTAAAAATAACTAAATTTTAAAAAGAAGATAAAGTCTCCTGTAAGCTTGGTTTGCAGAGTGATGCTCTTAGGTACCTCCAGGTTCATGACTGCTACATCTTGGTGCATTGCTCTTTCTGTTACGTGGTGTTTTTGCCTAAAGTTCTAGTTATTCTGATATAAATGAGCCAGGTTTCTCTTTATTATTGTTATGTGGTACATCTTTCTAGTTCATTTATATTCACACTTTCTCTTTCAGTGTTGTTTTAATTTGGTCTCCCGTAAGCGGCATATAGCTGGATTTTTTTTTTTTAAATTCACTGTGATAACCTTTACTGTACTGTACTTAGTCGTTCAGTCGTGTCTGACTCTTGGCGACCCCATGACTGTAGCCTGCCAGGCTCCTCTGTCCATAGAGATTCTCCAGGCAAGAATACTGGAGTGGGTTGCCATGCCCTTCTCCAGGAGATCTTCCCAACCCAGGGATTGAACCTAGGTCTCTCACATTGCAGATGGATTCTTTACCATCTGAACCACAAGAGAAGCCCACTGATATATTCAAATATGTCACAATAAAATTTAATGTGACATATTTGAATTTCTGCTTCCTTTTTTGGGGTTTTCTCCTTACCATAATTTTTTTAAGTTTGGAAATTTCTCCTTTTCTATCTTCTACTGTACTAACAAGGTTTCCATTACTTACAGTATTTTATTTTATTTTTATTTCTTTTTTCCTTTTTTTAAAAAATTCTTTATTAAATCATACATTGACATGAATCCGCCATGAGTATACATGAGTTCCCAATCATGAACCCCCCTCCCACCTCCCACCCCATATAGATACAAATTTACTTGCTGATTTCAGTGGTTCCCTTTAATTTTTAAAACATATCTATTTAACCCTGAACTTTTTTAAACAAAGGCTAAAGTTATGCATCCTCTTCACTATTGTACAGGCCTCATAGATTAAATATGGCATTTCTTTCCATCTTAGTATTGCTGTGTGGAGCTTGAATTTCCCCCTTTTAAATACGTAAAAAAAAAGAAAAGGTTAATATGTATACCCTAATGGTCAATAATTAATTAAACTTATTGATAAGTGTAATCAATTTCTATTTCATCATTATTTCTTATATTTTGGCTCACTTTTCTTTGTGAGTAAAAGTGAAAGTTGCTCAGTTCAGTTCAGTCACTCAGTTGTGTCCAACTCTTTGCAACCCCACGAATCACAGCATGCCAGGCCTCCCTGTCCATCACCATCTCCCGGAGTTCACTCAAATTCACATCCATCGAATTGGTGATGCCATCCAGCCATCTCATCCTCTGTTGTCCCCTTCTCCTCCTGCCCCCAATCCCTCCCAGCATCAGAGTCTTTTCCAATGAGTCAACTCTTTGCATGAGGTGGCCAAAGTACTGGAGTTTCAGCTTTAGCATCATTCCCTCCAAAGAAATCCCAGGGCTGATCTCCTTCAGGATGGACTGGTTGCATCTCCTTGCAGTCCAAGGGACTCTCAAGAGTCTTCTCCAACATCACAGTTCAAAAGCATCAATTCTTCAGCGCTTAGCTTCTTCAGTTGTGTCCAATTCTTTGGACCTCACGGACTTTATGGTCCATGGAATTCTCCAGGCCAGAATACTTGAGTGGGTAGCCTTTCCCTCCTTCAGGGGATCTTCCTAACCCAGGTCTCCCACATTGCAGGCAGATTCTTTACCAGCTGAGCCACATACCATTCTTTAATATTTTTAAACAAGTTTTTTTTTTTTTTTTAACTCTGTTCTTGTGATAACAAATCTGCTGTCAATGCAGTTGTCATCTCTTTCTAGATAAGATAACAGATGTTTCCTCTCTGGAAATTTCTGAGCTAAATTTCTTTACTGCTAATGCTGTGCTGTTTTACTTCAGTCTGTCTGGTGGGCATGGGTTTTCTCTATTCATCTTAAAGTATGAAGATGCTTCTCTTTTTTTAATCTGAGGGACTGAGAACTGAATCTTGGTTTTAGTAAAGTTGATAGGGGAGGCAGGGTTGGACGGGAGAATGCCTGATAAGAATGGTAATACTTGGCAATTATGTTTAGGCCTTTCATGAGTGGGCAAAAGTGAGGCTTTATTTATCCCCACCAACTCCTGGCTTCAAGCACTAAACTGGCTTTTATTTCCTGCCTCAGGTGGAACTCTTTAATTCTCTTTACTCTGCAGACACTAGGCAGTGACCTCACCCTACTTTTATTCCTGGGGCATTGTAGACTTATGGTTGTGGAGATGTTTATCCATGAGCCAGCTATACAGTTTTTGGTTTCTGCTTTATCTCTTATTACTATGAGTTTAGCACCAAAATTGTATCAAAGCATGTCTGTGGAGCCATATGATTGACTGGAAGTTCCTTACACTCTTCAAACATTTGAACATTGTGGATGGGAGTATTAGTTAACTATTTCTGTGGGACAAACCATCCCAAATCTCAGTGGATTAAAACAGTAACTATTTAAGTTATGATTCTGCATATCAGAAATTTATGGTGGATCAGCTGTACATTCTTCTGGTCTTTGCTAAGTTCTTTCATGCATCCATGGTCAGCTAGAGGTCAGCTAAGGAGCTTTGCACCTGGGGATTAACTGGTTTCAGCTAATGCCAACAGGGGTGACAGGATTGACTTCGCCATGTGGTCATTCACTACCTAGCAGGCTCCCTCAAGCTTGTTCCCTGGTAGCTAAGCAGAGTTCTAAGACAGAGAACAAAAACTCACAAAACCTTTTAAGAGCTAGGCTTAGGAAGGGCACAACATCACTTCTGCTGTGACTTATTGGTCAGAGCTGGCCACATGGTCAGTCCACATTCAAAGGGTGGAAAAGTGTTCCATCCCTTGATAGGAAGAGATGGAAAGCCACATTGCAAAGGAGCATGGATGCAAAGAAGATGGCCATTTTTGCAAGAGACATACTACCAATGGAGTATGAAATTAAATTGTTGTGTGATTGATTTCAATTAGATATAAGGAAATATATCAACAGTAGGGCATATGAGTGATTTTTGAGTGTTGGGTATAGAGGAGTTAGTGGCGGAGGCTCTGCATCGGATTCAGGACAACCAGATGAGTATTTGCCGTAATCAAGGTATGAGCTGGGAGCCATGAGAGAGTCACAGAAGAACTACTTTCTGCTTTTCAAGTAGTGATGACTTTAATAAAGAATGCAGGGCAAGTCTCCAGCTCTATAACAAGGCAGAATATAATACTTTGAGGTGACTGGACAAGGGAAATCTTCGGAATGAGGTAGACTACAAGCGTAGGCTGAGAACAAGAAACCATGAGAAGATTAAAGACTCAAAAGAGACAAAGATTATAGGAAATTGTTGCGTTTTGGCCGGCACCCTTATTTAATTGGTAGAGGCCAAAAAGTTAAGAAATGCATTCATCCTCAAGAAACAAAGGAAAAAAAGAAAAAGAATCCTAGTTCTCCCAGCTGATTCTTTTAAAAGTTAAACCAGAAAGCACTTATTGCTTTTAACTTAAAGAACACTTGTATCAACAAGAATTCTGCACACCTCAGCCAAGATGGGTCCTAGCTTGTGGTGACTCTGGCAGATTTTCAGGGTGTTATCAAGAAACCCCTTTCATACCAAAGCCATCTAATTTTTTGTGTTCTCCTGCCCAGGCCAAATGAGCCCAGGAATTGAGCCCAATGGCTGGTGCTCAGAGGGCATTGACTTGTAGGTCCTTAATCTCTGCCTCCATGAATGGCAAGAGTTCCTTTTTTGTGTGGAATTAGCTTGTTCTAAGGAGAAGGCAATGGCACCCCACTCCAGTACTCTTGCCTGGAAAATGCTATGGACGGAGGAGCCTGGTAGGCTGCAGTCCATGGGGTCGCTAAGAGTCAGACACGACTGAGCGTCTTCACTTTCACTTTTCACTTTCCTGCTTTGGAGAAGGAAATGGCAACCCACTCCAGTGTTCTTGCCTGGAGAATCCCGGGGACGGGGGAGCCTGGTGGGCTGCGGTCTATGGGGTCGCACAGAGTTGGATACAACTGAAGTGACTTAGCAGCAGCAGCAGCTTGTTCTAAAGAACTGAAGGCCACCCTTGAAAATGTCTTTTGGCCTCTTTTTCATTGTCTACACCAACCAGTGAGTTTTTCAGACTATCAAAATTTGACTTTTGACTTTTTGACTTCCCAGAATTTATTGACTTATCTGACTAATTCTCAGGTTGAAGGCCAGACATGGCCTGGTCTTCAGTGTGTCTTAAAGGGCCAAAGGACCACAGCCCCCAAGGCAGCCATGTCTATCCAAGCAGTTATGCTTCATCACGTTTTTGTGTTCCTTGGAAACCACCAGAACTCTACCCACTAGAGCAAAATGAATCTGGTACAGGTAAGTCAGACATTCCCATAATGCCCAGTGTTCTTTGCAAAGGTGGAGAGAGACGATACAGAGCTTAGTCAGTCATCCCAATACAAACACTAGAGAATGTTTTTGGAAATAAATGGGAAATATTTAATAACTGTGTCATCATGCTTCTGTGCCTGAAATGAATTTAATCCAACACTGCATTATGTGTGTGAATTTGTGTTACATGAAGGATTCTATTTTAAACTCAGGAACAGTGAAGAGATGGAAAAAAATATATTTGAGGGTTACTCTGACTTGACCCCAGGCTTTATTTTTGCACCTTCACCACATCTATTTAATTCCCCCATCCTTTCAGTTCTCACTGTATGATATTTCTAGGGTCCAATCCCTTCTCTGGATCCACACTGCCACTACCTTAATTTGCAACCTCATCATCTTCCAATAGGTCATTGTAAAAGCTTCTCTTATGGGTTGAATTGTGTCCCCGCCCCCAAATTTATACACTGAACTGTTAACATACAATACTGCAGAATGTGACTGTATTTGGAGACAGGGCCTTCAAAGAGGTGGAGGTGAAGTCGCTCAGTTGTGTCCGACTCTTTGCGACCCTGTGGACTGTAACCTACTAGGCTTCTCCGTCCATGGGATTCTCCAGGCAAGAATACTGGAGTGGATTGCCATTTCCTTCTCCAGGGGATCTTTCCGACCCAGGGATCGAACCCAGGTCTCCTGCATTGGAGGCAGATGCTTTAACCTCTGAGCCACGAGGTAAAATGAGGTCATACCAGTGGCCCCTAGTGATCCAATATGACTGGTGTTCCCATAAGAAAAGAAGATGAGGACACAGACAGGCACAGAGGGTAGCCCCCTGTGAAGAGGGAGGGAGATGGTGGCCATCTCCAAGCCGAGGAAAAAGGCTTCAGAAGACCAACCCTGCTGACACCTTGATTTCAAGCTTCTAGCCTCCAGAACTGTGAGAAAATCTGTTGTTTAAGCCACTAAGTCTATGATGTTCATTATGGCAAACCCTAGGAAACCAATATAGCTTTCTATCTGGGTTGCCTCTCAAATTGATACTTCTAAAAGTATCTTAATCATTAGCCTGACTGTCACTTAGCTGCTAAAACCGTTCAGTCACACCTCACCTCTCAGTGTTTTCCACATTGTTCTCAGGAACAATAGTTCTGTAAGATGTCCCCCCAGGCTGTGAAAGTTTGGGAACTGTGTAAGTCTTCATCTGGAGGAGTCACAGTGTGTGTTTGTATATTAAAGGTTCTGAGAAGTTTTACAGTCAGAAAACCTGATTATCTTGGTTTAACCCAGTGTTTGCCATATTTATTTCACTAGAAAATTTTTTCTTGCCATAATACACATTATATCTACTGCAACTTGTGTTCTGTAATACAAACCAGGACATGCTACTCTATACAACAATACTTTAGCATGTCATATAGAATGGGGGCCACTAGATTTAGCAAACAAAAATTCAGGATATTTAGTTGACTGTGAATTTCAGATAAAAAATTATTTATTTCTCTAAAATTCAGATTAACTGACTGTCTTGGGTTTTGTCAGGCAATCCTGTACAGAACCCTCTTTGACCCTCTAACATAGTGCACAGACTGAACCAAAATGAATTTGGTAAGTTTTTCTCCAATTAGTATACCAGGAAAGGAAAAAGTCAAGGTTGATTCTTGTCTTTGAGTTGGATTCTTTCAATTTGCCACCCATTGTGTTCCCTTATTCTCTCGTTCTCTCCATCCTGGTTGTACATTAGAATCACCTAAGGAGCTTTTAAAACTACCTCCACCTCATCTCAAACCAAGTGACTTAGAATTGGGGGGGTTACTGAGTGGGGCAGGGGGTGGTTGCTGAGTGTCGGGGTTGAAAGGCAGGGCTGGGAGGAGAGTGAGGCAAGTGAGGTTTAGGGGGAGTAGGATTTAAGGAGGCTCTCCCTCTCAGGGCTGACCTTGTCCTTGCACAAGCCCAAGAGTGAGGGCCTCCTTAAATACCTTGTCCCTGCTAGCCTCACCCTAGTCAGCTCTTGTTAAAAAGAATGCAGGATTGTCGAGAAGAGCCTGCAGGGGGTTTCTGAGCTGCCCTGAGTCCTCTTTCCACATTTTGATACTTTACCAGGAAATGTCAACATTCATGAGCAACAGATATGAGCTCTAGCCCATAAGCATGAGTCAGGAGAGGCTTCACCAGGTCAGGTTTTTCTGACATGTGAACTTGCAGCCAGCTCTAGTTTTTTCTGGAAGGCCACTTCTAGAAATTACAAAATGCTGGGGTTCCTCTTTTTTGGTTCAGGCTGGTGATGTTTGAGTAGCCTCTAGTCCCTGGCAACCCATAGCTTCTGTTTATTAGGAATGGTTTTAACCTTCTGAAAATGTAATGAAAGTATACGCTTCACTTTTCTCTCCAAGGTCTATAGATGCTCATCCCCACTCATGGTCCCTCTTCCTCCTTGCTTTCTGCTTTTTTGTCAGTGATTTCACACCCCATCACTGACAGTCTGGTCAGAAAGGAGCATCGTTAATCCTCGCTGGAGGCTACATGAGGGCAGCTCTCCTGAGAGCAACAGGGGCCAGCCTGGCTTTGAGTGGCCAGCTCTGGACCCTCTTTATTCACCAGCCTCTGAGTTCCACGAGCACTTTACCCCATCCCACTGTTACTGGCTGGCAGCCAGATCCTTAACTGCAGCTCCCAGAGACTCTCCATGTTTTCAAACGCCAGGGAAAGAAACTTTGTAATTTTCCAGTGCTGAGAAAAGATAGTATTGGTTGATGGGAGCTCCCCAGCATAGTCAAAATTAACTTCTTTCTATTGTGATAACTGAGTGATTTTCAAGGATGTTCTTCTTATAATTGGATACAAAACCTACCTCCTCAGAGGAGAATTTGGAAGAGAAAAACACAAGGGAAAGGGTCAGATAAGGCAAAGTTCATGGCCATTTCCAAGTAATACCAAGATCACAGAATCCTGTGGGTGTATCTCACTTGGCTTAATAGCTGTGTCCCTGTAAAATTTCACATAAATGGAATTTTTAAAAAAATAAATCATTGTAAGTGCATAGGAAAGATTGCTAAAGAAAGGAAGCCTGAAGGACCATACTTTATAAAGTGAATGATCTTTATAGAATGCACATCATCCCTCCCACGCAATGCACTGATCTTATTTTTATAAGCTTGCCATTTTTCACAGGCTGGATTTTCAGGAGATAGGGGTGCCTGTTACTTATAATGATGACTAGTCTGAGGTCATAGCTGTTCTCTGAAACTACTTTCCTAATGCACTCTGAGGAGTATGAGCAGCTTCCAGGGTTTGGTGGAAACTTTTAGCTGAGAAAATCAGTCCTGTGTGTAAGCTGACCCAGAACCCTCCTGGCCTACTTCCAGACTGATGTGGCCTTTGGGGTACCCATAAACATTATCAATGACTCAACATCAGAAGACCTGATGGGGGACACGCTGAGGCTAAATGTTGCCAAATGCAACAAGAACCAGCAGTATGGTGTGGTGGATAGAAGCATAAGGTGTGGAGCCAGACTTCTCTGCCTCTGTCCTCTAGCTGGGTGACTCCCTGAACCTCAGTATCCTCATCTGTAGGATGGGGCGAATATCATAGTACCTACTTCAATTAGCACCTGGAATACAGAAAGTTCTCAAAAAATATTGGCTATTTCAAAATTGCTGGTTTAGCTCTAGACAGGAGAGGAAAAAAATAAAAAAATAAAAAAACCAAGGATGCTTATGTCTACTGGGTGCTGGTCTAATCCAGGTATGTGCTTTCATTTAATCGTAGTGTCACATACACACACAAAGGCACTAATATTATTCCTACTTCTCAATAGAAACTAAAATTCAGAAAGGTTAAGCAGTTTTCCTAATGTCACACAGCAGATATATCTGAGGCCAGTGGTATGGCTCTTTCTATCCTGTCTCAGGCCTGAGGAGACAAAAGCCTGAAAGTGACTTTTCAAAGATGATGGCTTAGAGCCTGAAGGGTGTTTGGACTTAGAAGTAAAATTGATTCAGGAAGTTACATCAAGGAAATAAGGAAGGGAAATTCTTTTATTTCACAAAAACTTTTATGAGACTCCACAGCGTGCTGACACTCTAGGTACAGAAGTGACTGAGGCCTCACCCCTGACCTTAATCCCCAGGGGTGAGAGCCACAGTCAAAGTAAAATTATGGTAAACATCAGCCAGTGTTAGAATTTAAAAGAATGTGCCATTGAATCCCTGACTTAAAAATGACCAACTTTACCTGAGGAAGGTTTCTAAGGGAGGTGACCTTTGAGGGCTTTATACTTATTATTTTATTCACTCCCCCTGTACTTGGGAAAGTGGGCAATATTATTACCCTGGGGCAGGGACCACTAGTTACCAGGATCTAAAGCCCCTTCTTGGACTTTCCATGTGGCACTAGTGGTAAAGAATCTGCCTGCCAATGCAGGAGAGGAAGGCTCAATCCCTGGGTCGGGAAACCCCCTAGAGAAGGAAATGGCAACTCACTCCAACATTCCTGCTTGGAGAATCCCATGGACAGAGCTGCCTGGCGGGCTACAGTCCATCGGGTCACAAAGAGTCAGACGCGACTGAGTGGCTTAGCAGCAGCAGCAGCAGCAGCAGCCCTTCTTATTATGAAGAGAGCCCTGACTACCTTGGGGAGGCAATATGGCCAGTTCAAAATCTACATCTTCTGGATTCCTTTGCAGGCAGCTCTGGGCCATAAAATGGCAGCAGAGGTCATTGGGTTAGACCGCCAAAAAGGTTCTTTAAAAAGGTATAGGCTGGTCACATCGGCTTTTTCTTGCTCTTTCCCCCAGCTTCCTGCTTCTTTCCTAGAGTGCAGATTTGATGGCTAAGTCTCCAGCACTAACTTGTGACCTTAAGAAAGGAAGCCTCAAGCTAAAGACGGCAGGACAGAAGGAGCTTGCGACCCTGATGACCATGACTTACTGTCCCAGCCTCAGACTGGCTCCTTCCAGACTTGTTTGTTTAAAAGAAGGCAAAACAAACTTTTATCTTATTTAGGCCTGTGTTATTTTTGGTAATTGTTACTAGTATCTGACCCAGTCCCGAGCTGGCACGTGGCTCTGAGGCTATTAGGAGGTGGTGCTGAAATCTAAACTCAAGCAGCCTGACTCTCCAACCCACATTCTGATCCACTGTTGGGGCAAGCCATTGCATCCAGGGCAACCACGTTTCCTTGACATTGTAATCCTTTTCTGCCAACTGTTTAGCCCTAACATCAAGTGCACAGCCTAGTACTCAGAGCACTCAATAATGTATGTTGAATGAATACACCAAATAATTGCCCCTCAACCATTTCCCCAAGGAAAATGTTTTTCTGAGGGATTGTACGATGGTCCCTGCTTCTTAGTTATCCCCAGGCCAATGTCAGTATGAAGTTTGTGAGAAATCTGAAATGCTCTGACATGTTAAAATAAGGGAAAGAATAATAGAAGTGATAGACAATAAAAACTTGAAGATATATATATATAAACCTCACTTAATTAAGTAGAATTCTTTTAATGGTGAAGCAAAATTGCATAATTCTGGAGGCAATACTAAAAATGTAATTAAATGATGAAAGCAAGTGTTTCTATCCCAAGTCCTTTATTTAACTTATTAAAAAATTTTTTTATTTATCTTTTTACTGATTTTAAAAATATCAAATATGACTTTATAAAAACTTAAAAGTGAAGCCCTCTTGCAACTCCTTCTATACATCAAAACACACTAAATATTTTGTAAATGAGCTCATGGTGTATGTACTATTTTGCAACCTTTACTTTTTTCAATTCACATCATATTTTGGACATTTCCCAGTGCCTTGCATTTAAATTAACTTGGTTTTATTTAAGGCAGAAGGGTACCTTTTATCCCTATGGTCTTCTATAAAAATTGTATTTGGATGTATCTTTGACTTTGCTCTTAAAGTATCATCAGGTGTTTGCAAGAGGTAGTTGATGAGAAGGGCATCAGAGATTAACTTACTCCCAGCCGGACTCAGCTGGGCTCTGGAGTAGTCAGGCTGAAAAATGACCAACTCTAGAAATAAAAATTTCCAAAACATTCTGGATCAGTGTTTTGTGGGCAGCAAGTCATGAAGCTCAGAGTCAAGAGCAAACTACTTAGTCCTGTCAGGATGGTCGATAAGCTTCTAGGGTCCCTGATAAAAGCCTCCTCTGACTCCTTCCTGGCATCTGTGGGCCTAGGGATGGGATGAGGGAGAAGCAGGTAGCAGCCTGCAACCCCATAGAGAGTCTGTTCCTTGACCGGCCTTCTCCCGGAGCATTGAGAGCCTATGGGGTACTGGGCACTTACCATTTTGGACTCAGGTATTGGAGAGAAAATGATCCAAAAAAGACTCTGATGCTGGGAGGGATTGGAGGCAGGAGGAGAAGGGGACGACAGAGGATGAGATGGCTGGATGGCATCACTGTCTTGATGGACGTGAGTCTGAGTGAACTCCGGGAGTTGGTGATGGACAGGGAGGCCCAGTGTGCTGCAGTTCATGGGGTCGCAAAGAGTTGGACACGACTGAGCGACTGAATTAAACTGAACTGATTGGAGAGAAAATGATCCAAAAAAGAAGTCTGCTGATGTGACCGCTGCCCTCGTAGAGTTTAAGCTCTAGATGAGATGAATGCTATGAATCTGACTCCCACCACTCCACCCACATCAAACATGCTCACTGTCCATGATTGCCCCAAATCCATCAATCAACCTACCCAGCTACTGTAACCTGAGCTTGCTTGGTAAATGTTGAGAGCAGCTGCTGTAAGCTTGGGTAGCCAGCTGGGCACAACCGAGAAGACTTTGGGGAAGAGGCAAGTTAATCATCAAGCAGGACTTTAAAAGAGGGAAGGAAGTGCAGAGGTCAGGGCCCCCAGCAGCACAGATGCACAGATCTGTAGCTGATGTGCAGGCTGTGGTGGTGGGGTGGAGCGGTGGGAAGGTAAAGGAAATCAGTGAGGAAATTAATGCAGGCAAGAAGGAATCAATGAAGAAATTGATAAGGGCAGGAAGGAGAGCTTAAGATGGGAAATGGGCAGGGAAAAGAGTGGAGGTGTGAGAGGCTTTTGAACCTCCATTAAGGAGATTGACTTGGATAGATGGGCAACAAGGATGAGCTGTGCCTTGGGCAGGGGCACCCCCAAGGAGAGCCAGGCAGGCCACAGCTGCACCTGCTGAGCGCATTCATGCCCTGAGTCTGGAAGGCAGCAGCTCCACCAGGAACTTGCCAGCACTTCTCTTGTGCAAGCTGAGAGAGATTCGCCCACTCTGCAGCCAGCATGACTGCTTCATGGGCAGAGTGGTTCGGGATGTTCTAGTTGTCCAGCTGACCCAACTAGTATTTCTCCCTCCAAGAAGGCAAAACAGCTGGGCCTGCCTTCCAATCCACAGTGTCAGTGTCCTCCAGGCAGAGAGCACAGGGATCCCTGGAATCAAATGATGCTGGGTCCACAGACTAAGTGCAGTGAGAAAGGGCACACATCAGGGCAGCCATGGAGCATCTCAGTAAGAGGGAAAGGCAAAGACCTTACAGAAGCAACGCGGACTGACTCAGAGGTTATCATACGAGTGAAACAAGTCAGAAAGAGAAGGACAAATGCCATATATCACTTATGAGTGGAATCTAAAATGTGGCACAAATGAACCTACCTGTGCAACAGAATGGGATTGGGGACAGGAGGAGAGGGGACGACGGGTTGGGATGGCTGGAGGGCATCACCGACCCGATGGACGCGAGTCTGAGTGAACCCCGGGAGTTGGTGATGGACAGGGAGGCCTGGCGTGCGGCGATTCATGGGGTCGCAAAGGTTCGGACACGACTGAGCGACTGAACTGAACTGAACTGATGAAACAGAAGGTGAGTCACAGACATAACGGACTGGTGGCTGCCAGGGGGAGGGCGTAGGGGGAGGGATGGAGTGGGAAGTTGGGGTTAGCAGATGTAAGCTATTATATATAGAATGGACAAACAATAATGTCTTGCTATATAGCACAGGGAACTATATTCAATATCCTGAGATAAACCATAATGGAAAAGAATATTAAAAGAATGCATATATGTGTGTATATATATATATATAACTGAATCATTTTGCTATACAGTGGAAATTAACACAACATTGTAAATCAACTATATTTCAGTTTTAAAAATATATTGATATAAAAAGGATTTGGACTCAGGTTTGGTGATTTGGGGGAATGTGTGAAGAGGGGCAGCTTGCTCTGGACTGGGTGTTATCAGGAAACAAGAGTAATCATTCTTACATAGAAGACAAGGAGAAATGAGATGTCTAAGGCTATAAATGGTAAAGAAACGACAGACACTCACATTAGCCCGGAAAGGGGACAGCTTTGGTGATTTATATGATTTGGCCAATGTTCTTCTTTTTGTCTGGGTCGAGCCATGATTATGAAGTAATCCTGTTTTGTTTTGCTCCCTCATGGTCACAGAGTGGCCTTGTCTGATGACGGTGTTCTATGGAGTGAGCTATGTTTAACAGGAGAACACCATGGCCCCACTGTGAGTGCCAGGCTGGGTCCTGGCTCTTTGGAGTTGCTTTCTGTTTCTCGATAAGAACCAAGGACCATGTCTGAAGGCAGCCAGGAACCCTGGAGAGAAAAGAGTCTGAGGGCTTGCAATGCTCATGTCTAAGTGGAAGCTCTTCCTGGAAGGCTGGAAGAGAAACTTGGGAAGCCAGGTGCTCGTGCTGTAAGGCTGCCCCTAGTCCATTCATTCTGTTAACAAATATTTACTGAGCAGGTAATATACTTGGGCACTTGGGACAGAGCTGTGAGTCAGAGAGTCCTCCTGGAGTGTCCACATTAGTGAGGGGTACACATAGTATGAGTGGACAATAAAGAAGATAGTCTTGGGTAGTCATGGATTTTATCATGCAAGTAAAAGTAGTTGATAGAGAAGAGAGTGACTAAGGGGATACCATTTTGGAAAGGTGGTCAGTTACACCCTGTCTGAGGTGGTGATAAGAAGGTGCCATGTGAAATTCTGGGGTGAGAGTATTTTGAGCAGAGGAAACAGGAAGTGCCAAGGCTTCTAAGAACAGGAAGAAGATACATGTCTCTGCAAGATGATGAGTGAGAGTGAGATGGACCAAGATGAGGTCAGAGAGGTAGGCTGGGTCTCCTTGTCTGGTTCCCCCCACCCCCGAAGTCCTAGAGATGATCAGAAGACTTTAGAGGAAGAACCAAGGACCTCACATCTCCTCTGAGATAGCAGAGATGTGCAGCTTATTGACCTGTCTCTGCATCTCAAGTCCTGTCTCTTACCAGCCACAGCCTTTCCCTCCAGGCCTGGGGTTTAGGATATACCAGGAATAGCCTGGTCTTTTCCTTGCCTGCTGAAGTCAATCATTGTTTAGAAGGGTGTGTTAGTTTCCTATTCCTGCTGTAACAAATTATTGCAACTTAGTAGCTTAAAACAGCACCTTTTTATTTCAGTTCTGGAGGTCAGCAATCCTAAAATCAAGGTGTGAGCAGGGCTATGTTCCTTACAGAGGTAGAATCTGTTTCTTTTGTCATTGCTGTTTTCCATACCATGCAGCATACAGGATCTTAGCTCCCCGACCAGACCTGCACGCCCTATGTTGGATGCTCAGAGTCTTAACCACCGGACCGCCAGGGAAATCCCAGAATCTGTTTCTTCTGGATGTATCTGTTTCTTTTAGAGGCCACCTGCATTGCTTGACTTGTGGCCCCTCCCTCTATCTTCAAAGCTGACAGCATAGCAACCTTCAAATCTCTCTATGACCTCTCCTTCCACCATCACAGCTCATTCTCTGATTCTGACTCTCCTCCTCTATTATAAGATCCCTTGTGATTATATTTGGCTCAGCCAGATCATTCAGGATAATCTCTGTATCTCAAGATTCTTCAATGAATCACATCTACAATTGAAAAATTACATTTTGCTGTGTAAGGTAACAGAGTCACAGGCTTGAAGAATTAGCACTTGAACATCTTTGGAAGCCATTCTGTGACAGTCATCTGGAGAGCAGAAAATGAAATCTGATCCAAGCCATTCTACTAGGATGTGTCTTTTAACCAGTATGGGTCTGCTTATTTGCTATAAAAATAGGATGGGGACTTCCTGCTGGTCCAGTGGCTAAGACTCCACACTCCGAATGCAGGACCCCAGGTTTGACCCCTGGTCAGGAAACTAAATCCCATATGCTGCAGTGAAAACTTGGTGCAGTCAAATAAATAAATATTAAAATAAAATAAAAATAGGATGAACACTTGTCCTATCTACCTCAAGAAGTTGTTATATCACATGAATTAAGGTAGCATATTTGAAAAAATAAGAAATGCTATAAAATATATATAAAGAATAATTATGAAGTATTACCAAGCCTATGAAACATGGGTATTAGCGGTACATGAAAAGCAGTATTATATATTAATATAAAACACTGGAATTGAAAGAGCTGGGTTTGAGTCCGCTTTCCAAAATACTTGCTGTTACCTTGAACAGGTCACTTAACATATTTGGGTTTCACTGTGTGTGAAATTTGGAAAATGCTGTCTTCTCATTAGGGCTTCCCAGGTGGCTTAGTGGTAAATGCAGGAGACGCAAGAGACGCGGATTTGATCCCTTGGTGGGGGAGATCCCCTAGAGGAGGTAATGGCAGCTCATTCCAGTATTCTTGCCTATGAAATAACATGAACAGAGGAGCTTGGCAGGCTACAGTCCATAGAGTCGCAGAGTCAGACACGACTGAATGGCTGAGCATGCACACATCTTCTCACTAACATTATTGTAGAGTTTAAATTAACATTGGCAGTGGCACTTTGTGAAATGCTACACAAATGTTGTCTGTTAAATATTCCATAGGCAGTCACCCAAATACTTCTTCCTCGATGCATGATGAATCCAGGCAACAGGGACGTACTTGTCAGACCAATGCCAACAGGTCTGAATCTCCACTGTACGAAGTGAATAAGAAATGAAGAGGAGAAACAAGGGCCTCTCTCTTCCCTCTCCCTTCAGCTACTGAGGGACCAAAAGGCAGCAGGAAGAAACTACAGCATTTAAAATGGCTATTCGGGAAAATGCAAAGTATGCCCGCTGAGAATATAGAAGCTTCCTGCAATGAAGAGGTTTCGATAGAGGTGGGCTTTCTCTGGAAGAATCACCTCTGGTCACAACATTCAAATAAGTTGCTCGAGAGCTGCCTTACTCATTCAGTACCTGTTACCTAACCATGAGCATAGCGTTTGGTTAGAAATGGGCATGAAACATGCTTCCTGTGTGTGGGCTATAGACTCACACATATTTATTCAGCACATCATTTCTGAGCACTGAACTATGCACTAAACACTCTCGTTGGTGCTGGGGACAAAGTGGGAGGGAGAGACAGAAAACCCCCTACCCTCCAGGAGCTTGTAAGTTGAGGAAATGAATACTAATCAAACAATTCCACAAAAGAATGTAAAAGGACACTCCGAACTCCCCCAAGGCAAGTCCAAGGCCTCTGGTGCTGGGGGAACTTAGCACAGAGGTCCTAACTTGGCCTCCAGAAAGTAACAGCTGAGCTGAGATCTGCTGAGCAAGAGAATTTAGAGGAAAATGGATGGAGGAGTTTTCCAGGCTGAAGGAACCGCAAGTACCAAGGCAAAGAGGAAGCATGGGATGTCTGAAGACTTTAGAGAAGGCCAGTGTGGCTGGACTCCTTGAATGAGGGGTACAGTGTTCGAGATTTAGACTGGAGAGCTATGCAGGGTAGTTCCAGCCACAGGGGTCATTATGTGGGCAGACAGGGTGACTGACAAAGTCAGGACATAATGTTTTACCCAGTGCCAGGTTTTGTTTTGATTTTAATGTTCCCAGGAATATCCTGTTGTTGCATTTCTATAACCTGAAAAATTCTTTAAATATGTAATAATCACAGGAGATGATTCTTGCTAGATTAAGAGAAGCACCTTAGGTCACCTTGTGTAGGTGAAGAGTGCCTTAGGTGTCCATACCTGGCCCTGCAAACTGGCTCCGAGACAGGATGCAAAAACCAGACCAAATACTATTGCAACTTGCTGTTAATAACGTCTGTCTCAGTCTTGTGCTTTCCCAAACATCTAACACAATGATCACATTTGACTCCCCCCAGATAGCATGAAAGTGAAAGTGTTAGTTGTTCAGTCATGTCTGATGCTTTGCAAACCCATGGACTGTAGCCCGCCAGGCTCCCCTATTCATGTATTTCTCCAGGCAAGAAAACTGGAGTGGGTAGCCATTCCCTTCTCCAGGGGATCTTCACAACCTGGGTCTCCTGCATTGCAGGTAGATTCTTTCCTGTCTGAGCCACCAGGGAAGCCAGTTTGAGCAAACTTTGAGAGACAGTGAAGGACAGAGGAGCCTGGTGTCGCAGTCAGACACAGCTTAACTACTGACCAACAACAAAGTAAGTGTGAAGTAGGGCATTTTAACAGTGAGGAAGATGTCCAGTGACTTGACTCAAATTCCATCTGCCCAAAGGGGACACTTGAACTGGCATGAACTGCTTCTAGATTAAAATGGTTTTTCCCACAGACCACCACTGAGTCACCTACAAACTCTCTCTGACCTCCTTAATGTCATGGAACTCTAGAATTTTCCAAGTTGTAGGGAAACTTGACAATCAACCGACTTGTTGAATTCTCTCATTTGGAAATTTCAGGAAGTTTGAAAAAATTTGAGAAGCCATAATATTTCAGAAAAAGACTATAAAAGTGGTATTTTCCACTAAGGGAAGAGGGAAGTCATTACGAAGTTCTGTCTACTGACTCACTGTTGGCTCCCTAGCACATGCCGTGTAACGGAACGACTCTCCTCCCGTCACTAGTAGCAGTGACCTTAGGAGACCTGTCACTTTCCTTGGTACCCCCTGTTTTCTCAATATAAAATAAAAATGTAAAGTGACTACCACTGATGACAACAAATAATCTTATAATTCAGCCCATACACACAGAGAATTGAAACAAAAGTTCCAATGATATGTACTTTTCCTTACTAGAGCAATGTATGATTTTCTTTAAAAAAATTTTTTTTTTAATTTTATATTGGAGTATTGCCAATTAGCCATGTTGTAGTAGTTTCAGGTGGACAGCAAAGGGACTCAGCAATACATATATATGTACCCATTCTCCCCTAAACTCCCCTCCTGTTCAGGCTGCCACATATCATTGAGCAGAGTTCCCTGTGCTATACAGTAGGTCCTTGTTGGTCATCCATTTTAAATATAGCAGTGTGTACACGACCATCCCAAACTCCCTAATGATCCCCTCCTCCCATCCTTCTCTGCTGGCAACTGTAAGTTTGTTCTCTGTGAGTCTGTTTCTGTTTTATAAATGAGTTCATTCACTTTTCTATTTTACTTTTTCAGAAAAAGCTCTTTGCAATCCGCTAAACTGATTTTACTCCCCACTAGAATTTGAAATTCTCAGGTTGACAAACTCTGGACTGGATTCCCTCTGAGATGCCTCCTAGTCTGGTTCCCTGACATTCCTCAGGGCTGCCCAGAATCCTTTGGGGTTTCTTTTGTTTGGGGTTTCTTTCGTTTGGGGTTTCTTTCTAGTAAGGCAAGTGGCTACTGTCTCTGAACCTGGCAGCTCCAAAATGACTTGGAGGTTGACACTATCAGATTTTTGCACTCAGCAACTGGCACTGGCTGGCCTTGTGGCAGTTTGTCCCTACGTGGATAAACAGAGCATGAACATGGCCTTCTGATCACAGATGGCTGAGATTTGGTGGAGAAAGATCTACATTCAAACTATAGAGTTAGAGAACTTGGCCAGTCTCTGCCAGCTCCCACCCCAGATGTCCGCACACCACACACACTACATACACACACCACACACCTCACCCATGAACATACAGCCCTCATAGCTGTCCCCTTATTCACCACACATGCACACAGACCTCCTACATGCTGTATACATGATTGCATGCCATGTGTATACACATACACACTCACCATATACTACATACATCCCCCACAACATACATACACACAGACCACACACACACATTGGCACTTCAACAATGACACCACTGAAGCACTTTGTTTTTAAAAATTGCACTCTTTTAAAAAAATCAGATAGTAATACTATGGTATTTCATGTACATTTTTTTCAAATTTAATTAAATTCTCACATTATAAGTGCTTATTTTCCATGTTTTGTTAATTTTTCTTCTAGTCTATAATAGCTTGACACTATATATTAATGCTTATATCTTGAATAATTTACACAATTCCTTAATGTTTTGAAATAGGCTTATAAATGCGTGCTTTTGAAAAGTACTGCACATATTGCTTCATTGATATTTTAAATTTTATAAATTCTAAAGATTTTAAACTCTTGTAACAGTGTCAAGGCCAGTATTTCACTATGAAGCGAAGTAAATGTCGAGTCTTAAAATCTTGACATCATCATTTTGCCTTAGAACTGCCATCACCCACAGGGAGGTGGAGAAGTACTGGTTCTCACACCCTCATGATGATTCTGAAGCTGCTTTCAGTGTCTTGCCCAGTGCTTGGCATCTGGAAATCTTGCAGGAAACGTCTGGTGAGAGAGTGGCTGAAAAGGAAAAGGGGGCGTGGGGAATAGCAGAAGAAAGAAAAGAAAAAAAGAAGAGGGAGAGAGACAAAGGAAGAAGGGGAGTGAATAATCCAAGTGGAGTGGATAGAGAGAGTGAGATAGAACAACCGTATGTTGCTTTTGCCTCAGACGTCTTTCCCTATGGAAAATGGAAATCAAAGACCATTTCCATGATGGATCTTGTTCAAAATATTATTGCTGGAACCCACCTGGTAAAGTGGCAGTTTTGTGGGGTGTTCATGGAAAATTCAGCTTTCCATCTGCTAGAGGAAGCAAATCTTGCTGAGACATTTGACAGACACACAGTTGTTTAGTCTTGGACATGCACTTTTCCATGGTAACAGAAGCCATGTCATGGAAACATATGCGTCACTCATCTGAATTGTTTTCTTTGCATCTCTAAGAATTGCACATGAGTTTTGGAAGTAAGGATAGGGTTTTATTGTTTCTTTTAATGATAAAACATTTAAAATGGTTATTATTTTTGAATCATTAGAAGATACAGATAAATATAAACAAGAAAACAAAGATTACATATTAGTCAAAGCATCCAGAGGTGATAATTATTAACATTTGGTATTCCAGATTTTGTTTTAATACAAAAAATAGATGCATATATTATATATACATATACATATATTACATTATGTAATCTTTTGTTTCGTTGAATATGATGAGGACATCTCTGTCCATTTTTAAAAATATTATTACACAGCTTTCTGTTCCCCTATGGAAAATATTTAGGTTTGCCAATTTTTGATTATTCTAAATTACACAGTAAAGAATATTCTTGTGGAGGCATTTTTTGTGCATTTATTTCCTTAGGATATTTTCTTAGATGTGAGCATTTAAGTGTCAATAGGCACATTTTAAAATGCTATATCAATTTGCCAAATTACCCTCCAGAAACTCTGAACCAATTTACATTCTCTTTAAAGTGTATGAAAGTACCTATTATCTCACGCCCTCATCAACACTAGTTATTATCGTTCTTTTCAAACTTTTCTAGTTTTATAGGTTAAAAGGTATTTTCATTTTTATTTTAATTGGCATTTCATATATTCCTAGTGAGGTAAAATGATTTTCACGTTTTTTGGTTATTTGCATTTCAGCTTTTTTGTGTAACCTGCCTGACAGTGTTTCAAGTGTATTTTTCCATGTGTTTTTTGTCTTTTCCCTAATTTCTAAGAGTTCTTCATAATGTAAAGATATTAACCCTTTGCTGCCATATATGTTGTGAATTCTTTTTTTAGTTTTTCATAACTCTGAATATGTAGACATACAGATGTTTTATTTTAAGGAATCAGTATACCTACAATTTTCTTGTTGTTTCTTTCTTTTGATTCATGGGTAGAAAAGTATCCTTCATTCCAAGATTACCTTTGTTTTTTCACATTTATATTTTCAAGTCATATAGAATTTGCTTCGTAGCATAAGGCAGGGATCTAAACTTTTTTCCTGACTTGCCAATGAGTTGTCTCATTAACATATGGACTAAATAATCTGTATTCTTCCTACTGATTTGAAATGACTTGTTTACCACACTAAATTCTCACAGACACCCGAGTTCTTCTGTTTCTTGTTTTTTGTAGTTTTCTGAAACTCTAAATCCATGTATGTTTGTCTTTTAGAACTAGCTATCATTTTAACTATCTAGATTAAAAATTCTTATTCTGTAGACTCCACAAGATGGTTGAATAATTGATGCTACTTTTAATAGAATGAGGTCTATTACCATCCTAAGGAGGTGTGGGAAAGGGGAGAGTTTTCTCCCTGGGTCATAGGGTTTTGATATGGGAAGATATAAAGATAGTCTGTTCCAAAGCCCTAATTTTACAAATATTAATTGACTTGCTTATGGTTAACATAGCTAGCAGTGCAGAGCTGAGACTCAAACCAAGTCATATTCCCCTAAATCCATGCTGGAGGAAGATGGTTACAGTGAGGGTCTATCAAGGACAGCAAAAGCAGAGTTAATAAAAGGAGGATCCTTTCTGTTCTACATCTCAGGAACTTGCAGGTAAATGGGAGGTTTCTGGAGCACCACCTTGAAAAAGCAGTTAAATGTACAGGAGCCCCTGCTGTTACCTGAGTCCTTAGAAAATTCAGCAGAAAAAGGGACATCACGGATGCACTAAAGAGTGAGCACACAAGTACACATGCGCAGTCAGTAGGAGCAGCTTATCCAGACTCGTGAAAGTCCAGGCATTTTTCAGGAGTGCCGCTCTCACCCTGGTTGACTCTGTGAAGGTCACTGAGGTCAGACGCCAGCAAGAGACAGCAGCGGAGAGGCAGGAAATGTGTGGGGCTCTGGGAACATAGCAAAGGAAAAAAGCTTTTTGTAGGCAAGGTATGAGAGGAAACTCTGACAATGTGAGGAGGGCCCTGTGTAGGTTGTGTTTTCTTTCCTCAGTCAAGAAAACTCTCAAACTGTTCCTTCTTTCTTATTATTGGAGTATAATTGAGTTACGATATTATATTACTTTCAGGTGTACAACATAGTGATTTGATATTTTTATAGATTATAGTCCATATAAAGTTGTTATAAATTATTGGCTATATTCCCTGTGCTGTACATTACCTCTTTGTAACTTATTTTATATGTACTAGCTTAATTCCCTGCCCCTCTTCCACCCTCCCCCAACCACTCTCCCCTCTGTAACCACTTCATTTATTAAACTGTGTTCTATAAAAGCCGTCCAGTTTCCCTGCCACCTCCCCCTGGTGGAAATCTCTTCTCTAGCAAACCACTTTCTATCTGACATCACTGAAGTTTTTAAAATACCATTAGTTTAAAAAAAAGTTTAGTTTCCTACAGATATTATGTACTTTGACTTTTTATTAGGAAGATGTAGACATATGATTTAAAATTCAAGAGGCGCAAAGGACTATAGTGAGAAATCTCGCTTCCACCCATGGTCTTCAGCTACCCAGTTCCTTGTCTAGGAAAAACTAAACTCTAGTTTCTTATATACCCTTCCAGAGTTGTTTTCAACATATCCAAATACATAAGTACACGCATATATTATTCTGTGAGAAGTTTTACACGGAGTAGCATGCTACACACACTTTTCTGCACCTTGACATTTTTACTTGATACAGTCTGGGGATGCTCCATGTCTCTACATAAAAAGCTAATTCATTCCTTGTCATAGCTGCATTTCATTACACTCTAATGCATGAATAAAGCATATTTTTAAAACCCGTTCTCTCATAGATAGATGTGCTTTTTTATTTTTTTATTTTAATTGGAGGCTAATTACTTTACAATATTGTAGTGGATTTTGCCATACATTGACATGAATCAACCATGGGTGTACCTGTGTCCCCCATCCTGAACCCCCCTCCCACCTCCCTCCCCACCCCATCTTTCAGGGTCATCTCAGTGCACCAGCCCTAAGCACCCTGTCTCATGCATTGAACCTGGAATGGTGATCTGTTTCACATATGATAGTATACATGTTTCAATGCTATTCTCTCAAATCATCCCACCCTCACCTTCTCCCACAGAGTCCAAAAGACTGTTCTATACATTTGTGTCTCTTTTGCTGTCTCACATATAGGGTCATCGTTACCATCTTTCTAAATTCCATAAATATGCGTTAGTATAAGGGAACATTTCATGCAAAGATGGGCTCAATAAAGAACAGAAATGGTAGGGACTTAACAGAAGCAGAAGATATTAAGAAGAGGTGGCAAGAATACACAGAGGAACTGTACAAAAAAGATCTTCATGACCCAGATAATCACGATGGTGTGATCACTCACCTAGAGCCAGACATCCTGGAATGTGAAGTCAACTGGGCCTTAGGAAACATCACTACGAACAAAGCTGGTGAAGGTGATGGAATTCCAGTTGAGCTATTTCAAATCCTGAAAGATGATGCTGTTAAAGTGCTGCACTCAATATGCCAGCATGTTTGGAAAACTCAGCAGTGGCCACAGGTTAGTTTTCATTCTAATCCCAAAGAAAGGCAATGCCAAAGAATGCTCAAACTACTGCACAATTGCACTCATCTCACACGCTAGTAAAGTAATGCTCAAAATTCTCAAAGTCAGGCTTCAGCAATACGTGAACCATAAACTTCCAGATGTTCAAGCTGGTTTTAGAAAAGTCAGAGGAACCAGAGATCAAATTGCCAACATCCACTGGATCATGGAAAAAGCAAGAGAGTTCCAGAAAAACATCTATTTCTGCTTTATTGACTATGCCAAAGCCTTTGACTGTGTGGATCACAATAAACTGTGGAAAATTCTGAAAGAGATGGGAATACCAGACCACCTGACCTGCCTCTTGAGAAACCTATATGAAGGTCAGGAAGCAACAGTTAGAACTGGGCATGGAACAACAAACTGGTTCCAAATAGGAAAAGGAATATGTCAAGGCTGTATATTGTCACCCTGCTTATTTAACTTATATGCAGAGCACATCATGAGAAACGCTGGGATGGAGGAAGCACAAGCTGGAATGAAGATTGCCAGGAGGAATAACAATAACCTCAGATATGTAGATGACACCTTATGGCAGAAAGTGAAGAGGAACTAAAAAGCCTCTTGATGAAAGTGAAAGAGGAGAGTGAAAAAGTTGGCTTAAAGCTCAACATTCAGAAAACGAAGATCATGGCATCTGGTCCCATCACTTCATGGGAAATAGATGGGGAAACATTGGAAACAGTGGCTGACTTTATTTTGAGGGGCTCCAAAATCACTGCAGATGGTGACTACAGCCATGAAATTAAAAGACTCTTGCTCCTTGGAAGGAAAGTTATGACCAACCTAGACAGCATGTTAAAAAGCAGAGACATTACTTTGCCAGCAAACGTCTGTCTAGTCAAGGCTATGGTTTTTCCAGTGGTCATGTATGGATGTGAGAGTTGGACTGTAAAGAAAGCTGAGCACCAAAGAATTGATGCTTTTGAACTGTGGTGTTGGAGAGGACTCTTGAGAGTCCCTTGGACTGCAAGGAGATCCAACCAGTCCATCCTAAAGGAGATCAGTCCTGGGTGTTCATTGGGAGGACTGATGTTGAAGCTGAAACTCCAATACTTTGGCCACCTGATGCAAAGAGCTGACTCATTTGAAAAGACCCTGATGCTGGGAGAGACTGAGGGCAGGAGGAGAAGGGGATGACAGAGGATAAGATGGTTGGATGGCATCACCAACTTGATGGACATGGATTTGAGTGGACTCCGGGAGTTGGTGATGGACAGGGAGGCCTGGCTTACTGCGGTTCATGGGGTCGCAAAGAGTTGGACATGAGTGAGCGACTGAACTGATACTGTATTGGTGTTTTTCGTTCTGACTTACTTCACTCTGTATAATAGGCTCCAGTTTCATCCACCTCATTAGAACAGATTCAAATGTATTCTTTTTAATGGCTGAGTAATACTCCCTTAGTGAACTCCGGGAGTTGGTGATGGACGGGGAGGCCTGGCATGCTGCAATTCATGGGATCGCAGAGTCAGATACGACTGAGCAACTGAACTGAACTGAACTGAATATTCCCTTGTGTATATGTACCAGAGCTTTCTTATCCATTTGTTTTCCAATGGACATCTAGGTTGATTCCATGTCCTGGCTATTGTAAACAGTGCTGCGATTAACATTGGGGTACAGGTGTCTCTTTCAATTCTGGTTTCCTCGGTGTGTATGCCCAGCAGTGGGATTGCTGGGTCATATGGCAGTTCTATTTCCAGTTTTTGTCCAGATTTTGTCATCACATACAGTGCTGAAGTTAATATATTATTTTACACATCAGCACATTTGTAGTAAGAATAAAGTCCTAG
This sequence comes from Budorcas taxicolor, assembly GCF_023091745.1. NCBI lineage: Eukaryota > Metazoa > Chordata > Mammalia > Artiodactyla > Bovidae > Budorcas > Budorcas taxicolor. The sequence continues at coordinate 71,959,382 of NC_068919.1, forward strand.
AAGAGGAAATATGAGATACAAGAAGATGAGTACTTGTATTTTTTTTAATTGCTAAATTTCCCCTTCTAGAGATAGTACCAACTAAAAGCCCTCCCAGTAATGTTGAAAGTGCCTGTCTCACATCTTTGCTAATATAATGTGTTATCAACTTTAACTGTGATAACTGAACACTGGTGTCTCAATATAGTTTTAATTTGTATTTCTCTTATGAATAAGATTGAGAACCTTTTTATATATTGAAGGACAATTTGTATTCCAGTCCTATAAATCCTTTATACTCTTAGCCATTTTGTGTCTAGTATGCTATTGATCTTCTTATTTTTGAATTTTTAATATTTATTGATTCTTAGCATATTCAAAAGCAGAGACATTACTTTGCTGACTAAGGTCCATCTAGTCAAGCTTATGGTTTTTCCAGTAGTCATGTATGGATGTGAGAGTTGGACTGTGAAGAAGGCTGAGTGCCGAAGAATTGATGCTTTTGAACTGTGGTGTTGGAGAAGACTCTTAGAGTCCCTTGGACTGCAAGGAGATGCAATCAGTCCATTCTGAAGGAGATCAGCCCTTGGTGTTCTTTGGAAGGAACGATGCTAAAGCTGAAACGCCAGTACTTTGGCCACCTCATGCGAAGAGTTGACTCATTGGAAAAGACTCTGATGCTGGGAGGGATTGGGGGCAGGAGGAGAAGGGGAAAACGGAGGATGAGATGGCTGGATGGCATTACTGACTCGATGGACGTGAGTCTGAGTGAACTCCGGGAGATGGTGATGGACAGGGAGGCCTGGCGTGCTGCGATTCATGGGGTCGCAAAGAGTTGGGCATGACTGAATGAACTGAACTGAAGAGCTTTTTATACAGTAGAGCAGCTAATGATTTATTTGTGATTTTGGTTGCCCCTATTTTTCCAATTTGTTCTTTGTCTTTTAACTGTTGGTACTTAGAAATCCTTTTATTTTATGGCTTCTGTGTTTTCTGTCAGGCTTTCCCAGAATAAGATTGCAAAAAATAACTTATGGCTTATTTTTGTAAACTGATGGCTTATTTTTTACTTTTAAATATTTGATCTCTCTGAAATTTATCCTGGTATGAAATTTTAGATGTGAATACATTTTTTTTCCAGATATGTAACCAATTATTCCAACACATTTTATTAAATAGTTTTATTCCACACTAATTATTAAATAATTTTTCTTTACTAATTTGAAATACTGACCTTATAATATCTATACTTTCAAGGTATCCACATATTATAAGTTAAAATGAACTTTTCCTCTCTAACAACTGTCCTCAAAATCTTTATAAAACTTATAATTTCATGTGTGCATGCTCAGTCACTTCAGTCGTGTCTGACATTGTGGACTGTGGCCCACCAGGCTCCTCTGTCCATGGGATTCTCCAGGCAAGAATACTGGAGTGGGTTGCTATGCCCTCCTCCAGGGGATCTTCCCAACCCAAGGATCAAACCCCCTTCTCTTATGTCTTGTGCATTGGCAAGTGGGTTCTTTACTACTAGTGCCACCTGGGAAGCCCCAGTGATTTCATATCAGTCTCTTAAAAATCACTGGAAAATTGCATTTTCATTATTTTCTTCCCTTTACTTTTCTCCCTCTTTTTGCTTTAATGTTATACTTTGTTATGACAGAAGTCCCCAGTGAACCAGGAATAGAGAGCTTCCTCAACTTGATAAAGAATATCTACAAAAAACCAACAACTAATGTCATATTATACTTATGATAAAAAAACTAATAACTTCCCAACCAGGATCAGGAGAAAGGCAAGAATGTCCCCTCTCACCACTCCTTTTCAGCACCATGTTGGAAGCCCTTACTAATACAGTAAGATGAGGAAAGGGAACAAAATGTATCCAGATTGGGAAGGATTAAATAAAATTGTCTTTATTCACAGATGACATGATCATCTATGTAGAAAATATGAGTCAACAGTAACAACAACAACAACAACTCCTAGAGCCTAGAGCTAGTAAGTGATTATAGCAATGTTGCAGTATTTAAGGTTAACATACAAAAAAGTCAGTTTCCTTCCTATATATATATATGAGCAATGAGCAAGTGGAATTTGAAATTTAAAACACAATACCACATACATTAACAGCCCCCAAAGTTAAATATTTAGCTATAACTCTAACAAAATATGTGCATGATCTTTATAAGGAGATTTAAGAAACTCTGAGTGAAATCAAAGAACTAAATAACATGGAAACTCCATGTTCACAAAGAAGAAGACTCAATATTGTCTAGATGTAAGACTTCACTTGATCGATAGATTGGGCTCAACCCCAGTAAAAATCCCAGCAAGCTATTTTATAGATATTGACAAACTGGAAAAGGCAAAAGACTCAAAATAGTCAGTACAATATTAGAGGAGAAGAACAAAATTAGAGGACTGGCACTACCTGACTTCAGGGCTTATTATAAAGCTATAGTTGTCAAAACACTGTGGTACTGAGGAAAGAATAGACAGCCTAAAAATAGACCCATATAAATCTAGTCAATTGATCTTTGACAAAGGCAATACAATCCAGCAAAAACGTTCCTTTCCATAATGAACAACTGGACACCCATATATCAAAAAAAATGATTGGAAACAGAGGTCTTATGCCCTTCACAAAAATTAATTCAAAATGCATCATAGACCAAAATGTAAAATTCACAGCTAGAAGATAACATGGGGAAAACCTAGATATCCTTGAGCATGACTTGACAATAACTTTTTAGGTATAACACCAAAGCCATAATCCATGAAAGAGATAATTGGTAATCCAGACTTGACTAAAGTTAAAAACTTCTGCAAAAGATAATGTCAAGACTTTGAAAAAGCAAGCCACAAATAGGAGAAATATCTGCAAAAGATACCTAATAAAGGACTGTTGTCCAAAGTATACAAACAATGAAGAAACAGTCTGACTTTTAAAATGGGCCAAAGGGACTTACTTGGTGGTCCAGTGGTTAAGACCTAGATTTCTAATGCAGGAGGGGTATATTCAGTCCCTGGTCAGGGAGCTAAGATACCATGTGCCTCATGGCCAAAAAACCAGAACGTTAAACAACAGAAGCAATATTGTAATAAATAAAGACTTTAAAAATGGCTCACACAAAAAAGTCTTTAAAATGGGCCAAAGACCTTAACAGATTCCTGATCAAAAAAGATATACAGATAGCAAGCAAATATGTGGAAAGGAACCCCGCATCATTTATCATCAGGGAAATGCAAATTAAAGCCATAATTGAGATACCACTTCACACCTATTCAAGTGGCCAAAATTCAGAACACTAATAATACCAAATACTGGCAAGGATTGGAGCAGCAAGCACCCTTACACATTGCTAGTGGGAATGCAAAATGGTACAGCTACTTTGGCAATCTGGTAGTTTTCTTACAAAATTAAACATAATTTATCATGTGATCTAGCAATTTCTCACTCTGGCATTTACCCAAAGGAGTTGAAAACTTCTATCCACACAGAAACTGTGCACAGATGTTTATAGCAGCTTTGTCCATGACTGCCAAAACCTGGAAGCCACCAAGATGTCCTTTTGTAGGTGAATAGGTAAGTAAACGATGGTACATCCAGACAATGGAATATTATTCAGCACTGAGAAGAAATGAGTTATCGAGCTGTGAAAAGACATGGAGGAATCTTCAATGCATATGACTAAGTGAAAGAAGCCAATTTGAAAAGGCTACATGTTGTATGATTCTAGTTGTATGGCATTCTGGAAAAGCAAAATTACAGAGATAGTAAAAAGATCACTGGTTGCTAAGAGTCTGGGGAGGGGATGGGAGGGGAGAAATAAATAGGAGAAGCACAGAGGACTTCCAGGGCAGTGTATGATACTATAATGACAGATGCATGTTATTATACATTTGTTCAAGCCCATAGAATGTACACCAAGAATGAATTCTAATGTAAACTTTGGGTGATTTTGATGTGTCGGTGTAGGTTCACCAGGTATTACAATGTACCACTCTGCTGGGACATGTTGATAATGGAAGAAGCTATGCATATGCCGGGGCAGGAAATGCATGGGAAATCCCTGTACCTTCCTGTCAATTTTGCTATGAATCTAAAACTGCTCTAAAGAAAATTGTCTTTATACAATTTCTCCTCCTAACCTCTCTCGCATTTTTCGTACACAGATATTGCCCCTACTTTTCGGATCACTTGTGCCTCTTCTTCCCTTTTAAGGAGATATTGCAAATTGCTCCCCTTTCTCCCCGCCCCCATCATTAATCCTTCCTCTCATCCAGGTGGTTATAGCTAAGTGGCTATTTCAGTAAGACTGGAGTTTCAGAGTCAAGGCAGGGCTTTTAGCGTACAATCAGGAGTTGTCAACACAGAGGTGGCTGCTGAAGCCCAGAGAATGTTGATCTGCAGCAAAGAGTATGTAGATAAAAAAGAGTGATTGCTGAAACTTGTATTACACAAAGAAAAGTGAAGGAGGATCTAGAGGAGAAATTGCCATGCCATGCTAAGTTGCTTGAGTCATGTCCAACTCTGTGCAACCCCATGGACTGTAGCCCACTAGGCTCCTCTGTCCGTGGGATTCTCCAGGCAAGATTACTGGAGTGGGTTGCCATTTCCTTCTCCAAGGGATCTTCCTGAACCAGGGATCGAACCCACATCTAAGTCTCCTGTACTGGCAGGCAGGTTCTTTACCACTGGTACCAGCTGGGCAGCAATGGAAAAATAAAAGATGAAGAGTTCAGAGTCTCTGAGGAGCCAGATAATACAGAAAGATCAATGAGGTTAAGGATAAAGAAACAAAACAGTGGATTTGGTGACAGGAAGTTCATTGCTGCTCTTTGGAGCAGGTTACTTCCCATATTCAAACCCATCCACCCTTTCCATTTCAATTGCTTCCTCTCCTGGGTGGATGGAATTGCCATCAGCAGAACAGTACTCCCAATAGAACAGTTAGAAAAGGCAAATAAATGAAATACAGAAATGATTTATTTGAAGGAAGCAGAGAGCTACTGAAGTAAGGAAAACTGGAAAAGCTCAGGCACTGGAAAGGGGGAAATGAGAGGAAAGACCTGCTGCTTCATACATTTGTATGCTCAGGGCTTTTGCAGGAGGCTGAGAATCCCAACTCATGTCCATTGAGTCAGTGATGCCATCCAACTATCTCATTCTCTGTCATCCCCTTCTCCCACCTTCAATCTTTCCCAGTACCAGAGTCTTTTCAAATGAGTCAGCTGTTTGTATCAGATGGCATTGGAGTTTCAGCTTCAACATCAGTCCTTCCCATGAATATTCAGGACAGATTTCCTTTAGGTGGACTGGTTGGATCTCCTTGTAGTCCAAGGGACTCTCAAGAGTCTTCTCCAACACCACAGTTCAAAAGCATCAATTCTTTGGCACTCAGCTTTCTTTATAGTCCAACTCTCACATCCATACATGACTACTGGAAAAACCGTAACTTTGACTAGACAGATCTTTGTGGGCAAAGTGATATCTCTGCTTTCTAATATGCTGTCTATGTTCGTCATAACTTTTATTTCAAGGAGGAAGCTTTTAATTTCATGACTGCAGTCACCATCTGCAGTGATTTTGGAGCCCCCCAAAATAAAATCTGTCACTGTTCCCATTATTTCCCCATCTATTTTCCATGAAATGATGGGACCAGATGCCATGATCATCTTTTTCTGAATGTTGAATTTTAAGCCATCTTTTTCACTCTCTTCTTTCACTTTCATTAAGAGGCTCTTTAGTTCTTCTTCATTTTCTGTCATATGGGTGGTGTCATCTGCATATCTGAGGTTATTGATATTTCTCCCAGCAATCTTGATTCCAGCTTGTGATTCCTCCAGCCCAGCGTTTCTCATGATGTACTCTGCATATAAGTTAAATAAGCAGAGTGACAATATACAGCCTTGACATACTCCTTTCCTGATTTGGAATCAGTCTGCTGTTCCATGTCCAGTTCTAACTGTTGTTTCCTGACCTGCATACAGATTTCTCAGGAGGCAGGTCAGGTGGTCAGGTATTCCCGTCTCTTGAAGAATTTTCCAGTTTGTTGTGATCCACACAGTCAAAGGCTTTGGCATAGTCAATAAAGCAGAAGTAGATTTTTTTCTAGAACTCTCTTGCTTTTTTGATGATCCAGTATATGTTGGAAATTTGATCTCTGGTTCCTATGCCTTTTCTAAAACCAGCTTGAACATCTGCAAGTTCATATTTCATGTACTGTTGAAGCCTGGTTTGGAGAATTTTGAGCATTACTTTACTAGCATGTGAGATGAGTGCAACTGTGTGGTAGTTTGAGCATTCTTTGGGATTGGAATGAAAACTGTTCTTTTCCAGTCCTGTGGCCACTGCTGAGTTTTCAAAATTTGCTGGCATATTGAGTGCAGCACTTTCACAACATCATCTTTTAGGATTTGAAATAGCTCAACTGGAATTCCATCACCTCCACCAGCTTTGTTCGTAGTGATGCTTCCTAAGGCCCACTTGACTTCACATTCCAGGATGTCTGCGTCTTGGTGAGTGATCACACCATCGTTAATATCTGGATTGTGAGGATCTTTTTTGTACAGTTCTTCTGTGTATTCTTGCCACCTCTCCTTAATTGGTGATGGACAGGGAGGCCTGGGGTGCTACAGTCCATGGAGTCGCAAAGAGTCAGACACAACTGAGCAACTGAACTGAACTGAGAATCCCAAGGGAAGATGCAGTGCAGTCTGGCAGAGGGCTGCAAAGGATCAAGGGAAACCAGCAGAGTTTTGGTGAAATACTTGGAAAGGCCTCAAGCATACAGCCTGTTTTCCTCTGAGAACTTTTGCCTAATGCTGGGGCTGGCTGTTCAGAGCAGGGGTTTTAAAATGCAAGTGGAAAACCTGCCCCTGAAAAGCTGAACTTTTTCAGCAGTCCTGTAAGACTGTAATTAGAGTTTAGTACCCACTGGGGGTAGGGCCTTGCAGAATACAATGGGCTTTTTGTTGAAAGTCCAGGAAGTCAGAGACGAACCAGTGGAAGACTGAGACTTACCAGAGCTATAATTCAAACCTGACTCAGCAAATCACTAATTGGAATAACATGATCAGCTACCATTCCATCTGGACAATGTGGGGATGGTAAATCCTTCCCGAAAGAAGTCATCTGAAGTCTGTATGACTTAGTACACATAATGTCATGTACTCAACTCAAATGTACTGGGGGCTACCAAAAGACAGGATCACATGAATGGAAATACCCAAAGAAAAGCAGACAGGGACACACAAGTATTTCAGATGTGAAGTTAGCCAACAACGACTGACAACTCACTACCATTGGATTTTTAAAAGGGAAAGATGGACAACCGTGATGATAAGGTGGAATCAATCGCTTTGTCTTCCATAAGTTTTCTTGGGTCCTCCATTTCTAGAAGTCATCTTTTCCTTCACATAATCTTGAAAGTTTATCTGTACTTATTTTTGCCCTTAGCACCTTTTACAAGTGAAGTGAAGTCACTCAGTCGTGTCCAACTCTTTGCGACCCCGTGAACTGTAGCCCACCAGGCTCCTCCATCCTTGGGATTCTCCAGGCAAGAATACTGGAGTGGGTTGCCATTTCTTTCTCCAGGGGAACTTCCCAACCCAGGGATCGAACCCAGGTCTCCCACATTGCAGGCAGACGCTTTAACCTCTGAGCCACCAAGAATATAGGTGCAAGTGTTTAAAAGCATGAAGTTTTAGAAGTCACACTGGGTTCAAATTCAGAATCAGACACTTATTAACTACATGTCCTTAGATAAGTTGAGTGAGTGAGTGAGTGAGAGTTGCCCAGTCGTGTCTGACTCTTTGTGACCCCATGGACTGTAGCCTGCCAGGCTCCCTTGTCCATGGAATTCTCCAGGCAAGAATACGGGAGTGGGTTGCCATTTCCTTCTCCAGGGTTAGATAAGTTACTTATCTTTTTTAAGCCTCAATTTCCTTGTCTACAGGATGGAGTCAATAATAGTACTTTCCTCACAATGTTGTTTTGAGGAATTCAAATATACTCTCACTAACTCAGTTGCAGTAAAAATGTGTTTAATTTTTAGTTATGTGCTCTAGGTTCCCTCACAGTTTCTGCTGAGAAGTGTGAAAGGAACTTTAATATTTGCCCAATCCATTCATTTTATACAGACTTAATACCTGGAATATTTCTTTAGAGATCTCAGTTCTTCGGGAATAAATGTTAGGCCTTTGCTTCTTTCCTCCAAGATGTGTCTGGATACCTGAGGAGAGGTCTGTGGGTCAGGGACCTTGTGGCAGAGAGGAGAGACAAGGTCCTTAAATCCATCCAGCTTCCTCTAGTTCCCTTTGATCTCTGCTGTGAGATAGATGAACAAGTCTGCTCCCTGGACTGGTAAGCAGTAATATGCCCTTGTTTCTGTCTGGCTATTAGGGCTCAACAGGCTGGAGCCCACCACTGAATTATAGAGCCCCAGCTACTTGCCTCGAGATTCCTCTCCTTTCACAACAATGGTAGGCTTCTGCTGGGCCCCTAATCTTCCCAGCACCTGCGTGTCTTCTCACTGAGATATAAAAGAATTATTGCTGCTTCAGAATACGTGTCCTCCTTATCTACTCCCCTAGTTCCCTGTGCCTGTCCTTCATAACACTTCACTAAATTGATAACTTTATATTTTTATGGGAACATTCATTTAATGTTTCCTCCCACACAATATTACAGCATGACAGTTTCTTAAACTGTTCATCATGGTATTTCCAGTGCCCACTATAACAGGTACTTGATCAATATTGCTAAATCCATAAGTGAGAAACTCCAACTTCAAGTCCCTATGATTGAAGAACATGGATGGTGTTGCCTCAAATATTTTCCCATTCACACCTTTGTTAGTTTTCTACCCAAAGGCCATTCCCCATGTGTTCTCTGCTTCCAGAACATTAATTGTGTTTGGTTGGCAGAATGCCCAGTGTGGAGACTAAATCATGAATTGATCTAGATGAATCATGGCAATCTTATTCCATTTGTCCAGTAATGGATTGCCACATTGTTCTGGCTAATGAGCTAGAAAGATATCTCTAGGGGGCTTCTGGGAAAGATTTCTGTCCTTGATGGAAGGAGGAAAAAAGTATAAGCAGAGAGCTCTCTTTAGCCTCTTGTACCCCCAACCTCTCACTTCTTAGATGTGGTAAAGTGAGGCTGTTATGTTTAGAACCGTGGCAACTATCCTGCAACCGTGAAGGAAAGGCCTGAAGAAAGGCCAACATGACCTCACTGAACTTCTCTACCAAGCATGGCACTACCTCCAGATTTCCTGTTGTGTGAGATCATAAACGCCTTCATTATTTAGGCGAGTATGATTTGAATTTTACATTGTAGGAGCCAATTTTTTTTTTCTGATTCACTATGAAACGAATCCAATTTCATGTCAATTCCATGACCTAGAGCTGGGTAAGCAGGTCAAAGATCCTGTTTTTACCCCCAGACAAGTTACAGTTTACCTCAGACATAAGCCTCATTGGCATCCTGGGTTACATGTCAAACTTGGCTTTAGGTAACACCTCTAAATCCCACTGAACAAAGAATTTCTAAATTGTCACATCTGGTGACCAGGTAGCTACAGGTCAATGGAATGGGATGAGGAAGTAGAATTGAAGAGGCAGAGGAATGAGGGCTGAAGCCAGGAAAGCAGAGAGACCAAGAAGCCATAAAAAATAAGAAGTTAAAAGATTGGGGTGAAGGAACAGTCTAGTCAAGTAAAAATAAGAATCATAGAGGAATTGGGAAGGGAAAAATTTAATTGCTTAATTGTCTAGGAAATAATCTAACAAAAATGCACAAGATGTTTTTTTGTAAAAAAAAATTAAATTCCAAGAATGAACATAAACAATGACCTGAAAAAAATGGTGTGTTACTTCAATTATATGGTATAGTTTAGTATTTTAAGAATATCACTTTTTTACAAATTATAGATCCAATGTAATTTCAGTAAAATACCCTTCCTACAATTTGAGGGACTTCGAAAAACTGGTTTTAAGCTGTGTATAGAAGAATAAACATTCACAAGCAGCTAATTTCAAAAAGTAAATAAAAAGATGCCATACTAGATATTAAGGTATATCACAAAGACATGATTTTAAAAAGGAAAAAAAGGCAAGTTAATCAATGGAACAGAATAGAGAACCCAGAAATAGACCTAGCTATTGACTGGAATTTGGTGCATGGTAAGAGGGGATTTCACCGATAGAAAGGGAAACCTCTGAATGACCAATAAGTTTATAGAGATTCCCATCATCACTAGCCATCAGAGAAATGCAAATTAAAGCATCAATGTGAGCTCACTTCTCAGACAGCTAGATACTATCAAGAACAGCGAAGGCACACTGCTAGTGGAGTGTGAACGGGTGGAACCACTCTGCAATCAGTTCTAGAGAAGAAGAAGATGCAGTCTCAGCCCTGAGTATGTGCCCAGTGAAACTTGAATGCGAAGATCGTAATGATACACATTAAGGATGTTCATCATGGTGCACCAACATGTGTGTGTGTGTGTTAGCAAGGACTTGGAGGCAACCTAGTGTTTATTAATAAAGCAGTGACTTCATTAAGCATAAACATAAACAGGATGGGCCACTAGGCTAGTGAGAGGTAGTAAAGGAGATTTGCATAGAGTAATAAGGATGGGTCGCCAAAGCCTAATGATGAAGAAAATAGGTAAGAAGCAGAATGAATTCCATAGCATAGAACCATATTTGTGAAGTAAGAGCACACACACACACACACATACAAGTGGCAACACAGAATATTTTTAAGAATATATATCTAATGTGTGGAGGTAGATTGGAAAGATACGTAGAAGTTCAGGTCAGTACCCGTGTTGGAGAAGGGAATGGGAAACGTTTAGTTTATCTTGATTGTGGTGATATACATACACATCTGTCTATATATACATATATCAAAACTTATAAAAATTGTATACTTTAAACATAAGCAGTATTTTGTACGTCAATTATACTTTAGTAAAGAGACTAAATGGATAATGACAGTGGTGTGTAAACTGATGAATGATTATTCAGTTCTTCTGGGGTCCAAATACACATATATACAATGCAATACTGCTCATCCATAAAAAAATGACATAATGCCATTTACAGTAACATGGGTGGACCTAGAGATTATCATACTAAGTGAAGTTAATCAGAAAGAAAAAGACAAATACCATATGGTGTCACTTATATGTGGCATCTAAAGTATGACACAGACTTATCAATGAAGCAGAAACAGACCCATGGACATAGAGAACAGGCTGGTAATTGCCAAGGATGGATTGGGAGTTTCAGGACAACAGATGCAAACTATTATTTATAGATTGGATGAGCAACAAAATCCTCCTGTATAGCAGAGGGAACTATATTCAATATCCTGTGATAAACAATAATGGAAAAGAATATGAAAATGAGTGTATATATATATATACATGTATATATATATACAAATATATATATGTATAAAACTGAATCACTTTGCTGTACAGCTGAAATTAGCATAACATTGTAAGCCAATTATACTTCAATAAGGTAAATTAAAAGTTAATTAGTGAATTTAAAAAAATAGAAATGCAGTGTCCAGAGAACTCCAGTGGTTCTTAAGTTTTCACGTGCATGAAAATCATCTGAAGTGCCTGCTAAAAGAACAAATGCATGGGCCCCACACTCAGAGATTCTGAACCTACATGTTACCAGGCGCTCTAGATGACCTTCCTGTCAGTGACCCTGGATCATACTTGAAGACACTCTGAACTAGATAAAATCAAGCTGCTGGGAGAGAGGGAGGAAATGAGTGAGCAGAGGCGACGAGTAGAACATCTGCCTGGCACCAGCAGCAAGGGGCCGACACTCCGGCAGCTGGCGCCCTCAGTGTGGGCTGCCCTTCTTCCCCTCCCTCTTATGGGAGTTGATCCCAGGGGCCTTAACCTGGAGGGATCTGGGTGATGGAGATTGACAACAGCCATCTGGGGCATGCATCTATGGGTAGGAAGCCCCCAGAGGCATCTTCCTCACCAGGCTGCTGGGAGTCTGGTGCCTCCCATGGTCCTGAGCTTAATGTGATCACCCTCACTCCCAGGCGACTTCCGGGAGCTGGGCTGCGGGGAAGCGGGCTATGAAGAGAGCGAAGATGACATATGTGGGGCATCATCAGAAGCACATGCTGGAGTCTGACCCGATGAGAGAAGAATGGGTGGAATCATCTCTAAGCAAGTCTCCTGGTAGACCCCTTCAGTGTGCAGGTGGTCCAGGATTTTCGCCATAAAATAATGCTGTCATCCCTCCGGTGCCTGCTTTGCTCTTGTCTCCTTTGGTCCCTGCATCTTGTCTGTACATCAACAGCTGGGCTGTTTTCTGGCACCGTGTGCACCACGTGGAGGAACTGCTTAGTAGCGATGGCTGTGATTGTAAGCAGACATGACTTAGTCTTAAGCTTGTCCGTAGGCATGTCTAATGGCGCACTCAATCCTGTTTCTCCAGGCAGAGAAGTCTACCTCCTTATGAATGGAATACAGCCACCCAGTCCAGAATGGATTGGTCTCCGTGCTATGGTTATTTATCCAGGCACTGTTCCCCTAATGGCCCAGAGCACCGACAGGAGCTTGGACTCACTGTCCTCTTCCTAATATGTAGAATGGCCTGGTTTCCTAAGGACAAGGAAGGTTTTTCAGATTTATACAAACAGACCAAGCATATTTGTGGGTATCCAGGTAACAAACCCAGTCTGAAACTCCCTCTTACAGCATGATTCATGGCCCCAGACTAAAATGCTAATGTGAACAGAGATGCTCCAAGAAATCAACTTCAGTAGAAAAGATTAAGAAATGGTCCCAAATAGAATTTTCTCTAGAAATCCTTTGATTCTCCAACAGGGTCTTTTTGTCACAAATGTGGATATTTTCATATCAAGGAAGGAGAAAGAAAAAAAAGGAAAGAGAAAGAATGACACAAATATTTCAGGCTTATTAATTATCAGTCAAGTTTTCTCTCTGTCCCTAGGACATTCTTGAAGTCAGCTGTTTGATGCCAATTGCGTGTGATGTGTAAAAGCGTGTGAACCTAAGCGTCTCCGTATGTGTCTCTGGAACTGGATTTCCAAGCCTGGTTGAATGAGACCCCGTGCAGCTGCAACTCCCATGGTGCCGAGCAGCCTGGGCAGGCTGACAGAGCCATTCTCTGTCTAAGTAATGTGTTTGCTTAAGCATGAACATTAGTGTCAGAAACGCTTAGTGCAAAGCAACTTTTCGGGGGTGAAGCAGTCATTGCCAAGTCTGTGCGTCTGGGAATTCGTTATGTCTGTTCGTCTGGGGTTAGTGGTAGGTTTAGACAACTCTTGTATTCTCTAATGAAGTTGAAAAGATTAGAAAAAAAAAAACACTCTTTATAAAATCATCGTTTGGGGGTGAATCCAGCTGCAGCACTGGTAATGTCTTCCTGAAGAACTGAATATCATAGCTCTTGTTACGAGGGCCAGATCCACTTGCCCTCATCAGCCCCATCTTCTGAGATGAGCAAAATGAAAGTTATTTTATACCCGACCTTGCACAAAGCTAATGTGCCTAATTAGCAGAAGATCTGCTTCTAGGATAGGAATCTGATCTTGATCAGTAGAATCCCATCTTTCAGAGATGAGGGCACATCTTGGGCAGACTGTGTATTTTTCCTTGTCTTTCTCACAGCCGCATTGCCTGTGAACTGAACTGACAATCTCTCTGCCCCTGTTGCCTGCAGGGCCACAGGCATCCACCTCAGAGGTAGCTGCCAGCGCTGAGCTGGGGGCAGCCAACTGGACCACACAGTTCCGGGCTCACAGCCTGCCGGCTGGTTCATACCCACTGGGCTTCAGCTTAAGAAGGGAGTGGAGCCAAGACAGCGCTATGAAATCATCTTGTTTTATCTTTGTCTTTGGGATAGTTATTAATAATATATGCACCTTGTACAAATCAGGTCTCTTTCCCCTCCACTGTGTCCATCGTTCCTCTCCTGAGTCAGCTTCTATGACCAGCTTCCTGTGTGATGGTCCACGCAGTGGTGTACAATGGTGGGGTGATGGGAGAGAGAGGGGTGCAGGCAACTGGGGGGTACACTACTGCAGAGAACATAGAAACAATAATAAAACTGACAACAAGCCAGTCTGCCGCTTTTTGTCACCAATGCTGACAATTTAAACTGTGTTGATAATAAAACACTTCTCCCGACAAGTTCTGAACAATTGTTTGTGTTGTTGTGGCTCACGACACAGGTGGACTCAGCCACGGGTGTTCTTTGGAAAGTATGTTTGTGACAGTCCAAAATCATCCAAGGTCCCTTTTCCGCACCTCTTGTATCCCTAATTACTGTGGTACAACACATTCCTACATTTAAACAGATTGGAAATAAGCAAAGATAGTAGAGCGGTTGCCTAGACAAAGAAACAGAAAAATGCATGATTTCAATTCGATTTGACCACACAGAGCTTTCATTTGTATCTAAAATTTAAGACAATGAAACAGATTGTAAGCTGCATGGTGTAGTATTTTTGTTTATGTGCAAATTTCAGTTCATCCATGAAATATTTGGCTGAATTTGAAGATCTCTAAAGTTAAAATTTATTCCTGCTGAAAACTGTTAATTGTTTGAGAACTGAAGACCTTGAGAGTGAATGGCTCCTTCAGTTTTGTACCTCACTGTACTGCTAGCTGTGCCTCATACTGTGGAAATCCAAAATACACCTGCTTACTCTTGGTAGCAGCAGCTGGGGCATTGACAGCTAACCTAAGCTTGGCCCATCAGGTAAGGCAGAATTCCACCTGGAATTTTTAATCTGGAGCAAGTGACTCAAAGATGGAAGGAGAGTTTGGAACCCATCTTTGTAGAAGTGGTGATAGTGCCAGGGTGGTATCTGGCCTTCTTATAAACCTTGGTTTCTACTTGTTTGTCAACTGGGCTTGCAGTTCACTCTCAGAGCTCCCTGATAGCCTTCTAGTGAACTCCTTCTCTGCTTAGGTTAACCAGAGTCAGTGTGTTATTTGTAGTCAAAAATTTTACTGGTATTCCTAATTCACAAGAATAGGCTGAGGATAAACTTTGAAGCCCAGGATAATTATTTACAGCAGACAAACAAGAGCCCTAAAAATGTAGAGCAGTGGGCTTCCCAGAAATGTCAAAGCATATCTCCCAACTTGTCAAAGCCCATCTAACATACCAACTATCCCCAGCCCACCCTGGTCAGATCTTAGTAGATTCAGCAAGACAAAAACCCAAGGCTCTCTTGGATTAGAGAGACATTCATAGAGTTTTGGGCTTCCCAGGTGGCTCAGATGGTAAAGAATCTGCCTGTAATGCAGGAGACCCGGGTTTGATCCCTGGATCAGGACCAGTTTTCTTGCCTGGAGAATCCCATGGACAGAGGAGACTGGCAGGCGACAGTCCATAAAGGTCGCAAAGAGTCAGACATTATTGAATGACTTTCACTTTTATAGAGTTTACTCCATTTAAAATAAATTAAGGGCCAAACACATTTTTAAAAAACATCTAGTTAAGAGTTACAGTTAAGGCAAAAAAAATAGAAATAATAGAAGAACAGAAGGTAACTTGTCAACAGAAGTCTGAAAGCAAAGTTAAAAACATCTCATCCAACCATTTATTTTTGTTAATTACTTATTCTTCTCTGAATGCTCTTGGATCAAAGGAATGGAAATCTCAGTAAGTTACAGATAAATGTTAATTCCAAAACATACTACAGGGATGGGTTACATGCAGTTCAGTTCAGTTCAGTTCAGTCGCTCAGTTGTGTCCGACTCTTTGCGACCCCATGAATTGCAGCACGCCAGGCCTCCCTGTCCATCACGAACTCCCGGAGTTCACTCAGACTCATGTCCATACAGTCAGTGATGCCATCCAGCCATCTCATCCTCTAAGTATTCAATTCATAGTTGACTTCTTTCCAAAATTATTGATTCTATTCTTATATCCACTGTAG
The DNA here is from genome assembly GCF_023091745.1 of Budorcas taxicolor. Lineage (NCBI taxonomy): Eukaryota > Metazoa > Chordata > Mammalia > Artiodactyla > Bovidae > Budorcas > Budorcas taxicolor. Next base: position 71,975,337 of record NC_068919.1, read on the forward strand.
TTATAGCAAACATCTAGCTTTTGTATTAGGGTCTATGACTTTGAGTAAGTTCTTAAAAATCTCTAGACTGAGGTTCCCTCTTTTTTCCTTTGGGGTAGCGATGTCATCTTGGAATGACTGAGAAATTTTAGATAAAGCACCTACTACAATGCCTGTCACATAGTAGGGCACCTAGGCAATTTTTCCTTCACTTCAATTCAGTCGCTCAGTTGTGTCTAACTCTTTGCGACCCCATGGACTGCAGCATGCCAGGCTTCCCTGTCCATCACCAACTCCCAGCACTTACTCAAACCCATGTCGATCAAGTCGGTGATGCCAACCAACCATCTCATCCTCTGTTGTCCCCTTATCCTGCCCTCAATCTTTTCCAGCATCAGGGTCTTTTCCAGTGAGTCAGTTCTTCGCATCAGGTGGCCAATGTATTGGAGTTTCAGCTTCAGCATCAGTCCTTCCAATGAATATTCAGGACTGATTTCCTTTAGGATGGACTGGTTGGATCCTCTGGGACTCTCAAGAGTCTTCTCCAACACCACAGTTCAAAAGCATCAATTCTTTGGTACTCAGCTTTCTTTATAGTCCAACTCTCACATCCATACATGACTACTGGAAAAACTATAGCTTTGACTAGATGGACCTTTGTTGGCAAAGTAATGTCTCTGCTTTTTAATATGCTGTCTAGGTTGGTCATAACATTTCTTTCAAGAAAAGTTATGTTTTCTTGGAAGAAAAAATGTTTTGGAATTAACATTTATGTTAATAAAAAGGTTTTAGAATTAACATTTATTGCAGCTTACTGAGGAGATTTCCATTCCTTTGATCCAAGAGCATTCCTTCACTTAGCCTTCAGTAAGCACCTGCTGCGACAAGAGCTATTTAAGGCATCAGACATTTCCTCATCAGTTCAGTTCAGTTCAGTCACTCAGTTGTGTCCGACTCTGTGACCCCATGAATCGCAGCACGCCAGGCCTCCCTGTCCATCACCAACTCCCGGAGTTCACTCAAACTCATGTCCATCGAGTCGGTGATGTCATCCAGCCTTCTCATCCTTTGTCGTCCCCTTCTCCTCCTGCCCCTCATCCCTCCCGGCATCAGGGTCTTTTCCAAGGAGCCAACTCTTCGCATGAGGTGGCCAAAGTACTGGAGTTTCAGCTTTAGCATCAGTCCTTCCAATGAACACACAGGACTGATCTCCTTTAGAATGGATTGGTTGGACCTCCTTGCAGTCCAAGGGACTCTCAAGAGTCTTCTCCAACACCACAGTTCAAAAGCATCAATTCTTAAGTTCTTTATATTCCTACCGTATTTGCTGTCTTCTTTCAGCTACTTGCTAAGATATGATTAGGTGGTCTTTCTAAATATCAGGATGAATAGCCACAAGTACTGACTTCCTTCATCTATCTCCTATCTGCTCTTTCTTCACATGTGTGAGCGCACAAACTCACATGTGAGCGCGCACGTGCATGCACACACACACACACACACACACACACATATTTTCTCTCTCTCTCACTTCTAATTTAAGGACTCTGGTGCACCTTAAGAAAAGTCAGCTCCATCTGTCAGTCCTACCAAAACACCTCCTGCTTCTGCAAAGCTGCCTCCACCTTTCTGACTCATCCAAATCTGTTCACTCATTGTATGTCCTCATGGCATCATGTGTGCTTGTTTCACTAGGCTTACTGTGAAATAATTCTGTGTGTAATTGTCGTGAAGTTCCTGCCTGGTTTACCCCCAGACTCCATGGAGAGGAGTGTCCATCGCTGTCTCTCTTACGTCTGTACCCATAGCTCTTAGTATAATGCCTGGTGCCCGGTACCTGAAATATATTTCTTGAATAAATGGAAAACAGTTCTTGAAACCCCACATCTTTTATGGAATCTTCTGGGATTCAGGCTCTCCATAGCATCACCTCTGTGCAACTCTCTCTACTCTAAACCCTAAAAATGTCCTATCATTTGCCCCTGTCATTCCAAGGCAATAAGCATATACTACATGTAGTTTATCAACTTAATTCAAGTTTCAACTTGAAGTCCATAACAGTGGCCCAGATAAATGGACAACTCAAGCAGACTTTTTGGCCCTCCATTCAGCAAACATTCGTTTAAATATTTGTTCAAATTTCTTAAAGAATAGACCAAGGAATTCATGGTGGTATGGTGCCTACTGAAACAGAACTATGCCTCACCTTTCAGTTCAGCTCTGGTTCAAACTAACACACTGCAGCCCACAAAATGTTCTGACAATTAACTGGAACCACCACAACTTTTAGAGGGCAGTTTAGAGACCATCAGCTTTTCCTTGAACACTCTCTTTGGAAGTCTCATTGCCCCCAGCCCAAGCAATTTAACAAATTATTTCTTCTAATCACACACAGCAATCTCCTTGAGAGGGATCCTGGTAAACACAATTTTTTCCATCTTAATACATTTCTAGAGATGCTTCAGGACCCATTTTAGATCAACACCTCATTACATGACCATCTGACTCATTTTTAAATTTGACTCCTGGGTTCATTATGCCAATTATTTGGGATTCCTAATAAAGAATGTGTATGTTAGTTAAAATAGGTTCATGCCACAGCCAGAAATCTCAATACTGGAAAGACGAAAAGTACAAATAAGGGGGTAAATCTATATCCCTTAAGATGTTCTTTGCTGTGTCTTTTTTTGGAGAAGGGGTAACGGAGAGTGAGAGATTATTGGATCATTAAGGTAATGATCAAAGGGAATACTTTTATAGGAAGGAATTGGCCTCTGTGACTATGAGACCTGGCTGGGCAAGTCCAAAATACATAGGGCAAGCTGTCAGGAAGGGCAGGCTGGAATCTCAGGCAGGAGCCGAGGCTGCAGTCCAAGGCAGAATTCCTTCTTCACACAAAGCTCAGTTTTGCTCCCAAGGTCTTTCAGCTGATTGCATCAAGTATATCCAGGTTATTGAGGATAATCTCCTCTACAGAAAGTTAACCGATTGTTAGATGTTAAGCACATCTAGAAAATACTTTGACAGCAACAAGATTAGCATTTGATTGAACAACTAGATTTGGCCTAGTCAATTAATACATAAACCTGCTGTTTTTCCTGCTATAAAAACAATTATAGAAAAATGGACAGAACAAAAAAATATTGCCTAGAATTCTATCACATACAGAGAACCACTATTAATATTTTGCTGTGTTTTAATGAATGCCTTCTAGTTTTGTCTTTCTAGCAATTTATTTATTTATTTATAATAGCAGGAAAAATGGAAATAAATGACATGCTAAAAATAAATAAGGAAATAGTCGTGGGAGTTACAGTATATGCATGTGAAACAAAATTATGCAGTCTTTAAAATTTATAATTATAAAAAATTACCAACCAGAAAAAAATACTTCAATTGAAAGAAAGCACAGTACAAAATTATACCCCCACCATGACTGTGATTATAACTATGTACAAATTGTGTAACATGGTAACTTAAACTAGAAGGAAACAAAAAATAATGCAACAGGGAGGGAGGGATGAAATAGGCAGAGCAAAGAGGACTTTTAGGGAAATGAAGCTATTCCGTATGGTATTATAATGCTAGGTTTTTATCATTGCATATTTGTCAAAACCCAGGGAACATATAACACCAAGAGTGAACCATGTAAATTAACATGTATAATGTATATAACTATGTAAGGCAAACTATGAATTTTGGACAGTAATGATGTGTCAGTGTGGGTTTACTGATTGTAACAAATGGACCACTCTGCTGGTGGATATACGTTTGGAGGGCAGAGAGTATATGAGAATTCTCTGTTCTTTCCGTTCCATTTTGCTGTGAGCCAAAAACTATTCTAGAAAATAAAGTCTCTCCAAAATTAAATAAGCAACAGAGCAAATGTCAGTGCCCAGCCCAGAGCCCACCATCACTTAGGATTTTAGTGCCCTGGATGAGCACCGCAGATGACTGTGGTGCTGCCACACACGTGACTCTGCCTGGAGACTTTCTCTGTCCTATGGACATTCTGCCAGAGCAAGGGGCAAAATTAAATTGCTGGAGAATTAACATCCTTCAGCAAGGATGTAGTGGGGAACTATTCACAACCAGCAACTGATGAAAGTGGCTGGGTATATACCTGGCCCCTCAGGCAAGATATCCTGGAAGTGGGACTTGCACCCTGACCCCAGAGCACCCCTGGTAGGTGAAAGGCCAGCAGAAACCTGCTCTAATTCATACTCTCCTGGCTTCCTTCCTGTCTCACTGTCCCCTTCACTGAGGCTTCCTCATCTCCTAAATTAACTACTTGCCTTGTCTTGATCTGGTTCTAGAGCGTATGTTTTCAGCAGGGTTGATAAGAGTTCCAAAGGGATGAAGCAGTTATCTGGGAGAGTGTTAGCATGCTGTTTGTGTGTCTGTGCTTTACACACAGAAGTGTACTAAAGCACAGATATATGCACAGTACACTAACATTTGGAATGTATCTCAGGTATTAAAAATTCATGCGGGAGCCCATAAATAAACCCATGTGCACTTAAGGTCAATTAATCTATGACAAAGGAGGCAAGAATATACAATGAAGAAAAGACAATCTCTTCAGTAAGTGGTGCTGGGAAACTAGACAGCTGCATGTAAAAGAATGGAATTAGAACATTCTCTAACACCATATACAAAAATAAACTCAAAATGAATTAAAGACCTAAATGTAAGATCGGATACCATAAAACTCCTAAAGGAAAACATAGGCACAACACTTTTTGACATAAATTGGAGCAATATTTTGGGGAAATCTATCTCCTAAAGCAAAGGAAATAAAAGCAAAAATAAACAAATGGGACCTGATGAAATTTAAAAGCTTTGGCAAAGCAAAGGAAACCACTGACAAAATGAAAAGACAAGCTACTGAACGGGAGAAAATATATGCAAATGATATGACCAATAAGGGGGTAGTAACCAACATATATGGACTTCCCCAGTGACACAATGATAAAGAATCCACCTGCAACGCAGGAACTGCAAGTGATGTGGGTTCGATCCCTGGGTCGGGAAGATCTCCTGGAGAAAGGCATGGCTACCCACTCCAGTATTCTTGCTTGGAGAATCCCATGGACAGAGGAGCCTGGCGGGCTGGCGGGCTACAGTCTATGGGGTGGAAAAGAGTCGGACATGGCTGAAGTGACAACACACACACACAGCCAGCATATATAAACAGCTCATAAAATTCAACATCAAAGAACCAACAATCCAATTTTAAAATGAGCAGAAGAACTGAATAGACATGTTTCCAAGGAGGGACTGCAGATGGGCAACAGGCACATGGAAGGATGCTCAGCATGGCTAATCATCAGGGAAATGCAAATCAAAACCACAGTGAGATGTCACCTCTCACCTGTCAGGGAGGCTATCATCTGAATGTAAATAACAAATGTTGGCAAGGATAAGGATATGGGAAAAAGGGAACCCTCTGAAACTGTTGGTGGGAAAGTGAATTGGTGCAGCTGCTGTGAAAAATAGTACGAAGTTGTCTCTAAAACTCTAAAAATAGAACACCATATGAACCAGCAGTTCTACTCATGGATATATATCTAAAAAAAACAAAAACACTAATTTGAAGAGATACATGCACCCTGATGTTGACAGTAGCATTATTTATAATTGCTACAATATGAAAACCACCTAAGTGTCCATCAACAAATGAATAAAGATGTACACACCCACTCCCAACCCCCATCATTTCATTCCCCTTTCCTGACAGTCTGGTCAGAATCATTTTGGATTAAGAGCTAGAATCAGGGCTTCTTCCCTTTTGTATGCAGTAAGAAAAAAAAAGTTAAGCATATAAGAAAACTCTGTCTTTATGAGAGTTAACTGGGGTGTGAAGAGTGTGAGAATGGAAAGAAAGGGTCAGGAAACCCTATCTGGCAGGTGGGGAAGGAAGAGGCCCTGGTCATGCCCAGGCTGGAGGGAAACCATGGAGGATCCACCTGAGTCCCTTGAACTTTCATGACAAGGGCAGGAGATGAAACGGGCACCAGGGAAACTTGGAGCTCAGATTCTGTCTAACTGGGACTCTTGAGGGCGATCGGGCTCTGGGAGTGTTCAGAGCGTCAAGTGGAGAAAGACCCTAGCTGCAGAAACCTGAATGTTATGAAGGGTTCGGGGGATGGCTGGGAAACCTATAAGGGGGTTACAAATATCATGGGTATTTGGCAGCCAAAACAAAAGATCAGGTCAGTTCCACATTACTACTCACTAGCACGAGGCCTTACATTCTTGAAAATGGCCCAAGGAAGATTTTCTATTCCAGTATTTATAAAAATGCTAGTCAACGTGTTCTATTGTCATGTCTCATTTTGAAATCAGGCCAGAGATTGGTGAACACCATTGTTCCAACTTTGCTCCTGGGTGACAAAGAGGCATGGTGCTCTCACTCAGGCAAGACCAGGGTTCCAGGAGCTCAGCTGGGTCATTGGAGGGCAAGGCTGGCTGGGAAAGGAGGGAGACGTCTGCACAAAGGCAGATTCTCACATGTCTGGTGGCTTAGGTGGCAGCGGACTAGACAGACTCTCAAAGTCCCTTCTTACTCCTGTGATTCAGCGAGCGTTATTGTCTTATGTAAGTGCTCAAGAAACTTTCTCCTTGTAAACTAGTCCTTGGAGAAGCTTGTAAAGCTTTCGTGGCACACGAGGTAAAATTTCACTCTGTTCAAAGTGCAGCATTTGTAGAGAGTGAGTCATCGTGATTTCCAGCTTTTCCAGCAAATGCCTTTGGCTGTTAAGTGATCTGAACTTCGGCTTCCCACCCAAAGATGAAACTGAGGAGCTCATCTGTAGACATACAGTTTTAATTTAAAAAAAAAAAAAAAAAGCATCTCTTTGTTGAGAGCTTATGGAGTGCCTCTTTTCATGAAGTATTTTATTCCTACAACAAGCCTTTGAGATTATGGTGAGGTTATTGCTGCCTGTGGTAAAGATGGGAGAACTGATGGTCAGGGAGGTCAAGCAATTTGCCCCAAGATCACGTCACTAGTAAATGGAATAGATAGTTTCACTCTGGGAACTGTACATGACACTTCCTTTCAAAGAGACAGAACACTTCCTTTATTAGAAGGTTACACACTCCTAAAGGTAGGTGGGCAGACAGCAAGAATGACCTTTGATCACAGAGGTACCTCAGCATGCACTTGAGATGGTAGGGTTCAGAAGATCAATGAACGGCAGTAGATCATTCAGTGTATTTACCTGTGACCCTCCACAGTACCCTTTGGCTTAGCAAAGGGCTCCCTAAGTACCTGAACTTCCTCTCAGGGAGGGATAGTTGCTTGAAAACAGTAGATTTAGCTCTGAAGACTTTGCATCATACTGGAAAATATCCTCAGGTTACCTTCCAGTTGTGCTGTATAAAGGACTATAGTGTCATGAAAGGAACCTGCTCCTCTTGACAAACATTTTCCAATGTACCCATCTTTGGATATCCAGTCTCAAAAGTCTCATCCACTCCTGCGAGTTCAGTTCCCTGGATAACTTCAAATCCTCTTTCTCCACCTGTTTCCGAGATGGCCACCGTCACATCCTTCCCTCTCTCTGGGTTCATGCCATCCCCCAAAGAGGGGCAGCCTATTCCTTCGATCTTCTTAAATATGAGTGGATCTTAATGACTTGCATGACCAGTAGAAAGTGATGGAAGTGACATTCTCTGACTTTCAACCTAGGTCAAAAGAAACCTTGCTGCTTCCATCTGAGTCTCTTGGAATAATCACTCTTGAAAGAGAGTTATCATGTAATGAGTGTGATTATTCTGTGAGAGACCCTGGAGGAAAGAGAGGTGCCAAGGAGCACCAGCTGCCACATGTGTGGGTGAAGCAGCTTCTTGGAAGTGGACCCGCAGTCTCACACACCACCTAACTCAAAGCCAAACCATCCAGCTAAGCCCTTCTTGAATTCTTGACTCACGAAACCATGGGGCCAAATAAAAAAATTATTGTAATCTGTTCAGATGGCGGATAGTCTAAAAGAGCTGCCAGTTATAACTGGCAAACATTCTCAAGTCTCTTGTAACTTAAGAAACAATAATACAAACAAACAAAAAACACCACATCTTCCTCTCACGATTCTAAATCTCTTCCCCCTTGTTCATGCCTAAATTCTGAGTGGTGTTCAACAGATTTCTCTACCTTCTCCCTTCCCACTCACTTCTCTGCCCACTTTTTATCAAACATCTTGCCTCTTCTGAAATTGCAACAATCCTAACGGCTTTGTTATTACCGACACCCTTTTGTCATTATCGTACTTGGCTTCCCTGCAATCTCTGACATTTGTCTGCTTCCCCTTGGAAACGCCCCCATCTTCTGGGCTTCTTTTTTCTCACTGATGCTTCCTTCTCAGCCTCATTCTTCTTCATCTGCTGACATCTTAAAGGAGTTGGATTCTTTAGGATTCGGCCTTCAGCTCTCTTCTCATGCTACATGCTCCCTGATTGTCAGATGTGTCTTACAGATGATATTGTGTTTATTAAATCCATCAGAGTGAATCAGAAGGTGAAATTTAAATTTCAATATTTCAAAAACAACAATATTACAATAGCCAAGAGGTGGGAACAACATAAATGTCCATTGGCTGATGAAGGAACGAAAGGTGATAAGCATATATAATGGAATATTATTCAGCCTTTCAAGGAAGGAAAGCCCTTCACATGTTACAGTTTGAATGAACCTTGAGGCTATTATGCTAAGTGGAATAAGCCAGTCATGAAAAGACAAGAGCTGTGTGATTTCTCTTACATAAGGTATCTAAAGGAGTGAACTCACAGAAATAGAAAGAACAGGTGGCTACCAGGAGCTGAGGGGCAGCAGAGAAAGGGGAGTTATTAAATGAGTATAGAATTTCAGTTTGGCAAGGTGGAAAAGTTCTGGAAACTTATTTCACAACAATGTGAATCTACTTCACGCCACAGAAGTGTACACTTAAAAACGGTAAGATGGTAAATTTTATGGTGTGTGTGCTTTTTAACCACAATAAAAAGTGCAAAACACAAGGAGGAGGCAAGGTGAGAGATGAATGGAATAGGAGTTTGGAGTTAGCAGACACCAACTAGTGTGTACAGAATGGCTAGATAAGGTCCTACTGTATAACACAGTGAACTATATTCAATATCTTGTGATAAACCATAATGGAAAAGAATATAGAAAATAATTTTACAAATATAGATAACACAGAACCACTTTACTGTATAGCATAAATTATTACAACATTGCAAATAAACTGTACTTCGGTTTTTAAAAAAGTACATGAAGGGGTGAAAATCACCAAAAAATGCAAAAAAAAGAAAGACAATTCTTTAAGATAGTAGCAAGTTGTGTGTCAGTGTTTTAAATAGTCTTTATTTTTCAGAGGTCCATAAATACTCAGTTCTTCAAAACTGGGTACAATTATGTCCCACTAAGGGATAGCCCTAAACCTTGGATGAAGCCGTGTATTATGTAACCCTGTTACTTCCTCATTTGAAGAAGATAACATCCTTGTTTATACTTCCTGGGGCTCATGGAATTACAGAGCAGGAGAGAGTTAGAGATGATGTAGTTTTACTTTATTGTATCCCACAAAGTCCATCGGAGTTGCAGAGTCCAACTGTTACGCCATGTGACTGGGGAAGATTAAGTCCTACTGATCTCCTTCCTGATTGACCCCCCAGCTCTTCCTTTTTCCTGTACCACCTTATCTTTGCTGAAGGGCAGTAGGAAAGGAAGGGACAGAGGAAGAAAGATGCCTGAAAACAATAAGAGCGAACGATGTGCTGATGCTTCTAAAGGCAGATTTCTCTCAAAAATATAATCAGTTACCTTCTAAAAGATGATAAAATTGTGTAGAGTTGTACAATGTTTACCCCCAACTGATATTATCGTACACTTAGTTCATGGCATAATTGTTTTGTGATTCTACTATTAAGGGCAGGAAAACATGAAACAGAGGAGTGTTTCTGAAAAATCCTCATCGGTTTTTTGTGTGGATATATTTAGAAGGTGACCAAACATTCAAAAGATCCAAAGTAGTTCTCACCAGAACTGTGATGCCAGTATCCTAGGACCCAGGTAATCAATAGGGCAAAGCAAGATGTGATGAGTATAAGGAAGCGCTAAGAACATTGCACAAAGGGGGAGATATTTATTGTCTGTTCTATCCAAAAACTTTCTTAGGAACAGTAGCAGAGCACTGTTGGAAGCAAAGGAATTTCACCTCCCAAATTTTAATACTGCAATTTTGGATCCCCTGTCTTTTAAGCAGCTTGGGATTAAACCAGATTAACAAGGACATGGTTTGTGATAGTCATAGACTGGTGATCTCAGAATATTAGTAGCTGGCCAGAAGATGTGCTGCAAATAATTAAGATGATGAGGCAAAGGTCAAGATTATGATCCAGGGGAATACATGTCTAGCTCTGACTACCTCTACTCATAAAAATTATGACTGCTGCTAATCTCTTCCCTGGCTCTTGATTATGTTGAGCTGAATAAATCCCTGGTTCAATAGCATCAGTTTTCCTCTACCCTGCAAAAGGAGGAGAGCCTGGGACTGGCTTTGTACAATACACCACAGTCTTGATTGCTGAAAGGCAGAAAGTGTATGCAGACTCTTCCCGCCAACGCTGGGCTCACACTTCCTTTCTCACTTTTCTCATTAAGGTTAGGAATGAGTCATTTGTACTTAGTTAAAGAAGAGAGGGGCTCTTTGCCAATACATGCATGTAACTATCCCGAATCTGAAACTGTTCCCAGACGTAAGATTAGTGAGTGCTAAGACATCTGAGCTATTCTCCCACCCCACCTAACTGAGCCCTTTTTTTCTGCCTCACTTCCAGGAACCCTATCATGGTGTGTGTACATCAGATAAAAATCTGGAATGATGAGTTATGTTATCATCATTTCTCGTATTTTTCAAAGAAAAATATATCTAACTGGCTTCACAGTGGTTTGTCTATGACTATGAACTATAAAACAATTTTGCACTCAGTATTTTTTGAAGTTGTGTGTTTAATAAAACCCATATTGGGTATCAACTATGTTTCAGGTACTGTGTACTAAATGCTTTATATACATTTTCTAACTTAATCCTCACATTAAAGAAAATAATTTTTAGATGAGGAAAACTGAAAAAAAACAGTCCAAGGCATGGGACTTACCTGGTCGTCCAGCAGTTAAGAATCCACTTTACAATGTAGGGGATGCAGATTCAATTCCTGGTCAGGGAACTAAGATCTCACATGCTGGGGAGCAACGAAGCCTGAGTGCCACAGCTACCCAGCCCATGACCTCCAGAGCCGGCAAGCCACAGCTAGAGAGCCCTTGCCACAAGGCAAGATCCCAAGCGCCTCAACTAAGACCCAACGCAGCCAAATAAAGAAGTATTTAAGAAAAAGAAAAAGAGTTCAAGGAGCTTGTCCGAATCTACACAGCAAGCAAAGAATGGAATCAAGGCCTCAAAACTAGGTCTGTCTGATGCCAAGCAGACAGACTTGGCTACACAGAGTTGTTCTACATAGAGTGAAGGGAAATTATATACACATAGTGAGTATTAGACTTAGCCAGTGTCTAATCTGACTGGCGCTGACAGATATAGATAATGACATGTATTCAAATTTTTTTTACCATTTCTGCCAATGGAATCAGGTTACCAGTCCTGTCAATTATTTGCATTTAATCCTAATCCTATGCAGGCATCACATGAGTCCCTGTGATGGTTAATTTTATGTATCAACTTGGCTGTGCCACAATGCCCAGATATGTGACCGAATATTATTCTGGATGTTTCTGTGAGGACGTTTTTAGATGAGATTAACGGTTTTTCCTGTGGTCATGTATGGATGTGAGAGCTGGACTGTGAAGAAGGCTGAGCGCCGAAGAATTGATGCGTTTGAACTGTGGTGTTAGAGAAGACTCTTGAGGGTCCCTTGAACTGCAAGGAGATCCAACCAGTCCATTCTGAAGGAGACCAACCCTGGGATATCTTTGGAAGGAATGATGCTAAAGCTGAAGCTCCAGTACTTTGGCCACCTCATGCGAAGAGTTGACTCATTGGAAAAGACTCTGATGCTGGGAGGGATTGGGGGCAGGAGGAGAAGGGGACGACCGAGGATGAGATGGCTGAATGGCATCACAGACTCGATGGACATGAGTCTGAGTGAACTCCGGGAGATGGTGATGGACAGGGAGGCCTGGCGTGCTGCGATTCATGGGGTCACAAAGAGTCGGACATGACTGAGCAACTGAACTGAACTGAACTGAACCTTCAAATCAATGGACGTTGACTAAAGCAAATTTCCCTCCATACTATGAGTAGGCCTCATCCAAGCAGTTGAAGGCCTGATCAAAACAATAGATAGACCTCCTCTGAAAAGAAGGAATTCTATGAGCAGACAGCTTTCGAACTTGGACTTCAGATTTTGGACTAGCAGCCTCCTTAATGATACGAGCCAATTTCTTGAAATAAAACCCTCTACATATATAGATAAACATTTTATTTATTCTGTTCCTCTGGAGAACTCTGACTAATAAATTCTCATATTCCATAAGTCAGAGTGCATCTCTGAACAGCCACAGGCCAATATGAGAAACAGTCTTCTTTTTAAAAAAATATTTTGTTTTTATTTATTTGGCTGCACTGGGTCTTAGTTTTGGCACTTGGGATCTTTAGTTGCAGCATACAAACTCTTAGTTGTGGCATGTGGGATCTAGTTCCCTGACCAGGGATCAAACCTGGGTCCCTTGCATTGGGAGTGCAGAGTCTTAGCCACTGGACCATCGCATTCTTAGTATCAGAAATCATCAAAACCAGTGGTTTAGAGCTTAGTAAAAATACAAAGGCCAGGCCCTACCTAACACTTACTGAATTAGACTCTCCAGGAATAGAACCTGAGCATGTCTATTTTCATTAAGCTTCATACTGATTGTGACCTCAATTGCTGGTTAAAATATAACTGCATTATAAAAATATAACTGCATTATATGAAACTAGAAGCATGGGGTATGTCACATGTCACATACATGTAACAAACACAGTATGTCAAGATAGACATGGTTCTGCTGGGGTAACAAACAACCCAGAGATCTCATTGCTTGTGCTACATGACCACTGCTGGTTGGTGGAAGGCTCTTCTGCTCACTATAGTAGTCCTTCACTCTGTGTATTAGTCACAGTTCTATGGGAAACAGATGGCATATTCAAAGAAGTAATTAAAGACAGCTTAATAAGCAGACTATTTACAAAGGTGAGGGATAAGGTTGAGGGAAATCAACAAAAGAAAGTGCTAACACTGGGGCCAATGACAGCAGCTCCCAGAACCTAAAGAGATTAAATGCTACCCAAGAGGAGGTGGAGATCTTTGGTAGAAGAATGCAACCAGCCCATGGAGACCTGGAAAGGAGGGAGTGAATGAATAAATATCCCAACACCACTCTCCTTCTGCCCTCTGATATCTGGCCAGTACCTCTCATTACTCAAACGCACCCAGAAGAGACAGGACAAGGGATCTGCAGCCATAGGCCGTAAAAGGCAGCCTCCCAGGGCATAGAATGTCATGGATAGGGTGGAATCTATAAAGGCAAATATACAATACCTAGTACATTCTGGAACCCAGGCTAGTGCCACCCTGAATATTGACAGTCAGCATTGTAGAAGGGAAGAAAATGAGGCAATACCTGAACTGGCTTTTAAGCTTCAGCCCAGAATTTCATTCACCAATGCAAATCGCATGGCCTAGCCTGACTTCAAAGGATTGAGGAGCAATGTGGAGATACAATCCTCCTCCAGGGAGGGGAAGTAAATGGTGACAGTAAACTATGCAAGAGAGGCTAAATGGATGGCTAGAAGTCACGTGAGGGGAACACTTGTTTCTTACTGTATTTCTTTTCTTATCTTTTGAATTTTGTAGTGTATTAACCATATTACCTCGGAGAAGGCAATGGCACCTCACTCCAGCACTCTTGCCTGGAAAATCCCATGGATGGAGGAGCCTGGTGGGCCGCAGTCCATGGGGTCGCTAAGAGTTGGACACGACTGAGCGAGTTCACTTTCACTTTTCACTTTCATGCATTGGAGAAGGAAATGGCAACCCACTCCAGTGTTCTTGCCTGGAGAATCCCAGGGACGGGGGAGCCTCATGGGCTGCCATCTATGGGGTTGCACAGAGTCAGACGTGACTGAAGCGACTTAGCAGCAGCAGCAGCAACCATATTACCTGCTCATAACAATCAGTAATAGTAAAATATTAAAATGTACACTTGAAACTGATATAATGTTGTATATAAACATTCTATATAATTTTTTAATTTTAAAATAAAAAAAACAACTATAATGAAACTACTGTGATCAGTCACTATACTCAATATTTGTCCTTCTTTTTGGCTACCCAGCATGCGAACTATTCTCCTTATGAGAAAGAGTTAACCTCCCAGTGTAGAAACTGAATATGCCAGACACTAGCTTTTCCTGCTTCCTTTGCTGCTAGGACATTGGCACCTGATTAAGTGTTTGCTAATCAGATTCAGTTGCCCCAAACTTTAAATTGGAGACTACAGATACAAAGAGGGGACTGAACCAAATCCCTCCTGTTGATGGCTAGTAGCTGGGATGGCAGCTACATCCAATTTCCAGAGTCATCAGGAAAGTAGCAATACCCAGGTTTCAATTCTGGTGATTCTTGGAACACCATGGGCAATGTCTACCACCCAGCAGCAGCAACTGCAGTTTTAGTGCTCACAGGACTAGTTCCAAGGCATGATTTTCAGCTTGATTTTGGATGTGTATCCTCTAAACCTGATTCCTACTCCTTCTGGAGAGTTTAGGATGTATCCAATAACTTTCTACTAAATTACACTTTCTGCTCAAATTAGCAAGTTTTGGTGTCTGTTATTTGCAACTAAGAACCCGGATTGTTACAATGCCTAGTTTCTGGCCTGTTATTGTAAGAAAGAATAATTATAAGAACTAGATGAAATTTTCTTTTAACTTTCCATTAAGAAAAGAAACTGAAAGGACTGGGTTAGTAAGTAAATAGCAGCTTAACCTTCCTTTAGCAATTCTACATGTGTAAAGCTTTTTTGAGCTGGCTGCTTATCATTGCTTAGAACAAGAGTTACAGGGCAATATGGATTTTAAGCTATTTGAAGCCCTGAAAATTAAAGTGAGCTGGACAACAGTTTAGATTTTAGGATTTTGTCTTAATTAGATAGGATCTTTGGAAAGTGAGGACACTAGTGAAATAGAGTGAAAGCCAAATTGAAGTCAAGATACTCAGATTCTAGTGTAGGACTGTATCTAACAAAGATGACTAGATCTCTGTTTTTTTCCTATTAATCAGACAATTGCTTAGAGTCCTTCATCTCTGATACTTTATACTTCTAAATTGTTAAAACCCAGAGTGAATTCTGTTCCCTGTTGGATAATACAGCTCAAAAAGGCACCAGCCAGATAGAGTCAGACTGAATTACTCTGTATTTAACTTCTCTGTACTTAAGATGCTTTCACTAAAATGCGTGTTTAAACATAGTGCTGGGCAATGAGAAAGAGGTTGCCAGTTATCTTATGATAACTTTGACCAGTAAATTTATCTATAAGACACAGTTTTTCTTACTGCTTTATATTTTCTTAAGCTCAAAACCTAAGACTCTAGTGACCAGAGCTGCATACGAGACAACTCATCAACCAAGAAGATGGGCTTATTATATCTGTTTTCACGTTTGTTTTATTCATAATTGCAAAACATGGAAGCAACCAAGATGTCCTTCAGTGGATGAATGGATAAACTGCGGTATATCTAGACATGGGGATATTACTCAGCACTAGAAAGAAGTGAGCTATCAAGGCATGAAGAGATATGGAGAAACTTATAATGCTTATTACTAAGGGAAAGAAGTCAGTCTGAAAAGGTTGCATATGATTATATGATTTCAACTACATGACATTCTGGTAAAGCAAAACTATGGCCACAGTCAAAAGATCAGTGAAGCCAGGAATGAATAGAAGAGGCACAGAGGACTATGATAGTGCACGATACTATAATGATGGATACGTGTCTTTATACACTTGTCCAAATCCAAGGAATGTTCAACACCAAGAATGAATCCTAGTGTACAATATGGACTTTGAGTGATAATCTGTCAAAGTAGTCTCATCAGTTATAACAAATGTAGCACTCTTGTGGGAGATATACATTTTAAAAAAAAACTGTGGGTGTATAAAGGCATGGAGTATATGTATGGGAAATCTCTGCATCTTCTGTCAATATTGCCATGAGCCTAAAACTGCTCTAAAAAATAAAATTGTGAAAAATAGACAAGAATCCCAAAAAAGAGATTCAGCAACCAAAAAGATTAAGTGATTATGTATATATTCTCAGATTGATTTGAAGGGAAAACTACCTACCACTCTACTCAGCAATGGGCAGGCAGAGGAAAAGGTGCGTCTTGAATCTATTCATCTACACAAACTATTTCTAAGTGCCAGAGGGGAAAAATGCAGTGCCTTGCATTAGTAGACAATCTATGCTTTTATTCAATAAGATGTATCACTCCACCTTCTGTTTTATCCTTATAGTTTTAATGAAGTATATAATATAATCTCTTCTAAAAATCCTGGAAGAAGTTCAAAATTGAATCTCCTCCTAGCTAATTTAATTTAAGTGCTTTGTAGCAATTTTAAAATCACATCCCACCCCCCAAATTGTACGCAGCTGGGAAATAGTGTGGCTCTATTCAGAGTTCAAAACAACCTCCATTTCTCATTGCTGGCTCAGATTTCTAAAAATTACAGTCTGTGGCTGAGCCTAGCAACGAGAAGAAATTTAAATTTGGAGAAATTTCGAGAAAACCATGTTCCTTGACAAAGAGAGCTTCTTGTTCAAATGATGAATTGGGCAAAACTTGTCTTCTATGTTCCAACTTCTTTCTTCTTGATTTCTCTTTCCGTTAACGCTTAGATACTTTCTGGCAAGAAATTATAGATAAATACATAAATTCATCAAGATATGTTTTCCGAAAGGATTGATAAACTTATTTACATTTAGTTGAGGAGTTGTCTACAGTCCACTTCTATATACTGCTCAGCCCCATTGGAATCTGGCTTCAGTGCTAATCCCTAAAGCAGCCCCCCACAGGAATCTCTTTCTGAGCTCACCAATAAACTTCTAATTGCTGAATCCAGTGGATTCTCCTCAGTCCTTTTATTCTTTAAGAAGTTTTACTGGGGTATAGTGCTTTACAATGTTGTGTTAGTTTCTGCTGTACAGCAAAGTGAAGCAGCTATCCGTTCACATGTATCCCCCTTTTGGGGTTTCCTTCCCATTTAAGTCACTACGGAGAACTGAGTAGTTTCCAGTGCTATATAGTTGGTTCTCATTAGGTATCTTGCATTTTATAGAGGAATGGATAAAGAAAATGTGGTACATATATACAGTGGAAAATTACTCAGCCATAAAAGGAAATTGGGTCTTTGTGGAGATATAGAAGGACCTAGAGACCATGATACAGAGTAAAGTAAGTCAGAAAGAGAAAAACAAGTATTGTATGTTAACACATATATGTAGAATCTGAAAAAGATTGGTATAGACGCAGGTTCATTCCCTGGGTGGTGAAGATACCCTGGAAAAGGAAACCACTCCAGTATTCTTGCCTGGGAAATTCCATGGACAGAGGAGCCTGGCTGGCTACAGTCCATCAGGTCACAAAGAGTTGGACACAACTGAAGCAACTTAGCACAGCACAGCACAAAGACAATCTTTATCTACAAAGCAGAAATATAAGACACAGATGAACAGAGCAGACATGTGAATACCAAAGGGGGAAAGGAGCAGGTGGGATGAATTGGGAGATTGGTATTAATATATATACAGTCAGTCCTGTAGGAGAGAGATGATGAAAATTGTCATTTTTCCCATCTTTCTTGCTAGCTAAACTGTTTCATTTGCCCAGACCTCAGGGATGAGTCATGATTGATCTAACCAGTCATGGCAACTCCTTCCACTTTGTCAATGAGTAATCTAACAGTGGGAATGAGCTTTGGTCAATGAGACATAAGGAGAAGCCTGATGGGGCCCCTGAGAAAGAGTTTTCCTCCTGGAAGGGAATGAGGTGCACAGAGAATGCTTCATTGTCTCCACGCCCCTTACTTTCTGCTTGAGATGCTCTCAACTGCGTGGAGTAGCCAGCCTATTGAGATGCTCTCAACTGCGTGGAGTAGCCAGCCTATGAGCCTTAGGGAGACACTTTTGATACACTGACAGTGGCAGAGCAGAAGGATGGAAAGTGGCCACAAAACCAGAGACCACCCACCTCGGATGTCTTGAGAAGTCATCTGTAATAACGTCATTCATTTTAATTCCATTTCTTGCAGCCAAATGTATCCTGATTAATATACCTTCTCTCTGAAGCGTATGCTATTGTAGACCACTTTTTCCTTAAAAACTGCTCTCCCCATGAGCTCAGTCAGCTCTGGTTCTCATCTCCTCTTTCTTAACATGTCCCTCAAATATATTATTAGGGGCTTCCCTAAAGATAAATCTTTAAACCTCTTTTGTGCTTAATCCATGTAGTCTTTTGAGGAGGGTCCTTCCAGACCACCACTTTTATTCCCAGCCATACTCTGACAAGTCCCTCAGACTCCTCAACCAGGCTCTGTCTCAAGATGTTTAAAACCAAATTCAATCATTTTCCTTTGCACGCATTTTTTTCCTCCATATTTCTCGTCTCAGTTGATGCTAGAACCTCTTCCCAGTCACCCAGGACAATAACATGGGCATGATTCTAATTAGGACTCCTCCTTCAATTAGTCACACCCTCTTCAAGTTTTCACCACAGCAAATGGGTTACAAGGTTATGTCCAGTAACCTCCTACTTCTCTAAAATTTTTATTATTTTTAATGGGAAAGTACAAAAATTCTAAAGTACTAAGACAATACTCTTTTTATCCCTCATACCGACTGTCTGAAAATTCTTTTATTTTTAATTAGAGGATAATTGCTTTGAAGGTGCGGTACATGGAATGGAATATTACATACATACATAATATATACAATGGAATATTATTCAGCCATAAAAAGGAATGAATTTGAGTCAGTTCTAGTGACGTAGATGAACCAAGAGCCTGTTATACAGAGTGAAGTAGTCAGAAAGAGAAAAACAAACATCATATATTAATGAATATATATGGAATCCAGAGAAATGGTACCGATGAGCCTATTTACAGAGTAGGAATAGAGACTCAGACACAGAGAACAGATGTCTGGACACAGCAAGGGAAGGAAAGGGTAGGATGACTTGAGCATTGAATCATATACATTACCATTTGCAAAACAGATAGCTAGTGGGAAGATGCTGTATAACACAGAGAGCTCAACCCAGTGTCTGTGACAACCTAGAGCAGTGGGAGGGAGGGTCAAGACGGAGGGAACGTATGTATGCTTACGGCTGGTTCACATTGTTGTATGGCAGAAACGAGATACTTTTAGAACCCCTCCATCTTCTCCACTCTCACTGCTGCTACCTCATTAGCTCACACTTTCTAATCTCTTGCTAAAACCTTTAAAAGGTTCGTTCTTTAGTCTTGCCTTTCCCACTCAATTCTCCATACTGCTCAGGATGATTTCTCTGTGGGTCGAATATTAAAGAGCCACTCCTCCACTTAATCCTTCCTTGACGGCTGAGAAGGGTATTTGAGGTCCTTCCTCATTTGACCTTACAATAATCTCTAGTTTCATGTCTGATGAAGGGCCCATTTTTTTTCCTATAAAATCTAATTTCTGCCCTCACTTCACCTCTACTTTATCCACCTGTTGCACTCTCATTTATCTTCAGTTCAGGTCTTATTTCAGTTGTGAAGAGTCTTTCTTTGTCTTCACCATCCTCCTTCCCTCTTCTATCCTCTAAGAAAGTTATATATTCTTCCACAGTATATTGTGATATTATACCATGGCTCTGTCAACCAATTCAGGAGTCATTGATAACTCTGCCAAATTTCCATTGGATTCTGAGCACAGTGAGAACAAGGACTGTCTTATTCATGTTTTATTCTAATATCTAACAAATTACTCATAGAGAGTAACAATAAATGTTTAGTAAAGGAAGAATTAAGTGAGCGAATGATGTTCTAATTCTCAGGGCATTTGCATTTTACAAAAAAAAAAAACCCAATAAACCACTAATCCATAAAAAGGAATTTCTAATTATTTGAAGTACCGTCTGAGTGTCCAATGGGGAGATACTTTGCTGATGCTGGTGAATCACACTACATGGACAGTTAACCCATAATAATATCCCTCTCTTGCCTGTAAATTCTCTTCCCGAAAATGTTAGAAATTTTGGTCTCTCTGAACAAGGCATTTGAAAGCCCATAGGTTGTACAAAACTAATCATAGCCTTTAGTGAACATACAATAACGTTTTTGATGTTGTAATGATTCCTTTAAAAACCTTGTGTAAAAAGTACAGTTCTTCTTAAAGATGAATTCAGAAACGTTATGGAATACATCTGCAATATGTATAGACAAGAGGTATGACTTTTTAATCATGCTGTACCCTGAAGATCTAGTTATCAGTAATTCCCCATAATTGTTAGTGTGCACACTGTGCTTAACAATATATGAGCAGATTCAGTCATTTCCAAGTCATGGTTGTCACTGATTACAGTACAAGTTGTACTGGATCTTCTCTCCTTCCTTGACTGAGATCTATGCTGCGCCCTCCTGTGCTCCGCGCCGCCAAGGGGCCGACCTCTGCGGATTGCGTCTATTCGGCTCCTCGGCTCTCTGATTTCTGGTTGGGTTTAGCCAGTGAGGATCACCAGGTACAGGTCAGGAGGAAGAAGAAAAAGACGGAGATTTTCTACCCTGCCAGGTCATAGTCTGGCAGTGACGGCATTCCTCCATTAAATGCCACAGGTCCTCATGGGTGGGCGTCTGTAGCCTCCCCCTCCTCTTCTCTCTTAGGCAGAGAGGTCATAGAAATGGTAGCAGCACCCCGCCATTGTTAGCGCACAGGGGTTTCCCTCTCCTCTCTTGGTTTCCCTCTCCTCTCCTGGTTTCCCTCAACCCTGCCCTCACCCTTGTATGTATTCCCTTCACTGAAGTCTCTTTATTCAGCTGGTTTGAATGCCATCTGTTTGCTGCTTGGACCCTGCCAAATCATATGATCAGGATGTTCAGGGAGGCAAGGAGGATTACTTTATTTACACCATATCCCATCTTTGTTTGCTCAAACCACAACCACCTGTGGGTACAAAAAGGCCCCAATAATAGCAGTAAAATAATATTTTGGAGTGGTCAGCTGCAGGATTTTGGTTTGCTGTCTCTCTGTGTAGTTCCAACATAGGAAGAACTACAAAAATCCAAAAGGGAGACACTCGTCTGCTTTAGAATTAGGACACTTGCTCCCATTAAGCTGGATCAAAGAGCCACCATGGAAGAGCTGATAACCCACAGGACACATTAAAACATCACTGGTCAAACTAGTGCTCTGTGACAACCTAGAGAGGTGGGATGGGGTGGGAGGTGAGAGGGAGGTTCAACAGGAAGGTTCAACAGGAAGGGGACATGTGTATACCTATGACTGATTCATGCTGATGTATGGATGGCAGAAACCAACACAATAGTGTAAAGCAATTATCCTTCAATTAAAAAAATTTTTTTAAATCACTGGGCTAATAAAGCATCACAACAAATATAACAGGACAAAGAAAACAATATTACTCAGAAATCCTTTCCAGAAGAATACTCTATGTGGTTGGTAGATATATTTCCATGAGTTGTTAGAGCATGAAATAAAAGAGGATAAGGCACTCCCTCTTCCATAAGCCCTGCTACAGTAATAACACTCCCTCTTCTAAGGAAAATGGGGTGGGTTTACATGAAAAGTGGGTTGGGTTGCTGTTTGTGGGCCATTACTTCTCTATTCCATTTTCTTACATGCAAAGTGACAGTAATACCTGTATCAGTCTCAAAACATTGTTGTACATTGCTTATTAATTTCTAGAGTAATATTCTTTGAAAAACTTACAGATGGCTCATTTTTTATTTTAGCAGTTTTTAAATATTTTTAAAATGTTTTTAAATGTTTGCTCATGATTTTGATTTTTAAGCTGACGTATAATATAGTTTTATGAATTAAGTAGATGTTACCCAAGGAATATCATAACCTTTAGATGTTCTGTCACTTGAATAAAAATTGGAGCTCTCCTAATGTAGAAAATGCAGGAAATCTCAAGTTACCAAATGAACGTTCTGTCTCTATGCTATCTTGGCCAAGTCAATGTTTCAGTCTCAAATTTTCAATCTGTAAAATGGGACTGTTTATATTTGCATAACTTCTAGGATTTTGCAATTCCCAAATAAAATACTACTAATTATGGTGCAGGATGATAAAAAAGGAACTTCCCTAATGAATCAGTGGGTAAAGAATCTGCCTGCAATGCAGGAGACGCAGGCTCAATCCTTGGGTCAGGAAGATCCCCCGGAGGAGGAAATGGCAAACCACTCCAGTA
Source organism: Budorcas taxicolor (assembly GCF_023091745.1). Lineage (NCBI taxonomy): Eukaryota > Metazoa > Chordata > Mammalia > Artiodactyla > Bovidae > Budorcas > Budorcas taxicolor. The sequence continues at coordinate 71,997,820 of NC_068919.1, forward strand.
TTCTTGCCTGAAAAATTCTGCCAAGTGGAGATTGGCAGGCTAATCTAAAGTGTTGTAAAGAGCTGGACACAAGAGTGTGACTGAGCATGCATGCACGCATGATAGAAGAGATCATCATTTTCACTGATCTTCTCTCTAATCAAAATCTAACTTTTAAGGCTTTCTCCTAATCTTTCAGTGTTCTATGAGAAAATCATTATTTGTGTTCAGACACCCATTGTGTCCAATCCTCCTCTCCTCCTAGATGAGAAAGACAACAGAGATGACTGCTTAGCTTTCTCGCCACATGAAATGTTCTAGCTAATAAACAGTGGAACCACACAAAACCCATACACAATTCTCTAGTCGCACTTCCCCTAATAGCGTCTAAGTTCACATGTTTCCGGTTATATAGCTACAGGATGATAACTAAGCCATTCTGACTTGGCAGTAGGTATAACAGCAGATGGGAAGAACCCTTTAGGGTTACTTCATTTACATTTCAATTAAAATCTCTGCAGATGAAATATCATAAAAATTATTTGAAAGGTAGAAATTTCAGTTGCTATGTTTCAAACACACTAAGATTATTTTTAAGTAGAAAAGATCTGTTATCCTCTTCAATCACATATATCTACTTACTTTTATGTGGAGCCAGTTCTGGGTCCTTAGTTATGATCCTAAATGATCTTATGTGATCTTAAGTGATCTAAATGTGAGCTAACATTAGGACTGATTGTACGATAAACAACAACTTTTTAATATAAGTATGCCATATGCAATATTTGTGATATGTGAGTGTGTGTCTGACTCTTTGGGACCCCATGGACTGTAGCCTGCCAGGCTCCTCTGTCATGGAATTCACCAGGCAAGAATACTGGAGTGGGTTGACATATTTGTGGCAAAAAGTTATTCATTATTTACCTGAAAGTCAAGTTTAACTAGATGCCCATGAAATATTGGAAACAAACTTACCCATTGTTTGTCTGAAGTTCACATTTAACTGGGCAACTTCTATTTTACCTGGCAACTCCACCTGCATACTGCCTTAGTCAACAGGGCATTCATTGCTATTTATACTTAACAGCTATTAAACCTGGAAGGGTAAGCACAAACTAAACAATTACTCTAAGCAATATCCTGTTTGACCTAGCTGCAAGCTATGAGCTATAAAAGATTTATTAAGGGAGGATCGGTTGTCAAATTTGTTGAACACTTGTTATGAACTCCCCCTCTTATGAACTCTTTTGACCTCACCTGTGTCCACAGTCTACAGATACAGGTTCTGCTCCAGCCACCTCTGTGGCACCAATTCTGCGTGGGCTTCAATCACTCAGGTGGGAACAACCTGACAATACCTTGCCTCATAGTCATAGTACAGGCATATGGGGCCTTCATATTGCTGCTGAAATGCGATACTGTGAGGCCCACTTGCTCCTACATATGGAAGAAATTTTTCATCAATGGGAGACGGGAGCTGGCAAATACAATTTTTTCTTTTCCTCCTCCAACCCTGGCTATTTGGAAAAGGAGTAGTTCACATGAACTTTCATACAACAGTCCTGGGGGGATTAAAGCATCGGTTGCATTTGATACCAAGTGGTGCCCAGATTTTGTCTTGAGAACTGCTGTCTGGAAAGCTCTGACTAAGATATCATATTATCAATATCTGGTAATAAAACCATCTGCATGATAGGAAAATTTAGTTTGTAGTCAAGGGACTTGGGCTCTAGTCTAGCTTCTGCCATTTGCTAAGTGAATGACATATGTGGTTATTTAGTCGCTAAGTCATGTCTGACTCTTTGTGACCCCATGGCCTGTAGCCAACCAGGCTCCTCTGTCCATGGGAATTCCTAGGCAAGAATACTGCAGTGGGTTGCTATTTCACTCTCCAGGGGATCTTCTCGACCCAGGGATCCAACCCACATCTCTACATTAGCAGGTGGATTCTTTACCACTGAGCCACCTGGGAAGCCCAATATAGAGATTATTTAACTTTTGCATCTTTCATATTTTCATCTGTAAAATGAGGGTAAGAATTTGTATTTCATAGTTCTAAAGACTCAACGAGGTAATATGCATAAAAAGCACATTAATAGGGACTTCTCTGGTAGTCAAGGTGGTTAAGAATCCACCTTGCAATGCAGGGGACACGGGTTCAATCCCTGCCTGGAGAAGATTCCACATGCCGCAGAGCACCTAAGTCCATGCACCACAACTACTGAGCCAGTGCTCTAGAGCCCATGCTCCACAACAAGAGAAGCTGTCACAATGAGAAGCACGCAGATCACAACTAGAGGGTAGCCTCCACTTCCACAACTAGAGAAAGCCTGCAACAGCGTAGAAAACAGCACAGAAAACCCGCACAGCCATAAATAAATAAATAAAAAATTTAAAGCACATTAATAGCAATCACTGATAATTTTCTCTGTCAGGCACTGTATTAAGTGATTTATATTCTTTTCCACTAACCCTATGGGTTAGGTTCTATTGTCAACTCATGTGACAAACCGAGGCACTGAAAGGTTAGGTTACTTTGCTTAAGATTATAAAACTAGTATGGGTGGAGCCAGAATCTGAAACTAGGGAGCCTGATTCTAGATCTATGCCCTTAACCATTACATGATACTCTTCATCTGGTGAACAAAATAGTGTCTGGCTCAATATCCATTCCCTAGTTGCAGAATACTGCATTTATTTGGGATAATGTGCCCACTTCATTGACCAAAGAGCCAATATTCCTTGCAATGAGGTGCGATCATATAACTAAATTCTGCCTAATCTGTGTTAATGATAATGTTATGTGGCATTTCTGGGAAATTTCCTTAAAATGGAGAGGGGCAGACCTTTCTCTTGCTCCTCCTTTCTTCTGACTGAAATGTAGACACAAAGGTTGGAGTGCAAGCAACCATTATCGGCCGTAAAGTGACATCATGAGGATGAGAGAACAGTGAGATGTTGTGGAGCCAGTACATGGACCATAGGTAGCCTACCTCAGATCTTCTTTTAGGCTAAGAGAATTACTCTTCAACTTATTTCAGTTGGTGCTGTTTTTATATTTGTGTGTGTCTACGTTTTCTATTATTATTATTATCTAGGTGGCCAAATTTAATCCTCACTGATATAAAAGTTGACAAAATTTTTGGCAGCCTGTGTATTCGTTAATATTGTAAGGCACAAAGTCAAACACTAATTTAGTTAAAGTTATTACATTTAATATTGATAAAGGGAATATCCTTAAGAACTATTGTCCTACTAAGCATGACTTTTGCTGAAAGTCAGAAGTCAGGAAAAATGTAAGCTACTTATTACAAGAATCAAAATTAGTTGATATTGCTACACACATTGCAGAACAGCTGCTGTCACCTAAAATCAAAATTCCATTTTTTCAATCAAGACTCATCTCTCCCCAGAGAAATATGCTGCTTACTTCAGGTAAATATATTCCTCTTTCCATCAGGACAAGGCTAAAGAAAGAATGTATTTATTTACCAAAGTGAAGTATCAAGCCAAATCTATACCCATAATTACTTTCAAGGCCAATAGCCAAGAAGACCATGTTGATAAAGACCTGAAAATTAGCACATTAATCAAGCAATCAGTATTCATTCCTGACTATTAGGCAATTTGGCAAAGCATTGGAAGTTAATTTTATGATCCCTTCTCATAACTGTTGTATCAGAGAAAACATGTGTTTATATTTTTTTAAACAAACTTGCTATTTATAATGATCCCCACTTATTTTTGTTGTTGTTAAGTCACTCATTCCTGTCCCCATGTGACCTCATGGGGGGGTCAACTGTTGTTCAGTCAACTCAGTCGTGTTCCACTCTTTGTGACCCCATGGACAGCAGCACACCAGGCTTCCCTGTTCTTCACCATTTCCAGGAGTTTGCTCAAACTCCTGTCCATTGAGTCGGTGATGCCATCCAACCATCTCATCCTCTATTGTCCCCTTCTCCTCCTGCCTTCAATCTTTCCCAGCATCAGAGTCTTTTTCAATAAGTTGGCTCTTCACATCAGGTGGCCAAAGTACTGGAACTTCAGTTTCAGCATCAGTCCTTCCAATGAATATTCAGGGTTGATTTCCTTTAGGATGGACTGGTTGGATCTCCTTGCAGTCCAAGGGATTCTCAACACCACAGTTCAAAAGCATCAACTCTTCAGCACTCAGCCTTCTTGATGTTCCAACTCTTACATCTGTACATGACTACCAGAACAACCATAGCTTTAACTCTACGGATCTTTGTTAGTAAATTTATGTCTATGCTTTTTAATACGCTGCCTAGGATTTTCATAGCTTTTATTCCAAGGAGCAAGTGTCCATCCTCACTTATAATATCAATGAAATTATATTTCAGCCTTATAAAAAATGCTTATGTTGTCAAAGAAAAAATAAAAACAATGTGACTCATGGTTAATGAGAATTTTTTAAAAAGCAATCAAATAGAATTTATGAATGTGAATACCTAATCTATTTCTTATTTGTACCTTTTTCATTTTGTTATGGTAAATACAAATTTATTTTTTGAACTACTAGAATTAGAACTACTAATTCTGTAGTTCTACCAAGGCAGAAGTTTATGCATGCTTATAAGTGTAACATATTGTCAAGGAACTTCCACCATTTCTGGGTTATTAATTTCTTTTGCATCCCTTTCTTCTCTTTTTCTCCCATTCAAGAAAGAAAATCTGATGCAAATTCTGGGGACATTGCCATGGGTACAATCTTAATATTTAATTTAGAAAGGAAGGTAAATAATCTGCAAAATTCAGCTATCTAATATGACCAACTTAGATAGCATATTAAAAAGCAGAGACATTACTTTGCCAACAAAGGTCTGTCCAGTCAAGGATGGCTTTTCCAGTGGTCATGTATGGATGTGAGAGTTGGACTATAAAGAAAGCTGAGCACCGAAGAGTTGATGCTTTTGAACTGTGGTGTTGGAGAAGACTCTTGAGAGACCCTTGGACTGCAAGGAGATCCAACCAGTCCATCCTAAAGGAGATCAGTCCTGGGTGTTTATTGGAAGGACTGATGCTGAAGCTGAAACTCCAATACTTTGGCCACCTCATGCGAAGAGTTGACTCATTGGAAAAGACCCTGATGCTGGGAGGGATTGGGGGCAGGAGGAGAAGGGGACGACAGAGGATGAGATGGCTGGATGGCATCACTGACTCGATGGACATGAGCTTGGTAAACTCCGGGAGTTGGTGATGGACAGGGAGGCCTGGCGTACTGCAATTCATGGGGTTGCAAAGAGTTGGACACGACTAAGCGACTGAACTGAACTGAACCGTACCAGTACTGACATCAGATTCATTCCAACATGAACTCTCTTCCAAAATGGTCCTTCTCCTTTCTTCTATCCCCATGGTCCCTCTCAACTTAAATATTGATTGTTTAGAGTCTATGTTTAATTTTTAAGAGATGAACACTGTGAAATAGAATTATTTACTATTAATGAGGTTCAAAATATTATTGATAGTTTAATTTCTTAGTACAACCTTTTCTAATTTAAAGAAATAGAAACTATGACCTTCAAGAAACTACATGCCTTGATTGTGTTCTTGTCTTAAGCTTAATCTGATCTGCTAGTTACAGTTGAGTTGATAACAGAAGCTTTTCAGAATCCTCTACTTGGATTTTGTAGGAGTTAAGATAGAAAGAGTAGTCCAGCAACACTCGCTTCTCCCCAGAAGTAGGAGGAGAGGAGAGAGTAACTCAGGAAAAACTACAATTTCCCTACATAGTATCACAAATAAACAAAAGTCCTAAATCCATGACTTCATCACAATTTCCTCCTTTTGATATTTTCCCGGTGGTGTCAAATATGAAACAGCCTGAACTCATATTAGATTCGGGAGGATCAGCACAGAGTAAGTAGAAAGGGAAATGACAGAAATATGATTCCTATTATTACATATAGAGGAGTATAAAATTGTCTATAATTTTGTATTTAAATGTTAGATTTCACCTCTTTATAGTACGTTTAATTAAATTCCTTAAAAATAAGGTCCTAGAATGTCTTCCAATGTATATAATTCTGGGAGTTTTCCAAAGGACATGCAAGGAATTATAGATACATTGGCCAAGAAACTACTTTATTTCAACAGAATTTAGGCAACCTGGAAGAAGAACCAGGTAGCATCTTTGGAGCGTCCTTTTAAAGTATCAAATGTCTCAAGAGAAACCGTGGAAAATGTCAAAGGGTATTTTCTGACACTGGAAAGTATGAGACACTATTTTTGACTGCAGAGCAATTTAGCCAGGCACTTGAGAAAGCTAGAGTGAGGGAATAAGAGTTGTCTTTCAGAGATGGCCAGAGAGAAAGTCATTTCTCTTCAGTGTTGGCAAGAGCTATGAAGGTTCCTGGCAGTTAGGCTAATATTTTTCCAAAAGAAAACCATTGAATCTATCCATGCATATAGACAGATATTTGGTTGACACTGCACAGTTCTATGCCAACATGGAAAATACAATTTTAATGTTAAAAAAATATTAAAAATAGGTGTTCACAGTTAATTGCCTTGATCATGAAAAAACTTTATTCTTTTAAAAAATATCAAATTTTCCATAATATTTTTCCTTGATAAGTCAGCCAGGATAGATTAGAAGAAAAATAAGCCAACAATTAACATGATAAAATAAACTACCACCTAGTGTTCAGCTTAGAACCAGACCAAAGGAACTCAAGGGCTATTGATGGAAGGGAAGAATAAATGAATGAGTAAGCAATCTATTTGATGGAGCTGTTTTATATTTCAATTAATTGAGGAAAGTTTTCCATCAATTGAGAAATTATACTTTTGACATTTTTAGGCATATTGCTCTTTCTGGAAATTATGAATATTAGTAGGTTCATTTGCTTGTATTTAAAAAAAATATAAAGCCAATTCCTGAGCAGAAATTGTCTTCCTTTTTGCTCTATCTGGAAGGCATAGATTCTATTCTTTGTGTAATGGTAACATGTTATTTTAATATACATAGGAAAGAAGAGAAAAAAGACTTGGTATACAGCCCTATTTTCTATGGTTTATGGCTGAAGTTCAATTAACACTAAACTTTGACAGAGGTGCCATGATACAGACATGGAAGAAGCATTAATGGTCAGTTCAGTTCAGTTGCTCAGTCGTGTCTGACTCTTTGCTATCCCATGAACTGCAGCATGCCAGGCCTCCCTGTCCATCACCAACTCCCGGAGTCCACCCAAACTCATGTCCATAGAGTCAATGGTGCCATCCAACCATCTCATCCTCTGTCATCCCCTTCTCCTCCTGCCTTCAATCTTTTCCAGCATCAGGGTCTTTTCAAATAAGTCAGCTCTTCGCATCAGGTGGCCAAAGTATTGGAGTTTCAGCTTCAACATCAGTCCTTCCAGTGAACACCCAGGACTGATCTTTAGGATGGATTGGTTGGATCTCCTTGCAGTCCAAGGGACTCTCAAGAGTCTTCTCCAACACCACAGTTCAAAAGCATCAATTAATGGTCAGTGACCTGGAAACATGATGTAGCTTGGTCTTCTGTTTATGGAGTGAGATAAATAAGAGAACTGATCTGCCCTATGAAAGGACTTCCATTACCCCTACCTATTTTTTTTTTTTTTTATGAAGTCAAAAAGAACAGATCAAGATCAGTGGTGGAACTGATGCCATAACTTCTTTGTTCCTCAAGGTACTAGACTGAAAAACTTGACCTCACAATTTGAAAAGACATCTGTGATTCTGAGAGCTGTCCAACAGACAAGTGGTCTATAATTTGACAGATAAATGGTTCCCCTTTGCCATCAAAGGAAACAGTAAAGCCACAATTATGTAAAGAACCTCCACCCAAAGCTCTGCGTTTAAGATGAGCCCATCTTCTTGATTTCAGGAAATGGAGGCTCAGAACCTTGGCAAACTTCACTGACAAGGGCCTGTTTACATTGGCACTTGTTCTTCAGGCTTCACAAGTTTTATGGATTAGCATGAAATTTCCCTTTTACCACTTCTCTGTAATGGTCTCTTCTATAGAGAGACACTCTCAGATTTTGCCTGATGTTCTGGCCCAATCATTTTAATTTTATTGTTACTTATTTTTGACTGTGCTGGATCTTCATTGCTGCACATGGGCTTTCTCTAGTTCTGGTGAGCAAGGGGCTGCTCTTTGCTGCAAAGTATGAGCTTCTCATTGCTGTGGCTTCTCTTGCTGGCCCAATTATTAACAGAACTTGTTTCCACTCTCAAAATGGCCCCAGTTAGGACAATAAATTATATGGCCATCTCATGTCTTATTGACCTACTGTGGAAGTCAGTCTCTCAAGGGTTTTCCATGAATACTGAAATCTGCCTGTATCCTAGACATCCTAGATTTGAAGACATCTTGGGTACTACAGGTAATTAACTAAAAAAGGAGACCTGGGACAGGATATATCATCTTTGAGTGACTATGACTAGGTAAATTGTATTTCCTGGCCTCAATTTCCTCATGTAAAATCAGAGTGTTAAAGTAAAGCCACTTTCCCTGGTGGCTCAGATGGTAAAGAATCTTCCTGCAATGCCAGAGACCCAGGTTTGATCTGTGAGTCAGGAAGCTCCCCTGGAGAAGGGAATGGAAACCCACTCCAGTATTCTTGCCTGGAGAATCTCCATGGACAGAGGAGCCTGGTGGGCTATAGTCCATGGGGTCAAGAAGACTCGGACACAACTGAGCAACTTTCACTTCAAAGTAAATGAACAATTTAGCAATAAATGTCACCTTGTCTAAAAACCATAGAGTTTTGGTCCTCTGCTCTTTTCTCCAGTTCACTCCTAGGGCCTGGGCACACCAGAAGAAAGGTCAAGTGTGACAAGTGACTCAAAGACAGTACTGCAGTCTAATAACCTCAACCATTATTAATTTGCTGTAGCTTCTTTATCACCATTCTAATATTCAAACATAAAGACTCTGAGGTCCCAAAGACATTCAAACCAGCTTGAGTTGGGCAGAGCTTCTAGGCTGCTATGTACAGAAAACTCTGGTCTTCTGCTTTATTGACTATGTCAAAGCCTTTGACTGTGTGGATCACAATAAACTGTGGAAAATTATTTAAGAGATGGGAAGACCAGACCACCTGACCTGCCTTCTGAGAAATCTGTATGCAGGTCAAGAAGCAACAGTTAGAACTGGACATGGAACAACAGACTGGTTCCAAATAGGGAAAAGAGTACATCAAGGCTGTATATTGTCACCCTGCTTATTTAACTTATATACAGAGTACATCATGAGAAATGCTGGACTAGATGAAGCACAAGCTGGAATCAAGATTGCCAGGAAAAGTATCAATAACCTCAGAAATGCAGATGACACCACCCTTATGGCAGAAAGTGAAGAAGAACTAAAGATCCTCTTGATGAGAATGAAAGAGAAGAGTGAAAAAGTTGGCTTAAAACTCAACATTCAGAAAACTAAGATCATGGCATCTGGTCCCATCCCTTCATGGAAAATAGACGGGGAAACAGTGGAAAAGATGACAGACTTTATGCTTTTGGGCTCTAAATCACTGCAGATGGTGACTGCAGCCATGAAATTAAAAGCCGCTTCCTCCTTGGAAGAAAAGTTATGGCCAACCTAGACAGCATATTAAAAAGCAGAGACATTACTTTGCCAGCAAAGGTCCGTCTAGTCAAAGCTATGGTTTTTTCAGTGGTCAAGTATGGATGTGAGAGTTGGACTATAAAGAAAGCTGAGCACCGAAGAATTGATGCTTTTGAGCTGTGGAGAAGACTCTTGAGAGTCCCTTGGACTGTAAGGAGATCCAACCAGTCCATCCTAAAGGAAATCAGTCCCAAATATTCATTGGAAGGACTGATCCTGAAGCTGAAACTCCAATACTTTGGCCACTTGATGTGAAGAACTGACTCATTTGAAAAGATCCTGATGTTGGTAAAGATTGAAGGCAGGAGGAGAAGGCAACACCAGTGGATGAGATGGTTGGATGGCATCACCGACTCAATGGATATGAGTTTGAGTAAACTCTGGGAGTTGGTGATGGACAGGGAGGCCTGGTGTGCTGCAGTCCATGGGGTCAGAAAGAGTCAGACACAACTGAGTAACTCTGAACTGAACCTATTCCATTTTGTCCCCAAAGTATCATACCTGAGAACAACAATGTTCTCTTCAACTTCCTGGAAGACCTGACTCTCATTTCTGAGAAATACAGGTACATGGACATATGTCACCATTTACGATTCTATAGAATTAGGGAGGTTCATGTCTCAACCAACCCAACTTCCATCTTTTGCAAGCATTCATTTTACACTCTACCTCTTCCAAAAGGATTCGCATTTGCTCCATCTCCTCATTGATAACTACAATCTTGTTAGTTTATTTATTAATTTTCTTTATGATCCAATAACCTCTACGTAATTACTAAGGGCATTTGCCAGGTCAGAGATGCAAATGAAGTCAGGATCTTGGCAAGACAATGTCATGCACAAGATAAAGTTTTGGGATGGGGTGTGAAGGAAGAATCAAGAGAAAATGGAGGATGCTCAATAGAGAAAAAGGAACAGACGATAGAGACAGGAAACTACCAAAGTCAAGAAACAGAGTCTTTGTAGTTCTCAAGGGGGATGACTTGACCTTATCATATGTCCTTTGTTTTTCAGTTTCCCTGTACCATTTCAATCAGCCCTCTTTTCATTCAACGTCTGAGTTTCTATTCTTTGAAACCAAATAGTCCCTCGAGACCACAAAAATCCCTGTTCAACAGACCTTCTAGTATAACTCCAGTCTAGGTGAGTGTATCAGTAAGACTCTCAACAGCAAACAGATGGAACACTCAACTTGAAGACTTACCAAGGTGTGGGGTATTAGTATAGCCACAGGGGACAGTACAGAAACCCAAGGTTGGTAATTGCACAGCATTTACCACACTGTACCTGAAAGCACAAAGGAAGGGAATGGTTGTGCCGTGCTCAGTCTCTCGGTTGTGTCCAACTCTTTGCAACCCCGTGGACTGTAGCCCACCAGGCTCCTCTGTTCATGGGGATTCTCCAGGCAAGAATACTGGAGTGGGTTGCCATCCCTTTCTCCAGGGGTTCTTCCCGACCCAGGAATTGAACCAGGGTCTCCTGCATTGCAGGCCGATTCTTTACTGGCTGAGCCACCAGGAAAGCCCAGGTGAATGATTGCTAAGCTGCTAAGTCACTTCAGTCATGTCCAACTCTGTGCGACCTCATAGATGGCAGCCCACCAGGCTCCCCTGTCCCTGGGATTCTCCAGGCAAGAACACTGGAGTGGGTTGCCATTTCCTTCTCCAGTGCATGAAAGTGAAAAGTGAAAGGGAAGTCGCTCAGTCGTGTCCGACCCTTAGCATGGACTGCAGCCTACCAGGCTCCTCCATCCATGGGAATTTCCAAGCAAGAGTACTGGAGTGGGGTGCCATTGCCTTCTCTGAAGGGAATGATTACTGGAACTCAAAAGGAGAGGGTCCAAAGCAGAGAAACACCTTGAGTGTTTCAAAGTGTGCACCTTGAGGAGCAGTGATTTAGGTCAAGGAACACAGCTAGCCCGAGGCAACCTCTCAGAGAGGGAATCAGGGAAAATATATCCTGACCTCACTTTTCTGCTTCCAACACTCTATTGGTGTTCCCCATTGGCCAAGCTCTACCTGAAGCCAGAGAGCAAGGAAACCTATCAGTGTTGTACATAAAGCTCATTGTCCCGGAATAGAGATGTCTGCTTCATTGATGTCTATGTTGATCTGAATAAATTTCTGAATGCAATTTCCTGGGAAGTAGTTAAACCTCCCAAACTCACAGTTCTGGATGAGAAAGCACTGTCTGTCTGGAAGGTGGGATGCAAGTCCTGCCTAGTCAAAATGCATGTACACCAAACCTCCCAGAGCATCCTTCCAGCCCAGCAAGGCCAGGGGCCGCACCTCACCCATCTGCAGTCTGCCTCTGGTTTTGTATATGTCTGCCTGGAAGGAGAAGCCTGCCTGAAAAAGGGAGCCGTGGGCAGTAATGAGAAGTGGCAGCTGAGTGTGAAATCCTGCCACTGGCCAGCGGCAACTGAAAACAAGCCCGAAAATAGCTCAGGCAGAATCCCGGCTTCAGGACAGGGAGAGAAACTGCTTTTATCAAGAGATGTCCTTTAAAGCCATTTAGAGAACATGTGGAAATGGTATTGTTGTGTTATTTTTATTCCAAACATCCATTCCCAAAGGAAACCTGAGCCACAATGCCTTTCTGGATCTCCGGGGAAAATTGGATTCTTCTATTGGCGTGGAGAAAGTGACGTAGAAGGACTCAGCAGATGACAATTTACAAGAACCAGGGTCCAGGAAAAAGCTGAATGTGAAACATGAAGAGAAAACGCCATCTCACTCTCAAAACTCCTTAGTGTGTCTTCTCGTGGAGGAGAAAAGTATCTCTTTCAATTTTATCACCCAATCTTTCTAAAGTAGATCATGTTTTCAGTTCTTGAATTCATTCTATGAAATCCAATGTGACTGCCAAAGGAATAACTGTATTTTCTTCACTATCTTTATCAGCCTCTCACAACTGCTCCCTGAAAATCTTGAAAAATTCTATTAAATATTGATATTTGTGCTATTTTCATCACAAAAGCAGTATCACAAGCCTCAACGTGATCACTGATTCCAGAGTGTACATTCTAAATCAATATAATTTGATAGACTGGTATTGAGTTTTTTCTGTGCGTTAGACACTCAGAACACTAAGATGAGTTTTAAATGACCCGACCTTCAAGGAAATGGACACATAAACATAGGGTTATAGTATAGTATAATAAGTAAATTTATTTTCTAAAAAGTGAGGTCACTGTATAACAGAAGGAATGATCAAATCTTACGCAGGCAAACAGGCTTCCTGGAGTAAATGTATGAATCTGGCTTTAAAAGATGAATAGAAGTTAGGAGGTAGGTAAATATGGAAGGGCATTCCAAGCAAAAGGAAGTGTATGTGCAAAGGATAAGAGGCCTGAAAAAGCAAATTGTGTCTTCAGAACTATCAACAAGTTGGCCCTGCTGAACCTCATCCACTCAGGGGAGAGGGGAGGAAGGCAGATACCAGGCAGTTAGCAAAGGATGATCAGCAGGGGTGCATGATAAGTAATCTAAAACGGCATTTGCAAATGGTTTCTCTTCCGTTTTTATGGGGCTTCCCAGATGGCAGTAGTGGTAAAGAACCCACCACCAGTGCAGGAGACATAAGAGACACAGGTTCCATCTCTGGGTCAGGAGGATCCCCTGGAGGAAAGCATGGCAACCCACTCCAGTATTCTTGCCTGGAGAACCCCATGAACAGAGGAGCCTGGTGGGCTACAGTCCAAAGGGTCACAAAGAGTCCGACATGACTGAAGCAATTTAATTACATTTAATAATTAAATCAGAGTGTCTCTCCATATAAAAGTTTCATCTCAGTTCTCTTCTAAAATCTGAACTCTGAAGTGGGAGGGAATGTGGCACTAATTTCATCATGCTGTGAGTTGACTATCGCCTGTGTGCCCCCAGGGGCACAAGTCACTTCAGATAACACAGTCTTTCCTAGAGTCCTGGTAAGGAAAGGAAGTACTGCTACCAGGCTACACAGAAACAGCAAAGGATAACTTCAAGCAGAAGTATGAGATGGTCCCATTTTCATTTAGCAAGATCCCCATGACAGCACTGTGGATACCGGGCTGTTTTGAATGGTGAGAGGCACAATGTGTCCTAAAGCTGTTGTAACAAATACCGCAGATAGAAACTTACTTTCTCAGAGTTCTGCAGGCCAGAAGTCCAAAACCAAGGTGTGGCTGTGGCTGCACTCCCTCCGGAGGCTCTCTGGGAGAATCCTTTGCCTCTTCTAGCTTCCTGCGGCTGTTGGTTGTCCTTGGTTTGGCTTGTGGCCATATCCGTTCAATCTCTGCCTCTGTCTTCACATCCCCTTCTCCTCTCTCTGTCTCTTCCTCTTCTGTCTCTTGTAAAGAGACTTGTCACCACGTTTAGGCCCCACCTGGGGAATGCAGGTTGACTCATCTCAAGATCCTTAACTCAGTTATGTCTGCAAATATTCTTTTTTTTTTTTTCCCCCAAATAAGACATCACTCACACGTTCTAAGAATTTGGACTTAAACATGTCATTCCACCCACTTCACAGAAGAATCCTATTTCTCAACCTATGATCAACAGACAAGCTGCCTTAGGATCTCCAGGAATGCTGCCCTCTGTCCGTTGCAAACTGCTGGACTAGAGACATGGACTCAGTAAGGAGATAGCAGCAGCCATGAGGATGACCTTGTGGTATGGGTGTGGGAGCTAGAATTAGAATGATCAACACTCAGTGGTGACTTGAAAGCGGAGGGGAGGAGGACGAAGGTGAACGTACTGACTCCCGGATATCTGGGAGTCACAGGGCCTCACAAAAAGACAGGAATACAGACAGAAAATGTAGAATCCCAGCCATCTCTGGGCTTGTAAGGACTAGTAAGATCATTTGTCCAGCCCTTCAGAATTTTCCTTTTTGTTTTCTTTAACAAACAATCCTGCAGCTTCTGTTCAAGCAGGTTTCTTTGCAGAGTCTGATTTCATTGTTGACTGTTTCTTTCATGAGCTTGTAAACTGAATGCAGGAAGAGGCCATGATTGTTGGGCTTTCTGTTGTTTCCCCAGCATCTACCTGAGTGTCTGGCATATAGAAGATGCTCAATACATATTTTTGAAGGAACAGATGAATGAACAATTCCAGTGACTGGAAGATGTGGGGACTAAGAATTGGCATGGGCAAGACTAATCAAGGGTTATTACAGTGGCTACTCTTCAATTTCAAGCAACTATACTTGTAAATTCTTGCATGTGCAGTCACTTATTTTGTTCCCCACATTGAGCCTAAGGCTTCTTCTACATGAAGATTTCTTTCAAATGCTTTGAAGAGAATTTTTGTGTCCCTTGAGACTCTTTCTCCTTGGCTGAATGTGTTCATCTTCTTTGACCACATGGCCTGTTTTAGAACTCTACTACCTTCTCCTTGTTCTCCTTTCACATTCTTGACTATTTGTGAGTGTCCACCGAGTTCTCTGCACCAGGGCTGTGTAGTCCATAGGACACAATAGTCGCAGTCCAGTTTATCCTTGTCTCTCTAAAGTTATTAAAGATAGCAATCCCCAGAACTAAGAGGAGCAGATACCATACCCTTCGTACTGGATATGTGCTTTTTACTACTATGTCTAAATAAGAGTTTATTTTCTTTCACTTGCTCTTTTGCAGCACTAGACATGATGTTCCCTATTGTCTGTACCACCATGGGCCATGAATGAAGTGGTTTCTCTTTTGGGTACAAGGATGTCTTAGTCTGCTAGGGCTACTTTCACAATATAGACTGAGTGACTTAACAGAAAAGTAGTTCTGTTAGTTTTGAATCCTGTGACATTTGTCATCAGCATGCCAACATGGTTAGGTTCTGGTGAGATCCCACTTCCTGACCTATGGATGGCCACCTTCTTTCCCTGTCCTTGTGTGGCAGAGACAGAGATCATTCTTCTCATGTCTGTTCTTATAATGACACTAATCCACTCACAAGGATGCTAACCTCATGCCTTAATTACCTCCCCAAAGCCCCACCTAAAAATACCATCATATTGGAGGTTAGGAGTTCAACATTGGAATGTTGGGGCAACT
This sequence comes from Budorcas taxicolor, assembly GCF_023091745.1. NCBI lineage: Eukaryota > Metazoa > Chordata > Mammalia > Artiodactyla > Bovidae > Budorcas > Budorcas taxicolor. The sequence continues at coordinate 72,013,439 of NC_068919.1, forward strand.
CAAACATTAGTTCCATAGCATTGAGCACACATAGAATTTGAAGTACACTCAACATTCAACACTAGAACCTTCCATCTCTTGCAAAATATGTAATTACACCCTGTAAAATGGTAGTGCAATGAACATAAATGAAGCCCAGCAACCTGGAGGGGCAGGGTATCTTTTCAGTCATCTGTGAGAAGCAGGTGCTGTGTCAAGCCAGGGAGAGGAACCAGCTTCTTGGGGGCTCAGGTTACATCTTCTGTTCAGGGAAGCACATCAGAGTCATATACAGAGTCATATACAGCCAAAGTGATTTTTTTTTTTCTGTTCTATAGTTTTACATGTTTTTTTTCCTATTTTTATGATAATGAAATAAACTTTAAATAAAACAAAAAGAATTCAGCCAAACTACTGGAACAGTTGCAATGAAAGAAAATTCCCTTTAGTTGAATTCTTTTTATTTTATTGCAAGTTTATTTCTAATTGTTCACTAATGAAGCTCCAAGCTTCAGAAAGGATATTCTCCTTTAAGGGAACACAGATGTTTGACTTAAAACTCTATTTTTGTGACATTTCAATATTGGTATCCTCATATTTTACTAATGAAATTATAAGAAAACAAAATCTGCTTGTCCTACAGCAATTTGGCTGCAGTTCAAAAACTCTTTCATTAACATGAAATAATATGTTATGCAAATCTAATTGCAGAAGAATTAACCGCACTTACCAAATAGTCATCTGTGATCCAAAATGAAGAAGAAGCTATAGGGAAACAATACCAGCAAATGGACAGTAGCAAGAGATTCTAAGGAATATCCACATACCTCTGTTGTGGTCATTTCTGGGTCTATTTTGATGTTTTCAAGTAAAAGTCTGAAATCTTCTACCTCATTTTTTGGTGTGAAATGGTGTTTATTTGCCTCTTATTGTACTTCAAGAATATTTGAAGTAAATAAATGGAGTTTGTTTGCGTTTATAAGCCTTTAGGTTTGTCAATTATAGCTAATCCATTGGAGTTACAGCCAAGAGACAATGGTTAGAAAGAAGGCAAAGGTACCAATCAAGATTTAGTGAAAGGCTGGTGTGGGTATATTAGGTGTGCACAGGTAAAACTGGTCAAAACTTTTTGGTTGTTTTAATTTGCCTGGGTCTTCCACTTTGAATTAAGACATGTAGTCAGTCAGAGCACTTGGCTCTAGAACTGTTTGCATTCCCCAAATGCTGTTGGATTGTCTGTTCCCCAGCGCCAAGCCCAATGCCAGGTACATAGTAAGTGCTGAATATCTGTAGAATGAATAAAACAAGTGAAATAAGGAAAAAAAATTTCAACACTTTCTGATTTTCCCAATAGAAGTACACAGGTCAGTAAACACTTCTAAGTTCTGACACCAATATTCCAGGGACAAAGATTTGGCCCACCCAACAGAAAGCTATCCTTCACATTACAAACTGAACACTAAATGAATTGATCATTATTCTTCCTTTCTAATGATACTAGGATATAATCAACATTTAGTCTTTATAAAGATATCTGCATATTTAAAATTTTCTGTTGTGTGTAGACTGTAATTTTATCTACAAATGGTTTCCAAACTAGACTGTGACATTGACCAGTTGGTTAATTCAAGTGTGTTCAACTGATCTCAATCATTGCAGGTGATTTGGAAATTCAGTGATACTCTTTGGTAGTTCCAGTCACGTCCCACACATACATCTGTCTCGTCCAAGCCAAGAAGATTGCAGCAAAGGTGTGTGTGTGTGAAAGCACTTGTGTATTTTTTTTGTTTGTTTATTTTACTAATATTAATCTCTGTCAGTCCTAGAGGAATTTTGCACCTTCATTTGTTTACATAAGCATACAAGTAATCATAGAAAGTCAACCTGGCGATATTCAACTCAGAATAGATCTGAGTGTATCTTGAAATAACATTCTTCTTCAAGTTTTCTTAGTAGCTTCCAGCATGCTCAAGGATTGCCAGGGTATGATTAACTCTCTTAGTTCAGTTCCCATCATTATGCAATGCGTTTTAAAATGCAGGAACAAATAAATGATGTCATAGAGACAAAAACTCTGCAGGTAAAAACTAGCATAAAGCAGATAAGCATTCTTTGGCTGGGATACAGAGCTCTAAAACCTCTAAAAATAATTAAACCTTACTCTGAAAACACTATGTATCTGATGTGAACTGCCCAAACTTGTTTCTGAATAGATTCACTTTATGTCCACCGACGGGTTTCTTTAGACATTTTAAATTTATTCATAGAGTTTTAATACACTAAATTCATGTTCATGCAGTTTAATCATGAATCACTGAACTAGTTTAATGCTTAGTCCATTCATTGATCTGAGAGCCTATACCTTAACATGTTCTTACATGAATACATACATGGTAAGGTGGTTTCCTTAATTGACTGGTTTAGATCAATGAGTTGGTGTTGATGAGGTCCTCATATTGGCTAGGGAGCAGGAAAATGAAGTTGGGTGTTAACTCATCTCTAGTGGAGGAAACATGGGATTAGGAATCAACAGATTTGTAGTTAATCTTGGCTGAGCCTTCAAACAGCAGCATAACTTGGCTAAAGAAGGACAGCATTCTTGCTACTGCTGCTAAGTTGCTTCAGTCGTGTCTGACTCTGTGTGACTCCATAGATGGCAGCTCACCAGGCTGCTCCGTCCCTGGGATTCTCTAGGCAAGATTACTGGAGTGGGTTGCCGTTTCCTTCTCTGCTCTTGAGCCTCATTAAATTCTCAGGACATGTTGAGGTAGGCTTAGGCAGGCACTCCTGGTATCCCCTATTATAGGAGAAAGTAATTAGATATTTGCCCAGACTCAAGTCGGAGGTTAGAGGCAGAGCCAGGATTCTCCCTTGAACAAGTTGGCTACTGTACTGATACTGTGATCATGGATGTAGAAAAACTTTTAAGAAAACTATTTACTTATCCTGGCTGTGCTGGATCTTAGCTGTGGCATGTGGGGTCTTTGTTATGGCATAGGGGACCTTTTAGCTGCTGCATGCATGTGGGATCTAGTTCCCTGACCAGGGATTGAACCCAGGCCCCCTGTATTGGGACCTGAACGTCTTACCTACTCCACCACCAGAGAAGTCCCCATTAAAGGACTTTTAAAAATATAAAGAATGATTATTCCGACATAAGGAAAGTTCAGTCACCATGTTCATGTGCCAAAAATTGGAATGGGTGTGGAAGGAATACACAGCTGATGGTGACGATGATGGATGATTTTAGGGGTAATCACTATTTGATTTTGGAGTAGGAAATGGCAACCCACTCCAGTATTCTTGCCTGGAAAATTCCATGGACAGAGGAGGTTGATGGGCTACAGTCCATGGGGTCACAAAGAGTCAGACATGACTGAGCAACTGAACACATATGTACCACTTGATTTTAAGGAGTAGCACATGTTAGTCAAATGAATCAGTTAAGCTAAACATAGTCTTACTATATCATTCAGCAGTTGCACTCCTAGGTATTCACTCAACTGATTTGAGAATTTATGTTCAAAGAAAAACTTCCATAAGAATATTCACAGCGACTTTATTTATCATCACCAAAAACTGAAAGGAATAAATATGCCCTTCAGTGGGTGAATGAGTAAACAAACTGTGATACATCCGTGCAATTGATATCATTCAGAGATAACACGAAATGAGCTATCAAGTTACAAAAGGCATGGGATGAATTTTAAATGTATAGTGCTAAGTGGAAGGAGCCAGTCTGAAAAGGCTGGCTATATGATTCCAGTTTTCTGACATTCTAGAAAAGGGAAAACTATAGAGATAGTAAAAACATCAGTGATTTCTAAGGAAGAGGGGAGGAAGAGTTAAGTAGATTAAGCACAGGCAATTTCTTGGGGTGATGAAACTAATCTGTATGATACTATAATTATAAAGGCATGACATTATGCATGTGTCAAAACCCAAAGATCTTCACAGCACAAAGGCTGAACCTTAATGTATGCAAACTTAAAAATTAGTTTAGGAAGTTGAGGGCTTCCCTGGTGGTTCAAACAGTAAAGAATCTGCCTGCAATGTGAGAGACCTGGGTTCGATTGCTGGGTTGGAAAGATCCCCTGGAGAAAGGAATGGCTACTCACTCCAGTGTTCTTTCCTGAAGAATTCTGTGGACAGAGGAGCCTGGAGGGCTACAGTCCATAAGGTCACAAAGAGTCGGACACAACTGAAGCGACTTAACATGCACACATGCACGTATATACGGGGATTAGTATACACAAGTATAATTCCTTGTTTTCTCACCTGAGAGAGCCCAGACGTAATGACATCCCAGTGGCAAGGAGCACTGCTAGTGCCCAGATCTTGGTTTCTAATACCACGGGCCAAGAAAAGGAACCAGGGCTCCTCAGAGAAATGTGGCCCTACAATATGGCTCTAGGACTAGGTCAGGAAAGACACAAAATGGTCCTGGAGCAACTTGCAGTTCCAGAAAGTTAGGAAGTATTAAAACACACAAACACTCACACACACACATATACACACATACCGACAGGAGGATGTTGAAGTCATACAAGAGCCAACTGTAAGAGCTCCCAGTGGCCAATTCTGGAAACTTGAGCAAAAAATAAAAACGTAGTGTTAGACTAATATAATCCAATATATAACAATAGACACCTATGAGTCCATACTAATACAAATAATTGAATAAATAAATAAATGGAGCAAAGAGACAAATCTCTCATGCAGAAGAATTCCAAATAGTTTATGTAGATGCCACACCCACAAGGAGGTGGAACCTCTTTAGTGTTGACGATGCATCATGACTTCCTTACAAAGAGTACGGTATAAGGGGACATAAACATGCCTATGGCTGATTCATGTTGATGTTTGGCAGAAACCAACACAATTCTGTATAGAATCCTTCAATTAAAAACATATATAAATTTTAAAAAAGAGTACAGAATGGAAGGAGCTTAACCCTGCAGAAACATAAACTAATCAGACAAACCACGTGATTGAGATGGTGTTGATCAGCAGCAATAGGTCATATTGATAGAATGGACCTTGCTGTGATATAATGCAAGTGATCTTTGTTGTGGTCTTCCTCAAAAATCAATCATGCAGTCTAATCAATAGAAAAATATCAGGTAAATCTAAATTAAGTCACATGCTACCAAATCCTTGGCCAGTACTCCTTAAAAAAAATTAACTCTGGAAAAATTCTCACAACCATAAGACTAAGATACAAGTAGATGTAATGTGGTATCCTGGATGAGATCCTAGAATAGAAAAAGGACATTAGGTAAATACTAAGGAAATCTGAGTAAATTTATAACTTTGGTTAATAATAATATGTCAATATTGATCCATTCAAAATTACAACAAATGTAGCATACTAAATAAGTTAATAATAAGAGAAACTGAGTATGGAGTATATGGGAACTCTGTACTATTTGTACTGTTTGTGATATCTGAAAGATACTGCTTCTCACACCATAAATAATATTTCAATGTGAGGATAAAAGGTGTAATCAGACACAACTCAGTAAAAACAATCAATTTATCTCCTTGGATGTAATGATAGTAGTCACAACTACTTCCTACAGATGAATATAGATGTTAGAAAGGGATTTTTAAATGCAGAAGTATATTTAATTTATTGGCTTAAATAAACAATATTCATTTTTGGATAGTTGCCAAGGGCAAGGTACTGTATTCAGTTGTGTAACTAGCTGTCCTCAGAATTGCTGCTATTAGAAGTTCAGTGCCTAACTAGAGTATCCTTTTCTTGGAGATGGTTTATTAATGGACTTCTTTTACAATGAAACCTATCACAGCCAGGGTGTAACTGTTTTTCAGCCCTTCCAACAACCTGGTGAGATGCCTGAGCTGATGGATGTTTGCAACAGAAGTTATGGAAAGGAGTGTTTGAGCTTCTGTATTGTTCTTGGCCCTACAATATGATCAGTGAGGAAACCCGAGTTTTCCCCATTCCCAGCCCTGTAAAACAAGATCAGATGACTAAGTGTGAGTTGAAAAGAAAGCATGTGCAGTTATCACTGCCTTATCTTGCCCTTGCTTGGAAGTAGGTCTGAGAGGAGGATGGCAAAATAAGGGCAACAACTAACACATGCTGCATATATATCCTGTGTCAGGCATGGTGCCAGGTTCTATACTGGTGGTCAGTGCTCATAAAACTGTGGGCAGTAGAGTCTTATCCTTAAGGTTTGAAGGGGGCCCAATAAATTCCACTCCTATTTACAACTTTAATTCTCAACAAACGGAGATATAAGACCAATGAGTGACAGATGGAGATAAAATCACTGCTGTGACTGATAAAGTCTCTCTTACAGTGCTGGAGAGAGAGGCAGTTAGTACAAACATTTTGGAAAATTAAAGCTGAACAAATGCATACGTCGTATGCATTCATGCTAAGTCACTTCAGTCGTATGCTACTCTGTGTGACCCTATGAACTCTAGCCTGCAAGGCTCCTCTGTCCATAGGATTCTCCATGCAAGAACACTGGAGTGGGTTGCTGTGTCCTTCTCCATATGTATACTTTATGCCTCAGCAATCCACTCATCGAAATATAACCAGTAAAATGTGTATGTACATATTCAGTGAAAGATATATTCCAGAATGTACATAACAGCACTATTTGTAAAACTGGAAAATACCCAAGTGCCCAACAACAGTAGAATAGATAAATAAATCTTGGTATATTCTTGCAATGGGTTATTATACAATGATAAGGAAGATTAAACTACAGCCAAATACAAAAGAGTATAAACAGTGTGACTCCATTTACGTTAAATACAAAATAGGCAAAAGGAATCTGTGGTTTTAGAAGTCAGGACAGATGTTTGCCCTTGAGTAGGGTGTGAACAGTGACTGGGAGGGACCAGGCATGAGGCTTCCCAGGGTGCTTCTCTGTGTGTTTGGTTGTATTAATGATAGAGAGCTACACACATAAGCAGTGTACGTTTTATTATGTACATCATACTTTAATATGATGAGAAGGCAATGGCACCCCACTCCAGTACTCTTGCCTGGAAAATCCCATGGGTGGAGGAGCCTGGTAGGCTGCAGTCCATGGGGTCGCTAAGAGTCGGACACGACTGAGCGACTTCACTTTCACTTTTCACTTTCATGCATTGGAGAAGGAAATGGCAACCCACTCCAGTGTTCTTGCCTGGAGAATCCCAGGGATGGGGGAGCCTGGTGGGCTGCCGTCTATGGGGTCGCACAGAGTCGGACATGACTGAAGTGACTTAGAAGCAGTAGCATACTTTAATAGAAAGTTTTCTTTAATCCTCTCTTGCTCCCACTTCCCTATCTAGCTACCACTTCATTCCTCTCCTTTTTAAAACAAAGCAAATTTTTAAAAGTACTATTTTTAATATGGACCATTTACAATATTGCTTCTGTTTCATGTTTTGGTTTTCTGGCCTCAAGACATGTGTGACCTTAGCTGCCCAACCAGGGATTGAACTCATACCCCCTGCATTAGGAGGCAAAGTCTTCACCACTGGGCTTCCCTGGTGACAAAGAATTCGCCTGCAATGCAGGAGATACAGGAGACATGGGTTCGATCCCTGGGTTGGGAAGATCCCCTGGAGAAGGAAATGGCTACCCACCACAGTATTCTTGCCTGGAGAATTCCATGGACAGAGGAGTCTGGAGGGATACAGTCCATATGGTTGCAAAAGAGTCGGACACAAATTAACGATTAACACTTTCACCACTGGACCACCAGGGACGTTCCCAAAGCAAAACGTTTTTGAAAGAACTGTCTTTCTTCAATGTCTCCATTCTCTCTTGGACCTGCTGCAACAAGGATTTTAGCCCTAGACTCTCTATAGCTTCTCTTATAAAGATTAATGATGACTTATATATGGCTAAATTCAATTGCCAACTTGCCTCATCTTACTAATCAGCAGCATTCCATACAAATGATTATTGACTATATTTACCTGGTTCTACACTCACTCTCACTCCCCTCTCTAGTAAACTCATCAAGTCACATAGCTTTAAATACTATGTATATCTTTATGATTCCCAGACTTTTATATCTTTTGCCCAAATCTCTCCTTGGCACACCTAACTTGTATATCCCATTGCTTACTCAACATCTCCATTTGGAGATCTAATGTGTGCTGTGCTTATTTGCTCAGTCATGTCCAACTCTTTTCGACCCCATGGACTATAGTTCACCAGGCTCCTCTGTGGGAATTCTCCAGGCAAGAATACTGGAGTGGGTTGCCATGCCCTCCTCCAAAGGATCTTCTCAACCCAGGGATTGAACCCAGGTCTCCCGCATTGCAGGCAGATTCTTTACTGTCCGAGCTACCAGGGAGATCTAATAAACATCTAAAAAGTCTGATATCCCCCCAATCTGCTCCTCCTCCCACATTCTTCTCCTGTTCACAACACTTCTCAGCTCTATTGCATCCTTCCAGCTGCACAACCCCCAAATCTTGGAATGATCCTAAATGCTTCTCTTTTTTCTTACATAACTAATTCATGAACCAGAACTGTTAGTTTTACACTAAAAATACACTTAGAATTTGTACACTTTTCATTACCTCCACTGGTACCATTCTGGTTCAAATCATTATTTCTTACCTCCTTACCTCTCATTCTCCTAAATGCTTCCCTTTTGCCTCTCACTTCCTCACCCCTTGTTTCTGCACTTACTACCCTACAGTTGATTTTCTACACAAAGGATCCTGAGAAATAATAATTCAAATCATGTCCTTTGTCGCTCCAAACCCTCCTCGTGGTTTCCACCTCACTCAGAATAAAAGACAAATTCCAAATTATGCTGTTTTAAACTCTGCATAATCTGACCTCACTTTCTCTCCCAGATCTCATCTCATGCACCCTTCCCCTGCTTCAGCCACCCTGGATTTTTTGTAGTTCTTCATACAGTCCATCTATCCCCCTGACCCTGGGCATTTGCACTGGCTGTATCCTCGCTCTAGAATGCCCTTCTCCCAAAGTACACATGATCTGCATTTTTATTTTCTTCAGTCTTTATTCAAACATCACCTTTTGAAAAAGCATTTCTGTGCCAACCTGTCTAAAACTTCACATACTTATCTCTCTTTTCTGCATATGTTTTTCCTCCTTGGCACTTATCACCCTCATATGTGAACATTTATTTGTTCATTTGTTTATTGATTCATTAGTTGTCCTTCTCCCCACTAAATTTCGAGCTCTGTGAAGATAGGCATTTTTAGCTGTTTCATCTCTTTGTACTCCAAACCCAAGACATCATTAGAACACATCCATTTAATAACTAACTGCATGTGGCATTGCAAGTCTTACCGTAAACGATATCCCTCTTCTGGTATAGAGTTCCCTGAGAGTCTGTTTTCTCTCACAGAAAAAGGTATGTTTATCTTTATGATTTAACCAAATTTACCACTAATTTCTCTAGGACTACTGGTATGTCTTTCAGGATCCTGAGGAATATGCTTCGGAGTCGTGAACATGGGAAGCTGAGCCAGACTGCAGTTCTCAACCTGATCCCATGGTTATACAGGTCTGCTGGCTCACGGGATCTGTCTGCTTGTCCACTGGAAGGCTCCAGAGCTGGTTCTTCTGCACAGCCTAGGACTGTAGCCCAACATGTCAAAACCATGAGACTGCCATCTGTTCAAGTTATGTAATTTGAGATCTGGAACAATTTTCAGTGTGGGATTTGCTGCCCAAATAGAATCATTTTCGGAAAGAAGATTAAGCTTTCTTTGCTGGAAAAAAGAGAAATTACCAGAAAAGTGATCATTTCACTGAGTATAAATAAACCTTGCTCCAGAATACAATAAATGAGAAAGACAAATTTGCTTCATCAATATTTTCCTGTTTTAAAAATAAACACAAGGTGACACTTTAATTTTGTAAGTGCAAAATAATTCTTAATGGGAAATGGAATTATCCATTTAACAGATCTAAATTTTGTTTGAAGCATTTGCCTGCCCTATAAGACACTAAGCAGAATCAGGGGGTGAGGGAAGCCTTGATAAGCTTATTGATATTATAGAATATGGTCTTTCTTCCTAGGAGAGAAAGTTACCTGATCCACCATTAGTGGAACAGAAGGCTTGATTTGTTTTTCTAACAGAACTTATGTGACCCACAGTTACCTTATATGACCAAAGGAAACCACTTATGAAATGACTGCCTGGAGTTAAGGATTAAAACTGCAGCTTTGTAGACTGGAATTTCTCTCACTAAATTTATTCACCTAAACAAGGCTTGATTCAGTGCCCTAATTCTTACTGACTCTAAACTTTAATGAGCTGGGGACTTGTGTTAAACACCACTCACTTTTCTACACGGAACTAGCACTATTATTTTGCCTGATTACAAAAACAGAGGTCAATATGTTTTGCAGATTCTTCTGGGGTTTGTTTTGGATATGTAATGTCTCCTTTTTACAAAACTTGATCATATAATAGCTGAATTATATATGTATACATGTATACATATATAAAATATACATATATAATAAAATTATAACTGAATCACTTTACTATATGGCAGAAATTAATACAACATTGTAAATCAGCTATACTTCAATAAAAATACTCTCTCAAAAAAATAAGACAACAGTGAAATTTGTCACACCTATTGTCTCTCCCTTTCATAAATGATTTCTCTGTAGCCTGCAGTGTTATTTGATAGCACTTTACCCCAAAATTGGAGTCAATCCTCTTAAAACTTGCCTCTATTTTACCAACTACGCTCATTCTAAAGTAAATAGAATAAGTAATATTTTAAATTCTTTGTTGTCATTTTAACAACTAAGTTCACCATCTTGTATGGGCACAATTTGTGGTGTCCCTAAACAGTTATAATAGTGACTGATCACAGATCACCATAATAAATGTAATAATAATAGGAAAGTTTAGACTATTTCGAGAATTAACAAAATGTGACACAGACATGAACTGAGCATGTGCTGTTGGGAAAATGGTGCTGACAGACTCACCTGACCCAGGGCTGCGGCAAACCTTTAATTTGTAAGAAAAGTAAAAAGGCAAAATCTACGAAGCCCAATAAAGCAAAGCACACTAAAATGAAGTATGCCTGTATTTTACTGCCTGTAGTCAGGCAGGGAAGAACTCTCTGATAAAGCAGACTTGAGTAAAAGCCAGTGGGAGAGAGAGCTCTGTAAGACTCTGGGGGAAGTCCTTTCTGGGGAAGGGAATAAATAGCAATTGTGAAGGTGCAGAGGCAGACAGAGCTCTGTGCATTGGCAGGACAGCTCGAAGACCCCCAGCATCACAGCGTGGGATAATGCTGGGGGAGAGGATGTTGCAGAAGCAGATATGCCTTTTTCTAAGTTTCTTTCAATCCTTCCGATAACCTCAAGAAAATCTCAGTTTGATGCAAGCTTGTGTTTATTACTCCTCTGATGCAAAATGTGTTACTCTAACTTTTAACAAAAGGGATGACAGATTGGAAGATCACAGTCTTCTGAAGTGACAGTATAAAATAGAATAATGTTGGATTTTATTTATATTCACGCTTACTATATATTATAGCAAGTAGTTTCCTGTTTATAAGAGTGATACAATTTTCCTTTTAAATAGACATATTTAAGTTTTCAATTAACTCAACTTCAAGAAAAAGAAAATATTACATAAGAAATATATAAAGAGTATATAGTTGGAAGTTGCAAAAATCATAAAGGGGACTGGCAAATGACTAAAGTTTGGGAAACAGTTCTAGGCCATCCAGCTAGCACCTGAACTCTCTAAACATGAATCCAAACCCACCAAAGCTCTTCTGTTTTCTAAGATGATTCAGTTCAGTTCATTCAGTTCAGTCGCTCAGTCATGTCCGACTCTTTGCGACCCCATGAATCGCAGCATGCCAGGCCTCCCTGTCCATAACCCAGAGTTCACTCAGGCTCATGTCCATCGAGTCCGTGATGCCATCCAGCCATCTCATCCTCTGTCGTCCCCTTCTCCTCCTGCCCCCAATCCCTCCCAGCATCAGAGTCTTTTCCAATGAGTCAACTCTTCACATGAGGTGGCCAAAGTACTGGAGTTTCAGCTTTAGCATCATTCCTTCCAAAGAAATCCCAGGGTTGATCTCCTTCAGAATGGACTGGTTGGATCTCCTTGCAGTCCAAGGGACTCTCAAGAGTCTTCTCCAACACCACAGTTCAAAAGCATCAATTCTACGGCGCTCAGCCTTCTTCACAGTCCAACTCTCACATCCATACATGACCACAGGAAAAACCACAGCCTTGACTAGACGGACCTTAGTTGGCAAAGTAATGTCTCTGCTTCAGTTCAGTTCAGTTCAGTTGCTCAGTTGTGTCTGACTCTTTGCGACCCCATGAACTGCAGCATGCCAGGCCTCCCTGTCCATCACCAACTCCCGGAGTTCACTCAGACTCACGTCCATCGAGTCCGTGATGCCATCCAGCCATCTCATCCTCCGTCGTCCCCTTCTCCTCCTGCCCCCAATCCCTCCCAGCATCAGTCTTTTCCAATGAGTCAACTCTTCGCATGAGGTGGCCAAAGTACTGGAGTTTCAGCTTTAGCATCATTAGTAAATATAGATATAAATTAATCCAGATGCACTAGTCAGTGATACTCCCAACCCCGAGTAAAATAGCTGCTTTTGGACAACTTTAATTTAAACATTCTCTTTGGAAGAAATATCAAGACATCATGGCTAGTGCAAAAATCAGGCAGAGAGTTGTGAAAGTGTTTTCCCATTTATATTATCTAGATGATTTAATTGACTGTTCTCCCTAGTTGTTTCTGGATTTATGTGCTAGTTTGTTTTTAGATGTGGTGCTAATTTAGGTGGAAGTCTTTCTTAAATGAATTAGTGTCACAAATAAAAGGATACTTTCAGTGGACGATGGTTTAGATGGTTGTGTTCTACCTACTTGCTGATATAGTTTGAATGCCTCAGTACTGTCTATTTTAATGTTTTTGCTGAAATTCTTTCTAGTGAGATTTAAGCAAGGAGATGGGTGAGAGTTGCTTTGTATTCTCAGCACTCTCTGGAAGGAGAAAATAAAACATGAATAGAGCTATTCCAAGTACAGGCCCAGGCTGATCACTAGCGAGTTAAATGGTGCAACACTGTATCCATCTAAGTGTAAATATTTTGTTCATGTTTAGTGGCTCCTAGAAGAGAGAGTTGGGAAATGATGTACCTGCTTTCACATAGAAGAAAGCCCCACTTGCACAAAATTTTAAATCATTAAAGAACAATTGATATAATCTGAATAATTAGAGGAGAAACTAGTCACTCATTTAAATTATCTGTAGGATTTTTGAAATCTATGTGACAAAACATATTAAAAAGTGATAAAGCCCTTTCTCTGTGGAATCACCATGGCGGCTGGGACCCTGTACACATACCCTGAAAACTGGAGGGCATTCAAGGCCCTCATTCCCGCTCAGTACAGCGGAGCTCAGGTCCGCTTGCTCTCAGCACTACCCCACTTCCATTTTGGCCAAACCAACCGCATCCCCGAACTTCTCCGTAAATTTCCTGCTGGCAAGGTTCCAGCCTTTGAGGGTGACGATGGATTCTGTGTGTTGGAGAGCAATGCCATTGCCTACTATGTGAGCAACAAGGAGCTGTGGGAAAGTACTCCCGAGGCAGCAGCGCAGGTTGTGCAGTGGGTGAGCTTCACTGATAGCAACATAGGGCCACTAGCCAGCACCTGGGTGTTCCCTACCTTGGGCATCATGCACCACAACAAGCAGGCCAGAGAGAATGCAAAGGAGGAGGTGAGGCGGATTCTGGGGCTGCTGGATGCTCACCTGAAGACGAGAACTTTTCTGGTGGGCGAACGCGTGACGCTGGCTGACATCACAGTTGTCTGCACCCTGTTGTGGCTTTATAAACAGGTTCTGGAGCCTTCTTTCCGCCAGGCCTTCCCTAATACCAACCTCTGATTCCTCACCTGCATTAACCAGCCCCAATTCCGGGCTGTCTTGGGAGAGGTGAAACTGTGAGAAAATGGCCCAGTTTGATGCTAAAAAGTTTGCAGAGAGCCAGTCTAAAAAGGACACCCCACGGAAGGAGAAAGGTTTTCGAGAAGAGAAGCCAAAGCCCCAGGCGGAGCGGAAGGAGGACAAAGAGGAGAAGAAGGCGGTTGCCCCTGCTCCTGAGGAGGAGCTGGATGAATGTGAGCAGGCGCTGGCTGCCAAGCCGGAGGCCAAGGATCCCTTTGCCCGTCTGCCCAAGAGCACCTTTGTGTTGGATGAATTTAAGCGCAAGTACTCCAGTGAGGATATGCTCTCCGTGGCCCTGCTGTACTTTTGAGATCACTTTGATAAAGATGGCTGGTCCCTGTGGTACTCTGAGTATCGCTTCCCTGAAGAGCTCACCCAGACCTTCATGAGTTGCAACCTCATCACTGGAATGTTCCAGTGATTGGACAAACTGAGGAAGAATGCCTTTGCATTCTCTTTGGAACCAACAATAGCAGCTCCATTTCTGGGGTCTGGGTCTTTCGAGGCCAGGAGCTTGCTTTTCCGCTGAGTCCAGATTGGCAGGTGGACTACGAGTCATACACATGGCGGAAACTGGATCCCGGCAGCGAGGAGACCCAGACGCTGGTTCGAGAATACTTTTGCTGGGAAGGGGCCTTCCAGCATGTGGGCAAAGCCTTCAATCAGGGCAAGATCTTTAAGTGAACACCTCTTGCCATCGCCCAGCCACCTGCACCTGCCCTTCGGGGAGAATGGGGGTCATTAAAGGAAACTGAACATTAAAAATAAATAAATAAAAAGTGATAAAAAAAAAATTCCTCCCCACTCACCAAAAAATTCCTGGGCTAAATCAGGAGGCTGTAGGTGCTAGACTCAGCTCCTTGAACTACTCTAGTGTCTGCTGACCTTGAAGAGCTCACTTGTTTTCTCTGGGCTTAGTGTTTTAACCCTGAGAGAAATAGATTAGATATATTCTATTTGGGGTAAAAATGCTGTGCTTTTTTATGTCAACAGCAAACAAATATTATCAGACTGAATAAATCGGATATCCAAAATAAATAGAATATCTGGTTAAAACAGTTTCTGAATGACCAAGTAATGAAATTACAGAAAATAACAAACACAAAAGAGATACTTTTTAAAAAAGTAGAATTGTCAGAAAATACTAAATTACATTTGGACATTGAAAAGCCATGAACGTATTCAAGCTGACAAAAAAGAAACTCTTTGAGATAAGATGCACACACAGTCATGTTGTAGCCATAATACTGCCCAACGCACTGGACCAAAGAAGGAACAAATTTATTATATATTTCCATTTCTCAAACATGCACACCATCTGGGTCATTGTGACATGGATCGAATGTCAGGTTACTCCTCAACAGAAATCTATGCATAGCTGTCAGAAAGGAGATGTAAGAGCTCCATTTCTGAGCAGGTGTATAAAGGGAGCAATAGCCAGCAATAGCCAGGTAAAAATACTAATAATAGTAGTATTTTTAGGGCCACACTTAAATCATTTCATAATAATATGCCTGTCATCATATGTCATAATAATATGCCTACTTGTATATTGTGTGGTCTGAATTAAAATTCAATTATATTAAGTTTGTCCTGGCAAATCTTTCTCTTTTCTGCTCCTTTTAATGGGCCCGGTCACTGACTCAATACTCAGAAACAGGTATATTCAACCAACAGAGGAAAAAACTTTTAAAAACCACTTATAAAGCAAAACTGTAAGGGCTAGGAGGAGCCTTGGCTACATTTGTTGAAGAATAAGATAAAATTAGCTTGTCTGTCCAGAGGTCTGGGAATGGATTAAATTACTTCCTGGGGCTCCTTTAAGGATCAAGATGCCATAGAAAATTTCAGTAACTGGCAGATTTAAAGGGTGAGAAGACTGTTGACTCATTTTTAAATGCTACCTATCTCTGTACTTAGGTAAATACTTGTGAGTATATTTTACATTGGATTCCTTGTAACTATTTTCAGAGAGAAAATTTACTTAAAAGACAGCTGGGTAATATAATGAATCTCAGTGGGTGGAGGTTCTATGTCATAATTTACAGGAAGTAATTTATCTGCCTGGTGGGTGATCAGGATATGGTGATGACTAGACTTGTTACTCAAATGATTTCCTAACAACAACTTCAAAGGCACCGATATTGGAATTTGAATCCATAAAAGCCTATGTGGGTTCCCACTCCCTTTTTCAAGGACCACATTTTCCAATGAATCAGAAATCAAGGTATATATGGAGTTTCAGATGTTATCTACCATACCAACCATCCTCTGATGCCTAAACATGTCACAGGATGAGCTTCTGCTAGAAAAAAAGTAAATGTCTCTGCTACATATTAGTGTGCATTTTTTCAGAGCACATTCCAAAACATCCATCAAGATTACTGGAAAAAAAAAAAGAACAGACATGTAAATGTGGAGTCTGATAGGTACCGAAAGCCCAAGGGAGCAGACATTTGTCATTTTTAAGCAGAATTCAAAAATTCCAAGAAGCAAAAGAAAAAAAATTACCAAGTAGCACCTTTCCTACATCCAAAACTAGACCGTGCATGAGTAATATCATGCCGATTATGAAGCCCTGACACAAAACCAACAAACAAAATTATACACCAGAATTGCTGGAGCAGTTGCAGATAAGCTTGTTTGTTTTATTTGGAGTCCCTAACATCTCTGAAACACAAAGCTGAGCCATAAAAAGTGCAACTAACCACATATGCTAGGTTTTTTTCACTTCTAGAATTGGCCAGTTTTAAAACTCCTCAGTGAAGAAGCTACATCATTGACATTAAAGATGTTTTTCTAACTTGTAGCAGTTAAACAAAACACCACATTTTAAAAAAACATAAAAACAAAACCAATAAATAAACAGAATTGTGGAATTACCTGACAGTGTGTTAAATTATAATACTTTAGCAGCAGCATCTGTATTAGACTGGAACACAGAATACCTTAAATGTGTATTGTATTTAACTTTCCTCTTCCAGAAGAAAAAGAAGTAGATTTTTTTTTTTTTTTGCAGTAAATAAGCTGGCATTGCCAGAGAAGGCAATGGCAACCCACTCCGGTACTCTTGCCTGGAAAATCCCATGGACGGAGGAGCCTGGTAGGCTACAGTCCATGGGGTTGCGAAGAGTCGGACATAACTGAGAGACTTGACTTTCACTTTTCACTGTCATGCATTGGAGAAGGAAATGGCAACCCACTCCAGTGTTCTTGCCTGAAGAATCCCAGGGACAGGAGCCTGGTGGGCTGCTTCTATGGGGTCGCACCGAGTCGGACACGACTGACGTGACTTAGCAGCAGCAGCAGCAGCAAGCTCGCATTGCATTAATCAAACAAAAAGCGAACAAGATGTCTGAACCATATGCATTAAAGATTTCAGAATGACACGGCAAGCAAATTATACACGCAACGCTTACACTTTCAGAAAAACAGGATGCTCAGAGAGACCTAAGTTACGTGTGGGTACTATGAAAAAAACGATGAGGTGGGGCATAGCTGGTTGAAGGTGAGATCTGGAGCTTTTTTTCCTTTAAAATACTTTGAGCTCATTCATGTGTGTGATGCCTAAGTCTTTCATGGAACAAAGAAAAGCCACAAATATGAACAGACCAAAAGTTCTCTTCAAATGGAAGACACAAATCAGAATCTTTACGGAGGTTTGCCTCTTCCTCCTCTTTAGAAGTGATTGGCACACACTTAGGTTAGACTCAAGGTAACATGATAGAAAAACTTCCTGTCAAGAATCCACAGTGGTCTGTGCTGCCCTTGATCTGCCCTATCCCATGGTCATTCAGTAACAGGACTGACTTGAGTGAGCAGTTCCGCTAAATGAGTCTGGTTTGGTGCCCTTGAGCTCCAAGGTCATGTGACCAGATGTGTTCTGATGCTCCAGAGGTCCAATGGCATGACTAACCTTGCTGAGTCATGCTATACTTGTGGGGCATGAAGCATCAGTGCTTTAATTGACATGCCCTTAGGAGCATTGGGAAGCAATACCTACCCTTTCCCTTCACTTGGGGTGTGTCAGGGACACAGGACAGAGTCCCACACAGGCTGTAATTCATATGAGCCAGTCTTGAGTAGATTTTTTTTTCAGTTAAAAGAGTGAAAACCTGACCAATTCTTACAGATTTAACGAAGGAAAAGGCATTTTCCTAATTTTTCTGTCCATGCAAGTGATCATACTGGGGGAGAATGAACAGCAAGGCTATTTGTTGATCTGTTCCCTCATTCCAACCCCTTGATGTGGGAAAGAAGAAGAAATTCTGTCTTTGAGGAGATTCTGCAGATGCCAGGGTATAATCAAGTTCTGGTAAGATTAAAAAGGTCTTATACTTGTACAGACTTCTAGAGCTTGCCAAACTCTTGCCAGGTGGCTCAATGGTAAAGAATCCACCTGCCAAGCAGGATACACAGGAAACTTGGGTTCAATCCCCTGGAGAAGGAAATGGCAATCCACTCCAGCGTTCTTGCCTGGGAAATCTTATGGACTGAGGAGCCTGGCAGGGTTGAGACCACAGGGTCTCAAAAGAGTTGAACCTGATTTAAGCAACTAAATAACAGCAGCAGAAACACTTTCACATAAATAATTTCATTTGTGTCTGTTAGCCTCCCATGGGATGTCAGGATTGTTCTCTTTACATATGTTGATTTTAAAAAAAATTAAAAGATGCTTGCTCCTTGGAAGAAAAGTTATGACCAACCTAGATAGCATATTCAAAAGCAGAGGCATTACTTTGCCAACTAAGGTCCATCTAGTCAAGGCTATGGTTTTTCCTGTGGTCATGTATGGATGTGAGAGTTGGACTGTGAAGAAAGCTGAGTGCCAAAGAATTGATGCTTTTGAACTGTGGTGTTGGAGAAGACTCTTGAGAGTCCCTTGGACTGCAAGGAGATCCAGCCAGTCCATTCTGAAGGAGATCAGCCCTGGGATTTCTTTGGAAGGAATGATGCTAGAGCTGAAACTCCAGTACTTTGGCCACCTCATGCGAAGAGTTGACTCATTGGAAAAGACTCTGATGCTGGGTGGGATTGGGGGCAGAAGGAGAAGGGGGCGACCCAGGATGAGATGGCTGGATGGCATCACGGACTCGATGGACACGAGTCTGAGTGAACTCTGGGAGTTGGTGATGGACAGGGAGGCCTGGCATGCTGCAATTCATGGGGTCACAAGAGTCAGACACAACTGAGAGACTGAACTGAACTGAACTGATTTTTAAAAAACTTTAAATGTACTGTAATAAGTAGATAAGTGATGTTCATTATACAAATGCTGTTTCATTGTTTTCTACAGTGCATGTAGAAAATATCACCATAGAGGCCATCTTTCAGCCCCCACAAATTTCACATACCGCCCTACTCTAAAATATACGGAAAAATGATTTTCTAGAGAAAGTGACAGTTCACACTTTTTTTTCTAAAACAGGAAGTAGGCACCACAGTAGGAGAAAAGGGAAGCTAACCTTCCTCTTTCATGTTCTCTGGAGCTGTGATGCAAAGCAATGATGCAAAATATTTTAACCCCAGTTAATCACTATAAGAGAAAACATAAAGTGTCAGCATTAAGGGTTAACATAAACTATTTTTTAAATGACAGTCTTCAATTTGTGATGTGGGTTAGTGAATTAAAATGAAAATTCTTAATTATTATTCTTTGTTCCAGGGTTTTTATTTTATTTTTTAATTGAAGTGTAATTGATTTACAATATTGTGTTGATTTATGTTGTATAGCAAAGTGGTTCAATTATGCATATATATATAGTCTTTTTGTATTCTTTTCCATTATGATTTATCACAGGATATTGAATATAGTTCCCTGTGCTACACAGTAGGATCTTGTTTATTTATTCTATGTATAACAGTTTGGATCTGCTACCATTTTTAGGTTTTAGAAGGTTACTTCATATCTACTCTGATAACCAAAGTTTCCAGGTTTGGGGGAAATTTGTCCCCCTTTTCATTTATTCAATAATATATGATTACTTGAGTGGTGTAAATATCACTGTCCTTTTTGCAATCATCACAAAGCTTCTTTTGTAGCCTTGATACATTTTTTGATCACTTCTACTTTTTCTAGTGGCATTCCTTCTTTCCCTTTGCCATCTGTCTGTCTCTCAATCTGTTGTCTGACTCTGTGTTTCTCTCTCTCCATACCTGTCTTTCACTCTCTTGGACTTTTTCCCTCCTCACACTATCCTCCTCCATCCTACTCCTGTTAACGGATTTACTGTACATGTCAAGAACCATCAAGAACAGTATCAACTCATAAACACCTCCCTGCCTCCTCTTATGAGTGCCTTTTTAATTCCTACTCCATCTTTCTCACCCTATCCCCAAATATCTTATGACAGGTGCCTGAGGCTACACCTTAAAAAACTGTTTCTAATAGTTCATCTTAGGCATCCAATAGTGAAAAACTGGAGGTTGGCCAAATATCTCTCTGTGGGGCTGTTGGTTAAATAAGTTACAGCGAATGTATGAAATGGAATACCGAAACCTCATCAATAGTGCAACTAGGTACTGACATGGAAGATGACATATTTTTGCACAGAAAAAGTAGATTACAGAGCAGTATGTATAATATGAAGACCCTTTTAAATATACATAATTGTGTCTTAGTCTGTTCAAGTTGCTAAAACAGAATACCACAGACTGGTGGCTTATGAACAACATTTATATCTCACAATTCTGGAGGCTGAGAAGTTTAAGATCAAGGTGCCCGCAGGTTTGGTGTCTGGTGAGAGACTGCTTCCTGGTTCACAGATGGCTATCTTCGAGCTGTAGCCTCACAGGGGAGGAGAGGCAGGGGGGCAATCTGTGGTCTCATTATCATAGCGTAACCATTCTTAAGGGCTCCACCTTTGTTACTCAAAGGCTCCCTCTCCAAATACCACCACTTTGGGGATTAGGTTTCAACAAATGACTCTTGGAGGACACAAATATTCAGTCTACAGCAATTTGCATGGCAATGGTCTCAGAAGAATTTATTCCAAATTGAGAGAAGGGATTGCCTCTACATAGTGAAATTAGGCATGACTTAATTTTTTTATTTTTATTTTTGTGATAAATCCATGTTGTTGCTGTTTTTTTACAAAATTAAAATGATTCTAAAATAGGAGTTTTATCAGTTACTCAAAGTATGATATCAAGAACACACTCTCCCTAGCTTCTCACTGCTACTTCCATTTTTCATGTAGAAAGCAGGAGGAAATATTTCTGATGGGTTCTCCACCACCAGAAGACAGTCCTCTGAAGCAGTCTTCTGACAAACTGAAGCTGTCACTGGCCTCATTCCTTTCCTCCAGATCACAGATCTTGCAGCAGGCAAAGCAGACAGCCCTGGAACCCAGCATGGCCCCTCCTACTGGTGACAAAAGCAAAGCCCAGAAACCCTAGCTCTTAAGAACAGACCTGACTTGCCTCTGAGTTAGAGAGTCCTTGCTCTTCAAGGAAATTGTCATATATAGGTATCATTAACTTTAAATGAGCACCTTCCTAGTATGAAAACAATCTGTCTTTTTATTTATTTATTTTTATTAGAATATAATTGCTTTACAATGTTGTGTTAGTTTCTGCTGTATAGCAACGTGAATCAGCCATTTGTATACATATATTCCCTCCCTCTTGAGCCTCCCTCCCAACCTCCTATTTCACCTCTCTACGTCATCACAGGAGTGCCAAGCTGAGCTCCCTGTGTTATACAGCAGCTTCCCACTAGCTATCTACTTTACACATGGTAGCATATGTATGCCAATACTACCTTCTCGATTCGTCCCCCTCTCTCTTTCCCCCACTGTGTCCACAAGTCTGGACTCTACATCTGCACCTCTATGCCTGCCCTTCAGATCAGTTCATCAGTATCATTTTTCTAGATCCCATATATGAGCATTGATAGAAGATACATACTGCTGCCAAAATTCCCTCTTTACTTGAAAATTTTACTAAACTCTGAGCATTGAATTTTACTAAATTCTGAGTGTTCCTTGATTTGACTAGTCTTATGACATTTGAGTCTGTTCTCTGATACCCTCATTTGCATGTTCTGAAATAATGAAACAAAACTCTTATAAAAGGAATTTCCACTTTGTGTGTGTGTTTGTGTGTAAAAAGATACAGTCAGAGGACTAGTAAATTGAACAACGTATGATTTAAATCAATAAAATTTGCTCTTGGGCTCTCCAAGTGGCTCAGTGGTAAAGAATTCACCTGCCAACAGGAGATGCGCAAGAAACATGGGTTTGATCTCTGGAATGGGAAGATCCCCCTGGAGAAGGAAATGGAAACCTGCTCCAGTATTCTTACCTAGGAAATCCCATGGACAGAGAAGCCTGGAGGGCTGTAGTCCATGGGGTTGCAAAAGAGTAGGACATGACTTGTGACTAAACAACGACAACAACTGGTTGTTAGTTTACTGAATTATGAAATGTGCTGTATTGATAGCATTTTTTTCCTCTTACTGTTAAAACCACTAATACCATATCAACATTTGCACTTTGCAATGCCTTGTTTGTAACTTCTGATTTATTCAGCCATGGCTCAGATTTGGTAGTATGAACCCTGTCTGAGGTTACCTCTGCAGATCCTTTCCTGGGAAATCAATTGTGTATCCAAGATTACAGGATTCAGTGAAATGCTTAACGCATCTAAACAAACCTGCTATCTTCTGTTTATTTAGCAATATCCTTTATATACAGAGTTATAAGTATAACAGCAATGATTTCTAATTATTCTTATCTGCTCAGTAAATGACTTAACAACTGGGGCATCTTACTGCTTTTGTTTCACTTGTATCATGACAATCCTGAGGGCAATAAACTACCTATGCTAACAAGTATTCAGTGGTTCTGACTTCTTATTAATTCAGATTGAGCACTCAGGTTGCTTGAGTTCAGTTTTACTGTAAGAATGGATCCACCAATTAATATTGCTTAACAGTAGTGTGTAGGGATTAGGCATTCATGTGTTCATTCAATAAACTTACATTACTGAGTGCCTATTCTTTACCAGGTGTTGAGTTGGCCCTGAGAGTATGGACAGAAATTAGGCTGATTTTTCTATACTTCAGGATCGCTCAGGCTGATGCAGCACCCAGATAGGTAAGGAGTTAGCCTCCAGAGAAGTACGTGCTATGATAGAAACTCCAGTTTTCTGTGTGTTGATGACTCTGAGCTCATATCTCTCTTCTACACAGTTAGCTTTTTTTTGCATATCTCCACTTGGGGGTTCCTCAGAAAAACAGAACCCATTCTGAATATTTAAAATAGAAAGTTTAGTTTATTAACAGATATATATGGAATCTAGAAAAATGGTACTGACGAACTGATTTGCAAGCACAGATAAAGACAGAGATGTGGAGAATGGACTTGTGGACACAGGAGCGAAAGAGAAGGTGGGACAAGAGAGGGCACTGAAGTTTGCACACTCAGTTCAGTTCAGTTGTTCAGTCATGTCCGACTCTTTGTGACCCCATGAATCGCAGCACGCCAGGCCTCCCTGTCCATCACTAACTCCTGGAGTTTACCCAAACTCGTGTTCATCAAGTCGGTGATGCCATCCAGCCATCTCATCCTCTGTCGTCCCCTTCTCCTCCTGCCCCCAATCCCTCCCAGCATCAAGGTCTTTTCCAATGAGTCAACTCTTCTCATGCGGTGGCCAAAGTTCTGGAGTTTCAGCCTCAGCATCAGTCCTTCCAAAGAACACCCAGGACTGGTCTCCTTTAGGATGGACTGGTTGGATCTCCTTGCAGTCCAAGGGACTCCCAAGAGTCTTCTCCAACACCACAGTTCAAAAGCATCAATTCTTTGGCACTCAGCTTTCTTCACGGTCCAACTCTCACATCCATACATGATTACTGGAAAAACCATAGCCTTGACTAGACGGACCTTTGTTGGCAAAGTAATGTTTCTGCTTCTGAATATGCTATCTAGGTTGGTCATAACTTTCCTTCCAAGGAGTAAGTGTCTTTTAATTTCATGGCTGCAATCACCATCTGCAGAGATTTTTGGAGCCCAAAAAATTAAAGTCAGCCACTGTTTCCCCATCTATTTGCCATGAAGTGATGGGACCAGATGCCATGATCTTGGTTTTCTGAATGTTGAGCTTTAAGCCAACTTTTTCACTCTCCTCTTTCACTTTCATCAACAGGCTTTTCAGTTCCTCTTCACTTTCTGCCATAAGGGTGATGTCATCTGCATATCTGAGGTTATTGGTGTTTCTCCTGGCAATCTTGATTCCAGCTTGTGCTTCTTCCAGCCCAGCGTTTCTCATGATGTACTCTGCATAGAAGTTAAATAAGCAGGGTGACAGTATACAGCCTTGACGTACTCCCTTTCCTATTTGGAACCAGTCTGTTGTTCCATATCCAGTTCTAACTGTTGCTTTCTGACCTGCATACAGGTTTCTCAAGAGGCAGGTCAGGTGGTCTGGTTCCTATCTCTTGAATAATTTTCCACAGTTTATTGTGATCCACACAGTCAAAGGCTTTGGCATAGTCAATAAAGCAGAAATAGATGTTTTTCTGGAACTCTCTTGCTTTTTCCATGATCCAGTGGATGTTGGCAATTTGATCTCTGGTTCCTCTGCCTTTTCTAAAACCAGCTTGAACATCTGAAAGTTCACGGTGCACGTATTGCTGAAGCCCGGCTTGGAGAATTTTGAGCATTACTTTACTAGCGTGTGAGATGAGTGCAATTGTGTGGTAGTTTGAGCATTCTTTGGCATGAGATATGTACACTATCATGTGTAAAATAGTTAGTGGGAAGCTGCTGTATAGCACAGGAAACTCAACCTGCTGCTCTGTGATGTCCTAGAAGGGTGGGATGGCAGGTAAGAAAGAGGCTCAAGATGAAAGGGATATAACTGTATACTTATAGGTGATTCACATTGTTGTACAGCAGAAACTAACACAAAATTGTAAAACAATTATACTCCAGTTAAAAATAAATTAAAATAATAATGATAATAAAAAGAGAGTTTAATACTCCATGGGAGCAAAGAGCTGAAAGGCCAAACAGGAGGCTTTGAGGGAATCCTGCATCTAGCAACAGCAGGAAACATCACCACTCCTAGACAGGAGAGACCAAGCAAGTAATGTGTCACTCAAACACAAAGTGTGGGGTTATTGGAAAAAAGTGGAGCAAGCCTGTCTGGAAAGAGCTAGGGCCACAGAGCAGTCGCAGCCACAGCTGGAGACATGCTGGAGGCTGGAAGGGAAGAGGAGCAATATCCTGGCTTTTCCCCTCCTCTTATTCTCTAATCTCTTGCCAGTGCCTCCCATGCCCAAACCAAGCCAGAAACCAGCTAACATGAGAGCGCAGGGATTATAGCCAGCAAGCCGACACACAACAGAGCAAGGAAAATGATCTGTGGGCAAATAGGCCCAGGAGCAAATAATGCCTCCAACTCACTTAAATGTTCAAAACACAAATTTTTATCCCCAGAACCTCCTCATCCTGTCTGTTTTCCTGCCTTCGTGGCTGCCAGCAATTGCCTAAGCTTGCAACTTGGATATCATCCTTGATTGTCAGAATGAGGATAAGAAAGCAATCAATTGCTAAGTCCTTTGACCTGTGTTATCTTTATCTCTCAAAAAAGTTATTCTTCTCCATCCCAACTGTACATCGTTCTTTCAGGTCACCACCATTTGACATCAATGACCACACCAGCCTCCTAACTGATCTCCTGCTGCTAGACTTACCTCTCGCTTTCCTTCCAATTCATTTCACCCAGACTCAATTACAGTATAAATCTGACTATGTCAACCTCTTGCTTAAAGCCTTTCTTCTGTGGAGCGCTAGTGGGGTGTCCTCAGAATGAAATCCAAACTCCTTCTCTTATGAGGTCCTGCAAATCTGGCCCCTTCTGTTTTTAGCCCCATGTGTTTATTTGTTCACTCATTCATGCCTGCCTGCATTCACTCAGTCAATATGTGTTCACTGAGTGCCTACTCTCTGTCAGGCACTGGGCCAAGCACTGGGGACACTCCCTACCTTGAATGATTCAGGCTGTCACTAATCAGCACCCTGAAAACCACATTCCCTGTCTTCTTCCTTCTCCAGCCACTCCCTCCTTCACTCATTCCCTTCCCCTCATTCCTATCCTTCCTTCTTATCTAAGATGAATCTTCCTCTAAACAACCTCCCTTCATTCTCCAAGTCCAGATTTGTATTCTTTCTAAGAATCCCCAGAGTGCCTTGTGCATACTTCTTTTCATTAGCTAACCACACTTTATCATAA
Source organism: Budorcas taxicolor (assembly GCF_023091745.1). Taxonomy (NCBI): domain Eukaryota; kingdom Metazoa; phylum Chordata; class Mammalia; order Artiodactyla; family Bovidae; genus Budorcas; species Budorcas taxicolor. The sequence continues at coordinate 72,039,632 of NC_068919.1, forward strand.
TTGTCCCTTTACTGATTTAATCCTCAAAACGTGGTTAAATTCTTCAAGAGCAGGAGCTCTGATTTTTTGTTTGTTTGTTTTTACTGTTTTACTTCTGTCACCTTATATAGTGCACAATACACTGTAGGCCTTCAAATCTTGATTAAAAGAATCAACTAATTTACTAATAAGGACAAGGTACTCTGGGAAGGTGCCCTGTAAGGGGGTGATAGGTTAGTAGGAAGAGAAGGCTGGGGAAATTTTCCCAGAGAAAGTAGTATCAAAACTGAATTTTGAAGGACAACTTGGAAAAGTTATTGGAAGTTGGAACGGAGAAGAGTAGGTGAAGAAGTAAGGGGAAGTGTGAGAAAAGTTAACATGGTTTGAACACAGAAGCACACTTCAGAACTTCGGGTAGCTTCATATAGTCTAGTTCATAAAGTTTGAGAAGAAAGATAGTGAAAAATGAGGGTAACAAGGATAATGACGGCCTTGCTAAAGCGTTAAGAGCTTAAACTGAAATTCCTGCAAGATGTTAAACAAGAAATTGAGATGATTGTGCTTGTATTTAGGAACAACACTCTGGCAGCTGTATGAGGAATGAATTGGAGACAGCAAGCTGGCTGCAGGAAGAGCAGTTGAGACAATCAACAGTTACAGCCCAAACTTGGACAGAGTAAAGAAATATTAAAGAAATAGAATTAACAAGACTTGATGACTCGATTGAAAAGAAAAGGAAAAATAAAAGGTAAATCTAGAATGATGAGTTGAATTTCACCCTGCGGACCTTGAGAGGCCTCTGGGCCATCAAGATAGAAAAGTCCATTTGGATCAGATAGGTCTGAACTCAGAAATGGTCTAAAGTAGACATATGAGATAGGAATGGCTGTGTGAAAACATACGTGAGAAAAGGATAGGTATATTGGCATTCACTGCATACTTCTTCCAACTTTTCTCCAGTTGGAAATTCTTCATTAAAAAGCACTGAGGATAAATGAGAAGAAGCTGGAGAAAATAAAGAAAAATAGAATAGAAGAGAATAAAAGTAAAATAAGTGAATAAAATAAAGAGGCAGATGGCATGAAAGCCAGCAAAGGGTGGTATTCTAGAAATCAAGGAAAATGTCTCAAGGAGGAATTAACAGTTGAATTCTGCAGATGAGTAAAGTAAGATAAGAATTCTAAATCATTTATGGAGTCAAGTGATTTGCAACCTGTGTAAAGGTAGTTTATCTCAGAGTGATAGGAACAGAGGACAATGGGAATAAGAAATAGCCAAGAAGTAAAAAGTAGAAACAATGACTGTAAACTATCTCCTTAGGAAAATTTAGCTGGGAAGTAAAAGCAGTATCAGGTGGGTAGAAGGTATGGCAAGAGTCTCTTTTTGAGATGGAAAGCATGTGAGCTTATTTGCATTCTGAGATGAAAGAATCAGAGCTGAGGTTGCAAATACAAGTGAGAGAGGAGATAAAGCGTGTTCCAGATCCCTGAGGAAAGGGCAGGTGATGAAATCCAAACAAAACAGCAGGAATTAGCTGCTTACAACAGGTGAGATATCTCTTCCCAAAGACAAAGAGATAAGGATAAGAATAGGTGCAAGTAATGGGGATGCAGGAAGTTGAGTGAGTTCTTGTTTAACCACATTTGTTTCTCTAAACCCCAAAACTTTGACCACCTGATTGAGCTGGGGGATAACTGCCAGGGTTAATTTGTTGGGAAGTTTTTGATTGCATGGCCAGGTAGTGGTATGAGATTGGGTTTCCTGGAAACATACTTTGAAACCAAAAGCTGTATGTAGCAGACTTACTAGGGATAACTGTTAAAGAAATACACTTACAAAGAAGACACAAAAATGGAACTGGCAGAAGGAGAAATCAGTCCGCAATGAATTTACAACGGAGACTTAAGTTAATCCAACCCTGAGCCCTGGAACTGGGTGAGAGTTTCAGTTTGTTTCAGTTCAGTCGCTCAGTTGTGTCCAACTCTTTGTGACTCTATGCATTGCAGCATGCGAGGTCTCCCCTGTCCATCACCAACTCCCAGAGTTTACTCAAACTCAGGTTCATTGCATTGGTGATGCCATCCAGCCATCTCATCCTCTGTCGTCCCCTTCTCTTCCTGCCTTCAATCTTTCCCAGCATCATGGTCTTTTAAAATGAGTCAGTTCTTCACATCAGTTGGCCAAACTTTTGGAGTTTCAGCTTCAGCATCAGTCCTTCCAATGAATATTTAGGACTGATTTCCTTTAGGATGGACTGGTTGGATCTTCTTGCTGTCCAAGGGACTCTCAAGAGTCTTTTCCAACACCACAGTTCAAAGGCATCAATTCTTTGGCACTCAGCTTTCTTTATAGTCCAACTCTCACAACCATACACAACTACTGGAAAAACCATAGGTTGGACTAGATGGACCTTTGTTGGCAAAGTAACATATCTGCTTTTTAATATGCTATCTAGCTTGGTCATAGCTTTTCTCCCAAGGAGCAGATGTCTTTTAATCTCATGGCTGCAGTTACCACCTACAGTGATTTGGAGCCCAAAAAATAAAGTCTCTCACTGTTTCCATTGGTTTCCCATCTATTTGCCATGAAGCAATGGGACCAGATGCCATGATCTCATTTTTCTAAATGTTGAGTTTTAAGTCAACTTTTTCACTCTCCTCTTTCCCCTTCATCAAGAGACTCTTTTGTTCTTCTTTGCCTTCTGGCATAAGGGTAGCGATATCTGAGGTTATTGATATTTCTCCCAGCAACCTTGATTCCAGCTTCTGTTTCATCCAGCCCAGCATTTCACATATGTATCTGCAAATAAATTAAATGAGCAGGTGACAATATACAGCCTTGGCGTACTCCTGTACCAATTTGGAACCAGTCTGTTGTTCCATGTCCAGTTCTAACTCATGCTTCTTGACCAGCATACAGATTTCTCAGGAGGCAGGTCCGGTGGTCTGGTATTCCCATCTCTTGAAGAATTTTCCACAGTTATTTCTGATTCACACAGTCAAAGGTTTTGGCATAGTCAATAAAGCAGAAATAGACATTTTTCTGGAACCCTCTTGCTTTTTTGATAATCCAACAGATGTTGACAATTTGACCTCTGGTTCCTCTGCCTTTTCTAAATCCAGCTACAGTTCAGTTCAGTTCAGTTGCTCAGTCATGTCCGACTCTTTGCGACCCCATGAATCGCAGCATGCCGGGCCTCCCTGTCCATCACCATCTCCTGGAGTTCACTCAAACTCATGTCCATCGAGTTGGTGATGCCATCCAGCCATCTCAAACTCTGTCGTCCCTTTCTCCTCCTGCTCCCAATCCCTCCTAGCATCAGAGTCTTTTCCAATGAGTCAACTCTTCACATGAGGTGGCCAAAGTATTGGAGTTTCAGCCTCAGCATCAGTCCTTCCAATGAACACCCAGGACTGATCTCCTTTAGGATGGACTGGTTGGATCTCCTTGCAGTCCAAGGGACTCTCAAGAGTCTTCTCCAACACCACAGTTCAAAAGCATCAGTTCTTTGGCACTCAGCTTTCTTCACAGTCCAACTCTCACATCCATACATGACTACTGGAAAAGCCATAGCCTTGACTAGACAGACCTTAGTTGGCAAAGTAATGTCTCTGCTTTTGAATATGCTATCTAGGTTGGTCATAACTTTCCTTCCAAGGAGTAAGCGTCTTTTAATTTCATGGCTGCAGTCACCGTCTGCAGTGATTTTGGAGCCCCCCAAAATAAAGTCTGACACTGTTTCCACTGTTTCCCCATCTATTTCCCATGAAGTGATGGGACCAGATGCCATGATCTTCATTTTCTGAATGTTGAGCTTTAAGCCAACTTTTTCACTCTCCTCTTTCACTTTCATCAAGAGGCTTTTTAGCTCCTCTGCACTTTCTGCCATAAGGGTGGTGTCATCTGCATATCTGAGGTTATTGATATTTCTCCCAGCAATCTTGATTCCAGCTTGTGCTTCTTCCAGCCCAGCATTTCTCCTGATGTTCTCTGCATCCAGATTGAACAACTGGAAGTTCACAGTTCACATACTATTGAAACCTGGCTTGGAGAATTTTGAGCATTACTTTGCTAGCATGTGAGATAAGTGCAATTGTGGAGTAGTTTAAACATTCTTTGGCATTGCCTTTTTTGGGATTGGAATGAAAACTGACCTTTTCCAGTCCTGCGGCCACTGCTGAGTTTTCCCAATTTGATGGCATATTGAGTGCAGCACTTTCACGGCATCATCTTTCAGGATTTGAAACAGCTCAACTGGAATTCCATCACCTCCACTAGCTTTGTTCTTTGTGATGCTTCCTAAAGCCCACTTGACTTCACATTCCAGGATGTCTGGTTCTAGGGGAGTGATCACACCATTGTGATTATCTGGGTTGTGAAGATCTCTTTTGTACAGTTCTTCCGTGTATTCTTGCCACCTCTTCTTAATATCTTCTGCTTCTGTTAGGTCCACACAATTTCTGTCCTTTATTGTGCCAAACTTTGCATGAAATATTTCCTTGGTATCTCTAATTTTCTTGAAGAGATCTCTAGTCTTTCCCATTCTATTGTTTTCCTCTATTTCTTTGCATTGGTCACTGAGGAAGGCTTTCTTATCTCTCCTTTCTAGATTTTGAAACTCTGCATTTAAATGGGTATATCTTTCCTTTTCTTCTTTACCTTTAGCGTCTCTGCTTTTCTCAGCTATTTATAAAGTCTCCTCAGAAAATCATTTTGCCTTTTTGCCTTTCTTTTTCTTGGGGATGGTTGGTCTTGATCACTGCCTCCTGTACAATGTCACGAACCTCCGTCCATAGTTCTGGCACTCTGTCTATCAGATCTAATCCCTAGAATCTATTTGTCACTTCCACTGTATAATTGGAAGGGATTTTATTTGGGTCATACCTGAATGGTCTAGTGGTTTTCCCTACTTTCTTCAATTTAAGTCTGAATTTGGCAATAAGGAGTTCATGATCTGAGCCACAGTCAGATCCCAGTCTTGTTTTTGCTGACTCTATAGAGCTTCTCCATCTTTGGCTGCAAAGAATATAATCAGTTTGATTTTGGTATTGACCATCTGGTGATGTCCATGTGTAGAGTCGTCTCTTGTGTTGTTGAAAGAGGATGTTTACTCTGACCAGTGTGTTCTCTTGGCATAATTCTGTTAGCCTTTGCCATGCTTCATTTTGTACTCCAAGACCAAATTTGCCTCTTACTCCAGGTATTTCTTGACTTCCCACTTTTGCATTCCAGCCCCTTAAAATAAAAAGGACCTCTCTTTTGGGTGTTAGTTCTAGAAGGTCTTGTAGGTCTTCATAGAACTGTTCAACTTCAGCTTCTTCAGCATTACTGGTTGGGGCATGAAGTGAAGTGAAGTGAAGTGAAGTCGCTCAGTCGTGTCCGACTCTTTGCGACCCCATGGACACCAGGCTCCTCCGTCTAGGCAAGTGTACTGGGGTGGGTTGCCATTTCCTTCTCCAGGGAACTTCCCAACCCAGGGATCGAAGCCAGGTCTCCCACATTGTAGACAGATGCTTTACCATCTGAGCCACCAGGGAAGTCATAGACTTGGATTGCTGTGATATTGAATGGTTTGCCTTGGAAATGAACAGAGATCATTCTGTCATTTTTGAGACTGCATCCAAGTACTGCATTTTGGACTCTTTTTTGACTATAAGAGCTACTCCATTTCTTTTAAAGGATTCTTGCCCACAGTAGTAGATATAATGGCCATCTGAGTTAAATTCACCCATTCCAGTCCATTTTAGTTCAGTGAGTTTCTAAAATGTCGATATTCGCTCTTGTCATCTTCTTTATGAGCACTTCTGATATACCCTGATTCATGCACCTAACAATCCGGGTTCCTATGCAATATTGCTCTTTACAGATCACCAGTCACAGCCAAAACTGAGTGTTGTTTTTGCTTTGTCTCTGTCTTTTCCTTCTTTCTGGAGTTATTTCTCTACTGTTCTCCAGTAGCATATTGGGCACCTACCAACCTGGGCTGTTCCTCTTTCAGTTTCCTTTCTTTTTGCCTTTGAACAGTATGAAAAGTCCTTTCAGAGTTGTCTCAAACTAAGGCAATTGGGATGTGCCTTTACACCTAAATCAACCAGACTTTGGCTACAGACCATTCCACAAGAGAGGATACAGCATGTCATAAGGCAGTTCTCTGTGGCCGAGGGCAATGCCCTGTGAAAGACAAAGCTTTGTGTTGTCAGTTGCCATTCCCAGCAGCATGAGTTGGATGAGCCAGCAGTGAGGAGTAGATGAGGGTGGAGCCCATGGAATCCACTGGATCCCCCCATCACACATAGCAATCCATTTATTTCTTACAAGTTTGTTCCATCTCGGAGCAGCTTCTTCAGGAGTTTGGTTGGGAAATCTCAAGTTTTCCGGGCAACCTGGAAAGTAAAGTACAGCACCCAAAGCTGCATTTGACCTTAAAATCGCAATCCTCCTCCTCATTATCCTCCTCCACTATCCACCCTCATTTAGCTCCTCTGTGATCCAGGCAGTGTGAGGAATCTGAGCTTCTACTTACCACTGCCCTCCTCAGGTGGTAGCTGCTGATGGTATCCATTTACTCTTTCTTTTAAAATTTTTTATTTATTTATTTATATTTTTGGTTGTGCTGGGTCTTTGTGGCTATGCTTGAGCTTTCTCTAGTTGCAGCAAGCAGCAGCTATCCTTTGTTGCTGTGCACAGGCTCCTCATTGGGTGGCTTCTCTTGTTGTGGAACACAGGCTCTAGGTGTACAGGCCTCATTAGTTGTGGCACACAGGCTCAGTAGTTGTGGCAGACAGACTTAGTTGCTCCATGGTATGTGGAATCTACCTGAACCAGGGATTGAACCCGTGTCCCCCTGCATTGGCAGGCAGAGTCCTATCCACTGTACCACCAGAGCAGTCCCTCTATTTACTCTTAACAAGAGGGCATGAGAAAACCAAGCGAGATTCCAGTGGATCACCTGCATGCCAAACGTCTTCTTTCCTACCCCTACAGGAGAGCAGTAGCCCTACCTTGTCCTGATGATTAGGGGCAATTACTTTCACCAGGGTAGTGATTCTTTCCCTTGCCTACTGATCTTTTGGCACATGGAGCCCAAAGTGACCAAATGACTGTTAAACCTTGAAATGCAATGAGAATTTTATTATATCCTCTAATAAAAGGGCCTTCAGCCCCACAGTTCCCAAAGCAGGGATAAAACATACAGATTTCTCAAATGGGTCTCTGATATGATAATATAAAGAGACAGTCCCTTTCTGTTCTTTGGTTCCCAAACTCTTGTAGTTTACCTATAAGGAATACAGGAGTACCATATAATCTTTGTTATTTAGGATGTACACAACATCCTGGGAGATGATGTCAAGCTCACAGGATATTACCTTGAAAATGGAGCTTCAGATACATCGTTAAGAGGCTGTTTCACTGCTCTATCAGACTGATGGCCTCTGAGGGATACAGTGAGATAGGACCGATGAATCCCTGGCAGTGTTCCATGGCTGCACTCCTTTGCAGTCAAGTGGGTCCCTAGGTAAGTTATGATGGGCTGCACTAGCTAAATGGCTACTTGATGTCTCATGGTCCTATGCTCTGTCTCTATCACGGCCCAAGAGCCTATGGAGTGGTTTTTGAATGGTTTATAGTTCTTTGCAGCAAAAGGCATGGTCTTGAGCCAGAACACCAGAGGTATACCTTATGGTTTTCCTTTTGAGATTCCCTATGAACTACAAATGATCTCATTTCTCATGACAAATACATGCTGTTGTTGTACAGTTGCTCAGTCATGTCTGACTCTGCAACCCCATGGATTGCAGCATGCCAAGGCTTCCCTGTCCTTCACTGTCTCCTGTGTACAAATACCTCAAGTATGTGCATTTTGAACATGGACAAAAATTGATTATTGGATGGAAAAAACTCTTAGATATTACAATGTTTCATGTTTCTCCAAAGTTCAACTCTATCTGACCATAATCATTATTCCTTAAAGTTTCATTTCTCTTATTGAATTTTCATGGGCATTATATGAGCAGCATTGACATTAATAGATAGCATATTAAAAAGCAGAGACATTACTTTGCCAACAAAGGTCTGTCTAGTCCAAGCTATGGTTTTTACAGTAGTCATCTATGGATGTGAGAGTTGGACTATAAAGAAAGCTGAACACTGAAGAATTGATGCTTTTGAGCTGTGGTGTTGGAGAAGACTCTTGAGAGTCCCTTGTGCTACAGGGAGATCCAACCAGTTCATCCTAAAGGAAATCAGTCCTGAATATTCACTGGAAGGACTGATGCTGAACCTGAAACTCCAATACTTTGGCCACCTGATGTGAACAACTGACTCACTGAATAGACCCTGATGCTGGGAAAGATTGAAGGTAGGAAGAGAAGGGGATGATAGAGGATGAGATGGTTGGATGGCAACACTGACTCAATGAACATGAGTTTGAGTAAGCTCTGCTAGTTGGTAATGGACAGGGAGGCCTGGTGTGTTGCAGTCCATGAGGTTGCAAAGAGTCAGACACGACTGAGCGACTGAACTGAACTGAATTGATTGACATTGATTTCACAGAAAAGGTACTTAAGGTGAGTGCTAGTAAACTATGATGAACAATAGCTGTGATTGGCAGGTTTTCTCTTGATGGATTGCTCTATCTTAAAGTTGTAAATCTAGAGTACACTGCTTGTGCCTATGGGTTGCCATTGACTACCTTGTAGATGTTGTTTATATTTGATTCTCAGTGTTTATGTGTGATTTGGACTTTGAGGATTAGGTAAAAATCATTGATATTTTGTTATGATTCTACAAAAGTCCTTCAACCTACAGTAATTATTTTAAGTGCCAAAATAGAAAAGATGGTCAATAATATCTTACTGAATATCAGCCTATGATTTTGTTGAAAATCTGTTCAAGACAATCTATATGTCATATATTGTGATAGTACTTTTGCAACTGAGGCTACAAAACCATTAAGACTTTTGGGTCACTTGGAAAGCAAACATCTTGAGAGAGCAGGTAAATGCATAGAATATTTCGAAATTTAAAAACAGAATTTGGAGTTATGTAATATAAATACTTTTTTAGTTAAGAAGAATATATATTTGGTGATTATCATTTTGTAATTAGCACAGATGTGACATCATAATGTCGTACACATGAAATATAATGTTCTGTACCAATTCTACTTCAATAAAAAAGAAATTAATATGTGAACTTCTAGTTAAACATGGGTACATAGAAGGATGTTTGTTTTTTTTTTTCTGGGCCATCTCTCAAAACTCAGTCTTAAATGTAAAGAAATGACAATGGAATGATTAGGTCTTACAAGACTGCAAAAACCACTGCAAAATCTGGTAGTTCTCATATACTTGCTGAGACTGCAATTACAATAGTGATGTAACAAAATATGGTATCTTAAAAGAACTACCATTGATCAATAATTCAATTCAAAGACGAGATATCAGTTAACATTTGAAAAACAGTTAATTGGTACACTAAGAACAATAAAAATTTCAACTTAGGTTGATGAAACACAGTTACTGACAATAAGGCCCTTCTGACAATAAGACAATGATTTGTTATCTGTATAACTCTACTGGAGTAGCTTGACATTTCCTTCTCCAGGGGATTTTCCCAACCCTGGGATAGAACCTGTGATTTTCAGTTGTAAGAGTGCATGTTTGTAAATTTTTAAGAAACTGACTATACTAGGGCATCTGTTTTTGCTGCTGTAAAATGCTGGTTTGTTGAAACACAAGTACCATAGAATTTGGTTCCGTGTGTTTCTGATGGAGCAAATTACAGGATTTAAGACATGAAGGTTTAGTGCTCACTGACTCAGTAGTAAAGAATCTACCTGCAATTCAGGAGACCTGGGTTCAATCCCTGGGCTTGGAAAACCCCCTGGAGAAGGAAATGGCAAACTAATCTGGTATCCTGCCTCAAAAATCCAGGGACAGAGGAGCCTGGTGTGCTACAGTCCATGGGGTTGCAAAGAGTTGGACACCACTGAAACGACTTGGCAGACAGCACAGCTCATTAATATTTTTAAATTTAACTTTAAAAATTATTTTATTTAAATTTTTTATTGGAGTATAGTTGATTTACAATGTGTTAGTTTCATGTGTGCAGCAAAATGAATCAGTTATACAAATACACATATCCACACATTTTTAGATTCTTTTCCCGTATAGGTTATTATAGAGTATTGAGTAGAGTTCCCTATGCTATATAGTAGGTCTTTATTAGTCATTTCTTTTATATATGGTACAGTGTATACGTCAATCTGAATCTCCCAATTTATATCTCCCCCTTACCCGTGGGTATTCATAAGTTTGTTTTCTACATCTATAACTCTTCTACTTCTGCTTTGTAGATAAGTTCATTTGTACCCTTTTTCATATTCTACATACACGTGATACCATATGATAGTTATCTTTCTCCTTCTGACTTACTTCACTCAGTATGAGAATCTCTAGGTTCATCTATGATGCTACAAATGGCATTATTTCATTCCTTTTTATGGTTGAGTAATATTCCATTGTATTTATGTACTTCATCTTCTTTACCCATTCCACTGTTGATGGATATTTAGGCCTCCATGTCTTGGCTATTGTAAACAGTGCTGCAATGAACATGTATCTTTTTGAATTATGATGTATCTTTTTGAATTATGATGTATTTTTTTGAATTATGGTTTTCTCCAGATATATTTGTCTAAATCAAATCAAACAGAACAGACACAGATGCAGGTAGAAAGGAAATTATTTACCTCCCCATAAGTAAGCTTATTCAAATTCCAGTTTTGGCCCAGCTAGAATGTTCTATTACCTTTTGAGAGGAAATACAAAAGATATTTCTGGACGTTATAAATATATATCAGATATATATTTATATATGAAAGTGAAGTCATCAGTTGTGTCCAACTCTGCGACTCCATGGACTGTAGCCCACCAGGCTCCTCCATCCATGGAATCTTCCAGGCAAGAATACTGGAGTGGGTTGCCATTTCCTTCTCCAGGGGATCTTTCCGACCCAGGGATCAAACCCGGATCTCCTGCATTGCAGGCAGATGCTTTACCATCTGAGCCACAGGGAAGGCCCCATATATTATGTGTGTATATATATATATAACTAAATAGACATATGTATACAAGAAACTAAAATTAAAACTATCAGTATCAGTATCAGTTCAGTTGCTCTGTCATGTCCAAATCTTTGCAACCACATAGACTGCAGCATGCCAGGCTTCCCTGTCCATCACCAACTCCCAGAGCACGTTCAAACTCATGTCCATCAAGTCGGTGATGCCATCCAACCATCTCACCCTCTGTCATCCCCTTCTCCTGTCTTCAATCTTTCCCAGCATCAGGGTCTTTTCAAAGGAGTCAGTTACTCACATCAGGTGGCCAAAGTATTGGAGTTTCAGCTTCAGCATCCATCCTTCCAATAAATAACCAGGACTCATTTCCTTTAGGACTGACTGGTTTGATCATCTTGCCGTTCAAGGACTGTCAAGAGTCTTCTCCAACACCACAGTTCAAGAGTATCAATTATTCAGTGCTCAGCTTTCTTTATAGTCTAACTTTCACATCCATACATAATTACTGGAAAAATCATAGCTTGGACTAGACAGACCTTTGTTGGCAAAGTAATGTCTCTGCTTTTTAATATGTTGTCTAGCTTGGCCATAGCTTTTCTTCCAAGAAGCATGCGTCTTTTAATTTCATGGCTGCAGTCACCATCTACAGTGATTGTGGAGCCCCCCAAGATGAAGTCTCTCACTGTTACCATTGTTTCCCCATCTATTGGCCATGAAGCAATGGGACCAGATGCCATGATCTTAGTTTGCTGAATGTTGAGTTTTAAGCCAACTTTTTCACTCTCCTCTTTCACTTTCATCAAGTGGCTCTTTTGTTCTTTGCTTTCTGCCATAAGCGTGGTGTCATCTGAGTTTATTGATATTGCTCCTGGCAATCTTAACTGCAGCTTGTGCTTTATCCAGCCCAGCATTTCACATGATGTAACTCTGCATATAAATTAAATAAACAAAGTGACAGTATTCAGCCTTGATGTACTCCTGTCCTAATTTGGAACCAGTCAGTTGTTCCATGTCCAGTTCTAACTCATGTCTCTTGACCAGCATACAGATTTCTCAGGAGGCAGGTCAGGTGGTCTGGTATTCCCATCTCTTTCAGAATTTTCCACAGTTTATTGTGATCCACACAGTCAAAGGCTTTGGCATAGTCAATAATGCAGAAGTAGACATTTTTCTGGAACCCTCTTGCTTTTTCGATGGTCCAATGGATGTTGGCAATTTGATCTCTGGTTCCTCTGCCTTTTCTAAATCCAGCTTGAACATCTGGAAGTTCAAGGTTCACATACTGTTAAAGCCAGGCTTGGAGAATTTTGAGCATTATTTTGCTAGCGTGTGAGATCAGTGCAATTGTGCAGTAGTTTGAACATTTTTTGGCATTGCCTTTCTTTGGGATTGGAATGAAAACTGACCTTTTCCAGTCCTGTGGCCACTGCTCAGTTTTCCCAATTTGATGGCATATTGAGTGCAGCACTTTCACAGCATCATATTTTAGGATTTGAAATAGTTCAATTGGAATTCCATCACCTCCACTAGCTTTGTTCATTATAATGCTCCCTAAGGCCCACTTGACTTCATATTCCAGGATGTCTGGTTCTAGGTGAGTGATCACACCATCGTGATTATCCGGGTCATGAAGATCTTTGTTGTACAGTTCTTCTGTGTATTCTTGCCACCTCTTCTTAATATCTTCTGCTTCTGTTAGGTCCTGACCTTTATTGTGCCAAACTTTGCATGAAATATTCCCTTGGTATCTCTAATTTTCTTGAAGAGATCTCCAGCTTTCCCATTCTGTTTTCCTCTATTTCTTTTCATTGATCAAGCCTGATGCAGGCTTTCTTATCTCTCCTTGCTAGTCTTTGGAACTCTGCATTCAAATGGGTATGTCTTTCCTTTTCTTCTTTGCCTTTCACTTAGGGTTTTTTTCACTTTGCCTTTTCTCAGCTATTTGTAAGGTCTCCTCAGAAAACCATTTGCCTTTTTTTTCTTGGGGATGGTCTTGATCACTGCCTCCTGTACAATGTCAAGAACCTCCGTCCATAGTTCTTCAGGCACTCTGTCTATCAGATCTAATCCCTTGAATCTATTTGTCACTTCCACTGTATAATTGGAAGGGATTTTATTTGGGTCATACCTGAATGGTCTAGTGGTTTTCCCTACTTTCTTCAATTTAAGTCTAAATTTGGCAATAAGGAGTTCATGATCTGAGCCACAGTCAGATCCCAGTCTTGTTTTTGCTGACTCTATAGAGCTTCTCCATCTTTGGCTGCAAAGAATATAATCAGTTTGATTTTGGTATTGACCATCTGGTGATGTCCATGTGTAGAGTCGTCTCTTGTGTTGTTGAAAGAGGATGTTTACTCTGACCAGTGCGTTCTCTTGGCATAATTCTGTTAGCCTTTGCCATGCTTCATTTTGTACTCCAAGGCCAAATTTGCATCTTATTCCAGGTATTTTTTTACTTCCTACTTTTGCATTCCAGTCCATTATAATGAAAAGGACATCTCTTTTGGGTGTTAGTTCTAGAAGGTCTTGTAGGTCTTCATAGAACTGTTCAACTTCAGCTTCTTCAGCATTACTGCTTGGGGCATAGACTTGGATTACTGTGATATTGAATGGTTTTCCTTGGTAATGAAAGATCATTTTGTTATTTTTGAGATTGCACCAAAGTACTACATTTTGGACTCTTTTTTGACTATGAAGGCTACTCTATTTCTAAGGGATTTTTGCCCACAGTAGTAGATATAATGGCCATCTGAGTTAAATATACCCATTCCATTCCATTTTAGTTCACTGAGTTCCTAAAATGTTGATGTTCATTCTTGCCATCTTCTGTTTGAGAAGTTCCAATTTACCTCAATTCATGGAGCTAACATTCAAAGTTCCTATGCAATATTGTTCTTTACAGCATTGGATTTTACTTCCATCACCAGTCACATCCACAACTGGACACTGTTTTTGCTTTGGTTCTGTCTCTTCATTATTTCTGGAGTTATTTCTCTACTCTACTCTGGTAGCATATTGGGTACCTACAGACTTGGGGAGTTCATCTTTCATTTTTCAGTTTCCTATCTTTCTGCCTTTTCATCCTGTTCATGGGATTCTCAAGGCAGGAATGCTAAAGCGGTTTGCCATTCCCTTCTCCAGTGGACCACAATTTGTAAGAACTCTCCACCATGACCTGTTGGTCTTGGGTGGCCCTACACATCATGACTCATAGTTTTATTGAATTAGACAAGGTTGTGGTCGAACTCAGTTTTAAATTAAAATTAAAACTAGGATTCTGGAAATTTGGATTATAATCTTATCTCTTTGACTAATTTTCTGTGAGATCTCATGCCATGAACCTATTTCTTAGAGAATTATATTCAACAGTTTTGTAAACCGGCTTTGACTATCAAATAGGATGATAGATGTGAATGTGCTTTAAAAATATTAAATGTACTAATCAAAGATGAAGGATTATTATTCTTATTAATTAAAATTTTGGTCTTTGACTTTGTCTACCTACTACTAAGTAATGACATTCATTATGTATTTCTGTTTAATTTTTTTCAAGCTGTGAGTTAAATTATTTTGGGTGAGTTTTGTCATAAAGTTTTGGAGCTGGAAGGGACTTTGAAGATTCTATAGCTCAAAACTCTCATTTTTCAGATGATAAAATTGAGTCCCAAAGAAGAGTAAGTTATCTAGATAGCAGATGGGATAAAACATCAGGTATCCAAGATATTGATGCATATATCATACTTATTTCATCACATCAAACAAGAGTGCTCTCAGATATTATGCTTCCTATCAGAAATTATTCAATGAACAGTTGTCCACCATGCTTATTCCACAGGCTTCCAAGTAAGCTATATGATATTTATTACCACCACTCCTATTCCCATATTTTTTCACACTAGTGTTCATGGAGCCCAGGTTTTAGGAGGTTGACAAAATGGTATTTATTGACTTCCTTTTTTGTTCTAGACACTATTCAAGGCATTAAAGATTTAGCACTCAACAAGACAGAAAACCACTGCTAGAGCTTATAGTCTACTGAAATACTAGGCATAAAAGGATACATGTGTTGTTAAAAGTAACCTATTCTCTCAAGCTTATAGGACACACAGCTAATACTCTTTTGGGCAGTATATTTCTTTAGTTGGAAAGTTCTATTGGACCACCGCTTCTCCATATTGGGGTAATATTCAAGATTCAGTCTTCCAAGAGGTAGTTTACAAGTCTTTGAGTCTTCTAAGAATATGTCTATGGAAACCCACATGCAATATAAGAACCACCTGTATGTCTCATATCTGCCTTGTACTGAATGACACATGTATTTTGCTTACACCCTTGGTGGCATTCATTTCCTACACACCCAGAAGCCCTTGGTTAAGCAGGAAGAAGAGCCAGCTTTTAAAATCTGGGTCTGACCATTTTATTTGCCCTTTACTTTTCAGAGCAGAGAGTATTCATTCAGCTATTTTATCCTCTGGGTTCTTCTCCTTTGCACCAGCTGGCAATCAACTGCTATATATGTTCTTCTGGTTGGAGTAGTGAGAACAGGGTGTGTAAAGCTCTGAGAAACAGAGCTGGGATCCAGGAGCCAATGAGCCACTGACAGAGCTGAAATGAACAAGCAAAAACTAAGCTGTAGACAACTCTCTGATGATCAACTAATGGCTAGCTGAAAGATAAGCTGGTGGGAATGATAGCAAGTAAAGGGTCAGAAATTAAAAGAGTGGAACAGCAAACAGTTGGTGAGTCTCCTATGATGGTGTCAATTTTAATTAACTTCAGTTCAGTTCAGTTGCTCAGTCGTGTCCGACTCTTTGTGGCCCCCTGAATTGCAGCACGCCAGGCCTCCCTGTCCATCACCAACTCCCAGAGTTCAACCAAACCCACGTTCATCGAGTTGGTGATGCCATCCAGCCATCTCATCCTCTGTTGTCCCCTTTTCCTCCTGCTCCCAATCCCTCCCAGCATCAGAGTCTTTTCCAATGAGTCAACTCTTTACATGAGGTGGCCAAAGTACTGGAGCTTCAGCTTTAGCATCATTCCTTCCAAAGAACACCAGGACTGATCTCCTTTAGAATGGACAGGTTGGATCTCCTTGCAGTCAATAGGATTCTCAAGAGTCTTCTCCAACACCACAGTTCAAAAGCATCAATTCTTTGGCACTCAGCTTTCTTCACAGTCCAACTCTCACATCCATACATGATAACTGGAAAAACCATAGCCTTGACTAGATGGACCTTTGTTGGCAAAGTAATGTCTCTGCTTTTGAATATGCTGTCTAGGTTGGTCATAACTTTCCTTCCAAGGAGTAAGCGTCTTTTAATCTCATGGCTGCAATCACCATCTGCAGTGATTTTGGAGCCCCCCAAAATAAAGTCTGACACTGTTTCCACTGTTTCTCCATCTATTTCCCATGAAGTGATGGGACTAGATGCCATGATCTTCGTTTTCTGAATGTTGAGCTTTAGGCCAACTTTTTCACTCTCCACTTTCACTTTCATCAAGAGGCTCTTTAGTTCCTCTTCACTTTCTGCCATAAGGGTGGTGTCATCTGCATATCTGAGGTTATTGATATTTCTCCCAGCAGTCTTGATTCCAGCTTGTGTTTCTTCCAGCCCAGCGTTTCTCATGATGTACTCTGCATAGAAGTTAAATAAGCAGGGTGACAGTATACAGCCTTGACGTACTCCTTTTCCTATTTGGAACCAGTCTGTTGTTCCATGTCCAGTTCTAACTGTTGTTTCCTGACCTGCATACAGATTTCTCAAGAGGCAGGTCAGGTGGTCTGGTATTCCCATCTCTTTCAGAATTTTCCACAGTTTATTGTGATCCACACAGTCAAAGGCTTTGGCATAGTCAATAAAGCAGAAATAGATGTTTTTCTGGAACTCTCTTGCTTTTTCCATGATCCAGTGGATGTTGGCAATTTGATCTCTGGTTCCTCTGCCTTTTCTAAAACCAGCTTGTACATCAGGAAGTTCACGGTTCACGTATTGCTGAAGCCTGGCTTGGAGAATTTTGAGCATTAATTTACTAGCATGTGAGATGAGTGCAATTGTGTGGTAGTTTGAGCATTCTTTGGCATTGCCTTTCTTTGGGATTGGAATGAAAACTGACCTTTTCCAGTCCTTTGGCCACTGCTGAGTTTTCCAAATTGGGGTATAATTCACAGACAATAATATAAATCCATTTTATGCATTTGATGTGTTTTGAAATATGGATATACTTGTGTATCCACCATGACACCAATATGATAACTTTCAGGACAGATTCCTATTTTCCTACAACATAATTTTCTCATATGGGTTCTCCTAGAGTTCCTAGGACTTCCCTGGTGGCTCAACAGTAAAGCATCTGTCTACAATGCGGGAGACCTGGGTTCGATCCCTGAGTCGGGAAGATCCCCTGGAGAAGGAAATGGCAATCCACTCCAGTACTATTGCCTGAAAAATCCCATGGATAGAGGAGCCTGATAGGCTACAGTCCATGGGGTCACAAAGAGTTGAACACGACTGAATGACTTCAGTTAGAGGTCCTAGGACAGGTAAGCTCTGGGATTGTCTTTGCTCCAACAGAAAGTATCAGGGAAGTACCAGTAGCAACAAAACCTTGATGTAAAATCTTGTCCCTAAAGCTATAGGTTGCCATAGATATTGCTGGCAGGATCTGGACAGGGATTGGAGAACACCCATGCAGCAAGGATCACAGATGTTCTGCTGCGTGGTCACATGGGGAGTATACAGGGAATAGTCAGGTCATGTATCCAGATGCTTATCTGTCCAAATACGAAACCTTTTAACAACTTACTGGAATGTTTCCTTTTATCTCTCACAATCCCAAGAGTGTAGGCAGGAAACGTGAAGGTGAGGATTGGGACTAGAAGGTATTGAAGTAATGAGAGACAATGTCTGTAATTCTCAAGATTCACCCCAAACCTTGGCACATAGGACATGCTCAATATCTTAACCCCTGATAATAAGGTAATGCTGTGAAGCTTTGGATGCCTTGCTATTGCTTTGTAATTCACACTTACACAGGAGAGTAGCTAACCTGTCTTTGCAAGTCCACGTATAAAATTAACCAACTTCTTGCAACTGCCTCTGGTTCTTCATAGGCAAGTTCTGACACACTTAACCAAAGGACCTTTATAAATTTTCCAATATAAGAGCCAAACAGCTAATATTTCTGCATTACTCCCCCCAACACACACACACACACACATACACACAAAGAAAATCAAAGGGAAAACATTATCCACCCAAAATTTGGAAAATGTGAGTTGTGGCCTAGGGCACATGGAAAGAAAACCTAGCTAGAATAAATATTGGGCCATGTAAGATCCTTCTTTTCTTTCTCCTTTTTCTATCAGTTTTTCATTTTAAAATGCCTATTTGAAAATCCCTGGATAAAACAAAAGATGCAACCTGTAGTGGAAATTATTTAGAAAAAAAAAAACCTTTTCAATGGCATATTCACTGGCATTTTTAATATTCTGGTAGTGTTTTCTTCCTGATAGAAACCACAGTCATTTTGCAGAGGATGACTAGACTGCAAAATTTATAAAAGTAAGCACTTCTGACATAATACTTATTTTGGGATTCTCTCACCTACCCTCAATCATCTGACTGCCGGAATCACTATATTAAAAAAAGTTTTCTTTGTAGCATCAAAACAAAGTTGGATGGAGATGTACAGAAATTCTGGAAGGTTACAGTATAGCAAGAGCTATCGTTTAGTAGGGTTTTGGTAGAAATTCAGCAGACTGTATTTTGAACTTGAAGATTTTCTCTTCTAGAGATATGTGAGCAAATCTGAATTTTGGCCCCAAAGAAGCAATAATTATGTAATATTAACTCATATCACAACTATAAATGCTCAAAATCTAGCAAGCAAATTCTTAAAACTCCTAATTTAGAATTCTTAGATTCGTAGTGTACTTTTCACCCTTCATTTTCATAACAATCAGATGGAGCTAAGCTGGTTTCGACCAGGTTTTGAAATTGTTGGTTATTTACAATAAAGAGGCTTCATGTCCTTGCAGGTGGAAAAATAGAATGTATGATATACATTGCTTCCCTGATGGCTCAGATGGTAAAGAATTCGCTGCAATGTGGGAGACTTGGGTTCAATCCCTGGGTTGGGAAGATCCCCTGGAGGAGGGAATGGCAACTCAGTATTCTTGCCTGGAGAATATTCATGGACAGAGGTGCCTGGCAGGCTACAGTCCATGGGGTTGCAAAGATTTGGACACAACTGAACAACTAAGCACAGCACATCATGGTATATAAAATCAGAGTAGCTGCTGTAGAGATAGTAAGGATGAAGAAGAGAGGAACATATTTTTTAGCTGGTTAGAATAGTGTGTACAGGTAGAAAGCTATTTTCTGTATTTATAATTCATTTAAGGTTGATAGCTTCCACGAACAGAAATTGACATGGTAGGGTTTTCCCAAAGCAAACTGTATTATGAAAGTTAGTCTTTCTAGTTGTTGAATGTCTCTGCTAATCTAGATAAACTCCATTTCATTTGTTATCAAATTTAAGAGATCTTTTCATAGATGTTAATGTTACATTAATTTTACTTTAAAATTCTTGTGATTTTGCATTCTTCTTCATTGTACATCTGTTTATTATAAATATTGAAATTGTTAGATATATACAAATTGAGGAGAAATAACCTACAAACAATATCACATCAAATGAACTCAACAGGTAGACGAAGTATATACTAGTGTATCATTTGTACAAAAAGGAAAGGACATGAGACAGATTTTTTGGTATATTAATTGAATATCTCTGTGTAGACACAAATAATTGGTAACAGCAGGTCCTTCTACAAAGAAAGAATAGGCAAGAGAAGTCAGGACAATTTTTTTATATTTGTTCATTTGCTGCATTTGATCTTTTTTCCTAGCCAAATGCGTAACACACCCACACAGGTAGTTATATTACTTGACTTTTCCTCATTCTAAAATAGACACTAGTATACTATCATGTAAGAATCGAATCGCCAGTCTATGTCCGATGCAGGATACAGCATGCTTGGGGCTGGTGCACGGTGATGACCCAGAGAGATGTTATGGGGAGGGAGGGTGGGAGGGGGGTTCATGTTTGGGAACGCATGTACACCCGTGGTGGATTCATGTCAATGTATGGCAAAACCAATACAGTATTGTAAAATAAAGTAAAGTAAAAATTAAAATTAAAAAAAAACAAGAAAGAAAACTAAAAAAAAATAATAAAATAGACACTAGGTTTTTGTCCCCCCACCCGCATCTTCCACTGCTTTGAGCATTTTTTGCCACACAGGTATCGCAGTTTGAATAACATAAAGGAGTGTCATGGTTTTACTGGTTCCTAGCTTTTTGACTTTGTATTTCTAGCTCTTTGACCATAAACTTACTGTTCCATAATGGGACCACCACAATTTCTAACTCATAAGCTGTCCTCATGCTTAAATGAAAGAGCACTTATAAAAATCCTTAGCACAGTGCTTAGAATATGGCCAGTGTTCAAGAGATGATTGTTCTTTGTACTGGTTACCATCCTATCTTCTGGGGCTGCCAAGATAAAAGCTCCTGTCCATAAAAAGTCTCCATACTCTTTGTGCGTGCGAAGTCATTTCAGTCGTGTCTGACGGTGTATGGCCCTATGGACCTTAGCCTGCTAGGCTTTTCGGTCCATGGGATTCTCCAGGCATGAATATTGGAGTGGGTTGCCATGCTCTCCTCCAGGGGGATCTTCCCGACCCAGGAATCAAATCTGCATCTCTTATATCTTCTGCATTGGCAGATGGTTTCTCTACCACTAATGCCACCTGGGAAGCCCCTCTACACTCTATAATGGCACACAAACCTGCATATTAAGTGAGAAGTGTAAGTCTGGCCATAATAGAAGGGTTACTATATATATTGAATCAATGAATGAAACATGATATGTTTTAAATATGCTAACATATTAGTGTGGTCTGGGATGGGATGGGGGCTAGCAAGTGGGCAAGGCAGATTCTTAATAAGCATCTTTTTTTGGTTTATTAAATTATCAACTTTTATACAGATGAAAAAAGTTGAAATCCTGAAAGTATTTGGATCAGATCAAGAGGTATTAGTTCCATTTATTTTCAAAGAAAAGTTCTCTTTTCTTTTATGTCTTTACTTTCTAGAAATGAAAAACCTTAAGAAGCTGTGACTTTACAGAATCTCCCAACTGACTCTGATATTGGAAAAATACCCAAAGATCACTTTTCTTCCTAGTCAAAGGGATGCTTCATCAAGATTTATTCCTACAAATTTAAGCCCCTTGCTTTATTCAGGAATATATGAAAACTTGGCTTTGGGAGAGTATTCCATTTTTCTTTTGTAATCAATACATTTTATTTCTTATAGTAATTTTAGGTTTACAGAAAAATTAAACAGAAAGTACAGAGAATTCCCATGTCCTCCTTCTTACTCCACTTACAAACCCACAGTTTTCTCTATTACTGACATCTTGTATTGGTGTGTTACATTTATTATAATTGATGAACCAAGATTGATATATTGCTATTGAGTAAAGTTCACAGTTTACATTAGGGTCCATACTTTGTACATTTCAATGAGTTTTGCCATGCATAATGTCATGTATCCACCATTAGATTATCATACAAAATAGTTTCTCTCCCCTAAAAATCCTATGCATTCCTCCTCTCCTCCTCCTACTCCCTGGCAGCCAATGGTATTTGTTCTGTCTCCAAAAGTTTTGCCTTTTCCAGAATGCCATATAGCTAGAATCGTACACAATGAAGCTGTTCCAGATTGGCTTCTTTCACTTAGCAGTGTGCATTTAAGGTCTTCCTTAAACATTCATTTAATGCCATTCAGTGGCTTGATAGCTCATTTGTTTTTAGCACTGATTGATATTCCATTGTTTATCCATTTACTTCTTGGCAAGTTTTAGTTGCAAATGTTTCACAATTAGGAATAAAGTTGCTATAACTATTTATGTGCAGGTTTAGTGTGAACTTAACTTTTCATGCTCCTTTGGGTAAATATCTAGGAGTGTGACTGCTGGATTGTATGGTAAGACTATGTTTGCTTTGTAAAAGACAAACTGTCTTTCAGCATGACTGTACCATTGTGCATTGCTATCTGCAATGAATGAGAGTTCCTAGTGCTCCTTGTGTTTGCATTAGGTGATATTCTGGATCTTAGCTATTTTAAATATGTAGTGGTATATCACTGTTACTTACTGTGTAATTCCCTAACAAGATATGATGTTGGGCATTTCTTTCTTTTTTTTTTGGGGGGGGGCATTTCTTTTAGGCTTGTTTTCCATTTGTATATATTCTTTTGTGAGGTATCTGTTCAGAATTCTTACCCAGTTTTTAACTGAGTTATCTATTTTCTTATTGTTGAGTTTTAAGTTCTTTGTATATTGTGGATAAAAGTCTTCTATGAGAGATGTTTTGCAAATATTTTCTGCCAGTTTGTGGCTTGAGTTTTCATTCTCCTAGCTGTGTCTTTTGCAAAGTAGAAGTTTTAAAATTAATGGAGTCCAATTTAGCTATTTTTCATCCATGGATCATGTTTTTGGTACTAAAGTGAAGGTCACCTAGATTATCTCCTATGCTATCATCAAGAAACTTTATAGTTTTTCATTTTACATCCAGGTATAGGATCTATCTTGAGTTAACTTTTGTGAAAGGTGTAATAAGGTTGAACTCTAGATTCAGTTTTTTGAATGTCCGGTTATTCCAGCACCACTTGTTGAAATGGCTAGTCTTTCTCCACTGGATTGCCTTTGTTTCTTTGTCAAAGGTCATTTGGCTATTTTTGTGGGGGTTATTTCTGAGTTCTCTATTCTATTTCATTGCTCCATTTGCCTTCTTTTCTGACAATAACACTCTGTCTTGATTACTGTAGCTCTGTAGTAAATCTTGAATTTTGGTAGAGTCAGTCCTCCTAATTTGTTCTTCTTCAATACTGTATTTACAGTTCTGATCTTTTGCCTTCCCATATAAACTTTAGAATCACTTTTTCAATGTTGCAAAGTAACTTGCTGGGGATGTGGATTGCACAGAGCGTATAGATCAATCAGGGGAAGAATTGACATCTTTAATTATGAGTTATCCTACCCATGAACATGAAATCTCTATTTATTTAGCTCTTCTCTGATTTCTCTCATTAGAGTTTTATAGTTTTCCTCACATAATGAGTGATACTCACTCAGCTGTGTCTGACTCTTTGTGACCCCATGGACTGTAGCTTGCCAGGCTCCTCTGTCCATGGAATTCCAGGCAAGAATCCTAGAGTGGGTTGCCGTTTCCTTCTCCATTTCCTCACATAAGTCTTGTATATGTTAAGTTAGATTTTTACCTAAGTATTTCTTTTGGAGGGGTCTGCTAATATAAACAGTCTCACATTTCCCCGCCAACTTTACTGAGATATAATTGGCTTCTAATACTTTGTAAGTTTAAGATGTACAATGTGATGATTTGATACATGAATCTTCTGCAAAATTCTGAGAACTCCAAGGTTGGTTAATACATCTTTTACCTCACACAATTACCATTCTATTATAGTTGTTCTTGTTATGGTGAGGACCTTAAAACTCTACTCTCATAGCAACGTTCAAGTATACAATACAATACCATTAACTATAGTTCATAGTATTGTATATTTTTAATTCAAATTCCAATTGCTTATTTCTTTATTTAGGAAAGCAATTGATTTTTTAATATTAACCTTATATCCAAATCTTGCTATTATTGATTATTCATTCCAGAGTTTTTCTGTTTGTGTTGTTTCTTGTCGTTTCTGTGAATTCTATTTATTTGCCTTATTCTTTCTTTTTTTCCTTCTACTCCTTTTCTGCCTTCTTTGGTTTTAAAAAGAAGCTTTCCTTATGATTCATTCTATATATTTTCTCTCCTCTCTTGGCATATCAATCACATCTAAAATAACTTAGTGATAAAAAGAAAATTTAGTGGTTGCTCTACAGTTTACAATATACTTTTATGACTAATCCAAGTCCAACATTATATTGCTTCACCAGCAGTGCAAATACCTTTTACTAGCATTTTCTCAATTCTTCCCTCCTATCCCTTTTAATATTCCTGTCATTCATTTCATTACCTATAAAATATAATCATCAAATATACTTTTATTATTATTTTTCTGAACAAACTGCTGTTTACTAGATCAATTAAGAATAAGAACATTTAAAAAATTATTTTACCTTCATTTATTCATTCCATAACATTTTTCTGGTTTTTATACAGATTTGAGTTTCTAATTTATATGACTTTCCTTCTCTCTGAAAAGCTTCCTTCAACATTTTTCTTAAGGCAGATCTACCAGCAATAAATTTCCTCCATTTTATTTCTCCTTCACTTTTGAATGATAATTTCACTGGCAATAGAATTCTAGATTGGTGTTTTGTTTTTTCCTTTCAACAGTTTAAATATTTCACCCACTCTCTTCTTGCTTGCTTGGCTCTAAAGAGAAATCCAATGTAATTCTCATCCTTCCTCCTCTAGAAGTAAAGTATTTCCACTGCCCCATGACTTCTTTCAAGATTTTCTGTCTTTGCCATTCTGGTTTGAACAAACTTTTTGGTATTTATCCTATGTGGCATTCTCTAAATTTCCTGGACCTGTGGTTTGGTGTCTGTCATTAATTTTGGAAAACTTTCAGCCATTGTCTCTTTACATATTCTTTTTTTTCTTCTATATCTCTTCCCTTCCCAGGATCTCCATTACAGTTAGGTTACACCTTTTGTAATTGTCCCACAGATCTTAGATATTTTGTTCCATCTTTTTCATTGACTTGTTTTTTTGGCATATCTTCAAGTTCATTCATTCTTTTCTCAGCTATGTCCAGTCTACTGATGAACCCATCAGAAGCATTCTTTATTTCCATTACATTGCTTTCAATTTCTAGTATTTTATTTTTTATTATTCCTTAGAATTTCCATATCTCTGCTTATTTTATTCATCTGTTCTTTCATATAGTCCTTTTTCCATTAGATCCAGGAGCATATTAATCCTAGTTATATTAAATTCTTGGTCTGATAATTACAAAATCTTTGCCATATCTGAGTTTGTCTTTAATGTTTGGTTTATCTCTTCAATTATGCTTTTTGGTTGTTAGCAAGTCATAGTTTTGCTGTTGAAAACCCTACATGGAATATCAGGTAAAAGGAAGTTAGGTAGATTGGCCTTTACTATGAAATTTATAATTGTTTGGCTAGAGATAGGTATGCTATTTTTTGCTGTAGCTGTGGTGTCTGAAGCTAAAATTTCCTCTAGTGTCCTTGTTTTTGTTTCTCTTGTTACTTTTGGATATCCCTAGTAACTCTTTAACTAGGGTCTGAGGCTTGCACTTCTCTTAGCTGTAATCCTCTTTTATTACCCGAGAGTCCTACTGATGTGGTGATATGGCAAGGTGTGGGAGAAGAGAAACATGCTATAGTCCTGTGATTAGGGATCAGCTGTTTTGTGAGACTGAGTTGAGCACTTTTCTTCTCTCACACTGAAGGCTAAAAGGGGCTGGCATTGGGTGTTCCCTGTTCCCTAACGCACATTAGGCTCTGGTAAAATAGTTTCCCTTGAGGATGGATCTTGTTAAGAAAAACAGAAAGCTCTGGAAGTATTTCAAAAGGGTTATTTTTCCTCTAGCCATGCAAAAAGCAAGATATTTTCCTCTGATCTTCACACTGATAATCTCTTAGGCTCTTGGAGTTGAAATTCAAGAAAGTTATGGGGCCCCTCGAAGGCTGAGCCTCCTTTGCAGTTTTTAACTCTCAAGCAGGTCCACTAGAGCCTCCAGCAGTTCCTCACTTGCAGTTTAAAATGCTCCTACTGATATTGGTTGACTCCAGCTGTGATGTTGACTTCAACTTCTGGCTTTTGTTCCTGGTAAACTGTGATCCTCTGGTAAGCTGTGACTCTCTATAACTGTCTGTCTGTCTCTCCCACTTTCAGGGCAGCAGTTTGCCTTGTGGCCTCATTTCCCTGGTGGATCTAAGAAGAGTTGTTGGTTTTCAGTTTGTTAAGCTTTTTTTCTTACTGTGAGGATGGATGCTTCCAAGCTCCTTACATGTTGGACCAGAAACTGAAAATCCTTTGACATTCCTTCGTAAATTTATGCTTAAAATACCTATCATAATTGAAAAGTGCTAGTGTCAAAATCTCAGTGTATTCTTATTCTCCAAAAATTCAGACAGATATACATATTTATTTTCTGTTTTGATCCTTGAAAGAAAAGAAAAAGAGACTCTTTAAATGTCTGTTATCTGCTAAGCACTTCCTTCCAAATGATATGCTTTTTTGTTGTTCTTAGAATAGATAAAGATGGAGAAGAGGAGGAGAACTAAGAATAATATTAAGCCAAGAATCACTTACTGACCACTAGGTCTTGTTATATAGTTTGATGCATTCTTAATTATCTGAATCTGATGTGTTTCACTCTTTAAAAGGCTCAACACTCTATGTTACTTAGTACTAAAATTTCAGGTTTTATCCTGCCTCCTCCTGAGTCACTGTTTAACTTCCTACTATAAATATGGGTTAAGGGTCAATTGCATCATTTTCAAGTAATCTTTCAGCCTACTTAGAAAGTTCTGCAAAGTGACTTGGAATGAAATTTGAACACTTACAAAGATTAGAGAGTAAATATGATTGTTTGTTAAGGTTTAGTCACATAATAATCATCTAAATGCATTTGTTAGTGGATGTTTATAAAGAGGATAATTTAAAACTTTACCCCATAAGAAATTTTGCTTTTCAGAATTGTTAGTTAACAAAATTGATTAAATTAGGGCATATTATTTAGCTCCTTTTTGATTATGTGAAAACACAAACAATACTACTGCTTTCCAAGTTCACATGTGTGGGTAAGCACAAATATACATACACACACATAAAATATTGTATTTTATATATTTTTGAAAGGAAAAGTAAACTCTGAGCAAATGTAATGTCTATTCAAAAATATCTTTGCTGATTGAATTAGCATTCTGCTGTAAACTTTAAAAAATGACTTAGATTTGATATTATAAAAGGCTCACTTTTTTGTTGTTGTAATAAACACTATACCCTTCAGGTATGATCACTGGCCAGAGAGAATTTCTTACCAGTAAAATAAAAAAGAAAATGGTTGAAGATCTCTGCAATCATGCTCATACACAAGTGTGGGAACACTGTGAGCAGTTTCACAGTTGAAAGCAAAGAATATATGTGAATTTATGTTAACATAATAAGCAGTCTTGGATAGTTAAAACTTGCCAACCTTTGGTAGAAGCCTAAGTAATTACCACTAGCAGTGGCACAAATTTGGAGGTAATAATAATGATAAGAATAATGAAAACACAACCCTGACAATACTAATGGCTAACATTTATTGATGGTTTACTATGTGCCAGGTATTGTTCTAAGTACTTTACATGTACTATCTCATTTAATCATGCCCTGATTCTGTGGTTTAGACATAAATGAGTAAACTGAGGCACAAGTTACATGACTTGTTAGTAAGTATCAGAGCTGATACTTAAGCTCACTCTTAACTCTGGAATCAGTGTTCTTAACACTGAGTTTTAAGAACATTAAATTAAACAATTTTTAATTTACAGAGTCATTCTTTTCACAATTAAGAAGGAAAACATGAGTAACTATTTTTGGTCTTTTCCTTTTTTCAGGCATTTCCCATGTTACTTTTCAAGAAGGTATGCCATTTAGAGTTGTAGGTCTGGGGGGCGGTGGGGCGGGGAGTAGCATTAAGATCAATCTTTAATCCTATCTCTATGGATTTGCTGATGAGTTAAAAATAGGTGTTATATAAATTGATTTTTGTCTTATCAGAGTTTAATCTATGTAGACCATTGTTACGTAGACCATTGTTTTTACATGACAATATAATTGAAATTTACTCAGATATCCACATTAATTTATAATCTGAAGCCAGATTGTAGCAATATAACTAACAAGGCAAAGGTGAGAAGTAAAATAATCTAGTGTCAAACTGGAGATATGTGTGCAATGCTCCCTTGTTGGACTCAAAACACATTTCTTTTTCATTTCAAAGACTGATAGGCTTGAAAAGTAGGCTTCAAAAGCCAAGTAGTGATTTAGTCTTATCCAGTAGCTTGCAAGGTCATGTTAGCAAACAGGCAATACTGCTGCCACTGAGTTAACTCTGCTGCAGGTCTCCTGCTTGGGTCTTCCTTAAGGGTTTTCCTTCCTTCTTTCCTGTCTACACGGTGATCTCAATTCAAGGTGGTAAGTCTCAAACTAAGGGTCATCTTTGCCTTTTTCTAAATTCATCTAAGATTATTTTCTACTCTTTGAAAAGCAACAAATATATAACTGTCCACCTAAAGCCATTTTTCCTACTCCCCCCCCCCCTTTGAAATTCAGGTTTCTACTTTTATTAAAGTCACTTACACCTACTTGTATTGCTTAAAATAATTTCAGATTTTAAGAGTTCCTGCCGCCTTAACGACTTCCCTTGAGAGGCTTACAGCAAGAGGAAATTGTTTATTTTATATTTGCATTCGTATTTACTCAGGAATCAAACTTCATCACAGAGAAACTTAATAAAGAGATAAAGAGAGTACCCTAGTGTTACATGGCAAAGGGTGCGGTCGGTGACATGGCCTGGTTGGGTAACCTGGCAAGAAAGACCCCACTGTGACACATCTGAGTAGAAGGACCAGGATTTGCTGCCACGACGCAAAAAAGTCTGCTTTTTTGAACTGGGACTTGGCAGAGCGGGCGGCAACCCTGCACAGCACAGCTGCCGAAAAGGGAGCTGGAGTCTTGCTGCACCGGCAGCAGGAAGTGTGATGCAGGCTTGAGACCCAAACACCGAAATCCCTTCTCAGCAGCGCCTCCCAAAGCCAGCCACTGCTTTCTCTAGGAGAAGGCGCAGAGTCCCCAGACCCAGTCTGGCCGCACCCCATCTCCTTTCTCTTGCCTCCGCAGCGGCACACAGACGAGCACGTGAGCGCGGCAGCGCGTCCCAGCTGTGCCTCAGCTGACCGCCTCCTGATTGGCTGAGACAGACGTGGGCTGGGGTGGGGACTGGCCGCCTGCGTCCCTCGCCATTGGCTCTCAAGGAACCCGCCTCCCCCTCAGGTGAGGCGGGCTTGCGTGAGCGCGCGCCGGGCTCCGCGGGCACGCGGTCCCCCTACACTCCCCTCCGCGCGCGCGCCCCCGCGCGCGCCTCCGCCCTTGCCCGCCCCCTGCCGCTGCCTCAGCTCCTCAGTGCACAGAACCGCCTCGTCTGAGGGGACGCGAGGATCGCCCTCGGTGCCGCTTTGGCCAGTGCGTCGGCCCGGGCCCTGACAAGCTGCCCCAGGGGAGGCTCTTCCGAGCCAGAGTTGGACCTCGGCGATTGCCCTCTGCTCTTCCTCCTCTGATCTCACGAGGGGTTTCCCGCCTCGCACCCCCCACCTCTGGACGTGCCTTTTCTCCCCTCCCCGCGTGTGGAGGGAGCCAGCGCTTAGGCCGGAGCGAGCCGGGGGGCCGCGGGCCGTGAAGGCATCGCGGGCACCGATTCACCATGGAGGGCGCCGGGGGCGCGAACGACAAGAAAAAGTAAGCCCACTCCCCTCCGCCGGCCGCCTTCTCCCCCCGGCGCCCCCGCCCGCCGCCGGGGGCTCGCGGGCCGGCCTCCGCGTTCCGGGGGGCCGCCTTTTTGTTTCTGCCTCTCCCCCCTCCTCTCTTTCTCCCCCAGCCTCGCCGGCCGGGCTCCCCACTGTCCACGTCGCCATCTTGTAGTGGGGGGTGGGAGACGCGTCTAAAGTGCTTTCAGGGGCCGGGGGCCGGGGGCTGGGCCCTGCTCGCCTCCTTTCCCGGCAGCCCGGGCCTCGCATCGCCCTCCCAACCCGCCTCAAACCCCCAGCCTGCCGCGTGCCCTGCTCCGGGTGGACTTCCCCCAGCCTGAAAACCCCGGGAAGAGAAATGAGCCGCAGCTTGGTCGCCGCCACTTGCACCCGAGCTTCCGCTCCTTCCCGCCCCCATCCTCTCCTGTTCCATTGAAAACTCGGCCCCGGGGCGGCCCTTGCACGCAGGTCCTGGCTTCGGTATGGGTTCGGGGCCCTGGGTTTCCGACCTAGGAGCTCGCGTGGTTGGTTGGGTGAGATCTTGCTCTGCGGTTGTCCGGCCAGGCGGGTGTCTTTGCCTTTGTGCATTAGGGATTTGCCGCGATGGCCTGGGATGCTAACTTTTTCGTTTGCACGTGCAGGTTTGGTTTGGTTTTGTTTTAATCGCGTTGAAAAACTTGTCTAGAGCAAGACTCGGAGTAACGGGAATTTAGAGAAATAGTAACATTTTAATGAGAACGTCGGAATTGGATACCTGTGTTTCTATCACCTGTCATGAGAGCCCAGATGTTATAAGTGAATTATATGCTTCATTCATTCTTGAAAATATCTTAGTGAAAACGTAGCGGGTGGCTAAATTCAGGCAAACACTTTTAAT
Organism: Budorcas taxicolor; assembly: GCF_023091745.1. Classification (NCBI taxonomy): domain Eukaryota; kingdom Metazoa; phylum Chordata; class Mammalia; order Artiodactyla; family Bovidae; genus Budorcas; species Budorcas taxicolor. The sequence goes on from NC_068919.1 coordinate 72,070,150, forward strand.
GAGGTTGGGGGGGTATGTGATCAGAGCAAGTGAAATGCAGCCCTAAAATGTTACGAAGTTTTTAGATTGACCCGACTGATTTTTCTGAAATTGAGGTATATTAAAATATACGCAAAGTAAATAAATAACCATCTTGTTAGAACTTAATGCAAGTTTTAAAAACACCTCGAAAAATAAAAAAATAAAAACACCTCGAAGTTTGAGTCTTAACTGGTACATTATAGGATTAAGAATTGTGAGTCCAACCAGTGGAATTAAGTGAACCCCCCCCCCCCAACCCCACCACCCCGCCACGTCCCCCCACCTTTTGGTCCACTCTGGTATTTTAACCTTTGAGGAAATTATTTTAAGGAATTGAAGATTGATGCTAAGAGTTCTGGTTAGTAGGCTGGCTTTACTGTTAAGTCCTTGCACTCTTCTGGGACAGATTAAGTGCCCTAATCAGTATCAGCAGAAGATAAACTTGTTTATGTTCCTGCGATTTTGTGGATTCTTTTTTGGTCTTTCTCTAATAGAATGATAAGTTCTCAGTTTGTATACACCAGAGAAAGCGTGTATAAAATTTAAAAAGTGAGTAAACAGATCTAGACCCAATTCCAAGAGTTGCCAGGAATTAATTGCAATTAATTTTGTAGAGGTGATTACAAGGCTTTTGATGAAATGATGAGGCTGCTGTAAACCTAAGGCACATCACCTCAGTGTATTGTCAATAGTCTGTCCTTAGTGCTAAAACATATATAACATTGTACATGAAGTTATGCACCATTCAGTGTCGTTTTGTATGCCTTATTGTACTTGTATCTTCTTTGCAGTTCATAAGTTGAGAAGAGCATAAGCAGCTTTAATATAAATGAATTAATTACCTACTGCGCTTCACTCCCAAGTCTAAACCAGTTCTTAATTTTCCTCAGTCCCATTTGTTATTTGCAAAATATTCTCATTTGAAAATTTAGCATAAACTTGAATTGGATTTAATGGTTCTTATTACAGAAGTTGTTTTAACTGGTAAATTAAGTTAAACACAACAAATGGTACTCAACAACTTATAGGTGCTCTTTGTTAAAAAAGTCTTTTTTTTATCCTTTTCTAACTAATAATTTTAAAACTTTTAAAAAAGAAAACTGGGAGATTGAGGGGGTGAGATTTTTCTCCTTAGAATTTTTCCACTAAATGAGCCTGTAGGGTGCAGGTGGGGGAGACAAATTTGTCTTTTCTTAAAGGAGGGCTAGGAAACTCAAAAGCTAAAGGATTAGAAGAAATCAGAACAGAAGTTGGGTATGGTTATAATAGATTTCACATAGGAAATTTCATGTTGACTGCTTAGTAACAGGGATTGGATTTAATAGCACATTAATATTGAATTTTAGATTTCAGTGGAATGTCAAGAGGTTCATTGTTCTCTTTTAGGTTTCAGGGTAGATTCCTTCAGAGTTTTCAAAACATAGTTGTATCATTAAAGTAAAATCTCTGAGAATGGATATTCCTTAACTTCTTAACTTTGGTCATTAAAAATCAAGAACCTCTCATTCACTAGTGAACATTTTTCTTGTTACAGTTTAACTTTGATTTCTTCTTTGAAGAGGTTGCCTGATGGTTAAGAGCTTAAGATTTGAACCTGACCCCTCTGAGTCCAGCTTTTTACTTGTTAGCTTTGTGAGCCTGGGCAAGTTATTACTGAATGCTTCTGAGCCTATTTCCTCCTTTTTAAATGATGATAATAATAGCAGCCATCTTAGAGGTTATTGAGAAGATTAAATGAGATAATGCCTAGTGTTTGGTTTAGGAGTCTTGGTAACATTATATACTTGAAAGTAGATGTTATTTGTTAAAGTTTTAATTTGAACTTCCACAACACTTAAAAACTTTTTTTGTTTGTTTGTTTTGCAAGTCCTTCCAAATATTTGTGTTACTTCCTCTTCTCCCTACTTTTCTTTTCTTTATCTCCTAAAAATGAAAAGACTGTCATTGGACCCAGAAGTTTAAAGGGATTCTTTTTAGTTAAAACAGGACCTGAAGTATGTTGGCATCTAGCATCAAGTATTCTTGAGCATCTAATCTAGTGTCTACGAAAGCCCCCCTTTTTTTTCACATTTCCTTACCCCCTTGTTTCCACCCCAAATAGGCTACTAAAAATTTTCTCTGGACTTCAGAGACTGGAGTCATAATCACATATACTAGTCAGACAGTTCATTTTAGCAGGGTATGTGCAAGGAACTGCAGTCTTACAAATGGCAATAACCTTTTTTTTTTGTCTTGATGCCAGTTTGAAGTAGACAGTTTTGTAAATGTTAATCTTTCCTAAATATGATGAGTTGATAAGTGTGGTAAAACATATGAGTCTGCATAGTAGAAAAACTGTCCTTTACTTATGAATTTGTCCAGAGGTAAGATCATTGGCTTTATCTCAAGGCAAGGCTTCAAGACTGTATTATTTAAATGGTTCTTTGTAGCTCAATTTGTATAATATTTATATTAGTGCACTCTTCCACATGTATGTGTTTACTGAACTACCACGTTGTTTTAGATTAAGTGGTAGTTCATTACTGTGGTCCACTACGAAGCATTTTGTGCAGTTTAGATAACATCCAATCTTTCTACCTATTGACTTTTATTGTCTTTGCAGCTCTATTGGGGTTTGGGCTCAAGGTAAAGATTTTGTGGTGACATTCTATTGTTGTATGTTAAGAATGATGTGTAGAAGGCTGAGGGATTAGGCTCTCGACTGATTTTTTTCAGAAGAGCTTGTAACAGTCTTTATGTTTGGTGGTAAAGTAAAAACCTTACTATGCATGAGTGTTAAAAATTTGGGTTAGATTATTGTGCTTGTGTATAGACTTGTCCTCTTAAAATATAATTTAAAAAAATTTAGATATTTAAAGTACTATATTCTTTCCTTGTCTGAGATTAGTAACATACGTCTGGTTTTCCAAGCAGGAGAAAACACTGACTTAAATGTGTTGTTGGGTTAGTTTTCTATTAAGAAATTGATTTTAATTCATAAGAAGAATGCTCTTTTTGCCCCTTGTTTGTTTCTTTCTTTCTCTTTTTTCTTTTGTAAACATTGGGACTGATTATCCAAGTTGGTGGATTTTATACTCAGCCTTCTGCTGTTTGTGATGTATGTGTTGTGTATGTTTTCTGCTTAACTAGAGGGTTAGAAAAAAGAATTTGAAACTAAGATAAGCCACTCTTCTTGTTGCTCACTATTTTTGGTAAAAGTATAATGATAATTTTTAAATTTGTTATAGGCCTTGGAATTTTAAAAATAATTGTATCTCTGTTTCTTGGAGCATCAAAAAATTAAGTGTTTTGTATGTGCATTGAATTTTATATTAAAAGTTGTGTTTCCTGCAGTAAAAAATAATAAACATATCTTTGCCAGGTATGATTCTTTTAGAAAAAATATAAAATTAATTATATAAAAACATTTATAAGTGATTACCTCATATGACTTTTTTTTTCTCCCATAACTTTTAAAATGATTATGGGGTTTTTTAAGTTGTGGTTTTAAAAAACAACACAAAATTTCCCATCTTAACTATTTCTAAATGTACAACTCAGTAGTGTTATGTATATTCACATTGTTGTATAACCAATCTCCGGAACTTTTTCACCTTGTAAAATTGAAACTCTATTAACTATCCCCAATTTCCCCCTCTTCCTACCTTTTGGCAACCATCATTCTGTTCTGTTTCTTTGAGTTTGACTACTAAATTCCTCTTATAAATAGAATCATACAATTTTTGTCATTTTGTGACTGGTTTATTTCACTGGGGCTTCCCTGGTGCCTTAGATGGTAAAGAATCCACCTGCAATGTGGGAGACCTGGGTTGGGAAGATCCGCTGGAGAAGGAAATGGCTACCTACTCCAGTATTCTGGCCTGGAGAATTTCATGGACAGAGGAGCCTGGCAGGCTACAGTCCATGGGGGTCACAAAAAGTTGGACATGACTGAGAAATTTCCAGTTCACTTATTTCACTTAATATAATGTCCTTAAGATCACCCATGTTGTAGCATGTGTGAAAACTTTCTTCCTTTTTAAGGCTGAATAATGTATAACACATTTTGTTTATCCTTTCATCTTTCAGTGGACACTTAGATTATATCAACAAAAATAGTCAATAAACAATCTATAATAGAAATAGGAAAGGGTTTTCTTTGAACCAAACTGAGGACTGTAGCCCAGAAGACAGCCTCCTAGATTACTCTGAGAAATTGCTCTGGAGAAGCATGGTTTCAGCACAGTTTATGTCTTGTCAGAACAATAGGGATACATTCATTCAAGGTTTCAAAAGAAAAAAAAACAAAACAAAACAGATCAGCATGTACACAGCGAGTCAGTATGGCCTTGGCACCTGGGAAGGGAGTCTTATCATCCAAGAAGTACCAGCTTTGGCATCCCAAAAGGAGGCATTTAATCTTTTTTCCGCCAAGTATATTTTTTAACTGAAGATATCACTTGTAGAACAAAAATACACATAACTTTTAAATCATTGGATGAAAGAAAACACCATTTACCATAGAAAACAAATGGTAGAGAGCAAGGAAAGATGAGAAAACAGCACAAGGCAAAATGACAGAACTGAAATCATACTTCTGGTCAGTGTGCCCCCCCGCCTTTTTTTTTTTAAAATAACTAAAGCATATGTACAGTGTATATTTGGTAAACCACTGTCTGTTCTAGTTAGCATAAAATTTAAGTTAACTCTTGTACAGCCAGAATGATTTCTTCATACCTCAATATCAGTTGCTTCCACTTGTTGACCATTGTGAATAGTGACTCTATGAACATGGGTGTGCAAATATCTCTTGGAGATCTTGTGTTCAGTTGTTTTGTATATATACCCAGAAGTAGATTGCTGGATCATATGATAACTCTTCTTTTAAATTGTTTAAGGAGCTGCCCATACTGTTTTCCATAGTGGCTGCACCATTTACGTTTCCACTTACAGTGCACAGGGGTTCCTATTTTCTCCACATCATTCCCAACACTTGCTATTTTTTTGTTTGTTTGTTTTTATGATAGTAGCCATCATAATGGATATGTTGAAGTGGTTGTGTTTTTAAGGGTTTGTTTGTGGATAATTAACCAACTTAAAACAACAGAGAACAGTTGCCACTAGAAGCTTTATCAGAAGTGAGGTTAAGCATCTATGAAATGAGAAGTAAGTTTTTCTAGTGACTCTGAAAGATTTGATGTACCAGTACTTTCTCAGAGAAGTATTTAGTGTTTAAAATGGTCTCTACCTGTTATATTGTTGCTGAAGTCCCATTTCTTAGTAACTTTGTTTTGAAGTACTTAAAACAATAATTGAAGTGACTTACTTATATTAGAAAACTATTCTCAAGATGTTATGTTTTCTTTGCTCTGGTGATCTCACCTGTTATGAGTGTCTTCATTTAAAAATTTTACTTGGTTATAATATTAAACATAAAGATTATTCCCAAGTGTGATTTTCAAAATTTATTGTTTTGTAAATGGGACAGAATTTAGTAATGGAATATAACTCACTGTAGTTCTTGCAGTTCTACTGTAGTTCTACCTATTGGTTTGGAAGTTACAGTATTTAAAATGACTACTAGTTAATATTGAGTTTCCCCTTATTAGTGACATTTCCGTGTGCTTCTCCACTTTTTCTAATAGTTTGTGAGAATTTATTTTTCCAAATGAATCATACTGTGGTAAACATAAAGTTTAAAGGCAGAACGTTTAAATCTTTGAGTGTATTTCTGTTCTTATATATAGATCTTTTCTTGAGAATTCAGATGCTGAGCAAATTTCTTTAAAGTGATTCCTTCCTCTTTTTTTCAGTTGTGAAATTAAAACATTTCAATGAATAAGGTCACAAATAGACCTAACTTAAAACTTGTAATGTAAAAGAGATTACTGGTATACAGTGACCTCTTAATAAGTATTTGAATGAATAAATAAACAATGAGAATAACTGAGTGAACAAAGAAAGCACAGAATGATTTTAAGAGGATTTTTTAGAAGTCATCATTGCTCTTCCATGTTGCTCTTTTCATAGGAATTTTTGTTACGCTAGGGCATCTGCATCTGTTGTGCTACTTTAGAACCTTCTTGAATCTTGAGTTTTAATTTTTTTGTAACTTGGAGGAGAAGGGGACGACAGAGGATGAGATGGTTGGATGGCATCACCGACTCGATAGACGTGAGTTTGAGCAGGCTCCAGGAGTTTGGTGATGAACAGGGAAGCCTGGTGTGCTACAGTCCATGGGGTCACAAAGAGTCGGACATGATTGAGTGGCTGAACTGAATTGATTAATACCAGATCAGAAAACACATTGTGTTAATAAATATAGCTATGTAACATGTACAAGCCTTGAAAATAACTCAATACCCTATCTTAAGGTATCTTTAAAACTAATTCTATATATACAGTGTGTGTTTATCTTAGTTGCTTAGTCATGACTGACTCTTTGCAACCTGATGGACTGTAGCCCCCCAGGCTCCTCTGTCCTTGGGATTCTCCAGGCAGGAGTACTCGAGTAAGGTTGCCCTTTCCTTCTCCAGCGCACCTTCCCCACCCAGGCGTCAAACCCAGGTCTCCTGCATTGCTGATGGAGTCCTTACTGATGGAGCCACCAGGTACTCTCCTATGTATGCAGAACACCAAATAAAAAGTTTATATTACTAAGATGCATATGTGTATGGTTGTGGAAAATCAGGTAGGTAAATGTGGAAGATATCTACTTTTGTTTCATCTTTAGCAAACATTTGGAGAAGGCAATGGCACCCCACTCCAGTACTCTTGCCTGGAAAATCCCATGGATGGAGGAGCCTGGTAGGCTGCAGTCCATGGGGTCGCTAAGACTGAGCGACTTCACTTTCACTTTTCACTTTCACGCATTGGAGAAGGAAATGGCAACCCACTCCAGTGTTCTTGCCTGGAGAATCCCAGGGACGGGGAAGCCTGGTGGGCTGCCATCTATGGGGTCGCACAGAGTCGACACAACTGAAGTGACTTAGCAGTAGCAAACATTTCTTACAATCTACTCTAAATGTCTAGTAAGTTTAGATCAGTTTATATTCTCTAGCAGTATTTGAGAGTGCCCTTTTCTTACACTTGATCATCATTATTTGTTTTTAAGATGAAACACTGTTTGTTAGTATATTAGGATTCTTTTTATTGCAAGTGATGAAACACAGCTCAAACTAGTTTCAGAGGCTGGATGGGGAGGCTGTTACTAGCCTACACAATTTGGCTTTGGTTTAAGGGACAGCTAGACCCAGTATCTTAAGTGATGTCTTTAAAATGTAATCTCAGGCTTTCTCTTGAATTTTACTTGGTTTATATTTTGCTTGATTTGCATGTTGCCTCCTTCTGCCACCGACAGTCTATTAATATGGTATGAAATATGGCCACTAAGCATTCCCATGCTTGCCTCCAAACAGTTTGTGATGATAAAAGGAAAAAGAAGAAAAACTCACTCTGTCTTCTAGCATCTACATATCAGTCTCCTGGATGAATGCCAGTTTGCCCTGCTTGGACCATTATTTTTAACTATGTCAATGGAGTTCTCTGATTACATGAGTCAAATATCATTTTGTATATTATTTGATTGCCTTGATGTAGATTATTAATTATCTCTTTATAAAGGACTCTTGATCAGTGCTGGTATCCTAATGAATGGGCTGTAGGTTTTTGTTGTAAAGTGCTTGAATTCATGTGGTATAGAGTCTTCTTTCAAGCCTTGTCAGTCTACAATTGTTCTTGCTATGTGCCTTTGGGGAAGCTTAAAATCTCTTCTCTGGACTCGGGTTTTCATTTCATTTCTTTAAGAGAAATGTCATAATGACTGACTACTGGCTAAGAGCTTTGGCTCTAGAGGCTGGCTGCTTGCTTTGCTCCTTCAGTTGTGTGACCTCGCACAAGTTGCGTTACCTGTCTAGGTCTCACTTTGTTCATATGTAAATTAGGATGAATAATTGCCTTATAGGATTGTTGTGAGGGCAAATAAGATATTAACCCATGTGGAGCACTCATAACAGTTCTGGGCATAAAGTAAGGGCTTAATAAACTGGAAACCATAATTGGTTTCATACAGTTATTATATTTATTAAGTTGTTTTCAGAAGAGTTCCAGTTCCTTGAAATCTCATGATATTATTTAGAATCCGTCACATTCTGACAAAGGCTGATGTCCTTTTGAGCTAAACCATCAGTGAACTTATAATAGTGGTAAGAATAGTTAGTGCTGCTTTTCCTCTACATTGATATTTTTCTATGAACGTTTGGCCATTGAAAATTACATGGACATACTTTTTTTGTACAGACATTCCAAAATAATCTTTTTCTACAGTGGTAATAGTAAAGGAAGAAAAATACTCTGAAGTTTATTTATTTGGTTGTTAGAGAATGGAAAATTAAGAAAGCCTCCTTTTCCATGCATTTTGGGGGTCAGAATTTCATTAAAGGTCTATTTAGTCTGTTTGCAGAGAAGAGTTGGAAATTGCCTACCTTTGCAGTAACATAGCTAAAATGTTTAAATGAGTTATGTTTCAAATCAGTAGAGCCTTCATTAGGGGTGGAGGAAGGGATATTTTCTTGGATAATAAGTTGATTTATTTCAACGGCTCAAAAAATTTTTTCAGCCCTAGACCACTGCTCTTAACACCTAAGCACCATGGCTTGTAACAGAGTATTGCACATTCATTTATTCAGCAGATATTTGTGCATCTTATTTGTTAAGCAGAGCAGTGAATTGTTGATGGCTCAGGCCATAGTTAAATATTCAGTTTTTGGTATTAACTGATTCATTTATTATGTGTTCCATCTTTTACTTTTTAGTACAGTGTGATTTTAGGTTTGAGATTCTTGCAAAATAATTGACTTTAGGATTTAAGTATTATTAGTTTAATATAAACCGTCACAGGAATATCCTCTATAATTGTGTTTACAAATTTGCCAATCTACTCTGAGAATTTTGTTTTTCAGTTGCTCAGTCATGTCTGACTTTTTGCGACCCTATAGATTGCAGCACGCCAGGCTTCCCTGTCCTTCACTATTTCGCTGAGTTTGCTCAAACTCATGTCCATAAGTCAGTGATGCCATCCAACCATCTCATCCTCTGTTGCCCCCTTCTCCTCTTGCCCTCAATCTTTCCCAGCATCAGGGTCTTTTCCAGTGAGTCAGCTCTTAGCATCAGGTGGCCAAAGTATTAAAGCTTCAGCTTCAGCATCAGTCCTTCCAATGATTATTCAGGATTGATTTCCTTTAGATTGGCTTGATCTCCTTGTAGTCCAAGGGACTCTCAAGGGTCTTCTCTAACACCACAGTTCAAAAGTATCAGTTTTTCAGGGTTCAGCTTTCTTTATGGTTCAAGTCTCACATCCATACATGACTACTGGAAAAAGCCATAGTTTCGACTAGACGGACCTTTGTTGGCAAAGTAATTTCTTTGCTTTTGAATACTCTGTCTAGATTTGTCATAGCTTTTATTCCAAGGAACAAGTGTCTTTTAATTTTGTGGCTGCAGTCATTGTCCGCAGTGATTTTGGAGCTGAAGAATTTTCTTAAGAGACACAAAAAGCACATTTTTGCAGCTTTAAATGTTAGAAAGTTCTTTATTCCAATATTTCTCAATCCCAACTAATGTTTAGATCTCTTTTGGAGCAAAGTAATACTTGTAAACCTTTGAGATGTGCCTGCTGCTGCTGCTAAGTCGCTTCAGTGGTGTCCGACTCTGTGCGACCCCATAGACGGAAGCCCACCAGGCTCCCCTGTCCCTGGGATTCTCCAGGCAAGAACACTGGAGTGGGTTGCCATTTCCTGCTCCAATGCATGTGACCTCAACATGATTATACCAGATTTAAAAATGTAACTCTGTTCCTTTTAGTGATTGTTTGGTACCAATTTGATCATAAACATATGCAACCTCAAACACAGGAGGTTTGTAGCAAGAATAGAGACCTTATAGAGATCGTCTAGATGATGCAGAACATGCTTTTTTTCCCCTTTTTTCTTACATCGCCACCAAAATAAGAATAAAAATTTGAAATTCTCAGAGTTTACCTTCAGCACTACTTTCACTCTATTGAGCAAAGCCTGCCATGTTAACTCCCGCTTATTACTCTCTGAAATTGCATAAATTGCATAATTGCATAAATTTGCCTTCTGTATGACATCCTTTTCAAATATCTGAAGGTACTTGTGTCTCTTCCTTCTATTCCTAAGTAAAAACATCCTTAAATTTCTTTATGTTTTAATTTAAAAATTCTTTGTTAAGCTTCTGATTTGTGGAAAGGCATAGGCCATATTAAATACAGGGGCATTATTCCTAGGTGGAATCTGAGAGCTGTTGCTTAGTAAAAGTGTTATTTATCCTCTTTTTATAGACAAGCAGGATCAGAGGGTTAGTTGAAATTTTATTTTGTAACATTGGATAGGATGGGTTAGTGTAGGTGGAGAATCAAGCCATGGCTTCAGAAGAGCTTCTCTTTTGTCATTATTTTCAGAAACGTCATCATGGTCAGGGTTTAGAACTAAATAGGAAAAATCTTCAGGATATGATTTCTGTGTATATACCTTTATTCTGATACATGTGTTTTCCTCCTACTATATGAGAAAAAAACTTGATTGTTATAACTTATGTATCTTGTTATATTTTAAGCAAATAATTAGAGAAACTTCTTTCTGGGACTTTCCTGGTGGTCCAGTGATTAAGACTTCACTTGCCAATGCAGGCCTTGCGGGTTCGATCGCTGGTTAGAGAGTAAAGATCCCACATGCCTCAGGGCTGAAAAACTAAAATATAAAATGGAAGCAATATTGTGACAGATTCAACAAAGTCTTTTAAAGTCTTTTAAAATGCTCTACGTCAAACCCTTTTTTAAAAAAAATGACACACTTTTCTGAATATACACATGCGTAAAGTGTAATGTCACTGACCTTGATTACCAGTCTCAGTTCTGTTACTATCAGAAAGCATATGATAAGGGAAATGGAAAGGGATTGACAAGGTGAGAAGGGAGGTAATGCAAAGGGAGAAGAGTGGTGGAGTAGGTGATATGATTTTGGGAAGCCTTAAATCACAGCTGTTTCGGAGAGTGAGTCTCAATGCTTTGATGTTTGTGACATTCATAGAGAGTTTTAAGAACTGACTTATAAAAAATTATTTCAGAGAACTGAAAAAATATTGCACCATTGTCACATTTTTCATTTAGTCATCTTTACTCCGTGGTAAAGAATCCATCTGCCAGTGCAGGAGATGCAGGAGACAGGGGTTCCATATCTGGATCAGAAAGATCTCTTGGAGGAGGAAATGGCAATCCGCCCCAGTATTCTTGCCTGAAAAATCCCACGGATAGAGGAGCCTGGCAGGCTACTGTCCATGGAGTCGCAAAGAGTTGGACACTACTTGAGCATGCATGCAAACCCTAATTATGCTCTGATCTTTTTGAGGAAAAGTTACTGGTTTTACTGTGCACACACTTTATTACTGACTTATTGAGTTGTACCTCTAGCTTCTTATTCCCAGCAGTCGTATCTTGCTCTCCCAGCAATTTTACTGCTCGCTCACTTGAGCATGCATGCAAACCCTAATTATGCTCTGATCTTTTTGAGGAAAAGTTACTGGTTTTACTGTGCACACACTTTATTACTGACTTATTGAGTTGTACCTCTAGCTTCTTATTCCCAGCAGTCGTATCTTGCTCTCCCAGCAATTTTACTGCTCGCTCAGTTCAGCGTACTCAGTCACTCAGTGATGTCCGACTCTTCGCTACCTCATGGACTATAGCCTGCCAGGCTCCTCTGTTCATGAAATTTTCTAGGCAAGAATAGTGGTGTAGGTTGCCATTTCCTACTCCAGGAGAATTTTCCTGACCCAGGTATCAAACCCAGGTCTCTTGTGTCTCCTGCATTGACAGTCGGATTCTTTACCACTGAGCCACCTAGATAGCTAGTGATATATATATGTAGTTATAGCTAAAAATAAGTTTTTTCAGTTTTCAAATTTGCTGGCTAGCCTGTTAAATTTCTGCTATGCTGCTGCTGCTAAGTCACTTCAGTCGTGTCCGACTCTGTGCGACCCCATAGACGGCAGCCCACCAGGCTCCTTGGTCCATGAGATTTTCCAGGCAAGAGTACTGGAGTGGGTTGCCATTGCCTTCTCCAAAATTTCTGCTATAAGACCTGCTAATAGTTGTCAAAGTGCTATAGCTTAAGAATCACCTGGGTGTTTAATTAATAGAAGGATTCTCAGGTGTTCACCTCCAAAGATTCTGACTTGGTAAATTGAGGATGAGACTCAAAATATGTAAACTTTATAAGTACCCATAGATGAAACACAAACCTTGAACATCTAGGAATGCTCATCAGAATCACCGGGAAGATTGTATTTTTATTATTATTTTTTAATGGACTTCATCTGTTCTTCCAGTTTTATTGAGATATAATTCACACACAGAACTGAATAAGTTTAAGGTGGGCAGCATAATAATTTGACTTATATACATCATGTAGTGATTACCATAATAAGTTTAGCAAACATCCATCATTTTACATAGATACAAAATTTTTAAAAAAGTTTTTTCTTGTGATGAGAACTCAGAATTTACTCTCAGCAATTTTCATATGTAACATATAGCAGTGCCAATTTATTAATCATGTTGTACACAGAAAATTGTAGTTTAAACCAACATGCCAAGCCTACGATTTGAATTTCCAGGGTTGGGATCTAGGCACAAATATCTGGGGAGAAAAATTCTATTGGCAATTGTGATGCATACCTCAGGTCAACCATTGATTAGTCTAAGTCCATACTGTATTTTATAGTGACGTTTTAAATACGTGGCAGTGTTAATGTCTTACAGTCCAGATATGTTGTCTGTGTTTGTAAAGAATTTGGGCAGATTTTTTAAAGAGAAGGTATTTAGTAAACAATTTTGAGTGTTGAAAAACAATATTTTACTTCTCTGGGCATTTTTGAAGGACACAACAAAGTATTTTCCTAGAGCAGAGGGGCTCAAGGTATTCTCCAGACCAACAACTTTGCTATTACCTGATAATTTATTAGCATTACAGATCTTTAGACCGATCCAGTCTTTCACATTGGAAACTCTGATTGTGAGGGCAGCTAAAGTTTGAGAACCTCCATCTTAGAGTAATAGCTTCACATTTTTTGGTTTAATTTATCTAGTACTTTATATATTGTACGGGATCAGAGATTTTTTTTTTTTTTGAGAGGCTCAAGACTGATTCTAAACCAAGAGAGAGATGATTTTTAAATCATTAGTTAAGAAAAACAAAAGCATATTCTTTTTCAAAACAGAACTTCAACACATACACACACAATCATGTAAACAGATGTAAGTCTATTAGCAAATTAAGAAATTTAATTAGTGCATAAATAGGATATTTACATATTAAAGCTATCTCAGATGTGATACAGATTTCATTTTCAGAATGTACCCTCTAATTTCAAACTGATTCGGTTTTTTCTTTCTATTTCACTGGAACATTAGAAAATAGTGTTAAAACTAAGCACGTTGTGAGATTATTTGAAGGTGAATAATCTTTCTCTAATTGTGGACATAAGTTGGACATATTAAGTTGTAAATGGCAACCTGCTCCAGTATTCTTACCTGGGAAATCCCACGCACAGAGGAGCCTGGTGGGTGACAGTCCATGGGGGGTCGCAAAGAGTTGGACATAACTTAGTGACTAAACAGCAACAACTAAGTAAGATAATGATCATCTAAACCAACAAAATTTTAAGCTGCTTTCAAAAATAATACAATTGTATGTATTCTCGATGTTTTTTGTTGGAAACAAACCATTTCACCTGTTTTTTGAAATTTCAAATTAATTACAAAGTTTAATTTTCAGAATCTGAAAATTGATTAGAATGAGAAACTGAAAATATTGAATTATATTGTTTACTCAGTTTTACTTTCCATTCCCTGGAAAAAGTATGATTGTACTTGCTTTATTCCAAGATGAAGAAAAAAAAAAATTAACTTGTTTTCAGTTAGTCTTTTTGGGAAACAACTTTAAAAGTTACATGACTACTTTCAGATTTTTCAGTGCAGGTGCATTGGTAGTGTTGTGTTAATTCAATGGGAATTTTTCTTAAAATAATCTGATTCTCCCATCTTGAAACTGCTAATTTTTAATGTTTGTAAACTTTGCTACACTTTGTATCATTGTATTTTTCTGGTTTTATCTGTGCATTTGTAAGTTATAAATTTATTTATATGCATACATATGTGTTACAACAAATTTTGTTGTAAAGCCTGTTTTTTTTGCATACTGCTCTATTGTAACATATCTTTGTGACCCCATAGACTGCAGCCCGCCAGGCTCATCTGTCCATGGAATTCTCCAGGCAAGAACACTGGAGTGGGTAGCCATTTCCTCCTCCAGGGATAATAAGAATACTTTTAATAATAAATACAAAATACTTGTTTGAGGGTAACCCTCCCTTGGGGGAGGCAGGGAACGAAGTTAGAAATCAACTTAATGAAAACTTTCATGTATTATAATAATTACAAGACTCTCTTGGGAAAGATTATATAGAAAACAAAGTGAATCAGCTATCATGTTTCCAGATGGACTAGGAGGACATAAAATAAATGTGATAAAGGTGTTGATTTAATTGGTTAACAACATTAACTATACCTCATGCGATTTCCTGACATAGATTGCAGTGATAAGGGAAGTAATCTTAAACTTCAAGCTTCTTTTTAGCAAGTTGGTATTCTAGTTTCTCAGCTCTCTGCCTGTGCTCTAAATCTCTCCTCTGTTGAGATCACTTACTCTTCCTTGGTGATGATATTGTTGCTATTCACTGTTAATACTGCTTAGTGAATTCTTTTTTTTTTTTTAGCTTTTCCCCCCATTCTAAGTTATATGTGGTATGCTTACTTATATTTGAAAGTGCATATCTGGATAATCACAGTAAATCCCAATAGTATGCCTTGTTCATAGTGCTGACATTGTTATGCTGTTTAATTATGATTGTAATCTATAGGATCATAGGAGTGCTGGTAAAGCACAAATTCAGTGCTGAAGTCAAATCAAATAGCAGATTTGGGCCAAGTACTAAAGCCACTTGTGCACGTTTCCTACTAAGAACACAAATGAATGAGGCAGTTTCCTTCCTGCAAGAAGGAACTGTGTAGAAGGGACTTTAGGGACTGTAGAAGGACATAATTATGGCAGAATAACCAGAGTGGTCAGATCTAGGGGAGACGAGCAGTTTTAAAAGACAGCATGCAGAGACAAAATGACGATGGAATTGAATTTTGAAAGTTTCTCACATAAATTTACCAAGTGACATATTGAGAAGGATACCTCAGCAGAGAGAGTAGGGTAGTGAGCCAGAAATGAATAAGCTATTATGCTTTTGAGTAACTACACTGTGGCTGAAGAAATGTGGGAAATGATGAGGATGGAGAGATGGGCAGGAAACTAGCTAAAGGAAGGTTTTACCTGAATAATTAGACTTTGTGAAGTGTACATTTGATGGGATTTTAAGGACATAATATCAGAGCTCTTATTTTGAAAGTATCATTGAGGTAATTTGAGGGCAACATTAAATGAATGTGACAGTGAAGATTAGTTCAGTCAATGATTCCTAAATTTCACTGTGTATAATACACATTTTGGGAGTTTTAAAAAAAACAGATTTGGGGAATCTACTTCACATCTACTGAATCAGATTTACAAAGATCGAACCCAGAAGTTTGAAATGTTGACTTTCCCAGGTAATTACAATGCACCTTGACTGGCATTTGCGAATACTGCATTAAGTAACTACTTTAGTAGACTAAGTTCCATGAGTTCTGTTCTGCTTATCACTATATTCCGAGTACCTACACAGTGCATAGTACTTGATAAATATTCAATAAATATGTATTGAATTAATAGTTCTTGAATGAAGTTTATTCTGAGGTTCAGGAAGGCCACTTCCCATCTAGTGTTTTGGTTCTCTAAAATATTATGATAATTAAATACATATAATGAAAGCATTGTATGTATGTGAAAGCAGTACACAGTGCCTAGCACATAGTAAGTGCTCAGTAAGTGTTTTGGGTGGGGCGGGGGGGGGGGGCGGGAATTCTCTACATCTTTTTTCTCCTGGTACTTTGTGTAAATAAGGTATCTTGGGAATTGACTTATGCCTGGCCAGATCTCCTGAAGTATGTATGCAGATTGGTTTCACTATGGGGAGCTGGATGTTATGCAAATAAAACACCAACAATAGTGAGCTAAGATATTCAAATTAAGTACAGAGATACTCCTTTGTACAAATTAAAAATAAAGTCTAGTGAGAGTATATGAGGTAGACTGGATTACTGATTCTCTCCCC
Source organism: Budorcas taxicolor (assembly GCF_023091745.1). NCBI lineage: Eukaryota > Metazoa > Chordata > Mammalia > Artiodactyla > Bovidae > Budorcas > Budorcas taxicolor. The sequence goes on from NC_068919.1 coordinate 72,086,488, forward strand.
TTAGTGGTTGGTAGTACCAATTAAAAGTTGCTTTGCTTTAAGAGGTAGTTGGTGGGGCAGAAAGAAGCCTTGCCTTTCAATTAGAAGTTTGGATTTACAAGCAGACTCCAGAAAAGAGTTCCTCTGAATAGTTGAGGATCAGGTTCTAAATTCCAAAGCCAACCCGTGTACCTCCCCTTTATGTCTTTGGAGATGTGAAGGAAACCAATTTTGAACTTTATAATAATGGTCTGGACTTATAAGTACTTATCTTGGTAATTAAAATAAGTTTCTGAGAGGCAGCATAGTCTAGTGTTATTTAATACCATGGTTTCTAGAGTCAGACTGCTTATTTGAATACAGGCTTACCATTTATTAACTACGTAAACTTGGGTAAACTGTTCACGTTCCATTATCTGTAATACGGTGATGATATAATAATTCAAATAAGTAAATAGTTGAAAAATGTTTAGAATACCAATGTGTACATAGTATGTACCATGTATAGATGTTTAGACTCAAAGCTGCAGGCCAAAATGCCAACTAAAGAATGAAAATTTCCTTGGAATTTCCCCTGACCTGAGGAGACATCAAGAAGTACCAGGCAGTGAAAACAGTGAGATACACAAATTTTACCTAACAGCTTGGCAAAAATTAAAATGATAAAAAAGATCCATAATATTGATATATTACTGCAGAAAACATGTGCAAATAAATACACACATTCGTGGGTTGGCAGAGACAAAAAATGGAAACAACGTTTTGGAAAGGATAAGTTAAATGCCACATCCTTCAGATCATGGAATTTCACTTAGAATGTCTGTCTTATATAAATACTTACACAAGAAGTGCAAAACTTTAAAGCAGCAAGTAATAGAGTTGATTTTTAAGAAATTTATACATTAACTTTATTAGAAATGCCTGATCATCTGTTAACATTTTGAATCATTATGATCTAACTTCAGTTCTTAAAGTCATTTACAATTAGGAATGCCAACAGGCCTTTCTTGCACAATTAGTAGACAGTACAGATGAATTAACATATATGCAATGATTTTGTATTCTTACTAATCTGAAGAATAATAGGCATTCTCTGTAAAATGGCTACTGCTTATTCATGAACTCTGTACACAAGAAACTGAATAAGACAGCAGCTGTAAATGTATTTCCTATACAAAATCATATGAAGATATAACTGTTAGCTTTTTGTCCAGTACTGTATGTTAAATAATAATGAAATAATAAGTATGTGAAAGCTAGAGTATCACAAAGATTGAGCTATATTGCTAGTTTACTCAAACATTGATTCTAAAATGGTCATGGAAATGGGTAAGCAAACTATTCAAAAGACAGAATTTTTACTGTACTCTTGACTGATTTCTAGCATGACTATCAGATTATGAATGGCACCTTATACAGACATATTAATGGCAGAACTTTATTTGATCTGTACTCAATAAAAACAACATAGATGGAATTGATAATTTAGAGAAAAACGGTGCCCTTATTTGCATGCTAAAAATCTGCCTGTTCTGGTCTACAATAGTTTTATTGTGCCATCTAAGAATAAGTAAGTAAATAGAACAGGATTCTCCTTTGTGGAACCTAGACTCCATGTTTCTACTGGAAATAATTCTTGGTCAATAATATAATTGTGTGGGGTATGACCTGATAAAAAGAGCCTTCCTGTGAGTAGACAAGAAATGGGGCAGTTCAGATGCTGAAACTTTATTAAGAGTTTTGGAAGTTTTAGCTTTAACCTGAGAAATGTTTTAAGAGCTCCTATAGTCACATGTGAAAAACACCAGATAAATTTCTTCATTAAATCTTTATTACAGGTCTCCTGATTGCTTTATGTCTAGATTGATTATGAATAGAAGATATACTGATTTTCATCACCTTCTTCATCTAATTTAGGTTTGTCAACTCTTGAGGTATCATATTACTTCTTTGATAAGGCTGTTTTTTTTTCCCCAAAAAACTTGGCTAATGCTCAAATTCCTGTTCTCACAGTCTTCACTAGCTTATATGTTGTCTTTTAAATGTTTTTTCCAAACTGTCATTTGTAATGGATTTGTCTTATAAACTTAGTTGCCATATCTTGGGCAATCATTATCTTCAAAGTTCTGAACAATACAAATATTTCTAAAGGTATGGAGATAATGCATCATGACAGTTAGCTTGATCAAATGCCCTTTAAAAGCATATAATACGTAATATAAGGATTTGTTTTTCACCAAGTATTTCAGTTGGGTAGTAATTTGTTGGTAGCTTAGATTTGGTTGAGTAATTAAATGAAAGAGGGCTTAGTAAATCTGATGGAAGTTTCTGGTAAAATTCTGATTACCTGGACTAATTATGGCATTTGAACCAATATCCATGTTTATCATAAGATCATTGATTATCAGTCTTTTTTTGTTGTTGTTGATTTTACTTGAACCAGATAGGGATCTGTTTCCCACTGCCATTGCTGCCTCTTACCTGCCAATCCAAAAGGGAAAAGAAGTGAGAGAAACAGTGTCTGAGATGTTAAACTTTTATTATTGTACATTTAAAACATTTACTTAAAGTCAATGAGAACAATGAATGCAAATTAAAAAATGAAGTTTTAGACTGAGGACATTGTCAGATTTTCATGTTAGCCTTAGCATGTAATATATTTTTGTGTTTTTTTAAAAAAATTCTACAGCATTGAGATAATCCTGATTCACAAATACCAAGTTATAAGTAGTAATATTTTTAAATAGCTCACCTTAAATCTCAAAATACTCAAGTTAAATTAATCTAGATGCTTGAATTGAACTTTTTCTATCAAAGTTCACTTACTAATAGTAGCAAATATTCACATTCCTTATGAAAGTATAAAAAGTCAGATGAGCACACAAAACTTGAGCAAGTGCTAAAACTATCACCACCGTTGTCACAACGCAACTGCTAGAATTTCACTTTTTATTATACAGCTTAACAGGAGCATACTCTTGAGAACGAGGACCTTGCTTTTTTGGGGGAATGTTACTTCTGTGATTGAATCTTTGTAGCTTTGCAGATCGCTGGAGGGAGAAGAGATTTACGTGGAAGCAATTATGTACTTAGTTCATAGAATATAAGGAAGATTAACTGAAATAATGCTGGCAAGATCCTTAACATACTGCTCAGTGCTTAGTAAATGGTGATGGTTATTTTCAACATTTAATAAATAAATGACTTAATTGGATTAGGTTGAGGGTCATAGGAGACCAGCTGACTATTTGAGGTAGAAGCCACATTCTGCATTCAGAAGACAAAGCCTTGTGGAAGAGCAGACACGTAAATAAGAAAACACCTGCATTCAAATCCTGTCTGCTACAGCATGGCTATTTTTAACCTAATGAATCCCAGATTCCTAGTATATAAAATAGGGATAATATTTAATCTGTTTATAGATTGTTTTGAGAGAAGTAGTACAGGTAATATTTGACATGTAGTAGGTTTTAATAAACAATAGCTACTAAAGAAGCAGCTAAGGCCAGAACCAGGTTAGCCTTGTCTACCTTCAGCTGGTAGATAATGCTACATAGTGATACAAAGAAAGATGGTTCTGCTTGGATGACTTATGAAAATCTTTCTAACTGGTTTTATTCTTGGAAGAGTTGCCTAAAGATACATAATTATATTGACACCCTCAGTAATTTTCTTGGGTTTCCCAGGTGGCTCAGTGGTAAAGAATCCACCTGCCAATGCAGGAGACTCAAGTTTGATTCCTGGGTTGGAAAGACCCCGTGGAGAAGGAAATGGCAACTTACTCCAATATTCTTGCCTGGAAGAATCCCATGGTTAGAGGAGCCTGCTGGGCTCCAGTCCATGGGGTCACAAAGAGTCGGACACGACTGAGCACACGTGCACACATCTTCACCAGTAATCCTTCTTAGCCTGTTCTCTTAAATTTTTAGTATCGTGCCACATCTTTTTTTTTCCATACCCCTGCATTTATTTCGTACCTTTTGTGTCAGTAAAGATAAGGAACTGCTAAGGGAGTAAGCAACCTGAAAACAGTAGCTGATTATAGATGCTAATGTAAATTCCTATAGCTTATAGTCTGTATTGCTTGCATGGTAGGGGAGAGGGTAAGAAAGCCCAAAGTAAGACTACTTGTGAATGGCTGTGAAACTACAGCCTTAGATATACAGGCTACTTGTAAGGTTTTGGCCAAATCAAAAACATCCTCTCCAATTTGATGTGCCAGGGAGGAAACACTTGGTTTGGAGAGATAAAAAGCTTTATCTTGGACTTCTTGTGAGAGTTCCTTTTGTCTACAGTAATCCAAAAAATTGTATAGCTGTCTTGTAAAAATACATTTATGTAGTAGGATAAACCTCTATACAATTACATGGCATCTTCTAATCTTTTCATCGTAAACAGAAGAATGTAAAATGAATTTTATTCAAGCAAAGGCAAACTGACGTTTAAATTTCTGTCTTTTTTTCCTCTCCTTTTTTGTTAAATAGGATAAGTTCTGAACGTCGAAAAGAGAAGTCTAGAGATGCAGCCAGATCTCGTCGAAGTAAAGAGTCTGAAGTTTTTTATGAGCTTGCTCATCAGTTGCCACTCCCCCATAATGTAAGCTCGCATCTTGATAAGGCTTCTGTTATGAGGCTCACCATCAGCTATTTGCGTGTGAGGAAACTTCTGGATGCTGGTGAGTTGTTTTACAAGGACATGATAGGTCTAAAATTTAGAAACCAAAAGTAATTGGAAATTACTTTTAGAAGGTGGTCATACTCTCACTTTTTTAACATGATATCCTTTTTATTACCTGCTTTTAAAGCTTCAGTCAGGAATGGTAAGATATTGGCCTCCCTCCGCCTCTTTTATTCTTGCCATACTTACCTACCTACTTACATTTATCTTACTTTAGTGACATGACCCTTCTCTTTTCAGTGGTTTGCCTTGCTTCATTACTTTAAATAATCATTAAAAGCAGCTGGCAAATCTAAATTTAGTCTCTGTTCTCTGGCTTTGACTGTTTTGTATTAAAAGAATGACAGAAGAAAAAATGTAAATATATGGAAAAAATATGTGCTACATGTATTAAATAAAGTATCTGGGGAAAACTTTTAAAAAACATCTGAATATTACTATTATTTAAGTATAAAACTTTAACCGTTTTTTCTTCTTGTGCCTTTTTTAGGTGATTTGGATATTGAAGATGAAATGAAGGCACAGATGAACTGCTTTTATTTGAAGGCCTTGGATGGTTTTGTTATGGTTCTCACAGATGATGGTGACATGATTTACATTTCTGACAATGTGAACAAATACATGGGATTAACTCAGGTAAAATGCCCACATATTAAGAGCTGTTCTGTATGTGCTTATGATTTTGTTATAGATCTAATTTTTAAAATGTTTTTATTTTTACAGTTTGAACTAACTGGACACAGTGTGTTTGATTTTACTCATCCTTGTGACCATGAGGAAATGAGAGAAATGCTTACACACAGAAATGGTGAGAAGAAAAGTTTTTTGTTTGATTTATTTTGACAGGTGATTTTACTTAATTGGATACTATCACTAATCTTAAAATTTTGTACTAACCTAAGGCAAAACCTCATTTCATGCTTAATAAAATGTTACTCTGTTCTTTGTTATATCCATGTTATTCTACTTTTTAGGAGTTTCATAAAAATACCTACGTTTTGAAAAAAAGTCCATCTAATTCTGTAAATAATTATAGAGATATAAGACTTGATAAAATAAAGTGGAAAAATAAATAAAAATCAGGACCAAGTAAGTTAATTTAATATTAACATTAAGGCAAGGAAGTCAGTCATATAAATAATAGGATTTTACATAGTTTAATATTAAAGTTAAGGTGCCAGTTTGGGTTCAAGCTTCTGAATGCCCAAGAAAAAAAAAAGCTCACCAAATTTTAAGGCATAACTGCTTATTTGACCCCTTAGATTGTTCATAATAATTGAAGACTATATAGTTCAGTTACAGAGTATTATATTATGGATGCCCTTGCATTTTTTTTTTGTTGTTGTTGAGTTGCTAAGTCCAACTCTTGGTGACCCCATGGATTGCAGCATGCCAGATTGTCTTTCACTATCTCCCTGAGTTTGCTCCAACTCATGTCCATTGAGTCAGTGATGCCATCCAACTATCTCATTCTGTGTCGTCCCCTTCTCCTCCTGCCTTCAATACTTTCCAGCATCACAGTCTTTTCCAATGAGTATGCTCTTCGCATTGGGTGGCCAAAGTATTGGAGCTTCAGCATTAGTCCTTCCAGTGAATATTCAGGGTTGATTTCCTTTAGGGTTGACTGGTTTGACCTCCTTGCTGTCCAAGAGACTCTCATGAATCTTCTCCAGCACTACAGTTCAAAAGCATCAATTCTTCGACACTCAGCTTTCTTTACGGTCCAACTCTCACATCTTTACATGCCTACTGGAAAAACCATAGCTTTGACTATATGGACTTTGGTCGACAAAGTGATGTCTTTGCTTTTTAATATGCTGTCTAGGTTTGTCATAGCTTTCCTTCCAAGAAACAGGCATCTTCTAATTTCATGGCTGCAGTTATCGTCCACAGTGATTTTGCAGCCCAATAAGAGAAAGTTAGTCACTGTTTCTACCTTTTCCCCTTCTATTTGCCATGAAGTGATGGGACTGGATGCCATGATCTTAATTTTTAGAATGTTGAGTTTTTAAGCCAGCCTTTTCATTTTCCTCTTTCACCCTCATCAAGAGTGTCTTTAGTTCTCCTTCACTTTCTGCCATTAGAGTGGTATCATCTACATATCTGAGGTTGTTGATATTTCTCCCAGCAATCTTGATTCCAGTTTGTGATTCATCAAGCCTGGCATTTCACATGATGTACTCTGCATATAAGTTAAATAAATAGGGTGACAGTATACAGCCTTGAGGTATTCCTTTCCCAATTTTGAACCAGTCAGTTCTTCCATGTAAGGTTCTAACTTGCTTCTTGACCTGCATACAGGTTTCTCAGGAGACAGGTAAGATGATCTGGTATTCCCATCTCTTTAAAAAAGACCTACTAGGACCTTTAACTTTTAGGAATGAATTGTTAAAAATAATCAAATGTTTCAAGATTTGGGAAAAAGGTACTTTGTGCATTACAAATCTTAACAAATAAAGTCTTTTCATAAGTGTGCCTTGTTAAGCAGAGTATATGGATCATAATTTGATCTTTCTTCATGACTCAAAGTTACCACACTGAAAATTTGTCTCTGTGCTCTGCAGTTGTTCTTTGCAGCTCTCCCATTTAAGCATATGTTTGTCTGTTTCTACAGTAAACCTCATCGATTATTCTTTGTCAGTCATCTTTTATGGTTTCCGTTCTAACCACATCTCATTTCTACTAAAAGTTAACCTTTACTGGAGATTATCAGCGCTAGGACACTGTTTTCTGCATTTTATATGCTTTTACTCCTTTAAAAACCTTATGAAGTTACAATTTCTGTTCTACTGAGAAAACTGAGTTACAGAGTTACTGGGTAACTTGCCAGAGATTATTTGGTTAGCACAGTGAGGGTTAACTAAGGTAGACTGGTTCAAGTCTATACTCCTTAGTACTTTAGAGCTCTGTCCATATTCACCAACTCTCAATACATTCCTACTGCCATTTCTTACCTTGGAGCCCTCTTCTGTTTTTTAATTTCATGTTGTGTGTTTACTGTGAACTTGGAAAAGCAAATGCATACTTCTTAGAATTTTGTGTAAAGGAGGAGTAAATATACTCTGAGCAAGGACCTAAGTGGACTGCTGATGAGTTTAATATATAACTTCTAGTGTTTATACTTTGACGTTTGTATTGGCAGCTCAGTGCTTCCCTTGGTCTAGACTATAAATGCATAGATAATTGGAAGTCTTATTTTGGTTTGGTGATGATGCTAATGCATTATTCTAAATCAGATCTAGTCTACTTATTAGAGCTTAGATGTATGTTTTTAACCAGATGCTTTTGTTAAAGCACATGTACTACTCTTATTGTAATAGATTTGTGATTTAAATTATGAACTTAAAAAAAAAATTCCTAATGGTGGTTAGTGAATTTCTGATATTTTGTTGGGAAACAAAAATGCAGATTTTCACTTTTAGCAAAGTAGGGCTGCTACAATACAGTACATTTTAACGATACACTAAGAGCCTATGGTATGTTTATACAGCATAGTCCTATTTCATTTAAATTCTAAATAGAATTTAGAGTTCATTAAATTATTATAAAGTATTTATTTTTATAGAGCTGAAAACTTAGTTGTTTAAAATTTTATTAAGAAAATGCTAGTAGTTTTCACTTACCTTAGTGTTAAATTTATCTTCATGTCCCAGTTCAAAGGCTTTAGGTTTCCATCGGGCAGTCTAATTCAAGTTTAGATTATGAAGGACTGAAAATACCTCAGAGGCTTTACATGTGGATGTCTGCTGATACCACAAGGATCCCTTCCCCACCCCCCATACACCCACTCCTATACCATCACCCAAGGCCATTATGGTTCTTATTGCATCTTAACATTAACTTTCAATTGCTTCTAGGGAGGGCAAATTCAGTCCTATTTAAGTAAACCTGAATAACTTGTTATCAGCACCAAGACTGTCCCAACTTGCCTATGTTCCATAATTCCAAGTATGAACTAGAACTCTTCTTTCTCAAGAGTCCAGTATTTCTAGCTATGCAAGCCTAAATTTATTCTTTTTGACTTGACACTTTGAATATACTAGCCTTAAAATCTCCAGATCTTTTTTTATAAGTTCTCTTTTCCCTTATTTCCATTAATCTTCCAAGTTTTTATAGATTCTACCTCTTCATTTGTCTTTTGTCACCCTTTTTTCACTTCTACTGCCTGCTACTCAGCCCCTCGTTACCATCATTATATTCTAACATACATATTTTGCTGCTATATTAATGTTCCTTAGGTTGCTATTGTGCTTCCCAACTCAAAATTTTTTGGAAGCTGCATTTGTATACTAAAGACTGATCTAATTGTGGCACCCATGGCCCTCTCTAGTTATAGCCCTAACCATCCCTTCTAACTTTGTCTGATTACTCTTCTGTATGTACTTTATATTAGAGTCAAACTGAATTATGCACACTGTTCCCAAATGTGTGATGTTTTTCCTCACCTCTATGTTTTTCACTCTTCCTTTTGCCCAGATGTTGTTACTCATCTCTACTTACTGAAATTCTAACATCGCTTTTTCTGAGAAGGAGTTTTTGATTTCCCCTTGACTTAAAGTTATCTCCTGATCTCTCTTTGTTCTTTTTCAAAGTGTTCTTGTAAGTCTTGAGCATTTACTTTACATTGTGTTGTTGTCGTCACTGACCTCACTACATCTACTCAATTTTTAACTTCTTCAGGACAGGCATTGTGTCTTGTTCATCTTTATACTGCCTGAAATATCCAGTCCATATCCTGAATAATGTATACTTGAATGAAGTATTTGGCTTGAATCAGACTGACCAATGAAGAAAAGAAATGAAGTTGCTCTTTGTTAGTTGAGTGTAATCTCATTTTATTAGTTATTGAGGCTTAGAATGGGAGTAAACACACTTCAGGTTGTTTAATTCTAACTTTGCTTTGAAAAGTCATTCAATATGGTTTTTTCCCCCTAGTAACAAAGTAGAGATTTCCTCCTTGCAATTTCCTCCTTGCTTTACAGGAAAATTTTAGAAAAATCAGATATATAAAGATGTTATTTGGTATTAAAAAGAAATTTTATATTTGAAAAGTTCTATAAATATACAGAATGTTATAAATTGAGCTAACACATTTGGAGGAGTTTGCTTAAGTTCTTTTTTGGCGGGGGCAGGGGAGGTGTGCTTTATACACTGATAACACAGTTAGGGAGCAAATTCATACTGTGTTTCTTTTTCTTTGTAATCTGACCAACTCTATTGGCTTGAATGTGAAATGATTAAGTGTTATTCTCATCTCACCATCTCAGGGAATCACTGCTATTGTGAACCCGTTACTTACTACAAGTGTGTTAAATCCCTTGGATATATTGGAGTGAGCAAAGCAGGTGTGAAGCATTGTTCTCATATTGAGACTTTGCATTGAATAGCACCTAGGTACTGGGCACTGTGCTACTTCTTCTGTAACAAATTTGTATATTTAATTATGTTTTTAAACTTTATTTCATGTTTTCATTAGGCCTTGTAAAAAAGGGTAAAGAGCAAAATACACAGCGGAGCTTTTTTCTCAGAATGAAGTGTACCCTAACTAGCCGGGGGAGAACTATGAACATAAAATCTGCAACATGGAAAGTAAGTATAAAAATGATCTGTAAATACAGCTGATTCCTAGATAAATTAATGCATCTTGACATTACTAGTAGTAAGACAGCATTAGAACTGTGAGGGAAAACTTATTGTTCCTTTGTGTTTATAGATTTGATATCCAAAAAAGTTTAGTAATTCATCAGTTAAGAGGCATGAACTTAAGTTACGTGGACATTCAGCTTTGCCAGCCACCCAGTGTTTGAATCTTGCTAACATTAATATTTTATTCATTGTTGTATCATTTGTTTGCTCAGTTTTGAAACATCATCATCAGAGCAAGAAATAACCATCAAACAGGTATAGTGGCCAGATAAAAACAAGCTCAGATTTGTACGAAGGGAAATTTTTTCAAAGACTAATCTTGCGGTACCTGAAGAGTAGGTCATGGGTGGTAGTGTAGAGAAAACACTGATTTTCAAAAATACAGTGATCTACTAATGATAGTAAATTTTATCAAAGCTTACTTGCCATGTTAGACTCAACTGTCTCTGCGTTTTGTTTTTTACTAGCATAAGTTTTTTAAAAAACTGCTTTGTTTTTCTTCATACTCAGGTACTTCACTGCACAGGCCATATTCATGTATACGATACCAACAGTAACCAATCTCAGTGTGGGTATAAGAAACCACCGATGACATGCTTGGTGCTGATTTGTGAACCCATTCCTCATCCATCAAATATTGAAATTCCTTTAGACAGCAAGACTTTCCTCAGTCGTCACAGTCTGGATATGAAATTTTCTTATTGTGATGAAAGGTAAGTGAAATAAAATATAACTTGAAATTTTTAATTAGTCCACAGAATTGTTTTCACTGTTGACTACAGTAAAGACTGAAAGCTGGAAGAAAAATAGACCTCTTGAATAAATCTAGTTCTCTAGCTGTGGTGTGCAGGCTTCCTTCCACTTAAATTGAGTACAATCATACATCCTAGAATATAGTAAGATTAACTTTACAGATTAAATCAACCACATTTATTGAACATTTACTGTATACTTACTCTAGCAGGTGCTATCCAGTGATTATTAAGATGAGGTTTTTTTTCCTTTAGGTGTTCTAATTTATTTAAAGAAAAAAATATATTTCAGAGACATACAATACATAATTTGAGGAAGGATTACTTCCGGTTGTGGACTAGAAAGGAAAGCCTTTGGTCGTCTCTTCATCCTACATATTTTTCCTGAGCAGCTTTATCCTTGCTGATGGTGCTGTTTTGCAGATTTCTATCCATATCTATTTCCATTTAATTGCCAATTTGATATTTTTATCTAGATACATATTCTTCTGTATTATAAACTAAATATTTCCATACCTGATTGAACCACTCCTATCCCAAAACAACTTCAGAAACAGTTTTTCCTCTTACAATACCTGTCATGATTAATATACCAGTGAACACATATAACTCCAGCAAAAATTGGAAAGTCATCCTTAACTTTTCTTTTGCTCACTGATCTACATTCTGTTTCAAAATCTTAATAGAGTTACTATGTGTGTCTCCTCCATTCCCTCCTTCCACTCTTGCTTTCGTGCCGTTGAGTTCTTCAGCTCATTATTACCTTTGGCTTGAACTGTTGCCATTAAAGTCTCCTAACTGCATCTCTGCCAACAGATTTGTGCCCTTTTAGTCTCATCCAGGTTTCCAAGAAGTGAACTTCCTAATGTGAAAATCAGATCATGTCTTGTAAAAATGCCTCATTGCTTCCCTTATTTATCAACAGAAGACATGCATTTTGAAAAGCTGAAAGAAAAATAGACCTCTTTAATAAATCTAAACTTCTTAGCATGGCAAGGAAAGATATTTATGATCTGGCCCCTGGTGACTTCTACCCCGTTTTTTTTTTTTTTGAGGAGACTTTTATTTTTGACCGTGCTAGGCCTTTGTTGTGGGGCACGGCCTTCTCTAGTTGTGGTGTGCAGGCTCAGTTGCCCTGTAGCATGTGGGATGTGACCAGGGATCAAACCCATGTCCCCGGCTTTGGATGGTGAATTCTTTACCATTGGACCACCACGGACGTTCCTGATTTTCCCAAATTAATCAGGAGGATGGGAAGACCCTTCTGATGTGGCCCTTAATACCCTACTTCCAGAGAACTCCACATGCTATTTTGTTGTCTTAGTACAGTGATAGTTTTCTTAACTCCAAACACAGACTTAGCTTCTAAGAGTCACTCACCGCATCTACTTGTAGAGCTTTCCTTGTTTCTTTAAAAAGCTACTGTTCCTTATATGTGGTCTGTCATAGCCTTTTTTCTGTTTTGAAATTATTTGCTTGCTTGTCCCATTTTTTTACTGTAAAACTGTAACATACTGGCTGAAGGCATAGGTTTTGTAACCAGACTACTAAATGCTGACTTTGCTGCCTATATCCAGATGATCTTAGACACATTTCTACTTTGCTTTGAGCATCAGTTTGTCACAGTATAATACATGTATTTGTATTATTTTAAAATTGAACGTTATACGAGAAAATTGATCTTAAGCCCTATCCTACTGGACGGGAAAATGTGAGAAAGCACTGGCTTTGGAATCACATCCTTCTTGATTCAATCCTGGCTTGTGGTCCTGGTACTTATAGTGTGGCCTGGGTGTTAGAACTTAGCTGTTCTAAATCTCATCTTCCTTATCTGTTAAATAAGGGCCATGCTTCAAAAGGCTGTGGTAAGGATTATGAGAGTTTGTTGAGTGCCTAGTGCACATAGTGACTGCTTTACCACTGGGGTTAACTTGAAGAAAAACAAAGACAGAAATGCCAAGAGATATTTTATGGTGTTTGGTGCCAGTATTTATATCAATGCATGATAGAACAGATATGCCAATCCTTCTTTAGGAACTATTTTTATGTTTTTGAACTCCGTATATAAAGTATAGGGGTGGGTTGGGAAGAAAGGAAAGTGATGGAGTTAGAATTATAATGAAAGGGAGTGACATTGTCCTTCTGGTTATATCAGAAAGTTAGCCAAATGGTTGTATAGAGAGCTAAAAGCAGCCTGCTTAGAGACCAACCAAGTAAGATTTTGAGTCTGACCAGGAGATAGATGTTTTCTGGTTACTCTTTCTAGAACTTCTCACAGTTATACCCGTTAAGAACCAACATGGAAAAAATTTTGGAAAAATTTGCTTTCTAGAACTTCTCACAACTATACCCATTAAGAACCAATGTAGAAAAAATTTTGCTCAGTATTGAGGAATTCTAACATATCAGACTTCTTATATCCAAAATATCCCACAAATGACTATTATTTATTGTCCTAATTTCCACTTGTAATCATTCAAACATTTGAGTAGCTACTATGTTTGTGGCACAATGATGTAGTGAGGTTCAGTTCAGTCTCTCAGTCGTGTCCGACTCTTTGTGACCCCATGAATTGCAGCACGCCAGGCCTCCCTGTCCATCACCAACTCCCAGGGTTCACTCAGACTCACGTCCATCGAGTCAGTAATGCCATCCAGCCATCTCATCCTCTGTCGTCCCCTTCTCCTCCTGCCCCCAATCCCTCCCAGCATCAGAGTCTTTTCCAATGAGTCAACTCTTCGCATGAGGTGGCCAAAGTACTGGAGTTTCAGCTTTACCATCATTCCTCCCAAAGAAATCCCAGGGCTGATCTCCTAATGAAGTTTAATATTAAATAGTTCCTGTCCCATGATACTTAGAACAAATGAATTGTGTACTGCCTAGTTGCTTTAGATTACAGGTTTATAGTCCATTAAAAACACTTTTTGGTTAAATTTTCTTGATCACTCCTCCCCCTTTTGGTACAAAAAGCTAACGTTAAATTAACTTTACCTTTTTCCCTCAAATATGAATAAAATTGACCTTCTAGGAAGCCATGTTGTTATATTTTGACATACATTGTCCCTTAGTGATAGAGGTACCTCAACTCAGATTGAGAAGCACTGATTGACATCTGATTAAATCAAAGCTCCTTAACATGATATACAAAAGCTCTCATTAATCTGATTCTCTTGCCTGCTTCTCCAGCCTCACCTCCCAACTAGCCTGCCTGTACAATGTCAAGCATTTTCGTATCTCTGTCTTTGCTTGTAGTGTACTTTCTTCCCCAAATAATTTACTCTCTCTTGACTCTCTTCTACACTCAACTCATAAGTCTCCTAAAAGAACCTGTCCCTCATCCCCATGATTCCTTATCATGGACAGGGGTGGTTCCTCTGATTCCTGCAGTATTACTGTCACTGCACCTGCCACATAATTTCTTTAGTAGTATGGCTAATTGCACCAGAAAATTCACTATAGGTTGAGTTTTTGCCTTTGCATTTTCACATCTACAATAGTGCCAGGCACATATGAGAATATAAAGGTTTAAATAATGAAAAAATTTTAATTCCATGAGAATTTTTTAAAATATATAACCCATATAAGACCAATTAAAATTATATTGGTGGCTCATATGGTAAAGCATCTGCCTGTAATGTGGGAGACCTGGGTTCAATCCCTAGGTCAGGAAGATCCCCTTGAGAAGGAAATGGCAACCCACTCCAGTACTCTTGCCTGGAAAATCCCATTGGACGGAGGAGCCTGGTAGGCTACAGTCCATGGGACTGCAAAGAATCGGACACAACTGAGTGACTTCACTTTTAAAGCATAATTAGGACTGTTGTGATTTATTATTATTATTTTTTTAAGGTTTCCTTGTAATGCTGCCACCTAGTGTTGATGTGTTTAGAGATGATGCTGCTGCTGCTAAGTCGCTTCAGTCGTGTCCGACTCTGTGCCACCCCATAGACAGCAGCCCACCAGGCTCCCCTGTCCCTGGGATTCTCCAGGCAAGAACACTGGAGTGGGTTGCCATTTCCTTCTCCAGTGCATGAAAGTGAAAAGTGAAAGTGAAGTCGCTCAGTTGTGTCTGACTCTTAGCCACCCCATGGACTGTAGCCCAACAGGCTCCTCTGACCATGGGATTCTCCAGGCAAGAGTACTGGAGTGGTGTTTGTAGCCCTTAGTAAACAGTTTTGGATTTTGGCTTAGTTTGGTTTCAGTTCAGTTCAGTCTCTTAGTGTGTCCGACTCCTTGTGACCCCATGGACTGCAGCACACCAGGCCTCCCTGTCCATTGCCAACTCCTGGAGTTCACTCAGACTCATGTCCACTGAGTCAGTGATGCCATCCAGCTATCTCATCCTCTGTCATCCCCTTCTCCTTCTGCCTTCAATCTTTCCCAGCATCAGGGTCTTTTCCAATCTTCGCATCAGGTGGCCAAAGTATTGGAGTTTCAGCTTCAGCATCAGTCCTTCCGATGAATATTCAGGACTGATCTCCTTTAGGATGGACTGGTTGGATCTCTGTGCAGTCCAAGGTTGAGTTTTTGGTTTTTTTTTTTTTACAAATAAGCTATTTATCTATCTATTTATTTTGGAATAAACTATGGCAGATCTTTCTTTAAGGTGTGACAACAAACAGTGTTACTTTTATACATTTTTTAGGATAAAGATACCTCCCCTGTGTGTTTTCTAGAGTTAGTTGGTTTTTTATATTTTTGTATACAGTATATTACATAACTTTTCCTTGAACTTCAGTTAGAAAGTCCTTTGAATTCTAAAGCCTGAGAAATCAAAGAACTTAACTCATCTTTTACTCCCAGAAGAGGAGAGAGTATTTCTGTTAGCATGATACTATTTCTTATGAAATGGGTTCCATTTCCGACTGTGGTTAGAGAGATGCATAAAATATAGTCTGTGTCCTAACTGAACTGCTAAGGAGCAGAATGGAACTGAATTACTTCCTAGTTCATTTTCAGTTTGATATCACTGTTTCATATAAAATGAATTTCTAAAATTTTTTGTAATTTCAAAATAAGTACAAGAGCATCTTTCCAAACCAACATAATAAGAATTTATTTAGCTCCCATATTAAAATTTTATCATAGGTATTGATCCCCCAAGGTGTGAAGCCTTGCCGAGGAGAACTGTCACATAAAGAATCTGATTTTATACATATACACACAAAAAGAATCTGGTTTTATGGCAAGAATAATATTACGGGTTTAGTCTATATTTTAAATTAAATAACATTAACTTTGAAGCTTTTATCATTTAACTTAGCAGTCCTTCATAACTATTTATTATATTAATTATCCTATTACCAAAAGTATGTACAATAAAATAGGATAAAAGTAGGTAACAAGTTTGGGTGAAGGAGATACAAGGGTTAAGCAGCAGGGTGAACCCTTGGAGCTTAAAGGAATGCATGGTGCTGCATTTAGTATCTGTAGAGTTACTAAAAGTGAGGTATAAGTTTATTTAAACAAAGAAGAATGCTCTTTATTTTTGAAAATTCAATTGTCCATAAGGTTAATGCATATCAGATACTCTGAAGAAGCAAAATTTTATTCATTAGTTAGTTAATGTCAGTTTTATTCTTACTTATATTTTTTACTTAACAGAATTACAGAATTGATGGGATATGAGCCAGAAGAACTTTTGGGCCGCTCAATTTATGAATATTATCATGCCTTGGACTCTGACCATCTGACCAAAACTCATCATGATAGTAAGTATAGACATTCTAATTATTTAACTGTTGCAGTTTCTTCTGTTTGGTTGTATATCTGACCTTTTGGTTAAAATTAACCAAATCTTCCTAGACCAAACATTTGAATAAACCTCTTCTTAAGTTATCTAGATCATTAAATCTTTGTTTCATATTTGTTATAACTAATACCTGTTAAAGCAGAATCATTTGATAATTTATAAAACTACCCTGGCATTTTACAAGGACAAAGAAATATAGAATATTATAGCATCATTTTCAGAACTCATGCCTAAGTATTCAGAACGGTTAACACAAAGAAGGCACTCAGTAAATGTTCAACGGATTAATGAATGTGAATATGATCAACATCATGCACAGTTAGTAGAAATAAGTACCCTTGACATAAGATGTAATTCTCAGTTTTACTCATATGTTATTCAGGGATCGCATGATAAGTAAAACTTTGGAATTTCTCACTTGCCTGTTTAATTTGTTCCTAAATATGACTTCCCAACGTGACTAGGGATGCCTGAATGTCACTGAGTTAGCATGATTAGCCTTGAACTATAGAATGGGCCTAAGTCTGCAGTCAGGGTCTCAATACTCATGATAATATCATCATGTTTATCTAGTACTTTCTTCCAACTCAATAATTAAGATTACCTACATTGCCAGAAGACTTAAGCATGATATCAACTGAAATTCAAATATGCTAGCACAACTATTTGAAGCATCTTTGCTTCTCTGGAAACTATAGCAGGAATTTAAGGAACTGGTAGCAGTGCCACTTTCTTGAATGTTCTCAGTAGAATTAAGAGTTATTCATTCTTTAATATTTCTGATATTTTCAACATGTAAGTTGTTAAAGGAGTTTTAGTCACTGCTGTCCTTCATTCCTGGCTTTCATCTTAATTTAAAGTGAAGGTTGGCAAGAAAGGAGTTTATTTGGGGGATTCAGTTCAGTTCAGTTCAGTTGCTCAGTCGTGTCTGACTCTTTGTGACCCCATGAATCGCAGCATGCCAGGCCTCCCTGTCCATCACCAACTCCCAGGGTTCACTCAGACTCACGTCCATCGAGTCAGTAATGCCATCCAGCCATCTCATCCTCTGTCATCCCCTTCTCCTCCTGCCCCCAATCCCTCCGACCATCAGAGTCTTTTCCAATGAGTCAACTCTTCGCATGAGGTGGCCAAAATACTGGAGTTTCAGCTTTACCATCATTCCTTCCAAAGAAATCCCAGGGCTGATCTGCTTTAGAACGGACTAGTTGGATCTCCTTGCAGTCCAAGGGACTCTCAAGTCTTCTCCAACACCACAGTTCAAAAGCATCAATTCTTCGGCACTCAGCTTTCTTCATAGTCCAACACTCACATCCATACATGACCACTGGAAAAACCATAGCCTTGACTAGACGGACTTTTTTTGGCAAAGTGATGTCTCTGCTTTTTAATATGCTGTCTAGGTTGGTCATAACTTTTCTTCCAAGGAGTAAGCGTCTTTTAATTTCATGGCTGCAGTCATCATCTGCAGTGATTATGGAGCCCCAAAAAATAAAGTCTGGCACTGTTTCCACTGTTTCCCCATCTACTTGCCATGAAGTGATGGGACCAGATGCCATGATCTTAGTTTTCTGAATGTTGAGCTTTAAGCCAGCTTTTTCACTCTCCACTTTAACTTTCATCAAGAGGCTTTCTAGTTCCTCTTCACTTTCTGCCATAAGGGTGGTGTCATCTGCATATCTGAGGTTATTGATATCTCTCCCGGCAATCTTCATTCCAGCTTGTGCTTCTTCCAGCCCAGTGTTTCTCATGATGTACTCTGCACAGAAGTTAAATAAGCAGGGTGACAATATACAGCCTTGACGTACTCCTTTTCCTATTTGGAACCAGTCTGTTGTTCCATGTCCAGTTCTAACTGTTGCTTCCTGACCTGCATATAGGTTTCTCAAGAGGCAGGTCAGGTGGTCTGGTATTCCCATCTCTTTCAGAATTGTCCACGGTTTATTGTGATCCACACAGTCAAAGGCTTTGGCATAGTCAATAAAGCAGAAGTAGATGGGGGATTAGAAGAATGGAATAGGTACTTTTTCAGCTATCCTGGAGTGTTTTCACTGTTTCTTAATTTAAACAGTTACAACTGATTAAACATTTCTCCTTTTTTCTAAAACAATGATCAACATTCTGCATTTATTCATTCAGTCGAAAATTTGAAGTTATTTTCTCTACATGACACTTTTTTCCTTTTCACTCCTAGTGTTTACTAAAGGACAAGTCACAACAGGACAGTACAGAATGCTTGCCAAAAGAGGTGGCTATGTCTGGATTGAAACTCAAGCAACTGTCATATATAACACTAAGAACTCTCAGCCCCAGTGCATTGTATGTGTAAATTACGTTGTGAGGTAAGCTTGGAAAATAAATATTTGGGGGCAGCAAGTAGTAAGTCTTTGAATGCTCTTTTCTTTTATAGAAAAGATTATAAATGATAACTGAATTTTATTTTCACATTTCTACCCAATTACAGTTTTCAGTATTCTGACCTGAGTTTCTAGGCCAGCTATCTTTCACTGATTCCACTAATTACCATCAGTAGCTAGTCATCCCCATCCTTTTTACTCCCATTTGAAAAAAGACCTTGAAAAAATACCACATCTCTGATGGATTTGTTTGTTCTAGTCATACAGCTATCATCATAAACTATCTCAAGCTAACTATATTATTTTTATAAAAATAATTCTGGCCCTGGAGTAGTTAGGTTTGTGTCATAGCTTTGTCCCTCATTAGTTCCATGACTTGGGGAAATCTCATTTATCTGAATTTCATCCATTTAGAAGAGATGATAAAGCTTACCTCAAAAGGTTAAAATGAGGATTAAGTGAAGTTATTTGTGAGATTACTGTAAAAGGCTGTATGATGAGACACATGACTCTTGTGTATTCATAAACTCTTCTCTTAGCGGACTGGCTTGTGAATATTGTGGCTATCAAATTTCAGCTTGTTGACCTCTGTGACACAAACCACCTCCATTTTAGCAATTATCACTTTGTATTTTAATTGTTTGCACAACTACTTTCACATTGGGTTTTACACTGCCTAAGGCAAGGGTTAGATATTTTGAACTATTTGAATCCTTAGTTCACTTAGTAAACACGTAAAGTTTGTTGATTAAAGCAGCAGTGGTTCAGTGGTAAAGAATCCGCTTGCGGATGCAGGAGACCCTAGTTTGATCCCTGGGTCAGGAACATCCCCTGGAAAAGGAAATGGCAATCCACTCCAGGATTCTTTTTTCTGGGAAATCCCATGGATAGAGGAACCTGGTGGACTATAGTCCATTGGGTTGCAAAAGGGTTGGACATAACTTGGCAACTAAACAACAAAAAAATTAAGCGAAACATGAAGATGGAGCTGTTGTTCATCATCCCTCTTCAACTCTATCCTATAGGTGGTATCACAGACCATTTTCTTAACACCAAAGGAAAAACAGTGCCCCTCTGAGAAAGGACCTTCGTCATTTATCTTTATAGCTTAATATTCTAGGACCATCCTTAGATCATGCTTCATATATTAGTGTCCAAGAGTTCTATGTTAATTTCATTCCATGTGGGCACAAAAGATCTGTTTATTGCCCTACATGTACTTGACTATTACATTTCTTTGTCACCACAAGTCTTCTCAAAGGGATAGCTGAAGTTTCTTAACTGAAAGTAATCAAATATTTGAATTATCTTGTATTGTCAATTTTAATAGGTCTTTATTTCATATTTCGGATTTTAAACCCTGAACATGACCAGGTAGGCATGAGAGATGTTTTAAGGCATCATTCCATAAAGCAGAATTTTGAATTTTTTTGAGAGACATTTCAGAGTCCTTCTCCTCCAACATTGTGTCAAGTGCTCATTTAAGAATTACTAATCTCTCTTTTTTGACAGTGGTATTATTCAGCACGACTTGATTTTCTCCCTTCAACAAACAGAATGTGTCCTCAAACCAGTTGAATCTTCAGACATGAAAATGACTCAGCTATTCACCAAAGTTGAATCAGAAGATACAAGCAGTCTCTTTGATAAACTTAAGAAGGAGCCTGATGCTTTAACTTTGTTGGCACCAGCTGCTGGAGACACAATCATATCTTTAGATTTTGGCAGCAATGGTGGGTCTTTAGTTATTTTGTTAATTGCCTAAACTTTACCATTTGTTGTTGATGATCATTTGGACATTGTGGCCTTTGGCCCTGTGATTTGGAGACTGTGCTCCACAGTGCTTTTAGGGCGTCTCTCCTTCCCACTTCTGATTGCTCCCAGCTGCTCTTTTTCTGTACCGTGCTGCCATGTCTTCTGCACAAGTGGGCAGTTATATGCAGCAGCCATAAGTTGAGCTGAAGAATAAGGCGTTGTACCATAATATCAGATATTGAGAAAGAAAACTAATTTCAAACTAGGTTAAACTTTAATGAATACAAGGTATGAGAAGGTTGGAATGCAGGGGTTTTTATGCTATAGATTACAGAAGTTGTCAATAGTGGATTGGTAGGATAACTCAGACTTAGAGTTATACCATAGTATCTGCAGACTTTTAGATTAAGTAAAATTTGGTAACATTTTTATTACTTAAGTCAACTAGACAAACCTTTTGTAAGAGGGGACATAAATTTCTGTATATGTTAAAATCTAGGTAATCTTTCCCCTACAGACACAGAGACTGATGACCAACAACTTGAGGAAGTTCCATTGTATAATGATGTAATGCTCCCCTCATCTAATGAGAAATTGCAGAATATAAATTTGGCAATGTCTCCATTACCTGCCTCTGAAACTCCAAAGCCACTTAGAAGTAGTGCCGACCCTGCACTCAACCAAGAAGTTGCGTTAAAGTTAGAACCAAATCCAGAGTCACTGGAACTTTCTTTCACCATGCCCCAGATTCAAGATCAGCCAGCTAGTCCTTCTGATGGAAGCACCAGACAAAGTTCACCTGAGGTAGGTGTCATAATATAATTAGAAAAGGATAACTTACAGATTTTGATGTTTGGGGATGTATTTGTAAATTTGAACCACGTGTCATAGTTTGTTTGTGTGACTTTTAGCACTTTTAAAATTACTGCAAAAGCTCTGCCTAACTTTGACCTCAGTCCCATGTTTCAGGCTCAAAAACAGTCAGGAATGTGGGAAGGAGATGCCTTAACATAAGGCAAAAGGTAAAACATACATTGCTCCTCTGTGTATTTAATATCAGTAGGACAATAAAAGTCTTGAATTTAGACATCCACAGAGGACAGTACTGTGTGCTTATGACTGCTCCAAGCCCATTCATATTACCCTTTGAGTTGGAGAATTATCCAGTAGCAAAGGGCTTTGCCCAGTTTAGTACAATTTCCATCACTGTATTGACATTCTATGTACGTATTATATGAAAATGCCAAGTCTTACCCAGAGTAAAAACTTTACATTAAATTTAAGTTCTGTCTTGATATTAGTTTTCTCATATAAAAACAATCTTTAAGGGCTAGTTGGGCCAAGACTGACAGTATCAAATAGGGCTCTATATCCCAATCTAGACATACTTGATTTCAGAGCTTCTTATGTCTAAAAACATGCTCATGGATGGGGACTACTCATATTTGAGTATTATGAGTTGATAAGTGAGGCTCAATTAAGCCTTAAAAAGTGATACATTATTTTACATTAAATATTTATTCATTCAAACTGGCAAGCTAAAAAAGTAGGAGATCTGACATATCATAGCCTTCCAGAGAATGTATCTATTCTCTGGGGGCTCAGTTTTGTATAGCGCAAAAAAGGAATCATTTTGTTTCTAATCCAACCAAAATAAATCTAACAAAAATGTTAAGACGAGGAAGGCAAAAGTTTATGCTTAGAATATACAGCTGTCATTTTTTGGTTAGAATTCTTGCTGAAAACTAAACTAGTACTACATTCATTAAGGTGAATACAAGTTAAGAACTTCAGTCTGCAGCCCTGTCCCTACCCCAGCCCCCAGAATTGCTGTGCGATTTTTAGGTAGATCACTATAGCAACATGGCCTCAGTACACAGCTAGATTCCAGTGAGTGTATCATCTAGTTATTGGCCAGCTAGGTACCATTGGGTGTTGAACTATTAGGTGAGTTTTATTCTTTAGAATAAGCAGATAAACACATCTTTTAATTTTATAAATGATGTTATGTACAGTTAGAAATGGATATATTGACAAAATTATAAGTGTAAGTTCAAAATTTTAATTTCTCACTAGTTAGATAATTTGATAGAAGAGAAGAGTTCTGTTGTGTATTCTCTGAGATGAGGTTTGCAAATTCTAACAACTAGCAAAACATTTATCCAAGCTTCCTCAGAGAAAAGTAAAATATATTAATTCTTTTTACAGCCTAACAGTCCCAGTGAATATTGTTTTGATGTGGATAGTGATATGGTCAATGAATTCAAGTTGGAATTGGTAGAGAAACTTTTTGCTGAAGATACAGAAGCAAAGAATCCATTTTCCACTCAGGTATATAAACTTGTTTATTATATATATTTTCTATTAAAATTTATTTATTAATTTTTATTCTCAAGTGGCTGTGGGTTTAACTTGTTTTTGCTTCATAAGGTATGGCCATTGTAAAAACTCATGTATCTTGTTTTAAAGGACACTGATTTAGACTTGGAGATGTTAGCTCCTTATATCCCAATGGATGATGACTTCCAGTTACGTTCCTTTGATCAGTTGTCACCACTGGAAAACAGTTCTACAAGTCCTCAAAGTGCAAGCACAAATACAGTATTCCAGCCCACTCAAATGCAAGAACCTCCTATAGCCACCGCCACTACCACCGCCACCAATGATGAATTGAAAACAGTGACAAAAGATGGTACGGAAGACATTAAAATACTGATTGCATTTCCATCTCCTCCCCACGTACCTAAAGAACCTCCTTGTGCCACAACGTCACCATATAGTGATACTGGAAGTCGGACAGCCTCACCCAACAGAGCAGGAAAAGGAGTCATAGAACAGACAGAAAAATCTCATCCAAGAAGCCCTAATGTGTTATCTGTCGCTTTGAGTCAAAGGTATTTATACGTAACATTAAACTTATACTTTGGTCATTATTCTTAAGGAAATGTGTATGATGGTAAATTATTTTTAAACATAGCAAACTTTTTCATATTTATACTTTAAGGAACATAAAATTGACATACGAATTCTGAACTTAAAACAAGCACTCAAAAAACTGTTTCTAAATTAGCTTGTGTATTACTTTATAGTCACATCACTTATCTAAATGTAGGAGTAGGAGGGTCTTCTAATACCTCTAAAAATAAAATCCAGCCAGTAAGTTCTGTAAATGTACAAAAACTGGCCCAGTTTCTTGTAATTGCTTAAATCAGACTAGTTAACGATCCTCTCTGAGCTCTTTTTAAGCTCACCTGAAGAAAAGCCGTCCCAACTTAAGTGTGTGTGTTAGTTTCCCAGTTGTGTCCAACTCTTTCCAACCCCATGGACTGGAGCCCACCAGGCTCCTCTGTCCCTGGAATTTTCCAGACAAGAATACTAGAGTGGATAGCCATTTCCTTCTCTAGGGGATCTCCCAACCAGGGACCAAACCCGGCTCTTCTGCACTGCAGGCAGATTCTTTACCATCTGAGCCACCAGGGAAGCCATTCCAACTTAAGGGTATTAATAATTCTCCATTCCAAATTGAACTTATGGTCTTCAGTCCTCAGCATTCAATACAGATACTTAATAAGCATTTAAAAATTTTGGATGTATAGTTACAGCTATATTTATACACATATATATATAGTAGATAGATAACTATGTAGTTATATATAACCATATTATAACTATTGCGTTTTGTTTTTCCTTTTTATTTATAGAACGCTAGCTGTATCACAGATTAAGTAGGTTGGTTTTTGGAGGGTGGTTTGTACTAGGCCTTGGGTGCAGGATGTGGGACCTAGAGATCAAACCCATAAAGTTGGAAATGGATATATTGATAAATACATCCATTGGGTGTGCCGAGTCTTAATTCTTAGACCACCAGGGAAGTCCCTAAGTATTAAAATAGGTTTTTAAGAGGTACAGTAGGAATCTAAGCATGTTCTATGACATTGCTTTTACGGAGTTAACTTGAGCAAACATATGGACACCACCAAAATTTTAAGTTATAATTTTGGTGTATGATTTGCAATAGGATTTGATGTATTTTAAACGTGAGGCAATAGTCAGAGAAAACGAGTCAGTGGGGTGGTGTGTGGGGGACAGAAACGATTCCTTCTCCACAGTGCCTAGACTGAGATGTTAATAGCAATAGGAAAAAGCACTGCCATAGCCAGAGCTTATGGCTTTTTCTCCTGCCCTGCATCACTACTTTGACCTAGAATGCTAGTAGAGACCTTTTCCCGGAACTTGGAAAAGATCTTGCAACTTTAACAAAGAAGTATTCTACATTACTTTTCTACTGTATCACCAACCAACTTTGGAGCTCCCCTGGGCAATGACAGTGTTACTAATATTTAACTCGGTACCTAACATGTACTTCCTTTATAAATGGTTATTGGATGAAGAAAAGAATGAACTTAGCAACAGAATTAGCAATAATCTGTAATTTATAGTTACAGAGATGAGATTTTTCAGTTTTCTAAATAAGTATGTACTTGTCAAAACCAAAGTCCAACAAACATCTAGTCAAATTAATGATTTTTTTTACATTAGTTCCAATACAGTGTGCACTAAACACTTTAAGAAATGAATTTACCTTTCAGAACTAGATGGAGGCTTTTTCTTTACTACCTCTCTTGGTAATTTGAAAAAATTAAAGTGCTGTATTAAACCAGACAACTTGAAGTTTTAAAGATTGAAAATAAACTATTCAAAGTACTACTACTAAGATGATATTTACATGATAGACTGAGTTATCCTTAATAAAGATAACATGTATATAAAAATTAAAATATGCCTGTCTATATATTGAAGGTTTTATAGAATTTTTTAAAAATACAAAACAAGACTGCATGTAGGAGAGCAGTTAGAGTAGTACCTCACCATACGCCATTCTCAACTAGATGAACAGAGCAAGGTTCTATTATCATTATGTTGGGGTTCAGGGTAGGGAGCTGGTTCTTGAAAAGACAAAACATATAACAAAATCGATGTACTTGACACATAAAACAGTCCTTTACTGTTTACTATTAATTTTAGATACAGATAGTTCAAGTTTGATAATCAGATCAATACTGAGGGCAAAACAGCTTAGTGGGAAGATCACTGGGAAGGAGAGTGGGTATTAGGAGACCTACAGTGTACTTCCATATTTGCAGCTAATTAGGAACAGAGTAAGTTACCTAACAGGCCTCAATTTTTATTTATAAAATATGTATTATATACGTGTATTATCTTGGGGACTAGAGCAAAGGTAAAATGAACTAATGAAGATGCAAAGTTTTATAAACAGTGAAAGCATTATTCGAATGTGAAACTTATATTACAGTAGTCCCAAGAATATGTATGTATTAGATGGAATGAAAGGCCAATATTTAACTCTTTAACATCAATTTAGTTCTGTTCACTTATGTTTTATAAATAGGGTAATGAATAGTTTAGGAAATTTTGTTTTAAAAAATAAGCTTTGACTTTTAGGGCAATAAACTTTAGTATAATCAGGGAAACTCTTATGTATAACATATCCCTTAATGTTGGAAAATAGTCATTATATATTTTGTTTAAAAAGCTAATGGGATATTTTTAAAATAAATAAAACAACCATATTTTTTATTAAAAAATTGTTTGCAGAACTACTGCTCCTGAGGAAGAACTAAATCCAAAGATACTAGCTTTGCAGAATGCTCAGAGAAAGCGAAAAATTGAACATGATGGTTCACTTTTTCAAGCAGTAGGAATTGTAAGTGTGACAGCATGTTTGCTTTTCTATTCTAGCTGATGTGCTATTTTTGAGTTAGATATATAGGTAACTCCTTGTATCTTCCAAATACTAATGTTACATTCTCAGAAGTTACACGCTGGTTTCTTTCACTTTGTACATGTTCTTTTTTAAAAGTACAAACATTTAATGAGTACAGTCTCAAAAAATTCCAAACACTAGAGATGTACTTAGAGTAAGTATAGTTCTCCCCTCATTCCACACCCAGTATCACTACCAAGTCTCTTTCTCTTCCCTTTTGGTTACTTTCCCTTCTTACCCACAGAACACAGTCAGTGCTAGTATAACCCATACTGATATTTTCAGACCAAATTAACTGGAAAGCATTTTTATGTAGTTGTCATATGAGTGGCAAATGAATTCATCACAGCAGTATTAAAAATAGAATTTAAATAACTGAGAGCAGTCTTTAAGAATCTTGCCTATGTATTGTTAGCAAATTTATACTGATTTCAAAGTCCGTGATTTAAAAAAAAATTCAACATAGTAAAATTGAAATAATTTTACTGTTTTCAGGGAACATTATTACAGCAACCAGATGATCGTGCAACTACCACATCACTTTCTTGGAAACGTGTAAAAGGATGCAAATCTAGTGAACAGAATGGAATGGAGCAAAAGACAATTATTTTAATACCCTCTGGTTAGTTTACTCTTTCTTCCATTAAATATCACAAAGAGAATTAAAGTATATGAAACTTTTATTTAGGAGCTTTACTCCAAGTGAGAGTGATTTCCATTCCTTACCAGGATTAAAAAGTAAGGCTGCATTTTATTTGATCAGTAATAGTTTCCAGATGGAACTCTGAATTATCTTTGATCTGTCTGTGTGCTATCAATAATGAATAGAAGCTGAAATTTGTACATTTTAATGCCTTTTTCTAAATTGGTTTAAGTCACTCCTCTGTGCCTTCAAGGTTCTTTTAAACAGTTGTGACATAGCACCAGTAATGCTTGTTTGTACTTTCTTGATTACATAATTGTAGTTTTGCCTAACAGATTAAAAATCCTTCTAAAGCTAACTGTCCTTATTTTCCCCAATACCTAGTGTATAGTTGCTGTTTAATAATATTCATTGATTAGATGAATGAATACTTAGATATATATCTCTTTGTTTTTCAGATTTAGCATGTAGACTGCTGGGGCAATCAATGGATGAGAGTGGACTACCACAGCTGACCAGTTATGATTGTGAAGTTAATGCTCCTATACAAGGCAGCAGAAACCTACTGCAGGGTGAAGAATTACTCAGAGCTTTGGATCAAGTTAACTGAGCTTTTTCATAATCTCATTCCTTTTTTTGGACACTGGTGGCTCATTACCTAAAGCAGTCTATTTATATTTTCTATATCTAATTTTAGAAGCCTGGCTACAAATACTGCACAAACTCGGTTAGTTCAATTTTGATCCCCTTTCTACTTAATTTACATTAATGCTCTTTTTTAGTATGTTCTTTAACGCCAGATCACACACAGCACATTTTCATAGTTCTTCGGTATTTAAACCATTGCATTGCAGTAGCATCATTTTTAAAATGCACCTTTTTATTTATTTATTTTGGGCTAGGGAGTTTGTCCCTTATCGAATTATTTTTAATAAGATGCCAATATAATTTTTTTAAGAAGGCTGTAACCTTTCATCATGATGAGTTTAAAAAATTTTTACTCAGTTTTTTCACATTTTACATAAACAATAATGATTTGCCAGCAGTACATGGTAGCCGCAATTGCACAATATATTTTCTTAAAAAAATACCAGCAGTTACTCATGCAATATATTCTGCATTTATAAAACTAGTTTTTAAGAAAAAATTTTTTTTGGCCTATGAAATTATTAAACCTGGAACATGACATTGTTAATCATATAATAATGATTCTTAAATGCTTGTATGATTTATTATTTAAATGGGTAAAGCCATTTACATGATATAGAAAGATATACATATATCTGGAAGGTATGTGGCATTTTTTGGATAAAATTCTCAATTCAGAGAAATGATTTGATGTTTCTGTAGTCACTTTGCCAGCTCAAAAGACAATACCCTATCTGTAGTTGTGGAAGTTTATGCTAATATTGTGTAATTGATATTAAACCGAAATGTTCTGCCCACCCTGTTGGTATAAAGGTATTTTGAGCAGATTGTGAACAAAAAAAAATCATGCTTTGTTAGCAAAATTGCCTAGTAATGTTAATTTGCTCAAAATCTGATGTTTGGTTTTATGCACTTTGTCGCTATTAACATCCTTCTGTTTTCATATAGATTTCAATAATTGAGTAATTTTAGAAGCATTATTTTAGAAATATATAGTTGTCACAGTAAACATCTTGTTTTTCTATGTGCATTGTACAAATTTTTCATTCCTTTTGCTCTTTGTGGTTGGATCTTTTAACACTAACTGTATGGTTTTGTTACATCAAATAAACATCTTCTGTGGACCAGGCCCCCTTTGACCAGCTTTTATGTTAAAATAATGTTTGTTTCAACACCTCCAACTCATAAAATTGTTTACCAACAGTTTAAGTATTTTATATTACATTATTCTTGCTATTTCTACATTTACCCTATTGCCATCACTTTATACTGTGTCCCTAATTGTAATGTTAAATAATAACAAACCATAATATTCCACTGTAAAAAATATGCTTTTAGAAAACTGTCATTTATGAATTTATGTACCTTTAATTTATTAAAGTAAAACAAAATTTTAATGTTTTAATATGAATGGGATGAATGAAACAAATCCTTAACATTATAGTTACATAATTTTGTAAGGGTTAAAAGTTCCTTGTAAGATTTCCAATCTTATTTTCACTCACATATGAAGCTATTTAGACCTTGAGTGATACAGGATTTGTCCAAGCCTTAAAGGTAATAAATGGCAGACCAAAGATTTAAACTTAGGTCTTGTGACTCTTAATATGAAACTAGAAAAACCTTGCTTTGTTTCTGCCTTATTCATACTGTATGTTTTAAAATTTTTTAATAGCTTTATTCATTTTTCTACATTTTAAAAATAGCAATTTTTTTTTACTGTAAAAGTAATACATTCTCACTTAAAATTTAAAAACTCAGCACAAAAAGATATAACAAACAGTGAATCCTTGCTCCTAAAAGTAACAACAGATTATTTTTATGGATAAATTAAATCCTTACAGAGCCTTAGGCCCAGTATACTGAGGTTACAGGAACATCCTGAATAAAATTAAGCCACAGACCTTAAGTGGCTGTTTTTAATCTTAGAATGAAGAAAATGTGATTACAATTACATGAAAGTTTGGGAACAAATGTTTACTAAGACTCAATCTAAGTTTTGTGAGGCATATGCATATTTCACTGCAAATCCCATGATCCAAAGTGCTTCTGAATTTAATTACAGATAGTACTGGAGGTGGTATTTTAGAATAAAGTAGTTAAAGTAGTTGCTTAATATTCCCAGTTGAAATTGAAAACATTCTCATTTTGGTAGCAAATTAAGCTGAAATCTAGAAGTTTATCATTTTCAAGTATTAGTAATGGTCAGATCTGTAATGACCAAGAGTAGGAAAATGACATTTGGGAGCAATGATTTAGATGAGAAAGCCACTTTAAAGGACAGTGCAGCTGGAAGAAAACAAGTATCCACCCCTCTCATTTAGAAAACAAGCCCCCTGGAGTGCTTGAAGCTGTTTTAAATAGCAGAACCAGTCCTTCTTCCAGCAGCATGCCAGCCTCTTTGAGACCATCACAAATGTCTTTATAATGTCTTCATCCAAGTATAGCCCTGCCCCAGCAACCATAGATAGACCTGTAATGTCTCCCTTACGCATGGCTGTAGTTTCCCCTTCTCTGATGCTGATGTGAATGAATGACCATAGTGTTCTTTTCACATCTGAAAAAAGTATGGCAAAGGAGTTTGGTGTATTTTGTTCATTTGTTCTAAGTTTCACTGTTTACTTTGGAACTGAAAGAGTTCCATGGAGATTCTACCACTGCTGTGTACAAGTTTTAGATTAAGAGTTAAAATGAACCTAATGTCTGTTAGCACTCTATGCTAAGCTTTTTGCGTGTTATCACAATCTTCCAAAAAACCCTATGAATTAGGACCTGCATTTCATTTTGTAGATGACATAAGTCTTGGAGAGGTAGCCAAAGATTCAGAGCCTCTGTTGGGGTGCTAGCCAGTCCAGTAAAACCCTACCCCTCTCCCCATTAACTGTTTAAATGACAAATATCAATAGAAAGCAATAGGGATGTAGGGAACTGAGGGTGGTAGTGCAATCACAGAGGACATCGAGGGGATGTTCTATGAGAGGAATGGCAAGACAAAGGGAAATGAATAAAAGTATTCTGGTGCTATTTAGTGAGTTTTGAGTTTGAACTAGAGATTCAGGTGTCTGCTTATGGTGACATTAACTCACAGGTAAATGAGGTGGTTTATGAAAAGCACAGTGATAAACTATAAAAGGCCACATGAATATTGGTATGGTTTTGTCAGCGCTTTTTGATTTAAAGGCATGCTAGACACATTTATTTTCTTTTAAGCTTGTGTTAACCTCACAACTACCATTTCTAAATTTCGATTTCTCTTTACAACCTTTAAAATACAAAAAAAAAAAAGGATGAACTTAAAGTTACAGGGTTTGCTGAAACCTAAGCATTCTAAAAGTTCAAATTTCTAAGGTAGCAACGTCAAAAACAAGTTGCAACGAATACAAAAAAAAAATTAACGGGGTTTGATTAAATAAAACCTTTGCAAACATGGTAGCTAAAACCAACAAAAATGTAAAGAAAAAATGTTACTCGGGTGTTTAAGTCTGTTACTAACCACTTCGCTCGTATTTCATCCCTTTAAATAGCGCTGAACCTGTTGTCCCAGATCATTTTACAGACAATTAGTTCAATCTGTAGGATCTGAAATAAAATAGTCTCCTTGTAAGACAAAAGCTACACTTTACCACTACCTCCTATGAACACCTTCTGGAGCTTTGTTGTGTTCACACCTTTCCGAGCTTTGGACATAATTTTTATTCTTACCTGTAGTGGACGGTTTTATCCAAGACGCTGCTCAGACACCCGATCTCCTTGTACTATTTAATTTCTTTTATTCCCTTTTCTTGGCTCCATTCCCGGACGGAGAGGAAAGACAGGTGCCTGAGAGCGGCAGTGATCAGACCCTCAGCGGGGAAAATAACTAGGATGCGGAAGGGACCGGCTACCCCTTCTGTTTCTGGCGCCCTAGTGCCTACATGATAAGGATGTGAAACGTGAGCCGCCCAAAGAAACTTCTCCAAACCCCGCCCGCCGCCCTGCAGGCCACGCCCCAGTACGTGCTGGGGCGCAGCACCGCAGCCCTGGCCCCGCCCCGGGACTGGGGCCCGGCGCGAGGCAGCAGGAGCGGCGCGTGGATCCGCTGCCCCAGGCTCCCGCCTACGTGTGGGAGAGCATGTGGAGGCGCTGCCCCGCCCGGCCTTGGAAAGCACGCGCGCGGGCGGGTGATCGCGAGGAGGCGCTTGGCGCGAGGGCTCTGCGCTGCTTGTTGTCTTCAGAGACTCGTCGGATTTTGCTGCCCGCCCTTCCTCAAACTTGGTCGCTTCGGATGTTGGGGTTGCGGAAGGAGAGGGGGAGGTGGTGGCGGAGAGATCTGAAGGACGGAGACAGGAATTGTTGATGTAGTTAGAACTGTCTTCTGAACTCCTAAGCAGATGCTTTGGAGTGTGAACCTCCACTCCAAATACCGAGAAAATCCATCAGGGAAATACCGGGGGATTGCCTAAAAGATTGAGTAGCTATGTTAAGATTTTTAAAAAATTACTCCCCATCCACTAATAACTTGTCAAAAATAGAGGAGTTGTGCGTTTATTTCAAGATAGTAACCTTAAAGGCACTCAGAGACTTCATTTTAAGCATTTGAGATATGCCTGATTAATAGAAACTTAAGCTTCCCCAGGTGGATTTTTATTGTTGGTTTGGTTTTTTGCCTGACCTGTTTTTTGAATTTGTTGTGACTGCACCCTGAGAATCCTTTGGGAGAAGATAATCTTTTTGGACAGAAGGGTAGTGAGTTTACGCAAAGTGGAAAAGCTCGGAGCCTTAAATTTAATCTGTAATTAGTTTACGCAGTCTGTTGTAAAGTGCGGGGTGAGGTATTGTTTAAATTACCCTCTGTATATCCGCAGCAGACTATGTTTTATATTTTGTTTTCTTCAGGAAAATTCATTATTTATGTTTTTTCAAATAGAATTCCCTAAAAAGTAGGACATTAAACATTTTCTTATTTGACATGTAAAAAAATGTGGCTGAGGTGTTGTGAATATTTTTTTCCTAATAAAAACTGATCTGTAGCCCCAGTCTCTGTGTGTTTAATTAGAGAAGTGTCCTTTAGGGAGAGTGCTACAACTTTTTTCATCTTATGGATGTTTAATCACTGTACAATGGTGATTCTTTCACAGAGGAGAGCAGGCTGGAGGTTTGGGGGAGTGGTATGCTTTAATGTTTATCGCAAAAGCACTTTTTAAAATTGCATATGTAGCCTGACAAGTAGGCTAGAATACTGTCAAGTCAAATATTCTTTAGGGATCTTTAGAATATTAAAACATTAAGAAACACTATTTTATGTAGAGATCTTTTCCATGTATTTTTGGACAATATTACTGGCTCTTTGAAAAATATTTTTTTTAATGCTTCCACACAGAACTGCTTATGATTACTTGAACAGGACTACTGGACAGCTTTGGGGTAAGCCTTTATAGACTTTGCCTGACTGCCCAGCCTGCAGGTAGACAATTTAAAGCAAAAACCTAACTGAAGTAAAATTAGAGACAATCACCAATTAGAGAGGAGCCTGGAAAGCCTAGGTGGGTGCTTTGCCTCTTTCTAGGCAAATTGAGCTGCTAATATTTTTCGGCCCTATGAACATCACCTTAAGCTGTTGCTTATTATTTTTCAGCCTTCTGTGATGATTTATGTATGTCTTTTCTCCCCTATTAGACTGAGTTCCTTCAAAGCAAGGTTCCCATCTGATTCATCTTTGATTGTTTCTAAAACCTTCCACTTTGCTTGCACAAGGACAACACACACGATTGAGGGTGGGAGAGGATCTCGTGTGACACAGACCAGAGAAGAAATGACCAGAAGAAAGGGGGAAACAACCATTTTCTAGCTCTTCCAGTGAAATCTATTCAAAGAAGAGTTTCTGAGGCTTGAGTGAGGCCAAGGTGCTTGCTATGTTTTGTGTGTTTGTGGCACCTCAAAATTCATATGTTGAAATCTAACCTCCAAGATGATAGCTCAGTATTAGGAGGTGGGGACTTTGGGAGGTGATTAGGTATTCAGGATGAAACCTTAATGGGATCTGTGCTCTTGTTAAAAGAGGCTCCAGAGAGTTCCATTGCTCCTTTGGCTTCGTGAGGAAAATGCATTTTAAGAAGACCAGAAGTAGATACCAAGTTTCTGGGTGATTTGGCTGAAATGAGAATGCTTATTCACTGATAGTAAAGTATAAATCTTTTGAAGTTTTACATTTGCACTCTTTATCATCTAATAATTCCTCTCAGATATATATACTCCGCACTCCTGCAACATATAAATAGAAATCCATATTAAACCAACAAAAATAAAGGGTACCCAGTGAAACTGTGTTTAAGATGAACAATGAATAATTCTTTTAGTTGGCCTGAAATTCAAATTTAATTTGGTCTCATGTATTTTATCTGGCAATCCTACAAATAAGACAGGAAAAAGTGTTCATAAAACATGGTTTATAACAGCAATATCTGGAACCCACCTAAATTTTCATTGAGGAAATAATAAACTGTATATTCACCCAGTGGAATATTAGGAAGTAATGAAAATAAATGAATTACAGCTATGAGAAATAAATGAATCTCAGAAACACTATTAAACTTAAAAAGCAATTCAAAGACTATGTATTATAAATTGCAACACCATTACAGTAAAGCTCAAAATCAACCACAAGTAAACAATAAATTGTTTAGAGATCTGAACACATGTGATAAAATATTTACAAGAGAACGAGAAACAAAATAAGATAGCTGTTATTAAATAATGGCAGAGGCAGGAGAATAGAGGAAGAATTCAGAGATTTATGTGAAAGGTGTTGGTCACATTCCAGTTCCTATACATGTAGAAGGTACACAGGTGTTCATATGCCTGCTATGCGTCTTATTTAGACATGTTACATAAGTTTTTCTATAATGCGTATTACATAACGTTTTTAAAAAAAAAAGATGAATGATAAGGAAAGTTACAGAGAGCCCTTATACTTTTAGGATAACTCTCCAAAAGCATAAGAATAGCATGACTTGCAATCACAGAAATAGTGAAAGATACAAAATATTACTTGATAGCCAGCTCCTGAGAGATGCTAGAAGGTGGAATGTACAAAGAAAACAGATTCAGCCATGGTGCTGGAGAAGACTCTAGAGAGTCCCTTGGATACCAAGGAGATCAAACCAGTTAATCCTAAAAGAAATCAACTCTTGAATACTCATTGGAAGGCCTGATGCTGAAGCTGAAGCTCCAGTACTTTGGCCACCAGACTCCAAGAGCTGCCACACTGGAAAAGATCCTGATTCTGGGAAAGATGGAGGAGAAGCGGGGAACTGGGGGACGGGTCGACAGAGGATGAGATGGTTGGATGGCATCACCAACACAGTGGACATGAGTTTCAGCAAACTCTGGGAGATAATAAAGGACAGGGAAGCCTGGTAGTAATGCAGTCCACAGGGTCAAAAAAAAAGACATGACTTAGTGACGGAACATAAAAAAATCAGATACAGTACTTTTTGCTAAGTAATGTGCTAGACCGTGGTGGTGGTGGGGTGGGATATTTACAAGAGCTTCTCAAGAGTGAAGGGTGTTAAGGCTACAACCAGAGAGCCATACATTAAGCACGGGTATTATAGCCTACAGGACAGTAAGTCCAGTCTGCGTGGGAGTGTCCTCAGTCCCTTCAGTCATGTCTGACTCTGCAACCCTATGGATTATAGCCCGCCAGGCTCCTCAGTCCATGGGATTCTCCAGGCAAGAATACAGGAGTGGGTTGCCATGCCTGCCTCTGAACTCCAGTCTCAGTTCAGTTCAGTCGCTCAGTCGTGTCCGACTCTTTGTGACCCCATGAATTGCAGCACGCCAGGCCTCCCTGTCCATCACCAACTCCTGGAGTTCACCCAAACTCACATCCATCGAGTTGGTGATGCCATCCAGCCATCTCATCCTTTGTCTTCACCTTCTCCTCCTGCCCCTAATCCTTCCCAGCATCAGAGTCTTTTCCAATGAGTCAACTCTTTGCGTGAGGTGGCCAAAGTACTGGAGTTTCAGCTTTAGCATCATTCCTTCCAAAAAACATCTAGGACTGATCTCCTTTAGAATGGACTGGTTGGATCTCCTTGCAGTCAATGGGACTCTCAAGAGTCTTCTCCAACACCACAGTTCAAAAGCATCAATTCTTTGGCACTCAGCTTTCTTCACAGTCTAACTCTCACATCCATACATGACTACTGGAAAAACCATAGCCTTGACTAGACAGACCTTAGTCGGCAAAGTAATGTCTCTGCTTTTCAATATGCTATCTAGGTTGGTCATAACTTTCCTTCCAAGAGTAAGCATCTTTTAATTTCATGGCTGCAATTACCATCTGCAGTGATTTTGGAGCCCCCCAAAATAAAGTCTGCCACTGTTTCCACTGTTTCTCCATTTGCCATGAAGTGATAGGACCAGATGCCATGATCTTCGTTTTCTGAATGTTGAGCTTTAAGCCAACTTTTTCACTCTCCTCTTTCACTTTCATCAATAGGCTTTTTAGTTCCTCTTCCCTTTCTGCCATAAGGGTGGTGTCATCTGCATATCTGAGGTTATTGATATTTCTCCCAGCAATCTTCATTCCAGCTTGTCTTTCTTCCAGTCCAGCATTTCTCATGATGTACTCTGCATAGAAGTTAAATAAGCAGGGTGACAATATACAGCCTTGACGTACTCCTTTTCCTATTTGGAACCAGTCTGTTGTTCCATGTCCAGTTCTAACTGTTGCTTCCTGACCTGCATATAGGTTTCTCAAGAGGCAGGTCAGGTGGTCTGGTATTCCCATCTCTCTCAGAATTTTCCACAGTCTATTGTGATCCACAGTCATAGGTTCTGGCATAGTCAATAAAGCAGAAATAGATGTTTTTCTGGAACTCTCTAGCTTTTTCAATGATCCAGCAGATGTTGGCCATTTGATCTCTGGTTCCTCTGCCTTTTCTAAAACCAGCTTGAACATCTGGAAGTTCATGGTTCACATACTGCTGAAGCCCAGCTTGGAGAATTTTGAGCATTACTTTACTAGCGTGTGAGATAACTGCAACTGTGCGGTAGTTTGAGCATTCTTTAGCATTGCCTTTCTTTGGGATTGGAATGAAAACTGACCTTTTCCAGTCCTGTGGCCACTGCTGAGTTTTCCAAATTTGCTGGCACATTGAGTGCAGCACTTTCACAACATCATCTTTCAGGATCTGAAATAGCTCCACTGGAATTCCATCACCTCCACTAGACCAGTCTACTTCTCAGTAAACCCTCTTTGGATCCTATTTCCACGTGGCAGTGATTGAGGTTGGGAGATGTTCCTTTTTAGGTGTAAAAGTTGACTTGTCACCCTAGGATCACTTTAAAGGGGAGAGATGGTAAGTGTAATAATGATTGGCATAATGTATAATATAGGACTAAAATCCTTCTTTGGCTCACAGGTCCCCTGAGAATTAAACTTATTTACTGAAATTAATCACACCCACCTTCTCCAACAGATCTGAGATCCTGAGGCAAACGGTTACGCAGGCGCAGAACACATCGCGAAAGCGTAGGTAGATCCGGCTGGAGGTGGAGTTGAAACGGCCGGAAACGCGTCACGGAGGGCGTGTGCGTCAGGTCGTAGTAGGTGGGGCTCAGAGCCTCGTTTCCTCGGCTACCGCCGGCAGCTGCCCTGCGCTTGGCGTGCTTGCTTTGCAGACATGGGGGCGCCTTCAGGCTTGAAGGACGACTGCGAAGCACTGCTCAGCCGCTTCCAGGAGATGGATAGCGTGCGCTTCGAGGACTTCACTGAGCTCTGGAGAAGTATGAAGTTCGGAACCATCTTCTGGTGGGTGTTTCTTGTCCCGCCTATCTCTGTGCTCAGGGGTTGCGTAACAAGTTTCTTCCATCCCTTTGGCTTTGCGGCACCTGGGAAGGGCTGAGGAAAGTGGCAGTCTGAACACTGTCTTCGTCTCTCCTGGGCCGTCATCTGTGCTTGGCAACGCGTTTTCCCTGCGCGATTTCGTTGGCTTGGGTTTCATGCATCCATTTTGCGGCTTCCTCCCAGATACGTATAGCTCTACCTGGCCGCCCTTCTGAACTCTTCTACCTCCACTACCTCACCCTGACCTAGATCACCGTCGCGTGCCCTCCCTCTAGTCTTGTTTTCTTAGAACTCCATGTTTAAAAACAAACACACAAGCAAAGACAAAACCCTGCATGATTGAATTCATTTTTCATACAACTGCTGAACTTGTAAAGTGCAGATTTGATCATGCATGTCACCACCCTTAAATGGTTTCCGTTGCGTCTGAGTACAGCTCAAATTCCCTAACAAGGTTGGCAAGACCCTTCGACTGGCCTTTGCCCAGCGTTGCAGCTTCATCTACCAGCCCAGTTCATGGCTCTCTACATGCGTGTCCTCAGTCTGGACCTTTACCCCGACTGCTTTTGCCTGGCTACCTTATTCTTCATTCAGGGTTTAGCTCTTGTGACAGTTCCTCAGGGAAACATTCTTTAGCCCTTCTGGACTAAATAAGGTGTTCATGCTCTTTTTCTTGTAGCACTTTGTGCTTATTTTATCTCTTGACTTAATCACATTTTAACTGTGTAGTTCAGAAGGCAGTATAGAGTAGTGGTGAGAAGCATGGATTTTGGACTCCCTGAATGTGGTCAGAGTCCTCTACTGACTGTGATAATAAGTGCACTCTAAGTGCTCAAGAAATATTCCTTATTATTACTTTAAATTTTCTACTAGATTCAGCTCTGAGGACAGTAACTGGATGGATTTAGTATTCCATTAGAATAATATTTAAAATATTTAAAAGGCTAAATTAATAAAATGAATGAGTCCTTGTGACTATAACTCTTATGTTCTGCCGAATAAAATGTGAACATTCTCTTTTTTCTCCTTGTTAATGTAAAATAAGTACCTGAGTAGTTTGTCCATTGCAGGGGATGGAGAATGGAGAACCGTTTGTTGTACAATTAATGAAAGGAGAGGAACTCTTTTTTTTTTTTTTTCTTACTGGTACTAAATGTAATGCATTTATAGCTGTATATAATCCAAAGAACAACTCTGAGATCAGTAATTATCCTTGTTTTATAGCTGAGGAAATTAAGATTTTATAAGGTTAAGTAATTTTTCCATGATCACACCACTAGTAGGTGGTACAGCAGGTACTGAAACCAGTTTGTCTTACTGTTTCTGAAACCCGTGATCTTTTTCACTGTAGCCCTCTTGGGGAAAGTGGTGGTTTAGAAAAATTTTGCTATGGTTGCCCCAACTTCTAATTTAATGAAGAAGGAACTAAAATGAGAAAACAAGTAGAGATTATTTAAGGAGTGGTGGATTTTCTTTAGAAATTGCTTTGGTTGCCGGTACTGTAATAGGTATTTTTCATTCTTGTAGTATATTCATTACTTAGAGAGCCCAGGCTTTGGAATATAGTGGGGTCTCCTTTGTTATCCTGCTGTTTACATTGGTGAACTTTTTCCCTGCAGAATTGAGAGGAGGAGGAGGAGGAGGGTTACATTGTGCTGTGGTTCTCCAACTCTTTCACCCAAATGTCTCAAGAACAGATTAGGACCCCCTAAAGCTACTGGGGAAAAACTCTATTATATATTAATATGCACATATATTTTTTAATTGAAGTATAGTTGAGTTGAATTGATTCCTTTGAACTGTGGTGTTGGAGAAGACTTGAGAGTCCCTTGGACTGCAAGGGGATCCAGCCAGTCCATCCTAAAGAAAATCAGTCCTGAATGTTCATTGGGAGGACTGATGCTGAAGCTGAAACTCCAATGCTTTGGCCACCTGATGCAAAGAACTGACTAATTGGAAAAGACCCTGATGCTGGGAAAGATTGAAGGCAGGAGGAGGAGAAGACAACAGAGGATGAGATGGTTGAGTGGCATCACCAACTCGATGGACATGAGCTTGAGCAAGCTCCAGGAGTTGGTGATGGACAGGGAAGCCTGACGTGCTGCAGTCCATTGGGTGACAAAGAATCGGACATGACTGAGTGACTGAACTGACTGACTGATAGTTGAGTTACAGCATGTTAGTTTCAGATGTGCAGTGTAGTGATTCCACAGTCAAATGCATGACAAGTGATCAACCACAAGTTCAGTGACCATCTGTCATCATACAAAATTATTGAAGTATTATTTTTATTGATGTTATTCCTTATGCTGTATATTATATCCAGTGACTTACTTGTTTTATAACTGGAAGTTTGTATCTTTTAATCCCCTTCACCTATTTTGCCCATCCGTTTATCCTCTTCCCCTCTGACATCCATCACCCTGCTCTCTGTTTATATGTTTCTGTTTTGTTTGTTTCTTTTAAGATTCCACACATAAGTGAGATTATGCATAACTTATCTTTGTCTGACTTATTTCACTTGGCATAATACCCTCTAGGTGAATCCATTTTGTAAAAATGCACCTGATCTTTGTATTTTATTCTGTAATATTACCATGGTTATTTTAATATATTACATATTTAAAATTCTTAAACCAGTAGTTAGTTGTAACGCTACTCCTTTTGCTTCCAATTCAGCAGTAAAGTTGATGCTTTTCGAAGATGCATCAAGAGTATCTAGGGCCTCACTGTAAGAAGCACAGCCAAAAATCAGGTCTTTATCCTTGAATCATGAAAGGATGAGGTGTGGAAAGCGTGTCCACTTTCTAGCAGCTGCTATTTAAACAAGTATAAACCTGTTCTGTTATTTTTTTTCACAGTCATAATATAGGTTCTCTCTGTTTTCCAGTGGTAGAATGAGAAATTTAGAAAAGAACACGTTTACAAAAGAAGCTTTGACTTTGGCTTGGCGATATTTTTTACCTCCATACACCTTCCAGATCAGAGTTGGTGCTTTGTATCTGCTGTATGGATTATATAACATGCAACTGTGTCAACCAAAACAAAAGGTAATATTTGTGAGTTGTTTTCCTCCAGCTGAAATATGAAACAGGTGCAATGTTTTCATAGCCAACTGATTTTAAAGAGAAATACCAGTGTTTCAAAATTATAATACAGTTGGGAAAAAAGATTTGCATTTACTAACAATTTTTTTGTTCCTCTTCTTTGCAGATTAGAGTTGCCCTGAAGGATTGGGATGAAATTTTAAAATTTCAACAAGATTTGATAAATGCACAACATTTTGATGCAGCTTATATTTTTAGGAAACTACGACTAGACAGAGCATTTCACTTTACAGCAATGCCTAAATTGGTATGTTATCTGAAAGAGATTGTTTTTCAAAATGAGAAATTCTATTTCATTGTTCATAAAATGCCTCAGTCTCCAGAAAGTGGAAAGAATATTATATAATTTCCAATAGTTGAGAAAAGGCTTCTTGGACTTCCCTGGTGGTCCAGTGGTTAAGACTCTGTGCTTCCAATTCAGGGGGTATGTGTTCAATCCCAGGTCTTGGTCAGGGAACTAAGATCTCAACATACTATGTGGTATGGCCAAAAAAAAGAAAAGAGAAAAGATTTCTTAAAGTAGGAAAAAAATATTGGGAATTCCCTGGTGATCCGGTGGTTAGGACTTTAGGCTATCACTGCTGAGGGCCTGGGTTCATTCTCTGGTCGGGAAACTAAGATCCTACAAGCTGTGTGTCATTGCCAAAAAAAAAGAAAAGAGGAAAAAAATGCTTTCTGCTTACTTTTTTTTTTTTGAAAGCAAAATTCAGTCTCTCCTAATAATGCAGTGTTTCTGAATGTTGTCCATTAAGTAGATGGTTAGAAGAAGAAGTTAGATGGGTATCTGCTTTGCTTATGCCTTTATTCAGATATCAGAGAGGCTACTGAAAGAGAACTAAGGGATTTTAATGCCAGTTAGAGAAAAGTTGAAACTTCCACTAATACATATTTCTTCAGTCTTGTGACACTTTCAGCTGCTAGATTGAAAGAGCATTTTAATCAAAAGATTCTAGTTCTGTCAGTTGGCAAATCTTGTAACTTCTCTGAATTTGTAAGCGTGTGGCCTGGCCTCTTAAGGGTTATTTCAAAAGTTGTTTAACAGTCTTTGAAAAATATATTTTTCAGAGTAAGTAGGTACTTACTAATTATGTACTTATCTAGTAAGTACAGACTTAGAGCTGGTTTTGTTTTTTTTTGGTCCATATTTACTTATAGATGATTTTTATTGCTGGCTTACTTATTTCAGTACTTAAAATATATCTTTAAAAATACCTGTTTTAAAAGACATTATTATTTAGCTGTCATACAGAATGAAGAAAAAAATGCAACGAGCTGAAATTACTGAAGAATTTAAGGACCCAAATGATCGTGTTTTGAAACTTATCACTTCTGATGTATTAGAGGTAAATCTGCTTTTATGTTCTTAAAATTTTTTAAAAACTGTTTTGTTGTTAACTGTATATTGAGTTTATACCTTCATCTAGTGGATACTGAAAATTTTTCTAATCATAGAATGCTGTTACCTTCTCTCAAGTGTCAGAAATACTATACCCTAAATATATCAAAATTTCTTGAATAAATTTTGAAAGAGTGAGAAATAGATGTAAAAGACTGGACTTGGACTAAGGATATTGGGATTCAAATACTGAAACTACCATTTGTATTTGACTTTAGATATATTATGAAACAAGAATTTAGTGATTTTATTTTTTTTTTAACAATATATGTTCATTTCCTAAGTTCCTTTTTACAACGCTTGAGTAAAAACCCACTATTGAAAATAGTTTGATAAAACAAAAATTTGAAGTCAAGAAAAATGGATAAGAATTAGAGTCTTAAAACAGCTTTTCAGTCTAATGTCTTTCAGTATTTTGAAATGTGCAGTATTCAGGAAAATCTTTTGCATGGATAAATAGTTACAGAGAGTTTTACCTGAGTGCGGAAGTTGCCCCGAGGTTAAAACAAAACCCCACTAAAGGGTTGCAGCGTTCTAATTAGTGATCCATTCCTTTTTTCTAAAGAATAGATTCCTATGTACATAGAAAGTGTGTAGAGTGTGAGCAGGTAGGGGCCTTGTTGTGTTTTTTCATTTCTTTGAGCCTTAGTTTCCTTCTCTTTAATATTATGATTGCAACCCTCATTTCATCCACTTGTAAGAGTTGAGACTAGGTTATTCCTGAAGAGTGCTGAGTGTGGCCTATGGCACATAGTAGACGCTTAGTAAATGTTACTACTTCCCCCCTCAACCCTGTTCAGTCTTTTCCTATGTAAGGAGTGGAAAGGGGGTCGGATCTGTGATTTGCTCAACTGTTTCTCTGTGTCCTAGATGCCACCATGTGCTCATAGCTTCAGCTGTCAGGTTGATTGGTTTTGCAAAGCACTCTGGGTCTGCTGTATATACCATTGAGCAAGAATTGTTAATCAGGGGTCCATGAATAGTCTTGAGAACGTCCATGGATCCTTTACCCCCTCTAAATTGTATGTAAATTTTTCATATGTATGGACACTTGGTGAGAATGAGGTAGTCTATCCTCAGATTGACAAAGGTGTTCATCTGCCCAGAATGTTAAGAATTACACAGAAGAAAATTATTAAGTATCTAAAGACTGGATGTGGTATAGTGCAGGAGCTATACAAGATGTTTTCTGTATATTATGAATATTTTACTCCTCAACGACATCCCTGCAAAACAAGTGCTTTAAACAAATTTTAGTTAAATTTTTTTTTTTTTTTTTTACAGAAGATGTTTTATCCCTGATTAAAAGTTGAGGAAACTAAGGCACGGAGACATTAAGTTAGGAAGCAACGGAGCTAA
Source organism: Budorcas taxicolor (assembly GCF_023091745.1). Taxonomy (NCBI): domain Eukaryota; kingdom Metazoa; phylum Chordata; class Mammalia; order Artiodactyla; family Bovidae; genus Budorcas; species Budorcas taxicolor. Next base: position 72,130,176 of record NC_068919.1, read on the forward strand.
GGTTCTGTAGCAGTGCCTGTTGGACAGCAAAGACCTTGTCTGAGCTGGGACTGGGGTTGGAAAGGTATCATTTGCAGATATCTAGTGAAATATGACAAGAATTAAGATCTTTGCCCTCTAGCAGCTGAGCAGGAAAGAAATGGGAGAAGGTCATTTATAAAATAAAGATAGGAAAAAAACTTTGCATAATAGAGAGAATTTGTTTTTTATCTTGGGGAGAGGGGAATCATTTAAAAGTTTTAGAGATTGGTGAAAATTAGAGCATATATTTAGGTTTGGGGTAAGGAGCCATTAGAAGGAGATTTTGTGTAGAAAAGGAGCTGTGAGGTCCCTTCTGTGGAGGAGGTGGTGGGTTGGTGACCAAGAGCCTAGTGGAGAGATTCCTTTGGGTTGGAGAAGGTACTTCTTCCTTGGAAACGTGAGGGAAGGAAGTGGAAATGGACTCATAATTGTGAAGAAGAGAAGCAGAAAGCAAACAGACCCAGTAGCCTTAACTTTAAGAGAGGGCTTCCTGCTGGAACCAAGAATTAGAAAGTTTGGAGTAGCATGAAGAATGAAAGATTTGGGGATACCAGAAAGGATTTGCCAAGAAGTACTGATGTGAATTATAGAGAGAGAGGCAGAGGTTGTTTTTGAACAGCAAGATGCTGTTCTTATTAGTATTCTCTTAATGAAAAACAGATGATTTGAACCCAGTTAGCTGTAATGTTTGATTGTTGACTAATTTGGTGGTAGAGCCTTAAATTTTTTCAATATGCCTTCTTAAACTTTTTTTTTTTTAATTCATTTGAAGCTCTTTAACTAAAGGTTCCTCTGTTAAATAATTGTATATGTGAGCAAGCAGATAATGGGAAGTTTTAGAGAACAGAGCTGGAGTGATGCATGGAACCACATTCTTTTGTGATTGGAGAGGAGGGTCAGAAGGGCCAGGCTGTGAAATGCCTTTTCGTGGAAGCTTCTGGGAATGGAGAAGACTGAAGCCATCCTGACTCTATCTAGCATTTTTTGGCTTGCCACAGATCTGCTTTGAAGGCCTGTTCCTTCTGTACTTGTGTTGGCTCTGTTTTTCCTGTTCTGCATAGTCTATTACCCATTTTCACTGATAATCCATAAATTGAATACTTTTCTATTTTCTTTATCCTCCTGCAAATGTAAGTCTTCATGTCAGCATATTTGAATTCTAATTATGATTCTGCCACTCAGTTATCTTTTGTGATTAAGGAGGTTTAATAAAACAAGAGAATAGAATATTGAATCAAAACAGCTGATTTTTAAAAAAATTCAGGTATAATTGATATATAATATTGTCTTAGTTTCAGGTATATAACATAATGATTCAATATTTATGTATATTGTCAAATAATCACCACAGTAAGTTTAGTTAACATCCATCACCATACATAATTACAATTTTTTAAAGCATCTGATTAATTCCAACACTGTTACTTAAATATGCCCTTTAGCAAGTCATTTCACTTTTGAATCTATTTTCTTCATTTATAAAATTATAATAATGGCATTACATGTTGAGTATTCACTGTGTGCCAGGAACTATGCTGAAGGTTTTTTGTATGTTTTTTCACTAATTATCATAATAGTCCTGCAGAGGAGGTAGTGTTTTCCCAGTTTTAAAAGCAAGGAAACAGGCTTAGAGAAGTTAAGTAATTTGCATATCATAAGGTACAGACACTGGATTTGAATGTCCAAGTGTTTAAAGCTCCAAAGCCCTACACTGACTTTTATTTCTTAATCCTTTGATTTTGTATAGTGTTTTATATTTACAGAACACTTTCAGTTGTATAAGCTCACTTAATACATCTGCATTGTGTTTGTCCAAGCGTGGAACATGATGGCGACTGAGGGATTTGTTCAAGGTCACAATCTAGCAAGTGACAGGTCTCAGGCCCCAAGCTAGTTGTCTTTGTTCTGTATTGTAGTGCATGTAACATAATGGGAACGTTATTTCCAGTGTACCATGTAAAATGTTAGGGGCTCCCCATGTCAGGACACTGTTCCTCATTGAAGATCCCGCATATGTAAGCACTCAGCAGTCCTCAGCATTTTTGAATTCCTTGAACAGATGTTGATCAAGTCCATAAAAATCTAGAAATGCATTGACTAGCCTGTCTTGGGATTGACTCAGGTGATGTAACAGTCGGTGAGCGATAGTTCTCTGCTGGTCTTGGAGCCGAGTGTCAGTGCTGGTTTTATGTGATTCTTAAGTCTGCCTGCCATAGGCTGTCTTTCTGTTTACCCTGTAGATCTGCCCATTTGTCTGGAGGTTTCTTGAGTAGGAAGGTCTAATAATTATGCCTCAAATGGTGTCATAAGTCACTATTTCATTTAATCTTGAATCTTATCACTGAAGTAATGAAGAAGCTTATGGAGATAGACGCAAGAGCTTTGAGATTTCTGAAATCACATCTCTGTGGAGGATTGGGTGAGAGTCATGAGATACGAATTCCCAGCTGAATATAAAGAATTGTGTAAATATCCTTCATGTGACAGTATGAAATAAAAATGTGATCTTAATTGTTCAGTTCAGTTCATTTCGGTCGTTCAGTCGTGTCCAACTCTTTGCGACCCCATGAATGGCAGCATGCCAGGCCTCCCTGTCCATCACCAACTCCTGGAGTTCACTCAGACTCGCATCCATCGAGTCCGTGATGCCATCCAGCCACCTCATCCTCGATTGTCCCCTTCTCCTGCCCCCGATCCCTCCCAGCATCAGAGGGGTAATATTTAAAGATATGCTCTACTACAAATAAGTTTTGTTACATCCAGGAACGCAATCCTGTATTAATTAGACTTTCCCCATCATCTCTCCATATATTGTATATCAATTAATGTTTATTGAGTTGAATTCAGTGATTCCGTATTTCTGGAAAGCAGACTTTTCATTAATGATGTACTGGTTTGCATAGTTACATTATTTTTAATATACAGTAATAAGTTATTCCTTCTCAACTCTGTCACTTTGGAAGGTGGTTTTGTTTTGTTTTGGTGCATTTCTCCTCAAAACCTGAATTAAAGGACTCATCTTTCCACTTGTAGGAAATGATGAACGTTCATGACCATTATCAGAGAATGAAACATGTAATTTCAGCTGACAAATCCAATCCGGAAAAATCCATCAACTTGATAAAAGATGATTTTTTTGAGAATATTAAGAACATAGTTTTGGAGCATCAGCAGTGGCACAAAGACAGAAAGGTTTGTAACTGTCTGATACATCACTTTTGCATTTGCATCGTACATGACTGGCTGGACATGGGTGAGGGTATTGAGAGGCAGCCTCGTTTAGTGGCTACCTCCTGTGGAACGAAGATCTGGGGGGCTTAATTTCTTCAGTTTCAGCTTTACCAGTTAGTAGCTAGGTGATGTTATTTAACCTTATGAATGGGTTTTATGTGTAATAATATATTATTATATAATTATAATTGCAACTATATAATATATAGTTAATATCCATTTAATATATATGTACACACTATGTAGTATACATAATTATAGGGAAATAAATAATCTTGGCGTACCATGGATTTAGTACAATCTTTATAATTTAGCATTTTCTGGAGGTTGCACACAGGCCGTTTTTAAGCCAAATCCTACACGTAACTTTTTTCTTTTCTTTACATAGCATTGTTCCTAATGTTTTAAAAACTTGAACTAATTACCAACATTTAAATATTTGTGGTCTTAAGATTCCAGACATCTGACTTCTCTTAAAGGTGAGAGGTTTGGTTATACTGGTCCTGCTTTGCTGCATGGCAGCAGACAGCTAGACTTCATGGTGGCTTCTCCCGTTGTGACAGAGCGCATGCCCTCTGTTCACCAATGCTCTACCTGCCTTGGTTTAACTGTTTACAAATCTCATCAATGCATATCTTCCATTTAATTTTCTGACCCAAATGCTAATGCTAGAGCTGCCCATATTCCATGTTAGTCTTTTCAGCTAGAGAAACTGTAACTCTGGAAATCTGAAGGCCAGCCTTGCTAAATTTCCCTTTGAAACCACTACTCTATCTAATTTTACTAAATACTTCTAGGAAAAGGATAAAAGAAAAAAACAAGTAATTTCTTATTACTTACTGTGTTTGATAATGTGTTAATGTTTTCACAAATGCTAGAAAGGCATTTTTATGTGTTACCTTTCATCATTATGTGTTATATATCAGAGAGATTTGTTGCTACTTTTGGCTTATATAAAGGATAATGGCTCAAAACTCAATTTTATAAAAGATGAACAAGGAAAGTGATGAGATGACAGCCTTGGGAAGAAAGAAATAATCTGACTCCTCTATGGACATTTATTTTAATATTTGACTACTTTAAGTGCTACAAATGGGTTGCACAGATGACCTAGGCACTTATGTAAACATGTTTTGAAGCACTCTCTTAATTACTCATTTTAATGGTCATGACTAAGACCTTTGAAAACCTGAAGGAAACGAGAATAAACCAGTTTTCTCACTACCACATAAATCTTTATATTATCTTTCATTAGTTAGGATTAATTTTTATTGATTTTGTAATTCTAATGAAACCTAACCATGATCTTAATGTCTGGTGGTGAGCCATGTTTCAATACTTGTGAAATATTCTTTTAGTTTTTCAGTAATTAAGTAAATGATTTCCATTGTTCTGAAAATAATTTTCAGTTAATTTTTAGTTGGTTTGAATTGTAAATGTGTAAATATAACTTACTTTATCTTTTAGAAACCACCTTTAAAACTGAAAGTTAAAGGAGGAGAAGAAAAGAGTGAGAGAAATTCACAACAATCAGAGGTCAGAAAAATTCATTATATGATTGCTTACAGGGCAGAGGTTTGGTTAGCTTCATTTTATGTGTGGCTGTGATTCTGTGTATTGACCATAACATCCTGTGGTCAATATTACAATATTAATACATACATTTGAAAATTCTGAAGGCAGTGGCAACCCACTCCAGTACTCTTGGCTGGAAAATCCCATGGATGGAGAATCCTGGTGGGCTGCAGTCCATGGGGTCGCTAAGAGTTGGACATGACTGAGCGACTTCATTTTTCAGTTTCATGCATTGGAGAAGAAAATGGCAACTCACTCCAGTGTTCTTGCCTGGAGAATCCCAGGGACGGGGGAGCCTGGTGGGCTGCCGTCTGTGGGGTCACACAGAGTCGAACACGACTGAAGCAACTTAGCAGCAGACTGCTCTTTACTGGAAACCTTGTGAAAGACGGCATCAGGCATAGACTAGGCATGAGAATGTTCCCCGTTTTCAGCGGGAAAGGGGACGGATGGTGGTGGAAGGTGCCCTCAGTCCTTACAGGGGCAGAGGAAGACTGCTGTAATGCCATGTCTTTCCTCCCTGCTTGTCAGTCTTTCGCCTAGTGTACAGCTTAAGCTACTATTCACTGCTTTCTGCCTTCACAGTTTTCATCCATCTTAGTGGATGAGGCAGAGAGCCATCTTTGGGCATAGGCAAATGAAGAGGCAGTGGCAGAGTCACCAGGGCTAAGGGCTTTCATTCTTACCCTTTTTAAATCTTGAATGAAAACAATCAGTAGCCGTGGGGTTGTTATCATGCCCCCTGTTAGAAAGTGATGCGTGTCTATGTGTCTTTACTTAATATGTGTCCAGTAAATGTTAGTTTCTTTTACCTTACTGTCTGTTTTGAATCTTATTTCTGGTAAAAAAAAACAAACTTAATTATTCGTAATTTTGCTTAATGTTTGTGTGTTTTAACTTTTTCCCCTTCTGGTTTGTTTTTACTTCCAGAGATGTGAAAGGGCAGAATCATTAGCGAAAATAAAATCAAAGGCCTTTTCAGTTGTTGTTCAGGTAAGTTATTTATTTAATAAGGTACTTCAGAAATTTACTTGATGCTCTTTTAATCACATTTTTATTTTTTCATCAAGAGTAACACTTCTGCATAATTTTAATAATCTAATAATACTGTGTAGCTTCTACAATTCAGCAGTCCTGCTTCACCACTTCCTGCCCCTGGACTTCTGATCTCAAAAGGCAGCTATGTTCACCTTTTTCTCTTTTAGTTATTTTTTTCCTGGTATTTACCTGGAATTTTGATGCCATGGTTCTTTATTAACAGTCTTCCGGCTTCTAGTATTCCTAATTATGAAAGGTTTTAGAATTTTATCTTTATCCCCAGAACTCTGGATTTTCATGATAATGTACCTTGGTGTAGGTCTTCTTTTCCACCAATGCCCTGGGCTCTTACAATTGACGTCCTTTTGATCTGATAGCCTTCAGTTCTGAGAGATTTCTCTATAAATGCTTCTCTGATCGAATTCTTTGCTGCAGTTTTGCTTTTTTTATTTTCTGGAACTTTTGTTTTCTTCTTTGTTTTTATCTATTTTTCAGAGAGCTTTCTGAACTATTATAACGGGTTTTTTTTTATTTCTGCTGACATTTTTTCATTACTAAGATTTTTTTCCTTTTCCCTGAATCTGTTATTAATTAAAAAATGGATTTCTTATTTTGTTCCCCCCCAGGTACAATATGTTTATCTGTTTGAGGATGTTAATTACAGTTTTTTGAAGTTTCTTCCTTTTCCCCCAGAGTTCTTATTTTTGTTTATTCTCTTCTCTGTCTTTCATTTTGGTGACTTTTTGCAAACGTTTGAAGATCTTGAGATCATGTTTAAGAGTGGTCATATAGAGATACCCTGGTAGCTCAGTCAGTAAAGAAACTGCCTGCAGGTGTAAGAGACCTGGGTTCAACCCCTGGGTCAGGAAAATCCCCTGGAGAAGGAAATGGCAACCCACTCCAGTATTCTTGCCTGGAAAGCTCCATGGACAGAGGAGCCTGGTGGGTTACAGTCCATGGGGTTGCACGAGTCGGACATAACTTCGTGACTAAACCACCATATAGAGATATATAGCCTTTTAGCTATATATAGCCTTAGCACCATATAGCCTTAGCACCATATAGCCTTTTAGCCTCCATGTTTTTCTTAGATCTAGTCATTTTTATCAGAGAGCAAGCTGAGGGAGGAACGTAGTAAATAAGCCCAGCTGGCAGTGTTTTGGGTGCCTACAGAGAATCCACTGACAAGCTCACCATTCATTCCTTCCAGAGACTTCATTCAATACCCCTGCTTCCAGTAAGAGGCTTTACCCCTTCCTTAGCTTTTCTGGTGCCGTCAAAAGCCTTCAGCTGCTCTGGCTTAGCCTCTCTAGAGCACTCACCTGTTTTGTACAGGAAGAGGTCAGTTGTTCAGCTTTGAGGCTGGAAAATGGGATGCTATTCCTTCTGTAGATTTTTCACATCTGTACACATTTTTTAATGACCCCAGTTCCTGATCCACTTGGACCAGCTTTCCTTGTTCACCTTTCTTCATTCTAAGTCAGCCATCACTTTTCCGCCTCCAGAGCTGTGGTGTTTCGTTTACAGCTATGTTGTTTCCTATTATCTCCCCTTTGTGAGTTCATTCATTTTTATTTCTCTCTAATTTTAGTGGGGTTTCAGGAAGGAGCACTGATAAACTTCAGTGCTTCATCTCATATTTTTTCCTGGGATTTTTTTCCTGGATTTTTTCCATGAATCTGAAAGTGTCTTTACTCTGTGCAAAACTACTATAATTCTCTGGTGGTTGAAATAAACAGGACTAAATGAAAAAACTGAAAGTGACTATAGATTAGTTATGTGTTATCAGTTTGCTTTACTGCAGTTTTGAATGAAAACATCAGGACAATAAATTAATTATTCCAAATTCTTTTAAACCGGAACTATTTCCATATTATATAGGCTAGTTGTTGCTAATTTCTTAAGATATTATGAAATACTTTTAAAATTATTAAATAATTAAATTATAATCCCCATAAATTTTTATAAGAATGTCATTGCATGGTTGTGATTTTTTTAAATTATTGAGGTACAATTAACATGTAGTGCAAGGTAGCTTTTAAACTGTTGATAATACATGTACCACATAGATGATATGACTGAAAACTGTTAGTTAGGGCTCTGCTTAAGCAAGTAAGGGAATTTATTGACTGATGTAACTAAAAAGTCCTAGGACTCTACCTCTATTTCTCATCTCTTACATTGCTTTCACTATCTTCAAGTGCTATTCGTGACAACTCCAGCCTTCCCAGCTTTCGGTTCAGTGGAAAAGGAGAATTTTCCTTTCTAATAGTTAAACAGATTTCAAAAATTGAGTTATATCAGCTATGGCAGATCACACGCCCATCCCCTGGTGGCCTTAGGGATGTGAGGCTTATTTTGACTAGATTGGGGCCACATGACCATATGGAGAGCCAGGCATAAAGTAGTTTCACTTGAAATACGTGGTGCTAACAAAGGAAAATAAAGTGTTTTTAGAAGAAAAGGAGAATAGGTTGTTAGCTGGGGAAAATATACTTGCCCTTTTTACCTCCACTTCCAGCCATGCATCTATAACTGTTAAACCCAGTAAGGAAATTTTAACCCAGTTTGAATAGATGATGATGACAGCTGCAGGGACCTCTTCCTGTTATAAAAGGGTATATACACTTGTGACAAATATTAAGCAAGCAAGTATCATGGTAAAGTACTTTATGACAAGTATTTCTGTAAATTTTTCCTCATCTTTATCTATCTGTTTTGTCGTTCCCTAAATGACCTGTTGTTCAGTTGCCCAGTCATGTCCAACTCTTTGCAACCACGTGGACTGCAGCACCTCAAACTTCCCTGTCCCTCACCATCTCCTAGAGTTTGCCCAAGTTCATGTTCATTGCATTGGTGATGCCCTCCAGCCATCTCATCCTCTGATGCTCTCTTTTCCTTCTGCCCTCACTATTTCCGAGCATCAGGGACTTTTCCAGTGAGTCGTCTGTTCACATCAGATGACCACAGGACTGGAGCTTCAGCTTCATCATCAGTCCTTCTGGTGAATATTCAGGGTTGATCTCCATTAAGATTGACTGGTTTGATCTCCTTGCTGTCCAGGGGATTCTCAGGAGTCTTCTCCAGCACCACAGTTCAAAGACATCAATTCTTTAGTGTTCTGCCTTCTTTATGGTCCAGCTCTCACAGCCATACATGACCACTGGGAAGACCATAGCCCTGACTATACCGACCTTTGTCAGCAGAGTAATGTCTCTGCTCTCAACACACTGTCTAGTTCTGTTATCACTTTCCTGCCAAGAAGCAGTCGTCTTCTGATTTCGTGGCCGCAGTCACCGTCCACGATGACTTGGAATCCAGAAAGAGGGAGTCTGTCACTCCTTCCACTTTTTCCCTATCTATTTGCCATGCAGTATTGTTTTGCCATTCCCTAAATGACATATTGTTGGATTCATTTTGTGATTCATCGTGATTAATTAGATTTCTACCTGTTTAGGCATCAAAGTCAAGAAGGCACCGTCAGGTCAAAGTTGACTTTTCTGATTCTGAATCCGGCCAAGTACAAACCAAAACAACTAGGAAAAGAAGAAACAAAGAAACGTTGAAACCAGCAGGAAGGAAAGTGTCTTCCAGAGACAGAGGTACCTCTTGAGAACCTTAAAAAGGGAAAATGGAAAAAAAAAAAAAAAGGGAAAATGGGTCTTAGGTACTGTCTTCCCTCACATATTTTCTTTATTAAAAAGCATTAGATACTTGTTTAAGAACCTTGTGAGATTAATATTAAAAATAAATTATCTTAGATTCTTGGAATCTTACTACTGAAAGGGATTCTAGAAGTCATAAAATTGGTCGTTGCATAGATGATAAAAATTTAGGCCCATACAGATTAAATGACTTGTCCAAGTGATATGGTTAGTTATAGAATCAGTTTAGAATTATCCATATTATACTTCATTAGTACTTTTTGTGTGTGAATCAAACTTACATGCAGAATAAGTTATGATAAGTAGCACAGTCTGTAAACCATATTTTCCATTAGCTGTACTAACTGAGCTGTACCTGCTTTTCTTTTGAAATAGTTTAAGTTAACTTTGCTTTTTGGTTTTTAGAAACGTGAATTCGTGTACTCAAGTAGTTTAATTTTTAAGCACTGTACAAATATATTCACCATACATGAAGTTGGAATCTGATTAGCAGGCTCAAGGGAAAAAAAGTATTAGAAACATACTAAATATTTAGTGCCTGATATAAGAAGCACACAGAAAGCCACTGCAGCAGTATATGAAGAAATGTTAATAGCCTTTTAGCATGTTTTTTTCCTGTATTGAGATAATAGAGGGAGAATTAAAATTTAGTTCCTTTAATATAGGCTAGGTTTGATAAGTTCCATCAATTAATGCATGAAGTACTTAGAGAATTCAGAGGCGGAGATACTACATTTGTTAAGGATAATTAAGACTTCCGAAGGAGAATTTTTTTTTAGTTTTCTTTACAGGACTAGCATGTATTGTAAAGAAAGCTGTTAGGCCAGTCTCATAAGTATTAATGAAAAAATTCTAAGTTTTATGTATCAAAAGAATCTCAGATACAGAGACAGCAAAAGAGACACAGATGTATAGAACAGACTTTTGGACTCCGTGGGAGAGGGAGAGGGTGGGATGATTTGGGAGAATAGCATTGAAACGTATATATAAAAAAAAAGAACAGCTTGACTGTATACGTTCATTCTGTGATGCAGGGATGGTGCAGTTAGGAGTCTATCAATATGATTTGCTGTGTAAATAGGTTAAAGGGGAAAATGTGAATTCATTTTAATAGTTACCCAAGAAAACATTTGATTAAATCTAGCATCCATTCTTGATTTTAAAAAATATTCTCTAGCTGTTGGGAGTCAACAGACTTTCTGTAAAGGGCCAGACCATAAATATTTTAGAGCTAAGTGGAACTTTCATACATTTTTTGTGGGAATTCAGAATGGTATAGTCACTCTGGAAGACTGGCAGTTTCTCATAAAGTTAAACATATACTGACCATATAACACAGCAATCCCATTCCTTGATATTTACCCAAGAGAAATACATTCACACAAAAATTTGTATATGTAAGTTTATAGCAGTTTCATTCAAATTACAAAAGATTGCAGTCAGCCTAAATGTTTTCAGCTGGACATTATGTAAACAAACGTGATATGCCGTACAGTTGAATACTACTCAGGAATAAAAGAACTATTGATATATCTAATAACACAGATAAATCTCAGTGTACTGTGCTAAGTGAAAGAAGTGAGACACAAGAAAAGCTATATACAATATGGCTCCATTTATAAGATATTCTGGAAAAGGTGAATCTACAGGGACATAAAAATGATTGTTGATTCCTTGGAAGTGGGGGTGGAGAGAAGTGATGACTGCAAAAGGGCACGAAGGAAATTTTTGGTGTGTTGATCTGTTCTGTAGTTTGATTGCGGTGGTGCTTGCGTGACTGTGTTTATGTAAACTCCTAGATCTGTACTACCTTAAAAATGGTGAATTTTATTATGTACTAATTCAAATCAAAGCAGAGGACATGAGGTAAAGATGGATTCGTTTGAGTATACTTAACTTTTGGTAGATTTGATTGTTTTTTGTAAGGTATCAGCAAAGATACTTAGTTTTAGAAGCCTGCACAGGCAGTTTTTATTAATAGTTTATCTTATTTCATTTAAGTGCAGCAGAGAGGTCAAGCTACTTTCTTAACATTGGGAAAACAGTTTTTTTTTTGAGCAAATGCTTCTTTATTTCAGAAAGACATATCAATTTTCAGATCAAAACAATTAGTGTCTTGGTTTTTCTTTCTCTCAATCAGCCTTCAAAGAGACCACACCAAAGGAGAGTCCATTTTAAGCAAATTAAGCTTTAGGATGCATACCTAGTAGATCTCACTGAAACCTCACCAAAATAAAATTTAAAAACAGTTTTGTGCATAAGCTATTCAAGATTTCTCCAGTACTTGCTGCTGGAAAGCACAGTGAGATGGCACTTTTTAGAGACAGCAGCTTCAGACCCAGAAAAGTGGAAAGAGATAGTTAGATCAGTGGCAAAACGTAATCTTCTTTCCTTTCAGGAAAACAGTTTTTTTATGCAGTTGAAGAGCAAAGAAAGTACAGTAAAATGTACTTTAAGATCTTTAATTATAACTCAACTATTCCAGCTACTGTTGTAGCTCAGAAGGTGGTGTAAATATTTTGAAGCAGAGGTAATTTGTTATTCTTCACCTTAATAAAGATTCAAGTGCTTACTAAAAAGATTCTCTTTAATCAAAAAGTTCATTAAAGTAGAAAAGTATTTTTGATTTCTAGAGATTTGTCCAAGTGACAAAAACACACGGGACATTCATTGCAGGATTATTTGAAATGGCAAAGACTGTTAACAACTCAAATGTATAACATTGAAAAATTGGGTACATAAAATTTTTGTCCATATAAAGGAATATTTTGCTGTTCCTGAAAAGCTGGAGAAAGTTTTCTGTATACTGACATGAAAATATGTCCAAAAAATATTGATACATTGCTTAGAGAAAATGTTTTTTTAAAGAAGAGTATGATTCATTTGTAAATAAATACATTTGTAGACACAAAGCTACTGTAATATAAAATAGATAAACAACAAGGTCCTGCTGTATAGCACAGGAAAGCATATTCAATATCTTATAATAAAGTATAATAGAAAAGAACCTGAAAAAGAGTAATATGTATAATCAAGTAATCAAGGCTTCCCTGATGGCTCAGATGGTAAAGAATCTGCCTGCAATGTAGGAGACTCGGGTTTGATCCCTGGGTCAGGAGGATCCCCTAGAAAAGGGAATGGCTACCTACTCCAGTATTCTTGTTTAGAGAATTCCATGGACAGAGGAGCCTAGCAGGCTGTGTAGTCCATGGGGTCGCAAAGACTTGGACACGACTGAGCGACAATACTACACACACACACACACACACACACACGTATAAATCACTTTTTGTACACTAGAAACTACATTGTAAGTGAACTATACTTTAATAAAAAATATGTAGACAGAAGTTTTATGTATATATATACATCTTAGAAGAAAACTAGATGTATAGAACAGAGGTTAATTCTCAGGGATGGGATCGTGGAAATTTCTAAGTCCATAAATTTCCATAATGTTTGACTTTTAGATGATAACCATGTTTAGTAATCAGGAAAAATCCAAAGATTAAAAAGCAAACAAATGTAAAATAATTCCTTAGACTAAGACAAGATTGACATGAAAAAAGGCAAGGTGGTTGGAAGTACAGGATAGGAAGTTTCCATTTTATGTGGATTGTGACTGCTGTATTGAAGAGTTACTGTTAATACAGAAAAATATGTTGAGAATTGGATTGTGACCAGGCCTGAAGTGTGGAACCAAGAAATTTGGACTTCATTTAGTAGGCAGAAGGGAGTCTTGTGAGACTGCTGAGCAAGCAAGTGATATGATCAATTTTAAGAAGATCAGTCTGGGAGTAGTGTGGTAGTTAGGTGGGAACAAACTGAAAATAGGAGCTCTAAGTAAAAGGCTGTTGAGGAGTAATGAGGATCTGGCCAGGTGGTTGTAGGAATTAGACAAGCAGACTGACAATTAGGAGACCAGTGGCTATCTACAGGTAACCACATACAGAGGCTGGTGGAGGCAGATGAGACAGGGACGCTTACAGCCTCAGCAACTGGGGGAATGTCTGTGACTTTAACAGAGTAAGGATCACAGGATGAAGATTTCATTTGGGGGAAGAATTTGCCGCAATCTGCCTTTCCAGGCTCCATTCTTGTAAAGGGTGTCTAGTGCATAAATAGGTGCTCATGTATGTTGATTGGATTTACCCACTTTGTATTACTTAAGCTTTAGCTATACCTGTTCACCATTCCTAGAACATAACATGCAGGCTTCTGGAAGAACATCAGTTAATAGTAATGGTGTTACATGATGGTGAAGATGATAACAGCTATTGCTTATGTAACACTCTTCCTGTTTAATTTTTTTAAAATTTTAATTTTTTTTTAACACCAAAAACATTTTCTACTGGGGTATAGCCAGTTAACAGTGTTGTGATAGTTTCAGCTGAACCGTGAAGGGACTCAGCCATGCATGTACATGTATCCATTCTCCCCCAAACTCCACCTCCCATCCAGCCTGGCACATGAAATTGAGCAGAGTTCCATGTGCTATACAGTAGGTTTTTGTTGGTTATCCATTTTAAATATAGCAGTGTAACACTTATTTTCTGCTGAACTTTTTTCGCATGTCCAAGGTCACCTAACTAATATTTAGAGCTGAGACTTGAATGACAGTCTGCTTGAATCGAAGCCTGTGTTCTTAACTGCCATACTTGTTATCTCTTAGGTAATTGGAAATGTGGCTCTGGGGCTCAGATCAGACATGCACTTAAGTAATTGTCGTATTCTAGCTGTATGTCCTGTAATCATATGTGTTGAGATGGAGCAATAATCTGTGACTTATAATTGCATCCCATGTGATGAGCTTGGAGCAGAGGAAAACTATCAACCTGACACCCTCTAGGAAGTTAGTTTTGGATAACTGAGGTTAATGATTTAAATGTCAAAATTTACTTTTTAAACAGTTGATTATTCTGGTTGATATTTTTCTAAAGCGTACTACGTGTATATGGTTCTTATTTTCTACAATGCGCATTTATCATTCTTACATGTATTTTATTCTCTCCTATTTTCCTGAGCAGTGTATCCTGAACATAATTTAGTTTTCGCTTCATGATTCAGGGTTTTCATCATGAGCATATTCTTTTTACTGGATTTTGTAATATAGTAATCCTATCAGATATCTTGAGTTGATCATTAGACTATGGCTTCGGGATGCAGGACTGTCTTTGTTTTTCTGTCACATTTGTTGTGGTAGGTGTCTTTATGTTCTCAGTGTGCAGACAGCAGTTTCTTGCCCTTTTGCTGCTGCTTTAACTAGTGGGTTTTAAGAAGGAGGTTGGTCGTTCATTTCAGTTTTATGTAGAATAATTATGTTTTGGATAAAGGCCTGAGGAACATATCGTGAGCTTTTATAGTGTTTATTTAATATGTTGACTCTGAGATAAACATCCTGAAGTTTTATGTGTTCACTTCTTGGTTCCTAGCTGCATAACTGGATGAAGCATTTTATTTTGTTTTTAAGAGCTTTTGGAGAACATTGCCTTTCTTTTTTAAACTTATTCATTTAATGTAGAAATGATATCTAAAATGTAGTTAATCATCATGTGACTAGATCAAGGTTTTCTTGCACAGCTGACAGTTTTAAACTCAGAAATCCTTCCCTTGACATTGTTGCATAGATTCTCTTAGGTTATAAACTTGGGTTTGAAAAAATCATTAATAGTTGATATGGATGGAGATGGCACAAGATTGTTAAGAAGAGTATTAGTAATTTGGGATAGATTGTACTGATTATAGTCTTGGTTTGAATTGTGTTTAAAATGGAAGATTTTTGCTAGTTAACTTCATCTAAATGCTGGGGTGGAAGAAGCACAAGCTGGAATCAAGATTGCCGGGAGAAATATCAATAACCTCAGATATGCAGATGACACCACCGTTATGGCAGAAAGGGAAGAGGAACTAAAAAGCCTCTTGATGAAAGTGAAAGAAGAGAGTGAAAAGGTTGGCTTAAAGCTCAACGTTCAGAAAACTAAGATCATGGCATCCGGTCCCATCACTTCATGGGAAATAGATGGGGAAACAGTGGAAACAGTGTCAGACTTTAGTTTGGGGGGCTCCAAAATCACTGCAGATGGTGATTGCAGGCCTGAAATTAAAAGACACTTACTCCTTGGAAGGAAAGTTATGACCAACCTAGACAGTATATTCAAAAGGAGAGACATTACTTTGGCAACAAAGGTCCGTCTAGTCAAGGCTATGGTTTTTCCAGTGGTCACGTATGGATGTGAAAGTTGGACTGTGAAGAAAGCTGAGTGCTGAAGAATTGATGCTTTTGAACTGTGGTGTTGGAGAAGACTCTTGAGAGTCCCTTGGACTGCAAGGAGATCCAACCAGTCCATTCTAAAGGAGACCAGTCCTGGGTGTTCATTGGAAGGACTGATGCTAAAGCTGAAGCTCTAATACTTTGGCCACCTCATGCAGAGTTGACTCATTGGAAAAGACTCTGATGCTGGGAGGGATTGGGGGCAGGAGAAGGGGACAACAGAGGATGAGATGGCTGGATGGCATCACCGACTCAATGGACATGAGTTTGGGTGAACTCCGGAAGTTGGTGATGGACAGGGAGGCCTGGTGTTCTGCGATTCATGGGGTCGCAAAGAGTTGGACACGACTGAGCGACTGAATTGAACTTAGAGCAATCTCTTCATTCCATAAAATCTGCATCCCATTAAGATGCCAGCATATGTGTGTTCAGAGCAGAAAGCTTAAACTCATTTTCCTTGAATTTGTTGCCTTCTCTACTGGCAGGTACTTAGTAACATATATACTCTGTGAAATACTGTATCATAAAATACTTGAATCCATATTTGATTATTCACTGTTTATTGAGGCCCTCCTCTATGCCAGGCACTTTTCTAAGTGCTGGGGATACATCAACCTAAACAAACCAGAATCTGTCCTTGTGAAGTTTACATTCTAGTGGGAAGAGGCAGGCTATAAAGAGACAAATTACTACAGATAACAGGTGGAATAAATGTTGTGGAGAAGAATCAGGAAGTATAAGAAATAAAGAGTGACTGTGTCAAGGGGTTGCCATGACCAGAAAATGATATGCTGAATGAGACCTGATATGACAATGGTATTTGATAATTTGATGAGGATATTTCTTCCCACAACAGAAGGTTGGTATAGAAAACCTCCGATCTTAACTGTGTTTCTGAAGTTTGCACATTTTCCTTCACTGTGATGTGATCTTACAATTGTTTGTTAAATTAGTGAATAATGATCCTAAAAAGAACAGATTTTGTGTGTGTGCTTGTGTATGTGAGAATTGCCTTATTTTCAGGCTGTTTTATTTAATAACAGTTCTTGGACAGTATTCTGGTGTTCAGCAACCGATACAGAATATTTGTCATTAAGTCCATATCAGTCTTAAAAACAAAAGACTGTTAATGTTAGAATTACATTTGTGATTAACTTGAAGTAACACATGATTATTCTTTGGTGTCTGCAGATATAACCCATGCTGTGTGTGATAAGGATTGAATCCTGTATCAGTGTTTGGCTAATTTTGTTTCTTCCCTTTTCAAGAATTAGAGGTTATTTTCAAAACATAGGTGTAAATATATTAATACTTTAAAAAATGTGTATTTTAAAATGCATATTTCTGTTCATCATTACAATTTTAGCTTTTAGTTTAAACATCTAATATGTGCTATTATAGTATTGTCATAATTTGTATAAAATTTTTCTCAAAGATTAACATTCTTTGTTTTCATATAAAATTACTTGTTTAACTATTTCCAGGTGACATGCAGAATATACATATGGAAGATAAATCTTTAAGTCTGAGTATGCCTGTGGTTACAGAAGAGGATGAGGAGAATGAAAGTTTTAGTGAAACAGGTACAGATGAAATTTTGTCCAACTCCTTGTATAGCGTCAAGGTTTAGAACCCAGAAGAGCATGACAACTGTGTGTTCCTGTGATGTTTTTATCTTTAGTACAGTGGAGAATTTTACCATTAATCATACCATCAACCCTGACACTTAAAAGTAAGTGATAATACAGTAAATGGATGATATGGAGCAGCAGCGGTCAGTGGTCAGTGGAGAGGGAATACATTGTTATTAGTAAGTGAATATCTGTAATCATGAGGGTTTCTGAAATGTATTCCTGACAAAGGGCAAAGTTCACAAAGTGAGTTACTGGATATAACTTTTTAAAAAATATTTTATTGCTAAAAATTTCTCATTTCAAATTCTAGTAAATGTAAAATTTTCACCTATGAGATGATGATTGTAACTAAATGGTAAATTGTACAATGTGAGTTAAAATAGCTGTACCTTTTTCTTTTGCTGTGGTTTTCATAATTTATAATATTTAAACAATAGTTTAAATAACCATCTCTAATAATAATTATAGTAACATAGAGAATAAGTCATATTTAGCTGGCTAGGCTTGATATTTGGTAATCCATCAATGATAATGAATATAATACATATCAAGAATCTGCCTAATGACTTTTCCATTTTGGTGCTGTATTCATTCAGCAAACATTTATTGAGTGCCTATTATGTTTAAAGTAGTTAGCTAGATGTGGGAATATAAAGATATACAGTACAGGAGTTTTAAGAACTGTTTTATTTTGATCACAGTGAATAAATCTGAGGAGAGTGAGTGGGTCATAGTGGGCCTAAGGTACTATTTAATGAATCAGATCAGTCCAAGCCCCAAAGAACCTTATGGCTTAGTGTGGGGAAAAAAAAAAAAAAAAAAAAGGCCCAGTAAGTTATGGTAAAGAGACACGGTACTATGGAACCATACGGAAGACAGACAAGAGAGTATTTGTTCCTTCAGAAGTCTGAGTGCTTCTGTGATTTGCTTGTGTCAGCATAAAACAGTTCTTTATAATCCTATATAGTCCTGTATAGTTTCAGACTATAGTTGATTTTTAGTTTTATCTAGTGGCTTTTATTGCAAGTGAACAAACACATGTACACTTTTATGGCTACTTGGCAAGTCACATTCTAAAATCTATCAGAGTGTGAGTTTTTAAAATTTGGTTTTTATTAAATATGTAAGAATATAATTTAATAATTAACAATTTTATCATACTGATTATAAGAAACCATGGACTTCTGACTCTGACTCCCATTTCTTATTCCCTGAGACAACCACTTTTAACTCTTTCATAATTATTTTGGTATTGACCTCCATGTTTCTAAATAGCATGTTTATATTGTCACTTATTCATATTTCAGTTCTATGAATTATCTGTTGACTTTCCACACTGAGGAGGGCGAGGATTTAGTTTTCCTTAATGTAACAGGTACACAACATAATGGATATTTCTCTACACTACAAAGCGATCACCATGAGAGAGAGAGAGAGAGAGAGAGAGAGAGAGATATGTCTGGTTACCTCTGTCACCCCATGCCAAGATGTTACAGTATAATAATTTTATATATTCTTCACCTCCCAACCCAAACACATGATATTTCCTATCCCCCACCCTCCAAGTATAGTCATTATTTTAGTTACGTGAGTATTCAGCATTTATGAAACATTATTAGCAGCAGGGCCATCTAACATAATCTGTGATTCTCTCTTAATCTGAGCATTTATTGTTGGCCTTAGAGAGTTAATAATTTTTTTGCCTTATTGTTTCTTTATGTACTTATCACTAATTTATCCTCAGACTATTGCTCAATGTATGAGCCTTCCCCTTGAAACACTTGGACACATTAGGCATTTTATCACTGTCATCTTTTTAAGGAGGTCTCCACCAGGTCTCAGACTTGCTGTATATACTCTTGGCCTGATGCTGCTGCTTTCCAGAAATCTGTTTTCTTTTTCTTCTTAATTTTGTCTTTGTCTTTTCTCATTCCTTTTTCTGTCATCTTCTTTTAGTTTTCATTGATGGGGAATATTTCTTTCTTCTATGTCTTCCATAATTTTCATGTTTTGTATCTTCTGTTATTTGCTTTGTTTTTAATAATCAGTGACTTTAGGCTCTCGACTGTTTCTAGATGGAGGCTTAACTTGGGTATTGGTCATGGCCTGTGCCATGGTAGCCAAAAAGATGTATGGTGCTAGTGTTTGGGGCCAGTGCTAACAGAAGGTGACTAAGATGTCAGTTGGAAAGCAGTTGACATCTCAGTCACTTTCTGTTGGCACTGGCCCAGATACTGTTCCGATCTGGCATGCTGGGCCCATACTAACTATAGGGAGGGCATACCCATAGGAAACGACCTCCAAGTAGCTTATTATCAAGTAGCATTTGGGATGATTGGGATCTACATTAGTAAGTCTACAACTGCAATGTCATTTTGAAGGGAAAAAATCATGTATATGAAAGGTTTAAGATTTCTGGTATCTTTGTTGTGAAGGTGTTCTTACTGTTATACCAACCTATTTAATTTAATGTGTATTATCAATTAAGTATTCTTTTTTAGACCTGACAGACGCCTTAATTTTTTGTCTTTAGAGTTCACTGCACCCAAGAGGAGAAGAAAACAGAGAACAAAAAGCTAGGCTTCCCACTCCAGTATCCTTGGACTTTCTTGGTAGCTCAGCTGGTAAAGAATCCACCTGCAAAGCGGGAGACCTTGGTTCGACCCCTGGGTTGGGAAGATGCCCTAGAGAAGGGAAAAGCTGCCCACTCTAGTATTCTGGCCTGGAGAATTCCATGGACTGTATAGTCATGGGGTCGCAAAGAGTTGGACATGACTGAGCGACTTTGACCTACTCACTTACTCACATGTAAATGGTTAGTTATTTTACGATATCTAAAGTTTGGTAACAGATTTGTTTATGGTGTATATTAAATATTTTATATATTATGTTGTAAAGTGCACTAAAGTTTTTGCTTTATTTTTTAATATTTGAGACTTACATGGTCAGTAGCTTATATGATTAATAACTTAGGAAGCTCAGTTTCTATCTCTGTAATCAAGTATCATTTGGTGCTTGTTTTAAAGCTCCCTTTGGCCTAACATGTCAGTATGTATACATGCATGTTTGTGTATGTATAGATATATCTATGTATGTGTCCATTTATGCATATAATATGATTAGTCAATACACTGGGTACAACATTTAAATACTGATTATTTCTAGTAAAACCTTTAAGAGTGATAATATATATTTCAGAACATGTCTGTGGTACAGAAAGTTGGTACTCAAAAAAAATTCTGTAGCCTCGTGAATGGGCCTCTCTGTTAATTTCTCATTTGAGAGATTTAGATGGAGGTTGCTTCAGCCATACTGTTTGAATTGCTGCCAGTAGCAGGCCACCTCCATATCATGCGGCTGGCTCAGCCTGTCTTAAAGTTGATTATACTCCAGGTTGTTTTCCCATGTGGTATGTTCAGGAATTCTGCAAATGCCCTGTGAGTGAAAATAACTAATACTAGCCCAGATAAAAATTTCATTTATTAGAATCTGTGCTATAATAATGTTAGCTGTGAAACAGAATTGTTTCCCTTGGCTAATTTCAGATTTTTCTGATAATTGATGATGGACAGTTTCTATGATGTGTATATTGGACAGAGCTTCTAGGATTTAAATATTCTAGCATTGGGGCATGCAGAGATATGGATCCATTACCTGGCGACTCATATACCAGGTTATTTGCTAGGCTTTTTCTGATCATTAAACCTTACATTGTATAACCAAAACAGTGAGTTTCCCTGTTATTTTTTCACTACAGTACTTTTAAAAGGTATTATTTCATTTGTACAATGAAAAAACTACACCTGTGGATGATAAACGCCTTGCCCACGTTCACAAAGTTAGTGATGCATCTAGGATACATATACAGGGCTCTGGCTTGTAATTTCAGAGTCAGTTTTATATAAGCCAACACAAGTGGAAATCCAGATGGACTGAAAGCAGTAAAATCCCACTTCAGATGGCTTAAACAGTAAGGAAAATTTATTTGAAACCAGTTGAGCTTCAGTGTGGGGTGGCTCTGGGTTATATAGTGTCTCAGTGCCATGATGGCTTCATTTACCCAGGTGTCGATCTTTAGGGAAAGCTTTATATCAGTGTAGAGAACTGTTTACCTGCTGGATTCCCAGACTCCAGCAGAGAGGCAGCCTTGCAAAGCAAGCCTTTTTAGGACAATAGTCTCAGGCCTGCTTTGTTACCTCTAATGCATAGGTTCATTTCATTTTTCAGTATTTCAAACAATGTTGCATTGATCTTTGTGTGTGTATCTTGACTCGCTTACATTGGTGTTTCTGCTGGATCAATCTGATCTATACATGACTTTGTTGAACACTGTGTATATATAAAATTTTGGTAATTATGCCAAATTGAACTGTAAAAAGCCTGCCAACTTACATTCCTAGTAACAGTATTTGCAAAGGACTCTTGGACTTCCCTGGTGGCTCAGATGGTAAAAAATCTGCCTGCAGTACAGGAGACCTGGGTTCAGTCACTGGATTGCAAAGATCACCCTGGGGAAGGGAGTGGCTACCCGCACCAGTATTCTTGCCTGGAGAATTCCATGGATAGAGGAGCCTGGCAAACTAGTCCATGAATTTGCAAAGAGTCAGACATGACTAAGTGACTAACACTTTCTCCATTATGTTGATTATCAGTCTGTCAATTGAATACAGCAGAATCTTAAGAGCAGAAAATGTAGAAAGACAAATAAAAAGTAACAAAATTGGAGTACAGAGGACATCACGTGAAATGCCAGGCTGAATAAAGCACAAGCTAGAATCAAGATTGCTAGAAGAAATACCAATAACCTCAGACATGCAGATGACACCACCGTTATGGTAGAAAGGGAAGAGGAACTAAAGAGCTTCTTGATGAAAGTGAGAGAGGAGAGTGAAAAAGCTGGCTTCAAACTCAACGTTTAAAAAACAAAGACCATGGCATCCAGTTCCATCACCTAATGGCAAATAGATGGGGAAACAATGGAAGTAGTGACAGACTTCATTTTCTTAGGCTCCAAAATCATTGTGGATGGTGACTGTCACCATAAAATTAAAAGCTGCTTGTTCCCTGGAAGAAAGGCTATGACAAACCTAGACAGTGTATTCAAAAGCAGAGACATCATTTTTTCGACCAAAGTCCATATAGTCAAAGCTATGGTTTTTCCAGTAGTCATGTTACGGATGTGAGAGTTCGACCATAAAGAAGGCTGAGCGCCAAATAATTGAATCTTTCGAACTGTGGTGCAGAGAAGACTCTTGAGAGTCCCTGGACAGCAAGGAGATCAAACCAGTCAATCCTAAAGGAAATCAACCCTGCCTGAATATTCATCGGAAGGACTGATGCTGAAGCTGAAGCTCTAGTTCTTTGGCCACGGGATGCAAAAAGCCAACTCACTGGAAAATACCCTGATGCTGGGAAAGATTGAGGGCAGGAGGAGAAGTGGGTGTCAGAGGATGAGGTGATTGGACGGCATCACCAACTCAATGGACATGAGTTTGAGCAAACTCTGGAAGATAGTAAAGGACAGGGAAGCCTGGTGTGCTGCAGTCCATGGGGTCACAAAGAGCCAGACATGAATGAGCGACTGAACAGCAACAACAAGCCCATCCAAGATCCCATCTGGGTTTATAACCCTTTTCTCTTAATGCCTCAAATGTCCTAACTGTGAGTGGACGTATTTAAAATGAGGAAACATTCCCAATCTCCTTAACACCCAGTTAAAGTGCTTGTTTCCTGAGACAGACACAGTTGTACCATCTGCAAGTTGTTTTATACTGCCAAGGGAGAGAGATGGAACCAGCTTTTAGGCAAAGATTTTGTCTTCTATAGGGATTTCCAGAATACTGATGTGATTGTTATTCAGCTTCTAAGTCATGTCCGAGTTTTTGAGATCCCTGAACTATAGCACGCCAGGCTTCCCTGCCGTTCATGATTTCCGTGAGTTTGCTCAAACTCCTGTCCATTGAATCAGTGATGCCATCCAACCATCTCATTCTCTGTTGCCCCCTCTCCTGCCCTCAGTCTTTGCCAGCATCAGGGTCTTTATCAATGAGTTGGCTCTTTGTATCAGGTGGCCAAAGTATTGGAGCTTCAGCTTCAGCATCAGTCCTTCCAGTGAATATTCAGAGTTGATTTTCTTTAAGATTGATTGGTTTGATCTTGCTGTCCAAGGGACTCCCAAGAGTCTTCTCCAGCATCCTAATCTGAAAGCATCAATTGTCTGGCGCTCAGCTTTCTTTATGGTCCAACTCTCACATCCTTACATGACTACTGGAAAAGCCATTGCTTTGACTATAATGGACCTTTGTCAACAAAGTGATGTTTCTGCTTTTGAATACCCTGTCCAGGTTTGCCATAGCTTTTCTTCCAAGGAGTAAGTGTCTTTTCATTTCATGGCTGCAGTCACTGTCCACCATGATTTTGGAGCCCAGGAAAATAAAATCTGTCACTGTTTCCCCTTTCCCCCCATCTATTTGCCATGAAGTGATGGGACCAGATGCCATGGTCTTCGTTTTTTGAATGTTAAGTCTTAAGCCAGCTTTTATCATTCTCCTCTTTCACCCTCATCAAGGGGCTCTTTAGTTCTTCTTCACTTTCTGCCATTGGGATGGTGTCATCTGCATATCATGTAGTTGGTATTTCTCCTGGCAGTCTTGTTCCGGCTTGTGTTCATCCAGCCTGCATTTCACACGATGTACTCTGCATATAAGTTCAATATGCAGGACGATAATATACAGCCTTGACAGACTCCTTTGCCAGTTTCGAACCAGTCCGTTTTTCCACGTCCAGTTCTAACTGTTGCTTCTTTCTTATCTCGCATACAGCTTTCTCAGTATATAGGTAAGGTGGCTTGTATTCCCATGTCTTTTAGAATTTTCCACAGTTTGTTGTGATTTGCATAGTCAAAGGCTTTAGCATAGTCAATGAAGTAGTAGTAGATTTTTTTTTGGAATTTCCTTGCTTTTTCTATGATCTAATGTATTTTAACAATTTGATCTCTGGTTTTTCTGCCTTTTCTAAATCCAGATTGTACCTCTGGAAGTTCTTGGTTCATGTACTGTTGAATCCTAGCTTGAAGGATTTTGAGCATCACCTTGCTAGTGTGTGAAATGAGCATAATTGTGTGATAGTTTGAACATATAAGGAAATGCATTAACAACTAGTAAACTGGTTTGAAAACTTGTAATTTTTGAATCTAAAAGCTAGAAAGTAAAACATTTCTTTCCTAGTTCTGCCACTGATTCATTGTGTGTCCTTAATAAATTCATTATGTTTAAATCCTTTTCTTAGCTGTAAATTCAAGATAATCAAGAACCATTTACTAACTTCAAAATATTAAGAACTGCATATTGCTTTAAAAAAATGCAAAGATATGAATACTGAACTTCAAAATAATTACAGCTGGAAATTGTAAGATTTTAGAAAGTATTTGGATGTCAAGTAAGTGAAAGTGATTATTAGTGGTGAATATGGTGATTTTTGAGGTGATTTTCTTAAGAAGTAATAATTGAAAGCTTATGTGTTTACACAGATCTTCAGATTGATGTGAAACAAAGCTCTCATGGCTCAATTCACAAGGAAGAGTTGTTTTTTTCAAGTTGAATTAGGTATGCTGTATCAGTCAGTCAGTTCAGTTACTGAGTCATGTCCAACTCTTTGCGACCCCATGGACTGTAACATGCCAGGCCTCCCTGTCCATCACCAACTCCCGGAGTTTACTCAAACTCATGTCCATTGAGTTGGTGATGCCATCCAACCATCTCATCCTCTGTCCCCTTCTCCTCCTGCCTTCAATCTTTCCCAGCATCAGGGTCTTTTCCAATGAGTCAGCTCTAAACATCAGATGGCCAAAGTATTGGAGTTTCAGCTTCAGCATCAGTCCTTCCAATGAACATTCAGGACTGGTCTCCTTTAGGATGGACTGATTGGATCTCCTTGCAGTCCAAGGGACTCTCAAGAATCTTCTCCAACACCACAGTTCAAAAGCATCAATTCTTCAGTGCTCAGCTTTCTTTATATAGGCTCTTCTAATAACCTATTTCAGGGATAACATAAATGCTTGATATACAAGCCTATATATTAGTATATATAGAGAAAATATATTGAGGTATCTTTAAAAATGAACTCTATGGGCTGAAAATTACTCTTGCTTTGACATAAAGAGCCTAGGAAAATAAGCAGAGTTGTTAATGGCTTCCCAACCCACCCTTGATTCTTGAATTAAATTACAGTTTGAAGAATGCCTGCTTTTCAAATGGCATTGAGAAGATTGTGGATGCTTAACTAGTCGCATTTTCATTTATCATTTGAACAACTGTGTAGTAATTTTTATTGCACATTAAAAAAATTCCCTGTATTAAAGTAATACAAAGTCTCAGGCTGTATAACATCCATTTGTGGTATTTTTAATGCTTGGATTATTGGATTTAATATGCTATATACTGCAGGTCTGGAGCTTTTAAAGAACAGTTTAGACATGCCCTTTTAGGTTTCAAGGCACACTCACATTATCTTAAATGCTGGAGGCTTATTTTAAGACTACAGAGGACAGGAAGGTGACCACCTCATCGAAGGCATGGCTGGGAAAATGACTGTCTTATAGTGGGCACAGCAGCTCTCATAGCTAGGTAGCATCCTCAACTTTGATGTCGATGTCCACTGCTCAGTAGTCATCATGTACCTACTCTTACTTGTGTTTCCCAACTTCTCCCTGCACATTTCTCCCTCTGCAGCTTCTGTTGTTCCTGAAAGAGGTTCTGATTGATTCTATTATAATCCAAAAGAGAGCCCCCTGACTCTTTTCTTCTAAATCATTCTGGCCTTCTAAATCATGTCCAGCCAAAGGATGGCTGCCCTTAATTAGGGCAGAGACACCTGGTACAATTGACTGTGGCCAATGTAATAGGTCAAAGCTGGAAAAGTGAAAGTTGCTCAGTTGTGTCCAACTCTTATAGTCCATGGAATTCTCCAGGCCAGAATACTGGAGTGGACAGCCTTTCCCTTCTCCAGGAGATCTTCCCAACCTAGGGACTGAACCAAGGTCTCCTGCATTGCAGGCAGATTCTTTACCAACTGAGCTACTGGGGAAGCCCCACAAGCCAGCGGGTACAGCCAATTATGTGGAAGGACCCAACTCAGACAGCCTTCCTTAAAGAGGCTGTGAGCAGGACAGACAGGCCTTCAGAAAATCATGGATTTCTCAGTACAATCATGATGGGTTTAAAATGATAATGATCTACATCATTGTCAATATTGCAATTTCAGGAAGAAATCAAAGTAGGGGCAAAATGTACACTTGACAAATAGCAGCATTGCACAGCCCTCAAGAGAAGTTGCTCTGGGGCCAGACAACGTGGGTTTGCTCTGGGATTACAGTATGCATCTGTGAATTAATAGAACCTATCTGTAATAAGTTAGGGATGTGGATCTTTGACTCAGTATAATTCCATTTAAAGCCCCCTTTCATCCTTTGTCATACTGTTACATATTTTAGTTCTATGTGTTATCTCATTATATATTTTTTCTCGATTTAAACGAAGAAAACATTTTAAATGAAGAAAACATAAAAAAGTGTATTCCAATTACCCAGATAGGAACTTCTGCAGTGTTCTTTTCTGTCATGCAAGTCTTTGCTTTCCTGTGGAATGATTTTCCTTCAGCCTGAAGAACTTTTAATATTCATTTGTTGTATCTCAGCTCTGTTGGAGACAAATTCTTTCAGCTTCTGTTTGTCTGAAAATGTCTTTATTTCACCTTTTATTTTGAAAGATGTTTTTACTGGGTTTAGAATCCTAGGTAGGAAATGTTTTTCTTTTTATCCTTTCAGCACGTTATCTTCAGCCTTCATTGTCTCTGATGAGAAGCTAGTTTTCATTCCTCTTGTTCCCTCGTGTATGATGTGCCCTTTTTCTCTGGCTGCTTTTGACGTTTCTCTTTATTTTTGGTTTTCAGCAGTTTGATATGATGTGCCTATCATGGCTTATTTTCTCAGTGTATCATCTGTGTTTTTCTGTAGCTGTCTCTTCTATTTCCAGGACTCCAGGTATATGTGTATTGACTGCTTGTCCTGTCCCACAGGTCATCGTGGCTTTTTGCCCCTACTAACTTTTCTCTCTGTGCTTCAAACTGAATGATTCCTTTTGACTTCAGGTTCACAGATCCCTTCTTTCATTATTCAATCTGCTCTTAATCTCATCCAGTAGGAGTCTGACCAATTTTAGGAGTCTCCTTGGTTCTTTTTTATGGTTTTTATATCTCCACTGGAGTTTTCTATTTCTTTGCCCATTATATCCATCTTTTACTACAAATTATTCAGTTTATACTTAGTTATTAATATTTTGACACCTTTGCTAGGTCCAATATTGGGGTCATCAGTGTATGTGTTTCTATTGGCTGTTTTTTTCCCCTGTTGACTGTGGGTCACATTTTCCTATTTCTTTTTCTGTCTAGTAATTATTTTTATTGTATGAAGATGCATGTTAGAGACTCTGGATTCTATTATCTACCTCCAGTGTTGAATTTTGTTCTAGAAGGCAGTTAAATTACTGCCAGAGCAATAGAACTTGGAGAGGTTTGCGTGTAGGCTTGTTAGGCTGGATCTATTTTGGTTTTGTCCTTAGTTTCAGGGCAGATAACTTAGTCCTGGTATGTGCCCCTTGTTTCTTAGGTGTGCCCCTCCTTATGTTTAGTGAAAAGCTGAGAGTTTTTGCCACATCACTCTATCCTGTCAGGGCTGCAACTTTGAACTCAGGGGCAGCTTGAGCCAGTAGATGCTGAAATATCTGCTTGGCAGTTCTTTCAGGTCTCCTGTAGTTTATTTGCCCTGGCATCGGTGGAGTTCTTGTCCTGCTTGCAGGCTTAGATCTGAGACAATTTTACACTCACCTTTTGGGGTTGCCCTCCCTGTAACTGCTACTTTCAGGGACTTTCCCTTTTGACTTCTAACCTGACAGCCCCAACTCCATTCTCTGACTCCCCAGGTAAGACTTAGTCTCCTCGTGGCTCAAATGGTAAAGAATCTGCCTGCAATACGGGAGACCTGGGTTTGATCCCTGGGTTGGGAAGATCCCCTAGAGGAGGGCAAGGCAACTCACTCCAGTATTCTTGCCTGAGGAATCCTCATGGCAGAGGAGACCGGTGGGCTACAGTCCGTGGGGTTGCAAAGATTCCGACACGACTGAGGTCTAACTAAGCACATGTGGCACACCTGTCTTGTCCCATGGACAAGGGTGTGCACGCAGGTGTGATGTTACAGGAACATGGATCTCTCCTTTCAAGGATGGCATCCCCTACAGTTTTTAATCATAGAAAAGAACCAGATGATAGCCTCCTATGTACCTGGAACTTATTGAACCTTGTTCACTGGATTTGTGCCAAGTGTCTCCTAGGTTATCAAGATTAGCATTCTCTGGGAGTTTATTAACTCATTTAGGTCCCCAAAGTGCTGTTTGATCATAATTTAATGATAGATTAACCTAATGGCTTGAAAGAAGTTGGGGCACTTCTGAAAATATGTTCAAAATCGCTGATACTTCAAGAAGGTTAATCTTCTCCAAATGTTAACTCAGCAGTAGAGAATAATCAAATTGTGTATTAATTTGCTTTTGGTTGCAAGTTACAAAGCCTAACCATCAGGCCAATTACAGGTTATGCCATGAGGGGGATTTTTTTACATGCACCAGTATTTTCTTATAAGCACTTTAATATAAGATTTTAAAAATTCTTAAGGTAAATAACAGCGAAAAAGCTTTCATATAAATACATTATCTACAGGTTGATTTCAGATACCTTGTCACCATAGTACTTAACAAATTGGGTTATGTTAGTTTCAGTTAACTATTTTAGTTAATCCACATAATTTGTTGAATCTGAACTTCATATAGTATAAATGATTAAAATGAAATGAATTTTGTTAAAGTCTCAAATTTGTTAACTCTTCTGCTTTTTGTTGAATGTTTTAAGTGGTTGATTAGCTCACAGTTTCTTAGTTTCTTGCAGCATAATTGATACTGAGTTGGCTAAAAAGTTCAGGTTTTTCCATAACATCTTAATGGAGAAACCTTAATGAACTTGTTGTCTATGTTGTTATACTTGGTTAACTGAAGGTATTCTCTTTGTAAACTTCAGCTGTTGCCTATAAAATTGCTTGGCAGAAACTGATGGTGTTTAATTTAAGGGCCAAATACCTTGTCCTTTATTTAGAGATTATATGTCTAAAAAGTCATTCTGTGTATAATTAAAGATTAATCAACCAATCAAAAGATACAGCTCTAGTGTTACTAGTTTTCTTTAGTGTTACCATCGATGCCCAACAAAATATCGAATTACCAGGAAAATTACCCATAAACATTGTACCAGTAAATAACTCTTAGCCTTCTTTCTGAACAGTGCCTTATATTTACAAATATAATTCATTCACAAAACTGCACTCTATGTAACTGGGACTTAATGATTCAGGGAAGAAAATGATAGGGCTGTACAGTCAGATATCTCTTTGTTTTTGGTGGATTTACACACTTTCTGATAACAAGTTTTGTTAAAATGAGGAGAGTATCTCTAGTGATTTGTACAGTCTAGGTGACTACATGAAATAAAAGCAGGCAGGCATGGCCTTGCAGGCAAGCCTTTTTAGGCTGGAATTCATAGAACCAAAGGGGAGCTAAGTACCAAGCCAGGCCATGGCTCTATCCACTGAGTTTTAAATTTCCAGTTTGTTTTTTTCATTTCTGAGAGTTTTATTTATATCCCTATAGATACTTTTGACATTTTCTCATTCTTTGATTAGCTTTTCTAAGGATTAAGTTGGAAGTGATGCTCTGTGGATGGATCATTCTTTTCTGAAGTTTGCATGAGGAGAGAAACTGGATGGCCCAGTGAGAGGTAAACACAAGATCAAGAGACAAGATGATTAAAGGTTTAGAAAGTAAAACTAAAGAGAATGACATAAAAATGAGTTACATAAATCAAATTTTATTCTACCTTGAAATATATTATTATTGCAGATCAGCAGTTTAAAACTCAGTAACATTCCCCATTACAGTTATCCAGCTCTGTTTTCTTATATCAAATGGGAAAAAAAAAATACTCAGAGGTAAAGTGAAGTGGGTATTTTAGTTCCTACCAGCCATAATTCCCTCCTTGTCCAAGACTTACTCCTTAAGTAAAATACAGCTTTGAAAAATTATATCTTGTTATTTTAGCTAAAACAAACAAGTGTTCCTCCAAGTTACTTAGCTTGTGGCCACATACTTAGCTATGTGGCCCTATAACTTGGAGTTTTTTACTATGATACAAGGAATTATAGAGAATTGTGACCAGTTCTTGTCCTTATGAAGGATAAAAAGGAATGGATTTTCATTTTTAAATGAAGATCTTTAATTAGATCCAAGTAACTTTGGCAGGAATGATGCTAAAGCTGAAACTCTAGTACTTTGGCCACCTCATGCAAAGAGTTGACTCATTGGAAAAGAGTTTGATGCTGGGAGGGATTGGGGGCAGGAGGAGAAGGGGACGACAGAGGATGAGATGGCTGGATGGCATCACGGACTTGATGGACGTGAGTCTGAGTGAACTCCGGGAGTTGGTGATAGACAGGGAGGCCTGGCGTGCTGCGATTCATGGGGTCGCAAAGAGTCGGACACGACTGAGCGACTGAACTAACTACCTACCTACCTACCTAAGAGCCATCTACTGAGCAAGTTTATTAGCACTGCCTTTGTTTCTTAGTGGCTCATCTCTCAGCATTTAGTAGCTTAACAATATCTCCATTCTTCACTGTCAGAGAAGAGCAAAGCAGAAATTCCCGGGTCTGAAGTTCTAGATCTTCAGACAGTTTTATTACCCTGTGAGGACCTACTCTTTCTTGGGTTAGAGGTTCTCCAATTTTAGACTGTGTTGGAAACACCATCAGGGTACCTCATTTAACAGGCAGATTCTAGGGTCCCATTGTTACAGCTTCTGAACCAGCAACTGTTGATAAGAGTCAGAGGATATGCATTTTTAGCAAGTTCTTGAGGTGATTCTAGACCAGGTGCCCTGAGGCCCATACTTGGTGAATGATGGTATATGTTTACCTTTGGCAAAAATTGAGAGCTATTCGGATGCTTTCTGAGAAACTTGTATGCAACACAAGAAGCAACAGAACCAGACACAGAACAACGGACTGGTTCAAAATTGGGAAAGGAGTACCTCAAGGCCGTATATTGCCACACAGCTTATTTAACTTATATGCAGAGTGCATCATGCAGAATGTCAGGCTGGATGAAACAGCTGGAATCAAGATTGCTGGGGGAAATAACTTCGGATATGCAGATGATACCACTCTAAAGGCAGAAAGTGAAGAGGAACTAAAGAGCCTCTTGAATGATGGAGAAAGAGGAGAGTGAAAAAACTGGCTTAAAACTCAACATTCAAAAAACTATCGTGGCATCTTGGCCCATCACTTCATGACAAATACACGGGGAAAAAGTGGAAACAGTGGCAGAGTTTATTTTCCTGGGCTCCAAAATCACTGTGAACAGTGACTGCGACCATGAAATTAAGACACTTGCTCCTTGGAAGGAAAGCTATAACAAACCTAGACAGCTTATTAAAAAGCAGAGACATCACTTTGCCGACAAAGGTCCATATAGTCAAAGCCATAATTTTTCCAGTAGTCATGTACAGATGTGAGAGTTGGACCGTAAAAAAGGCTGAGCGCCGAAGAATTGATACTTTCCAATTGCGCTGCAGAAGACTCTTGAGAGTTCCTTGGACGACAAAGAGATCCACCCAGTCAATCCTAAAGGAAATCAATTGTAAGGACTGAGTATTCATTGTAAGCACTGGTGCTGAAGCTGAAGCTCCAATTCTTCGGCCACCTCATGTGAAAAGACGACTCACTGGAAAAGACCTTGATGCTGGGAAAGATTGAGGGCAGGAGGAGAAGGGGGCATCAGAGGATGAGATGGTTGGATGGCATTACTGACTCGATGGACATGAATTTGAGCAAACTCAGGGAGATAGTGAAGGACAGAGAAGCATGGTGTGCTGCAGTTCATGGGGTCGTGAAGAGTCGGACTGGACTTCGCAACTGAATAACAAGGATGCATTCTCTGGCCCCTGCCTCCTCCTACTCCCAAGATTACTTGATTGTAGGGTAAGCATATATGGCTTGAGATTTTTAGTGTTACTTCTATAATTTTGTATTTTTGACTTTAAAGAAAAATAACTGCTAGAATGTTCTTTAACAAATATGCTGCCTTTTATCCTTATTAAGAAAAATAAATTAATGTTGAGTTCATAAGAGTTCTGAAGAGCAAAGCCATCATTTTGACCTATTTGTTTTCCTGGTTCCCAGACTCTTCCTTACTTTTTCTCCCTAACCTAATTTTCTAATTTTAAGCCGCTGATTCTCTCCAATGACTGCTGGAAACTTAATCACCAAACAGTGGGGCCAAGCCCCAGGCCCTTGGCATCTACTTTCTGGACCAGACTTGTACCTGTTAGCCCTGTCTCTCTTCTGCCCTTCCCTGTGTCACCCACAAGGGTTAAATGAGAGCATGATGTTTATTACCTAATAGCTATTTTGTAAAAGCTTTCCCTGTTTGTTAGCATCATCCATATTATATCTGAATGTTCTATGCTTAGATACAGAGTTCAGATGCTTAGATACAGAGTCCAAATGAAAATCAAAGGCAAGTTTTATATAAAATAAAGCTCCTCTCTGCTCTTATCAGATAAATTGCTTAGAAGCCTCACAGGCTACATGCACAAGTTGTAGTTAAAATAATTTTTCTACTTTTATGTACTCTAACAAAGAGACAAAGCAGTAACTATTTCAACCAAAAATAACCTCTATCGTGATGCAGACCCACAAGTGGCTGCAGCCCCTCCCACTCCCTGCTCTCAGGTTTGTTTATAGCCAGGGTGGTGATAAAGTCAACAGGATGTGGTCACAGGTCAAGGGTCAGAGGGACTATATGGTGATTTCCATGCAGTGGGTTTATATGAGGTATTTGTCCTTTCTTATCCTGGAAATGAACTCAAGCAACATGGATGGGGATGTTTGAGTCACAATTACGGCAAAGTCAGAAAAGCCCTCATAGTTTAGAAATCTCACTAAAGCATTTTATGAACGAACGCTTGGTCCAGTCTTCTCCCTGTCCTGAAAGAGTTGATGGAGGGAGCTTTTACAAAGAGTGTCCTCCCTGTCTGCAGAGAGAGAGATGAGAAGGAATAGCCCCTCCTCCCCACTTTTGGAAAGCTATCATTTGGGGATATGAGATTTTATCTTATTGTGATCATGGGGGCCTGCTGCCCAGGGACTCCAGGGGGCAGATAGAAGGAGTCTGAGTTTCCCCTGACATTGTGGAGATGCTATACTAACCATGGGACCACCCACCTTTGGATTTCAGAATCACATGGGCACGTAGCCATCCGTCCCCTCAAGGACAAAAAGTCAGACCCGGAGAGGCTTTGGGTGTGGGTGACAGGACTGAGCAGTGGATGCCGCGCTGTGGACGAATAACTAGGAGCCAGTCCTGACTGAGGAGGTCTGACGAGCTCTGAAATCCAGACAAGCAGTCCCTCACGGGGAGATGTTCCCAATACCTCTCCACATCCCCGAAGCAGTCCAGTCATTTCCTTTAAACATGGACATGACCACAAGAGAAAGTGGGGAGGGTAATCTCAGAACTGCCTCTGAACTGAGGGAGTTTACCCTGAACTGACTCAACAATAGGTGAAATTGGGAGGTGGCCCAGAAAGCTAACTTACCAGTTCAGTTCAGTCGCTCAGTTGTGTCCGACTCTTTGCGACCCCATGAATCACAGCACGCCAGGCCTCCCTGTCCATCACCAACTCCCAGAGTTCACTCAGACTCATGTCCATTGAGTCGGTGATGCCATCCAGCCATCTCATCCTCTGTCGTCCCCTTCTCCTCTTGCCCCCAATCCTTCCCAGCATCAGAATCTTATCCAATGACTCAGCTCTTCACATGAGGTGGCCAGAGTATTGGAGTTTCAGCCTTAGCATCATTCCTTCCAAAGAAATCCCAGGGCTGATCTCCTTCAGAATGGACTGGTTGGATCTCGTTGCAGTCCAAGGGACTCTCAAGAGTCTTCTCCAACAGTTCAAAAACATCAATTCTTAGGCACTCTGCCTTCTTCACAGTCCAACTCTCACATCCATACATGACCACAGGAAAAACCACAGCCTTGACTATACAGACCTTAGTCGGCAAAGTAATGTCTCTGCTCTTGAATATACTATCTAGGTTGGTCATAACTTTCCTTCCAAGGAGTAAGCGTCTTTTAATTTCATGGCTGCAATCACCATCTGCAGTGATTTCGGAGCCCCCCAAAATACAGTCTGACACTGTTTCTACTGTTTCCCCATCTATTTCCCATGAAGTGATGGGACCGGATGCCATGATCTTCGTTTTCTGAATAGAAAAGCACATTATTTCTTCTTTTTCATATTTGAATATATGGACAGAAGTACCTTTCCTCCTGCACAATCCTCAATCTCAAAATACAAAACAAAAAGCCAGTCTCACCTCAATCCTACTGTCCTCTGAAGCTCTCCACCCTTTTTTCCCTGTACTGCCAAACTTTTGGAGAAAATGGTAGCTACTGGGGCCTCTGTTCTTTGAGATCTACCTATTGCTTAACCCCTCCTCATCTGACATCTGGCTCCAGGCTAATAAACTTGCTGTCAAACTGGTCAGTCATTCAGAAAACAATTATTGAACTTACACCTTGAGTTATGACTTTTCCTCTTTCTGACTTACATAAGTAGGTTCAATTGATGATTAAAGAACCTCACCAGTGTTCTACTGACCCTTCAAATGAATCCAAACCCAAATCACCATCCCCTCCACCCCGGCCAATCAGCTTCACCTCCTGGTCTGTGAGCCTCCACAAGATCAAAACTCCTGGGTCATCTTTAATCCCCTCCTACCTCCTGTTCTCCATCTAACTCATTGCAAGTCTCTTTACTTTGAGGGCTACCACAGAGGGTTGATATGAAAGCCCAATAAGTCAGATCTCTGTGGTTGTTAACTAGAAGTGTGCTTCAGAATCACCTGTGTTAAACACAGAAAGATCAAAAACAACCTAAAAATGATGCCCCCAGTCCCACCTTAGATGGGCTTACTCTGAATGTGGGGCCCAATCAATATCAAAATCTCCTTCATCTGTGCTCTGTGGACAGATCAGAAGGGACTCCTGCCTTGTTCTCCAGTTGCCCAGCCAAACAGGAGCTGCTCTGCCCTGCCTTACTCCAGGGTCTTCCTGGTATCCAACCCAGGGCTGGAATGAAGCCTACTGGGTTCCTTACTGATTGGGTGGAGGATGCTTCCCAAATGCAACAAACAGATGTACCTGTAAGAAGTCAAGAGCTGTCATAGTGCTTCAGAACACATGTTTGAGCCATTTTGATTCTTTACATCAGGGATCCAGGGTCTCGTGTACCACTCTGACAAATCAAGAGTCCATCAGAAACTGGTTTCTGCACTTCAGGGACATGTATACAGCTCTTACAGGTGGCTTCAGCTGGGAGCCTTCCTGAACTAGGAAGGGTCCCTGAGGCACAAAACTCATTCACTGGCTCCCTCATTCAGGCTGATTCAGTACTCAAGGATCCATGCAGTCAGCTGGTAGGGCTAGGTTCCCAGTGGTCATTGGTTAATCAGCTCACCCAGGTGGCATCCAGTTAGTTGGGCATTTTATTCAATCCTTCATTTATTCCTGCAGGCCTGTCACAGAACCAGTCACCCAGTCACCCAACAGATATTTACTAGAGCCTACTAAGTGCCAGACACTGTCTTCACAAAGGAGACAAAACGGATGACAACACAAGGAACCCTGGACCCTTGAAACCTACCAGGCTGGTGTTAGGCAGATTCTCAGGAGTTCTGGAGCCTGGAGATCAATGTCGGGCACCTGGCTGGGCGTCACTTCCCACACTTCAACTCTTTCTGCTTTGCTCCTTTCGGTGGCTGGAGCTCCCAAGCCACAGGTAGGAAGGTCGAGGCAAGGATGAGGGGGCCACTGGGAAAAGGAGAGACAGAAACAAGAAAATGGGGAGTGTAGTGGGGAAAGGAGCGTGGCCAGCAGCATTTATCCAAGTGGCTACCTTCATTGTCTTAGGGAGAGGGTCCCGCAGGGAGGACAGATGCTTCGAGGCGGAGAAGAGTGGGCCAGCTGCCGAGCGAGGGGCTCTGCCAGCTCTGCCAGCGAGCCTGGGGTTCTTGGGGCGCTGGCGGGGCGCGGGGCGGCGCGGCGGGGGCGCGCGGCGGGAGGGGCTCTGCGCGGCGCGGCCCCCGAGCGCGCGGGGCCTGGCGAGGAGCGCGCCGGCCCGGCTCGGCGCCGGTACCCCAGGCGCGGGCGGTCGCCCCGCAGCCCCGGGCTGGACCATGGCGACCGACAGTAAGTGCCCTCGGGCGGCGGAGGCCCCGGGTGGGGGGCTGCGGGCCCCGGGGGCGGGAAGTTTTCCTCTTTGCGATGCCCGCCTTTGTGCCGGGCTCGCGGGGGCCGCGGCCGGGTGCCCCCGCGCCCCTCTGCCCATCACCCTCTGCAGCCCGCAGGTTCGGAGAGGCGCAGCCGGCCCTGGCAGCCCCGTCCCGGAGGGATGCAGTGGAAGGGCGAGCGGCGGACGCCGAGGTGGAGGGGACGCTCGATGCCGCGGGCAGCGGGCCCTGCCATCGCAGCCCTTCTGGGGGTGCCCCTGGGCCCAGAGCCGGCCTTTGGGGAACCGTGCCATCCAGGCGCCGGGAGCTTTTAGCGTTGAATTTAAGGTTCGCCCCGAGTTCTGGGGGTGGTTTTGCGTGTTCGCTTTCTGGGGATGAGGGTGGCTTGACTGCTCGGCTGCCCCATGTGCCCACCCGGGCCATGTTCCCAGGGGCCAGAGACCTCATCTGGTCACCATGGACAGCGAACCAGGTGAGCGCGTAGATATCAGGTTAAAACTACTGAATGGAAGTGTTGGAAGAGGCTGGGTTGGCCTGCTTTTGGCATCTTGGCACCACTGCTTTATTGGCTCAGTGCTTTTGGAAATGGAATCACGTCTACGAAAGCTGGTTAAGTTAGGATGTGTCGGGAGCTGGATGCGCATTAGTTGAGCCTCAAAGAGAGTGTGTGTGCGTGCGTGTGTGTGCTCAGTCATGTCTGACTCTGCGACCCCATGGACTGTAGCCCACCAGGTTCCTCTGTCCAAGGAATTTTCCAGGCAAGCATACTAGAGTGTGTTGCCAGTTCCCACTCCAGGAGATCTTTCTGACCCAGGGATAGAACTGGCGTCTCTTGCGTCTCCTGCACTGGCAGGCAGATGCCTTATCACTGCGACACCTGGGAAGCCCCATGTTCAACTCTACTGATTGAAGGATAAAACTTTAGCCCATTGGTTTTGTTTATGGAAAAATGGTAATGATTTTCTACCAGCTTAGCTTTTGAGCTGATTTTTAAGTTCGACCTCAATTATGTTTGTTTTCAGTTGGCATGGAGCTGAAACTGTGAAAGGTTTCCAGAATGTAGGGGATAATTAGTTTGTCTTTGTTCTTATTCAGAAGTTGGGTAAGAGACTTACTGTGTGTCCCTACTAGGGAAATGAAAAGAAAGTATTCTCAGCCAGTGTCTTGAAAAATTCTCTCCAGATCTTGAGCATGTCTGCAGCTTAAAGGTCCACAGTTCTTTCACTGTTAGTGCAACGGTGATCCTGGAAAGGGCTTCTCCTAGATGCAGGGTACTTTGGTCAGTTCTCAGCTTGCCTGCATTTTAGAATTACTCCCAGAGCTTTCAAAAATCCTTGAGCATCAGTATTTTTATTTTTTTAAAGTAATACATCTCAGATTTTTAATCTGAATTGGAATCTCCTGGAGGGCTTGTTATCACAGGCTGCTGGCCCCCACTTCCAAAATCTGCAGTTCAGTAAGTCTGTGTTGTAGCCTGAGAATTGATGTTTTTATCAAGTTTCAGGTCTTGCTGAAGCTACTATGCTCCCTGCCTTCTCTGTGTAGATGTGGGAATGACAGGTGAGAGGCAGGTAGGAGCACAGAGAGACAGTCACTGCTTCAGTCCTGTCAATGTGTGGCAGGTACATGGCATCGTGAACATATATTACACCTGGGCAGTGTTGCCTTTGGGCTACAGTGGACTGCTTTCTCTAGTTTTGTCCCCAAAGAAATTTACTCTTGAGATAAAAATTGGTTCTAAAATTGAGCAAAACCAGAATCTTCTCCAGTCATTCCTGGAAGTAATCCAGAAGGACTTTTTTTTTTTTTTTTTACAAATGTGGTATGTAAATATATATAAAATACACAGATATTTTAAAAATATTTTCCTGGCAACTTATAATGTTCACAAGAAGAATGCCCAGACAACATGCCCTGTGAAGGCAGATTCCAGAGGAAGAATGGAGGCTCTGAGGGCCCCACCTTGGTTTTCAGAGAAGTGTGGTGAAATGGGAAGGATCTTTGAGATCATCAAACTAAACTCCCCTTGGGCAATTCATACTTTTATTTGTATAACTCAGGTTTATGAGATCTTAAAAGGTTGAAACAATTGGGAGGAACTATAATGGAAAAAAAAGGAGACTAGTAGGGGAGAAAAAACAAACCCAAACTCTGGTAGTATGAGCAGCTTGGTTATTATATAAAGTGGTGGTACTTACGTATTTGACCTATGTTTCTTGATTTTCTCAGTAACAAGTATTCCAGATAGTCTTGTATTTCCAGATCATAGTGAAGTAGTTTTCTCTTTCTTCCATTCATGTCACTTGTTCCATTATTAGTTCTTTCCCTTATGAGTCTTTATTGGTAAAGTCACTGTGATCTGTTTAGAAGTGTGATTTCTTAAGAACAGCCGGGCATCTTTGGGCAGTGTTGGAAATATATAATTGTATTATGCCCTGGCAATCACGGGCCCTTTTTGAGTGGATGGGTCTTTGGGGCTGCTGTGGATGAATATTTGGTTTTATCAGGAAAACTTCTAGTCCCCATCTGCTTGCTCCTGGTTTACTGGTTGGTTGTGTATCATTTTGACTGGGTACATCTGCAGGTTACTACCCCACAGGCCATTCCTCCTCCTGCTTACTGGTCGACAACCTGCACTTTACTTCTTCCCCATCCTACTTATCCCAGCAGTGATTTCCACTCTGTGCCTAGTCCTGGAGGATAGAAGGAAGAAACAGCAGGGGAGGAAAAATCAAATTTAGACCCTACACAGGTGAAGGTTAGCAAGCTCTGCCAAATAGCTACTCAAGATGTTTAGGACTTAGGATGTTGAGTATTTAAAAGAAAATTGCTTGATTTTAGTGAAAAGAAACTCAAATTCTTAAGTAAAATGATTTCCAGTCATAATAATTATTAAACAGCTTACAAATAATTCCAACTGAAAAACAGAGACAAAAAGAGTTAGAAAATGACTGCTTTGCCACCATCATAAGTAAGTAAGTGTTAGTCGCTCAGTCGTGTCTGATTCTTTGCGACCCCGGGGACTGCCGCCCACAAGGCTCCTCTGTCCATGAGATTTTCCAGGCAAGGATACTGGAGTGGGTTGCCATTTCCTTCTCCAGGGGATCTTCCCAACCCAGGGATCGAACCCAGGTCTCCTGTACTGCAGGCAGATTCTTTACCAACTGAGCTACAAGGGAAGCCCTTGCAACTATCATAGTAATGGCTGATTCATACAGGAATCATCCGTGGATGCTAAACTATTGTGTGAAAACCTGAACACCAGAATATTTACATTTTGGGGTAATTTCCCTACAGATTTCTTATTAATTGCACAGAGGGAAATGGTAATGTTATAGTGCAGAAATATGGGATTCACTACCTTAACCAAACCATCAAAGTTAGCAACACTAGTTAGTAATAGAGCAAGCTGATAACCTGTGCTGCCCGATCTGAAACCTTGAAAAGGATAGAGGGTTGCTTACGCCAAAAATGGGTACCCTGGTTCTCATCAGGGGGAAATATCAGACAAACCCACATTTGGAGACATTCCACAAAAGTCAGTGTCATGAAAGATGGCTGAGGCACTGTTACTAGGATGAAGGACACTAAAGAGATAAGTAAATGCAATAGATGGCTTGGATAAGACCCAAATCAGGAAAAAATGCTACCAAGGACAATATTGTGATAATTGGGAAATCTGAGTATGGCTTGTTTGCTGGATAATAGCCTTGTTGCTGTACAGTCACTCAGTCGTGTCCGACTCTTTGTGACCCCATGGACTGTAGCACACCGGGCTTCCCTGTCCTTCACTGTCTCCTGGAGTGTGCTGAAACTCACGTCCATTGAGTCAGTGATGCCATCCAACCATCTCATCCTCTGTCACCCCCTTCTCCTCTTGCCCTCAGTCTTTCCCAGTATCAGGGTCTTCTCCAGAGTTGGCTCTTCGCATCAGGTGGCCAAAGTATCGTAGCTTCAGCTTCAGCACCAGTCCTTCCAATGAATATTCAGGGTTGATTTCCTTTAGGATTGGCTGGTTTGATCTCCTTCCTATCCAGAGGACTCTTAGGAGTCTTTTCTAGCACCACAGTTCAAAAGCATCAATGCTTCAGCACTCAGCTTTCTTTATGGTCCACCACTCACATCCATGCATGACTACTGGATAAACAATACCTTTGACTAAATGGACCTTTGTCAGCAAAGTGATGTCTCTGCTTTTTAATACACTGTCTAGATTTGTTATAGCTTTTCTTCCAAGGAGCAAGCATCTTTTAATTTCATGGCTGCAGTCACAGTCTGTAGTGATTTTGGAGTTCAAGAAAATGAAATCTGCCACTGTTTCCCCATCTATTTTCCATGAAGTGATGGGACTGGATACCACGATCTTCAGTTTTTGAATGTTGAGCTTTAAGTCAGCTTTTTCCCTCTCCTATCAAGAGGCTATTTAGTTCCTCTTCACTTTCTGCCATTAAAATAGCCTTGTATCCATGTTAAATTCCCTCAATAGGATGTTTTAACTTCAGTTTGGAAAGGACCATCTTCCTTAAAAGAAACTGGAGTCTTTAGGGGTAGAGGGACATGATGTCAACAAAATCTCAAATGGTTTAGGAGAAAAATGTTCAAGTGTATGTGTGCACTTGGATGTGTATGTGTGTTATACAAGAAGAGAGAAAATGTGGCAGATCTTAGCATTTGGTGAATCTAGGAGTTCTTTGTACTATTCTTCCAAGTCTTCTGTAAATTTGCAAATCAAAACATATGGCTCCATGTAAATTTTAGGATTATTTGTTCTAGTTCTGTGAAAAATGTCATGGGTAATTTCCTGGGTGTTCATTGGAAGGACTGATGTTGAAGCTGAAACTCCAATACTTTGACCACCTGATGCTGACTCATTTGAAAAGACCCTGATGCTGGAAAAGACTGAGGGTGGGAAGAGAAGGGGACGACAGAGGATGAGATGGTTGGATGGTATCACTGACTCAATGGATATGAGTTTGGGTAGACTCCAGGAGTTGGTGCTGGACAGGGAGGCCTGGCATGCTGCAGTCCATGGGGTCACAAAGAGTCGGACATGACCGAGCAACTGAACTGAATTTGACAGCTCAGTCATATCTGACTCTTCGCAGCTGCATGGACTGTAGCCTGCCAGGCTCCTCTGTTCATGGGATTTTTCAGGCTAGAGTATGGGACTGGGTTGCCATTTCCTTCTCTGGGGCATCTTCCTGACCCAGGGATTGAACCAGTGTCTCCTGCTTTGGCAGGAGGATTTTTTACCCTTGAGTCACGTGGTAAGGATTGCATTAAATCTGTGGATTGCGTTGGGTAGTATGGCCATTTTAATAATATTCAGTTTAATATTAATAATATTCAGCACCTTTTTAGGTGCTGGTTTTGAAAGCAATTCCAAGATATCATGTTATTTCAACCTCTGATGTTTAGTATGCCTCTGTGTACACTTTTTTCTTCCCATAACCCCCATGCTGCTCTTGCCCTTAAGAGAAGTAACGATTTTGCAGTTAGTGATGATAACGTTTAGAACTTGTTAGCGATGCAAGATAGTAACCAGAGTTCTGAGAAATGCTCTGATTTGACATATATGGGTTGTGCATTTGTTCTAAGTTTGAAAAGTTGAGAAAGCCTGGGTAATTACAAATGGTGTAGAAGAAAGGGTATGAGAAGCTGCTTATTCTTTGTTTTGTTTTGCAAACACCTCCTCCTGTTTTTAAACCAAGAATAAAATTCCAGAAAAAAAACATAAATAGGGTACGGAGACAGTGTTCTGAACTGATTTACTCATTTGATGCTACCCTGATGAAATGTTCTGAAAGTTAGAATGATTAATTTCATACTGTTTAGAATTCCCTAAGTTTAAATTTTAGCATGGCATCTTTGATTTAGAAAGCTCAGTGAAGTTTTTTCTTGACTTCTGTTTTGAAATAGAAATGGGCCAGATCTCTTGGGAGGAGTAAACCTCCTAAGTGTGGGTAGATGTGGATGGCAGTTGTTCTTTTAGGTCCCTAGGGTATCATTTAGTAATTACTATTATTTAGCCTTATGGGTTGATTAAAACACATCCATTATGCCATTTGACAATGGTTATCTGTATGTTAAAATGATCGTAAAATTGATTGATAGCTCTTTGTAATAAATTAGGGCAGTTTCTGAAGCTCATATATATTGCAAATAAAGTTCTTATCAACCTTCCATTAAGGGACTATACACAACTGATCTTAGGCACTTTACATTTAAGCACAGATACCATCCCTTTACATTGCTACCTGCTAAGTCACTTCAGTCGTGTCTGACTCTGTGCGACCCCACAGACGGCAGCCCACCAGGCTCCCCTGTCCCTGGGATTCTCCAGGCAAGAACACTGGAGTGGGTTGCCATTTCCTTCTCCAATGCATGAAAGTGAAAATTGAAAGTGAAGTCGCTCAGTCGTGTCCGACTCTTCGTGACCCCATGGACTGCGGCCTACCAGGCTCCTCCATCCATGGGGTTTTCCAGGCAAGATTACTGGAGTGGGGTGCCATCGCCTTCTTCTCCTTTGCATTAGGTTTTCTTTATAAATTTTTATTTTTATTTTTTGCTGAGCTGTGCAGCATGCAGGATCTTAGTTCTCCAACCCGGGATCAAATCCGTGCCCCTGCATTGGGAGTGTAGAGTCTTAACTACTGGACTGCCAGGGAACCCCCTTCATTAGATTTTCTTATTGCCAGAGTATATTATTTTTGAGAGTTCTAATTTTAGGAATGCACTAAGTCACACTTTAACTTACAATGGAGCGAAAGTTAAGATACATATAATGATTTTATCCACCCTATTTGAAAAAATTTCCCTGGCTTACGTACTAATATATTTATACACTACATTAATTATATTCTTTTTACCAGTCAAAGTTAGATTTTCAATTGACTTAGCTCAATAGAAATTTTGAGATTGAGGAACTCAGTGTGGGATGGTGGAAGACAGCACAGACCCAGTTTCAGAGCTACCCACATTTCAAACTCGGGCCCTACCATTCTGGCTGCATAACCTTAGAAAGTTGTTTTAACTTCCCAGAGGTTTTGTCTTATTCCACTTTGAAGAGTTGCAAGAATTAACTGAGCTTGTGCCCACAGTAGCCATTAAATATTTCTCTTCTCATTCCCTACAACATTCTTACAATCTGACCTTCAGAAATGGGGTCCCCAGTCATTGATTCCATTTTTCCTTGTGAAGAATAAAAGGAAAGGAAAGGAAAGTCACTCAGTTGTGTCCGACTCTTTGCGACCCCGTGGACTGTAGCCTGCCAGACTCCTCCGTCCAAGGAATTTTCCAGACAAGAATACTAAAGTGGGTTGCCATTCCCTTCTCCAGGGGATCTTCCCTAGCCAGGGATTGAACCCGGTCTCCCACACTGCAGGCAGACTCTTTACCGTCTGAGCCACCAGGGCCTGCTGAAGAATATAAAATGAAGACCAAATGACCTGTTTGGAAATGAAGACTCCAAGGAAGAGACTTGAGGAAAAATCACCTGAAGGTACAGAACTCAGATTTTAAATAGAAGTATTGATGGGCTTCCCAAGTGGCTCAGTGGTAAAGAATCTGCCTGCAGTGCAGGAGGTGTAAGTTCAGTCTCTGGATTGGGAAGATCCCCGGGAGAAGGAAATGACAACCCACTCCAGTATTCCTGCCTGAGAAACCCCATGTACAGAGGAGCTTGGTGGGCCACAGTCTGTGGGGTCGCAGAAA
The DNA here is from genome assembly GCF_023091745.1 of Budorcas taxicolor. NCBI lineage: Eukaryota > Metazoa > Chordata > Mammalia > Artiodactyla > Bovidae > Budorcas > Budorcas taxicolor. The sequence continues at coordinate 72,174,771 of NC_068919.1, forward strand.
TCGTGGGGACACGACTGAGCAACTAAATACAACAACATTAATTGTGATGTGTTCTTCCCTGGTGCTTATCATTTTGCACAGATGTGATGCGACACATGGGCTTGTGGTGCACGTGCACACGTACAGCTTTTAACAGCTTGTGAGGTTTCGGTGCTGGGCATGTAGAGGGGTCCAACAACCACCATTTTTATTGAAGATCCAGGAGGATTCTGGGATCCTCTCTGCTGATTGGCTCTTGGGGGCCTCTCTGGGCTTTGTGGCGTGCCCCTCGTATGTGGCCATGATTGATGGGTAGCTGTAGCACCGGGTGGAGTTTGCTTCAGGGTGTCTCCTCAGCGTTTGATGCCCTCCTGGCTCTGAAGTCTTAAAAAAGCTTGTCCAGTGATGGTGATGAACCTGAGCATATTGCTAGTGGTCTAAAAAGGCATCTTCTAGTCATGTCCATATATAATGACCTCATCTGCCTGCTCTCTCGATCGGTCCTGACTTTGGCCATCCAGGTTCTGAGAGTAGCCTGCCTGTGTCTCACTTGTGCCGTGGTGGGGGTGGTTTCTGCACATCTTGATAGTCCCATGGTTTCTCTTGCTTCCCAGCTCATGCTTTAATCTTTGTACCTGCCAATCATGGTTTTCCTTTGGTTTCATTATTCCTTTGAGTTTTGCCTGAGAAACACTGCTCGGTCAGTCTCAGGTTTGTAGAGTCCCCAGAAGTTAGGTTGTCTTCACCCAGCCCTCTCCTGCTTCTCCATGGAGGTAGAGGACAACCCTCAGCCCCTACCACCCTTTCCTCAGGCTATTTAGAGGTTCATTGCTATGTTTTCCCTGGGTCTGTTTGCACAGAGTCAGCTGTTAGAATTTAGGCATGATAATTACCATCATAATTATAGCTATGTCTGTTATATTTCTTTGTGCTCTCCCTTTATTTTTTATCTGTTGCTGAATAACAAATTTCAACAAACTCAGTGGATTAAAAACACGCATTTGTTATCCCTCTAGGCCAAGAGCCTGGGCAGGCTTCTGAAAGTCAGGAGTCTTGCAAGGTTGCAATTAAGGTGTCAGCCAGGGTTGGATTCTCATCTGAAGACCTGAGGCTTGACTGGGGAAGGATCCCCTTCTAAGCTAGCATAGTATCACCAAGACTCAGGCCCTGTAAATACTCAGGCTCGTGGGCTGCTGGACTGAGAATGTCAGTTTCTTGCTGGCTCTTGGCTAGAGGTCATCCTTAGATATTAGCCTCAACGATATGGCCACTTTATCAAAGTTAGGAAGGAACAGAATCTCCTAGAAAGACAGGCATTAACATCCTTGTCATATTCTGTTGGTTGGAAGCAAGTTATAGACTCTGCCTAAACTTGAAGGGATTGAACAAGAGTGGACAACTAGGAGATGGGGACAATTGAAGACTGTCTTGAATTCTGTCTGCCATACTCCCATGAAACTTTTTAATCTATATCTTCAATTGGACTTTTTTCTGGAGCATCACATTCCTCTTTAAAACTTTAGACAACATTAGGTTGTTAAGGTCCTGATGATAATTGCCTTCCTTAGAAACTAATGGCCCTCCCACCTGCAGAGAGCTGATGTGCTATAGGAAGGATGGTAGTGGAAAAGGGGCAGGGAAGGTAATGTCTGACCTTTAACTATTATTGGAAAAGTCATATCCAAATGATATGCTGCTTTAGGGAGCTTGAAATAAGCCGAAGCCTGTATGCTAAGTGAATTCATTTCATGAAAGCTGTTAGAAATTTATAAAAATTAAAATACCCAAAGTCTTATTTTTGGGAGTTAAAAAGTAAAGGAAAACAGGGCAAACTGAAATTTGGGTTGAAAGCTGGTGAAGGACACAGAGTGAGAAAAATAAGGAGATGAGAATTGTATCTCTTAGGGGCAAAAGGATTTTAATTTCATTAATCCTCCTTGCTTGTGTGTGAGGCATTACATGGGGATAAGAGATTATTTACAGTTTAAGCCTCAATAATCTTGTACTGTATTCTCTTACCAGTGATTTTATTCATTTTAAATCATTGTTTCTGAGTTAGTAGCAAGGTGACAGATACCTGAAAACTGGATAGTTCCTGACTGGCTGATAATTTTGTGTGATGAGAAACTACTGTTTGAATTCTTGCTTTACAATTATTGACTGTAAGTTAGAGCTTAGAAAATGAAGCTATCATAAAAAGGTTAGCCTGATGGAAAGTATTGATTTTGATTGCATGTCTCTTTCTTGAAACTTGGAACACTTTCATTTTTGGTTGCTACTTATCACCTGAAAGCTATTCTGTAGTAAAAGAGCTGTAATTAGAGTTATTAGCTCCTTGTAATTGAGGTAAGACTATTCCAGTCTTTAGAAATTGAGTTAGATCCTTGAGACAAACACTTCTGTTTTTATCCAGTAAAATCAGCCTGTGTAAAATGAAAGGGAGGGACTCCCCTGGTGGTGGACTTTTCTGGCTAAGACTCTACACTCCCAATGCAGAGGGCCCAGGCTCAATCCCTAGTCAGGGAACTAGGTCCTGCATGTCACAACAAAGACCTGGTGCAGGCAAATAAATATTAAAAGAAATAAAACGAAAGGGAGAGTCTGAAATCATTTTATTAGAAAGATGTCTCTCCTACATTGTGGTCCAAACCACATGCTGTTTTCTCTCTGAAGTCTTTATCACTCTCCCAAACAGAATCCATCATTTATTTTACATAAACTTCTTAAGTTATATTTTTCTATTTTAACCCCTGTCTGTTCTATATGCCCCTTGAGGAAATGATCTACTTTTATGTATATTTTCTCAACTTTGTCATTCTACTGAATAAGCATAGGCCTGCATAGACTAACCATGCACATGTTTGCTAAATTCAGTCTATTTCTCTACTGTGAGCCGCCTCTTTTTCCTGGATCTCATCCTTTACTCACTTCTCCCAGTGTGGACCTGGAAACCCAGGTTGGTCAAAGTGCCTAAGAACTATAGAGGGTCTGCAAGGTCAAAACTACTTTTACGCTATCGTTGACCCTTGAACAAAATTTTCTGTCTCTCTGCACACATCCTTATAGACGCAGCTTCTATGATTTTGTGAGTTGGGAAGGTGAAGGTATCCAGTGGTCTTTCCCTTCATTATTGGGGCTCTTCCTGAAGACCCTGTTTTCAGTACAGAGCTTCATTCTTAACACCAGATGACTGGTTTCCAAACCCAGAGCCTGTCTGCTGTAGTGTCTCTGTCAGTGCAGGCCACCATAGTAGAATAACACAGGCTGAGTGGCTTAAGCAACAGAGAGTTTCTCCTGATTTTGGAGGCTGAAAGTCTAAGAACAAGGTGCCCATAGGGCTGATTTCTGATGAGGATCCTCTTCCTGACTTGCAGATGGCTACCTTCTCACTGTGTCCTCTTGTGTCTCCTCCTCTTAATAAGACATCGGCCTTTTGAATTAGGGCCCCATTCATACGACCTCATTTTACCTTAGTTACATGTTTACAGGTCCTGTCTCTGAATACAATCACATTAGGGGTTAGTGAATTATGCATTTTAGGGGAGCACAGTTCAGTTGCTAATGTTAGGAGAGAAATAGTCCTCTGGCTTCAGTAGCAGAAGTTGGGGTCTTCTGGATTCTGAGTGCTTTACAAGTCAACCCATTCTTCTGTTTCAGGCTTGGTCCCTCTTTTCCACTTACAATTACAGAGTCATTCTGGGATTCTACATCATGGATTGGCTTGCTTACTGTGGCGTATCCCCCATAGTAGTCTGGAGAAAGATGAGCAAGAATTTAGCTGTCTCCTTCCAGTCTTCCAGTGATGTGTTGATCTTTTCACCTACTGTTGTTTCTCCCTTGCTCTTTTAGTTTAGTTTTAGTTTAGCTTTTAGTCTGGTTTTTACCTTTTCTCTAGTTTCAGGAAGATGCAGAAATGGAGATAAATGCAAGTGCTCTTATATGTAGAATCTAAAACATACAACACACAAATGAATTTAGAAAGAAGCAGACTTATAGATATAGAGAACAAACTACTGATTATCTTGTTGCCTACCATGGTTGCACAGGAATTACAATGTACATACTTAAATTTTCTCAGTCTACTTCTAATCAGTATTGTGTTATTTCAATGGAATGTAGAAATCTTACCACCATTTAAGTCCCCAGTGACTCCCTCCCCCACCCCTTATATTTTTTAGTTATATGTTTTATTCACATCTATTATGGACTGAATTGTATCCCTCAAAAATTCATGGGTGGAAATCTTAACCCCCAGAACTTTAGAATGTGGCTTTATTTGGCGATAGGATCTTTAAAGAGGTAAAATTAAAAGTTAAGTTAAAATGAAATCATTAGGGTGGGCCCTAATCGAGTACGACTGGTGTCCTTATAAGAAGAGGAAATCTGGGCATAGAGGGAAGAGAATGTGAAGACACAAGGAGAAGACAGCCATCTACCCGTCATGAGAGAGGCTTCAGAGGAAATCATATCTGCCAACACTTTGAGCTCAGATCTTTAGACTCCAGAATTGTGAGAAAATAAATTCATATTGTTTAAACCACCCAGTCTAGGGTAGTTTGTTTTGGGAGCCCTAACAAACTACTACACATGCATTGAAAATCCCATAAGACAGAGTTATAAGTTTTGCTTTCAAAAGTCAAACATATTTTAAAGAACTCAAGGGAAGAATTGTTTATTACAGTCACCCAAATATTTATCATCTTTGTTCTTCATTCCTGATGGTCCAGATATTTCCCAGTTCTTTAATTTTATCACTTGAAAAAAAAAAAAGTCACTTCTTTCTGGTCTCCATTATTTCAGATGAGAAACCCACTGTCATCTGAGTCATTTATTCCACTATAGGTAGCAAGGCATCATTTCTCTCTGACTGCTTTCAGGATGTTTTGTTGTCTTTAGTTTTTAGAAATGTTAGTCTGGGTGTGGATTTCTTGGGCTTCTCCTATTTGGAATTTATGCAGCTTCTTGATTTTTTAGATTTATGTCTTTCTCCAAGTAGGGGAAATTTTGTTATTTCTTTTCTTTAAAATTTATTTGTCTCCTTTTGGCTGTGCTTGGTCTTTGTTGCTGCACGCCGGCTCTAGTTGCAGCAAGACGGTTACTCTCTAGCTGTGGTGCACAGGCTTCTCACCGCAGTGGCTTCTTTTGTCACGAGGCATGGGCTTTAGGGCATTCGGGCTCAGTGGTTGTGGCGCACGACTTAGATAGTTGCCTCGTGGCTTGTGGAATCTTCCCAGACCAGGCATCAAACCCGAGTCCCCTGCACTGACAGGCAGATTCTTAACCCGCTGAATTACCAGGGAAGTCCACCAGTCGTTATTTTTCAAATAGTTTTTCAGTCCTGTGTTCTTTCTCGCCACCTTCTGGAATTCTGATCGCACAAATGCTGGATCCTCTGTTGATGTCCCACAGCTACCCTTTTCTCTCTGTTATTTGGATTGAACAATTTCTGTTGATAAATCTTTAAGGTCCCTTGAAGACCTTGGATTCTTCTGTGATTTCCATTTGGCCACTGATCCCAGACAATGATTTTTAAAAAGATTTTTGGTTACCGTATTTTTCAGTTCCAATAGTTCCACTTCGTTGTTCTTTATGTCTTCAGTATGTTTCTGAGACTTGATTTTCCATTTGTTTGAAGAGGTTTTATCATTTTTGTTTAGAGCATTTTAGAAATAACTGCTTTAAAATCTTTGCCATGGGATTCCAAGATTTGTGTCCTCTTGGTGTTAGTGTTGTTGATTGTCTTGTTTGAGATTTCCTACTTTTGGTATGATAAATACTTTGGGGTTGTATCTTAGACATTTTGAGTATCACATGAGACTGCCTCGAAAAGTATCGTGTTTAAGTAGGAACCAATCAGCCAGCTTAGATTCAAAACTCATGTTCTCATCCTTTTATGGGCTGTGGTTTGACTGTCAGTTTAGTTTTCATAGCCTCTGTTATGCTATTCTGGTCTGCCCTGATTGATTACCCACAGGCTAATTTGAAACCTGGGTCGTATTTCTCATTATAGCTTAGTTCTCAAACTTTTTCTGTATTGATTTAGATTGATTCCATGCACAGACCATTTGTCTTCCCTGATTGCTCAGACAGTGAAGAATCTACCTGTAATGCAGGAGATGTGGGTTCAGTCCCTGGGTTGAGAAGTTCCCCTGGAGGAGGAAATGGCAACCCAATCCAGTAATTTTGCCTGGGAAATCCCATGGACAGGAGGAGCATGATGGGTTATGGTCCATGGGGTCGCAAAGAGTCGGACACGACTGAGTGACTAACTCTTTCTTTTCATATACCATTTAGGTTATACACATTTTTATATATGACCATTTCATATACAGATTTATGAGATTCCTTTATCCAGTTTCCTCTTTGTAATCTTTGATTCTTTCTAGTTGAAAGGAGGTGGGGTGCTGGCCTGTTTGCTCTCCTTTACTTGGTACAGTGCATGTAGTGGTCAGCAGTGTTTCTCTATATGCTGTGTGGCCTCTGTGGGGACTATGCCCATGAAGAGAGGAAGGGGCACTGTCTTATTCCTGTTATCTTAGTGCCAAGCAGGCATGGTCAGTGGGGCTACACCCACCATCTCTGCAGCACCCGGTGGGAAGGGAGGTGAGTGCTGCCTCTGCTCAATTAGCATGGGGCAAGGAAGGTCAGCAGTGTTCCCCCTTTGGCCTTCAGCAGTGCCTGGGAGGAGGCCGAGCGATGTGGCTGTGTCGTGATGTTTTCTAGAGTAGGCTAGGCTTATTCGAGAGGGTTCATTCCTCTAGGGCTATCCTTTTTAAGTCCTTTGGCTAGAGACAGCAGTTCTCAATTAGGGATGACATGCCCTTCAGGTGATGCTTGACAGTATCTGAAGACATTTTTTGTTGTCACAACTGACATCTTGTTATCGGCATCTAGTGGCCACAGGCCAGGGATGCTGCTAAATAGATAACAGGGCCCCAACAACAGAGGGATTTCTGGCCCCAAATGGCAATAGTGTCAAGGTTGAGAAACCCTGAACCGCAGAGAGTAGGTTTTTCTTGGAGCTTTTTAGAAAATATATATTTATTCCAACTTCTCCAGAAATGGAAGTCCCTTCAATATTTTAATGTATCATTCATTTTTTAGTCCTTTGGCATCTATCATTGATGAGTAACATAATTTATAATTTAAGGTAAAATGTCTTATCTCTGATTGATTTTAATAATTCCTCTTTTTCTTTTAAGTTTAACCTTTATGTGTATAGGTGTGGATTTTTTTGAAAGACTTAATATTTTTTTAGAGCAATGTAAGGTTCACACACATAAAAAAAAAAAAAGAGAGAGGAAAGTACAAAGATTTCCTGTGTACTACTGCCCCACACACGCATAGCCTGTCCCATTTGTCAGCATCACTTGTTATCAAGGCTGAACCTTTGCTGACTGTCCAAATCCAGCTGCACCAGGAATTTGGACAATGTATAATGACATATACCCATTATTATTGTCATGCAAAGTGTACTTCCTCTTTGGAAGTGGTATCTCCTTGTTTTAATTCACATTTTCCTGATAAGATATTTTCATATGCTTGTTTTACATCTGAATATATTTTTTTCGTGAGGTCCTCACGAAAATTTGGTCTATTTTTTAAAATTTATTTTGTAATTGCAAATGAATTGCTTTGCAGCATTGTGTTGGTTTCTGCTGTATAATAACATAAATCAGCCATGCGTGTACATACGTCCCCTCCCTCTTGAACCTTCCTGGTCCATTTTTAAAAATCTGAGTGGTTTGTTTTCTTCTTGTTGGGTTATATAATTCCTTGTATGTTTTGGATAGCTCTCCTTTATCAGATGTATCTTTTATAAATATTTTCTTCTAGTTCATGGCTTGTTTTCTTCTTCTCTTGACATTGTCTTTCACAGATCAGTAGTTTTTATTGAAGTCCAGTTTATCAGTTCTTTCATGGGTCCTGCCTTTTGTGTTGTATTTAAAAAGGCATCACCATATCCAAGGTCAGTTAGGTTTGCTCCTATGTTAGCTTCTAGGAGCTTGATACTTATGTGTTTAACATTTAGGTTTATAATATTCTTCAAATTATTTTTTTGTGAAGACTGTAAGGTCTGTGTCTAGATTAATTTTTTTTTTGTATGTGATATCCAGTTGTTCCTGTACCATTTGTTGAAGAGACTATCTTTGCTTCATTACAATGCCTTTGAGCCTTTGTTAAAGATCGGTTGACTACGTGGAGTCTATTTCTGGGCTCTCTTTTCTGTTCTACAAGTCTGTTTATTCTTCCTCCAAAACTACACTGTTTTGATTATTGTAACTACTAGTTAAGCTAATATTCAGGTAACTTAAATCTTCCACCTTCAGTATGGTGTTGTCCATTTTGGGAAGTTAGTCTTTTTGCCACACCACACAAAGTTTAGAATCAGTTTGTTGATACCATAATATAACTTGTTCAGTTCAGTTCAGATGCTCAGTCGTGTCCGACTCTTTGCGACCCCATGAATTGCAGCACGCCAGGCCTCCCTGTCCATCACCAACTTCTGGAGTTCACCCAGACTCATGTCTATCGAGTCGGTGATGCCATCCAGCTATCTCATCCTCGGTCGTCCCCTTCTCCTCCTGCCCCCAATCCCTCCCAGCATCAGAGTCTTTTCCAATGAGTCAACTCTTCGCATGAGGTGGTCGAAATATTGGAGTTTCAGCTTTAGCATCATTCCTTCCAAAGAACACCCAGGACTGATCTCCTTTAGAAAGGACTGGTTGGATCTCCTTGCAGTCCAAGGGATTCTCAAGAGTATTCTCCAACACCACAGTTCCAAAGCATCAATTCTTCGGCACTCAGCTTTCTTCACAGTCCAACTCTCACATCCGTACATGACTACTGGAAAAACCATAGCCTTGACTAGACGGACCTTTGTTGGCAAAATAATATCTCTGCTTTTGAATATTCTATCTAGGTTGGTCATAACTTTCCTTCGAAAGAGTAAGCGTCTTTTAATTTCATGGCTGCAATCACAACCTGCAGTGATTTTGGAGCCTGAAAAGATAAAGTCTGCCACTGTTTCCCCTGTTTCCCCATCTATTTGCCATGAAGTGATGGGACCAGATGCCATGATCTTAGTTTTCTGAATGCTGAGCTTTAAGCCAACTCTTTTACTCTCCTCTTTCACTTTCATCAAGAGGCTTTTGAGTTCCTCTTCACTTTCTGCCATAAGGGTGGTGTCATCTGCATATCTGAGGTTATTGATATTTCTCCTGGCAATCTTGATCCCAGCTTGTGCTTCTTCGAGCCCAGCGTTTCTCATGATGTACTCTGCGTAGAAGTTAAATAGGCGTGGTGACAATATATAGCCTTGACGTACTCCTTTTCCTATTTGGAACCAGTTTGTTGTTCCATGTCCAGTTTTAACTGTTGCTTCCTGACCTGCATACAGGTTTCTCAAGAGGCAGGTCAGGTGGTCTAGTATTCCCATCTCTTTCAGAATTTTCCACAGTTTATTGTGATCCACACAGTCAAAGGCTTTGGCATAGTCAATAAAACAGAAATAGGTGTTTTTTTGGAACTCTCTTGCTTTTTTGATGATCCAGCGGATGTTGGCAATTTGATCTCTGGTTCTTCTGCCTTTTCAAAAACCAGCTTGAACATCAGGAGGTTCGCAGTTCACATATTGCTGAAGCCTGGCTTGGAGAATTTTGAGCATTACTTTCTAGCATGTGAGATAAGTGCAGTTGTGTGGTAGTTTGAGCATTTTTTGGCATTGCCTTTCTTTGGGATTGGAATGAAAACTGACCTTTTCCAGTCCTGTGGCCACTGCTGAGATTTCCAAATTTGCTGGCATATTGAGTACAGCACTTTCACAGCATCACCTTCCAGGATTTGAAACAGCTCCACTGGAATTCCATCACCTCCACTAGCATTGTTCATAGTGATGCTTTCTAAGGCCCACTTGACTTCACATTCTAGGGGCTCTAGGTGAGTGATCCTACCATTGTGATTATCTTGGTCATGGAGATCTTTTTTGTACAGTTCTTCTGTGTATTCTTGCCAACTCTTCTTAATATCTTCTGTTTCTGTTAGGTCCATACCATTTCTGTCCTTGATCGAGCCCATCTTTGCATGAAATGTTCCCTTGGTGTCTCTGATTTTCTTGAAGAGATGCCTGGTCTTTCCCATTTTGTTGTTTTCCTCTATTTCTTTGCATTGATCACTTTGGAGGGCTTTCTTATCTCTCCTTGCTATTCTTTGGAACTCTGCATTCAGATGCTTATATCTTTCCTTTTCTCCTTTGCTTTTTGCTTCTCTTCTTTTCACAGGCCTTAGAAATAGCTGTGAAAAGAAGAGAAGCAAATATAACTTGATGGGATTTTTATTGAGATTGCTTTGAATGTATAGATCAAGACCAGACATCTTGAAAATATTGAGTCTTCCTATCTATGAACAGAGTGTTACCTTCCATTTAATTAGTTCTTTTATGCTTTCCTTCATCAGAGACTTATAGTTTACTCCATAGAGATCTTGTAATACTTTGTTAGATTTATAACTAAGTATTTTTATAAGGTTTATTTTTATTTATCTTGAAGACATTTCAATCTTGATTCTCAGCTTTCTAATTCTGGAAAGTTCTTAGTCATTATTTCTTTGTGTATTATGTTGTTGGGGTCCTTTAATGGACTGAAACTTGGTGGTCTGGAGGCGAAGATAAAGTGAAAGAAGGAAAGAGGCTAATATTCCCTCAGTTACGTAGCTGGCCTTTGTGCTCCAGGGAATCAGCCAGAAATAGAGAGAGAGAGAGAAGGAAGGACACGGAGACCCAAGTCTGATGGAACAAGGGTGCTTTATTGAATTCTGTGTGAGTATATATACCATATTACCATGTAGCTTCTTCAGATAAAGATCAAAAGACCAGGCTTTACAAGTTACCAAGGAAAGAAGAGCAATAGAGGCCATAAGGCCAAAAGGCAATCCATATCAAAAGAGGGTTGTAGATAATCCCTTTCACCAAATGGAAAAGCTAATGAAGGAAATCCTATGCAAGAATCCCATCTCTTTGACCTCAGGCCTGGGAGTGGCTTGCTCCTATCAGGAACTGATAAGGAACAGAGGATTCAAGAGAGAGGAAACAGCAGGAATCCTGCTGTTAAACATTCCCTGACATTCGGTTCAGTTCAGTTCAGTTCAGTGGCTCAGTGGTGTCCCACTCTTTGCGACCCCATGAATTGCAGCACGCCAGGCCTCCCTGTCCATCACCACCTCCCGGAGTTCACTCAAACTCATGTCCATTGAGTCGGTGATGCCATCCAGCCATCTCATCCTCCGTCATCCCCTTCTCCTCCTGCCCCCAATCCCTCCCAGCATCAGAGTCTTTTTAAATGAGTCAGCTCTTCGCATGAGGTGGCCAAAGTACTGGAGTTTCAGCTTCAGCATCAGTCCTTCCAGTGAACACCCAGGACTGGTCTCCTTTAGGATGGACTGGTTGGATCTCTTTGCAGTCCAAGGGACTCTCAAGAGTCTTCTCCAACACCATAGTTCAAAAGCATCAATCCTTCGGCACTCAGCTTTCTTCACAGTCCAACTCTCGCATCCACACATCACCACAGGAAAAACCATAGCCTTGACTAGACGGACCTTTGTTGGCAAAGTAATATCTCTGCTTTGCAATATATATCTAGGTTGGACATTACCTCTCTCTATATACATTCCCCCAACTTCTTTCCTTCTTAAACATTATTAGGCTGACGTATTGAAGCTTCTCTTTCTGTGTTTCATGTCTATTAACCACTCATCCAGTCATAATTATTCTTTCTCTTTTCTTCCCTCCCTTCTCCATCTCATAATTTCTTCAGATGTCTTCTACTTAAGCAATTCTTCTTAAACTTACTCTGCTATTTAACCTATCGAACATTTTTCATTTCAGTGATAATTTTCCTTAAAAAAATTCTCATTTGGTTACTTTTAAAAATTTTGTTCTTATGGTATCTTATTTCTTCACTATGGTTTCTAAATTATTTAAAGGCATGATTCTTTTCTAGTCTATTGTTTTTCCTTCCTGGTGTGTCAATTTTGGTGTCTGCTGATTCACTTATGATGATTTTTCATTTCCTCTGTGGTCTGTGATATTTAATTTTGGTAGTTTATCTTTAGTGAGAGTTTCTTGGAAGCCCTGAGCTGTGGAAGACTTGCTCAGGATAAAGATTTTCATGATGTGTTTATTAGATCCCTAGGGATTTAGTGGTCTTGGATCACTTTTTATAGTAACTATTCATCTGCCTTTTTAAGCTATGCATGGAGAAAAACTTAGACCCCTCACCTGTGTGAGCTTAGGATTTCCATTTTTCATGGATGTTTTAACTCAGCCATGTCTGGGGCACACAGCAATGTCTTTGCTGTTTCTGTGGGCTAGTGAGCAGGCTGCGTCAGTCTTATTTTATGCTTGCAAGAGTGTTCTTCAAAGTGGTCTGCGCTTCATTTTGGCCAGGGTTCTGGATGGAGCTTCAGTGCCTTTTATTCATCTTTGTGTAGTCCCATCATCCCTAAAACTGAGACTAAAACCCCATTGGGTTGCTGAGGCTTGGGCTTTCTTTGATTTTGGAATCTAGGGTATATTTGTCTTTTGGAGCTGACATATGTAATTAAATTTAGTTTGTTGGTGATATTTAATCTAGAGCTTCCATTTGTCTGTTGTGCAAAGGGCACGTGCATATCAGCTCTGTACTCCACATGGCCTGAGTTCACATTTGATGTATGAATAGACCACCATCTGTATACCCATGTATTCAGTATATTGGTATATAAACACTACTTGGTGCTCTGGTTTTTTTCTTTTTTGAAAGTATTTACTAAACACATTGCTGTATTCTAATAACCAATTATTTGAAAAGGTGTATGGTGTTTGTTGTATTGGCATATGATGGCACATAGCCTAGCATCCCCGCAAAACTGGACATGTGCTTGGTAATATCTTTGTTTCCAAGAACTAGTTTCATTAAGCCCTTAATGAAATATGTTTTGTAAATCTTGATTTTTATCCCCATTAAGCATATGACGATACTGAGATTAAGAGAAATTATTGTATTATTTGTTATAACAAAAGATTGTCAATAAAGAAGGCAGTGTGTTGGTTTATACTCATAGATGCTAAAAATCAGTGGCTAGACTGGCATGTTGAGTAGAACAAAATGAGTCCAGTAACATGTGCCAATACTAACCTGCCTTTTCACTAAATAGTATGTTGTGAAGGCTGTCTCATGGACGGTGATTATTTTATGACATATTTTGTCAATCATCTTTTCATGGAGAAGTGAAAGATTAGAAAAATACTGCCATGAATATGGTTGGATTTATCTTTTCATACTGCTTATTTACTTCTAGATGTGAAACTTCTGAGTCAAGGGATCTATTCTTTTTTTTTTTTTTTTTTCATTCAGAAAACATTTATTCAGCACCTGCTATGTGCCAGATATTGTTCTGGTTGCTTGCGATATGTGATGGTGGTTTATTTGCTAAGTTGTGTCCTACTCTTGTGACCCCATGGGCTACAGCCTGCTGGGTTCCTCTGTCCATGGGATTTCCCAGGAAAGAATACTGTGGGTTGCCATTTCCTTCTCCAGGGAATCTTCCTGACCCAGGGACTGAACCTGCATCTCCGACATTGCAGGCGGATTCTTTACCACTGAGCCACCAGGGAAACCCTGCTTAGGCTATATCAGGGATTAAAACAGAAAAAGGTCTCTGAGCTGAAGGAGCTTACAAGGGATATACTCATTTGATATTGATATTTTAATGTTACCAAGTTTCCCTTTGAGGAGATTATACCAATTTGTACCTACTAGCAGTGCATTGATGGCAAAATCTAAGAAAACTTTTCTACAAAAATAAATTGTAGATAGTAGATAACTGAACAGAAGTAATCTCTCCCTGGCTCACAGGCTTGTGTCCTACCTGTCTCAGCTTATCATATGCCCCAGCTTAATGAGACCTACTTTCAGGGGTTAGAACAGTGGTTGACAAAGTGTGGTCACTGAACCAGCAGCATTGATGTTACATTGAACTTGTGAGAAAGGTCAGTTATGAGTCCTTGTGCCAGACCTACTGATTGATAAACCTGCAAAGCTCAGCATTGCTTTAATCAGCCCTCCAGGTGATTCTGATGCAGCCATGTCTGAGAACCACTGGGCTAGAAGCAGCTTGTTCCCTTGGAACTTAGAGGTCAGCTCAAGTTTTTTACTCCCACAATCTCCTGCAACTCAAAGTGGGGTCCAGCAGCTCACTGCTCAAAAGCTGATTAGAGGCAACATTGGGGAAAGGGAAGTTTGCTTTATTTTGGATGCTGGCAACCAGGGAGGGGAGCAGACTTCTGTTCAAAGGCCGCCTCCTCCCACTGACATTCAGGGGCAAGAGATTTCATAGGCTAAGGGAGGGGGCAACATATGGAAACAGCACAGTCAGCTGTGACAGTCATCCTGAAATTGGCCGTCAGCGGTCTGATCGCCATCCTCTCGATTGCTTTACAGTTAGCCTTCAGTTCCATGGTTGGTTTGTTCCCATTTCCTTGAAGCTCGTTCTTAGAATCGTGGCAGCTTACGTCGTGGCTACAGCCTGGTCGTCATGTAATTAACTTCTTCCACCTGGTGGGGGTTTCAGGATCTATAAGACAGCTCACAGGTTACGGCTCAGAATATTATCTGTAGCCCTTGAGAAGGCACTAAAGGTCCTTGCCAGTGTGTAATGGCTAAACTCCTAGTACTTGCTCTTTCACCGTTTTCCTTTGCCTCTGCATTTGCTCACCTCTCTGATTAAACTTACTCTTCGACGAAAGGTTTTCCACAGACAAAGGCAAACAGAGGACATGGGGGACAAGGACCATAGGGTCCTGCTCCATGTTGCTTCTCCATACAAATAATCGAAGTCAAATTCCCAGAGGCGGTTTATCAGTCTCTTCCGGCTCTCCTTCCTGCTTTGGAGTGTCTCTTGATCGCTGCAGTTTTATTGCGGATGGCTGCTCCCATGTCCACCCTGCACTGACACAGATGAGGGACCGAATCCATTTTTCTTCGTGTACGCAAGCACCTGCAGTTCATTCACTTGAAAGCCATTTGAACATGTTGAAAGTGGGTGGATGTTTCAGAGCAGTGAAAAGTTATGTCTTAGTAACACAAACAGCCCGACAACATTGAAAGTTGGATACACCCATTCCACATCTTTCAGGCATTCCTCTGCTGGCCTCTCATTTTTCTGTCTCTCTCTCTCTGATTCCCTTTTTGCTATTCAGTGATTTAGGAATTCCATTTGTTTCCTTGTCTTCTGTAATAACCAGGGTTTTTACTGGAGACAATAGAACCCACTCAGCTACTCTAAGAAAAAAGGGATGTAACTCTAGAGTGTATGGCAGCTCACAGGATTGTGTGAGGGTGCCAGGCAGACAAGCTTATTAGCTGCTCAGGCACAGGTAACACGTACCTGCAGTTATTTATGTCTGTCCTTGTTTTTTCCTCTAGTATCTTCTAAACTTTGATTTTTTTTTTTGTTGCCTCTAATTACTATCCAGTTAGGTGTTTACTTTCATGAGTTCAGAGCAATTTTCCAGGGCCATCTGTGGGTTTTCCCTTCTCCCTGCAGAAGGTGTGCTGATGCACATTGCGGGAAGCGGTTTGAAGACCGTGGGCTCTTGTCACTGAAAGGCTAGACTCAGATCAGGAGGTCACTGAGTCTGCCTTTGCGGAAATGTTTAACACTGAGCATTGAGAAATGTTTAGCATTAACATTGAGCTTTGCATTCCTTTCTTCCTCTTGGGAGGTTCGATCAGGGTCTTGAGATTAAGGGGGCTTCAAATTAGCCCTCTACTCAGGGGTGACTTTGTGCTGGTGAGCAGGGCCAGGCCTGGTCACAGGAATTGGTTCTCCACTGGCGTGGAAGGCCAGTCCTCAATATGTGGAAACTGTTCAGGCTTCAGGAAGGTTCCTGGAGAGCCTGCCTTTAAAAATGTCAGTCAGTTCAGTCGCTCAGTCGTGTCTGACTCTTTGTGACCCCATGAACCGCAGCACGCCAGGCCTCCCTGTCCATCACCAACTCCTGGAGTTTACCCAACTCATGTCCATTGAGTCAGTGATGCCATCCAGCCATCTCATCCTCTGTCGTCCCCTTCTCCTCGCACCTTCAATCTTCAGCATCAGGGTCTGTTCGAATGAGTCAGTTCTTCACATCAGGTGGCCAAAGTATTGGAGTTTCAGCTTCAATATCAGAAGGATGTTGTTAATATGAGGATAAATTCCTCAGCAGAAAAGTCCCCTAGAAACAGGCTTTTCAATTGTCCTATATTAACTATCTTGGGGATTATCTAACAAATCCCAAACTACAGAACTGATTGCTAGCATTAGGTTTCTGGTGTACAGAGCTACTCTGCCACCTCGTGGCCATTATTGAGAATTGCATTTCCCCAGATGTCAGCTTTCTTCCTAGATGCTGCTGCTGCTGCTGCTGCTGCTAAGTCGCTTCAGTCGTGTCAGACTCTGTGCGACCCCATAGACGGCAGCCCACCAGGCTCCTCTGTCCCTGGGATTCTCCAGGCAAGAATAGTGGAGTGAGTTGCCATTCCCTTCTCCTAGATTCTACTGTCTTTCAAAACTGGAATTGGGGTACGTATGTCTTTTTCGATTATGGTTTCTCCAGGGATGAACCCAGAGCCTATTATACAGAATGAAGTAAGTCAGAAAGAGAAAAACAAATACTGTATTTTAACACGTATATATGGACTCGGCTGAGCGACTTCACTTTCACTTTTCACTTTCATGCATTGGAGAAGGAAATGGCAACCCACTCCAGTGTTCTTGCCTGGAGAATCCCAGGGACAGGGGAGCCTGGTGGGCTGCCGTCTACGGAGTCGCGCAGAGTCGGACACGACTGAGGCGACTTAGCAGCAGCAGCATGGACTCTAGAAAAATGGTACTGATGAACCTATTTGCAAGGCAGCGATGGCGATGCAGAAATAGAGAACAGACTCATAGACATAGTGGGGGAAGGAGAGAGTAGGCCGAATAGAGAGTAGTGTTGAAATATATACATTACTATATGTACATGGTAAGAAAGATGCCTGAGTGCTAAGTCACTTCAGTCGTGTCCGACTCTGCAACTCTACGAACTGTAGCCTACCAAGCTCCTCAATCCATGGGATTCTCCAGGCAAGAATACTGGAGTGGGTGGCCATGCCCTCCTCCAGGGAATCTTCCTGACCTAGGGAACGATTACACATTTCTTAAGTCTCCAGCATTGGCAGATGGGTTCTTTATCACTAGCGCCACCTAGATAGCTGGTGGGAATTTGCTGTATGAAGCAGGGAGTTGAAACGCAGTGCTCTGTGACACCCTAGAGGGGTGGGATGGTGTGGGGAGGTGGGAGGGAGGTTCAAGAGGGAGGGGTCATATGTATGCCTATGGTTGATTCATACTGATGTATGGCAGAAGCCAACACGATATTGTAAAGCAGTTATCCTCTAATTAAAAAAATTTTTTTTTAATTTAAAAACTGAAATTGGTCATCCTGGATTGTTTCTGCCTTTGGTTTTGCAAACCAATATGATTTGAAGAGATCTGTCACAGCACATACCAAAAGATGGCTTTCTACTAGCTTTAAACATATATATATGTGGAAGAAATTTCATTTCTGTATAATAGCATCTTGGTATATTAGATAATGTGTGTTCAAAGTACGAATGGGCCAATTCTATGTCCCAACGCTCTTTCAATGATGCCATGAGGAATCCTGTAATTTTCCTGGGGATTTAAATGATCATTGTATACTAGGCATTGATTTTAGATCACAGTGTTACTTTAGGTCACATTGCTTTATTTCTCTAAATTACACTGAGAATCGGTGACCCATTGGAACGAAAATTCAGTCTAAATCATTACTGAAGTAACTTTGCCCGATCCAAGGGATCATAAAAGAATCCCAGGTTCACTTAAGGCCGCACATTGTGGATGAGGCCAGTCTGTTGTGCACAGTTGGCTCCGTAAAGACAGTTGCATAGTTTGACGCGCTGCAGCTGAAGACTGAAGGAGCAGCTAGGTGGAGTCAGCCGATGCTGCCAGCCTTTATGGCACTGACCACTCTGGGAGACAGTGCAGAGTGTGCCTCCACTGCAGGCTTTCTGGGGCGGCTTTCCCACGCACCCACCCATCCAGACACAGTGTTTCTGATAGAGTCCAGTCCTGTAAGTTTGCCTGGGCTTGAGGCATATCTTTCCCCTTGGGCATTGGCTTTCTTCCACAAACCACTGGGTGGGGACTCTTGTGGATACCTTGCAACTTCTATTTACAACCCAGCAATATACAGAACCATGACATCTCCTGTAACTCTGGCCACAGAGTCCAGAAAGCCACACATGCAGTTGTCTGCCTTCTTGGGAGGGAAAGGAAAAGTGCTGACAGCAATAGCAAGCCAGAAGAAAGCACAAATGAACACCTCATGAAATCACCCCGTGTTTGCCATAGGCAACAGGCCTAAGGCAGGGCAAAATCACCTCTTCACTTGAGTCAGCACTCACCGCTGAAAAGGTGTTTGCTTACTGAGTTTCTGCTGTAGGCCAAGCACTTCCTTGGTTCTAACAGTTCGGAGATGACGCTATAGTCATTACATAATGGAAATGGGTACTAAATGCCAGGAGAGGGGCTTACAGAGTTGTGTGGAGAGACTGGGGGACAGTGATAAGGACTCCACCTGGTGGGACAGGAAGAGTTATCGGCAGCAGATTACATTTGAGCTGGGCCTAGAAATAAGAGGAAGCATCTGCGTGGTGGGAAGGAAGAGAGGCAGGGTACCTCCGGGGCCAGCAGGGTGCAGGGGTGATGCACATGTGGAAATTATTTGGGGGAGTGAGCTGGATTGGAGCCGCCTCCCCAGAGCACCTCATTTACTCTACTAGGAAGGATTTAATTTATCTTTTAGGCAGCAAGTCACAGTCCCCTGGCTGATGCGTTAGATTCCTATGGGCTTACTCAGGCAAATGAGCCAGTCCCTCAGGGCTCACTGTACTTCTGCCTTTTTCTCTTCTGCTCAAGAAACTGTAATTAACCTGGGAGGGAACCCTGTGGAATGTAGGTGAGGGGAGAGAGGGATGGGGGAGGGAGAGATGAGTTAGCAGTTATTGGACCAAGCCAAGCAAAAGCCAAGCCAAGCCCTGAGCATTCAGGGGTTGAGCTCAGGCACTGTGTGGGGGGCACACAGATATAAGAGATAATTTGCAGATAGAATCCATGGCTTAGAGATCTTAGATATAGAGGATAAAGGAGAAATAAAAGATTTTAGAGTTCTCAAGATTAGGCAGCTGGTTCCATGAAGCTCTCATTGTTTAAAACAGACGGTAAGAGAAAAAGCACATTTGGAGGCCAAGATGCTGAGTTGTTCTGGGGACACATTTAAGATGCATGTGGGACTTTTGGACAGAGAATGGAGATAGGCTGTCGGAAATAGGAGTCGAGAGCTCTGCAGGGAGTGGGTGGTTTTAGATTCGGGAGAGGCACTGGTGAGTATGCTTTAGAGGCACCATCCAAGTGAGTAGTCACTCAAGGAGAGTGAGTGGAGTAAGAAAACATAGGACAACCAAAGCGTTAGGGGTACTGCTGCTGATGAGGGTGGATAATTAGAACATCCTGAGTGAAAGCAGGGAGACAGGAGGAGAGCCCAGGGAGGGTGTGGTCACAGAGGCAAAGGCAACACTTTCCGTGTCCTAAAGCCAAGAGATCAGACAAGATGAGGAGTGAGCAAAAGCCTTCCAAAGGCCATGACATGGTGGCGGGTGACTTGCCACGTAGGTTAGCCAGGTAGTGTCACGGCAGCTGAGCCAGCTGGACCAGAGGGTTTATGCTGTAAAGAGGGGTGAAGAGGCGGAGCTAGGGAATACGGGCTGTTCTGTCAAGGAGTATGTGGGAGATGCAAGCAAATGAGACGGCAGCTTAGCATTCCAGTACAAGATTTAAGAGGAGATTTGAGTTTATTGAAAGGCTCCAGGGGGAAGCTGAGGGAGGGGGAGAGATTGGAGCTGTGACAAACAAGGGCTAATTGACGGCCGTCACCCAGGTGAGAGGGAGGCGGTGGGACTAGTCAGCCCTGTGGTTCTCTGTCATTTGGAACCAGTTTCGGGGTCCAGGGACCAATATGGCTTGAGAATCTATTGAAATGGGGTAGAAATCCCCTGGGGTCTCCCTGGGCTGGCTAATAATTGGTGTAGGAAATAACCAAAGGTCTCCGTGGCTTATTTGGAGATGGTGATGTGGCCTCTTAGAACTATCTGAACATTAACTAAGTTAACTAACTAACTTAGAACATTCTGGTTGGACCTGCATGTAATTCAGTTTTTAAAAAAATCACTCTTTTTGTATTTTCATTTTCCAGCCTCATTGAGATATAATTGACATATAACGTGTGAGTTGAAGATGTACAAAGGGTTGATCTGATACACGAACAAATGATTACCACCATACCTTACACCTGCATCACGGCACGTCAGGGCTATCTCTTTTTCTTGGTTAGAACATTTAAGATCTACTCTCGAAACAACTTGCAAGTTCTCAGTCACTGTGTTGGGAGACACAACTCTGTTCTGGGCTTTTGTTTTCCACATAGTATGCTTGGCAGCTCCCCAGCTGACCCGGTTTGGTTATAGCGAAAAGGACTGACTTCATCTTGTGTCACTGCCTGCAGATTCAATAACATGTCATTAGAAGCAGTGGGGCGTTACCAGATTAGCAGTGTGTATTTAGAAGTCTTTCAAAACATCTGAGTCTGATTAACTTGAAATTCTTTAATTTTAACTGATTATCTTTAACAAGAAAAAATTTTTTTCTAATAATATTATTTTATCTACCCAGTAACTAGGTTCTAATTATGAAGAAAGGGATTCTCTTCTGTTTATCCCTTTCACCTTCTCTCCGTCAGATGCATTTGACAAAAATTGATTGTTTTGGTTGGAATGAGAAATGGCTCTCCTTCTTCCGTTCACCCTCGTATGTGTTGGTGATAACTAGTGAAACAGTGTTCTTTTGATTACTCTTGCGGCCAACATTATGTTTTCTTTTTGATGCTGTGACTGAGTTAAGGAGCTCAACTGGCTGTTGTGAAAATGACTGTTGCTCCAAAGGATTATGTGAAAATGCAGGACATCTTTTTTACTTGAAAGAACGTTAATTAGAATTTTTTTGAGTCCTGTTGACATTGTAAACACAGAGTTTTATCACCTTTTGAATTACTGACAATTATAAATTGTGGAGTTTGACTTTCCATTGTTCTTTATTTGTCCCAAGCAAACACAGTTTTAAATGCAGGAGCTCAGAAATAATTTCGGACCCTCAGGGTACTGAGCTCTTTCAGGCTGTCCCTGTTGGGGTATTTATGAGGCTCAGGTTTTAATCCACAATGAAAAGCCTACATCTTGCACATGAAGAAACCCAAGCATAGAGAACAAATGAGTTATTTTGGAATTTACCTAAAGTTTATCAAAACTGTTGCTTTTTCTTTTCTTCCCCTTGCATACCCGTGGCATATGCAGCGAACACCTCCCTTGTATACAGAAAGGACTTAGAGATCTTCTGTTTGTCTCATAGTACTGAAAATTCTGGCACCTCTTAGATGAAAGACTCTTGGATTTTTCCCTCATCACGTTTGCTTTTATAGGAAATGGGGGAGGCCAGGTTAGATGAACTGTGAGTGCTTGATTGAATAAATATTCTTCTCCTTCTGCAAGGACCTGGATAAATTCATTGATTGTTGGCGTGGTGTCTAGAAAGCTTTTTTAAAAAATAATTCATTAATTACAGATCACAAACAAAGTCTTTGAAGCCCAGAGGTGACACAGATAGAGGGCATGTGTGCACTACCAGACCCTGTTCAGTGCTATCTGAATCCAAGGTCATTTCCTAAGTAGGGTTAAAGAAACAAGCTTATCTTATGGCCATTGGTGGATTATTTAAACTATAATTTTGAATGGAGCTACAGATGTATATAGTAGGATGATTATTAAGCAATTAAAAATTATTCTGCATAATATTAGTAGTTTACCATAGGAGTAGAGTGGTAATTGCATGTTAGCTTATCAATTATAATAACCAGACAAGTTTTAAAAAATAATTCTTAGTGTTTTTGGAACAGATTCCAACAGATCCCATGAATGGGGATTCAGTCCTTTTGCAGTAAACTTGAGTGGTTTGAATAAGTCTAAAACTGACACAGTTGATTAAAAAAAAAAAAAACCTCTTGCAACTAACATGCCAAATTAAAACACGAATTTTCCACTCAAGTCTTACCCCTGAAGTCCTCAAATTGTATGAAAAGGAAGATCCAGGAATGTGCCTGGTGTAAGTGAGAATGGCAAGGAGAAGGCCAGTGTGCCTAGAACAGGGTGAGAGAAGGGGAGCAGGAGGTGAGGTGGGGGAGACGCTGGAGGGCCAGGTGGGGTGGTCCTGGGAGCTGGCGTGAAGGCTGCATTTTACTCTCAGTGGGCTTTGAAGCAGTGAAGGGTTTTGACGATTGGTGCAATGTGATCTAATATACATTTTGACAGTACTGGTGGTGGTGGTTTAGTCGCTAAATCATGTCCAACTCTTGTGACCCCATGGACTGCAGTAGTCCAGAAGCCTGCCAGGCTTCTCTGTCCATGGGATTCTCCAGGCAAGAATACTGGAGTGGGTTGCCATTTCTGTCTCCAGGGGAATCTTCCTAACCCATGAATCAAACCCGGGTCTCCTGCATTGTAGGATCTAATATACATTTGCTCAGCTGCTTTTTTGAGAATTGGTGAAAGGTGGATGAAGGGTGACCCCAGTTGGGTAGAGTGTTGGCTACCAATGATCATAGCTTGATTCAGGAGAGGAGCAATAGCGGTGGTGAGAACTAGTCAGCATTTGGAGACACATACCCACACACACACTCACTCATCTTTATATGACATGCATCAGCTAGAACTGACAGAATCCACTAGTTGGATGGAGTATGAGACAAAGAGAGCTGTCAGGGGTCATTGGAAGGATTTTGGCCCGAGTGCCAGAAGGAAGGAGTTGCCATGAACCTGGAGAGAAGACACTGGAAAGACTAGGTTTGGTCAGGTGAGGGCTGGCGTGGGAAGGGGACCAGGAGTCGAGTTTTGTAGCATCAAGTCTGAGATGTCTCTTACACATCCTTGTAGGGATGTCGAGCGGGTAGTTAAACGTCTGAGTTTGGAGTTTAAAGGAAAGATTTGGTCTTGATATAGAGTTTTGAAGGTCATAAACATTTGGGTGATGCTTATTTATTATTGTATTCATTTCGCCTATGCTGGGTCTTCGTTGCTGTGTGGGCTTTTCTCTAGTTGTGATGAGTGGGGGCTGCTCTCTAGTTGTCATGGGTGGGCTTCTCACCGCCGTGTCTTCTCCTGTTGTGGAGCACAGGTATGTGGGCTTCAGTAGTTGCAGCGTATGGACGCCATAGTTGCGGCTCCCAGGTTCTAGAGCACAGGCTGAACACTTGCCGTGCTTGGGCTCAGCAGCTCCACGGCATGTGGGCTCTTTCCAGATCAGGGATCGAACCTGCGCTTCCTGCATCAGCTTTACCACTTTTCCATCCATCAAGGAAGCCCTTGGGTGATATTTAAAACCATGATACTGGCTCACATCCCCACTAAGCAGTAAGCACAGGTGTGGAAAAGAAGTGGCCCAGAACCCAGGGGTCAGGAAGGAGGACCAGCAGAGACTTACAAGGAGCAAGCAGGGAGGTCGGAGGAAAACCAGGAGAGTTCACGTGCTAGAAGCCAAGTGAGAATCTGTTTCAAGTGGAGAGGATGGTCAGCCATGTCAAATGTGGTTGGTAAATTAGATAAGGATCACCTTAGTGTGGGTTCCTTTAAAAGCAGAACCTGTGAACAAGGTATTCAGTACAGGTATTTATTTGGAGGTGATCCAAGAGAGAGGAATGGGAGGATGTTAGAAGTGAGAAAGAAGCCATTCAAGGGTATGTGACTGAGGCCATTGCTCTGGATTATGGGGTCAGCTCCACTGAGACATCTGAGAAGGGGCCCGAGTGCCCCCAGACTCATCTGTACAGGTGATGGGAAGCTGGGACATTCATCTGGCCCCCAACTGGTTCAGAGTTTTCCTGGGAATGTTAACTTCCCCTCTGCTTCTGTGCTTCGCAGGCTCCGGTGGGAGAAAGCCTTGAGACAGAAGAGCAGAGAGGTGAGGTGGGTGCTTGGCGAGGAACGCTGTTAATGAGCATGGAACTTTCTATCACAGCTGTGGCTGAAATCAGAGGTGGGCCCAGGGAACAAGAGTGGGGCCATTACACATGTCTGCTTCAAAGACTGACAGTCGACTGTTGGTTTTTACCAAGTGGATGTCTTTGACCTTGAGAAAACAGTTGAGTGGTGGGGCAGGCCTGGTTGGTGTAGGTTAAGGAGAGGTACTGGAGAAAGGAGCATCCAAGAGAGAGGAGTCAGGAGGCAGCAGGAAAGTGGGATCAAGAGGGGCTTATTTATTTATTTTTTTAAGATGGGAGAAACAACAGCATTTAGACGGATGGATTCAGTGGAGGGAAAAATCTTTGATGTGAGAGAAAGAAGAGTGTTCTTAAGTGGAGAAGAGTGAGACCTGGTGCATAAATGGAGGATTTACGCTCCGATGGGAATGTGGCCAGTTCATCTGTAGTGAAGGGAGAGAGTGTATGGAAAGCCCGGCCCTTCTGATGGTCTTTGTTCCTTCCCTGAGAAGGAAGAAACACGATTATCACTGAGAGAGGAGCGGGGTGGGGGTGCTGGTGGTTTGAGGTGAGGAGAAGGTGTGGGAGGGTCATCTGGGATTGCAAAGCATGAGTGCAGCGGGCATGGAAAGCGAGAGTCGCGATTTAGAAACATCTATAAAAGTTGGCACTGCTGTAATGCTTTTATCGTATCTCACAAAAATATTGGTCTATACTGGATTGGAAATAAGAATATGTGGCCCTTCACAGCAGATAGTTTGAGAGGCACTGGACTGGCAGAGGATGGACCAGGGATAGAGTCTGATGGCCACACAGCCTGGAGGGGCTCCTGAGGGGCTCCTGAGGCTTGTGGTCCTGAGTGCTGTGGGAGGCCACTCAGCTCCCCCAGTGGTTTCCTCCACTCTTGTCTGGCTGGGGTTGGATTCAACAAGAGTTGAATTTTATGGAGTGCAGTTTTGCTCAGTGAGTCTGATGCAGTGCATACCTGCTAAGTCCCTTCAGTCATGTCAAACTCTGCAACCCCATGGACTGTAGCCCGCCAGGCTCCTCTGTTCATGGGGATTCTCCAGGCAAGACTATTAGAGTGGGTTGCCATGCCCTCTTCCAATCTGATGCAGTGGAAAGATGTAATGAGTTTGTGGAATTTCCAGTGAGATGTGTGATGCCCCACCATAGCGTTGGGAACTGAGCAAAGGCAGCAAATTGTGGGGCGGGTGAGAGGTTCTGAGGAGGTAGTGGGGTTGAGGGAGTGTCAGACCTGGAAGAATCAGATGGTGCGACTGAGGTTCTAAGAGGAGAGACCTAGAATTGAGGGAGAGAGCAGGATTCTTGACAACACTGCTCACAACAACAAACACTGGGAAACTGAATGCATTATTTTGCATGAATACAATGAACAATTTTGAAACCATTGGAAGTCCTGTGGTTGTCCTGTTTCTTTGTGGACACAGAAGTGTTCAGGACATATAAGTGAAAGAGAGGTGGGTTACAAAACAATTCCACAGGCTGGAATCAACATTACCGGGAGAAATAACAACCTCAGATATGCAAATGACACCACTCTGATCTCAGAAAGAGAAGAGGAACTAAAGAGCCTCTTGATGAAAGTGAAAGTGGAGAGTGAAAAAGTTGGCTTAAAACTCCGCATTCAGAAAACTAGGATCATGGCGTCCAGTCCCATCACTTCATGGCAACTAGATGGGGAAACAATAGAAACAGTGAGAGACTTTATTTTGGGGGGCTCCCAAATCACTGCAGATGGGGATTGCAGCCATGAAATTAAAAGACCCTTGCTCCTTGGAAGAAAAGCTATGATCAACCTAGACAGCATATTAAAAAGCAGGGATATCACTTTGCCAACAAAGGTCTATCTAGTCAAAACTATGGCTTTTCCGGTGATCATGTACAGCCAAAAAATTGATGCTTCCAAACTGTCATGCTGGAGAAGACTCTTGAAAATCCTCTGGACAACAAGGAGATCAAACCAGTCAATCCTAATGGAAATCAACCCTGGATATTCATTGGAAGGGTTGATGCTGAAGCTGAAGCTCCAATACTTTGGCAACCTGATGCGAAGAACCAGCTCATTAGTAAAGATCCTGATGCTGGGAAAGATTGAAAGCAAGAGGAGAAGGGGACGACAGAGGATGAGATGGTTGGATGGCATCACTGACTCAATGGACATGAGTTTGAGCAAACTCTGGGAAATAGTGAAGGATAAGGAAGTCCAGTGTGCTGCAGTCTAGGGTCACAAAGAGTCAGATGTGACTGAGAGACTGAACAAAACAACAAAACAATTTACAGATTTAAGTTGTAGAATTTACGATGATTGTTTTTAAGGTAAAAATGTAAACATTTTAATGCATAGACGTCTTAACCACGGGAGTGTCTGGATATCTTAATTACAGGTGCTTTTTATTTTCTGTTTAATAATATTTGATTATATGTTATTGTTACATTCTTATAGTTTTATTAACACAATTTACATAAAATAAAATTCACCTATATTAAGTGCACTATTGTTTTTGTTGCTGTTTGGTTGCTCAGTTGTGTCTGACTCCTTTGCAGCCTCATGGACTGTAGCCCTCCAGGCTCCTCTGTCCATGGAATTTCCCAAGCAAGAGTACTTGAGTGGGTTTCCATTTCCTTCTCCAGGGGATCTTCCTGACTGACCCAGGGATATAACCCGCATCTTTTGCACTGCAGGCAGATTCTCTATCCCTGAGTCACTGGGGAAGTACCATTGTATAAGTTTTGAAAAATGTACACAATTCAGTATCCACCACGCTCATGATATAGAACATTTTCCTCACTCCCAGATTTTGCTTGTACTCCTGTGCAAACTCTGGCAACTAATGGTTTGTTTTCTCTCACTACATTTTTCCTTTTCTAAAATTTCAGGTAGATGGAATTAATACAAGTTCTCTGTCAGATATTTTTTACCTATATTTTCTTGTACTCTGTTGCTTGCCTTTTCATGTTCCTAACAATGTGTTCTGAAGAGCAAGTTTTAAATTTGATAAAATTAGTTTTTTTTGAAACAATTTTTTTTTTTTTACTTTGTGCTTACTCTGTTCTACTTAGGAAATCTTTGCCTAAAACCACAAGTAATTTTTCCATTTTTTTCTAGAAGTTTATAGTTTTAGATATTACATTTAGTTCTAATGATCAATTTTATGTTTTTGTTCATCTTGTTAACTAAGGGTCAAAGTTCTTTTTTTTTTTCCTGCACACAGATATCTAATCCACCACTTGTTGAAAAAGATTATCCTTTCCCCATTGAATTGGTTTGACACTTTTATTGGAAATTAACTGACCATATCCATGTGAGATTATTTCTAGTGTCTGTTCTCTTTCATTGGTATCTATGTCTTTCTTTATGCCAGATATTTATTATATATTATATACAGTCTGCTGTATACTACCTATTATATGAAAAAAGTAAAATAAGTGTTGTGATCAGGCAGTGTAATTCTACTCCCTTTCTTGTTGTTTTTCTTTTTTTGGAAACGCTTTTGGATAATTGAAGTCATTTGTATCTCCAATAAAGTTTAGAATCAGCGTGTCAATTTCTATGAATCAGTTCTCTCAGATTTTCTTGTTATATTGTAACATATTGCTTATGGAGAGGAAAAGAAATATAAGATGTACTGATTGAAAAGGAAGAAGTAAAACTCTCTTTATTTGCAGTTTTATTCTCATGGTGATTCATTTCTTCATACGGTTGGGGAGGATTTTGCTAGTTCATCATCAGCTATGAGTTTCCTCTGTATTCAATACATAGAAGACCGATAGTCCTTGAGCTGTCAATTATAATTTATATTAAAGTTACTAGAAATATTCAGTGAGGCTAGAGTTTCAAAGGTTACAAGGTAAAATATACAAAAAACACAATCTTTTTTAAAAAATATTTCTAGCAATTAACTTAAACATAATGATATTTACAATTAAAAACAATACTATGTACACTAGCATAAAAATGTAAAATACTTGGGCAACAATGTAACTAAAGATGATATTGTTGAATAGAAGGCATTGCTCCAGTCTTCTAGTCTTTCATCATTTAGTTTGATGTTACCTGTAGATGTTTTGTAGTTTTCCTTTATCAAGTTGAGGCAGTTGCCTTCTGTTCCTAGTTTGCTGAGCACTTTGATCAAGAATAGATGTAGAAGTTTGTCAGCTACATTTTCTGCATCTGTTGAGAAGATGATATGATTTTTCTTCCATAGTCTGTTAGTATGTTGAATTGTGTTGATTGATTTTGAATGCTGACCCATTCCTGCATTCCTGGAATAAACACCCCTTGGTCTTATGTATTATTCTTTTTTAATGATTGTTGGATTTCTTTGGATAAAATTTTAAGAATTTTTATGTCTATGTTCTTATTAATGAAAAATGTTGGTTTTCTTAATGTTTTTGCCCAGGGTTTTAACCAAGATAATTCTGACCTCATAAAATGAGTTGGGAGTTGTTTCTTTATCTTCCATTTTCTTGAAGTATTTGTGCAAAACTGATATTATTTCTTCTTTAAATGTTTAGTACAATTCCTTAGTGAAGCTATCAGGTCCTGGAGGGCTTTTCTTTTTAACTACAAATTCAATGTCCTTAATAGATATAAGGGCATTTTGGGTTTTCTTCTTTTTTTTTTTTTTTGCATACAAAAAGCTGTAGATACTTTTCTTTATGTGGTAGGAGCACTTAACATAAGTTTTACTGTCTTAGCAAAATTTTAAGTATACAGTACAGTATTGTTAACCACATGCCATACATTGCACCATAAATCTCCAGAACTTATTTATTTTGTGTCACTGAAACATTGTACCTTTTCACCAACACCTCCCCAGTTTGCCTCTCCGTTGTCCGCTAATGGCCACCTTCTTTCTCCCTTATCCCCTGGCAACCACCATCTACTCTCTGTGTTTAATTATTTAGATTCCATAGTTGAGATCGTGTAGTGTCTGTCTTTTTGTGACTGGCTTATTTCACCTAGTGTAATGTTCTGCAGATCTGTCCATCTTGTTGCAAATGGCAGGATTTCTTCTTTTTTATAGTCTCAACAGTAATTAAATGTGTGTATGTACCACATTTTCTTCATTCATCCACTGATGGACATTATTCCATCATATCTTATCTATTCCCATATCTTGTTTATTGTGAATGATGCTGCAATTAACATGGGAATACAGATATTTCTTTGAGGGCTAGAGTTCAGTTCCTTTGGATATATAATCAGAAGTGCTCTTGAGTTTCTAAATAGTTGGAATTCTTTTTGTTATTGATTTCATACTTAATTCTGTGTAATTACATAATATACTTTGGAGAGGTGAATCCTTTTGAATTTATTGAGACTTATTTTATTGCCCAGATTATGGTCTTGGTAAACGTGCAGTTGATAAGAATGTATATTTTTGTTGCTGCTGATGGACAATGTTCTATAAATGCCATTTAGATTAATTTGTTAGGTCGTGTTTTTGTAGTGTTTTACATCCTTACTGTATTTCTGTCTGCTTTTTTACTAATCATTAAAATTGGATATTGAAATATCTAATTATGAGTTTGTCTACTTATCCTTCTAATTCCATTAGTGTTTATTTCATACATTTTGAAACTTTTTAATTATCTGAATAAACACTGAGGATTGATGTGTACTCCTGATATGTCAATCTCTTTATTGTTATGTAATGATTTTTTTTTTCCCTGGGAATATTCCTTATTCTGAAATCTACATAGATCTTAGTCTAGCCACTGGGTTTTCTTTTGATTATTATTAGTGCAATTTATCTTTTTCATCCTTTTTTAAAATTTGTAATCTCTCTCTCTTTCTATATATATGTTTTTTTTTACTTGAAGTGAGATACTTGTAGATAGCATACATAGTTGAATCTTGCTTTCTTTTATCTAATCTTAGTCTGTCTGTTAGTTGGTGAGTTTAGGCCATTTCTGTTTAAGGTTATTATTTTTGTTGTTGGATTTAAATGTATCTTACTGTTTGTTTTCTATTTGTCTTATCTATTCTTTGTTCTTTCTTCTTTGCTTTTTACCTTCTTTTAGATTGGATGCATATTATGTTTCTATTTTAGTTTTTTATTTCTTATTAGCTACACCTTTTTGTTTAGTATTTGCACTAGAGTTTACAGTATATTTTAAAAATTCATCACAGTCCACTTCAAATAATATTATAGTCCTTTCCATAGACATTCCCACCACCTGTACAAGAGAACTGTATACTTTCTTTCCTTCTCTTGTTTGCCATTGTTTTACCACTAGATATGTTGTATACCCAACAATACATTGTTATTATCTTTGCTTTTAAATATTATAGATAGATTAGAAATTTGAAAATTAAATTTATCCACATTTTCACCATTTCCAATGCTCCTCATTCTTTTCTGTAGATCCAAATTTTCACCTGGCATTATTTTCCTCCCATTGAAGGATATCCTTTAACACATGCAGGGATTCTTGTGATATTGTCTTTCAGACTTTGTGTGTCTGAAAAAGTCTTTATTGCACTTTCATTTTTAAGGGAAGTTTTCTCTAGGTGTAAAATTCTAGCTGGCCCACTTTTTTGTTAATGAACTTTGAAGAGGTTCTCACAATATCTCTGACTTGCATTGTTTCTAATGAGAAGCCTATTGTCATTTTTATCATTTGGGTTTGTTTAGCTTCTTACGTATTGGAGAAGGAAATGGCAACCCACTCCAGTGTTCTTGCCTGGAGAATCCCAGGGACGGGGGAGCCTGGTAGGCTGCCGTCTATGGGATCGCACAGAGTAGGACATGACTGAAGTGACTTAGCAGCAGCAGCAGTAGCAGCAGCTTCTTACATAAGTGGTTTTATAATTTTCTTAAAGTATGGGAAATCTTGTGGCCATTTTTTATTCAAATATTTTGTTCTATACTGTTCTCCTTTGGTACTCTTGTTACATGTTAGGCTGTGTGATTATCCAAAACCACAGGATCTCCTTTATTAAAAGTCTTTTTTATTTTCTTAAAAAATTATTTCTTTTTAATTGGAAGATAATTGCTTTACAGTGTTGTGTTAGTGTCTGTCATACATCAACATGAATCAGCCATAGGTATACATATGTTCCCTCCCTCTTGAACCTCCCTTCCACCTTCCACTCCATCTCATCCCTCTAGATTGTCACAGAGTACTGTGTTGAGCTCCATGTGTCACACAGCAAATTCCCACTAGCTATCTGTTTTTCATATGGACAACAGACTGGCTCCAAATAGGAAAAGTACATCAAGGCTGTATATTGTCACCCTGCTTATTTAACTTCTATGCAGAGTACATCATGAGAAACGCTGGACTGGAAGAAAGACAAGCTGGAATCAAGATTGCCGGGAGAAATATCAATAACCTCAGATATGCAGATGACACCACCTTATGGCAGAAAGTGAAGAGGAACTCAAAAGCCTCTTGATGAAAGTGAAAGCGGAGAGTGAAAAAGTTGGCTTAAAGCTCAACATTCAGAAAACGAAGATCATGGCATCCAGTCCCATCACTTCATGGGAAATAGATGGGGAAACAGTAGAAACAGTGTCAGACTTTATTTTTTTGGGCTCCAAAATCACTGCAGATGGTGATTGCAGCCATGAAATTAAAAGATGCTTACTCCTTGGAAGAAAAGTTATGATCAACCTAGATAGCATATTCAAAAGCAGAGATATTACTTTGCTGACTAAGGTCCGTCTAGTCAAGGCTATGGTTTTTCCTGTGGTCATGTATGGATGTGAGGGTTGGACTGTGAAGAAGGCTGAGCGCCGAAGAATTGATGCTTTTGAACTGTGGTGTTGGAGAAGACTCTTGGGAGTCCCTTGGACTGCAAAGGGATCCAACCAGTCCATTCTGAAGGAGATCAGCCCTGGGATTTCTTTGGAAGGAATGATGCTAAAGCTGAAGCTCCAGTACTTTGGCCACCTCATGTGAAGAGTTGACTCACTGGAAAAGACTCTGATGCTGGGGGGGTTGGGGGCAGGAGGAGAAGGGGACGACCGAGGATGAGATGGCTGGATGGCATCATGGACTCGATGGACGTGAGTCTGAGTGAACTCCGGGAGTTGGTGATGGACAGAGCTGCGATTCATGGGGTCACAAAGAGTCGGACACAACTGAGCGACTGAACTGAACTGAATGTATATGTTTCAATTTGTCCCACCTCTCCTTTCCCCACTGTGTCCTCTTTTTTTATGGCCAAGTAATATTCCATTGTATGCATGTACCACAACTTTTTTATTTATTCATCTGTTGATGGACATCTAGGTTGCTTCCTTGTCCTGGCTATTATAAATAGTGCTTCAATGATCATTGGGGTACATGTGTCTTTTACAGTTTTGATTTTCTCAGGGTATATGCCCAGTAGTGGGATTGTGCAGTCATATAGCAGTTTTGTTCCTAGTCTTTTTTTTTTTTTTTTTAAGAAATCTTCTTACTGTTCTTCATAGTGGCTATGTCAATTTACATTCCCACCAACTGTGCAAGAGGGTTCCCTTTCTCCACATCCCCTCCAGCTTTTTTTGTTTGTAGATTTTTTGATGCTGGCCATTTTGAATGGTGTGAGGTAACACCTCATTGTAGTTTTGATTTATACTTCTCTAGGAAATGGCAACCCAGAGGAGCCTTGCAGGCTACAGTCCATGGGGTTGCAAAGAGTCGGACATGACTGAGCAACTTCACTTTCACAATAATAAGTGATGTTGTGCACTTTCTTATATGTTTATTAGACATCTGTATGTCTTCTTCAGAGTAATATCTGTTTAGGTCTTCTGCCTATTTTTTGATTGGGTTGTTTGTTTTTTTGATATTGAGCTGCATGTGTTGCTTGTATATTTTGGAGATTAATCCTTTGTCAGTTGCTTCATTTGCAATTATTTACTCCCATTCTGAGGGTTGTCTTTTCATCTTGTTTATGGTTTCTTTTGCTGTACAAAATCTTAACTAGGTCCCATTTGTTTATTTTTGTTTTTATTTCCATTACTCTACGAGATGGATCATAGAGGGTCTTGCTGTGATTTATACCAAATAGTTTTCTGTGTTTTCCTCTTAAGAGTTTTATAGTTTCTGGTCTTACATTTAGGCCTTTAATGCATTTTTAATTTATCTTTGTGTATGGTGTTAGGAAATGTTCTAATTTCATTCTTTTACTTGTAGCTGTTCAGTTTTCCCAGCACCACTTATTGAAGAGACTCTTTTCCCCATTGTATATTCTTGTCTTCTTAGTCAAAGATAAGGTGTCCATAGGTGTGTGGATTTATTTCTGGACTTTCTATCTTGTTCCATTGTTCTGTTTCTGTTTGTGTGTGTGTATGTGTGTGCATGTGTGCCTGTACCATACTGTCTTGATGACTGTAGCTTTGTAGTATAGTCTGAAGTCAGGAAGGTTGATTACCCTGGCTCCACTTTTCTTTCTCAATATTTCTTTGGCTATTTGAGGTCTTTTCTGTCTCCATACTAATTGCCAAATATTTTGTTCTAGTTCTGAGAAAAATGCCATTGATAATTTCATTGGAATTGCATTAATACCTAAGAATAAACCTCCCTAAGGAGACAAAAGAGCTGCATACAGAAAACTATAAGACACTGATGAAAGAAATCAAAGATGACACAAGCAGATGGAGAGATATACCATCTTCTTGAACTGGAAGAATCAATATTGTGAAAATGACTATATTACTCAAAAGTTATTTTTTCTTTGTGCGTTTTATTATGGATACTTTTATTGGATTGTCTTTAAGTCATTAGTCCTTTCTTTTACAATTTCTACTTTTCTGTTATCCTGTGTATTTTTCATTTCAGGCATTATTTTATCTGTCTTCATAAATTTAAGTCTCTTTATTTTCCATTTTCTATCTTTATCATGCTCACGTGGAATATATTTAAAGTAGCTGTTCATATAAAAATTATACAATATCATTATATATAAACAATGTTACCATCTTATCATGGTTCCTTCCATTTTTTTTTTTTCCTCTGAAATTTTTAGGCAGTTTTGTTACTGGAATGAGACTTTTGAATTCCTTGATCCTATAATTAAATATCACTTTTCTGTTGTTCACTCTTTACCTTGGGCAAGTTACTTCTTTCAGCCTCATTTTCTTAATTGGAAAATGTGAAAATTATTGTATCTCTCTTGCAATATTGTGATATGGATTGGAAATAAAGTACAAAAAATGTTTAAACAGTGCATGCTAAGTCGCTTCAGTCATGTCTGACTCTGCGACCCCTGTGGACCTGCCAGGCTCCTCTGTCCATGGGATTCTCCAGACAAGAATCTTGGAGTGAGTTGTCATGCCCTCCTCCAAGGGATCCTCCCAACCCAGGGATGAAACCCACATCTCTAATGTCTCCTGCATTGGCAGGGCATGTTCTTTACCACTAGCGCCACCTGGAAAGTCCTTACTAAACAGTAGTATAGTGTTACTCCCTCAGTCGTGTCTGAATCTTTGTGATCCCATAGACTGTAGCCCACCAGGCTCCTCTGTCCATGGGATTCTCCAGGCAAGAATACTGGAGTGGATTGCCATTCTCTTCTTTAGAGGATCTTCCTGGCCCAGGGATCGAATGCAGACTCCTGCATTGCAGGCAGATTCTTTACTGTTTGAGCTATAGGAACAGTAGTTGTTATTGATAGTTGTAATCACACTTTGTATAGGGTTCCACATCCTGATT
The DNA here is from genome assembly GCF_023091745.1 of Budorcas taxicolor. Classification (NCBI taxonomy): domain Eukaryota; kingdom Metazoa; phylum Chordata; class Mammalia; order Artiodactyla; family Bovidae; genus Budorcas; species Budorcas taxicolor. The sequence goes on from NC_068919.1 coordinate 72,209,605, forward strand.
TAAAATTCAATTAAAATCATTTGATGCATTGTTTTATAGCATTCATTGATGCATAATTAATTACCAAATGCATAAACTATTCCCTAGTTTATAGACACAAATTGTGTCTGGTTTATTTATAATTTTTCCTGTGAATACAATACATCTTTATTGCTATCTTATGTAAATTAAAAAATTCTTAATGTAGCTAATTTGAAGATAGTTTTGGCCTCCATAACAGATGTCCCTGCATTAGTTCATGTGAAATTAACTGGATCTCAACTCTTCACTCTGTCTTCCCTGACCCTTCTTAGTCTTAAGAGAATGTTCTTGCTCTGTTTCCTGTGGTAGCTAAGAAGAGGGACTTAGCTGTGAGGATTGGGCTGCAAGGGACACTTCTCACTCTGAACTCTTTCTACTCTTTGTCCTGAGATTTGGGAAATACTACTGACTTTGGTTTGCCTGCCTTCATTACAGTTCATGGTTCCTCTTGTTTTTTCCTCCTGCAGAGAGAGAAGCTGGCTCTTTGTTTGGATGTGTAAGTCAATCTCTAAAAACTGACTTTAGTTTTGCACAATTTTGCTTCCATCTTGGCAATAATGCTTCATTGTTTCCATTACACAATTATGTGAGCAGAATCTGATTTTGAGTAGACTATCGTGAAGAATTAAATTGCAACATGATATTTAAAGTTAAGGAGTTATAATGGCAAATTAATTAGCCTTATTTGTTTGGTTTTCTCATGAAAGATAATTATTTGTTAAGGAGGGCTCAAAGTTTTACTGAGAACGGGCTGACTAAAATACTGACTGTAGATAGAGCTTTCCTGGGAAAAAGAGAATGTGTGAATTGTAAAAACCTGTAAAGTTTGAGTATTATCTCAAATGTGCTCTAATGTTTACAATTGCAGATTTCACAGAGCCCGTGATTGGAAGACTGCAACTGTGATATTTTACTCCAAACAGAGAGGGGAAAGACTCACAGGTTTATCTTGTTATCTGAAGGGACCCTGCCCTGCTCACTGTCACCAGGAATGAATTTGGGATCTGGAGAATGGAGAGCCATTTTTTCCTGGTTCCTCTCCAGCTCCTCTTGGTTGGTAGGTTTTCCTGGCTTCTCCTTAGCAACCTCCCTCTTCCTTCTCTGCCCTGTTTCCACCTGGGCCCTGCCTGCCACTTGCCTTACCTCCTTATAGTTCCTGTCCAGTCCCAATGGTCATGGCTCTTGATAATTTTAGAATATCCATCAGGAAAACAAATTACTTTTGTGGGTATGTTTACAGCATAACTTTGATGCATTTTTTTTGTTCTAAAAGTCTTTCTTCACCTGAATAAGGGCAGTACAAAGAGGGCAAAGTTAAGTTCAGTCACTCAGCCATGTCTGACTCTTTGCAACCCCATTAACCGCAGCATGCTAGGTCTCCCTGACCATCACCAACTCCCAGAGTCCACCCAAATTCATGTCCATTGAGTCGGTGATGCCATCCAACCATCTCATCCTCTGTCGTCCCCTTCTCCTCCTGCCTTCAATCTTTCCCAGCATCAGGGTCTTTTCAAATGAGTCAATTCTTCGCATCAGGTGGCCAAAGTATTGGAGCTTCAGCTTCAACATCGATCCTTCCAATGAACACCCAGGACTGGTCTCCTTTAGGATGGACTGGTTGGATCTCCTTGCAGTCCAAGGGACTCTCAAGAGTCTTCTCCAACACCACAGTTCAAAAGCATCAGTTCTTCAGCACTTAGCTTTCTTTATAGTCCAACTCTCACATTCATACATGACCACAGGAAAAACCATAGCCTTGACTAGATGGACCTTTGTTGACAAAGAAATGTCTCTGCTTTTTAATATGCTGTCTAGGTTGGTCATAACTTTCTTTCCAAGGAGTAAGTGTCTTTTAATTTCATGGCTGCAATCACTATCTGCAGTGATTTTGGAGCACAAAAAAATAAAATCTGTCACTGTTTCCACTGTTTCCCCATCTATTTGCCATGAAGTGATGGGACCAGATGCCATGATCTTCATTTTCTGAATGCTGAGCTTTAAGCCAACTTTTTCACTCTCCTCTTTCATTTTCATCAAGAGGCTCTTTAGTTCTTCTTCACTTTCTGCCATAAGGGTGGTGTTATCTGCATATCTGAGGTTTTTGATATTTCTCTCGGCAGTCTTGATTCCAGCTTGTGCTTCTTCCAGCCCAGCGTTTCTCATGATGTACTCTGCATATAAGTTAAATAAGCAGGGTGACAATATACAGCCTTGACGTACTCCTTTTCCTATTTGGAACCAGTCTGTTGTTCCATGTCCAGTAGTTCTAACTGTTGCTTCCTGACCTGCATATAGGTTTCTCAAGAGGGCAAACGGGGCAGGTAATCCCTTGTAACACAGGAAGGATTAATATTCATAACAGAAGTGATAAAATGTCCCTAATTTATGAACTATTTCCTGTTTTTGAACCTTAATCCAAGCTGTCCATCATAATATAAAAAGATAGAATTTCATGTTAGGAGAGTTAAAAGTAAGATGCTCCTAGCTACTCTGTGGTTTTCCAGGCAGTTATAGGCTGACTACATTGTATCTAGATGTGCAGGGGCTGGGAGTAGGGGAAGATTGTGGCCCCCTTTTGATTTTCTTATGTATTGTGAAGTTTTAGACTTGTTTAATGATGAGTTATCAGTGTTACAAGTAAAGTAGAATACATTCTGCCTTCAGAAAGGACATTGATGAATGATCAGAAAAATACGGTGGACAGTTTTGGGTATAAAAGCTGCTGAAGTGGTATATGAGCTCTAAGGAGGATGGTGGATATGAACTCGACTTGCGTTACATGTTGCAAGACGGTTTTGTTGATACTGGAAAGAAACAAGCCTTCCATTTTTAAAGACATTGCTGTTTAAAACTCTATCAAGTACATCAGTGAAAAGTGAGATAATACATATATATTTACATCTGAGTGAGATACATACAGAGAATATTTCTTCTTTGTATCCCTATACCTTTGTTACTATGGGATTTACTGTGCTTCCAGGATGTGTCTTTATATTTTAATATACATTTGAAAAAAATTAAAGGCCACTTAAGTGAGAATCTTGGAAATGGTAAAACAGTAGAGGTTTCTAATACCATTTAATATGTAGGTTCCAAACTGAAAGCCTGAGTGGCCTTTGCATTAAATGGGCTAGTTTTATAGAATGAATATTTTCAGAACCACTGAAGCAAGATCTAATGTATTTCATATGTTCTAACACTTGGCACATGGAAATTTTTTCATTTGGTGTGGGTCATGAACCAAATGATGAGATGTATTGTCACTTTAAGTCTTTTTACTCTAAATATAAAATTAAAAGGAGAGGTAACAGAATTGAGCTCTAGAAAACGAAGAGAGAATGTATTGATTTTTTTTTTTTTTTTTTTTTTGGCCTGGGATAGTTTTATTTGGTGACTTAGGAGGAGTTCCTAGGTCCCTGTCAGCCTTACTATCCCAAGTAGGGTTGTGGACCCACAGCATGGGCTTCATTGGGAGCTTGGGAGGCCTGTGGAGTCTCTGAGCTATTGAATCAGTGTTCATTTTAACACAATCCCCATGAGGTCTCTAAGCACAGTAAAATTTAAGAGGCACTTCTCGAAACTGTTGAGGTCTGCCAGTGTGCCATGATGTCTGAGTTAGCCTTCTTGATTCCTTGGGGAATACTTTTAAGAAGGTGGTTGTGTCAACCTGCACCTTCCTCCTATGATTTATATCTTCCTACTTTCAATTACTTTCCTAGTTGAAAATGAGAAAATCAGGAAGTTTTCAGGGGTTAGAGAAATGTCTGTGAATTGAGTATGCATGAAATAGACTTAGGAACTGGGTAAGAACTGGAAAATTTTGAAGGATAACAATTCCAAGCAGATTATTGGTATCCACATGGTTAAACCATTGGAAAAAAAACTCTTTAACTTAAGGTCCTTGCTTGTAGCAATTAACCAGAATGCTGGTTTGAAAGGGTGTTGCCTGGTTCACAGGGTCTCTGGGTGGGCTGGGGAGTCAGCCTGCGGAGCTAGTCTGGTGGACACTCGTCTTACTGCACAGTGTTAGAGGCTTCAGCTTGCACCCCAGATGCCCTTGGTACTGAACACTGCATGCCCATATCAGCCCTGCTGCTGCAGCCATGCCTGCATGCAAGGGCATCTGCTGCTGCAGGGACTCGTATTTCTTGTAGCACCTCTGTGCCCAGAGGGAGCTCTGGTGAGCTCTGTACTTTGGGGCTTGTCTGGTGGTGACCAATGCAAGGAAGCTGGGAAAGCAAGTCTTCGGCATGTTCACTCTCATTGTGGGAGAGCACTGCCTCCTTAGGCTGGGAATTCTCCATCCATAGGAAGGGGGTTAGGATGCAGGTGGACAAAAAGAACAATAAACGTTGGAGAGAGTTGCCTGGGTGTCTGAGTGTGTGTGTGTACACACGTGTGTATGAATGTGTGTGTTCAGTATCCTAGAGACATTGATTTCAATAGGACATCTCTTTGACTTTATGATGAAGGTCAATCATAGGAAAGTAGGATTGATTTTTACAAAACTTTGCTTTTTTGTTGGAAGGGCTGACACACACATTTCAAAAGTACCAATCCTTCTTTTTGGTCATATTTAGCCAGGAGAAAACTTGATGTTTCTGTGAAATTAAAAATTTCCTGACACTAACTCTGAAATAGGGAGTTCATTGCCTTCATTTTTGGAATGATATTCTCATTTAGTGAAATCCTGACCCATATAATCAAGATAACAAGGGATTTTTAATTTGCACGAATGACTCAGTTGTGGAGTACACACTTTGACTTGTGTTCTTCTGGGAGGTTGAGAAATTAACACTTGCTTGGTGTACATGAGACATGAAGCCGAAACCAAAATCAACTTGCACTGTGTCATATTTGTACTGAGATAACACAGAGGAACAGCTGTGACTCTTTCAAATGACTCCATTTGTTTGATAATTGCTGGGTAAAAATAGTGCCACTATTGGCTATTTCAGGATGACAGATGGCGTTCTAGATCGTGTTCCTTTCCTCATACCCCAAAAGAACAGGGCTGGGTCTTGCGGAGAATTTTTGTCTGTGTGCGAGATAGCATCAGGGAAGGGCCAGGACACCATTTCAAGTTTCTGTTCTGCAGATAGGTAGGAAGCAGGGAGTGTGATGTAAGGGAAACAGGGAACTGAATTTTTCCAGCCTGAGCAATGACAGGAAATAAAGGCATCGGTTGCTTAGGAGCAGAAGTACCTTGTGCCTTTGCTACAGCTGGAGGAACCAGGTAATTTGCTTTCAGAGCTGACCCATCTCCTGTTCAAACAGAGCTGACATGAGCCCTTTTTTTATCTTGGCTTTGCAGAGTAGAGGGAGGGTGGTCATTAGACCCCTAGCTTTCTTCCACTCAGCAAACTTCTCTGCTGTTTCTAATGCATTGTCTCAAAACTGTGCCAATCAAAAGTCTGTTAATTGGGGATAAAACAGGTTTCCTTCAGGAGCTGGCCCTTGGGTATTTTTCTCAATCAGAAAGCAAATGGAGCCCCACGTGAGTGGAGTAGAGAATTGTCTTTCACCCGAGTGGCAGGCAATGTTTGATATCTTATCGGTGTCCTCACTCTTACCTCAAGGAGGGAAGGTTGTCACATATGCACCCTCACTTTTCAGTCTGAAGTCAAGGAGGGAGGCAGGAACATTGATCTTTTGTGAAGTCTGAGGGCCCACGTCCTGGTACTAAGAAGGTCAGACAAAGATTTACAGCCTTACCTGTGTATGTGAATCTCTTTTGGAGATTTTATAACATAAATTTACCTGAGACCTACTTCCCAAATTTTGATTCACTGGGTCTTTGGTACAGCTCAGGCCCCTGTAGGTATAAAAGTTTCCCAGGTAATCAGAGCTTAAAAGTCAGTCCCATTTTCTCCCTACTCAGCTCCTGCTGAAGAGTGTTAGGTGCCTAGAACAGGCTGGTGACAGGAAGCCCTGGGTATGAAGTTCCTGGGCTTCCTCGTTCTTGTCCAGAGCTGCTTGCTTGCCCTGGGTCCTTCTCTGTAGGAAGCTCTGTGGACACTTACATGGCGCCTGCAAGGGTGAGTTCCTTGTTCTTCCATAGTTTAAATGGAAACAGTTACTCTCATAGGAGCACTCAGAGGGAAAATTGAGACTTGTGGTTGGGTAGAAAAACAGTGGAAATATTTAGGCAGTGAGTAGGCTATAGGAAAGGCTTCCCAGATGACACTGCGGTGAAGAATCCGCCTGCCAATTTAGGAGATGCGGGTTCCATCTCTGGGTTGGGAAGATCCCCTGGAAGAGGAAATGGTAATCCACTCCAGTATTTTTGCCTGGGAAATCCCATGGACAGAGGAGCCTGGCCAGCTACAGTTTTCCAATGGAGTCACATAGGAGTTAGCCATAACTTAGTGACTAAACCAACAACAAGGCTATAGGAAACGGGTTAGAAGAGCTCTGATCCCCAGTTTTTCTGACTTGCAAGAGTGGTAAGAACAGAACCTCTGGGCATGTAGGCATATGTCATAAACACATCATGCCTGAGAAAGGCCCTGGAGGGTGTGAACACCTCTTAATTCTACTCACCCTTCTCTAGGGGTTCAAGGAAAATCAAATAGTTTAACTAAGAGTATTTTAGTTGTAGCAGCAAATAATTTTAAAGGCGAATGAGATCTGGTTCCCATTTGCCTCTTTTTTTTTTGTCCTCAGAAGAAGTCAATGATTATTGTTACATCGAAAATGAACATATATTAGAGATTATATAACCTTAAAACATCTTCAGTCTGATAATAAAAGAAGTGTCGACCATTTCTCCTAGAAAGCCGCAAGCCAAAGGCAGTTATTTCTTGGCACTTTTTTGCTCAGTTATGTAAATGGCCCTTTGTGGGAACACCAGAGTTGATCCAGAAATCTCATTTTAAAGAGAGCTATCACGTGCAGGAGAGGGAGCTCCGTGGGCAGTTCTGATCTGCATGATCCCAGAGTGCTGGTGTGGGGCTAAGAACAGCATGGGGCTGTCCTCCTGGCCATGAAATCAGTCTCAACGGCTTCATAGTCACACTGGAAATAGACTTGCATCTCCCCCACTGCTCGCCACATCCTAAGGATGTGGATTTGAGAAAGAAGAAAAGAAATTTCAACCCAACTCACAGTGAAACCTGTTGAAGTAATTTGGAATTTCCTATTCTTTTCTTTGGCCCTCTGCTGACCCCCTTTGTATGAGTGCAGAATCCAGCATGAACCTGGGATGTGGGCTAAGAAGAGACCAAGAGGACATTTCAGAGGTTTTAGCCACCCTGTCATGCAAGGCACAGAGTTCCTGAATGGGCAGGGCTTGCCCTGAAGTCAAGGAGTTGTAGGGGATTTCTCTAGAAGCTGTGTGTATCTAGCAGTCATACTTTGTAATGCTTACTTAGGATGCGGGGCTTCCCAGGTGACACCAGTGGTAAAGAACCCACTTGCCAATGCAGGAGACGAAAGAGATGCGGGTTCGATCCTTGGGTCAGGAAGATCCCTTAGAGGAGGTTATGGCAACCCACTCCAGTATTCTTGCCTGGAGAATCCCATGGACAGAGGAGCCTGGCGGGCTACAGTTGCAAAGAGTTGGAAGTGACTGAAGCGACTCAGCATGCATGCATGCAGGAGGATGAGAGTGTTGGCTTACAGCCCCCAGACCACCCCTCAGTGCTACTGCTGCAGAGCTGGGCCCTCTGCTCAGGCCTCCTGCGGGTACTTTGGTTTCTCCCAATAGACCCGTAATGAAGAGGTCAGCCATAACCCCCTCCCTGCCAGAACCCCACCATAATAGCTACCAATGTTCACCCAGAGCGGACACTTAGTAACTTTGGTTTTCAATAGTTTCCTAGTTGGCTCCCATAATGATATAAAAATAAAAATAGAAGTGTGTCTTTTCTTGCCTCTCCTACTTGACCTCCAAGTTAATCAAATAAGTGACAGAGAGATTGCAACTGCCAAGAGGTCAAGATTCCCTTTGATTAGTATACCACAGATGCTTGTCACACCTTTGCCTCTGGGCTCGTGGCGAATAATGAGAGTTTAGGGTGTGTTCTCCCTTACCACTTTTGGGAGGTCACTTCACCTCTCCGGACCTCAGTACTGAAACTTTATGATCCATGATTTTGTGACTTAAATAATAGTTATTTCCAGATCCTGCATTCCCATGGCCCCTTGACCTTTATTATTAATATCACCAAGGAACAGCAATATCACTAACATCTTGGTTTTAAGGAACCTGCTCTTTGACACCCATCCTATCCTCCCAGCTCACCCTCTCTTGTCCTATTACCTTGCAGACTTCAATCCATTGGCTAATCACGTTTTCATTGTCTGCCATCCTCCTTTTTATATTCTTTTTTTTTTAAAAACCTAGTTTAGATTATAGAATCTGTCATTTTTATTAAGCAGCCACATGTTGCAAGAGGAAAATGCATAGTTATGCTCATTTATTTATAAATTCATGACATAACTCTGGAATTAACCCTGGCAATCCTGTTTCACTTGCTTAGTCTATTCATTCTACTCTCCAGAACTTAGATTTTGTTTCTCACCCCCAGCTCCCGAGGTTTCCCATTTACCTTCAGCTGATGACTTTGCCTCAAAATTTATTGAGGAAATAAAAGTAAAAGGTGGGCCAGATACCCGTCATCAAGTCTCACAACCCTCTTATATCTTGATTCCTATTCTCTTTCCCACTTGTGTCTGCAGATGAAGTGTCTTTGTCCCCTTGAAAGGCCTTTTCTGCCTGTTCTCTTCCAACTGCCTCACTTACGGACTGAGTCTGCACCCTCCCTAGCTCATTTCGGTAATAGTTTCCGTTTGTCGGCCTGACATAATTGTGAATCAGAAGTTCCCTGTGTGGGGCTTCCCTAGCGGCTCAGGGTTTAAGAGTCCACCTGCTAATGCAAAAGATGCGGGTTTGATCCCTGGTTTGGGAAGATCCCCTGAAGAAGGAAATGGCAACCCACTCCAGTATTCTTGACTGGGGCATCCCATGGACAGAGGAGCCTGGTGGGCTACAGTCCATGGGATTGCAAGGGTCAGACACAACTTGGTAACTGAAGAGCAACAACAAAAGTTCCCTGTATAGTGTTCCCGTTTGGATGATAAATTATATGGGCCCCTTAGTTATATAACAGTTTCATATAGCAGATGATCTTCAGATCAGCTTTTACGTCGCTCTCATATTGTCCTGTTACTTTACAAGTAGTTAACCTAGATTTATAGTAAGTCACAGCACATGGCGGGTAGGTCCTCGCTTCCTTTCTCTGCTGGCCGTGTATTTCTTCTAGACCTTTACTGTTTCATCTGCATTTTCAAAACAGTTTATAAAGTTCCACAAAATCCTGTTGGGGTTCTGCCTGGGCTTTCATTGAGTGTCTAGATCAGTTTGGGGGAGTACTGACATCATTTCAAAGTCAAATCTTCCTGTTTATCAACATGTGTAGTACGCTATTTGGGTTTTTTTCAAATGTCTTTCAGTAAAATGTCACAATTTTCTGTATCCAGGTTGAATGTGTATCTTGTCAGTTTCTTACTAGGTAGTTTATAGTTTTTGTTTCTATTGTATGTGTTGTACTTAAACTTTTTTTTCTATCTATCTATCTATATATTTTGTGTGTGTGTGTGGTACCTTTGGCCTATATTCTCATATGTAGCCAGTTCGCTGAACTTAACTTTTTATTTATAATAGTTTATAAATTTGTCAGGGTTTTCTGTGTAATCATCACTTGCAAAAACTGATGGTTTTTGTTTTTTCCTTTCTAAAACTTCTGCTGGAAAAAAGCTTTGTTATTGACATATAGTATACACACAGGAAGGAGCACACATAAGCTGAACTCTTGCGACATTTTCACAGAATGAACATACTTATTTAAATAGTACCTGGATCAGGAAACAGAACATTATTTGTACCTCAGAAGTCCCTCCTACCAATCCCTTCCATTGCAACCTCCCCAAAGAATAACTCTTGTGCTTTTAATATTTTTTTTCTGGCTTTATTGACTTGTTTCATGTAGAGTCCCCTCTCTCCAATGTAGCACTTCCTGCTTTTCTGCTGGAGTATTCCCTACCTAGCATACAAATGTGCTTTACAATCATCTGTCTTAAATAACTCTTCCTCAACCCATGTCCATTTCTAGTCACCACTGCTTTTTGCTAATCCTTTTCTCAGAGAAACTTCCTGAACAAATGTTCCATAGTTACTGTCTCTGTTTCCTTACTTTGCAGTTTTGTTTTCAATTCACTTGATTCTGGCTTCTGTCTCTGGGATTCTACTGAAATAGCTCTTGTGAAGATTACTGTGACTTTCACGTTACCAAATCCACCTGAGAGCTCTGTCAGTAGCCTTTTCTGTCTCTTAGCATGATTTGATGTGATTGGCCCTTTCTTAAAATACTTCCTTTTCTTGGCTTCCATTTATTCATTTAAGTGAGTATTTGTTTACTGCCCTTCTCTCCACCAAGATTCCGAGTTTCACAGGTCAGGGGTGATGCCTAACTTTTTCACTGCTCCATTACCAGCATCTAGTCCAGCCTCTGATAGACAGTAGATTGTTGCCTGGACTCTATTGATTACAATTCACATTCAATCACTCTTGTCTCATGCTTACTTGGATGTCTAGTCCACAAGTTTTTCACTCTACTAGTTTCCTTCTTTTGGGACACATCACTACCATTCATTGAATCAGAAACCTCAACTCATTCCTCTTCTCATCCCCACGTGTAATCCATCACTAGTACCTGACGATCCTGCTGCCTAAATACCTTTTCCAAATCTACCTACTGACTTTTGTTTCCATTTTCATCCTGCCAGATGCCACTTTGTTGAATTAGTGCAACAATTTCTGAACTGTTTCTGTTCTAAACTGTTCTAAACTCTGGTATTTCTCCCCTTCAGTTGGTTCTCTACATGGCCCTTTAAAAAATATGACTAGTTACATCATCCTCATATGGCAGACATTGTGTCTTGTTCTGTCCTCCGAAATACAGAAATAGAATTAACATGGGGTAAGCAAAGTAGTTCAGGACTGTACTTACCAAGTCATTTATATTTGATTCCAACTTCAGTATTTTTCCAAATCTTGAAAACCCCCTTGAATTTTTGTTCAGCTTCTATATCTTCTGCAACCGTTGATCCTTCAGATCCTTTTCTTTTTCTGCACCTACCTTTTCTTCAAATTGAGTTCTGCAGACTCTCAGTAACAGAGGGCAGATTTCGTTCCTCATTAGAAAGAAATGTATAAGCAAAACTAGTTATCTGGGGTTGAAGCACTACATGGCTATTCATTTGTCAACAACTGTTGTAAAAATAGTAAAGGAGACCTACCCTGGCTCCCTATGTTAATATTAAGAATTCTTAGTGATCCAAAGTCAGTTTATTATTGCTTTCTTTACTTGGTTAGATGTAGATTTTCAACTAGTTAATGAAGTGCATTTTGTAATTACTAAAGGACCCTGTTATTTCAGTGATAACCAGTTACCTGCAACAAAAGCCAGAACAGAAGTGATATTAAACAGCTTCTCTTCTCCATCAGTTGGTGTCTAAGCAGTTGCTTGCGGAAAAGCACAATCAATCAAAGGGCAAAGTTGAAAAGTCCTTTGTTTTTGATGATGTGCATGGTTTTAAAATGTGAGAGCAATACGGCGTGACTATGTCTCTGTTTCCAGAATTAGCAAGAGTAGCCGGACAAGATTAATTGGTGGGTTCATTATGCCTAAGAAGTTGACTGGGTTTTTTTTCCCCCCAGAAAATAATTGCTTTTCTGGAGTGCAGGAAGCTTTGCTCACTCATTGTCAAGATCTGTTATGTGGATGGGGATGACATCATTCTTCCCACTGTTGGTAAGGCAGAAAGGCAGTAAATGTGATTGGCAGCTTTGTGCAACACTGAAAAGTCTCCAGCAGATTTCTCACTTGGGACTCACTAAAAACCAGAGGACTCCAGGAAATAAAGTCAAACTGTCCTCTTTTGACACAGGGCCATAAACATAATGGAATGATTTCTCCCATAAAAGATCTGAGCCAAAAATGATCTCTACTGATTTCTTTGGTTAAGTCACACCCAGCTTTCTTTTCTTCTTAGGTCCTGTTGTTTCAGACAGTGTCACTAGCAATGCATTACCTGTCTAATATTGTGTAACAAAATACCTTATTTTAAATGGGCACGAGAAAGTAGTAGAGTGAAATGCTTAAGACCATGGGCTCTTGAACCAGAGATCTGAATTCAAATCTTAACTCAGTGGGTCGTGCAACTTTGGGTGACTGACTTAATCTTTGCCTTAGTTTCTGTATCTATAAAATGGAGGAAGATAAGAGTACCTCCCACAAAGTGTTTCTGTAATAATCAAATTTATTTACGTAAAATGTGTGGCAGATAGTGTTACGGGTGAATGGCCAAAAGTTCTTTCTTGGTCCTTCTGGGGACACTGAAGGTAAATTCAGCCTGGCATTCATGTCTGTGGATGGATGAATCCTTGCACATATAGCCAGGTAAATCTTTATAAATGGTCACCCAACACTTGGCAAAGCAAGCAGGTATTTGGAAATTAAAAAAATGGAATCAATGTTTCATGGTGTCTTAATAGAGAGAGAGAGAGAAAGATCTTATTTCTACCTTTTTTTTTTCCCCCTGAAAAGCTACAACAATGGGGATAAATCTGATAGCTCTCTCTGTAACGTCACATCGTGTAATCCACTTTCACATTTGGTTTTGGCTGGTGGCATAGAAGGCGTAGACTCATATTCACAGTAGGAGGTCCAGGGGGAGGTTCTGGCAGTCACTGCAGCGAAGCAGGGGTTTGCAGTCCCTGAGATCATACAACTCAGGCCAGCCATTGGGGAATGACCATTTCCTTTGACAAGTGGAGACAGATCAGGAAGAGGCGGGGCTCTGCTCTACCTTGGATTAAGAGGAACAAGGATGTCTATTAAGTGTACAGCAGCATTAAAAACACAATGTAGATACCTTCATTAAGAATGTATTACTAAGACTTCCCTGGTGGTCCAGTGATAAAGAATCCGCCTGCCATTGCAGGGGGCCTGAGTTCGATCCCTGGTCTGGGAAGATTCCACGTGCAGCAGAACAACTGAGCTCATGTGCCATAACTATTGAGCCCATACTCTAAGCCTGGGAGCTGCAACTGCTGAAGCCTGCATTGCCCTAGAGTCTGTACTCTGCAACTAGAGAAGCCAGCAGTGAGAGCTCTGTGTACCGCAGCTAGAGAGTAGCCTCTACTCGCTGCAACTAGAGAAAAGTCGGAATGGCGATGAAGACAAAGCACAGCCAAAAATAAGTAAAATTATAAAAACTTTTGTTGCTAGAAAAGCTAAGTGTCATTTGAGTCCTAATAATTTTATAACAGTATTGATAACATCAAAGATCACTGATCACCAGTCACCATAACCAATATAATCATAATGAAAAAGTTTGGAATATTGTGAGAATTACCACCGTGTGGCACAGAAACACCAAGTGAGCAAATGTTGTTGGAAAAATTGTGCTGACAGACTTGCCTGACAGAGTTTCTGCAAACCTTCAGTTTGTACAAACTGCGGTATCTGTGAGGTGCAGTAAAGTGAAGCACAGTGAAATATATATGCCTGTTTTGTGTAAGAATATATCATTAATGATAATGATTTGATAATCCAAATTTAAAAAGCATTCACCTGATACTAATATGAAGTGTATGTCTGATATATCTAAATTAAAAAAAAACACATTCAGATCACCCTTGTTGGTTGTGATGTTTTCTTTTTCTAGCTGTGGTTTTACTTAGCAGCTCAGCAAGTCCTTGGTGCCTGTGGACATGGGCTGCAGTGTACACACCAAGTCTCCATCCATGAGGATCCTACGGTTTCAGAGCTCTAGGGTCACAAAAGGACAGTGCAGGGGTCACCCATTCCTCCTCATTTTAAAGAAGAGGAAACTGAGGCCCAGAGAGAGCTGACTGCACACAATCTCACAGGGGCTGGTGGCAGAGCTGGAGGAGATGCCTGCTTCTCCTGATTGCGTCTCTCAGCACGAGGCTCCTCTCTCCAGCATAGCCTTTCCCTTTTTCTAGTCCTGACACTTGAACATGCATGAAATGAAGGCTCTGTGGTTCTGTTCCTCCGCTCAAAGGGAAGCCCACTCACTTCATTAGACTGTGGATCCCCGTTCCAGTTAAGCATAGATATTCTTCTGGGCTCTAACACGAGAGACTGTCCTACCTGCAAACAGTGGTTGAAAACCTGTCGGTTTTACAGAGACGCTGCTGCAGCTCAATGAGAGGTGATAAAGACATAGGTAATTGCTGTAGAATAATCCCGCTGCCAAGAAGATGATTGAACTCCCACACAGAAGGTGAACAGATGGTAGATTATTGAAATGCATAGGCTGTGAGATGGGATAATTTAACTGATGGCTGGGCACCCTCATTTCAGACTGAGGGAGGCTCACGGGAGAATGTGCCTGCCACTAGGTGGCGTGATGAGCCAGGGCCCGTGTTGTCTGCTCTCGGAGAGAGGGAGACCAGATTCTGTGTACGCCCAAGAATCCCTTAGTTCCTTCCCTAACTGGGAATGCAGACCAGTCCTGTGGCTGAATAGGAAACTACGGATTTTAAGACTTAAAATCACATTAAGTTAAGTACATATATATCACTGAGGACTTCTGCATGGAGAGAAACCAGCCACATATTGGGGTACTAAATCACTAAAGAGATGGGGCTGTGGCTTAGTGGGGGCAGTGTCTGGACCAGGAGTAGCTCTGGACTCCAATAATCTTTCAATTATTGGCTCCTCTGGTCCTAATAATACTTTCTTTTTACCACCTCCCTCCTCTTCAGGCTTGCCCATTGCTGGCAGAATAGCAGGAAAAACTGGCTCTAGAAACTTCATTTTGAAAGTTTATACAGCTAATAACCTTATTTTAGAGGAAAAATAGGACTCCCAGGTGGCTCATTGAATCTGCCTGCAATGCTGGAGACGCGAGTTTGATCTCTGGGTTGGGAAGATCCCATGGGGAAGGAAATGGCAACCCAGTGCAGTATTCTTGTCTGGGAAATACCACGGACAGAGGAGCCTGGCAGGCTGTAGTCCAGGGGGTCGCAAGAGTCCCGACAGGACTTAGCGACAGAGCACCCTCGCTTGCAGAGGAAAAATAAAGGAATCTGTTGTGAACTGGTGTGACAGGGTGGAGGAAATTATAAGAGAGGAAAGGTGAGCTGATAACATGTTACCCTGTATTGGTTACCCAGCATTATCTCTGTCATCTTACTGATTGTTGTTTTTTGAAAGATTCCTCTCCTAACTTTGGTTTCTCAATCGGGAGCACTAAAAAGCTTCATCAGTGACTTTGGGATGGCCACTTCCTTCTGACTTTATGTGACAGCCACTTTCCGTTCATATTTGAGTTCATTAGTGAACCCGTTCACCCACTGAACAAATGTTCATTGAATCTTTCTTTGTTGAAGCTTTTATCTTTTTCTTTTCCTTCTTGATTTTTTAATTGGAAGATAATTGCTTTACAATGTTGTGTTGGTTTCTGCTGTACAACTATGTGCATCAGCCATAATTTTATATACATATGTATATATATCTATCTCCCCTCACTCTTGAACCTCCCTCCCCTCTCCTATCTCACCCCTCTAGGTCATCAGAGAGTGCCAGGCTGGGCTCTGTATGTTATATAGCAGCTTCCCACTAGCTATTTTCTTGTGTCTCTGTTTTTTCTTCTTTAAAATGAAGATAAATACCTATTTGTAAGATTGTTATAAGGATTAAATGAGCACTTTTATGTAAAATACTGAAAACAAGTCCTGGCAAATAGAAAGTACTCAAATGTTAGCTGCTCTTTGGTGCCACCACTGCTGCCCACTACTGGGATATTACTGCTACTGCTGGTGTGTTACTGCTGCTATTACGCTATGACTGCTACTATTGTATACTGCTGTTATCACTACTATTATTACCACTGTTCTAATGTTACTTACTACTATATTATTTCTACTCTTAATTTACATTTTGAGCCTGTATTTCTCTTAATTGCAGAAAATATCTAATCTTGTCAAGGTAAATTTCTAATCTAATTAACTTAGATAAAATAAAAATCTAATCTTGTTAAGGTAAATTTATTCTCTATTGGATTTTAGGTAAATAGTTATTTGAAAAATTCCACTTTTTCTCAGAGGGCAAGCTAACCATCACGGAGGGTCGGGCCATGTGGTCCATAATTGTCTTCTGTCTGCATGGGGCTACCTTGTCTTTGTTGCACTTTGCTCTTTCGCCTCTGTCCTGACACATCTCTGAGGTCTGGACTGATCTCTTCTGAACCATTTTTGGGCCTGATGGAGGTGGGAGATGGGATGCACAGACACCAGGGAGAAATTGTCAGATGTTCTCTGGTCTCATGTTTCATGAAGCTGAGCTCATGATTCTTGTTTCCACACTTTTGGGGACCAAACTGGACCAGAGGACTTCCTGAAAAGCCAATAGGCTCCCTGGGCTGTACTTTAGGAAATGAGGACCAAAGGTCCTTGTCCTGGGCTCCCCAAACTTAAGGGAGGTTCTCTAGTTTCCTGTTTCATCTCTATATTCCTACCCCTGCCCCCCAAATATGCACCTCTAAAATTTTATTCTTTTTTTTTCTTCCTCAATTCTTCAAATCAAAACTCATCATTCATTAAAGAAATCCAAGTGTGGAGCAGGGAAAAGCTTTTTCTTTTAAAAAAATTATTGTATGAGTGGAAAGGCTATTGGGAGGTCCTTGGGCAGTACTGCTGAAATCATAGCGTGGAAGTGTCCAGTGAGGGGTCAAGTGCATTGTTAACTATGAGCAACATGTGCCTTAACAGTTGTTGTGTAACAAAACTTCTGGGTATGGACAACTCACCAGTTCAAACTGAAGGTAGGTGGTAGTGCTAAGGCTAGAATGGGCACATGAAATTTCTGGACTGTAGACTAAACACAAAGAAATACAATTTCTTTGACTGAATACAAGTCTGTTCAACATAGGCCAATAAAATACTGCCAGTGAGGAACTCTGTCACACTTTCAATGAATAAATGAGTTTCTAATATAGACTTTGTACTTGAAAATTATTTTATGAAGTTTATGGGCATCTTATAATTTTGCATTATTTCTAAAGAAATATATAAACTCTAGCCCCTTCTTCTGTATCATATACTCCAAAAGAGATGAATTAATAAGTTTTCTTATATTACTTGGGACTAGAGTTAGTTGTTGGTCAGAATTAAGATTTACCCTATAGATTATGATGATCTAAGTCTGAGGGTAACAAAGTACGCCCTGTGGGCTGAACGCGGCCCAATGCCTGCTTTATACGCCTTGAGAACATAAGAATAGTTTTTACAGTTTCAAATAGAAAAAAAAAATCAAAAGAAAAGTATGTGATATGTGAGCATTATGGAAATTCAAATTTCAATGTCTATAAATAAAGTTTTATTGGCACACAGCCATATTCATTCTATTGCCTATTGTCTGGGGCTGCTTTTGCACTATGTTGGCAGGATCAAGTAATTTCAGCAGAGACTAGAAGACCTGCAAAACCAAAAATACCTCGTATTTGACCCTTTATGGGAAACGTTTGCTGACCTCTGGTCTAAGATGTGGATGAACATGAAGAGAGATTTAGGGATAGCCTTCTGTTCAGCATCCTCTGTTTACAGTCTACAGGTAAGAGCAATCAGCCCCTGCAGAGGTGCTGATCTTAAGGAAAGCAGGTGGGAGAAGTTGTGCTTTCATCATGGTGTTTGTGTCAGTTCCACCCCTCATCCGTGCTTCTTAGAGCCTGCTGTTATTTTACGCCACCTGCATAACCTGATTTGCATCTTAAATGAATATCCAGCTACCACTTGGACTTTTTTCAGAATAAGGAGAATGGCTTTTATGAAGCCATCTGTAGATGAAAAGGAAAGAACAGCAAGCAGTCCCAGAATTGTGATTGAGGGATCGAGCACATAGCACCAGAGTCAAGCAGCTGATTGCTCCCCGAGTCAAGGAGCTACTAACGGGTGCCAGTGTTGACTAGATAAAGGGGAAGACGGGAGCCCTCTGGAAGGGAAGGGAGAATAAAAGCCATTTGAAACCAGTGGGCACACTTGGATAAGAGACTGGGCCAGAGCTAGTCTTCCCATCCAGAACCCCTGTGCCCTGGAGCTCTGGGGTGTTCTCTCCTCCTAGAACCTAGCAGGCTCAACAGTCATGGGACCCGGCCTCTTGTGGGACTGCACCTACCGCCCTGGCGGCTCTTCCTGGAGACATTCAAATCAGAGAGCGTTCCTACATCTCCACTCAAGTCCGATTTTTATGGTGCATTCATCTTAATGATGTCAGAGGTTAATGACTGGTTGAAGCTCTTTTTTTCTTTTCTTTCTTGCCCTAACTAGTCCCAACCACTGTTTACCCCCAGAGGAGTTGTCAGAAGCAAATTGCAGAAAATGGAGCAACTCTTAGCTTCTAAATGCAAAATAGAAGCATGAAACCAGGATTAGGGAAGTCAGTGTGATGAGTCAGAACAATCCTAATTGAGTTCCTCCCTGACATTCTCCCTCTCTCACCCCCTGCCAGTGTTTCTCCTTGAGTAGAAAGACTTTTTTTGGCCAGGAAGAGAGAGGAGAGGGAGAGAAGAAGTGAGAAAGACCTCTTTATCTGCTCTCTGTGTTTTTCTCTTCTCTTTTTATCTCCTCTCTCCTGTACCTTCTCTGTTTTCCGCCCTTTCCTGTCTCTCCTCTCCCTCTCCCCTTCTTTCACTCCTCTCTGTCAACCTTCTTCCCTCCTCTTACCGCTCTCTGTGCCTGTTCTTTTGCTCCCCTCCTCAAGCTGAGTTGATTCAGGGAGTTGGCTGATCTCATGGAGGAATTCTGGTTGTCCTCATGGTACTGTCATATCATGGAACTGGTTGCTAGATGCATCTAGGCTTGGAGATCTCTGCAGATGCTCAGCAGGACTGCAGAGCATCTGAAAGTCCCTATGGTACAGACACCAAGTGCTCGTGTATGTCCAAGACCTGAGACGGTCCTGCGGATAGCACAGGGGTGTGTGTATTGGTAAGACAGGACGTGGGTATTCTCTGCCCATGGTGCGCCAGCCTCTCAGTGGGTCCTGAGCTCCAGAGAGCTATTCAAGAAACTACCGCCTCTCATTGCCTGTGTTAAGGACTGGATGAGATGAGTTACATCCTGAGAAGGAGTGCTTATGCCCCATTTCCCCCCAATGCAAAGCTGGCCCTGGCTGGATCTAAGCTATGACTGCAGAGAGGAGAGGGACCAAGAGAACATTTTTCTGTTTAACTGAGCTTATTTTTCATAAAGGACAGAACAGGAGCCCCAAATGAGAAATTAAAGTGAGTTATAGGAAATGAAGTTATATTTATTACATACCAGAATTTGTGACTATAAAATTTGTACCAGATATAGTCACATTTATTAAATATGATGTGCCAGGTATTCTATGAAATGGTTTTTATGCCTTTTCTCATTTAATTTCTTTAATGATTTTTTTGAGGCTTGTGTTACTAATCTCATTCTAGGGGTGACAAAGGTTTTCAAGAGTGCATTTGTGGGACTTCCAGTAATTAAGACTTTGCCTTGCAATGCAGAAGGTGTGGGTTCCATCCCTGGCCAGGGAGCTAAGATTCCACATACCTTGGAGCCAAACGTAAAACAGGAACAATATTGTAACAAATTTAATAAAAGACTTTAAAAATGGTCCACATTAAAAAAAATCTTAAAAAAAGAGTACATTTGTTAGCCTGAGGTCACATAGTCAGAAGGGAAGGAGCTAAGATTTGGGTCAACCAGTAATGACTCTGGAGTCCCACCTGCTCCATATCTCCTAATAGCTGAGGGTCAGATGGGACCTTATGGCAGGCCACTGAAATCTACTTTGCATGTAGCTGTTAGTGAAGCAAACTTTTCTTTTGACAAGGAACCCTTCCTGGGCCTCTTGTCATGTGCCAGCTGCTCAGCTAAGCATGGGATACAAGATGAGTAACATTCACTTCCCTCCAGGGATGGAGCAATCTGCCTCCGTTTCGTTCTAACACATGGAAAGGACTCGGTATGAACTGGTTGAGTGAATAAATTGGAAAGGTACAAAGCATCAGTAAGGGAAAGAATGTCTAATCTCAGATGTAGCAACAAGAATATTGCAACCATGCCCATAGAGAGGGAACCTGAAAGAATCAGAACACTGATTCTGGTGAAAATAGGGGTTTGATTTTAGAATGGTCTCTGCCTTAGACAGTGCCAGAGGGCTGTTGGTTAGGAACCTGATCCTCGCTGAACAAAGCCCCTGGGGAACAATTGGGCTCAGTGGAAAGAGATGGGCTCATCTGATCCAAGAGCGTTCCTTTATTTTTAACATCAATGAGGTGCTGATGAAGGAAATCAGTCAGTGGCTCTCTGAGGGTGAAACTGTGTTCAGAAGGACTTGTTTGTGGAAACTGCACCCATTTCTTGTTGTCCAAAAACTGAAAAAAGGATTAACGAAATGGTTGATGTAGGTAGGGAATCTAGGTCGTATTATAACTTCTGCTGTCACATCTCACACACACTGTCGAATACAGGATAGACAACAAGGCCCAGGTTTCTCTAAGGAAAGAAGAAAGTCAGTTACAGCATCCTACCTTTGGCAGACGCACGTAGGGATTTCTGGTTGCCAGGCAATGGGAGGGGTCCTCCACCTTTCCTCTGTTTTCTTGTTGGCACCTCTATTCTGAAAACAAATGGTCATGGAGGCCCATTTGTTGAAGTTGTAGGAGATTTTAGTGGTTAGCCACAGACACTGGCTCTGGTTAATAAGAGAGAATTAATTGGAACAATGTAGAGAGCTCACAGGATAGAAAGAGGGACTCAGAAAGGGCAGGAAGCAGGTAGCACCGAAGATATTGAAGCAGGAATTGCTCCCAGCACCACCACTGGTGAACTCCAGCCTTACTTAGTCTTTTCATCACTCCCCTCCCAATTCCATCCCAGAAGAGGGGCATCTGTCTGGCCTGGACTTGGTACTCACCTCCTGCCCAGCTGAAGGCAAAGCATCTTGATTTAAGCCTAAAGACTAGTCTAAAGGAGAAGCAGTAATTCCTCAAGGAAACAGGTGGTAAGTTACCAGATGAGATGACTGGATGACATCATCAGCTCAGTGGAAATAAGTTTGAGCAAACTCCAGGAGATAGTGAAGGACAGGGAAGCCTGGCATGCTGCAGTCCATGGGTTGCAAAGAGTCAGACACGACTGACTGGCTGAACTTTTTACTTTACCATCAGAAGGTGGAGTGGGTGCTGGGCAACCCCTGAGCACCTTGGTTGGAAGGCTCAACTTCCTGAAACTCTCGTTGATCTTGGTATAGGTTGCAAGACCTTGGTATAGGTCTTAAAAGCCTTTTATAATCTTGCTGTCTTGTTTCTGGACATGCCTGTGGTGGCAGTTCCCCAGGACCCTAACACCTTCCCACACCCTCAGTTTACTCCCGTCGGACTTTCCCTTTCTGACCTAGGTGTCTTTGCCTCATCTACTCTCATATCAACTTCTCTTCACCAGGAACTCATGTCTTCCTCTTGTATGCTCTCATAAAGCCTTTTGTTTTATAGATCTACTTAGATATTTATGACTATGTGGGTCCTAGTTGTGGCATGCGGGCTTCTCTGCAGATGTGCACTGGAACTCCAGAGGGCATGGGCTCTGTAGCTGTGGCCTGTGGGCTTGGTTGTTCTGTGACATGTGGGATCTTAGTTCCCTGACTAGGGATCGAACCCATGCCTCCTGCTGGAAGGCAGACTCTTAACTACTGGGTCACAGGGGAAGTCCCAAACTATTTGTTTTCGGAGGTGTTCTTATAATCCTCATTTTCCTGGCCCAGGAATTCCCTGAGTACATGTTGCTGCTGCTATAGAGAATTTGGACAGAGCACTGACTGTGTCCTCAGCATTTTCCTAGGCACTGTCTACAGGAAAAGCCATTACACCCTCCAAGGACCTTATGCGGCTAGTGTCTCTGGGTTACAGGTGACGACACTGCGAGGGAACTTAGGTTAACTTGTCCAAGGTCAAACAGCTGGGACAGAATTGGAACTCTGCATTGTAGCAGCAGAGTTTGTGCCCTTAACTAGTCCTGCTTTTTTTCTCTCTCCTGCCTCCTACACCCTCCACACCCATCAGACATCTGTTCTACCTCTTCATATTTCTGCATTTCCCCCTCTATTCCCACTTTGATATCAGCCCTTATTCTCCCAGAGGCCCCACATTAACATAAACTCAGGTGTGGTTGAAAGGGACTAATTATGAATAACAAAAGACATTCTCCTCACCCCAGTCACTCAGGAAATTTCCAAGTGCTTTAGAAGCTCTTTGCCAGGAACTGGAACAAGGACCAAATGTGTATTTCTTATTATATCACAATACCACACCTGCTTTCCTTGACTCCTTCATGATCTGCTTGAGTGGTGTGTTAACTGGTCCTCATTTCTCAAGTATATTCAGTACCCCGTTGCCAAAGATATCTTACCAAAAATTATACTTGATTATATTGTTCACCTGCTTATAATTAAAATTTTCCTGTTACCTACTGTGCCAACATAATTTGGATCTAACTTTACCCAAACCCTGGTAGCTTAGATGGTAAAGAATGTGCCTGCAATACAGGAGACTGGGTTCAATCCCTGGGTCAGGAAGATCCCCTGGAGAAGAAAATGGCAACCCACTCTAGTATTCTTGCCTGGAGAATTCTGTGGACAGAGGACCCTGGAGGGCTGCAGTCTGTGGAGCTGCAAAGAGTCAGACACGACTGAGCGACTAACACTTGCTTTCCAGTGGTGGCATCATCATGTACACTCTTGCCTGTAATCTTCTAGCTCCATGCATCCCTGCATAAGGCTTAGGAGAGGACTGGGCACATGCTATGTGCTTATAATTTGGCAATACTCAACAGGCCATATTTTTTCATCCCTGGCACAGCCTTGAAGGACCATTGTGTCTTGAATTCCCCTACATGTCTGATCAAAGAAATATTTCTATTCTAAGACACTGAGCAAATAGCATCTCCTGTGGGAAGCCTACCCGGTCACCACAGGTACAGTGAAGTTATTTCCTTCTCTGTTGCCATCATAGTTTTTTCTTAGCTATCTTACCTGGTGGACTTATTTTCTTTGGTGGCAAATAATCACAAACGGGATGGATTAGGACAACAGAAGTTTACCGTTTCACAGTTCTGGAGGCTAGAAGTCTGAAATAAGGTGTCACAGGGCCATATGCCCTCTCTCTGAAACCTAGCTTCTGGTGATTTGCTGGCAATTTTTGTATGCCTTGGCTTGTGGTTGTTTAACCCCAATCTCTGCCTTTGTAGTCATAGGGCATTTTCCCCAGCTCTTCCTCACATGGCTGTTCTCCTATAAGGACACCAATCATGTTGAATTAAGAGTCCATTCTACTCCGATGGACCTAGAAACAGTCAGAGTGAAGTAAGTCAGAAAGAGAAAAACAAACATTGTATATTAACGCATGTATGTGGAATCTAGAAAAATGGTATGCGTGCTGCGTGCTAAGTTGCTTCGGTCGAGTCCTCCTCTTTGTGACCCTATGGACTGTAGGCTGCCAGGCTCCTTTTTTCATGGGATTCTCCAGGCAAAGATACTGGAGTGGGTTGCCATTCCTTCCTCTAGGGGATCTTCCCTGACCCAGGAGTTGGACCTATGTCCCATGTCTCCTGCATTGGCAGGTGTGTTCTTTACCACTAGCACCATCTGAAAAGTGGTATAGATGATCATATTTGCAAGACAGAAATAGAGACACAGATGTAGAGAACAAACAAGAGGGGGAAGGGGGTATGAACGGGGAGATTGAGATTGACATATATACACGACTATGCATGAAACAGCTAATTAATGAAAGCCTACTGTGTAGCTCAGGGAACTCTACTCAGTGCTCTGTGGTGACCTAAACGGGAGGGAAATCCCCAAAGTGGAGGATACATGTGTATGAATAGCTGATTCATTTTGCTGTGCAGTAGAAACTAACACAACATTGTTAAGCAACTGTAGTCCAATAAGAATTTTAAAAAAAGAGTCCACTCTACCCCAGTATGGCTACATCTTTACTGTTTACGTTTACAGTAACCATGATTCCAGATACAATCACGTTTTGAAGAAATGGGGGTTGGGACACCAGCATGTCTTTTTTGGAGTGGGGACACAATTAAATCCTTAGCATCTGGCTTTTCTTAACTTTTTGTGAATATGCGGCCTTCCCCGCCTGCTCTGTCCCATAGCAGGCTCCTATGAAGTGTTCAGTATGTGTTTATCCTTGTTCATGAGATGATTGTGAGAAGGAAGGAGAGGAGTTATGCATCCTTCATTAGGTTATGAATGAAGTGGGGGTGAACTCCGATTTCTTCTTGCTCTCACAGAAATCCTACAAGAGCAGCGACTTTGCCTGCTTGGTGA
Source organism: Budorcas taxicolor (assembly GCF_023091745.1). Lineage (NCBI taxonomy): Eukaryota > Metazoa > Chordata > Mammalia > Artiodactyla > Bovidae > Budorcas > Budorcas taxicolor. Next base: position 72,234,036 of record NC_068919.1, read on the forward strand.
CTAACATATCCTTAATGCTCAGAACGTGCCTGACTTAGAGTAGGTGCTAAGTAAATATTTACTAAACATTCATACATTTTTACTTGGATGGAAACTATTGAATGAGTGGATTAAACTGATAGGAAATAACTTATAGATAATTTTAGAAACACTCTGCTGGTCTTTACCCCGGCCAGGTCTTTTCCGAAGTTGTTTTGTCTCATTCACAAGCATTTGCAAGTAAAGCTGATCCTTCCAAGCTGCTAGCCCGAGGGTTTTTTTTGGTTGTTCAGTTGCTCAGTCATGTCTGACTCTTTTCAGACCCCATGGATTGCAGCACGCCAGGCTTCCCTGTCCTTCACCAGAGGGTAGGAGGCTGGTATGAAGGTATCCGCTGCTGGGGCGCTAATGGCATTAGAACTTGTGTTTGTTTGTTTGTCCATAAGTTGGCATCCTCCTGAAGTCTTGGTCTGTCTAGTCAAGGCTATGGTTTTTCCAGTGGTCATGTATGGATTTGAGAGTTGGACTAAAAGAAAACTGAGCGCCGAAGAATTGGTGCTTTTGAACTGTGGTGTCGGAAAAGACTCTTGAGAGTCCCTTGGACTGCAAGGAGATCCAACCAGTCCATCCTAAAGGAGATCAGTCCTGGGTGTTCACTGGAAGGACTGATGTTGAAGCTGAAGCTCCAATACTTTGGCCACCAGATGCGAAGAGCTGACTCATTTGAAAAGACCCTGATGCTGGGAAGGATTGAGGGCAGGAGAAGAAGGGGAAAACAGAGGATGAGATGGTTGGATGGCATCACTGACTCAATGGACATGGGTTTGGGTAGATTCTGGCAGTTGGTGATAGATAGGGAGGCCTGGCGTGCTGCGATTCATGGGGTCGCAAAGAATCAGACACGACTGAGTGACTGAAATGAACTGAAGTCTTGGTGGGTCCTTCCTGTCCTTCAAGGGTGCCACAAGGAGGGAAATTTTGCCAATAAGCCCTGATAAATTCGATTTTGATTTTCAGTCTACTCCTGAAAACTCCCAAAGCATAGGAGACTGGAACCTAGTTTTGCTTCTGTGTGCTGCCGGAATTGGATGTTTAGCTCAATTGCTGTTCACTACCTGGCATTAATTGATAATTGCCTGGTTGCACTGAAACTGCCCATCCCTGGCTTCTCCCAGGGTCTCCCAGGGAGTTTTGGACCGTGGATGTTCCCAGTTATGCCTCATTTGGGTCCTGATTTAGGACCGTCATCCTAAAGGAGGGCAAAATTTGCCTTGTTTCCTTCACTTCTTTGCTTTTCCCCTGGACTCCTTTCCTCGGATGTGGGCTCAGCTGCCTCAATGCACAGCAAGTCACAAAAGGAGGGTGCAGCTTCTTTCTTGGGATCACTTGTCAGCAGTTCAGTATGAAGGTTAAAGGCAAATCTGCGAGTCCCTGTACCCCAGAGACAAGGGAGGGTCAGTCTTTGAGTTTGCATGCATGATGTTCTGAGGTTTCTGTTTCTTAATAATTGCTTCCTGTTTAGGTCAAACTATTATGAAGAGCCTTGAGTAATGGTTTTTTCTGGTTTGAGTCTTGAAAGTTTAGTATGTGGAGCTACTTTTAAACTCTGGATAAAGAATATTAATAGCCACCTTGCATCCTTCTAGAAGTGCGCAGTTGGAGTATGTCTCTGTCACTGAAACATATGCTTTCTATTTGCTGTGTGGCCATTTAAGTGACCAGCTGGGCAGCATGAACCGCAGTGTAATGATCTGAGATAAAGAGAAGCTACCAGAGAAAGAAAATCCATGTGACATGAAGCGCTGGGGTGTAAACAGGTGGAATGCTCACTGACACACTGTACTCTTCTCCCTGGGCCTCTGAAGGTCCCTCCACTGGAGCTTGGCCCACTTTTGTCACATGAATTATATTTATAAATTTTTCTCTTTGTCTTTCATTTCCTATATCTCATTACTATAATTAGCAGCTCCTAATCATAATTCACTTGAATGTGTGGGACCGCTGGGAGGTTAGAAACATAGCAATTATTGAAAGAGGGAGATCATTAAAACTCACTTAGAGAAGATGAAAGAATAATCATGACCACATTTTCTTTGGTAGCCTAAGACTTGTAAGGCCATCTAATTGCTTCTGTTATGCTTGGGGTCAATGTAGAGTATCATGCATTTACTTATCACCCACTTTGAAAACCCCTCCCTTAAACATTTCTTCCTTGTTTCTTCAACAACCTGCCAGCACCAGTCTATATCCTAGGACCATTACTGATGAGAGAAACCCACTGCTCTTCTCAGATGCCTGACATTTCATCCAAAGCATCTGTCTTGATTTCTGCTAGCAAATCTTCTTTGGGAAGCTTTCAGTTTGCTGTCAAGTTAACACCTTTGTGTGAATGAGTTTTGTGGGTATGGATGTTAACCATCTTGAGAAGATTCAGGCTTTCACTTCGTAGCCTAGTGTTGTTGCTGGAAAGTGGCCTTCCAGGCAGGAACTACATTTCCCAACCCCCTTTGCATCTGTCTGGGGCCGTGTGACTGAGTTCTGGCTGGTGGAGTGTGGATGGAAGTGACATTAGCTGCTTGCCTGTGACAACCTTCTGTGTAATCAGGTAGTTGTCCTTTTGTAATACCTGCTGGCTGACCATCCACACCCAGGGCTCCTTGGAGGTCAAGCGTTGATGATAGCAGGGTCTTCATCAGTCTGAATGAAATTGTTATTCAAATAACTATCTAGAACATCTCCCCTCCACTCATACTTCCTGATGCAATTGAAATTCTCCTGTGTTAAGCCACTGAGAACTGGAGTTTATCTATGACCTTTCTAGAGCTACCTTAACAAGTAAAGTGGAAAACACTTCATTAAAGATATGTTTTGAGAGAGAGTTTGAGACCGCCAGTTCGTGAGGGTAGAGGAGGGAGGGACTTTGGCGAAGGGTGAAGGTAGAAAGGATCTAGAACAGCAAGCAGTGGGCCCCCAGATAAATTTCCTTACCTGATCATTCTTGTGAGGACTGGGTACTGCTTGCAGCATATTGGTTAGAAGGAATTTCTTGCTGACTTGACATTTAAGATTTCTTTTCCCACTTTTCAGCTTTCATAGCATAAAGTTTTTCCTTCTCCTATTTTCATAACTTGCAGTGACTATTTGTAAATCACCTCCTATCTCCCTAAGCAATAGAGCATAATTGTTTTAACTTCCCCTCTCTCCTGGCTCCCATGTCAAAATTTCAAACTTAACACAAATAAGCAGTTACACTCAGCAGCTCAGGATGTATTGTTTGTCTGTCTTTTCTTATATCCATCCACCTAGTGATCCACCTGTCCTTGCATCCATCCATTGTTTGTTCTCACCACCTATTTTGTACCAGGAACTCTGTGAGGCTCTGAGGACACAGTGATAAATGAGATACATTGCACCTCATCTTATGGATTGGATTGCATTAGAAAGCATTTTAGAGGTGAATTCGTATTTTAAATGCCTATCATCTCTACCCTGCGCAAGAAGTCCCAGTAGTTATTGGTACACAGAATTTCTGCTCTAAAAGTCTGTTTGAAGCAAAGATGGGCTTACCACCCCTTTGCTCTTAAAACTAATGGCCCTGCACGCATTAAGGGTGAGGAGAGTTGAGCAGTGGCTCAGTTCTCTCAATAGCCACTTGGTTCATGGGAACTTGAATCCAAAAGCATCGTACAAATGACTTTTAAATACTGACCATTTTATTCTTGGTTATAGCTGCTTCGAGTATTTTCAGTAAAACACCTGTTTGTGTTTCCTGACTGAGATCTGTACGTTGACTATAGATGATGTTCTTATGAGTGATTATTACAAGTGAAAATTTGCTTCATTTGTAAATGAAATCTGCATTAGTTATCTTTTGGCTTGGAACAAACTACCCCACAAGTTGACAACTCAAAACAGCAAGCACGATTTCATAGTTGGTGATGTTGAACCCGGGAGTCACTTAGCTTTGTGGCTCTGGCTCAGGCTGTCTCCTGAGGCTGCAGTTAGAATGTAAGCAAGGGCTGCAGTCATCTGAACGCTTGACAGGGGCTGGGAGATCCACTTCCATGAAGGCTCACTCACAGTTCCTCACCTCTCTGTAGGACTGGTCATGACCTGGCTTCTCCTGTCCCCCGCAGCATGCTATCCAAAAGAGAGAGCATGCCACAGTATCCTTTAGGGCCTAGCCTCAGAAGTGACATATTCTAGCAGCCATACATATGACCCTGTGCAACATGGGGCAAGACTACAGAAGAGCGTGGATACTAGGAGGCAGAGGTCATCGGGGGCCATCTTGATGGCTGAATGGCTACCATAATATCCTATTTTTTTCACTCTTAGAAATGCCACTTCAGTCATATGTGCATGTGACCATGTTCCTACAAAGAGATTCAGGCCACATTAGGGCTTCTAGGATCACATACAAAGCCCGAGGTTATGAGACACTACTTTTGTTTTAGGTGTTGGGGGGGTGGTGTGTGTGCACAGTCATACACTTTTGATTTTGTAGCTTCTTTTTCAAATACATTGCAACTTTAAAGGTCTTCCCAGGTGGCGCTAGTGGTAAAGAACCTGCCTGCCTGTTCAGTTAAGTTCAGTTCAGTCGTTAAGTTCAGTTCAGTCGCTCAGTCGTGTCCGACTCTTTGTGACCCCATGAATCGCAGCACGCCAGGCCTCCCTGTCCATCACCAACTCCTGGAGTTCACTCAGACTCATGTCCATAGAGTCAGTGATGCCATCCAACCATCTCATCCTCTGTCATCCCCTTCTCCTCCTGCCCCCAATCCCTCCCAGCATCAGAGTCTTTTCCAATGAGTCAACTCTTCACGTGAGGTGGCCAAAGTACTGGAGCTTCAGCTTTAGCATCATTCCTTCCAAAGAAATCCCAGGGCTGATCTCCTTCAGAATGGACTGGTTGGATCTCCTTGCAGTCCAAGGGACTCTCAAGAGTCTTCTCCAACACCACAGTTCAAAAGCATCAATTCTTCGGCGCTCAGCCTTCTTCACAGTCCAACTCTCACATCCATACATGACCACAGGAAAAACCATAGCCTTGACTAGGCGGACCTTAGTCGGTAAAGTAATGTCTCTGCTTTTGAATATACTATCTAGGTTGGTCATAACTTTTCTTCCAAGGAGTAAGTGTCTTTTGATTTCATGGCTGCAATCACCATCTGCAGTGATTTTGGAGCCCCCCAAAATAAAGTCTGCCACTGTTTCCACTGTTTCCCCATCTATTTCCCATGAAGTGATGGGACCGGATGCCATGATCTTCATTTTCTGAATGTTGAGCTTTAGGCCAACTCTTTCACTCTCCACTTTCACTTTCATCAAGAGGCTCTTTAGTTCCTCTTCACTTTCTGCCATAAGGGTGGTGTCATCTGCATATCTGAGGTTATTGTTATTTCTCCCAGCAATCTTGATTCCAGCTTGTGCTTCTTCCAGTCCAGCGTTTCTCATGATGTACTTTGCATAGAAGTTAAATAAGCAGGGTGACAATATACAGCCTTGACGTACTCCTTTTCCTATTTGGAACCAGTCTGTTGTTCCATGTCCAGTTCTAACTGTTGCTTCCTGACCTGCATACAGATTTCTCAAGAGGCCTGCCAGTTCAGGAGACATAAAAGATGTGGATTCAATTTCTGGGTTGGAAAGATCCCCTGGAGAAGGAAATGGCAACCCATTCCAGTATTCTTGCCTGGAGAATCCCATGAACAGAGGGGTCTGGAGGGCTACAGTCCACAGGGTTGCCCAGAGTCAGATGCGGCTGAAGTGACTTAACACTATGTGACTTTAAAACCTTGGTGAACATTTAACTGTGGGTCCCCTTGTTTCACAATCCTCATGTGAGAAAGGTGTGGGATGCCCATGTAGGACAAGACCAGTCTTTGGTCTTGAATGGCTACTCCTTACGTGCCTTTTCTTCCTTTCCTGTTCTTCCCCCCAAAGCTGAATGCAGATTTGACTTGGATGTCCTAAGTTTTGCTGCTTCGTGATATTGTAAAGAGTTCCTTTAATTTGATACTTTTCAAAGACAACAAAACCAAGCTGAGGAGAGTCAAGCATATGACATGGATTAAATCAGTGAACTTGCCTGATCTGAGAAATTGCTTGCCACTTGTTAGAGATTTAGATTCTCAGCATGGTGCAGACCTATTGAATGAGGTTCTTCTGAGGAGAGATCTGTGGTTTTAAACAAAAGCACTTCAGGTAATTTTTAAGTCCTGTAAGATGAAAGAAACAATGTGTTAGATCAAAATGGGCCCAGTCAAGTGTATATAAGACTTCTTGGAGTTCAAATATATGTTGCAATTTGAATTAAAATAAAGAGAACAGTTTTAATAGGCAGATAGTTTGGCTTCCAGATTTCTCTCAATGAACATTTGTTCCAAATTGAGCAGCATTGGTTGATGCTCTTTTGGTAGTCTGGGCTTCATGGTGCCTTCTGGGCTGTAAGCATCACTCCCTGATTGAAAATCTAGTGCTTAGAGACACAGGAGTTTTTAAATGTAAGTGTTCTTGAAACTCAAGTCAACTTGATGTTCAACCAAAACATAGCAAGTCTTTTAAACATTAAAATCAAAATGAGCCATATTATTTTGTTTTGAGAGTACTTTCAGAGTAATACAAGGAATTTTCAAGGTAGTCTATTTCAAGGTAGTCAATTATTACTTCATATTGCGAACTTTAAAACCCTACAAGTGATAATAATGCATTTTTTCATGGCATATGTGTACTATTTGTTCAGTTTCCTGTGGCCACTATAATACTGCAAACCTGGTGGGTGCTTAGAACAACAGAAATTTATCCTCTCACGATTATGGAGGCCAGAAGTCCAAAGTTGAGGTATTGGCAGAGCTCTGCTTCCTATGAAGGTTCTAGGGAGAATCTTTACTGGCCTCTTCCAGCTTTTGATGGTGCCCAGTGTTCTTGACTTGTGGCTATATGACTTCAATCTGTTTTTACATGGATTTCTTTCCTCACACTTGTGTCTCTTGAAAGGAAACTTGTCATTAGATTTAGAGCTCACCTAGAGAACATCACCAGATGTTCAAGCTGGATTTAGGAAAGGAAGAGGAACCAGAGATCAAATTGCCAACATCCACTGGATCATGGAAAAAGCAAGAGAGTTCCAGAAAAACTTCTATTTCTGCTTTATTGACTATGCCAAAGCCTTTGACTGTGTGGATCACAATAAACTGTGGAAAATTCTGAAAGAGATGGGAATACCAGACCACCTAACCTGCCTCTTGAGAAATCTGTATACAGGTCAGGAAGCCACAGTTAGAACTGGACATGGAACAACAGACTGGTTCCAAATAGGAAAAGGAGTACGTCAAGGCTGTATATTGTCAGCCTGCTTATTTAACTTCTATGCAGAGTACATCATGAGAAACGCTGGGCTGGAAGAAGCACAAGCTGGAATCAAGATTGCCGGGAGAAATATCAGTAACCTCAGATATGCAGATAACCCCACCCTTATGGAAGAAAGTGAAGAACTAAAGAGCCTCTTGATGAAAGTGAAAGAGGAGAGTGAAAAAGTTGGCTTAAAGCTCAACATTCAGAATATGAAGATCATGGCATCTGGTCCCATCACTTCATGGGAAATAGGTGGGGAAACAGTGGAAACAGTGTCAGACTTTACTTTTTGGGGCTCCAAAATCACTGCAGATGGTGATTGCAGCCATGAAATTAAAAGACACTTACTCCTTGGAAGGAAAGTTATGACCAACATAGACAGCATATTAAAAAGCAGAGACATTGGTTTGCCAACAAAGGTCCATCTAGTCAAGGCTATGGTTTTTCCAGGGTCATTTATGTATGGATGTGAAAGTTGGACTGTGAAGAAAGCTGAGCACCGAAGAATTGATGCTTTTGAACTGTGGTGTTGGAGAAGACTGTTGAGAGTCCCTTGGACTGCAAGGAGATCCAACCAGTCCATCCTAAAGGAGACCAGTCCTGGGTGTTCATTGGAAGGACTGATGTTGAAGCTGAAACTCCAATACTTTGGCCACCTGATGTGAAGAGCTGACTCATTTGAAAAGACCCTGATGCTGGGAAGGATTGAGGGCAGGAGGAGAAGCAGATGACAGAGGATGAGATGGCTGGATGGGATCACTGACTCGATGGACATGAGTTTGATAAACTCTGGGAGTTGGTGATGGACAGGGAGGCCTGGTGTGCTGCAGTTTATGGGGTTGCAAAGAAGAGTTGGACACGACTGAGTGACTGAACTGAACTGAGAGAATCCAAGATGATCCTATTTGAGATCTCACTTTAATTATATCTGCAAAGACCTCTTTTTAAAAGTCGGGTCATTGTAGTTACAGATCCTGTGGGTTATGGACATATCTTTTGAGGAATCACCATTCAACCCACTATACCACTCTACTGTAAAAATGAAAGCAAACCAAAGAATTTGTAATGTCTGAGGTTAACTATAAATTATTTTTCTTTTGATTGAATATTTGTGGCGTCTTTAATCAAAAGTAGCTAAGGCAGGATTTAACCATGCCTTTGGTTTTGTTCATACTTAGCTCTGTTTTCCTTCTATACTGCTTCTGCATCATTCTTTGTGTCCATTTCCACACTCCATGCTGTTTTCTTTCTTATTTTTGATATTGTGATTTTTATGGAATTAGAGTCTTCAGTATCTGTTTTCATTTAAACTCCAGTCTTAAACAACAAGAGGTTTCTGTCCCAAATTTGGCAACTCTATTTCCGTTTTGATAAGTATTTGTTTCTCTATTACCCTGTGTGTGCGTGCTAAATCACTTCAGTTGTGTCTGCCTCTTTGCGACTCTGTGGACTGTAGCCCTCCAGGCTCCTCTGTCTATGGAATTCTCCAAGAAAGAATACTGGAGGGGATTGCCGTTTTCTCTTCCAGAGGATCATCCCGACCCAGGGATCGAACCCACGTCTCTTAAATCTCCTGCACTGGCAGGTGGGTTCTTTACCACTAACTCCACCTGGGAAGCCCCCTCCCGCTCCCCATTGTCCTATACATCCATATAAATACGGGCACTACAATTCTCTCTATATATTTCAAGTATGATATCATATTATCTTAATGTTTTCTATGAAATGTCCACTGTCTTTCAGTGTGTCCTGACGCTTGAATCTAGCTTTGGTGAGATATACTAACTCCCGTGTGGAGTACTGGATAGCTTCCACCGCTTTTCAGAAGCTGTTTCACTGTGTGTGTTTTCTGTATTTAGTTGTCAGATGTTACCCTGAGCTGCTGCTTGACATTTGGCAACAACTCGCTGTTTCACTGGAGTTTTATAGCCAATAGGCTTCTTGCCTGTTTACTAACTATGTGGGCAGTGATTTTAATGGACCTTCCTGAACTTTTCCAAACAAAACGTGTAAGGTATTCCCTTAGACAGTTTTCTTTTATCCTGTTGGATAGACATTTCACAGGAACATCAACTGGGTAACAAGATGCCTTTGAAATGGATGCAGAGGTTAGATTTTTTTTTTGAAGGAATGGCTACACACTAGAGCCTAACCAGGTCTGAAGAACTGCTATCAGAACCAGACATTTGCCAGAATGGTTTCATACCGACTCAACCTACATAAACATACCTTTAAGTATGTTAGGTCTAGAAGTCACGGTTTGGACAATTTAGAAGGGGCATTCACATTGTTATAGTTCTGGATTGTTCATACCAGGGTTGGAAAATCAGGTGCTCTCCCAACCCATCTTCACTCAGTCAAATGATTGTTGTTTTCACTTGAAAAATATATAAAAGGAGATGCTGGAGGATTTGCATCCTTGAAATGAAAGAGCCACAGCAGATGAGTAAGACTCAGAGGCTCTGTGTCCTATGTGTTTAAGAAAAAAGCTGAAAGCAGAGCAGCTTAAAAAATTGAAAGCATTAAAATCAATATTTAAGAGGTTCATTTAACCATAACAAAACACCTTAGCAACAGAGTGTTTTTTTACATGCATTGCAAAGGAAGTGAGCCTCTCTAAGCTGGGATTGGCCACTCAGTGCAGTGAACCCGTGAAAAAGAACTCGATGTTCCATTGAACTGGAAGCAAATTATGTTGCCAGGGAAACCAGCCCCTCTGTGCTTCTCAGGTGAAAGGATGTTTGATCTTTAAAACAACAGAAACAGGGCTTTTACATGAGGAATATTATCTGCATTGCCCAAAAAGTGTAGTTAGTGGGAAATGTGTATTATTGCTGCAATTTACCAAATGATTATAGAGGCAGGAAATTATTGGGAAGGCATTTGGTACCTACCTTACAAAGGATGCTGGCAAAAATTCAAGTGCAAATTTGTCAATGTCATGTATATTTTCAGTATAGTGATGGGAGCGGCAGTCTTCAGGCTTTAATGGCATTTTATAGCTAATTTTGAGCAAGCAGTTAATATTTGGTACTGCTTCTCTGGGTACATCCTGGGAAATTAAGGATTTATCAGACTTATCTCTAATTTGAACAGATTTCTCTAAGCACTGAGAAACACAGAATTAAGCATAAAAAGAGAAATGTGTGGGCTTCTTTAAAATTGGAGATTTGAATAAGATTACTAAACTCATTTTGCTTTTGACATGTGAACACTGTTGTCACACAGACAGCATCACACACAGGTGTGACATCATGTGCACTTAAGAGCAGTGAGTCACTTGGTGGGTACGATTTCAAAAGAGTCAGCTTATATTACCTTGTGTTTGGGAGCTCTTTGAATTATTGAATTAAGACAAGGTTTATGGCCTTTATATTTGCTGTCTTGCAAAGAGTGTTGAATAATGAACTACATTTTTAATCAAAGATTTCCTTTTACTCGAATCCTTTATTTCCCAGTAGGCCTAACCTGATTTATTATGCTGAGTTCTCTAGGAGGAGTCTGTGTAACCTTGGCTTTCTCCTGAGGAAAGATGAACGTTGACTTGGGGGAGCAGCAAGGAAAAGAACAGTGTTAACTCTGAGAAGTACTTGAGTTCCAGGGTATCTATCTGCTTATCCATCCCTTCAGCTGTCTGTCAATCTTTATCCCCCCAAATACAAAGCACTAAAGGGGTTACAGAGACCTAGTCCTCATCACTGTAGTTTCTTAGTAGGGAGAGACAGATAGAAATAGGATAAAGTAAAGCTGCAATAGAGCTCTGAAATAGTGCCTGGGATGCGGTAGGCACTCAAGACATATTTGTCAAACGAGTGAATAGAGACACAAAGTGCAATGGAAGCATGAAGTAGGAATCTGCTGGGGAATCTGGAGTCTTGCTCCTCCCTCATTTCACCCAGATCTTAGTTCAGATGTGACATCCTTTTAAAAGCTTCTCCCACTCTCTTACCCATACCTTGTAAACACCTCACATCTATTAATATCTTTGTCTCCTTACCTCACTACATTTTTATTCTTACACTTGTCACTATCTGAAAATGTATCAAATATTTATTTGTTTACAAGTTTGTCTGTTTCTCCCACTTGACAATGAGCTCATAAGTATAGGGCTTTTTCCTGGCTTGCTGCCGTATTTCCAGAGCCCCAGTGCCCGGTTTATGGGACAAGCTCAACCCATATTTGTTGAAAGAATGAGAGAGTGAATGAACGATGGGTTCTGGGGATAGTTTGCCACCATGGAAGCCTGAGGACTTACTTTACATGTTAGATTACAAAGACTAAGTCTTGCAAAGACCCTGAAGAGTTTGGTGAGCTGGCCAAATTTAAAAAGAAATTTTTTTCTTCTTGAATCTGTAAATATTGCCCTTAAGAAAAAAAAAAAGTGATGTAATATAATACAATATGGGCTTCCTTGGTGGCTCTGTTGGTAAAGGATGTGCCTTTAATGCGGGAGACCCAGGTTCAATCCCTGAGTTAGGAAGATCCCCTTGAAAAGGAAATGGCAACCCACTCCAGTATTCTTGTCTGGAGAATCCCATGGACAGAGGAGCCTGGCATGCTACAGCCCGCAGGGTTGCAAAGAGTCAGACACAACCTAATGACTAAACCACTATCGTAATACAGTACGTTAAGAGGGGTGGTATGGAGTGCTGCTATACTCTGTTAGGGGATAGACAATTATTCCTGTTGATGGAAATTAAAGAAAATATACTCTCTGTTATGATTTAGGACACTGGACTTCATTTACACTTGGTTTGGCTTCCACTAAAAATGATAGAGAAGAAAATAAGATCTTTGTGTGGCATGGCAATTTTTGTTCTTTTTGGCTGAAGAAAACTTGAAGACAATAAAGCTAAAGGAAAGACCTTACATCTGTGCATGTTGAAAATACACCAGGCAAAATGGCCCTCCTTCATGGGACGAGGCCAACACTTGGCTTTGCCCAACACAGCAGCCTTGTCTACAAACTATTTTATTGCAGTGTCAAGGAAAAGGAGCCACACAGAATTGGAGAAGCTCCAGACTTATTGGCAAATCTAATATTTTGAAGCAGGTTTTGAAGAAATCAGTCATGTCACATCTTTAGCATGCAAATGGATGACATTACTGGCTGTGTCATGATCGCCTCACCTGTATTTCTTATTTGGAGAGTCCTTTATGGAAATTTTAAAAGTTGTTGACATCTTTGAAATGATATGCTGCTGCTGCTAAGTCACTTCAGTTGTGTCTGACTCTGTGCGACCCCATAGATGGCAGCCCACCAGGCTCCCCCATCCCTGGGATTCTCCAGGCAAGAACACTGAAGTGGGTTGCCATTCCCTTCTCCAGTGATACAGGGAGTTTTAATTTGTTCAGTCTGAAAGAGCATTAATCTCTCTGTAGTAAGTTTTTATATCACTTCAGGATTGGAGAAGCCTCATGACTTCTGAAGCTCAGGTTCAAGGGAAGTTTCTTAGCCAGGCAACACTCCAACTGGGACAAAAGGTTTGGCCTCTGTACCCAGATGAAGTACAAATGAAACACATCTATGCTTGCTGTTTTGGTGAAGCATATTATTACTGAATCATGCTGTCTATGTGAAGGAATCCCATTCAGTACTTGCATGCTATTTTAATATACTTTTAGGACTCTTTTTTATTTTCAGTCTTTACTTGAAATCCAGACTCATTTATCCAAGTGACATCTTCACTTGGGTGTCTAGTAGGCAGCTCTGGTTGAACATTTCTAAGACAGACTTTTGATTCCTCCTCACCACCCATATTCCTCCTAAAACATCCCTGGGTTGTGTGAAGTGGTGCCATCTGTTTGCTGGGGCTGAAACCTTGCAGTTGTCCTTGACTATTTCATTGTCTTGACACCCTGTGTCCATTCTGTCAGCCATACCTATTGGCTTGATTCTGCCTTCAAAAATATATCAAACTTTATCACTGTCACCTAGGTATAGGCCACCACTATCCATCTTGAACTACTGTGGGAGGCTCCCAACTAATCTCCCTTCTTTATCTCTGCTCCTTCTAGCCCAAAAGTCCCCAACCCCTGGGCCACAGACCAGTACTGGCCCTGTTAGGAACTGGACCACACAGCAGGAGGTGAGTGGCGAGCAAGTGAGCAAAGCTTCTTCTGTATTTACAGTTGCTCCCCATTGCTTGCATCACTGCCTGAGCTCTGCTTCTTGTCAGGTCAGCAGCAGCATTAGATTCTCATAGGAGTGCAAACCTTAACCCCAAAGTCAAGGCGGAATACCCTGAGATCGCCACAGAGTAGAAATAAAGTTCACAATAAATGTAATGTGTTTGAAGCATCCCCCAAACCCTCTGCCCCCTCCACCCCGGTCTGTGGAAACTGGTCCCTAATGCCAAAAAGGTTGGGAACCACTATTCTATATTATTTTCCAGACTGCAGCAAAACGAGTCTTTTAAACTATAAATCAGGCCTTGTCGCACTCGAAGCCTTCCGTTGGCTCCCATCATATCTAGAGTGAGATCCAAGTTGTCACCATGGCCCACAGGGTCGTACGTGATCCGACCCAACTTCGCTTATTCCTGCTTTTCTCCTTAGTAGGAACGCCTCACCACTTACTCTGGAAGAAAAGCCTCTCCACTTCTGTCACTTTCTGTGCCTTCACTGCTTAGTTTTCTTCCTAAGTTTGTGGTTTTGGGAAGACATTAAACAACACCCCCCTTTCCTGTTGTGTTCTTAATTTTATAAATAGGATGTCAAAGACAGTCAGGTGGTGAACAAGATAGCCATTTTCATGATAAACTTGGTGGATGAATATGGCTTTAGATGTTTAGCCAAGAAGGATGCAGGAATGAAGAGAACAGAGACACTTTTCTCATGGAACTCATATTCTAAAATAGTAGATTTTTAAAATACATATGTATGAATATGTATGTATACATGTACATGCATAGTATATGTATATGTACATGGAGTATATGTATATGGAGTATCCCTATAGGATACATAGCTTAAGAATGGGATCGTACTATGAAATTTGCTCTTGCCAGAAATTCTTTGAATTTCTAAACATCAAATTTTTGAAGCACTTGATTGAGCGATAGGCATACATTTAAACTAATTTATCTTGAGAGAAATAAAAAACCCACTTGGAGCCATTTGGCAGAGAGGAGTTAGTTATTTTTTGGCTTCCTTTTTGAATATGTGTGTATACACATACACACACACATATATATATGAATTAAGCATATGTTTTATTTCCTAACTCTCCATGGTGGATGATGGTTTTGATGAGACTGCCATTATAAAGCAGATATCTATATTAATTCTATGGGTGGAAAAATTTCTCCTGTGTGCTGGAATCTAGTGTGACTATACCTTGTCAGTTGTCCTTTCTACAGGAATAAATCTGCAGGTCTCTGGAAACACTGCAGAATTCATTTGAAGGTTGCTTCTACTGGAAGACCTTTGTGTTAAAGCATGGATTATTAATCCTCTCCCTGCTGACATCAGTGCATCAGTGATAGTCTTTGCCAAAGATGATCTCATGAATCTGAGGACAAAGGAAATGGTACAACTTGAATTCACCCCAAATCTTGGAGCATTCTTGTGCTTCTTGATACAAGCCTGTGTGTCTGTCAAGGTGAAAGATGGGGGCTTTGATTCTTGGCTGCTGTGTCTTTTTGAGTCATTTTCCTCAGGACCAGTTGGGATCAAAATGAAAAACTGGCTAAATATTAAAGATGACTTGCATTCTATTTCAGAACCATCTCATACTTTCAACTTTGTATTTAAGTAAAAACCTTCAAGCTTTTGTTGAAGTTTACCTTTGAGCAGATTTTTGGGGGAAGGGGAAATTTGGATTTATATCTATCATTTTCAGGAAATACTCATTCCTTATAAAACTTATTAATTTTATAATTTTCTTATAAAACTTACTAATTTCTTATAAAAATAAGACAAATGAGCAAGAAATGTAACTCTTTGCAAGGCTGCTTGCGTGAAGGAAATTAATTTTTAGTCCACAACTGCCTTGTATGTTTGTGTGTCCTTTTGCTCATTTTTGTCCATGCAACGCTTGTTTTAGATTCTCCTAGGGGTTTGTGATCCTAAAAGTTAAGATTACTGTCCTAGAGTATTCCGTCCTTGCATGGATGTCTGCTGTATTGCTTATACAGCATTCATTTCCCTCTTCTGGTAATTGTGCCCAATGTCTTTAACTGTGTTTGGGACATAGTGTAGGGCTTCCCTGGTGGCTCAGGTGGTAAAGAATCTGCTTACATTGCAAGAGACCTGGGTTCAGTTCCTGGGTCAGGAGGATCCCCTGGAGAAGGGAATGGCTGCCCACTCCAGTTTTCTTGCCTGGAGAATTCCAAGGACAGAGGAGCCTGATGGGCTACAGTGCATGGGGACACAAAGAGTTGGACACGACTGAGTGACTAAGAGTACATAGACAGTATGGGAGCCCTGTGACCTGGCTCTAGTTAAGTCAATGAGTGCATCCATCCTCTGGGCCACAGGGACAAGTGCATAGCCCTAATGGTCCAATAAGAGCCAGTTCCAAGATGCTTTTTGAGATATTAAAGAAGGAAGCAACCTTCTCCTGGGCTTGGAGCTTCAGTGATAGAAACCTGGAAGCGCTGCTGCCTCCTTGGGGGGAACTCTCCCCAAGCTGAAAGTGAAGCCTGCACAACTGACAAAAGAGCCCAGAGGTCAGGACGACTGCCTCCTGATACTGTCTGATCATGCTGGATTTTAAGTTATGGGAAACCACCTGTTCTCTGGCTTAAAGCTACTTTGGTTGGCTTTTCTATCACTTGCACAGAAGAGTCAGGAATACCATATAGCAACTGTTTGTGGCCCCATGGACTGTAGCATGCCAGATTCCTCTGTCCATGGAATTCTCTAGATGAGAATACTGGAATGGGTAGCCATTCCCTTCTCCAGGGGATCTTCCTGACCCAGGGATTGAACCTGGGTCTCCTGCATTGCAGGCAGGTTTTCCCCCCTAATTATAAATAAACATAAAACTATACATCATAAGCAATAATAAAGTAGAAAAACTTTTAGTCTTAGTAACCAGAGTTTGGGGACTGAGGGGTTTTCTGGCTGATATATACCACAAGTCACTATTTAGTATTATTAACAAAGATCAAGTTTGTTGTTCTACCTTAAGCTACTTTTTTCTCTGTATTAGCCAGTGTCATGCTAGTAAAACAGGTTTGGGAGATTTGAGTAGTCAGTCAGATCGGGAAGATAATAGCAACTACCCAGAACAATCATGGGAGGGGGAACCATATACTGCAGCAAGGCTAACCTAAAGGCAACCAGTGGCTATATCCAAGAATATCCAAATGAAAAGAGGATAAAGTGTGAGGAACATAGAATTTGGGGGTAAAGAAAGTAACAAGCCAAGTGTCCAGTGATGAGATAGGGTAAATAAATTATGATATATTCTAACGCTGAAATATCTAGTAGCCTTTTAGAATTGTATTTTAAATGTTTATTTATATTCATGGAAAGAGTCATAATATATTGCCTGAGAAGAAAAGCATGGCATTTTAGAAGAGTATGGTTCCGTTTTTTCTCCTCAACACATTAATATATATAAATAATAATAAAACATTCTCAAGGATGCCTCTGAAAATGCAAAAATGATTACCTTGTAGTGGGATTAGAATGATTTATCTTTAAAAAGTTTTGCTTGTGTTCTAATTTTTTGATAATGAATATGAATTCCTTGTGTGAAAAAACAGAAGCAGAAGTTAGCTTCTGAGAGAGAAAATGACTAGTTATTGCAAGTGTGCAGGTGGCATTTCTAGGGGTCAGAGAAATACAGAGTAGAGAATCAAGAATTATGAAAACCTTTCCCTAACTTTTGGACATAATAAAAAAGCAAACTCAACATTTGGGGAGGAGGCATAGAAGACAGGCAGATCTTGGTGTGCAGTCTTAGAGATTCAGCATTACAGAAAGTGGCCACTATTTTAACCTTTCCTTGGTGGTGTTTCCCAGTCAGCCCATTACTTAGGTGTTACTGCAAAGGGGATCTATCTTAACGTCACTGAAATCCTTGTTTCATTGTTTAATGAAGAGACCTCCCTGTCCATCTGATAGAAATTTATATTGCTAATGATCACAAAACAGGTAAATAGTGTCTGTTCAGAGAGGCACCACTTTCTTTCCTATCCTGTGCTCATATTCCTAAGACAGACCGTCATCATCTCTTGTTTGCACTCACGCAACAGCCTCTTAGTTGTTTTCTGTCATTCCAGTCTTTTAAAGATAAGTCACAGGTGTACAATGTAGTGATTCATAATTTTTAAAGGTTATACTCCATGTAAAGTGGTTATAAAATATTGGCTTTATTTCCAGTGCTGTGCAATATATCCTTGGAGCTTATTTTATACATAGTAGTTTGTATCTCTTAATCTCCTACCCCTGTCTTGCCCCTCCCCACTTCCCTTTCCCCACTGGTAACCACTAGTTTGTTCTCTGTATCTGTGAGTCTGTTTCTTCTTGTTGTTGTTATATTCACTTGTTTACTGTATTTGTTAGACTCCACAGTATTTGTCTTTCTCTGTTTGACTTATTTAACTTAGTGTAATGCCTTCTAAGTCAATCCATGTTGTTGCAAATGACAAAATTTCATTCTTTTTTAATGTACGAGTAATATTTCATTGTGTGTAAATATATATACATATAAAACACATCTTCTTTTCCATTCATCTGTTAATGGACACTTAGGTTGCTTTCATATCTTGGCAACTGTAACTAAAGCTGCTATGAACATTGGGGTGTGTGTGTCATTTTAGTGATTTTGTTTATTTCAGATATATACACAGGAGCAGAATTGCTGGGTCATATGTTCGTTCTATTTTCAGTTTTCTGAGAAACCTCCATACTGTTTTCCATGGTTCTGTACCAATTTACATGCCTGCCAACAGTGTACGAGGGTTCTCTTCTCTCCTTACCAGCATTTGTTCTTTTTGATGATAACCATTCTGACAAGTGTGAAGTGATATCTCATTGTGGTTTCAAATTGCATTTCTCTGATTATTACAATGTTGAACATCTTTTCATGTGCCTGTTGGCCATCTGTATGGCACAATTCTTTTTGTCTAATTAATTAATTAATTTTAATTGGAGGATAATTTCTTTACAACATTGTGGTGGTTTTTCCTATACATCGACATGAATTACAAAATGTCTGCCCATTAAAAATTTTTTTTTGGATGTTGAGCTATTTGAGTTATTTATGTATTTTGGCTATTAACCCCTTGTCAGTCACAACATTTGCAAATATTTTTTCCATTCAGCAAGTTGTCTTTTTGTTCTGTTGGTTTCCATTGATGTGCAGAAGCTTTTAAGTTTAATTAGGCCCCATTTATTTATTTTTGCTTTTAGTCCCTTTGCTTTAGGAAACAGATCCAGAAAATATTGCTATGATTTATGTCAAAGAATGTTCTGCCTGTATTTTCTTCTATGAGAGAAGGTTTAGATTTCTGGTTTTATAATTAGGTTTTTAATCCTAGAATATTGGATATTCTATTAATAATTTAATGCTTGTACATGTAAAAAATAAAAAAGCTGCCCAGTTTTCCCAGCACCACTTATTGAAGAGATTGTCTTTCTTTCCATTGTATATTCTTCCTCCTTTGTCATAGATTAATTGACCATAAGTGTGTGGGTTTATTTCTGTGCTCTCTATTCTGTTTCACTGACCTATGTGTCTGTTTTTGTGTCAGTATCATGCTGTCTTGATCACTGTAGTTTGGTAGAATAGTCTGCAATTCAGTTCAGTCACTCAGTCATGTCCGACTCTTTCTTTGAGACCCCCTGGACTGCAGCACACCAGGCTTCCCTGTCCATCACCAACTCCTGGAGCTTGCTCAAACTCATGTCCATCGAGGTGGTGATGCCATCCAACCATCTCATCCTCTGTCGTCCCCTTCTCCTCCTGCCCCTAGTCCATCCCAGCATCAGGGTCTTTTCAAATGAGTCAGTTCTTTGCATCAGGTGGCCAAAGTATTGGAATTTGAGCATCAACATCAGTTCTCCCAAAGAACACCCAGCACTGATCTCCTTTAGGATGAACTGGTTGGATCTCCTTGCAGTCCAAGGGACTCTCAAGAGTCTTCTCTAACACCACAGTTCAAAAGCATCAATTCTTTTGCACTCAGCATTCCTTATAGTCCAACTCTCACATCCATACATGACCACTGGAAAAACCATAGCCTTGACTAGACGGACCTTTGTTGGCAAAGTAATGTCTCTGCTTTTGAATATGCTGTCTAGGTTGGTCATAACTTTCCTTCCAAGAGTAAGCATCTTTTAATTTGATGGCTGCAATCACCATCTGCAGTGATTTTGGAGCCCCCAAAAATAAAGTCTGCCACTGTTTCCACCGTTTCCCCATCTATTTCCCATGAAGTGATGGGACCAGATGCCGTGATCTTCGTTTTCTGAATGTTGAGCTTTAAGCCAGCTTTTTCACTCTCCTCTTTCACTTTCATCAAGAGGCTCTTTAGTTCCTCTTCACTTTCTGCCATAAGGGTGGTGTTATCAGCACATCTGAGGTGATTGATATTTCTCCCAGCAATCTTGATTCCAGCTTGTGCTTCTTCCAGCCCAGCGTTTCTCATGATGTACTTTGCATAGAAGTTAAATAAGCAGGGTGACAATATACAGCCTTGACGTACTCCTTTTCCTATTTGGAACCAGTCTGTTGTTCTATGTCCAGTTCTAACTGTTGCTTCCTGGCCTGCATACAGGTTTCTCAATAGGCAGGTCAGGTGATTTGGCATTCCCATCTCTTTCAGAATTTTCCACAGTTTATTGTGATCCACACAGTCAAAGTCTTTGGCATAGTCAATAAAGCAGAAATAGATGTTTTTCTGGAACTCTCTTGCTTTTTCCATGATCCAGTGGATGTTGGCAATTTGATCTCTGGTTCCTCTGCCTTTTCTAAAACCAGCTTGAACGTCTGGAAGTTCATGGTTCATGTATTGCTGAAGCCTGGCTTGGAGAATTTTGAGCATTACTTTACTAGCATGTGAGAGGAGTGCAATTGTGCAGTAGTTTGAGCATTCTTTGGCATTGCCTTTCTTTGGGATTGGAATGAAAACTGACCTTTTCCAGTCCTGTGGCCACTGCTGAGTTTTCCAAATTTGTTGACATACTGGTGTATAGAAATGCAACAGATTTCTGTGTGTTAATATTGTATCCTGCAGCTTTAAATAATTCATTGATGACCTTTAATAGTTTTCTAATGGTATCTTTTAGGATTTTCTATGTATGGTATCAAGTAATCTGCAAACAGTGACTATTTTACTTCTTTTCCAATTTGGATTCCTTTTATTTCTTTTTCTTGTCTGATCTGATTCCAGTCTTTTTACTTCTCAAAGACATTGTATTAGTTTCTTCTCACTTTTGTAAAAGATTACCACAAAACTTGGTAGTTTAAACATACACAGATTTTTATTAATATCATGCAGTATTGTGGTTTGGGAATTCCCTGGTGGCTCAGACGGTAAAGTGTCTGCCTGCAACGGTAGACCCGGGTTCAATCCCTGGGTTGGGAAGATCCCCTGGAGCAGGATATGTCAACCCACTCCAGTACTCTTGCCTGGAAAATCCCATGGACGGAGGAGCCTGGTAATCTACAGTCTATGGGGCTGCAAAGAGTTGGATACGACTGAGCTACTTCACTTCACTCACTTTATTGTGGTTCAAAAGTCTGAAACATGTCTCACTTCTTTTTGGAGGCTTTAGAGGAGAATTTTCTTGCCTGTTGCAGTCTTTAGAGACAGCCCACATTCCTTGGCTCATGGTCCTCTTCCTCCATCATCAAGCCAACAATAGATAGTTATGTTTGTCTCATGCTACCGTTTCTGTGGTTCTGTCTTTTGATTCCCCTTTCCATTTTTAAGGACCTATGATTACATTAGATCCATCTAGAAAACCTAGGATATTCTTTGTTTTATGCTTATATGATTAGCAACCTTAATTCCACCTGCAACCTTGATGCCTGTTTGCCATCAACCTAACATATTCACGGGTCCTAGGGATTGAACATGGACATCTTTGGGGTCATTATTCTGCTTCCCATAGACATCATTCACATAGCTCCCAGAATAAGTCTTCTAGTATGCACACCTGGGTAGAACTCTATCCTGATTAAAATCCCTTCGAGCCTCTTAATTATCCAAAGTCATACAAGGTTTGTCATCCTCTGGCTTTACTTTTATCTCAGTCTTTGTCTCCCCCTTGCCTCTCGGTTTGTGCACAGATAGTACTAACCTTACAGTAATTTCTCCCCCCACCTTGCACACACACAGTGCTGTTTCACACCCCTTTGCCTTTGCTGATACTGATCCTTTTCCTCTTTATTCATCTGGTTCCTATGCATTAGATTTTCCTCCTATCTTCCTACATTTCCTTTGCTGGTTTCCCTTCCCCTCCTAATTTCTAAATGTTTGAGCTTTCAGAACTTGTTCATAACCTTCATCTCTGTCCTCTCTCTCCCTTCTTAGATGATCTCATCCTTCGCATGACTTGAAACACCTGATGATTCTCAAATTTATACCTCTAGCATTAGATCTGTCCTTGACTTGCATATATAATTGCCCACTAGAAAACTTCACTTGTGTGTCCCATAGACATGGTAGACATTTGACATTCAAGACAGGCTTCCCTCTTGATTTCCTGCCACCTCCAAATTGTTGAATTCATTCACTTATTTGTTGAATACATGTTTATTGTTCTGTTTTGCAGTACAACCAGGAACTTTTATTGACTGACTATTGCAGGTGCCAGAAAAACTTAGAAAAGTATTCATCTTCAGAATATCCTCACAATGTAGTTATTATTCTTATTTCCATTTTTACAGTTGGAGAAGTTGAAGCCCCCAAAGGCTTAGTCATCTGCCTCATTTATAGAGGAGGGAGTGGTAGGATTTGAACCTTGACCGTCTGTGGATTTCCTGCTGTCAATAACTAGGTTAGACAGCTAACCAATCTCAGACTTGTTTCCAGTAAACTGTCCTCAAACCTCCAGGCTGACTTAGGAGCACCTCCTCTGGGTTCCCTCAGTCCTCTGTGCTCACTTCCAGCTTGGTAGTTAACACATGATAGCTAAATCTGTGTCTTTTATCTCCCTCTGGAGAATGCACATGGACTTCCTCATCTTTGTTCCCTCAGCATCCAGTGCAGACCTGGGTACAGTAAGCACCAAAAAATTTGTTGTTGGACCAAACAAGTGCTCCTATTTTGCTTCATTCTTTTCATAACCTATGTTCCTGTAACAGTGGGCTCTCTTAGACTCTTGTCCCTCACAAGGGTGTCACTTTTCCCTTTGATCAGGCCCAACACCATCGCTCTTTATTGCAGAGGTCACTAGCAACATCCTCATTCTGACAGCACCTGCAATTTTCCTCTGAGAAGCCATCTATAATTAATCACAGAAAGCGAGGGGACCATTTCCCTAGTTCCATATCGCTAACAGGAAACTTCTGGGCTTCTGTTGCATTCATAACCTTTGCTCTGTAGGCAGTGTCAATATTGAATTTCGTGTCTGCCCTGTTTGTATATTCTTTCTCGGTTTTCTCCTTAGCTGTTTGTATTGCATACTGAGCAGTGTCACCTTAGGTTGTGAGCTGCTTCTCTGAGTCCTGGCAGCTTTGTTGTTTAGAAGAAGGGGCTTAAAGCCACAGAAGGAGCATTTTGCTTGGCCTCGTCTGTTTCAGGGCTTCCCTCGTGGCTCAGAGGGTAAAGCGACTGCCTGCAATGTGGGACACCTGGATTTGATCCCCAGGTTGAGAAGATCCCCTGGAAAAGGAAATGGCAACCCACTTCAGTACTCTTGCCTGGAAAATGCTATGGATGGAGGAGCCTGGTAGGCTAGAGTCAATGGGATTGCAGCGAATGGTACATGACTGAGCAACTTCACTTCTTCTGTTTTAACATTGTCTGACCCAAACCAGCTACTCTGCAAGTTATTAGTTACATGGGGACTCAGCAGGAGAGAAATAACAGTTTTTCCCCTGTAGGGTGACAACCTCAAAGTACAAGTCCCATTGGAAGTGAGATGAAAGAGTTAGTAGAGTGGTCATGAGAAAGGACTTTGGAAGAGGCAGGCCTGGTTTCAAGTCTCAGCTTCAATAAAATACTAGCTGCTTTACTCAAGACAAGTCCTTCTATGAGTTCTTCCCCTTGGCTTTACAGCTGGCCTAGGGTTCTTATGTGTAAAATGGAACTATGTAGTACATACTGAATAGTCAGGACTTCCCAGGTGGCTCAGTGGTAAAGAATCCACCTGCCGATGCAGGTTCGATCCCTGGGTCGGGAAGATCCCCTGGAGTAGGAAATAGAAGCCCACTCCAGTATTGTTGCCTGGAAAATCCTGTGGACAGAGGAGCCTGGAAGGCTGCAGTCCATGGGATTGCAGAGAGTTGAACACAACTGAGTGACTAAGCATATATGCCTTGAGTAGTCAAAGCACAGTTTCAAAAGAAAGGCTCACTGACGGCCTTTCCTAGTACCATGTGTAAAGAAGTAAAGAAATGCATTATACATTCTAATTGGTGGTGATAAAACTACTGTTAGAAAAAAGCAGACTGATTATTTGTGTACCATTCTTTCTGTTCACTCTGGCATACTGGAAGAGAATGGGCCTTGAGAATTTTTAATTATGTAGAAAGTGATTAGGACAACAAGGGAATATTCCAAGAGGTTGGTCTACAAATTATGGCAACTGTGGTACCAAACTCAATCAAGCCATTTAATTTATATTGATAAAATCAAACAGTTATCTCTTTACCTTTTTCTTTTTTTAAATGCCATATGCTAAGTTATACAGATTTTTACTGCTCTGGTTGATTGCGCAGAGTCAAGCAACCATTCCAGGGACCCAAAAATCTCTCTTCCTCAAATCTCTTACTTCCTGACCTCACCACTAGAGAACAATCTTTTTGTGTGTGTGTTTTGGCTAATGAGTGAGGGTAACACTTTGAGTTAATTGTGCAGTTGTATCTTTCTAGATGACTGGGTAAGATCAGGAGCAAAACATTATTTATAACCTCTGAGCACCCTAATGCAATTATTGGGATGCAGTACAGTTAAATGCCTGTGCCAAACAAATGGAAAAGAAATTTCACCTCTAGTATTTATTATAATACTCAGAGTTTAATTATCTGGTATTTGGTGTGTTTTCTAAAGTTCTTGAAAATCATGCTGTCAGTTCTTTATAATGATTCAAAATTAACACCTTACTAATAGAAATTTGACCTTTCTTCAAAACCATGTTGATGAAAATGATTTTAAGACTATATTCTTTATTAAGACCATAATTAATAAATTGCGGAACAGCTGTCAGTCATTTTGTTTGGAGAAATGAATAGTCTCTCTTAAAAGTTAAGCTTCACTCAAGAAAAGTTAATACTTAGACAGTGCTATCTATGAAATGCCACTGTCCTTGCTGGATCAGGATGGATGGGAAAGGGGTATGAAGACACTGAAGTTATTTTGACATAAAAGTTGAGGTGGTGATTCTTATACATTAGACAGTTGCTCCAAATAGCCTTTTTTATGACCTTAGATATACCTGTCACTGTGCTAGGGCCATGGAGAGACACAGAAGAGGAATATAGGGAAGAGAGGGGGCAAAGAGTAGGGGCTATTTGGGTGAAGCTTATTTATTGAGATGATGAAATTTCAAGCACCACAGGACTCATAATAATTTGTGGGTTTTTGAGAATATTCAAAATAATTTGAGACATTTAAGCCAAGGTAATGCCCAGATCTTATCATTTATGGAATATTTGACTGTGATATATAAGGCTTAGAGTGTCATTTGGATGAAATTGTGGAGCAAGACCTGAAAACTACGTTGCAGTTTAACCTAAGAATAGCAGGAGCAGCAATTTGGTGTGTCAGCAACTAGTATGTTATGCATTCAGAACTGAGGTGTGTTTCCTTTTTAGTATAAAATCATGTACTTGAATTAAGTCTTGGCTTGGATATTGAAAGTGTTAGTCACTCAGTAGTGACTGATTCCTTGTGACCCCATGGACTGTAGCCCGCCAGGCTTCTCTGTCAATGGGGTTTCCCAGATAAGAATACTGGAGTGGGTCTTCTCCAGGGGATCGTCCCCACCCAGGTATTGAACCCAGGTCTTCTGCATTGCAGGCAGATTCTTTACCAACTGAGCCACCAGGGAAGCCTTGGTTTGGCTTCAAAATTCCATATAAAATATATAAAATTCTCTGTCTAATTCTCTATAAAATTCTATATAAATTCTCAAAATTCTATACAAAAACTTCAGTGATCTAGTTCGTGCGCTTGGCTGCATCCTGCACTAAGCTGCCTGCTTCTCATGCCGTCATGCTTTCTTTTTCATGTGTGTGACTCTCTTGCTTATGAGGGGCTGAGCAGATACATTCTTCAGTTCCTTATTGTGTAAGATGGTGATGATAATACCGACCTGATAGAAGTAGTGTATGGATTAAATAAGTTTGCTGTGTTCCTAAATTCAGATACAAGTGACAGAAAACCCCAAATTACTATGCCTTAAACAAGTCAGAAGTGTGTTTCTCCTTCCTCTGAGCAAAGTCCACAGGTAGTTTTGTTGTTGTTCAGTTGCTGTGGTATCCGGCTCTTTGTGACCCCATGGGCTGCAGGCCTCCCTGTCCTTCACCATCTCCCAGTTTGTTCAAACTCATGTCTGCTGAGTGGGTGATGCTATCCATCCATCTCATCCTGTGTCACACCCTTCTCCTCCGACCCTCACTCTTTCCCAGCATCAGGGTCTTTTAGTTAGGGGCCATTGTTCTGGCTTCTCCATCATCAGGGATTCAGGCTCCTTCTGTCTTGTTGTGTCAGCATCCTTAATGCAATTTCAAACTTTCTCATAATGCTTGTACGTGTGTCTCCTTGGACAAGCTGCTCTTAATCATGTGCTTGCTGCTGCTGCTGCTAAGTCACTTCAGTCGTGTCCAAATCTGTGACCCCATAGACGGCAGCCCACCAGGCTCCCCTGTCCCTGGGATTCTCCAGGCAAGAACACTGGAGTGGTTTGCCATGGCTTTCCCCCTTAATCATATGACCTCATCCATTTTAGGGGGATGCTGAGACGTGCCATCTTTGCTCTGGGATGGCCAACTGTTTGGCTAATAATTGGTGGGTTCTATTCCTAAGGAAGGAGATGAGACTAGATATTGGGGGCAGCCAGCAGTCTCTGGCCTAGCAGCCTAGGAGAGTTTCTGGCCTAACATGTTTTTCAATTGCTTGTTCCCTGCCTCTCCTTCCCCCTTTTTACTTTTCTCAGTTTTTCACACCTGGGAAGAGTCTTCATGTTTAGATTGGAAAGTGTTAAGCCTGAGAAGAGAGATTTTTGGCAGTATGGAAGGAATTCCTGTGGCCAGTTTCAGCTAATTTGTGATTGTGGAAGAAAATCTTGGCGTAGATTAGTATCAAATCATGTGTTGTGCAAAGAGTGTTCTCTGTGGACACAAACTGATGTATTAGCATTTGTGTTTAAGTACCTAATTATATTCTCAGCATTTAAAAATGTGGAAAACAAACAGTTCCCAAAATTACTTCAGAGCTCTTTAGCACTGCATAGACCCATTGTAATTAATAAAAAGAAGGGATTCTTCTCCAGGATTTTTAAAGAATGTGTAATTACAGTTTTTCTGTGCACTTATATTATGTATTCTCTTCTTAGGAAAATTTCAAGTTTAGGCTTTAATGTGGATGGCTTTCATGGTTTTACTTTATTTTCTTCTAATATTCTGTGATGTAATTGTTGTATTCCTCTCTTCACTTTAAGTGAATGAGTCAGAATCTGTCATCTTGAAGGTGAAGTCCCAGAAGAATCATCTGAAAGCTCTGTAAGGCCTACACATGAACTTGTGTTTTATCTTTAATGAAAAGGAGGTGTTTTATTCTCTATTATTGTGGATATTTCACAAGAATGACAAATCAGGAGAAAACTTGGACATTCAACAGCCAGAATCACAGTCCAGATCGTGTAAGGTGCTGTGGATACTCTATGAGAGCAGGAACTTTCTGCCTCAGTCCTGGCTGTGGCTCTAGGACGTGCTAGGCACATGGTCCACTTTTAATAAAAATATATTGTCTAAGTGAACCAGTTGAATGCATGCATTGCCAACAATGGTGGGTGATGTGACTTAACAGTGCTTATGTAAAAGATACGGGGGTTTTGATCTACTTAGAACTTAAGTCAAGTTGTGACTTCCAAACAATTAATGAGACAGTAGATATAGGAGCAATATATTTTGGAGGTAAAATGAGTTTGAGGTTGATTAGGCATTGGAGAAGGAAATGGCAACCCACTCCAGTATTCTTGCCTGGAGAATCCCAGGGACAGAGGAGCCTGATGGGCTGCCGTCCTTAGGGTCACACAGAGTCAGACACGACTGCCACGACTTAGCAGCAGCAGCATGCCCAAATTAATTACAGAGCCAAAGTAGGGTATGTACTCAGCCTGGTTGAATCTCATGGTAGGAAGCGCAGTATTTAGTTCTTCATACCACCCCTGTGCTTCCAAGGAGGTGCTGTGGTAAAGAATCTGCCTGCCAATGCAGGAGACACAAGAGACAAGGGTTTGATGCCTGGGTTGAGAAGATCCCCTGGGGTAGGAAATGGGAATCCACTCCAGTAGTCTTGCCTGGAAAATCCCATGGACAGAGGTGCCTGGTGAGCTACAGTCCATGGGGTTACAGAGTCGGATTCGAATGAGCACAGCACAAAGCATCACCCCTGTGAAGGAAGGGCATAGACACACAGGTATCTGAGTATATGAATCTCATATTGGAGTGGACTGGAGAGGCTGTGTATTCCAGTTTCTTTCCTGATTCTTGGATCTTTTCAGCAATACCGCTAACAAGTGAGGGCCCAGTCTCACTGGATGAGTGATGAGTGACTCAGTTTAGTTAGAGACATACCCTTCCATTTACCAGAATGTTCTGCCTCTATGCTTTGGGAAAAAAGAATGTGAACAAGAGTAAAAATGAGTGCAAATATAATGTCTAATAAGGCTCAGTTGGAAGGAGAGCACCTTCAATTATTTTGAAGAGAGGAACTGTTTTTTGTGTTGGCTTGATGGGAGAATTGGACTTCAGAATGGGCCAGATATCACCTCTGAAGCAGAAATTCTTGACCTGGAGTCTGAGGACCCAAAGGGCTTTGGGGGTAGATTTTAAGGGAGCATCAGTGCATTCTATAAATGTATTTATAAGACATTGTTTTTCCTTTTTCCCCACCCCCTGGGAGAGGATTCAAAGTTTTTATCAGTTTACATGGGAGTTCTTAGTTCCAAGGATATGAAGGTCTTCTATAACTCTGAGTTTCTATGCTTATGAAAAATAAGTATGCATGAAAATAAAATACCAGTTCTCTTTCTTTTATACATAGGGGAAATAGACTAATTAGAAATTCTATAACAGTTTCTCTGCTGTAACTATGTGACTTCTCTTATATGAAGAAGTAGTATTTTAAAACCTGTTACAACTCATCAGCAATGGTCCTTCATGCCATATAACTTCACATTTTTAGTTTTCAAAAAGTACAAGCTTAGTGATTGCCTCTATCTTTACAGTTTTACCTATGACCTCTGTGACCCACCAGATTTTAAATCCAGGAAGTGAATTTTATCCATTTCATCTCAGTCTGAAGCTCTATAAAGCTATGCAGTGAAAAAGTAAGTGATTAATGCTTGGAAAATACTGTATGTTTATTCCGGGTTACAGTATTCACAGGAGACAAGGCACTTTGTCTTCATCAGAATCCCAGCTGTGATCTTGTACTTACTTTTTATTGTAGGAGCTGTAGCTACAAATAAGAGAAACAAAGCACTTTTATGATGAACCAAAATATTTATAATTGGAGTCTGAGTTTAGTCAGGGCAGCAAATTACATTTGTCCCCCAAAGGGAATAATTACAGTTTGAAAGCAAATGAATAATAATTTGTAGTAAATTTATCAGGAAGATAATTCTGCCCATAGAAAACTAATAGTGCCACTGAACAGGAGGTTATATATTTGTAAAATACTTAGGTTATTAAGGCAGAAGGTTCTAATAGCTCTGTGCTGAGTCAGACCAGTTTCTCTACCTCCTCTTTAGCAAACATTCCTTTGGGTGGTTCTCACACTCAAGTATGCTTTCCTTTACCCCTTTTAGATGGGAACTGTGATCTTCTGTAGTTTTGGAGAGCGTATTATTAACTCCAAGAAGGGCAAAAAGTCATTATGACTTAGAATTAGAGAAAAATTGATAATAAGAATTCAGAGAGGAAGGGGAAGTGGAAGTGCTTTTTCAGGAAGTATTTAAGTAGCCGTGAAGCAGTCCTGGTGATGGACAGGGAGGCCTGGTGTGCTGTAGTCCATGGGGTCGCAGTCGGACATGACTGAGCGAATTAATTGAACTGAAGCAGTCAGTGAATCAACTTTATCAAGGAAATACCGTGATTTAATTTGCTTTGCAGTCCTGAATATCACAAAGCCAGGTATGTTTGGTTTTGAACATTTCTTGGGCTCACTTGGTGTTCTGAGGGAGGGCATGGTTTTTGAAAATAGAGGAAGAACCACAAAAGATGCAAATTTGATATTTAACCTATTAAAACTTTGTTTTATTTGAAATTAATTTGAGCATCTTTTGTGCTATGGACTTTTAAACTCCTTATGGATCTGTGTCTTATGAGTTCATCTGACCATGTCTAGAAATGAAGGAAGTTGAAAGCTGGAGGTGGACAGAGATTGGAGGTGGCACAAATGCCTGGAAAGGAAGGGAGGGATGTTCCACCAGTGCTGCCATGGAACTGCTTTGTTTTCAACTCCCATCACCAGAGATAGGAATGGATATTTAGGGCCCTAAGGGAAGTAAGTGATAGCTGTTCTCTGAGTACAGGAGTCTGCTCCCCTGTGCTGTGTCCGTTTTAAAACTAGTTTTGACCTTGACACAGAACCGTGAGCCTAACGAGCCTGTATATAGCTTCCCCATCTGTTTGTCTAAATACCTAGCTAGGAGAGGTAGTGTATGAGTTTCTGGAGTCATCAGGAATCCCATGGCAACACGGTCTGACATTTGTGGACCCCTGATTCCTTTGAGTCTAGGTGAGAAGCCCAGTCTGCTGGGAATTGTCAGGAGCAGGTGGTGGCAATGACATTCTGTTCTCATTCACAGAGCTTGTTTCTTTGCTGTAAGATTGGCTGATGTCTGTAGATACTGGCTATTTCTCTCTTCAAAGGCACATGGAGGCATCTGGTTATTTCTTTTTTTAAATAACCTGGGTTAAGAACTGAGCATTGCTTCCTTCAAGGGCTGGAGCATAGTATACAGCTTGTTATCCGGAACATGATAATGAGGATAAGTACATAAATAAGCGTGAAAGCACATCCTAGAGCCCTGGAGGAAAAAAAGGTGATTTAATACACGTAAGCCTGACACTTCCTGCGTACATAGTCATTAGTGACAACCTGTAAGGGTGAGGGGAAATTGACTATGTCCTGTGGAGAAAGAACATTGCTAAATGTCTATGAAAATTTTTCATGCTCAACAAATTTTGCTTCTTTGCCTCTTCAATATTGGCTTAGCTCTGCTTTTCTATCCATTCTGAGGCCCGAAGGGACAGTGATAAAGGGACTTCTGGAAAGAAACTTCTAGTTATTATTTATGTAGTCAGTTCTTCCAGCTCTGCTCCGTGCATCTCTGTAGGAACTGATGGAGCAGATTCTGTGAAGTTTGCACATCAAGCCTCCTCTCTAACCTCTCTGATTTGGCAGACTGGAAAAATGCTGCTGGAGTTGCTAGAGGTTTGGATGGTGGGCATGAAGTGAAGAAGGAGAATTCTAGGCATGTATAACTTAACACAGAGAGAAGGACAGGAACAGATGAAAGCTGTAAGGTGTATGTAGGGGAGAATGTGTACTGGGCAGGTGAGGAAGATATTTTGGAAAGGGTCTTGTGAGGAAGAATAGCCTGGGAGCTGGGCTCAGGATCCTGGATTGATGCTGCCATTGGTAAAGCAGCCTTGGGCACGCCACTAACTGCCTGTTTCTTAGCAGCCTCAGATGGAAGAGGAGGTTAAATTCACTAGATGATCTCTTGTTCTTGTTGTTGTTTAGTTGCTAAGTCATGTTTGGCTCTTTGTGGTCCCATGGACTGTAGCCCGCCAGACTCCTTGGTCCATGGGATTCTCCAGGCAAGAACACTGGAGTGGATTCCCATTTACTTCTCCAGGGAATCTTCCCAAATCAGGGATTGAAGTCATGCCTCCTGCATTGGCAGGCAGATTCTTTACCACTGAGCAGGGAAGCAGATTATCTCTTAGGACTCTTCTGAATATTGCTACTGCAGCTTTGCAAATGGAGGAAAGGGTCATGGAACCAGAAATTTGAGCTGCTACTAGAAGCAGGAAAAGGCCTCCGGAAAGGAATGCAGCTCTGCTGACAGCTGGAGCTTAGTCTCAACAGACTCCTTTTGGACTATGAACCTGCGGAACTATAGGGAAATACATTTGTGTGGCCTCTAAGTTCATGACGATTTGTTGCAGAAGCAATAAAAAGTAACGCACCGGCCTTTCTACCTCTGGTGTGCTGCCATCCCAGTCCATATGCAGACCTCACGCTACTTCCTTGTTCTTTGAAAGCTTTTGGTAGGGCCCCCCACACTCACATCATCTTTTTCTAACTCAGCACCTCAACACTTTATACATAGGGGTCAGTTAACAGCTGTTGGATGAATAAAGGAAATAGCCCATTTCCCATGGTCCAATTCATGATTTTTAATTTGAGGAGATAAATTAAAAATTAGTTGGTTACATTTTATATATCTCTTTCTGGGAACAGGGTGGAGTCGAAATATATTCTATTCTTTCTTATTTTTCCCTTTTTAAGCTTCTGTTGTTTTAAAATTATAAAATAGAAGATTTTGTAGCCAATTTGATAAGTAAAACAAAAAAAAGAAACTCAGTGAAGTCACTCAGGGATGACCATTGCCATTGTTTTGATGTGTAGCTTTCTAGTAACTTATTATAAAATATTAGTTAGCAAAATAGTATGTGAGAAATGATACTTTAAAAATACATATATAAAGTTTTACATACTATAGTATGAATGTTTTTCTATAGCACTTTTTTAGGCATTCAGAATTCCTCTGGGTGGGCTGTACTAAAATTTATTTTGAACACCTTTCTCATGTTATTAAGCTTTCATATTGTTACCAATTTTTCTCTGTTGTGAACACTGCAATTAATATATTTGCAATATATTTGTGCATGTCTCTGATTATTTCCTTAGAATGAATTCTTTAAGTGTACTAACTGGGTCAAAGACTCTGGAATTTTTATAGCATCTGGTGTATATCACAAAACTGCCCTCCAGGAAAATTGTGCCAATTTGCACTCCCACCAGTCCTTTCATCCAGCTGACCTTCTTGCTCTTTCCATCTTTTGAACACATGGGAGGACTAGAGAGCATGACATCAAAGGTGAGGAGAAGGTTATTTTACAATGAAAGTAGGCACTGCTTTCACCAGTTGAACACAGACAGCTCCATGGTCAGAACCAGCACATACAGCTCCAGCATAACTGAGACATCCTCCTATCATCCCTCCAAAGGGTTGGTACCACAACTACTCAGAAAAGTCTGTGAACTGGCCTCCTCTTCCCACCTCACCAAATACCAGGAACCAAGCATAGACTCACAGCCCCCTCCAGTCTTTATAGACCTCCAATCTCTGGCAGGAGTCTGTAAAGAAAACTTGGTATGGGGGCACACACACCCTCCTACCTCTCTGAGACCTGCCCCCCCACCACCTTTACTCCAGAACTTATTTATTCATGAAGTTGAGCAACTCATGACTCATATATGCAGGTGCTACATTTTATGACATATAGACATCTCCTTAGGTGAGAGGGTTTTTTTTTGGGGGGGGCGGAATGTAGGCAGTTTTATTTAGAAACAGATAGGTACCTGTTTGCATTATAGAATATAAAACTTGGTTTATACTCTATAAAAAATAGAGTGTATTTTTGTATGGATGCTTAGAGTCCCATAAGCATCTACTGAGTGGACCAGCCTGATACCTCTGCTTACTCAAAGTTAACTGCCAGCGCTTAATGCTGGACCTCCAAGGCCAGGTCAGGTTTGGGATGGTTGGTAGTTAGACTTGGTTGTGGCTGTGTTAGAATCGTTGATCTGGTGTGTGCAGAAGCATTCATAAAATGTCAGGCTTATTAGTTACATTCTGTTTTTGGTGGCAGAGTTTTCCCCTGTGAGTTTGGGAAAGCCAGGCTAGTTGCCATAGCAACACAAAAGCTTTCAGGCACTTGTTTGTTTGTTCTATTCCTTTGTTGGTTTATGGAGTGGTCTGTGGAGCCTCTTGAAAGAAGATGTGCTGCCCAGTGTTTGACAGTTAAATCACCCTCTCGCCTGTCAGAGAGGAGAGCTGGGGGAAGGCAAAGGGACAGCCGCAAAGCCCTTTTCTCATTGTCTGCTTTCAAAAGAGTCTGGCTTTGGAGAGGAGGTACCTGAATCTGGAGCAAGAGCTATCTCTCAGTATCTCTAAAATGATAAAAGAAAACCATTGAGAGTTGGAACCGCCATACCTGTGTTTTTCATCCTGTTTTCCCACCCCTCCACTGCCATTACTCCGGGAACACAGAGTACAGTTATATACTTCTTCTTGAAAGTCCAAGGGTACAAGAGTAGTGCTGGGCCATCTGTGGACTCTGAAACAGAAGAAGTTCTGGGAAAAACAAAATTGGCCCTTTCAGAGTAGGCGATCCCATCATTACCCTTCTTGCTGTGCTCTGAGGAGAACGTGTCCAGGAAGTGTGGTCCTTCCCCGGCTAACACAGCTGGTTGTGAGCAGCAGCCAGCATGGTTTCTCTAAGCCTGGGGGCCTTGTTTCTCTTCAGTACAGTGCGATTGTATGGACAGTGAGGCTTAGGTTATCCGACATGTCTAGGATTGCCTAAAGCAATCCTAAAAAAGTAAAATGTAGAAAATAAATTTATTTTCTATTTAAGGAAAAAATAAATTTTGATATGAAATACAAAATAAGGAGAAAAATAAAAAGGTCACCGATATTTCACTGTTTATGCCTCCAATCAACATTTTGGTACAAATTTTATACGTGTACATGTGTACATATGCACACACATGCATACATATATGTATGTTTTTATGTATGTGTTCATGGTGCTGGAGAAGACTCCTGAGAGACCCTTGGACAGCAAGGAGATCAAACCAGTCAATCCTAAAGGAAATCAACCCTGAATATTCATTGGAAGGTCTGTTGGACATGACTGAGTGACTGAATTGAACTGATGCTAAAGCTGAAGCCCCAATACTATGGCCCCTTGATGTAAAGAGCCAACTCATTGGAAAAGACCCTGATGCTAGGAAAGATTGAGGATAGGAGAAGAAGGGGGAAGCAGAGGCAGAGATGGTTGGATGGCATCACCGACTCAAAGACCTGAGTTTGAGCTAACTCTGGGACACAGTGAAGGACAGGGAAGCCTGGTGTGCTGCAGTCCATGGGGTCACAAAGGGTTGGACAAAACTTGGTGACTGAACAACAAGCACAGAGACATATACACGTGCGTAACTATATAGATATTCATATCTGTGCATTGCTATTGTTTTCACAGAAATATGGAATTTTGTTGCCGAAATTTTTCATTCAACTATGTATTACTATCATATTTCCATGCCTGTAACTTTAATAATCATGTTATCTTTTTTAATAGTATAGGTTGATTCAACCATTCCACCCTTTGACATTTAGGTTATTTTTGATTTTCTGTTTTTTTCTTTGAACAATTCTGGAATTATGTTCTTTTGTACTTGTATGTAAATGTCTTAAAAAATGTACCCAGCAAATCAGCATCAAGAGCCTATGAAACATTAGTCATCTAAGTTTTCTTTTTTTCCTAAACTGGTAAATACGTCTAGAAAAACTCTAATGACTGAAATAATAGAGTGGCTTTATGTACATTTGACATTCTAAAGCTGCCATGTTAGCTCCAAAATTGAGGCATGGCTATGTAAAGGAAACTTCAGGAAGACATGGTATGATTTGGGACTATACTGGTGAGTAAAATGTGCTCTAGGAGACATTAAATTGCATCACATCCAACGCCAAGTTGATAACCAAATTTTTATACTGTGTGGAGACTCTATTGTGATGACATGTGGTACAGCATAGTGGAGCCTGGCCTGGAGCTGGGCAGGCTAAGCTAGCCAGCCTTCTCCTGGTTCTGCCACTAACTAGCTTGTAGAACCTTGTACAAGTCCTTGGTTCCTTACTTACAATGTGATAGAATTGTTCTATTTGAACTCTGAGGTTCCTTTTAGCTCTAAAACTCAGTGGTTTGAAGCTGATTCTGCTTTATTTAATTCATGTGTAGTAATCTATGGAGAACACAGCATGGAATTTTCACATACCTCTAAGAGTGTAAAACCTTATGGCCTGAGCAAATTACTGCAATTTTGTTGTAATGGGCTCAATACTATTTAGAGAAAGAACATTTTTGCTTGCCCAGTATCCTTGCCCAGTATTCTTCTTCCCTGCTAATTTTGCCTGGGACAGCCACCAGTCCTGATGGTCGGCATTTGGGGTTGTACTGTCGATCAAGTGGCTCCACCCTTCCAGCTGGGAGATCTGCATGTCTCTTCAGCAAGACTCACAGCCCTGCAATTATCAAAACTGAATCATGTTGATAGTGACTACCATTCATTTACCACATCCAGTTTCCCAAACAGCCCTCATTCTGACTCTTTTCTAGTCTTACTTGTTCTTTTTTCTCTCTAATCTGTGAACACTGCATATCTTTTCATCAAATTATGGTTTTACTTTTTAGCCAGAGTTGGATTTGGTTGTCTGCTACAGAAAAACCCTAACTCTCATTGCTGGTGCTGGTTCTCCAGCTAGCCGGGGCTTTGGAACCAACAGGCAGGTCACTCCATTTCTCTAAGCCTGTGTGTCCTGATCTGTATTAGTGAGCTCATCCCACCTGAGGGAAACTTCTGATTCAACAAAATTAGCATCCTCAATTCATTGTCCCAAGACAGAGTGGTCTGTGACCATTTCCAGGCATCTGGTCCTGTACTCCAACCCCTTCCCCCAGAATGCCTCCCTTGTCAGATGCTACTCCATTCAAGTCCCTTCTTACATGATTCCTTTCCAGCCCACTCTGAAGGTGAACTCTACGGCATTTCCACACCGCTTACCTGGTACACATATGAGGGCAAGCTCAGCAGCTTTTTATAGCTAGTTTTCTTGTGTTGTGAAATCCTTAAAGGTAAATGTCAAATATTCCTGTACCCTGCCTCACCCCCAGTCTCAAACAGCATCTGTCACGGAGTTTGGCAATAGAAACGTTCACTAAATGCCAGGGAAGGAGTGAAGGGGGAAAATCCATGAAGAGATAGCCTGAGAGTCTCTGCCCTGTTTTAGCATCTCATTTCATAAAAGTTTCTTTATCCTTAGAGAATTAAAACTTATAGCCTAGATGTGTGTGATCTCTTCCATTAAGGTTTCCTCTCTGAAACTATGTGTGTGTGTATGTGTATGTATGTGTATGTGTGCGTGTGTGTGTATGCACCCATGTGCAGGGAGAGTTCAAAAGAGGCACCAGGTGAAATTTAGAGTGAGTATTCCTCACTGGACCACCAGCTCTGTGAAGTCAGGACACTTGTGTGCCATGCTTACCTCCCTATTTCCTGTGCAAGTAGGAATTCCTTCAATATATGATGGATAGATGCCTGGGTGAATGAATAGATTCTAAGCAATCATGCTACTCTCTGGGGCTTCACACTGTCACAGCAGGGAGATGTTCCCATTCTTCTTCTTTCCTCCAAATCTCTGACCCACCAAATCCCCTAACTATTTCATATCTGGGGAGTCTGGGATCTCAGATGGGTCCTCATTTCTGCCATAGAAACAACAGTGTCAACAGTTCTGCTCTTACTGGAAACTGTCTCAATATTCCCCACCTCTACATGAAAAGGAAGGGGAGGGATTCCTGCCAATCTGAAGTTGCCACATGTCAAGACAATTACCTTGACTGGTCTCAAGGTTGTCAGAGACTTTGTTAGCATATACGTCAGTGATTTTAACCAAAAGAGCAGAGAGAGGTGGCACATGGGTAGGAATTGATAACTGTTAAATAAATGTTAAAAGCTAAGTTAAACCTTGATCTCTTATGTACAGTGTCTTACTTTCAAGGGACTTGCCTTCATGATGGGCAAGGTTAGGAAGTTAGTCTTCTGCTAAAGCCAGGGATCATCTTGAGTTTTCTAAAGTTTGCTAAATCACTTAGCTCTGTTGAATAAGCAGAGAAAGCATTTTAAATGGCTAGGTATGGTTGCTATTAACAGTGTGCTTGCTCTAGCGATTATGAATAATAAGCAACTTTGAAAATCATGATGAAATACCATTTCAAAGTAAAATCAGTTTAAAGCAAATGCAGGCTTTGAAACTCTTGCAAGTGGAATCACAGAGATGTTGCCACCTGCTGAGAAGTCCCTTCTGGACCACCACTGAGGTGCATGGTAACAGCATTGTTGGAACAGTCCTTTCTGTGGCCTTGTTGTCTGTGAGTCCTCAGTTACAGTGGACAGCTGCTGGGAGGCTTTTTTAGTCCCTCTAAATTCACCAATGAGAGCAGTTTGTTCAGATTTAACAAAGCAAGGATGTGCAGGTACACCTTGTGACATGAGGTAAAGAGATACTATTCTAAAAAACAAAAAACCTGAAAACAGGCTGAATTGTTACAAGGAAGGGAATATGCCAGGCCCAGCAGCCCCAGGGTGACGAACAGACACTGGGGACAATGCCTGGGAACGTGAGCCCCTCCGAGGGCAAGGGTTGGGGAGGTGAGGGGGCGTGCCTCACCAACGTCCTAGACCACTCTCCTCTGCCTCCAAAACAGCAGAGACCAGGGCTGTGAGAGCAGACAGGAGCAGAGGAGAGGGGTGGGGCCAGAAGCAGAGAGGGAAGGGCAAGGGAGTGTGGGAAAGGAAAAGAGAAGAGTGAGAGGGTGAGAGGGAAGAGAAAGGGAGTACGTGGAGGAGGCACAGCCACACCAGTATTTCCTTAAATGCAAGCTCTCTCAAGAATTTTAGGGTCACTACGGAGGGGACTTGTACCTTTCTCACGCCTGGTCAAAATGCCTAGGGTATCTTTGACATTGCCCCTGCAAGACCAGTAAATGCAGCTTTTGCGTCTTGTGTAGCTGGGAGTCAGTCCCCTTCAGCTAATAGTATAATGCTCTATCCCACCCATCCCCCAACAGCCAGAAGAAATTTAGAATGATCTATTCTTGACTTTTTCATTTTTACTAAACCATGGCTCCCAATGCTCTTCTCTGTGCTGGGAAATTGTAGCAGAAAATAGTGACTCCTTATGCATTACTATGGAAACCCTAAAACTTCCTTTAGAAACCATCAAAAAAAAAAAAAAAAAAAGCAGCACATAACCCTACTCTAACTTTCAATCACGATTCTCTCCAAGGAAGAAAACTGAAAATTAGATGGATTCATTCCGAGTTCCCTTTTCCAATCAAACAGATGGGATTTAGATAAGCTCTTAAAGCAAATTGTGATTCATATAATAATATGTAAACTTATCTCAGATCTCAGAGGCTTTTTCTAAAGAAGATTCTGATAATTAAAATGTTCCTTTACAACTCAAATTCCATTAAAGCAATATAGTTTAAGTGAAAGCTCTCTCAGTGAGAATATTTCCAAGCCCTGGTCAAAGGGTTAGAGTATTTGTGTCCTTCGCTCAGTTTATTAAAGCCCTGATGATCATGAGAAGTGTAGTACTAAAAATCCAGATGACATTGATTTTCTTAAGTCCTTGTTGAGTGGTTTTAAAAAGTCATTCAAAAGAATTTGTATTTAGAAAGCACCTCCTTTGTGCATTCCACAATGCAAAGAAAGGTCAAGAACAAACAAGATGCAATTATGATCAGAAACATCCTGCTAAGTCTGACTTAGAGTCAATAGGTGACTCATCCAGAAGAAGGTTCTAAATTCACAAGCCAAGCACTTTTCCAATGAAATGTGATGTGGAGGAGGAACCAGCATTCATCATACTTTTAGCATGTGCCAATTCTATGCTTAGTTCTTCCCAAACAACCTTGCTAGATTGGTTTTATTTCCCTCCTTGGAGAGATTGCTAGGGGTTGTACCCTTTATAGTCTTATGAGACAAGTAAAGGAATTTGAACCGTACCTTATAACTAGTGAGAAACCACTACCACCAGCTAAGGGGGAGTGACATGATAAAAATAGTACTCGGGGGGGAAGATGAATTTGGTAGAGTGCTAAGGAGGATGAATTTAGGAAACAGCATAGAAACAGAATTCTACAGAGAATTTGTGGTCATTCATCATGGGTACAAAAAGGATATGAACTGAGGGGTGGTGATGCTTGGAAAGTCAGCTGCAGAAGTCTGGAGGGACCTTAATTATTTTCTTCTCCATCCCCACTAGGTATGTGATCCCCTCTAAGAACTGGTTGTCAGTCTCTTTCAGGGCAGGAAACATTCATGTTTATTCAGTGAGACAGCTACTCATTCTCTGAGGTACACGTGTAGTTCAAGGGAAGACACCTGTATTAATCCATTTGGGCTTCATAACAAACACCGCACGCTTAAACAGAAATGTATTCTCTCACACTTCTGGAGACTGGAAGTCCCAGATCAAGGTGTGGGTAGGGTTGCTTTTATTTGGAGGCCTCTTTTCTTGGCTTCTGGTCAACTGTGTTCCAACCTGGCCTTCAGGTGGTCTTTTCTTTGCACCCACCTGTCCCTGTGTCTACGTGTCATCTGCTTATAAAGGCACCAGTCCTATCCAGGTAGGTGCCACTCAAAAGACTTCATTGTAATGTACCACATCTTTAAAGACCAAATATGGTCACATTCTCAGGTACTGGGAGTCAGGACATCAACATCTGAATTTGTAGGAGACACAACTGTGTCCCTAAGAGCATCCAAAGGGAAAGAGGAAGAGAGGCTGCAGGAGGACGTTGGTCAAGCATTTCACTTGCCTCTGGCCCCCTGCTCTCTCTCCTGGTGGAAAAACAGGCCATCCCCAGACAGAAAGTTCCCTGAGCTAGCCTTCTGTCATTCTTTTCTCGGACAATTTAGGCTGATGTCATCTTTGGGGGCTTTTCAATTCCCAGTTTTAGGAGGAGCAGTCTTTCTCCTTTTTATTTTCTTTTAACTTCTCTGGCAGTGCTAGTCTCTTACCAAATTTTTTGCAGTCATCTGTTTATATGCATGATAATTTTATCACAATGGGAGGGGATCTTTGAAAATGAACAGAATATGTACAATAAACAGATGCATGAAGTTACAGCTACATAGTGCTCATTATTGTCCTCCTTACGGGACTGGTACTGATTTTTCTTTTGACCTCTCTGACCTCAGTCTCTGAGGGGCATCCTCTTTACTTCTCGTGTTCTCTGTTTCCATCAGCTGGCTCAGGCTGAGGCCTCAGATCCTCATGTCCTCACTTCTAAATTCTTAT
Source organism: Budorcas taxicolor (assembly GCF_023091745.1). Taxonomy (NCBI): domain Eukaryota; kingdom Metazoa; phylum Chordata; class Mammalia; order Artiodactyla; family Bovidae; genus Budorcas; species Budorcas taxicolor. Next base: position 72,274,893 of record NC_068919.1, read on the forward strand.
TCCACTCTGGACTTCAAGCTAGAATTGCTTTCCTCACAGTTGTATGAACCCCTACTGACAATGTCTGTTGCAGCCCAACCTCAAAAAAGCCCTGAAAAAGGCAGGATACCAGAGTAATTAAAACTGGAGACTTTAGGGACTTCCCTGGTGATCCAGTGGTTGAGACTCCACCTTCCAATGCAGGGTATGTGGGTTCGATCCCTGGTCAGGAAATTAAGATCCTACATACTGTGGGACAACAGAGCCCCAGCGCTGCAGTGAAGACCCAGCATAGCCAAATACAATCAATTAATCAATCAATAAATTTGAAAAAAAACCCCAAACAACTGGGGACTCCAACCATCCTGTGGGGGTCAAATCCTGGCTCTGCCACTTCCTACCCTATAACTTTGTATAAGTTACTCTCCAAACCTCGTTTTTTTCTCATCTGTTAAATGATGATAATATTCTAACGTCAGAGGTTTACTGTGAAATTTAAATGAGTGCTTGTAATGAGCAGTGTAAATGAAATTAAATAGTGCCTGCTGCTACTGCTGCTAAGTCACTTCAGTTGTGTCTGACTCTGTGAGACCCCATAGATGGCAGCCCACCAGGTTCCCTCATCCCTGGGATTCTCCAGGCAAGAATGCTGTAGTGGGTTACCATTTCCTTCTCCAATGCATGAAAGTGAAAAGTGAAAGTGAAGTTGCTCAGTCGTGTTCGGCTCTTAGGGACCCCATGGACTGCAGCCTACCAGGCTCCTCCGTCCATGGGATTTTCTAGGCAAGAGTACTGGAGTGGGGTGCCATTGCCTTCTCCGAAATAGTGCCTAGCACAGAGCAAATGCCATGTAAGTGTAAAATATAGTAATTATTATTATACTTGCTTTTGTTCTGAGTGACTTCCCTGGAGAGTCAGATCTTGTTGGTTCCTTCTCCATTTCCCCCTTCCAGACTTCCCTTTTGTACCCACATAGGGGTGGGCAGCCTTTCCTGCAATCCTCCTCTGATCAGCTGTCTATATACCTGACCAGGAAGTAGCTGACAAGGTCTGTAAGTTATTCTGGCCTTGGAGGCTGTTGTATGCTGGCACAGTTACAAAAGGTTCTTCTGGGGTCTTTGCCTTGCCCTCAGGCTGGCGCCTGGAGAACAGGCCCCTACTCAGCCACCACGGGCCCTCAAAGGCTCCACAGAAGGGAGACATTTGTTCCTTTCTGTGGCAAGAAGTGCCACCATTTTGGAGCCAAGAACTTGTTATGATTTGAGGGAAATTTTGCACGGTCCCCACTGGGGAGGAAGGTACTGTTACCTTCTTATTATCCTTCTTCTTAGAATCTGCAGTACAAAGGCATCACTGTTGGTCTAGAAGGTAAATTTCTGTGTCTCTGTCTTGGGCTGGCAACTGCTGGGAACTTTACAAACCACTAACTGGTCCCCTGTGTGTGTGTTAGTCTCTCAGTCGTGTCCAACTCTTTGTAATTCTGTGGATTCAAGCTCGCCAGGCTCCTCTGTCCATGGGATTCTCCAGGCAAGAATACTAGAGTGGGTAGCCATTTCCTCCTCCAGGGGATCTTCCTGACCCAGGGATTGAACCCAGGTCTCCTGTATTGTAGGCAGATTTTTTTTTTTTTTTTTTTACCATCTGAGCTACCAGGGAAGCCCCTAGAGACCCCTAGTGAATTACTCGATTGTAACGGGACTCCAAGGGCTCTGAGAGTCACAGCTTTGCCATTAAGGTATCAATGCATAGTAATTCAGATCTACACCAGTACCCTCACTCTTCAGGTTAGTCTTTGCCTTGGGCAAAGAGTGATGGTTTTTTTTTTTTTTTTTTTAATCTTTGAAATTTGCATTCTTAATTCTTCATTTCTTCCCTGCAATCTTGGATTCTTCTTGCAATTCTTGGTGATTTTGTGAGAAGTTCTTCATCCTTTCCTCTTTCTCCAGGATGCTCCTGTCCATAAGAGAGAGCCTCCTGCTCAGCACCTCTCAGTCTAACCTCTCTCTCCAGCCTGCAGCTTCCTCCTTACCTAGAAGCTAGAAGCTCCTGTCTTCCTTCTTCAGTCTCGATAGTTCCTCCAGATGGATAGATCCCATCACCCAGGCTGCAGACATGCCTATCTCTTCATAGCAACAGCAAACTCTCGTCTTTCTGCTTCAGTGAAGTGAATGAAGTGTGGGGGCAGGTCCTTAATTTCCAGTCTGTGGACAATTGAAATGATTTATCTTAAAGATGATATCTAAAGACAAGTCAACAAGCATTTCAGGAAAATATCTGGAGCCAGATTAAATTCATCCAAAGGCAGAAAGCTTGTTTGTTTTTGTGAGTTAAGGCTTCTTTGGCCATATATACCAAAATATTACTCATCAGTCACACTCATTTGTTTATCAGTATTAAAAATGTTCAAAAGTTTGGCAGACTGGACTGTCTTACTGCAATCTGACAAGGTATATTATATAAATTACAAGTTTCAGATATTGGTTGTGTTTTTATTTTATTAATAAGATAAGGCATTGCTTATAGACATGAATTATGGGATGTTTTAATTGTTGGAGCACTTCTTGCTAAGTCACTCAGCCTCCTTTAACATTTTTGTTATTTTACAACTGATTCTTAAATTCCCTTCTTCAATTCTTATTTTGTGTAGAATGACTTTTCTACCTATGAAGGCTTCCTTGAAAATCTTTTTGAAACTTCGTGGAGTTAGGTATCAAGTCCAGTCATGAGTGGGTGCTCAATAACCAATTGAACTGTTGAAGGAATAACCTCAGGTTGATTTTCCATGTGGGAGAACAGGCTGTGTTCAATCTTTTTGCTCTTCAGTGGAGATACCAGTGATGATATCAATATGGGACTCCACCAGGTTTAAATATGAAAAATTTAGCTGGAAGAGATGCTAGATAAGCCGAGAGAGAAATTTCTTCTTCTGTTTTTCTACTCACAGTGGGATTTTGAAACAATTGCTGCAGGAGTTTAGATGGTTGTGATCTTATCAAAGATTATGTATAGAATATTTTTGGTTTGAATTGATATTTTTGTGAGTGCTTTCAAAAATTGGGATGGGGACTGAAAGGAGAAAAAATAGGAGAGACTGTTTTGAGATGTTTTAATTCATTCTGAAAATTTTTAATTGGATTTGTTCATGTTCTGGGATGTTGTGGTCCTAAAATATTTTTTGTTTTTTGGTATTTGCATAATGCATGTAGTTTCTTCTCCTTGTGAACTGAACTATGCTCTGCTTAGTCATGTCTGACTCTTTGCAACCCCATGGATGGTAGCCTGGCAGGCTCCTCTGACGTGGAATTTGCCAGGCAGGAATACAGGAATACTGGAGTGGGTTGCCATTTCCTACTATGAGGGATCTTCCTGATCCAGGGATTGAACTCATGTCCCTGGCAGACAGATTCTTTATCATTGCACCACCTGGGAGATCTTTACCAAATATAAACTGGTTCAAAACAACATTCTCCAGTAATGTTTTCTGTCAGTGGGTCCTTCATATTACTGTTTGGATATCCTGTAGAGCTGATAGAGATGGCAATTTTGCATTGAACAATTAAAGAGGCCCTGAAGGACATTTCTTTCAAAGGCTTTATTTCTATTCCATTTTCAGTAGGGCTCGGTCATATTCTATGGGGCACAAAAGGGAAACCAGTAAAATCGTGGATCACGATCGTGTCATGAGGAACAGTTGAAGAAACTTGCAGTTCTTTATGTGAGAGGATAAATCTGGGAGGCCTAATTGTTGTCTTCCACAGTATATTGTGATCCATATAGTCAAAGGCTTTGGCATAGTCAATAAAGCAGAAATAGATATTTTTCTGGAACTCTCTTGCTTTTTCCATGATCCAGTGGATGTTGGCAATTTGATCTCTGGTTCCTCTGCCTTTTCTAAATCCAGCTTGAACATCTGGAAGTTCACGGTTCACATACTGCTGAAGCCTGGCTTGGAGAATTTTGAGCATTACTTTACTAGCGTGTGAGATGAGCGCAATTGTGCGGTAGTTTGAACATTCTTTGGCATTGCTTTTCTTTGGGATTGGAATGAAAACTGACCTTTTCCAGTCCTGTGGCCACTGCTGAGTTTTCCAAATTTGCTGGCATATTGAGTGCAGCACTTTCACAGCATCATCTTTCAGGATTTGAAATAGCTCAACTGGATTTCCATCACCTCCACTAGCTTTGTTCGTAGTGATGCTTTCTAAGGCCCACTTGACTTCACATTCCAGGATGTTGGGCTCTAGGTGAGTGATCACACCATCGTGATTATCTTGGTCATGAAGATGTTTTTTTGTACAGTTCTTCTGTGTATTCTTGCCACCTCTTCTTAATATCTTCTGCTTCTGTGAGGTCCATACCATTTCTGTCCTTTATCGAGCCCATCTTTGCATGAAATGTTCCCTTGGTGTCTCTGATTTTCTTGAAGAGATCTCTAGTCTTTCCCATACTGTTCTTTTCCTCTATTTCTTGGCATTGATTGCTGAAGAAGGCTTTCTTATCTCTCCTTGCTATTCTTTGGAACTCTGCACTCAGATGCTTATATCTTTCCTTTTTGCTTCTCTTCTTTTCACAGCTATTTGTAAGGCATTCTCAGACAGCCATACTGCTTTTTTTGTATTTCTTTTCCATGAGGATGATCTTGATCCTGTCTCCTGTACAGTGTCACGAACCTTCATCCATAGTTCATCAGGCACTCTGTCTATCATATCCAGTCCCTTAAATCTATTTCTCACTTCCACAGTATAATCATAAGGGATTTGATTTAGGTCATACCTGAATGGTCTAGTGGTTTTCCCTACTTTCTTCAATTTAAGCCTGGATTTGACAATATGGAGTTCATGATCTGAACCACATTCAGCTCCCGGTCTTGTTTTTGCTGACTGTATAGAGCTTCTCCATCTTTGGCTGCAAAGAATATAATCAATCTGATTTTGGTGTTGACCATCTGGTGATGTCCATGTGTAGAGTCTTCTCTTGTGTTGTTGGAAGACAACAATAGCTGTGAAAAGAAGAGAGGTGAAAAGCAAAGGAGAAAAGGAAAGATAAAAGCATCTGAATGCAGAGTTCCAAAGAATAGCAAGAAGAGATAAGAAAGCCTTCCTCAGCAATCAATGCAAAGAAATAGAGGAAAGGAACAGAATGGGAAAGACTAGAGATCTCTTCAAGAAAATTAGAGATACCCAGGGAACATTTCATGCAAAGATGGGCTCGATAAAGGACAGAAATGGTATGGACCTAACAGAAGCAGAAGATATTAAGAAGAGGTGGCAAGAATACACAGAACTGTACAAAAAAACATCTTCATGACCAAGATAATCACGATGGTGTGATCACTCACCTAGAGCCCAACATCCTGGAATGTGAAGTCAAGTGGGCCTTAGAAAGCATCACTATGAACAAAGCTAGTGGAGGTGATGGAATTCCACTTGAGCTGTTTCAAATCCTGAAAGATGATGCTGTGAAAATGCTGCACTCAATATGCCAGCAAATTTGGAAAACTCAGCAGTGGCCACAGGACTGGAAAAGGTCAGTTTTCATTCCAATCCCTAAGAAAGGCAATGCCAAAGAGTGCTCAAACTACTACACAATTGCGCTCATCTCACACGCTAGTAAAGTAATGCTCAAAATTCTCCAAGCCAGGCTTCAGCAATATATGAACTGTGAACTTCCAGATATTCAAGCTGGTTTTAGAAAAGGCGGAGGAACCAGAGATCAAATTGCCAACATCCGCTGGATCATGGAAAAAGCAAGAGAGTTCCGGAAAAACATCTATTTCTGCTTTATTGACTATGCCAAAGCCTTTGACTGTGTGGATCACAATAAACTGTGGAAAATTCTGAAAGAGATGGGAATACCAGACCACCTAACCTGCCTCTTGAGAAATCTGTATGCAGGTCAGGACGCAACAGTTAGAACTGGACATGGAACAACAGACTGGTTCCAAATAGGAAAAGGAGTACGTCAAGTCTGTATATTGTCACCCTGCTTATTTAACTTCTATGCAGAGTACATCATGAGAAACGCTGGGCTGGAAGAAGCACAAGCTGGAATCAAGATTGCCAGGAGAAATATCAATAACCTCAGATATGTGATGACACCACCCTTATGGCAGAAAGTGAAGAGGAACTAAAAAGCCTCTTGATGTAGGTGAAAGAGGAGATGAAAAAATTGGCTTAAAGCTCAACATTCAGAAAACTAAGATCATGGCATCTGGTCCCATCACTTCATGGGAAATAGATGGGGAAACAGTGGGAACAGTGTCAGACTTTACTTTTTTGGGCTCCAAAATCGCTGCAGATGGTGACTGCAGCCATGAAATTAATAGACGCTTACTCCTTGGAAGAAAAGTTATGACCAACCTAGATAGCATATTCAAAAGCAGAGACATTGCTTTGCCGACTAAGGTCTGTCTAGTCAAGGCTATGGTTTTTCCTGTGGTCATGTATGGATGTGAGGGTTGGACTGTGAAGAAAGCTGAGCACCGAAGAACTGATGCTTTTGAACCGTGGTGTTGGAGAAGACTCTTGAGAGTCCCTTGGACTGCAAGGAGATCCAACCAGTCCATTCTGAAGGAGATCAGCCCTGGGATTTCTTTGGAAGGAATGATGCTAAAGCTGAAGCTCCAGTACTTTGGCCACCTCATGCAGAGAGTTGACTCATTGGAAAAGACTCTGATGCTGGGAGTGATTGAGGTCATGAGGAGAAGGGGACGACTGAGGATGAGATGGCTGGATGGCATCATGGACTCGATGGACCTGAGTCTGAGTGAACTCTGGGAGATGGTGATAAACAGGGAGGCCTGGTGTGCTGCGATTCATGGGGTCGCAAAGAGTCGGACACGACTGAGCGACTGAACTGAACTGAAGGGAGATAACATATTAAAAAGCAGAGACATTACTTTGCCAACAAAGGTCCATCTAGTGAAGGCTATAGTTTTTCCAGTTTTCATGTATGGATGTGAGAGTTGGTCTGTGAAGAAAGCTGAGTGCCGAAGAACTGATGCTTTTGAACTGTGGTGTTGGAGAAGACTCTTGAGAGTCCCTTGGTCTGCAAGGAGATCCAACCAGTCCATTCTAAAGGAGATCAGTCCTGGGTATTCATTGGAAGGACTGATGCTGAAGCTGAAACTCCTATACTTTGTGCACCTGAAGCGAAGAGTTGACTCATTGGAGAAGACTCTGATGCTGGGAGGGATTGGGGGCAGGAGGAGAACGGGATGACCGAGGATGAGATGGGTGGATGGCATCACCAACTTGATGGACATGAGTTTGGGTAAACTCTGGGAGTTGGTGATGGACAGGGAGGCCTGGTGTGCTGCAATTCATGGGGTCGCAAAGAGTCGGACATGACTGAGTGACTGAACTGAACTGAATTGTTGTCTTCAGCTATTGGCAGGGTTGAGACTGGCTTTCTCTGTGAAGAAGAAAGTATAGTTAGAAGATAGGTATCAAGAAGGAATGGGTTGCTTGGCAGAGCGGTGAGCTCCCCAGGTTCTAGAAATGTTCAGGTAGATGCTAATAGCTGTCAATCAGGGTAGCATAGTGAGATGTTTGAAGTTCTTGGTGATGAGAAGCACCCTGATCCAATGATGCTGTGCTTCTATAAGGGGAGAAACATCAGAGAGCGGTGAAATCAACACTGTTAGAATACATGGGCAAGCCTAGATGCTGAGACTGTAATGGCAGGTATTTGGGGGCAGGTCTGTTGGCCTGTTTGTTCTTTAGCCTTTATTTTAACAAAGAGATTTGAATCAGTGTCATCCAGGGTTCTTTCTGGATCAACAGTTTAGGATAATAGTTTTCCCAGCCAGCACTTTGGATAGTTGACAGTAGGCCCTAAAATATTAATGGAACAAAACCATAAGGCAGGAACAACAGAACCATATGCTTATTGAAGACAAAGACGTACTGTATATGGGACTTGTATTTGAAAAGAACCTTCCTGAGACTTCTCTTATTCCATACTCTAATATAGTAATGGTTTGTATGCAATAACCCATCAGTTAGCCCATTTAAAATAAAATATAATCTTGGAGGTTATGATTTTAATTTAATTAAACTCACCTGCATTATGGATCTATTATGAGCAAAGCATCAGGACTATAAAGATAAGTAAGAACATGCCATCTCTAGTTTCAATAAATTTAGTCTTGTGGGGATTACAGCTGGATTAAACTAACAGTAATGCAATGTCCCAAGTTCAGTGTAAAGATACAGCATGATTGTATACACTGATTGGTGGGACAGGGAGAGACTTGCAGAGGAGTTGGCATTCCAGTGGGTTCTTAGAAGTTGAGGAGGACTTTGCCTGTTTGGAAAGGTCATTCCAGGGATAGGGATTCTTATGAGGATATACACAGAGTTTTGAAAGGCCATGGCATGCTTAGGAAATAATAGGTCTCTGGTAAAGCTAAACACAAGGCCTGGGATGTGTGGTTAGTGACCAGACTGGAAAGGTGGTTTGGGACTAGTTTGGGAAAGGTCACAGATGTTAAGGTACTAGTTTTAGCTTTAATCTTGAGGCCAGGGGGAATCCTAGAAGCTTTTATGCATGACTTTGAGTCTACAGTATATAATTATTGTTTATTCAGTCGCTGAGTTGTGTCCAACTCTTTGTGACCCCATGGACTGCAGAATGCCAGGTTCCTCTGTCCTCCACTATCTCCTGGAGTTTGCTAAAATTCATGTCCATGGAGTTGGTGATGCTATCTAACCATTTCATCCTCTGTGCCCTCTTCTCTTTTAATCAATTATTTTAAATTAAATTCATAATTTTAAAGAAATTGAACAGTTGAAAACTTGAGCTAGACTTTTTAAAAAAAATCTTTAAAAATGGAGTAAAAGGGAAAGGAGATGCAAGACAATATCAATTTGGAGGCTTTTGTAGCAATCTGGTCCCAGAATGGTAAGGGTCTGTCTAAAGCATTGCCCTGGGGATGGAATGGTGGATATTCAGCCGTTTCAGAGGACATTTGAAGAGGATAATGAGTTTTAGGCTTGATAATCTAGGGAATGCCTGTAGGACATCCTTGTAGAGATACATGCGTGAGCGTTTCCACTTGTAGACCTCAATGATGGCTGAAGCCATGCGAATACATAAAAAAATAGAAGAAATTGTTGTTAAAGTGGGAATGGACAAAACATGGAGTCCTGAAGAATATAAAAACTGTGAGAAGTGGGGCTTTGCCAGAGTTGTTAGAGTGGTAGAAAAAAGTGAAAGTGTTAGTTACTCAGTTGTGTCCTAATCTTTGCGACCCCATGGACTGTATCCCATCAGACTCCTGTCCACAGAATTCTGCAGGCAAGAATACTGGAGTGGGTTTCCATTCCCTTCTCCAGGGGTTCTTCCCAACCCAGGGATCAAACCCAGGTCTCCTGCATTTCAGGAGATCCTTTACTATCTGAGCCACCAGGGAAGTGTGATAGGAAGAGAACCCTAAATAAGAAGATTCTGGTGATGTTTTAGGCATACAGAAAACTTGAAGATTAAAGTGTGTGATATGGGCTCTTGCTCTGTTCAGAGGGTTAGGTGTTTTGATTTTAAAGGACTCTTCTGAGATGTGACTGAGAGAGTTCTTGAAAGAAGACTGTTGAAACATCTATCCTGTACATGGGTGGAAAGAGGCCTCAAGATCCAACTTTTCTTGCTTTTATTCACTGCTCACCAGGCAACCCATGGAACTGTGATTTCATCTTAAAATGGAGCCATCTGAGGTAGGTTGCAAAGAGTCGGACATGACTGAGCAACTGAACTGAACTGAGGCAACAGATTCATTGTGGTTCTGTGGATACAAGATTTGTTCTAGTTTTTGGACCAGGCATAACCATTATAAAATAAAAGTTGATGTCCTGATTTTTGTTGTTCAGTCACTTAGTCATATCTGTGACCTCATGGACTGTAGCACACCAGGCCTCCCTGACCTTCACCACTCCTGGAGTTTACTCAAACTCATGTCCACTGAGTTGGTGATGTCATTCAACCATCTCGTCCTCTGTCATCCCTGTCTCCTCCCACCTTCAATCTTTCCTAGAATCATGGTCTTTTGCAATGAATCCACTCTTCTTATCAGATAGCCAAAGTATTGAAGCTTCAGCTTCAACATCAGTCTTTCCAATGAATGTTCAGGACTGATTTCCTTTATGACTGACTGGTTTGATCTCCTTCCAGTCCATGGGACTCTTAAGAGTCTTCTCCAACACTACAGTTCAAAAGCATCAATTCTTTGGCATTTAGCCTTCTTTATGGTCACTTCTCACATCTCTACACGACTATTGGAAAAACCATAGCTTTGACTATACAGACCTTTGTTGGCAAAGTAATGTCTCTGCTTTGCTTTTTAATACTCTGTCTAGGTTTGTCATAGCTTTTCTGCCAAGGAGCAAGTGTCTTTTAATTCTACAGCTGTGGTCACCATCTGCAGTGATTTTGGAACCCAAGAAAATTAAGTCTGTCACTATTTCTATTGTTTCCCCATCTATTTGCCATGAAGTGATGGGACTAGATCCCATGATCTTAGTTTTTTGAATGTTGAGTTTTAAGCCAGATTTTTCACTCTCCTCTTTAGTTCCTCTTCACTTTCTGCTGTAGGGTGGTGTCATCTGCATGCCTGAGATTATTATTTCTCCTGGCAGTCTTGGTTCCAGTTTGTGCTTCATCCAACCTGGCATTTCACATGAGGTACTATGCACAGAAATTAAATAAACAGGGTGACAATATACAGCCTTGACGTACTCCTTTTCTAAGTTGGAACCAGTCTGTTGTTCCATGTCCAGTTCTAACTGTTGCTTCTTGTCATGCATACAGGTTTCTCAGGAGGCAGGTAAGGTGATCTGGTAGTCCCATCTCTTTAAGAATTTTCCACAGTTTGTTGTGATCTACACAGTCAAAGGCTTTAGCATAATCTAGCATAATCAATAAAGCAGAGTGAGTGAAGTCGCTCAGTCGTGTCCGACTCTTTGTGACCCCATGGACTGTAGCCTACCAAGCTCCTCTGTCCGTGGGATTTTCCAAGCAATAGTACTGGAGTGGATTGCCATTTCCTTCTCCAGGGGATCTTCCTGATCCAGGGATCGAACCCGGGTCTCCCGCATTGTAGACAGATGCTTTACCGTCTGAGCCACCAGAAGTAGATGTTTTTCTAAAATTCTCTAGCTTTTCCTATGATCTAGAGGATGTTGGCAATTTGATCTCTGGCTTCTCTGCCTTTTCTAAATCCAGCTTGTATGTCTGGACGTTTTTGTTCACCTACTGTTGAAGCCTAGCTTGAAGGATTTTGATTTATCATGTATATTATTGTTGGAAAAGCACATAGATGTCATGCAGTCAAGACACAGCCCTGTCCCCAAGATTTCATATCACCCTGGGTTGTAGAGTTTGGTAGTACAGTGCTGGACCTGAACTCAGGGCCAAGTACTCTTTTTGTATTTTCTATGCCTCTCTGCCTTTCAGCCTCTGGCTTAATTAGAGTGAACTAGTCCTCAAGAATTTGAGCATGTCTAAGTAGACTTTGAATATTGTATTCTTAAACTTCAAAGACCTGAAATAGTTTTTGGATTTTGGCGGCTACACTAGGATGCACCAGTAAGTAAGATTCCACTTGAAGCTGTCATCCTCTTTCATGTTTTAGAGCATTCAAATGATCCTGGTTAACGCAGGAAGGAAATCTAGCTCCCTGTGACTCTCATCTGATGAGAGTAGCTCTGTACCCTGAAAGGACCTGCCTGAAGTAGGCACAGGTGTCGCAAGAGGCACAGTTCTCTGGTGAAAGTGATCAGCACACAGCCTGCTCTGACATCAGGGCTTTGTTTGACCAGACTTTGCAACATGGTGCCCACAAAGCACGTGAATAAAAACATCATGTTCTGTGCCTCAAAATCCTGCTCTCATAGCCCTTGTTTGCTTTGCTAATTAAGAGACTTTCACAACTCCCTCTTGACCTAAATGTGTAAAATATTGCATGTTGTTTTGGCTCTTCTAAATAGCTTTTGTTTGGCACATTTTGAATTTATAAGGTCAAATGTAATTATCTCCAGATACCGAAGTCTCCATTAGGAATAATTTCAAAGACAGAGGAGCCTGGCAGGCAGCAGTCCATGGGCTTGCAAGAGTTGGACACAACTTATCAACTAAACCACCAAAGAGCAGTACATCTCAAAATGCACTTACATGTCTCCAGCCTCTGCAGCTTTCAAAAGTGCTTAGATTTCTAAATTGACCTTGATTCTGGATGGATAAACCGGGGGGAAGTTTGAGGGAGTACTTGGGCTGGGTCGGCTACTTATGCTGAGGGCGAGAAGATTACAAAAAACAAAAAATCAGCAAACCTTTTAGATGAACCTTTCATAGCTGTGTTTTAAGATTAGTATTCAGGTCTGCCATATGGAGCCAGATCTCTGGCTGTCATGATGAAACAGTTTGGCCTTGTGTAATGTTGCCCTGATGTGTGATGCTAATCACCATGGGGAAGCCTAGTGCAGATGGCCTCCCAGCTTCAGCACACAGCCCCTCTGGGTATGGATTCTGTGCAGCAGAGTGATGTGGGCATGTAAGTGGGTGGAAACTTTCTTAATGTGTCACAATAATAACAAAGCAGAATCCACTGCTGTTCAGTTTCCCCTAGAACTTCAGCCCACGCAGCAGCCTACTTGGTTCACAGTCCTATGTGAATGCTAGACAATTAGCAGCTGATAATGAAGAATGCCATGGGAACCAGTGGGAAAATAATAGCTTACTCCAAGGATATAATGAAATGAAATTAGCACAGACAGTAAAACAGACAATTTATGGTGGTTTTTTTTTCCTCTTTGTAATTAAAAAGAACCAGTAAATACTTCTAGTAGAGAAATCTGAGAATCGATTAGAATCCCATCTGTTTTATTCAGAAATTAATTCCAAGGAGGCTTCTTAACATCCACTAAGGAACAAGAATAGGTAAAATGTGCCTAGTTTATTTGAATACAATGATAATTTTGTTCAAGTGTTGTTACTTAAATGGTTGTCAAGAGTGGTCTGAGCTTTAGAAAAGGACACAAAGAGTAGATAAGTAGATTTTGTTTTACTTGCTAAGTCTTGTCCAGCTCACCTGTGATCCCATGGACTGTAGTCTCCTCTATCCATGGGATTTCCCAGGCATGAATTACTGGAGTGGGTTGCTGTTTCCTTCTCCAGGGAATCTTACTGACCCAGGGATTGAACCTGTGTCTGCTGCATTGGCAGGCAGATGTTTCTCTGCTGAACTTCCAGGGAAGCACCAATTTTACTGTTATCCATTATGCTCTTAGCTAAACTGCCAGTAGACTTTGAGTGTTCCCAACAAATTCTTAGTAACAGGGTGAACTTATATCTCTGTGGATGCATAATTTTCTGAACACAAGGCAATACTTATATCATCTAAGAAACTGGGGATTTAAATGGTCCTTAAATCTTCCTATTTCGAGATGTCCCATGTGCTGCTTGGCCCTTGAGCACAGAGATCTACATACTATTTTTTAGGGTCAAAATGTAAATTTGATGACTCTTTAGAATAATCTTTTAAAAATATTTAATTGCTTGAGACTGCAAGAAAAAATTTGTTTTGAGGATATTGGATTAGTGAAAAACAGTTCTGTTAAAATTCAGTCTCACTGTGTGGGCAGTTCTGTGAGTTAAAAAAAAGTTATAAACAAATCAAAATTATATTTCACTCCAAATGCTCTCCAAATGGATTTGTTTTGGAGAGTTGAAGGAATTTGGGTATCTTTCTACTGAGACATTTTTCCTGTCTTAAGTAGACCTGTCTCTCAATTTCTCATTTATAAAAATATTCTATTTTCACTTGAAAGATAAATTGCCACGTTGATTCAACAACCATCCCACCAAAGTCTTGTGTATGTTCTCTGATGTTTCTACATGACATGCTTTTACTGGGTGTGTGTTCCTAATTTGCTTATATAGTTAAGTTCAGTGTTGTTCAAGTTATATTGAACTATATCCATGCTAGCTGATAAATTTTTTTGGTGAATGACATATAAGTTGTACAAGGCCCATATATCATTTATTTAAATTCAGCAATACAAGCATGCCATTAAAATCCAAAAATCCAAAAATGTTGATTGTAGCCTTATAAACCATCAACATCATCTCATTCCTTTTGCTTCTTTTTCTATCGTCCTCCCCACTAGGAAGATGTAGGGAAAGGGAGAGACTGAGGATGGTGGAGAGGAGCTAGAGAGTTCGGGAAACTCAGATAAATGAACAAAGTCTCAGAGATACTTTTGTGGACCTATTGGTGCATTTCAACCATTTTCATCCTTAAATGCTGCTTCTGAGCTCACCCTCTGAGTATTAAAGAAAAGGAAAGCAAGCTAGCTGATAATTCTTGGCTTCTAGAGACGTGTGAGTGTGTGCATGCGTATGTGTGTTCATGTTCATGCTAAAGGGGGATTTACATTTTAAACATGTAAAGCAGACAGGTTAGATTACTTAATTCTCAGGAGAAGATGGACACATTTCAACACATATATATTACTGTATTAAAGATAGCACCCCATGTATACCCTCAAATGCTGTGTTCTCAAGTGTTTGAGAAATGATTGGTTGCTAGTGACTCCATATGTTGCTATGTTTTATTTTGGAACATGTTAAAATCTCACTTAGGTTTCATTAAGCCAATTTTTTTCCCTATTTTTTGAAAGGTCTATTTTTCCCCTCCAAAGAATTCATTTGAATATGTAGTTAGCATATCCTTGTTAGCTACTACTAGGAAGAAAATTTAAGTAGCACTACCCATTTTCATATATATATATATATACACATACATACACACACATATATATGTAATATTTTATATTTTGTAGTTCTAGAAATATTTAGAGAAGTGGTTGACTATCCATGATGGTTGTTTGAGGTTATAGTGCCTAACTAGCCCTAAATTTAGTACACTGGCAAAATGATATGCTTCTAAGTATTTAAGGCTTTGTTCTTTTATTTTTTTGGTTCCAGAAGCATCACTGTAGGAAAAAGGAACATTAAAACTCTCAGTTTAACTTGTTCTTAATTTTTTTAAATGACATTTAATTTTGTATTTGGTTGTAAAAGCATGGCTGATAGTATCAGTTCAGTTCAGTCGCTCAGTTGTGTCTGACTCTGTGACCCCATGGACTACAGCACGCCAGGCCTCCGTGTCCATCACCAACTTCTGGAGTTTACTCAAACTCATGTCCATTGAGTCTGTGATGCCATCCAACCATCTCATCCTCTGTTGTCCCCTTCTCCTCCTGCCTTTAATCTTTCCCAGCATCAGGGTCTTTTCAAATGAGTCAGCTCTTTGCATCAGGTGGACAAAGTATTGGAGTTTCAGCCTCAACATCAGTCCTTCCAATGAACACCCAGGACTGATCTCCTTTAGGATGGACTGGTTGGATCTCCTTGCAGTCCAAGGGACTCTCAAGAGTCTTCTCCAACACCACAATTCAAAAGCATCAATTCTTTGGCGCTCAGCTTTCTTTATAGTCCAACTCTCACATCCATACATGACTACTGGAAAAACCATAGCCTTAACTAGACAGACCTTTGTTGGCAAAGTAATGTCTCTGCTTTTTAACATGCTGTCTATGTTGGTCATAACTTTCCTTCCAAGGAGTAAGCATCTTTTTATTTCATGGCTGCAGTCACCATGCAGAATCACCATGCAGTGATTTTGGAGCCCAAGAAAATAAAGTCTGCCACTGTTTCCACTGTTTCCCCATCTATTTTCCATGAAGTGATGGGACTGGATGCCATGATCTTTGTTTTCTGAATGTTGAGCTTTAAGCTAATAGTATGTCAGTTCAGTTGCTCAGTCGTGTCCGACTCTTTGCGACCCCATGAATCGCAGCATGCCAGGCCTCCCTGTTCATCACCAACTCCCGGAGTTCACTCAGACTCACATCCATCGAGTCAGTGAGGCTATCTAGCCATCTCATCCTCTGTCATCTCCTTCTCCTCCTGCCCCCAATCCCTCCCAGCATCAGAGTCTTTTCCAATGAGTCAACTCTTTGCATGAGGTGGCCAAAGTACTGGAGCTTCAGCTTTAGCATCATTCCTTCCAAAGAAATCCCAGGGCTGATCTCCTTCAGAATGGACTGGTTGGATCTCCTTGCAGTCCAAGGGACTCTCAACAGTCTTCTCCAACACCACAGTTCAAAAGCATCAGTTCTTCGGTGCTCAGCCTTCTTCACAGTCCAACTCTCACATCCATACATGACCAAAGGAAAAACCATAGCCTTGACTAGATGGATCTTAGTCAGCAAAGTAATGTCTCTGCTTTTGAATATGCTATCTAGATTGGTCATAACTTTTCTTCCAAGGAGTAAGTGTCTTTTGATTTCATGGCTGCAATCACCATCTGCAGTGATTTTGGAGTCCCCCCAAAATAAAATCTGCCACTGTTTCCACTGTTTCCCCATCTATTTCCCATGGGATGATGGAACCGGATGCCATGATCTTTGTTTTCTGAATGTTGAGCTTTAAGCCAACTTTTTCACTCTCTTCTTTCACTTTCATCAAGAGGCTTTTTAGTTTCTCTTCACTTTCTGCCATAAGGGTGCTGTTATCTGCATATCTGAGGTTATTGATATTTTTCCCGGCAATCTTGATTCCAGCTTGTGTTTCTTCCAGTTCAGTGTTTTTCATGATGCACTCTGCATAGAAGTTAAATAAGCAAGGTGACACTATACAGCCTTGACGTACTCCTTTTCCTATTTGGAACCAGTCTGTTATTCCATGTCCAGTTCTAACTGTTGCTTCCTGACCTGCATACAGATTTCTCAAGAGGCAGGTCAGGTGGTCTGGTATTCCCATCTATTTCAGAATTTTCCACAATTTATTGTACAGTATAAATGAGTCTAATTGTACAGATATTTTGAATTTGTGCACTGAATTAGCTGTATGTGGAGTTGTCACATTGGTGTTCAGCTCTTAAAAGTTTCTCATTTCTTAACTTCTTTTCTTTTTCAGAGAAGTTCTGAGCATAAACTATAGCTCAAGGACCTCAACTCTTATTGTGCCACCATTACTTTTGAAAACACCTCCTTGTTTTGCAAAAGCTGCTGATATCAAATGCTATAGCTTTTATTGTCACCTCCTTGCCCTGGGACCAAAGCAGTCTGGGCTTGGGCTAACCTTAGTGGTGGACATCCGTACTGCACTCAGGTCACCTCTTCTCTGACCCTGTTCACTGTCCTTCCTGGGAGGATCCTTGGGTCCTGAGGTGGATGGATTCCTGGAGGAGGAGTCCCTTCTCCAGGAAATCAAACCCAGGTATCCCTTATTGCAGGCAAATTCTTTACCAGCTGAGCTACCAGGGAAGCCTGTCGACATGTCCAGGCAATCCTAAATTCTTTTTGAAAATGTATTAATTTGATATAAGTTGTGTTAGTTTAAGGTGTACACTGTGTTGATTTGATAATTCATATATTGTTATATGATTACCATCATAGCGTTAGCTAATACCTCCATCTTGTCACATAATTGATTTTTTGGTCACATAATTCACGTCATGAATTTGGTTTTGTGTGGCAGGAACAGTTAAGATCTAGTCTCTTAGCAGCTTTGAGTACTGCTGTCTGCAGCCATTGTGTTGAGCCTTAGATGGAGCTGGAATTTTAAAGG
Organism: Budorcas taxicolor; assembly: GCF_023091745.1. Classification (NCBI taxonomy): domain Eukaryota; kingdom Metazoa; phylum Chordata; class Mammalia; order Artiodactyla; family Bovidae; genus Budorcas; species Budorcas taxicolor. The sequence goes on from NC_068919.1 coordinate 72,292,500, forward strand.
TGAATAAGCTTATGCTTAAGTCAGGGACTTATGCTGTATGACCACACTTGAGCACCTCACAGAAACAAAGTCATGCTGTTTTTTATTTACTTATTTTATTTTTTTTGTAGAAGGATGATTGCTTTACAGAATTTGTTGTTTTCTGTCAAACCTCAACATGAATCAGCCATAGGTATACATATATCCCCTCACTTTTGAACTTGCCTCCCATCTCCCTCCCCATCCCACCTCTCCAGGTTGATAGAGAGCCCCTGTTTGAGTTTCTTAGCTATACAGCAAGTTCTGATTGGCTATCTATTTTACATATGGTAATCTAAGTTTCCATGTTACTCTTTCCATACATCTCACCCTCTCCTCCTCTCTCCCCATGTTCACAAATCTATTCTTTATGTCTGTTTCTCCATTGCTGCCCTGTAAGTAAATTCTTCAGTACCATTTTTCTAGATTAGAATATGATATTTATCTTTCTCTTTCTGACTTACTTCACTCTGTATAACAGGTTCTAGATTCATCCACCTCATTAGAACTGACTCAAAGGCCCTTTTTATGGCTGCGTAATATTCCAAGAGAACGCACTGGTCATAGAGACACCCTCTTCCAACAACACAAGAGAAGACTGTGCACATAGACATCATCAGATGGTCAACACAAAAATCAGATTGATTATATTCTTTGCAGCCAAAGATGGAGAAGCTGTATACAGTCAGCAAAAACAAAACTCTTTATTGCCAAATTCAGGTTTAAATTGAAGAAAGTAGGGAAAATCGCTAGACCATTCAGGTATGACCTAGATCAAATCCCTTATGATTATACAGTGGAAGTGAGAAATAGATTTAAGGGACTAGATATGATAGACAAAGTGCCTGATCAACTATGGATGGAGGTTCGTGACATTGTACAGGAGACAGGAATCAAGACCATCCCCATGGAAAAGAAATGCAAAAAAGCAAAATGGCTGTCTGAGGAGGCCTTACAAATAGCTGTGAAAAGAAGAGAAGTTAAAAGCAAAGGAGAAAAGGAAAGATATAAGCATCTTAATGCAGAGTTCCAAAGAATAGCAAGGAGAGATAAGAAAGCCTTCCTCAGTGATCAATGCAAAGGAATAGAGGAAAAGAACAGAATGGGAAAGACTAGAGATCTCTTCAAGAAAATTAGAGATACCCAGGGAACATTTCATGCAAAGATGGGCTCAATAAAGGACAGACATGGTATGGATCTAACAGAAGCAGAAGATATTAAGAAGAGGTGGCAAGAATACACAGAAGAACTATACAAAAAATGTCTTCACAACCAAGATAATCACAATGGTGTGATCACTCACCTAGAGCCCGACATCCTGGAATGTGAAGTCAGATGGGCCTTAGAAAGCATCACTACGAACAAAGCTAGTGGAGGTGATAGAATTCCAGTTGAGCTATTTCAAATCCTGGAAGATGACTCTGTGAAAGTGCTGCACTCAACATGCCAGCAAATTTGGAAAACTCAGCAGTGGCCACAGGACTGGAAAGGGTCTGTTTTCATTCCAATCCCAAAGAAAGGCAATGCCAAAGAATGCTCAAACTACCGCACGATTGCACTCATCTCACATGCTAGTAAAGTAATGCTCAAAATTCTCCAAGCCAGGCTTCAGCAATACATGAACCATGAACTTCCTGATGTTCAAGCTGGTTTTAGAAAAGGCAGAGGAACCAGAGATCAAACTGCCAAAATCGGCTGGATCATTGAAACAGCAAGAGAGTTCCAGAAGAACATCTATTTCTGCTTTATTGACTATGCCAAAGCCTTTGACTGTGTGGATCACAATAAACTGTGGAAAATTCTTCAAGAGATGGGAATACCTGACCACCTGACCTGCCTCTTGAGAAACCTCTATGCAGGTCAGGAAGCAACAGTTAGAACTGGACATGGAAAACAGGCTGGTTCCAAATAGGAAAAGGAGTACGTCAAGACTGTATATTGTCACCCTGCTTATTTAACCTCTATGCAGAGTACATCATGAGAAATGCTGGACTGGAAGAAGCACAAGCTGGAATCAAGATTGCCGGGAGAAATATCAATAACCTTAGATATGTGATGACACCACTCTTATGGCAGGAAGTGAAGAGGAACTAAAACGCCTCTTGATGAAAGTGAAACAGGAGAGTGAAAAAATTGGCTTAAAGCTCAACATTCAGAAAACTAACATCATGGCATCTGGTCTCATCACTTCATGGGAAATAGATGGGGAAACAATGGAAACAGTGTCAGACTTTATTTTCTTGGGCTCCAAAATCACTGGAAATGGTGATTGCAGCCATAAAATTAAAAGATGCTTACTCCTTGGAAGGAAAGTTATGACCAATCTAGATAGCATATTCAAAAGCAGAGACATTACTTTGTCAGCAAAGGTCCATCTAGTCAAGGTTATGGTTTTTCCTGTGGTCATGTATGGATGTGAGCGTTGGACTGTGAAGAAAGCTGATCGCTGAAGAATTGATGCTTTTGAACTCTGGTGTTAGAAAACTCTTGAGAGTCCCTTGGACTGCAAGGAGATCCAACCATTCCATCGTAAAGGAGATCAGTCCTGAGTGTTCATTGGAAGGACTGATGCTGAATCTGAAAGTCCAATACTTTTGGCCACCTCATGTGACGAGTTGACTCATTTGAAAAGACCCTGATGCTGGGATGGACTGGGGGCAGGAGGAGAAGGGGACGACAGAGGATGAGATGACTGGATGGCATCACTGACTCGATGGACATGAGTTTGGGTAAACTCCGGGTGTCGGTGATGGACACAGAGGTCTGGTGTGCTGGGATTCGTGGGATCGCAAAGAGTCGGACACAACTGGTCGACTGAACTGAACCGAAGTGAATATTCCATTGTGTATATGTACCACAACTTCTTTATCCATTCATCTGTTGATGGACATCTCGGTTGCTTCTGTGTTCTAGCTATTGTAAATAGTGCTGCAGTGAACAATAGGATATGTGTGTCTTTTTCAAGTTTGATCCCCTCAGGGTATATGCCTAGGAGTGGGATTGCTCGGTCATATGGTGGTTTTATTCCTAGATTCTAAGAAATCTCCATAGTGTCTTCCATAGAGGCTGTTTCAAATTACATTCCCACAACTGTGCAAGAGCATTCCCTTTTCTCCACACCCTCTCCAGCATATTGCTTGTAGACTTTTTGATCATGGCCATTCTGACCTGTGTGAGGTGATATCTCACTGTAGTTTTGATTTGCATTTCTCTAATAATGAGCGATGTTGAGAATGTTTTCATGTGTTTGTTGGCCATCTGTATGTCTTTGGAGAAATGTCTGTTTAGGTCTTTTTCCCACTTTTTGATTGTTGTTGTTGTTTTTTTTTTTTGGTTTGTTTGTTTTTCTAGCATTGAGTTGTTGGAGAAGGCAATGGCACCCCACTCCAGTACTCTTGCCTGGAAAATCCCATGGATGGAGGAGCCTGGTAGGCTGCAGTCCATCGGGTCACGAAGAGTTGGACACGACTGAGTGACTTCACTTTCCCTTTTCACTTTCATGCGTTGGAGAAGGAAATGGCAACCCATTCCAGTGTTCTTGCCTGGAGAATCCCAGGGACGGGGGAGCCTGGTGGGCTGCCATCTATGGGGTCCCACAGAGTCAGTCACGACTGAATCGACTTAGCAGCAGCAGGAGCAGCATTGAGTTGTATGAGCTGCTTGTATATTTTGGAAATTAATCCTTTGTCAGTTGTTTCATTTGGTATTATTTTCTCCCATTCTGAGGGTTATCTTTTCACCTTGCTTATAGTTCCCTTTGCTGTGCAAAAGCTTTTAAGTTTAATCAGGTCCAAGTTGTTTACTTTTGTTTTTATTTCCATTATTCTAGGAGGTGGGTCATAGAGGATCTTGCTTTGATTTATGTCATTGAGTGTTCTGCCTATGTTTTCCCCTAAGAGTATTATAGTTTCTGGTCTTACCTGTAGGTCTTTAATCCATCTTGAGTTTATCTTTGTGTATGGTGTTAGGAAGTGTTCTAATTTCATTCTTTTACATGTAACTGTCCAGTTTTCCCAGCACCATTTATTAAAGAGGCTGTCTTTGCCCCATTGTATATTCTTGCCTCCTCTGTCAAATATAAGGTACCCATAGGTGCATGGGTTTATTTCTGGGCTTTCTATCTTATTCCATTGGTCTATATTTTTGTTTTTGTGCCAGTACCATACTGTCTTGATGACTGTAGCTTTGTAGTATAATCTGAAGTCAGGAAGGTTGATTCTTCCAGCTCCATTCTTCTTTCAAGACTGCTTTAGCTATTCGGGATCTTTGGTGTTTCCATTTGTATTGTGAATTTTTTTTTATAGTTCTGTGTAAAATGTCATTCGTAATTTGTAAGGATCTCATTGAATCTGTAGATTGCGTTTGGTAGTATAATTATTTTCAGTATATTGATTCTTCCTACCCAGGAGCATGGAACATCTCACCATCTGTTTATGTCATCTTTGATTTCTTTCATTAGTGTCTTATAATTTTCTGTGTACAGTTCTTTTGTCTCCTTAGGTAAGTTTATTCCTAGATATTTAATTCTTTTTGTTGCAATAGTGAATAGGATTGATTCCTTAATTTCTCTTTCTGGTTTTTCATTGTTAGTATATAGAAATGCAAGTGATTTCTGTGTATTTATTTTGTATCCTGCAACTTTGCTATATTCACTGATAAGCTCTAGTAATTTTCTGATACTATCTTTAGGGTTTTCTATGTAGAGTATCATGTCATCTGCAAACAAAGAGAGCTTCTTTTCCAATCTGGATTCCATTTATTTCTTTTTCTTCTTTGATTGCTGTAGCTAGGACTTTCAGAACTATGTTGAATAATAGTGGGGAAAGTGAGCACCCTTGTCTTGTTTCTGATCTTCGGAGGAAAGCTTTCAGTTTTTCACCATTGAGAATAATGTTTGCTATTGGCTTATCATATATGGCCTTTACTATGTTGAGGTAGGTCCCGTCTATGCCCATTTTTTGAAGAGTTTTAATCATAAATGGGTGCTGAATTTTGTCAAAGGCTTTTCTTGCATCTATTGAGACGATCATATGGTTTTTATCTTTCAATTTGTTAATACGGTGTATCACATTGATTGATTTGTGTATATTGAAGAATCCTTGCATTCCTGGAATAAACCCAATTTGATCATGGTGTGTGAGCTTTTTGATGTATTGCTGAATTCTGTTTGCTAAAATTTTGTAGAGGATTTTTGTAGCTATGTTCATCAGTGATATTGGCTTGTAGTTTTCTTTTTTTGTGTTGTTTTTGTCTGGTTTTGGTATCAGGGTGATGGTGACCTTGTAGAATGAGTTTGGAAGTGTTCCTTCCTCTGCAATTTTTTGAAAGAGTTTTAGAAGGATAGGCATTATCTCTTCTTGAAATGTTTGATAGAATTCTCCTGTGAAGCCATTCGGTCCCAGGCTTTTGTTTTTTTGGGAGAATTTTGATCACAGCTTCAATTTCAGTGCTTGTAATTGGGTTGTTCATAATTTCTATTTCTTCCTGGTTCAGTCTTGGAAGTTTGAACTTTTCTGAGGATCTGTCCATTTCTTCCAGGTTATCCATTTTATTTCCGTGTAATTGCTCATAATAGTCTGTTATAATCCTCTGTAATTCTGCATTGCCTGTTGTAACCTCTCCTTTTTCATTTCTAGTTTTGTAGATTTGATTCTTCTCTCTTTTTTTCTGTAAGAGTCTGGCCAAAGGTTTGTCAGTTTTGTTTATGTTCTCAAAGAACCAGCTTTTAGTTTTATTAATCTTTACTATTTTATCTTTCATTTCTTTTTCATTTATTTCTGCTTGGATCTTTATGATTTCTTTCCTTCTACTAATTTTGGCTATTTTTTGTTGTTGTTTTAGGTATGAAGTTAGGTTGTCTATTTGATGTTTTTCTTGTTTCTTGAGGTAGGATTGTATCACTATAACGTTCCCTTTTAGAACTGCTTTTGCTGCATCCCATAGGTTTTGAGTTGTCATATTTTCATTGTCATTTGTTTCTAGAAATTTTTTGATTTCGCTTTTGACTTCTTCAGTGACCTGTTGGTTATTTAGAAATGTATTGCTTAATCTTCATGTGTTTGTGTTTCTTACAGTTTTTTTCTTGTAATTGATATCTAGTCTCATAGCGTTGTGGTCAGAGAATATGCTTGATTTCAACTTTCTTATATTTACTGAGGTTTGATTTGTGACCCAAGATGTGGTCTATCCTGGAGAATGTTCCATGTGCACTTGAGAAGAAGGTATATTCTTCTGCATTTGGATGGAATGTCCTGAAGATATCAATGAGATCTATTTCATGTAATGTATTATTTAAAACTTGTGTTTCCTTATTAATTTTCTGTTTTGATGATATGTCCATTGGTGTGAGTGGGATGTTAAAGTCTCCTACTATTATTGTGTTACTGTCAGTTTCTCCTTTTATGTCTGTTAGTGTTTGTCTTATGTACTGAGGTGCTCTTATGTTGGGTGCACAGATATTTACAATTGTTATGTCTTCCTCTTGGATTGATCCCTTGATCATTATGTATTGTCCTTCCTTATCTCTTGTAATCTTCTTTATTTTAAGGTCTATTTTGTCTAATATGAGGATCACTACTCCAGCTTTCTTTTGCTTCCCATATGCATGGAATATATTTTTCTATCCTCTCACTTTCAGTCTATATGTTTCTTTAGGTCTGAAGTGGGTTTCTTGTAGACAGCATATATGGGGGTCTTGGTTTTGTATCCATTCAGCCAGTCTATGTCTTTTGGTTGGGGCATTTAATCCATTTACATTTAAAGCAATTATTGATATATATGTTCCTACTGCCATTTTCTTAATTGGTTGGGGTTGATTTTGTAGATCTTTTTCCTTTTGTTGTATTTCTTGACTATATAAGTCCCTTTAACATTTGTTGTAAAGCTGGTTGGGGGTACTGAATTCTCTTAACTTTTGTTTGTCTGAAAAGCAAGCAAAATTGCTTGATTGATTTCTCCAACAATTTTGAATGAGATCCTTGCTGGATACAGTAATCTTGTTGTAGATTTTTCCCTTTCAGTACTTTAAATATATCCTGCCATTCCCTTCTGGCCTACAGAGTTTCTGCTGAAAGGTCAAGTGTCAAATGTATGGGGTTTCCCTTACATGTTACTTGTTGCTTCTCCCTTGCTGCTTTTAATATTTTTTCTTTGGGTTTAGACTGTGTCTTGGCATGTTTCTCCTTGGGTTTATCCTATATGGGACTCTTTGAGCCTCTCAGACTTGATTGACTATTTCCTTTTCCATGTTGAGGAAAATTTCAACTATAATCTCTTTGAAAATTTTCTCATACCCTTTCCTTTTCTCTTCTTCTTCTGGGACCCCTCTAATTGAAATATTGGTGCATTTGATATTGTTCAGAGGTCTCTGAGACTATCCTCAGTTCTTTTCATTCTTTTTACTTTGTTCTGCTCTTCAGAACTTATTTACACCATTTTATCTTCCCACTCACTGATTCATTCTTCTGCTTCAGATATTCTCCTATTGATTATTCCTTCCAGAGTATTTTTAATTTCAGTAATGGTGTTGTTTGTATGTTTGTCCTTTAATTATTCTAGGTCTTTGTTAATTGATTCCTGCATTTTCTTCATTTTGTTTTCAAGGTTTTTGATCATCTTTACTATAATTATTCTGAATTCTTTTTCAGGTAGTTTGCCTATTTCCTCTTCATTTATTTGGACTTGTGTGTTTCTAATTTGTTCCTTCACTTGTGTAGTATTTCTCTGCCTTTTCATTATATATATATTTTAACTTATTGTGTTTGAGGTCTCCTTTTTCCAGGCTTCAAGGTTGAATTCTTTCTTTCTCTTGGTTTCTGCCCTCCTAAGGTTGGTCTAGTGGTTTGTGTAAGCTTCATATAGGGTGAGATTTGTGCTGAGTTTTTGTTGTTGTTGTTCTTGTTTATTTGTTTTTCCTCTGATGGGTAAGGCTGAGTGAGTTGGTAAATCTGTCTGCTGATGATTGGGTTTGTATTTTTGTTTTGTTTGTTGTTTAGATGAGGCATCCTGCACAGTGTGCTACTGGTGGTTGTGATGCCAGGTCTTGCATTCAAGTGGTTTCCTTACTGTGAGTTCTCAATATTTGATACTCCCTAGGGTTGGCACCCCACTCCAGTACTCTTGCCTGGAAAATCCCATGGATGGAGGAGCCTGGTAGGCTGCAGTCCATGGGGTTGCTAAGAGTCAGACATGACTGAGCATCTTCACTTTCACTTTTCACTTTCTTGCGCTGGAGCAGGAAATGGCAACCCATTCCAGTGTTCTTGCCTGGAGAATCCCAGGGACGGGGAAGCCTGGTGGGCTGCCATCTATGGGGTTGCACAGAGTTGGACACGACTGAAGCGACTTAGCAGCAGCAGCAGGGTTAGTTCTCTGGTAGTCTAGGGTCTTAGAGTCCGTGCTCCCACTCCAAAGGATCAGGGCTTAATCTCTGGTCAGGAATGAAGATTCCAAAAGTGGTTTGTTATGGCATTAAGTGAGATGAAAACAAATAGCCAAAAATGAGAAACCAAAGATGAACCCCAGACAAATGGCAATTACAAAATCAAGCAAATACTAATTAAAATAATGGAATATACACAAATACATATACACCCATCAGCAAAATCAAAACAGTCCAACTAAAAGTACAGTAGATTGACCTGGTAAACAAAGTAAATAAAAAATTATATTTGCCAGTTGAACAAAATTAACTAAAGCACAAACCAGAAAACAAAACTAAAGCAAGGTGCCAAGTGGGGAGTAAAGCAATGAAAACAAATCTAACAAATATGTTTAGAGGAAAGGAAAGAAAGAAAAGGAAGAATAGATATGCAAGGTTAAATAGAGGTAGATGAAGAACATTTATATACATTAAAGATTTAACTGCAAGGGGAAAAGAACAGGAAAGGCAAACAAAGGAATAAATGTAGAAAAATATAATTTTTAAAAAAAATTAAAATTATAAAAAAGAGAAAAGCAAAAAAAGGAAGCAGAAAGAAAAAAAGAAAAAAGGAAAGCTTCACAAAACTGGTAAAGCCCAACATAGAGGCAGAGGTTTATAACAATAAAAAGTGTAACTGAATATACACATATACATATATACCCATAAGCAAAATCAAAACAGTCCAGTAAAAATAAAGGACAACAGATTGGCAAACAAAGGAAACCAAAAATTATATCTACCAGTAAGAACAAAACTACCTAAAGCACAAACTGGAAAACAAAACTAAAGCAAGGTACCAATTGGGGAATGAAGCAATGAAAATAAAACTAACAAATATGTTGAGAGGAAGGAAAAGAAAGAAAGAATAGATATGCAAAGTTAAATAGAGGTAGATATAGACGATTTATATACATTAAAGATTAACTGCAAGGGGAAAAGAACAGTAGGAAAAGCCAAAAAAGAGGAATGAATGTAGAAAAAATAATAATAGGTTTAAAAATTAAAAATTAAAATTAAAAAAAGAGGAAAGAAAGGAAAACCACAGAACTGCAAAAGCCCAACATAGAGGCAGAGGTTTATAACAGCAATAAAAAATGTGACTGAGGAAAAATAAAAAGCTCAAAAGCTTAATTAAATTTCATAGTGCCAATAAAATCATCAACTACAACAGAGGTGGGAAAAAAAAAGGAAAAATAAATCCAAAAGCATCTACAAGAACAAGTCAAAACATATGCATAATAAATGTTTTTCTTAAGTCACTGCTGTTAGAGTCCTTCCCTTGCTGGGAGTCACAGTCTACCTCACCTCCCTGGGATGCCCTCCAACACTGTGCTCATCTCTGGACCTATTGTGGGGGCAGCTCAGATTCTAATTTGGTCCTACTCCTGTGTTTCTTGCCTCCAATGCCCACAGGTCTCTGAACTAGTGCATTTTCTTTTGTAGGAGCTCTTGATGTGCTTTTATATATTCTATAGACACAGGGTCTGCCTAGTTGATCGTGTGGATTTAATCTGCAGCTTGTACAGCTGGTGGGAAGTTTTTGAGTCGTCTTCCTTAGTCACACTGCCCCTGGGTTTCAGTTGTGATTTTATTTCCACCTCTGCATTTGGGTCGTCCACTGGGGATTGCTCCTGAGGCTGCCCTGGAGGACTTGGGTTTGCCCCTGTGAGGGCTAGGTGTGGAAGTGGTGTAGCTGCTTGGGTCGCAGGGGTTCTGGCAGCACCAGGCACTCAGGGGAGTTGGCAGCTAGGGCAGCAGGAAATATAGTGCTCTAGAAGGGTATGGCAACCAGTATTGGCCAATACACTCCGGTATTCTTGCCTGGAGAACCCCTCTGAGAAGCCTGGCAGGCCACAGTCTACAGGGTTGCAAAGAGTTGGACAAGACTGAAGTAACCCTGCACACATAGACACAAGATTCCTTTTTCCTATGGCAGCTCTGCCTTCGAGGGAGTTGAGTGTGAAGATGGCGCAGTGCAAAGTGTGCAGGGTCACAGACTGCTTCATCCAAGGAGTTATGGCCCTATCAGAGTCTTTTTTCAAGCCTCTTGTAGCTGGCGGTCAGAAGGCCTCTTTGGCCAGTCTTTCTCCATAGCTCCACTGTTCAGGCACTTAGAGGGCTCCCTTGCGTGGGGTCCTTCTCTGTTGTTTGGTACATCAGGCACGTAGAGGGGCCCCCTGATTGGGGTCCTACTCTGTAGTTCAGCGTGTCAGGCATTTGATGGGCCGGCCTCTCTATTGTTCAGCTGCCAATGCTGGCCTGTGGGGAGAGAGAGGCTATGGTGATGGCTCCACGCCCTACGTGTGACTCAGCAGTATCGCCATGCTTCCATGGCTGCCTGGCTTTCTTCCACAGGGATTTCCCACCAAGTCTCCTCTCTCACATCCCCTCTATCAGCCTCTCCACAGTCAACAGCAGCCCTCACCCTGGGATTGCTCCACAATCCCTAAACTCCAGCTCCAGCGGCTGCCCCTTCCAGGGTACCGGCATCCCTGCCCGGGGTAAGTATGGCTGTGGCAAGGACTGTCTGATTCTCATTCTGTTTAGACTGCCACAGATCAGCTGTTTGACTCTCAGCCTTAAATGTTTCTCCTCTGACTCAGACAGTTGCCCCGATGTGGAGATCGGACCCGTGCTTCAGTTCCCCCACTTGCTGAGGGCAGGTCCAGTCCTACCAACACTCTTGTTTTTCTCCCTAGTTCCTTCCTCCTATGGAGTTTTCCGTGGTTCTGTATATTCTTTTCTGCTGGTCAGGTACTCCTGTCTGCTCTCAGCTGGTGTTGTGTGTGCACTTCTGTGTCTGAAGGTGTATTTCTGATGTATCCGTGGACAGTCCATGTCCACCTACTCCTCCACCATCTTGTTCTCTTCCAATGCTGCTTTTTAAAGGGAGGAATGAAATCAAAATGGTGTGATGGAAAATAGGACTGTCAGGTTGATGGCTACTTGAGGATGGTAGAGGTGTTTAAGTGAGTAGTTTTAGATTTACTTCAGACTTTCCTTTTTTTAAATGAGATTCCTCACAATCTTCAGAGCAGTGACAAGAAAGTTTATTCCTGAGAAATTATAACTTTACTCTTTAATTATTTCTATTGTCATTACTCAGTTATTTCTGATTTCCCTGCCCTAGCATTTTGTTAAGTAAAATTTCAGTTTCCTCTTATGTTATATCTAGTACTTGTGAGTCAGATGGCTGCAATTGGCTAGCCTTTTTTTTTTTTTTAACCTTTTCAACAGCTGTGGAATGAAATGTACAAACATCCATTGACCATGTGACATGCAGAGGCCTCTTTGTTCATATCTTTGCATTCTCTGTCTTCTCCTTGAGCCACTGCTTCTGAACCAACAGATGGGGCTCTCCAGTGGAACGTGAGAGGTATACTTAACTTTGAGGAAGTTTTCAATATGAACTATGTGACCGAACTTCACAGTCATCTGATTTCCAATTTAGTAATTATTGGAATAATTAGATGAGTTACTCTGCAGATGGCAATGAAGTTTCTTGACATATGTGCCCTTGTCATCTATCGCAGATGATACATGTAATGCTTGTTCTTCATCATAGCATTTGTATATATGGAATGCAAGATGACTGTAGACTTTCCTGCCAAATTCCCTTATTTTGTTTAGACTCAAACTCAGCGGCATCAAACTCTCTGGCTTTGACCAATAGAATTGTTGGCTTGCTGTGTTCGGTGTTACACATTGATGCTAGAGCTCTGCTGATACAATTCCCATACTCTACAGTATTCAGACTTTATTTTTAATTCTAAATTCTGAATAATAAAATTATACAATCTTTAAACATGAAGAAAATCACTTCCAAGCCAAATCTCAGAAAACTCATTTTTCTCATGTTTCTTCCCAGTCTTTACTAGAAGACTGGAATTGAAACATCTTTTTGAGATGAAATTCATATTCCTTAAAATTCACACCTCTTAAAGTGTACTATTCGCTGGGTTTTAGTATATTCACAAAACTGTACAAGCATCAGCACCATCTCATTTCAGAATAATTTCATTACCTCAAAAAACAAAACCCATACCCATTTGCAGTCACTCGTCATTTCTCCCTATTCCTCCCACTATCCTGCTAGCTTCTGGAAATAATTCATATACCTTCTGTCACCTTGGATTTGTCCATTAGACATTTAATATAAGTGGAATCAATTACACAATTATGTGGCCTTTTGTCAGATGTTTTTCACTTAGTATAGTTTTTATTTTTTAAGTTTCATCCATACTGTAGCATGTATCAGTACCTCATTTTTTGGTGGAATAATATTCCATTGTATGGATATGCCACATTTTATTTATCAGTGCCTGGACACTTGGTCTATTTCCACTTTTTTGGCTATTATGAATAATGCTATGCACACTCATCACAGGTTTTTTTGTGAATGTGTGTATTTTCAATTCCATTGGATATATACCTAGAAAAGTGGAATTGCTAGGTTATATTTGTCATTTTAAACAATTTTTAGAGAGGTTTGTTTGTCTGCAACTCTGGTTAAGCAATTCTTACAAGTCTGAGGTCACTGCTAACTTCTCAGTCATTTCCTTGATACTCTACTCATATAGAAAGTATTGGGTTGGCCAAAAATTTTGATCAAGTTTTTCATAAGATGTAACAAATAAACCTGAACACATTTTTTGGCCAACCAGATACATACACTAAACTATAGTTTAATGTAGCATTTGGCTCCCAGTCTCTCATGCACCTCTTCAGACTTCCAATTAAGTACCCATAAATACACTTACTCCTTGGAAGAAAAGTTATGACCAACCTAGATAGCATATTCAAAAGCAGGGACATTAGTTTGCCGACTAAGGTCCGTCTAGTCAAGGCTATGGTTTTTCCTGTGGTCATGTATGGATGTGAGAGTTGGACTGTGAAGAAGGCTGAGTGCTGAAGAATTGATGCGTTTGAACTGTGGTGTTGGAGAAGACTCTTGAGAGTCCCTTGGACTGCAAGGAGATCCAACCCATCCATTCTGAAGGAGATCAACCCTGGGATTTCTTTGGAGGGAATGATGCTGAAGCTGAAACTCCAGTACTTTGGCCACCTCATGCGAAGAGTTGACTCATTGGAAAAGACTCAGATGCTAGGAGGGATTGGGGGCAGTAGGAGAAAGGGATGACCAAGGATGAGATGGCTGGATGGCATCAGCGACTCGATGGACATGAGTCTGAGTGAACTCCGGGAGATGGTGATGAACAGGGAGGCCTGGCGTGCTGCGATTCATGGGGTCGCAAAGAGTCGGACACGACTGAGCGACTGAACTGACTGTCTGAACTGATCCATAAATACACAGAAAAAGATGAAATTAAAATTGATACATTATGAGAGGAATATGAAGTCTCATGAAATAACCACACTCCTTGAACTAAGTTTTCCCTCTGCTTTAGGTACATTTGTGCTTATTCCTAGTGTTCTTCACCATCCAACTCAAAAGACTTTATCTTCTCCCACTGTCTGCCATGGACCCAGATATACAGAGTTTACAGTAGTGAAGTAGGTAACGGCACACTTTCACCTGTTTAGTTAAATGAAAAGTGTAGGCCATATTTGAGGCCTGCTAGGATGCAGAAGAAAAAAGAACGTAGAAATTGGTAACTAAAGAAATAGTACCCTAGTTTAAGACAGAAAGAAGAACAGTTGGCACAAATTATCAGACATCATTGAAGAAAATTCTTCCAAGCTTTAAAAAAGTCATGGATATGCGAAAAGACTAGGTTCTAGGGAAAATCAACAAAAGATTCCATAAAATGTCACATTCTGATAATCTTTGGTATTAAAAGAAAAATTAAATTAAAATTTTGTTTTGAAAAGATTCTAGACCAAAAAATTCTGTTGCCTATACAGTAATAAAAAGTAGCTGCAGTGTCACATTCATTTATGAAACATTAAACATTAAAAGTTAATGCACTGATGTCTAGATAATTTTGAGGAGAAAAACATTTTGGTACCTACCTAGGAATTTTGTCCCTACTCATAGTTTAGTCACTGCTACAAGAATGATTACTAACAAAAATATTTTCATCTACAAAAAGCAGAGTTATTTTGAATAATACAAGAGCTTTCTCTCAATTCTTTCTTTCATCTTTGGAGATTTATATCGAAACTCCTTATATATATATATATATATAGTCTTCAATCTGGAATTTGTGAATGTTTTTATATTAAATGCATTAATATAAGATAGTATCTCAGTGTTGGTAAAAATAAGAAAATATAACAGAAAACAATGATAGGTGGTGAGTTTCAACATGATCTTTAAAAAAATTTTCCAATATTTTAAAAATATTTTACGAAATGCATGAATCATTTTTTCTTTAAATCTCTAAAAAAAAAATAGAAGTTTTTATCTAGAAAATTTTTTTACAAGACAGTAAAGGTAAAATCAATACAGATAATTAGTATTTGCCCAAATATCAGTACAAAAAACTTAACTGTGGTTGTCATCATCTTTTTCTATATTTTGTAGATTTTATGTAATATGCATCATGTTGTTTTATAATGGAAAAATACAGTGTATTAAAAAAATCAAGATTTAGTTTCACTAATGAATGGCATTATTAGGTGCAAATGTTTCTGCTTGTAGACAATAGATGAACCTTTTTTTCCCTAAGCCTGGATCTGATAGAAATCATATCTTATGTTGTTAGTGTTACTGACCTACTTGAGGTATATATTTTCTTTCCATGTATCAACATATCATAGCACAGAAGAATTCAATATTTATTTAAGCATCAAATATGTATCATGCATCTCCTAGGCTAGCTGCTGAGAGCACATTGGGTAACTGAGGCAAAGTCCTTGTTCTTATGAAGTTGAAAATTTAACATTTGAAAACACTTGAAAAAGCTGTTGAAGTCTCAGTGGGAGGAAATTCATAGTAGAAGCATCCAGCCTGGTCAAGAGGAACAAAAAAGGCTTTCAGAGGAAGTCTAGTATCAGTGTTAGACAGTAGAGAGTGCACAATCATTCCATGGATTTGAAATAGTCTCTCCAAAGGTCTGGAGGTGAGCTATGTTTGGGGAACCAGAAATAGATGAATATGATGGCAACAAAGAGTTTGATGCTGGGGAGTGATGAGTGATAAAGGCTAGAATCAGCAGCTAGGTCATGAAAAGTCTTGCAAACCAAGTTGAGGACTTCAAGTTTTGTCCTATGTGTGATGGGAAGCTGTTGGAGGGTAAATTAGTTTCTGAGGGTTACCATGACATTACCAAATGCTTGACAGCTTAAGACAACAAATTTGTTCTCTCACAATTTTGGAGGCCAGAAGTCCAAATTTAGGATATCAGCAAAGTTGATTCCTCTGGAATCTCTGAGAGAGTACCTCTTCCAGGGCTCTCTCCTAGCTCTTGGTGGCTGCTGGCAAGCCTTGGCATTCCTCAGTTGGCTTCATAACTTCAATCTTTTCTCCCATCTTCACATGGTCTTTGTCTCTCTGTTTTCTCCTTTTCAGTGTCTTTTAGAAATACTTATCACTGTATTTAGGGCCCACCCTGGATAATTTCATCTGAAGATCCTACCCTAATTTATTTTAAATAAGGTCACATTCTGAGATTCAAGGTGGATGTCTCTTTTGGGGGTCACAATTAAACCCACTGCAGAGGGCTTTAGTGGGGCAATTGAACAAATCAGACTTACTTCAGAAGGATCACTCTGGCTGCTTTGTGGAGAAGGGATTTGTTGAGGGGTAAGGCTGGGTACTTGGAGATCAGTGGGAATCTGGGTAAAGGATCCTAGAGGCTTTGGAGGTAAGAAAGTGGAGGTGAGTGTAGGGTACTCTGAAGATGGTCAGTTGTGACTGGGAAAAAGCAGGGCTATGGTTGAAGAGCAGAGAAGGCAATGGCACCCCACTCCAGTACTCCTGCCTGGAAAGTCCCATGGATGGAGGTGCCTGGTGGGCTGCAGTCCATGGGGTCCCTAGGAGTCAGACACGACTGAGCGACTTCACTTTCACTTTTCACTTTCATGCATTGGAGAAGGAAATGGCAACCCACTCCAGTGTTCTTGCCTGGAGAATCCCAGGGACGGGGGAGCCTGGTGGTCTGCCGTCTCTGGGGTCGCACAGAGTCGGACACGACTGAAGTGACTTAGCAGCAGCAGCAGCAGCATGGTTGAAGAGAGCATATGGTGACGAGGAGGGGCTCTTAAGGATGGGAGACAGTGACATTATTTTTAATGCAGGTGAAAACAATGTGGTCTCTACTAAGGGAAGTAGTTGAAAATACAAGAATTGGTGGGAGGGGGGAGATAGAGATGATTTTAAGTGTAGCTGATTTACAGTGTTAGTTTCAGGTGTACTGTGAAATGTTTAAGCTATACATATACAGACATATTCTTTTTCACATCATTTTCCATTATGGTTTATTATAGGTTATTGAATATAGTTCCTGGTGCTATACAATAGGACCTTGTTTTTTTTAATCTATTTTATATGTAGTAGTTTGTAGCTGCTATTCTCAGGCTCCTACTTTATCCCTTCCCCATCCCTCTGGGATAATTAATGCAAGAGAGGGAAATGGGGTGTGGAGCACAGCCTGTGTACAAAGCAACGCATCCATCTCATATTTGACTGCTCCTAGGTATTTTAAAAGGTCTGCAAAGCTGATAATGATGCTACTGAGGGAGATGTTAATTCCTCTTTGAGAACGCTCTATGTGCTTGGTACCATACAGGTTATTTTCCATGTGTTAGCTCATTTAATCTTTAATGTAGCTATATTTATTGTCCTCTTTTATTACTTAGAAAACTGAAGCACAGAGAGGTTAAATAATTTGCTCAAGGCCACACAGATAACAAGTGGCAAATTGTGATTTCTTCCCAGGTGGTGTGACTGCTGAACGTATGCCAGTAAACGTTGCTACCTGTGTTGCCTCTAGAGGCAGAGGAAATAATCAATGCATGCATACTTTTTAAATTCACAATATATGTTGGTTTTGATAAGCAGGCACTATTATCATTTTGCAGATTACAAAGCTATTTTTGTCTTGTTTGTTCTTTTTCTGGCTTGCCACTGGATTGATTTAGTGAGGCAGTGCCATTTATTTTCTTTTCATAGGGTTGGGACTGGTTTGATTCATCCTTTCTCTATCTGGAAGGTAGCATGAGCTGTATATTATCTCTTCATATTATTAATCCACATATTAAACCTGCTCAAGAATTAAAACTACTCTCAGGAGAGTCATTTTCATAAGCTTTCACGTATACCCAATTGCCTTGAATAACTCTTCCTGACACCTGCTTTGTGATTGATTCCTTTATACAACTTGATTTTTGGATTTCTTTATGAAATGTTGTCTTTACTCAAATGACATTTCTTTGAAGGAATCTTCTCTCAACCTGGAACTAGCTCTGACCTTTCTGTTCTATGTACCTGAGAGCTGAACTCAATAGCTGGGACTATGGACCTGGGCAGCACAGAGTCATTTAAAGCTTGGGAATTTTTTGATGAGGAGGGGACAGGGGAAGATGGAAATTGATCTTCCAAAATTCTAAAATATTAGCATTCAAAATATAATTCTAATTTATAATATGGATGCACAGATTAGGAATTTTCTTGTCATTGGTTTCTTACCATTGGTAATCATCACCATCATGTGTTGCTTAGTTGAATTAGAAAGACAATATCCAGGAAATGACTTTCCTCCAATTGCTAATTTGAAGGATGTATGTCTGCAACTTTGTCTTGTATAATTAGTTTTTCTAAGTTTTAAGCAGTTGTATTTTTAAAAGACTTGCTTTTATAGCACTGGTCAGCCATATTCAAACGCAACTCATTTGACTGATATCTAATAGCTTGCATGCTTGCTGTTGAATATTAAGTGAAGGAGAGGGGCCAGAGGAGTTATATTATAGGCAGAAGAAGCCATATGTGTAAAGGAATGGAGGTCTGTCATCTAGGAGCCAGCCTAGCCTGATGGACCTGGCAATAGTCCTTTCCTTTCCCCTGTACACAGTGCTGGGGATGCCAGCAGGTCAGGACTTGCAGAGTATCTGGCATTCTCATAATTGTGAAGATTCCAGATAACTTTGATCAGTTGTTAGAACTAAAAGGTGGTTCGCTTGGTGATATTTTTTCCTTTGTGTTCTCTTGCTAGTCCCTCCCGAGGCCATCGGTTTCTTGTCTGCAGCTGGGGTCTTTCTTGTTCTTCTGGTTGTCCTCTTCCTCTTCATCAACAAGAAGCTGAGTTTCGAGACCACAGGAGGCCTTCCATGCCTGGAGCAACGCGGGAAGAGAAAGCACTCTAAAGACAAGACTGGAATCTGCAAAGGACCAGGTAAGCATTATGCTTCGCAGTCTCCTGAGCTTGGCATTGGCTGTGGTTTTGGTCGGGGAAGGAATGTCACTGTTCCTGGATGGACCCCATTAAGAAGTCACACATGAGCAGTTTAGCAGCTGCTGTGGTGGCATGATGAATGGACATTACCAAAGAATACATTAGCTTTAGGAAAGTAATGCTCTCTTTAGGGTCCAAAGAGCAGATGGGAAAAGGCTGACCACCGGTTCCCGTCTTCTTAGCTTTTTAGATGTCTGTGTTGAGTTTCCCTCTGACTAATGCTTGAAGGAAAAGGAAAAAAAAAAAAAAGGATTTTGATTGACAAGAGCCTTGATGTGTTTTGGTTTCATTATTTTGGAATGATATTGACACTTCACTTTGGTTAGATGTTTCTGAGATTTTCAGTGCTTAGGGCCATTCCCCACCTTGTATGGCAACAGTCACTTTTCTAAAGGGAGGTTTTAAGTTCATTGAATCTACCACTTCACTTACTAACTTCCTCCCTTCAATTTAATGGGGAAAATAACACACTAAAAGAAATAATCGGCTTCTGGTTCTTAAAGAACATATTCTATTTTCGATTACTGAAGGATAGAACTTTGTGATACAGGATGTTATCACAAAGTGATTATAATCACACAAAAGCTGGACGTTTAAAGACAGTACTCTTATTTTATAGGTAACCACTTGGCTTTTAAAAAAAATTTGTTAGTCTGATTCTCACTCTTCTCCCCCATGGCCCATGGGTGGGGCATGACAACTGGTGGAGGGACAGTCTTACATTATGTGTTTGAGCTGGGGCAAGGCCTTGAGGAAAACACCCCTTAGCTATCCCACAGCCTGGACCAATGACAATATTTGATTTATTGGTATGGTACCTTATGTAAATATGGTTTAACTTGTTCACTTTGCTATAATAAAAGGCATAATTTAGGAATAATTATGTATTAATTATCTATTACTTTAACAAATTACCCCTCACGAAAATATTTATTATCTCACAGTTTTCAAAATTGATGAATAGGGGGCTTCCCTTATGGCTCAGATGGTAAAGAATACACCTGCAACGTAAGAGACTGGGTTTGATCTCTGGATCAGGAAGATCCTCTGGAGGAGGAAATGGCAGCCCACTGTGGTTTTCTTGCCTAGAGAATTTCATAGACAGAGGATCCTGGTGGGATACAGTCCCTGGAGTCACAAAGAGTTGGACACGACTGAACAGCTAACACTTTCACTTCACTGTCATGTATTAATTACTTATTGCTTTAACAAATTACCCCACAACAAATATTTATTATCTCACAGTTTTCAAAGTTGATGAATATGGGGTTAGCTTAGTTGAGTGGTTATTACAGATCAGAGTTTTTCATGATGCTGCAATCAGAATGTCAGCTGCAGCCATCTAAAGGCTTGATTGGGGCTGATGACTTCACTTCCAGGCAGAAGGCTTTAGTAGCTATGTGAACCCTCCGCAGAGCTGCTTGAATATATTTTTCACATGGCAGCTGGCTTCCCCCAGAGTGAATGATCCAAGAGAGGAGAGCAAGAGAAAGTCAGTTTTTTAATGACCTAGTCTAGGAAGGTCATTCAATATCTCCTCCACCACATTCTGGTCGTTTACTAAGTACAGTCTATCTTCAGGGAAGGGGAATTAAGGTCCACTTTTTAAGGAAACAGTATCAAAGAGTGTGCAATGTCTCTTAAAATCACCATAGGGGAGAATAATGGAAGGGGTGTAAAGTGTAGTTCTGACAGTTGATTGGGCATTCTTACTGTTGCAGTAGCCTTAGTTTTTGAACTCCACTTGAGACATCTGGCTTGTCTTCTGAAAACAGAGTGGAATATTTAAAATAGAATTTTTCATGTGATATCTGGACTTACAAATGCTTTAGCCACTATTGTTTTAGCTGAGACATAGGTGAGACTTCTGCTTGGTCATGAGGTGATATGGAGTTAGGGTTCATAGTGATTCTTTCCTCTTTCAGCAACTCACCCTCACTAGTTGTATGACTGAGGCAAATTATGGAACCATTCTAAATGTTTTCCTTATCTGTATATCGGGGTCGTCAACACACCCCTTAAAGGGTTGGTCTTGATTATGTGAATTAATTTTGTAAGGATACCAGCATGATGCCTATGGTAGAAGGCCTAATAGAACTTTCACCATGGTTGTGTAGTATTAACACAATTCCAGTCATAGTAGTGGCTTCTAGGAGTGACATCACACTTGTATTCATTACTTAAATTGGGAGATTAAAGTTGGTGATGTTTTCTCCTTTTCAGACTCTAATAAGTACAAAGAACTAAGGTTAGAGCTATCTAAGATTATTTTCTTTTTGTCTTGTTTGACATGTTATCTGAGTAATTTAGAGACAATTATGAATTATACTTGCAAATAAGTTGAAGATAATATTGAAACAATAACAATAAAGCATGAACCAGAAGCTGTTAGCTCAAGCAACACTCAGAGTGGGATCATCTGAAGGGAGCTTTAAAAATAGTTTAATCAGGAGAATCTACAAATTACAACTTAGAAACAAACACCTTCATTTTGACATTTCTCCTTTGAAAGTTTAATTATTATTGATCAAGAGTCTTTGAAAAATGTTGCTCTAGCCCAGATTTTATCTAACTTTTGATGTCTGCCTTAATTATCATCTGCAGAGCCCTGACTTCTCAGTGAAGATGGGATGTTCTCAACATATTTTGACAAATGTTAGGAAGGGAGGAAGGCAGCCTGGTATGGTAGAAAGAGACACAGTGAAGACAGCCAGAGCTTAGTTTTGCCTCTAATTGGCTGTGGTATTTTGGGAGGTTCACTTCACTTCTCTGGGTCTTAAGTCCTCACTTGCAAATTTGTGAGTCTGGGCTAGGTTTCTCCCCATTGCTACAATGCAGTCCTATTTGATCCTTGGGGTTACCCTAGCAATTTCTTCCCTAGGTCTCAGTCTACGAATGGAGGAGACCTAATGAAAATGATTAAAAACCAACAAGACCATCTTACTCTGAGGTTGAACCATATGAAATTTCCATTTTTATATATCAAAAAGGGCTGGATATTAGCAACCTAATCATTATAATCTAATATATGTGTGAGGTTCTGAAGAATAAAATAATTTTTTTTTGTTTCTGTGATAATATTAGAGAAGCAGACATGACAGTTTATTTTCTGAGCCCATTGTACAAAATAATTTGCCCCACAAAAATGCCTTTTAGACTATATATTGTTTTCAAAATTCAATGGATTTTCACATATCATTTATCTGAATGTAGGTAAGGGATAAAGAACTGAAACAGTTTCTTCCTAATAACATAGGTAATAATAATAATTAGATAATGATAATTGATGGCTATCATTTATTTAGCATTTACTATTCACACACTTGCTAAGTCTGTTACATGGATTATTTGACTTCTTAATGCAAAGTACTTGTGTTATTTATTGGTAGTGAACGCTTTGGGGGAAGGGTAGATATGGGTTGTAACAAAGAAGCCATTGTTCAGTGTTTTAAAAAATTTTATTCATTTTTAATTGGTGGAAATGTTCAGTGTTGAGATAAAAGTTGATTAAAAATAAAAATCCCATGGTGAAATAATAGTTTTTAAAGAATCGTAGTTTTGAAAGAGAGATAAGATTTTGTTTTGTTTGTTTTTCCCTCAGAAGCTTTCTTTATGTATCAAAGGCAACATTTAGAAGTTGGAGCAGAGAGCTTAATTTCCAGAAGCACAGTATAGAAAGGATGGAGGATGTACAGGAGGGTGGTTCCTCCCAGGCAGGGAGGAGAAGAAGAAAGGCTTTCCACCACTGGGAAGGGCAGCCCATGGCTTGGAGGGACTACAGGAAAAGAGATTTGGAGGGCTTGAAAGTTGCCTGGACCCTGAGAAGGGTGGCGGGTGTGGGGCCACCTGCTGTGGTCGTAGTGAGAAGATCGGAGTCCAACATGGCCCGAGGAAGTGACGAAAAGCAGAGCGCCATGTGCATCCCCTTGGGGAGGGTGGCTGGAGACTGCCTCACATGGGTCCCACGTGGGCCCAGCATGGCTGCTGCAGAGGTGGAACATACTGGTGGGGATGCGAGGAGAGACCTGGAGACGATTTCTAGCACAGTTCCTCACTGAGTAGCTCACGTCACATAGGGTTTAGGAGTTTCTGCATGACCCTCTGGGGAGAAGACAGTAGCAGTCTAGGAGCACTGTCTTCCTGCTAGGGAGTAGTCGCACCTTGTGGTGGGTGGCCTGTATCAGAGGCTGGGGAGCACACCGCCTGAGGCCTCCTAGAGCCAGGACTGGATTCAAGAGCACATAAACGGTGCAGCTGCACAGGGCTCCATGCCAGAAAGGGACGCTTCTCTTGGGTTAGTGCTCTGCTGTTGCCCTCTTGAAATTCTTAATGGTTTTTGAACCAAAGGTCCTTCCATTTTTGCACTGGGTCTTCAAATTATGTACCTGTCTTGCCTGGAAGGATCCTAGGAGGTACTGCAGGTACACAGCCTTCCCTGGGAAGGCTGTAGAGACAAAGGCTAACACTCCTCTGCGGGTCAGGGGAGCCAGCAGGGAGGAATAGCACATCATAGCA
This sequence comes from Budorcas taxicolor, assembly GCF_023091745.1. Taxonomy (NCBI): domain Eukaryota; kingdom Metazoa; phylum Chordata; class Mammalia; order Artiodactyla; family Bovidae; genus Budorcas; species Budorcas taxicolor. Next base: position 72,315,810 of record NC_068919.1, read on the forward strand.
AATGAGCACACATCTGTGCCCATTGCTCTCTGATGAACAAGAGCGTGGAGTGGGAGTGCAAATCCCCCAAACTGATTATTGATCCCAAATGAAACTGACTGACTAAGGAAGCAGGCTGAAGTTTAGTGTCTCACCATGGAGCATGGGAAGGCGTGGAGGTGACAGACAAGAGCCCCATGAGACAGAGTGTGTCTGCATGCTCAGTTGCTTCAGCTGGGTCCAACTCTTGGCGACCCTATGGACTGTAGCCCACCAGGCTCCTCTGTCCATGGGATTTTCCCGGCAAGAATACTGGAGTGGGTTGCCATGACCTCCTCCAGGGGATCTTCTTGACCCAGGGGTCAAACCTGTACCTCTTAAGTCTCCTGCACTGGCAGATTTTTTTTTTTTTTTTAACAACTAGTGCCACCTGGGAAACCCAGACAGGGTGTTGACAGCTTTTGTACATTTAAGCAAAGCTGGTGCTCAGCCAGGGCTCAGCAGTCAGCTGTGCCAGCTGGAGCTTGGGAGTGAGGTGGTTCACATGTGACAGTGTCTCCCTACCTACCAGTTGGTTGGAAAGCCCAACTGGCCAGTTCCTCCTCAAGACTACTCCCACCCCTTCACCTGCATTGGGATGATTAACTTCTGGTCTAGCAGGAGCTCCGACCAGCCCCACCTTTATCTGCTTGGGTCATGATGGCTGTGGTTGTCAGATACTTTTGGTTTCAGTTCTGCATTTAGGTCAGAGTATGTTCACGTACAACCTTCTTACAGCATAATTCAGTACGTAGATACTATTAAAATCTCCATGTTATAGATGAGGCAACAGAGGCTTTGAGGGATGAATTGTTTTCCAAGGTATTAAGTGGCAAAGTAGAGACTCATATCCAAAAACTGATTAATGTCAGATGCTAACGTCTTAATTGCACTACTCTTTTGCCCACCTGTTCTTCTCAACGCAAGCCACTCTTTCATGCTTTTGAACTTCTGGGATGGGAGAAAGTAGGGGAAAGGGAGGATTTGGAGGATGGTTTGGTTTCCCTGTGGCTGCCACACAAATGATCACAAACTTGGTGTTTTAAAAGAACATAAATTGATTTTCCGCACAGTTCTGGGGACCAGAGGTTTGAAATCAAGGTGTTCACACTCTCTCCCAGCCTCAAGTGGCTGCCAACTATCCTTGGCATTCTTGCGCTTGTGCCTGTTTCATGCCCGTCTCCGCTTCCATCTTCACATTACCTCCTCCTATGTGTGTCTTCTCTCTGCCACTTGTCATTGGATTTAGGTCTCACCCTGATAATCTAGGAAGATCTAAAGATCCTTAACATAGTCACACCTGCAAATATCCTTCCACCATTCAAGGTTTCGGGGACTAGAACATGGATATATCTTTTTAGGGACCACCATTTAGCATTAGGAGAGTTGATGAATTGAATAGAAATTTTTTCTTCCTCCATTATCCTTGAACAGTGGTATTTCACATTCTCCATCTGGGTTAGAATGATTCTTACAAAGAGATAACAAAAGCTGGTCAGATATTTTTGGTATAGACTATAATCAGCAGACAGAGTGTTTCCCAGCTGCGAGCCCAGTTGAACTACACTGAGTCTCAATCCTGGGAGGCTTTTAAAAAACAACCAGTGATCAAATCCCACTGCAAACTAATTATATCAGAATAGGGAGTGACAGTAGTGAGGCAAACTGTACAGGTTTAAAAAGAATACCAGGTAATTTAAAGGTGTGGCTGCGGTGGAGTGCCATGGATGGAAGGGGTGTGTTCACTGCTAACATCCCCTTTCACGCTGGAGAGGGTAGAGCTTGAGCAATGTTAATGCTGGCCCAATTCACATTTATTTCTGCCCACAAAGTATCCATCTGGTGGTTGCCCACCTATTTCTTTCCCTGACTGTTTTATTTCAGTTCTACCTTGGTCAGCAGGCAAGCTTTTCCTTTACGATGCTTCCCCTCCCTATCACCCCATGTATACCATGGCACTCTTAGCAGATGACTTCTGCACAGGGATTTTAAAAAAGGAAAAATTATTTAGAAAAAGTGTCTATAAGATTATTCAAAGTTGTCAAATTATAACCATCTGTAATTTATACTCAAGATTCTGAGTTTACAAAATTTTAGTAAATTGGACCGAGACAGAAGAATTTGGCTGTCCATCTTTGTAACGTTCCATTGTTTTCTGAATTATTGTGCCTATATTCCATTTTCCTTTTATGCCCAAATAAGAAAGGGCAATGACACATTTTACAAATGGTATGAATCAGGATCTGAAATAGATGTAAATATATATATATATATATAAAGGGTATTGATATTGGACAGGGATAGATTCATCATCATCATCATCATTAGTATTAGCTTCTTAAGACAGAGAAGGACATTTACCCAAGTACCCATCCTGCAGTTGTAAATAAACAGTGTTGGTTTCTTTGTATTTGATGTTTAGTATGATTGATGAATAAAGTATACGTTGAAAAAGGTGTCTTAAAGGATAATATAAAAGCAATACAATTCATTCTCTTTTCTGGGAGGTTTTCTTTGCTGTCTTTAAAGTTGTATTTTCTTTGCCTGCAGGTCTGTGGGGGTGGTTTTGGGTTTGGACTGATCAAGTATTTTAGAATCAATCAGTTAGTCAGTCAGTTCAGTCGCTCAGTCGTGTCCAACTCTTTGTGAACCCATGAACCGCAGCATGCCAGGCCTCCCTGTCCATCACCAACTCCCAGAGTCCACCCAAACCCATGTCCATCGAGTCGATGATGCCATCCAACCATCTCATCCTCTGTTGTCCCCTTCTCCTCCTGTCTTCAATCTTTCCCAGCATGAGGGTCTTTTCAAATGAGTCAGTTCTTCGCATCAGGTGGCCAAAGTATTGGAGTTTCAACTTCAACATCAGTCCTTCTGATGAACACCCAGGACTGATCTTCTTTAGGATGGACTGGTTGGATCTCCTTGCAGTCCAAGGGACTCTCAAGAGTCTTCTCCAACACCACAGTTCAAAAGCATCAATTCTTCAGCACTCAGCTTTCTTCACAGTCCAACTCTCACATCCATACATGACCACTGGAAAAACAATAGCCTTGACTAGATGGACCTTTGTTGGCATCAAGAAAAGGCTAAAATGCCCCTCCCTCCTTTTTCCAATAGGATGATTAAAACCTGTCAATACCACTGAAATGCTTTTGATACAATTTATAAACTTTTGGGTTGTACAACAGTTTGTTTTAAAATTATGAATTTGCTATTTTATAAAGTTGAAGGCTTCAACCCCTCCCATCATCTCCCCTCATTGCATCTTTTTGTCCTTAAATAGTGGAATAAATGGAATAGCCTCTCTTTTCTTCTTGTCACCCTTCCCCAGTGAGGCTTATGCAAAAAAAGACCCAACCTGGAGAATAATGCCTAGAGGGGGAAGTCCACTTGTTAACAGTCTAAACTGAAAAGTATCTTCTCTTCCTATTTTAATGCTTTCATGTGTGCTATGCTATTTCATATTTTTCTAAGTATGTGTTATATTAGGTCAAACCTTTTGAAATTACTGTTTTCGTAGGTTGGAAGTTTCATATGTTTCAACTTATACCTGAGATGTAAAGCTGTAAGTAGCTTAAGAGTTTAAACACCAGAATAAGCCTTGGTAATATTCATTGTGGTGTCTAGTTACTTGTTTTGGTGACTTAAGACACAAATAAGTGAGAATGATCTTAACAAACCCATCAAAGTAGGACTGACTGAACCTTGTTTGATGGGTAAAAATTCCAAAGAATGCAGTTGAAAAGTTACTGGGTTGAGACTATTCATTCATCTATTCAATATTATTTAGTAAGAATCAATGTTATGTTACTCAGTTTCTAAATCCTGGGGAAAAAATGATAAAAAGAGATATAGTCCCCACTCTCTTGGAAATTCCATTTTTGGATAATGACAGAAAGATAAAACTGAAAGTGAAGAAGCAAATAAAATAATTATAGATTATTATACATGCTGTAAGGGCCTAAAATAAAGACTAATTGACAGGATGGAGAGATTGGCCTTAGATGTGGTAGAGCACATCTTGCTCACTGTTGGGTGGAGAGAGATAAACACACAAATACATTATATTGGTTCTGTTATTTTTTTCTTTTATGTTTTTTTAGGAATTAGCCTATTATCTTACAGAGGCTGGCATGTCCCAAATCTGCAGGGCAGTTTGATACATTAGAGACCCAGGAAAAAGCAAATGTTGCAATTGATGTCTGAAGGTCATCTACTGGTGACTTTCCTCCTTGCTCAGGGGAGGTCACTCTCTGTTAAGGTCTTCAGCTGATCAGGTCTAGCTCATGCACTTTATGAAAGGAAATCTGCTTTACACAAGTTCACTGTTTTAATTGTTAATTTCATCCACAAAAAACACCCTCACAGAAATATCCAGAGTAATATTTGATCAAAGATCTGGGCACTGTGGCCCAGCCAACTTGGCATATAAAATTAACCATCAGAGGAGCTTACTTAATATCTTTGAATCCCTGTTTCCTTCAGTGTATTATGGTAGGGAGGCTGGGAAGAGATATTCATTTTAAAAATATCTTTTTATTGTGGAAATTTTCAAACTTATAGGAAAATAGAGAATGGTATAATGAAGCCCATGTATCCATCACCCAGTTTCAACATTTATTAACAAAGACATTTTGTTTCTAAATTACACCCTATTTGTCTCCATTTCCTTGTTTTCTTTGCCCAAGAGGGAATAGATCTGTCTCTTTAAATTTTCCATCCTTTGCTGTTTATTTTCTTGCAATTTAGATGATGGATTATTGTCCCTTGCTCAAGAATTCAACCCAGCAAATGACCATGTTACACAGCTAGCTGATTGCTGGTGATGGGAGACATTAGGTTGAAGGTTGGGAAGCTACTAAAAGTCCTTCAACAGATCTGGGCACTTTACAGTCGGAATATGAGCAGCTCTATTTTCCAAGCTATTTATGTGAGGGTGCCTAGTGAGTTACCTTAGAAACAGATTCTTGTGGCATTTGAGCTGCTTCTGTGATGCTAGGATATTAATAAAAATAAATCTGAAGCTTTCTGTAGGTACAAGCTGCTGTGGAAATGTTTAGCACCTAAGTTTGAGAACTCCCAAAACACACATCACTATTTCAAAATCTGCAGATAATTCCCTTCATGATTTTTCACCTTCCCAATGACTATAGTGTATGTGTGTGTGTAGGGTGTGTATGTGTGTGTGTATACTGTATACAGTCTCGCATCAATTTTTGGCAGAAACTCTGAGACTTTTGTATTTGGAATAGCCATACTATGAAATCTTATGACTGACTTCTGGGTAGACCTCAGTGAACCTTGATAGTTTAGGTAGAAGCAATTGCTGATTGTTTGGTGAGTTGAAAGTCTTTCTTTACTCCTCCAGCATGGGTTCCCTGGATAATCTGAGAAGGCCTTAAACACACATCTTTTGCTGGAGCTAGTGAAACTGTCTCACCAACTTTGTGGATAGTTTTGAGGGGTTTTGATGTATTGAACAGAGAAGGCAATGGCAACCCACTCCAGTACTCTTGCCTGGAAAATCCCATGGGCAGAGGAGCCTGGTAGGCTGCCGTCTATGGGATCGCTAAGAGTTGGACACGACTGAGCGACTTCACTTTCACTTTTCACTTTCATGCCTTGGCAAAGGAAATGGCAACCCACTCCAGTGTTCTTGCCTGGAGAATCCCAGGGATGGGGGTGCCTGGTGGGCTGCCATCTATGGGGTCGCACAGAGTCAGACACGACTGAAGCGACTTAGCAGCAGCAGCAGCAGCAGCAGCAGCAGATGTATTGAAGACGCACATGTCATTTTCACTTATAGATGAGGAAATTACTTGTAAGTTTAACACTCGTATGTTGCTCTGCATGTGCTAAAGAATGTTATCATCACCAACAATTGATCTCACTGTGATATCTTTCAGAGATCCATCATTCTATGAGTTAGACTTATCAGAGGATACTGGGTTATATGCTTCTCTTGTCAGCAAGGATCAATATACTTTAAAGAGACACATGCCTTAAAAAAAAAAATCAATTGATGAGTAGGCAGCAAGAGAAAGGATTATTATTCGTGTAGAATAGTCAGTAGCACAGGTCACTGTTTCTGCATTGAAGTGGGTGTCTATGAGCATATGTTTAGCTAGCTATTTGAGTTGTCAGTTCTAAACTAGTTATTGGAGTACCAGCTTTAAAAATCTCATGATTTTTCTCAGTCTGACAGATTAAGGTAAAAGGAAGGGCATGTCTATGGTTATACAGTTCCATCAAAATATCCACATTCCTCTAAAACCCACTTATAGGAGCAAATGCCTTATTCACAAAATCTCACATAATTACGAGTTTATATTATTCAGGCTTTAATGTTGAGGTTTAATGACAAGGTGATGGGTACTGTTTGAAATGTATGAATTTATGGATTCCAAAAACATTTTGATTACTTTCTATTCTTTGGATCCTCAAAACAGTTCATATTATTTAGGAACAATTAATGTCAGTTTTATAGAATGAAACTGCTATCTGCTTAAAAACTGATTTTCTCTTTTATTTTCCCTGCTGCTGCTAAGTCGCTTCAGTCGTGTCCAACTCAGTGCGACCCCATAGATGGCAGCCCACCAGGCTCCCCCATCCCTGGGATTCTCCAGGCAACAACACTGGAGTGGGGTTGCCGTTTCCTTCTCCAATGCATGAAAGTGAAAAGTGAAAGTGAAGTCGCTCAGTCGTGTCCAACTCTTAGCGACCCCATGGACTGAAGCCCACCAGGCTCCTCCATCCATGGGATTTTCCAGGCAAGAGTACTGGAGTGGGGTGCCATTGCCTTCCCCTCATTTTCCCTAGTGAATATTAACCACAGAATGGTAATTTATAATTGTCATTCCTCAATAGTGTGGGCCACTTGATGAGAAAGAGGGTGATGGAGAAAACCTTACCATTAGGGCATTACCTTTTTGGATGTTTCTTTTAAAATTATCTTGAAGCAAAATACAAATCATGCATTATAAGGCACAGTATGGAAAGTATGATGAAGCTCTCTGTCTTACTGGGACTCTTAAGCAGAAAACCTTGTTTAGTTGTTTTTTAAGTTGGTCTTTGATCTTCCCAAATCTTTCCATCACTCTTCTGCCCCTAAACAAGTAATGCTTATTAAAGATGTACTTTGTAGCTCACTATTCTATGTTGGAAGGATGTCAGAGTCCTTTTAAATGTTTGTTTTTCCCACAGGTAGGCTTTATAGTCAAAGACCCAACAGGTATTAATTTTAAGAACATTTTAGCGTGAGTTCCATTTAGAATTCCCATCCCCCCAACCAAATCTGAAATGAACTCCAAATGTGTATTTTATGTGGGACTCTGTTTAGAAATGGGACACCAGTGTGAAATGTCATTTTCCATATCAGCTGGAGGATTTTCCTTTCCATTAACTGCTCTATTGGAGGATTCATACTAGGATGCTTTTTGGAATGAAAGGTAGTATTTTACTACTAGAAAGTAGGATCCCATTTATTACAGTAGTAAATGCTAGTTGAACTGAACTGTGTTAACAGAAATCTGAAGGGGTATTTGTTATTCTTCAGTAAGCAAACTTTCACATCTTTTAGTGAGAAATTGGAAGTATTAAACAAGAAAGAGAAGTAAAAAGTAAAATACAGGCCTTGTTGGTTTAAATTAGATAAATAACTATTATTTAGGTCTAACTGAATAGATACGATTTGTATTTGTATAGCTATATAAAATGTTATAAAATAGGTCACATTTGTATGTATAATTAGTTAAGAATGTTTTAATCCACTATCATGCTTAGAAAATATGCTCCCATTTCTTATGTGAAATTCCCTGCCAGTGCAACAAGAAGTGTAAAAAGGATGTTTTCAAATATTCTTTGATTGGGGCCACTGTGGCTGGGCAGACCTGAGAGACATCATGTACCACCCACCCAACCTACTTACGTTTGAAGCCACAAAGATCCCATTAAGGCTGCTGCTTTTGATGGGATCCCAGGGGGATCTGATTATTAATGTTTGCCAGACACAGAAGTATTGACATTGTCGTGTTATTAACATTACTATTCTAAGAGCCAAGTCATCAAGGACCCCTGGAGACCTTGTTTTGGTAACCACTAATGAAGGAGATAAAATGTGTAGCAATCATCATTTTAAAATAAGCAATTTTACTACCTGTTTAGTTTGTAGCTTTTGTAAACAAAGGAAAGGAAAACATTGAATGTTTGTTAGCGTTGATTTAGGTTGAGAGTTCCAACCTAAGAGTATTGCTGTGTTCATTCATAAACAGAAGGGGGCAATTATAAACAAGAATGTGAGGCTATGTTCCAGGACCTAGCAGGAACATGTGCAATGGATTAATAATTTGTGTTGGAATGGTTTTCTGGCTATACATGAAAATCTCATTAGATGAAAGATTCCTATTTCCCTCCTCACAGACATGGTGTGAACCAAATTAAAACTTGTGTAGTTTTGATTGCTGAGTATCTTTCAGAGACAGACTAACCTCACAAACCTGTGCTATTTATAGAAGTGGCAGTGGGTAAAAGAGCCCCTTTGAGAACTCAAACTGGGGCTCTGTAACAACCTAGAGGGGCGGGATTGGGAGGAAGGTGGGAGAGAGGTTCAAGAGAGAGGGGACATATGTATACCTATGGCTAATTCATATTGATGTTTGGCAGAAACCAACACAATTCTGTAAAGAAATTATCCTTCAATTAAAAAAAAATTTAAAATTAAAAAGAGCCCTTTTGAGATTCTGAAAAAATGAGAAAATAATCTTTAGGAAAAAATTTATTTATTCAACATTTTGCAAATAGATTAAAGTTTATAAAAAAAATTCCCAGATCTTACAGGATTAAGAAAACCTAGTTTGTGGAGGCCAACCAAATTCAGTTCAGTTTAATTCAGAAAATGAATGCCTTCTATAGCTTGATATGGTTGCTAAATTCTTGAATTTGTGATGTCTGTATCATAGCTATGTTTGAAGCAAAATGAATTTCATGTGTGTTGGAGTACAAAGTCCAACAGAGGGTGGCTAAGGAGAGCTCCCCAAACTCCTGATTTAGAATATTCTCTTCAAGGAATACTGACAACGTTCCAAGGGCAACTCTATCATTTTGCAGATAAGGAAATGGGTGTCTAGGGAATTAAACATCTTTCCCAAGATTGTAAGTAGTTGCAGAAGTGGAACTGGCTGATGGTACCACATATCTATTTTAGTGTTATTTCAATCGTCTCATAATCTTTTTCTTTATTGTGTGATTCCATTTATATGGAATGCCCAGAAAAGGCAAATTATAAAGATGGAAAGTAGATTAGTCATTGCCTGGGACTGGAGGTGGGAATGGGGAGTAACTATAAATGGTCACTAGAAATCTTACTGGGGTAATGAAGCCATTCTAACACTGGGTTGTAATGATGGTTGCACAATTCAATAAATTTACTAAAAAGTATTGATCTGTTTATAATTAGAATGGGTATGTTTAGAAAGGTGAATTTTATGACATGTAAGTCATTCCTCAGTAAAACTTTGCTGTTTGAGGTGTCAAAGACCAGCAGCATGAGCATTACTGGGACCTGATTGGAAAAGAAAACATTTTAGACCCTTCTCCTAACCTCTTAATAAAAAAAAAGAACTGTAAGGTAAATAGTCCTCTGAAATATTTTGATGATGAGGGTGCCGATGATGATAATCTTATTTAGCTAGTTTTCTTTTCAATTTTACTTCAATAGAAAATGCAGAAGTAAGCTTTACCTTCACTTTGGTCAAAGTTTTTATAAATGTAAAATTTATGATGTCTGGATTAATATAATTTAACTATATTCTGATAGAGTATACTGGATATATTTTTTTCTGAGATGTAAAGGATTGCATATTATTTTTAAAATAAAGTATTTTCATAGATTTGAATTTGGGAAAAGTTACTCAAGTTTTAATTGAAAATTTAATTTTTAAATGTTAAATCATTAAAAACGGTAACCACAAAACACTATGAAAATATACAGAAGGCCTTAAAATGTTAAATGAATGAAATATGATATAATACTGTCTGTGTGTGTATTCAGATATCCAAAACTATAGATTGCCTATTCTATGGTAGTGGCTCAACGGGATGCTGACAAAACGGCAAAGAAAAATTAACACCACCTGATTTCATGGAGCTTCTAGTTTAGTGAGGAAGACACTGTTAAATAATTACATAAGTGATCAATAAGCTACAATTTGTACAAAAAAGATCTTCACAACCTGGATAATCACGATGGTGTGATCACTCATCTAGAGCCAGACATCCTGGAATGTGAAGTCAAGTGGGCCTTAGAAAGCATCACTACGAACAAAGCTAGTGGAGGTGATGAAATTCCAGTTGAGCTGTTTCAAATCCTGAAAGATAATGCTGTGTAAGTGCTGCACTCAATATGCCAGCAAATTTGGAAAACTCAGCAGTGGCCACAGGGCTGGAAAAGGTCAGTTTTCATTCCAATCCCAAAGAAAGGCATTGCCAAAGAATGCTCAAACCTCTGCACAATTGCACTCATCTCACATGCTAGTAAAGTAATGCTCAAAATTCCCCAAGCCAGGCTTCAGCAATATGTGAACCATGAACTTCCTGATGTTCAAGCTGGTTTTAGAAAAGGCAGAGGAACCAGAGATCAAATTGCCAATATCCTCTGGATCATGGAAAAAGCAAGAGAGTTCCAGAAAAACATCTGTTTCTGCTTTATTGACTATGCCAAAGCCTTTGACTGTGTGGATCACAATAAACTGTGGAAAATTCTGAAGGAGATGGGAATACCAGACCACCTAACCTGCCTCTTGAGAAATCTGTATGCAGGTCAGGAAGCAACAGTTAGAACAGGACATGGAACAACAGACTGGTTCCAAATAGGAAAAGGAGTACGTCAAGGCTGTATATTGTCACCCTGCTTATTTAACTTCTATGCAGAGTACATCATGAGAAACACTGGACTGGAAGAAACACAAGCTGGAATTAAGATTGCCGGGAGAAATATCAATAACCTCAGATATGTGATGACACCACCCTTATGGCAGAAAGTGAAGAGGAACTAAAAAGTCTCTTGATGAAAGTGAAAGAGGAGAGTGAAAAAGTTGGCATAAAGCTCAATATTCAGAAAATGAAGATCATGGCATCCAGTCCCATCACTTCATGGGAAATAGATGGGGAAACAGTGGAAACAGTGTCAGACTTTATTTTCTTGGGCTCCAAAATCACTGCAGATGGTGATTGCAGCCATGAAATTAAAGACACTTACTCCTTGGAAGAAAAGTTATGACCAACCTAGATAGCATATTCAAAAGCAGAGACATCACTTTGCCGACTAAGGTCCGTCTAGTCAAGGCTATGGTTTTTCCAGTAGTCACGCATGGATGTGAGAGTTGGACTGTGAAGAAGGCTGAGCACCGAAGAACTGATGCTTTTGGACTGTGGTGTTGGAGAAGACTGTTGAGAGTCCCTTGGACTGCAAGGAGATCCAACCAGTCCATTCTGAAGGAGATCAACCCTGGGATTTCTTTGGAAGGAATGATGCTAAAGCTGAAGCTCCAGTACTTTGGCCACCTCATGCGAAGAGTTGACTCATTGGACAAGACTCTGATGCTGGGAGGGATTGGGGGCAGGAGGAGAAGGGGATGACAGAGGATGAGATGGCTGGATGGCATCACGGACTCGATGGACGTGAGTCTGAGTGAACTCCGGGAGTTGGTGATGGACAGGGAGGCCAGGCGTGCTGCGATTCATGGGGTTGCAAAGAGTCAGACACGACTGAGCAACTGAACTGAACTGAAGAAGAAGAAGAACAGGATACTAGAAGAGACTATTTCAGGGGGACACATTTGGGTCTGGATTACGAGGTTTGGTTGTCAAGCAAAGCATTGTGAAGAGCAAAGTATAAGTTAAGTCCTGAAAGGAGATGAATGGGCTTTGGGGGACAGGAGAGACCTAGAGAGAAGAGAGCTTTCTCAGCCAGTGGGGAGGAGCCTGGTAAAGTAAGATGCTGAAAGGAGGTGGTGAGATGCTAAAACATAGAAAGCAAATAGAGAGTGATTAAAGACAAGAAGTCAAACCATCCATAGCCTTCTAAATTTTGAGGAGGATTTTTTTTTGAGGGGTCGGTAGGAGAGAATGTAGAGATTCATTTCAGAGGCTGCTGAAGTGGTTTAGGTGGGAAATAATGGTGACTTGGATTTGAGTATTACTTGTGCAGGTGGTTGAAGGCAGGTAGATAGATTCAAGAGATGAAAGAATGAGTAGGCCTTGTTGGTGAAGTCTAGATGAAAGGTAAGGAGATAAGTGAACTATTAGGTTGCTATGTATTGTGATTACCATTCTAGGCAAATTGCAAAGAAAAATTATAGATGAAATACACAAAAATAACAAGATAACAAGAGGTGGGTTTAGGTGGGGGACTTATACATTATTTCCCTCTTATTTAAAATAAGTTTTCATCAAGCTGATTTATTTCTATAATTAATGAAAAAAATTTAACAAACACTAAATGATTGCAGATAATTACAGTATTGCTTAATTTATCTCTAGAGGGCTGCAATTATCTTAGTTCCATAGTTTTTTCTTATCTTCGAGCCTAGTGCATTTTCAAGTGATATGAATGATGTTTCTATCTCTTCTCTTGGAACAAAAATCAACAACCTGGTAAATCTCCTGAGATTTACCTGAGTAGTCTGAGATTAATTTCTGTTAATTGTGCCTGCATTTTGCTTTCCTCAATTTCATTACATTAGCTTCTAATTACATTCTTTTGTGCTATGGATGTTAATTGAGATTTTTAGAATCTCCTTTATTTGGGGCCGGTTAATATGTGCCACTCACTCAGTTATGCCTGACTCTTTACAACCCCATGGACTGTGGCCCATCAGGCTCCTCTGTCCATGGGATTTCCCAGACAAGAATACTGAGTGGGTTGCCATTTCCTTCTCCAGGGGATCTTCCTGACTCCGGGACTGAACCTGGGTCTCCTGCATTGCAGGCAGATTCTTTACCATTTGAGCCACCAGGGAAGCCCCGATATGTGCCAGTGGCCTTGGAGCACAGGTACACTTTTGTGGGAAGTCGACTGTGATCACTCTAGCTAGTGTGATGCAAAGTGAGATTCTTCTTCATTACGGTTGGGTCTTTAAAAAGGTAAATATTAGTCTAATATAATTCATTCAAAATTCTCAATGAAAATGTGTGTCTGAAAATGTATTTCTATGCAAAAGCAGTGACAATGTCTTAAGAAAATTATATTGTTAAAGTCACGTTAAATAGCCCCTCTGGAAATGCTGAGGACCTTTTGTGTTTATGTAACCACTGAATATTTGTGAAGTGTATTTACATCTCTGCCTTGTAGATAATAGGTGCTTCAAAATACCCAATTGGCTTATGAAATTTGGAGAATATTTAAAAGATGTTGTTACAGTGGTAGAAACCTTGAGCAGTTAAAAATTCTTGTTGTATCAACCCAAGTCTTTTTTGAGATTATTATGCTCATATAGGGGCTTCCCTGGTGGTGCAGAGGTTAAAGCGTCTGCCTGCAGTGTGGGAGACCCGGGTTCGATCCCTGGGTTGGGAAGATCACCTGGAGAAGGAAATGGCAACCCATTCCAGTATTCTTGCCTGGAGAATCCCATGGACGGAGGAGTTTGGTGGGCTATAGTCCATGGGTCGCAAAGTACAAAGCTTTCTGTTGCATAGAGTCTGGTAATAGATTTTAAAATAAGTCTTCTTTGACTTAGCTCGTAGTTTAGAATTTTTTTACTTTATTACACTTACTTTGGAAAAAGGTAGTTTTTAAAACTTTATCAAACTTATTTTGGAAAATTGCAGTTTTTTATTTTTAGAAGGATTTCATTAGTAAAATAGGCAACCAAGATGGGATGGAAATTGGATGAAAATAGACCATGGAATCCTTAAACCTGGATTTGAATCCCATGTTGACTACTTATTAGGAAAACACCTTACAATTTAAAAAATTCGTTTTATTGAAGTATAGTTGATTTACAGTGTTGTATTAATGTCTGGTGTATAACAGAGTGATTCAGTAATACATATGTATACATTCTTTTTCATATTCTTTTCCATTATAGTTTATTAAAGGATACTGAATATAGTTCCCAGTGCTATACAATAGAATCTTGTTGTTTATCCATTGTATACATAAGCTTAATGTATTTTTACCTTTTAAAATGTCAAAACTTTTAGTTTAGTAGTGAAAAGCTGATATTGAGTGCCTGTTATGTACTGGACTCTTCCAGGTGCTTTAAAAACATTATATAATCCAATTTCCATAGTTAATAGCAAGACAGGGGGTAGGGGGTAGTGTTCCCCACATTACAGATAAAGACATGTAGGTGCACCCAGATAACCTGACTGGTCCCATGCTCTGCCATAATTGAGGGAAGATCCAACACTGATTTTATGTGATTCCAAAGCCACTGCTAATTCTTTTTACACTGACTAATTTTTCTCAATGTCTACTGATGAAAGTATGTTTTGGATAGAATGAAGTTTCATGTTTTGCTTTATGCTAATTGCTCCCCTGAAGCCCAGCTGTGAAGGGTCTATTGGATTGCCCATTCCTCAGCTATGACAATATGGCTGTATTATAACTATATTGTTGACATCAAGAGTCTTCAGTAGTCAATTTTTGTGTTTGTTAAAACCCAACATTTAGAACACATTTTGGACAAATGCTACAGAAGACATTTCATCTCAATTTCACATTTGCATACTCACATACCAAATTTGCTCTTAACAGAAAACACCTGTAGACTCTTTGGAATCATGCTAAAGATGGCTTGCAGCCTATATTGTAGTTCTTATTTTGACTTCATGCATTATTCATCTTTCTAAGCCTTCTTGTTCATGCTAGGTAATGCAAAATGCCTTTCTCCTAAAGGTATGATAATTGTCATAAAAATTATAGACTTAATTAGCCTCATGGCCACTCCAGGAAACCAGTAATAAATAACCCACGTTTAACAGATGACACAAGGAAGTTAACTAATGGCTGCCAGAAGGGACTTTAAATGAACCCAGTATTCTTGACGTTTACTTATGATTGCCCTACAGATTTTGGTAGAGAATAAGAAGAGTATATTTTCCAAAGTGATTTCTCCTTTAAAAAATGTTAAACATCAACATACTTCAGTAGATGAACTTGTATAAGATTTTGATCTGGAGTTTGGTTTCCTGGGGACCATATCATTTGAAACATTTTCTTCTCTCTCAGAATATATCTGACGCTCTCCAGGAGCTGATAATCCTTTAAACACCATACATGCTTATGGGCTTCCACTTGAGATTTCATCAAAATAACATGGATTTTTAAAGACATAGCTTCTAGAAGCTGGTTTTATTCTTCGGTCATCACTCTCCTCTTCCATCCAACCATCTGTCATCAGATAGGAAGTGGGGTCAGAAAGATTTACCTAATAGCCTTTAAAAGACCCTGAGCATTTTTATTCTGGGGATAGCACACTTTTGTTCACAGTTACCCATTGCAGGATGGTCAAAATGTGTGAGAAAGCATATGGCTCAGGAATTTGATCATTTTCTCCCTATATAAGCACAACTCTTTAGTGTTGACTGTATGGTCATTTCTTATGTTTTAAATGACCTTAGTTGAACACTTTTATAGTTAAAGTGTAATTCTGATTAAAACAAAATTTAAAGAAATGTAGGCACTAGGAATTCATCAGTGGCTTTACTTTCAGCTTATCAGTTAGCCAGTCAGTTCAGTCATTCAGTCATGTCTGACTTTTTGCAACCCGATGGACTGCAGCATGCCAGGCTTCACTGTTCATCACCAACTCCTGGAGCTTGCTCAAACTGATGTCCATCAAGTTGGTGATGTCATCCAGCCATCTCATCCTCTGTCATCTCCTTCTCCTGCCTTCAATCTTTCCCAGCATCTGGGTCTTTTCCAATGAGTCAGTTCTTCACATCAGGTGACCAAAGTATTGGAGTTTCAGCTTCAGCATCAGTCCTTCCAATGAATACTCAGGACTCATTTCCTTTAGGATTGACTGGTATGATCTCCTTGCTGTCCAAGGGACTCTCAAGAGTCTTTATCTTTATCAGTTGCTACTATTTCTTTATTAGCTTGTTAGTTTATTCTGAATACTTTGAGAGGCCTGTAAGTATATATTATACTTAATATCATAGAAGCTCATGAACTATTTTAATTTAAATAATGAGTCCTCTCAGCCTCTCAACTACCACAGACTTTACTTGTATTTTCCCTCTAATCTAGGAATCTGGACCATCTTTTCTTTTCTCATGTAGTTTCATTTTATTTTTTATTAAAAAATTTTAATAGAGCACCAGAATCAACTTTGTCTTCTAAGCAGTAAGAAAGCCACCTCCTCTCTGCCCAACTAGTATACCAGGTATATAACTGGTATTACCCTTGACATGCTTCACCAGTTAAGTTTAAATTTACCTAAGCAGTGAAGATACCTCCATGATTACTCTGCCATTTCATAACCCTTTGGCTTCAGACTGCTTTAATATACAATGAAAGCTTTCCAGTGTTGCTAACTTGGTAAGTTTTCAGATTCTGGTTCTAGATGTCTTTTCCTTGAACTATTCTGGTATATAACAAGTGAATATCCTTTCACATATAGACTGAGACTTGGTCTCTTTCCAATCACTTTGAGATCATTTAATGATAGTTATTGAGAAAAGTAAAGAACAAATCCCTGAAAAGGTGACTTACTGTAGAACACATCCAGCCTCAGTGTTAAAATGCTTTTTGCCCCACACTGATAAATCCTTGGGTTTTAAAGTGAAAGGGCACAGTTAGAGGTCACCTACTTCACTGCTGAAGAAAAATGAAGGAATTAGGGCTACTTAGCTTTACATTTTTTCACTAGTACTTTTCCTTCACTCATTCAACAAACTTTGATAGTGTCTCTACCATGTGTGTGTCCTGGAACTAGAAACTGGGAACACAGTCCCAGCACTGAAGGTCTCACAGTCCATTGGAAGAGGAAGCCTGACCAATAATTACCACAACAAGTAAAACCTTCTGTCATAATGGCTCACTCAAAGCACTCTGAGGCCACGCCTTTGTAGATGAAGAGTTGACTCATTCTAGAGAATGTGAATTTGCCAGGCAGGGTAGGAAGCGAGGGCATCCTGGGCAGAGCAAACAGAACTCGGGAAGCAGCACAGTCACTTTGGAAAACGCTCAGTGTGTTAGTGTGATGAGTCAGTAGGACTTCAGAGTGAGGAGTGGTGAGGACTGGCTGAGTTCCCACTGTGGGCAGTGTCAGTGGGAATGCTCACACTCAGCTGGGCCTTCAGTTAGGGCAAAAGGTAGGGTATTGAAATAGTTCCAAGTTGGTTGAATAAGAGCCATTGATCTGAGGCCCCTGCAACTGTCCTGTTGCACCCCTAGACCTCCTCACAGCTAGTGATTCAGCAGTTGAAGAGTCGACACGCAGCAGGAGGCCCTTAGGGAACCCCCTCTGGCTGTAAGGGCAGTAAGGCAGTGCTGGTATCAATTTTTTGAGCATCTCTCCTCTTGCTTGCCATGGTAAAGAATGTAAACTTTATCCTACCGGGTAGAACTTGAAAACCACATGCCTCCAGGGGTCAGACAGACTACACAGAAAGGAGTGAAGCTAGTGGGTATAAACAGAGAGGTGACAACGGCAGTGAGCTGGAGGCATTCAAATTAATTTTTAAAAAATTCTGTGTTAACAAACAGGAATTAACCTTTGCCATTGCTCAAATTTTGAAGAAGAAGAAATAGGGAGCCATACTGATCTTTATTTTATTTTTTTTGTGGTTTGTTTTTAAACTAGGAGAATGATGCAAGATTTGTTTTTAAAAATGTTTCCATGAGGGTTTGATGGACCGAGATTTCAGGAGACATGAAGACATGAGACCAAAAGCATGGGCTGTTACTAGATCCAAGACTGGATAAGAAAATTCTGGTATAAATTCAAAGATTTTGGGTTGTATAGGAAAATAAAGTTTTCTCTGTATAACAGAAAAATAAAAAGATTATTGGATTACTAAGGAAGATATGTCATGTTTCTCTTAAAAAGTTTCATGTAAGGCACAGTGGTAGAAGCTAAGCCTAGTGCTTTTAAAGGAAACTTTCAAGGCTTGTGATGCCCCAAAGCATATTAAATTAAGCAAAAATATTTATGGAGGAAAAGCAAACAAACATACAAAAAAAAAACAAACCAAAATTGTGGATGGTGAAATGGGGTGGAACAAATGCTGGAAGAACTCTTCAGTGTTACAAGCAGGGAATTTGTATGGTAACAGTAAGATGTTTTCAACAGTTCTGAGAAGGCTTTATTAATTAGTTTAACACATTTGAGTACACACTATGTGCTAGACACTGTTCTTTGCACAATTTTATTTATTTTTTTCAAACTTTTTTTTTTAATTTTTATTTTTACTTTATTTTACTTTACAATACTGTATTGGTTTTGCCATACATTGACATGAATCCACCACGGGTGTACATGCGTTCCCAAACATGACCCCCCCCCCCCCCCCCCACCTCTCTCCCCATAACATCTCTCTGGGTCATCCCCATGCACCAGCCCCAAGCATCCTGTATCCTGCATCGGACATAGACTGGCGATTCATTTCTTACATGATAGTATACATGTTTCAATGCCATTCTCCCAAGTCATCCCACCCTCTCCCTCTCCCTCAGAGTCCAAAAGTCCACTTTACACATCTGTGTCTCTTTTGCTGTCTCGCATACAGGGTCATCATTGCCATCTTTCTAAATTCCATATATATCTGTTAGTATACTGTATTGGTGTTTTTCTTTCTGGCTTACTTCACTCTGTATAATCGGCTCCAGTTTCATCCATCTCATTAGAACTGATTCAAATGTATTCTTTTTAATGGCTGAGTAATACTCCATTGTGTATATGTACCACAGCTTTCTTACCCATTCACCTGCTGATAGACATCTAGGTTGTTTCCATGTCCTGGCTATTATAGACAGTGCTGCGATAAACATTGGGGTACATGTGTCTCTTTCAATTCTGGTTTCCTCGGTGTGTATGCCCAGCAGTGGGGTTGCTGGGTCATAAGGCAGTTCTTTGCACAATTTTAAATAGGGTTTGTTAATTCATTTATTGAGGATTTGTTATGTGCTCAGCATACTTGAAGGCACTGGGATAAACCAGAGAACAAAATGGACAGTCCCTGCCTTCCATGGAATTTCCATTCTAAGGGAGAAGACAGGCAGTATACCTGATGCAACATCAAGTATGGTGAGCAAACCTAGAGGATAGATTGAAGCTGCGGAAGACTAGAAACTGAAAGTGACTAGGTACGTAATATCTGAGGATATTAGAGTGTGGGGAAAGGTGATAACTATATAAGATATAATGGAAGTGAGTCTTTATAGACCCCAAATTAGCAGAACTTGGGATTGAAGGAATGGAAAGGGGATTTGAAGAGAAATTCACAACCAAAGATCCCCTGGAGAAGGGGATGGCTACCCACTTCGGTATTCTTGCCTGGGGAATCCTATGGACAGAGGATCCTGGCAGGCTACAGTCCGTGGGGTTGCAGAGTCAGACATCACTGAGCGATGAACACTTCATTTCTAAATGTAGGTCTAGAGAGTTGGACACTTGTAGCAAAAGTGGTGTGCTGTGTTTTGATGAGCTGAAGTTGAGGTTTGGGTGAGGGGTCCAAGTGTAGCTCTTTCCTTAGAACAGCATTTGTCACACTTTGGGGGGTGGTTGTCAGAATCACTGAAGCACCTGACAAAAATCCAAAGGTCCAGGTCCTTCAATTAACCTGGGCCTCTGTTTTCTTTATTAGCTCACCAGCTGATTCTGACACAGCAGAGCTTGAGAACCACTGGCTTAGACAACCACATGTGCAAGTCTGGTAAAAGGGATTTAGCTAGGCCTGGAGATGTATATTTTGGAGTTTTAAAAATGAGTGTTAATTGAGACTTATGGATAGGTCAGCTCTCCCAGCTGATGAGTGTAAAGTGGAGGAGGGGAGAAACTGTAGGACAATGAGTGATTGCATATATGTAGTTCGTGGGTAGACAAGGAAGAGCCTGAAAGACAGGCACATGAATTATTCAGCCTCAAGAAAGTGCAGAGAGCTCAGTTTCCCTTTAACTGGAATGTGGGCTCCACAGGGACAGATACCTTATACCTGGCATTGTGCCCAGCCCTTCATAGTCACTTAATCAATATTTGTTTATTGAATGAATCAATGTATGGCTAGCACAAAGTCTAAAGAGAAATTTTTAGGTATGCAGTCATGTCACGTGTAGTAGCCTGAGGTCAAGAGGGCTAAAATTTAAAGGATGGTTGATAGATTTGGTCAGAAAGAAGCTATTACTATAAAAGAGATGGAGTGATTAAGTACAAGCAGTGAATGCTTTGCTGTCGTTTATAACTTTCATCGTGAGATACTGATGAGCCGTGTAAAGGCAATAAGTATGTACATACATAATGCACATCCATATGATTACGTATCACAGGTATCTATGTACCTGTTCGTATGCATGTATATCTGTGAAAGTATAGCTAGTTAGCCCTAGAATCTTCATTGTACCTTGTTACTCTCTCAAGGTCCTGTAGCTCCCTACTTCAGGGTGTGAATCTTGTGGGAAGAAGTATCTCCCAGGAATCTCACAGGTTGTGGAGGGCTATCTTTGGGCATTTGGAACACAGACAAGGGTAACAGAATGCTAAGGGCCTGTTTCCAGTAAGCTGAGTAATCCACTTGCCACCCTCAATCTTTCAGAGGTTGGTTGTTCCCCAAGAATATGTGTAATTTTTTAAAATTGCATAAAAATATATACCCCTGCTCTAAGATTTGTTAAAAGCTTTTTAATTCTTGGTATACTTTTCCTTTGAAAGGATAACTCTTTGTATCACAAAGTGGAGATTCTTATTAGCCTGCTTTCTGGGATCTGCAGATGAAGCATCCAACCTTTCTTCTATTTTGAGATGTCACATTCAATTGCCTCTTAATGAAGATTCATTTATCCTTTTCACGCTGTTAAACATGGCCTATGAGGACAGACTTCTTTCAGTCCACATGAATAGAGCCCATTACTGCTAATGGAAGTTTCGCACATGTCTGCAGAGGTGAACAGGCATTGAAATAATCTACATTCAGACTTTCACAGTCAGTTTTATTTAGCTGCCTTAAGGATTCCAATGATGACCCCTTTTCGTCCCCAGATGCTGTTTGACATAGACTGTAGGAATCTGGTGGTGGCCTGAGGTTGTAACTTTAACAGGTGTAAGTATTTCTTTCCTCTGTTTCAGCTGAGAAGTTTTGAGAGAGAAATATTTATAGCCATTAAGAGACGTCCAGTTTAATTTCTCATCATGCATGTTCTATAGTTCACGTTAAGTCCAGAGTATTGAAGGAATGGAGCAAGTGGACTTGTAGACATCAGATACCTGGCCGTGCTGTTGGCCATGGCATCCCAGGATGCTCAGAACTTCTTCCAGCCTCTCTTGTCCTGGATATCTAGGGTTTATGAAGCTCTCCAGCAAGCAGGAGATACGTTATCTGCTTCACTGGCTAACTTCAGCAAACAAGACTCTAAATTGAGTGATATGCTAGACCAGGACTTAAATGATATTCAGATTCCAGAAACTGGCTTTGAAGATGAAGAACAGGGCACTGATCAGCGCCAAGAGAACACGGATTCCTTGTTTCTTCAAGTGGATCATTTCTCCTATTGTAATAGTGATTTTCAGGACTCTGGCCAAAGTTCAAGCCCCAGACTTAGCCAACATGTAAAGAACTCCTGTTCCATAATGACCCTGTGGCCCAGTCAGATCCTTGATGACCAGAAGCCACCACATGTGCTTTCTTCTATTGTTGAGGAAGAACATCACGTTGAAAAGCAAAGGAGTAGCCTTCAACTTGGCTTTGACAGCCACCTCTCCGGGATTTTAGGAAATGTTAATGGGAAAAAGCAAGGTAAGCTAGCCAGTAATCATTTTCTCTGGGTTTGTCCAAGGGAAATTTGTACTCATTTTATTTTTATTTGTTTCAGTTATCATTTGAATTTTATTTTTCTTTCATATCTTTTCACACACTGGCTTCTTAATGAGTAATATAATCCTTAAGAATATTTTCAACGTATGAAACTTTGGGAGATCCATATTGGTGGGCTCCATATTCCAAAATAATAGTTCTGAGCAAGTGAAATGGTGAAAAACGAGTCTGTGGGTTCTGTTTGAGAAGCCCCTTGTGCATATGTCATGCTGTTTAAAATATCTTAAAATGTTCTCTCTCTCTTTTTTTAAACTAGGTTAGGAATCTCTAGATGTTACTATATTATTCAGTGTGAAATCCTGTGCAAAAAGCCATACTCGTTGCAGAATTTTTAGTTGATAACACTCCAAGAACACTTCTCACAGTGTTGTACTGAGACGTGATGTGAGATGACAGTAGATAGGAAATCTTTGGAATAAGAATAGCTCACTTTTTTTCTAGCCTTGAATGGAAAGGACACATATAAAACAAACTGCCTATAGAGCATCATCCTGTCAGAACTGAGCATATAATAGGCCTTCAATAAATGCATAATGAATATGGTGAAAATGTAATGAACTCTATAAAAGTGGCTGTAGTATGTTCTGGCATAAATTTCTCACATTTCTGTTATACTAAGCCTGAAGTAAGGACATTCCATATTATTGACAGACAGAAGGTACATGATAGACAGAGAAAGGTGTTGGGTGTCTTTATAGGATGTGGGTTTGTACACAAGCTCATGCAGATGGTTGGATCTCTTATGTTATATAAAAGTGAAATCATTAATTCTCTTCTTGTTGGCAGGAATAGATTTTTATGGAATACTTTCATAGTTTCTTCATCCATTTTCAGTGATTCCTTGTAGCTTTATTTTTTAGAGAAATGTCTTATCCAGATACATGAAGTCTTGGTAAATGAAGAAATATAATTTCATATTCTTTTTATAATGTTTTTTTAATCCTCTTATTCAAATTAAAGTAATATTATATGATAGAATCAATTGGTGAAAACAATTTAGACTAATATGCTTTCCATATCTGATAAACTATAAATAGATGCAATTTCAAGTCTTTAAAAATTATCTATAGAGATAATCCTAGAAATGTCTGGTCTACTAATAGGATTTCTTAGACTTGACTTGAAATTTCTATTCCTATTTTAGAAAATTCTTGCTTAAGTTGAACTGTATTTAAAATAATTAACATGAACTTGGCTCGATAAGTGTTTAACACTGGCTTCTGTTAATTTTTGTAATAATCTAATGGCAGTTAAACAATTGTGGTTAATTTGTTCATTCAGGAAATGTTTGTAGCCCTATGGAAGCCTGGAGCCACGTAACAGATTCATTTCTGTATCCTCAATATCAAACACAATGTTGAATGTATAATAGGACATCAAATAATAGTTACCAATGGAACAACAAGGAAAGCTAACAACTCTAAATACTATTATTGATCTCACTTTACAGTTGAGAAAATTGTTGCTTAGAATTCAAGAATATACCTAAGATTGACATTTAGGAAGGGGCAGAGCTTAGGGGGCTTCCCTGGTGGCTCAGACAGTAAAGAATCTGCTTGCAATGCAGGAGACCTGGGTTCGATCCCTGGGTCAGAGAAGGAAATGGCAACTCACTCCAGTGTTCTTACCTGGAGAATTCATGGACAGAGGAGCCTGATGGACTATGGTCCATAGGGTTGCAGAGAGTCGGACACAACTGAGTGATTAACACACACACAGAGCTTAGGTAGTCTAATGTTAGAGCTTATACATGTAACTTTCCTTGCCCCTAATCTTTTAAAAGTTAAAATTTACATATAGTAAAATTTCTTCTTAGTGTACAGTTCTGTGAGTTTTGACAAACACATGGTATCCTCACCACCACACAGGTTATAAGACAGTTCCATCACCGCAAAAAATTCCCCCATTTGGAGTCAATCCTTTTCCCTACTTCCAGTTCCTGGAAATTGCTGATATATTTTCTCTTTCTATTGTTTACCTTTTCTAGGATGTCATATAAATGGAATCATGCAGTTTGTAGCCTTTTGAGTCTGATTCATCCCATAATGTACTTACTGTAGTGCACTGGAGATCTATTCATGTTGTCCTGTGTTCCAGTAGTTTGGTTTTTTGTTGCTGAATAGTATTCCATTGCATGATGGGTCCAGTTTGTTGATCCATTCATCCCTTGAGGGATATTTGTGTTGTTTCTAGCTTTTAGCAATAGGAGTAAAGGTGCTATAAATATTTGCAGAACAGGTTTTTTGTTTTCAACTAGGCGAATGCCTATGAGTGGTATTTCTGGGTCATATGGAAAGTATATGTTTAACTTTATAAAAAAATATTCCGTTGTTTTCCATTCCATTTCATAATTTTATATTCTCAAAAGTTCTGTATGAGATTTCCAGTCACTCATATCCTTATGGTTGAGATATTATTAGCCATTTTCATAGATGTGTAGTGATAACTCATGTTGGGAGATAAGTTTCCAATGGTGTCTTGCATATGCTATGAGCAGGGCAGAGCCACAAAACTGCCTTTTGTTTTGGATTTCAAGGGTGTTTATATGACAGCCTTGGAATTTAGTGTCTCCCTCCAGAGCACAGAGGATATTTGTTTGCTATCCAGTCTAGTAAAGTAATGTCTCTCTTCAGGGCAAATCTTAGGCAAATTTGTTGCAAATGATAGAGGCTTTCCAAACTTGGTGTTCCCTGGCTGTGACATAAACCCAGCGCATGCATGGAATCTCTCGGGGCCTGCCTCTGTGCTGCCCCTTTGATACTTGGAGGTACTGTGGGTAATAAATTGTCCTTTGTCTCTGACCCAGAAGTCTTGCATCTTTGCCAACGTCTATAAAACAGTAGCAGACAAACTTGTTATTGTGCAAATAGGGTCAAATCATAGATCCTTCATAGGTTTGAACAGCCCGTTTGGCTTTCATTTGCATTTCCCTGACAACTAATGACACTGAGCATATTTTCATGTAGTTGTATTCTGTAAGACATCTTTGTAGGGTTGTAAAATTTTTTGCCTACTTTCATTGAATTGTTTATTATTCTTGAGATTTGAAAGTTATGTTGATATTCTGAATATGAGTTACCTTTTAGGTATGTACTTTAAAAATATTTTCTCCTAGTTTTGTGGCTTGAGTTTTTATTCTTTTACAATATCCCTGAAAGAACAGATTCTTAATTAAATGATATCCACCTTATCAAGTATTGCTTTTATGAACTGTGCTTTTGGTATCATATCTAAACCTTTCTACTGTGTTTTATTCTAGAAATTGTAAAGTTATGAATTTTGCATTTAGTTGTTGTTGTTCAGTTGCTCAGTCACGTCCGACTCGTTGTGACCTCATAAACTGTAGCACACCAGGCTTCCTTGTCCTTCACTATCTCCCCGAGTTTGCTCAAACTTTGCATTTAGAGCTATGCTCTATATTGAGTTAATTTTTTACGTGATGTAAGGTATGAATGAAGACCTCTCCCCATATGGGTATCTGAAAATTCCTACACCATTTGTTAAAATGACTACTCTTTCTCCATTGCTTGTTTTGATAACATTGTCAGAAATCTGTTATCTATATATGTGTGGGTCTATTTCTGGACTCCATTTCCCCCCTTAATTTGTATTTGTATTCTTTCTCTAATAACGCACTGTCTTGATTGCTATAGCATTATGGTCTTGAAGTCAGGTGAGTATTTGACTTATATTTTCAAAAATTGCTTTGCTAATCTAGTTTGTTTCCATATAGTTTTAAATTAGGCTTATTGATTATTACAAAAAACTTTGTTGAGAATTTCATTAGAATTGTGTTGAATCCATAGATCAGTTTGGAGACAATAATATGCTAATAATACTGTATTTTAAAATCTACTAACATGGTGTACCACATCATTTGTTTAGTTCTTATTTTTTTCCATCTGTTTTGTAGTTTCCAGAATACAGGTTTTATATATATTTTGTTAGATTTATACCTAAATATTTCCCTTTTCTTAGATGTAATTGGAAATAGTATATCTATAATGTTCATTTTCCAGTTGCTACTTGCTAATATATAAAAATGTCACTGATTTTTGCATATAATCTTGAATTTTGCAACCTCCTTGAACTCAATGATGAGTTCTAATAACTTTTTAAAATAGCTATTTTTGACTTTTCCTTGTAGATAGCATCAGAGAAATAAGTTTCATTTATTCCTTTTCAATGTCCATGTCTATTATTTCTTTTTCTTGACTAATTAATGGTGAAAGTGGGTATCTTTGTCTCAATCCTGAGCTTGGTGGATAAGCTTTGTCTTTCACTGTTATTTAGTATTAGTTAGGTGTAACTTTCTGTAGATACTCTTTATTATATTGAAGAAATTTGTTTCTATTCCAATTTGTTAAGAATTTTTCATCAAAATGGGTATTTAATTCTGTCAAATGAAATTTTGCATCTATTGAATTGATCATATGAGTGTTTAATTTTTGAATATTGAACCCATCTTGCATACCTGGATGAAATTTACTCAGTCATGATATACTATTCTTTTCATATATTGCTGGATTTTATTTGCTAATATTTTGTTGAGGAATTTTTTTCATCAGTTTACATAAGGGATATTAATATATAGTTTTCTCACAATATCTTTGGTTTTGGTATCTGGGTAATGCTGGCCTCATAAAATGAGCTGTGGAATGTTTCTCCTTTTTCACAGTCTGGAAAAATTTGTGTTAAATTTTTTCTTAAATGTTTGCTAGAACTTTCTATAGAGATCAGCTGAATTTGGGATTTTTGTTGTTAGACAATTTTGAAATACAAATTCCATTTCTTTAGGGTATATAGAATTATTCAAAATGTCTATCTTGAGTGACTTTTGGCAATTTGACTTCTCAAGAATTTTTTTTTTTTTTCATTTCATTTGGGTTAAATTTGTGGGCATACTTTTTTCATTTTTTTAAGTGTTGGTAGTATTTATGCTAGTTCTCCATTGTTTCCTGATATTGGTAATTTTTATCTTCATTTTTTTGCAATGGTCTGTCTGAGTAGAGGACTTTCTATATGTCTATATATTTTTCAAAGAACAAGTTTTGGGTTTCATTAATTTTTCCCTATTGTTTTTCTGTTCTTAGTTGTATTGATTTATTTCTATTATTTATTATTTCTTCCTTGCTTTGAGTTGCTTTGCTTGCTTCCTTCCTTTGCTTGCTTTGAGTATTAGTTGTCTTTTTTTCTAATATAATCATTTAATGGATACATTTTTCTATGCACTACTTTGTCTACACCTAATAATATTATATATATTTATTTTCATTGTATTAAAATATTTCTTAATTTACCTTTGATTTCTGTCTTGATGCATTGTTTACTTAAAAGTATATAGTTTAGTTTACAAATGTTGGGAATATTCTAGATAACTTTCTGTTACCAGTTTCTGGTTTAATTCAGTTGTGGCCTGAGCATTTTTAGTTTTAAGATATTAAAGTTTGTGTTTTGTCATCTTGACCTGTTCTAACTTGTTGAATGTTTCGTGTGTACTTGAAAAGACTATGTATTTTGCTGTTGTTGGGTACAGTGTTCTATAAATTACTTCAAACTGTTTGATGCTATTTCAGATTTTCTATAAACTTATTTTTATACTGATTTTGTCTACTTATTTTCTTCTGTTGGTTACTGAGACCGTAGTATTAAAGCCTTCAACTCTACTTGTGGAATTGGCTCTTTTTCTCTTTTCTGTTCTTCAATTTTTGCTTCATGTAGTTTGAAGCTCTGTTGTTAAATACGTACACACTTTAGAAATATATGTCTCCTTGTTGAATTGACCTATTGATCATTATATATTACACCTTTTTGTATCCCTGGCAGTATTTCTTGACCTAAAGTCTACTTTGATGTTAATGTAGCTACTCCAGCTTTCTTTTGATTAGTGTTGGCATGACATTTTTTTTTTATTCTTTAACTTTAAACCTATCCTTATCTTTATAGTGGGATTCTTGTATGTGGCATATAATTGGGTCCTGCTTTTTTATCCAGTTTGACAATCTTTTAGTTTTATTTGGTGTGTTTAGACTATTTGCATTTACGGTAATTATCGATAATGAACTAAGGTCTGTCATTTTGTTAGACTGTTTCCTATTTGTTTCATCTATTCTTTGTTTCTTCTATCTTGTTTTGTTCTGCATTCTTTTGGATTGAATATTTTTGTTATTCCCTTTTAACTCCACTATGGGCTCATTATTTTTATCTCTTAAAAGGAAGTTTAATGATCATCATAAGATTCTACAACATATAGTTTTAGTTAATTGCAGCCTATCCTGAAATAATACTGTACTACCTCAGTGATAGTTAGGTGATATTACAGCAGTAAGCTCCAAATTCTTTCTTCTCATCCTTCACTTTTTGCTACTACCTGTTTTACTTCTACATATTCAGTCATGTTCAATATGCTGATACAGTTTTATTTAGTTGGCTATCTCCTAGAATAATTAAAATAAGAATTCTATATTTACCTCATTTATGTTGTTTGAAGAACTCTTTAACTCTTCTTGTGCATATATGTAGCTAATAAATTATCTGAGTTGTTGTTTGTCTGAAAAATATTTAGTTTCGAAATACATTTTAGATAGGTAAAGAATTCTGAGTTTAGTTATTTTTCTTTCAGCACTTTAATGTTGCCATTTCACTGTCTTGTAGTTTGCATAGCTTTCATAGGAGAAATATGCTATAATTATTACTTTTGTTTCTCTGCATATAATGTAATGTGTCTGACCCCCCGCTCCCTTAGCTGGGTGCCTTAGAGACTTTATCTTTGGTTTTCAGAAGCATATATCTGGGCGTGTGTGTAGGTGTTTCTATGAATACTGTATATGTGTATGTTTTTCTGGCATTCGTTTTTACTGGTGTTCTCTGTCCTTCTTGTGTCTGTGGTTTAGTGAGTTTCATTAGTTTTGGAAAATTCTTGACAATCACCTCCTCAAACATTTTTTCTCATCCATTCTCTCTTGCTCTTATTGGTATTCCAGTTATATAATTATTAGCCTAGTTGATATCATCCCATAGCTTTTGAATGTTCTTTTTCTTTCCTTCATTCTTTTTTTCCTTTGTATTTTAGTTTGGGTAGTAGTATTTAATGACATAGTCTTCAAGTTGACTACTATTTTCTTTGACTGTATGAAGTCTGGTGATGAGCCAATCGAAAATATGTTTCAATGTCTGTTGCCTTGTTTTTCATTTCTAATATTTTGATTTGATTAAAAATTATTTCAGTCTCTTTGATGAAATTCCTCAACAATTCATGCATATTTCTCCCTTTTTCAACTATTAATGTGTTTTTAGCATATTAGTCATAGTACTTTTAAATTCCTTGTGATCCCTCTAACCTGTGAGTTGTATCTGAGTTTCATTTTCTTGATTGCTTTGTGTCTTGACACTGTAATTTTTCCCTTCTGCTTTATTGCTTTTCTTATATTTTTGACTGAGAATTGAACATCATATGTAGGGGAAGTAAATGGTGTTTCTGCCTAGAAGTAGATTAGCCTTTTTTAATGCTGGGCCTTTAGTGTGAAGGTGTTGAGTGATTTAGTCAGAATTTGAGCTGGGCTTGGATTTTGCTGTTTTTATAGTTTATCTCCTTGTAGTATAGCCTTCAAAATGAAGTGAAAGTCACTCAGTCGTATCCAGCTCTTTGTGACCCCACAGACTATACAGTCCATGGAATTCTCTAGGCCAGAATACTGGAATGGGTAGCCTTTCCCTTCTCCAGGGGATCTTCCCAACCCAGGGATCAAACCCAGGTCTTCTGCATTGCAGGCAGATTCTTTACCAGCTGAGCCACAAGGGAAGCATAACGTTCAAAACCCTCTATTATTACATTGTATTTAGGGCTCAGACATGTTTGCTACAGAGTTGGTTATCTGCTCCATCTTTAGCATCGAGCCTCTTATTGCCTGCAGCTCAGAGAGGGTCTCTCTTTGCGGGATGCTGGCCCTTTCCCAGAAGGAGCCTGATGCTATTCAGTACTTGGTGTTTGCTCGTATGGTGTGGTTATGTTGGAAGTCTCTGTCTCCTGCTGTTCTGGAGCAGCCAATGTCTTAGGCAGGTGATATGTTCCTGTGTCTTGGGTTAGGGCCTTCTCAGTTATCTTGCCCCACCCTCAGAGTTAGGGGATTTTCGCATGTCTGACCCCAGGACTTCTTTCTACCTCTTCCCCAGAGGTGGTAATTTTTATTCTGTTCTATTCATCACCTTCATGTGTCTCTACCTAAGGTCTGAGGGTGATGGGATTTGCTGCCCTTTCCCAAGTGGCTTGTGGCTTTTATTCTACAGTGGAAAGATGAGAGAGGAATCCTGGTGAGGCGTCTGATTTTTTCTGTAGCAGCTGCTCTTCCCCTCCTCCAGAACCATACCATGCGGGAAGCTTTCTCCACCCCTGCCCTGCCTGCCCTGCTCTGCTCATGCTTGTGAGTACCAGTGACTTCTGTGGAGCCAAGCCTCTCAGTGGGTTTCAATTTTCCTGGGGTTTGTGGCTCCTGTGGGCTCTCTACTCTTGTGCCAGTACACACTTGATCTTTAGAAATTCTTTGAAAATATTATCTTAATTTTTCTTGCCAGCTAGTATGAATCCAGCATTTACCCCTGGCAAGCAAATGCTTTTGCTCTTTCGCCCAATGAAAGAAGTTTTCTTTTTGTAACTTTTGGATTAGCTGTTTGCCTTATGACCTCAGCTCTCTAATAAGTTTCAAAATGTGTACTTTTACATATTATGTAGATTTCATTTTTATTTAAAGAGTGATAGCATCATTTCCATTTGTTTTACATTCTAAGTGGAAGCTAGAACACTTAACATTCTTACTCTAAAATTAAGCTGGACATTCTTGTTAATTTGGGTAACATGTTTGGGCTGGGAGATACACATACAAATAAAATATTGATCTTCCTTTAAGGAGTTTCCTAATGTCTAAGAGATAGTTACATGTAAGAGGTCCCATTTTAAAAAATTGTGGAAAATTAGAAAAATTAACAACATGGTAACTTTTGAGATGGTTTTGCTAGTAGTGATCAGAGGAGGTTCCACAGAGCCTATGATATAGGACTACAAACTCTAGGAATGAGTTATAATTTAACAAATGAGTGGAGAGAGAAAAGCATTCCATTTGAAGGGGACATGAACACAGATGTGTGGACAAGCATGACATTTTCAGGGATGGATCATAAGGCGAGGCTAGAAGCATAGGCTGCAATTGGGAAAGCCTCTTATGTGTGTGTTAAGGATTTAGCTTTTATCTTGTAAGTAGCTGGGACTCTCAAAGAGCTCTTAATGAGCGTGATACCAACAGAACTCCATTTTAGAAGGATAACTGTGGCATCAGTTTCCAGACTACATTGGAGGAAAGGATATATGTTAGAGAGCTATTATGTTGTTCAGTTGTGTCCAACTCTTTGTGACCCCATGGACTGCAGTATGCCAAGTTCCTCTGTCCTTCACCATCTCCCAGAGCTTGCTCAAATGCATGTCCATTGAGTCAGTGATGACATTTAACCATCTCATCCTCTGTTGTCCCCTTAACCTCCCGCCTTCAGTCTTTCCCAGCATCAGGGTCTTCTTTTCTAATGAATCAGCTCTTCACATCAGGTGGCCAAAGTATTGGAGTTTCAGCTTCAACATCAGTCCCTCCAATGAATATTTAGTACTGATTCCCTTTAAGATGGACTGGTTTTGTCTCCTTGCATTCCAAGGGACTCTCAAGAGTCTTCTCCAACACCACAGTTCAAAGCATCTGTTGTTTGGTGATCAGCCTCCTTTATGGTCCAACTCTCACATCCATACATGACCACTGGAAAAACCATAGGTTTGAGTAGACAGACCTTTGTTGACAAAGTAATGTCTCTGCTTTTTAATGCTTTGTCTAGGTTTATCATAGCTTTTCTTCCAAGGGGCAAGTGTCTTTTAATTTAATGGCTATAATCACCATCTGCAGTGATTTCAGAGACCAAGAAAAAAAGCCTGTCCTTGTTTCCATTGTTTCTCCATCTATTTGCCATGAAGTGATGGGACCAGATGCCATGATCTAACTTAGTTGAATGTTGAATTTTAAGCTAGTTTTTTCACTCTCCTGTTTCACCTTCATCAAGAGGCTCTTTAGTTCCTCTTCACTTTCTGCCATAAGGGTGGTGTTATCTGCACATCTGAGGTGATTGATATTTCTCCTGGAATCTTGATTCCAGCTTCTGCTTCATCCAGCCTGGCATTTTGCATGATACACTCCGCATTTAAGTTAAATAAGCAAAGTGACAATATAGAGTCCTGATGTACTCTTTTTTCACTTTTGAATCAGTCTATTGTTCCATGTATGGTTCTAACTGTGGTTTCTTGACCCGCATACAGGTTTTGCAGGAGACAGGTAAGGTGGTCTGGTATTCCTCTCTCTTTAAGAATTTTCTACAGTTTGCTGTGATCCACACAGTCAAAGGTTTTAAGTAGTCAATGAAGCAGAAGTAGATGTTTTTATGGAATTCTCTTACTTTTTCTATGATCCAATGGATGTTGGCAATTTGATCTCTGGTTCCTCTGCCTTTTCTAAATCCAGCTTGAACATCTGGAAGTTCTCGGTTCATGTACTGTTGAAGTCTCATGTGGAAAATTTTGAGCATTACTTCGCTAGCATGTGTTCAGTTCAGTCGCTCAGTCGTGTCCAACTCTTTGTGACTCCATGAACTGCAGCACGCCAGGCCTCCCTGTCTATCACCAACTCCCAGAATTTACCCAAACTCATGTCCATTGAGTCGATGATGCCATCCAACCATCTCATCCTCTGTCGTCCCCTTCTCCTCCTGCCATCAATCTTTCCCAGCACCAGGGTCTTTTCAAATGAGTCAGCCCTTCGCATCAGGTGGCCAGAGTATTGGAGTTTCAGCTTCAACATCAGTCCTTCTAATGAACACCCAGGACTGATCTCCCTTAGGATGGACTGGTTGGATCTCATTGCAGTCCAAGGGACTGTCAAGAGTCTTCTCCAATACCACAGTTCAGAAGCATCAATTCTTTGGCACTCAGCTTTCTTTGGAGCCCAACTCTCACATTCATGCATGAGTACTGGAAAAACCATAGCCTTGACTAGACAGAGCTTTGTTGACAAAGTAATGTCTCTGCTTTTTCATATGCTATCTAGGTTGGTCATAACTTTCCTTCCAAGGAGTAAGCGCCTTTTAATTTCATGACTGCAGTCACCATCTGCAGTGATTTTGGAGCCCCCCAAAATAAAGTCAGCCACTGTTTCCCCATCTGTTTGCCATGAAGTGATGGAACCGGATGCCATGATCTTAGTTTTCTGAATGTTGAGCTTTAAGCCAATGTTTTCACTCTCCTCTTTCACTTTCATCAAGAGGCTCTTTAGTTCTTCTTCACTTTCTGCCATAAGGGTGGTGTCATCTGCATATCTGAGGTTACTGATATTTCTCTCTGCAATCTTGATTCCAGCCTGTGCTTCTTCCAGCCCAGAATTTCTCATGATGTACTCTGCATATAAGTTAAATAAGCAGGGTGACAATATACAGCCTTGACGTACTCCTTTTCCTATTTGGAATCAGTCTGTTGCTAGCATGTGAACTGTGTGCAGTTGTGTGGTAATTAGACCATTCTTCAGCATTGCCTTTCTTTGGGATTGAAATGAAAACAGACTTTTTCCAGTCCTGTAACTACTGCTGAGTTTTCCAAATTTGCTGGCATGTTGCATGCAGCACTTTAACAGTATCATCTTTTAGGATTTGAAATAGCTCAGCTGGAATTCCATCACCTCCACTAGCTTTATTCCTAGTGATGTTTCCTAAGGCCCATTTGGCTTTGCACTTCAAGATATCTGACTCTAGGTGAGTGATCACACCTTTGTGGTTATTTGGGTCATTAAGATCTATTTTGTATGGTTCTTTTGTGTATTCTTGCCACCTCTTCTTAATATCTTCTGCTTCTGTTAGGTCCATACTGTTTCTGTCCTTTATTGTGCCCATTTTTCATGAAATGTTCCCTTAGTATCTCTAATTTTCTTGAAGAAATCTCTTGTCTTTTCAATTCTATGGTTTTCCTCAATTTCTTTTCATTGTTCTGTTAGAAAGTCTTTCTTATCTCTCCTTGCTATTCTTTGGAATTCCACTTTCAGATGGGTATATCTTTCCTTTTCTCCTTTGCCTTTTGCTTCTGTTCTTTTCTCAGCTATTTGTGAGGCCTCCTCAGACAACCATTTTGCCTTTTTTCATTTCTTTTTATTGTGGATGGTTTTGATCACCACCTCCTGTACAATGTTATGAACCTCCATCCATAGTTCTTCGGGCACTCTGTCAGATCTAATCCCTTGAATCTACTTATTATTTCCACTGTATAATCATAAGGGGTTTGATTTAGATCATATCTGAATAGCCTAGTGGTTTTCTCTACTTTCTTCAATTTAAGTCTGAATCTGGCAATTAAGGAGTTTATGATCTGAGCCACAGTCAGCTCCCAGTCTTGTTCCTGCTGACTGTATAGAGCTTGTCCATCTTCAGCTTCAAATAATATAATCAATCTGATTTTTGTATTGACAATCTGGTGATGTCCCTGTTTAGAGTCATCTCTTGTGTTGTTGGAAGAGGGTGTTTGCTATGACCAGCATGTTCTCTTGGCAAAACTCTGTTAGTCTTTGCCTTGCTTCATTTTGTACTCCAAGGCCAAATTTGCGTGTTACTCCAGGAATCTCATGATTTCCTACTTTTGCATTAAAGTCTGCTATATTGAAAAAGACATCTTTTTTGGTGTATTTCTAGAAGGTCTTGAAGGTCTTCATAGTACCATTCAACTTCAGCTACTTTGGCATTAGTGGTTGGGGTATAGACTTGGATTACTGTGATATTGAATACTTTGCCTTGGAAATGAGCAGAGATCATTTTGTCATTTTTGAGACTGCACCCAAGTACTGCATTTTGGACTCTTTGTTGACTATGAGGTCTAATCCATTTCTTCTAAGAGATTCTTGCCCACAATAGCAGATATAATGGTCATCTGAATTAAATCCAGTTTCATAGTAGCTGGAAAGAAGAAACAATGTGTAAGACAATGTGAATGCATAAAAAGAAATGATTGTCCTTATTTTGACATTACTTCCCCTGAAAGGCCTCTCAACTAAAGACAGTCATTGCCAAGCTTGTAGCGGGGTATTGGGGTACCACCTTATTACTGCTAGGCAGAGGCAGTAACATCCAGTTCCAATTACATCCAGAAAAACATCCAGTTTTTCTCTTGGCCTCCTTAACCCTTGAAAGGGTGCTCCTCACTAATGCTGGGTTAGATGAGAGATTCATCTGACATAGAGTTGAAGGTAGCCTTGATGATGGTGAGAATCCTGTCTGCACTAGACCTTCCTCTGACACCACCCAAGTGGAGAGGGGCAGGGGTGCCTCATTACTCCAGGAGGGGTACAGACTCCCCATGAGCCCTCCACTGTGGGGGCACAAGATACTTATAACTGGCCATCAAGGATGAAAGTTCCGGATTCCTCCTGAGCCTTCTCTGGCACCCCCTAGTGGGGATATTGGTGTGCGTGCATGCTTGGTCGCTTCAGTCATGTAGAACTCTCTGAGACCCCATGGACCATGGCCTCCCAGGCTCCTCTGCCCATGGGATTCTCCAGGCAAGAATACTGGAGTGGGTTGCCATTTCCTTCTCCAAATATTACCTGAGACAAGCCAAAACGATCCTCATTAAAGCTTAGTGAGGATGGAAGTCTAGGTTGCCCACTTGGCCTTTGCTGGCATGATTGAGCATGGGGGACACAGCTTTCCTGTGCTATTTGACTAGAGTATAATATTTATTGTTTAAAACTTTTCTGTTTTGGTATTCTGTCCCTTTCCTGGCCCTTTGCACAGAGAGAGCAGGCGTCTCTTGAGTTTTGAGGCGTCTCAAGGACTTGCTTATTGGTGTTTCTGGGTTGCCACCTTCTTCAGCTTCAAGTCTGCGATACATGAGGCAGAAGAACCCAGGAAACTCACCACCGTGTTGTTCCTTGAGTCTTGTGGTCCCTAGCTGGTTTGCCTTCTTCTTGAGACCTTTCAATCTTCTAATATTTGTTTTATATACAATGCCCAGAGTTTTGAGTTGTACTTGGAGGGAAGAATAGGGAAAAGTATATCTATTCTATCTTCTTGGAAGTAAAAATCTTCAAATTAGCCGTTTTTAACATTGTGACTTTAATTTCCACCCAATTCTCTCTATTTCACAGTGAAAATAAGAGGAATAGAAAAAATGATAAAGGGGCAAATGTTTGTGTAGATAGTATAGGGAGAAATATTCCTCTATAAAGAGACGTACGATGGCCTTCCTCAGTAAACCAAATATTGTTGAATCCCTACCATGTACAAAGCACTGGGGGAATGAACCCACCTACACAAGCATACGCTGTGGACCACTCCTTCAGGTTGTTGAAATGTTTATATCATTTGTTTAATATGTTACAGAAGATTCAAAAATGTTTTCAATGCCCTGACTCTTTGGTTGCAGTGGGAGTTGAGAATGCAGCAGAAATGAGAATGAGATAGTCTGTTACCCCAAAGCACTCATTACTTTATAGATGGAGGAGCATTACTGAGTTATCTCTAGAGAACTTCCATCTTTCTCCCTCTCCCTGATGAGATGGAGTCCACTAATTTACTTCAGATGCCTTATAGCCAATGAACAAAAGCCCTTATTCCTCTCTTTCGTCAAATTATTTAAATGCCCTCAGGACTGTCTTAAACTGGGATAAGGGACGGGACTCTCAGCTTCATGAATGTTAAAAGCCTATTTCGGGGAGGGATTTTACCTGCCAGTTAATAGTCTTAAATTATTGTCATGTGCTCAATTTTTCCTTTATACCAGAGAATCACATCAGCTTCAGCATATGGGCTTCTTTGCAGTCTACTAGAGAGATGTATTTGGAGATACCGTAGGAGAAGGCAGCATTTTAATCAGTGATTTATATGCACTTTTTAAAAAGCCTTGTCAAGCCTGCATTTCCCATTTAACCTTGAATTCTTTTCGTAACGTTGTATCTTGATTTCATGCTTTTTAATGTGCCATATTTTTCTCCACAATAGATTTTAAGCTAAATTGGCCCAAAACAAGAGGGATGCTGAATGCTTTTTGTAACCATGGAAACATTTCTGGGCACTTACTGAGGACCTGGTTGCCAATAGTAATGCAACAGAGAAAATAGATACACTTCATTTAGCAGTTGCCTATGATTAAGAGACAGACAGAGTCCTTATAGTGCCATCTCAAGATAGGCTTTTTGGTTAAAAGACCCAAATCCCAAACAGCAACTTCTCAGTCTAGAAGCAGTTATGACACCTTTGATATGTGATGGGAAGGAGTTCTAATTGCATTTAAAAATCATCTTTGTTTACAGTTTTTCACCTCGTACTTTTTTTTTGAGACTGTTTTTTAACCACATGTATTTGTTTCCAAGAAATATGCTCACTGTTTCCTGAAATAGCTCGCTAATGGAATTAATGTGTTCCAAGTACACTGGCATATAGAACTTTAGAAATACTCTTTGGCTAGATGGAATGTATTTAAAAAATAGAACAGCAGGCTTTGAAATCATGGTGATATAATTTGACTTTTCAATCAGATTATTCTACAAGGCTAATGTAACATGGAAGAGAAAACCATACTGTGTTCTTAGTTACTCGATGATCTCAAGTTTTTATGGATTGAAGGTATTTTGTTCTGTTGATATTCTGAGGATTACTTGTGGCATTTGAGACTAAATGGTTTTAGGCAGGAGAATGCAGTGGATTTGTAAATTATACAACCTTCGTTTCTTTTTTGCTGCTGCTGCTGCTAAGTCGCTTCAGTCATGTCCGACTCTGTGCTACCCCACAGACGGCAGCCCACCAGGCTCCCCCGTCCCTGGGATTCTCCAGGCAAGAACACTGGAGTGGGTTGCCATTTCCTTCTCCAATGCATGAAAGTGAAAAATGGAAGTGAAGTCGCTCAGTCATGTCCGACTCCTAGCAACCCCATGGACTGCAGCCCACCAGGCTCCTCCGTCCATGGGATTTGCCAGGCAAGAGTACTGGAGTGGGTTGCCATTGCCTTCTCCGTCATTTCTTTTCTAGAGGATGCCTTTCTGAACACAGAATGCTACTTTCTGCTTTCCTTTAATTGCAGCACTGGAACTTTGCTTTTTTATTGCTCAAGTGATTTCTTGAAAGCAAACCTGTCTCTGGTTAAATTTATCTTCATTTGTTAGTACAACATTATACTTCGTTTGATTGCATTTGCCACCATGTCACTGGTTATCCAGAACTGTCCATGAAAAAGTTTGAGTATTGTGCAAAAGCTTCAGAATTTGTTTTCGAAAAGCTTTATGAAGTGAATTTTCTTGCTATGTTGACTTGCATGTTTTAGAAAAGCTGGGTATTAGTGAACATGCCAGTACCTGACCTCTAGAACCTTGACATTTCAGAATCTCTAGTTTTCAGAACCTTGACAAAACCTCTAGTTTTCAGAGGTTGTTATTGTCAGTGTTACTTGTTTTTCAACTTTGTGTCATTTTAAAAGGAAATTTCAGATGTGTAACACAATTTTATATGGACAGAAGTTAGAACATATAATTTATATGAATGGTCAAATAGAGATCCAATTTTTGCCTTGATTTCTGAATATTATTATACTCGGTGGCAGAACATTTTTAATGACAAGTTTAAAGTAATAGAGCCCATATTCTATTTTCCTCTTCTTACTACCATTAGGAACGGATTAGAGGAATTAAAGGTAAATTATGCTACAAATAAGCTTTAATTCCATTTTCACAATTCCCGGAGAACCAGAAAATTTTCCTTAGTAATGAAATTACCTGATAATTAAAAGCTCAGGAGGCTTCCTTGCCCTGAGACACACACTGTAATTGATGCAGGTGTATCTTTTTTGCAATTATCTAGGCCAACAGGGAAGAAGCTGGAGTCAAGTAGTAACTACAATTTAATAAGAACTTTTTTCATTTATGTACCTTGATTCTTCTTGCTGAGGAAGATTCTTACCTGTGGTGTTCTCTGTGTTGTGTATTTATCTTTTAAAATACCATGGAGAATTTATCCTCTTCTCTTCTTCCCCTCTCATCTTTCCCTTTGTTTGTTAGGTCCTGTTTCTCCCTCCCTGGTACTCTTTTCCAGTGTCCACTTTTGTGGAGAGAGTTTCTGAAAAGGAACCTTGCAGTGGAGTTGCTGAGATGTGGTTATAAGTTCCCTTTCTCTTTGAGCTCTTGTTAATTATGCTAAGGGGTGGTCTAGGCCATTGTTAATGGAGCTTTTAGTGCCGTTCACATTTCCCAGTTTTAAAATTTATGAAACATTTCAGAAACATAGAAAAATATAGCACCATACAGCAAACACCCACCATGTAACTTTGCCAAGTCTTCACATTTTGCTATATTTAATTCAGATTTACTTTAAAAAAGTCATCCAGGTTGGAGGTCATTGGAGTCCCCGTCACAGATGCCTCTGTGTTTCTCTTCTCTCCATAGTAGGAGTAAAACAAATCTAAATTTGGGCATTAGGATTCCCTCTGTGATTTTATCCTTTTGCTGCAAGTATTTGTAAATTACACGCAACATAATTTGGCATGTTTTAAAGTTGTATACAAATGATAGAATATTGAACATATTTGATTCTGCAACTTGTTTTTGCTTCCACGCAATGTTACACTTCTATATTGTTCAGATACATGTCTATATGGTTTATGTTAACAGCTATATAGAAATCCACTGTATTAATTAACATTCCATTTAATTGATCTGTTCTTCTATTGATCTAATTTATCTTTCATGTGAACATCTAATGTATTTCCAAATTTTCACTACCATAACAGATAATTCTGTAATGTAAGTATATCTCTGAGCACCTATACTAAAGCCTATTTAGATGGAGTATATGAAAGAGACAGTCCTATTCTGAGCCCCCTTTTTAAACATGGTAATTTCTTCTTTGATTGAGGTCCCTTGAATAGATCCCCTTATTCTAGCCCCACTATTGATGGGATCCTGAATAGGAACACAATTCATGTGTTCCCGCACCGCCCAGAGTTCATCTTTGGTACTCTGGATAGCATCACTGACTCAATGGACATGAATTTGAGCAAACTCCAGGAGATAGTGGACGACAGGAAATCAAACTCCAGCAGAACTGGTGTGCTGTAGTTCATGGGCTTCCAAAGAGTTGGACATGACTTGTGAACTGAACAACAACAACTCTAGATTAAAATCAACACAGTTTATAAGAGAAACTAGTGACAATACAGTCAGGAGAAAACCACGGTACCATTTCATTTGAAGTTTGGCTTTTCTTTTATGAAAAGGAAATTGGAGATATGCCTTAGGATCTGTGCTTGTTTTTAAACTATTTTCTCTCAGTTCAAATCCATTCTTTCATATCTTGCTTTGAATGTTAAGGCTGGAATTCTGCAGACTACAGTTTGCCTTTGCTTGGGGGCATTCTCTGATTTTGTGACAAAAGGACTATGGGGAGATGGAAGTGGGGAGAAAGGGCTTCCTTTTTCCAGCTTTTGGCTCACTGTTTCTGTTGTTGGCATCTTAGCACTGCCCTTCATGGTGCTGTCAGCAGCATGGGTTCTGGTCTCCAGCTTCTTTGAGCATTCCAGAGCCAGCCTCTTTGCACTCCTCTCAGAGGTGGGAGCACTTACCAGGTCATTTTCCCTCCACAGATGTCTGAGCTGCATATCCATGGGGCCTCACCTCTGAGCTTCTAGTTTATGATAACCTTGACCTCTTCCCTTTGCTTCCTCAGCCAGAGGGTGGTAGCTGCCTCCTGCTGTTCCAGTCTCTGGCTATTTCTCTGTTCCTCATTCTATTCATCCACTTCCCACTACCCGAGGAACCAATTCTTTATACTAAATTCCCTCTGTTGAAATACCTATTGTGGGTTTTGTTTCCTTACTGGACCTTGACCAGTGTAGTAATTAAAGCCTTGTCCACATAGCTGTGTAGGTTTAGAAGCAGTCTATGTGCCAGAGCTACAATCTGCAGATGAAGCAGGACTTTCTGGAGATGATAAGTAACTGACATGATGGACATCTAGGTCTTAACCATTCTGATATTCACCAGGTGGACAAATAAATATAACATGTCAGGTGAGAGATGCCACGTAGAAAAATAAAACAAAATAAGGGGCTAGAAATTAACTGAGTGAGTGCTCTTTTACATAGGGTGGTCTTTTCTGAATTTTATACACAATGAACTGTCTGGGAAGACAGCGATTACACTGAGGTCTGAAGGAAAGAGTGATCCTACTAGTTCAGTTCAGTTCAGTCGCTCAGTCGTGTCTCTTTGCGACCCCATGAATTGCAGCATGCCAGGCCTCCCTGTCCACCACCATCTCCTGGAGTTCACTCAGACTCACGTCCATCGAGTCCGTGATGCCATCCAGCCATCTTATCCTCAGTCATCCCCTTCTCCTCCTGCCCCCAATCCCTCCCAGCATCAGAGTCTTTTCCAATGAGTCAACTCTTCGCACGAGGTGGCCAAAGTACTGGAGCTTCAGCTTTAGCATCATTCCTTCCAAAGAAATCCCAGAGTTGATCTCCTTCAGAATGGACTGGTTGGATCTCCTTGTAGTCCAAGGGACTCTCAACAGTCTTCTCCAACACCACAGTCCAAAAGTGGTTTTAGAAAAGGCAGAGGAACCAGAGATCCTACTAGAGGGAACGGTAAAAGGACGAGCCACGGGGTAGGATGAGAATTGTGTTTGGTGGATTGATCATAAAATGTGGCTTTGCCAAAGCTATTCAGTAACTGGTCATCAGTAATACTGTCTAGTGTTACTCCTGAGTTTCTGTTTTCTAGAGATTTCCTGATGTTTCATGAATCTTTTTCTTAAGGATGTCAGGTACAGGATTATCACAGGAGACATTCTTGTTCATGACATGGAAGGACTTATATCATTTCAAAAATCAGTTCCTTTGGGGAAAAAGAAACCATTATGAAGTTGAAACTTAAAGCATTACCTTCTTAAGCTATGATATCAAAGTCTATTTCAAAATCAAAATAAGAACTTCAAGTTTTTCTGAGACTGTCTAGATTTTATTCTGTTTTGATCCTGCAAAAAGCAGCCACTGCTTATATGGAACATTTGAAAATTGCTCTCCTGCATTTAGACCCATAATGACAAACAGTTACTTTCATTTGAGTCTGTGATAGATGAGCTTTACTCTTGCTACTTTGCTTTGCAAGGTTGGACTTCTTAGCCATAAAGATGGCATTGAGCAAATATTGTTTATGTACCAGAAGAGATGCTATTTACAAAACTGAACTAAACTCAAACTATATGGAGGATTTCTCAATTTCTTATAAGAAGAGTGGTTGAGCTCAAGTGACTGATAAGTATGGGGCTAAATC
This sequence comes from Budorcas taxicolor, assembly GCF_023091745.1. Lineage (NCBI taxonomy): Eukaryota > Metazoa > Chordata > Mammalia > Artiodactyla > Bovidae > Budorcas > Budorcas taxicolor. The sequence goes on from NC_068919.1 coordinate 72,358,238, forward strand.
TGGTTCCATGAAAAGTTATATCCAGGAGTTCAAATGTCTTTGGAACCTGGTCTCTCTCCCTCCCTATGTGTCTCATTTCTGCGTCCATCTGGGCTGGCTCCCTTCTGTGGCTCCATGTGTAGTGAGATGGTTGCCAAAGCTCCAGATTTATATCCTCTTAGGTTATAATCCAGTGCAGAAAGAAATGCCACTTTCTGGCAACTGAAAAAAATCCTGAGGTTAGCACTCATTGGCTTGATTCTCCCCGCTCGGCTTGAATTGTGTGGCAATCAGTAATCTTTGAAATCAGGGAAATATGGAACTCTGATTGGCCAGGCCTAAGTCATTCATCATTTCTATAGCTGGTGTAGAGAGAGAGAGCTTTATCAGAAGCAAGGTCTAAGTGTAGAGAAAAGGTGGTTTACCTAGAAGAAAATCAGGGTTCCCAAAGTTGAAAGAGTAGATATTGGGTGGCAAAGAAAATGAACCTCTATTGCAGGAGTCAGTGCCTCTTATGGATGTCTCCATTGCCCTTACACTGTACACTGATCAGAAGCCTGTTTCAGGGGTGAATCTGGACTCCTTGTATCATTGCATATGGCTTACTGTCATCACAGGTGCCATGAACACCTGTTTCTCAGTGTTTAGGAATGCACATCTCTTATGAGTCAGGAAAGGCAATTTTTTATTTGATAATTTGGATTTTGATCATGGCTTAGTTAGTGTTAGTCACTCAGTTGTGTCTGACTCTTTGGTGGACTGTAGCCCACCAGGCTCCTCTGTTCATGGAATTCTCTAGGCAACAATACATTCTCTTCTCCTGGGGATCTTCCTGACCTAGGGATCAAACCTGGGTCTCCAACACTGCAGGCAAATTCTTTACCATCTGAGTCATCAGGGAAGCCCTCCCTTGAATATTAGAAAATCTTGCTAACTCATCTTTTTAGATTGGTTTAACTGCACACTTAACTTCATGTTAAACCACCACAAACTTAGTAGCTTATATTATATGTATTTATTTCAGTGTCTGTGGGTTATAAATCCAGAAATGAGTTAGCTGGGTCCTCAGCACAGGGTCTCACAAAAGATCAACTGGGTTGTGTTCTCATCTGGACACTGGATTGGGAAAAATTCCATTTCCAAACTCTCTCAGGTCATGGGCACAATTGATTTCCTTGTAGAAGTAGGATTAAGGGTCCAGCTTCATGCTGGCTGTTGATTGCAGGCTGTCCTTCACTCCTAGAGGCTACCTGTGGTTCCTAGAGGATGCCCACAGTTCCTTGCCACATGAGCACGTGGTTGCTTACTACATGAAGCGAGCAAGGAGGGGCCACTGGCAAAAGACATCTTGTATTATGTAATTAAATCATGGGCATGACATTCTGTTGGTTACAAGCACATTGTAAGTCCTGCCTACACTGAAGGGGAGGAGATCATACAAAATTATGAATACTAGGAGGCGGGGATTGGGGGTAAGGATCCTAGATTTGCTATATAAGCAGAGAAACTGCATGAAAGATAGAAGTTACTTAAATGACTTCATGTGAGTTGTTTAGTCTCACAGATTTTTTTTTTTAATGAGAAAATTGTATTTCTTTCTGAAAATCAACTGTTCCTTTTTCTTGGCTGCTCTACAAATGATTCATCCAGGAATTGTTTATAAAATGATTTTGGTTAGAACCTAGATCTATAGACCTGAATTGACTTTCAGATGGTAGAGTGTAAAGGGAATGCATACGTCACAGGAAAACTCACTACTGGCATGTGCTTTCTCATTGCAAATGCCCAAGAGATCTTGCCAAGAGTCCTTATTGATTTTGTAGATCATTCCAAGTGAAGAACTTCTTTATTGTTAATATTAGACATAATAAATATAATAGCAATAAGTATTCAACAAAGGGAAACCTTGCCTTTGTGCTAAATAGTCTATCTAATTGCATTATGTTATTTAATCATCATAATTTTGTGAGGTGTGTCCATGAGTAAGTGGGTGGATTATTATTTCTGTTTTTAAGGAAAAGAGTTCCAGGGAGGTTCAGTAATGTCTCTAGCTGGTCAAGTAGCTGAGATGCCAAACCACATGTGCCTGACTCAAAACCTTAAGGTGCCTTCCCCATGTAGCCAGCATCCCAAAGCAGACTGAAGCGCTCCCATGCCGTCCTGCACTTCTGTCCTCTGTTACAAGAGGTCCGGCTCAACAGCAATTACTAGCAACAAATGACTGGGCATTATAGCTTCTGACAGTGGACTTAAACCCTCCTAAGTCTGGTTAAAGCATCTGTCTACAATGCGGGAGACCCGGGTTCAATCCCTGGTTTGGGAAGATCCCCTGGAGAAGAAAACGGCAACCCACTCCAGTATTCATGCCTGGAAAATCCTATGGACTGAGGAGCCTGGTGGGCTACAGTCCATGGGGTTACAAAGAGTCAGACACGACTGAGTGACTTCACTAAATCTGGTTTAAGGGATTAATGGAGAAATAGGCTGCATTTGCAGTCTCCATTTCCCTGGCCCCTGCTTGCTTCTTTCTTCACTACTGCTTGGCCTCTAGTCTTCAACTCTAATGACCATGCACTGAATTATTTGACTAGTTTCCCCACCTTCATTTTACTTATTTGGAAATGACAGTGTTGAATATTCCTCCTCTGAAACTCATTCCTCACCTGGGTTCTGGATACCACTTGTTCCTGGATTTCCCCTTGCCACATGTTTTTTGTTCACCTTCCTCTCCCCATCCCTTAAACACTGGTTTCCTTCTCACACACTCAGTTTCTTATCCCTCCTGGCTCTCCTAACCTTCCCCTACATTTAGTATGTACCAAATTATATTGATTCTGTCTCTACTATTTCTCTTGGATCAGTCCAGCTTCTCTCTGTCCCCTCTGCCTAAACTTCTCTATATCTGTATCTGTATCTATCTACCTAATTTATCTCTCTATATCCTCTTCGGCTGGTCTATCTATTTCAATAATGTCCTAACTGGTTTCTCTATGTTCTTTCCACCTCTTATCCATTTGCTAAGTTCTCCTCAGAATGTTCATTCCAAGCTCTGCACCATATTTCATACCTTCTCATACAAAAAGCTTTCCAGGATGACTTCTTTCCTTTGAAAGATGCATAGCCTTCAAGGATTTGGGCCATTGTCTTCCAGCTTCCAGAAATACCAAGATAATTCACATCTAAACATTTGGTTTCCTTTCCCTGCTCCTGCCTAGTGAAAACTGCTCATTTTTCCAGAGTCCTCTCAAGTACCATTGTCTCTAGCAAGTTTGGTTCATTCAGGTGGCTTTACAAAAATAGTATAGACTGAGTGACTTAACACTTCTCAGAGCTCTAGATACTCAAGTTTTCCAGCACCAGCAGATTCTCTGTCTCTGTGAGCTCACCTTATGGTTCATAGACAGTGGTCTTCAGGCTGCATCCTCACATAGTGGAAAAGGGTAAGAGAGCTCTCTGGGGTCTCTTTTATAAGGGCAAGAGTCCCATTCTGACTACTCTACCCCCATGAGCTAATTACCTTCCAAAAGCCATGCCTCCTAATACCATCACATTGAAGGAGTAGGATTTCACCATAGGAATTCTGGAGGATACAAGGATTCCGTTCATAACAGTTCATAATATTTCGGCATATTCCCCACACTGCCCCTCCCCACCCCCACTCCCATGCCCCTGGCCTTTTTCTGGCAGTTAGCCGCTTCCTTATCTGTTCCAATAGTTTGTTACATTTCTCATTTCTCAGTAATATAGGTTTCGTGTTGTATATAACTTAATTGCACCCACTCAAGTCTGTAGGTTTCTTGATGGCAGGGGTTTGTGCTTTCATTATCTTTAGAGTACGAGAATTTAGCACAGCATCAGTTTCATGAATGAGAAAAAACAACTTAATGAATAAACATACATCTTATCTTTGCTGGCCCCATCATATCTCATTACCTTCAAGAAAATGAGCAGCCTGGAAATATTCTACAAGTAACTGTAAATTTCAGGCTGTTGGAAGAATCTAGTCAATGCCACTCTCCAGGTTTCCTAACACATTTGACACTGTGTTGGAAGACATAGGCAAAAGTACTTTAAGGCTTGCTTTGACCTTCTCCACCCAGCATTAATGGGGACTTAAAAGACAAGTGAAAATGAGCTATGAATGTTAGTGTGTCAGCCTTTACTTGTAGTTGTTCATTTTTTCTCTGAGCCATGCAGCAAGACACAGGGGTTCTGCTTCTGTGATTGAAGTGGGGAGCTCCAGTGCACGGGAGAGATGGCGGTGACATTACCACGTGGAGCACCTGTGAATGGGACAGTCTCAGACAACTTGGCAGGGGTAAAACCATTAAAGTGTAGATCCAATTGATATGTTCTGGCAACATCTCCTGCGTATGCACTGGAGACAAAGATCAAGGGAGCAATAACTCTTCTTTGGCACTCTAGCTATAGCAGTGAAGTCATGATATCTCAGTTCTCAGCAGCACAGCCCCAAGTCATTTTCCTAAGAGGTGTCTCCTTGTCAGAAGATGTTTGGCTAAGTTGGGGAAGATGTTCTATGTATCAGAGAGGTACTACCATTCAATGTTAGTGCAGAAGAATATTTATTTTCCTGATGATCAGTGGAATCTTTGAAATATTTCAATTGCATTTTTGGTTCGGAGATATGGTCTTGGTTATAATGGCACAAGTTCATGCTATGTTGTGTCTGACTCTTTGTGACCCCATGGAATGTCGCCCGCCAAGCTCCTCTGTCCTTGGAATTTTTCAGGCAAGAATACTGGAGGGGGTTGTCATTTCCTCTTCCAGGGGATCTTCCTGACCTCAGGATCAGACCCACATCTCCTGTGTCTCCTGCACTGACATGTGGATTCTTTACCACTGAGCCACTTGGGAAGCCCTGATTATAATGGAATCCTTGTTAAACTCTAAGAATTTGGCCCCCAAATATGTTTCTGAAACTGTTGTAATTTTATCTACATTAACTTTGTATCATTACTTCTGATGTATGTGTTTTATCTTCCCGGCTAGACAATCAACTCCTTAGAACAAGGATCACGTATTAATCACCCCTATCTCCTGTCACCAGTATCTCTAGCATTGTGACTTGCATATGCTAGATTCATAATAAATATCTTGTCAGTTAAGTTAGTGGGAATGTTAAACTTTGCTCAGGTTCTGGCATAGTTCAGGTTTAGGTTTAGTTCAGGTGCAGGTGCAGGCAAAATCAAAGACAAGTCAAGTTTGACTTGGGGGACAAGTCAAAAGAATACATGGTGGCTTACTCTTTCAGCCTGCCTTGTTATTCAGGAATTTTTGAAATATGGGGAATTTAAGAAGAAAATTTGTGGAAAACTGATATTTAACAAATGCCTGTTTTATTAATAATTTTTAAAAGATCCAATTGTTGGCATGGGAATATAAATGCTTCTTTCTACTTGATTGATGATTGACCAGTTCCTCTTGGTTTTCTTTGCTGATCTTCACATCTCCCTGACCTCCAAATATCAGGATACAAGGTTTAGCCTTTGGACTTGCCTCTCTTCCTAATCTCATCACAGCTCAAGGTTTTAGATACTATTCATATGTTAATGGGGGCTTCCCTGGTAGCTCAGATGGTAAAGAATCTGCCTGCAATGCAGGAGACCTGGGTTTGATCCCTGGGTTGGGAAGATCCCCTGGAGAAGGCAGTGGCAATCCACTCCAGTATTCTTGCTTGGAGAATTCCATGGACAGACCATGGGGTGGCAAAGAGTTGGACATGACTGAGCGACTCACTCCCTCCCTCTCTCACTCACACATTAATGAATCAAATTGCCAGCATTCACTGGATCACAGAGAAAGCTAGGGAATTCCAGAAAACACCTCTGTTTCATTGACTACACCTAAGCCTTTGAATATATGGGTTATAACAAACTATGGAAGCTTTTAAAGAGATAGGAGTACCAGACCATCTTACCTGTCTCCTGAAAAATCTGTATGTGGGTCAAGAAGCAACAGTTAATATGGAAAAACTGACCGGTTCAAGATTGAGAAAGGAGTATGACAGGCCTGTCTGCTGTCACCCTGTTGGTTTAACCTATATGCTGGGCACATTATGAGAAATGACAGGCTGGATGAGTTACAAGCTGGAATCAAGATAAGTTGGAGAAACATCAACAACCTCAGATATGTGGATGATGCCACTCTAATAACAGAAAGTGAAGAGGAATTAAAAAGCCTCTTGATGAGGGTGAAAGAGGAGAGTGAAAGAGCCAGCCTAAACTAAATATTAAAAAACTAAGATCATGGCATCTGGCCCCATTACTTCATGACAAGTAGAGGGGGAAAAGGTGGAAGTTTTGACAGATTTCCTCTTCTTGGGCTCTAAAAATCACTGTGGATGGTGACTGCAGCCATGAAATCAGATGTTTGCTTCTTGGCAGAAAAGCTATGACAAACCTAGACAGTGTGTTGAAAGGCAGAGACATCACTCTGCTGACAAAGGTCCATATAGTCAAGGCTATGGTCTTCCCAGTGGTCATGCATGGTTTAGAGAGCTGGACTGTAAAGAAGGCAGAGCCCAGAAGAATTGAGGCCTTCAAAGTGTGGAGCTGGAGAAGACTCTTGAGAGTCCCTTTGACAGCAAGGAGATCAAACCAATCAATCTTAAGGGAAATCAACCCTGAATACTGGTTGGAAATACTGATGTTGAAGCTGAAACTCCAGTCCTTTAGTCATCTGATGTGAACAGCTGACTCATTGCAAAAGTCCCTGATCTGGGAAAGATTGAGGGCAGAAGGAGAAGACAGTGTCAGAGGATGAGATGGCTGGATGGCATCACTGATGCAATGGACATGAACTAGGGAAACCTTCGGGAGATGGTGAGGGACAGGGAGGCCTGGCGTGCTGCAGTCCATAACACGACTGAGCAACTGAACAACATATGTTAATGAGTCTATGGTCTACTCTTGTGTCTAAGTGCTTGCTTGCTACTCTACTTGGATGTCTACTTGGGGTGGTGGTGGCTTATTTGCTAAAGTCGGGTCTGACTCTTAAGACCCAATGGGCTGTAGCCCACCAGGATCCTCTGTCCATGGGATTTCTCAGGCAAGAATACTGGAGTAGGTTGCTATTTCTTTCTCCAAGGGATCTTCCTCATCCAAGGATTGAACTCGCATCTCTTGCGTCTCCTGCCTTGCAGGTGGATTCTTTACCGCTGAGCCACTAGAGAAGCCCAATCTACTGGGTACCTCACATCCAATCTGTCCAAATCTGAATTTCTAATCTCCACTCAAAATCTTACACTTCCCACAGTCTTGCCTATCTCTAAATAGCAACTTCATCCTTCCAGTTTCTCAGCCAAAATTCTTGGAGTCATCATTCACACCTCTCCCCTTTTTTCTCTGCATATAACCCATCAGCAAACCCTGTTGGCTCTGCCATAAATATATATCTAGAATCAGGCTCTTTCTTCCTACCATCACTGCTACCATGGTGCTTTGAACAACCGTCATCTTGCCCCTTGAACTTACTTCCTGATTTCTATGAATCCACCTTTCCTCTCATGTAATCTGTTTTCAGCATGGTACTCAGTGTTCCTTTAAAACTCAAGGTAGTGTGTTATCATTCCTTTGCAGTCAGTACCTTCCATCACATTTAGAGTAAAAGCCACAGACAGCCCTTTCAGTGGCTATAAGGTCTTTAATAATCTAGCTCCATACGGTTGCTCTGACCTCATTACACTCTTTTCCCTCTGTTTGCTCTGCTTCAGCAGCTCTGGCCCCCTTACCTCTTCTCCTAAAACACCAGCTGCGCTACTGCTTCAGGGATTTTTTTTTTTTAAATTTATTTGATTGCATCGGGTCTTTGTTGTAGGCATGTGGACCTCTCTTTAGTTGTGTCATGCAGCACTAGAGTACAAGAGCCCCGTACTTGCAGTGTGCAGCTCTCCAGTTCTGCCATCATCTGTTTCCTCTGCCTGGAATGCCCAGTCTCCAGATGGCTGCAGGGTTGCACCCTCACATCTTTAAGGTTGTTCCCTGTACTCAAATGGCCCTCATCAGAGGCCTCACTGATCACACAAGTTTAAACTGTATCCATCCACTTCTATACCATTTTTTTTTCCTCTATGGAACTTTTCACTATTTGACCTGTTTTACTTGTCTGTCTCAGTGAAGGCAGGAGGCATTTCCAACCATTTCTTTCATTTCACCATTTCTTTTCATTTCTTTCTTTCATTTCTTCCAACCATTTCATACCCCCTGCATCTAGAAGTGCTTACCTGATGGTGATAAGAAAGAAATATTTGTTGAATAAATTAGTGAATACTTTTTTGGTAATTGGTATATTCTATTTTCAAATAGTTTATTCCAACGGCATTACAAACTTAATTACCACTTAATTACAAATTAAGTGGTTGAATTTGCCATGAGATGCTTTTAGATTTGTAATAAGAGGAATGATAAACTATTGAAATGTATGAGCTATAGCTTTTCTTCGCTTTTCACAGTATATTATAAACAATGAAGCTAAAACTTTAATGGAAGAAGTAACACTGTAGTAACACAAAACTCGTGCTGCACTTAGTTACGTCTGACTCTGCTACTTCATGGACTGTAGCCTGTCAGGCTCCTCTGTTCACGGGATTCTTCAGGCAAGAATACTGGAGTGGATTGCTCTACCCTCTTCCAGGGGATCTTCCCAACTCATGGATTGTGCATTGCAGGTGGATTCTTTACTGTCTGAGCCAACAGGGAAGCCCAAGAATACTGGAGTGGGTAGCCTATCCCTTCTGCAGGAGAACTTCCTGACTGAGGAATCAAACTGGGGTCTCCCGCACTGCAGGTGAATTCTTTACCAGCTGAGCCACCAGGGAAGCCCAAAAGACTTTCTTTTCAGACTTAGATTTCAACACATGATCAAACAGAATTAGAATGTGTTCATTTCTTAAGTGAATCTGGAGAAAACCTACAAATGAAGAAGAAAGCATACAAATGAAGATGTTACGTTTTATGCCTTTTTCTCTTGTGGAATGAATTAGTTCAATTTTCTGAATTATTATCATGAACCATTGGTGTGAAGACTCTGGTCTTTACAGCCACTTGGATTCATATGTCAGCACTGCTATTTTCTTGTGTGCTTGCATACTGCATGCTAAGTGCTTCAGTCATGTCTGACTCTTTGTGACCCTGTGGACTGTAGCTCACCATTCTCCTCTGTCCATGGGATTCTCCAGGCAAGAATACTGGAGTGGGTTTCCATGCCCTCTTCCAGGACATCTTCCCGACCCAGAGATCGAACACAGCTCTCCTGCTTCTCCTATGCTGACAAGCTGATTCTTTACCACTAGCACCACCTGGGAAGCCCCTATTTTCTTGTGTGCTGTGCATGGGCATCACTTAAAGAGGCTTCTCATTCCTCATTTATAACATGTAAATAGCAATATCTAGTTAAATGTGAAAACCTACACAAGACATGTTAGGCATGTAACAGGTGTACTGTTTTTTTTCTCAAATATTCCTACTCTTTATTTTTTGTCTTTTGCAAATTGTGGGTTGGCCTAGACACAGAGGAGGTGCTCCAGGCTTCCAGGTGTTTCTTCATGTGATACATTTGCCAACACATGGAACTGTCTTTTGCTATGTGATCAGGTGGTAGCTGGAGCAGAGCTGAAGTTGTGGGAAGAGACTCCAGTCCCCCTCTGAGAGGAGAGTGCCCAGCAGACAGGACACCCTCCTCCTTTCCCAGGACCCCTGAGAAAGAGGAGCTGCCCCGAGGCCTGGCGTGCTGCGGTTCACGGGGTCACAAAGAGTCGGACACAACTGAGCGACTGAACTGAACTGAACTGCATCCTTCAATACTGCTGATCCAACATTCTATTCTAAATGGTGACATATCATAACCCCATCACACAGTATTATTGCAGTGTTTGAAATTTTGGAGATGGGCAGCAGTGGGAATTAGTGAAGGGAATTCTTTTTTCTATAAACAAATCCTTTCACTTTCTCCTCCTAACTTATTAGAGATAGCAAAGGCATTAGATTAGCAAAGGCATTAGATTTTATCTGGGTTATTCTATAAATCATATTTAATGGTTTATAAAGAAATTGACCTGACAATCTTGGAATTATGTTGAATTTCGAAATTTTCTTTGTTATTCCTTATTTTAGTGAGTTGTAAAGAGCTTTAGAAATTTTAATACCTTATTTTAAGACCTCTCACTAATTTCATTTTATTAAAGAATTTTTTTTCTCTCTCTGTAGTAAATAGGTAAAAGTAAATTAACATATGTTCAAACTTGAGTTTGTCAAAGCTTATATAATTTTTTTTCTTTATCTCCCTATCACCTTATTTCTCTTTGAGAAGAGTAGCTTACAAACCTAGCACCTCTCTCTTAAACAAACAAAAGAAAAATTTATTTTTACAGAGCTTTGAAGAGTTCCTAAATTTATCTATAAATTTGCCCAAGTGTTGAATTTAAGTGTGGAATTGGATTTGAAGGGTTCAGTTCTACATTTTCCTATTTTCCTAGGGAAGGGGCGGGCAATAGCTAATGAAGATTTCCCTTCATCTTCCCAAAAGCTTCCTTCTCCACAGCTGTTTTCACCAACCAGCATTCCTGATTCTCAGCAGAAATGCAGACGCGGCCCTCACCTTCGGTGGGCTCTGTCCACCTCCGACACGTCTTTGTTCGAGCATGTGGAGTCTCTGTGAGATGTAGTTAAAATTCCCAGTGGGCACAAACCGGACATCACTGAATCAGCTGGGAATTTGATCCTGGCAGGCTCAGCGGTGAGCATGGCCGGCGCGCTCCGCTGGGAAGCCGGGGTCCCCAACGCTAGTGCGCGCCGCTTGCGCCCCTTGGCGGTAACCGCCAGCACCGACATTCATACGCATGCGATCTACATGGGTCTTGGCTGGAAAGGAGTCCTTGAGTTCTCACGGTGTGGGTGGTTTGAGAAAAAGAAAAGTCGTGTGGTTCACACTCGTGAGAGGCGACATTTTATTCTTTGTTGGAGTGTGAACTGTGGTTTTTTTTTTTTTTTTACTTTTTTTTGAGTATTTTTCATTTTATTTATTTACTTTACAATATTGTATTGGTTTTGCCATACATCAACATGAATCCTGCACAGGTGTACACGTGTTCCCCATCCTGAACCCCCCTCCCACCTCCCTCCCCATACCATCCCTCTGGGTTGTCCCAGTGCACCAGCCCCAAGCATTCTGTATCCTGCATCGAACCTAGACTGGCGATTCATTTCTTATATGATATTATACATGTTTCAATACTATTCTCCCAAATCATCCCACCCTCTCCCTCTCCCACAGAGTCCAAAAGACTGTTCTATACATCTGTGTCTCTTTTGCTGTCTTGCATACAGGGTTATCGTTACCGTCTTTCTAAATTCCATATATATGCGTTAGTATACTGGTGTTTTTCTTTTTGGCTTACTTCACTCTGTATAATCAGCTCCAGTTTCATCCACCTCATTAGAACTGATTCAAATGTATTCTTTTAAATGTTTGTGATTTATAAAAACGTGTCTGCTGACAGTATAGATGGCCTCATGGGTTTGTTCATTGCCGGTTATTCTCTTCCTAACCCATCTCTACCTAAGAGCTCTTCTTGTAGAACTAGTAAACTTTTGTCATTTTTCCAAATAGGCTTTGGTCTAGTGTCAGTTGGTCATTTGCGGGGAGGTGATTGTTTCGTTGTTATTGTTGTTTGGTTCTGAATCACTCCAGGAGACAAAATTAAAATCCCAAATAAATTTTACAGAATGTCTCATTTTCTAAGGTACCACTCTGAAGCAGCAAGATGCCATGCAATAAGGAAGAGAAATCTGACTTTGAGTTCTGATCTAAGAGTTTATTTCCTGGGGAAGTTACTTGGGGTCCCAGGGCCTCAGTTTTCCTCTCTGTGTAATCTAGCTGTCAGTGATCCTGTGCACTGTATGCAGTGTTTATAGTAGTGCCTGGCCTGTAGGAGAATCCTCATGAACATTAACCATACGAAGTTTCATCAGTTGAATGTTCACCTACATTGTTGTGTAGCTTTTTTGCCCATGAGGTTGGTAAGGGTGAGATGGGGATGGTTTTTTTAATGAGCTTTTTAATCCCTTAGGGGTTCATTTTGGATATGGTGTAAGGTGAAACTCCAAATTGAAGGCTTCTCTGATGGGCCATATTTTTCAAAGTACCATCTGTTGAGCCATTTCTTCCTTCCCCATTGATTTTTGGGAAGCTGTGGAGCATCCTTTATCATTTATCGCATTCTGTTATCTGTTTCAGAGATGCCTTCTCTAGTTTCTTTGTTGTTGCTCAATTCTTGTTCTTTTATTTTTTACTCTTTTATTGAAGTATTGCTTATAGCCAGTGAAGTGACGAGTCTTAAGTGTACAGCTTGAAGAATGTTTATCTTTCCACTCTTGTCATTACCACCCACCTCCACTTGGAAAGCTCACACCTCTTCCTCCTACCTGCTCTGTAATATAACCACTCTTCTCACTTCTACCACCATAAATTAAGGACATTTCTTTCTATTCTTAGTTTGTTTAGGAATAGAATAGGAGATACATTTTATGATACACTTATTCTGCATCTTTTGAAGTAACCATAGGATTTTTTCCCCTTCTTTATTCTACTGGGTAGATTATACTGGATTTTCAAATGTTAAACCAGCTTTGCGTTTTCAGAATAAGTTCCGCCTGGTTGCAATGTATTTTATTTTTCCTATATATCAAGGGATTTGAATTTCATATATCTTGGTTATGATTTTTTCTATCTTTTTCATGAATGATACTGGCCTGTCATTTTCTTGAAATGTCCGTTTCAGGTTTTGTACCAAGCTTATGCTTGCCCCATCACATGAGATGGAGTGTTTACTTCTTTTTCTATTCTCCTACTATGTAAGTTTGATACTATCTCTTCTTTTAAAGTTGGCAGATTTCATTACTGAAGCCATGTGAGGCTGGAGTTTTATTGATGAAAAGAAATAATTGATTAAATTTATTTAATACATAGTGGATCTTTCAGATTTTCTTCTTTTGTTGAATCTTTTCTATTATTTTCTTTTAGTCATGCAGTCCTGTTGGACTCTTTGTGACTCCATGGACTAGAGCCCTACCTAACCTGCCAGACTCCTCTGTCCATGGAATTCTCTAGTCAAGAATACTGGAGTGGGTAGTCATTCCCTTCTCCAGAGGATCTTCCTGACCCAGAGATCGAACCTGGCTCTCCTGCATTGCAGGCAGATTCTTTACCATCTGAGCCACCGGGGAAGCCCAATTGCATAATGTTTTTCCCCAAAGTATGCATGTAAAATTATTTCTTGAAAATACTACTTTAGCTGCCACCCACAAGTTGAATATATTTTTATTGTTAGTAAGTTTCAACATAGTTTCTGATTTTTCCAATTTTTTTTCTGGATACCATTCTTTTATTGATTTCTAGTTTACTTCTTTGTAGTCAGAGAATATACTCATGATTTCACTTCTTGAACTTTGAAATTTGTGATGCTTTCATTATGGCTCTCCTGAGAAAACTGTATGCAGGTCAGAAGCAACAGTTAGAACTGGACATGGAGCAACAGACTGGTTCCAAATAGGAAAAGGAAAGGAGTACGTCAAGGCTGTATGTTGTCACACTGCTTATATAACTTATATGCGGAGTACATCATGTGAAATGCTGGACTGGATGAAGCACAAGCTGGAATCAAGATAGCTGAGAGAAATATTAATAACCTCAGATATGTAGATGACACTACCCTTATGGCAAAAAATGAAGAAGAATTAAAGAGCCTCTTGATGAAAGTGAAAGAGGAGAGTGAAAAAGTTGGCTTAAAGCTCAATATTCAGAAAACTAAGATCATGGCATCCAGTCCCATTACTTCATGGCAAATAGATGGGGAAGAATGGAAACAGCAGGAGACTTTAATTTTTGGGGCTCCAAAATTACTGCAGATGGTGACTGTAGCCATGAAATTAAAAGATGGTTGCTCCTTGGAAGAAAAGCTATGACCAACTTAGATAGCATGTTAAAATGCAGAGACATTGCTTTACCAAGAAAGGTCCGTCTAGTCAAAGCTATGGTTTTTCCAGTGGTCATGTGTGGATGTGAGAGCTGGACTCTAAAGTAAGCTGAATGCCGAAGAATTGATGCTTTTGAACTGTGGTGTTGGAGAAGACTCTTGAGGGTCTTTTGGACTGCAAGGAGATCCAGTCAGTCCATCCTAAAGGAAATCAGTCCGAATATTCATTGGAATGACTGATGCTAAAGCTGAAACTCCAATATTTTTACCACCTGATGTGAAGAACTGACACATTTGAAAAGACCCTGATGCTGGGAAAGATTGAAGGCAAGAGGAGAAGTGGACAACAGAGGATGAGATGGTTGAATGGCATCACTAACTCAATGGACATGAATCTGAGCAAACTCTGGGAGTTGGTGATGGACAGGAAAGCCTGGCATGCTGTAGTCCATGGGGTCATAAACAGTCAGACACAACTGAGTGACTGATCTGAACTGAAAATTCATTTTCAATAAGCATAAGGAGTATCAAGAAGATGTGTGTAACATATATTCTCTATATTGTTAATTTGGTTAATCATGTTCAATTTTTATATAATGTGATCTGTTTTCTCTTTTTACATCAGTTTTGGTAAGGGGAATGTTAAAAAATGTTAAAAACATCTCAGGTGATGTAATTTAGTTTACCAGTGCCTCCTCTGTTGAAGAGCTAGGTGTCCGTTCTTCAAACAAACTCATGGAAAGGTGTGTTTTCTTATTATATACTAATAACTTCTTATACTAATTTGTACCAACATTTTCTTGATTGTGACTTATGCCAAGTAATTATGAAGAACTTTTTTTCTTCTAAGTATTGAATGAAGGCTACCAAGTTGGAACAGGCAACTCCTGGATGTGAAAGCTTTAATTTATCTACCTCATTTATGTTTTATTTTTGTAGCTATAGTTTCTGTTTTCCTATTGGGTGACTGCTGACGTGTTCCTAGACCTTGGCATAAACCTAAGAGTTGATGTATTGGTGGGAGCAACTGGAAGTTCAAGATGTAGTGGGAAAAAAAAAAAAACTTGAAATATAAGAAGTTCTTTTTTTCTTGAAGAAAAATTGTTCTTTTTTCTCTTTTTTCTTGAATATAACTTGAAGTTATATTATTTAGGGTTGTTATGTCTTCCTATTAAATTTACCATTTTATCATTATGAAAAATTGTTTCTCATTTTGAATAATACTTTTTGTATTAAAGTTTATTCTGATATTAATATAACTGTACCATACTACTTTCAGTTCAGTTCAGTCACTCAGTCGTGTCTGACTCTTTGCGACCCCATGAATCGCAGCACACTAGGCCTCCCTGTCCATCACCAACTCCCAGAGTTCACTCAGACTCACATCCGTCGAGTCAGTGATGCCATCCAGCCATCTCATCCTCGGTTGTCCCCTTCTCCTCCTGCCCCCAATCCCTCCCAGCATCAGAGTCTTTTCCAATGAGTCAACTCTTTGCATGAGGTGGCAAAAATACTGGAGTTTCAGCTTCAACGTGATTCCCTCCAAAGAAATCCCAGGGCTGATCTCCTTCAGAATGGACTGGTTGGATCTCCTTGCAGTCCAAGGGACTCTCAAGAGTCTTCCCCAACACCACAGTTCAAAAGCATCAATTCTTCGGCATTCAGCTTTCTTCACAGTCCAACTCTCACATCCATACATGACCACTGGAAAAACCATAGCCTTGACTAGATGGACTTTTGTTGGCAAAGGAATGTCTCTGCTTTTGAATATGCTATCTAGGTTGGTCATAACTTTCCTTCCAAGGAGTAATTTTAATTTCATGGCTGCAATCACCATCTGCAGTGATTTTGGAGCCCCCCCAAAATGTCTGACACTGTTTCCACTGTTTCTCCATCTATTTCCCGGGAAGTGATGGGACCAGATGCCATGATCTTTGTTTTCTGAATGTTGAGCTTTAAGCCAACTTTTTCACTCTCCTCTTTCACTTTCATCAAGAGGCTTTTTAGTTCCTCTTCACTTTCTGCCATAAGGGTGGTATCATCTGCATATCTGAGGTTATTGATATTTCTCCCAGCAATCTTGATTCCAGCTTGTGCTTCTTCCAGCCCAGCGTTTCTCATGATGTACTCTGCATAGAAGTTAAATAAGCAGGGTGACAATATACAGCCTTATATGGTTACTCTAGAGATTATAATATTCATTATTGACTTTTTAAAGTCTACTCTAAATTAGGTGTGTTTATCAGATACTTTCTGAGCAGTGTAAAAATTTTGTCACATTCTGATCTCATATACCCTCCTCTATACTTTTGTGTTTCTGTAGTCATATCTTTTATTTATGCAAATATCCCAGGAAGTTGTAATTAATTTTCATTTCTATTGAAGAATAATTTAAATATTTTACCACTTCCTGTGTAGTGTAAAGTCCTGATAACAGTATATTCCTAACTCCTATCTGAGGTCCTTTGCTGTCATACATATACTTTAACTTATGCTTTAATGCCCAATATGTTGCTATTAATTTTGCTTTAGACACTTCTTCTATAAAAATTAGAAATAAGAAAATTTTAAACTTACCTTTATTTACATGGTTTCTGGGCTTCTCATGTAGCTCAATGGTAAAGAATCTGCCTGCCAATGCCGGAATTGCAGGTTTGATACCTGGGTCAAGAAAATCCCCCTGAAAAGGAAATGGCAACCCATTCTAGTATTCTTGCCCGGGTAATCACAAGGACAGAGAAGGCTGGTGGGCTACAGTCCATGGGGTCACAAACGAGTCAGACATGACTCAGCAACTAAACAACAACAATGCCATTTTTGTCACTCTTTATTTATTTTTTTGTAGTTTCAATTTTCTGTCTGTATTATGGTTCTTCACTTCAAAGAAGTAGATCTTGTATTACAGGTGTGTTACAAATAAATGACAAAGAATCTGCCATAATTATTACCTCTGTTCCCCCACATATAATGTGTCCTTTTTTCCCCTATTACTACTTCAAGATTTTTTTAAAAAGCACTGTTTTTCAGCAGTTTGAATATGGTGTGTTTGTTTAACTTATCTGGATTTGTGTCTTTTAATCTTCTTAAATCAGTGGTTTGATATTTATTAATTTGGGGTAATTCTTGGCTGTTATTTCTACGCATTCTTTTCCTCTCCTCTTTCTTCTCCTAGTGGGATTCTGATGTCTCACTCATATGTTATACCTTTAAATATTGACCATAGTTCTTGGATGTTCTGTTCTTTTTTTTTTTTTTAATCTGTGTTTTAATTTGAATAATTACCATTCACTTATTTTTTTAACTTAATGGCTTTAAGCAACAGCCATTTAAATAAATATTTATTTGGCTGAGTTGGGTCTTAGTTGAGGCATGCAGGATCTTTGAATCTTTCGTTGTGGCAAACAGATTCTCTAGGCACATAGCCTCCAGAGCATGCAGGTTTCATTGATCCGAGGCATATAAGATCCTAACTCCCCAACCAGGGACTGAACCCTGTCCCTTGCATTGCAAGGCGGATTCTTAATGACTAAACTACCAGGGATATCACTGTTGACTTCTTTTTTAAGTTTATAGCTCTTCCTTTAGTATGTTAAGTCTATTGTGATGCCATTAAAAGGATTCTCTATTTCTTGCAGTGTTTTTCTTTTCTAACATTCCATTTGGATCTTTTTCTTTTTTTTTTAAATACTTTCCATCTCTGAAATACTTCATCTAACAGTGCATGTTGTCTACCTTTCCTCTTAGTCTTTAACATATTCATCATCGTTGTTTAATTTTCCTCTGTCATAGTTCTAGCCTCTGTGTCTGGTTCTCTGGTTTGCTTTGTTTCAATGGTGTCTCATTTTTCCTCGCTTTTTTGGTATGTCTCATCATTTGTTTTTGAAATCTAGATTTCTCGTGTAATGTATATTGATTGAAAACTGAGGTGAATGAGGTGAATAGCACTTATGATTGGATATATGCATACCTTATCTTTTACTTCTGGACTTCCCTGGTGGCTCAGACGGTAAAGTGTCTGTCTACAATGTGGGAGACCCGGGTTCGATCCCTGGGTCAGGAAGATCCCCTGGAGAAGGAAATGGCAATCCACTCCAGTACTAATGCCTGGAAAATCCCACGGACAGAGGAGCCTGGTAGGCTATAGTCCATGGGGTCGCAAAGAGTCAGACACAACTGAGCGACTTCACTTAGCCTCATTTATCTTTTACTACATCTTTAATGTAAGGAGGTGAGTCAAACTAACCAAGATCAAGCTTGGTTTAGGTTTAGCTATTGTTATTGTTACCTTCTATGAATTGTAGACTTCAAATTCTTCTAGTGTTATCGTGGTATCGAGGATAGAGGCAGGTTTACCAGAGAGTTTTTCCTTAATGTTTTATCCACTCTCTGGTTTAAGTGTTCCCTTTGATACCCACATCACAGAAGGTCTGTCTCCATGTTCTTGACACATCCCCTAGCTGGAGATTGCTGTTTCCAGTCATGATACTTGCTAGCCTAGTGGGTGGAGTGGCGTAGTGTTCTCTCTTGTCTGGTATAGATTTGTTCTTAGGGGAGTGGCATCTGCCTGACTCTTGTGGATGTGGCGTTCTTGGTAATCCTGTCTCTTCCCCAGAGGTATAGGAGAGCTAATGATCTGGATCTCCAATGTGTTTCTGTCACTCTTTGCTGGTAGAGCTAGAGAGTTTTTTCCATTCCTTTTCTTTAGCTGCAGAAGTCTTCACCTGTCCCTAAAGCCAAAAGAATTTTCTGTCTTTCCTCTAGTGGAGGTTACATTTCCTATGCTCTGGTGGAGAGAGGGGAGAAGAACCTGTGTGGACTTTGTCCATTTTCCACAGTGGCTGCGGTTTCCTTCCAACAGGACAGAACCTAGAAGGAGGCATTGTCTTTCCCTCCAGTTTTTCTTACTAGTACCCAGTGAGGATAGCAGTGAAGAGTCTGTGAGTGGGTATAGATTTCTGCTGTATCTGTAGCTCCTAGAGGTTTCTTGTTCTCATACTACCTCATACTTAGATTTTAGCAATTTGTTAAAAATTTTAGCTAAATTATTCATTGTGCCTTGACTTGGGTCCAGGGTCTATCTTAGGTAGGCAGGTTTTAGTGTCTTGTATCTTTTTGGAGGCTCCTGTCTCTCCTTAGATTTTGAGTTACTTGGTTTCCCGGAAAGATAAGCTCTTTCTAAAGGATTTAAGAAAAGTTATAATTTTGCACATATATATATTTTTTAGGGATAGGGGATAATTTAGTATGGGAAGCATACTATAGGTATTGTTGTTGTTCAGTCACTATGTTGTGTCTGACTGCAATTCCATGGACTGCAGCACACCAGGCTTCCATGTCCTTCACTGTCCCCCTGAGTTTGCTCAGACTCATGACCATTGAGTTATTCATGCCATCAAGCCATCTCATCTTCTGTCATCCCCTTCTCCTCCTTCTCTCAATCCTTCCCAGAATCAGGGTCTTTTCCAATGAGTGGACTCTTTGGATCAGGTGGCCAAAGTATTGGAACTTTAGTATCAGTCCTTGCAATGAATATTCAGGACTGATTTCCTTTAGGAATGACTGGTTGGATCTCCTTGTGGTTCAAGGGACTCTGAAGAGTCTTCTCCAACACCACAGTTCAAAAGCATCAGTTCTTTGGTACTCAGCCTTCTTTATGGTCCAGCTTTCACATCCATATATGACTACTGAAAAAACCATAGCTTTGACCATATGGACCTGGGTCAGCAAAGTAATGTCTCTGCTTTTGAATCTGCTGTCTAGGTTTGTCATAGTGTTTCTTCCAAGGAGCAAGCATCTTTTAATTTCACGGCTGCAGTCACTATCTGTAGTGATTTTGGAGCCCACCCCCCAAAAGTCTGTCACTATTTCCATTGTTTCCCCAACTATTTGCCATGAAGTGATGGGACTGGATGGCATGATCTTAGATTTCTGAATGTTGAGTTTTAAGCCAGCTTTTTCACTCTCCTCTTTTACCTTCATCAAGAAGCTATTTAGTTCCTCTTTGCTTTATGCCATAAGAGTGGTGTCATTTGCATATCTGAAGTTATTGATATTTCTCCCGGCAATCTCGATTCCAGTTTGTTCTTCACTGCAAAAAAGTTAAACAAGCAGGGTGACAATATGAAGCCTTGACATATTCCTTTCCCAATTTTGAACCAGTTCGTTGTTTCATATCCAGTTCTGATTGCTGCTTCTTGACCTGCAGATGGGTTTCTCAGGGGTCAGGTAAGGCGGTCTGGTATTCCCATCTCTTGAATAATTTTCCACAATTTGTCATGATCCACACAGTCAGAGGCTTTAGCGAAGTCAATGAAGCAGAAGTAGTTATTTTTCTGAAATTCTCTTGCTTTTTCTATGATCTAATACATGTTAGTAATTTGATCTCTGGTTCCTCTGCCTTTTCTAAATCCAGTTTGAACATCTGAACATTGTCAGTTCACATACTGTTGAAGCCTTGCTTGAAGGATTTTGAGAATTACTTTGCTAACCTGTGTGAAATGAGTGCAATTGTGTGATAGCTTGAAAATTTTTTGGCATTGCCTTTCTTTGGGATTGGAATGAAAACTAACTTTTTCTAGTCCTGCAGCGACTGCTGAGTTTTTCAAATTTGCTGCAATATTGAGTGCAGCACCTTAGAAGCATCATCTTTTAGGATTTGACATAGCTCAGCTGGAACTCCATAACCTCCACTAGCTTTGTTCGTAGTGATACTTCCTAAGGCCCTCTTGACTTCACACTACAAGATGTCTGGCTCTAGGTGACTGATTACATCATTGTAGTTATCCTGCTCATTAAGATCTTTTTTGTATAGTTCTTCTGTGCTACCTCTTCTTAATCTCTTCTGCTTCTGTTAGGTCCATACTGTTTCTGTCCTTTGTTGAGCCCATGTTTGAATGAAATGTTCCCTTGGTACTCTAGTTTTCTTGAAGAGATCTCTGGTCTTTCCCTTTGCACATTTAGGTGCTATATCTTCTCCACAGAATTGTCTGTGATAGTGATATCTTCATCGTGGAGTTTCTCTTTCATCATTTACAAAACTAACTTCTCTGACTCCTCAGTGCTATTTGCCTTAGATTTATCTTTTTCTGAAATTAATCTGTAAGTTATTTCATCAAAACATTCTGTGGGAAAAATGGGGAAAGTTCCCCGAGAGCTTGTTGAGGGTCTTACTTTTTCTGTTTCCTCCCCTAGCTTCTGTGACTTTATCCATAAGGTTCAGTATCTGGATTCATACCCAGCTGCAGCCTTGGCCATATTGCATCTCTGATAGCAGTGCTTTCCAGAATGAACATAGCACATGCAGCCAGGAAAGAGTAATGACTCTAGTACCTCGAAGGCAGAGCCCAAGAAAGAGGGACTGTGGTCTGAACTAAAGACATACCTTGTTTTTTGGTTGGTGGCTCTAGATCTGGGTTTCTCTAAGGGTATGTTAGGAATAGTTATAAGAGCTTTTACAGCCAGAGGCTATTCTGATTGATTGGTGCTGATGTCTCTTTGGCTGTTAAAAATGTGTAATATTATCCTGCTATCATTACAGTATTCTGTTTGTTAGATTGAAGTGTGAGTTGCTGTCCAGTGTATTTCAACCCAACCTTACCTGCATTGCATTAATACTCACAGATGGCATTTCACTGATCACTATCCTTTAGTTCCTCCAGGGTCATGACCTTGCATGTTTGATGTGATGTTGGAAGTCTTACTTTTCTTGAGCTTTCCACGTAATCAGGTGTGATTACCAGATTGGAAACACAACTCAGAAGTCTCAAAACAGTCATGTTTAATATGAATCTTCTGTTTCTTCTGTTGTCTTCCCCCAAATTGCTTGAAAAGAACCTTTTTTTATTTTAGAGGGAATTTTGTACTTTGTGTAGTCAGTGCATCTCTGAAAAGTTGTTCAGTTTTACTGCAGAGCTTTTCATTACTAGGGGTAATGTCAAATGGGAAAATGATTTCCTTGGAAAGAGAAACCTCTGAGTTTTATACATCAAAAAGTTGTTATGCTTACCCTCTGTATTTCTGAAGACTTCGCTGCTTCCTCCCGAGCTACTCTATATTCAGGGACTGTGACTGCTGCTGCAGGCCTGGCTGGGCTTTGGCTGACAGAATTTGCTCAGTTGTGCTGTGCCGCTGTTCAGTGCCCTGGATAGTAATTTATGTTTGGCCTCTGCCTTCAATTGGCTGTCTTGTAATTGTTCAATCAGAGTTTCAAATAAGTGGATTGTGTACTTACTGGGTTATATTGAACAGTGTGGTGGTGGTGGTAGTGATGGTATTACAACTGATATAATTTCTTGAAGGCTAATTAGGTGCCAGGCTGTTCTAAGTGCTTTATATGCACAATTCTAAGTGCTTTATATATACAAGTCTTAAGTCCTATTGTTGACTCCATTTTACAAAAGAGGAAACTGAGGCACAAAGGACATACTGGCTTATGAGAGAGCAGGATTTGAACACAGAAAGTCTGGCTCTTGACCAAAATGTTGTATTGTCTTTATAATAATTAACTTGTAGCATCCTTTTGTTTGCTTAAACTTTTAGGTGAGTTGTAGAATATTTTATATGAATTTTCATGTTAATTATAGTTGTCAAAATAGAAGAATTATTTAAAAGGACTGATTAAGAAGAACAAGTTTATAGCTGAATGTGGAAAGTCACCAAAGTGTAAACATCTGAAAGGCTAAAGTCTTATGTTATTATTATAGCCCGTATTGATATAGATTTTAGTAAAGTGTGTATACAACAGTTTTATATTGGGTTTAAAAGACAATATAAAGAGGGAACTTGAAAATTAATTTCTAAATGGAAACTTTAAAGTGGTAAAACCTATAGACAGTACCATGAAGTGTAATCAGGACAAAGAAGTAGGAGAAACTTAGCGGAATTTATTAAGTATAATGAGAAACAAATATAGAACATGTCAGTATTCTGGGA
Source organism: Budorcas taxicolor (assembly GCF_023091745.1). Taxonomy (NCBI): domain Eukaryota; kingdom Metazoa; phylum Chordata; class Mammalia; order Artiodactyla; family Bovidae; genus Budorcas; species Budorcas taxicolor. The sequence goes on from NC_068919.1 coordinate 72,381,138, forward strand.
GCTATTTAAAGCAAAAATATCTGTCTATTCCACAGAGAAAAATTCATTCAGGGACCAGCATTTAATGCAGTGTGTGATGTTTTGCACAATTACCTTTCATCTGCGTGGTCCCCATAGTTCCAGCCTAAGCATCACCATTAGGAATGAAGTGGTCCTTTTGGAGCAATGTCTTGGGTGAATGTGAGGTGAAAGGAGATGCAAAGAGCATCCCTCACCTTCCCCTAGACTGGCTGTGCCACACTTCCCACTGGGAACAGACGTCAGGCTTTTCTGCTGCACCTGTGTGAACAAATAGCAATGCCAACCAGTGGTTTGATCTTGATTGTGAAACTTCTTGCTGCATGTGTGGAGATCATGTGCAACTCTAAAAATAATATGTTACACTTCCTTTCGGGAATTCTATTCCCAGAATAGTACAGTTCTTTGAAATCTTCATTTACATGCTCTGCATGGTTTGCAGAAGGTGAGAATGCTTACACCTGCCTTGCAAATTGATAAACTATGCCCTACATTCATAACAGGTGGTTTGCTTGAAGTCAGGTAGTGAGTCAGCAGTGGGACTTCCAACAGAATCCAGTTTTTCTGTCACCTGCCGACTCTCTGGAGAAGATCTCCCAACTCCCTCTTCACGTTAGGGCAATTGGGGAAAAATGTCTCAGTAGTAGGGAGAGATTGCCAGTTTTATCAGTCTGAGGGCATTGCCTTTCTGTGTGTGTATGTGTGTGTACACATCGGTGTATTTGTGTGTGTTTCTGTGTTTGCTCATGTTTTATGAAACGTTTTTGCCAAGCGGTATCTTCTTCCCACTTCCCAGATGGTAGTTCTGATTTTTTTTTTTTTTGGAAATTGCTCACAAATCAGAAGGCTTCATTTGCCAGTTGACAGATTTTAACAGCAGCTGGTAGGTGACCACCCTCCACCACCCATCCCTCCCACTTTCTTCCTCGGCTGGGCATCAACAGACAGTGCTGGAAAGCTTGGGGAGGCTTAGCTCTGTGAGGGAGGTTTGACCATTATTGGAAAGATTCAATACAAAACCAAATTGAAATGTGTCTTTCTGCTTAGATGAAAGCTGTTCTTACACATCTTTCTCTGACTCCTTTTTTCCCATCAGTTCCTTTTCAGTAGAATGGTACCTTTGCCACGTTTATTGTGCTGTGAGGGGAAGAAGTTACTTTTGAAAGTGCTATAATAGAGCTTGCTAAATGGGATATTGAAAATTCAACCCCAAAGAGATGAATCCGTTGAGTAGAAATCATTTTGAAATGTCTTTGAATGACGAATTGTACTGAGACAAGTGTGGCCTTGATTGACTTTAATTGGTTGGAAAATACTGAATAAAAGATCCATGGAGGCCAGCCCCACGCCAGCCCAAATCCCATCTAGTTTTGTGCTGTAAATTTTGTTTATTGCTCTCACTTTCTCTCTCACATAGTTAGCACTGAACTACCTGTTTCACTTCCTTGCCAGGAGCAGAATGTAGCTTTCATCAGTCTGCAGCATGGTTGTAGAGGTTTTCATTTGCTATATGTTATTCAGGTTCAAAGGTGGTTTTAACCTTTCTCTCTGTTAGTGAATAGTGTGTTATCATTGATTGAAGTCAAGCATAGATGCGATAACATGGATTTCCAGACAGTGGTCTTTTGTATTCATCAAGTGAAAAGCTGCAAAGAAAGAAAATTGAGGTTGTAATGTATCTGTTGCATTTGGTTATTAATAAACATCAGAGATGTCACATCATTTAATTCAAGTTGAAGAACGTGAACTTTGGAACCAAACTGCCTGTGATTAAAGCCTAGGTGACTTTGGGCATGTTAAGTTACATTCTCCATGCCTCAGTTTCCTCATCTATAAAATGGGGAGAAACAATAATACCTGTCTCGTAGAATTGTTGTGAAGATTACATGAGATATTGAAAAGCACGCAAGCTACACAGAAGAGATTTTCTTGAACTGTTAAAATCTACTTAGTTTATTATTTTGAATGTTGGCTGTAAAGTTTCTTTGAAAATATTTGCAGCACATTAAAGGATAAAAGGTCACAATGTACAAATAACTATAGGCCTCTTGATATTGAACATGACGATGTCCTCAAAACTAACTCCTGTTTGGTTGAGTTCAGAGAAAGACTTACAATCTGGTTTTCAAATGAGCTAAACTGCATTAATTTGCAGGTCTATTCACATTTAGCACAAACACTATAGTTAGAAAAACACCGTGAAGCTGTTCAGAAATGGAGATGATGTTCACAGTATATTTCAAAGGTGGAAAAAAAATAGTTCAACCTCATCTGAAAGGCAGATAGTTACTAATCTACGTGAAGGGTAGTTGAACTTTGGGACATCTTTTAAATTCTACTGATCGTGAAAACAAGAAAGGCATGTGAGCCTGTAAGTGATAGTGTTTTAGGACTGAAAATAATTTAGAAAAAATATTTAGAAAATAATTTAGAAATCAGAATCCCTGCATGTTACAGTCCGGGAACCTGGGACCTGGAGGACATAGTGAACTTGCTCTATATCACACAAGTAGGTATTGATGGGGAACCTGCATCATGACTCAGGCAGTGACTAGATATCAAACTCACCTCCCTGGGTAAATTAGGAAATCTGGACATGAGAAAGGGCCTATTCAGGAAAGATGGACTTCATCTGCAAGAGGCTGCAGATACTAAAATCCTAAAAAATTGCAGCAGCACAATTTTCAGACTATAAATTTGGAAGGGAATTTTATGGGGTTCAGAATAGCAGGTGAATTACTTTGACAATGGTTAGAGAGGTTAGGAGGGAATTCAGTAGCATAGATGAATGAAACAGGAATCCTGAGATAAATGACCCAATAAGTTGAAAGAAAGAGAAACATGGGAAGTGGAAGGAAACTCAGATTATAAAAGAAAGATGGTAGAATCCTAAAAATAAAGAAGGTAGGTGAATGTTGGCATTATTGTCAGCAACTGAATATCTTAATAAAATTTGAAATGTCATAGAAATGTAGGATTATTTGAAGATAACTTTTTTTTTTATCATTTTCTTCACTATGGAAAAGCTACATAGTATTATTGGTTTTAATTTCTTTCCTTGTGTGGTCAGAATTAAAATAGCATAGTCTCCTAATAGTATATTATTTTAATTATGACATTTAGGAGAATCAGAAATTATTTGTTTAAAAATTTCTTAAATGGTGGCAATTTCAATTCTATTATTTTGTAATATCCATTAGCTTAGGATGCTTTCATTTAGCCAATACCCAACACATTCTTACTTGTGTTTATAAATATATCACTTATTTGAGTTTATAAAAATGAATCCACATAGGGTAATGATACTGAATAATGACAATGTCTATTACCTCTAAATGCCTGGTAAGTTTTGCAGACAAGAGTATCATTAACAAGTTTTGAAAATCTGATTAAACATAATATTGGTAGATTGGGGAGGTTCCACATTTATTAACAAAATTTTAGAAAGCTAATTAAGAAAACATTAAAGTAGAAGTGGTTAATGTTTTCTTTTCCCCAGGAATAGAGTATTTTGGTAAACAGATTTTCTCCCAGCCCATTTATCTAGTGAAAGTGTCATTACCATGTGTGAAAGTGTCATTACCATGTATGAAATAAATTTTTATCCCTCATTATTTTGGGTACCCCATCAGATTTTGTTTATTTTTAAATTCTGTAGTTTTAGAAATATATCAGCTGTAAATGTACAGGTAGGTCATTCTCCAAATGGACAACCAACAAGCACCTGCTGCATAACGCATGGAACTCTGCTCAGTGTTATATGGCAGCTTGGATGGAAGGGGAATTTAGGGGAGAATGGATACATGTATATGTATGGCTGAGTCCTTTCGCTGTTTGCCTGAAACTATCACAAGATTATTTACAATATTGTTGTTGTTCAATTGCTAAGTCGTGTCCGACTCTTGGCAACCCCATGAACTGCAGCACAGCAGGCTTCCCTGTCCTTCACTATTTCCCTGAGTTTGCTCAAACTCATGTTCATTGAGTCAGTGATGACATCCAACCATCTCATCCTCTGTCATCCCCTTCTCCTCTTGCCTTCAGTCTTTCCCAGCATTAGAGTCTTTTCCAATGAGTGGACTCTTCACATTAAGTGGCCAAAATATTGGAGCTTCAGCTCCAGTGTCAGTCCTTCCAGTGAATATTCAGGCTTGATTTCCTTTAGGATTGACTGGTTTGATCTCCTTGCTGTCCAAGGGACTCTCAAGTGTCTTCTCCAGCACCACAATTCAAAGCTGTTTTAAATAACCCTCAAAACCCTTACCCCTCACTCTGAAATAAAAACTGTCAATTTTCTGACTGTCAACCCAGTCATCTTCCAGAAAATGACAAAAGCTTTACTGTCAAGGGTGAGCTTGGCTGAACATCGTACCTGCAGACCATAGTTTTCTTAGTTTGTCTTGTGTCTTTTGTGGCTATGACAGGTGCAGTGTCTTTTTCTTTAAGTGACCTCGCGTTTGCATATGCCTATCTATTGTCCTGGCTTAGATGGTTAATTTTTGAGTGCTGTGCTAAATCGCTTTAGTTGTGTCTGACTCTTTATGACCCTATGGACTATAGCCTGCCAGGTTCCTCTGTCCATGAGATTCTTCAGGCAAGAATACTGGAATGGGTTGCCATTCCATTCTCCAGAGGATCTTCCCGACCCAGGGATCTAACCTCTATCTCTTACGTCTCCTGCATTGGCAAGCAGGTTCTTTACCTCTAGCACCACCTAGGAAGCCCTGAAAGTGAAAAGTGAAAGTCGCTCAGTCATGTCTGACTCTTTGTGATCCCATGGACTGTACAGTCCATGGAATTCTCTAGGCCAGAACACTGGAGTGGATAGCCTTTCCCTTCTCCAGGGGATCTTCCCAATCCAGGTATTGAACCCAGGTCTCCTGCATTGCAAGCAGATACTTTACCAGTTGAGCCACAAGGGAAGCCCTGTGGAAGATCAAATCTTGCCCCTAGGGTGTTGTTAGGGTCAGATTCCAACCTTCAGGGTTTGACATGTTGCTGGAAATGGTCGCCCCCTTAATTTCACTCTGCATCATGATCACTTTTAGTGTTTGTTCTAGAACTCAGGGTGAAGTTGTTCCAAGGACACATAGCTCAATTGTTTAGCATCTTATTTTTGACAATACACATTGTTTCTATTTGTGCTTGTATATTGCTTTGATTTGTACTTTGTCTGAATTATTTGGTCAGAATTATATAATTCTGTTCTTCTCTTTGTTGTATTACAATAGCCCTTAACAACACTGAATCCATTGAATTAAGGGGGTAAAAAAGTGATAAAAAAAAAAAGCAGGGTAAGTTGAGCTATTTCAAATCATGACAGATGATGCTGTGAAAGTGCTGCACTCAATATGCCAGCATATTTGGAAAACTCAGCAGTGGCCACAGGACTGGAAAAGGTCAGTTTTCATTCCAACCCCAAAGAAAGGCAATGCCAAATAGTGCTCAAACTACTGCACAGTTGCACTCATCTCACACGCTAGTAAAGTAATGCTCAAAATTCTCCAAGCCAGGCTTCAACAATAAGTGAACCGTGAACTTCCAGATGTTCAAGCTGGTTTTAGAAAAGGCAGAGGAACCAGAGATCAAATTGCCAACATCCGCTGGATCATGGAAAAAGCAAGAGACTTCCAGAAAAACATCTATTTCTGCTTTATTGACTATGCCAACACCTTTGACTGTGTGGATCACAATAACTGTGGAAAATTCTTCAAGAGATGGGAATACCAGACCACCTGACCTGCCTCTTGAGAAACCTATATGCAGGTCAGGAAGCAACAGTTAGAACTGGACATGGAAAACAGACTGGTTCTAAATAGGAAAAGGAGTACGTCAAGGCTGTATATTGTCACCCTGCTTATTTAACTTATTTGCAGAGTACATCAGGAGAAACACTGGGCTGGAAGAAGCACAAGCTGGAATCAAGATTGCCCCGAGAAATATCAATAACCTCAGATATGCAGATGACACCACCCTTATGGCAGAAAGTGAAGAGGAACTATAAAGCCTTGATGAAAGGGAAAGAAGAGAGTGAAAAAGTTGGCTTAAAGCTCAACATTCAGAAAACTAAAATCATGGCATCAGGTCCCATCACTTCATGGGAAATAGATAGGGAAACAGTGGAAATAGTGTCAGACTTTATATTTGGGGGCTCCAAAGTCACTGCAGATGGTGATTGCACCCATGAAATTAAAAGACGCTTACTCCTTGGAAGGAAAGTTATGACCAACCTAGATATCATATTCAAAAGCAGAAACATTACTTTGCCAACAAAGGTCCATCTAGTCAAGGCTATGGTTTTTCCAGTGGTCATGTATGGATGTGAGTTGGACTGTGAAGAAAGCTGAGCACCAAAGAATTGATGCTTTTGAACTGTGGTGTTGGAGAAGACTCTTGAGAGTCCCTTGGACTGCAAGGAGATCCAACCAGTCTGTCCTAAAGGAGATCAGTCCTAGGTGTTTATTGGAAGGACTGATACTGAAGCTGAAACTCCAATACTTTGGCCACCTCATGTGAAGAGTTGACTCATTGGAAAAGACCCTGATGCTGGGAGGGATTGTGGACAGGAGGAGAAGGGGACAACAGATGATGAGATGGCTGGATGGCATCACCGACTCGATGGACACGAGCTTGGCTAGACTCCGGGAGTTGGTGATGCACAGGGAGGCCTGGCGTGCTGCGATTCATGGGGTCACAAGGAGTTGGACACGACTGAGTGACTCAACTGACTGAACTGAACTGAACCTCCCAGGATCATGTCTGGAGCTAGTATAATGACTCTCTCAGAGTCAGGAGGGAAAGCAAGCCTGACTGAGGTACCCATTTTATTCCCAGTTTGCTTAGTACCTGGTGACTGGAAGATATTCTGCAACAGAGTTAAAAAAAAAAAAAAGAGTAAAATGTAGAATACATGAAGAAATTAATGAGAGAAAATGTTTTAAATTTTATTAAACATACAAGTAGATTTCACTTACAACTTTACAAGCAAAAAGAAATTGAAATAGATAAATAGAAGCTAATTTTGATGAACAGTGGTTACTTTCCATCCCTGCTTACCAATGGGTTCTGTTCCAAGGGTGTCTTCATAAGCTACTTGGAACGTGAAAGGCTGTTTCCTGTTAAGAGCTGGGGCTGTCGTCCAGACCACATAAGCCCATTTAATCTGTGTATATCAGAAATACAAGATAAAGAGTTGAATAAATGCTAGTGAAATATATAAGAACCATTGAACACATCTGTGTTAAACACCCACTCTGTGCCTGATTATGGTGACAGGTACTTTTCTGTGCTTGATGCTTTGGGGGTTCCAGTTCTTCCCACTATAGTTGGATGTGGCTAATTAATTACTGCTTTCATTTAATAAATATTTATCGAGCAGCTGCTGTGGGCCTGACATTACACTAGCTTGGCTGTGAGGATGCAAAGAGAGGGACTCTGCTCCCACTTTTAAAGAGCTGCCTCTCTAGAGGTGATGTGTACAAGTACATGGAGAATGTTGAATTGTTTTGGTAAAATGTTTCAACTGGGGTAAGCACTGACAGAAGGAGGAGCAAGAATAAGGGAAAGAAACCCAAGCTCAGGTTTCTGTTTTGGAAAGGGGAGGGGAGAACAGATCCTGAAGAAGTTTAAGCATTTTGAAGAATGATGTTAAAATTAGGAGTTTGGGATTGACATACCCACTACTATATATAAAATGAGCTTCCCCGGTGGTGGCTCATGTAATGCAAGAGACGTGGAGATGTGGGTGCAATCCTTGGATCAGGAAGATCTCTTGGAGGAGGAAATGGCAACCCACTCCAGTAATCTTGCCTGAAAAATCCCATGGACAGAAGAAACTGTCAGGCTATAGTCCATGGGGTAGCAAAAGAGTCAGACAGAACTGAGCAACTAAACAAGAACAACAATATATAAACTTGATAACCAACAAGGACCTACTGTATAGCACAGGAAACTATACTCAGTATTTTGTAATAATCTATAAGGGAAAAGAATCTGAAAAGGAATATGTATAGATGTGTGGGCTCCCCAGGTGGCTCCGATGGTAAAGAATCTGCCTGCAATGTAGGAGACCAGGGTTTGATCCCTGGGTCAGGAAGATCCCCTGGAGAAGGACATGGCATCCCATTCCAGTATTCTTGTCTGGAGAATGCCATGGACAGAGGAGCCTGATGGGCTACAGTTCATGGGGCCACAAAGAGTCAGACACAGCTGAATGACTAACACTTTCATGTATATACACATGTATATATTCAGTCATATATATGTATGACTGGATCATTTTTTTGTACACATGAAGCTAACACAGCATTGTAAATCAGCTTTACTCCAATAAAAAGTTGTGAGTGGGAGTTGAGGGAGCAGAGGTCATTCTGGGCACAGAAACACGAGGATAGGAATAAGGGAGAAAGGTTGGGAGTGGGTGGGTGCAGGATGGGCATGGTGGGGGCTCTAGCGAGACCCTGGCTGGAGGCCAGTGTTGAATGCATGAGTGAAGAGCTTGGGAGGGAATGGAGGAGCTGCTTTTGCCAGTCACCATTCTGGACTTGGCAGTTGAAGCTGTGGGTGGTCTGAGATTAGCAGGTCCAGCATGTGGACTGAGCCAAGTGCTCACGGCAGAACCCTTCAGAGCACTGGCACCAAGAGATGAACAGGAAGGATGCAGGGAAGCACGAGGCTGCTTTGCTGTGGAAGATCAGGGGAATAGCCTCCTCCGTGGTATCACATTTCATGTGTGGATCAATAGGTAGGACTCAAAAGCAGCAACCTCGGAGTGCATCATCAACGGATGAGTCATTGCATTTCTTTGACACCTTTGCCTTTGACGCAAGAGCAGGTCTCAGGTGCCCTGCGCACCCTGGTTTCCACATTTAAGTGATTTTCAGCAGCATAGGCTTTTGACCCCTTCAGCTTAATTGTGGCAGGAACCCTGTTCACAAGGTCCTTTTACTTTTCTCATGTTTCAGTTCAGTTCAGTTCATTTGCTCAATTGTGTCTGACTCTTTGTGACCCCATGGACCGCAGCACACCAGGCTTCCCTGTTCATCACCAACTCCAGGAGCTTGTTCAAACTCATGTCCATAGAGTCGCTGATGCCATACAACCATCTCATCCTCTGTCATTGCCTTCTCCTCCTGCCTTCTATCTTTCCCAGCATCAGGTCTTTCCCAAAGAGTCAGTTCTTTGCATCAGGTGGCCAAAGTATTGGAGTTTCAGCTTCAGGATCAGTCCTTCCAATGAATATTCAGGACTGATTTCCTTTAGGATGGACTGGTTGGATCTCCTTGCAGCCCAAGGGACTCTCGAGAGTCTTCTCCAACACCACAGTTCTGGTTCATTCCTGGGTTTCGGTAGACAAACACTTCTCATGTTTATCTTGTATGTTTACAGTTTCTTCAGTTACTCTGTGCTATCTCCAACCCCTAGAGTTATGTTTTATTCCAAAAATGGATTTCTTTAACATCTTAAAAGATTTTAGAATATTTGAGATTTCTATATCTAAAAAAAATATTTCTCAATAAATCTTGTGGGGAAAAATTTTGCATAGCTTTTTAAACACCAACATATAATTTGGGATGTCTCTTCTAGAGATCAGACATATAAAATTAACTTTTATCTTAGATTGATATATGCAGTATTTATCCTTGATACAAGTATACAAACCCTTATTTGGAATCTCCAAATCCAAGACCTTGAAAACCGGAATTTTTTAAAAATATCAGGGATGACTTGAACTGAGATGAGGTTATTTAGAACTTTCACTTATTTCTCTTAGAGTGAATATTTGCATGTTTTAATTATTAATGCATCTTATTACAAGATATTGCCCCAGACCCTACTGGGGTGTTAAATAGATTATGATATGTGCACTGTTTTTCCCTGTTTAAAAATCCAAGAGAACCTGAATTCTGAAATCTAAGTGCCAAGTGTCCCAGCTGCATGCTTGGCAGTCTTTGAAGTTACTGACCCATCTAGGCTATTTCTGCTTTCTGAGATGAGCCCACTTTTTCTGCCTGCTTTCTGGCCCTCTGAAGGCTTTTGATATCATAGTGAAAGTGAAAGAGAAGTCGCTCAGTCGTGTCCGACTCTTTGTGACCCGTGGACTGTAGCCCACCAAGCTCCTCCGTCCATGGGATTCTCCAGGCAAGAATACTGGAGTGGGTTGCCATTTCCTAGAAGAGAGTTAATGGGATTATAATTGCCAGGTGAGGGCTGGATCTTTTTTTGTTTGTCGACTGTGTCTGACATCAGGCCCTGGGACTGGCATCTTAATAAACACCTTCATGCTGTTTATTAAGCAGATGGACTTTTTTTCTAAAGCATGTTTTTAAATTATTTATTTATTTGTGACTGCACTGGGTCTTTGTTGCTGCACCCGGGATTTCTCTAGTTGCAGCAAGTGGGGGCTAATCCCTAGTTTCAGTGCATGGGCTTCTCACTGCGGTGACTTCTCTTGTTACAGAGCATAGACGCTAGAGTGTTCAGGCTTCAGTAGCTGCGGTGCATGGGCTTAGTTGCCCTGTGGCATGCAGGATCTTTGCAGACCAGATATCGAACCCATGTTCCCTGAATTGGCAGGTGGATTCTTTAACCGCCGGACCACCAGGGAAGTCCTGGCAGATGGACTTTTAAATAAGTGAATTTTGTTCCTTTATCTTTCCTTTTCCTCTCCTGATTCCAGGCTTGCCTGTGGCTCTGCTCTACAGTCTCTAAAAAGAATGAAAGCTCTGTTTACAGGGCACAAGTCTGAACAGTAGCTTCATCCTGTAGGCAGTTCTGATCAGTGGATTTTGCTGTTTGAAGTACATCTACAGATTCTGAGCCTCATCAGGAAAGAGGGCCATAAACAGTTAGTATCCTTGGCTTTGGATATAGGAGGGAAAAGTTGTCTTGGGACACGTACCTGAATTTTGACCATCCCAGCTACTGTGGATAAGCAGAAACTCTTTGGGTCCCACTTTGACTGTGTTTGTCCTTTATCATTTGAGGCCCAGCCTTTCTTTTTTTGTGGTTCCCTGGCACCTGGGGAATGAAACACCTGTTATTTGCATATTGCATTGTGTTTACCAAGTAGAATAACGTAATGGAAGGAATATGAACTTTGGAGTCAGACAGAGCCTACACATTACTTGATTTCTGTGAATCCCAGGGACTTCTTCTGTTGAGTGAGCATACAATGGCTACCTCTGAGGATATTACTCAGTTTTAAATGGGATATTATATATAATATAATGAGTACATTGTACAGTTCATTCGCTCAGTTGTCTCTGACTCTTTGTGCCCCCATGGACTACAGCATGCCAGGCCTCCCTGTCCATCACCAACTCACGGAGTTTACTCAAACTCATGTCCATTGAGTTGCTGATGCCATCCAACCATCTCATCCTCTGTCGTCCCCTTCTCCTCTCGCCTTCAGTCTTTCCCAGCATCAGGGTCTTTTCAAATGAGTCAGCTCTTCTTATCAGGTGGCTAAAGTATTGGAGTTTCAGCTTCAATATCAGTCCTTTCAATGAACAATGAACTCCAGGAGCTTGTTCAAACTCATGTCCATAGAATCGCTGATGCCATACAACCATCTCATCCTCTGTCATTGCCTTCTCCTCCTGCCTTCTGTCTTTCCCAGCATCAGGTCTTTTCCAAAGAGTCAGTTCTTCACATCAGGTGGCCAAAGTATTGGAGTTTCAGCTTCAGCATCAGTCCTTCCAATGAGTATTCAGGACTGATTTCCTTTAGGATGGATTGATTGGATCTCCTTGCAGTCCAAGGGACTCTCCAGAGTCTTCTCCAACACCACAGTTCAAAAGCATCAATTCTTCAGCACTCAGCTTTCTTTCTAGTCCAACTCTCGCATCCATACAAGACCACTGGAAAAACCATAGCCTTGACTAGATGGACCTTTGTTGGCAAAGTAATGTCTCTGCTTTTTAATGTGCTATCTAGGTTGGTCATAGCTTTTCTTCCAAGGAGTAAGCGTCTTGTTATTTCATGGCTGCAGTCACCATCTGTAGTGACTTTGGAATCCCACAAAATAAAGTCTGCCACTGTTTCCACTGTTTCTCCATCTATTTGCCATGAAGTGATGGGACTGGATGCCATGATCTTCGTTTTCTGAATGTTGAGCTTTAAGCCAACGTTTTCACTCTCCTCTTTCACTTTCATCAAGAGGCTGTTTAATTCTTCTTCATTTTCTGCCATAAGGGTGTGGTCATCTGCATATCTGAGGTTATTGATATTTCTCCCAGCGATCTTGATTCCAGCTTGGGCTTCCTCCAGCCCAGCATTTCTCATGATGTACTCTGCATATAAGTTAAATAAGCAGGGTGACAATATACAGCCTTGATATACTCCTTTTCCTATTTGGAACCAGTCTGTTTTCCATGTCCAGTTCTAACTGTTGCTTCCTGACCTGCATATAGGTTTCTCAAGAGGCAGGTCAGGTGGTCTGGTATTCCCATCTCTTTCAGAATTTTCCACAGTTTATTGTGATCCACACAGTCAAAGGCTTTGGCATAGTCAATAATGCATAAATAGATGTTTTTCTGGAAGTCTCTTTCTTTTTCCATGATCCAGCGGATGTTGGCAATTTGATCTCTTGTTCCTCTGCCTTTTCTAAAACCAGCTTGAACATCTGGAAGTTCATGGTTCACTTATTGTTGAAGCCTGGCTTGGAGAATTTTGAGCATTACTTTGCTAGTGTGTGAGATGAGTACAATTGTGCGGTAGTTTAAGCACTCTTTTGCATTTCCTTTCTTTGGGATTGGAATGAAAACTGACCTTTTCCAGTCCTGTGGCCACTGCTGAGTTTTCCAAATTTGCTGGCATATTGAGTGTAGCACTTTCACAGCATCATCTTTGAGGATTTGAAATAGCTCAAATGGAATTCCATCACCTCCACTAGCTTTGTTCTTAGTGATGCTTCCTAAGGCCCACTTGTGGCTCTAGGTGAGTGATCACACCATTGTGATTATCTGGGTGATGAAGATCTTTTTTGTACAGTTCTTCTGTATATTCTTGCCACCTCTTCTTAATATCTTCTGCTTCTGTTAGGTCCATACCATTTCTGTCCTTTATCGAGCCCATCTTTGCATGAAATGTTCTTTTGGTATCTCTAATTTTCTTGAGGAGATCTCTAGTCTTCCCCATTCTGTTGTTTTCCTCTATGTCTTTGCACTGATCACTGAGGAAGGCTTTCTTATCTCTCCTTCCTATTCTTTGGAACTCTGCATTCAAATTCATATATCTTTCCTTTTCTCCTTTGTTTTTGTTGTTTAGTAAATTTTGCTTTTAGAGTCCTTTGCCTACAAATAATTGCTCTTGTTCCTCACCAAAACCTTAAAAAAGGGGAAGGCAGGGATCATTATTTTCATATGAAGAACTGAAGCCTCAGAAAAGTCAAGTGACAAAGGACAAGTCATACAGCTAACATGTGGAAGGATCAAGGCTAAAACCTGTGTCTTTTGATTCTAAATTCTTTGGCTTTTCACTTCCTATCTTCATAAGTGAAGGAAAATATTTCTGAACATAAAGGGAATTTTGGATGGAGCTGAGTTCAGTTCAGCCAGTGCTTTCAGGATGCTGACAGAGTCAAGGGCACTGAGCTCCATCTTGGGGCTGTAAAGGCCTATAGTGGACTCTGCTTCCAGAGAATCATGGTATTTAAGGGACAAAGCACGGGGCAGCTTTGTCAGTATGAAATAAATGCTGTGGAATCAGAGAGCAGTTGTGGTATTTGGGGTATTTCGTTGCTTTAAACTGTGTTTGTGCTCAGATGCTCAGTGGTTTCTGACTCTTAAAGTATCACAAATTTCTTTTAAACTGAGAGAAGCCTAACAGGTTAGCTTACTCACATTAGCTGTGCTGTAAATGTGTTTGGGTTCAGTGGATACACCATCTGTGTGGGAGGAATCAAGGATATAATTCAGTTGGGGAAATAAGGCATAAGTGAATAAAATGTTAATAAAGATTTTAAAATAGCTAGTCAAGGTAGAAGACATATCACAAAGCAGTACATACTTATTTGCTTAATTAATTATGTAGACAGCATTTCTTATAGAAATTCAGAGAACAGAGCTATATAAAGTTCCTTGGCCAAGATTTTATAATTCTGTATTGTCAGGGGAAAATCTAGAATAGAGATCTCTTCACTCTCACCTGTAATGCTCTTTGCACTTGACTACACCAGTCAGAATCCTTTTGGGTGCAAGTGACAGAAATTTAATCAAAAGGAGCTTAAGTGTGCATGCTCGTGTGCATGCATGCACACACACACACACACACACACACACATACACACACACTAGAGTTTTTTAGTTCACAGAAGTGAAAAGCCTAATGAATTGTGCTTCTGTATGGAAACGATTGGCTCTGCTTCACAGGGGGTCTTACTTAGTATTAAGAATCCAAAATTCTTGATTCTACTGTTTTTTGTGCTGGTTTTTTTCTCAGGCAGACTGTCTCCTAGGTGATGGCAGATACAGGCCTATATCCTACTACCTTAACCTCAGCTGCAGGAGTGTGTGTGTGTTTAGTCACTCAGTTGTGTCCAACTCTTTGTGACCCCATGGACTGCAGCCCACCAGGCTCCTCTGTCCATGGAATTTTTCAGGTGAGAATACTGGAGTGGGTTGCCATTTCCTACTCCAGGGAATCTTCCTAACCCAGGGGTCGAACCTACCACTGTGCCACCTGGGAGGGAAACTTTTTCAATATTTCCAGTAGAGTTCTAGGGCTTCCCTGGTGGCTCAGATGGTAAGGAATCTACATGCAATGCAGGTGACCTAGGTTCAATCCCTGGGTCGGGAAGATTCCTTGGAAAAGGGAATGGCTACCCACTCCAGTATTCTTGCCTAGATAATTCCATTGATAGAGGAACTGGGCAGGCTACAATGCATGGGGTCACAAAGAGTTGGACATGATTGAGTGACTAATGCATGCACACAGCAAATTTCTGATTTCATCTGATTTCAAATTTCTGGCTCTCATTGCCAGTGTCTGAGTTGTTTGCCTACTCAAACCTCATGGAGGCATGTTTTCATAAAAGAAAACCAGATGTCTTTCCTGAGCAAGAAAGATTCTGAAATGTCAAAATTAACATCTGTATATTGTAACACATATGTAAAACTTCAGTTCAGTTCAGTTCAGTCCCTCAGTCGTGTCTGACTCTTTGTGACCCCATGAATCACAGCATGCCAGGCCTCCCTTTCCATCACCAGCTCCGGGAGTTAACTCAAACTCATGTCCATCGAGTCGGTGATGTCATCCAGCCATCTCATCCTCTGTCATCCCCTTCTCCTCCTGCCCCTAATCCCTCCCAGCATCAGGGTCTTTTCCAGCGAGTCAACTCTTAGTTGACTCCAAAGTACTGGAGTTTCAGCTTTAGCATCATTCCTTCCAAAGAAATCCCAGGGCTGATCTCCTTCAGAATGGACTGGTTGGATCTCCTTGCAGTCCAAGGGACTCTCAAGAGTCTTCTCCAACACCACAGTTCAAAAGCATCAGTTCTTTAGTGCTCAGCTTTCTTCACAGTCCAACTCTTACATCCATACATGACCACTGGAAAAACCATGGCCTTGACTTTTCAATATGCTATCTAGGTTGGTCATAACTTTCCTTCCAAGGAGTAAGCTTCTTTTAATTGCATGGCTGCAATCACCATCTGCAATAATTTTGGAGCCCAAGGAAATAAAGTCTGCCCCTTCCACTGTTTCCCCATCTATTTGCCATGAAGTGATGGGACCAGATGCCATGATCTTAGTTTTCTGAATGTTGAGCTTTAAGCCAACGTTTCATTCTCCTCTTTCACTTTCATCAAGAGGCTTTTTAGTTCCTCTTCACTTTCTGCCATAAGGGTGGTGTCATCTGCATATCTGAGGTTATTGATATTTCTCCTGGCAATCTTGATTCCAGCTTGTGCTTCTTCCAGCCCAACGTTTCTCATTATGTACTCTGCATATAAATTAAATAAACAGGGTGACAATATACAGCTTGAATGTACTCCTTTTCCTATTTGGAACCAGTCTGTTGTAAAACTTGAAACACTTAAAAAATTTAGAAGAACCTAAGCCTTTGCATATTTACCCACATAGTAATTTCAGGGGCTCTTCTATTCTTTGTGTCGATGCAGATTTATGTCTAGTATCATTTTTCTTCTGTTTGAAGGACTTTTTAGTATTTTTTTTTCCACTTAGATTCTTTCTGAAGTCTTTATTTTGCCTTGTATTTTGAAAGATATTTTCTCTAGGTCTAGAATACTGTCAGCTTTTTCTTCCAGCACTTTAAAAATATTTTTTCACTGTGAGATTTCACAATGAGAAGTCTCCTAACATTCTTGTCTACATTTCTCTGTTCATAGTGTCTTTTTCCCCCTCTATTAAAAAAAAGAATATCAGTAGACTACTTTCCCAGAGCAGTTTTAGGTTTACAGAAAAATTGAGTAAAAAGTATGAAAAATTCCCAAATACTCTCCTCCAGCCTTGTTTCTCCTTATTTATCTTAGATTGGTGTGGTACTTTTGTTATAATTGATGAAGCAGTACTGATACATTTTTGTTAATTAGTTCATAGTCTATATTAGGGTTCATTGTGTTGTTTTGTTTCTGACCATCTCCAACTGGCTTTTAGCAATTTGGTTATGATTTGCCTTAGTGTAGTTTTACCATATTTCTTGGACTTAGGATGTTTTCTACTTCATGAATTGGTCGGTTTATAATCTGCATCAAATATGCAAAAGTTTGGCCATGATTTCTTCACATATTTTCCTACTCCCCTCTTTCCTTCAGGGTCATCAATTATATGTATTTTATGCTACCTCAAATTGTGCCACCGCTACTGGTGCTCTGTTCATCTTTGCCCAATGATTATATTTCTCAGTGTTTCATTTTGAATTGCTTTCACTGTTTTCAAGCTCACTACTCTTTTCTTCTTTATTGTCCAATTCTGTGATTAATCCCAATCAGTGCTAGTTTCTTCATTTTAGTGTAGTTCTCAGCTTCAAAAATTTCATTTGACTTTCTACTTATTGTGTTTGTAATTTCTTCTATGTTCTTGAATACATGGAGTACAGTGTTAGTCACTGTTTTAATGTCCTTGGCTAAGAATTACCTGTTTTCTATTATCTGTGACATTTCTTACTCCATTTCAACTGATTGACTTTCCCCCTCATTACACGCAATATTTTTCTGCTTCTCAGCGTGCCTATAAAGTTTTGATTGAATGTCATACATCATGAATTTTGTTGCATGTTGGATATAGAAATATTCTTAAGCATTGCTCTGAGTTGTGGTTAAACAATTTGAAAACTGCGTGATCCTTTTAGGTCTTTGTTTTAAGCCTTTTGAGGTAGGACCTAAGTAATGTTTTATCTAGATTTAATTGTTCTTCCCCACTGAGCCAAAACCCTTCTGAGTGGTTTACTCAATGGCACATCAATTATAAGATTTTCTACTCTAGCTAGTTGGACCAGAGCACTATTCTTGACTCTGTGTGAGTTCAAGGGACTGTTTCCTGACCAGTCTGAGTGGTTCTTTCCATAGTTTGCTCACTTACCAGTTTTCAGCTGAAAACTCAAGCATGGCAGATCCCTAGAGTTCTCTCTCTTTTTAGCTCTCCTCTTTAATACTGTTTCCTGAGCTTTCATAGTGTGGCCCCCCTGGCCTCTTAGCTTTATCACCTCAAATCAGGGAGACCACCAACCTTGCCTGGGTTCCCTTTCCCTAGACAATGGCTTCAAAACGTTCTCCGGGTAATCAGCTTGGACTATCATAGGACTTACTTGCTTATATCTCATCTCTTAGGAATTGCTATCTTTTGTTGCCTTTGTTTAGTATCTTTCGAGCCATGGGTTATGTCCAGGTTTTTAGTTGTTTCATGTGAGAGAGCAGACTTAGTATTTGTTTTTCTGTCTTGATCAGAAGCAGAGATCCCCTTAATGATCTCTTAACTTAAAATTGACCTCAAATTTTTTTTTAAACTTAGTTTGATCTTTTGGCATTTAATTTCTTGTTTTCCAAGTTTTACATAGTCTCTGAAAGTGAAAGTGTTAGTCTCTCAGTTGTGTCTGACTCTTTGTGACCCTGTGGACTATAGCCCACCAGGCTCCTCTGTCCATGGAATTTTCTAGGTAAGAATACTGAAGTGGGTTGCCATTCCCTTCCCCCAGAGATATTTCTGACCCAGGGATGGAACCTAGATCTCCTGCATTGCAGGAGAATTCTTCACCATCTGAGCAACCTGGTATAGTCTCTAAGGAATGTTAAAGTTTATCTTTGAGTTTGATAAATGGTAGATTATCTATTTCAGGTTGACAATGTTTCTTTTTATTCCTAGTTTCTGAAGAGTTTTTTCTTTTTTAATCGCAAAAACTCTTGAAAGTGTTGAAATTTATTTAATGATTTTATACATCTATTGAGATGATTATATTAGTGTGATTATTTATACTTTAGAAAATTTCCAAGTATTTAAATATCTCTGAATTTTTCTTTTCAGTGCATTTGTAAAAATACATTTAAATTTTGTTTGCTGCTCTTTAGGATGTTTATAACTAGGATCATCAGAGATTGAGTTACTATATAAATTACCTTCTTTGATTTCATAAATGATATGGGTTTTCCCTTCTAGAATAGCTTATATAAAAGAGCAAGTTACCTTCCTTTGAAGGCTAGAAAAAGTCATATAAATCCATCTGGACGTGATATGTCCCTTTGAATTCTTTTTCTACATTTTTTTTTTTTTTTTTGGTGGTTATTGGTCTACGTGTTTTCTATTTTTGCTTTTCAAAAAAAATTTAAATCTCTTTTTTATCTTGTGATTTTTAAATGCCCACAGTGTCTATAGTTATATTTGTCTGAATCAACCTGGTCAATGATTTATCTTTAGAAGATAGTTTTTATAATATCTTCTGTATTTTTTTAGTGTTTTCTTTATAGTTATATTTTTTTAATATTTGCTTTCCTCTTTTCTATTTCTTCTGTGTAGTTTGGTTTGATCAATAATACCTTGAGCTGACATTTCTATCATATTAATTTTTTCATCTTTTTCTTGACTCATATACTCTAAATTAATCCATAAATTTTCTTTAAGTACCACTTTAACTATATCCCACAAGTGTATGATATGTGATGTGTTCATTATTTTTTAGTTATTAATATTTTATCATTCCAATTAGGGTTTCTTTTTTTGACCCATCAATTATTTAAAATTGTGGTTTCTGGTTTCCAGAAGCATTTTTATAATTTAAAAAAGTCTTGTTTTATTTCTAGCTGCATTTAAATTAAAATGTGGTCTAACTGTATTTTTGAAGCTTCTTTTGTGGCCTGATACATGGCTGATTTTTATAACTCTTCCACATATGCTTGCAATTACTGTATATTCTTAGATTGTTTTGCATTTCACCTCATGCTAGTTTAATGCCTTTTATGTATTATCTTCTGTGTGTTTGTGGGTGAGCTCATCTTCATAAGGCATTTGTTTTTGAATGTGGTGATAGATATAATCCCCTATACCTTTGCTTATGGAAGTGTTCCTTAGAACAATTTTGTACTTACCTCTGTTAGTACAAAATCTCTTGGATTTGCTTATTAATTTGCTTTCAGATGCCTGCCCTGCATTGATATTATACTTCCGGAAGAGGTAAAGATTTGATGTTTTTATTTCTCACAGGATAATTTTTTTCCATTCACAGCTCCAAACAAATAGCAAGCTTTCTTCCCACTTCTCTAAGTACAAACTGTTAGATGGAATTTTACTAGTCTTCTTTTCAAAGAAAGGGCAGCATTTTTTTTTTTTCATTTTATTTTTTTATTTTTTTTTCCAGTCTTCTTCCAAGACACTATTTTTATTTATTTATTTTATTTTATTTTTTTACTTTATTTTAATTTACAATACTGTATTGGTTTTGCCATACATTGACATGAATCCACCACGGGTGCACATGCGTTCCCAAACATGAACCCCCCTCCCACCTCCCTCCCCATAACAAGGGCAGCATTTTTTAAAGAGTAATAGTCTTTCTGTTTTGTTTCCTTTGTCACTTTTATTTTTCTCTAAATTTATTTATTTTAACTGGAAGCTAATTACTTTACAATATTGTAGTGGTTTTGCCATACATTGACATGAATCAGCCATGGGTGTACATGAAGACTAGTAGTCTTATGCTGAGGTGCTGAATCCAGCCTTACATGATCTCAAAGCTTTTCATATCTGAGGTATCAGTCTATGACCTGCAAACAAGTTGGCTACCCTTCTGGGCTAATACCAGGTGTCTTTCTAATTTTATCAGCATTTCTGTGAGCTTGTAGTACAAGGGGTTCTGTATTACCTCAGGCTTCTGAATAGCAAGAACAAAAAGCTGGTCTAATTTTTAAGGAGGAGTAAACTGAGGTTTATTGATGACCCAAGATTATTCAACTGGAAATTTTCAGAGCTAGGATTAAAACCTGTGCATGGTCTGCTTCTTGTTGGCATTCTTCCTCCCTTTGGCTTTTATATGGTATTTGTGATAGTTAATTTTACATATCAACTTAACTGGGCCATGAGGACAAGATTGTTAGTCAAATATTCTGAGTGTGTCTGGGCAGATGTTTGTGATGAGGTTAACATTTGAATTACTAGGAACAAAGCTAGTGGAGGTGATGGAATTCCAGCTGAGCTATTTCAAATCCTAAAAGATGATGCCATGAAAGTGCAGCATTCAATATGTCAGCAAATTTGGAAAACTCAGCAGTGGCCACAGGACTAGAAAATGTCAGTTTTCATCCCAATCCTAAAGAAAGGCAATGCCAAAGAATGTTCAAATGACTTCACAATTGCACTCATCTCACACGCTAGCAAAGTAATGCTCAAAATTCTCCAAGCTAGGCTTCAACAGTACATGAACCGAGAACTTCCATATGTTTACTCTGGGTTTAGAAAAGGCAGAGGAAACAGAGAGATCAAATTTCCAACATCTGTTGGATCATAGAAAAAGCAAAAGAGTTCCAGAAAAATATCTGCTTCTGCTTTATTTACTATGCCTAAAACTTTGACTATGTGGAACACAACAAACTGTGGAAAATTCTTCAAGAGATGGAATTACCAGACCACCTTACCTGCCTTCTGACAAACCTGTATGCGAGATAAGAAGCAACAGTTAGAACTGGACATGGAACAATGGACTGGTTCCAAATTGGGAAAGGAGCACATCAAGGCTCCTTTGATTTTGATATATTATCCCCTTGATTATTTAACTTATATGCTGAGTACATCATGTGAAATGCTGGGCTGGATGAAGTATAAGCTGGAATCAAGATTGCCAGGAGAAATATCAATAACTTCAGATATGCAGAAGACACTACACTTATGGCAGAAAGTGAAGAGGAACTAAAGAGCCTTTTGATGAAAGTGAAATAGGAGAGTGAAAAAGCTGGCTTAAAACTCAACATTGAAAACAACTAAGATCACGGCACCGGTCCCATCATTTCGTGGGAAATAGATGGGGAAACAATGAAAACAGTGACAGACTTTATTTTCTTGGGCTCCAAAATCACTGCAGATGGTGATTGCAGCCATGAAGTTAAAAGACACTTGCTCCTTGGAAGAAAAGCTATGAAAAGCCTAGACAGCATTTAAAAAAGCAGAGACATTACTTTACCAGCAAAGGTCCATCTAGTCAAGGCTGTGGTTTTTCCAGTAATCATGTATGGATGTGATAGTTGGATTCTGAGCACCAAAGAATTGATGCTTTTGAACTGTGGTGTTGGAGAAGACTCTTGAGAGTCCCTTGAACTGCAATAATATCAAACCAGTCCATCCTAAAGGAAATCAGTCCTGAATATTCATTGGATGGAATGGTGCTGAAACTGAACCTCTAATACTTTCACCTCTGATGTGAAGAACTGACTCTTTAGAAAAGACTCTGATGCTGGGAAAGATTGAAGACAGGAGGAGAAGGGGATGACAGAGGATGAGACAGTTGGATGGCATCACTGACTCGATGGACATGAGTTTGAGCAAGCTTCAGGAGTTGGTGATGGACAGGGAAGCCTGTCGTGCTGTAGTCCATGGGATCACAAAGAGTCGGACACAACTGAGCGACTGAACTGAACTAACATTTGAACTGGTCAACAGAATAAAGCAGATTGCCCTCCCTAAGGTGGGTGTGCCTTACCTAATCAACTGAAGACCTGAGAGCAAGGGGGAACTCCGCCTGCTTGACTCCTTGAGCTGGAACATTGATCTTCTCTTGCCCTCAGACTGGAACTTATACCATTGGCTCTCCTGGTTCTCTCAGTCGGGATGGAATGACTAACTTGCTCTCCCAGGTCTTCAGCTTGCCAACTGCAGTTTTTTGGACTTTTCTGCTTCCATAATTACATAGGAGCCAGTTCTGTGTGTGTGTGTCTGTGTGTGTGTGTGTGTGTGTGTGTGTGTCTTTTTTCTACTATTGGTTCTGTTACTCTAGAGCACTCCAACTAATATGCTATTATACTTTTGTGCTAATATACATATTATACTAAAATGCTATTATAGTTTATGTGTTTGTTAATTACTGAAGCATTTGTTTAATTTCTAATTGTATGTTAGACACTAACAGGACAGACTAGAGAAGAATGAGTTAAGACTGCAAATTCTTTGAAGATGTTGGAGAAGTCACAGCTACAGAATCCCACTTAGAAAATGTAAGGAAGAAAAGTAATAGAAGGTGAACTGTTCATGGCAGTTAAGAATATGCAGAGAACAAGGGACATTATTGTACCTAGGGCAGCATTTCTCATTCAGTGGTACTAAGCTTGTTCAATTGGTTCAGTGTCTGAAAATTGAGGTGTTTTTTGTGGCACCCTATGAAATTTTAATGCATTTATTTTCATCATTTTCTCAGTAGAAACCATAGCTGGACTGTGTAAGCCATGTAATAGTCATAGCCATGAGTATGCGTGTCCATGACAAAGCATGTTAAAGAAAGAGGCTTGTTGTTGTTTAGTCACTAAGTCATGTCTGACTCTTGAGCTCTCATGGACTGTAGCCCACCAGGTTCCTCTGGGATTTCCAGGCAAGAATACTGGAGTAGGTTGTCATTTCCTTCTGCAGGGGATCCAGACCCAGGGACTGAACCCATGTCTCCTGCATCGGCAGGCAGATTCTTGACCACTGAGCCACAGGGAAGCCCTGCTGCTGCTGCTGAGTCACTTCATAAAGGCGTGATAAATGATGTCCATATTGCTTTGTCCATATTCATTTCTGTTATTACCTCCTTGTGCTTGTCAGTGTATGTGTGATAACAGGCACCCAAAGCATATGGGCATCCAAAGCATATGGGCATCCAAAGCTGTATGGGAAAAAAAATGGAACATTTAGAAAATATTCCATTATTTTTTCTGAAAATGGAGAAACATTATTTATTATCTAATTTTCAGGGAGATTATTGGGGGGGCTATTATGATATGTGCATACCACCACTGAATATCTGATGTGCAAATTGTGTGACTTTTGGAATATAGCTTTTCTGCTTTTCTGTTTCCTGAAAAAGCTGTTACTTAGCCAAGTGAGTATGTTCAGTCTATATTTTTTTCAGTTATCATTATATGTTTGGGTATATTTACTGTGAATTTGGTGTGGAAGACACTGTGAAATTACCTTATAGAAATTAACACTGTAGCTTGACTGGGCTACAGTTGAGTTTTATCTCAAGATAAAACAACTTTGGAAATTGCCTTAAGGATGATTTGCTGCATGGAATGGGAAGATGAGTGAATAAACTGAACAATTATTATAGAAATCTGGAAATTCAACACCTGCAAAGTACACGATCTGTTCAGTATCTTTCTCAGCCTTGCTAATGTATCCCAAGCCCTTCATTTTAGTATCCATGGCAATGAGATTTTTTTGTCTTCTTAATCAGAACATTTGTAAATTAAAATGTTGATTCACATTTGCTTATAAGGATTCATTCAAGTGATAGAGAACTATTGGGGGTTGGGGAAAAGAAAGCAAGAACAAACATTCTGGTTTCATGTTTTCTCTGCATGTGCAGAAATTTAATTATCAGGTCACTTCATTCTCAGCAGGGTAAGTTACAGTCCTGGTCATTAATTTGTATGTAAATGCCACCATTGTAGGAAGACAACACAACTCTTGAGTACTATCAAGAGATGCCCTTGTAGGAGGCATACAAATTATCAGAGCTTAAAAGAGTCAGGCAAGTAAATGGTTTAGCGCTTTCTCTCATTCAGGTTAGCCCTGTTGCAACGATCAAACAGCTTAGAGTAATTGTCAAAGCCAAGTGGTCAGAAAACATTTTTATTTGAGAGACTGCAAAATAGTGAGAAATGAGGACCCAGTGAGTACAAACATAGGTCTTGCTCAGAATACTACCTGGAGAGAAGGCTTTTTGTAATCTCTGTAGTCAGACCTGGCCTTCCCTAGTGGCTCAGCTGGTAAAGAATCTGCCTGCAACCCGGAAGATCTGGGTTTGATCCCTGGGTTGGGAAGATACTCTGGAGAGGGGAACAGCTACCCACTCCAGTATTCTGGTCTGGAAAATTCCATGGACTGTATCAAAGAGTCAGACACAACTGAGTGACTTTCACTTTCAGTGTGTGTGTGTGTGTGTGTGTGTGTCTTAGTCGCTCAGTCATGTCCGACTCTTTGCGACCCCATGGACTGGAGCCCAGCAGGCTCCTTTGTCCATGGGATTCTCCAGGCAAGACTACTGGAGTGGGTTGCCATTTCCTTCTCCCTCTCAATGCTTTCATGTTGCTTCATTTCTTATCTTGGGTTAGTGGCCTGGAAGGGAAGAGAAATAGCTTCAATGAGGCTATAATAGCCCTGGATAGAGGACCATTCACATAGCTAGCTTTACACATTAACTAGCTTTACACATATCTGTCCAGAGATGCCAGGAAAACTGGGGGCTTATTTGGCAAACACTTGGCTCACGGGAATAAACAGAGTGAGCTGAATGTGGCAGCAGAGGAATCCAGGCTGTGTCAGCATTATCTGTTTTAAGGGCTCTTTAGGTTTGACTTGAGTTAGTGGCTTCTGACTGTTGCAAATAGGGTCCAGTAACTGGGGACGCAGAGGAGTCAGACAAGAGCTAAATTGTGGCCTACATCTCAAGGTTTATCTAGTAACTCAAATATAAATCAGAAAGCCAGGAGAGTTTCCCAGGTGAACACAGAGGGGATCAGAAAGACATTCCATTTGGTGTGGTCCTCAAACTTCTCTCCTTGGGCTAGAGCAGAAGGACAAGTTCTAGATTTCATTGGTTTTGAGTTTTCTCAACTGCCCAGAAATGGCTGGGAATATTTGAGTTGGTAAGGGGAGGACAGAACTTCAGTACCTTGCAGTGGGGGAGAGAGAGAAGGCTGCCATGGGAACCAGCTTTACTTTGATTCACATTTTAAAAGCTTTACCAAGATGCAATTGATAAACCACACATGTATACAGTGTCCAATTTGTCAGTTTTGACATCCTGTGAAACCATCACAAGAAGCAAGAAAATGAACATTTTTATCACTCCGATAGTATCCTCACTGTCCTTTGTAATCCATTGTTCTCTGTAATTCCCCCCTTGCTGCCCTCTAGGCAACCACTGATCTATTTTCCAACAGGGTATCCTAGTTTAAATTTTCTAGAATAGTATATAAACAGAATTATATTATCTGTACTCTTTTGACTTTTTTCCCACTACTCTCAGCTTAATGTTTTTGAGATTCATCCATATTGTTGGAGGTGTAAATAGTTCAGCCCTCTTGCTTACTAGTATTCCATTGTATTGATTTGCCATAACTTGTTTATCCATTTTCCTCTTGCTGAAGGTATGGGTTGCTTCTAGATTTTGGCTCAGTTAGTTCAGTTCAGTTCAGTCGCTCAGTTGTGTCTGACTCTGTGATCCCATGGACTATAGCATGACAGGCTTCCCTGTCCATCGCCAGTTCCTGAAGCTTGCTCAAACTCATGTCCATCAAGTTGGTGATGCCATCCAACCATCTCATCCTCTGTCATTCCCTTCTCCTCCTGTCTTCAATCTTCCCCAGCATCATGGTCTTCTCTAAAGAGTCAGTTCTTCACATCAGGTGGTCAAAGTACTGGAGTTTCAGCTTCAGCACCAGTCCATCCAATGAATATTCAGGACTGATTTCCTTTAGGATTGACTGGTTGGATTTCCTTATAGTCCAAGGGACTCTCAAGAGTCTTCTCCAACACCACAGTTCAAAAGTATCAGTTCTTTGGTGCTCAGCCTTCTTTATGGTCTAACTGTCAAATCCATACATGACTACTGGAAAAACCATAGCTTTGACTAGGTGGACCTTTTTCAGTAATATAATGTCTCTGCTTTTGAATATGCTGTCTAGGTTTTTCATGGCTTTTCTTCCAAGGAGCAAATGTCTTTTAATTTCATGGCTGCAGTCACCATCTGCAGTGATTTTGGAGCCCAAGGAAATAAAGCCTGTCACTGTTTCCATTGTTTCCCCATCTATTTGCCATGAAGTGATGGGACCGGATGCCATGATTCGTTTTTTTCAATGTTGAGTTTTAAGCCAGCTTTTTCACTCTCCTATTTCACTTTCATCAAGAGGCTCTTTAGTTCCTCTTCACTTTCTGACATAAGGGTGGTGTCATCTGCAAATCTGAGATTATTGATATTTCTCCTGGCAATATTGATTCCAGCTTGTGCTTCATCCAGCCTGGCATTTTACATACTCTGCATATAAGTTAAATAAGCAGGCTGACAATATACAGCTACGACGTACTCATTTCCCAATTTGGAACCAGGTTGTTTTTCCCTGTCCAGTTCTAACTGTTGCCTCTTGACCTGCATACAGGTTTGTCAGGAGGCAGGTAAGGTGGTCTGGTAATTCCATCTCTTGAAGAATTTTCCACAGTTTATTGTGCTCCACACAGTCAAAGGCTTTAGCATAGTCAATAAAGCAGAAGCAGATGTTTTTCTGGAATTCTCTTGCTTTTTCTATGATCCAACAGATGTTAGCAATTTGATCTTTGTGTTTCCTCTGCCTTTTCTAAACCCAGAGTGAACATCTGGAAGTTCTCGGTTCACGTGTTGAAGCCTAGCTTGGAGAAGTTTGAGCCTTACTTTGCTAGCGTGTGAGATGAATGCAGTTGTGCAATAGTTTGAACATTCTTTGCATTGCCTTTCTTTGGGATTGCCTAGTGTCTCATTTGATAAAGAATCTGCCTGCAATGCAGGAGACTGGGTTCGATTCCTATGTTGGAAAGATCCTCTGGAGAATGGAATGGCAATGCACTCCAATATTCTTGCCTGGAGAATTCCTTGGACACAGGAGCCTGGTGGGTACTGTACATGGGGTTTCATAGCGTCAGACACAACTGAGCGACTAACACTTTTACTTCACTCACATCCATACATGACTACTGGAAAAACCATAGCTTTGACTATATGGACTTATCTATCTTAGGGTTGCAAAAATTTCTCCTATGTTTTTTCCTAGGAGTTTTGTAAAGTTTTACAATTCAATCTATGATTAATTTTTATATCCACACACATAGCATGAACTATGGGTTGATGTTATACTTTACTAATAAAATTCGTTTTCCTCAAGCATACTTATTTGAAAGACTTCAGTTTCCCCTATTAAATTGCTTTGGAACCTTTGTTAAAAAACAAAAACAAACAAACAGAAAAAAACAGAGGACCATATTTCTGTAGTCCTATTTCTGGACCAAATTCTGTTGTAATTAGTTTACCTTTTTGCCATTATCAAATTGTTGATCAGTGTAGCTGCTAAGTCTTAAAAGCAGGTAGGTTGCTACTCCCACGTTGTTCTTTTTAAAAATTATCTTGAATATGCTAAGTCCTTATGTTTCTTTATACACCTTAGAGTATGCTTGTCAAATTTTACAAAGTGTCTGCTTGAATATTGATTTAGATTGCATTAAATCGATAGAATAATTTGGGAAAATTAATATCTTAACAATACTGAGTCTTCTGTATTTTTTTCTCAGGAATATTTTATTGCTTTTGGTATAGTAGTTTGGAATGCCTCCTGTTAAACTTTAGGATATAGGTATATGATTTTCTATATTTGTGATGTCTTTGTCAGTTTTTTTCATTAGCATTATGCTGGCCTCATAAAATGAATTGAGAAATGCTCTCTTTTCCTCTGGTTTCTGTAAGAGTTGTATAGATATTGGTGTTATTTGACATTCATAGAACTCTGTACCTCAAAACTGCAGAATGTGCTTTCTTTTTAAGTCCACATTATCACAGTGGACTGTATGTTGAGTCATACAAATCTATACACTTACTGATTTTTTTCTTAGTTACTCTATCAACTGACTACTGAGAAAAGGGTGTCAAAATCTTTAGTTTTATTTTAAGTTTGTCTGTTTCTCCTTTGAGCTCCATTAGTTTTTCCATCACCTGTTTTGAAACCCTGTTAATAGTTCCATACACACTTATAATTTTTATGTCTTCATAAGTTGATCATTTTATTGTTTTAAAATATAATTCCTCTCTGGTAAAACTATTGTCTTGATGTTAATAGCTGCGTCAACTTCTTTATACTTATAGTTTGCATAACTAATTTTTAAAATCCTTTTGCTTTTAACTTGTCTCTGTATTTGTACTTATGGTCATTAAATAATTGAGTCTTGCTTTTTTATTGAGTTTGACAATCTTTACTTTCAAATGTGGTCTTTATTTCATTTGCCTCTAATGTGTGGAAATTATTCGGTTTAAGTATATCATTTTGCCATTTGGTTTCTAAATGTTGCTTCTGATTTTCATCTTCTGTTGCTCTTACTAGTTTCTTTTTGTGTTAATCATCTATGTCCTTAGTGTTCAATTTAAATTCCTCTAAAATTTTAGCTATACACATTTGTATTTTCTTTTTTCATGGATTTTCTAAGAATTACACATGTACCTCAGTTTATCACAGTCCACTTTGAGTTAGTATTGTACTGCTTTATATTTACTCTTTGTTTTATGTCACAACATCATACAACTTTGTGACAGAATAAATCACTTACTTCTCCTCTCCTTTGTGCTATTGTTATCTCATGTTTTACTTTTCCAGAGTATCAACTCTCCACTCCCAGGCAATAGTATATAGTTTCTTCAGTTATCTTTCAGAAAAAGTAAAAGGAGAAAACATCAATTTTTTTTTTTTTGTATTTACTCACATATTTTCCATTGCTTTTTAATCCTCCCCTTATATCTGAGGTTCAGTTTGTTGCCAGTTCCCTTTCTTTTGATGAATTTCCTCTAACATTTCTTGAAATGAAGGTCTGATGAATACTCTTTTTCTTTATATAAAAATGTGTTTATTTCACATACTTTTCTGAAGGATGATTTCTCTGGATATAGGATTTAGTGTTGATGTTTTATTTTTTCTTTTAGCTCTTAAACTTATCATTTTGTTGTGTTCTGTCTGGCTTCCAATGTCTCTGAGAGATGACAGTTTTGTTTTATTATTTTCTAGTATGCAATGTATTTCTCTTTCTCTTCTTACTTTTAAATATTTTGTTTTATCTTTGATTTTTAGTTAGTTGACAATGACGTGCCTCACAGCAGAACTTTTGAGCTAGATTATTAAAATGTTTGATTCTGTATGTTGATTTTTTCTGTGTGTTTTTATCAGCACATTTGGGTGATTCCCAGTTCTTATTTTTTCAAATATTTTTCTTCCACATTTTTTTGTTTTGTTTTTCGCTCCTTGAACTCCAGTTATACATGTTTCAGACAACTAGATATGCTGTCCTTGTTCACTGAGGTCTTGTTTATTTTCTTTCAAAATTTTTTATGTTCTTCAGACTGATTACTTTTTATTAAGCTCCTTCAAAATTCATTGCCATCTGCAACCTGCTAAAAGGCAAATTGACTGAATTTTTTAACTTTGAAGATTTAATTTTCAGTTTTAAGTTTATTCAGTTTTTTGAATATTGTTTTCATTTCTCCACTGAAATTATCCTTATTTATGTTCATTATGATCACCCTTTCCTTTGATTCTTTGAAGTTATACAATAGATACTTTAAAGATGTTGTCTTCTGCATCTAAAATCTGAGTCATCTTGTGGCTGCTGCTGCGGCTGCTAAGTTGCGTCAGTCATGTCCGACTCTGCGCGACCCCACAGACGGCAGCCCATCAGGGCTAGTTTCAGTTGAATGCTGTTTTTCCTTGGTGATTCATATCTTTCTTGTTTCTTTGTATGTCTAGTGACTTCTGATTGTATACTGGACATTGTGGATCAAATGTTGTAAAGATATTGGATTCGTTAGTTTCCCTGTAAAGAGTATTGCTTTTCATGTTAGCACAGTTTCAACAGTGAAATTACTAGTTGATTCCTTTGAGTATAATGGTTTATAGTTTGTTATGTTGGGCTTATTTCAGTGTTACTCCGTCTTATTTCTAGTGTTAGCGCTTCTAAAGTTTGAACAGAAAATCTGGAGGGTCTACCAAGCTACTCTGCCTTGGCCAGATTCAAATTCCTAACTCAGACTCTGCTGACACAGGCTTCAGACAAAATGTCTAATCAAATTTTTAGTCCTTTAGCTATTACTTTTTCTAATTTTCTTGAATTTTTCCATATGTATACATAGTACAGATTTCAGCCAAATGCTTGAGCTAAATTCATATGCAGATTTCGGAGCTCTCTCTCTCGCTGGGTCCCTCTTTTCTGGGATTTCCTTTTCCATTTCCAGTTGCTCCGGTTGCCTTGAATTCTGCCCTCTGACACCTCAGGTCAATAAGGCTTGTGATTTCTGCCTGAGTCCTTGAAGCCCTGTGCCTCATAGACTTAGGAATACTTTTAGCAGATAAATAGTATAACCATGTAGTCATCCAGTAATGTTTTCTTATTTAACAAATTAGATCTCCTCTAATTTCTACCTTCTGTTCACTCTCTATGCCTTCAGATAGTTTAATTTTTTTCATGAATTTATAATTATTATTAGGTTAGTTCAAGTCATGTACTCTGCTGCTGTCATAACTAGAATCCTCAATATTGTAACTTTTCCCTAGTGCAGTGATCTTTACATTACTCATAAAAGTTTTTCCATTGGACTAATTAATATTTAGCTGTTACAAGTGCCATATCTTTGTTCATATATGAAATGGAGTTGTCACAACATCTCATACAAGGTGTAGGGTGAGAAAACGAGTGTGTACAGGAGAACCAGGTTGTAATCCTTCCTCTGCCACTAACTAGCTGCTTGACACATAGGTATGTGCCTTAAGTAGTCTCAGCCTTAGTTTCTATTCTGTAGAATAAGCGAGTTAGGTTATATTAATGTTTTTCAACCTTTAAAAAAATGTCAGGGCTTTTATTTTTTCCCAATAGAATCTTATAAAAATATAAACTGTATTAAAGCAAAACAGCCCTGATTGTACAGAGATAGCTCAGCCTGCTCAGAGCAACCACCTACATCTTTACTTTTACTGTGGGTGGCATTGAAGCTCCTTTGTGGAATCCCAGACCTCCACAGAGCATAGTCTGAAAAAAAATCAAGCTTGATGATTTATATAAATCTTTTCCTATCCTATTTGAGTTAAAAAATGACTGGATTATGCATCTGAAAATGTGGTCATTTTTTAAAGGATCTGAGAGGGGCAGTTGTCACCTTTGACCCTCCCTTTGTGCTTTTTTCACTTTAACCAACTTCTTGTTCTTATTTCTATCCTTATTCAACCACCCTGGGCAGACACTTGCTGTAGGTATTGAGAGATCTGGTATATTAGGGATTCTTGCAAGTGTAGCTAAAATGAGCACTCAGGTACCGCACCACCGAGCACAACCCACCTCCGCCTGTCTCCGTGTCCCATCTACAATATATGAGCAGTACTTCCCTCCACCTAATTGCTCCTATGTGAGTGGGAAGGAATTAATAAGTTTGGATCTGCACTGATCATTTATAAAGTCTTTCTCCATCTGTAAAATAGCAGCAGACAGGCTTAAGAAAGCCTCTCTTTGCACCACCAGTTGGTGGTTTTGTAGCCTTAAAAGAAACAACAAAATGAGCAGGTGTTGAGCACTGCCCACATCCAGACAGCACTGCCAACTCTTACAGAGTGCTCCACCTCTAAACTTGGAAAAATGCATAGTGAGGGAAGGAAGCTGATACAACCCACATTGTCAGCTTAATTTTCTCTTATTCCAGCCCTCGTTTCTTTCATCCTTTCCCTGAAACAGTTCTGAGGAGTTTTCAAGTCAGACCCTGCAAGAATAGACATTCTTCCCTTTGCTTATAAATGGCAGGGCTTCCTAGATGGGTTTCTGTATAGGGCACTGCTGTGATGAGGAGTAATTATAATCATCATTAACATTTTTTAGCATATCATATGCCAAGCATTTTTTTGTCCCTTTCATGATTTATCCCACTTAGCCCTATCAACAACTTTAAGGAATATCAAGATAAGGACACCGTAGTTCAGAAAGATTAAGGAACTTGCTTAGATTTCAGACCAGCAAATGGTCTGAAAAGGTCCCAGATTCATACTGAGGCAGCTTGACTCCAGATTCTGCCTTCACTGATGTTAGACCTGGACAGGCAGTTTCTGTGGCACTGAGGTCCCACTTTCCTGTCTTTTAGTTGTGAAAGACGAAGATGGCGTTTTCTCTGCCTCTGTTTACAAGAAAAAAAAAAAGATTCACTAACAATCAAAGGGAGGAATATTCTGATTGCACTGCTATAGAGACTTGATATTGATGGGTCTATAGATAACTCTCTCTTTTCATTCAAAGTCATGAACTTCCTGTCAGTGCAAGAAGCCCACAGTAGCAACTCAGTAGTGTGTGAACAGAGGGAAGGAGCTGAGTGGCCATGCATAAGGAAGATTGCAGCAGAGTCTGACTTCTCTTTGGTGGTAGATACTGAGGTGGTGTCTAAGATCTTTCCAAATTCTGTGATTGAGTGAAGTGAACAATCTCAGCTTCAAGGTGTGTCCACATCCTTTGTGCAACATTTTCTCTGTTGTTTTAGCAAGCTAATTGGATGAAGAGGTGAAGATTTTGATACAAATTTCCATTTGTATTAAATATCCCAAGTGCTCAGAAGAGGTTTGAACTTGGTATTTCTATTGTGTTTTAGAAAGTACTATCTTATGTCTGAAAATTAAGTGCCACAACTTAGACAAGACTTAGTGATTTTCAAAGATTTAAGTTGAATGAAATCCAGATCCACTCTTTAGTTGTTGACACAGACCCATTACAAGGAAAGTAGCAGCTGGGATCTTTCAAAAAGGTAAGAATCAAATTTTGATTCTGAGAAAATAACTGATTGGTTAGAGAACATGAAAATAGTGTGGCAAAACCATTGACCTGGAAACCTGGAGACCTCCATTTGGTCCTGGCTTGGTATACATTTTGCCTCTTTGGGTTTTGGCTTCTGTTTGTGAAAATGAGAGAATAGATGGATGTTCATGAAAATCCTTTCTAACCCAACATATGAGATTTTATATTCTTAATGATCAAACACAGTTGTATAGATTTTGACCAGGATTTTTTTCATTCAAGCAGGAGAGGACAGAAGGAGCATAATGTGGTCATAATAATATTGATGTTGGAGCCAGACCACCTGGGTTTGAATCCTGGTTACAATGTTTATTAATGTTTGCCTGTTATCACTGTGGCAAATTACTGACCTCATGATGCCTCAGTTTCCCCATTCACAGAATGGTGATAATAAAGTACTGATTTCATTGGGTTATTGTGAGGAGTAAATAAGTTATCAGATGTAACTTTCTAGAATAGTGCCTAGTTCATGATCAGTGCTGTATATGGGATTGCTTTTATTGTTATAATAGCACCACTATTGACTTCTGTTGCTACCAGTGGGTTTTTAGGAGGGATGACAAGTTTCATTTTTAGACAGAGAATTTCCTGAGATCCTTGAGGACTGAGGCTTAGAATAGCATGTGCTGTTGCATTTAGAATCCCATGAGGAGACTGGACCAGTTATACTGCAACCTGGGTGCGTTCACTCTCATTCATATAGGGTGACTCTTATCCCACTGCTCTCTCCTCTCAAAGGAAGCAATGTCCTGGCAGATTTCAGGGTGGAAATGGCAAAACCCCCTCTCGTGCATTCTGAAAAGTAATCTAGATATGGCTCTAGTGTCCTGAGGCAATAATGTCTGATGATTTGTGCACTGACCAAGAACAGAGGTTCTGTGTTCAAGTCCCAGCTTTGTTACTTTGCTAACTTCTTTGCCTAAGATAAGTTACTTAATCTCTCTATGCCTGTTTCCTATCTCTAAAATGAGAGTAATAATAATTATCCCTACTTCATGGTGTTGCTGTGGTGATTAAATGGAATAATATATGTGAAGTCCCCAGAAGATACCTGGCATATAGTCTATGTTTAGTTAATGGGAAACATTATAATTACTGTTATGATTATGCAACAAGGAAGAGTAATTTAAAATTTATGCTGGATCTGTTTCTGTGATTCAACCCTTTTTTGGTATTATAAGAATACATAATGGTCTGCCTCGGGGAGATAACCTAAGCAGCCCAACTATGAAGGATTTTAAGGAAGTGAAACTAACACATTCCCCTGCCTGAAGCTTGCCATTCTAGGGGACATTTGCAAGGACCTAATAGTCTTTTTACTTTGTTTCCTCACCCCGCCCCCACCCCGCCCCCGAAGCTCTGATCTATAAAGAACCTGGCAACCAGGCCCTGACTCAGCCAACTCTCCAATTAAAGTCTCTTCCTTGTTGCAACCCTTTGAGACTCGGATTCATTGGCCCATTGTGCAGCGAGCAGAGCAAGCTTGGACTCAGTAATGGTTATTATATTGAGTGAGGAGAATCTGTGCTCTGTGGATGATCAGTGGCTCACTGGGAAAAAAATCAAGGACCCAATACTGTAAAATTAATGAATTCTAATTCTTAATTTTATATATGAAGAAATTCTTATGGACTAACTCACTTATTCTGAAATTGATGACTTTTGACTCTGAAAAGTTTTAATAGTAAAACAATCGTATACTATTAATGATATTAGTCACTATTAATACAATTAATATATGTTAATGTGATTAATGTAATTAAGTATATTAATAGTATGTAATTTAATAGTAATGCAGTTCAGTTCAGTTGCTCAGTTGTGTCTGACTCTTTGTGACCCCACGGACTGCTGCATGCTAGGCTTCCCTGTCTATCACCAACTCCCAGAGCCTACTCAAACTCACGTCCATTGAGTCGGTATTGCCATCCAACCATCTCATCCTCTGTTGTCCCCTTCTCCTCCTGCCTTCAATCTTTCCCAGCATCAGGGTCTTTTCAAATGAGTCAGTTCTTTGCATCAGGTGGCCAAAGTATTGGAGTTTCAGCTTCAACATCAGTCCTTCCAATGAACACCCAGGACTGATCTCCTTTAGGAGGACCATTTGGATCGGGACTCTCAAGAGTCTTCTCCAACACCACAGTTCAAAAGCATCAATTAATTCTTCAGCGCTCAGCTTTCTTTATAGTCCAACTCTCATATCCATACATGACTACTGGAAAAACCATAGCTTTAACTAGATGGACTTTTGCTGGCAAAGTAATGTCTCTGCTTTTGAATATGCTGTCTAGGTTGGTCATAACTTTTCTTCCAAGGAGCAAGTGTCTTTTAATTTCATGGCTGCAGTCACCATCTGCAATGATTTTGGAGCCCCAAAATATAAAGTCTGACACTGTTTCCATTGTTTCCCCATCTGTTTCCCATGAAGTGATAGGATAGACGCCATGATCTTAGTTTTCTGAACGTTGAGTTTTAAGCCAACTTTTTCACTCTCCTTTTTCACTTTCATTAAGAGGCTCTTTAGTTTTTCTTCACTTTCTGCTGTATGGTATCATCTGTGTATCTGAGGTTATTGATATTTCTCCTGGCAATCTTGATTCCAGCTTGTGCTTCTTCCAGCCCAGTGTTTCTCATGATGTACTCTGCATAGAAGTTAAATAAGTAGGGTGACAAAATACAGCCTTGACGTACTCCTTTCCCAATTTGGAACCAGTCAGTTGTTTCATGTCCAGTTCTAGCTGTTGCTTCTTGGCCTGCATACAGGTTTCTCAGGAGGCAGGCCATGTGGCCTGGTATAGCAATACTAATGGATACAAATGGCCTAATAGTACACATGGAATGGAATCTCAGAGTTGAAAAAAGTGCCAGTGGATGTCTAATACAACCACTTCTCCAGTACATATATCCCCTGACTACCCCCATGGTATGTAGATGGTCCTATACTCTAAAGGTGGGGAAAGTTTAGTTTTGGTCCTGTTAGTCTGTGAATCTCTTCCATATGTGATGGTCCATCCCGTGCTAGAGAACTATGCCTAGCACACTGAGACGTGAGGAGACTGTGTATTGTAATGGTGTTCTGTTGGGATGGTAATGAAATCTCTTCTAACACTTAGCTTTCAATGTCTTGCCATGGGTCTGGTCCCAGATAACTATAAAATTGAGCGAGCTGAATACAATATGCTCTTAAGTCACTGGATCAGCTACTCCATAAAAGAGAGAAATAGATTGAATGTTGACACCTGTCAGGTAGAAAGTTTGGAGTCAGAGAATTTAGATCCAGAAAAGACCTGGAAAATGATCCATACATTAGAAATGATCCACAAATGAAGAAACAGGGTGAGAGAGATTAAGAGTCTCAGCCACATAGACTCAGCTAGCTAATATGAGTGAGCACAAAGAATAAGAGTTCTTTCTACCACCTCTCTCTGATTCTCCAGCAGAGTGATTAGAAGTGTGGCCCCTAGAGACAGACTGCCTTGATTCAAATTTTGGTTCTACCCTCTCCTGGCAGTGTGATCTTCAGACAGTTGTAGACTTTACTCTGCCTCAATTTTCATATGGGAAAGATGGGAACAGTAATAGAGGTTTTGTGTGGATTAAATGAGATATGTGTAAGACACTTAGGACACTTCCTGGCATATGAAAGACATTCAATAAGTGTTTGTTATAACTGCTTCCAAAGAGCCTCAGGAAAATCACCTCTTAAGCCAGAGAGTAAATGTTTTGGCCAGGTGAGTGTTTTCAAGTATTTTCTCTCGCTTAAAATATGGCCTTTAAATTTCTTCCTAGGCTCTAATTCTTAACTGATCTTCAGGACCCACTGTCCTGTTAACAACCATATCCTTCCCTGGAACCACTGTGAGTTTTGGATGAAAAGAGGAAATCTTTAAAAAATAATTCCCTATTGTTTATAGTTCCAGTCCATATTCAGCAGATATTTACAGTGTCATCTGCCCTTGCCTGACACAGAGGTAGTGCCTGGAGGGACACAGGGGTGGGCGGTCTTATATGCTTCTTATCCTCAGGGTGTGTACAAGTTAGATGGAATGGTTGGCAGTTAAATAGGTAATTTCTGCCACAAAGCTGGAGGAAGCACTGACAGGACAGGCTAGAGAGTGATTTTACAGCACATGGAAGGAGCCTTAAATCCCTAAAGTTGATTTAAGGGATCAAGGAAGAAATCTCTGGAAGAAATGATACCTCTGCTGAGACCTTAGTGGTGAGCTGGATTCTTGACTAGTTTAGACAGGGACTAGAGAAGAGTATTCCAGACACAGGGGATCATGTGTGAGTGTTGAGGGTGAGAGAAGGGCTCAGGCTTGAGAGAAAACACTGAGTATTCATCAATCCAGTCAACAGTCAACAAGTGTTTAATTAAGTACTTACTCCTTAGCATGCATTGTTTTACGTACTATAGAGACATCAGATAACAAAACAGGCGGTATTTTTATTTTCACGGAATTTATTGGGGAGAAGAAAGAAAAAATATCAAGTGCAGGGAACAGAACTCCTTCAGGTCAGTCACTCAGTCGTGTCTGACTCTTTGCGACCCCAAGGACTGCAGCACGCCAGGCCTCCTTGTCCATCACTGACTCCTGGAGCCTACTCAAATTCATGTCCATTGTGTCGGTGATGCCATCCAACCATCTCATCCTCTGTCGTCCCCTTCTCTTCTAGCCTTCAATCTTTCCCAGCATCAGGGTCTTTTCAAAGGAGTCGGTTCTTTGCATCAGGTGGCCAAAGTATTGGAGTTTCAGCTTCAGCATCAGTCCTTCCAATGAATATTCAAGATTTATTTCCTTTAGGATGGACTGATTGGATTTCCTTGCAGTCCAAGGGACTCTCAAGAGTCTTTTCCAACAGTACAGTTCAAAAGCATCAATTCTTCAGCACTCAGCTTTCTTTATAGTCCAACTCTCACATCCATACATGACTACTGGAAAAACCATAGCATTACTAGGTGGACTTTTGTGGGTAAAGTAATGTCTTTACTTTTTAATATGCTGTCTAGGTAAGCCCACAGAGCTCCTTAATGTAGAACAATCAGGGAAGTGTTTAGGATGAAGTCAATCTGAGACCACAAAGTTGAGAGGAGTCAACCAGGTAAACACTTGGGGAGGGAGGGTTTCTGGCAGAAGGAACAACATGGGCAAGGGCAGGAATGATCAGATACTGTTGGACAAACGAAGAGGACTGACCAGTGTGCTGGGGTGGGGAAAGTGGTATGAATGATTCAGAGTGTCTTGGTTGGGTTGTTGGTGATGGAGAAAGGCATTTCTAGTATAAACTAGTTATTCATTATTTTTTAAGACACATACAACGTGGTGTTGCTTTTCAAATCTAGGAAGCTCTTGGAAGATCTCAGTAGCTAATATCTCTTTTCTGAAGTGAGTCTTCACTCTGTGTGTTAATAGCTGA
Source organism: Budorcas taxicolor (assembly GCF_023091745.1). Lineage (NCBI taxonomy): Eukaryota > Metazoa > Chordata > Mammalia > Artiodactyla > Bovidae > Budorcas > Budorcas taxicolor. The sequence goes on from NC_068919.1 coordinate 72,419,810, forward strand.
GATGAGGCAAAGAGCATATTTTTCATCATCAGCAGCTAGAAGTACACATAAGATACATGTGTGTGCAGATTGCCGGTCCTATTCCCAGTCGTGCACACATGTCAGCAGTGTAACAAACCAGCAGGCTGCCCAGCTCAAGAGGGCTCAGTATGTTGGTTACAGGGCACTGGCAGTGGGGTGGCATGGGGGAGGGAGTACCAGTGTTTTCTCTGAGCTCTAGCCCTGTAGTTCTAATTACCCTTCTGAGCTTTCTTTTCCTGTTTCATTACTTTGGACTCAAAATTGTGTTTCAAAAGTGCTTTAAATTCTTTCTACCCACCTTCAGTCTGCTTTGATCCAGATTAATTGACCACTGCTTCTCTGGAATACCTGTCTCTGTTTTCTTGTGGGCCCCATAGAAGACTCATGGCTCTCGTTTGCTTCCAGTTAACAGCTTCGGAGATGATGAAGAGCTGTCCACATCTTCTGACAGTGATGAGGAGGTGATCAAACAATTTGAGATTTCTGTGTCCCGGTCCCAGAGTTTCCGCTCGGGAGCATCTGAGAAAGGAAAGCAGACAGGATTGGAGCATAAACCAAAACCCAGTCACTGTCTCTCTACCCACAAAGAAGACAGCGCAGAAGTGTCCACCTGCAAAGGTATTCTTTGCATCAAACCTTTCCTTTATCTAGACCAGGTATGTCTAATGGTAAGAATGATTTTGAGTCACTGCACTGGTATTTGTGAGTCCAGAGAGGAGAGCAAAAAGAAGGGTGATGTCCAGAAGGTGGGACAGGGCAAAAGGGCTGCTTCAGATCTTCCAAGGAGCCTCATGCAGAGAGAATGGATCAGCAGTACCAAAGTCTTGATCCTGAATTGTGGAACCCCCTTCCTTCCTCATAGTTAACTGCTTTGTACATTTTGACAGCTAATAACTAGAATGGTATTTTTCAAGGTTTATAAAATTTCATTCCATTCTGAAAAGTACAAAAATGTTATATACATGTCTGCTGATGTTGCACTTCTGTGCCTTTCCTCCCATTTGAAAATGTAGGATCCATTTTCCATATATCTATGTAACCCTAGATGATAGGTTGTATTATTAAAACAATAGGTATTTTTTACCTTCCAAATAAAAATAATGTGTTTTCATAATACTGAATAACCTTTTTTAAATAACATGTACCCTGCACACTCTCCCTCATGCCCTATGGTTTCTGGAGCCCAACCTGTATTAGAATCCTGGGTATGAGCAGATCTCTTGCCACCCTCCATCTTCATATTAAGTGTACTTTTCACAAAGGGAGAGGGGGACACTCAGGGCAGGGTGAGCAGAGCCTGTGACTGTGAGTGGGGCTTGTCAAGGGTCCTTCTCCCTGCCCACCAGGCACACAAAACAACCTAGGGAAAGAACAGTATGATAGTTCTTAGTGCTTTCTATAGCAAAGGTCAGGCATCTCTATCTCCCTGACTCCTTTATGCCCAGAACCCTGAATGGCGTAGGACGTTGAAACAGGGAACAGTCTGTGAAGTGTATCTGGTTAAAAAAAAAAAAAAAAGCCAGAGAAAATGTAATACTGTCTACCACAGTGACCTGGTCTAAAATGACCTGGGTTCTCTAATCTTTTCCTTCTTTCCTCTGGTGCTGTGGTTCATCCAACCAACGGGCTCATAGTTGGTCTTCCTTGTTTTTCAGCACTTAGTAGTAGGAAGACAAAAAGGAGAATGTAGAACTGAGAGACGATAACGGAAGAAATTTCTGATTTGATGATATGGATGAAGTGGGCAAAAAAGAACAAAGGAGGCAGAAAGGAAAATTAACAAATGAGCCCTATTTTTTAGCAGGAATATAATAATTTGCTGACCTAATGTAATTTTACTAATGCGCATGGGCCACATAGCATTTTATTGCTCATCTTTTTAGCCCAGGTAAGCCAAGAGATAAACACTCAATGTAACCAAAGAATAGTAACAGTTGCAAGAGGCCCTCTGTAATCTCCTCACCCTCTCTCCTATTTGCTTTTTCCCTGCTGTTACATCACAGCATTCCTCTCTCTCCACTGAGAGGGCAAATGTTAGCTAATGAAAGTTAATCGCAGTTGATCCCCTATGAGTAGCTTGTTTAATTCTAAAGCTAATGGCCCCATTTCCCAGAGGCCTAAGTGTCTAGATTTTGATTTATACAAACTCACTGTTCTGAGAGTTCTGACAAACACTCTAGCCCTTAACCTTCCTGGAATTAGCAGCAACTTTTGTGTAACTGGTGTGATTCTGAGTTTTTTGACAGATGGTGATAGAAAGGCTACATTTTTCTCTACCGAAGGGTGGAATGAGTCTACTACACTGAATGAATTACCTGTACATTTTGAAGAAAATCAGCAGGAGTTTTCATAAGAATGATTAACTGCATGCTAAATTTTAGGTTATCAAATGCCATGGAAATGTTAATGTAATTTTTATTGCATGATTTTTTCTGTGCCATTTCTTTTTGTTCATTTTTAGATCATTGAATTTGTGTCAGCAGTAAAGAATAATGAAAAGATTAAGCATGCACCCCAGAGAGAATTTTTTTAACGCCTATTCTCTATTTAGCTATTTTCCCTTCTACCTTAAACATGTTTTTCTAAGATCAAATTTGCATGCGTGCATGCTAAGTTGCTTCAGTTGTGTCTGACTCTTTGCAATCCTATGGACTGTAGGCCACCAGGCTACTCGGTCCTTAGGATTCTCCAGGCAAGAATACTGGAATGGATTGCCATGCCCTCCTCCAGGGGATCTTTCCCACCCAGGAACAAAACCCCCATCTCTTATGTCTCCTGCATTGGTAGGTGGGTTCTTTACTACTAGTACCACCTGGGAAGCCCCAAGATCAAATTTAATTGTAGACAATTCTTTCACTTAAAGGGTGCATTCAGAACATAGAACCAGTGAAATTCAAGGTCCAAACCCACGTAAAACCTTCTTTATATTCCAGAACCTTCTTTATATTCCAGCTAAATTCTCTCTTGTTTCACGTATCTGATTTAGTGTTATTGTGAATTACTTGTCACTGTATTCCTGATAATGTCAAAGAGGGCTTGGCCTAAGTGATCTGAATCAGGAGCTGTGCATGACGTCTCTATGCATGTAAGGTGGGCTACAGAATATTAGCCCACATATTGGACTTTTTGTTTGTCTCGAGCAAAACCTTATTTTTGTTTGTGAAATATTTAGTTCTTAAGATGTTTCATAGTAGCTAATCATTACCTTCCTGGTGTCATTTAAAACAAGTCAGTTATCTCCTCTGTGTGTGTGTGTGTGTGTGTGTGTGTGTGTGTGTGTGTGTGTATGTATGTATGTATTTTAAGAGATTTATTGCAAAGAATTGGCTTATGTGTTTGTGGGAGCTCTGAAATCCACTGTTCAGAAGGAGAGGCTGAAACTCAGGAAGGAATTGAAGCTTCAGTCTATAGATGAAATTACTTCTCCTCCAGGAATACCTCAGTTCTCCTCTTAAGGCCTTTCAAGGGACTGATTATGTAGGATAATCCCCTCTACTGAAAGTCAACTTTAATTATATCTACAAAATGCCTTCACAGCAACTCCTAAATTAGCATTTGATTGAATAATTGAGGCCTATAGCCAAGCTGACACATAAAATTGACCATCACGAATGGTAGGCAAAAGTATGGGTAATGGAGGGAAGAGTCTTGTAGTAGAAAAGAAAGCATAAAAGGATAATAGGTTTATACTCCTTCAAAGTGGGATATGGACTAAAAAATCTCCTCTCATAAAATAAATATGGTTGATGTGACACAATTATGCTCTATAATTTCTAAGAAGCCAGGATACATTTCTCGACAACAGGCAGTTACTTTTCTGTATGTGTTTAAGGTGACCTGACCCTCTTTAATTTAAAGCATGCAAAGATGCTTTATGTAACAGTGAATAACCCTTCCTCCTCCTTGCAACTTGACTTGTCCCCAAGATTTGCCTTTCTAATTCATTCCTTGCTTGTCTGTCAAGGAAAATGGTTTGTTACATTAATATAGTTCTTACGTTTTTCAGTTATGAATAGCTTTTTAAGGCTTTAATGTAGCTTTTGAAAATTCCCTTATTACTGATCTAAGTATTATCACTGTAGGAGTTGAAATCATGAGACAATTTTATGGGGGTAATTTCTTGGCAGAGTTAGATTTTGTGCTGAGATCCTGCTGGGCACTACACACGTTGATGGATGACCCACTGTTTAATAGGACATTTTAGTGTTCGTGTATGTGAGGAACGGATGGGCTAATTAGAGACTGAGAAGAAAATTCCGCTTTGTGTTATAGGGTTTTGCAAATGAAATAACCCTTGTTCTGTCATTTTCTGTGTGTGTGTGTGTGTTTGCCAAATAACTGAAAGTATGAATGTCAAGATTTTAGGTATCCTATGAGAGTGTTTCCAAGAGGCCTGAAGTGAATTATTAAGAAAAACAAGGCAGATGGAGAATTTTTCAATGGCTTGCCATGATTTGGCAAAATTCCAAATGAGGGGTTGGAATTTGTGCCCTGAAAACCAAGTCTTCCCAAAGACTTTTGTGTCTGGTCTGCAGAGGGTGATGCTGTGTTTTTAAGTTTATGTGTTTATTGTAGGTGGGTCAAATATTGTCTGCTAAACCACTGTCCACACTGCTCCATATTGCTACACATCTTACTGTTTCAAGTATTTGTTATCTGCATAGCCTTGAAAGCTACTTGGGATTTAATAAAACCCAGTTTGAGTCTGAAGGGGTCAGAGAAGATTCAGGAGTTGTTGGGACTTTGGATGGACAGGAAAGAAAGAAGAGGAGGAAGGGCTTGAAGACCGCTGTGAACAAAAATATACAACTGTTGTTTTCATGGACAAGACTATGCAGTATATGGATGTTGCTTAGCAGCTTCAAGGACCTTATGTTCTAGCTCAGATTTTAAGACCAATGGTGGGAACAGCTGCTATTATACAGTGTGTAAATAAGAGCTGAGTTTGTCATCCGCACGAATCCTGTCTATATCTTTAATTTTCCATCATCCTGGGAGTGGGGGACACTGGAGAAGAGTAGAGGCCAAAGAGAAAAGACATCCTTGGCTACTTTCTGGATGTGGGAGGCAATTTAGGGTGAAAGCTATTGCTTAGGAAGAACAGTAAGACCCTGTCAGTTTTTCCTATTTTCTGAGGGTAATTTGGTTGTCAGGGAAGAGGAAGGGGATGAACAGGGTAAGGGAGTACTGAGAGAGAAGAGAATGACACTAAGGGCTGAGAAAGACTCTGAGTCTAAACGAGTCAGGGGAGATTTGGGAGTTGTCGGGTCTACGGATGGACAAGAAGGAAAGGAGAGGAGCGAGGGCTTGAAGACTGCTGTGAACAAAAATATACAGCTGCTGTTTTCATAGCCTATGAGACCATAGATGTCTACAAGTTTGGTGGTAGTACTGAATGGGCTTTGCTGGGTTGGATGAGGCCAGACAGATAAGCAAGGCTAATATTTATGGAAAGGCTGGTGGTTGCTAGGCAGATATTATTTCACATGTCCACAGTAAATTTCTGATGGCCTTTCCCAATGACTCAGTGGTTAGAGAATCTGCTTGCAATGCAGGAGATTCAGGAGACTTGGGTTCGATCACTGGGTGGGAAGATCCCCTGGAGGACGAAATGGCAACCCATTCCAGTATTCTTGCCTGGAGAATTCTTGCCATGGACAGAGGGGACTGGTGGGCTATAGTCCATGGGGTTACAAAGAGTCAAACATGACTGAGTAAGCAAACACACATAGACAATGAAACAAAGGTTAAGACAGTTCAAATATTGTTCAAGTTCTTAATCAGAACTTGGATTTTAAACCCAGGTCCTCTGATTCCAGGGGCTTCCCAGGTGGCACTAGTGGCATTAATGGTAAAGAATCTGCCTGCCAATGCAAGAGATACAAGAGATGTGGATTTGATCACTGGGCTCAGAAGATCCCCTGGAGGAGGAAATGACAACCCACTTCAGTATTCTTGGCTGGAAAATTCCATGGACAGAAGAGGCTAGTGGCTTATAGTTCATGGAGTTGTGAAGAGTTGGACTTATTTTATCCTTCTAACATAATGTACATCCTAAATATGCTCATATTATCATAAAGCATTCAGTCTTCTTGTATCCTATATAATGAACTAATGGATTTTGATTTTATGGGCCAAGTTTATCCACTATATAGATGAAAGTGTGTTTCAGCAGATGTTATTTAATGAGTTTTGTTTTAGCAAACTTGATTGGGGGTAGTTGTTATTGCCCATTTTCTCTAGATAAAAAGATGAAACATGATAGTACATTTGAAAGAATTTCCTTTTTGCAAATTTAGGTTTGGATGGAGCCAGCCAACTGACTTATTCTGAGAATCTGTCTTATGGTGAAGATGATCCCATCTCTGCCCATTCACAGTCCCCTTGTGAGCTGGGGGACACCAGGCACCATGGTGTATCTCCTGGAGAGACCAGCATGGTCCACAGCCTCAGCCGGCAGTCCACAGAGGGCAGCCTGGAGATGGAGACAGCTTTTAATAACCGGGGATTCGAAGATTCCTATGCTACTGACAGCTCCTCTGTTTGGAGTCCAGAGGCAAGTTGTTGGTTTTTCCTTGCTTGAATATTGTCAGCTCCCTGGTTCATTGTTACCCTTCCCCTCCCCATTCTTTTCCTCCCTTTTTCCCCACCCTTCAAGAAGAAAATTTTTCCAAAAAGGAAGCATTGCTTTGAAAAACAAACACCTAAACAGCCTTTAATGGAAATATATTTTTTATTCTGACGACCAAGTTCCAGTTCCTATGTGTGCCACTAAAAAAAATCATATATAAGTAAAATCTATCAAAATGGAAAATAAAAAGAAGCATTGGTGGCAGATTGAACCCAGCAACAATCAGGCTTCATTTTTTATATAAAGGAGTTTTTAGTTCTTTAGGGAGGCTGGATTATTTCCTTCATGGTTTCAATTAAATGGAGTATATATATATATATTTTTATACCAAATCTTAAGTTATGAATTTTTGAATATGATAATTATTTGGGAATGAAGTAAAAAATACAGTGACCCTGCAAATGAAATTATACAAGGTGTTATGATGAAGATTGTATAGTATGAACCTATTTATTAGGTCCAAATTGAGCTGAAGTTCTAAGAAATGGCATTAGTCTGTCATGTCTCTCTGTCCATTGACTTTGCTTTTTGGATAAATCTCGGATAAAACATACATTGCCTAATTTCTTTTCCAATTGAAACTTACTCCCAAACATCCAGAAGTATGACTGGAGGATTGCTTAGATTCATGTTCATTGAGTCACTGATACTATCTAACCATCTCATCTCATCCTCTGCTGCCCTCTTCTTCTTTTGTCGTTAATCTTTGCCAGCATCAGAGTCTTTTCCATGAGTTGGCTCTTAGCATCAGGACCAAAGTATTGGAGCTTCAGCATCAGTCCTTCTATTTAATATTCAGGGTTGATTTCCTTTAGGATTGACTGGTTTGATCTCCTTGCATGACTTTGCTGCTGCTGCTAAGTCGCTCCAGTCGTGTCCAACTCTGTGCGACCCCATAGACGGCAGCCCACCAGGCTCCTCCGTCCCTGGGATTCTCCAGGCAAGAACACTGGAGTGGGTTGCCATTTCCTTCTCCAATACATGAACGTGAAAAGTGAAAGTGAAGTCGCTCAGTCGTGTCTGACTCTTAGCGACCCCATGGACTGCAGCCTACCAGGCTCCTCCGTCCATGGGATTTTCCAGGCAAGAGTACTGGAGTGGGGTGCCATTGCCTTCTCCGTGCATGACTTTAAGAGATATTAAATATTCTAATATTTAATATGTCTAATACCTACTTTGAAATTAATGTTGATGAAATAACTCACGTAGTTATATAAAATTTTGTGTGAATAGCGGAAGGAGAAGGGTAGATGGATTTTGTTAGCATCAATCTGCCTGAGAAAATAAACAGGGTAAATCTCTTATTAGAACCTGGACTGTCATACACACCAAATGCTCATCAAGGAGGAGAAAAAAAAAAATCACAGAAAATTATGTTTCAAAGCCTGACTGCTACGGTACTGGAGCACATAGAGAAAGCATGAGGAGATGACACAGGGATATGTGTACTCTGTGTAGAGTTATTGCTGAAGTCCAGGGATGGCAACTCAGATACGTGGTTTGTGGCTGGTTAAAAGAAAACCTTCATATAGAGACCCTCAAAGCGATCTATCTTATACATTTTGTTTTAAAAAAAGTCTGCTTCCTACTGGTTTACTGCCAAGAATCAGATCAAATCCCACACACTAACATTCAACATTTAAAAATACGATTCTTTTTGGCTCTCTCACCACATAAACAAAACAGAACTGTTTACCTGCCTATTGACAGTCTGTCCCCTTGATAACTGTACCACTGGGCTTGGAATTACTTTCTCCAGGCAACCTCCCGTTTGCCTGCCTCATGGAGCTTCAATAGAAGACTGGGTGTTGAGGGCACTAAATGTTCTCAGACTCCAAAAATACCCAGACATCTCTGTGTGCTCCATTCAACCTCCTATCTATTTTGAGACAAAAACTGTAATTTGGTGCTCCTACAGTAGAACCTCAGATGCAGTGTGGAAGCAGTTCCTGTAAATGTCTGCTTTGCAGGCTTAGCTCGCCTTTTAAGAATTGATTTATTTGCCTCTTAGCTGTATTAAGAAGCCTCTCTTCCCCTGTGTATCTAGCATCAGGAACACACTGTGGGGTTGTTTACTTTGGGCCACACAGATGACATCAACAGTATCTTGTTAAAACAGAAAAGCTTTCAGTTTGATAGAAACATCTTTAAATCTTCATGGGTTTTGCCAGGGTGGTGCAAGTGTTCCCATCTTAAAGGAAAACCCAGGATATGAGAGCCAAAGGAATCATTTATTTTGCCTCAGAAGGAAACCGGTCATGCAGTGTGCCTACCTGTTAGGCTGATGGTTTTGCAAGCATTGCTCTTCTCTGCTAGAAAAGGCCATTGACTTTTTCCTGCAGACCCAAGGCTTGGCAGGGATGATGATAGGAGGGTGGTTGGCGATTTTGAGCACACAGGGAGGCGGCTGTCCCACTTTTCATCTCTGCTTTCCACTGATTAACTGATTGGCCTTGAGAAGTTAATTAAAATCTGCCAAATGGGGATAAAAATGAAGAGATTTTTACCTTGCAGGAAGGTCAGATGGATTAGCTGTATTAACAGTACCCACCTGAGGAGTGCCTTTAGTTGCCTGGTGATAGGTAGAGTATGCTGAAATAATTAATTGCTATGAAAATATCAGCCTTCACAAATCTTGGTCTCAGATCAACCCAGGAAGGGACCACAAAGCCCAGTTTTTATGAGCCATAGCTTGGATTGTCCCCATCCAGAGTCTGACTGTTGCCTGGAGCTGTGTCTGATTCAAGATTCCCAGGACAGTTATTTTAGACCCTTCCCCAGGATCTCAGCACAAAGCTGCAGATGGAGTGAACATTTATCTGAATGCAGAGCCTGGTAGATAAGTGGGGAAATGCTCATTAACTAGATATTTTTACCTTGGCATTGACATTGATGACAAAGCTAGGAACTGTTAGCTAATATCAAGAGCAGAAGCATAAAAGGATGTGAAATTCAAAGTAGTGTGTGTTTCCACCTCCCATCTCCTATCTTATTTCCTCTTCATCTCACACACTTACTATGCATGTAAGTAGTTAAGGTGACAGGTTTGTGGGGGAGGAAGGTAGATACCATTGTTTCACATGAGATTTGGGACTTTGAGCATTAATACTGGCAAATCTTGGGTAGTTCAGGCTGGGCATATGATTTGGGTGGCAAAGAATGAATTATTTAGGCATTCTAAGCCTTGGTTCCACTCTGCCCCAAAATGAGGATATTGAAAACTTATCTTATTAGGTTAATGAAAAGTTAATATGCATATCTAAAAAGATAATGCTTCTTAGCTGGATTTCCCAAAAGTACAGCTTACTTTGTTAGGACATGCAGTCCCAGGAATCAAGAGTGAGGGGCAAGGGAAGTGATACAGGGAAGGGAGAGCCAGTATGAGAGTGTATAATCCAGTTGTCTGCCACTAAGTGTGACTCCTGACTTGATCTTGTGCAACTATACTATAAGAAGCTGTAGAAATTAGTCCTAGGACTTCTGTCCAAGGGGAGAAAAATTTATTGCATGGGGGGCATGAACCCCTCACATACTCTGGACTTTATATTGATGGGTGACAAGAAGTATTCTGTAAATTTCCAAGCTTTGACATCAGCGGATAGGCCTTTGGTGAGAGTTGAGAGTTACCTTGTGTGGGAGGGAGGAAAGATTTTGTTGGCTTGTGCCAGACAGAAGCTCCTTAGAGCCCAGCCTGTAGGGGAAGAAGGAACAAGAGGCCAAGAAGGTCTGAAGTGCATACGAATGGGCTTTGTGTCCATAAAGTGTGCTACCTGGTGTAAGGAAGGGCTTTAGTGAGTGTTAACTGTTATTCCTTATGGTCCAGCAAGCAATGTAGAGATGATCAAGGGTAAGCTAAAATAGATGGGAGTTTTAACAGAAGACTGTGACTTGATTTTTGAGTTGGCATAACTCCTTGGAGACTTGCTTCTAATATTATATCTACACTAGTCAGTTGTATTCAAAAGTCTCTATAGCAACCACTTTTATCACTTGAAACTAAGTACCTCTGAATAGAAACAGTCACACATGAATGCATGCTCAGAGGAAAAAATGTAAGAAGCCTAAATTTTCCCTTAAACAAGGAGCCCAGGTTTTCTTGGTAGACTAATGTGAATCTTAAAGAGAGGGCAATTATTAGACATCTACTAGGTGTCAAGTCCTTTAATTTTCACAGCAACCCTGTAAAGTAGGTATCATCTCCATTTTACTGTTGATTAAAACAGGAAGTGGGAAGGATTAAATACCTGCCCAGCGTCCTAGAGGTAGTATGTGGTAGACTTGGGATTCCTAACAATATCTCATTCCAGAGAACCACGCACTTTCACCTGAATTCTGTGGGTGAGTTTTGTTGATGAACATGCATTTATGAGGTCTATTATTATATTTTTAAAAATAAAGAGTTCTTTGCTTTTCAAACTTTTTATTTTATATTGGAGTATAGCCAATTTAAAATGTAATAGTTTCAGGTATACAGCAAAGTGACCCAGCCACACATATACATGTATCTTTTCTCCCCCAAACCTCCCTCCCTTTCAGGCTGCTGTATAACATGAGCAGAGATTCCCTGTGCTATACAGCAGGACCCTGATTGTCACCCATTTTAAACAGCAGTGTGTACATATTGATCTAAAAATAAAAGAGTTCTTAGCACAGTTGATACTCTATTACATAAAGAAGAACTGATTCTTATTTATAGTGAGAATCAGACCAAAATTTAGTCATGAGCAAGAGGCATGCCTTCAGAGGAAAAAATCAAATTATGTTGACATTAGTAATAGTTTGTTCGAGGGTGGTTCATTAGAGCAAATGTGATTCAGCTCAGTTTTCTCAGTGAGGTCATTGGATCTGACTGGCTGAGGTGAACTTCTGTCTAAAAATGATATTTCATAACAAGGGGCCATGATTGTAAATAAGCATCAGTTCAATGATGAGAATAGATATCTACGGAGGCTTGTCTGAGCCAAGCATTTTCCCACAGCTTCCCAGGTGATGCTAGTGGCAAAGACCTGCCTGCCAGTGTAGGAGACATAAGAGACATGGGTTAGAAAGATCCCCTGGAGGAGGACATGGCAACCCACTCCATTATTGCCTGAAAAACCCCATGGACAGAAGAGCCTGGCAGGCTACAGTCCAGAGGGTCATACAGAGTCAAACATGACTGAAGCGATTGGCACATTAAAACCTCACGACACTTTATCAAGCAGGCACCTTAATGCTCATTTTTCAGCTGACGTACAGACAGCATGACCCTTTTGGCCAGGGCCAAAAATCTAGTCAATGTTGAATTTTAATTTCAACCCAGGTGTTCTGTCCCCAAGCCCAGTGTTGTATTTGCTAAGTGGCTGCAGAGGATGCTCTCCTAAACCCTTCCTACTCCAAGAGTGACTGGAGGCTAGCTGAGCTTTCCTTGTGGCCTGAGAAATGCAGAATTTCAGACCTGGCTCCTGGTCCTACTGAATCAGAATTCCTAGATGATTCAAGTCCACTAGAATGTTTGAGAAGCTCTATCCTAAATTTTTTCCACCATGTACATAGACAATCTATTAAAGGCTCATGGCCTGCACTAGGATCCTTCTCTGCAGGGCCTCCTGGCTCAGAGAGCACAGGCCCAGGCAGAGTCATTTCTCCTGGGAACGTAAGGAAAAGTTAGCTTTTGGCAGTTGCATAATTAACTAATTTTAGACTTAGTATTTCCGTTGGTTTCAATGATAGCACTTTGCAAATTGTAAAAGCTTTGTTCATTCATTCCAAAAGCATTCAGATGTGTAGAGCGGACTTTTGGACTCTGAGGGAGAGGGAGAGGGTAGGATGATTTGGGAGAATGGCATTGAAACATGTATACTAGCATGTAAGAAACGAATCGCCAGTCTATGATGCAGGATACAGGATGCTTGGGGCTGGTGCACGGGGATGATCCAGAGAGATGATATGGGGTAGGAGGTGGGAGGGGGGGTTCACGATTGGGAACTCATGTACACCCGTGGTCAATTCATGTCAATGTATGGCAAAACCAATACAGTATTGTAAAGTAAAATAAAGTAAAAATAAAAATTAAAGAAAAAAAGGGAAAAAAAAAAAAAAGAAACAAAAGCATTCATATGCTTTGAAGGCTTACCATATGTCTGGTGCTGTACCCTCAAGGAATTCCCAGTCCGATGGAGAGACCAGGAAACAGACCTTTCTAATGTGTGAGGTTATAAGTTACCAGTCCAAAGTGTGAGGTTCTGAAGAAGCACAGAGGGGCACCATCTTTCCAAGATGCATTAGGCATTGTTCCATTCCTAATCTTTCCCTCTGTCTACAACAGGAACAGGATGGGACCAATTTTCAGGTGCCACCTGGGGTCCCAGAGCCCATCTCAAAATGTGGTGACCTGGATGTCATCTTTGAATACAGAGCTGCCAGCCAGAAGCTCACGGTGACCATTGTGAGAGCACAGGGCCTTCCGGATAAGGACCGAAGTGGCGTCAACTCGTGGCAAGTGCACGTTGTGCTGCTGCCCAGTAAGAAACAGAGGGGCAGGACCAGCATACAGAGAGGGTCCAACCCCATCTTCAAGGAGAAAGTCACCTTCGCCAAGCTGGAGCCCAGAGATGTGGCTGCCTGTGCGGTCCGCTTCCGCCTGTACGCTGCCCTCAAGATGACCCGGGAGAGAATGATGGGTGAGAGGCTCTTCTATCTCAGCCACCTGCACCAAGATGGGGAAATGAAAGTGACTCTTGTTCTGGAGCCAAGAAGTAATATCAGTGTGAGTATGTTAAATGGTGCTGCTAATGACGTGCTATGTTGGAGGATCTGGAATTGTCAGCCCTTAATGTAGTATATTCAGCCTGTGAATTCAGACACCCTTAATTTAATTTCCGTTTTGCCCTTCTCATCCTTGTGAGCCATGCTTTGTACTTCATGGTACAATGGGGTGTTTATTTTTGTGTGTTTGTGCCCATAGCCCCTGTATCCCTATGGATGATAGATGTATCCCTATCCATTTTGGATGATGGATGTATCCCTATCCGTTTTTGGTCATGACAGCAGCAGAGTAAAGGAGGACACAGGGAAACTGCGAGGGATTTCTTGGCCTTCTCGTTAGCTGATAAGTGGTTCTACCACCCATCCCCCTGCCCCGACCCCAGTGTACATATCAGAGATGTATGAGATACATCTCATGATGCATCTCAGAGATGGGGCTTTCAAAGTGAGGTTCTTAACACGTGCACCTGAGAAGGCTGTAGAGTAGTTCTGAACTCCAGCCACTTCTAAGACCTTCCATTTATATGACTGGGCTTTTTCCACATGCCCATCTGCTATGTCCCTGGGTTTCAAAATAAGACAGCACAGCCTTTATATCTACAAACAAGTAACTCTCTCTTCCTGTGGGTTTTATATATATATATATATATATATATATATATATATATATATAAATACCCACCCCAGTATTCTTGCTTGGGAAATCCCAGGGACGGAGGATCCTGGTGTGAGGCTCTCCTTCTAAAAATCACATAAAAGATCAGGTAGTTACCTTGGGCTGTTGGGCCAGTCAGTCATTCATTCCAAAATGTTCATGAGTACCTACTATATGTCAGGTGCCACATAGGCAGAGGAAGGAACGAAATAGGGAATGCCCTTGCAAGGTGAACAAAACAGGTGATGCCTTACAATCTGGTGGAGGAGGGCAACAATAGACAGCTGGAGTAGAGAGTGACAGGCTTCATTTTCTTCTGAAGGGTCAAAAAAATTATCTTTCAGGTGGTGGGATGACATAGAAAACAAGGAACCAAAGAAGCCAGCCTAGGTACCATGTGGACAGGGTCTCCAGACAGAGGGGCTGGCATATGTAGACACCAGCAGGTGGGAAGGGGCTTGACTTGTCTGAGGAAGAAGAAAGGAGCCAGAGAGTTCAGACTGTGCTGATGGGGGATCCAGTCACTTACATTTTTAATAGATGTCTTAAAATTCATATCTTTAGACTCAAAATCCTGATTTTTGCCTCACAAAATCTATTTTGGACTTCCCTGATTGGTCAGTAGCAAAGAATCCGCCCGTCAATGCAGGCGATGTGGGTTTGAACTCTGGGTTGGGAAGACCCCCTGAAGAAGGAAATGGAAACCCACCCCAGTATTCTTGCTTGGGAAATCCCAGGGACAGAGGATCCTGGTGGGCTGCAGTCCACAGGGTAGCAAGAGTCAGACCAGACTTAGCAACTAAATGGCAACAAATCTATTTTACCTGCAGTCTTCCCATCTTGGCTAAAGACAATCTCGTGCTTTGCATTCAGGTCAAAAATCTTAGAAGTCATTTGTGACTTCTCTCCGTCTGAAATCCTACTGGCTTTTTATTAAAAATCCAACCAGAGCCTGACTCTCTTCTGGATTATTGAAATGGCCTCCTAGTCATCTCTCAGCTTCCACCTTTGACCCCTATAAACTACTTCCAGCTTGGGGACCAGAAGGAGCCTTTGAGACATAAACTAGATCATATCTTTATTGTTTTGGTTCAGTCACTAAGTCATGCCTGACTCTCTGAGACCTCATGAACTGCAGCACATCAGGCTTCCCTCTCTTGTCTCTGTTCAAATCCTTCTTTTTTCCCCAAGCTCAGAGTAGAGTGTGTCTTAAATCCTGAGGAACAGAAGTCATGGGAGTTCAGAGGAGTCCTGCATCATAAAGCATGGAGACAGGGATGCTCTCACCCCTGTAACTCTGTCAGATCCTGCGCTTTGTGCTGGGGGCGCAGAGCTGAGTAGGGGAAATGAGCTGTGTGAAAGAACCTTGCAGTAAAAGTCCTCCCATTTACCTGTTATTTGTTGAGTGTGATTATCAGCTATGCATTGGACAATGCACTGTGACAGACTGAGGGGTTTATAATATAAGGCTGAGGATTTGAGGGGAAAGGCAAGCTGTGCAGTGACAGGTCTCACAGTGGACACTTCTGTACAAGCCCAGGAGACGGGGTGGCCCTCACCCCAAACTAAGCAACTATTTCCTTGTGGGATTATCATTATCCAGACAGCTGGGGCTATAAGGCATCTCTTAAAACCACCTTGCCCTGTAGTTTATAAATTGTGTGTGCTAAATTGCTTCAGAAGTGTCCGACTCTTTGCAACCCTTTGGACCGTAGCCCAACAGGCTCCTCTGTCGTGACAAGAATACTGGAGTGGGTTGTTATTTCCTTCTCCAAGTTTATAAATTATGTTCTATGAAAACCTCTGTGGGCTCTATAGGGATGCTGTGGCTTTGTAAACAGGGTAGTTTCCTAAGATGTTAAGAAATATTTGATTTCTTTCAATGCATTTATTTATCAAGGTTCCTGATCAGAAATTTTAGCAAATGATTTCAGATGTTGAGAAGAAAGATTTGAGCAGAGTCCAATGCACGTTTCTTTTTCTAAAATTTATTTTTAATTGGAGGATAGTTACTTTACAATGTCCTGTTGATTTCCACCATACATCAGCATGAATCCGCCGTAGGTATACATATGTTCCACCCCTCTAACTTGTCACAAAGTCTGATGCACATGTTTCTGATGGAGGAGGTGGTGGCTCTAGGAGGCTGGCTCGCCGGCCCCCAGAGCCCATTCCCACTGCTGCTTCTTGGGTGAGAGTCAGTGTCCTGAGCTCCTTTGTTCTTCTCTTCCCAGCATGTCTGGTGCACAGGGGCAGATGCTTTGGACAAGCAATGCACAAATATATGACAGAAAATGTGGGCTCTGCTGGTGCCTAAGGTTTCTAAGACACACAGTCCTTGTGTCGACTTCCTTACTAAGTAAGCACTTGTAAAAGTGCTCATGTTAAATAGAATTCATTTCCTTAGAAAGAAAAAAAATATAGCATCTACTGTATTCCTGACAACCTTAAGAAGCAGAACTGTGGGCCAAATGTTCTATGGGGTGGTAGGCAGCCAGTGGTCACTTCTTTTCTGGTGAAAGCAAAATGCCTCCTGTATTGCTGCATTCTTCAAGAAGCTGCAGAAAACAGAAGCTGAACTCATGCCTGGGGTGGACGTGAAACATTTAAGCACAAATTGCACAGGAGGGAATTTGGGTCTATAGTAAATGTCTTCTTAGCTCTCCATGTATCTTTCTGGGTTTGATTTACACTAGTAATAACATCTTTGTCCATTTTGTCTTTAGAGAGGAAAGGGTGAATGGAGACAGCGCTTGAAACAAATATGTCAGCTAATAACGCAGGGGATCCCATCCAGGACTGCACTCCCCGGGCCCTATTATCATTCACAGGGAGTGCGCCCTTAGTAATCTTTGGCAGCAGTGGAGATTGGGGCCACAATTTCGCCAAACACATCGGCTTTCTGTATGGGAGAGGCGCGCAGCCGGGGCCAATGGATCCTTTGTTGTTCTTCCCCTCCAGAGTGGGGAGTCTCCGCTCAGCCCATCTGCAGTGTCTCACAGTGATAGTGCTTCATCCACGCAGTCGCTGTCGCATGGAGGGGCGCCAGAACTGTTGGTGGGGCTGTCATACAATGCCACAACGGGGCGATTATCCGTGGAGATGATCAAAGGCAGCCATTTCAGAAACCTCGCTGTGAACAGAGCACCTGGTAAGTTCATGCCTACACCCCCAGCTCTGGTCCTCCCAAAGGCAGGCAAAAGGTTGTGTCTGCTTCCATCTCAATTCTGTAACTTGTAAAATAAAAATGATCTTGGTGTGATTTAGACAATTTTTACCAAATGATACCTCTGGATTTTTCAAATACTTTTCTATTTAATTAGATTGAAGGCTTCTCTGATACCTGGATGAATCTTGATACAAAACAGGCTGGCCTCTGTGAGTGTATTAAAGGGAAAAAAATCATGTCTTTTCAGCAGTATAACATGTATGAACAATTAAAATCTGCTAATAGGTCCAGGCCCTCAAATACTTTAAAGAGACAGTTCAGTCTTTGGAGCCAGGAAGACTTGGGATCTAACTCCAGCTCTGCTCATTTACCTGGTAGTTTTGCTCTGATCCTATACATTTTACCTCTCTTTCTGAACCTCAGCAAATTCATCTGGAACAAAGGAATAGTAAGAGTACCTTCATCATGTGTTGTTTTGGGGCTTAAATAAAATGATTTATGTAGAACATTTAGCATAGTGCCTGACACATAGCATTCAAGAAATGTGAGTGGTTATGTTGTTGATGGCAGAGGAGGTGGAGTAAGAAGACATGGGCAACCCAGGCCTGACTCACCAGGGTACCTTCTGAGATTACCCCTGGAAAGAGCAACCCAAAACATATCCCATAGTGGCTGTCCAGGGCTCAGGAAGCCAGAATAAAAGTGTTGCTGCTGCCAGCTGCCCGAACTGCCTCTCAGTACCCAAGAAACTAGAGATTGAACCTTGGAATAATGCTGCTAAAAAATCAGCTCACATTTAG
Source organism: Budorcas taxicolor (assembly GCF_023091745.1). Taxonomy (NCBI): domain Eukaryota; kingdom Metazoa; phylum Chordata; class Mammalia; order Artiodactyla; family Bovidae; genus Budorcas; species Budorcas taxicolor. The sequence continues at coordinate 72,437,833 of NC_068919.1, forward strand.
AGATTGAACCTTGGAATAATGCTGCTAAAAAATCGGCTCCAAAGACTGAACTTGCCCGTTAGCAGAAACAGCTTAAGAAAGGGAGGGAAGATGGTTTCTGCCTCACTTCTGTCTGCTGGATCTCATGCAAGCACATCTAATTAGAAGAATCTAATTTCTATCTAGAATTCTAGCTGCAAGAGAGTCTGGGAAATGCTGAGTCTGGGAAATGTTGAAATTCCAGCCTTTTGAGTCCAAGAAGGTAAAATAGATGGGGGTAGGGTAGAGTGTGAGTGAGCCTGTTCTCCACAGACTGCCAAATCTTTTCTGAAATAAGTACCAGGTCAGTAACAACATGATAGGCTGCAAGAGCCAATGGACTCTGGCCTCACCTGTCAGCACCAGGTGAAGAGCCAGCCACGCTGGTGGAAAAAGATCAGCTCCTACAATCAGATCTGGACTCTCACTCCTTTTAGTCTCTAACTGTGCCACCACCCACAATGTCTCTGTTCCGTAATATCTTGTTGGTCAGTCTGTATTAAAGCCATTAGAGCAAGTTAGTAAGGAAAGCACAACAGTCTGGATAACAGAAGAGACCAGGGGCATAAACCATATTCTGTATCAAGGCTCAGAACCATGTAAGAGCTATTTAAAATCCATAGTACATATTGATTATTAATTGCATGGATAGACTCTCCTTTCTAGATATAGCTTTTAAAAAATAGCTCTGGATTTACTAGAGATCTGGATTTACTGCTTTCCCTGTAGAACTTTTGCTGGTCTCTTTTCCTGTTTTCTGAGATTTGGTGAGATCTGAACAATTTGAGGGGAAGAAGATGGTACAACTGCTGAGAATGATGGGGGAGATGGACCACACAATCATGGTCTATTCCAATGCATGTTGGGAGGCTTTAATTTGCGTGCCTACAGGTTCCAGGCAATACAGGGGAGAAGGACAGTATGGTGGCTAAGAAAGTATCAACTGGAGGATGCTAAACTAAGGTTTTTGCCACTTGCTAGCTGTGAGTTACTTAATTTTTTTGACTGTTTTCTTATTTGTAAAATGGGATCATAATAAAATATACTTTTCAGGTAGGGGTATTACATGTAAAACTGTGCTTTGAGAATGGTGCTAAGGTATCTTTCCACATTTCTTTACAAAGGAAAATATGCCAAAAAGGAAACTATTATAACAAATATTTAAAACTGAGTAGGAAAACAAGTCAAGTCGTCATTTTGAAATTGATTTCCTTCCAGAAGTTTAAGTCAGATTGGCATTTACTACATGGTTTTACATAGAATAGTGATGCAGTGTAACTGAAAATGTAACTGACATGTTGTATCTTTGCGACCAAAGTAATAGAAGACAATGTTGCTGTGATGCTATTAATTAAAACAGAAACCCAATGGTGAAGACAAAAGTGTTTTGTTTACATGGAATGCTGGTACTTAAGGAAAAGCCAGTTTAATTAGGAAGGACTGAGAAAGTAGAAGGTTCTTTTGTGGAGATTCTAAAAGGGACCTCTTGGTACTTTCAAGAGCTTGAGATGTTGATGATGTTGGTCTTTCATTATGTCTCACTTCTTTATGCCACTAGCAGGACTTTGGCAGTCATCAGACAAGCTTAGGGTACAGTTCGAGTTCCCATATGGAAGAGAATAAGAGAGAGAAAGGATGAGGGAACAGGAGTTTTATGAGGTAACTGAGCAGCATTGTAAGAAAGAGAGGGAGAAGAGGAAAGGATGCAAGCTGAGGAATGAATGGGCCTGGAGTGGGGAATGGGGACACTGCCAATTGCACTCATCTCCATGGTGAAAGTGGACAGAGGGCAGGGGGTGTCCCAGGACCCTGCCTCAGAGTCCACCCTGAGGGAGCTGCCTGCCAGGAGGGAGGCATGGGTAGAAACGTGTGTGAAGGTCACAAATGCTGTGCTTGAGACCCTCAGCTCAGTGGTAGTCACCTCCTCTGTAGAAAGGGGTTATCAATCCTGCCTTGAAGAGTAGCATTGGTAATGTAAAGAATGGTTCTTAAGGAAGTCCAAAGAAAGAGAAGCTGAGCCTGATGGCTAGGAACTTCTACAGAATGCTGAAGGTGCTAAATCTTGATAGAAAGAGACAAAGGCTAGGATTTTGAAGTGAGGATCTTTTGCATCAAATATTTTGTCAGCCAAAAGATAACTTTGAATTTGCCAACTTGATCCAGCTAAATGACTGTTCTGATATTTTAAACTTTTCTTTCTAAGCAAGATAGAGGAGAGGTGGACTAATAATAGATGCTGTTACCTTTCTCTTTTCGGGCCTTAGAAGAAATAAGCCACCAGATGTATGCTCCTCTCCCCAAATCCCTGGGGGAGAAGGCTCAGTGAGAGGCAGGTTTAGCTCTAGTGGGTAGGAGCTGGTGAGAGCATCCCTAAAGATGTGTGTCTACCACACCTCCCCACCCCAGAATGGTTAAAACTGAAAAGACTGGTTCCCCCAAATGTTGGTGAGATGTGGCAAATACATTCTTGGTGGGAGTGTAAAATGGAATAACAGCTTTGGGAAAAGGCCTGGTGCTGTCTCATGTAGCTGACCATGCACTGAAAATACATCAGTTCTATTCTTGGGCATTTGTCCATAAGTTAAAAAAAGAGACTTTCATTAGAAGGTTTATAGCAGCTTTATTGTAGTGTACAAAAATGGCAAAGAGCCCTTATGTCCTCATAATTGAATAAATAGATTAAGATATGTTTCTATAGTAGAATACTATTCAGCAATAAAAAGGAATGAAATTAACAGAGGCATTCAACAACATGGAGGAATCTCAAGAACATACCAAGTACCAACTGCATGATTCCATTTATATGAAGTTCTAAAACAGGCAAAATTTGTTTAAACATATAGTGCAAAAAAAAAAAGCAGAGGAGTAGTTGCTTCAGGATTGGTATTGGTATCAAGATGACTGGGCATGGACATGAGGGAGTATTCTGGGGTGATGGACGTATTCTGTATTTAGATAGGGATGTGGGTTAAATGGATGTTTGCATTTGTTAAAACTTACTGAATGGTGCTAGGCTTTGTGTACTTCACTGCATGTAAATTTTATCTTATAATATGAGAGAACTATAAATTATTGAACTCTAGTTAATGAAACATGCTGAAATGTTTAGGGGTAAAGAACAATGATGGCTACAGGTATGACAGGTTGATAGATGTATAGATATATGAGAAAGCAAAGTCTGTTATCTCAGGCTACTATAGCAAAAATACCATAGGTTTGGTGGCTCAGGCCAGGTGTACCCAACCTCTGGGATCTAATGCCTGATGATCTGAGATGGAGCTGATGTAACATTATATTTATTTTGCACAATAAATATAATGTGCTTGAATCATCCTGAAACCATCCCCCCACCAATGCATGGAAAAATTGTCTTCCACAAAACTGGTCCCTGGTGCCAAAACAGTTGGGGACTGCTGGCTTAGACAACAGAAATTTTTTTCTTGCAGTTGTGGAGCTTGGGAAATCCAAGATCAATTTGGATTTGATCAGCTAATTTGGTTCCTGATAAGAACCCTTTTCTTGGTTTTCAGGCAGATATCTTGCTGTATCTTCACATGATGGAGAAAGAGTACCTCTATCTCATGGCTGTTCTTCTAAGGGCACTGATCCCATTCATGAGGGCTCCACCCTCATGACCTGATTACCTCCCAAAGATCCCTCATTCAAATACTGTCATACTGGGGATGAGGGCTTTGACATACAAATTTTGGTAGGACACATCAGGCCATAGCATAGGTGGAACAAAATATGACAATTGAAGAATCTAGGTGATGAATATATGGGTATCTGATGTATAATTATTTCAAAATTTTCAGCATACTTGGTAATTTATTATAAAATAATAGGCATAAAAAACTGGTCTGGTCTGGAATAGTTCAGTTGGGCTAGGTAGATAAAAATAAAACATGAATGTAGCCATTGATAGGAAATACTGTGGTGGGCATTACATTGTTTTTTAAATTATGTTGACATCTCAAGGTCCACCCTTGACTCAACCTTGGACAGAATAGACAGGGTATCAATCAAATAACCCAAGGGCATCTTCTATAGCATCCTTCATAAACCACATCCATCCCAAGACAAAGTATATGATTGGGCATTTCTTTCTTTCTAACTTTAACCTTTTCTCTATTCATCAGATAGATAGATAGATTTTTATATCTACATCCCTCTTCCTGCTATCTTCCCTCCCTCCCTCTCTTGTCTCTTTCCGTTTTTCCTTCCTCCCTCCCTTCTTTCTTTCCTTCCTTCCATTTTGCTGAAAATGTCCATATTATAAAAATTTAAATATGTTTACATATATTTTTCAAATCATAGGTGGACCAGGGAAGGTAAAATAGGCTGTTTGAAAATTACTGGAACTATTCCATAGAACCTATTCAGAAATAATCTGTAAACAAGTTAACAAAATGAACTAATCTTAGCTCAAGGCTGGGAACAATGTCAAGATGTCAGGCACTTTCAAGGTAAAATCTCACTTAGTACAAGAGATCATTATTGTTGTCATATTTGCTATTAAGATAGTACAGGCTAGTCTACAAACATGATGACAAGGAATAGTCTTCACATCTGTACATGGCAGATGGTCTAGGTGAAAATCCCTTTTCAGTGTCTGCTAGACTTTTGAAATCCTTATACAGAAGCTTTTGAAGAAGTCACCATTGAGAATTAGAAGCATTTGATTATCTTTTGAATTTGGCCTTGTGGGAAAACAATTCACTAACAACTAACTAGCAACTCTGTTCTGTTCTTTTCCTGGGCTTACCACCCAATTAATGCATGGCCTGGACAATTGTTTTAACCTCTCAGAATTCCATTTACTTCCCTATTAAGTGGGGTTCACAAGTTAATGCTACCTATACAAGTCTACGTTTTAAAAAGTTAGCTATTCTGTTGGCAGGTTCTGCTTCTCCATCCTTCTCCAGTGCATTACTGCATTGTGTATATATACACACATATAATGATCTCAGTCAAAAATGATCATTAAGATGTCCCCTCTGGTTAAAAACAATGCGTTCCCCAGCCTCTCAGTGTGGGCATGATTAGCCATATGTGATAATTACATCCCCAATGATAATACTTACAGCAGCAGCATATTAACCTTGTTAGGCATTCACAATAGCAGAGACTAGAGGAAGGAAAAACAAAAAAGCAAGTCAAGCAGGCTCATGGTTAGTGTGAGGAACAAATGGGAAGTGGTGGAGGTAACCTCTATGGATGAAACACAGGGAAAAAAGGACTACACAGAAATGAATAGAGGATATACCACCTTCTTTTAAAATCTTGGACCAATTTTCCATTAAGTATAGTAAATACTTATTAATAGCCATTACATGTTCAGAATTAAGGTCAATACATATGAAGATTTATGTGCAGCCATAACTTGTTGACTGCATATGTGATGTTCCTTTACTTATATCACCTCATTTAACTCTCACAACAATGTCAAAGTTAGAAAATCTGAAAAGCAACAGGAGAGAAAATACAGTCACCACAGTATGTGAGTTATATCTCAATAAAACCGATTAAAAAAAAAAAAAAACTACTCGGCTTTCTTCAGAAGAATGACAGGCTGAAGACAGCCTTGGTAACAGCAACAGTAGAAGCCTGAAGACAAGGGGAGAATATCATCACAGGCTTGAGAAAAAGACACTCTCAACTTATTATTCTTTTTAAGTGGCAGAAGAATAAAGATCTTTTTTTTTTTTTCTTTTACAAAGCTTGAAAGGATTTATCACTGGAAGAACTACTAACTGGTGTGATTTCAGGGAGAAAGAAATTGAACCTGAAAGGAGTAAAGTGCAAGAAAGGGAATGAAAACAGGAATAAAAAGATCAGCATGTAGGTAAATGTGAGCTTGTGTAGACTGCGTAAAGCAGAAACAGCAAAAGTGGGAAACGTGCCTGATGTTGGGACTACAGCAATAATGTGGAACTGAAATTCCTAGCAGGAATAATATGAAAGATGTGAAGGGGAGACCAAAATCAAAGAATTCTAAGGTACTTATGCTACTTAGAAAAAGCGTGAAAGTGAAAGTCACTCAGTCGTGTCTGACGCTTTGTGACCCCAAGGACTATAAAGTCCATGGAATTCTCCAGGCCAGAATATTGGAGTGGGTAGCCATTCCCTTCTCCAGGGGATCCTCCCAGCCCAGGAATCAAACCCAGGTCTCCTGCATTGCAGGCAGATTCTTTACCAGCTGAGCCACAGAAAAAAGGTAGAGGTATTGATTCATTTTGGACATTAAATCAAGGGTACATGTTAAAATTTTAATCCAACTTTTAACCCAGTAGAGAGACTAAATTATAACAAAGAAAATTCAGTTAATCCCATAAAAAGCAGAGATATTTAAAAGCCTAGAAAATGCAGACTAGATGGCATAAACAAAATCAATAAAAATATATCAAAATATATTGGTGATAATAATAAATGTCAAGGGACTAAAACTGCTTTGTTAATGATAGATATAGCATTAGGTTAATATTTCTCTTCCTCCCAATCTCTCCTTATCTCTCTCTCCTCACATGCTGTCACTTCTACTACATTTTATTTTGGGTGGCCACCTAGCCTCATAATGTTTAAGAAAAAGAAACACTAATTAACAACAAATTGGGCTTAGTTCTGGAATGCAAGAAAGGCTTAACATTAGGGAAATCTAATGTATTTAATAGCTCACTATACCAACTGATTTATGGGAAAACTTGATCATGTCAATAGTTGCAAAAGAAGCTCTTGATGAAATACACTGCTTTATTGGCAAAAATAATTCATGGCAGATGAATAATAGAAGATGTATCAGTATAGGCAAAGTTACGGTGCAATAACAAATTCTGCAGAGTTCATGGCTTAATACAGCAAAGGTTTATTTCTCCCTTTCACCACAATCCAAAGTAAGGCAGGCAATGCTCCTCTAAGCTATAAGTAAGGGATGCAGATTCTTTCTATTTAATGAGGTGATAATATATTCAAAATGTGACCAGCCTTGTTGTCATGGAAGGGGAAGAGACAGGGGGAATGACTGACTTCAGCTGTGATTGAAGGTAATCTATTACTTCTAATATTCTATATTCAGAAGTCATTCACATGGCTCAGTCACCTCAAATTTGGTGTGAAGCCTTCATCCTTAATTTGATACTTAACCCAAGTCACTATCACATTATTCACCTGAGAAGGTTTATTGAGCCTTTGTTGTTTGAAGCCTTTAAAAATTTATCTCTTACTGTTTGGAGATCTGGAAGCAAGGAACTTTTCCAATCACAGAAATGTCTGAATTTCGATTCTCTTTCTCTTTCCTTGCACATTCATCTTTCTCAAGAGTACTTTTCACCTCTCCCCAGCCTCTAGGTGAAGCCAGTAGTAGTGAATACACACTTCTAACATTCTGTTTTTCATTTTTTCCCCTTATAACTACAAATATTAAGCATATTTCCTTCCTTCCAAGTGATAGCAGATGACAGTTTGCCATCACTTAATATGAATGATGGATCTCCACTATCCTAGTGTCTGACAGGAGTTTCTCCATCACCTGGCACCCAACTTCTAGGCCAGTGGTCTTCTTGTATTTTTATTTTAGTTGCATTCCAGTTTAGATTACTGATTACTTTGTCACAATTTTGTCAGGAAAATACGAAATACTCTAGCTATATTTTGAATCAGAAGTTGTTTCTTATAGGCTTCAAGCATGGGAAGTCTGGTCAGTAAAGGACAGGAAAGCTCTCTCCGGGAAATCCAGAAGTACAGGCATCACAGGAAAGGCACTGGTACAGTCTGAGCTGTGCACGTGAAAGGAGTGGTTCTCACAAGGATCTTCGAATGCCATGGGTGAACACCCTACTTTGCCATCTGCTTGCTAATTCCTGTCCACATGCCTGCAACTGGTGTGTGGCCTGAAAGGATTTGTGATTCCCCTTTCCTTTTGCTTTCCACTCTCATACAGTTCACTTTCATTAGTGAAATCTAACTGGGATCTTACTGGCAAGAGATACAGGGGAATGTAATTTTAAGTTTGGTAAAGAAAAGAGCTTAGAAAGACAGAAGTGGTATTAAATGTCAACAACTAGTATGTGGTAGAGAAGTGTTAGTTGCTCAGTCATGTCCAACTCTTTGCAACCCCATGGACTGTCTGTCCATGCAATTCTCCAGGCAAGAATACTGGAGTGGGTTGCCATTCCCTTCTCCAGGGCATCTTCCCAACCCAGGGATCAAACTCAGGTCTCTTGCATTACAGGCAGATTCTTTACCATCTGAGCCACCAGGGAATAGGGAAGGGAACATGCTTAACCCTGATGGTGAGCATTTTAAGAAAAGGGACACTAGCTATCATTCTTTATCTTAAAATCCATCAAACAAGAAATAAGGATTCCCATTAGAATCACTCTCACCCAGCATTAAACTGGAAACTCAAGGCAATTTAGTAGAATGATAAAAAGAAATAAAAATTTAAAGCTAGAGAAGAGGAAACAAAACTGCTATTGTTTATAGAAAATGATTGCATTAAAATGCATTAAAAACCTATAAATTTAAACTAATAACATTTTTAAATACAAACTTGTTTTCTAATACATCAAGGACAGATAGAAAGTAGAGTTTTAATACATTAATATATACAAAAGTAACAGTAGCTATGATACCAAAAGATAGCATTGATAAAACATGAGTAAGAAAATTATTTAAAAATCACAACACTTTTTGAAATACACAAAATAAAACTAAATAAATAGATGAACATGTTTATTGGCTAGAATAAATCTATATTGTGAAAATAATAGCTTTCCTCAAATTTATATATCCGGTGCAATCCCAATCAAAATCCCCACAGATTTTTTTTTTAAAGGACTTGACTAACCGATTCTCAAATTCATATGCAAGAGCCAGTTAAAGAAAGAGATTGGAATAACTAAAATTTTAAAAAGATGATATAAGGATTCTTCCTAACAGATATCAAGACATAAAAGGATGATAATAAATATCAAGTTAAGGGAAGGATACTAAAGCTAGATGCTTGATATCTGATCAACATTACATTACAACTGGGAGATAATGGGTTATTTAATGTATAATGCTTCTGATTTGGGAAAATAATCAGATCCCTACCTCACGCCACATACAAAAAGCAATCTTAGGTGGATTAAAGATCAGATTGCAAAACAGATTCTTAAGACTCATAGAAGAAATGTGGAAGACCATTGAGTTTGGATAGGATTTCTTAAACAATTTTTTAATGTGTCAACTAAAAGGAAAACATTGATGAACCTGACTGACTCCACAGGAAGTAAAGCATTTAAATGGCAAAAGTTACTATACACAAAGCAAAAGGATAAATCGCAGGCATGGAGAAGGCATTAACAATAAAAATAATAAGATTTTGTCTCTGGAATATCCACTCTTAGGGATGTATTAGAGAAATTCTCAAATGTTGGTATGATATAAAATACCAAAGTATTCACTGAAATCTTTTCAATTCTTTGTCATTAAAAACAAATGTCCATTAATTAAAATAATGAATAAGCTACTTGTGGCTTATTAACATACTAGAATACTATGCACTTAAATGAATCACTGGTGTATACAACAGTCTAAGTGATATAAAAAAGTTAATGCTGAATTCAAAAGAAGACAAGCTTTGGGAGGACATACATAAAATGCTAAATACTTTTAAATGTGTGAAATAATTTAAGTATAATCTGGATAGCTTTATTTATGGCTACTTTTATAGTGAAAGGTTAGAAATATACATAAAGGTGATGAATTCCAAATCCAGGAGAGAAATTACCTGTAGTGAGAAGGGAAACCAAACAGGATGTAGGAGGAATACTCAAGGATCTTCAATTATATTTTTTTTCCTAAATATCAAGCAGAAAGGTGAATGCTGCTGCTAAGTCACTTCAGTCGTGTCCGACTCTGTGCAACCCCATAGATGGCAGCCCAGCAGGCTTCCCCGTCCCTGGGATTTTCCAGGCAAGAACACTGGAGTGGGTTGCCATTTCCTTCTCCAATGCATGAAAGTGAAAAGTGAAAGTGAAGTTGCTCAGTTGTGTCTGACTCTTAGTGACCCCATGGACTGCAGCCTACCACGCTCCTCCATCCATGGATTTTCCAGGCAAGAGTACTGGAGTGGGGTGCCATTGCCTTCGCCAGAAAGGTCAATAGTAAATATGAAAAATGCTAAATATCAAATGGGGCTTCCCTAATAGTGCTAGTGGTAAAGACGCCACCTGCCAATGCAGGGGAAGTAAGAGATGCAGATTCAGTTCCTGGGTCAGGAAGATCCCCCAGAGGAAGGCATGGCAACCCACTCCAGTATTCTTGCCTGGAGAATCCCATGGACAGAGGAGCCTGCCAGGCCACAGTCCATAGGGTCACAAAAAGTTGGACATGAGTAAAGCAACTAAGCATGCATCCATGATCGGAACCTAAATATGGGTAGTATTAATGTATATACTATGTATATTGTACATACATATGTATGTACAATATACATAGTATATACAATGTATATTGTATATCTCTTATGTATATTGAAGATGTTTAATAATTATGAATACATTAGAAGCTAAGGAGAGGTTAAATGACCAAATTCCTTTCCTTTGCCCAGAGAATCATAGTGCCCCACCCCACCCCAAGGCTAAGTCAGTTACAAGTGACAGACCATCATGCTGCCGTGGGGCAGCTGTTTTGTATGAGCTATGTAACTAACTTTTGTGGTATTGCATTGTTTCTTTGAAAAGATGACTTTTGAATCCCAAGTGACATAGGTTTGTGCCATGATAAATTGGAAACATTTTGCTGTTATGACTTGTTTTGGTTCATGTGGTGTCTTCTTTGTGGAGAAAGTGACACAGTTGACAAGCTGAGTCAGAAGGACAGCATCCAAAACTACCAGGGGTTTGTGACCCATTCAGCCTTTTGATGATGGTTTTATGTTGCTAGAGACGCTGAGAGGTGTCTGAATCACCAACAGAAGATAAAATACTGCTTGGTGGTGCTCTACAGCAAGTATTAAACTATCAATTCCAAAGAATTAAAACAGCTCAGTAAAGTTGCGTATTTACTTGACCCTTTCTCTTCCATTCTGACTGATGCTTATTGAACCCCCAAAGACTCCAACCTTCAGTTCAGTCGCTCAGTTGTGTCCGATTATTTGCAACCCCATGAATTACAGCACGCCAGGCCTCCCTGTCCATCAACAACTCCCGGAGTTCACTCAGACTCACATCCATCGAGTCAGTAATGCCATCCAGCCATCTCATCCTTTGTCGTCCCCTTCTCCTCCTGCCCCCAATCCCTCCCAGCATCAGAGTCTTTTCCAATGAGTCAACTCTTCACATGAGGTGGCCAAAGTACTGGAGTTTCAGCTTTAGCATCATTCCTTCCAAAGAAATCCCAGGGCTGATCTCCTTCAGAATGGACTGGTTGGATCTCCTTGCAGTCCAAGGGACTCTCAAGAGTCTTCTCCAACACCACAGTTCAAGAGCATCAATTCTTCAGCGTTCAACTTTCTTCACAGTCCAACTCTCACATCCATACATGACCACTGGAAAAACCATAGCCTTGACTAGATGGACTTTTGTTGGCAAAGTAATGTCTCTGCTTTTGAATATGCTATCTAGGTTGGTCATATCTTTCCTTCCAAGGAGTAAGTGTCTTTAATTTCATGGCTGCAATCACCATCTGCAGTGATTTTGGAGCCCCCAAAAATAAAGTCTGACACTATTTCCACTGTTTCCCCATCTATTTCCCATGAAGTGATGGGACCAGATGCCATGATCTTCGTTTTCTGAATGTTGAGCTTTAAGCCAACTTTTTCACTCTCTTCTTTCACTTTCATCAAGAAGCTCTTTAGTTCCTCTTCACTTTCTGCCATAAGGGTGGTGTCATCTGCATATCTGAGGTTATTGATATTTCTCCCGGCAATCTTGATTCCAGCTTGTGCTTCTTCAAGCTCAGTGTTTCTCATGATGTACTCTGCATAGAAGTTAAATAAGCGGGGTGACAATATACAGCCTTGACGTACTCCTTTTCCTATTTGGAACCAGTCTGTTGTTCCATGTCCTGTTCTAACTGTTGCGTCCTGACCTGCATACAGATTTCTCAAGAGGCAGGTCAGGTGGTCTGGTATTCCCTTCTCTTTCAGAATTTTCCACAGTTTATTGTGATCCACACAGTCAAAGGCTTTGGCATAGTCAATAAAGGAGAAATAGATGTTTTTTCTGGAACTCTCTTGCTTTTTTGATGATCCAGCAGATGTTGGCAATTTGATTTCTGCTTCCCCTGCCTTTTCTAAAACCAGCTTGAACATCTGGAAGTTCATGGTTCACCTATTGCTGAAGCCTGGCTTGGGGAATTTTCAGCATTACTTTACTAGCGTATGAGATGAGCACAATTGTGCGATAGTTTGAGCATTCTTTGGCATTGCCTTTCTTTGGGATTGGAATGAACACTGACCTTTTCCAGTCCTGTGGCCACTGCTGAGTTTTCCAAATTTGCTGGCATATTGAGTGCAGCATTTTCACAGCATTATCTTTCAGGATTTGAAATAGCTCAACTAGAATTCCATTACCTCCACTAGCTTTGTTTGTAGTGATGCTTTCTAAGGCCCACTTGACTTCACATTCCAGTATGTCTGACTCTAGGTGAGTGATCACACAATCGTGATTATCTTGGTCGTGAAGGTCTTTTCTGTACAGTTCTTCTGTGTATTCTTGCCACCTCTTCTTAATATCTTCTGCTTCTGTTAGGTCCATACCATTTCTGTCCTTTATTGAGCCCATCTTTGCATGAAATGTTCCCTTGATATCTCCAATTTTCTTGAAGAGATCTCTAGTCTTTCCCATTCTGTTCTTTTCCTCTATTTCTTTCCATTGATCACTGAGGAAGGTTTTCTTATCTCTTCTTGCTATTCTTTGAAACTCTGCATTCAGATACTTATATCTTTCCTTTTCTCCTTGGCTTTTCACTTCTCTTCTTTTCACAGCTATGTGTAAGGCCTCCCCAGTCAGCCATTTTGCTTTTTTGCATTTCTTTTCCATGGGGATGGTCTTGATATCTGTCTCCTGTACAATGTCATGAACCTCAGTCCATAGTTCATCAGGTACTCTATGAGATCTAGGCCCTTAAATCTATTTCTCACTTCCACTGTATAATCATAAGGGATTTGATTTAGGTCATACCTGAATGGTCTAGTGGTTTTCCATACTTTCTTCAGTTTAAGTCTGAATTTGGCAATAAGGAGCTCGTGATCTGAGCCACAGTCAGCTCCTGGTCTTGTTTCTGTTGACTGTATAGAGCTTCTCCATCTTTGGCTGCAAAGAATATAATCAGTCTGATTTTGGTGTTGACCATCTGGTGATGTTCATGTGTAGAGTCTTCTCTAGTGTTGTTGGAAGAGGGTGTTTGCTATGACCAGTGCATTTTCTTGGCAAAACTCTATTAGTCTTTGCCCTGCTTCATTCCATATTCCAAGGCCAAATTTGCCTGTTACTCCAGGTGTTTCTTGACTTCCTACTTTTGCATCCAGCCCCCTATAATAAAAAGGACATCTTTTTTGGGTGTAAGTTCTAAAAGGCTTGTAGGTCTTCATAGAACCATTCAACTTCAGCTTCTTCAGCATTACTGGTTGGGGCACAGACTTGGATTACTGTGATACTGAATGGTTTGCCTTGGAAACGAACAGAGATCATTCTGTCGTTTTTGAGATTGCATCCAAGTACTGCATTTCGGACTCTTCTGTTGACCATGATGGCTACTCCATTTCTTCTGAGGGATTCCTGCTCGCAGTAGTAGGTATAATAGTCATCTGAGTTAAATTCACCCATTCCAGTCCATTTTAGTTCGCTGATTCCTAGAATGTCGACGTTCACTCTTGCCATCTCCTGTTTGACCACTTCCAATTTGCCTTGATTCATGGACCTGACATTCCAGGTTCCTATGCAATATTGGTCTTTACAGCATCGGACCTTGCTTCTATCACCAGTCTCATCCACAGCTAGGTATTGTTTTTGCTTTGGCTGCATCCCTTCATTCTTTCTGGAGTTATTTCTCCACTGACCTCCAGTAGCATATTGGGTACCTACTGACCTAGGGAGTATCCTATCATTTTGCCTTTTCATACTGTTCATGGTGTTTTCAAGGCAAGAATACCGAAGTGGTTTGCCATTCCCTTCTCCAGTGGACCACATTCTGTCCGACCTCTCCACCATGACCCGCCTGTCTTGGGTTGCCCCGCGGGCATGGCTTAGTTTCATTGAGTTAGACAAGGCTGTGGTCCTAGTGTGATTAGATTGATTAGATTTCTGTGAGTATGATTTCAGTGTGTCTGCCCTCTGATGCCCTCTTGCAACACCTACCGTCTTACTTGGGTTTCTCTTACGTTGGACGTAGGGTATCTCCTCACGGCTGTTCCAGCAAAGTGCAGCCACTGCTCCTTACCTTGGACGAGGGGTATCTCCTCACCACCGCCCCTCCTTACCTTGAAAGTGGAATAGCTCCTTTAGGCCCTCCTGCGCCCACGCAGCCACCACTCCTTGGATGTGGGGTTGCTCCAACCTTACTCCTCACTATTCCTCACAAGCAGAATTTTCTGGTCATAGCCCTGGATAGCTAAAAAGTAAGCATATGATTACTCTTAATAATTTTGAGCTGTAACAATTGGCATGGCATTTCTCTTCTTCTGGTCAGATGTCCTCAGACTGGATCATTTATACTTTTATTATTTTCCCCTTTTGTCAATCATGTACAATTCAGCTTCAGTGATGGTGATTTGGTTGTAAATAGCCTTTCTCGTAATTAGAAAATAATCTTCTGACCAGGAGAAAGCTGGAAATTGCTCTCTTTGTGAAATGAGCAAGTCTTTGTTTGCAAGATTAACTGAATTCCTACTGCCATAAGTGGCAGCAGAATTGCCAGATCAGTTTGGTGACTGAATTGAACTTTTCCTCCAGGAATTGTGTAGCTGTACGGCTGCAGAAACACAAGTTCACTCCCTTATTGTCAGTTTGCTGACAGCTTTTTCCATAGAGCAGTTTGAAGAGTGGAGAGCCCTTTTTCTGAGACAGATAAGTGTTTTCACACCTGAAGTGCAATTTCACACCTTGTGTTTCTCAGCAGATAAGTGCATAAAATAACACATCAAACCGGAATAGAAAAAGATCAACATAGAAAGAAAACTGCAGGTTGTAATTTGTTTCCTATCTTACAGTGCCTTTGTAGAGAACGATAAATTACAGGGATCTGGGTTTACACTTTAAAAAGTTTGACTGGTTGTTAGGTGGGAAAGTGAGCAGTAAACACTAATCAGCATTTAGCCCACACTGAACAGAATGTACAAAAAGATAAAATTTGGGAAACACCAAAATGTAGATTTTTTTAAAGGATAAAACCCATATAAATTAGTGGCAAAAGTTGTAGTTAAGAGAAAGTCAAGATATTGATACATTACATAATTTTAGTAAAAATAGAATTGTCTTAAGATATAATTTTTTATAATTATCCATTCAGGAATTTTAGCAAAAGTAATAGACTATGTTAGTACTTACTTTCTATAAATGACTAAACCCATGATGCTAGTGACCATCTGATGGCATTCTAGTACAGGGGTTATAAAATGAGGGATTTAGCTCCATTTTGCAAATTTGAAAACTTAAGTCCAAAAGAAAACAGAAAGGTGAGCCTCCTGGATGGTCACAAACATTCATTATAAAATATTTAATATTTACTGAGTGTCTACCACATGTTAGGCATTATACCAGGCATGGGGTACAATGGTTAACAGGGAAATCTCTCTTTCTCCCATCTGGGAACTGACAATTTTGCAGCAAGTAAACAGGCGATGGAGATACTGGGTAATGAGTGCTGAGAGAGGTAAAATTATATTTTGATGGAGCCTGCAGATGGTCAGCATGGGCGAAAGTAGTCATCCAAGATTCTCAGATAAAGTAACACCTAAACCAAACTAATGAATGGCAGAGGATGAGGTGGTTGGATGGCATCACTGACTCAAAGGACATGAGTTTGAGTAAACTCCTGGAGTTGGTGATGGATAGGGAGGCCTGACGTGCTACAGTCCATGGGGTCGCAAAGAGTTGGGCACGACTGAGCGACTGAACTGAACTGAAAGGTGGGTATCATTTGGGATGTGAGGGCATGTATAACTTATGCAGAGGTGAAAGAGAAAGAGAATCAGGGTGGGTTGGAGGGATGAAGGTAGTTCAGTGGAGTGGGGATGTAGTGTATAAAGGCAATGGTGATGCACAATGAAACTGGAAGATAAGAGGGTTAGGGTGTGTAGTCTATGCTGAGAAATTTAGTTTTTTATCCTGAGACTAGTGGGGTGTATTGAAGGTTTAGTCTTTGTTTATTAGTGAGAGTGATACAACCAGATCTGTACTTTATAAAGACCCCTCTGACTGTTGTTGTTGTTCAGCTGCTCAGTTGTGTCCAACTCTGTGACCCCATGGACTACAGCATGCCAGGCTTCCCTGTCCTTTGTCGTCTTCCAGAGCTTACTCAAATTCATATCTACTGAGTCTGTGATGCCAAATCCAACCATCTCATCCTTTGTTGTCCCCTTTTCCTTCTGCCTTCAGTCTTTCCCAGCATCAGGGTCTTTTCTATTGAGTCAGCTCTTTGCATCAGGTGGCCAAAGTACTGGAGCTTCAGCTTCAGCAACGGTCCTTCCAATGAATGTTCAGGACTTTATGGTCCAACTCTCACATTCATACATGACTACTTGGAAATCCATAGCTTTGACTATACAGACCTTTGACTATGGGATTTGTCAATCCAGTGACTGGACATCAGCAAAGAAACATGCAGTAATGCACGTGGGAGAGGTTGTTGACCTCAGCTGACAGTATACATCAAGAGTTCAGCAGCATTGGGAGGGAAGAAAGTGGGTGGATTTGGGAGCTGTTGTGGAGGCAGAATCAACAGAACTTGGTGATTGATCAGCTGGACTAGGGGTAAGGAAGCCAGTCTTGTCAAAAATGCAGTCCTGAGTTCTGATTTGGGACTTGAGCAGATGATGCTACATTCACAGGGTTAGGGGACACTAAAGCAGCTAGTTGTTAAAAGGGAGACATGATATGTGTAAGATGGGATTTTACAAGGAACAATGTGGTATTCCTTTGGATTTTGAGCTTGGAAGGGAAGTCTAGGTCAGAGATACAGATCCGGTAGGTGTCATTGAGTGGATGAGGTGGTCCAAAGAATAAGTAGAGAATGAGAAAAGAAGAGACTCTTTAGGCATAAATAGTACTTTGACAATGAAAAGAAAAACACATAGAGAAAAATTTATATATATTGTTACATAAATAAAATATGGATGAAGAATTTACATGTGCACAAATACCACTGCACACATGCCTTTGCATGTACACACCCCTGCACATGTAGACCTTCCAGTGAGCATCAGCATGGTATCCCATGGCGGGCCACATGAAACATTAAGCATTAAAGGTAATCATCTCTTTCCTGAAGAGTTCATGTAAGGTGTGTGTCGTGTGTGTGATAGTCGCTCAGTCATGTCTGACTCTTTGTGACCCCATAGACTGTAGCCCACCAGGTTCCTCTGTCCATGGAATTCTCCAGGCAAGAATGCTGGAGTGGGTTGCCATTCCCTTCTCCATGGGATCTTCCCAACTCTGGGATCAAACCCAGGTCTCCTGCATTGCAGGCATATTCTTTACTGACTGAGTCACCGGAAAAGCCTGTGTGTTAGTCCAACAGCAAGTTCCAGGCCTAAAGATGCTGCTCAGTATGTTAAAAAGGAAAAATGTACTGCTCATGTAGATACTGCAATTAAACCAGCAAAACAGAAGGCACTGATGTCTTCTCATTTCCATTGTTTCTTTCTTAGATACATACGGAAAGCTCTTTCTCTTCAATTCTGTGGGTCAAGAGATGTCTCGCTGCAAGACGTCGATCCGACGTGGTCAGCCCAATCCCGTCTATAAGGAGACCTTTATTTTCCAGGTGGCCCTCTTTCAGCTGTCTGATGTCACATTGATGATTTCCGTGTATAACAGGCGTACCATGAAGCGTAAAGAGATGATTGGTTGGATTGCTTTGGGTCAAAACAGCAGTGGAGAGGAGGAGCGAGACCACTGGGAGGAAATGAAGGAGACCAAAGGGCAGCAGGTCTGCAGGTGGCACACACTACTCGAATCCTAGGTTTGTCAAGAGGTGTTTATGGGCTGTACCCACCCTGGTGATACATGTTTCGATTACTGATACCAACTCAGTGCTTGCTGGCAGGCTTTTTACAGACAAGCTATAAGAAGGGATTGAATTTTACTAACCCCTAAGACCTTGTGAGGGTGGGAGGGTCTTTGAGTTTCTCAAAGGTTTGATTTAGATTTAAATACTATAATTTTAAAAAAGCCCAGATGTGTGCTGTCACATATACTTTATGGGAAATGTCATCATGGTTAAGATGAATGATGATAAATTAATTTATGTTAGTAGGTTATTGAGTTTTGGGTCAGGCTCTGGAATGAAGCTCTCTGGCTGCCTCTGCTCCCTGAGATTTAACAGTAAGAGTGCTGTTAAAAGTTACGATTTGTAAACCACTCGTGTGTAGGAATCAGAATTTCCTTAATATGGTGCAAAACACTCCAAAATACAGAAATAAATCTGACCCTAAGTCTCATAAAAGAATGTAGCTCTCATCCATAATTCCCCATTTCACATTTTTCTCTTTATTAAAAAAACCCTTCATTTATTTGACTAACAAATAAATGTTATAAACTTGCACTTATTAAGCAAATTTGTATGAATTAAATAGCTCTTTTTATCTTATACAGTGTGGTTTCCTATGAGATTTGGTTAGATGAACCATTTTGAATCTGAAAAAGAATTAGGAAACTACTGTTAGAAGACAACTTGTCTCCTTTTGAGCATGTAAGATTTCAAAATTAAACCTTTCAAGGTTTTTATGCTGTTTTTCTTACCTGACAAATTCTTATAGAATGAGAAGAAAACCAAAAAAACCTATTTAAGTCATGGGTATATTGGTTTTTCTGAATCTAGTGGTCTCCTAGAGGATACTTTTTCTATATTCAATACAATATACTCACTCATACATATATTTTGATTGTGTACTTGCATGTAAACCATATTTTTAATGCAATATTTTTGACCATCAAAGCATAATGTATTGCATACAATAGGTATTTAATAAATATTGATTTGATTGATACTTAGAAACAAACATGTTATAACATGAATGAAGAATATTTTCAGTTTGTGAGGAATGACACTGATTCTTCTTTGAGCATTTGAAGTGCCTATAATTGTCAGTTTTCATGGTATTTGCAGCAACGTGTATTAGTCACTACTTGCATTCTGGTCACATACCATTGAGAACACTGATCATGTGTTTATGAGCATGAAATTTTACTTCTGACTGACTTTTACATTATTGTGCATTGCATGTTTATTTTCTTAGGTCTGAGCCCTTAATTTCAATTCCTTTAAATTGGCAGTCTTGAAAAAGGGAAGGAGTGTGTGTACGTGTAACACTGAGCCCCATGTGCAGCTCTTCTGAGCAATTGCTGTCACTTATTTTTAGCTTTTATGTTTCATTGTTGACTTTTCACTGTCTGTGGGAAGGATGATAGCTAGTGATGGATGTATACAGTTAAAAACACATAACTCCTCCTCAGCTCTGCATTTTGACAGATTGTAAACGTAGGCTGTAGCACTTGAAGCGCATATTTATTCCTACAGCCTGTAATGGTTATCCTGACAAGCCCAGACTAGGACACAGGATAACTCGATTCCAATTTCAAGCTTTTGAAAGAAGTGATTTCCTATGGAAGAATCAGAATTAGAAAAATAAATGAATATCTTACTTTCTTTTCAGGTCATGGGAGTTCTGTACATAATGCTGCTCAGTTATTGTGAATAAGTAGTAAAACCATGTTCCATTGGGTTCCCCCCCTACCTTGCTTTGGAAGACCTCAAAGTGCTTTTCCAACATCATATCCATTAACTGCTGAGTGGTCTTTGCAGTGTGGCTGTGTCATTGAGTAGAACTGAGTGCAGTTGATTAAGTAGTGGCACAAAGAATTGGCTTTTCACATCCCTTACTCTCTTTATGCGCTTGTGCTTAAGGGGAAGCAGAGCAGCCTTGTTATGCTTTCCTTTATCCAGTGACATAGAAGCAGCATTCACTTTAAATTTACATTTGAAAAAAATCTGCATGTATTGTACAGACAGCCTGGATTTTTCCTCCTCATATTTTCCTGCTCTGTGTTTGCCGCATCCGAAGTCTTATGGTACCCAATAATCACCTATATTTCATTTTCTGCTGCTTTGACCCACCATTTCTAAGGTTTTCTTCTGATATAGTGAAAATATCTTTGTGTGCTTGATCTTTTTTCTCATAGTCTGATTATGGTAGAGTTTACAGAAATTTTAAGGGGAGGGCTGCCTGAAAAGCATTTTTCACTTGTATAATTTTACTATGTTGGTGCTATTCACCATGTAGGATGCATGTACATCTTGAATATCCAGCCACATTCACCCTAAAGCTTGTATAAATATAAAATGCTAATGACAAGACACATTAAAATATGAGGCTGAATTTTTTTACATTGATTTGAAATTCTGGTTTAGTAAAATCTTCATTTTGTGCACTTAAATTTCCTTGTTTTCTTGGCAGAGTCTAGACACAATGCACTTAACGTGTTTTTCACTCGAGCTTTTATATCTACATTTGCTTTTCAAAAGAGTTATGAAAGATAATTTGTTGGTTCTGCCATGTTAAAGCTGCTTTTGCCTATTTTATCTAGCTAATAATTAATATCTCAGAGTGACATATGAAACTGAAGAAGCACTAGAATTTGTTGTTTGAGTAGTTCTTTCTATGAGGATGCTTATAAAATATTATTTTGGAAGGTAAATGATGCAGGAGGTTTATGGAAATGTGATTTACAGCGTGCCTTCTTTCAGGGCATGAGTTAACACTGAATTGGGAAGTGCCCATTTCCCCAGTCACGGAGGTGGCTCTTGTGTTCCCTACACCCCTTTGACTGTTGTTGAATTTTTAAATGGGCCATTCACCAGGCAGCCGAGCACCTGCTCTCACTTCTCTCCTCCACTGGCTCCCAGTGTGATGCACAGTTGTTTTGGACCCTCTTTTTGCTGCTGTTGCATAACTGTGAAGGGGGAAGTCTTATCTCTCTTAATAGAAAAAGAGCTTGTACCATCTTTGGACGTAATAGACTTGACATTCCACCTGCACAAAGTTGGAGAAAGAATCCTTTCCATGATGGGAGATGAGAAGAGAAAAAGAAAGCATGCTACTATGTTGCTGCTCACTATAGGCACTGTTCACTCTGCATCAACTTTCATGACAGTAACAGATTGACCTCAAATGTTGGTATTCTCCATGGTGCTACAGCCTGAAACACAGCCTCTGCCTTTGTAACATGTAGCACCCACAATATTTGACAGATTGTTAACACTTCTCAGTCACTATGTTTTGCATTCTGGTTGTACCACATGGTCTTTTCTGACAACCACAACTCTTTCCTTTCAAATAATGCATTATTTAAGTTGGAACTCCCATCAGGTTAAGTGAAAATGCTTCTCTGATAGCCATTGAATTGATTAAATTGATCTTTAGCAAGGACCGTGGAACTAAGGGTTTCTCAAAAGCCTGGTTATCCGTTTGCAGCAGAGGGCTTAGTATTCAAGACGTGAAGATCAGAAAAGTGAATATGAAAGGATTATTTGTAGATGACATAAAATCAAAAGCAAGCATCATGTCCTTTAATGATGAAGAAACAGGACTAGAAATTACATGTGGCCTCTCCTCTAACCTTTGCATAAACTGCGGCTAAAGACCATTCCATTCTATTTGATCCAGGGAAAACAAATGATAGATAATCCTGAAATGGCCAAAGTATTTTTACTGTATTAGAAATTGTTCATTCCAAAAAGAAAAGCTAGGAAAAGTTATAAAAGAAATAAATGATGTAGCATGAGTATGGAAGAATTAAAGGATAAATATGCTAGATACCATCAGCATCTATTGCATATATGCAAGAAAAATAAACGAATATAAATGAAAAGCCATTTTAGATTAACTATCATTTTTCACAACTTGTGGAATGCTAGAAAAGAGAGATGGAGTGAATGAAATTCGTCTAAACAATTCAGAGAAGTTGGCACAGGCTGTGGCCCTAGTCTGGTTTTAAATAAAGTCTGCCTACTGTGTGGCCCTAAGAAAATTGCTTAGCCACACTGTGACCCTGCTTATTCAACTGGAAGATGGAAATAATACCTACCTCAAAAGGTCTTTTTTTTTTTTTTGATAATGAAATAACCGTATAGAGATGGGCATATAGTAACCATTCAATGTTCCCTTCTCACGATCATGCTTAAAAATGCATTTAAGATTTGTTTCTCTTTCTAGTGAAAGTAATAGTAATGCTAGAGAAGTATGAAGAACAATTTGCAGATACTTTAAAAAGGGTAGGCAGGTGAAGCTAGTCTGGAAGACAGCTATGTTCACTGCTATGCTAGTAACACTACACGAAGCTAGTCTGCATTTGGGACAACCTCAACCGTGATAAGCCTAGTGTGTGGAAGAAATTAAGTCTTAATAAATCCCTAAATGATGTATAAAGACCAAATCCTGACCAATTTATAATTGTATGATAACCAGTTTATCCACTCTGGTGCTTGTATGTACATCTTGATAAATCGCACTCAAGACCTCTTCTCACACCCAGCTCTTCTCTACTGCTCATATGTGGACAGAGCACCTTGTTCCTATCAAAGGAGTTGCTAAAGGTGGCGACTTGAGTACCTATTTCAGCTTTGACCTGAAAAGTAAGATAAATAGTGTGGCACTATAGAGGAGCCTGGCAGGCTACAGCCCATGGGGTTGCAAAGAGTCAGACATGACTGAGCGACTAACACACACTTACTGACACTCCTTGGCTTCCCTGGTGGCTCAGATGGTAAAGTGTCTGCCTGCAGTGTAGGAGCCCTGGATTCTTTCCCTGGGTGGGGAAGATCCCCGGGAGAAGGGAATGGCAACTCACTCCAGTATTCTTGTCTGGAGAATCCCATGGACAGAAGAGCCTGGCTGCTATAGTCCATGGGGTCACAAAGAGTTGGACAAGACTGAGCAACTAACACTACTGACACTCTTTTCAAAATGGAAAACATTCTTTTTGGGAGCTCTTATATCCATATTATATCCTTCAGTTCAGTTCAGTCATTCAGTCGTGTCTGACTCTTTGCAACCCCATGAACCGCAGCATGCCAGGCCTCCCTGTCCATCACCAACTCCCAGAGTTTACCTAAACTCATGTCCGTTGAGTTGGTGATGCCATCCAACCATCTCATCCTCTGTCGTCCCCTCTCCTCCTGCCCTCAATCTTTCCCAGCATCAGGGTCTTTTCCAATGAGTCAGCTCTTCGCATCAGGTGGCCAAAGTATTGGAGTTTCAGCCTCAGCATCAGTCCTTCCAAAGAACACCCAGGACTGATCTCCTTTAGGATGGACTGGTTGGATCTCCTTGCAGTCCAAGGGACTCTCAAGAGTCTTCTCCAACACCACAGTTCAAAAGCACCAATTCTTCGGTGCTCAGCTTTCTTTATATCCTTATAGGTAATTTTTTTTTAAAGTGATCTAATGATGCAGCTATTTACATTTAGCTGTTTGACTGGGAAGTAATAGTCAGGACCAATGATTTATCTCTGTTTCCCTTCAGAGACCATAAAGAAAGGAATTTTATCAGGGTTGATATTAAGTCCTTTTTAAGTGGTTTTCAAGAGTGCCTTGATGTAATAGAAAATGTGTTTTGTTGTCCTCCAGTAAAGAGTTTCCAAAGAACTTAGAAGAGCCTTTGTGGACATTCAGTCATCATATTAAGCACAACCAGGTGCCACGAACCAGTCTTGCATACTAGTGGATTTAAACTGAACAGGGTTCTGAGATGAGGACGTGTGAGACCACATTTCTGAAGTTGCTAAAGTGTTGACTCACATCCTACTATTCTCAGTTAAGGAGAAACATGAAGAGATTGGAGAATTCCTTAGCTTAGGGGTTTTAGCTGGGAGTAATTCAGCATGTAGGGAAGGTAAAGGGGTTGGCTGAGTATTGAGAAGGCTGAGGGGTGATTTCTAGGCACGGTTATCCAGGATGTAAAGAGTGCTTACCAAGAAGACCACTCACCCCCTCTCTTCTTGACATGTGGACAGAGTCAGAGCTTTAAGTCAAGAGAGTTTAACTGAGCTGTAAGAAGAATGATATGAAGGGGGTTTTGTGCTAATTCATAATGTATTCTTTGAATTTCCTTGTCTATGGCACCATGCTCTTTGGGATAACATGACTTAAAATCTTTTATGAGTGCCATGACTACACTTTGAAGCAATTAGTCACAAAATAAATAACAGTGCTTACCAGCATACAGTTGTTCAATTAGTCTCATTATATACCACAGAAGTCAAGTTCCTTACTTTGAGTTATTGGAAAGAGGTGACATGTATCGATTCAATTTA
Source organism: Budorcas taxicolor (assembly GCF_023091745.1). Lineage (NCBI taxonomy): Eukaryota > Metazoa > Chordata > Mammalia > Artiodactyla > Bovidae > Budorcas > Budorcas taxicolor. Next base: position 72,462,369 of record NC_068919.1, read on the forward strand.
TTGGAAGAAACATGTGGGAAGTCTGAGACTTGGAGCAGGCCTTGGTCACATTGGAGAGATCACAGAATCATCACTTTTAGAAGTCTTTTGAAATAGAAACATCTGCATTAGTGGTAGGTTCTGACTAAAGGAGAACAGCAGGGCACCCAGAAAGACAGTCTTTCTGAAGTTCCTTCTGAGCCTGATATTGTACACATAACCTGCAAACAGGATCAACAATAACAACACACCAGGTCTGCCCTCTTCCCCTTTGGACATTTTTCCACATTGATTTTTCCCTGCATCATAGAAGGCTTTCTTCAGGGAGTTCCTGCTCGGCCTTTGTTTAGGTTACTTTGAGGATGCTTGCAGGCTCCAGGTGAGTTTCCTCTCCTGAGGTGCTTTGACTGTTTTTGTTTCCCTCGGGTTATGAAGCAGTATCCTAGACACACAGACAATAATCAGCTATATTTATAGCCACTGTGGACCTGATAAAACAGCTTGAGGTTTAGAGAACAAACTCAGAGGCAGGCATGGAAGCCTAGGACACTAGAATAAAACCGTGCTACCGGCTCCCCATAGCTCACTAATGTTGCCTTCAGGTGTCTGTATGGGAGTTTTTACGTCATGCCTTCAAGCGACAGTGTTCCCAGTTCCACTTTAAAGATTGTGAGAAGGCTGTCTTCCCATTGATATCACCATGCTTCTGGAGTACTTTTGTTTCATTTTCCCCTTAAAGTATCTACTTGCTCTATTTTTTTGTTTTAGTTTATAATTTATTCATTCAAAAGAATTAAGTGGAAAGTATTACTCTGCCTCTACTTGAGGAATAAATACATTGATTGTTAGTCTGTGCTTCTCTTTGAAATAGATAGATATGCTTTAGCCTCAGAGGAAGGAAATACAGCTTCCCTTCCACTAATGAAGTGAGTTATAACATGAGATAGAAGTTGGTTATTTAATATATTTTATTCTTAGAATGGAATATTGAATGCCCTTTGCAAGGCAGTAAGTTGGACCCTGGAATGCTAGGTCTGTGCAAATGAGTGTGACACAATTTTTACAAGCTCAGTGATTGATAGTTGAAAGGCATTGCTACTTTTTACTTTTTGAAAAAGTAAACTAGAGATGCTGGCTGCCAGATAAAGGGGTGACAGTGTAAACAAAGATGCCTATGTTCCTCTGTTTCTTTTGATGAAAATTTGTCTTAGATATTATACACATTACACGCAAGTGGAGCATCCTATGAAATGGATAAAGATCAACATTGGGGGTGTCGTTATATTGGCAGAGGGACCAATAATTGTTTTCTAGTCTCAAACAATGTACAATGTGAATCTAACTTTTAATGCCTTCAATTTTATAACAGAAGACAAAAATAGGAATTTTTCTAGTGGATTTATTGCTTATAATTCTTATCATAAAAATTTATCTCAGATAAATACTAAACATGTCTCAATTCATGTAAGTTAAGTCAGAATGTTTGGTGGCCTAGAAATTCTTACTGAAGACAGTTTTTTGGTGTTGCTTAGTTGATGGTCCCTAATAGAAAAGTTCACATCTCTTATTTACTAAGACCTAGATGTTTGGGATAAAATATCAGACAGCTGCCAATAAAAACTCTGATCAGTGAAGAAAATATGCGCTAAAAGAATATTTTCATGTAACTTATTCTACATAATATGTTCACTTTCTAGGAATACATGTCTCTCAAGAGTTTTTCAAGTTCTTTACAGCTGGTACCTTCAAGCAAAGCTTACTAATTTTGCCACATTTCCTTGTGGACATGATAATGTTTATCAATTTACAACTACCCCCAAATATAATACAGTCTTTTATTATACCACCATAATAATACAGCTGTCAATTAAACTTTAGTATTAATATTATGAAAGTCTTTTCCAGAATTTTAAATTTTATTTTATTGAAGATTCTATTATTAAATTTGTAAGAAGTTAGAATTCGTATACTTTATTGTGACAGAAATTTCTATAAAAATATCTGTTGAAATAAGATTTGACCTCTATTTTTGGGTAAAAAGCATGATGGTCTTTGTGACCTATTTACTTTTTTAAAAACTAACAAACTTAATTTTTTTAAGCAGTTTTAAATTCAAAGCAGAATTGAGCAAAAGTGAAGAGTTCTATACACTCCCTTCTCCCCACACTTGCACACCCACCTTCACTATCAACCCTCCACACCAGGATGGGTACATCTCTTACTACTGATGAAACTACATCGACATATCCTTACCAGCCAAAGTCCATAGTTTACATTAGGGTTCACTCCTGGATGTTTCTCAAACCTAAAAATCTTTTGTGTTTTGCTTATTCACCCCTCCCTGATAATACTTGGCAATCAGTGATCTTTTTACTGTCTTCATAGTTTTGCTTTTCCCAGAATGTCATATGGTTGGAATTATGCAGTGTGTGGTGTTTTCAGATTGGCCTCTTCAATTTAGTAACATGGATTTAAGTTTCCTCTATGTCTTTTCATGTCTTGATAGCTCATTTTGTTTTTAGTGCTGAGTAATAATATACCATTGTCTGCATGTACCAGTTTGTTTATTACCTATTTAATTTTATTTACCATTCTAATTGCTATGTTACATTTTGTTAATGTGTCTGATCTGAATCCAATAATAGATGAATTAATTCATATGATTCATCAAATAAAATATAGCAACTTACAATCTGGGATCAATTTCACCTATGTGAAACTGAGTTTATTTTACACTTGAGGAGAAAATTCATTAAAAAACACATAGTTTTATCATGTGTTAACATGTGTAAGCCTTTCCTCACTCCACTAGAGTCTAATGGAGAGAGGAGTTCCAAAAGCTAATGAGAGAAAATTCCAAAGGCTCTGAGAATGTAATCCCTAAATTCAGAGACACTGTGGTATTTTTGTCATTGAACAGTGATTTAAATATACACTGATAAAAGTGCTAATTACATTATTACTGATTCATGACAGAAAACTACCTTCTGTTACTAGTTTATATGTCTTTACATCTCTGCTACTGCTGCCAAGAGAAAGGAAGTTTTGTGATCATGCCCTGCCATAGTCAGTTGTACAAATTAGCTGAAAGTGGTATGTAGCATCCGGATCACACAGGAGCTCTGAATGCTGAATGGAAGGGCCTGCTCTGATGATGCATAGGCTGACCAAGAAAGTGGGGGGGTGGGGGTGAAGTGATAACAATGATGATCACACTGGGTGGAGGGAGAAGCCTGACTGATGATCAAGATCTGGGCAATATTTTGATTGCATTTATATGTGTAGTAACTGCCCTTTTTCTGGAGAAGGAAATGGCAACCCACTCCAGTATTCTTGCCTGGAGAATCCTATGGAAGGAGGAACCTGGTGGGCTGCAGTCCATGGAGTCGCAAAGAGTCGGACACGACTGAGCCACTTTACTTCACTGCCCTTTGCTCTGTAACTGCAGCAACCTGTAGAACTAGGCATTATTGCAGAGATGGTGTGGTTGTAGAAAGAATATTGGATTAGGTTAAAATTAATGAGGCCTTTGTACTGGTAGCAAGTCTTCCTTTAATGAGCTGTAAAATGACTATCAGGTCACAGTTTCTGTAAGCCTTCTGTTCTGCAGCTGTCAGATGGGAAGGATAATACTCATTTTACTTATTTTTGCCAGGTGGTTGTAAGAATACATTTCATTCATTCCTTCATTAATATGACAAACACTCTGAGTCCCTACTGTGTACAGGGCCATATGTCTGAAAAAGTAACAGATGAAAAAATACTTCACAGAAGAGTTTGTGAAGACTGTGAGATGTTTCATTATTTTTTAAGGTAAATCAATTCTTACTTACATTGAAGTAATTGATGCTTTTAGATCTTTGCCAATCATTGAGCTATATTCATAAGATGTTAGTAATTTGACTAAAAGTTAAAGTTGGAATGGTATTTAGCCATTTTGCCTCTGAGAAGTTAAAAATAAGGCATTAGGTTCTAATTCTTTTGCTCAGACACCTGACCACAGAACAAATCACAAACATATCTTCTGAGTAGGCTTGTCAATCTTTGAGTTGAACACAGACCTTTTTGTGTATTTTTTTAAGAACATTTTAACCTCAAGAACAAGTTCAGTTCAGTCACTCAGTCATGTCTGATCTTGCAACCCCATGGACTGCAGCAGGCCAGGCTTCCCTGTCCATCACCTACTCCCGAAGCTTGCTCAAACTCATGACCATTGAGTCGGTGATGCCATCCAACTATCTCATTCTCTGTTGTCCCCTTCTCCTCCTGCCTTTGATCTTTCCAAGCATCAGGATCTTTTCCAATGGGTCAGTTCTTTGCATCAGGTGGCCAAAGTATTGGAGTTTCAGCATCAGTCCTTCCAATGAATATTCGAGATTAATTTCCTTTAGGATTGACTGGTTGGATATCCTTGCAGTCCAAGAGACTCTCATGAGTCTTCTCTGATGCCATAGTTCAAAACATCAATTCTTTGGTGTTCAGCTTTCTTTATGGTCCAACTCTCACATCCATACATGACTACTGGAAAAACCATAACTTTGACTAGACAGACCTTTGTTGGCAAAGTAATGTCTCTACTTTTTAATATGCTGTCTTCTTGGTGATGCTTCCTAAGGCCCACTTAACTTTGATGCCAGGATATCTGGCTCTAGGTGAGTGATCACACCATCGTGGTTATCTGGGTCATTAAGGTCTTTTTTGTATAGTTCTGTGTATTCTTGCCACCTCTTCTTAATATCTTCTGCTTCTATTAGGTCCATACCATTTCTGTCCTTTATTGTGCCCATCTTTGCATGAAATGTTCCATTGGTATCTCTAATTTTCTTGAAGAGATCCCTAGTCTTTCCCATTCTATTGTTTTCCTCTATTTCTTTGCACTGATCACTGAGGAAGGCTTTCTTATCTCTCCTTGCTATTCTTTGGAACTCTGCATTCAGATGGGTATATCTTGCCTTTTCTCCTTTGCCTTTAGCTTCTCTTATTTTCTCAGCTATTTGTAAGGCCTCTTCAGACAACCATTTTGCCTTTTTGCCTTTCTTTTTCTTGGGGATGTTTGATTACTGCCTGCTATACAATGTCACGAACCTCTGTCCATAGTTCTTCAGGCACTCTGCCTATCAGAATCTGTTTGGCACTTCCACTGTATAATCATAAGGGGTTTGATTTAGGTCAAGAACAAGGAAAGTATTACATAGCATTTATTTTTTTTTCACAAAATGGGATTTGAATACAGTATTTGGAAAGATTCTTCCCCCATCAACAAAGGTCCCTCAGTCTATATTATTTTTTCTTTTGAAGCAGTCTTCTCCATCTCTTTCCTCTCAAGTGACTGTCCTCATCCACAAAATCATTTTCTTCCTAAATAGCATTTATTATCTCTCAGAAGGAAGTAAAGATTAAAAGAAATATTTTCAAGGTACATCCAAGATTTCATAGCAGTATTTTGTGTTCACAGTACAAGATAAATTTGACTCTTAATTTTTTTTTGGTCTTCATATGGCATCCGAAACAGTTGTTCACATTCACACATTTATGTTTTACCATATGCATACTGTGTGCAACTCTGTTGTTTTAAAATATTTTATTGGTTTTCCTTTATATCTCAACTTTTGATGGGTGTTCTTGAGGAACTTGCATGAAAAAATGTGAATGATTCATTCATTTTTAACATATGTAACTGTTTTGGGGAGATTGTGCTACCCTACATGGAACACACTGTTCTTAGTAGGGAGTGTGTTTTGTATTTCTGTTCTGTTCACAGCTGGATGCTGGAGATGTATTAATATTGTAAACCTGTACCTTTTCTTTCCTGTGTTTACTTCAGTGAGTTATTTATATGTACCAGACTGCCCTTTTTGGTGGTTGTGAATGCTGGTTATTAGTTTCATGGATTTCACTTGTGGGAAAGTTTATTATGATATGGTGTAATGTAAAAGCTGGTCCTCCTTTAGGTTTCTAAGTCACTAGCAGGTGTACCTGGGCAAATTGTTGTGCAGGGCCTTATCACTTGCTAGTTGTAAGGTAGGAGCTGTCCCCAACCTTTCCCATTGCTTCATGGGCCTTTTCAGATCCAGCTGCTGTCATATTTACTCAATTTCCCAGCAGAGAATCAATCTCTGGGTAGTACAGAGGTTTAAGAGAAAAACAAATTTTTTTTTCCTCCTAAAAGGTTGAACTTTTATTTTAGAAACTTCTGAAAATGTTCCGAACATTCCATATAGGTATCCTCGTGTTTCTCACAATATGACTTGTTGACTTATGGTGTCTCCTATTTAAGAAGCATGAATGTATTTCTAGTTGTTACCAGAACAAACAGCTATAGAATGCAGTGACCTACACCATTTTTAAAACTACTAAATTCTATCAGTGATTAGTGTTTAGGAAAAGATTTGGAAATTTTTTAACTGTTCAGCTTAACTAGATTACCTTTCTACCTTTTGTAATGTTCAAGATTTCATAACAATGGTTTTAATGTATTATTCTTACACTGTTATATCTTATGTTTTAACTGGGCAAGCTAGTGAAATATTCAATGTTGATACTCAATTCAAGATTAATACTCTTATATTAGAAATACCCTTTGAAACTATGTTGGAAAATATAAAATGGTTTACCTGTGATAAAGAATAAGTTTGTGATTGGAAGAATTATACTGTTTTTCATGTACAAATAATCCTTAAGGCAGATGTTCAGCCTCACAGTGATGTTGGAAGCATATTTTATGCAGGCTAAAAACTATTTCTGTATTAGATATTTAAATGCATGAGGATAAATTCTAATTGCTTTTTGTTTAAAACAAAAACATAGAAGAAGCATTAGCCCCAGTTTGTACAAAATGTCTGCTGCAACTGAACTCACATTAGTTCAAAACTGAAAATCATTCCAATTTTGTAAAACTGCTGCTACTGGTCTTATCAATAAAGTTTAAGCAGATGGCTTCTATGCATACGTGTGAAATTTTTGCATCTTTAAAAAAGATACAGTTTTGCAGCATCAACATGCAAATTTTATGGGCCTGAATGATATTGCTTATTTTAGCATATACAAAAAACATTAACTCCGAAATCATACCAACTTCAGACATAGATATACTAGAACTATAAGCATTACATTTATGACCCATATAATTTGTTTTGGTTTTAGGGTGAGGTAGGCTTTTATGTGGAACACAGATACAAATCAGTATATATTGACAAATGCTAGCTTAAAGTGCTGAATTTAAATTAAGAATGTTAGGTAAGTGAGAGAAGCCTGGTGGGCAGTCAGACCCAACTAAAGCAACTTAGCACACATTCAAGGAACTCTGTGGACTTCCCAGGTGGCGCCTGGGGTAAAGAACCTGCCTGCCAATGACAGAAGAGATGTGAGCTTGATCCCTGGGTTCGGAAGATCCTCTAGAGGCAGCCATGGCAACCCCCTCCAGTATTCCTGCCTGGAGAATCCCATGGACAGAGGACCCTGTTGGGCTACAGTCCATAGCATTGCAAAGTGTTGGACACTACTGAAGTGACTTAGCGCACAGCACAAGGAGCTCTATAAATATAAGATCACCTGAAATAACTTCATTTCATCTGAAGAGGATTCTGAGAAAAATGTAGGCATTCCTGTACAAATGGAATGTGTGGGGAATTACTCATCTGAAAAGCCCTCTTCCAGAGTCCTCTCCCTTCTATGTATAGACAGTTCTGATAAGTTTACAAGGCTCAGATGCAGCAAGCCAGAAGTCGAGGGACCAGAACTGTTATGAACAGACACCTCCACAGCAGTAAAAACACCACTGACATCCCCCAAACCAAAAAAGAAAATGGAAAAAAATCTATAGATGTTTCAGGGAAATTTTATTTTTACCATTTTCCCTACTGTGTTAGTTGAGGGGATTAATGCTATGTGTTACAATAAACCAAACTTTTGATGAGTTAGTAGTATAAAGGTTTATTTCTCATTAAGATGTTCTTCCTAACCTGTGGTGGCACTAGAACATTACATGCTGATTAAGAATTCTACTTGTTCCCCTAGTCATCTTAGAGCATTTTTAACACTCGTTAGGGTAGTAGGTGGGGGCTGCAAATGAAGATCATTTGAGGTCCCATTTCTAAAGTCACAGGGCAGAGTTTGAGCAGTCACACTGAGTGCAGTTGAGCATTTCTACATGTGTCTGTACACTGCATACCTATGTGATATTTTAAAACACCAAAGAAAATATTAAAATTATGAGCAAAAGCAGAATATTGCCAAGGAAAGATATTTTTAAAGTCAATCATCTGCAGAACCAAACTTGACAAATGATTGCTGTCTCCTGACATTCCTTCAACAGAGACTTAAACATCCTTAAGTGTTAAAATAATTGCAACAACATCCATGACTGTGATTCTTAAAGTCTTTTGCAGCAATTAAAAAAAAATCTTAATTATCTTGAGTAACATTTGATGGATGTATCAAATCACATTATATGTCTTGTAAACCTCATAGTCTCTTTATAATTTCTCTAGCGTCTCGCCAGGGAGATTCAGAGACATGGCTCAAGAGGACTTGGGTGACAATTCAGAGCTCTGGTGAATTTTAATGTGCATTCTACTACATAAGAAAACATCTAATTCTTTTCGCCAAATAGATAAGGAGTAGGAGACAGGATTAGTGTTATTTCTGTGGTTATCTCAAGGAGGGAAAAGATTCAATTGTGAAAAAACTAGAATTTAGATGAATTCTCAGGTGAGTGGTATGGTATTTTAATATTTAATTTTTAAACCCAAATTGTGTAGTGAAAGATTTGCTCTAATCACTTACCAGAAGAATTGAAGAATTTATAAAATTATATCTACAGACATACCACTGTGTGGTTCAGTACAGATTAAACTCTTATACCTCTTTCTATTTCTGACTTTACCACCAAGTAACTCTGTGATCTTGAGATTACCTTGACCTTTCCTTCGTGTCTTCAAACATCTGTTATTTTTCTTGAGGTGGTCCCTCAAGATGAAGAGGAATTTGGTAATTATTTGATGAGTTATATTGACAGCAAAAAAGGCAGTTTCCTGGTCTTTTCTAATAACGTATACTAGAAGTTCTGTCCATGTTGGTCACGTTAGCTAGCTGCTGCTAAACAGATTTTTTTTTTTCTTTTGCTCCATAGAGATGCAGCATGTGATGATGGAGGCTATGTTTTACCTGAGGTTGGAAAAGAATTTTAAGGAAAGATGAAACAGTTCAGCTCAGAGGACTCACACCTGCTTTGGAGGAAAAGAATTAGGAGTATAAAGGACTTTTAGATTATTTTCCAATGCCATTAAAATCCAGACAGTGACTTTTTTTTAGTGGAAATCAGTTAAAGTTTTCTTTTTTCTAATAACATTCAGCCATAGGCAGTATTCTTTTAAAAGATTTTTATTTTATATTGGCACATAGCTCATTTGGTAAAGAATCTGCCTGTAATGTGGGAGACCTGGGTTTGATTGCTGGGTTGGGAAGATCCCCTAGAGAAGGGAAAGGCTACCCATGGACTGTATAGTCCGCAGGGTTGCAAAGAGTCAGACACAACTGAGCAACTTTCATTTCACTTCATATAGTTGATTTACAATGTTATGTTAGTTTTAGGTGTACAGAGAATGAGTGACCTTTATAAAATGGTTTAAGAGGGAAGAGAAGTTGCTGTACCAATACAATGTTCATTAAGGGAAGAAAACAGTTTTCTGTGTAATAGAGTTTTTTCCTCTCCTTCACTTAACAAAAAGGACAACAAGTAGTGGCCACCCATATGGCTTATGTAAGTTCACTAACTGATAGCTACACAGCTAAGGTGAAAACAGAAGCCCCAAGCCAGGCTGGGTGATACCATGCACACACATGTCATCATAATTAGCTTTGATGTACCAGGTACTGCTGGAGAAGGGAATGGCAATCCACTCAAGTAATCTTGCCAGGAGAATTCCATGGATGGAGGATCCTGGTGGGCTACAGTCCATGGGGTCACAGTTGGACACGACTGAGCAACTAACACAACACAGCCAGGTACTGTGTGCTAGGTGCTGGGGACACAGTGTTAACAAGGTGGAACTAGCTGAAAACCTGGTGTGATGACTGTTGTGAAGTGGGATCAGTAGGAAGACTGGGAATGTAATTAGGGGGTTAATCTAGTTGGTGGAAGTCTGTGAGGGAAAGTCACTCAGGAAGTGAGTAGTTAAAGAAATAAGTAGTTATGAGGAAGTGGTAGTTAAGCTGAGACTTCAAGGCTGAGTAGGAGTAAGCCAGGTGAAAGAGAGGCACATTAAGGAAGGGGAAACAGCATGTACAAAATACCTGAGACCAATGAGAACCTTCCCCATTCAAGGAACCTGAAAAAAGTGGGCCATGAACAGCAAAGGAGAGCGCCTCTGGAAATGAGCTAGCCAAGAAGGCAAGGCTGACTGAGATATCGGCTCCTTTCTTCACTCACAGTAAAGAACAGGAAGTACTGGTATAATTCTGGCTGTGGCCATTGCCCAGACTTGAGGTGTGCCAGTCTCAAAGCCACCTTTCTTACCTTATAGCTGGCATGAAATCATCAGATCTTCGACCTACTTATTTATTTATTTTTTCCAGATTGATTTTAAGTTACCAACTTTCCCTTACTACTTTGCAGAGGTGTAACGGACAAAACTCTAAAATATTTAAAGCATACAACATAATGATTTGATATACATGTGTATTGTGAGTGGATGTCTAAAATTGAGTTTATTATTAGTATAAGTTTACAGTATTTCAATCTTAGGGCCAACAAACCCTTAACTCTGCATTCTATTATAGGTATTAAGTTGGTACTGGGTACCCAAGGGGCAGAGGTCCCTGAGATTTGTAGGGCCACCTTCTGTAGCCCCTTGAACTGTGAAGAAAATCTGCCATTGCAGGAGTCAACTTGACACTGTATAGCAGCTCTGCTCTGGCTCCAAAGAAAGCAACTTTTCTTTTTAATTGATTCCCAGAGGTGTCCTCTTCCTTCCAGACCCTGACCTGACCCTATAGGGAAGTGGTGTATCTACTTCTTCAATGATATTCCTTTTCTGAGAATAGCACTGGGCAAAATTTCTCTGCTATGTTTGTCATCTTCCCTTCTTTCATTTGGCTCACTGGCTACCTAAATTTGCCCACATTGGCATTCTCAACATCCCCCTCCACCCAAGAACAACAACCCCATTGAACAACAACAACAACAAGAAGTGATGATAAAAAAATAAAAACATAGCCTGAGTGATACAGTACAGAGACAGCACAAGCTTTTGGGTGACTTTATACTAAAGTGTGAATGACTGATACTTGCATACCTTCTCCAGTCTCCTTTGTGAAAAGTACGTTTTCTTTTGTATTGTTTCACTTTAAAGAAGTTTGCTTATTAGCCTGAGGTTTTAATTAGCCACTGGATCAAAATAAAGCCTTTCTAACTGCATAAAGCACTTCAGACCACAGGGTCATTTTTTTCTGAAACCTTTGGCACTATACCAGTAGGCAGCCACAGACAGTGCCAAAAGGATTTAGACTCTGGACTGATTTCTATGTATTAGTTGTTTTTCCCCTCTTCAAAATCCATCAAATGTTCAAACCTGCAGACACAAACAGGAACACACTGGAGACAAGAGTCCCAGAGGGCGGAAGATCCTCTACTCATTGTCCCTTGCGCCTCACCTCCTCACACACACACACTCCTTCATCTCTCACCTTGCCAGGGACCTGCCCCAAGGTGAATAGCATCCCAGCGGGTCTAGAGGCACTAACAGAGTCCTGCTGCTTCTTCAGCCGCTGGAAGCGCCAACCCTCTCGCATGCCCAAACCCGATCCTTCTACAGGACACCCAGCCAGGGCCTACAGCGAGTGACCCTCCCATAAGAGGCGCGGCCATCATCACCTGCCCAGGCTAGCGCACCAGGGCCTGAAGCCCGGCATACAGAGCCACGGCGTCCACCCGACCGCAGCAACCCAACCGGTTCTTTACTCCTCAGTTCGGGCGAGCACAGGACCCTCTATTTGGGGCTCTTTGTTCGCCACCTTCCTGGTTCCTGCTCTTAAACCTTCCTCCCAGCAGCCCCCACCAGCGCACCGACCTGCAGAAAAGTTGCTCCCGAGCTATGGAGGGGCGTCATCGCCTCCTAGCAACGCTCCTAGCAACCGGATAACATCTGCTCCCTCTGGTCCAATGCGAGCTGAGAACAGCTGCGAGCCTGCCTCGCGTTGCGAACCCCGAGCGAGAGGCGCTTCAGAGACTGGAGGGACGGACCTGCAGGAGCCAGGGCTGCCCGCCGAGCTGCAGTTGCCGCCGCTGCCACTGTCGCGCCGCCGCCGCCACCGTCGCTGTCGCCGTCAGTGCCCTTCTGAAGAGTGACAGCGCCGTAAAAGCGGGAGGGAGCACCGAACCCCGCGCCTTTATGAAACAGGTGCATGCGCCGGTCTCCGGGTGAGTGGACCCAGCTTGCAAGGTATGTCTGAACTTATCCAGCCAGGTGCCCGCCTCAGGCTCAGAAAAGACTCTTTCATTGAGGGCGTGGATCGGACGTGTTCTGGGATCCCACCCCGCCCCAGTCATTGAAAAGTAGCTAGCTGGTGGTCCCGAACAATATGATTTGATTTTTCTTCTTTAAATCTTGGGTTGTTCTTGCAGATGCCCCTGCCCGTCGCTGTTAGGTTTGTGCTCGGAAGTTTTCAGTCCTCTCTGTTTTTCCTTTGACTTTACTGCCTGTGTGCAGCTAGGAGGGCTGGAAGCAGTGAGATCCCAAAGAAAACCTGTGGTTAAGGCGAAAAGGATAGTGTAGCTTTGGCTAATTGAATCAACACGTATGGAGAGCAACATTCTTTTTAGGTCCGGCTCTGGAAAGGGTCCATTTGGCTGGGAGCAGCCAGTTCACTGTTACTCAATCTCCTGAAAAGTAACCATAGTAACTCACCTCTCTTTTGACGGGATCCTCCTCATTGGCTGCCTATCTTCCTTTGGAAAGCTCATCTCTCTAAATATAGAAGATGATGAGATCTGTAAGCATACATCCATGTAAAAATAAAGGTGCAGTTAAACATGGCCCTTTAAAGAAAAACTGTCTTCAAAGATAAAGTACCCTTTGACAATTTCAAATCTTGTGAGAAATAGTGTGTATTCCAGTGAACGATTGAGTAAGTCTGTTTTGAGTTAACTGCTGCATTGTTACTTTAGAGAGAATATTTCTTGAAATCATACAAAAATCTGGCATTTAAAGAACTAATTATACCTGTTTTTTTAAATCAACCTACTAATAACGTCCCCCAAATAATTCCCCAGTAACTATGTGATGAGATGTTATTCATTTCTTTCCACAGTTCTTAGAATAGTTAAGAGTCCTCATATTTACAATTAAATTAAATGGAGAATATTATAGTAACTGTGTATTTTTGAAGGTTTACTTACTTCTTTGGTCCAGATCAACTCCACCTCAAACATCTTAGTGTCTTCCTATTGCATGCCTTCTCCTGACTTGATAACCAGTTCAAGTCAGTGCAGTTCTGACTCTTTCAATGTTATTTGTGTTTCTCTCCTTGTTTCAAAACCTCAGGTAGCCATTCATGAGTCTGAGGCTTTGAGAAATGCTCACTGTGAAAAGGGGAACTTTCACCAGATTTTCTGAAGCTGTCCTAGAAATACACTTTTCAGATTGATTCAGCATTACCAGGTAATCACTAGCTTAAAAGAAATTACTGTTTAAATATGTATCCAGAGAAATAAATGCTAATGCAGCATTACCATAACTTACAAGATCAATATAAGGGGTTGTTTATATAGATGGTTGCTGGGTAGAAGTCAATAGACATTTTCTGTAGAAAGGACATTTGTGGGCTGGCAGATTTTCCTCCTGAAGACTCATATGAGTAGGGTGGGGCCAAATTAGGTAGCCTGGCTTGGCGAACATGTCAAGCGGAAACCCTATGAGCACATTGGTACATGTCTGAAATGAAGGCAATAAAGAGCTCTCTGCAAAAAGAGAATGTGGTGATTTTTAAAATTTAATTTGCATTAAAGTCATTGTGATAGAAACCCATGTGTGTCAAGCATGTTAACTCAATTTTCAGGATATAACATAGTCTTTTACTGAGTGTTCAGTCCTCCAGTGTTGTGTAACTTTCACATGTACTGAGCTATCCATGTGCAGTTCCTATAGGTAACCAGTCTAGCAGGTTATAATTAAATACATAAAAATATACCATGGTATATTTCTTCCCTTTCCTTACCTCCTTTTGCAAAAATAAATAATTGAGCAATTTTATTCAGAAACCTATTTGAAAATTTATTCTAATCTGGTTGTTTAGTTTTTGTGGATGTCTTGAGACTTTATAAATACTGGTTTCTTTGATCACTTATTGAAATATCTGTAGCTTAATAATTTTAAGCACTAAAGATGACTGCTTGAGTCCCGAAATGCTTGTTTCATTAGTCTTTAGCACCATCCACCTGTTTCCCTTCCTCCATCATAATTACTAAATTTTATGGTGAGAAACAAATCCAAAGAGACCAATAAGATTTACTGTCAGCTGTCATGAGATACATATAGAGTTCTAGTCATGCTATCAATCTGAGGAAAGTTTGAGTAAAGCAACCATAAGTATTGGCTCATGTATATGCATTATTAGCCTTTGCATTAGTAATTTCTATACATCCTATCCCTATTTAATATGCATAGAAGCTTAAAATCATTCAGGGCCCTTCAGTTTATGTGAATGAGTCTGCTCTTTCATTGAAACCACTGTCATAATCAAAAGGTCAAGTGAAAAGAGTTCTTAAATTTTAATTTTGATTCTATCATGAATGTATAATGTGCAGAATATTTACTGTGCAATCTTGATGACCATATCTATTTAAAGTCATTCACCAGAAAATATTATAATGGTGTTTAAATAAATGAAAACAAATCATTATAACCTAAGCATTTAATCCTAGAGACATTAGTAGATTCTAAGAGCATGAAAAAATATTTCACCAATTTGTAATTAGCCAGTGTAGCTAGTCTCTCTTGTCAATGGGAAGACCAGCTGCACTTGAACATATCATGTCTTATAGAGAGGAGTATACTTAAGGCTTAGGAGTATACTTAAGCATACTTAAGGCTGAGATCAAGCAAGTTATAACTGAAATCAAGTTATAGTTTCAATTTTTCATCCAGTACTCTCTTTGGAAGTTTTTAGGTGTTCATGAACATCATTCTGCATTCAGTTTTATGTCATGTTACTTTCGTCGGATTTAGAAGATGCTTTGAAACATGGAGAAATGTTGAAAGGTTTAAGATGCTGAGACCACTGCCTCTACATCTGGGCTTTCCACTGAGGACTCTTGCCAGTTGGCTTTCACTGTCAAAATACCAACATCCCAACAATAGCTCTAGAGCCAAGGCACAACCAGTTCAGGTTGTTGTATCTGTCAAAGCAATACGCTTCAGAACCCCAGAAAAAGCCTATATAATGGTTTCAGAAGCAGGGGGCAAATTTACCATAACTGTGCAGTATGAAAACTGAAGAAGTACATCTTTAGATATTGGGAGGGGCTAATTTTTGTCAGCACTCCCTGCCTTCCATCTTATTTTTAGTAAGCTGTCTATCTAGATAGTCTCAATACATTGCATTAATGTATCCACTTTTTAGTTTAACACAATTATTTTTTAATTTTTCATGATTAAATTTAACAGGCTAAAAGCAGGTATCTAGTTTGCTGCCATAATTCTCAATAGGAGTGGGAGGATATTAACAAAGGATCTGCTAGTGTTATGTTCAGTATTGTAATGTAACTATATTTAGAAAAACTTAAACCTTTTCTCATGCTATGAATTATAGAAAGTAAAATGCAAAAAATAAATCTTCTTGGTAGATAGAAATATATGAGTCTTCTAAATATTAGTGATAATTAAGAGGAGAGGAGGGACAGGGAACCTGGAAAATCCCCTCCATGGTGGTGTATCAGAATTTGTGTTACTTTTAAAATGTTTATTAAAAGGGGGCATGGGTTAAGATGTGAAGAAAAGTTGGGGACGCTGCAAAGAGAATCAGGACTCAGAAACCTGGAGTCTTATTTTACCGCTTTATGGCTCAATATCTTATGTGGGAGATAAAACATCTACTAAGTGGTATGCATGAGTTGAACACAATGTAACTTAAAGAAGTGTCTATTACTCTTTAGTGAATAAAGAACATTTTATCACCACAACAACTCCAGGTGGTGACATAAATGAGGAAGTAATGAGTGAGGGCAGAGAATTAACCAACTCCAGAGCAAGATGTTCAAGGGCATGGAACCCACAAATATGAGGGCCAACTGTACAACGTACGTTTATATGAGGGACTTGAGCATCTATAGATTTGGGTATCTGTGGGGGCCCTGGAACCAGTGCCCTGAAATTGAGGAATGACCCTATTCTTAGTGAGTAAAGTTAATGATTAGTTTTAATTTCTGTTTTTCTACAACGCTTCTGGATATCTGGCTTAATTTTTTTGGTGATCTACCCAAACTCGATGGTAGTATCAAAGTGGAAGAAAATGAGGGTGTTACAAATGAGGTACTTTTGAAAAGACTACTGCTTTGAACATCAGGGTGCATGGATCTTTTCAAATTAAGTAAATTTGTAAAATTAAGTAAATCTTTTCAAATTTGGATATATGCCCAGGAGTGGGGTAACTGGATCATATGGTAGCTGTGTTTTTAGTTTTTTAAGGAATCTTCGTTCTATTTTCCATATGACTGTTCAGTTTACATTCCATCAACAGTGTGGGAGGGTTTCCTTTTCTCCACACCCTCTCCAGCATTTATTGTTTGTAGATTTTTTTTTTTATTATGGCCATTCTTACTAGTGTGAGGTGATACCTTAGCACTATTTACAATAGCCAAGAGGACATGGAAGCAAAGATGTGGTACATATATTTTTCCTGGGTGTCTCAGTGGTAAAAGAGTCCACCTGTCTATGCAGGAGAAGTGGGTTTGATCCCTGGGTTCAATCCCTGGGTTAGGAAGATCCCCTGAAGAGGGAAATGACAACCCACTCCAGAATTCTTGCCTGGAGAACCCCATGGAGCCTGGTGGGCTACAGTCCATAGGGTTCAAAAAGTTGGACATGACTTAGTAACTGAATAACAGCAGCAGCAGCAGGTGCATATATACAATGGAATATTACTCAGCCTTAGAAAGAATGAAATAATGCCATTTGCGGCAGCATGGATGGACCTAGAGATTGTCAAACTGAGTGAAATAAGTCAGACAGAGAAGAACAAATATCATATTATATGTGGAGTGTAAAAAAGGGTACAAGTGAATTTATCTACAAAATGGAAATAGAGTTACAGATGTAGAACATAAACTTTTGGTTATCAGGGTATAGGGGGCGATAAATTGAAAGATTGGGATTAACATAGACACACTGCTGCTGCTGCTGCTGCTGCTAAGTCACTTCAGTCGTGTGCGACCCCATAGACGAGAGCCTACCAGGTTCCACCATCCCTGGGATTCTCCAGGCAAGAACACTGGAGGGGGTTGCCATTTCCTTCTCCAATGCATGAAAGTGAAATGTGAAAGTGAAGTCGCTCAGTCGTGTCTGACTCTTTGTGGACCCCATGGACCAGGCTCCTCCGTCCATGGGATTCTCCAGGCAAGAGTACTGGAGTGGGGTGCCACTGCCTTCTCCACATAGATACACTACTACATATAAAATAGATAACTAACATGGGCCTCCTGTGTGGCACTGGAAACTCTACTCAATACTCTGTAGTGATCTACATGGGATAATAATCTAAAAGAAAGACTGGATATACATTTATGTATAGTAGATTCGCTTTGAAACTAACATTATAAATCAACTATACTTAAAAAAAAGGCTACTTCCATACACATAGCAGGGATTTAAAACCCTTCTCTGAGCCACAGACTGGGGTGCCTAAGGAAGTAGAGCATTTCCCTAGACATTGTTGATATTTCCTGTCACCTCCACCTGTCAGTGCAGTTGTTTGGCCAGTGTTCTTTCTGATTCATTCCCACTTTCTAAGGTAAAAGGTAGAGTGTAAGGGAGCCTCATCCTTCAAAATAAGGAATGCACTTCCGAGGGGTGATAAGTCACAAAACTTCCCCCAGGAACCTGCTGCACTGCGTCTCTCTCATTAGTAGAGCCAGATCTCATTATGTAGGCTTCAGTGCAGTATCAAAGGTAAATATGGTTCCCTGGCTGATCCTGTCCATTTAAAGATGTTCCCTTTGGTTCCGAGACTATCACCAGTGAAACAAGGTAGGCGTGTGGAACATCAAATGGTCTTTGATTTAATATTACATATCTGTGCTTGGGGCTCTTTTACGCTGCTAGTTTCTTGAAAAAAATATGTAGCTCCCTGGCTGTCAGTATCCCTTGGAAGTTCCTTAGGAAGTTTCCCAGAAGCTGCAACTTGTTGGTAATTTTAAACTGCCAGTAGGGTCAATCATGTGCCTGGAGTGGAAGATACTTCTGAAGGAACAGGTTGCTCCATTGATTCACAGCTAAAAACTGGCAATGATTTCTGCTCCTCTAGAGTGTATTATCCAGAAAGGTGCCAGGCAAGAGGTTGTGAGGGAGAAGATTGATGGGATATTGCTAAACATCAGCAAAGCTAAAGGTCTACAGAAGATGTAGCATTACAACCTTGCATATTGCACCTGTCTGTCTTCTTGAATCCACTCACGGATGTTTCATGCATTCTCTGCTTAACACTAAAGAGAGGACAGATGTCCTCCATACAACATAGTGCTGCTGAGTGGCATGTATACACTCACATATATGGCTTCAAAAATAATGCCATTGCAATAGTAATGTGTAATATTGAGCAGAAAATATGTGGATGTATGACAGGCTCTCAGTGCTTTTTAAACATCTCATTTAATCCATGCACAACTCAGTGATTTTGATATTTGGCCTCACTTAATCAATGAGAACTGACTCATTGGAAAAGACCCTGATCCTGGGAAAGATTGAAGGCAGGAGGAGAAGGGGATGACAGAAGATGAGATGGTTGGATGGCATCACCGACTCGATGGCATGAGTTTGTGTAAGCTCCAGGAGTTGATGATGGACAGGGAAGCCTGGTGTGCTGAAGTCCATGGGGTCGCAAATAGTCGGACACGACTGAGTGACTGAACTGAACTGAATCAATGAGGAAACTCAGGGTTCTTTGAGATTAAATACTTTTTCCTAAGTCACTAAGAAAATAAACTGTAGAACTGAGATCAGAACCAGTGTCCTGGAAGATCATGCTGAATTGTCTGTAGCCAATGCAGCAAGATTGCAGAATGTAACTAACATTGAGAGGGAGAGTAGCTCTTTGTAAACAGGTGTGCCCATGGCACTTAAGGAAGGATTTCAGTAGCTTTGCCATCGGCAAAGCATTATGTATATATGTAGGGATATATTGGAGAAGGCAATGGCACCCCACCCCAGTACTCTTGCCTGGAAAATCCTATGGATAGAGGAGCCTGGCAGGCTGCAGTCCATGGGGTCGCTAAGAGTCAGACATGACTGAGTGACTTCACTTTCACTTCTCACGTTCATGCATTGGAGAAGGAAATGGCAACCCACTCCGGTGTTCTTGCCTGGAGAATTCCAGGAATAGGGGAGCCTGGTGGGCTGTCGTCTATGGCATCACACAGAGTCGGACATGACTGAAGCAATTTAGCAGCAGGAGGGATACATACTTTTTTAAAGCTCATCCCAGGCTAACGCTAGGCAAAGAGATATCATTGAGAGACTGGAAGGTGAGTCACGTGGTTTGTCCACATCACGGACTGGTTGTTGATCTGACTAGAAGCTCTTTATTTTCCCCATTGATCAAACTCTTCCTTTGACTTTGGGTACAGAGGCATACAGCCAATAGGATGGTCTAAACTCTGTTTTTGTGGTAGTCCTGTTTTGATTAAAGTATTGTGGGGTAGAAAATGAAAACCTTACCAAAATTAAGATATGTTAAATTCATCCCTTCTTAACCGTTTCTTAGGTTTTTTACAGTCTTGGGCAAAGAATGGTTTTACTATCACAAGAGTTGTCCTTTTATGATCGTCTGTACTCTTGAAGTGTTTGTAAATTAATTTGCTGATGATTTTTCCTTAATGTACTGCCCATGGGCTGTGCACCAAATGAAATCACTTGTGTGCTAATGGGATTTCAGTTGTCTGGAGGCAGAAGAAGAAGAGTTAGAAAGAGCATTTAAGCAACCATTTGTAATTACATTTTAAACATTTACTTAAAGAAATATGTATAAATTGTTCTGTCAGAACTCTAATGACAAGGATGGTCATTCTGTTCTGTGACTTTTCATTTGTTGACATTTTAGACTAGGAAAGACATTGAGGTTGGCACAGATATTTTATGTACCCAGAGGTTAGAGTATTAAAAACAATTTGAATATTCAAGTCAGCATTAGCCATTTTACTTTCAGAGATAAATTTAGGCTCAGCCTCATTCAATTTTATAATTTATATGCTGTTCTCAGAGTTCAGGACATGGACTATGAAGACAGAGGCCATTTTATTTTTTCTTGTCTATTTCATCAGCTTTATTTGAATAATAGTCTGGGTTGAGTTGGGCTTTTTAGCTATGGGAGAATTATATAAATAGGTTTACATACGTTTACTGGGTCATAACAGGCAAACTTATTTGGAAATTCAGAGTAACTTTAGTTCTTCAAATGACTATTTGGATATTTTAAAAAACAGTTACATTTCCTTCACCCGAACTGTATAACCAGTGATAATATATCTAGAAGCATTTTCTTGGAACTGTTATAGTATCTGTGCTATTTTCATCTTGATCATTTGAAGTACTCTCTAGTTGGGGCTTCCCAGATGGTTCAGTGGAAAAGAATCCACCTGCCAGTGCAGGAGATAAAGCAGACCTGAGCTTTATCCCTGGGTCAGGAAGACCCCCTGGAGGAGGAAATGGCAACCCACTCCAGTATTCTTGCCTGGAGAATCCCATGGACAGAGGAGCCTGGTGGGCTACAGTCCATGGGGTTGCAAAGAGTTGGACACAGCTGAGCTCAGGCACGCACGCACACACACACACACACACATACACACACGCATAAACACACACACACACGCATACACACACACACACACACAGATTTAAGTCTCTAATTATAATCTAGTATCTCTAGGAGGCAGGGTGGTAGAAAGAATCTTAAGGTCAAAGCTAGAAGGCCAGGCTAGGATTTGCTTCTGGGATAGATCTGTGCCTATTGGCCCTAATAAGAACTAGGATTTGATTGAGGGCTTACTATATTCTGGGCATAATGCCAGTCACTTTCCACGAATTATTTCAGTGATCCTGTGAGCCAGTATTACTTCTATCCCCACTTAACAAATGAAATTTGTGGAGTGTTCATGTAAGTTTCTCAAGGTCACACAACTAAGAAGTGGTGGATCTGGACCACTTCCACCTGCCTTAAAAACCCAGACTCTCAGCCACACACACCAAATTGAAAACCACTGAACCCTTCTGAGTCTCAGTTTCCCCATCTGTAGAGCATGTAGGCTGAACACGTGATCAATAAATAGTTCCCAGCTCTGAATTTTTTGAATTTTCATCCAGCCAAGAAAACAGATGTAGGAACTTATGTTTGCTATATATTTTAGCCTCAAAGTGGCTAAAAGCATCCTCCAAAATTTGATGCCGAAAACATTGCGAATAGCTAAACAGCATGCAAGGAAGTAATTGTCGAATGGATACCAGCTGTGAAAGCTTTTCAGCATTTCAACAACCCATGGGGGTATTTTTTAAGAGCAATAAACTAAGTGGCTAAGTGTGTCGCCCACAGAGCTGAGACACAAATCTAAACCCCTGAGAATTTACTGTGTTTCCAGGGTCCAATACATAACTGCCTGAATACAGCAGACAGAGTCTTTATGAACCTTGCTTGGGACCATACATATTTTTTGGTCTTATTGTTAAATAAAAAGTATTTTACCAGATCATCACTTGGTTTATTTGATACTTGTTTTTCTAAGTTGCCACCTGCCCTGCCTTGTGTCATTCACTAAAAGGCCTTTACTTGGCTATTAATGCTGTAGACATTGCATTACTTTGTAAAATAAATGAATATGTGTTTACTTCCAAACATATATGTGAATGTATATACATATATATTTATATTTTCAAATCTTTCCTCACCCTTTCTTGCACTACAGTAATTCATCGAACCTTTTTTAAAAAAAATTAGTGACCTGTCCAGTCATTTATAATGCTAATAACTGTCAATCATTGATATTTCTTAATGTGAACTGAGGAATTTATGTTGAAAAGTGATCTCATTCATTTTTCACTACTAGTTTAAATGGAGTCTGGCTTTGCTCATAAAGCTAAAACATCTAAGTCAATGTAGCTAATGTCACAATAACAACAACAAAAATCAATCAAGTCAATTGCTTGGCAGTCTCACGATTAGGCAATCAGTTGATGGGCTGAATGTTCTGTTTTCAACTTGCTGTTGTAGTGGTACTACTACGTTTGCCTAATGCTATCACATAGAGGCTCTCAAAATTCGGTCCCCAGGTCTGCAACTTCAGCATTACCTGGGAATTTGTGAGAAATAGAAATTCTCTGCTCCTAGCCCAGACACAATGAATTAGAAGTTCTGGGGTTAGGACCCAGCAATTTGCGTTTTTAGGAGAGACAATTCTGATGCTTCCTAACTTTTGAGAACCATAATGGCATCAATGGGTTAAGTGGTTTAAAAGAAATCGGTAATTCTTGTGGTTGCCCAGGGGAAGAATGAGGGGAAGAGATAGGGAATTGGGAATCAACATGTACCCACTGCTATATTTAGAATGGTTAACCAACAAGGTCCTACTGTATAGCACAGGGAACTCTACTAAATGTTATGCGGCAGCCTGGGTGGAAGGGCAGTTTGGGGAAGAATGGATGTATATGTATGGCTAAGTCCCTTTGCTGTCCACCTGAAACTATTACAATATTGTTAACAGGCTATACTCTAATATAAAGTAAAAAGTTTAAAAAATTTTAAAAAGCAATAAGTAATAATTAATTGCTATCACAGAATAACCCAAAGTTTCGCTTCCTTAGTCCTTGAAGTGTTAGTGTGTTATTAGCTCAGTCATATCTGACTCTTTGCATCCCCATAGACTATAGCTCGCCAGCCAGCTCTGCCCATGGGATTCTCCAGGCAAGAATACTGGAGTGGGTAGCTATTTCCTTCTCCTGGGGAGCTTCCCAATCCAGTGATTTAACCTAGATCTCCCTCATTGCAGGCAGATTCTTTACCATCTGAGTCACTGGGGAAGCTCAAAAATACACCTAAGAAAATGTTAACTAAAAAAACAGCCCCTGAGAAAACTAGGTTCATTGATGTTTTCATTGCAAATAATTTTGTTTTCCTTTTTTTCTAACCTTTGAAATCTGTGAAAATTTCATATAAACTGAGATGTGCTAACTGAACTCAGGAATTGTGTACTGACTTTTTCAGTTGTGAATGATCATTACACATTCATCTCTTTTTAGGTCAGACACACCAGTGGCTTAAAATTCTTATTTCCCTTATAGAACATGCCAACTCTAATTTAAGACTCTCTTGGGTTTATAATCCACAGCTGTGCCAGTGAAAATTTGGAAAGTTTTAGGTGTGATTTTTTTGTTTTTTTTTGGTAGATTTTCCTACTGGTTAAGGAAAACCACCCAGCTACAAAAAGCTACAGGAAATGTTATACAGATGCCACCAAAAGGAGGAAAACTTAGAAGAGTCATGTTTTTAAAGAGTATGTTTTTAATAGTTAAGATTTAAAAAATTCAAGATGTCAGGGAAAAAACATCAGATGTCTTAACCATGAATTTATTTAGCCAACACATTAATTAACTACTCATTTTGTGAATCAAATGGTCTCAACACCCAGAAATATTCAAAGGTGTGTTTAACGGTAAAATTGATAATGCTTAAGTATAAATTTTATGTTCTGATCTGGTCTACTGAGGTTGAATGAGTACTGAACTGGACTCAAATTTCTGTTCTAAATTCATTCAGTGCTTTCATTAGGAAGCGCCTTCTGTATCTTTAGGGGTCAAGGCTATACTTGCCTCTTTTCCATGATAAGAGCACCACCTAGTGTACAGACTAAAAATTCCCTTTAAACCAAACCTCTGAAAATCGGCCTTCAGAACACCATCCTTCCCTAAACAAGTTAGGATTTTCAACAATAGTGTATTAAAGGAGAGAACAACATTTTTACTTTAAAAATTATACCAAGGTCAAGTTTTCTAATCAGTATGATAATTTGAACTGTTTGCTTATGATTAACCTATGCTAAGCCAGGTGTTATGAGGATGGTTATACCATGACCACATAATAGGGTTTGTCTGTAGACATGCGATTATTTCTTTAAAGTATATAATTGGGTCACCAACCATTTTACATAGATTTGGTTAACCGAGAAACATTAAATGCCTTCTGTAAGGGAAGCAGTATAACGAAAAGCATGATGAAAAAAAATAACATTTCTTTCCATTCATTTTGTGCATCAATTTCAAATGTGGATATGTTTTGACATTAAATGGCATGACATTAAATAGAGGATTGGGGGCTTTCCTGGTGGCTCACACAATAAAGAATATGCTTGCAGTGTGGGAGATCCCTGGGTCAGGAAAATCCCCTGGAGATGGGAAAGGCTAGCCATTCCAGTATTCTTGCCTGGAGAATTCCATGGACAGAGGAGCATGGCAGGCTACAGTCCATGGGATTGCAAAGAGTTGGACAGACATAGTGACTAACACTTCAAGAATGTATCATAATTCTAACACTTTGTTTCTGAGGGGCTGCATAAGCAAATAAATATAATTCTCCAACCTTGAACCTATATTTTGGGTCTGAATAGTGTCATTTGCCTGCAAACAGGCTTCTTAGCCACAGGACAATTGCCACTGACTTCTTCACTGTGTTGCTTAGTAAGTAAAGAGAGAATGTTAGTTTCTGGGGTCATCAGTTTACTTTGACAAGTAGAACTTTTGTTTTTAAACGCTCTTTCCAACACTCTTTTGCTATAGTAAAATCTGACTTTTCTCCAATTATTTTATTTTGTTTAGCTTATCCAACAAAAGTATTAACATATACGTTAACAACGTCGAAAGTAGCCTACTTTAAGAGAAAATATGCAGAAGAAGAAGATTTACATCAAGATTACCATGGGTATTTTCCAAAAGTAAGGGTATACTTTTAAATTTCGTTTGAGTCTTGTCAATAGCAAAGGTTCTTGTTTTCATTTTTCTAAAATGTCGATTAAATGATGGTTGTATTTGCTTTTCAGCACCTGATATTGCCTGAGGACAGGACCTGCATTCTTAAACTTTCGCTTGAGAAGCTCAGATTTCTTGAAGACCCAGAAACCTACTTAAGAAGGTCTGTGTTAATTAACAATTTGCTGAGGAAGATCCATCTAGAGACGGAGAAAGAGAGCTATGAATACTTTAAAGAAGCTCCCTGTTATAAGACTGCTTATTCTGATACAAGAAAACGGCTGAAGTTTATGGTACAGGAATGCTGTTCTCAGTCTCTCTATTACGAAGAGCTGCATTCGTATCATATTGTGCCTTATGCTTCGGAGAATGCCATTTATGGAATGGGCTACACTAGCAGCCACTTGGAGCAAAATTCTCAGTTGCTTATTTATAAAATGAATTAAATTAACTGTTAAAGTCCATTGATACCTTATTTCTAAATGCCTGAACTGTTCATAGTGAAGATGTTAATATAAGGCACTAATTATCAGTGCCCTTGAGATCAGAGATGAGATGCATGCTGAACTGATTGGAGAGAACCCTGGTTATTATTCAGCAGTCCTTAGTATCATCCAGCCAAATTGAAAATATGTCCACGTATTATAAAGCAGAGAATAAGTGCTTTAGAAGCTAAGTTTTCTTGCCTTTTTTTTTTTAAGATAGTGTGCATAGGAAGGGACCTAAATAAGTTCCTTTGCAAATTTAAACATTTCAAACCACCTATTTCCAAATTCTACCACTTATTGTGGAAAGTAACAGATTCATATTAAACAGATAATGTTTTGTCCCTGAGGATTAAGGGTAGAACAAATTTAATTTTCTGTGAATGATGAAAGGAAGGGTCAGTCCTTTCTGAAATGCTTTGGTTTGTCAAGCATTGTGCCAAATAATTGACACCATTCTCCTTTTACCATTAGTGGCAATTCAAGATGTGACCAACCTTCTACAATTTAACTGCTGAATGCTAACAACCAGAACACTCTACACTGATCCATTTTACATTTCTTTTATTTTTTTTTTGCTTCATAGATTTTTCTCTTTAAAAGTGGAATTTATAAAATAGCCTTGAAGATGGGCTTATCTCTAAGTTCTAGGGGTCAATTAAAATTTGTGGTTGGCCTTTAGTTGCATTTAAATTTATTTATGATGTCACATTTACAGGCCGTGAAGCTCAGGAAATGGGTAGGCAGGTCATCTTCAGTTTTAATAGGCAGATAATTTTAAAGAATCTTATCTGCAAAAAAATGGTGAGACCAAGAAATCCTACATGATGTTATTTCTTCATCTGAGAGTTCATTTAAGGCTGTCTAGATGAACCTTTGCACTGATTTTTGTATAATAGTCGACCGTTCACTATTTGACAAAACGTTTCAGAATGCCTTTAGTGGTGAAGTTGAGATAAGTTCCAATATTTTGCAATTTGAAAGATAATTAGTTAACAAGTTGCATACATTCCTGAAACTGTTTGAAATGGTTCATGATGTTCTTTGAGGTTTGAGTGAAATGTCTGATTTTAGTGTCTGGACTTATGTTCCATGGCGCACATCATTTAAAGAATTGTCATTAACTGATAAAACAGATTGGAAAACTAGGTGCCAAAGGTACATTTAAGAAAATACCAAAGACCCAAAGATGAGTGTTAGATAGACTATGATAATGAAGATAAGAACCTAAAGTAAGGATTGTACAGGACATGGAAGAACATTATTAAAGGGATTTGGAGTGATTTGCTTACTAACGTGCTTTCAGAGCACTTTATACATACATGATAGTAACAGTCAAGGGCACTGCTTGGGCCTTCAGTGTCATATGTTTTCACAGATCTAAACATTGCGACTTTTCAGCATTGTATCTTCCCTTGTTGAATGCCATCTCGTAATCAAGAAGGTCTTTATCTCTTCAAGAGAATTTTGTTTTTAGTTTTGATTCACTACTTGCTCCCTCTAATGAATTATCAGGGCGATTAACAGGGATGCTTTTGGTATAAAGAATATGAGTCCCCTAATTAGCATGCATTGTTAAAGACCACATAGATATATAACTGATAAGATTATCAGGTTTCTATTTAATTGCTCAGTCAGAATTAGAGAAAAATGATTTGGAACAAATTAAAATATTATAATTGGGGCTAATTTTTAAGGCAATTTAGTATGAATGGTGAGATAGCTTTGACATACAAATATATTTAAAAATTAATTTAAGGACAAAATTTGTTACCAAATTTCAAAAATTTATTTCACTACTTATACCATACCTTACTTCCCAGAATATGTTTATTAAAATGTAGTTTTCTTAAACAATGAAAATATTAATTGAACAGACTCCAAATTTGATAGGATAATTATGTACTTTGAAAAATGGAATTAGTTCTCTCTAATAGTTTAAAACTTCTTACCAATAGGGACATTTGGCTTGGTTTAGGACAGTATCTATAAGAAAAATGCACCAGTGCTAATAGAATGACTTACAAAAATGCAACATATTGAAATTGTTTGAGGATATAAATGTGTATACTTTGGGACTGAAAAGGGGAGGAAAAATTACCAAGAAAGTGTAATATTGTAAAATTTACTGTTTGTCTGAAATCTTAAAGCAAGAACTCTTGGGCAATGAACCTGTAACAGACATAAAATCTGTTTTATTTGATGACATCATTAACTGAGCTCTCTGAATTTTGCATTCATATACAGAGAAGGAACTGTCTTAGAATTCATTGGTATTTGTGAATATGCTTCTCTTTTTTAAGAAATATGTGTTGACTTCAAACCAGGTTATTTAAAAACTATCTTTTAGAGCATTTAATTTCTTTTCCAATAAACAATTCGTAGATAAGGAGCTGACTAATGTCATCTTGACTCATTGAAAAATTATAATTTGTATTTAAGCTCTTTAAACTTGTCTGAGTTAACCAATGAGATTGCTGTGATTTTACCATGGCAACCTGTTACATAGGGACCTGCTCTGCTGTCTCCATCCTGCACGATCTGTTATGGGAGATGCAAAGGTAGGAAAACAATGGCAAGTTTTGAAAACAGTGACAACTTTTTTGAGCCTGGACATCCTTTCTTTGGTGACAAGAGCCATGCTTAAGATAAGATAGGATGGGAAATGTATGAGTGCCTTTGGTAATGTAGACTAATTTTGTGGGTGCCCAAACAGCCTTAAGTTCTCATAAAGAAGAAAAAGAAACAGAGAGGAAAAGAGAGGTAGAAAAAAGGAGGGGGAGGGGCAGAGATATGAGGAATAGAATTAGTAAGTGAAAGCAAAAGTTGTTTCATGTGAGGGTTATTGCTTGCTTGCTATGCTCAACTGTTCTCTCCTTTGTCTGCTGTGCTCCCCGAATCTGAACACCCACAGGGCATTGATCCTTGCTTTTACTCACCACTGATGCCTAAGACTAGATTCTATTCAGTATATAGATGATCTGAAATGTGGTACCACTACGAAATATCCCTAAAATGGAACTCCTTGGGTGGATGAGAAAAGGAAAAATAGAAATTAAGCTGGAAGAAAGACTAAATGGTGAGCGAGCTGGTGTACATGTGGTTAATCTCAAACACATGAGAGGATTTCAGTGTGCATCCCAAGATGTAATAAAGTCAGTGCTAGAGGACTTTTAAATAAGTGCAGTTCCCCACCATTTATTGCTTAACTGTTAGGAGTCAGGCATGGTGCCAGGTGAGTGATGCACAATTCTTTTGTCCAAGCTGTTCATTGATGAGGGAGGAACTCAGAGATATTTGGTTTCATTTTTAAAAGTAAGAATTCTTTACTGGGAGTAGCACTTGCATTTCTCTTTTCCAGACTCTGGGATGGTTATCAAACATGTATCTCCAAAGGTGTTTGTAGCCAAGAAGAAGCACAGGGAGAAAAGACGGTATACTGAGCTAGATTTTAGAATGGAAGGAGAGTACATTCTGCTTTGCAGTTTATTTTATACTTGGAAGAATGAGAGAAAACCAGTGCTGCGGAAGGGAGGTGTCGCTCATCCCTGGGGCACAAAGAGGTTGTAGGTGAGGAAGGGAGACCAGTGAAAGTGCAGAACAATTCCTCCTCCCCACCTCTCTAACTCTGATGTACTTTTACACGGCAAATCAGGTTAATATTGTCAATGATATCCCTGAAGTGATAGCAGAATCAGGAAATCACAGTCTGAGGGTTGTATATAATGTGTTCAAGTTGGAGGGCAGTTTTCTTTAATTTGCCTTGTATTGGTAAATTGCTAAAATGAACCTCGGGATTTCTTAATATCAGCTGCTGGAGGCATGCTCCTCTCCCAGTTGCTTCCTTTCTGAATCACAGCTCAGCCAACCCCTGTCTTTTCAGTCTGTTGGAAGTGGAGATTATGGTTCTAATACTCTCTCCCCTCTCTTTTTTAAAATTTTGATTGGTGTATAGTTGATTTACAATGCTGTGTTAGTTTCAGGTGCACAGCAAAGTGAATCAGTTATATATATATATATACACACATATCTACTCTTTGTTTTTAAAGATTCTTTTCCCATAAAGGCCAGTACAGAGCATTGAGTAACGTTCCCTGTGGTATACAGCAGGTTATTAATTACCTACTTTATGCTGTTGATACTGATTTGTTCAAAACTATTTGGAAGAAAGCAACAATTTGCAGTGCTGGTTGAGCCCCCTTGAGAAAGGTTTCCAGAGTGTATCAAACTAGAATCCATCATAGTTTCTTGATAGAATTATTTTAAATACTATTCGACATAGTCATTAAATAACGATCTGCTAAGGTAATCTTTATGTTTCTAGAGTTCAATGTAATGGTTAAAATTTTTACATGTTTTGCTAAATACCTTAGGTTGGAAACAAAGGAAGATCATATGTAATTAATTCAAGCAGTTGGTTCATGAGTATTTATGTAATATTTGAAATTTAAATTTATGTTCTTTTTTTCCCATCAAACTTCATTACTGTAAATCAGCAATGTGACATGTCTCATGATTATTATTTCCTTAGTAAGTGGGCCATGTCTAAAAGTTTGTACCTTCATGGTTGAACCCTTTGGATTGTATTTCTCCATTAAAGGTTCTGTCTTTCCATAAAGATTATTCTACAGTTGAGTGGATAAAGAAGATTCCTCTACAGTAACACTTTTCAAATCTTGTGCATGTTAGTCACCAGACATGAAGTTAGAATACAAACTCTTTTCAGTAGGCCTGGTGTGGAGTCTGAGAGTCTGCATTTCTGAAGTTTCTTAGATGATATGGGTGCTACTGGCTCACTGAGTACACTTTGAGTAGCGATGCTCTACGTGGCTTTGAGAATGAAAATATAAACTCAGGCCTACAGTCTTACTACTTTCAAAGCATATGCATTCATGTCTGCTTTCCATAGAAACTTTTTCTTCAAAGAAATGAAAGGCAAGAAGTATCATAAGCTAATTTTTCAAACTGGCCACAAATATGACAATATTCCATACAGTAGAATCCCTAGAAAATGATTTATAAATTTTATCTACATCAAGTGCAGAAAGGGGATATGCAGGTAGTCATGTACCATTCTTGAATATCGGCATGGGTTGAAGAATTTGGTAAACCTGAACTGAAAATGGTACCTGGAACGTCATCTTCTTGTCTTGAACTCTTTCTTGAGTTTTATACCATGAAACGTCCTCCCTTTGGTACAGACATTCTGTTTCTCTTAAGCTGTTGGTGTCTGAGTGAGGATTGGTGTGAAAGAGGGAGTCACCTGAATTGTCTGATTTGAGCATGCCAAGTGATTTTTGTCAGGCTCTCTTTTGGTCTTAAATTGTTGGTATAGCTATTGTGAAATATAGTGCCATAAGTTTGTCACAAAATGAAAGGAGAAAAGCAGAAATTTAGTTCTGTGGAATGCACTCAGAAACCAAACAGATGGTGTTCTACAACATTTATGTGGGAAAATGTGTATCTGTCACATAATCTAAAATATGTCTTTTTCACATTTAAAATATTTGGGTCATGATTTAGTTTCTATTGGATTGTTTTTTAAACTTAGAAGAAGAAGAAAGGTCACTGTATTTTAAGGCATATTTGACATGTTACTAATAAAATTTTATTTCTGGTGAAATATAGGTGCTTTTATTAAGTAGGGGAGGAAGGGTCTTAACCGATGGCATTTGCCTTATGTCCCTCAACTCCAGAAGTCTCATTTTAAATGCATATAGCTATATTTCTTTGAACAGTTTATTTTCACTGCAAAATTTGCTTAAATATTCAGAAGACGTTTCCAGTCTCTTGGTGAATTTTTTCACTAGAATTGACCCTGAAATGTTTTTTAGATAGTGTGAGTCATGAGAACACATGACAGAACTCACTCAATTTAGGTCTTATTCAAGTATGAGATCATAAGTCTCAGAGTCAAAGATAATTTTTCTACCCATAAAACAGCAGATGTACCTACTCACTGGTTCCTTATAGATTTGTTAGGCAAAGAACAGGTGGTTCACACCAGGAAGATACATTAATAGACTGTTTCTATTTCTAGTAGGAAATGGTGTTTATTATCAGTTTTGCAAGCCAGTTATTATGATGTCCCCTATAATCCATTGACTTATGTGGGAAATCAGTACCCAAGTATAAGGTATTTTCAAATAACCAACATTGGCATCATGGACTCAATGGACATGAGTCTAAGCAAACTTCAGGAAATAGTGAAGGACAGGGAAGCCTGGTGTGCTGCAGTCCTTGGGGTTTCAAAGAGTCAGACATGACTGAGTGAACAACAAAAACATTTTTCTCTGTGCATCCAGCAAGACAAAGGCTTGATTAATTTTAGTTACTTGAGCAATCTAGGAACAACAAACCTGTATAAATTACAGAGACTTTCATGTATGTGTTAATGGAAACCTGAACACATATGAATGAACACATCTAAGAGGGTGACATAAAGAGCCAATTGGTTTCTGAAAGTGAAAAAAAAAAATCCTTATATGTGATGTAAGTGCCTTGGACACTGCCTGGCTTGCAAAACTGATAATAAACACCATTTCCTACTAGAAAGAGAAGCAGTCTATTAATGTATCTTCCTGGTGTGAATTACCTGCCCTTTGCCTAACAAATCTATAAGGAACCAATGAGTAGTGTATTTTATGGTAATAAATCTTGTCCAAGTGATTCTTATTTTTTCCATTTGTGCTCTATTTTGAGTCTAAAAGCAGGTTGTTATAATTTTCTTTCCTAATTTAAGATTTAAGAAACACACACACACACACACACACACACACACACACACACACTGAGAAATCACAAGTTGCAGAAGGATGGGCTTTTAAAAATTTATTATTATTAAAAAGTAAAAGAAGTGTGACTACTCTAGGGTACTGCTCTTAGGAAGCCTGGAATCTACATGAGAATCCACTTTCCTGGATTCCTGCATAACTGAATGCAATTTAATTGATGCAGTCAGCGTAGATGGAGAGAGCGTCTCCAGATGACTGCCTGGGGATAAGAAGCAGTCATACTGTGGGAGGCAGAACCACAGAAACAGCCTGGATAAGCCACATTGAGAAGCATAAATATTGTAGCACTGTTGAGTTGATGGTAGCATATACAGAGAAGGTTTAACCTCAAAACAAAGACCCAGCACCAAAAAAAGGATTTGATGATCTTTTCCCCTTGTTTTCCATTCCCCCAACATTACTTTCCCACCTCAGTCCACCCCAGCCCTGGCCCAGGCCCTTTAGTTGTGACTTGATTGCTATCACAGAAATTAATGGTCATGGCAAGTTCTACCAGGACCTATCTTTATAAAGTCCTGGTTAAATAATCACAATCATTCCTTTGTACTGTGGCAGTTTTCTTAAAATCATTTGATATGAGTCCACAGAATTAAATATCTTTCACAGTGTGAGGGCCAATCCCAAACGTTCACTTCCCTGGAAGGCATTTGTACTGTTGCCTCATGAATTTTACAATCAGAAATGTTTGTAAATGGTACTGTATAAATACAAGTTATGTTGAATTATCATTACTCCTCTCTAATTAAAAGAGAATATATTAAATAAACTATTGGTTCATACATACAAGCAGAATATGGCAACACTTTGATTGCAGTCACAGTATTTATGTAGTTTATGAGATGTTAAAAACAAAAGTTTTATCAGTATGTCTCATATTCTCTTTTTTAAAATCAATTTGTGGTACAAACTAGGTCACCATTTTTTAATTATCAAATTGAAACAAATTCACCCTCACTTGACCTAATTGTCAAGAAGTCCAGTCTTTCTTCTGGGAACTTTCTTCTTTTCCAAGGTTTTCCAGAACCATTTTCTCTGGTCAGCTTCAGCCCAACACAAGAAAGGGGGACCCTTTAAATCAGCTCATCTTGCCATCAAAGGTGGCAGTAGTTCAACTGTCGATCTTGTGGTGTCACCATGGAGACCAATATCAGCCAGGGCTAACTAAGCCTTATTACTTGTGGTTGCTGTGAATAAGGAAATGACTCCTTATCTTGATTGCCCTATTTTTAAAAAATGCATGTAGGTTAAACTCCTTCTCATGTCAGACTCTCCAAGGAAACTTATACTGTTGATATTAAGTAACAGGAGATCTCAATAAACCAGCAACTGTCGTTTCTATTTAGCTTTCAAAATAAACCAACTCTAAAAACTCTTCACTCTGCCATAGTTGATAGGCCATTAGAAACTGGGACAAATCTAAAATACTAGGTGGTTCACTGTCTCTGGTTTGAATTATGTCCACTTTCCTGGGTCCCTTCATAATTGAATGGATTTCAACTGATGCAGTCAGCATAGATGGAGAGAGCTTTTTGCCTGGGGAGAAGAAGCAGTCATGTTGTGGGAGGCAGAACCACAGAAACCACCAGGACAATGGATACAAAATGCACCAGGGACTTAAATACCTATTTTCATATTTAGTCAAAAAAGGCCCTGGGCATGGGTCCAAAATTTAGTATTGTTGTTTTTCCTTCTTTGAGTTTGCTTTACGGGTGTGAGTACATTTCAGACAGATGGCTAAAGTGATTGCTACTCTCACTTCTGTACATACTTCACAATTAATTTCTTTTCATTGGTTGGGTTTCATCTGAAGAAAATTTTTAATTTCTTTGCATACTACTAGCCCACTGCTTTATAAACTTGTGCCCTATTGCTTTGGAACAAAAACTCAGTGATAGTCCTAGATGTAGAGTTTGACATTACCTGGGAGAATTCAGGTGGCATACTCAACCATAATCAAAATTACAGTACTGGAAAAATGCTCTCAGACATGGTGAAGCTTATATTTTATATCTGAATTATAGCATGACAATAGTTCAGTAATAGTTCCAGCCCTTTTTCTAATATCCAGTTCTTTTCAAGACAACTCCACCTATAAAACATATCCTTAAAAGAAAGTCTGTAGGCTAAGTATTGACTTTAAATCTTGACTTTCCAGTTAAAGTTTACTAGGAAAACTTATTGCCTTAAATATTTTGCTTTTGGGGTATTTCTTGTTGCCTGAAAAATGCAAAGCTATTTTTTAAAAGTTGCTTTCCATGCTAGTATCTTTGGAGTGGTCTGGAACTCTGACCAGGTCTGGGTCTGCCACAATCCATGCCCTGACCATGCATATCTTCCTCTTGGATTAATCCCTTGGTCATTATGTAATATCCTTCTTTGTCTCTTGTTATAGTCTTTTTCCTGGAAATACTGCTGGCTCACTGGTAGGTAGAGCCAGGTCCCAGGGACTCTGGCTGTAGGGACCTAAGGGTCCCTGAATTGGTGTGTGGGTTGGGTGGTGGGCTCCCTCAAGACCTCAGGTGGTTCCAAGGCTGGTGCCTGCCCCACTGGTGGGCAGGGTTGTGTACTGGAGTCTCTAGCTGCAGGATTATGGGAATCCTAGGGCTAGTGCTTGTGTACTGGTTTGTCAGGCTAGATCTTGGGCTCTCTAGTAGACAGGCCCATGATTGGGGTGGCTGTGAGATTAGGAGGTCTTAAGGCAGCCTGCCTGCTAGAAAGTGAGGCTGAAACTCTGCCTGGCTAGTTTCTTGGCCTTTGGCATTCCAGTACTGGTGCTGACAAGCTGCTTGTTGATACCAGGACCCTATGCTAATGGGCTAGAAGGAAGATTCCAAAATGGTACTTGCCAGAACCAGTGTTTATGTGGTTGAACAAGCTCCCCAAAATGGCTGCAGCCAGTGTCTTATGCCGCCAGGGTGAGCTCCAGTTTTCTCTTGCATCTCCAGGATACACTCCAAGATCAGCAGGTAGGTTTGACCCAGGCCCCTTTCAAATTATTGCCTCTGCCCTGTACTACCTGTAAGAGTGGTATCTCTATTTTCCACAGCCTTCTGGGTCTCCTGAAAGTAAGCCTCACTGGCCTTCAAAGCCAAATGTTCTGGGCTAATCTCCCTGCTGTGGACCCCCAGGCAGGTAGTCCAGAGTGAGGCTCAGACCCACTGCTACTTGTGGAAAGTCTCTGCAATTGCTTGATCATGCACCAGAAGTCAAGACCACGTGGTATGGTCTTGACTATACCACAACTCTGCCTCTTGCATCTGTCTCATTATGATTCCTTCTTTATATCTTTCATTGTAGAAGGTCTTTATGCTTTCTGATTAACACTTGCTCTGCAAATAGTGGCAGTTTTGGTGTGCCTCTGAGCGGAGATAAGCTCAGAGTCTTCCTACTCTGGCATCTTGGCCAAGCTCTTCATCTAGAATTGTAGAAAAGATAAAAGAACTTCTTAGACAAACAAAACCTGAAAGAGTCCATTAATGCTAAACCTACCCTAAAATAAATGTTAAATGGTCTTCTCTAAGTAGAAAAGAACAGGTAAGAAGTAAGAATCTATAGGAAAGGAAAAATCCCACTAGTAAAAGCAAATATATATAATAGTAAAGACTATGGCTCAACCACTTAAATAAGCTAGTACAAAGATTAAAAATGAAAAAAATTGTAAAATAAACCATAACACAAAACTGTGAAGTAATAGACATGAACGTGTGAAATGTGATATGAAACACAAAAGATGGGGTAGGCAAGTAAAACAAATGTAGATCTTTTAGAATGTGTTTGAACTTAAAGGACTACTTGTTCAAAATAAGAATATATAATTATAGGTCGACACGTATGAACCCTATGGTAACCACAAATCAAAAACTTACAATAGACATACAAAATCTGAGAAAAAAGAACACAAGCATGTCACTAAAGAAAAATATCAAGCCACAAGGGAAGAAATTGAAGAAGAAAAAATAGAAAAACACGTCAAAAACAACTAGAAAACAAGTAACAAAATGGCAATAAATACATAGGTATCAATAAACACTTTAAACATTCAATGGATGAAATGCTCCAGTCAAAAGACATAGGGTAGCTGATTGGATTAAAAAACAAACCTAGCTCTATGGTATTTATAAGACACAAACTTCAGGTCTAAAGACATACACAGACTGAAAGTGAGGAGATGGAAAAAGATATTTCATGTAAATGGAAATGACAAGAAGCTGAGAAGTAGCAATAGTAAGGAAAAAAGAGAAGACCCAATGAACAAAGTAAGAAATGAAAGAGGAGACTTAATAATCAATATCAGAAAGATTAAAAAAATCACAAGAGAGTATTACAGTTTTATGCCACCAAATTGGACAACCCAAAAGAAATGGATAAATTTCTAGAGCAATACAACCTTGTAAGACAACCAGGAAGAATGAGAAAATCTGAACAGACTGATTACTAGTAATGAAATTGAATTTGTAAAAACAAACAAAAGACCAACTTCCAGCAAAGTCTACAACCAGATGGCTTAACAGGAGAACTCTACCAAACATATAAAGAAGAGTTAATAACTATCCTTCTCAAACTATCCCCAAAAATTGAAGAGAAGGGAACACTATCAAATTCACTCTATGAGGCCACAATTACCCTGATTCCCATACCAGGCAAAGATTTCATCAAACAAGAAAATTATAAGCCACTATCTCTGATGAAAATAGATACAAAAATCCAAAGCAAAGTACTAGCAAACTGAATCCAACAATACATTAAAAAGAACACACCATGGTGTATATTATATGACCAAGACAGAATTTTCCCATTAATGCAAGAATGTTTCAGTATCCACAAATCAATCAATGTGATATACCACATTAGAGAAAGTAAGGAGAAAAATCACAAGATCATTTCAATAGATGCAGAGAAGCTTTTGACAAAATTCATCACCCATTTATGAGAAAAACTTTCATCAAGGTTGGTATACAGGGAACAAATCTTAAAATAATAATGGCCATTTGTGGCAAACCCGTAGTTAAAGCTGAGAGCTTTCTTCTAAAATCAGGATCAAACAAGAATGTTTTTTTCTGCTTAACATAGTATCGGAAGTCCTAGCCACAGTAATCAGACAAGGGAAAAAAAAGGACATCCAAATTGGAAGGGAAGTAGTAAACCTATCACTGTTTGCAGATGACATGATACTAAGTATTAAAAAACCCTAAAGTCTCTACCAAAAATGATTAGAACTAACAAATAATTCAGTAAAGTTGCAGGATATAACATTAATATACAGAAATGTTTCTTTTCTATATATTAATAGTGAACTCTCAAAAAGAGAATTAAAGAAAACAACCCCATTTACAATTGTATCAGATAGAATAAAGTACCTAGGGATAAATTCAACCAAGTGGGGAAAAACTTTTACTCTGAAAACTATAAGGCATTCGTGAAGGGAACTGAACATAATATAAGTAAATGGAAAAATAGTTCATGTTCATGGAATTGGAAGAACTAATATTTTTAAAATGTCCATACTTCTCAAAGGAATCCACAAATTTTATGTAATTCCTATCAAAATACCCATGACACTTTTCACAGAATCAGAAGAAATCACCCTAAAATTTATATGGAATCACAAAAGACCCTGAATAACCAAAGCAATCTTGAGAAAGAACAGAGCTTGAGATATCATAGTCCTTCACTTCAGGCTATCCTAAAAGGCTACAGTCATCAAAATTGTATGTTACTGACACAAAAACTGGCACATAGATCAATAAAACAGAATTTAAAAAAACAGAAATAAACTGATGCACATACTGTCAATTAATCTATGATAAAGGAGGCAAGAATAAACAATAGGGAAAAGACGGTCTCGTTAATAAGTGTCGCTGGGAAAAAACAGCTTCCCAGATCGCTCAGTGGGTAAAGAATCTGCCTGCAGTGCAGGAGATGCAGGCAGGAAGATCCCCTGGAGGAGGCACAGCAACCCACCCCAGCATTCTTGCCTGGAGACTCCCATGGACAGAAAAGACTGGCGGGCTAGTCTATAGTATCACAAAGAGTCAGACACAGCTGAAGTGACTGAGCGTGTATGCAGCACGCACACACAGAAAATTGGAGAGCTACATGTAAAATAATTAAATTAAAATGTTTTCTCACACCATATCCAAAAATAAACTAAAAAATGGATAAAAGAGTTAAATATAAGACTGGAAACTACAAAATTCCTAGAAGAAAATTTGCAGAACACATAAATTGTAGGAATATTTTTTTGGATCTGTCTCCTAAGGCAAAGGAAACAAAAGCGATATTAAACAAATGTGACCTAATAAAACATAGGGCTTTTTCACAGCAAAGGAAACTATTAGCAAAACAGTGTAAAGACAACCTAATGAATGGGAAAATATTTGCAAATGAAATGACTGGTTAAAGTCCATACTATATAAAAGCTCACACAACTCAATATCATAAAATAAACAACCTGATTAAAAGAATATGTAGAGGACTTGAATAGTCATTTATCTAAGGAAGATGAACAGATAGCCAGC
The DNA here is from genome assembly GCF_023091745.1 of Budorcas taxicolor. Taxonomy (NCBI): domain Eukaryota; kingdom Metazoa; phylum Chordata; class Mammalia; order Artiodactyla; family Bovidae; genus Budorcas; species Budorcas taxicolor. Next base: position 72,501,359 of record NC_068919.1, read on the forward strand.
AGTCATATTAAAAGATGCTCAGCATTTTAATTAATAGAGAAACACAAATCAAAACCACAATGAGATATCACCTCACACCCATCAGAATGGCTATCATCAAAAAGACCACAAATAATAAGTGTTGGTGAGTATGTGGAGAAAGTGGAACCCTTGTAGGTCATGGTGGGAGTGTAAATTAATGCAGGCACTAGGGAAAACAGTATGGAGTTTCCTCAGAAAACTAAATATACAACTACCATGTTGTTCAGTTACTAAATCATCTCCAGCTCTTTGCAATCCCATGGACTGCGGCACTCCAGGCTTCCCTGTCCCTCATTCTCTCCTGGAGTTTGCTCAAATTCATGTCCATTGAGTTGGAAATGCCACCCAACCATCTCATCCCCTGTCACCCCCTTCTCCTCCCACCCTCAATCTTTCCCAGCATCAGAGTCTTTTTCAATGAGTTGGCTCTTCGCATCAGATGGCTAAAGTATTGGAGCTTCCGCTTCAGCATCAATCCTTCCAATGAATATTCAGGGTTAATTTCCTTTAGGATTGACTGGTTTCATCTCCTTGCTGTTCAAGGGACTCTCAAGAGTCTTCTCCAGTACCACAATTCAAAAGCATCAATTCTTTGGCACTCAGCCTTCTTTATGGTCCAGCTCTCACATCCATACATGACTACTTGAAAAACCCTAGCTTTGACTATACTGACCTTTGTTGGCACAGTGATGTCTTTTTATGCTGTCTAGGTTTGTCATAGCTTTTCTTCCAAGAAGCAAGCATCTTTTACTTTCATGGGTGCATGTCACCATCCACAGTGATTTTGAACCCCAAGAAAATAAAGCCTGTCACTGTTTTCACTTGGTCCAGCAATTCCATTCCTGGGTATATGTCTGAAGCAAACAAAAACACTAATTCTAAAAAATACACCCACCACAATATTTATAGCAGCATTATTTACAATAGCCAAGATATGGATGCAACCTTAGTGTCCATCAACAGATGAATGGATAAAGAAGTGGTATATACACAGAAACACCCACACAATGGAATACTACTCAGCCGTAAAAATAAAAAAATTTGCCATTTACAACAAAATAAAGGCCCTAGAGTGTATTAAGCTTAGTGAAATGTCAGACAAGAAAGACATATTTTATGTTATCATTTATATGTGGAATCTAAAAAATAAAATGAATAAATGAATATAACAAAGAGGCTCATGAATATAGAGATCAAACTACTGGTTACCAGTACAGAGTGGGAAGAAGTATGAAGCTAGACAGAGGTATGAGATTAACAGATGCAAACTACCATGTATACAATTAATAAGCTACAAAAATGTATTGTTCAGCACAGGGAATATATGTTTTATAAAAACTTTAAATTGAATGTTATCTATTAAAGTGTTACTACTAATTCAGAAATAATAATAAATCCTTAGTTTTCCATTTATCCTGGGATCCCCTCCAAAAAGGCCTGGTATAAAATGCCTCCCAATGAATAATTCTGATGCTTCTCAGGAAAGATCTCAAAACATGAGGCATTTCTTCTCTGTAAAAGATGCTTTGTTCTATTCCAGTGTGTATGTATTAATTATCTCTGTATGGGAGGCTTCAAAAGAAGAGTCCCTTTTTCCTGCCAAAGACATGCTGGAGAAACTTAAAATGTATATACTCATTCACACCACAAATGAAATGAGGCCACTGATGTCAGAGGACAGAGAGTAAAACATGGCTATAACATTCCCCCCTTGGGTATTTTCCAGGCCATGTTCTTTTGAGCTAAGTGATATTCACAATCACACAACCACAACCATAGACTTCCCAGCACAAAGCCTTCTTCCAAAAAAGAGTACCAATCAGACAGAGCATCTGACTCAATACCTGTGGCCAGAAGCCTGAGTAACAGCCCTTCCCCCAAGTTTGGCAGTATATGCAAACACACCCATGAGCCAGATGGCTATTGGTCTGATTCACAGGAATGTACTATGGGGACCAATGATGTGTCCAATTTTTAAGTCCCACCCCCACAGTTCATCTTGAGAGGAGATAAACACAGTTAGGCAATTTGGCAGAGAACTGGAATTTCAAAGCTGTTTGAGAGTTTGTAGTTTGGACTACTAGAAGAGTTTCTTCACGAGCCTTATTTATTATGCAGTTAACATTATTATTAACAAATGCTAGATAATTTAACAGTTTAGTTTTCATATTAAGCATGTTTAAAAATGTGTTACTTTGTGTAATTTGTGATTTTTGTCTGTCTCCTTCACTATACCTTGAGGTCCCCAAGAGACAGAGTGTCTTTTGCTTTTCTCTTTATCCTCAAGAGCTAAATAAATGTTTCTTGAATAAATAAATGAAGAGATATACACATGGCTGTGAAATTCCCTTTACAGAACATTTCACACACAGTGAAACTCAGGTAGGCCCATACCTAATTATTAGGATGGTAGTCAAAGTAGGTCCTTTCAACAAAACACACAATTCCTATTCACTAGATGTTTACAATCCAAGAGAATCAATATTGCAAATGAAAAACTAACAGACAAATGAAACTACCAAGTAAAAGACCTGCTAAATAAATGCGGATGCTAAAGTAGAACGCATTGACAAATGGATGTGCTGCTAGGGAAGGTGTTTTCAGGACAAGGTAAACAGACCTAATTCCTAATCTTTGTCAGCATTGCCATGGAGAATGACTGGTGCTGGTGTGGTCAGAGAAAATCTTCAAACAGGTAAATAAAAGCTTGCCAAGATTAAATGAGTAGAGGAGGTAAGTGTTTTATATAGTAGTTTTTGAATACATTGCAAAAGATCATATGAATAGATGGAAAGATTAGGATTGACTGTGCTTTTATCCAGACCCTAGAAAGGCTTCAGGGAGAGAGAGAAAAAAAAGAGGTTTTAGGAGCAATCCATGAAAAGTTGTAGGTGTTTCCACTGAAGCAATAAATGAATGATTGCTCAACTTTATATTGAATGTCAGCAGTAAGTAAATATACAATTTGGGGTTCTTAATTTCAAACCCAGGGCTGAGTCCACTCCCCTTAAAGGTAGCCTCTGGTATTGTACAGTTGGGCTAGAATGAGGCTAGAGTTTAACATATTAAAAAAAAAAGATATATCAATAAGAATTCTTTTTGTCTCACGTGACAGAAACCCAACTAGTTTAGGTAAGAGTTGGGGTGAGGAAGGGTGGAGAATCAGCCAGGGCTAATTCTGGGTATTTAAAGAGACACTGTTGGATTCAAAGAACTCGCTCCAGTGCCTGGTTCTGGCAACTGAAGATTATTGTTTCTACTTACACTCTTTTAGAGAGTTTATTTTGAAAGTCAATGTTGGGCAATTCTTTCGTTGTTCTTGTCTGTATCTATCTTTCTTCTGAAACATTGGATGCTTCAGCTTTAATGTGTGGTGCAAGAATTTCTGAAAGTAAAAACTACATCTGATAATATTTCAGAACTGCCATCTTATTATACTAATTTGTGATAGACTTGGATTTCTGCTGATATTTATAAGCCCAAATGAAAAAGGGATGCTCTTCTAACAGTGATTAATATTATTCATAAAATATGAGTAGTTTCAGTAACTTCAACATAAATTAATGGTATTTAATTTGTGTTTTAAATATGAAATCTCTCTTCATTCTCTTCCACCTGATACCAGCAGAGGTTGAATGTATCTATATTTTCCTTTACATTAATTAATTATCAACTTCAGGACTTTTTAGATAATGGGTGATCTCAACAATTTCTGAACAGATTTATACAGCCTATATGAATAATAAAACTGAATTTTGAGGAAATAATGTGGAGGGAAAAGCCCTCGAGGTTTAAATGTACATGTCAAGAATTCCTTGACTTAGTTTCTAGTTTCCAGTACAATGTCCACTCTAAAGGCACCCTTTCCCTACAGCTCCCCACAACCCCAACTCTGCCACACACACCAGACCAAGAACTCAACATATCTTTAAAACTAAGCTGCAGTTTATCTAATTCTGGCTTCTGGGATTATTTTCTATTGTATAAGACAAAAAGAACTGAAATGATTCCTGACATCTTTTTGCTACTGGAAACTTCATGAAATTTTACCATCCTCATCCTTGTCTCATTGTTGCTTTCTGACTGGGAACTTTATTCTCCTATTTGAGTACCATTCCACGCCTGTTTCTCTGTGCCTCATTAGTACTTGTCTTTACACATTAATTTGAGCATGGAAACTTCCACAAAACAACAAGACAAGCAATGAGCATTTGGGTGGAGAGGTGGCAAAGAGTTCTGTTTTGTATTATTGGAGATATAGTTCAAAAAGGCTTTTAGTGCAGGCAAAACCAAAAATAGCTGTAAATCTCCAATGGTTCACAATATCAGAGAGTCAAATGGCAAGAATAGGGATGATTAATGATTTCACTGAATCCAGCCAAGTCATAATACAGAAATATCTGCAAGCTCTGGAAATAGAGTTAGATGCTTTGTATATCACTATGCCTTCCACTTGTAAAGGCCCCGTACTAAAACTCAGTTGGTAAACATTGAGTCTAGACTATTTTCCTCTCTTTCCATGAGGAGTAAACTTAAGAATAGATCTCAACAATAGCTGTGGTGTTGCTCAACATGTAAAACTATTACAGAATAAAAGAAATATTACATAATGTTTATACCTCAAAAAATAGAAATCTTTCTAAATGAATAACCCCCAGAGTTAGAAAAGTGTTTAGAAAAAAGTAGTGTCTACAGTAACATATGTAACGACGTGGCATCTATAAAAAAGGAAGAGAAAGCTATAAAAAGAGAATAAGTTGCAAACAAAAGATTTCAGTTGAGCTTCAGTTAAAAGTGAAGATGCAGTTGAGTGAGATCAGAGAAGTTACACTAGTTAAAAATACAAAGCAGATTAAAATTAATATTGGAAACAAAGCAAACTCAATATGAAATCCATAATTAATTTCTACTAAACAATTTAGTGAATCAGCTATACGTATACCTATATCCCATTCCTTTTGGACCTCTCTCCCCACCAGTCCCACCCATCTAGGTCACCACAGAACACGGAACTGAGTCCCCAGTGCTATACAGCATTTCCCCACTAGCTATTTTATACATGGTAGTGTATGTATGTCAATCGCAACCTCCCAGTTCATCCCATTTCTCCTTCTCCCCATCTTCTATCCATGCATCCATTCTCTATGTCTGTGTCTCTGTTCCTGCCCTGAAAACTGGTGCATCTTAAAACCTCTATGTCTTTGTGTGCCTCAGAATACTCTTCATCCTCGACTCTATCAGCTTTGTACCAGTGGCATGTTTTGAATACATCAGGTCAAGAGGAGTCCAGGGAAGTCCTCAGCAACATCTATGGTGTTGCTCAACTTGAGCATGATTCTCAGTAACTTTGATCAGATCTACTTAGGGAATGATAATGGGAAGCTGGTAATTGAGAATGACTTGAAATTAGTGGGGCACCAAACTAGAAACTGTGTGCTTCACTTGGGCTTGAAGGCAATGGCAGCATGGGCATAATTGAGAACTGGGTGACCCAACACAACAGACAGCAGAAAGTGTGTTTGCCTAATAAGGGTGACATTGAACCAACTGAATGGGCACCATATCCATGAGTATACTCTGCTATGGGTGATCTTTTATAACAGAATTCCCATTAGTTGTGAAATCGAGGAAAACAACAGAATGGGAAAGACTAGAGATCTCTTCAAGAAAATTAGAGATACCAAGGGAACATTTCATGCAAAGATGGGCTCGATAAAGGACAGAAATGGTATGGACCTAACAGAAGCAGAAGATATTAAGAAGAGGTGGCAAGAATAAATGGAACTGTACAAAAAAGATCTTCACGACCGAGATAATTATGATGATGTGATCACTCATCTAGAGCCAGACATCTTGGAATGTGAAGTCAAGTGGGCCTTAGAAAGCATCACTACGAACAAAGCTAGTGGAGGTGATGGAATTCCAGTTGAGCTATTTCAAATCCTCAAAGATGATGCTGTGAAAGTGCTGCACTCACTATGCCAACAAATTTGGAAAACTCAGCAGTGGCCACAGGACTGGAAAAGGTCGGTTTTCATTCCAATCCCAAAGAAAGGCAATGGCAAAGAATGCTCAAACTACCGCACACTTGCACTCATCTCACATGCTAGTAAAGCAACGCTCAAAATTCTCCAAGCCAGGCTTCAGCAGTATGTGACCGTGAACTTCCTGATGTTCAAGCTGGTTTTAGAAAAGGCAGAGGAACCAGAGATCAAATTGCCAACATCTGCTGGATCATCGAAAAAGCAAGAGAGTTCCAGAAAAACATCTATTTCTGCTTTATTGACTATGCCAAAGCCTTTGACTGTGTGGATCACAATAAACTGTGGAAAATTCTGAAACAGATGGGAATACCAGACCACCTAACCTGCCTCTTGAGAAATCTGTATGCAGGTCGGGAAGCAACAGTTAGAATTGGACATGGAACAACAGACTGGTTCCAAATAGGAAAAGGTGTACGTCAAGGCTGTATATTGTCACCCTGCTTATTTAACTTATATGCAGTGTACATCATGAGAAACGCTGGACTGGAAGAAACACAAGCTGGAATCAAGATTGCCGGGAGAAATATCAATAACTTCAGATATGCAGATGACACCACCCTTATGGCAGAAAGTGAAGAGGAGCTAAAAAGCCTCTTGATGAAAGTGAAAGAGGAGAGTGAAGAAGTTGGCTTAAAGCTCAACATTCAGAAAACGAAGATCATGGCATCCAGTCCCATCACTTCATGGGAAATAGATGGGGAAACAGTGGAAACAGTGTCAGACTTTATTTTTGGGGACTCCAAAATCACTGCAGATGGTGACTGCAGCCATGAAATTAAAAGACGCTTACTCCTTTGAAGAAAAGTTATGACCAACCTAGATAGCATATTCAAAACAGAGACATTACTTTGCCGACTAAGGTCCGTCTAGTCAAGGCTATGGTTTTTCCTGTGGTCATATATGGATGTGAGAGTTGGACTGTGAAGAAGGCTGAGCACCGAAGAATTGATGCTTTTGAACTGTGGTGTTGGAGAAGACTCTTGCGAGTCCCTTGGACTGCAAGGAGATCCAACCAGTCCATTCTGAAGGAGATCAACCCTGGGATTTCTTTGGAGGGAATGATGCTGAAGCTGAAACTCCAGTACTTTGGCTACCTCATGCGAAGAGTTGACTCATTGGAAAAGACTCTGATGCTGGGAGGGATTGGGGGCAGTAGGAGAAAGGGACGACCGAGGATGAGATGGCTGGATGGCATCACGGACTCGATGGACATGAGTCTGAGTGAAATCCGGGAGATGGTGATGAACAGGGAGGCCTGGCGTACTGCGATTCATGGGGTCACAAAGAGTCGGACACGACCGAGCGACTGAACTGAACAGCACATGTGGTCAGAGGGCATTGGATATGGGGATTGATTTGAAATTCTGTCTGCATAAATTTAGGGTATTATTAAATTTGAGGAAATAAGAAAGAAAGAAAGTGAAGTGGCTCAGTCGTGTCTGACTCTTTGCGACCCCATGGACTGTAGCCTACCAGGTTCCTCTGTCCACGGGATTTTCCAGTCAAGAATACTAGAATGGGTTACCATTCCCTTCTCCAGGAGATCTTCCTGACCCAGGGATTGAACCCGGGTCTCCTGCATTGTAGGCAGATGCCTTACCATCTGAGCCATCAGGGAATAATCTTGCCAATCAGTCTGGGCTTTCTAAAAATGCAGAAGCTGAGTTAAGGATCAAAAATACTAATACTTTATTTGGGGAACACAAGCCAAAGATAGTGAGTCCTGGAAAAAGTGAAGTGAAAAATGGATCAGTGGTTAATAGCTTCACAGAGAGTAAGAGGAGACTCGATAGGTCATGTACCAGGAGCATTTACTTGGCACGCAAGTTGAAAGGTTGGAAGAAAGGAGCTGCACTTTGGATAGTCCATGGAGGGGAGAAGGGAGAGAGAATTTATCTGCTCAGCTCCTTCCTATTCCCTGTTTCTCATTGGCCAAGGCCACCAGTGCTTCCAAGATTCACTAAGTGAATACTCAGCCAGGTATGATACCATGCCTACAGTATGTCATTTCTTCTTCCTCTTTTTTTTTTTGCAGCATGTCATTTCATATGAGTTCAGAAATAAAGAGGCCATATGGCAGAGATAATCTCAGGAAGGCAGGCAGGACCATTAGAATAAAGTAAAGGAATCTAAGGCATGCCTACAGGGTTTTCAGCCCATTCATGCACTAAAAGTTGGTGTCATATGGACACTCAATCAACTGAAGTTTCAACTGATCTCATATATAGCCTTCTGATTCACTGCAGTGGCAAGGCAGTGGTGGTGATAATAATGAAGTTGTAGAGCTTGGCAACATCTATGGGAACACAATGGGCTAGGGAATAGAGAATTCCAACTTTGACTTCTTATCATTTTCAGTATCATCACCAATATCAGAACTAGACCTAGTCTTCAAACTGCTAAACCAAGAAGCTCACAGACCTGTATTCTGGTAGCAGTTTGTGTGCATGTGTGCCCTACTGTGTCTGATTCTTTGTGATCCTATGTACTGTAACCTGCCAGGTTCGGTCTGGAAAGCTGGGCGCTGGCCTGGAGCTGTGACCAAACGGTGGGCTCCTTCAGGCGTGAGTGCGTCTGACCCCACCATCAGCCGCCTTAAGGATCTGTCAGTTTGGAAGCTTTACAACTTCTCAGTCTGTACGAGCCATTGTGTGTGTGAAAAATGTTTTTATGGGGATTCTGGTGGGAAAGCCTAGAGGAAGAATAAAAGGAGCTCTCTGGGCCCCTGTTTAGATGGGTTAACTTTTATATTCTATATCTAATTAATTCCATATTCTTTAAAAAAATTCCCTCTCCAGGGAATTTTCCAGGCAAGAATACTAGAGTGGGTTATTGGAGTGGGTTGCCATTTCCTACTTCAGGGGATCTTCCCAACTCAAGGATTGAACCCACATCTCCTACGTCTCCTGCACTGGCAGGTGAATTCTTTACCAGTGGGCCAGCAGTTTTTTAATCCAGTCAAAAATAGCAACAGTGATTTTATTACCAGTAGCAAGGTGGCGCTAGTGGTAAAGAACCCACCTGCTAATGCAGGAGACATAAGAGACATGGGTTTGATACCTGAGTAGAGAAGCTCCCCTGGAGAAGGGCATGGCAACCCACTCCAGTATTCTTACCTGGAAAATCCCATGGATAGAGGAGCCTGGTGAACTGTAGTTCACAGGGTCGCAAAGAGTCGGACCAAATGAAGCAACTTAGCATGGGGCATGGGCAGTATTCACAGGCCTAGTTTCTGCCATGTCTTCCTTGCCAGTGATGAGAAGCTATAGATGGAAGAGCTTCTGGGTTTACTCTGTTTTCACCAATAACTATGAGACTTTGAGGCTACAATTTTGTATTGTTAGGTATATTTTCCTGACAAGACCATCCTTTCCTGGTTCTTAATATAATGCAGCTATCTATATTAAAATATAAATCCCTAAGCCTGTATTAATGTCAAATCCAATTATTTATCTGAGACATATAGCTTTAACTCTTGCTCAAAAAAAGTAGTTTATTTCTGAAGATTTCCAGAAGATTTCCTTTTCTGCTTTTAAGCTAGTTCAGTTCAGTTGAGTCGCTCAGTCGTGTCCGACTCCTTGCGACCCCATGAATCGTAGCACGCCAGGCCTCCCTGTCTATCACCAACTCCCGGAGTTCACTCAAACTCATGTCCATCAAGTCAATGATGCCATCCAGCCATCTCATCCTCTGTCGTCCCCTTCTCCTTCTGCCCCCAGTCCATCCCAGCATCAGGGTCTTTTCAAATGAGTCAACTCTTCGCATGAGGTGGCCAAAGTACTGGAGTTTCAGCTTTAGCATCAGTGAACACCCGGGACTAATCTCCTTTAGAATGGACTGGTTGGATCTCCTTGCAGTCCAAGGGACTCTCAAGAGTCTCCTCCAACACCACAGTTCAAAAGCATCAATTCTTCAGCACTCAGCTTTCTTCACAGTCCAACTCTCACATCCATATATGACTACTGGAAAAACCATAGCCTTAACTAGACGGTTACAGTTCTGTGTATTCTTGCCACCTTTTCTTAATATCTTCTGCTTCGATTCGGTCCATACCATTTCTGTCCTTTATCAAGCCCATATCTGGTGATACTAATTGTTGAGAATCAGGTGTGTAGTAGTGGTGAATTTTCCTTTGTCTGCTTACTTTGTACTTCAGCAGGAGTACCCCAGGCTTTCTGTCCCATCATTTGAAAGATAATGTTTACCTTGAATTAAATTTCCATGTATATGAGAGTCCATTCTTGAATTCGCTGCTCTGTGTCATTGATATGCTTTCCTATTCTCCTGCTACTGGTCCACTACTTTATGATAGCCTTAATGGAAATTTGGATATCTTGTAGAGTAAGCCACCACATACTATTGGTTTTCACATTAAAAAAAGAAGTCTGTATGTTCTTACTCATACAGTTGGGAATCAGCTGTCAGGTTCAGTGATCATTGTAGACTCATTGGAGAGAAGTTATATATTTACAGTAGTAAATTTGTCCATACAGGGACACTGTTGGGGAGGTCATCTAGACGACTTGAGTACCATGTGACCAGTGAGCCCCACCTGGGTAATTGTAGGCACCTCACCTCCTTTCTGTCCTTGGAAGGTACATTCTGCCCATCATTCCCACATTAGGAACTATTCCAAGGACATAGCCGTGAGAGAATAAGGTGTTAATGAGACCATGTGATCCGAATACGTGGATGAACCCAGTTAAGGCCTCCGTATAAGCTCAAGATTCTGTTGGGCAGCTGTGGAGATCTATTTATCTGTGGCTGCCTAGGGCAAGCTTCACAGGTATTAATACATTTATATAAATTCCTTAGCTTGTTAAACCTGCCACCTACCAATCTGGTGGTTCTACATCTTTCTTTAGTCTCTCCTTGCCTTCCATGTATGGGGATCAATTTGTAAACCAGCAGATACACTAAGTCTTTCTGTTTTTTCAAGTTTCTTTTATATCTGCCAGTGAGCACTTTTTTGAAATTGAAGTATATTTAATTTACAATGTTGTTTTATCCGGTGGGGTTTTACAGTTCATTTCCCTAAGGTTTGCACATCTGTTTTAGTTTTATTGCTAATTAGTTCATGGGCTTTGTTGCTATAGAGAATTGGATCATTTTTAAAAATTAAATTTGCTCAGCTATCATTGTTGAGTTATAGGAAATCTGTTGATTATTTTGTTGTTGATCTTATCTAGCCACTTTACTGACTCTAATAGTTTTCTACTTCATTTACCTCATTTACCTAGGTAATAGAGTAACTTCAAAAATGGTAGTTTTATTGCTTTTTTTCTGGTCATTTTAATTATAGATTTTCCTTGGACTTGAGATGTAGTGTTGACTAATAACAGTTCTAATGGGCTTCTTTGTCCTGTTCTTTGTGGAAATATTTTAAATGTTACACAACTAAGTATACAATTTCCTGTAGTTTTCTTCAGTTAGATTTTCATTAGGAAGCATGTGAAATTTTATTGAAATTATTTTTGGTATCTGTTGATAAGATGCTTTGATTAGTTTCATTTTTTATTTAATAGATTTCCTAATGATGAACAATTCTTAACATTTGTAAGATAAATGCTATTCAGTTGTAAAGTCATATTCTTTTAACTCACTTTTGAATTTGAGTTGCTGAGGTCTTGTTTAGGAATTTCTTTTCTCTGTTTGTAGTGAAATGGTTCTTTTTTCTTCTGTTTTGGTATCAAAATGATAATGACTTTGAGCTATTACCCTGAAAAAGGTAAAAGCAAAGGAAACGCACTGCATTTAGGCAACAGTAGTAGTAGCAGTGTTAGTTGCTCAGTCGTGTCCAACTCTTTGCGACCTCATGGACTGTGGCCTGCCAGGCTCCTCTGTTCATGGGATTCTCCAGGCAAGAATACTGGAATGGATTGCCATTCCCTTCTCCAGAGGATCTTCCCGACTCATTTAGCGATACAAGTTATAAAATAAGTATGAAAACATAAAATCTGAAAGCATGGTATTTTAAGGCTGAATTTACCATTATGGAACTTGACATAATAAAAGTAAATGATTCTACTGGTGGAAAAGATACAGATTATTTTAAAATAAAGAGCACATTGTATGTGTGTATATAAGATATATATATATGTTATATATTATAATAAATAAAGTTATATACTATGGTGGAACATAACAATCAGAGAAAATGTTATAGTCATATATATTCTTCTTTTTAAAAACAGCAAATGAAAATAGATGAATAAGGCATTCAATTGCAGAATTTAGAATATTACAGTAAAGCAGACATGAAAAAAGCATATACATTCAGAAGTTAATGTATTATAAAACAGAAATTTGTAGCTTTGGTAAGTAAAGTCAATATATAGCTCTCAGAAAAACCAAACCATAAAATAGAGTCATCACTGCCGTTGGATTAAAAAAACAGACAAAAAGATTTACAAAGAGTGCTATAACACCATAAATGGGAAACTTGGAAAAATAGGAGGTATGTATAGCTTTCTTTATGCCTGCAATGTGAAAATCAGATTAAAATGGATAACTTTCTAAGAAATTGTAAATAACCACAACTGAAGAACATGAATTGATAACCTGAAAATACAGATGTCTTTTTTATCAAAATTTTTTGTTAAATATTAATTTTGAAAAATGAAAAAACATGAAGTTGATAAGTTGAAGATATAGATTAAGAAAAAATTTAAAAAATTATCAAACAAGTGATAGCAATAAAAAAGCTGTGGGTTTAGATGTTCTCACCAACGAATTATTTCAAGCTTTGGAGACATATATTAACTGTTATGTAATGTAGAAAAAAATAATCTCTTCAATTCACTTTTCAAAAATATTTTATTGAAATATAGTTGATTTATAATGTTGTATTAGTTTCAGGTATTGATTCAATTATATATGTAACACAATAAAATAAATACAGAGAAGAAAGAACAAACTGACTTTGTTTATTCTTAATAGTAAGTTTGGCAGTAAATTAGGAGAGTATTTTACCAAGACCAAATTAATTTTACTTTGGGGATATATGGATGATTTCACTAGAAAACTAGTGATAAAGCATATTACATTGGTAATTTAAAGGAAGAAAATGGAATATTTAAAATTTCAGATAAAAATGAATCTCTGATTAAACTAGATGCATAAGAAGTTTTAAAAAGATGATAATATCATTCTATCAAAAATCTATACATTAGGTACTTAATGAAACCCCAGAAGCACTTTCATTATAATTAGGAGTGAGCCAAGAATGTCTACTATTGTCTACTTATATTTAATATTGCCCTAGAATTTCTAGGTACGGGTTCAGAAAGAGATAGACATTATTAGTTTTAGATGGCATTTTTCTACAGACATAATACAAGATAATCTATTAAAAAGCCACTCTTAGTAAAGAAAACATTTAAATAAGGAGCTGTTAAAAAACTAACTTTCTGATTAACTAGTAAATATCAGCTAGGAAAAAAAATCATGTAATAGAGATACCATTTAGAATAGCAATAAAAACAAATATTTAAGGTAATAATGAGTGTATCCTGTATAATAGAGTTACCACAGTATTAAAAGGATATATGAAAGAGCTGGGACCATATATTTGAGTGGGAGTTCCAAAAACTGGCTTAGAGATTAAAGCGTCTGCCTGGAATGCAGGAGACCCGAGTTCGATCCCTGGGTCAGGAAGATCCCCTGGAGAAGGAAATGGCAACCCACTCCAGTACTCTTGCCTGGAGAATCCCATGGAGGGAGGAGCCTGGTAGGCTACAGTCCATGGGGTCGCAAAGAGTCGACTGAGCGACTTCACTTTCACTTTCCAGAAAACTATGAACATATAGTTTTTCCCAAATTAATTTATGTTTAATAGGATTGTAATAAAATGACTTCTGTTTTATCTTTTTACAAAACTTATTCAGGCTCATGGGAAAACAATTTTTTTTCATTCATGTTTGCAGGATTATTGGAGACTCTGAGAACGCTGAACTTAATAACAGTTCAGTTCAGTCGCTCAGTTGTGTCCGACTCTTTGCGACCCCATGAATCGCAGCACGCCAGGCCTCCCTCTCCATCACCAACTCCTGGAGTTCACTCAGATTCACGTCCATCGAGTCAGTGATGCCATCCAGCCATCTCATCCTCTGTCGTCCCCTTCTCCTCCTGCCCCCAATCTCTCCCAGCATCAGAGTCTTTTCCAATGAGTCAGCTCTTCTCATGAGGTGGCCAAAGTACTGGAGTTTCAGCTTTAGCATCATTCCTTCCAAAGAAATTCCAGGGTTGATCTCCTTCAGAATGGACTGGTTGGATCTCCTTGCAGTCCAAGGGACTCGCAGGAGTCTTCTCCAACACCACAGTTCAAAAGCATCAATTCTTCAGCACTCAGCCTTCTTCACAGTCCAACTCTCACATCCATATATGACTACTGGAAAAACCATAGCCTTAACTAGATGGACCTTAGTCGGCAAAGTGATGTCTCTGCTTTTGAATATGCTATCTAGGTTGGTCATAACTTTTCTTCCAAGGAGTAAGCGTCTTTTAATTTCATGGCTGCAGTCACCATCTGCAGTGATTTTGGAGTCCCCAAAAATAAAGTCTGACACTGTTTCTACTGTTTCCCCAGCTATTTGCCATGAAGTGATGGGACTGGATGCCATGATCTTCGTTTTCTGAATATTGAGCTTTAAGCCAACTTTTTCACTCTCCTCTTTCACATTCATCAAGAGACTTTTTAATTCCTCTTCACTTTCTGCCATAAGGGTGGTGTCATCTGCATATCTGAGGTTATTAATATTTCTCCCAGCAATTTTGATTCCAGCTTGTAAGCACATCCTACTGGAGACACCATAGAACCTCTTCTTTTTCCTGTTTATTTCCACACGGAAGATTATTTATTACTTTTAAGAGAAAAGTATCTTACGCATGAATAGACAAAAAAGTCCCCATATCCAATCAATAGTTTGGACATCAGGAAATCAGCTTAATTTAATTATAGTTAATTCTTTTAAGATTGAGGCATACTTACATATAACATCTTATTAGTTTCACATGTTGGCTCCCAGGTGGCGCTAGTGGTAAAGAACCTGCCTGTCAATGCAGGAGACATAAAGAGATGTGGGTTCCATCTCTGGGTTGGAAAGAGCCCCTGGAGGAGGGCATGGCAACCCCCTTCAATATTCTTGCCTGGAGAATCCCCTGGACCAGATATGCAGATGACACCACCCTTATGGGAGAAAGTGAAGAGGAACTAAAAAGCGTCTTGATGAATGTGAAAGAGGAGAGTGAAAAAGTTGGCTTAAAGCTCAACATTCAGAAAAGGAGCCTGGTCCCTGGGTCGCAAAGAATCAGACATGACTGAAGCGACTTAGCACAGAACAGTTTTAGATGTACACTGTAATGGTTCAACTTTTGTATATATTATGAAGTGATCACATTTCTAGCTAAACTAGCTAACATACATCACTACACATAGCTACAGTTTTTTCAGTTTTAATCAAATCTAGTTAATCAACTTTTTGGATTTCTGAATCAAGCTTTTAGTGCCTTTTATAGGAAACATCTGCCTGATCCCCAAATTCTCATTTTATTTTTTCATCTAGATTTATTTATGTCTATGATTAATTTTAGTTAATTTTTATATGATATAAGGAATGGATAAAGATTCTTTTTCTTTTTTGTGTATGGATGCTCAATGTTTCTAGCACCATTGGTTGCAAAGACTATCCTCTTCACTGAATAAACCTCTTATCTTTCTCAAAATGCAATTGCTTGCATAGATATGGGTCTAACTCTGGACTTTTTTTTAATTCTAGTTACATAGTTATCTATGTTTACAAAAGTGACACACTGTTGTGTAACTTTATGAAAAGTCTTGAAATTAGGTAGTATCTGTCACTTAACTTTTTTTTCTTCTTTCCTGAAGTTGTTTGGTGATCCTAGACCTTTTGAATTTTCATATATCTATGGCTGCTAAAAAACCTGCCAAAATTTTGATTGGGATTGTGTTGATGAATGTAGGCATAATTGATACTACTGTAATTATCTTACTGAATATATTAATTGAATTATCTTACTGAATATATTAACCCATATACATACAATGTGCATTTCTCCACTCATCTTGTGCTGAGAACTTTTAAGATCTGCTCTCTTAGCAACTTTCAAATTTGCAATCCAGTGTTATTAATTATTGTCATCATGCTGTACATTATTTCCCAAGATTTAGTTATTTTGTCACTGGAAATTCATATGTTCGATCCTCTTCACTTATTTCACCCACCCTCCATGCCCTACCTCTGGCAGCTGTCAACTCTCTGTATCTAAGAGCTCTTCTATTGTTTCTCTTTTAGACTCCACACAGATCATATGGTATTAAAAAATTGTTGCAGTGAACATGGGAGTGAATATGTATTTTGCAATCAGTGTTTTCATTTTCTTTTTTAACTTCTATTTGGGACTTTCATATATTTTAAAAATCTCTTTGTACAAGTTTGCACTGTATTCATCCATTTTCCCCTGGGTTTGGTAAATATCTTTACGACCATTACTTTGAACTCTTTATCTGGTAGATTACTTATCTCTGTTTCATTAAAGTTTTTTCTTCTGATATTTTGATTTTGTTTCTTCATTTGGAACATATTCCTCTGCTTTTTTTTTTTTTTTTTCATTTTGCTTGATTCTCTGTATTGGTTTCTATAAGTTAGATAAAATAGCCACCACTCCCAGTTTTGAGGGAGTGGACTTGTGTAGGAGATGAAAATTACTGCTTAACCCTGCTCTAGCTCTTGTTTGTCTCCCAAAGCTTTGTGATTGTCTAAGCAGCCTATCGCATTTTTAATGGTTTCCAGTAATTGAGAATATGCCAAGACCTGATCAGTGTCCCAAAAAGAAGGATATCATTTAGCATCTGGATTCAGGGTGATTGGAAGCCAGACCTTCAGGCAACACTTTTTAAAGTATGAAAATATATGTTGTCAAATGCATGCAGTCTTATAGGCTGCATAAGCCTTATAAGTCCTACAGGCATCAGCCCTGCTGGCCACCAATGTCGAGTGATCTAGAGGCATCCTCTGGGTGACTGTCAGAAAACCAGGGCTCCAGATGAGTGTATAAGCTCCAGTCTGGGAGGTACTGGTGCTCTGGAGGGCAGCAGAGGGAGATTGTCCACTTGCTGTAACCTGTAGAAGGGATTATAGTCAGCCCTTAGATGTGTATTTAATTAGAAGCCTGCTTCTCAGGCTGTAGCTCTAATAGGCCTCTGTCACAGGAAGACTGAACTCCTGGGTCTGTAGTTGCTGGCTGGCCCCATGGGTGGTAGCTGTCTGAGAACTTTTTCTCCATTGTATATAATCCTATAGGACCTTCAAGTGTGTCCCACTGGCAACATAGCCAGGAGATGTATAGGCATCCCCTGGCAGCAGCAAAAACTGGGTCATCAGATATAAAAACTGGGACAACAGGATGTGTGTAGAACTACTGTAGATCACCCCAGTTGGAAATATGCACCAAATGAGATGCCTGCCCCTCAGGTTAAGGTTCCAAGACAAGCAAATGAGCCTCTCCTTAAAAGTCTGGGCACTCCTCCACTGGTTGCTCCCATGCTGGGCCTGTGGATCTGAGCAGGTAAACCTTTTAATAGCCATTTCTCAGGGGTGTGAGCCCCACTGGCTTTCAATGTTTTGGCAGTACATGTCTTAAAAGTTGGGGAGTCCCTGATGCAGGATTGAAACCCTTGACTCTTCAGACAGAAGCTCTGGGTTTTGAGGTCCCTCCAAACTGTGGGCATCTGCACCAGGAGCGGGGTTTCTGGTGAGATTGTGTCACAGACCCTCTTATCTGCTTTGATGTGGGCCATCTCCTTCAGTGGGCTTCCATGGATTGCATTGGCAGGCAGATTCCTTCCCACTTGCACCAACTGAGAAACCTGGTGACCCAGGGGTAAAGAATCCACCTGCAACGCAGGAGATGTGGGTTTGATTCCTGGGTCGAGAAGATCTCCTGGAGAAGGAAATGGCAAGCCGCTCCTGTATTCTTGCCTGGAAAATCCCAAGAACAGAGGAGCACGGTGGGCTACAGTCCATGGGGTCGCTAAGAGTCAGACACAACTGAGCGACTAAGCACAGCACAGCACAAAGGCAAAGGAGAGGAATTGAAGTGACAGGTGTCAGAGAGTCACTGTAGCTTCTTGAGCAAGGGGCGAGCAGGATGACAGTGATTTTGTAAGGATGTTTAGTCTGACAATAGTGTACACTATGCCCTGAGCTGAAGAAGTGATAGTAAAGGGAACCAGCAGGGCATCACCTATCAATCCCAGAGTCAACTGCTGAACAGAGGAAATGGCATGAGGGGGGAGCCTTTGCAGAGGAACCAACTGCTGGATAAGTAATAGGTTGATCGGATTGAAAGAAGAGAAGAGAATCTAGAATAGCTCCAAAATTGCTAGGAGATCAAAAGAAGGGTAGACTTTTATTAAGTGAATTGGAGGTGGTTGGCAAGGCAAGATGAGCCAGGGCGTTGTTATTGTTCAGTTGTGTCCAACTCTTTGCAACACTATGGACTGCAGCACACCAGGCTTCCCTGTCCTTCCCCATCTCCCGGAGCATGCTCAAACTCACAACCATTCAGTTAGTGATGCCATCCAATCATCTCATCCTCTGTCATCCCCTTCTTCTCCTGCCTTCAATCTTTCCCAGTGTCAGGGTCTTTTCTAATGAGTCAGTTCTTTGCATCGGGTGGCCAAAGTTTTGGAGATTCATCATCAGTCCTTCCAATGAATATTCAGGGTTGGGAGGGCTCTCCATATCATACAGATAGAAAATTGGGGAGATGTGTTTTTTTTAAAAATGAAGAGAAGTTTCCATTAACCAGAAGGAGGAAGACTGGGAAGCCAAAAGTAAGAGGCTGAGTTTTGAAGATGAGCTCCTGCTGTGGTTGGACCATATATATGAACTTTATTGAAAGAAGAACTCACTGAAAACACAAAATTAGTTATAAATAGGAAAGAAAATTGGGCTTCCCTGGTAGCTCAGTGATAAAGAATCTGCCTGCAATGCAGGAGACCCAGGTTTGATCCCTGGGTCGGGTAGACCCCCTGGAGGAGGGCATGGCAACCCACTCCAGTATTCTTGCCTGGAGAATCCCATGGACAGAGACTGGTGGGCTACAGTCCACTGGGTTGCAAAGAGTTGGACACAACTGAAGTGACTGAGTGCAACAGAGCACAGGAAAGAAAAGTGTCGTCTCTGTTAGATGATGGCCATCTGGGCCTGTGTGCTCAGCTGAAGAATCTCAGTTTGCTGAGCTGCTCACTCATCCCTGGTGAGAGCCAGAGGGCTGAATTAATGAGAGACCCTGGCTTTTGAGGAAGAGCCTTGGTGGCCTTGAAGGCAAATAGATCCTAAAATGATCTCAAGTTACCAACTGGAATGAATGATCCCTCCAGCCAAGCACTCCCACCCCTGCCTTTGTTAGTTAGTTAAGTTAGTTAGTTAGTTCAGTCACTCAGTCGTGTCCGACTGTTTGCGACCCCATGAATTGCAGCACACCAGGCCTCCCTGTCCATCACCATCTCCTGGAGTTCACTCAGACTCACGTCCATCGAATCCATGATGCCATCTAGCCATCTTATCCTCTGTCCTCCCCTTCTCCTCCTGCCCCCAATCTCTCCCAGCATCAGAGTCTTTTCCAATGAGTCAACCCTTTGCATGAGGTGTCCAAAGTACTGGAGTTTCAGCTTTAGCATCATTCCTTCCGAAGAAATCCCAGGGTTAATCTCCTTCAGAATGGACTGGTTGGATCTCCTTGCAGTCCAAGGGACTCGCAAGAGTCTTCTCCAACACCACAGTTCAAACGCATCAATTCTTCGGCACTCAGCCTTCTTCACAGTCCAACTTTCACATCCATACATGACCACAGGAAAAACCATAGCCTTGACTAGACAGACCTTAGTCGGCAAAGTAATGTCTCTGCTTTTGAATATACTATCTAGGATGGTCATAACTTTTCTTCCAAGGAGTAAGCATCTTTTAATTTCATGGCTGCAATCACCATCTGCAGTGATTTTGGAGTCCCCAAAAATAAAGTCTGACACTGTTTCCACAGTTTCCCCATCTATTTCCCATGAAGTGATGGGACCAGATGCCATGATCTTCATTTTCTGAATGTTGAGCTTTAAGCCAACTTTTTCACTCTCCTCTTTCACTTTCATCAAGAGGCTTTTTAGTTCCTCTTCACTTTCTGCCATAAGGGTGGTGTCATCTGCATATCTGAGGTTATTGATATTTCTCCCAGCAATCTTGATTCCAGCTTGTGTTTCTTCCATTCCAGCGTTTCTCATGATGTACTCTGCATAGAAGTTAAATAAGCAGGGTGACAACATACAGCCTTGACATACTCCTTTTCCTATTTGGAACCAGTCTGTTGTTCCATGTCCAGTTCTAACTGTTGCTTCCTGACCTGCATACAGATTTCTCAAGAGGCAGGTTAGGTGGTCTGGTATTCCCATCTCTTGAAGAGTTTTCCACAGTTTATTGTGATCCACACAGTCAAAGGCTTTGGCATAGTCAATAAAGCAGAAATAGATGTTTTTCTGGAACTCTCTTGCTTTTTCCATGATCCAGTGAATGTTGGCAATTTGATCTCTGGTTCCTCTGCCTTTTCTAAAACCAGCTTGAATATCACAGTTCACATATTGCTGAAGCCTGGCTTGGAGAATTTTGAGCATTACTTTACTAGCATGTGAGATGAGTGCAATTGTGCAGTAGTTTGAGCATTTTTTGGCATTGCTTTTCTTTGGGATTGGAATGAAAACTGATCTTTTCCAGTCCTGTGGCCACTGCTGAGTTTTCCAAATTTGCTTGCATATTGAGTGCAGCACTTTCACAGCATCATCTTTCAGGATTTGAAGTAGCTGAACTGGAATTCCATCACCTCCACTAGCTTTGTTCGTATTGATTCTTTCTAAGGCCCACTTGACTTCACATTCCAAGATGTCTGGCTCTAGATTAGTGATCACATCATCATGATTATCTGGGTCGTGAAGATCTTTTTTGTACACTTCTTCCATTTATTCTCGCCACCTCTTCTTAATATCTTCTGCTTTTGTTAGGTCCAGACCATTTCTGTCTTTTATCGAGCCCATCTTTGCATGAAATGTTCCTTTGCTATCTCTAATTTTCTTGAAGAGATCTCTAGTCTTTCCCAATCTGTTGTTTTCCTCTATTTCTTTGCATTGATCGCTGAAAAAGGCTTTCTTATCTCTCTTTGCTATTCTTTGGAACTCTGCATTCAGATGCTTATATCTTTCCTTTTCTCTTTTGCTTTTCTCCTCTCTTCTTTTCACAGCTATTTGTAAGGCCTCCCCAGACAGCCATTTTGCTTTTGTAAGTATCCCTGCCTTTGTAAGTATCCCTATCTCTGACACCTGCTCTCTCCCCATCCCCCACCTGGTGAATGTGGTAATCCTCTAGGGTAGTGGTCCCCCACCTTTTGGGGACCAGGGACCGGTTTCACGGAAGACAATTTTTTCCACGATGGGGGTGGGGGGCGGGATATGGTTTCAGATGATTTAAGCACCTTACATTTACTGTACACTTTATTTTTATTATTATTACATCAGCTTCACCTCAGATCATCAGACATCAGATTCCAGAGGTTGGAGACTCCTTTTAGGGCTTCTTCCAGTCCTAGGATACCTTAAGTCCATGAGTTAGACATGAGGGAGGAGATACTGAAGTAGAAATATTTGTAGATAAGTGGAAAAATTATAAACATCTCCAAAGGTGCTGTGTTTTGTGGCATATAAGACCAGATCTGAGATCCTATGAATCTTGTCCCAACACCCATGGGGCTCTTTAGTTTGGCTGGGACCAACTTAATGAATAGACTCCATACCCTCTGGGTTTTGTGGTAACTGGCTCTGCGTGATTTGCGAGAAAGGCGAGAACCAGCACCGCCAAGGGGGGACATATGTGCCTTTGCAATTGCTCCTCTCAACATCAGTGTGAACTCACTGGTCTTCAGATTTAGGCTGTTGGTGATTATATTCAGACAGCTATTGGAGATTAAAATTTTCAGGCATTTTCTGTGTGATAAAAAAAAAAACAAACAATTATAGTAGAAGCCTATGCTATTTTTTCCCTCCACCAAGTGAAAACTATTGTTTGTGAAATGTACTCTCCACTTGATTGTCCCTTCCCACTTTCCGGAGTGTAACAGAACATCTTCTGAGATGACTTAAGGACATGTCTTTCAACAATGGCTGCTTGTATCAGTACATCAGGGAACTGAATTGGCTGTCTCTTTTTTCTTCTCTTAACAGGTTGCAGCCTAGTTTCAATGTAGGGACCAGACATCTGGACTATTTGCCAAGTGGATTATTTTTTCACATATCCTGGAAGAAAGAAAATCTCTTTTAAAGTAAGGTTATTGTAATTGAATGTAAGTAACGAAGCTTCTTGGCAACTCACATCTATAATGCACACTTAAAAGAAGGAAAGGGATGAGGATTTGAACTACAAGGTATTTCTTAAACACTGAGCAGTGCATGTCAGAGAAGGTGATGGCGCTCCACTCCAGTACTCTTGCCTGGAGAATCCCAGGGACAGGGGAGCCTGGTGGGCTGCCATCTATGGGGTTGCACAGACTCAGACATGACTGAAGTGAGTTGGCAGCAGCAGCAGCAGCAGCAGTGGATGTGATCACATTGTTAACAGAAATCATGTCAATTATCAGCAGTTACTTAGTTGTTGATAAGTGACACAATTTCTGTCCAGCCCAGCCTGGACACCTGTTGCTGTCTGGGCAGCTACTCAGTTTTAGGCAATCAAGGCTCCTCCATAAGTAAAACAACCCATGGCAGCTGACCACAATGAACATCCAGATAACTGAGGGGAGAATTGAGCAGACTACTTTGATCATACCTGAAAAGCTAAGATCTGTTTCACAGGGAAATATATTTAATCCATTTCTCATTTTATTCCTACAAACTAAAAGCTGAATCAACAAAGGGGTTGAAATGAACATAACTTGTTTTCCCAGAGTCAAGACTATGCCATATCTGCAAATTTGTATTCAGTTCTTTTCACTTACTGTAGCAAAATGTATTCTATTATCATCGAAAAGCAAGAGAGTTCCAGAAAAATATCTGTTTCTGCTTTATTGACTATGCCAAAGCCTTTGACTGCGTGGATCACAATAAACTGTGGAAAATTCTGAAAGAGATGGGAATACCAGACCACCTAACCTGCCTCTTGAGAAACCTATATGCAGGTCAGGAAGCAACAGTTAGAACTGGACATGGAACAACAGACTGGTTCCAAATAGGAAAAGGAGTACATCAAGGCTGTATATTGTCACCCTGCTTATTTAACTTCTATGCAGAGTACATCATGAGAAACGCTGGGCTGGAGGAAGCACAAGCTGGAATCAAGATTGCTGGGAGAAATATCAATAACCTCAGATATGCAGATGACACCACCCTTATGGCAGAAAGTGAAGAAGAAGTAAAGATCCTCTTGATGAAAGTGAAAGAGGAGAGTGAAAAAGTTGACTTAAAGCTCAACATTCAGAAAACTAAGATCATGGCATCTGGTCCCATCACTTCATGGGAAATAAATGGGGAAACAGTAGAAACAGTGGCTGACTTTATTTCTGGGGGCTCCAAAATCACTGCAGATGGTGATTGCAACCATGAAATTAAAAGATGCTTACTCCTTGGAAGGAAAGTTATGACCAACCTAGACAGCATATTAAAAAACAGAGACATTACTTTGTCAACAAAGATCCATCTAGTCAAAGCTATGGTTTTTCCAGTGGTCATATATGGATGTGAGAGTTGAACTATAAAGAAAGCTGAGCACAAAAGAATTGATGTTTTGAACTGTGGTGTTGGAGAAGACTCTTGTGAGTCCCTTGGACTGCAAGGAGATCCAACCAGTCCATCCTAAAGGAGATCAGTCCTGGGTGTTCATTGGGAGGACTGATGTTGAAACTGAAACTCCAATACTTTGGCCGCCTGATGCAAAGAACTGATTCATTTTAAAAGACTCTGATGCTGGGAAAGATTGAAGGCAAGAGGAGAAGGGGATGACAGAGGATGAGATGGCTGGATGGCATCACCGACTCAATGGAGATGGGTTTGGGTGGACTCTGGGAGTTGATGATGGACAGGGAGGCCTGGCGTGCTGCAGTTCATGGGGTCGCAAAGAGTCGGACATGACTGAGCGACTGAACTGATTCTTAACTTTTGATAAACATCCTTTGGTATAAAATATTCATTCAATTAGAAGTTCAGTAATGTTACCTTTCTGTTGGATACTTAAATTACTTTAATTTTTGATATTATAAATATCAAAATATTACAAATATGGTGATGTTGTCTATATCATATCTAAAGCTTTTCTAATTTCTAGGATTGGAATTACTAAGCGAAGTTAATATTTATAAGAGTCAATATGTATTCTCAAACTATTTTATAGAATGGTTGTGTTATAGCATCTAAAAGTGCTCATATCAGCACACCTTAGTATTTCTTTATCTTTCATTGAAAAAAAGCATAATAAATGACCACTGTTAGAGCATGAAACAACCATGGAATACGTACATGTGTGCACAAGCGTGGTGAGAGTATGTCTATCTCTTATTTATTCTGGAAAAAGAGCCTGTCAGTGGGAGTCTGGTATATGTGTATTTTCTTTGTGACTTGCTTCTGATTTCTTTCGTATCTTTTTGTGTTTCTTTTCCTTTTCTACCACATGGACTTCTCACACTTTCACACTCATTATGAATGATGAGGTTGTTTGGGGGCTTCAAAATCTTGCTTTTTTTTTTTCATCTTAAAGTAAGGAATGCACATGAGGCCCAGTTCCTAGTACATATATAGATGAAAACAGTTGCAGGCCGTGTGTATCTGGTGACAAATGATAGTCCGGGCTCCCTGCTCTGTTGACCGTTATGCTGGTCCCTCTTCTGGGAGCATTTCCCCCCTCCCCTACTTACTCTGATGAACTTTTAGGAACTTCAGGGAAAACTTTGGTGACTGTAAATCGCAATGGCACGCTGAATGAACTTCACCTATCCATTTGAACATTTTCACACAATCCAAATATGGAAAATGTTGACTTAAATGACACACAAATGCTGGAAAAATAGCTGGGTTTGGAAGGGAAAAGGATGAGGGCTCAGACAACCTCTAAGACAGGTGCCGGTGCCCCGCAGGCTTCCACTGTGCTGCCTGCTTGCCAACATCTCCCCCTGGTGGTGGTAAGGTGCTGCCACCGTCCAGCCAGAAAAGAGTGCCCGCTTCTCTGATAGCTCAAACCAAAGTTTGGGATTTGTGCCTTGTTAGTTCTGACTGGCTTTCCCTGGACTCTGAACCCAATCCAAAACCTATCCCTAGACTGGGTTGCCTTTAGGTTACATGTCCTACCCTCAGATGGACTGTGAGGTGGAATAGATGCCAGGCAAAAATCAGGACACAAAAGTGGCATGCCTGGCAACCATGGATATTATAACTCATAGGGCTCTGCATTCTAGACATCACTTTCCCCAGTAAACCATTAGACTATTAGACCTCTGACCCCTGGGACAATGTCTGTCTTGTTTTTCATCGCTAGGCTACAAGCTTGTGCATGGTAAGCACTCAATGATATTTGTTGAATAGGACTACTGGATTAATATCTCTGAATTCAATCACCTGCTATTTTTGTTAAGTCTGAAATTGTGGCACTGGTAGAGTCTATGACATTTTCAAATCATCTTCGTGAATTATTAAAACTTATAAAAGTCTTACAAAAGGCTTTTTATTTTCTCCTGTGTAAAAGCTGATGATTCTACTGGTAACTTGATCTGTTACCTTCTTGATCTGTTATCTGTTGCCTTCTGTAAATGCAAACTTCCCTTCCTTGGCACCGTTTGTACTTGGAAAGCCCATCTTCATCACCTTTTATTTTCTCCTGGGCTCTAGGCCTGGTTACATCACAGCCAAGGAGCACTTGGCAGCCTCCTTCAGTGCTGTAGATGCAGGGGCACTGTTCAGAGCATTGGGTGTGCTTCCCAGCATGCAACATCCATAGACAAAGCAAATGTTAAGACTCCTAAAGTCATATGGCATAAGAGGAAGTTAGATAATTCCAAAGGCAGCAAAAAGAAGACTAGTAACCTTTCTAATACTACAAGGAATATTCAGTGTCACCAGATGTGGCATTAAAACTTATAATGGCACCATCAAAAAGGGCAACAAGAACAAATGACAGGAAAAAAAGGGAATAAGCATTTAGGCAAATTTGTTCATTTTCCTCCAGTATTGGTCTCAAAGTGCTCCACAATTTTTTTTTTCAGTCATAATTTGCACTTTTATTTGCAATTTCTTTATTTCTTTTCTTTTTTTTACTTTACAATATTGTACTGGTTTTGCCATACATCAACATGAATCCGCCACAGGTACACTCCACAATTTTTAAAAGCCTCTATGGTTGGACATTGCTATTCTTTTGGCTCTTCTGGTGTCACAAGCATCTCCCTGATGAGAAAGGTATAAATCTTTGTGTGCATTCGTTGCTTAGTTTTTAAGATCATTTCATAAACTTTAGAATTTACACATCTGTACAGTCTCAAATGATTTCTGGTGGTTTGTTGACCTCAGCTTGTGAATAAATCCTTTTGAATACATTCCTGAATGGAGGCATTTCCATCTCAAAGAGACGCAGGAGGTAAGGATTTTCATGTCGTTCCATATGGCCACTTTGCTCTCTACAAGATTATGAACTGTGATTCTGGGATTCTGCGGTCAGATCCGCTTTGGGGAGACATGCTGCAGTACGCGCTCGGCTACGCTAGATGGCGATGTTTAATCACGTTGAAAGCCTGCTCTGCCACTATACAGAGGGAGGAGGAGAATTGTATGCAATTGTATATAAATCTGTTAAAATAGAAAAGAGACAACAGTGGGGAAGTGGTCACATAAACTTTGTCTCTAAAGCATTTATTCAAGGCCAGGACTCCAAGAATTCTATCTTGGCGTTAGCTGTTTGTGACATGCCTCTGGAGAAGGGAGTGCGTGTGTGCACGCTAAGTTGCTTCAGTCTGTGTCCGATTCTTTGAGACCCTATGGACTGTAGCCTGACAAGCTCCTCTGTCCAGGGGATACTCAAAGTAAAAAACACTGGAGTGGGTTGCCATGCCCTCTGCCCTGGGATCTTCCCGACCCAGCGACTGAACCTGCGTCTCTTATGTCTCCTGCATTGGCAGGCGGGGAAGGTTGCAAAGGGTTGGACAGGACTGAAGTGAATCAGCACGCATGCGTGCAAGTATTTTGGGGGTTCATAAAGAATGACACACATGGTTTCTGCTTTTCAAAGCGTGGTAGTTAATGAAGTGTTATTTGATTTTTAATAATATTTTTAAAATATCATAAAGGGAATTTTTCTTATAAGATTTACAAATAAATTCTTATAGAATTAAAAAAAAATCTAGTTTGGGAAGCCAAGAAAGACTAGGAGTTAATTTGGTGTACACAAGAAGCAGGGTGATGGAGCCAGACAGGGAGAAAAACAGGACACAAGACCCCAGGGTGGGGGAACTGAGGGTCCAGTGGAGAGTGCCACGATATGAGACTAGGGCAGTGTGTTGGGGCGGGGGAACATCTCCTACCTCTTGGCCATACTGTGGACTTTGAATTTATCTGAGAGCATCTGAAGAACTGTGTAGGGGTTTAAAATGAGAAAATAATGGGATCAAATTTGATTTAGAGAAGATCATTGGCAGATATATAGAGAACAGCTCAGTGTGTGAATAATGGGTGATTAGGTGGGAAGCTATGCAATCTTCCAGGGAAAAGGATTTGATACTGGTGGGGAGGAAGGTGATGGATTTGAGAGATATGTGATAGGTGAAAAAATCAGGAGTTGGTAACTGATTGAGGAGTGAGGTGCATGTGTGCTCAGTTGCTTCAGTCGTGTCTAACTCTTTGCGACCCTATGGACTGTTGCCCGCCAGGCTCCTCTGTCCCTGGGATTCTCCGGGCAAGAATACTGGAGTGGGTTGCTATGCCCTCCTCCAGGGGATCTCCCCTACCCAGGGATCAAACCCTGAACCCATGTCTCTTACATCTCCTGCATTGGCAAGCAGGTTGTTTATCATTAGTACCGCCTGGGAAACCCTGTGGGGAGTGAAGGATGGGGAGTGAAGGATAGGGAGTAATCAAGGACGGCATCCGGTGTCTGGCTTCAGCAAGTAGTTGAGTTAATTAAGATATATAGAACTGGATGAGAAACAGATGTGGGTACTAGATGATGACAATAGCTTTAGACAAGTAGCATCTGCAGTGCCTGGAAGTATCCAAATAGTTTGGTTAAATACGTATATCTGCAGTCCAGAAGAGAGTCAGGTAGGATGATGATACTTGAAGTATGATTCCTAGACCAGCAGCACCACTTGGGATTAGAAATGCAAATCCCTGGGCACCATTCCAGACCTAGTGAATCAGAAACTCTGGGGGTGGAGCCCAGAAATGGTTTAAGAAGCCTTCCAGGTGATTCTGATTCATGCTAACGTTTGAAAACTAGTAGACTAACTCTCCAGTACTGAGTAGTTTTGTAGAAGAGGATGAGTAAGCAAAGGATCTAAGAAGTGACAAGAGTTGCTGCAGAAATACTGGGTAAGTATGGAGCCATAGAAGACAAACAGGAGAGGTGAAATGGGTGGCTTGCTCCCTAGAAGTCATATGAAACTAGGAATGAAATAAGTCCACTGTTTTAACAACATGAATGTCACTGGTGATGGTAACTGGACCAATTATGAGGAAATTGTGGGGCAAGCAGCCTGATGAGTGTGGCCCATGAGCCAATCTGTGGCAAAACCGTGAGAGAACCTGGGGACAAATACTTTCATTGTTTTCCTTTCCACCCTTTGATCTCCTGTTGTTTTCCCTTGAGAAGCCAGTGGGCAAAAGGGCCTTAGAGGACACAGTCCAGGGAACAGAAGCAGGGAGAACACACCTGGAGGAGACTGCATGCAAGGAATTGCTCATTTCCCACCAGTTTCCCTGAGCTGCCCAGCATTGCAGATTGGTTAGCCTGAGAGTGGACCCTGAGAAGATGAACATGTAGGGTATTCAGTATGAGGTGTTTTTGCAATTGATACCCACGGATGGGAGGGAATAAAGAACTGGGCAGAGAAAGATGAGATGCAGAGTCATCCCAAGGAAGGCCTCATCCAAACACATGGGGAGCTCTGGGCTTCAGTGCCCCTCCAGAATCCCCTTGAGTTTGGAGTAAGGGTCTGGTAATTTTTTTCAACCATTAACTTCCAGGCTTTATTCATTTTTGGCTGTGCAGGTTTTCTCTAGTCGCTGTGAGCAGGGGCTACTCTTTGTTGTGGTGCACGGGGCTCTCGATGCGGTGGCTTCTCTTGTTGCAGAGCACAGGCTTTGGGTGCGTGGGTTTCAGTGGTTGTGTTGCTTGGGCTTAGTTGTTTTGCAGCATGTGGACTCTTCCTGGACCAGGGATTGAACCTGTGTCCGCTGCACTGGCAGGCAGATTCTTAACCACTGGACCATCAGGGAGGTCCCCTGGTCATGTTTTAGCTGTGTTGATCAGTCACTGGATGCAGACTGAGTATCCAAGTGTCACTGTGAATTCAGACCCCTTGCAAAGGTCCTTAAAAGGTTTGGATTTCCCTTTCTTGAGAGTCCAGTTCCCTGAATCAATTGCTTAGGTCTCTGGGGAAAAATTGAGGGGAATCATTTCTTGACACTTGCCACAATGTCACTGGGTGTTTTCTCCTGGAAATCCAGCATCTCCTTAAATCATTGGTTTCTGATTCTGAAACCTGACTCAGGTTTAGAAACTGATAAAGGAATCATGACTTTGATTGGGGTAACTGCCTTCAGATTCTTGATTAACCATCTTGGATTTCTTTGAATAATACATATTGAAAAGCACCCTTGTTGACTGCCCATCTCGTTCACCCCTGCTGCTGCTGCTGCTGATGCTAAGTTGCTTTAATTGTGTCCGACTCTGTGTGAACCCATAGATGGCAGCCCCCAGGCTCCCCTGTCCCTGGGATTCTCCAGGCAAGAACACTGGAGTGGATTGTCATTTCCTTCTCCAATGCACGAAAGTGAAAAGTGAAAGTGAAGACGCTAAGTTGTGTCCGACTCTTAGCAACCCCATGGACTGCAGCCCACCAGGCTCCTCCATCCATGGGATATTCCAGGCAAGAGTACTGGAGTGGGTTGCCATTGCCTTCTCTGAGTTCACCCCTAGTGAAACTCTTTTCTATTAAGGATCTACGTATCCCCAAGTTGGTCAGCCCTCTGTCCGCCACCACATTGACCTTGCCACTCATCACAATGCATGCATCCCCCTGGCTTCTACTGGTTAAGTGTTGATGTGGGGGCTGGCTTGCTTTCGAGTTAGCATGCTCAGTGGTCATCAGATGTGAGCCCATGTTTGTGTCTCCTACCACCTTCTCTGTCCTTCATAAAAGAGCCACCACCAAACTTATCGTGAAGTCCCTGTCCCTCTCACCAGTCACTCATTTGTTGCTTTAGTAAAAGGTATCCCCTCTAGCTCTCCTGAGAAACAAAGTGATCTGGTGGATTTTCTTCTCTTATGTAGCATATGCACAAGGACATAACTTCTCTACATTTTCAAATCCCTTTTCCATTGTCTGGCACAGTTCAGTTCAGTCGCTCAGTCATGTCCGACTTTGCGACCCCATGAATCGCAGCACGCCAGGCCTCCCTGTCCATCACCAACTCCTGGAGTTCACTCAGAGTTGTGTACATCAAGCCAGTGATGCCATCCAGCCATCTCATCCTCTGTCGTCCCCTTCTCCTCCTGCCCCCAATCCCTCCCAGCATCGAAGTCTCCAATGGTCAACTGTTCGCATGAGGTGGCCAAAGTACTGGAGTTTCAGCTTTAGCATCATTCCTTCCAAAGAAATCCCAGGGTTGATCTCCTTCAGAATGGACTGGTAGGATCTTCTTGCAGTCCAAGGGACTCTCAAGAGTCTTCTCCAAAACCACAGTTCAAAAGCATCAATTCTTCGGCGCTCAGCCTTCTTCACAGTCCAACTTTCACATCCATACATGACCACAGGGAAAACCATAGCCTTGACTAGATGGACCTCAGTTGGCAAAGTAATATCTCTGCTTTTGAATATGCTATCTAGGTTGCTCATAACTTTTCTTCCAAGGAGTAAGCGTCTTTTACTTTCATGGCTGCAGTCACCATCTGCAGTGATTTTGGAGCCCCCCAAAATAAAGTCTGACACTGTTTCCACAATTCCCCATCTATTTGCCATGAAGTGATGGGACCAGATGCCATGATCTTCGTTTTCTGAATGTTGAGCTTTAAGCCAACTTTTTCACTCTCCTCTTTCACTTTCATCAAGAGGCTTTTTAGTTCCTCTTCACTTTCTGCCATAAGGGTGGTGTCATCTGCATATCTGAGGTTATTGATATTTCTCCCAGCAATCTTGATTCCAGCTTGTGTTTCTTCCATTCCAGCGTTTCTCATGATGTACTCTGCATAGAAGTTAAATAAGCAGGGTGACAATATACAGCCTTGACGTACTCCTTTTCCTATTTGGAACCAGTCTGTTGTTCCATGTCCAGTTCTAACTGTTGCTTCCTGACCTACATACAGATTTCTCAAGAGGCAGGTCAGGTGGTCTGGTATTCCCATCTCTTTCAGAATTTTCCACAGTTTATTGTGATCCACACAGTCAAAGGCTCTGGCATACTCAATAAAGCAGAAATAGATGTTTTTCTGGAACTCTCTTGCTTTTTCCATGATCCAGCGAATGTTGGCTATATGATCCCTGGTTCCTCTGCCTTTTCTAAAACCAGCTTGAACATCAGGAAGTTCACGGTTCACGTATTGCTGAAGCCTGGCTTGGAGAATTTTGAGCATTACTTTACTAGCATGTGAGATGAGTGCAGTTGTGCGGTAGTTTGAGCATTCTTTGGCATTGCCTTTCTTTGGGGTTGGAATGAACACTGACCTTTTCCAGTCCTGTGGCCACTGCTGAGTTTTCCGAATTTGCTGGCATATTGAGTGCAGCACTTTCACAGCATCATCTTTCAGGATTTGAAATAGCTCTACTGGAATTCCATCACCTCCGCTAGATTTGTTCATAGTGATGCTTTCCAAGGCCCACTTGACTTCACATTCCAAGATGTCTAGCTCTAGGTGAGTGATCACACCATCATGATTATCCGAGTTGTGAAGATCTTGTTTGTACAGTTCTTCTGTGTATTCTTGCCATCTCTTCTTAATATCTTCTGCTTCTGTTAGGTCCATACCATTTCTGTCTTTTATCGAGCCCATCTTTGCATGAAATGTTCCCTTGGTATCTCTAATTTTCTTGAAGAGATCTCTAGTCTTTCCCATTCTGTTGTTTTCCTCTATTTGTTTGCATTGATCACTGAAGAAGGCTTTCTTATCTCTTCTTGCTATTCTTTGGAACTCTGCATTCAGATGCTTATATCTTTCCTTTTCTCTTTGGCTTTTTGCTTCTCTTCTTTTCACAGCTATTTGTAAGGCTTCCCCAGACAGCCATTTTGCTTTTTTGCATTTCTT
This sequence comes from Budorcas taxicolor, assembly GCF_023091745.1. Classification (NCBI taxonomy): domain Eukaryota; kingdom Metazoa; phylum Chordata; class Mammalia; order Artiodactyla; family Bovidae; genus Budorcas; species Budorcas taxicolor. The sequence goes on from NC_068919.1 coordinate 72,533,973, forward strand.
TTCCATGGGGATGGTCTTGATCCCTGTTTTCTTTACAATGTCACGAACCTCATTCCATAGTTCATCAGGCACTCTATCAGATCTAGTCCCTTAAATCTATTTCTCACTTCCACTGTATATTCATAAGGGATTTGATTGAGCTCATACCTGAATGGTCTAGTGGTTTTCCCTGTTTTCTTCAATTTCAGTCTGAATTTGGTAATAAGGAGTTCATGATCTGAGCCACAGTCAGCTCCTGGTCTTGTTTTTGTTGATTGTATAGAGCTTCTCCATCTTATGCTGCAGAGAATATAATCAATCTGATTTCGGTGTTTACTATCTGGTGATGTCCATGTGTAGAGTCTTATCTTGTGTTGTTGGAAGAGGGTGTTTGCTATGACCAGTGCATTTTCTTGGCAAAGCTCTATTAGTCTTTGCCCTGCTTTATTCCGTATTCCAAGGCCAAATTTGCCTGTTACTCCAGGTATTTCTTGACTTCCTACTTTTGCTTTCCAGTCCCCTATTATGAAAAGGACAGCTTTTTTGGGTGTTAGTTCTAAAAGGTCTTATAGGTCTTCATAGAAACGTTCAACTTCAGCTTCTTCAGTGTTACTGGTTGGGGCATAGACTTGGATTACTGTGATATTGAATGGTTTGCCTTGAAAACGAACAGAGATCATTCTGTCATTTTTGAGATTGCATCCAAGTACTGCATTTCAGACTCTTCTGTTGACCATGATGGCTACTCCATTTCTTCTGAGGGATTCTTGCCCGCAGTAGTAGATATAATGGTCATCTGAGTTAAATTCACCCATTCCAGTCCATTTTAGTTCACTGATTCCTAGAATGTCAACGTTCACTCTTGCCATCTCCTGTTTGACCACTTCTAATTTGCCTTGATTCATGGACCTGACATTCCAGGTTCCTATGCAATATTGCTCTTTATAGCATCAGACCTTGCTTCTGTCACCAGTTACATCTACAGCTGGGTACTGTTTTTGCTTTGGCTCCAACCCTTCATTCTTTCTGGAGTTATTTCTCCACTGACCTCCAGTAGCATATTGGGCACTCACTGACCTGGGGAGTACCTCCTTCAGTATCCTATCATTTTGCCTTTTCATACTGTTCATGGTGTTTTCAAGGCAAGAATACCGAAGTGGTTTGCCATTCCCTTCTCCAGTGGACCACAATCTGTCAGACCTCTCCACCATGACCCACCCATCTTGGGTTGCCCCGTGGGCATGGCTTAGTTTCATTGAGATAGACAAGGCTGTGGTCCTGGTGTGCTTAGATTGATCAGATTTCTGTGAGTATGGTTTCAGTGTGTCTGCCCTCTGATGTCCTCTTGCAACCTACCATCTTACTTGAGTTTCTCTTACCTTGCGCATGGGGTATCTCTTCACGGTTGCTCCAGCAAAGCACACCAGATGAGGGGTATCTCCTTTGGCCGCCCTTTCTGACCTTCAACTTGGGATGGCTCCTCTAGGCCCTCCTGTGCCCACACAGCCACCACTCCTTGGATGTTGGGTTGCCCCTCCCGGCTGCTGGCCCTAGCCTTGGGTGTGGGGTTGCTCCTTCCTGCTGCCGCCCTTGGCCTCGGGCGCCAACCCTGGCCTCGGACATGGGGTGGCTCGTCTTGGGCACCACCCCTGGCCTCGGACGCGGGGTATCTCCTCCCGGCAGTCGCCCCTGACCTCGGACGTGGGGTAGCTCCTCTTGGCCGTTCCTGCGCTGTCGCAGCCTGGCACTCTAGGCCGCTGCCCCTGACCTCGGACGTGGGGTAGCTCTCAGCTGCGCTTAGCGTACCGGCCCACCGCTGCCGCCGCCGCCGCCGCCTGTAATTCTGCTATTTCTATCTTACTTAGTCTGGGCCATCACCTTTTCATGCCTCTAGAGGGCTGTTGTGCCATGGGGCTGCCAAGAGTTGGACATGACTGGGCAACTGAGCAACAACAAGAAGGCTCATCCTAGCTGTGTTTGCATCATTTCTGATGGTTCTTGCCAGATTGTTAATTATTGTATCATGAAGGAGGACTCCAGTATCAATACTTCTATTCCAATTTATGTTTTAGCCACCTTGGTCCAGCACACTAAGAACCCAGCCCTATTTATACTTTTCGAGCTACAACTGCACTAGGCAATTACTCTGGGGGTATTGTCTCCCTCCTTCTAGCCTGTCTCCAAGTGAGTTATGTTGTGATTTTACCATAGTTACTGGTCAAGTGGGCAGGAGGGAGAGCATGGAGTCAGACCCTGAGCTGGCACTTTTTTTTTTTGGTATGGATGAGATCTCTATGTGACTTTCAAGCAAAAGAGGAGGGTTTACTCTTCACTGGGAGGATTGGACCACTTTAGCAGGCTTATAGAATTTGTAGCAGTGATTCAGGATTTTTGAGTCCATCAGGATAGATGTTGCCATTCCATGTGTCAGCATCTCATTCCTTCAAAATCAGGGCTCTGTCTGTGGCACACCTAATCTACCCTAATTGAGAGTTTAGTCTATGAAACTTGACTATTCCTAAGTGAGGTCCATAGCTTTCTCTGTCCTCCTGCTGAGGAGATAAGGACCACTTCATTCAAGACCGAAGAAGTACTCTGCCTTTTACACTTAGCTTTTAACTGCCAAATTGTCCATCTCAGCTTTTTGTTATCCTCGTCCAGAGCATTAAGAGATGGCAACCGCCACCCTATTTCACCCTCCTTTGTTGCTGTTGTTTAGCCACTAAGTCGTGTCTGACTCTTTGCTACCCCATGGACTATAGCCCGCCAGGCTCCTCTGTCCATGGAATTCTCCAGGCAAGAATACTGGAGTGGGTTGCCATTTCCTCCTCCAGGGGATCTTCCTGACTGGGAGATTGATCCCACATCTCCTGCATTGGCAGGCAGATTCTTTACTGCTGAATCACCAGGGAAGCCCTTCACTGTCCTTAGAGTTGCTATTTCCCCTTAAACTTAGCTAATGCATTACCTTGTTCGCCAGGTGTCCTAGTTTCATCAACTGCACTGTTACCCTGTGCCAGGGACTGTCTATGCTGCTCCTGTGGTCAAAGATGGATCTGCATTGCCAGCAGGTGGGCACGTGATCCTGTTTGAAATTCTCATCTTGGCATTTGTTTTCTCACTCCTGATGCAAAATGTGTTGCCATTTGGGTTCCCTGGGAAGCCACATGTTAAACAGAGAAAGGAATATAGGAGGCGTATTACTGATTGTATTTGGTAATGCTGCTGGGACCAATTCTTAAGGAATGAAGCAGAAGGGATAGTTGAACCCCAATGTAGAGCCAATAAAAGTCTCTGCTGATGTGTCCCATGTCCTAAAATTTATAATTAATTGGTCTTTGGCTATGGGCTGCCCTAGAAGGAGGTCTGATTTTAGGAAAACCAGTTTTCTTCAGCTAGTTCAAATCTCTAAAGAAGGTGGACAGCTACATGCTCAGCAACTGAGGAATAAACCATTTATTATTTTGTTCCCAGTTTATTGAGAAATAATTGACATACAATAGAGTATAAGTTTAAGATGTAGAAAGTATTGAGCTTATGCACTTATATATTTTAACATGATGACGACTATAACATTAGCACCTCCATCACGTTACACAATTACAATTTCTTTTTTGTGGTCAGAACATTTCAGATCTACTCTCAGAAACATTCAAATATACAGCACAGTATTGTCAACTATTGCTGCTTTGCTATACATTAGATTTCCAGAACTTATTCATCTTGTAACAGGGAGTTTGTGCTCAGAGTCCAATTCTTTATCCAGATGTGGATCTGAGTGACTTTTTAGAGCAAGCTCCACACCCAAATACAGTGGACGTGGACACTGTATTGTCTAAGCATGGACAAGTTTAAGCCAGGATGAAAAAGATGACCTTTAAATGTGAACAACGCGAGGGCAGTGATTTTTATTTTGTACCTTGCCTTCTTCCTAGCACCAAGAACACTGCCTGCCCTATAGCATAGGCTTCAGAAAAATTCACTGGATCAGTGCTTGTCACTCTTGGATTCATAGATGCTGACACAGTATGTAGTGTACTTTCTCACATTTTCAGGCAGAACTACTTCTAAATAAGACATTAGCTATACTAACCATGGTCATACATAGTTTGCCTATCAGTTTCAAACTATTATATATCAATGTTAGTGCGTTAGTATGTACCAACAGATGTTAAAATGGAAAAAAATTCTGATTTTTTTAAAAATTGTTTTCTGAGACATTATTCAGATGACTGAGTCAGTATTATTCCTGGCTTTTTTTGCTTGAAGATTACCGGGCAACTTAAAATTCATTTGAATGCATGTGGCTAAGTTTTCTTTCATTTTTAAGAGTTAATGATGCATCCACAATGGAAAGTCCAACTTGTGTTAGACTTAACATTCCTGGCCTCTTTTTTTAAATATAAATTTATTTATTTTAATTGGAGGCTAATTACTTTACAATATTGTATTGGTTTTGCCATATGTCAACATGAATCTGCCACAGGTGTACACATGTTCCCCATCCTGAACCCCTCTCCCACCTCCCTCCCCATACCATTCCTCTCGGTGATCCCAGTGCACCAGCCCTGAGAATCTTGTGTCATGGACTGATGATTTGTTTCTTATATGATATTATACATGTTTCAATGCCATTCTCCCAAATCATCCCACCCTCGCCCTCTCCCACAGAGCCCCAAACACTGTTCTATACATCTGTGTCTCTTTTGCTGTCTCTCATACAGGGTTATCTTTACCATCTTTCTAAATTCCATATATATGCATTAGTATACTGTATTGGTGTTTTTCTTTCTGGCTTACTTCACTCTGTATAATAGGCTCCAGTTTCACCCACCTCTTCAGAACTGAGTCAAATGTATTCTTTCTAATGGCTGAGTAATACTCCATTGTATGTATGTACCACAGCTTTCTTATCCATTCATCTGCGGATGGACATGTCCTGTTGCTTCCATGTCCTGGCTATTATAAACAGTGCTGCGATGAACATTGGGGTATATGTGTCTCTTTCAATTCTGGTTTTCTCAGTGTGTATGCCCAGCAGTGGGATTGCTGGGTCATATGGCAGTTTTATTTCCAGTTTTTAAAGGAATCTTCACACTGTTCTCCATAGTGGCTGTACTAGTTTGCATTCCCACCAACAGTGTAAGAGGGTCCCCTTTTCTCCACACCCTCTCCAGCATTTATTGCTTGTAGACTTTTGGATCACAGCCATTCTGACTGGCATGAAATGGTACTTCATTGTGGTTTTGATTTGCATTTCTCTGATAATGAGTGATGTTGAGCATCTTTTCATGTGTTTCTTAGCCATCTGTATGTCTTCTTTGGAGAAATGTCTGTTTAGGTCTTTGGCCCATTTTTTGATTGGGTAGTTTATTTTTCTGGAATTGAGCTTCAGGAGTTGCTTGTATATTTTTGAGATTAATTCTTTGTCAGTTGCTTCATTTGCTATTATTTTCTCCCATTCTGAAGGCTGTCTTTTCACCTTGCTTATAATTTCCTTTGTTGTGCAGAAGCTTTTAATTTTAATTAGGTCCCATTTGTTTATTTTTGCTTTTATTTCCAATATCTGGGAGGTGGATCATAGAGGATCCTGCTGTGATTTATGTCGGAGAGTGTTTTGCCTATATTCTCCTCTAGGAGTTTTATAGTTTTTGGTCTTACGTTTAGATCTTTAATCCATTTGGAGTTTATTTTTGTGTATGGTGTTAGAAAGTGTTCTAGTTTCATTCTTTTACAAGTGGTTGACTAGTCTTCCCAGCACCACTTGTTAAAGAGATTGTCTTTTCTCCATTGTATATTCTTGCCTCCTTTGTCAAAGATAAGGTGTCCATAGGTACGTGGATTTATCTCTAGGCTTTCTATTTTCTTCCATTGATCTATATTTCTGTCTTTGTGCTAGTACCATACTATCTTGATGACTGTGGCTTTGTAGTAGAGCCTGAAGTCAGGCAGGTTCATTCCTCCAGTTCCATTCTTCTTTCTCAGTATTGCTTTGGCTATTCGAGGTTTTTTGTATTTCCATACAAATTGTGAAATTATTTGTTCTAGCTCTATGAAAAATACTGTTGGTAGCTTGATAGGGATTACATTGCTATCGATTGCTTTGGGTAGTATACTCATTTTCACTATATTGATTCTTCCAATCCATGAACATGGTATATTTTCCATCTATTAGTATCTTTGATTTCCTTCACCAGTGTTTTATAGTTTTCTATATATGGGTCTTTTGTTTCTTGAGGTAGATATATTCCTAACTATTTTATTCTTTTCATTGCAATGGTGAATAGAATTGTTTCCTTAATTTCTCTTTCTATTTTCTCATTATTAATGTATAGGAATGCAAGGGATTTCTATATGTTGATTTTATATCCTGAAACTCTGCTATATTCATTGATTAGCTCTAGTAATTTTCTGGTGGAGTCTTTAGGGTTTTCTATGTAGAGGATCATGTCATCTGCAAGCAATGAGTGTTTTACTTCCTTCCCAATTTGTATTCCTTTTATTTCTTTTTCTTCTCTGATTGCTGTGGCCAAAACTTCCAAAGCTATGTTGAATAGTAGTGGTGAAAGTGGGCACTCTTGTCTTGTTCCTGACTTTAGGGGAAATGTTTTCAATTTTTCACCATTGAGGATAATGTTTGCTGTCGGTTTGTCATATATAGCTTTTATTATGTTGAGGTATGTTCCTTCTATTCCTGCTTTCTGGAGAGTTTTTATCATAAATGGATATTGAATTTTGTCAAAGGCTTTCTCTGCATCTATTGAGATAATCATATGGCTTTTATTTTTCAATTTGTTAATGTGGTGTATTACATTGATTGATTTGTGGATATTGAAGAATCCTTGCATTCCTGGGATAAAGCCCACTTGGTCACAGTGTATGATCTTTTTAATGTGTTGTTGGATTCTGATTGCTAGAATTTTGTTAAGGATTTTTGCATCTATGTTCATCAGTGATATTGGCCTTGTAGTTTTCTTTTTTGTGGCATCTTTGTCAGGTTTTGGTATTAGGGTGATGGTTGCCTCACTGAATGAGTTTGGAAGTTTACCTTCCTCTGCAATTTTCTGGAAGAGTTTGAGTAGCATAGGTTGTTAGCTCTTCTCTAAATTTTTGGTAGAATTCAGCTGTGAAGCTGTCTGGACCTGGGCTTTTGTTTGCTGGAAGGTTTCTGTTTACAGTTTCGATTTCCGTGCTTGTGATGGGTCTGTTAAGATTTTCTATTTCTTCCTAGTTTAGTTTTGGAAAGTTGTACTTTTCTAAGAATTTGTCCATTTCTTCCACATTGTCCATTTTATTGGCATATAATTGCTGATAGTAGTCTCTTATGATCCTTTGTATTTCTGTGTTGTCTGTTGTGATCTCTCCGTTTTCATTTCTAATTTTATTGATTTGATTTTTGTCCCTTTGTTTCTTGATGAGTCTGGCTAATGGTTTGTAAATTTTCTTTATCCTCTCAAAGAACCAGCTTTAGGCTTTGTTGATTTTTGCTATGGTCTCTTTTGTTTCTTTTGCATTTATTTCTGCCCTAATTTTTAAGATTTCTTTTCTTCTACTAACCCTGGGGTTCTTCATTTCTTCCTTTTCTAGTTGCTTTAGGTGTAGAGTTAGGTTATCTATTTGACTTTTTTCTTGTTTCTTGAGGTATGCCTGTATTGCTATGAACCTTCCCCTTAGCACTGCTTTTGCAGTATCCCACAGGTTTTGGGTTGTTGTGTTTTCATTGTCATTCGTTTCTATGCATATTTTGATTTGTTTTTTGATTTCTTCTGTGATTTGTTGGTTATTCGGCAGCGTGTTGTTCAGCCTCCATATGTTGGAGTTTTTAATATTTTTTCTCCTGTAATTGAGATCTAATCTTACTGGATTGTGGTCAGAAAAGATGCTTGGAATGATTTCAATTTTTTTGAATTTAGCAAGCCTAGATTTATGGCCCAGGATGTGATCTATCCTGGAGAAGGTTTTGTGTGTGCTTGAGAAAAAGGTGAAATTCATTGTTTGGGGGTGAAATGTCCTATAGATATCAATTAGGTCTAGCTGGTCTATTGTATCATTTAAAGTTTGTGTTTCCTTGCTAATTTTCTGTTTAGTTGATCTATCCATAGGTGTGGGTGGGGTACTAAAGTCTCCCACTATTATTGTGTTACTGTTAATTTCCCCTTTCATACTCATTAGCATTTTGCACTCCATATTGCAGTGCTCCTATGTTGGGTGCATATATATTTATAATTTATATATCTTCTTCTTGAATTGAGCCTTCGATCATTATGCAGTGTCCTTCTTTGTCTCTTTTCAGAGCCTTTGTTTTAAAGTCTATTTTATCTGATATGAGTATTGCTACTCCTGCTTGTTTTTTTTGGTCTCTATTTGCATGGAATATCTTTTTCCAGCCCTTCACTTTCAGTCTGTATGTGTCCCTTGTTTTGAGGTGGGTCTCCTATAGACAACATGTATAGGGGTCTTGTGTTTGTATCCATTCAGCCAGTCTTTGTCTTTTGGTTGGGGCATTCAACACATTTACGTTTAAAGTAATTATTGAATAGTATGGTCCCGTTTCCATTTACTTTATTGTTTTGGGTTCAAGTTTATACACCCTTATTGTGTTTCCTGTCTAGAGAAGATCTTTTAGCATTTGTTGGAGAGCTGGTTTGGTGGTGCTGAATTATCTCAGCTTTTGCTTGTCTGCAAAGCTTTTGATTTCTTCTTCATATTTGAATGAGATCCTTGCTGGGTACAGTAATCTGGGCTGTAGGTTATTCTCTTTCATCACTTTAAGAATGTCCTGCCATTCCCTCCCGGCCTGAAGAGTTTCTATTGAAAGATCAGCTGTTATCTTTATGGGAATCCCCTTGTGTGTTATTTGTTGTTTTTCCCTTGCTGCTGTTAATATTTGTTCTTTGTGTTTGATCTTTGTTAATTTGATTAATATGTGTCTTGGGGTGTTTCGCCTTGAGTTTATACTGTTTGGGACTCTGGGTTTCTTGGACTTGGGTGATTATTTCCTTCCCCATTTTAGGGAAGTTTTCAACTATTATCTCCTCAAGTATTTTCTCATGGTCTTTCTTTTTGTCTTCTTCTTCTGGGACTCCTATGATTCGAATGTTGGGGCATTTAACATTGTCCCAGAGGTCTCTGAGATTGTCCTCATTTCTTTTAATTAGTTTTTTTTTCCCTCTCTGATTCATTTATTTCTACCATTCTATCTTCTACCTCACTAATCCTATCTTCTGCCTCCATTATTCTACTATTTGTTGCCTCCAGAGTGTTTTTGATCTCATTCATTACATTATTCATTACATATTGACTCTTTTATTTCTTCTAGGTCCTTGTTAAACCTTTCTTGCATATTCTCGATCCTTATCTCCAGGCTATTTATCTGTGATTCCATTTTGATTTCAAGATTTTGGATCATTTTCACTATCATTATTCAGAATTCTTTATCAGGTACATTCCCTATCTGTTCCTCTTTTGTTTGGTTTGTTGGGCATTTATCCTGTTCCTTTACCTGCTGGGTGTTCCTCTGTCTCTTCATCTTGTTTATATTGCTGAGTTTGGGGTGGCCTTTCTGTATTCTGACAGTTTGTGGAGTTCTCTTTATTGTGGAATTTGCTCGCTGTGGGTGGGATTGTATGGGTGGTTTGTCAAGGTTTTGACAAGCTTATGTTAGGGAAGCTTATGTAGGTGTTCTGGTGGGTGGAGCTGGATTTTTTCTCTCTGGAGTGCAATGAAGTGTCCAGTAATGAGTTGTGAGATCTCAGTGGGTTTGGAGTGGCTTTGGGTAGCCTGTATATTGAAGCTCAGGGCTGTGTTCCTGTGTTGCTGGAGAATTTGTGTGGTATGTCTTGCTCTGGAACTTGTTGGCCCTTGGGTGGTGCTTGGTTTCAGTGTAGGTAAGGAGGCGTTTGATGAGCTCCTGTTGATTAATGTTCCCTGGAGTCAGGAGTTCTCTGATGTTCTCAGGATTTGGACTTAAGCCTCCTGCTTCTGGTTTTCAGTCTTATTTTTACAGTAGTCTCAAGACTTCTCCATCTATTCAGCACCGTTGATAAAACATCTAGGTTAAGGATGAAAGATCTCTCCACAGTGAGGGACACCCAGAGAGGTTCACAGAGTTACATGGAGAAGAGAAGAGGGAGGAGGGAGATAGAGGTGACCAGGATGAGATGAGGTGGAAACAAAAGAGGAGAGAGCAAGCTAGCCAGTAATCACTTGTTTATGTGTGCTACACAGTCTGGACTGCTCAGAGATGTTCCGAAGTTATACAGAGAGGAGAAGAGGGAGGAAGGAGACAGAGGTGGCCAGGAGGATAAATGGGGGATTCAAAAGGTGAGAGACAGATCTAGCCAGTAATCAGTTCCCTAAGTGTTCTCCACAGCCGAGAACACACAAAGAGATTCGCAGAGTTGGGTAGAGAAGAGGAGGGGGATGGAGGAGATAGAGGCGACCTGGTGGAGAAAAAGAAGAGTCCAAAGCGGGAGGGAGCAGTCAAGCCAGTAACCTCGCTCCCAAGTAAAAATTGATACTGAAGGTTGGGTTCTTAAAAGTACAAAATTGATAACAAATACCAAAAAGCAAAGATTAAAAATCTAGAGTAGAAGTTGAATTTTCAAAAATATAATATTAAAGAAAAAAAAAGTCACAAAAATTATAAAAAAATATATATATATGAGGTTTGCTTTAAAAAATAGGGTCTCTTTTTTTTTTTGCAAAGTTATAGTAGGTTATAAAAATGAAAATTAAAGGAGTAATAGAGGACTTAAAAATAAGAAAAATTTTTAAAATTAAAAATGATAGTAAAAATAGTAAAAATATATATAAGACTTTCTCTGGTGTTGTTGTGGGCAGTGTGGGGTCAGTTCATTTTCAAATAGTTCCTTGATCTGGCTTATATTTCTCATGATCTATAGGCCCCTTCCTATGTAGTCCATACTAACTACAGGGTTTTAATCTATTGCACCTGTCACTTCCAAGGAGGTTTCCTCTCTTTTAGCTTTTTCTGTTTGCTGGTCTCTTCGGTGTCTAATTTCTGCCCTGACACAAGGGGGTGGTGGTGGACACTTTTTTAGGCTCACTTGTTCAGTGGTGCTGTGGGGAGGGAGGGACGCTGCAAACATATAACACTGGCATGTGTTCTCAGTGTTTTGGCCACACTGCATTTGCCCCCTGCTCATTGAGTGTGTGCTTTCCCTGTCTACACTGCTTAGGCTCTAGGTTGCTCTTCTGGGAACTGTCTGAGGCTGGCCCTGGGTTGTATGCACTTCCCAGGTCTAAGCTGCTCAGGTTCAGGCACTTGGGTAGTCCTCAGAGGCACAGACTCGGTTGGGCCTGCGTTTTGTGCCCTTCCCAGGTCCGAGCAGCTCAGGTGATCAGGTGTTTGGTGAGCAAGGTCGCTGTGACTTATCGCCTCTCCCATCCCTGCTGCTCAGTTTTCTGGGTGTACAACTGGCTCACCTTCTCAGGCAGTTGTTGACTGTCCAGAATCCCAAGAAGTCTTGGTTAGCAACGAAGCCTACTTGCAGTTTGGTAGATAATGCCTCCTTGGTGCCGTGATTGCCCCCTTCTGGCTCTGGCTGCCATCGCCTACCTGTCACCAGAGGGGGATAGGCCAGTCTGCAGCCGGCTAGTTCTGCTCAGTCCTTTGTTCTGTGAGCGGGGCCTGGCGGTGTCTTAGGGCTTTTTGCATGGTAGCTATCCCACAGTCTGGTTTGCTAGCCCAAGTTAGTTCCCTCAGATTGCCCTCGGGGCATTCAGGCCCAGCCCTTACTCTAAGCAATGCAGCCTGCACCTCTATGCCCAGCCCCCACTTGCTAGTGGCGGGTGCAGGCATCTGCGCTGCTTCTCCACTGGGAGAGTTACCACTGGGCACGTAATCTGTGGGTTTTAATTGTTTATTTATTTTTCCTCCTGATTATGTTGCCCTCTGTGGTTCCAAGGCTTGCCACAGACTTGGCAGTGAGAGTGTTTCCTGGTGTTTGGAAATTTCTCTCTTTTTAAAGACTCTCTTCTGGGGATGGAGCTCCATCCCTACCTCTTTTGTCTCTCTTTTTGTCCTTTATATTTTTTCCTACCTCCTTTCAAAGACAATGGGCTGTTTTTCTGGGTGCCTGATGTCCTCTGCCAGCATTCATAAGTTGTTTTGTGGAATTTACTCAGCATTCAAATGTTCTTTTGATGAATTTGTGGGGGAGAAAGTGATCTCCCCGTCCTATTCCTCTGCTATCTTAGGACCACCTCAATAGCTGACCTCTTTAGAAATTACTTTGGTAAGACAGCCAACTGATAACACTCATTTTATATAAAGAGAGGACAAATACACAAAGTGACGTAAAATAGCTCTCCTGGTAGGTATTGTCAAACTAATAAAGAAATGTAGTAGAAGTAGAAATGTAGAAAAACTTTTAGGAAGCAACATTACAAAAATTTGTTCACAGACAACTGTTGTTTAACAAAAATCTCACCCACATGTCCCCTATTTTTCTTTTATACTATGAATATTTGCTGCAGGTAGAAATATACATATATGTATATATTCATTATGCAGAATATAATTTACTCTATGAATTTATTATGAAAATTTACATAAATTTGTAGATCTAATTGTATATTTAAACCCCATTGGTGGCTCAAAGGTTAAAGCGTCTGCCTCCAATGCGGGAGACCCGGGTTCGATCCCTGGGTCGGGAAGATCCCCTGGGGAAGGAAATGGCAACCCACTCCAGTATTCTTGCCAGGGAGAATCCCATGGACGGAGAAGCCTAGTAGGTTACAGTCCATGGGGTCGCAAAGAGTCGGACGCGACTGAGCGGCAGGTAGAAATATACATATATGTATATATTCATTATGCAGAATATAATTTGGTCTATGAATTTATTATGAAAATTTACATAAATTTGTAGATCTAATTGTATATTTAAATTCTTTTGATATATTACTAGATAATTTCATTTTACTTGTGCTAACTCATACTCTTGTCCTGCAGATTTAAATGTCTTAACAAATACCAAAATTCACTGCTACCACAAAGTCATTTCAGAGTATACCTCTAAATAACAACTATAATTATATAAATAACAGTGGTAGCACCTGATCTTTAAGTGATTTTGTGCCAGACATTATGCTAACTACCTCATCATGTCATTATCCTGCATAATGCTCACAGGGATCTTGGTTCCAGAGCCCACATTCCTATCCTCTGCCCTGTATCCCCTTCCAGCGGCTCATCTTGAGGGCCACTGTTTTTCACTACATCAGTTCACTGAATTAATTGGCAACCATCACCGATAATGGTCATGAAAAGAACCTTCTGAGCCCATTGCTTTTACTCTTTTATCTTAGGTGAATGCATTGGGATCATTCCATGAGCTTGATCGTTGTCCATCTAGAGTCAACCAAAGAGGAAATAAAATGTTGAGAGTGGTCACAGGATTTCAGTTCTCTGAAGAGCTCTGCTATCTTATGCCTTTGGATCTCTGCAGACTGTGTTCCTTTAGCTGAATGTGGCTTGCCTTATCCCCTCCATTGCTGACCTGAGAAAATCTTCCTGCACTTAAGTTTTGTTTCAAACATTCCTTCCCATTTCTGTGATACCTCCCCAAATTCCTAGGCTAACAGAGACTCCTGTCTGCTCTTTGTTTGTTCACCCTCTCTCTCCTCCTCCCTCTATGTGTGTGTTTGTGTACATATGTGTGTGTATGTTTATATACATGTATATATGTATGTATATAATAGGAATGATTTTCTTTATGAAATGGAATTATTTGTAGAGCTATTATATTGCGAGACACTTATGGGTAGATTCTGGATCTTTTAATCCCTTCTAGCATTTTGAACCATATCTTGCCCAGTTGTTGGTTGAATTAGTAAATGTAAGAATAGATCAAAGTTTTGAGAATGGTAGGATGGAAGGGACATTTAGGCAAAAATAGCCATCTCAGGGGATAAAAATGTAGGGCAGGTGGCTTAGTTATTAGTGCAAAAAAGAAAATTGTGTGCCATCAAAAACTTCACTCTCCATCCCAGGAAGGACTGCTCGCAGCTTTTGATACTTGCTTCCCTAGATTGGAACAGGAATCTCTTTTCTTTAGTAGCTCACATGCATCATGTACAAGCTGCCAAATGGCTAGTTTAACTCTCATCAATGACTTCTCATCTGGCTGACTGAATTAGTGTCACTGTGAACTTCTAAATGCCATCTCATTGTAGAAGTCTTCATTTACTGGCAGCTGTTAAAGACAGAGCAGAACATTTTTTTCTTGCTTTCTAGTGTATGTTTAAATATTTCACTAAAGACATGCTTCCACTATTAGGTTCTATCAGGCCTATAGTAGCTGTCTGCATCTTTTCTTCCTTCTGCCATTAACCACATACATATTAGGAGGAGGAGCAACTTAGGCTGACCTTTCAGGCCCTTGTCTTATGTGAATCTAGAAGGAAAATCAGTCCTAGCCCCCATCTCTAATTCCTCATGTGATTAGATTACCCCCACTTTAGAGATTTTTCTATAAAAAAGAGGCAATAAGTGAGAGATGAGAAAGAACAGGACACTGGAAAGAATCTTTGGGTAGAATCTTTAAAAAGTGGCATTTAAAGGAGGAGAACTCCAGAGACCTACTGGAATCTCATCCTGCTCACAATCCACATGGCATTACAGTCGGCATTCTGCCAGGAGATGATGAGTTAGTGGCTGTGCTAATTAATGAGAGGAAGAGAAAAGTTAATAGAGCTTTTCTTTCCCTTCCACTGAAATGTTTTTCTCCTCAGCATGTTTCCTCTGTGTTCTCTGAAAGAGACAGTGTTAGATTGGAGAGTCTGAGGTTCCTTTCGTCTGAATCGCTAACAAGGGCTTTGTGACATGTGGTATCTTGGCTCTGATGCATAGATGCTTAAGGGCGAGCTGGGGGCGATTCATCTTAGATGTGCAGAACAGTTATTCAGATGATGAACTCGACTCTATTCGGGTTAGGAAATAAATGTTAGCCTGAGCCTTCCTCAGTCCTGTCACGGGTCAAGAGTATTCACCAACCAAGTTTGACTGAGCAATTCATTAGTGGATGCTTTCGACCTCACACTCTCAAATTGGAAATTCTTGCTTGGTCTAAATTGATAGCAATTTTTCCGTTTCCTGTATTATTTTAAATGAACATGAAGCAGGGTGACCTGTTTGTGCAATGCCACATCAGCTCTCCTTTATGATGAAAATGATGACTTGGAGTCTGGCATTTCCCTCCATTTCCAGTAACTGCCTTCATTAGAAATGTTGCTAGGACCACAATAAATATTTTAATATAAAATTTAATGTGAAGGTCTATTAGGATTCTGGGTGAAGGTGATAAGTGGTAGGCAATTCTGAGAACTATTATGTGGGTAACCTCAGTAGAATTGAGAATAAATCTGTCATCCTTCAAGTGAGCTGAGAAGGGGCTTATTTCTTTATTTAGTATAAAAAAGCAATGTTGGGACAAACTGTCAAGCCATTAATATAGAGTCTGACGCTAAGGAGTTGACATTCTCTAGGCACTAATTTCTATTTCTTTTCATGTCACATTGATGACCAGTTTCTATGACACTCGCTGGGTCAGAAATCCACTGCTTCTTACTAGGTCATTGAGATTTGTTTATCAGTCTGATGACTTAAAAATTGCACTTTGGGCATAAAAATATAGTCAATGAGGGTAAGTATAATGTGTCACATACCCAGGCAGGAATGGACTTGTTTTATGCATCTTTTTAAATTTCATGGAATTAATTTAAACTTGGGGTTTTTATGAAGACCAAATAAGTGACGAACTGAGATGGAAAAAGACCTTGGAAAGATTAATGTTCGTTTTCCTTAACACGTTTAAATACACCCAGAAAACACATCATAAATAACCCAGAGCTATAACTACATCTACATTTAGGTCCTCCCTCACTAAAGCCCAGGGAAAGAATTTCACCCACAGGACATATCTCATTTGTGGCTCTTTGAGTATCTCCTTCCTTTGTCAGGGCCCTTCTGGTCCTGCCCTGATTCTCTTCTGCTTGCCTTGTGGTCTGAAATTACTCATATTCAATGGGTCAACCGCTGGAATCAGTTTACCAATTCCAGATTATTCTCAGTTTCTCCATCTGCAATTGTTCGAAACTTAAACTTTAAATTGAGCTTTTACCAGCTGTGTTTCTCTGTTTTGGGACATGCTATGCGTGCATGCATGCTAAGTCACTTCAGTCCTGTCTGACTCTGTATGACCCCATAGACAGCAGTCCATCAAGCTCCTCTGTCCCTGGGATTCTCTAGGCAAGAACACTGGAGTGGGTTGCCATTTCCTTCTCCTTCTGCCATTATGTTTTGGAACATAAATCTGGGGATTTCAAGGCGCCTTCTCTCTGACTCTATAAATGCTTATTGTAGACGCTGCTGACAAAATATGTATTCAGCAGAGGTGGAAAGGCTTTATAAGCCTCTGTTATTTTTGGAGGAGGAGGGAATGACTTTCAGCCAGAGTACATCTAAAACAATCTCTCCCAGCCCGACAGTGAAGTTTATTTCTGTGTCGCTCTATCAGTTTCCCTAACTGACATCAGCACTTAAAATGACCCATTTGCTACTTCATGGGGTTTTGCTTCTTAATCAGTTCATATATCCTCTGCTTGTGATACACAAATTCTCAGGATAGAGACCTCTTAAGAGGCAAGTGGTAAACAATGTGCGGAGATTATTCTAGGCTACAGACTGTGCTGCACTGACTATAGGTTCCAGCATCCGCTCGTTCAGTTCAGCCGCTCAGTCGTGTGCAACTCTTTGCTACTCCATGAACTGCAGTGCGCCTGGCCTCCCTGTCCATCACCAACTCCCAGACTCCATCCAAACCCATGTCCATTGTGTCAGTGATGCCATCCAACCATCTCATCCTCTGTCATCCCTTTCTCCTCCTGCCCTCAATCTTTCCCAGCGCCAGGGTCTTTTCAAATGAATAAGCTCTCCATATCAGGTAGCCAAAGTATTGAACTTTCAGCTTCAACATTAATCCTTCCAATGAACACCCAGGACTGATCTCATTTAGGATGGACTGGTTGGATCTCCTTGCAGTCCAAGGGACTCGCAAGAGTCTTCTCCAACACCACATTTCAAAATCATCAATTCTTCTGCGCTCATCTTTCTTCACAGTCCAACTCTCACATCCATACATGACCATGGGAAAAACCATAGCCTTGACTAGACGGACCTTTGTTGGCAAAGTAATATCTCTGCTTTTTAATATGCTGTCTAGGTTGGTCATAACTTTCCTTCCAAGGAGCAAGCGTCTTAATTTCATGGCTGTAATCACCATCCACAGTAATTATGGAGCCCAGAAAAATAGTCAGCCACTATTTCCCCATCTATTTGCCATGAAGTGATGGGACTGGATTCCATGATCTTAGTTTCCTGAATGTTGAGCTTTAAGCCAACTTTTTCACTCTCCTCTTTCACTTTCATCAACAGGCTCTTTAGTTCTTCCCTTTCTGCCATAAGGGTGGTGTCATCTGCATATCTGAGGTTATTGATATTTCTCTCGCAATCTTGATTCCAGCTTGTGCTTCTTCCAGCCCAGCGTTTCTCCTGATGTACTCTGCATAGAAGTGAAATAAGCAGGGTGACAATATACAGCCTTGACGTACTCCTTTTCCTATTTGGAACCAGTCTGTTGTTCCATGTCCAGCTCTAACTTTTGCTTCCTGATCTGCATATAGGTTTCTCAAGAGGCAGGTTAGGTGGTCTGGTATTCCCATCTCTTTCAGAATTTTCCACAATTTATTGTGATCCACACAGTCAAAGTCTTTGTGGCATAGTCAATAAAGCAGAAATAGATGTTTTTCTGGAACCCTCTTGCTTTTTTGATGATCCAGCAGATGTTGGCAGTTTGATCTCTGGTTCCCCTGCCTTTTCTAAAACCAGCTTGAACATCTGGAAGTTCACGGTTCACATATTGCTGAAGCTTGGCTTGGAGAATTTTGAGCATTACTTTACTAGCATGTGAGATGAGTGCAATTGTGCGGTAGTTTGAGCATTTTTTGGCTTTACCTTTCTTTGGGATTGGAATGAAAACGGACCTTTTCCAATCCTGTGGCCACTGCTGAGTTTTCCAAATTTGCTGGCATATTGAGTGCAGCACTTTCACAGCATCATCTTTCAGGATTTGAAATAGCTCAATTGGAATTCCATCACCTCCACTAGCTTTGTTCATAGTGATGCTTTCTAAGGCCCACTTGACTTCAAATTCCAGGATGTCCAGCTCCAGGTGAGTGGGAGTGATCGCACGTTTGCGATTATCTGGGTCGTGAAGATCTTTTTTGTACAGTTCTTCTGTGTATTCTTGCTACCTCTTCTTAATATCTTCTGCTTCTGTTAGGTCCATACTATTTCTGTCCTTTATTGAGCCCATCTTTGCTTGAAATGTTCCCTTGGTATCTCTAATTTTCTTGGAGAGATCTCTAGTCTTTCCCATTCTGTTGTTTTCCTCTATTTCTTTGCATTGCTCGCTGAGGAAGGCTTTCTTATCTCTCCTTGCTATTCTTTGGAACTCTGCATTCAAATGCGTATATCTTTCCTTTTCTCCTTTGCTTTTCACTTCTCTTCTCTTCACAGCTATTTGTAAGCCTTCCTCAAACAACCATTTTGCCTTTTTTTCATTTCTTTTACTTGAGGATGGTCTTGATCCCTGTCTCCTGTACAATGTCACGAACCTCTGTCCATAGTTCATCAGGCACTCTGTCTATCAGATCTAGTCCCTTAAATCTATTTCTCACTTCCACCCATTGGTTAATATGAAGAAGTCATTGAACTCTTAATAGAAATTTTGGTTCATTCCCTGATTTCAGGTACCTGACAGAATGGGCATTAGGGAAATAAACATACAGGCATACACAAGCACAAACAATTTGAGTGTTTAGTAAACAGACACTGTTTTAGCTACTTGACATATTTTAATTCCTCTAATTCTCTGATTATTTCCATCAGAATAATAATAATTAGTACTAGCCCCTTGCACTTTCAATGCTTCCCTGATTGACTCAGTGGTACAGAATCTGCTTGCCAAAGTAGATGTGAGTTCAGTCCCTGGGTCAGGAAGATCCCCTGAAGAAGGAAATGGCAACCCATTCCAGTACTCTTGCCTGGAGAATCCAATGGACATGAGGATCCTGGCAGACTGCAGCCCATGGGGTTGCAAAAGAGTTGGACAGGACTTAGTGATTAAATAACAACACTTGCAATTTCAAAGTATCTTCACCTCTGAGGAAGGCTATATTGTTACCACTATTTTATAAGGAATGATACAGGTACAGAAAGGTAGGTATTTGTCAAAGGTTACATAATTCCTAGGCATACAAGGTGAAGTTCATACCTTGAAGTCTATACTAATCATCTATAGAATCCAGTTTGGGAAGCCATCTCTATTCAGTCCCCCAACACAGCAGTTAAGGTAAGAAAGCAAAAACCAAAACCTATTCGAGACCTCATGGCATTTTTCTCTTTAAGTTAATATGCATTATGCTTACTCTGTTTTGCTTTTCCCACTTCACCCTCCTCCTCTAATTCCTTTACTGCAAATATACTTGGAAAGGGTTTAATGTTTATAATTTAGAAATAATTTTGTAAGTTTAGCTTCCTTTCAATCTGAGACAATTGGGTACCTATGTTGGATGGTAATAGGACAAAAGGTAGAGGTCATAAGGAAAGTAGAAACAAGAAGTAGAAATAAAGATAACCACTAGGATTAGTTTCTGTGTGGCACATTCATTGTTTCCCAGTCAAAATGACTTGAGAGAAATTACTAGAACATGTATCATTCTTGGGCATCTCCTAAACATTTCAACATATCAAGGGATAGGCTCTTGTGTATGTATGTGTGTAAGATACAGAGATGATTACACAATGCTTCTGCTCTCTGTTCTCCCATGAAATAAATTTCAACTATTCAAAATCACAAAGTGCAGGAATCTTAATCATCTTACTGTTTCCTCCTCTTGCTTAGGGTGCAGCCGGCTCACAGTAAGTGCTTGTTGAGTGAATGCTTGAAATGGTCACTCTGTGGTTCAGCACTGGTATAAGTTGAAGGCATCCCCAAGCACTCAAATGCATGGAGCCCGCCTACAGTTCTCTCCTTGGCAGGGACTCACTTTGACCAGCAGAGGGCAGCAAACCTTTGCATTTGCTCGATACCACCGTGAAAGTGTTTCCAGCCCAATTTGAAGGCTCACAAGTGACCCACCTTTTCTATTTGATGCCCTAGTTTGCTAAGAAATTCACCTCCATACCCGTTATCCTCGACCAGCACCCACTTCAGAAGAAATTAGAGTTTGAAAGAAGAAATTAAATTTGAATCAAGACTAGCCAATCTGCTTGGCCAATTGTTGCCCTTTTAAGTTCCCTGTGCCAGGGATGATGGAGAGATTCAGAGGGAGTGAACACTCTGGACAGAATCCCCACTGGGAAAATGCCTGTTCCTGCAAATGGGCCGTCTGCCTCCACTGCCCATTAAAAATCTGTCTTGCAGAGAAGGTAACAGGGAGATTTTACAGGGTGACTGTTCATTGAGGTGGCCTAGGATAGTTTGTCGGAATGTCCCAACGTATTTATTAAGATCCTCCTACACTTATCCCTGGTAGCTCAGATGGTAAAGCGTCTGCCTACAATGCAGGAGACCTGGGTTTGATCCCTGGGTCAGGAAGAACCCCTGGAGAAGGAAATGGCAACCCACTCCAGTATCCTTGCCTGGAAAATCCCATGGACTGAGGAGCCTGGTAGGCTACAGTCCATGGGGCCGCAAAGAGTCAGACATGGCTGAGTGACTTCAGTTTCACACTTATCAAAGTGTCCTTGTTTAGATGATTAACAAGGTGGTGAGTGACCTTCAGCTAGGTCATCTGCTAAGAAAGGGGGTGGGAAAGACTCTAGGACTTGAGAGGTTGGGTGAGGAGATGTCAGTATAAAAGTGAGATTCCTCAAGAGAGGAGGACCTGGGCTTGACACTGTCTTTCTTCTCCTGTCTTCAAAGTTGGGCTGGTTTGTGGCTGAGCTGTGAGGGAGATGGTGAGGTTGCCCTGTCCTCCAGTATGGCATGCTGCTTCCTGTTCCCTGCTAAAGACATCCCAGGTACCAACTAACAACTGGCACTCGCCATCTGCCTCTTTACAAGGATTAAGTCATGAGCCACTGCAGCCTCTGACCTTTAGCACACCCCAAAATGAGCTCAGAGTAGAGAACAGATATGAGGCACTCTGTGCTCTGGAACAAACTGCAGAATATTCCTGCTTATAGGTCAATATTTTCAGGAGAAGATTTATGAGCCCCAATTCTTGCATCTTCTCATACCTAGAAAAGCACTAAAATCATTAACAATGACTTCTTCTCCTCATGACTAGCAGCAAGCCTCTGCCAAAATGTGTGTTTGACTGTAAGTACCCCCTGGTAGCTCAGACAGTAAAGAGTCTGCCTGCAGCGTGGGAGACCCATGTTTGAACCCTGGGTTGGAAAGATCCCCTGGAGAAGGAAATGGCAACCCACTCCAGTATTCTTGCTTGGAAAATCCCATGGATGGAGGGACCTGGCAGGCTATACAGTCCATGGGGTTGCAAAGAGTCAGACAAGACTGAACGACTTTACTCACTTTACTTCCTCTTCTAAAATCATGTATAATACAGCTCTTTCCCCTTTCCTCTTCAGGACTGGTACCCCAGAGCTATCTGAGGGGCTGTCTTCTGGGCCATGGTAGTCATTTTGCCCCAAATAAAGCTTAACTCACAACTCTCATGTTGTGAGTTTTGTTTTGTTTTGTTTTTTTCAGTTGATGTAAGTATCTACACTTGAAGTCTATAGGAAAGTCTGTCATCCAATGGGGACAATCTAGCTATCAGGTAACCTTTAGGAAATAGTGTTGCTTGCCCTGGTTAGACGGTGTGTAGGTTCTTCCAGTGGTAAATCGAGAGTGGATCCTGGAGATCAGGAGTTGGGCAGCAGCGTGTGGGTGTGTGTGGGGATTGGAGGCAGATCACAGGGACAGAGGGGTCTACTTTAGAAGGATTTTGAGCTAGCTGCAGGACACTAAAGAAATCCAGCCATCCGCAGAGGGTGATGTAGAATTGTGGATAAGAGGGTCCACTTTGAACACAAAGTGACCTGGATTCAGACTCTGCCATTACTAATTAATGAACTCTTCACTTAGTATCCATATCCAGTTACTTAGTTATGCAGTTAATCAGTTACTCCTCAGCCTTAATTTCTAAAATGGGGTTAGCAATGTCCATATTCTTAGCACAGTGCTTTACATGTGGTAAATATTCAGTGAATTGTAGTTGTTGTGATAAAGCTGGTTCCATAGGAAAACTTGATGATGTGAATATTTTTATTTGTCCATTGTGTGATATCAAAAGGGTCTTTCTATGTATTTAGAATGTTTTAATTTTTGCTGAAGGTATATTGTTCTTAATTACTTTCATAATTAATGCAAGTTTAAACCTAGGAGTTGCAATTGCCCTTGGGTAATTGGTCCTGGCTCTGTCACTAACTAGTTACATCACCTTTTCCAAGTTGCTGAACTTCTCCAGGCTTCAGTCCTTTACTTGCTGAGAAGCGTGAAAAGTGAAAGTATTCGTCACTCAGTCTTGTCCAACTGTTTGTGAGCCCATGGACTGTAGCCCACCTCTGTCCATGGAATTCCCCAGGAGTGGGATAGCCATTTCCTCCTCCAGGGGATTTTCCTGACCCAGGGATCAAACCTGGGTCTCCTGCATTGCAGCCAGGTTCTTTCCCATCTGAGCCACCAGGGGAGCTGAGAAGTGTAGGGTCTGACAATTGCTTCAATCCCTGTTGGCACCAACCTCCTGCATTTCCCATGAGATGCCTTCATACAGGGCCGCAGGGGTGCTCTGCCTCCTGATTGGTGAATGGTTGAGGTTATAAGAGTCTGGAGTTGGAGAGGCTGGGATCATAGGCTTGATTCCTGTGTGGCTGGGTTTTCCATCTCAAGGAAAATTTTCAGAATTTTGTATTTTGAGATTGTCTGACCTCAGTTGTATGTCTGACAAGCACTTCTGGAAGTATGGGGTTTCAGCCATGCCACCTTGACTTCTCGAGAAGGACAGAAAGATAAAAGAAGCTGATCACCCGATGCTGAAGGTTTAGCCCATCAGATCTCCCAGGTGTGGGAAGGAGAGTGTCATCTTCCAGGGGACCACTTATCATGGAGGTCATTGCCTGCTGATTACTGTCTGCTTCTTAGCAATTTGCTAAACTAAGTGGTATAGGAATTTGATTAAATCTTAGGATTCTAAATTGGCTCAAAGTAATTTGTTCATTAAGGGCAAGACATTTGCTAGTTGGAGGGAGCAAAACATATCAGGGATAAGATTTCTGACCTCTTGGGAAATGTTTTGAAATATAATAAAAGGGGGTTCCAGCTCATGGTGTGATTTACATGTTCTGAGAATGCAGAGATGGTGCAGATGGCTTGGACCTGGGCTCCCAGCATCTCAAGGTGTGTGGGCTTTTAATTAGAATCAGTCTATCAACAGCTACTTCCAGTAGGCAGGAAGCTGGTTGCTGGAGGTATTGATTCTTGTGCTGTGCTGTTGACCAGCCAGCCCTGGAGGGCCTGCAAGGGAGACCTAAGTAGCGTACTTAATGAGCCGAAGGCCTCTTGCCAGATGCCATTTCCTACTAGAAGATCCATCTTCCTCTGAATATAGTAGTATTTTTACCCTTTAACAAGGAAAATCTGATTTCCCCAAAAGCCGTGCATCAAGACCGAAAGGTGAGGCTTTCTGCCTTCAAGATTAATGAACAAAAAGGTTGGTGTGTGTACACAACCTTCTTATCCAAGTGGCCTACAGAGGAAGACAGAGCAGCCTCCCTGGATAGAGTATTACTAGTTTTATTCTTACCTAAGGCCCAAATGAGATTTTTAGAGTCTGAAAGCTCTTAAAAGATGATGGTATTCCTTGGAGGTGACTAAGCCACTAAGCACACAAACACACCCCTGTCATGTAATTTGGAATAATGGAGGAAAATTCTACAGCAGAATGTAAGAAAATTAAGCAAGGTAAACAGGATTTCCTATCAGACTATTTTGATAATTTTTTTAAAAGGCAAAAATAGTCTTTGATTTTCCCCTCATCCTCGCCTCCCAACTGTTGCCCCTGCTCTCCTGGTACTGCTGGGTGCTTATTCCTAACCTACCTGTTTGGTGACACAGCACTTCTTCCTAAGCGTGGCATTTCTTCAACTGCAGAACTTGGCTCATGTGTATCAGATCACATGATAAATGAAGATTCCAAGGGACTTCAAGCCAGAATTCTATGTCTAAGTCATCAAAATATCTGGGGCTAGAATCTCATAAAGAGCTCCCCTGGTGATGATTATATAAACTAAATAAAGCTTAAATTCACTTAAAATGTTCTAAGGCAGAAGCTCTGTGGCCCTCATAATCATTAAGTGTTAGTGGCTTAGCTGTGTCTGATGTTTTGTGACCCCATGGACTATAGCCTGCCAGGCTCCTGTGTCCATGGAATTCTCCAGGCAAGAAAACTGGAGTGGGTTGCCATTCCCTTCTCCAAGGGATCTTTGTGACCCAGGGATTGAACCTGGGTCTCTGGCATTGCAGGCAGATTCTTTACCGTCTGAGCCACCAGGGAATAATCATTGGGAGCTTCTTAAAAAACCCCAGAGAGTTGCTCATAGGTACTGCTGACTCAAGTAGCCTAGGAGAGAACTCTGAGATGTTGAGATGGGAAAAGCTCCATTATGATTCTATTGAGAATTATACATGGGACCAGTGCAGTTTCAATAGGAATGTAATACCAGCCACATCTCTGTTTAAAATTATTTTTTAGCAGCCACATTAAAAGTAAAGTAAAACAGGTGAAATTAACTTAAAATACTTTGATAACTCAAGGGCTTCCCAGGTAAAGAACCTGCCTGCCAATGCAGGAGACACAGGTTTGATTCCTGGGTTGGGAAGATCCCCTGGAGAAGGAAATGGCAACCCACTCCAGTATTCTTGCCTGGAGAATCCCATGGACAGAGGAGACTAGTGGGCTATGGTCCATGGGGTTGCAGAGAGTTGGAGGTGACTGAACAACTGGACACATACCCACATCCCAAACGATATCATTTTAATATGTAAGCAGTATAAAAATTACTGAGAGACTCAGCATTCTTTTTTCACATTAGATATTTGAAATCTAATGTGTGGTTTATACTTGTAGCATATCTCAGTTTGGATGAGCTGCATTTCACGTGCTGTGGCTAGTGGCTACTGTATTGCATAAGGAAGCTTCAGACGGTTTTTCTTTTATTCTGGATAAATTTTTCTCTTATCTGGAATCGAGACGTTTCAAATAAGCTGTTTCTCCTGTAATTCAGAATCACCTTTAATTCCTAAACACTCTTCTTACAAAGTTCTTCCATCACCAGTTTTAAAATTACTATCCCATGCCCTCTCTACTCCGCTGCCCCCATCTTAGTTCAGTCTTTCCCCGTCCCATGATGGCATCCTAGGCTACGTACTCTCTCTACATTCCAATCCTACTTGCCTTTAAATATTCCATGATTCTTACAATGTAATTTTCATCATGATGCATTCTTCTGAACCATAACGCTTCCAGAGTATAACCAAGAAATTAAGTGTTGGAGTGGAGTTGGGTAACATTCCTTAATACTAACTATAATGTACTATACACTTACAAAGTAGATTCCCACACTGCATGCACTTTGAATGTCTAATCACCCTGTGAGGTAGATACTATTATGCTTATTTTACACTTGATGAAATGAGGCTCTTCACGATAATCACAAGGTAACAAAAGCAGTAAGAGGCAGAGTGACTCCCAAGTGCAGGTCTGACTCCATCCACGTTCTAAGTTCCTCTGTGTCAGTGTTTCTGCTGCATCACCCGATCCTTCATTCCATGACACAGGGCAGACAACCTCTAACTGCTCACCCCTAGGAGATCTAGGGTTAGCTGACACACCAGTAGTGATGGAAGGACATTAAGAGCAGTCTGTTTTACTATTGATAGCTACCTTTTTGAGAGCTCTGTGTCTTAAAGCTCAAACTTTGCAGCCTGATTCTCAGTGCACTCCAGGATCTTGAGACTAACTTCATTTTTCGGTCACACCTCCTACTTTTCTCCAGTTACAAGGCATATTTTACACTCTGATCCCCATTCTCTCCTTTCCCGGCCATCCTGTTCTCTTTGACTGGCTTCTTGCTTGCTCTTCTTAGCACAGAATTCTACCTATCCTCCAAAGACCAGCTTCAAGCACCCTCTGTCTGCAGGGGAGCCCTCCCTCCTCTGAATCTGGTACCATTCTGGCTCCTTCCTGTCATTGGTTATTTACTATATGCTTTTTTTTTTTTTTTAAATGCTCTTATTGGAGGATCTAATTCTTCCAAGTTTTAATGATAAAAATGTCCCTCTATGTCCACCCAGAGGCTGAGACCTTGGATAAAAATGTGACAGTCTAGAAATATTCCATTAGCATTAGGTATTCTCATTAATGCTTTTACATTTGGCCCCTACGGGAGGCCACCCCAAACTGTGCTTAAATCATTGCTCTGCAGGGGAACTGGTGGTTTCCATGACTCTGAATGGAGTTGTGAGGGTGAAGTTGTCCAAGGAGACCGGGGCCTGGTACAGATTTTGGTGTTGGATACTTGCACAGCTCACTAAATCTCACTGGGCACCATGGGAGTTTGCTGGATGGCTGTCAGGGGCCACCCAAGTAATTTTGATGAGATCAGTATTAGTGAGTTCCAGGAATATCTCCCTCTGTCTGAAAGAATCTTCACAGCAATCAGAAACAGGGTTTGCCCTAGTTCTTGAGGAAAAGTGCAGAAACAATGAGATTTGTTATACCTGAGCAGATAACTGGTTCACTCAACATGGAATGCCTCTGGAGACAGCCAAGTGTTTTTTCTTCAGAATAAAGTGGAGATTACTAAACCAGGAGTTTTAAAGAAAAAAAAAAAAACATTGGCAAGAATTTTATGAGTCTTCTGTTCTATCTTCCAGCATGTAATTAAATCACATTAAATTAATAGACCTTTACTCTGCACTGGTTATGAGGAGGCATTATGGGATATATTAAAATAGGATATATTGAAATAGAATGTCCTGTACCTGTCCCCATGAGGCTCATGAGGGTTGAGCCATGAGATGGAGATGGAGCCAACCAAATGCCATGGAGGAGATGGCATGAGGAAGGAAGGAGAGGGAAGGGCCGGTGAAATCTGGAAGAATTCAGGCTGCAATGGTCAGGAGTTTTTAGATGTGGAAACTGAATCTTAGAAGGATTCCTGACTTCCCTGGTTGTCCAGCGGTTAATGCCTCATGCATCCACTGCACGTGGTTCAGGTCCCATCCCTGTCTGTGGAACTAAGATCCCACATGCCAGGTGTGTGGGGTAACCAAAAAAAAAAAAAAAAAAAAAAAAGGAAGAAAGGTTCGTGGAGGACTCATTTATCTTCCAAGTGGCTCAGGTGAGTTTCAAAAGAAACTCTGAGAGAAAGTGAGAGAAGGCAACAGAAGTGGTGAGTGTTTAGTCTGTCGAGAGACAATAGGAGAGAAAGTAGAAATGCTTGCAGCTTGAACACCCTTCACCTGGCTCACCTGTCCTATAGAGTAAAAACAAATCGGGCTTTGCATTCCACTTGGGGCCTTTGTGTGAATCACAAATGCTGGAGCACATTCTTTCAAGTGAAGACACTACTTCTGCCTTCTCTGAAAGTCTCTGTTAAGCTAGAGAGTTATATTTCCCTATTTCATTGAATACTAAAACCCACAGTCTGACTCCAGCAATGAGAAATGTACCCACCAGCATTCTGCAACTGCTGTTTTCAGTGATGATCCTAATTCATTCCATTATTTCAAACCTGATTTCTAGCCACTGCTAATTCTTAAAGAAAGAACTCCTGAATGATGGCACACATATGTGTGATTCGGTGAAAATTCTAGAATGGTGAGATGAAGGCAAAGCATTCTTGGTGTGTTAGTATTGACAAATTATTTCCCCACAAACTCATAAACTTCAGTGCTTCTCAGGTTTCTAGAGAGTAGCAATTTTGCTTCTAAATTGATTGTATGATGGCTGTGGACAGACTCCATGGGCTAGAAATTATTCATTATTTATTAGCTATTCTGAAAATCCTAAGCTGGAAGTTGTCTCCACTACCAGATCCTACCAGCTGATCCTCTGGAAAACAGTTGTTCCTTTGAACTCCATCATTATAGAGAACCACAGTAGTCAGCAAGACCACTTAGATTCTAGTGGTGATGTCCATCTTTTCTCCACTCAGTTTACTCTGGTCAATTTTGGAAGGCAGTCTTGTCTGACTTCTTTTTTAGTCTGTGTAGAGCCTGATACAATTTCTTTGCAAACAGGGGAAGCCATGATGAAGTTGAAAGAGTTGAGTTCTAATATTGGCATTGGCACCACCAAGCATTCTTACCTCAGCTAAATTATACCATGTAGCCACCTGTGTGTATTTCCTTCCTAATAAGTGAGTTGCTACTGATCATTTCTGCCATGAAATTCTGTAATTCTGTGAACTTTTACAACTTTTGGATGTGACTTTAGATGCTAGTAACATGAAAATTTGATCTCTGGTTCCTCTACCTTTTCTAAAACCAGCTTGAACATCTGGAAGTTCACGGTTCACATACTGCTGAAGCCTGGCTTGGAGAATTTTGAGCATTACTTTACTAGCATGTGAGATGAGTGCAATTGTGCAGTAGTCTGAGCATTCTTTGGCATTGCCTTTCTTTGGGATTGGGATGAACACTGACCTTTTCCAGTCCTGTGGCCACTGCTGAGTTTTCCAAATTTGCTGGCATATTGAGTGCACCACTTTCACAGCATCATCTTTCAGGATTTGAAATAGCTCAACTGGAATTCCATCACCTCCACTAGCTTTGTTCATAGTGATGCTTTCTAAGGCCCACTTGACTTCACATTCCAGGATGCCTGGCTCTAGGTGAGTGATCACACCATCGTGATTATTT
Organism: Budorcas taxicolor; assembly: GCF_023091745.1. Classification (NCBI taxonomy): domain Eukaryota; kingdom Metazoa; phylum Chordata; class Mammalia; order Artiodactyla; family Bovidae; genus Budorcas; species Budorcas taxicolor. Next base: position 72,562,967 of record NC_068919.1, read on the forward strand.
GGGTCGTGAAGATCTTTTTTGTACAGTTCTTCTGTGTATTCTTGCCACCTTTTCTTAATATCTTCTGCTTCTGTTAGGTCCATACCATTTCTGTCCTTTATCGAGCCCATCTTTGCATGAAATGTTCCCTTCATATCTCTAATTTTCTTGAAGAGATCTCTATCTTTCCCATTCTGTTGTTTTCCTCTATTTCTTTGCATTGATTGCTGAGGAAGACTTTCTTATCTCTCCTTGCTATTTTTTGGAACTTTGCATTCAAATGGGAATATCTTTCCTTTTAGAGATCAAATTGCCAACATCTGCTGGATCATAGAAAAAGTAAGAGAGTTCCAGAAAAACATATATTTCTGCTTTATTGACTATGTCAAAGCCTTTGACTTGTGGATTACAATAAACTGTGGAAAATTCTGAAAGAGATGGGAATACCAGACCACCTGACCTGCCTCTTGAGAAACCTATATGCAGATCAGGAAGCAACAGTTAGAACTGGACATGGAACAACAGACTGGTACCAAATAGGAAAAAGAGTACGTCAAGGCTGTATATTGTCACCCTGCTTATTTAACTTCTATGCAGAGTACATCATGAGAAACGCTGGGCTGGATGAAGCACAAGCTGGAATCAAGATTGCTGGGAGAAATATTAAAAACCTCAGATATGCAGGTGATACCACCCTTATGGCAGAAAGTGAAGAAGAAGTGAAGAGCCTCTTAATGAAAGTGAAAGAAGAGAGTGAAAAAGTTGGCTTAAAGCTCAACATTCAGAAAATGAAGATCATGGCATCTGGTCCCATCACTTCATGGGAAATAGATGGGGAAACAGTGGAAACAGTGGCTGACTTTATTTTTTGGGCTCCAAAATCACTGCAGATTGTGATTGGAGCCATGAAATTAAAAGACGCTTACTCCTTGGAAAGAAAGTTATGACCAACCTAGACAGCATATTCAAAAGCAGAGATATTACTTTGCCAACAAAGGTCCATCAAGTCAAGGCTATGGTTTTTCCAGTAGTCCTGTATGGATGTGAGAGTTGGACTATAAAGAAAGCTGAGCATTGCAGAATTGATGCTTTTGAACTGTGGTGTTGGAAAAGACTCTTGAGAGTCCCTTAGACTGCAAGGAGATCCAACCAGTCCATCCTAAAGGAGATCAGTCCTGGGTGTTCATTGGAAGGACTGATATTGAAGCTGAAACTCCAATACTTTGGCCACCTCATGTGAAGAGTTGACTCATTGGAAAAGACCCTGATGCTGGGAGGGATTGGGGGCAGGAGGAGAGGGGGACAACAGAGTATGAGATGGCTGGATGGCATGACCCACTCAATGGACATGGGGTTGGGTAAACTCCGGGTGTTGGTGATGGACAGGGAGGCCTGGTGTGCTGCGATTCAGGGGGTCACAGAGTATGACATGACTGAGAAACGGAACTGAACTGAACTGAACATGAAAATAATGGGTAGTAGTGTAACTCTGGAGAGGGCAATGGCACCCCATTCCAGTACTCTTGCCTGGAAAATCCCATGGACGGGGGAGCCTGGTAGGCTGCAGTCCATGGGGTCGCTAAGAGTCGGACACGACTGAGCGACTTCACTTTCACTTTTCACTTTTGTGCATTGGAGAAGGAAGTGGCAACCCACTCCAGTGTTCTTGCCTGGAGAATCCTGGGAATGGGGGGAACCTGGTGGGCTGCCATCTATGGGGTCGCACAGAGTCGGACACGACTGAAGTGACTTAGCAGCAGCAGGAGCCAGTTAAGTGTATGGTTTAAGAGTGTTGGCTTTTGAGTCAGGCTGCCAGGGTTCAGATACTGGTATCACCATTGACTTGATATACAACTTCTGAGTCATCAAACTTTCCTTCTTTAGAAAATGGGGATAATAATGCTCATTATTGAGTTGTTAGAATTAAATACATTAATCTGGGCTATATATTTTGAACAGAGTCCAGCACATAGTGTGCAACTGAATGTTAGCTATTAGAGCTGTGATGGTAATGATTTCTCATGGAAACTGAGTTCTTATCTGTGAAAAGGAAAGACTGGAAAAATCACTCCTCCAAGATGTATGACAACTAATTTTCTAGATGTAGGTGGGTGTCACCTGTCTTGGTGGTAAGTCTATTGTGTGCTCATTAGTGTGTTCCAGTTGGTTTGTGTATATTTCCTCTTTCTACAACAAAGTAAATGCTTCAAGCTCCCAAGACTTGTATAATTATATGTGAGGAACTTATTCCTCGGTGGGCACTGGCTTATTTGCTAGTCTACATACAGAATGTATTGCATGCTGAATATTTTGCTTACCCATCAAGATTTCCCTTAATCCTTCTCCACCTGATTTTTGCCCCAGGAGAAAAACCTCTATGCACCTCCTAGCTCCCATGTCTTCTCTCTTCTGTTTAGGTTCAGTCAAAGGGAAGGCAAGGAGACAGCAGGATGAGAGATTGCAGTATTTGTTCATCCTTCTCAAATTCCTCATATCCCATTCCCTTTCCCTTCAGCTGGAATGCAGTCAGGAAGGGCTGCAGTCAGGAAGGGCTGCAGTCAGGAAGGGCTGCCTTCCTCTATTAAAGGCCACAACTCCTCCCAAAAGGCTCTTCTCCTACAGCTTCCTGCTATGTTCCAGTATCTGTGCTAGATCTAAAGGACTTCTCACTGTTGCTAGTTCTAGGAACTGTTCCCTGCTTGTTCCCTTAATCTTTGACATGTCTTGGTATCATCCCTTTACTGCATGTCCTTCAGCTCCATCTGTTGAGGGAACTGGTACACATTGATAAGGTTGATGTTTCCGTACCTACTTACTGATTGGAAGTAACTGGAACATTTTAACCTGACCCTATAATATCAAGGTTCAGATTCAACTCTTTCAAAATCGAGGTCCACAGAATATGGAGAACACCGCCTGAAGCTCGGGACACTGATTTAGTAGATAGTTAAATACTATTCTTTCCACTGTAAAAACCCAAGATGTAAAAGAGGAACTAAATGAATTGAGGCTAAATTCTAAATAAAACTAAATGAATAAGTAAATTTATTATGACTCTTAGAATACCCTGGGTCATAAAGGAACTTCTGGACATTAATTCTGTTGTATTGATACACACGTTCAGTGGCTGTTGAATGAAAAGGCCAAGAATAACATATCTGGGTTGGACTAGTGGTGATATTCTGGTGGTCATGGCTAGAAGGAAGGTTGAAGAGAGAGAGATGACAGTGGTCTACCACAGAGAGGACAGTGATCTCAGTCCTTCAGACCTCACTGCTTTTGATAGGTTCCTTGGAGAAATCTCTTGGTAAGCAAGAAAGTTTGAAATGTTTGAGGGCTTTAATTAGATAACATTTAGAAGAAGGCAATGTATAACATTGGTGCCAAAGGAAAGAGGGCAATGGTTTGTGAGAGCTTGACTCTGGCTGCCACCTGAGAGACAGGGGAACATAAATCCTTCACTTAGATGCTTTTACAGGAAGCACTTCCCTTGATGGATTAGTTGATATGAAAGCTCCGGTGAAGAACAGCCCAGAAGTCTCTATGCAGGTTTGATTTTGCTGTTAGAATTGTATTAATTGGTTCAAGAGTGAACTGGTCCAAGTAGGATGTACTTGTGAGGTTGAAGTCACATGGCATTTATTCAATTTGTGCAATTTTACAACTCGGGGTCTGTATTGCAAACCCTGAGATTAAATCTCTCATCTTCTGTTTGTTGATCTCTCTGGACTCCACCTCTAGAATTAGCATCATGGTTTCCATGGCAACTGATGTACTTTGAACAGGGGGAGAAAGGAAAGGGACTAAATAAATGGCGGAGTTGATCCTGGAAAACAGGAATTAATTATGAACTTGAACATAGGGTCATAAGGTGAGTGGCTGGGCAGAAGGGTATGAAGGCATATAAAGTCTTTGGTGTAAGACCCCTGTGACTCATCCACTCTGTCTTGCTTTTGGTTTACTCAGCATTGCTTTTGTTTTACTTGGCTGCCTCAGACTCACTGCTGGTCTTCTCTCTTTCTCCTGACCTCCTCTCAGATTGAATAGAGAACACTGTCAGGGCCAGGACTGCACATAGTCCGGGAAAGAGCTTACCTCTGCAGGGTGCATTGTAAAAGATCTCCCCAAAGTCATGCGGACCTTGGTAACCTTCCAAACAGGATCTCTAGACTTCTGCTGTTCTAGTTTCTTATAATTAACTTTATTTTACCCTATTCAGAAGGAGTAAGGGTTTCTTCAATTCAGAGCAAGTGTTGTGTATTTCTTATTGAGAACATCTTTGGCTTCTTTCTTCCTTAGTCTTTTCTCAAATATTGGTGGAGACAGGATCGTAAGAAATGACCACTACCGATCAGAGCATACTAAGCTCCTGAAGAAAAACATGTCATATATATGCCAACTAGCTTGTGATACAGTCAAGTCTGAACCCAGACTTGAGAGTCAACCAACAAAGTAGAGAGAGAGCTGACTCAATGATTTTGTACTTACTGCCTGTCAGCCAGCTTTTCCTACTATGTCAACATCTATTAATCTGAGATTTAATAGTGCTCTTTTTCTTCCAAGGTGTATTACATCTGCCAACTCAGCCTGTACATCTTCCTCATTCTTTTTAGCACAGAATTCCCTAGCCTTCAGTAATCAAGAGCAAGTAAAATTTCCAAAACAATTTGAGGACTGACATAGGATTTCTAGCTTTTGAGTTTGCAAAATGAGGATATTGAAAGGAACCCCAAGCATTTATTAATACTATACTTCATAAAACCTTTTTTAATACCCCAATTTTGGAGGAACTGTAGTTAGACTAAAGAATAATTTTTCCAAGGCAGCCACCTTACCCAACCCCCTGTCCCAACCCCACCTGTCCCACCCCACATTCACATACATCTGATTCTTTTTCATTTTGCTGTGACCTGGGAAAATTTGTTAGGAATCAGTAGCATATCAGATTAGTCTGTCTGGAATATGCTACTCCATCATGCTTCCTTTACCATGGTCCTGCTTAAAATGGCTCACTTTGTTTAAGTCAGTTTGAGGAGAAAATCCAAACTAAGGACTCTATCTTATTTATTATCATAACCCTTAATTTTTAACACAGTGAGTGCCTGGCATACAGTGTTCAGGCTCAGTTGCTAAGTTGTGTCTGACTCTGCAAATCCATGGACTGTAGCCCGCCAGGCTTCTCTGGCCATGGGATTTCCCATGTAAGAATAGTGGAGTGGGTTGCCATTTTCTATAGTTAGGTACTCAAATAATTCTTGTTGAATAAATGAGTGAATGAAAGATTAAGCCTGTCTGTCTTTTTAAATAACTCCTGCTTGGCCAGTTTGTGACTTAATGCTTCAGTTTATCTGTGGTTATCCAATGGGATCATTTCAATATGGGCAAACAAAGATGATTAAGAAGAAATGAATTAATTTCCCCTTTGGTTGAAGGCCATGCTATAAGTGTGTTAATGGATATTGAAGTCAGTTTGGACTACTATAACAAAATCCCGCAAATGAGGGAGCTTATAAACAACATTTATTTCCACAGTTCTGGAGGCTGAGTTTGAGATCAAGGTGCCAGCATGGTTGAGTGGGAGCCCTTTTCTGAGTTTCAGACCTCTCATTGTATCCTCACATGGTGGAAGGGGGTAGGGATCTTTCCACTTTTATAAATTCTTAATCAAATTTCTGAGGGGTCCACCCTTACAACCTAATTACCTCCCGAAGCCCCCATCTCCTAACATTGTCACACTCAGTGTTAAGATTCCAGTATATGAATTTTTAGGGGGATACACACATTCAGACCATAGTAATGGGAATGCATTCTTTTGGCAGATTCAAGCTTTGATTGTAGGGTAATATCTGCACTTCACCACCTCTGCTTGGCTCACATCCAAACTTGGGCTCCAAATTTGGCAGCTACTCTCGGTCTTCTTTATTTATATTCTGTCCCAGGTGACTCAAGTTTCAAAACGAATAATCCATTAGAGTAATAGATATGAGCAAATTGCATGATATGCATAAAATAGCTAAGCTATCTTCTAGTTCACTGTGCTTTCACAGGGAAGAGAATTATAAATCATGGCTTAATGTTGCTCTTATTTGAATGTTTAATTAATCAACTTTTACAAATGATTTAGCATTTAGCTTTTCAGATTTTTTCCTTGGGTTAATAATGACACTAAATTGCTCTAAAATGTTTTGGTCCATTTTTCACCCTATTCACATACTTTTTAACTTCAAAATTGTTTAACATATGTAATGGGTGGTTATAACTTGGAATAAGTGACAGACACAGAAGAGTAAAGTTTCAGACCTGAAAGAGACCAGAGGTGATTGAATTCAGTGGTTCTCAAGCCACCTGAATGTGGACAAAATCCTTCTCTGATGATTACAACAGATCAGTCTCATTGGGTTATCACTAATTTAGACCAACATTGTAAAGATGGTATGGAATATGCTACTCCATTGTAAAGATGGAGAAACTGAGGTCCAGTTTCTTCAGTAAGAGGTTCCCTCTGCCAGATTTACAGAGATAGTGTTGATGAGGACTAGAATACAGGTAAGACCCAACACAATGGGTGAGCAGCTTATTCCCTTGTACTCTGCTTCCATCCAGAGGGCTTTCTCTCCACTGCTGATCTCTCTACCTGCCCTCACACACTTCTATCAGCTGGGTAAGTTGAGAAAAGGAGCTATGTGTCTTCAAGTTACTGTCTCTTTCTTTTGATCTCTAAGAGGGATAGTCTTGACAGTAGTGGGCAAGCAATCTAATGTGTTCCTCTATGTTCCAGATTTATTGAGGGGCATCCAACACACACAGGCCTGCAGTTTCAGAAGTTCCTATGTCTGATTGCCTATGATAGAGTTGTCTAGTTTTGGGGTTCAGTGTCAGGAAGTTCAATATTGCCACGCCTAAAGAATGTTCTCCAATAGTTTTTTCAAAAATAAAGTGGACATTTTAATTTTCATCTTTTCAGCGTCTAAGTCACTGTAGATCTTGAACTCAGTCATGGAAAAGGATTCAGTTCAGTTCAGTTCAGTGGCTCAGTCGTGTCCACCTCTTTGCAACCCCATGAGTGGCAGCACGCCAGGCCTCCCTGTCCATCACCAACTCCTGGAGTTCACTCAGATTCTATTGCTTATCTCCATAAGCCCTAAACATAAACTGTTGTCTTTCAGAGCAGCAGTAATCCTTTTTATGTTGGCTACAGAAAGACACTCCAGAAGCCCCAAATATCAGCATCAGAGGATGGACCAGGGATGGCTGTGACTTTTTTCCCCATTCCTGTGCTTCTGGGCAGATTCATAGGCCACCAACATTCTGAGATGAGATTCCTGCATTGAAAGTTCTAGGCCCACCTAATGGTCTACCACCAGAGTATCCTGTTATGTGCAGAGAGGCAGTCAGGAGGTGACTGAAGAAACCCCTGTCTTGAGTTTGTTACTGTCTTCAGCTGAGGGCTCCTGGGGAAGTTGATTTACTTTGATTATAACCCTTTCCCATTGGGCCTATTAGACAAGGTTTTACACATGTGCACACACACCTGTATGTACACAAGCACATATACACACATGCCCACACACACACAGACACAAGTACATGAAGAGTTTGTCTACAGAGATACTGAAATCTAGCTGAGGTGTTGTGCTCTTCAGTTATTGATGCCACAAATCTCCTATTCCCTTCAGCATAGAGATTAAGTCTGAAAGCCAAAAAGTGACTTTATTTCAAACAGTTTCAACAATCAAATGAATTGGAATTGGAAAAAAGTAGAGTATCATGTCTACCAATTCGAAAATAAGACTGTGTTAGAGCTCTTTTTCAAGTTAGGGGTCACACTCAATCATCTTTCTAAAATTCCCCAGCTCTGAATCATATTTAATTCTTAAAATAGCCTTGTTATTTTGTGCGGTTAAAGGGGCAATATACATAGATTGAAAAACCAGAAAGCGCATCAGCATAAAGAAAATAGACAGTCAGTAATCCCGCCATGGAGAGACAGTCACTGGTAGTCACCTGTGCTTTTCTAGACCGCATTGCTATGCACACATTTACTCCATTTGAAGGACTCATTCCATACTGATTGTTTTGTAACCTGTTTTTCCTATGACCTAATTTTAATTCTTATCCTGATAGACAACCTCAAGCATGTTTCTGTGTATCAAGATACAGCTGGAAATAGGCAACCACAGAATTAATGTTTCCTGAAAAGAGGCTCAGCTTCTGGTGTTTGATGACATCCACTCACAGTGTGAGGGTGACAGGGGAGTTAAGCCTCAGGATGAGAATCACCGAAGCAAATACCAATTTGGACGAGATAGATAAAGGGATGTTGTCAGAGGAACTGCCTTCTCAAAGATAATTAAATCTTTCCAAAGGTTAATCTGGTCAACCAGCATAATACCTGGAGATGGAAAACCTTTCTTTCATTGTCACTGAACAGCTGTCAAACACAAGTGATAAGAAGGTGGAGAAAATGAGTGATAATTGGAGTTTGAGGATCAGTGTTGTAAGGTTCAGTGACAGTGTTGGCATCACTCTGGAACTCCCTTGTCAGCAGATGGGATCTTTCTGCACACACACCAATCAGTTTGCTTTCTGTAGCCCTCACTGCAAGCATGGCAAGAATAAAGCTGAAAGCCCACAGGTCTGGCTGCTTCAGAACCCTGCCAAAATTGTACACAAAAGTTAAAAATCTCAGACACAATCCAGAGCAAAGGAGCATTTTCATGAATAGACTAGGGTGATTTCTTCCTACTTAACTGCTGATGGATAAAAGGAAGAATATACAATTGCTTTGTGAAAATAGTTATATTTGTTCTGATTCTTCAAAAGTATATAAAGTAACTGCAGACTTATCCCAAATACATTAAAAAATTTTTTTCCAAACAATAGATTTCTATTACATCTAGAAATACCATAAATCATCGCTTTTAATTTTTTGACTTTTTAACTATAAATGTAATATAGGCACAGGGTAGGCTTCCCTGGTGGCTCAGACAGTAAAGAATTTGCCTGCAATGCAGGAGAACTGGGTTCGATCCCCAGGCTGGGAAGATCCCCTGGAGAAGGGAGTGGCTACCCACTCCAGTATTTTTGCCTAGAGAGTTCCATGGACAGAGGAGCCTGATGGGTTACAGTCCATGGGGTTTCAAAGAGTTGGACACAACTGAGTGATTAACACACAAACAGAGGCAGATGGCAAAAATCCAGATAGTGTCGGAGGATATAAATTGAAAAGTTATTCTCCTTTCCTCACTTATCACCAGCCACTTCACAGATAAGCACTATTGTTTCTCATGTAATTTAAAAAAGAAAGAAAAACGAAAAAAACACACTTACTACATTACTTTGGATCTTTTTTAACTTTAATGTTACTTTAGATAGTTATCTTTAGCCCTTATCAGTATCATTTTCTCAAATATTGCTTCACATTTTAAGTGTATTTGTTGGGGGGTGAAAATTGGATACATTCTCTTCCCCTCACTTCCCTCTTCCTCCCCCCCACCAATCCAACCCTTATCTTCCTTTTTGGACTGTGGTGGATCTTCCTTGCTGCACACAGGCCTTCTCAAAGTGGAGGGAGTGGGCGCTAGTCGTTATTGCAGTGTGAGGGCTCCTCATTGGGGTGGCTGGGCGGGCTTGTTTCAGAGCACAGGCTTTAGGCACATGGACTTCCATAGTTGCAGTTCCCAGGCTCTAGAGTGTGGGCGCGGTAGTTGTGGTACACGAGCTTAGTTGCTTCATGGCATGTGGGATCTTTCGGGACCAGGGTTCAAACCAGTTTCCCTTACATTGCAAGGCAGATTCTTAACCACTGGACCACCAGGAAAGCCCCAGCCCCCATCTTTTTACATACTCTGTAGCCTCTCTTTTCTGGTATCTTGGGGAAATTCTGTAGTTTTAACCCTTTAAATTGTAAAAATGGTTTTTGGCCTCTATGAATTGATTTCAATGGTTAAGATTTTACCAAGTCTAAACAAAAAGTTGAGTCTCACATCTAATTCCTAGCTTTCTTCCTCCCTTCCAGTCTTGGGCCACACTCACAGCTGGGACTTATAAAGGGGAAGTTATAGCCTTCAATTTCTCTATATTTCCTCTACCGACATTTCAGTATTTGGAGGGGGGAAGAGGTTAGATGAAAGAAGAAGAAAAAAAAAATATGTATTTTTTTCATATCTAGTCCTATGACTAAGGTTCTCACTTGACTAGTATTGGCTGAATGGACCTCTCTATAGGGTGAGTCCAAATGCTAGCTCTTTGTGAGTTGTATAATTGGGGTCCCTACACTAGAGCTCTCTGATGTGGGTGATACATATTCTGGCTGAGACTATCTGTATCCCTGTACCTTGCTCTGTTTCTGCTTCTGCCTCTGGTGGTGTCTGCCTGCTTGCTCAGTTGTGTCTGACTTTTTGTGAGTCGATGGACTGTAGCCCTCCAGGCTCCTCTGTCCATGGGATTTTCCAGGCAACAATACTGGAGTAGGTTGCCATTTCCTCCTCCAGGGGAGCTTCCAGACCCAGGGATCAAACCTGTGTCTCCTGCATTGGCAGGCAGATTCTTTGCCACTGAGCCCCTAGGGAAGCCCTGTGCCTCTGGTGGTACCTGCCTAGTAATTTTCTTTTCTAGTATTTAGGCTTCTATCAGCTGGAGGTGTATAGTGAGGGGATGGTCTCTGCAGATGTTTACTAGTTTTGCAGAAATGTGTTTAGCAGCTGTTCTTTAGAATGTCGTGACTACTATCTTCATTACTGGGTCTTTAGCAAAATTATTAGGCAATAATAAAATCTCATTCACACATCAAGTTTAATAAGTACTATGAAGTAAAATTCATGTTTATGGCAATACAAGGAAATATTTAAACATAAAAATTCTTCTTTGTTCTTTGACCTTACCTCCCACTGCGCATTGTGTGTCCACCTTATGCATTGACCCAACCTCCTGTGTCAGCAGGAATACCGGCTCAACCCTAAACAGCAACATTCTCCTAGCATCAAGACATCTCCCTAAATGATAACATTTCTTCTTGATCTTGTAAAGGGTCACATGACCCACCATGATGGTGCTTAAATATGGATTATGTAACCTATCAATAATACACCTTTTAATGTACAGCCTTCTATCTCAAAAAACTTATACAAAGTATGTCTCGATTTCTAATGGGAGGAAGAATTCTCAGAGCTTTCTGAGATGCTCTTCCTAGGTTGTATCCTCAAATTTGGCTTGAATAAAATTTCCAACTCTTTCTTAAATTGATTTTGATTATTTTTCATTGACAGTAACATTGAGGTCAGATGAATCGGAGTTCCTATCTGAGCTCTACCATATACTAGGTTGGGAAAATGACTTCATTTCTCTGGGGCTTTATTTCCTTATTTGTAAAATGGGCAAAATGATAATTACTTTGAAAGGCTGCTGTAGGGATTTTAGTATAATGACTGGTACTTGGTGGGAAAGCAACTCAGTGTGGCTAACTGTGACTTTAATTATTAAATATAAGGCACAAATGATAAAGAACAATTGAGTATGTAACTTTGATATATGAATCAGTTTAGTTCAGTTGCTCAGTCGTGTCCGACTCTTTGCGACCCCATGAATCGCAGCACACCAGGCCTCCCTGTCCATCACCAACTCCTGGAGTTTACCCAAACTCGTGTGCATTGAGTCAGTGATGCCATCCAGCCATCTCATCCTCTGTCGTCCCCTTCTCATCCTGCCCACAATCCCTCCCAGCATCAGAGTCTTTTCCAATGAGTCAACTCTTCTCATGCGGTGGCCAAAGTACTGGAGTTTCAGCTTCATCACCAGTCCTTCCAATGAACACCCAGGACTAATCTCCTTTAGAATGGACTGGTTGGATCTCCTTGCAGTCCAAGGGACTCGCAAGAGTCTTTTCCAACACCACAGTTCAAAAGCAGCAATCTTTGGCGCTCAGCCTTCTTCGCAGTCCAACTCTCACATCCATACACGACTACTGGAAAAACCATAGCCTCGACTAGATGGACCTTAGTCGGCAAAGTAATATCTCTGCTTTTGAATATGCTATCTAGGTTGGTCATAACTTTCCTTCTAAGGAGTAAGCATCTTTCAATTTCATGGCTGCAATCACCATCTGCAGTGATTTTGGAGCCCCCCAGCAAAATAAAGTCTGACACTGTTTCCACTATTTCCTCATCTATTTCCCATGAAGTGATGGGTGAATAGTCAGTCATAAACAGTTATTAGATTGATATATAAGAATATATATTATTTAGAGAAAAGTAGAAAAGCAGTGGTGTCAGATCTCAAAGGAATTCAGCTCCAGGATAGTCTCCAAAGTTTTCCCTGCCAGTGGCTGATACAGTGGAAATTAGAGAATTTCTTCTGGGGGTTTGGGAGTAGCATATATCATAGCATGTGATTTTCTTTTTAATTGCTCTTATTATATAATGAAAACTTAAAGTTAGAATGACCTTTCTTAGGCTGTGATAAAAAATATCTTCTCTCTGCATTTGTATAAGGAAAATAATGTAACTGAATTTAGGAGATAGAAGAAAACAGAGAGTTAGCAATAATTCAGACAGTGGGTAGTCATCTGTCTTTTCTCTGATTCACACAGTGTCTTATGAAGGCTGAGATGATTTTACCACCAGTTTTAATCTCAAGCATCCATCTTTCTCCTAAGAAGTATCACTATTTCAAAAGGGAAGGAGTTGATTTTGCTACCTCTGGAAAAAGGGCAGTTGCACAAACCATAAAGAGGGTTACCTTCTGGAAGATGAAAGTGCTGTTTGAATGGACACTGGAAGTCCTCATCTGCTATGTGTGGGAAAGATTAGAGAATACTCCACAAGTGGCAATTGTTAGAACAAAGGAAAGACAAAAAGAGATGATCTTCAGTAAAGCTTTTCTGATCCCACCTTAACCCACCCACCTCCTCCAGATGTACCCCTCCTTAGCTATTCATTCCTCCCAGGCACTTAATTATAGTCTGTCTAGAGAGTTTATTTGTCCTTTGCTAAGCCCTTAAGGCCGGATATTTGCCTTATACATTTTCTTTTTTGTAACCTGTATGTTCCAGGTCTCACCAGCACATAACTTCAAAATAAGGTCATAGAGGATTGTTTTCCCACAGAGCAACGTTTCGTGTTTTATTCCACTGCGTTTATGTACACAAACTGAAGAACTCAGCAAGGTAAATTATTCTAGCAAATTGCTATTAGAAAGGGAAGGAGCATCTTTAGTAATCAAACTGAAAACATATTAATAGTGGAAGTATATACTTGAGACCTTGGAACCATTCTTGCTTTTGAAAGAAGGAACTAAATTCAGAGATGAGATTATATTACAAGGGCCACTGGGCCTCTTCTCTTCCTTAGCTAGAATTAGTGGGAGAGCCTGGCCAATGTGTCCTGAAAAATGGGTTCAAAGTCAGATGCCTCAACATCCCTTTCTTCATTCCTCAGTGAATTCATCCAGTACTTAGTTTTTGAGGATTCACAATGTGCAATCTCTTGTCCACTCCAATCTCATCCCTCAGTGATATGGTATATACTCTTGCTTGTATATACTCTTGTGAACCCATCACATTCACAGTGATCTTTGATTGCAGGAAGGGAGATACAGATATTACTTTCTTTTTCCTAACACTGATTGTCCACTAATAATAAAGCACCATGGAGTAAATTCTGTGCCAGTGAACCTGGCTGTCACATGTGACATTCATCAGTTATACTGTCCCATTAATATTTACTGAGAATAATGTTAGAGTTTGAGAAGGATAATGCAAAGCTCAACAAGACAGGCTCCCTCTCCCAAGGGTCGAGCGGGAATTGAGTCTCTGGCATTAGACTGTGTGTGTGTTTGTGTATATAATTGACTATCTTCCTCATTCTATTAGGCTTTCAGCCCCTTGGAGAATAGTCTTTATTTTTTTATTTTATTTTTTAAGTTAAGCTGCAGTAAAATTGAATTTTGGGGGTTGTAAAGTTCTGTGAATTTTAATGCATGCATAGATTTATATAAAATCGTGATTCTGAAAAGTTCCATCTCCAAGTCTAATGCTCTTTGTAGTCAAACTCCTTCCCAATCTCAGCCCCTGGTAACCTGTGATCTGTTCTCTCTAAAGTTGTTCTTTTCCCAGAATGTTATCTACCCAGAATCATATAGTATGCAACTTTTAGAAACTAACTTTTCACATTTAGCATAATGTCTTTAAGATCCATCCATATTGTTACATGTAACCGTACTTCATTTTTTTTCTTTTTCTTGCTGAGTAGTATTGCATTGTATGTGCATAATACAGTGGTGTATTGATCCATTCAGGTATTGAAAGACACTTCTTAATTTTTATTTTTTGGGTGACAGTGAATGGAGTTATAAATACTCAGATACACAGATTTTGGTGTCAAAATTAGGTTTTTATTTCTCTAGAATAAATACCTAGGAGTTAACTGCTAAGTCATATGTACATGTGTGTTTATAGCAAACTACCAAACTGTTGTCCAGCTTGTAATTTTCTGCATTTTTTCAGGCAATGTATGAGGATTCCAATTGCTTTTGTGTTCTTGTCAGCACCTGGTAATGTTGGCAATTTTCATTTTACCCATTCTAATTAGTATAGAGTGGTATCTCATGATGATTTTATTTTGATTTCTCAGATAGCTAATGGCTAGTAACATTAAACATTTTTATGGGTATATTTGCCTTCCATATATGATCTTTTGTGAAGTCTTTGTCTTTTTATTTTTTAAACTAAAAAAACATTATTTTTGGCTGGATCAGGCTTTAGTTGCGGCACGTGGGATCTTTCTTTTCGTGTGTGTGTGGGCTTCTTTCTGTTGTGGCTTGGGCTCTAAACTTTGCAGGCTCAGTAGTTTCAGTGCACTGCCTTAGTTGCCCTGAAGCATCTAGCATCTTATTTCCCCCACCAGGTACTGAAACAGTGTCTTCTTCATTGAAAAGCAGATTCTTAACCACTAGACTACTAGAGAAATTCCTTTCATTTGTTTTTAAACTGGGTTGTTTGTTTTCTTATCATTGAGCTTTGAGAGGTTTTTTTTTTTTTAAATATATATGTCAAGTTACAGAGACTTTGTTATATACGTAATTTGCAAAAAACTTCCAATAGTTCGTATCTTGTCTCTTTATTTTCTTTACTGTCATTTTTAAGCACAAAAACAACAAAAAACCCTTCAATTTGAAGTCTAATATGTCCATTTTTTTCTTCTCTGGCTTGTACTTTTTGGTGTCATATCTGTAATTTTTTTCCCTAACTCAGATCATGAAGATTTTCATTATATTTTCTTCTAAAAGTTTTATGGCTGCATGTTTTATATTTACATTTATGATAACTTTGACTCAATTTTTGTATAAGGGGTAATGTTTAGGTCAAAACTCACTTTATTTCTTACATATAGATTATCAACCAATTGTTTGAAAAGACTGTCCTTTCTCTGCTGAATTTGCTTTGCACCTATTAAAAGTCAGTTGGACATTTTTTCTGGGAGTTTACTTCTGGACTCTATTCCATTGATCTATATGTCTGTCCTTTCACCAATATCACATTGTCTTAATTACTAGAGATTTATGGTATACTATCAATAATAGGTAGTGTGATTCCTCAAACTTCATTCTTCTTTTTCAAAATTGTTGTAGCTATTCTAGTTCCTTTTCCTTTCCATGTAAAATTTTAAATCCTCTTGGTTAATTCTACAAAATTTCTGCTGCTGATTTTATTGAAATTACATTAAATTTATAGATCCATATGGGGAGAGAAAATTGAGATCTTTACCATGCTGAGCCTTCTAGTCCTTGAAAAAAAAGTTTTCTCTACTTAGGCTTTTGAGTTTTTCGTCAATGTTTTTATAGTTTTTAGCTCATAGATCCTGTCTATGTTTTGTTAGATTTATTCCAAAGTATGACATATTTTTGGAACTGTCAGTGGGACTATATTATTTTTTAAAATCTCTTTCCTGTTATTCATTGCTAATAGATTTTTAAGTTATCTTACATTTAATGGCTTTCAATGATGAAAATTTATTATCTTACAATTCTATAGGTCAGAAGCACAACACAGGTGTCATGGGACTAAAATTAAGGTAACAAGAGGACTGCGTTTCTTTCTGAAGGCTCTAAGAACCATCTTTACCATTTTCAGACTCTGGAGGTCAACCACTTTCCTTGGTTTGGCCCCCTTCCTCCATCTTCAAAGCCAGCAGTGGCAGTCATCTTCTCTCCTTGCATAGTTCCTTTCATCTCTTTCTGACTTTAGCTAGAAAGTGTTCTCCAACTATAAGTGATCATGTGATTATATGGGGTCTGCCTGGATAATCCAAGATAATCTCCCCATCTCAAAATCTGTAACCTTAATCACATCTGCAATCTTTTATTTTTTTTTCTATGTAAAGTAATATATTCACATGTTCCAAAGATAATGCTGTTGACATCTTTTGAAACCACTCTTCTGCTTAGCACAGCTAATATATAGAAATTTGGCTGATACTTTGTGTTGAAATTGTAGTCTTTGACCTTCGTTAACAATCACATTTATTATTTGTAGTTCTTTTTCTCTTCTCCCTCCCTCCCATCTTTCTTCCTTTCCTCTCACTCTCCCTCCTTTATTTTTTATTTTAGTTTCTTTTCTTTCTTGTTTTATATACACTTATATCATCTGTGAATGGGAAGAGCTTTATTTCTTTTTTTCAATCTGGATGATCCCTCCTGCTGTTCCACATCTTTTTACCTTCATCAAGAGGCTCCTTTAATTCCTCTTTGCTTTCTGTCATATGGGTGGTGTCATCTGAGGTTATTGATATTTCTCCCGGCAATCTTGATTCCAGCTTGTGCTTCATCCAGCCTGGCATTTTGCATGATGTACTCTGCATATGGCAGAAAGTGAAGAGGAACTAATAAGCCTCTTGATGAAAGTGAAAGAGGAGGGTAAAAAAGTTGGCCTAAAGCTCAACATTCAGAAAACGAAGATCATGGCATCTGGTCCCATCACTTCATGGCAAATAGATGGGGGAACAGTGGAAACAGTGTCAGACTTTATTTTTTTGGGCTCCAAAATCACTACAGATGGTGATTGCAGCCATGAAATTAAAAGATGCTTACTCTTTAGAAGGAAAGTTATGACCAACCTAGATAGCATATTAAAAAGCAGAGATATTACTTTGCCAACAAAGGTCTGTCTAGTCAAGGCTATGTTTTTTCCTGTGGTCATGTATGGATGTGAGAGTTGGACTGTGAAGAAAGCTGAGCACTAAAGAATTGATGCTTTTGAACTGTGGTGTTGGAGAAGACTCTTGCGAGTCCCTTGGACTGCAAGGAGATCCAACCAGTCCATCCTAAAGGAGATCAGTCCTGGGTGTTCTTTGGAAGGACTGATGCTAAAGCTGAAACTCCAATACTTTGGCCACCTCATGCGAAGAGTTGACTCATTGGAAAAGACTCTGATGCTGGGAGGGATTGGGGGCAGGAGGAGAAGGGGACGACAGAGGATGAGATGGCTGGATGGCATCACCGACTCAATGGACGTGGGTTTGGGTGAACTCTGGGAGTTGGTGATGGACAGGGAGGCCTGGTGTGCCGTAATTCATGGGGTTGCAAAGAGTCGGACACGACTGAGCGACTGAACTGAACTGAACTCTGCATGTAAGTTAAATAAGCAGGGTGACTATACACAGCCTTGATGTACTCCTTTCCCAATTTGGAACCAGTCTGTTGTTCCATGCTCAGTTCTAACTGTTGCTTCTTGACCTGCATACAGGTTTCTCTGGATGCAGGTAAGTCCGTTTGGTATTCCCATCTCTAAATAATTTTCCAGTTTGTTGTGATCTACACAAAGGCTTTAGCATAGTCAATTAAGCAGAAGTAGATGTTTTCCTGGGGTTCTCTAGCTTTTTCCTATGATCCAGTGGATGTTGGCAGTTTGACCACTGGCTCCTCCCCCTTTTCTAAATCTGGTTTGTACATCTGGAAATTCTTGGTTCACATATGGTTGAAGCCTAGCTTAAAGAATTTTGAGCATCACTTTGTTAGAATGTGAAATGATTACATTTGTATGGTAGTGTGAACATTCTTTGGCATTGCCCTTCTTTGAGATTGGAAGGAAAACTGACTTTTTCCAGTCCTGTGGCCACTACTGAGTTTTCCAAATTTGCTGTCATATTGCCTGCAGCATTTTAACAGCATCATCTTTTAGGATTTGAAATAGCTCAGCTGGAATTCCATTACCTCCACTAGTGTGTTTATAGTGATGCTTCCTAAAGCCCACTTGACTTCACACTCCAGGATGTCTGGTTCTAGGTGACTGATCACACCATTGTGGTTATCTGAGTCATTAGGATCTTTTTAATAAGTTACATATATGTAACATATTTATATATAAATATGTGTATTTTTGCCACTTCTTATTATTATCTTCTGGTTCTGTTAGGTCTATACCATTTCTGTCCTTTATTGTGCCCATCTGTGCATTAAATGTTCCCTTGGTATTTCTAATTTTCTTTAAGAGATCTCTCATCTTTCCCATCCTATTGTTTTCCTCTATTTCTTTGCATTGTTCACTTAAAAAGACTTTCTTATCTCTCCTTGTTATTTTCTGGAACCCTGCATGCAGATGGGTATGTCTTTCCTTTTCTCCTTTTCCTCCTTTTGCTTCTCTACTTTTCTCAGCTATTTGTTAGCTGGTTTAAATCCAGACAGGGTGATCCCCGGGGGAAAATTAGTAAACTCACTATCAGTTCATTAGTACTTCAAATTTTGGTGTTCTGTTCCGATCTACCTGCTACTGTTTTTTTTTTTTTTTCTTTTAAAGAATTTATTTTTTCAGACCAGGTTAGGTTAACCACAAAATGGAGAGGAAAGGACAGAAATTTCCTGTGTATCCTCAGCCTCCACAAATGCATAGCCTCCTACATTATCAACATTACTTACCACAGTGGTATATTGTTACAATTGATAAGCCTATATTTCATATCATAATTGGGAATCATAATTCCCAACATCCATAGTTTCCCTGAGTGTTCACTCCTAATGTGTACATTCTGCAGATTTCAACAAATTTATGTCATGTATCCATTGCTGTGGTATCATCCAAAGTATACACGTGTTGAACCTGTTCATCCCTTCCCACACTGCAACCCTTGACAATAACTAGTATTTTGTATTTTTTATTATCGTCATTGATTTGCCTTTTCAATGATGTCACTTGACCCTTGAACAACACAAGTTTGAAGTACATGGGTCCACTTAAATGTAGACTTTTCTCAACAGTAAATACCATAGTAGTCCATGATCTGCTGTTGATTGAATATTGAATCTGTGGATATGAGGAAGGAAACATGGATACAGTAGTCTGACTACAAGCAGATTTTTGACAATTTGGAGGGCTGATGTCCCCACCCCCATGTTGTTCATGGATCAACTGTAGTTACTATCATACAGTGTACAGGCTTTTTAGATTGACTTCTTTCACTTAGTAATATGCATTTGAGATTCTTCCATGTCTTTTCATGTCTTGATAGCTCATTTCATTTTAGTGTTGAGTAATATTTCAGCACCTTGGAGGAGGGCATGGCAACCCACTCCAGCATTCTTGCCTGGAAAATCCCCAAGGACAGAGGAGCCTGGTGGGCTAAAGTCCATGTGGTTGCAAAGAGTCGGACATGACTGAGCAACTAAGTACAGGACACATCACCAATATTCCAGTACAGATGTACCACAGATTATTTTTCTGTTCACTTATGGAAAAATAGGTGAGCAAAAATGGGTGGACGACATTTGGGTGGCTTCCAAGTTTTGACAATTATGAGTAAAGCTGCTGTAAACATTCTTGTGCAAGTTTTTGTGTGGACACAATTTCAGCTCTACTGGTTAAGTTCTAAGTCAAGTGATTGCTGGATTGTATCATAAGAGTATGTTTAGTTTTGTAAGATGTCAAACTTCTAAAGTAGCAGTATCATTTTGTAGTACTACCATCATTGTGTGACAGTTGCTGTTTTTCCACATTCTTGTAGGATTTGGTGATGTTAGTCCTTGGATTTTGGCCATTCTAATAGATGTGAAGTGATATCTCATTGTTTTAATTTACATTTCCCTGATGACATATGAGGTGCTTCCTGGTGACTCAGACAGTAAAGAATCTGCCTGCAATACAGGAGACCCGAGTTTGATCCCTGGGTTGGGAAGATCCCCTGGAAAAGGGCATGACAACCCACTCCAATATTCTTGCCTGGAGAATTACATGGACAGAGGAGCCTGGTGAACTAGAGGCCATGGGGTTGCAAAGCATCAGAGAGGACTGAATGATGAGTATGTTGACATATGATGTAGCACATCTTTCCATGTGCTTGATTATCTTCTCTGATGAGGCATCTGTTTAGGTATTTGGCCCATTAAAAAAATTGGATTGTTTTTTCTTATTGCTGAATTTTTAGTGTTCTTAGTATATCTTGGATAACCATCCTTTATCAAGTGAATCTTTTGCAAACAATTTTTTCCCCACTCTATGGCTTGTGTTTTCATTTTCTTTTTTCTCATTTTCATTTATAGGAAAAAATTTTTAACTTGAATGAAATAAGATTATCACTTTGCTTTATGACTTGTGTCTTTGGTGTTATGTCTAATATCCATTGCTGTATCCAAAGTCATCTAGATTTTCTCCTATATTATCTTCCAGGGATTTTATAGCTTTGTATTTTATGGAGTTTTTGATCCATTTTTGAGTTAATTTCATGAGAAGTATAAGGCCTGTGAATAGTTTCATTGTCTTGGAATGTGGATATCCTGTTGTTTTAGCACCATTTGTTGAAAGGACTGTCTTTTCTTCATTGCTTTGCTTTTGCTTCTTGGTCAAAAATCAGTTGTCTATGTTTAGGGGGGTTTATTTCTGAGCTCTCTATTTCTGTTTCACTGATCTATTCTTTTGCCAATACCAAACTGTCTTTATTACTGTATATTTGTAGTAAGTTTTGAAGTCAGGTAGCATCAGCCCTCCAACTTTGTTCTTCAGTATTGTGTTGATTATCTGGTCTTTTATCTTTCCATAAATACTTTAAAATCAGTTTGTTGATATCCATGAAATAACTTTTAGGATTTTTTTTGGTGTGTTTTTTAATTGGAATATAATTGCTTTTCAATGTTGTGTACTTTCTAGGATTTTGATTAAGATATTCACTTTCCAGACTCCTTAAATAGTTCTTTTATACATGTTGTAGAGATTTATAGCGCCATTCACTGGAAGAGACAGAATAAACATACTCCATCACACCCAGAATCATCCTTACAGAAGTATATTTCAGTCATACAAAAAAGGATGTGAATAATATAGAAAAAAATGTTTACCCACCTATTATATAAAGAAAGAAAATATTATGAATATTGACGTCCATCACAATTAATTGCTAAACTTTAATGTTTGTGATGTTCTACTGTTGACAGTGAGCCATTACTCAAAAGCATTTCCCTATTCTTAAAAAAAAAAAATCCTTATTGAAGATTTTAAAAAAGGTAAGTGGTGGGTTCTGCAGCTAATGTCTTCATCCCCAGGTGAATTTTAGGAGTGAGGCAGAAATGAAACATGCTATTATTAACTCTTACTCATAGAAACTTCTATCTCACTTTTAATAATATTTGGTTAACTCAGTTTTGGCTCTCCCTGGAAGTAAGTGTGGACTTTGGATTACAGTTAAATGAACATCACAATAAGCATGGTCTCTAAAAGTCTCTTTCTCTGAGAGTATTCTAGTGGGAATCTGTATACTGAGCAGTACTTCTCCCATAATACCTTGTGATTTGGAATGACTGTGATGGTTGGTGGGGTAAGTTTATGCACAGAGGGAAAAACAATCTGTTACTGCAAAAATGCTTCCAGTTTCTGTAACCCAGTCACTGGGGACTAGGATTTTATAATACTAATTTTAAGGGCTTGACAGTTTAATTTCAAAATAAGCTTCCCATGAAAAATCTACCATTATTCACTTTAGCATCCTTATCCCATAAAATAGAAAGTTACACTGGCCCTCAGGAGCCAACCCAGGGTTTACACTGATGTACCATTCTTAGATCTTCTTCATATTGGTCTGGTTTCCATCCTTGAAGACTTCATGACCTCTGAAAAGCTTTTTTCTCCACTAGACAATAAACTCCTCAAGGGTGTTCATCATTAGTCATCCAAAACCACTTGCTTAAGCAGCTACAGTGTCCAAATACTTCATGTCCATTGTCTTAAATGAATATCAGAAATGAATAGTTCAGGCAAAATATCTCACACTGGCTGAGAAATACCTCATGAACACCTCATGAAGAACTAGATGAACTTAGTAAAGTAAGTATAAGCTCTGTAAATATTTGTTGGAAAAATAAAAACAATAAGAAGAAATTATTTCACATGGATGAAATAGAACAAGTCACATGGTGTACTGCAGGTCACAATGGTGTTCCTCAGGTTTTGGATTTTATTGGAAGGTTTTCCTTTATTTTCTACTGAGAACTCTCTAGAGATAAGAGTAATTTTCTTGGTAAATGAAATGTTTTGTAATTCTCCTTGGGACATTTCCTTTACAGTGTATTTTCAATGCACTATTTGAACTAATCAGTATCAATAAATTCAGTCAGTTCAGTTCAGTTCAGTCGCTCAGTCGTGTCCGACTCTTTGCGACTCCATGAACTGCAGCACGCCAGGCCTCCCTGTCCATCACTAACTCCCGGAACTCACCCAAACTCATGTCCATTGAGTCGGTGATGCGATCCAGCCATCTCATCCTCTGTCGTCCCCTTCTCCTCCTGCCCCCAATCCCTCCCAGCATCAGAGTCTTTTCCAATGAGTCAGCTCTTCTCATGAGGTGGCCAAAGTATTGGAGTTTCAGGTTTAGCATCATTCTTTTCAAAGAAATCCCAGGGCTGATCTCCTTCAGAATGGACTGGCTGGATCTCCGTACAGTCCAAGGGACTCTCAAGAGTCTTCTCCAACACCACAGTTCAAAAGCATCAATTCTTTGGCACTCAGCTTTCTTCACAGTCCAACTTTCACATCCATACATGACCACTGGAAAAACTGTAGCCTTGACTAGATGGACCTTTGTTGGCAAAGTAATGTCTCTGCTTTTTAATATGCTATCTAGGCTGGTCATAACTTTCCTTCCAAGGAGTAAGTGTCTTTTAATTTCAATTAGGTGAATAAAAATGACAATCTTTGCACTATGTTCACATAAATGATCTGTGGTGAAATTTATAGAGGTCAATGGAATAATTTCTTCAACACTGGATAATTTATTTATTAAGAGATTGCCATAGTGACTTCAAACATTTTCTAAAAACTTCTAGGTATTAAAGTTCTGAGATTCACTACATCCCTTTTGGACAATCTCTAATTTTAGCAAAGAAGTTAAATATACACACATAATTTACACAAGTAGACTTGAGGTAAATAAGGAACATTTTAAAATTCAATTTACTCTCTAATCTTCTATTTATACTTGAAGTTCAACATAAAAAATGTGTGATGATTAAAAAATTGTGCCTTGCCATCTTTCAGTAAAGTGTAAAGGATTGTAACAATTAAAAAAAAATAAGTTAAAAAAGGGATACATCTTTTCTCATTTGGTCAATAATCCCAACCTCTGGAGAAGTCAATTGATTTAAAATCTAAATTTAGCTTCCACTCAGTATGTGAGATTTATGCGTGAGCTCTACTGTCAGCAAAACACGTGTCCTCTCCGCTGCTGACTTTACAGGCTGCATCTGCTTTTGGAGATACCATGACAGCAACAATACAGAACCACAATTTTATCAGGTCTTTAAAACTGCGATGGAGACCACTATGTCATTTGCAGATGATGATAATTATCCTGAGTTGTACGAGGTCTTTTAGCACTTTTTCTTTCTAGGGCTTAATGTTCTGTAGGGAATTGAGTAGGAAAAGTAGGATTAAAGGGGAGAAGGAGTGCTGAGGAGGAGAAAAATAGCTTGAGATTTGGTATCTTTTCTGGTGAGCACAAGAATAGAAAAGAACTAACTTTTCATTTGATAAATACCTCTTACTCTCTCTTCAACAAAATTATGCTGCTACCCATTTAGTTTTCCTACAAAAGGACTGAAAAAGTAGATTGGATCAATGAAAAGAGCATAAATTTGGAGGCAGCCAAAATGTACTTGAATTCCAGCCTGGCCACTAACCACTAGTGTGACTTTTGGGTAGGTTTTTAGACATTTTGAGAATCAGTTTCCTTGTATGTAAAATAAGGGTGAAATCATCTTACTTACCCCTCAGTCCTCAGTTCAGTCACTCAGTTGTGTCTGACTCTTTGCAACCCCATGAATTGTAGCACGCCAGGACTCCCTGTCCATCACCAACTCCCGGAGTTCACTCAAATTCATGTCCATTGAGTCAGTGATGCCATCCAGCCATCTCATCCTCTGTCGTCCGCTTCTCCTCCTGCCCCCAATCCCTCCCAGCATCAGAGTCTTTTCCAATGAGTCAACTCTTCACGTGAAGTGGCCAAAGTATTGGAGTTTCAGCTTTAGCATCAGTCCTTCCAAAGAACACCCAGGACTGATCTCCTTTTGGATGGACTTGTTGGATCTCCTTGCAGTCCAAGGGATTTGCAAGAGTCTTCTCCAACACCACAGTTCAAAAGCAGCAATTCTTCGGCGCTCAGCTTTCTTCGTAGTCCAACTCTCACATCCATACATGACCAATGGAAAAACCATAGCCTTGACTAGACTGACCTTTGTTGGCAGAGTAATATCTCTGGTTTTGAACATGCTATCCAGTTTGGTGATAACTTTCCTTCCAAGGAACAAGCGTCTTTTAATTTCCTGGCTGCAGTCACCATCTGCAGTGATTTTGGAGCCCCCCAAAACAAAGTCTGACTCTCTTTCCACTGTTTCCCTATCTATTTCTCCTGAAGTGATGGCCTAAATTTGCTCAAAGTCTATCTGGGATGTTGGTATTACCATCTACTTCCTAGGCTAAGACGCCTTTACTCTTCCTTTTCCTACATCCAGTTAGCTACCAGGAACTCCTGATTCAAACCACTCATGTCTTCATTCCTCTTCTAGTCATCTGGTGCTTGGACTCTGCAATGGGCTCCTCCTGGTCATGCAGCCTTGGGCAGCTCAGCTGCTGCCGCCTCCACTCTGATCTCCCCCGTGAGTTGCACTTCCTCTGGCTGCAATTGAAACTTACATGAACATCTCTTAGTGTCCACTCCGTTCTCTTCATCAAGGTCTGTGTCATAGTCACCTTTGTAACTTGGGTCCTAGCTCAGTGCCTGGTACACAGTTGAAGTCTAGTAAATATTTGTTGAATAAATGAATGAATAAATGACAGCCTTTTGTATGGTTGTTTAAAAAGAAATCTATAGTAAAAGAAATTAAATAAGTGTTATTTATTTTTAATATAATTACTATTTTATTATCTAAAAACATTTGTGTTCAGCATGTTTTCATGTAGTTTGAGGGTAATTATTAAAAATAATTAAAAATTATTAATACAGATATAACTGCCCCTGATTAGTTAAACAACCTTCTAAACTGAGATTCTAAAATTGGTTAATTGCTTTCTGCACCATGGAAAATGCCAAATAATCTGTGGGGGTGTCATCCTTCCTTTACTGAAGTAAATACAAGAAAAATTGTCCTCTAGAAGTGTTCTAACTTTGGAACTTAACAACTTTTTCTTTTCTTTCCTTTTCTACTCCCTATGGTAGAGAAAATTCCTGTTGTTCACAGTATATTTATGGGCCTTCTTTGGAAGCAATCTTATTTGTATTCTCCTGGGACCCTCAGGCTGCATGAAATTTTACTCAGAACAAATCCAGTGCTTCACTAAAATTAAGAACAACTATATAAGTCAAGGAGAAATGGACTTATAGTGGTTATATGGCAAATTTCTGACATGGTTGTAGTGGTGGTGAGAAATCTTTGGTAATGGGCAGCAGCAAGTCTTTTGCAGAACATATACCAGGATAGAAGGGACCTTGAATGAAGGAAGGACCTAGAGCTGCAAAAGTGTGTCAATGAAAGCTCTGAACTCATGAAAATACAGACAGAGGAAAGGGGAATTAATATAAACTAGTATAAAAAGTCTTGATCACTCTTGGTCTAAGGAATAGTCCTTTTCAACTGAGATCAGATTGGAATGGCAGAAGTGGAAGGGAGAGATAATGAAAGTAAAACCAGAGTGAGGAACAAAAGAATATTCAGATGGGGTCTGGGCAGAAACAGTTCTCGGAACCACAGCTGATCAGGGGTTTTACCAGTTACCTGGTAAGGAAGAGCCCAAGCTAATTTTACAACCACCCCTATATTATGTATGAGTGAATGTGTAAGAATAAATAAATTCACAGCTTAGAAAAATGCATGTGGTACATTTTACAGGAAAGAATCACCCATTTGCTGGAAAGTTTTGGTTGCTATAAAGCCTGGAGTATGGATACCCTCTCCAGGATCATTAACTTTTTTTCTTTTAAATTAATTAATTTATTTTAATTGGAGGCTAATTACTTTACAATATTGTCGTGGTTTTTGCCATACATTGACATGAATCAGCCATGTGTGTACCTGTGTCCCCCTGTCCTGAACCCTCCTCCAACCTCTCTCCCCATCCCATTCCCCTGGGTTGTCCCAGTGCACCAGCTTTGAGTGCCCTGCTTCATGCATCCAACTTGGACTGGTCATCTATTTCACATATGGTAATATACACAGGATCACTAACTTTAATGGATCAACTGATATGTGCTCTGATGCTCAGAGAGGAAGGACTGAAAGAAAGCACTGTCCCTTATAGTCCACTGTTTGCATAAGATATAGAAGTACCAACCATATTATCCCCAACAGAGAATTAGACCCCCTCCTTCACCTTTGGTTATGTACTTTGTACATGTACACTGACAGGAGGGGTGTGATGTTGATGTGAATTTGGAGTTTTCAATAATCTGAAATGTGGACTTCTAAACTCAGTTTAGAAGCCTTCCCCCAAAATTGCTAAGCATTTGACATTCCCATGTATATGTTCCCTTTATCCAAGTTAGTAGAAATAGGAACAGCTCAGAAAAAGAGTGTTTTTGTAACTCTGATTTGACTATAAACACCTTTTTAAAAGTTGTTAGTGCACATTGGAAATCCTTGTAAAGCTGACTCTTCTGCTTTCCCTCTTATAGTGTCTGCTGTGTAGAATGGCAGCCTCCTTTGTTGAAGGTGAGCCTTGCAGACTTGCACTCTGACCACAGAGTCTCTCTGGTACTAAAACAAAGATGAAGGCAGAGTAGGAGATTGGGATGAAATCAGTAACTCCAGAATATTTTGTGGAAGAGTTTCCTTTGAAAACAAATTTCCTCACTCGATCTTATTTTCCTGTCATTTGTCTCTTCTAAAAGAAGAGAACAACAAAGCAATTTCTTTAACACAAAGTCCCTGATGCTGGTTCTCCACTATCTTACTGGAATGAGTCCTGATCTTCAGTGATATTGAGAAAGCCAAGGGATGATTTTAAGCAAAAGGCCCATTTTAAAAGTATTATTATCAGAGCCCATAACTTTTAATTAATATGGAGGATAAAAATTGTACACTTAGTTTATTGTCTATTCAATGTGCTTAAAAATGCTTTGATGAACATCTTTAAGCAAAAAGCTCATTCTTTCTTTAGGATAGTTTGTTTTTTTTTTAAAGACAGGCCCAGAATTAGAATTACTGAATCAAAGAGTATGAAAATTTTAATACTGTTGAGTGATTCTGGCAAAGCATCTTTCAAAATGATAGAATCCACTGCACCAGCACTTTGACCAGCAGTGGATAAACTTGCCTAGTTTACCATACTATCTCCAACATGAAGCATTCTCACTGTTCAAGAAGAAAAGCATTTGTGCATTCATTGAAGGGCCAGAATATTTTTATTGGGATTATGAGTGTTTTATTCTTTTGACTCTAGCCTTAATTTAAAAAAAAGTTTATATTGAAGATACATATTTTTCCAATCATAAAAAGGAAAACATATTTTCAAAAGAATCTAACCTCCAAAGTTAAGAGCAGAATTAAGAATTATGAAGGTTAAACATATGCAACTAAATAAAACTGATAGCCGTGAGACAGTTACATTACTGAAGAAACAGGGGATGGATACTTTGATTAAAAGTTTTTTTTAAAGTACTTCTATCAACTAAAACAAGAAAAAGAAATCAGCTCACAACCATTCAATACATTGCCAGAAAAATAAACTGTATATAAAAAAATCTTTTCTATAATGATAATTATTTAACATTGTAATGTAAATGTTCTTTCAATAAACGGAATCCTCTGGCTCATTTATTTCCTCATCTCTAGGCCAGATTGTACTCATATTATTCCAGGTAGATGTAAAATTCCTTTTTTAGAAGATTTCCACTAGGAAAGGAATTAGTCTCCCAGGATGACCCACTCCTACGGTTTATCAGTGACCTGAAGTTTTTCCAGCAAGAATGTATATCCAAATTAAATTTTCTGGGCTTAATGAAGATAAGAGGCAGCTGTATAATAAGGGTCCTTCATGCCTTTGACTAGCACTGCTAGTTCATCTTTTTTTAACCTTCTGAAGATTAAATCACTGCAGCACTTTTCTTATTTTTCCTCTAAGGATCTATATGTCTCCTTCAGTGCCATCTTATTTGCCTTCGGATTGTTGAAATGCTTTCACTGAATCTGAAGCATTCCTGTATGTTACATATTCTTCATTGCTACTCCCAGTATTATTTAATATGAAAGTGTATTCTTCTCTCATACAAATGCACTGTATGAGTGCTAGAAAAATAATAGTGTCAATGATAATAATTTATAATTTTAACATCAATTCTACAAATACTTTCTACCATTGTTGCCATTTTATCGGTGAGAAAGTCAAGGCTTAGAGTGATTAAGTGTTAGACAAAGTCGTATGATCAGGGGGATAACCAGCACAGAAACACAGGTGAGTCTCACTCCAGAACTCAATTTTTTAACCAACTGAGGACTATTTCTATGGCATTAAATCAGCGAGTATGTTTGAGACAAGGGTGCTTACATATGCTAGCATTCTTTCCACTTACATCTGCTGGATGAGTCTTTTCATTAGTGTTTCATTAGTGTTACAGATGTGCCTGATATTTTTGAAATTCATTTCTAATAGTGAGAGAGGCAGGGAGCAGAGAAGTAAGGAGCACAGGTGTTGGAACCAGCTTGCCATTTATGACCAGGGCAAATTATTAAATACCTGCGCTCAGTCTTCATTAATGACATAATGCTGAGACTAGTCTTTTCCTTATATGGTTGTGTTGAGAAGTGAGTTGATAGATGTAAAGTGCTTAGAAAAATGCCTGACACAGAGAACTATACAAGTGCTGCTGTTATTATTAAGATGAAGCTTCCTCTGAAAGCTACATTTGGAGGAAATAATCAGGAGAGGCACCAGCCAAGTCTTCCCATCCCAACTGCTGTTAATTTCTAGTATGAAGACGATTGGGCAAAGTGGTTTGTAGCTGAAATAGCCATACAGTTCCTTGAAGCTAAGTGCCATACTGCTAACCTCTTAAGAGAATTGGGAAGTTTAAAACATTACAGATTGTAATGCTTTCCTGCTTTTGGTGGTGGGGTGAGGAAGGCAGTGAAGCAAACCATGAAGTGTAGTGGTCACCAATGATAAACTTGAAACTCCTTCTTGCTTTGGAAAAGTCACATGTAAAGTGGTGTTGTTGTTCAGTCACCCAGTCATGTCTGACTGTGACCCCAAGGACTTTAGCAAGCCAGGCCTCCCTGTCTCTCACTATCTCCTGAAGTGTGTCCAAGTTCATGTCCATTGCATCAGTGATGCTATCAAGTCATCTCATCCTCTGACACCCTCTTCTCCTTCTGCCCTCAATCTTGCCCAGCATCAGGGACTTTTCCAATGAGTCGGCTGTTTGCATCAGGTGACCAAAATACTGGAGTTTCAGCTTCTGCATCAGTCCTTCTAACGAGTATTCAGGGTTGATTTCCTTTAAGATTGACTGGTTTGATCTCCTCGCTGTCCAAGGGACTCTCAGGAGTCTTCTCCAGCACCACAGTTCGAAGGCACCAATTCTTGGTGTTCTGACTTCTTTACAGTACAGCTCTCACAACTGTACGTGACCACTGGGAAGACCATAGTCTTGATCTTTGTCAGCAGAGTGATGTCTCTGCTTTTCAACACACTTCCTGGGTCTGTCATAGCTTTCCTGCTGAGAAGCAATCGCCATCTGATTTCACGGCTGCAGTCACCATCCGCAGTGATTTTAGAGCCCAAGAAGAGGAAATCTGTCGCTGCTTCCGCTTTTCCCTAATATTTGCCTTGAAGTAATGGGACTGGATGCCATGATCTTAGTTTTTTTAATATTTAGTTTTAAGCTGCTTTTTCACTCTCCTCCTTCACCCTCATCAAGAGGTTCTTTAATTCTTCTTTGCTTTCTGTCATTAGAGTGGTATCATCTGCATATCTGAGGTTGTTATTTCTCCCACCTATCTTGATTGTAGCTTGTAACTCATCCAGCCCAGCATTTCTCATGATGTGCTCAGTCTATAAGTTAAACAAACAAAGTAACAACAGACAGTCCTGTCGCATTCCTTTCTCAATCCTGAACAAATCAGTTGTTCTATACAGGGTGGT
The DNA here is from genome assembly GCF_023091745.1 of Budorcas taxicolor. Classification (NCBI taxonomy): domain Eukaryota; kingdom Metazoa; phylum Chordata; class Mammalia; order Artiodactyla; family Bovidae; genus Budorcas; species Budorcas taxicolor. The sequence continues at coordinate 72,593,547 of NC_068919.1, forward strand.
ATAAGCAATACATATTTTTCACGTGAGACAATGTGACCCATACTTACATTCATGGTAGTTAGCTAATTGAAAAAAAAAATTATTTACTGTGGTCCATAGAATTGGCTTCCTGTCAAGAAAAGTTTTCATTAATAAGTTTGACTGAAATTATTATGGTGCCACCATGCACGTAGATGTGCTTGTATGCTTCCCCTTTCTCTCTCTCTCTCTCTGTGTCTAGCCACAGGGGGGCCAAGAGAATGATGAAAAATACCTTTCCTCCTTTGGATATAAGTGTTGATAAAATGAAGTTCTGTTGGCAGGTGTGCCCATTAGCAAAATAATGAGGTGAGATATGTTCATCCTCAGTGCTCCAGTTCTTCCAGATTAATCCCCATCCCTCCCTCCAGATCTCACCTTTTCGGAAGCCTTAGTTACCGCCCTGTCTGTTCAAGGACCCCTGCCATAGCTGCTTAATAAGGCATGCCCTTCCAGACAGCTTTAAGCTGTACATTTCTTCTATTTTCTACTTCCAGAGTTTCCCCATTCTGTATCCTATTCTCTCAGAACCCTCTGGATCACCTAGTTGAAATCAGATTGAGCAAATAAAAATTCAGGATGCCCAGTACATTTGAATTTTAGATAAAATTTAAAATTATTATTGTTTAAGTATATAGTGTTTGGGACATACTTGTACCAAACACTATTATTAATATGAAATTTGAGTTTAGCTGGGTGTTATTACAAACTGAAGTAAAGGGGATTCTTTTATACATCTAGTAAAAGAAAATTCAGCTCAGTTGTGTCCTGCTATATGAAAGGCAGAACTTATGAATATTTAGCTGTGATCTCTAAGCATAAAGTGTTGAATGTATAGCCTGGTTTCTTCTTGCTGCATACAGTAAAATGTAAGAGGAAAGAGCTAGATTGAGGGAAGAACTCTAAGCAAAAAAGAGCCAAGACTTGATCTGGGCAATTCTCAGGCTATTCAGATTGCAAAGATGCTACAATAGATTTAATGACAGGAAAGCATGCACTGGAGAAAAAAACAAAGGGGTGGCTCACCAACCTTTTAATCCTTCCTTGGAAGGATCACTAGGTCCAAGTTCAATCAGATGAGGTCTCTTTGAAGAGATTATGCATGTGACTCATGGATCCCTTCAACCATCTCAGGGGAAGTCAAAAATAGAGACGAGATGACTTCGAAGGCTCTCTGGAGGAACCTTTTGTCTAATGAAGTAAATTCTTGAGAAACATATAGGAGACTTGCAATATTCTTGAGTTATAGCATCAGAGATACTGACTGCTTGGATTACAAGAGGGAATGAAAGAAAGCAGTCAGACTCTGAATATTTCTACGTGGAGGAAATACGCTTAAAAATTACTCAGCTGCAAATACGTTCTATCCTTCATGAAAGAGGAAGGATGAGCCATATAGTGAAGCTGAGGGCAGAGCCTCATACCCAGAGGATGGAACAGAGGGTCCAGAGGGCAGAGCTATGAACCAGAGGATTATTCTAAGGGCTTGAAACCTAATGATTTTTTTCCTAGTTGGATCTCAGTATTTCTTGTAACCAGTGATTGTTTTGTTTTTGTTCCATCCCTCACCTCTATTTTTGAACAAAAATGACTATAAATCTTGTCCTATATCTGTCCCACAGCTGTATTTTAGAATTACATCTTGAGAGTCCCTTGGACAGCAAGGAGATCAAACCAGTCAATTCTAAAAGAAATCAACGCTGAATATTCATTGAAAAAACTGATGCTGAAGCTGAAGCTCCAATACTTTGGCCACATGTGGCAAAGGGCTGACTCATTGGACAAGACCCTAATGCTGGGAAAGATTGAAGGGGAGGAGAAGGGGACAACAGAAGATAAGGTGGTTGGATGGCATCATTGACTCAATGGTTGAGCAAACTCTAGGAGCTAGCCAAGGACAGGGAAGCCTGGTGTGCTGCAGTCCATGTGGTCACAGAGTCAGACATGACTTAGGGACCAAACAGCTTGTTTTTATTTTCACAGATCCACAGACAGAAAAATTTTGCCTCGAATGAATTATACTGAGATTTATGACCCAAACATAATTTAAGGAATGAGATTTAGGACTTCTGAGTTGATGATATTTAAATGAGATTTTAAAATTGCATTAGTGCTGCAATGCATTGAGACATTTAGAGATGTTAGGATTAGGTGACTGTATTTTGCATTAGAGATGGGTGTGAATCTTTGGGAGCCAGAGGGTGAATTGTACTAGGCTGACCAGTGGCCTCCAAAGTTTTCCAAGTCTGAAGTCCCAGAATACTTGAATGTTACCTTATATGGCAGAAGAATTTAGCAGATACGAATAAGAGTCTTGAGGTGAGATTTTCTTTAATAGTCTGAGTGGACTAGATAATCACAAGGGTACTTGTAAGGGTGAAGATTGGAGAATGGAATTGGGTCAAAGAGTAGAGAAAATGCTTTGTGACTGGCTTTAAAGATAGAGGAAGAGGCCATGAGTCAAGGCATGCAGGTGGCCTCTAGTAGCCAGAAAAGGCAAGAAAATTACCCTCTAGAATTTCCAGAAGGAGCCACAACCATGCAGTCCCATTTCAGACTTCTAACCTCCAGAATTGCAAGATAATGTATTTATGTTGCTTAAAGTCATTAAGCTTGTGGTAACTTGTTACCCCTGCAATAGGAAACTGACAGACTTGGTATCCTGTGTTTTACCTAGCAACCCTAATTCTAGCAAGAACTAATTTTGGAAGCCTTATATATCTAGCCTATTTAATTCTTTCAATAACCTTGTGAAGTAGTAACTATTTTATAGATAAGAAAAATGAAGTACAGAGCTGTAGTAGCAGAATTTAATTTGAACTGAGGTCTGAGACACTGAAAAGTCCAGTTTGTTTGTTTCTTTAATCCTCTTTTCTCTTCTTCCTCCCTTTTCTTCCCCCTTCTGCTGTCCCCCCCCCCCCCCCCTCCATTATTATCATTACTACCACCACAGTACTGTCTATGGAAAATCTACTTCTGGGGAAGAGTAGATTCCTTATCCAATGAGTTGGATGGCTCCTCTCCCTCTGTCCCTATGTACAAAGACACTTCTTCTTATAGAATAAATATTTTATTGATTCCCATCCAAAGGACGTTCTACTTTAAACTAATGAGCCTCTGAATAAATAAATTCTCCACCATAGTGAAGATACATATTCAAAAGACTATATACTTCATAGATCAAATATGCATTCTTCAATGCCAAGATGTTCTGCCTTGCTCTGCAAACAGAGAAAAGGATCCAAGTATTATAAATTTCAACAAATGAGCCAAAACAATTAGTTTCCTTAGACAATTAAATAAGATAATAAGCCAAACATATTCCACAATCAGGTTGGTAGAGAAGCAAGATTCACTCTCTTTATTATGCAGCTTGCTTGTAGATTTTTATTTGAAATAATGAATATCCTAATAGCTCAGGGGAAAAACAACTCAAATGCTGCAGGCTCAGACAGCTCCTAAACCAGGAGCTGGTGTTTAATTGGAGATGGCCAGATGCATGTACTGTTTCTCTTCATTTTCAACTTGGAGTAAGTCTACCACTCTCTCCCTGCCTCCCAACCCCCAACTAAAATCCTGTAAATGCTGTGTTGGAAGAATATCCTACAGAGAGCTTCCAGCAGACCGAAGGAATTATCTGTTCATGTATCTTGCAGTTGACCAGCAAAGACCATCTGGTAGGGCAGCTGGAGGGGTGTCATGATCAAGGTGGTTGGGGGCCAGGAACAGCTTACTAGACACTGAGAGGAAGGACCATGACAACTGGTAAATTGCATACTATACATTTCACCAGGACAAGTTTGCTGTGAACTCCTTGTAATTTTTGAAAGGTGAGCAGCTTCCCCCTTCTTCATGGTTCTTTACACTGTAATAGTTAATTATGAAAAACAGTGAGCATAGAGCTTAGGAATTAAGTGCTAGTGGATGCTCATTCTTATTACTTTTTGCTTCATTATTAGAACAAACCTTCCTTCAACACATGGTGATTTACTATCACAGAGTTCAGTTGCATGGCTGGATTGAGAGTTTTGTGGGAGTCTTTATGTTTTTCGAGTGATTTAGGCAACATGTTTTCTTTGGAATAGCATTCCCTAGGAATAAAAAATAAAAAAAGCTCCTTGTGGTAATTTTATAATGAAGGAAGAAGGGACCATTTGTATCTGGCAGGTGTGTTCACAGAATTTTGACCTCCAGATCACAGATCACCACACAGCACCTCTTAGGACAAGGATAACTTCTTTTGCTTCCCTGTAAAGTGTTAACTTTCCATCCTCAACAAGTGATTAAAAGAACCATTGCAAAACTGGAGTTGTGGGGATAATTACAAAGTTAATGTTTTCTTTCCTAATGGAAACAGCCTGGATAAATGATAGCTGTGGGATTTCTTTCAACCTACACCTTCCACAAATTCTGCATCTGTACCTCAGTTAAGTGTGTTGCTTATAAAAGACAAACCAAGGAGTGCTATGGTTCCCCCACCCCACCCCGCTTTTAAAAAAATCTGATGTTCTGAAATCTATGGATAACATTTCAGGGACCTATTCAAGATGTGTGAAAAACTAAACAAACCTGGGGAGATACAACCTGCAGCTATAGCTTCCAACTTTGGAGTGCAGGAGAACCGTAACGGGAAGGGTGGTCATGAGAACGATGTGTACACATCAGGGTCTTAGTTAAAAATGAAGATTCCTGGGCTCCACTCCAGAAAGACTGACTCTATATTTGGGGTGGGGGACTAGAAATTGCACTTTAATTTGCAGATTCAGAAGGAGATAGCAGGCATATGGGCAAAGAGGGTAAGCGCTTGTGAAAATGGCTTGGTTTATACGGGTAGATATATTACCAGGAAATAAGTCTGTATAAACATCTTGGTACCTGAGGAATAATCATTTATTTAATGTGATGTTGAACAAGAGCCCCTCCACCCAATTTGTAAAGGGTAGTGTTTAGGAGCCCCTGTTGCTCAGTGGACATCACTGACTCTGGGTTCAGTCCCCAGGCCTGTCATTTACTGACTGTGCTACTTGGGCTCAATGCCTCAGTTTCCTCATCTGCAAAGTGAAAGTTATCATAGCTTCTACTCAAGTATTATTATGGATCCATAATTTTTGATGATAATAGATATTAATACATAAGGAGAGAAACTACGCTACTATTTTTAAGCACCTTTAATGTATTAGCTCTTCTAATACTCCCAAGACCCTATCAGGTATATAATGCTGTTCTTACCGGGAAAATGAGGTTAACGATTGCTGGAAGCCATGGTTAAAGAGAGACGAGGTTGGGGCTCAGCTTCAGGTGGACTGACTCCAGTGTGCACTTTCATCAGCTCCCTTGCTATCCAGCCTCTCCAATGAAGAACCAGCTCCTCTTCCCTCTCTTCTCCTATCTCATAGCTCCAGATGAGTCCAGCTTAGTTCATTTTAAGACAAAATGTCATCTTTTTAACTAAGAAAAGTGTATTCTGAAGGCATATCCCCTTGCATGGGTCTGAGAGGCGTGGCAGGAGAGAGAAAGATGTATTATGGTTCTTTTAAAAAAATTAATTATTTTAATTGGAGGCTAATTACTTTACAGTATTGTAGTGGTTTTTGCCTTATATTGACATGAATCAGCCATGTGTACATGTGTCCTCCATCCTGAACCCTCCTCCCTCCTCCCTCCCCATCCCATCCCTTGGGGTCGTTCCAGTGCACCGGCCCTGAGTGCCGTGTCTCATGCATCAAACCTAGACTGACGATCTATTTCACATAAGACAATATACATGTTTCAGTGCTATTCTCTCAAATCATCCCACCCTCTACCTCTCCCACAGAGTCCAAAAGTCTGTTCTTTGCATCTGTGTCTCTTTTGCTGTCTCGCATATAAGGTCATCATTACCACCTAAATTCCATATATATGCGTTAGTATACTGTATTGGTGTTTTTCTTTCTGGCTTACTTCACTCTGTATAATAGGCTCCAGTTTCATCCACCTCATCAGAACTGATTCAAATGTATTCTTTTTAATGGCTGAGTAATACTCCATTGTGTATATGTACCACAGCTTTCTTATCCATTCATCTGCTGGTGGACATCTAGGTTGCTTCCATGTCCTGGCTATTGTAAACAGTGCCGTGATGAACACTGGGGTACACGTGTCTCTTTCCATTCTGGTTTCCTCAGTGTGTTTGCCCAGCAGTGGGGTTGCTGGGTCATATGGGATTTCTATTTCCAGTTTTTTAAGGAATCTCCACACTGTTCTCCATAGTGGCTGTATTAGTTTGCATTCCCACCAACAGTGTAAGAGGGTTCCCTTTTCTCCACAGCCTCTCCAGCATTTATTGTTTGGAGACTTTTTGATAGCAGCCATTCTGACCGGCACGAGATGCACAGAGATTTGCATTTCTCTGATAGTGAGTGATGTTGAGCATCTTTTCAGGTATTGTGGTTCTTAACCAGGTAGCTTTCAGTTGGGCTCTTTGCATTTCTAAGTGCTCCCAAGAGGCAGCTGTCAGAGAGGAAGGCATGGACTGAGGCTCAGCTTAACCATTTCTATTAGTTCTCTGGGGGCTTAGCTTTTCCAGGAGGGGAGGGGATGTGACCACCTGAAGAAAGCAAGTTCTGGCTGGGTTAGCTCGGACTTGCCAGCACAGTCCTTTTCGGGGGTTTTTGTTGGCAGCCCTGGAGCTGAGTGGGGTGAGGGCTGAGGGCTGCATTGTAATAACAGTAGTAGCTACTAATTACCGAACATGTCAAGTCTCCGCTCAGCACTTTCCAGACACCCTCACATTTGGATTGTCTCAGTAACCTCACACTTATTTTTAGGACCAGCTCCCTTGCTGGGCCCTCTTCACCTGTGACCCTGTGCATTTGCGGAGAGGCTGCACATTGCTCTCTTGGTGCTAGGTTGTCATAAAGCTACCTTCCAACTCCCTGGCTATATCTCCAGTCTCTCCCTAGGCTGTGGCCTTGGGACCTCTGCCTGACTCTTTTGCCCTGCTCCCATTCCCCCAGCAGCACTTGTGCCCTGCTGGGCAGGAGCAGTTCTCCTAAATGCTTGCTTGAAAGAATGGAGCTCAGCTTTCCGAGCCAAGCTGTGTGTGTGTGGTTTTTTTTTTTTTTTCTCGCCCACTTTTGTGTCAGCAGATCGCTCTGGGAGCAGTGATGCTCTTAATTAAGCTGAGATCTGAGGTGCTTAAAATGCAAAATTCACAGGCGAGCTGGCTGATGCCTGAGGCTGGCAAAGGATGTTCTTCTGTTCCAGAACCTTAACTGCGTCATGCCATAATTGCTCCTTCCTCCTAGTGGAGCCAGCAGCATAGGACCAAAGAATGAAACTCATCCCAGGTGAGAGGACCTTCTAAAGGTTCATCTCCTCTGCATGTCCATGCCAGCTGGGAGATTAGGGGCTGCGTTCAGCTCTAAGAGAAACCACATGGGGGATACCTCCTGCCAGGTGAGGGTAGCCCCAGGCTCATGAGAAGATGAATCTATGAGTTCACCAAGAACCCCCAAGAATAGGAGACAAAGAGCTTGATGTGGACCTGGAGATCACAAGCAAATAGAACAATTGCATCCAACTGTGGAGAAACCTGAGAATTGGGCAGAAATGATCTTTACTACTTTATTCCACTCCCATTGCTCAACACATAGGTTCTTCCAACTTCCCGTCAACTTCTTATTTCCTTACATGTGACCAAAGAACATGACCTTCACTTAGCTCTTTCCAACCAAATCCACCCTGGCCCACTTCTCAACTGAGCATGTGTCCAGAAGCATGTGTACCATCTCCGCTCCCTGATTTCCCCTTTCTTGCTTCTTGGGGAATACTGCATGGGTACTTTTTGTTCCATCCTCATCTAGATTCTCTGGAGCTACTTAAATAAACTCATCCATGCCCCTGGGACATCAACTAGATCTCCAGGCTTCCCATTGGTCTTCCTGTGACCTCTCTGTTGTGAGATTGAAGCTGAAATTCCAGGTTGAGTGCCCTGTACTGGTGACACAGCCATCCTGGGAAAACTGGGAAGAGCACAATGCAGGTCTTTCGGGTCTTCTTTACCTCTTAACAGTGGTTGTGTTTTTTCCTCTCCTAGCACTGCTCTCCTTTTTTCTGGCACCATCTGGATTCTTTTCTTATCTTTACCTGTAGTCAGACTAGTCTCTTATAGGGAATTATTGGATAAACCTTGTGTTAGCTGATAAGGACTAAAGATTTACCTCCTTACAGGGTGCTGGCATTTTACAATGGGACTTGCCCCCAAATGAATGAAGTTGTAATCACTGAAGGTGAGGTGGTGTTCTTTTGGCATTTTCCAAAATCAAAGTCCTCTGTTCTCTAGACCAGACTTAATTTTCAGTGCTTGAAAATAAAACAGTGAGGTGGAAGTTTCAGGAGACCCAGAGGCCAGCCTGTTTGTGCCTAATGACATTTTGCTGTGGTTCAGACCCAGTGCACACCATTCATACAGTTCTACACATCCTGGAGGTCTCTGCCACCATCGGTGCATTATCATCCTTTTCACATTGAGCAGATCTTGTCCAACCAATGGTGGGAGGCAGGTGGGTAAGGAGGGTTTGCACACATCACCCCTGCTCCTGTGCTCTGGATCTTACCCCATCCTGGTGGGGATGTGATTGGCAATGAGGATATGTGTTGGTCTCATCTTCAGCAGCTTTAAGGTCTCTCCTGGTGGCTCAGACAGTAAAGCATCTGCCTGCAATGCGGGAGACCCAGGTTCGATCCCTGGGTGGGGAAGACCCCCAGGAGAAGGAAATTGCAATCCACTCCAGCACTCTTGCCTGGAAAATCCCATGGACGGAGCAGCCTGATAGGCTATAATCCATGGGGTCACAAAGAGTTGGACACGACTGAGTGACTTCACTTTCACTTTCAGCAGTTTAACAGCAGATGTCCTTTGTTCTTGGGGAACACATTAAATAGTGAGGTTTAAACTGAACTTTGAACTGAGATTTCTTACCAAAACATTGCAAGTACTATACTACATCTTCCTTTTCCTATCTTTGTCTTCTTATTCTTCATTTTTTTGGAGTGATGTGCAATTTGTCTTTCTGAAGTAACTGGGTTAACCAGATCTCAATGAGATTTCCTTGGGCTTCAGAACAATAGTTGTTACTAGCTATCATTTCTATGCTTTTCCTCCTAAGAGCAAAATTCACTTAACATTATAGATGTTAAGGTGAGGTTATATAAAGATGAATTCAACTAATTATCTCCTAAATGAGTAGTGTCTCTTGATCTAAACTGGTGTCTGTCAAACATTTTTTATTCAACATTATGTATGCATTTGTTTATTAAACTGAAAGTCTAAAATTTGCTAAGTCATGTTCTACAAACTGAGATTATAAGGATGAAAATGATGCATTTCTTCTTCAAGGGGCCTTGCCCTACAGTGCAAAAGATAACATTTTAGAAAACTGGGCTTCACTTAAGTTGGGATAAAAGTAAAACTACATGTAGGATTGCTGTGAGGATTAAGAGAATTAATATTGCAAAGCCATTAAGATACTGACTGGCACATAGTAAGGGCTATACTAGTGCTTCCACAAAATAAGTAAACTAGAGGACATTAATGTGTGGTAAGGACATAGTGTGAAAATGTGGATATAAATATGGGTATAAATAAAACACTCCAGAAACCTGGAGTAAGAAGATTTTGAGGTGACGGTTGGGAGTGGCTTCACTGAGGAGTTGAGACTTAATCTGGATCTTGAATGATGAGTGAGATTTCAGTAGGTATGTAGAGAAATTGCAAAGGAGAGTTCCTGAAATGGGAATAGTACAAGCTGTCTTGTAACTCAAAAAGCCTGGTGTAAAACATTCTGTCCAAAATCCTTTATTGATACCAGCTCACGCCACTGGGCCAGATGTGATAAGGCCCCCTCCTCTAAAGCACATGTTAATGCCTCGATTTCAGGATTATCTTATTTTGGAACTATTTTCTCTAATTTTCAGTGTATGAATATATTGAATACTGCCTTGGTGTCAGTTCTCCTGATGGATGTAGTCTCTGTGTTCAGAAACCACTAGAAAAAAGGAGCACTGTCTTTGGCACCGGTAGGTTTCCATAGCACGCTTTCTGACCCATTAGAGTTAAAAAATGCCATTGAAAGAATTTATGCATATATAAGTAAACTAATCCTCCTCTCCTGGGTTTTGATACCTAAGAAATTGTCTTTGTGAGAAAGAGACAAAAAAAAAAATGTATATATATCTCGTGTTCACTCTTTCTATGATTTCTGCTTGTATATCCAGAGTTAATTCTTACAAAAAGCTCAGAGCACCTCAAAGGAGAAAGAATTATTGAATATTATTGATATTGGTTTAGGAAGACTGTTCTTAAGGGTCTGTCAGTTTCTTTAACTGAACAGTTAGTTATACTTCATAGCTGTTTGAAGTCTGCATGTATTTTCCTTGCTTCTGTCTGTTCCAACACTGGGTTTACAATCTATATTTTGAACATAAAACTCTCTGAAGTGAAACTGAAGGATGGAGTCGGTGGGGGAGCAGGCTGGGGTCAATACAAGCAGGGTCACAAAAGTAAAGTCACTCAGTCATGTCGGACTCTTTGCAACCCCGTGGACTGTAGCCCACCAGGCTTCTCCGTCCATGGGATTCTCCAGGCAAGAATACTGGAGTGGGTTGCCATTTCCTTCTCCAGGGGATCTTCCCAACCCAGGGATTGAACCTGGTTCTCCCGCATTGCAGGCAGATGCTTTAACAGCTGAGCTACCAGGGAAGCCGCTTGGCAATTTTCAATCCTAGAAATCCTGTGCTAGGAAAAAGAAGCAGCTTGGCAACTTTCTTTGAAAACAATCCAGCCTTTCTCATTTTGCCCCATTGTGAATATGAGTTCTATTCCTGACTATCTCATTTATAGCAGAAAACTCTGATCTTTAAAGTAAAATCATAAAGGAAGAGTGGTCGTCCTATGTTACAAGATGAGATTTGTATTTTCTAAAGACCTCCGACAGAGATAAGGAGGATGGTGTGGAGGATAGAGGGATCGTGATAAACACTGGTGTCAGGGAGACCAACAAGGAGATGATTTCAGTAATTTGTCCATAAAGTCGTGCACTAAGGAAGCAGAGTTGAGGATGAAGAGAAGGAAATGCTTAAGAGAGACTGTGATACTTTTCAGATAGAATTGACTGGATTCAGTGATTGGGTGAGAGAGTAGGGGGTGGGCTATGTGGACTCTAAGGTTTCTGGGTTGGGTTATGAATTATGCAGTACTGTTCATCATGAGAAGATGAGAGGCGGAGAGACTGGTTTGGAAGAAAAAATGGTTTCAATTTTGGATGTGTTGAGTTTGAAATACCTGTGGGATACGTGTGAAGAGAAGCTTATAAGGCTCTTGAACAAACCAAATCAATTAGAGAGAGAAAGGTTGAAAGCACAGAAATAGGGAGGAATAGCATATAAATCCTATTGATATGTGGACCAAGAGGACATGAGTGAGACAGACAATTTTCATATGACCTTTTAAGCGCTTATAAGATGATTTTAAATACATTGGCAAATAATGAAACAAAAAAAGTCTTGTTAGGCTATTTGTTTTGAGTTTTGGTTCGGAATCTGTGGTCTGCAATGTCAAATGACTTCTCAAGGTGCCTGCCCACACAAAGATTCTATGAGGCCTGGGTGAAAAAGAGAGGTATTTTTAAGTGAAGCTCTATTTTACAATTATAACTGTGGGACAGCAGAGAAATCAGACTTTGAGCTGAGATAGCATTTTTCCCCTCCCCTCCAATTTAAGCTTTCGTTGAATTTGGAAATCATATCTTTCTTTATCTGGGTCAAGGACTTGAGAAGAAAGACTAAGTGAGTTTAGTGCAAAACAGCATGTTCAGATCACTGCATTAATCTCCTTAAACTGCTCATCCAGAGAAGGTAGAAGGGAAGAAAAGAAAAAAAGAAATTTCTCAACAGATGGTTATCTTTTGTTTTATTTCCCCTATTTAAGCTTAGCTACTAAAATCACTTTGAAAACAAACCGTGCTGCTTTTGTAAGTGGAGAAATATCAATAACCTCAGATATGCAGATGACACCACCCTTATGGCAGAAAGTGAAGAGGAACTAAAAAGCCTCTTGATGAAAGTGAAAGAGGAGAGTGAAAAAGTTGGCTTAAAGCTCAACATTCAGAAAATGAAAATCATGGCATCTGGTCCCATCAGTTCAGTTCAGTTCAGTTCAGTTGTTCAGTCGTGTCCAACTCTTTGCGACCCCTTGAATGGCAGCACGCCAGGCCTCCCTGTCCATCACCAACTCCCGGAGTTCACTCAAACTCACATCCATCGAGTTGGTGATGCCATCCAGCCATCTCATCCTCTGTCGTCCCCCTCTCCTCCTGCCCCCAATCCCTCCCAGCATCAGGGTCTTTTCCAATGAGTCAACTCTTCGCATGAGGTGGTCAAAGTACTGGAGTTTCAGTTTTAGCATCATTCCTTCCAAAGAATCCCACGGCTGATCTCCTTCATCACTTCATGGCAAATAGATCGGGAAATAGTGGAAACAGTGTCAGACTTTAATTTTGGGGGCTCCAAAATCACTGCAGATGGTGATTGGAGCCATGAAATTAAAAGACGCTTACTCCTTGGAAGGAAAGTTACGACCAACCTAGACATCATATTAAAAAGCAGAGACATTACTTTGCCAACAAATGTCCATTTAGTCAAGGCTATGGTTTTTCCAGCAGTCATGTATGGTTGTGAGAGTTGGACGGTGAAGAAAGCTGAGTGCCGAAGAATTGACGCTTTTGAACTGTGGTGTTGGTGAAGACTCTTGAGAGTCCCTTGGACTGCAAGGAGATCCAACCATTCCATTCTAAAGGAAATCAGTCCTGGGTGTTCTTTGGAAGGAATGATACTAAAGCTGAAATTCCAGTACTTTGGCCACCTCATGTGAAGAGTTGACTCATCGGAAAAGACTTTGATGCTGGGAGGGATTGGGGGCAGGATGAGAAGGGGACAACAGAGGATGAGATGGCTGGATGGTATCACCAACTTGAAGGACGTGAGTTTGAGTGAACTCTGGGAGTTGGTGATGGACAGGGAGGCCTGGCATGCTGCAATTCATGGGGTCGCAAAGAGTCAGACACGACTGAGCGACTGAATTGAACTGAACTGGCATTAACTGTGGACTCAAACAAATCAGTGTAGGACATACACATTCATTTTCAGAAAAAATATAAATCAGAATATAGGGAAATATCTCCCATGCCAATGGGAGTGGTTTAGTCGCTAAGTCATGTCCCACACTGGTGACCCCATGGACTGTAACCCTCCAGACTCCTCTGTCCGTGAGACTTTCCAGTCAAAAATACTGCAGTGCCATTTCCTTCTCCAGGGGATATTCTCAACCCAGGGATAGAACCGTGGTCTCTCCTGCACTACAGGCAAATTCTTTACGGATGGTGCTATCGCCGCCTGTTTGTCTATGTCAGTAATCAGAGACTTAAAAGGTAAATGAAATTTAAAGTACATTTAAAATCTCATTCAATTCTATCTTTTATTTAGTTTTATTTCAAAAAATAAAACTGAGTGATGGAGTGTATGCAATGACTTTTTTTTTACCATTATACTCTAGTTGCAATGGAAGTTGGCACAATGGTATTCTAAGTAAAAAGAAAATATAGAATAAAATATTTTTAATACAATTTCGACTTAACAATCCTACTTGTCTGAAATTTCTTTTAAGGAAATATTCTAAAAGAAAAATAAAATCCATATACTTGAAATTTCTATTTTAGTGTTATCTATAAAGGGCAATTCAGAGAAGGCAATGGCACCCTACTCCAGTACTCTTGCCTGGAAAATCCCATGGATGGAGGAGCCTGGTAGGCTGCAGTCCATGGGGTCGCTAGGAGTCAGGCTTGACTGAGTGACTTCACTTTCACTTTTCACTTTCCTGTATTGGAGAAGGAAATGGCAACCCACTCCAGTGTTCTTGCCTGGAGAATCCCAGGGATGGGGGAGCCTGGTGGGCTGCCGTCTATGGGGTCACACAGAGTCAGACATGACTGAAGCGACTTAGCAGCAGCAGCAGCATAAAGGGCAATTGGAAAGAATCAAAACGTACCAAATGATTCAAAATTTGCTTTAGCAAATTATGGATCTTGATTCAAATAATGTTAAAATTATTAAAATTGGTCAAGACTACGTGCAAACAGGGAAGCTGTTTGATAGTTTATGAAAGGAGAATAAAATAAATATAAAGAAGGAAGCTTTGTTATATATATATTATACCTTATATTTCCAACCAAAACATGAAATGTTTTGCTGTCCTGGTTCTCTTTGGCCAGAAGTGAGTTTCTCATAGCTAGCCATTCTATCTAAGTCATCATTATTTCTCCAGTGCTCAGTATGTGTTTGCTGAATTGAAACTAATCTATGCAAATTTAATATGCACAAATGAAATGGATGGGGAATTTAAACTTTTAATTTTTAATTCCCTACTGTCACTTTTCATGTTATATATGATAAAAAGTTGTAAAAGATACACCTCAATTTTCCAAACATAGATATATTTGAAAAATTAAATTTCATGATACAGCCATATAAATATATTTTATGGGAAATATATTATTTGTGTATATGTTATATACTGTAGTCCAGGTGCAAAATCATATGTTCTGGATATGATAGTATGATCTTTTGGATATTACTATTCTACTAATTCTGAAAAACGTATAAATTCATGTAGTTAAAAAGAAATGTAGTCACTGTGTATTAGATATGACAGGCAACAAAACATAACAGGTTAACTGACAAATGAAGTTTCATACCATGTGTGTGGTTTTATAAAAACAAATACTGGTGGTACATTGGAGGAATAATATGGTTAATTCAAAAAAGCAAGCCAGGTTATGTAAACACATTAAATGATCTCTGTTTCACATACATTACATAGAGTCAAAACTAATATATCACCAAGACTAATAGATTACAAAGTAAACTGGCACAGACAATAAATCTGACTGAATTCTCATGCAGGAAATTGACATTTTGGACTGGATAATTTTTTGTTGTCAGGTAGGGGTGGGGCTATTCAGTACATTGAAGGATGTTTAGCAGCATTGCTGGTTTCTCTTGACTAGAGTCTAGTAACACCTTTGTCATGTGTGACAACTAGAGTGTCTCCAGATATTGCCAAATGTTCCCAGGAGTTGAGGGGGGTGCAAAATCCTCCTGGAAAAAATATTAAATATTTCAGTAAAAACTAACAAGTGTATGTGTGTGCATATAACCAATATATAACAAATAATAGAAAAAGTTTCATTTGTATAGAAATATAGCAGGGCCTCCATTACTTTTGACTCACAGAATATGGTAGGAAAAAATTTAGATGTGTTCCAGGTATAGCATAATCCTATCTCAGGTCAGATGGTGAACACTGTTCCAGGTATAGCATAATCCTATCTCAGGTCAGATGGTGAACACTTCTTTTTTGTTGTTGTTAAAAAAATTACTGCTAACATAAACTTCACAGTGGTGATGTTTGGGCTTTATTAATACTTCTAATTTATTCTATTTCTGGCTTTGAGAGCTTGTCCTCCATTTAAAAGAACAGCTCAGTTGCTGTAGAGTTGCAACTACCAAAAGGTAGCAATCTACCAAAAGGTAGATTTTGGATTCTTTTCTCCTTCCCTTCCCCACTCTCTTTTTTTTTTTTTTTCTTTTTTGTGTATGTGTGGAAGAAAGCATTTTGTATTCTGACAAATACTATACTTTTAAACATGTGATTAAAAATAAGAAGCTACGTGCTTTCCCCGTCTAGAACATGCATGGCGATGCTCTTCTGCCTGCATACACAGTAGTATCTTTTCCCCAGACCCTCAGCTTCAGAGATGTCCTAGCCTGTATGGTTCACAGCACTGTAAAACAACACTGACTTTTCTGGTTGTTTTGTGTTTTGACTGGGCCGCGGTGCTTGTGGGATCTTAGCTCTCTGACCACGGATTGAACCAGAGCCCTCAACAGTGAGGGCATAGAGTCTTAACTTCTGGACCACCAGGGAATTCCCAAAGAATATCGACTTTGAAATCAGATAGACATGTATTGAAACTCTGTTCCTGAAATATATCAGCCAAGTATTCTTAGAAAACTTCTTAATCTCTGAAACGCACTTGTTTAAAGATGAGGTTAATAATGCCACACTATAAAGGTTGAGGGGAGCTCTAAGGGTGATTCCTGTGAAGACTTAGCACTGTACTCAAGCATATGGTATGCAATCACGATCGTTTTTTTCACATCATTTTTGTATGAACTATGCTTTGCTGCATGAAGCACTAACGCCTTCTGAAGCAACCATACACTTCTATGTAAGTTTGCTTGGGCTGCAGTAAGAAAGTACCACAGAGTAAATGGCTTAAGCCATAGAAATCTATTCAAAGTTCCAAACACTAGAAGTCCAAGATCAAGGTGTCAGAAATATTGTTTCCTTCTGAAGCTTCTCTCTCTGGCACACGTGTCACTGTCTTCTGCATTTCTTCACGTAGTTTTTCCTCTGTCCGTTATCTGTGTCCAAATTTTCCCTTTTATAGGGATACCAGTCAAGTGGAATTAGGGAAACTCTAATCACCTTATTTTAGCTTAATTACCTCTTTAAGGGCCCTATCTCCAAATACCATCACATCTTGAGGTGTGGGGTTTGGACTTCAACACAACAAATTAATTTGGGGGCAGCTGCAGGACATAATTTAGCCATGCCCTGCCTTCCTCTTAGCTTGGATTTCAGAGAAGTATTTCAAGAAGTTCTGCTAAGATCCCTGCCAAACCCACACTGAGAAAACCTCATCATTCACTATTATCTATATTGTTTCTTTTTTCAAAATGTTTTGGTAGTAATTGAAAAGCATACACATGGAGAAAAGTAAAATACAGCGGTGACACATGTTTAGTGAATGTGTTAAAGAACATGCTATTCATTTTTTAAAGTTTTCACTCATGCCTTGAGTAGGTCTGTTCACAGATATCAACTGTGCATTTACCATGTACTAGGCATTGCCCTGGACCTTGAGAGAATAACACATATTTTTTGCCTTTGGGAGTTCAGAGTCAAGAGGGAGAAAAGAAGGAACCAGAGAAAGAAAGAGAGACTCATAGATATTTAATTCTGAAACAGTGTAGTTGTGCATGAGGAAGATAAGCACCAGATATTACAGTAAATTAAATATCTCTAATATTAGAAAAGCAATTGGAAAATTTCCTATGCAGAGTGAGGCTGAGAGATAAGGATTAGGTTTTGGAAACTACAGTTTATCCACCTCTTTTTGCTTTTTTTGTGTTAGTTGCATAGTCATGTCCGACTCTTTGTGACCCTGTGGACTATAGCCCAGCAGGCTCCTCTGTCCATGGGATTTCTCAGGGAAGAAAACTGGAGTGGGTTGCTATTTCCTTTTCTAGGGAAACTTCCCCACCCAGGGATTGAATCTGTGTCTCCTGCAATGCAAGCAGATTCTTACTCTCCAAGCCACCTGGGAAGCCCTCACTTTTTGTTTTTTAACCAACATTCTAAAATAGACCTGAACTTGAGTACTAGCTTGTTTATTGTAAGAATAAAAGTATGAAGTTTAGCTTATCTGGAAATTGGACTAATTGGACTAATTGGACTAATCTTAAATTAACTGACCCCAAACTCTTCCATTTACAATGGCGTGGTCTACACTTATAAATTCATCTCAAATTTACAGGTTGCAGAACTTTAGAAGCAGAATCTTATAATCTTGAGTTCATTCATCAAATACTAAAGTTATAAAATTTAAAAAAAACCTAAAATACTAAATAAAAATACTAAAAAAATGCTAAGGACAACAGGAGGTAGGGAATAGCAAAAGTGCAGTGATAGTAAAGTCAACATTGAATGTTGTATCCCTAATTAGCTGGATCTCACACTCGATTTTTTAAATTTAAGTATAGTTGATTTATGTGAAGAGCTGACTCATTTGAAAAGAGCCTGATGCTGGGAAAGATTGAGGGCAGGAGGAGAAGGGGATGACAGAGGATGAGATGGCTGGAAGGCATCACCGACTCGATGGACATGGGTTTGGGTGGACTCCGGGAGTTGGTGATGGGCAGGGAGGTCTGGCGTGCTGCGGTGCGCAGAGTCAGACATAACTGAGGCTGCACTGACTGAACTGATTTACAATGTTGTGCTAATCTCTGCTATACACCAGTAACTCAGTTATATACACATATACATTCTTTTTTAAATATTCTTTTCCCATTATGGTTTATCACAGGCAAATCCCATGGATGGAGAAGCCTGGTAGGCTGCAGTCCGTGGGGTTGCTAAGAGTCGGAGACGACTGAGCGACTTCACTTTTACTTTTCACTTTCATGCACTGGAGAAGGAAATGGCAACCCGTTCCAGTGTTCTTGCCTGGAGAATCCCAAGGACGGCAGAGCCTGGTGGGCTGCTGTCTATGGGGTCACACAGAGTTGGACATGACTGAAGTGAATATAGTTACCTGTGCCATACAGGAGGACCTAGTTTTTTATCCATTTTAAAAGTACAGTTTGCATCTCCCAACCCCAAACTCCCAGTCCACCCCTCTCCTCTCCTCTCCTCCTTGGCAGCCACAAGTCTGTTTTCTATTTCTATGAGTCTGTTTCTATTTTGTGGATAGTTTCATTTGTGGCATAGTTTAGATTTCACATATAAGTGATATCATATGGTATTTGTCTTTCTCCTTCTGACTTACTTCGCTTAGTATGATAATCTCTAGTTGCAACCATGTTGCTGAAAATGGCATTATTTCATTCTTTTTTTTAATGGCCAACTAGTATTTCATTGTGTGTTATGTTATTTTCATGTTTTGGCTATTGTGAACAGTGCTGCTACAGACATAAGGGTGTATGTATCTTTTTGAATTATAGTTTTGTCCTGGTGTAGTCTCAGAAGTAGAATTGCTGTCACATACATAGTTTTGACTCATTAGCTTTAGGTGGGTGGGATACTCAAGGGATCTGGTTAAGGGGTGTCATGTGGGTAAGCATCATGGGTCTTCTTTCAGGGAGCAGTAGGAAAGAGCAGCCCTAGGAAAGACTCAGAAGAGTGAGCTCCAGTAGGCTCCTATTGGATCCTAGGTGAGACTGCTGGAGTAACCAGGATCAAGCATCCCTTTGGATGTTTGCAATAGAAGGGGTCATTGTCTTCCATAGCTGTTGTCAGCTGTTAGTATGAAGATGATGGGCATGGGTAAGGAATAATTTTTAATGGAACTTACTTTTCAGACAAATAAGTTCATAGTCCAGTTGAGAGGAAGATACAGAGATTTTCCATTTATCTCTTATTGCCTCCATAAACATAGTTTCCTTCATTATCATCATCACTCACCAGAATGGTACATTTGTTACAATTTGTATATTCAGTCACCCAGTGATGTCTGACTCTGTGACCCCAGGGACTGAAGCGTGCCAGGCCTCTCTGTCCCTCACCATCTCCTGAAGTTTGCCCAAGTTCATGTCCATTGCATTGGTGATGCCATCCAGCCGTCTCATCCTCTGACATCCTCTTTTCCTTCTGCCCTCAATCTTTCCCAGCATCATGGACTGTTCCAATGAGTCAGCTGTTCACATCAGATGACCAAAGTATTGGAGTTTCAACTTCAGCATCAGTCTTTCTAATGAGTATTCAGGGTTGATTTCCCTTAAGATTGACTGGTTTGATTCCTTGCTGTCCAAAGGACTCTCAGGAGTCTTCTCCAGCACCACAGTTCCAAGGCATCTATTTTTCAGCACTCCATCTTCTTTACAGTCCATCTCTTACAATTATACATGACCACTGGGAAGACCATAGCCTTGACTATACACACCTTTGTTGGCAGAGTAATATCTCTGCTTCTCAACATACTGTCTAGGTTTGTCATAGCTTTCCTGCCAAAAAAGCAAATGTCTTCTGATTTCATGGCTGCTGTCACCATCTGCAGTGATTTTAGAGCCCAAGAAGAGGAAATCTGTCATACTTCTACCTTCTCCTGCTCTATTTGACATGAAGTGTGTTAATTTACAATTAACAAACCTCTATTGACACATCATTATCACCCAGAATGCCTTGTTTATATTTGGGTTCACTCCTGGTATTGCACATTCTATGAGTTGGGGCAAACTTATAATGACAATATGTACCATTATAATGTCATATAGAGTAGTTTCCCTGCTCTAAGAATCCAGAGCGCTCTACCGATTCACTCTTCTCTCCCCAGTAACTCCTGGCAGTCACAGATGTTTTTACAGTTTCCATAGTTCCACTTTTTCCAGAAAGTCATATAGCTGGTATGTATCTTTTAAATATTGGCTTATTTAAATCAGTAATATGCACTTCAATTTCCTCCATATCTTTTAATGGCTTGATAGCTCATTTCTTGATGGTGACTGCAGTCATGAAATCAGAAGATGACTGCTTCTTGGCAGGAAAGCTATGACAAACCTAGACAGTGTGCCAAAAAACAGAGACATCACTTTGCCAACAAAGGTCTATATAGTCAAGACTATGGTCTTTCCATTGGTCATGTATGGTTGTGAGAGCTGGATCATAAAGAAAGCAGAGCACTGAAGAATTGATGCCTCCCAACTGTGGTGCTGGAGAAGACTCCCGAGAGTCCCTTGGACAGCAAGGAGATCAAACCAGTTGATCTTAAAGGAAATCAACCCTGAAGGCGCATTAGAAGAACTGGTGCTGAAGCCAAAACTCCAGTATTTTGGTCACCTGATGCGAACACCTGTCTCACTGGAAAAGATCCTGATGCTGGGAAAGATTGAGGGCAGAAGGCGAAGAGGGTGACAGAGGATGAGATGGTTGGACGGCATCACTGATGTGGTGGACATCAACTTGGGAGTTGGTGAGGGACAGGGAGGCCTGTTGTGCTGCCCTCCATGGGGTTGTGAAGAATTGGACATAACTGGGTGATTGAACAACAATAGTCTATTGTCTGGATGTACCATAGATTATTTATCCATTCACCTACTAAAGAATGTCTTGGTTGCATTCAAGTTTTCACAGTTTTGAACAAAGCTACTGTAAACATCTGTGTGCAAGTTTGTGTGTGTGTATGTGTGGACAGTTTTTATAATTTTATATAAAACCACCAAAATTTCTTCCAATGTGGTCATATCATTTTGTATTCCCACCAGTATTGTGTGAGGGTTCCTGTTGCTCCACATCCTAACCAGTATTTGGAGGCATCAGTATTTTGGATTTTGGTCATTCTAATGACATATAATGTAGGACATCTTTTCATATGCTTCTTTGCTGTCAAGATTCAGTGATGAGTGAGTTTTAAGAGCTCTATTTTACCACATCATGGAAAAGAGACTGTCAGCCATTTCCTCTGAGTTGGAAAGTCTGAGGAACTGTGGATATCCCTGGAAGCAGTAGTTATTTGCAAATACAATAATTATCAGTGAGTAATTGTCTAAAAAGACAGCTGTACCTTGCTCCAGCTGAAAATGTCCTTAGACCCACCTTTGGAATGATCTCTTCCTGAGTGACAGCCAGAGATGCCTAGGTTTGTTCTTTTTATCTTTCATGAGGAGTCCTAGGTTGGGAAATCTGCTTCTGTTTTAGCCCAGGATCTGGAAATGGGTGACATATAGGAGAGCAGAGGGGGAGGTTCGGGATGAGGGGAAATTTTGGCTGACTTGCTACACAAGCTGATTACTGTGGGCATGGAGTTTTATTCCTGTAGAAAGGTACACACATTGCTGTTTGGTTAATCATGATGTTCTGAAGCTGACTGGTTGTTTGCAAAATATTTTGAGCACCTTAGAAAAGTGGGCATTATTTGTGTACAAAATATTACTAAATATGCAATTTGCCAAATAATTCAGAGAAAGATTCAGCTGACTTTCTTTGCTTTGCTGATTTAGAAGCTTTTTCTTCAAAGTAGAAGTAATGATTCTTTTACGTAAATGTAGCTCTGGGCACAGTTACAAATTTTCAGCATGTTTTTGGCTTCTAATACTTTACATCAGCTATTCAGCAATTTGGCATTTTTGTTGTTGATTGCTTCCCTAATGCAAAATGTTAATTGTTAAGTGTTCTTTTTGCTAGTAAAATATGGTTACTTTGAATAATGTCTTTGCTATTAAAGGTGAAATGAAAATAGCTTTGCTATTTTTGAAATAGGTGGGTGGGGGGAGACTGATACTATGTATTTTGATGAATATTAGTTGAATAAAAACAGAAAGTAAAGAGTAGGGGTTTTTAATCTTGACCTGGAAATGTTATGTACCCCATTTGTATCTATATCTAGTAACATATCGCCTTTAATAGCAGTAATGTACAGTTTATATTCTGTACCATAAACTACAGAGCATGTCATAATGTCTCTCCTTTCCTCCACTTTGTCTCCCATCTTACTTTCCACAGATACTTTCTGAGTACCAGTTATGTGCCAGATACACTATCATTCAGACAATGCTTGCTGTTTTTATGAGATACACATGATCATTTGTTTTTAAAATAGGGAAACTCAGATTTCATGGTTTAATCACTTGACCAGGGTCAATAGCTACTGAACATTTACTGTGTGTCACTCTGATAATATTCTAAAGAAATAAAAGTTTTCAGATATTGATCTTAAGAAGATTTATAATCTTAATGGAAATCCATAAAACTGTCATAAATGCAACCATAAAGAAATCCAGGGTTGGGTAGATAAGAGCAGCAAAAGCAATATGACAAAAGCAATATGATATAAAATACTTACTGACTCCTTCATTTTGATGATTCATCATAGCATAAAAATATCTAATTTGTTATTTCAGGATTCAGGGGGTAGTTTTTGATTATTTCAAGGTTAAAAAATAAATTAAAAAAATTCATTTGTTTCTGCACTCATCATATTTCTTTGTACCTCCCTCATTAAATGCCTCTCCATAAAATATGAAATATATCACCTTATATAATTTATCGAACATCTACCCACCTGCAAATGAACAGTCCTGTTTACCACATGAAGCATCCCAAATCAACAGTATTCTCTCTTCCAAATGTTCACAGTATTCCTCTCCCCTAAATGCTTACATTTCCTATACACTCAGCCCTTAACTATATTTTGGCTTCCCAGGTGGCTCAGACAGTAAAGAATCTGTCTGCAATGTAGGAGATCCAGATTCAATCCCTGGGTCGGGAAGATCCCCTGAGAAGAAAATTGTGACCTGCTCCGGTATTCTTGCCTGGAGAAGAGGCAAAAAGCAGTATTCTTGCCTGTTCCATGGACAGAGGAGCTTGGCAGCCTACCGTCTATGGGGTGACAAAGAGTCAGACCCAACTGAGCAACTAACACACACACTTAATAATGTGATTATTAAGGTGTCTCCAAGAAATGTTCAGTATATGAAAATGTAACCCTTTACCTCAGAATCATATGTATGACTAATCTTATTTTTAAAACTTTTATCTTATATACAAATATATCTTTGGTTGTTCTTCAGTTGCTTCAGTTCAGTTCAGTTCAATTCAGTCACTCAGTTGTGTCTGACTCTTCGTGATCCCATGGACTGCAGCATGCCAGGCCTCCCTGTTCATCACCAACTCCTGGAGTTTACTCAAACTCATGCCCATTGAGTTGGTGATGCCATCCAACCATCTCATCCTCTGTCATCCTCTTCTCCTCCTGTCTTCAGTCTTTCCCAGCATCAGGGTCTTTTCAAATGAGTCAGTTCTTCACATCAAGTGGCCAAAGTATTGGAGTTTCAGCTCCAGCATCGATCCTTCCAATGAACACTCAGGACTGATTTCCTTTACGATCGACTGGATGGGTAGTAATGTCCAGCGCTCTGTGATTCCATGGACTGCCCCACAACAGACTTCCTGTCCTTCACTATCTCCTGGAGTTTGCTCAAATTCATGTCAATTGAGTTGATCATACTATCCAACCATCTTATCTTCTGTAGGCCCCTTCTCCTCCTGCCCTCAATCTTTCCCAGCATCAGGGTCTTTTCCAATGAGTCAGCTCTTTGCACCTGGTGGCCAAATTATTGGAGTTTCATCTTCAGCATAAGTCCTTCCAGTGAACATTCAGGCTTGATTTCCTCTTGGATTGACTGGTTTGATTTCCTTGCTGTCCAAGGGACTCTCAAGATTCTTCTCTAGCATCACGGTTTGAAAGCATCAATTCTTCAGTATTCAGCCTTCTTTATGCTGCAACTCTTACATCCATACATGACTACTGGACAAACCATAGCTTTTACTATATGGACCTATGTCAGCAAAGTGATGTCTCTGCTTTTTAATACATTGTATACATTTGTCATAGCTTTTCTTCCAAGGAGCAAGCATCTTTTGGTGCTTGCTATAGTCACCATTTGCAGTGACTTTGGCACCCAAGAAAATAAAGTCAATCACTGTTTCCATTGTTTCCCCATATGTTTGCCATGAAGTGATTAGGACCAGATACCATGCTATTAGTTTTTTGAATGTTGAGTTTTAAGCTAGCTTTTTCACTCTCTTCTTTCACCTTCATCAAGAGGCTCTTTAGTTTTTCTTTACTTTCTGCCATTAGGATGGTGTCATCTGCATATCTGAGGTTATTGATATTTCTCCTGGAAATCTTGATTCCAGATTGAGCTCTAATCCACCCAAGCATTTTGCATGATGTGCTCTTCACATAAGTTAAAAATATTCAGCCTTGACATACTCCTTTCCCAGCTTGGAAGCAGTCCGTTGTTCCATGTTCAGTTCTAACTGATGCAGGTTTCTCAGGAATTTATATATATGTTTTCCTGCAGTGCTGTGTTTGATATGTATGAAGGATAAAGTCTTTGATTTCAAAGAGCACCAGACTAATTTGGGAGACCAGGTTCTATACATTTTAGAGGCTAAGCCATTCAGGATAAAAATAAACCTATGCAGCTTTGAGATAAGAAGTATCTCAAGGCAGGATGATATGTTTGTCAGCAGAATTATCCAGAGAGTAGAGAGACTACTGCAGCTCAGGGCTGAGCAGGACATAGCAATGTGAAGTGTCAGTGGGAGGTGAGACTGCCTGTGATCCTCAGAGAACAGCTATTGTAGACATAGTCCAGAGGAGTGTGGAAGCTTTTTGGGTAAAGTGAATGGTATCAGCAGAGTGGAGCAAGGCTAGTACATTAGCTAAGAGAGAGGGTGGTGGTGAGGAGGGAAAAAGTGAAGCCTAGTTGAGAGCCAGAATGAAGAGGGCCCTGAACACCTAAGCAGGGAGTGCTATCTTATTTTTCTACCAGTACCAGATAGTCTGAGTAATGATTAATAAAAGAATTTGTTTTCTTGTTAAGAGCAAGCATAAAATAGTAGCTAGCTCTCCAGCGTTTCATTTGTGTTTCAAAAGATGCCAATATAGTGTATTTCCCAGACTGTGGTACCACACGCAACACATAGTTTTCATTGTTTTAGGGTAGTGCATGCTTTACTCTGCTCTTTGGGACTGGAGAAAAAGAAGCTAAAGCTACTGGTTTCTGCCAACAGCTCTGAGTTAGTCTGAAGTTTATGCAAGAGGTTCATTGACTCCAAGAGGATACAGTTGTCCACTAGCCTTGCACAATTGAAGCACAAGCCCCAATTTACCATTCTCTGACACTGAAGCTAAGAACCAATATAGATAGGAGAAGCCACGTGTCTGGAAGAAAAATGATTCAGGAGTCTGTCAATTCATTTATTTACTTCATTCATTCATACATGAGTTTACTATTTGTGCTATGTTCCATATAACTGTCATGGCTAGGCTTGTTCCTACATATTAATGAAGGTCTGGTGATTCAGTACTTCATAATAATTATTTAAAATATAACGACTAAGTATAGACTCTATCATTGGAAGTATTTTAAATGCACACCCTAATGAAATAGAGGAGAGGGAAAAGATGGCTTATGACAGTGGCTTATGAGCATTCTTGAAAAAGAACAGAGTGGTGCTTTTTCAGTGTATTTCTAGGGCTATATGTTTGGGCTTACTGTCAGCATGCTATAGTCATCTTTGAACCCTAGAACATAGCCAAGGTATGTATAAGAGGCACATTAGAAGTTGGTTGAACTAAAGTAATATGAGAGATAGGTGAATTAGGTTAGCAAGATTGAAAGTTCTTGCTCAGGAGGCCCGCTACACATGTTAAGCACTGGGAGTAATGCGCAAGAAGTCCTACATCCAATTTCTAACTGAGGGATAAAAAGGTTGCCATAGAAATTGGGTGCTGGTGAGCATTTTCTGTCTTTTAGCCTAAAAGCTAAAATACAGAATGCACATGATTTCTAAAAGGATGAAATCCATGCATAACTAAGTGTGCTAGTAAATAAAAAGCTATTTAATTCCAATGCACCTGTCACACATCATGAATTATTTCTTTCCTTTCACCCTACTTCCTGCATCTCCTCCTGTCCCTCAGAACTAACAGCTGAGGATAACAGCAGTTGTGATGACAACTTCTGTGAGCTTGGCAGTTGGCTAGTGCATCAGTGGGCTGGTGGGAGGTAGAAATACCTCCAGCAAGGCCATGTGTAACACTGCATTTGGGGGAGAGAATGCATCTGGAACTGGTCACTTCTCAAGACCATCATGACTATTCTCATGTTTGGAGGGCAGTTTGAGTTTAGAGTGCCCCATTCCCTGAAGATCTGTTTGACTTTATTTTGAGATAAGACATGAGAGTGAGAATATAGGAAAAAAAGTATGAATTATTAATAATATTTGTGGGAATTGGGCTGATAGGAGTCTGGCAGACACAATCATGTGTGTTGCCACAGAAAGGTTGATATAATCTAAGACTAAAATGCTGTAGGGGAAGAGTAGTTCCTCTATATTAAATGGCACAGATTAGAGATGATGCCTGTGACTTTTAAAGCTTTTATCTCCACAAGTTACCTCCACCTAGACTTTCAGCACAGAAATAATATACCTGCATTCCCAGGGTGGGCTTCCCTAGTGGCCCAGTGGTAAGGAATCTGCCTGCCAATGCAGAAAATGCAAGTTCAATCCCTGGGTCAGGAGGATTCCCCTGGAGATGGATATGGCAACCCACTCCAGTATTCTTGGCTGGGAAATCCCATGGACAGAGGAGCCTGGGGCAGCAGTTCATGGGGTCACAAAGAGTCAGGCATGATTTGGTGACCAAACAATAACAATTCCTAGGGCAGGAATGGCCTTCATTTCCTTTACTGTTCACTTTGAATTCCTATCCTTTTTAGAAAGACATCTCATGGCTTTTTCAGTCAAAATCTCCATATAAGTATGATGGTCATCCTACCCACTCATTTCCCTTAGAGTACCTATATAACAATGAATGACACAAACAAATTTGGTTAAGTTTAGACACTCTGCTTAAGATCATACCAAATGCAATCCTAAGTCATTCCAGTCGTGTTTGACAGAGTCAGGCAACCCTATGTACTGTAGCCTACCAGGCTCCTTGGTCCGTGGGATTCTCCAGGCAAGAATACTGGAGTGGATTGCCATTCCCTTCTCCAGGGAATCTTCCTGGGGTGGAACCGGCATGTCTTACGTCTGGCCTGCATTGGCAGGTGGGTTCTTTACAACTTGCTCCACATGGGAAGCCCCACTTAAGGTCAAAGCACAGAACAACTTCTCTAAGCTCCACCTCATTTTTTTCTGGAAATTGCAGGGACTTCATCAACTTTAGAATAACCTCACAAATTTAACTAGTTATTTATAAGTGACTCTCAAGGTTCAAATTGTTTAAGCTGCCCCTCTGCCGTGGCAATTTTCTAGGCACCAGTCAAGAGATTCTAGGAAGAAAAGTGAAAGTTTTAGTCCTTTAGTCCTGTTCAACTCTTACTGGAGTGGGTCATTGTTTCCTTCTTCAGGGGATATTACCGATCCAGGGGATGCACTTGGGTCTCCTGCATTACAGATGGACTCTATTGTCTGAATCAAAAGGGAGCCTCTTGATCTTGGTCCTTACCATTTTAAATAAAGAAAGCTATTTGTCTTTAATTTCCTCCCTCTAACTTGGTAAGGAATAGTGAAGAGGAAAGCCTGTGTACTCTAAGTTGAGATGCTTGAATTGAAAGTCCCCCAAAGTAAAGTGATCTGGATTGATTTTAACTGCCAGCTGCCAGAGAAGTGGTTTGCTTCTCATCATCTCTAATTTCTAACTTCTCATATTTGGTGTATAAGTTTGCTAGGGTTGCTATAATGGAATGCCAGAGACTGGGTGGCTTCAACAGAAATTTGTTTTCCCATAGTTCTGGAGCCTGGAAGTCTAAGATCAAAGTGTCAGAGATTTGGTTTCTATTGAGGCCTCTCTCCTTGTCTTGCAGATGGTGACCTGCTCACTGTGTTCTTATGAGGCCATCACTTTTTGTTTTCCAAATACTCATATGGCCTTTTCTTTGGGCTTATCTCTTTCTCTTCTAAGGATACCAGTTGCATTAGATAAGGCCCATCTTTATGATTTTATTTAACATTAATGACCTTTTAATAGGACCTATCTCCAAATTCAGTTGCATTCCAAGGTATTGATAGGAGATGTCTTCCTCATAAGAATTTTGTAGGAGATACAAGTTCATAACAGTTGGCTATGTACAGTTTGCCTTGTTCATTATAATTTACAATGAATAATGAAGTAAACCATCAAAACCATACTTTTTCCAGATACTGAGACTTCTTTACTATTGCTCTGTTTCTCAGAATAGATAGAATCTTTACATATTTTTAATTTACCCTGAACTATAAATATATAGGCCATAAATAAAAGCTCATTATTATTTTATAAAGAACCAGGGGATATTTTTCTCTTACACACTGTCTCACTTAAATCTTCATAAGTGCTTCTTGCAAACTGACCTCTTTTCACACTTCACATAAAATTCTCAACTATGAAATGGGGAAGCTAAAAGCCTTTAATTTGTCATAAGTCCCACAATGCCCAACTTATGAAGTAGACTGGAAAACAAATCAGTCTAGACTTAGAGGAAATTAACCTACTTCTAACTAAAAAAATAATGAAAGCACATCATTGTTTCTCTTTCTTAATACTCTTAATAAAAAAAACAGTATTGTCATTAGACACATCAGATATTGGCAACTTTGGTAGTAACTGACATTTTTACTATTGCTATGGAAACTTCTACAGGGTGATATAGAACATAAAATATATTTCTAAATCCAAAATAAAATTTTCAGTAAAATTGTTTTTTACAGATTTCTTCTAGCAGAAGTGGCCTTACCTATCAGGCAGTAATGGTTATACATATTTATACTTCAATGTATTTATTTAATTGTTATCTATTAGCTGATATTTCCCAAAATTAGTTATTTGTGATTTGTTCTAATTTGTAATATATATTTTTCACCAGATACTCAAATACCATTTATCATTCCAACAGTGTGTTAAAACACTGAGCTGTGATATTGGGTTACTGAACACCTGTTTTCTAGAATGCAACTGGTGGTAGAAAGTGACAACTCATTGTCTTTGTGGACAGCTGAATCCCTTCATTGTTTCCATTTAGATAATTCAATGTTCATTCTAAGATCATAATGGAGGGGATCCTAGGTTTATTTCAGTAACTCCAGAAATACAGTCCATTTGAATTCAGGATTGTGAAGTCCTTTATTGAATATGTATAATAAGATAATTCAAGCAATATAATTTAATTTTAACTTGGTATTTGAGATTTTCTATTCATGAAATACATAAGCTGATTTTTTAAAAAAAATCAATGAATTTGATCATATCTTGGAACCTCATTTCATCTTCTCTGTAGTTGTCATGGCAACAGAGAAACCAGGGTGCTATGGGGAGATGTAATTTCAGACTTCTGCTGCAGTTATTCCTATGTGTGGTCCAGAAAGAGAATAATGTGGTGACTTTTTTATTCAAAAAATTGCACTTAATATATGCATATAGCATAATATGCATTATGTTAATATAGCAGTCATGGAGAACTCAGATGCTATAAAATGCCTGCCCTTGCCACTTTGCCTAATATGTGGGTTCAGGTTTACTTTTTCCTGTTAAGCTTCTGCTTAGTGATTGGTAGAATACTTTTTGATATGTATAATGTCTAGCTAGGGGTATTTATTGTATCTTGAAACAAACAGGATGGAAAAGAGAGAATTCAAATAATTGCATGTACTAAATGATTAACTGAAGCATTTGAATTATTACAAATTCATTACATAAATATGAAATGTCCTTTGATTACAAATCCTGTTCTTCTGATGGTCTAGATGGCTCTCTATCTTAATGCACATTGTTGGGCCTCTTGAGCCTACCTGACATTGACTCACTGTCCAGTTTCATGATACCACAGCCCTCCCACTCTGCACGCAAATATTCATGATATCCCTTTTCTTGATCCTTTAGTTTCATTTTTCTTCCTCTTTCCCTCTATTCTTCTTTGTCTCTTTCCTGTTTTCCCTCCTTGCCTGCCTCCTTTCCTCTCTCCCTTTTCCTTCCCTCTTTCCTTCCTCAGATGCTTTATCATGCACATTCATTGTGTAGAATTTACCTGCCACCCCACCCCACTAAATGGGCTTTATCAAATACTATATCTGTGAACAGAAATCTCACAGGTTTCAGCCATCACAGAGCAGAGAACTGGTAGCACTCAGCCAATCATACCTTAATTTCCAATTGGGCTAGGAACTCTGACTATCTAAGTTGTACAGGTTTAAGATTAAGAAAAGAGCAAGTATTTAAACACATTTTAAACAAAAGTGTACCAGGGCAGCAAGAGGTGGGATAATAAATGCATCTTTATAATATGTATATTTTAGGATAATACCATAGTAAGAATTTTCTCTTTACAATTTTATTAGTATATAGTTGATTTACAATATTATATTTGTTTCATTGCACAACATGGTGATTCAATATTTTAGTAGTGTTCTAGTTACTAAATCATGTTTGATTCTTGCAAACCCATGGACTGTAGACCACCAGGTTCCTCTGTGCATGAGATTTCCCAGGCAGGAATAGTAGAGTAGGTTGCCATTTCCATCTCCAGCAGATCTTTCCCACCCAGGGATTGAACCTGCATTCTCTTGCTTCTCCTGCATTGTAGGCAGTTTCTTTACTGCTGAGCCACCAGGGAAGCCTTCAGGCTACCAGTCTTTTACAATATGTAAACTGTGAACTTCCAGATGTTCAGGCTGGTTTTAGAAAAGGCAGAGGAACCAGAGATTAAATTGCCAACATACACTGGATTATTGAAAGAGCAAGAGAGTTCCAGAAAAACATCTATTTTTGCTTTATTGACTATGCCAAAGCCTTTGACTGTGTGGATCACAATAAACTGTGGAAAATTAAGAAAGATATGGGAATACCAGACCACCTGACCTGCCTCTTGACAAATCTGTATGCAGGTCAGGAAGCAATAGTTTGAAATGTACATGGAACAACAGACTGGTTCCAAATAGGAAAAGGAGTACATCAAGGCTATATATAGTCATCCTGCTTATTTAACTTATGTGCAGAGTACATCATGGGAAATGCTGGGCTGGAAGAAGCATAAGCTGGAACCAAGATTGCTGGGAGAAATATCAATAATCTCAGATATGCAGATAACACCACCCTTATGGCAGAAAGTGAAGAAGAACTAAAGATCCTCTTGATGAAAGTGAAAGTGGAGAGTGAAAAAGTTGGCTTAAAGTTCAACATTCAGAAAACTAAGATCATGGCATCTGGTTTCATCACTTCATGGGAAACAGATGGGGAAACAGTGGAAACAGTGTAAGATTTCATTTTGGGGGGCTCCAAAATCACTGCAGATGGTGATTGCAGCCATGAAATTAAAAGACGCTTACTTCTTGGAAGAAAAGTTATGACCAACCTAGACAGCATATTGAAAATCAGAGACATAACTTTGCCAATAAATATCTATCAAGTCTAGGCCATGGTTTTTCCAGTAGTCATGTATGGATGTGAGAGTTGAACTATAAAAAAAGCTGAGTGCCAAAGACTTGATGCTTTTGAACTGTGGTGTTGGAGAAGACTCTTGAGAATCCCTTGGACTGCAAGGAGATCCAACCAGTCCATTCTGAAGGAGATCAGCCCTGGGATTTCTTTGGAGGGAATGATACTGAAGCTGAAACTCCAGTACTTTGGCCACCTCATGTGAAGAGTTGACTCATTGGAAAAGACTCTGATGCTGGGAGGGATTGGGGGCAGGAGGAGAAGGGGAAGACAGGATGAGGTGGCTGGATGGCATCACTGACTGATGGACGTGAGTCTGAGTGAACTCCGGGATTTGGTGACGGACAGGGAGGCATGGCATGCTGTGATTCATGGGGTCGCAAAGAGTCGGACATGACTGAGCGCCTGAACTGAACTGAATACTCCATTGTGTATATGTACCACAGCTTTCTTATCCATTCATCTGCTGATGGACATCTAGGTTGCTTTCATGTCCTGGCTATTATAAACAGTGCTGCGATGAACATTGGGGTACACGTGTCTCTTTCAATTCTGGTTTCCTTGGTGTGTATGCCCAGCAGTGGGATTGCTGGGTCATATGGCAGTTCTATTTCCAGTTTTTTAACGAATCCCCACACTTCTCCATAGTGACTGTCCTAGTCTGCATTCCTACGAACAGTGTAAGAGGGTTCCTTCTCCACACCCTCTCCAGCATTTATCGCTTGTAGACTTTTGGATCACAGCCACTCTGACTGGCATGAAATGGTACCTCATTGTGGTTTAGATTTGTATTTCTCTGATGAGTAATGTTGAGCATCTTTTCATGTGTTTCTTAGCCATCTGTATGTCTTCTTTAGAGAAATGTCTGTTTAGTTCTTTGGCCCATTTTTTGATCGGGTCCTTTATTTTTCTGGAGTTGAGCTGCATAAGTTGCTTGTATATCTTTGAGATTAGTTGTTTGTCAGTTGCTTCATTTGCTATTATTTCCTCCCATCACGAAGGCTGTCTTTTCACCGTGCTTATAGTTTCCTTTGTTGTGCAGAAGCTTTTAGTGGGTCATAGAGGATCCTGCTGTGATTTATGTCAGAGAGTGTTTTGCCTATGTTCTCCTCTAGGAGTTTTATAGTTTCTGGTCTTATGTTTAGATTTTTAATCCAGTTTGAGTTTACTTTTGTGTATGGTGTTAGAAAGTGTTCTAGTTTCATTCTTTTACAAGTGGTTGACCAGTCTTCCCAGCACCACTTGTTAAAGAGATTGTCTTTTCTCCATTGTATATTCTTGCCTCCTTTGTCAAAGATAAGTTGTCCATAGGTGTGTGGATTTATCTCTGGGCTTTCTATTTTGTTCCATTGATCTATATGTCTGTCTTTGTGCCAGTACCATACTGTCTTGATAACTGTGGCTTTGTAGTAGAGCCTGAAGTCAATCAGGTTGATTTCTCCAGTTCCATTCTTCTTTCAATATTGCTTTGGCTATTTGAGATTTTTTGTATTTCCATACAAATTGTGAAATTATTTGTTCTAGCTATGACCAACCTAGATAATATATTCAAAAGCAGAGATATTACTTTGCCGACTAAGGTCCATCTAGTCAAGGCTATGGTTTTTCCAGTAGTCATGTACGGATGTGAGAGTTGGACTGTGAAGAAGGCTGAGCGCTGAAGGATTGATGCTTTTGAACTGTGGTGTTGGAGAAGACTCTTGAGATTCCCTTGGACTGCAAGGAGATCCAACCAGTCCATTCTGAAGGAGATCAGCCCTGGGATTTCTTTGGAAGGAATGATGCTAAAGCTGAAACTCCAGTACTTTGGCTACCTCATGAGAAGAGTTGACTCATTGGAAAAGACTCTGATGCTGGGAGGGACTGGGGGCAGGAGGAGAAGGGAAAGACAGAGGATGAGGTGGCTGGATGGCATCACTGACTCGAAGGACGTGAGTCTGAGTGAACTCCAGGAGTTGGTGATGGACAGGGAGCCCTGGCGTGCTGCGATTCATGGAGTTGCAAAGAGTCGGACACGACTGAGTGACTGAACTGAACTGAACTGTGAAAATACCGTTGGTAGCTTGATAGGGATTGCATTGAATCTATATATTGCTTTGGGTAGTATACTCATTTTTACTATATTGATTCTTCTGATCCATGAACATGGTATATTTATCCATCTATTAGTGCCCTCTTTGATTTCCTTCACCAGTGTTTTATAGTTTTCTATTTTGTTTCTTTAGGTTTTTTTATTCCTAAGTATTTTATTCTTTTCCTTGCAATGGTGAATAGAATTGTTTCCTTAATTTCACTTTCCATTTTCTCATTATTAGTGTATAAGAATGCAAGGGATTTCTGTATATTGATTTTATATCCTGCTTCTTTACTATATTCATTGATTAGCCCTAGTAATTTTCTGGTGGAGTCTTTAGGGTTTTCTACGTAGATCATGTCATCTGCAAACAGTGAGAGTTTTACTTTTTCTTTTCCAATTTAGATTCATTTTATTTCTTTTGCTGCTCTGATTGCTGTGGCCAAAACTTCCAAAGCTATGTTGAATAGTAGTGGTGAAAGTGGGCACCCTTGTCTTGTTCCTGACTTTAGGGGAAATGCTTTCAATTTTTCACCATTGAGGATAATGTTTGCTGTCGTTTTGTCATATATAGCTTTTATTGTGTTGAGGTGTGTTCCTTCTATTCCTGCTTTCTGGAGAATTTTTATCATAAATGGATGTTGAATTTTGTCAAAGGCTTTCTCTGCATCTATTGAGATAATCATATGGCTTTTATTTTTCAATTTGTTAATATGGTGTATTTCATTGATTGATTTGTGGATATTGAAGAATCCTTGCATCCCTGGGATAAAACCCACTTGGTCACAATGTATGATCTTTTAAATGTGTTGTTGGATTCTTATTGCTAGAATTTTGTTAAGGATTTTTGCATCTATGTTCATCAGTTTTATTGGCCTGTAGTTTTCTTTTTGTGACATCTTTGTCTGGTTTAGGTATTAGGGTGATGGTGGCCTCATAGAATGAGTTTGGAAGTTTACCTTTCTCTGCAATTTTCTGGAAGAGTTTCAGTAGGATAGGTGTTAGCTCTTCTCTAAATTTTTGGTAGAATTCAGCTGTGAAGCCATTTGGACATGGGCTTTTGTTTGCTGGAAGATTTCTGATTATAGTTTCAATTTCCGTGCTTGTGGTGGGTCCGTTAAGATTTTCTAATTGTTCCTTGTTCAGTTTTGGAAAGTGGTAGTTTTCTAAGAATTTGTCCATTTCTTCCAAGTTGTCCATTTTATTGGCATATAATTGCTGATAGTAGTCTCTTATGATCCTTTGTATTCTTGTTTGTCTATTGTGATCTCTCCATTTTCATTTCTAATTTTATTGATTTGATTTTTCTCCCTTTGTTTCGTGAGGAGTCTGGCTAATGGTTTGTCAATTTTATTTATCTTTTCAAAGAACCAGCTTTTGGCTTTGTTGATTTTTACTATGGTCTCTTTTATTTCTTTTGCATTTATTTCTGCCCTAATTTTTAAGATTTCTTTTCTTCTACTAACCCTGGGGTTCTTCATTTCTTCCTTTTCTAGTTGCTTTAGGTGTAGAGTTAGGTTATTTATTTTACTTTTTTCTTGTTTCTTGAGGTATGCCTGTTTTTGCTATGAACTTTCCCCTTAGCACTGCTTTTGCAGTATCCCACGGGTTTTGGGTTGTTGTGTTTTCATTTTCATTCATTTCTATGCATATTTTGATTTATTTTTTGATTTCTTCTGTGATTTGTTGGTTATTCAGCGGCATGTTGTTCAGCCTCCATATGTTGAAGTTTTTAATAGTTTTTCTCCTGTAATTGAGATCTAATCTTACTGGATTGTGGTCAGAAAAGGTGCTTGAATTTACCAAGGCTAGATTTATGGCCCAGAATTTGATCTATCCTGGAAAAGGTTTTGTGTACACTTGAGAAAACAGTGAAATTCATTTTTTTCGGGTAAAATGTTCTCTAGAGATCAATTAGGTCTAGCTGGTCTATTGTTGCATTTAAATTTTGTGTTTCCTTGTTAATTTTCTGTTTAGTTGATCTATCCATAGGTGTGAGTGGGGTATTAAAGTCTCTCAGTATTATTGTGTTATTGTTAATTTCCCCTTTCATACTTGTTAGCATTTGTCTTACATATTGTAGTGTTCCTATGTTGGGTGCATATGTACTTATACTTGTTATATCTTCTTCTTGGATTGATCCTTTGATTATTAAGTAGTGTCCTTCTTTTTCTCTTTTCAGAGCTTTTGTTTTAAAGTCTATTTTATCTGATATGAGTATTGCTATTCCTGCCTTCTTTTGGTCTCTATTTGCATAGAATATCTTTCTCCTGCCCTTCACTTTCAGTCTGTATATGTCCCCTGTTTTGAGGTTGGTCTCTTGTAGGCAATGTATATAGGGGTCTTGTTTTAGTTTCCATTCAGTCAGTCTTTGTCTTTTGGTTGGGGCATTCAACTCATTTACGTTTAAGGTAATTATTGATAAGTATGATCCCGTTGTCATTTAATTTATTGTTTTGGGTTCAAGTTTATACACCCTTTTTGTGTTTCATGTCTAGAGAAGATTATTTAGCATTTGTTGGAGAGCTGATTTGGTGGTGCTGAATTCTCTCAGCTTCTGCTTGTCTGTAAACCAGTCCATTCTAAAGGAGATCAGCCCTGGGTGTTCTTTGGAAGGAATGATGCTAAAGCTGAAATTCCAGTACTTCAACCACCTCATACGAAGAGTTGACTCATTGGAAAAGACTCTGTTGCTGGGAGGGATGGGGGGCAGGGGGAAAAGGGGAAGACAGAGGATGAGCTGGCTGGTTGGCATCACTGACTCTATGGACATGAGTTTGAGTGAATTCCGGGAGATGGTTACGTACAGGGAGGCCTGGCGTGGTGCGATTCGTGGGGTCGCAAGGAGTCAGACAAGAATGAGCGACTGAACTGAACTGAAAGCTTTTGATTTCTCCTTCATATTTGAATGAGATCCTTGCTGGGTACAGTAATCTGGGCTGTAGGTTATTCTCTTTCATCACTTTAAGTATGTCCTGCCATTCCCTCCTGGCCTGAAGAGTTTCTACTGAAAGATCAGCTCTTATCCTTATGGGAATCCCTTTGTGTGTTATTTGTGGTTTTCCCTTGCTGCTTTTAATATTTTTGACCTTTGTTAATTTGATTAATATGTGTCTTGGGGTGTTTCTCCTTGGGTTTATCCTGTTTGGGACTCTCTTATTTTCTTGGACTTGGTCGATTATTTCCTTCCCCATTTTAGGGAAGTTTTCAACTATTACCTCCTCAAGTATTTTCTCATGGTCTTTCTTTTTGTCTTTTTCTTCTGGGACTCTTATGACTCGAATGTTGGGGCATTTAACATTGTCCCAGAGGTCTCTGAGATTGTCCTCATTTCTTTTAATTCGTTTTTCTTTTTCCTCTCTGATTCATTTATTTCTACCATTCTATCTTTTACCTCACTAATCCTATCTTCTGCCTCCATTATTCTACTATTTGTTGCCTTCAGAGTGTTTTTGATCTCATTTATTGCATTATTCATTATATATTGACTCTTTTTTATTTCTTCTAGGTCCTTGTTAAACCTTTCTTGCATCTTCTCAATCCTTGTCTCCAGGATATTTATCTGTGATTCCATTTTGATTTCAAGATTTTGGATCATTTTCACTATCATTATTTGGAATTCTTTATCAGGTAGATTCCCTATCTCTTCCTTTTTTGTTTGGTTTGTTGGGCATTTATCCTGTTCCTTTACCTGCTGGGTGTTCCTCTGTCTCTTCATCTTGTTTATATTGCTGTGTTTGGGGTAGCCTTTTTGTATTCTGGCAGTTTGTGGAGTACTCTTTATTGTGGCTCCTCCCGGCCGTTCCTGCGCCGTCACAGCCTGGCACTCTGGGCCGCTGTCCCTGACTTCGGACGTGGGGTAGCTCTCAGCCACGCTTAGTGCACCAGCCTGCCGCCACCGCCTGCGCTTGGATGACACCACCCTTATGGCAGAAAGTGAAGAGGAGCTAAAAAGCCTCTTGATGAAAGTGAAAGAGGAGAGTGAAATAGTTGGCTTAAAGCTCAACATTCAGAAAACGAAGATCATGGCATCCGGTCCCATCACTTCATGGGAAAAAGATGGGGAAACAGTGGAAACAGTAGCAGACTTTATTTTTTTGGGCTCCAAAATCACTGCAGATGGTTACTGCAGCCATGAAATTAAAAGATGCTTACTCCTTGGAAGAAAAGTTATGACCAACCTAGATAGTATATTCAAAAGCAGAGACATTACTTTTCCAGCAAAGGTCCGTCTAATCAAGGCTATGATTTTTCCTTTGGTCATGTATGGATGTGAGAGTTGGACTGTGAAGAAGGCTGAGTGCTGAAGAATTGATGCTTTTGAACTGTGGTGTTGGAGAAGACTCTTGAGAGTCCCTTGGACTGCAAGGAGATCCAACCAGTCCATTCTGAAGGAGATCAGCCCTGGGATTTCTTTGGAAGGAATGATGCTAAAGCTGAAGCTCCAGTACTTTGGCCACCTCATGTGAA
The DNA here is from genome assembly GCF_023091745.1 of Budorcas taxicolor. Taxonomy (NCBI): domain Eukaryota; kingdom Metazoa; phylum Chordata; class Mammalia; order Artiodactyla; family Bovidae; genus Budorcas; species Budorcas taxicolor. The sequence continues at coordinate 72,631,968 of NC_068919.1, forward strand.
GAGTTGACTCATTGGAAAAGACTCTGATGCTGGGCGGGATTTGGGGCAGGAGGAGAAGGGGATGACAGAGGATGAGATGGCTGGATGGCATCAAGGACTCGATGGACGTGAGTCTGAGTGAACTCCAGGAGTTGGTGATGGACAGGGAGGCCTGGTGTGCTGCGATTCATGGGGTCACAAAGAGTCAGACACGACTGAGTGACTGAACTGACTGACTGAACTTTATTGTGGAGTTTCCTCTCTGTGGGTGGGGTTGTATGGGTGGCTTGTCAAGGTTTTCTGGTTAGGGAAGCTTGTGTTGGTGTTCTGGTGGGTGGAGCTGGATTTCTCCTCTCTGGAATGCAATGAAGTGTTCAGTAATTAGATATGAGATATCAGTGGGTTTGGAGTGACTTTGGGCAGCCTGTATATTGAAGCTCAGGGCTGTGTTCCTGTGTTGCTGGAGAATTTGTGTGGTATGTCTTTCTCTGGAACTTTTTGGCTCTTGGTTGGTGCTTGGTTTCAGTGTAGGTATGGAGGTGTTTGATGAGTTCCTGTCGATTAATGTTCCCTGGAGTCAGAAGTTCTCTGATGATCTCAGGATTTGGACTTAAGCCTCCTGCTTCTGGTTTTCAGTTTTATTTTTACGGTAGTCTCAAGACTTCTCCATCTATATAGCAGCACTGATAAAACATCTAAGTTAAAGGTGAAAAGCCTGCACAGTTAAGGACACCCAGAGAGGTTCACAGAATTACATGGAGAAGAGAAGAGGGAGGAGGGGGATAGAGGTGACCTGGATGAGATGAGGTGGAATCAAAAGAGGAGAGAGCAAGCTAGCCAGTAATCACTTCCTTATGTGCGCTCCACAGTCTGGACCACTCAGAGATGTTCACAGAGTTATACAGAGAAGAGAAGAGGGAGGAAGGAGACAGAAGTGGCCAGGAGGATAAAGCAGGGAATCAAAAGGTGAGAGAGAGATCCAGCCAGTAATCAGTTCCCTAAGTGTTCTCCACCGTCTGGAACACATAAAGAGAGTCACAGATTTGGGTAGAGAAGAGAAGGGGGAGGGAGGAGATAGAGGTGACCTGGTGGAGAAAAAGGAGAGTCCAAAGGGGGAGAGAGAAGTCAAGCCAGTAATCTCGCTCCCAAGTAAAAATGGGTACTGAAGATTGGCTTCTTAAAGGTACAAAATTGATAACAAATACCAAAAAGCAAAGATTAAAAATCTAGAGTAGAAGTTGGATTTTCAAAAATACAATATTAAAGAAAAGAAAAGAAAAACAAAGTCACAAAATTTATAAAATATATATTTATGAAATTTGCTTTAAAAATAGTTTCTCTTTTTTTTTTTTGCAAAGTATAGTAGGTTATAAAAAGTAAAATTAAAGAAGTAATAGAGGACTTAAAATTAAATTAAAAAAAGAATGATAGTAAAAATAGTAAAAATATATCTAGGACTTTCTCTGGTGTGGTAGTAGGCAGTGTGGGGTCAGTTCATTTTCAGATAGTCCCGTGGTCCGGCTTATATTTCTCAAGATCTATAGGCCCCTTCCTATATAGTCGGTACTAACTACAGGGTTTTAATTTATTGCAGCTGTCACTTTCAAGGCGGTTCCCTTTGTTTTAGCTTATTCTGTTTGCTGGTCTCTTCAGTGTCTGATTTCCGCCCTGACACTAGGGGGCGGTGGTGGACACTTTTTTAGGCTCACTTGTTCCTTCGTGCTGTGGGGAGGGAGGGACTCTGCAAACAAATAACACTGGCGTGTGCTCGCAGTGTCTCAGCCACACTGGGCCTGCCCCCACTCACAGCGTGTGTGCCCTCCCTGCCCACACTGCTCAGGCTCTAGGTTGCTGCGCCGGGAACTGTCCGAGGCCGGCCCTGGGCTGCATGCACCTCCCAGGTCTATGCCGTGCAGGTTCAGGCACTCAGGTAGTCCTCAGGGGTGCAGACTCGGTTGGGCCTGCATTTTGTGCCCTTCCCAGGTCCGAGCAGCTCAGGTGATAAGATGTTTGGCGATTGTGGTCCCTGCGACTTATAGCCTCCCCTGTCCCTGCTGCTCGGTTTTCTGGGTATACAACCAGCGTACCTTCTCAGGTGGATGTTGACTGTCCAGAACCCCAAGCAGTCTTAGCTAGCAAAGAAGCCTGCTTGCAGTTTGGTAGATAATGTCTCTCTGGGGCTGCGATTAACCCTTCTGGCTCTGGTTGCCTGTCACTGGAGGGGGATGGTCTGCAGTGGGCTAGCTCTGTTCAGTCCTTTGTTCTGTTAGCGGGCCTGGTGGTGTCTTAGTTTAGGGCTTTTCGCGTGATAGCTATCCCACAGTCTGGTTTGCTAGCCCAAGTTAGTTCCCTCAGAGTGCCCTTGGGGCATTCAGACCCAGTCCTTACTCTAAGCAATGCAGCCCACGCCTCCCTGCCCAGCTCCCGCTTGCTAGTGGCTGATGCAGGCATCTGCACTGCTTCTCCGCTGGGGGAGTTACTGTTGGGCACGTAATCTGTGGGTTTTAATTATTTATTTATTTTTCCTCCCAGTTATGTTGCCCTCTGTGGTTCCAAGGCTTGCCACAGACTCGGCAGTGAGAGTGTTTCCTGGTGTTTGGAAATTTCTTTTTTTTTAAAGACTCCCTTTCCAGGATGGAGCTCCGTCCCTACCTCTCTTGTCTCTTTTTTTGTCTTTTATATTTTTCCTACCTCCTTTCGAAGACACTGGGCTGCTTTTCTGGGTGCCTGATGTCCTCAACCGGCATTCAGAAGTTGTTTTATGGAATTTACTCAGCGTTTAAATGTTCTTTTGATGAATTTGTGGGGGAGAAAGTGGTCTCCCCGTCCTATTCCTCTGTCATCTTAGGACTGCCTTCTTGTTCTCTTTTCTTAAGATTGCTTTGGCTATTCAAGTTCTGTTGTGGTTCCATATACTTTTATGATTATTTTCTCCAGTTCTGTGAGAAGTGTCATGATGTTGGCTGTGGATTTGTTATAAATGGCATTTATGTTGAGATATATCTAGCATGTTGCCTCTATATCCAAACAGCTGAGTTTTTATCATGAATGGATTTTGAATTTTATCAGTTTTTTATGCATCTTTTGAGATGATCATGTAATTTTTATTCTTCAGTTAAAGTTGTGTATCATATTGATTGATTTACAGATAACCATCCTCGTACTCCTGGAATAAATCCACTTGATCATGGTAAATGACCCCCTTTTTATAGTTTTTTTTATAGTAATTTGCTAATTACTTCAAGGATTTTGCATCTACATTCACCAGAGGTATTAGCTTGAAATATCTTTTTGGAGTGTCTTGGTCTGGTGTCAATATCAGAGTAACAGTGGCTTTGTAAAATGAACTTGGGAATGTTCCTGTCTCCTCAATGTTTTGACATAGTCTGAGAACTATTCCAAACTAGATCTAGAAGAAATAGCTCTTCTTTATATGTTTTGTAGAAATCCACTGTGAAAATGTCTGATCCTAGACTGTGCTGAGAGTTTTTTGATTACTAATTCAGTTTCAATAATAGTGATTGATCTGTTCAGATTATCTATTTCTTCCTGATTCACTCTTGGAATTGCCTTTTCCTAGAGATTCACTAACAGTCGAACACCACTGAGCAACTTCACATTCACTTTTCACTTCCATGCATTGGAGAAGGAAATGGCAACCCACTCCAGTGTTCTTGCCTGGAGAATCCCAAGGATGGGGGTAACTCTGGTGGGCTGCTGTCTATGGGGTCTCGCAGAGTCAGACATGACTGAAGTGACTTAGCAGCAGCAGCAGCAGAGATTCATTAATTTCTTATAGGTTGTCCAGTTTGCTTATAACTTTGTAGCATTCTCTTATTTTTCATCTTTATGATATAGATTGTTATTTCTCCTCTTTCATTTCTGACTTTATTTGAGTCATCTCTCTTTTTTTCTTGATAAGCCTGGTTTAGGTTCTTAATTTTGCTATCTTAAAAAACAAACAAACAAACAAAAAAAAACTACTCTTGGTTTCATTGATTTTTTCCATTGTTCTTTTGGTCTCTATATTATTTACTTGCTCTCTAATCTATACTATTCCCCATCTTCTGCTGATTTTGTGCTTTGTTTGAATTTTTTTCTAATTCTTTTAGATGGTAGGTTAGGTTTTTTTTTTCTTGTTTCATGAGGTAGGCCTGCATCACTATCAACTTCCCTCTTAGAACTGCTTTTGGTACATTGCATGGATTCTATAAAGTTGTGTTTTTATTTTCCTTGAGATATTTTCTGATTCTCTCTTTTATTTCTTTATCCACCCACTGGTTTTTAGTGGGATGTTATTTTGTCTTCACATATCTGTGTTTTCCTGTTTTTCTTCCTGTAATTGATTTTGACAGAGATGGGAATACTGACCACCTTACCTGCCTCCTGAGAAACCTGTATGCACGTCAAGCAATAACAGTTAGAACCAAACAAGGAACAACTAAGCCTGGCATGCTGCAGTCCATAGGGTCGCAAAGAGTCGGACATGACCTAGTGACTGAACAACAAAAACAGTGACACTATTGTGGTCAGAAAAATGCTTTACATAATTTCTTCCATTTTAAATTTGCCAAGACTTGTTTTATGACCTATCGTGTTATTTATCTTGGGGAATGTTCCATGTACATTTGAAAAACATACTCTGCTGTTTCAGGATTAAATGTACTCTACTTATCTATTAAGTCCAACTCGTCAAATTTAAGATCACTGTGTCCTTATTGGACACAGTGATAATGTGTTTGGATAATCTGTTTGGATTATCTGTCCATTGAGGTAAATGTGGTGTTAAGATCCTCTACTATTATTGTATTGTTGTGAATTTCTCCTTTTATATCTACTAATATTTTCTTTGTATATTTAGGTATTCCTGTATTATGTGCATATATGATGATTGTAATATCTCTTCTTATATTGATTCTTTTATCATTATATAATGCCTTTCTTTGTATTTTTTGTAGACTTAATTTCAGTGTCTAGTTCATCTGCTATGAGTATTGAAATATTTTTTACCATCCTTCACTTTCAGTCTATTAGTTGTTTTTTCACTTGTTCTGTCTGATTCTTTCATTTTGAACAAATTTCCCTGTCTTCTCATTTTGTTTATTTGCTTAACTTTTTCTTTGAATTTGGATGGAACAGTTATCCATCCCTCTCTTGCATGTGTGTCCTTGTGTGGGAGCATCCCTATGCAATCTATGTGTGCCCAGTTGTTTTGGTCAGAAAGCTGAATCTGATGTGAGGATAGGTCACCACTTGCTCCAGGCTGTACTGGTATCTATGACCTTGGTGGAAGAAGTAAGTCTGGAGATGGAGGGGCTAGAGACAGAGCCAGATGTGAGCTGGGGCTTCTATTCTCAGTGGCTGTCACCACTCTAGCAGAGGCATGGTCTAGGTCAGGATCAGGTCTCAAGGTGCTGGAGCAGAAGGCCCGTGGGTTGGGTCTGAGTTCTTCGTCACTCTAAGTGCATATTCTCCCTCTCACAGCAATGGCACCTTCACCCCAGAAGGGATCATGTTAGAGCAAGAAGAGCTGAAGTGGGTGCTCAGTGTAAGCTGGGGCATGTGCAGGGTTGGTGCTGGAAAAGGCAAGAGTAACAGGCATTTTCAATCTTCTCCCTCCACTTTGTTTCTGGGAGTAAGCAAGCATGTGTCTCTTTTTCATGGGTGGAATTGAGGTTTCTTTCAGCCTTCCTGTTATCCTCACTGTTTTTCAAGCCGTCTAAGAGGACTCATCTTCCTGGTGTTAGATTCTAGGCCTGAGGTGCCCAATAAGTGGTTCAAACTGCTCACTCCCATGGGAAGATCTCTGAGCCCAGTAACCCTCCTCTTCTCTGTTCCATCCTAGGGGCACAGGTCTTGACCTAGTCACTTTTCTTCCCTTCCCTCTTAACTCTTTCTTTAAATCCTCTGTTGCATAAGAATCTCTGCCAGCTATAGTTTTTCTTCAGTGAGAATTGCCCCGCATGCAGATGCCCTTTTGATATGTGTTCACTGGAGGAGGTGAACTCAACAATCCTCCTAGTTCACCATCTTCATCTTTCAAGATTTTTGTTATTCAGCTAAAAACTAACATAGTTATCTGCATTGATTCCTTGGGAGCATTTTCTCCCATAAAGGCTAATTCAGATTCCAAAACTATAAAAGAAGGACAGAAGAAAAAATAAATGGAAACATTTTGTGGGTAAATGACAATGTTTTGTATTCATAGGCCAAGGTCTAGATCATTCCTAGTATAAGTCATTAAAAGAAGTCATTCTTTTGGGTCACAAAAATATCAGGCATACTAGGCATTTATTGAAAGTATTTTTTTGTTTCCCTATTTAAATAAAGTCCATTGTTATCTTTGTTAACTAAGGAAAAAGTTTTGTGTATTTAATGAATGCCTACTGTATGCTCACAGTAGATTTTGATACTATTTAGGTAACCCACACTGCAAAATGCACTGAATGGTACAGATGTTTTCACTAAGAATAGACACTATGAAAAATTCAAGGTGATTAAAAAGCTTAAATTAATGAAACTTATACTTACGCTGACATAATTAGGTCTGAGCTTCAGCCACACCAAAAAATGTCAGCTTTCCTAATCAGCACTTTTAAAGTCTGAATAGCATTTTACCAATAAAAGAACTACAGCAACTTCCAAAATATAATCACTTTATTCTAGTTAAACCTGGCTTGCTAGGGTGGAGTAATGGACAGTGGTCTCAGTTCTCTACATTCAGTTCACATGAAACGGGGAGGAGTCACTAGAAGTTTTAAGAGTGTTTGGACACAGAAACATGCTAGTCAGTGTAAAGCCAAGGATTATCAAGAGGATATTATGCTGGCTCACTATCTTAGCTAGGAAGGGAAATTCTCTCACTCTCCTTTTCTTCCTGGTCCTTCTACACTGCAAAACATGAGGATATGTGAGATATTGCATGGGTACAAGCTATACTAAGTATTAAGTGTAGTGCTTACCACCCCACTTAAATATCTAATAAATATTTCATGATTAACAAGTCTCATTCTGTAGTTATCCTTCATACTTGTACCATCCATTGTCCTTCCCATCTAGGTTGATGCCAAGTCCATCTGTTCAGTTGCTCTTGCCAAAATACTGGGGTCACCTTTGGTCATCTCAATCTCTTCCACTCTACATCTAGTCTATCAGGAAATATTAGATTTCTCTTCAAGGTATATCCAGAATCAAATCATCTCATTCTCATTACCTAGGCTGTGACTATCCTGGTTGGGACTAATATCATTTATTACTTGCAATATGGCAAGTTCTCCCTTCTCTTGTCCATTTCCTATAGTCTACTTTCAAGAGAATACAGAACAATATTTGCCTTTAATTTTTAATTTTGATGTAATTTCAGACTCATAGAAAAGCTGTAAAAATAGGACAAAGTGTTCCTTTAAACAGTTCATCCAGACTCCCAAGCTATAAACACTATTTTTCATTAGAAAACAGAAGAACAAGAGATCAAATTGCCAACATCTGTTACATCAGAGAAAAAGCAAGAGAGTTCCAGAAAAACATTTACTTCTGCTTTATTGGCTACGCAAATGACTGTGGATTTGACTTTGACTGTGTGGATCACAACAAACTGGAAAATTCTTAAAGAGATGGGAATACTAGACCACCTGACCTGCTTCCTGAGAAATCTGTATGCAAGTAAAGAAGCAAAAGTTAGAACCAGACGTGAAACAATGGACTTGCTCGAATTTCAGAAAGGAGTTCATAAGGACTGTACATTATCACCCTGCTTATTTAACTTATATGCAGAGTACATCATGTGAAATGTTGGGCTGGATGAAGCCCAAACTAGAATGAAGATTGCCAGGAGAAACATCAATAACCTCATACATACAAATGGCACCACCCTTTGGGCAGAAAGCAAAGAACTAAAGAGCTACTTGAGGAAAGTGAAACAGGAGAGTGAAAAAGCTTGCTTAAAACTCAGCATCCGAAACAGTAAGATCATGTCATGTGGTCCTATCATTTCATGGCAAATAGATGGGGAAACAATGGAAACAGTGACAAATTTTGAGGGGCTCCAAAATCACTACAGGTGGCAACTGCAGCCATGAAATTAAAAGACACTTGCTCTTTGGAAGAGAAGCTATAACCAACCTAGACAGCATGTTAAAAAGGAGAGACATTACTTTGCCGACAAAGGTCCTTCTAATCAAAGCTATGGTTTTCCCAGTAGTCATGTATGTATGTGAGAATTGGACTGTAAAGAAAGTTGACTGCTGAAGAATTGATGCTTTTGAACTGTGGTGTTGGAGAAGACTCTTGAGAGTCCCTTGGATGGCAAGGAGATCCAACCAATCCATCCTAAAGGAAATCAGTCCTGAATATTCATTAGAAGGACTGATGCTGTAGCTGAAACTCTAATACTTTGGCCACCTGATGCGAAGAGCTGACTCATATGAAAAGACCCTGATGCTGAGAAAGATTGAAGACGGGAGGAGAAGGGGATGACAGAGGATGAGATGGTTGGATGGCAACACAGACTCAATGGACCTGACTTTGGGCAAGCTCTGGGAGTTGGTGATGTACAGGGAAGCCTGGTGTGCTGCAGTCCCTGGGTTTGCAAAGAGTTGTACATGACTGAGCAGCTTGACTGAACTCAACTGATTTTTCATCATATATTGCTTCATTCTCATCCATAAGGGTTGCACCATTTTGCATTTTTATCAGCAATATATGACAGTCTGTTTCCCCACAGTCTTGCAAATAGTGTGTTACTAGATTTTTGAACTTTTACCAATCTGCTTAATGAGAAATGATATCTCAGAATAATCTTAATTAGCATTTACATTACTATAGATAAGATTGAATTTATTTTCACATGTTTAAAGACATTTAAACATTTTTGGATAGCCCACTTCTCTTTCAGTCATTTTACTCTCAGGATTTTGGTTTTTTGTCCCCCAGAATTTTAAGCATTCCATATATTAATGTTATTGTGTTGTGCTCACTCAGTCATGTCAGATTATTTGCGACCACATGGACTGTAGCCTGCCAGGCTTCTCTGTCCATGGGGATTTTCCAGGCAAGACTACTGGAATGGGTTTTCATGTCCTCCTCCTGGGGAACTTCCCAACCCAGGGGTTGAACCCAGGTCTCCCACATTGCATGTGGATTCTTTACCATCTGAGCGACTGGGAAATTCTTGTCAATGTTAGTAGATAGTAACTAATACTAGCTACTATTAGCTAGTAACTAATACTAACATAAGCATTACCTGTGATGTTACAAATATTTTCTTCTGGTATGTTGTCTTATGACTTTATGACTTTATGATTTTTTTTTTTTTGCTGTGCTAAACTTTCATATTTTTATGTGGTCAAATATATCAATGTCTAATTTTCTCTAGATTTTGAGTTACTACTTGAAAACAGTTTTGTACCCCCAGGTATTACAGAAATTTATATAGGAATTCATCTGTTTTCTACTAGTACTTTTGTCATTTCATTTTTTTTTAGTGCTTAGATTCTTGAACAATGTGGAGCTTATTCTTTTGTGAAATAAGGCATAGATCTAATTTTATTTTTTACTAAATACCAATTATTTCAGAACCATTGCTTAAAATGCCCATCCTTACCCCAGTGAATTGAAGTGTTATCTTCATCATATACTAACATTGTATATGTGCTTTGCTCTATAGCTAGACTTTTAGCTCTTTCCTATTGATCAGTCTGTCAGCCATGCACCAGGACCACCTTATTTTAATTATAGATGTATTATTTTTAATGTTTTGTAGGGCTGGTCTCTTGGTATCTTTTCTTTTAAAGTATTCTCCTAGGTATTCCACATAAAACTTGTATTAACTTGTCTAGATCCATTAAAAAAACTTGCTAATATTTTTTGGGGGTTTACATTAAATTGATAACTTAGGGAGAACTGTTACATTTAATGATGTCAAATCATGTAATTTAAGAACTAAGAATGTCTTTCCATTTGTTAAAGTCTAATATGATGTCCTAAAGTCTAATATTATGTTAAGTTTCCTTTATGTAAATTTTGTATATATCAGGTTAAATTTATTTCTAGGTATCTTACTTCCTTATTGCTGTTATAAGTCAGGTATTTTATAGTCATTATATTCTCTGTTTTTTTTGCTTATGAAAACTATTAGGGTCACATGTTAATTATATATTCTGATAACTTCTTGAATTTTTTTTATTGTTTGAGTTACCTTTTTCACTGACTATCTGAGTGTATGATCATATTTTATGTAAACAGCAATAGTTTCTTTTTCTTAACCATTCTTGTGACTCTTAATAATTTCTCTCATCTGATTTCATTTTTGTTGTAGTTGTTCAGTTGCTAAATTGTATTTGACTCTTTACAACCCCATGGACTGCAGCATGTGAAGATTCCCTGTTCTTCACTATCTCCTGGAGATTACTCAAACTCATCCATTATGTTGATGATGCCATCCAATCATTTTAACCATTTGTCATACCCTTGTCGTCTTGACCTCAATTTTTCCCAGCATCAAGGTCTTTTCTAATAGGTGAGCTCTTCACATCAGGTGGCCAAAGTATTGGAGCTTTAGCTTGAGCATCAGTCCTTCCAATGAATATCCAGCGTTTATTTCCTTTAGCATCAACCGGTCTGATTTCTTTGTTGTTCAAGGGACTCAAGATTCTTCTCCAGAACCGCAATTTGAAAGCATCAATTCTTTGGAATTCAGCCTACTTTATGGTCCAATTCTCATATCCGTATATGACTACTGGAAAAACCATAGCTTTCCCTATACAGACCTTTGCCAGCAAAGTGATGTCTCTGCTTTTTAATACACTGTCTAGGTTTGTTATAGCTTTTCTGCTTATCTGAAGTTGTTGATATTTCTCCAGGCAATCTTGATTCCAGATTGAAATTTATTTAAGCTGGTATTTCACATGGTGCATTCTGCATGTAAGTTAAATTGCGGGGTGATAATATTCAGTCTTTATGAACTCCTTTCTCAAATTCGAGCAAGTCCATTGTTCCACGTCTGGTTCTAACTGTTGCGTCTTGACCTGCATACAGGTTTCTCAGGAGGCAGGTAGCTGGTATGGTATTCCCATCTCTTTAAGAGTTTCCCACAGTTTGCTGTGATCCCTACAGTAAATGGCTTTAGCATAGTCAATAAAACATCAGTACAGTTCAGTCACTCAGTTGTGTCTGACTCTTTGTGACCCCATGAATCGCAGCACGCCAGGCCTCCCTGTCCATCACCAACTCCAATAAATCACTCAGACTCACGTCCATCGAGTAAGTGATGCCATCCAGCCATCTCATCCTGTCATCCCCTTCTCCTCTTGCCCCCAATCCCTCCCAGCATCAGAGTCTTTTCCAATGAGTCAACTCTTCACATGAGGTGGCCAAAGTACTGGAGCTTCAGCTTTAGCATCATTCCTTCCAAAGAAATCCCAGGGCTGATCTCCTTCAGAATGGACTGGTTGGATCTCCTTGCAGTCCAAGGGATTCTCAAGAGTCTTCTCCAACACCACAGTTCAAAAGCATCAATTCTTCGGCGCTCAGCCTTCTTCACAGTCCAACTCTCACATCCATACATGACCACTGGAAAAACCATAGCCTTGACTAGATGGACCTTAGTCAGCAAAGTAATGTCTCTGCTTTTGAATATGCTATCTAGGTTGGTCATAACTTTTCTTCCAAGGAGTAAGTGTCTTTTAATTTCCTGGCTGAAGTCACCATCTGCAGTGATTTTGGAGCCCCCCCAAATAAAGTCTGCTACTGTTTCCACTGTTTCCCCATCTATTTACCATGAAGTGATGGGACCGGATGCCATGATCTTCGTTTCCTGAATGTTGAGCTTTAAGCCAACCTTTTTACTCTCCACTTTCACTTTCATCAAGAGGCTTTTGAGTTCCTCTTCACTTTCTGCCATACTGCATATCTGAGGTTATTGATATTTCTCCCGGCTATCTTGATTGCAGCTTGTGCTTCTTCCAGCCCAGCGTTTCTCATGATGTGCTCTGCATAGAAGTTAAATAAGCAGGGTGACAATATACAGCCTTGATGTACTCCTTTTCCTATTTGGAACCAGTCTGTTGTTCCATGTCAAGTTCCAACTGTTGCTTCCTGACCTGCATATCGGTTTCTCAAGAGGCAGGTCAGGTGGTCTGGTATTCCCATCTCTTTCAGAATTTTCCACAGTTTGCTGCTAAGTCACTTCAGTCGTGTCCGACTCTGTGTGACCCCACAGACAGCAGCCCACCAGGCTCCCCCGTCCCTGGGATTCTCCAGGCAAGAACACCGGAGTGGGTTGCCATTTCCTTCTCCAATGCATGAAAGTGAAAAGTGAAAGTGAAGTCACTCAGTTGTGTCCGACTCTTGGCGACCCCATGGACTGCAGCCTACCAGGCTCCTCCATCCATGGGATTTTCCAGGCAAGAGTACTGGAGTGGGGTGCCATTGCCTTCTCTATTCCACAGTTTAAGTAGATGTTTTTCTGGAATTCTGTTACTTTCTCCATGCCAACAAATGTTGGCAATTTCATCTCTGGTTCCTCTAGCTTTTCTAAACCCAGCTTGTACAACTGAAAGTTCTTGGTTTCTATACTGCTGGAGCCTAGCTTGAAGGATTATCAGCATTATTTTGCTAGTATGTGAAATGAGCACAACTCTATGGTATTTTGAACATTCTTTGACACTGTCCTTCTTTGGGATTGGAATGAAAGGTGATCTTTTCCAGTCCTATGGCCACTGCTGAGTTTTCCTAATTTGCTAGCATGTTGAGTATACCACGTTAATAGTATCATTTCTTAGGATTTGAAATAGCTCAGCTGGAATTCCATCACCTTCACTAACTTTGCAGCAATACTTCCTAAGGCCCACTTGACATCACATACCAGGATGTCTGGCCCTAGGTAAGTGACCACACCATCGTGGTTATCTGGGTCATTAAGACTTTTTTGTACAGTTCTGTGTATTCTTTTCCCCTCTTCTTAATATCTTCTGCTTCTGTTAGGTCCATTCTTTTTCTGTCCTTTATTGTACCCATCCCTATATGAAAAATTCCCTTGGTATCTCCAATTTTCTTAAAGAGATCTCTAGTCTTCCCCATGCTATTGTTTTCCTCTATTTCTTTGCATTGTTCACATAAGAAGTCTTTTTTAATCTCTCCTTGCTATTCTCTGCAACTCTGCATTCAGTTGGTTATATCTTTCCCTTTCTGCTTTGCCTTTCAATTCTCTTTCTTTATCAGCTGTTTGTAAAGCACCCTCAGATAACTACGTTGTTTTCTTGCATTTTTTCATTCCGAATTTATTTTTATTTATTTATTTATTTATTTTGCCATCTCCTATACAATGTGAAGGGGACAATAGAGGATGAGATGGCTGGATGGCATCATGGACTCGATGAACGTGAGTCTGAGTGAACTCCATAAGATGGTGATGGACAGGGAGGCCTGGCGTGCTGTGGTTCATGGGGTCGCAAAAAGTTGGAGACGACTGAGCGACTGAACTGAACTGAACTGATACAATGTTATGAACTTCTGTCCATAGTTCTTCAGGCACTATGTCTACCAGATCTAATCCCTTGAATCTATTTGTCACTTCCACTGTATAATCATAAGGGGTTTGATTTAGGTCATACCTAAATGGTCTAGTGGTTTTCCCTCCTTTCTTCAATTTAAGTCTGCATTTTCAATAAGGAGTTCATGATCTGCTGCTGCTGCTGCTGCTGCTAAGTCGCTTCAGTCATGTCTGACTCTATGCGACCCCATAGATGGCAGCCCACCAGGCTCCCCCATCCCTGGGATTCTCCAGGCAAGAACATTGGAGTGGGTTGCCATTTCCTTCTCCAATGCATGAAAGTGAAAAGTGAAAGTGAAGTCGCTCAGTCGTGCCCAACTCTTAGCAACCCCATGGACTACAGCCTACCAGGCTCCTCCATCCATGGGATTTTCCAGGCAAGAGTACTGGAGTGGGGTGCCATCGTCGTCTCCCATTCATGATCTGAGCCACAGTCAACTCCCAGTCTTGCTTTTGCTGACTGTATAGAGCTTCTCTATCTTTGGCTACAAAGAATATAATCAATCTGATTTTGGTATTGACCATCTGGTGATGCCTGTGTGTACAGTTGTCTCTTGTGTTGTTGGAAGAGGGAGTTTGTTATGACCAGTGTGTTCTCTTGGCAAAACTCTGTTAGCCTTTGCCCTCCTTTATTTTATACTCCAAGGCCAAATTTGCCTGTTACTCCAGGTATCTCTTGACTTCCCACTTTTGCATTTCAGTCCTCTATGATGAAAAGGGACTTTTTTGGGTGTTAGTTCTAGAAGATCTTGTAGGTCTTCATAGAATCATTCAACTTCAGCTTCTTCAGCATCAGTCATTCGGGCATAGACTTGGATTACTGTGATATTGAATGGCTTGCCTTGGAAACAAACAGAGATCATTCTTTCTGTTTTGAGATTGCATCTGAGTACTGCATTTTGGACTCTGGTTGACTGTGAGGCCTACTCCATTTCTTCTAAGGGATTCTTGCCCATAGTAGTAGATATAAGGGTCATCTGAATTAAATTGAACCATTTTCTGATTCCTAAAATGCCAGCGTTCACTCTTGCTATCTCCTGTTTGACCACTCCCAAATTGCCTTGATTCATGGACCTAACTTTCCAGGTTCCTATGAAATATTGTTCTTTACAGCATTGGACTTTACTTCCATCACTGGTGACATTCACAACTGGGCATTGTTTTAGCTTTGGCTCCATCTCTTCATTCTTTTTGGAGTTATTTCTCCAGTAGCATATTGGGCATCTACCTACCTGGGGAGTTCATCTTCAGTGTCATATCTTGCCTATTCGTACTGTTTATGGGGTTCTCAAGGCAAGAATACTGAAGTGGTTTGCCATTTCCTTCACCAGGGTACCACTTTTTGTCAGAACTCTCCACCATGATCTGTCCATCTTGAGTGGCCCTACATGACATGGCTCATAGTTTCATTGAGTTTGACAGGACTGTGGTCAATGTGATCAGTTTGATTAATTTTTTGTGACTGTGGTTTTCATTCTGTCTGCCTCCTGATGGTCCTAGTGTGATTAGATTGACTAGTTTTCTGTGATTACGGTTTCAGTGTGTCTGCCCTCTCGCAACACCTACCGTCTTACTTGGGTTTCTCTTACCTTGGACATGGGGTATCTCTTCAATGAGATAAAATGAAACTCAATGAAACTAAGCCATGCCCTGTGGGGCCACCCAAGATGGGCAGGCATGGTAGAGAGGTGTGACAGAATGTGGCCCACTGGAGAAGGAAATGGCAAACCACTTCAGTATTCTTGCCTTGAGAACCCCATGAACAGTATGAAAAGGCAAAATGATAGGATACTGAAAGAGGATCTCCCCAGGTCAGTAGGTGCCCAATATGCTACTGGAGATCAGTGGAGAAATAACTCCAGAAAGAATGAAGGGATGGAGCCAAAGCAAAAACAATACCTACTTGTGGATGTGATTGGTGATAGAAGCAAGGTCTGATGCTGTAAAGAGCAATATTGCATAGGAACCTGGAATGTCAGGTCCATGAATCAAGGCAAATTGGAAGTGGTCAAACAAGAGATGGCAAGAGGGAACGTCGACATTCTAGGAATCAGCGAAGTAAAATGGACTGGAATGGGTGAATTTAACTCAGATGACCATTATATCTACTACTGTGGGCAGGAATCCCTTAGAAGAAATGGAGTAGCCATCATGGTCAACAGAAGAGTCTGAAATGCAGTACTTGGATACAATCTCAAAAACAATAGAATGATCTCTGTTCGTTTTCAAGGCAAACCATTCAATATCACAGTAATCCAAGTCTATGCCCCAACCAGTAACGCTGAAGAAGCTGAAGTTGAACGGTTCTATGAAGACCTACAAGACCTTTTAGAACTAACACTCAAAAAAGATGTCCTTTAAATTATAGGGGACTGGAATGCAAAAGTAGGAAGTCAAGAAACACCTGGAGTAACAGGCAAATTTGGCCTTGGAATATGGAATGAAGCAGGGCAAAGACTAATAGAGTTTTGCCAAAAAAATGCACTGGTCATAGCAAACACCCTCTTCCAACAACACAAGAAAAGACTAGACATGGACATCACCAGATGGTCAACACCGAAGTCAGATTGATTATATTCTTTGCAGCCAAAGATGGAGAAGCTCTATACAGTCAACAAAAAACAAGACCAGGAGCTGACTGTGGCTCAGATCATGAACTCCTTATTGCCAAATTCAGACTGAAATTGAAGAAAGTAGGGAAAACTGCTTCCTTGGTGGCTCAGAGGTTAAAGTATCTGCCTGCAATGTGGGAGACCTGGGTTCTATCCCTGGGTTGGAAAGATCCCCTGGAGAAGGAAATGGCAACCCACTCCAGTATTCATGCCTGGAGAATCCCATGGACTGAGGAGCCTGGTGGGCTATAGTCCATGGGGTCACAAAGAGTCAGACACGACTGAGTGACTTCACTTCACTTAAATCAAATCCCTTATGATTATACAGTGGAAGTGAGAAATAGATTTAAGGGCCTAGATCTGATAGATAGAGTGTCTGATGAACTATGTAATGAGGTTTGTGACATTGTACAGGAGACAGGGATCAAGACCATCCCCATGGAAAAGAAATGCAAAAAAGCAAAATGGCTCTCTGAGGAGGCCTTACAAATAGCTGTGAAAAGAAGAGAAGTGAAAAGCAAAGGAGAAAAGGAAAGATACATGCATTTGAATGCAGAGTTCCAGAGAATAGCAAGAAGAGATAAGAAAGCCTTCCTCAGCGATCAATGCAAAGAAATAGAGGGAAACAACAGAATGGGAAAGACTACAGATCTCTTCAAGACAATTAGAGACACGAAGGGAACATTTCATGCAAAGATGGGCTCGATAAAGGACAGAAATGGTATGGACTTAACAGAAGCAGAAGATATTAAGAAGAGGTGGCAAGAAAACACAGAAGAACTGTACAAAAAAGATCTTCATGACCCAGATAATCACGATGGTGTGATCACTCACCTAGAGCCAGACATCCTGGAATGTGAAGTCAAGTGGGCCTTAGAAAGCATCACTATGAACAAAGCTAGTGGAGGTGATGGAATTCCAGTTGAACTATTTCAAATCCTAAAAGATGATGCTGTGAAAGTGCTGCACTCAATATGCCAGCAAATTTGGAAAACTCAGCGGTGGCCACAGGGCCGGAAAAGGTCAGTGTTCATTCCAATCCCGAAGAAAGGCAATGCCAAAGAATGCTCAAACTACCGCTTAATTGCATTCATATCACATGCTAGTAAAGTAATGCTCAAAATTCTTCAAGCCAGGCTTCAGCAATACATGAACCATGAACTTCCTGATGTTCAAGCTGGTTTTCGAAAAGGCAGAGGAACCAGAGATCAAATTGCCAACATTCGCTGTGTCGTGGAAAAAGCAAGAGTATTCCAGAAAAACATCTATTTCTGCTTTATTGGCTATGCCAGAGCCTTTGACTGTGTGGATCACAATACACTGTGGAAAATTCTGAAAGAGATGGGAATACCAGTCACCTAACCTGCCTCTTGAGAAACCTATATGAAGGTCAGGAAGCAACAGTTAGAACTGGACATGGAACAACAGACTGGCTCCAAATAGAAAAAGGAGTACATCAAGGCTGTATATTGTCACCCTGCTTATTTAACTTCTATGCAGAGTACATCATGAGAAACTCTGGGCTGGAAAAAGCACAAACTGGAATCAAGATTGCCGGGAAAAATATCAATAACCTCAGATATGCAGATGACATCACCCTTATGGCAGAAAGTGAAGAGGAACTAAAAAGCCTCTTGAAAGTGAAAGGGGAGAGTGAAAAAGTTGTCTTAAAGCTTAACATTCAGAAAACTAAGATCATGGCATCTGGTCCCATCACTTCATGGCAAATAGATGAGGAAACAGTGGAAACAGTGTCAGACTTTATTTTTAGGGGGCTCCAAAATCACTGCAGATGGTGATTGCAGCCATGAAATTAAAAGATGCTTACTCCTTGGAAGAAAAGTTATGAGCAACCTAGATAGCATATTCAAAAGCAGAGACATTACTTTGCCAACAAAGGTCCGTCTAGTCAAGGCTATGGTTTTTCCAGTGGTCATGTATGGATGTGAGAGTTGGATGGTGAAGAAAGCTGAGCACCGAAGAATTGATGCTTTTAAACTGTAGTGTTGGAGAAGACTCTTGAGAGTCCCTTAGGCTGCAAGGAGATCCAACCAGTCCATTCTGAAGGAGATCAGCCCTGGGATTTCTTTGAAGGGAATGATACTGAAGCTGAAACTCCAGTACTTTGGCGACCTCATGCGAAGAGTTGACTCATTGGAAAAGACTCTGATGCTGGGAGGGGTTGGGGGCAAGAGGAGAAGGGGAAGACAGAGGATGAGATGGCTGGTTGGCATCACTGACTGGATGGACGTGAGTCTGAGTGAACTCCGGGAGTTGGTGATGGATAGGGAGGCCTGGTATGCTGCGATTCATGGTGTTGCAAAGCGTCGGACAAGACTGAGCAACTGAACTGAACTGAAATGCCTCCTGACGGATAAGGATAAGAGGCTTATAGAAGCTTCCTGATAGGAGAGATGGACTGTGGGGGAGACTGGGTTTTGTTCTGATGGGCTGGGCCATGCTCAGTAAATCTTTAATCCAATTTTCCTCAGATGGGCAATTTTATGTTGTGTTCCCTTCCTGTTGTTTGAAGTGAATTGTTAGTTGTTTAGTCATGCTCAACTCTCTGTGACCTCCTACAGCCCACAGGGCTCCTCTGTCCATGGGATTTTCCAGGCAAGGATACTGGAGTGGGTTGCCATTTCCTTCTCCAGGGGATCTTTCCAACCCAGGGATTGAACCCAGGTCTCCTGCACTATAGGCAGATTCTTTACTTACTGAGCTATGAGGGAAGCTACCCTGTTGTTTAACCTGAAAACAAACTGCAGTGGGCGTGATGAAGATAATGGACCTCCTTCAAAAGGCCCCATGCATGCACTGCTGTACTCAGTGCCCATGATTCTGCAGCAGGCCACTGCTAACCCATGCCTCCACCGGAGACTCCTGGACACTCACAGGCAAGTCTGAGTCAGTCTCTTGTGGGATCACTGCTCCTTTCTCCTGGGTCCTGGTGTCACAAGGTTTTGTTTGTGTCCTCCAAGAGTCTGTTTCCTCAGTCCTGTGTAAGTTTCGTAATCAAACCCCACTGGCCTCCAAAGTCAAATTCCCTGGGGTTTCTCAGTCCCTTTGCCAGATCCCCAGGTTGAGAAATCCATTGGGAAGTCACTACTCTGTGCCCCAATGCTTCATCTGTTGACTTATTTGCCTCTTGTTTGGTTAGCAGTATGAGCTTGCACTCAGTAACATAACTTTTACAACCTCTCTAATTAAGATAAATTTTCTCCTCTTGTATATTTATGAATATATTTCAACAAGTTGGACTAAGGGGATAAAAATAATCTGTGCTTCTTACTTTTAAATAGAAAATAGAAAGTTTCTTTAAATTGTTATTTGGACAAGCTTGTTTTCTTTGCTTCAGTAGTGATGATATATCTTTGGATTTTCGTGCTTTAAAGACTTCTGTATCCAATCCATGCAAGTTATTAGGGAGGTGGGAGGGGGGTTCATGTTTGGGAATGCATGCACACCCGTGGTGGATTCATGTTAATGTATGGCAAAACCAATACAGTATTGTAAAGTAAAAAAAAAAAAAAGAAAGAAAGAAAATATAGTTGTTCAAGAGAGCTTCCCTGGTGGCTCAGATGGTAAAGAATCCACCTGCAATATGGAAGACCTGGGTTTGATCCCTAGGTTGGAAAGATCTCCTGGAGGAGAACATGGCAAGCTATTCCAGCATTCTTGCCTGGAGAATCCCCATGGACAGAGCCTGGTGGGCTACAGTCCATGGGGTCACAAAGAGTTGGACATGACTGAGCGACTAAGCACACAATTGTTCAAGGAACACTACCTTGAAATAACAAGTCTTCAAGAGGGAGAAAGTAGAGTGAAGACTACTAAAGGTTAGACTTGGTTTCTAGTGCCACATACAAGAAACTTGAAAGTCACCACTCCACCTTATTAGCAACTAGAAAATCAACAACTTTTATTGGGCCTAAAAGAGAAGATGGTGGACATAGTGCAGATTGCTTCCCCCAAGATTGGGAGAGGCAGACCAGTCATCATAGCTTAAGAGAGTAGAGACTTATAAGCTGAAACTGCCATGGGAACCAGTGCTGGAATAGGAAAACTGGATTTGTAATGGGTTAATTGCTGGGGGCTCAGTTATAGGGGCCAGAGTATTGTGAGATATACTTCTAGGAGCTTGACCATTTCCCCACAGTAATATCAGAACAATTTTTTTTGTGATTCTGGGGGAAAAAAGTCATTTTGAATTATGCTAGGGCACCATGTTATTTCTAGTAAGGCCTGCCCACAGGGAAAACTAACCAGAACCTAAATAACTGGGTAAGAGGAAATAAATATCCAACTTCAACCCATTCTAGCCATCCTGTGCCACCTAAGGAAGGGAAAAAAATTTAAAATGAGAGATGAAATCATATAAAACAATTAAAGAAGAGTGGAAGACAAAAATAGGAACAAAGGGCAACAAATACAGTATATTAATCATTGTGAATGCTTTTTTTTTATTATGGAAATGAACAGAATGTATCTCTTTATTGATGCTTGAAGTTATGACTTCATCTGATACCCAGTAACTTTACTTTGGGAATTTACTTTACACAAGAGATTCAGAAGGAATGTTCCCTGAACTTGATTATGAAGACTTCTTTACAAATGTTTATCTCCAAATTTTCTCCTTGGAACATATTATTTATGGGTGGAAAAATAAACATCTATATCAAGCTTAGTTGTGGGTTTTTTTTTTTTTTGAGGTATACATTATATAATTTAGAATCAATCACTCTTGAGCAATAGCAACTTGGCCTTTAAACTTTTTTGATATCTTGAAGTTCAAAATGGACTGATGTCTACCTATAACTCAAGGAAAAATCAGAAGAAACTGAAATCATTAGAGCTTGGCATTTTGCACCTATATGTTCAAAGAATGTATGTCCATGATGTACCAGAAAACAGGCTGGCACTTGTTTCAGTTTCTTTACAGTCCATTGTGAATCCACTGAACATTCAGTGTACGTCAGTATACAGTCCAGTGTATAGTGTACATCCAATATATTCAGAGCACATCTAAAGTACAGCATAGTGTACAGTCCCATGCGCAGGCCATTGTGCAGAATAGTGTACATCCAGTGTACAGTAGAGTGTACAGTTTAGTGTAACAGTGTGCATTCCAGTACACATTTCAGTGTGCATTCCAGTGTGTAGTTTACATCTAGTGTACAGTCCAAGTTCACACCTGGGCATATCCGGTGCACATCTGGAGCAGATCTGGCCCACATCTGGAGTACACTCCAGGACATATCTGAAGCACGTCTGGAGCACATCTGGTGCACATCTGACACACGTCTGGAGTATAGTCCGGGACACATCTGGGGCACATCTGGTGTACAGTCCAGTGTACAGTGCAAGGGCACATCCCAGTGTACAGTGCAGTGTATACCCAAGCTACTGTCCAGTGTACATCCTATGTACAGTTCAGTGTACAGTCCAGTATATACCAGTGTACATCTAATGTTCAGTCCACTGTACATCAGTGCGCATCCAATGTATAGCCCCATGTACAGTCCGGTTTGGTCTATTATACCAGTGTATACTCAATGTACAGTCTAGTGTCTCTGCTTGTCTTCTCTATGTCCATAAAACCCTATGAATGGCTCTTAAAGTCAATAGGTTCAAAGAAGGAGGGATAAAAGGGACAAAATTTAAGTGAACTGAAAATTGGATTGCTTGACACTGAATTCAGGTCAGTGATGTATGTACCAGAACTCTCTTGTTCCAGCCTACATGAACAATGTTCAAAACATCAGGAATTTTGACAACTGATTATTAAGCCCTTTGGAGCTTGAAATTGGTGCAAATGGTTATATCAGGGAAGTCAGTAAGCACTGAAAATCAGGGCTTTTGTTTATCAGAGTCTGTTTTCTAGTGGACAACTGACATCCATGATTATGGTACAGTAAATCCAAGTTCTTGTCCATGCAATATGTGATGCCACTAAAACTCCTGGATTCCAATGTCTGACAGTTCATGCTCTAAATATCTTCCTGGTGTGTCCCTTCTCTCTCATCTCTGCCTTCGTTCCTGTCTTTATGGTTTCTGCCCTAGATTACTGCTGTTGCCTCCCAGCAGATTCTAACACTACAATGATATTATTGTTAAACCTTCCACTGCAGGGTCTTCCTTGATGGCCCAGTAGTCCAGGTTCTGCACAGCCAGTGCAGAGGACACAGGTTCAAACCCTGGTCAGGGAACTAAGATTCCACATGCCACATGGTGTAGCCCCCCACCCAAAAAAAAAAAAAAAAGCAAAAAAAAAAAAACAACAAAAAACAAAAGAAAACACTACCTTTAGAGTAAGGTTTAGGTAAGAATTCTGTCAATCTAGGATTAAAGAAAATAAGATAATTGGGAAAAATAATGTATAACACTTTCTTATATAAATAGTTTTCTATATAAACGTTTGATTGACTGTAAAGTAGAGCTGTTTTCTTCTTTTTTTCTTTTGGTGTAGGTTTCTACAGACTGGATATATGACCATAGGACTTCTTTTCAAAATAGTTGCCCAGGGCTAGATTACAACCTATAACTATGCAACAGTAATGCTAATATGATCACAGTGGTATTGACCCCTGTGACTTCTGACTTCATGATCACCCTATTCTAGCCAGCTAAGCAAAAGCAATTCATCAATGAAAATATCCACCAGAGGAAATACTCGTTTGGGGACTGATCAGACCTCTGTCTGTCTTCACACTACCTCATGCTTAATCTGGGGAAAGAACTCCTCCAAGCTGCTTTAGCACCAGTTTGCTGCCACTCAGCCTAGTGTAACTATGTCCATAATTAACACTGGTAGATGTACAGAAATGCAAGAATGCCTTCTTTTCTTCTAAGCCATATAGCCTCATTAAGAAAGTAAAATGTTTGTAAGTCTCCAGCAGGTTTTCTTCTTCTGGGTTGTGGAAGTTCTTTGGCTATTAGCACAGCACTCTGGGTCAGGAAAGTTCAGAGAATTACTTCAATAATATGACAGCCTCATGCATTTAAAATGGAATTCAATGCCAGCTTCCCTCAGAAGCATTCATTGAAATTCTATGCATGAGCCATTTCTGAAGCTGCTTAACAACGTCTGTCATGTTTACTGGCTGGTTACAGCTTTCTTCAAGTTCATTAGGATGGACTGGGCTTCCCTGGGAGATGTGTAGCCTCCCACAGTTCACTCTACATCTTGTTCTGAGCAGGAGCAGTGGCCGTTGCTGGGCGATCAGGTGCTGCTATGCGCATCCACTGTAAATGTTAATGATCTAAATGTACCACAGAAAAGGCAGGGATTGTGGAAATGGATCAGGAAACAAGACCAAAGTATATGTTGTCTACTTTTAATCTATGTGTTTTTATATTTAAAATGGGTTTCTTGTAAGTGGGTGGAGAAAGGTGCTAATTTCAAAAGAGAAAACTTTAAAGCAAGAAATGTTATCAGGTATCAAGAGGAACATTAATGAAAAGGGATAAATTCTCCAAAAAGATATAATAATACATAAAGTATATGTGCATTAACAACAGAGCACTAAAATATATGAGGCAAAAACTCAGGAATAAGTGAAAACTAGATGAATCCAATATTTTTTATCAAAAGTAGATCTAGCAGGCAGAAGATCAGTAAGGACATAGTTGAGCTCAATAAGACTCTCAACTGGATGTAATGGGTATCTATCAACTACTTCATTTTGATAACAGCAGAAGAAACATTCTTTTCAAGGTTTCATGGATCATTCACCAAGATAGACCACATTCTGGGCCATAAAACACACCATAACAAACTTATACATACAATGTCTACTCTCAGACTACCATGGAAATAGCTAAAAATTAGCAATGGAAAGATGATTAGAAAAACCTGAAAAATATACAAAAATTAAACATTACATTTCTAAATAACATATGGAACTAGAAATCTCAAGAGATATTAGAAAATATGTTGAACTAAATGAAAATACAACTCTCCAAAATTTGGGAAACAATGAAAGCAGTTCTTTGACAGAAATTTATAGCATTGAACAGGAGATCAATGTCATTGATAATAAGAACTCAGTAGAGAAAATCAATGACACTAGAAACCATTTCTTTCAAAAGATTAATAGAAATTTGACACCAGTTTATGGCAGAAAGTGAAGAGGAACTAAAAAGCCTCTTGAAAGTGAAAGAGGAGAGTGAAAAAGTTGGCTTAAAGCTCAACATTCAGAAAACTAAGATCATGGCATATGGTCCCATCACTTCATGGCAAGTAGATGGGGAAACAGTGGAAACAGTGTCAGACTTTATTTTTGGGGGCTCTAAAATCACTGCAGATGGTGATTGCAGCCATGAAATTGAAAGACGCTTACTCCTTGGAAGAAAAGTTATGACCAAGCTAGACAGCATATTGAAAAGCAGAGACATTACTTTGCCAACAAAGGTCCGTCTAGTCAAGGCTATGGTTTTTCCAGTAGTCATGTATGGATGTGAGAGTTGGACGGTGAAGAAAGCTGAGTGCTGAAGAATTGATGCTTTTGAACTGTGGTGTTGGAGGAGACTCTTGCGAGCCCCTTGGACTGCAAGGAGATCCAACCAGTCCATCCTAAAGGAGACCAGTCCTAGGTGTTCATTGGAAGGACTGATGCTGAAGCTGAAACTCCAGTACTTTGGCCACCTCACGCGAAGAGTTGACTCATTGAAAAGACTTTGCTGCTGGGAGGGATTGGGGGCAGGAGGAGAAGGGGACAACAGAGAATGAGCTGGCTGGATGGCACCGACTCGATGGACATGAGTTTGAGTTAACTCCGGGAGATGGTAGATGGACAGGGAGGCCTGGCGTGCTGCGATTCATGGGGCGACTGAACTGAACTGAGCCAGAAAAATAAAAAAGAAGGGAGAGGATATACATTACTAATATCAGAAATTAAAGAGAGGCTATCTCTTCAGATTTCATGGATATTAAAACAATATAAGAATACTCTGAACAATTCTATTCCCACAAATTTTATAATAGATGAAATAGGCAAATTCTTTGAAAGTTACAATCTGTTAAACTCATAGAAAAACAAATGGATAAATCTGAATGACCATATGTATTAAGTGGAAAGAATAATTAATCACTCTCCAAAACAGAAAGCACAGGTCCAAATGAGTTTACTGGTGAATCCTATCAAATAGTTAAGGAATTATCTACAGTCTCTTTCAGAAAATAACAATATTTCCAAACTCACTCTATAAGGCAAGTATCACCATACTATCCAAATCAGACAAAGACAATACAAGAAAAATACAAACCAATATATTTTGTGTGTCCTCAGTCATTAGGTCATGTCTGACTCTTGGCAACCCCATGGACTGTAGGTTTCCAGGCTCCTCTGTTTATGGAATTTTCCAAGCAAAAATATTGGAGTGGGTGGCCATTTCCTTCTCCCAGTATCTCTTATGAACAGAGATATGAAAATCTCCAACAAAATCAATTATAATGATATAAAAAAAGAATTTTATACCTTGACCAAGTGGGATTTATCCCACATATATAAAGCTGGTTACAAATTTGAAAATCAACTATTATAATCCATTACATCAACAAGCTAAAAAAGTAAAACCACATGATTATATCTGTTGATGCAGAAAAATTTTTGACCAAATCTAACACCTTTTCATGGTTAGAACACTCAGTAGACTAGAAACAGAGGAAGACTTCTTATGCTTGATAAGGAAGATTTTAAAATTCTACAGCTGACATACTTAAAGGTGAGAAACTGGAAGCTTTCCTCTAAGATTAGGAACAAAGCAGTGATATCTTAGTACTCCTTTTCAACATCCACTATTGGAAGTGTTAGCTAATGCAGTAAGACAAAAAGAGGAAATAAGGTATACTGTTTGGGAAGGAAGAAATAAAACTTTGTTCACAGATGGCATGACTTTTTATGTAGAAAATACAGAAGAACTGACAAAAACCCTCTGGAACAGATAATTATAGCAAGGTTGTGAGATATAGGTCAATATTTAAATATCAGTTTCTTTCCTATATATCAGCATTGAACAAGTACAATTTGAATTTAAAACACTACCATTTACATTAGTTCCCTCAAAAATTAAATTATTAGGTACAAGTCTAACAAAATATTTATAGATTTATGTAAGGAAAACTACAAAACTCTGAAAGAAATCAAAGAACTAAATACATGGAGAGTCCATGTTCATGAGTTTAAAGTCTGATTATTGTGAAAATGTCAGTTTTTCTCAACTTGATCTATGGATTCAATTCAATCCCAATCAAAATTCCAGCAAGTTATTTTATAGATATCAACATACTGCTTCTGAAATTGATATGGTAAAGTAGAAGACTCAATATCCAGTAGAATGTCAAAAGAGAAAAATAAAGTTGAAGGACTGACAGTACCCAACCTCAGGAGTTACTACAAAGCTACAGTAATCAAGACATTGTGATACTGCTAAAAAGAATAGATAAACAGATCAATGAAACAGAGTAGAGATCCCAGAAGTAGACTCTCATAAATGTAGTCAATTGATCTTTGACAAAGGAGCAAGGGCAAGGCAATGGAGGAAAGACAGTCTTTTCAACAAATGGTGCTGGAACATCTGAATATTATGCAAAAAAAAAAAAAAAAAGGAATACAGAAACAGACTGTAAACCCTTCTTCAAATATGCTAATTTGAAATGGATTACAGACAAATATGAAACACAAAAGAAAAAACTCGTAGAAAAAAACATATGAGAAAACCTGAATGACCTTTGACGTGGTGATGATTTTTTGGACACATCAAGGTATGAACAATGAGGGAAAGAATTGTGATGAGGTAGATTTTACCAAAATAAAAAAAATTCTCTTTTGCAAAATACACTGTCAAGAGAATTAAACAAAGATCAGATTGAGGAAAACATTTGCAAAAGACAAATCTGACACAAAGGCCTTATGTAAAATATGAACAAGATAACAGGAAACACTGAATTTACTACTTCTTATGAACACATTAAAAATATATCAACATGTGGAACAGTCTCACTGACAATCAGCTGAAGACTGGAAGACTCATATACAATCAAGCTATAAGAAAGATCCACACAGAATAATTTAGGAAGAGAAGCAATCAGGTTGGGACCTGTGTCTCTGAGATGGGACTCAGAAGAAAAGAGAGATTACATGGGTGGTGATCCTCCCTGGGGAGTGAACAGTTTGAGACACTTACTGGGCATCCCAGACCTGGGTCAGACCCAGGGAAGATAAGCTCCCTTGACTGGTTGCAGGGCCAGTGAGGCTAACAGGAGAACTGTGGGAAGCCTGCACCCCGCTCCTGAGGAGCTTACACATGCTTGTCTGTTCCTGAGTCAGGGCAGAGAGGGTTGATGTCAGCTGTTTGTTCAGTTTTGTAAGACTGCCCCAGTGTGCACCCTAGCCTGAGCTGAGCAGATGCTCCCGCCTCACTTATTTCATGACATAGCTCCACACTGCCATGAGGGCTGCTATGGCCAAGGAGAGAATTCACTGTGAGACACAGAGGTGGCTCAGACCTAATCTGCTTCTGAGCAATGTGGGGGCAGCCATCAATGACACCTAAATAGTCAACACATCAGAAGCAGACCAAATCTGTGTCTACATCTGGATTGCCAAAGCCTTTGCCTTGACCTACACCAAGTGCTCACACAGGTCCCCCATGCCCTTTGGAGAGGCAACAAACCAGGGCAAGGGAACAGAGTCCTAGTGGAGAGTTCAGCTGTAGGACAAAAGAGGCCTGAAGACCTGAAGCAGCATCTGATCAGGACACTGGTAGTCATTACTATTAGTTACACAGGCAGCACATCAAGAGCAATCTATTCTCTGACCCTGGCCAAACCACTACATCTCATTCCCCAAACCATGCAGAATTTCCACACCAGCCCCTTTTGCTCAAGCATTGCTACCCTCTGGGGCAAGGGTGCCAGTGTTGGAAGGGGAGAGAGAATTACACTTAAAATGAATGGAGCCACCTCAAACTTGATCCTCAGGGCTTTTGCTTCTTCTATTTGGTACATTACTCCACTCCTAAAAGGGCAGTGATGGCCACTGAGCCAGTGAGCCTGGCTCAAATGTGGATCCTTGCCTAGCCACTACATCTCCTACGAAGATGATAACTGCCAGCATGCCCTGGAGAAAGAGATGATTTTTGCCCATGTCAAATACAGCTTGCCTACCAAAGCCACTGGGCATATGCAGACCATGTGGATGCTTCTACTTAAGGATACCCTTTCAAGACCACAGAAGGTAAGCATTTCGTCTAACTTCATAGAAACAGAGAAAGTTAAGGAAAATGAGAAGACAGATGAATTTGTCTCAATTGAAAGAGCAAGAAAAAACCATGGGGGGGGGGGGGGAAATCTAATGAAAAAGAAACAATTTACCAGTTAAACAATTCAAAACATTAGTACTAAGAATGTTAACTAGGGATAAGAATTGATGAGCACAGTGAGAATTTTTTAAAGGAAATGAAAAATATATTTAAAAAATGAGTCAGAAATGAAGGCTACAATAGGTGGAATCAAAAACATACTAGAATGAATTAACAGCAGACTAGGTGATACAGAGGAATGCATAAGTGATCTGGAAGACAGAATAATGGATATTGTCCAATCAGAAGAATAGAAAGAAAAATAGGAAAAATGAGAACAGCTTAAGGGACTTCTGGGACAACATCAAGCATACTAGCATCCATATTATAGGGGTCCCAGCAGAAACACAGAGAGAGAAGTAGATATGTATTAAATAGAAAATGTATTTGGTAAAATTATGTCTGAAAATGTCACAAACCTGAAGGAAACAGATATGCAGCCGCATGAAATACAGAGGATACTAAACAAAGCAAAATACAACAGGCACACAATAAAACATATCGCAGTTAAAATGGCAAAAGGGAAAGAGAGACTTCTAAAGGTAAAAAGAAAAACAGTCATATACAAGGAAACCCCAATAAAACTAGCAGCTGATTTTTTGGCCAAAGCTTTTGAGGCCAGAAGGGAGTGGTATGATATATTCAAAGCTCTAAATGAGAAAAACCTACAACTTAAGATACTCTACCCAGCAAGATTGTAATTTAGAATTGAGCAGAACTAAAGAATTTCTCAGATAAGTAAAAAGTAAAGAGTTCATCAATACTAAATGGATCCTAGAAAAATATTAAAGAGTATTCTCAAAGTGTAAAATAAAATGCTATAACAAGAAATAAGACTCATTAAGAAAGTATTGCCTCAAAATGAATAAAATATCTAGGAATAAACTTAGCCAAGGAGTTGAAAGACCTATACTCTGAAAAATATAAGGTGCTAATGAAGGAAACTGAAGATGATACAAAGACATGGAAAGATATTCTGTGCTTTTGGACTGGAAGAATTAATATTGTTAAAATATGCATACTGCCCAAAGCAATTTACTGACTTAATGTAATCCCTATTAAAATACCCAGGACATTTTTCACAGAACTCGAACAAATAACCATGAAATCTATACGGAACCACAAAAGACCCTGAATAATCAAAGTAACCTTGAGAAAAAAATAAAGCTGGAGGTATCAAGCTTCCTGACTTCAGACTATATTACAGAACCACAGCAATCAAAACAATATGGTACTGATACAGAAAGATCAGTGAAATAGAATAGAGAGCCCAGAAACAAACATGCACACTGTGGTCAATTAATCTATGACAAAGAAGGCAAAAATAACCAGTGGGGGAAGACAGTCTCTTCAATAAGTGGCTCTGGGAAAACTGGATAGCTACATGTAAATGAATGAAATAATAACATTTTCTAACACCATACTCAAAAACAAACTCAAAATGGATTAAAGACCCAAATGTCAGACCTCAAACCATAAAACTCCTAGAAGTGAACTCTGACATAAATTGTAGCATATATATATATATTTTGATCTGCTTCCTAAGGCAAAAGAAACAAATAGGACCTAATTTAATTTAAAACCTCTTGCACAGTAAAGGAAACCATCAACAAAACAGAAAGACAGACAACCTACTGAATAGGAGAAAATATTTGCAAATGATAGAACAGTAAGAGATTAATATCAAAATATATAAATAGATAATGTCTCAATATCAAAAATATACAACCTGATTAATAAATGGGCAAAAGACCTGAATAGATATTTTTCCAAAGATGGTATATAAATGGCCAATTGGAACATGAAAAAAATGTCACTATCAATCATCAGGGACATGCTAATAAAAACTACATTATCACCTCACACCTATCAGAATAACAAGGCTATGGTTTTTCCTGGGGTCATGTATGGATGTGAGAGTTGGACTGTGAAGAAGGTTGAGCACTAAAGAATTGATGCTTTTGAACTGTGGTGTTGGAGAAGACTCTTGAGAGTCCCTTGGACTGCAAGGAGATCCAACCAGTCCATTCTGAAGGAGATCAGCCCTGGGATTTCTTTGGAAGGAATGATGCTAAAGCTGAAGCTCCAGTACTTTGGCCACCTCATGCAAAGAGTTGACTCATTGGAAAAGACTCTGATGCTGGGAGAGGTTGGGGGCAAGAGCAGAAGGGGACGACCCAGGATGAGATGGCTGGATGGCATCACTGACTCGAAGGACATGAGTCTGAGTGAATTCCGGGAGTTGGTGATGGACAGGGAGGCCTGGTGTGCTGCGATTCATGGGGTCGCAAAGAGTCGGACACGACTGAGCGACTGAACTGAAATGAACTGAAGAAAATATTACTGAGGATGTGGTGAAAAGGAAACCCTAGTACATTGTTGGTAGGATTGTAAATTAAAGAAGCCATTATGGATAATAGTGTGGAGATTCCTCAAAACTAAAAACAGAACTACCATATATGGTCCAGTAATTCCACTACTGGGTATATATCTGAAGAAAACAAACAATACTAATTTGAAAAGATGTATGCATCCCAGCATTCATAGGATTATTTTCAGTAGCCAGATATGGAAGCAATCTAATTGCCCATCAACAAATAAATGGGTAAAGATGTGGCATAGGTGTACGTATACGTGTGTGTGTATGAGTATGAATATTCAGTTCAGTTCAGTTCAGTCACTCAGTTGTGTCTGACTCTTTGCAACCCCATGAACTGCAGCGTGCCAGGCTTCCCTGTCCATCACCAACTCCTAGAGCTTACTCAAACTCATGTCCATTGAGTTGGTGATACCATCCAACCATCTTATCCTCTATAATCCCCTTCTCCTCCTACCTTCAATCACTCCCAGCATCAGGGTCTTTTCCAATGAGTCAGTTCTTCGCATCAGATGGCCAAAGTATTGGAGTTTCAGCTTCAACAACAGTCCTTCCAATAAATATTCAGGACTGATTTCCTTTAGGATGGACTGGTTGGATCTCCTTGCAGTCCAAGGGACTCTCAAGAGTCTTCTCCAACACCACAGTTCAAAAGCATCAGTTATTTTGCACTCAGCTTTCTTTGTAGTCCAGCTCTCACATCCATATATGACTACTGGATAAACCAAAGCCTTGACTAGACAGACCTTTGTTGGCAAAGTAATGAGTATTACTCAACCTTAATAAATAATGAAATTCTGCCATGTACAACAATGTAGATGAATATAGAATGCATTATACATAGTGAAATAAATCAGAGAAAAACAAATGTTCAACACTTACATGTCAAATTAACCAATAAAATGAATGTATACAGCAAAACAAAAAGACTCACATAGAAAACAAACTGGTACTTACCAGTGGGGACAGGGAAGCAGAGAAGGGCAAGATAGGGATAGGTGATTAAGTGGTAGCAACTACTATTTTTTAAAATAGATAAGCAACAATATATATTTTATAATGCAGTGAAATATAGCCATTATTTTGTAAGTACTTTAAATGGAGTTAAATATTGAATCACTATGTTGCACACTTGAAACTAATATATTATAAATCAAATATACTTCAATAGGAAAAGAAAGAAAAACAAAAACAGAATTTTATGTAAAATGTCCCAAATTTTAA
The DNA here is from genome assembly GCF_023091745.1 of Budorcas taxicolor. NCBI lineage: Eukaryota > Metazoa > Chordata > Mammalia > Artiodactyla > Bovidae > Budorcas > Budorcas taxicolor. Next base: position 72,664,072 of record NC_068919.1, read on the forward strand.
ATGTTGACTACTAGTTCAAAAGTTGTAAAACACTATATAAGAAAAACAGATCACATCTTCTGTCATGATATAGTTTGTAAATTTCTCTTAAGTTCAAAATATAATCAAAATATATTTAAATGTATTTGAGGTTACATCTCTTGTCTATGAGTGAGGAACTGGGCTGAATGAGTCATAAAAATCAAACTTTCCATATTATTGCTTCTTTTAGGATTTCAGGATTTTCTTGTACATATGGGGAACATAAGAGTTTTACCATTTCCTTTAAATATATCTTACTCAGATATTATGAGGGTGAAGCAACTTAGCAGCAGCAGCAGCAAGCTTCGTATTATTTGTTTTATTCATTTATTTTTAAAATAAATTTTGGAAACATTTGGTCAGGGGGTTCTCTGTATATTCATGGAATGTTGAACATAAGTAAGAAACAATATCAAGTAACAGCCTGAAGAGAGAAAACATAATGGGTTTGAGACTTAGAGGAAATAAAGAACAGCAAGAAGGAGAACTAGGAAAGACAAAAATAGATCAAGGTGAAGCAAACCTATTGGGAAAAAGGAGAAATTATTCAAGTGCTGAGATATGAAAAAACTGGTATATAAAATAAGGATATCGTTCCCTGGCGGGTCATAGATGAAAGGGAAGGCTAAGTTATGGAAAATCAAGTTGCTAAATTACAAAACTCCCAATGTGAGACCGTTATCACTCTTATGTAATATACATTAATCATATTAAATCTGGTGATTGCTTTAAAATGTAAATAGTAAAGGAAATGGCTTATTTTTTTTTTGTCAGTGAGACTCAAAATATTCAAACTCTGCCAATGTGTTGATCTGCTAGCATAACAGAAATAGGTTGGTGTTGTCGAAACATAAATCTATGTGACAGAACCCCCAAACAATGAAATCATGATGAATTTGAACAATATCAACCTATTGTGAAAAGGAGATAAATTACAATGAAATAAACTTGTATCAAGTGGTATTTATATAATAGTAATTTTTATGCTTACTAGGTTATGTGATATCAAAGAGGTACATACAGTATTGTGTGATGGAGGATGAGGATGTGGTGAAAAGGCTTCTTCCCAGGCTGGATAAATAGAGAGTAGAGAGTTTTGATGAAATTTGGGGTTAAACCAAGAAAAACTGGAAGGATAGTTGTTCAAGTCACTAGACTGATGCTGGATATAAGATGAGACAGAAAGATCAAAAGGACAAGGGGGAGGGTACAGACATGAAAGAACAGTGGATAGGCACGATAAAGAGGGAAGAAAATACATGATGAAAAATTGACTAGAATATAGAAAATTTTTGGCAAAATCCAACACTCATTTATGATGAAAACTCTTGTTATACTAAGAATATAAGGAACCTTTCTCACTCCAATAAAGGGAATCTATAGAAAAATCCTACAGCTAATAATTAATGGTAAAAGGCTGAATATTATTCTGTTAATATCAGAAAACAAGTATTATGTCTGCTCTCATCCTTCTTCAACATCATACTAGGGGTCCTGTTCAGTGTAATAAAGTAAGAAAAAAAAAGGATTGGAAAGGATAAACTAAAATTGTTTTAATTTGTAAATGGCATAATTTTCTGAGCTTCCCTCATGGCTCAGCTGGTAAAGAATCTGCCTGCAATGTGGTAGATCTGGGTTTGATCCCTGGGTTGGCAAGATCCCTTGGAAAAGGGGACAGGCACCCACTCCAGTATTCAGGCCTGGAGAATTCCATGGACTGTATAGTTTTCTAACAAAAAATCAGAATGATCTATGAAAAAGCTACTAAATCTAATAAATATTTTCACGAGTTTGTCGGGTACAAAATTAATATAAAGTTTCAATTTTATTTATACACACCAGCAATGAAGAAGTGGAAATTGGATTTAAAAAATAGTATCATTTAGAGTAGTAATATAAAACATGAAATAATTAGGAAATATTCATGGTGAATGTTATAAAACAGTGGTGAGAGAAATCAGGAAGGCTTAGATCAAATGAAGTCCTATGACCTATTTATTAGATTAAAAGACAAAATATGGTCATGATGTCAATTCTCTCCAAATTAATCTATAAATAATTCTACACAGTTCAGATACAAGCAATCTTTTTTGGTATAAATTGACAATGGAAAAGGAAAAAGATCTAGAATAATTGAAACATATTTTGATAAAGAACAAATTTAGAGATCTCACACAATATGATTTTAAGACTTAATCTAAAGCTATAGTAACCAAGAAAGTATGTTATTTGCTAGAGAATGGACACATAAATCAATGGAATAGAAAGGATAGGCTAGAAACAGTCCTACTTATAAATTTCACTGGATTGCCAAAAAGGTAGTTCATTAAGAAACGATAGACTTTTGAATAAATGATGTTGTAATAGTTGGACATCATTATGCAAAAAACTGAACTTGACACCTTGCACTATGTACAAAAATTAACTCAAAAGGGACATAAATCCAAAAGAGATTTACAAGGAAAAGATTTTGGTGAGACATGTGCCTAAACTATTAAGAAATATTTGACTCTCTGTTTCATCTAGGCTAGTAGAACATAATCTGAATTTAAGCTCCAACTTAATTAAAGTGTTTATAACTGTGAAAAACATTCAGAGAACAGTTTAATATTTGGCATAATTTTAGTGCAGGAAAGCAGAAACAAGATGAAGGAAAAGATCTTGATTATTAACTGTGGTCTTTGGAAGAAAAATCTCATTTTTTTTATTCTTCAGCCTTCACCCAGTCCACTGACCAGAAATCCCTACTCCTGTCATCGCCTCCATTTACTTTCAGGACCCAGGGTATAATAATTTCCTAATGCAAAATAACAAATTGACATATTAACTTTTTAACAGTTCAAAGCAGAAATTTATTGTTTCAACATTTCTGAAGGCCAAGAAGTCTGAAATCAAGGTGTTGGCAGAGCCATATTTTCTGTGTAAACTTACAGGGACTCCTTCCTTGTCTCCTCCTAGCTTCTGATGGTTTTCTAGAAATTTTAGGTGTCCCTTGGCTTGCAACTCTACAATTCCAGTCTCTGCCTTTGCCATCACATGGTGCTCTCCCTGCTTGCTTAAGGCTTCGCATTGCTGTTTTCTTATAAGAACAACAGTTTCATTGGATTAAGGGCCCACCATACGGTAAAGTGTCTGCCTACAATGAGGGAGACCTGGGTTCGATCCCTGGGTCAAGAAGATCCTCTGGAGAAGGAAATGGCAACCCACTCCAGTACTCTTGCCTGGAAAATCCCATGGGCGGAGGAACCTGGTAGGCTACAGTCCATGGGGTCGCTGAGGGTTGGACACGACTGAGCGACTTCACTTTCTGCTGGGGTCCAGCCCCGGTGGATGCAGGGTGATTCGAAGGGGAGATGGATAGGCAAGGAAAACTTATTTATTTAGAAATATGATTAAATTAGGAAGAAATAGTATAGTAGGAAATTTAGGTGGAGGAAAAGAGGCTGAATAACTTGGTTTACAGGGAAAACCAATAAAACCTTGAGACAAGAGGTTTGCACCATCTACGTTAGGCCACCAGCGCCCACTTGAATATCGAAGGGTGCCCCACCTTAGGCTCCCTTTCGCGTGGATCTTAGAAGCCAGGGCAAGTAAGTAGACATGGTGAGCCTCCCCGCTCCAGATGGGAATTCAGCCGAAAAAGGGGAGAAAAGAACGACATGGGGAAGCCAAGCATCGGCGCAAGACTCTCAAAACTTTATTTTTAAAAATCAGCTTATATACCCCAAGTTGTACATAAAGAAATAATGGAATATGCAGTGTTATTCAGGGGCAGGTTCCTGACCCTCATTGAGACAAGGCTTTCTTTTTGCATATCCTCCCGTATACAAAACGTCTCAGGTGGTTTACATTATCTTCTGGCCAAGAGGCCTGTTAACATTTTTATGGCTCTCTTCCTGAATAATTGTCTATCAACCAGAAAACTCCTTTTCCCTGGAAGTGTTTTTTCTTTACTCTGCATCACCCTCAAAGTACTAAATAAAGTTACATTCCTGTAGAACAAAGGTGCAGTGGGTTATAACAAAGAAAGTACTGAACTCAAAGATCTAGTGTTGCTAATACCAGGTCTACTACCTGTTTTTCTATATACCAACTATATCTACAAATAAAAGATATGAAAATTTGGCAGCAAGTATTGGCTCAACAAATGAAACCTTTAATCAGTCCTAGTCTAATGATTTTGACTCCTTGGTACATTCCTAGGATGTTTTAAGCTTCCTGTGCCTCCCGGGTTGGGAGGCCTCAAACAATCACATGCGCAGCTGTACGAGTCCTGCAGGCAGGCTAGAAAGCCATCAGAGGGGTTTGGGGATTGAAACACCCTTTCAAATGCAGAAGACTAAAGCCCTGAGCTGACTTTTTCCAGAGTGTGTCAGAAGAGTGGAAAAGCAGAGTACAAAGGCTGGCAGACTTTGGTTTTTTGGGTACATGCTCAGGAAATACCAGGGGGAAGCCCTGAGATCTGACTCGCCTTGCCCATCAGATCTCTGCCACATGACCTTGTCACGGGTGGGATTCCTCACGCTGGCTCCCGGAAACTTTCACTTTCACAGTCCAGTATGATCTCATGTTTATTACACTTTCAGTAATCCTACCCCTACATAAGGTTGTATTCTGAGGCTAGAACTTTGACATATTTGGGGGGAAACTTAATTCAATCTCTAATACAGTGTATAAAGAATCAGGTCCTTGTGACCTAGGAGGCCCTGTATTCCCACTGATAAGTCGGGAAGGGATATTTTGTTCCACTCGAGGACTATCACGTTAGGGCTTAAGAGGTGCAGATTCTATCTTTAACTAATTTTCCTTTGTAAGATTATTTTTATCCAGGTCTAAGTTTCTCAAGTTCCCAAACAGGACAGATTCCTCACTCAGTAGGCTAAAGATCCCCACCCTTATGCCTGTCAACATGTCTCCCAATATTGACCCTGATGCTTGTACTTCACAGTCAGAATATTCTGATCTATGTCTAAGACATTACCATCTACCAGTCCTTCGGTTCTACCCTTCCCCACACCCTCATGTGAACACCAGAGTGTGTGCTAGCCCAGAGGGGTAGTCAGTTTCTCTAAGTTCTCTTATATTAGTGACTTTTACTACTGGTCCATGCATACATGATAATTAACTTTTTCTGATCTAGTGTGCTCCTGCCCTTGACTGGGATTCTCGCTCTCTTCTGTCTGCCTGCCAGAGGACTGCAGCCTGCTGTGCTGCTAAGTTTCTACCATTTAGGACTGCTGGTTAGCATACTGGACAGCAGAGACTTGATTTGAGGTATTTTTCTGTGGGGAGAATAAAGTAAGATTGCAAAACTGGTTTGTAATGTATTAGACCAAAAAATGAGTGTTAGAAAAATGCTAGTAAATTAAACTTTAATAAATAAAATAGATAAGGATAATAAGAGCAAGATAAAAACTCTCTTGGCCACTTTTGGTTTTTGGCTTTCAAACTCACTAGCCATAAAACAGGAGCAATGCTAGCTCCTGAACATATCAGTCCTTATATATGTATATATATTCTTAATATGGTTTATTCTTTCCCTGGAAATATTTCTCCAGTTTCTAATTCACTCCCCATGTCTCATTTTCTTTACCACATGGCTTGTTCACATCTCATGCCTTAAAAGGAAATGACTCTGATTGACCTCCGTTTACTTTTATCTATATTTTACTGAATAGTGTTTAAAAGTCTTCACCACTTTTAAATTACTTATATTATCTAAATACTTTAAAACGCTCCTCTACCACTGTCACCCCCAATCTATACATTTAAATTCCAAGAAAAGACCTGTCCTTTGCTTATAAGTAGGTGCTTGACAAACTCTTGCTAGGAAAATTAATGTGCTCATATTTATAAATGTCTCAACAAAAATCAGTGGGATGTGCTGATCCTTTAAATGATCATATCTAGTTTTCCTCTAACAGCCTACAATCTAGAATCTAATTCCAATTATTCCTTAAAACCACTCTAAGTCAACAATGATTTCAATTACCAAATTCAATTTCTCAATCCTATGTGCAGAATTTGTGATTGTTGACATTGTCTTTCTCATTAAAATTCTTCTTTCTCAACTTCAATAGCTCTGTATTCTCCTATGTCTTACTGTACTGTCATACCTGATATTTCCCCATTTGCTTTTCTCCTTGCCTACAAGTGCTCCATGAGCTGGTACCTTTTTCTCCAGCTATCTTGTTGCCTTATGAAATCTCAGACTCATAGAACTTCACATATGTTACTTGGATATAGTGTCTGAATTAAAGATTCAAATTTTCAACTTACCTACTAGGCATTTTTATACAGATATTCTATACTATAGAACTGAAAAATAAAATTTAGAAGCAAAACTAAATTGCATTGTTTTAAACTTTTAAAAAGATAGGGAAACATACTCTTTACAACCCAACAGTAACATTGATGACAAGAAGACCATGTGGCAACATTTTCAGGGTGCTAACATCAAGTAATTTTGAGATTATAGCTATAGATCCAAACAGTAATTTGAATGTAAGAGACAATATTCTCAGTCAAATAAGACCTGACAAGTTTACTTCACAAGTCTTCTCTGAGGACATTATTAGTGGCAGTTCTCCAGAAGGGAGAAGTAAACCCATGAACACACTCTGAGATGTATTAAAAGAATGCTGAACAAATAACTCAGTGAATTTTACGGTTTTCTAATCAAGCAAACCTCCTCATGTTATACAGTATTGGTCAGGCTCTGCTGAGATAGTAAATTAACCTCGGTCACTCAGTGGCTTAATCTAACAGAAGTCTATCTTCACATCATGTGTGCATATAACATAATATCCACACAGCAGAAAATCTTTGTCCTTTTTGAACATGTGGAATATTGTTTTAAAAGGACCAAATATTAGGCCACAAAGAAATCTCTAATAAATAGCATAAAGTCAACATCATAGAATTGTTAAATTATAATGCAGTAAAATTAGAATCAGTGAAACAATGATAATAAAAATTTCCCATATGTCCAGAAGCTAAAAAAAAAAAAAAACTGTGAATAAAAAATTGTCTAAAAAGAATAAAAATTATAAGATATCAGGTTGTTTCTGAATTACAGAAGAAACAGACACATACACAAAAAGAATCAAGGTATATATGAGGCTACCTGGCAAACAGAATTCTGAGAAGTTCTCCTAAATTCCTATCTCTCCTCAAAATTCCCTTCCCTCAGCATAGGTAGGATTGTGACTATGACAAGACAGTCATTCTTTTAATTGAGTTACCAGTTCAGTTCAGTTCAGTCGCTCAGTCGCATCTAACTCTTTACGACCCCATGAATCACAGCACGCCAGGCCTTCCTGTCCATCACCATCTCCTGGAGTTCACTCAGACTTGTGTCCATCGAGTCAGTGATAACATCCAGCCATCTCATCCTCTGTCGTCCCCTTCTCCTCCTGCCCCTAATCCCTCCCAGCATCAGAATCTTTTCCAATGAGTCAACTCTTCACATGAGGTGGCCAAAGTACTGGAGTTTCAGCTTTAGCATCAGTCCTTCCAAAGAAATCCCAGGGCTGATCTCCTTCAGAATGGACTGGTTGGATCTCCTTGCAGTCCAAGGGACTCTCAAGAGTCTTCTCCAACACCACAGTTCAAAAGCATCAATTCTTCGGCACTCAGCCTTCTTGATAGTCCAACTCTCACATCCATACATGACCACTGGAAAAACCATAGCCTTGACTAGACAGACCTTAGTCAGCAAAGTAATGTCTTTGCTTTTGAATATACTATCTAGGCTGCTTATAGCTTTTCTTCCAAGGAGTAAGCATCTTTTAATTTCATGGCTGCAGTCACCATCTGCAGTGATTTTGGAGCCCAGAAAAATAAATTCTGACACTGTTTCCTATACAGCAAAGGTGAAGGAATTTTGCATATTTAATTTAAAGTCCCTTATCAGTTGACTTTGTTGTTGTTCAGTCACTCAGCTCTGTCTGACTCTGCGATCCCATGGACTGGAGCACAGAAGGCTTCTTTGTCCTTCACTATCTCCTGGAATTTGCTCAAATTCATGTCCACTGAGTGGGTGATGCCATCCAACCATCTCATCCTCTGTAGTCCCCCCTCCTCCTGCCCTCAATTTTTCCCAGCATCAGGGTCTTTTCCAATAAGTGGGCTCTTTTGCATCAGGTGGCCAAAGTGTTGGAGTTTCAGCATTGGCCTTCCAATGAATATTCAGGGTTGATTTCCTTTAGGATTGACTATTTCAATCTCCTTGCAGTCCAAGGGAGTCTCAAGAGTCTTCTCCAGCTCCACAGTTGACTTTGAGTTATTTCAAAGGGAGATTGTTCCCAGTAGGCCTGACCTAATTAGTTAAGCACTCAAAAAAAAAAAAAAAAAAGAGATTCCCCTGTTGTTTTGAAGAAGCAAGCTGCACTATTGTGAGGACCGGGTGGTTAGGGCATGGTCTCTAGAAGCCCTGCAGGGGTAAACTGCCAGCCCAACAACCATCAGGTAAACAAACAGGGACTTTAACTTGCAGCTAACAGTTTGAATTTAGTCATCAGTCTGAGGGATACGGGAAGTAGATCTTTCCCTAGACAAGCCTGCAGATGAGGGTGCATCAGGCCTTCATTATAATATATGTAATGCTGCAGAAAGTGAAACAGTGAAAGTGAAGCCGCTCAGTTGTGTCCGACTCTTTGTGAGCCCATGGATGGAAAATCCATCCATGGGATTTTCCAGGCAAGAGTACTGGAGTGGGTTGCCATTTCCTTCTTCAGAGGATCTTCCCAACCCAGGGATCAAACCTGGGTCTCCCGCGTCTATGTAGGCAGATGCTTTACCATCTGAGCCACCAGGGAAGTCTGCTGCAGAAGTCTCAGCTAAAAAACACCAGGCTCTTAACCCACAAAAACTGTGATACATTTGTTTTAAACCTCCAAGGTTGTGGTAAATTTTTATACAGCAATACGAAATTAATACAGGCTGATAAAATTTGATCTCAAACCAAATGAAGTAGAAATGTCTAATATATACCCATTTTACTGAAGTGTGTAGATGCAAAATCCCTAATATTAGTTACCTGAATTCAATAATGTATGGAATTAATACATCATGTGGGTTTTAGCAGAGGTTGATTCTTATGTCATTTTCATCTTTTCTACTCCCAACTCCAAATCCCACTCATCTATCCAATATTTCTGAGTAACAAGCCTGAGAAGCCTGCATAAGATGAGACAGCATGAGTGCAGGAGAAGAACCATTGTGGTATCTCTACTCTCTGGGGTATACAAGGGCTGGGGAAGAAGAGATGATCATGGATCCTGGAGACCCATGGACACACCCCTACCCTTGAGGGAGGGGTTCCTCATGAATTTCCCTTGGTCTTTAGGAGCTAAGAAGGAGCTGAAATGGTGATGTGAGCTGAGATGACTTCATCTTTAAGGCTTAGAAAGAGCAAAGTTATTATAAACCAGAAAGTTTTTCCTCTGATCCAGATTGACAGAGACTTCTGAAACCTTTTTCTATTCCACAGAAAGCTTCCACTGCCAGACACAATTAGTGGACAAAGAAAAATTACAACACTCCTGAGGGAGTACTATATCCAGAGAGTAAAAGACTAAGAATATATACATATAATATTCATAAATTCTAAGGACAAAACACAATCTGACAAACTTTCAGATTTTTTTTTAAGTTATTCACAAAGGAAAAGTAATCACAGAACTTCAGACTTCTGGTTAGTATTGGATTATTTCTCACTTTAACTTATATTCTTTGAGTGTTATACAACTATGTTGCACCCCCACTGCAACACACTTAAATCTATAAAGGTGATTTTCAAGAAATGAGATTGTATCAGTATAGTTTGGCACTGATGACTTTGCTATGCTTATGTATGCATGCTAGATTGCTTTAAATCATGTCAGGCTCTTTGTGACCTTATGGATTGCAGCCTCCCACACTCATCTGCCCATGGGATTCTACAGGCAAGAATACTAGAGTGGGTTGCCATTTCCTTCTCCAGAGGATCTCTCTGACCCGGGGGTTGAACCTGTATCTCTTATGTCTCCTGCCATTGGCAGGTGGGTACTTTACCACTAGCACCACTTGGGAAGGCACTATACCTATAATGGGTAGCTATTAATTAGGATTTAAAAAATTCTTACTCCCAACTCCAAAATGACAGAGTCAACATGTAAGTGAGAAAGAAAAATATTCACAGATAATGTAAGCACTGAAAGAATCCATCAGCAGCATAACCTATCTGAGTGAAATACAGGAGAACAATAAATGGATCAGTGCAAAAATGGCAAGAAAGGACATTGTGGAGTAAATAACATTTCAATGCATACAAATTAAAGCAAAGCATATGTAGAAAACTGTCCAGGAAGAAGTGACTTAATGATATTTTAAATATAAGGGGCCAATTGTAAATAAAAACTTGTTAATATTACTCAGCTATATCAGCAAAACTTAGCACATGGAAGAGAGGATGAGTGGTATTTTGAAAAGAGAAAACTAGTAAAAGGATCCTCAAGTCTCATCTATGTCATGGAGGAGAAAAGTGGGCAGGTAAAAATATTTAAAGTCACAATTTATTGGCAGAAACATATTGGTTGAAAATGTTTTGGAAATCTTGATTGTATATGAGAGTAAAGAAATGGAAAATAATATTAAAAATTTATATATGTATATAACTGAGTCACTTTGCTGTATGGCAAAGTGTGCCATTTACAGTGGCACAGAATTGTAAATCAACAATATTTTAACTTAAAAAATTTAAAAAAATAGTAAAGAAACATGTGTTTGACAGTGAGCATTGAGAAAAGAACACAGTAGTTAATGCAATGAAAAGCTTAATGAAACTCTCAAATTAAGAAATGAAAAAGGATATGGATAACAATTTGATCAAACTGAAAAAATATGGAAAAGAAAAAACATGAACCAACATCAAATAAAAGAATGACTATAAATACAGTGATACATCATTAAAGCATTTAGTCATAACAGTCCTGGTAATTAAGATCAATAATCCTGGAGATGACAACTAAAATGGCTTGACAAAAAAACCACCTTCTAAAAAGTTCAGAGACCTAACAAGAGACTGCGAAATTGTGAGACTGAAAATAGGAAGAGAACTACACCTCAGAGCGGAACCAGAAGTGCTTGTGCCTTGGGAGCAAATGCCCATATAGAAAAGGCAGCTCAGAGACAGTTTCTGGTGAAGGGTAAGAGATGTGAGGTGTAGGGGGCTGAGTCTGAGCTTACACGGAGTAAGCAAAAGGGGAAGAACTTTTATTCCTAACACTTCCTGCCATCTAGGGCTTTTGCACTGAGACCATTTTCCAATTTTTGGGAAGTTGCTGAAAGGATGGATATTCTTAGTGTTTTTGTGAGGTAGAGGAAATGAGGTTTGGAGTTTTGTGCCCACCAACAGCAGAAGCTCAATTGTTAACAGTGCTAACCTGGACTGGGACTCTGGAGAGCTATTTTTTGACTATGTTCTGGATACTCATCTAGTTGAACAAGGAAATTCTCAGCCCTTGTTTCTGAGAATGTTACTGCCCTCAGATGCCCTGCAAAAATAGGCAAAATCCTCCCTCAAGAAGTCTTCATCATCCTAGATTTGAAGTTATCTCTGAAAATATTTTTCTAATAATATATTCAGAAAATACTATAAATCATACCTGGTGACAAGATAAAATGATCCAGAAACAAGAGAAAATATCAAGGGACTTTAGATAATAAAAGTGATCAGATACAGACTTAAAACAACATCTCTATTTCTGAGATTAAAATCATACTTTAAAAATATCAGGAAGAAATTGGAAACTAATACAAGTAACATTAAAGCACTGAAGAAGACCTGAGTAGAAATTATAAACATTAATAACAAGTTAAAAACGAATGAATGAATTTAAAAACAGATTGATAAGCAGAGGATGTTAAAGAAATTATCTACAATTGCAGTCCATGGGGTCGCTAAGAGCCGGACACGACTGAGCGACTTCACTTTCACTTTTCACTTTCATGCATTGGAGAAGGAAATGGCAACCCACTCCGGTGTTCCTGCCTGGAGAATCCCACGGACAGGGGAGCCTGGTGGGCTGCCGTCTATGGGGTAGCACAGAGTCGGACACGACTGAAGTGACTTAGCAGCAGCAAGGACTAAAAGCAAGGATGAAAAATACAGAATGGTAAGGGCTATACTTTATACAGTATGAAGGTCTAAGATACACTTGAGTCCAAGTAAATAAGAAGAGAGATAGTGAAGAAATAATATTTGAAGAGATAATGGCTAAGAACTTCTGGTACCAGATAAATACATAAATTCAAAGATTTGAGGAGGATATATTTAAAATACATAACACGTGGGTTCAGGCATGCATACACAAAGTACACAAAGAGGAAACTTTGAAAACTAGAAAATGAAAAATCTTAAAAGCAACTAGAAGAAAAGCTAAGTTGCACTCAAAAGCATGATAGATTGACGGCTAATTTCTTTCTACGACCTTTGGAAGTTACAAGAACAATAGAAAAAGACCTCTAGGCTGATAGAAAATAATTAATGAGCTAAAATTCTCTACCTAGTGATTATACCCCGGAAGAATGAAATCAAAGATATTTTCTGATCTGAAGCAAAGCAAACAAAACTGAGAATACCTTATCAGCAAATGCAAACTGAAAATTCTTTTTTTTTTCTAATTTTTTTGGAATGTATAACTTTACAATGTTGTTAGTTTTTGCTGTAAAGCAAAGTGAATCAGTTATCCATATCCATATACTCCTCCCTTTTTTAGATTTCTTTCTCATTTAGGTCACCATAGAGCATTGAGTAGAGTTCCCTGTGATATACAGTAGGTTCTCATTATTTATCTATAGTAGTGTATATATGTTAATCCCAGCCTCCCAGTTCATCCCACCCCCACTTCCATCCTTGGTATCCATAAGTTTGTTCTCCACATCTGTGTCTCAATTTCTGCTTTGCAGATAAGTTCATCTGTACTATTTTTCTAGATTCCACATATATGCAATATTATATGATATTTGTTTTTCTCTTTCTGACACACTTCACTCTGTATGACAGTCTCGAGGTCCATCCATGTTTCTGCAAATGGCACTATTTCATTCCTTTTTATGGCTGAGTAATATTCCATTATGTGTGTGTGCGTGTGTGTGTGTACATATGCATACACATATACCACATCTTCTTTATCCATTCTTCTGTTGATGGACATTTGGTTTGCTTCCATGTCCTGGCTATTGTAAATAGTGCTGCAATGAACACTGGGGTGCATGTATCTATTTGAATAATGGTTTTCTCTGAGAATATGCCCAGGAGTGGGATTGCTGAGTCATATGGTAGTTCTATGTTCAGTTTTCTTGAGGAACCTCCATACTGTTCTCCACAGTGATTGTACCAATTTACATTCCCACCAACAATGTAGGGAAGGGGTCCCTTTTCTCCACATCCTCTCCAGCATTTATTGTTTGGAGATTTTTTTGATGATGGCCATTCTGATTGGTGTGAGGTGATACCTCATTGTAGTTCTTTTTTTTTTTTTTTTTATAAATTGATTTAATTGGAAGTTAATTACAATATTATAATGGTTTTGCCATACATTGACATGAATCCACCATGGGTGTACTTGTGTTCTCCATCCTGAACTTCCTTCCCACCTCCCTCCCCATCCCATCCCTCTGGGTCATCCCAGTTGCACCAGCTCCGAACACCCTGTCTCATGCATCAAACCTGAACTGGCAATCTGTTTCATATATGATAATATACATGTTTCAATGCCATTATCCCAAATCATCTCATCCCCGCCCTCTCCCACAGAGTCCAAAAGACTGTTCTATACATCTGTGTCTCTTTTGCTGTCTCGCATACAGGGTTATCGTTACCATCCTTCCAAATTCCATATATATGCATTAGTATACTGTATTGGTGTTTTCCTTTCTGGCTTACTTCACTCTGTATAATAGTCTCCAGTTTCATCCACCTCATTAGAACTGATTCAAATGTATTCTTTTTAATGGCTGAGTAATGCTCCATTGTGTATATGTACCACAGCTTTCTTATCCATTCATCTGCTGATGGACATCTAGGTTGCTTCCATGTCCTGGCTATGATAAACAGTGCTGTGATGAACATTGGGGTACACATGTCTCTTTCAATTCTGGTTTCCTTGGTGTGTATGCCCAGCAGTGGGAAATAGAACTGCCCAGCAGTTCTATTTCCAGTTTTTTAAGGAATCTCCACACTATTCTCCATAGTGGCTGTACTAGTTTGCATTCCCACCAAGACTGTAAGAGGGTTCCCTTTTCTCCACACCCTCTCCAGCATTTATTTACAAACTGAAAATTCTTAAGGTGATTATAAAACAGAAGTAAAATGATCCCAGATAGAAACTTTGTTATAATAGATAATTTTATTTGTATAAATAAAAATCTTAATTCTAATGATAAAGTTAGAAATAAACCTGAAAAATTATAAACACAGAAGTTTTATTTGATCAAATAAAATTGAAAAATGCATATTTAGACATGAAATATTTGAATATCCCAGTTGATTTACAGATTTTTAAAATACAAATCTTAATAGTTATAAGTGGCATGAACTACAGACACGAAAATACTCTGGGGAAGAGCTAAGTCTCTGCTGACCACATGCATGTCTTCTCTAGATCATCTTGTTCTTAACTATGTCTGGGGAAAAGGAGGACGTTTAGGAGATCAAGAGATTTGGGACTACCAAAATAGCTCCCATTACCCAACTTTCCTCACAGCTTAACTTTGGCTAAATATATATTTGATTTTGAGTTTGAATGTGGCATACCCAGGACAGGAATATTTGGGACATCTGTTCTACCAGTATAATTTCAGAGATTAAAACCTGAGATATCTTTAAAAAATTGTGTAATTCTATATACTTTCAATCATCTAAATTAGAATATCTAAAGATAGGGCCCAGAAATCTGTCTTTCTAAAAATTTCTCAATCCAGCTCTAAACTGAGAACAGGTATGTGGAATCCACATCGATAAGAAAATCTGCGATTTACACTAACAAATCTGATTAGTTCAGATTAGGGTGCTATAAAGCAGCAGCCATTAAGATTGTTGCCCTGAAGAGTCTTTCAGTTTAATTGGGAGAAAAAATGTATAGGATAAGTTATACACTTATAAAGGTCATGACAAATGGAAGCATAGCACAGGGAAAAGTGAGGCAGAGTCAAGGATGGTATTGTAGAAGAGGTAACATGTGATAAAAAGGGAGTGAGAAGGGAGGGCCAGGAAAAATTGTTAAGATGTGGATTTTTCAGACAAAGGGATTGGTATATAAAAACCACAGTACTAAAAATTCTTAATGTTTTTCAGTTTAGTTCAGTTCATTTCAGTCGCTTAGTCGTGTCTGACTCTTTGTTGTTTTCATAGGTCCTTAAATCTGGGAGTGAACCAACTTCCCCAGGGGAGACCTTGAGAACTTCCATTTATAATCAAACAATTAACTCATGTTAACAATTCATGAAATTCTATGCATTTGGCGTACAATTGTGATTAATATATACTTTGGAACATTTTCAAGTGGAATCCTTTGTTTAAATAGTCTCTTCCCATTGCTCTTGCGACCATTCTCCTTTGATTACAGCCAATATGAGAAACAAGAGATATTTGTAAAGATATATGCAAAGATATTTGTATTGATATATGCAATGAGGGTACTAGTAGCGGTGGTGGTGATGATAGTGAGAAAGATCTCATATGTGAACAGTGGGCCAACCCTTGCTACTTTGCCTAGAGTCCAGGTATAGAACCAGTGGTGTGTGAAGAACCAGGGGAGAAGGTAGAATGAGCAGACAGTACAGCCTGGATCTGATAACTCTTTAAAACACCGATATCAGGGATTAACACTGAATGAAAACTAAGAGGGAAATTATCAGCCTTCATTCTGTGGGTTCTTTAAATGATTTGTATATTTACTTTACAAATAAATAAAATAACTTCCCCTACATTGGTTTAAATGGAGCCATGGCATCATGGACTGCAATTTCAGTGCTACCAAGAAAGCTATTGCTATGGTTTCCATTATGTGGATGCTATAAATCCATGAAACTACACCAGTACACAACACAATTATGCAACTCTACTGCAGCACATCAGAATTATTTTTCCAGTTTTTTTTTTTTACTTTGCACACCAGAAAAGCCTAAATCCACACACACACACACAAAAATTAGTAAAATTATTATAACAAAATAGCATCCTTGATTCCCGTATTCTGATTACAATTTTCCGCATATTTTAGGAGGGAGGTTCAAAGCTTAGTAATACTTCTAAGCTACATATTTTCACATGTTTTACATCTTTCTTGATTCAGTTTTCATTTATTTTTCCCACTTCGAGGTGCACACATTTTAATAGCAAGGAGAATGTTGGCAATTTTTTATATTCTGGTGGAATCTTACCAAATATGATTCTTCATTGTAACATAAGACATGTTTGAGTGCATTAAGTTCTTCCTAATAGAAATAGTGCTAGAATAAATGAGAACTTTAAATCAATATTAGGTTTGCTAGTAATTCATTAAAATTTAACATTGTAATAGTTACACAATTGAGAATAAGAATTCTGGTTTCCATTCTTTTTCTGAATGTTTAAATGAATGTAACATTTGTGTTGTTTGTCATTTCCTTACTTCAGTTCCCTAAATGTGATCCTTAGAGGAATAAGGTAGATCTGTATAAAAAGGATCAATCATGCTGATAGTATTAATCAATGTTTAGTATTGTGATACTTACTCATAGTAAATAGCCTAGATGCTTAGGCAAACACTTCTCACCAAAAAGAAATATTTAAAAGTACATGTCTTGGGTTCCTTTTGAAGTCTCTAATATATTTACACTCACATGTTCACATTTATGATATTTTTACCATCTGTATCACTTCTTTAAAACTGCCTAGTAGTATTAATTCTTTAACAATATTTGTATAATTTAATTCAGTGGGCATTATTTAAGAAACTCTTATGGAAATTATGTACTGCTGGGTGCTCTGGAGTACATAAACACAGGCTCATATAAGATTCCTCATAAGATTATTATTTAGTTAGGAAAAGAAGCCTAACTCTCAAACAATATAAAGTGAAGTGAAGTCGCTCAGTCGTGTCCGACTCTTTGCGACCCCATGAACTGTAGCCCACCAGGCTCCTCCGCCCATGGGATTCTCCAGGCAAGAATACTGGAGTGGGTTGCCATTTCCTTCTCCAGGGGATCTTCCCAATCCAGGGATCGAACCCAGGTCTCCCGCATTGCAGGCAGTCGCTTTAACCTCTGAGCCACCAGGGAAGCAATATAAAGTGGAATATTATTCAACGTTGAAAACATTATGTACTAAAATAAATTTTCTAGCTTTATGGATGATAGACTTTGTTGAGGTTACTGCTCAAATTTTGCATTTAGATAGGACCTAGAGAACTGAGAAGAAAAGGCAATAATCTGTGAACTCATGGGTTCATGATACCAGGCCATTCTTTTTCTTTCTTTCCTTCTCAATGTGCACCCATCATTTCTCCACCCCTGTGGGCCCTTCATCATCTCAAGCTTCCAAAATGTCCCAGGGGGAAAAACATAGAGTCTCCAAACAGACTTTGAATAATCATAAACTCTTTTTTGCTTCTATTGGCTAAAAGTAGCTTATGATGCTTGGGTCATTTGTTGCTTATCTGTCTCTTGGAGCCATGACTTGCCTTTGAGTACAAACCTTTAGTAGGTCATTGTATTATGCTCTGGTGTCTCATTGGTCTTCTGGTCCTGTAGCCCTCAATCTACATGCCCCTCTGAGTGCTGTGTAGCATATGCAGGTGTATTTCTCTAGAGGTGGGGGTAAACAAGCTGCAATAAAGCATATAATCCAACCTCTTAATTATCTCTTTTCTACTAAAAACCTGTTGTTAAAGGTAGTACCTATGAAAATGAAAGTATCAATTTATCATTCTCCACAAGAGCTTTAGAAAAGTTGACAATGTGCTCTTCCCTCACATCCAGTACTACTTTCAGAAGCTTACTAAACCAAACTCACTGGACTACTGATCCTGAGCTAATATATTTTTGAGATATGATCACTCTCAGTAAGATATGAAACTGATATCGGCACAAGACACAAAAGCAAATTGATATGTCTTTTCTGGTTTTAAGGGTGGATCATATCACATTTTATTTATAAAGAATAACTTCCCTGTTCTAGAATATCTTACAATAGGAAAAAACACTAGACTGTTCAGGTATGACCTAAATAAAATCCTTTATGGTTTTACAGTGGAAGTGACGAAGAGATTCAAGGGATTAGGTCTGATACAAGGCCTGAAGAACTACGGATGGAGGTTCATTACATTGTACAGGAGGCAATGATCATGACTATCCCCAAGAAAAAGAAATGCACAAAGACAAAATGGTTGTCTGAGGAGGCCTTACAAATAGCTGAGAAAAGAAGAGAATCTCAAGGCAAAGGAGAAAAGGAAAGATATACCTATTTGAATGCAGAGTTCTGAAGAATAGCAAGGAGAGACAGAAAACCTTCCTCAGTGATCAATGCAAAGAAATAGAGGAAAACAACAGAATGGGAAAGATTAGAGATCTCTTCAAGAAAATTAGAGATATCAAGAGATATCATGCAAAGATAGGCACAATAAAGAACAGAAATGGTATGGACCTAACAGAAGCAGAAGATATTAAGAAGATATTAAGAAGAGCTGGCAGGAATACACAGAACTATACAAAAAAGATCTTTATGACCCAGATAACCATGATGGTGTGATCACTCACCTAGAGAGTCAGACATCCTGAAATGCGAAGTCAACTGGACCTTAGGACATATCATTATGAACAAAGCTAGAGGAGGTGATGGAATTCCAGTTGAGCTATTTCAAATTCTAAAAGATGATACTGTGAAAGTGCTGCATTCAATATGCCAGCAAATTTGGAAAACTCAGCAATAGGCACAGGACTGGAAAAGGTCAGTTTTTATTCCAATCCCAAAGAAAGGCAATGCCAAAGAATGTTCAAACAACTGCACGATTGTACTCATTTCACATGCTAGCAAAGTAATGCTCAAACTTCTCCAAGCCAGGCCTCAACAGTACATGAACCATAAACATCCAGATGTTCAAGCTGGATTTTGAAAAGGCAGAGGAACCACAGATCAAATTACCAACATATGTTTGATCATCAAAAAACCTGGAGAGTTCCAGAAAAAACATCCCTTTCTGCTTCATTGACTATACCAAAGCCTTTGATGGTGTGGGTCAAAACAAACTGTAGAACATGGTTAAAGAGATGGGAATACCAGATTGCCTTACCTGCCTCCTGAGAATTCAGTATACAGATCAAGAGGTAACAGTTAGAACTGGACTTGCAACAACAGACTGGTTCCAAATAGGGAAAGGAATACGTCAAGGCTGTATATTGTCACTCTGCTTATTTAACTTATATGCAGAGTACATAATGGGATATGTCAGGCTGAATGAAGCACAAGCTGGAATCAAGATTGCTGGGAGAAATATAATAACCTCAGATAAACAGATGACACCAATGTATTCATTTACTTATGGAAAAAGTAAAGACAAACTGAAAAGCCTCTTGATGAGAGTGAAAGAGGAGAGGAAAAAAAATTGGCTTAAAACTCAACATTCAGAAAACTAAGATCATGGCATCTGGTCCCATCACTTCAAGGCAACTAGATGGGGAAACAATGGAAACAGTGAGATACTTTATTTGTTGGTGCTCCAAAAATCACTGCAGATGGTGACTGCAGCCATGAAATTAAAAGATCCTTGCTTCTTGGAAGAAAAGCTATGATCAATCTAGATAGCATATTAAAAAGCAGAGACATTACTTTTCCAACAAAGGTCTGTATAGTCAAGGCTATGGTTTTTCCAGTAGTCATGTATGGATGTGTATAAAGTCATGTGTAAAGAAACCTGAGAGCCAGAGAATTGATGCTTTTGAACTGTGGTGTTGAAGACGCTTGAGAGTCCTTTGGACTACAAGGAGATCAAATCAGTCAATCCTAAAGGAAACCAGTCTTGAATATTCATTGGAAGGACTGATGTTGAATCTGAAACTGCAATAGTTTGGCCACCTGATGGAAAGAACAGAGCCATTTGAAAAGACCCTATTGCTGGGAAAGATTATTGAAGGCAGGAGAAGGGGATGACAGAGGATGAGATAGTTGGATGGCATCACTAACTCGATGGGCATGAGTCTGAGCAAGCTCCAAATGTTGGTGATGGACAGGGGAACCTGGTGTGCTGTAGTCCATGGGGTCACAAAGAGTTGGACATAACTGAGTGAATAAACTGAACTGAAATATGATAATTTTATAATTCTCCTGGCTCTTAAGTGCTAGTTGTTCAGTCATATCCTCCTCTTTGCGACCCCATGGACTATAAGCCACTGAGTTCCTCTGTCCATGGAATTCTTCAGGAAAAATACTGAATGGGCTGCCATTCCCTTCTCCAGGGGATCTTTCTGACCCAGGGATTGAACCTGGATCTCCCGCATTGCAGGCAGATTCTTTACCTTCTGAGCCACCAGGCAAGTCCAGGCTCTTAAATTCTTTCTCTATAAGAGACCTTCCTCTGGGAAATAGTGACTTCATATTTAATGTTTTAGATCCTTTTAATGTGTTTTCTTGAAATAACAGCTTTGATAAGAGGCAAGGCATTTAACTTGGTTTCAATTAGTGCCAAATGGTCTCTACAATTCTTTCTTTCCCAAATGAGAGGTATTTTTCTCAGTCTAGGCAAACTCATATAGAATATAAATTTCATATGACTTAATAAACCTACCAGCCCCTATTTGTACACATGCAAGGTGGCACTAGTGGTAAAGAACCCACTTTCCAATGCAGAAGATGTAAGAGACACAGGTTTGATCTGTGGGTTGAGAACATTCTCTGGAGGAGGGCACGGCGACCCACTCCAGTAGTCTTGCCTGGAGAATCCCATGAACAGAGGAGCCTGGCAGGCTGTAGTCCACAGGGTTGCGAAGAGTCAGACATGTGACTTAGCACACACACAGTAGATGTCTAGGTCTGAGTTTGTAGTCTTCTGACCACTTCTATGTATCCAGTCAGATGGATAATACTTCTAAGAAGTTTATACTAGGACTAGCAATGACCCTGCTATTTTCGGTTATTTAATAACTCAATAGAAAAATTGTTTCCCCATGTCTCCTCTCTTGGGATTATGACTAGATTATGGGATTATGATTTGGGATTATGACTTTGCATTTTACAAAGTTTGGCAACACATTTATCAGTAAATAATATAATTTGGGGATAAAGTATGGGAGAATTATTTTCCTACTTTATAAAAATTCCAGCATTACTGGCTATTTAATAGTAAGTCTTACAATTTACAGGACTTCCCTGGTGGCTCAGATGATAAAGCGTCTGTTTACAATGCAGGAGACCTGGGTTTGATCCCTGGGTCGGGAAGATCCCTGGAGAAGGAAATGGCAGCCCACTCCAGTACTATTGCCTGGAAAATCCCATGGATGGAGGAGCCTGGTAGGCTACAGTCCATGGGGTCACAAAGAGTCAGACATGACTGAGTGACTCCACTTTCTCTCTTTCTTTTGTTATAATTCACATTCTAATAGGCAGTGGTGCCCTATATTTGGTTTAAAATGAATCATTTTACTCATATATATCTTGAACTTGAATATTGCAGAACATTGCTTTTACCACATAAATATAGGACCAGTGATATTTAGGAGATAGGATATTTAGTAGAGAAGGGAGCACTTCCAATTTCTTCAGTGACCTTCTTTAATTAAAATTACCTATAGGTATGGAAAAAAGGGATCCTTCCTACACTGTTGGTGAGAATGTAAGTTTTTGCAGCCATTGCAGAAAACAGTATGGAGAAAGCTATAAATAGAATTACCATATGATTCAGCAACCCCACTCCTGAACATATATTCAGACAAAACTGTAATTCAAAAAAATACATGCACCCCTATGCCCGTACTCACAATAGCCAAGACATGAATAAATGTCCATCAACAAATGAATGGATAAAGAAGATTTGGTACATATATACAATGGAACACTACTCTGCCCTAATAAGGAATGAAATGCCATTTGTAGCAATATGGATGCCACTAGAGACTGTCATACTAGGTGAAGTAAGTCGGAAAGAGAAAGACAAATACCATATATCACTTATATGTGGAATCTAAACTTTTGCACAAGTAAATCTACCTACAAAACAGAAATGGACTCATAGAAATAGAGAACAGACTTATGGTTGCCAAGGGGGAGGAGGGTAAGGGAAGGATAGATTGGAAGTTTGGAATTATCAGATGTAAACTGGTGTGTATAGAATATTTATTATTTTTTTTAATTTTAATTTTAATTTTTACTTTATTTTACTTTACAATACATTGACATGAATCCACCACGGGTGTACATGCGTTCCCAAACATGAACCCCCCTCCCACCTCCCTCCCCATAACATCTCTCTGGGTCATCATCGTGCACCAGCCCCAAGCATGCTGTATCCTGCGTCAGACATAGACTGACGATTCGATTCTTACATGATAGTTGTATAGAATATTTAAACAGCAAGGTCCTACTCTATAGCATAGTATTATATTCAATATCCTGTCATAATGGAAGAATGTATATATCTATATAACTGAGTACTTTTGTTGTAAAGCAGTAATTAACACATTATACATCAGCTATACTTCAGTTTAAAATAAAAGAAAAAATTGACTATAGTCATCCACTTATAATTTCTTTTGGAACAAATATCTCATATCTGTCAGAGAAAATCCATTGCTCTTCTGTCCCTTGGTTTGATAAAAAGCTAAAAATAGAAACCCTCACTAAGAAAAAAATGAGATTTGAGTCCTATCCACACTGTTAAGATGGTATCACAAGTAGAAACCATCTAATGTGATTAAAGATTATTACATTCAGGTTGTTCAATACACATGATGATATGTTCCTTTATCACAAATAAGAAAAGTCTAGCTAAGCTATCAATAAGTAAGAGAAAGTTCTGTAACACCCAGTTCTGGTGCTAAGAAACTACAAACCTCTCTGACTTGTCACCCTCAAGTGCTGTTATCAGTGAAAATGCTTCAGTTTCAGCTGAATTTTTTCTCATGCATAAATGACCTTTTTGTGAATTAAAGACAGCCTAGTAAGCAAGCATCAGAGTGCATAGCTTGAGTTTATATGACCTCATTGTGTCAGTAGACCATACTAGATGATTGGAATAATTTAGATTGTCAGAATTCCTGGAGTATCTATACTTTCTGGGTTCCTTTGGCACTGAAGAGGCAGAATCAGAGCCAGGGTTGGGATAGTATTCTAGGCATGACTGAATTCATATTCATGCCATTATATAAAGATCAATTTGTTCTTTATTACTTAACCAGAGCAAAAATTAGGAAAAGTAAGATTCTCTATAAACCTCATCAGAAGATATACTAAATAATGCATTGGGATAGCTTTTCTGTATTCATAAGAGGCTTTAAACCTCTTACATTGTATTTAAAATAAACTGAAGTCATTAGTTATGTAATCATCCCTCTGAAAATATTATGGAGCCCATGATGTGTTCTCAGGGCAGCACTTGTGATTCCTGTGTTCTTGACTGTCAAGGTACTTACAGTTTTACTAATTAAGTAGCACTGACCCTCCCCAAACAAGACTTGAATTTGCATACTATCTATAGTACAAGTAGATACCAAAGGGAAAGAGGTCAAAGAATTAGATAGGCAAGAGAAGGGTGAAAGTCAATGATGAAAATGCTATTCTAATGAAGTTGCGGAGACCCCAAAACTGTAATGAAAATAGACTGCAGAGAGTTTAGAAATTTATTTTTTCCAAAAATGGAGATCTAGAAATTGGAATAGTAAAGACAATTAACATTAGTCAATAGTTAGGTCAGTATTGTTGAACAGTTAAGACTATGGATTCAGGAAGCCTCAGAAGCACAAGTTAAATATCCACTTCTATCGTGTACAAAATTAACTAGCTTCTCTGGGCCTAAGGGTTGGGTTTCCCAGGTAGCTCAGTATTAAAGAATCCACTTGCCAATGAAGGAGATCCAAGTTTGATCCTTGGGTCAACAACATCCCCTGGAGGAGGGAGTGGCAACCCATTCCAGTATTCTTGCCTGGAAAATCCCATGGACGAAGGAGCCTGGTGGGTTGTAGTCCAGGGAACTGCCAAGAGTTGGACATGACTGAGCACACACATGTGCCTAAGGGTTATCATCTCTAATGTAGGAATAACACCACCAATTTTATAGGATCATTGTGAGAATTAGCTGAATTAAAATATGAAAAGTGCATAGAAGAGTATGTTAGTTTTTTTTTAAACATTAATGAAGCACTTAACTTTGTTCTGGTCATAAATTTAAGCAATTTACATTTTTTAATCTGATTCAATACAAAGACACTAAGAGGTTTAGACGAAGAAATAAGAATAGACAAAGCGACTTTCCTAAAGTTGCTAAAGCATAGTGTCTAAGAAAAGACATTCATTGACATAGGTAGTTTGAATCCAGAGTCCATGCTCTTAACTCTTTTACCTCACTGTGCAAGCTTTCTTAACTGCTTCACTTCTTCCTGCCTGTACATTTCTTTTCTAAGAACAGTATAGCTGGAAAATATGAAAGAATTTAGTTTTTACAGATGTAATCATTATGGAAAATGCTCTTATCAAAACAACTACTTGTATAACTGGATTTCTGTTGGTTACATGGATATTCTTGCTACAAACTCTCTTACTTTGGGTTAAGTCTACACTTGTCTAAATCTAGTTAGGGAGTGTAGGCTGCCATACAAAATTAGAGTGATCCATTTTGTAAAAGATAAATGTTATTTTATTTAAATTCATATAGTCTGTTTTATAAAGAAGCTCTTAAATGTGTCACTTTGGGAAGAGTTTTTGGCCAGAACAAATGAGGATAGAAGTTTACCCAGACAAGAGGGGACTTATAACAGCCAAAAAGGTCAGAGGTCACATCCAAGAGAGCCAAAGGGAAAAGTAAACAGACATGTTTTGAGGTCCAAGTAGGAGCTATACTCAATTAGGTCAGCCAAAGCAAGCATGAACAGAATCCTATTGAGTCCATGAAGATAACCCACAAAAGCTGTTCTGAGTCCAAAATACAGATGCAAAAAGTGAAGAAAGAGGGAAAAGAGTTAGAGGATTGGCTGAAGAGTTTATAAACAACAATATAGCAAGGCCCAATTCCAAAACTCTGAACAGCAAAATACCATATTCCACAAGTGGTCAGTGTTAAGGTGATCCATCACTTACTTGACTGTTATTGGGAATAAAGAGGAAAACAGAACCCATGATCCCACACAAAGTCACTGTCTTTAATACCATCCACCAGGGATTCCAGTGTGGAAATATTGAAGAAAAAGATTAAAGCACATGGGTAACATACTTCAATAAAATGTCAATACTAAAGAAAGCAAATTAAATTATATGTTGAAATATAGTTTTTTTTAACTAGATTATGATGTAGCATTTTCACAAATGTTTTAACATTCAAATAATTAACTTTTGAATAGCCTGTGTTTCTGCATCTTTTATTTGTAAAAGGGCTTTCGTATGCCAAATCTTTGCTCTTTCCATCCCTGGTGAAACAGATATTTGGGGGCTTTCCCATGATGGCATTGGCTGCCACCAAATAGTTCAGATTTGGAATCTTGACCATTTTGTTTGTTCAGCAGTGATTGTGAAATTGCTGATTATCCTGATTGATCTTATTAATTTAAAAAGGAGTAGAAAGCAGATGAATGGATTAAAAAATGGTATATGTAATATATAAATAGAATACTATACAGCCATAAAAAGAATGAAATAATGCCATTTGCAGCAACAAGGATGAACCTAGAGATTATCACACAAAGTGAAGTAAGTCAGAAACAGAAATATTTTTGATATCACTTCTATGTGGAATCTAAAATAATGAGATACAAGTGAACTTATTTACAAAGCAGAAATAGACTCACAGACATAGAGAACAGACTTGTAGTTGCCAAGGGGAAAAAGGAGCAAAAAGTGAATTAGAAGTTTGGGATTAGCAGACAAGAACTATTATATATAGTAAGTAATGTTGGAGAAGACTCTTGAGAGTCCCTTGGACTACAAGGAGATCCAACCAGTCCATTCTGAAGGAGATCAGCCCTGGGATTTCTTTGGAAGGAATGATGCTAAAGCTGAAGCTCCAGTACTTTGGCCACCTCATGCGAAGAGTTGACTCATTGGAAAAGACTTTGATGCTGGAGGGATTTGGGGCAGGAGGAGAAGGGGATGACAGAGGATGAGATGGCTGGATGGCATCACTGACTCGATGGATGTGAATCCGAGTGAACTCCGGGAGTTGGTGATGGACAGGGAGGCCTGGCGTGCTGCGATTCATGGGGTTGCAAAGAGTCGGACATGACTGAGTGACTGAACTGAACTGAACTGAAAAGGAACAAGATCTTGCTGCATAGCACAGGGAGCTATATTCAATATTTTGTAATAAGCCATACTGGGAAAATGCATAAAAAAGTGTTTGTGTATGCACATGTATATGTGTGTGTGTGTGTGTGTGTGTGTATAAACAGAAACTAATATAGCATTGCAAACCAATATACTTTAATAAAATAAGTTTATAAAATAAAAAAGGAGTGAAAAAATAAAACATTTGATACTAGAAATTAAACCTCTACAAATCATGAACTTGCATGTGGGAGAAGGATGGGAAAATCATTTAGGTATACTAGAAGTGATGAAACTTTAGTTTCATTTGAAGAAACATTGGACTTCAAACAGTAAAATAATTAAAAGAGCATGAATATAATATTGGAAAAATATCCTTGATGATTTTATCTAAGAACATAGAAAAAAATAAAGGATTTCTTTTTCATTTTTCAAATAGAACATCCTTAGCCCCTCTTCAATAATCCCTGTCCTATGCCTTATCCCCCAACACATACACAGTCAAGTTGACTTTCTTAAATTCCAACAATAGTATGGAATGTTTAAAATTCATTTTACATAAAAATTAGGGACAGCGTATAATTCAACCAATGAACACACACACACACACACACACATATACACACAAAACAAGACTATGTAAGGACAACTAATAGTTGCCCCCACCCTGAGTCATTAAAATAACTTTAGACATGAGTTTCAAGAATGTATGGTTATCAGTAATGAACTACTTTCATCAGAGATCTCTTAGTTAATTTAATATGATCCTTTGTATTTACTTAAGAGTATTTCTCCAAAATAAATTTTCTATAATCATTTGAATAAGCCTTTTAGCCACTGTAAGGTGAGTGCAGAGAAAAAGAGAGAGAGCTGGGCAGTCAGGCAAGAAAAGGGAAATTTATTAGAGGGAAAAGAGAGGGTGACTGGCCTTTAAGGAGAACCAGTGTCCTCCCTTTCTGACGGAGTCCTTATATCCCACCAATGAAAAATTATCTGAAGGGATGGTCATGTAGCCGGAGGTCTGGAATCTGGTGGTCTCACAGCTCTGAGAAGATAGATGCCACTGAGATGACAGGGTGCCATTTGGGCAATTTGTTCAGTTTCACAGATCACTGTGATTTGATTCTTTGTTTGTGAGGTCGACATAATGAGCCATCTTATCAATGAGACCCCATGTGAGCCCTATCAGCCACCCTTACCATTGTTTCTCTGAAAATAAGAAGAGCACTCTGATTTTTAAGAGCACTCTGATTTTTTTTAATTATATTTTTTGAAAAATAAACAGTAATTCTATTTTGTCAGACATAAGTTCCCCCCACCTAATTTTTTTTTAAAAGTAAGCGAGAACTTCCCTGGTGGCACAGTGGATGGGAATCTGGCTGCCAATGCAGGGGACACAGGTTCTATCCCTGGTCTGGGAGGATTCCTTATGCTGCAGAGCAACTAAGGCTGCAAGCTACGACTATTGAGCCTGTGTGTCACAATTACTGAGGCTCATGTGCCCTAGGGCCTGTGCTCTCCAACAAGATAAGCCAAAGCAATGAAAAGCCTGAGCGCTGCAATGAAGAGTAGCTTCACTCATGGCCACCAGAGAAACCAATGAAGACCCAGAGCAGCCAAAAATAAAATCATTTTTTTTAAAGCAAGCTAACTGTGTAAGATAACTAAGTTCTTTGTTGTTTTCTAGTGACTCAGTCACGTCTGATTCTTTGCAACCCCATGGACTGCCACAGGCAAGGCTCCACTGTCCTTCACCATCTCCTGGAGCTTGCTCAAATGAATCCACTGAGTCAGTGATGTCATCCAACCATCTCCTCCTTCGTTGTCCCCCTCTCCTCCTGCCTTCTATCCTTCCTATCATCAGGGTCTTTTCTAATGAGTTGGCTCTTTGGATTAGGGGGCCAAAATATTGGAGTTTCAGCTTCAGCATCAGTCCTTCCAATGAATATTCAGGGTTAATTTCATTTAGGATTTACTGGTTTGATCTCCTTGCAGTCCAAGGGACTCTCAAGAGTCTTCTCCAACATCACAATTTGAAAGTATCAATTCTTCAGCCTTTGGAATTCAATTGTGGTAGAAAGTAAGGGGAATTAATTTGATTCCATTTTAATCAGATGAATACAAGCTTTGAATTAGCTCATGGAAATGGTAGTGTTGTCAACCTATTTACTTTTAATCATTTGCAATTTTTAGGGTTATTTTTTTACTCTTAGTTGGCCATTTCCTGTTAGATTGTTTTGGGCCAAAACCACTTCAGTTAGTTAGCACATAATTATAAAGATCTAAACATGGCAAAGGTTCTAGCCAATTGAGTCATCCTGCCTGATGGAAAATCAAAGGATTCATGAGCCATTTCTGCTATTGACTCATGAGCTAGTTTTTCACTTAGTGATAATAAACCAAGATAATAACCCAAGGCGAATGAAGTATCAATAGTTAATTTCATTAGTAATGTTAAAAATTGAATCCATAGAGGCTCTGTGGTGACCCTTTTGCTCCTAAGGACTTAGAGGTGACACTTGCCCCTAAGGACTAAACCAGTTCTCAGTCAACACTATAACATATATATGGCTGCTTCTGCTAAGTCACTTTAGTCGTGTCCAACTCTGTGTGACCCCATGGACCGCAGCCCACCAGACTCCCCCATCCCTGGGATTCTCCAGGCAAAAACACTGGAGTGAGTTGCCATTTCCTTCTCCAATGCATGAAAGGGAAAAGTGAAAGTGAAGTCGCTCAGTCATGTCCGACTCTCAGCAACCCCAGGGACTGCAGCCTTCCAGGCTCCTCAGTCCAATTACATCCTAAATTAAAGGTTTTCCATGAAGCTAAAATTGAGCCTTTACTTCTTGTTATGAGGCATAGGCTTGCCTATCATAATTTACAACATATTCTCTAGTCCTCACCACACTTAAAATGGTGGGAACTGAGATATGTATTTCAGATTTCTTTTGTTCAATTTTGGTTAAGCCACAGAAACTTTTAAAATCCAAAAATGTTTAAACAATATCATTATAAGTACATTAAAATAATAATTGTAGCTAATGTTTTTAGAGCTTACTCTATGAACAAACATTATTCTAGGAATGTTAACCTTTGAAACAAACATATTATTATGTCTACTTTATATAGGAAAAACTAAGACAGAGGCAACTAACTTGCCCAAAATGATGCAATAAGTAAGCTGAAAATAAGGATTTGTTTTCAAGGAATGCCATACTTTAGGTAGTCTTCTACTTTTTCTTTTGTTCTTTTTGCTGCTGCTGCAGTTGTGTCCGATTTTGTGTGACCCTATGGACTGTAGCCCACTAGGCTCCTCTATTCATGGAATTCTCCAGGCAAGAGTACTGGGGTGGGTTGCCATGCCCTCCTCCAGGAGACCTTCCCAACACAGAGACTGAACCCGGGGCTCCTGCAATGCATGCAGATTCTTTACCACTGAGCTACCAAGGAAGTGCTATTCTCTGACTGCTGCTGCTGCTGCTGCTGCTGCTGCTAAGTCGCTTCAGTCGTGTCTGACTCTGTGCGACCCCATAGACGGCAGCCCACCAGGCTCCCCCGTCCCTGGGATTCTCCAGGCAAGAACACTGGAGTGGGTTGCCATTTCCTTCTCCAGTGCATGAAAGTGAAAAGTGAAAGTGAAGTCACTGAGTTGTGTCCAACTCTCAGTGACCCCATGGGCTGCAGCACACCAGGCTCCTCCATCCATGGGATTTTCCAGGCAAGAGTACTGGAGTGGGGTGCCATTGCCTTCTCCCTAGATAAGTTCAAATGACGTGTCTCTGAATTTGTTTAGTCTTTCTTCTAATTGATAAAAGTATGCTATCAGTGTTCTGTACTACATTTTTTCATGTCATTTATTGTTTTCTTTAGCTCCAGTATTTCTCTTATTTACTATTATTTTTTAATTTGTTGTTCAATTGCTAGTTCAGTTCAGTTCAGTCACTCAGCGATCCCATGGACTGCAGTACCCCAGGCCTCTCTGTCCATCTCCAACTCCCGGAGTTTACTCAAACTCATGTCCATTGAGTCAGTGATGTCATCCAACATCTCATCTGTCATCCCCTTTTCCTTGTGCCTTCAATAATTTCCAGTATTAGGGTCTTCTCAAAAGAGACAGTTCTTCACATCAGGTGGCGAAAGTTTGGCATTTCAGCTTCAGCATCAGTCCTTCCAATGAATATTCAGAACTAATTTCCTCTAATATGGACTGGTTGGATCTCTTTGCTGTCCAAGGGGCTCTGAAGAGTCTTTTCCAACACCACAGTTCAAAAGCATCAGTTCTTTGGTGCTCAGCTATCCTTATGGTCCAACCCTCGCATCCATACATGACTACAGGAAAAACCATAGCTTTGACTAGATGGACCTTTGTTGGCAAAGTAATGTCTCTGCCTTTGAAATGCCATCTAGCTTGGTCATAACTTTTCTTCCAAGAAGCAAACATCTGTTAATTTCATGGATACAGTCACCATTTTCAGTGATTCTGGAGCCCCCAAAATAAAGTCTTTCACTGTTTCCCCGTCTATTTGCCATGAAGTGATGGGACCAGATGCCATGATCTTAGTTGAGTTTGAATGTTGAGTTTTAAGTGAGCTTTTTCACTCTCCTCTTTCACTTTCATCAAGAGGCTCTTTAGTTCTGCTTCACTTTCTGCTATAAGGGTGGTGTCAACTGCATATCTGAGGTTACTGATATTTCTCCCAGCAATCTTAATTACAGCCTGTGCCTCATCCACTCCAGCATTTTTCATGATATACACTGCAAATAAGTTAAAGAAGCGGGGTTACAATATACAGTCTTAAAGTATTCCTTTCCTGATTTGGAACCAGTCTGTTGCTCCATGTCCAGTTCTAACTGTTGCTTCTGACCTGCATACAGGTATTTCAAGAGGCAGGTCAGGTGGTCTGGTATTCCCATCTCTTTCAGAATTTTCCACAGTTTATTGTGATCCACACAGTCAAAGGCTTTGGCATAGTCAATAAAGCAGAAATAGATGTTTTTCTGGAACTCTCTCACTTTTTCCATGATCCAACAGATGTCGGCAATTTCATCTCTGGTTCCTTTGCCATTTCCAAATCCAGCCTGAACATCTGGAAATTCATGGTTCACATACTGTCGAAGCATGCCTTGGAGAATTTTGAGCAATTCTTTACTAGCGTGTGAGATGAGTGTTATTATGTGGTACTTTGAGCATTCTTTGGCATTGCCTTCTTGGGGATTGAAATGAAAACTGAGCTGTTCTAGTCCTGTGGCACTGCTGAGTTTTCCAAATTTGCTAGCGTATTGAGTGCAATACTTTCACAACATCATCTTTTAGGATTTGAAATAGCTCAACTGAAATTCCATCACCTCCACTAGCTTTGTTCATAGTGATGCTTTCTAAGGCCCACTTGACTTTGCATCCCAGGATGTCTGGCTCTGGGTGAGTGATCACAACATTGTGATTATCTGGGTCATGAAGATTTTTTTTTTTTTTTACAGTTCTGTGTATTCTTGCCAGCTCTTCTTAATATCTTCTGCTTCTGTTAGATCCATACAGTTTCTGTCCTTTATTGAGCCCATCTTTGCATGAAATGTTCCCTTAGTATCTCTAATTTTCTTGAAGAAATCTCTAGTCTTTCCCCTTCTATTGTTTTCCTCTTTTCTTTGCACTGATCACTGAGGAAGGCTTTCTTATCTCTCCTTGCTATTCTTTGGAACTCTGCATTCAAAAGAGTATATCTTTCCTTTTCTCCTTTGTCTTTTACTTCTCTTCTTTTCACAGCTGTTTGTAAGGCCTCCTCAGACAGCCATTTTGCTTTTTTGCATTTCTTTTCCATGGGAATGGTCTTGATCCCTGTCTCCTGTACAATGTCCCGAACCTCCATCCATAGTTCATCAGGCACTCTATCTATCAGATCTAGGCCCTTAAATCTATTTCTTACTTCCACTGTATAATCATAAGCGATTTGATTTAGGTCATACCTGAATGGTCTAGCATTTTCCCTACTTTCTTCAATTTCAGTCTGAATTTGGCAATAAGGAGCTCATGATCTGAGCCACAGTCAGCCCCCAGTCTCATTTTTGCTGACTGTATAGGACTTCTCCATCTTTGATTGCAAATAATATAATCAATCTGATTTCGGTGTTGACCATCTGGTGATGTGCATGTGTAGAGTCTTCTCTTGTGTTTTAGAAGAGGGTGTTTGCTATGACCAGTGCATTCTCTTGGCAAAACTCTGTTAGCCTTTGCCCTGTTTCATTCTGTACTCCAAGGCCAAATTTGCCTGTTACTCCAGGTGTTTTTTGACTTCCTACTTTTGTATTCCAGTCCCCTATAATGAAACCACATCTTTTTTGGGTGTTACTTCTAGAAGGTCTTGTAGGTCTTCATAGAACTGTTCAACTTCAGCTTCTTCAGCATTACTGGTTGGGGCATAGACTTGAATTACCGGGATATTGAATGGTTTGCCTTGGGAACGAACAGAGATCATTCTGTCGTTTTTGAGATTGCATCCAAGTACTGCATTTCAAACTCTTTTGTTGACCATGATGGCTACTCCATTTCTTCTAAGGGATCTTGCCCATAGTAGTAGATATAATGGTCTTCTGAGTTAAATCCACCCATTTCAGTCTGTTTTAGTTCACTCATACCTAAAATGTCAACATTCACTCTTGCCATCTCTTTTTTGACCACTTCCAATTTGCCTTGATTGATAGACCTAACATTCCAGGTTCCTATGCAATACTGTTCTTTACAGCATCAGACTTTGCTTCTATCACCAGTCACATCCACAGCTCGGTGTTGTTTTGGCTTTGGCTCCATCCCTTCATTCTTTCTGGAGTTATTTCTTCACTGATCTCCAGTAGCATATTCGGCACCTACTGACCTGGGGAGTTCATCTTTCAGTGTCCTATTTTTTGCCTTTTCATACTGTTCATAGGGTTCTCAAGGCAAGAATACTGAAGTGGTTTGCTATTCCCTTCTCCAGTAGGCCACGTTTTGTCAACCTTACAGCCTTAAAAACCAGTAGAACCAATAATAAACCCACATTTCCCTTGGGACAAAGTCCAGACTCCTTGAGTTGAGCACTTACTAATCCTCTCAGAAGCTCACCTAGAGAACTTCCATCAGATGGGGCAAGGACCAGTTTTTATTTTCACACCTTTGTAGCATGAGCACTGAGTACCACACCTGACTCATTAAATACTTGTTAAATAAAGTTTTTCATAGTGCTTTCTCTGATCTTCATGTCCTGAGGAATTCATTCTTTTATATCTCTATATCAGCACTTGCCTATTCTTCTAATAGTACTTAGCCTATATATTTATTTGTTTGGCTAATATTTTATTTTCTCATATAGTATAGTTTTCTACATCTGGTAGGTTTTCAGGTATTGAGTAAATGAATGGCTTAGGGTCAGAAGGAAAATCTGGAATATTTTTGTTGAATGTTGCTTGTAATTGAGTTTTGTCTTTTAAGTAGAGACCCTTATTCACCAGAATTGCAAAGGACATCAGATCTCAAGAGAAAAGCTGATTACTCAAGGAACTGAATTTCTCAGGGTTTGCAGATGGCTGAGTCATGAGTAAGGATTTTGTGCACAAGTTCTATGACACAGAAAAGGTATAAATGATTGTAGAATAGCATCACTGCAGGCATGATATAAATGGATGGTCAGGTGGTATGTGGCACAATTTCAAACAAAAGTTTTCATATAGATAATGTTGCACATAGCTTCTCTAACTATGCAGTTTGGCAGTCCTAATTGTGAAAGAACTCCATGGAGAAAATAAAATGTTCTTAATTGAGATCATAGATGGGAAAGAAATATCTAGAGTACTTTTAAGAACTCTTACTACATTATGTACTGTGTAAAACTCTTGTGACACTCTTCAGGGTATGATAAAATTCCATAATTTTCTTCACAGCCTGAATAATCAGACACATATTTCTATAAATGTGACATACTGAAAATGAGTCTTGAGAGATCTGGCATTTATATTGTTTATACTTGCCTGGACAATTAATAATAGGCATTTGAATAATTGTTATAAGAATAACTTGAAATGTCATTTTTTTATGCTTAAAAGAATTTACAAATATCACCTTATTAGAAAAAAATCTACATAAAATGCTTTATCACCCATTTATCCATTCACCAGATGCTCAATACCAAAATCAGATTAATTATATTCTTTGCAGCCAAAGATGAAGAAGCTCTATACAGTCAGCAAAAACAAGACCAGGGGCTGACTGTGGCTCAGATTATGAACTCCTTATTGTCAAATTCAGAGTTACATTGAAGAAAGTAGGGAAAACCACTAGACCATTCAGGTATGACCTAAATCAAATCCCTTATGATTATACAGTGGAAGTGAGAAATATATTCAAGGGAATAGGTCTGACAGACAGTGCCTGAAGAACTATGGACAGAGGTTCATGGCATTGTACAGGAGGCAGTGATCAAGACCATCGCCAAGAAAAAGAAATGCAAAAAAGCAAAATGGCTGTCTGTGGAGGCCTTAAATACCTGAGAAATGAAGAGAAGTGGAAGGCAATGGAGAAAAGGACAGATATACCCATCTGGATGCAGAGTTCCAAAGAAGAACAAGAAGAGTTAAGAAAGTCTTCCTCAGTGATCAATGCAAAGAAATAGAGGAGGGCAATAGGATGGGAAAAACTAGAGATCTCTTCAAGAAAATTAGAGATACCAAGGGATGATTTCATGCAAAGTTGGGCAAAATAAAGGACAGGAACTGTATGGACCTAACAGAAGCAGAAGATATTAAGAAAGAAAGATTGTGAAGTTACTCAGTCGTGTTCAACTCTTTGCGACTCCATTGACTGTAGCCTGCCAGGTTCCTCCATCAATGGGATTTTCCAGGCAAGAGTACCGGAGTGAGCTGCCATTTCCTTCTCCAGATATTAAGAAAAGGTGGTGAGAGTATACAAAAGAACTATACAAAAAAGATCTTCGTGACCCAGATAACCACGATGGTGTGATCACTCACCTAGAGAGCCAGGCATCTTGGAATGTGAAGTAAAGTGGACTTTAGGAAGCATCACTATGAACAAAGCTAACGGAGGTGATGGAATTCTGGTTGAGCTATTTCAAATCCTAAAAGATGATGCTGTGAAGGTACCGCACTCAATATGCCAGCAAATTTGGAAAACTCAGCAGTGGCCACAGGACTGGAAAAGCTCAGTTTTTATTCCAATCCCAAAGAAAGGCAATGCCAAAGAATGTTCAAACTACTGCACAATTGCACTCATCTCACAAGCTAGTAAAGTAATGCTCAAAATTCTCCAAGTTAGACTTCAAAAATACATGAACCCAAAACATCCAGATGTTCATGCTGGATTTGGAAACGGCAGAGGAACCAGAAATCAAATTGCCAACATCTGTTGAATCATAATAAAAGCAACAGAATTCCAGAAAAACATCTACTTCTGCTTTATTGACTATGCCAAAGCCTTTGACTGTGTGGATCACAACAAACTGTGGAAAATTCTAAAGAGATGGGAATACTGGATCACCTTAACTGCCTCCTGAGAAATCTGTATACAGGTCAAGAAGCAACAGTTAGAACTGGACCTGGAACAACAGATTGGTTACAAATTGGGAAAGAAGTACATCAAGGCTGTACAGAGAGCCTCTTGATGAAGTGAAAGAGGAGAGTTAAAAGCTGGCTTAAAACTCAACATTCAATAAATGAAGATCATGGCATCCAGTCCCATCTGTTTCTGGCAAATAGATGGCGAAACAATGGAAACAGTGACTGAATTTATTTGGGGGGCTCCAAAATCACTGCAGATGGTGACTGCAGCCATGAAATAAAACGATGCTTGCTCCTTGGAAGAAAAGTTATGACCAAGCTAGACAGCATATTCAAAAATAGAGACATGACTTTGCCAACAAAGGTCCATCTAGTCAAAGCTATGGTTTTACAGTAGTCATGTATGGGTAGGAGAGTTGGACCATAAGGATAGCTGAGCGCCAAAGAACTGATGTTTTTGAACTGTAGTGTTGGAGAAGACTCTTGATAGTCCCTGGGAGTGTAAGGAGATCAAACCAGTCAATCCTAAAGGAAATCAACCCTGAATATTCATTGAAAGGACTGATGCTGAAGCTACAATATTTTGGGCACATGTTGTTAAGATGTGATTCATTGTAAAAGACCCCGATGCTGGGAAAGATTGAAGGCAGGAGGAGAAGGTGACAACAGAGGATGAGATGGTTGGATAGCATCACTGACTATTTGGACATCAGTTTGAGCAAGCTCCAGGAGTTGGTGATGGACAGGGAAGCCTGTTGTGCTGCAGTCCATGGGGTCACAAAGATTCTGACACAATTGAGTGACTGAACTGAACTGAATATGCATTTAGTAACTTACATATAAAGTGGTATATTTGACACTGTGAAGAATCCAGATGGTAGATTAAAAATGGTTATGTTGCTAAAGAATTTTATAATCTACCGAGACAGATTCTGCATGTTGTCAAACATGTAATGATTTTGATCAGGATGGGTGCCATACAGGATGGATAAACCAAGTTTATGGAAATTCAGCAGATGGAAAAAAGTAGTTATGGCCAGAATGAGGAGGTTTTATGAAGGAGATAATATACAAGCTTCATTTTAATAAATTAATAGAATTAGCATACATAGATATAAGGAAGATGTATAGAGTTCCTGACTTATAGTCAGACACCTTGCCACCATAGAGAGTGGAATTCGGCCTCCCCTGAGATATTAATAACTTTCATTGTTACCTTGAAAAATTATTGATATTCTTATCAATGATTGATATTGATATCCTCAATATAAATAATTGATATTCTTATCAATCTCATGCCAACATCCATTGTTAAATTATCTTAAATACAGGATACAAAATATAGACAAAGACCCAAATTATCCAAAATATAGTATAGAAAAATCTAGACCTTACTTTATCAGAAGAAAGTTTAAGATACTGTTTATCCACAGCTTAGAGAATTGGAAACAAAAATGATATTACCTGGGATTAGTGATATAAAAATATTAAATAAAAGCTGTTCTAAAGAAGAAGCAAGCACAGAAATGACTGCATTAGAATGTTTTATTTACTGCATCTTTAAGTCATGTAACCAGAAGAGGAATGAGATAAGTCATAGTGTATCCCTGGGCAAGAAAAAATAAACAAACAAAACAAATGAAAAATTTGTTGTAAAATATTTTCTGGTTTACAATTCCAACTGAAAAATAAGTCCTTTGTGCCAACAAAATACAATGAAATCTTCCTAAACATAAGAAAACATAGAGAAGCTCAATTGTGTAGTAAAATCTGTTAATAGTGCTCTAAAAAGATTTCATCTCAAAGAAAAAGTAAAGACATACACACACATCACTAACATAGAAAAAAAATGAGAGATCCATCAGCCAGGTTGAGTATAGGGAAAAATGTATCAGAGTGAGTCAGTATCATGTTTTATTTTTATTATTTTTATTTTTTTTCACTCTCTCTTTTGTAACTAATTGACTTTATTTATAGAGCAGTTTTAGATTCAGAGAAAATTCTAATAGAAAGTACAGAGTTCCTACATGCCTTCCCCCAACCCCTACAGTTCAGTTCAGTCATTCAGTCGCGTCCGACCCTCCGCGACCCCACAGACCACAGCGCTCGATGCCTCCCTGTCCACCACCAACTCCCGGAGCCTGATTGAACTCACGTCCATCGAGTCGGCGACGCCATCCAACCATCCCATCCTCCGTCATCCCCCCTTCCCCCCGCCCCCAACCCCTCCCAGCATCAGGGTCCCCTCCAATGAGTCAGTTCCTCGCATCAGGTGGCCAAAGTACTGGAGTCCCAGCTTCAGCATCAGTTCCTCCAACTAATATTTAGGACTGATTTCCTTTAGGATCAACTGATTTGATCTCCTTGCAGTCCAAGGGACCCCCAAGAGTCCTCTCCAGCACCATAGTTCATAAAGGTTTATAGAATGCATTTACATTTTGTTGGTTGATACCATTGAAATGTTTCACATGAATAATGGAAAATAGGGAGACCATGGGTCTAACACAGGAGCCATTTGAAATATATTATGTATTCATCTGTTTCTGAGTCATCAATGTATTATATATTTTCCAGAGTAATGACAAACTAGTAAAGTTTATTGAAATCACTCCCTTATTCATTCTAGTGTACCTCTTTACTGACTGCAGAATAAAAAAAAAAGAGAATAGCCAGGAGCCAGTAATCAACCTACGATATTGTTGATGGCCCGCTAACATTTTTTTTTCACCTTGAAAATAAAGGTCCTAGCAATAGTCATAAGATAAATCTGTATCTTGGCAATTGCAAGAAGGCCTTTTTTATTCATTGAGTTTGTAAATAAATTACTCTCCAATTTTTGGTTAAGAAAACAGAGGTGCTTGGTAAAAAAAAAAAAAAAAAGGATGGGCATCCATTTGTAAAAGAAGATAGCAGCAGGGGTCTAGACATATTTAGGGTTTAGTTTTTTTCCAAGTATCCCAGTTTTGAACTGGCTTTAGTGAAGCATGATTTACATAAATACAGTTTTTAAAAGTGTTCAGTCAAGTTCCCTGAAGAATATGAAGTCTTCTGAGCAATTGCTTTAAAGAAGTGTTTGGGTCTTCATCAGTTGCACTGGCTGGGTTTTCACGGTTGCTGGGTCTTCATGGTTGCACTGGCTTTTCTCTAGTTGCGGCAAGCAGGGGCTGCTCTCTAGTTGTGGTGTGTTGGCTTCTCATTGCAGTGGCTTCTCTTGTTGCAGAGCATGGGCTCTGGGGCACACAGGCTCCAACAGTTGTGGCTCCCAGGCTTTAGAATACAGGCTCAGTAATTGTGGCAGGCTCAACTAGTTGCTCTGTGGCATGTGGGGTCTTCCTGGTTCAGGAATCACACCCATGTCTCCTGCATTGGCAGGCGGATTCTTTACCACCAAGCCATCAGGGAAGCTCACTGAGCAATTGCTTTTAATCACTGACTGTCTACAGTTGCTGCCTCTAGGTTTATACTGACAGAAAGGGCATGGGAGGGAACTGGAATTTATTGAACACCCAATTCTTACTTATGACTTCACATTTATCATTTCATATCCTCCTTAAACAATCTTGTGGAAGTAGCATATTTATTCCCATTTTTGTTAGTTAAACAAATGGAGTCTCAGAATACATGAATAACTTGTCCAAGGTATGCAGATAGTAAGATAAGACACTGCATGATTTGAATGCAGGCCTGTCTAGGTTTAACACTCTTGTTCTTTTGTTTATGCCGTATTGCCTGCTGGTGACAACTTAATTACCACATTCACCCACACACTCTCCTCAGACCTCATAGAAGCCACATTTTCAAATGGTTTGAGCAGAGTGTGTGGATTGGACAATATTAATTCCTTGGCAAAAGGACTTAGAAAAAAGGAATATGGAAAATGTAGCTGAAAATGTGAGGCCAAGCCTAGGGAGTGCGTAGTCTAGACGTGTGGCAATAGTGTTGAGTGAAGTGTGGCAGAGAATTCTGCGGTGGATAATCACCTTCATTCCTTGAATTTAACTGGGGCAGAGCAAGGGCTCAGATAGTAAAGTAAATCTGCCTCCCATATGGGATACTTGTGTTCAATCCCTGGGTCGGGAAGATCTGCTGGAGAAGGAAATGGCTGCACATGCCAGTATTCTTGCCTGAAGAATTCCATGGACAGAAGAGCCTGGAGGGTTACAGTCCATGGGGTTGCAAAGAGTTGGACATAACTTAATGACTGAATGACAACAACAATAACCACAGGGGAAAAAAAATTATAGAAAACCTGAACAGACCAATTACTAGTAAGGCAATTGAATTGATAATCAAAAATCTCTCAACAAATAAAAGTCCATGACAAGACAGCTTCAACAGTGAGTTCTGCCAAACATTTTAAGAAGACTGAATACCTATCCTTCTCAAACTTTTCCAAAAAACTGAAGAGGAGGTAAACCTTCTAAATACATTTTAGGAGGGTAACATTACTATGACACCAAAAGCAGACAGTTCAGTTCAGTTCAGTTGCTCAGTCGTGTCCAACTCTTTGCGACCCCGTGAATTGCAGCATGCTAGGCCTCCCTGTCCATCACCATCTCCCAGAGTTCACTCAAACTCACGTCCATCGAGTTAGTGATGCCAATCAGCCATCTCATCCTCTGTCGTCCCCTTCTCCTCCTGCCCCCAACCTCTCCCAGAATCAGAGTCTTTTCCATGAGTCAACTCGTCACATGATGTGGCCAAAGTACTGGAGTTTCAGCTTTAGCATCATTCCTTCCAAAGAACACCCAGGGTTGATCTCCTTTAGAATGGACTGGTTGGATCTCCTTGCAGTCCAAGGGACTCTCAAGAGTCTTCTCCAACACCACAGTTCAAAAGCATCAATTCTTCAGCACTCAGCTTTCTTCACAGTCCAACTCTCACATTCATACATGACTACTGGAAAAACCATAGCCTTGACTAGATGGACCTTTGTTGGCAAAGTAATGCCTTTGCTTTTGAATCTAGATTGGTCATAACTTTCCTTCCAAGGAGTAAGCATCTTTTAATTTCATGGCTTCAGTCAAGGATATCACAAAAAAGAAAATCAGAGGTCAGTATCCTTGATAAATATAGATGCAGATTTCTTCAACAAAATATTGGGAAACCAAATTCAACAATACATTAAAAGTGTCATATGCTACAATCAAGTGGGGTTTATCCCAGGGATGGAAAGATGGTTCAAAACCCACACAGCAATTAATGTACTACATCACCTTTAAAAAAAATGAAGGATAAAAATCTCATGATTATCTCAGTAGATGCAGAAAAAACATAACAAAATTCAACATCCTTTTAAGATAGACCCACATCTCAACAGGGGGTATAGAAGGAATCTACCTCTACATATTTAAGTCTATATAGGACAAGCCTCCAGTTAATATTATGCTAAATGATAAAAAGTTGAAAGCATTTCTCCTAAGATCAGGAACAAGATAATGATTTCATCTCTTGACATTTTTATTCAACACAGCCTTGGAAGTCCTTGTCACAGCAACTAGGCAAGAAATTGAAATTTAAAAACCCAAATTAGGAAGATAGCTGACATTGTATGTATCATTGACAATATATAGAGAGAAGTCTAAAGACCCCACCAAAATATTATTATAACTAACAAATGTGTTTATTAAGTCACAGGATAAAAAACTAATATATATACAAAAAAATCTGTGGAATCTGCATACAGTAATAGCAAACTTGGAAAAATTAAGAAACCAGTACCATTTATAATTTCATGAGAAAGAATAAAATACCTAGGAATATATTTAACAAGATGAAAGACATGTACACGGAGTACAGTAATACACTGATGAAAGAAACTGAGGAAAACATAAATAAGTTGAATTATATTTAATGCTAATGATTAGAAAATCAATACTGTTAAAATATCCATATGACCAAAAGCAATCTACAGATTCAATGCAATCTTTATCAAAATTCCAATGGAATATTTCACAGAAGTAGAACAAATAATTCTAAAATTTGTATAGAAACACAAACTATCTAAAATAGTTCAAATAATCATGAGAAAGAACAAAGCTAGAAGTATCATATTCTCTTGATTTCAGACTATATTACAAAGTTATAGTAATCAAAACAGTGTGGTAGTGGCAC
Source organism: Budorcas taxicolor (assembly GCF_023091745.1). Lineage (NCBI taxonomy): Eukaryota > Metazoa > Chordata > Mammalia > Artiodactyla > Bovidae > Budorcas > Budorcas taxicolor. Next base: position 72,706,229 of record NC_068919.1, read on the forward strand.
TAGAAAGATACATAGATCAAGGAACAGAATGAACACCTAGAAATAAATACATATATACATAAACACTTAATGAATGACAAAGGAGCCAAGAACATCAGATGGAGAGAGGCAATCTCTTCAATAAATGGTGTTGGAAAAATGGGACAGCCACATGCAAAAAAATAAAACTAGACTACAATCTTACACCACATAAAAATTAACTCATCAATGATTAAAGCCTTGCAAGTAAGAGTCCAATGTGCTACTGGAGATCACTGGAGAGATAGCTCCAGAAAGAATGGAAGCATGGAGCCAAAGCAAAAACAACACCCAGGTGTGGATGGGACTGGTGATAGCAGCAAGGTTCGATGCTGTAAAGAGCAATATTGCATAGGGACCTGGAATGTTATGTCCATGAATCAAGGCAAATGGGAAGTGGTCAAACAGGAGATGGTAAGAGTGAATGTCGACATTCTAGGAATCAGCGAACAAAGATGGACTGGAATGGGTGAATTTAACTCAGATGACCATTATATCTACTACTGCAGGCAGGAATCCCATAGAAGAAATGGAGTAGCCATCATGGTCAACAAAAGAGACCAAAATGCAGTACTCAGATGCAATCTCAAAAACGACAGAATGATCTCTGTTCATTTCCAAGGCAAACCATTCAATATCACGGTAATCCAACTCTATGCCCCAACCAGTAATGCTGAAGAAGTTGAAGTTGAACGGTTCTATGAAGACCTACAAGACCTTTTAGAACTAATACCCCCAAAAGATGTACTTTTCATTATAGGGCACTAGAATGCAAAATTAGGAGAAGGCAGTGGCACCCCATTCCAGTACTCCTGCCTGGAAAATCCCATGGATGGAGGAGCCTGGTAGGCTGCAGTTCATGGGGTCGCTGAGTTGGATACAACTGAGCGACTTCACTTTCAATTTTCACTTTCATGAAATGAAGAAGGAAATGGCAACCCACTCCAGTATTCTTGCCTGGAGAATCCCAGGGACGGGGGAGCTTGGTGGGCTGCCGTCTATGGGGTCACACAGAGTTGGACACGACTGAAGCGACTTAGCAGCAGCAGAATGCAAAGGTAGGAAATCAGGAAACACGTGGAGTAACAGGCAAATTTGGCCTTGGAGTACAGAATGAAGCAGGGCAAAGGCTAACAGAGTTTTGCCAAGAGAATGCATTGGTCATAGCAAACACCCTCTTCCAACAACACAAGAGAAGACTCTACACACGGACATCACCAAATGGTCAATATCGAAATCAGACTGATTATATTCTTTGCAGCCAAAGATGGAGAAGCTATATACAGTCAGCAAAAACAAGATAAGACTGGAGCTGACTGTGGCTCAGATCATGAACCCATTATTGCCAAATTCAGACTGAAATTGAAGAAAGTGGGGAAAACCACTAGACCTTTCAAGTATGACCTAAATCAAATCCCTTATGACTATACAGTGGAAGTGAGAAATGGATTTAAGGGACTAGATCTGATAGACAGAGTGCCTGATGAACTATGGATGGAGATTCATAATATCGTACAGGAGACAGGGAGCAAGACAATTGCCAAGAAAAAGAATGCAATAAATAAAAATGGTTGTCTGAGGAGTCCTTACAAATAGCTGTGAAAAGAAGAGAAGCCAAAAGCAAAGGAGAAAAGGAAAGATATACCAATTTGAATGCAGAATTCCAAAGAATAGCAAGGAGAGATAAGAAAGCCTTCCTCAGTGATCAGTGCAAAGAAAAGAGGAAAACAATAGAATGGGAAAGATTAGAGATTTCTTCAAGAAAATTAGAGATACCAAGGGGACATTTCATGCAAAGGTGGGCTCGATAAAGGACAGAAATGGCCTGGACCTAACAGAAGCAGAAGATATTAAGAAGAGATGGCAAGAATACACAGAAGAACTGTACAAAAAAGATTTCATGACCCAGATAACCATGATGGTGTGATCACTCACCTAAAGCAACACATCCTCGAATGTGAAGTCAAGTGGGCCTTAGGAAGCATCGCTATGAACAAAGCTAGTGGAGGTGATGGAATTCCAGTTGAGCTATTTTAAATCCTCAAAGATGATGCTGTGAAAGTGCTGCACTCAATATGTCAGCAAATTTGGAAAACTCAGCAGTGGCCACAGAACTGGAAAAGGTCAGTTTTCATTCCAATTCCAAAGAAAGGCAATCCAAAGAATGCTCAAAATACTGCACAATTGCACTCATCTCGCACGCTTGTAAGGAGAAGGAAATGACAACCTACTCAAATACTCTTGCCTGGAAAATCTCATGACAGAGGAGCCTGATAGGCTACAGTCCATGAAGTTGTGAAGAGTCAGACACAACTGAGTGAATTCACCTTCACTTTTCACTTTCATGCTTTAGAGAAGGAAAGGTAAACCCACTCCAGTGTTCTTGCCTGGAGAATCCCAGGGACGGGGGAGCCTGGTGGGCTGCCATCTATGGGGTTGCACAGAGTCAGACACGAATGAAGTGACTTAGCAGCAACAGCAGCACATGCTAGTAAATTAATGCTCAAAATTCTTCAAGCCAGACTTCAGCAATACGTGAACCATGAACTTCCTGATGTTCAACCTGGTTTTAGAAAATGCAGAGGAACCAGAGATCAAATTGCCAACATCTGCTGGATCATTGAAAAAGCTAGAGAGTTCCAGAAAAAAATCTATTTCTGCTTTATTGACGATGCCAGACCTTTGATTGTGTGTATCACAATACACTATGGAAAATTCTGAAAGAGATGGGAATACCAGACCACCTGACCTGCCTCTTGAGAAACCTGTATGCAGGTCAGGAAGCAACAGTTAGAACTGGACACAAAATAACAGACTGGTTCCAAATAGGAAAAGGAGTGTGTCAAGGCTGTATATTGTCATCCTGCTTATTTAATTTCTATGCAGAGTACATCATGAGAAACGCTGGACTGGAAGAAGCACAAGCTGGAATCAAGATTGCCGGGAAAAATATCAATAACCTCAGATATGCAGATGACATCACCCTTATGGCAGAAAGTGAAGAAGAACTAAAGAGCCTCTTGATGAAAGTGAAAGAAGAGAGTGAAAAAGTTGGCTTAAAGCTCAACATTCAGAAAACGAAGATCATGGCATCCAGTCCCATCACTTCATGGGAAATAGATGGGAAACAGTGGAAATAATGGCTGACTTTATTTTTCTGGGCTCCAGAATCACTGCAGATGGTGATTGCAGCCATGAAATTAAAAGACTCTAACTCCTTGGAAGGAAATTTTTGACCAAACTAGATGGCATATTAAAAAGCAGAGACATTACTTTGCCAACAAAGGTCCATCTAGTGGACTATGAAGAAGACTGAGCGCCAGAGAATTGATGCTTTTGAACTGTGGTGTTGGAGAAGACTCCTGAGAGTCCCTTGGACTGCAAGGAGATCCAACCAGTCCATTCTAAAGGAGATCAGTCCTGGGTGTTCATTGGAAGGACTGATGTTAAAGCTGAAACTCCAATACTTTGGCCACCCGATGTAAAGAGCTGACTCATTTGAAAAGACCCTGATGCAGGATAAGATTGAGGGCAGGAGGAGAATGGGACAACAGAGGATGAGATGGTTGGATGGCATCACTGATGCAATGGACTTGGATTTGGGTAGACTCCAGAAGTTGGTGGTGGACAGGGAGGCCTGGCGTTCTGCGGTTCATTGGTTCACAAAGAGTCAGACATGACTGCATGACTGACCTGAACTGAACCTACCACATGGGGCAAGATATTTGTAAAATCCCATATTCAATAAGGGATAATATCCAAAATATATAAAGTAACTATACAACTCAATAACAAAAAATGTTTTAAAAATTTGCAGAATATTTGAATAGACGTTTTTCCACATGTATATAGGTAACCAAACAGAACATGAAAAAGTGTTCAACATCACCAGTTATTATGAAATACAAATGAGAAATGCAGTAAGATATCATCTCACACCTGTTAGTATGGCTATTATAAAAAAATAAGTAATGACCAGTGTCAGAGAGGATACAGAAAAAAAGAAGTCTTCATACACTATTGATGGGAATGTAAATTGGCATAGCCACTGTAGAAAACGGTATGGCGATTCCTCAAAAATTTAAGAATAGAACTATCATATGAAGCAGTTTTGTTTCCTGGGTGGAACTAGTGGTAAGGAATCCACCTGCCAATTCAGGAGACACAAGAGAGGTGGGTTTAATCCCTAGGTCGGGAAGATTCCCTGGAGTAGGAAATGGCAACCCACTTCAGTATTCTTGCCTGGGAAGTTCCATGGATAGAGGAGCCTAGTGGGGTACAGTCCATGGGGCTAGAGAGTTGGATACATTTGAGCATGTGCACACACACACACCACATATACACAGCTCTTCCACTTTGGGGCATTTATCTGAAAAATACAAAAACATGAATTAAAATTTTTTATGCACCTATTTTATTACAGGATTATTTACAATAGTCAAGATATATAAACAACCTAAATATTCATAAATGGATAAATGAATAAACGAGATGTGGTATATAAACACAATGGAATATTACTAAGCCATAAAAAAGAAAGAAACCTTGTCATTTGTGGTACATGGATTGATCCTGAGGGAATTATGCTAAGAAAAATAATTCAGAAGGAGAAAGACAAATAAATGCCACATGATTTCCCTCATATGTGGGAAGGATAGTGGATTCACGAACCTATATAGGGGAGAAAACTGTATATAACCATACTGACAGATATGTGCACCCCACTCAGTACAGAGAAAACTGGGGAAATTTGAATCAAATCATTGTATCATTATCTTGGTTGTGATATTATACCATAATTATACTGTATTATAGAACCAACTATAGTGTCATATAGTATCGTTAACCTGCTTGTGATAGTTTAGTATAGTTTTGCAAAATGCTATAATTGGGAAAAACTTGGAAAATAAACAGGAAACTTTCTGTATTAGTTCTTACAACTATATGTGACTTTACATTTGTCTCAACAAAAATTTCAATTAAAAATTCAGTTCTCTTGTCTAGTAAGTCTGGGAGACATATCGGTCTACCTGTCTTAATTACAAGCCATACCCACCCCATCATCCCTACCCTAATCCCTCCTTTTTTACTTGTATGAGTGAATACAAGTGAGCTCTTCAATGTAAGATGAACTTTGAAATTTTGTTTTCTTGATAAGGATTTTTTACTCTGTCAAACTGTGAATCAATTTAAAACACAGTACAATCTTTTAACCTAGATTTCATATCCATTCATATCCATCACTTTTGCCTAAAGAGATACTTTAATGCTGCATGGATTATGTAAATCACTGTCATTAATTTTACCAGTCAGATACTCTAATGGTTAGAATTTATCAGGAAGAAAAATATTCCTCAACAATTGTTTTCAAATGTATTGTGTACTTAGCAAGTTTAATAATTAAGTTCCACTTAGGTTGCTGTAAACTTTTCCTTCTAACTTTAAGCATCAAAAATAAAACGAATGATGAAAGGGGATGAAAGCCACTTCTTCATAACTGTTAATTGGACACATCTCAGATTTTATTAGCATAATATATATTCTCAAATAATATCACTGTGAATTAAAAGTTCTCCCAACTTAAAATGACAACAGCTACTCAAGATGTTTTTCTTGGCGTCATGGTAAGGCAGTGTCCCTACTGACAACAGAATTTTTTTTTTCCCCTGTATGCAAGTCTCTGGAGAAGTGGATGGTGTTCATTCTATAACAATGATTCTGAATGATGTCATTAAAGATAGCCCACAAGCCTCAGAAGCTGTGATTCTGATAATTCAGAAAAGAAATAAGAGAAAGAGAAGATCATCTAGTAAATACAAGAGAAATAATAGACCTGAATCTTCAAGTCTGCTGGCTTAATGGGCTTTTTCAGAGGATTTGAAAACTACAGATTTATTGAAGGTAAGACTCTATTCAGCTGGGGGACTTAGAAAATATATCAGCTAATTGTGAAACAATTCTACTCTTACCGAGGAAAGGACCTTATATGCCTTCAGCCAATTCTATTACAAAAAGTGGTAAAGTACTTTAAGCTGTAATTTTGCATTGATGAGAAGGATGTCCTTGAAAACTAAAAGGTGCACTGCTTCCTATTCAAGTTGAGAATTCTGTTAGTTGTAGTGGATTCTGAAGACTAGAGCAATAAGCCAAATATTTCTTTATATTCTTCTAGTTTCATTATTGGAGAAGGAAATGGCAACCCACTCCAGTGTTCTTGCCTGGAGAATCCCAGGGATGGTGGAGCCTGGAGGGCTGCCGTCTATGGGGTCACACAGAGTCGGACACGACTGAAGCGACTTAGCAGCAGCAGCAGCAGCAGTTTCATTATAGAATGATATGCTGAATTTTACTTTTTAAAAAGTATTGTGTTTAGCTTCTTTCCATCCAGATAAAAAGGGAGAACGACATTTTATGCTTGTCCTTCTACACCAGAATTTATTATTTCTCCCATAAACACATATGTACCTTTAAACCTGAACACAGTCAACCCACATCGTAGTACTGGGTTGTTCAACAAGGGACATTTCTTGCTGTCCACTGGTTCATTTGAAAATAAAAAGTAACTGGGCTCCACTTCTCTGTTGTGGTCATTCTGTGGGTGGTGGATCCTGTGAGCTATCTTGGCCTATGGGATGAGATTGGACAACTTCCTTTGAAAATATAACCCTATGAGATAAGCAGAGTTTATAAAGTTCTCTTTATGGAACAACCTGGGGTCTGAATATGACTGAATAAAGCACCCATGAAGCATACAAATTTATTTTTACAGATTTAATAAAGTTTAAAAATTTATCAGCTTCAGTCAACAAAAAATAAAACAAGTTAGGCAATGTTAGAAATCTCCACTAGAAGCAAAATAACTCTGTCCGTGGCCATCTCCCTGGGGTTTCCTGGGGGCTGCTCCTAGCATGCCAACTCAGTCCCAGGTCCTGTTGAATTTTTTTTTACTTATATGACTTATCCTCATGAAGATACAGGACCAAAGTCTATGTACCCGCCAAATGGCATCATTAATTAGAATTCACAAAATTTTTCTCACATAGCCTAATAAGAATAAGTTATTGGTTTTTCATGCAGGTACTTACGCTCTAAAGTCTTAGGATTTTTTTTAAATGAACAAATTACTAGCTTCAAAATCCATCCTTTCAGGGCAATAGGGAAGCAGTTTTCATTGGCACTTATTAGGAGCTTTTGTTGTTGTTTTATCATTTTTTATTTAAAATATACTGAGCCAAACAATGAAATGTTTGGGCTGGAAACCAGACGATTCTGAGCTTTCTTCTCCTTCTCTAGTGTTCTGGTTCTTGGCAGATATAAATGATGGCAAGAATCATGTCTGTTTTATCCATGACTGTTGTCCCAGCACCTGTCAGTGCTCAGTATATTGTGAGCACGTGATCTAATCAGTGCTAGAATGTGAGTTTCTTTTGGGAGGTTTCATTTTGTTTATTTCATTTTTTCATTCATTTCTATTACAATTCCTGTATCAGACTCTGCCTGGTGGTGGTTGATTCTCTTCCCATTGCTTCAGTTGACTTGGAGATTTAAAGTTAAGAAAGGTGAAAGTGACTGTCAGGGTCACCAGTTATATGTTGGCCAAAATGATGCCATTTCATTTGTCAGCCTCTGTTCATGAGCATTTGAACAGTGATCTCTAGGATCTTTTTAGTTAGCGGTCTATTTTCATAAATTAAAGCACTAAAATTGTTATGGGCAGAGCAATACTAACATATTGGCTGCCTGAGCAGTCCCTAGAAGCAGGCTGTGCATATGACATTATGATCCTGTAATCTGAAAATGTCCTTAATTAGTGTTCTATGTTTGGCCTCACCAAAGTATTTTTAACTGGACTTGAAATTTGTAAGTTGCAGAACAGGCTTAATGTGTTGTTTTTCCATTCGATTTTAAAAACTGCATCTTGGAGGAAGAAATCGTCTGTTATTACACATCTGAGAGTTTCACAGTTAAGCTATCTAACCAACGTTGGTATGTTTTCTTTCTTGGACTCGTCTTTTGTCCTGGGAACTCTTACAGTTTTTGTAATCAGCTATATAAGCTGTTCTACTGGAAGCTGCTTTCTGCCAAGGGTAAATGAACTGGGCCCACAAAGTTTGCTGCTTAATTTAAAATTTTTTTAGCTCATGAATTATTGCAGGTTCTAAGCTTAGCAAAATGTCTTGCTTGAAACCTAATGTGAATATCAATGTGAGACAGACTCAGAATGCCAAAGCAGTTGAGGATGGGTTAGGTACTTTATTGACACTGGAAAATTTGAATGCATATCTATTGAGCTATGAAATGCCCTTACACAAATTTCCTGCCATAGTCTTTTATTAAAAAGAAAAATAATATATATCCTCATTGGCTAAATCACACATGGGCCATGGTGTCTATTTTTGGAAATCATCCAAAGAGTGGCTTTATATGACCCGATTTTCAAGAACATGGAAGAAAGACTACACTGAGGACAACTGAACATTATATAATAGATAAACAACTTCATTTAACAAATACTTTTTAAGAGTCTCCTAAAATAGGGGCTGATAAAAGAAATGAACACCATCTTTGCCTTCTATTTAGAGTATACTCTAAAGTGGAGATAGACGTTAAGTGATCACATGAATGTATCTTTATGAACAGTGATCCTTGTATGGCAAAGCTTAGTGATTACTTATCCTCTATCCATTTCCAATGTCTTCCTATGTAACAGGCCCCTGTACTTCCAGTAATGTACTCATTTTTCTTTCTGGTCAATGATAGGTTCTTTATTTCCATGTATGACTTACGGTCTCCTTTTAAAAAAATGTTTATAAGGGTATAGTTGATTTACAATGCTGTGTCAGTTTCAGGTGTATATCAAAGTGAATCTGTTATACATACATCCATTCTTTTATAGATTCTTTTCCCACATAGAGCCATTACAGAGTTTTGAGTAGAGTTCCCCGTGCTATACGGTAGGTCCTTATCAGACTTTACACATAGTAGTGTGTATATGATCCTAGTCTTCCAATTTACCCTTCCTCCCTTTTCCCCCTAGTGACTTTAAGTTTGTTTTCTACATCTTTAAGTCTATTTCTGTTTTGTAGATAAATTCATTTGAAGCCTTTCTTTTAGATTCCACAGATAAGCAAAAACATATGATATTTGTCTTTCTCTCCCTGATATACTTTCTCAATATGCTAATCTCTAGGTCCATTCATATTGCTGCAAATGGCATTATTTTGTTCTTTCTTATGGTTGAGTAATATTTCATTATGTATTTCAGACACGCACCCACCCCCCTGCCCCCCCCCCCCCCCCACACACACAAACACACAGACACATCACATCTTCTTTATCCATTCCTCTGCTGATGGACCTTGAGGTTGCTTCCATGCCCTAGCTATTGTAAATAGTGCTGCAATGAATGCTGGTGTGCATGTATCTTGTTGGTAAGAATGTAAACTGGTATGGCCACTATGGAGAACCATATGAAGATTCCTTAAAAAAACTAAAAAGTAGAGCTGCTATATGATCCAGCAACCCCACTCCTGGGGGTATATCTGCAGGAAACTGTAATTTGAAAAGATATACTCATTTAAAAAATGATATTTTTGCTTTTAGAGAAAATGGATGAAAGACTCCCTTGCAGAGACAACTCAAAGCAGTAGGTAGAAGTCACTGGGTGATGTTGCTGGGCAAATTCTTCTTTAAAATATAAATTTATTTATTTTAATTGGAGGTTAATTACTTTGGTTTTGCCATACATCAACATGAATCCGCCACAGGTATACACATGTTTCCCATCCTGAACCCCCCTCCCTTCTCCCTCCCCGTACCATCCCTCTGGGCCATGGGCAAATTCTTTAAATTAAAGCAAAGACGATTTAGCAGGGAGGCTTTGGGCCATACCTCTTTCCTTTCTATTATTACCTACAATAGAGATAGGTAGGCTAGAGCTGCAGGGGCCATTTGTGATCATGTGTTGACCATGAGGATGGATGGCATGTGCTAAGGATGATATAGCAGAATAAGAGAAGCCTGGGCCCCTAATGGCCATGAAATTGCTGCATCTACCCTGAACTCTAAGGGGAAAAAAACACTCTGTCTTTTTAAACTACTCTTATTTTAAATTTTTAAAAAAATGAAACAATTCACTCTGGAATCTATAAATATAGCATTTAGAAGTAGGATTTTTGAATATTAGTCAGCTTAAGATGAACTCTTAAGTTCATGGCTGGCATCCTTAAAAGAGGAGAATATGGACATAGGAACCCAGAAGAAAAATGGCCATGTGAAGACATAGGCAGAGATTCGATTTCTGCTGCCACAAGCGCCCAAACAACAAAGATTGCTGGCAATCATCAGAAGACAGAAGGGAAATGGGAGAATTGTTCACTAAAGCTTTGAAAAGGCATGCTCTGCTGACACCTTGATTTCTGACTTCTACCTTCTAGAACTGTGAGAAAATAATTTTCTGTTATTTGAAGCTACCTGTTTTGTGGTAATTTGTTACTGCAGTCTAGAAAATTAAAATACCAGGTATAAAGCTTCATTCTACCACAATAAAAGTGTTAATTAACAAAGCAATCCTACATGATTGTGCATTGCATAACAGCTTCCCAATATATGAAGCAAAAACTGGTGGAGCCAAAAGGAGAAATACAGAAATCCATTCTTTCTTAAGGGCTCCTCATGGTCTAAAATGGCTGCTAAAACTCCAGCCATTGCCTCTAACTTTTGGAAAGGAAGAAAAAGGAAGCACAAAAAGAACAGATGTTTTCCCCAACAAAGTCAGGCCTTTTTCAGTGTCCTTCCAAGAATCTTCAGTGCATAACTTCTGCTTATATCTCATTGAACATCCCTAGATGCATGGGAGACTAAGAAATATAGTCTTAGCTTCCTGGAGGATACCAGAATTCTGCCGATTAGGAAGACAAGGAAATGGGTGGTAGAGTGGAAGCTAGAAGTTGTTTCCATATGCAAGAGTCAGGAAAGCCTAATGTTTAAGCATGGTTCCTCTAGAGTCAGACTACTTAACATCTAGATTGTTCTACCACCTATAAGTTGTTTGATCTATGGCATCATATATATTTCTAAATCTCAGTTTTCTCATCTGTAAATCCTATCTATCTATCTATCTGTATATCTGTCTATCATGTATCTCCCAAAGGATTGTTTGAGAATTAAATAAAAACAAAAAATGTTTGCATGAATGTACAAAAAATTAGCTACATTATTGTACAATAGCAACCACTTTGGAAAGCTATTTAACATTAGATATTCATACATTATATCTGAACAATTCCTCTCTTAGGTATTTACTGAACAGAAGTCTGAGATATGTATACAAATGTTCATAGCAGCATTAGTCATCATAGCCTAAAACTAGAAACCACTGCCTTAAATAGAATACATAAAAAAGTGGTATAATCAAATGGAATATTACATCACAGTGAAAATGATGTCTTCTAACTGTACCCAGCAACATAAATCTCATAAAAGAACAGATTTATACAAAATTTAAAACAAACAAAACTCTTTCAATTCTGGTTTCCTCGGTGTGTATGCCCAGCAGTGGGATTGCTGGGTCATAAGGGAGTTCTATTTGCAATTTTTAAAGGAATCTCCACACTGTTCTCCAAAGTGGCTGTACTAGTTTGCATTCCCACTAACAGTGTAGGAGGGTTCCCTTTTCTCCACACCCTCTCCAGCATTTATCGCTTGCAGATTTTTGGATCGCAGCCATTCTGACTGGTGTGAAGTGGTACCTCATTGTGGTTTTGATTTGCATTTCTCTGATAATGAGTGATGTTGAGCATCTTTTCATGTGTTTGTTAGCCATCCGTATGTCTTCTTTGGAGAAATGTCTATTTAGTTCTTGGGCCCATTTTTTGATTGGGTCGTTTATTTTTCTGGAATTGAGCTGCATAAGTTGCTTGTATATTTTTGAGATTAGTTGTTTGTCAGTTGCTTCATTTGCTGTTATTTTCTCCCATTCAGAAGGCTGTCTTTTTCACCTTGCTTATATTTTCCTTTGTTGTGCAGAAGCTTTTAATTTTAATTAGATCCCATTTGTTTATTTTTGCTTTTATTTCCAGAATTCTGGGAGGTGGATCATAGAGGATCCTGCTGTGATTTATGTCGGAGAGTGTTTTGCCTATGTTCTCCTCTAGGAGTTTTATAGTTTCTGGTCTTACATTTAGATCTTTAATCCATTTTGAGTTTATTTTTGTGTGCGGTGTTAGAAAGTGATCTAGTTTCATTCTTTTACAAGTGGTTGACCAGTTTTCCCAGCACCACTTGTTAAAGAGATTGTCTTTACTCCATTGTATATTCTTGCCTCCTTTGTCAAAGATAAGGTGACCATATGTGTGTGGATTTATCTCTGGGCTTTCTATTTTGTTCCATTGATCTATATGTCTGTCTTTGTGCCAGTACCATACTGTTTTGATGACTGTGGCTTTGTAGTAGAGCCTGAAGTCAGGCAAGTTGATTCTTCCAGTTCCATTCTTCTTTCTCAAGATTGCTTTGGCAATGCGAGGTTTTTTGTATTTCCATACAAATCTTGAAATTATTTTTTCTAGTTCTGTGAAAAATATAGCTGGTAGCTTGATAGGGATTGCATTGAATTTGTAAATTGCTTTGGGTAGTATACTCATTTTCACTATATTGATTCTTCTGATCCATGAACATGGTATATTTCTCCAGAATTGAAAGAGACACATGTGCCCCAATGTTCATCGCAGCACTGTTTATAATGGCCAGGACATGGAAACAACCTAGATGTCCATCAGCAGATGAATGATAAGAAAGCTGTGGTACATATACACAATGGAGTATTACTCAGCCATTAAAAAGAATTCATTTGAATCAGTTCTGATGAGATGGATGAAACTGGAGCCGATTATACAGAGTGAAGTAAGCCAGAAAGAAAAACACCAATACAGTATACTAACACATATATATGGAATTTAGAAAGATGGCAATGGCGACCCTGTATGCAAGACAGGAAAAAAGACACAGATGTGTATAACGGACTTTTGGACTCAGAGGGAGAGGGAGAGGGTGGGATGATTTGGGAGAATGGCATTCTAACATGTATACTGTCATGTTAGAATTGAATCGCCAGTCTATGTCTGAAGCAGGATACAGCATGCTTGGGGTTGGTGCATGGGGATGACCCACAGAGATGTTATGGGGAGGGAGGTGGGAGGGGGGTTCATGTTTGGGAACACATGTAAGAATTAAAGATTATAAAATTAAAAAAATAAAAAACTAAAAAAAAAAAAAACAAAAGAAAAAAAATAAAACATTAAAAAAAAAACTGATAATAGTGTTGGAGGTAAGGGTAGAAGCTTTGATATATGTTTTGTAATGATCTGGAGAAGAATTGAAGGAAGTTTCCCAAATATTTGGGGTTTTAAGCATGCTCAGTCATGTCTGACTATTTATGACACCATAGACTGAAGCCCAGCAGGCTCATCTGTCCATGGGATTTTCCCAGTAAGAATAATGGAGTGGGTTGTCATTTCTTCCTCCAGGGGAACTTCCTGACCCAGGGATCAAACCCGTGTCTCCTGCATTGCAGGTGTATTCTTTAACGCTGAGCCACCAGGCAATGTTCTATTTCTTGACTTATTTACGAGCTATACAATTGTGCACTGACTCATGCATCTATGTGTGTGTGTGTTTGTACTTTTCCTAATGTGTATCACTTAACCTGACTATGTAATTAGTGATCACAACTCTTTGATAGTAAAGTGGGTGATGGGCAGGCACTATCACATAAAGACAGCAGGCATAACCCAGGACTGTCCTAGCAAACCAGGACACATAATCACCTGTGTCATATGTAACACAAAAGAAGTTACTGAAAGGAAGGATGGAGAGCAGTCGGGCAATGTAAAATAAGGAAAAAAAGAAAATAAAGACAAGAAAGGGAAAAAATGAAGGGAAGGGCAGGGAGAAGGGAAAGGAAGGAAGGAAAGAAGGAGGGTGGGATAAAGAAGGAAGGAAGGAAGGAAAGAATGAAGGAGGAGGGAAGGGAAGGGGAGGAGTGGGAGGGAGGGGGGAGGAGGAGAGTGGGAGAAGGAGCAGGCCCTGACCTACATCATGCTTTCCTCTACTTGAGGAGGATAATAAGACAGATTCCATTCCTCTCCCTTGATAGAAGCTTTGATTAGGTGTGGGAGGGTAGAGTGGAGAGGACGTTTTAAGTAGCATGTGAAAATAAAAGCTTTAAGTTGTATGACCAAAATGTTAAGTATTTTTACATGCTCTTGAAGGCTCTGCCTATCAAAAGAGCTATCTTCATGCAATTGGAAGTGGTCGTTGGTGGGGGCTGGCAGAAGTAACTTATTTCCAAGTACTTCCGAGTTGAAATATTTAAAGTACTTCCATACTTCGAAGTATTTGGAAGTACATGGGTCGTGATGAGTCGGACACGACTGAGGGACTTCACTTTCAATTTTCACTTTTCACTTCCATGCATTGGAGAAGGAAATGACAACCCACTCCAGTGTTCTTGCCTGGAGAATCCCACGGATGGGGGAGCCTGGTAGGCTGCCATCTATGGGGTCGAACAGAGTCGGACACGACTGAAGTGACTTAGCATAGCATAGCATCAGGAGCAGAGATTTTCGTTGTCTTTCTCCCTGGCTGGGCACTGTGTGAGGAGCACAAATGTTGGTCATGGACTCCATTCTCTGGCCTCTATCCCTGTAGAGTACCCGTGAGTCTCACCCAGCCTCTGGCCAGCCTTGGTCATGTATGCCTCTCTGCTCTCTCCTACACCTACCACTGGATTCTTCATGATCGCTGGTTCTCCCTAAGCCCTTCTGTGCTTTTCTTCAAAAATGGCTTTACTGCACACCCATGTCTTCCTGAAGCAGCAGATGTATATGTCAGTGAGGTCTCACTCTTCTCTTAAAAACATGGCGGCTGTTTCAGCCTCCTCATGCCAAGATATGAGAGACTTCAATGAGGCTGCTTTTTACCAGAGATCCAATAAGCCTGGAGAGACATCGGCCTCTGCTTTCAGATCCTCAGCTACTAAGTCTTTCCCCTCTGTGCTTCCTTCCATCAGAACTTTCCCAAGGGAGTGAGGAAAAACTTCAAAGTGAACTCGTGCTTCCTCTCTTAACTCCACTCTTCCCCAGCTCAGAGATCTCTCCTCAGTCTGGGTGAGGGGTGTGGTGGTGACTGATGTACTCTTCTTAAATCCCTCTCTCAAGTGAACTCTTGAAACTTATTATAGATGTCAGAAGTATATAATCCTAACAACTCTCCCCTGAGACAAATGGCAATGTCACATTTTCCTGCATAAACATGGGCAGCATGTGGGTAGAAGTACAAAAGCACGATTGTTTCACTTATCCTGATAGAGTTAAGGCACTCATTAAAAATGTCTAGACTTGTTCAGAAAGTAGTTCCCTTTCTGAGAATAGTAGTATTCGAGAGATCTGAAACCATTAATAACCCTAACAAAGGGGAGGCTTACATATATGGATGATTGCAAGTAAGATGTAAAGCATATATAGTAGTACAAACAGATCATCCCCATTTAGAGAGAACCTCAACATTCAGCCATCTAAGAGGCCGTGTTTATATCTGAGCAACAGGACCAAGTGAGAACATCCTTTGTCCCTATGGCATGTCTCATAATCTCTCAACACACTTCAGATAGACCCTGCATGACTATAAATACCAATCTATCCCCGTTCAGGGACTAATTTCTCTTTAAAAACTCATCACTCTTAGTTAGAACTTATGATGTTATAAATACATTAAAGAGAATCCACAGCTCAGCCTCCAGATAATTATACAAACCAAGTATAATTGGTTTTTCAAACCCTTATGAAAAACTGATTCCAAAAATTAACTCAGATATAATTCTAATAATTTTGAGTTCTATGCCCAAAATATTTGCTGTTTAAAAGAAATACATTTATGTATGTAAAGTTTAAAATATTGAACCACTTGATGTCTTTAATATTGTTCTGTTTTGTGGAAAATGCCTGTTAACTTTAGAAACAATTTTATGTGAATGAAATATCCTATCTACAAACAATGAACTTTAAACCCAGTTGTGATATAATAGCATTATATCGGTGAAATAAATCTCTTATGTATGTGTGGTTCCCTGTAATGTTATTGTGCTTATGGTTGTTTTCGTGCTCCAGGGGAGTGATGGATGGCAATGAGGCTTAACCTGATTTTACATCAAGTTCTTGCTAATCTCACACTAACCCCTCATAAATCTGAATAATTTGCTGCTGCTCAGCAACCCTTGTGTGAGCTCTAGAATAGTTTTGGCCTGAAATTGTGTATTATCACAACCTCCTTTGGAAACAGTAAGGGCTCTTATTATTTCCATAACTGAATTAGGTTTTCATATCTTTTGCACTGCTGTAGTGGGTTTTGCTTAGCAACAAGTCTCCAAGAGTTCCGGATGGAGTAAGCCTTATTAACATAATAGGCTAACCCCTGGGTTCTTGCTATCACCCAGGTAAATTCATTGCTGGCCCCTCTCACTTGTCTAGCCCAACAGAATGATTCCTTTTTACCTTCTAAAGTAAGTTTGTATTTCTATAACACAAAACATATTAACTCAGTGATATGGCTGCTGCTGCTGCTGCTAAGTCGCTTCAGTTGTGTCCAACTCTATGCGACCCCATAGACGGCAGCCCACCAGGCTCCCCTGTCCCTGGGATTCTCCAGGCAAGAACACTGGAGTGGGTTGCTGTTTCCTTCTCCAATGCATGAAAGTGAAAATTGAAAGTAAAGTGCCCAGTCGTGCCCGACTCTTAGCGACCCCATGGACTGCAGCCTACCAGGCTCCTTTGTCCATGGGATTTGCCAGGCGAGAGTACTGGAGTGGGTTGCCATTGCCTTCTCTGAGTGATATGGCAGCAAATATTAATTATTAAGTAGTGCTGCTCACCCAACAGGGACCTAATGTACACAAGTATTTTCACATGAATATTGATTTAAGTTTTTAAAATAAATGCCACTAAACAAGGCAAACCCAAGCCACATCATTGCATTTTGCTGCCCTTTATTTAAAGAGAGTACAAAAATGATTCACTATAAATAGAAAGTGCTCCTTGCAGGAGTGGCTCACACTGAGAAATGCCGTCTATTTTTTCTAGCCTTCTTTGTGTCTGGGAGTCCTGTCTTGGAAGATACTAGATTTTAGGGTAAGCCCAGGGCAAAGGAAAACACTTTCTGCTCTTCAATACTAA
This sequence comes from Budorcas taxicolor, assembly GCF_023091745.1. Taxonomy (NCBI): domain Eukaryota; kingdom Metazoa; phylum Chordata; class Mammalia; order Artiodactyla; family Bovidae; genus Budorcas; species Budorcas taxicolor. The sequence continues at coordinate 72,723,472 of NC_068919.1, forward strand.
CAAGTGCCTCTATGCAGTTTGAGTAAGTGACTTTGGTCTTGTTAGAATAAACAGAAATGCTCCTAAAATACCCATCAAGATTTACAGCTCTCTTTAAAAACAATTCTGAATCAACCAAAAGTTCTGTAGAACAAGGATATAACATGGACTTTACTGTCTAAGAACTTAGCTAACAAGCTGTGCAAACCTATTATGATAATTTATTCACATCAGTTTTAGCTATTTTAATCTTCAGTTTGGTTCAGACTGCATGTCATTCTCTGAGAAGGATTCCTCACTCAGTCTACCAAGCTGGCCTTTTGTGTGACATGAGGAATTGAGGCAAGTTGTGCTTCTCTAATGGTTTCATTTTTAAGAGTAGGTTACTGTGCTCTAAAACCTGTTCATCAGAGAAGGAAAGAGTTGTGTCAGACATTGTGAGGAAGCATAATAGTCTGGACAGAATATGAGAACATTTCAGAAGTCTGAAAATATCACTCTTTTGAATTAGCCAACTTCTATTTGAGAAATTTTGTTAAATAAGACATTGGTAGCCATAGATCCTAAACCATAATTTCCCTCCCCCCCCCCCCCCAATATTAAGTTTCTAATAGAAAAGTGGTTACTGTCCTTATAGAAATCAACTTAGAATGACCTGGTAATCAAATAGTTCAACCATCCCTACCATACAGAGCAAATATTAAAACAACAAGAACAAAAGCAGACATTAAATTGCCTTAAGCAACTGGCATCTGTGAGTTAAGTTTAAAACACCTTTAAACCTCAAGATAAATAATACTGCAGAAGTAAAGCAAAGATTAGTTAAAACTAAAATGTGGAAATGTTGTACAATATAGCTATGTTACAATGGTATAACTTCTGATATTCTAAAATTTTTAATAGAATTCAAAAATATCCAGTGTTGGCTCCCTATATAAAATTATACATATAAATACACTCTGAGGAAAATGTATTTGCTCCCAAACTCTTGGATCCTGCCATCCATAATGAATAATATACTGTGGCACAGTCTTATAAAGTTAAATGTTTCTTTTGATGAGGAACATTTATCAACTAAAAACTTAAGCTTTTGCTTTCTTTCCCCCACTTTGTCTTCATTTAAAATTTTTTTCTTGACTTTTTATGGTTACTCCAGTGGCTGCTGTTATCTTTGTAGTGTTGAATGATAGATGGTCTGACCACTGAAAGGAATTACTTTAATTTTATTTTGATATTTACTCCATAATAGTTCTACAAGCCTGTGTGAATATTAAAAGATTTACTCTAAAAGAAGATTTACAGATATGATAGCCAAGTCACAGTCATCTTTTCTTCTTTCCCTCAACTCTCAAAGTCTCACTGCTTTTTATTTATTTATTTTTTAAATATAAATTGATTTCTTTTAATTGGAGGTTAATTACTTTACAATATTGTATTGGTTTTGCCATACATCAACATGAATCTGTCACAGGTATACACATATTGAGAGAGGAACAATGATTCCTATAATGCAATGTCATAGTAGCCATGTGCTTTACATGAAATAAATACAGATAAAGGAGTAGGATCAGTTCAGTTCAGTTCAGTCACTCAGTCGTGTCCAACCTTTTGTGACCCCATGAACCGCAGCACGCCAGGCCTCCCTGTCCATCACCATCTCCCGGAGTTCACTCAAACTTATGTCCATCGAGTCGGTGATGCCATCCAGCCATCTCATCCTCTGTCGTCCCCTTCTCCTCCTGCCCCCAATCCCTCCCAGGATCAGGGTCTTTCCCAATGAGTCAACTCTTCACATGAGGTGGCCAAAGTGCTGGAGTTTCAGCTTCAGCATCAGTCCTTCCAATGAACACCCAGGACTGATCTCCATTAGAATGGACTGGTTCAATCTCCTTGCAGCCCAAGGGACTCCCAAGAGTCTTCTCCAACACCACAGTTCAAACGCATCAATTCTTCAGCACTCAGCTTTCTTCACAGTCCAACTCTCACATCTACACATGACTACTGGAAAACCATATCCTTGACTAGATGGACCTTTGTTGGCAAAGTAATGTCTCTGCTTTTTAATATGCTGTCTAGGTTGGTCATAACTTTCCTTCCAAGGAGTAAGTGTCTTTTAATTTCATGGCTGCAATCACCATCTGTAGTGATTTTGGAGCCCCCCCAAAATAAAGTCTGACACTGTTTTCACTGTTTCCCCATCTATTTCCCCTGAAGTGATGGGACCAGATGCCATGATCTTCGTTTTCTGAATATTGAGCTTTAAGCCAACTTTTTCACTCTCCTCTTTCATTTTCATCAAGAGGCTTTTGAGTTCCTCTTCACTTTCTGCCATAAGGGTGGTTTCATCTGCATATCTGAGGTTATTGATATTTCTGCCAGCAATCTTGATTCCAGCTTGTGCTTCCTCCAGCCCAGAATACATCTCATGATGTAGTCTGCATAGAAGTTAAATAAGCAGTGTGACAATATACAGCCTTGACGTCCTCCTTTTCCTATTTGGAACCAGTCTTGTTCCGTGTTGGATAGGTGACAACAAATAAAGAGACAAAAGAACATTTTTTTCCCTTCTTAAAGAAAGGGATCTCCATTTTGAAATGTTAACCAAAAAAATTTGTGTGGAGGTAATTAAAGCCCACTGTCGATAAAGAGATTATAAAAGAATATTTACAAACTCTAAACTGAACTAGGAAAGATTATATCCTGTGGCACTGGTAATAATAACAGATGTGTATATATGTGTTGTTTGCTCAGTCATGTCCAACTCTATGAGATCCCATGGACTGTAGACCACCAGGCTCCTTTCTCCATGGAATTCTCCAGCAAGAATGCTGAAGACTGTAGCCATTCCCTCCTCCAGGGGATCTTCCCAATCCAGGTCTCCAGCATTGCAGGCAGACTCTTTTCTGTCTGAGCCATCAGGGAAGCCCAATAATAAGACATAGTCAAATAATTTAATGTATTATCTTGTGCTCTAGCCATGTAAACACAGCAGTCAGAAATCCTGCCACAAGGAGCATGACTGACTGATGAATCCAATTACTGCTTCTCTAGATTCCCAACCGTGTTTATACTAAGGCCACTCAAGGTCCAGCGGTGAAGAAGATATCATACTAAGTAGAAAATAGATAGTTCCTGGCATAAGCAGACAGCTCAACTGGTGCTCAATTTACCATTCACTGGTGATGACCCAGGAAAATATCCTAGTGGAGGGTCAATACTTTTTCCAGGCTTTTGTAGGTGAGATGTTCCACACATTTGAAAGCCATGTGAGAGGAGGGCACTGGGCAATACAGTGGGCAGTGCCTATAATAATAACCAAACTTGGTTGGTTATTACAAAGTTGTATTGTTTCTCTGTAGAGAGATTAGAAACAGAAGGCCATTAATAAGAAGTTTGTGTCTAAAACAAGAGCCTCATTGGTAGCCTACAAAGAAAATGTTACTTCCTCTGGTAGAAGAGGCCTTCCCTGGTATCTCAGATGGTAAAGAATTTGCCTGCAATTCAGGAGACCTGGGTTCGATCCCTGGGTTGGGAAGATCCACTGGAGAAGGAAATGTCAACCTACTCCAGTATTTGTGACTGCAGAATTCCATGGACAGAGGAGCCTGGTGGGCTACAGTCCATGGGGTCTCAAAATAATCAGAAATGACTGAGTGGCCAACATGTTTACTTTCACTGGTAGAAAAGCAGATGCTTCTGAGCAGCAAACTGAAGATTTGATCAAATGACAAAACAAAGATATTTGAATCCTCAGTCTAGGTGGCTCTGCAATGTCAAGGGTAGGGTCCTGGTTGAGAAAGCCTAGAACTCTGAAACAAGGGATGGGAATATTTGGGTGGTTGTCCCTGAGGCAGCTGGCTTTGTAGAACCCACAGAGCTTACAAGATGGGGTCTGCCCTTTTCTAGTAAGAGCTAGTATTTCTCCTCCATTAGAAGAGGCTGCAGAGTCCTCTCTCTGCAAAGCAGCAGCTTCTTCTACAAGTGCTACCTCCATCTGCTCTCCAGATAGCTAGGAAAGGAATTGGGTTAAATCCCAGCATCAGCCTGCTGAGGTACTAAGCCTGGGAAAGTAGGAAAAAGCCATATGCCAAAGGAGAGGCTAAGAATTAGGTACTATACACTGGAAGTATCCAGGTGAGTACTATTGGGATTGGATTTTGAGGGACCTTGCTTAACAAATCCTGAATGTAAGATGGGATAAGCAACAGTTGATTTGCAGCAATTTCTCAGAGTATTGCATGGGCAAAAATCACGCGGGATTAAACAAAGTCATTGTTAAAGAAGTTATCTGAAACCTGGATAAAGAAAGGCCAAAGTGGAGATGACTGAGTTGCCTTGTCATATAGAAGAAAAGAATAACGGGACCTGTGCATGCTGGTGTGAATAAACAGTGAAACCAGAAGGCATAGTAAAAGATTGTGTCCATGGGAGAATACTGAAGACATACCACTCACCAAGACCATTAGGATTCTGGAGAAAGAGAATTATATACCTTTCAAGAAACAGTTCCTGATACGTGTCTTCCCTGATTGCTCAGTGGTAAGAACATTCTTGCCAATGCAGGAGACATGGGTTTGATCCCAGGGTCAGGAAGTTCTCCTGGAGAAGGAAATGGCAACCTATTCCAGTATTCTTGCCTGGGAAAACCCATGGAAAAAGGAACCTGGGGTACTATAGTCCATGGGGGTCACAAAAAAGCTGGATATGACTTAGTGACTAAACAACAAAGAACAACAATACTGATATGTAAGTTTGACATGGGAAGAGATAAAATGGATGACCATGAGACTACCCATCATAAGTGGGGTCTGTTAGAAGCCTCCTCCCCACATCATGAAATTGGATAGTTCCAGCTGCAATTTTTCATAAGACGGAAATGTACAGCTCAAATTGAATCCAAGGAAGACCAGAGAGCATGAGTAAACTACATAAATAGGTATACAGGCTCCCATATCACCTGACACAGATGGGCCAAAGCCCCTGCCCCAACTCATATCCATAGTCAAACTTAGTTTAGAATAAGTTGGGCTAGTAAGTGGTACAAAGAAAAAATGGACAGTTGCTGCATTAAAGCCTCCTTCAAGTGTGGTCTTGAAAGACTGAAGATGAAAATCTCTCCAAAGGACAGAGCCACAAACAGTACACCTGGTCATTCATTTTCCATGGAATACGTGAGAATGCTAACAGATTTGGTTAGTATCTAATGGCCTGACTGAATGGTCAGAGACCTGTAAGAGAGAAGACTACATGAACAGAGATAAGAAGTTCTTCATTTGCTATTATTTTCTCCCATTCTGAAGGCTGTCTTTTCACCGTGCTTATAGCTTCCTTTGTTGTGCAGAAGCTTTTAATTTTAATTAGGTCCCATTTGTTTATTTTGGCTTTTATTTCCAGTATTCTGGGAGGTGGGTCATAGAGGATCCTGCTGTGATTTATGTCAGAGAGTGTTTTGCCCATGTTCTCCTCTAAGAGTTTTATAGTTTCTTGTCTTACATTTAGATATTCAATCCGCTTTGAATTTATTTTTGTGTATGGTGTTAGAAAGTGTTCTAGTTTCATTCTTTTACAAGTGGTTGACCAGTTTACCCAGCACTACTTGTTAAAGAGATTGTCTTTTCTCCATTGTATATTCTTGCCTCCTTTGTCAAAGATAAGGTGTCCATAGGTGTGTGGATTTATCTCTGGGTATTTCATGCCAGTCAGAATGGCTGCTATCAAAAGTCTACAAGCAATAAATGCTGGAGAGGGTGTGGAGAAACAGGAACACTCTTACACTGTTGGTGAGAATGCAAACTTGATGGGGTCCAGCCCCAGTGGATTCAGGGAATTCGAAGTGGGGATGGAGTCGGTGAAGAGAGATTAATTAGAAATTTGAAGAGAGATTAGAAGAGAATAATGTAGTAGAGAAAACAGAGGAGAAAAGAGGCTGATATTCCTTGGTTTACATGGAAAGCTAATAAAGTCTCAAGACAAGAAACTTGCACCATCTATGTAGGCCACAGGTGCCTGCTTGAATAGCGGAGGGTGCCCCACGTTGGGCTCCCTCTCGCGTGGGTCTTAGAAGCCTCAGCAAGTAAGTAGACACAGCGAGCCTCTGTGTTCCAACGGATCAGCCTGAAAAAGAGAGGAAGGGAGAGGAAGAAAGAGACAGAGAGTTCACACAGGGGAGGCCAAGCTTGTGCAAAAACCCCATAACTTTATTTTCCAAAGGTGCTTATATACCCTAAGTTTTACATAATGGAAGATACAGAGTCATGCAGTGGCAGCAGTCCTGGCCCTTATCGATACCAGGCTTTCTTTCTGCATATCTTTCCTTATACAAAAGGTCTCAGGTGATTTACATTATCTTCTGGCCAAGAGGCCTGTCAATACTTTATGGCTCTCTTCCTTAATGAATGTTAATCTCATTTTCCCTGAACTGTTTTTGTTTAATCTGCATCACCCTCAAAGCACTAAAGTTACATCCCTGTAGAACAAAGGTGCAATGGGTTATAACAAAGAAAGTACTTAACTCAGAGATCTATGTTGCTACTTGTTTTTTCTCTATACCAACTATATTAATTAATGCACTCCCGGGTACACAACAAATAAAGGATATGGAAACTTGACAGCAAGTACCGGCTCCACAATGAAACCTTTAATCAGTTTTATTCTAATGACTTTTCCCTAGAATTTTTTAAGCTTTCTGTCCCTCTCAGTGTTGGAAAGCTGTAAACAATTCACATGCGCAGTTGTAAAAATCCAGACAGACCTGTCAGGCAAGTTAGAAAGCTATCAAAGGGGTTTGAGCTGAGACATTCCTTTTATGCCCAGGAGACTTATTAACTAGAGCTCTAAGTTAATTTTCTTTAGAGAAAGATGGTCGGGGATAGCTCCCTGTTAATGTCAGAGGAGTCTGTGAAAGTCATAAAATAATAAGACAGACAGATTCTGGTTTTGGGGTAGATGCTCGAGAAGTTCCAGGGGGACCCCTGAGGCCTGATCTTGCCTTTGCATTTTGTCAGGCCCCTTTCCTTATGACCTTTGCCATGGGCTGGATTCCCCATGCTGGCTCCCGGCACAAACTAGTACAGCCACTATGGAGAACAGTGTGGAGATTCCTTAAAAAACTGGAAATAGAACTGCCTTATGACCCAGCAATCCCACTGCTGGGCATACACACCAAGGAAACCAGAATTGAAAGAGACACATGTACTCCAATGTTCATCGCAGCACTGTTTATAATAGCCAGAACATGGAAGCAACCTAGAAGTCATTAAAAAGAATACATTTGAATCAGTTCTAAGGAGGTGGATGAAACTGGAGCCTATTATACAGAGTGAAGTAAGCCAGAAAGAAAAACACCAATACAGTATACTAACACATATATATGGAATTTAGAAAGATGGTAATGATAACCCTGTATGTGAGAAAGCAAAAGAGACACAGATATATAGAACAGTCTTTCGGACTCTGTGAGAGAGGGAGAGGGTGGGATGATTTGGGGGAATGACATGGAAATATGTGTAATATCATATAAGAAAAGGATTGCCAGTCCAAGTTCGATACAGGATCCTTGGGACTGGTACACTGGGATGACCTGGAGGGATGGTACAGGGAAGGAGGTGGGAGGGGGGTTCAGGATGGGGAACACGTGTACGCCCATGGTGGATTCATGTTGATGTGTGGCAGAACCAATACAATATTGTAAAGTAATTAACCTCCAATTAAAATAAATAAATTTAAATTAAAAAAAGAAAAAAAAACAAAGAAGTTCTGCTGTAGAGACATATGGGTAAACAGATGGGATTGGGCACTAAGTTATCAACATCTACCAGAAAGCATCTACCACTGAAAACACACTGGGAACCATGGGTAAGCACATCAATAACCTAGGTCACTGATGTTGGTTGGCATTTGTTGTTGGTCACATTTGAACCAACGCTATTGCACATGTAAGTGATAGCCATGTTAGCAGAGCCTGGAGCTGTGTATGAAGTCACAGTAAGGATATTTCTTAACAAAACAAATCCAGTTACTGATTCCCCTGGATATTCTACCTGTTATTAACAGAAGCCAATGCTGACCCTCCAATAGGGCAAAATTCCTGAAGGAAACCAACTGACAACTTGGCACAAATAGACTACGCGGCGCTTCTTCCATCCCAGAGAGGCCAATGGTTCATCTTAACAGAAACAGATAAGTACTCTATGTACATGCTTTCCTTTCCTGTCCACAAAGCCTCAGCCAATACTAACAGCTAGGATTTATAGAATGCCTTGTTCATAGACATAGAATTCACAAAGTACAGCATCCAGTTAAGGGACCCACTTTACAGAAAAGGAGATGTGGGAGTTGGCCATCATAGGATCACATACATTGTAGGGTCCTCTGTTTAGGCTACATACTACACAACCCAGTAGCAGCAGATCTCCTAGGGTTCTGTAAAGGCCTTCCAAAAGCACAGCTGTATTATCAGCTCAGAGGTAACATTCTGAAAGGATGGGATGCCATCCTTCAGGATGTAGCATAAACATTACAGACCTCAACATGGTGCTGTGTTCTTCATAGGAAAATACATGGGTGAGGGAACCAAGGAGTCAAATCATGGATATTTCACCTGTAGAAGTTTTATTTGGATTTTTATTCTCTATCATTCTTTAACATGTTTACAATTTTATTTACCTTCTTGAATATAAATGCTACTCATAACTATTTCAATGTTCTCTGATTTTGCATTTCTAGAAATTTATTTTTGTTGCTCTTTTTAAACAAAAAGTAACACTTTTTTTTTATAGTTTTCATTTCCCTGCCAATTTTTTTCACTTTGCTTTTATCTACATGTTTATAGTAAAAGTGCTTGTTTTTACAGTCTTTGCCTGATACTTTCAGTATCTCTAATTGTGGTGGTTAATTTTGTATCAGCCCGCCTGGGCTAAAGGATGTCCAGATAGCTGGTAAAACATTATTTCTGGGTGTGTCTGTGAGGGTGTTTCGGAAGAGATTAGAATTTGAATTGCTAATCAAACAAAGCAGATGGTCCTCCCCAACATGAGTGGGCCTCATTCAATCTGTTGAGGGCTTGAATAGAACAGAAAGGTGGAGGAAAGACAAATCTGCTCCCTCTTTGAGCTGAGGCTTCTTTCTTCTGTTCTCAGACATTGGTGCTCCTGGTTCTTGGGCTTTCAGACTCAGACTGGGATTTACACCATCAGCCCCCTATTCTCAGACCGCAGACTTCAACTGAATTACACCTCTGGCTTTCCTGATTTTCCAACTTGCAGATGGCAGACTGTGGAACTTCTCAGCTCCATAACCACGTGAGCCAATTCCTATAACAAATCTCCTCTTATATATGAGAGGAGAGAACCTAATGGTTCTGTTTCCCTGGAGATCCTGGATATGCTAACCTCTGTATTTCTGTTGTCTAATGTTTCTTTCTCACTTTGTCTTATCTCCTCATATACTAGTTATTTTAAAGTAGTCACAGGCAGCTATATTTGAAAATTTACTTGTATAAATAATTTGGTTTCTAAGATGATAATGTTTTCCTCCAGGGAATAGTTTTCATTTCCTTCATGAAATATTTTCATTTGATGCTTGGTGGCACTAGCAGTCCAGAGCCATCTCAATACAAATCTAAATATTAAGATTTTCTAGATCACTTGAAAGATGTGAATCTTGACCACATACCATTCTAGGGCCTGCTTATTCCCAGTCCACACTTGCTCTCACTGGATAGCACTCAGGACCAGACAGATGACATTTGTCAGAATCTGCACCATTGGTGAGTCCTAGATATTGAATTTTGCTTTTCTATACCTTTGAGGTCCTCAGAAGCACAGCCCAGTGTCTCAACTGTCTCTTATGCATGGACGAGTGACCCCAGGGCAAAAACTGCCAAGTACCCTTTCTTTTTACCTCTCTAGTTCTTTTTACCTCTCTGGTCTGGTCATACTGATGTATTTTAGAAAATGTTCTGATCTTTCCCTCAAAACGTTTAGATAATTTCAGTTGCAAGTTTGGTCAGAGTTATCTAAGCTAACATATCCTCCAACCTATGATTCTTTAATTCTAGGGAACCAGATCATGTTAGTAACATTTGAAAGAAAGGGGGATGTGTGGTTTAAGATGAGACAGGCATTATATCAATTTAAAATTGAAGAGCTATCACAGGACAAAGAATCCATACTTCTTTTAAGTGGCTTCAGAAGCTAGAACATAGAAAAACATACTACATTTCAAGAAAATAATTTAAAACAAAACATGTTGATGATTAGACTATCATACTGGGAAACTTTGCTACAAGGGCTATTGAGATGCTTAGCCTTGCATAAATCCAGCTAATTAAACAATGGTTTGTCCAAGATGCATATGTAGGATATGAAAAGGACTAGTTGACCTCTAGGGTCCCAGAAAAGTGAGATTTCAGGACTCTTTAATTCCAAGAGAAAATAGAGAGGACCTCTGAGTTATGTCGGTAGCTTAAAATTATTTTATAAGGAATAACTAATCCTATGATCAGATTTCAGGAAGGTAACTTATAAAGACTCACTTCTTGTACAATCTCTCTGATTGAAATGTGTCACAGGCAGAGTTCTAGAAATGAAAGGTATTCTTTCTCTGTTCTGGGAACATTAATTTTCATGTGTATTTGTTACAGTTCACAACCTGGGATAATGCCCTGTAAATAGGGAGTAGCTATTAGCACATTAATTAGGATTCCCTTTATAGTCCTATTGAGAAATATAATTATTTGTTAGATTAAATTCTTTGCCTCGAGAATTCCAGTTTTCATGTTGAGTAAGAGACCCTGTTATAACTGCAGACTACAATTCATACAAGAACACATTTTCACATACCTTCTGTTTTTAAGTACTGTCTCTCTTACTTGAAGGCAAAATGACTGTAAAGAGCAAAAGAACCTTTGGGTTGGCAATAGTAGCATAAACAAGACCCAAGCTAACAAATTTTCTGAGAGCTGCTATTTAATCTGTAAGTGCTTGAAAGCAGACCATCTTATTTCCTTTTCAAGTCTATACACGCCAGGGCTTATCCTCAACTGTTTTGGTTCTCTCAAATGCTGACAGCAGAAACCGGGGAAATGCTGTTGGCAGAAATTGGGAAAATAAAAGTTATTTCCTAAATTCAAATCTACATGATGAAATATCATGCCTTGCAGTTATCTTAATGGGCAGGGTCATCCGGAGAGAATTCTTACATCTTTATTCAATCCATGCTTCTGTTGACATGTGTTGACTTTATATCACTCTATACTTTAAGAGAATAAGCTGCTGTGAGTTTATTTCCCTTGGGCAGCTTTATCTAGCTACTCAGAGAAGAATGTTTCAGGTTGTCATTCAGCTTTCCAAGAATGCAACTGCACTTAATAGAAGTACAAGGATTTCTGTAGTGCATTTTTCTGGATGAAGTGTTACCAGCTTGAACGGTAATGCGTTGCTAGTTCTGTCCAGTTCTACTGATGTGCTACTCACTAGCAGAGCTGCAAAATACATCACTGCCCAGTTCTCATCTTCTTTCCTCTTCATTGTTTTGTTTTTGTAGCAAGAGACCTCCCAGGTGCTAGGGATATGGTTTTGTCCCTGTCCAACCAGAAGGATAAATTGTCTGGATGGCTGACTATAACAATAGTAGCTTATAAAATAAGCTTAGTAGATATAATGATGAATAATGGAAGGAGGTAGAAAAAGGAAGATACAGGAAAAGAATTTTAAACATCACAGACACACTAAAGACCTTATAGCCAATGGCTCTCTAAGGAAGGGGAAAGAAAGATTACCATTTGCTATTATTTACACTTTTATTTTCTATTAGACATTATAGCAGAAGTTTAAGAGCATCATCTTTTTATCTTTGGACCATTTTTTTTTCAAGTTGAGTGATAATATTCCCACCTTATAGAGAAAGAAACTAAGACCAAGTGAGATTACATGCTGTTGCACAGTCACACAATCAGATGACAGGGAGGCTATCTGAGCCCAGCTCCTGTGTACTCAAAATCTATCCATTAGTTCCTGCTTCAATTCCTCCTCATATTTCATTCTACACAAGCACCAGTGAATTAAGAGACACAATGAGAATCTAACCTTCAACAACAAATAAAAACACTTGAATCTTATTTGTCAACTGTGTAGTCGAGCATCTTAATTCTTCTTACTACTACTACTATTAAGTCACTTCAGTCGTGTCTGACTCTGTGTTATTTCTTCTTAGGTTTAGAGAATTCGCCATCTTATTGATGTTGCGGAAGGTGACTGACTCTCACCATAGAAGTTGCAAAAAGTAGATACTATGCTGCCAGTTTTCCTTGTAGATAGTGCTTGGAAACTAGACCAGGGCTTAGATATTGGTACACCCTGAGAGAATTTATTTTTTCTGGCTTTATTGAGATATAATTGATATTTTTCTGATTTCCTATCCGATGGCACCCCACTCCAGTACTCTTGCCTGGAAAATCCCATGGGCGGAGGAGCCTGGTAGGCTGCAGTCCATGGGGTCGCGAAGAGTCGGACACGACTGAGCGACTTCACTTTCACTTTTCACTTTCATGCATTGGAGAAGGAAATGGCAACCCACTCCAGTGTTCTTGCCTGGAGAATCCCAGGGACAGGGGAGTCTGGTGGGCTGCCGTCTATGGGCTCGCACAGAGTCGGACACGACTGAAGCGACTTAGCAGCAGTAGCAGTAGCAGCAAGTTTAAGATGTACAATGTGATGATTTGAGACATGCGTATAATGTGAAATGATTACCATAATAAGGTTAGTTAATACTTCCATCACCTCATATAACTACTTTTAAGTGTGGTGAGAACATTTAAGATCTACTCTCTTAGCAACTTTCAGGTATACGTGAAATGAAGTTGCTCAGTCTTGTCCGACTCTTTGCGACCCCATGGACTGTAGCCTACGAGGCTCCTCTGTCCATGGAATTTTCCATGCAAGAGTACTGGAGTGGGTTGCCATTTCCTTCTGCAGGGGATCTTCCCGACCCAGGGATTGAACCCAGGTCTCCTGCATTGCAAGCAGACGCTTTACCATCTGAGCCACCAGGGAAGCCCGCTTCAAGTATATAAAGCAGTATTAACCATAGTCTCCATGTTGTATATCAGATCCTCAGAACTTATTTATGCTATAACTAACTGGAAGTTTGCACACTTTAACCAATTTCCATCTCTCCCCCCACCCCGCCCCCTCAACCAGCCCTGACAACAACCATTCTCCTCTGTTTCTAGGTGTTCAGCTTTTTTTGATTCCATGTGAAATTGAAATAATATAATCAGTTTCTATCTGGCTTATTTCACCTAGCATAATGCCCTAAAGATCCATCCATTTTGTCACAAATGACAGTATTTCCTTCTTTCTCATGCCTGAATAAAATTATATATAATAAAATCTATAGCTAGCTAGCTAGCTAGCTAACTATATTACATCTTCTTTATCAATTCACTCATAGGAGGATGCTTAGGTTGTTTCATATCTTTGTTATTGTGAATATACTGCAATGAACATGGGGGAACATATATCTTTTTGAGATTCCAGTTGTACTTTCCTGAGATATATACCCAGAAATGCAAATATTGGATCATATGGAAATTCTATTTTTAATTTTCTCAGAAGTCTCCATACTATTTTCCATAGTGGCTGCAGCAATTTACATTCCCACCCAAAATGCACACGTTTCCCTTTTTTAAAGGTTCTTGCCATCGTTTAGCTCCTGTCTTATTAATGAGTCATTCTAACAGATGTGACGTGGTACCTCATTCTGGTTTAAATTTACATTTTTCCTATTAAAAAAAAAGATGACCATCTTTTCATGTGTCTTGGTCATCTATACTTCTCAGAAAAAATATCTATTCAGGCCTTCTACCCATTTTCTAATCAGATTTTTTTTTTTTTTGCATTGAGTTACATGAGTTCCCTATATTTTTGGATATTAACTCCTTACAGAAAAATGGTTTGCAAATACTTTCTCCTATTCCTTAGACTGCTTGTTCACTTAGTTGATCATTTCCTTTGCTGTGCAGAAAGATTTTTTTCAGTTTTATATAGAGCTACTTACTTGTTGTTGCTTATCCTTTTAGTGTCAATCACCCCCCCACCCCAACCACCACCACCAAAAATAATTATTGCCAACTCCAGTGTCAGGGAGTCTTCACCTACATTTTCTTCTAGGAATTTTACAGTTTCAGGTTTATGTTAAATTTTAATCTATTTCTAGTAATTTGTAAGTAATATTAAAATAGAGATCCAGTTTAATTATTTTGCAAGTAGATATCTAGTTTTTCCAAACTGTTTATTGACTATCCTTTCATCAGTATATATTCTTGACTCCCTTGTTCAATATTAGATCACATATGTGAGAGTTTATCTCTGGGCACTCAGATCAGGTCTACTGATTTACATGACTTTTTCTGTGCCAGTATCATACTGCCTTGATTACTATAGCCTTGTAACATAGTTTGAAATCAGAAAATATGATAACTCTAGCTTTATTCTTCTTTCTCGGGATTACTTTGGCTATTTCAGGTCTTTTGTGGTTTCATACAAATTTTAGGATTCTTTTTTCTATTTGTGTAAAATCACATTGAAACTATATATGACTCTGGACAAAATGGATCTTTAATGATATTAATTCTTCTGATCCATGAATATAGCATTTATACTTAGTCACTCAGTCATGTATGACTCTTTGTGACTCCATGGACTATAGCCCACCAGGCACCTTTGTTCATGGGGATTCTCCAGGGAAAAATACTGGACCATGTTGCCATGCCATTCTCCAAGGGATCTTCACAACCCAGGGATCAAACACAGATCTCCCACATTGAAGGTGGATTCTTCATTGTCTGAGCCATCAGTTCAGTTCAGTTGCTCAGTCATGTCTGACTCTTTGTGACCCCATGTACTGCAGCACCCCAGGCTTCCCTGTCCATCAACAACTCCCAGAGTTTACTCTAACTCATGTCCATTGAGTCGGTGATGCCATCCAACCATCTCATCCTCTGTCATCCCATTCTCCTCTGGCCTTCAATCTTTCTCAGCATCAGGGTCTTTTCCAATGAGTCAGTTCTTTGCATCAGGTGGCCAAAGTATTGGAGTTTCAGCTTCAGCATCAGTCCTTCCAATGAATATTCAGGAGTGATTTCCTTCAGGATTGGTTGAATTTCATTGCAGTCCAAGGGACTCTCAAGAGTCTTCTCCAACATCACAGTTCAAAAGCGTCAATTCTTCAATGCTCAGTTCTCTTTATAGTCCAACTCTCACATCCATACATGACTACTAGAAAAACCATAGATTTGACTAGATGGACCTTTGTTGGCAAAGTAATGTCTCCACTTTTTAATATGCTGTCTGTGTGCATCTGTGCTAAGTTGCTTCAGCCATGTCTGACTCTTTGTGACTCCATGGACTGTAGCCCACCATGCTCCTCTGTCCATGGGATTTTCCAGGCAAGAATACTGGAATGGGTTATGATGCCCTTCTGCAGGGAATATGCTGTTTAGGTGGCCATAACTTTCCCCCTTCCAAGGAGCAAGCATCTTTTAATTTCATGGCTGCAGTCACCACCTTCTGTGATTTTGGTACCCCCAAAAATAAAGTCTCTCATTTTTTCCTTGTTTTCCCATCTATTTGCCATGAAATGATGGCACTGGATGCCATTATCTTATGTTTCTGAGTGTTGAATTTTAAGCCAACTTTTTCTCTCTCCTCTATTACTTTCATCAAGAGGCACCTTAGGTCTTCTTTACTTTCTGCCATAGGGTGGTGTCATCTGCTTATCTGAGGTTATTGATGTTTCTCCAAGCAATCTTGATTCCAGCTTGTGTTTCATCCAGTCCAGCATTTCTCATGTTGTACTCTGCTGCTGCTGCTGCTAAGTCACTTCAGTCATGTCCACATATACATTAAATAAGCAGGATGACAATATACAGCCTTGGCACACTCCTGTCCCAATTTGGAACCAGTCTGTTGTTCCATGTCCAGTTCTAACTTTTGTTTCTTGACCAGACCACCATACCTGCCTCCTGAGAATTCAGGAGGCAGGTATGGTGGTCTGGTATTCCCATCTCTTGAAGAATTTTCCACAGTTTATTGTGATCCACACAGTCAAAGGCTTTGGTGTAGTCAATAAAACAGAAATAGATGATTTTCTGGAACTCTCTTGCTTTTTCAATGATTCAACAAATGTTGGCAATTTGATCTCTGATTCATCTGCCACTTCTAAATCCAGCTTGAACATCTGGAAGTTCATGGTTCACATACTGTTGAATCCTGGCTTGGAGAATTTTGAGCATTACTTTGCTAGCATGTCAGATGAGTGTAATTGTGTGGTAGTTTGAACATTCTTTGGCATGGCCTTTCTTTGGGATTGGAATAAAAACTGACCTTTTCCAGTCCTGTAGCCACTGCTGTTTTCCAAATTTGCTGGCATATTGAGTGCAGCACTTTCACAGCATCACCTTTTAGGATTTGAAATAGCTCAACTGGAATTCCATCACCTCCACTAGCATTGTTTGTAGTGATGCTTCCTAAGGCCCACTTGACTTCACACTCCAAGATGTCTGGCTCTTGGTAAGTGATCACACCATTGTGGTTATCTGGGTCATGAAGATCTTTTTGTATAGTTCATTTGTGTATTCTTGCCACCTCTTCTTAATCCCTTCTGCTTCTATTATGTTCATACTGTTTCTGTCTTTATTGTGGTCATCATTGCATGAAATGTCCCCTTGGTATCTCTAATTTTCCTAAAGAGATCTTTAGTCTTTCCCATTCTATTGTTTTCCTCCATTTGTTTGCATTGATCACTGAGGATCAGATGACCATTGTATCTACTACTGTGGGCAAGAATCCCTTAGTAGAAATGGAGTAGCCATTATAGTCAACAAAAGAGTCTGAAATGCAGTACTTGGATGCAATCTCAAAAACAACAGAATGATATCTGTTTGTTTCCAAGGCAAATCATTCAATTTCATGGTAATCCAAGCCTATGCCCTGACCAGTAATGGTGAAAAAGCTGTAGTTGAACAGTTCTCTGAAGACTTACAAGACCTTCTAGAACTAACACCTGAAAAAGATGTCCTTTTCATTATTGGGGACTGGAATAAAGTAAGAAGTCAAGAGATAACTGGAGTAGCAGGCAAAGTTGGCCTCAGAGTACAAAATGAAGCAAGACAAAGTCTAATAGAGTTTTGCCAAGAAAATGCACTGGTCATAGCAAACACCCTCTTCCAACAGCACAAGAGAAGACTCTACACATGGACATCACCAGATGGTCAATACTGAAATCAGATTGATTATATTCTTTGCAGCCAAAGATGGAGAAGCTCTATACAGTCAGCAAAAACAAGACTGGGAGCTGACTGTGGCTCATATCATGAACTCCTTATTGCCAAATTCAGACTTAAATTGCAGAAAGTGGGGGAAACCACTAGACCATTTAGATATGACATAAATCAAATCCCTTACAATTATACAGTGGAAATGATAAATAGATTCAAGGGATTAGATCTGATAGACAGAGTGCCTGAAGAACTATGGATGGAGGTTTGTGACATTGTACAAGGTGCAGTGATCAAAACCATCCCCAAGAGAAAGAAATGAAAAAAAGCAAAATGGTTGTCTGAGGAGGCCTTACAAATAGCTGAGAAAAGAAAAGATGAGAATCGCAAAGGAGAAAAGGAAAGATATACCCATTTGAATGCAGAATAGCAAGGAGAGATAAGAAAGCCTTCCTCAGTGATCAATGCAAACAGCCTCCAGGGAAACCCATCAATACTGGTGTAGGTAGCCTATCCCTATTCCAGGGGATCTTCCAGAAATCAAACCAGGGTCTCCTGAATTGCAGGCAGATTCTTTACCAACTGAGCTACCAGGGAAGCCCATGAACATGATATAGTCTCCCATTTATTTGTGCCGTCTTCAATTTCTCCTATCAAAGTCTTACAGCTTTCTGTATGTACTGATAAGATTTTAAATATGGAATTATTTTCAGCTATTGTGGCTGGGTAGAGACATCAGTGCCTGGGGCAGTTGCATTGTACAGATGAGCATTGTCTGTAGTGACACTCACATATAACAGCAACAGAAGCATTGTCTGTAGTGACATTCACATATAATAGCACAAGGGCTGACAACAAGTGATCCATGTAAGATAAGCCGTGGTCTCATTGGATTGGTTCTTTGATGTGTCTTGTCACTGCTGCCTACCCTCCTTTTATTTCTGCCTGTTTCCCAAGTCTAGTTCTTCAGTATTCCCAATGATCCTGCTGCTGCTGCTAAGTCACGTCATTCGTGTCCAACTCTGTGCGACCCCATAGATGGCAGCCCACCAGGCTCCTCTGTCCCTGGGATTCTCCAGACAAGAATTCTGGAGTGGGTTGCCATTTCCCTCTCCAATGCATGCATGCATGCATGCTAAGTCGCCTCAGTCGTGTCCAACTCCGTGCAACCCCATAGACAGCAGCCCACCAGGCTCCTCTGTCCCTGGGATTCTCCAGGAAAGAATACTGGAGTGGGTTGCCACTTCCTTCTCCACCCAATGATCCTATGAGCTACTTAATATTATACCGATAAATTCGTTTTGGTTTTAAGTCAGTTATATTTACAGTACCAGGAACAAACAATACCAACATTATTACCAGCAGATTTTGAAGCACGTCAAATTCCCACTATAAGATATAGATTGAATTTCAATATGTTAAGAACTCCTGATTACCAACCAATACCTTAATTAGATATGGCAATGTATGCCTCATTATATATGAAGGAATGAGCCTAGAAGAATTACCTAGAAGAATCAAGCAGGTTAGTAGTGGGACAGTCCCTAAGAGAAATGTGAGTACTGTCTAGGGAAGAGAGATCAAGGTGATTGGTTCAAGGAAGGAGTGATAATCCCAAGACGTTCTTTATTTTAGCCATAGTTCACCTTTATAGGACAACTATGTGTTGATATTGCAAGCCCCCAATTCTGAAATATTGTGCTCCTATCATAAGAAATACATTTTGGGAGGAGAAAGGAATTATCATCTTTATTATCAATGTCATCATCATTTATTGAATTTTTTGTTAGGTGATTCTCCCAAAATTCATTATGCTATTTAACGGTAAAAATGATTTTTGAGGAACTAATGTATTATCTCAATTTTATAGACGCTGAGACTTAGAAAGGTCAAAACTTATACAAGTTACTCAGCCAGTAAAGAACAAGCTGGTTTTGAACACAGGCATTGTAGAAAAGATGAAAGGCATATGTTTTTTAATACATAACAGGGAACTTCCTCTCCAGAAACCCTGTATACAAGTCTTCTCATTCCCCAACGTCTTCTCTAAGATAAGGTCAGAAACCAAACATTACCTGTTTATCCATGTTTCTCAAACAGATGATACCACTTAGATACCTTAACCTAAGATGCTCATTTCCTCCTTTACACACTTATTTCATCATTTTTAGCTTTCTTAGTCCTAGTGCATATTGTTGAATCAATTGCACTTAAAGATTAAATTCACGATTACAAGAGATATACTCATTAAACAAGAAATATCATTGAGGAACTTTCTTTCTGATAGCTCCCAGAAAATGGTTCTGTAGGAAAGAAAGAAAGAAAAACAAAAGGCCACAATATGTTAAAAAGAACACGGACTTTGGAATCACACTAGGGTTTGAATTCTGAATCTACTACTTAGTAGTTGTGTGACATTGGGTGAGACATCTAAACTCCGAGCCTTAGCTCTTTCATCTGTACAATGCAGCTACTGATTACAAACTTATAAAATAATTTAGCGAATAGTTTGTAATAGTTTGAGTAAACTCCAGGAGATAGTGAAAGACAGGGGAGCCTGGTATGCTGCATGCAGTCCATGGGGTCGCGAAGATTCGGACATGACTTAGCAACTGAAGAACAATGAAGATAGTTTAAATATTTTTAAGAATGAACAAAAAGAATTCATTATTTAGTAAGGTATTAATAAACGTGGGTTTTAATTTTTAGTTTGTATAAAGTGTATTTAAAAGCTTGGGAGGGCAGATCAAAATAGGGGAATAGAAGGATGTGGAGCTCACCTCATCCCACAAATACGTCAAGAATACATCTACATGTGGAATAATTCTCACAAAATACCTACTGAATGCTGGGGGAGGATCTCAAAAGACAAAAAAAATGCAAGAAAGATCACCATGTGATCAGATAGGATGAAAGCAAAAACAGGAATCAGGACAGGACTTGTCCCTTGGGAGGGAGATATGAAGAGGAAATGTTCCCTCACCTTGA
Source organism: Budorcas taxicolor (assembly GCF_023091745.1). NCBI lineage: Eukaryota > Metazoa > Chordata > Mammalia > Artiodactyla > Bovidae > Budorcas > Budorcas taxicolor. The sequence goes on from NC_068919.1 coordinate 72,743,717, forward strand.
GAAGCCCCTTCACCGGTGGGGAGATCAGCCAAGACAGAAAGGAAGTTTCAGAGGCTCAGAGGTGAGCACAGCAGCTGGCCTGTGGCAGGCGAAACAGAGGAACCAGCACAGGGGTTCTGTGTCATCATCCTGTGCTCCCTGCCACCATCCTGTGCTCCCCAATCCAAGATGCATGACTGCTGGTGTGCTCAGAGATGAGTGCTAAACTCCAACTTCAGAAGACAGACCCAGGGAGAAGACTGGGGTTATCTGTGCAGAGACAGCTGCAGTGGCTAAAGTGTGGTCCAATCCAAGTCAAAACTGGTGGTGTGTACAGGAAGGAGCCCAGGTCCACCACTGAAGTCCCATTGTTAATGTGCACGCCAAAAGGGAGGGGTGGAGCCTGCTATAGCAGCCTCATTCTCAAAGTGCTCACAAAGGGTGCAGCTCCACATCTATGCACTCTGGGAGCTTGCAAGCACTGGCAGGCTGCCAACATGTAAAGGCAAGGCTGAAACTCAAGCTGATACCCATGGGATGCATGACTTCAGATACAGGGCTGAAATTTGAGTGCCCTAAAGGCTGTGTCATCTCTGGATTTACACACTACAGGTGGTTTTGTAAACTCAGTTCCTATAGGACATCTGAGTGGATTAGTAGTGCTTCCATGACTGGGGTGGGTCCAATGACAGTGGCTGCAAGCACTGTGGGTACATGCATGCAAAGGCCAGGCTGGGATCTGGGCTGACTCAGTAACCCCCATGGTGGGTCTGGGTGCATGACTACAATACTCTAGGTGCCTGACCTCAGCAGTTTTATTTTAATAGACCTGTGCTAGTGGTTTTATGACTGTAGAATTCGAGGGACACCAAGGCCAATTGCCTGAAATTCCATGGTTGAGTCAGGGTGAGAGCAGTACCCAAAAAACTGTATTTTGTGAGTCTACACAACAGGTGACAGGCAACATCACAGAGTGCTCTTTCTGGTGTGAAGCTCCTGGAGAATAATAATCAGTGGCTTCTCTTCCAAAGGCTTCCCTGGTGGCTCAGAGGTTAAAGTGTCTGCCTGCAATGCGGGAGACCCGGGTTCAGTCCCTGGGTTGGGAAGATCCTCTGGAGAAGGAAATGGCAGCCCACTCCAGTTATTCTTGCCTGGAGAATCCCATGGATGGAGGAGCCTGGTAGGCTATAGTCCATGGGGTGGCGAAGAGTCGGACACAACTAAGCGACTTCACTTTCACTTTCTCTTCCAATGGAAGAATTTCATTTCCACCTAACTCACACCACAGTTCAGAAATGGATCTGAGTGTGTCTACCCAACAACTAGGGAGCAAACTCTGTCAATGAAAGGGCTAAGACAATTACACAATAAAGAGGAGCCTGACTTCAACATTCATTGCAGGATCTGGTCACCACAACAGTACTCACACCCCTTGTCAAGGGGATATGGAGAACACACACTGAGGAAAGATGAGGCAGGCATTCACACTAAAAACAGGCCTTGATCAAAACTTTAGACTCACAGAGGATACATAGGGATACTCCCACATAAAAACAGTCCTTCAAGACCACAGTAGATAATTGTTTCTCCTAAATTCATACAATCAGAGAAATATAAGTTAAAATGAAGAGAGAAAGTACTTCTAATTAAAAGGTAAAGAGAATTCTGAAAGAATAATGAAACAGACCTCTCCAGTCTAGTAGATCCTGGGTTCAAAAAGGTAGCAATGAAATTACTGAAGAATTAAGAAAGGCTACTAACAGAAATGCAGAATACTATAAAAAAAGAACAAGAAACTTTAAGAGAAGCCAATTAAAATTAGAAAACTCATTTGCAGAAGCAAAACCTGAGCTAAAGGCAGTAAATAGCAAAATGGATAATTCAGAAGAAGAAATAAGTGATCTAGAAGATAGAACATATTAAGTTCCCTACACAGGAACATTCAAGTTATGAAGTTTCAAAGCTGTGAATGTGCATTACTAATGAAGAACTGCTGGAATTGGGAGCAGAAGACAGACAAGAGGAAGAAGAAGTAACTGAAGAACTGAAGAAATTCACAATGCAGGAAATGGCAAGGGGCTTTTGTTTCTTGAGGGGGCACTATTAGTTATTGAGGGACAGGACCTGAACATAGAATGGTACGTGAATGTTACAGCGGCCATTCAGAACTCAATCCAGTGCTACCCTGTCATCAACGATGAGACAACGAAAGAGCTACTATATAGATTTAAAAAAATAAAAAGGCTGAGCAGCGAAGAATTGATGTCTTCGAACTGTGGTGCTGGAGAAGACAGTGTCCCTTGGACAGCAAGGAGATCAAACCAGTCAGTCCTAAAGGAAATCAATCCTGAATATTCATTGAAAGGACTGATGCTGAAGCTGTAGCTACAGTACTTTGGACACATGATGGGAACAGTCAACTCACTGGAAAAAACCTTAATGCTGGGAAAGATTGAAGGCGGGAGAAGGGGGCGGCAGAGGATGAGATGGTTGGATGATATCACTAACTCAATGGATATGAGTTTAAGCAAACTCTGGGAGATAGTGAGGGAGAGAGAAGCCTGGCATGCTGCAGTCCAAGGGGTAGCAACGAGTCAGACATGACTGAGCAACTGAACAATAAAAACAACTACCTAGATATCACTGGATTGGTTTTTCAAGAGAGCACATAGAATTGAATCCAGCAAGGAACTAGAAACTGTGCTGTCTATGTCAGATGTGAGTGAAAATGCAACTTGTCCTCCATCTCCTATTGCTGATGATCCTTCAGCTCTACCATCTCACACCCCTTCTCCCTTCTCAGATCAGTTATTCTTCTTGCTTGTTCACTTGATGCCAGTTGCTGTGTGCCAGCTGTTGTACTGAGCTACTGTACTTTTCAAACTACTATACTGTAAGATTAAAAATGTTTATATTTGCTTTTTATGTATTATTTGTGTGAAAAGTATTATAAACCTATTGCAGTACAGTACTATGTAGCTGATTCTCTTATTTGGGTAGCTAGGCTAAATTTGTTGGAATTATGAGCAAATTGAACTTATGATTATGCTCTCGAATGAGACTTGTTCATATGTAGGGGACTTACTGTAATAGAAATTACTCAGTCAGAAGAACAGATAGAAAGATAAATTTAAAAAAAAGAAAGAAAGCAATATATGACACCTATAGGGCTTCCACGGTGGCTCAGATGGTAAAGAATCTGCCTGCAATGCAGGTGACCCAGGTTCAATCCACAGGTTGGGAAGAACCCGTGGAGAAGGGAAGGTAACCCACTCTAATATTCTGGAAGAATTCTATGGATAGAGGAGCCAGGTGAGCTACAGTCCACAGGGTCACAAGGAGTTGGACACAACTGAGTGACTAACACACATACAATAATATAAAGCATCCCAAGCTATGCGTAGTAGGATCCCAGAAGGAAAAGGGGATCAAAACTGTATTTGAAGAAATGATGAGTGAAAACTTCCCAAACCTAAAGAAGGAAACAGATATCCAGGTACAGAAAGCACAGAGGGTCCCAAGCAAGATGAACCTAAATAGACCTACAACAAGACATATTATAATCATAGTGGCAAAAATTAAAGAGAGGATTCTAGATGCAGCTAGAGAAAAACAGTTAACTACAGGGGAACCTCCATAAGGCTATCAGCTGACTTCTCTACAGAAATGTTGCAGAACAAAAGGGAGTAGCAATATATATTCAAAGTCCTAAAAGGGAAAACATGTAACCTAGGATACTCTATTCAGTAAGATTATCATTTAGAATAGAGGAGAGATGAACAATTTCTCAGATAAGTAAACCTAAAAGAATACCATAATACTAAATGTATTGTAAAAGAAATACTGAATGGTCATCTCTAAATGGAAAAGAAGCAAGAATTTATAGGAAAGAGAAAAATCACAATTGGAAGGTAAGTTACTTAAATGTGTCACAGATTAAAAAAAAAAAAACTTTTGTGAAAGCAATAACTACAATGAACAGCCAATGATAAACATGAAGATATAAAGGAGGACATCAAAAATCATAAAATCATAAAATGTGAGGGAGGAGAGTAAAATAATGTACTTCTTTTTAGAATATGTTTGAGCCTATATGACTACCAGTCTAAAGCAAGTAGATATAGCAAAGGGTCAATGTTCTTGAAAAACAGAGTAATCATAAATCAGAAAAGTACAATAGATTCATAGAAATCAGGAAGAAATGATCACAAGCATATTACAAGAACAAGCCATCAAACCACAAAAGGAAAAACAAAAAAGAAAACGAACAAAGGAGAAACACAACATCAACTGGAAAACAAGGTTTAAAATGGCAGTAAATACATATCTATCAATAATTACCTTAAATAACAATAGATGAAAGGATCTGATTAAAAGATATAGAGTGGCGGATTGCATAGAAAACAAAAGCCTACATATTCTGCCACAAGAGACCCACTTTAGGGCTAAGGATACACAGAGATTGAAAGTGAAGGGATTGGAAAAGATGTTTCATGAATAAAATTGACAAAAAAACAGGGGTTTCAGTATTCAAATCAGACAAAATAGACTTTAGGCAAAGCCATAAAGAAACATAGAGAAGGATACTTTATAAGGACACTACATAATGATAAAAGAATCAATAAAAGATGAGATTATTTTCCTTGTTATCATGTATGCACCCATATTCAAGACACAGGAGGACAATCAATAAATGGCAAAAATTAAATTAAAAAAATATGCACCAAATATAGGAATGCCAAAGTACATAAAACAGTGAACAGTCATAAAGGAGAAACTGACAGGATTACAATAAGATTAGGAGAATTAACAGCCCACTCACATCAATGCAGAGACCTTCTAGACAGAAAATCATTAAGGCATGGATAATTCTAAATGATAATAAAACAGTAAGACAATTGATATTTTCAGAACATTACATCAAAAAGTGCATAATTCTTTATAAGTACACATAGAACATTCCCTAGGACTGATAATATACTAAGATATAAAACAAACCTCAACAAATTTAAGAGGACAGAAATTATGTGAACCATCTTTTCTGACCACAATAGCATGAAACGAGAAATCAACCACAGAAAGAAAAATGAAAAAAAAACAAAAAACAAACTATTACATGGAGACTAAACAATACACTACTGGAAAAAATCAACAGTTCAATAATGAAATCAAAGATGAAATTTAAAAATACCTTGAAGCAAATAACAGTTGAAAGCACAACCATATACAGTCTAGGGGATGCAGCAAAACAGGTTCTTAAAGAGAAGAACACAGACCTTCCTTTAAAAACAAGAAAAATCTCCAATAAATAACCTAACCTAAAAGTATCAGAAAAAGAACAAATAAAACCTAACTTCAGCAGGAGGAAGGAAATAATAAAGGTCAGGGAGGTAATAGAGATTTTAAAAATTAAAAAAAAATAATAAAACTAAGAGCTGGTTTTTAAAAAAGGTAAACAAAATCAATATACCTTTGTCCAGGCTAACCAAGAAGAAAAGAGACAGAACCCAAACAAGAAATAAAAAAGGTAAAATAATAACCAATACTGCAGAAATAAATAAATAATAATAATAGAATTCTATTACAATCTTATGCCAACAAATTAGACATCCTAGAAGAAATGGACGTATTTCTAGAAACATACAGCCCACAAAAACTACATCAAGAAGAAATACATAATTTGAACAGACTGATTGCTAGAAGTGAAATAGAACCTGTAATTTTAAAATTCCCTGCAAAAAAATTCCAGGACAAATGCCTTCACCTGGGGAAATCTACCCAACATACAGAGTACTTATACTGATCCTTAGTCTCTTTCAAAAGATTGAAGAGGAGGGAACATGCTCAGAGTTACTCTATGAAACCACTGTCATCCTGATAACAAAACCAGACAAAGACAATACCAAAGAATAAAATTGAAGGCCAATATCTTTGATGAATATAGATGCAAAAAATCTCAGCAAAGTATTAGAAAACAGAATACAAAAATACATACAAAATATCATACACTATAATCAACTTATATATGTGCTAGGGTCACAAGGATGATTTAATGTACACAAATCAATCAATGTGATACACTACATCAAAAAATAAAAGTTGAAAACCACAGGATCATCTCAATGAATGCACAAAAAACATTTGATAAAATGCAACATCCATTCATGGCAAAAACTCTCACCAAAGTGGGTCTATAGGGAACCTACATAAAAATAATAAAAGCTATTTATGACAAACCCAAGCCCAACATAATTCTTAATGGCGAAAAGCCGAAATTCTTTGCTGCTAAAATCTAAAACACAACAAAGATGCCCATTCTCACTACTTTTATTCAATATTGTATTGGAAGTCATAGCCATACCAATGACAGAGGTAAAAACACTGAAAGTATCCAAAATGGAAAAGAAGAGGTAAAATTGTTATTATATGCAAATGCATATACTATACTTATAGAAAACCCTAAGACTTCACACAAAACTCATAAATGAATTCAGCAAAATTTCAGAATATAAGAATAAAACACAGAATTTGTTACATTTCTTTACACTATCAATGAAATAGAAAGATAAATTCCTTTAAAAATAACATCAAAAACTAAAATATTACAAATAAATGTGCCTGAGTGTGTGAAAGACTTATCTGTTGATGACTATACAACATTGGTAAAAGAAAACTGAAGCTCATTCAAAGAAATGGAAAGATATCCCATGTTCTTGGATTGGAAGAATTAGTATTGTTAAAATGATCATACTTCTCAAAGCCATCTACAGATTTAATGTAATCCCTAACATTATCCAAAACATTTGTAATTTAATGCAATCCCTAAAACTATCCAAAACATTTTTCATATAACTAGAACAAATTATCTTAAATTTATACAGAATCATAAAAGGACAAGAGCTGACAAAGCAATTCTGAAGAAAAAGAAGCTGGAGACATAACTTCCAGACTTCAGACAATACTACAAAGTTACAATCAAAACAGAGCGATATTAGCAAAAGTGATATTAACAAAACCAGATATATGGATCAAGGGAATGAAATACAGAGCCCAGAAATAAACCAATGTATCTAAAACCAAATGATGTTTGACAAAGGAGACAAGAATATACAATGGAGAAAAAACAGTCTCTTCAGTAAATAGTGCTGGGAAAACCGGATAATTACATGTAAAAGAATGAAGTTAGAACATTCCCTAATATTATTCAGAAAAATAAACTCAAAATGGATTAATAGACCTAAATGGATACCATAAAACTCTTACAGGAAAACATAGAATACATTCTGGTATGAATTGCAGCAATATATATTTTTGATCTACCTCCTAGAATAATGAAAATAAAAACAAAAATAAGCAAATGGGACTGAATTAAACTTAAAGGCTTTTGCAAAGTAAAGAAAACCATAAAAAAAATCAAAAGACAACCCACAGAATGGGAGAAAACCCACAAATCATGCAACCTTTTCCAAAATGAGATTAATTTCCAAAATTTGCAAATAGTTCATGGAGCTCTCTCTCTCTCTAAAAAAAGGCATATTTAAATAAACATTTCTCCAAAGAAGATATCAGATGGCCATGAAGAACATGAAAAGTTGAGCTACACGGCTAATTATTAGAGGTATGCAAATAAAAACTACAGTGAAGTATCACGTCACATTAGTCAGAATGGCCATTGTCAAGAAGTCCACAAACCACAATATATTCAATATCTTGTAGTAAACTACAATGGAAAGGAATCTTAAAAAGAATATATAACTGAAACAGTGTGCTACATATCTGAAGCATTATACAGCAACTCAACTTAAATAAAAGATTAAAATTAAAAAAAAAAAAAACATTTCTACAAAGAATAAATCCTGGAGAGGGGTGGAGAAAAGGGAACCCTACTACACTGTTGGTGGGAATGTAAATTGCCATAGCCACTATGGAAAACAGTATAGACGTTCCTTAAAAAACTAAAAGTAGAGCTATCATATGATTCAGCAATACCACTCCCAGGCATATATCAGGAGAAAACCATAAATCAACAAGATTCATGCCTAATATTCATGTTCATGGAAAACCCCAATGGACAGAAGAGCTGGGAGGGTTACAGTCCACAGAGTTGCAAGAGTTGGACACAACTTAACAACTAAACCACCAATGTTCATTGCAGCAGTGTTTACAATAGCCAAAAGAAACAAAGTAAGACTTAAATGTCAATTGTCAGATGAATGGATAAAGAAGTTGTGGTATAGACCTACGATGGAATATGAGTCAGTCATATAAAAGCATGAAGTAATGCCATTTGTAGCACCGTGGATGGATCTAGAGATTATCATGCTAAATGGAGTAAGTCAGATATAAAAAGACAAACATCATAGGATATCTCTTATATGTGGATTCTAAAAAATGTGATACAAACAAAATTACTTACAAAACAGAAACAGACTCAGACTTCGAAAACAAACTTATGGTTACCAAAGAGGAAAGGTGAGTGGGAAGGGATTAAATTAGTAGTTTGGGATTAATACATACACACTATTATATGTAAAATAGATAACCAACAAGTACCTACTATATAGCACAGGGAACTCTATTCAATATTTCTAATAACTAAAACTGGAAAAGAATCTGAAAAGAATATCTGTATTTGTATGTGTATGTATATATGTGGGGTTCCTTGGTGGCTCAGAAGGTAAAATGGCTGCCTGCAATGAGGGAAACCCGGGTTCGATCCCTGGGTTGGGAAGATCCCCTGGAGAAGGAAACGGCAACCCACTCCAGTACTCTTGCCTGGAAAATCCCATAGACGGAGGAGCCTGGTAGGGTACAGTCCATGGGGTTGCAAAGAGTCAGACATGACTGAGCGACTTCACTTTCACTATATGTGTAACTGAATAACTTTGGTATATACTTGAAACTAACATAATATTGTAAATCAACTATATTTCAATATCAAATAGAAATTAAAAATAGATAAAAGTTATCAATTAGATTTTTAAATGTTTACTTTTGTTTTCTTTTTTCCAATTATTAGTAATTACTTTTCCAATTATTTGCAATTATTTTTTTCATGTTTAATATACAAAGCATTGAACGCATTTATTATCCCAGAGCTAGATGTAAAAACACAGTCTTAACTTGGCTATCATAGAGGCTTAGGGTTTCCATTTCATTGAATTACATTTTCTAACTCACCTTTCAGAAATATTTTTTTGAAAATCCTATAACTTTGATTATTCATATTATTTTTCTCTTTGAAAAATAGGCTCCATGACTACTTAAATCAAAATCAACCTATTACATCTTTGGGCCTTCTAGCTTTTGAAGGCAAAGGATCTTTCAGATTATATTATCTACTTATCTCATAATTTAAACTATTTGTAACACAATAGCTTGAAGAATGATAATCAATATAATCATTAGTAAATCCTTAAATTTTAAAATGCTTATTCAATTAATCTATAATTCAATCACTAATTGTAGAATGAAAGAAAGATATCCTAAAATGTACAAAGAGTACAAAATGTACAAAAACAAAGTATTCTTCAGTAAAATCCACCAGTCTTATTCAGGTCTCACATGTATAACATATACTCATGTCTGTGTCTGTATAGAGTCACACAATTTTTATTAATATCTCATATATAGGTTTGTGCAACCACTACTACAATGAACAGATATGTTCTATCTCCATAGAGCTCTCTTTTACTACTCTTTAAGCCACAACTACCTTCCTTTCCATATCCCTAAACCATGGCTACTACTAACCTGTTCTCTTTCTCTAGTATTGTATTTCAGTGATGTTATATAAATGAAATCATACAGTTTGTACCTTTGAGACTGGCTTTACTCACTCAATGAAATTTCCAGGAAATTCACCAAGATTATTGCTGTGGAAATAGTTCATTCCTTTATATTAAAGTATACCATTTCATGGTATGAATGCACCAATTTTTTTATCCATTCATCATTTAAGGACATTTAGGTTGCTTCGAATTATTCAGTATTAAAACTACTGTGAATGTTTATAAGCAGATTTTTGTGTGAACATAAATTTTCATTTCTCAGGGACAAATGCCCAAGTGTATAGTTGCTGAATCATATAGGAAATAGATGTTTATATTTAGTACATAAGTATCAATACTTAATTTTATTTGGAGCAATTATAAATAATACTGAAGTTTTAATTTTTATTTCAAATTGCTAAGTAAATAGAAATCTAACTGATTTTTATGTGTTGATCATTCATCCTATTACCTTGCTGACCTTAAAAATTCTAAGAATTTTTGGTAGATACCTCAAGGTATTCTATGCAGACAATCATGTGTCTATAAACAGAAACAGTTTTCTATTTTCTTTTTCCAAATATCTTTATATATATATACACATGTAAAATATTGTGCTGTGTGTTTAGTCGCTCAGTTGTGTCCGACACTTTGGGACCCTATGGACTATTAGCCTGCCAGGATCCTCTTTCAATGGGGATTTTCCAGAAGTGATTTCTAATTTTTACAGGTTATACTTCATTTTTAACAATTATTGTAAAACATTAGCTATATTTTATTGGCTTTAATTTATTTTCCTTACATTACTGCACTGGCTTGAAATTCTAGCTCTATGCTGAAGAATGGTGAGAGTGGATAGTTTTGTCTTAATCTTAAAGGGAAATAATTCAGTTTTTCAATATTAAGTGTGCTGCTAGCTGTAGTTTTTATGTGCATGTTCTTTATGAGATTGAAGAAATTCTCCTCTGTTCTTAGTTTGCCGAAGGTTTTTTTGCTTTTCTTTTTACCACGAATGGGTACTAAATTTTGTGAAATGATTTTTCTGCATAAATGCATATGATCTTTTTATTTGTTAGTTTCTGAATGTGGTAGATTACATTAATTGGTTTTCTAGAATTGAACCAGTATTGCCTGCTGGAGTAAATCACTTTGTTGTAGTGATGTAATATTTTAATATTAAATATTTTCAGACATCATTGGATTTATAATATTTTTTAATAATTTTATACATTTTAATATTTTCAGAAATCCCACTGGATTTATACTATTTTGTCAAGGATTTTGGTTTTAATTCATGAGAGATATTGTTCTGTGGTTACTGGTGCTTTGCATGTATTTGTGTGCATGCTTTCACTCTTTTGTCTGATTTTGCTATTAGGGTATTGGCTTCATAAAATATGTTGGGAAGTGTTCCATCCTCCTATTTTTTTGAGGAATAGGTGTTAATTTGGCAGTAATTCTTTAAATCTTCGGTAAAATTCCCTTGTGAAATCAGCTGTATCTGGAGATTTCTCTCTGGGATCCTTTAAACACAATTTAGTTTTTCTTGATGAATATACAGTAATGCAGATGGCATTGTTCATCTTGGCTGAGTTTTGGTAATTTGTATTTTCCAAGTAATTGCTTTATTTCTTCTAACTGACCTGTAAACAACAGCACGCCAACTCATTTCTATCATGTTATAGTTTTATGCATGCTCTTTGTCTTCATGATGAATAGACTATCCCAACATTATTTAAAATGTTTCCTAGTGATTGAGTGATGCTCAGTGTGATGTCTTCAGGAACTGCTGTACACATGAAATGTTGGCCTCGATATTTAATGTCCCCATCCTGCCATGTTTTGACTTTGTATAATTTCTCTTGCCTCTCATCTTTCCTCCTTCAATGTCAGTGCCCACTTATAGAGATGTCTTTGTACTCACCACTAAAAGGACCCACCTCCATTTTCAGTAGTTATTCAGAGTAGTTATTTAAGAGGTAGCAGACCTCTTAAATCAAAATGAGTCCTTTTAAGTAATGAGTCCTTTTTCAAAAATGGCAAAAAATTGCTAGCACCTATATATGGAAATAAGCTTTGTTAAGAAATATTATATAAAGCATATTGTTTGCCTGTTTTTATCCATTCTAGATATAATGTCCAGATTGGCTAATGATAACTTCATCAACATCATATGACTTTAAGAATTTTTGAAACTACATTCTAAGATGCTGGTTAAATATATAGTTAACTTGAAATGTTTATATATATATGAGCCAGATATTCTTACATAAATATTTTGTTCCATGATTACCTGAAAAAAAAGTAAACACTCCCAGCTAACAGAAATGTCTATCTTCCCAATAATTTTTCCTATGCCTTGATGATTTGTCCAGCAAGGACTCAAAGGGTATGACTATTGGTCAATTTTTAAAATCTTTATTTACTTGCTCTTTTTAAGTAAGAGTCCTTAATGCTTTCCATTCCCAACAAAAGAAAAACTAACAGTAAAAGTCAGCCTTCTGTCTTTACTTCTGGAAATAATTCATTTTTGTGTCTACATGCCATCCTTGATTGGTACACTCTGTTAAGATGGATGGGGGTTGTATTCAGGAGTAATTTCTTGATGGAGATTTCACCAGAAGCTCCACTTGCCTACTGAGAGGGAAAAAAAAATGCCATAACCCTTCCTTTGTAAGATAAATTTGTACCTTGTTTGCCTGAGTTGAATGGTTTTAAGCTTTTACGACAGTAATGAGGTGAATGTCCTACAAATATTATGAAAAACAATTTTGGCCACTTGAACATTTTTATTTTATTCTACTTTGTCCTTTATTTCTTTCATTCTCAGTGGTAAAAATAAATGGTCTCTATTTCAAGCTGGTTTTAGAAAAGGCAGAGGAACCAGAGATCAAATTGCCAACATCTGCTGGATCATTGAAAAAGCAAGAGAGTTCTAGAAAAACATCTATTTCTGCTTTACTGACTATGCCAAAGCCTTTGACTGTGTGGATCACAATCAACTGTGGAAAATTCTGAAAGAGATGGGAATACCAGACCACCTGACCTGCCTCTTGAGAAACCTGTATGCAGGTCAGGAAGCAACAGTTAGAACTGGACATGGAACAACAGACTGGTTCCAAATAGGAAAAGGAGTACGTCAAGGCTGTATATTGTCACCCTGCTTATTTAACTTATATGCAGAGTATATCATGAGAAATGCTGGGCTGGAAGAAGCACAAGCTGGAATCAAGATTGCTGGGAGAAATATCAATAACCTCAGATATGCAGATGACACCAGCCTTATGGCGGAAAGTGAAGAGGAACTAAAAAGCCTCTTGATGAATGTGAAAAAGTTGGTTTAAAGCTCAACGTTCAGAAAACGAAGATCATGGCATCTGGTCCCATCACTTCATGGGAAATAGACGGAGAAACAGTGGAAACAGTGGCTGACTTTATTTTTTGGGCTCCAAAATCACTACAGATGGTGATTGCAGCCATGAAATTAAAAGACACTTACTCCTTGGAAGGAAAGTTATGACCACCCTAGATAGCATATTCAAAAGCAGCGACATTACTTTGCCAACAAAGGTCCTTCTAGTCAAGGCTATGGTTTTTCCAGTAGTCATGTATGGATGTGAGAGTTGGACTATGAAGATAGCTGAGCGCCAAAGAATTGATGCTTTTGAACTGTGGTGTTGGAGAAGACTCTTGAGAGTCCCTTGGACTGCAAGGACATCCAACCAGTCCATTCTAAAGGAGATCAATCCTGGGTGTTCTTTGGAAGGAATGATACAAAAACTGAAACTCCAGTACTTTGGCCACCTCATGCGAAAAGTTGACTCCTTGGACAAGACTCTGATGCTGGGAGGGTTTGGGGGCAGGAGGAGAAGGGGATGACAGAGGATGAGCTGGCTGGATGACATCACCGACTCGATGGATGTGAGTTTGAGTGAACTCTGGGAGTTGGTGATGGACAGGGAGGCCTGGCATGCTGCAATTCATGGGGTCGCAAAGAGTCGGGCATGACTAAGCGACTGAACTGAACTGATATAACCTGTTTACATTGTCCTAACTTCAGTCATTTATTCAGTATTCATTTTAATATTGTGACTTTTAGATAAATGATACTTTAGGATTCTGAATACTAAAAAAGAATTACAAAAGGGGTACTTCATTATGCAAAATCTATATATTAAGTATCATTCATATCATGATTTTAACCAAAGGCTGGTTTGAAATTCTTATCTCTATTCTCTGAAGTTTTCAAGTTGACCTATATTTAGTGGTCTCATTGGCTCCATGCAGACAGCTTAGAGATTTGAACTCTCATCTTTCAATTCTTTAGTGTTATATTTTATAAAAAAAAGAAAATTGTGAGAGGTTTCACAATTGTGAAAATTGTGAGAGGTTTCAGGAATACCATTCTCACAAGACTATGACTTATGCCTTTATGCTAATACATAATTTACTATACCATCTTCTTCCTTAGGAAAAATTTCTGTTTCATGAAGTGCTGACACAATCTATTGTTGACTTGAGATGTAGGAGAGCTAAGAAGATGTATACCACTCCTCACTAACTAGAACAGTATGGTACTTGCCATCTCTTGCTTCCTAAATCCAGAAACATATGATTCTGTCTGGAAGGATATTTAAACCTGCAGAAAGAGTCAACATTGCAAAAAGCCACATCGCATAAAGCCCTACTTCTCTTCAGATCACATGGTCACTTGGGCAGTATTTCAGTGACCTTTCAGAGAGCACGTTTGCATCCTCATGCAACTCACACATTTGTTCTTGCTCTGTAGGCAATCAAACTGGGTCAGCACATAACAGCAGGAACTTTAGAAGAAAACTGAATATATTTTATTGATCATGTTTTCCTCTTTGATTTTTTCTTCTAATTATTTGTATTATCTCATTTAGTCATCACAACAACTATATGATATAATAAATATTATTTTTTCCACTTTATGGGTGAGAAGTTGCAACATAAAGAGGTTCAGTAGGTTTCTCAAGGATGTACTGCAAATAAGGGATAGAGATTGTAAGTAGTAGATGATTACCAACTTAAAATTATTGTTTGTCATCTGGTTCTGCAAGAATGAACTCATTGTATGTATGTGTTTTACCACTTTCAAGGAGGCCCTAGTGGTAAAGAACATACCTGCCAATGCAGGAGACATAAGAGAGGCAGGTTCGATTCCTGGGTTGGGAAGGTTCCTTGGAGGATGGAATGGCAGTCCACTGTAATATCCTTGCCTGGAGAATCCCATGGACAGAGGAGACTAGCAGGCTATAGTCCACTGGGTCACAAAGAGGCAGACATGACTGAATCGACTTATCACACACCAAGCTCTGCAAGAATGAACTCACTAGCCACTGTCCTAGCTGACTTTAACACACTCTGAAAGAAATTCAGGGTGGAGATCAGGAATGAGGCGCTCTGTGCTCTAGGAAAAATTTGACAGACCCAACCTTCAGAAAGGTATTTACAGGAGAAATTATTATTATAAGCCCAGTTTCTTGCATCTTTGCTTATCCAGAAAAGCTTGATTGGATGTATTCACCCTTCACTTTAATCATATATATACACACACACATATATATATATACATACACACACACATATATATATATATATACACACACACACACATATATATATATACACATGCACATATATATATATACACACACACACACTAACCACATGGCTACCTGAGAGACTTCCTCCTGGACTTTGGTCCTCATTTAGCCCCAAATAAAACTTAGCTTACAACTCTCACATTGTGTAATATTCTTCAGTCAGCACAGAAAATAATCAGCATGAAATGTCATAAATTTGGGGTATTTATATTCATTTTATCAGAAGTTAACATATTTTCCATTACATTTGATTCTATTCTCCCATTGGTTATAAAATGCTGACCTTAATAAGTTGATATCAGTCAGGCATGTCCAAAATAGATGTTACACATTTAACATTATTCTCACCTTAAAAATGGTGTAATATTGAACAAATGTTGAACAAATATTGAACAAAAGTGAATAAATGAAGACTTTAACACATCCCAGTGACTGTCAAAACTGCAATGTCAAATCATGAAATACACTGGGATTTTTCATTTTACATTGGTATCTTTTATGCCAATAGTAACACAGATATGGTATTAACACATCAAAAGGCCAATTGGCCCAAGAAATACGAGTTGTTTACTTGTCATCTGTTATAGAGCAGAAACAAAGTAATCCCTCTTTCTCAGTTCTAAATGTGCCACTTTCCTAAGGATTGGCCATATGTGCTGGTTATGTGCAAAATGACAGAACAAAACAAAGGCAGAGAATTATTTTAACCCTGATGAGCTAGAAAGTAGAAAAAGCAAAAATTTTCCTACTGATTGCTCTCCCAGATCTCCAGTACTCAGGATATTATAGTGGGAAAATATCTTTAGTTGATTTACTCTTTCAACATTAAAAAGAAATGAGCTTCTAAAACTATTAATGTTCAATATTACTGTGATAAAGTAACTACAAGAGAGGCTACAAGAGTGAAGAGTTTTCCTATTATACCTTTACTTTTCTATTCTTCACTCTGTCAAAATATTTTGTCATGCAATTTTACTTCTTTTGTGAATCAGTGTTTTTTTTTTTTTTCCTCTTAGCGTGTCACAGAAGGAGTTTCCATTAATAAAACAGCAGCCTTATATTTGCAAATGAAGTAATTCAAGCTGATGCCACCGGCAGAGCAGGAGTGCCATGGGACCAAGCACAACATGATTTAACAAAGTGTTGTAATTAGAAGTGTATCGTTCGGGAAATTACCTAGAATATGCTCATGAATTGGCAACCACCTTTGCTGTCATCAGTGCAAATGAAAACTTAACACATATAAAATCTTGTGCATACAAATTTTAGAGTGCATTACTCAAAATTCATGGGAATGAATCATATGCCATTATTTAATCTGCAGTAATTACTTTTCTTATTTTGCATCCTCTTATGCAGTCAAAATGATTAAATATACTTTTAAGTCATTTTAAATAAGCTTGAAAGAAGGTTACAAACGTAAATGTTTACATGTGTTTGTGTAGCTATCTTGAAATAATTTTGTGAAACTTTCAATTTGTCAGGGGAGTGTGTAATTTCCTCAGTTCTATCTCACCACAACAAAAATTTGAAGCGACGGGCCAGTGTTACAGCCCTCAGACGGGCCAATGTTACAGCTCTTGAACAGACCACTGTCACTGCTCTTGGATGGATCAGTGTTACAGTTCCATGTTACAGCTCAGTTTTATTTAGAAAATAAAGGAAAATACATCCTCGAGGTGTGAGGCCTTGCCGAACCCAAAAGATGCAAAGAGGAGAGAGTGAGAGAGAGAGAGACCCCCCGGCCCTTTGGCTCCTCTTTTTATATGTTTTTTCTCCTCCCCCTGGGCCTGTCCTATGGAAATTGGGCTAGCCAGGAGTGTTTGTTTTACCTGAAGTCCTCACTCTGGTTCTCAGACCTTCCTTTGTTCTATTTTCTCAGGCTTTTTCCTTCCTTGTCTTTTAGCCATTGCCATCCTGGACTCCTTTTTCCTATTCTAACTACCTAACAAATTCATATTCATTAGATAAATTTTCTTGAAATGACAAACCTCTTCAGTATTCTTGCCTGGAATATCCCACAGTCAGAGGGGCCTGGTGAGCTACAGTCATGGAGTCGCAAGAGTTAGGCATGACTTAGTGACTAAACCACCATATTTAGTGATCTCTTGAGCCCTCATCCATTGGCAATGCTTTTAACAAAATTCAAAATCACTGGTAAAATATTGCAAATGTTACATTTGTATAAGTCTGTTAACCAATTTCACTTAGGTTTGCCATTTTTAAAAACTAATGTCATGTGGACCAATTCATATATGTCTTTCCTATGTGCTTTAATTAGGACACTTTCTGTTGCCCTCTCTCAAGGCAGCAAAAGCATCATTGTGCCCTTTTAGGGGTCACTTGAACAAGATGTACAGGATCTGTCTGGTAGAGCCTGTGTGTGCATCTGTGTATATTTGTGTGCACATACTCACTTGTGTGAGTGCACAGGGAAGGATAAGAAACAACTTGAAGTTCATAAACCCCTGTCATTCTGCATCTATTAATAAGCTAAAGAGGATCATCAGAAGTCTTGCTTAAAGAATCTTGAACTTCTGTCCTGTTGCTAACTGACTCTGATGTGAAAAGTTGAAACCAGACATGCAAAATAACCAGAAGTCCTGAATTTATCTGGCTGGTTTAAATATTGCTTGTTCCAGGCATCTAATTTTCTCCCAAATAGGTTTATTTAACAACCTTATCAATATTCTGTCATAAGACACATATTAGGCAGAACTGTAATTTGTTCTTATTGAGGAAAATTTGCTTCAAGCCAAAATGCCAGCAGTAAACCTGAGCCATTCTTAGTAATTCCTAGTAAACTAATTTCTTAGGAAATGCTTCCGAGAATGGAAAAAGCTAAAACCAGCAATAGAAGTACCAGAATTTGAATATCTTTGAACCATTATTTAGTAATTTAGTTTTGAAGCATGTTACAGAAGCAGATCTCTGAACAGATGGCAATGAAATTTCAAATCTGCTCATTTTTTTCATTAATTTTCAAAAATATTTGTTAAAAATCTGCATTCCAGTTTCTTGTTTTTTAACTGAATAATAAATTATGAGCTCCAACAGAATCAGGAAGGTATCTTTTCAGTAATATTAAGCCCTTGACACACAACTCTTTGATGGTTCAGAAGACTGAACTGGTTAAATCTAGGCTATTTTACTGTTAGTATTTAAAAACTTAATAGAGAATTTTTAAATGTAAACCTTGATAAAAGTTGGATATCCACTATCAAGTCTTTTTCTGAATGAAAGTTACAAACCCTAGCTGTTACAAACTCAATTAGAAAAATGTAGAATATCATTAATAAAAGCTTTTTCTAAAGACACTTTTAATACTGACATTGGCATTTACAACTCGAATTAACTTCAATTATTTTCATTTCAAAACTGTTTAATTTTTAATAAATTATTTAGTGCATATTTCCTTTATTTGTATAAATTAGTATTTATTTCCAGATTATATGAAAAATAATGAAAGAACTTATATATCAAAATTTGAAAGTCAATATCAAAGAATCAGTGAGAAATCTAGAACATAAAATAGCTTATCATAAAATAGCTTTATTCACAAAACAAAATGGTAAGTTAGGCATACAAGACTCATATCTCTCAACTGAATAAGAACACAGAAAACAATATTTCTGGAGGACAATGTAGTGATATGTGTCAAAAGTCTTCAAAATATTTTACCCCTTGACCCAACAAATTCTTTTATATGAATTTATCATAAGGAAAGATCAAACAAGTGAACATAGATAAATTTTCATGATCTTTAGTGCAGGGCTATTTGGCAATAATCCAAATTTCCCAGAAAAAGGAAATAATTAAATTATAGTACACATATACCTCAGACATGCAGATGATACTATTCTAATGGCAGAAAGCAAAGAGGAACTAAAGAGACTCTTGATGAGGGTGAAGGAGAGTGAAAAAGCTGGCTTAAAATTCAATGTACAAAATACTAAGATCATGGCATTCAGTTCCATAACTTCATGGCAAATAAAGGAGAATAAGTGGAAGCAGTGACAGATTTTATTTTCTTGGACTCCGAAATCACTGCAGACAGTGACTGCAGCCATAAAATTCAAAGATGCTTGCTACTTGGAAGAAAAGCTGTGACAAACCTAGACAACATATTAAGAAGCTGAGACATCACTTTGCAAGGACTAAGATCCATATAGTACAAGCTATGCATTTTCCAGTAGTCATGAACACATGCAAAAGTTGAACTGTAAAGAAGGCTGAGCACTGAAGAACTGATGATTTCAAACTATGATACTGGAGAAGACTTGAAAGTCCCCTGGACAGCAAGGAGATCAAACTGGTCAATCATAAAGGAAATCTACCCTGAATATTCATTGGAAGGACTGATGTTGAAGATCCAATATTTTGGCTACCTGATGTAAAGACCCAACTCATCGGAAAAGACCCAAATCCTCTGAAAGATAAAAGGCAAAAGGAGAAGAGGGCGGCAGAGGATCAGATGGTTAGATAGTATCACCAACTCAATGGATATGAATCTGAGCAAACTCTGGGAGATAGTGAAGGACAAGGAAGCCTGGCATATTGCAGTCCATAGGGTCACAAAGAGTCAGACATGACTTAGTGACTGAAGAACAATACTACCACACCTATACAGGCAACTCTATAAGCCACTGAAGGTGATAATGTAAGATATTAATGAAATATGTATAATTTACATGGAAAGATGTTAATGTAATGAGTAAAAATGTCGGTTGTACAACCTCAAATGAAATATACAAAATAAATATGTGTCTATTCATCAAATACACATGTATAATAGGTATAGCATTACAAAATTGGTTGTGGGAAGATTCGGCTGGTTTAAATTTAGTTTTGTTTATATGTTTTTTTCCCCCTAATGTTTGCATAATGAATACATGTGAAGTGAAAATCTCTCAGTCATGTCTGACTCTTTGCAACCCCATGGACTGTGGCCAGCCAGGCTCCTCTGTCCATGGAATTCTCCAGGCAATAATACTGGAGTGGGTTGCCATTCTCTTCTCGAGGATATCTTCCTGATCCAGGGACTGACCTGGGTCTCCTGCCTTGCAGGAAAATTCTTTACCATCTGAGCCAGTAGGGAAGCATATACAAGTGTAATAAAGGCATTTTTATTCTTCTAAATATGTAGTAAGATGTTCTTTCTGGGCTGATTTAAGCAGCACTGTGATAAATGTGGTATATACTATACATATCACAAAATGTGATACATGTGTTTTAGTTTTTTCTTTTAAAGAAGGTTAAGGAATCAGAAAATGATTTTATGATCTTTAATTTTTTTCAACTAGTATCATAATCTATCATCATGGTGTGATTTTTTTATGCATCACTTCTGTATCTAACCAGCTAAAATATTTGCATTTCCATGTGAATGATTCCTATAAGCAGTTAAATTTTAGTATAAGTTTTATTATTCTAATACACTAGGCTGATTAATTTTACTTATGATAATGATCATAATTAAGAATATATTTATTCTATTCCTTTAATCTGCAATTATTTCAATAATAATAACAAGAATATTCCTCTAATATTAATTACTTACTCTCTGGATGTTAATTTTGCATAGAAATACTAGAAAGAAAAAATTCCAGGGAACAAAGAATTGAAAGAATAAAGATATCTATGTCTTAGACCATTTTTTATCTACCAGTAAACAGTGCATCTCTTATTGATTTTTAAAATTATTTTTTCACTCTAGGAACCATGTCATTTGTATCATCTGGATCAAAGCACAAAATGCTTGAATGACAGAGTAAAATGATGTTTAAAAATTTTGTAAATATCCTAGTTGAAAAGTACAGAATTATTTTTCATGGAAATTATGCAAGACTATCAATAAGTTATAAATAAAAGACATTGGAATTGAAGATAAATCTTGTATACCATCTTTTCCTTTCAGGATGACCCTTGAGAAATGAGGACTCTGAAAGTTTGTACACATATGTCACATATCAATTTTGTTATTCTTCCTGCTTGATACATTCATGTAAGCATTCTGGTGTTCATTTCACAATGGGCTTCACCTTGCTACCACTGAAGGGATACTAAAATTTTGATATCACTTATATTCTACTAACTTCTCACTTATATCATTTTACTAAGCAGGAGTAAATAACTTCTCTCTTCCTCTTGTTTGTATTGACAATATAGACTTACTAGTTTATAAACCACATTATCTTTTTTAAAATTTATTTATGTTTTAATTGAAGGATAATTGCTTTAGAGGATTTTCTTAGTTTCTGCCAAACATCAACATGAATCAACCACGGGCATACATACGTCCCCTCCATCTTGAACCTCCTTCTCATTTCCCTCCACATCCCACCCCCCTAGGTTGTCACAGAGCCGTTAAAGCTAATTCTCTTGCTAGAAGTTGCTTTCTAGAATTCTCTCTAAGGTACGGCGGGGGGCTGGGAGGGGGGGTTCCTAGAAAAATATTTTTGCAGAGTTTCAGCAGGTACTTATGAGGTATAGTGATTTATTATAGAATAATAGACAGTAGTAGTACTTATGTATTTGCTTATTGTGTAGTCAGTGCATATGGAGATTCTTTCTAGAGTATAGGAGCCATGTTATTCTGTTTAGGTACAGAAACTATTTCTTCCATTTTTTTAAATTATTCAATGTGTTATTTACAAGTAATTTTATATCTACCCCCACAAGAAAAAGACAACAATGCTATTGACTCAAGAAGCCACAGCTTTAGGAAACTGTCTTGAAACAATATAGATTCCCTTGCTTTTGCAAGCAATTCAAACCATCTAGCTAACACCAGTAATATCTCTAATCATGAACTGCCCTCATTTCATCATGCCATCCTTGGATATTGGCTTCCAAGGACTATTCCAAAGGTTGTTACTGATTTTTTTGATGAAACCACAAATGCAAATCTTACTCAGAGTATATAGGAGATCAGAAAAGTTAGTTTTCTGTTGTTAAATTTGCCATTTAGAATTTTATAGCCAAAAGGAAGGAGAAGACATGTTCCAACCATGCCTTCTCTTAAACTCTTTAGCCATAACCACTACATGCCAAGAATATGATCTTTTTCACTGCTTACCACAACACTTCCTTCCACACACTAGCACCAGAGGGAAAGAGAGATAACAGGAGGGTCAAGGGGCCACATTTAATCAGGGCAAACCTGTCTTTCATTTGCATCTGGCAAGACTTATCATTCATAGTGTCACCAAATGGATTAGATACAAAAAAGGCCCATTGACATTGTAGAGCTGTGGTTTCAGAAGTCCTCAAAGGAGACAGACAAGTCCACTCCAGCAGAATGCTTTGTAAGTGGTGTAGAGCCTGCAGAAGGGGTAGGGTGATTCCCCTGGGTGCCAGCAACAGGGAGTAAAGGACACTTGCTTCCACCTCTGCCATTCTCAGGTGCTGCAGACCTGAGGCAACACTGATGGTCATAGAGGACAGAGACCTTGAGCCTGCAGGCACAGCTCAAGGCTTACATGGAGAAGTGGACAACCACTGGCCCAGAATCCTTAGCTTTCTGTCCCTTGGTCCAACATGAGTAAAAAGCCATATCACTGAAATTCAGTAGGTCAGCATCATTTTAGCGATCCATACATTCATAATTCTAAGAAAAGAATTCTGGCAACCAGACAAGATGCAAAAGCTCTTAGGACAGCTAATCATTTTAGGAGTTGAGGTAGAGGGTTGGAGAGCATTCTAATACATGGGCCCTGGACTGGGCTGGGATTTGCTGCATAGACAGCGCTGCTGATCGAGGCCAATCCAAGGTGCCAGGAGGGACTCAAAGGAGAAGGCACTTTAAAGCACAGGGCTGGGGCAGGGACCAACCTGCCCCTGTCTAAGGATGACACTGCTCTCTGCTTCAGAGCCTTGTGAAAAAGAACCAAAAATATATTCTGGTACTTCTAATATGGTTAGCCAGAATTGGAAAAGGACGCCTTTCTCCGTAAGTTCTTTACATCTTAATAGTCATACTAGTACAGTTAGTACTAAATGTATTGGTGGTCACTTAAAAGTTATGAAATTAATATAGTCTGACTCCATTTTTGATGCTTGCTGGCAGGCACATTGCAAGTCCCACTGGTGATCCCTTCCTCTTCTGTCCCACATCTAGGCAAGCTGATAAGAATGTTAAGGTGCTACTCTTTTGGCTTTGATGGGAAGTTCAAACCAATCAAGGCCTGTGCCACATGCAGGAAACCTCAGCTCGCTTTACATCCTAGTTACAATAAAAATCAAGCCAATCTCCTATTTCTGTTCTTTCAGGCCATTTCTTTCTTTCTTTTTTAAAAAATTTATTTATTTTAATTGGAGGCTAATTGCAATATTGTAGTGGTTTTTGCCATACATTGACATGAATCAGCCATGGGTGTACATGCATTCTCCATCCTGAACCCCTCTCCTGCCTCCCTCCCCATCCCAACCCTCAGGGTCATCCCAGTGCACCAGCCCTGAGCATCCTGTCTCATGCATTGAACCTGGACTGGCGATCTATTTCACATATGATAATATACATGTTTCAGTGCTATTCTCTCACTTCTCAGGCCATTTCTGAACCTACTTGGGACCCTGTTCTATTCTCTCCCAGACACCTGCATAGGAGAGTAATAAATTTTTTCAAACCCTCTTAGCGTAATCTGTTGTCACCAATCTCAACATTCAAACTAAACTTTGACATAAGTGCAAGACCCTTCTGCCACTGCAAAACGATCACAAAATAAACATAATTTAACCATCCAGTACTTGCAAAGCCAAGAAAGAGATGTTAATTGTAGGATAGCTTGGGAAGACTGTGGGCTATTATAATTAACCAGATTTAGCAGTTAGAGTTCCTCAACCTCTAAAACGCAGTATCATTTTACAATGAATTTTAAGTACATCCAAATTTTGATCCAGGGTAAATCTGTTCTCTACAATTACTAGCAACCTCAGTGGCCTCCTGGGAGGTAATGAAAGAGTTCCTAAGTCTAATAAATTCTAGCCTAAAACAGTTGTAGCAGCTTCAGCTACATTTGTACCAGAAGATTGCTTTAGGAAAGGAAAACGTGGTATTTAAAAAGTGTCGATAGTTACATATGCTTTCCCTAATCAAACATCTATGATTTAAGTTGAAACTAGCCTGCTCCTGAAGCAGGAATAGGCTCAGAACTTTAATCAGAAATTCTAAAAATGCACTATAAACACTGACATTAGCTATCATCTCAAATGATGCACCATGAAGATTACTTAATACTACTTTTTTTGAACTAGCAAAACTCATACTCTATAAAATACAATGAAAAGATTGGGTTCAAAGATTCTGACATGCATTTTAGTTCTTGGTCTTTTTATTTTGTCCCCACTAAATAGTTAGGCAAATTTAGAAGCATTTAACTTTTCTATAAGAAGATCAATGATGTTTCTTTCAACTGCAACAACCTGTGATCTCTTATCTTGACAAACATAAAATTAACCTCAGGAAATGTGCAAGTCAGAGATTAGAATATTTTTGTAGTATAATAAATGCAAATGTTGCTCTTACATCAATGGAAATCTTAGCTCATTCAGTTTGGTTGGAAGGAGGAAACCTATAGCCTCTCTCCTCTAATATGCTAGAGACTTCACTGCCCAAAGTCACACTTCTGAATAAATATAAACCAGGATTGTTTTATGATACCTTTGGTCTCAGAAAAATTACTGATGAATATGGGTATTATGTGCTCTAAGATGTCTTCCTCTGCTGTCTTTGCAGCCTAATCCAAGTGGGTTATACAAGTACTATTTTGTGTGTGCCAAAGTGTGAGAAGTATTAGAAAACAGTACAACAGGATGGTCCAAAAATATGAAACTTGCCTGGGTATTAGCAGTTAGAAATCATATAGTGGTCTCACTAGAGTGAGAATTTTAACAAGGAACAACAAAATATGAAAGAGAATCGGTCAGAGTTGAAGAATACAATAACTGAAACAAAAAACACACTAGGGGGTATGAACAGCAGACTAAATGACACAAAAACAAATAAGTAATATAAAAGGTGAGATAATGAAAATCATTCAATCATAGCAGCAAAATAAAAACAAATAAAAATGAGAATGGTTTAAGGGAATATTGAGACAAATCAAGTGAACCAGCATTCATACAGTAGGGATCCCAGAAGAAGAGAAAGAAAAAAGGGTTGAAAATGTATTGACTAAATTACTGAAAACTTTCCAAGCCTGACCAAAACAGATATCCAGGTAAAATAAATACAGAGGGTCCCAAAGAAGATAAACCCAAACAGACAGGCACCAAGACATACCATAATTAAAATGGCAAAAGTTAAATAGAGAATTCTAAAAGAAATAAGAGAGAATCAAAGAGTCATATACAAGGAAATTCCATAAGGTTATCAGCTGATTTTTCTGCAGAAATTCTTCTGGACAGAAGAGGTGGTATTATATATTCAAAATACTAAAAGGGAAAAACCTGCAACCCAGGATACTCTACTCAGCAAGATTATCATTTAGAATTTAAGGAAAGCTGAACAACTCAGGTAAGCAAAAAATAGAGTCCATCGATACTAAACCTACCCTAAACAAATGCTAAATGGTCTAAGTGGAAGAGAAAAGGTTATAACAGGAAGTAAGTACCTATAAGAAAGGAAAAACCACACCAGTAAAGGCAATTAATATACTAAAGGGAAGGACCAGCTACTTAAGCTGTTACAAAGATTAGAAGACAAAAATATATTAAAAAAACAATGAGGTACCACTTCACACCAGTCAGATTGTCTGTGATCCAAAAATCTGCAAGCAATAAATGCTGGAGAGGGTGTGGAGAAAAGGGAACCCTCCTACACAGTTGGTGGGAATGCAAACTAGTACAACCACTATGGAAAACAGTGTGGAGATTCCTTAAAAAATTGCAAACAGAACTGCCATATGACACAGCAATCCCACTGCTGGGCATACACACCGAGGAAACCAGAATTGAAAGAGACACATGCACCCCAGTGTTCATCGCAGCACTGTTTATAATAGCCAGGACAGGGAAACAACCTAGATGTCCATCAGCAGATGAATGGATAAGAAAGCTGTGGTACATATACACAATGGAGTATTACTCAGCCATTAAAAAGAATACATTTGAATCAGTTCTGATGAAATGGATAAAACTGGAGCCGATTATACAGAGTGAAGTAAGCCAGAAAGAAAAACATCAATACTGTATACTAACACATATATATGGAATTTAGAAAGATGGCAATGATGACCCTGTATGCAAGACAGCAAAAGAGACACAGATGTGTATAGCGGACTTTTGGACTCAGAGGGAGAGGGAGAGGGTGGGATGATTTGGGAGAATGGCATTGAAACATGTATACTATCATGTAAGAATCAAATCACCAGTCTATGTCCGATGCAGGATACAGCATGCCTGGGGCTGGTACACGGGGATGATCCAGAGGGATGTTGTGGGGAGGGAGGTGGGAGGGGGGTTCATGTTTGGGATTGCATGTACACCCGTGGTGGATTCATGTCAATGTATGGCAAAACCAACACAGTGTTGTAAAGTAAAATAAAGTAAAAATAAAAATTAAAAAAATAAAAAATAAAAAAGCAAAAAAAAAAAAAAATAGCAGAAAGCATTATACTAGGTGAGGAAAAAAAAATCTTTCAAGTACTGTTTCAGCTGCATCCTCAAATTAATTTCATGTTGCATTTTAATTTTTTTGAATCTCTTTTTCATTTTCTGAGCATTATTCTATTATTAATTTCTAAATGTAATTCTATTGTGCTTTATTTCTCATACTAGATACAAAAATTAATGTAAATTGATCATAAACCTAAATAGAAAACTCACGACTGTAAAGGCTTAAAAGAAAAAAAGGGAAGTTTAAAAATCATTATGACTTTGGGTTATGTAGTGATTTCTCAG
Source organism: Budorcas taxicolor (assembly GCF_023091745.1). NCBI lineage: Eukaryota > Metazoa > Chordata > Mammalia > Artiodactyla > Bovidae > Budorcas > Budorcas taxicolor. The sequence continues at coordinate 72,770,997 of NC_068919.1, forward strand.
ATATAGCACCAAAAATATAATTCAATAGAAGGAAAATGTTAAATTGGACTTGATCAAAATTGAAAAGTTCTTGTATTTTTTTTTTTTTAAGTCAGAGTTCCTGAAGAATGAAATGAATTATCTCTCTGGTTTTGAAATATCTCTGTCCTGATTTTGCTCTTCCACTTGTGTGAGGGAAATATTTTTGCTGCTGTTCCCCAGAAAATATGATTCAGTATTTGCTTATTCAGGTTTCATGGTGACCTTATTGACCATGGTTTTCATGAATAATGAGAACTGACTCTGTGTGTGTGTGTGTTCACTCTAAAAAATGAACCATTTAAGTAAATATTTTACTCAAAGAAGAAAAAAAAACACAATGAAAACAGAATTCAACAATATGTAAAAAGGATCACACACCACGATCAAGTGGGATTTACTCTGGGTATGCAATGATGATTCAGTATCCATACACAAAAAGAAAAAAATCAATGTGATATACTACTTTAACTAAAAGGATAAAAATCACATGAGCTTCTCAATTGAGGCATAAAAATCTGTAGACAAAAATTCAACATCTGCTCATGATACAAACTCAAATTTGGCATAGAGAGAATGTTCCTCAACATAATAAAGGCTACTTATGACAAACCCATAGCTAACATAAATGGTGAAAAGTTGAAAGGCTTTCCTGAAAAATTAAGAATAAGAAAAGAATATTCTATCTAATTTTATTTAACATAGTATTGGAAGACATAGCCACAGCAATAAAACAAGGAAAAGAAGCAGAAGATATCAAATTGGATGAGAAGAAATAAAACTGTCACTATTCATGGATGAAATGATACAATATATAGAAAGCTCTGAAGTTTCCACACAAAACTATTAAAACTAGTAAGTGCATCCAGTAAATTTGCAGGATAAAAGGTTAATATGCAGACATCTGTTTTTTCTATATTAATAATAAATTATCAGAAAAAGAAAGGAAGAGAACAATCCTATTTACAATCTCATCAAAAACAATAAAATAACTAGGAATAAACTTCACCGAGGATGTGTTCTAAAAACTATGTTTTAAAAACTCTATGTTCTAAAAACTATAAAACACTGATAAAGGAAATAGAAGATGATACAAACACATGCAAAGATATCACATATTCAAAGGCTGGAATAATTAAAATTATTAAATATCCATATTATCCAAAGCAATCTACAGATTTAATGAAATTCCTATCAAAATACCCATGATATTTTTCACAGAACTAGAACAAATAATCATAAAACTTATATGGAGATACAAAAGGCCCTAATTTCTCAGTCTTTTGACAAAAAAGGACAAAATTAGTGGTGTCATGTTCTGTGAACTTTATCTTTGACTTTAGGCTATACTACATAGCATAGTAATCAAAACGGCATGGTATTGGTACAAAAACAGACATATAGATCAATGGAGCAGAATAGAGAGCTCCGAAATAAACCTACTTATGGTCATTTAATCTATGACAATGGAGGCAAGAATATGCAGTTAGGAAAAGACAGTCTCTTCAAATTCTGGTGCCAAGAAAACTGGATAGCTACATGTAGAAGAATGAAATTAGAATGTTTTCTCACATTAAATACACATTTAAATTCAAAATGAATTAAAGACCTAAATGTAAGACCAGCAACCATAAAACTCCTAGAAATGCACATAGGGAGAACACTTCCTGATATGAATCTTACCAGTAGTTTTTCTATCTAGCCCCTGAGGCACAAGGAACAAAAGCAAAAGCAAACAGAGGTGACCTAACTCAACTTAAAATCTTTGTACAGGAAAGGAAATCATTGACAAAAATAAAGACAACCTACTGAAAAAGAGAAAATATTTACAAATAATATGACCAATAAAGAGTTAATGTTCAAAGTAAACAAGCTAAACAATGCAATATCACAAAACCAAAAACTCAATTAAAATGGCTTAAAAACCTATATTGACAACTTTTCAGAGAAGATATACAGATACCTGACAAGCACATAAAAAATGCTCAGTATCATTTATCCTCAGATAAGTGGAAATTAAAGTAAGATATCACCTCATATTTGTTAGAACGGCTATCATCAAAAACAAATAACAAATGTTGATGAGATGTAGAGAAAAGGGAGCCCTAGTACACTGTTGCTGGTAATGTGAATTGATGCAGCCACTGTGAAATACAGTATGGAGTTTCCTCAAAAGCTAAAACTAGAACTACCTTATGACCCAGTCATCTCAATCTTGGGTATATATTCAAAGAAAATTAAAACACTAACTTTAAAAGATATAGGCACCCAATATTCATAGCAGCATTATTTATAATAGCCAAGATATGAAAACAACCTAAGTGCCCATCCACAGATGAAAGGATAAAGAAAATATGGTATATCAACTTGTGTGACAATGGAATATCACACAGCCATAAAAAGAATAAAAAAGATCTGGTGCCTCAGCTGGTTAAGAATCTTTCCACAATGCAGAAGACCTGGGTTGGATCCCTGGGTTGGGAAGATACACTGGAGAAGGAAATGGCACCCCACTCCAGTACTCGTGCCTGGAAAATCAAAGGACGGAGGAGCCTGGTAGCCTGCAGTCCATGGGGTCGGTAAGAGTCGGACACGACTATGCGACTTCACTTTCCAGTTTTCACTTTCCTGCATTGGAGAAGGAAATGGCAACCCACTCCAATGTTCTTGCCTGGAGAATCCCAGGGATGGGGGAGCCTGGTGGGCTGTCATCTCTGGGGTCTCACAGAGTCGGACACGACTGAAGTGACTTAGCAGCAACAGCAGCAACAGCCAGTATTCTTGCCTAGAAAATTCAATGGACAGAGGAGCCTGGCGGGCTACAGTCCGTGGGGGTAGCAAAAGAGTCAGATGTGACTTAGTGACTAAAAAGCAACATAAAAAGAATAAAATTATGCCTTTTGCAAGAATGTGGATGGAGTTAGACAGTATTATGTATAGTGAAATAAGAAGACAAAGACAAATACTCTACCCTATCATCTATATACGGAAAAAAATTTTAAATCAATATATATAACAAATCAGAAATATCCAGATGTAAAGAAAAAACTATGGTTATCATTGGGGAGAGGGAAAGGGAGAAGAGCAATATAGGCATAGGGAATTAGATACAAATTACTATGCATAAAATAAATAAGCAGCAAGGACATATTGGACAGCACAGGGAAATAAAGATATCCTTTTTATAAACTTTATATGGAATATAATTTATAAAAATATTGAATCACTATGTTGTACATCTGTAAACAACTGTATTTCATCAAAAGATTGGATAAATTAAATAACTGCAAATAGCAAAACAGATCTGGCCTGAGAACAGTAGTTTGCTCTCTTAAGATATAAAGGAGTTAAATGAATAATTTACACTTATGGATCTCACACACATTTGAGAAAAATATATAAAAGCATCTATAGTATAATCCAATTTACATGCAGTATAAAAATTATCAAAATTAATCTATTCTGAACTAATTATTAATTTAGAAATATAACTTAGATAGCATATTGAAAAACAGAGACATTACTTTGCCAACAAAGATTCATCTAGTCAAGGCTATGGTTTTTCCAGTGGTCATGTATGGATGTAAGAGTTGGACTGTGAAGAAAGCTGAGAGCCAAAGAATTGATGCTTTTGAACTGTGGTGTTGGAGAAGACTCTCGAGAGTCCCTTGGACTGCAAGGAGATCCAACCAGTCCATTCTGAAGGAGATCGGTCCTGGGATTTCTTTGGAAGCAATGATGCTAAAGCTGAAACTCCAGTACAGTTGACTCATTGGAAAAGACTCCAATTCTGGGAGGGATTGGGGGCAGGAGGAGAAGGGGACGACAGAGGATGAGATGGATGGATGACATCACTGACTTGATGGACATGAGTCTGAGTGAACTCCGGGACTTGGTGATGGGCAGGGAGGCCTGGCGTGCTGCGATTCATGCGGTCGCAAAGAGTCGGACACGACTGAGCGACTAAACTGAACCGAACTAGGAAAAACATGTTCCTGTAATTTTTTTCTCTCTGTGGCAGTGAGTCTAAATGTGCATCATTTGATGACAATTTTTATTTTCATGTTACTCTTCTTTTGAACTTTGAGGTTTTTTTTTTTTTTCTTTTCATACATCTAAAGAGGGAATTCAATATTTGTCTCTTACAGGGATTTGAGCTGAATTCTTAGAGATTATTTAGGAATCATGGTTTTAATATTCTAGAACCAGATGAGAGAAGAAAGGAGAGGTTTAAATTTCCATAAGTTTCATTTAATGGATCAGAGTTCTTCTGTAGGAGACTCCAACATGGAACAGAGAAGAGTAAGCAAGAGAAAGGATTAACCATAAACTGAGTGAAATAGTTATCTTTAAGAGTAGTGTGCAGGATGAGTTGCACTGAGGAAGATTAGAGTTTGGAAGACTCTTAAGAGGCTACTTCAACAGTGCCAGTGAGGTAATGGAGGCTTGATCTAGAGCACTAAAAATGGGATTGGAAAAGAGATTGGAAAGAAATTAAAGAGATAGTCTGTCAGTTCTATCTATTAATGGTAATAACACCTAAGTGAAATGACTGGTCAATGAATCATTCTATAAATTTTACCAAACTCTGTCATTTAGAAAATTGTCTAAGTACTTTTTGTGATTATTGTGCTTCTGAAGATGAGAAAAAAATACAGTGCTGTCTTTTAGGTATCACACGTGATAGGCCAGCAAAAGTACCTGTCTTTTGTTTTGGTAAGCAAGATACATCATTTGAGCCAATTAAAAGTGGTTTCTGCTTCAAATACACAGGTCTTAGGGTTAAACTAGCCAATAAGAAATAAGTTAATCTCTTATATAAAATAAAATTGTGGAGATGGACTACTAAGGATCAGGCCTTTTGCTTTTCTCCATGTATTTATGACTGACCAACCAATAAACTGAGTGGTATAAATCAAACACCATTTTATTTTTCTCACAGATTCTGTAGGTCAAGAATTCTACATGGATGACATATCTCTGCTTCATAGGGTGTAAAGTCTCAGGTGGAAACACCTGAATTCCTGAGAAAATAGGTGTGAACATGAATTATCTGGAGGTTTTCTCACTCATTTATTAGGCAACTGGGTGAGATACTTCAAAGGCTGGACTTTTACCAAGAGGACCAACCACTGGTCTCTCCATGTGGTTAAGATTTATCTTGTAATTGCAGATGGGTTCCAAGAAAAGGTGTCTAGAGAGATATTACTTGTAGAGTAAGCATTCTAAGAAGCTCAAACAGCAAAGCTTTTAAAACTCAGTCTAGAGATTCATGTAGCATCACTTCCACTGCACTCAATAACAAGCAAGTTTGCCACTGAAGGCAGCTCAGATTCAAGCAGAAGAAAATTAGATTCCACTATATTATGAAGTAGCAAGATTATATTGCAGAAAGAATGGCTGGCCAGACGGAAGAAATTATTATGGTCATCTTAGAAAATATGAACTTCTACTGAATGCAATAAAAAGAATGGTCAGAAATGACTGTAAGAGTTACTGGCCATGGTCATGGAATTGCGATGCTGAAGAATCAATTACTTTATTTGGATGACACACCTGATACATGATTCAACTCTTTGTCTTAACTTTGTTCACATTTACAAAAGCAAATCTACTATCATACCCAATGCTATTAGCCTATACTCAAAGGAGATCATGCTTCTGTAGGAAAATCCTGCTATTGAAACAAAAGGCAGGCGATGAGGCAGGGAATGGGTCTATTGCTTCTTTATTTATGCATTGAGTCCCTAAAAAGTTCTCTTTTATTGTTTAACAGAATGAATATCGTTCAACTTATTTGACCCATATAGTCAAATAGAAACTATTAAGATAAGTACTCTATGACTTTCATTGCAATAAGTTGGCAGATTCCAAGAAACCAAGTATTACAATTTTAAAGTAAATTATTTTTATCACACTATCATTCAGGTACATGTATGCGGGCCAGGTGGAAAGTGAGGGGAAGAGTACTGCAAGATTTTAACCAGAATTAATAAAAATTTCATAATTACAAAAACAAAGAAGGGAAGCAAAAGAATGTGCATCGATAGGAGCAGTATCTAGATGATAGCAGTTTTCATTTTAAGAGAAAAATTTTATGCAAGAATGGTTGTTTTCAAGCACTTTAATAAGCATTTGGAATAAGAGATCTAATATCTCAGTCATTGAATGGAAAGTGTTAGTCTCTCAGTCATGTCTGACTCTTTGTGACCCCATGAACTGCAGCCCTCCAGGCTTCTCTGTCTATGGGATTCTCCAAGCAAGAATACTGGAGTGGATTGCCATTCCTTTCTCCAGAGGATCTTCCTGACCAGGATCAAAGCTGGGTCTCCTGTATTGCAGGCAGATTCTTAATCATTTGAGCTTCAGGGAAGTCTTTACTGAGTGGAATTAGGGATATGTTACTTGAAAACATTAGAATTGGACATGCAACTACAGACTGGTTTCAAATTAGGAAAGGAGTATGTCAAGGCTGTATATTGTCACCCTGCTTATTTAACTTATATGCAGAGTACATCATGTGAAATGACAGTCTGGATGAAGCACAAGCTGGAATCAAGATTGCCAGGAGAACTATCAAAACCTCTGATATGCAGATGACACCACCCTTATGGCAGAAAGCAAAAAAGAGCAAAGATACTCTTGATGAAAGTGAAAGAAGAAAGTGAAAAAATTGGCCTAAAACTAAACACTCAGAAAATGAAAATCATGGCATCCAGTCCCATCACTTCATGGCGAATAGATGGAGAAACAATGGAAACAGTGAGAGAGTTTATTTTCTTGGGCTCCAAAATCACTGCAGAAGGTAACTGCAGCCATGAAATCAAAACACTTGCTCCTTGGAAGAAAAGCTATGACAAACCTAAACAGCATATTAACAAACAGAGAATATCACTTTGCTGACAAAAGTCCCTATTGTCAAAGCTACGGTTTTTCCAGTAGTCATGTGTGGATGTTAGAGGTGGACCAGAAAGAAGGCTGAGTAATGAAGAATTGATGGCTTTCAAACTCACATCTGGAGAAGACTCTTGAGAGTCCCTTGGACAGGAAGGAGATTAAACCAGTCAATCCTAAAGGAAATCAACCCTGAATATTCACTGGAAGGACTGATACTGAAGCTGCAGCTCTGATACTTTGGTCACCTGATATGAAGAGTTTACTCACTGGAAAAATCCTGACGCTGGGAAAGATTGGGGACAGGAGGAAAAGAGGGCTACAGAGGATGAGATGATTGGATTGCATCACTGACTCAGTGGACGTGAGTTTGAACAAACTGTCACTGAGGAGACAATGAAGGACAGGTATCACATATGTGGAATCTTAAAAAATACAAACTAGTGAATAAAATAAAAAAGAAGCAGACTCATAGAGAAAATAAATTGGTGGTTACCAATATGGAGAGTCTGGTTCCACATACATATCCATATGCAGATGACACCACCCTTATGGCAGAAAGTAAAGGCGAACTAAAGAGTTCTTTAAAAAGAAGTTGGCTTAAAGCTCAACATTCTGAAAACTAAGATCAAGGCATCTGGTCCCATCACTTCATAGCAAATAAATGGGGAAACAGTGGAAACAGTGGTTGACTTTATTTTTCTGGGCTCCAAGATCACTGCAGATGGTGATTGCAGCCATGAAATTAAAAGAAGCTTACTCCTTGGAAGGAAAGTTATGACCAACCTAGACAGCATATTAAAAAGCAGAGACATTACTTTGCCAACAAAGGTCCATCTAGTCAAGGCTATGGTTTTTCCAGTGGTCATTACGGATGTGCGAGTTGGACTATAAGGAAAGCTGAGTGCCGAAGAATTGATGTTTTTGAACTGTAGTGTTGGAGGAGACTCTTGAGTGTCCCTTGGACTGCAAGGAGATCCAACAAGTCCACTCAAAGGAGATCAGTCCTGAATATTCATTGGAAGGACTGATGTTGAAGCTGAAACTCCAATAGTTTGGCCACCTGATGTGAAGAGCTGACTCATTTGAAAAGACCCTGATGCTGGGAAAGATTGAGGGCAGGAGGAGAAGGGGATGACAGAGGATGAGCTGGCCGGATGGCATCACCAACTCAATGGACATGGGTTTGGGTAGACTCCGGGAGTTGGTGATGGACAGGGAGGCCTGGCGTGCTGCAGTTCATGGGGTCGCAGAATCGGACATGACTGAGCGACTCAATTGAAGTGAATATGGAGAGGGAAGAGGAGAGGAGCAATATAAGGATAAGAGAAAAAAAAGTTATTATGAGATTACATGGGCTTTCTTGGTAGCTCAGCTGGTAAAGAATCTGCATGCAATTCAGGAGACCCTGGTTTGATTCCTGGGTTGGGAAGATCCCTTGGAGAAGGGATAGGCTACCCTCTCCAGTATTCTTAGACATCCCTAGTGGCTCAGCTGGTAAAGAATCAGCCTCCAATTGAACCTGGTTTTGATACCTGGGTTGGGAAGATACTCTGGAGGAGGGAATGGTAACCCAGTCCAGTATTTTTGCCTGGAGAATCCTCAAGGACAGAAGAGCCTGGTGGACTGCAGTCCATGGGGTCAGGCTGCAGTCCATGGGGTCACAAAGAGCCAGACACAATTGAGCAACTAAGTACAGCACAACACACGGGATTATATGAAATTATATGTGAAAATTTTGATAATTGCAAATCTCTATAGAATTAAAAAAATCTTTTATTCAATAATATTACTCATGTTTAGTATTCTCTAGCTTGAATAAACATTGAAATAACAGTTAATAGAAAAATAAGAACAAGAAAGATTCTTGGCTGTAAGTAGCTTGCCATGCTATATGAGAAAAAGTCTTGAGTCTATATGTCATTAGTAGGAATGCCAGTGTAAGCTGGGCATTACTCTAGTGAATGGCATGAGTATTTAAGTTATACAAATTCCATTCCTCCAGTGTATATGTTAAAGTATGTGTACATTAAAAGATATGCACATTCATTTGTAAAAGTATGAGTATTATCTAGTTAAAAATAACAGCTATCCAAATAATTTCTGTACATAAATGCTGAGGTATTAAGCAAGCATAAAAGTGTCTATTGAAAAAAATCTGACATATCTGATGTCAGGTTTCTATCTGAGTAAAAATATAAATTTTCCTCATGAACTTCCAATGCATTTCAATTTTAATTGTATAATATAGTCAATTGGGGAAAATGCTGCTGCTGCTGCTGATGGTAATGGTGATGATGAGGATGATCAGGTAACTAAGATAAAGAATTCTTCCCACTGGTTGAACTGTCAGTAGAATTGTCACAGTAAAAGAAAGAATCTGTGAACTTGATGGTAGGTAATCAGAAATTACCCAAGCTGAAACACAAAGGAAAAAAGTATTTTTTTTTAAAGAAATTGGGATCATTCAAGGGATGTGGAATGATATCATATAATCTAACATATGTAACTGAAATTTGAGAAGGAGAAGAAATTTAGGGAAGTGAGCAAAATCAGTATTTGAAGCAAATCACTGGTGACTTTTGAAGTCATGAAATACGTGAACCATAAACACACAGTTCGCAGAAGGCCAAAACCAGAATATTTAAATAAACCAAAATTTAAAAATAAAATTTTTAAAGGAGCTAGAGGAAAAAAGACACATTATAAAGAAACAAAAATAAGAATTAAAGCATACTTATTATCAGAAATTAGTCAAGCCAGGAGAAAAAAAAGTGATATTTTCAAGCAGTGAGGGAAAACCATCAACTGAGGATTCTATGTTCAGCAAAAATATATTCCAAAAGTGACTGCAAAATAAAAGCTGTTTCAAAAAAATCAAAGAAGAATTGCTTTGAGATTTCTGCTTTAAGAAATTTTAGTGAAATATTTTCAGCCAGTAGGAAACTTATGCTAGGCAGAAATTTGGATCTACAAAAAGATTATAAAGAATTCTAATGATGATTAAAATAAATGTAAATATAAATATGTATTTTTTTCTCATTTTTAAGGGTTTTAAGAGATAATTGTCTGAGGTGAAATGGGCTTTCCAGGTGGTGCATTGGTCAAGAATCCACCTGATATTGCAGGAGATGCAAGAGATATGGGTTCATTCCCTGGGTAGGGAAGATCCCCTGGAGTAGGAAATGGCAACCCACTCCAGTGTTCTTGTCTGGAAAATTTCATGGAAAGAGAAGCCTGGTGGGCTACAGTCCATGGGGTCATGAGGAATCAGACACAACTGAGCATACAAGCAAAAATAGGAACAGTATATTGTAGATTTATGTCAGATACAAAAAACATAATGCCCAAAAGACTGAATACATGAATTAAATATATATTGTTGTAGGTTATTAACTATTTATAAAGAAGTATGACATTTAGAAGAAAATTGTGATATTAAAGATTTATATTATAAACCATGGGCTTCCCAGGTAGCTCAATGGTAAAGAATCCATCTGCCAAGCAGGAAATGTAGGTTTGATCTCTGCCTCAGGAAGATTCCATGGAGAAGGAAATGGCAACCCATTCCAGTACTCTTGCCTGAGAAATCCCATGGACAGTGGAGACTTGTGGGCTACAGTCCATGGGGTTACAAAAGAGTCAGACAGTTTAGTGACTAAGTAACAACAAATTATAAACCATACAATTCTAAAATTAGTTTTCTCAAGAGGTATAAATAATGATAATAGCCAATAGTGGAGGTTAATTGAAATAAAAACATACAACTAAATTGAAATCAGGCAGAGAAAAACAGAAAATGCCAAAGATGAAAGTGACACAGAATAACCAGCAACATGGTGGACTCCAACAATACCAATAATTATATACAACAAAGTTGTCTACACTAATGTTTTAAAAGACAGAAAGTTTTAAATTGAATAAAGAAACAAGACCCATCATAGTGTGTCTACAAAACAGGTTAAAAGTTCTGAGGTGGAAATACATATACCATTTCAACACTAATGAAAATGAAAACTTGGGTGGCTATAATGAGACATATTAGTTGCAGAATTAAAAAATATTGTATATAAAAAACAATGAATATTTATGAAAACAGAGCTTCAAATGAAGCAAACACTGAAATGAGAAATAGACAAACTTACAATTACACTTGTGGTTGTAAAAATTCCTCTTTCAGTGATGGACAGAATAAGTATAAAGAAAATCATTAAGGACAGAAAACATGTGGACAAAATTATCAATGAAATAGACTTAATTGGCATTAATAGAAAGCTGAATACAAGAACAGAAAATGTGTTCACAATGGAGTTAATTAATTAGAGATAAACAGATGAACTAATTAAATTAGAAAGCAAAGGAGAACTGCCAAAATCCATAAATATTTGGAAACCAAGTAATACAGTTCTAGATAACTTATGGTTCAAAACTCTTTCAAAAGCAAAAGACTAAAGGAAAATTTTAAAACATTTTGAATGGAATAAAAATAAATATATACCAAATTTGTGTGATGCAGTGTATAGGACCATTTACATCTTTAAATATATACATTAGATAACAAGATAGATATAAAATCAATAACTTAAGTTCAAACCTTAAGAAATGAGAAAAAGAAGAGCAGTTACACCTAAAACAAGCATAAGGAAGGAAATAGTGAAAACTCTTACAGGTATCAATAAAGTAAAAAAGAAGATCAATGAAACGAAAAGCTTTTCTTTGAAGAGTTCAATAAAATTTATAAATTTCTAGCCAGGATAAGAAAAAAATTACCAGTACCATAAATGAATGAAGAGAAAATTTTATTGATCCTACAAAATTTAAAAGAATAAGAGAATATTACAAATTAAAATATGCTGATAAATTCAATAATTTAGATGAAATAGACCATTTCTATTCTATCTAAATTAACTCCGGAAGAAATAAATAACCCATAGTCTTGTATAGATGAGATCAATTAATGTATAGCTATAGATCTTTCAAGAAAGATAACTACAGTCACAGATGGTTTCACTGACACATTCTTTAACCATTTAAGCAAGAAATAGTACCAATTCTCCAAATGTCTTCTGTAAAAAGGAAAGAACACTTTCTTGTTTTATCAACCCAGCAACATTCCAATACTAAAGCATGAAGCGTTATTACAAAACTAAACTAATAGCCAATATCTTTCAATAAGTCAGACACAATGACAGACTAGCCAATCAGAAACTGCATTATATCAAAAGCAAAGAGTAGCAAGACAAAGTGGGAATCATACCAAAAACACAATTTCTAAATTTTAGAAAATTTTCTGTTTTAAAAATCAAAGTAACTAACTATATTAATAGACTAAGTACAGAAACAACATAATGTATTAATAGATACAGAAAAAGAATTTTTAAAAATTCTTACTTCTCCCTTAATAAAATCTCTGAGCAAAATAAGAATACAAGTAAATCTGCCTTGACTTGCTATTGCTAAGTCACTTTAGTCGTGTCCAACTCTGTGCGACCGGACAGACGGCAGCCCACCTGGCTCCACCGTCCCTGGGATTCTCCAGGCGAGAACACTGGAGTGGGTTGCCATTTCCTTCTCCAATGCATGAAAGTGAAACGTTAAAGTCAAGTCGCTCAGTTGTGTCTGACTCTTAGCGACCCCATGGACTGCAGCCTATCAGGCTCCTCCATCCATGGGATTTTCCAGGCAAGAGTACTGGAGTGGGGTGCCATTGTTCTCTGCTGCCTTGACTTAAAAAGGGCTAAAAATAAAAACCCTGCAGATAATATCATGTTGAATGGTTAGATGCAGAATGTTTCCCCCCTAACTGTAGGAAAAGGTAAGGATGCTTGTTTTCACCAATCTTCTTTGATACTATATAAAAAGTCCTCAAAGGTCAACAAGACAATAAAAAGAAACAAAATGTATACAGATAGAAAGAAAGAAGTGTCTTTATTTTCAGATAATGTGATTTTATACTCAGAAAATTCCAAAGAAGCTACAGGTAGTCTCCTAGAACCTGTAAGTAAATTTAGCAAGAATACAAGATTCAAAGTCATATTCCTAGGTAGCTGCAATGGAAAACTGTAACAAATTTTAAAATTTAAAAACCACCACGTGCATCTAAATTTATAGTGGGCATGCTAAGTCACTTTAATTGTGTTCAACTTTGTGCGACACTATGGAGTATAGCCCACCAGGCTCCCCTGTCCATGGGATTCTTCAGACAAGAATCCTGGAATGGGTCCCGATTTCCTTCTCCAGAGGATCTTCACAACCCAGGGACCAAACCCACATTTCTCATGTCTCCTGCATTGGCAGGCATGTTCTTTACCCCTACTGCCACCTGGGAAGCCTCATAATCAGGAATAAACACTCAGTAAAATTAAATACTGAAGTATAAATCTAATAAAATTTGTATACAATTTCTATGAATGCTATAAAACACTGATGAAAGGAAAGATTTTCCAAAGAAAGGGAAATATGAATCACATTCATGGTTGAGAAGTCTCAGTATTATTAATATGTGAATTCTCCCCACTTTGAGAAAATATCAAAAGCAATCCTGGTCAAAAGTCTCTGAAAACTGTTTTGCAGCCATCTACCCAGGGACCTGTCTCTAAACATCACTCGACCAGCACTAGTCACAGGACAGCTGGGGCTAGGAAGAAAGCCACTTCATTACCATGACCTTTCAGCAGGATGACATCAGGACCTGGATTTCACTAGCTGAGCAGCCAGCTATGCCAGGACCCAACCCCTCCCACCAGCAGCCTTTGCAGAGAGCAGGGCCTGACAACCAACCAGACCAGGGTCCAGCCACAACTACCAGTGTGCCTACAGTAGTCAGGGAATCACAACAAAAGGACCAACACATCATACATAGAAGGCACCCTTAGAGCATACATCTCTGGTCCTCAGATGGGAGAGTGCTGCTGGACCCCACAGAGTATCTCCTATATATAGCTACTTCTCCAAGACTGGGAAACATGATTAACTTACCAAATAGATAGAAATAAAAATGGTAAATTAGGCAAAATGAAGCTACAGAGAAATATGTTCCAAATTAAATAACAAGATAAAACCCCAGGAGAAAAACTGAATGGAGATAAACAATCTACTCAATTAAGAGTTCAAGGTAATGATCACAAAGATGCTCAAAAAACTCAGAAGAATGGATGAACAGAATAAAAAGTTTAATGAAGATTTACAAAATATAAAGAACCAAACAAATCTGAGAAATACAATAATTGAAATTAGAAATACATTCCAAGGATTCTATGATCCATTAGTAGATTAGATGATACAGAGGAATAGATCAGTGAGCTGGAAAACTAATAGAAATCACTGAAATTGAATAGAGAAAAGAATAAAAAGAGATGACAGTTTAGGAGAATTCCATGACAATATCAACTATACTAACTATGGGTGACCAAGATGGAGAATAGAAGAAGGGCCAGAATACATATTTGAAGACATACTACTTGAAAAATTCCCTAACCTGGGGAAGAAAACAGACACCAAGGTCCAGGAAGCATATAAAGTCCCAAACAGCATCAACCCAAAGAAGACCACAACAAGAATATTGGATTTAAAATAACAAAAATTAAAGATAAAAAGAGAATATTAAAAGCAGCAAGGGAAAAATCAGTTATTTCTCATAACACTATCAGCTAACTTTTCAGCAGAAACTCTGATAACCAGAAGGGACTGGGAAAATGTATTTAAAGTGCTGAAAGGCAAAAAACCTACAACCAAGAATATTCTACCCAGCAAGGCTTTCATTTCAATTTAATGGAAAGATGGAAATTTTACAGAGAAGCAAAGGCACCAGTAGACCAACTTTCAGTTCAGCTCAGTTCAGTTCAGTTGCTCAGTTGTGTCCGACTTTGCGACCCCATGAATTGCAGCATGCCAGGCCTCCTTGCCCATCACCAACTCCCGGAGTTCACTCAGACTCATGTACACTGAGTCCATGATGCCATCCAGCCATCTCATCCTCTGTCATCCCCTTCTCCTCCTGCCCCCAATCCCTCCTAGCATCAGGGTCTTTTCCAATGAGTCAACACTTTGCATGAGGTGGCCAAAGTACTGGAGTTTCAGCTTTAGCATCATTCCTTCCAAAAAATCCCAGGGCTGATCTCCTTCAGAATGGACTGGTTGGATCTCCTTGCAGTCCAGGGGACTCTCAAGAGTCTTCTCCAACACCACAGTTCAAAAGCATCAATTCTTCGGTGCTCAGCTCTCTTCACAGTCCAACTCTCACATCCATACATGACCACAGGAAAAACCATAGCCTTGACTAGACAGACCTTAGTCGGCAAAGTAATGTCTCTGCTTTTGAATATGCTATCTAGGTTGGTCATAACTTTTCTTCCAAGGAGCAAGTGTGTTTTAATTTCATGGCTGCAATCACCATCTGCAGTGATTTTGGAGCGCCCCAAAATAAAGTCTGACACTGTTTCCGCTGTTTCCTCATCTATTTCCCATGAAGTAATGGGACCGGATGTCATGATCTTTATTTTCTGAATGTTGAGCTTTAAGCCAACTTTTTCACTCTCCTCTTTCACTTTCATCAAGAGGCTTTTTAGTTCCTCTTCACTTTCTGCCATAAGGGTGGTGTCATCTGCATATCTGAGGTGATTGATATTTCTCCTGGCAATCTTGATTCAGCTTGTGTTTCTTCCAGTCCAGCGTTTCTCATGATGTACTCTGCATATAAGTTAAATAAGTAGCTTTACAATAAATTTACAATAAATGTTAAAGAGACCTACCTAAGTGGAAAAGAAAAGACTACAACTAGAAACGTAAAAATTACAAAAGGAAAAATCTTACTGGTAAAGATTTTTGTAAAGTTGATAAAATATACAGTAAAGGTAGTTAATCAATCACATATACATACAACTAGCAGGAAGCTAAAAAGAAAATCAGCTATAGCCACCATAAGTAGTTAGGGGATATATTAAACAAAAGATGTAAAATATGATGTCAAAAACAGTAAATATTGTGGGAAGAATAAAAATTTAGGATTCTTAAAATACATTTGAACTTAAGAAATCAGCAACTTAAAGCAATCATATATATATGTATGTATGTATATATATATGTGTGTGTGTGTGTGTGTATCCTATAGTTATAAATATATTTCATGGCAACAACAAAGCAAAAATCTATACTAGATACATACAGACAAAAGAGAAAGGAATCCAAACATAAGAAAGAAAAAAAAAAGCACAAGGGAATAGAATAAAAGAACAGAAAAAGAGCTACAAAAGTAATTCCCAAACAACAAAATGGCAATAATATTGTAATACATATCAATAATTACTGTAAGTGTAAATGAACTAAATGCTCCAATCAAAAGATACAGAATGGTTGAATGGACATGAAAACAAGACCCATACATGTGGAACCTAGAAGAGACTCACTTCAGATATAAAAATACCCAGAATGAAAGTGAGGTGATGGAAAAAAGTATTCTATGGAAATGAAATGAAAGCTGGTGTAGCAATACTTGTTACAACATGACAAATATAATTAGCGCAGCTATATGTGTGCTTGCCTGGAGAATCCCAGGGACGGCGGAGCCTGGTGGGCTGCTGTCTATGGGGCTGCACAGAGTTGGGCACAACTGAAGCGACTTAGCATGTTATAAATTAAAGTTGTTAAAAGAGAGTAAACCCTAAGTGTTCTCATCACAAGGGAAAACATTTTGTATTTCTTTAATTTTCTATATATGTGAGTTAGATGTTCACTAAACATCATTTTTACTATCATGTGATAATCATTTCATGATCTCTATGTCAAATCACTATGCTGTACACTTTATACTTATACAGTGACATATATCAACTATCCTAGTAATACGGCACTTTAAAATTCTCAGCATTTTATTTATTCTCTCATTTGATTTTCACAACGAACTTGGGAAAGCAAGGGAAAAAAAAATACACTCAAATTTATATAGGCTTACCATTTATAGAGTCATGATGTACTCAAACACTCTGCCTTACAGTCTTAAATTCATTTTTATTTTAATGTGAGAAAACTTTATTTATTAGCTTTTAAAATTACTATAACAGTTTAATTACTAAGCATATTTTTCAATACTTTAAAAATTTTCTCTTTTATTCTTTTTCTTTTCAGCTTTATTAAGATATAATTGAAAAAATTGCAGTGTGGTGTTGACAAAAGGTTAGAAATATCTATTAATGAATAGGAATACAGAGTCCAGAAATAGATTCACAGATTCACACAGATATCATCAACTTATTTCTTACAAAGTTGCAAAACTAATTCAATTAAGGACAGTCTTAATTGAAAAGATTAAGAATTTTCTTTTCAACAAAATATACTGTAACAATTGGACATAGTAACAACAACAACAAAAACCCTCTACATATATCTTACATCTTGCACAGTTCAGTTCACTTCATTCGCTCAGTCCTGTCCAACTCTTTGCAACACCATGAGTCACACACAGCATGCCAAGCCTCCCTGTCCATCACCAGCTCCTGGAGTTCACTCCCACTCATGTCTGTCAAGTCAGCGATGCCATCCAGCCATCTCATTTTCTGTCACCCTCTTCTCCTCCTGCCCCTAGTCCCTCCCAGCATCAGGGTCTTTCCCAATGAGTCAACTCTTCGCATGAGGTGGCCAAAGTATTGGAGTTTCAGCTTCAGTATCAGTCCTTCCAAAGAACACCCAGGACTGATCTCCTTTAGGACAGACTGGTTGGATCTCCTTGCAGTCCAAGGGACTCTCAAGAGTCTTCTCCAACACCACAGTTCAAAAGCATCATTCTTTGGCCCTCATCTTTCTTCACAGTCCAATTCTCACATCCATACATGACCACTGGAAAAACCATAGCCTTAACTAGATGGATATTTGTTGGCAAAGTATCATCTTGCACAAATGAGCTCAAAATGGATCACATGTCTAAATGGAAAAGTTTAAATTCTAGATGAGAGCATAGGAAAAATTTTGTGACCTTTATGGTAAGTTTTTAGCTACAACAAAAACATAATCTATAATCAGTAAGTAGCACGTCTTTAAACTAAGATTTGAGTGAATGAAAAGACAATCCATAGATGGGGGTGATATTTGGAAATCACATATCTGATAGGGAATATTTTTTCAAACTTATACAGAGAACTCTTAAAACTCAACCTTAAGAAAACAAACAACTCAGTAATTTAATAAGCAAATGACATAATCAGGTGCCTTCAGCAAAGAAGATTATATGAATGGCCAATAAATATGAAAGATGCTCAACATGACTAGCCATAGGGAAATGCAAGCTGAAACCACAATGAGATACCACTGCACCCTTATTAAAAGAGCTAAAAGACAGATCATACAAAGTTTGCTAAGAATGAAGAAGAACTATAACCCCCATACACCAGTAGTATAAATTTAATAAGATATATTCAATTTGGAGAAGAGTTCAGCTGTTTCTTATAAGGCTAAACACACAATTTATGATCTAGCCATTCTACTCCCAAGAATTTACCCAATGGAAATTAAAGCATATCTCTAATTTAAGACTGAATATGAATGTTCAAATCAGCTTAATTTGAAATAGTAAAAAACTCAGATAGCCATTAACAGGTAAATATTAATAGATCAATTACAGCGTATGCATCCAGTTCTATCTAGCATTAGAAGCAATGAACTGTTGAACACAGGTATAACTGAATCACTTTGCTGTACATATGAAACCAACACTGTTGTATATCAACTATAACACAATAAAATAAAAATGAAATAAAAATTTTTCAAGAGAAACAACAAAAATGTAATGAATTATTGATACACTCAACATGGATGATTCTCAAAATAATTACATTGGATTTTTAAAATCCAGATATGTACAGAGCTTGTGATCTCACTTATCTAAAATCTGAAAAGCACAAACTAATCTCTCAGAAAATAGGCTATTGAGTGGGTGCCTGAAGATTGGACACAGGAAAGCGAAGAGTGGCGTTAGTGGAGGCACAGGAAAATAGTTTCTGATGCTATAGATGTTCATTATCTCGAGCATGGTGATTGTTTCAAGGGTATATGAAAGAAAGAGAAAGTGAAAGTCAAGTCGCTCAGTTCTGTCTGACTGTTTGCGACCCCATGGACTGTAGCCTACCAGGCTTCTCAGTCCATGGGATTTTACAGGCAAGAGTACTGGAGTGGTTGCCATTTCTTTCTCAAGGGTGTATACATATATCCAAAGTTATCATATTGTGCAATTTAAATATGTGCAATTTACTTTATCTCAAGTATGGCTCAGTAAAACTATTAAAAAAGAAACCACAATAATTGCAAGTTTATATGTATTTATTCAGCAATATTAAACATAAACTAAAAGGAGAACCTCTCCACGCAAAGAATAACAGATTTGGATGCTCACAGACCTTTGAAATGTAGACTCAACTTCCTAATCAGCACCATTTTTCAAACCTTTGATTTCCTTTTTTATCTTGGTAACACTGGAAGCACAGGCCAAAAGCAGCCGTCTCTTGCATCAGTCAGGCTTTGTCTTTAATATTTAATTAAGGATGAAAAGAGGGAATCATTTGATTCTTCAACCCCATCAATTATTTTTGCTTCAAACTGTGTGAGAGCTAATGTACTTCAGAAGAGGACACTGTTAGTTAAAGCACATAAATATTGAACAATTCGCACCTATTTTCTGTAATCATTGCCAGCGCTTGGTTCACAGCTCGCACAGTGGGGAGTGTTGAAGGAAGAGCACTGCTATGCAACACAGAGTCAAGCATAGCATCAGAAAGAAGCTTTACACAAACACCTTTATTGTGCCAAAGCACACAGTGGGTAATCATTTGGACTTAAAACCATTAACATTTATTGAATACTTACTACATATACCACACATTGGGCTAAGCACTTCAATTGTACACTTCTATAAACCTTATTTCTACTCTTTGAGCTATTATTTTTAAAATTAGAATCATAATTATTATATATATACATATATATATGAAGGCTAAAATTCAGGAGGCTTAAGATATTTGTGTAAAATCACAGAGCTTATAAATGAGAGATAAATCACATTTCAAACCCATATCTGCTTTGAGTCTAAGATGGGTAGTCTGATCTTCTATGAAATATGTCCTCCTCATTTATACCCTACTCTGTTCTTTGGAGAGTTTCTCCCATAATTTTCAGTCCTGGGGGAGACTAAAAGGTAAATTAGAAGAGGAGAAGAGAAAGTACACCTTGGTAAGGAGAATATAAACTCTGCAAGTAAAGTATTAATATCTATCTTTTGCAAACCTTTATCTTGAGCTGGTAGAAGTTTGCCTGGTACATATTAGGCATTTAATATTTGCTGAATTAAATTGCTGAAATGGAGTAATTTCTTTATACTTTTAACCATTTTGAACTATTAATTCTTTATTCAAAGTCATGAAGATACAACTCTCTTTATGGGAGAAGCAGGCATGTGTTAAATACGTCCTTAAATACACATACAACAGACAATGCAGGGGATGGCCACTTATCAGTGGTACAGATGCCAGGATGTGTCTACATTTGGGAAGGGTGGTATTAATACTTAGGATCATGAATCTACTGGTCCTACTGAAATGACCATTCAATCACGTTAGTAAGTGGGAACTTGTCAGTGATTCATTGATTACACAGTTAGTTCAGTTAAAAAGTAGATGCTATGTCCATGCGAAAACACAGAAGAGACCCTTTCCTACCACAGTAATGGCTCACCGTAGTACCACTTCCCCCGCTGCCTCTGAGTCACTGCTTAGTGTTGGCCCTTGTACAAATAAGGACGAAACAGCCTTAGTCTGCAATTATGGTGGCACTGTGAGCTCTCAATCATTCCCAATTAGATGTCGGATTAGCTCTTATGCTATCAAGCACCAGAAGCTTGCAGGCTGACTCATCGCAGGGAAAACCATGCCCAAAAAGGATCCTGCAGATTTATATCTGTCTCTGGTAGAAAGACTTGCATTGGTTTTTACAGAGCGAAGTTTTGTAAGAAAATCCCAGGATGTGGTGATCATAGTTGAACCACAGGCTGTAGCGCCGACATGCTTTGAAAAACTGCCCTGATTCATGTGTACTCATTGTTACTATGGCAATGGACATGAGCCCTAGGTTAGGGGACTCAAATTACTGAACTAATGCACTTGAAGATAAAATTCACAGTACTCATTAGTCAACAAATACTACTGAGAGCTTTCTATCTGACCACATTTGTGAAGGGTTCTGTAGCAAGTAAAAGAAAAACATTGCCTTCTGAATTAGACTTGGGTTTGACTCCTGAACTTACTGCTTAGTTGCTGAGTGACATTGGGCAAAACATCTAGCCTTTCTGGGTCTCAGCTCTCTTATTTGAAAAATAGGGATACTGATGATGACCTTACAGAATTGTTAAAAATTACATTCAATAATTAGCAAAAGTATCTGTAATTTAGTTGTGTTAGTCACTCGGTTGTGTCTGACTCTTTGCAACCCAATGGACTGTAGCCCGCCGGGCTCCTCTGTCCATAGAATTCTCCAGGCAAGAATATTGGAGTGGGTTGCCATTCCATTCTCCAGGGGATCTTCCTGACCCAGGGATTGAACCTGGGTCTCCTGCATTGCAGGCAGATTCTTTCCTGCCTGAGCCACCAGAAAGGTATTAATAAATAGGAGTTTGGAATTTTAGTTCACATATCACCTCATGCTGGTCAGAATGACCATCTTCAAAATGTCTACAAATAATAAATGCTGGAGAGGTTGTGGAGAAAAGAGAACCCTCCTGTAATGTAAGTGGGAATGTAAATCGGTACAACCATGATAGAAAACAGTGTGGAAGTTCCTTAAAGAACTAAACACAGCACTACCATATGATCCAGTAATCAAGCAGTGATACATGTCCCTGGGCATATATCCAAAAAAACCCATAGTTTGAAAAGACATATGTATGATAAAGTTCATTGCAGTACTATTTAATATAATAGCCTGGCATGGAAACAACCTCAATGTCCATCTACAGAGGAGAGAATAAAGAAGATGTACATACATACAATGGAAGATGACTGTATATTCCATAATAAAAGAATGAAAGAATGCCAATGCCATTTGCAACAACACAGATGGACCTAGAGATGACCATGCTGAGTGAAATAAGTCAGAGAAGGAGAAATATCATACAATATCACTTATATGTGGAATCTAAAACACAGAAGTACAAATGAACTTGTTTACAAAGCAGAAATAGAAGCATAGATGTAGAAAACAAACTTCTGATTACCAGGGGGAAAAAGATGGGGAAAGGGATAACTTGGGAGATTTGAATCGACATATATACATTCAGTTCAGTTCTGTTCAGTCACTCAGTCGTGTCTGACTCTTTATGTAAAATAGATGACTAATAAAGGACCTACTGCGTTGAACAGGGGACTCTACTCAAATACTCTGCAATGACCTATATGGGAAAAGAATCTAATCCAAAAAAGTGTCTGTGTGTAACTGATTCACTTGATATATACCTGAAATTAACACAACAGTGTAAATTAACTATACATCAATAAAATTTGTTTTAAAAGCTATGGATTCATTCTCAAGAAATGTTCAGTCTATTTGTGTTGTTAGTCACTAAGTTGTATCTGACCCTTTGTGACCCCATGAACTGTAGCCTGTCAGGCTCCTCTGCCCATGGAATTCTCCAAGCAAGAATACTGGAGTGGGTTGCCATTCCCTTCTCCAGGGGATTTTCCAGATCCAAGGATCAAACCTTGGTCTCCTGCATTGCAGGCGGATTCTTTACAGTCTGAGCCACCAGGGAAGCCCTCAGTCTATTTGGTATTACTTAGAAATTGTCAGGAGTAGGAAATCAAGTGTCAAAGGGAATAATATTTAATCTAATCTTTACATATTATCAATATTTTTAAATGTTTGCCTTATTTTGTTTTCTATTCACTTTATTTTCTCCACATATTCTAACCAGCTGCTTACTTTACAAAATATTTAACACCTTTATAAACCCAGCACTAGATTTGAAAATACTTTAGATTTTTAATTCAGCTATCTCTAAAGGTTTCTTTTGACTGAATTACTCAAATCTACCGGTTAGCCTTCAGGAATGTTTCTTTTGAATTTTCAACACTTTTGGATGTTTGAATAATTTTCCTTGGTGTAAAATACATTATATGGCTATTTATATTATAATAAAACTACATCATTTTTGAGTTTTTCAGTGGAAATGAACTTTTAGATTATATTACTTATTTCATGATTAAAAGTATATATAACAGGTAATGAGTTGGAAAATAATAATTTATATAATGTTTATTGACCTTTTCTTAACTATTTATTTTGAATGCTTAAAGATTCAGGGGAAATTACAAAAAAAAAAAAAAAAAAGTACAAAGAGGCCCTTTGTCACACTAGCTAACTTATCTCAATAGCAATACCTTGCATTTCTATAGCACAGTATCAAAACCAGGAAACTGACAGTGGAACAATCCACCAATCTTATTCAGATTTCAACATGCACCTGTTTCACTGTGCATGTGTGTGTGTGACTGTATATGCATAAGCATATGCAAATAGCCCTAAGCAATTTTGTCACACATGTAGCTTTGTGTATCCATCACCACAATCAAGGTATGGAATTGTTCCATCAGACACGTCTCCTGCCTACTATTCCTTTATGGCCACACTAATCTCCCAACCTCATTCCTAACACTTAGCAACTACTAACATGTTCTTTGCCATAATATTAATATTTAATTACAATAATGATATATGAATATAATCACACAGTATTTAACTTTTTGAGATTGGCTTTTTTCTTTCAGCATAATCATTTGGAGATTGATCCAGGTTGTTGCTTATGCCAATAACTCATACTTTGTCATAGCTACATAATATCTTGTGGAATGGATATATACCAATTTAAGTATTCACAGGTTAAGGACATTGAAATCTTCTTACTTCTGGCTGTTATGAGTATAGCTGCTATGAATATTTAAATACGGGTCTTTGTAAGAACATATGTTTTCATTTCTTTAAAATAAATGCCTTAGAATAAAATTGCTAATCATATGGAAAGTGAAAGTGAAAGTCACTCACCATGTCTGACTCTTTGCAACTCCATGGACTAAGGAATAGTCCTGTCCATGGATATATACTGTCGACTGAATTCTCCAGGCCAGAATACTGGAGTGGGTAGCTGTTCCCTTCTCCAGGGGATCTTCCCAATCCAGGGATCAAAACCAGATCTCCTTCATTCCAGGTGGATTTTTCCTAGCTGAGCTACCACGGAAGACTGATCATATGGAAAATGCACACTTCATAAGAAACTGCAGAACTATTTTCTAAAATGACTATCATTTTACATTTCCATCAGTAAATTATGAGTGATTCATTTCTGCAAATTCTTGCGTTTTGTGTCATTTGATATCATTATACTTTTCATTTTAACCATTGAATAGATTTGTAGTAATAGCTCATCATGCTTTTAATTTGCATTTACCTAATGGCCAATAATGTTGAACACCTTTACACATGGTTATTCATTTTGCATGCCTTTTAGTAAAATGTCTGCTCATTTCTTTGGCCCATTTTTGAACAGACTTTTTAATTATTGAGTTTTTAGAATTCTTTCTAGCCTAGATACAAGGTCTTCATTAGATATGAGATTTTAAAAATACTTTGAGTCAGTACCTTATTTCTTTATGCTCTTCACAACGTCTTTCCTGGAACAAAAGTTTTATTTTGACTAGATCCAATTTGTCAATTTTTGTTTAATGGATTGTTCTCTAGTATCTGGTTTACAAATTCTCTGGCTAGCCTTAAGATCTGAAGTTTATTGTATTTTTAATAAAAATTTTAGCATTGCATTTTACATTTTATTCCATGATTGATGCTAAGGTAATTTTTGTATGAGGCATGACATTTAGGAAGACGTTCATTTTTTGCTTATGGATATCTGATTGCTTCAGTGTCATTTCTTGAAAAGGAGATCCTTATTCTATTGAATTTCTTTTGTGTCTGCTAAAAAACTCAGTTGGGAATACGTGTGTGGGTCTGAGTTCTTTGTTCTGTTTTATTGATCTATGTGTTTTATTGATCTACCAAGCTCAGAATTGGGAAAATTTTAAGCT
Source organism: Budorcas taxicolor (assembly GCF_023091745.1). NCBI lineage: Eukaryota > Metazoa > Chordata > Mammalia > Artiodactyla > Bovidae > Budorcas > Budorcas taxicolor. The sequence goes on from NC_068919.1 coordinate 72,796,013, forward strand.
TTACTTTCCAATAGACAGCGGTGATTCCAGTTTTAGCTCAGAGAAATGAACTACTGAATAGAGCATTGCTCCTACACTTGAAACACATAAAGAGCTGGAAAAATGCTAATTAATAAATTGTTTTCACCACATTAAATAAACTGATGTCACAGATCAAACAACTAACTAAAAAAATTGGAGAAGGATAGGCATCTACTGTAGAAAACAGACCTAAGAATTTTTCATCTGAGACACATATGCCACATGTTGGCCAGGAAGAAGAGTTCATGTAAAACCTTAGATGAATAACTAAAGGTCAATTGTAGGCTCCTTCTTGGGGATGGTTTTGATATCCACCTCCTGTATGAGGTTACAAATCTCCATCCATAGTTCTAAGGCATTCTATCTATCAGATCTAATCCATTGAATCTATTTGTCACCGCCACTGTATAATCATAAGGGATTTGATTTAGATCATACTTGAATGAACCACCAAGAAAAAGAAATGCAAAAAAAGCAAAATGGTTGTCTGAGGAGGCCTTACAAATAGCTGTGGAAAAAAAAAAAAAAAAAGCAAAAAGCAAAGGAGAAAAGGAAAGATATACCCATTGAATGCAGAGTTCCAAAGAATAGCAAGGAGAGATAAGAAAGCCTTTCTCAGTGATCAGTGCAAAGAAATTGAGGAAAACAATAGAATGGGAAAGACTGGAGCTCTTTTCAAGAAAATTAGAGATACCAAGGGAACATTTCATGCAACATTTCATGCAAATGTGCCCATCTAAAAATGGGCACAATAAAGGACAGAAATGGCATGGAGATAACAGAATAAGAATCTATAAAGAAGAGGTTGCAAGAATACACAGAAGAACCATACAAAAAAGATCTTCATGACCCAGATAATCATGATGGTATGATCACTCACCTAAAGCCAAACATCCTGGAATGTGAAGTCAAGTGGGCCTTAGAAAGCATCACCACAAACAAAGCTAGTAGAGGTGATGGGATTCCAGTTGAGCTATTTCAAATCCTAAAAGATGATGCTGTGAAAGTGCTGCACTCAATATGCCAGCAAATTTGGAAAACTTAGCAGTGGCCATAGGACTAGAAAAAGTCCGTTCTCATTCCAATCCCAAAGAAAGGCAATGCCAAGGAATGCTCAAACTACAGCACAGTTGCACTCATCTCACAAGCTAGTAAAGTAGTGATCAAAATTTTCCAAGCCAGGCTTCAACAGTCAACTTCCAGATGTTTAAGCTGGTTTTAAAAAAGACAGAGGAACCAGAGATCAAATTGCCAACATCTTCTGGATCATCAAAAAAACAAGAGAGTTCCAGAAAAACATCTATTTCTGCTTTATTGACCATGCCAAAGCCTTTGACTGTGTGGATCACAATAAACTGGAAAATTCTGAGGTGGGAATACCAGAGCACCTGACCTGCCTCTTGAGAAATCGGTATGCAGGTCAGGAAGCAACAGTAAGAACTGGACATAGAACAACAGACTGGTTCCAAATAGGGAAAGGAGTACGTCAAGGCTGTATTTTGTCACCCTGCTTCTTTAACTTATTTGCAGTGTACATCATGAGAAATGCTGGAGTTAGGGACAGAGACCCATCCCAGGGAGGGAGTTGTGAAGGAGGAGAAGTTTCCAAACACCAGGAAACCCTCTCATTGGCGGGTCCGTGGGGAGTTTTGGAATCTCAGAGGGCAACATAACCGGGAGGGGGGAAAAAAAACCCCACAGAATACGTGCCATACCGTAACGCCCAGTGGAGAAGTAGCCCAGACGCTTGCATAGGCCACCAGCAAGTGGAGGTTGAACAGGGAGGCATGGGTTGCATGCTTAGGGTAAGGACTGGGCCTGAATGCCCTGAGGAGAATCCGAGGGATTTAATGTGAAATAGCAACCCAAACTGTAGGATAGCCAGAGAGAGAGAGAAAAAAAAAAGAGAGAGAGAGAGAGAGAACTTTCCCGTAAAAAAAACCTCACAGAACAAAGGATTGAGCCAGCTAGCTGCCTGCAGACTGGCCCATTCTCCCACTGGAGGCAGAGAGGCAGGCTGGTGACAGCCAGAGCTGGAAGGCAAGGGGCAATCTTGGCCCCAGAAATGGCATCCTCCACCAAATTGTGAGCAGGCTCCCAGTTGCTAACCAAGTCTTCCTGGGATCCTGGATGGTTGACATCTGCCAGGAGGGTTGCAGCCAGAGATCAACTCCCCATAGGAGACACAGGGCACACTTGAGACGGTGCTCTTGCAGTGCACCCAGGAAACTGAGTGGCTGGGACTGGGGAGGTGATTAAGACACACAGACCAACTGGGACAGTGTGCTTGCCAAGCACCTGGTCGCCTGAGATGCTTGGACCTGGGAAGGGCACAAAACGCATGCCCACCCGAGTCTGTGCCTTTGTGCAGTACCTGAGAACCTGAACCTGAGCAGCTTAGACCTGGAAAGTGTGTGAAACCCAGGGCCCACTTTGGACAGTTCCCCTGTAGAGCAACCTGGAGCCTGAGCAGTGTAGACTGGGAAAGCACACGCACAGTGAGCTGGGGCAAACCCAGTGTGATCCATACAATGTAAGCACTTCCCATACACTCCAGTGATTATTTGTTTGCACTGTTCCTCCCTCCCCACAACACAACTGAACAAGTGAGCCGAAATAAATGACCACCTTCGCCGCCTTGTGTCATGGTGGAAATTAGACACTGAAGAGACTTGCAAACAGAGGAAGCCAAAAGAAGCAAAGAAGAGGGAAACGCTTTGGAAGTGACAGGTGCAACAGATTAAAACCCTGTAGTTAGCATTGACTAAGCATTGGAAGGGGCCTATTGACCTTGAGAAGTATAAGCTGGAACAAGGAACTATCTGAAACTGAACTGGCCCTGCACTCCCCTCAACAGCTCCAGAGAAATTCCTAGATATATTTTACTATTATCATTTTTAATGTTTTAAAATATTTAAGTTTTTATTACTCCTTTGATTTTCATTTTTATAACCTATTACCTTGCAAAAAAAGACCATGTTTTAAAAACAAATTTCATATATATTTATTATAATTTTTGTGATTTGTTTTGTATTTTTAATATTGTATTTTTGAGAGTCTTACCTATACTCTAGATTTTTAATCTTTGCTTTTTGGTATTTGTTATCAATTTTGTACTTTTAAGAATCTAACCTTCAGTACCCATTTTTACATAGGGGTGTGATTATTGGCTTGATTGCTTTCTCTCCTTTTCACTCTCCTTTTTCTTCCCCAGGTTACCTCTATCTCCTTTCTCCCCCTTCTCTTCTCTACTTAACTCTGTGAATCTCTTTGGGTGTTCCGGGCTGTGGAGAACACTTAGTGAACAATTACTAGCTAGATCGGTCTCTCCCCTTTTGACTCCCCCTCTTCTCCTTCTGGTCACCTCTATCTCCTAGCTCCTCCTTCTCTGTGAAACTCGGTGAACCTCTCTGTGTTTTCCAGACTGTGGAGAGCACATAGGGATTTGATTCCTGGCCAGATTGTGCTCTTTCTTTTTGATTTCCCCTCTTCTCCTCCTGGTCACCTCTATCTCCCTCCTCCCTCTTCTCTTCTCCATGTACTCTGTGAAGCTCTCTGGGTGTCCCTCACTGTGGAGAATCTTTTCACCATTAACCTAGATGTTTTATCATTGGTGCTGTATGGATAGAGAAGTCTTGAGGCTACCATAAGAATAAGACTGAAAGCCAGAGGGAGGAGGCTTAAATCCAAAACTTGAGAACACCAGAAAACTCCTGACTCCAGGGAACATTAATCAACAAGAGCTCATCCAAAAGCCTCATACCTACACTGAAACCAAGCTCCATCCAAAAGCCAACAAGTTTCAGATCAAGACATACCATGCTAATTCTCCAGCAATGCAGGAACATAACCCTGAGCATTAAAATACAGGCCACCAAAAGTCACACCAAACCCAGACACCTCAAAACCCACTACTGGACACTTCATTGCACTCCAGAGAGAAGAGATCCAACTCCACCCACCAGAACACTGATGCAAGCTTCCCTACCCAAGAAACCTTGACAAACCGCTTGTCCAACCCCACCCACAGGGAGGAATCTCCACTTTAAAGAGGAACCACAAACTTCCAGCATACAGAATGGTCACCCCAAACACAGTAATCTAAACAAAATGAAAAGGCAGAGAAATATTCAGCAGGTAAAGGAACATGATAAATGCCCACCAAACAAAAAAAAAAAAAGGAAGAGATAGAGAGTTTACCCAAAAATGAATTCAGAATAATGATAAAGATGATCCAAAATCTTGAAAACAAAATGGAGTTATAGATAAATAGATTGGAGACAAGGATTGAAAAGATGCAAGAAATTTTCAACAAGGACCTAGAAGAAATAAACAGTCAATCAATAATGAATAATGCAATAACTGAGATCAAAAGCTGGAGGGAACCAACAGTAGAATAACTGAGACAGAAGATAGGATAAGCGAGGTGGACGATAGAATGGTGCAAATGAAGCAGAGAGGAAAAAATAAAAAAGAATTAAAAGAAATGAGGACAACCTCAGAGACCTCTGAGACAATGTTAAATGCCCCAACATTCGAATCATAGGAGTCTCAGAAGAAGAAGGCTAAAGGAAAGGCCATGAGGAAATACTTGAGGAGATAATAGTTGAAAACTTCCCTAAAATGGGGAAGGAAATAGCCACCCAAGTCCAAGAAACCCAGAGAGTACCAAATAGGAAAAATCCCAAGGTGAAACATCCCAAGACACATATTAATCAAATTAATGAAAATCAAACACAAAGAACAAATATTAAAAGAAACAAGGGGATTCCCATAAGGATAACAGCTATCTTTCAACAGAAACACTTCAGGCCAGAAGGAAATGGTAGGACATACTTAAAGTGATGAAAAAGAAAAACCTACATCCCAGATTACTATACCCAGCAAGGATCTCATTCAAATGTGAAACTGAAGTCGCTCAGTCGTGTCCCACTCTTTGCGACCCCATAGACTTTAGCCCTCCAGGCTCCTCTGTCCATGGAATTCTCCAGGCAAGAACACTGGAGTGGGTTGCCATTTCCTTCTCCAGGGGATCTTCCCGACCCAGGAATCGAACCCAGGTCTCCCGCATTGCAGGCAAACACTTTAACCTCTGAGCCACCAGGGAAGCGGGAGAAATCAAAAGCTTAACAGACAAGCAAAAGCTGAGAAAATTCAGCACCACCAAACCAGCTCTTCAACAAATGCTAAAGGATTTTCTGTAGACAGCAAACACAGAAAAGGTTTATAAGCTCAAATTAAAAAAAAAAAAAAGTAAATGGCAACAGGATCATACTTATCAATAATTACCTTAAATGTAAATGGACTGAATGCCCCAACCAAAAGACAAAGACTGGCTGAATGGATACAAAAACAAGACCCCTATATATGCTGTCTACAAGAGACCTACCTCAAAACAAGGGACACATGCTGACGGAAAGTGAAGGGCTGGAAAAAGATATTTCACACAAATGGAGACCAGAAGAAACCAGGAGTAGCAATACTCCTATCAGATAAAATAGACTTTGAAATAAAGGCTGTGAAAAGAGACAAAGAAGGACACAACATAATGATCAAAGGATCAATCCAAGAAGAAGATATAATAATTATAAATATATATGCACCCAACATAGGAGCACTGCAATATGTAACGTAAATGCTAACAAGTATGAAAGGAGAAATTAACAGCAACACAATAATAGTGGGAGACTTTAATACCCCACTCACACCTATGGATAGATCAACTAGACAGAAAATTAGCAAGGAAACACAAACTTTAAATGATGCAATGGACCAGTTAGACCTAATTGATATCTATAGGACATTTTACCCCAAAACAATGAATTTCACCTTTTTCTCAAGTGCACACGGAAAACTTTTCAAGGATAGATCACATCCTGGGCCATAAATCTAGTCTTGGTAAATTCAAAAAAATTTAAATCATTTCAAGCATATTTTCTGATCACAATGTGGTAAGATTAGATATCAACTACAGGAAAAAACAATTAAAAATACAAACATAAGGAGGTTAAACAACACGCTTCTCAATAACCAACAAATTACAGAAGAAATAAAAAATAAATCAAAATATGAATAGAAATGAATGAAAATGAAAACACAACAACCCAAATCCTATGGGATTCACTAAAAGCAATGCTAAGCAGAAGGTTCATAGCAATACAAGCTTACCTCAAGAAACAAGACAAAAATCAAATAAATAAACTAACTTTACACCTAAAGCAATTAGAAAAAGAAGAAATGAAGAACCCTAGGGTTAGTATAAGGAAAGAAATCATAAAAATTATGGCAGAAATAAATGAAAAAGGAACAAAGGAGATTATAGCAAAAATCAACAAAACTAAAAGCTGGCTCTTTGAGAAGATAAATGAAATAGACAAACCATTAGCCAGACTCATCAAGAACAAAAGGGAGAAGAATAAAACCAACAAAATTAGAAATGAAAATGGAGAAATCACAACAGACAACATAGAAATCCAAAGGATCATTAAGAGATTACTATCAGCAACTATATGTCAACAAAATGGACAACTTGGAAGAAATGGACAAATTCTTAGAAAAGTATACCCTTCCAAAACTGAACCAGTAAGAAATAGAAAATCTTAACAGACTCATCAAAAGCACGGAAATCAAAACTGTATTAAAAAATCTTCCAATAAACAAAAAGCCCAGGACCAGATATCTTCACAGGTGAATTCTACTAAAAATTAGGGAGGAGCTAACGCCTATCATACTCAAACTCTTCCAGAAAATTGCAGAGGAAGGTAAACTTCCAAACTCATTCTGAGGCCACGATCACCCTAATACCAAAACCTGACAAAGATGCAACAAAAAAATAAAACTACAGGCCGATATCATGGATGAACATAGATGCAAAAATCCTCAACAAAATCCTAGCAATCAGAATCCAACAACATTAAAAGGATCATACATCATGACCAAGTGGGCTTTATTTAAGGGATGCGAGGATTCTTCAATATTCAAAAATTAATCAATGTGATACACTACATTAACAAATTGAAAGATAAAAACCATATGATTATCTCAATAAATGCAGAGAAAGCCTTTGACAAAATTCAACATCCATTTATGATAAAAACCTCCAGAAAGCAGGAATAGAAGGACATACCTCAACATAATAAAAGCCATATATGATAAACTCATAGCAAACATTATCCTCAGTGGTGAAAAATTGAAAGCATTTCCCCTAAAGTCAGGAACAAGACAGGGTGCCCACTCTCACCACTACTATTCAACATAGTTTTGGAAGTTTTAGCTACAGCAATCAGAGCAGAAAAAGAAATAAAAGGAATCCAGATTGGAAAAGAAGAAGTAAAACTCTCACTGTTTGCAGATGACATGATCCTCTTCATAGAAAATCCTAAAGACACCACCAGAAAATTACTAGAACTAATCAATGAATATAGCAAAGTTGCAGAATATAAAGTTAACACACAGAAATCCCTTGCATTCCTATACACTAACAATGAGAAAACAGAAGGAGAAATTAAGGAAACAATTCCATTCACCACTGCAATGAAAAGAATAAAATACTTTGGAATATATCTACCTAAAGAAACAAAAGACCTATATATAGAAAACTATAAAATATTGATGAAAGAAATCAAAGATGACACTAATAGATGGAGAAATATACCATGTACATGGATAGGAAGAATCAATATAGTGAAAATGAGTATACTACCCAAAGCAATATATAGATTCAATCCAATCCCTATCAAGCTACCAACACTATTTTTCAGAGAACTAGAACAAATAATTCCACAATTTGTATGCAAATACAAAAAACCTCAAATAGCCAACACAATCTTGAGAAAGAAGAATGGAACTGGAGGAATCAACCTGCCTGACTTCAGACTATACTACACAGCTACAGTCATCAAGATAGTTTGGTACTGGCACGAAGACAGAGATATAGATCAATGGAACAAAATAGAAAGCCCAGAGATAAATCCATGCACCTATGGACATCTGATCTTTGACAAAGGAGGCAAGAATATACAGTGGAGAAAAGATAATTTCTTTAACAAGTGGTGCTGGGAAGACTGGTCAACCACTTATAAAAGAATGAAACTGGAACACTTTCTAACACCATACCCAAAAATAAACTCAAAATGGATTAAAGATCTAAATGTAAGACCAGAAACATAAAACTCCTAGAGGAAAACAAAGGCAAATCACTCTCTGACAAAAAATACAGCAGGATCCTCTGTAACCTACCTCCCAGAGTAATGGAAATGAAAGTAAGAATAAACAAATAGGACCTAATTAAACTTAAAAGCTTTTAGAAAACAAAGGAAACTATAAGCAAGGTGAAAAGACAGCCTTCAGAATGGAAGAAAATAATAGCAAATGAAGCATTGGACAAAGAATTAATCTCAAAAATATACAAGCAGCTCATGAAGCTCAGTGCCAGAAAAATAAATGACCCAGTCAAAAAATAGGCCAAAGAACTAAACAGACATTTCTCCAAAGAAGACATACAGATGACTAACAAACATGAAAAGATGCTCAATATCACTCATTATCAGATAAATGCAAATCAAAACCACAGTGAGGTATCATCTCACACTGGTCAGAATAGCTGCTATCCAAAAGTCTACGGACAATAAATGCTGGAAAGTTTGTGGAGAAAAGGGAACCCTCTTACACTGTTGGTGGGAGTGCAAACTAGTACAGCCACTATGGAGAACAGTGTGGAGATCACTTAGAAAGCTACAAATAGAACTGCCATATGACCCAGTAATTCCACTGCTGGGCATACACACCACAGAAACCAGAATTGAAAGAGACACCCACACGCCAATGTTCATATCAGCATTGTTTACAATAGCCAGGAAACAACCTAGATGTCCATTGGCAGACAAATGGGTAAGTGAGCTGTGGTACATATACACAATGGAATATTACTCAGCTACTAAAAAGAATGCATTTGAATCCATTCTAATGAGGTGGATGAAATTGGAGCCTATTATACAGAGTGAAGTAAGTCAGAAAAAAAAAAACAATATAGTATATTAACGCATATATATGGAATTTAGAAAGAAGGTAATAATTACCCTATATATGAGACAGCAAAAGAGACACAGATGTAAAGAATAGACTTTTGGACTCTGTGGGAGAAGGTGAGGGTGGATGAATTTAGAGAATAGCATTGAAACATGTATATTGCCATATATGAAACTGATCACCAGTCCAGATTTGATGCATGAGACAGGGTACTCAGGGCCAGTGCACTGGGAAAACCCTGAAGGATGGGATGGGGTGAGAGGTGGGAGGGTGGTTCAGGATGGGAATCACATGTACACCCATGGCTGATTTATGTCAATATATGACAAAAACCATTCATGTCAGTATATGGCAAAATTATTGTAAAGTAATTAGCCTTCAATTAAAAGAAATAAATTAATTTTATAAAAAGATTGCCAGGAGAAATATCAATAACCTCAGATATACACATGACACCAACCTTATGGCAAAAAGCTAAGAAGAACTAAAGATCCTCTTGCCCCTTGATGCAAGTGAAAGAAGAGAGTGAAAAAATTGGCTTAAATCTCAACATTCAGAAAACTAAGATCATGGCATCTGGGCCCATCACTGCATGGCAAATAGATGGGGAAATAGTGGAAACAGTGACAGACTTAATTTTTTTGGTTCTAAAATCACAGCAGATGGTGACTGCAGCCATGAAATTAAAACATGCTTGCTCCTTGGAAGAAAAGTTATGACCAACCTAGACAGCATATTCAAAAGCAGAGACATTACTTTTCCAACAAAGGTCTGTCTAGTCAAAGCTATGGTTTTTCCAGTAGTCATGCATGGATATGAGAGTAGAACTATAAAGAAAGCTGAGCACTGAAGAATTGATGCTTTTGAGCTATGGTATTGGAGAAGACTCTTGAGAGGCCATTGGACTGCAAGGAGATCCAACCAGTCAATCCTAAAGTAAATCAGTCCTGAATATTCATTGGAAGGACTGATGCTGAAGCTGAAACTCCAATACTTTGACCACCTGATGCTTAGAACTGATTCATTGGGAAAAAACCCCGATGTTAGGAAAGATTGTAGGTAGGAGGAGAAGGGGATGACAGAGGATGAGATGTTTGGATGGCATCACCGCCTCAGTGGATATGAGTCTGGGTAAACTCTGGGAGTTGGTGATGGACATGGAGGCCTGACATGCTGCAGGCCATAGGGTCACAAAGAGTCAAACACAACTGAGTCACTGAACTGACTGAATTGATACCTGAATGGTCTAGCGGTTTTCCCTACTTTCTTCCACTTAAGGTTGAATTTTGCAATAATGAGTTCATGATCTGAGCCACTGTATGCTCCTGTCTTGCTTTTGCTGACTGTATAGAACTTCTCCATCACTGGCTACAAAGAATACAATCAATCTGATTTCAGTATTGACCATCTGGTGATGCCCATTTGTAGAATCAACTCCTCTGTTGTTGAAAGTGGGTGTTTGCTCTGACTAGTGATTCTCTCAGGAAAACTCTGTCAGCCTTTGCCCTGCTTCATAGCTGAGAAAAGAAGAGAAGTGAAAAGCAAAGGAGAAAAGGAAAGATATATCCATCTGAATGAAGAGTACCAAAGAATACCAAGGAGAGATAAGAAATCTTTCCTAAGTGATTGATGCAAAGAAATAGAGCAAAACAATAGAATAGGAAAGACTAGAGATCTCTTCAAGAATATTAGAGATACAAAGGGAACATTTCATGCAAGATAGGCTCAATAAAGGACAGAAGTGGTTTTGGACCTAATGGAAGCAGAAGATATTAAGAAGCGATGACAAGAATACAGAGAAGAACTATACAAAAAAGATCTTCATGACCCAGATAACCATGATGGTGTGATCACTGACCAAGTGCCAAACATCCTGGAGTGTGGGCCTTAGGAAGTATCACTACAAACAAAGCTAGTGGAGGTGATGGAATTCCAGTCGAGCTATTTCAAATCCTAAAAGATGATGCTGTGAAAGTGCTGCACTCAATATGTCAGCATATTTAGAAAACTCAGCAGTGGCCAACAGGACTGGAAAAAGTTTTCATTCCAATCCCAAAGAAAGGCAATGCCAAAGAATGTTTAAACTATGGAACAATTGCACTCATCTCACATACTAGCAAAGTAATGCTCAAAATTCTCTAAGTGAGGCTTCAACAGTAAGTGAATTGGGAACTTCCAGATGTTCAAGCTGGATTTAGAAAGGCAGAGGAAACCAGAAGTCAAATTGCCAACAACCGTTGAATCATCTCGAAAGTAAGATAATTCCAGAAAAACACTACTTCTGTTCCTAGACTATGCTAAAGCCTTTGAGTGTGTGAATCACAACAAATTGTGGAAAATTCTTGAAGAGATTGAGATACAAGACCTCCTTACCTGCCTCTTGAGAAATCTGTATGCAGGTCAAGAAGCAACAGTTAGAACCAAACATGGAAGAACAGACTGGTTCCATATTGGGAAAGGAGTAGGATAAAGCTGTATATTGTCACCCTGCTTATTTAACTTATATGCAGAGTACCTCATTTGCAATTGCAGTCTGGATGAAGCACATGCTGGAATCAAGACTGCAGGGAGAAATATCACAAACCTCAGATATGTAGATGACATCACTTATGGCAGAAAGCTAAGAGGAACTAAAGAGCCTCTTGATGAAAGTGAAAGCAGAGAGTGAAAAAGTTGCTTAAAACTCAACTTTCAGAAAACTAAGATCATGGCAACCGGTCCCATCACTTCATGGGAAATAGATGGGGAAATAGTGGAAACAATGGCTGACTTTACTTTGGGGGCTTCCAAAATCACTGCAGATGATGATTGCAGCCATGAAATTAAAGATGCTTGCTCCTGGAAGAAAATTGGTGATCAACCTAGACATCTTATTAAAAGGCAGACACATTACTTTACTTTACTTTACTGACAAAGGTCCATCTAATAAAACTCCAAGTTTTTCCAGTAGTCATGTATGGATGTGAAAATTAAATCACAAAGAAAGTTGAGCACTGAAGAATTGATGCTTTTGAAATGTGGTGTTGGAGAAGACTCTTGAGAGTCCCTTGGACAGCAAGGAGCTCAAACCAGTCAATCCTAAAGCAAATCAGTTCTGAATATTCATTGAAAGGACTGATGCTTAAGCTTAAACTCCAGTACTTTGGCCACCTGATGCTTAGAACTGACTCTTTGGAAAAGACCCTGATGCTGGGTGAGATTGAAGGTGGGAGGAGAAGGGGATGACAGAGGATGAGATGGTTGTATGGCATCACTGACTCAATGGAAGTGTTTGAGCAAACTTCAGGTGTTGGTCATGGGCAGGAAGGTGTGGCATTCTGCAGTCCATGTAGTCTCAAAGAGTCAGACATGACTGAGCAACTGAACTTCACTGTACTGAATTAAAGGCTCCAAAGAAAGTATGAAGCCCTGGGAGCCACAAGTATAGGGAGATTAACACTTTCAGACTTATTTTCCATAAATCCATGGAGCACTCAAAAGGAAAATATGGGAGACTCTGGAAAAGCTTTCCTCCTGGTGTTGGCTGAGGAAGGAAAACAGCAGCCAGCCTGATGAATCCTTTCCCAGAACAATGTCTCTCTTATCCCTTATGGAACAAAAGCCTTAATTTACTGGGATAAGAGCAACAATACTCGTGGTATTAGGGCAATGGTAGAAGCCCAGTGAAGCTGGAGAAAGAGAATAAAAGAGAAAAAGCTCAAGCATTGTGGAAGGGATAGAAATACATGACAAACCTGGGTGTAGGTCTGAAGGGGAGTCAGGAACATGTGTGAATGCAAAACTCCTGAAACACAAGGCAACAGTAATTTGAGGAGCCATAGACATAACTGGAACATCAGAAAATCCTCCTCTGTGCAAACATCAACCAGCAGGCTAATAAAAATGAATTAATAGTAACAGTGGAAGGCAGGTGGGAGAATAGCAAGAGGCAGCTTCTCTCTAGGGCACAGTCCAAAGGAAGACACTAAGAATAAGCATATACTGAGAAAATAATCTCTTACAAAGCAGCCCACAATCTGAACAAAAGCATTACTGGAAAAATTTGGAAAAAAAAAAAATCTGTGGTAACCATAGCAACCAAAAGACCTCAAACCCAGACTAACTACTGTCAAGATTAACAGAAACCTCCATACTAAGGTCTAGCAGAAAGTAAGGTACACTTATCTTCAGGCATAAAAAATATATATTTATCTCAGATATTGACCTCATATCTCATTCCTTATACAAGATGCCCAGCTTTCAACAACAACAACAAAAAATGACACTTGTAAAGGCAAGAAAAACACCAGAAGAGAAAGTACTCATCAGCAGAGGCCTCTAATACGATGCAGATGTTGTTAGTATCAAACAAGGGATGTAAAATAACTAATGTCTTGACAGATCTAGTTGAAAAGAAAGACAGCATGTAATATCATGTGGATAGTTTCAGCAGTCATGGAAACTGCAACACAGAATCAAATGGAATTATTAGAAATGTAAAAGAAACTGATAGAGATAATGAATGCCTTTGAAGGCTCATAAGTAGAATGAATATAGTCAAGAAAGGATCAGTGAACCAGAAGATAGGTCAATAGAAGTTACTCAAAGTGAAAGAAAGAGAGGGAAGACAAAAGAGTTTAAAAAAAAACTGAGTAGAACACTCAAGAGCTATAGAACAATATCAAAAGTTCTAACATAAATGCAACTGAAATCCCACAAAGAGTAGAGATACAAAAAGTTGGGAGAAGTACCTGAGGAAATAACAACTAAGCCTCTCCCCAAATTAGTGATATATATCAAACTAAAGATTCAAGATGCTCAGCTAATACCAAAAACAAAGAAATATTCAAACTTCTGAAAACCAAAGACAAAGAGGAAAACTTGAAGGCAACCGTAAAACAAAGACATATTTCCTACAGGAGAATAAGAAGGAAGATTACAGTGGATTTATTGTCAAATAGCATGCAATCAAAAAGACAAAGAAGTGAGGACCTCTTTCAAGTGCTTTTAAGGTAAAAAGAAAATCTGCTAACTCAGAATTAGAATTGTTGAAATTATATACATACCAGGAGAAATTATATACATACCAGCAGAAATTATATACATGCATACATACATACATACATACAAGTTTTTAAATGAGAAAAACTTATTTAGCAAACAAAGACTAAGGAAATCTGTTGATAACAGACCTACTCCGCAAGAAATTTTAAAATACTTTCTTCAGCAAAAGAACTTGGATCTGTCAAAAATATGAAACTTCACAAATAAATAAGGAATGTTGAAAATAGAATAAAATATCATTTTAAATGTATAACTGGTCTAAAAAGAAACTGTCTAAAATAAAAGAGTAGTATGAAGAATTGATGCTTTTGAACTGTGGTGTTGGAGAAGACTCTTGAGAGTCCCTTGGACTGCAAGGATATCCAACCAGTCCATTCTGAAGGAGATCAGTCCTGGGTGTTCTTTGGAAGGAATGATGTGAAAGCTGAAACTCCAGTATTTTGGCCACCTCATGCAAAGAGTTGACTCACTGGAAAAGACTCTGATGCTGGGAGGGGTTGGGGGCAGGAGGACAAGGGAATGACAGAGGATGAGATGGCTGGATGGCATCACGGACTCAACGGACGTGAATTTGTGTGAACTCCGGAAGATGGTGATGGACAGGGAGGCCTGGCATGCTGCGATTCATGGGGTCGCAAAGAGTTGGACACGACTGAGTGACTGAACTGAACTGAATGAATGATTATAAGCTATGTGAAAGTAGTATGTATGTGACAACAGAATAAAGGATTGGGGGGAGGAAATGGAAATATACTATTTGAGGGCAGAGTCAGATTAATTAAAACTGTATTTATAAACAGTACTAAATTAATTCCAAAAAGAGGAAAAATCTTAAGTTCATAAAGGAAATAAAATTGAATCATAAACAATGTTCAGTAATCCCAAAACAGAAAAAGAATAGCTAGATTTGCCATACATCAACATGAATCCACCACAGGTATACACATGTTCCCCATAATTAACTTCCAATTAAAATGAATAAGTTTATATTAAAAAAAAACAGAAAAAAGAATAGCTGGAACAGAGAGAAATAGCAAAACAGCTGGCAATGTGGTATATTCTATCCCAAACATATCATGATTACACTAGATGTGAATGGTCTAAACTCTAAACACACCAATTTTAAGAAAAATATTGTTTGGTTGGATTTAAAAAGCAAGACCCAACCATATGCTCTTTAAAAGAAACTCACAAAGGCATGCATAGGTTAAAAGTCAAAGGATAAAGTAAGAAATGCCATGCACACACTACCACAAAGAAAACATATGAAATATCTGTTAGTATCAGATAAAGGAGTCCTCAGACTTTAGATATCAGTTGAGGCAGGGGGAGGATAGTCATCCCAATGTAACCTCCACTCCGGTGGTTGTCAGGATTGACTCAGCTGGATTGATTAGCTACTGGGTGCTCTTACTACCGTTTGGTAAGGGGAAACACCTTTCTGGTTAGAGGTAGACATTTTTTACCTTTAATCTTGCCTTTCCGATAAATCTGATAAAAGAGGATTGTGCAAGAATCATCTTCTGAGAGATCCTGGCTGCCCTGACAAAGAGCTAACAGGATCTGCATTGTCCTTGCTTCCAATCTGAGCGGATTCACCAAACTCTGTCCTCTACAGGGTTGGAGGCTCCTTTCTTCCAGAAAGGGATTCCAATTTCTTATGGGCCTCAAGTTGTGAGGCTACGGGCTCTTCTGGTAAAACTCACTATTCCAAATACAGCCTTCTTACATCTAGCAGTCCATCCTCTCTCAAAGAGAGTTGCTGTTGTGCTTGCACACAGTGATTGGGCATTGAGGGAAAAGGAAGGTCTCAACCCAAGGAACAGACTCACAAGTAAGGATCCAGAGCCCTAGTTTCAGCATACCTCACTATGAGAGGAGGAAAAGGTGTATTGTTTTCTCCTGGTCATGCTTGATTTGTGTGAATTTGTGTTTTACCAATAAAGCCTATCCTTAACCCATACCCAGTTATTCTGTGCAATATTTTCTGAGTCAGGGTGCACAGTAGATGGACTCACCTGGCATGAAACCCTTGGCTTAAATTCCCTGAAATTGGTCACCTATTGCCTACAATGAAGTCAACTAAATAGGAGATAGTATATAACAAGCTCCATGTGTCTTTAAAGTATCATATAAAAGTATCATATCAGAAGTCATCGGATGCATTAACTAGTCTAATGTGGAACTTCCCTGAGTTTATGGTGGGATTGGGAGTTCCTGGCAATTAAATTACATGACAATCAGGTAAAAAGAAAGAGCCCTCCAGAGATGTGAAGGGCAATGAAATTCAATCTCATTTATATATCAAAGAGATCAGGTTCAAAGTTGTCCCTGATTAAAAATAACTTCTTATGACCAAATAAGGAATTTGTTCTTTATATTCCCTTTTTACTTAAAGACCAGAAATAGTAGATATAAATGTAGAAAGAAGGCTTAGAAATCCCAGATTTATATTTTGTATTATAGCCTTTGAACTTGAGAGTTCATATCATCCCTAGAGAATGGTGTGTGAACATTCACATTCACTTTGAATCTATTTCCATAAATCCTAATAGAGCATAGATGTTCTAATAAGGCCAAAGTTCAGCATAAGAATCTCTTACTATAAAGGGTCAGATTCAATGACCACAACTCCACTATTATTTCCACTTTTTTTTAAAACCACGATGATTTTAGTTTGTAAAAGCCCTAACCAAAATCAGCTCCATGTCTCGTTATGTAAAAAATGGATGAGTCTGTGGAGAGACAAGAAGAGAAACAAACCCAAACAAACAGGCTTTCTACCTATGAATCCATGTAAATCCAAAGTCAAACATATTATTATAATAACCTATATAATTAGATAAAGTTGGGTAGGGCCAGGCTGAAGCTATGAAAATCTCTGAACCTTAAATACATGAAATAAATCATTTTATAGTTTTATTATTTTCATACAGTGGGCAAACACAAAAATTCCAAGTTGAGAGCTGAGTTTTATTTCCTCCTGAAAGTAGAGCCTGAGACTAGAACTTGGGTGGCAGTAAGTTCTGGAGGAAATTGATCTCAGGAAAGGAAAGTGAGGATGCCAGGAAAATGGACCTGGAGAGGAGAAGCGGACTCCCCTGGCTTCAAGTAGGCTGTGTGGCAACAAGTATGAAAATGCACCAAGCCCTCAGGATGGGAGGTTGTCAGCATGAAGCACTGACACTGAAATTAGCTAGCACTGTGGCTGAAATTAAAGGTGGGTTGAGAGGCTGTAACTTGGGCACCAGAGGCATCTGCTATAGCGCTTTATGGATATACTTTAATGGATGATAAGACCATGCATCCTGAATACCTATGAATAAATATTTCACTTGCTAGAAAGGCTTTTCATAAGGCAGTTGACTATGTTAATCACCCCTTCAGCTGCATGTTTCAAACTGAGTGTGCAAAGATGCAATCATCACCCACTTCAAACTATAAAAGTTTGAACTAAAATATTTTGTTACTTCTGAATCCAACAGGTTTCATATATTTAATAGATCATCTTGGGCTTCCCAGATAGCGCAGTTGGTAAAGAATCCACCTGCAATGCAGGAGACCCCGGTTTGATTCCTGGCTTGGGAAGAGTCCCCTGGAGAAGGGAAAGACTACCCACTCCAATATTCTGGCCTGGAGAATTCCATGGACAGTCCATGGGGTTGCAAAGAGTCAGACACGGCTGACCCACTTACACTTTCAACGCAGGTTCTTTGTCAGGCGGCTTTCTGTAATTGAAATACTAAATCTCTGGGCTTTTTTTTTTTTTTTTTTTTTTAAAGGAATTGGTTTCATGAAAAACTGAGGGGGGAATCTTGCAGGCAATAGGAATGAAAGAAAAAGAAAACCCCCAAATGCATTCTGTTTGCCAGTGGTATAATCAGCATGGTGAAAAGAGAGGGCAGGACCTACAGGTTCAGATCGTTACTACTCCGAACTTCAATCACACTAGCAAATAAACAAGACAACGGGATTCCTATATGCTGGTGTTCACTTTTTATTCATGGACAACACAAAGCCTGCCATAAAACCTTCAACACATATTTGTCTAAGAGCTATAGCAATTATAGAAAGTATACTGAACAGAAATAGTCTTTCTGGTTCTCATAAGTCATGTAGGGATATTCAGAGCACAGAGGTAACACATCATAGAGTGTTACATTAGGTCTTGTTCTTACTCAGGAGAATAAGATCCAATCAGCCAAGAGTATAGTAAACAAAGCATTTTCCCCAAGAATTCAGGAATTTTACTTCAGAAAAAGCTCAGAGAGAAAGTAATAATTATGAAAACTGGGAAAAAGCAGAAGATCAATTTCTTACAAGTAGGTGCCAAAAAAATAGCACATAATCATATTAGGTCATATATTCGTATAAAAAATACTGGGCCAAAATATTAAATCTGATTAAAGAGATATTGGTATTGTGGCTTGTGGATGTTTTATTTCTAGAGCTGTTGCAAAATTTGAACAATAAGTAATATATTTAAAGTGGAAATAGCCTTACCCAGGGCACCAAGGATATAAACACTTATTGGAATTTGACAGTCTGTTACAAATACAGACAGCAACTTAACAGGCATTGAAAATTTAGTGTGAATATTTTCTACTCTTTCAGCAGCTTAAAGTAAACTCAAAGAGCAAACAAATAGAATAAAAATGAAAGAGTCTCTCATTTCCTTGGTGCAAATCTAAGCCCATTTCACCTTAACAGTCTGAAATTCCAGCAGCAGATGGTCCAGTGATGCCAACAGCAATCATTTTATCCTAAACATATGGAAAGGGGGCTTTCACAGTGTACAGCCACTGTATTGTCATTTCTGAGCCAGGCATGGGATTAAAACAAATTCCAACTTTTAAAATTGACTGTGTCAAGACCCTGTTTCTTAGAATAATTCACTTCATGCTATTTTTCTTTCTTGACAGGAGATTTACGTAAAGGCTTACCCTCTATTCTAATTGCTGGGAATTAATCAGGAGTGATTGAAGCCATGTGCTACCATGGTAACCTAGGTCTTACAGAGTAGCTCTTCTTCCTTTCAAAGAATTAAATAACTCTGTTAATAAATTAGTCCAGAAGTCATCATTGTCCCACCCCATACCACACCCCGGATCCCTCTGGCCCACCCAGCCCAGCCTCCACTCTAAATTGCATGAGATTAAAATAACTCACAAGCTATCCCTCTGGCACTGGAAAGTAGTCAGGAAAGAGGTGACTGAGAAATTTGCTTCCAGAATCTCAGCACCTTTGTGAAATAAAGCAAATCTTTTCAACCTTAGTACTACTGACATTTTGGGCTAGATAATTCCTGTTGGGGAGAGAGAGTCCTTCACATTTCAGAATCCCTGGCCTTTACCTTTCAGATGTAACTAGCCACCCTTCCTTCCCTACCTCTAAATTGTGATAACCAAAAACATCTCTAGAAAATACAAAATGTCCCCTGAGAAGCAAAAAGACCTCTGGATGTGAATGACTGAAAAAAAGCAAAGTCCATGGCATGAGACACCTTATTTAAAAAACAAAAAGATACATCTGAGCATGGACACATTATGGTCATACTAAGATAGCTTATTATTATTTTTTAATGAATTACATGTTCATTTACATTTATGGCTTGTTTTCTGACCATCAAGCCCGCCTACTTCTTCAGCCCAAGTCTAAATATTTGATCAAGATGTGAATCCATCTGTCCACACTGCATTTCCTTGAACTAAAAAGCTTTAGAATGCATCTGTTAGATGTTAAGGTCCTGGAAAACAGAGATGGTATCTTTTTCATTTTATATTTGCTCACTTGCATTTATATTGTGCTCACCATGGTGCTTCACTGTAACACCTGGCAGAACATTTTGAAAGGACTTTGGAACAAAAACGAGACAGCACCAAAATAACCTTATGGTCCCTCAGATCAGTTAGGTGGTCTACTTCCCAACCAACCACCTATCAACAAGGACGTTTATAGATACTGCAAACAGAGGCACACTAAAAAAGAGATTGTTCCATCTGACAAAAGAAAAAAACAAAAACAAAAACAAGCAAAATCTCTCCATGTCTATCAATGAGAATGCTTTATGAAAGGAAAAACACATCCAATTCCTGTCTAACACTTCAAATACTTAGTGTGTTAACTATGAATATGGATGGTCAACCTCATCAATTCCTTGTAGATACAACTGGTACTTTTCATTAAACTCTAACATCGTTGCTCCACCTCTTCCCAGCAGTAAACATAGAAACAGGCAGCAGGTATTTAAAAAAAAAAAAAAAAAAAAAAACATAGATTTTCTCTATTGCTCAGCCCTTAACTCTAATCCTTGGCCCTTGATTGAAAAACATTCCTTCCTACTTTGTGATTCCACACCTGAAAATTTCATACGGAGAGACTTAGTTTGCAAATACAAGTATAATAGTAAATGCACACCAAAGGGGCTATTTCTAGAGATTAGAGGACTCCTTCATTCATAATCAAGCAGTTCCTGCTCTGGATATATCTTTGCTTGTGCCATTATATTTGATGAATCTTCAAAATAAAGTTCTTGATACTATACCTCATTCTGTGCTAAAAATTCCACTTAAATAGAAAGCTCATTAGAGAAGAACTCATTAAAGTTCATAGAGATCCATTACTTTGTTGCCCAAACTTGCTCAGTATTCCTTCAAGCCAGAGCAAAAGAAGGGCTCAACTACAGTTGAAATCTTTATGTTCCAAGGCATTCTCAGGCCCTGGACTAGCTCTTAAATACTGCTACTCTGCAAGTAAGGATGAGGACATCTTTTTGAGATCTCAGGGCCATTCATCAACTAAATTATTATTCCTCTATTCCCAGTAGTACCTAACCCAAATAAACATCTGTCGCCAATTATATCTGAAGTTATCTGTTTCATTATAGTTAATTGATCTTTGTTGTGTGCTCCCAAACCATGACAATCAACATCTATTTTACTTCACCAAGAAAGGACAAATATATACATGAACAAGCATGCCCCAGGGGTTCACTGAAGGCCCCTCTGATTTTTCCTAGGACCTCAAAATGAGATTTAGAAGTTATCAAAATTTCCTTTGTGATTTAGCTCTGATACAATATGCAGATAGATCTCCCATTTTGTTTAGGGGAAAAAATGGCCTGTAACAAGAATTCCATTTACTTTCAGTCATAACAGAAAAAGGACAAAGTTTCAAAAGAGAAGTTACAATTTTGTCAAAACTCAGTCTATTATTTCAGACATAAGCCACTAAGGTAGAGATTCACTCTCTCCTAATTAAGATACTCAAACTTTCCTAGTCCCCTCACAAAACAACAATTGAAGATTTCTAGGTTTAACTAGATTTTTCAGGCTGTGGGGATTAAATTTTTCAAAAATTTCAATACCTTTTATTAATTGACTAAATCTTCAGTAATAGTCACTTTCTGTTTTGGGAGCCCAAATGTGAACAGGACTTTGATAGCCTGAAGAAGGCTTTTCAACAACAGTTTACTTCCCTAGATATCCTGAAATACTAAAAGCACCTTTGTCTACTTATGTATGAGCAATTTGGACAAGCATTTAGGAGGTTTATGAGAACCATCAAAAATCCACTACTTACTATAGCCTCACCCTTGACCCAGTTACAAAGGTTTAACTCCTTGTCTTAGAGCAGTAACTTCTGCTGTAAAAGTGGTTGATGCTTCTGTTGAGCTTATTCTAGGATCCTTACTTGAACTAACGGTTCTTCTTGCAGCTGTACTCTTACTTCCTAGAGAGATGGCTACTATAAAAGTTGAGACCCATGCAAAAGGAAATAATATGGAATCTAAAAGAAAAGCTCTAGCAGATGATTGTACCCAAAAGACAGCCTTACCCAAGGTTTTGTTCCTAAATAAATTCTCAAAGGGTAAATCCATGGAGAGATTCAAAGAAGTAATTTAAAAAATGACTCCTGATTCCAAAAATAAAAAAAAATATGCTTGTACCCTTCACTCAGATCACCTCTGGGTCTCCCAAGATGTCCACTTGGTGATAACAGATGATCTCAATGAACATTAGCTAAATTCCTTTGTGAAACTACTCATCATTATCATGGTTACTATCTTAATCAACACTGCTGAGGGAACTTAAAAAAAGGCAGATAAAATTATTTGTCAGTTAAGGAAATACCTGTCAACAATATAATCCTGGAAAAACTGCAGTTAGAGCAAAAACTACAAAGGCCCTTTAAACATCTTCCAATAGATCTTCCAGTAGAAGACGGAAGCCCCTTAAACTAGCTTCCATCTTCCAAAATATGTTTTAGGGTTTTATTTATGTATTTTGTCTATTTCTTGTCCAAGAGCTACCTCCCTTATGGTTACTAAAATTCTAATTGATTTTGCACTTCCAACCGAAGGTATAGTGACTTTTACATTAAGGGACTAAGGATCATATGTTATAGGAACCATTGTTTAAAAAAAAAACAAAAACTCTAATATTTTACCCCTTACTCCAAAAATATACCTCCTGTATCAACTGTGATCTGGAGAGGTTGAAAGAACAAGTGGTAACAGTAAATAAAATTAGGCAACTCTCATAAACCCTTGAGCTCCCTCAGCAAAAGCATTTTCATAACCATAATAGCCCTCAGAGACACACGGTTATCTGCCGCCTATGAAGTGGTAACTAGAAGGCCCACAGGTTCTCATCACCTCCTATTCACCTCACTGGCAAAGGAGGGATCCTCTGCCCCAAATAGTATGAGATGACTGAATATATAGCACTTGGCACTGAAAAATGAGATTAGCAGTATATATTAGTTACAAGATTTGCAGTATATATTAGTTACATATACTCAGCCTGGAGAAGGACAATATCACATTCTGTGCAGGCCCGTACCAGAGCTGACCTGGGAACAGAGGGCAATCAGGAGTGGTGGGAGGCAGGCTTCGCTGTGACAAGCATGGTTCCTTTGTTCCTACAGGAGAATTTGATAGGCTTGTTAGAATAATTCCACAGGAAGTCACGTGATTGGCTTGTCTGAATAATTTCACAGGCTATCAAGGAGGTGAAATTCATTAAGCTGAAGACTGGATGGGCTGCAGCTCTTCTAGCTGATAAGAACTAGCTGGGTAGAGAGGCTTTCCCCTACAAGGAAGGACATATCTGGAAAGAGCAGGAAAGCTCATAGCTAGGCCTTTGGGCTCCTATAGTACTCAAAGATATCAAGGACCACATGAAATTGTAGATATTATAATGAACCATGTGTTTAGGGAATTCTCTGATAGGTTACTCTTTCCTGCTGCATACAAACATTCCCCCCCACAAAAAAATAAGTAATATTGCAAGGGACTCATTTACTTACCCATTCTTATCACCAACAGATTAAGGCTCCCCTCCAACACCTTCCTAGTCAACCTCTATATGATCTTTAACCACAAGATTTATCTGCTTGAAAAGACATCAGAGAAAAACTGCTCTTGAACTTTTTGGAAGTATTGTTAACAACAATACAGCCATGAAACTCTATAGAGTCTACCCTTGAATTCATGCTAACAACTTAAGAATCAATCCAGAATATCACACATAGGAAGACTAGTCTAACTGAAGATTCAAACTCAGGATTTTCAGAGATTCCCTAGCCTAGATCCCCTAGCCTGATCTTCAGAAGTAGACAGAAGATGCAGATCTTTGAAATAAGCAGATGATCTCCAATAGTGGGTCAGCTTCCAAAAATCAGACTAAGATCCATGTCTAATTCCTGTTTTATTTTTCATCAGCTTATAATCATTCTTCTCATTTTCTAGATCTTTAGTTGTTGAATACAGCACATTTGCATTTGTTTCATGGGCTTCAAAGTAACGCTCAAAATTCTCCAAGAGAGGCTTCAACAGTACATGAACCAAGAACTTTCAGATGTGCAAGCTGGATTTAGAAAAGGCAGAGGAACCAGAAATCAAATTGCCAACTTCCATTGGATCATAGAAAAGGCAAGAGAATTCCATAAAAACATCTGCTTCTGTTTCATTGACTACATTAAAGCCTTTTTTGACTGTGTGAAGCGCAACAAATGGTGGAAATTTTTTAAAGAGATAGGAATACCTGACCACCTTACCTGCCTCCTGCAAAACCTGTATGCAGGTCAAGAAGTAACAGAACTGGACATGGAGCAATAGACTGGTTCCAAATTGGCAAAGGAGTATGTCAAGGCTGTATATTGTCACCCTGCTTATTTAACATATTCAAAGTACATCATGGAAAATGCCAGGCTGGATGAAACACAAGGTGGAATCAAGATTGCAGAGAGAAATATCAATAACCACAGATATGCAGATAACACCATCTTTATGGCAGAAAGCAAAGAGAAACTAAAGAGCCTCTTGATGAAAGTGAAAGAAGAGAGTGAAAAAGCTGGCTTAAAACAACATTCAAAAAATGCAGATCATGGCATCTGGACTCATCATTTCATGGCAAATAAATGAGAAAACTATGGATACAGTGAGAGACTTTACTTTCTTGGGCTTTAAAATTACTTCAGATGGTGACTGCAAACATGAAATTAAAAGATGCTTGCTTCTTGGAAGAAAATCTATGACCAACCTCGACAGCATATTAAAAAGCAGAGACATTACTTTGCCAACAAAGGTCCTTATAATCAAGGCTATGGTTCTTCCAGTAGTCATGTATGGATGTGAGAGCTGGGCCATAAAGAAGGCTGAGGGCCGAAGAATCAATGCCTAAAGGAAATCAAGCCTGAATATTCATTGAAAGGACTGATGCTAAAGCTGAAGCTCCAATAATTTGGCCACCTAATGCAAAGAACTGACGCACTGGAAAAGACCCTGATGCTGGGAAAGACTGAATGCAGGAGGAGAAGGGGATGACAGAGGACCAGATGGTTGGATGGCATCACTGACTCGATGGACACGATTTTGCACAGGGTCCAGGAGATGAGGAGGGACAGGGAAGCCGGAGTGCTGCAGTCCATGGAGTCACAAAGAATCAGACAAGACTAAGTGATGGAACAACAACAAGTTGTCCACCCATATTGACTCTTGTTCTCTCTCCTCTTTATTTTAATGTTTATGTCAGATTACATTCATTGTAAGGCCTGTATCAGATTATTTCAAACTGTATGTATGTGTGTGCTCAGTCATCTGACTCTTTGATACCCATGAACTGTAGCCATAAGGTTCTTCTGTCCATGGAATTTTCCAAGCAAGAATACTGGAGTGGGTTGCCATTTCCTTCTCAAAAAGTGAAAATCACTCAGTCATGTCTGACTCTTTTGGACCACATGAACTGCCACCCACCAGACTCCTCTAGCTACTGTTAACTTACTAATTGCTGAGTATGTCATTTGTCATCATATCCCAATTATAAAAACCTCTGGGTAATTCTAGTCTAATCAAATGAAACCATAGGGAACTAGAGTTGATAGTATATTCACTTGCACCTAGGTGGAAAAATGACCTTTAAAAATTAATCTGTACTTTTGCTAATGTTCCTCCCTTTCAGAAAAAGAATACATTAATACAATCTATTAAACCATAGGTGATTCTAATTTTACTTCAACAACCGTCATAGAGGAATAAGCCAATTGCTTGCAACCAGGATTCAAATATGTAACTCAGCTAATGTGTTTGGTTCTGAATTGAACAATTACTATTTACCTGGTTCTCCATGGAATTATCAAATGCTACTTCCCTTGGACTGCAAGGAGATCCAACCAGTCCATTCTGAAGGAGATCAGCCCTGGGATTTTTTGGAAGGAATGATGCTAAAGCTGAAGCTCCAGTACTTTGGCCACCTCATGTGAAGAGTTGACTCATTGGAAAAGACTCTGATGCTGGGAGAGATTGGGGGCAGGAGGAGAAGGGGATGACAGAGGATGAGATGGCTGGATGGCATCACTGACTCGATGGATGTGAGTCTGAGTGAACTCCGGGAGTTGGTGATGGACAGAAAGGCCTGGCATGCTGTGATTCGTGGGGTCACAAAGAGTCGGACATGACTGAGCGACTGAACTGAACTGAACTGAACTTCCTTTATAACCAGGATGTCTGGTTCTGTTTTCCTCAGACTAACATTTATTGCACTTTAGGAAGAATATTCTAAGATTTATCTGGATACAGAAGCCTTCATTCTATAAATAACCAAGTCTGGAAATTCCAACTCAGAAGTAAACTCTAAAACAGGGCCTTCCTTGATTATTCAGGGACTCAGCCTGGGGGTGTTACTGACTCATTCTTTATTCAACCAATCACAGCAGTATTACCAACAGTTCAGTTCTGTGACTCAGTCATGTCCAACTCTTTGTGACCCCATGGACTGCAGCACACCAGGCTTCCCTGTCCATCAGCAACTCCCAGAGCTTACTCAAACTCATCTCCATTGAGTCAGTGATGCCATCCAACCATCTCATCTTCTGTCATCTCCTTCTCTTCCTGCCTTCAATCATTCCCAGAATCAGGGTCTTTCCAAATGAGTCAGTTCTTTGCATCAGGTGGCCAAAGTATTGGAGTTTCAGCTTTAGCATCAGTCCTTCCAATGAATATACTTTTAGGATTGACTGGATAGATCTCCTTGCAGTCCAAGGGACTCTCCAGAGTCTTTTCCAACACCACAGTTCAAAAGCATCAATTCTTCAGCACTCAGCTTTCTTTATAGTCCAACTCTCACATCCATACATGACTACTGGAAAAACCATAGCTTTGACTAAATGGACCTTTCTTGGCAAAGTAATGTCTGCTTTTGAATACGCTGTTGAGGTTGGTCAAAGCTTTTCTTCCAAGGAGCAAGTGTCTTTTAATTTCATGGCTGCAGTCACCATCTGCAGTGATTTTGGAGCCCAAGAAAATAAAGTCTCTCACTATTTCCATTATTTCTCCATCTATTTGCCATGAAGTGATGGGACCAGATGCCATCATCCTTTTTTGGGAGGGGGCGGTGGGGCTCCAAATTCACTGCAGATGGTGATGCAGCCATGAAATTAAAAGACGCTTACTCCTTGGAAGGAAAGTTATGACCAACCTAGACAGCATATTCAAAAGCAGAGACATTACTTTCCCAACAAAGTTCTGTCTAGTCAATGCTCTGGTTTTTCCAGTGGTCATGTATGGATGTGAGAGTTGGACTGTGAAGAAAGCTGAGCGCAGAAGAATTGATACTCTTGAACTGTGGTGTTGGAGAAGACTCTTGAGAGTCCCTTGGACTGCAAGGAGATCCAACCAGTCCATTCTGAAGGAGATCAGTCCTGGGTGTTCTTTGGAAGGAATGATGCTAAAGCTGAAACTCCAATACTTTGACCACCTCATGTGAAGAATTGACTCATTGGAAAAATCTCTGATGGTGGGAGGGACTGGGGGCAGGAGAAGAAGGGGATGACCGAGGATGAGATGGCTGGATGGCATCACTGACTCAATGGACATGAGTTTGGGTGAACTCCGGGAGTTGGTGGTGGACAGGGAGGCCTGGCGTGCTGTGATTCATGGGGTCACAAAATGTCAGACATGACTGAGCTACTGAACTGAACTGAACTGAAGAGACTAGAATTTAAGAGTTCTAATAAGATAATAACTGTTGCTATTCAGGGTGATATATGTTTACTAAATTGTGGTGACTATTTTGTAATATACAGGAATATCAAATTGAATGTTGTATGCCTGAAATCGGAGAAGGCAATGGCAACCCACTCCAGTACTCTTGCCTGGAAAATCCCATGGACAGAGGGGCCTGGTAAGCTGCAGTCCATGGGGTCGCTAGGAGTCAGACATGACTGAGCAACTTCACTTTCACTTTTTACTTTCATGCATTGGAGAAGGAAATGGCAACCCACTCCAGTGTTCTTGCCTAGAGAATCCCAGGGATGGGAGAGCCTGGTGGGCTGCCATCTATGGGGTCGCACAGAGTCGGACACAACTGAAGCAACTCAGCAGCAGCAGCAGCATGCCTGAAATACAACGTTGTATGTCAATTATACTTCATAAAGGAAAGAAGCTCCAGCGCTAGATAGCCCACTTTCATCTCCCTTGTGCCACAACCTCCAATTAGATCATGCTTGAATTGATCATGCCTTTCCTTTCTGTTCACTATAAAGCTTCCCTGTTTCTTGCCTGCCTTTGAGTCTCTGTCAAGTACAAGTGATGGTGGCTGACTCCACTGCTATAGCAGGTTCTAAACAAACAGTATCTGTTTGTTCTTAATTGGTGATCTTTCTATACATGATTAAAAGGTAACTAAGAAAAATGAAGTTCCAGGCAAAGGAAAGAACATTGTCAAACACCTTGATATCTAAAAGAGTCTGAGAGTATGAATGACCAAAATAAGACTGCTATGCTGGAACAGAGAGAGACAGGGGAGGGTTAGCTGTGAGTTATAGGCAGGGCCTTTACAATATAGTTTGTCTTTATTCAGGTGTACTACATAATGATTCAATATATGTATACATTGTAAAGTTACTCCCACTGCCATGTCCAACCTTTTGCCATCCCATGGACTGTAGCCTCCCTGGCTCCTCTGTCTATGGGAAGAATACTGGAGTGGGTTGCCATTTCCTTCTCCAGGTAATCTTCCCCACCCAGGGGTCAAACCCATGTCTCCTGCATTGCAGGCAGATACTTTACCAATGAGGGAACCACCAGGGAAGCCCCTGTATATATTATAAAATAGTTACCAAAAAAAGTCTAGTTCCTCCCAGACCTGACTCCCAGAAACTGGGGGAACGTTTGTGTTTTGATAAGTTTGAGGGTAATTCTTGTGTAGTAAAAGATTACTATATCAAGAAAATTGTCAATTACTTAAACATTACGTGACATGCTTCTAAACACTGTCTAGAAAAAGAGAGAAGTAATTGAATAGCAAAAATGTACTTATAAATAAAAGCACGCTTCTAAATAGACTTTGAGGCAGTAGATGCTGGAGGCTTGCCAGGGTTGAAAGAGTCAATTCCATGCTGACTCACACACACACACTTAGCAAGTTAGTGCAGAGATTTTGGGTCAAAGAAAGAAATTCACACATAAATTAGAACATGTTACAGAAGGAATAGTGTAGAAAATATGTCAGAATTAGCGTTGCTGTTGTTCAGTTGATCAGTAATGTCCAGCTCTTGGACTGTAGCATGCCAATTCCCTGTCATTCATCGTCTCCTGGACCTTGCTCAAACTCATGTCCATTGAGTCAGTGATGCCATCCAACCATCTCCTCCTCTGTCATCCCCTTCTCCTCCTGCCTTTAATCTTTCCCAGCATCAGGGTCTATTATACTGAGTCAGCTGTTCAAATCAGGTGGCCAAAGTACTGGAAATCCAACATCAGTCCTTCCAAAGAATATTCAGGACTGATTTCCTTTAGGATTGACTTGTTTGATTTCCTTGCAGTCTAAGGGACTCCCAAGAGTCTTCTCCAACATCACAGTTTGAATGCATCAGTTCTTTGGCCCTCAGTCTTCTTTATGGTCCACCTCTCACATCTATGTATGACTACTGGAAAAACCATAGCTTTAACTATATTAACTTTGTCAGCAAAATAATGTCTATCATTTTTAATATGCTGTCTAGGTTTGTCATAATTTTATTCCAAGAAGCAAGTGTCTTTTAATTTCATGGCTGCAGTCACCATCTGCAGTGATTTTGGAGTCTGAGAAAATAAAGTCTCTCACTGTTTCCATTATTTCTCCATCTATTTGCCATGAAGTGATGGGACCAGATGCCATGATCTTTGTTTTTTGAAACTTGAGTTTTAAGCTAGCTCTTCCACTTTCCTCTTTCATCTTCAACAAGAGGCCTTTTGTTCCTCTTCGCTTTCTGCCGTAAGGGTGGTGTCATCTACATATCTCAGGTTATTTATGTTTCTCCTGGCAATCTTGATTCCACCTTGTGCTTCATCCAGTCCAGCATTTTGCATGATATACTCTGCATATAAGTTAAATAATCAGGGTGACAATATACAGCCTCAATGTATTCCTTTCCCAATTTGGAAGCAGTCTGTTGTTCCATATCAGGAATGTTGCTTCTTGACCTGCATAGAGGTTTTGCAGGAGGCAGGTAAGGTGGTCTGATACTCCCATCTCTTTAAGAATTTTCCAGTTTGTTGATATTAAAACAGTCAGGTAGTAAATGTTTTTCTGGAATTCTCTTGCTTTTTCTATAATCCAACAGATGTTGGCAGTTTGAGCTCTGGTTCCTCTGCCTTTTTAAATCTAGCTTGAACATCTGGAAGTTCTCAGTTCACTTACTGCTGAAACCTCACTTGGAGAATTTTGAGCATTACTTTGCTAGTATGTGATTTGAGTGCAATTGTGCCGTAGTTTAAACATTCTTTGGTATTGCCTTTCTTTAGGATTTGAATGAAAACTGACCTTTTCCAGTCTTGTTGGCCACTGTTGAGTTTTCCAAATTTGCTGGCATATTGGGTGCAGTACTTTCACAGCATCATCTTTTAGGATTTGAAATAGCTCAACTGGAATTCCATCACCTCCACTAGCTTTGTTTGTAGTGATGCTTCCTAAGGCCCACTTGACTTCACACTCCAGGATGTCTGGCTCTTGGTCAGCGATCATACCATCATGGTTATCTGGGACATGAAGATCTTTTTTGTATAGTTCTTCTGTGTATTCTTGTCATCTCTTCTGCTTCTGTTAGGTCCTATAACATTTGTGTCCTTTATTGTGCCCGTCGTTTCATGAAATGTTCCCTCAGTGTCTCTAACTTTCTTGAAGAGATCTCTAGTCTTTCCCATTCTATTGTTTTCCTCTATTTCTTTGCATTGATCATTTAGGAAGATTATCTCTCCCTGCTATGCTTTGGAACTCTGCATTCAGATGGTTATATCTTTCCTTTTCTTCGTTGCCTTTTGCTTCACTTTTTTTCTCAGCTATTTGTAAGGCCTCCTCAGACAGCCATTCTGCCTTTTTGTATTTCTTGTGGATGGTCTTGATCACTGCCTCTTGTACAGTGTTACAACCCTCCATCCATAGTTCTTCAGGCACTCTATCAGATTTAATCCTTTGAATCTATTTGTCACTTCCGCTGTATAATCATAGGGATTTGGTTTAGGTCACACCTGAATGGCCTAGTGGTTTCCCCTACTTTCTTCAATTTATGTCTGAATTTTGCAATAAGGAGTTCATAATCTGAGGCACAATCAGATCCTGGTCTTGGCTTTGCTGACTGTGTAGGGCTTCTGTATATAGGGTTGCAAAGAATATAATCAATCTGATTTTGGTGCTGACCATCCGGTGATGTCCATGTGTAGAGTCATCTCTCGTGTTGTTAGAAGAGCATGTTTGCTATGACCATTGCATTCTCTTGGAAAAGCTCTGTTAGCCTTTGCCCTGCTTCATTTTATACTCCAAGGCCAAACTTGCATGCTACTCCAGGTATCTCTGGACTTCCTACTTTTGCATTCCAGTCCCTTATGATGAAAAGGGCATATTTTTTTGGTGTTAGTTCTTGGAGGTCTTTTAGGTCTTCATAGAACCGTTCAGCTTCTTTGGCATCAGTGTTTGGGACATAGATTTGGATTACTGTGATACTGAATAGTTTGTCTTGGAAACGAACAGAGATTATTCTGTGGTTTTTGAGATGCACCCAAGTACTGCATTTTAGACTCTTTTGTAGATTGTGAGGGCTAATCCACTTCTTCTAAGGGATTCTTGCCCACAGTAGTAGATATAATGGTCACCTGACTAAAATTTGCCCATTCTGCTCCATTTTAATTCATTGATTCCTAAAATGTCAATGTTCACTTTTGCCATCTCCAGTTTTACCACTCCCAATTTACCTTGATTCTTGGACCTAATATTCCAGGTTCCTATGTAATATTGTTCTTTGCGGCATCAGACTTTACTTTCACTGACAGACACATCCACAATGGGGCACTTTTTACGCTTCAGCTTAGCCTCTCCAATCCTTCTGGAGCTATTTCTCTGCTCTTCTCCAGTAGCATATTGGGCATCTGCCAACTTGGAGAGTTCATCTTTCAGTGTCATTTTCTTGCCTTTTCATATTGTTTATGGGATTCTCAAGGGAAGACTGCTGAACTGATTTGCCATTCTGTTCTCCAGTGCACCACATTTTGTCAAAACTCTCCATGACCCATCCATCTTGGGTGGCCCCATGCCACATGGCTCATAGTTTCAGAGTGAGACAAGATTGTGATCCATGTGAAAAACTTGATTAGTTGTCTGTGATTGTGGTTTTCATTCTGTCTGCCCTCTGCTGGATGAGGATAAGAGGCTTGTGCAAACTTCCTGATGGGAGGGACTGGCTGTGGGGAAAAGTGGGTCTTGCTCTGGTGGGCAAGGCCATACTCAGTAAATCTTTAATCCAGGTTTCTGCTGATGGGTGCAGCTGTGTTCCCTCCCTGTAATTTGGCCTGAGGCCAAACTATGGTAGGGGTAATGCTAGTAATGGTTCAGTTCAGTTCAGTTCAATCACTCAGTCATGTCCGACTCTTTGCGACCCCATGAATCACAGCATGTCAGGCCTCCTTGTCCATCACCAACTCCTGGAGTTTACCCAAACTCATGTCCATTGTGTCAGTGATGCCACCCAACCAATTCATCCTCTGTCATCCCCTTCTCCTCCTGCCCTCAGTCTTTCCCAGCATTATGGTCTTTTCAAATTAGTCAGCTCTTCCCATCAGGTGGCCAAACTATTGGAGTTTCAGCTTCAACATCAGTCCTTCCAGTGGATACCCAGGACTGGAATCTCTTTGTAGTCCAAGGGACTCTCAAGAGTCTTCTCCAATACCACAATTAAAAAGCATCAATTCTTTGGCACTAAGCTTTCTTTATAGTCCAACTCTCACATCCATACATGACTATTGGAAAAACCATAGTCCTTGACTAGATGGACCTTTGTTGACAAAGTAATGTCTCTGCTTTTTAATATGCTGTCTAGGTTGGTCATAACTTTCCTTCCAAGGAGTAAACGTCTTATTTCATGGCTGCAGTCACCATCTTCAGTGATTTTGGAGACCCCCCAAAATAAAGTCAGCCACTGTTTTCACTGTTTCCCCACCTATTTGCCATGAAGTGATAGGACCAGATTCCGTGATCTTAGTTTTCTGAATGTTGAGCTTTAAGCCAACTTTTTCACTCTCCTCTTTCACTTTCATCAAGAGGCTCTTTAGTTCTTCACTTTCTGCCATCCTCCTTCAAAAGGCTTTAAAGCACACGATGGCTCCCAGGACTGTTGTAGTCAATGCTCCGACCCCAGGGCAGGCCACTGTTGACCCACACTTCTGCCAGAGACTGCTGGACACTCACTTGCAAGTCTGGCTCAGTCTCTTGTGGGGTCACTGCTCCTTTCTCCTGGGTTCTGGTGCATGCAAGGTTTTGTTGTGCCCCCAAGAGTCTGTTTCCCCAATCCTGTGGAAGTTCTGTGATTAAATCCCACTGGTCTTCAAGATCAAATTAGTGCCTCCAAAATACTTTATAAATTTTAATATTAATATTACAAAAAATAAATGCTTAAAATCATAGATCAAATTTATATCTTAAGAAGCTAAAATGATGAAATAATTTTATAGAAACATGTAGAATGGAAAAAAATTATTAAGAGCAGAAATCAATAAAATAGAAAGTAAGTGATAGTGAAAGTTGACAAAACCAAAATTGATTCTTTGAAAGATTAATAGAAGTTGATAAATTCCTGACAAGACTACTGAGATATTTAAAAAATAAAAAAGAAAAATTGCTGATTGGAATGTCACTGGAGGTCTTATAGACACTAAAGAATAAGTAGGGATTGATGAGTTAGTTTTGAGAAACTCCAGTAACGTAAATGAAATGTGAATGAAATGAAATGTGAAATGGACAAATTCTTCAAAAAGCACAACTTATCAAAACAGCCCCTAGAAGCACAGAAAATGTGAACAACTTTAAATCTATTGAAATTTAATTCATCATCAGAAATCTCCCCAAAAGGAAAGCTCTCCTTCTAGGTGGTTTCAATGATATATTCTATCAAATATTTAAGGGATAAAGAATATCTATTGTACACAAACTCTTTAATAAAATACAGGAGAAGGAAATGCTTCCTGACATATTCTGTGAGGCAAGTATAACCCAGATACCAAAATCTCACAATGAGATTACAATAAAAGAAAAGGATATGAACTTAGACAAAAAAATTCTTAACAAAGTAGGAGCAAATCAACTTTGGCAATATCTATGGATAATTTAATGCATGCTTATCCTTACCTCAGCTTCAGTTATACCATCTTTCATATCTAACATAGAAAACCATGAACACATGTGTACAATACATAGGTGGGAAGAAATGAGGAGAGCTGAGAAGTTAAAGTTCATGTTGAGAAATCAAAGTGAATGTTTCAACGTCTATATTGAAATATTCATTGCAGTATTTTTTGTAATAACAAAGAAATTTAAAGTGACCTAAATATTTGTCGGTTGAGAATAGCACTATGTAAGTATATTGTGGAATATTTATTGTAGTAGTGAAAACTTGAAATACTTCCATATTTAATAAGTTAGGTATCAAAACACACTATTAATTGTAAAAATAAAAGTCTCAGAATAATACAAAAACAAGCTATCGAATTGGAGGAAAACTAAAAACACTCGAAACACCATTTTATGTTTTCTAATAGAATATAAATATATAGACATAGTAATGCATACAAAAGTATCTGGAAAGTGACGCATCAAACTGCTAAGGGTTATTTTTGTGAAAGCAGAAAAGATAGTAGGATTGGAGACACATCAGGGTTGTATCAAAGGGAACTCCTTATCATCTACAGGATTTTAAATTTAAATAACATTCTGAAATTAAAAATAACAGAGGTCATGTATTATTGTATAATTAAAAAGATTGATATAATACTCCAATAAAATGATGAGAAGTGGAAAAAGAGAGGAGAGCTGAAAAAAGAAACAGTGCTAACAATGTCATTAACTAAGTGAATGACACATAAAAAAGCAAGAAATATATATGTGCACTACCCCAAGTCACAAAGGTGAATGATGAAGGGCTAAAAACAGCGATAAAAATATATAGGTAGGAAGAAATGAAAAGAGCTGAGAAGTCAAAGTGAATGTTTTCCTGATCTGTCAAAGCAAGAGTCAATATGTAAAACCCCAGACATGGTGATAGACTCAAGAATCAGAGTTGAAATTAATCCTCCTAAAAAGCAAGATTCCGTGGGGGCAGGGGACTTTGGCATCATGATAGATTCTTCTCTTACTTTAATTTCTTTCATCAGTATACACTATACATCAGTATACACTACACTATATATCACTATTATTTTGAATTTTAAAAGGTTACAATAATTCAAATTCACAGCATTATATATAAAGGTCTTAATTTTCCTATATTTCTCTTTAGTGTAGTG
The DNA here is from genome assembly GCF_023091745.1 of Budorcas taxicolor. Lineage (NCBI taxonomy): Eukaryota > Metazoa > Chordata > Mammalia > Artiodactyla > Bovidae > Budorcas > Budorcas taxicolor. Next base: position 72,831,411 of record NC_068919.1, read on the forward strand.
ATATGAAAGGGATAATTAAATACTTACTTGAAGAGTAAGATATCACCTTTTGTTTTACCTTTTTCTAAGTTTTGATTTTTAGTAAACTTTTCATTTTGGAAGTTTTAGATTAATAAAAAAAATCTGAAGATAGTACAGAGAGTTCTCATACCAAATTTTTCCTATTATCATCTCATAGTAGTATGGCACATTTAATAATTAATGAACCAATATTAATAGATTAGTATTAACTTAAGTCCATACCTTATTCAGACATCCTTAGATTTTGCCTAATTTTCTTTTTCTACTTCAGGATCCCACGCAGGATACCATATTATATTTAGTCATCATCATTAGGCTCCCTTTCGCTGTCAGAATTTATTTTTGATGACTGTGACAGTTTTGAAGAATACTGATATTTTGTGTAACTTCCCACACTTGGCATTTGTCTGATGATTTCTTCATGATTAGACTGTGGTTGAGAGTTTTTGGAAGGAAGACGCCAGTGGTATATTGCCATTCTCATGATGTCATATCAAGGGAACATACTATCTGCATGACATATTACTGTTGATGTTAACTTCGATCACGTGGCTAAGATAGTATTTATCAGGTTTCTCCACTGCAAAGTTATTCTTTTCCTTCTTTTCTTTGGAAGGCAGTCACTATGTGGAGTCACACCTAATGAGCAAGGAGTTATGATCCACATCCTTGAGGGCAAAGTGTGTGCATAAATTATTTATAATTCTTCTGCAAGGGAATGTTGCTTATTCTCCTTAATATACTCACACGATATACAAAATATACTCATGTATATTTTATACTTTGAGTTATAACCTAATGCTTGGGGAGTGAGGGAACTTCATTGAACACTTTCTGTATAAGTACCTTTGTCAGGACCACGGACAGTTCTACATGGGCTTTTTCTCAGGTTAATAGAAATTCACACTATAAAGAAGTAAGAATAGAGATGCTTTAATTATCAGAGAGCTCTTCAAGACTGCCATGCAACCTCCAACTAGAACAGTGAGATACTCAACTAAAACAGCTCTGATCTCATCACATCCATTTGGTGTTTTGAACCAACATGACAAAAATCATGTGTTGTTGCCACAGACACTAATCAAAAAGGTGGCTGAGATCTTACTCTTACTGATGAAACTCCCTTTCCACTTTTGTCATTTTTAAAATGATGCCAATTGATAAGACAAAAATGAACCAGGCCACTTTTGAACTTGCAAATGTAAAATTTTCCAATTTGAAATAAAAACACCATAACATTTCCAACTCTACATGGTGAAGTCCCAGGCTGCTCTAGTACCCTGCCTGTCCAAGGACCCTCTCAGGTAGGACTCTTTAACCTCTTTTCAGTCATGTTTACGTACTCTGTCACTGCCACCATCTCCTGCATTCCAGTTCCATAACTCATTAATTGGATGATTCTGAGTAGAAGCTGACTGACAATCTCTGTCCAAACGTACATCCATCAAGTTTACTGTTAACAATTAGAACATCAGCAAGTGCCAAACATACTCAACACACAAAACAAAGCAGAGAACTGGACTCAGGACCTGCCCAGCAGAATCAGGATCAGGATTAAAATACTAAAACATACGCATGAATCCAAAATAGTAATGTTCTCTGTAGGAAAAAAGAAAAATTCCTTGACAAGGCAGAGATTTTTAGGGGTTCTGTCAAGTTGAATTTCTCCTGCTTTGGAAATTGCTTGTATGAATTCCCTTTAAATACATGAAAACAGGACAAAATTGATAAGCACTACCAGAAATGTAGCAACAGTCAGACTTTCATTCATTTGTTATTTTCCTTGCATTGAGTTCAACAATAACAGGGAAAAAAGATGTCATTTACCCAAAGGCATAGCAGATGTTTTCATGTTAAGAGTTTCTTAGGCAGATTGTAGCCCAATTACATGGCTAGGACTTAGCTCTAAATCCCACCATTCAATCACTGCCTGCTTCATTCTCTCTTTAGTTCTCAATTGTCCTTCTTGCTTTTGAAAACTTCAAGAAAATTTTGAGAATAGAAGATTCCTATCAAATTCTAGCATTTTCCTTTAATGTAATTAATATCACTTGGGAATTACTCCCAATAGAAGCCTTTAGGACAGAGGACACACTAAATTTCAAGGCAGTGAAGTACACAGCAGATAAGCCTGTGAGCAACTGTAAGCCTGGCTCCCTATGTGGAGTCCTGAGGAGCCCAGGTCAGCTCTGGGACCGTATTGGGACCCTGTGCCAACTCTACTTATTATCACAATCTATCACCGGTTTGTAAATGAATTTTGCTATTCCCCCTAAATGGATATTCACCCATATACAAAGGACAATAGAATGCCCTGGTTAAAAAAAAAAAAAAAAAAAAGACTATTTAATAAGCTTTACCTTGTACTTACACATAGAGAAACCTGAAGAGTTAAAATCCTCTGTAACATCTTCACAACAAACAAATTTTAGCCAAGCTGACATTTCTCTCTACTGTTTTACTCCAGTATGGAAGAGACTACACTGAGCATATTATTTTGAGTTTGGGGTTTGAGTATTTAAACTCTAGCCCAGCTTATCTTTGCTTTCACCTTTGATCACAGACTTCAACATTCTGTTTCTTGATTCTGTTTAGGTTCCCAATTATTTGTGTGGATATGCATTGGTGAAGGGACATGGACTCCATTAATAGCAACAGAAAATGAAATGCCTGAGATATTTGGGAAAAATGAGTTAATGAGCCACAGTGTTTTAAGAAGTATCAAGTCACCCTTACTCTTATTCAGCTCCAGTCTCTCCATTTTTTCATTTTACATTCAGAATATACCCAAGATTCTCTGCTCTCTTAATCTGACAGATCAACTGTGAGGGTCGGGAGTGAAAGAGTCACGCACACTGGAAACAGCCCAGCCAGCAATCTGATATTATTAATAAAACCCGCTCATTCGCCATAGAGTTCTGCCTCAAATTATTTTTTTTCTTCAGGCTTTTTTGCAAACCACCCTTATTCTACTCATATCCCTGCCATTTCTTCCAGTACTTAAGTATTAAAAATTAGAAACTTTACTGGATTTAAAAACAAGGTGAAACCCACATGCATAACAAAGGCTTTCTTTTTATTGATATCTTCTTTTCTACATCTTCACCCTTATAATACCTCTGTTCTTCCTAACTTGACAAGTACAGTGTGACCTCTTCTAATTGCCACCCTACAAATTTATTCTGAAATTTATTATTTCTTGGCTTTGGAAGTCATTCTTCCACCACATCCTAGTGTTTAATGTGCTCTCTCCTGCCATGGACTGAGCTCCTCTACTCTGCTGTGAGAGTGACTCTGGTTGTCATGCTGCCCTACAAAGCTCTTCTGAAGGGCATATTTCCCTGATGCTCATTTCTTCTCTGTGGCACTGTGGTGGAGGATGAGACATTGTTTAGCCCACTAAACCTGACACTAACGAGCTTGCAGAAGTTTTTAGGAGCAATGAGGAAGGCTGATTCATCTGCATCCAGCCACCATCAATTACATTATTGAATAAGGGACACCACTGTCAACTACAAGGACTGATCAAATGCTTAATTAGGTCCCTAACGAGAACTGCTTAAAGGCAATCTCTGAATGCTTATATTAATGCAGTTACCATCCCAGCATGATGCCTGGAAGGAAGGTCACAAGTCCTTCTCACTTTTTAACTGAAGTGTTCTGTCCAAAATACAAGACAAATCGAAGATTTTAAAAAAAAAAACACTAAACTGGGACAGAGTTTGGTTCACCTATGTCTACAGACTACCAGGAATAGCTTTGTACCTTGACCTTGGGTGAGTCAGCAAATTTCACCAGTCTCCATAAAACTTTAATGGAGAAATCTCCATAAAATCTGTAAATGGAGAAAAGTTCTAACTTATTGCATAGTCAGTTCAGTTCAGTCACTCAGTCATGTTTGACTCTTTGTGACCCCATGGATTGTAGCACACCAGGCTTCCCTGTCCATCGCCAACTCCCAGAGCTTGCTCAAATTCATCCATTGAGTCAGTGATGCCATCGAACTATTTCATCCTCTGTCATCCCATTCTCCTCCTGCCTTCAATCTTGCCCAGCATCAGAGTCTTTTCTAGTGAGTCAGTTCTTCGCATCAGGTGGCCAAAGTATTGGAGTTTCAGCTTCAGCATCAGTCCATCCAGTGAATATTCAGGACTGATTTCCTTTAAGATTGGCTGGTTTGATCTCCTTGCAGTCCATGGAACTATCAAGAGTCTTCTCCAACACCACAGTTCAAAAACATCAATTCTTCTGTGCTCAGCTTTCAGTGCTTTTCAGTGCTTTTACTACTATGTGTTAGTGTTAAGGATTAAATAAGATCACACACATAAAAATTTTTGCATAGCACCTGAAACTTAGTAAATCTTTATTATGGAATTTCATCTGTACTAGATGCAGTTAATCTACAAAGCATTTTGATATTTCACATCAAATATGAGAGATGAGAGTACCAAGTATGAGATTAATGTGAAAGGACTAATGATAGGCAACTGTCTATGAATGGTTCTTCTAAGTGGAAGTGGGTCCCCATAGATCCAATTGACCCCAGTTTAATAAAATAGCCAGTAATCACTTCATGGCAAATAGATGGAAGAAACAATGGAAACAGTGAGAGACTATTTTCTTGGGCTCCAAAATCACTGCAGATGGTGACTGCCACCATGAAATTAAAAGACAATTGCTCCTTGGAAGAAAAGCTATGACCAACCTAGACAGCATACTCAGAAGCAGAGACATTATTTAGACAACAAAGGTCTGTATAGTCAAAGCTATAGTTTTTCCAGTAGTCATGTATGGATTGTGAGAGTTGGACCATTAAGAAGGCTGAGGGCTGAAAAATTGATGCTTTTGAACTGTGGTGTTAGAGAAGACTCTTGAGAGTCCCTTGGACTGCAAACTCAAAGCAGGCAATCCTAAGGGAAATCAATCCTGAATATTCATTGAAAGGACTGATGCTGAAGCTGAAATTCCAATACTTTGGCCACCTGATGCGAAGAGCTGACTCATTAGAAAAGACCCTGATGTTGGGAAAGATTGAAGGCAGCAGGAAAATGGGACAACAGAGGATGAGATGGTTGGATGACATCACCAACTCAATGGACATGAGTTTGAGTAGGCTCTCGGAGATTGTGAAGGACAGATAGGCCTGGCATTCTGCAGTCCATGGGGTAGCAAAGAGTCAGACTGACTGAATGAGTAAACATCAACAATACCCACTATACACAGAGCCCTCACGGTGGACCTCTATCCTAAACTTCAACTAACTTCCCCTCTCTTCTCCAGTTGTGGCCTACATTTCTTGGTAACTTCAAGATACTCTTATTCTACCTTACTTTGCAAAAGGAGACCAGAATGGTGACTTGAATGTGTTAGGGAAAAAGCTAGTTCAGATATAATACAGTCGTATAATACAGTTCAGATTCAAAAGGCTCTTACAGTCCAGATACCAAGAGATATTGCTGAACTTTGGGAAATAGTGCCTCAGCCCAAGAATTGTATATGAATGTGATCTATAGAGGCCTGCAACATTAGGGGCACAGCTGCTGAGCTGGTTATAATAAACCAGGATTCTACAGTGGAACCACACTGCATGAGAGGTAATAACAGTTGTAAACAGATTGATTAGAGCATCTGTTTCTTCTACCACCTTGCCCTAAATGGCTTTTGTAAAACTCAGTCTTCCAGAGTGACCGTTTTTCATTAAGGTTAGGTAAGGGCTTTAGTAATCAACTGGAAATATAGAGTCATAAAATTATATGTTTATCCAATTTGGTGAAGCAGATCTACTAGACAAATGGTTTTTTAGGTGATGTTTATATTTTCAGCTTTCATAAGCATAGATAGATCTAATGACAATAGCAAAATGAAAGCATGAGAAAAATCTAACTGAGAAAACACCAACATTCACATAACATTAAAAAAGATCACCATGTTGAAACACAATGTGTGGGTATCTGCCTTCTTCACATCCAACTGTGGGACACCTAAGTCTCAAGCTCTGGAGATTTGACCATGTTTCTGGCATATTAGCATTGCTAATCACATGAGGCCATTTTGAGAACATGGTTTTACTATGTAAACTTATACATTCTGTACAGATAAGGAAAATTGAAATGGAAAGTGAAAGAACTTTGTTTTTTCAACAGTACTTGTTCTCCAAATGCATTTGAATTTATACTTTATTTATTTTTATTTTTGAAAGTTGCTACAGAAAAAATTTAAGGTAACTTCCTTTGGAATTATCTATATTTGCATATAGGTTAAAATGGAGCTTCTTGATAGTTGAGACCTAGTCCTCAACTGCAGGACCTTGAATGTGGTAAGGGAAATAAATACACAAATGTATACTGAATAGGAAAAGAAAATGCAATGGTCAAACAAAAGAGTAATCCCAGATCTGTAGGTGTTCAAAGCAAGAGTGGATCTCATTTGTTTGGAGAGTTTGGCAAAACTTGAATAGAGTAGATTATGTTCAAAAAGTGCCTTAAAGTAACTGGATCTGTCCAGATAAGAGAATGACTTTTTAGACAGAAGGAGCAGACTGGAAAGATGTGGAGAAGTGGGTGTGTTCTGGGGAGATGGGACAGTCCGGCTGAGTGGGAACATAAAGTGCACTTAGAGAAATAGAGATGAAGCTGGAAAGGTCAGGTGAGTACAAATGAATGGCAGGCTCATGAACGAGATACACCATTTGATAAGCAATAGAAACTGAAGCTTACCAACCAGGGAAAAGATCCAGTCACAACTGCCCTTAATAAAATGATGAATTCTGAGATGTTGAGTCAAGCATTGTGGAGGGAGACAGAAGCTGCCATTTTTTAGGAAAAGATTTTAAGGGGTTGAATAAGGCAATGGGACTAAAAGGAAAGGGTGAGTGCAAGAATGAGGCAGAGAAATTTAATAAATGTGAGAATCTAGGAGAAGAGACAAGGGCAGAGTGAAAAAGACTGAATGATGGGAAGGACTTATATAAAAATGTGAATGTGTTTTGTAAACTATACACATTATGGTACAAACAAATGGCTGGTGGCCTCATTAATAAACACTGGTGGACTTGACTTTAGTAAATCAGAAGGTGACCTTCCTCATGGGAAAGGCTATGTACATATTCCAGAGTCAGGTGTTAGATGTGGTAGTGTCCTTAAGGCAGATAAAAATGTGGTGCAGGTCTGGAGCTTCAAGGGATACCAAGGACTAGAGGGATATTTGGATAGTGACTGCAGACAAGTTGGGATAGAGTTAGGAAAAGGAATTCTATCTCTGTGGGACGTGGTGTAGAAAAAAGAAAAGATCCAGAAATGGTCTTTTGAGGTATGTAGACATTTATAGCACAGAAAGGATATAGAAAAATCTAAAATAATCATTTACAGCAGGGGCCAGCAAATTTGTTCTGCAAGTGACCAGATATATTTTAGGAAATATTCTTGGCTCTGTTATTCATAAAGCCTTATGTTATAACTACTGTCTGCTGTTGTAGTGTGAAATCAGCCACAGACGCTATATACACATGGCTATGTTCCAATAAACATTTACTTACATGACAAGAGTTGGCTTACATGGTTGCTCAGAGAGTAAAGAATCTGCCTACAATGCAGGAGACTTTGATGCTTTTAAACTGTGATGCTGGAGAAGACTCTTGAGAGTCCCTTGGACAGCAGGGAGATCAACCAGTCAATCCTAAAGGAAAACAATCTGAATAGTCATTGGAAGGACTGACGCTGAAATTCCAGTACTTGGGCCACCTGATGCAAAGAGTTGACTTATTGGAAAAGACCCTGATGTTGTGAAAGATCGAGGGCAAAAAGACGAGAGGGCTTTGAATGAGATGGTTAGATGGCATCCTTGACTCCACAGACAAGAATTTGAGCAAATCTGGGAGAAAGTGAAGGACAGGGAAGTTTGGTGTGTTGCAGTCCATGGGGTCACAAAGAGTTAGACACAACTTAGTGATTGAACAACAACAAATAACAAGCAGAAAGCCAAATTTGTCCTGTGGGTCACAGTTTGTCAATTCTTGCCTTAGACAGGAGAACCATGATGATACAGCATCTCAAAAGAGAATTTCAAAATAAATGGTGGAAATTAAATTATGTTGTAGAAAAGTTCAGGAAGTATAATGAGTGAGAAAAGGCCATTTTATTTGAAGATCATTAGTCATGCCCCACAGAGCACTTCCCATAAACTGGAGGAAGCAGAAGCCTAACTGTCAAAGGGTAAAGAAGTCGATGATGCAGAATGGGAGGCATGTCACTGTGACTTGTCTTGTGAGAACCCAGGTGAGGAAGAGCAAAGAGCCAGGGGAGCTAGCTTTGGAGGAGAGGAAGAATATTGAATGATATATCTTTTAGGACCAGAATGATTTAAACATTTTTTTGTAGGTTTGAGGGACAGAGTGGGAAGAAAAAAGACACAAGCAAGAGTCACTCCAAATATTTATTTCAAAATGGAAGCCTTGCGTGTGCATAGAAGAATAGAGGGGAGCATCCTCAAAAGACTCATAAGTGCTTTATTTCTGTAGTAGTGCTATGAGATACAGAAAGGGAGAGTTGTGCTCTACCAATGCAGTAGAACAGAAAGGTCAATAGCAAGCACTGAGATCAGACTAGTCATGTTCTAATGCCAGATTTTTCTTCAGAGTGTTCTTGGGCAAATTACCTCATTCCTCTGAAGTAAAATGGGGGTGATATTAAGCAAGTTGTTGTTATTGTTTGGTCGATAAGTCATGCCCCACTCTTTTTCAATTCCATGGACTGTAGACCACCAGCCTCCTCTGCCCATGGGAATCAGTTACTATTTCATTCTCCAGGGGACCTTTCTGACCCAGGGAGTGAACCTGCATCTCCTGCACTGGCAGATTCTTTACCACTGAGCCACCACAGAAGCCTGATATTAGCGATACTCATTTCATAAAATCGATGTGAGGATTAAGTGAAATTTATCATAATGCAATTTAAAAAGACAATACACACAGGAGGTGTGAGTCTTGTTAAACCTCTGTTGTTAATACTGGCCTGAATTTTCTTGCCTACAGTATGGTCACAGAAACTGAAGGAGGACTGTGTTGCTCACTTCTGAATCTATGACACTGGATCCAGCAGAGACTAGTATGTAAAACAAATATACATCTCAATTATAAATTAGATATGGTGAAGTTTGACTATGAACAGGCATTTTTACAAGTCAAAAAAAAGGACACTTTAGAAATTTCATGGCATTTCAATATAGGAGGCTAATAAGGAAAAAATCTAAGAGGTAAATCACTTAGCAATGTCATCCCAATAGTTGAGTAATATTAGAACTTGGCCCAAGGGGAAACCTCAGGGGTTCTTTATAACTTCTCCACATTTGTGGAATGTTTTCTTTTTACTGGTACTGGTTAAAAAAAAAAAAAAAAAGGCATTGAGGGTGCAAGGAAAATATTGATTAGATCATCTGGCAAACTTTGAGTCTCATTTCCTCTGCAATGATTTTCTTATCTTTGGTAAGAATGAATAGCAATCTAGGAAATTCATCATTTTGGGTGATGTTGTCTTTTCAACTGGATCTGAAATCTAAATATAGACTTGACTCTTCCACTTAGACATTAAATTCAAAAGTTGCTTTTTGATATTGATAATAAAAATTGACCCAATGCTTCTCAATCTGACTGTAGATATTGTTAGAGCTGCCTATGGGAGTATGTGTGGGGTCAGACATTTGTACACATGAGACCAAGACACCCCTGGTATACAGTTATACCAGGTATAAAGATTTAAGCAGCTAACTAGAACTTCATTTATATCTTCCCAATTTAAATTCTTTACAAGTGGGAAAAATGTAATTTGCCAGCTTGTTAATCTCTTCAGTAGATTCCCCAACAACAGACCTATATTTACTTTATCCAGTTTGCATTAGATATGAAATACTGTCATTTTCTCTATACTCCCAGAGTCAAGTAAGTACTTAACATATGTTTCTGTTGAAGAAATTATGGTGCTCATTTCATTTCTACCATAGACTGGTAGTTTAGTGAGAAAGCTTTATTTTAAGGTACTGAAGTTATTTTCCTGCTCTGATATTTTTCTTTTGCAATTTATATCTCACACACACACAAAAAAAAAAACATTAACAAAAATCATTAAGCTGTATCTTTTCCAGTAACTTGCATTGCTTTCTTCCTGGCTGCTTTCCAAAATCTCTTAGACTGGCATGTAACTTTATTACAATGATCTTAGAACAGATTTCCAACAGAAGTAGGAGTTAGATTTAAACTAGGAAACTTCATCTTGAATAAACTTTGTGAAAAGGCTCTCACCAGGAGAAGTAACAACATATGTCATCTAAATATGTAAAAGATGTTAGGAGAAAAATAAAATCATCAGCTATTTCTGTAACTACTAGCACATGGCATGTTCCTGCTGATTTGTCCTACTGGGAAAGAAAAAAAAAAAAGATCATCCTTGTTGATTCCCACTTGTGCTTATTTCACACCTTTTAGGTAGTCTCTGTTTTCCTTGGTGACAACAGTGGCAAGCACAGTGATCTGGGTTTTTGATTCAATGCCTAGCAATTCTATCCAATTTTCAAAAGCCACTCCAACCAGGAAAATTAGCTCTATCATTTCCTGGTGCTTAAAGTGTTTCACCCCTTAGAGCCATGTTCTACTAGGGAGAAGAGAAAAGAAAATGTAACTGCACCAGTGCCTACTTCATGATCATGTCATACGGACAGGCCCAAGAGCTTAACAAACTTAATTCCTCTGATTAACAATCCAGGTCCACTCCTTTGTACAGAATGATTTTGAACAAAGGCACTGGTATCAGTCAAAATAGATGCAGGCTCTAATGCTGGAGCAGAGACTGAAAGGCTGCTGTGTAAGAGTTTAGCCTTTCCTTTACTGGATCATGGGTAAATCCAAGGATGCCCCTTAAGACAGAAGTTCAAGGCAAGAACTTTGCTCCAACAGTACAGAAGCACTTTCACAATTCAAAGACTAACAAAATGGATGTCAGACCTCCTTGTGAGTTCATCTTTCCTCCATTACACAGACATCCCCCTAATATTTATAAGACAATCCCCTAATTCCTAGGGGTAATTATTTATAATACATGTTAATCTATCTCCAATTACGATTTCTTGTTTGTATGTGTATTTTCTCATTATACCATTGACATGATACGAAAATCCCAGTAAGTTCAGGATCTGTCACCTTCAAATGGATGAATCAGCTCCCCTAAATCATTGGCTCATTTATACTGTATAGAGTTGCCTAGTTGTAAACACTCTGGAGTGACAAAATTATCACATTTATGTAACCCTTGAAATTGAAAGTTAGTCCATTCTATTTCTTCTAATATTAATAGCACCCTTTATTTCATTATATGAGATTTTTATTCTTAACAATGTTAGACAAAAATTCTCCTTGGGATTTTCTGGTAGGTGCAGAGATCAGCAAAACTCACTTAATATTTGTCTGCCTCAGAACTTTGAGAGCCCCATTACAATTATGCCATTGAAAATCATAACCTTCAAACAATAAATTAAAACTTGCAATAATAAATACAGATATATATGTGTGTGTGTGCGCGCACACACTAAGTCGCTTTAGTTGTGTCCAACTCTTTGTGACCCATTGGACAGTAGCCTGCCAGGCTCCTCTGTCCATGGGATTCTCTCAGCAACAATACTGGAGACACCCTCCTCCAGGGATCTTCCAGACCCAGGGATCAAACCCACATCTCCTGTGTCTCCTGCTTTGAAGGTGGATTCTTTACTGCTGAACCACCAGGGAAGCTTATATATATACATATATCTGTACTAGGTGCTTTCAAAGTTTGTGTACCCAATTACATGTTTTCTAGCTTTATTGAGATATAATTAACATATAATATCACACGAGTTTAACAAGTACAATGTGATGGTTTGAAACACATAAATATTGCAAAATGATGACTATAATAGTGTTAGTTAACATCTCCATCACCTTACATAATTATCTCTTTTTTTGTGTGGTAAGAATTGTAAAGATCTGCTTACTAAGAAACTTTCAAGTATATAGTAAATATCATTAACTATAGTCACCATGCTATATACTAGATCTCCAGAATTTACTCATAATTGAAAGTCTGTAACTTTTGACAAACAACTCCCCATTTCCCTTGACCCCCCAGACCCCAGAAACTACCGTTCTGTTCATTGTTTCAATAACCTAGACCTAATTAGATTTCACATATAAGTGGGATCATACAGTCTTTCTCTTTCTCTGACTTATTTCACTTAGCATAATGTCAATTATCTTTCTTGATAAAACAGAAAGATATTATTAGAAAGTATTTCAAAAAGTGCTTGAAAATATACCAAAGCCAACTAAGAGAAAAATAAAAAGAACTTAAGTGTTGTGAAATACTGATATGAGAAATAAAACACACTAAACATAAAATGAAGACCATCTATTTGGTAAAATGTTAGTTACAAAAGTAAATGTAGGAGTGAGACAGAAGAAGATGGTGGTGGGGACGTAAGACCAGGAGATCGCCAGCCTCCCCACAAATACATCAAAAACTCATCAAGAAATGGAACAACTCCTACAAGGCCACCTCTAGGTGACAGCAGAAGGCCCCGGATCGCCAGTGGGGCAGACTAAGCTCCCTGAAATGAGATAGGAGAGAGGATGGAGATTAAAAAAGGGAAGAAGTGGAGAACTTCTGGACAGGAGCTTGTGCCCCAAGGGAGGGAGAGAGTCCTGAAGGAGGAAGATTTCCTGTGCACTGGGAAAATCCCTCAGAGGTGGGCCCAAGGGGGAGCTGTGGAATCTCGGAAAGCTGGGCAAAGCAGGGACCTAAAGGGCAGAAAACAGAAAAAGCTGCGCTTCTCAGCCCATAAACAGCCCAAGGACTGTGGCCCTGGCCAGATGGCAGGAATGGGGAACCAAGAGAAACCCACAGAAACCCCGTTCCACAGAGGGCGGGCCCGGGACAATGAGAGAGGCACAGCATACAAATCTCTTCAGGGAACACAGGCCCTGGCAGCACAGAGGGCGGGCCTGGGGACTGGAAAGAACACACAGGCCCTGCAGCACAGAGGGCGGGCCTGGTGAACTGAAGCAAGCGCACGCGAGACCCGCGACGCAGAGGCCAAGCTCAAGGGGCCGAGGCAACCCCGCACAAGTCTGTGGGCTTCCGCGATGAAGAGGGCAGAGTCAAGGAGACAGGAAAAGACCCACACAAACCCCTACCTAGTAAGCTTCAGCCTGCAGTGCAAGGCAGGGCCAGGGGACAGAAGCACTGGCAAAGATTTCAGGGACGAGTAGGGGGCTGGCTGCACTGAAGATATGCTGAGTGGGCCACTTTGATGAGGCTGCGGAAATATATGTGTCTAACACTGCAAAAGTCAGAAGGACTGCCCAAAGATATACTGAACCCATAGACACCCCCAAAACCTACTACTGGACATTGTGTTGCCCTTCAGAGAGAGGAGATACAGTTTGGTTAACCAGAACTCAGGTACAAGCTCCCCCAACCAGGAAAACATCACAGGACACTAACCCAACCCCATCCACAGGGCAGACTCAACGACCAAGAAGAACTACAGTCTTGAGAACGTTTTTTTTCTGTTTTAAATCATATTGTTTATTCCTCCTACATATTTCTGCTTTCATATTAGCCTTTTGTGTTGCTGTGGAATTTTCCTCCTAAAAAATTTTTTTAAGATTTTTTTCACCCTTTTTTCTGTTTTTTTTTTTTTTTTTTTTCTGAGTTTGTTTTTGATATATTAAAATGCTTTCAGTATAGTTCTTTACCGGCTGTAGCTATTCCTGAATGTATATAAATCTTTTTCACTTGCAACTATTTATCTTTGCGTTTCTACATTTTCTTTTCTCTCTTTCTTTTAATCTTCTCTTCCACACCTTCCTTTTCTCTTTTCTCTCCCTTCTCCTTTTTTTCCTTTTTCTTCTCCCTTTTATCCTTCATGCTTTCTTTTTCACTGTGTAAGTTAAATTGTGCTCTCTTTGCTATTTTCCCCAGTTGGCACTCAGCTCAGGCTCAGTTTTCCAGACTGAGCATTAGTTAGCTCTGCTTTTAATTGGTTGATATCACTTTTGGTTTCCCTTGGTCACCAAGGCAGTCTCCTGTACTCTTATCTTTAGAACACTTTAGCTGTAACTATGTGTGTGGAAGTGTGTGTATATGTCCCATTATTTCTGTTAATTACCTGCTTGATCTTGTATTTACTATCTATCTGGGTTCATCTTTTATTTCACGTCATGTTTTGATTTTTGTCTTGGTGTGTTTGCTCTAACCCCCTTTAATCCCATAACAAGGGACTTATGGAGCCCTGATCCTGACCAAGGATTATACCTGAACCAGTGTGGTGGGAGCATTGAGTCCAAGATCCCAGACTGCCAGAGAACTCCTAACCCCAGGGACTATTAATTACTGAGAACTTCGACACCTGTCGGTCAGTCAGTTCAGTTCAGTCACTCAGTCGTGTCTGACTCTTTGCAACCACATGAATCGCAGCACGCCAGGCCTCCTGTCCATCACCAACTCCTGGAATTCACTCAAACTCACATACATCGAGTCAGTGATGCCATCCAGCCATCTCATCCTCTGTCGTCCCCTTCTCCTCCTGCCCCCAATCCCTCCCAGCTTCAGAGTCTGTACACATCGACACCTGTACGCAAACCCTATTATCACCCAGCTGTTGACAGGATCCACTCCAGGACACTTAACCCAAACAAGAAGCAAGACCAAAAAAAAAGAAATCATCAACAGACAGGAGTCCCACAGACACTCCAGAATATACCACCTTACACAGCCCTGCCCATCAGAGGAAAAAAAAAAGAAGAAAAACACCTTACTTCCTTCCACTAGAATATAGGAACAAGTCACCCCTAACAAGAAGTCAACACAAACCACTCAAGGGCAAAAATCAAAAATCAGGAGTACAACCCTAAAGCCTGGGAAGAGGAGACTTCAAGTGGAACAAGTCAGAAAAAATGAAAATACAGAGAAATACACCACAAATGAAAGAATAAGGTAGAAACTCACAAGACCAAATAAACAAAGAGGAAATAAGCAATCTATCTGAAAGATAATTCAGAATAATGATAAAAAAAGATGTTCTGAAGACTTGAAAATAGAATGGAGAAAATGTAAGAAACAATTAACACAGTTAATACAATTACCAAGAACATAGAATAAATAAAGAATAAACAGAGATGAATAATGCAGTTACTGAAATTGCAATTACAAACCACATGTAAAAGAATTAAATTAGAATATGTTTGCATACCATGTAAAAAATAAACTCAAACTAAAGAACTAAATGTAAGATCAGAAATTACAAAACTCCTAGAAGAAAATATAGGCAGAATAGTCTTTGACATAAACTGTAATAATATTTTTTAATTTACTTAAGGCAAAGGAAATAAAAGGAAAAATAACAAGTGGAACATATATAAACTTAAAAAAAAATTTTGCACAGCAAAGGAGACCATTAATAAAATGAAAATACAGTGCATGGAAAGACAGAAAATATTTGCCAATGATATAACATATAAGGGGTTAACATCCAAATGTATAAGCAACTTGTACAACTAAAAAAAATTAACAAATCCATATAACCCAATTAAAAATAGGCAGAAAACCTGAATAGATACATTTTCAAATAAGATATATAGATGGCCATTGGCACATGAAAAGATATCAATATCAGTAATTATCAGAGAAATAAAAATAAATACTATCACCTCATATCTGTCAGGACAGCTACCCTCAAAAAGACCACAGTCTATGATGACCTGGATGGGTGGGAGGGGGGATGGGAGGGAAACTCAAGAAAGAGGGGATATATATATATATATATATATATATATATATATACACACTTACAGATGATTGCTATTATTGTACAGAAGAAACAAACACAACATTGTAAAGCATTACACTTCATTTAAATTTTTTTAAATATAAGAGAAAGATCACAAATACAAATGCTGGTGAGGGTGTGGAGAAAAGAGAACATTTCCACACAGTTGGTGGGAATGTAAATTGGTGCAACCACTATAAGAAACAGTATCGTATGAAGGTTCCTCAAAAAACTAAAAATGGAACTACTATGTGACCCAGCCTTCCCACTCCTGCATTTGCATCCTAAGAAAATGAAAGCACTAATTTGAAAAGATACATGCACCCTAATGTTCATAGTATCATTATTTATAATAGCCAAGATATGAGAGCAACCTAAGTATGCATCAACAGATGAATAGATAAAGAACTGGTATTTATACACATTGGATTACTTCTCAGCCATAGAAACTGATGAAACTTTTTCATTTGCAAAAATGTGGATAGAACTGGAGGTACTATGCTTAGTGAAATAAGTCAGAGAAAGACAAATACTGTTATGTTTCACTTATATGTGGACTCTAAAATATAAGACCAATAAATGAATATAACATAAATATACTCAGAGATACAGAGAATAAGCTAGTGGTTATGGGGCAGGGAGAAGAAAAGAAGGAGGAGCATGATAGAGGTAAAGGATTGAGAGGGACAAACCACTATGTATAAAATAAATAAGCTACAAGAATATATTGCACAACACAAAGAATATAGTCATATTTTATCAGTTTTAATGAAGTATAATCTATAAAAATATGGAATCACTATGTTGTATACCTGAAACTAATATAATACTATAAATCAAATATATTTCAATAAAAAAGTAAAATAATAAAAAGATCCAGTAACTTAGTTGGATTGCTATAAATGAAAACATTTTTATACAGGAGTGTGCTGCTTCATTTTTTACTGTGCTATTTTCAAGACACATGGATTTATAGGTTTTTTAGGTAACAGCTAGTAGAATTAAGACTATCTATATTACTTTCACATATATGAAGGTAAGCACATATAGACAAAATTCCACATAGTGAAAATGGAAAATGAAATGACCATCAAAGTTTAAAGAGAGTAATAGCAACAACATAAATATAAGAGCTTACTATCAATTATATAAGTTATCGCTTGTAACTATGAATGAAAATTATTTTGGTTTTGACACAGAGGTACAAAAATTCTTTATTTATAATACTATTTAAAATACTTCTTCATGGATTACAGTTTTGTCATGGTGAAGGGGCTTGCATAACTCAATGAAACTATGAGCTATGCCATGCAGGGCTACACAAGATGAACAGGCTATAGTGAAAATTACTGGCAAAACATGGTCCACTGTAAGAAGAGATGGCAATCCACTCCAGTGTTCTTATCTGGATAACCCCATGGACAATGTGAAAAGCAAAAAGATATGATACCAGAAGATGAGCCCTCCAGGTCAGCAGGTGTCCAGCATGCTACTGGGGAAGAGCAAAGGGCAATTACTAATAGCTCCAGAAAGAATGAGATGGCTAGGTCAAAGCGGAAATGACACTCAGTTGTAGATTTGACTGCTGGTGAAAGTAAAGTCCAATGATATAAAGAAGAGTATTACATGGGAACCTGGAATGTTAGGCCCACGAATCAAGGTATATTGGATATGGTCAAGCAGGAGATGGCAAGATTAAGCATCAATATCTTGAAATAAAATGAACATCAAGAACTAAATGAACATTAGCAACATCAGTGAACTAAAATGGATGAGAATGACTGAATTTAATTCAGATGACCATTATATCTACAACTGTGAGTAAGAATCCCTGAGAAGAAATGGAGTAGTCCTTATAGTCAACCGAAGAGTACAAAATGCAGTAATTGGGTGCAATTTCAAAAATGACAGAATTATATCAGTTCATTTCCAAGGTAAACCATTCAGCATTACAGTAACCCAAGTCTATGCCCCAACCACTAATGCTGAAGAAGCTGAAGTAGAAAGGTTCTCTGATGACCTACAAGACCTTCTAGAACTAACACACACACACACACACACACACACACACACACCCACACACACAAATGTTCTTTTCATCATACGGGTTGGAATGCAAAAATAGGAAGTGAAGAGATAGCAGGAGTAACAGGCAAGTTTGGCCCTGGAATACAAAATGAAGCAGGATAAAGCTGACAGAGTTTTGTCAAGACAACATGCTGGTCATAGAAAATACCCTCTTTGAACAACATAAGAGATGACTCTACACATAAACATCACCAGATGGTCAATGCCAAAATCAGATTGATTATGTTCTTTGCAGCCAAAGATGGAGAAGCTCTGTACAGTCAGTAAAAATAAGACCTGGAACTGACTGAGGCTCAGAGCATAAGGTCCTTATTGCAAACTTCAGGCTTAAATTGAAGAAAGTAAGGAAAACTCCTAGGCCATTCAGACATGACTTAAATCAAATCCCTTATGCTTATACAATGGAGGTGACAAATAGATTCAGTGGATTAGATATGGTAGACAGAGTGCCTGAAGAATTATAGATGAAGGTTCCTAACATTGTACAGGAGGCAGTGACCAAAACGATCCCAAAGAAAAAGAAAGGCAAACAAGGCAAAGTGGTTGTCTGAGGAGGTTTAACAAATAGCTGAGGGAAGAAGAGAAGGAAAAGGCAAGGGAGAAAGGCAAAGATATACCCAAATGAACGCAGAGTTCTCGAGTCTAGCAAGGAGAGATAAGAAGGCATTCTTTAGTAATACAAGAGACAGAGGAACATGATAGAATGGGAAAGACGAGAGATCGCTTCAAGAAAACTGGAGAGATCAAGGGAACATTTCATGCAAGGATGGGCATGATAATGGGCAAAAAAAGTAAGGACCTAACAAGCAGAAGGGCTTCCCTGGTGGCTCAGTGGGTAAAGCGTCTGCCTACAATGCGGGAGACCCGGGTTCAATCCCTGGTTTGATCCCTGGTTCGGGAAGATCCCCTGGAGAAGGAAATGGCAACCCACCCCAGTACTCTTGCCTGGAAAATCCCATGGACTGAGAAGCCTGGTAGGCTACAGTCCATGGGGTGGCAAAGAGTCGGACACGACTGAGTGACTTTCCCTTCCTTCCTTCCCTTAACAAGCAGAAGAGATAAAAGGTGGCCAAGAACACACAGAACTATACAGGAAAGGCCTTAATGAATGAGATAATCCTCATGATGTGGTTACTCAGCTAGAGTTAGACATCCTGGAATGTGCAGTTAAGTGGATCTTAGGAAGTATTACTCTGAACAAAACTAGAGGAAGTGACAGAACTCCAGCTGAGTTGTTTAAATCCTAAAAGATGGTGCTGGTAAAGTGCTGTATTCAGTATGTTAGCAAACTGGAAAACTCAACAGTGGTCAAGGACTGGAAAAGGTTAGTTTTCCTTCCAATATAACCTGTCCCAAAGAAGGACAATGCCAAAGAATATTCAAATCACTATACATTTGCACTCATTTCACATTCTAGCAAGGTTATGCTCAAAATTCTCCAAGATAGGTTTCAGCAGTGCGTGAACTGAAACGTTCCAGATGTAAATACTGGATTTAAAGGGCCAGAGGAACCATAGATCGAATTGACAAAAGTCACTGGATTATGGAGAAAGCAAGGGACTTCCAGAAAAACATCTACTTCTGCTCCATTGACTACACTAAAGCTTTTGACTGTGTAGATTACAAAAAAAAAAAAAAAAAAAAAACTGTGGAGAATTCTTTAAGAGATGGGGATACCAGACCACCTTACCTGTCTCCTTAGGAACTGGTATGCAGGTCAAGAAGCAACAGTTAGAACCAGACATGGGACAATTGACTGGTTCAAAATTGGGAAAGGAGTACAACAGGCTTTATACTGACACCCTGTTTTTTAAACTTCTATTCAGAGAACATCATGCAAAATGCCAGGCTGGATAAATCACAGACTGGAATCAAAATTGCCGGGAGAAATATCAACAACCTCCGATGTGCAGATAATACCATTCAAATTGAAAAGGAACTAAATAGTCTCTTGATGAGAGTGAAACAGGAGGGTGAAAAAACTGGCTTGAAATTAAACATTCAAAAAACTAAGATCATGGCATTCAGTCCCATCACTTCATGGAAAATAGAAGGGGAAAAAGTGGAACCAGTAACAGATTCTATTTTCCAGGGCTCCAGATCACTGAGGATGGTGACTGCAGCCATGAAATTAAACACACTTGCTCCTTGGAAGGAAAGCTATGACAAACCTAGACAGTGTATTAAAAATCAAAGATATCACTTTACTGACAAAGGTCCTTATAGTCAAAGCTACGGTTTTCCTATTAGTCATGTACAGATGTGAGAATTGGTCCATAAAAAAGGCTGAGCACTGAACAATTGATTCTTTCAAATTGTGATGCTGGAGAAGACTCTTGAGAATCCATGGACAGCAAGAAGATCAAAACAGTCAATCCTAATGGAAATCAACCCTGTATATACATTGGAAGGACTGATGATGAAGCCGAAGCTCTAATGCTTTGGCCATGTGATGCAAAGAGCTGACTCATTGGAAAAGACCTTTATGCTGGGTAAGACTGAAGGCAAAAGGAGAAGGGGGTGGCAGAGGATCAGATGGCTAGATAGCATCATCAACTCAGTGGACATGAATTTGAGTAATCTCTGGGAGATAGTGGAAGATAGAGGAGCCTGGCATGCTGCAGTCCATAGTGCTGCAAAATGTCAAACAGGACCTAGTGACTGAACAACAACAATTTGAGATACACATCTGATAGAAGTAGGAGAAAAACTGAATATGTGAAATATATTCACATTTTATTTCACTCTTAGTCTTTTTTTAAAAGATCTCCCATAAAATATAACCTGGCTAACTGCAGAGCATGATTGTAAGCAATTATCTTCTTTACACTTTCCTACAGCAATTATTTTTATTAGTATGAAAGACATTATTGTGGTGATAGTAAATGCCTTCACTTTTTGTATAGGACATTGAACCACTGCAAATGTGAAATGCATTTTCACATCTGAGATTATATTTAAATAATTTCTCAAGCTAGAAATAGATTTTTCTTTTGCATGCAAAAAGAAAACTTAAATTTGAAATTTAAAACATTGTCAAAACTTTTGTAATAATGTTAAATGTCAGGGAAAGCAATTTAGAAAACTCTGTCTCTATAGTTCTGAAAGAATCCTGCAACCTAGCTTTACTAAATAAGTTATCCTATGCTCATTATATGGAATCCTGATTCTCATATCTCCCTGATATCCTCTTCCCTGTTGGAAGTCAAATACCGTTTTGTAAAAGAACTTGCCTCCACAGATTCTTATCACAGGGAGAAGTCTCTTTAAAAATGTAGAGTAGCATCATAGCAGCAGAGAAATGTGGTACAAGTCTTCCTGAAATTAAGTAGTAATTATTTCATTCATAGTGGTGGGGAGTTAATTTCTTTTTAGCATTGCACTAAAGTCCATTAAGAGAACTTCGTTCATCGTGGGAATTGATTAGAATGCTTTTGAGCATTCTGAAACCTTTCTAGGTAGAAGCCAGTAAGATAAGTGTTAAAGGTGAAGCTGATACACATGTATCCTTATAGCTAAAGGAATGGTATTTGGTAATCATATTTAAATTATAGAAAGCTATATTAACATCTTAAAGTTATTTCCCTCCCCCACATCAATACATTAAGTATAATAAACACTTTTCTGTATTAAAGGTAGAAAACTAACTTCACTTTCCTTCTCCCAATGTTTAAAATTTAATAATATTTCCACTCTTGATGTCTCAGGTTTTTAATGTGGTAATAGAAAGGGGAAAAGAAGACTAGAATAGAAATGGTAGAAAGATCAGTTCAGTTCAGTTCAGTCACTCAGTTGTGTCCGACTCTTTGCAACCCCATGGGACTGCAGTACGCCAGGCTTCCCTGTCCATCACCAACCCCCAGAGTTTACTCAAACTCATGTCCATTGAGTCAGAGATGCTATCCAACCATCTCATCCTCTGTCATTCCCTTCTCCTCCCACCTTCAATCTTTCCCAGCATCAGGGTCTTTTCAAATGAGTCAGTTCTTCGCATCAGGTGGTTAAAGTATTGGAGTTTCAGCTTCAGCATCAGTCCTTCCAATGAATATTCAGGACTGATTTCCTTTAGGATAGACTGGTTGGATCTCCTTGCAGTCCAAGGGACTCTCAAGAGTCTTCTCCAACACCACAGTTCAAAAGCATCATTTCTTTGGTGCTCAGCTTTCTTTATAGTCCAACTCTCACATCCATACATGACTACTGGAAAAACTATAATTTTGACTATATGGACCTTTATTGGCAAAGTGTTATCTTTGCTTTTTAATACTCACTGTGATAGGTTTGTCATAGCTTTCCTTCCAAGGAGCAAGTATCTTTTAATTTCATGGCTGAAGTTACCATCCACAGTGGTCTTTTCTTGGAGCCCAAGAAAATAGTCTGTCACTGCTTCCACTTTTTCCTCTTCCATTTGCCATGAAATGATGGGACAAGATGCTATGATCTTAGTTTTCTTTATGTTGAATTTCAAGGCAGATTTTTCACTCTCCTTTCCACTCTTATCAAGAGGCTCTTTAGTTTACCTTCATTTTATGCCATTAGAATCATATCATCTGCACATCTGAGGCTGTTGATATTTCTCCCACCAATGTTGATTCTAGCTGTGATTCACCCATCTCAGCATGTACTCTGGGTAGAACTTAAATAAGCAGGATAACAGTAAACAGATTATCATACTCCTTTCCCAATTTTGAACCAGTCAGTTGTTCCATGTCTGGTTCTAACTGTTGCTTCTTGACCCACATACAGGTTTCTCAGGAAATGGGTAAGGTAGTCTCATGTTCCCATCTCTCAGAATTTCCCACAGGTTGTTGTGATCCACACAAAGACTTTAGTATAGTTAATGAAGCAGAAGTAGATGTTTTCCTGGAACTCTCTTGCTTTCTCCATGATCCAATGAATGCTGGCAGTTTTATCTCTAGTTTCTCTGCCTCTTTGAAACACATCTTATACATCTGGAAGTTCTCAGTTCACTGCTGAAGTCCAGCTTGAAGGATTTTGAGGATAATCCTGGTAACATGTGAGATGATCCCAATCATACAGTAATTTGAACATTCTTTGGCATTGACCTTTAATATTGGGATGAAAATTGACATTTTTCCACTCCTGTGGCCACTACTGAGCTTTTCAAATTTGCTGACATATGGAGTATAACACTTTAACTGCATCAAATTTTAGGATTTGAAATAGCTCAATTAGAATTCCATCACTTCCACTAGCTTTGTTCATAGTAATGCTTCCTAAAGCCCACTTAATGTCACAATCAAGAATAACTGGCTCTAGGTGAGTGAGTACACCATTGTGATTATCTGGGACATTAAGATTTTTCTTGTATAGTTCTTCTGTGTATTCTTGTCACCTCTCAATCTCTTCTGTTTCTGTCATGTCCTTTCTCTTTCTGTCCTTTACAGTGCCCATACTGGCATGAAATATTCCCTTGATATCTCCAGTTTTCTTGAAGAGATAGTCTTTCCCATTCTATTGTTTTCCACTATTTCTTTGCATTGTTCAGTTAAGAGGGCCTTCTTATCTCCTCTCGCTATTCTCTGGAACTCTGTATTTAGTTGGGTACATCTTTCTCTTTCTCCCTTGCTATTGACTTCTCTTATTACCTCAGCTATTTGTAAAGCCTCCTCAGACAACCACTTTGCCTTCTTGCATTTCTTTTTCTTTGGGATTGTTTTGGTCACTGCCTCCTGTACAATGTTATGAACCTCCATCCATAGTTCTTTAGGCATTCTGTCTACCACAGACTTCCCTGGTGGCTCAGACAGTAAAGCGTCTGCCTGCAATGTGGGAGACACGGGTTCGACCCCTTGGTTGGGAAGATCCCCTGGAGAAGGAAATGACAACACACTCCAGTACTCTTGCCTGGAAAATCCCATGGACAGAGGAGCCTGGAAGGCTACAGTCCATGGGGTTGCAAAGAGGTGGACATGACTGAGTGACTTCACTTTCTTTCTTTCTTTCTACCACATCTAATCCCCCAAATCTATTCATCACCTCCACTGTATAAGCATAAGTGATTTGATTTAAGTCACACCTGAATGGCCTAGTAGTTTTCCCTACTTTATTCAATTTAAGCCTGAATTTTGCAATAAGGAACTCATGATTTGAGCCACAGTCAGTTCCAAGTTTTATTTTTACTGATCATATAGAGCTTCTCGATTTTGGCTGCTAAGAACATAATCAATCTGATTTTGGTATTGACCATCTGGTGATGGCTATGTAAGCATAAGAAATTTGATTTAGGTCATACCTGAATGGCCTAGTGGTTTTCCCTGCTTTCTTCAATTTAAGCTGGAATTTTGCAATAAGGAGCTCATGATCTGAGCCACAGTCAGTTTCAGGTTTTATTTTTACTGACTATATAGAGCTTCTCCATCTTTGGCTGCAAGGAACATAATCGATCTGATTTTGGTATTGACCATCTGGTGATTGCTATGTATAGAATCATCTCGGGTTGTTGGGATAAGTTATTTTATTTGACAAGTATGTTCTCTTGAAAAAAGTCTGTTAGAATTTGCATGCCTCATTTTGTACCTCAAGTCCAAAGAAAGTGAAAGTGAAGTTGCTCAGTCACATTCGACTCTTTGTGACCCCATGGACTGTAGCCTACCAGGCTCCTCCATCCATGGGATTTTCCAAGCAATAGTACTGGAATTGGTTGCCATGTCCTTCTCCAGGGGATCTTCCTGACCCAGGGATCAAACCCAGGTTTCCTGCATTGTAGACAGACGCTTTACCATCTGAGCCACCAGGGAAGTCCAAGTCCAAACTTGCCCATTATTCCGTGTATCTCTTGACTTTCTACTTTTGCAGTCCAACTACCTATGATGAAAAGGACATTTTTGTTTTTCTGGCTGTAAGTTTTGTAGGTTTTCATAGAACCAGTCAACTTCAACTTCTTTGGAATCAGTGTTGGTGGTATAGACTTGGATTAGTGTAATGTTGAATGGTTTGCCTTGGAAATCAACTGAAATAGTGCTGTCGTTTTTTGAGAATGTACCCAATTACTGCATTTTGGACTCTTTTGTTGACCATGAGGGCTACTACATTTCTTCTCAGAGATTCTTGCCCACAGTAATAGATATAATGGTCATCTGAATTAAATCCACCCGTTCCCATCCACTTCAGTTCCATTTATTTCATTTAGTCTAATATAACTAATTAGAATCCTAATTAAACAATAAGAACAATCTAGAACTTAATTCTGAGTGTTTTCAAGGAAACAATGCATACGGTAGGGGCCAAAATAGTACAAGAGTGGTAAGAAATTTGACCTCTTCAGAAGAAATTATATAGCTTCATCAATTATCTATAGTCATAAGATATATAATGCTTATTTTAAATGAAATAATAATCATAGAAAAAAGCAAATATCATATATAACTCTGAGATAGGCAAAGGAATTGAGAAAACTTATTACAGCTAA
This sequence comes from Budorcas taxicolor, assembly GCF_023091745.1. Classification (NCBI taxonomy): domain Eukaryota; kingdom Metazoa; phylum Chordata; class Mammalia; order Artiodactyla; family Bovidae; genus Budorcas; species Budorcas taxicolor. Next base: position 72,856,798 of record NC_068919.1, read on the forward strand.
AGAGAGGAAAGATTTGGGAAATACTAGAAAAGAAAACATTTAAAACGAGATAATAACACTACATGGCATCCAGTCCATTACTTCATGGCAAATAGAAGGGGAAACAGTAGAGACAGCGGCTGACTTTATTTTGGGGGGCTCCAAAATCACTGCAGATGGTGACTACAGCCATGAAATTAGAAAACTCTTACTCTTTGGAAGGAAAGTTATGACTAATCTAGACAGCATATTGAAAATAAAGAGACATTACTTTGTCAACAAAGGTCTGTCTAGTCAAGGCTATGGCTTATCCAGTAGTCATGTATGGATGTGAGAGTTGGACTATAAAGAAAGCTGAGCACTGAAGAATTGATGATTTTGAACTGTGGTGTTGGAGAAGACTCTTGAGAGTCCCTTGGACTGCAAGGAGATTCAACCAGTCCATTCTAAAGAAGATCAGTCCTGAGTGTTCATTGGAAGGACTGATGTTGAAGCTGAAATTCCAATACTTTGGTCACCTGATGCGAAGAACTGACTCATTTGAATAGACCCTGACACTGGGAAAGATTGAGGGCAGGAGGAAAAGGGGACAACAGTGGATGAGATGGTTGGATGGCATCACCGACTCAATGGACATGAGTTTGGGTAAACTCCAGGAGCTGGTGATGGACAGGGAGGCATGGCATGCTGCAGTCCAAGGGGTCGCAAAGAGTCAGACATGACTGAGCAACAGAACTGAACTGACTGAATAACACTACAAAGTTACAGTAATCAAAATAGTGTGATATTAGCAATGAAAAGAGACATGTGGATCAATACAACAGAATAGATCACCCAGAAATAAGCCCACAGTCCTGTGGCCAATTAATCTTTGACAAAGGAACAAGAATACACAATGTTAAAAAAAAAAGTCTCTTCAGAAAATGGTGCTAGGAAAACTGTGTAGATGTATGCAAACCAATGAAGTTAGAGCCCTCCTTCATATCTTACACAAAAATAAACTCAAAATGACCCAGGTCTCCTGCATTGCAGGCAGACGTTTTACCGTCTGAGCCACCAGGGAAGCCCCTAAACATAAGACATGACACCATAAAACTCCAGAAGAGATCACAGGCAAAACATTCTCTGACATAAATCATACTAGTGTTTTCTTAGGTCAGTCTCCCAAGGCAATAGAAATAACAACAAAAATAAACAAATGGGACCTAATCAAACTTACAAACTTTCGCACAGCAAAGAAAACTATAAACAAAATGAGAAGACCACTTTCAGAATGGGAGAAAATATTTACAAATGATATAACTAAGAAGGGCTTAATTTACAAAATATAAAACAGCTCATACAAGTCAAAAATGGCAAATTAAAAAATGGGCAGGAGACCTAAACACTTCTTCAAAGAAGACGTACAGATGGCCAAGAAGCACATGAAACATATGCTCAACATCACTAACTATTAGAAAAATGCAAATTAAAATTGCAATGAAATACCACCTCATGGTGGTCAGAATGGCCATCATTAGAAGTCTAGAAATAACAAATGCTGGAGAGTGTGTGGAGTAAAGGGAACTCTTCTACACTGTTGGTGGGAATGTAAATTGATACTCACTATGGGGAAAACAGCATGGAGGTTCCTCAAAAAACTAAGAACAGAATTGCTATATGATTCAGCCATCCCACTCCTGGGTATGTATCTGAACAAAACTATAATTCAAAAAGATACATGCATCCCTGTGTTTATAGCAGCACTAGTAACAATAGCCAAGATACGGAAACCAGCTAAATATTCATAAACAGCTAAATGAATTAAGAAGATTTGGTGCATATGTGCAAATGGAATATTTGTTATTGTTGTTTAGTAGCTAAGCCGTGTCCAACTCTTTTATGACCCCATAGACTATAGCCTTCTAGGCTCTTCTGTCCATGAAATTTCCCAGGCAAGAATATTGAAATGGGTTGCCATTTCCATCTCTAGGGGATCTTCCTGGACCAGGAATTGAACCCCATCTCCTGAACTGACAAGTGAAATCTTTACCAAAGAGCCCACAGGGAACTCAGTCATAAAAAAGAATGAAATAATGCCATTTGCAGCAACATGGCTGGAAAAGGTTATCATATTAAGTGAAGTAAGAAAGAGAAAAGACAAATATCATATGATATCAATTATATGTGGGAAATCAGTATAAAAATTACACACACTATAGGAGAATGAAAGACAATATATTATCTATAGGCTAAAATCTAGAGTGCACCTTAATTAGTGTTCAAAATAAATTATATAGCCTTAATACATTTATTTGAAATGAAGAAAGATCAAATGTAAATATTCAACTAAAAGCCTGGAATATAGACAACAATTTCTCATTATAAGTAGAAAGAAGTGACAAAGATAAAAGCAGAAGTTGATCATATTCAGTGTTGATTAGAGTATGAAGAAGTAGGACTTTTACTTTTAAGGCTTCAGGTTGTCAAAGGCTTTTGCAAGGTCAACTTAGAAGAAAACCTATTAACATTTCCAATTTATATACTTATATTTTTTGGGAAACCATCATATATTTTTAGTCACCCTTGTCCTCACATATATAATAGAAGTCTTCTCCTTCCAACATTATTTTTAACAGCAACATTTGGAAAAGATATTAATACCTGTCAATAGCAGCTTGGTTAAATAAATTATGTTATCTTCATGTGTAAGCTATTTTGTAACAGTCAAAAGAATTAGTGGTCTGACAGAAATGCCAGAAATTTATTATTAAATGTAAAAATATACAGCAAATGGTATTTGCAATATAGTGCCATTTTATGTTTTAAATTATATGTGTATATATATATATATATATATATATATATATATATATATATATATATATATATGTTGTTTTTAAAAGTATCTTCATACCAAATTTTAGAAGAGTATATACCAAACAATAAATACATGTTACCTATGAGATAGAGAATTGGTGGATGTCCAGGCATACCTCAGAAATATTGCAGAACTAGCTCCAGACCACTGGAATAAAGCAATTATTGCAATAAAGCAAGTCTCATGAATTTTGGGGGCTCCTAGTGCATATAAATGTTATGTTTACACTATGCTACAGTCTATTAAGTGTGTCATAGCACTATATCTATAAAAAAATGTACATATCCTAATTTAAAAATTAATGCTGTTGGAAATGTGACGTTGATAGTTTTGCTTAATGCAGGATTGCCATAAACCTTCAATTCACTGAAAAAAAAAACAGTATCTGTGAAGCACAATAAAGTAAAGCACTATACAATGAGGTATGTCTATACTGAAGCAAATGAATCTTTTAAACTATAAATTATACTTTTATAATTTACAAAAATCATCAGCATTAGCTTTCCTTGATATGTTGAAAAGCCTGGGCTCCTGTCCCAACTCTATTTCTGAACATGTGACTTTTAGCAAACCATAAACTCTGAATTTTTAATTTCTCATTTGTTAAATAGAGATAATGCAGGCTGTCATATCTACACAGCAAGCCATTCAGTTCAGTTCAGTCGCTCAGTCATGTCCGACTCTTTGCGACCCCATGAACTGCAGCATGCCAGGCCTCCCTGTCCATCATCAACTCCTGGAGTTCACTCAAACTCACGTCCATCAAGTCAGTGATGCCATCCAGCCATCTCATCCTCTGTCGTCCTCTTCTCCTCCTGCTCCCAATTCCTCCTAGGATCAGAGTCTTTTCCAATGAGTCAACTCTTCGCATGAGATGGCCAAAGTACTGGAGTTTCAGCTTTAGCATCACTCCTTCCATTGGGAAAGATAAATGGAAAGTGAATGGTAACATGCTTTCAAAAAGCCAAAAAAAAAAAAACCCCAAAACAAAAAAACACCCCAAAAACCACTGTACAAATGCCAGGAGAACAGGAAAGTGAACTAAAAACAAACATGGAATACCTTCCAAAGACATAAAAAATGCCTTTTATAATTCCCTCTCTGCAGATGGAGACATTGATTCTTTTGACAATTGAAAGCATCATAAAGAAATGTCCCAATTTTTGGAAGAGTTTCAGAAGGACAGATGTTAACTCTTCTCTAAATGTTTGATAGAATTTATCTGTAAATCCATCTGGTCCTTTACTTTTGTTTGTTGGAAGTTTTTAAATCAAACTTTCAAATTCAGTACTTGTGATTGGTCTGTTCATGTTTTCTGTTTCTTCCTGGTTCAGTCTTAGAAGGTTGTATCTTTCTAAGAATTTATCTATTCCTTCTAGGTTGTCCATTTTACTGGCAAATAATTGCTTCTTGTAGTTTCTTATGCCCTTTGTATGAATATTTCTGTGGTATCCATAGTAACTTCTCATTTTTCATTTCTGAATTTATTGATTTGAGCCCTCTCACTTTTTTTGTGATGAGTTTGGCTACCTAAGGAGGCAAAAGACCTATACTCCAAAAGCTATAAGATACAAATGAAATAAATCAAAGATGACACAAACAGATGGAAAGATACATCATGTTCTTACATTAGAAGAATCAACACTGTCAAATGCCTATATTCCCCAAGGCAATCTATAGATTCAATGTAATTCCTATTAAATTACCAATAGCATTTTTCACAGAACTAGAAAAAAAATTTACATTTTTTGTAGAAATACAAAAGACCTGAATATCCAAATTAATCTTGAGAAAGAAAAACTGAATGGGAAGAATCAGGATCCCTGACTTCAGGTTACACTATAAAACTAGTCATCAAAACACTACGGTACTGGCACAAAAACAGAAATATAGGTCAGTGGAGCAGAAAAGAAAGTTCAGAGATAAACCCACATACCTGTGTTCAGCTAATCTACAACAAAGGAGACAGGAATATATAATGGAGAAAAGACAGTCTCTTTAATAAGTGGTGTTGGGAAAATTGAACAGCTACATGTAAAAAAAAAAAAAAATGAGGTTAGAACACTCCCTAATGCTATTCACAAAAATAAAATCAAAATGGACTAAAGACCTAAATGTAAGGCCAGATACTGTAACTCTTAGAGGAAAACATAAGCAGAACACTCTCTGACCCAAATCAAGCAATATATCTTTTGATTCACCTCCTAGTGTAATGAAAATAAAAGCAAAAATAAATGAATGTGACCTAATAAAGGCTTTTGCACAGCAAAGAAAATCACAAAGAAAATGAAAAGACAATCCACAGATAAAATGTTTGCAAATGATGTAACTGGCAAGAGATTAATTTCCAAAGTCTACAAACAGCTCATGCAGCTCAAATAAAAAAAAAAAAATTAAAAATGGGCAGAAAATCTAAATAGACATTCCTCCAAAACAGACATACAGATGACAAAAGAATACATGAAAAGATACTCAACATCATTAATTATTAGAAAATTGAAAATCAAAACAACAATGAGGTATCACCTCACATTGGTCAGAAATAGCCATCACCAAAAATATCAACAAACAAATTGCTAGAGAGAGTGTAGAGAGAAGGGGACCCTCCTACACTGTTGGTGGGAATGTAAATTGGTACAACATTATGAAGAATAGTATGGAGGTTCCTTAAAACTAAATATAAAACTAGCATATGGCCCAGCAATCCCTCTCCTGGACATATATCTTGAAAAAAATCACAATTCAAGAAGATATATGCCACCCCATTATTCATCAGAATGCTATTTATGACAGAAAAGAAATGGAAGCACCCTAAATGTCCATTGATGGGGAATTGGATAAATAAGATGTGGTGCAATACAATAGAATATTAGTCACAAAAAAAGTGAAATAATGCCATTTGCACGTACATGGGTGGATCTAGCGATTATTATACTAAGTGAAGCCAGTCAGAGAAAGACATCATACAATATTAATTATATGTGGAATCTAATAAAATCAATACAAATGAACTTATTTGCAGAACATAAACAGACTCACAGATCTTGAAATCAAACTTATGGTTACCAAAGTGGAATCAAAGGGGGAGTGGTAAATTAAGAACCTGGGAGTAACATACTCAGATTATTATATATAAAATAGGCAACTAATGAGGACCTACTGTATAGCACAGGGAACTCTACTCAATATTCTGTAATAACTTATATGAGAAAAGAGTCTGAAAAAAAGGGATATATATATATATGATTCACTTTGTTGTTCACCTGAAACTAGCACAGTATTGTAAATCACTTATATGCTAATAAAAAATTTAAAAAAAAGAGATGTCCTAGAGAAAAAGGCTGAAGTTGTCAACCTTAAGAAGCAGGCTGAAGGAGGAGAGGGCCAGGATGCAGTCTTAAGGAGGCCCAGGGGAAGGTGACTGCATGATTTAACTCTGCAGAAATCAACAAATCAACCCTTATTTTAAGAGCCAGTACCTGAGTATTGTTTTAAGTCACAGAACTGTCATAAAGCTACCTCTGCAAGAGTTTGTCTTCACTCTTAAAGAATTTTGGTCTTAATAGGTCATTGGCCTATTTGATATTTGTTAGTAAGAAGAAATTCATTTCAGTAGAGTAATTGGACTCCAGAAACAACGGAGAAGTGACTTGTATGAAGATTACTTAATTTGGGTACAATTCTTTTCTGAACTTTATACCATAGAGAAATTGCCACAAGTGTCTTGCTAGCCCACAGCAGTAAATACATATAGAAGATGAATGTTCTGAGAAGAGGAAGTAATTTTAAAGCTGTATATTTTGATTAATATTTTTATTTTAAAATGACCTGTTATATTCGGCTTCAGGATTTCAAACTTTCAGAGTACAAAGAGACACAATAATATTTAACACATTACAAGCCTACAAGGCAAAAACTATGATTATTCTCCATTTACTGTATCACCTCCAGGCCAGTGGTGCTAAACAAACATTAAATTATTAGAAAACTTGGCCTTAAAGGGAAGGCTTATGAAATGGAGATCATCCTGTAACCATCACAGAGCATTTACAAGACCTCTTGTGACTAGTGCAAGCATCTGAATAAATAAAAGTTTCATTGGAATTTATTCCAGTTCTTAAGCCATGCTTTTAGATCTCCAGGTGAGGGGTGGCGGCCAGGTGGGGGGGGGAGTGGGGGTATGACCATGTTTTTATTGTGCCCCTGTTGAACCTCCTGTGCCTAGTACTGTTTGACACATGACTGGCTCTCAATAAACATTTGCTAATCATCGAAAAAGCAAGAGAGTTCCAGAAAAACATCTATTTCTGCTTTATTGACTATGCCAAAGCCTTTGACTGTGTGGATCACAACAAACTGTGGAAAATTCTGAAAGAAATGGGAATACCAGACCACCTGACCTACCTCTTGAGAAACCTATATGCAGGTCAGGAAGCAACAGTTAGAACTGGACATGGAACAACAGACTGGTTCCAGATAGGGAAAGGAGTAAGTCAGGCTGCATATTGTCACCCTGCTTATTTAACTTCTATGCAGAGTACATCATGAGAAACGCTGGACTGGAAGAAGCACAAGCTGGAATCAAGATTGCCAGGGGAAATATCAATCACCTCAGATATGCAGATGACCACCACCCTTATGGCAGAAAGTGAAGAGGAACTAAAAAGCCTCTTGATGAAAGTGAAAGAGGAGAGTGAGAAAGTTGACTTAAAGCTCAACATTCAGAAAATGAAGATCATGGCATCTGGTCCCATCACTTCATGGGAAATAGATGGGGAAACAGTGGAAACAGTGTCAGACTTTATTTTTTTGGGCTCCAAAATCACTACAGATGGTGATTGCAGCCATGAAATTAAAAGACACTTACTCCTTGGAAGGAAAGTTATGACCAAACTAGATAGCATATTCAAAAGCAGAGACATTACTTTGTCAACAAAGGTCCATCTAGTCAAGGCTATGGTTTTTCCAGTGGTCATGTATGGATGTGAGAGTTGGACTGTGAAGAAAGCTGAGTGCTGAAGAATTGATGCTTTTGAACTGTGGTGTTGGAGAAGACTCTTGAGAGTCCCTTGGACTGCAAGGAGATCCAACCAGTCCATTCTAAAGGAGATCCGTCCTGGGTGTTCTTTGGAAGGACTAATGCTAAAGCTGAAACTCCAGTACTTCGGCCACCTCATGCGAAAAGTTGACTCCTTGGAAAAGACTCTGATGCTGGGAGGGATTGGGGGCAGGAGGAGAAGGGGACAACAGAGGATGAGATGGTTGGATGGCATCACCAACTCGATGGACGTAAGTTTGAGTGAACTCTGGGAGTTGGTGATGGACAGGGAGGCCTGGCGTGTTGCAATTCATAGGGTCGCAAAAAGTCGGACACGACTGAGCAACTGAACTGAACTGAAAATCAGTTTATCAGTATTTGCTTGTAGTTGAACAAAATTTTCAAACTCCAATTTCATGCCTTGTCTATTTGTCTTCAATTTTCCACTACCTTCCCATTTGTCTTGATTCACTGAGTCATTTACACACATTTGACTTATCCTTTTCTTGTGTTTATTCAGTCGTTCATCTTTTGAGCATCTGCTATCAGCCAGGTTTCTATGTTCTAGAGCATGTGTATCCATGCCCTCAACTTTCAAAAAACTCATGATCTAGCCCCCAACACACCACCCACCTTAAATCCTCATTAATAATAATCTCAGAGCTATATTTTCTCTTTCTGCTATATCTGCATCTGACCCACTATCCACCAAAAGCATATTTATCTTTCTCTTCAAGTGATTATGTGTATGTGTGTATACTTTACATTCCATGCTCTAGATATTTATTAATCTAGATATTTATACCCATCCATTATGCATTACTAACAGACCATGATTTTGTTTTAAGCACTTAGCTTCATACAATTCCTAGCTTTCATTGTAGCTGAAGTAGTCATGTAACAGTTTCTGGATAAGGATATATAAGCAGAAGTTGCAAGGTGGAACTTCCACAAAAGCTCTTTAAAAAGAATCCTGAGATGGATGAACCTAGAGCCTATTATACAGAGTGAAGTAAGTCAGAAAGAAGAAAACAAATATTGCATACTAATACATATATATAGAATCTAGAAAGATTGTGCTGATGAAATTATTTTCAGGTCACCAATGAAGACACAGACATAGAGAACAGACTTATGGACATGGGAGGGTGAGGAAAGAGAGGGTGAGATGTATGGAGAAAGTAATATGGAAAGTAATACATTACCATATGTAAAATAAATAGCAAATGGGAAATTGCTGTATGACTCAGGGAATTCAAACCTGGGCTCTGTAACAACCTTGAGAAGCAGGATGGGGAGGGAAGCGGGAGGGCGGGTTCAAAAGAGAGGGGACATATGTATACCTATGGCTGATTTATATTGATGTTTGGCAGAAACCAACACAACTCTATAAAGCAATTACATTTAATTAAAAATTAACTGAAAAAGCACACAGAAAATTTAAGATAAATAATTTAAAGAAAAAAAAAGGAGAAGCCTCTGTGGAAATACATGTTTTACCCCGATCTCTTACCCCATCTTACAAACTGGAATATGGACCTAATGCTATAGGTATTTCATGACAAACCACAAGACAAGAAGGCTATGGAATAATGACACATGCCAGGGATGGCTAAGCAGAAATACAGAGCAAGCTTCAATTTCTGATGGCACTGATGCTACACCAGTCCCAGGTTGTCAGTCTCCAGATTTCTCATACATGTATGTTTATGATAAACAATTGTGACCCATGGGCCTTTCTTCCCAACCACACCTGTTTCACTTCTGCCATAGACCCTTTTACCGTCCAGCTCATCTACTTATTGCCACCAAAATGGACCATAACTCTGTGCCTTTGATTCTTTTGTTCCCTCCGACTGGATACAAGCTCTCTCCCATTCCTTTCTAGATATCTAACTCCTACCCTCTTGTGTAAGGTTAAGACTACAAGGTAGAAAGAATATGAGCTTTTTCACGAGGCTGGCCTAGGTTTAAATCATAGCTCCCTTGTTAACCAACATGATGATCCTAGATGGTAACCCCAGTGTCTCTCTGTCTCTTTATCTATAAGATGGAGATGAAAGTATCTATTTCATAGGGTGGTTTTGAATGAGGGTCAAAAACTATAGCCTGTGAGCCAAATCCAGTCCATGGCCTGTTTTTGTAAGTAAAGTTTTAATGGAACACAGAGCTATCCATTGCTTACATATTTATTACTGCCATCATGCCAAAACAATAGGCTTGAATACTTGTGGTAGAGACTCTGACCTACAGAATCAAAAAGATTTATACTCCAGCCTTCAATGTTGAGTTCCAAGAAATAAATAAATGTTGAGAGCCCAGGATAGCACTGTTACGTAGTAGTCTACTCAGTAAAGGTAATGATGAGGGCTTGGATGGAGGGGACATGTGGCAAGGGAAGTGTTGTCCAGAAGATTGATGGACTAGGTCTTCCAGGAAGTCATTACAGATAGAGAGTCAAACTCTCAGCTTCCAAATCCAGAAACAATTTGGCTAGTGTCTAAAAATAGGATCTTGTCTCAAAGCAGATAAAAAAACAAATGAAGCTCACAAAAGACTAATGGGTAAAACAGTATAAACTTGTTACAGGAAACCCTTGGCATTGCTAGAAAGAAAAGTTCTTTCAACTAGTTGGAAGTAACTCTAGTTTAGCTATAGTAAAATGTCACTGTTTCTATTAAGAAATGAATTTGGATTTCTAAAGCTGACAGAAAAAAAGATATTCAGCCAGTGGGTAAGCACTTATTAAGCAGCTATGCATATCTCAATGAGGCTTTTGTTCCTCTGCTTACCTAAATCTTGGGATGTAAAGGCAGCACCAGTGGTAAAAAGCCAATTGCCAGTGCAGGAGATGTAAGGGGCATGGGTTCGATCCCTGGATTGGGAAGATCTTCTGGAGAAGGAAATGGCAACCCATTCCAGTACTCTTGCCTGGAGAATCTCGTGGACAGAGAAGTCTTGCTGGCTACAGTTCAGAGTCACACAGAGTCAGACACGACTGAAGCAAAGCTAGCAGGCAAGCAGTGTGATAGAGACTTTATTTCTAAGTGTAAAAATATCCCCTGCTTCCCTAGAATTAAAAAAAAAACAAACAACTCCAGCTGATCATGTTTTAACAGAAGCAAATAGGAAATGAAGGAAAATTAAAGTAAAAGTGATATTTCTTAGCCAAAATAAGAAAGTTTTCAGTGACCAGAAGAGTAGAACTTACTAAGATATAGACTCATTATACTTATTCCAATGGGGAAAACTATAAAGTATACATAGGGAAAAAGTATTATATTTTGTAACAAATAGCATATGCTATCATGGTATTTGCAAATTTGAGAATTCATAGAAGAAGGGAAGGAAGATGGGGAGAGGGAGGGAGTCAATGAGGTGAACAAAAAGAAAGTGCTATGAAAGGGAGAGAGAGGAAGAAAAGAAGGGGAGAAGGAAGGAAGGAAGGAAGGAAAGAAGGAAGGAAGGAGAGGGATAGAGAACAACAAAGGGGGAGGGAGGGAGGAAAGGACTCCTAACAAATTTCTGGAGAGCACATTCTGTTCTCCCAAAATTGTTCCCTTAAATTGTAATCTTAAAATAAGCTTCACCAAAAAGAATATCTTATGGTCAAACACATTTTGGAAATGCTTAATATTCATTCTTTCATGGAGAATAATCATGAACATTAGCATATCTAATGCTCTGAAAGGCCTGTAGGAAAAGTCAAACTTGCACATTTGACTTGACCTAGCATCGCTTTAAACTTAATTCATGGTGACTGAAAACACATACACACACAGACACACACACACACACACACACACACACACACACACGATAAAGGCTATGAGTTTGTTCAGTGTCTCACTGACGACTATAGCCCAGAAAATAACTTCTCAGAAGTCTCAGAGAAACTGTTCCAAAGAAGTGTGGTCATAGAGGTTAGTATATATTAATGAATTTGGTATAGGGGGATTTGCACAGTCAGCCACACACTCAGTAGAAGGCAGCTGCTATTTATGGAGAGCAGATGTCTCCATTGATGATTTTAGTGCTTTTCTAGGTATGGGAAGATGCAAGAAACTGGTTTCATAGAATTTTCTCCTGACAATATCTATCAGAAGGCCTGTTTTGGCACTTTTCCTCAGAACAGAGTGCCTCATTCCTAATCTCCACTTTGAATTCCTCACATGGTGTATTGGAGGTGTGAAATGAAAATATTTCCTTCCATGTTAATCAATAAGAAATGTCACAGCTACCAGTGATTTCTGACCTCCAAATGTGAATGAGGGCTCCCCAAACTGCAATCCAGTGTATGCTGCCACTCCAATGGTGATTGCTGAGGAGCTAGGGGAATGCAAGAAAAAAGGTAAACAAGGAAACAGGATGGGCCCCAGATAGCTGTTGAGTAACTCCAGGAGTTGGTGATAGACAGGGAAGCCCAGTGTCTTGCAGACCACGGGTTTGCAAAGAGTCAGCACGACTGAGTGTCTGAACTGAGCTGAGTCGCGGTGTGTGAACTGAGGAATTCCAGGTGTTTAAGTTGGATTTAGAAAAGGCAGAGGAACCCAAGATCAAAATGCCAACAGCCGCTGGGTCATCGAAAAAGCAAGAGAATTCTAGAAAAACATCTACTTCTGCTTCATTGACTATATTAAAGCCTTTGACTGTGTGAATCACAACAAACTATGGAAAATTCTTCAAGAGATGGGTATACCAGACCACCTTACCTGCCTCCTGAGAAATCTGTATGCAGGTCAGGAAGCAACAGTTAGAAACAGACATGGAACAACAGACTGGTTCAAAATTGGGAAAGGAGTAAGTCGAGGCTGTATACTGTCACCCTGCTTATTTAACTTATACGCAGAGTACATCACAAGAAATGCTGGGCTGGATGAGGCAAAAGCTGGGATCAAGATTTCCAGGAGAAATATCAATAACCACAGAAAAACAGATGACACCATCCTTATGGAAGAAAGCAAAGAAGAGCTAAAGAGCCTCTTGATGAAAGTGAAAGAGGAGAGTGAAAAAGTTGGCTTAAAACTCAACATTCAAAAACTAAGATCATGGCATCCAGTCCCATCACCTCATGGCAAAAAGATGGGGAAACAATGGAAACAGGGACAGACTTTATTTTCTTGGACTCCAAAATCACTGCAGATGGTGACTGCAGCCATGAAATTAAAAGATGTTTGCTCCTTGGAAGAAAAGCTATGACAAAACTAGACAGCATTTTAAAAAGCAGAGACATTACTTTGATGACAAATGTCCATCTCGCCAAAGCTATGGTTTTTCCAGTAGTCATGTACAAATGTAAGAGTTAGACCATAAAAAAGGCTGGGCAGCAAACAATTGATGCTTTTGAACTGTGGTTTTGGAGAAGACTCTTGAGAGTCCCTTGGTCTACAAGGAGATCCAACCAGTCAATCCTAAATAAAATCAACCCTGAATATTCATTGGAAGGACTGATGCTGAAGCTGAAACTCCAATACTTGGCCACCTGATGCAAAGAACTGACTCATTTGAAAAGACCCTGATGTTGGGAAAGATTTCAGGCAGGAGGAGAAGGGGATGACAGAGAACGAGATGGTTGGATGGCATCACCAACTGGATGGACATGAGTATGAGTGAGATCTGGGAGTTTATGATGGACAGGGAAGCCTGGCATGCTGCAGTCCACGGGATCACAAAGAATCAGACACAACTGAACTGATATGAAAGGAATGAATTCAGTGAGCCCAGAGGCTTGCATCTTCCCATACATGAAATGATAAATTCCTTAACTTGATACCTGATCTTTGATGTTCAGACTGCCTACTCCCTTTGTTGCAATCTCGTATATAGTCTGACTTCTCCCTGCCTCTTTGGGGCAGTTTTCTCAGAGCTATTGAAATGCTGTCTCCTGGCTTCAAGTCCTAAACATTCCCACCAAATAAAATAATTCTCTACTTTCAGGTTGTGACTAAATTTTTTTCTCAACAGAGGTCAGTGACTGCTGAGACTAATGACCTAATCCTTGCAGAGCTTGATGAGAAGCAAGAATCTTTGGTTGGCATTCACCACAATGACCTTTAAAACCTACTAATATCCAAACCAAAAAACATTTAAGTGTCTTTAAGTAAAGCATACCAACGACATATTCTTAAACAAAATGCATCCAGAATTTCATGTGCTTTTAAAAATTGTGTTCTTGTCCACAAATGATCAGGTTTGAATTCTATGAACATCCAATAGAGGCTTGAAGTTTGTCATTATCAAGCAATACACTAATAACTCTTGCCCTGGTTTCAACTAACTAAAGTTTATAAAACTATGACTTTTCTGTCCCTCCGTTTCTTCTCATTTTTCATAAAGTGACAAGAGCAGATGAAACAAAAGAGTTAAATCTCACTCGAACATCTCTAGGCTAAAACAGCACTATTTCATAACCAAACTGTTAGTAGTATCTGGTGGCCTATATACTCATAACTGGCATGTGAAGATATATTTCTCAGAAGTCAAACATTCCAACAGAGAAGCTCTATACAAGGTAAAAGAGGAACTCAAAAATGTTGTCAGTACTTCCTGGGTATCAGGAAAGTCTCCAGTGAAAAGGCATACCTTCAGTCAGTATTGAAAAATAAGTCACCGATTCCCAGAAGAATAGGGAGATGGAGAGGAGGGCCTAGAGGCAGAATGAATAAAGGCAAGAGTCACAGGCTTTTGAGGAAATGCTCCATCAGTACACAGTACAAATTGTTTCAACTGAAACTATTATGTTAACCTTTGATGTTGGAACATTTGATAGGTCTATACATAATTAAAACCTAGCTTAGGCATTGTGTCATTGTGATTTGTATTTGTAAAAAAATATTTTTTAAACTCTTGGACATGGAAAGACTCTCCCTGTACAGGCAAATGCTACAGCTTTGGAGATAGAGGCTTTGGCACTAGAATGCCTCTGGCTAAGAAATAAAGGAAGGTGAATATGTTAACCAGGTTGGTATGCATTGTGTCAGATAGTTTCATCTAAGAGAGTCCCTTGGACTGCAAGGAGATCCAATCAGTCCTTCCTAAAGGAGGCCAGTCCTGGGTGTTCATTAGAAGGACTGATGCTGAGGCTGAAACTCTAATACTTTGGCCACCTCATGCAAAGAGTTGACTCATTGGAAAATATCCTGATGCTGGGAGGGATTGGGGGCAGGAGGAGAAGGGGACAACAGAGGATGAGATGGCTGGATGGCATCACCAAGTCAATGCACATGAGTTTGGGTGAACTCTGGGAGTTGGTGATGGACAGGGAGACCTGGCGTGCTGTGATTCATGGGGTCGCAAAGAGTCGGACATGACTGAGTGACTGAACTGAACTGAAGAGGTCAAAGGGAAACTCAGACCAGCAATCATGGATCTGGCAGTAGAAAGCAAAAATTTGCAAACTACCACTTCAGGCTTAAGTGCAAAACAAACTTTATTAAAGCATAGATAGCCTCTCAGAAGGAGAGCAGGCTATTTCTGGGAAGTGAAACCAGCCCTCCCATACAGGCTGAGGGTGTTTATTAGCAGTTGTTCTGCAAGGAGACAGGTGTGATCATGGGTGAGTGCCAGGAGATTGCTATTTGATTGACTGTCCCGAGTTCTATAATAAGTTTGTTATTGAGTATGTCCTTACCGTTGATTTGTTCAGGAGAGCCCAACCAGGGGAGGGCAAAGCCACATATAGCTGTCATTATAATGTTGGTATAATGAGTTTGGGTTTACTAGAATTTGTACACTTGTCTAGTGTGGGCATGCACAGCCCAGAGACATTCTCTCCTGTTACTGCTCCCTCTTTACCAGGATAAGTTGCCCACCACCTGGCCACTTTCACTGATTCTGGGTGAGGTCAGGAGAGTGTCTTCAGATGGTTGGGGCCTAATCAGACTATTTCCCTCTTGTCTTTAACTGCCATCACCTCTTTGCTGCTACTTGCAAGGAAGGGTTCCCAGACGGCTGGGGCTTGGCTTGGTTACTCTTCTCTTGTCTTTCTGCCCCTGTCACCTCCTTGCTACTAATGTCTAACTACCTACCTAACAAATGGAGACTTGGAATGGAGGTCAAAGTCCACTTTGTCTGCAAGCCGAACTAGATACTCTTAATTTAATATTTATACTGCTTGGTGATTTGTGGGGAAACCCTAGTTATACTGGGCAGATGGTAAGACTTGGAAAATGTAAACTCTATGTTCCCCATATGAGATGATCAATCTGGAGCTTTAGGAAAACATTTATGCTGAGAACCAGAAGACATTTAGGACAGAAGCAGTCTAACACAGGTGGCCATGGGTCTGTGTACCCAGAACAGATGGAGGCCACTTCAGAAGAATTATGAGAAGATCTAACAGAGTAGTGACTTAGGGTTTAGAAGCCTGGGAGAGGGTCAGTTCCAGGATGAAACATGAATGTGAATTCATCTGAAATGGGGAATATATGTTTGTAAGGTGGGTTCCTGAACCCAATTTCAACATGTTGGATCAGGCAACAAGTAATTCTCAGACACCACCTGGATGCCCCACAATTCAACTCAGTTATGACACTATCTACCCAGAGGCAGCAACAGATCCCACAAGTAAAGGGCTCAGTCCTACAAGACTGTTTCCCCCTCTCCATTTCAGATGCCAGTCACAAGTCCACGTTGTCAACTGTGCTTCTGACCAATGCTCCTCCAACTCAAGATGCCAATCACAAATCCAGGTTGTTGCCTGTACTTCTAACCAACTAGCTATAAATCACAGGTTCCCAAGTTTCCTCCTTGGCTTTAATTAATTTGCTAGAGTGGGGCTTGCAGAACTCAGAGAAACATCTTCCTTACTAGATCACCAGTGTGTTATAGAAGGACATAACTCAGAAACATCCAGATGGAAGAGATGCACAGGACAAGGTGTGGGGAAAGGACTCATTGAGCATGCCACTCTCTCAGCACTCAATGGGCCCTTTCCTCACATCTTGTCCTGTGCACCTGGAAGCTCTCCAAACCATCTCCATTTGGGGGTCTTACGAGGTCTTCATTATATAAGCATAATTGTTTGAATCATTGACCATTGGAAATTGATTCAATTTCAGCCTTTCTTACCTCCCTGGACGTTGAAGGAGTAAGACTAAAAGTTCCAACCCTCCAATCACTTTGTTGAGTCATTGGAAACCAGCCTCATCCATAGGTGTCCTCAAAAGTCCTTATTAATATAATAAAAGACACTTTTATGGCTTTCACCACATAGGCAGTTCCAAAGGTGTTGAGAACTCTGTGCTGGAAATGGGAGGGAGACCAAATATAATTCTTTATTTGTATTACAACTCACAATGACACAATGCCTAAACTAGGTTTTAATTATGTATAGACCTATCAAATATTCCAACATCAAAGGTTAACATAATAGTTTCAGTTGAAACAATTCGCATGAACTGTACTGTGTACTGATGGAGCATTTCCTCAAAAGCCTGTGACTCTTGCCTTTATTCATTCTGCCTCTAGGCCCTCCTCTCCATCTCCCTATTCTTCTGGGAATCGGTGACTTATTTTTCAATACTGACTGAAGGTATGCCTTTTCACTGGAGACTTTCCTGATACCCAGGAAG
Organism: Budorcas taxicolor; assembly: GCF_023091745.1. Classification (NCBI taxonomy): domain Eukaryota; kingdom Metazoa; phylum Chordata; class Mammalia; order Artiodactyla; family Bovidae; genus Budorcas; species Budorcas taxicolor. Next base: position 72,874,247 of record NC_068919.1, read on the forward strand.
TACTGACAACATTTTTGAGTTCCTCTTTTACCTTGTATAGAGCTTCTCTGTTGGAACGTTTGACTTCTGAGAAATATATCTTCACATGCCAGTTATGAGTATATAGGCCACCAGATACTACTAACAGTTTGGTTATGAAATAGTGCTGTTTTAGCCTAGAGATGTTCGAGTGAGATTTAACTCTTTTGTTTCATCTGCTCTTGTCACTTTATGAAAAATGAGAAGAAATGGAGAGACAAAAAAGTCATTTACTAAACACCTAAGCTTATCTATCTGAGTAATACATTAGCAAGCATTATAAACAGAACAGTCTGAAAGAATAAAGTGACAATGCATAGTTGATACACATCAGTCTATTAACAAAGATCTGATGAATGAATAAAGAAATCTATCCAAACTACTAAAAGGAAGCCTTCAAAGGTACTTCATAGGAGATAGATTTTCTACTGGGCTAAGTAAAACATACGACAAAGAAATGCTGGGCCTTTTCTGGGGATCAAGAAAGGGCTTACTGAAAAGCCTATACTTTGGCTTGGAATTTATGACATTTTTTCTTTCAGCTTGGGATATTAAACTTGCAAAAGTTGGAGAGCTCTGATGCAAAGCCGGAGGATAAGGAGGTGGATTGGTTGAAATCTAGTCCTTGAGCTGAAAAGCCATGGATATATTGTTCTGGGCCGAGCAGGGTAACACATCTATAGAGAACTGGACTGGAATGCAGAAGAACTTGGTTCCAAGTTGATTTTGACACTAAACAGCAGTCTCAGTCTTTCAAAGATCATTTGAAATCTAAATACACTTTTTCAGAATTATATCTCCCCAGTGTACCTCAAGTTAAATTCTGTAAATGAAAACATGAGCCAAAATTGGCTATATAAACATAAGCTGTTAATGATCTATAAAATTGAATCATGGTACTAAATATCCTCTCAGGTTTCTTCCAGCTCTGAGAAATCTAGGGCTTCCCTGGTGGCTCAGACAGTAAAGAATCTGTCTGGAATGTGGGAAAACTGGGTTCAATCCCTGGGTCAGGATGATCCACTGGAGAAGAGAATGACTACCCACTGTAGTATTCTTGCCTAGAAACTCCCATGGACAGAGGAGCTTGGTGGGCTACAGTCCATGGAGTTGCAAAGAGCTGGACATGACTGAGTGACTAAGATAAGATCGGCTCTTATCTCCAAAATAGTATGTGTATTTTTGAAAGAATACCATATAAGTATTAACTTCCTAAGATGCACTTCCTAACTTCCCTATGCAGATAGACTGAAATGTAAATAAAATTGTCAAATGTTTGACATTTTTGTAAAGAACAAAAGTGACATTTATTAGGGGACCCAGAGGAAAGCTCCACTTGAATTTCAACATTTAATGAAAAAATGTGTCCATACTTTTCTTTTATTGCTCTAACTTCCCAATATCAATTGATAGTAAAGGATCATAACCCAGGCCTTGGTGCCCTGAGTGTAGAAAGGGCAACAAGGTGCATTTCATCTCTTTTATCTGAACTAGCCTTTCATAGAGTGGAGAAACAGATTTTTCAGTAGAGCTCCAACTAGCCAAAACACTCCAGGGTCTGACTTTCCGCTGATGTTTCCTACCAAACATCTAACCTCTTTTCTTCAGGCAGTAAAATATTTCTTGATCAGAAAAGAGGAGGCCACTAGGCCCAGGCTCAAATAGAGCAAAGGCAGTATATTTTTAGAACAAGAGGGTCAAGATGCAATTTGTTTCATGTTTTCAGGAAACCTATTAACAGTAACAATAGTATTACTATCATCTGTGTCATATTTTACAGACATAGTCTCATGATCAGCATCATTTTTAATCAGTGATTGAACTCATTTAGCAAAACTGATTTTAACTTAATATATATTGTTATTCATTAAAAGCAGCTTCTTATTTTTGTGATTTTTCTCCTTAAGATTTTCCTGAGAGAAGTCAGTCTACTTAATTTAAAACAAGAGAACCTCGTGAAATATTAATAAGAAAATTTAAAAATCATTTCTAAGGCTGGACTCGATCTCAGTCAAAATCAGTTTCCCACTTCCATCTGTTTCTTCAAGATTCATGGGAAGCAGGTGTGCCAGCTGGATCAGGAAATTCTAGAGTAAAATGAAATTTTCTTACTAAAAATGTAGACTTCATAGCTTGTCAGCAAACATAAGTTTGAGATATTTTGTGCAAATATTTCCCCAGAATAGCCCACAGTATGCTGCTTGGGAAATGTTTGAGAAAGAAGGCTGAATTCAGTCAAGGAAGTTTGTGATCATGGAAGACAAGATGCTCTATAGAAGTTTCTGATTTTTCAGATCTTGTACCCATTTTCTTCTCTTCTGCGCATTTTCTCTCTTCTTCCTGATGCCACAGCTCAGTGGGGTGCATCTATATTTAGTATTTCCTTTGTATAAATGGGAACCTATAATCTCCTCATACTTGGCAAGGATGATTCACTTTGTTGTTTTCTTGCTGTTGTTGCTAATTGGAGAATTACCTCAGGGCAGCCTTGTGCACAAAATGTGGTTCTGCTCTAGGCTGAATTTTCATTAGATTAAAAAAGTTGGTAATAAAGACCATTCCAAAACCACAATATTTTAACTTGAAATATTTAATGCAAAATATGTAATGATGAAAAACTTATCATTTGGTGATTTTTTAGAAAAATTTTCAAAACACAAAACTGAACAAATAAAGAAAAAAAATCTAAGTCCAGATTTATTGTAAATAGTAACTACATGACTATTTGGGCAGTCATTTTACAGATAGGTGAAATGCATCACCCCTAAATATTTATTGCGCTTCCATTTACCTGAGAATTTTGTACTGGGGATTAAGTAGTATGTATCCACAAAGAAAATGCTATCTTATAGTAAAAGAAGTCATATGGCCTGAAAGTTTAATAGAATACAAGAATTGAATAGTAAATTAACCTAAATTATTACTTGATGAATTTTCCACAGTTGAGTTCAGAAAAGATGAATTCATTAGGGGCAAATGTCTGTTTAGGATATGTAAAAGTTTCACAAAGATAGATTAAAAAATTAGCCTAAAGTTGTCTAGACTTTGTCCAGGGAGAGGAGAAAGAGGAACACTTCTTATAGGATTGGAAGTCCATTCAATACTAATTAAGTGTACACTGCACTCTGTGCCACACTCTTCTTTAGGTCACAGGCCCACAAAGTTGGGCAGAACAGATATAATCCCTGCCCTGGTGGAGTCGTTACCTGGTCCCATAAAACATAGCCAACAAGGCAAATACTGGGGACAGTGAATGGCCCAGCAAGCAAAAGTGGAAAACTCCTATAAGTACAGGGTAGGGAATAAATGTCAGTGGGTTCAGTTCAGTTCAGTTCAGATCAGTCGCTCAGTCGTGTCCGACTCTGCGACACCATGAATCGCAGCACGCCAGGCCTCCCTGTCCATCACCACCTCCCGGAATTCACTCAGACTCACGTCCATTGAGTCCGTGATGCCATCCAGCCATCTCATCCTTGGTCATCCTCTTCTCCTCCTGCCCCCAATCCCTCCCAGCATCAGAGTCTTTTCCAATGAGTCAACTCTTCGCATGAGGTGGCCAAAGTACAGCTTTAGCATCATTCCTTCCAAAGAAATCCCAGGGTTGATCTACTTCAGAATGGACTGGTTGTATTTCCTTGCAGTCCAAGGGACTCTCAAGAGTCTTATCCAACACCACAGTTCAAAAGCATCAATTCTTCAGCACTCAGCCTTCTTCACAGTCCAACTCTCACATCCATACATGACCACAGGAAAAACCATAGCCTTGTCTAGACAGACCTTAGTCGGCAAAGTAATGTCTCTGCTTTTGAATATGCTATCTAGGTTGGTCATAACTTTCCTTCCGAGGAGTAAGCGTCTTTTAATTTCATGGCTGCAGTCACCATCTGCAGTGATTTTGGAGCCCCAAAAAATAAAGTCTGACACTGTTTCTACTGTTTCCCCATCTATTTGCCGTGAAGTGATGGGACCAGATGCCATGATCTTCATTTTCTGAATGTTGAGCTTTAAGCCAACTTTTTCACTCTCCTCTTTCAATGTCAGTGGGTGCACTGGATGAAATGGGAAAGAGTCTGTGCAAAACTGTTTCCAAGGGTCACATGGTCAAGTAAAACTTCATACAAGCTGATTCTGTTTTCATTCTGACCCCTCAAGCATAGCACACAGGTGAAAGTGTCAGGGGAGTGTGTAATTTCCTCGGTTCTGTCTTGTCACAACAAAAATTTGAAGCAACAGACCAGTGTTACAGCCCTCAGACAGACCAGTGTTACAGCCTTTGGACAGACCAATGTAACAGCTCTCAGACGGACCAGTCTTATAGCTTCATGTTACAGCTCCGTTTTATTTAGAAAGTAAAGGAAAATACATCCTCTAGGCATGAGGGCATGCTGACCCAAAAGACTTGAAGAGAAGAGAGGCCCCTGGCCCAATTTTGGCTCCTCTTTTTATATGTTTTTTTCTTCTCCTCCTGGGTCTGCCCTATGTAAGTTGGGCTAGCCACGAGTGCTGTTTGTTCTACCTGAGGTCCTCACTCTGTTCCTCGGAACTTCCTTTGTTCTATCTTCACGGGTTTTTCCTTTACTTGTCTTTTACCCACCACCATTGTGGACTCCTTTTTCCTATTCTAACTACCTAACAAAAGCAAGTAAAAATGAACAAAACAGATAAGAAGTAGGGAAGGAATTCTACAAGAGCACTCAAACTGGGGCAGGGAGGTTCAGAGCTTACACTAATTTCCAAAATCTGGTTTAAAACTTTTAACTTCATCCAATAGTCCTGTTCTTATCTCCTCGGCTATTGTTCAGTTTCATGCTGAAGTACAATCAGATTGATCACATTGGAACCCTCCTTCTTAGTAGCTGTGTTAACATGTTGCTTACACTCATTGAGCCTCCATTCCTCCACTGTAAATTGTCATAAAGACATAACTGTTTTGAGGATTAAATAAGACAATGGATGTAATGAGTGCTGAAAGAGGAGGTGCTTCAGGAATGCATGTTTCTCTCCTTCCCCACCCTTCACCTCTAATCTCTGCCCAGTCCCCAACATACTGATGCAGGAATAATGGTCCAGGTTCACCAAGCCCTAGGGAATATTCCTTTCTGAAAACTAAACTGCTGCACTTGAACTACTGTATCCTGTGTAAACAAGAAAGAGAAATCACAGATTTGTGAGCAGAGGTCTGATTTCCCTGCCTCATTCCCATTTGGGCATTTCATGCTCTAATACAGCAATTCTATATGAGGGTGGAAAGCACAAGTTGGGGGAGTGGGTGGGAGATAAAGACAGTTCTGAACCTCCTGAGCCAATCTGTTGATGTTACGGGTATGAGGTGCAGGCAGTTAAACAACGGATTGTACTGCAAAAAGGGGTCAGAATTTAGAATGACATTTCAAAGGTTTTGAGGCTCCTATTCTCTGCCCACTCTGCCCCCAGGCTATACTACTTGTTTGAAAACTAATCTCCATTTATGCCTTAAATTGGTTAATGTCTTACCATTCCCAGACTATCTGCACTTAGAACTCTAATTTATAAAATGAGCATATGCTTGTTTAAGGAATATCAAAGTTTATAAGAAATAAGGAGGTTTTTTTTGATAAGTGAGAGGGTTGCCCTAAAATTAGTGTTTGTATTTGGGGAGGAAGTGGCATGAGCAGGTAGTGCTTTGGGCCCAGCATAATGTTTGTCCTGGAGGCAAAGGTATAGGTTTTGTGTGTAGATTCCTAGAAATTCCGCTGTCAATCACTCCTACCGCCAAGCAGTATAGGCCACTGAGCACTGCTGCAGAAAATAACCTTTTACCCTACAACAGTGAAAAGTACACCATCAATAGATTAGATAGTTCTTATTCTAATTATGGGTTGTGTCCAACTCTGGGCAACCCCATGGACTGTAGCATGCCAGGTTTCCCTGCCCTTCACTATCTCCCAGAGTTTGTTCAAACTCATGTCCATTGAGTCGGTGATGCTATCCAACTATCGTATCCTCTGCCACCCTCTTCTTCTCCTGCTCTCCATCTTTCCCAGCATCAGATTTGACGGTAACTGGTTGTGGGGGAGGTGGGAAGGGGTGGAAGCTATTATCTTAAATAAATCTAGTGATAGTTTCTCTTTATTCTATGTCCAATTCACATAAGAGGCCATAAATCTCAAGGTAACTGCCTCTCTTGATTCAGGACTCAGAACAAACACTCAGGCAATGGCTGTTACCAAGTCCAAGCTTGCTCTGCTTGTCACAAGACAGATCAATGAGTCAGAGACAAGGTGCTGAGGCAAGGAATATGACTTCCTTCAGAGAGGTGGCTGACTGAGAAGATGGCAGACTAATGTCTCAAAATAACCATCTTCTGAGAGGGCAGAGGGGGGATCTGGATGACAGATCTTTTTTCTATATCAGAGATGGGGGGGAGGGGTAAGGCAACAAAGCAAAAAAGGCCTTTAATCTTGCAAATATCTCCTAGAATGGCAAGCCTCAGACAGGGAATGTGTTAATTACTTCCTTCCTACCATCTATAGGTAGACGGGGTTCTGAACAAAGGCACTTTAGTTTACAGGTCAGGCTGAGGGGCAGGATTCTCCGGAGCAGGCCACTATATACAATGATAATAACAAAAGCAATGAAAAGAAAGTCAAAGAAACAGTTCCAACATGGAGTCAGAATTGACTTTTCCCTGCAACACCGTGAGAAACTGGTAAATTTGGCGCCATATACTTTTTTTCTTGGAAGTCAAACTATCGCAGTGAATTTTAAAAAGTTTTTCTTTTCCTCTTTTTGAGTCCTTCTCTACTTTAACTGTTCCTAATCTACAGCCTGTGTTGATAACTAAGTCTCTTTTTTCAGAAGATCAAATTCTTATGCAAACTAAATTCCACAGATATTGCCCTGTAACTCTGCATGAGCCATGCTCTGCATCGATTATCTTTTATTTTTATGCCAGTCACATCCTGATGCTTCACTTTATGGTATCATAAAGCACCCTTTGTATTTTGTTTTTCCCTCCCTTTATTTATGCTAACCACATCTTGATGTTTAAACTTATGGTACACTCTTTGCAAACCACCCTTTGTAGTTTGTTTTCCCCCTTTTGGTATTATAGAAAGAAAGTCACAGTGCAATCCACAAAGGACAATGGACCCAACTCCAGCACCAATTGCCAGAACAAAATTACACAGGCCTATTAACGGTTTCCAAACAATGCAAAAGGAAAGAATACAGGATACTACACCTTTGTCCCTTCTCTCCAACCCCTGACTGTGAGCCTCAACCATTGATCCCCTCAATTTCCTATGGAGGGGAGACACAGTCCTTGAGACACCACCTACTGTGTTCTCTTCTCTGCCAACTTGAGGATTATGGCCATATTTCTTTCTATTTCCTCCAAACTCTCTCTGTATTTTTTTATTCAGCTCCAGTGGGCAGAGAAAGCCAAGATTTTGGTGGCAACAAAACCAGAAAGAATTAACTAAAGAATTGTGACACATTTGAAGTGCAAAAAATGCTGAAATCTAAAACAATTATTTATATTTCTTTCTCTATATTATTTCTCAACAGACTGTAAAAAATAATCAATAGAAAATTCAATTAAATGGAGTTTGGAGGCCAGAAGGCAGGGCTCTTGTGTCCTGTGATCATAGCAGAGACCAACAGAGAGAAGAAAGACTCCTCTTCTTTCCTGGCAAGGACTCAGCCAATGAAAAGCCATAGACTTTTTGCTTGCTGTAGCCTTCCCAACTTCATTTTCTCCTCTAAAAAGTGTTCTCCTCTCCTTGCTACGCAGGGATTTGCATGTGGTTGGCCATAGTTACAGACTTAAAATAGCATTCTTTGCTGAACCTGAATAAATGTATTTTTGTTGGAGAAATACTTAGTGGTCTATTTTACACCAGCAAACAATAAACCCTGTTTAAATATGAAAACTTAATATGTATATGTGTGTGTGTATGCATATACACATATATCCTGGAATTAAAGGATAGTGGAGTATTAAAAAGGAAAAAAAATTAAGCAAAGCTATAACAGTGTTTCTGATTTTAAAAAATTAAGATATTAATTTCTATTAGTCCAGGCCCAGGGTTAAAGAAGCCAGGTGTAGGTAACAAGCTAGGTACCAGAAAATTTCTTCTACAATTTTACATCAACTTAAATTGGGGTTGGTGTTCATGATCATACTCCAAGGAAGAGGGAAAAAAGGGTTCTCCTTTTTTGCCACTCACATAATTAAATTTGTGAAAAAATTAATGTTCAAAGCTAAAGTGGAACTAGCATAATAAGGTTATTTATATTACAAAACAATCTTTTTTTTTTTTTAACAGTCTTTTGCAACAAAATTTAACAAAAGATACTCAGTCACCCAGCCTTCCCCCATGGAGAACCCACTTGATATTATTACTGAAGTACTTTAAAGAAACCATTGTACCTCAATGTTCATCACAGCACTGTTTATAATAGGCAGGACATGGAAGCAACCTAGATGTCCATTAGCAGATGAATGGATAAGAAAGCTGTGGTACATATACACAATGGAGTATTACTCAGCCATTAAAAAGAATACATTTGAATCACTTCTAATGAGGTAGATGAAACTGGAGCCTATTATACAGAGTGAAGCAAGCCAGAAAGAAAAACACCGATACAGTATACTAATACATATATATGGAATTTAGAAAGATGATAATGATAACCCTTTATGTGAGACAGCAAAAAAGACACAGATGTATAGAACAGGCTTTTGGACTCTATGGGAGAGGGCGAGGGTGGGATGATTTGGGAGAATGGCACTGAAACATGTATAATATCATATATGAAATGAAACGCCAGTCCAGGTTCGATGCTTGATACAGGATGCTTGGAGCTGGTGCACTGGGATGACACAGAGGGATGCTATGGGGAGAGAGGTGGGAGGGGGGTTCAGGATAGGGAACACATATATACCCGTGGCAGATTCATGTTAATGTATGGTAAAACCAATACAATATTGTAAAGTAATTAACCTCCAACTAAAATAAATAAATTTAAAAAATAATAAAATAAAAGAGACCATTGGCCACAGTTACCTGAAGGTTTCAAGGGTTGGGGAGGAGTAGGGAGGTTGGAAGGAAAGGACCCTGGAATCCTTAAATCTGGATTGAAGTTACTGATTCAATCTGATTGAATTGACTCTCCTACCTGTGTGGCCTTGGAAGAATCATTCAACTTCTCCAAAATTAGTGCCTCCTTTCTGACATGGGAGGATTGGCTAGGAAGTAATTGTCAACAGAGCTGTGTGAGTCTATGGGTTTTGGAAGTGAGAAATGGAGTTGTTGATGTTTTTAGTTGATAAGTCATGTCTGACTCTTTGCAACCCCATGGACTGCCACACACAAGGCTTTACTATCCTTCACTATTTCCAAGAGATTGCTCAAACTCATGGCCATTGAGTCCATGGTGCCTTTCAACCATCTCATCCTCTGTCATCAACTTCTCCTCCTGCCCTCAATCTTTCCCAGCATCAAGGCTTTTTCTGAAGAGTTGGCTCATCCCATCAGGTAGCCAAAGTATTAGAGCTTCAGCTTCAGCATCACTCCTTCCAATGAATAGTCAGGTTGATTTCCTTTAGGATTGACAGGTATGATCTTCTTGCAGTCCAAGGGACTCTCAAGGGTCTTCTCCAGCACCACAGTTCAAAAGCATCAATTGTTTGGTGCTCAGCCTTCTTTATGGTCCAACTCTCACATCCATTCATGATTACTGGAAAAATCATAGCTTAGGCTATATGGACCCTTGTTGGCAAAGTGATATCTCTGCTTTTTAATATGCTATCTAGATTTGTCATAGTTTTTCTTTCAAGGAGCAAGTATCTTTTAGTTTCATGGCTGCAGTCACTATCAACAGTCACTTTGAAGCCCAAGAAAATGAAGTCTGTCACTGTTTCCATTATTTCCCCATCTATTTGTCATGTGAGACTGGACATCATTTTCACTCTCCTCTTTCACCTTCTTCAAGAGGCTCTTTATTTTCCTTCATTTTCTACCCATTAGAGTGGTATTACCTGCATATCTGAGGTTATTGATATGTCCCCTGACAATCTTGATTCCAGCTTGTGGTCATCCAGCCCTGCATTTCACATGATATACTCTGCATATATGTTAAATAAGGAGGGTGACGGTGTCCAGCCTTGATGTATTCATTCCCTAATTTTGAACAAGTTATTTGTTCCATATCCTATTCTAACTATTGCTTCTTGGCCTTGTTGTTTCTCAGAAGACAGGTAAGGTGGTCTGGGATTCCTGTCTCTTTAAGAATTTCCCACAGTTTGTTATTATTTACATAGTCAAAGGCTTTAGTGTAGCCAATGAAGCAGAAGTAGATGTTTTTCTGCATTGCCAAAAAACACACAGCCCTATCCATCAGCAGAAAATTGGATTAAGATTTACTGAGCATGGTGCTGCCCACGAGAGCAAGATCTAGTTTTCCCCACAGCCAGTCCTTCCCATCAGGAAACTTGCATAAGCCTGTTATCCTCATTCATCAGAGGGCAGAAAGAGTGAAAACCACAACCACAGAAAACTAACCAAAATGATCACACGGATCACAGCTTTGTGTAACTTAATGAAACTGTGAGCCATGCCATGTAGGGCCACCCATAACAGACAAAATGGCCACTGGAGAAGGGAATGGAGGTGAGTTCTGACAAAATGGCACACTGGAAAGGGGAATGGCAAACCATTTCAGCACTCTTGCCTTGAGAACCCCATAAACAGTATGAAAAGGTAGAAAGATATAACACTGAAAGATAAACCCCCCAGGTTGATAGGTGTCCAGTAGACTACTGGAGAAGAGAAGAGAAGGTCTGAAGACACTGAGCCAAAGTGGAAACGATGCCCAGTCGTGCATGTGTCTGGTGGTGAAAGTAAAGTCCTGTGCTGTACAGAATGATATTTCATAGGAACCTGGAATGTTAGGTCCAAAGTAAACTGGAAGTGGTGAAACAGAAGAGAGCAAGAGTAAACACTGACATTTTAGGAATCACTGAACTAAAATGGAAGGGAATGGGTGAATTTAATTCAGATGATTCTACTATTGTGAACAAGAATACCTTAGAAGATATTGAATAGCTCTCATAGTTAACAAAGGAGTCTAAAATTCAGTACTTGGGTGCAATCTCAAAAACAACAAAATGATCTTTGTTCATTTCTAAGGCACAGCATCACAGTAATTCAAGTCTTTGTCTCAACCACTGGTGCTGAAGATGTTGAACAGTTCTATGAAGATTGATAAGACCTTTTGGAACTAACAACAAAGGTGTACTTTTCATCATAGGGGCTGGAAAGCAAAAGTAGGAAGTCAAAAGATGTGTGGAGTAACAGGTAAGTTTGGCCTTATAAAAAGCTGAAAAAAGAATAGAAATGAAAGTTAAGGGAAAAAAGGAAAGATGTACCCATATGAATGCAGAGATCCAAAGAATAGCAAGGAGAGATAAGAAAGCCTTTTTAAGTAAACAATGCAAAGAAATAGAGAAAAACAATAGAATGGGAAAGACTAGAGATCTCTTCAAGAAAATTGAAGATATCAAGGAAACATTTTATGCAAAGATGGGCACAATAAAGGACAGAAATCTTTGGACCTAACAGAAATGGAAGATATTAAGAAGAGGTGGCAAGAATACAGAGAAAAACTATACAAAAAAAAGATCTTAATGACCCAGATAACCATGATGGTGTGATCACTCACTTAGATCCAGAAACCCTGGAGTGTGAAGTCAAGCAGGCCTTAGGAAGCGTAATTACTAATAAAGCTATTGGAGGTGATGGAATTCCAGCAGAGGTATTTCAAATTCTAAAAGACAGTGCTGTGGAAGTGCTGCACTCAATATGTCAGGAAATTTGGAAAACTCGGCAGTGTCCAATAGGACTGGAAATGATCAATTTTTATTTCAATTCCAAAGAAGAACAATGCCAAAGAATGTTTACACTACCCTACAGTTGCCCTAATTTCACATGCCATTAAGATAATACTCAAAATTCTTCAAGCTAGGCTTCAACAGTATGTGAACTGAGAACTTCCAGATGTTCAAACTGGATTTAGAAATGCAGAGGAACCAGAGATCCAATTGCCAACATCCATTTTGTCATGGAAAAAGAAAGAGAATTTCAGAAAAACATGCACTGCTTCACTGACTATGCTAAAGGCGTTGACTGTGTGGATTATGAAAAAAAAAAATTGTGGAAAATTCTTAAAGAGATGGGAATACCAGACCATCTGACCTTCCTCCTAAAGAATCTGTATGCAGGTCAAGAAGCAACAATTAGAACCAGACATGGAAAAATGAACTGGTTCAAAATTTGGAAGGGAGTATATCAAGGCTGTATATGGTCACTCTTCTTATTTAACTTATATGCAGAGTACATCATGCCAAATGCCAGACTGGATGAAGCTAAAACTGAAATCAAGTCTGCCAGGAGAAATATCAATAACCTCAGATATGCATATGATACCACCCTAATGACAGAAAGCAAAGAGGAACTAAAGATCCTCTTGATGAAGGTGAAAGAGGAGAGTAAAAAACCTGGTTTAAAACTCAGCATTCAAAAAACTAAGCTCATGTCATCTGATCCCACTACTTCATGGCAAATAGATGGGGAAACAATGGAAACAGCGACAGACTTTATTTATCTGGGCTCCAAAATCAATGAAGACAGTGACTGCAACCACAAAATTGAAAGACTCCTTGGAAGAAAAGCTATGACAAACCTAGATAGCATATTAAAAAGCAGAGATACAACTTTGCCAACAAAGGTCCATATAGTCAAAGCTATGATTTTTCCAGTATTCATGTATAGATGTGAGAGTTGGATCATGAAGGCTGATCATGAATTGATGCTTTCAACTGTGGTGCTGAAAGAGACTCTTGAGAGTCCTTTGGACAGCAAGAAGATCTAACCAGTCAATCCTAGAAGAAATCAACCATGAAATCAACCCTGAATTCACTGGAAGGAGTGATGCTGAAGCTGAAGCTCCAATACTCTGACTACCTGTTGGGAAGAGCTGACTGACTCATTGGAAAAGGCCCAATTCATTGGAAAAGACTCTGATGCTGGGAAAGACTGAGGGCAGGAGGAGAAGGGGATGACAGAGGATGTGATGGTTAAATGTTATCATCGACTCAATGGACATGAGTTTGAACAAGTTCCAGGAGATAGTGAAGGACAGGGAAGCCTGGCATGCTGCATCCATGGGGTTGCAAAGAGTGGGGCAGACTGAGCATCTGAACAACAACAATATGAAAGGAATGAGTTCAGTGAACCCTGATTCTTGCATCTTCCCATACATAGAAAAATTTTAAATTCCATGAGATATCTGTTGTTGTCTTTTTTAATTATTAATAATCTTTTATGTTCAGACTACCAGCCTTTTGTTTTAAAACTTCTATATAATGTGGCTCCTCCCCTCTCCTCCTCAGAGCAGTTCTCTCAGAGTTATTTGAGATTCTGTCTCCTCAGCTTGAAGTCCTTAAAATTCTCATGGAATAAAACATGTTTCAGTTTCCCTGGTGGTTCAGACAGTAAAGCTTCTGCCTACAATGTGGGAGACCTGGATTCTATCCCTGGATCGGGACGATCCCCTGGAGAAGGAAATCACAACCCAGTCCAGTACTCTTGCCTGGAAAATCCCATGGATGGAGGAGCTTGGTAGGCTACAGTCCACGGGATCACAAAGAGTCAGACTGACAGAGCAACTTCAGTTTCGTTCTTACTTTCTTTCTTTCTCAACTTTTAGGTTCTGACTGTTTTTTAAGTCAAAAGAAGGATGAGGCAGATAATCCTGTTGACTGTGAGGTGAGGGTATACAGCACCGGGATACACATTCTATATAAGCAGTAGGATCCCCTGTGCTAATTGCTAAGAAAGTGTGATGAACCTGATCAGCATGTCTCTACCCTTAGATTATTGAGTCTACACAGGAAGACACAAACACAACAGCAGGCAGATAAAAACCAGCAGAAGAGTTAGCATCAATGCTATGGGGCTCAGAGGTGAACTTCATACCTTGGGGAATAAGAGCAGACCGTTGGGAAGAGGTGATGACAATGAAGCTAAGCCTGGAGTGTGTGCGTGCTCAGTCATGTCTGACTCTTCTGAGACCCCATGGACTGTAGCCTGCCATGTTCCTCTGTCCATGGAATTTTCCAGGCAAGAATACTGGAGTATTACCATTTCCTCCTCTAGGGAATCTTCCCAACCCAGAGATGAAAACTGTGTCTCTTGTGTCTCCTGCATCGGCAGGTAGTTTCTTTACTACTACACAACCTGGGGGAACCCCCAAGCCTGGAGTACGTGTGGTCAAAATTCTTCTCACTTTCAACAGAATTTTTATGGGACAAGTGATCTCTGAAAATTGACTTGTGTGACTGCACTGAGAGTGAAAATTTGTAATACACAGAGCCAACAAACCATACAGTATAAGAAAATACAAGTGTTCAGGTTGAAAACAAATAGGCATCTTAGCATTATTTTGGCTTCTCTTCTCATTTTCCTTCTCTCTGCAACTGTTCCTACAAGGTGATTGGGCTGAGGGGGTGGGACCTGGGGGAGGGTGTGAAAGGATGCAGGAGAAAGCGATTTGAGGATCACAGCAGGTTAGCAGAGAGGTTGCAATTGAATGTCAGTTTATATCGGATGTGGCTCCTCCTGTTCCAGGTTTGGAAAGCATCAGTTTATCACCAAGTGCTTGAGGGTGTTTAATAAGCATTGCTTAATAATTAATGGGGTTTTGAATGTATCTTTTCTGCATAAGGAGTGCATTTAGAAAAGGTGGAACCTAAAATCACATGCTCTTCAGAAGAGATGTGAAAATGGCAGGGGGAGATGTCTTAAAACTTCAGAGGGTATTGTTTTTCCATGGGTGAGCAAGAGAGAACAGACATTGTGATGGGAATAATGAAAGGAAATAATAATTTAAGGAGTGTCATAGAGGATGCTTTGCTAATACAGACTTACAGAATGGCCTCTAGGGATCACCCCATTCAGTGATTTTCTAATTTTTGTTCAAATAAAGCCTTAAAGGAGCCCAATATCCATATTCAATACAGTAAGAAAAGTTGTGGGATGGCCCTGAAACCTTGTATGAAATCCAATCTCCATTACCATTCCCAAGCTGTCCCTGAAACATTACCCCAGAAATCTAGGGCGTGGCAGAATTCAGTTTGCTAAGCAATCACCTGGTTTGCTTCTTTGGGGAACAAAGCTCTGCACTACCTTTATTTCTTAGTTTAATTACACATTTTATTTCATTTTCAAGAAATTTAGCTTTAGTTTGCCTAAAAATCAACTATATCAGTGAAATTTTACATGACTGTAAAAATTTCAACATTTTGAAATAAAGAGTTCATTGTCAAATTCTTCCTTTACCCAAAGCAGTAACCTGACTAGTATAATGGGAGAGACAGGTATGGAATCCTGATCTTCTGCCTCGGGTTACTCTCCTCTTCTGTCTCTTTCCAAAACAATATACCAACTGCAGGCACACACACTAATCTGTGTATTGTACATAATCTAAGTTTTTTTAATTGACAGATTCTTTGCTAAATTGGTAATTAGAGGAGTCCATGCTAGAGTTGTTGGTCTTTCTAGTTGAGGATTAAGATCCAGTGGGAGAAAAATGAATAAGCAGTAAACACCCAATGGCATCCTGCTCATACATGCCCCTGATATGAGAGATCAATCAGACTCATTCCCCTAAAGAAGACAGGACATTAAAGCAAAAGGTGTCTTTTTATACTGCATTTCTCTGGAGCACAGACTTCAGAAACCTACAGTTAGAGTTCTCAACCAGTCAGTTAGTGCTTGTACGTAAAAGAAAGCACTCTGGTGTCTGAATTTTAAAAGGGATTTATTGAAAAATCTGGATATAAGATTCAAGACCAGCTTAGAAATAAACAGAAACTTAAGATTAGTCACAATGGAGACATTCACAGGATCACTACTGCTGGATGCTGCCCCAGTTCCAGTCTCACTCACTGGAGTGTGCCTGTGATTCACAATTAAGATTCACCCTTCCACAGTAGAAACAGCTAATATGCTCAGCTTTGGTTATATTCCCATCCTGGCTGCCAGGGAACAGTGAGAGTTTTCCTGGCCTCTTACTTGTAGCCATGTATTGGGAATTCTCCAAAGTTAATAAGGGGATTCAGATGCTAGACATTCAGAAGGATGGCAAGTGACCACTGTAACAATATCTGGATGAGACGAGTCCAAAGATTGCACTATTAACCATTTAAACCACAGATGAAGGTAAGAGAGAAGAGGAGAAGCTTAAATTCCAGAGTGAATATTCTTAGACTATAGAGAACAAGTGTGTGTGCTGTGCTCAGTCGCTCAATTGTGTCTGACTCTTGTGACCCCATAGACTGTAGCCTGCCAGGCTCCTCTGTCCATGGGATTCTCCCAGCAAGAATACTGGAGTGGGTTGCATTTCCTTCTCCATAGAGAACAAGAGAAAAGATGTTTTAAGACTTGAGTACTTTCATTCTGTAGAATGACTTTATTAAAAATCTCCCCTATAAAATAACATATATCTCCATTTTGGAGACTCAAAATGCTGATTACCATATTACAGATTCTAAAAGCTTATTTCATTTCACATTTTTTAAAGTTCTTTACCATTGAGCCCTCAACATTGACAGAATCAGTTTTCCAAGATATGAATTCTGAGAAATATTTTTCTGATGAAAGGAGCAACCCCTTTAATTCTATAAACTATTTGAGATCAGTTTTTGAGAGTTAAGGCTTTTATGACTAGGTAGAGGACCTCTCAAATACTCAGTCCTTGAATAACTTAATTGTTGATCATTATTCAATCTTGGATACTATGGACATTATAGCTGCTTGCTCTAAATCAGATTACAGAGCTTTTCCAAAGATAAGAGCAGGTGAGAACTTTAATTCTCAGTAATTCTACCTTGAGGGCCATCTCTAATGGTCAATGGATGAATGATGACTCTTCTTCCCCGACTCAATTAGCAGAGTTTTATAGATCATCAGAAGGCCCCTTGAAAAGGAGACAGTAATTATAAGGCTTTTGACTGGATGTGAAAGCCCTATTCATCCCTTTGTCTGTAGCAGCCCTGGGGCTTTCTTTTTGTAGCCCACAGCCCATGTGCCCTACATCCAAACAATTCCACAAACCTTCATGTCATCTATTTCTCTGTAATCAAGAACATGACAGTTGAGAGCATGAAACATCATTGAAATCACTTCCTTTCATTTTTACCCCCTTTAATTAAATGGAGATTTTTTAAAAAGTCCTTAGCAGGAGCAGACTCTAAGAGTGAGAGGTATCAAGTGTTTTATCATCATATCCTGCCAGCAACACTGTAGTTGGCTTTGTATCCAGGCAGCAGATTATTGCAGCTTGCCCGACAAACATGATTAATAACTCAGCCAGAGCTTTTGTACTGGATGTAGTGTTTGCCAAAAATGGCAGAACTCAACGGTGAAGGGGCACTGCAGTGACGGTTACTTTCCTGCCACATGACCCTTCTTTGTAATTAAAAACCAAACTCAATTATGTAGCAAACACTCAGAGACATAAGTCTTCTCCTCCCCCCTTTGAGTGATGATTGCTGATGCTGAGAGTATTTTCACAGCTCTAAAATAAAGTCAAAGGAAATGAAAATGCAGTTTCTACATTCACTGTTTACAGCCCCAGAGCCCTGTTGGGCTGGGGACCTTTATCACTGTGCCTGGATATGCGGGACTCTAAATGCCTTTGCTGAGTACCAGAGATGCCATGAATCTGTGCTCTGTGTCCCCTTTACCTGATACCATTTGAAAGCTTGCTGTGGCAGAAATGAAAGAAAACCATGAGGCGTACTAACCCAGACACTCCCCACATGAGGGGGCTTGCTGGCGATAACCTCTAGGTTCAGCGGCTATTGCAGCTACTGAATCGTTTTGTCAATTGCCCATTTTTTTCCCACTTTGGTACAGTTTGTTCCTTGCTGCTTAGTGTAGTTTCTTCCCTGCTGTGGCAGCTTCCAAACAGCAGCTGTGACGCCACCCACAAGCATCCCGACAATGTCGACCAACTCCAGTAAACAGGCTGCGCAATTCTACCTCTCCTACGCACACGTGCAAGGGACTGATCATGGATGCAGATTTCAGCTGGAGGATGCCTCTGAGTGCGCAGTCGATCCAGGCAAGGGAGGCGAAATCCTGCCTGGCTTGATTTTGAGGGAATAATCACTTTATTTATAAAGCTCCCCTCCTACCATTGACCTGGAAAGCAGTCACAATAGTGACTAGATAAAAACATTAATTAAGACATCATAAGGCTCCCTGAAGAAGCAAGAACAAAAATAAAGAAGTTTGCAAAAGTAGGGATTTCCAAAGTGTTGTCTAAAGAGAAATAAAGCAAAAGAGAGAGATTCTTGAGAGAAGAGGGCCCAAGTTTTACAAGATCATCAAGGCAACAGAACTGCAGCCCTCAAGCGAGGTGTTTGTGAGTAAGACTAGGTAGGGGCTGGAGAAAGATGCCCAGACAGGAATGACATGATGTGTGTGATTGTCCTGCTAGGTCTGCCATGTCTCCTGAAAAAATGAACAAATAACACATTGACACAGATGGATCCATTTAACGTTCCACTATTTCCTCTAAAAGTTGGTGGGATTAACCGGGAAAATCCATTTCATTATTTGTATGACACTTTGTGTATGTCCATGAAATTCTCTAGGCAAGAATACTGGAGTGGGTAGCCATTCCCTTCTCCAGGGTATCTTCCCCATGCAGGGATCAGGAGAGCAAAAGCATGATGTGGCGGGAGAATGAGAAACAAGACACAAGAGTTCAGTGAAAGGTGAGGATCAGGGAACCGACACCACTCCAAGGTGAAGGTGCCGAAACTGAATCCATGCCAGCTTTATTTATTATACTCTCAGCTGTAACGGAAAGAATGCACAGGGAGTTAAGCTATAACTCATGTGGCCTTCAGGGCCAAAGACAAAGTGATCATTAGCCATTGAGTAACCAAGAAACAGTAATCAATAACAAATCAGTAACTAATATTCTTATCTATAGATTTTCCTCCAGATACATAAAACATGTGACTCTGAGATGCCAGTTGGGAAACAGTCTGAGGTCGGTTTTCCAACCCCAGGATCATATCTTGTTTTCAAGATTATGAACTATTCTCTCTGGACTTGTTCCAAGAGTCCCATGCCTTACAGCATCCAGTTTATCAATAATTACAAATTCCTTTTGCAGCCCTTGCCGGGGCCTGCTTTTCTGTTATTCTTCCTGTCTCCTGCAGGATCTCCTGCATAACAGGCAGATTCTTTACCAACTGAGCCACCATGGAAGCCTTGTGTGTGTATGTGTGTGTGTTTGTGTGTATGTATAAATAATCGTCTAATTCACACTCTAAAATAACAAGCATGTGGCTTTTCAGCTCTAAGATTGTAATCATCCCTTGCATCTTTCAAGTGTTAGTCACTCAGTCATGTCTGACTCTTTGTGACCCCAAGGACTATAGCCTGCCAGGCTCCTCTATCCATGGAATTCTCCAGGCAAGAATACTGGAGTAAGTAGCCATTCCCGTATCCAGGAGATCTTCTCTACCCAGGGACTGAAGTCAGGTCTCCTTCAATACAGGCAGAATCTTTCATGGATGATAGTCACTTCCCAGCAGGAAGATAAAATCAGTCAATCTAAAATCATATCTGTAATAAAAGATATTGAGTAATATTGTGTAGGGGGGGTGATAATCCATATCTACATACAAACACATTTTTTCTTGTCCTGGCTCATGAATATCAGAATCCTTAAAATGTAATCTATCATGTAGGAAAGTTATAAAAAAGTAAAACACCCTAGAAAAGACTGCCATTCATCACTGCCATTTACCTTTTCACCCATTGGAAGAAAAAAATTCTACTTCTCATGAATAAAGCAATGAATCATGTTTCAAATACTTCTGCAAATCATCCAACAATTTTATTTAAGGTAACTATAGATTTTCAGAGCTCTTATGCATTGCAGCATATATTGAAGTCAGCTCACCAAGAGTAATGATTAGAAGAACAACAAACAAAAATCTAATTTTTTTTATTAATTTGTAGCATATATAGAAAAATGGGCTTCATTAAGACACATGTAAGCAAGATGGCCTCTTCATCTGATTTGACCCACTCTAGGCACCAATGTCTTCATATTAATTATCATGTTGGATCCACCTTGTCTATATGAGGAACCTAGAGTGATTTTGAAGGCGATGCACCCCACTCCAGTACTCTTGCCTGGAAAAGCCCATGGGCTGAGGAGCCTGGTAGGCTGCAGTCCATGGGGTTGCTTAGAGTTGGACATGACTGAGCGACTTCACTTTAAAGAAAATATAATTAAAATTTTGTTGAGAATGCAATCTCTCATTTTTTAATGAAAATTGGAAGCCTAATTATACATAGTTTATAGACAGTGACCTAAAATGCTTTAGAATAGATTCAAATGTCAGATAGCAGCTCATCATCACTCAGAGACTGTGGCCAGGATAACTGTCTCTACATTGTTCCAACCTATGTGTTTCTCATTATTCTTATTGTAAGTGAGCTCTGATCTTTGTTGAGATGCCAATTTCTTATGCCAGGACCCCTGTTAACTACATCCAAGTCTTTGCTTATGCAGTGTCTCTGCACAGGCCTTGATTATTGAGTAGTTAATGCTGAAAATGTCTATATAGTGCTGCGCCTATGCCTTTTATCCGAACTACTGCTTGGATGTTTGCTGCGGAGATCAGCATTCTGTGATTCTGGTTGCTGCCACTGATCCACATGCCCTGACTGAGAGTGAACTTGGAAGGAAGAAACAACCTGCTTAGAGGCCTCACTGAAGATGGATCCTCTTGCTAATCCCACAAGCACGCCCTTCACAAGCATGTCGTGAGAGTGAATCATGTCCGGTGATAAAGACTCATGCAAGTAAGAATCATGAGGCTTTTTTATTATTTTTTACCAGTACTTAAACAGAGAAGGGAAACAGCAGAAACAGTGTCAGACTTTATTTGGGGGGGGGCTCCAAAATCACTGCAGGTGGTGACTGCAGCCATGAAATTAAAAGACGCTTACTCCTTGGAAGAGAAGTTATGACCAACCTAGATAGTATATACAAAAGCAGAGACATTACTTTGCCGACTAAGGTCCGTCTAGTCAAGGCTATGTTTTTTCCTGTGGTCATGGATGGATGTGAGAGTTGGACTGTGAAGAAGGCTGAGCTCTGAAGAATTGATGCTTTTGAACTGTGGTGTTGGAGAAGACTCTTGAGGGTCCCTTAGACTGCAAGGAGATCCAACCAGTCCATTCTGAAGGAGATCAACCCTGGGATTTCTTTGGAAGGAATGATGCTAAAGCTGAAGCTCCAGTACTTTGGCCACCTCATGTGAAGAGTTGACTCATTGGAAAAGACTCTGATGCTGGGAGGGCTTGGGGGCAGGAGGAGAAGGGGACAACCGAGGATGAGATGGCTGGATGGCATCACGGACTCAATGGACGTGAGTCTGAGTGAACTCCAGGAGTTGGTGTTGGACAGGGAGGCCTGGTGTTCTGCGATTCATGGGGTTGCAAAGAGTCGGACACTACTGAGCGACTGAACTGAACTGAACTGAAACAGAGAAGACTGTCTTAGAGAAAATATGCTTCAGGTTTGCTTGTTCTAATTTGAGAACGTAAACCCAAAACATGGCTCAAGATTTTATATCATGTATGGGTGTATCACCAACAATCAAACAGGAAAAACATTCATTTATTTAGCATATCTTTAGTGGGGAGAGGGAATCTATGATCAACACCTTCCATAAAGTTAAAAACTGTTTGTTCAAAGTTCTCTACCAAACTCTGAATTCACTGACTTCAAAGAAAGAAGGTAATTTTCTAAGATAAATACCTAATCCTTGTCTTTCTTTTGTTTATTGGTATTTCTGCCAATATTCACCATCAGATTCAACAGTGACAGGTTTTAGATAAAACTGTGAGGCTGATAACAAAAAATACACATAAAAATCAATCTTGTGATTTTAAATTTGTATCTTATTGCAATGAATTATTTTCAGTTACTGGAAAGCGATGGGTTTTATGGATATAAGTGCAATATTAATAATATAGTTGTGATCATCAGCAAGGAGAATACTGGCTTTTGTAATAATACCACAAATCTCATAGATGTAAAAACAGATGCTTTGAGCTACTGCTCTGTGCTGGAAAGCTTGCTAAGTGCTGAGAAAACAAATGAATAAAGCACAGTTGTTTATCTCAGACTGCTCACATATGGAACAAAAGAATGAGCAGTGGTTAAAACCAATGATGGGTATGTCTGAAAGGTTTTTGGAAACAAATAAACTAAAACCCAATTAACAGTGGCTTTAAGAGGAAGGAATTTATTCACCCATTTAACAAGAAATCAGGATAGTCAGCCCAGGTTGATTCTGTGGCTTAATCATGGCGTAAGGGACCTAGGGTCTCTTTTAACTCCATCATCCTTTGGATATGAGTTTCAATCTCATGGTCATGAAGTGGTGTAACTAGACCCTCACCCTATATTCACATTCATGAAGAAGAAGGAAGCAACAAAGATCAAAGAGAAGCTTATGGTCAATCTGCCCCTTTAAAAAGTTTTCCCAGAAGCTTTAGAACTTTCCACATTTTAGCAGTCAGAAATGGTTCAAACACCTATGTTCTTTGGTAGTGTGAGAAGGTAACTATTTTAATCGTAACATGAAGTTTTCTATTGAATGAGGAAGAAGTGGGGAAGTATAAACCTGGTTAACAACTAGCAGTACCTAGCACAGGAAATAGAGAAACTCCAAAGGGTTCGCCAACAGAGATAAGAGAAGCTTTTCAAGAGGAAAGGACGATTCAATGTAAGACTGAAATGCTCCCAAGAACCACCAAGGTTTACACACCAAGAGGAAGCACTGGAAATAAGTGGGGGTAGGAAGTGCATTCCAAACAAAGGACACAGAGCTATTCCTAGCCCTGCAAGCAGTTCGGTATGACTGGAACACAGAGTTCACGTTGCAGAGCCAACACAGTGAAGACTAGAGACAGGTAGCTATGTGAAAAGTTTTCAAGAGCCTTGTGGGCTGTGGCCTACTAAGCAGTTCTGGCTTTAAGGTGAAGTTTAAGAGATGCCATTATATAATATTATGCTAAACCTTGTAGTTGGTTCATGAGCCTCACCTCATGTCATACTGCAGAGGGACCCTTGGTAGGATTACATTCCTCATTCTTTCTCACTTTCTTTTTGAGCCAACCTGCTCCTCCACATGGCAGTCTTATAGAGGCAAGCCCTACCTTTGTGAAAGTGCTAGTTGCCCAGTTGTATCCGACTCTTCGTGACCCCATGTACTATAGCCCACCAGGTTCCTCTGTCCATGGAACTCTCCAGGCAAGAATACTGGAGTGGGTTGCAATGCCCTTCTCCAGGGGATCTTCCCAACCTGGGGATCAAACCTAGATGTCCTGCATTGCAGGCAGATTCTTTACCATCTGAGAAGGAGACCTGAAGTTATCCAGCATTGCCCATGATGAGTACAGTGAATCTAATCCTCAGGTACAGTGTTAGGAAGCTCATCACAACCCCCACTTCCAAACCATCTTCTTCAATCCAACTTTACCAGTAGAAGTGCTGATATTTATTTTCTGCTTTCTGTGCCCCTCACAGTTGGTTCTGATATTGGTCCTCTAAAATCTCAACAGTTGGTGACTTCCTATATCCTGCCCCAGTTTCTCTTGGCAATGCTGGCTCATCCATTTACTCTAGTGCTCATCCTCAGCCACACAGTTCCTCTGTTCTTTCCTGCCTCAGTGAGCACACAGGTGCCGGGAGATTGTGAAACCCCTCCAGGCTAGTGGATGAGTTCTGTAATGCTCTGCCTGATGGTTAAGAGGTGAGCACTCCTCTCAGGAGCATTCTGTATGTCTAGTTGTTATTTCTCATTAGAAATAAATTTAGTTGGGAACTCTATGCCTGACACTCTCATCCTGCAGAATTTTGGCCAGAACTCTCTAGTGTTTCCAAAACAAAACTCTGCCTTAATTGCCTCTGGCAAAATATTTGACAGTAAAATCCAAAAGCAAGGGAAGTATATTGCTGACATTGATGGTACCCAATTTGATACATTTTCCTGGTTAAAGAACTTATGTCAGAAAGAAATGAAAACAGAAATTCAAGTCACATGGTCCTTACTTGGGCATGTTCTCCGGATTTGTGCAGAAAGTGCATGAGTGTATTCCCTGTCCTCTTTTGATTGGAAAACACAGAGTACAGCTGTACAAACATTGTTCAAACAGCTTCCAAGAATATCAGCAGAGAATGGCAATGTCAAATAGTAGCTTTAATAAGAGCATTGCTGCTCAGAGATAGGAAACTTGCAAATGCTGAGTGTGAAGTAGAAAATGCAGAAAGAATCACATAGAAATAAATGCTGAATATTTAAGACAAAGGCTGAGATGGACCTATTTCACCCCAGGGATGGAGAACAAGTAGAACAACATTTAGATCTCACCCTATGCATGAATACAAAACACTTAGCTATTCTTGGAAATTTCTCCCAATGAATTACAATTCAACTATAAATGATATTTTTAACACCAGATTCATAAGAGTTTCTATTAATTGGTATAATAAATTAGTTTGCAAATCAATTGCTTTTCTGCTATTTTCCATCTGGTCCTTCGCCATGTCATTTAGGCATTGCATTGTCATGATAGACAACAAAGAAATTAATTCTCGTCACCTGTGATTCTTTTAGAAGACAGTGTATATAAGTGAAGGATCCTAGAAAAGGGAGTCTAACAGAGGTGCCTAAATCATTTGAATTTGCTATTCCATTTGCCCATTCACACGGCTGCAGTTTTCCCCCAGTCAACTGGGTCCAAAATATAAGTGGGAAGTCCCAGAAATAAACAATTAATAAGGGCTTTCCTGGTAGCTCAGCTGGTAAAGAACCCGCCTGCAATGCAGGAGACCTGGGTTTGATCCTTGGGTTGGGAAGATTCCCTGGAGAAAGGAAAGGCTACCCACTCCAGTATTCTGGCCTGGAGAATTCCATGGACCATGTAGTTCATGGGGTTGCAAAGAGTCGCACGACTGAGCGACTTTCACTTTACTTTTGTCTTAGACTGCACGCTGTTCTGAGAAATATGATAAAGTCTCGCACAGCTTGGCCAAGATGTGAATCATCCTTTGTTCAGGGTATCCTGTCTGTTGGTCACTGAGTAGCCATCTAGGTTATCAGAGGCACTGTTGCAGTATCACCTCACAGTGCTATGTTCAAGGAACACATTTTATTTTATATACATATATATACACATATTTATATATATATATGTATATATATATATACACACTACTTAATAATGCCCCTAAAGCACAAGGGAAGTGAGGCTGGTGATTTGAATGTGCCAAAGAGAAGCCAAAAAGTGCTTCCTTTAAGTGAAAATGTGAAAGTTCTCAATGTAAGGAAAAACAAATATATATGCTGAGATTTTCAAGATCTATGGTAAGAACAAATATGAAATTCTAAAGAAAGAAAGAAATTCATGCTAGTTTTGTTATCTTTCCTCAAACTGAATAAGTTATGGTGTGTATGTGTTAAGATTGAAAGGCATTAAATTCATACAATAAGATATTTTGAGAGAGAGAGAGAGAGACAGAGACCACATTTGCTTAACTTTTACTAAAATATATGATTGTGTTTTATTTTGTTTTTAGTTGCTGTTAATCCCCTACTATGCCTAATCTGTTAACTAAGCTTTATCATAAGTATTTACATACAGGAAAAAAAAAAACATAGCATATACAGGATCCAGTACCATCTGTGGCTTCAGGCATCCACTGTGGGTTTTTAGAATGTATCTTCCACGGATAAGGGGCTTGACTGAAATTGGTAGTTGTTCTTACCAACTAAGAAACAACACTTTGTCTTATGTCCAAGGTAACTTCTAGTGAATACTTAGCCAGAAAACACTTTTTTCCTTGACCTTTTCCTTAATTCTGCCTCTCCTCCCACTTCGGTCGTGGTTTCATTCTTTCGCCTTCCTCCCTATCCAGGATCCCTTCAAAACTGGATCTCAAGATATCTATAGTATAAGTCATTCATAACTATGGAGAAAATGTAGTCGTCATTTAGAGGCACCGGGATTGCAATGCCAGCACCAGAAGGCCTGTTTTTTAATCCTTTCTCTGCTGTGCCTCCCTGTATGATTTGGAGTGAGTTAGTTCATCTCTCTAGGCCTCAGTTCACTTAACCTGACAAAGGGATGGTGGATAATCAGACCCACTACAGAGATAGATATGAGGTTTAAATGAGTAACTAGAAAGTAGTCTTGTACAAAGTTCTTCATCTCTGAAAGCCTTACAGTTTGGGAGCTTGTATGCAAGTGTATCATCAAGGAGCACAGTAGAAAATTCTCCAAATATATTCATGGACCTATTGAAAACAAAGCAAGAATCTTAAAGAGGCCATATTAAGAAAAGTCTCTATCTACCATGTTAGTTTTACCAAAAAAAAATTAAATATATATTTTACATTATCTTATCTAGGTAGGAAACAGTTATTTTAGAAATCTATAGTAGTTATATGTGGATAACAAGATATACTTTAGAATTGCTATATAGGATTATAATTTTTGAATACAAAGAATTTATAAATAGCTATAGAGTTCTTTGTATGATGTTTTATTATCCTTTTATAAAAATAAAAAGACCAAGAGTAAAATAACCAAAATGATTTTTAAAATTTCACTTTGAAAAGAAAAAAAACAGATGATTACTGAACTAACACTACCAGTGCCAAAGAAATTTTACATGCCCTCAAAACAGTCTAATTTTTATTTCTAAAAATATTATTGACATAATAAAGATGAGAAAATGGAAAAAAAAAAAGAAAGAAAGTATCTTTGAACAGAGGAATGCCAATGATAGCTATTCATATTGCAGTACCTATTTCCCATAGTCTCTGCATTATAAATCTTATTTTAAATTGGAATAAAGGAAAGATAAGGCAGAGAAACATTTGATGGGTATGAGAAATCAGACTATGCTACTTAAATACAAAACTAAACTAAAATGTCAAGTAAAACCTATGCTAAACTAATATTTCAGAATTTGTGATAAGTGGAACTGGGGAAGGAGATTTACAAAAGACTTGGGACATCTTTTAAGACCCAGCAGTTATCCATGAATTACTCACTTGCTGGATGTTCCAGGGTGCCCTAAGATGCCCACAAAGACCAGTGTTAATTAGATCCTATTTGTTCGTTTTTGCTTTTGTTTCTTTTTGCCTTAGGAGACAGAGCTAAAAAATATTGCTATGTTTTATGTCAAAGAATATTCTGTTTATGTTCTTTTCTGGGAGTTTTGTGATTTCAGGCCTTACGTACAGGGGTTTTTTTTGTTGTTTTTTTTTTCCTTTTTTATTTTTACTTTATTTTACTTTACAATACTGTATTGGTTTTGCCATACATTGACATGAATCCACCACAGGTGTACATGCATTCCCAAACTTGAACCCCCCTCCCACCTCCCTCCCCATAACATCCCTCTGGGTCATCCCCATGCACCAGCCCCAAGCATGCTGTATCCTGCATCGGACATAGACTGGCGATTCGATTCTTACATGATAGTATACATGTTTCAATGCTATTCTCCCAAATCATCCCACCCTCTCCCTCTCCCTCAGAGTCCAAAAGTCCGCTATGCACATACATATAGGTTTTTAATCCATTTTGAGGTTTTTATTTATGGTATGAAGAATTTTTCTAATCTTATTCTTTTACATGCAGCTGTCCAGTTTTCCAGAACCTAATTAAACTTAAAAAGGAAAGCCATTTACACAAAAAGGAAATCTGTGACAAAATGAGAAAACAATTTATGGAATGGGAGAATATATTTGCAAATGACATGAATAAGGAGGGGTTAATAGCTAAAGTTTATAAATAATTCTTCAACTCAATGTCAAATAAACAAAATCCAATTAAAAATGGGTACAAGACTAACTAGACACTTTTTCTAAAGAAGACATACAGATGACCAAGAAGCAATGTGAAAAGATGCTCGATATTACTAATCAGAGAAATGCAAATTAAAACCACAGTGAGATACCACCTCATACTTGTTGGAATGGCTATCATCAAAAAGAACACAAATAACAAATATTGTTGAAGATGTAAAGAAAAGGGAACCCTCATACACTGTTGGTGAGACTGTAAATTGGTTCAAGTACTATGGAAAGCAGTAGAGGATTCCTCAAAAAACTAAAACTAGACCCCTGAGTGGTCAAGCAATTCCACTCCTGAGTATATATTCATAGAAAATAAAAATACCAGTTCATGAAGATACATTACCCCAGTGTCCATCAGAGCATTATTTACAATAGCCAAGATATGGAAGCACTCTAACTGTCTGTCAACAGATGAATGGATAAAGAAGATGCATCATATATATATATATATATATATATATATATATACACACACATACATACATACATACATACACACACAATGGGATATTACTCAACCATAAAAAGAATGATATTCTGTCATTTGCAATAACATGGGTGGACCTAGGGAGTTTTGTGCTTAGTGAAATAAGTCATACAGAGAAAGGCAAATACTACATGTTATCACATATGTGTATGTGGAATTTAAAAGATAAAAACAAACAAGTGTATATAGTGAAACAGAAAAGGTCCACAGATATAGAGAACAACTAGTCATTACCAGTGGGAAGAGGAAAGGGGGTAGGGAAGAGATAGGAGACTAGAAGATGTAAATGACTGTGTATAAAATAAATAATCAATAAGGATACAGCATAGGGAGATAGTTTTTATTTTGTCATAACTTTGAACAGAATCTAATCTATAAAAATATTGAATCAGTACATTGTGCACCTGAAACTAATATATTAATATTATAAGTCAACTATATTTGAAAAGGCCTCTTGAGAGTCCCTTGGGCAGCAAGGAGATCAAACCAATCAATCCTAAAGGAAATCAACCCTGAATATTCATTGCAAGGACTGATTCTGAAGCTGAAGCTCCAATACTTTGGTCACCTGATGTGAAGAACTGACTCACTGGAAAAGACCCTGATCCTGGGAAAATATTGAAGGCAGGAGGAGAAGGGGGTGACAGAGGATGAGGTGATTGGATGGCATCATAGACTCCGTGGACATGACTTTGAGCAAACTCTGGGAGATACTGAAGGACAGGGAAGCCTGGCCTGCTGCAGTCCATGGGGATGCAAAGTTGGATATGACTGAAGGACTGAACAACAACAACAACATACTTACAGAAAAGAGATCAGGGCTAAGAAGGGAAAATGCCAAAGTCTGACCATACTTTAGCTGGCTCTAAAGTTGTCAGGTCAATGTAATGCATTTTCCATAATTTTTTAAAAGAATTTTTTCTTAATTTAAGACTATCAGCTAGCTAGGAAGAGAATTCAGGAAAATACGTGAAACATTCTTCCAAAATAGAAACAATACCTACTAAAATTATTGACTTGCACAGAGCAGGTGCTCAGTATATATAGAAGGGAATCCCTTCTGTCAGTTACTCTTCAAATAGGAAAGAAGAAATAGTGACATTTGAAAAGAATCTTCCAGAAGTTTTGCTGCATAAGAAAAAGTTTCAACACTTTAATGAAAACATATTGTAGAGACTTTTTTTAAATAGAAAAGTATCATGAATGTTGGTTTTTAACTGCAAAGAAACAACAACAAAAAAAAAGAGAGATGTTTAGTCTCTGCAGAAACAGTGAGCTTTGCTTGTGGCAAATTCATAAAATTTCATAATTCCACCAGAGGCAAAGTGTCAGAGTTTTCCTCCCTAGGAGCTACATTCAGGAGCTATATTCCCACTTGGAAATGTGAAATTTTACCTCAGAAAGAAATATGGGTATGTTTTGCAAAAAGCTAAAATTGATCATCTTATTTTGATTCTCAGTGAGACCAAAGCATCTCATGTAGGATAAGGAATGATAAAGGAAGAGGAGGAAGTAAGGTCTGGAAACAGGAGAGGAAGAAGGGATGGGTGATGGAAGTACTGCACAGAAGAGATCTTCAGAAATATCAAAAAGGAAAGGATACAGTGTATTATTTAAAAAACAGATTCAGCATATCAAATCCGCCAACCACCACTTGAGACCAGGACTTCTTTTTCTGGACTCTATTTCTGCTAAATCCAACCTCTTCTCTTTGTGCCTGCCTCTGGTATTTTCCTTTGATAAAAACTGTGCCAGATTTTATTATACAATTTCAAAGAGAGAAGATTTTGCCTTTGTATTTGGACTGCATTTTCAAGATGTAATTTCCTAAAACAAACTCTGGAGAAGAGCATGAAAGTAAAACTTTTTAAGATATTTCACAAATATTTGATCCTTTTTCCAAAGGATTGTACAGCCTTGTAAATCTTGAGCTTTTTTTCTGTGGGTTCCAGCTCTTTGCCTACAATATTTTCTATCTACATCATGTATCAGGCATGGAAACTGGGCTTGGAAGGGTCGTACAGGGAAGAAATTTAAATATATGTTTTTAATCCCATTAATGAAGTATTGTTATTGCATGTAGGCTTGAGAGCATAAAATAAAGCTCTAAAAATGGCCTTTTTATTGAATATGTCTTTTCACTATCTCTGGAGACCCTTTGAACATTCATTTATTGTGTAACCCAGCCGGCATTGTGTCTTCTATTCTTTAGACACAGGAAATAATGTGAAGACGTTTAAACATCAGAAGATTCAAAGGTTTATTTTGAGTACATGAAAACTTCCCCAGCCCCAGATCAAAATAAGAACCTTTAATAATTACAGTCTCTCTTATCAGAATTGAATTACCTCTGAAATAAAGAAGACTGGGCTCATTCAATTTACCTTCACCACTAACCTCAAACTACCCATCCTAAACTGATAGTAAGCAAATCTGTATGGTATACAAGACATTCAGTGGCATATGGCATATAGTTCTGACATATAGGACATGCCAGATGCAGAGAAGATGGATGCACGTGAAGACAGAAGATCATGTGCTTACTGTCATGAAATAGGAAAGCATTTACCAGGAAGTCAAAAATGAAATACAACTTTATCCCATCTAACAGTCCAAGAAAGCAGTGAAATAAATGCTGAACTATTTGGAACAATGAATCATTCAGGAAAAACTGATGGTGCAAGTACCATATTCCATGCCTTGAATGAGATAGAAGGAAAGAAATGAGACCGTCAACAGAAATGTACAGTTCTGCTCCAATTTGGAAATAATTGTTTAATGAAAATTATTGGATTATTTCTCCTTTTGGAGGAGTTTTATTAATGAGAAAGAGTTGACTGTAGAGTTTGAAAAAACAGAACCTTTCATACACATGGTAAGTAGTAAACTAAAAGGGTGATCCCAAGTTATTCAATGCAGTTAGCAGCACTCAGAAATAGATCATGCGGCAAGATAGAGTGAAAGTGAGCCTGCGTGACTGGAAAGGCCTGTAGTCCAGAGGGTACTCAGATAGAGGACTTTTTTAAGAGTAGCCAAGCACTTACTAGTGTGTGCCACTAGATCACTGAGGGAGTTGGATAAAAGAGTGAGATAATGAGAAAAGGCAGGGACAGACCTACTGAAAACAGGGAACCACAGAGAATGGGCAATGGGCAAAAACAAAAGAGAGAAGTCTCCTGAAGAACAGGGTTCAGTCAGATTAACTCAGCCCCCTGACCACCTAAGGTTATCCTAAGTGCTTCTCAAGCTTAATTGTGCATACAATCACTGAAGGAAGAATCTTGTTAAATGGAAGATTCTGATTTAATAAGGTCGGGTGAAGTCAGAAGTTTTGCTTCCAGGTAATGCTGGTGCTACTAATCCATGGACAACACATGGAGTATCAAAGTAGCTATGGGTTAATCACTGCAGATGGTGACTGCAGCCATGAAATTAAAAGACGCTTCCTCCTTGGAAGAAAAGTTATGACCAACCTAGATAGTATATTCAAAAGCAGAGACATTACTTTGCCGACTAAGGTCCACCTAGTCAAGGCTATGGTTTTTCCTGTGATTATGTATGGATGTGAGAGTTGGACTGTGAGGAAGGCTGAGCGCCGAAGAATTGATGCTTTTGAACTGTGGTGTTAGAGAAGACTCTTGAGAGTCCCTTGGACTGCAAGGAGATCCAACCAGTCCATTCTGAAGGAGATCAGTCCTGGGATTTCTTTGAAAGGAATGATGCTAAGGCTGAAACTCCAATACTTTGGTCACCTCATGTGAAGAGTTGACTCATGGGAAAAGACTCTGACACTGGGAGGGATTGGGGGCAGGAGGAGAAGGGGACGACAGAGGATGAGATGGCTGGATGGCATCATGGACTCGGTGAACTCCGGGAGATGATGATGGACAGGGAGGCCTGGCGTGCTGCGATTCATGGGGTCGCAGAGAGTTGGACACGACTGAGAGACTGAACTGAACTGAACTGAACTGAACTGAACGGGTTAATCTGGCCAGTTCAGTGAAATCACCACTAACCGACAGATGTAGTACATCTAGGTGCTTTAAAATAATGAAACACCCTGATCTCTGGAGTAACTCTGGATGTGACTCACCTTCTGCCCACATGATTTGCATCTCTTCTTGCTGGGCATACAACTGAAAAAGTGTGTGATGAATGTGGCATCCGAATTTTCATTTGTCCATCTCCCCCGTTTTCTAACTTTACAATCTAAGACAAATTTTCTGAGCCTAATTACTCTAAAATGGTAATAACTATACAGTCCTCAAAAGTGCTATTTTGAGAATCAAAAATGAATTAGCATGTAGTAAGAACTGACAAATATTAGTCCTTTCTTCCATCCTATGTTTTGTGGGGGTTTTGTGTTCTTAGTTGCTCAGTCATGTCCAACTATTTGTGATCACATGGGGGGTCTCTCCAGGCAAGAACACTGGAGTGGGTAGCCATTCCTTTCTCAGATAATAAGTATAACTATCACTGACAGCTGACAATGGACAAAGCACTTTCACTGACACTTTTATTTTGTCCTTTCAAATTCCATAAACAAGAGCTACGTTATTACTTTCTAAAGATGAGGAAACTGAAGCTCAGAGAGATTTAGTGGTATAACCAAGAACCTAAGGCTTGAATTCCTGGAGAAGGAAATGGCAACCCACTCTAGTATTCTTGCCTGGAGAATCCCATAGACAGAGGAACCTGGCAGGCCTTGGTTGATGGGTTTGCAAGAGTAAGACATGACTTAGCAACTAAACCACCATTTAGCACACCTCAATTTACATTCTCCATCTATCTTATCTTTAATAAAAACTTTATAGCATGGCACCAACGTGAAGTGAAATCATGCATGTAAAATGACTGTTAGGATTTCCTGTTTAATATAGGTTTGATCTGCTTCTTCTTAAAATGCCACTGTAATGAGGACAAGTAATTTGTCACTGTATTACAGTTTTCTAGGGCTGACATAACAAAGCACCACAAATTGGGTGCTTAAGGAACAGAGATTTATTGTCTCACAGTTCTTGAGGCTATGTCTAAAATTAAAGTGTCATCAGAATAGGTCCTCTTGAGGACTGAGTGAAAGATCTGTTAGAACTCAGATCTACAACCCTTCTCTCCTTGGCTTGTAGACAGCTGTCTTCTTTCTGTGTCTCTTCACATTGCACTCCCTCTGTGTGTCTGTCTCCAAATTTCTCCTTTTTATGAGGACACTAGTCATATTGGGTTAAAGCCCACCCTAATGACCACATTTTAAATGATTACCTCTTTAATGACCTTATCTTCAAATAAGGTCACATTCTGAGGTACTGGGTTGCAACTTCAACATATGAATTTTAAGAATGCAGAATTCAACTCATAAATTCAGTCCGCAAAGCAAAAAATGGAAACAAAAGTCTAGAAGATGAAACTATGGACAGAAGAATAGAAGATCTAAGAACTCTGACTACCTAGTGCACATGGAGTCAGAGACAGTGGGATACAAACAAGAAATAAAGCATCCCAAACACTGAACACCAGGAAAACCCTGGAAATGATCGTAACTGATTCTCCCAAGGAGGGAAGAGAAGCAAAGTGTTGAAACAAGATATTTATTTGAAAATATATATTAGAAACAGTTATATCCCCAGGCATTCTCTGGTACATTAACAGGACTTATTTGATGGAGAAACTGAACATGAATATCCTAAACACAGGGAGGATTAGGGAAGGGGAGGCTTCCTGCTGAAAATAGGCAGACTCACTTAAAATCAGCATATTGAATGACAAGACCCCACGCCTCTCTTCTATATTCTGCTTTAGGAATACTGGCAGGCGGGCAAATACTGCCTCGGGCATGTAATTGGTAGACTGTCCTCCAGAATAATTGAATAGATTCAGGAAGAGGAAAAAAAGGTTCATAAATATTGAAATATAGGGTCCCCTTAGGAAACTTCTATATCCCTGCCCTTTAGATTTTCAGTGAAGGCTTCAAGTTGGCCAGCTTTGACCATAGACATCAAATTTTTGTCTTTTTACATTCTTCATTCTTTTTAAAAATTATTTTTATTGTAAAATACAACACATACAGAACAGTGCCTAAAACATAAGTAAATATACTCAATAAAGTATCACACAGTGAATATCTATGCAGCCACTAGACAAGTCAAGAAATAAAACACCTCTAGCAGACCAAAAACTACCACCCTTCACTCCCCATGGCAAAAAATAATTTCTACCTCCTCTCAAATATAACTGATATTTTGTATTCTAAACACCACTTTTTTGTTTTGCCTGCTTTGGAATCTTACCTAAACGGATTTATTTAACACATATAATCTTTTTGTCTGGCCTTTTTCCCCCAACATTATGCTCAAGAGATATTAACTTATGAATTGAAAAATGCATAAAGTTTGTTTGTTACTGTTGTACGGTGTCATTGGATGACAATACCACGATTTAATGCATCCACTCTGCTGTATCTGTCACATATTTTTTTCAACATTATATTCATGAGATTTATCCATTTTGTTGCAGGTAACTTCAGTCCATTTTCCATGTTGCTGTAGATAACTATAGGCCAGTGTATTCAATGCTGTATAATGTTCCACTGTAAGAACACATTTTTATCAGTTCTACTACTGATATAACTATCATTTGTTTTCATTTTCTGTATATTATAAATGCTGATGCTTTGAATATTCCTGCATTTACCTCTTTATGCACATGTACAAGTATCTCCATTGGGTTTTTAACTAAAGGTGAAAGTACTGCGTCATAAGGTATGCATATTTTCCGCTTCATATGGAAGTTATTTTTTCCTAGCTGTTTTGTACCAATTTACCTTCCCCAAAGTAGTCCTAGAAATTTCCTGTTCCCTCATGTCGTTACCAACATTGGGTGGTTATAGTCTTACAATTTAGAGTGTCTTGCTGCTGCTGTTGCCAAGTCGCTTCAGTCATGTCCGACTCTGTATGACCCCATAGATGGCAGCCCACCAGGCTCTGCCATCCCTGGGATTCTCCAAGCAAGAGTACTGGAGTGGGTTGTCATTGTCTTCTCCGTTAGAGTGCCTTACTCTTAAATAAAAAAGTATAATGAAGATTAACAGCTATTTGAGGAAAACCTCCAACATGAAAGATAAAGACAATGAAAACAGAGACTGCAGAAGGCATGGACAATAAATAAACCATAGAAATATTTTTTAAATGTTTAGTAGCCTCAGAGAAGTGAGGTCCACTGGAGAAAGGAATGGCAAACCACTTCAGTATTCTTGCCTTGAGAACCCCATGAACAGTATGAAAAGGCAAAAAGATAGGACACTGAAAGATGAATTCCCCAGGTCGGTAGGTGCCCAGTATGCTACTGGGGATCAGTGGAGAAATGACTCCAGAAAGAATGAAGAGATGGAGCCAAAGCAAAACAATACCCAGTTGTTTATATGACTAGTGCTGGAAGTAAAGTCTAATGCTATAAAGAACAATATTGCATAGGAACCTGAAATGTTAGGTCCATTAATTAAGACAAATTGAAAGCAGTCAAACAGGAGATGGCAAGGATAAACACTGACATTTTAAAAATCAGCAAACTAAAATGGACTTGAATGGGTGAATTTAACTCAGAGGAGAATTATATCTACTACTGTGGACAAGAATCCCTTAGAAGAAATGAAATAGCCATCATAGTCAAAAAAAAAAAAAAAAAAAAAAAAAAAAAAGCAGTCCAAAATGCAGTACTTGAATGCAATCTCAAAAAAGACAGAATGATCTCTATTCATTTCCAAGGAAAACCATTCAATATCACAGTAATCGAAGTCTATGCCCCAACCAGTAATGCTGAAGAAGCTGAAGTTGAACAGTTCTATGAAGACCTACAAGACCTTCTAGAACTAACACGCCAAAAAGATGTCCTTTTCATTATAGGGGACTGGAATGCAAAAGTAGGAAGTCAAGACATACCTGGAGTAACAGGCAAACATGGCCTTGGATTACAGAATGAAGCAAACCAAAGGTTAATAGAGTTTTGCCGAGAGAACACACTGGTCATAGCAAACACCCTCTTCCAACAACAGAAGAGATGACTCTACACATGGACATCACCAGATGGTCAATACCAAAATCAGATTGATTATATTCCTTGCAGCCAAAGATGGAGAAGCTCTATACAGTCAGCAAAAATAAGACTGGGAGCTGACTGTGGCTCAGATCATGAACTCCCTATTGCCAAATTCAGACTTAAATTGAAGAAAGTAGGGGAAGCCAATAGACCATTCAGGTATGACCTAAACCAAATCCCTTATGATTATACAGTGGAAGTGAGAAATAGATTCAAGGGATTACATTGGATAGGCAGAGTGTCTGATGAACTATGGACGGAGGTTCATGACATTGCACAGGAGACAGGGAGGAAGACCATCCCCAAGAAAAAGAAATGCAAAAAAGCAAAATGGTTGTCTGAGGAGGCCTTAAAAATAGCTATGAAAAGAAGAGATGCCGAAAGCAAAGGAGAAAAGGAAAGATATAGCCATTTGAATGCAGAATTTCAAAGAATAGCAAGGAGAGATAAGAAAGACTTCCTCAGTGATCCATGCAAAGAAATAGAGGAAAACAATACAATGGGAAAGACTAGATATCTCTTCAAGAAAGTTAGAGATACCAAGGGAACATTTCATGCAAAGATGGGCTCAATAAAGGACAGAAATGGTATGGACCTAACAGAAGCAGAAGATATTAAGAAGAGGTGGCAAGAATACACAGAAGAACTATAGCAAAAAGATTTTCATGACCCAGATAATCATGATGGTGTGATCACCCACTTAGAGCCAGACATCCTGGAATGTAAAGTCAAGTGGGGTTTAGGAAGCATCACTACAAACAAAGCTGGTAGAGGTGATTGAATTCCAGTTGAGTTATTTCAAATCCTAAAAGATGATGCCATTTTAGTGCTGCTCTCAATATGCCAGCAAATTTGGAAAACTCAGCAGTGGCCACATGACTGCAAAGGTCAGCTTCCATTCCAATCCCAAAGAAAGGCAATGCCAAAGAATGCTCAAACTACTGCACAACTGCACTCATCTCACATGCTAGTAAAGTAATGCTCAAAATACTTCAAGCCAGGCTTCAACAGTACATGAACTTCAAGGTGTTCAAGCTAGATTTGGAAAAAGCAGAGGAACCAGAGATCAAATTGCCAACATCTGTTGGATCTTGGAAGAAGTGAGAGAGTTCCATAAAAACATGTATTTCTGCTTTATTGACTATGCCAAAGCCTTTGACTGTGTGGATCACAACAACCTGTGGAAAATTCTGAAAGAGATGGGAATACCAGACCACCTGACCTGCCTCCTGAGAAATCTGTATGCAGGTAAAAGAAGTAACAGTTAGAACTGAACATGGAACAACAGACCAGTTACAAATTGGGAAAGAAATATGTCAAGGCTGTAAATGTCACCCTGCTTATTTAGGTTATATGCAGAGTACATCATGTGAAAAGCCAGCCTGGATGAAGCACAAGCTGGAATCAAAATTGCCAGGAGAAATATCAATAACCTCAGATATGCAGATGACACCACCCTTATGGCAGAAAGCAAAGAAGAACTAAAGAGCCTCTTGATGAAAGTGAAAGAGGAGAGTGAAAAAGTTGGTTTAAAACTCAACATTCTGAAATCTAAGATCATGACATCAGGTCCCATCACTTCATGGCAAATAAATGGGGTAACAATGGAAACAGTGACAGATTTTTTTTTTTCCCTTGGGCTCCAAAATCACTGCAGATGATGACTGCAGCCATGAAATTAAAAGATGCTTGCTCCTTGAAAGCAAAGTTATGACCAACCTAGATAGCATATTAAAATGCAGAGACATTACTTTGCCAATAAAGCTGTGTTTAGTCAAAGCTATGCTTTTTCCGGTAGTCGTGTATGGATGTGAGAGTTGGACTATAAATACAGCTGAGTGCCAAAGAATTGACGCTTTTGAACTGTGGAGTTGGAGAACTCTTGAGAGTCCCTTGGACTGCAAGGAGAACCAACCAGTCCATCCTAAAGGAAATCAGTCCTGAATATTCATTGGAAGGACTGATGCTGAAGCTGAAACTCCAATACTTTGGACATCTGATGAAAAGAACTGACTCATTTGAAAATTTGCTGATGCTGGAAAAGTTTGAAGGTGGGAGGAGAAGGGGATGACAGAGGATGAGATAATTGATGGTATCACCAACTCAATGGACATGAATTTGAGTAAGCTCCAGGAGTTTGTGATGGACAGGGAAGCCTGGTGTGGAAGTTACAGCAAGATATACTTAATTGAGCCAAAGAGGAATACACTGAATCCAGGAAACCAAAAATGGAGGTCCTGAGAGATTGCATATGCCATAAGTCAACATAGCAACTATTCTAGTGTTCAAGAGAACATAAAATATAAGAAGTATACTCCTAAGGAAAAAAGGAAACCTGATAGATAAGCTGGTTTGTTTGATCTGATAGGAAACATAACTCCATGGAGTTTACAATTTTATTAAACAATTTGTGAAAAATTAATAATAGGTATTTACATAGAAATCTAAACACACCAGTGTAAGAGAGAGATGTACCAAAGAAAAAAAGACCCTTCATAGCTTCAGGGGGAAAAAAAGTTATTTTTAAAATGGCATAATCAGAGTACACTTTTTAGCAGGAAATGATCTGTGTAATGATACTGATATAGCTATGTTGGAATGTATCCATACTGGATTGAGGAGCAGTGCTGGGGGAAGACAGGAGAGGAGGGAAAGTAGACCCACCATGGTAAAAGTCTACAGATGATGATTAAGTGTACAAATAAAACAGTACAATAATTAGATACAACATAAAATGTTGAACGGAGTGTGGTGTTTTGAAAGCAAGAGACTTTTGGTTTTTGTTGTCAAATGTCCTACTGTATTTTAAGTTTTTAAACTATTTTAATGAATTACTCTGATAATTTATAGTTAGATAAGTAATAATCAAATGGCAACCCACTCCAGTATTCTTGCCTGGAAAATCCCATGGACGGAGGAACCTGGTAGGCTACAGTCCATGGGGTCGCAAAGAGTCAGACACGACTGAGTGACTTCACTTTCTTTCGATCAAAATTAAGTGCTTAGGGATTTCCTTGGTGGTCCATTGATAACAAATCTGCCTGCCAATGAAGGGGACATGGGTTCCACCCCTGGTTCAGAAAGATTCCACATGCCTTGGAGCAACTGAGCCCGTGTACCACAACTACTGAAGCCCACATTCTAGAGTCCACTAGCCACAACTATTGAGGCCATGTGCTGCAACCACCACAGCCTACATGCCTAGAGCCTATCCTCCACAATAAGAGAGGCCACTGCAATGAGTAGCCTGCACACTCCAAGGCAGAGTAGCCCTCACGTGCCACAACTAAAGAAAGCCCATGTGCAACAATGAAGACTCAGTACAGCCAAAAATAAATAAATAAATATTTCAAAAATTAAAAAAAATAAAATAAAATCAAGTGCTTAGTCTAGTGGATAAAATGTCTTCCCCAGTGGCTCATTGGTAAAGAATCTGCCTTCAGTGCAGGAGATATGGGTTCAATCCCTGGGTTGAAAAGATCTCTTGGAGAAGGGAATGACAACCCACTCCAGTATTCTTACCTGGAAATCCCATGGACAGAGAAGCCTGGCAAGCTACAGTCCATGGGTTTGCAAAAGAGTCAGATACAACTGAACGACTAAACAACACTAGTATGTAAAACAATATGATAGCAATAATGGCAATAACAACATTTACCATGAGTTAAACATTGTGACCCAAGCATTTCTTGAATATGTGCCATGAACTTAAAAGCACAGTTTAATGCTTTCAATAACAGCTCACCATTCTATAGGTAAGAAAACAGGGTCATTGAGAGGTTTTGTTCCTTTACTCAGATGATAGCTAGTAGATGAAAGAACCAAGAGTTTACCACATGCTGCCTGCAGTGAACGGAGAAGGCAATGGCACCCCACTCCAGTACTCTTGCCTGGAAAATCCCATGGATGGAGGAACCTGGAAGGCTGCAGTCCATGGGGTCGCTGAGGGTCAGACACGACTGAGCAACTTCACTTTCACTTTTCACTTTCATGCATTGGAGAAGGAAATGGCAACCCACTCCAATGTTCTTGCCTTGAGAACCCTGGGGACGGGGGAGCCTGGTGGGCAGCCGTCTATGGGGTCACACAGAGTCGGACATGACTGAAGTGACTTAGCAGCAGCAGCCTGCAGCGAAAATAAAAGTGAAAGTCGCATAGTCATGTCTGACTCTTTGCAACCCCGTGAACTATACAGTCCATGGAATTCTCCAGACCAGAATACTGGAACAGGTAGCCTTTCCCTTCTACAGGGTATCTTCCCAACCCAGGGATTGGACTCAGGTCTCCCACATTGCAAGCAGATTCTTTACCAGCTGAGCCATAAGGGAAGCCCAAGAATACTGGGTTGGTAGCCTATCCCTTCTCCAGCAGATCTTCCCAACCCAGGAATCAAAACGGGGTCTCCTGCATTGCAGGTGGATTCTTTATGAGACCTTAATCCCCAAGCTACATGGCTCACAGAAACAAAGGTTCACATCATTACAGGGCTAAAGGACTTGCTAAGATGTGACACAGCAAAGTCTTCTGATTCTAAATCCTATGCTCTTTTCATTAGTTATCTATTTCATCAGTTCAGTTCAGTTGCTCAGTCGTGTCTGACTCTTTGCAACCCTATGGACTGCAGCATGCCAGGCTTCCATGTCCATCACCATTCATCTATTTTATATATATTTCATCTATTTCATACATCCATCATGTATTTCATACATATTATCAATCATGCAACTAATGAGAACCTACCGTATAGCACAGGGAACTCTACTTAGTGCTCTATGAAAACCTAATTGGGAATGAAATCCAAAAAACAGGGGATATATGTATATGTATAGCTGATTCATTTTGCTGTTTAGTAGAAACTAACACAACTTTGTAAAGTAAATATACTCCAATAAAAAATCAATTTAAGAAAGTATGACCAACCTAGATAGCATATTGAAAAGCAGAGACATTACTTTGCCAACAAAGGTCCGTCTAGTCAAGGCTATGGTTTTTCCCGTGGTCTCACATCCGTGAGAGTTGGACTGTGAAGAAAGCTGAGCACCGAAGAATTGATTCTTTTGAGCTGTGGTGTTGGAGAAGACTCTTGAGAGTCCCTTGGACTGCAAGGAGATTCAACCAGTCCATTCTGAAGGAGATCAGCCCTGGGATTTCTTCGGAAGGAATGATGCTAAAGCTGAAACTCCAGTACTTTGGCGACCTCATGTGAAGAGTTGACTCATTGGAAAAGACTCTGATATTGGGAGGGATTGGGGGCAGGAGGAGAAGGGGATGACAGAGGATGAGATGGCTGGATGGCATCACTGACTTGATGGACGTGAGTCTGAGTGAACTCCGGGAGTTGGTGATGGACAGGGAGGCCTGGCATGCTGTGATTCACGGGGTCACAAAGAGTCAGACACGACTGACCAACTAAACTGAACTGAACTGAACTGATGTTCTTTTTAATCTACAGTATTTCATTAGAAAGCTCATATTTTCTTTTCATATTAACTCAAGTCAACTGGAAAACATTTCATTTTCAATGGAAACATTTACTTGAGTAAAAAAAAAAAAAATTAAACATATTTTGCATGTGACAACTATACCTGGAATGTCCCTGTGAGCTTCCTTGAACCAGAAATCTCCATTACTCCAACCAGGATAACTTTTAATGGCTATCCAGTGCAACACCATTCAACCTGCTGCAGCTGGCTTATGCATGCCCTGGTCCCCAAAACAGAAAGGGGAAGAAATCAGGAGTACTTAGTATACTGGTACTGAGAGCTTATGGTTAACGCTGTTGGATTCGTGATCTCCAAAGAAGATTTAGCGTCCAGACCAGGGATCAGGCTTGATCACTCAAGAGCTTTTTTTGTAGCAGTGTTTTATTAAAGCATAAAAGGGACAGAGAAAGCCTCTGACATAGGCATCAGAAGAGGGATGGAGAGTGCCCCTATTGCTGGTCTTAGCAAGGGAGCTATATACTTTGTAGTTGGTTATTACAATAAATCAAAAGAATGTCTCAAGTTTGTAAAGATCTTACCAGACCCACTCCCACAATTTACATTAAGGTAACAGGATTAGTTAGAAGATTTTCAAGAAGGAGAAACTGTCCTCAAGCAGGATACATTGTTGCTACATAATCCTTAGTACAGAGTTTAAGCTGAGTTGTTCTGTTGTATAATCATCAGCTCCTGGTTTGAAGAAAAAAAAAAAAATTATGTGGCTAAGACTAAGGAATGTAGAAAAAAAAAGTTTTTGTCCTTTCCTACTCTTTGAGAATTCTCGACACCTATCTCTTCCTTGAGAGCCTCAGACCCCTTTCTCCTCCTTAGGGACCCCAGACTTCTTATCAACCTGCCTACGAATTGGCTCTCTCAGTCCCAAAATTTAAAGCAGACTTCATTCTCTCAAAGTACCTACGAGTTAAGACAGAGTGTCATCTAAGAAATGAAACAGCTAATTAAGCAGGTCACACAAATAAAAATAATGAAAAAGAATTCAATCCTTTCAACTATCAAGGTTTTAAATGAAATGATTTAAAGGAATTCACTAATTAAGATCCATGTGATCTGACCTCCAGATCCAATTTCATCAGACAATGCCCTTCCCCCTGCTTGTTGATTAGACTCCAACCACAAGGGCCTCCTTGTTTTTCCCTGGGTACAACAAAACGGCTCCCAACTCACAGTCTTTACACTTGCCTTTCCCTCTGTCTGGAGCACATTTCCCTTGGATCCTCATGTGACTCACTTATCACTAATGGTCAGCTCAGATAGCATCTCTTCAAGCAAGACTTTCTTCACCATTTGCTATCAACTAGACCACTCTAGACCAGTACACACTGTCACTATACCCTGCTCCATCTTCTTCAGAACATTTAATGCTATTTAAATTTTTTCTGCAAAATTTTTGTTTCCTGTATTCCCCTAGAATATAAGGTTCATAATTTTGTTCACCTTGTTTATTCAAGATTCAGCAATACCTGGCATAGAGTAGATAGTAACTAAGTGATTAAAGCTGGGAAGGAGGGAAGGGAAGCATTTCCCAAGATGAGACCCAGTCAGGTTATACCTGAGGGCATTTGCCAGCATCAAAGCAAGCTTATTCCAAACCTCTGCCCTGACATCAATATGGCTGGAAGTGGGAGTCAGAGATGCAAAACACCCAGCTAAGAAAATGGGGCCCAGACACCAATTAGCAACAGAGAAGCAAATAAAAATGGTACTTGTTATGTGTAGGTACTGAGAACAAAATATATTTCGAGAAGACACATGCCATGTCTTCTAAATCAAGCTAACTTGGAAAGTAGAAAAGTAGTAGTTAGAAACCAATGACCATTTGAAAACTAGAATTTGAGACTCAGCTTTTTGAGGCTAGTGTCTAGGAATATAGCTATTCTCTATTTTAAGAAGTGGAACTGTCAGTGAAATGATCCAGAGTGGTAATTTAATAATAGTCTTCACTGAGAAGAGCTATCAAATCAGAAGTTTCTCTGAAGAATTTCAAGGCTTATTTATACAAGCCACCTTAAAATGTCTAAGTCCAATTTGGAAAGACCTACACTCACTCCTTCCAAAAGTGAAGCAACTTTCTCTAAGTGAAGAAGTTAATTCATGTCAGCCTAGTCCAGAAGACTCCAGGAGAGACAGGCAAAGTCCTTTCAACTTAAATTATAGCACTAAGTAACAGTGAAATTTTGGGGTAGTTTGTA
This sequence comes from Budorcas taxicolor, assembly GCF_023091745.1. NCBI lineage: Eukaryota > Metazoa > Chordata > Mammalia > Artiodactyla > Bovidae > Budorcas > Budorcas taxicolor. Next base: position 72,918,554 of record NC_068919.1, read on the forward strand.
AAAGGTGGGGCCAGGAAAAGAGTTTCATGGCCCTCACCTCCTATAAGAGGCAGAGGACCCTCTGGCCTCTCACTGTCACCTGAAGCTCAGTAGTATTCCCAGCGATGCAAACAAGACCACCTGGGCTAAGAGCTCTATGAGGCTCATAAATCAACTGCTTGTGTCTCTTCAGGGACTGGAAGAGCTGGACAAAAGGTAGGGAAATTAGAAAGGCAGAGATGCCAGTATTGGTAAAATCATCCCTCCAAATTAAGCTGAATGGATTTCAGTACTCCTTTCCATATCCTTTTTTGAGCTGAACATGATACACTGCAACACTAGGTAGAATCAGCCAATACAGCACTAATTGGTCCCCCATAGGGATAACTTGGTCTACTTTTAATTTCATATTTTTGATTTGGAGATATATCCTTTGAGGTTATGAGCTTTCCCTATGTCTATTTTGTTAGCTAGTGCAGTGGTTTTCAAAATGTGCTTCTCACACCATTAACATCACCATCACAAGGAAGTTTGTTAGAAATGAAAATTTGGAGGTCCCTCCCCAAACCTACAGAATCTGAAATGCTGGAGTCCAACAATGAGTGCTTTATCCAGCCTTCCAGGTGACTCTGATGCACCCTAAATTTAGAGAATCTTTGAGTTAGGATAATTTTAGCCACTCTAAGGAAGAAAACCTCTAAATTTTCAGTGGCTTAACATAATAAATATTCATTTTCCACTCACATAATGGGTCAGTGTAGTCATGGCCTGCTTTATCGCATGTGATGCTTGAGGCAGCCAGACACCTTCCATCTTGAATCTCTTTTCTCTGACTACAGCCTCCAAGTTCTCTGTGTAGGTCTAACTGGATGGAGAAAAAGAGTAGAGAAGTTCTGGTAACATCTTAGAATCCTTGGCTTGAAAGTACACACATCATTTCCACTCATGGTTCATTGCTGAGAACTGGTGAATTGTTCATATTTAGATAAGAACAGGATTGGGAAATACTTTTCTTGGTGGAGTCATGTCCCTCTAACACAAATGCATATCAGGGAAGAAGGAGCACAAATCTCCACCAGAGATTCACAAAATGTACCCTATAAACTGGGGGACCCAGGGTGGGACTAAATGATCGGCCCCTGGAATCTCTCCTCCAAACATAGGAGCTTTTCAAAATTTTAAAGTGTAAATGTGATTGTTGTTACTACCATGCTAAAGAGGGGCTTTCCAGGTGGCACTACTAATAAAGAATCCAACTGCCAATGCAGAAGACATAAGAAACACGAGTTTGATTCCTGGGTCGGGAAGATTCCCTGAAGGAGGGCATGGCAACCCGCTCTAGTATTCTTGCCTGGAAAATCCTATGGACAGAGGAGACTAGTGGGTTACAGCCCATAGGGTTGCAAAGAGTTGCACATAACTGAAGTGACTTAGCACACCATCTAAGAAGAGACTTCTGCTGTGGTTTCTCAAATGTTAATGTACATATCAACATTCAGAAAATGTAGTTAAAATTCATAATCTGATTTATAGGACCAGGATAGGGCTTGTTGCTGGTCTTTCACACACCAGACACACTCCTATCTCAGAGCCTTTGCACTAATGTTTCCTCTGACCAGAATTGCTCTTCCTCAAAATATACTTGTGGTCAACTAACTCCCTTCTCTCCTTCAAATTTTTACTCAAATGCACCTTCAAAAGAGACCCACCATGACCAGTCAATTTATTTAAAGATTTGTTTATTCTTGGCTTGCAGATTTTTTTTCCCCCTGTATTCTCACACCCCTGAAATCTCTTCCTCTGCTCATAAGGAGCCAGTCGTCAGATTAAGGCCGCACCCTTGTGACCTCATTTAACCTTCATTATATCCTTAACTCCAAATATAGCCATTTTGAGAGTCAAGACTTCAACATATGCATCTGATTGCGTGGGGGGGAGGGGTGGGGAGGGGTGGGGGAGGCACAATTCAGCCAGCAATGGTGAGATTATGTGCATATAATTTATATGTATATATTATTGACGTGTTTACACATTTATATGTGCAAATATATTCCATAGTTCTAAAATTGTTTGATTTTTAGTTACCCACCTTATTACACAGAAAAAGTGACAGTTGTTCATTTTTCAGGAGTCCCATGGCCATCAAGATGGGGCTTCCCTGGTGGCTCAGAGGGTAAAGTGTACACCTGCAATGCGGGAGACCTGGGTTTGATCTCCGGGTCTGGAAGATCCCCTGGAGAAGGAAATGGCAACCCACTCCAGTACTCTCGTCTGAAAAATTCCATGGATGGAGGAGCCTGGTAGGCTACAATCCATGGGGTCGCAAAGATTCGCATATGACTGAACAACTTCACTTTTGCAGCCATCTTCTCTCATTGTGCTAATGAAGTTTCCGGGCACAAAATGCCTGACACTGCAGCAGAGAGGCAGCGATGACTTGGTTGGAGGCTGAAACAAGGTGAGATCCCCTCTCATATTTGGAAAATAAAAGGGTTTGTTTCCCCTCTACCTACATATGTTTCTTACAAATAAGATGATAATTATAATTCATCTGAAATCTTTTGTACTGTCACAGGAATATATTGAATTATAAATATTTATAGCCCTATCACCCTCCTCTTTGGTAGGGAGGGAAATTTCCTTGTTTTTGTAATTATCAGACTTTTATTGTGTTTAGTGGGGTGACAGATGAAGATGAAAAATTAGGAAGCTAAAAAGGCCAACTTGTTCTACTTAAGGAAAAATTGTCTAATACCAGAATGGGAGGGAGATAAGTGTTTAAAAATGGAGATTGAGGGCTCTGGAAAAGTAATGGCAGAGAAAGGCAACAAAAAAAGAGAGGAAAGCATGAGAGATGTGAGAACAGCCTTAGAGGCTGGGATTGAGGAAGTGGGGGGGGGGGGGGGGTGATAAAAGGGTTTATTATGGAATATTGCTCCCTCTTTATCTTCTGAAAAAAAATCTGTTCAGTAAATATGTATCATGTTTCAGGGGTTTGTTTGGGGGTAATTCTATTTGTTTTTATTAAGCTTCATGAAATCACTGCTTTTGTTGATCAAAAATGTAATCAGCAGTTCTATATGATCCAGGCTAACATTTGAGTTAAGTATAGTTGTTGCAATTCAAGTTGATGGCAAGACAAAAAGGGTCCACAATATTCCGGATGTATCTAGTACCTAAGAATCTAAGGAAAGCTGGAGAGGAACATGTGAGTAGGGGCCTAGAAGTCTCCTTCTCATCCACTAGCTGAAATCCAAGTCCTATCTTATTCTAGGTACACAGAAGAAGCAAACTAAAATTAAGGGTCCTAGATTTTATTCAGAGCCAGTGTACCCTTGTCCTTCCTGACTCGAAGAATAGGCGCATGGACAGAGTAGCCTGTCATTGCTACTTAGGTGACATGGATTACAGGAAAGAGAAAGGAGCTTGTCTTGTGCTCTTATATAACACTTCAGTGTGCATGTTGGAATCTGAGGAAACAGATGAATGAATTTTTCCTCCATTTGAGGATGTTAACCATGAAGATCAAAACAAACTGTGGACAATTCTTAGAGATGGGCATATCAGACCACCTTACCTGCCTCCTGAGAAACCTGTATGCAGGTCAAAAAGCAACAGTTAGAACTGAACATGAAACAATGGACTGTTTCCAAATTGGGAAAGGAGTACATCAAAGCAGTATATGGTCATCTCTGCTTATTTAACTTATATGCCAAGTACATCATGTGAAATGCTGAGCTGAATGAAGCACAAGCTAGAATCAATATTGCTGGGAGAATATCAGTAATCTCAGATATGCAGATGACACCATCCTTATGCCAGAAAACGAAGAACTAAAGAGCCTCTTGATGAAAGTGAAACAGGAGAGTGAAAAAGCTGGCTTAAAACTCAACATTCATTCTTTCACAAGTGGTTGACCAGTTTTCCCAGCACCACTTGTTAAAGAGATTGTCTTTAATCCATTGTATATTCTTGCCTCCTTTATTGAAGATAAGGTGTCCATAGGTATGTGGATTTATCTCTGGGCTTTGTATTTTGTTCCATTGATCTATATTTCTGTCCTTGTGCCAGTACCATACTGTCTTGATGACTGTGGCTTTGTAGTAGAGCCTGAAGTCAGGCAAGTTGATTCCTCCAGTTCCATTCTTCTTTCTCAAGATTGGTTTGGCTATTCGAGGTTTTTTTGTATTTCCATACAAATTGTGAAATTATTTGTTCTAGCTCTGTGAAAAATACTGCTGGTAGTTTGATAGGGACTGCATTGAATCTATAGATTACTTTGGGTAGTATACTCATTTTCACTATATTGATTTTTCCAATCCATAAACATGGTATATTTCTCCATCTATTCGTGTCCTCTTTGATTTCTTTCATCAGTGTTTTATAGTTTTCTATATATAGATCTTTAGTTTCTTTAGGTAGATATATTCCTAAGTATTTTATTATTTTCATTGCAATGGTGAATGGAATTGTTTCCTTAATTTCTTTTTCTGCTTTCTCATTATTAGTGTATAGGAATGCAAGGGATTTCTGTGTGATCCTGCAACTTTACTATATTCATTGATTAGCTCTAGTAGTTTTCTAGTAGAGTCTTTAGGGTTTTCAATGTAGAGGATCATGTCATCTGCAAACAGTGAGAGTTTTACTTCTTCTTTTCCAATTTGGATTCCTTTTATTTCTTTTTCTGCTCTGATTGCTATGGCCAAAACTTCCAGAACTATGTTGAATAGTAGCAGTGAAAGTGGGCACCCTTGTCTTGTTCCTGACTTTAGGGGAAATGCTTTCAATTTTTCACCATTGAGGATGTTTGCTGTGGGTTTGTCATATATAGCTTTTATTATGTTGAGATATGTTCCTTCTATTCCTGCTTTCTGGAGAGTTCACTTTCTAACACCATACACAAAAATAAACTCAAAATGGATTAGAGATCTAAACGTAAGACCAGAAACTATAAAACTCCTAGAGGAGAACATAGGCAAAACACTCTCCGACATAAATCACAGCAGGATCCTCTATGTTCCACCCCCCAGAATTCTGGGAATAAAAGTAAAAATAAACAAATGGGATCTAATTAAAATTAAAAGCTTCTGCACAACAAAGGAAACTATAAGCAAGGTGAAAGTACAGCCTTCTGAATGGGAGAAAATAATAGCAAATGAAGCAACTGACAAACAACTAATCTCAAAAATATACAAGCAACTTATGCAGCTTAATTCCAGAAAAATTAACGACCCAATCAAAAAATGGGCCAAAGAACTAAATAGTCATTTCTCCAAAGAAGACATACGGATAGCTAACAAACACATGAAAAGATGCTCAACATCACTCATTATCAGAGAAATGCAAATCAAAACCACAATGAGGTACCATTTCACACCAGTCAGAATGGCTGCAATCCAAAAGTCTACAAGCAATAAATGCTGGAGAGGGTGTGGAGAAGAGGGAATCCTCTTAACACTGTTGGTGGGAATGCAAACTAGTACAGCCACTATGGAGAACAGTGTGGAGATTCCTTAAAAAACTGGAAGTAGAACTGCCTTATGACCCAACAATCCCACTGCTGGGCATACACACCAAGGAAACCAGAATTGAAAGAGACACGTGTACCCCAATGTTCATCACAGCACTATTTATAATAGCCAGGACATGGAAACAACCTAAAAGTCCATCAGCAGATGAATGGATAAGAAAGCTGTGGTACATATACACAATGGAGTATTACTCAGCCATTAAAAAGAATACATTTGAATCAGTTCTAATGAGGTGGATGAAACTGGAGCCTATTATACAGAGTGAAGTAAGCCAGAAAGAAAAACACCAATACAGTATCCTAACACATATATATGGAATTTAGAAAGATGGTAATGATAACCCTGTATGTGAGACAGCAAAAGAGACACAGATGTATAGAGCGGACTTTTGGACTCAGCGGGAGAGGGAGAGGGTGGGATGATTTGGGAGAATGGCATTGAAACATGTATACTATCATGTAAGAAATGAATCGCCAGTCTATGTTCGATACAGGATGCAGGATGCTTGGGGCTGGTGCACAGGGAAGATCCAGAGGGATGATTTGGGGTGGGAGGGGGGTTCAGGATTGGGAACTCATGTACACCCGTGGCTGATCCATGTCAATGTATGGCAAAACCAATGCAGTATTGTAAAGCAAAATAAAGTAAAAATAAAAGTTTAAAATAGAAAAAAAAAAAAAAAAGACACCTCAACATTCAAAAAACTAAGATCATGGCGTCCAGTGCCATCACTTCATGGCAGAGACGGGGAAACCATGGAAACAGTAACAGACTTTATTTTCTTGGACTTCACATCACTGCAGATGGTGACTGAAGTCATGAAATGAAAAGATGCTTACTCCTTGGAAGAAAAGTTATGACAAACCTAGACAGCATATTAAACAGCAGAGACATCACTTTGCCAACAAAGGCCCTTATTGTCAAAGCTATGTTTTTTTCCAGTAGCCATGTACAGAGGTGAGAGTTGGACCATAAATAAGGCTGAGTGACAAAGAATTGATGCTTTTGAACTATGGTGCTGGAGAAGACTCTTGAGAATCCCTATGACAGCCAGGAAGTCAAAACAGTCAATCCTAAAGTCAAAACTCTTGACAATCCCTGTGATAGCAAGGAGGTCAAAACAGTCAATCCTAAAGGAAATCAGTCCTAAATATTCATGGGAAGGACTGATGCTGAAGCTGAAGTTTCAATACTTTGGCCACCTGATGGGAAGAGACAACTCATTGGAAAAGAGCCTGATGCTGGGAAAGAGTGAGGGGAGGAGGAGAAGGGGGCAGCAGAGGATGGGACGATTGGATGACAATGGACATGAGTTTGAGCAAATTCTGGTAGATAATGAAGGACAGGGAAGCCTGACATGGTGCAGTCCATGAGGCTGCCAAGAGTCAGACATGACCAGCGACTGAACAGCAACATCAACCAACCATGAAGATAAGGCTAGGAGATGGGATCCTTCCCTAGTCTGGCCTACAAATGCTACCATATATTGAACATATACATATGTGGGTGTGTGTGTGTATATATATATATGTACAAGCACATTAGATATGCCCTTTCAATCATTAGACTGGTCATATGTTTTGAGCATCTATTTCATGGTGTGTTCCACAACACATTATCATATCTAATCTTCATAACATCCGTACAAGGAAGGCAAGCATTATTTCCTCGTCTATTGAAGAAATCCTGGGCCATAGGACAATGAATGAATTGTTCCCAATTAGGGGCTTAGTTGGGATTTGACATGAAGTTTGCTGTAAGCCCCATTTTTGTCACCACAGTAGGGAATGCTTAAACTTTTTCCAGCTTAAGTCTATGAAAGGCCTTTTACTCTGCCAGCTTGCACTGTGATCCATGTCATGGGGTAGCTGGAAGGACTACACTGTGACTTGGCTTAGCTGCTGCCAGAACACACTTGTTGAAGAGATACTGCTGTTCTCCCCTCCTGAGCCAGCGATGGTTCAAAGCTCCAGAATCTTGTCTCATTAATGCAGAATCACGAATATTAACAAATCCCAATTTCTATTCATTGTCCTTCTCTAGCTCACTAGATTGAAGCCAGGGGTGGGAATAAGACTAAATAATGAACTTAAATAATAACTCAGAGGGTATTATCATCCAAATCTTCAAGTAGATGAGAGAGCCAAAAGCCACAGGAGAAGCAAGTGGGATGAATAGCAAAAATTGCATAGAGATGAATGTTTAACTCTTCCTCCATCTCTTCTTACACTGCCTGAGGAAGCTTCATAACCCTTCACTACTATATCTGCCGATCCTTCTAAAAGATCTGGTGAGAAAATTCCAAATAAATGGAGATTCACAATGAGAGGTATGAAAAATAATAGCATTATTTCTAAAGATAAGCCTATTATGTTAAAGTTTACTTCATTAATTTGAACAACAGAACTATGACTGAAATCATTTTTTTTTCTTTTATAGGTCTACTAATCTGCAAGCTTTTATAGTTGCTTAGTCAAAGTACTGTATTTTTCTCTTCACATTTTCCCAAACCACCTCTCCAAACAGAAAACTCCTTCCATTGGGTTCCGTTTTATGTCTCAGCTCATACGTCTCTACTGCCTCTACCCAAGGTAAAATCCACAAAATTTACATTTGTTCATAGTCCAATGGACTAAATGCCTGTATCCTCTCAAAATTAACACACTGAAGCCCTACCCTTCAATGCAATGGTGTTTGGAGACAGGGTCTTCGGGAGGTAACTCACTCATGAGGGTGGGGTCCTGGTCATGTGGGATTAGTGCCCTTATAAGAAGAGACACCAAAGAGTGCTTGCTTTCTCTCTTTCTCCACGTGAGGATAAAACAAGAAGGCAGCCACCTACAAGCAAGGAGAAGAGCTCTTATCAAAATTCAACCATACTGGCACCCTGATCTCAAACTTCCAGCCTCCAGAAATCTGAGAAAATAAACTTTGGTTTATGGTATCATTATGGTATCTTGAGAAGACTAAGGCAAAATCTCTATGAAATTTTTTAGTATATCACTAATATCTATTGAGTGCCAACTCAGTGCAAACCACCATCATAGACACCATACACATTAATCATGTTTAAGTCTTGGAGAGGCCATAGAGTGAGCATTTAAGAGTAGTTCTGTACCTATTCCAAGAGAGTTAACTGAAGTAATGGAATCCAAATGTTTAGCATCATGACAAATATGTAGTGGGTTTTCAAAAAATATTAGTAATTTATAAGAGTAGGTGGATTTTTTGTGTATATATGCTCAATATCTAAAGAAAAACATGGCTTGAAAGGTTATATGCACCCTGGTGTTCACTGCAGCACAATTTACAATAGCCAAGACATGGAAGCAAACTAAATGTCTTTTGACAGATGAGTGGATAAAGAAAATGTGATAATATGTCACATTTATCCATATATACAATGGAAAATTGTGTGTGCCTAGCTGCTCAGTCATGTCTGACTCTTTGTGACCCCATGGACTGTAGCCCACCAGGTTCCTCTGTTCATGGGATTCTCCAGGCAAGAACACTGGCATGGGTTGCCATGACCTCTTCCAGGGTATCTTCCCAACACAGGGACTGAACCCAGGTATCCCATGTTGCAGGCAGATTCTTTACCATCTGAGCCACTAGGGAAGCCCATAATGGAATATTACTCAGCCATTAAAAATAATGAAATAATGCCACTTGTAGCAGTTTGGATGGATCTGGAGATTATTATACTAAGTGAAATAAATCAGACAGAGAGAGTAATATATGATACTGCTTATATGTAGAATAAAAAAAGTAATGCAAATGAACTTATTTACAAACAGACTCACAGACTTAAAGAACAAACTTATGGTTACCAAGGGGGTTGGGTTGGGGGAAGGGATTAAAATGCAATGCCTTTCCATGGGAAAATATAGAAAGAATAAATGGAAAGGGACTATTTTGGAAGGATCTTCTTAATCAAGGTTTTAATTGCAATCTATAGAAACTATTTTAAGCTGAAAAAGAATTTATTAATTGATATTAAATAGCTCAATCTCAGATATTAAATTGATATTAAATGGCTCAATGGGCCAGATCAGACCAATAATAATGTCCCTAATCACATACTAGATTCTGCCTATTACCAGTACCTCTGTAGACTACTTGCAGCTGCTACCAAAGTTTGCCAGAATGAGTTCTTTTATATTAATTTTTAAATTCCACATACATATATATGTACTACCTGTATAAGCACAATGGATGTTCCCACCCTGCTTATATATTGCTTTGGATCTAAGCTTCTTTAGCGTCTCACAGCTAAGCTTTCTTTTTGGCTGACACAGCCCTTGCCCAAGTGTGGAGTTGTGTCACAAAGCAAGTGAGACCAGAGCAGTCACTCAGCTTGGTGCAGGGCATGTGCCAGGGTGGTCATGGGAAACCAATCAGCCATCCTTGCAGTTTCAATCTGCTCTTTCTTCCCTCATTTAGGAGTAAGAAAGTGTGTACATGCTCCTCTGGAATAGAATCCAGGCTGCCCATAGGCCTCCTGTTAGTCCCATAATCCTTCCTACCAGCCAAGAGAACTTATCTTGGATCCCAGGGCAGAGCACCCAATATGTAGATCTAACTACTCACACTGAAGAGAGGATCTCCTCTCATGTAATCTTCCTTTCCTCTGAATCCTTTCCCCAGGGCACAGGTCCCAACCTGATCTCTTGCTTCCCTTTCTACCCAATTCTCTATGGATCTTTTTCACAGTCTTGGTTGTACAGGAAGCTTTCTGCTAATTTCTAGTTAGCTGTCAGTGATACTTGTTCTATATGTAGATGTATTTTTGATATGTTTATTGGGGAAGGTGAGTTCCACATCCTCCTACTCTGCCATCATGATCTCCTCTCCTGGGTTTATATATATATATGTATATATATATATATATATATATATATATATATATGTGTGTGTGTGTGTGTGTGTATTTGAAATATGTAAGAATTACATTGCTGCTAAGTCACTTCAGTTGTGTCCAACTCTGTGCGACCCCATAGACGGCAGCCCACCCCGTCCCTGGGATTCTCCAGGCAAGAACACTGGAGTGGGTTGTCATTTCCTTCTCCAATGCATGAAAGTGAAAAGTAAAAGTGAAGTCGCTCAGTCGTATCTGACTTTTAGCGACCCCATGGATTGCAGCCTACCAGGCTCCTCCGTCCATGGGATTTTCCAGGGAAGAATACCGGAGTGAGGTGCCATCACCTTCTCCAAAGAATTACATTATTGGACCTGTATTTTAACATGGCAATAGAGTTGGCTGTGGTCAGATAGCAGCTTCTCTGTTTCAATGGGACATGGAAATTCAGCTTTCTGTAGTCTTCACAGTTCTGCATTGGCTTTCACTCTGCCCATTACACACATTCAGGTTACCTTGTTATCTCCTGAAGCATTTGAGATTATAGCCATTACCTTAGAAACTGGCCACCAGTAGAGGCACATGCAATTTCAATGGAAAAAGAACAAATCAAAACAAATGATTATATGACTTCCCTTCCTCTTGTGTGCTCAGTTGTGTCCAACTCTTTGTGACCCTATGGACTGTAGCTCATCAGGCTCTTCTGTCCCTGGCATTTTCCAGGCAAGAGTCCTGGAGTGGGTTGCCATTTCCCTATCCATGTAAACCAAAATATTATGAAACAATAAACAGAAACATTGCCAATAATTCATTGGGACTATAATTGTATAACAACTCTTGTTCAAACTCTAACATTTGGTCATCTTAATTTTACCCAAGGACAGAATCATCATCAATGAGCTTACAAATTTATCTGTAACTTCATCTTAAGTTTCCACCTACCTGTAGCTTCTACTCAAAATGTTCATTATTTATTCTTTCAACAAATATTATGTCCTAGGTTTTAGTCTACATTCTTGTGATAAGATGAGAAACACAATACATTTTCTACCCTTATAGAATTTATATCCTGTTTACAAACAAAAATTAAGATGCAATGCAGCATCATAGGGATAAGATCTATGAATGAAAATGAAAATAGTTAAATGATGGAAGGTAATACATGGTTCTATTTTACATGGGGTTGTTAAAAAAGATCTTGCTGAGGAGGTATGATTGGAACAGAGCCCTGAACAAAATGGGGAAGTGAACCCTTCAAATGTCTGGGAGGGAGCTTTTCAAGGCAACATCAAATCTGTATACCCTGGAAGTGCTTTGCATCTTCAAAGATTACCTGGTAAGCCAGTGAGCCTACCACAGAAATAGTAGGGGAATGAATCTTAGAGAATGAGGCCACATAAATGATGAACTAGTCAAATACGTAGACTCTAGGAATGGATCTCTCTGCCTTTTGAGACTTACCTCTGTCCCGACAGAAAGTAGGAAAAATAGTCATCAAGAATTCTGACTTTGAGCACGCCAATTCTTTGGATATTGGTCTTACTAATTTAGGCTTTCTGGGTCTGATTTTTGGACCTCATATTTCCTCTGACCTCTTTTTGATTGGCTCCAAGATCGCTGGCCACTGACAGATAGTTACTATAGACAGCCTCCCTGACCTCTAATTCTTAGCTCAACTTCCAATTCTTAATTGGCTCCTGATCTCTGGACTTCACATATGGTTGTGTTCTATCCTAATTTCCTGACTTCTTGAGTTCTGTTTGAATATGACCTCCTTTGACACAGATGGTTCAAATATAGCTTCTCCTTACTACCTGCCTTTCTCAGTCTTTAATTGGGAATAACAATTGGGAATAACTTGATATTTGGCCCTGATCCTGATTCCAGAGTTCAGTCTCTGGTGTCATGAATCCCTAGTGTGTAATTGACTTCATTAAAGTAGATAAATTAATTTAAGTAAAAATAGATAATTCCTGAAAGACAACTACTCCTAATATTGTTCCTAAACTTGATGCCTACTGAGGTCATGCTTGTTTCTTGCCAATATAAACCATGTATTATCTTGTCAATATAAACAAGCAGCAGAAAGATTTTTAAAGTTTCTCTTCATGTACACATGGATAATAAAATTTTGTTTTGCTATTCATAGTAAATGGCTTAGGTCAACATTATGATTTACTCTTATGCCATAAAGTAGTTCTCAACCATTTTCATATTTTGGCTCATGTAGAAAATAATACTTATAGATTACACAAATGTAATTGGATGTGGCTACATCATAACCCCAAGAAATCAACTCCTCAGCACATCTGTAAGTGCATCTGTATATAAAGCATACCAATTGAGAGCTCTTTTCTGAAGGTAGGTTTTTTGTTCTTTCTTTCACCCCCAGAATTAGTAAAACTATGTCTAAAATTCAATTAGTTACAGATATTTCTACCTATATCATGTTAAGAAACTGATACCACATCTACATTTTACATATATTTCTGAAAAGAGAAAATGGCCCAGTTGTGTCCAACTCTTTGTGACCCCTTGGACTATAAAGTCCATGGAATTCTCCAGGCCAGAATACTGAAGTGGGTAGCTGTTCCCTTCTCCAGGAGATCTTCCCAACCCAGGGTTTGAACCCAGGACTCCCACATTGCAGGCTGACACTTTACAAGTTGAATCACCTCAAGACCAAAAAGAGTAGAAAATATAACATTAATATACTTTAAAATTCCTTGTCATTCCCAGAGACAAATAACTTATTCAAATGTAATAGATATGAACAGTAATATATTTCATAATTTGCTGTTTTCCCTAATTTTTTTCCATAATTTTCCTTTTTTTTTGAAAATGTATTATTTTCCTGTCTGCTTCAGTTTTCTCAAATGTTATTTAGTGTAAGCTTTCCATAATACAGATTTCATTCCAAAATACTTTCATTTTCAGTTTTATACTTCCAAAATAAGAGCATTTCTTTTTATTTTTCATTTCAAAAAACATATATTTATACCACTGGTATACTATGTTCTATATTTTGAGAAGTATGAAGAGAAATACATGGTCTCTTTTCCAATCTATTCATGGTCTAGAGGGTGTAACAGGAGATGGCAAGAGAGAACATCGGCATTTTAGGAATCAGTGAACTAAAATGGAGTGGAATGGGTGAATTTGATTCAGATGACCATTATATCTACTACCGTGGGAAAGATCCCTTAGAAGAAATAGAGAAGCCCTCATAGTCACAAAAAAAAAAAAAAAAAAAAAAAAAAGAGTCCAAAATGCAGTATTTGAGTGCAATCCCCAAAATGACAGAATGATCTCAGTTCATTTTCAGGGCAAACTATTCAACATCACAGTTATCCAAATCTATGCCCCAACCACTAAAGCTGAAGAAACTGAAGTTGAACAGTTCTATGAAGACCTACAAAACTTCTAGGACTAACACGAGAAAAAGATTTCCTATTCATCATAGGGGACTAGAATGTAAAAGTAGGAAGTCTAAAGATACCTGGAGTAAAAGAAAAGTTTGACTTGGGAGTACAAAAAGAAGCAGGATAAAGGCTAACAGGGTTTTGCCAAGAAAACACACTGACCATAGTAACCACCCTCTTCCAACAACACAAGAGATGACTCTGCACATGGACATCACCAAATGGTCAATACCAAAATCAAATTGAAGATATTCTTTGCAGCCGAAGATAGAGTAGCTCTATACAGTCAGCAAAAAACAAGACATGGAGCTTACTTTGGCTCAGGTCATGAACTCCTTATTACAAAATTCAGACTTAAATTGAAGAAAGTAGGGAAAACCACTAGGCCATTCAGGTGTGCCCTAAATCAAATCCCTTATGACCGTACAGGAGAAGTGACAAATAGATTCAAGGGATTAGACCTGATAGGGTGCCTAAAGAACTATGGACAGAGTTTCATAACATTGTACAGGAAGTTTTGATATTGAAATATCAATAACTTCAGATATACAGATGGCATCACCCTCACGGCAGAAAGTGAAGAGGAACTAAAGAGCCTCTTGATGAAGGAGAAAGAGAAGAGTGTAAAAGCTGACTTAAAACTCAACATTCAAAAAGCTAGGATTATGGCATCAGTCCCATCACTTCATGGCAAATAGATGAGGAAACAATGGAAACCATGGCAGACATTATTTTCCTGGGCTCCAAAATCACTGCAGATGGTGACTGTAGCCATGAAATTAAAAGACACTTGCTCCTTGGAAGAAAAGCTATGGCAGACCTAAACAACATATTAAAAAGCAGAGATATTATTTTGCTGACAAAGGTCCATATAGTCTAAAGTATGGTTTTTCCAGTAGTCAGGTATGGATGTGAGAGTTGGACCATAAAGAAGGCTGATCACTGAAAAATTGATGCTTTTGAGCTGCAGTGTTGGGGAAGGCTCTTGAGAGTCCCTTGGACTGCAAGAAGCTCCAACCAGTCAATCATAAAGCAAATCAGTCCTGAATATTCATTGGAAGGACTGATGCTGAAGCTCCAATATTTTAGCCACCTGATGTGAAGTTGACTCATTGGAAAAGTCACTGATGCTGGGAAAGATTGAAGGCAGGAGGAGAAAGGGACAACAGAGGATGATATGGTTGGATTGCATCACCAATTCAATGGACCTGAGTTTGAGCAAGCTCCTGGAGATGGTGAAGGACCAGGAAGCCTGGTGTGCTGCAGTCCATGGGGGTCACAAAGAGTCGAGCACAACTGAGTGACTGAACACAAACAACGAAAGAGGGTGTAAACTGCCAAGGAAACATTGCTTCGAGTATGTATGCTACTTTCCATAGTAGAAAAATTAAAAACCACAGTAATTTTGTTTATTAGTTATAAGAATACAGCTGGGATTATTAATAACTAGCTTCATGTACTTTGCAAAATAAAGATTTTTATATTAGTTTTGAAGTCATGTAATTTGCAGATATTATAGGCAGCTTACTTAAATGTTCTAATGTTTTGCTTCTCTTAGACTGTAGATTTAGAATCCCACTTGTCTTATCTATTACCACATGAATAAAATTGATCCCTGTTCTTATTTGCTTGGTGTTGTTCAGTTTCTAAGTTGTGTCTTATTTATTGCTGACTCATCTTATATATATACATATATATGTATATGTAAAGAGTACATCATGAGAAACATTGGGCTGGATGGAGCACAAGCTGGAATCAAGATTTCCAGGAGAAATATCAGTAACCTCAGACATGCAGATGACACCATCCTCATGGCAGAAAGTGAAGAACTAAAGAGCCTCTTGATGAAAGTAAAAAAGCAGAGTGAAAAAGTTGGCTTAAAACTCAACATTCAAAAAACTAAGATCATGGCATCTGGTCCCATCACTTTATGGCAAACAGATAGGGAAGCAATGGAAACAGTGACAGACTTTATTTTCTTGGACTCCAAAATCACTGCAGATGGTGACTGCAACCATGAAATTAAAAGACTCTTGCTTCTTGGAAGAAAAGTTATGACCAACCTAGACAGCATATTAAAAAGCAGAGACATTACTTTGCCAACAAAGGTCCATCTGGTCAAAGCTTTGTTTTTTCCAGTAGTCATGCATGGATGTAAGAGTTGGACTCTAAAGAAAGCTGAGCACCAAAGAATCGACGCTTTTGAACTCTGGTGTTGGAGAAGACTCTTAAGAGTCCCCTGGACTGCAAGCAGATCCAACTAGTCTATCCTAAAGGAAATCAGCCCTGAATATTCATTGGAAGGACTGATGCTGAAGCTGAAACTCCAATAATTTGACCACCTGATGTGAAGAACTGATTCATTTGAAAAGACTTTGATGCTGGAAAAGTTTGAAGGCAAGAGGAGAAGAGGAAAACATGGATGAGATCATTTGATAGCAACATCGACTCAAAGGACATGAGTTTGAGTAGACTCCAGGAGTTGGTGATGGACAGGGAGGTGTGCTGCTGTCCATGGGGGCACAAAGAGTTGGACACAACTCTATCAAAACTAATATAAGCAACTGAACTAATCTAAAATATTGCTGTTGTTCAACCACTAAGTTGTATCCAACTCTTTGTGCCCGCGTAGACTGCAGCATGCCAGGCTTCTCTGTCTTTCACTATCCCCCAAATTTTGCTCAAACTCATATCCATGGAGCCGATGATGCCACCCAACCATCTCATCCTCTGTCACCCCTTTCTCCTACTGCCTTCAATCTTTCCCAGCATCAGCATCTTTTCCAATGAGTTGGCTCTTCACATCAGGTGGCCAAAGTATTAGTGCTTCAGCTCCAGCATTAGTCTTTCCAGTGACTATTCAGAGTTGATTTCCTTTAGAATTGACTGGTTTGATCTCCTTGCAGTCCAAGGGACTCTCAAGAGTCTTCTCCATTACCACAGTTCGACAGCATCACTTCTTTGGTGCTCAGCCTTCTTTATGGTCCAACTCTCACATCTGTACATGACTACAGGAAAAACCAAAGTTTTGAGTAAATGGATCTTTGTCAGCAAGGTGATATATGTTTATTTTGTAAGTTGTATCACATTTTCTACTCTGACTCATTATATATATATAATATAAATTATATATATATATGATTCTATAATATATATATCAGATATATATTATATGTTACATCTTATTTTACTCTGACCCATTATATATATATTATATAACACATATTATATAATTGTCTTTTTATTCATCTGATTTGTTTCATACATTTATAGTATATAGCTCACTTCTTATTTACTACTTTAACTAGTCTTTTTTAAGATATATATATATATAGAGAGAGAGAGAGTCTCTCTTATCAATTTAGTGTAGTAAATAAATGATTTAGAGACTGAGCAACAACAAGGAAATAAGAAGATGGATCATTTTTTCTTGTGTGGTAATTAATAAAGCAATTAATAAAGCAATTGGGGTTCTAAATCTACGGATTGAGAGAAGCAAAACATTGAAGTAAGCTGCTTAGAATATCTGTATAGTTAGGACTTCAGAACTAATATCAAATCTTTATTGTGCAAAGTACCTCAAACTTGTTATTAATAATCCCTGCTGTATTCTTCGGAGAAGGCAATGGCACCCCACTCCAGTACTCTTGCCTGGAAAATCCCATGGACGGAGGAGCCTGGTGGGCTACGGTCCATAGGGTCGCTAAGAGTTGGACATGACTGAGCGCCTTCACTTTCACTTTTCACTTTCATGCACTGAAGAAGGAAATGGCAACCCACTCCAGTGTTCTTGCCTGGATAATCCCAGGGACTGGGGAGCCTGGTGGGCTGCCATCTATGGGATCGCACAGAGTCGGACACGACTGAAATGACTTAGCAGCAGCAGCTGTATTCTTACATATACCCTAAACAAAATTACCGTAGGTCTTTAATTTTTTTTTTTCTACCACAGAAGATATTTCTCACTGAATGTTGGGCAACATGTCTATCTATGGCTATGAGGAAAATGCCAGCCGTTTCCATTGCCCTTAACAGGTCAATTTATCCAAAGGCATTGATGTGCAATCAGAGATGATAGAGCTCTTCTTAACAATTTTACAGAGAGAATAAGGGTAATGCTATTGGGACACCAACATCTTTTTACCATTTCAGAAACTTAGAATTAGAAGAACATCAATTACATGCCTGAACAAAAATGTATTCAAACCTTCTAGACAGCCCTCTTTGCATTTAACTTAACTCATGTCTTTTCCTCATTACAGATGGCATGTGTATGTTGATAGGAATACTGTCTATACCAAAGATGCCTAAATTAGTTGGCTGCTTTTGCCTCTGCTAGTATTGATGATTCTCATCTGAATCCCTAGATATAATCATAAGGGAAACATTAACTTTAGTGGCTTATAAAATTCCAAGCCAGAAAATTGTGATCTAATTACTGTCTATCAAATAACTTTTAGCAAGTTAAATTATTATATGTAAATTATCCTTCATTTCTTTCAAAACTATTGAATATGACTATAAAAGTTTGGTAAAAGAGATGCCACATCTAATTCTGATACATGTATGTGTGTGCTCAGTCACGTCCAACTCTTTGCAATCCCATGGATTGTAGCCCTCCAGGCTCTTCTGCCCATAGGATTTCCCAGGTAATACCAGAGCACATTGCCATTTCCAACTCCAGGGGACCTTCCTGACCTAGGGATCAAATCTGCATCTTTTGTGTCTCCTGCATGTCTCCTGCATTGCAGGCAGATTCTTTACCACTGAACCACCTGGGAAGCCCCTGGTTTTATTATCTATTATAAAATTATAATAAATGAAAAAGCCAAATTATTTTACTCAAAATTTTTCTTACTCTTGTTTATGACATGATATTTTGAAAAATATAGAAAATTGAAACATATTAAAATCAATTAGATAATTACTATGAAGGTGTAGTAAGATAAGAACTTCTGGGTTCGATTCTCTGTTCATCATGTTTTCCTTTCTTTCTACATGTTCTTTCAGGATATTACATTCCATGACCATGATTTCAACTCAAACCCAGAATTTTCTCCTAGATTTCAGGCCCCTATATTCTATTTATTAACAGATATCTACACCTGTACATTCTGAAGATATCTAAGTCCTCACTTTCAGAAATTACATTATTATCTGTCCTGTCCTCTTGTATCTTCTTTCTCCCCATATCCCCTGCACCCATTCAGGCTGCCAAGTCAGAAATTTGTAAGTCATCCCAGGCCCATTCCTCTTCCTCTCCATTTCCTTTATACCTAGGAGTTATCAAAGTCATATGATTTCAATCTTATAGATCTCTCATCCATATAATCTTTTTCATTCTTACTTCTATTACCCTGGTTCTGGTGCTGATCACCTCTCTGCACACCATTGGAATGATTCATAATTGAAGTTTTCCACTCTAAAGTTTTAGATTGCTTTATTCTCACGGTTGCACTGGCTAGGGAATACCTATATGTATAGCAGATGGTCTGAAATTAAGGGTGTAAGTTGAATTTGAGGTAAAAGATTTTAGAGATTCAGTAAAAGGAAAATCTTAGCGTAAATTAGATCAACTAGAGAAAAGCAAAGATAAAAGCATCTGAATGCAGAATTCCAAAGAATAGCAAGAAGAGATAAGAAAGCCTTCCTCAGTGATCAATGCAAAGAAATAGAGGAAAACAACAGAATGGGAAAGACTAGAGATCTCTTCAAGAAAATTAGAGATACCAAGGGAACATTTCATGCAAAGATGGGCTCAATAAAGGACAGAAATTGTATGGACCTAACAGAAGCAGAAGATATTAAGAAGAGGTGGCAAGAATACACAGAAGAACTGTACAAAAAAGATCTTCATGACCCAGATAACCATGATCACTAATCTAGAGCCAGACATCTTGGAATGTGAAGTCAAGTGGGCCTTAGAAAGCATCACTACGAACAAAGCTAGTGGAGGTGATGGAATTCCAATTGAGCTGTTTCAAATCCTGAAAGATGATGCTGTCAAAGTGCTGCACTCAATATGCCAGCAAATCTGGAAAACTCAGCAGTGGCCACAGGACTGGACAAGGTCAGTTTTCATTCCAATTCCAAAGAAAGGCAATGCCAAAGAATGCTCAAACTACTGCACAATTGCACTCATCTCACACACTAGTAAAGTAATGCTCAAAATTCCCCAAGCCAGACTTCAGCAATACGTGAACAGTGAACTCCCTGATGTTCAAGCTGGTTTTAGAAAAGGCAGAGGAACCAGAGATCAAATTGCCGACATCCACTGCATCATGGAAAAAGCAAGAGAGTTCCAGAAAAACATCTATTTCTGCTTTATTGACTATGCCAATGCCTTTGACTGTGTGGATCACAATAAACTGTGGAAAATTCTGAAAGAGATGGGAATACCAGACCACCTGACCTGCCTCTTGAGAAATCTGTATGCAGGTCAGGAAGCAACAATTAGAACTGGACATGGAACAACAGACTGGTTCCAAATAGGAAAAGGAGTACGTCAAAGCTGTATATTGTCACCCTGTTTATTTAACTTCTATGCAGAGTATATCATGAGAAATGCTGGACTGGAAGAAACACAAGCTGGAATCAAGATTGCCAGGAGAGATATCAATAACCTCAGATATGCAGATGACACCACCCTTATGGCAGAAAGTGAAGAGAAGCTAAAAAGCCTCTTGATGAAAGTGAAAGAGGAGACTGAAAAAGTTGGCTTAAAGCTCAACATTCAGAAAATGAAGATCATGGCATCCGGTCCTATCATTTCATGGGAAATAGATGGGGAAACAGTGGAAACAGTGTCACACTTTATTTTTTTGGGCTCCAAAATCACTGCAGATGGTGATTGCAGCCATGAAATTAAAAGACGCTTACTCCTTGGAAGGAAAGTTATGACCAACCTAGACAGCATATTAAAAAGCAGAGACATTACTTTGTCAACAAAGGTCCGTCTAGTCAAGGCTATGGTTTTTCCAGTGGTCATGTATGGATGTGAGAGTTGGACTGTGAAGAAAGCTGCGCACTGAAGAATTGATGTTTTTGGACTGTGGTGTTGGAAAAGACACTTGCGAGCCCCTTGGACTGCAAGGAAATCCAACCAGTCCATCCTAAAGGAGATCAGTCCTGGGTGTTCATTGGAAGGACTGATGATGAGGCTGAAACGCCAATATTTTGGCCACCTCATGTGAAGAGTTGACTCATTGGAAAAGACCCTGATGCTGGGAGGGACTAGGGGCAGGAGAAGAAGGGGCCGACAGAGGATAAGATGGTTGGATGGTATCACTGACTCGATGGACTTGGGTTTGGGTGGCCTCCGGGAGTTGGTGTTGGACAGGGAGGCCTGGCTGCTGTGGTTCATGGGGTCACATAGAGTCAGACACGACTGAGTGATTGAACTGAACTGAACTGAAAGTATATGATTATAGCTTCTCCTGTTCTGGACAATATAAAGACTGTGTTTTCAGTGAGTACATGTTTATTAATCCATGAGAGATCATCTCTCCTTCAGGTTAGCCACTTGTTGCAAAGCACACCAGAAATTTTTAGGATGGAATGAAACATCTGACTACTCACTCCTTCCTAGAAGTCTCTTGTAATTGCCTGCTGTCTTGTGTAATACGTCCATCCTGATGATTCATTTTCACAATTCATATGAAATGGACCTTCAACTGGTAAAATGGAATGGGGAGAAAAACAGTATGGTGCCAGGTAACATTGTTTACTTGACGAGCATTTGAAAAAGAAAACATCTGTGTAGTGTAGTTTCTATCTCATGAGAAAACTTTGAAAATGATATGCTAAAGCTATTACAGAGCAAAACAGAAACATAAATCATTTGAAGTACTTAAGGTAGATATTTTTCTCTTTAAGATCATAAAGAGGGTTGTTAAATGTAACACCCTCCACATACAGTCTGCAACAGATTATAAAAGTGAATATTGTTATAATTAATCAATTGAAACAAACTTCCGAGTTCCCTTAGTATTTAAGAGCTGCATATGATACTGCACTGTATCCGTCATTATCACACTTAATCACACTTAATTTGGAAAGGTAAACTGATCAGCAACTCTTAATCAGCACTGTTTCTGTCAGAGTGGCACTCTATCTCCTCCTTTAGGTAATAATACAGTCTAATAACAGAAACCAATACTGTATGGAACACATTGTTTTACAAGGAACTTGATATTCCAGAAAGCAATAAGCAATGTGCTGCTTGAATCTAATGTCTGTTCCACAGTAAGGTATCCAGCTAAAATGAAAAGCTTATACAAAACAATCACTTATGATATTGCCGAGACTTCATCCCTAGGTAGGTAAAAGAAGAAACTCTTAATGAAGTTGAAATGATATAGGGGTGTAGAAAAAGGTGTTTTTCATCATTTTTTTTAAAGTCAGTACCAATTGAATGTAAGATCTTTGCACTCTACATGGACCTAAACTCTTAGAGAAGTCAATTAAATTTTCAATTTAATATACATTTGGAGTTATAAGTTAACAGGCTTCATATTTCACCTGACTTATTCAAGTTTAAACATTTCTATATCTATGTTGATTGTGTTGTGTGACTTAGGAGAACAAACAATTTTCTCAAACAGGTCAAACAACTGCATCTTACAAAGCACTCAATTTTCAAATTATTTTAATGACAGTAACACTAATACTATTAATAGCTTTTATTGTATTTTCAGCCGCAGTGGTTTCACAGCACTGCTAAGTTTTGTCAGTGCCTATCTATTTTATTCCTGCTTTAACTCTACAAATGTGATTTAAATTATTTAAACTCCACAGACATTTATTTCAGTATTGAAAATTACTCTGAAAAGGTACATATAAGTACAAAGACAATTCTTCAAAATAAGTTTGAAAAGAGTTGAATGCTGATCCAGTGTCAAATACCAAATTTTCATACCCAAACTGGTACTGAGTTGATGATCTCAGCTTCAGGTATGTATTGGTATTTGCTCACATAGATACTGTGATCACTATCCAGTTCTCCCTTCTTTGCTCATGAAAGCTTGTCCTGGCTGATCTCTGTATTCCATTAGATGCCTGGACCTCTGCCTTTTGGCTGCAGCTGGAGGATTATCTTCTTGTTTCTAGGTATCCACTGGTGCCTCCATGATTCTCTAATTCAATAAAGCTCCGCACAATGAGACACCCTCAGAGCCACAATATTATTATCTACATCTCTTTATTCAAGTGAAAAAGTGCAAGATTCTTACTGTGAATTTTGAACTTTTAATCCTAACTGTATTTAGGAGAACTTTTGTAAACAAACAAACTCACTCTAAAGTCTAAGTAAATCCTGGGTCCAATTAACTTCTTAGTCAAACTGACTGAGAATTTACTTCTTGAAGTACTGAATTTGAAATCCTATTGGGTAGTTCACATAACTTATTTTCCTTGGATAGTTGAAGGATATACTGCTGTCAATGAATGAACCATATGCCTATGTTTTAAGTATTCAGATTCCTTTTTTTAAATTTATTTTTAATTGAAGAACAATTGCTTTATAGAATTTTGTTATTTTCTGTCAAACATCAACATGAATCAGCCTAGGTGTATATATGTCCCCTCCCTCTTGAACCTAATCCCCTTTAGCCTCTAGGAGAGTCAGAAACACTGCTTAAAATAAAGCTCTTGGAGCAGGGTGTTGATTAAGGGAGATAAAAGAGATGGTATTCTCAGTTAATATACCTCTTAGTGCCTGCTGGTAAGGATAAGTAAGCAGATAGATGGCTAGACATTAAGGCAGAGGAAACATTTACAAGCTATCTGAAGTATCCAAAATATGAAAGGATGAGGTCTATTTTTTGATGGGTTCAGCCTTTAGCCTATCAGTAAACAATGCTGTGGCTAGACTGGCCCTCATTGTTCTTATTCTGACTGCAAGATACCCTCCACTATAACCATTAGGAAACTTTAAGAAAAGAAAAAAAGCTTATCATTTACAAGTCCTGGAAACTGCACGATTTTCCTGCGGCCACACAGGACGACTGAAGCAGAGAGTGATAGAGGGTTTGGGCCTGGGGCTCCATGTTTATTGGTTTTACTGGGGTCAAGTGTTGAGGCCTAGAGTTTCACATGCTCACTATTTATTGGTAAATTTATAACATATAAGTAGGAATTTAAAGCACAGGAAGAGAAAAACAAGTGGTCTAAATGATCATTATTGAAATCAGCCAAGATAGTTAAAGAGGCCTTGGGAGTCAGGGAGGGGTGGCCTGGCTCTTTATCTAGACCCAAGGTTGGCAACATGTTTATTCAACATGGCCATCTTTGAACTACATGCCTGGGTAATCAAATCTTAAATCAGGAAATTTCATTTAAAAAAAAAAATTGAAAGAAAGAAAACCTAACTGTCAGGGCTTACACTACAAGGTCAAAGAAAAAGTGAAAAAGAGTTGAAAATTACAGGGTAAGGCTGAAAAAGCAGTAAATCAGATTTAGACACAGATGTTACAGGGCACCAATTCAGAACCCCAGAAAGAGAGATGTGTGTACCCTGGATAACTTTTAGAGGTGAATCCCTCAGAATATATTCTGAATCTGACAGAAGTTTTAACTTAGTTAAAAAAAAAAATCAGGTGTATTAAATGTCTCCACCCTCTTTTTTTTAAACTTTATATTGTATATTGGAGTAATAGAAGGTCTCCACTTTCTTTATGAAACTGTTAAAGGAGGCTGGCCTTGTTTTGATAGCATTCATTTTCCTGGAGGTGGGATATGGGTTCTATTTCAACAGAAATTTTTGGTCACTGGCACCCTCCATGTCTAATGATATCAAGAAAGTAAATCAAGGCAGTCGTGTTATAGGGAGATGGTCTATCCTACTCACTAGCACTTCCTGTTGTGGGACATCTCCTTGTCCAGAACTATGCAGGCAGCTAAGTCCAGAACGCTGACAGTCACTCTGTTAAATATCTGTTAAGTGGCCACATGATTGACATTTATTACTCAGAACTTTTCTGTCACTACTTAGCATATCTTGCACTTTGAGGAAGTGAATTTTGTCTCAATACTTGGACTATTTCCAACACAGAAACTTCAATGGACAGCCATGGTGAATGCTCCAAGAAAATGGCTATAGAATAGAAAGCAGGTGACTTACTGCACGAATGTAAATTATAGATGTGAATGGAGACTTGTGTGCTTAAATCTTCTCAGTGGCAAGTGATTGAGATGTGGAGGAGAGATGCACAGAGAGTGTCATTATGGGTTTGTCTGACATGTTCAAGTTCTGGAAAATAATTGAAACAGACACCAAAGCAATAGTATGGCCTTAGTCTTGGTATACAGGTGGATCATGTCAATTCTTTTTACTTCAGAGTAAGAAAGTTTTTAAAAGACTAGATTTCAAGGGAAGCAGATTTTGCTTTCAGACAAATGCTTACAGGTTCTTACAACTCTGCCCCACTTAACATAGTCCATCTAGAAAGGATTGTTCCTTTTGAGTAAGGTTTCTTGTGGACCATATTTGAGAAGTATGAGAGTCATAAAGTGCAATGAGTACTGCAAATAAACCCATATTTTAATCATATGGGAAGATGAATAGTAAAATGGAATGAGAGGTATACGAAAAGGTAATATTTGAATCGTCTCTGTTGGGCTCACCCAAGTTGGCCTGCAAGCCCTGTACTTGCCCAGCCTCAGACTGAAGAAAGAGCCCAGAATGAGTGACAGAGACATCAATGGTTTAATAGATGGGGGATCTTACAGATCTGAAGCGAGATCCTGGAGGGGCATCCCACCACATGCAGCAGATCGCAGGCCGGACACAGCAGCAATCTTCACTGTAAATGGTGGGGTTGGGGGTGGGAGGGTTATAGAGGGAACTGACCTCAGATTGGCTGGACTCATCAGTTACCAGGGAAACCAGTAAAGGTCATGTCAATGACCTTCACTGCCCCTTTGATAAACTACTACTGTAGAATTAGTTTTGGTCTAACGATTAGAATAAGCACTAGCTGGGGGCAGAGGCAAATACATAGCATTTACATTAGGCCATATGTTTAAGCAGTCCTGGGGGCTCAGTGGTAAAGAACCTGCTTACCAATGCAGGAGATGCAAGTTTGATCTCTGGATGGGGTAGATCCCATGGAGAAAGAAAGGTTAACCTACTCAAGTATTCTTGCTTGGGAAATCCCATCAACAGAGGAGTATGGTGGGCTACCTTTGGGTCACAAAAGAGTCAGGCACAACTTAGACACTAAAATAACAGCAACAACCTATGATTAAGAGGGAAGATGCATCATATGAGCATGGTGTAGGGGAAGCAGGGGCTGGTTAAACAGGGACAGAGATAGAGCAAGAGAACCTCTGCCTTGGGTAGCCTGATCACACATGCCCCTTTTCCATGTTTCTCTTAAGGATCTTGCATTTCATTCTCTCCTTAAAGCCTAATGACCTTATATTAATACTTGTAACAGAGAGACATACCGTTCCTTTTGTTTCCAGCTAATCGCTTCAGAACAAATGCTTCTCTGTGGGTCTGAAGTTACTGCTCTTGGAGTCAGTTACAGGCAAGCAAATATATAGATGAAAGTGAATAATGCAGGCTTCTTCTCTCTAATATACAAAATATGGGTGAGTTGGGATTTTAAATCCATGGCCTGGGAGACTCAGTAATCTGGCCCTAGTTTATTTGGCAAAATTATAGTTATTAAAGGATGTAAAATCTCCTAGTAGTTAGAGAAGCACCAGAAACTGATCTTGTCTCCTGTTGTCTGGGTTTCCAAGGTAATGGAAGTAGAGGAAGAATAAGGAAGAGACAGAAAGAAAAAAAATTTTACATTGTGCCTAATGATCTCCATTGGAGTTGGTGATAGACAGGGAAGCCTGGCGTGCTGCGTCCATGGGGTTGCAAAGAGTCAGACACGACTGAGCAACTGAACTGAACTGAACTGAATCATCTTTGTAAGTGCTTTTATTTTTTTTTTTTTGCAGGTTCATTACCCTACTCTGCCAGTGTCAGGAATTTCATAGACAAGACTGGTATCTCTCGTAAATTACACTCTCACCTTAAAAAACTTAAGTAGCTAAAACTTTTTGGAAGATAAATTCTGATACCTATAACAAAATTGTTAAATAGTAAAACACTCTAGAGGTACAAATTTGAGAGTTTGGTATCTCAGCTGCTACTGTGTTGTGTTAGAGAGAAGTGATATAAGAAATACTTTAAAAATAGTTGGGAATGATTATAAAGCAAATAACTTTAAAAAATACTTATAAACAGGAAACTCTCCTCTTGAGAACTCTGAAACCAGTATTTTTTCCTGTTTCTGTGGAGAACCAGAGAGAAGTATGAGTCCTTTCCATTCTGCAGCAAGTAAAAGAGAGTCTTATAATCTGAAATTGCTGTTCTTATTCAAATCTTCATATTCTTACACAGAAACAAAAATAGTTAGACCTTTGAAAATATTTTGTCCTTAAAAAATCAAACCTAGAAGCACTTGTAACAGAAACTAACCAATCTTAGAATATATCTTGGTATATATTTTCTAATGCAAAGAAGTTATGAATCTTATTTGAACTTCTGAGGATGCAGTTGAAGATAAATGGGTACCACAGCAAGGATAATGAGGAAAAAAGTAATTTCCCACATGCAGCCAATGCAGGAAGCCTCATCGATGCAGTAGTGAAGAGAGATTTGTGGTTATCTCTGAATTCCCCACTGCATGTTTATTGTAAATTATTAGGGTTAGGGTGTGAGCATACATGTGTTTGTATATCCAGATATTTGCTGGCATTTTCTATTTCTGTGTTCATGGTTGATTCTTTCATGAATTTAGTTTTTCTTTTAACAAGTTCTGTTTATAAAGACCTAACTTAAAGTTCTTTAAGTAGATATAGACCTAAATAAAGTTATTATTGAAAATCTCACTGTTCAGAATGGACAGACAAAATAAGCATGTTCACTTACAAAATGATAAAACTCATGCACATTCACATGTATGGTGTAATGATTAGTGAACTATTAATAATGAAGCCCAGGTGACTCAGACAATAAAGAATCTGCCTCTAAAGTGGGAGACCCAAGGTCAATCCTTGGGTCAGGAACATCCCCTAGAGAAGGGAATGGCTATCCACTCCAGTATTCTTGCCTGGAGAATCCCATGGACAGAGGAGCTATTAATAATACTCAGGCCAAAGAATTATCAAGTGCAAACTCAACATCCTATGGGGACCTTGAAGTATAATAAAAGCATGAATGACAAAGAATTGATGATTTTGAATTGTGGTGCTGGAGAAGACTCTTGAGAGGCCCTTGGACTATAAGGAGATCAAGCCAGTCAATCCTAGAGGA
This sequence comes from Budorcas taxicolor, assembly GCF_023091745.1. Taxonomy (NCBI): domain Eukaryota; kingdom Metazoa; phylum Chordata; class Mammalia; order Artiodactyla; family Bovidae; genus Budorcas; species Budorcas taxicolor. The sequence goes on from NC_068919.1 coordinate 72,946,658, forward strand.
AATCAACCCTGAATATTCATTGGAAGGGCTGATGCTGAAGCTCCAATACTTTGACCACCTGATGTGACAAGCTGATTCATTGGAAAAGATGCTGATGCTGGGAAAGATTGAGGGCAGGAGGAGAAGGGGGCAGCAGAGGTTGAGATGGCTGGATGGTATTATCAACTCAATGGACATGAATTTGAGCAAACTCTGCAAGATAGTGAAGGTCAGGGAAGCCTGGAGTGCTTTAATCCTTGAGTTTGCAAAGAGCCGGGCATGACTGAGTGCCTAAACAGCAACAACAATTCATTGAAGAATACCATCACTTATCAGGCAAGAACTGAAACAATCTCTGTGTGTTGTAAAATGGGGGAGTATGTTTACTGGACATTAGCCTTCATGTATCAGCCTCTCTTTCATATTTCTGTATTACATGGGTAGGGTCCTGAGTATGAGATAGCAGAGTATAAATAAATATCAAAGTGTATACTATAAAAATCATATATTTACATAGAAAAATATTTATTATAAAGTAACTCAAACCATGGCAATGAGCAAAAATGTGTCTTGTTAAACTTTTGGAACTTTTTTTTAATAAAGCATTTAAAGAAATGTGCCCACTGAGACTCCAATCCTGTTTGGGTCTCTCTCTAAATCTTGCCTGAATATTTTTTCCCTGCTTGATAACCAATCTTTCTGAAAACAAACTCCAGTGTTTTCTTCCATGGGATCAGTCCTGATATCAAGGCAGTGTTTAGAATGAAGTGCAGGCTCAAGGCTTATTTTGAGTGGTAGTTAATGAAAGGTAAGTTATGTATATGAGCTTTCCTGGTGGTTCAGTGGTAAAGAACACACCTGCCAATGCAGGATATGTGGATTCAACCTCTGGGTCAGCAAGATCCCCTGGAGAAGGAAATGGCAACCCACTCTAGTATTCTTGCCTGGGAAATCTCACGGACAGAGGAACCTGCCTGGCTGCAGTCTGTGGGGGTCGCAAAAGATTCAGACAGGACATAGCAACTAAACAAAGCTAGGTATAGTGGAGACTCATTCAGGACTCACTTTGTATTTGGGGATGCTTAGCTGTAATAGAAAGACTGTAGCTATGAATAGATCCAAAAGAGATGCTAGAATCTGTACATACTGCAGTGTGTTTGAGGAAAGATTGAGATTGTGACCTTGAGCAGTGGCCTTGCCTAGAATAGGCGCTAAGTCCAGGCAGTACTGAAAATGAAGACTTCTGCTCCTTTTTCTCAGGTCTAAAAGCCTGAGCCAGCATCGTTCACAGAACGATGTAAGACTGTACACTTACTTCTCAGATACCTAAGCAAGAATGACAGGTCTAATTTTATTATCCTTACTCTAGCAAAATACCCACTGTCATCTTGTAAGGACAATATGATCAAGTCTCTTGGCTGAAGAATGCATTTCCTCAGCCATAATGTCCCTAAGGCTTCTAAATAAAATAGAAATTCAAACTTTACTTTTCAAAAAAAATCACTATGTTGCATTTCTAAAAATAAGTTTTGTTCAGAAAGAGCTCTCTGTAATGCTAGAGGGAGGCATTCTAGCTGACGTTTATAGAATGTGGCAATAGAGTCTCCTAATTGATGTACAGTCAACAGTCTGGCATTAACTCTAGTCACGGGCAAAATAAAGGTAAGGGAGGTATTATCTGCAACCCAGAGAGGAAAAACAGAGAACAGCAGTAATGAAGGTTTATGGGTCTTCTGGGCCAGACTCAGATGCCATCAGGGACCAGACAGGTTATGCAAGTTTATGAACAGAGGGTGTAATATAACATGAAATGTTAGGGGCTTTGACTCATCAACCACACACATTAGGGAACAAGTACTGGTTCATAGACTACCAGTCTGTGATTCTATATTTACAGTCTGGAACAGAGAAAAGTGCTCTCACTTATTGGGACTGTTTCCTTACTGAAGAAAGAGTTGGGAACTAGAGAGTGACAAAAATTCATTTAAAAAATGTTAACATTTGTCCTTTGTTTTTTCACCCAGTGCAAGCCATTAAGTCTTGCTGAGGCAAAGTCAAAAGGGTTTTTATAAATTTTTTCCCTGTTTTCATCAAAGCAAAGGATCATAATGTTGATGATCAACAGAAACTTGAGAACTTGGTCCTACAATCGATTAAAGAGAAAAAAGAGTGAAATAATGCCATTTGCAGCAACATGGATGGACCTAGAGATTGTCATACTGAGTGAAGTCAGAAAAGAAATAATATATCACTTGTTTGTGAAATCAAAAAAAAACAAAAACAAAAACAAATGAACTTATATACAAAACAGAAATATAGGCTTAGAGAATGAATTTATGGTTACCAAGGGGGAGTGTGGGAAAGGGAGGGATGGTTAGGCAGTTTGGTATTGACATATATACACTGCTATATTTAAAATGGATAACAAACACCTACTTTATAGCACAGAGAACTCTTTAATGTTATATAACAACCTAAATGGGAAAAGAATTTGAAAAAGAATAGATACATGCATATAAATAACTGAATCGCTTTGCTGTACGTCCGAAACTAACATGATATTGTTAATCAACTGTGTATGTTAGTCATTCAGTCACTTTTTGCGACCCCACTAGCTGCAGCCCTCCAGGCTCCTCTGTCCATGGGATTTTCCAGGCAAGAATACTGGAGTGAGTTGCCATTTCCTTTTCTAGGGGATCTCCCCAAGCCAGGGATTAAGGCCATGTCACTTGCATATCTGTCACTCATTAATGAGTGATGGAGAGAAAAGTGTTAGATATAAATAGGATTTCTAAAATTAAAATAACTCCATATTAAAGTGATATTTACATATAATTATGAGATTATATGACTCCTTACAGTGAACTAAATTTTAAGCAGCCTTTGATTCAAGTGTGTATATATATATATATATACACACACATATATATATTCTGCAATATTATCTTCTATGACTTTGAAATATACATATACATTTTCTACAAAATGTAGACATACATATAAATATCTATATAAAAGGCACAAATATTTTTACTCTGAAAATTTTCCCGTAGATGTAAAAACGTATATAAGTAGGTTTTGAATCCACTGTCCCTTATAATCACTGCTTTTGAGACCACCTTTCTGGGAGATGCAGCAAAAATCACCCATTACAACAGAAGAAACCATATAATTCCTAGTACAAAGAACTCTTGTTAAAATATTGTCTTTGCAAAAAATTCTATTGCTAAAACTGAGGAGGGAGATTTTCATCAATCAAAAATAATAACAAATATTCAAACAATGTTTCATAAACTGTAAGACCCAAATTGAAAGAATATTTTGGAGATTAAAGGAATGAAATCAGGTTGATAATTTCAGTGTTTTCTGAAAAAGTGAAACGCCGATTTCTGATTAAAACTGAATGAGGAAAATGTACAATTTTTGTTTTGTTGAAATACTGTCATCATGTATCCAGGTGAATAATACTTTTGGAAGGAATTGGACCAGTTTGCCCTAATCAAAACATTAAAAAAATAGCTGAAAATCTGGAAACTTAAAGGTCAAACTTTATTCATTTGGAAGAAGCTTTTTTCCTTTCCTTCAAATTATGAAAGTCCTTCTGCATGATGATTCTTTGAATTGATTTATATCCTTTGATATTTCAACCAACAATAAAAGCCATATACACATAAGGCTTAACTAACTGATATCTTATAAGAATACTTGAGAGGGCCTCAGAAGAACACTGCTACATTCAACCTGAAAAGTTACTTGGTAATCAGGGCTCAACTTGTATCAGTTGCATTGTTTGATATCTTAAATAAGAAATGTCCACAACTATAGAGTTCTACTCACTCACTTATTCACCCAACAAATACCTATTGTGTACCTACTATGTGCCAGTACTAGGCAAGTCTCTGCGAACAACATTCCTGTTCTCTTGGAATAATCCAATACAATAAACATGGCAGATAGGAATGTGTTCAATGAAGAAAAATATAATAAAATAATTAAGAGAGATGGCAGGGACTGTGTTGGAGAATGTGCTTTTATATTAGATGGTCAGGGAAGACCCTCTGATAAGGTGACTTTTGAGTCAAGATCTAGAGGAAATAATGGAGTGAGCCACCCATCTCTGAGCAGGGGCCCTCTAGGCGGAAGGAAGAGTTAAGTTGCAATGGTCAGAGATCTGAAGGCAGGAGTGTGCTTTCCATGTTTAAAAAAATAAGGGGACCATTGTAGCTGGAATAGAGAAAAAAGAAAGGTGATTGTCCTTATAATACTGGGTTAGGTCATATAGTCCTTTGAAGTTCAAGGTGAAGACTAAATATTAATATGAGTGATATGGGAGACACTGAAGCATTTTAAGCAGAGGAATAACATAATCCAGTTCACAATTTGAGATTAGTAACTTGGAAACCATGTGAAAAATACACATGGGCATGCGAACCAAGACACTAGGTAAGGAGTATAGGTAAGGTAATAATAATAATGTCGGTGAGAGATAATGATGACTTGGATAGAATGTAAGCAAGTAAAGATAGTGAGAAGGTAGAGCTGTCTAGATTTGCTGATGGATCAGAAGTGTGAAAAAGTAATCAAAGATGATGGCAAGACTTTGTCTTAGGAAATCAGAATAACAGAGCTGCCATTTACTAAGAATAAGATGGATCCGAAAGTAACAGTTTTGGGGACTGGAGAGAATTAAGAGTTGTTTTGGAAATATTAAGTTTGAGATACCTTCTCCATGTGTAAATTTTGAGTAGGCACTTAAGCACACAATTTTGGAAAGTTAGAGACATAAATTAGCAGTTTATGTTTAAAGATATATGAAACTATGAGACTTAATAAGGTTATATGGAGAATGAATGTAGAGAGAAATAGGGAGATGTCCTAAAACTAATCCCCAGGGCACTATAACAGTTAGAGGTTGAGGACATGAGGATGATTCAGCAAAGGAGTCTAAGAAGGAGTAACTTCTTAAAGGAAAACCAAGATAATTTTATCCTGGTAGCCAACTGAAATGTTGTTTCAAAGAAAATTAGTAATTAGTTGTCAAATGCAGCTGACTGGTTAAGTAAAATGAAACTTGAAAATTGACCATAACATTTTTGTGGCATGCAGCTTATTGGTGACTTCTAATCAGAACACTTTCAGGGAAGAGATGGTGAAGAAAATCTGATAGACTGAAATTAAGACAGAATGAGTTTCACTTCCAACAAAGATAGAAGATTTACATCCCATTTGAAACAATCAAAAGAAAAAATAAACAGGCACAATATGGGACAGTGGATTTTAAGACTCTGGATATCAGGCAATGAATGGCAGTGACCATAAAGACATTGGAACGCAAAAGTTATCCTATAGGTATTCCATTTGATTATTTGGAGAGAGTTTCCAGGTTGCAGAATCACAGGGAAAACAGGACATAGCCTTGTAGTAGGGTGACCAACTTGTTCCAATTTGCCTAAGACTTCTCAATTTTAGCTCAGTTGGTAAAGAATTGGCCTGCAATGCAGGAGATACCAGTTTGATTCCTAGGTCAGGAAGATCTGCTGGAGAAGGGATAGGCTATCCACTCAGTATTCTTGGGCTTCCCAAGTGTCTGCCTTCAATGCGGGAGACCCAGGTTCGATTCTTGGGTCGAGAAGATCCCCTGGAGAAGGAAATGGTAACCCACTACAGTATTCTTGCCTGGAGAATCCCATGGACAAAGAAGCCTGGTAGGCTACAGTCCACGGGGTCGCAGAGTCAGACACGACTGAGCGACTTCACTTCCACTTTCACTTGTGGCTCAGCTGGTAAGGAATCTGCCTGCAATGCAGAAGACCGGGGCTCGATCCCTGGGTTGGGAAGATCCCCTGGAGAAGGGAAAGGCTACCCACTCCGGTATTCTGGCCTGGAGAATTCCATGGACTGTATAGTCAATGGGGTCACAAAGAGTCAAACACAACTGAGTGACTTTCATTTTCACTTTCTTTCTCAATTTTATTTTAATTTTTGTCTTATGCACTAATTTTTAAATTTTATGCATTTATTTAACAAGAGGATAATTGCTTTACAATGTTGTGTTGGTTTCTGCCTTACAAGAATTTGAATCAGCCATATATATATATATCCCCTCCTTCTTGAGCTTCCCTCACACCTTCACCTACCTCATCTTACCCCTCTAGATTATCACAGAGCGCTGGGCAGGGCTCCCTGTGTTAAATGTGAAAGTTTTGTATCACATGATCCCCTTCCACCCAAATCCTGGGATATCTGGTCACTTTACCTAGACAACTCAAATTGGAGCTGAGAACCAGGAAACTAAAGAAACTACAGTTCACAAAAATGACCAAAGAGGAAAGAGCAGCACAGCGAAAGAACCACCCTAAATCTGCATAAGGTCATTCCTCAATTTTTCAACCTAGAATCTTGATTAAAATACACATGTGAGGAAATTACCTGAGCTAACAAGAAAAGGATTAGAGGGAACAGTATGTGTCACTTATATAGAACTATGAATAATGCCTATTTTCATCTTTCAAATTGGAAAATATCTCACTTGCTCACTTCACAGAGTATTAGGTGAAGTAGTAATAAGCATCTTGCTTCAGTATTGGGAACTAATTAGATGTAGACAGGCTTCTCTTGTGACTCAAATGATAAAGCATCTGCATGAGACCTGGGTTCTATCCCTGGGTTGGGAAGATGCACTGGAGAAGGAAATGGCTATCCAATCCAGTATTCTTAGCTGGAAAATTCCATGGGCAGAGGAGTCTGATTGGCTACAGTCCATGGGGTCGCAAAAAGTCAGACACGAATGAGCAACTAACACTTTAGCTCTAGAATAAATAATGCTGTGGTTCCAAAGGCATGGCTTTGACAGAGAACCTAAAACAAATAAAGTGTTCCTAAAAAATTACCTACATTCCAAAACAAGGCCCAAGAAGACTTCAGTTCAGTTCAGTTCAGTCGCTCAGTCTTGTCCAACTCTTACTGCACCATGCCAGGCCTCCCTGTCCATCACCAACTCCCAGAGTTCACTCAGACTCATGTCCATCGAGTCCGTGATGCCAACCAGCCATCTCATCCTCTGTCGTCCCCTTCGTCTCCTGCCCCCAATTCCTCCCAGCATCAGAGTCTTTTCCAATGAGTCAACTCTTCGCATGAGGTGGCCAAAGTCCTGGAGTTTCAGCTTTAGTATCATTCCTTCCAAAGAAATCCCAGGGCTGATCTTCAGAATGGACTGGTTGGATCTCCTTGCAGTCCCAGGGACTCTCAAGAGTCTTCTCCAACACCACAGTTCAAAAGCATCAATTCTTCGGCGCTCAGCCTTCTTCACAGTCCAACTCTCACATCCATACATGACCACAGGAAAAACCATAGCCTTGACTAGATGGACCTTAGTTGGCAAAGTAATGTCTCTGCTTTTGAATATACTATCTAGGTTGGTCATAACTTTTCTTCCAAGGAGTAAGCGTCTTTTAATTTCATGGCTGCAATCACCGTCTGCAGTGATTTTGGACAGGAACACAAAAATATATGTAACATCCACTGAAGCAAAATTCACAATAAATGATGCATTTTAATGCATATAAATGTTACAACAAACAATGAGGAGAGATATAGCAAAAGATCCAGGACTGACATAATTGCTAAAAATAGTAGATAAAGATATCAAAACAGTTTTTTAACTGCATTTGAGATAAAATGCATAAAAAGTTGCAAAGCAAATTTCTATAGATGAAGACTACAATCCATGTGATAAAAGTATGTGGAGTGAATTAAAGATTAAATATTATAGAAGAAAAGGTTAATGAACTTGAAGACATAGAAGGAGAAACTATCCAAAGGGGAACACAGAAAGAAAACAAGAATTTACAATTTTAGAAAGGATAATTCTATTAGTACCAGAGAGTTGCACATTCAGAATATAAGAGACATGATAGAAGGATGTAATAGGAAAAAGGAGATCAAACCCATATGCCTTAGAGAGGACATGTCCATGGGGTCAAGCCCTGAATGGAAAGTTAAAATAAAATGATTAAATAAACTTGAGTGCTTCACTGCAATAAGTGCCAAGAATCTCTCTTTACATTTTATTTTATAATTTGCATTTTATTTTTTATGTAGATGTCTAAGCTCTTACTATGCCAAAGCCTTTGACTGTGTGGATCACAATCAACTGTGGAAAATTCTGAAAGAGATGGGAATACCAGACCACCTGACCTGCCTCTTGAGAAACCTATATGCAGCTCAGGAAGCAACAGTGAGAACTGGACATGGAACAACAGACTGATTCCAAATAGGGAAAGGAGTACACCAAGGCTGTGTATTGTCACCCTGCTTATTTAACTTATATGCAGAGTACATCATGAGAAACGCTGGACTGGAAGAAACACAAGCTGGAATCAAGATTGCCAGGAGAAATATCAATAACCTCAGATAAGCAGATGACACCACCCTTATGGTAGAAAGTGAAGAGGAACTAAAAAGCCTCTTGTTGAAAGTGAAAGAGGAGAGTGAAAAAGTTGGCTTAAAGCTCAACATTCAGAAAACGAAGATCATGGGATCTGGTCCCATCACTTCATGGGAAATAGGTGGGGAAACAGTGGAAACAGTGTCAGACTTAATTTTGGGGGGCTCCAAAATCACTGCAGATGGTGATTGCAGCCATGAAATTAAAAGATGCTTACTCCTTGGAAGGAAAGTTATGACCAACCTAGATAGCATATTCAAAAGCAGAGGCATTGCTTTGCCAACAAAGGTCCATCTAGTCAAGGCTATGGTTTTTCCAGTGGTCATGTATGAATGTGAAAGTTGGACTGTGAAGAAAGCTGAGCACTGAAGAATTGATACTTTTGAACTGTGGTATTGGATAAGACTCTTGAGAGTTCCTTGGACTGCAAGGAAATCCAACCAGTCCATTCTGAAGGAGATTAGTCCTGGGTGTTCTTTGGAAGGAATGATGCTGAAGCTGAAACTCCAGTACTTTGGCCACCTCATGCGAAGAGTTGACTCATTGGAAAAGACTCTGATGCTGGGAGGAATTGGGGGCAGGAGAAGAAGGGGCTGACAGAGGATGAGATGGCTGGATGGCATCACCGACTCAATGGACGTGAGTGTGAGTGAACTCCAGTTGGTGATGGACAGGGAGGCCTGGCGTGCTGCAATTCATGGGGTCGCAAAGAGTCAGACATGACTGAGCAACTGAACTGAACAGAACTGAACTGACGCTTGTCTTACACTAGAATTTTTACAAGCTGGTGAACACTGACAAATGGTATCTCCCATATAACTCTAACCACACTTTTCCAGACACTATAAACATATGGTTGAACTAACATTACTATGCATCTTTATTTTATCAGTTAAAAAATAAAGCAAATGACCAAGTACCTAAATATTATGTTATATAACACAAAAGATATATACATTATTCGATGTCTACTCAATTACTGGAAAACTTTTTTTTGTTTGTTTGTTTGCAAGAGAGATTGGGAGGAGTAGGGGAAAAATTACACTTCAAAGAAAAGTAATAGTTGGTAAACAACTTCTAGTGTTTTAGGAAAATTATAAAACTATCAGAAATTTGATAATTGGAAATTAAGTATGATAAAGCATCTCTACCTTTTAAAAATATTCATTAGATTAAAGTGCATATTCTACATGTTCTATAATAAGACAAAGGTAACATTTTATGAAAAATATTCAATATCCTTTCCCATTTTTTTCCCAAATCCTTACTGTGAAGTTGTGCTATAAAATATGAAGATTAACTGTAAGGCTTTTTTGTCTGGAGTCATTAAAGATGTGCTTTTGTACAATGGATATTTTCAAAATGGAGATTTTCCATTTGAATATAAAAGGAGATACATATGAAGTTGTAAAGTATGTTATTAAGTATCTTCATATGCATGGAGGTGCTGATAGGAGGGAGACTGAAGGGACAGGATATTTATATACATATAACTGATACATGTTGTCATACAGCAGAAGCTAACATGACGTAAAACAATCATACTCCAAACAAATGAACTTTAAAATTTGTTTAAAAATAGTCAATATAAGATTTTGTAAAAATTCAATAAAAATCAATGGTTGTTCACAAATGATATGAACTGGTACAAATATGGGAGATGTAAACATAAACTGAGCAGGTGAATATACATATAGGCCCTACTATCAGTGTTTGAACTGACTGAAGAAATGAACCACATAAATATTAGAATTTTCATAGTTCCTGGGATTTTAGTTCTGTGTAATAGTAAAAACATACAAGTATTGTGTTGGGTATTTTGGCGGCTGATATCCCTAACATTTTATGCTTTGGTAAGATTCTGGCATGAGAATCAATTTAAAGATAACACAATTCTGCATGATTTTACACTGGCACAAGTAATAAGTACATTTTAAATGCTGTACAATGAGAATCTTTTGTTAAGTATTAAAATAGGTTGACTGTAACTGAAATACAGAGGTTATAATTATGCCAAGCTTGTGATTTGGTGAAACTACTTTTCAGACTACTATGGAAGCTTAACTAAGACTTATTCACTAAACCATTGTGTTGGCTAATAAGAAGGGCAAATTAGGTCCTATCTCAAATTCCACTTTTGAGGCAAGATTAGGCATTCTGGTTTTAGTGATTACAACAGTTGCTTCTATGGCCATTGGAGTTTTGAAGCACATTCATATTTTAGAACAATATTTCATGTACAAAAGTTCCTTGTTATTAAAATCCCCACCCCCTCTTTTGTCTTATGAACTGCCCTGCATCTTCATATTTCATTCTATTTTCAGTTAATATCAGGATGACAAGCACTGGACTCTGCTAAGACTTGCATATCAGTAGCAACACAAAAACCATGTTTCCATGTTTTCACAAAACTTAATTTTTTTATAAGATTTAACCAGTCATCAGCAATCTGGCTAGATGGTGGGACACCATCATCAAAAGGCCACTTGTGAACATGAATGCCTTCTTTCTCCACAAGGGCAGTGTTATTCTATTGCAATAAATCCTTACTTCTTAAATTTCTCTACAAAAATTTTTTAAGGTTGCACTGGTTAGATTGAATGTAATAGGATATCTCATGTTCTTGTGTGAGACTTCCACAGGATCTGGAAGGTTTATTCAATCCATTTTAACTTAGTTCAGTTCAGTTCAGTTGCTCAGTCATGACTGACTCTTTGCAGCACATCAGGCCTCCCTGTCTATCACCAACTCCCAGAGCTTGCTCAAACTCATGTCCATCAAGTCAGTGATGCCATCCAACCATCTCATCCTCTGTCATCACCTTCTTCTTCCACCTTCAATCTTGCCCAGCATCAGGGTCTTTTCCAATGAGTCAGGTGGCCAAAGTATTGGAGTTTCAGCTTTAGCATCAGTCCTTCCAATGAATATTCAGGACTGATTTCCTTTAGGATTGGCTGGTAGGATCTCCTTGCAGTCCAAGGGACTCTCAAGAGTCTTCTCCAAGATCACAATTCAAAAGCATCCGTTCTTCGGTGCTCAGTTTTCTTTATAGTCCAACTCTCAGATCCATACATGACTACTGGAAAAACCAAAGCTTTGACTAGACAGACCTTTGTTGGCAAAGTAATGATTCTGCTTTTTAATATGCTATCTAGGCTGGTCATAGCTTTTCTTCCAAGGAGCAAGTGCCTTTTAATTTCATGGCTACAGTCACCATTTACAGTGATTTTGGAAGCCAAAAAAAAAAAAAAAATGCCTGTCACTGTTTTCATTGATTCCCCATCTATTTGCCATGAATTGACGGGACTGGAGGCCATGATCTTAGTTTTCTGACTGTTGTATTTTAAGCCAGCTTTTTCACTCTCTGCTTTCACTTTCATCAAGAGGCTCTTTAGTTCCTCTCTCCTTTCTGCCATAAGGGTGGTGTCATCTGTGTATCTTAGGTTATTGATATTTCTTCTGGCAATCTTGATTCCAGGTTGTGCTTCATCCAGCCCTCATCCAATAGGGTTATGAAAAAAAATAACACAAAGAAACAGGTCTATTTAAATATACTCCACTTGAAATTCTCAGTGCTTTGGGTATGAAGCTGGAAGTAATAGGAAATGAAATGAACTTCCTGACAAGAAGCAGCAATCCTTCAGTCCAGTAATACTGAGGCAATGGATAGGAAGCACACTGTGTTTTTATCTCATCTTGATTAGAACTCATTGCAAAGATTATTCAATACTTTTTCCAGGTTAGCTGCTTTTATGGGTGCTTCTTGGTTAACAGTGATGAATTTCTGTATGTCACCTGTCTCCAAAGAGGCTCTGCTATGCCTGGCAGTAATCTCCACTGACTGTCAGAAACTCCACAAATGTAGCCAAAGAAATGAATACTCACTGAAGATTGTGGTCTATTCATACAGCTGGACTGTAGGTGGCAGGGCATTAGGCTCTTGCATGGAGAAGTGAAGAGTGTACATAGGGCTGGGCATGGATGTCTCTTAGCCATTTTCTAGACTCTGTTTCCAAGGGGTAGACCAGAACTTTCTGACTGAAAACTCTCTGCTAACCTCCCTTACTTCAGAATAAAATCCAGAATTTTCATCATGCCATATATTGTCTTGCCATTGCCTACCTTTCCATCTTCACTTATCACTCACCTTTACCACATTTGTCCTATGCTCTAGTAATTCAGGTCCCTTGGCATAACCACAAGATGCATTCTTTCCTGCATCTGTTCCATTTTTAAAAGGGCTGGTAAGAGTTAAAATCTGGATTCTCACAAAAGCCCAAATTCTTTCTAATATATCTGCTGCTGCTGCTGCTAACTCGCTTCAGTCATGTCCAACTCTGTGCAACCCCATAGATGGCAGCCCACCAGGCTCCACCATCCCTGGGATTGTCCAGGCAAGAACACTGGAGTGGGTTGCTATTGCCTTCCCCATCTAATATATCTAGCTTCTTGCTATTTGAAATCCAACTGTAGTATATAGATAGTTTTAGAGGTCATCCTAAAAGTGATATATCCACTTCTTTGTAGCATCAGTGCAGAAATATAGGGCAGAATATGCCTTTAATTTTGGAGCCATCTGCCTCATTACCAACTCCCAAGAGAGAAGGTCAGTTCGCATGCTACTCTGTGGCCTTTCTACTCAAGGATTATTGAATTCCTGCTGATGATTCTGCTCCAAAGGCTGCTTTCAGCAATGCAGAGGAATCTAGTTGGTAGAATCCTTATTTTTAGAAATGCTAAATTCCCTCTAATCTAAAAATAGCCCCTGACAGTTCTCAACATCTAAGAGCCCCTTGGGTAAAATGTGCCCAAGTATATATCATTGAATTTATAGGATCTGCCTAGGAAAATTTCACATGGGTATAAAATTCTAGGGATTGAAGATAAAGAGATAACATATAATATTTTGAGCTCTGTGAACATAAATTGCTATATACATCTAAGGCACAGCAGGATAATAGTAGGAATAAAAAGAATAAGGGGAACTTAAAATAACTCATCAAACAGGAAAGCAAGTTTCCTCAGTAACTTTCAGTTATACTGATAAGGAAAAAGTGAATTTTGATATTAAAAGGCTCATGATCCAGTGGATGGTTTCCCAAGGTTTTCCCTTTGTTTTTCCCATGGATTTGCTATCCATTCTTCTAGTTCATTTAAAAAGTGAAGACGGAAAAACATTCATATTCTCTATATGTTAGGGTCATAGAGTTTCCTAGCCCAACAAGAAAGTCAAGGGGATATAGGTATTCATTCTTCAGCTACTTGTTTCCTTCTTCCTCCTCCTGCTCTCCTTCAACTAACATCTAGATTCACTGGTAAAACACTGGGACCCTTCCTTCATGTTCATCCTACTCTAGACACTATTTCTGCTCAATGGCATACAGCTAAGATGGGAAGGATATCAGTCCTCTTTTTCCCCATGGCTTCACATTAATCTCATAAACATCACACTTACCCTAGTTCTGAGAACTGCAGGCATTAACCACATTAGACTTCTCACTGCTGTGGTAACACTTTTCTGTAACATTCTGCACACTGACTCTTGAGTCCTTGATGAAGTAGCACCAACAGGAATGTTCTCTTGCCTCTTCCCATTAGTTCCTCAGAAAGACAGACCAACATCATTTGCTATCATACCATTTCTAAAGGGAGCAGATACATTTTAAGAAACACAATTACTATACAATATTAACCTGAAAGCTTTATAGTCCACTTCTCCAGGGAGAATGTAATCACACCACAACCCCTCCAGAGTTGCATCTCCTTTCATCCCTGCATACCTCCGAGTTACTCATCTCATATCTATTGCCTCTTTGCTTCAGGGAAAACCATGGATAGATATGGGCTGCTTGAAGCTGTTGAGGTATGGGGATCCTAGTTTTCACAATTTATAGATATAAATGTTGGAAACTTTGTTATTAGCCATGATCCTTCAATACCTTTGTAACCTTGGGTTTCTCTTTTGCAAAAATGTAGATTATGCAAACAAAAAAATACAACTTCTATATGACTCTCAGTTCTGAGGATATCAGTTCTAGTATACTTGAAATTCAGGAAACTTCTATTGGGATACTACTTGTAAATATTTTAATGTCTTTTCCATTAACAACCTCTAAATTACTACCTCTGAGATCCAGAACCTGAATCAGTCATTACATATCCAAATGAGGAAGTCAAAAATAAACATATTTACTATTTGCATGGAGAACTACATGCATTAAAATATGCATAGGTCTGCAAAGGATTTACAGCATCATACTGAAACATTTTCAGTGAGTAATGTATGATGAATAAAAGATAATCAGATAATAATCTTTGCCACCCCATGGACTGTAGCCCACCAGGCTTCTCCTTCCATGGAATTTTCCAGGCATGAGTACTGGAGTGGGTTGCCATTTCCTTCTCCAGGGTATCTTCCTGATTCATGGATTGAACCCAGGTGTCCCACATTGCAGGCAGATGCTTTACCATCTGAGCCACCAGGGAATCTCCCAGATAATAATTAGCATTTCTAATTTAAGATATGTATAATAGAATTGATAATCTCTGAAGTAAATGGCCTATTATTATCACTGTCAATATACCAAGGGAATTTTTCACAGAACTAGAACAAATAATTTATAAATTTCTATGAAAACAGAAAAGACTTCAAATAATCAAAGTAATCTTGATAAAAAGGACAGAGCTGAAGGCATCATGCTTTTTGACTACAGGCTACAACACAAAGCTACAATAATAAAAACAGCATGGTATGGACACAAAAACAGACAAATCAATGGAAGAGAATAGAGAGCCCAGAAAATAATACACACCTATGGTCAATATGTGACAAAAGAGTTAAGAATACATCATGGAGTAAAGCAAGTATCTTGAGATACTGAGAAAACTGGAGGCTACATGTAAAATAATAAAATTAAAACATTATCTAACACTATAAATAAAAAAACCTCAAAATGAATTAAAGACGTAAATGTAAAATTAGAAGCCATGAAGTTCATATACAAACAGCTGACACAACTCCATATCAAACAAACTTGATTTAAAAAATGGAAGAAGACCTAAATAGACATTGTTCTGAAAAAGACATACAGATAGTCAATAACCACATGAAAATGTGCTCAACATTTTTAATCATCAGAGAAATGAAAATTAATACCACAATGAGGTATTACCTCACACCTGTCAGAATAGCTATCATCAACAAGAACATAAATAAACATTGGCAAGGATTTAGAAAGAAAGAAGCACTAGTATACTGTTGGTGGTAATGTAAAGTGGTACAGCTACTATAGAAAAGAATATGGAGTGTTTCAAAAAACTAAAAATAAAACTACCATGTGTGTGCATGCTAAATCACTTCAGACCTGTCCAAACTCTTTGCAATCCTATGAACTGTAGCCCACCAGGCTCCTCTGTCCATGGTATTCTCCAGGCAAGAATACTAGAGTGGGTTGCCATGTCCTCCTCCAGGGGATCTTCTGACTCAGGGATTGAACCTGTGTCTCTGGCAGTTCTTGCATCACAGGCAGATTCTATACCACTGAGCCACCAGGAAGCCTTAGAACTGCCATATGACCCAGTAATTCCACTCCTGGATACATATCTGAAAAAAACTCCAAGTCACTAATTTGAAAAAATACATGCACTCCAATGTTCATAGCAGTATTATTACAATTGCCAAGATACAGAAGCAACCTAAATGTCTATCAATGGATGATTAACTAAAAAGGATGTGATGCACACACACACATACACACACACACTAGAATACTATTCAGCCATAAAAAAGAACAAAATTTTGCCATTTGCAATGACATGGATGGGCTTGGAGGGTATTGTGCTAAGAGAGGGTTTATCTGGTGGCTCCAACTGTAAAGAATCTGCCTGCAATGCAGGAGACCCAGGTTGAATACCAGGGTTGGGAAGATCCCCTGGAGAAAGGAATGGCAACCCACTCCAGTATTCTTTCCTGGAGAATTCCATGGGTAGAGAAGTCTAGTGGGTTACAGTCCATGGGGTTGCAAAGTTGGATATGACTGAGAGACTAATACATACACACACACACACACACATACACACACACATACACACACACATACAAATACTAAGTCAGAAAAATAAGCCAGAAAAAGAAAGACACATAAATATATCACTTGCATGTGAAATCTAAAAAATAAAGCAAACTAGTGAATATAAAACAGAAACATACAGATACAAGAACAAACGAGTGGTTAGCACTGCAGAAAGGGGATAGGGGGTGGGTTAAGTTAGGGATAGAGGATTAAGTGGTATAAACTTTTGTGTATAAAATAAATAAGCTACAAGGATATACTGTACAACACAGGGATACAGTCAACATTTTGTAATAACTATAAGTGGAATATTGGAGTAGAAATTAATAACCACTCCAGTATTCTTCCCTGGAAAATTCCATAGGCAGAGGAGCCTGATGGGCTACAGTCCATGGGGTCATAAAGAGTTGTGTACAACTGAGTGACTGAGCACAGCACATACGTAAAATACAATCTTTAAAATTGTGAATCACTATGTTGTACACCTGAAACATATATCATATGTTAACTATATGTCATTTTTAAAAAGGCTGTTATTACTTCTGCATTAAGGGGACAACAAATGAAAGGACATTATTTGATTTATCTGACCATGATTTGATTATATGACCATTCTGGTTGTTTATTCAATCAGTTGAATTGCTCACTCATATCCAAATGTTTGTGACACCATGGACTGCAGCACACCAAGCTTCCTTGTCCATCATCAACGCCCAGAGCTTGCTCAACCCCACATCCATAGAATCGGTGATTCTATGGCCATCCAACCATCTCATCCTCTGTTGTCCCCTTCTCCTCCTGCCTTCAATCTTTCCCAGTACCAGGGTCTTTCCTAATGAGTCAGTTCTTCACATCAGGTGGCCAAAGTATTGGAGTTTCAGCTTCAGCATCAGTCCTTCCAATGAATATTCAGGACTGATTTCTTTTAGGATTGACAGCTTCGATCTCCTTGCAGTCCAAGGGACTCTCAAGAGTCTTCTCCAACACCACAGTTCAAACGCATCAATTCTTTGGCGCTCAGGTTTCTTTATAGTCCAACTCTCACATCCATACATGACTACTGGAAAAACCAAAACTTTGACTAGACAGACTTATTGGCAAAGTAATGATTCTGCTTTTTAATATACTGTCTAAGTTTGTCATAGTTTTTCTTCCAAGGAACAATTGTCTTTAAATTTCATGGCTGCAGTCACCATCTGCAATGATATTGGGGCCCCCCAAAATAAAGTCTGTCACTGTTTCCATTGCTTCCCCATCTATTTGCCAAGAAGTCATGGGACTGGATGTCATGATTTTAGTTTTTTAAATGTTGAGTTTTAAGCCAACTTCTTCACTCTGCTCTTTCACTTTCATCAAGAGGCTCTTTAGTTCTTCTTTGCTTTCTGCCATATTGATATGTAACAAATCATCCCAAGACTTAGTGTTTTAAAACATCACCAATCATGTTATTATCATCGGTCATCATCTCTGTGGCTAGAACTTTGGAAGAGATTGGACTGAGTAGACTTGATTCAGGGGTCTCTCATGACATAGCCATCAATCTATAATTGGATCTACAACAGCGGAGAGTAGGAACCTCTAAGAGCTGGCAAGCTTGGGATCTCTCTTTCTCTTTCTCTCATCATACAGTTCCAGATCTTCTCCATTTTGTTTGATTTTTAAATTAATTTGGCTTTCTTCCAGCTCTGGTGAGCTTAGGACAGTTGAACTGCTTACATGGCAGCTCAGGGCTCCAGTATGAAAGAACTGATGAGCAATCAGAAGCTTTTTATTACCCAGCCTTGTTAGTCACATAATATTACTTCTGCCCTAATCATACTGCTTCCAATATTTAAAACATTTAAACATTTAAAACAAAGGGTATAGACTCCACTTCTCAGTAGGAAGAGTGCCAGACAATACGGCGTTATGTTTTTAAATGTCCACATTCTTCACTTTGGCCTCAAATTATTTGCATTATTCCCACACTCAAAATACAGTCACTCTCTCCTGATAGTCTGCAAGTTTGATCTCATTACAGCATCAGTCTCAGGCCCAGCACTTCATTAGTTAGTTAGTTTCCTTAGATGTATTTCTTCAGGTGTGGCTCCTGTTAATTTTAAGATGTGTGAATTAAAATAAAAAGTTATTTTCCTCCTATAACACATAATCGTTATTTTCCTCCTAAATACATAATGGTAGTTTAGGCATAAGATAAATGCCACAGACACTGCTATTCTGAAGGAGAGGGAAGGCGGAAATGGGAAGCACATGGATTAGTGACATACAGCAGTTTAAAGATAGTCAGTCACACATTTCCAGATCCTTGATTAGAAGCTAGTACTGCAACCTGGTGCTGATCTTTCAGAGGTCTTCGTTCCATCTTATTGGATCATTGTTCTGCCATGTGAGTTATCCTTCCTTTCCCATAAAAAGGAGGCTGTGTATGCAACTGAGTCATTTTCTCAGACTGTCTCTTGCCTGCAGATTCAAAGATCCAAACACTTTTTTGTATTTTATGTTTTCTTTGTCCTATTCTGTCCACACTGCCACACTTACTTTTGAGAATGTTACGGGCTTTCTGTGTAGCAATTTATAACTAATTATTTCAGATAGAGATCAAACCAACCAATCTTTTCACAATAAGCCCTTTTCTACCTTGATTTCCCTATGAAGCATCTATGAGAAAATACTCCCAAGATTCTTGGGGACCTATTGTCTACCAGTGAGGGGGGGGGCACTCTTTCAGGGATGCCCTTAAAATCTTTAGAAGTCTTGTTTCTCTGTTTGAAAGTATTTACCTGGTGGTTCAGTGGTTAAAGAATCCACCTGCCAGTTCAGGAGACCAGGGTTCCATCGCTGGGTCAGGAAGATCCCCTGGAATAGAAAATGGCAACCCACTCCAGTATTCTTGCCTGGGAAATCCCATGGACAGAGGAGACTGGTGGGATACAGTCCAAGAAGTTGCAGAGTCGAACAGGACTGAGCATGCACAAGGAAGGAAAGGATTTATGTAAAGCAGTTAAATTTTTCTGGGGTCTTAGGGCTTCCCTGGAGGTTCAGATGGTAAAGAATCTGCCTGCAATGCAGAAGACCTGAGTTCAGTCCCCAAGTTGGGAAGATTCCCTGGAGAAGGAAATGGCAATCCACTCCAGTATTCTTGCGTGGGGAATTCCATGGACAGAGTAGCCTGGTGGGCTACAAGTCCATGTGGTTGCAAAGAGTTGGACACCACTGAGCAACTAACATTTTCTTTTCTTTAACAAGGAATCTTATAGGCTCACTTTGGAGTTAGTCTTTTCCCTGGAGTGATTTCTTAATATAAACATTGTATTATTTTATTTTTGCCATCTGCAGAAACTGGGACTGAAAAATGATTTTACCTTAATACCCAGAAAGCCCTGAATCCTTTATATTTCTTCCAAGTTATGCTTGAAAATGAGTAATTCCTTTTTGTGCTTCATCTGTTTTTAAATGTAACTTACCATGCATGGCTGAAAGAGCTCACACTTCCAATATCCTGCCCCAAAATCTTAGCCAGATCTATCAATTCATGAGGTACATTTTCTCTTTTTAATAATTCCATGATTAAGAGCTTTGCTAAACATTATGCCACTGCATGGATGAATCTCCTTTCCTCCAGCTTTGAATAACGTTTTTCTCAATTTCCTTTAGGCCTTCACTAACAGTCTCCTTGAGGTGCACCTAGCTTCTTTTTACAGCCTCCTCAAGTCCACTTAACTCATGCTCACCACTGGACTCTAAAGCCAGTGCCAGCTGTTTTAGGTTCATATTAAAAATACAGCCCAATTCCAGATACCAAATTATATTCTGATTCTCTGTTGTCCCACAGAAAATGAGCTCAAAGCTTAATGGCTTAATACAGTGATCATTACGTTATGTCTCACAATTTTTGTTGGTCAGAAATTCCCAAAGAGCATGACAGCAAGTTCTATCTTGGTGTCTGTCATGAGGCTGCACTTGGATAGTGGCTGGAGCTGGAAGAGAAGGAGGCTGGAGCGCCTGGCGCCTGCAGGGCCACTCTCACTGTGTCTCGGAGCTTGTCCCTGTGATTTTGCACAAGCTCTGTGGACTTCTCACAGCAAGACAACCTCAGGGCTCTTGTACAAGTGCTCCAGTGAACAAAACAATAGTCTCAGTTCTTTTTGTGATCTAGATTAAAAAGTCACTTACCATCATTTCTCTAGTACTAGTCACAAGTTCTCCCAAATTCAACTAGTAGTAGTCACAAGTTCTCCCAAATTCAAGGAGAGAGGGGAAATATACACCCCCACCTCTCAATGAATTGGGTGCTGTATTTTAAAACTGCTACAATTAATTTGGCTTATTTTAATCATGCTTGTTAAATAAGGTCTTAAAATTTCTTAACCACAAAGTCTAAGTCTCCCACAGATTTTTTTCAGGAATCCAGTTCTCACCTTGGGATGAAGGGACCACAGAATTAATTTGAATAGCTATATCATGGAATTTTAAACACCAAATAACATGACCTAGGGTATCTTAACCATCTTGTCTTTGTTCTTTCCGCCCTCCTAAAACAAGGACTCATACACTAATGATCTAGCTTCCCTATATATGAAGACTTCTCTCTGCTTTTCTCAGTTATTCCCTTTCTCTGCCCATTGCCTGATATTTTAAATCAATTACACTAAATGGTATGACCTTTGAGTGAAAAATACAACCTTTTGCTCTGAAGAGTTTTTCCATTATACAATTAACTTCTTTGCCCCTACAAAGGACTGAAACAAAGGATAATTCATTATATCTATCACTCAGCACAAAATGCATTCAGTATAACAGGTAAAAGAGGGCATTTTGGCTGCTTAATATTAATGAGCTATAAATGTGATCCTGATGGCTATTCAGTTTCAATAATTTTGATTTTATCTTTTCCTAAGGGAATACAAAACATCAAGATACAAATAAAAATGTTTCTAACAACACTAAGTCATTAAGATAAACTTTGGGGTTTTTTCATCTAGTCATTTTTATTTGAAAAGCTGATTGGAGTTTCAGTCTTCAGTGACAATAAAGTAACTGAAGTACCATTCAGTCCTTAAGAACAGTCTTTAAATGTTATATCATTATGTAAAATTCTTGGCTTATGTGTACACTGCAAGTTAACTTCACTACTCATCACCCATCACAACCATCATGGTATCACAACAAAAGCATGAATTTAAAGTAAAGATTCTTTGTTGTTGCTGTTTCGTCACTATTATTGTTGCTCAGTCACCCTGTCATGTCTGAATTTGCAACCCCATGGACTGCAGCACATCAGGCTTCCCTGTCCTTCTCCATCTCCTGGAGCTTGCTCAAACTCATGTCCATTGAGTCAGCGAGGCCATCCAACCATCTCGTCCTCTGTCGTTCCATTCTCTTCCTGCCCTCAATCTTTCCCAGTATCAGGGTCTTTTCTAATGAGTCAGTTCTTTGTGTCAGGTAGCCAAAGATTTGAAGCTTCAGCTTCAACATCAGTCCTTCCAATGAATATTCAAGAATGATTCCTTTAGAATGGACTGGTCTGATCTCCTTGAGTCCAAGGGACCCTCAAGAATCTTCTCCAACACCACAATTCAAAAGCATCAATTCTTTGGTGCTCAGCCTTCTTTATGGTCCAACTCTCACATCCATATGTGACTACTGGAAAAAACATAGCTTTGACTAGATGGACCTTTGTCAGCAAAGCTAATGTCTCTGCCTTTTAATATGCTGTCCAAGTTTGCCATAACTTTTCTTCCAAGGAGCAAGAGTCTTAATTTCATGGCTGCAGTCACCATCTGCAGTGATTTTGGTGCCTGAGAAAATAAAATCTGTCACTGTTTCCATTGTTTCCACACCTATTTGCATGAAGTGATGGGACCAGATGCCATGGTCTTCATTTTTTGAATGTTGAGTTCAAAGTCAGCTTTTTCACTCTCCTCTTTCTTCATTGTTGTGTCCAGTTCTTTGTGACTCCATGAACTGCAGCATGCCAGGCTTCCTTGCCTTTCAATAACTCCCAGAGTTTGCTCAAATTCATGTCTATTAAGTCAGTGATGCTATCTAAGCATATTCATCCCCCTTCTCCTTTTGCTCTGGGCTTTTCTAGTGAGTTGGCTCTTCACATCAGGTAGTCAGAGTATTGAAACTTCAGCCTCAGACTTTCCAATTAAGATTCAGGTTTGATTTCCTTTAGGATTGACTGGTTAGATCTCCTTTATCTATCTTTATCTTGTCTTAAATTTTACTCCTTTAATGAGAGCACACTTTCATTTCCACTTTTTAGCTTCTAACACAATTGGCCAGAATCAGATCTACCTACATGTTTAATTAAGGAGTAACTAAATTCTTTTATGATTCTGACTCCCTCACGCTAAGAAAAATCCAGGTAGTTAGAATCAGAGGAACTGGCATTCTGGAGGACCTTTATCTTTTCATTCAAAAGTCATCTGACTCTAAACTACCTTTAGCTCACACTCATGAAATTCTCCAGATCATCAAATGTACATAGCCTTGCCTCTCATCTCAATATTTTATATTATCAGACAAAAGCCACTGATGAATCTTAGTAGGTGTAATTCATTACATAAAGGAGAAAGCAAAGAAAATGAAATATTGTTTTCATCAACTTTTCTCTCAGTCTTATGGCCTATTTTGTTAAGTGGAGTAACACTTGGCATAGTTGTCTCTAGTTTTACCCTATGACCAGGTTAACTAAACGAGTCTATGAAAAGTTTCCACCTAGAAATGAGGTAGGAATTCATCAGAAGTTCAGTGCTTTCCCTTCTTCTGCAATGTAAGAAGAGATCAATATGTGCAGACCATGTTCTCACTTATTGATTGGTTCACCCATCCATTTATTTATTCAACAAACATTATGTATTATAAATCATATGCCATGCAAAGAGGACCTTCAATATGTGCTCATTCTGACTCTAAGCAATTACAAAGATTTCTCATTTCTTCCATTCAGGACAGATGAGAGATCAGACAAATTGGATTTTGATTATTTTCCAGAAAGTCTTGGAAGGAAAATTCAGGAAGACTGGCTGTCTTTTATTGTCAGAAATCAAAACCTGAGTGCAATTAGTTTGCAAAGTCAAATTTGATATAAAAAGAAAAAGTATTTTAATTGAATAATATTTTACATTTCCAGACAGCTCTATAGCATTTCATTATCTTCCATAATTGTTTTCAATATTATTTGCATGTGTCAAGTAAATTGCTCAGGGCACTTGTTTGGAAGTCTTAAAATTAATTTGAACCTTTAAAACTTTCATTAAATTAATAATTATTTTATTCCTAGTTAAAGTAAAACTCACTGACAATATACTAATTAGTATGTAAAAATATATACATGTTTCTGTCCCTCCCACATACAGCTTTCATCTGTATGCTATATAACTATTCAAATTTTTTTCATATGAGAATTCTTTGCTGAGTCTCATGAAAACAATTAGAATAAAAATAAATCAAGGACATACCCTTATTTTAGAAATTAAAGCATATTTAAATTTACCTAATTAGAGAATATATCATCAGTCAGGGTTACATCATAAAAACAGAACTGCTACAGGTGATATAGAATGATTATTTTAGGGATTGGACATCATAAAACTGTGTGAGTGGTTGAAGCAGCCTATTGTTTCTGTGTTTAATGGTGAGCTTCAAGTCTCAATAGTTAGCCAGAGGGGCAGTGGAAAAACTGGATGTTGAATGAGAGCAAGGACAAACTGGAATTTGCAAAAATAGAAGACACAGAATGGCAACTGGCACTCATGAAAATAAACTGAAACTCATGTCTGACTCTTACCATATCCAGTCTCAATGCTGTGGGTATACAGAAACTTGTGTCCTAGAGGGGACTGCATAGTACACATGGGGTCGTTATTACACAGAGTCTAGAGGTTAGAGTTAAAAAGAGAAAAGATCAGAATCAAATACAGTAGAAACTGAAAGAAGGATCAAAGCCTCAGTACTTTCTCTTGTGTACATTTATATTTTCAGACCTATCTGAGTTACCTACCACAACCACATATAGGCCATTTTCCTCAGCTGCTATATGCTGAAAAGGAGTTGTTAAAATTATAAAGTAATGATTAGTATAGAACTGTGATCTCTTCAGCATCTTTTCCATCGTGTCTAGTACTACCTGTCAAAGGTTGAAGTGAAGTCATTCAGTCTTGCCCAACTCTTTTTGACCCTATGGACTGTAGCCCACCAGGTTCATCCATCCATGGGATTTTTCAGGCAAGAATACTGGAGTGTGTTGCCATTTCCTTCTTCAGGGGATCTTCCTGACCCAGGGGTTGAACTCAGGTCTTCTGCATTGCAGGCAGACTCTTTACCATCTGAGCCTCCAGTAAGAGAACAATTCAGCAAGACCAACTATTACTATTCCCTGGGCAATGACAGTAGCTCTCAAATAACAGTTTGCTGTGGAGGAGCAGAGGGGCAGCTGATGTGAGTGAGTGGCAGCAACAGAGCTTGTAGCTGAGGTAATATTTACTTTTATAATAATGACTGTGACCTTTTAAAAAAGAGTTGACCTATTTTTTTTTTCTCTCTTCACTCAACTTCCCATCCACCACCAGCCCCAAGAAAACAGGGCAGATTAAAAAAAGAAAGCTGCCACAATATTATATCAGGAACTCTCTATAAAATCTCATGGCGGGGGGGGAGGGGGGGGCGGAGGAGAAAACATGGAAAATAGTAGAGAATTCTAAACATCTTATGTTAAGGAAAGGAAACATTAAATTTACTCTACAATCACCCAAACATTCAGGGAAGATTTCATCTCATTCATTCACATTTAAAATTTGGATATACTTGAACTGGCAGGTGGACTGACCAAGATCCACTTGATAGGAGATGAAAAACCTAAAGAGAACTCATCCCAAGAGTGAATGATGGGCTGACCAGATTCAATTCCTTAAATGATGAAGAAGGCAATCATAGGTTCAGTCAGATGTATATTATTTGAACTTTTCCTGTTTCCTTCATAACCCCTTGTCTAGTTTCTAGAGAGGGAGAAAGGCATATTTAGAAATTTAAAAAGTTATTCTACTGAATCAGTAACGTTTTAGAACCCCTTTATCTCAATGAAACACATAAGGGTTGGAGAGGATTACCTCCCTCCAATGTCACAGACTCCCAGAAAATTTGGCATCTTCAGTTTTTCAGTGACAGTACCGGCAGAGGGGTTTCTCCAGTGGCTCAGATGGTAAAAAAAAAATCTACCTGGAATGCAGGAGAAGCAGAGACATGGCCTTAATCCATGGGTCAGGAAGATACCTTGGAGTAGGAAATGGCAACCCACTCCAGTATTCTTGATTGGAAAATCCCCTGGTAAGAGGAGCCTGGTGGGCTGCGGTCCATAGGGTCACAATGAGTCAAATATAACTGAAGCAACTGAGTACACATTCACACACAGGCAAAGAGAGATATCCACAGCAGACATGGAAAGATTTATTGAGGGCAGACATCTGTGCATACACAGGAAACTCTCCCTGGAGGTGCCCAGAATACAAGGTTTGGATTGTGAGGAAGGGGAAATCTTTTCAAAAGGTCTGAGTACCTTGCATCAGAAAGTGTGAGTAAGTCTCAATTAAATGAGTTATGACTACCTGTGTGACTCTTTACTTGCCCAAATATTAATGAGGCTTGGGCAATTTTGGTTATAAAAATAATTGGGAATGACATTAATTTTATAGGAGTGCCATAACAAATTACTACAAATTGGGCAGCTCAAAACAACAGATATTCATTCTCTCACAGGGCTGGAGAGTTAAAATCTGAAAATGAAGGCGTCAGTAGGACTACTTTCTCTGAGACTCAGAGGCAGAATCTGTTCCAAGTCTTTCTCTTGGGCTTTCTCTTCGAGCAATTGTTGACATTCTTTGGTTTGTGGAGGCAAGTCTCCAATCTTTGCCTCAGTCTTCACATGGTGTCCTCTTTTCATGTAAATCTCTGTGACCCAGACTGTTCTTGTTGTTACAAGGACATGAATCATTGGACTTAGGGCCCACCCTAATCCAGAATCACTTCATTTTGTCTAATTACTCCTGAAAAAAATCCCTATTCCCAAATAAGGTTGGAGTCAGTCATGTGTGATATGGAGAATGACTTGTATCTTTTGTCAGAAGGCTTATGTATTATAAGTCCTAACTTAAGCAATAACTCTGAGTCCTCAGAGAGAATAAATGTCTTCAGCAAGTCATGGTTGAAACAGAAACCAACAAAACATCTTTGCATTTGATCTACCAAGTAGATTTATTATAGAAATTCTACTTTTAATCATTCCAAGTGAATTCTTCTTGGTGCCCTTTCAGAAATCCAGAATGTCTTTTATGTAGAATCCCAGTGTTATAGTTCATTTAGAATGACTTCTAATAAGTCAGTTCATTACCAAATGGAAAATAAAGTTGAAAATCATGTTAAGACCATGAAACCAAAATACGTCTTCATGTTATTGTCCCAAGGAGAAAATTTGGGCATTTTCCTAGGCCTATTCAGGAGGACAGTGGTGGAAGAAAAGCTCTGAGGAAGATTCTTCTTATTTTTATTTTTCAGACACCCTGTGGATCTGGCTCAATCTAATTAAAAGTATCTCATATCAGGCGGGCTTACCCTTTAGGTGAAAGTTCAGAGTTCTGTTCTACAAAGTTAGGCAAAGAGTAAATTTACAAGAGTAAATTTAAGTGTTATATTTTATCATTAAAATTCTACTCAGCTTTTTGAAATGATTGTAGATATAGTTTTTTCATGCCATTGTTTGTTGTGTAGTTGCTAAGTCACGTCCGACTCTCTGTGACCCCATGGACTACAGCACGCCAAGTTTCCCTGTCCTTCACTATCTCCAGGACTTTGCTCAAACTCATATCCATTGAGCCAGTGACGCCTTCTTTCCATCTCATCCTCTGTTGCCCCCTTCTCCTCCTGCCCTCAATCTTTTCCCCAGAGCAGGGTCTTTTCCAATGAATTGGCTCTTAACATCAGGTGTCCAAAGTATTGGAACTTTGCTTCAGTGTTAGTCCTTCTAATGAATATTCAGGGTTGATTCCCTATAGTTTCTTAATATTATTTTATTTATACAATATTTAGCTTGTATCACTGCCATGGTTACTATGTATTTAAGCACATTAGAAACTTGAAAAAAATTTCAGCTGCTTGCAGTCATTTAAAGAATCACCATAGTTGTCTATTATGTCTTTAGTTTAAATACAGATTGATAGGAATATGGTTTGTTGCATAGGAAAGAAGACTCATGGTGGTAATTTCCTCCAGCACCTACCTTCATACCTGAAACCTAGAATATACTAGTTAACTCGTTTTCTGGCACCCAAAACAAAATAAATAAGAAGTGGAACCAATCCTGTTAAAAAATGTTCTTCTGTTACCAACAAGAAAAATTCTGCCTTATTCATGCTGAAAAACCAAAATCAGCAGAGGGAGAAAGTAAAGCTTCTGGCAGACGAAAAGAATGGTAATTTGAGGACTGAGTGGAACCTGGTTTTCATGTCTTCCTCTTATAGCTTCCAGCACTTTCTCAAGCCAAGTTTGAGGCTATGGGTCAGACTAAAATCTTAATCTGAAATCTCCCGCTCTACTTTGTATCCTTCTAATAAACAATGTTCTATCATAAGAAGTTTACTTTCATATATTAAAAAATAAAATATTTTCAAGTGCTCTAGAATTTACAGTATTTCTGAAGGTCCTTGAGATGACAGCATTTTAAACTCGTAGCATAGTGGACTGCCACTGCATGTTCATGTTCAGATAAACTTTGTATATTGCAAAATAGATTCTCCCCAAAGCAAAATAATAATAAAAATAATGACTATACCTACCATCTAATTTTTTATTACTTATGATCTGTGGTTCAGCATGTTAAGTACAATATAACAATTACCAGAGATTATAGCAGCTTCTGTTACAATTATTAGCAGCATTATAATGTTAGCAGTGTTATAATGGTTTGAGTTAAGCTCATCCTTATAAAAACTGCATGTTTCATAAGAACAAAGAACTAACTAGAAGTATCACTTTTAATGGGAATTTGATGGAAAGTTAAATTTCAATATCATTTAATGCAGTGTTATTACCGTTAATGAGATTTAGTTCTATGTAAGATCAAAAATTGAAAAGCATAACAAAGAGTACTTCCAGGGACAGCCCACACTGTTTTAAAGTTAACTAGTAGCAAATAGAGAGGGTAAATTTTACTAGTAGCACATTTAGAGGGTAAAATTGTGATCTATGTACCACATTTTGATGTCTACTTCAAATATTTACTCACAATTCAGTTTTTTATTTGGACTTGGGGGCGATGTATATTACAAGAATAACTAGAAGTAATGTTAAGAGATAGTTCAGTTCTTAGAATATTACACCAGTGCCTTTATAATGTGCTTTTAATCTTAAGTGACACTCTGACAATAGATCTTTGCATTGATGCTTCAAAGTATAAAAATAACCTTCTGAACTGTATCTAGGGGAAGAGATGAAATTCTGATTATCACAATGACAGTTAAGAGGACTGGAAACATTTTAAAAATGCTTAAGAATTTCAGAGCTAAAGTGTCCTCCTGAGATCGTCTCAGTTCAGTCTCTCAGTCGTGTCCAACTCTTTGCGACCCCATGAATCGCAGCACGCCAGGCCTCCCTGTCCATCACCAACTTCCAGAGTTAACTCAGATCATGTCCATCGAATCGGTGATGCCATCCAGCCATCTCATTCTCTGTCATCCCCTTCTCTTCCTGCCCCCAATCCCTCCCAGCATCAGAGTCTTTTCCAATGAGTCAACTCTTCGCATGAGGTGGCCAAAGTATTGGAGTTTCAGCTTTAGCATCATTCCTCCCAAAGAACACCCAGGACTGATCTCCTTTAGAATGGACTGGTTGGATCTCCTTGCAGTCCAAGAGACTCTCAAGAGTCTTCTCCAACACCACAGTTCAAAAGCATCAATTCTTTGATGCTCAGCTTTCTTCACAGTCCAACTCTCACATCCACACATGACCACTGGAAAAACCATAGCCTTGACTGGACAGACCTTTGTTGGCAAAGTAATGTCTCTGCTTTTTAATAAGCTATCTAGGTTCATCGTATCTTTCCTTCCAAGGAGTAAGCGTCTTTTAATTTCATGGCTGCAGTCACCATCTTCAGTGATTTTGGAGCCCAAAAAATAAAGTCTGACACTGTTTCCACTGTTTCTCCATCATGACCAAGATAATCACGATAGTGTGATCACTCACCTAGAGCCAGACATCCTGGAATGTGAAGTCAAGTGGGTCTTAGAAAGCATCACTATGAACAAAGCTAGTGGAGGTGATGGAATTCCAGTGGAGCTGTTTCAAATCCTGAAAGACGATGCTGTGAAAGCGCTGCACTCAATGTACCAGCAAATTTGGAAAACTCAGCAGTGGCCACAGGACTGGAAAAGGTCAATTTTCATTCCAATCCCAAAGAAAGGCAATGCCAAAGAATGCTCAAACTACTGCACAATTGCACTCATAAGCCAGGCTTCAGCAATATTTGAACCATGAACTTCCAGATGTTTAAGCTGGTTTTAGAAAAGGTGGAGGAACCAGAGATCAAATTGCCAACATCTGCTGGATCATCGAAAAAGCAAAAGAGTTCCAGAAAAACATCTATTTCTGCTTTATTGACTATGCCAATGCCTTTGACTGTGTGGATCACAATCAACTGTGGAAAATTCTGAAAGAGATGGAAATACCAGACCACCTGACCTGCCTCTTGAGAAACCTATATGCAGGTCAGGAAGCAACAGTTAGAACTGGACATGGAACAACAGACTGGTTCCAAATAGGAAAAGGAGTACGTCAAGGCTGTACATTGTCACCCTGCTTATTTAACTTATATGCGGAGTACATCATGAGAAATGCTGGGCGGGAAGAAGCACAAGCTGGAATCAAGATTGCGGGGAGAAATATCAATAACCTCAGATATGCAGATGACACCAAAGTGAAGAGGAACTAAAAAGCCTCTTGATGAAAGCAAAAGTGGAGAGTGAAAAAGTTGGCTTAAAGCTCAACATTCAGAAAACTAAGATCATGGCAACTGGTCCCATCAACAACCTATAGTGTTAAGTAAAATAACTTTTTCACTGTTTTTCAGCATAATAAATAGAAGACTTTGACATAGATTGATTGGGAGCCGTATATGACTCTTCTATTGCCAAATGAAAATTAACACATGAAGCATTTGGAAAAGGCATTGAAGGAAACAGGTCGTAAGGCCAAGGCTTTCAGTCTCTGTTGGACTAACCCACCTTCCATGTCCAGCTAGTTTTCCTCTTCCAAACTCTGACAGCACTTTCATCGTTATTGGCAACAGAATTGTCAGATGAGGTGATCCAGTTCAGAAAGGACTATCTTCACACAGATCTGAAAGGTAAATGCTTGCCTCTCTCAGCATATATCCTTTTAATGTATTAACATTTTTCTTCTTAGATCACCTTTTGTTAGGATGAGATTGATAGACAATTTTCTCATTGAAAAATTAGTGGCATATTCTTCTTTTGCCTAAACTTACCTCAATGACTTAGGCTTCCCTTGTGGCTCAGATGGTAAAAAATCTGCCTGCAATGCAGAAGACCTGGGTTTAGATCCTTTGGTGGGAAAGATCCCCTGGAGAAGGAAATGGCAACCCAGTCCAGTATTCTTGCCTGGAGAATTCTATGGACAGAGGAACCTGATGGACTACAGCCCATGGGGTTGCAAGGATTTGGACAGGAAAGAGCAACCCACACTTTCACTTTCTTACCTCAATGACTGTAAATAAGAACTTCCACCCCATTGCCCTAACATTTAAAAATTTTCTATTTCAAAATTTACTTACAATTCTTTTTTCTTTGAACTGAAGTTTACATACAGTGAAATACATCTGTTTTAAGTGTAAAAATCTAGGAGTTTTGAAGAAGGCAAATACCTGGGTAACTCTTATGCATATTAAAACAACATAAAACATTTTCCTTCCCTCAGATGATTCTCTCATGCTCTTCCAATGAAATTTCACCCTATCAACAGAAACTAATTTTCTGATTTGTTTTGTCTGTTCTAGGATTTCACATAAATGAATCACACAGTATGTGGTCTTCAGATTTGGCTTATTTCTTTTGGTATAATGTGTATGAGATTCTTGCCTGTTGTTGTATATATTTTTTGTTTTTATTTAGAAGTAGTCCATTGTGTGATTAAACAGGAATTTAATTATTTCACTGTTGATAAATGTTTACAAGTTTTCCTTTTTTTTTTTTCTTTTTTGCTACTGTGAATAAAGCTTCTGGAACATTATTGTACAAGTATCTATGTTGACAGGCTTTTATTTCTCTTGTGTAGATGCCTAGGACTGAAATTGTTGGATCATAGAGTAAGAGTATACTTAACATTAAAAGAAACTTCCAAACTGTTTTCCAATTTTCTTTTTTTAATCATTTTACTCTCCCACTAATAATGTGTAAGAGCGTCAGTTGTTATCCTATCCCCTCAAACTTTGGTACTGACATCCTTTTTAATTTTAGCCATTCCAGTTATTTTAAGTGGCATATTTTTATCGTTTTAATATCTGATGTCTTGAAAATTAACATATGCTCACTTGTGCTTATTGAGCCATTCATGTATCATATTTTGCCATGTGTCTATTCCAGTCCTTTATATGTTTTTAAACTGGGTTTTGTCTATTCTTGACTTACAGAAATTCTTGGTATATTTTTCATATAAATTTTCAGGTATATGTTATATAAATATTTGCATGTTCGTTTTCTTAAAGCTGTTCTTCTATGAGTAGAATATTAAACTTTAGTTAAATACATCATACAATTTTTTCCTTTATGGTTGTTTTCTCTGCCTAAGAGATGTTTACCTAATCCCAGGTCACAGAGATATTCTCATTCTTATGTTTTTTTTTTTTTTAAGAAGTTTTATATAATATTAGCTTTTAGTTTTATGTGAACAATCTTTCTCAAACTTTTTTTGTATAGGGTGAGACATATGATTTGAGGTTTAATTTTTTCATATGTATATTTAGTTATACAAAATTATATTCAAAACCATTAGTTGAAAATTGTTGAATTTTAATTGACTTGCTCTGCTGAATCTTTTGGATTGCTATATCAAAAATCAGTTGGGACAACAATCAGACTTTACTTGCCCGCCCATTTGAAACTGAGGGATAATGGAGATTCTACCAAATTATTCATCAACTAAGTAGAAGGAGGTGTGGGGGCAGGGCTATTTGGCATTTTGTTTCCCCCTCTCCTCTTCTAATATCAAATATCTAATATCAATATATATGGCCCTAGTGCTATACCCCAACATGAAGACTGACTAGTAATTGAAGAAGATAAGAAATAGAACCCTAGTCTCTCAACACAATATCCAAAATATCCAAAAGACAGTAATTAAAAATCACATACCAATATCCAGGAGGTCATTTATTTGTTGTGATTTTGATAAAATTTCAAAGCAGCCATTATTAAAATGCTTTAATAAGCAATTACAAATTCTTTTCAAGTACATTAAAAGGTAGAAAATCTTTGCAAAATAATAGTGTCTGTAAAAAATAAGCAATATAAATTGCAGGGATAAAAAATATAAATACCAAAATTTTAAGACTGATAAATAATGGAATGTGGATGATGGAGAATAGAATCAGTGAACTTGAGCTTAGAACACAGAATTTACCCAATTTGAACAACAGAGAGAAAATACATTTTCTAAAAATAGTCTCAGGAACCTTTGGAACAATAACAGAAAACTTAATGTGTGTGTCACTGGAGTCCCAGAAGGAGAAGAAAGAGAGTTGAACTGAAAAATTATTCAAAGAAATAGCAGCTGAAACCTTTCCAAATTTGGCAAAAGATATAAACCTACAGATTCAAGAAACCAAGCGAATTTCAAATAACATAAATTCACATAATTCATACCAAGATACATATTTATTAAATTTTAGAGAGATAAAGATAACAACCAGCCTGAAAAAAACCCACTGTATCTATGTACTGTGCTTAGTTGCTCAGTCATGTCTGTCTCTTTGTGACCCCATGGACTGTAGCCTGTCAGGCTCCTCTGTCCAAGGGATTTTTCAGTCAAGAATACTGGAGTGGGTTGCCATCCCAGGGGCTCTTCCCAAACCAGGGATGGAACCCAGGTCTCCCACATTGTAGGCAGATTCTTTACCATCTGAGCCACCAGGGAAGCCCTGTAGCTATAGGAGAACACCAATTTAAATGAAGACCAGGGGGCTTCCTGTTGAAGATGGAGAAGTAGAAGCACATGCGTTAATCTCTTGTGTGAGCACCAAAATTGCAACTATTTGTTGAACAACCATCGACAGGAGGATGCTGGAACCCACCAAAAAGGTAACCCATGTCCAAAGACAAAGACGAAGCTGTGGTGAGACAGTAGGAGGGGGGCAATCACAATAAAGTCAAATCCCATACCTACCGGGTGGGTGACCCACAGACCGGAGAACAATAATACCAAAGAATTTCTCACACTAATGTGAAAGCGCTGAACCCCACTTCAGGCATCCTAGCCTGGGATCTGACAGAGGAACTGGGAATCCCGAGGGAATCTGGCCTTGAGGGTCTGCAGGCTTTGATTACAGACCTTCTAGAGGACTGAGGGAAACACAGACTCAAGTCTTGGAGGGCACACACAAAATTTTGCACACATCAAGACCCAGAGGAGAGGAGCAGTGATCCCACAGCAGACTGAATCAAAACTACCTGCTAGTGTTGGAGGGCCTCTTGTGGAGGCGTGGGTTGATAGGGGCTCACCACAGGGACTGGGGCACTGGAAGGTCCCATTTGGCATAAATTCTCTTGGGGTTAACCCTACCACAGAGCCCATAGACCCCAGGGCTTGGTCACCTTAGGCCAAACAACTACCAAGGAGGGAGTGCAATCCCACCCATCAACAGATAATTAGATTGAAGTTTTACTGAGCAAGGCCCTGCCCACCAGAGCAAGACCCATCACCAGTCCTTCCCATCAAGAAGCTTATACAAGCCTCTTAGCCTCATCTATCAGATGGCAGACAGAAGAAGCAAGAAGAAGCACAGTCTTACAGTGGCTAAAACAAAAAACGTATTACAGAAAGTTAATCACAATGAAAATGCAGAAATTTATGTCCCAGATGAAAGGACAAGATAAAATCTCAGAAAAACAAATTAAATGAAGTGGAGATATGCAACATTTCAGAAAAAGAATTCAGAATAATGATAGTGAAGATGATCCAGGATCTTGGGAAAAGGGGAAGAGGATGGAGGTGAAGATTGACAAAATGCAAGAAATGTTTATCAAAGGCCTAGAAGAACTAAAGAACAAACAAATAGA
Organism: Budorcas taxicolor; assembly: GCF_023091745.1. Taxonomy (NCBI): domain Eukaryota; kingdom Metazoa; phylum Chordata; class Mammalia; order Artiodactyla; family Bovidae; genus Budorcas; species Budorcas taxicolor. The sequence goes on from NC_068919.1 coordinate 72,981,496, forward strand.
GATGAGTAATATACCAAAAGGAATCGGTGGCAGAATAACTGAGGCAGAATGGATAAATGACCTGGAGGACAGAATGGTGGAAATCATTGCCATAGAACAGAATATAGAACAAAGAATGAAAAGAAATGAAGACAGCCTAAGAGATCTCTGGGGCAACATTAAACACACCAAGATTCACATTATAGGGGTCCCAGAAGGAGAAGAGAGAGAGAGAGGATCTGAGAAATTATCTGAAGAGATAATAGTTGAAAACTTCCTGAATATGGGAAAGGAAATAGTCAACCAAATCCAGGAAGAACAGAGAGTCCCAGGTAGGATAAACCCAAGGAGGAACACACCAAGACAATAATAAAACTGACAAAATTAAAGACAGAGATAAAATATTAAAAGTAACAAGGAAAAAATGACAAATAACATAAAGGGAGCTCCCATCAGCCTATCAGCTGATTTTTCAACAGAAATGCTGCAAGCCAGAGGGAAATGGCATGATATATTTAGTGACGAAAGTGAAGAACCTACAACCACGAATACTCTATCCAGCAAGATGTGCCTTCAGATTTGATGGAGAAGTAAAAAGCTTTTCAGACAAGCAAAAATTAAGAGAATTCAGCACCATCAAACCAGCTTTACAACAAATGCTAAAGGAACTTCTTTAAGCAGGAAACACAAGAGAAGGAAAAGACCTACAGAAAATAAACCAGAACAATTAAGAAAATGGTAATAAGATCATACATAACAATAATTGTTTTAAATGCAAATGGATTAAATGCACCAACCAAAAGATATAGACTGACTGGATAGATGAAAATATGTGCATGTATGCACTTCCACTTAACACATCACTCTACTTGACTCCCCCAAATTGCATGCAATTGTTTTATATTATTAAATTAATCATGTTCCCACTATGGCTTGCAATTGTAATTACCTTTTATTTTTTATCTGGCTATTGATTGTGAAAACTGATAAACATCTTTTACTATTGTGATTAGGTAACTGTTACTCACTTAATACCATTGTATTGTGATTGGTCAACAGAAAAATAATAGAACACTTTATCACCAAGTGAAGTGAAATCGCTCAGTCGTGTCTGACTCTTTGCGACCCCATGGACTGTAGCCTACCGGGCTTCTCCATCCGTGGGATTTTCCAGGCAAGAGTATTGGAGTGGGTTGCCATTTCCTTCTCCACAGGATCTTCCTGACCCAGGGATTGAACCCAGGTCTCCTGTATTGTAAGCAGATACTTTACTGTCTAAGCCACCAGGGGAGTGACCAAAGCTAGGATCTAATAGAAAACACCTGTAATCACTTTTTAAAATCTAGATGCTTATCAGAATTATCTTAAAATATTTTGAAAACTACAAATGCTCAGGTATTGTCTTTTTCAGAATTATCTTGAAATATTTTGAAAAATACAAATGCTCAGGTATTGCCTTTTTCTCCAGAGTTCCAGATATGTTTCTAATGAGCAGTCATGTTTAAAAACAACTGGACTACTTGATGATCTTTTACTTTTATCTAGCTTGTTTCATCTTTTCTATTCCATACTCAGTGTTCCCTTTTCCTTTACTTTATGTTCTCCACTTTATCCATCTCTCTCTCTCTCTCTTTTTAATGTTCTTTCTCAAGCCTTTATCAAGTGTAATAGAAAAGCTTTTGTATACATGAAAGTGAAAGTGTGAGTTACTCAGTCGTGTCCAACTTGACCCCATGGACTGTAGTCCACCAGGCTCCTCTTTCCATGAGGATTCTCCAGGCAAGAACACTGGAGTGGGTTGCCATTTCCTTCTAGGGGATCTTCCCAACCTAGGGATCGAACCTAGGTCTCCTGGATTGCAGGCAGATTCTTTACCATCTGAGCCACCAGGGAAGCCCAACTGAATAATAAAAAGGTAGCAATCCAAAGCAAATGGCCGAAATATTTGAAAAGACACTCAAAAAAAAGTTTAGATGGCAAATAAATACATAAAAAGATTACTAGCATTATTAACTGTTAAGGAAGTGTGAATTAAAGCTACAATGAAATACCATTAGACACTCTAGAATGGCTGTAATCAAAAAGATTGATAATGCCAAGGGTTGGCAAGAATGTTGAACAAATTTTGCTGGAAATACAAAATGATAGAGCTACTTTACAGATCAGTTTGGCAGTTTCTTGTGCAGTCAAATATACATTTATTGTATCCAAGAATCCCATGTCTAGATATTTTCCCTAGAGCAATTAAAATATAGCTCCATCTATACACTTGAACAAAAATGTTTCAGGCCATTTTATTCATCAAAATCTAAAATTTTTAATTTACATCCCTAATATCTGTCAGTTGGTAAATGGAAGAACGAACTTCCATTTGGAATATGGTAGTACTCCATACCATAGAATATTACTGAGCAACTGTGATAGCTGTTTGTGCCACCTTGGCCATGCTGAACTAAAGTTTCCAGAATTCTTTTTTCACCTATGTTTCTAGTTAGCATGTGCTACTTTAAATGTTCTTGTTTTCCATTTTTATATCCTCTTGAATAAAGTATCTTTTTCAGCCTTTTGCTAATTTATTACTTGGCATTTGTTAATTGGGTTATTTCCTTTCTGTTGAGATATGCAGGTTCTTTATATACATATTCTGGATACACATATTTTTTGGAAATGTGATTTGCAAATATTTTTCTCAGTCTGAAGCTTGTCTTTAATTCTTTTAGCAGTATTTCATTGCATATTCACAGTAGTGAAGTCACTGAAAAAAATAATTATGATGAAATTCAATTTGGCAATCATTTTTTTCTATTTGATGGATTGTTCTTTTAAAATTGTGTGTATGAACTTTAAGTCTAAATCCAAGTAATGAGATTTCCTCCTATTTTAAAGCTTTATTATAGTTTTATGTTTTGAATTTAGTTCTAAGGTTCATTTTGAATTTTTTCGGTGTGTAAGGAACGAGGTTTGAGTCAAAATTATTTTTTTTTGCATATCAAATTATCCCATGTTATAAAGACAAACTATTCTGTATGGAATTGCCTTTGCAACTTTGTCAAAAATCAATTAGCAAATTCATTTTGAATTGTACACTTTAAAACTGTAAACGATTAACTTTATGTATATTTTCCCACAATAAATAAAATATCATTTGTTCATATTTATGAGAACCTATATTTATGGATTCTATGTTTAATGAAACATCTAACTGTTCCATTGATAACAGTATCTGCTCATTCACCAGTACCATGCAGTCTTGAGTATTTAGCTTTTTATAAGTATTCAAATTGGGTAATATGAGTCACTTAATATCATTTTTATTTTCTATTAAAAAAAAGTCACACTTCTTTAATAGTTAATAATGTTGGTGATATTTTTTCTGTCCTTACTTGCCCTCTGAACTGTTTTTCTGAGGACCTCTTCAAGTATTTTGGTTACTCTACATTTTTTACCTTTCCCTATAAATGTTTGAATCAACTTGTCTAGTACCTATCTACAACAATTCCTGATGGGATTTTTCTTCAATCATTAGATTAATTTCGGGAAAATTGACATCTTAACTATTTTTTTTCCAGCTTTGTGGAGGTAATTGACAACACTGTAAGGTCATTTTAACTATTTTGAGTATGTCAATCCAACACAAGGTGTACCTTCTGATATACTTAGATCATCTTTGAAGTGTTTCATCAGTAATTTGTAGTATTCTGCATACAAATTATCATGCAATAATTTGTAGTATTATGCATACATGTTTTGTTAGATTTATATGTAAAAATTTCAAGTTTGAGGGCTATTGTAAATTACATTATTTTTCAAAATTTCACTTTTCAGTTATACATTGCTAGTACATAGAAACAAGATTGATATTTTTACGTTGACCTTATGCCCTGCTACCTTCCAAAACATTAATTAGTTCTAGAAACTTTTTGGTAGATTCTATGAACATTTCTTCTAGGCAATCATGTAATCTGTTAATAAGGACAGTTATGTTTCTTTGTTTCTGATCTATATGCTTCCTATTTCTTTTCTCTACCTTACTGCACTGACTATGACTTATAGTTTAATGCTGACTAGTACTGATGAGGGTAGACAATACTTGTAGTGTTATGTATATGTATGTTTAATACATATGTGTATAATACATATATATAATATATATGTATGATTGGACCCATATCTCTCACATCTCCTGCATTGGCAGGCAGGTTTTCTTTACTGCTACTGCCACCTGGAAAGCCCTCAGCTTCTTACTTTTAAGTGATATTTGTGGTAGGCTTTTGTAGATATTGTTTAATATGTGGAGTAAGTGTCTTATATTCTCAGTTTGATGAGTTTTTATGATGAAAGAATAGATGCTGAATTTTCTCAAGCTCTTTTCCTGCATCAATTGACATTATGTGATTTTTTAAATTATGTTAATATGATAGATTTCATTGACTGACTGAAATATTGAACAAACTTTCCATTCCTAGAATAAACATCATTCAGTTATATTGTGCTATTTTTTCTATATGTAATTCTATTAGATTTGCTAGTATAATATTGAAGATTTTTTTCATCTGTATTTAAGAGAAATGCTTCTCTATAATTTACTTATACGTCTTGGCAGAAGTTATCAATAGTTTTTATTATTACAATACTATTATTAACGTTTTCAAAAAACATCCTTGGGCCACTGATTTTCTTTTTTATCTCTTTCCAGTTTTATTGAATAGATCTGGTCTTTATTATTTCCTTTCTTCTACCTAATCTGGGTTATTTTGTATTTATTAGTTTTTAAGGTGAAAAAATAAGATTATTCAATAAAGACCTTTATTCTTTTTAAATAGCATTTATGAGTATAAATTTACCTTAAGCACTGCTTTAGTTATATCCCACAAATTTTTATTTGGACTTTCACACACATTCAGTTCCAAATATTTTTTAATTTACCTGTGACTTTTTTTTTAAATTCATGTATCATTTAGATATGTTGTTTAACTTTTAAGTATTTGGAGATTTCTTGTTATCTTTTTGTTATTAAGTTCTTGTTGAATTCCATTACAGTCAGAGAACATTGTGCATGATTTCAATTATATTAAATTTATTTAGTATTTGGCTTATGATGCAGAGTACATCATGAGAAACGCTGGACTGGAAGAAGCACAAGCTGGAATCAAGATTGCCGGGAGAAATATCAATAACCTCAGATATGCAGATGACACCACCCTTATGGCAGAAGGTGAAGTGGAACTAAAAAGCCTCCTGATGAAAGTGAAAGAGGAGACTGAAAAAGTTGGCTTAAAGCTCAACATTCAGAAAACGAAGATCATGGCATCCGGTCCCATCACTTCATGGGAAATAGATGGGGAAACAGTGGAAACAGTGTCAGACTTTATTTTTTGTGCTTCAAAATCACTGCAGATGGTGACTGCAGCCATGAAATCAAAAGACACTTACTCCTTGGAAGAAAAGTTATGACCAGCCTAGATAGCACATTCAAAAGCAGAGACATTACTTTGCCAACTAAGGTCCGTCTAGTCAAGGCTATGGTTTTTCCTGTGGTCATGTATGGATGTGAGAGTTGGACTGTGAAGAAAGCTGAGTGCTGAAGAATTGATGCTTTTGAACTGTGGTGTTGGAGAAGACTGTTGAGAGTCCCTTGGACTGCAAGGAGATCCAACCAGTCCATTTTGAAGGAGATCAGCCCTGGGATTTCTTTGGAAGGAATGATGCTAAAGCTGAAACTCCAGTACTCTGGCCACCTCATGCGAAGAGTTGACTCATTTGAAAAGACTCTGATGCTGGGAGGGATTGGGGGCAGGAGAAGAAGGGGACGACAGAGGATGAGATGGCTGGATGGCATCACTGACTCAATGGACGTGAGTCTGAGTGAACTCCGGGAGTTGGTGATGGACAGGGAGACCTGGCGTGCTGTGATTCATGGGTCGCAAAGAGTTGGACACCACTGAACAACTGAACTGAACTGAACTGAATAGTAGCTTTGTCTTAAGATATAGTATTCTTTTTTTTTTCTCTCTATTTCAGGGAATAATCCATAGGATTTGAAAATAACCTATATTCATCTTTTGGTTTGGGAAATTTTCAAAATGCCATATGTGTTGCTTGCTGGTGTTATTTATTTATTTATTTTTCTCTTTTTTTTTTTCTTTTTTTTTTTTTTTTTACTTTATTTTACTTTACAATACTGTATTGGTTTTGCCATACATTGACATGAATCCACCACGGGTGTACATGCGTTCCCAAACATGAACCCCCCTCCCACCTCCCTCGCCATAACATCTCTCTGGGTCATCACCGTGCACCAGCCCCAAGCATGCTATATCCTGCGTCAGACATAGACTGGCGATTCGATTCTTACATGATAGTATACATGTTACAATGCCATTCTCCCAAATCATCCCACCCTCTCCCTCTCCCTCTGAGTCCAAAAGTCCATTCTAGACATCTGTGTCTTTTTTGCTGTCTTGCATACAGGGTCATCATTGCCATCTTTCTAAATTCCATATATATGTGTTAGTATACTGTATTGGTGTTTTTCTTTCTGGCTTACTTCACTCTGTATAATCGGCTCCAGTTTCATCCATCTCATCAGAACTGATTCAAATGTATTCTTTTAAACAGCTGAGTAATACTCCATTGTGTATACGTACCACAGCTTTCTTATCCATTCATCTGCTGATGGACATCTAGGTTGTTTCCATGTCCTGGCTATTATAAACAGTGCTGCGATGAACACTGGGGTACATGTGTCTCTTTCAATTCTGGTTTCCTCAGTGTGTATGCCCAGCAGTGGGATTGCTGGGTCATATAGCAGTTCTATTTGCAATTTTTTAAGGAATCTCCACACTGTTCTCCATAGTGGCTGTACTAGTTTGCATTCCCACCAACAGTGTAGGAGGGTTCCCTTTTCTCCACACCCTCTCCAGCATTTATTGCTTGCAGATTTTTGGATTGCAGCCATTCTGACTGGTGTGAAGTGGTACCTCATTGTGGTTTTGATTTGCATTTCTCTAATAATGAGTGATGTTGAGCATCTTTTCATGTGTTTTTTAGCCATCCATATGTCTTCTTTGGAGAAATGTCTATTTAGTTCTTTGGCCCATTTTTTGATTGGGTCATTTATTTTTCTGGAATTGAGCTGCATAAGTTGCTTGTATATTTTTGAGATTAGTTGTTTGTCAGTTGCTTCATTTGCTATTATTTTCTCCCATTCAGAAGGCTGTCTTTTCACTTTGCTTGTGTTTTCCTTTGTTGCGCAGAAGCTTTTAATTTTAATTAGATCCCATTTGTTTATTTTTGCTTTTATTCCCAGAATTCTGGGGGGTGGATCATAGAGGATCCTGCTGTGATTTATGTCGGAGAGTGTTTTGCCTATATTCTCCTCTAGGAGTTTTATAGTTTCTGGTCTTACATTTAGATCTTTAATCCATTTTGAGTTTATTTTTGTGACTGGTGTTAGAGAGTGATCTAGTTTCATTCTTTTACAAGTGGCTGGCCGGTTTTCCCAGCACCACTTGTTAAAGAGATTGTCTTTACTCCATTGTATATTCTTGCCTCCTTTGTCAAAGATAAGGTGTCCATGTGTGTGTGGATTTATCTCTGGGCTTTCTATTTTGTTCCATTGATCTATATTTCTGTCTTTGTGCCAGTACCATACTGTCTTGATGACTGTGGCTTTGTAGTAGAGCCTGAAGCCAGGCAAGTTGATTCCTCCAGTTCCATTCTTCTTTCTCAAGACTGCTTTGGCTATTCGAGGTTTTTTGTATTTCCATACAAATCTTGAAATTATTTGTTCTAGTTCTGTGAAAAATATGGCTGGTAGCTTGATAGGGATTGCATTGAATTTGTAAATTGCTTTGGGTAGTATACTCATTTTCACTATATTGATTCTTCCGATCCATGAACACGGTATATTTCTCCATCTATTAGTGTCCTCTTTGATTTCTTTCATCAGTGTTTTATAGTTTTCTATATATAGGTCTTTAGTTTCTTTAGGTAGATATATTCCTAAGTATTTTATTCTTTTCGTTGCAATGGTGAATGGAATTGTTTCCTTAATTTCTTTTTCTACTTTCTCATTATTAGTGTATAGGAATGCAAGGGATTTCTGTGTGTTGATTTTATATCCTGCAACTTTACTATATTCATTGATTAGCTCTAGTTGCTGGTGTTATTTAAATCTTTATCTATATCCTATTGACTTTCTATTGATTACTGAGAAAGGAGTTTTGAATCTCCCAGCTATAATTGTTGGTTTATTTAAATCCGCTTGTAGTTCTATCCGTTTTTGTTTCTTCTAGCTTGAAATTCCATTGGTATTTGCTATCTGGAAACATTTATGATTGTTGTGTCTTTTTACTGACTGAACTTTTGATTGTATGTACAGTTGACCTTTGAACAACAGGGATTTGAACTGTGTGGGTCAACTTGTATGCATCATTTTCAATAAATTGCTGTTCTTTAATTGCTAAGTTGTGTCAGACCCTTTTGTGACCCCACTGATTATAGCTTGCCAGGCTCCTCTGTCTATGGGATTTCCCAGGCAAGAATACTGGAGTGAGTTGCCATTTCCTTCTCCCAGGGATCTTCCTGACCCAAGGATTGAACCTGTGTCTCCTGTATTAGCAAGTGGATTCTTTCCCTCAAGCCAACAGGGGAGCTCTTTCAATAAATACATATTCCATAATCCACATTTGGATAAATCTGGATGTGAAACTGCAGCTATGGAAGACCAACTGTTAAGTTCTATGTGGATTTTTGCTTATGCAGGTGTTGGTGTCCCTAATGCCCATGTTGTTCAAGATTAACTGTAATTTCCTTCTTTACCTCTGGTAATTTTACTTGACTTGATATAAACATTTTTTAACAAAATATCTCTATTCCAAATTCCTATAGATTAGTGCATGGGATATTGATTTGCCTCCTATTCCTTGAAAATATTTTATTGTGTTAAAATATACATAAAATTTACTATCTTAACCGATTTAAAATGTACAGTTCAGTGGTATTAAGTACATTCACAATGTTGTACAGCTATCATCACCATCTAACAGTAAAACATTTTCATAATCCCAAATAGGATCTCTGCACCCCTTAAATAATAACTCTCCGTTCTCTCACCCTACAGGCCTGTTTTACTTTCTGTCTCTAAGAATTTTCATAATCTAGTGGTACCCCGTATATGTGGAATTATACAGTGTTTATTTTTACTGTGTCTGGCTTCATTTCACTTAGTTCTCAAGAATCATCCAAGTTCGAGCATGTACCAGAATTTCATCCCTTTTAGCCATTCCATTCCATTATATGTATATACTACATTTTGTTTATCTATTTACCAGTTGTGGATATTTAGGTTGTTTTCAATGTTTGGTCTATTGTGAATAATGTAGCTATGGTATAGGGATTCAGGTATCTGTTTCAATAAAGCTTTTAGATATATAACAAGGAGTGAAATTGCTGTATCACATAGTGATTCTTCTATGTATTGCTTTACAAGGATCCACTAAACTGTTTTGTACAGTGGCTGAACCATTTTATAACCCATCAAGAATGCACAAGATTTCAAATTTCCCCAACATCCACACCAATATTTATTTCACCCTTTTAAAATAATGGCCACCCTAATGAATGTGAAGTGGTATCTCGTTGTGATTCTAATTTTAATTTACCTAATGGCTAATGATGTTGAGATATTTCCATATGCTCCCTGGTTATTTGCATATGCTCCTTGGAGAAATGTCTACCCAAGTGCCCTTATGCATTTTTAAAAGTTAAGTTGTTTATTTTTTTAGTGGTTCCTGAGTTATAGGAGTTCTTTATATATTCTGGATATGAATCCCTTATCAAATATATGCTTTCCAAACATTTTCTCTCACTCTGAGAATTGCCTTTTCACTCTCTTGATAATGTCATTTAATGAACAAAAGATTTAAATTTTAATGAAGTTCAATTTATCTACTTCCCTTTTGGTCAGTGTCATATTCAAATCATAGGCAAATAAACTGTCATGAATATTTTCCTCGAATTTTTCTCTAAAAAGTTGTTACAGTTTCAGTTTTATTGAAATTTTATTCAAAATTATTGAAATTTAGTCAATTTTGTATATAGTAGAAGGTAAGGGATTTCAATTTTTACATATGGATATCTAGTTTTCCCAGCACCCTTTGTTGGAAAGACACCCCTTCCCATATTAATGGTCTTGATGCCCTTGTCAAAAATCAACTCACCATATGTGCAATATTTTATTTTTTGACTCTCTGTTTGGTTTCACTTATCTATATATCTATTTTCCCTGTTAGAATCATGGTGCTATGATAGATTTGTAGCAAATTCTGCAATTTAGAAGTCTTAATTCTCCCACTTTATCTTTTTCAAGATAGTTTTGGCTATTTGGGTTCCCTTGAAATTACATATGTACCTATCTCTAAAGATAGGTTTCTCTATACCTTCCCTGGTGGCTCAGATGTCAAAATATCTGCCTGCAATGTGGGAGAGCCAGGTTCAATCCCTGGATCAGGAAGATCCCCTGGAGAAGGAAACAGCAACCCACTCCAGTACTCTTGACTGAAAACTCCTGTGGACAGAGGAACCTGGTAGGCTGCAGTCCATTGGTTTGCAAAGAGTGGGACACGACTGAGTGACTTCACTTTCCTTTTCTCTATTTATGCAAAAACAAACCAAAAAAATCACTGTTGATATTTTGATAGGAATTACATTGAATCTTCAAATAATTTGGGGTAATATTGTCATCTTAACAATCTAAAGTCTTCCAATCCATAAATGTAGGACTTTAAAATTTTATTTTTATGTCTTCATTAGTATATTGCAGGAATGTTTCATAGTTAGGAGTATACAAATCTTTTCTACCCTGGTTAAATTTATTCTTTAGTTCCTTATTCTTTTTGATGCTGCTTTTATGAAGTTGTCTTCTAATTTCCTTTTTGGATTGCTCACTATTAATGTATAGAAATGCAACTGAATTTGCATGCTGATTTTATATTTCCAACTTTCCTGAATTTGCTTACTACCTCTAACATTTTTAGTGCTTCTACATATAAAATCATGTCATCTATGAACAGAAATTATTTTACATCTTCTTTTCTAATTTGAATGCCTTTTATTTCCACTATTTCTCCAATTGTTCTGGATAGAACTTCCAATAGAATTTTGAATTCAACAGAAACTATATTTTACATTAATTATAATAGTTAAAATATATATGTCAAGCTTTAAGTGTACACGTTTCCATTTAATTATCATTACAATGCTAAAAGATAGGTATTATCATCCCCATTTTAGAGATAAGGAGAATAAGGCAGAAGCTAAGTAAACATCATGAGATCACACTTCTAGACAGTGACAGACCAACCTGGAGTTTGAATCAAGTGAGTGACCTCAAAAATGATATACTTTTCTGTACACTTTGTCTTTATGTCAATTACACAAAGCAATGCCATTAGTGCACCTTCCAAATAATGTATTTCTCATTTGATATCTCATTTGTGCATTTAGTTATCCTTTTTCCCTATTGATTTCTTTCAAAGGAAGGAAACTTAATAAAAATTTACATTCTGTGGATATTTGGAAGTTTAAATATTTGCTTGGATAAAAAGGCTGAGTGTAAAATCTTTAATTAGAGCAGATAAATTCTACATTCTTCCAAAACTGTGATAAAGTTTGTCAGATCAACTCATGGGTGACTTTTGGAATCTGCATCATAAATGGAAATTCAGTAACAGAAATCCAAAAGATCCTTCAAGCTAAATTTATTTCTTATCTGAATCACTAATTAAAACCAGACAGAGTGCTTATATTTCTGTGATGATGCATGAATAATAAAGATAAGCAATTTTGTATTTGTCTTTTAAGAACAAATACACCAATATAGGCAAAAGCATAGATTAGCCTTTTTCTTGGCATATTCCAAAAATTATCCTATTTATATGAAAGAACTGTAATTTCACAAAATGTACAGAGCATGGGTCTGGCAAGAGGATCAATCCTATACTCTGGTGTATGTCTGTGACTCAAAATTCCTTATTGTTTTCATAGTTTTGTAATCACTCTTTTACTGAACATTCTTTTCTGAAATACTCTCTTTTTAAAAATTCTTTTTCAGTACTCTCAAGAAATTATCAGCAGGAATAAGAAGCTTGCTTCTGGAATAACTATAAACTAGTGTAAGAGTTGGCTGATGAGAAAGCCTAAGGCAGAGGTCTTAGTATTGCTTATGTCAGGGCTTCTTAAAGGTTCAAAAAGATAAACAATTCTAGTTACAAGATTCACTATACATTTCTCATTATCACATATATATATATATACATATGTATTTCTGATTACATATACATATATATAATATTTATAGTATAGATTAAGAATATAGTATGCTTCCTTATATACTCTATGTAGAGACAGACTTTATAATTAGGTTTCCTGTTAAGCACTCAGTGACAAAAATTTGTTTAAGACATGGAGCCTTCCACCTGTATTTTAAGAGCAGAGGAAATATACTAGAGCTAACTTTGTAACATAAAGGCTATGTGAATAATTCAGAATTCTTTACAAAGAAAAAATTAAACACTTTTGTCCTGTGTTGTGATACAGCTACACAGTAATAAAGCAACTAGTATAATAAAGTCATCAATAAGGAGAATGAAGAAGTGATGCAAAGCCAGCAGTGCTAAAGAATGTTCAAACTACTGGATAATTGCACTCACTTCCCATGCTAGTCAGGTTATGCTCAAAATCCTTCAAGCTAGGCATCAACAGTACTTGAATTAAGAACATCCTGATGCACAAGTTGGTTTTAGAAAAAGGCAGGGGAACCAGAGATAAAATTGCCAATATTCCTTGTATCATAAAGAAAGTAAGGGAATTCCAGAAAAATATCTACTTCTCTTCCATTGACTACACAAAAGCCCTTGACTGTGTGGATCACAACAAATTGGAAAATTCTTGAAGAGATGGAAATGCCAGTCTTACCTGCCTCCTGAGAAACCTGTATGCAGGTCAAGAAGCAACAGTTAGAACGTAACATGGAACAATTGACTGGTTCAAAATTGGGAAAGGAGTATGACAAGACTGTATATTGTTACCCTGTTTATTTAACTTATGTGCAGAGTACATCATGCAAGATACTGGGCTGGATGAGTTATGAGCTGGAATCAAGTTTTCTGGGAGAAATACCAACAACCTGATTTACAGATGTTACCACTCTAAAGGCAGAAAGTGAAGAGGAACTAATGAGTCTCTTGATGAAAACAAAAGAAAGAGACTGAAAAAGCTAGCTTAAAATGTAACATTAAAGAAATAAGACCATGGCATCCGGTCCCATCACTTCATGGCAAATAGAAGTGGAAAGAGTGACCGATTTTCTTTCCTTGGGCTCCAAAATCACTGTGGATGGGGACTGCAGCCATGAAATTAAGATGCTCGCTTCTTGGAAGGAAGGCTATGATAAACCTAGATAGCATATTAAAAAGCAAAGACATCACTTTGCCAAGAAAGGTCCATATAGTCAAAGCTATGGTCTTTCCAGTAGTCGGGTATGGTTGTGAGAGTTGGACCATAAAGAAGGCTGAGTACTGAAGAACTGATGCTTTCAAACTGGTGCTGGAGAATACTCTTTAGAGTCCCTTGGACAGCAGGAGATCCTACCATTCAGTACTAGAGGAAATTGACCCTGAATATTCATTGAAAGGATGATGCTGAATCTCCAATACTTTGGCCACCTGATGCAAAAGGCCAACTCACTAGAAAAGATCATAACGCTGGGAAAGATTGAAGGCAAAAGGAGACGAGGACAGCAGAGGATAAGGTAGTTGGATAGCATCACCAATTCAAAGGACATGAACTTTGGTGAACTCCAAATGGTGAGGGACAGAAAAGTCTAGTGTGCTGCAGTCCATGGGGTTGCAAAGAGATGGACATGATTTAGCGACTCAGCAACAACAAAGCCAGATAGTTAACACAGAGAATTAGGAAAGGCATCATGAAAAAAAGAGACATAACTTATAAGATATATTAAAAATAAAGTTCACCAAATAAGAATAAATTTATGTATTAATGAATAAGTAACATTGTACCTAACATAGAAAATATGGGGGTTTAAATAATACTAGGGTCATAGAAATTTTGATCTTTTGAGCAAAAGTAAATTATGTAAAACTTTTAGAAAGAACATATCCATCTAATCAATCTCACCAGACACTTATTTGGAAGTTTGCAAGTTTAGACCATGAGATGGAGAGGAGGTGGGATCTTAAAATAAAAGCTTTCAGTACAACCCTCAAGTCACCTGTAATAAATAAATAGTGATAATATAACTTATACTAATATAAATAATAATGAATACAATGTGACTGAAAGCATTCAAGCAGAATTTAAGGGACTATGTCTGGGGTGTTATAGAGGTGATTGCTTTTTTTTTTTTTTTTCCAAAAAGCCAAAAGATCCCATTTATTCAGGGAACCAAGAAAAACCTGGTGTATCTAGGAAGTGTCTTTTGAAAGGGAAAAATTAGAATAAGTAGATAACTTCTAAGCTTCATCTCTAATCTAAAACATTATTTTTCTACATGTTATTTTTTTGTTTATATTCCTTTTCTTGATCCTATTCCTTTTACTTATAAAATTTCATTTTATTTCCCTTTGTTGTAAAGATTAATTTCAAAAATCTATCACTTTCCCTGTATTGACTACTATATGTTATTTATTGCAGCAAAAAGTATGACCTTTGAAACAAAAGAGTGAAACAACATGAAACAGCATTCATTCTTTCAGGAAATAACATCTCATTAAATACACAGCTTTTGTCAGAAATGACATGCTATTATAATATTCATTTTTCTTATAGAATTAAAGTATGTTCAATATAGAAAATTTAGAAGGTTCATATGAAATGTAAATTATCCTGTGGACCAAGAGAGGGAAACATTTTTTTCTCTCTTCTCTTCCTCCTCTTTCACTTTATGGAACAGAAGATTAACATCATATGCCATTGATTGGAATGCTGCTAGGGTATATTTTCCAGTGGTTAGAGACATTACATTTTAAAAAGTTAAATCCTGTTGCTTTAGGTGTAGAGTTAGGTTATTTATTTGACTTTTTTCTTGTTTCTTGAGGTATGCCTGTAGTGCCATAAACTTTCCTCTTAGCACTGCTTTTATAGTGTCCCACAGGTTTTGGGTTGTTGTGTTTTCATTTTCATTAGTTTTTATGCATATTTTGATTTCTTTTTTGATTTCTTCTGTGATTTATTTGTTGGTTATTCAGAAGTGTGTTTTTCAACCTCCATATGTTGGAATTTTTAATAGTTTTTCTTCTGTAATTGAGATCTAATCTTAATGCATTATGGTCAGAAAAGATGGTTGGAATGATTTCGATTTTTTTAAATTTATCAAGGTTAGATTTATGGCCCAGGATATGATCTATCCTGGAGAAGGTTCCATGAGCACTTGATAAAAAGGTGATATTCATTCTTTTGGGGTGAAATGTCCTATAGATATCAATTAGGTCTAACTGGTCTAATGAATCATTTAAAGTTTGCATTTCTTTGTTAATTTTCTGTTTAGTTGATCTGTCCATAGGTGTGAGTGGGGTATTAAAGTCTTCCACTATTATTGTGTTATTGTTAATTTCCCCTTTCATACTTGTTAGCATTTGTCTTACATATTGCAGTGCTCCTATATTGGGTGCATATATATTTATAATTGTTATATCTTCTTCTTGGATTGATCCTTTGATCATTATGTAGTGGCCTTCTTTATCTCTTTTCACAGCCTTTGTTTTAAAGTCTATTTTATCGGATATGAGTATTGCCACTCCTGCTTTCTTTTGGTCTCTATTTGTGTGGAATATCTTTTTCCAGCCCTTCACTTTCAGTCTGTATGCGTCCTTGTTTTGAGGTGGGTCTCTTGTAAGCAGCATATAGAGGGGTCTTGTTTTTGTATCCATTCGGCCAATCTTTGTCTTTTTTTACGTTTAAGGTAATTATTGATAAGTATAATCCCATTACCATTTACTTTATTGTTTTGGGTTCGGGTTTATACACCCTTTTTGTGTTTCTTGTCTAGAGAATATCTTTTAGAATTTGTTGGAGAGCTGGTTTGGTGGTGCTGATGTCTCTCAGCTTTTGCTTGTCTCTAAAGCTTTTGATTTCTCCTTCGTATTTGAATGAGATCCTTGCTGGGTACAGTAATCTGGGCTGTAGGTTATTGTCTTTCATCACTTTAAGTATGTCTTGCCATTCCCTCCTGGCCTGAAGAGTTTCTATTGAAAGATCAGCTGTTATCCTTATGGGAATCCCCTTGTGTGTTATTTATTGTTTTTCCCTTGCTGCTTTTAATATTTGTTCTTTGTGTTTGATCTTTGTTAATTTGAGTAATATGTGTCTTGGGGTGTTTCGCCTTGGGTTCTACACCTAAAGCAACTAGAAAAGGAAGAATTGGAGAACCCCAGAGTTAGTAGAAGGAAAGAAATCTTAAAAATTAGGGCAGAAATAAATGCAAAAGAAACAAAAGAGACCATAGCAAAAATCAACAAAGCCAAAAGCTGGTTCTTTGAAAGGATAAATAAAATTGACAAACCATTAGCCAGACTCATCAAGAAGCAAAGAGAGAAAAATCAAATCAATAAAATTAGAAATGAAAATGGAGAGACCACAACAGACAACACAGAAATACAAAGGATCATAAGAGACTACTATCAGCAATTTTATGCCAATAAAATGGACAACATGGAAGAAATGGACAAATTCTTAGAAAAGTACAATATTCCAAAACTAAACCAGGAAGAAATAGAAAATCTTAACAGACCCATCACAAGCACGGAAATTGAAACTGTAATCAGAAATCTTCCAGCAAACAAAAGCCCAGGTCCAGACGGCTTCACAGCTGAATTCTACCAAAAATTTCGAGAAGAGCTAACACCTATCCTCCTCAAACTCTTCCAGAAAATTGCAGAGGAAGGTAAACTTCCAAACTCATTCTATGAGGCCACCATCACCCTAATACCAAAACCTGACAAAGATGTCACAAAAAAAGAAAACTACAGGCCAATATCACTGATGAACATAGATGCAAAAACCCCCAACAAAATTATAGCAATCAGAATCCAACAACACATTAAAAAGATCATACACCATGACCAAGTGGGCTTTATCCCAGGGATGCAAGGATTCTTCAATATCCACAAATCAATCAATGTAATTCACCACATTAACAAATTGAAAAATAAAAGCCATATGATTATCTCAATAGATGCAGAGAAGGCCTTTGACAAAATTCCACATCCATTTATGATAAAAACTCTCCAGAAAGCAGGAATAGAAGGAACATACCTCAACATAATAAAAGCTATATATGACAAACCCACAGCAAACATTATCCTCAATGGTGAAAAATTGAAAGCATTTCCCCTAAAGTCAGGAACAACACAAGGGTGCCCACTTTCACCACTACTATTCAACATAGTTCTGGAAGTTTTGGCCACAGCAATCAGAGCAGAAAAAGAAATAAAAGGAATCCAAATTGGAAAAGAAGAAGTAAAACTCTCATTGTTTGCAGATGACATGATCCTCTACATAGAAAACCCTAAAGACTCCACCAGAAAATTACTAGAGCTAATCAACAAATATAGCAAAGTTGCAGGATATAAAATCAACACACAGAAATCCCTTGCATTCCTATACACTAATAATGAGAAAGTAGAAAAAGAAATTAAGGAAACAATTCCATTCACCATTGCAACGAAAAGAATAAAATACTTAGGAATATATCTACCTAAAGAAACTAAAGACCTATATATAGAAAACTATAAAACACTGATGAAAGAAATCAAAGAGGACACTAATAGATGGAGAAATATACCGTGTTCATGGATCGGAAGAATCAATATAGTGAAAATGAGTATACTACCCAAAGCAATTTACAAATTCAATGCAATCCCTATCAAGCTACCAGCCATATTTTTCACAGAACTAGAACAAATAATTTCAAGATTTGTATGGAAATACAAAAAACCTCGAATAGCCAAAGCAATCTTGAGAAAGAAGAATGGAACTGGAGGAATCAACTTGCCTGGCTTCAGGCTCTACTACAAAGCCACAGTCATCAAGACAGTATGGTACTGGCACAAAGACAGAAATATAGATCAATGGAACAAAATAGAAAGCCCAGAGATAAATCCACACACACATGGACACCTTATCTTTGACAAAGGAGGCAAGAATATACAATGGAGTAAAGACAATCTCTTTAACAAGTGGTGCTGGGAAAACCGGCCAGCCACTTGTAAAAGAATGAAACTAGATCACTCTCTAACACCAGTCACAAAAATAAACTCAAAATGGATTAAAGATCTAAATGTAAGACCAGAAACTATAAAACTCCTAGAGGAGAATATAGGCAAAACACTCTCCGACATAAATCACAGCAGGATCCTCTATGATCCACCCCCCAGAATTCTGGGAATAAAAGCAAAAATAAACAAATGGGATCTAATTAAAATTAAAAGCTTCTGCGCAACAAAGGAAAACACAAGCAAAGTGAAAAGACAGCCTTCTGAATGGGAGAAAATAATAGCAAATGAAGCAACTGACAAACAACTAATCTCAAAAATATACAAGCAACTTATGCAGCTCAATTCCAGAAAAATAAATGACCCAATCAAAAAATGGGCCAAAGAACTAAATAGACATTTCTCCAAAGAAGACATATGGATGGCTAAAAAACACATGAAAAGATGCTCAACATCACTCATTATTAGAGAAATGCAAATCAAAACCACAATGAGGTACCACTTCACACCAGTCAGAATGGCTGCAATCCAAAAATCTGCAAGCAATAAATGCTGGAGAGGGTGTGGAGAAAAGGGAACCCTCCTACACTGTTGGTGGGAATGCAAACTAGTACAGCCACTATGGAGAACAGTGTGGAGATTCCTTAAAAAATTGCAAATAGAACTGCTATATGACCCAGCAATCCCACTGCTGGGCATACACACTGAGGAAACCAGAATTGAAAGAGACACATGTACCCCAGTGTTCATCGCAGCACTGTTTATAATAGCCAGGACATGGAAACAACCTAGATGTCCATCAGCAGATGAATGGATAAGAAAGCTGTGGTACGTATACACAATGGAGTATTACTCAGCTGTTTAAAAGAATACATTTGAATCAGTTCTGATGAGATGGATGAAACTGGAGCCGATTATACAGAGTGAAGTAAGCCAGAAAGAAAAACACCAATACAGTATACTAACACATATATATGGAATTTAGAAAGATGGCAATGATGACCCTGTATGCAAGACAGCAAAAAAGATACAGATGCATATAGCGGACTTTTGGACTCAGAGGGAGAGGGAGAGGGTGGAATGATTTGGGAGAATGGCATTGAAACATGTATACTATCATGTAAGAATCGAATCACCAGTCTATGTCCGATGCAGGATACAGCATGCTTGGGGCTGGTGCATGGGGATGACCCAGAGGGATGTTGTGGGGAGGGAGGTAGGAGAGGGGTTCATATTTGGGATCGCATGTACACCCGTGGTGGATTCATGTCAATGTATGGCAAAACCAATACAGTATTGTAAAGTAAAATAAAGTAAAAATAAAAATTTAAAAATAAATTAATTAATTAAGAAACCTACAACTGGAAAAAAAAAAAAAGTTAAATCCTGGATGAAGGTTTTTTCCTTCTCAAACGTCCAAATAGGAGGTTATTGCAACTGAATCCAGGCCTTTCATTAGACCCAGCCTGCTCCCCTCTCTTTCCTCTGCCACCGGAAATTAAGGTTCAAAGATGAAAGTTGGGCTTGGTAGTACAGGGAAATGGGGGTTGAGTGGGCATTAGATATTAAAAGATTACTTAGATATCTATCCTGGGACACCAGCCTGTTGGGATTTCAGATATACAGACAGATAACAAATTCATTCCTTGGAGGGTTCGTGTAGAAGAATGACTAAAACATAGGATGGAATATTTGATTACCTGGTTTAATATTACCTATCAGAACTCTAATCTCATTGTGATTCCTAACAATTCCTTCTACCCAGAGATGATTATTGGAACACTTTAGGGCAAAGCCTTTCTGTCTTCCTTCCCTGTTTTGAATCTAGGAATGTTTTTTTTTTTTTTTTAATCTTCCAAAGTACAATAAACTGTAATATTTATAATTTAACAATTACTTTCCATGGTATTAAAAATACATTTATAATATAACTTTAAGAGATTTATTGTGTCTGTACCTAATTACTACACACAGAATTGGCAAGAGTGTTTGTACCTACCCAGGGGCCATTCTTATTCCTTTTCTTGATAATTTAACCCTGATTTTTTTTTTTTGGTTGCAATGTATTTAGCCCATAAGAAATGATACAAGAGGGTACCAAATATTGAATAAATCATGGAAAAATCTTTTTACCAGGTACTGACTTTCTCAGCCTCCTTGCATTTAGTATTTGCTATATGACCCACTTCTGGCAAATAAGAGGTAGCAGCAAGTCTACTGAGGTAGGGAGATTTCTGGAAATATCACCCCTCCTCATAATAAATCAGGAGCTTTATTTATAATTTACTTCTTTTTCTCCAGGTTGTTGCTTGGATCTGTGGCCAAGAGAAATAAGATTTAAGAAATGCTGCCTGATGAGGATGGCAAGGAAGAAGGATAGAAAGAGTATAGTTTCTCAATCAGATTGCAGAAAAAACTAGGAATAGACTCTCTCCACATGAGTAATATGATTTTCTGTGCCTTACAGCTAAATACAACTTATATTTCCCCTCTTACAAGCAGAGCTTTGATGAACATTTACATAGATAACTCTTTATTCACATTCATGATTATGTCTGTATGATAAATTTCTAAAGATAGAATTATTAATTCATAGGAAAGGCAAAACACTAAAGCTTTTGATATATGTTGCTAAAGTTCCTCAAGAAAGATAGCACAAACTGTGGATTCAATAAGCACTATAGAAACTCTTTTTTCCTTCCTGGTGGCTCAGATGGTTAAGATTCTGTCTGCAGTGCAGGAGACTTGAATTCTATCCCTGGGTCAGGGAGATCTCCTGGAGAAGGGAATGGCAACCCACTCCAGTGTTCTTGCCTGGAGAATGCCATCGACAGAGGAGCCTGGTGGGCTACAGTCCATAGGATCACAAAGATTTGGACAAGACTAAGTGACTCACACTTTCACAGAAACTTTTTTTGATGTAAAACTGTACCAAAAATGTTAATTTTCCTTAAGAAGGTCCTATATACCTGAAACTTTCTGAAAAGTCCATTAAAATTCCAAGAGAAAACAGAGGATCCATAAAGTCTAGAAAATATAATCAAATATATAGAATGTCATAAAGAACATTTTCTATTTGTAAGTTCAGTTCAGTCACTCAGTCGTGTCTGACTCTGCAACTCCATGGACAGGTTTCCCTGTCCATCACTAACTCCCGGAGCCTGCCCAAACTCATGTCCATTGACTTGGTGATGCCATCCAACCATCTGATCCTCTGTCATCCCTTCTCCTCTTGCCTTCAATCTTTTCCAGGATCAGGGTCTTTTCCAGTGAGTCAGTTCTTCTTATCAGGTTGCCAAAGTAAGTGCATGAATAAATTTTTAAAAATTATCTGTTTCCAGACTTAAGTACAACTGGTAAAATTACCACCTGACAAAGCTGTTTCAGTTTCAGAGTTTAAGTACCTTGATTAGCATGTGCGAGAAATCACTCCATTGCACAGCAGAGTTGCATGGCTAACGTGATATTCCCTGAAGACTGTCTCTGGATAGCGTAAAGTAAAACTGTCCCTGGAATTCTATTCTCAGATACTTAGGGTTGAGTTTCTAAAATAAAAAGTCCCTACTGGCTCATCTTCTTAGCCTCCCATCTTTAGTAAAGATCATTCCAAAGAATCATAAAGCTGAACATCAGCAAAAGCATACAAATGCAGTGCAATAGTGGGGAAGCATACGGCAGGCTGATTGCTCCAATATACCTCTAATTAATGACACAGCAGAACCCTATTATCAGGTTAGTTAACTGAGAGGTGAAAGAAAGGTTGAAGGTACAGAATGTCCTTTTGAGAAGTTTTTAGTTGTTAATATCTGTATTATAGCTCCATTCAACAGATCTTTTCTGTGTATACCACTGACGATTTCTAATATCTAAATTCATATGCTAAGATATGTTTAAAGCAAATTTCTGGGCCATAAAATGTTATTTCTCTTGACAAACAATTTATTTCCAGCTTCTTCTGGGTTCAGTTTACAGTAGGAATGCACAACATTTTAAAATATCTATTCACTCTATCAATTGCTATCTGCTCTCTAATAAAATGGGTCTATTTACTTCTAGATATATGTTCAATTTGAATATCACATACATGGAATGTGAGATCATCAACATGGTCTTTCATCTTGAAATATTTACAAAATAATTGAGAGTACATAAGGAGAATTAACTGTGACATGTATACAGTGAAAATACCAGGTAAAGAATTGAAGTTACACTCCCACAAGCCACCTTCCTAATGAGTTTCTGGCCACCAAAACTCTGAGGCAATACATTTCTGTTGTTCTCAGCCACCCAGTTCTGGATACTTTGTAAAAGCAGCTCTGAGAAAAATTAATATGGCTGTTTTCTCCATAGTATTATCGCTTACCATCTAAAAGTCACCTCATTTGTTTACTTATTTACATTCTGTCTCTTCCACAGAGCATGCTTCATGAGAGCAGAGGCCACAGAAGCTGAAGATCCATAGTGAAAGTGAAAGTAAAGTCGTTCAGTCGTGCCCTACTCTTTGCAACCCTATGGACTATAGCCTACCAGGCTCCTCCCTCCATGGGATTCTCCAGGCAAGAGTACTGGAGTGGGTTCCCATTGCCTTCTCCAGGGGATTTTCCCGACCCAGGGATCGAACCCGGGTCTCCTACATTCCAGCCAGACGCTTTAACCTCTGAGCCACCAGGGAAGCCCAACAGTACTCAACTGCCTAAAGTGAAGTCGCTCAGTTGTGTCTGACTCTATGCGACCCCATGGACAGAGTAGCCTGCACCAGTCTACTCCATCCATGGGATTTTCTAGGCAAGAGTACTGGAGTGGGTTGCCATTTCATTCACCTTTGAGGATTTAGGAAAGTTTATGAATTAAAATGTAAAGCATCTATATATTCATTAACTGAACACATATTTGAAGAAGGCAATGGCACCCTACTCTAGTATTCTTGCCTGGAAAATCCCATGGATGGGGGAGCCTGGTAGGCTGCAGTCCATGGGGTCGCTAAGAGTCGGACACGATG
The DNA here is from genome assembly GCF_023091745.1 of Budorcas taxicolor. Taxonomy (NCBI): domain Eukaryota; kingdom Metazoa; phylum Chordata; class Mammalia; order Artiodactyla; family Bovidae; genus Budorcas; species Budorcas taxicolor. The sequence continues at coordinate 73,004,767 of NC_068919.1, forward strand.
GAGTGACTTCACTTTCACTTTTCACTTTCATGCATTGGAGAAGGAAATGGCAACCCACTCCAGTGTTCTTGCCTGGAGAATACCAGGGAAGGCTGAGCCTGGTGGGCTGCCGTCTATGGGGTCACACAGAGTCGGACACAACTGAAGCGATTTAGCAGCAGCAGCAGAACATATATTTAAGTACTGTGTGTTCCAGGTAATGCTACAAGTGCTCAGTTCATTGTTTAGATTAGCTGAATGAAGCATATGATGGGACAAATAAGAATAAGCGGGGGAGGGGGGGGGTCAAGTATTTAATCTCATAGGACCTGGTAAGTCACCGCAGGCTATGGATTTTTGGTCTAAGTACCACAAAAAGTTATTAGAAGGTTCAATTATGAGTTTGTCATGTTCTTGATGTTATGCATAGAAAGTACTGAAGATGCCAACTACTAGAGCTCATCAATGAATTTGGTAAAGTTTCAGGATACAAAACTAATATACAGAAATCTGTTGTGTTTCTATAAACTAACAACAAACTTTCTCAGAAAGAGAAAGTAAGGAAAAAAACTCCATGTACCATCACATCAAAAAGAATAAAATAACTTGGAATAAACTGACCTAAGGAGGCAAAAGACCTGTACTTGGAAAACTATCACACGCTGATGAAAGAAATTGAAGATGACACTAACAGATGAAAAGATATACCATGTCCTTGGAATGGCAGAATCAATATTGTCAAAGTGTTCATATTACCAAAAGCAATCTACAGATTCAATGCAATCCCAATGGCATTTTTCACAGAACTAAAACAAATAATTTTAAAATTTGTATGGAAACACAAAAGACCCCAAATAACCAAAACATCTTGAGAAGAACAGAGTTGGAGGAATCATGCTCCCTGACTTCAGACTGTATTACATATCTACAGTCATCAAAACAGTATTGGTACTGGCACAAAAACAGAAATATAGATCAATGAAACAGAATAGAGGGTCCATAAATAAACCCATGAATTTAAGGTCAAACTACAACAAAGTGGAGGAAAAACAGTCAATTTAATAACTGGTATTGGGGAAACTGGACAACTACATGTAAAAGAGTGAAATTAGAACATTCTCTAACAATATACACAAATATAAACTCAAAATGAATTAAAGACCTAAATGTAAGATCAGATACCATAAAACTCCTAGAGGAAAAATATAGGCAGACCACTCTGTAACATAAATCATAGCAATGTTTTTGAAACTATCTCCTAAAGCAAAGAAAATAAAAGCAAAAATAAGCAAATGGGATGTAATTAAGGTTAAAAAACTTTTGTACATCAAAGGAAACCATAAAGAAACAAAAAAGATAATGTGCTGAATGGGAGAAAATATTTGCAAATGCTCTGACTAAAAATGGGGTTAAAATCCAGCACATATAAACAGCTCATACAACTCAGCATCCCAGGAATTAGGAAGCCACTCAGTAAGATGGCAGGTGGGGCTATGATGGAGTATCCATATATACTGGATGCATGTTACTCATGAGCTTTTCCAATTTCACATGACAGTGCTTTGATTAATCATAGTCATTATCATTTCTGGCTACCCCTGTGTTCTAGGCTTGATGTTTATGCTTTATATACATCACTATGTAATGTTCATAAAATGCCACACAGTAAGTAAAACTATTCCTCTCATATAGATTAAGCATCTGATTATGAGATGGCAGTAAATGTCCAAGACCTTAAAGCTATGCAATAAAGTGATCAGAGTTTTAACCCAGTCAAAATTGTTCTTAACTCCTATTCTGTACTGTTTCACTCTGACTTGTAAAGATTTCAGTGAGTAATAAATAAGGGCTGTGAGAAGAATTAAAAATAGGGTGGATAAGATCAATATTTTTGTCTCTTTAGTGTGGAGATATATATATATATATGTAACTACAGATAAAACACGCAGAGACATACACACATATCAACTCTCAATAGGGAAAAAAAAACTTTTAGTAGTAAAACAGGTAAAATTCTCTAGTCATAGGTAACTTTAATTTCAGATCAATACTTTGGCTTACTAAAGAAGCTTCTTTGAGCCAAAATGAGAATCTTCTTTGAAAAAGAAAAAAAAAAAAAATGTCATTTTTATTGCTTGCTCTGTGTTCCCATTCATTGGTTGCTTAGAGAATAAATCAAAGTGACAGTGAGCTAAAATGAAAATCAAGTTTTGCTAGCTTTTTCATTTAAAGAATTCTTCAAAAACCTGAAAGTGAAAGAAAAAATGAAAGTCATTCTTATTGCTAATGAAATGTTTCCTTGATATCCAGCAGTATGTGGCTGGAAGAAAAATGACTTGGACTTGACTAGAGACAGTGCATTTACAACCTGGTAATTAAGCAGATATGAGCTGTCACAGTGATTGCTACAATGGAGTGGCTCTGAAATGCACACTCTAGATTAAATGATACCTGAATAGTGAAGGCACCACCCTGTAGTCTTGGCTAATCTACATGAAATGATGGCATTAGGAAGTCACTCCTGCTGGCTCCCACTAAAGCCTGTTCCTATACACCTGCTGGAAAAGCAGGTGTTTTTTTCCCATAGAGCTGATTTAAAAAATAAGGTTAAAAGATGACAGCTGTGAGAAAATGAAGCCATTCTCTGGAGAGTAGCTGCCCTGCAGGAAAAGGAAAACAGTTCTTGGAAGCCATCCCTGCAGCACTTTATTAGTCAGATGTGAGAGAGGCCACCTCCACTAGAACTTGAGCTAAAAGTTTCCTTTTAAGCCTCTATTAGGCAATATAGCAGAGACATTACTTTGCCGACTAAGGTCCGTCTAGTCAAGGCTATGGTTTTTCCTGCGGTCATGTATGGATGTGAGAGTTGGACTGTGAAGAAAGCTGAGCACTGAAGGATGAGATGGCTGGATGGCGTCACCGATTCAATGGACGTGAGTCTGAGTGAACTCTGGAAGCTGGTGATGGACAGGGAGGCCTGGCATGCTGCGATTCATGGGGTCGCAAAGAGTCGGACACGACTGAGCAACTGAACTGAACTAGGCAATATAATTTTCACTTTCTAATAAAATAGAAATGAACTCCTATCACAATATATTCACTGGACATTTGCCCCACAAATATTTGTTGAGCAATTACTAAAATAATATTAATGGCAATGCTAAAATGCTCCCAAAAAACTAAAGAATTTTATAAAATAAGGAAATTTTGAAGTACCATAATCAAAAATTTTAATTCAGTATTTAGCATTTCTAAACACATGCTAACAGGTTGTTGTTGCTGTTAATTAAGGTCATTTGGCTGTACTGCTCAGGGATATAAAAATCTTTCCATGAGAAAGATTTCAAACTAAAATAATTTTTATTAAATTCCTAATGTGCAAAGTACCATTGTGTGGAGGAATTTAATGATGAATAACATATTCTTCTCGCTTTAAGGGAGCTAAGAGCCTGGGGAAGCAAGTGGACATATAGACAGTAAAATTCACGTTACAACTATGCTTACATGGTGAAAGTGTCCTACAAACATATAAAGGAGGACAATAAAACTTAAGTGGGACAATTAGGGAACCATTTAAGGAGATTAGAGTTGAACCTGCTTTTGTATATAAACTGTAAATTAGGGTGGAATATGCTGGCAAAAAGACCAAAAAGAGCAATGAAAACCAACAGAAGCAATTACAAAATTTGGGAAATGACAACTAGTATTATGGTTTGAGACTAGAAGTGGGAGTGGTGGAAGAAAGATTTTAACAGGAGATAAAAATGGAGTGACCACAGATAGGCTAAGGAATGTCAGCTTTATTTTTATAGAAAGTCAGGAAACATCAGCAGTGCTTGAGCAAATCAAGGTCAAGATCACAATAGTGCTTTAGAAGTATAAAGCCTGGAGCTATATTGGGGACAGAGAAATAGGGTTGGTTTCAAGTCTTTGGCAATAGTCCCAGTGAAACATGATGGGGCCTCAAAAGAATATATTGGCAGTAGGGATGAGGGAAGATGTCAGTAACACTTAAGAAATAGTATTAGTTGTTAGTAGATGGAGTTTTAGGTTAGAAGTGAAGATTTCCTGATAACTGCTGGAAATTCTGAACTCAGGTCAAGAGAAGTCAAATTTGATAATATAGATCTGGGAGTCCTCTGCACCAGATTAAGGTGTTAGGTTTACATGAGTGGATGTAGATGTCCAGAGAAAGAAAATACAGCAATTACTAAGGAGGATACTTTGTGAAATACCAGTGTTTAGTAGCTTAAGAAGCTTCACTTTCTGCCATAAGGGTGGTATCATCTGCATATCTGAGGTTATTGATAGTTCTGGCAATCTTGATTCCAGCTTGTGCTTCGTCCACCCCAGCGTTTCTCATGATGTACTCTGCATATAAGTTAAATAAACAGGGTGACAATATACAGCCTTGACATACTCCTTTTCCTATTTGGAACCAGTCTGTTGTTCCATACATGACTACTGAAAAAACCATACCTTTCACTAGATGAACCTTTGTCAGCAAAGTAATATCTACGCTCTTTAAAATGCTGTCTAGGTTTGTCATAGTTTTTCCTCCAAGGAGCAAGCTTCTTTTAATTTCATGGCTGCCGTCACAATCTGCAGTGATTTTGGAGCCCAAGAAAATAAAGTCTGTCACAGTTTCCATTGTTTCCCCATCTATTTAACATGAAGTGATGGGACTGGATGCCATGAACTTATTTTTTTAAACGTTAAGTTTTCAGCCAGCTTTTTCACTCTCCTCTTTCACTTTCATCAAGAGACTCTTTAGTTCCTCTTTGCTTTCTGCCATGAGGGTGTTGTCATCTGCATATCTGAGGTTATTGATATTTCTCCTGGTGATCTTGATTCCAACTGTGCTTCATCCAGTCCAGCATTTCATATGATGTACTCTGCATATAAGTTAAATAAGCCACGTGACAATATACAGCTTTGACGTGATCCTTTCTAATATGGAGCGAGTCCATTGTTCCATGTCGAGTTCTAACTGTTGCTTCTTGACTTTCATACAGATTTCTCAGGAGGCAGGTAAGGTGGTCTGATGGTCCCATCTCTTTAAGAATGTTACTCAGTTTGTTGTGATCCACACAGTCAAAGGTTTTAGCATAGTCAATGAAGCAGAAGTAGGTGTTTTCTTGGAATTCTCTTGCTTTTCCTGTGATCCAACATATGTTGGCAATTTGATCTCCGGTTCCTCTGACTTTTTAAAATCCAGCTTGAACATCTGGAAGTTCTTGGTTCAGATACTATTGAAGCCTAGCTTGGAGAATTTTGAGCATTACTTTTAAGCATGTGAAATGAGTACAATTGTGCAGTAGTTTGAACATTCTTTGGCATTGCCTTTCTTTGAGATTGGCATAAAAACTGACCTTCTCCAGTCCTATGGCCACTGCTGAGTTTTCCAAATTTGCTGCCATATTGAGCACAGCACTTTCACAGCATCATCTTTTAGGATTTGAAGCTGCTCAGCTGGAATTTTATCACCTACACTAGCTTTGACTGTAGTGATGCTTCCTAAGGCCCACTTGACTTCACATTCCAGGAAGTCTGGCTCTAGGTGAATGATCACACCATCTTGGTTTTCTGGGTCATTAAGATCTCTTTTGTATAGTTCTTCTGTGTATTCTTGCCATCTTTTCTTAATATATTCTGCTTCTGTTAGGTCCATACTGTTTCTGTCCTTTATTGTGCCCATCTTTGCAATCAATGCAAATAAATAAAATGTTCCCTTGGTGTCTTTAATTTTCTTGAAGAGATCTCTAGTTTTTTCCATTCTATTGTTTCCTCTATTTCTTTGCATTGATCACTAAGGAAGGCTTTCTTATCTCTCATTGCTCTTTTTTTTGGTACTCTGCATTCACATGGATATTTCTTGTCTTTTTTCCTTTGCCATTCACTTCTCTTTCCTCAGGTATTTGTAAGGCCTCCTCAGACAACCATTTTGCCTTTTTGCATTTCTTTTTCTGGGGATGGTTTTGATCACTGCCTCCTGTATAATGTTATGATCTGCTATGTTATGAACCTCCGTAACATAACATGTGTGTTATGTTATGAAACTCCATCCATAGTTCTTCAGGCACTCAGATCTAATCCCTTGAATCTATTTGTCACTTCCACTGTATAATCATAAGGAATTTGATTTAGATCATACCTGAATTATCTAGTGGTTTCCCCTACTTTCTTCAATTAAGGTTGAATTTTGCAATAGAGTTTAAGATGAGTGAGTATAGTGAATGGGAAGCAGAGTCAAAGGATGCTTTTAAGAGTGAGGACACAAAAGAATGTCCTTGCACATCAAGGAAATCTGGAAGAGAAAATGTGAAGAATGAAGTTGTGAGAGAGAGGATCTAAAAAGAGCAAGGGGAAAACATAAAAGGGTTGACTATACAGCTGGCCATAGCAAGATAGAATGTTTAAAAATGCAGAAGATATTGAGGTGGGTGGGAAGGAAGCCTACAGATTCAGTAAGAAGTTTAGCAGTTTGAAGTGATGGCCAAGAACAAGCCTAACCTAGTTCAAAGAAGGAAGAAAGGATTAGAAATGAGGCTGAATGAAATTTAGGTAAGGAAATCTGGTGGTTTAAGTCAACCAAGATAAAGATAGAAGCAGAGTCGGAGAAGACAAAACCTGGATAGCTAATGGTATTTCCATCTGTGATGATTAATTCTATGTATCAGCTTGACTGGGCTATGGTGTATGCAGATTAAACATTATTTCTTGGTATGTCTGTGAGGACATTCGCCCTCCCCCATTTGAGTGGGCATCATTCAATCTGTTGAATAGAACAAAACACCAGAGCAAGAAAGGATTTGTTCCTTTTCTTCCTGTCCACTTGATCTGGGACATCAGTCTTCACCTGCATTTGCACTAGGATTTGTATCATTTGCTCCTCTGGTTTTCTGGCCTTGGACTCAGACTGGAATCACACATCCAGCTCTTCTGGGTCTCTAGCTTTGCAGACAGAAGATCAAGGGATTTCTCAGTCTCATCTACCTATTCATCCATCCATCTATCTTTCTTTCAATCTTCTATCTAGCCCCCATTGTTCTCTTTCTTGGGAGAATGCTGACTAATACACCATCTCTGCCCAAATACCTGTAGTGTGTTGTGTGCGTATACATACATATACACATATATCTGTTTTCTCTCCCATACATATTTAATATTAATTTCTGATCTTGTTTATTGTGAAATTTGATTACGTTTGAAGAAATGCCTTTGCCACTAAAATCAAACTATTATAATGAGAATTATTGTAACTGATGAGGACAAAAGTTAAGGCATAGAAATGGAAAAGGGAAGTCTCTCTAAAAGGTCACATGTATGTAGTGTTTTTGCAATGGTCAAAGCACTTTTACATGCTATGTGATCTTTTTTTAGGTGACAGAGTATAATTCTGGAATCACCTAGGGAGGAATATTTTCCCAAGTCTTTCAATGAAGAAATCAAATTTGACCACACAGATCCTCGTCTTCTAAGTCTTGATACAGAGCAATATCTGTTGCAGTTTTCACATCATTTTGGTTTTCTGTTCAGATAAAGATGTTAAATGGTTTTATTTTTAACAAGAGTAGAAATATGGAAGGGATGCAATCTTTTCAATGTTCAAGTTTGTACAGTTAAGTTTTATGTCTAATATTTATGTATTAATTTCCTATTTATAAGTTTTCAGAAAATCTAAATGTCCATTATGTATTCCTTTGAATTCCAAGATAATCTTCTGTTGCAAGAGTATGAGCACTGTCAATAATCAGCTTCCTCAAAGCTAAACCCTGAAAAGAGCTTTACTCTGGCCAAAAAAAAATCAAACTTTAGAGGAATTACTGGAGAGAAAAGAAACTGCATTTTGATAGTATTAATTATTTAATTGAAACTTGCAGTCTGGATATTCAAGAAGCTTTTGACATATCCCACATTACAGTCAGACACTAGAGAAATAGCAACGCAAAAATGTTTTTGTTGCCTGAGGCACGTTTTTATTTGAGACTCAATGAGTCAGTCCTACATCAGCAACAAAAATACAGACTTTTCTTCTTCAGGTTGGTTTGTGAGGATTTAGGGGTTAACATCTCTGAAGAGCTTAAGTAATATGTGCCAAAGTAGGTTTGTTGTTTTATCTGGTTTAGAATTGTTTATAGATAGAGACAAGCTTTTATTAAATTCTGTCAGCCTTTCTTTCCCACTTAATAGGAAAGAAAATATGTCATAGCCTGAGCAGCAAAAAAAAAAAAAAAAAAAAAAAAAAGCATTCTTCCAGGGAGTATGTTAAAGTCATTAACCCAGGGTTTCATCCTGGCCTCTTTTAGCAGGACAGTTTCTGTTGAGTCTCACCTAAAATTTATATTATACCAAATTATTTAGGATCTGAAAAATGGTGGGGCTGAGTGTCTCAGTGCTTTCTAGAGCTTCAGGGGGCCCATTTTCTGAGGTTGGTTCTTTCCCCATGGTTCTGTCTCAGGTATGTAATTTAAGACAGCTGCCATATTATTCTGGAGGTTAAGTTGAGGGCTTCCTTGGGTAATTGAGGTCACCTTCATGTGGGCAGGAGTTGGTCTGAGGTAATTTCATTTTTTTTTAATCTTTTTTTTTCCTTTTCTCTGAAGATGGCTTCAGAGATGGCTATAAAAGAGAATGAAATGCTCTATTTTTAGCTGGAGATAGGTTCATGAATGTTTAGGTTTTAAATTTGTTGTACTATACATGTTACATAAAATCCTTCGTATATATAAAACTGTTATTTCAAAACTTCGTAAATACTTAAAATTTTTTTTTCCTAAAATTGTGTATTCACAGAAATTAAGATTCTTCCTTTACTCTGTTTCCTGTGCTTTTCTCTGATTTGTACTTGTGAGGAGAGAAGCAAAATTACACAATTTTCTAAAAATCAACTCTTTCAAATGCTAAGGATTTTGGACTACAGCTATGGGTTGAAGCCAATTAATTACCTTTAATAATTTAGAACTTAAAAGAGCATTTTATATAATTTTTTGCATTCTCTCTCTCTTTGCATTGCACCTATGTTATAAAATTTTTAACTTACTTTTAAAATGCTGCAGAGGTGTAGCATTGCACACATTGGATATTTAGCATAAAATGACCTAATGTTTAGAGTGAAATGACTGAAATCAGATGGGAAAATATCTTCCTGCTGCACTCAACCCCTGGCCCCCAACTTGTCTGCTAGGACATTATCTCTTTAAAGTAACCTTCCAAAAATCACAATCTATACAAATGGGTTTCTTTTTGTTTTGTGCAGGAATGAGGGAATAAGAGAATGACCATGAAAAGCAACTAAAACTGGAAAAGGAGAGAAGATGTGGGAGAGGGAATAAAAAGGGAAAAACCAAAACTGTAGGAGTGTCTTTGCCATAAACATTTTACAATGCCTTTGCCAATGTCTGAAGGAGTCTTAGTTAAGGTCTCACAGATAAACCTTTCTTCAACTTCCTTAGATCACAAAATCCTCCTATTGCCTCACTAATCTTCTCCCCTTCACAGACTCTTTAAAAGAGACACACATGTTTTCTGTCCCCTTTTCTTATTTTATACTTATTCCTCGTCCACCCCCCTATCAATCCACCAAAGCAGTTCTTTCAAAAGTCACTAATGATCTCTATCTTCCTCAAAGGCCAGTTTAAAGAATTCCTTATTGTATCTGATTTGTTAAGAGTATTTGACACAGTTGATTGGTCTCTCCTTGAAATTTCTTTTGATTTTAATCATCCCACATTCTCCTAAATTTCTTTCCTTCTTTCACATACTCCCTTTGTAGTTCCTTTTGCATATTTGTCTTCCTTTACTCAGGCATCAAATATTGTAGTTCCTCAAGGATGGTACTAGACTGTTTTCTAATCTCATTCTGTGGAGTCTTGTCAGGCAATTTATCCCAATCCATGATTCTGAATACTCCCTTACACTAATATACCCAAAGTATATCTTTGGCTCATGACCATATATCTAATATCTACTTGCTGCTGCTGCTGCTGCTGCTACTAAGTTGCTTCAGTCATGTCCGACTCTGGGCAACCCCATAGACGGCAGCCCACCAGCCTCTGCCGTCCCTGGGATTCTCCAGGCAAGAACACTGGAGGGGGTTGCCATTTCCTTCTATATTGTATAAGTACTTCAAGTTCAAAATACTCAGGATGAAAGTCAATTGCTTCTCCTCCACCCCAAATCTAATAAGACCTTTTCTCTATTTTTTATATTAGTGAAAGACTCCACCAATCATCCAAGTGAAAATCAGAACTGGAGGGCATTTGTAATATTGCTCTCTTATTGGTTGTAATCCATTTATTTCAAAAGCTTGTCAAGCTTAATCTCCCAACTAATTCCCAATCCATTCCACTTGGCTCTGTGTCAACATATTTTTCTGTAGAGATTTGTATTATGTATAACTCTGTATATGTATTGCTCTGTTAATGTGTATGTTGTTCTTTCATGCACTTTACAATATAGCAGGTTTCTACAACATACATCCTACCTTACAGCAAACATACATAAATATTGATAGACATCTTTGAAAAACTTTACCGCTTTGTACAATGGACCTAGGTTTCCCAGAATACAAAGGCAACCCTGCAGACAAATTTTTTTTGTTGTTTTAAAGCTTTGTAGTCTATAGTAATGTAGTAGTATATGTCATTACATTGTATAACCTATCTTTAGACTTGGAAGGATGAATTCATAAAGTGAGTCAGTAGAGAATACAGAAATTCTGCCTTCTACAAATTAGTTCATCCTTCTCCTCCTCTCACTTTTAAGTGGAAGAGATGACTATAAACTTCTGAAAGCTTGTTAATGTATTATTCATGAAAGGATCCTAAAAAAAGAGTTGTTTGGTGCATGCTTTTGAGTCTGAAAGTACATGTCCTTACATCTAAGAAAGAAAGCAGTGAATAGAAATCCTGTCAACAAGCGCAAGGATATATGTCATTATCAATTTGAGGATTCACTTTTTCTGGAAGATTGCAAATATATCTTTCTAAAACCACTGATCCAATAATACATTCATTATAAACTACTTTTGCTTGATCTTAATTCAAGTACTTGGGATGATTGTAAAATAATATAAAAAATAAAAGGTGTTATTTTATTCAGTTATTTCTCATATGATATATAAGCATTGAATTAAAAGAATTATAAATAAAATGTCTTTACATAAATGTTTTAGTTACACATATGAATTTGTGCCTTTCTAGTAAAACTCATCCAAAATTCTGAATTTTTAAAACTGGGCAAATTGATTTTGGGGTCAAATTTACAAAAAGATATTGTTCTGAAATAGCAGTATTTTTGCTTATGGAAATATAAATTCTTGCCTAATGGGAAAAAATATGCAAGTGAATATGAATGGTTTATAGTACCTTCCTACCTCCCCTACTCTAGCTCCCCTAAATGGGCAGCCATGTTGCACAAGTCTCATCTTGAGGAGTACAGTGTAGGAATATTGTCTGCCACTTTAATACTTCCCCATATTAGAAAAAGGTATCCCTGACAGGTGGTCTAAGAATTCCCTTAGAACTCAGCTCTTCTTCTGTAATGTAGTTTCACTGTCTTACAAAGCTTAATGAATCACATTTCCCACAATAATTAATATTGTGTTCAAATGTAAAAGAAAATAGTTTAAAGAATATTACAGTGAAAAGCACACACATAACCCTTTTGTTGTTTAGTCACTAAATTGTGTCTGACTCTGACCACATGTACTGCAGTATGCCAGGCTTCCCTGACCTTCATGATCTCCTGGAGTTTGCTCAATTTCATGTCCATTGAGCTGGTGATGTTACCTAATTATCTCATCCTCAGCCTTTTCCTTTTGCCTTCCATCTTGCCCAGCATCAGAGTCATTTCCAATAAGTTGGCTCTTTGAATCAGGTGGCCAAAGTATTGGAGCTTCAGCTTCAGAATCAATCCTTTCAATGAATATTCAGGGTTGATTTCCTTAGGATTGAAATCTTAGATTCTATAATTAACATTCTATACTATAATTTATTTATTACATATCCATTCATCTATTTATCTGTCTGCCCACATGTCAGTCCATTTAATTTTTTATGTTTCCCAGTAAGTGAAACATCAGTGCAGTCAACCCATAATGCTTCAATGTGACACTTTAACTAAAGTTCCATCTTTGTTCACATTTCTTTTTCTTTTGAGATAAAATTTACATACAAGGAAATGAATACTTTTAAGTGTGCTATTCTATAAATTTTATAAACAGTGACTATCTAACTGCTATCCCTCTTGATGTAGAATATTCTAGAAAATTTCATCCTGCCTTTTCTCAATCAATTGTAATTCCTGGAGGTAGTTCTGTTGTATTTTTTTAAACCATGATTACTTTTGTTTGTTCTCGAATTTCATATAAATGAAATCATAAAATATATACTCTTATGTAATGGCTCCTTACTCAACATGTTTTTAATGTTCACCTTGTGTTGTACAAGACAATAGTTTGTTGCTTTTATTGTTGACTAGTACCCCACCAAATGTCTATATGACACTTTATCCATCTCCTATTGATGAACACTTGGGACTCCCAGATTTTGACTCTATGTTAAAATACAAATAATATTTTCAGACAGGTTTTCTACTTTCAGCCATTCTAGTTGATATGTAGTAGTGTCTCATTGTGATTTTGATGTTCATTTTCCTTATGTAAATTAACGACAAACTTTTTTTCACATGCAAACTTTTTTGAAGAATCTGTTCAAAACTTTGCCAATTTTTTTCTTGTCTTATTATTGAATTGCAGTAGTTCTTCATAATTCTTGAATATCAGGATGTTTTCAGATATGTGTTTCACAAATATATTCTCTCAGGCTGTGATTGCCTGTATATTTACCTAATGATGAAATTTGGTGATCAGAAGTTTACAATTTTGACAAAGTGTAAAATTTTATTATTTTTATATCATGCTTTAATATCATGTCTATAAACTCTTTGATATAGCCTTGGTCACAAAGATATTCACCTATGATTTCTTCCAAAATATGTGTAATTCTGCATTTTGATCTATGACCCATTTTTAGTTAATTTTTACACAAAACATGATATTTAGGTTGAGATTCATTCTTTTGCATATGAATGCTCAATTACTCCAAGACCATAATTTCCATATTTAATTTCCTTTGTAACTTTACCAAAATCAATTAGTCACATGTGAAAGTGTTAGTTGCTCAGTTTTGTCTTTTTTGCAACCTCATGGACTATAGCATGCCAGGCTCCTCTGTCCATGGGATTCTCCAGGCAAGAATATGGGAATGGGTAGCCATTCCCTTCTCCAGGGCATCTTCCCAACCCAGGGATCGAACCCAGGTCTCCTGCATTACAGGTAGACTCTTTACCATCTGAGTCACCAGGGAAGCCCAGCCATAAGTATAAGGGTCTATTTATGGACCATGATCTCAATGTTGATCTCTTCATCAATATCACCATGTTTGGGGTATTGTGGGTTTATGGTAAGTTTTCAAAATTAAACAATATGACTCCTCCAATTTTATTCTCTTTCAAATTGTTTTAGCTATTCTCTTTGCCCTTCATTTAAATGTTACAATCAATATATTTATAGCTAGCACAAATTCTTCTGGGACTTCATATTAAATCTATAGTAATTTAGGGATTATTTTTAAAATAATTTAATTTATATTTGAATTATTTAGATTATAATTTAACTAACTATAGTTAATTATTGGCTTGTTCCTGACCTTTTGGGTAAAGTGTTTAGTCTTCAACCTTCAAATATGAGGATAGATGTAATATTTTTATTCATACTTTTTTTTTTATCAGTTTGAAGAAGTTCCTCTGTATTCTTGACTTGCTTAGAGTTTTTATCATAAATGTGGGTTCAAATGTGATGAATTTTTCCTCCCTTGAACTAAAAGATGTAGATTATATTAATTGAATATTTTGGGGTTTACTGAGATATAATCAACAGGTAACATCATATGCATTTAACTGTACAATGTAATGATTTGATACATCTATATTACAAAATATTTACCACAATAAACGTAGTTAACACAGGCTTGACCTCAAATCTTTGGGCCGTTGTTATGGTGAAACATTTAGGATCAAAACTTTTAGCAACTTGGAAGTGTAGAATATATTATTGTTAACAGTAGTCACCAGGCTGTACATTAGATTCCAGGAACTTATTTCTCTTGCAGCTAAATGTCTATACACTTTGATCAATGTCTCATTTCCCCCAATCCAGACACTAGTAACCATCAATCTACTCTCTGTTTTATGGATTTGATATTTTCAGATCTTATATAGAAGTGAGATTATATGTTACTTGTCTTCCTCTAACATTCCACTTAGCATAATGCATAATGGCATAGTGGTGAAAGTGGACATCCTTGTCTTGTTCTTCATCTTAGGGGGAATGCTTTCAGTTTTTCACCATTGAGAATAATGTTTGCTGTAGAGTCATCATATATGGGCTTTACTTTGTTGAGATAGGTTCCTTCTATTCCCATTTTTTGAAGAGTTTTAATCATAAATGGGTGCTGAATTTTGTCAAAGGCTTTTTCTGCATCTATTGAGATTATCATATGGTTTTTATCTTTCAATTTGTTAATATGGTGTATCACATTGATTGACTTGCATGTTTTGAAGAATCCTTGCATCCCCAGAATAAATCCAACCTGACATGGTGTATGAGCTTTTTGATGTGTTGTTGAATTCTGTTTGCTAAAATTATGTTGAGGGTTTTTGCATCTATGTTCATCAGTGGTATTGGCCTATAGTTTTCTTTGTTTGTGTTGTCTCTGTTTGGTTTTGGTATCAGGGTGATGGTAGCCTTGTAGGAGGAGTTTGGAAGTGTTCCTTCTGCAAATTTTTGAAAGAGTTTTAGAGGGATAGGCATTAGCTTTTCTCTAAATAATTAATAGAATTCTCCTGTGAAGCCATCTGGTTCTGGGCTTTTGTTTTTGGGGAGAGTTTTGATCACAGCTTCAATTTCAGTGCTTGTAATTCTGTTGTTCATAATTTATTTTTCTTCCTGGTTCAGTCTTGGAAGATTGAACTTTTCTAAGAATCTCTCCATTTCTTTCATGTTATCCATTTTATCGCCATATAGTTGTTCATAATAGTCTCTTAAGATCCTTTGTATTTCTTCATTGTCTGTTGTAACCTCTCCTTTTTCATTTCTAATTTTGTTGATTTGATTATTCTCCCTGTTTTTCTTGATGGGTCTGGCTAAAGGTTTATCAATTTTGTTTATTTTCTCAAAGGACCAGATTTGAAGGCAATGGCACCCCACTCCAGTACTCTTGCCTAGAAAATCCCAAGGGCAGAGGAGCCTGGTAGGCTGCAGTACATGGAGTCGCTAAGAGTCGGACCTGACTGAGCAACTTCATTTTCACTTTTCACTTTCATGCATTGGAGAAGGAAATGGCAACCCACTCCAGTGCTCTTCCCTGGGATGAGGGAGCCTGGTGGGCTGCCGTCTATGGGGTCGCACAGAGTCGGACACGACTGAAGAGACTTAGCATTGTTTCTTTAATTTCTTTTTCATTTATTTCTGCTCAGATCTTTATGATTTCTTTCCTTATCCTAATTTTGGGGTTTTTTGTTCTACTTTTTCCAGTTGTTTTAGGTATAAACTTTGGCTGTCCATTCAACGTTTTTCTTGCTTCTTGAGGTGGGACTGTATTGCTGTAAATGTCCCTCTTAGGACTGCTTTTGTTGCATCTCATAGGTTTTGAGTTATGTTTTCATTGTCATTTGTTTCTAGAAATGTTTTGATTTCCCTTTTGATTTCTTCAGTAACCTGTTGGTTATTTAGAAATATGTTGTTTAATCTCCATGTGTTTGTGTTTTTTTCAGTTTTTTTTTTTCCTTGTAATTGGTATCTAGTCTCACAGTGTTATGGTCAGAAAAGATGCTTGATATGATTTCAGTTGTCTTACATTTGATTTGTGACCCAAGATGTGTTCTATCCTGGAGAATGTTCCAAGTGCCCTTGAGAAGAAGTTGTACTCTTCTGCATTTGAATGGAATGTCCTGAAGATATAAGTGAGATCCAGCTCATCTAATGTAGCATTTAAGACTTGTGTTTCCTTATTAATTTTCTGTTTTGATGATCTGTCCATTGGTGTGAGCGGGGTGTTACAGTCTCCTACTATCATTGTGTTACTGTCAGTTTCTCCTTTTATGTCTGTTACTGTTCGTCTTATGTATTGAGGGGCCCCTATGCTGGGTGCATAGATATTTACAATTGTTATTTCTTCCTCATGGATTGATACCTTGATTGGTATGTAGTGTTCTTCCTTATCTATTGTGATATTCTTTATTTTAAGGTCTATTTGTCTGATATGAGGATCACTACTCCAGTTTTTTTTTTTTTTTTTTTTTGCTTCCCATGTGCACAGAATATACTTTTCCATCCTCTCACTTTCAGTCTGTATGTGTCTTAAGATCTGAAGTTTGTTTCTGGTAGACAGCATATATATAGGTTTTGTTTTTGTAACCATTCAGCCAGTCTGTGTCTTTTGGTTGGAGCATTTAATCCATTTACATTTAAAGTAATCATTGATATATTTATATATGCTTCTATTGCCATTTTCTTAATTGTTTGGGATTGATTTTGTAGATATTTTTGCTCCTCTTGTATTTCTTGACTATATAAGCCCCGTTAACATTTGTTGTAAAGCTGGTTTGGTGGTACTGAATTTTCTTAACTTTTGCTTATCTGAAAAGCTTTTGATTTCTCCATCAATTTTGAATGAGATCCTTGCCAGTTTCAGTAATCATGGTCGTAGATTTTTCCCTTTCAGTATTTAAATATATCCTGCCATTTCCTTTTGGCCTGCAGAGTTTCTGCTGAAAGATCAGCTGTGAAGCATATGGGGTTTCCCTTGTATGTTGCTTTTCCCTTGCTGCTTTTAATATTCTTTTTTGTGTGTTTAGTCTTTGTTAGCTTGTTTAGTATGTGTCTTGGCTTGTTTCTCCTTGAGTTTATCCTGTATGGGCCTCTTTGTGCCTCTTGGACTTGATTGACTATTTCCTTTTCCAGGTTGGGGAAATTTTCAACTATAATCTCTTCAAAAATTTTCTCATACCCTTTCTTTTACTCTTCTTCTTCTGGGACTCCTATAATTTGAATGTTGGTGCATTTGTCATTGTCCCAGAGGTCTCTGAGACTATCCTCAGTTCTTTTCATTCTTTTTACTTTATTCTGCTCGGAAAGAATGAAGAGACAGAGCCAAAGCAATAACACCCAGTTGTGAATGTGACTGGTGATGGCAGTGAAGTCTGATGCTGTAAAGAATAATTTTGTACAGGAAACTGCAATGTTAGGTCCATGAATGAAGGTAAATTGGAAGTGGTCAAACAGGAGACAGCAAGAGCAAATATCAACATTTTAGGACTCAGTGAACTAAAATGGAGTGGAATGGGTGAATTGAACTCAGATAACCATTATACCTACTACTGTGGGCAAGAATCCCTTAGAAAAAATAGAGTAGCCCTCATAGTCAACAAAAGAGTCCAAAATGCAGTACTTGGATGCAATCTCAAAAACAACAGAATGATCTGTTTGTTTCCAAGGCAAACTATTCAATATCACAGCAATCCAATTCTATGCCCCAAACTGTAATGCTGAAGAAGCTGAAGTTGAACAGTTCTATGAAGACCTACAAGACCTTCTAGAACTAACACCCAAAAGATATGTCCTTTTCATTATAGAAGACTGGAATGCAAAAGGAGGAAATCAAGAGATACCTGGAATAACAGGTAAATATGACCTTAGAGTTCAGGATGAGGCAGGGCAAAGGCTAACAGAGTTTTACCAAGAAAACACACTGATCATAGCAAACACCCTCTTCCAACAGCATGAGAGACGACTCTACCCATGGATGTCAGCAAATGGTCAATACCTCAGTCAGATTTATTATATTCTTTCCAGCCAATGATGGAGAAGCTCTATACAGTCAGCAAAAACAAGACCAGGAGCTGACTGTGGCTAAGATCATGAACTCCTCCTTGCCAAACTCAGACTTAAATTGAAGAAAGTATGGAAAACCACCAGACTATTCAGGTATGACCTAAATCAAGTCCCATATGATTATTCAGTGGAAGTGACAAATAGATTCAAGGGTGACAGACAGAGTGCCTGAAGAACTATGGACAGAGGTTCATTGTACAAGAGGCAGTCATGAAGCTGGTCACAAAGAAAAATAAAGGAAAAAAGGGAAAATGGTTGTCTGAGGAAGACTTACAAAAAGCTATGAAACGAAGATTAGCAAAAGGCAAAGGAGTAAAGGAAAAATACACCCATTTGAATGCAGAGTTCCAAAGAATAGCAAGGAGAGATAAGAAAGCCTTCCTCAGTGATCAGTACAAAGAAATAAAGGAAAATGATATCATGCGAAAGACTAGACAGCTCTTCAAGAACATTAGAGATACCAAAGGAAATTTTCATGCCATGATGGGCACAATAAAGGACAGAAATTGTACAGACCTAACAGAAGCAGAAGATATTAAGAAGAGGTGGCAAGAATACAAAGAGCTATTCAAAAAAGATCTTCATGAAGATCACAATGGTATGATCACTCACCTAGAGTTAGACATACTGGAATGCAAGGTCAAGTAGGCCTTAGGAAGTATCACTAGGAAGAAAGCTAGTGCAGGTAATGGAATTTCAGCTGAGCTATTTCAAATCCTAAAAAAATGATGCTGTGAAAGGGCTGCACTCAATTTGCCAGCAAATATTGAAAACTCAGCAGTGGCCACAGGACTGAAAAAGGTCAGTTTTCATTCCAATCCCAGAGAAAGGCAATGCGAAAGAAGGATCAAACTACTGCACAATTGCACTCATCTCATAGGCTAGCAAAGTAATACTCAAAATTCTCCAGGCCAGGCTTCAACAGCATGTGAATCATGAACTTCCAGATGTTCAAGCGAGATTTAGAAAAGGCAGAGGAACAAAAGATCAAATTGCCATGTGTTGGATCATGAAAAAAAGCAAGAGAATTCCAGAAAAACATCAATTTCTGCTTTATTGACTACGCCAAAGCCTTTTACTGTTTGGATCACAACAGACTGTGGAAAATTCTTAAGAGATGAGAATACCAGATCACCTGACCTGCCTCCTGAGAAACCTGTATACAGGTCCAAAAGCAACAGTTAGAACTGGACATGGAACAACAGACTGGTTCCAAATAGGGAAAGGAGTACGTCAAGGCTGTATATTGTCACCCTGTTACTTAACTTTATGCAGAGTACATCATGCGAAATTCCAGGCTGGATAAAGCATATGCTGAAATCAAGATTGCCAGGAAGAATATCAATAACCTCAGATATGCAGATGACACCATCCTTATAGCAAAAAGCAAAGAAGAACTAAAGAGCCTCTTGATGAAAGTGAAAGAGGAGAGTGAAAAAGCTGGCTTAAAACTCAACATTCAGAAAGCTAATTCATGGCATCTGGTCCCATCATTTCATGGCAAATAGATGGAGAAACAATGGAAATAGTGACAGACTTTATTTTGGGGGGGCTCCAAAATCACTGCAGATGGTGAATGCAGCCATGAAATTAAAAGATGGTTGCTCCTTGGGAGGAAAGCTATGACCAACCAAGACAGCATATTAAAAAGCAAAGACATCACTTTGCCAATAAAGGTCTTTTGTCAAGGCTATGGTTTTTCCAGCAGTCATGATTGGATGTGAGAGTTGGACTATAAAGAAAGCTGAGTGCCAAAGAATTGATGCTTTTGAAGTGTAGTGTTGGAGAAAACTCTTGAGAATCCCTTGGACTGCAAGGAGATCAAACCAGTCAATTCTAAAGGAAATCAGTCCTGAATATTCACTGGAAGCTGAAGCTGAAGTCCCAGTACTTTGGCCACCTGACGTGAAGAACTGATTCATTGGAAAAGACCCTGATGCTGGGAAAGATTGAAGATGGGAGAAGGGGACGACAGAGCATGAGATGGTTGGATGGCATTACCGACTTGATGGACATGAGTTTGAATAAACTCCAGGAGTTGGTGATGGGCAGGGAAGCCTGGCATGCTGCAGTCCTGGTGTTGCAAAGAGTTGGACATGACTCAGTGACTGAACTGACTTTTTCCTGTAACAATGCTGAATAATAAAATTAACCAGGCAATGTAGATCTAGCAATGTTGTGATTCATGTTCTACATCTACCAAACTAAAGTCTACTTGGGTATTGATAGGTAGCTAGTACCTCCAAATGTTGTGATACCCGTTGATTGGATTTACACATTAAATTTGGATTTAAATTTCCCTTTTCCTAAGTTGCTCATCTACTGCACCCAGGTTCTTTACCAAATCCTCAGTTAATCTGATTATACAGTGCCCTCTGTCCTACAGCAATATTTGGCCTGTTCTTGCAGCTTCTTCAGGAATTTTGTTTTGTTTCACTATAGAGACTAGATATTCCCTTTCCACTGTACCTTGTTACCAATATTTTATGTTTAAAAAATTCATATGGTATTTGCATTTTTATTCTGACTCTTAGAAAAAACTCATCTCCTAAATATTTTTTTATTTATGCGTTTAATTCTTAACACTCTAGCACCTTTTTCAATGCTTTATTTTAACCACTGTCAACATCATAACCAGATTGATAATTTTAAAACATTTTAGCACAATCTGGTCAGGCATAATTTGGAGATATTGAAGGTTGGTTCCTGGGCATTACAATACAGTGAATATCACAATAAACGGAGTCACACAATCTTTTTCAGTTTTCTAGTGTATATAAATGTTACACTGTAGTGTATTCTGTTAAGTGTTCAATAGCATTATGCCTTAAAAAACAATGCACAAGATGAATAAAAAATAATTTACTGCTAAAAAATACTAACTGTAATCTGAGACTTCAGTGAGTCATAACCTTTTATGTTGGGGGAGGGTGTTGCCTCAGTGTTGATGGCTTCTGGCTGATCAGGGTTTTGGGTGTTGGTTGCTGAAAGTAGGGATGGTTTTGGCAAATTCTTAAAATAATATAACAATGAAGTTTGCCATATCAATTGACTCATCCTTTCAGGAAAAATTTATCTGTAGCATACGATAATGTTTTGATAGCGTATTAACCCACAGTAGAATGTCTTCCAAAATTGAAGTCATATCCTCACAGACTGTTTATATTCTAAATCCTTTGTTGTCATTACGGCAGTCTTCACAGCATCTTCATCAGGAGCAGGTTCCATTTCAAGAAACTGCCTTCTTTTCTCATCCATAAGAGCAGCTTCACATCTGCTCAAGTTTTATCATGAGATTAGAGCAATTCAATCACATCTTCAGGCTCTGCTTCTAGTTCTCTTGCTATTTCCTTCACATCTGCAGTGACATCCTCTATTGATGTCTTGAGCCCCTCAAAGTCATCCTTGACAGTTACTGTCGACTTCTTCCAAACTCCTATTGATATTGATATTTAGATTTCTTTGTATGAATCATGAATGTTCTTAAAGGCATCTAAAATAGTGGATCCTTTCAGAAAGTTTTCAATTTACTTTGCCTTAGCAGTCAGACAGACAACCATCTTTAGCAGATACAGACCCTCAAAACATATTTCTTAAATAATAAGACTTAATAGTCAAAAACTACCCCTTGACCTAAGGGGTAGAATGGATGTTGAGTTAGTTGGCATGACAAAAACATTAATCTCTTCACATATTTCCATCCAAATTCTTGAAATACCAAATGTATTTGTTAGTGCCTAGTAATATTTTGAGGCTTTCCTGGTGGCTCAGATGGTAAAGAATCCTCTTGAAATGTAGGAGACCTGAGTTCAATCCCTGGGTTTGGAAGATTCCCTGGAGAAGGGAATGGCAACCCACTCCAGTATTCTTGCCTGGAGAATTCCATAGACAGAGGAGCCTGGTGGGCCAGTCCATGGGGTCACAAAGAGTCTATTTTAAAAGAATTTTTTTTTTTTCTGAGAGTATATCTGCACAGTGAGCATAAAATATTCAGTAAACCATGTTGCAAGCAGACATGCTATCATTCAGGCTTTGCTGTTCTTATAAAACACAGAAAGAGTAGATTTAGCATACTTCTAAAGACGAAGATTTTTTAATAGTAAGTGGCTTCAAGTCACTACCTGCATTTGCCTCCAACAAGAAAGGCAGCCTGTCCTTTAAAGCCAGATATTGACTTTTCTTCTATAGTTTTGAAAGTCCTAGATGGCATTTTCTTCTAAGAGAAGGCCATTTCATCTGCACTAGATATCTATTGCTTGGTGTGGCAACTATCATTGATTATCTTAGATAGATCTCCTGGATAATTTGTTGCAGCTTCTACCACATAAACCAACTTTTGATAGCTTCAGGCTTCCTTTCTGCAGTTTTCTCTCCTCTCTCAGCCTTCATAGAATTGAAGAGAGTTAGGGCTTGCTCTGGATTAGGCTTTGGTTTAAGGAAATATTGTGGCTGGTTTGATCTTATATCCAGAACACTAAATCTTTCTCCACGTCAGTAATGAGACTGTCTTCTTTGCTTATCATTCATGTGTACACTGGAGTAGCACTTTTCATTTCCTTCAAGAACTTTTCTTTTCCTTCACAAATTGTCTGACAGTTTGGCACAAGAGGCCTCGCTTTAGGCCTATGCATTTTTGACATCCCTTCCTCACTAAGCTTAGTCACTTGTAGATTTGATTGAAAGTGAGAGACATGTGATTCTTCCTTTCACTTGAACACTTTGAAGCCATTGTAGAATTATTAATTGGCCTAATTTAAGTATCATTGTGTCTCAGAGAATAGGAAGGATTGAGGAGAGAGAGACAGGTTGGGGAACTGTCAGTGGAAAGAGTAGTCAAAGCTAACATGAATTTATCAGTTAATCCCACCATCTCATATAGCTGCAACTCATGAAACTCAAAACAATTATGGGAGTAACCTCAAAGATCATTGATCATAGACCACAATAACAAATGTCATAATTTTGAAAGAGTTTGAAATATTGTGAGAATTACCAAAATGTAACACAGAGACAAAAGTGAGCTAATGCTGTTGGAAAAAATGGCACCAATAGAATTGCCTGACACAGGGCTACCACAAATCTTCAATTTGGGGGAAAAAAAAAAAGGCCACATGTATGAAGCACAATAAAACCAGGTATACTTATAAACTGCTCCATTAAATGAAGACTGATGATCTATCAGAGGACAATCCCAAATATTCATCACCTAAAAATTCATTTTAAGACAGATTTCACTGTTGCCTAACTATCAGCAAGCTTACTGGGGAACTCAATTTCCTTACCTATTACTGGCCATTTCTGAGCCTTCAAAATCTTTCAGTTGACCAAATGACAAAACATCCCTGAAGCATTCAGAATGCTTGAACCATGCCATGTACCTTGGAGAAATGGGAATGGCCTGTCTTTTTCTGCTACATATCACACATTGTGACATGGATTCCAAGTGACAATATCTATAACACCCAGTCTCTAAAGATATCTAGTAAAAGAAAATGTTGCCTTCTGTAATGATGAAGGTGGGAATTAGGAGGATAAATCCTGAAAGAAAGAAAACAGTATGAAAATTAATAGTTTGGAAGTAATGCCATTATGATAGTTAGGGCCCAGATAAAAAGTAATGGGGCCTGAATTACTGTAATGGGACAAGAAAGGATAGACCAATTTTGAGAGACATTAGAGGGATTGATTAGATATGGGATGCTAGGAAATGTGGGGATTTCAGAGAAATAATGATGTGGAAAAAGAATATATTCATACAATTTTGAGTAAATAAAATTTAAAGTGCTGATTGGATTCAAGTGGCAGCCATAAATGTAGAGCTCTGTATGAGAAAAGCCACTGCAAAAATTTCAAATAATGGCACGTACAAACATTCAGATAAAATAATAGGAAAATTTTTGTAAAAATAAGCAATTCCAAGTAATGACTAAATGATGAGTCAAGACATAATTGGGTGTTTGTTACCATTCCTATGCCTGGGAAATCCCATAGACAGGGAGCCTGGTCCATGGGATTGCAGTGTCAGACACAATTTGTGCAGTGTCAGACTAAATAATAATAGCAAAATATCACGTCTAAAGGATGTTGAATTACAAAATATATAATTTAAATAATTGCTACAAGGGGATTCCAATCCAGGTGGCAGAATAAGAACACATAGAGCTCACCTCTGCCCATGAACACATCAAAAATAAATCTACATGTGGAACAGTTCTCACTGAAAACTAACTGGAAACTGGCAGAAGGACTCCTGTAAAACCAAGGTTGTAAGAAAGACCCACACGTAATTGGGTTGGAAGGGGGAAAAAGCAATCCATGGGGGACCTGTGCCCCTGAGAGGGAACTCAGAAAAAAAGGGAGACTACATGAGAGGACATCTAACCTCGGGAGTGAGCGATTCAAGTCCCAGAGTGAGTGCTGCAGTTCTGATGTCCTGTGGAGGGGAGACAAGCCCCCTTGGCTAGTTGGAGGACCTCTGAGACTAACAGAAGTGCTGAAGAAGCCTGAACTGGCACTCACTGGTTGTCCTCACACAGGGCAGAGGGAAATCTATTCTAGCAGCAGCAGGGTTTCCCACAGCTAACTCACTGACACCCCGGCCTGTGCCAAGCAAACTCTCTGGCTCCACTCACTCCACACCACAGTGCAGCACTGGATGTAGGGTAGCCATGACAAGGGAAAGACTTGACTATGGGACCCAGAGGCAACCCAGTCCTGAGGCAGATCCTGGGTGGGTGGCTGCACCATTAACACTTTCTCAAGCAGCACACCTCTGAAGCAGCTGGGATCCCTCATAGCAGCCACTCCAACACAGCTTACCCATCCCCAGTACATGTTGAGAGCCCACACGGGCCTTCGGCCCTGCAGAGCAATTCTACCTTGGGCAGAGGTGGTGGAAGATGAGAGTATGATGGTCTGTGAGGGACAAAGAGGACTGGCATCCGAGGTTGCAGAGGCAATACGCTGTCTCTCAAGCCTGTGACCGACTGGAGTCAGAAGCCTTCACAGGCTCCACTGCTTTAGCACTTTCTGCCACCCCACCCCAGGAGGCAACTCCTCTCCTTCTTCTTCAGGGAGAAGAAAAACACACTCTTAAAGGGAACAAAACCAGTTTGGGCCTGACCCTCAGGGCTTCTGCTCCACACACACAAAAGTAAACATTGAAAGTGTTAGTGGCTCAACAATGTCCAACTCTTTGTGACCACTTGGGCTATAGCCTTAGCCTTCCAGATTCCTCCGTCCATGGGATTCTCCAGGCAAGGATACTGGAGTGGATAGTGATTCCCTTATCCAGGGGATCTTCCCGACCCAGGGATCAAACCTGGGTCTCCTGTGTGGCAGGCAGTTTCCTTACCATCTAGGCCACCAGGGAAGCCCTCTGCTCCAGCAACTTTGGATCAAGTCCCACCACCAATAGGGTTGTGGTGGCCACAGCACAGGAAAAATCCTGCCTCACACCCAGATCCCACTCTAGTCCCTCCATTGCCAGCCCCAACTCTTAAAACTGTGACAGCTACCACACACCCTAAGGAAAGACTTACATCTTCCCCTTAATCCTTTAAACAACTTTGTCTTTAATTCTCTGAACCTACTTGTTTATCAAAGCTGCTTCAAAGTCTTTGCCTGCTTAATCCAACATCTGACTCTTGATGAGTCAGTTTCTATCAGCTACTTTTTATTGACTGTAAGTCATAATTTTCTATTTTTTTTTCTATTTCTTAAATGTCTTCTACTATATTGTTTTATGCTGAACATTGTAACTGATACATTTTAGAAGCTCTGAAGTCTTCCCCTGGTGCCCTAGATGCTTAGTCATTTAGGCGTGTCTGACTCTTTGTCACCCTGTGGACTATAGCCCGCCAGGTTCCTCTGTCCATGGGATCCTCCAGGCAAGAACACTGGAGTGGGTTGCTGTGCCCTCCTCCAGAGGATCTTCCCAACCCAGGGATCAAACCCAGGTCTCCCACATTGCAAACAGATTCTTTACTGTCTGAGCCACCAGGGAAGCCTTATCTTCCCCTGGAAAGTGATTATTGTTCTAGTTCCATGTACAGTTCCTGGCTGAACATCACGAACTTGTATATGCTTGGTGTCACAATTTTGTTATTGGTGATCTCTAAGAAGCTTACTACATTTCCCAAGCTCCTCTACCTGGATAGGAGTCAACATTTACACACTATCTCCCCTGTAAATGCAGCTAGAACATTAGGCTTTATTAGGGCAGATACCAACTAGATGGATGTGAATTTGAGTGAACTTCGGGAGTTGGTGATGGACAGGGAGGCCTGGTGTGCTGCAATTCATGGGGTCGCAAATTGTCAGACACAACTGAGCAACTGAACTGAACTGAGAGTAGGTCTTTGTTGCTATTGTTTGTTTTTAAGATGAGGGTTTTTGATGTCTCAGCTGAATGCCCACCAGGTTAAAAGGATGTTTACACTGACTCACTTTGCTATACACCTGAAACTAACACAACATTGGAAAGCAACTATACTCCATTAAACATTTTTTTAAAAAGAATATTTACAATTTTTTTGCACTCTTTCTGTAGCAGGTACAATCCAGTAAGCCCAGTGCTGTCTGCTGAAGCTCAGTTTGGTCCACTGCCAAGAACCATTGGGAAACCCTCTGCACAATTGCCTTATTGCCAATATTTTTCCCCATATATTCCAATGGCTTAAGTTGCTAGGGGTTCTTGACATCTGACTCTTCAATTCAGCATGATTTCCATGCTCTACTCTGGCTCAGTGTGCTGTGCCCAGACTATCATGTCCGGGTAAGTAGCTGTTCTGATTATAGATCTTACCTGGAGTGTCTCAACTCTCATGGATTGCAGTCTTGTATCACCAGTTGTACAGTGCCTGAGTGCTGTTGTTTCATATATTCAGTTTTATGATTTACAAAAAGAGGATGTCAAGTAGAGTTTCCTTTTTATAGCCATTTTGTTTTCACCATGGGATTGATTCATATTTCTCAGTTCAGTTCAGTCGCTCAGTCATGTCCAACTCTTTGTAACCCCATGGACTGCAGCACACCAAGCTTCCCTGTCCATCATCAACTCCCAAAGCTTGCTCAAACTCATGTCCATCAAGTCGGTGATGCCATCCTACCATCTCATCCTCCATCGTCCCCTTCTCCTCCTGCCTTCAATCTTTCCCAGCATCCGGGTCTTTTCCAATGAGTCAGTTCTTCACATCAGGTGGCCAAAGTATTGGAGTTTCAACTTAAGCATCAGTCCTTCCAGTGAATATTCAGGACTGATTTCCTTTAGGATTGGCTGAGGTCAGTGCTATCTGAGAGAACTTTCTGCAATAATGCAAATATTCTACACATCTGCTGCCCAATAAAGGAGCTACTAGCCACACACCATTACTGAGCACTTAAAATGTGGCTAGTGAAACTGAAGAACTGGAACTTTAAATATTATTTAAATTAATCACATGAGGTTAGTAGCTATCATATTCAACAATGCAGTTCTAAGAAATAAGGATAAAAGCACTTGACCCAAGCCAGAACAATTGCTTTATTTATCTTAGTTTTCTTGCTTGAATCAGTTTCCTAACTAGCTTTGTATTTTTCTTACTTTGGTTCTCAGAAAATCACTCATCCCAGTCACCATGACTCATTTTTTTCTCTAAGTTTTCTGATACTTCTGTTTCTGCATTGAATCTGACATGATGCCAGTCTTGATTTCCACTCTTCTTGCTTTTCTTGATTTAGCCTGTTTCCTTGATGCTGGTGCAGAGTTTTGCTCTTAAAATAAATTGTAGTGTAAATTCTAGGTCTCTAATAAATGGAAACTGTGTTCCAACCATACTGAAAACCACAATGGCACTGTGCACTGCTCCTTATCCTGTGTTTGTCTGTTTTGATATTTTGACCCTAAGACAAACTAGAGGCTTGCTTTTTAGGAGAGAGTCAGAGTTTAGAAAAACATTTAGGAATTGTTTGAATTTATCAAGAAATATAGATATATATTCAGAATAAAGTGAGTTTTACTTCAATTGGTCTAAATTTACATCATTAGAATATTCTGTGAAAGCTAGATCATTTTTACTCCAAGCTATTTTTTGAAATCAGCATTTAATGTAGAAATAAAATCATAACTAAGCATAAATCTCCTTGGCCAACCTAAAGACATTAGATTTCCATGTCCATTAGATTTCAACATCTACCTACGAGAAAGTAACAGAACTTAAAATAGGTAAAAGCTAAATGAGCAGATTATGAGAGAATTAAATATGTCTATCTAAAATAATAAAATGATAGCAACTTTATTATGCTTCAAGAGTCACTCACTCTTGATGTTTTGCTTTCAAAACTGTATGGGGGAAATGGGATTGCTTAACTAACAATTAGGTCATGTAAAAGAAATACCAATTTGCTATTTACATGGACTATGGGCCAGCTATACTTTTGCATTCATTGCATGTTAACTGTACATCATTAAAAGTGTGTTCTATTTGTCTAATCATTTTATTATAATGCTAACTATGATTCATATTCTTACCTTTTATAGTCTATTGCTTTGTAACATAGTACTTAATGGCTTTACAAATTAAAACCATTACAGAAAGATGACATGGTTAACTGCTGCATTTTAATTGCTGGATATTTGTTACCATGGAGATACACTGATAAAATACAACTAAAAATAAAAATAATGAGAATAAAAATAATTAGTAGTTATTATCTAAAACATAGGAATGAAAGGAACCATGAAATAGTATTTTCCCACTTCCATAATGAAACCAGAGCCACTGTCATTTTGTCCAAGAAAAAAAAAGTCGTCTTTTGTTCATGGCATGCTCCTTATAATCAAATCCATTGGCTTAAATTTATGTTCATTTTTTCTTACTCTGTAGTCATATCATATGCTGATAAAAATCATATCATATCCAGATAGAATTCTATTCTTGCTAAATCAAAAAACTAGTAGTATTTTGTTTGACATTTTCTTATATTGTATTACACCATTTAACCAAACATCTCAATGATTCAGCTACATGGCATGCACAATATAGATAGAGAGTCCATGCATCTTTTGCTTTCTTGTCCTCCATGGCACCTAGTTTCATGTTTTGTATAGAAGCACTCTAACTATTAACATCATAGATAAACTCTCACATGCATAAAAGTTGGAAATCTGGACCTATTGTCTAACAGGCTGAAATCACTGTGGGCTCTCCCATCCTATGCTCTATTTCACTAGCTTTGAATTTAAGCTTCTTATGCTTCTGCTACTGGAGATGAGTGGAGATATAACTCCAGAAAGAATGAAGGGATGGATCCAAAGCAAAAACAATACCCAGTTGTGGATGTGACTGGTGATAGAAGCAAGGTCCGATGCTGTAAAGAGCAGTGTTGCATAGGAACCTGGAATGTCAGGTCCATGAATTAAGGCAAATTGGAAGTGGTCAAACAAGAGATGGCAGGAGTGAACATTGACATTCTAGGAAACAGGGAACTAAAATGGACTGGAATGGGTGAATATAACTCAGATCACCATTTTATCTACTGCTGCAAGCAGGAATCCCTTAGAAGAAATGGAGTAGCCATCATGGTCAACAAAAGAGTCTGAAATGCAGTACTTGGATGCAATCTCAAAAACGACAGAATGATCTCTCTTCATTTCCAAGGCAAACCATTCAATATCACGGTAATCCAAGTCTATGCCCCAACCAGCAACGCTGAAGAAACTGAAGTTGAACGGTTTTATGAAGACCTACAAGACCTTTTAGAACTAACACCCAAAAAAGATGTCCTTTTCATTCTAGGGGATGGGAATGCAAAAGTAGGAAGTCAAGAAACAACTGGAGTAACAGGCAAATTTGGCCTTGGAATATGGAATGAAGCAGGGCAAAGACTAATAGAGTTTTGCCAAGAAAATGCACTGGTCATAGCAAACACCCTCTTCCAACAACACAAGAGAAGACTCTACACATGGACATCACCAGGTAGTCAACACCAAAATCAGATTGATTATATTCTTTGCAGCCAAAGATGGAGAAGCTCTATACAGTCAACAAAAACAAGATTGGGAGCTGACTGTGGCTCAGATCATGAACTCCTTATTACCAAATTCAGACTCAAATTGAAGAAAGTAAGGAAAACTGCTTGACCATTCAGGTATGACCTAAATAAAATCCCTTATGATTATACAGTGGAAATGGGAAATAGATTTAAGGGCCTAGATCTGATAGATAGAGTGCCTGTTGAACTATGGAATGAGGTTCGTGACATTGTACAGGAGACAGGAATCAAGACCATCCCCATGGAAAAGAAATGCAAAAAAGCAAAATGGCTGTCTGGGGAGACCTTACAAATAGCTGTGAAAAGAAGAGAGGAGAAAAGCAAAGGAGGAAAGGAAAGATACAAGCATCTGAATGCAGAGTTCCAAAGAATAGCAAGAAGAGATAAGAAAGCCTTCTTAAGCTGTCAGTGCAAAGAAATAGAGGAAAACAACAGAATGGGAAAGACTAGAGATCTCTTCAAGAAAATTAGAGATACCAAGGAAACATTTCATGCAAAGATGGGCTAGATAAAGGACAGAAATGGTATGGACCTAACAGAAGCAGAAGATATTAAAAAGAGGTGGCAAGAATACATGGAAGAACTGTACAAAAAGGATCTTCATGACCCAGATAATCATGATGATGTGATCACTAATCTAGAGCCAGACATCTTGGAATGTGAAGTCAAGTGGGCCTTAGAAAGCATCACTATGAACAAAGCTAGTGGAGGTGATGGAATTCCAGTTGATCTGTTTCAAATCCTGAAAGATGATGCTGTCAAAGTGCTGCACTCAATATGCCAGCAAGTTTGGAAAACACAGCAGTGGCCACAGGACTGGAAAAGGTCAGTTTTCATTCCAATTCCAAAGAAAGGCAATGCCAAAGAATGCTCAAACTACTGCACAAGTTGCACTCATCTCACATGCTAGTAAAGTAATGCTCAAAATTCTCCAAGCCAGGCTTCAGCAATACGTCAACCGTGAACTTCCTGGTTTTAGAAAAGGCAGAGAAACCAGAGATCAAATTGCCAACATCCCCTGCATCATGGAAAAAGCAAGAAAGTTCCAGAAAAACATCTATTTCTGCTTTATTGACTATGCCAACGCCTTTGACTGTGTGGATCACAATAAACTGTAGAAAATTCTGAAAGAGATGGGAATACCAGACCACGTGACCTGCCTCTTGAGAAATCTGTATGCAGGTCAGGAAGCAACAGTTAGAACTGGACATGGAACAACAGACTGGTTCCAAATAGGAAAAGGAGTACATCAAGGCTGTATATTGTCACCCTGCTTATTTAACTTCTATGCAGAGTACATCATGAGAAATGCTGGACTGGAAGAAACACAAGCTGGAATCAAGATTGCATGGATAAATATCAATCACCTCAGATATGCAGATGACACCACCCTTATGGCAGAAAGTGAAGAGGAGCTAAAAAGCCTCTTGATGAAAGTGAAAGAGAAGAGCGAAAAAGTTGGCCTAAAGCTCAACATTCAGAAAACGAAGATCATGGCATCCGGTCCCATCACTTCATGGGAAATAGATGGGGAAACAGTAGAAATAGGGTCAGACTTTATTTTTGGGGGCTCCAAAATCACTGCAGATGGTGATTGCAGCCATGAAATTAAAAGACGCTTACCCCTTGGAAGAAAAGTTATGACCAACCTAGATAGCATATTCAAAAGCAGAGACATTACTTTGCCGACTAAGGTCCGTCTAGTCAAGGCTATGGTTTTTCCTGTGATCATGTATGGATGTGAGAGTTGGACTGAGAAGAAGGCTGAGCACCGAAGTATTGATGCTTTTGAACTGTGGTATTGGAGAAGACTCTTGAGAGTCCTTTGGACTGCAAGGAGATCCAACTAGTCCATTCTAAAGTAGATCAGTCCTGGGTGTTCTTTGGAAGGACTGATGCTAAAGCTGAAACTCCAGTACTTTGGCCACCTCATTCGAAGAGTTGACTCATTGGAAAAACTGATGCTGGGAGGGATTGGGTGCAGGAGGAGAAGGGGAGGAGAGAGGATGATATGGCTGGATGGCGTCACCGATTCGATGGACGTGAGTTTGAGTGAACTCCAGGAGTTGGTGATGGACAGGGAGGCCTGGTGTGCTGCAGTTCATGGGGTCACAAAGAGTCGGACACGACTGAGCGACTGAACTGAACTGATGCTTCGTAACCTGACTATCAACTATTTCAAAGAGGATATATTGGGTTATTTCTAACCCTGCCATTGTGATTAGTCAGCACAATATGTTCTATCTATGAAATCTTTGTGATAGTAAAAGATGTTGCTTAGTTTCTACGGGTCCATAGTCCAATTTTCAGTCTTTCTAGACGTGACCTGGGCACTCTGCCATGTAACTAGAAACAGACAACATAAGCAAATACTAGATTGGAGAGAAGTGGGAGGAATGAAAAGAGGAGGGGACCCAAAGATAATCACCTCAATGTGATATTTAAAAGATTTTGAGAACAAAGCAAAGTGTAGAATGAAAAGACTTGAGGAGATGATTTATGCTTTCAGGTTTTTGCTTCAGAAGAAAATAAAAACTTATTTAATTTAAAGCTAAATTTGCTGACTGTACAATAGTCTGATTTCATTTAACATAACTTGTCAAGGAAAGAAGATGGGAAGGAATTGAGGACAAGTAAAATATGAGGAAATTCAAGATAGAAAGATGAAGTTTTGTAGAAAAAACTGAATGGAGGGACACTGGCCAGCAGCCAGGCTTCTTACAGGGGAAATGAGCATCCTAGACTGTGGCTTGAAGAGATTACTCCCAGCATTTACCTGGTTTACTGTTACTCTCTATACAAATTATGTCTTTCAACTTCGTTCCCCTATAGAATTAATTTTTTTTTTAAACATCAACTTTGTTTTACTTCACAACGTTCCAAATAACTATATCCATGTTTCAAGTATAACTGTAAGGATCGTTGCTTCCTTATAAACCTATAGTCAACCTGACATATATTTGGCATTGAGGCCAAATATCTCATTGTTGGGTTAGAAGCTAAGATTTAAAGATTTAGATTTAGAACATCTTTTAAAACAAAAGTAACTCTGTAATTGGGATCAATAGAAATAAGGGAGTACATGACTGCCACTCTTTCTAGAATAGCTCAGCACTAGTCTTGAATATCTCAAAGAGAAACAAAATAACATTCTTAGTATTCATCCACATTATTTTCACAATGGTGGTGAGAAAACTCTTGAAAAAAGTCACCATTTTAAACATTATTTATACTTTTCAAACCCTTGACTTGTAGACAAACTTGTGAAAAATATCCTTGTAACTAGGACTGAACAAAAACACAAGAATACCCAAAGAAGTAATTTGAAGGAAAACTATGTTGACTGAAAAGTTATTTTAGATATATAAAATGCTAGATGATAATGTTGATTATATGAGACATTTTGATGACTTAAGCTCATTACTAGGATTCATAAAAGGTAACTATCAATCATACTTAACATAATATACATTTTTATACCCATTACCCTAAAGAAACAAAGCCAGTTCTAGGTTATTAGCTTGTGTCTACAGTAGCTCAACTTATTTGATTTAGTATAAACATTGGCCTGGTGTTAACCATTCATCAGTGTTTTGTTTATGTAATTTAATTTTATGCAAAACAAACTTTCCACACTCAATAATTTGGTCCAGCCAATCAAATTCACTTAGCCTATCTATTGTCAACCTTCAAACAATTATTTATGGATGTGCTGACTCTAACCTTATAATTGTATCATTTACAATCAAAATTTTCAGTTCTGCTATTCAAGTTTACTTATAAAAATCTACTCCTCTAAACACAGAAAAATAGAAGTTAATCTGCATTACTGACTCATGGCATAGCAATGCTGATCAAGATATTTCATCAACATATTTGCAAGAGAAGGTTAAATTTTAGTTTCTTTCTTTTTGTCTTAAAAGGATTCTAATACTTTCCCGGTGTTAATTAAATACTGAAAGATTCATCTTTTCTAAGTAGGACAATGGAATTAGAAACAGCTCAAAGAGAGTATAGCTAGAAAATATAGCATAAGGGTGGATTTAAGCAGAAAACTTGATTGTTCAGAATACTTTGCAATATATTGTTCTTTCTTTATGAAACTGATGCTTTGGACAACTGAGGAAATTTTGTGGTTATTTTCCAAGAAACAAAGGTGATAAAACTTCAACTTTGAGCTGAGTTGACCATTAAATCTCTCTCCTGTTGTGATTATTTTGCCATATTTGCAAGGTGGTTGGCATTGAGGACTGGCTTCCCTGGTGGCTCAGAGGTTAAAGCATCTGCCTGCAATGCAGGAGACCTGGGTTCAATCCCTGGGTTGGGAAGATCCCCTGGAGAATGAAATGGCGCCCCACTCCGGTATTCTTGCCTGGAGAATCCCATGGATGGAGGAGCCTGGTGGGCTACAGTCCACGGGGTCGCAAAGAGTCAGACACAACTGAGTGACTTCACTTCACTTCACTTTGGCATTATAGGATGCTGAAATAAACCCTAGAATAGTTCATCTGTACTTTTTAATCCCATCTATTGAATTTACCATTTTCCCATATTTTAATTTCAAAACTTCTTGTTGTTGCTTTGTTTTCTGATAACTTCTTTTTCAGATAAGTCGATTCTTGCTTTTCAAATGCAGTGTCTTGCTTTGCAAATCGCTTTGAGGATACCAACTAGAATTATTTTTCTTCCTTTAGTTTATATTATCAATTATATAGTTATAATTTTTGAAGGCATTTGTTTTGTTACTTCATATTGTATATCTTTTGCTTTGTTTATTTTCCTCAAATATTTGGTCATCTTTGGTTTTGTATTTATTAATGAATAGTAACTGCCATGTATACATAATACAAAATAGTTTTAACAAATACATATAACTATATTCATGAATAGAATACAACTTTTGTTTCCAAATTGGTCAATATCTCCTGTTATGAATTAATAATTAAACACATTTGTGGGAGAAACAAAATTTAATTACATAGAAATAAAAGAGTAATAGAGGGGCTTGTGCTTCTAGATGTTTTGGAAGAACTGGTATAGGATATGTAGCACAGTAACTAAAAGATGGAGAAGATCAACGATCGGTGTGACAATATAAAATGGCCTAATATGAGGTTAATTGGAGTTCTCAAAGCAGAATGTGTCAGGCAGAAAAATATATATATTTGAAAAAATGGCTGACATTTTTCACATTTGACTAATCCTAAGTATTCAAGAAGCTCAATGAACTCCAAGCAAGAGAGACATATCTTTAAAAGCATACCAAGGGATGTTATTATCAAATTATTGAACTAATGATTTTTAAAAATAATTAAAACTTTATAGAAATTATTTCAAATGAAAATTCATATCTATGTAAGCAATAAAGTATATTATAAAAGATAAAAGTGTTAGTAAACACAAAAAACATTTTTTTCCTCATTTCTAAATTTTTTTAAAAGATAACTGTTGGAAGAAAAAAAATATCATTGGGCTTTGGCCATAAAACTGTAGTAGAAATAAAAGGTATAAAAACAATACTGCAAATAAAAGAGGGGTAAAGGAAAACATACTTCTCTAAATTCATGTATTGTTTGAGAAATGGTATATTAGTCTTTGAAGGTACATCATGATAAGCTGAATATGTATATTTAAACTATAGAGCAACCACTAATTTAATGCAAATAAGTATACTTAATAAGCCAAAAGGAGAGAAAATGAAATGACAAAATATACTAACTTAATCCAAAATAACACAGGAAAAGAGAAAAAAATTAAATGAAGGATATGGGACAAATAAGAAAACTAATCAAAGTAGGTAATAGACTTAGGACATAGCCTTGTAAATAATTACATTAAATGTAATTATTCCAAAAACTCAAAAGGTAGAGATTGCCATTCAGGATATTAAAAAAAACCTAAATATGCTATCTACATAAAGCATATTTTAAATATAAATATAGAGCTTAACAGTAAAGGATAAAAAAAGATCATAACAACACATAAGAAAATTGGAGTCACTATATCAATACCAAAGAGAACTAATAGAAAAAAGATGACCACACAAAACAAAATGATAATGATACTTTGTCATTACTTCATAATGATAAAGTATCAATCATTAAAGAAGTAAAATTATAACAAAAATGTGTGTGTGTGCTTAGTCGCTCAGTTGTGTATGACTCTTTGTGACCTCTGTACTGTAGCCCACCAGGCTCCTGTGTCCATGGGGATTCTCCAGGCAAGAATACTGGAGTGGATTGCCCTGTGTTCCTTCAGGGGATCTTCCCAACCCAGGGGCTGAACCCACGTCTTTGGCATTGAACACAGATTCTTTACCATCTGAGTCACCAGGGAAAATAGTATTAGTCAGAATTGAAACCCATACTTTCAGAAAATTATAAATAGAAGGGAACACTCACAGCAAACTTTGGACATCCATGCACACTTTGTAGTTAATATTGAAAGAGAAACTCTCCTTAAGACTGGGAATGGGGCAAACTGGGAAAGTATGCTCTCACCATGTCAACATTGTACATTAAGTTCTAGATACTGCAATAAGTCAAGAAAAATAAAATATCTACAGGTAGCAAAAAAATAAGCAAAACAGTATGTACATACAGCATGATTATACATAAACAATTCTAAAGGATCTACAAAAATGATATTAGGATTAATATCACAACTTCACCCATTTCCCTCAGCACTAACACTTCCCACTTGCCCTCTCATAACATCATTCTATTCTTTTTATATATGAGCTTATTTTTTTGTTTGTTTTTGTTTTTTCCTTTCAGAGTCCACCTATGAGTGAAATCACACAGTATTTGTCTTTCTCTCTCTGACTTATTTCACTTAGCAGAATACCTGCAAGGTCTATCCATGTTGGCCCAAGTGGAAGAATTTTACTTTTTTGGGGGACTGAGTAATATTCTTCTGTGTGTATGTATCACATCCTATTTATTTTCTCATCTATCTATCTATAGTCACTTATGTTGTTTTCATATCTTGCGTGCAAGTGCTAAGAACTAAATCCCTTCAGTCATGTCTGACACTGTGCAACCATATGGACTGCAGCCTGCCAGGCTCCTCTGTTCATAGGATTCTCTAGGCAAGAACACGGGAGTGGGTTGCTGTGCCCTCCTCCAAAAGATCTTCCCATCCCAGAGATCAACCCTGTGTCTCTTACATGTCTTAGTTATTGTAAATAATGCTGTATATATCTTTTCAAATGAATGTCTTTTTGTTCTTTGGATAAATGCCCCAAAGTAGAATGGCTGGGTCATATGGTAGTTCTACTCATATATTTTTTGAGGAATCTCCATACTATTTTCCATAGTGGCTGTGCCAATTTAAAAGCCTATTGACAGTGTGTAAGGATTCCCTTTTCTCCATATTCTTTCAGATATTTATTATTTCTTGTGTTTTGGTAATAGCCATTCTAATAGGTGTGAGGTGGTTTTGATCTAATAATTAGTATTGTTGAACATCTTTTCATGTATTTGTTGGCCATCTATATATCTACTTTGAAAAAACTGTTCATGTCCCCTTCCCAATTTTTAATCGGGTCATTTTGGCTTTTGTTGTTGAGTTTTATGCGTTCTTCATATATTATGATGTTAAACCCTTATTGGACATAGGATTTTGCAAGTATCTCTCATTCATTGTCTTTTCATTTTGATAATGACTTTTTCCAATGTGCTAAAATATTTGAGTTTGATGTAGTCCCATTTATTTTTTGCTTTTACCTCCTTTGACGTTGGAGTTAGAGCTATAAGAGCATCACTAAGACCAATGTCAATAAGGTTACTCTACTTTCCTTTTTCTATGAATTTTATGGCTTTTGATCATATATATATATATATTCAAATCCTTCAATCCATTTTGAGTTAATTTTATATGCTATAGAAGAAATCATTCTAGTTTTATTCTTTTAAATGTGGCTGTCTAGGTTTTTGAACACCATTTATTGAAGAGACAGCCCGTTGTCCATTGTATAATCTCTTCCTTTTTTGTAA
Source organism: Budorcas taxicolor (assembly GCF_023091745.1). Taxonomy (NCBI): domain Eukaryota; kingdom Metazoa; phylum Chordata; class Mammalia; order Artiodactyla; family Bovidae; genus Budorcas; species Budorcas taxicolor. The sequence continues at coordinate 73,042,732 of NC_068919.1, forward strand.
TTTTCCATGCAGGTGAGATTTTTCATTCTTCTTTTGCTGATTTTGGTATAAAATAAAAATGAACAACTGAAAAAAATAAAACTAAAAGAGAAACTTGTTGAAATCCATATATCTGACAAAAAAAATACTTTATCCACAAAATATAAAAAATCCTTTTACTCAATAAGGAAGTGGATTATCTTAAAAAAACAAAAAGCAAACAAGAGCACTTCTAGCTTCCAAGATGATATGTAAAGACCATAGAAATTATCATTCTTATCCTTACAAGAAAACTGAACAAATTGTAAATCAACAACTCAGGTCCATCAGAGAATTGAGGTCACAAGACAAACTACTGCTCCGAAATTCAGAAAGACAGACCCCACACAGATACAGAGAATCACAGCATGTACAGAGCAGAAGCCCCTTTCAGTGGGAACACTTCAAACAGTAACTGATGAACTCCTGGAGGCTTGGTTCAATTCCATTTGGTAGCTGAGCTGTGTCCAACTCTTCATGACCCTGTGGACTGTCCATCACCGATGGAGCTTGCTCAAACTCATGTCCATCAAGTTGATGATGCCATCCAACCACCTTATCCTCTGCTGTCCCCTTCTTCTCCTGCCTTAAATCTTTCCCAGCATCAGGGTCTTTTCTAACAAGTCAGTTCTTCTCATCAGGTGGCCAAAATACTGGAGCTTCAGCTTCAGCATCAGTCCTTCCAATGAATATTCAGGACTGATTTCCTTTAGGATGGACTGGTTGGATCTCCTTGCAGTCCAAAGGACTCTCAAGAGTCTTTGCCAATACCACACTTCAAAAGCATCAATTCTTCAGTGCACAGCTTTCTTTATAGTCCAACTCTCACATCCATCTATGACTAATGGAAAAACCATAGCTTTGACTAGATGGACCTTTGTTGGCAAAGTAATGTCTCTGCTTTTAAATATGCTGTTTATGTTTGTTATAGCTTTTCTTCCAAAGAGCAAGTGTCTTTTAATTTCATGGCTGCAATCACCATCTGCAGTGATTTTGGAGCCCAAGAAAAGAAAGTCTCTCACTGTTTCCATTGTTTCCCCATCTATTTCCCATGAAGTTATGGGACCAGGTGCCACAATCTTAGTGTTTTGAATGTTGAATTTTCAGCCAGCTTTTTTACTCTCCTCTTTCACTTTCATCAAGAGGCTCTTTAGTTCCTCTTCACTTTCTGACATAAAGGTGGTGTCATCTGCGTATCTGAGGTTATTGATATTTCTCCCAGCAATCTTGATTCCAGCTTGTGCTTCATCCAGCCTGGGATTTTGCATGATATACTCTGCATATAAGTTAAATTAGCAGGGTGACAATATACGGCCTTGATATACTCCTTTCCTAATTTGTTCCACATCTGGTTCTAACTGTTGCTTCTTGACAGTGTAGAGTAGTTTGAGGATTAGTATTTCCAAGGAGGCCCATTCCTAAGTAGGACCCCACATTTTGAGATTTACCTCCAGGAACCCCATTTGGTTTTTTTCTCCCTGTGAAAAAAAAATCAGAAAAAAATTTCCTTGTCCCTCCAAAATGGATTAAAAACAGGAATGGTGCTCCTATGTAGTGGAATGGTATTCAGGAATAAAAAGAAACTACTCTACACATAAGAACATGGATGACTACCTAGACTATTAGGCTGAATAAAATAAGCTAGAAACAAGAGTTTATATATTAGAATTCCATTTACATGAATTTCTGATGTATTATGATAGGAAGCAGATCAGTGGCTGCTTGGGGCCAGGGTAGGAAGATTGGTGATAAGAAGTATCAGAGAATTTTGTGGGGTAAAGCAAATATATAGTTATACACATTTACCAAAATTTACTAATCTGTTCACATAAAATCAGCACAGTTTATGTAAATTATCCTTCAATAAAATTGACTCTAAAAAACACTAGCATAAACTTTGGAGTTGAGGAAAGAAAATTGATGAGATATTCTATAATTCACATTAAAAAAAAAAAAAACAACAAAAACAAGAATATCCAGAAAAATTCCAAAATATAAATTGACACAGCAATTGTACCCAAATTAAAGAAGTCCGTGTTTTATAATAACATTTATTACATCATCTGTTTTAACATGTAAATTTTTTAAATTTAATTTTTTGGGGTATAGATCAAATCAGATCAGTCGCTCAGTTGTGTCTGACTTTTTGCGACCCCATGAATTGCAGCACACCAGGCCTCCCTGTCCATCACCATCTCCTGGAGTTCACTCAAACTCACGTCCATCGAGTCGGTGATGCCATCCAGCCATCTCATCATCTGTCGTCCCCTTCTCCTCCTGCCCCAATCCCTCCCAGCATCAGAATCTTTTCCAATGAGTCAGCTCTTCGCATGAGGTGGCCAATTGACTTACAATGTTGTGTTACTTTCAGGTATACAGCTAAGTGATGTAATTATATATGTATATAAATCCTTTTTTCTCAAATTCTTTTAACATATATGTTATTATAGATTGTTAAGTAGCTTTCCCTGTGCTATACAGTAGATCCTTGTTGATTATCTATATTGTATATAGTAGTGTGTATATTTTAATCCCAAACAATTTATCCCTCCTCCCATATTTCACCTTTGGTAACCATAAGTGTTTATGAAGTCTGTGACTGTTTTATATATAAGTTCATTTGTATCACTTTTTTAGGTTCCACATGTAGATGGTATCATATATTTATCTTTCTCTCTCTGACTTACTTCATTTAGTATGATAATCTCTAGGTCCATCCATGTTGATACAAATGGCATTATTTCACTCTTTTTAACAGCTATGATTCCATACTACCACATTTTCTTTATCCATTTCTCTGTCAGTTGGACAGTTAGGTTGCTCTCATGTCTTGATGTTGTAAGTAGTGCTGCAATGAACATTGGGCACTCTTCAAATTAAGGTTTTCTCTGAATGTAGGCCCAGAAGTGGGACCACTGGATCACAAGTACTGAAACTGAAGCCATGACATATAGATTCCCAATAAAAAAAAGCCCAGGACTAGAGGGCTTCACAGGCAAATTATATCACATTTGCTGCTGCTGCTGCTAAGTCGCTTCAGTCGTGTCCGACTCTGTGCGATCCAATAGATGGCAGCCCACCAGGCACCCCCATCCCTGGGATTCTCCAGGCAGGAACACTGGAGTGGGTTGCCATTTCCTTCTCCAATGCATGAAAGTGAAAAGTGAAAGTGAAGTCGCTCAGTCGTGTCTGACCCTCAGCAACCCCATGGACTGCAGCCCACCAGACTCCTCTGTCCATGGGATTTTCCAGGCAAGAGTACTGGAGTGGGGTGCCATTAGAGAAGAGTTAATACCTGCCCTTCTGAAATTCTTGGAAAAAATTGCCAAGGAAGGAACACTCTCAAACTCATTCTATGAGGCCATCATCACTCTGATATTGAAACCAGACAAAGATACCACAGAAAAAATTACCAAAAAAAGAGAATTATAGTCAATATTACTGATGAACATAGACACAAAAATCCTCAACAAAATACTAGCAAACCAAATCCAGCAATGCACTAAAAGGATTATAAACCAGGACCAAGAGGGATTTATCCCTGGGCTGCAAGGATTCTTCCATATTTGTACATCAATCAGTGTGATACACCACATCAACAAACTGAAGAATAAAAATGATATTACCATACCAATAGCTATGGAAAAAATATTAGACAAACTTCAACACCCATTTATGATAAAAACTCTCCAGATTGTGGGCATAAAGAGAACTTACCTCAACATAATAAAGGCCATATATGACAAACCCACAGCTAATATAATTCTCAATGGTGAAAAGCTGAAAGCATTTCCTCCAAGATCAGAAACAAGACAAGAATGTTCATTCTCACCACTTTTTTTCAAGATAGTTTTGGAAGTCCTAGCCAAGGCAATCAGAGAAAAATAAAAGGAGTCTAAATTGGAAAAGAAGTAAAACTGTCATGGTTTGCATATATATAACATGATACTATACATAGAAAATCCTAAAGATGTGAACCCAAAACTACTACCACTCATATGCATGTGGTAAATTTTTTCAGGATACAAAATTAATATGCAGAACTCTCTTGCATTTCTATACATTAATAATAAAAGATGAGAAACAGAAATTTAAAAACAACCCCATTTACAATCACATCCAAAAGAATAAAATACCTAGGAATATTATGTCATTTTCAACCAAGGTCAAATTATATTTCTGAAGAAATGGGACTGATAAACTTCAATATGTTAATAAAATACATTAAATGAGCTATTTCATACATGAATATTTCTACCATTAAACTATTAGCAGAATATACCTTATTCTTGACTTGATAAGATACTGAAATAACACAATTATACAAATGTGTTTAAGCTAAATTTAAAACAATTTCCTGGATTGTAGAAGGAATGGAGAGAAGTTAATGTAAAAATGCCTGGTCAGTCATGCGTCAAATGAGCATGAATTTGGATTGATTTTAGTGCAGTTCAGAGTTATTAAACTAACTTTTTGAATTAAGTAGTAAAATTTACAAAGGCTTGTTACAAACCCTACTCTAAATATATTGTATACCTCATTTAATATAGAAATGAATAAATATTTCAATCTCAGTATAGAATCCAATTAAACTTTAAGTATTGGTCTAAAATACCTCTGCTTTACTGACTATGCAAAGCTTTGTGTAGATCACAACAAACTGTGGAAAATTCTTAAGAGATGGGAATACCAAACCACCTGACCTGCCTCCTGAGAAATCTGTATGCAGGTCAAGAACCTACAGTTAGAACTGGACATGGAACAACAGACTGGTTCCAGGGAAAGGAGTATGTCAAGGTTGTATATTGTCACCCTGCCTATTTAACTTGTATGCAGAGTATATCATGTGAAAAGCCAGGATGGATGAAACACAAGCTGAAATCAAGATTTCTGGGAGAAATATCAATAATCTCATATACACAGATGACACCACCTTTATGGCAGAAAGTGAAGAGGAACTAAAGAGCCTCTTGATGAAAGTGAAAGAGGAGAGTTTAAGAGTTGGCTGAAAACTCAACATTCAGAAAACTAAGATCATGGCACCTGGTCCCATCACTTCATGGCAAATAGATGGGGAACAATGGAAACAGTGAGAGACTTTATATTTTGGGGCTCCAAAATCCCTGCAGATTGTTAATGCAGCCATGAAATTAAAAGATGCTTGCTCCTTGGAAGAAAAGCTATGACCGACCTTGACAGCATATTAAAAAGCAGAGACGTTACTTTGCCAACAAAGGTCCATCTAGTCAAAGCTATGTTTTTTCCAGTAGTCATGTATGGATGGATGTGATTTGGACTATAAAGAAAGCTGAGCACTGAAGAATTGATGCTTTTGAACTGAGGTGTTGTAGAAGACTCTTGAGAGTCGCTTGGACTGCAAGGAGCTCCAAAAAGTCCATCCTAAAGGAAATCAATCCTGAATATTCATTGGAAGGATTGATGCTGAAGCTGAAACTCCAATCCTTTGGTCACCTGATGAGAACTGACTCATTAGAAAAGACCCTGATGCTGGTCTTTTAAGATGCTGAAAGATTTAAGGCAGGAGGAGAAGGGGATGACAGAGGATGAGATGGTTGGATGGCATCACCTACTCAGTGGACATGAGTTTGAGCAAGCTTTGAGAGTTGGTGATGGACAGGGAAGCCTGATGTGCTGCAGTCATGGGGTCACAAAGAGTCAGACACTACTGAGCGATTGAACTGAACTGAGAATAGCTCTGACTGACCTGTTAGAGGAATTAAAATTTTTTCAGAGTAAAAGAAAGAATGAGTCAGTGTTTAGCCTCTGAGTTTCTGTTCTCTCTCTCTCTTTCTCTCTCTCTCTCTCTATATATAAACATATGTTTATCAATTTATTTACCTATATGTACATATTTATATAAATAAAATGCATATATATTACATGTGAATAACATACATGTATAAAGAAAACCTTCACATCCAGCTAGACAAACGTTTGTCACTTACCAAAAGATGTTCATTAAAATATGCTCCAGTGAAAGTGCTGGGCTACACCCTGCAGGCCTTCAAATCTTGTCATTTCCCAGCTGTGAGACTGAAGGAAGAGCCTAGAGACAGCGACAGAGATACCCACAATATATTGGATAGGGAATCTTACACATTTGAAGCAAAAGTCCCAGGCCAGCACTCCACCATGGGTGGCAGATGGCAGCCACGATGAGGCATCCATCTTCTCTACCAAGGGGGAAGAAGGACTTCACCAATTATATGGGGAACTGATGTCAGGTGAGCTCATCAGTTACCAGAGAAACCTGAGGCAGGAGCAAGCCTGTAGGCAGTTACTCATTAGATTCTATAATTAAGAGAATTGGCGAGTCCTACTACTACAGTGTAGGTAAAGGTCAGGCAGGGGATGTGTAGAGAACAGGGTAACAGCTGTCTTGATGGCCTGACCATACAGGCAGTTAGTGACCTCACTGTGAACTCAGTAAACTCCCAATCCTGAAGTATTCATGTCAGATACGTTCATGAAACCAATACAACTGAGAAAAGAAACTGCAAGTTTGGCTTGCTGTATTGTTTGAAAGAGAAAACAATTAAATTGGAACTCTTATTGCACTATTTAATCAATAGTGTTGTGAATAGAAGAGTTCAATTTCACCTGTGAAATATTCTAATTGTTAAGAAAATTTTAATTAATGAACATCAAATGCAAAAACACAAATACTTTATTTGGACAAGATTTGTTCAAGTATGGTAATTCAGAGGCTTGCAATGCATTTTGGAAGTGCATCATTTCTCAATCATTTCTTAAATAACAGAGTTGCAAATCACCAGTTCTCTATTCCCGTGGAATAAAGAATGATTTCTGGCCAGTGATTATGGATGACCTGGGTTTTAATTCTGATCTCTTCTCTAGTTCTGACCTTGGTCAATTCATTTACTCTGCCTGCTTCAGGATTTTTATCTATAAAATGGAGAAAATAACCCTTGCCTGGAAATGAAGTAGCAAGGTAACAAAGTAGGGACTGTGAAGGAATGTTTAAATGGTGCTTTATTTATAAATAAAACTATTGTTTTCTAAACTTTAATTGCTTTTATTTGAGCTTATTTCTTGTTGGAAGATTTGTAGCTTTCTTTCCCTTTTATTTCCAAGGCTTCACTATTCCATTTTAATTCATATCTAGATTATGTTGCTTTTTATTGTAGGTAAAGTATACATTAAAATGTTTATATCTAACATGTATATGTATGGCTGAGTCGTTCTGCTGTGCACCTGAAACTGTCATGACATTGTTAATCAGCTATATGCCAATATAAAACAAAAAGTTTAAAAAATTGTTTGTAGATAGCTAGTGGGAAGCTGCTGTATAGCACAGGGATCTCAGCTGTGTGCTCTGTGATGTCCTAGGTGGGTGGGATTGTGGGAGGGAGGATCAAGAGGGAGGGAATATATTTACACACATAGTTGATTCACTTTGCTCTGCAGCAGAAACTAACACAACACTGTAAAGCAATTATAGCTAATAATAAAATTTTTTAAATTTATATCCAGAAACAAGGATAAATAAGCATTTTATTTCTTAATAGAATCAGGGAGGAATAATTAATTTTTTGGGGGGAGGAAATTTTTGCAAACTATATTTGTGATAAGAACTCAAACATGAAAATGAGGGAACTAAAAACTCAGCAAAAGACTTGAGCAGACATTTCACAAAAAAAGATATATGAATGGTTAATAAAGATATTTAATTTCATTCAGTTCAGTTCAGTCATTCAATCATGTGTGACTCTTTGCGACCCCATGAATTGCAGCATGCCAGGCCTCCCTGTCCATCACCAACTCCCGGAGTTCACTCAAACTCATGTTCATTGAGTCGCTGATGCCATCCAGCCATCTCATCCTCTGTCATCCCCTTCTCCTCCTGCCCCCAATCCCTCCCAGCATCAGGGTCTTTTTAACCAACACTAGATCTGACCTTAGTTGCTTTGGGCTCTTCAGTTGCACACAGCCAATAGGTGGGTACTCTGAATCCATTTTGGTAATTGCTATTTTAAAGACGATAGCCAATGCCACTGAAATTGGGTGTATAGGCACCAAATGAAGCACCAAAGCTGACAAGTAAAGTGGATTTTTAAAATTTTATTTATTTTTAATTGAAGGATAGTTGCTTTACAATATTGTGTTGGTTTCTGCCATACATCAACATGAATCAGGCATAGGTATACATATGTCCACTCCTTCCTGAACCTCCCTCCCACCTCTCACTCCATCCCATCCCTCTAGGTTGTCACAGAGTCCCAGTTTGAATTCCCTGAATTATACAGCAAATGTCCACTGGCTATTAAAGCAGATTTTTATATCATCAAAATAAAAAATGTTAATTAGAGAAAGAGCATTATAAAAACAGACCCTCAAAAAGCAGATTTAAAGAAAGGCCATAAAAACCCCAGTGTCTGAAGTGATGTCGGAAATTTTGCTCATGTGGTGCCCACCACCACTTCAGGCATAGCTAAAACAAATCAATATATCCTTTGCAAAGAGTACACTTTTTCAAAGACATATAAAACTTAAATCTTTCTACATTTTAACTGTGTCATCTTTTAGAATTTCCTCTTCTTAGACTTCATCCACTCTACTCCCATCACCACCACCGCACATAACCCAAGATAAGCAGCAGGAATTTTAACAGAAAAGGCAGGAGAGAGCTGTAATTTCTGATTCCCAAATGAGACGTATTTTTCTTTGGGGCTCTCCTGTTATGATATTATCATTGAACAGGTACATTTTTGTGCCACTTGCATTGGATTTAAAAATGTACAATTCTGGTATGTTTACGATGTGGGAACGCTGAATGTTGGAGACAATAAATGTGAAATTAAGCAATATTTATTGAGACAAGATGGTGACTGATTCTTTACTGTTTTTTGACTGCTTCTTCTTTAGTGGATATATACTAGATGCTCACCATTTTCTTATTTCTTTTCCTACTTATTCAGCCTCTTATTTGAGACAAGGTACTTAAAGAAACTTTACTTTTTCCTCTGAAGACTCTCCTCTCATTCCATCTTCCCTTCTGTATCATCTCATCTAGTACTAATGCTTCAGTTGCAAGTCACACAAGTCAATGACTCTCAAAGTTACATCATCAATCCAGAACTCTGTTTTGATACATAATCTATAAACCCAAATATTCAGCAACCTACTTGGTATCTCCATTTGAATTTCCCCAGACCCTCAAGTTCATCACATAGATAAGAGAAGCACTATTATCTATCTCAGCCAAATCTCTCCCTTCCAGTGCTCGGCACCTTGGTCAATGAAAGGTGTTATCCTTCTCCTAGGTGCTCATGTCTTAACCCTGAGCACCTTTCTTGACACATTTTCCTTTCTTATTTTGCATATAATCACCAGGTGTGCCAGCTCTATCTCCAGTATATCTTTCAATTTAGTCAACATATCTCCATCCTCACAGCCCCTGTCATTATCAAGTCCCCATCAGTTTTTGTCGAAATATTCCAAAGCCTCTAATCACACTCTGCCTGCAATTTTATTGCCCCTCTAAATGATCCTTCATAAAGCTATCACGTGTGCACACACGCTAAGTCACTTGTCTTGTCCAACTCTTTGCGATTCTGTGGATTGCAGCCCTCCAGGTTCCTCTGGCCATGAGATTCTCCAGGCAAGAATGCTGGAGTAGGTTGCCATGCCCTCCTCCAGGGGATCTTCCCTACCCAAAGATGGAACCCATGTCTCTTATTTCTCCTGCATTGACATGCGGTTACTTTACCACTAGTGCCACCTGGGAAACCCAAGAATTCTGGAGTGGGCTGCTATTTCCTCCTCCAAGGGATCTTCCAGACCCCAGGGGTTGAACCTGTATCTCCTGCAGCTTCTGTATTGCAGGCAAATTCTTTATCACTGAGCCACTAGGGAAGTCCAAAGCTATGATGAAAGTGTTATCCGTTCAGTCTTGTCTGCCTCTTTGCAATCCCATGGACTATAGCCCACTGGGCTCCTCTGTCTATGGAATTCTATAGGGAAGAATATTAGAGTGGGTAACATTTCCTTCCACCCCACTCCAGTACTCTTGCCTGGAAAATCCCATGGATAGGGGAGCCTGGTGGGCTGCAGTCCATGGGGTCGCAAAGAGTCGGACACGACTGAGCAGCTTCACTTTCACTTTTCACTTTCATGCATTGGAGAAAGAAATGGCAACCCACTCCAGTGTTCTTGCCAGGAGAATCCCAGGGATGGGGTCGCACAGAGTCGGACACGACTGAAGTGACTTAGCAGCAGCAGCAGCAGCAGCAGCAGCAGCATTTCCTTCTGCAGAGGATCTTCCTGACCCAGGGATCGAACCCAGGCCTCCCACATTGCAGGTGGATTCTTTGTCATCTGAGCCACCAGAGAACCTTTTAGTGTAAAGTGATCATTGTGGTCTTTTAATACTGTAAATCCAGGCATGTCAGTTTCCTGCTTAAAATGCTTCAATGGTTTTTCATCACCTCAAGATTAAAATTCAAGCTCACTAGCATGACATTCTCCAAGGTCTGATCCCTGTACCCTGTCCAGCCCCACATCTGATCATTCCTCACCACTCATCTTGTCCTGCAGACATTACCAAACACTGTTTTGCAATTCTAGGAAATTATCACACTCTCAATCACTCCACTCTCTTGGACACACTTTTCCCACTGCCTATAATGTTCATGGTCTCTTTCTTTGCCTGCCTAGCCTGTGTCATTAACAAATCTGTTCAAATATCACTTCTTCTGGAAAGCTGAACTCCTATATTATAAAGCTCTATAATCACATCTCAGTTCTCAGCAATTTCAGTGTTTATGAAGCAGTGAATATATGTGCCAAGCAGTGGACTAAAAGCTAAAAATATATAAAGATGAAGACATGCCTCTTCCCTCTATGAAGCACTTGGTTTAGTCTTTCAAATGCTGTAGTGTTTGTCTACATTCTTTCATTATCCTCTGGGTTTCTAAGACCAAAGATCAAATTTTGGTCTTCAATGTCTAACACAGTAGCAGGCACACTCCTTGTACTTGATAAGCATGTGAATGCATAGCTTCAGCTTTATCCATATATGGAAAATTATTTCAAAGGCATGAAAAATCCTCATAGCATTTAAAAAATAAGCATGCTTATCTCCAAATGGGCAGAGCTATTATCTGTATTGTTGTTCAGTCACTAAATCACATCCAACTCTTTGCAACCCCATGAACTGCAACATAACAGGCTTCCCTGTCCTTCACTATCTCCTGGACTTTTCTCAAACTTGTCCATTGAGTCGGTGAACGCTTCCTGACAGGTTGCCCTCCCTTCTCCTCACATCTATTTGCATTTTCACAGAAGCCCAAGCTGTGTTTGGGCATTATTTATGTAATGCCTTCTTTCAGTACATACCTTGGTTGAGTGGCATGGAAACTCCAGCTTTTCTACTAAATCAGATCCTTCACTCTGACAGAATACTCAGCTTGGTTTTCTTACTTTGCATTCCAGTAGCTTTAATAGACATCCTAGAGCTTTTCTTATTAGCCCCCACTGGAGTGCCATGACAGCTGTAAACCATTAGTTACTGGGCTTGCCGGAGGCCTGCAAAGCCTTGTGCCATGATCGTATGATTAATCCAATTTCTGCAACAACCATAATTCTGAATTTCTGATGGGTTTTTAATAGGGATGGTTGAGGGAGAATGTATCTCAGAGCTACTGAAATTAATTTTTATTCCCAATCAATGCCAGAGTGAATTTAAGAAAGCATTTTTTTGTTCTTAACAACTAAAAATAAAAGAAAATTCATACTTCTTGCCTGATGAGGTAAATTATAGATAGTCTCTGGAAATGTCTTGCAGAAAACAGCTCTCCAAAATTTATGTTTGTCATTAGCCGCATGAATTGTCTGAATATGGAAAAAGGGAAGTGAGTTGGGAAATGTTTATGCATGCCTCAAAAATGGCTCCTAGCTGTTTCTCTGCTGGTGTCTTTCTTCACTACAGAGATGAATGTGAGTCACCTATTTATGCAGTGGTGTCCCTGAGATTCTGGGTTCTCATGGTGCAGTGTTCCCACAGGACCTCTAAAGAAAGAAGCAAAGCTTGAATACTTCACTGCTGGATTATTCTTTAGAAATTAAAAAGGAGATTTAAAAAGGAAAAACAAAATATGTTTTTATATATTATCTCAATCAATATTAGCTACTCAAATAATCGACTAAATATGAAAAGGAAAAAAATACATCATTTCCACGGAACTGTGTATGCATATCAATCCTTAACTCCCTCTCCTGTGATTCCACTCTTACAGGATGCTAAAATATTCCTACACAAGATAACAGTCACTGTAGTACCACATATGATTGCTAAATTCCCAAGAATACTTTATTATTCATAAACTTATTCACTAAATTCTTAAGTCACTACTTTATGACAGATACTTGGTGTGGTGTTGAGAACAAAAGTGCTGTTAATAAAAATAGAAATAGACCTCTTTCATGTTTTCAATGAACTTATAATGTACAAAGAGAGATCAGCACTAAACATCTTTTTCACAAAATAAGCACGATTATAATTTGTGATTAAGGATATGAAGTAAAGAGCAAAAAGTAAGAACATAAGTTTCTTTGAAGTTTATTTTGATGTGGACAGTTTTTAAAGTCTTTATTGAATTTGTTACAATATTGTTTCTACTTTATATTTTGGTTTTTTTGGCAAGAGGGATGTGGATCTTAGCTCCCTGACCAGGGATTGAACTTGTAGCCCCTGAACTGGAAGGCAAAGTCTTAACCACTGGGTGACCAGGGGAGTCTTGAGAATATAAATTGTTAAGCAGCCATCTCCTCCTCAGCTTTCACTTGGCACGGCAGTGCTCCCAGAAATGACATGAGCTAACAATTATTCAGCCACAGTGTGGGCAGAGCAGCCTATTGTTCTGCTTTGGTCAAGGTGCATTGGTGTGTTGTCCAGGAACCAGCTGGGGAGCACCCTGCTGTCTGACAGCAAAGAAGGCCCCCTGCCCTTGAATGTTTGTGGTAGGCCTCTGCCATGGGGAGGCCTGTTTCAGGTCTGTCAAAAGAAACTTTGATATTTTTTGAGAGGCAGCAAGCCTTGAAATTTACTCTTCCAACTTCCAAGACCATTTCCAGACTGTCCACAGCAACAAAATAGCATCATTTATATTTCACTGGCCAGTTCCAAGCTCATTCATGCACATTATCTAGCGTGAACTTTACAGCCATCTAGAGAAGCACAATTTAGTATTCTCACTTACAAGGAAATCAAGGCTCAGAAAGAATACATCACTTGCCTGAGGTCACATAGTTTATATTGAATTGGCCAAAATGTTCGTTCAAGTTTTTCCATAAAATATTATTGAAAAGAGCTTCCCTGATAGCTCAGTTGGTAAAGAATCTGCCCTCAATGCAAGAGACCCTGGGTCGGGAAGATCTGCTGGAGAAGGGATAAGCAACCCACTCCAACATTCTTGGGTTTCCCTTGTAGCTCAGCTGGTTATTGAAAAACCTGATGAACATTTTGGCCAACCCAGTACATTATGGTGCCGGGCATGAGACCCAAATATCCTGAACTCAAAGCAGGAACACTTTCTACCACGTCATAATGTTCATCCCTCTGAGGCATTCATCACCCCAGTTCCTGGATGATTATTTAGATCCCCATTTTAGTTGCCATCTAAGGTTTGAGCATCGCAGGAACAATTCAGTTCTATCTGGAACCGCATGGTGGTGAGCAAAGTGTGATCTACATGGAAGAGATATCATAAAACTTTCTTTTAGAAATGAGTGAGGAATTCAAATGGCCAGCATCAGTCTCTTAATGAGATAAATGTCCAGGAAACTGAGAGATAGAAAGTGACAAATAGGAATCCTTAATGAAAAATCTATAGGAAGCAATACAATGAATAAGTGAAAAAGACGAAGAATATTTTTGTAAAGCTTACAAGTCACTGCCCAAATAGCAGATCTCATTTCAGAAAATTGAGCATTTAAACACTTCAGGAAGCTAGATTACTGTATCAATGTGAAAAATAAAATCCCAAAGTAAGTCTTACTCTTTGAAGAAAAAAAAGCCTTTTTTTTTTTTTTTTGTAGCTCACACAAGAACCATAGTTGAGTTATTAAAACAACAGTCCCAGCTGGCTTTTGCTCCAGAAAACAGGGGACAGAAAGAAGGGTGGTGAGCTAGACCTAAGACAGGTTGCTTCTCAGCATGTTTGCTTTACTTTAAAATAGCCCAGTCTGCAGTTGCGATCAGCTTTTTTTTTCCTTTCTGGCTTGCATCAAGTGTATAGGAGGCTTTGTTTTCTCAGTGAGTACAAGCTTTCTGGAAGGAGCAGAGATAGTACTCAGATGAAACTAGTATGCAGTTATGAACTCAGTCTGGAATGCTCCAGTGTCTCAGAGGTAAGGTGAGCTTGAGAAAGCAGACATCTGTATTTTGTGCATTCTCTTCTTTGTTTCTGTCTTGTCAGAGTCTGGGGTGCAAGAACAGGAGTGTGATTAAAAGCACAAAATTTGAAATTGGGCTGCCTGGTGTTGAATCTTGGCTCTTACTTATCTGCTGTAGGATTATTATATTTAACTTCTGTAACCTCACCTATAATATAGGAACGGGGAAAGTTTTTCTATTTTTTTCCTCCACTTCTTTTTTCTCTCTATTCTTTCATCTTATGTTCTTTCTCTTTCTCTCTCCCTCCCTCCTTTCCTTTTTTTTCCAGCTGGCATCACACAAAGGTTCTTTTCTTCCTTCTGAGGAATCTGCCACTTGTATGGCAGATTGTATCCACCACTTCCCACCATGCAGGCCAAAGAGGTCGGACAGGCTCTCAACCCCAACCTCCCATCCTGTTGGTTAAGACTCCAGCATGTGGCCAACAATTCTTCCTGCTGAGGCTTTGCCTCTGGAGGGAGGAGGGCATACATAAAAGGAGAGATGAGAAATGGGTGGTGCTAAACACACAGCAGGAGCAGCCTGGAGAATCCAGGAGCCTTAGACAACATCTGAGCAGGCTACCTTCTTCCATCCCTGGGGAACCAGGTCCCTACCCCATCCACCACCCTTCCTGCAGACTCTGTAGCTGCCCCATGTCCATCCAACACGGCTTCCCACATGATGCTAGTGATAAAGAATCTGTTTGCCAATGCAGGGGACACAGGATCAAATGTGGGTTTGATCGCTGGGTCAAGAAGGTATCCTGGAGTAGGAAATGGCACCCTACTCCAGTATTCTTGCCTGCAAAATTCCATGGACAGAGGAGCCTGGTGGGCTACTGTCCATGGGGCTCAAAGAGTTGTATATGACTGAGCAACTGAGCACATGCAGCATAGTGGATCCAACACAATTCTTCTCTAACCTAACCCAAGTCAGGTTATATTGTATAACCTGACTCTCCCTCTCTCTCTCTCTCTCTCTCTCTCTCTCTCTCTCTCTCTATATATATATATATATATATATATATATATATATATATCATAGTCTATCCAGCTATGGACAGATGAAATGGGAAAAATAATACAATTGCAAGGACTAAATAGGAAAATACAGATTAAGCACTTAATGTACTGACTGTATATAAGATACAATTAATAAAGTATTATCTATTAAGTACAACATTATTAAAACTACTGCTTTTCTAGCACTACAGGTTATCTTAGTATGTAGAATAGAAGTTTAAAGGTTATTTTTCCCCCATCTGGGCTTAATTTAAAATATATTTCTGATTAAAGAATGAATGAAAAAGTATAAGGGATTCTGAAAACACAGATGAGGAAGGAAATGGAAATAGTCCTTTCTTTCCTTAAAAATTAATACATGTGAATGGATAAAGATTCATCTGTAGTATAATACACCTGCTGTGGTACATAACATGTGGTATATACAGATGGTCCTTGAATGACATGAGTTTTAACTATGTGGATCCATTTATATCCCGATTTTTTTCAATAAATATGGTCAAAATTGGTTGACTCCACAGAGACAGAACTGGGGATATGGAAGGCTGGCTATAGGACTTTGGCATCTGTGGATTTTGGTATTTGCAGCAGTAGCAGCAGCAGCAGGTCCTGGAAGCAATCCCCCACAGATACCCAGGAGTAGCTGCATATATGAAATGGAATACTATTCAGCCATGAAAAAGAAGGACATCCTGCCGTTTGCGGTTAACACAGGCAGACCTTGAGGACATTTTGCTAAATAAGACAGAGAAAGACAAATACTGTATTGTAACACTTATATGTGGAATCTAAAATAGGCCAATTCATAGAAATAGAGGATGGTGCTTATCAGAGGCTGGGGGTTGGGGGGAAAGGAGATATGTTGGTCAAAGACTGCAAACTTCCAGTTATAAACCAAGAACCACTTGGGATCTAATGTACAGCATAATGATTATCGTAATAAAACTGTATTATATAGTTGAGAAACAAATAAGAGCAATTGGTGTAGCAGTTATAAAGATCAAGAAAGACCTCTCAGTGCAGCTGCAAGTGATGCAGTTAGCTGCCAGCCTCCAGCCACTAACACCTTAGAGATCCTCCTCAGTTTTGCAGCTCAGGCCATTCTCTTTGCAGCCAATAGCAGAGCATGGTGGAGGTACTAATTCCTTAGCTAATTCTGCCTAACATGGAACCTCTCTAAAGGTCAACTTTTGCTCTGGAGCTCCCTCTTGGGTTGGCAGAGACAGTCAAATCTGCTTTGTGAAGAGGACTTTCTCCACTCTCCCACGTCATAGATATCAGATCTGCATAGAGGTCTAAAGGCTATTTCCACCCCATACTGCTTCCTCCTCCTTTTATCTTTCACTCCCCCAACAAACAGAGCACTTACACTCCCAATTCCATCATGATGTCTACTCCTTGTAAGAATCAACAAACATAAGGGAATCTTTGCTCTTTTTTTTTTCTAAATGTCTGTATTTGTATATACACATGTTTATGTCTGACATATAATTGAGTCCTATAATATATTTAACAATTTTAGTGTCTTCACATTAAACATTAGAAAGTTTTCCTGTCATTAGAGCTTATTTCATCAAAACATTTTCAAAGGCTAAATAATGATTACATATTTGTGTAAAGTATCTCATTGAATTCTCACAACACAAACTCAAAATAGGCAATATTAATACTATTTATATTATGAGGGAACTAAGTTTATGGAAGTCAAGAAATTTACTCGCAGGTACAAAGTAAGCAGAGCTGGGGAGTAGATCCACCATGAGGACCTAGACTTGCCTACTCTGAGCTCATGCTGCTCCTGCCTTGAGGAGGCTTGGACCCTACCATACCCTCAGTTGCAAGACTCTGCATTTAATGGCAACATTGTACCTCTATTCCCTGTAGCACTTATCCTAGCCCTGGACAAAGAAAAAAAATGGATATTAGAATAATGTTCATGGCCCCTCTCCTTAATTTAATTATTGTCTCCAAGCTATTGTACAGAAAGTAGTAACAGACTTTCATTCACTCTTTAAAAAGTTGTGTGGTATCTACTATATGCAGGAAGACCTCAAACACACCTTTGTTATCTCTATGGACGGGGAGGATAGATAATAGCTTAGTACAATTCCAAGTGATAGACAACATGATAGAACTTTACAGAAGGTTCTATGAGAACATAACCTGAGGAACAGAGCTACAGTGAAAGTTTTTGAAAAAGCTGAGCTTAGTAGATTTATTGAGGCTTTCCTGGTGGCACTAATGGTAAAGAACCCACCTGCCAATGCAGGAGACACAAAGAGACATGGGTTGGATCCCCAGCTTGGGAAGATGATCTGGAGAAGAATGGCAACCCACTCCAGAATTCTTGCCTGTGAAATCCCATGGACAGAGGAACCTGGCAAGCTACAGTCCATAGGTTGCAAAGATTTGGACATGACTGAAGCAATTTAGCATGCAGTAGACTTATTAAGGACTTCCCTGGTGGCTCAGACGGTAAAGCGTCTGCCTACAACGCGGGAGACCTGGGTTCAATCCCTGGGTTGGGAAGATCTCCTGGAGAAGGAAATGGTAACCCACTCTAGTATTCTTGCCTAGAAAATGGCATGGACGAAGGAGCCTGGTAGGCTACTGTCCTTGGCGTCACAAAAAGTCAGACACAACTGAGCACTTTCCAACACAGTAACAATATGTGCACAAAGAATTCAAAAGGTAGTTAAGGTTAAATGAGGTCGCTATGGTGAGCCCTAATTCAATGTGGCTACTGTGCCTATCATAAAAGGAAATTAGTACAGATACACAGAGAGAAAAAAGCATGTGAAGGCACAAGGAGAAAAGGGCCATATAAGCCAAGCAGAAAGGCCTCAAGAAGAACCAATCATGACTTGGCCTTGACCTTGGCCTTCCAGCTTCTGGAATCATTAGAAAATACATTTCTTTTATTCAACCAACCCAAACTATGGTACTTTATTATGGCAGCTCCAGATAACTAGTACAGGAGACGAAGCTAAAAAGTTAGGCAAGAAATTGATTAGGGAGGTCCTTATATGACATGTTTAGGAATTCATGCTTTTATTCAGAAGACAATGGGGAGCTACCAAAAGATTTAAATCAAGAAGAGATACAATAAAGTTTATGTTTAACTCTCATACTTAATAATTCTACTTCTATCCCTACCTAGCTCTTCAATGATGAAAGTCAATGGGTCTGATGGGAAATGGAAGTTATTATTCAGTGACTGGTTCTTACTAATTTGATCAGGCTTCAGCTTCATTCTCCAGCAGTTCCATCTCTGCCTTGTCCTTGTTTCCAGCATTTTTTCCCCATAGAGTAATCTTTGAGTCCACAATTAAGACTCTTCTTCCAGGCCATGAGTCCTGCCTGACTCACCAAATCTCATCACCACTCATGACCCTGCATGACCTTTAGAGAACACTGCAAAGACTTAAAAGAGTTGCAAAATTGAGTATTTCTAATAGATGCCCAATACTGAGCCCATATTGGGAATCCCACTTAGATGAGCATAGCAGAAAAGAGGAGTGATGTCTGTGGGGTGGTCAAGGGACGAACAGTCTGGAGGCACTTATCTCTGCCTTCAATTTCTAGCCAGCCTCTTTATATGTGCCAGGATAATGGAGGGGGAAACCAAAGGAATTTGTTTTCTGGAGTTGTGGTGAGAGGTAGAGTGGCTGCATGTGATGGGGTGGTTAGCAGAGATTTATCCTCCTGTGCTTCACATGTCACACAGCACGGGGCCTGTGAGGGGTCTTGCTGTTTGGGAAGGAATTATTCAGGTAATTCCTGAGTGTTATTCAACAGTTTGTATAGCTGCCCCATCCCTGTTCCTTGTTTAGTGTGTCAGGGTTCATGCAGCATGTCATATATCAATCTGTTACATCTCTTCTTCAATTTCTGGGAGAAAATAAAGGCACAAAGTAAGACTTGCTTTTACCCTCTATGTAACATGACTTCGTGTATTTTCTTCTTAATTTTTCTGCCTGTATAAAATGAGTTGGTAATTAATAACCACTTTATTTATAAAATTATGAGTGGGAACAAGATGCTGCTATTTCCTCATAAAAATTATTTTCATGACACTTGATATTGTCCCACTCAAAGAAGGCAGTAAAGATTCATTGTTATACTTGGAGACATTGGGCAGAATGCTCAATAGACACAATAAATTGATTAGAGTGGGCTCTTTTTTTATGGTGGTAGGGAGAGTGGGTGGTGAGTTTGGAAGTGATTTCTTATAGTTAAAAATATAAGAATCTAAGCTCCTTTCCAAGTTATAAGCAATTGACTCATCTTCTCAGGTTGCTATAGGTGAATTCACCTTGGATCCCATGCATGGGCTTAAGACCACCATATCCCAATGCACTTCAGTTCTTCTCAATTAGCCTTACCAACGATGTGGCATATTCTATTTTTCAAAACTGACCATAGCAATATTTCTAGCCTCACATGCTTTAGAAACTTGTTACTCTCCCACCAAGAGGTTTCCCACCCAGTTTCCTTTCCTCTTGAAACTGGGCCAGATTTTGTGAGATAAATAGAATGTGGCAGCACAGTCATCCCTTGGTATCTTCAGGGGATTGGTTCCAGGCGTCCCTGAATACCAAACTCTGTGGATGCACAAGCTCCTTAATATAAAAACGGCACACTATTTGCATATAACCTACACACATACTCCTGTATACTTTAAAGCACCTCTAGATTACTTACAATATTTAATATGATAGAAATGATATGTAAATAGTTGACATATGAGGTAAATTCAAGTTTCACTTTTTGAAATTTTCTGGAATTTTTATCACAAATATGATCCATGATTGGTTGAATACATACGTGCAAAACTCAAGGATACAGACAGGTGACTATAATTCTGTATGTCTCCAGAGATTGAGTCATCAAAGGCCATACAACTTCCATCTGCCTCTCTCTTCTTTACTATGTTCATCTTTGGGAACAAGTCATCACACTGTAAGGTAACCCAGGACCCATAGTAATGTCTTGCATAGGTGTTATGACTTTGGCCCCAGTGAAAGTTCAAGGTGATAGCATTACCTACCAGATATGTGAGAGAACAAGCCTTCAGATGAGTCTAACCCTCCAGCTTCAAACTTCCCTTAGTGGAGTGGTCCTAGTCCCACTGAGCCCTGCCTAAATTGCTGATGCATGAACAAACTAAAATCTGTCATTGTTTTAGGATGGCTATCCTACAGTAATAGTAACCAAAACAAGTGAGCTTATTACCAACAAGACATGGTTTCCATCATGTTAAGGATAAGGGGCAGCATTTTGCAGTTATCTTTGAGGCTAAAATTATGCAGTGGGAAAAAGCACAGGCTTTGGAAATAGAAGAATCTAAGTTCATATTCCAGAACCTACTACCACCTGGGTGACCTCTTGCTGATTACCAAACCAACAATAGTTAGAAGGGGACTTCTTACTCACTACACTGTTGTAGGGACCAATTGAGAGCCTTTAAAGCACTTAATACAAACTAGCATACACTGTCTTAGGAACTAACATCTCTGAATAAGAAGAGTTCAAATTTTTAGGGACAGGAAGCCACACTTTGGGAAGTAGGTTATTAAAAGTAGTAACAGAAGGAACCTCTTCCACTTTCACCCTTTGTCTCCTGAATTTGTCACATTTTGGTTATGGAATTAAAAAGTACCATATTCAAGTCATTGGTCTATTACATATCACCTCCACTTAATAACAGTGTCGATGTCCTCAGACTTCATTATGGTTTGGTGGATTAGATATCAATTAGTTCATGTTGGGTAACTTGGATTGTGTGACCATATGATATATCATAATCAGTATCTAAATCTTTACTTGGCCTAGTAACAAGCAGGAGCCAGCAACATCCCCGATTGCCACATACTTCAGCATCCTTATATGAGCTGGTATAAGGCCTCAGTGACAGAGTAGCTTGCACTGCAGCCTGGCCTTCTGCAGATCTTGCTTTGCTCCAGGACTTACTCAAATGTCAGTTGCTAAGTTAATGAGTGAGAAGAGCACACTCACATTGGTATATACTGCTTTTAAAATTCAGAGATGATTGTGCCTCTTTCTTAATGGTAGGAAACTTACCTTTCACTTTGGAAGGAATATTCCAACAAGCCCCAGACATCTAAAATCTTAGAAAAGATTCTAAAGAAACAGACCCCTGAATTTTCATGATGTTATATCTCACCCTCTGGACACATTTATCTTATTTAGGCTTCTAGGATTTCTGTCTTGCACTACTCCTCAGGTCCAGTCAATATAATACGTGATCTATGGGATGTCAGGAGGATCAAGGTTCTGCTGTCTGTTACAACTGAGCAGAGTAGGGTTGATAGGGCCCTCTTCCCACCAGGTGAAAGAAATTGTTTCTGCTGGTCCTTGTTGTTTAAATAGAGGAAAAAACAATATGATCAATATGCATATCAGCTGCCAAGGGCTGTTTAATTTTCTTCAATAAATATACCACATCTGGAGTGGTAGCTGTAAATGAAGTTACACCTAGGTTGATTTATGATACTCCATAGCCATTCTCTAGAATCCACTTGCCAAACACGGCAGTTGAATGAGATCATAGCAGGAGTCATCACCCCTGTAACTTTCAAGCCTTGGATGAGAGCAGTAATCTCTGTAGAACTCCCACATACAAAGCCTTGGCTCTGGTTTACACGCTGAAAAGAAGGGGAAGTTCCTGACCAATGTATTGATTTTGCCATTTGCTAAGTGTGTTTATCACAATTTTGTATTTAGCAACCGAGGAAATAACCACATGATGCTTAGATCCATTGGACCCACTATGAGATAGACTCTAAGCAAATTCCATGTAACAGATGATCTCCATAAATCCTAACAACTGAGAACATAGTTTTTAAAGTTTCATTTCAACATAGTTTTAAAGTTTCTATTGTTATACAACGTTTTCTATTGTTTAGCTCAAACTCAGTTCTATCCTAGTTAAAGATTCTAAGTTTCCTTCTAGAACTTCCTATATCATGGATCCAGTTATGGGTCTAGAAGCAATAAGGAATAGTGGGATGGGTCTAGGGGAGAATGAATGTCTCCCTGCAAGACACCTGCTTCAGAGGATCTTCAAGAGCTCAGTTGGTTTCCCATGCCCTGTCTTCAATATACATTCTTTCTCCAGCTCAAACAGATTATATTTAAAGTAATTATGAAAATTAACCATGTCACGGGCTATCAGTATTTTCCACAGGTAATTCTTTTAATGTTTTGTTTAAGATCATTCAGTTTCTTATTTTTAATAATCCTTTACCTGAGATCAAGTAGTTGTGATTACCTCAGGAAAAGAAAACAGAAAATTACATACTTCAAGCAGAGAGAATTAAATATAGGAAAAGAGTTAAAAAGTATGAAAAGGACTAGAGGAGCAGAAAGAAGAGACGATGTCACCCCCAAATCAGAAAACCACTATCATGTCTGCAACGGAGCCAATAGCATACAGGGCCTAGGACTTCCAAAGGGTGCTACCCTTGCCAGAGTTGGAAAACCAGAAAGTATTGGTCTGCTGGAGTAAATGCATGGCTGTCTGGTCACCACTACTCTTAAAACCACCAGCTACTAGAGCAACTGCTGACACTTTCAGAGCCAGATTAAGCATTGTTCTTCCTTCTTCCTACTTTAAAAATCTCCCATCGGTGACTCTTTTTTGGCAAAATGTAACAAGAGGACTCAGACACGACTGAGCGACTTCACTTTCACTTTTCACTTTCATTCATTGGAGAAGGAAATGGCAACCCACTCCAGTGTTCTTGCCTGGAAAAATCCCAGGGACAGAGAAGCCTGGTGGGCTGCCGTCTATGGGGTTGCACAGAGTCGAACACAACTGAAGCGACTTAGCAGCAGCAGCAGCAACAAGAAGACAGCTGCCAGAATAGTCTGTGAAATATAGCTTGCAGAGTCCCATTGCCAGCAGTTCAGAGAATAGTCGAGAAGAATAGGCATAAAGCTGTAGAAAACAGATACATAACCAAATATAACTAAGTGGAAAGATACATTTGGGGATGTTGGTAGCAAGGAGGAGTTGCTTTAACAGCCCTGGGCTATTCTGTTACATGAAAAATCGGATAAATTCCCATTTGTTTAAACAGCCATTATTTGTATTCTCTGCTGCATTGGGCTGATTACTATCCCTGCCTGTAGAATTTGGTAAGGGGAAGTATGATGCTACAATATAGAATTGATTTATAAGGACCTTGAGAAGGATGACACACATATTGTCATGGGAAATTGGTTACCTTTATTATGTGGTGAGGGAATATTTGGCCTGTTTTTCACCTGCTGTAACTTGAACCACAGGATTTGTTCCTAGTAAGGCTGCAGTGTCAGGGAAAATGGCAGGAAATTCAGATTTCTTTTTTTTGTGTATGTGTGTATGCTGATTATTTTCTTGTCATTTTCAGCAATAATATCTTGATAGAGAAATATGAACTTAAATTAGACCTCACCAGTCAAAAAACCAAGATGGAAAGAAATAGGGCACTGCTAAGAGAGCTGTTCTCTGTCCTTGCCTGCAATCTAAATTGAATACGAATCCCATAATTTGTAGCCTAATAGAGTTGAAAGGCTGATTGCTTTTGTTTCCAAAACAGAAGAGTTATAAACTGTAGCAACGAATCTGCATTTGTAGTAACAAATGAGGCTGATGTCCCAGGTCTTTACCAAGCACAGCCCTTAAATAAGATTACAAAGAGCTTTGACAAGGAACCAGATTTTATATATATATATATATATTTATATTTATATTTATATTTATATATTTATATTTATATATTTACATTGAAACCTAGCATATGTATACATATTGGGTTGGCCAAAAATTCATTCAGAGTTTTCCATTAGATCCACTGTATACATGTATATAATTAAAACAAATACTTTGTGAAACAATATTTGCACTTATTCCTTGTGATGCTACCTGGTATTTTTGTATTCGATTCCATCCCTTTCATTTGTGTTTATTGTTAACCAATGCTGACTATGACCCACTAAACAGCCTTCATAACCAAATTTTAAAACATTTATCAAAATACTTCTCTACATCTTCACAAATCTTATTACAGTTTCATTCATGAACTCTATTTCTCTTTCACTTCTTTCTTTGCCCAATTTATACTATGTGGTATATCTTTCTCATCATCCTCTTGCATTCTCTCCATTCTGTTACTTCTCCTGCTGACCATCATATAATAGCTGTCATACTTAGTTAAATACAACTCTTCGACCACACCTGCACTAGAGTAGGGGACCATGACAGGAGAAATCACACAAGCAAGGTAAATTACTGACCAAGCCCGTAGTGCTACCTAAATATCTTCCTAAATTCCTTTGTCTATTCATTCATGCACTCTCCTAATAGGTGATTTTATGTGTTCTCTCCTTTCCTGGACATATTGCCATCTATTTCAAGCTCAGTCAGTTCAGTTCAGTCAGTTCAGTTGTGTCCGACTCTTTGCGACCCCATGAATCGCAGCACGCCAAGCCTCCCTGTCCATCACCAACTCCTGGAGTTCACCCAAACTCATGTCCGTTGAGTCGGTGATGCCATCCAACCATCTCATCCTCTGTTGTCCCCTTCTCCTCCTGCCCCCAATCCCTCCCAGCATCAGGGTCTTTTCCAATGAGTCAACTCTTTGCACCAGGTGGCCAAAGTATTAGAGTTTCAGCCTCAGCATCAGTCCTTCCAATGAACACCCAGGTTTAAATTCCTTGTTTTTTCACTGATAAAGGCAACTAAAAGAAAATGTCAACATGCTTAAACTGTCAAATCAACAAACCTATCTGCATGCACTATACTTTCCTTCTCTCATAGACCATAATATCAAGAGCTCCTCCCACGTACTCAACTCAGCTTCATATTCTTCCGCAGTCGTTACTTTTTACCTGCATTACTATTTGTACCTCTCTGCTGGATCACTCCCAAAGTTATACAAATATGCTGCAGTTCATGGGGTTGCAAAGAGTTAGACACGGCTTAGATACTGAAAAACAGCAATATAGCCCACATTAATAGAAAAATGCCTTGACCCTTCACTCTACCCCAGCTACTATACATTTCTGTGATTCCTAATATAGCAGAATTCTAGAGGTAACTTCTTGACTTCATCTCCTCCCAGTATTTCTTAAATCAACTCCCAGCAGGCTTTCTTCATCACCACCACCACCCCACAAAGATTCTACATCAGTTTCAATATGACTTCTCAGTCTTCATCTTCTTCAGTCGATCAGCCAACTATTAATAGATAGAGTGGATAACCTTTTTTATTTGGCCTCCAGAATACCATTCTCTTTGCCCTTTCATATCACATCCTGTTTTGTGAGTCACCTTTTTAAATACTTACCCATCTCCCAGACCTCTAAGTGTGTGCTAGGTCTTGGCTTTATACATCTCTTTTTTCAGAAATATTTTCAGTTATTTAATTCAGTCCCATGAGTTTTAATATTACCACTTTGATAACGATTCTCAAATGTATATCTCAAGCACAATTTCTACCCTGAACTTTACTCTCAAATATATAAAACTGCTTACTTGACATTTCCACTTCACTCTATTCTATCAGGGCTCTTCAAACCTAACACTTCCTCAAGTGAACGCTACTCATCTCAAACCTGCCTCTCCCCTAGTGTTTCCAGTCTCAGAAATGAAACAGCTTTCTTCTAATCATTCAGGCCCAAGTCCTTGACTTTGTTCTTTCACAGTCACATTCACTCACACTATTTATTCCACCTTTGAGTAAACCTTATGGGTTATTTTTTTCTAAATATTTATAGAACAAGTATTTTCAATTCTACTACTACCAACTGTTATAAGACACAATTCTTTCTTGCTATTAAAACATTATATATAGTTATAGAGTTTGTTTTCATATTCTACATCCTTGGCGCTTATATGTTTTAAATTCTGAATGTTTTTCAGACAAATCACAGTGGTGAAATTTACTGTTAAGTCTTTTGCACAATTTCAATATTTTCTGCCTGATTTCTAGACTGATATGTTTGGATAGTGATCATTTTAGTCTCAAAATGTGTGTTATAATTACCTTATATTGTAGTTTCTTTTATTAGTAATAGTGTCTTCATATCATAGTTTTCTTGCAAAATCATTTTAAGATACTGTCTTTGCTGTGAGGTTTTGTTCAATTATAATTAGATAATATAGCCCATACATTCTCTTCACCAAGAGTATATAAGTTTAAATACATGACAATACACTGCAATTGAGCAAAGGAATAAAGATGCTATATCAAGCCTTCAGTATTTGTGGAACTCCCACAAGGCAGAGTGAAGGGTGAGCATTATTATAACCTCCTTCTTTCTTAATCCCTCAATTTCCTCTAGCCAATCAGATATACCAAAAATCCCTGGAGAGTATATCTCTTCCAAGATAGCACCTTGCCAGAAGGCCTTTCACTCTGGATCTTTCCTTTCCTTTAGGCCAGGTGTGTGGATGCAATGCTTGAAGAAGCAGCAACCATCTTGCCTGAGGATGAGAGGCCTCAAGTATCAACTAGTAAATGTCAACATGTGGACTAAGATCCAGAAATGTCTGATTACAAAGCCCAAATGCTCTTAACAACTTTGATATACCACTTCACCAGAGCTGAAGTGAAATGAGCTTCATGAAAGGGAGAGGATTTCAGAGGAAAGCAGAGAAACAATAGCAATGAGAAATTAAGAATGATAAACTGGGTAAGACAATAAGATTTTAGGAGAGTAAGGAGTTTCCACAACAACGGGCCAAAAAAGAACTCACGTCCTTGGGACTCTTTAGAGGAACGATATTGTTATGAAGCATCAGTTCAGTTCAGTTGCTCAGTCGTGTCTGACTCTTTGTGACCCCATGAACCACAGCACGCTAGGCCTCCCAGTCCGTGACCAACTCCCAGAGTTTACCCAAACTTATGTCCATTGAGTCGGTGATACCATCTAACCATCTCATCCTCTGTCATCCCCTTCCCCTCCTGCCCTCAATCTTTCCCAGCATCAGGGTCTTTTCAAATGAGTCAGCTCTTCATATCAGGTGGACAAAGGACTGGAGTTTCAGCTTCAACATCAGTCCTTCCAATGAACACCCAGGACTGATTTCCTTTAGGATGGACTTGTTGGATCTCCTTGCAGTCCAAGGGACTCTCAAGAGCCTTCTCCAACACCACAGTTCAAAAGCATCAATTCTTTGGCACTCAGCTTTCATTATAGTCCAATTCTCACATCCATACATGACTACTGGAAAAACCATAGCCTTGACTAGAAGGACCTTTTTGACCAACTCCCAGAGTTTACCCAAACTTATGTCCATTGAGTCGGTGATGCCATCCAGCCATCTCATCCTCTGTCGTCCCCTTCTCCTCCTGCCCCCAATCCCTCCCAGCATCAGAGTCTTTTCCAATGAGTCAACTCTTTGCATGAGGTGGCCAAAGTACTGGAGTTTCAGCTTCAGCATCATTCCCTCCCAAGAACACCCAGGACTGATCTCCTCTAGAATGGACTGGTTGGATCTCCTTGCAGTCCAAGGGACTATTTATTATTAAATATGACACAGATAAATCAACTTGGTAGTATTAGATTCTAACTGTTGGTGTTGTTATAATGAAAATGGAGATTGTTAAATGCTTTGTGTGCTGCAGGATTTGTTTGATATCTACAGAGTTGGTAAAGAAAAGGGTGGTTAACATGTTTTGACATTTTGGCAAGCTTTTCCTACTTGCTAAAGAGGCAAAACTTCCCATGTTCTAGCATCAGCTCCCTGGATAGGAGTCTAATTTTTATATTGTGGTTTTTTTCCTTGAATAAAGATCAACTTTGTTCTTTTATTTCCATTTTATAAAAACAATCTTTTTATTCTAAAAATGTAATACTATAATATTACTATAAAAATAAAACTATTGGGCTTCATGGAATAAAATCTACATTTTCAGAAGTTTTTTCTTCGTATTGTAGGAATCTTGTAGTTTAAAGAGACTTGTGTGCACAGAGTATTTTTGAAACTTTAACTGTATTGGTTTAAACACAGCAGGGGTTCATAGGCAAAATTATTGAGAAATAAAACTTGAAGGTCAGTTGGAGCCAGGCTGTAATCTAACTGAAGAGGTCCTGGAACTGAAGAGGATCATGAAATTCAGGGTGGGGATTTGATGGTTACAATCTATGGAGTCAGAATAGAAAGATGGTAGCTTATTCAACAAACGCTTGCTGAAAATCTACGACTGTATCGGACTTTTGCAATTTTTGTGTCAGGAATTTTTTCTGTGCTTTATTGAGTATTTTTCAGATATTCCATAGTGTAATATAGTCTTGTTTTTAAGTTTGTAAGTACCTCCCTCTAAAATCTCTCTGCGCTTGACCAGTGATGACCAGAAAATGGAAGCTCTTGCAAATCTAGTCAGAAATGAGGGAAAATAGGGAGAACAAGTCTCTGTGGAAAATACTCTGTTACTAGTTTCATGAAGCTGAATTTTGAGCACCACTAATGGGAACACTGTGGCTGACCTGAATATCATGGCACTTGGGTAAATTCTGAAAGGCATCCAGGTTGAAAACCTCTTAGGAGTTTCCAGCTGGCAGGCAGCACCTGCTGTTATAGTCTAACACACACCCAGAGCTTGGGCATGATGTGCTGCCTGCTGCATTTATCATTTTGTCTGTGCCAGACATCAAAGTAGAAAATAAAAGTTGAATAAACATTTCTATAACCCAATTATGACAGATTTAACCAGGTGGATCTACCTGGAGTTTGAACCACAGAAAATTTCAAAAATCATCTTTCCCTTTGCTCAGTCTAAAGATTTCTCAACCTTAGCACTGTTAATTTTTGAGCTGGATAATCCTTTGTAATGAGGGGCTGTCTGTGACTTACAAAGATTTAGCAGCATCCCTGGCCTCTACCCACTAGAGGCCAGTAGTTTTCCTCCTCAGCATGTCCATCAAAAAATAAATAAATAAAATAAAATAACTGTGGACACTTCCAAATGTCCCCTGGGGACAATATTTCCCTCCCCTGGCCTCTACCCAGTTGAGAACCACTGCTCTATTTAGAGATTCAACCTATGCCTAAATATTCCAAATGACTCTGAGGTCCACAGAACCAAGAGAATGTTAAGAGAATATGGAATAAGGGCTCAGAAAAAGCCATTCAATTTGGCAGTGTGAACACCCTAGGAGATGAAAAGACACAATTCTAATGGAGTGAGAGTAACGTAAACTCGATTCAAGGTTTGAGAGAAAGAAAGATGTGCTTTTTTTAAAGTAGAAATTGGCTGCTTTTCTGTAAGTTGGCATGAAGGAAGAGAAGTAGGCTGATAGTTGGCAGGACTCAGTGCCTCACTGAAAGTTGTCCTGAACAAATAGAAACATGCGTTGTGTGTTCTTTTTGTTTGTTTGCTTAACTTAGGACTGTCCCTCCAGGAAGAATTTCAATCCAGAACTGTATTGTATGAGTTTAAATTCTGGGTACATCATTTCTGAGATGTATGTCCTTGAAGATTTTTTTAATCTCTTAAAGTTTGCATTTTCTTGTATGCAAAATGGGAATCATAACTCCCAAACTTGAAGGATCCTAGGATGTGAAAATGTGATGATATCTGTGGGAATGTGATACACGGCCTTCCCAAAATAGAACAGCTATAGAGTTGGTACTGAGGACACACAGGTTCTACGTGTGGTAGTTTCCACAGTGACTACTGAGGGTCCTTGCAGTCCAGGTGCAGTGAAGGTTGACAGCAAGATACGGACATGGCCTGGCAGGCATAATAGAGAGGAAAGATGAACATTAAAAGACTTGGCTGAAATACAGACCCAGACTGAGCCAATAATCACCTGCTTTCTTAATAAATATCTGAAATGGGTGAACAGAGAAGGATTGCAATGTCTAATCTGCTAGGAGCATTGGCAGGCAAGAGAGATGACAGGTAAAGAGCTGTGGAAAGTTTGGGAATGGAGACACCCAGGCCAGCCTCTTAGTGGGACAGCAGGGAGGAGTGCTGCATGATTCTGTGGTCTAGGTGCTGCCTACACCGCCAGAGCACACCTTCTCTATAGGAGTGAGACTTTGTGCTGAAATCCCAGTCTTCAAGTGGCATCTCTCCCGTGTAACTGCTCAATAAATATCATATGAGTGAGCAATAGCATTGAAGCATAAATGAGGGAAATAGCTTCTTTTCTGAAATGAACTCTTCTTTCAAACCTTTTAAATTTTTATAGCAATTAAATTGCAAATTACAAATCATGTTGGTAAATTTTGTATGTCAACTTGATTGGGACTTGGAGTGTGCAGATATTTTATCAAACACTGTCCTACTTGCCTGGGAGGATGTTTTTGGATGAGATTATCATTTGAATCAGTAGAATGAGTAAAGGAGATTGTCCTACTTAATGTGGGAGACCTGAATCCAAACAGGTGAAGGACTGAATGAAACAAAAAGGCTCATCCTCCCATGAGAGGGGAGAGTTCTTTCTGATTAACTGATTGCACTGGCATATCAGCCTTTTCTCATGTTGGACTTAGACTGAAACATCAGTTCTTGCACCTTGAGCCTACCATTCTGGACTGGAATTTATACCATCATCAGCTCTCCTGATTCTCAGGCCTGTGTATTCCAACTGCAACTCTATATAATGGATGTAACTTAATTTTTATATTTGCTGTTTAACAGTACCTTGTTTTCAATATAAATTACTATAGACATTTGTAGAATTAAAATCAATTTTAAGGCAATGATAGTGAAAAAAAGTTGCAAATCTGTGATATCAGATTGGCTCTAGGGTCATAATTGGGTTCTGTTTTTTTCACATTGAATCCATGCATATATTCCTGAGAATTTTTGAGAGAGGATTTTTAATCTGTAGTTCTTATTTGGATGATAACCTAAATTAATATTTAATCAGTTATAAACTTTATTTCTCAGGTGGTAATGCCCAAATGAAAGATATTTTGATACTTGGAGCTGTTAAATCAGTGCTTCTCTGAGCTAGACTTTTAATTTAAAGGAATTACTCTATTATTCATATTTAAGAAAATCTAGTTTGGGGAAGAACCCTGGGATGAGTATCAGGATGACAGCAGGATCTAGCCCTGGCTCTGCTAACAACATTTGATAAGTCACTGTAGACAACAATTTTGCTATCCATGAAACAAGTATTTTGAAGTTTATTGATTTCTGAGTTTCCTCCTCAGCTTTAAATTTCCATGTTTCTAAGGATACTGAAGTTAGCAGGGGAAGCAGAAGAGAATAAAAATGTGAACAAGATTGTACAAATTTCAAGAAAGGTGAAAACGGTACCTATAAAGCAGTGAAAACAACCATAAATCAAGTATTTCCTTTTTTAAGTCCTGTATTTGTAGCATATATATGTCAGGCATGGTTCTAGACATTTGGGATTTATCAGTGTACAACTCAAAATCTCTGCCCTCAAGAAGTTTGCAATGAGGGCAGATTTTAATAAATAGGTAAGTGGATTAAAAAGAAAATAAGTAAATGAATAAATGAATTAACATATCAAGTATGGAACTTTCATGGTGGTCTAGTGGTTAAGAATCTACCATGGAATGCAGGGGATGTAGGTTCAAGCCCTGGTTGGGGAACTAAGATCCCACATGCTGCAGAGCAACTAAATCTGCTTGCTGCAACTAAATCTGCTTGCTGCAACTACTGAACC
Organism: Budorcas taxicolor; assembly: GCF_023091745.1. Classification (NCBI taxonomy): domain Eukaryota; kingdom Metazoa; phylum Chordata; class Mammalia; order Artiodactyla; family Bovidae; genus Budorcas; species Budorcas taxicolor. The sequence goes on from NC_068919.1 coordinate 73,074,856, forward strand.
CACGGGCCAAACTAGAGAGTCTGCCTGCCACTATGAAAGATCTCACATGATGCAAAGAACTCTGTGCCACAACTAAGACTCAAGACAGCCAAATAAATAATAGTATATATATAATATGCATGTATTATATATAAAATACATGCATATTATATATATATATACATATATATATATATATATGTATATATATATATATATATAGTGTAGGAAACATTTGTGCTTTAATTGAAAATGATGTACTGTCAGGAGGATAACCCTCTAGTTTATCTGCTTTTAGTCATTCATCTTTCAGCAATTCTACAGTTCCATAAGTTGTAGACAACTGATAGGCAATGTAGAAGAAACCTTGTACACTTGCAAACTCTGTCCTGTCTAGAAGTACATTTGGCTTCTCTTCATCTCTCTCCACTTTCCTCCACTCCCTGCAAAAAGAAAAAAAAAAAAAAAAAAAGCCTATTTTGTCTCTATTTGCACATTCATTTCAATATCCCTTATCTACAAGTTTGTCTAATCCACAGATTTGTATGATGTTAGTTAAGGAGTGGCAGGGAATCTTTGTTTAGTTTTATGTCTTCTTGAGGCTTGTGATTTTAACTTTTTCTAAAAGTTACCTTTTTAACAATGGCTGAAACCTATGAAGGAAATAAGCAAAGTTAGTGAGACAGAGATGAATGAGCCTGGAGGAGGGTCTGAACAGCTTTAGACCTGCTGGTTAGGGAAGACCTCTTAGAGAATGCAGCCATTGAATTGAGAGCTGGCTGATGAAAGGGGGACACCTCAGAAGCCTAGTCATTCCAGGAAAAGGGAGCTAGAGGGGCAATGGTCCTGAACTGAGAATTTCTTTGGTGTGTTTAAGCTACCAAAAGAAGGCCAGCACGTGTGGCTGGCATATGTGGAGCAAAAGGAATATAGTATATGATAAAGAAAGATATATAGGTGAGTCTCAGGTGTTTACAGCCTAAGAAACTTTGATAGTATGTTTGGATTTTATTCTCAGTGCAATTAGAAAGACATAAAAATGATTTGGATTACATTTTTAAATAGTATCTATGGCCAATACACTTGACTTACCGCTTTACATGGGGCTTCCCAGGTGGCACTAGGAGTAAAGAACTTGCCTGTCAGTGCAGGTGAAGCAAGAGACGTGGGTTTGATCCCTGGGTCAGGAAGATTCCCTGGAGGAGGGCATGGCAGCCCACTCCAGTATTCTTGCCTGGAAAACCCTATGGACAGAGGAGGCTGGCGGGCTATAATCCAAAGGGTCACAAAGAGTCTGACACGACTGAAGCAATTTAGCATGCATGTATTGCTTTACCTGTATTACTTCAGGCAGTCCTCACATAAGTCTATGGAATAGGGATTATTACATTCCCCACTTCATAGGTGAGGACAATAAGGCTCAGAGGGTAAGTGAACAGTTATTATCTACAATGTAATGATAATTATTTATCAGTGTAAATAACAGGTGTTTCTATCTACTGTTTGTAAAATGATTGTGATTAAGCTTGAAGATATTTGATCATAATCAGTAATACTTTCCTGAACCATTACACTGAATTAAGTTTTGTAGACTTACTTTACAGAGTTTCTTGTGCTCTCTTTTCAGATTATTTTCTGGCCTTGCTTTCAAGAATTCTTTGAAAAGTAAATTTTGATTCTTAGGTTGAGTTAATGCCAGTACTGAATCAATGCTGATTGTGAACGCGTTGGTAAACTTTCCAGCTTTTATATTATTTCTGTGGGGATTTACTTGTACATATAATGAAGCATACAGTAGCTTGCATTTTGTCTTAAACACAGAAGATAGTTAATTACTGTAATCATATAATATACTTAAAATGACATGTTTCTCAGACCTACCTACTATATCAACAGCCAATAAAAATACAATATGTTTTATCAAGTTTATGATAGCTTCTAGGTTGCATTTGCAACTTGATTATTTTCAAAAATCTTATTATTAACATTGATACCTCACTGTTTAAAGCTTATAGTATTCTCATTATTAGAGTAGGGAAATATCATTTTTTGGGAAAAACCAGTGAATTAGCAAGTAAAATTCTGCCAATGAATTGTGATGAGACTTGTCAATATCTGCAATCTCTTTAGCTTGATATCTTAGCTTTTCAGGAATTGTAATCCTTATTCATGATGGTCTTCTGACTTTCCTGTCATGATCAATTTTACTTTCTTTTCTTAGCTAGACAAGTTTACTACGTACTCAACTTGGAAGCTTTTTCATCTCAAAATACAGATGATTTTGACAAGCCAGACAATAGCAACTTGGACACACACCGAAATGAACCACCAGTGGTTTCTTTGAAGAAGTAAAATGACTATTTTTTGTGATAACATTTCTCCCCAGGTCCCCTGAATCATTGAGCTTGGCTGCATCTCAATTTTCCTTTCAGCAAAAATGGAGAAGAGAAAAAAACTGGGATGACTAGCTAAGCAAAACACAAGCTGCTTAAAGACTAAAGAAGCACAAGGCTATTTCAGGAAGGGCAGTCAACTGGAAGTTTGAAGTCAAAAACTATCAGCTTGTTGGATCTAAAGAGTTTAGGATTTTATACTTTACAAGAGAAAATAAAGCTACACCAATCTTCCTATATGAGTGTGTGAGTGTGTGTGTGTGTGTGTGTGTTGATATCGATATACTCATTGTGCATTTTACGTTTATTTTAACTAGATTTTCCAAGCCAGATGGCTATGTTTGAGCAGATACCTTCTACACCCACAGTTGTACTATGAAAAACAAAAATAAAACACTAAGCATATTAAAATGTGTAAATATTTTCTCCTACTGATTTTGTTAGCTGAGTATCTCCTGTGTATCTTGCTCCTGCTTTAGCCTATCAGTTCTATTCTCTTAATTCACATTTTACTTCAGATTGGGCAGAATGCCTCTGAGGTGAAGGTAACTGATCTCCCTGGACTCCCAGGTTACCCCAGTGAAGGAGTGCTTTTATTACTTGCCCAAGCTTAAAAAACACTGCTTGTTAAGCCTAAGAGATCATAAAACTGTCCTTAAAAAACCCAGAAATAGGATGCCCATGTGCTATACTAATCTCTCTTGGAGAAGAAATAGCAAACAGAATAACTTTTTTCATACAAATTAAGCAGAGTATGGTTAAGGAAAACGAGTGACTGCTTTTCTGACAAGACCTTGAAGGCTTTTGTTGACTACCTTATTCTATGCACAGGAGCTATTGTATAAATTAAGATATCCAGATATCCATATGTTAGGGATCATTTTTAAGGGAAAAAAGCCTACTTACAGTTTAGGCACCACTTACAATTAGGATATAAGAGGTTTCATTAAAAACATCAAATAATGATAGGAAAACATTATAGGCTGAGTCAAAACAGTTACTCTAACTAGGTTAGAAGTTCACTTTGAAGTTCAGATCAATAAATATACTGCTTATTTTCAAGGTGGCAGTTAAAACTGTCATTTTCCTTGTATACTGAACATTAAACATCACTAATTACTAACAGTCCTTTTTCAAAATGTTTAATGCATAGATGAATTGTTAACAAATTTTATATGTTTGTTAATTACTTAATATGTCTTTGTTGGACTCTATTGCCTCAGTCTAGCACCTGTTATATAGCTTCTTTGAAGGTTAATGGAGCAGAAGGATGGAATTACATTACACAGAGAAAAATATAACAAAAGGAGAAGAAAGGAAAAATACTAGCCTTTCAGAAGCACATACTGGAAAAAAATATCTTATGGCCTTTCATTGCTTTCGACATGGATTTTAAGGATTTTTTTAAATTAGATTCTCAATCATATGAAGTCACCCAACTCTTACCCATTCTAGGTTTCCACATAGCTTTTATCTGGGACTCTAAATATAGCTTAGAACTGTAGTCCTGAAATCCACTAAAACCACTTTTTACTCTAAACTCTGTTTCAACCTAATCAGGACCCACATTGTGTAACCAGGCAAAAAACCTGAAGGCAATGAAATGGGACAAAAACACACAAGGTCCAAATGGCCTTGGGTTCTCAAGATGGCCTGCAAAGCTGTCTGCAACTTCTTGCTGTTAATGAATCTTGATGGAACCCTGAGGTGGAAAATTTGGATGATCCCATTATCCTGGAACCATCCACTCTCCACCAAATTGTTTTATCTGCTTCTCTTTAAAATGGTAAGATGTCCCATTTGAAATTTTAAAAGATAAATAAATAATAAAATGCCCTATCATCCAGCTATTCCACTTTTGGCTATTTATCTACAGAATAAAAAAAAAAACCACTAATTTGAAAATAAATATGCATCCGTATGTTCATCACATTATTATATACAATAGCCAAGATGTGGAAGCAATCTAAGTGTCTAATGACAGATGAATGGATAAAAAAAATGGTATATACAAGGAATGGAATATTACTCAGCCATAAAAAAATGAAATCTTGCCATTTGGGACAACATGGATGGATCTTGAGGGTGTTATACTAAATGAAGTAAGTCAGGCAAAGACAAATAGCATATGATTTCACTCATATATAGAATATAAAAAGCAAAAAAGCAAAACAAATGAACAAAGCAAACCAAACCAAACAAACATGGGAACAGAGTTCAGAGTAGTGATTACCAAAGGGGAAGAGGTAGAGGAGAGGTAAAATGGGTAAAAGAGTTCAAGAGTATAATAATGAATGGAACTACTTTTTGGTGGTGAGCATGCTGTAATGGATGCAAAAGCAGAAATATTTTGTTGTAGACATGAAACTTACAACATGTTATAAACCAGTTACAACAATAAAAAGTATGATAAAAGGAGCTACTCAGGCAGCCTCCAGAATTCTTTGTTCATCAATATTTCAATGTTTAGTAGGAAAACTCTCGATTGATAAAGTACAAATATCAAGACTAAACTTTAAAAAATTGCTTACAAAGAGCCGATGAAACTTAGAGCCTGTTTTATGAATAACAGTAGGCATCTCTTGTGGAAACGATAGCTTATGTCTATGTGAACTTAAAAGCCTTCAAAGCAGTTTTACATTATATTCAACTTGATTCTTATGCTTGTCGAGATAGGATAGTTTTTATTGTAATGACAAACCACTCCAGCATATCATTGGCTTAAAACAATAAAGGTATATTTTTGCTACTTGTTTATCATGGGTTATCTGGGGAGGGAGTCTTGCCATGTATCATCCACACTTAGGCACCCAGGCTAAGGGGCCCTATCTCTGCATTTCCAAGATTGGAAAGATGATGAAAGGGAGTATGGTGACTCGTGTGCTTACTCTTTTTTTTTTAATTGGAGTATAATTGCTTTACAATGTTGTGTTAGTTTCTGTTGTACAATAAAGTGTATCAATTATATGTATACGTGTATCCCCTCCCTCTAGAACATCTCTCCTACCCTCCCCCCATCTAGGTCATCACAGAACACTAAGCTGCTGTTTCATACATAGTAGTGTATATACGTCAATCCTAATCTCCTAATCTGTCCCACCTTCCCCCCCTTTCCCATCTGTGTCCACATATCCATTCTAACATCTGCATCACTGGAAATAGGTTCATCTCTACCATTTTTCTGGGAGTTGGTGATGGACAGGGAGGCCTGGCGTGCTGCGATTCATGGGGTCGCAAAGAGTCGGACACGGCTGAGCGACTGAACTGAACTGAACCACCATTTTTCTAGATTCCACATACATATGTTAAAATACAGTATTTGTTTTTCTCTTTCTGACTTACTTCACTCTGTATGTATTCTTAAATTATCTGCTTGAAAGTGATTCATGACACTTCTGATCATAGTTTTGGGGTCAAGGCAAGTCACACAATTCCTTCTAATTTAAGAAGTAAGAAAGTTTAATCTTGTCTATGTCTAGAAAGAAAAGAACTTGAATGGCTGGATGAGATCAGTGACTGTCATATTCCTTTTCATATCTCTATGAGGAAATATAGCTAGTAAGGCAAAGCCATGAAAACCAGGAACGTTTCTCTAAAACTGGTGTCTAGTGAAAGAATGGAAAGTGACCCACTTGTGACAATGCTTTCCCTTTTTTTCATCAGTATTTTCCATTCACCATGCCACAATGCCTAAAATTTTATTCTTCACTTCTCTAGACTGAGCAAAGCCTTGCTTAAAAGGCTACTACCTTTCCTTACATATTACTGTGCTAGTTATTAAGAGATGATGGGAAGATGCTCTTCAGGATGGATAGGGGTTCCTGAGTGCAGCATGGGAGATAATGAGGTCTCTTAGGACTCTTGTAGTATAGCGAGGTGAGGAGGATGGGGGTTAAGAGGCTCTTTTTACTGAAAGGCATGCCAGTCTCTCTATAGTTCCTGGGATAAGATCTCTGTAGAAGGCAATGGCACCCTACTCCGGTACTCTTGCCTGGAAAATCCCATGGATGGAGGAGCCTGGAAGGCTGCAGTCCACGGGGTTGCTGAGGGTTGGACACGACTGAGCAACTTCACTTTCACTTTTCACTTTCATGCATTGGAGAAGGAAATGGCAGCCCATTCCAGTATTCTTGCCTGGAGAATCCCAGGGACAGTGGAGCCTGGTGGGCTGCCATCTATGGGGTCGCACAAAGTCGGACACGACTGATGCGACTCAGAAGAAGCAGCAGATATTTTTACAGATAATACACTGTGAAGGAGTTAAGTTATATGTCCTCCTGAAGTTATATTTCTCAGAAAAGTAAAGAGAAAATTAAAGGCAAAAGAAGAATTAAACATGATGCATTTAAACTGTGAACTTAATGAAAATTCAATGAGAGACAGAATATCCTTGAAATTGCTATGCTAGCACTATCCAAGTAATTGTCCATTCCAGTGAAGGTCATTTGGGACACTGAAATTCAGAATTAGAATCATGGAAGAAGAGATACCTGAGGAGATGTGGAGACACACTTCTGCTAAATATACTGAAGTCACCTTAGACAGAAAGAATTGGAAGTTGATACCAAAATCATTCTCTGTATTATTTGCTTGCAATATGTAAGTGCCTTTTTATATTAACAAGGTGCCTTGGTGCTCTTGATCATGAAGCTTTTTTGAAGCTTTCATGAAGTCTCATATCAACTTCTGAATTTTTTTCTTCTAGTGTTCTTGTAAAACAGTAGCACATTTTCAATCCAAGTTTTATTCATTCTTTTTACTCTAAAGCTCCAATGGAAAGATACAAGTGGCTTTAGGCAAGTCATCTATTATGATAATAATTTTCCATGCTTAAATTAAGAAGTACTAAGATATATCATAATTTTAAAATATGAAGGATTTTGCTCAAGCTTTTTATGAATTGTTAGCTTCAGGCAGATTTTTATATTTAGGGTATTACAAATGATAGACATTTTAAATTGTTGGAGACAGTTAAAAGTTTTAATGAAGTTACTGCATTGTTTTATTCTAAAATATATGATAATAAGCATTTTCTTCCTTGTTTATCTTACTTTTTCCCATTTAAGAATAAATACTTAAATCCATCTATCCTGTTAACATTTACTGTTCAATTCCTTAACATTAATCCAGTATACACCTTTTAGTCATTAAGATTTCATCTTGATTTCCAGTTTTTCAATTTGCAAAGCATTTTTTAATAAAGTTTGAAAAGAAATTGCCTAACATTATTGTTTTACAATTTTATGCTGTATTTTTATTATCAAAATAAAACTATTCACTATTTACAAGGATGTACTAAACAACAGGGGACTATAGCCAATATTTTGTAATAACTATAAATGTATATAAAATCATATAATTTTTTTAAACTAAAGCATTTACTATCTTATGATATTTTACAAAACATAATATATTAATCAGATCCATTGCTGAAATATATTCATAAATTTTTACATTAGTGTCAGTCTTATTTTGAATTCCTATATAAAAATCAGGATATGCTACTCAACGCACTCTTTTGACACACTGACCACTGAAGTAGGAAGACCACCAGAACTGGAGCTCTGGCTTTGCCTCTTAATAGCTTTCAGACTTGAACCTAGCCATTTACTAGCTCATCTATGACATGCATCAATAGGAAATAGTATCTGTCATACCTTTCCTAGATTTTGTGTTTTGAAAATCAAATAAGTTTAAAATCTTAAAAAAATACTTTGACAATCCTAAAGCATTATAGAAACTTAATTGGCATCACTGTTGAATCATTGGATTTGTTTCCTTACTCTTTGAAGTAAAGAGTTCACTTTAATTACAGTGAGAAATAGAAATATTACTAAAAGGCTTAGTTTACTTTTGTGTCAGTTGAAAGCCTTGAAGATTACAAGTGCCAACATTCTGTGTAGATTATTTGCTATCTTGTTTTTATTATGTGTTCTTACTGAGTTTATGTCATGATTAACTGTGTTAAGAGAAACAAAATCAAATTTCTGGTTTTACATACAATTTAGGACCTAATATTTTGCATACTTTGACAACAATCTCTTCTCAATCCTAGAGGGAACTTGATCTCTTTATGCAGAGCCAATGAAATAGGGAGATAAGCCGGCCAACAGGACACAGATGTGTTTAAATTGGAATGAGGGAGGCCAGGTGGCTGATATGGTGGACCCATCTCTCTTCTCCAAGATATCAGGTATGATTGGTTCATTCCAAACTCTTCAGAAAAAAAAAATATAATCCTTGAAGAAATGTAACTGAATCCAAATGGATATGAGAAAATTTATCAGAGATCCAAAAGATAAGTTTAATACAAAGGAAGAATTTATTTACATATATATTTTTAAAAATCCAAATATCAAAAATATATAAAATGATAAATGAATTGATATGGACATCTATTTAAATTAAAAGATGTTACACTTTCTCCCTAAATATTATTGGATCAACAGACTCTATCACTTTAACAGTAAATGCCTCCTGAAAAATGACTGGTCCTCCCAAATGTGGTTTGATTCTTTATCTGTTTATCTAAAATAACTTTAATGTTTCTCTTGACTTTTCCCCCTACAGTTTCTTGCCTATGGGTAATTCTCCTTCACTAAAGCAGCAAAACAATCATGATGTTCTTTATCTGTGGTGGAAAGAAATCAAATTAAGGGTCTGTGGTTTCTGGCATCATTAAGAATGTTAGACTTCCCATTTCAAAGGAAAAGGAAACTGCATTTTTCAAATACCCTTTCTCCATTTCCTGAGAATCTTATTTGGGTAATTCTAGTAATAAGATAATCATCACATGGGTGCTTTCAGCAAATAACAGAAGGATGGAAAAGAGGAACTGTGTTTTCACTAATGCGTAGGATGTGTACAATAAGAGGACCAAAATCTACCTGTACAGGACTTTCAGGGAAAACAGTTTTCAAGATATTTTAAAATATGAGTCTTATTATCACACTCAAACTACCAACCTATTTGGCATCAACTGGACTTGAAAGCAGAGTCCCCCTCCCCTCCCACACACATCTCTACAGCTGCAGTCAATTCCTTTTATTTTCTTTAATTTATTCATTTATTTATTTTTGAGTCTGTTGAGACTTCATTGCTGCATGCAGGATGTCTCTAACTGCAGTGGTGAGCAGGGCCTACTCTTCCTCGTGGGGTGAGGCTTTCTCATTGTGGTGACATTTCTTCTTGGTCTTGTTGCACAGGTTCTAGGCACACAGGCTTCAGTAGTTGTGGCATGCAGGCCTAGTTGCTCCACAGCATATGGAATCTTAGTTCCCTGACCAGGAACTGAACCAGTGTCCTCTGCAGTAGCAGGTGGATTCTTAACCATTGGACCACCAGGGAAGTCCCTATCCAATTCCTTTTAGATTCATTTTCCCCAATGATTCCAATGCCAATTCTCTTCTTTCCATCTCTAGTTTAGACCTCTGCATGTCCACATTCAGGATTCCCAGGTGGCTCAGTGGTAAAGAATCTGCCCTCCAATGCAGGAGACAAAGGAGACATGAGTTCCATTTCTCGGTCAGGAAGACCCCCTGGAGGAGGAAATGGCAAAGCACTCTAGAACTTGCCTGAAGAATCCCATGGATAGAGGAGCCTGGCGGGCTACAGTCCTTGGGGTCACAAGGAGTTGAACCCAACTTAGCGACTAAACTCATGTCCAAGTTCAGCCTTTTCCCATTTCTGTCTTTGTTCATCTGTTTCCTCCATCTAGAATCCCTTTTGGTATAACAAGTGAATTCTTATCTAAGTTCCTTTTAGATGTATTTTTAAATTGTCCTGTCCTGATGCACCACTCACATACCACACATTATATTCCCCACCATCCACCCCCTCATTCATGCAGTAGATATGTTTTACTTGGCTAATGACTTTTTCTGAGCATTGAACACAGTACATTTCTTACGTCACTTCTGTTAAATCATTTACCTGCCACTGGTAAGTCTCCACTTCTTACTCATGTTTTAGAGGCTTTATTACTCTCATAGATTTATCATCATGTTACCATTCCCTTCAACCTGAATTGCAATTTCCATCATTTTTTTAACAAATATTTATTAAAAGTATACTAGCTGCAGAATCTTATGTGATTATTGACTCACTTGGAAGAGACAGCCAATGAGGTGCTCTGTACAGGGGAGGTCTGTTAAATGCTGAAGTATTACTCAAGATGGAAGGATTATTTATGACATTTTCTTCAGTCCTCTCATGTTGTTACAGAATAACCTGTCAATATTTCTTATTGCTGTGGATGACTTGGCAACAAGGATAAAATTTAGGACAGTTGTTTTAATGGATCAATAGAGTTTGAGGAATGTGATGACCAAATTCTGAGTGTGTGGGGTCACAGAAAGCATATAGCATTAGGAGAAAGCCCCAGATAGTGGATTGTGTAGAAAAACAGTGAAGTGGCTAAGAAATGCTTCCCATATGGGTTGGGAATGGAGGGGACCAGGCAGGAAAGAAGGTTCTACATATATTAATACATCTGTACTTATTCACATTTTAATTAGAATTAACTCTGGTCCTGAAGTGAAAGTGAAGTGTTAGTTGCTCAGTCATGCCCGAGTCTTTGTGACCCCATGGACTGCAGTCCACCAGGCTCCTCTCTCCATGGGATTTTCCAGCCAAAGATTCTGGAGTGGGTTGCTATTTCCTTCTCCAGGGGATCTTCCCAACCCAGGGATCGAACCTGGATCTGCTGCACTGCAGACAGACTCTTTACCAATTGAGCTATGAGGGAAGTCCAACTCTGGTCCTAGGGAAAGTATTTAAAAGGAGAGAAGGACGTTATCAATGATTGATGCTAGAGAGTATAGTATCACAGACACATGTACTTCTATGGGGTCCTAAAATGAGTGTGTAGAGTGGGACCAAAGAATCTACACTTTTAATAAGCAGCCCAAGTGACTGATGTTTGCACTTGAAGGGTCACCCTTTGGGATTCTGGTAGAGTCTAAAAGATTTCACTCTTAAAATGTGGCTAAGATGCCAGCATCTCCCAGTTAATTTACACACTGCACTGTCCATGAATCCGGTGTATGAGTAGGAGGAAAACATCTAGATGGCTTTGCACACATATTGCTCACTCTTCTTGAAGCCACCAGAAGTCCAATTTAAGAGAGCAAAGAGATCTACAGTTTTGACATATTCAAATCTTGAGACCCCACATCTGCTCCATTTAGTACTACATGATTTCAACCAAACAGGATGTAGTTTTCCTTTCACATATTTTAAGTGGCTTAAAGTCTAACATCATGCACAGTTTTCACTAGTAAACACTATAGATGCCCCAGTGATAATTCATAAAACTTCTCACAAAAGCCAAACATGCAAGTATAAACATAATCCTTTAGCTTTTCAACTTTCAAACTACATCCAAAGAGCACAATTATGTCTCTGTGCAGTAATTTTCTCATGAAAAATGGTGAGTAAATGCTTCCCATAGATAATTTATTTTAGTGTTATTGATTTTTTTCCTCCTAAAAAGCTGTATTGAAACAACAGCCATTAAAGCTTGTAGAGCTTTACAACATCTGGTTATGATTGCAGACAATTGCTCCATTCCTTATTCTTGAGACTACTTATAATACCACAGAGAACACCTTCATTAGCTGCCTACTACTCCCTTTTCAGATGGCACCTGGGGAATGGCATGCAAAAGAGATAAAGAAATATCTGAAGGCAAAGCAATGGTTATTGTCCATAAATTACTTCTGTCATTTACCCACAGTCTGTTCCCTGGTGTTGTGTTAAGAGAACATTTTGCTTCTATATTTGTTACTGGGAATAACTCTGCTCAATGTATTTAGTGAATTAAATACATTCATTTTAAATTAGAGGCATACTAGCACATAGTCTTCCACTTAAACAGTTCCACATAAGTAAAATTCATCAATAGTTATTAGTAAATTTTGTTAGCAGAAAGAAACAAAAATTGATTCTGGTCAATTGAAGCAGAAAGATTTTATCAAGATGGATTAACTTAGGAAGTTCCTCAGAAATCTAGAAAATGAAATGAAAACAAGTGGCAACAAGGAATATCAGGCAGGTGGCAAGACCACAGGAGTGGTTATGTGAAGACATTGCTTCCCCTGTTACCGGAACGGACATCCAACCTGGGAAATGGGTGTTGCTTCCGCACAGATGAATGCATCCTGCTGTCTCTGAATTTAGCATTACTCCTGCAAATGTAAAATGCGAGGGGTATCTTGATCTTGTTGACCAAACCTAGATCTCATTCATGAGAGAATCTTGAATTCAAATTAACTGGGCTCTATGGAGCTTTGGTAGGATTAGGCTCTGCATCCCACCAAGACACACAGTAGAAACACAGGAAGGGGATTCAGATGCTGGGCAGTCAAAATATTCATGTGTCTGTCCACTCCACCTAGTGGGAAGACCCAACATGAAGTTTGAATTATGTTTTCTTCAATGCCTTTTGATTTAAAATTGTTAATTTTTAACATGGACCATATCACATCTGAAAGAGTAAAATGAATTACCAGGTCCATATCACAGTATTAGTTCACTTTGCTAGTGGCTTTTTTACCTGAACTATTTCCTTCTGCTTATGTAGATTTGACTCCTCACATATTTGTCCCTCCACTGTGCTCTATACATAATTCCATAAAGCACTCAAGCTACACTATTGTATTGTCTGTTTGCACATGTCTGCTACTATAATATGTTCACTGAAGAAAAGAACAAGGTTAAATTCACCTCTGAACTCCTGATACCTACCAGGAGAGTTTCTTCAGAGAATCGAATATCAATATACCAAAAGATTAAGTTTATAAACATACAAATAGGTAATTGAATAACATCAAATAAATAGAAAGTTTTGCATCATTTTTTTTCATCATTCTTCCATCCCATCTTTCAATGAACATTTAGTGTTTTCTGTAAACTAGGTGCTCTGTTAGGTATCAGGAGTTCAGAAGTGAATTTAACCTTGTTCTTATCTCCAATGAACATATTATAGTAGAAGACATGTGCAAAGAGACAACACAATAGTGTAGCTTGAGTGCTTTATGGAATTATGTATAGAGCACAGTGGAGGGACAAATATGTGAGGAGTCAAATCTACATAAGCAGAAGGAAATAGTTCAGGTAAAAAAAAAAAAGTAACAAGGACTTCCCCAGTGGTCCAGTGGTTAAGACTCCACCTTGCTATGCCAGAGACTCAGGTTTAGTCCCTCCTTGGTGGGGGAACTAAGATCCCATGGGAGAGAAATGACAAAGGGGGAAAAAAGGCAGGGTTTTATCACTAGCTGCACATAGGGAGTGAGTAGAGAAGCATGCTGGGCTGACAGACAGACTTTGGTGGAGGTACAGGGTGTGAATAGAAAGAGTTAAATGATTTGGTGGAAAAAGAAAGGATGTTAAGTAAATTGGATATATATTGGAATGCAAGAGAGATAATTTAGTTAAGAGTACTACTAATGGCCATCTGTGTTAAATTTATCCATTCCCATTCATTTTTGTTCACTGATTGCTAAGATGTCAAGGTTTACTCTTGCCATCTCCTGCTTGACCATATCCAATTTAATCTTGATTCATGGACCTAACATTTCAGGTTCCTATGCAATATTGTTCTTCGCAGCATTGAAATTTATTTTCACCACCAGACACATCCACAACTGAGCATCATTTTTACTTTGGCCCAGTTGCTTCATTCTTTCTGGAGCTATTAGCAACTGCCCTCTGCTCTTCCCCAGGAGCATATAGCATAATAGTGATGCATGCATGCACAACTGGGGAAGAGCAGAGGGCGCTTTGGAGAAGGCAATGGCACCCCACTTCAGTACTCTTGCCTGGAAAATCTCATGGGTGGAGGAGCCTGGTGGGCTGCAGTCCATGGGGTCGCTGAGAGTTGGATACGACTGAGCGACTTCACTTTCACTTTTCACTTTCATGCATTGGAGAAGGAAATGGCAACCCACTCCAGTGTTCTTGCCTGGAGAATCCCAGGGACGGGGGAGCCTGGCAGGCTGCCGTCTATGGGGTCACACAGAGTCAGACACGACTGAAGTGACTTAGCAGCAGCAGCAGCAGAGAGTGCTTATTAATAGCTCCAGAAAGAATGAAGCAGATGGGCCAAAGTGGAAATGATGCCCAGTTGTGGATGTGTCTGGTGGTGAAAGTAAAGTCAAATGCTGTAAAGATCAATACTGCATAGGAACCTGGAATGTTAGGTCCATGAATAAAGGTAAAATGGAAGTGGTCAAACAGGAGATGTCAAGTGTGAACATTGACATTTTAGGAATCAGTGAATTAAAATGAATGGGAATGGGCTAATTTAACTCAGATGACCAATATATCTACCACAGCGGGCAAGAATCCCCTAGAAGAAATGGAGTAGCCCTCATGGTCAACAAAACAGTCCAAAATTTAGTACTTTGATGCAAGTCAAAAATGACAGAATGATCTCCATTTGTGTCCAAGGCAAATGATTCAATGTCACAGTAATCCAAGTCTATGCCCCAACCACTGATGCTTAAGATACTGAAGTTGATCAGTTCTATGAAGGCCTACAACACTTTCTAGAACTAACACCAGAAACAAGATGTCCTTTTCACAATAGGGGTTGAGATACAAAAGGAGGAAGTCAAGAGATACCTAGCATAACAGACAAGTTTGGCTTTGGAGTACAAAATGAAGCAGGGTAAAGTCTACAGTTTTGTCAAGAGAACATGCTGGTCATGTTCCAGCAACCCACGAGATAACTCTACACATGGACATCACCAGATGGTCAATATCAAAATGAGATTGATTATATTCTTTGCAGCCAAAGATGAAGAAACTCTATACAGTCAGTAAAAACAAGACCTGGAACTGACTGTGGCTCAGCTCATGAGCTCTTTATTGCAAAATTCAGGCTTAAATCAAAGAAAGTACAGGAAATCAGGTTCATCACAGCACTGTTTATAATAGCCAGGACATGGAAGCAACCTAGATGTCCATCAGCAGATGAATGGATAAGAAAGTTGTGGTACATATACACAATGGAGTATTACTCAGCCATTAAAAAGAATACATTTGAATCAGTTCTAATGAGGTGGATGAAACTGGAGCCTATTATACAGAGTGAAGTAAGCCAGAAAGAAAAACACCAATACAGTATACTAACACATATATATGGAATTTAGAAAGATGGCAATGACGACCCTGTATGCAAGACAGGAAAAAAGACACAGCTGTGTACAATGGACTTTTGGACTCAGAGGGAGAGGGAGAGGGTGGGATGATTTGGGAGAATGGCATTCTATCATGTATACTATCATGTAAGAATTGAATCACCAGTCTATGTCTGACACAGGATACAGCATGCTTGGGGCTGGTGCATGAGGATGACCCACAGAGATGTTATGGGGAGGGAGGTGGGAGGGGGGTTCATGTTTGGGAACACATGTAAGAATTAAAGATTTTAAAATAGGAAAAAAAAAATAATAAACTGTATCCCAAATAAAAAAAAAAAAAAGAAAGAAAGAAATGAATCACTAGTCTAGGTTCGATACAGGATACAGGATGCTTGGGGCTGGTCTACTGGGATGACCCAGAGGGATGGTGTGGAGAGGGAGGTGGGAGGGGGGTTCAGGATTGGGAACATGTGTACACCTGTGGTGGATTCATGTTGATGTATGGCAAAACCAATACAATATTGTAAAGTAATTAGCCTCCAATTAAAATAAATAAATTTAAATTTAAAAACAAAGCAATTATCTTTCCAAAAAAAAAAAAAAAACCCCAGAAAGTACAGGAAATCACTAAGCCATTCAGGTATGAACTAAATCAAATCCCTTATGATTATACAGTGGAGGTGACAAATAGATTCAAGCTTAGGTCTGATGAACAGAGTGCCTGAAGAACTATAGATGAAGGTTCATAACATTGTACAGGAGGTAGTGACCAAAATCAACTCAAAGAAAAAGAAATGTAAGAAGGAAAAATGGTTGTCTGAGGAAGCTTTACAAATAACTGAGGAAAGAAGAGAAGGAAAAAGCAAAGCAGAAGGGAAAGATATACCCAACTGAATGCAGAATTCCATAGAATAGCAAGGAGAGATAAGAAGAACTTCTTAAAGGATCAATGCAAAGAAATAGAGAAAAACAGTAGGATGGGAAAGACTAGAGATCTCTTTAAGAAAGTTGGAGATATTAAGGGAACATATCATGTAAGGATAGACATGATAAAGGACAGAAACAGTAAGGACCTACCAGAAGCAAAAGAGATTAAGAAGAGGTGGCAAGAATAAACAGAAGAACTATACAAAAAGGATCTTAATGACCCGGATAACCACAATTGTGTGGGCACTCTCCTAGAGCCAGACATTCTGGAGTGTGAAGTCAAGTGGACTGTAGGAAGCATTACTACAAGCAAAGTTAGTGAAGGTGGTAGAATCCCAGCTGAGCTATTTAAAATCCTAAGAGATGATGCTGTTATGTGCTGCATTCAGTATGCCAGCAAACTTGGAAAATTCAGAATGGCCACAGGACTGGTAAAGGTCAGTTTTCATTCCAATTGCAAAGAAGAGCAATGCCAAAGAATGTTCAAACTATCATGCAATTCCACTCATTTCACATGCAAGCAAGGTAATGCTCAAAATCCTTCAAATCAGGCTTCAGCACTATTTGACCTCAGAACTTTCAGCTGTACAAGCTGGGTTTTAAAAAGGCAGAGGAACTAGAAATAAAATTGCCAACATTCAATGGATCATAGAGAATGCAAGGGAGTTCCAGAAAAACATCTACCTCTGTTTCACTGATTATGCTAAAGCCTTTGCCTGTGTGGATCACAACAAACTGTAGAATATTCTTAAAAAGATGAGAGTACTATATCACCTTACATGTCTCTTAAGAAACCTGTATGTGGGTCAAGAAGCAACAGTTAGAACCAAATATGAAACAATGGACTGGGAAAGGAGTATGTCAAAGCTGTATATTGTCATTCTGCTTATTTAACTTATATGCAGACTACATCATGTGAAATGCCAGGCTAAAGTAATCACAAGGTGGAATCAAGATTGCTTGGGAAAATACCAACAACCTCAAATATACAGATGATACCACTTTAATGGCTGAAAGTGAAGAGGAACTAAGCTTTTTGAAGAGGGTAAAAGAGGAGATGGAAAAAACTAGCATGATACTCAACATTCAAAACACTAAAATCACAGCATCTAGTTCCATCACTTCATGGCAAATAGAAGGAAAAAAAGTGGAAGCAGTGACAGATTTTATTTTCTTGGGTTCCCAAATCACCAAGGATAGTGAGTATAGCCATGAAATTTAAAGATGGCTGCTCCTTGGAAGGAAAGCTATGGCAAATCTAGACAGCATATTAGAAATCAGAGACATCACTTTGCCAACAGAAGTCTGAAGAATGAAAGCTATGGCTTTTCCAGTACACCTATGAGAATTGGACAATAAAGAAGGTTGAGTGTCAAAGAATTGATGCTTTGTATATATAGTGCTAGAGAAGACTCTTGAGAGTCCCTTGGGTTTCAACAAGTTCAACCCAATTAATCCTAAAGGAAATCAACCTTGACTATTCATTGGAAGGACTGAAGCTCCAATACTTTGGCCACCTGATGCAAACAGTCAACTCATTTGGAAAATCTGATGCTGGGAAAGATTGAAGACAAAAGAAGGGAGCAGCAGAAGATGAGATAGTTATATAGCATCACTGACTAGGTGGACAAGAATTTCTGCAAACTCCAGGAGACAGTGGAAGACAGAGGAGCCTGGCATGCTGCAGTCAGTCCATGAGGTCCCAAAGAGTCAGACATGATTTAGTGGCTGAACAACAACAACTGCTTTTAATCACCAGGTTGGATTGTAGGAGATCACTCTGGGAGAATATGACTATCCAAGAGAGCAGAACACAAAATATAGGGCATGGAAGCACACCAACATTTGAGGAATTGATAGAAAAAGAGGAGCCTACAGTGGGAATAAAATAGGAATGATACAAGAGGCTAGAGGAACCTGGGGAAAGTTGTAACATAGAACCATAGGATGGAGACAGATTGAAGAAAAATAGCCTGACTGATATTCCATTAAATTATTTTCTTTTTCTGTAAGGGCCTCAATAGAAGGGAGAGTGATTGTTTTTAAACCCCAAATGACCCAACATCTAATAAAATATCTGGCACTTGATAGGTACTTAGAACCAGGGGCTTCCCTGGTGGCTCAGATGGTAAAGAATCTGCCTGCAATGCAGGAGACCTGGGATCGGTCCCTGGGTCAGGAAGATCCCCTGGAGGAGGAAATGGCTACCCACGCCAGTATCCTTGCCTGGAGAATTCTATTGACAGAGGAGCCTGGTGGGCTACAGAACATGGGGTCACAGAGTTGGACACAACTGCATGACTAACACACACAGGTATTCAGAAGTGTTCTTTGGATTGAAGTATAAAACATGTTTTTATGCCAGAGAAGGATTTGAAGATAGCATTCAAATTTCCCCCTGAAGGGAAGTCTACACATTAGTGAGTTAACAGGAATACCCAGTGTTGAAACAGTTATGGTGGTGTGACATCTATATTTCTACCTTCCAATAAATGGGAGAACTACTGTCAGCTAAATACAATCAGGAAGTTATTCATCTGGCTTAGAAGAGTATCTCTTATGTATCAACTAGAAAAGAAAAGACAGTCATAAAATATAGTAGGGTGGAACAAAGACACAACTGGCCAAAGACGTCAAAGAAATCATATCAACCCTGATTCCAGTGAAACACATGGAGAGCAGTCATTTTCAGAGCAACAGTAACCAGTGGCAGGCATTCAGAGAGCATTTTACAAGAACCTGAAGCTTCCTTGGTATTGTGGTTGATGAAGGTGTAAAAGTGAACTGGGAGTATTTGTTGAAGTATCAGTTAAGAATACCAAGCAAGGGCTCTTGCATCACTGGACATCTCAGGATAAATTAATGTGGTTCAAATACAGCATGAAACACTCAGAGAGCATCTATATAATTTCAGACTCTTTGAAACCCCATGGACTGTAGCATGGATAGAGTACTGAGCTCCTTTATCCATGGGATTCCCAAACAAGAATATTGGAGTGGCTTGCCATTTCCTACTCTGGGGGATCTTCTTGACGCAGGGATCAAATCCGCATTACTTGTGTCTCCTTTATGGTAGACAGATTCATTATCACTGAGCTACCTGGGAAGCCCATAAGAAGAGAAGAAGCTTCCTTAGTAAGGAAGCAAACTAGTAGGAAAAACTTACTGTGGAAAAGATACCATTTATAATAGTTATTTATGCTTGTGCAGGACTGGAAAAGGTCAGTTTTCATTCCAATCCCAAAGAAAAGCAGTGCCAAAGAATGCTCAAACTACCGCACAATTGCATTCATCTCACATGCTAGTAAAGTAATGCTCAAAATTCTCCAAGCCAGGCTTCAGCTTGGCATGAACTCCCTGATGTTCAAGCTGGTTTTAGAAAAGGCAGAGGAACCAGAGATCAAGTTGCCAACATCCGCTGGATCATGGAAAAAGCAAGAGAGTTCCAGAAAAACATCTATTTCTGCTTTATTGACTATGCCAAAGCCTTTGACTGTGTGGATCACAAGAAACTGGAAAATTCTGAAAGAGATGGGAATACCAGACCACCTGACATGCCTCTTGAGAAATCTGTATGCAGGTCAGGAAGCAACAGTTAGAACTGGACATGGAACAACAGACTGGTTCCAAATAGGAAAAGGAGTACGTCAAGGTTGTATATTGTCACCCTGCTTATTTAACTTCTATGCAGAGTACATCATGAGAAATGCTGGACTGGAAGAAACACAAGCTGGAATCAAGATTGCCGGGAGAAATATCAATAACCTCAGATATGCAGATGACACCACCCTTATGGCAGAAAGTGAAGAGGAACTAAAAAGCCTCTTGATGAAAGTAAAAGAGGAGAGTGACAAAGTTGGCTTAAAGCTCAACATTCAGAAAACGAAGATCATGGCATCCGGTCCCATCACTTCATGGGAAATAGATGGGCAAACAGTGGAAACAGTGTCAGACTTTATTTTGGGGGGCTCCAAAATTACTGCAGATGGTGACTGCAGCCATGAAATTAAAAGACGCTTATGAGCAACCTAGATATTATATTCAAAAGCAGAGACATTACTTTGCCGACTAAAGTCCGTCTAGTCAAGGCTATGGATTTTCCAGTAGTCATGTATGGATGTGAGAATTGGACTGTGAAGAAGGCTGAGCACTGAAGAATTGATGCTTTTGAACTGTGGTGTTGGAGAAGACTCTTGAGAGTCCCTTGGACTGCAGGGAGATCCAACCAGTCCATTCTGAAGGAGATCAGCCCTGGGATTTCTTTGGAAGGAATGATGCTAAAGCTGAGACTCCAGTACTTTGGCCACCTCATGCGAAGAGTTGACTCATTGGAAAAGACTCTGATGCTGGGAGGGATTGGGGACAGGAGGAGAAGGGGACGACTGAGTATGAGATGGCTGGATGGCATCACTGACTCGATGAATGCAAGTCTGAGTGAACTCCGCGAGTTGGTGATGGACAGGGAGGCCTGGCGTGTTGCGATTCATGGGGTCGCAAACAGTCGGACACGACTGAGTGACTGAACTCAAGTCTCTTCATTCCATAACACAAGTTCAACTTGTTCAAGTATTTTTGTTATAAATTCCCTTCTGGTATATTAGACATAGACAGACAGACGTGGTATAGAGATAGAGTCACAGGTTCAGATATATCTATTTATACATACAGTTTAACTGAAAATAAACTCAAAAAGTTTATTTCACATTATTAAAGTTTAAAAATAAAATGCAATGATTTCTGAGGTTTACTCTGAAATACTAAGGGAAGGAAGAGAGGTGGTGCATTGATCAAACAAGACTAGATATGAATTGGTCCTTTCTGAAGCCAGGCAATGGGTACATAGACGCTTGTTTTACAAAATTGTCTGTTTTTTCACTTGTTGAAATATTTTTCCACAACTTAAAGTTTTAAACAGTGAAATTTCACACCTCAGAGTTCTATATGTTAAAATAGCATTTAATTCAAAACTAAACTGCAGGGTGAAGATTATTAAGTCAGAGAAAGTTCCAGAGGAATGTCAAAAAGGGGCTTGGACCTGAGGTAGGACGTAGAAGGGTAGATCTAGTTTGGAAAAGCAGAGGAGTTGTGAGGGCACTCTCAGCAAGGGAAAACAATGGGGGAAGGAAAGAGGGGTGTATCTTTGAAGAACAAAAGTACCAGTTTATAAGAGTAATAGATGGATGACACAAATATTGAATTAGGCAGATAGCTCTGATTGTGAAAACTCTTTGAGTGCTAAAAGATTCAATTTCATACCTGCATAGTATAAAAAAATGAACCCAGTTTTTGATAGAGGAATAATATGAAGAAATTTACTGAGAGAGCACTTGAAGAAAAAATTAAATGATAAAGACTATCCAATGGTAAGGCAAAGGGATATATACAGCACCAAAGTAAAGAGAACATTAAAGTAAATCAATTTTTTATTTATAATAAGATAATTCTGGTAAGAACTGGGAGTTGATTTAAGGTTTTAAAAGATGATATGTTCAGACATTTTAAAAGATATATATAATTTCATTTTCCCAAACTGACGTTTTAGAAAGCCTGATTTTTTCTTGATCCATTTTCCTCTAATATCTATTACCAATATTCTGAATACATTCTATATGTAGGCAAGTATTCTGAATTAAACAGAAGAATGCAAGGATAGGGCTACTCTATTAAAAGTCAGACTTTTCCTGTGTAGAGTGGAAAAAAATGCAAATGTACATTATAACACACCTACACAATACAAGTCAATATTCATAAAACCCTATGTTTTACTCTTAATATAAAAAGGTTAAGTACATCTCAATTGTTCACTTAATGCAGCTGTGCCTGTAAGTTTATTAAGATTGGGCGTAAAAACCAGTATTAAAATACTGAAGAGAATTTAATTCAGTATTTATGGAACTGAGTATATTTTATTCTAATAGGGAGCAACTTAATGCAATTCAGAGTCTGAACAAAGACAATCCTACGCAGAGGATAAAGTATAAGAGTGACAAGATGCCAACACATTATGACAGCTACTATGCTGCCTGACCTGGAATATTTATGCATTTTCTAAAATTGCATAAAAAGCAAATTGTATCAGTGTTTCCAGGACATCAACCTTACATTTTTAGTTTTTAATCACCCATAATCCCATGAGCTCTGGTAAAACATTAAACTGAAATTCATTAGTTAACATTTTAAAAGTACATGATTTTAAGATGCTCCCCAGGTGCACTGAATTCAGCAATTTTGCTTCCTATGCCAAGTAGCAGACAAATCTCTAGCCCTGAAAACAGCCAACAGAACTATTATTATCAACAATTAAATCCACCCACAAATCGAACCAGCGCCAACCAACCGCTCTGAAATACTGACAGTATTGTGTGGCTTTCCAGCTGTGGGGACGTGGAAAGCAGCTGTGATTCCCCTCACTAAATGCAGATGGTGAGACGTTAGACTGATTTTGCTGGTGCTCAGGAGGATGGATACTGATGGGAAAACCACTAAGAACTTCCACAGAGGTACCCAATGACTCAGCAGTCAGTTCCAGATATCGGTTACAAACTGATCTTTTCATCTGCTGCCTGCTTCTCTTCCTCCATTTTCTTTCTCAGATCACTGCCTGATCACTGCAGTGATCTCAGATCACTGCACTTCCTCCATTTTCTTTCTCAGATCACTGCCTGATCATTGCAGTGATCTCAGATCACTGCACTTCCTCCATTTTCTTTCTCAGATCATCTACCTGATTGTCCAAGCTCCAAATTGGCTTTTTTTGTACATTTGCCAACCACTGAAGTCAGGAAATCTCAATTCCATCTTCTTTTCCTCTGGCCTCACTGCCACACTTCAGGTCCTTTTATTTCCCTCTGGACAATTTCTAGAGGTCTTAATTGGGTTTCCCTTTGGCCATAATTAATTGCTAACATAGTAGCCTATCTTTAATAAATGATTAGATGACATATTAGAGACTTGTTGCTAGAAGATTTAGAAACTATTAATTTAGAAACTAGAAATAAAATTAGTGATCATTTCCATGGGGTGCTTAAACACATATTTAATATTCAAAGGGATGACAGATTAAATTCTTTAATTAGAGATTTCACATTTTCTAAGAAATGATACATTTTCTTCAGAAAAAAAGCTACTGAGATCCATAAGTAGTATTAGCTAAAGCAGGATTTAGAGATCCTATTCTCCTGTTGTTTAGAAGTTATTGAAGAATGTGTTTCCCTGATTCTTCTCCTCGTATGTATTTGCAAATGTTGTAAATCTGAGTTCTTAAAAGACTTCTTTTGTAGAAAATTAATATGTTATCTTTGATTTTAAATTTCAAGATTGATATGGGCAGTGTCATACCACATTTTCCTTTTCTGCTACTGAACTCAATGTTTTGAGGAATTTAGTCAGATCTAGTATGAGCGACAGCTCTGAAAGGGGCTATATTGATTACACTGCCCCTCTCCACCAGTCTTGTCAGAGGGCCAGCCCATTGCTACGTGACAGACTGTCACCTTGGAGACACAGCAAGAGCAGCTTCCTCCAGTGGCGTTTTCTTTAGTTCCTCACTTTGAAAGCCACTTACACTTGAATGTATTATTTAACGTGGTGAAAAATGCATTACGCTCACAGACCTTCAGAGCTCAAACAGGCTTAAAAAGCTTTTGAGACCTTTCTGAAACTAAAATAACCCTGCCCTTGGAAGAATGATGCACAGTGTTCATATCAGGATTATCAGCAGTGGGCCTGGATGAGTAAAAACAATTAAATGAACAGTTTTATGAAGTTTGTTGCTGTGATGCCTCCACCCCACTGCTCACCCAAGAAGCTTAAAAGGGCTTCATATGTCATAAACCAATTATCTTCCCATCATGCTTGAAAGAAGTACAAAATTGGTCTAGTTATAGTCTCAAAGGTAGTGTTAAATCCTAGACACACAATAACTATGGCAAAGAGAAGTGAAATAACTTGATCCGGCTTAAAGAGCAAAGACTAAAATAGGGTTAACCAGGTGTCCGATTTTGTGACAAATAGAATAAACTGACCTTGCTGATTGAATCAGAGGTTGCCAATTCAGTTAGATCTTTTAAACAAGACCTAAAGAGTTTACATATTATTTTTCACCACATCTTTTGAGATATAGACTTGAAACACAGATGGGAAGAAAGAAAATGATGTGGAGTCTCTGTACTATGCTAGCTTAGCTAAGCTTGAAATATGTTTCCTAGAATTCTCTTCTCTGTATGATTCTGGTTGAGGGCTAGTCATATGGGACATTTGTGAAGGAAGTGGACTCTGGAAGTGAATCAAGAGGCTGGTTTAGCTTGGCAGGTCAGATGCTAGTGCAGCTCACTATGTTGTGAATATGCTGATTCACCATGCTGACTTTTGTCTAATCTCCTTGTGTTTCTCCCACACATGGGTCAGGTGCATTTTTAGGATTCTAAAGAGTGCCAATCTGTCCTACCAGTCAACTGCCTCATCTAAATTAAAGGATTGGCAGTGGTGACAGATTAACTCAATTTTCAGCTTACCCTCAGGGTTCCAATATATCCTCCTGGATTATAGATTGTCCTTGCTCTTGTCTACTTCTCATCCCTCTCTCCTTTCCAACTCCCTGCTCACTTCAGGTCCAGCACCAAAGGCAAAGCAACAGCCATACATAAATTGTTTAACCAACTCCCACATTAGCACAATGTCAAGCACCCCTAATAAATCCCTATTTCTGTCTCATTTCTGCTCTGATAAAATCCTGAATGACAGAGAAAGTATGCCAGGCCCTCTAATAGATGCATTGCTATACATTGTCCAATTAAAACCTCACAAAACTTCATTGTTAAGTAAATTAGGAAAAACTACATAAAATTACTAAAGTCACACAAGAAAGTCCATGGCACCAAATGCAGGCTTTATACTATTTTCTCTGTGTCACAGAACTTGATGAAGTTTCCTTCTTCCCAGCCAAAGCACATTAAGAGCCAATTTAGAGGAGTGTTAGTGACAGAGTAAGGAATTCAGAGCAAAGAGTTAGACTAGAATGATAGGGTCAGAAGGAAATAAGTTGACTATAATAGGGTAGAGCTGAGAAGCAGGTGGCCAGGGTAAAATTTAGGGTCAGGAAATAAGTTCCCAATTGCTGGGTCCCAAATTCTCAGTAAGATTTTCTAGGGAGACAAACCCTCACAACATGGAGGAAGAGTCAAGATCAGTGCAAGTGATAAGCCAGAAAAGAACCAGAAGATGCCAAGTCCAGAGGGCAATCAAATACACAAGATTTTAGAATTTTGGAAACCAGGTGATCAAACACTTTATAAACACCTAAATTTATGTAAGGTAAATTTGGGTGCCATGGAATTCAAAGAACAGAGCAAAACAAACAAAAAAATAAACCAATAGTTGAGAACCAGATCTTAGGGATTGAAGGAGAAGGAAGAGCTCCAGGAGGACAAATTCAGAGAATGACGTTTTCTGCCTGGGAATCTGGGATTTTTGTTGAGTTAAGAACCCTTCCCAGTGGAGTTTGGTCTAAGTCCATGTCTGGTCTCAAATTTTAGATGCAAGGAACAAGATGAAGATCCAGTTAGTCATGAGGAGTCAAGCTTACAGCCAGATTGGAGGCAAATCAGAATGATTCAAGTGTTGAACCACGAAGCTTTTCCTTGAGATTCTGTCACTCTTGCTGGATTTCAGGGCTGGTCTCATCAATGCTTTACACCAAGGCCAAGTGACTCCTGCAGCTAGGGAGAGCCAGAGAACCAGAAGGGATCACTAACTGTGAGGCTTGAAAAACAAACTGTATATGAGTAGGTATATTAACTATACATAAATCCTGAAACTCAAACTGGGTGATTATTAGGTAACCTACTTGTGATATATATATGTGTGTGTGTATGTGTGTGAAAGTTGCTCAGTCATGTCTGACTCTTTGCAATCCCATGGACTATACAGTCCAGAGAATTCAGCAGGCCAGAATAGTGGAATGTTTCCCTATCCTTTCTCCAGAGGATCTTCCCAATCCAAGAATTGAACAGGGGTCTCCTGTATTACAGGCAGATTCTTTACCAGCTGAGCTACCAGGGAAGTTTGTTATATATATATATATACACATATATATATATTTCCATATATATAATATTTGTATGTTTAATATGTGAGGTACTTATCAGATCATATATACCTAATATATGTAAATAAGATATGCTGACCCCACTTTCATGACCATCATATTTAGTAAAGTTGAATAATATATATGCATATATGACCTGGTTTAATAATTAATTGAATTCAAAGAGCTATTGATTTTTCCTAAACTACTTACACTGGGGTAAAATAATTTTACAGATATTACTTCACAAGTATTATTTTTTCTTCTATAGTTATAGAGATCCATTATCACACATTAAGTTGTGCTCTTTCAGTTTCTTAAACTTTTTTTGCCAAAAACATGCAGATAAACAATTTTATTGAATAAATTTAACTTTGGGGTCCTAACATTTCCAGAATTTCACAAAATAGAATTTCAATGTTAATGAATTCACAGATATATACTGCCACAACCCCCTACCCACCCCCTAACAACAGACATTTGAAATAAGTACAAGAAGGCATTCACACAATTACTTGCTATTTATTGCCACAAAGGAAATATTTGAAAAGCATACAGTTATGGCAGTTTTCTGGCTTTTTGGACTATTAGATTCTTTGCTTAACAATAATAATTTTTCTAAGTACAGATCTCTAAGACTCAGCAAATAAAAACTCCCACTGTCAAGACATGATAAAGTTTGCAGAAGGAATCTACTTCAGCAGTATTGGCTTTGGTCCCATTTTGGTAATGATTCATTTAAATTATCCTCTGTCTCGTTGAATTATTATACTTACTTTTATTTGCTCACTATGTCCTAACCAGCAAGAAAGCTATTAACAAGATATTCATGCATGTTCCTTTCTTTAGATATTCTATTTTCTGTTCCCCTTCACTGGAGATAACAGCATTAAAATGAATATTAGATCATTATACTTTCATCTATGTGTAATTTTAATGCATTTAATCTGGACCAGGAAAGCCTGTCTGCTAGTGGAGCTATGAGCAAAGAGAAATTTCTAGGTTTCTCAGTTCGGAAGCTTGGTATGCAGTAGAGAATTGGGCCAAACTGATCTCTAAAGGAAATGTGGGCACAAATCACATCATGGCCAGTATTATCTGTTACCCTCAGGCTGGCTGTTAGATCAGACAGAACTACAGTTCTCACAGGAAGTTTTAGAAAGAGACGATTATAGTAAAAGTTCCAGTCCTGTGAAGACCATTTATATTGCCATTTGAAAGAAATGTGTGTGGACGAGAGGGAAGAGTAACAGGCTGCTCCACAGCAGAAAGTACTCACTTGAACTAAAGCACTCTCAATTATGTGGAAGGGCACAGGAGATGCTAATTTGAGCTACTGGGAATTTTATTCAAGCTGAGTGGTACCAAGGCTAGTGTTGGGGGTGGTCTGTCCTGGTGTAGAGGAAAAGGGGATGTTTTGAGTCCACAGAACTGAAAAATAATAAAACAACTGAAAGTGGGTGTATTAGCATTAGCACCATTAGTTGGCAATTCTTCACATTAGTGATAAACATCTCTCTCAAAAACTATTTCACTCATATAAGTTCTAAACAAATCCTTCATTCATTGCTTCTTTTAGTTTTTACATATGTATGTAATTTGTTTTTATTTGCATTTACAGTTTAGAGTACTGAAACAAAGTGTGAAGTGATAATATAATAATAATATAATACTTCTCTGTGTTGGATGCTAGTTTTAGTTCATAGGTAAAACATTCACTGAATTTGAATAATTTCTTTAGTTTTTAATCTTTCATTTTTATTTTTATTATAAAACTAAAGAATCTAAAAATAATAACTTTGATTACTGCATTATTACCATAAATTTTTTTGTCCTACAGAAGAAGAAGGGGTTAAGAAAAATGACATGCTCCAGAGACCATATATTCTAGACCACTCTAAAACAAGCCAGGTTCTGAGACTATGGTTTGCCCAGTATGTCAGGCACTCACTTCAGAGAAATAAAACAACCAGCTTGGAAGGACCCTCAGAAACATAGATGTGATCAGTTCCATGATATGCCATGAGTAATTTACCATTTTTAGTAGTTAGCCTATTCCAAATGCTCAATAATTTGATTTTTTGTTTAGGGAAGATCCAAAATTTCTCAAAATTACAATCTTCATTCAATATATTTCAGTATAGGGAATAAACCAGAACTATACCACCCCTATAAGTCTTGGCTAGCTTTCTTAATTAAAGGTAGTTTGCACAACTACTTTGTGAAGACCATCCAGTGTGGTTTAAAGATATCCTGAATCTAAGAGGAAGAGGTGCAGAGCTGCCTGCTTGCCCAAACTTTTACTTGAATGTTGATTGTGGGATATCGAGGGATACAAATGATTCATGCCATCTGTGATTTTTACCACCATCCTTTTCAACATCAGTTCAGTGTGATGTATTTCCATGTTTTCTGGACTCAGAATATGTACTTAATAAATAATAAGAACTATTCTTTAAAAAGAGCTATTTTCTTTTACTAAAAATTATCAGCCTTGAATGAGGATATAATAATGTTGGGCATGCCCGCTACACAAAGGATATATAAATGGAGCAAATGCAAGATTCAGGAGTATTTTTGCTTGGTTTTGTAGTTGATTTATTTAATGATGGGGAATAATTAAATAGCAAATAGAGTCACTGTTGATTGCCTCATAGACAAGCATGGCTACTAGCATAATCCAAAAATATTTCATTTTATATTTTTATATTTGCATTTTATATAGGAGTATGTGATACCCTATGGGAAACAGTTAAAACGGAAGTCATGGTCATAGTTGGGTAGAGTAAGACTTCTACTATTTATTTGCCCCTTCTTTTATATTCTATGCTTTTTAGACTCCGTGCTTTTATACATGAATAGAGAAAGTAGAGATGACTAAAAACTTCTTAAAAAGATCTTTCCTCATGTCCCATACAAAGTTCAGGCAGGGTCTCAAGTCTTTATTATTGATAGTGTTTGTAGTGATTGCCATCCTTAACCCTCATTTTCTTACTAATCAAAAAGCT
The DNA here is from genome assembly GCF_023091745.1 of Budorcas taxicolor. NCBI lineage: Eukaryota > Metazoa > Chordata > Mammalia > Artiodactyla > Bovidae > Budorcas > Budorcas taxicolor. The sequence goes on from NC_068919.1 coordinate 73,104,392, forward strand.
AATGGGAGGTAAAGCAGTACATCACCAAAGGTGAAACAACATAGTTTTGGTGAATAATATACTATAGAGATCATGTTTACAGATGTTATAAACACATTGAGGAGAAGGACACTTTCTATCCACAGTATAGCACATTTATTAATAGTTGCTATATTTAGAGTAAGGTTTCACTTTTGGTGACAAGAGAGTTTCACATATTAATCTGACTTTAGACCAAATTTGGATAAATAATTCAACAGGAACTTTGTTCAGCTTTCAACCTTGTCATATTTAATCATCATATGAGTGAATATTATGGGAGAAATTTTGGGGTTATTTAATTTTTTCCCTTGGAAAAGTTTTTCTTTAGAAATGCATTTCTGTCATTCCTTCCCATCTCTTGCTGCTGCTGCTGCTGCTAAGTTGCTTCAGTCGTGTCCGACTCTGTGTGACCCCATAGACGGCAGCCCACCAGGCTCCACCATCCCCGGGATTCTCCAGGCAAGAACACTGGAATGGGTTGCCATTTCCTTCTCCAATGCATGAAAGTGAAAAGTGAAAGTGAAGTCACTCAGTCGTGTCTGACTCTTAGCGACCCCATGGACTGCAGCCTGCCAGGCTCCTCTGTCCATGGGATCTTTCAGGCAACAGTACTGGAGTGGGTCACCATTGCCTTCTCCATCCCATCTCTTGAGATTACACCAACTCAGGAGAAGATTCAGCCTATTTGTGGTTGTTTTACAGTCGCTCAATAATGTCTGACTATTTGTGATCCCATGGACGGCAGCATGCCAGGCTTCCCTGTCCATCACCATCTCCCAGAGCTTGCTCAAACTCATGTCCATTGAGTTGGTGATGCTATCCATTGAGTCAGTGATGGCATCTTATCCCCTGTGGTCCCTTTCTCCTCCTGCCCTCAATCTTTCCCAGAATCAGGGTCTTTTCCAGTGAGTCAGGAAGCCAAAGCTTCAGGATCAGTACTTCCAATGAATATTCAGGGTTGATTTCCTTTATTGACTGGCTTGATCTCCTTGTAGTCCAAGGAGCTCTCAAGAGTCTACTCCAACACCACAGTTCAAAAGCATCAATCTTCAGTGTTCAGCCTTCTTTATGGCACAACTCTCACATCCATACATACTACTGGTAAAACCATATCTTTGACTATATGGACCTTTGTCAGCAAAGGGATGTCTCTGCCTTTCAATACACTGCCCAGGCTTATCATAGCTTTTCTTCCAAGGAGCAAATATCTATTAATTTCACAGCTGCAATCATCATCAGCAGTGATTTTGGAGCCTAAGAAAATAAAATCTGTCACTGTTTCCATTGTTTCCTCATCTATTTGCCATGAACGGATGGGACTGGATGCCATTATCTTTGTTTTCTGAATGTTGAGTTTTAAACCAACTTTTTTATTCTCTTCTTTCACCTTCATTAAGAGGCTCTTTAGTTCCTCTTCATTTTCTGCCATAAGGGTGGTGTGACCTGCATATCTGAGGTTATTAATATTTCTCCCAGTCCAGGTTCAATGCATGATACAGGTGCTCGGGGCTGGTGCACTGGGATGACCCAGAGGGATGGGGTGGGGAGGGAAGTGGGAGGGGGGTTCAGGATGGGGAACACATGTACACCTGTGGCAGATTCATGTCAATGTATGACAAAACCAATACAATAGTATAAAGTAATTAGCCTCCAAAAAATAAATAAATCAAGTGAAAAATAAAAATAAATAAGTAAAATAAAAGGAGGAAGTTAAGTATTATCTTCCTCTTCCTTGAAGCAAAGGGTTATTGAAGCAGTACCCAAAGGACATACTTGTTTTAGAAATTAGGAATGTAAAAAATATATATTTCTCCCAGCAATCTTGATTCTAGCTGGTGCTTCATCCAACCTGGTGTTTCACATGTTGTATTCTGCATATAAGTTAAATAAGCAGGGTGACAATATACAGCCTTGATGTACTACTTTCCCAATTTGGAACCAATCCATTATTCCATGTTTGGTTCTAACTGTTGCTTCCTGACAGGTTTTGCAGGAGGCAGATAAGCTGATCTGGTATTCCCATCTCTTTAAGAATTTTCCATAGATTTTTGTGACCACACAGTCAAAGGCTTTAGTGTAGTCAATGAAGCAGAAGTAAATGTTTTTCTGGAATTCTCTTGCTTTCTCTATGATCCAGTGGATGTTGTCAATTTGATTTCTGGTTCCTCTGCCTTTTCTAAATTCACTTTGAATATCTGGGAGTTCTTGGTTCACATACTGTTGAATCCTAGCTTGGAGAATCTTGAGCATTACTTTGCTATCATGTGAAATGAGTGCAACTGTGCAATAGTTTGAACATTTTTTGGCACTGCTCTTCTTTGGAATAGGAATGAAAACTGACCTTTTCCAGTCCTGTGGCCACTGTTAAGTTTTCCAAATTTGCTGGCATATTGAGCACAGCACTTTCACAGCATTCTTTTAGGATTTAAAATAGCTCCGCTGAAATTCCATCACCTCCACTAGCTTTGTTTGTTGCGATGGTTCCTAAGGCCCACTTGACTTCACACTTCAAGATGTCTGGCCCTAGGTGAGTGAGCTCACCATCATGGTTATCTGGGTCATGAAGATCTCTTTTTTGTACAGTTCTTCTCTGCATTCTTGTCACCTCTTCTTCATCTGTTTTTCTTGTTAGGTTCCATACTGTTTCTGTCCTTTGTTGTGCCCATCTTTGCATGAACTGTTTCCTTGGTATCTCTGATTTTCTTGAATAGATCTCTAGTCTTTCCCATTCTATTGTTTTCCTCTATTTCTTTGCATTGTTCACTTAGGAAGGCTTTCTTCCTCTCCGTGCTATTCTTTGGAAGTCTGGATTCAGATGGATGTATCTTTCCTTTTCTGGTTTGCCTTTCACTTCTCTTCTTTCTTAGCTCTTTGTAAGGCCTCCTTGGATAACCATTTTGCCTTTTTGCATTTCTTTGTCTTGGGGATGGTTTTGATCACCACCTCCTCTACAGTGTTATGAACCTCTTACTGCCTGTTCTTGTCTTTGACCTCAGATACTTTCTGTCTACTTCTTTATATACATAAAGTATGTTAATTGCTTTCAAGGCCCTCTTGTATTTCACAGCTGCCTCCAATATTCTTAACTCCATTGTCTCCTTCTTGAATACTCATTATTTCAAGGTAGTATATACTAAACTATTATTAGATTTTAATAATAACTTGCCAGATTTGGTACAAAAATCACTAATATAACTAATATCCAAAGATACTTCATATATACTGAAGGAGAGAAAAAAAGGTGCTAAAATAGCATCGAATACTTTGGCCACCTGATTCAAACAGCTGACTCATTGGAAAAGATCTCGATTCTGGGGAATATTAAAGGCAGAAGGAAAAGGGGACAACAGAGGACATGATGGTTGGATGGCATCACTAACTCAATGGACAGGAGTTTGAACAACTCCAAGAGATGGTGAAGGAAGGGAAGCCTGGCATGCTATCATCCTTGGGTTGCAGAGTCCGACATAACTGAGCAACTGAACAACAATATTCTAAATAGAAGCTTTCTTTAAAGTAAGCCCAGATTATTCTTGCCACCTTATTATAATTTGAATATTTATTAATATCCTCTTCAAAGATACAATAATTAATATTAGAGTTGTGAAAGCCTCTAAAGTTAGCTCAAATTATGACTCTGTGAGCTCAAATTATGTATGACTTTGTTCTGATGTTAGCAACATAATCTTGGACCCATGACATAACATCTCTATGCCTCAGATTTTTTCACCCATAAAAGTAGAATAGGGTTTTTGTAAGTATTAAATGAGTTAATATTTGTAAAGCTCTTAGGCTAGCATTGGACATAGGTATATATATTGCTTTGATACAGTGTAATTCTTATTCTCATAGAGACAATAGGTAAATATATAGTAAAGAAGGGACTACTTATTTCAGTGAGGATCAGGGATGTTATCACAGAAGAGTAGACTCACACCAGTTGAAAGGAAAGATCATTAATGCTAATAAGTTCATTTTTATTGTAATACTTCATATAAGAAAAAAAATGGGAGCCTGAATCAGAGCAACAGCCATGGATAAGTTAAGGACACCTTTGAGATGGTGAACAAAGAATCTACACTATGTGGCAAGTGGCTAGTTAAGTGAAGCGAGGGAACAAGGAGGACTAGAGGTAAAAAGATATTGGCCTCAGCATCTAGTAGAAAGAGTACCTCTTAAAAGCACACAGCACAGAGCACTGTGAGGTTTTGCACAAGGTATTGGTATAGTGGGACATTTGAGAACAGATAGCAGGCCCACTGCAGGAGCCTGGAGGCAAGAATACGTGATTGATGGGAATGTGCCAAGATCAAGGCAGGGATGAAAGCGGGAGACCAGGTCCAAGAGTTAGGGTTAAGGAATGAGAACACGGAAACAGTGAGTGACCTAGTCTAGGAGCATGAATTAAGACACAAGGTCAGAGAAGAATCTAAGGTAACCATCTGTATCCCAGGGTATTAGATTAGAGCATCCCAAATCTCTCTTACCAAAAGCCAAGATTCATCCTAGACACCAGGGAGTCATTATCATACTGTAGGGGTTCAACTAAAGAAGAATCAAGAGTCCAGAAAATCGGAGAAGTTTGCCTCCCTAAAATTCTGGAAAGGAATTTCTACATATTTGGATGATCCAATATAGGGGGTTCCGGGTAAAAATGGAGACCAAGAAACAATTATAAATATCAATCTTTTAAAGTGACTACTTGGAAGTCTGTAAAGGTTATCAATGAAGGAAGTATAAGAAAGGGGTCAGAAAATATTTAGATGTCTCTATAATGAGGTACTGAGATCTGGTAAATTGAATTCAGGTCTTTCAGGTTAAGAATAGATGTAGTAACTAATGTACATTGTGAAAACATAGCAACAAACAAATATCTGTGGAAAACTACAGCCTGCTCAAAATAAGCAGAGTTTTTGCTTTGTTTGCTTTAATTTGGTTCAAATTTCTTTTCACAAGAGATGTGAAAGATGTTCTTTGTTAAGAATGCACATACATCTGTGTAGTGTCAACAATTTATCTATAGAAATTAAGCCTTTGGCTAATTACTGGAAATTATAGGAAAGAGAGGATATGAAGAGGAAAAAGAGCTCCCGGAAGAACCAAAGACATATTTTGCTTAAGAGTTGTTCTAGGCTTGGGTCTGGTCATGAGACTATGGAAGCAGTCAACTGAGCAGACAGGAGTTAAGATATGACCTTATTTTTGGCCTCAGGTAAGCCTGTAGGAATTGTGATGGTAAGCGGATTGTGTTATCAATAAGACTGCATCTCCAGATTTCCTAATGGCCCTGCTGCTCAATAAAGTGTAAGGAAGATATAGCAACAGACTGTTTTGGTTACAACCTGGCTTCTGCATGAATATTGAGAATACAGTTTCTGAATAACAAATATCACTAATCCTAAACCACAAGAGTGTGCATGCAATTTATCTGATGCAAAATTATAGTGGACAATAGTTTCAACCACAAATCAAAGGTCGATGCAGATTGGGGATAGTGTGGTGAGGCCCACCACTTGGTATCGATCATCTAAGCCACAGTCTAACACACAGATGATAATTACCATCAGTCATACCTACAAAGATAGGACCACAACACTTCTCTTGTGCATGTCAACATGCACCAAGCCATTGTCACTTAGGTAATTCCATGTTTGCAGCTCTGCAGTTCAGCCCTAAACCCTTTGTAGGTAACTGATAATAAATGTAAAGGCACATTTTAAAAGAAGATCTGGTATGTCATCTACTTATCAATGCTTTTAAGAGTGAATTGCAATCATATTAGTTATTTGAAAATAAAAACGTCACTTTTAAACTATTCTATAATTCTAATAGGACATTTCTCAAATGAATCACAATGTGTGTCTGTCTGTAGTATTCTTAATTTTTTTTGAAATAAGCAAATACGCAGCATCACTGAAACAATTTAAACCCTTTTAAACTATATGAACATCCTACCAAAATACCAAAGAACATGAATTAGGCTTTAAAAAATACCTGCATATTTCTCTACTGTTTTAGAAAGTGTGTTTAAATTACCCAGATTCCAACTGTCTCCTGTACACAATGAAACAGAAATCCTTTCTTTCCCACTATACTTTGCCTAAGCAGACAGAAGGACCAGCCAACATTTATTGGTTGATGAATGATAAGTTCTGACAAAATGTGGTCCACTGGAGAAGAGAATGGCAAACCACTTCAGTATTCTTGCCTTGAGAACCCCATGAACGGTATGAAAAGGCAAAAAGATAGGGAACTGAAAGACAAACTCCCCAGGTTGGTAGGTGCCCAATATGCTACTGGAGATCAGTGGACAAATAACTCCAGAAAGATTGAACAGATGGAGCCAAAGGAAAAACAACATCCAGTTGTGAATATGACTGGTAATGGAAGTAAAACCTGATGCTGTAAAGAGCAATATTGCATAGGAACCTGGAATGTTAGGTCCATGAATCAAGGAAAATTGGAAGTAGTCAAACAGGAGATGGCAAGAGTCAAGCTAAAATGGACTGGAATGAGTGAATTTAACTCAGATGACCATTATATCTACTACTGTGGGCAAGAATCTCTCAGAAAAAAAATGGATTAGCCATCATAGTTAATAGAAAGTCTGAAATGTAGTACTTGGATGTAATCTCAAAAACAACAGAATGATCTCTGTTCGTTTCGAAGGCAAACCATTCAATATCACAGTAATCCAAGTCTATGCTCTGACCAGTAACACTGAAGAAGCTGAAGTTGAATAGTTCTATGAAGACCTAAAAGACCTTCTAGAACTAACACCCACAAAAGATGTCCTCTTCATTATAGGGGACTGGAATTCAAAAGTAAGAAGTCAAGAAACACCTGGAGTAATAGGCAAATATGGCCTTGGAGTACAGAATGAAGCCGGTCAAAGGCTAATACAGTTTTGCCAAGAGAATGTGCTGGTTATAGCAAACACCCTCTTCCAACAACACAAGAGAAGACTCTACACATGGACTCAACAGATGGTCAATACCAAAATCAGATTGATTATATTCTAGGCAGCCAAAGATGGAGAAGCTCTATACAGTCAGAAAAAAAAAAAAGACCAGGAGCAGACTGTGGCTCAGATCATGAACTCTTTATTGCCAAATTCAGACTTAAATTGAAGAAAGTAGGGAAAACCACTATATTATTCAGGTATGACCTAAATCAAATCTCTTACAATAGTGTCAAATAGATTCAAGAGATTAGATCTGATAGAGTGCCTGAAGAACTATGGATGAAGGCTCCTGACATTGTACAGGAGACAGGGAGGGAGAGCACTCCCAAGAAAAAAAATGCAAAAAGGCTAAGTGATTGCTGAGAAGGCCTTACAAATAGCTGTGAAAAGAAGAGAAGTGAAAGGCAAAAGAGAAAAGGAAAGATATACCCATTTGAATGCAAAGTTCCAAAGAATAGCAAGGAGAGATAAGAAAGACTTCCTCAGTGGTCAATGCAAAGTAATAGAAGAAAACAATAGAATGGGAAAGATTAGAGATCTTTTCAAGAAAATTAGAGATAGCAAGGTAACATTTCATGCAAAGATGGGCTCAATAAAGGACAGAAATGGTAGGGACCTAAGAAGCAGAAGATATTAAGAACAGGGGCAAGAATACAAAAAAGATCTATACAAAAAAGATCTTCACAATCCAGATAATCACAATTGTATGATCACTCACCCAGAGCCAGACATCCTGGAATGCAAAGTCAAATGGGCCTTAGGAAACATCACTATGAGCAAAGCTACTGGAGGTGAAGGAATTCCAGTTGAGCTATTTCAAATCCTAAAAGATGATGCTGTTTAAGTGCTGTACTCAATATGCCAGCAAATTTGGAAAACTCAACAGTGGCCACAGGACTGGTAAAGGTCAGTTTTCATTCCAATCTCAAAGAAAGGCAATGCCAAAGAATACTCAAACTACCACACAGTTGCACTCATTTCGCACGCTAATAAAGTCATGCTCAAAATTTTCCAAACCAGGCTTCAATAGTACATGAACCGTGAACTTCCTGATATTCAAGCTGGATTTAGAAAAGGAAGAGGAACCAGAGATCAAATTGCCAACATCAGTTGGATCATTGAAAAAGCAAGAGAGTTCCAGAAAAACATCTACTGCTTTATTTCCTACACGTAAGCCTTTGTGTGGATTATGATGAATTGAAAAATTCTGAAAGAGATGGGAATACCAGAGCACCTGACTTGCTTCCTGAGAAATCTGTATGCAGGGCAGTAAGCAACAATTAGAACTGGACATGGAACAACAGACTGGTTCCAAATAGGGAAAGGAGTACGTCAAGGCTGTATATTGTCACCCTGCTTATTTAACTTATATGCAGAGTACATCATGAGAAACACTGGGCTGGAAAAAGCACGAGCTGGAATCAAGATTGCCGGGAGAAATATCAATAACCTCAGATATGCAGATGACACCACCCTTATGGCAGAAAGCAAAGAAGAATTAAAGAGCCTCTTGATGAAAATGAAAGAGGAGAGTAAAAAGTGGCTTATAACTCAACATTCAGAAAACTAAGATCATGGCATCCAGTTCCATCACTTCATGGCAAATAGATGGGGAAGCAGGGGAAACAGTGATAGACTTTATTTTGGGGGGCTCCAAAATCACTGCAGATGGTGACTGCAGCCATGAAATTAAAAGATGCTTGCTCCTTTGAAGAAAAGTTATGACCAACCTAGGCAGTATATTAAAAAGCAGAGCCATTACTTTGCCAACAAAGGTCCATCTAGTCAAAGCTATGGTTTTTCCAGTAGTCAGGTAAGGATGTGAGAGTTGGACTATAAAGAAAGCTGAGCACCAAAGAATTGATGCTTTTGAACTGTGGTGTTGGAGAAGACTCTTGAGAGTCCCTTGGACTACAAGGAGATCCAACCAGTCCATTCTAAAGGAAATCAGTCCTGAATATTCATTGGAAGGACTGATGCTAAAACTGAAACTCCAATATTTTGGCCACCTGATGCAAATAATTGACTCATCTGAAAATATCCTGATGCTGGGAAAGTTTGAAGGCAGGAGGAGAAGGGGACAACAGAGGATGAGATGGTTGGATAGCATCACCGGCTTGATGGACGTGAGTTTAAAGAAGCTCTGGGAGTTGGTGACAGACAGGGAGGCCTGGTGTGCTGTAGCCCATGAGGTCGCAAAGAGTAGGACACGACTGAGCGACTGAATTGAACTGAATGAAAAGTGTGGAAAGAGAACATTGATAGATTATCATCTATACATTATTGACAATAACCATCAAGCATACGAAAAACTTCACAAGATTATTATATCTCAATTTGTAAACAATACCCTTGGTTTCACCTAAAAGGTGATATAGCAAAAAGAAAAAGAAAAAGTAAGCAACAACAAACCAAAGCAAAAGTACAACCTCTGCATGTACATCCAGGTTCTCTCAGATTTTCCTGGAAAGCCTTTAAAAGAGCTGTAAGAATAATACAATCTCCTTTGAGAATACAAATTCTCAAAGGAGATATGTTCACCTTTCTCCCACACACAGAGGCAAACCAATCTCAAAAACGTTTCTCTTGGGAGTTCCCTGGTGGTCGAGTGGCTAAGACTTTGTCCTCCTAATACAGGGGATATAGCTTAGATCCCTGGTCTGGGAACCAGATCTGGCTTGCCACAACTAAGACCTGGCACAGCCAAATAAGTAAAAGTAAATATTAAAAATCATCAACACAATGGACATAAGTTTGAGCAAACTCCAGGAGACAGTGACAGACAGGGAAGTTTGACCCTGGCATGCTGCAGTCCATGGGATTACAAAGAGTCAGACACAATTTATCGACTGAACAGCAAATTATTTTTTAAAAATTATACCTTTGGCAGAAACCAACACCGTTCTATAAAGCAATTTAGTCCACGGAATTCTCCAGGCCAGAATACTGGAGTGGGTAGTCTTTCCCTTCTCCAGGGGATCTTCCCAAACTAGAGATCAAACTCAGGTCTTCCACATTGCAGGTGGATCTTTTACCAGCTGAACCAGAGGGAAGCCCAAGAATACTAGAGTCGGAAGCCTTTCCCTTTTCCAGGGGATCTTCCTGATCCAGGGATTGAACCAGGTTCTCCTGCATTGCAGGTGGATTCATTACCAACTGAGCTATCAAGAAAGCCCTATAAAGCAATTACCCTTCAATTTAAAAATTAGATTTATTAAAATTAAAAAAGAAAATTAGTTTCTCTCTCTTCTGCTGTCAACTTTGACTACTTAAATTTATTCCTTTCCTTTCCTTAAGTACCAACTATTTTTAAACAAGTAGGATAAGTTTGCTTCCACTTTTTCACTATCTTCTTACTCTTAAGCTCTCAAAGTCTGGGTTCTGCCATTACCCCTCTACTGAATCTGCTGTCTCAATGAGTCTACTTTCCAAAGCTAATGGCATTTTCTGTCTTCTTTCTCTAGGAAGATAATGACTGTAGGAACCAAGTTTCCCTCTGCTTGTAGACTCTAGGCCACTGGCCTCCTCTGTTGTCCTTCCTCTGTTTTCTTTGCTAGCCTCTATCTAAACAATCCAGAAATAATAAGAATTTTCATTATAATAATCAGTTCAGTTCAGTCTCTCAGTTGTGTCCGACTCTTTGTGACCCCATGAACCACAGCATGCTAGGCCTCCCTGTCCATCACCAACTCCCGGAGGCCACCCAACTCATGTCCATTGAGTCGGTGATGCCATCCAGCCATCTCATCCTCTGTCGTCCCCTTCTCCTCCTGCCCTCAATCTTTCCCAGCATCAGGGTCTCTTCAAATGAGTCAGCTCTTCACATCAGGTGGCCAAAGTATTGAAGATTCAGTTTCAGCATCCATCCTTCCAATGAACACCCAGGACTGATCTCCTTTAGGATGGACTGGTTGGATCTCCTTGCAGTCCAAGGGACTCTCAAGAGTCTTTCCAACACCACAGTTCAAAAGCATCAATTCTTCGGCACTCAGCTTTCTTCACAGTCCAACTCTCACATCCATATATGACTACTGGAAAAACCATAGCCTTGACTAGATGGACCTTTTTGGCAAAGTAATGTCTCTGCTTTTTAATATGCTGTCTAGGTTGGTCATAACTTTCCTTCCAAGGAGTAAGCATCTTTTAATTTCATGGCTGCAATCACTATCTGCAGTGATTTTGGAGCCCATAAAAATAAAGTCAGCCACTGTTTCCCCATCTATTTGCCATGAAGTGATGGGACCAGATGCCATGATCTTCGTTTTCTGAATGTTGAGCTTTAAGCCAACTTTTTCACTCTCCTCTTTTACTTTCATCAAGAGGCTCTTTAGTTCTTCTTCACTTTCTGCCATAAGGGTGGTGTCATCAGACTAACACAAATTACCACCACCCGAGGACTAATATTCAAAAATTATATCTTCATAGCAACCCAGTGAGGCAGGTGCTATTTTCATGTGCATGCTGAATCTGTCACAATGAGATTGATTTGCCTATCCCTGGTGACAATATTAGTAATTGGCCACGGAGGATTTGGATTCAGAGTTTGACTCTGGTTTATAAACATCTGTAAACCTGATCTGGATGATCATTTCCAGAACCTTTCCTGCAACTCTCATCCAATTCCTGCTTACTTCTCACTGGTACACTTCTATTAGGGTAATTTACTTTCTGTGAGAAAAGTGAAAGTGTTAGTTGCTCAGTTGAGTCCATCTCTTTGCGACCCCATGGACTATAGCCAATCAGGCTCCTCTGATCATGGAATTCTCCAGGCACGAATACTGGAGTGGATAGCCATTCTCTTCTTCGGGGATAGTTACTTTATTTGCCTCCATTCCTTATTGTCTCTAATACACTTTACACACTATAGTGAAATTATTGTCCTAGGATATAACTTTAATCATGTCACTCTCTTGCTTGTACCTTCAATAGCTCACCATTTTCTTAATGAATTCAGAACACATTTGCCATTTTGTAATGCATGTAGGGCCTACTTTATTCCAGCCTCCCTAAGCTTTATGTCTTCATCTCTACTACATGGTGTAGTGAAGCCATCCCCCACCTCCCAAATTAATGCCCTTATTTCACACATCCATAACTTTGTTTATACTATACATTTTATTTTCACCTCTCTCTCAATGCCACCCATCAACATAATAGCCATTGGAATTCTATTCTATTCTAATCCATCCATCAAATCACAGTGTCACTTCTCTTGGGTAGTGACATTGAGTTCCAAACGTTTATAGATCTTTTATAACACTTACCATATCATTCTTTAAGCAATGATGATTTTACCCATCATCCCATTAAAGTGGTGGGTATATCTTACTATTACAGTCCTAGCAGCATAAAGCTTAGTCTTTCATAAATAGTAGATTTTTAAAAAATATCTCTGCACAAACCCATTAAATGAATTAGCTATGTGACTTCGTACACAAAGGAAAAAGATGGTTTACCAAGAATCTTCCTAATTGAAGCATTCAGTCATTTCACATGTTACTTTGAAATATTAAGTGTAAAGCAGGATCATAAACATTTTACTAGGACTTTGATTTGGAAATCATCTCCTGAAATCCATTCTGCTGTTTCTATTTCACCAAGTGACCCAGTATATTTGGCCAACCACTCTGCTAAAACTCAAAATGTCCCAGTCATTCTTCCACTTAAGTAGGGTCTGTAACTAAGTCTTGGCCAATGAATGTAATCAGAAGCATTGTGTAGTATTTCTAGGAAGTCTCCTTAAAAGTTTGAGGCCCATGTCTTCTTTCTTCTTTCCCCTATATCCGCTGCTTGGAACACAGATGGAATGGGCTCTAGGAGCCATCTTTGATAGTGAGAATTATAGTCCCCCTTTGGAATGATGAGCCTGAAAACTAAAAGGAGTATGAGTTCCAGAAGGCTCTATAATAGTCATATAGCCCCATTTTGGATAAAATAAAACAAAATGTCTATAGGGGAAAAAAACTAACCTAAGATTACATCCTACTAAGAGATAGAGTTAGGGCTAGAACCCAGTGAGGCTTACCCCAGAGACAGCATTCTTAGCCATTGAGCTTTGCAGTCTCCTCAAGTTCTAGCTGCAATAGACTATGCACTATAGATAATACTATAATTGATAAGCTAGAATGATCATAAAAATGAATACTTTCAGAATATTAGTATAGATATTAGTATAGATATTTTTATCAAAATAGAATGGGGACATATCTGGAGTTAGAAAAAACACTCTTAAAGTAATATGAATAAGGAAAGATATGGCACTAAAATTTGGGCTCTGTTAAGCTGCTATAATGGGGCTTCCCTGGTGGCTCAGATGGTAAAGTGTCTGCCTACAATGTGGAAGACCAGGGTTCGATCCCTGGGTTGGGAAGATCCCCTGGAGAAGGAAATGGCAACCCACTCCAGTATTCTTGCCCGGAAAATTCCATGGACTGAGGAGCCTAGTAGGCTACAATTCATGGGGTTGCAATGCACCCAACATAGGAGCACCGCAATATGTAAGACAAATGCTAACAAGTATGAAAGGGGAAATCAACAATAACACAATAATAGTGGGAGACTTTAATACCCCACTCACACCTATGGACAGATCAACTAAACAGAAAATTAACAAAGAAAGGCAAACTTTAAATGATACATTAGATCAATTAGACCTAATTGATATCTATAGGACATTTCACCCCAAAACAATGAATTTCACCTTTTTTTCAAGTGCTCATGGAACCTTCTCCAGGATAGATCACATCCTGGGCCATAAATCTAAACTTGATAAATTCAAAAAAATCGAAATCATTCCAAGCATCTTTTCTGACCATAATGCATTAAGATTAGATCTCAATTACAGGAGAAAAACTACTAAAAATTCCAACATATGGAGGTTGAACAACACACTTCTGAATAACCAACAAATCACAGAAGAAATCAAAAAAGAAATCAAAATATGCATAGAAACTAATGAAAATGAAAACACAACAACCCAAAACCTGTGGGACACTATAAAAGCAGTGCTAAGAGGAAAGTTCATAGCAATACAGGCATACCTCAAGAAACAAGAAAAAAGTCAAATAAATAACCTAACTCTACAACTAAAGCAACTAGAAAAGGAAGAATTGGAGAACCCCAGAGTTAGTAGAAGGAAAGAAATCTTAAAAATTAGGGCAGAAATAAATGCTAAAGAAACAAAAGAGACCATAGCAAAAATCAACAAAGCCAAAAGCTGGTTCTTTGAAAGGATAAATAAAATTGACAAACCACTAGCCAGACTCATCAAGAAGCAAAGAGAGAAAAATCAAATCAATAAAATTAGAAATGAAAATGGAGAGATCACAACAGACAACACAGAAATACAAAGGATCATAAGAGACTACTATCAGCAGTTGTATGCCAATAAAATGGACAACGTGGAAGAAATGGACAAATTCTTAGAAAAGTACAATTTTCCAAAACTGAACCAGGAAGAAATAGAAAATCTTAACAGACCCATCACAAGCACGGAAATTGAAACTGTAATCAGAAATCTTCCAGCAAACAAAAGCCCAGGTCCAGACGGCTTCACAGCTGAATTCTACCAAAAATTTCGAGAAGAGCTAACACCTATCCTCCTCAAACTCTTCCAGAAAATTGCAGAGGAAGGTAAACTTTCAAACTCATTCTATGAGGCCACCGTCACCCTAATACCAAAACCTGACAAAGATGTCACAAAAAAAGAAAACTACAGGCCAATATCACTGATGAACATAGATGCAAAAATCCTCAACAAAATTCTAGCAATCAGAATCCAACAACACATTAAAAAGATCATACACCATGACCAAGTGGGCTTTATCCCAGGGATGCAAGGATTCTTCAATATCCGCAAATCAATCAATGTAATTCACCACATTAACAAATTGAAAAATAAAAACCATATGATTATCTCAATAGATGCAGAGAAGGCCTTTGACAAAATTCAACATCCATTTATGATAAAAACTCTCCAGAAAGCAGGAATAGAAGGAACATACCTCAACATAATAAAAGCTATATATGACAAACCCACAGCAAACATTATCCTCAATGGTGAAAAATTGAAAGCATTTCCCCTAAAGTCAGGAACAAGACAAGGGTGTCCACTTTCACTGCTACTATTCAACATAGTTCTGGAAGTTTTGGCCACAGCAATCAGAGCAGAAAAAGAAATAAAAGGAATCCAAATTGGAAAAGAAGAAGTAAAACTCTCACTGTTTGCAGATGACATGATCCTCTACATGGAAAACCCTAAAGACTCCACCAGAAAATTACTAGAGCTCATCAATGAATATAGTAAAGTTGCAGGATATAAAATCAACACACAGAAATCCCTTGCATTCATATACACCAATAATGAGAAAGTAGAAAAAGAAATTAAGGAAACAATTCCATTCACCATTGCAACAAAAAGAATAAAATACTTAGGAATATATCTACCCAAAGAAACTAAAGACCTATATATAGAAAACTATAAAACACTGATGAAAGAAATCAAAGAGGACACTAATAGATGGAGAAATATACCATGTTCATGGATCGGAAGAATCAATATAGTGAAAATGAGTATACTACCCAAAGCAATTTACAAATTCAATGCAATCCCTATCAAGCTACCAGCCATATTTTTCACAGAACTAGAACAAATAATTTCAAGATTTGTATGGAAATACAAAAAACCACGAATTGCCAAAGCAATCTTGAGAAAGAAGAATGGAACTGGAGGAATCAACTTGCCTGACTTCAGGCTCTACTACAAAGCCACAGTCATCAAAACAGTATGGTACTGGCACAAAGACAGACATATAGATCAATGGAACAAAATAGAAAGCCCAGAGATAAATCCACACACATATGGACACCTTATCTTTGACAAAGGAGGCAAGAATATACAATGGAGTAAAGACAATCTCTTTAACAAGTGGTGCTGGGAAAACTGGTCAACCACTTGTAAAAGAATGAAACTAGATCACTTTCTAACACCGCACACAAAAATAAACTCAAAATGGATTAAAGATCTAAATGTAAGACCAGAAACTATAAAACTCCTAGAGGAGAACATAGGCAAAACACTCTCCGACATAAATCACAGCAGGATCCTCTATGATCCACCTCCCAGAATTCTGGAAATAAAAGCAAAAATAAACAAATGGAATCTAATTAAAATTAAAAGCTTCTGCACAACAAAGGAAAATATCAGCAAGGTGAAAAGACAGCCTTCTGAATGGGAGAAAATAATAGCAAATGAAGCAACTGACAAACAACTAATCTCAAAAATATACAAGCAACTTATGCAGCTCAATTCCAGAAAAATAAACGACCCAATCAAAAAATGGGCCAAAGAACTAAATAGACATTTCTCCAAAGAAGACATATGGATGGCTAACAAACACATGAAAAGATGCTCAACATCACTCATTATCAGAGAGATGCAAATCAAAACCACAATGAGGTACCACTTCACACCAGTCAGAATGGCTGCGATCCAAAAATCTGCAAGCAATAAATGCTGGAGAGGGTGTGGAGAAAAGGGAACCCTCCTACACTGTTGGTGGGAATGCAAACTAGTACAGCCACTATGGAGAACAGTGTGGAGATTCCTTAAAAAATTGAAAATAGAACTGCTATATGACCCAGCAATCCCACTGCTGGGCATACACACCGAGGAAACCAGAATTGAAAGAGACACATGTACCCCAATGTTCATCGCAGCACTGTTTATAATAGCCAGGACATGGAAACAACCTAGATGTCCATCAGCAGATGAATGGATAAGAAAGCTGTGGTACATATACACAATGGAGTATTACTCAGCCATTAAAAAGAATTCATTTGATTCAGTTCTGATAAGATGGATGAAACTGGAGCCGATTATACAGAGTGAAGTAAGCCAGAAAGAAAAACACCAATACAGTATACTAACACATATATATGGAATTTAGAAAGATGGCAATGACGACCCTGTATGCAAGACAGGAAAAAAGACGCAGCTGTGTATAACGGACTTCTGGACTCAGAGGGAGAGGGAGAGGGTGGGATGATATGGGAGAATGGCATTCTATCATGTATACTATCATGTAAGAATTGAATCGCTAGTCTGTCTGATGCAGGATACAGCATGCTTGGGGCTGGTGCATGGGGATGACCCACAGAGATGTTATGGGGAGGGAGGTGGGAGGGGGGTTCATGTTTGGGAACACATGTAAGAATTAAAGATTTTAAAATTAAAAAAATAAAAAACTTAAAAAAAAAATTCATGGGGTTGCAAAGAGTCGGACACGACTGAGCAACTTCACTTCAAGCTGCTATAATAGTCATATGGTAGATTCAACAATAATTTGTAAATTTTCAGAAATTTAAATATTAAAGAAATGCTTTTAAAGAGCACAAAATATTGATTTTTTCGCCTCTTAATGAACCTGCCAAGATACAACTTTATGTGTTGATTATTTGAAGATGAGTATCTGTTAATGCATATGGGCTTCCTTGCTGGCTCAGTAAGCAAAGAATCCTCTTGCAATGAGGGAGACCTGGGTTCAGTCCCTGGGTTAGGAAGATCCTCTGGAGGAGGGCATGGCAACCCATTCTAGTATTCTTGCCTGGAAAATCCCAAGGACAGGGGAGCCTGGCAGGCTACAGTTCATGGGGTCACAAAGAGTTGGACACAACTGAGCGACTAAGCACATCTGTTAACACATAGCTAAAAAACACTATATAGGAGTACACATTCGAAAGTAACACCAAGAAAGAGTTCCCATTTGTCTTGAAGTTATTTGCAAAAGAGAAACAGGATAACCTGAGAGGTTTTTTTTGTTTTGTTTTGTTTTTGTATTTTACATTAATGAGATTTTCAAGTAAGATAAAATAGGTCCAGTGCAGATTATCTCTACATACTTCAGTATTTTCATGTTCTACCTATACTTTCAACTATATTATTCTTTTTCTACTCATCAAAATTTATCTCTACAAGAAATGGAATACAGCTTCAAAGTCCTTTCATGTATTAGATGTTGTCATGTCTTATTCATTATAAATTACCTTTCACTCTAACAGCATTTAAACTGAGAAAAATTTGGAGCCTTTTAAACCCATTTTCTCAAGAGAAAAAAACTTTATAGTAAAATGACCTTTTTTGGAAAAGGGAAGAAGTATCACATTTAAAAATTTTTCAAGGATATGACTGTGATAAAGCAGGTGGCTTTTATCCAAATGTAATATCTAAGGCTCACCTGTGTCTATTGTATCAAACCGTTTTTTGTATAATTCTAACTATAGAAGCTGAAAATGGTCTTATAAAACTTGTTGTCATGACAACAAAATCTTCTAAGAAATGATGCAAGTCTGAATGTGAAGGAAGTATTCATGACATGATTTAATAGAAAGATGCTTCAACTACCCACTGCAATTCCATTATTCAGCTTGTCTACTGTTTGCTTTTGTTTTTTAAAATTTAACAAAATTTCCACCCTACATAGCCTTTACTAACTATGCTAAAAGTAGGAGTGATTTTCAGCTTTCTTCTACCAACTGTTATTTATGGTAAGAAATGGGTATTAAAATTTGTCAATCTTTATATGTTATTCAGAAACATTTTTCTTGGTCACTTGGTTTGGTTTGAAGAAGCTCTTCAAACATCCTTTAATAGATTTCTTTATAATAGAAAATGTAATAACTCTGAGCAAGAATTTATAAGGAGTTATGAATTTATTATTTACCAAAGCTGGGAATATAAAAAGTAAAAATTAAAAATAAATTTAAGTAGAAAAGCATAGTTGTTTTTGTCTTAAACACACGCACAAAAAAAAACCTTCAAAACCAGTGCTAAAAAGAAAACTTGCTACTTTACTTTTTAAAAATCTTAGAATCTAGGCTCTTAAATGGTAATAAATTCTAATAAGCTTCAAAATGTAAAATGTGGGTGATATCGTTGTGAGGTAAAAAGTAAGAAAAAGCAACTATGAAAACTTTGGTTTGTAGCCTTTATATCCTATATGTCATGTTACTTTCTACCATTTGTTCTGGCATTTGGCATCTTTCCCACAGCAAATGTAAAGCACCTCTCTAATTCCTTCCTCCTCTTATATCAAGAATGTAAAGACAAGAGCTTGATAACCAAGATGTTAACCTTTGTTCTTGCCAAGTTTAACTTCTCATTGCTCCCTGAAGAAGGTCTTAGCCACCTAATGTGTTTTTGTTTTTGTTTTTTATTTTTCATCAACTGTTTTAGCCAGTGTAATAAGGCAAGAAAGGAAACAAAGGGTGGACTGATCAAAAAGGAAGAAGTAAAACTGTCTCAACGTATAGATTCTGTGTCTACATAGAAAATCCCAAGGACATTAGAAAAATACTTCCAGAACTAATGAGTAAGTTTAGCAAGGTCACAGAATACAAGATAAACATACAAAAATAAATTATATTACTATACAATGGGAGTAAGCTTGTAGAAACCAAATTAAGAATACAATACCACCTACAATCACTCACACACAAATATTTACATGTAAATCCAATAAAACTTGTATGGGACTTATATCCTAAAAACTACAAAATGATAAAGATATTCAAAATATCTCTAAATAAATTGAGAAATACTCTATAATCACAGACTGGGAGACTGAAGACAGTGAAGATATTAATTCTCCCCAAATTTATATACAGGTTTAATGCAATTTCTATCAAATCTCAATCAAATTTTCTATAGATATAGACAAGATTATTCTACAATTTATATGGAAGACAAAGAAACTAAAATAGTTGAAAATAATTTTGAAGAGAGGAAATAAATCGGGACAAATTACTTTACGTAATTTTAGTTCTTATTCTATAGCTCCAGAGAGCAAGATCATGCAGTCCTGGTAGAGTAGCAGACACATAAATAAACAGAACAGATTAGTAAGGCCAAATGATTGTTTACGAAGGTGAAAATACAATTCAACAGAAGAATAAACTTTTTCACAAATGGTTCTAAAATAATTGAGCATCTGTAAACAAAAAAGGCATGAATTTCACATCTTTTACAAACACTAACTCTAAAACGAACCATAGATTCATGTGAAACATAAAAATCTAAAACTTTCAGAAGACAGCATAGAAGAAAGTGACCCAGAACACCGTGAAGAGCTCTTAGGTATAGTTTGAAAAGCATTATCTATTAAAAACAATCTACAAATTGAAGTTAATTACAGTTAACTACTTTGACTTTATCAAGAAACCTTGTTAAAAGGATGAAAAGATATGCTTTAGAGTGGGAGAAAGTATTTGCAAACCACACATCCAACAAAAGACTCACATTTAGAACACATAACTAATTCACAGAACTCAACATTAAAAAAATTCAATTAAAAAAATAGCAGATACATGAAGAGACACTTCCCTGAAAAGGAAATACCAATGGCAAATAAGCACATGAAAAGTTCAACATCACTAGCCATTAGGGAAATGCAATGTAAAGCCACCATAAGAAATCATTATACACCTATTAGAGCAACTCAAGTGAAAAAACACAAGCTGGAATCAAGATTACTGGGATAAATATCAGTGACCTCAGGTATGCAGATAACACCACACTAATGGCAGAAAGTGAAGAGGAACTAAAGAGCCTCTTGATGGAGGTCAAAGAGGCAAGTGAAAAAGCTGGCTTAAAACTCAACATTCAAAAAATGAAGATCATGGCATCTGGTCCCATCACTTCATGGCAAATAGATGGGAAAATAATGGAAATGGTGACAGACTTTTATTTTCTTGGGCTCCAAAATCACTCCAGATGATGACTACAGCCATGAAATTAAAAGATGCTTGCTCCTTGAAAGAAAAGCTATGACAAACCTAGACAGCAGAGACATTACTTTACCAACAAAGGTCCATATAGCCAAAGCTATGGCTTTACCAGTAGTCTTGTATGGATGTGAGAGTTAGACCATAATGAAGGCTGAGCAACAAAGAATTGATGTTTTTCAACTGTGGAGTTGGAAAGACTCTTGAGAGTCCCTTGGTCTACAAGGGAATCAAACCAGTCAATCCTAAAGGAAATCAATCTTGAATATTCAATGGAAGGACTGATTCTGAAGCTGAAGCTTCAATACTTTGGCCACCTTATGTGAAGTTGACTCATTGAAAAAGACCCTGATGCTGGGAAAGATTGAGGGTAGGAGGTGAAGGGGGTAACAGAGGATGAAATGGCTGAATGGCATCATCAACTCAATGGACATGAGTTTGAGCAAACTCTGGGTGATGGTGAAGGACAGGGAAGCCTGGCATGCTTCAGTCAATAGGTTCACAAATTGAACGACTGAACCACAAAAACAAGTGAAAAATAGTTACAGTACCAAATACTGGTAAGAATGTCGAGACACTGGGTCTTTCATGCATTGCTGGTAGGAACATAAAGTGGTACAATCTGTCCAGAAACACTAGGGCAGTTTCTTAAAATACTATTAAAATGAAATATTTGTGTGAAATGATTTATTTTCTGCTATACCAATAAACAAAGGAGAAAAAGAAAGATATAAGCATCTGAATGCAGCGTTCCAAAGAATAGCAAGAAGAGATAAGAAAGCCTTCCTCAGCAATCAATGCAAAGAAATAGAGGAAAAGAATAGAATGGGAAAGACTAGAGATTCCCTCAAGAAAATTAGAGATAGCAAGGGAATATTTCATGCAAAGATGGGCTCAATAAAGGACAGAAATGGTATGGACCTAACAGAAAGAGAAGATATTAAGAAGAGGTGGCAAGAATACACAGAAGAACTATACAAAAAAGATCTTCACGACCCAGATAATCACGATGGTGTGATCACTCATCTAGAGCCAGACATCCTGGAATGTGAAGTCAAGTGGGCCTTAGAAACCATCACTACAAACAAAGCTAGTGGAGGTGATGGAATTCCAGTTGAGCTATTTCAAATCCTGAAAGATGATGCTGTGAAAGTGCTGTACTCAATATGCCAGCAAATTTGGAAAATTCAGCAGTGGCCACAGGACTGGAAAAGGTCAGTTTTCATTCCAATCCCTAAGAAAGGCAATGCCAAAGAATGCTCAAACTACCGCACAATTGCACTCATCTCACACGCTAGTAAAGTAATGCTTAAAATTCTCCAAGCCAGGCTTCAGCAATATGTGAACCGTGAACTTCCAGATGTTCAAGCTGGTTTTAGAAAAGGCAGAGGAACCAGAGACCAAATTGCCAACATCTGCTGGATCATGGGAAAAGCAAGAGAGTTCCAGAAAAACATCTATTTCTGCTTTATTGACTATGCCAATGCCTTTGACTGTGTGGATCACAATCAACTGTAGAAAATTCTGAAAGAGATGGGAATACCAGACCACCTAACCTGCCTCTTGAGAAATCTGTATGCAGGTCAGGAAGCAACAGTTAGAACTGGACATGGAAAAACAGACTGGTTCTAAATAGGAAAAGGAGTACGTCAAGGCTGTATATTGTCACCCTGCTTATTTAACTTATATGCAGAGTACATCATGAGAAACGCTGGACTGGAAGAAACACAAGCTGGATTCAAGATTGCCAGGAGAAATATCAAAAACCTCAGATATGCAGATGACACCACCCTTATGGCAGAAAGTGAAGAGGAACTAAAAAGCCTCTTGATGAAAGTGAAAATGGAGAGTGAAAAAGTTGGCTTAAAGCTCAACATTCAGAAAACGAAGATCATGGCATCCGGTCCCATCACTTCATGGGAAATAGATGGGGAAACAGTGGAAACAGTGTCAGACTTTATTTTGGGAGGCTACAAAATCACTGCAGATGGTGACTGCAGCCACGATATTAAAAGACGCTTACTCCTTGGAAGAAAAGTTATAACCAACCTAGATAGCATATTCAAAAGCAGAGACATTACTTTGCCGACTAAGGTCTGTCTAGTCAAGGCTATGGTTTTTCCTGTGATCATGTATGGATGCGAGAGTTGGACTGTGAAGAAGGCTGAGCGCTGAAGAATTAATGCTTCGAAGAATTAATGCCACCTCTTCTTAATGCTTTTGAACTGTGGTGTTGGAGAAGACTCTTGAGAGTCCCTTGGACTGCAAGGACATCCAACCAGTCCATTCTGAAGGAGATCAACCCTGGGATTTCTTTGGAAGGAATGATGCTAAAGCTGAAACTCCAGTACTTTGGCCACCTCATGCGAAGAGTTGACTCATTGGAAAAGACTCTGATGCTGGGAGGGATTGAGGGCAGGAGAAGAAGGAGACGACAGAGGATGAGATGGATGGATGGCATCACTGACTCGATGGACATGAGTCTGAGTGAACTCTGGGAGTTGGTGATGGAGAGGGAGGCCTGGCGTGCTGCGATTCATGCGGTCACAAAGAGTCGGACATGACTGAACTACTGAACTGAACTGATACCAGTAAACATGACTTAGTGACTGAACAACACCAAAATACCATGTCACAGCTATGTTACAGTCATCAGGAATTCTAGCCTTCCAGATGAAAATTTCTGAGCCCAGGTTGTCATCTAGCAGTCATCAGCCACTTTCTCAACTCCTGAGCTGAGGAGCTCAGAGAGGCGAAAAAGTGCAAGACACAGCCATCTGCCACACCCACCACCTTAAATGAGGAATTAATGATGTTTTTGCTCACTCAAATGTGTCTGATTCTTTGTGACGCCATGGACTGCAGCCAAATTGAGGATGAAAACAATCAAAAAGCATAATTTGGCCCCAGATAGCTGAGATGCATATGCAAAAATGATTTCAGTAAGCCTGGATGCTTACATCTCCCCATACATAAAAAGTGCTAATCATTTAATGCAAGAGATCGAGATCTGGTTTTCCTTAATTAACAGTCATCTTGTAATATTCAGATTACCTGCCTCTTTTGGAAAACTTCTAGGTAGGCTGGCTCCTCCGTTCCCCACTTCCTCAGAAACAGTTCTCTTAGGGTCACCTGAGATGCTGTCTCCCAAGCTTGAAATCCTCGCTATTCCCACCAAATAAACCTACTCTCAAGTTTTAGGCACATGTATTTTTTCCAATCGACAATACTAAACATACACTTACCACATGACCCAATAATTTGCACTCTGAGACATTTATCTCGGACAAATGAAACTAATGTTCTCAAGAAAGCCTCTACATGATTGATCACCGCAGCGCTGTTTGTAATAGGCTAAAAATGGAAACAGTGAAATGACCCTCAATGGTGAAACAAACACGATGCGCTCATATTGTGGAACGCTCTGCCAAAGTTAAAAGGAATCAACTATTAATACACACAATGGATTGGTTAGACCTCAAGGTTATGTGCTAAATGAAAATGTCAATCTCATAAGATCTCATACTGTGTGAGTTTACTCACAAAATATTTGGAAATGATAAAATTATAAAGGTAGAGAACAAATTAGTGGTTGCCAGGGTTGTAGATGAAAATGAGATGGGAGAGTGGAGGTTGTGACTAACAGGCAATAGAACAAGAGAGATCTTTGTGAAACTGTTACAGCAGGCAGATAGCTAGGTAGGAGCAGAGAAATATGGGCAGGGGCCAGACGGCAGGAAATCAGACATCTTGTTAACAGCAGGGTTCCATAGGCAGACAAAGCAAAGCAAGAAGCTTCAGACTGACAGGAAACCACACATTCAGGGGGATAAGCGTCCGTTGTTGTTCAGTAGCTCAGTCCGGTCTGACTCTTTGCGACCCCATGGACTGCAGTACACCAGGCTTCCCTGTCCTTCACCATCTCCCAGATCTTGCTCAAGCTCATGTCCATTGAGTCAGTGATGCCATCCAACAATCTCGTCCTCTGTTGGCCCCTTCTCCTCCTGCCTTGGCTCCCTGGTGGCTCAGAGGTTAAAGCATCTGCCTCCAATGTGGGAGACCTGGGTTCAATCCCTGGGTTGGGAAGATCCCCTGGAGAAGGAAATGGCAACTCATTCCAGTATAATCTTTTCCACGATCAAGATCTTTTCCAGTGAGTCGTCTCTCCACATCAGGTGGCCAATATGAAAAGGCAAAAAGATAAGAGTCCAGGTAGCAGATAAAGAAAGGGAAGGAAAGGCAGGAATCTCCTGCCTCCAAATATAACCCTTTGCTCATTGTGCTCTCATTACATAGAACATTAGCCTTACAGATAAGAAGAATTCATGCACCATCGCTGTGACACTTCTGATCTTAGCTAAATAAGGACAAAAAGCTCTTCTTCCCCGGGCAAAATGGAGCTGGGATGAAAATCAAGGAAAATGACCCTCAAACTTCACCTTCCCCAGTGACTATTCCACCCCTTCATTTGTGTGCCCCTTTTAACTGGCTTGCCAAAGTAACCCAGGGCAGCAGCATAACTTCATCTATCTGTCTGCTCTCCCTCTGAGAGTATATCCTTGCTTAAATAAACTTTTACTTTCTTAACCTCTCTGCTTCATCTCTGAGTTCTTTCAAAACAAGAAAAGACCTGAAATTCACCAGGAACAGTGGTAGAACAGTTCTGTGCTTTGATTGCCATCGTGGTTACCCCACCATACTACCTATGCGGGAAAAGACTTAGAACTATAAAAACACATAGTGCCAATGTCAAATTCCTCGTACAAGTGGGTACACAGGACCTCTCCAAACTACCTTATGACTGCTCATGAATCTGTAAGTATTTCAAAATTATAAATTTAATTTAAAATGTCAGTGCTGGATTCTAGCCTTCAGAGATGGCCCATACTCTGCCTGTGGACTGTGTTTCTCACTAAAGAATTCCACTTCTTACCTATCTGTTCATATCTGAATTCTTTCATGAAGAATCAAGAACTTTAAATTCACCAGCAGCATATTGGTGAAACCAGCCAGGAGAATTGGGTAAGTCTCAGCCTCTCACTTTCCCTTTGCTTAGGGGGTATTGTCCGTACTTCCCATACTACTTTCCTACTCTCTCCCTTACCTCACTCTTGCTTTCCACTCTAATCTCATGCTTTACTCTGCTGAAAATGGAGCAAAAGAACTATGCCAAGCATTTTCCAAACTTGCCACTAGGTGTTCCATTACTCACTATTACATATGTTCAGAGTATGTAAGGAAAAGTTTCCGGCTGTCCTCACAGGGAGCTGGGGACACAACCCATAGGCTCTTCACCTTCTGGGTTTGCCTTATCCACATTACATTGACTGTTCAGTTCAGTTCAGTCACTCAGTTGTGTCCGACTCTTTGCGACCCCATGAATCGCAGCACGCCAGGCCTCCCTCTCCATCACCAACTCCCGGAGTTTACTCAAACCCACGTCCATCGAGTCAGTGATGCCATCCAGCCATCTCATCCTTTGTCATCCCCTTCTCCCCCTGCCCCCAATCCCTTCCAGCATCAGAGTCTTTTCCAATGAGTCAACTCTTCGCATGAGGTGGCCAAAGTACTGGAGTTTCAGCTTTAGCATCATTCCTTCCAAAGAAATCCCAGGTTTGATCTCCTTCAGAATGGACTGGTTGGATGTCCTTGCAGTCCAAGGGACTCTCAAGAGTCTTCTCCAACACCACAGTTCAAAAGCATCAATTCTTCAGCGCTCAGCCTTCTTCACAGTCCAACTCTCACATCCATACAAGACTACTGGAAAAACCATAGCCTTGACTAGACGGACCTTAGTCGGCAAAGTAATGTCTCTACTTTTCAATATGCTATCTAGGTTGATCATAACTTTTCTTCCAAGGAGTAAGCGTCTTTTAATTTCATGGCTGCAGTCACCATCTGCAGTGATTTTGGAGCCCAAAAAAATAAAGTCTGACACTGTTTCCACTGGTTCCCCATCTATTTGTCATGAAGTGATGGGACCAAATACCATGATCTTCGTTTTCTGAATGTTGAGCTTTAAGCCAACTTTTTCACTTTCATCAAGAGGCTTTTTAGTTCCTCTTCACTTTCTGCCATAAGGGTGGTATCATCTGCATATCTGAGGTTATTGATATTTCTCCTGGCAATCTTGATTCCAGCTTGTGCTTCTTCCACCCCAGCGTTTCTCACGATGTACTCTGCATATAAGTTAAATAAGCAGGGTGACAATATACAGCCTTGATGTACTCCTTTTCCTCTTTGGAACCAGTCTGTTGTTCCATGTCCAGTTCTAACTGTTGCTTCCTGACCTGCATACAGGTTTCTCAAGGGACAGGTCAGGTGGTCTGGTTTTCCCAGGTTTTAGGTGTTAATTCTAAAAGGTCTTGTACATCTTCATAGAACCGTTCAACTTCAGCTTCCTCAGCGTTACTGGCTGGGGCATAGACTTGGATTACCGTGATATTGAATGGTTTACCTTCGAGACGAACAGAGATCATTCTGTCGTTTTTGAGATTGCATCCAAGTACTGCATTTCAGACTCTTTGTTGACCATGATGGCTACTCCATTTCTTCTAAGGGATTCCTGCCCACAGTAGTAGATATAATGGTCATCTGAGTTAAATTCACCCATTCCAGTCCATTTTAGTTCGCTGATTCCTAGAATGTCGACATACACTCTTGCCATTTCCTGTTTGACCACTTCCAATTTGCCTTGATTCATGGACCTGACATTCCAGGTTCCTATGCAATATTGCTCTTTACAGCATTGGATCTTGCTTCTATCACCAGTCACATCCACAGCTGGGTATTGTTTTTGCTTTGGCTCCATCCCTTCATTCTTTCTGGAGTTATTTCTCCACTGATCTCCAGTAGCATATTGGGCACCTACTGACCTGGGGAGTTCCTCTTTCAGTATCCTATCATTTTGCCTTTTCATACTGTTCATGGGGTTCTCAAGGCAAGAACACTGAAGTGGTTTGCCATTCCCTTCTCCAGTGGACCACATTCTGTCAGACCTCTCCACCAAGACCTGCCCATCTTGGGTTGCCCCGCAGGCATGGCTTGGTTTCATTGAGTTAGACAAGGCTGTGGTCCTAGTGTGATTAGATTAACTAGTTTTCTGTGAGTATGGTTTCAGTGTGTCTGCCCTCTGATGCCCTCTTGCAACACCTACCATCTTACTTGGGTTTCTCTTACCTTGGGCGTGGGGTATCTCTTCATGGCTGTTCCAGCAAAGCGCAGCTGCTGCTCCTTACCTTGGACGAGGGGTATCTCCTCACCACCTCCCTTCCTAGTAAGCCCAATTGTGTAAAACTACGAAATACAGCCTTAGTTAGAGTTTGTGCCAAGATTATAGTGGCTGTGATACCTTTGGGAGCGCCCTCACACAGCAGGTGGTCTGTGTGTGTCACTCACTCACTCACTCACTTCAGTCCTGTCATGTCTGGCTCTTTGTTACACCATGAACCACAGGATGCCAGGCCTCCCTATTCATCACCAACTCCTGGAGTCCACCCAAACCCATGTCCATTGAGTCGGTGATGCCATCCAACCATCTCATCCTCTGTTGTCCCCTTCTCCTCCTGCCCTCAATCTTTCCCAGCATCAGGGTCTTTTCAAATGAGTCAGCTCTTCGCATCAGGTGGGCCAAAGTATTGGAGTTTCAGCTTCAACATCAGTCCTTCCAATGAACACCCAGGACTGATCTCCTTTAGGATGGACTGATTGAATTTCCCTGCAGTCTAAGGGACTCTCAAGAGTCTTCTCCAACACCATAGTTCAAAAGCACCAATTCTTCAGCACTCAGCTTTCTTTATAATCCAACTCTCACATCCATACACGACCACTGGAAAAAACATAGCCTTGACTAGACAGACTTTTGTTGACAAAGTAATGTCTCTGCTTTTTAATATGCTGTCTAGGTTGGTCATAACTTTCCTTCCAAGGAGTAAGTGTCTTTTAATTTCATGACTGCAATCGCCATCTGCAGTGATTTTGGAGTGTGTACCCCCAGGTATTAGGAGATGGGACACGGTCCTGCACCATGTGCTTGGGATGTTTGGGACTCATGGCAGTAAGATTATCATTCACTGCCCACATCCTGGTGTTTGTCTGGCCCCCTCCAGGGTTCACCCTGACCCCACTCCTATCCCACCCTGTTAGGGCAGGGCAGGATGCATTTCACAGACCATCTCCCTTAATGGCCAGTGACTGATTTCCAGAACTTATCACCTTTGTAGAGAAAAAAGCTGGAACTTAAACAGGTCCTAGAACCATGAGGATGCCTATACCAGGGAAACATATCTACAGAATCTATAGAGAAGCCTCAGGAAGGCCAGTCATCCTTGGTACCATGGATGCTAGGATAGGACACAGGTCCCAGGACATTGGGACCAACAGGACTGCCACAGGGGTGTACACCATTGTGGATAAAGGGAACAGGATTAGGTGGATGGGGATGCCTGGATCCAGTCCTGATTTAGAGAGTCCCCACAGGACCTCCGAATGCAAATGCTCCTCTCTGGTGTAAGAACATCCTCTCCTTGAAGGAATAATGGGGAACAACCTATTCCATTCTCAAGAGTCACTCCTCAGGTGAAGGAATAATGGGGAACAACCTATTCCATTCTCAAGAGTCACTCCTCAGGCGAATTTTGAGTCATTAGAACAAGTTGCCTCCAGACTTTTTAAAATGAAAAGGCTCATTTTCTTTTGTAATAAGGCTGAATCTCAATATAAACTTGAAGACAATGAGGCCTGGTAAGAAATTGGAAGCCTCAACTACAATATCATTCTACAGTCAGACATCTTTTGCAAAGGGCAGGGGAAATGGACAGAAGTTCCTTACATACAGGCTTTTATGGCCCCAAGAGAAAACCTGGAGCTATGAAAATCGTATTTTAGGTAACTTTGCCAGCTGGGACCCATTCAGGCTACATAGAAGCCCTCTCAAGCGGCAGCCCTGGAAGAACAGGAGCCCCATACAGAAGACCTGGGCCCCACACTCTTCCATCCTGTTCAGCCTCTCCCCTACCCTATAAGCCTCTTTACCCTTCTGTACCCAAAAATGCAAGCAGAGTCTCTTTGCCCCCATCAGGAATTATAGTAGATGGCCTCAGAGAATTATCAGAGTCCATACCCCTTTTTCCTTGCCTGACCTTAACCAAAGTCACATCACTTAGGCAGATTCTTGGAGGACTATAACTGGTTCACCAAAGAATTTGAGGCCAGAAGTTTGCCATGGCGCCCTAAACTTCTCTCAGCCTTTTTATTGATGCAGTCT
The DNA here is from genome assembly GCF_023091745.1 of Budorcas taxicolor. Classification (NCBI taxonomy): domain Eukaryota; kingdom Metazoa; phylum Chordata; class Mammalia; order Artiodactyla; family Bovidae; genus Budorcas; species Budorcas taxicolor. The sequence continues at coordinate 73,134,421 of NC_068919.1, forward strand.
TCAGTGTTTTTAACAATAGAGACCAGGCTGAGGATAAAAACAGTGAATAGCCTGACTTAAGGAAGAGATGATGGCAAGCCAGGCTTTTGACAACTGTCCTGACAAGACCTAACCCACCTCTGAAAAGTGAGAGTGAAGTCGCTCAGTCAATGTCCTACTCTTTGCAACACCATGGACTGTAGCCTACCACGCTCCTCCATCCATGGGATTTTCCAGGCAAGAGATCTGGTGTGGGTTGCCATTTCCTTCTCCAACCCACCTCTTGGTCACATCAAAAGTACTCCCAGAAGACCTCTCCCAAGAAAAGGAGAAAATTTCAGTTTGGGGTGTCTTGAACACTGAAGTAAGGAATGCTCAGGAAATAGGCCCCAGCCTATGACCAAACACTGTGCTCAGTCTGAAAATATATGGGCCACTGACAGAGGGGATTCCCTCAGGTCTAAAGGGAACAAGGAAATTCCCCCATGCCAGTCATGGCAGTGACTGACAGGACCTGGAACTTCCTAAGGCTCCCAAGAAAACAGTCATCATCGCAAGGGAGAAACCGCAGATGAGGTGACCGTTGATGTGACAGTCTTTTGTCGTTTACATTTTTGTACTCTGATGCTGTTACAAAAAGTGCTTCTTTTATCAAGGAGATCCACAGGAAGGTTAAGGAAACAGTTACAACAGTTCCACATCAAGGTGCTGGCTATGCAAGGATTCCAGCTGATACCAACTTAAAACAAGGAGCTGTCCTGCCCCTGGGCCCACAGTTCAGGCATCCAGAGATTTTAACTCCCTGACAGGCAGGGTCAATGGCCCTACTCAGCCTTGAAGCAGTTACAGGAGACGAACCATGGGCCTTCTGCTTCTCATAAAAATATGGGAGTAAAATCTTTGAAGGGAACAAGAAACAAGAGGCAATGGGGCAGGGCACAACCTTTAAAAAATGACAGAGCCATAGGACATGACAAAAACTGGTTAGAAGCAACATGGCAGACAAGTCAACCTCTAATAGACCTTGAGCCTTATCATACACTCACTGTAATACATTAGCAGTAAATGATACACCCACCAGCACCATGACAGTTCTGAGGCTTACCATAAAATGCCAAAAAGTGGGCAGTGGCCCAGTTCCTGGAAATCTCCACTCCTTCATCAAAATAATTGGAATAATCTTCCTACTCATTGGGCTTTCCTGGTTGCTTAGATGATAAAGAATCTGTCTGCAATGCAGGAGACCTGGGTTTGATCCCTGGGTCAGGAAGATCCCCTGGAGTAGGGAATGGCAACCCACTCCAGTATTCTTGCCTGAAGAATTCCATGGACAGAGGAACCTGGTGGGCGACAGTCCATGGGCTGACAAAGAATCGGACAGCACTGATCGACTAATACACACTTATTAGCCTATGAAATTACTCACCCTGTAAAAATTAACCACGTCATATGATGGCCCACACTGCCTGTGGAAAGTGTTTCTCTCTAAATAAATCCACTTTTAACCTATCGCTTTCTCTCCAAATTTTTTCCTGACAAAGCAGGAACATTAAATTCACTGGCAACAAGAGAAATTCAAATACAAATAAGAAGGGTGTTCACTTAAAAGTTCATAAAGCTCAGTATGTCATTTTAATTCAATTTGGAAAGATTTTGGAACATTTCAATAAAGTAAATAAGAGAGCCATAGACTCCCAATATTGGCCCATGTGAAGGTGACATTCATTTGTCATCTTTAAATACATTTATTCAAGAACTGAGAGAAATTTCAGGGAAAAAGTCACTGAAAAAAGAAAACTAATGAAATAAATGAAAATTATTCTGACATCAAAGATAGAACTATTACCAAAAAATGTTTCATCATATTAAAAGAAGTAATTCAGAAAGTGGAAGAGTTAACTTTCCAACAGAATAATAATGACTAGATTCTGGGATTGTTTAATAATCCAGTCAGTGAAGAGGAGTTAACCTTATGACTGTGTTACAGAAAGATTTACATTCTTCACTGACAAACTGACACCTATGAGGATAATATACAACACATAATATGCCTCTATAAAAAGGACATGGATGACCAACTGATTAATCAATCAATGATTATTTCTCAATTCAAAGAGTGTTTAAGATTAGTTACCACTGGAAAAAACTCGATAGGCTCTGGAGTCTTGAAATCATATAGGAAAGAAATTTGTTGGAGGTTCCCCCCAAATTGACAACAACTGTAAACATTTACATGACATTTCCAATAACAAGTCATGAAACTGGAAAATTTTTAAACTGTCAAGAAAAAAACATGGAACAAACATGCTACAAATAAGACTGACTTGTCTCCTCTCTGCAGAGCTATTATTAAATTGGTGACATTTGGAGATGTAATCTGAGTAGATTTTTTGAACAGGTAGCTCAAAAAAGGTAACAAAAGATATTTTAGTCATACATCAGAGAGCTAATAAAATATAATTTTTCTAGACTTTCTGATATTTATGGTGTTGGTCAGCATTTTTAAGCTTTGAATTTTATGATTTCTCATGCTAAGTAAATTATGACTTTCAAATCTCAAAAAAAAAAATTAGTGCTGGAATGTATTGTTAAGAATTTAACGTGGAGTTTGAACTGAAAAAAGTGTCACTAGCCTTTTTAGCAAGGCAGTACTAAATGATGGTGAATTTTATTCCCTCACAGACAGTAAAGATGAGGAGGTGTCTTCTGCAAAACTTGTCTTTTTCAAAACTTATTCAAAGTGTCTTACTCAAAACTTGAATAGTATAACACTCTTCCAAATCAGAAAATAAAATAGTACATCTTTATATCTATGGGACATGCATGTTCAATCTAATTTCTATCCAATAAAATAATCTGGTTTCTATAAACTTTAAATCTTAACTCGTAACAGACTCTGGGAGAAACATAGGTAATATGGTAAAATAATACATCTATGCTCAGAAAGGGCTTCCCTGGTAGCTCAGAAGGTAAAGTGTCTGCCTGCAATGTGGGACACCTGGGTTCAATCCCTGGGTTGGGAGATCCCCTTGAGAAGGACCTGGCAACCCACTCCAGTACTCTTGCCTGGAAAATTCCATGGACTAAGGAGCCTAGTAGGCTACAGTCCATGGGATCGCAAAGAGTCGGACACGACTCGGGCGACTTCACTCACTACTATGCTCAGGAAACTTAGCATGACAGGTCTGGAAGACGGTATAGTTTATTCTAACAACTTTCAGCTCCCTTGAACTGGAGCAGGGCTCACTCTTTGAGCATTATGTACACCTCTGGGACTCAGGAGTAGTGCCTTCCGGCCATCTGCTTTTCATTTCACAGCTCTACATCCCTCAGAGTGAAAACTAGGGTAGATCTTATCACTAATGTTACCATTTGGAAGTTTCAGAGTGATTCTTTCCACAATCATCATTTTCTCGGTTTCCTTTCCTATTCCTTCCACCTGTGCTAAGTCTCTTGATATTTGTTTATCTCTGTGCCTCCTATGGGGCTTCCTAGGTGGCTCAGTGATAAAGAATTTGCCTGCAATGGTTTGATCCTTGGGTCGGGAAGATCCCCTGGAGAAGAGAGTGGCAACCCACTCCAACACTCTTGCCAGGAGAATTCCATGGACAGAAGAGAACATGGTCACAAAGAGTTGGACATGACTGAATGACTAACCCTTGTGTCTCCTATCCCAATCCTAAGCTCATTTGAAAGCAAGTTCTTTCTCTCTGATTTACCTCTGTAACTCTGTTTCTAGGCATAGAAGTTCTATATAGTAAAAATCTAACACGTTTGTAAAATAAAATACCTCTTCAGAATTAAAGGAAAATTAAAATGTCACAGTTATGCATTGGTAATTCCATATATTCTATAATGTTGTTAGCATTATATCAGAACATATAACTTCTGTTTCTTCATTTCAACTGTATTGCACCAAAAGGAATAAATTTAAAGAAAACTGAAAACACTGAGGCAGAAGACAGTCTCTCTGGGAGGGAGCCATGAGGTATTTGGATATTCCCTCAACATTTCAGTGTTAACATTCGACAATGTTAAGGTAACATTCAATGCTTGTTTAGTCAACAAATAACTATTGAATATATTCTAGATGCATGGCCATTTTCCAGGCTCTGAGCTAAAAATGGTGTCCAGGAGATGTGGTCTTAGTCCTCATGGAATCAGGTCACAGCATCAGTCCAATGGAAACAGGATTTATTTTTATAAATTAGTGGAAGCCTAGTTTGAACTTATAAGCTATACTAAATATACTGCAGGACAAGTACATTTAGAAGCAGCACAGTCTGAGGTCCCAGGATTGTGAAACAGTTTTCAATAGGCATCTTCTTTCAAAGTTTCACTGTTGAGACGTGGCAGAGAAAACTGAGCCAAAACTTGGTTTGGAGCAATACTGAATTCTAACTGTGAGGAAGTCTGTTCTGCTCAGCATATTCCAAGTCCTTTCTCATTAGGTTATTCTGGAAGAACAAATCAAGGCTAACAAGTCAAAAGAAAAAAGTCTTTTCTTCATAAATTTCCAAGAATGAGTTTGCAATACAAACCAACATGAGTGTATTGGTATGTTCTATATCCCTACATTTCCTAAGCTTGAGAACTAAAGTAAGATTTTTCTAAAGAGAATATCAATACATAGCATTGTAAAGAGAATATCAATACATAGCATTGTTATTAGCCATGTCTACTTGATTTCAGAGCTGGAAGAGTCTTTTTTAACTTAAAAAAAGATCAGCAAAAACTGCAGGCTGCTAAAGAATCTAGTGGATAAAACAAACTAGGTGACTTTTCTACCAAATAAAGAATTTAACAAAGAAATTTTTGGATAATGGAAATGTTTTAGATCTGAATTATGATGATGATTAGACAACTATAAAAATTTACTAAAAGCCATTGAATTGTACATTTATAATACTGCTGCTGCTAAGTCGCTTCAGTCGTGTCCGACTCTTTGCGACCCCATGGACTCTCCTCCGCCCATGGGATTTTCCAGGCAAGAATACTGGAGTGGGGTGTCATTGCCTTCTCCGACACTTATAATAATAAGTGAATTTTGTTCTTTTTAAATTACACTTCCATGGGGGGAGAGCAAATTAGCCAAGATGGCGTGTATAGGCTCTCTTGCCCCATGCGCTGTAAATAATGATTATGTAACAGCTGAGAGCATTTATAGCAGTGTGCACGTGTGTCATGAGGGACTCACTTGGTCACGTGTCACTTTGTGCTGTAGGGATATACAAGCTCCACCTAGAAAGTGGGGCATTTACTGCGGTGTCACAGTTGTGTCTACTGGGTCAGTAGCTAGAGGAGAGAATATGGTGTTTCTACTGCTATGGCTGCTGCTTCAGCTGGGAGCAATACTGTTATGGCTGCTATGCCAGTCAGGAGAGAAATTATGTGTGTTAGGTTATGCTATGGCTGCTGCGTCAGCTGGGAGAGAATAAACACGTCTGCAGTTCCTACGGATCCTTTAGTCCCCTTCCAGCCTCTTAGCTCGCACCTTGCCTACCCTGGGTCCAGTGAACACTGCACATAGTGAGATACAGCAAGACAATTGGCGTCACGAACAGGATGAAGAGCGATACAACTTCAAAAAAGTTGTTTGTAAAGAGACAATAAACCTTCTCCAAAGAAAGTTTCTCCAATAGATCTTCACTTGGTAACAAATCTCTAATAGCAGAAAAAATTCACTTGTACGACTTTGTATACTTTGGATACAAAGGAAGGCATATTTGCTGGAGACAATAACTATTTCTAGGAATCATGATATTCCAAAAGAAATGAGAATGAGGCTATTTGCTAAGATTATGTATTGCCTCCCAAACTTCTTCCACTCACATGAATGTGATATACGCATGGGCTCAGGTAGAAGCCATCACATTTACTCTGAAGTTGTAATACCAGTAACAGAAACAAGAACTTGTGCAGGGCTCTCAGTGTGTTTTCTCATTGACAGGCACAGGCAAGCTCACATCTCTGCCTCTAAGCCCACACTTTCCTTCCAAAGATTGTTTAATGAGTCCATCAGAGCTATTACAACTTAGAAGGCAAAGAAGGTGAGGAAGGGAAGAAACCCCAACAAAATTAAGCCAGGTTGCATTTCTTTAAATTGTTCATAATGAGCCCAGAAAATATATTATTGCCAACATTTATTGTTCTGCAATTTAAGCTATAATGTACTGGGTACTGTTTTTTTAAAAAGGCTAATTTGTAATTTGAGAGATACTTCAAAGAATCATTTAATTGTTCAGTGAGTTCCTCTAAAAATGAAAGTTAGGAATTCAAATATTTTTCCATCCACAAATTTCAAGTGAAAGAAGCATATATAAATATATGAAAAACTTAAATATCAAATGAAAAAGATACAAATGTTCTGTAAAAGATATTTGAGCTGAAATTTACAGAATTAGACTGAGATCTGCCATTCTATCATGGCAGAATATAGAATGAATTCTGCTTTGTTCAGACAGGTAGGAAGAAATTTTGGGGTATAGAGACTATATACAGACTAAAACAGTTGAAAATGTTCGATAGGTTACAACATAGCCCCCAGTTTTTATGTGTTTGGACAGTTTGGGGCTGTTTTGTGGGTCAAAGCACTCACATTATATTATAGTTTTTTGGGGTTTTTTTTTGTAATTTGAAAAGAGCAAGCAATACACCCTATAGTCATGGTCTAAATAAAAAGTTTATCAATGAGATTAATTATAATGTGAGTGGGTGTGTCTTTGGAATGGGAGTGGGTCTTCCACACACGACATCAGCTGGGTTCCCCATACATGCTTACATGCATAGTTGCTTCAGTCATAACCAACTCTTTGTGACCCCCATGGACTATACGCTTCTCTGTTCTTGGGATTCTCCAGGCAAGAATACTGGAGTTGGTTTCCATGCCCTCCTCCAGGGGATCTTCCCGACCCATAGATCAAACCCATATCTCTTACATCTCCTGCATTGGCAGGAGTGTTCTTTACCACTAGTGACACCTGGGAAGCCTAGGGGCCCTATAATTCAACTCAATTTCAACACTATCCACCCAGAGACAGCATCAGATTCCATTGGTTAAGGGCACAGTCCCTCAAGTCTGCCTCCACTTCAGCTGCCAATTGCAGGTCCAGGTTGTAACTTGTACTTCTGACTGACCAGATATAACTAAGGCAAAATTACCATGACCACCTCCTTGAGTTTAATCTGTTAGAGAGGCTCACAGACCTCAGCAAAACATTTTACTTGCTAGATTCCTGGCTAATTACAAAAAGCTATTAACTCTGAATCAGCCACATGGAAGCAGAGGGCAAGTTATGTAGAAAGAGCACAAAGCTTCTGTACTCTTTCCAGGCATGCCACTCTCCTCAAATCTCTACAGGAATACCAAGCTGCTCTCTGAACCTAATCCTTCTGGGTTCAGGTAATGCTAGCCTCATTACCTAGGCAGAACTGATTAAATCTTTGGCCATTGGTGATTGAATTCAATTTCCAACTCACTCCCCTCCTCAGAAGTCACTGGGGTGGGACTAAAAGATTCCAACCGTCTGATCACATCATTGGTTCCTCTGGCAAACAGAACCCATCTTAGATGCAATCTGAAAGTCACCTCTTTAACAAAAGACATCTCCATCCCTCTTCTTAAGTAGGAAATTCTAAGAGTTTTAGGACCTCTGTTCCTGGTGGCTCAGACGGTTAAGCGTCTGTCTACAATGCAGGAGACCCGGGTTCAATCGCTGGGTCACGAAGATCCCCTGAAGAAGGAAATGGCAATCCACTCCAGTACTATTGCCTGGAAAATCCCATGGACAGAGGAGCCTGATAGGTTACAGTCCATGGGGTCACAAAGAGTCGGACACGACTGAGCGACTTCACTTCTTCCAAAAACAGGGACAAGGACCAAATATATAGTTTCTTCTTATAAATTGCAGTATCACAACTCAAGCTCATAATTATGGATATATTAGGCTGGGTAATTTGTTATTATGGCAAGCTGTTCTATACAATGCAGAATGCATTGCAGCCTCCTTGGTCTCCATCCAGTAAACACCCATAGTATTTCTGCCCCAATTAGACAACCAAAATGTCGCAGAAACTGACAAATTCCCCCTGGGAGCAAAATTATCCATAGCTAAAAACCAATGGTCTAAATAATAAGTCCAAATTCTTTAGTCAAAAGATTGCATATGAATTTGGAAAAAAATATAATGTCTCTTGCCATCAAATTACCCAGATAAACTTTAAATCTGTTGATACCGAAACAATGCAAAGTGAGTATCTTGGAAAGTTTAGACATTTGCAGGAAGGAAAGTATCATTAGTTATGTTTTATTTCATCAGCAAACGGCAGCATCAGGAATAGTGAGTGAGGTGAATGAGTCTGTTTTAAACTTTCAAACTACATAAAAAGAGACTGATTTTTACTACATGGCTGATCTCCATTATGCTAAATAAATTGCCTTTATTATGAAATATTAGCAACGAGTCAAAAGACAAAATCAAAAATCTATACCCAACCAAAGTTTATCACCACATTTGACTAAAAAGCCCCACTGTATATACAGATGGTCACTTAATTAATTAAAATGAGAGGAGACAGAATGTGCTTATTTTTGAAGAGCAGTGTTTGTTGACAGACATTAAAATTCTCTTCAGTAAACTGAATTAACACTCTGTTCTAACTGCAACCTCTTCACTTTGTTGGTTATGGAAAAATCCACCATTCCAAATGGCGCAAGATGGTTAAACACACAACACCAAACACTGGAAAGGTGAAATAGCAGTTAGAGTCACATATACTCACAGTCTGGGGGAGAATGAAACTCTGTTCCGTGAAGGGATGAACTGGGGTTGCATTTGAGAGCAGAACAAGCAAGGACTGTGAGGGGAAGGCTTTGAAGTAACAAGAGTGTGGGAGCGGCCCTTGGTTCCCATCTGAGGATGTGATTGGCTTGTTTGAAAAACTCGGGCTGGCAGGGAAGTGAAATCTGTTTCGTTGAGGACTGAGAGGAATACAGCTGTTCTGGCTGATAGAGAATTAGCCAGGTGGGGAGCTTTTCATGCTAAATGGGGCTGTTCATGCACCTAGAGCAAGAACAGGGAATTCATGGTTACCTCTGACAGGTGGAAGTGATGTATGATGCCTTGCTCATCCTGAATGCAAAGAGAAGACCATGTGATAGGTATATTTTTCCTGTATGAGTTAGCTGTGTTAAACCTTTTCAAACTGAAGTGAATCTAAAAATAATAGACCTGTGATATTTCCAGCATCCTTTCAAGACCTGCACTGTGTACAGAGCATACTTGAGCACTGAGGGAATCTATAGAGGAAGCAGGAAACACAGATTTTTTTTTCTTTAAATAGCTTCAGGTCTACATCCTCAGATAATTTTGCATTGATCTCAGTGCTCCTGTGGGGCTTTTCCACACAGATCACCGTGCAAAGGAGAAACTAAGGTGATGCCATGGGTTGCAGTATTTCACACCTGTGCACATGCAGCCCACACATGATGGTGAACCTTTACACTGTCTCATGCCCTAGAAACAACACAAGGGCAAACCCTGAAATCTGGTCATGTGTGTGAGCTCTGTTGTGCCTTACTGTTTTGCAACCCCCATGGACTCTAGCCTGACAGGCTCCATTGTCCATGGAATTTTCCAGGCAAAAATCCTGCAGTGGGTTACCCTTTCTTACTCCAGGGGTTCTTCCCAACCCAGGGATTAAACCCAAGTCTTCTGTATCTCCCACATTGGCAGGCAGATTCTTTACCACGGAGCCACCTGGGAAGGTTGAAATTCCGAGATCAGATGATAACTTTCTGTGAGAACCATGAAACAATAAACAGTCCCCCACCAAGTAACATTAACATTTATTTTATTTTTTCAAGTGCTTATGTAAAAACCAGGTATCTAATGCAAATCTAAGAAACGCTTTGAGGCAAATATAAACATGGTGTCAGAGCTCTGGCTTTGAAAACTTTCTCTGATACTTTCTAGCGTATGAGCTTAGAAAAGGCTCCTAGTCACCCAGAACCTGTGGTCCTGAGTCTCTAATGGGGTCACTGGGGGCATTACATATGAAAGTAATTAGGACTCTATGGAACAAATGATAGACAATTCTATTTATCTATCTATCCATCCACCGGTCTATATACAGCATACAAAATATTAAGAATCTTGGATTTACAAGAAAATCAATTTGAGTAAAACAGTAAAAATAGGGGCAAAAGCACAAAAGATGCAGTTCTGTGTAAGCCATAGATATCCTGTCAGGGCATGCAAGGGAGGCTTATAAAGGAGGATATAGTTGTTGGTATTGAATTTTGGTCCCCGTGTCATGTTCAGTATAAGCACTAAATTGCCATGCTCACTTGTAGGTAGAGAAGTTGGCTGAGAGTCCTAAACTTACTCAACATTTAGGGGCCTCTCTACTGCTTTACCATCAACTTTGGGAATTTATCTTATAGCTCTGAATCATAAATCAGAAAGGATGCTGAAACAGTACTTAATTTCCAGTTGGTGTACCAGAGATTTCATAAGATACTCTTATTGAAAGTAAAAATGTTGAATGGTACTGTTTCTTGAGAATTTCAGATTAATTAAATTAGGACTATTATACAGCCCATAAGTTAATGAGGTTTTTAAAAATATATATTTTATTTCCTGAAGTGGGAGGTAGGACAGGAGAGGGTGTGTGGGGTATGTGTTTGCCTTTATGGTCGATAGGGAAGTAAAAGCACTCTAGCTGCTAACCATGCTTGCACAAACTGATCTTGTCTGATTTTCTCTATAAAGAAGGTTAGAAAATCTGGAACATCAGTAGAAATTGGGTGTCATGTGTGTCACTGATATTTATGACTCCTCAAATAAATTCTAGAATCTACCCTTGAGTACTGGAAAAATTAATAGTAAATAGAAAGAACCTCAAGTTTTGTATCAGCTTCCCAGGTGGTGCAGTGGTAAAGAATTCATCTACCAATGCAAGAGATTCAAGATTAACGGGCTCGATCCCTGGTCGGGAAGATACCCTGGCATAGTAACTGGCAACCCACTCCAGTATTCTTACCTGGAAAATTCCATGGACAAAAGAAACTGGTGGGTTACAGTCCATGGAGTTGCAAAGAATCGAACACGACTGAGCACACACGCACACACACACACACACACACACACACATGCACAGATTTGTATAACTCATTAACATTTTCAAAGTACTTTCACTATTATCTCATTTGATTATGCCTACCTACTCCAGCCTGCACAAAAATAAAGTACCCACTAGTAGATGAGAAGACTAGGTGAGAGGCTCCCGGCAGCCCCAGAGCACAGCAGTGTCTTATGTACTGCTGGCGCGCTGAAAAGCAGCTCTCCTCTGTCAGACCCTGTCATTAAGAGGGTTTAATGGTGATTGCTAGATATCTTGCTTTAGTTCTCCCTTTTTCTTTCCTGAGGCAGCTAGGGAGTCCCAAAGACATCAGCTCAAGGTCACCTGCAGAGTGTTTCTTCTCTCCCCCTGCTTAGAGCCCAGTGGAAAACTACAGGGAACAGCAGCTAGTGTGCATGGGCAGCAGTGAAAGAAACAGGATTCTAAAAATCTGCTCTCTTCTCTCTTTGCCCAAATTGTTCAGAGTTAGAGGAATGGTGGAGAGGGCAGAAATTTAAAGAAGGTATGAGAAAAGAGATGAGAGGGTTAGACAGCATTACTGACTCAATGGGCATGAGTTTGAGCAAGCTCTAGGAGACAGTGAAGGACAGGAAAGCCTTCTGGGCAGCAGCCCATGGGGTTGCAAAGAGTTAGACAAGACTTAGCAACTGAACAACAGCAACATGAGAAAGCTGAAATTCTTCCCTTTCTCTAAACCCAGGAATCATTCTTGGCACTCCTGCCAATCAGTAAATTAAATAGCTCAAAAGTCATTAGCATAAGCATTTCAACAGAACCTCGCTGTGGGTGTTAGAACAGAACATTCACAGCTCTGGAAGACAGCCAACCCTAAGGTCCATACCTTGGGTGTAGCTGTATTTGATCAATATGGTCATCATATCATGCACAGAAGCAATGTTTGTTGATGAGTTGAATGATTCCAGGTGACAAGATGCCAGCACTCCTCTACCAGCCACTGACCATATTGAACACTTTTATTTATAAACTGTAACATAGACATATACTTTCCCTTTCTATTGAAACAGTCCCAGTGAGCTTTAAGAATCAAAGAAGATACCTTCCCTAAACACACACATATACATACATACACACATTTAAAGACTTAAGTTTGGGTACCAGGAGAGAGTAGAATCAGGCACAATGGAAAGTAATGTTTGATGTACCCACATGGACTGCAGGAGACAAAAGGCCCAGAAGTTCTAGCTTTTGCTCCTCACACAGTGATCTGGTTTGCTCAGCAACCAGCCAAGTTTTTGCATCTTCTTGATCTCTTTCCCAACTTACATCATTAGCCAGATACAACAAACTTGATCTATTTAGTTCTGACTCTAAAATTTGTAAGAATAAAGAGAGCATTATGATTGTAGGACACTAAATAATAATACAGAGGAAGAGTACATTACATCTTTTGTGAGATACCATTTTAATAAAACTGAAATAAAGGACACACAGCTTTAATTAAATAGCACAGTCAGACAACTATTATTTCAACAACACTCAGAGATGACGCTAGCAATGTTTTTAGTAGCATTAGCTGAAATGTGTGTGTGGGAGACAGAGAGAGTGAGCAAGTGTTCATTATGGAAAATGAACACAGCCATGTGATATAGCGGAACAGGCATTGGACCTGAAATCAAGATAGCTGAATTTCAATCCCAGCTCCTATGTAATCACAATTAATATAACATATAACTTTGGAGAATCACTTACCCTCTCCAATTATTGGTATCTTCATTTCTTGAAGTGAGTGTGGTGCTGATTCATTTCCAACATCCATTCCAGCTATAAAATGTCAGTTCTGATTTGCTCACATTGGGCACATTTTTATTTAATCCAGTTAACTTATGCTTGTTTACCTAGATTAAACAAATGGATATGACTTGTTTTCAGCAATGTTATAGCAAGCAAAAACTTCCTTGTTGGTTGGGAGTAGAAGCATGCTAAAATAAGATTGAGAACCTAAAGGTTCATACAAGCTTTGTTTTTCATCACACACACTCAGGAGAAAATGTCTCATGGGAGAGAAATTTATGTTCTATCCTCCCCTTAATCTTATATAAATCCATAATATGTTTTATCACATTTTAAAAAGTGATGTCTTTGTCTATTACGGTATTACCACCAAATTTGCATGGAGAGAATGTAGTATATTGCTGACTGTGTGTGTGTAAGGAAAGAGGGGAAAAAAGGGGTAAAGAGTGGAGGAAGCATTAGTTACTGATATTTTGAGCAGAACGTATGCAGCAACTTTGATATTCCTTTAGTTTTGTGTGATCATCATATCCTTGGCTTCCATACGAGAGCTGACTCCTCTAGAACCTCTGCCCTCTATAAATATACCCTAATGTATCCATACCAAAGAGAAAGCTTTATTTAGTTCTCTCTTAATCAAAATGTTACATTTCAAAGAAAAGAAATAGATATCACTAACTATTCAGTGCTGTTATTAATGTCATAAGTGAACAATACAAAAAAAAAGAGGAAAATAATAGAATGGGAAAGATCTCTTCAAGGAAATTAAAGATATCAAGAGAACATTACACACAAGGATGGGCATGATAAAGGACAGAAATGGTAAGGAACAGAAGCAGAAGAGATTAACAAGAAGTGACAAGAATACACAGAAGAACTACACGAAAAAGTTCTTAATGCCCAGATAACCAGGATGGTGTGGTCACTCACCTACAGCCAGACATTCTGGAGTATGAAATCAGGTGGGCCTTAGGAAGCATTGTGGAGGTAATGGAATTCACACTGAGCTATTTAAAATCACAAAAGATGATGCTGTTAAAGTGATGCACTCAATATGTCAGCAAATTTGGAAAACTCAGAAGTGGTCACAGGGCAAGAAAAGGTCAGTTTTCATTTCAATCCCAAAGAAGGGCAATGCTAAAGAATGGTCAAACCACCACTCTATTGTACTCATTTCACATGGCAGCAAGGTAATGCTTCAAATCTTTCAAACTAGGCTTCAGCAGTATATGAACTGAGACCTTCCAGATGCACAAGCTAGGTTCAGCAAAGGCAGAGGAACCAGAAATCAAATTGCCAACATTCATTGGATTATAGAGAAAGCAAGTGAATTCCAGGAAAACATCTATTTCTGCATCATTGACTATGCTAAGGCCTTCGGCTGTGTGGACCACAACAGACTGTGGGAAATTCTTAAAGAGATGGAAATAACAGACGACCTTACCTGTCTCCTGAGAAACTTGTATGCAGGTCAAGAAGCAACATTTAGAACCAGATATGGAATGAGTATGTCAAGGCTGTATATTGTCACCTTGCTTATTTAACATATATGCAGATTGTTGCTGCTGTTCAGTTGCCAAGCAGTGTCCAACTCTTTAAAACACCATGGACTGCAGCACGTCACTTCTCTCTTTCTTGCCATCTCCTGGAGTTTGCCCAAGTTCATGTCCATTGAATTGGTGATGCGATCCAACAATCTCATCCTCTGTCACCCTCTTATCCTTCTGCTTTCAAACTTTCCCAGCTTCAGGGTCTTTTCCAATGAGTCAGCTCTTTGCATCCAGCGGCCAAAGTACTGGAGCTTCAGATTCAGCATCCGTCCTTCCAAAGAGTATTCAAGGTTGATTTCCTTTAAGATTGACTGGTTTGATCTCCTTGCATTCCAAAGGACTCTCTAAGAGTCTTCTCCAGCACAAGAGTTCGAAAGCACCAACTCTTTGGTGCTCTGCCTTCTTTATTGTCCAGCTCTCACATCTGTACATGACTATCGGAAAGACCATAGCCTTGACTATAGGATCCTTTGGCTGCAAAGTGAAGTTCTTGCTTTTAACACACTCTAGTTTTGTCATAGTTTTCCTGCCAAGAAGCAATTGTCTTTTAATTTCATGGGTGCAGTCACCATCCAAAGTGATTTTAGAGCCCAAGAAGAGGAAATCAGTCACTACTTCCACCTTTCTTCGCTTCTATTTACCATGAAATGATAGGACTGGATGCCATGATCTTGGTTTTTTTTTTTAACATTTATTTTTAAGCTGGCTTTTTCACTCTCCTTCACCCTCATAAGTGAAAGTGAAGTCATTCAGTCGTGTCCGACTCTGTGCAACCCCGTGGACTGTAGCCCAACAGGTTCCTCTGTCCATGGGATTTTCCAGGCAAGAGTACTGGAGTGGGTTGCCATTTCCTTCTCCAACTCTCATAAAAAGGCTCTTTAGTTTCTCTTCACTTTCTGCCAGAGGGTGGTATCATCTACATGTCTGAGGTGGTTGACATTTCTCCCAGCAATCTTGATTCCAGTCTGTAACTCATTCGGCCTGACATTTCTCATGAGGTGCTCTGCATATAAGTTAAATAAACAGGGTGAAAATACATCATGTGAAATGCCAGACTTGATGACTCACAAGCTGGAATCAATATTGCTGGAAGAAATATCAACAAACTCGTATATGTATATATGCGCTCTAATGGCAGAAAGTGAAGACAAACTAAAGAGCCTCTTGATGAAGGTGAAAGAGGAGAGTGAAAAAGCTGGCTTTAAGTTCAACATTCAAAAAATAAAGATCATGGCATCTGGTCCCATCACTTCTTGGCAAGTAGGTGGGTAAACAGTGCAAACAGTGACAGATTTTATTTTCTGGGCTCCAAAATCACTGTGAATGGTGACTGCAACCATGAAATTAAAAGATGCTTGCTCCTTAAGAGGAAAGCTATCACAGACCTAGACAAGGAATTAAGCAGCAGAGACATCACTTTGTTGACAAAGTTCTGTATAGTCAAAGCCATGGTTTTGCCAGTAGTTGTGTATGGATATGAGAGCTGGAGCATTAAGAATTCTGAGCACCAAAAAACTGATGCTTTTAAATTGCAGTGCCAGAGAAGATTCATAAGAAGCTTTGGATTGTAAGGAAATCAAACCAGCCAACCTAACAGAAATCAACTCTGAATATTCTTTGGAAGGACTGATGCTGAAGCTGAGGCTCCAATACTTTGGCCATCTGATGCAAAAGTTGACTCATAGGAAAAGGTCCTGATGCTGGGAAAGATGTAAGGCAAAAGGAGAAGAGGGCAGCAGAGAATGAGATGGTTAGACAGCATCACCAACTCAGTGGACATTACTTTGAGCAAACTCCAGGAGACAGTGGAGGACAGGGAAGCCTGGGGTGCTACAGTTCATGGGGTCACGAAGAGTCACAGACAGCTTAGCAACCAAACAACAACATTCAGTGACCTTAAAAAATGTACCTCTTATCTGGATTTCTTCAATTAGAAAAAAAAATGTTGTATTCTCAAATAACAGTCTTTATTATATATTCAACCCTTACCTTTTAATGCTTCAAGGGCTAGTGGCAGAACCATTTATGAATGTTTCCCCAAAATGAAAGTACTCTATTTTTCTGTGTATTATACATTCTACCCTTATGCTTCATAGACTGGGGTAAACCTATAATGTTAGGGAAATAATAACATTTTTATTTATTGATAGAATGAAGAAATATTAAGAAATCTCTTAAAAATAAAAATTTCTCCAATATTCTATCTAGATTTTATTTTCTATCTTTCATAAAAAAGATATATCTTCTAATTCAAGCACACTTACCACTGGGGTTTAAAATTCAGTTTCAGATATGACTCTAATTTTATTACTTCTCCCATTACTACAATTTATCAGAGGAAAGGTATTATAAAAGTTTAAAATAACATTTTAAGCTAATATATTAATATCAAAAGATTTTTCTTTGAACCCACTGCTTCATATGTTTGTAATGTGAAACTTTTCATTTACTAAACTAAATTCAAGACAATAATTTTCAACAAAGACTCAATTCAAACAAGTTCCATAAAATGCACATTTTATTCTGTATCATGAAAAAATATTCACATTTAAATAAAGTGGGGAAAAATGAAAGTTAATCCTCCCTGATGAAATACAGTTTATTGTGCTGAAACCCAGAATTCTTTTGGGTTAGAAACTTCCACCTGCCAATTCACTTTTTAAAAATGATTTTTTTCTTGAGAACAAATCTTAAGTAAAGTGATAATCACCATAAACTTCCCAGAAATAATTAAATTTTGATTACAAGCATTCAAAACATTTTCACACATTCTCTCAGCAATCAGTTATAAGTCAATAGTACATACAAAATGTCTGCATTACACACTGCAATACCTTTAAGTAGAAAAAATGATCTATTAAACATGAATTAATTTTGAACAGAACAAACTAGTACTGCTTAGCATAGGTATTAAAAACATCACAAGAAGTATTTGCATTATTTCCTTGGCCAATACATAAATCAGTTGTTTCCAGTGAATTAACCTTTATAGATACAGACATTTTTAATATCCCAAATTCCCATTAGTATGGTTGCAGTGGCAAAAACATTTACAAATTTGCAAAAGTGAATTTCCATAGTAACATCAGTGTTTTAGTCAGGAATCTGCAGTATAATATACAAAACACTGCAACTACTGTAAACAAAGTCACTAGAGTATAGAATAGAAAGAAATCTATAGTCTCTTATTTATCATAAATGTGCACATTTTACTTTGTTCTGTCTGAGTACCAAGCACTTCTAGGAATCATTGCTTTTCCCATAAACTACAATGGACATTTGGGTAGAAATAGATCTAAACTGGCTTCCAGTTTCAGTGCAGTTATAATCACATTGTTCTTAACATCAAGTTCATGTTTTAGCTGACTTTAACTGTGAATAGAATCTAAGGAGGAAGATGGCTGCTCAGTGGAAGATGGCAGTGCTGCCAATAAGATGGATGGGACAAGACATCAAGACATTTTAACCCTCTTTGAAAAAGAACACTGAGAATCATAACATGAAAACATTTCTGAAGAGATCAAAAACCAATCTTTGCTACTATTTTTATAAATATGGAATATTTTAAATAATCTTGATTTTAAATGAAAGCACATTGGGCTTTTTTTTAATAAACTGGCAATGCATGACTATGATATATTGTTATTAAATACCCAGGTCTATCGAAATGTCTTTCATATGAAATTAAAAATGAATCTCAATCATGATTTTGCATAGTTTGCTAGCTGTTCTTCCTTTTTACCTCAATCATGGTCTCATCTAGAATCTTTCCCATCATACTTTGGTTGGAAAAAGTTGAAGAGCAAATGAGGGATTCATGATACAAACATCTCTGTGACCTAAGTAATCTTTATGTTGCCCTAATCACAAACTCCAGTTTCCCAATAGAGAGCCTGACTGTGGAAGGAAGAGGTTAAATTTCATGTCACTGAAGAGGATTTAGCAGAGGAAGATAAATTATTTGGTAGTGAATGACTTAATTTGGTTACTATGAGTACTCAGTATGGTTTATTTAGGCATCAGTGTAGATATTTTCAGCTTGATTGGGCTCATCATTCAACAGCCAGTACATATGCATGAATGAGAGAGTGATCAGATCATTTTGGTTTTACCCCATGAAGACAGAGCCCAACCAGCTAGGTACTTATGGGCCTCGGCTTCTAGGTTAGAGCTAGAGGTTCTAAACGCAATTGATGGGGGAGCACTCACTTATATATGTATTAAAGCTATGGCACTTGACAAACTTTCACATCACATCCTGTGTTTCATTAAAGGTTCAACGATCTTTTTTTGACAACATAAATCATCTATAAATAAATAAACATCTAAAAGCATCACACAGAGGAAAACACATTAAGAGGAAGCAACTGTTATTCCCACTCCTCTTTTATTTTCCTCAATTATAACTCGGCCCAGTTGCACTTTTAGGTCAGCTATTCCTTGAACAAATATATTTAGATGTAGCACAAGTCATGACCTTATTTCTATAGTAACACAGTGATAATGTAAAAGCCAGGGATGAAAGTGAACCAACTATAAAAGCTTTCTGCAGTGTCATCGGGGTCCTCCCCAGTTGTTATGAAAAAGGTAGACTGATCTTTTCTATGGTTACCTCTCATTGTATTATCATCAAAGTGAAAACAAGATGGTTTGGGCCGAGGGTCCCAGAGTATAATGTAATACCTTGCTTTTCCTCCTTATACCAAAACATTAGTTTAAAAACATTTCAAAGGATAGAATAAATAAATCACATTAAGAAAATTAACATTTTTTCCATTAGAGAAAACTATTTAAACTCTCTGAAGTACATCTGTGTCTCTTTTGCTGTCTTGCATACAGGGTTATCGTTACCATCTTTCCAAAGGTTCGATGTAGGATACAGGATGCTTGGGGCTGGTACACTGGGATGACCCAGAGGGAGGGTATGGGGAGGGAAGTGGGAAGGGGTTTCAGGATGGGGAACATGTGTACACCTGTGGCGGATTCATGTTGATGTATGGCAAAACCAATATAACATTGTAAAGTAAAAAAAAAAAAAAAAATTAATTAATTTAAAAAAAAACTCTGAATTAAATATACATACAAAAAGTTAATTAAATTTGGAAATAATAAAAATTGCTATTCTAAGCTGAAATAGTTCATTTGGATAATGCATTTAGTAGTGATTTGGCCAAGAAGCCAACAGTGCTATAATTAAAAAAAGAAAAGATATGCATAATCTACCTAGAACTCAGTGGGCCAAAATAAATTTTAAAAATAAAATATTCTATAGTCTCATGCAAATACCAATAATAAAAAGTAAGAGAGATTATAGGCAAAAAAATTGAATGTCTTGTTTTTCTTGAATATCATACATTACCTCTTTATATTAAAATAAAGTTGGAAAAAGAAATATTAATACTAGTAACCACAACTTGCTTCTTACTTATAACCACATTTGGCAACTTACCTCTACTGATACCTGTCAATTGTGGGGAGAAATAAAGGAAAAGTTCATTATTAGAATGAGGCACTCTGTGCTTGCAACAGTTATGACTTCAATCTCTGTCATTTATTCCAATCTACTATGGAATTTTTAAAAACTACATTTATATCATAGAATGAAGTTTTAAAAATTATTTTAATTTTAGGAAACTTTTAAAGTATGTGTCTTGAAATATTTGAAATTTGTGGTTGGACTAAATAGCCCTTGCAATGACAGTAGTTTGTAAAATAAAGTTTTCTCTCCAGGGTCTGCCTGCCTGTGTTAAAGTCTCAATAGCTATGCTATCCTGACAAGCTTCCTCATCCACTCCCCAGCCATATATACATGATGATTAATGAAAGATTCAGACTTAGCTACCCCTTCTCATTCAGAAGGCTGCACATATTTACACAGAGCAGTCAATAAAAGTAATGTAAAGCAATGTACACCATTAAAACTAAGGGAAGTAAAAAAAAAAAAAAAAGAAAAAAATTCTACATAAACTCACCAAAGTTGATCTGATTGTACCTGTAAGCTTTGCCAAAGACCACACTCACATCTCCATGCACTAAACTGCAATCTACATTCTTTGTAGATTTGTTCCAAATGTGAAAATGCAAATCCTGATTTGGACTCCTGTGAAATCATGCAGTCTGGCATGACTATCCTACTTAAAACCTTACTCTGTTTTTCTTCTGATCCTGTAGTCCCCATGTATAACTTGTTGGTATGTTTTCTCAGATCAAGATGAGAAGAATTTTCCTATAATGTCAAATTAATATATATCAACCCTCTAAAAAATAATAAATGTCATGCCATACTTGGAAGAGTCTTTATTACTGAAGTTGCTAACAACATTTAGGAAGTACCAGTTTATACTGAGAGCAAGCTGATTGAAACCATTTATTCACATATGCAAATACATATGTAATAAGACTGTGAGCTGGAATGCCACAGGCCCATCACAGTAGATAAAAATATGTTACTGACCACCTAGCAAATAACTCATAAGGATTACAATGCATAGTAAAAAGTCATGGTCAATGATGATCTATCTATCTATCCCTTTAAACTTTCTCTAATACTCCTTGAAAGTTTCAAACAGTTATAACTATTCTTCCTTTAACTTGAGATATTGTGTCTGTTTTCAAAATAACACCTAATTCCTAATTTTTAATAGCAATTTTAAAATGCTGATTTGATGGAAAGATTAGAAAATCCAATAAGAGATCTAAATACCTTTTGTAGTACATTAAAACTTCCCCTTTGTTTCTACATACTTTTGCTGTTTTCTTTGCTCAAAGGGTCATAGCAAATGTAATACAGCAGGTTTGAGTGTATCTCTTAGCTTGAAAGACTGTCTTTGCAGAATGAACAATCATTAAGAAAATGAATCTCATTTTTGAAAATAAATTTTTACATACTGTAAGTAGCTTCTTTTGACTTATTGACATCACTAATTATAAATTATAACTTTTAAAAATTAAAACACTCTCATTAGGATACAACATGAGTAGTTAGTTCTCTAATGTAATTAAAATGGTTTTCCTTTTTTAAAACTGTTCATTTTCCAGTTCAAGTTACACATTGAAAAACTGGTCATTGGAAAGGATTCTTTCATAGTTAAAAATTTTGGTATAAGAGCATCTACCTACATGGAGACACTATCTTGAGTAAGTCATGATTATTTTCATACAAAAGGTTGAAGATGAGATATACCTTGAATACTCAATTTGTTTACATTTTCTCACAAAATTGAGAATTTTTGCTGAGCTATATGATTAAATAGAATAAGAAAAATCATAATATTTATATATGACTTTTTCTCTTATTTCTCTCTTTTCTAAAAGTTCTTCATTCTTTTCATGTTTGATTAGTAGCTCTATATCCCCAGATAATTTTCAAATCTTATGTTCACACATCAGTGACCAATAATTATTTAGCCACTTATGTCTTTCGCCACCACCGTCTGACCAGAGAAGTCTTCTCTAAAACCTAGAATATTTAGAAAATACATCTTGGCTGGTCTTCTATGAAAGAAAAAACAAAACAACATGATAATTTGTCTTTAATGTTATTTTCATCAAAGAGGAAGATGATTTTCCACTGACCTAATATTATCTTGATATAAGAAGAGGACAGTTCTTATGAATTACTGATTGGGAAACGGAAGCCCAGATATACTAAAAAACAGCTAACCTGCCCATAGTTACTGTGATTATGGCAAAGACAGAGATTCTGAATCCAAGACAGAGCTCAGATAGTCATCCTAGGATTGAATTCTAGTTTTCCAAAAAGATGTTCTTTCTTCTCTCCCTTTCCATCTAGACCACAAGAGAAATACTCTTATACATAAAGTATGAAACACAACACATGATTACAAATATTCCTGTTTTAAAGTTATCCATGTATGGTATGTACATTCTAGACAAATTCTCTGATTACCTACATGAAATTTTGGAAAGGAGACATAAAATTAATTAAAAGATAAAAATTTTACAAGATAGTTGAATTTATTAGGGATACGACAAATAATTTCACTAGTATCAGCCACTGCATACTTCATAAACAATCATTGCTCTGAAGGCTAATTTAAAAATAAAGCTTTCTAAAAGAATTTAATTATTTAAACTAGAACAGGTGAACCAAATCTCCTTAAAGTTAAGGACAGAAAACTGAGATTTTCATTTAGGCTCCAATAAGATTAGCTTTCAAAATGCACTTTAGTTAGTGGTCATAATTAATATTCCTATTAAAGTGCTGGGTACTCTAGGAATATATATTTGTTCTTAGGAATAATTTTAAACTCCAAACTTTCTAAATCTCTTGCTCTGATCTACATAATTTTTTTAACTGAATATTTAGGACATTTGTGTTGCTGTTGTTGTTCAGTTGGTAAGTCATGTCCAACTCTTTGCGACCCCATAGATCAAAGCCAGAGAATTAGAACGGACATTTGTACTGCTATACTTAATGTAAGATGAAACCTGTGTCATAACAAAAAAAATTCCAGTTTTAACAATGAAGTCTGTGTCTCTATTCAACATCTATGCCCAGACCATTCTAAAGACTGTTTATGTCAATGTGGTACATGAACTGTTTTGAAATTGTCATCTGCCTTTTGTGTTCCTGTCTGCCTTTATCATAAGCTCCTCTATTTACTAGATCAATGTAGTGCAATAATATCCTAATATAGACTGATAAAACTTGTCATCCTGATATGCAGCTCACATTTTGTTTTTGTTTGACTTCTGCTATCATGTTGCAACCACCTGTCCCGGGTACAGCATCTGATCTTATACATATCATAGAAGAATATTGAAGATGTGTAAGTTGCTTTGGAAAATGTTCCAATTTTAAATACATATCTATTTACTCCTATTATTACATTGTTCAGAAAGATATAATAAAAAAATTTATTTTGGATGCACCAAGAGCATCTATACAGCGTAAGAATAAAACATGCAGTCCTCTGGTCCCCTAAAAGAGAACCTACTGTCTATGTGCTGGTTGAGGCAACACAGAACATGATTGTATCATTATTGGACATATTAAAGTAAGCGATCACCCTTTACCCAAGTCTGAGTAAGTCTGACTGGAAAGAGTTGTGGAATCTGGGAACCTATAAGATTACTCTATATACAATGTTTGCTGAACACATGCATTTCTGCTGAAAACAGCAGAGTGTATTCAGCGCCACATCACATCATGCACACAGGAACAGGGGTGGCTGGAGAGAATACTGTGATAACTGCACCGTAAATAAGCAACTTATACTCTTCCCTCCTTTGTACTAAAGTAGTTTTAAGCCATATATTTCTTTTCCCAATACATGAACATCAATATTGTAGGTCAATTAGATGAAGTCAATGTTAGAACACAGTAAATATTAGCAATGCCAATAAGCAAAGGCAACTACAAACCACTCTGATGTTTCAGTTACTCATCTTTTTACACCAACCGTTATTTCTGAAGCACGTGGCTAAAGTTAAACTAACCATTTCTGTACTCAGATTATTTTTTACCACTCACTTTTGAAAGCTTAGGCAAGTTTGTCTCAGACATGGTTAAATAGAAAATACCCTGAAATTCAATAAATATCAGAGGTCAAGGAAAAGTACCATCCTCATCATGAAAGCAGTGGAGTCCCACTTTCAACGTTGACTTCTTACACCATGATTATTTCATTGTCCTGTGCCTATGGTAGGTAGTTATTGTAGCATAGCATGAAGACGTGCTACCCTGAAAACTTCCATTATGAGTAATGGAAGTTATGGGCACAAAAATAGGAAAATGGAACCCATGGCACATAACATCTGTCCTGAAATTCCTGGATTAAAGAGGCACATCTTGTGGGCATGTGAAGAAGCTCTAGTAGAAATTCTAAAATATCAACTGTTTACAAATCATTTTGCTTTATACTTCTCCAGGCGGATGGTTGTAACTTGTCTTTTAGTTCTGTTGTTTTTGTTTGGGGATCCTGGGAGATAGTTTAAAAAGCTCATAAAAATGGGTACAATACATCAAAATATCTCTTTTGATTTTGCTATCATCTCGTGTATGTTAATATATATGTACAGATGGTCCAATAATATACAAATCACTGTTATATATTTTCAACTCAATGCAAACATTAACTGCCCTGCCTCCACTATTAAACATCATTCATGCACCAATTTAAAAGTATGCCTCTCTGATCAACTTTACAAAATAAACTTTAGTCAAAAGAAATAAACTTTCCTAAGTTCTTACAAATGAATGTGCATTTTATTCTCAATACATAGCATTTGAGAGTGTAGCTATACATGATCTTTTGTAACTTTTTTTTTAGTTGATAATAGGCACTTTCTAAGAAGAGGATTTGTGGCCCCAAAGACATTTGGTCTTTAGTACCCTCCTTTCATAAGCAGATCTGCCTGAGCCTTAGTAGTCTATTGTATCAACTCAGCAGAAGTCCAGCAGTAGAACTGTGTGCAAAAAAAGCTTTAGAAAATTGTAACTAGAATAATATTATAGAAAAGCAGTTGTCTGAGTTGAACAACTTAACATCTACTTTTTAGTGTTTTGGTTTTTTCTTCCTAACCACATTTCACGTAGTACCTCTACAAGCACTAAGAATCGGGTGTGAACAATTCTGTACTTGTGTTTCATTCTTTCTAAGTCACAAATATGCTACAAAACTTCTCTTTTTTATATTCTTTTTTGTTTTATGTCATTCTAGTTAAATTTTTTATATGTTAAATATTGTTTGCTTGATTTTCTTTTGCTAAGAACCTTTCAAGTTCATCTTTGAGCAAGTTTAAAAAAAAAACAAATTTAGAACATTCATCACCTTTGGAAAATCAGCATCTCTAACATAAATTGTTAAAAAGACCCTTTTACCCTGTGGTGCAGTATTTCTATAATAATATACACTATATTAATAGTTCAGTATTTATGGGGTTGAAAAACATGAGCTTATAAGATGGTGGCTGTTATCCAAGATGAAGGGAGTAGGGATATCCTTACATAAGAGTTAATGACTACTATCTAAGTGAATGTTAAACAAGGAAAGGTACAGTTGAGCAAAAATGCAATTCATGCACAAACCCCAGAGTAATAAGTTCCATATCCCACGTCGATGTCTGACTGAGGCAACAAAACAGTTATTTCAATGGAGCAAATACTGCTTGTTGTGGAAAATAACCTAACATTATATTACAGAAAAATATCCTATGGAATGAAATCATAAAATGGCACTAATAGTTTAAAAGGTTGAATGATTCCTTGGCATTAATTTATACTTTTAACTTAACAGAAGATGAGGAAATGACAGATCAGTATACTCAGCCTGAGATCAAATTTGTCATGGCAACATTGGCAGGTTGGACCCTGATTCTTCAACTATTACACTGCCTTGGTTAACAAAAATCATACTTTAAAAATTACAGAATAGAGATTATAAATAAATGTCAATTGTGCATGCAGTCAACTGCATAATATACAAGCAATATCTATGTTTTTAATAATTATCTTCTTTGGCAGGCCAGAATCCAGCTGGACATGCAATATTTACACATCAAAATCCATATTGTATTCATCATATTGAAAGCAAGTGAAAATATATATATGTATATACTGTATATATACACATATGTATATAGATGTATATACTGTTTTTAATATATTAACAAATATATACGTATATATATATTAAAAGTGGATTTCATCTTTGTCAGATTCAGGTGACTCAGGCCTTGAAACACTAAAAATATCCTGACAGGGTATTTGAGGAGGTACTTGGAGAGGCATTTGGGATTTTGGAGAAGAGATTGGGGGTGCACTTTTCTCTGAGAGTATTTTTAAGATTTCTGCCACCTGCTTCTCCAGGGCAGTCATTCTGCAGCTTAGCAGCTGAATGTCCTCTTTGAGTTCATGTTTGACTTCCTGCAGTGTGGTCTGTAAGGCCTGCTCCGGGATGGGATAGAAGGGGTGTTTGGCATCAGCCTGGATGGGGCTGTGCTCTAATGGACTTCGTGCCTCCCCAGCCTTATCCAAACGAAGGTCACTTTTTGTAATCCCACTGTCACAGGAATCCGTTTTCCTTAATGGGTTTTTGGTCACACGGTTCTCTGAGTCACTGCCCTTGGGGTCCTCGGACAATAGCCCCATCGACTCAGCTTTAGTGACGTTATTCCAGTCTTCCTTCTTCTCCTCATGGGCTCCCATATTATTCTTGAGTCGCAGCCACCCTTTCCCATTTCCATTCTTCATTCTTATGGGGCTGTTGACTTTGAGGCATTTGGGGTCAGCGCCACCACTGGGCTTGAGTTCCATGGCATCGCGGTTGTTTTGCTTGAGGGACTCGCTGGTTTTCACGTAGGCCAGAGACGTCTGAATGGGCGTGATCTGTGACACGGTGACCACGCTGGTGCCGGTGATGGGCGCTCCATTCTGTAAGGAGCGGCTTTCTACCTGCAGCTGGTTCCGCTCGGGGTCGCTCTGCGTTGACCCCTGATTCCGCAGCTCCTTCTGCTGCTTGAATTTCTGGAAGAGCTTTCTTACCGGATGATCCACCGGGATGCTGAGGGTGACCTCATTCTTTTGCCTGAGGCGCTCCTCCTCTTCTTTCTTCACATCACTGATTTTGCGGAAAATGATCTGTGGAGGGGCAGAAAGATTAAAAACTTGACTATAAAAACAGATGACTTTATACTTGTGTGACAAGATACCAGGTGTATTCTGTTTTCCAAAGGAAACTCTTGCAGACAGGGCAAGCCAGACCACTTCTGAAGGGAAAAATAGTCCAGTGCCAGTTAACAGGTACAATACACTTGAAATCAGACATAGAAACACTGACTAAGCTTGCTCAGCTCATTTTGTCCCACTTCCTTGCATATCAGAGGGGGAATGTAGTAAAGAAACAACTAAATAGAGCTATTTACTTTCTTGTTCACATTCTCATTTCACAGAAAATATACAAATACATAAATGTAAACATCTACTAACCTGTTAGTACATATGTATATGCATATATGTATACATGCATGTGCAAGAAAACATATTTGTCTCTTTGCAATATATCACTATTTTCTGTAAGTTTTTCTTTTTTCTTTTAGATCATATTATTATTCAAACCCATTCTAAATGTCACCCTCTGTTTAGAGGTCAAATAATAAGAGTTCTAAGCTATAAAAATACTGAAAAGTTAGGCAGTCTACCGACAGCAGTGTAAGTTGGGTAGAAGGAGGGATTAAATTTATATATGTGGCTCTGAGGCCAGAACAAGGATTTATATATAGAAGCTTTGGGAAGGTAAATACCAGGTCAGTATACAAACTTCATTTCAAACTACTATGCGTTAACGGATTACACTGCCTCAAAAACTCATGAAACTCACACCACTGAAATATTTGAACAGAAATAAGAATGTTGTCCATGTAATACTTTCACTGAGTAGGAGGCTGGACTCTTCAAATTCCAATATTTAAAAAATTCAAATGCAAAGTTAAATACATAGTACATGCAGGATTAGATGAGCACTCACAAATAAGTAAGCATGCTGTTGCTAAGTCGCTTCAGTCGTGTCCGACTCTGTGCGACCCCAGAGACGGCAGCCCACCAGGCTCCCCCATCCCTGGGATTCTCCAGGAAAGAACACTGGAGTGGGTTGCCATTTCCTTCTCCAGTGCATGAAAGTGAAAAGTGAAAGTGAAGTCGCTCAGTTGTGTCTGACTCTCAGCAACCCCATGGGCTGCAGCCTACCAGGCTCCTCCACCCATGGGATTTTCCAGGCAAGAGTACTGGAGTGGGTTGCTATTGCCTTCTCTGATAAGTAAGCATAGATTTTATTAAAAATGGATTTTGAAAATAATACTGTGAAGAAGTTACAATTCCATCAAGAAAAATATAAAAGACTGACTATGTAAGAAATTATTACCATTTATATTATCAGAGTCAGAGGTGAATTTGGAAAGTGCGAGATTTTTTTACTCAGTCTTCTAAAGAACAAAATAACTACAGATGAGGGTTATAAGGAATATTCACAAGGGAGTTATATTAATGTGCTTTCAGAATCAGATAATTCTATGATGCTAGCAAAATTACTTGCCTCCATCACCCTCTCTTATTAAGCTGTTGGTTGGATTAGAAATACATGTGAAGTATATAGTCTCTCTCATGTAATAGACTCTCAAAATATGTAGATTATCTTCCTTGAACTCTCATAAAACACTTTCTGTTTGAAACCATTTTCATCACCTCTGTCTCTGTATAGTCATTGATCTCATGCTAGAACCAATACTAGTAATGATCACTGTAAACAGAGAAGTCAGGGAGAAGCAATTCTCCCTATAAAAGCACATTTTCTAAATTGATATTGATGCACTAAATATAGCTTATCAAGGAGTAATAATTTATATTTTAAAATAAATATTCTCTAAATTCAGTAACTGACTATAAAGACCAGCATATTTTCCCTTCTCTACTAGTACATGAAATGGATCTTTTTTGAAAAATGTAATTCGAATCTCTTTAGCCTGACATCAAAGCTCCAGCAGTTTAATAAGAAGTCTTTCAAAGGGTTGACATGTTTCTCATGCTTCCTAGGTAAATAAGGCTTGTGCTAAACTTCAAGATATTAACACTTTTTGAGACCAGACAAATCCAAACATGGAAATGAAGATCCTCTGTTCCTGGAGCATTCCCTTTCACTGTAAAGGCAGTTACTTTGATTCTATGAACTGACATAAAGGGACTAATGGAAATGGTGGGTGACATCCTTCTTCCCACTGGACTCCAGCCTTGTTTGTTTTTAAATGTAGTTAGTTAGCCTTGAAAAGACACAGCCTTGGTGAGGGGTGGTAACTGAGGTTACCCTTCACATTTTGGGGGTGGGGAAATGCATCTATGTCAAATGAACAGTGGAGGAAGGCAAGTGCCTGGTGCACAGGGATGTCAGATAAAATACAAGACATCCATGCAATATTTAGGACACACTAAAAAATCATACATTATTTATCTGAATGGGATAAATTTATACTGCCATGTGAGGTTCACAGATGAAAGATTTGGAGTTAGTGGAGACTGAGAATCTGTGGGCATCTTAGGCTATACCTTCATGCTTTAAATTTTCAATAGAATGGCTAATAATTGCTTCTAATTATTGTGTGCTTACCAAATTTGGGATGCTTTGTGATTTAAGGATGTAATATGCCCAAGTAAAACATCAGTAAAAAAAAAAAAAAAAAAAAGCCTTCTTTCTCCAGTTTCCCTTACCAGCCAGGCCCTCTCCATCAACCAAAAAACAACAAAGGGCTTTGACACTGCGACCATTAAGTGGAGAACAAAGACTTCTAATGCCATACTCCTGAGTACAAGGGGAGTTCTGCGACAGGGCCAGGGACATCAAGGGACAAATGAAATAGAACTGGGTTGGCGTAGTTTGTCACCAAAAAGATGTAAAAGCAAATGAGAAAAAGAAAGAATGAGGTTTTATATATGAAAAACAGAATCTGAAGAATTCATACTTGGATTTAATCAACTATTTAGCATAAACAGACTTGTAAGTCAGAGCTCACTTAAAAAAAAAAAAAAACAACTTTTAAATTGAATGGAGTTTCCTGAATGAGACTAAATTTATCTATTTTGACTGTAGAACAGAAATTATGACTTACTCAAAAATACTTGTAAAAATACTTATAAAAAAAGAGGTTACTTCTACATGCGTATTATCTCATTTAACTGTCATTACTCCTCTGTGAGATAGGTCCTATTATTCTCATGTTACAGAAAAGAAGACTGAAGCACAAAAAGTTTGAATGGTTTGCAGTAGGTCACACAGCTAGTAAATGGCCAGGATACAAATCCATGGGGTCAGATTCCAAACAGTTAACCATTACAGTCTAATGCAGTTCTTCAGGATAACTTTGACACCACCTCCTGGACCTGTGAAAACCCAGACAGGTGAATGGATGAAGTAGGGAGTGATACAGCAGTTTAACATCCAAAAGGTAACCCTTGACAGAGCATTTGTCATGATGAACCATCCCTCAAAGTGGAGAAATTTAATAAACAGTTGAAGCTCTGTGCTTGTTGAATAAGCAGAGTTGACAAACACTTGCTGAGTAGAATCAAGTTCAAATTTTTGACCCACAGATCAATCTTTAAAGAACTTGAGTAAGAATCCTTGAACTGTAAGAATAGAATAATACCCATTAGAATGTATTTTCTAGCTGATGACAAAGCAAAACTGTCCTAATGTGAGGTACGAGAATATAGGCCCTGAAATTTAAAAAAAAATTACAGAGGTGTCACAACCAGTTGGCCTATGTCTTCCGTGCAAAGCCTGATAGACTTTGCTATCACTTATAAAAAATGTGCAGGATCCTCTATGATCCACCTCCCAGAATTCTGGAAATAAAAGCAAAAATAAACAAATGGGATCTAATTAAAATTAAAAGCTTCTGCACAACAAAGGAAAATATAAGCAAGGTGAAAAGACAGCCTTCGGAATGGGAGAAAATAATAGCAAATGAAGGAACTGACAAACAACTAATCTCAAAAATATACAAGCAACTTATGCAGCTCAATCCCAGAAAAATAAACGACCCAATCAAAAAATGGGCCAAAGAACTAAATAGACATTTCTCCAAAGAAGACATACGGATGGCTAACAAACACATGAAAAGATGCTCAACATCACTCATTATTAGAGAAATGCAAATCAAAACCACAATGAGGTACCACTTCACACCAGTCAGAATAGCTGCGATCCAAAAATCTACAAGCAATAAATGCTGGAGAGGGTGTGGAGAAAAGGGAACCCTCCTACACTGTTGGTGGGAATGCAAACTAGTACAGCCACTATGGAGAACAGTGTGGAGATTCCTTAAAAAATTGCAGATAGAACTGCCTTATGACCCAGCAATCCCACTGCTGGGCATACACACCGAGGAAACCAGAATTGAAAGAGACACATGTACCCCAATGTTCATCGCAGCACTGTTTATAATAGCCAGGACATGGAAACAACCTAGATGTCCATCAGCAGATGAATGGATAAGAAAGCTGTGGTACATATACACAATGGAGTATTACTCAGCCGTTAAAAAGAATTCATTTGAATCAGTTCTGATGAGATGGATGAAACTGGAGCTGATTATACAGAGTGAAGTAAGCCAGAAAGAAAAACACCAATACAGTATACTAACACATATATATGGAATTTAGAAAGATGGCAATGACGACCCTGTATGCAAGACAGGAAAAAAGACACAGCTGTGTATAACGGACTTTTGGACTCAGAGGGAGAGGGAGAGGGTGGGATGATTTGGGAGAATGGTATTCTATCATGTATACTATCATGTAGGAATTGAATCGCCAGTCTATGTCTGACGCAGGATACGGCATGCTTGGGGCTGGTGCATGGGGATGACCCACAGAGATGTTATGGGGAGGGAGGTGGGAGGGGGGTTCATGTTTGGGAACACATGTAAGAATTAAAGATTTTAAAATTAAAAAAATAATAATAATAATTAAAATAATAATAATAAAAAAATAAAATTTTATCTTTAAAAAAAAAACAAAAACAAATAAGAAAATAAAATCACCATATTTCAAAAACACTAAATGTAGTAACATTAAATATAATAAATGCTCATAGTTTGAAGATAGTTTTATGACTCTAAACCCCAACTTTGTATAACAACATGTTTTTATTATGAAGAAGACATTTCGTCATAAAAAAAGGATGAAAATTATTCTACATTACCATTACAAGCATGAACATTCTCATATAAATTTATCTCATATAAATTATCCAATGTTTCCTTCTAGAGAAGTGCTTCTTACCTTTAATGTTTTAATCATGTAGAATAAAATGGTTTAAATTCATAAGGAAGAGAAAGATTGATAATTTTTAGTTAGCTAAATCTTCAAAAAATAGTGTGTTTTTATTTTAGATTAAAATAATCTGCAGGCTACTTTTTGGCATTGAAAGAATCTTCAAATAATAAGAGTTTTCATTATCCAATTGATTCTTACATAGGCAATGTGTCATACAGGAAGTAAAAAATTTCCTATTAATTCAATACATAAGCTATATACATTAATTCTGCTAAATGATAACATAAAATTATGATTATTTTTCATTAGAAAACAAAGATTAAAAATAAAATCCCCCAAAACATTATTTTAAAAAATAATTAAAGGATCTGAGTGAAGTTCAGAGGAGATCAACTTATATAAGAATTAAATCATGTAAAGAAACAATTTGGATTAAAATAAATCAGCTTTTAAAAATGCAATATTTACTTTTTTCTTTAGGAACCTTTAGCAAGAGGTTCCTACAACCTCTTGCACTGTGTCTATCTTTTGCTGAATGGCAAGTCAAATTGCTAATAAACACTAAAAAATTAAGGACAGAATTAGAAAAGAAAAATCACAAATCAGAATATGATTAGAGCCACACATTTAGTGGTAGAATGCACAATAGCCTGTACTGTTTCTATGAGTAAAGGGGTTTATTTCATTTAAGCTTTTCTTCTCCTTGCTTCATTATGTTCTGTGGAGCCCATGCTGGAAGGTTTAATTTATTTAAATGATAAAAGCTTCTTAAACTTGACAGGGAACATGGCCAACTGAGCTTTCCATTTCAAAAGTAGGACATTTGATAATAAAAGGGATATCAAAATTGAATAATTTGAATGTGTACTGAACTTTGAAATCCAATAAAAGCAAGGGGAAAAAAAGGGTTAGAATCATTTATTTAATGACATGCATTTAGTATTCTGTAATTTGGAGGATAGTGCTATACTCTCTGAAATGGCTCATCACTTCCCAGATCTGTGAATCTATAGAATTGACTAGGAATTTATAGCTATTTATACAATCAAACACTAGCTCCAGATTATCTGACTCTCTTTAAGGACTTAGTTGTTTTGGTGCTTTGGTTCCTTTTACTGTTTCTATAAACTTAGCCACTATTCTAACTCTAGTCTTTTCAACCATTCCAACCTGAACTAATACAACAAAGAAGTACTTAGCAATCACTATTGTGTATATATCAGATGCTACAAACTTTTTTTAACAAAGGCCGCAGTGACAGAGCTGTAGGAGGTGACCATGTGTGACTGAAGGATAACAATGATACACAATACTCTGATTTGAAATATGGCTCCCTTGCTTCATTCAACCATTCATAGGCTCTTCCAGGGCAAACAATGTGTTACAGATCTAGTTCAGCCTCTTAGGTCCTAAATGAGCTTTGAGGAATTAATTAATTAAGTGATTAATACAAAGAAAAAGGAAGGAAAGGAGGTGAGTAGAAAGGAAAAAGTAAGGAAATGAGAGAAAAAGAAAATTGTTTGATTTTGTTAATGTGTTGGGAAATACAAATAGGTGTGGTTCATAAGACGCAAATGCAGGACATTCTCAGAGAAGGCAACGGCACCCCACTCCAGTACTCTTGCCTGGAAACTCCCATGGATGGAGGACCCTGGTGGGCTGCAGTCCATGGGGTCGCTAAAGTTGGTCGGACACGCCTGAGCTACTTCACTTTCACTTTTCACTTTCATGCATTGGAGAAGGAAATGGCAACCCACTCCAGTGTTCTTGCCTGGAGAATCCCAGGGACGGGGAAGCCTGGTGGGCTGCCGTCTGTGGGGTCGCACAGAGTCGGACACAACTGAAGCAACTTAGCAGCAGCAGCAGCAGCAGGACATTCTAGAATTAACTGTTAAAATCACACATTTCTATTACTAAAGTTCTTTCATTAAAAAAATATAAAAGAAGGAAGCCAAAGTCTTCAAAACCAAGAATATAGCTAGTCCAAGGTAAAACTGGCCAAGTTTAGACTCAGTCTCAAATATTGCAATAATCCATGATTTGTCTTCCCTGTCTCAGTTTCTACCTTTATTTCCCTTTATTCCATTCTTTTCTATTATATATCAAATATGATAGTGTCCCACAGAAAAAATCACAGAGTAAAATCAAAACTCTTTAATGCAGTCAGCAAGCCTACAGTGGTTAGTTAACCTTCCTTTCCAACTTCTGTTTTCCTTCACTCTCACTTGACCTTCACACACCAGCTACTGAATCAATTTGAGATTTAGAGTCTAACACTGCACATAGTGTTCTCTCTCCTCCTCCTCACCTGCTGGGGAGCTCCTATTTATCCTTTAATCCTCAGCTCACTCGGCTCTTCTTTATGAGGCAGGACCAGCTAAACAATGTGCTTAGTGTGCTTTTTTTTTTTTTTTTTTTTAGTTGCTCAGTCATGTCCAACTCTGTGACTCCATTGAATGTAGCCCACCAGGCTCCTCTGTCCATGTGGATTCTCCAGGCAAGAATACTGGAGTGAGTTTCCATGGCCTCCTCCAGGGGATCAACCCAGGGATTGAGCCCAGGTCTCCTGCATTACAGGCATATTCTTTACCATCTGAGCCAACAGGAAAGCCTGGCTATACAATATGTAAGGCTAAATACAACACAAAAATTCAGGGCCTCTAATATCATACTTAATGGTAAAATACTGAAAGCTCTTTCAAGAGTTCAGGAAAGAGACAGGTACGTACCATCTTGTCAATCCTATTCATCACTGTGCTAAAGCGAATAGTCAGGGAAATTGTCAAGAAAATGAAATAAAAGACATCCAGAGTGAAGAAGAATTAAAACCATCTCTATTTGGAGATGACATGATTAGGTACACAGAAAATCCTAAGGAATCCACATACAATTATGCATGCACGCACACACACACAAACATACAGCCAAAAAATCTAGTAGAGCTAATAAGGGACTTCAGCAAAAATGTAGGATACAAAATCAATAAAATGTTAGTTGCATTTCTATACTAGTAATGAATGATCTAAAAATAAAACTAAGAAAATAATGTCAGAAGACAGCATCAAAGAAAATAGAATACTTAGGAAAAATTTTAACAAAAGAAACACAGGACTTAAACACAAAAACTATAAAACATTGTTCAAATAAACTAAAGATCCAAATCAACAGATATTCATGTTTATAAATTAAAGACTAAGTATTGTTAGCATGACCTTATCCCCCAAATTCATCTGTAGATTTTATTCCTAAATTAATTAGGAATTAAAATAAAAACTTTATTTTTCAGGAACTGACAAGCTGACCCTAAAATATAGGTGGAAATGCGAGGGACCCAGAATATCTAAAAATATAAAAATATAAGAATGTAGTTGGCGGATTCATACTTTCCAGTTTAAAATTTTATTCCAAAGCTTTAGTAATCAAGACAATGTGGTACTGGCATAAGGACAGACATATACATCAATGGAATAGACTAAGAGTCTAAAAATAAACCTATGCATTTATGGTCAATTGCTTTTTGACAAGAATGCCAAGAGGATTCAATTAGGAAAGATTAACCTTTTCAACAAATGGTGCTGGAGCAACTGCATGTTCACAAAAAAGAAAAATAGATAGATAGACAGACAGAGATGCCAGTCTCATACCATACAGAAAATTCAACTACAAAATGTATCAAAGACTAAAATGTATCAAAGACTTAAATGTAAGAGCTAAAACCATAAAATTCCTAGAAAGAACCCAAGGCATAAATTGTAGTGACCTTGAATTAGGCAAAGCTTTCTTAGACACCTAAATCTCAAGCCATCAAAAATATTAAATAATTTGGACTTCACTAAACTTTAAAACTTAATCATAAAAAAGAATGAAATAATACCATTTGCAACAATATGGATGGACCTAGAGATTATCATGCTAAGTAATTCAGAGAGAAAGACAAATGTAATAACACTTATATATGAAATCTGAAAAAGCTTTCACAAATGAACTTATATACAAAAGAGAAATAGGCCAATAGAAATAGAAAACGAACTTATGCTTACCAGAAGAGAATCAGTAAGGGGGAGGGATCAATTAATAATGAAAGTCACTTTGCTTTACACTTGAAACTAATACAACATTGTGAATCAACTGTACTTCAATAAAAATTGACAAAAATACTCAAAGAATTAGAAAAGATATTTACCCAAAGATGCTACACAAATTATCAACTGGCGCATGAAAAGGCTCTCAGCATCATTAGTCATTAGGGAAATGCAAGCCAAAACCACAATTTCACATCCTCTAGGATGGCTATAATAAAAAGATAACAAGTATTATTAATAGCAGAAAATACCAAGTGTTGGGAGGATGTAGAGTAACTGTAACCCTCGTACACTGCTGGTGCAAACATAAAAATGCCTCTGTGGAAAACAGCTTGTCAGTTTCTCAAAAATGTAACACAGAGTAGCCATACAACCCAGCAATTCCACTGCTGCTGCTGCTGCTGCTAAGTCGCTTCAGTCATGTCTGACTCTGTGCGACCCCAGAGACGGCAGCCCATCAGGCTCCCCCGTCCCTGGGATTCTCCAGGCAAGAACACTGGAGTGGGTTGCCATTTCCTTCTCCAGTGCATGAAAGTGAAAAGTGAAAGTGAAGCCGCTCAGTCGTGTCCAACTCTTAGCGACCCCACAGACTGTAGTCCATCAGGCTCCTCCATCCATGGGATTTTCCAGGCAAGAGTACTGGAGTGGGGTGCCATTGCCTTCTCCCAAGCAATTCCACTAGTAGGTATATATCCAAGAAAAATAAAAATGTAGTGATGCCAAAACTTGTACATGAATGTTCATAGTGGCATTATTTATGATAGCCAAAAAGTAGAAACAATCCAAATATCTAATAATGAATGAATCAGCAAACAAAATGTGGTATACTCATACAAAAAATACTACCTAGCCATAAAAGGAAACAAAGTACTGATCCATGTGACACCTTGAAAATATTACCCCAAGTGCAAGAAGCCTGATACACAGTGTCATGGATTGTATGATTTCACTTATATAAAATGTTTAACATAGGCAAATTTAGTCAGGAAGTTATGTTTTCCAAAGTTTAGGGGATATGGGAAATGCGGAATGAGTACTAGCAAGTGTGAGATTTCTTTTGAGGGTAATGAAAATATTCTGGAGTTAGATAGTGGTGATGGTTGCACAGTTTTGTGAATGTACTAAAAATCACTGAACTGTCTCCTTTAAAATGGTGAATTGTATGGTGCATGAATTATATCACTAAAAAAAAAGCAGGTCTCCTTGTTCAAAATGATGAAGAATTTCAAGATAGCAGCAACAGAGTATTCAACCAAGATCAGGGCTCTTTGCCTGAGAGCAAAGTCTTAAGGCTGGGCATCCAGGAAGCCACCATGCTGGGAGACTTTCACTCACTGCCCCTGGGTAGAACTGGTCCTGTCCTATTCTGCACCCTCAGGGCATTTATTTTATGACACATGAATGGTGGGATACAGAAGCAAATAAGATAATCATTCAAACTGTATTTATTAAACACTTACCATGTTTCAAGCCCTGTTTAAGAGTTATGTATATATCAAAACAAAACAAAACCTCTTAACTATTCCATAGAATGTCAGGTGATGTGGGCTACAAAGAAAAAGAAAGAGTATCAGGACCTAGAGAAGGCAAAGTGGTTGGATCTCTATTGGGAAGTGATATTGGAGCAAAGACAGTCATGGAATGAAGAAGCTGGCCATGCAGACGGCCATGGGGACAGGGGGAACCCGAGCTGAGAGCGTCTGCATGTTTGACGAACAGTGAGGAAGACAGAGCAGCTGGCATTTAGTAACCATGGGGAGAATTACTGCCGAGGAGGTTGGAGAGGAGGCCATGGACTTCGGTTTTTAAATGTGAGGAGACGCCATGGGAGACTTTGGAGCAGAGGGTCTCACTTCCACTCTGAAAGGATAGCTCAGGCTGTTGTGGGAAAAATAAATTATATAATCAGAAGGACAAGAAGAAGATACCAGTTAAGAAGCTTTTTGGGTAACTCTGCTGAGACATCATGTTTGACTAAGACAAGAGAGATAGAAATGCAAGTAGTGACAAGTGGTCAAATTCTGAATTTATTTTGCCAGTAAGACTAATGGAGTTTGCAGATGTACTGGATAAACAATCTTAGAAATATAAAAAAAATTTAAAGTCTCTCTTTAGGCCACACAAAAGTATAAATAGCAGTACCATTTTCTGATGGTGAAACCTGATATGGTGTCCTGTAAACTAGAAAGACAAGTTATCTGTCCCCCAATACACACACACACACACACACACACACACACACACACACACAGATGCATATATACATACATGCATATATAAACATGTGCACAATGTATCAAAGTGGAACAAAAGCAGTATAATTGACTTAGCACTCCTATTAAAGGCTGTAGGGAATCACAACTGAGAGGCTCAGCCATCACTGGTCCACAGCAATGATGAGATCTGCCAGGCAGGCACTGTGATGCCCCTCTGCCCCGGTAGTGGGGTAAAGTCCTTTATTAGTTTCTCAGTCTGCTCTTTGGGATAAGTTCTGTCATCCACTGTTCTCTGTGGCTCATGATTCCTTTTCTTTGGATGCTCATTTTTGTCCATTTCCCTCTACAGTTCAAACCTGTTATCAGGGTTGGAAATTTTATCCTATTTCAAGATTGTAGAGCTTCCTCAGCTTCTTCCTGCCTGCAGATTAGGGGCCTGAGGTTTGGTTTTGAGCTCACATTAGAAACAAAAAAATGATTTTTTAAGACCAAGCTTAAGAGTGAAGGCAGGAGGAGAAGGGGGCGACAGAGGATGAAATGGTTGGATGGCATCACTGACTCAATGGACATGAGTTTGGGTAAACTCCGTGAGTTGGTGATGGACAGGGAGGCCTGGCATGCTGCAGTTCATGGGGTTGCAAAGAGTCAGACACAACTGAGTGACTGAACTGAACTCAACTGATGGTTTCTTTGGCCATATAATTATCTTTAAAAAATTAGCTTCTGATCTGTTTATAGTCGATTCCATATTCCTGCAACCTCACAAAAAGGTATTTCCTAGATACAGTTTCTCAAGTCTGGTTTAATCCTTTACTTTCTTGGCACCAGCCTCTGTTACTCTCAGTCTCTGCCTCTGTCTCTTTCTCCATGATGGAAACTACATTGAAAGCATCAGGCTTGATGGGATGTCACATCTCTCTTATCTGGTCTTCGCCATGTGAAAGTCACTCAGCCGTGTCCGACTCTTTGCAACCCCATAGACTGTACAGTGCATGGCATTCTCCAGGCCAAAATACTGGAGTGGGTGGCCATTCCTTTCTCCAGGGGATCTTCCTAATCCGGGTACCAAACCCAGGTCTCCTACATTACAGGCGGATTCCTTATCAGTTGAGCCACCAGGGAAACCATGAAACCATCTAAATAGACTCTTTTTTTGTACCAAAAAGCCATTTTTGTACAAAAACTTTTCTGTCTTATTTTTACATTTTCATGTTCAAAATCCTTTCCATATCTGCTTACAGGCCATCCAATTCCATGCCTTGCTAAATGTAACCAGTCACAACTCCTACTCACTACTAGTATTGTGCTTTCCAAACTTTCCCAAAAGAACTAGTGCATTGGAACACAATCTCAGGTGGCCACTATACCACATGTTCCATCACTGTAAAATATTGGTTTCCATCTTTTCATGTCTCAAATATCAATTTTCTTACTTATTTCTACTCCTGTTAAGTTACTGCCTCATATTTTAGAATTAATGTTGGCAGAGTCTCACTCTTGGTATTAACTTAAGCTGATAGCCAACAATTTATTTCCAGTGACACAAATATGAGAATATGTTTAACACAGTGGACTATATGGTTTAAATAAAGCTGGTAAATTTTTATATTTTTTCCAACAATTAAGAATTCAAATAATATCTAAAAATAGAATCATAAACTTTTTTTAAAATTACCTTCAATTCTAAAAAGTCCTCTTGCACAAAAAAATATATAAATTCATCAATAAATAGACATGAAATTAAGACTATGTCCATAACTACTGATCAAGACAAACTAAAACACTGATCATTAACCAAGAAGGAAAATAAATTACATAAGACAAGAACAATGGAAGGGTAATAATTAAACAAACACTCACACAGTTTTACTGGCAACAGATATATGGGAGATTCAAATTTGAATTCAACATCACAGTTTCAAGAGTACTGAGCAGAAAACTGTCATTTACATACTTGAAAGAAAAAGAAAGTGAAGTCACTCAGTCATGCCCAACTCTTTGCGAGCCCATGGCCATGGGATTCTCCAGGCAAGAATACTGGAGTGGGTTGCCATTTCCTTCTCCAGAGGATCTTCCCTACACAGGGATCGAGTCCAGGTCTCCCACACTGCAGGAAGACTCTTTACTGTCTGAGCCACCAGGGGCTCCATACTTGACATATCGATAAAAACAAAAATGAAATTAATTTTGGGGAACAAGTCATAAAAGGAAATAATTGTTAAGGCAGTGCTAAACAAAAATTAGAGAACATTTATTTTCCCAGAATCTGAACACAACATACATATATTATTAGAAAAAGGATCCTTCTTAAAGAACTATAATTTTCAACTGCAACTATTTGTAAGCATTTAGATATTTAGAAGAAGATTCAGAAGAATAAAGTTATTTTACTTTTAAGTTCTTATAGAATTTTTAGCACACTCAAGTTTAAAGGAACAAAATTGATTAAAAAAAAAATCACCATTACATGTTGCTTGCTATGCAATGTAAGACGAAAGCCACTAGTACTGGCTTAAATCCATAAATGGAACATTAGATCACAATGTTTTTGATAACATAGTTATTCTGTCACAGTAGCAATTGTGTCCACATGTCTTCATCTTGGTATTGCTGCAATAAAAATACCAGATTGGGGGGTTGTACTAAGTATTTCCCATGGATTATTTACTCCTCTAAATTGAACAATAATCCATTTTATAGACTAAAACACTGAGGCTTAGAGAGATTTTTAAAATCTTCCCCAAGTCTACACAACTAATGAGAGACAAAACTAGGTTTCCAACCTGGTTCTGTTGAACTCAAAAACTAGATTTCTCTGATTTAAGAATGCCTGATCTAAGTTTAGGAGAGATGCAAAGGATCTAAAGGCTAAAAGGCCTAGAGAGAAGGAAATTAAATGATAAATGAGGTTAAATCACTTTAGTAATAGCATACACCAAAGTCATGACTGGGCTGAAAGTTTAACACACAGAAGGAGATACAGACATATGAATATGTAATAGGACTTTTCAGTATGCAAGTAGAAAATAACACTGCTTAACATTTGTCAAATGTGATACATTTTATAACACACTTTAGCATATGTTG
The DNA here is from genome assembly GCF_023091745.1 of Budorcas taxicolor. NCBI lineage: Eukaryota > Metazoa > Chordata > Mammalia > Artiodactyla > Bovidae > Budorcas > Budorcas taxicolor. The sequence continues at coordinate 73,176,017 of NC_068919.1, forward strand.
CCTCATTCCCCTTCTCCAAACTCTACAAGTCAGGCAGGGCAATTATTATTATCCCTATTTGACAGATGAAGGTCAGAGAAGTTACATGAGTTGCCTGAATTCATTTAGCTAGCAAATGGCCAAGCCCGGACTGAAATCTATTTTCTACTGCCAACTCCAGTGTTCCTTCCACTATTCCACGCTGACACTCCTAATGCTATGTATAATTTTGTTTTATAGTTTACAATGAACTTTCAGCTATATTACTCTATCAGATCTCATTTGATACTATTTCTTTGTTCCCAGGAACATATTTAATATGTGGCTTTAGCATTTGCCTTGTAAGATAATTGCTGTGCCTCAGGGAGAACCACTATTGAAGTAAGGCAGTTACAATACCTCAAAAAAAATATTTTCTTAATGAAAGAAAATTTCTATGGTTTTGTCTGAAAAATCCACTCTAGTATATATAAATATGTGTTAATTTTTGCCCCTGATGCTAAAAGAATGTTGCAGCTTTTAGTTACTATCACACACAAATTCTTTGCTGCTGGGAAATATAGATTGATAGGTAAATAATTATCTGTTGGAGTGTTATCTTCTAGAAAGATTTAGCTATGTATATCTAGTCTAGACGCTATCTTATTGTTTCAATCTTTTACATTTGGAATCAAATTTACATGAAATAATTCTTGGATATTTCTTTATTTTGTGGAATTTGATAGCTGAAACTCGAGAGGAATCAAGTGAATGGCACTTGGATGGATAGGCAACCATTCAGTTAGATTCAGAACTAAGTCCACTCTCTTGTTCATAGATTAAAATGGTGCATCATTTTTTTTTTTTAAAGATGTCTCTGAGAGTCAGGAGACTAGGGTTTGAATACTATCTCTGACTACCTGTAGACAGTTGGCCAAGCCACTCAGTCTTTCTAAATATCAGATGTACTTAAATATCTATTTATACAGGTAAATAATTCTCTATTTCATCAGGGTGATTTAGCTATTCTATGTCAAACAGACATCAATTGCTTATGTTGAATCTGCTGCTAAGTTGCTTCAGGTGTGTCCGACTCTGTGCAACCCCAGAGATGGCAGCCCACCAGGTTCTCCTGTCCCTGGGATTCTCCAGGCAAGAACACTGGAGTGGTTTGCCATTTCCTTCTCCAGTGTATAAAAGTGAAAAGTGAAAGTGAAGTCGCTCAGTCATGTCCGACTCTTCGTGACCCCATGGACTGCAGCCTACCAGGCTCCTCCATCCATGGGATTTTCCAGACAAGAGTACTGGAGTGGGTTGCCATTGCCTTCTCCAATGTTGAATCTAATGAGTGGTATAAATATAGCATATGTTGACCCAGCTGAATTCAAAATGGTGTCTGTATTTGTTGACTGCAAAATAACCAAGTTCTTGTGTAGAAATCACTCCTCTTTCATTCACCACTTGGATTATTGAACTTTCCATAAAAGCTAAATTAAATGTGCAAGTAATTTTTCCCTGCCTCTTTGGAACATCAATATTCCATTTGAATAACTTGTATAATACTTTCAATACATTACATTCTAGTAAAAGGCTAGTAGAAACAGAATTGGTGATAAGTGCCCCCTTCCAACTTAAAAACACCTTTTGCAAGTGACTTGATGTTTAGAGGATCCAGTGGAAAGAACAATGATGGGTCATTTGGAGACTGGAATTCTAGTCCTACCCAGGGATCTAATTAGCTATGTGACCTTGTGTACAAGTCCCATAATCTTTTGGGACTTTAGTTTCTTTACTTAAAGACTTATCTCTTGGGCTTCCCTGACAGCTCAACTTGTAGAGAATCCGCCTGCAGTACAGGAGGACTGGGTTCCATCCCTGGGCTGGGAAGATCCCCTGGAGAAGGGAAAGGCTACCCACGCCAGTGTTCTGACCTGGAGAATCCCGTGGACTGTGTCATCCATGGGGTCACAAAAAGTCAGACATGACTATCATCAGATATATGAAATAAATCAGACAACCTATTTTACTCTCTTTAAATTATTCCTAACATAACTTTTTCTTGCTAGAAGATTGCCCCTTTGCCTAATTTTCCAAATGTCAAAATTCTTTTCATCAAACCCTGGCTCTGCTGAGGCTCCTATGACCCTCAGTAACAATTACAGAGCTAGGATACATACATGTGCTGCTTTTATTTTTGTTTTGATTCTGCTTCCTCCACAGGCAACTGCTCACATGCTGTGCTAAGATAAGATGAAAGTTTGCTGCTAATTACCAAGGTTGTGCTTCTAAAGAGTGTGGGCCAGTAATTGAATTGCAGTGTCTAGAGTTGGGTATTAGCTAATAACTTTGTTCCCACAGTGCTACGCTGTAATTAGTTATTCTAGTCAAAGAAGAGTGAGAAGCTCTGTGGCTGTTTCTTTAGTGCTGCCGTTGTCAGGAGTTGGAAACTATAGTTTTAAAAGAACAGAGCTGCGGATTGACTGAGTGATTGAGAAGTGTCAGTTCAGTTTCCCACCAACATGCATGTGCAGACACACACTGCAGAGCCAACAGAGGCTCCTGGAAGTAAAGTTTGACCTCTCATCATTGTCAGGTCTGGTTAAAGATATCTAGGCTTTGGGGCGCAAATTTTGAAAAATCATATGTGAGTATTAGATGGCAGTATAATATATGATAACCTCACATATATTCATGTATTGTTATGAAATTACTATTCATTCATTAAAACATATATCTGTGATTTATTCGATTTGGAAATATGTTTACAAATATGCTTACAGTCAAGATAGATCTGCCAGTATCATTTTCTATTTATTATTAGCTATTATTTATTGCTAGCTAGTTGTGTTATCCTTATGTGGAAGGGCATCATATTCCATACATTACTGTGATTGGAGGTATTGTCTCCTAATAACACAGGTAAAATAATATGTAACTTGAGAAGAATATTTGCCCTGTTTTCTTAGAAAGCACAAACTATATAGCTCATCTGATAATTCAGAGAATTCTGGATCTGAATGAAAGATAATCTCTGAGGAGCAAGCTAATTATTTTTAGTTGAGAATCACATGGGATAAAAGGAAGAATATGAGAGATCATAGTTGATTGTGGACATAAGCAGGGAAGGAGAGGGAGTATAAGAGTTTATGTTTTTGAGGGTCAGCTGGGTTCCAGGAAAATTTTGCATAGAGAATATAAAAAATAAATGATAAATAAATGCAGAGATAGACCATGTATATGGTTTGGAACACTGACTATAATGAAGATGGAAGAAGCTCTCCCCTAATTTATTCATAGATTTATTATAATGCAAATCAAAATCCTAGGAGGATCTTTTGAAGAATTAACAAGGCAACTTTATAATGTATACGGATATGTAAAATGTATACAACAGCCAGATCACAACCAATTGATAGGAAAAATGCTAGAAGACATACTGCCTATATTTTCCTACTAAAAACTATAGTAATTAAGATACTTTGGTATAACATATGTCTTAGTCTTGTCAGGCTGCCACAACAGAATATTATAGACTGGGAGATTTATCAGTTCAGTTCAGTTCAGTCACTCAGTCAGTCATGTCTCTTTGTGACACCATGGACTGCAGCATGCCAGGCCACCTTGTCCATCGCCAACTCCTGAAGTTTACTCAAACTCATGTCCATTGAGTCAGAGATGCCATCCAACCACCTCATCCTCTGTCTCGTCCCCTTCTCTGCCTGCCCTCAATCTTTCCCAGCATCAGCGTCTTTTCATATGAGTCAGTTCTTCACATCAGGTGGCCAAAGTATTGGGGTTTCAACTTCAACATCAGTCCTTCCAAAGAATATTCAGGACTGATTTCCTTTAGCATGGACTGGTTGGATCTCCTTGCAGTCCAAGGGACTCTCAAGAGACTTCTCCAACACCACAGGTCAAAAGCATCCATTCTTCAGTGCTCAGCTTTCTTTATAGTCCAACTCTCACATCCATACATGACTACTGGACAAACCATAGCCTTGACTAGAAGGACCTTTGTTGGCAAAGTATTATCTCTGCTTTTTAATATGCTGTCTAGGTTGGTCATAACTTTTCTTCCAAGGAGTGTCTTTTAATTTCATGGCTGCATGAATTTCATGGCTGACTTATAAATACCAGAAATTTATTTCTCACAGTTCGAGAAGTTGGGAAATCCAAGATCAAGACGTTGGTGGATTTGGTATCTGGTGAGGCAAGAATACACAGAAAAACTGTACAAAAAGGATCTTCACAACCCGGATAATCACGATGGTGTGATCAGTCACCTAGAGCCAGACATCGTGGAATGTGAAGTCAAGTGGGCCTTAGAAAGCATCACTACAAACAAAGCTAGTGGAGGTGATGGAATTCCAGTAGAGCTACTTCAAATCCTGAAAGATGATGTTGTCAAAGTGCTGCAATCAATATGCCAGCAAATTTGGAAAACTCAGCAGTGGCCACACAACTGGAAAAGGTCAGTTTTCATTCCAATCCCAGAGAAAGGCAATGCCAAAGAATGCTCAAACTACCACACAATTGCACTCATCTCACATGCCAGTAAAGTAATGCTCAAAATTCTCCAAGCTAGGCTTCAGCAATACATGAACTGTGAACTTCCTGATGTTCAAGCTGGTTTTAGAAAAGGCAGAGGAACCAGAGATCAAATTGCCAACATCCGCTGGATCATCAAAAAAGCAAGAGAGTTCCACAAAAACATATATTTCTGCTTTATTGACTATGCCAAAGCCTTTGACTGTGTGGATCACAAGAAACTGTAGAAAATTCTGAGAGATGGGAATACCAGACCACCTAACCTGCCTCTTGAGAAATCTGTATGCAAGTCAGGAAACAACAGTTAGAACTGGACATGGGACAACAGACTGGTTCCAAATAGGAAAAGGAGTACGTCAAGGCTGTATATTGTCATTGTGCTTATTTAACTTATATGCAGAGTACATCATGAGAAACGCTGGACTGGAAGAAGCACAAGCTGGAATCAAGATTGCCGGGAGAAATATCAATAACCTCAGATATGCAGATGACACCATCCTTATGGCAGAAAGTGAAGAGGAACTAAAAAGCCACTTGATGAAAGTGAAAGAGGAGAGTGGAAAAAGTTGGCTTAAAGCTCAACATTCAGAAAACGAAGATCATGGCATCCAGTCCCATCACTTCATGGGAAATAGATGGGGAAACAGGGGAAACAGTGTCAGGCTTTATTTTGAGGGGCTCCAAAATCACCACAGATGGTGATTGCAGCCATGATATTAAAAGACGCTTGCTCCTTGAAAGAAAAGTTATGACCAACCTAGATAGTATATTCAAAAGCAGAGACATTACTTTGCCAACAAAGGTCCGTCTAGTCAAGGCTATGGTTTTTCCAGTGGTCACGTATGGATGTGAGAGTTGGACTGTGAAGAAGGCTGAGCGCTGAATAATTGATGCTTTTGACCTGTGGTGTTGGAGAAGACTCTTGCGAGTCCCTTGGACTGCAAGGAGATCCAACCAGTCCATTCTGAAGGAGATCAGCTCAGGAATTTCTTTGGAAGGACTGATGCTAAAGCTGAAACTCCAGTACTTTGGCCACCTCATGTGAAGAGTTGAATCATTGGAAAAGACTCTGATGCTGGGAGGGATTGGGGGCAGGAGGAGAAGGGAACAACAGAGGATGAGATGGCTGGATGGCATCATGGACTCAATGGACGTGAATCTGAGTGAACTCCGGGAGTTGGTGATGGACAGGGAGGCCTGGCGTGCTGCGATTCATGGGGTCGCAAAGAAGTGGACATGACTGAGTGACTGAACTGAACTGAACTGAGGCCCATTTCTTGGTTTTTTGTTTTTTTTTCTTTTTACTTTATTTTACTTTACAGTACTGTATTGGTTTTGCCATACATCAACATGAATCCGCCACGGATGTACATGAGTTCCCAATCCTGAACCCCCCTCCCACCTCCCTCCTCATACCATCTCTCTGGGTCATCCCAGTGTACCAGCCCCAAGCATCCTGTATCCTGTAGACTGGAGATTCGTTTCTTACATGATATTATACATGTTTCAATGCCATTCTCCCAAATCATCCCACCCTCTCCCTCTCCCACAGAGTCCAAAAGTCTGTTCTATACATTTGTGTCTCTTTTGCTGTCTCACATACAGGGTTATCGTTACCATCTTTCTAAATTCCATATATATGTGTTAGTATGCTGTATTGGTATTTTTCTTTCTGGCTTACTTTACTCTGTATAATCGCTCCAGTTTCATCCACCTCATTAGAACTGATTCAAATGTATTCTTTTTAATGGCTGAGTAATATTCCATTGTGTATATGTACCACAGCTTTCTTATCCATTCATCTGCTGATGGACATCTAGGTTGCTTCCATGTCCTGGCTATTATAAACAATGCTGCGATGAACATTGGGGTACACGTGTCTCTTTCAATTCTGGTTTCCTCGGTGTGTATGCCCAGCAGTGGGATTGCTGGGTCATAAGGCAGCTCTATTTCCAGTTTTTTAAGGAATCTCCACACTATTCTCCATAGTGGCTATACTAGTTTGCATTCCCACCAACAGTGTAAGAGGGTTCCCTTTTCTCCACACCCTTTTCAGCATTTATTGCTTGTGTGTTTAGTCACTCAATCATGTTTGAATTTTTGAGACCCCATGGACTGTAACCCACAAGGCTCCTCCATCCATGGGATTCTCCAGGCAAGAACACTGGAGTGAGTAGCCATCCCCTTCTCCAGGGGATCTTCCTGACCCAGGGATGGAACCCAGGTCTCCTGCATTGTAGGCAGATTCTTTACCCTCTGAGCCACCAGGGAAGCCCTGGTTCATCTTTCACTGAAAGGAGAGGAAAATTCTCTGGGGCCTCTTTAATAAGGATTCTAATCCCATTTATGGCTCTACCAAATGACTTACTTATTTTCCAAAGGCCTGTCTTCAAAATACCATCACATTAGGGAGTAAATTTCAAGACATAGATTTTGAGGGAACATAATAATTCACTCTATAGTAGCACATTGATAGACAAGTAAACAAATGAAGAGAATAGACTGTCCAGAAATAGACCCATATGTATTTGGACACTAAATTATGATTAAAGTAATAGTATAGTAAATAGGGGGAAATAATCTCTTCAATACAGGTATATGATAAATGGAATACCTGAAATACCTTGCCTTTATCTCACATTATAACACAAAAATAAATGAGATAGATTGCAGATCCAAATGAGGAGAGCCATACCTATAATGCTCTTAAAAGAAAATATAGGAGAAAATCTTCAGTACCTTGAGATAAGAAAAGATCCCTTAAACAGCAAGCAGAAAGTGGGAATCAAAAAGGAGGAAAAGAATAAATGAAACTAACTACATTAAAATTAAAGCTCTCTGTTCTTTGAGAGACACCATGAAGGGAATCAAAAGACAATCAGAGTGAAATTCAATACCTATACCCTATAGAGGACTCACACGCAACATTTATGAAGAATTGTTACAAGTCATTAAGAATAAAGACAGATAACCCCAATAGAAAAATGAACATTTTACCAAGAAAAAGCTATATATAAATTACTATTAATTATATGGAACAGTACTCATCTTAAATAGGAATCAAGGCAGTGCAATTTAAAACCACAATGCGTTTCCCTTACACCCTCACCAGAATGGTTCCAATGAGAAAAAATAACAAATATTGGTGAGGATGTAGAAAAACTGAATGCTCATAAACTGCTTTTGGGTGTATAAATTCATACAACCACTTGTAAAATTTGTTTGATGAGTATCTACTAAAGCTAAAGATAAACATACTCTAAGAAATTTCACTTCTAGGTGTATATCTCCTCTCAAAAAATGTATACAAATGTAAATAAAGAGGCATAAACAAGATGTCTGTAGCAATATAGTTTCTAATAATCCAAACTGGAAACTCAAATGTCCATCAGGAGTAGAACAGACAAGTTGAAGTATATTTATTTAGTAGAAAACCACAGTGGATATTAGTGAACAACTATAGGCAACATGAACGATTCCAACAAAACAATATTGAGTGAAATAAGCCAGATAAAATGGGTATGAAATATGTATTTCTATTCATATAACTCTAAAAATCAAAGAGGTGGAACTAAACAAAAGTCAGAAGTCAGAACAGTAGTTAACTCTTGACCATAATCTGTCTGCAATGCAGACAAGCTGGGTTTGACCCCTGTATTGGGAAGATCCCCTGGAGAAAGGAATAGCAACCCAGTCTAGTATTCTTGCCTGGAGAATTCCATGGACAGGGGAGCCTGGCGGAGAATTTCATGGACAGGGGAGCCTGGCGGGGTGCAGTCACAAAGTGTTATGCTGAGCGACTCACACTTGAGATTTAATTTGAAATGTTACAACCATGAACACCTTAAAAGATCATAAGAGATTGCTATGAAGAATTACATGCCAATAACATGGACAATCCAAAAAAAATGGACAAATTCTTTAAAAGGTACAATCTCCCAAGACAAATTCTTAAAAAGGTACAATCTCTTAAGACCGATCCAGGAAGAAATAGAAAATATGAATACATAAGTACCAGTACTAAAATTGAACCAGTAATTTAAAAAGTCCCAACAAGCCAAAGTCCAGAACCAGATGGTTTCATAGGTAAATTCTATCAAATATTTAGAGAAGAGTTAACACTTATCCTTCTGAAATTGTTCCCCCAAAAATTTACAAGGTAGGAACACTTCTGAACTCATTCTGTGAGGCCAGTATCACCCTGATACCAAAAACAGACACAGATATTACAAAAAGGAAGAAAATTACAAGCCAATATCACTGATGAACATAGATGTAAAAATCCTCAAGAAAATATTAGGAAACTGAATCCAACAATATATTAAAAGGATTGTACCCAATGAGCATGTGTGATTTATCCCAGAAGTGCAAGGATTTTTCAATATATGCAAATACTCAGTGTAATACACCACATCAACAAAATGAAGAATGAAAACCATATGATCATCTCAACAGAGGCATATAAAGCTGTTGATAAAATTCAACATAAGTTTATAATTAAAAACTCTTCAGAAAATAGGCATAGAAGGAGCATACCTCAACATAATAAAGGCCATATAACAAACTAACAGTCAACATCATACTCAATAGTGAAAAGTTGAAAGCATTTTCTCTATGATCAGCAATATGACAAAGAAGTACATGTTCATCACTTTTATTCAACATAATTTTGTAAGTCCTAGCCACAGCAATCAGAAAAGAAAAAGAAACAAACGTAATACAAACTGGAAGGGAAGAAGTAAAACTGTCCCTGTTTGCAGATGACGTAATGCTATATATAGAAAATCCTAAAGATGCTACCAGAAAACTACTAGAGCTCATCAATGAATCTGGTAAAGTTTAAAAATCCAAAATTAATATACAGAAACCTGATGCATTTCTATGTATTAATATCAAACTATCAAGAAAAGAAATTAAGGAAATGATTCCATTTACCACTGCGTCCACAAGAATAAAATACCTAGGAAAAAACCTATCTAAGAAGGTAAGACCTCTAGTCAGAAAACTGTAAGACAGTGATGAAAGAAACTGAAGTCGACACAAACTGATGGAAGGATATAACACATTACTGCATCAGAATCCCTCTTGTTGTTAAAATGACAATACTACCAGAGGCAATCAATAGATTCAGTGATATCCCTATCAAAGTACCAATGGCATTTTTCACAGACAGAGCTAAAACAAATAATTTTAAAAACTGTATGGAAACACAAAAGATCCTGAATGGCCAAAGCAGTCTTAAGAAAGAGCAAAGTTGGAGGCATCAAGCTCCCTAACTTCAGACTCAACTACAAAACTTCAGTCATCAAAAAAGTGTGGTACTAGCACAAAAACACACATAGATCAATGAAGCAGAATAGAGATCCCAGAAACAAATTCACACACTTATTATCAATTAATATATGACAAATGAAACAAGAACAAATAATGGAGGAAAACCAATCTCAATAAATGGTGCTGGAAAAAACTGGATAGCTACATGTAAAAGGATAATGGTAGAGCCATCTGTAACATTGTACACAAAAATAAACTCAAAATGAATTAAAAACCGAAATGGATTAAGATTGCCACTATAAAATTCCTAGAGGAAAACATAGGCAGAACTTTTGGACATAAATTGTAGCAGTATTTTTTGGCTCTATCTTTGAAAGCAAAAGAAAGAAAGGCAAAAATAAATAAATGGAACCTAATTAAACTAAAAACTTTTTCCCAGCAAATGAAACCATCATCAAAACAAAAATATAACCAACTAAATGGGAGAAGATATTTGCAAATAATATGACCAGTAAAAGGTTAATTTCCAACATATATAAATAGCTCATAAAAGTCAATAGAAAAGGATTAAAAACAGGCAGAAAACTTGAGTAGATATTTTTCCAACACATACAACAGGCATCACGTGAAAAGATGTTCAATATCACTAATTATCAGAGAAATACAAATCAATACAACAATGAAATATCACCTCATACCTGTCAGAATGACTGTCATTAAAAAGACCACAAATACAAATATTGGAGAGGATATGAAAAAAGGGGACCTTTTTGTATATTGTTGGTAGGAATGCAAATTGGTACATCCAGTGGAAAAAAGGATAGATTTTATTTTCTTAGGCTTCAAATTCACTGCAAATGGTGACTGCAGCCATGAAATTAAGTGACACTTGCTCCTTGGAAGAAAAGCTATGTCAAACCTAGATACCATATTAAAAAGCAGACATTACTTTGCTGACAGAGGCCTGTATAGTCAACACTATGGTTTTTCCACTAGTCATGTATGGATATGAAAGTTGGACAATAAAGAAAACTGAGTACCAAGACCCATGGAGAGCAAGGAGATCAAACCAGTCAATTCTAAAGGAAATCAGTCCTAAATATTCATTAGAAGGACTGATGCTGAAGCTCCAATACTTTGGCCACAAGATGTGAAAAGCCAACTCGGAAAAGATCCTGATGCTGGGAAAGATTGAGGGCAGGAGGAGAAGAGGGCAACAGAAGATGAGACGGTTAGCATCACCAATTCAACAAACATGAGTTTGAGCAAACTCCAGGAGATAGTGAAGGACAGGAACTCTGGCATACTGCAGTCCATGGGATCTCAAAGATTCAGACATGACTGAGTGACTGAACAAAAACTATGGAAAACAGCATGGGGGTTTCTCAAAAAACTAAATAGAACTAAATATGACCCAACAATTCCAGTACTGGGTATATATCCAAAAAAAAAAAAAAAACGCAAAAACACTAATTCAAAAAGATAGATGTACCCCAATGTTCATAGCAGCATTATTTACAAGTGCCAAAACATGGAAACAACCTAAGTGTCCATCAAGAGACTAAACGGACAGAAAATGGTGTAGTACATGCATATACATATATATATGTAAATATATATATCTATATTTTACACATACATATATGTACATGTCATAACTTTCTTTCCAAGGAGTAAGCGTCTTTTAATTCCATGGCTGCAATCACCATCTGCAGTGATTTTGGAGCCCAGAAAAATAAAGTCTGCCACTGTTTCCACTGTTTCCCCATCTATTTGCCATGAAGTGATGGGACCAAATGCCATGTTCTTCGTTTTCTTAATGTTGAGCTTTAAGCCAACTTTTTCACTCTCCTCTTTCACTATCATCAAGAGGCTCTTTCATTTTTCCAGTAGTCATGTACGGATATGAGAGCTGGACTATAAAGAAAGCTGAGTGCCGAAGAATTGATGCTTTTGAACTGTGATGTTGGAGAAGACTTGAGAGTCCCTTGGACTGCAAGGAGATCCAACCAGTCCTGTGCTAAAGGAAATCAGTCCTGGGTGTTCATTGGAAGGACTGATGTTGAAGCTGAAGCTCCAGTACTTTGGCCACCTGATGTGAAGAGCTGAATCATTTGAAAAAAACCTGATGCTGGGAAAGATTGAGGGCAGGAGGAGAAGGGGACGGCAGAGGATGAAATAGCTGGATGGCATCACCGACTCGATGCACGTGAGTTTGGGTGAACTCCGGGAGTTGATAATGGACAGGGAGGCCTGGTGTGCTGCAATTCATGGGGTCGCAAAGAGTTGGACACGACTGAGCGACTGAACTGACTGACTGATATGTATGTGTGTGTATACAAAAATGGAATATCATGCCTGTATTCTCAGTCATATCCGACTCTTTGCAATCCCATGGACTGTAGCTCTCTGGGCTCCTGTGTCCATGGGATTTTCCATGCAAGAATACTGGAGTAGGTTGCCACTTCCTCCTCCAGGGGATCTTTCTGACCCAGAGATCAAACCATATCTCTTGTGTATCCTGCATTGGCAGGAGGATTCTTTAACACTGAGTCACCTGGGGATCCCTAGCAGAATACCACTCAGCCATTAAAAAGAAACATGAAATTTTATCATTTATAACAACATAAAAGGACCTGAAGGGCATTATGATAGTGAAATAACAGACGTAGAAAAACAAATTCTGCACGATATCGCTTTTATGTGGAATCTAAAAAAGTACAGCAAATTAATAAATAATAAATAAACACAACAAAAGCAAACCCACAGACTTAGAGGACAAACTAATGGTTACCAGTGGGGAGAAGGAAGGGGAAGGTGCCTTACAGGGTTAAGGGAAAGAATGGATTATAATGGGATTATATGAAATCATGCATGTTCAACTTTTAAAAACTGTAAAGCACTATAGAATTTAAAGAATGCTTCATTCAATTTAATTAAGCAATTAATTAAAGTGATAATGAATTATTTGGCTTTTCAAGCTAGATGGTGATTATATCTGTGTGCTCAGTTTGTAAAAATCTCAGGCTGTAGAAATCAGTCCTAAATATTCACTAGAAGAACTGATGCTGAAGCTGAAGCTCCAATACTTTGGCCACCTGATGCAAAGAACTGATTCACTAGAAAAGACCCTGATGCTGGGAAAGATTGAAGGCAGGAGGAAAGGGGACAATAGAGGATGAGATGGTTGGATGGCATCACCAAGTTGATGGGCATGAGTTTCCGCAAGCTCTAGAAGTTAGTGATGGACAGGGAAGCCTTGTGTGCTGCAGTCCATGGGGTCACAAAGAATTAGACACAACTGAGTGGCTGAACTGAACTGAATATTTTGGTTTATACATATATCTATATATAAGTTATTTATCAATTAATAGTTTACTTAAGTAATAAATGGGTTTATCCTTTCCCCTACAATTATCACTGTAGTAGATACGAGTAGATCCTCTCATTAGCATGCTACTAAAATGCAGTAGGATAACTTAGTATAATTCATCACAAATTTATAGGAGCCCTTATCATGTGCATGATAGGTTTGTAGGAGCTGATAATATAACGATGATTAAAATAAGCTTGCTTAGGTTGGATCTTGGGAGGAAGGAATAACTAATGATAGTTAATTGTGTGAAGTCACTAATGTTGCCTTGGATGGGGACTGGGAAAGTTTCCTAAACTTTTGAGCAAGATCTTTAATCATGAGTAGAATGGAAGGAATTGTAGGCAGAAAGACTCATCTGGTAGAACATGCAGAAGATGAAGATCATGGTGTGTAAAAAGAAACTTGGTAAAACTTTGACTTGGAATCAAAGTTTCTTGGGACTAAAAGATGGAAGGTTAATCTAAAAATGTAATTTAAACTTACTTTTAAAATTTTTCACTCTTTTTCAGAAGACTGTGAGTTCTATAGGGCTTCTCTGATAGCTCAGTTGGTAAAGAATCCTCCTGCAATGCAGGAGACCCCAGTTCAATCCCTGGGTTGGAAAGATCCACTGGAGAAGTGAATTCCATGAAAGTAGTCATCATTTCTACCTTTTCTCCAAATCATGTGACCTCCACATTCTCCTACTTCACTTCCTAGTCACTGGCCTTAGTTTCCTTTTCTGGATCCTCATCTTCTTCCTGATTTCTAAATATCAGAGTGCCTAAGGGTCTACCATTTTAAATAACAGACATATCCCAAAGAATAACCAAAAAATTTCTGTAGTCATAATCTAAACTTCAAGCTTTCATATTCACATATCATCTAAAATGAATATATTTTAGATAGAGAAGTTCCTATTAACAATTATTCCAAGGTAAGCATAAATCAGGACTGTCCTGGGCAAAGCAGAACATCAGGACACCACATATATATAGCTACTGACCCAATATCGCCAATAGGCACGTAAACCTCAACATGGCTCAAAACAAATTCTTCATATTCAAATGAGAGAAAGAGGGTGGCACACTGTTCGGAGATTCCAGACATTGAACTGGATACAGTGCTTAGATGAGACTTGCTATTGTCTACTCTGTTTTCTGTAAGACATATAGTCAATATCCATTGCAGATTACTAATTTATCACTAAACTTTTTTTCCCCCTTGCACAAGGCTGGATGACATTTCTTGCCTCACTTAGAAGTTGCCACATAACAGCTCTAGCTATGGGAACATGTTCAGAAATTAAGTGGTGCCATGCCCATGCCTAATCTAGAATAACTTCCATACAGGATCCACTCTTGTCAGTTGGAAGTGAAAGGCCAATGCATCTAGGGAATGATGGAGTAAAAAGATGGAAAATTCTGGGTCCCTGAATCACTCTATTGGAGACTACACAGCAAACATTTTCTTTGGGTTTTTACATAAACAACAATTAAAATTTTATGATAATACTGAAATTTGGGAGATTATTGATATTTTGATGCTAGAATTTCCTTTACAAAGAAACTAATAGACTTTCTGTGAATTTTCAATTTGATTTAAATGTTGTCATAAATATTTTGTTGAAGTCAAAGAGTATGTTTAAAATAATCTACATTTTGCATGCAAAGCAGAATACAAGCATGCAAATTTATCCCAGGAATTTCCTTTTATAGTTTGAAATAAAAAATGATCCTTTGGGACTTAATGGACTACATCAAGGACAAGAAATATGGGTCAAGTATTATCTTCTGATCCTTATTTTTTAAAAGCCCAAATAAAATAGCTGATAGACTCTAGCTATTTAATCTCAAGCATTGCTTTAGAATTAATGATTCCTGTTGATAAGATTATCTTACCTTCTTTGATAGTTATGGAGAAAATAGGTTGCAAGACAGCAAAATAAATAACTTTACAGCAAAAATGTTCACAGTGAATCAAGTGCTACAATCAATGGCATAGTAAATCAATTTATCTGACACATCACTCCTCTTTATTTTCCTTTGGTTACTCTTCATTACATGGAAAGAAATCTCTCCAAGTTATTTCACTTTGTTTAATATTAACAGAATTAAGAAACCTCTTTCCATATCTAATCAAGAACAACACATGGAAAGTTTATTTGTTAAATGAATCAGGAAACAGACTCTCAGAAATCTTTATTTTTGTCAGGAAGACATTATATACAATTAAAATCTGTCTTTACTGATAGGCAGATTATATCCCTGACACAAGAATGCATATTTAAAGTTGGTAGAATAAAACTACAGAGGCACAATATCAAATTGTATGTTATTTAATCATATTCCAAACAATAGGTATAGATTTGGGATGTGTGTAGCTGAAGCATGTGCCACTCTTTTATAACAATACCATTTTCCCATTGATTTTACTGGCAAAAATTAATGATTTAGGAATTTTGAAATTGTTTAACAACTGATCATTTTAAAATACTAATCATATTAATTGTTGTTGTTTGGACACTAAGCTGTGTCCCACTCTTTGCGACTTCATAGACTGCAGCATGCCAGGTTTCTCAGTCCTTCACTATCTCCCAGAGATTGCTCAAACTCATGTCCATTGAGTCAGCAATGCATTCCAACCATCTCATCTTCAGTCACTTCCTTCTTCTCTTGCTCTCAATCATTCCCAGCTTCAGAGTCTTCTCCAATGAGTCTGTTCTTGGAGGCCAGAGTATTGAAGCCTCAGATTCAGCATCAGTCCTGCAATGAATATTCAGGTTTGAAATCCTTTATGATTGACTGGTTTTTTCCTAGGGACTCTGAAGTCTTCTCCAGCACCACAATTTGAAAGCATCAATTCTTTGGTCGTCAGCCTTCTTTATAGTCCAACTCTCACATCCATACATGACTACTAGAAAAACAATAGTTTTGACTAGATGGACCTTTGTTGGCAAAGTGATGTCTCTGCTTTCTGATACATTGTCTATGATTTTCATAGCTTTCTTCCAAGGAGCAAGTGTCTTTTAATTTCATGGCTGCAGTCACCATCTGCAGTGATTTTGGAGCCCAAGAAAGTAAAATCTGTCACTGTTTCCACTTTTTACCCTCCTATTTGTCATGAAGAAATGGGACCAAATGCCATGATCTTAGTTTTTTGAATGTTGATTTCAAGCAAGTTTTTTTCACTCTCCGCTTTCATCTGCATCAAGAGGCTCTTTAGTTCCTCTTTGCTTTCTGCCATTAGAGTGGTATCATCTGCATATCTGAGGTTGCTGATATTTCTCCCAGCAAACTTGATTCCAACGTGTGATTAATCCAGTCTGGTATTTTGCATGATGTACTCTGCATAAAAGTTAAATAAGCAGGGTGACAATATACAACCTGGACATACTCCTTTGCCAATTTGGAACCAGTATGTTGTTTCATGTCCAGTTCTAACTGTCGCTTCTTGACCTGCATACAGGTTTCTCAGGAGGCAGGTAAGGTGGTCTGGTATTCCCATCTCTTTAAGAATTTTCCACAGCTTGTTGTGATACACAGTCAACGGCTTTAGCATAGTCAGTGAAGTAGAAGTAGATGTTTTTCTGGAACTTCCTTGCCTTTTCTATGATCCAACAGATGTTGGCAATTTGATCTCTGGTTCCTCTGCCTTTTCTAAGTCTAGCTTGTGGATCTGGGAGTTTTCAGTTCAGGTACTGCTGAAGCCTAGCTTGAAGGATTTTAAGCATTACTTTGTTGGCATGTGAAATGAGTGCATTTGTATGGTAGTTTGAATATTCTTTGGCATTGCCCTTCTTTGGGGTTGTAATGAAAATTGACCGTTTCCAGTCCTGTAGCCACTGCTGAGTTTTCCAGATTTACTGGCATACTGAGTGGTTAAAAGATGCTTGCTCCTTGGAAGAAAAGCTATAACCAACCTGAAAGTGAAAGTGAAAGTAACTCAGTCATGTCCAACTCTTTGCGACCCCATAGACTTTACAGTCCATGAAATTCTCCAGGCCAGCAGAATACTGGAGTGGGTAGCCTATCCATTCTCCAGCAGATCTTCCCAACCCAGGAATTGAACCGGGGTCTCCTGCATTGCCGGCGGATTCTTTACTAACTTAGCATTTAGGGAAGCCAATAACCAACCTAGACAGCATATTAAAAAGCAAAGACATTACTCTGTTAACAATGGTCTGTCTAGTCAAAGCTATAATTTTCCCAGTTCAGTTCAGTTAGCTCAGTTATGTCCAACTCTTTGTGACCCCATAAATTGCAGCACACCAAGCCTGCCTGTCTATCACCAATTCCCGGAGTTCACTCAGACTCATGTCCATCGAGTCAGTGATGCCATCCAGCCATCTCATCCTTTGTCATCCCCTGCTCTTCCTGCCCCCAATCCTTCCCAGCATCAGAGTCTTTTCCAATGAGTCAACTCTTCACATGAGGTGGCCAAAGTACTGGAGTTTCAGCTTTAGCATCAGTCCTTCCAAAGAACACCCAGAATTGATCTCCTTTAGAATGGACTGGTTGGATCTCCTTGCAGTCCAAGGGACTCTCAAGAGTCTTCTCCAACACCACAGTTCAAAAGCATCAATTCTTCGGCGCTCAGCTTTCTTCATAGTCCAACTCTCACATCCATACATGACTACTGGAAAAACCATAGCCTTGACTAGACGGACCTTTGTTGGCAAAGTAATGTCTCTGTTTTTGAATATACTATCTAGGTTGGTCATAACTCTCCTTCCAAGGAGTAAGCGTCTTTTAATTTCATGGCTGCAATCACCATCTGCAGTGATTTTGGAGCCCCCCAAAATAAAGTCTGACACTGTTTCTACTGTTTCCCCTTGATTTCCCATGAAGTGATGCGACCAGATGCCATGATCTTCATTTTCTGAATGTTGAGCTTTAAGCCAACTTTTTCACTCTCCTCTTTCACTTTCATTGAGAGGCATTTTAGTTCCTCTTCACTTTCTGGCATAAGGGTGGTGTCATCTGCATAGTCATGCATATATGTGAGACTTGCACCATAAAGAAAGCTGAACCCTAAAGAATTGATGTTTTTGAACTATGATGTTGGAAAGACTCTTGAGAGTCCCTTGGAATGCAAGGAGATCTAACCAGTCCATCCTAAAGGAAATCAGTCCTGAATATTCACTGGAAGGGCTGATGCTGAAGCTCAAACTCCAATACTTTGGCCACCTGATGTGAAGAACTGACTCATTAGAAAAGACCCTGATGCTGGGAAAGATTGAAGGCAGGAGGAGAAGGGGACAACAGAGGATGAGATGGTTGGATGTCCATGGGGTCACAAAGAGTCAGACATGACTGAGCAACTGAACTGAACTGAACTGAGTGCAGCACTTAAATAGCATCATCTTCAGGATTTGAAATAGCTCAACCAGAATTCCATCACCTCCACTAGCTTTGATTGTAGTGATGCTTCCTAAGGCCCACTTGACCTCACACTCCAGGGTGTCTGGCTCTAGGTGAGTGACCACACCATCATGGTTGTCTGGGTCATTAAGAGGGCAGACAGTAGAAGAAAGAACTACAATCCCATAGCCTCCAGAATGAAAACCACAATCACACGAAACTAACCAAAATGATCACATGAATCACAGCCTTGTGTAACTCAGTGAAGCTATGATCAATGCTGTGTAGGGCTACTCAACATGGACAGGTCATGGTGGAGAGTTCCTAAAAAACATGGTCCACTAGAGAAGGGAATGGCAAACCATTCCAGCATTCTTGCCTCAAGAACCCTATGAACAGTATGAAAATGCAAAAAGATATGACACCAAAGATGAGCCCTTCAGGTTAATAGGTATCCAATATGCTCCTGGGGAGTAGAGAAATAGTTCCAGAAAGAATGTAGAGGTTGGGCCAAGGCAGAAATGACATTCAATCATATTGACATATTGATAGGAAAAAGAAAAGAAAATACTACAATAATTCAATGTAGTTCTCTATTTTGAGACACAATATTAATTTGTTAGTTATAAGCTGCATGGAATTAGCAAATACCATTAATGGTTTACACAGGCAATGTAGAGATATAAATATTATTCAATTGTTTACTAAAATTTGAACCTACACTATGTGACATTTGCTTTAACCTTCAGAAAAAAATGTGTTACACTAAGAATGAAAATGATAGCTAAGATACTTATAGATATTTTATCTAAAGTTAATGAAATATTTCCAAGAATGCCACCATTAGCATGGATTTAAGTATATATGTTGCCAGTATACTTTTAAAATAGCACCCAAAAGAAGATGGAGAAAATTAAATTATTATAGTTGTGTGAGATGGATATTTAGGGAATATCACCAATGGCCTCATTTCCTTTGGTCTTACTCTGCTACCAAACTAATGTGATAAAACCTGTATCCTGAAGCATCCCTTTAACTGGCCTTGCATTATATCATCAGGCTGTATAGAGAACAATCCCTCAGTCACATATATAGGGCACATGTGAAAGCTCAGGATCTCCAACATTAACCAGGCTTTCAATGGGTACATGAGGTCTTGATCACTTCCTGCTTCTGCTCCCCACAGTGTCCGTTTAAAAGATATATAGTTCTCCTCCAATCCACCCAGATATTCCACCCTCAAGAGATCTGGGTTCAATCACTGGGTCAGAAAGATTCCCTGGAGGAAGGCACAGCAATCCCCTCTTGTATTGTTGCCTGGAAAATCCCAAGGACAGAAGAGACTGGCAAGGATCAGTTCACAAGGTCACAGAGTTGGACACAAATTAAGTGACTTTGCATGCACGTATGCTCAACAGATGATCATATCCTTTCTATGGAGAATTCTTTCAATTTCTTACCTCTCCCCTTTACTACCTATAGTTTCAGTACAACTGTGCTTCTTCCTCTTGTTCTTGCCAAACTGAGAAAATAAGATGTTCTTCCTTCTGTTTAAAGACTCCCCTTCACTTTGACTCTTTATCACCTGAATTCTCCAGGACTTGTCTCTATCATTTACCCTTAAATACTCCAATAGAATGAACTTTTCTATTGAGTTTTTAACCTCAGCTTTTAGCTCTCTGCATGCTTGGAAGAAAAGTTATGACCAACCTAGATAGCATATTCAAGCAGAGACATTACTTTGCCATCTAAGGTCCATCTAGTCAAGGCTATGGTTTTTCCTGTGGTCATGTATGGATGTGAGAGTTGGACTGTGAAGAAGGCTGAGCACCGAAGAGTTGATGCTTTTGAACTGTGGTGTTGGAGAAGACTCTTGAGAGTCTCTTGGACTGCAAGGAGATCCAATCAGTCCATTCTGAAGGAGATCAGCCCTGGGATTTCTTTGGAAGGAATGATGCCAAAGCTGAAATTCCAGTACTTTGGCCACCTCATGTGAAGAGTTGACTCATTGGAAAAGACTTTGATGCTGGGAGGGATTGGGGGCAGGAAGAGAAGGGGACGACAGAGGATGCGATGGCTGGATGGCATCACTGACTCAATGGATGTAAATCTGAGTGAACTCCGGGAGTTGGTGATGGACAGGCAGGCCTGGCGTGCTGCGATTCATGGGGTCGCAAAGAGTTGGACACAACTGAGTGACTGAACTGAACTGAACTGATGCTGGTAAAGTGGGAAAACACTTAATAAAACTCAACCCCTTCCTTGGACTCTGTAGCCACTTTAACTAATACTATATCTTCTTCCTGTTCTACTCAAACTAATTTTGTACTGAATATATTCCATGTGCCCCTCCAGATCCACTCGTCACCCTGCTTGACCTTGCTCTGTGCACTGGATGTTGGCCTGTATGTATCAATGGACCTACTTTCTGCCTTGCTTCCAGTTAGGTTTGGCCAATGGGAAGCACTAGAAGGAAGAGTTTAAGGAAGTAAGGAGACTGAGGATTGGACTTTCTTATCCCAGCTCCTCCTGGAGTGTCCCCATGGTCTGGCTTAATTCCTTATTTAAATGTCACAGATTCTATCAGGCAACTTTCTTGATACAAGCTGTCTCTCTCTTTTTCTTCTTATCCCTCTCTCCCTCCTTTCTCCTACCTCATTTAGGTCAATAGACAGTAACTGTGTGCTGTAACTTCTCCATGGGTAGCAGTATCCTTTATGTGGAGAAACCATAAGAGCTACCCACATTTTGTATGTAAGTCTTTTATTTACATCATCTCAAATTATCCAATAAGAGTCTGTGATTTTTCTCCTTCTAGGTTCCACTTGATATAATTTCCTTGAAAGAACAGTTTATACTGATACTACTTGTCGTTGTTGTTCAGTTGCTCAGACACATGTGACTCTTTGCGACCCCATGAACTGCAGCATGCCCAGCTTCCCTGTCCTTCACCGTCTCTCAGAGTTTGCTCAAACTCATACCCATTGAGTCAATGATACCATCCAACTGTCTCATCCTCTGTTGTCCCCTTCTCCTCCTGCCTTCGATCTTTCCCAGCATCAGGGTATTTTCTAATGAGTCAGTTCTTTGCATCAGGTGGCCAAAGTATTGGAGCTTTAGCATCAGTCCTTCCAAAGAATAGTTAGAGTTGATTTCCTTGAGGATTGACTGGTTGGATCTCCTTGTAGTCCAAGGGACTCTCAACAGTCTTCTCCAACACCACAGTTCAAAAGCATCAATTCTTTGGTGCTAAACCTTCTTTATGGTCCAACTCTTATATCCATACATTACTATTGGAAAAACCATAGCTTTGATTATCCATAACTTTGTTGGCAAAATAATGTCTGCTTTTTAATATACTGTCTAGGTCTAGCATAACTTTTTGTCCAAGGAGCAAGGGTCTTTTAATTTCTGCATGGCTGCAATCACCATCTGCAGTGATTTTGGAGCATAAGAAAATGAAGTCTGTCACTTTTTCTATTGCTTCCCCATCTATTTGTCATGAAGTGATGGGAATGGATGCCATGATCTTAGTTTTTTGAATGCTGAGTTTTAAACCAGTTTTTCTACTCTCTTCTTTTACCTTCATCAAGAGGCTCTTGATATACTACTCACACACATCCTATTTAGTTATCAACCTATACAACTTAGCTTTTGTCCCATCATCCCTACACTGAATGTATTTTCTTTCTCTCTGGTCAATATTGCTGGTCTCTACATAGACAAATCCAGTGGTCATCCTTTCAGTTATATTTTACTTGACATTTTTTTCTCCATTTTATACTGTTGACCACTTCATTCTTCTAGGAAATTAACTCCCTTAGACTCATCAAATGCTTTTTGCTGTCCCTCTTTATCTCATTCCTGAGTTCCTCTTACTATTATTCCTTCCAATATTGGTGTTCCTCATGGTTCAGTCCTTTACCTAGTTCCCTTTTAACATTATATGATTTTCCTAAGTTAAGCCCTTCACCCTCAAGACATTAAGCATTTCCAAAACAGTTCAAATTCAGCCATTCACTTAGACACAAGTACTTTACATTCTAATGATACTTTAAGTGCACCATGGCCAATATTACAATCACTGTCTTTACACTACATGCCTCAGAACTTCTCTTTTCCTCTAGGCTAATGGCTCCATTCATTCAATCAGAAGTCTGAGTCATTCTAGTATCCTCTCTCTTCCCCACTCCTTACCATATCAGCTTTCTCACAATTCACTGGAAATTACTGTTATGCTTCTACCAGAGAGAAATTCTGGAGTGAAACATCTGACCAGGCCACTCCACTATATAGGACCCTTAAATGACTAGCTTGAGCTCTTT
Organism: Budorcas taxicolor; assembly: GCF_023091745.1. Taxonomy (NCBI): domain Eukaryota; kingdom Metazoa; phylum Chordata; class Mammalia; order Artiodactyla; family Bovidae; genus Budorcas; species Budorcas taxicolor. The sequence continues at coordinate 73,198,840 of NC_068919.1, forward strand.
CAAGGCAAACAAGTGTTTTCTTCCATGTTAAACCTTACTTGTATCCTCAGTCTCAGCAGTTGGGATTATCATGCTTTGTGCTTTCCGTGTTATTAATACCAAACTGCTTATAGTTCCCACTTCAAATCCTACTATTTTATGCCTCCACGTCTTCTTTTAAAATTTTTTATTTATTTAATTTTAATTGGAGGCTAATTGCTTTACGATATTGTGGTGGTTTTGCCATACATTCATATGAATCAGCCATGGGTGTACATGTGTTCCCCATCCTGACCCTCTCTCCCACCTCCCTCCCCATTCCATCTCTCGGGGTCATTCCAGTGCTCCAGCCCTGAGTACGCTGCCTCATGCATCAAATCTGGACTGGCGATCTATTTCACATATGTTAATATACATGATTCAATGCTATTCTCTCAAATCATCCCACCCTTGCCTTCTCCCACATAGTCCAACAGTCTGTTCTTTATACCTGTGTCTCTTTTGCTGTCTCACATATAGGGTCATCGTTACCATCTTCCTAAATTCCATATATGTATGTTAGCATACTGTATTGATGTTTTTCTCTTTTTTTTTTGAATTTTTATTTTTACTTTATTTTACTTTACAATACTGTATTGGTTTTGCCATACATTGACATAAATCCACTACGGGTATACATGAGTTCCCAAACATGAACCCCCCTCCCACCTCCCACCCCATATCATCTCTCTGGATCATCCCCGTGCACCAGCCCCATACCATGTTCATGGATCGGAAGAATCAACATAGTGAAAATGAGTATACTACCCAAAGCAATCTACAGATTCAATGCAATCCCTATCAAGCTACCAGTGGTATTTTTCACAGAACTAGAACAAATAATTTCAAGATTTGTATGGAAATACAAAAAACCTCGAATAGCCAAAGCAATCTTGAGAAAGAAGAATGGAACTGGAGGAATCAACTTGCCTGACTTCAGGCTCTACTACAAAGCCACAGTCATCAAGACAGTATGGTACTGGCACAAAGACAGAAATATAGATCAATGGAACAAAATAGAAAGCCCAGAGATAAACCCACACACATATGGACACCTTATCTTTGACAAAGGAGGCAAGAATATACAATGGAGTAAAGACAATCTCTTTAACAAGTGGTGCATGATGTTTTTCTTTCTGGCTTACTTGACTCTATAATCGGCTCCAGTTTCATCCACCTCATTAGAACTGATTCAAATGTACTCTTTTTAATAGCTGAGTAATATTCCATTGTGTATATGTACCACAGCTTTCTTATCCATTTGTCTGCCAATGGACATCTAGGTTGCTTCCATATCCTGGCCATTGTAAACAGTGCCACAATGAACACTGGGGTACATGTGTCTCTTTCAATTCTGATTTCCTTAGTGTGTATGTCCAGCAGTGGATTGCTGGGTTGTATGGAAGTTCTATTTGCAGCTTCTAAGGGATCTCCACACTGTTCTCCATAGTGGATGTACTAGTTTGCATTCCCACCAACAGTGTAAGAGGGTTCCTTTTTCTCTGCACACTCTCCAGCATTTATTGTTTGTAGACGTTTTGATAGCAGTCATTCTGACCGGTGTGAGATGGTACCTCATTGTGGTTTTCATTTGCATTTCTCCAATAGTAAATTATGTTGACCATCTTTTCATGTGCTTGTTAGCCATCTGTATGTCCTCTTTGGAAAAATGTCTGTTTAGTTATTTGGCCCATTTTTTAATTGGGTCGCTTATTTTTCTGGAACTGAGCTGCAGGAGCAGCTTGTATATTTTTGAGATTAATTCTTTCTCAATTGCTTCATTTGCTATTATTTCCTCCCATTCTGAAGGCTGTCTTCTCACCTTGCTTATAGTTTCCTTCGTTGTGCAAAAGCTTTTAAGTTTAATTAGTTCTTATTTGTTTATTTATGCTTCTATTTCCATTACTCTGGGAGGTGGGTCATAGAGGATATGGCTGTGATTTATGTCAGAGAGTGTTTTGCCTGTGTTTTACTCTAAGAGTTTTATGGTTTCTGGTCTTATATTTAGATCTTTAATCCATTTTGAGTTTATTTTTGTGTATGGGTTAGAAAGTGTTCTAGTTTCATTCTTTTACAAGTGGTTGACCAGTTTTCCCAGCACTACTTGCTAAAGAGATTGTCTTTTCTCCATTGTATATTCTTGCCTCCTCTGTCCAAGATAAGGTGTCCATAGGTGCATGGGTTTATCCCTGGGCTTTCTATTTTGTTCCATTGATCTATGTTTCTGTCTTTGTGCCAGTACTATACTGTCTTGATGACTGTTGCTATGTAGTATAGCCTGAAGTCAGGCAAGTTGATTCCTCCAGTTCCATTCTTCTTTCTCAAGATTGCTTTGGCTATTCGAGGTTTTTTGTATTTCCATACAAATTGTGAAATTATTTGTTCTAATTCTCTGAAAAATACCATTGATAGCTTGATAGGGATTGCATTGAATCTATAGATTGTTTGGGTAGTATACTCATTTTTACTATATTCATTCTTCTGATCCATGAACATGGTATATTTCTCCATCTATTTGTGTCATCTTGGATTTCCTTCATCAGTGTTTTATAGTTTTCTATATATAGGTCTTTTGTTTCTTTAGGTAGATTTATTCCTAAGTATTTTATTCTTTTTGTTGCAATGGTGAATGGAATTGTTTCCTTAATTTCTCTTTCTGTTTTCTCATTGTTAGTGTATAGGAATGCAAGGGATTTCTGTGTGTTAATTTTATATCCTGCAACTTTACTGTATTAATTAATTAACTCTAGTAATTTTCTGGTGGAGTCTTTAGGGTTTTCTATGTAGAGGATCATGTCATCTGCAAACAGTGAGAGTTTTACTTCATCTTTTCCAATCTGGATTCCTTTTATTTCTTTTTCTGCTCTCATTGCTGTGGCCAAAACTTGCAAAACTATGTTGAATAGTAGTGGTGAGAGTGGGCATCCTTCTCTTGTTCCCGACTTTAGGGGAAATGCTTTCAGTTTTTCACCACTGAGGATAATGTTTGCTGTGGATTTATCATATATGGCTTTTATTACGTTGAGGTATGTTCCTTCTATGCCTGCATTCTGGAGGGTTTTTATCATAAATGGATGTTGAATTTTGTCAAAGGCTTTCTCTGCATCTATTGAGATAATCATATGGGTTTTTTCCTTTTAATTTGTTAATGTGGTGTATCACATTGATTGATTTGTGAATATTGAAGTTTCTTTGCATCCCTGGGATAAAGCTCACTTGGTCATGATGTATGATCTTTTTAATATGTTGTTGGATTCTGTTTTCTAGAATTTTGTTAAGGATTTTTGCATCTATGTTCATCAGTGATATTGGCCTGTAGTTTTCTTTTTTGGTGGCATCTTTGTTTGCTTTTGATATTAGGATGATGGTGGCCTCACAGAGTGAGTTTGGAAGTTTATCTACCTCTGCAATTTTCTGGAAGTGTTTGAGTAGTATAGATGTGGGTGTTAGCTCTTCTCTAAGTTTTTGGTAGAATTCACTTGTGAAGCCATCTGGTCCCGGGCTTTTTTTTGTTGTTGGAAGATTTCTGATTACAGTTTTCGATTTCTGTGCTTGTGGTGGGTCTGTTAAGATTTTCTGTTTCTTCCTGGTTCAGCTTAGGAAAGTTAAACTTTTCTAAGAATTTGTCCATTGCTTCCAAGTTGTCCATTTTATTGGCATATAGTTGCTGATAGTAGTCTCTTATGATCCTTTGTATTTCTGTGTTGTCTGTTGTGATGTCTCCATTTTCATTTCTAATTTTCTTGATTTGATTCTTCTCCCTTTGTTTCTTGATGAGTCTGGTTTGTCTATTTTATTTATCTTCTCAAAGAACCAGCTTTTAGCTTTGTTGATTTTTCTATGGTCTCTTTTGTTTCTTTTGCATTTATTTCTGCCCTAATTTTTGTGATTTCTTTCTTTCTACCAACCCTGGGGTTTTTCATTTCTTCCTTTTCTAGTTGCTTTAAATGTAGAGTTAGATTATTTAATTGATTCCTCTCCTGTTTCTTGAGGTAGGCTTGTACTGCTATGAACCTTCCACTTAGCATTGCTTTTACTGAATCCCATAGGTTTTGGGTTGTTGTGTTTTCATTTTCATTCATTTCTATGCATATTTTGATTTCTTTTTTTATTTCTTCTGTGATTTATTGATTATTTAGAATTGTGTTGTTTAGCCTCCATATGTTTGTATTTTTCATAGTTTTTTTTCCTGTCAGTTCAGTTCAGTCAGTTCAGTAGCTCAGTCATGTCCGACTCTTTGCGACCCCATGAATCGCAGCATGCCAGGCCTCCCTGTCCATCACCAACTCCCAGAGCTCACTCAGATTCACTTCCATCGAGTCAGTGATGCCATCCAGCCATCTCATCCTCTGTCGGCCCCTTCTCCTCCTGCCCTCAATCCCTCCCAGCATCAGAGTCTTTTCCAATGATTCAACTCTTTGCATGAGGTGGCCAAAGTACTGGAGTTTCAGCTTCAGCATCATTCCTTCCAAAGAACACCCAGGGCTGATCTCCTTTAGAATGGACTGGTTGGATCTCCTTGCAGTCCAAGGAACTCTCAAGAGTCTTCTCCAACACCACACTTCAAAAGCATCAATTCTTCGGCGCTCAGCTATCTTCATAGTCCAACTCTCACATCCATACATGACTACTGGAAAAACCATAGCCTTGACTAGATGGACCTTTGTTGGCAAAATAATGTCTCTGCTTTTGAATATGCTATCTAAGTTGGTCATAACTTTTCTTCCAAAGAGTAAGTGTCTTTTAATTTCATGGCTGCAGTCACCATCTGCAGTGATTTTGGAGCCCAAAAAAATAAAGTCTGACACTGTTTCCACTGTTTCCCCATCTATTTCCCATGAAGTGATGGGACCAGATTCCATGATCTTCGTTTTCTGAATGTTGAGCTTTAAGCCAACTTTTTCACTCTCCTCTTTCACTTTCATCAAGAGGCTTTTTAGTTCCTCTTCACTTTCTGCCATAAGGGTGGTGTCATCTGCATATCTGAGGTGATTGATATTTCTCCTGGCAATCTTGATTCCAGCTTGTGTTTCTTCCAGTCCAGCGTTTCTCATGATGTACTCTGCATATAAGTTAAATAAGCAGGGTGACAATATACAGTCTTGACGTACTCCTTTTCCTATTTGGAACCAGTCTGTTGTTCCATGTCCGATTCTAACTGTTGCTTCCTGACCTGCATACAGATTTCTCAAGAGGTAGTTAACATCTAATCTTACCACACTGTGATCAGAAAAGATGCTTGAGATGATTTCAGTTTTTTTTTAATTTACCAAGGCTAGCTTTTTGGCCTAGGATGTGACCTCTCCTGGATAAGATTCCACGTGCACTTGAGAAAAAGGTGAAATTCATTGTTGTGTGCAATGTCCTATAGATATCAATTAGGTCTAACTGGTCTATTGTATCATTTAAAGTTTGTGTTTCCTTGCTAATTTTCTGTTTAGTTGATCTATCCATAGATGTGAGTGGGGTATTAAAGTCTCCCACTATTATTCCCCTTTCATATTTGTTAGCATTTGCCTTACATATTGTGGTGCTCCTATGTTGTGTGCATATATATTTATAATTGTTATATCTTCTTCTTGGATTGATCCTTAGATCCTTATGTAGTGTCCTTCTTTGTCTCTTTTCACAGCCTTTATTTCAAAGTCTATTTTATCTTATATGAGTATTGCTACTCCTTCTTTTGGTCTCCATTTGGTGAAATATCTTTTTCCAGCCCTTCACTTTCAGTCTGTATGTGTCCCTAGGTTTGAGGTGGGTCTCTCATAGACAGCATATATAGGGGTCTTGTTTTTGTATCCATTCAGCCAGTCTTTGTCTTTTCGTTGGGGGATTCAACCCATTTACATTTAAGGTAATTATTGATAAGTATGATACCATTGCCATTTATTTTGTTGTTTTGGGTTTGAGTTTATAAACCCTTTCTGTGTTTCCTGTCTAGAGGAGATCCTTTAGCATTTTTCGGGGAGCTGGTTTGGTGGTGCTGAATTCTCTGAGCTTTTGCTTGTCTGTAAAGCTTTTGATTTCTCCTTCATATCTGAATGAGATCCTTGCTGGGTACAGTAATCTGGGTTGTAGGTTTTTCTCTTTCATCACTTTAAGTATGTCCTGCCATTCCCTTCTGGCTTGAAGAGTTTCTATTGAAAGATCAGCTGTTATCCTCATGGAGATCCCCTTGTGGGTTAATTGTTTTTCCCTTGATGCTTTTAATATTGTTCTTTGTGTTTGATCTTCATTAATTTGATTAATACGTGTCTTGGGATGTTTCACCTTGGGTTTATCTTGTTTGGGACTCTCTGGGTTTCTTGGACTTGGGTGGCTATATCCTTCCCCATTTTAGGGAAGTTTTCAATTATTATCTCCTCAAGTATTTTCTTGTGGCCTTTCTTTTTTGTCTTTTTCTTCAGTGACTCCTATGATTCGAATGTTGGGTTGTTTGACATTGTCCCAGAGGTCTCTGAGGTTGTCCTCATTTCTTTTAATTCTTTTTTCTTTTTTCCTGTCTGCTTCATTTATTTCCACCATTCTATCCTCCACCTCACTTATCCTATCTTCTGCCTCAGTTATTCTACTATTGGTTCCCTCCAGAGTGCTTTGGATCACAGCTATTGCATTATTCATTATTGATTGATTCTTGTTTATTTCTTCTAGGTCCTTGTAAAACTTTTCTTGCATCTTCTCAATCCTTGTCTCCAGACTATTTATCTTTAACTCCATTTTGTTTTCCAAATTTTGGGTCATTTTTACTATCATTATTCTGAATTCATTTTCAGTTAGACTCCCTATCTCCTCCTCTTTTGTTTGGTTTGCTGGGCTTTTATCCTGTTCCTTTACCTGCTGCTGAATATTTCTCTGCCTTTTCATCTTGTTTAGGTTGCTGTGTTTGGGGAGGCCTTTCTGTGTGCTGGCATATTGAGCACAGCATTTTCACAGCATCATCTTTCAGGATTTGAAATAACTCAACTGGAATTCCATCACCTCCACTAGCTTTGTTCATAGTTATGCTTCCTAAGGCCCACTTGACTTCACATTCCAGGATATCTGGCTCTAGGTGAGTGATCACACCATCATAGTTATCTGGGCCATGAAGATCTTTCTTGTAGAGTTCTTCTGTGTATTCTTGCCACCTCTTCTTAACATCTTCTGCTTCTGTTAGGTCTATACTATTTCTGTCCTTTATTGAGCCCATCTTTGCATGAAATGTTCCCTTGGTATCTCTAACTTTCTTGAAGAGATCTCTAGTCTTTCCCATTCTGTTGTTTTCCTCTATTTCTTTGCACTGATCACTGAGGAAGGCTTTCTTGTCTCTCCTTGCTATTCTTTGGAACTCTGCACTTGGATGGGTATATCTTTCCTTTCCTCTTTTGCCTTTAGCTTCTCTTCTTTTCTCAGCTATTTGTAGAAAGTGAAAGTGAAGTTGCTCAGTCGTGTCTGATGCTTTGCGACCCATGGACTGTAGCCCACCAAGCTCCTCCATCCATGGGATTCTCTAGGCAAGAATACTGGCGTGTGTTGCCATTTCCTTCAGACCTCCTCAAACAACCATTTTGCTTTTTTGTATTTCTTTTTCTTGGGGATAGTCTTGATCACTGCCTCCTGTACCAATGTCACGAAGCTCCATCCATAGTTCTTCAGGCACTCTATAAGATCTAATTCCTTGAATCTATTTCTCACTTCCTCTGTATAATTGTAAGGGATTTGATTCAGGTCTTACCTGAATGGTCTGGTGGTTTTCCCTATTTTCTTCAATTTAAGTCTGAATTTGGCAAGAAGGAGTTCATGATCTGAGCCAGTCTGGGCCACAGTCAGCAACCAGTCTTGTTTGTGCTGACTATATAGAACTTCTTCATCTCTGACTGCAACGAATATAACCAATTTGATTTTGGTGTTGACCATCTGGTGATATCCATGTGTAGAGTGTTCTCTTGTGTTGCTGGAAGAAGGTGTTTGCTATGACCAGTGTGTTCTCTTGGCAAAACTCTGTTAGCCTCTGACCTGCTCTGTTTTGTACTCCAAAGCAGAATTTGCCTGTTACTCCAGATTGGAGAAGGCAATGGTCCCCCACCCCAGTACTCTTGCCTGGAAAATCCCATGGACGGAGGAGCCTGGTAGGCTGCAGTCCATGGGGCCACGAAAAGTCAGACATGACTGAGCAACTTCACTTTCACTTTTCACTTTCATGCATTGGAGAAGGAAATGGCAACCCACTCCAGTGTTCTTGCCTGGAGAATCCCAGGGATGGGGTAGCCTGGTGGGCTGTCATCTATGGGGTCACACAGATCAGACACGACTGAAGTGACTTAGCAGCAGCAGCAGCCAGATGGTTCTTGACTTCCTACTTTTGCATTCCAGTCCCCTATAATGAAAAGGACATCTCTTTTTGGGTGTTAGTTCTAGAAGAACTTGTAGATCTTGTCTTCATAGAACCCTTCAACTTCAGCTTCTTCAGCATTACTGGTCAGGGCATAGACTTGGATTACTGTACCAAATTACCTTGGAAGAGAGTAGAGGTCATCTGTTGTTTTGGAGATTGCACCCAAGTAGTGCATTTTGGACTTTTTTATTGACTATGATGGCTATTCCAGTTCTTCTAAGGGATTCTTGCCCACAGTAGTAGATATAATGGTCATCTGAGTTCAATTCACCCATTCCAGTCCGTTTTAGTTCACTGATTCCTAAATGCCAATGTCCACTCTTGCCATCTCCTGTTTGCCCACTTTCAATTTGCCTTGATTCATGGACCTAACATTCCAGGTTCCTATGAAATATTGCTCTTTACAGCAATATTGAGTGCTGTGCTGATGTGCTCAGTTGCTACTGACTCTTTGCATTCCCATGGACTGTAGCCCACAAGTTTCCTCTGTCCGTGGAATTTTCCAGGCAAGAATACTTTAATTAGTAGTAATTGCAAGCTTCTTATTACTACTTAACATCAGTGTCACTACTTAGAAAATGAATATGGAAACACTTTGGATATTGAAACATTTTGGATAGCCATGAAAAACCTAGTATTCCGATATATTATAGGAAAGTTTTTCAAAGTCATGAATTGATTTATTATATACAGCAGCCATATACCAGTATAAGGTTCTACATTATGTATTCACTTGAAATTAAGACAAGTGCAACCAAGTACTTGGTGCAGATGAGGCTGGATTTTTACATCTCAAGGCCAAGGAAGGTGTCATGTCAAAATGTTCTCACTGATTATATATATATAGTGATTATATATAATCACTGTACCTGAGACCCTGTTAGAGATATTGCAGGAAACAAAGCTTAATGATGTTCAGTTTGGAAAGTAGGAGGACAACTTTGTAGCATGCAGACTTTTAGGTTCAAGAGGAAGAGTTGATATCAATTTTGGTGACATAAAGAGGTAACAAGAATGCTGGAGCTGCAGCTGCAGTTAGGAATCCCCTTGGGTGGCCTCAGGAATGGTAATTATCCCAGTTACAGGGCAAAGCAAACAGTGGAACACAGTGAGGCAAGACAACTTAGGACCATGTGAGCTACCTAGAGACCCCTTGAACTGAAGAGAGGTATTTGATGTCTGATGTTCCTCAGATGCTTTCCTCTTGCATCACCTAAAGAAATATGCATTTGTTATATACTCTTGAAGTATAAATAATTGAAAATATATACTTCAATTAGTCTGTAAATATTGATGCTTACTATTTCCACTAATACCAATACCATTCTGGTCTAAGCCACTACTACAGGCTGAATTGTGTCCCTCAGGAAAGATCTATTGTAGCTTTTACCTCTAGTACTTCAGAATGTGGCTTCATTTGGAAACAGCCTTTATAGAGGTAATCAAGTTAAAATAAAGTCTCTAGGATTAACCCTAAACCAATATGACTGGTGTTTTCATAGAAAGAGGAAACTCAGAGACAGACATATACAGTGGAAAGATGTGATGACATAGGAAGAAGACAGCCACATGACTGAAGTGATATGCCTACAAGCCAAGAAATGCCAAGGATTCAGCAGAAGCTAATAAAGGCAAGCAAGGATTCTCCCCTAGAGGCATCAGACAGAGTATAGCTCTGCTGACACCTTGATTTCAGACTTGGGGACTCCAGAACTGTGAGACAATAAATTTTGTTCTAAGCCGCCCAGATTTTGGTGCTTTATGAAGGCATCTTTAGCAAACTAATGCAGCCCCAACACTTGAGTAGGTGCAATAGCCTCCTCACTGGTCTCTCACTTTGCATTTCTACATCTCCCTGCTTCTCTACCCCATAACATATTCTTAGCGAATAAGATGGAAGCAAAAGTGCATCTTTAAAGCATGTATGTCATCATGCCTTACTAGCCTTCTACTCCAAATTCTCCCATGGTTTCCCATCTTATTCAGAGTAGAAATCAAAGCTCTTATAGTAGCTCCTAGACTCTGTACATTTTGATCTTATCTCTCACTAGCCTCTCTTTTGCTTGTCACAGTCTGGCCTCATTGGCCCCATTTCTGTCCCTCAGACATGCTAAGAAAAATCTTATTTCAGCCCTCTGCACTTGCTATTTCCTCTGCATAAAGTCCCTCAATATCATAAGACTTTCTCCAACTTTTTTAGGTCTTGCCTCAAGAGTCACTTTTTCACAAGGTATAATTATCCTATGTACAGTTGCAATCCTCTGAAAATGCACCAATCCCTTTCCTTGCTTCATTTTCCTCCACATTATTTATTACTATATAATAAATTATATATTTCCTTTATTGAATTTGTTGTTTTTCCAGCCTGAATTTAATCTTTAAAAAAGATTTGATATTTGTTTTTTTGTCCACTGATGTACACTGAGTGCTTAGAGCACACAGCATCTGGCACAATGTATAAGGTGTACCTGTTGAGTGAATAAATAGATTTCTAATTCCTTAGAGGTAGCACAAAGTAGAATGACACTGACTGCCACAGGAGTTAGAATTCCTGGGTTCTATACCCATGGAATCATTTACTGAGGGTAAGTGGACTGGTGTGGGTCATCTCTGAGTCTGTTTATTCATCTGTGAAAATGGGAACAAAATCCACTCTATCTACTTCACAGTGTTGTTTTGAGGATCAACTTGGATGATACATATAAAAGTCCAAATGTAATTTATACCATGCTATATAAATATGAGCTATTATTAAAATAATTCTATTCAGAGTTTTATAGAGTGAAAGTGATTCTCTACATTGAGATAAGTAATAAAAAATGGCATTCTTAATTGTGGAGAAGTCAGACTTACTGAAAATAGGTTCTAAAAAAGAAAAAATAAAATAAATCCCTGCCAAGCATGACTTAAAGATTTTTTAAAGTGGGAGCTGAGAAATGCAATATTCATTATTAACAACTACTACTTACTAAGAGTTATTGAACATAAGAACCCAGGACATTTACACTTTCTTGAAACATGAAGAATTCATTGTGAGTGAATAAGACTCGGCACTATTGCCTGAAAGCGTATCACTCCATAAAAAAGGGAAGAGAAAACACTTTAAAATATCATACTGTGATTTCTTTAATTTACCTTACCCACTGTGATTTACATATGCTAATATATTACTGCCAAGTAAGTATTCTATGGATAATGTATAGTGCTCATCTTCCTATCAAATCCTAAAATCGCATTTAGGATATCTAGTATAAACTTAACATTCACCCCAAAATTAAACAGAAATCATTTTTTAAGTATCTGTTGAGGGTCAGGCAGTGACTGATGGAGGGAGCAATGATGAATAAAACATAGTCTCACTCTTATAGCACTTTGCAATCTACTTAGGAATATACAGCCATATAAACCTCAATACAAATCAAACTCTAAAAGGCCTTTAATAGAAGGAACTCTCTCATACACACATACAAAGCACATTATGAAAGATGGAAAGTGACTGAAGTGTTCTCAAAGAGATTTTAGAGATGGTAGTATTTTAGCTGAGTCTTAAAGGACTTAACAGAAAGAGAAGTAGGGAGGATGTAGGGCATGCCAGGCAGTGGGAGTAGCTTGATCAGGAGTAGTACCAACTTCAGGAAGAATTTAGACAGACTTGTGGTAACTTCGTCTGTAAGTAGATTTTAATGGTAATGTGGATATTTAGGGGTCATCCTTGATCTGTGGAAATTAATAACGGCAGCAGTAAACTTTCTGTCCAGTAAAAATTATAGTATGGTTCCAGAGTCAAAGGCAGTGGTATACAGCATGCCTTATTAACTAAATTGAAAGAAGTGTTCAATCTCTTGTGAGGTCATGTGCTTCTTTGTGAATAATAAGGCTTATAAAATATCCCTCAAGAATATATATTGCCCAAGACATGAAACATTTTAAATGTTATTTCAAAAATTTAATAATTTCTTTGAAGTTTGATTTGAACAAAGGTTTATAAACTTTAGTCCAAATGGCATGGCTCTTTGGGGATTTTTTGTTTCCTTTTTTGTGTCGGTGTAAATTTAAGAGTTCTTAGAGAGGGAGTTCTGAGGCAGTGCTAAGGTAACACATCATTTGAAAAACAAAAACTTATGCATCAGTGTGCTGAAGGACATCTAAGATATTGTTAGCATGCCAAGTCGCTCCAGTCATGTCAGACTCTTTGAGACCCCATGGACTGTAGCGTGCCAGGCTCCTCTGTTCATGCGGTTTCTCCAGGCAAGAATACTGGAATGGGTTGTCATATTCCTCTCCAGGGGATCTTCCAGACCTGGGATTGAACCCAAGTCTCCTGCATTGGCAAGTGGGATCTTTACTGCTAGCGCCACCTGGAAAGCCCCAGATATTGTTTAATAAATACCAATATTTACCATCTTAACAGAGAAACCTGTTAAGGAGCATAGGGAGTTCTGTGACCCATTGAAACTATAAATCCCAAGGGCCACCAACTTCAATCATGGCACCATTGTGCAGATTGAAATTCTATGAGAAAGTTCTGCCCGAACATTTTAAGTGGACAAAGATTTATGTTCCTATAGACTCAGGGCATGGGATTTGAGTGTTATTCTTTGTTATATAAACCTGAAAGAAGTTTGAAGAATTGAAGGGAAAGTTTGCTGCATAGCTCAAGGATTGCCAATAGCACATTATCTTTAATTTACAATAGCATTTAATGGTGCTTTATAGATAGGCCATAAACATAAAATATAATCAAATGTGAACCTTTTAGCAAAGTAAGATGGTGTTTTTGGTGGTGTGGGATAAGAATGCTTTAAAATCTGAATCAGCACTGCTAAAAATCCTTTCTCTGACAAACAGACCATATAAATAGCTAAGCTGCTTTCCATTCCTATAATCACACATTTAAATAAGTCTGGTTAACTAATAGAAGAAAGAAAATCAAGTAGGAGTCAGTTTGTAATAGAATCATTACATGGACTAAAACATTAATGTATGTCTTTCAAACCAAAATGTGGCCACATTATACAGCAGGTATGTATACGGGCATTTGTGAGGATATATTTGACTACAGAAAGACACACTTCGTGTCATTCTTCACATTTGTCTATTGTTCAACCTTTCTGTGTGTATATGTGTGTGTATTTGTCTTATCCGATCTTATAAATGCAATTATAATAATGACCTTCATATCTCTTACCTAGGTGTTCAGACAAAGGTAGCCTCATTTCATCTACTTTTTAATCTATTTCTCTCCTCTTGCTCATCAGCTCCCTACACTATGTTGCTCTCCTGCTGATTTTCCCAACATTACACCCGAAATTTCTCCTTGCTTTCATCTCGTTCTGAAAAAGTCTTACTATTCTGTGAAGTTAGTTCAAAGAATGTGACTTTTAAGAGATATAATCCCAAAAAGAAAACATTCCTATGCTCTAACCTCATTCTGGTTTTCTTCTTTTATTTTAGTAAGCTCACCTTGCTATTTTGACAAGCTATACATAAAAGATATTTAATACTGTGGTAGAAATGAAGTTTAATCAACTGTACATTCACAGCTAATTGTTTAGTGTCAAGAAATCATTTTTGGATAATTCTTAGTAAGAATGAAATTAGTAGCCACCAACATATAAAGCCTTCTCCCTGTCTCTTTAGAGCAATACTGACTGATGAGCTCCATGCTGCAATTTAAAACAAAGAACTCATGGGAAACCTTTAATCGTCTTATTTCTGGCTTCCATTACTTACTTAACTAGACTTAATCTGCTAGTTTGCAGACATGTCTTATTTTTAAGTAGAAGTCACTTAAACATATGCCTTGATTTCACTGAGTGTGAAAAAAAAAAAGGAAAATGCTTATAAATATAAAAGACATCCTTCTCCCATTCTAAGGGCAAGCATTATCATCTTAAACTCTGTAGATAACTATGTGAAGAAGACTTCTAATGGAATGGTCCCAGCAAAACAAGCATACTTTCAGATGAAGTGGCTTGGATCTATTCTTCAGAACTTTTCTAAGGTACTTAATGCTTCAGATGTAGGGAAAAAAGACTATATTATATTTTCAGATGAGAGGATGATTGACAATACAAGGACCTGTTCTGTCAATAGACTAGATTAAGATGGGAGAAAAGCATTAAGGACAGCTCATGATACTGCAGATAGAATGATCTTCTAACTCTGTACTGCAGATTGCCTGTAGATAGTGAACTACTAGCATAGTACCATACCATGGCTCATTTTTTTAACGAACCGAACATGCCAAACCAACTTTCAGTTAAAATTGATTGAGTTATCCAGATTTCAGATTGTAAAAACTCTGTCATCTCTTCCAATATCCTGTAGAATCTCTGAGTCCTCTCCCCCCACCCATAATAGTGTAAGGCTCGGAGAGAATTCATCCACATGAGTGATATTTGCAACTTACTTAGAATGACTTTTTAAAATGTATTGCCAGAGAGAGAGAAATGGAATATGATAAAGAAACTTTTAGCTAATAGAAGTTAGCATTATTTTCTAAAAATTATATTATCTATCTAATATTCTTCCCTGGCAATACATAGCAATAAAGTTTCATTTTCTGCTTTTATTTTAAAAACAGCCTCTACATTTGTGTTCTAGCAAAAAAGAATAGAATTAGTAAGAAGTATTACAAATTGTTAATTCTATAAAAATCATCTGTGATTTATTTTTAACTATAAGAAAAGACCAGGTTTACACTCTTTGGTCTTCTGTGGATCTCAGTTTTCTGGATTACACAATGGAACCACAATATCTTCCTCAAAGGCCTGGTAGGATTAAATGTAATCATATCTGTAAACAAGTGGCATGAAAAGCATACAAAATATTTAGAAACTTTAGTTTGCTAATGTCACAAAAAGAGAGTATGAGGTACCTTATAATATGTGATTCAACTTACTTTTTTACAGCAAAATTATTTTATTTTATTATTTTATTTTTTAATTTTTCTTGCCACACAGTGTAACTAAGTGGTTATCTTAGTTTCCCAATCAGGAATGGAACCTGTATCTGCTGCAGTAGATATGCAGAGTCAACTCTGTAAAGGCAAGAGTCAGAAATCTGCATCAAAAGACAAACTTGCCTTTACACACAAACCTCCAACTTGGCCTCACTGCTAAGGCCGGGATGGTCCTTCACCACCCAAATGTATCTTGCCTACATTTATTTCAGAGGAGTAAATATTTGGATTTTTCCACTGGACTCCACCTCCAACTTGGTTAATTAAATTAACCAAATCAGTTCCCAGAATAAAATTGACACTCAAAAGAGGTTTTTTACTTCATTATTATTTTTCATTCCCTTCAACCTTTTGTCACACAGTAGTCATTCAACATATATTTGTTGATCTACATATTTGTGGATCTCTGTCTTAGTCTGATTGGGCTGTTGTAACAACAATGACATAAACCACATGGCTCATATAGATCTCACAGTTCTGGAGGCAGAGGGGTGCAAGATGGAGATGCTAGTAGCTTTTGTGTCTAGTACCTCTTTTCTGTTTCATAGATAGTCTCTTCTCTCTATGTCTTCACATGGTGGAATGGGGTGAGGGAGTTTCTTGCATCTCTTATTGTTTTTTATTTTTATAACCAATTGAACATTTGTTATTTGCAACACTCTATTATTATTATTATTTGCAAACTCTACCAAGTTTGTGTTTGTTTTTCTTTTTTTAACTTCTAAATTTTTTTAATTGGAGTATCATTGTTTCACAACATTGTGTTAGTTTCTGCTGTACAACAATGTGAATCAACTATATGTTCACATCTATCCCCCACTCTTGAGCCTCCCAGCATCCCCCCATTCCACACCTCTAGATCTTCACAGAACACTGAGCTGAGCGGCCTGTGCTATACAGCAGCTTCCCACTAGCTATCTGTTTTACATATGGTAGTGTATATATGTCAACGTTACTCTCTAAGGCCCCTTTTATAAAGGAACTAATCCCATTCACATGGAACACAGCCTTATCTAACTCAGTGAAACCATGAACCATGCCATGTAGGGTCATCCAAGATAGATGGGTCATGATGGAGAGTTCTGACAAAACGTGGTCTACTGGAGAAGGGAATGGTAAACCACTTCAGCATTCTTGCCTTGAGAAGCCCATGAACAGTATGAAAAGGCAAAAATATAGGACACTGAATGATGAACTCCCCGGGTTGGTAGGTGCCCAATATGCTACAGGAGAAGAGACGAGAAATAGCTCCAGAAGGAATGAAGAGGCTGAGTAAAGCAGAAAAAACACCCAGCTGGAGATGTGTCTGGTGGTGAAAGTAAACTCTGATGCTGTAAAGAACAATATTGCATAGGAACCTGTAATGTTAGGTCCATGAATCAAAGTAAATTGGAAGTGGTCAAACAGGAGATGTCAAGAGTCAACACTGATATTTTAGGAATCAGTGAACTAAAATGGACTGGAATCAGTGAATTTAATTCAGATGACCATTATATCTACTACTGTGGGTAAGAATCCTTTAGAAGAAATGGAGTAGACCTCATAGTCATCAAAAGAGTCTGAAAGTGCAGTACTTGGGTGCAATCTCAAAAATGGCAGAATGATCTCTGTTAGTTTCCAAGGCAAACCATTCACTATCACAGTAATCCAAGTCTATGCCCCACTAATGCCAAAGAAGCTGAAGTTGACTGGTTCCATGAAGACCTACAATACGTTCTAGAACTAACACCCAAACAAGATGTCCTTTTCATCATAAGGGACTGGAATGCAAAAGTAGGAAGTCAAGAGATACTTGGAGTAACAGGCAAATTTGGCCTTGGAGTACAAAATGAAGCAGGGCAAAGGCTAGCAGAGTTTTGCCAAGAGAACGCATTGGTCATAGCGAACACCCTCTTCTAACAACACAAGAGAAGACTCTACACATGGACATCACCAGATGGTCAATACCGAAATCAGATTGATTACATTCTTTGCAGTCAAAGATGGAGAAGCTCTACACAGTCAGCATAAGGAACCTACTATATAGCATAGGGAACTCCTCTCAATACTCTGTAATGGCCTACATGGGAAAAGAGTCTAGAAAACAGTAGATATTACATATATATATATATGATTCACTTTTCTGCACAACAGAAACTAACATAATATTTTAAATCAACTACAAAGATACATATTCTTTGTAAGAAACAAATTCTTTAAAAATAATTAAGTCCAAAGACTAAAAATCAAGTTTAAAAACTGCTATCCAACTACAAAGCTACAGTCATTAAGACGGTATGGTACTGGCACAAAGACAGAAATATAGATCAGTGGGACAAAATAGAAAGCCCAGAGATAATCCATGCACCTATGGACACCTTGTCTTTGACAAAGGTGGCAAAAATATACAATGGAGAAAAGACAATCTCTTTAACAAGTGGTGCTGGGAAAACTGGTCAACCACCTGTAAATGAAACTAGAACACTTTCTAACACCATAAACAAAACTAAACTCAAAATGGATAAAAGATCTAAATGTAAGACCAGAAATTATAAAACTCTTAGAAGAAAACACAGGCAGAATACTCTCTGACATAAATCACAGCAAGATTCTCTATGATCCACCTCCCAGAAAATGGAAATAAAAATAAACAAATGGGACCTAATTAAATTTAAAAGATTTTTCACAACAAAGGAAACTGAAAGCAAGGTGAAAAGTCAGTCTTCAGAATGAGGGAAAATAATAGCAAATGAAGCAACTGACAAAGAATTAATCTCTAAAATATACAAGCAGCTCATGCAGCTCAATACCAGAAAAATAAATGTCCCAAATAAAAAATGAGCCAAAGAACTAAACAGACATTTCTCCAAAGGAGATATACAGATGGCTAACAAATACATGAAAAGATGCCCAACACCACTCATTATTGCAGAAATGCAAGTCAAAACCACAATTAAATATCATCTCACTCCAGATAGAATGGCTGCCATCAAAAAGTCTACAAACAATAAATGTTGGAGAGAGTATGGAGAAAAGGGAACCCTCTTACACTGTTGGTGGGAATGCAAACTGGTACAATCACTATGGAGAACAGTGTGGAGATTCCTTAAAAAACTGGAAATAGAACTGCCATATGACCCAGCAGTCCCACTGCTGGGCATACACACTGAGGAAACCAGAATTGAAAGAGACACATGTACCTGAGTGTTCTTTACAGCACTGTTTACAATAGCTAGAACATAGAAGCAATCTAGATATCCACCAGCAGATTGAATGGATAAGGAAGTTGTGGTACATATTCACAATGGAATATTACTCAGCTATAAAAAAGAATGCATTTGAGTCAGTTCTAATAAGGTAGATGAAACTGGACCCTATTATACAGAGTGAAGTAAGCCAGAAAGAGAAATACCAATACAGTATATTAACACATACATATGGAATTTAGAAAGACGGTAATGACAACCCTATATGCAAGACAGCAAAAGAGACACAGATGTAAAGAACAGACTTTTGGACTATGTAGGAGAAGGCGATGATGGGACAATATGAGAGAATAGCATTGAAACATGTATATTACCCAGAGAAGGCAATGGCACCCCACTCCAGTACTCTTGCCTGGAAAATCCCATGGATGGAGGAGCCTGGTAGGCTGCAGCCCATCAGGTCGCTAAGAGTCAGACACAACTGAGCGACTTCACTTTCACTTTTCACTTTCATGCATTGGAGAAGGAAATGGCAACCCACTCCAGCATTCTTGCCTGGAGAATCCCAGGGATGGAGGAGCCTGGTAGGCTGCTGTCTATGGGGTCACACAGAGTCGGACACGACTGAAGTGACTTAGCAGTAGCATGTATATTACCATATGTAAAATAGATGACCAGTGCATTTTTGATGCATGAAGCAGGGCACTCAAAGCTGACAACCCAGAGGGATGGGGTAGGGAGGGAGATGGGAGGGGGTTTCAGGATGGTGAGACACATGTACACCCATGGCTGATTCATGTCGACATGTGGCAAAAACCACCACAATATTGTAAAGTAATTAACCTCCAATTAAGATAAATTAATTAATTTTAAAAATTGCTATCCAAATGTTTACCTCTATATTAATTTCTTTATTTCATATGAGCTTTGAATCCTTCTAATCTCAACGAACTAAAGAGAAAAGTAAGAATCTCAAGGGTTTCATTAGTAAAAAACAATCTTGCTTTATTAAATATTAATATACCCTTGTATAGCTATTGATTTTTTAAACCCTTTTGCTCTACCTCACTTAACTTCTCTTAATAATTCCCTGAGTTCTGTAGAACATATTCATATAAGGGAAAAATTAGTAGACTTTCTGAAGATGGGTTTTGGTTCCAGAACTGTTATTTGCCATTTCATATTGAGAGGTCTTGGTAAGTTATGTTGCTTTTATAGGCCCTGGTTTTCTCATTTATTAAATGGAGATATGATCCCTGAAGGATACATAAAATATTGCATTTTAAATAGATTCCTAAACTTCAAGAGCTACAAATGTGTCAGATATTACAACTATTTCAGTTTTAAAGATGACCAGATTGAGGCACAATAGGTTAAATGGCCAATCAATATAAAGAGTAAATAAGAAATGTTACCTTGGTTTAAATATAGATTCTCTCATTCTTAGTCAATAATTTCTTTTTCATATTACCACAAATACTCTCAGAACATGGCCAAATGGACTTTTTGACATCAAACCAAGTTAAAAAAAAAATCTATGTCTATTTATATCTATCTATATCCACATATAGATATAAAGAAGAAGAATCAGAATTTTGAAAAAAAATCAAGTAAAATATCACAGCTTTCAGAATGCCTAATTCAAAATCTGATTTCAAATCTAAAAGACTCTCAGGTGCAATGAATGGAGAAGGAAGGAACTGAGATAAGTAACCAGGAAGAATGTAAAGGGTATGTCCATCCAAGGACATATTAATATCAACAGGCTTACACAGTTTAGTCTTCTCCTCTACATTTTGTTTTGACCTGGAGTTTAGCAGAGTTCTTTACCACTTGCTTTCCTATAACACACTTATATTACACAAATTGACAGCAAGAGTGAAAGTCAAATTGTCAGGCTTTTAATGTACAAAAGTGATCTTGCATGGCAAATCAATTCAGTAGCTGGTTACTCAGTTTGTCTATGAAGATCATACTCATAATGTAGAAAGCCTTAAAGAATCACTGATCCCCCCACCTTAAGGCCTGCGTTGTCTAAGACGGAGCAGCAGTCATGTTACTTGTAAAGAAGGACAAGCTGTCCTCATGCTACGAGTGGTTATCATCTTAGACAAGGCAGCTTTAACCTAAAATCAGTATTGAGTCTGACTTTCAAACAAAAGCAGTATTTCCTCAGAATATTTAACATCATAGGGAATGTTCTAAAGCACCAAGTTGATCAACTCTCTAAACGAGGATGATTTAAAAGATCTATATGGTATATAATTTAAAATGGGCTTCCCAGGTGGCACTCATGGTAAATAATCTGCCTGCCAATGGAGGAGATACAAGAGATGTGGATTCAGTTCCTGGGTTGGAGTAGATCCCCTGGTCAAAGATTCCCTGGAGTATGAAGTGGGAACCCACTCCAGTAAATTCCATGACAGAGGAGGAGCCTGGCAGGCTATAGTCCATAGGGCCACAAGAGTTGGACATGACTGAGCGACAGGGCACACAGCACATATAGTTTAAAACTTTTGGAGAACCAATCACATGTATTTTATCCATTTTTATTTAAGCAATCATTGGAAGAGGGTCTTTCATTAGAGCGAGTGGCCAGAGAGATATTTAAGATAAGGACTGCAGGGGACTGAGGATTGGCCAGGGGGAAGGCATTAATCACAGAAGCCCTAAACAAGACAGACTGGATACTAGTCAGTGCCCTGCTTCTCACGTGCACCAGATGTCCTAGTGTAGACCTAAAGTGCCAGAAATCTCTGGGAAGGAAATACTGCACACTTGGAACCATCCTCAATTCCCTTACAAAGCAGCCATTTCCCTGGTTACCCTTAGTCTCTGAAGAGTCTTCACTCAGAATTTAAAGACTTCATCTTCTCCATCTCTTTTCAGTAGGGAACAAGGGATCACAAAGGCAGTCACAACCCTGGGTAGGCAATTGCCACTTTAGCAATGGCTTTCCACCCATGCTGGGCATGTGAATCACTTGGAGTGAATTTTCCTGATTCAGGGCTAATGCACTAGAAAGTCCACTTGATAAAGCTCTAAAGCAACAACCTCCAATCTGCTTTACCAGTAGTAATATTTATAATTTAATAACTTGATTGGTTGCAAATATGAGTTAGACAAAGAGTTTTTATATCTTAGATCCGTCAGACCTCTACCACACTCCAAAAGATGCTATAGTCAACAGAAGACTGGGTGTTTCTAAGTTCCAAAAAGCTACATGGAGAATAAAGCTTGGGTAGGAAGGACAGAGGCAAAACTAGAAGTTTTAGAAGGTAGTAGGGAGATATGAATGCATTAAAGGGAAAAATTATAATTTTTTTTTACAACCTGTCTCTACTGCAGATTTTTATGACATAAGCTCCTCTTCAAAAAATTCTTAAAATAATCTAACCTCTTTAAACTTTTCGTAGAGATATTATTATGTTCAGTTCAGTTCAGTCGCTCAGTTGTGTCCAACTCTTTGCGATCCCAAGAACTGCAGCATGCCAGGACTCCCTGTCCATCACCAACTCCCGGAGTCCACCCAAACCCTTGTCCATTGAGTCGGTGATGCCATTCCTCCATCTCATCCTCTTTCGTCCCCTTCTCTTCCTGCCCTCAATCTTTCCCAGCATCAGGGTCTTTTCAAATGAGTCAGCTCTTTGCATTAGGTGGACAAAGGATTGGAGCTTCAGCATAAACATCAGTCCTCCCAATGAACACTCAGGACTCATCTCCTTTAGGATGGACTGGATGGATCTCCTTGCAGTCCAAGGGACTCTCAAGAGTCTTCTCCAACACCACAGTTCAAAAGCATCAATTCTTTGGCATTCAGCTTTCTTGATAGTCCAACTCTCACGTTCATATAGGACCACTGGAAAAACCATAGCTTTGACTAGACGGACCTTTGTTGGCAAAGTAATGCCTCTGCTTTTTCATATGCTGTCTAGGTTGGTCATAACTTTTCTTCCAAGGAGTAAGCGTCTTTTAATTTCATGGCTGCAGTCACCATCTGCAGTGATTTTGGAGCTCCCCAAAATGAAGTCTGACACTGTTTCCACTGTTTCCCCATCTATTGCCCATGAAGTGGTGGGACCAGATGCCATGATCTTCGTTTTCTGAATGTTGAGCTTTAAGCCAACTTTTTCACTCTCCTCTTTCACTTTCATCAAGAGGCTCTTTAGTTCCTCTTCACTTTCTGCCATAAGGGTGGTATCATCTGCATATCTGAGGTTATTGATATTTCTCCCAGCAATCTTGATTCCAGCCTGTGCTTCATCCAGCCCAGTGTTTCTCATGATGTACTCTGCTGCCAGGGGCCAGTGTGAGGAACTCCGCCCATGGCAAAGGTCATGAGGAAGGAGGCTTGGCATACGCAAAGGTGTGATCAAGCCTCAGGAAACCCCCTGTTCCCGAGCATCTAACCCCAAAACCAGAGTCTGTTTTATGCTCTCACCTACACCTCTGACTTTACGGGGGGCTCTCCCCCATAACCGTTTCTCTCGGAGAAGGAGTAAATGTGCAGCTCCAAGGCAATAAAAATTCTTGGGCGTGACAAGAGTGTTTCAGCTTATGGACTGCTCTGAAGGTTATCTAGCCCGCCTGTATAGGTTAGTCCGGCCACATGTGATTGTTTACAGCCTCCCAACCTGAGAGGCACGAGATGTTTTAGACTTACTAAAGGCAAATTCTTTTGGGGAGTTAGAAATTATTAGTATAATGGGTTGGTTAGGAATTATATTGGTGAAGGGTTTTTTCATTTGTTGTGTCAATAATTGCTGCTAATTCCCTGCTCTGGGTGGGACAAGGATGTCTCAGGTCAAACCTCTCTGCTGACAGACTAGCTTGTGTGACAGGATTATCCATACTCCTGCCACATGATTGTTTACTACCTCTCAACCATAAACAGCACAGAGAGTTTTGGAGTATTTTGAGAGTCTTAATTAGCATAGGGCTTTTTCTTCTTGTTGAGTCAATGATTGCCGCCAGGCCTCCATATCCTTAGGTAACTGGGAATATATTAATCAATGTATTTGGAATATAGCAAAGGAAATATAGTAGTTTTTGATGTTAGCAATACTAGACTTTTTGAGTTAATGGATTTTCTCTTTTGTAATAGATCACTGTACTTTGTTATAAATCACTGTGTCCTTGCTATGTAAGAATGTAACTTTATCATATCTTAAGACTAAATAGATCTTAAGGGGAGCATTGGTGAAAGGATTTTCATTTGTTGGGCTGATGTTTGCTGCTAAATCTCCATGTTCCCTACACTTATAATGACTATAACTAGCATATAGGAAGAAATAAGTATTAACCTTTAAACATACAGGAGAAATAAGTATTAACCTTTAAGACTAATCATGTTAACCTTGGGTTAAATAAATTCCTTTCTTGATTGTAACTCACTACACCCTCACCCTATAGGAATGCAACTTTATTTGGAGGGTGGTGCCTGGTTTAAGAAAAAAGACCCTTGGAAGAAATAAGTTTTTTGGTTATCAGAAAGAAAGGATCATAAAATGTCAGCAGGTCTCACTCATGGCCAGAAGATGATGTAATATTCCTAAGACCTTTTTTTGTACATTTATGTGAAGCACCTGATTTTGATAAAGGTCAGGACTGCTGACTCCCGCATGACTCTGTATTCATCCCTATGTAAAACAAAAGGTATATAAGCAAACCCAAAAATAAAGAAATCGGATCAGTTTCCGGAAAGACTGATTCCCCCATGTCGCTTCTTTCTTGCTCCCGTTTTTCTGGCTGAATTCCCATCTGGAGCATGGATGCTATTCCACATAATCCAAGTTATTCAGCCTCCTTTTCTCCACTAATCTTCCTACTACACTATCCATTTCTAATCTCTTTATATCTGTGATTAAATATGTATTTTTCCAAAGACGCTGACTCTGTCCCCACCTTCGAATCACCCTGGATCCACCGGGGCTGGACCCCGGCACTCTGCATATAAGTTAAAAAAGCAGGGTGACAATATATAGCCTTGACATACTCTTTTTCCTATTTGGAACCAGTCTGTTGTTCCATGTCCAGTTCTAACTGTTGCTTCCTGACCTGCATACAGGTTTCTCAAGAGGCAGGTTAGGCGGTCTGGTATTCCCATTTCTTTCAGAATTTTCCATGGTTTATTGTGATCCACACAGTCAATGGCTTTGGCATAGTCAATAAAGCAGAAATAGATGTTTTTCTGGAACTCTCTTGCTTTTTCGATGACCCAGCAGATGTTGGCAATTTGATCAGGGAATATAAATCTGTGTACATGATAGCTATGTTCAATCCTCTTGCAAATAGGATGCACTCCAAATATTGATTCACTCATTTGTCAAACATTTTGAACAACACATATAAAATGCTAGTAGATGCTATGATTACACTATTCACAATCTTTGACCTCAAGTAGTTAACAATTCTGTGAGAAAAATGGACTAAATGTAAGAAGTATAATAAGAGTATTAAGTACTAAGCTCAAGGAGTTACTTCCTTAAGTTACCATGGCTTTGATGTAAAAGTACCTCATGCCCAGATGACACAGGTACCATCCAGGGTATAGGTGAAGTTCACTTCAATGGCCCGGTCTGCCACCTATCCTGGAGAGAGAACTTCCCTGAGCTGTATTTTTGATGAGGGACTTTCTCTAATTCATGAGTTGCTCTTTTTACATGACAGTTCTCTCTTCCTGCATTTCTTTTAATTAATAACCCTGCGGGATGTTTTTCATTAAAAATGAATTTTACCTTTACTATGAAATGTCAAACATGAATAAAATGAGCAACTTTTTCTTGCAGAGAATATTAAAAAAAGAAAGATATTAATTCACCTTTACTTTGACAAATTTGACTGGTGGAATGAGCTTGTTAAAGCAATATATCTCATTCTTCCCATACCAGAGGGCTCTCTATTATGTTTTTTCACAAGCAGATGAATGGATGCAAATAATTTTTTTTAATCAAGTCCTTCAAAGATGCCAGAATGTTAAGGGCAGGTAAAGCTAAAATTCTTATGGAAACAAAATGTAGTTGCCTCTTACTTCTAAAAGAAGTTCAAATTTGAATTTGCAATTCAAATTTAGCTCGAGGTTCTAAATAAGAGTAAACTTAGCTCTTGGTTTATAGAACTACGAGGTTAATACTAAGCACAGATTAGAAAAGTTTTTTTTCTATTTTTCCCAGTGCCTCCCGAGTGTTTCCGATTACTGAAACACATTTATGTAATAACTATTTCTATATCCACAGGGTCATAGTTAATAGGACAGTATTTCAATAGATTGCAGAGTGCTCGGACAATCAAATTTTATAGATAAAATTCAGCATGAGTTTAGAACCGTTAGCTAAAGTACACATTTTAGATCAAGTTAAATTGGTAATATTAATCTTCACACACACACAAAAAACAGAGGATGGAAGTGTGTTCATTAACCTACATTAGAGAAATGCAATTCATGGGTTAAAAGGGCCAGGAGCTATGCTTGACATCATAACCCCTGCCTGTTCTCTTAACGTGTATCATTAGCAAAATCATTTCCTCAAATATTAGGGACCACAGCTGCGATTTTAACCCTAACAGAGGTTATGCATGCTGAATACGTGAAGTTGAGATAATACAGTAATACTGAGACTAAAGGTTGACCTTTTCTTCCCATTAGAATTTTAAGAGGGTCTTGCATACCAGTCTGGCACAGACATTTATGAAATGCATCCTTATCAACATCTTCATCACCATCATCATCCCCATCAATACCACTAATCTCCACTAAGACCCTCATGGGATAGTCTCTATGCATTTAACATTTGCAAAAACCCTATGAGGAGGGTACAAGACTCTAAGCCCCATGAGGACAGGCAACTATTCGTTTTATTCACTCCTAATATTCCTGATTTACAAAAGTATCTGGCACTTAAGAGGCACCTCTTGCATGTTTATTTACTGTTATCTCATTTCATAGATGTACAAACAGATATACTAAGTAGACCAAGATCACACTCTTGAGCCCAAAGCTGGCTCTCAAGTTCTCACAAAGATAGATCCTGGAACATACCCTATTAAAGAGCATAGATGTCCTTTGACTATGGGTGTAAACAAAACTGCTTTTAGTTCTGAATCGGGTGGAAGCTGTGGTCCACTTTTCCCCCCGAGTTTGTTAGGAAAGAAGCAGCCACGTGTTTGGGACATATTTTCCCTTTTTCTCTTTTCACCAAAACAACAACTAAAGATTCATCCTAAATTCAGCGCCTACTACTGGCAAAAAAAAGAATTCGGGTACCTCTTGGAGAGTCCCCAATATTACCATTTTCCCTCAATATTTTTGGACAGGTTTTAATCAGTTAAAATATATCTGCTCAGAGTTACCCCATGGCAAGTCTACATTTTTTATCTTTAATTTCCCAAGGAATGTTTTTAAATTCTCAAAAATGTAATCTTTGCAAATTCCTATTAAAGATGTATTCAAAATGATCCCAGTAGTTATCAGAATTTTTAAAAATATGAAATTGGATATCTCTTTTCCTGCTACTTTACTCTCAGTACTTACTCCCCCATGGGTATCAAGCTCTGCTGCCAGAAAGGGAAGCAGCACACAGTGCTTGAAAGTAATGAACTCTGCAATAGCACTACTCATTCGATCAACGAATGTCAGGGGAGTGCTGGAGCACAAAGAACAGTCGGATGTCGGGGATAATAGACATTTCTCTGTTTTCAAGAGCTTGACAGTCAATGTATGGGGACAGGGCATCTGTTCAATACATATAGCCCTTCAAAATAGCATACAGTAAACACTGAATAAATGACACAGTGGTGGGTAGTACAAGAGTAAAGAGAAGGAAGAGGTCCTGTGAAGCTGGAGTAGGTGGGGAGGCCCATGGAGAAGGTGGGGGCAAAGCTGATCCTGGAGAAGGCAGCGGAAGTCATAGGATAGGTGATTGATTGCTTTCATAAAACTGCAATTCAAGTGGCACATATCTTTTTCCTTGTAATATATTCTTTTCCCAAGCTCTCCTGTATTTGTCTAAATCTTGATGATTCCATTGTCCCATATTTTAAAGATGTGATCTCAAATTTTTAGTTTTGAGAAAAAATGTCTGTTATCATTCAATAAAGGAACACTTTTGCCTTTGTTCTATATTTAAAAGAACTACTTCTTAGCTGTATGAATTGTTATACTTTGCCTTTATTGTAACCCTGGTCATTCTTTTCTTTTTTCTTTTTGGCCACATAGTGTAGCATGCAGAACTTCCCTAGGGATTGAACCTAAGCCCGCTGTAGTGGAAGCACGGAGTCTTAACCACTGGATCACCAGGGAAGTCCACCAGCTTGACTTTATTTTGGTGGTATTAACTGCATTTCTGATATCCTTTAATAGAAATTAATCAGCTGCATTTTTGACAAAGTAGAACACATCTGAGTGTTGAATACTTCCACTGTCTGAAATCTACACTAAAAGTATCAGTTTTCCAATTTGGACATATTTTTCCAAAGAGGATTTGGACAAAATGAGAAAATGCCTGAATGATTTAAAGCTTTATGGCAACAATTATCTATTGGTTTCAACTATTTGGATATTTGACCATGGGAAATGCAGAGGTGCCTTGCTTTCAGAAAAAGAGTGATGTGTTTGCTTTATAAAAGTTCAAAAGCTGGAGATCTAAATCTCTTATATCTTGTTATATAAAGTCAGCTTACCCTTCAATCATCAGATACATTTTCGTATAATTGCATTTGTTGCAAGTCTTTTCTGTTGACAGACTTGCTCTGATTGATGTTCTGCATTTTTAAAGTCTCTCCCTCTGCATTGTTTGAGCTTCATTACTGTTGCCAACCTCCATAGAATTTCTGGTTCATAATTAAAACATCCATCTAAAAGGAGTATGCCAAGTAGAATGGCCTAGGAACGTAAAATAGAGATTTTGCAGTTTGGCAAAACTACCAAATTCAAATCTACTTTCATAGTTTTCTCACCAGAGCAAAGGTCCACATTAAGTCCTCTTTTTGCAAGCTCTTTGGAAAAGTCAGCTGCATTAGAATGAAGGTGCTCAAGCCTTGTCAGGTAGTTTTCTTTGCTCTCAATCCATACCCATTCCAAAGAGCCTACAGATAAAGTCCTCCTAGTGTGTGATTTCAGTAACAAGCCACTTGGTGATTGCCAGGTGTGAAAATGTTGCTATTAGCAAACCCGCAGACAGCCTCATTTTTATGGAGTCATAAATCCAGCAGGCTGGATCTGATGTTTCATGCTTGCTTTTTGCTCACATAACAGACCCTTCCCCATGTAATAGCATGCCCTACAATGGCTAAGTAGGTCATTCTACATCCTGGTGTCTGAATTTCCAAGCATTAGGGAACACTATTTTCTTACTCAGAAGGGGCACAACACAACTTCTCATCACAGTAAACTACTTTCAAAGGACCTGTGTTACATATCACCCATTTTACGTGCTGGAATTATGATGCAGTCCACAACCATATCCAAGGTAGTTGCTAAGGCATCTGCTGAAGGAAGGAAGCAAATTCCTGGACAAAGTCCAATGCCCCACACCACCTCTCTTTGCTGCCTGCAGGGAAAACTGAGTGCATTTTACATGCAGATTTAGCAGTTACAGTTTTTACTCTCAGTTTCCATTCCATACTGTGACTTCCTAAGGGACAGCACCTCTGCTGAACTTCTACAGATGACATCACTCCCTAACTGTGGACACAGAATTAACCTCTGTAAAATTAAACGTCAGCTTCTCAAAATGTTGGGTGAATCAAGTATAACCTGATTCAGAAAGAGGCAGAAAATGAAGGATTTTTTCCAGGAGAACCTAGCATCTCCGGGTCATCTGAGTGTCTCTGGCTATTTAGTAGAATGACTTGATTGGATTCCTTTGGGAAAAGATAACTTGATTGGAATGTCAAAATCTGTGACATGCATCTCTGAGCTGAGGAAAAAAATAGACATTCCAAGACGGCAGATTCTATTCTGGTCAAAACAATCAACTGTTAAGAAGTAAATCTAACCACAGAACAGCTCTCTATTTTCTCATTTGCAAAATGTATACAATGCTTTAAAATTCTTCTTTGTTTTATAAAAATTGTAATGTTTTATTACAATATTTGTTTTACTTTATTGGAAAAAGTCTGAATTCTCAATAAACATCTTGAAACTCCTCTCTGAATAACCAGACCCTTCTCAAAATATTACAAACCTACTTCTCAAAATCAGTGTGAAAGGCCTTTGAATACATGACTTTTGAGCTCTCTATTTCCTCAGGTACAGAAAAGGCTGAGTCAATAGGTTTTACTTGAAAAGTGAAGGAAGAAATCTCTACAATAAGTTCAGGTGTTGTCTTGGGGATTGAGGAGGAAGGAATTCCCACAAAAGAACTCTGCCTAAAAATTCATTAAAATGCAGATCCATAAATAGATCCAGATTTGGTATTTTACATTCAACCACATACATTGACTTCTTTTTCCATAAGAGAGAAAGAAAAAGAAAATACAATAGGAGAAATTGCATGCATACCAAATTTAAATAAATACCAAAAGGCATTAGGGAATTAAAAATATGTATATTTCAGCCTTAATACTAATAAAAGTCTTTGCTTTTACATTCAAAAGGAGTATTTTTCTTTAAATGAAGATGGCATGATACAGCACCAGGCTTTCTGTGGTCCCTTGTCAAATATTAATTTCTGAGAATTAAGAATGGTAGACATATTGGAAATGAACAATCTGGCATCCAGTTATGATGCTCCTAGAAAGGCACTACTGTAAGGCAGAATTCAACTCTAAAATAAAACAAATGATTGTTTCAAGTGATTGTTGGCTACTTTGAGAATTCCCAAGAAAAATAACTTATCAAATATCTACCTTCTTTTATTATGTTAGTTAAATACTCTTCTGTCTACAAGTTTATTCATTTTGTTCTTATTTACTACTAAAACACACACTGTCTTGCAATCAGAATAAATTCCAGTGTTGCAAAAGGTGGTCAAAGGATAGCATAATCTACTGGCAAGTATGTTGATAAATTATTCAATCTAGCCCCCCTCTGAAACTTGGGAAACTCTGTCCTTAGCTAATGCTTTTTGGAGGCATTACTGAAGAGCAACGTATCTGTGAACCTATGTCCTGGTGACTAAATGTGGGGAAAGTTTCTTTTCTGTCTGGAAGCAGACCAACATAGAGCTCTAAATAGAAGCAGCTTAAAGGCTCAGAGGACTACATAATTAGGTTTCTGCTTCATCTAAATGCACATGACAAACATCTGGAATTGCTGAAAGTCAGATCCTTTTTACCAACATTAGTGAAATGAGAGCTATCTTGGAGTTGGGAAACCAAGGCTGGGGCCTCAGGACCGTTATCAGCTCTGTGGCCCCAGCAAGTCATCTCATCTCTCTTTGTTCACTTCCCTATAGTGTTGATTTGAAGCTAAAATGAGATAACGCCTGTGGTGTGCAAACTACATCAGTTTAGAGGTGAAAGTTCTACAAACCATAGCGTGTAAGCAGAGCAATTGCAAGCAGGGCCAGTAGTTCACAGTGAATTTGCAATCCTGATATTCAATTGAGGTCATGAGAGTTATAACAACACTCTACTCAGATTCAAGTGTGGTGTGCAGATTCTTCAAAGGAAACTGCAAAATTAAAAAAAAAAAGTTTGCTTTTGGAAGTTATTTAGAATGAGATTAAGGCACTGTCGTGGTAAACATAGCCCCTGGCATCAGGTGATCTTAATTCATTCAACAGTGGTGATAAAATTGCTTTACTATCCTGAGAACACTAGCATTATACAGAATCTACAGACATAAATGGTTAGAAACTGCAGCTGAAGTTAACTGTAATTGTGATTTAACACTAATTAGTAACAGTCATTTTCATAATCCTATTTCATAAGGCTCTTTGCCAAAGTTGTCAAGACTATCATTTGTTTCTCAGAATGACCGAGATTATTTTGTGCTGGGCAGCATGACTGATTCATATTTCACTCCTTCAATTAGCAAGCACTACAGGTACTATTCTGGTCACTGGCAATAAAGAGATTACAGAAAATATCTTCTTTAGGAAGCTTGTTTTTCTGTTGAAAAAACAAAAATGTAGATAGGAAACCAAAATATCACAATCAATGCTGTGAGAGAAGTAAACATAGGTACTATATAGAATACTTCAGAGTTTTATATATCTTTTGTTTCAACTGTGGACAATGTTTTCTTAATGTCTTTTTCATGGGATTAAGAAATATGGATTTGTGAAATGAATGTGCTCCCATATTTTATCTAGCAGATATGGGCAGGAAGGGGGCAAAGAAGGTAGTGAAGCTGCAATTTCCATTATCACATTTCTAAACTATTTCCTCAAAGATGCCAGTCTTGACTATTAAAATAAGTGTGGGCCACAACACAAGTACACCAATAAAACACTTTAGACTTGTTTGATATCCAATTTCAGAATGTTTTCCATCCACAAAAGGTAACTGCTATAGAGATGCTTCATTGCTCACAGAAAATAGGGCATTCTGCGCCGCTGGATTTCCCATTTTAAGAACGCTGTCTGGAAAGAAACACCATTACTTAGTTCTGAGCCTATGATAATGCAAGAGTGAGTCTAAACCACTATTTCTTAGCACTGACACATTAAAATACAGAATTGGTACTGTGCTTATCCATGAAATTGCCAGTTGGCTTCAACTGCCCTCTACTTAAAAACAATGCCATCTGTGGAGGATTCTGGCTTTATGGGGAAAAGAACACTACATGTACCTGTACCCCTACTTCTGTTTTTCCAACTGAGAATTTGTGTTGATCATTCTTGGAAATTTTTCTAAATTTAAATGAGAATCCTTTCTCATATTCCTGTATTCAAAGTGCAAGAACATTTATTAGGTATCGATAATTATGCACTTCCCGGGGGCGGGGGGGGGGGGTGGGGTGGGGTGGGGGGTGGGGGGAATAAAAAAAAACAGTGCTGAATATTGATACTGTTGAACATCCCCAGTAATACAGACCTATTTCAGCTGTAACTTTTGATTTTAGAATATTTCTAAAAATTACTCCTTCACATTTAATTTAAAAAAATAGGATTGTTATGGACTGAATTTTTCTTACCTGCCTTCCCAATTCACATATTGAAACCCTAACACTTAATGTGACTGTACTTAAAGGTGGGATCTCTAAGGAAGCAATAAAAGTTACAAGAGGTCATAAGAGTAGGCCACTGCTCTGGGGAATTTTCTTTTTGCTTTTTTTTATTGTGGTAAAAGTTACATAGTATAAAATATACTATTTTAACCATATACGACCCAGATAATCATGATGATGTGATCACTCATCTAGAGCCAGACAGCTTGGAATATGAAGTCAAGTGGGCCTTAGAAAGCATCACTAATAACAAAGCTAGTGGAGGTGATGGAATTCCAGTTGAGCTGTTTCAAATCCTCAAAGATGATGCTGTGAAAGTGCTGCACTCAATATGCCAGCAAGTTTGCAAAACTCAGCAGTGGCCACAGGACTGGAAAAGGTCAGTTTTTATTCCAATCCCAAAGAAAGGCAATGCCAAAGAATGCTCAAACTACCGCACAATTGCACTCATCTCACATGCTAGTAAAGTAATGCTCAAAATTCTCCAAGTCAGACTTCAGCAATACGTGAACCATGAACTCCCTGATGTTCAAGCTGGTTTTAGAAAAGGCAGAGGAACCAGAGATCAAATTGCCAACATCTGCTGGATCATGGAAAAAGCAAGAGAGTTCCAGGAAAACATCTATTTCTGCTTTATTGACTATGCCAAAGCCTTTGACTGTGTGGATCACAAGAAACTGTGGAAAATTCTGAAAGAGATGGGAATACCAGACCACCTAACTTGCCTTTTGAGAAATCTGTATGCAGGTCAGGAAGCAACAGTTAGAACTGGACATGGAACAACAGACTGGTTCCAAATAGAAAAAGGAGTACGTCAAGGCTGTATATTGTCATTGTGCTTATTTAACTTATATGCAGAGTACATCATGAGAAATGTGGGGCTGGAAGAAGCACAAGCTGGAATCAAGATTGCCAGGAGAAATATCAATAACCTCAGATATGCAGATGACACCACACTTATGGCAGAAAGTGAAGAGGAGCTAAAGAGCCTCTTGATGAAAGTGAAAGAGGAGAGCGAAAAAGTTGGCTTAAAGCTCAACATTCAGAAAACGAAGATCATGGCATCTGGTCCCATCACTTCATGGGAAATAGATGGGCAAACAGTAGAAACATTGTCACACTATTTTTTTGGGCTCCAAAATCACTGAAGATGGTGATTGCAGCCATGAAATTAAAAGACGCTTACTCCTTGGAAGAAAAGTTATGACCAACCTAGACAGTATATTCAAAAGCAGAGACATTACTTTGCCGACTAAGGTCCATCTAGTCAAGGCTATGGTTTTTCCTGTGGTCATGTATGGATGTGAGAGTTGGACTGTGAAGAAGGCTGAGTGCCGAAGAATTGATGCTTTTGAACTGTGGTGTTGGAGAAGACTCTTGAGAGTCCCTTGGACTGCAAGGAGATCCAACCAGTCCATTCTGAAGGAGATCAGCCCTGGGATTTCTTTGGAAGGAATGATGCTAAAGCTGAAACTCCAGTACTTTGGCCACCTCATGCGAAGAGTTGACTCATTGGAAAAGACTTTGATGCTGGGAGGGATTGGGGACAGGAGGAGAAGGGGACGACCCAGGATGAGATGGCTGGATGGCATCACGGACTCGATGGACGTGAGTCTGAGTGAACTCCGGGAGATGGTGATGGACAGGGAGGCCTGGTGTGCTGCAATTCATGGGGTCGCAAAGAGTCAGACACGACTGAGCGACTGAACTGAACTGAACTGAACCATATTTAACTGTACAGTTCAGTGGCACTAAGTACATTCACATTATTGTGGAACTCTTTCCATTATCAATCTCCTGAATTTTTCCCCTTCCTAAACTAGAACTCTGTCCCCATTAAACACTAACTCCCCACTCACCCTCTCCATTACGCTTCCCCTTTTCCCATCAACCCCTGACATCTAAAAATGTACTTTCTAACTCTATGAATTTGACAATACTAGGTACCTCATATAAACGAAATCAAACAATATTTTCTACTTCATACATCATGCATATATATACACTGTATAAAGTGGAAGTTGCTCGGTCATGTCCAACTCTTTGCGACCCCATGGACTATACAGTCCATGGAATTCTCTAGGTCAGAATACTGGAGTGGGTAGCCTTTCCCTTCTCCAGGGGATCTTCCCAAGCCAGGGATTGTATTGCAGGTGGAGTCTTTAGCAGCTGAGCCACCAGGGAAGCCCATACACAATACACAGCAGTGTGTATACATCAATCCCAATTTCCCATTCCATCCCACCACCCACCACGCCACCGGGTGTCCATATGTTTCCTTTATGTCTGTGTCTATAATTTTTATAAAAAGAGACATCAGAGAGTCCACTGTCTCTTTCCCCATACTCAAACACAGAGTACTGGCCGGCCATGTGAGGACACAGCAAGAGGGGAGCCATCTGTGACCCAAGAGAGTTCCCACCAGACACCAACCCTGCCAGCACCTTGATCTTGGACTTCTAGCCTCCAGATCCTGTGAGAAAATAAATTTCTGTTTAACGACCCAGTCTGTGTTATTTTGTTATGGCTTTCTGAGCAGACTAATACAAGGGTTAAAAAAATATCATTGAGGTGTTTCAGATTACCCTGTCTTGAACGAAAGGATACAGAAATGTATGGTAAAAAGCAGTATCAACCAGAAGCAAGAGGATTCTCTGAGGCAACATGGAGGCATTTCTTTGCAACTACAACTAACAGGCAAGCATCTGTTTGGCGTCATTTTTTATCAATATCCAATGGGCTCCCCTCCATGAACAAGCCTCTAAGGGTCCTCTCTCTAATTCCGCCAGCAATGAGTTGTGATAACACCTGTGAAGTGTTGCCACCAGGGATGCTCATTATGGACTCAGTGCCCAGGGATTTTACTGGAGTTTAGCCAATAGGTATCCTCTGTCTAGCACATACTAAAATTCCACACTCCTTGAAGGAAAGCAGATGTCCAGCATGAACCATATTGTTTGAACAAACAGTAGGCATAGTGAGCTACTCTTACCTGTCAAAGTATTAGAAACCATCTTAAAATTCAAGTTCTCAAATGCCAGCCAAGGGCCCACTTTAGAAATAGGACTTTCGAAGTCTAGCAGTCATGCCTGCTAGGTTAACTCTATACACAAACAGTAAACATCAGTTAATAACAGGAGGCAGAATAAGCAGAAGTATGATGGTTACTTTTATTTTATTTTTTTAATATAAATTTATTTATTTTAATTGGAAGCTAATTACTTTACAATATTATATTGGTTTTGCCATAGATCAACATGAATCTGCCATGGTTGTACACGTGTTCCCCATCCTGAACCCTCCTCCCTGATGGTTACTTTTAAAGTCTGATTAGAATTCTTTAAACTTTAGATATCACCTTCACTGGTTTTGCTGTGTGCCTTCTGGGCCTATAACTGAGTGCCAGTCCTCAAATTAATAAAAGAATTTAGTCATTTCAGGAAACGGTATCTTAGATTGGTAAAGGAAATAATCTATGAATAAAGTCAGAAAGTATGGCAACCTTCCTCTGCTGCTTTCCTATGCCTTTTCTGAATATGTTTAAATTTATTGGAAACTATAGAATTGCCTTATTATTACTGAAAACTATATACCAATCAGTTCTTTTGCTCAACTTAGCCCAGTTTCTGACTCTCATATTGGGGGTGGGAAGGGGAGTGGAGTGGTGGTGCTGTCTTAATCTCCAGAAGTCTGGTAAAGCCTGTGAAATAGGCCTCATTCCAGAAGAGTTGCTTTAACAACTCTTAAAAGAACAAAACAAAACAAAATACATAGTGTTGCAAAGGAAATATAATGAAATTCAATTATCAAAATATTAAAAGCAATTTAGAAAACAATAATCTATGTGCTTTTTTATTAACACAATAACACATCTAGCAGCAGGTCTAATAACTATCATAATTATGAAGCACTGATTAGCATGAACATTTCAGGATGTCTTCAACAAAAATAATGTGCTATGAAAACATAATCTCTTTTGGTACCAAAATAAAACCATAGTTTGGTATTAACATTCATAATTGAGAGAAAAGCTAAATTCCACTTAGAAATTAATAATGTAATAATTTTTCTCATCCAAATTTACAAGATCCAGGTAAAAATATCGGGCTTCTAATATCATAAGATCAGGGTTCATGAAATCATTCCATTCAGTTCGGAGATTGTTGACAAAGGGCAGGTAGACCTGTTTTGTTTCACTGGGATTCCAAGGCAAATACAATCAGAGTAAGTAGCAGCTTCCCTTTCACATTTGGAATGAGTTCTCTGGTCTTCACAGACACATAGTCTTAACTCATGTGTGTTGTCTGACTCCTATAGCCACCTCTTTTTTTGCTTTGTTCGTTTAGATTTTGTTTTCATCTGCATCCACCTCTTATATGGCTGTGCGGGCGCCAGAGGGCCTAGAGGAGCTATTCCACATACAAGGTCTGGAGGGGCGGCGGTGAGGAGATATCCCTCGTCCAGGGTAAGGAGCAGTGGCTGTGCTTTGCTGGAGCAGCCGTGAAGAGATACCCCACGTCCAAGGTAAGAGAAACCCAAGTAAGGCGGTAGGTGTTGCAAGAGGGCATCAAAGGGCAGACACACTGAAACCATAATCACAGAAAACTAGTCAATCTAATCACACTAGGACCACAGCCTTGTCTAACTCAATGAAACTAGGGCATGCCCTGTGGGGCATGGTGGAGAGGTCTGACAGAATGTGGTCCACTGGAAAAGAGAATGGCAAACCACTGCAGTATTCTTGCCTTGAGAATCCCATGAACAGTATGAAAAGGCAAAATGATAGGATACTGAAGAGGAACTCCCCAGGTCAGTAGGTACCCAGTATGCTACTGGAGATCAGTGGAGAAATAACTCCAGGAAGAAGGAAGGGATGGAGCCAAAGCAAAAACAATACCCAGTTGTGGATGTGACTGGTGATAGAAGCAAGGTCCGATGCTGTAAGAGCAATATTGCATAGGAACCTGGAATGTCAAGTCCATGAATCAAGGCAAATTGGAAGTGGTCAAACAGGAGATGGCAAGAGTGAACATCAACATTCTAGGAAACAGGGAACTAAAATGGACTGGAATGGGTGAATATAACTCAGATCACCATTATATCTACTACTGTGGGCAGGAATCCCTTAGAAGAAATGGAGCAGCCATCATGGTCAGCAAAAGAGTCTGAAATGCAGTACTTGGATGCAATCTCAAAAACGACAGAATGATCTCTGTTCGTTTCCAAGGCAAACCATTCAATATCACAGTAATGCAAGTGTATGCCCCAACCAGTAATGCTGAAGAAGCTGAAGTTGAACGGGTCTATGAAGACATACTGAGCGCCAAAGAATTGATGCTTTTGAACAATGGTGTTGGAGAAGACTCTTGAGAGTCCCTTGGACTGCAAGGAGATCCAGCCAGTCCATTCTGAAGGAGATCAGCCCTGGGATTTCTTTGGAAGGAATGATACTAAAGCTGAAACTCCAGTATTTTGGCCACCTCATGCTAACAGTTGACTCATTGGAAAAGACTCTAATGCTGAGGGATTGGAGGCAGGAGGAGAAGGGGATGACAGAAGATGAGATGGCAGGATGGCATCACTGACTCGATGGACATGAGTCTGAATGAACTCCGGGAGTTGGTGATGGAGAGGGAGGCCTGGCGCGCTGTGATTCATGGGGTTGCAAAGAGTTGGACACGACTGAGTGACTGAACTGAACAGAACTGATGAAGACCTACAAGACATTTAGAACTAACACCCAAAAAAGATGTCCTTTTCATTATAGGTGACTGGAATGCAAAAGTAGAAAGTCAAGAAACACCTGGAGTAACAGGCAAATTTGGCCTTGGAATATGGAATGAAGCACGGAAAAGACTAATAGAGTTTTGCCAAGAAAATGCACTGGTCATAGCAAATACCCACTTCCAACAACACAAGAGAAGACTCTACACATGGACATCACCAGATGGTCAACACTGAAATCAGACTGATTATATTCTTTGCAGCCAAAGATGGAGAAGCTCTATACAGTCAGCAAAAACAATACCAGGAGCTGACTGTGGCTCATATCATGAACTCCTTCTTGCCAAATTCAGACTGAAACTGAAGAAAGTAGGGAAAACCACTAGACCAGTCAGGTATGACCTAAGTCAAATCCCTTATGATTATACAGTGGAAGTGAGAAATAGATTTAGAGAACTAGATCTGATAGACAGAGTGCCTGATGAACTATAGATGGAGGTTCGTGACATTGTACAGGAGACAGGGATCAAGACCATCCCCATGGAAAAGAAATGCAAAAAAGCAAAATGGCTGTCTGGGGTGGCCTTACAAATAGCTGTGAAAAGAAGAGAAGTGAAAATCAAAGGAGAAAAGGAAAGATATAAGCAACTGAATGCAGAGTCCAAAGAATAGCAAGGAGAGATAAGAAAGCCTCCTCAGTGATCAATACAAAGAAATAGAGGAAAACAACAGAATGGGAAAGACTAGAGATCTCCTCAAGAAAATTAGAGATACCAAGGGAATATTTCCTGCAAAAACGGGCTGGATAAAGGACAGAAATGGTCTGGACCTAACAGAAGCAGAAGATATTAAGAAGAGGTGGCAAGAATACACAGAAGAACTGTACAAAAAAGGTCTTCATGACCCAGATAATCACAATGGTGTGATCACTCACCTAGAGCCAGATATCCTGGAATGTGAAGTCAAGTGGGCCTTAGAAAACATCTCTACGAACAAAGCTAGTGGAGGTAATGGAATTCCAGTGGAGCTATTTCAGATCTTGAAAGATGATGCTGTGAAAGTGCTGCACTCAATATGCCAGCAAATTTGGAAAACTCAGCAGTGGCCACAGGACTGGAAAAGGTCAGTTTTCATTCCAATTCCAAAGAAAGGCAATGCCAAAGAATGCTCAAACTATGCACAATTGCACTCATCTCACATGCTAGTAAAGTAATGCTCAAAATTCTCCAAGCCAGGCTTCAGCAATACGTGAACCATGAACTTCCTGATGTTCAAGCTGGTTTTAGAAAAGGCAGAGGAACCAGAGACCAAATTGCCAACACCTGCTGGATAATGAAAAAAGCAAGAGAGTTCCAGAAAAACATCTATTTCTGCCTTACTGATTATGCCAAAGCCTTTGACTGTGTGGATCACAATGAACTGTGGAGAATTCTTCAATGGATGGGAATACCAGACCACCTGATCTGCCTCTTGAGAAACCTATATGCAGGTCAGGAAGTAACAGTTAGAACTGGACATGGAACAACAGACTGGTTCCAAATAGAAAAAGGAGTACGTCAAGGCTGTATATTGTCACCCTGCTTATTTAACTTATATGCAGAGTACCTCATGAGAAATGCTGGGTTGGAAGAACCACAAGCTGGAATCAAGATTGCCAGGAGAAATATCAATCACCTCAGATATACAGATGACACCACCCTTATGGCAGAAAGTGAAGAGGAGCTAAAGAGCCTCTTGATGAAAGTGAAAGAGGAGAGCGAAAAAGTTGGCTTAAAGCTCAACATTCAGAAAACGAAGATCATGGCATCTGGTCCCATCACTTCATGGGAAATAGATGGGGAAACAGTAGAACCATTGTCAGACTTTATTTTTTTGGTGTCCAAAATCACTGCAGATGGTGACTGCAGCCATGAAATTAAAAAACGCTTACTCCTTGGAAGAAAAGTTATGACCAACCTAGATAGCATATTCAAAAGCAGAGACATTACTTTGCCAACAAAGGTCTATCTAGTCAAGGCTATGGTTTTTCCAATGGTCATTTACGGATGTGAGAGTTGGACTGTGAAGAAAGCTGAGCGCTGAAGAATTGATGCTTTTGAACTATGGTGTTGGAGAAGACTCTTGAGGGTCCCTTGGACTGCAAGGAGATCCAACCAGTCCATTCTGAAGGAGATCAGCCCTGGGATTTCTTTGGAAGGAATGATACTAAAGCTGAAACTCCAGTACTTTGGCCACCTGATACAAAGAGTTGACTCATTGGAAAAGACTCTGATACTGGGAGGGATTGGGGGCAGGAGGCGATGGGGACGACGGAGGATGAGGTGGCTGGATGGCATCACTGACTCAATGGATGTGAATCTGAGTGAACTCCGGGAGTTGGTGATGAAGAGGGAGGCCTGGCGTGCTGCAATTCATGGGGTCGCAAAGAGTCAGACATGACCTAGCAACTGAACTGAACTGAACTGAACTTCTTATATATGGCATTTTCCATTTCATGATAACCCTCTATGTTGGTGGCACTTAGCAGAGATTTGTTTTCTAATAAAGGGAGAACTCTATTTGCAAACCTTCTGCCATTCCCATCTGACTTGGAGGCTTCCACTCAGCTATTGACACACTAAGGCCCACCAGAAGCCGCCTGTATTTATAAACAAATTTTCACTGAAGCACAGCAAACCTCATTTATTTACATACTATCTTTGGTTGCTATGGACTGTACTGGGTCCTCCTGATATTAATATGGTGAAGTGCCAATCCCCTCAATATGATGATATTTGAAGAGTTTCTGGGAAATAATTAGGATTAGATGAGGCCATGAGGGTTCTCCAGAGAAGGTGATGCCACCCCACTCCAGTACTATTGCCTGGAAAATCCCACGGAAAGAGGAGCCTGGTAGGCTGCGGTCCATGGGGTCGCGAAGAGTCGGACATGACTGAGCAACTTCCCTTTCACTTTTCACTTTCATGCGTTGGAGAAGGAAATGGCAACCCACTCCAGTGTTCTTGCCTGGAAAATCCCAGGGACGGGGGAGCCTGGTGGGCTGCCGTCTATGGGGTCACACAGAGTTGGACACGACTGAAGTGACTTAGCAGCAGCAGCAGCAGCAGCATGAGGGTCCTCATGATAAAATTTAGGGCCTTTATAATTGGGCTTCCAGGTGGCTCAGACAGTAAAGAATCTGCTTGCAGTGCTTGCAGTGCAGGAGACCTAGGTTCGATCCCTCGGTCAAGAAGACCCCTGGAGAAGGGAATGGCTACCTACTCCAGTGTTCTTGCCTGGAAAATTCCATGGACAGAGAAGCCTGGTGGGCTCCAGTCCATGGGGGGCAAAGAGCTGGACACAACTGAGTGACTGACACTTTTAGTTTCACAAGAAGAGATACCAGAGAAATTGCTTCCAAACTCTCTGTCCACCACATGAGGGCACAGAAAGAATCAGATGTCACCAAACCAGAAACAAGAGTCCTTATTGGGGACCCGAATTGACCAGCACCTTGATCTTAGAGTTAACCTCCAGAACTGTGAGCAGTAAATTCCCATTGGTGAAACCAACCAATCTATGGTGTTTTGTAATGGCAACCCAAGTTAAGACAGCTATATCATGCTACAGTAGGAGAGCTGAGTGGTTGAGACAGGAACTATAAGGCCCTCAAATATCTTGTCCTTGCCAGAAAAGTTTGCCAACTCCTTCTCTAGTTTTTGGATGAAAATACCAGTTACAATTATAGAAATTTTATATTGAGGGACCTAATAATGGTTAGTGGGAGCCATATTTGCATAACAAGCATCTTGTTTCTCTTTAATGGATATGAAAGCAAGCAGCTCGTGCTATCACATTCCTCCTACTACAGCCACTGAGAACTACACACTATAGAAAACTCCCCACTGAGACACCTTAAGTGCTTATGTGGCCAGAGCTACAAATCTATGAAGGCTGAAAACCTGGCTCCCAAATATGCTTCCCCAACTTAGTAGGAGCACACTCTTAATTAATGGTTACGATAGCTAGAAGACGTCAATGGTATGCTAAAGACATACTTGACTCTGTAATTCACAAGGAATATTCACTTCAAGAATGCTTAAAATGGTAGCAATAAGAACAAAATATTTTTTGTTAATAGTTCAGTGGGGAAACTATTAGTGGAAGTGTGTCTGTGGGATATTGTTGTGGGGGGAAGAGTCAGCTATTCAAAAAACAAAATCAACACCATATAAACTAAAGAATATGGGCTTTAGAACAGGCAGAGATGGATTCAAATCTAGGCTGTGACCCGTCATTTATTTGGCATCCAGCTATCTCACTCTCGGAATCTCAACCTCCTCATCAATGAAATGCCTCATTTGCAGGTTGTTGATATTTAATTTGATTAATTATATGTAAAATATGTTGAAGTACATGGATATAAAATAGACTTTCAAAATGGTAGCTCTTCTCATGAATCATAGGAAGATACTGTCTCAGTTTCTCTTATTTATGAAAATACTTCTATCTGAGAATGAAGTGGCACTGATGAGAAATACACCTGACCCAACATTCAAGTTATTGACACCATTCATCAATTACAGAAGGGCAGGGAATATTTTTTGAAAACAAGCAAACAAAAATCCTGACACACATTATAACAAGGAACAGGTTATTAAGGGAAGAAGTCATTTGATTTAACTCACACACTGGCACCTACAGAGGCAGGTGTACAATTCCTGGGTCCCATTAAAAAATAGCACAAGTTTTCTGCTCTACTTCTATGCCTGTCAGAGATAGACATGCTGCTACACACACTTGGCTCTCATAACCAGTGTGTGTGTGTGTGTGTGTGTGTCCAGACACGTGTGATACGCATGTGCTCAGATGTTTGAAAGAGAAAAAAGATGATAGAGCTTTGTGATTAACACATTTTGAAGAACTAAAGTTTATTTTGTCTTTATTACCCCTCTTTGAGGGATACAATCATTTACATTGCAAGTATATCACTTGGTTATTTAATACTAATCCCTCCCATGTGTTTTGCAGGGAAAACAACTGCCCTTTTTTCCCACAAGAATATTATAAACATCAGATGAGATAATATATAAACAACAATACTTAGAAGAGGACAGTGATAAATAATATCTGCCCTGAGGACTGTAAGGACAGATCCAGGTTATGGTAAGTTTGTAGCATGTGGGAAGATTCTAAAACTGGCAAAATGTATATTGGGAAGATTTAATAAAATATGAGTTTCAAATATCCACCAGGCAGCCCTGTAGAAGAGGAATTTGTCACTGGAAAAGGTAGAGCACAGAGTGAAGAGACATATTTCTGTGTAATAACAGACAGGACTCCGATCTCCCCAATGAAGGAACAGGTGCTCTGTTTAATTCATATTTGGCACCAGTCTCCCAGGTTTATCATTACCTTAAATCCCAATTACTTGTACAAAGAGATGTTTCACATATTTGCATTTCACATAACATTCACACTCACCTGTCAGCTCTTTGAGCATAAAGACTGTGTTATTCAGGCCTCATGTTCTCTATAGCTCTTTACATTTTGTCTTTCAGGTTGTGGATGCTCAATAACTATTTGTTAACAAAATATAAACTGAAACTGCTTTTCAAATATAAATCAAGTGTTGTGACACTAGTATGAATAGGACTCCTGCAGTCTTATCCCCTCTTAGAACCCTGAGTAGAGAATTGTATTGATTTGCTTATGCTCATTTCTTTGTTGATGCAGTATAGATGTTAATTTGCCGCTTGGATTGATTTTTTTTCTCTATGTTAACTAGCAGGAAGGTTCTATTTAAGGGGTTGGTGGAAGGGAAGGCTTGTTATTTCAAAATACTTCATTGCAGACAGGCAATCATCTTAGATGAAATTCCTTAAGTGCAGTTATCCAAACGTCTATTTCAGTCTTGGCAATAAAAGAGCCCTCACCAATGTCCAATGACCTATAAATCAGAGCTAGAAGAATTCTTTATGCAAATTAAATTTGTGCCACATTCATCAATAAAAA
Organism: Budorcas taxicolor; assembly: GCF_023091745.1. Classification (NCBI taxonomy): domain Eukaryota; kingdom Metazoa; phylum Chordata; class Mammalia; order Artiodactyla; family Bovidae; genus Budorcas; species Budorcas taxicolor. Next base: position 73,243,212 of record NC_068919.1, read on the forward strand.
AGAAAACAGCAAGAAGATTAAATTTGCAGCAGCCACACAAAGTAAAGGATTCCTGTATCTATTTGTAGGATATGTCAGTATGGCTTATTATTTTTTGAGATAGTGTACTTTGAAAGAATTAATGGGAAATGAGCTTTATGAATTGATTATTAAATGAGAGGGAGGGCGTAAAGAGAGTCAGGAATATAAAGTAGGCAACCAGTTTGATTAAACTTAGAAGCTTTAAAAGACTCACATAATAAAGTAAGAGACACTGATATTAATTTTACAGCAGTATTATAAACCCCAGGAATTAACTAATTATATTATAGAACAGTTTGTTCCTCCTCAGGTCCATTTTTCATTTTACATTTAAATAATAGATATTCAAACCTTTATCCATGTATTCAGGGTTTTTATCACTCCTTTAAAAAGTAAGCAAAATAAAAAGAAAGGGGGAAAATTATGTCACTTTACATTGATGGGAATGTACTACTACAAAATAAAATCACTATACCACTCTTTAACTAATAGAATATAACGTATTAACCCGCTAGTGGCTAGTAAGTGGAAATGGATCCAGACAACTTACCCGTTTTCTTAGATTGCAAGTAAGAGTGAGATTCCTTGAGAACGAGTTTGCAAAAGCTGTATAAAAGTCCAGGACTTTAAGCAAGGCTTCTCGCTTGATGATGTGGAGGTCACAGTATGTCAGTGCTCGGACATTGGCACAAGCGTGAGCAAGGGTAGTTTCCTTCCAGAAGATGTCTCCAAACACATCTCCTTTCCCTGGAAAATAGTTAAGATTCATACATTCAAGTACCTACACTAGTTTTTTTTTTTTTTTTTTATCCTAGTCATGTTCTTTTTTCGAATTCAGTTTCATATGTTACTGATCATTGAACATAATTTAAAGTCTAAGTATGCAACACCACATATGTACATATAACAATGCACAACACTTTCATATAATATGTAAAGTAACATCATCCTAAATTCAGTCTTTGATGGAAATCTCGAGTGACATGAATAAACGAAATCCAACAGAGAAGCCAAGAACCTCATTTTAAGAAATAGTTTTATTACCTTCTGCCACCTTAACTTTTCCCATTCTGACTAAAAGGAGCAAAGGTGACTTCTCAGTTTCATCTTTTTTTCTGCTCCTTCTGGTAGAAATGACAGTAAAATGCAATATGCAAGAACCTCCTGTTATAGCTTTATAAATCTGGAACTGACTCGACATATATTAAACATAAATTATTCAGCACCTAGGGCTTGTGCTGGAGGCAAACAAAAGCTCACCAAAACTGATTCTCCAAGGATGCCTTTCCCTCTTCACAGAACTAAACCTCATGCACAGCTTCAGAGCCCCTGGAGAGAGCTCTAGTTCACAATTACAGAACCAAAGAAACTAAGCTGGGTAAAACACAGAGGCCCAGATTTGCTATGCCATAAACAGTTCCATAAAGAGTGCTGTACTGTAGTCAAATGTGGATGTTAAAATAATAGAACACAGAAATCAACTATTTACTTCAGAGCAACACCCACTGGTGATCTGAAATCAACAGTTCACCATCCTGAGTCAAGAGTACTTAGTTGCCCAAACACAGGGAAATGAGGAAGCTTCAGAGTAAGTGCTAAAAGGTTTTTCTGCTGAGGCAGTTCCATACATGCCCCTGGCTTGTGAAGGGCCATCAACTGTGTTCTCCATTCTTCTGCAGGAAGGAGAAGGTTTTAAAGTGAAAAAGATGGGGAATATATCCAGGAGGGAAAAAAATATCTTTCTACAGTCACTCTTTCAAAGATTTATTTTTTATGTACTCTAACCACAGAGATAAGTGAAGATTAAAGTGAAGAATAAAACGTTCTCATCATGAAGATTAAAGTCAGAACTGACAGGAACTAAGGAAGAAGAAAGATGCCTTATAACACGTCAGGCATCAGACCAACAGAGAAAAGATAGCATGCAACCAGATAAATGAGAGAAAAAGAGAGAGAGAGAAAAAGAGACAGAAAGAGAGGCTGAGGTTAAGTGAGATTATGGATTCTTTGCCTACCCCACACAGAAAGTTTGGAAATCCTTATAGAACCAAGAGCCACTCTGGGATGGAGAGAGAAAACACATATATCACTGAGGGGGTAGTTAAAACCACTATGTGATCAAATGATCATCATAAAACAACCATGATAGATACTTAATAAATATTGAGCAATCTCATTTGTTTCCAGATTCTCCCAACATTTACTTTTTAGTTAGTGATGATGACCTTTTAAGCTGCTGCTGAACAGCTTAACTGTATGACAGTCACATATTTGTTCAAGGAAGGATTAGGGACCTGAGAGCCAAATAAGATGTCTAGGGTGATACAGCATCTAAACAATCCAGGGAGACTTTAACCATAGAAATTTAAAAGATAAACCCTACCTCCCCTCAACACAGATGAATTTTAGAGCTCCATTTTCTTTAAACTAGCAATTCCAATTACAGGTATTTATTTCAATTGCATTATCTGAAGTACCGAGTTCACTGAAGTGATATTTATAATTGCCAGAAAGGGTAGAAACAATATAAATGTGAGTAAAAATAAATAAATAACTGATGGAATATCATGCAGACACTAAACATCATAATTTTTTAAAGTGACAGCAAATTTGCCTCAGCACAGGAGTCAGTGTGACAGTCTCATAAAAATGACAGAGAAATGTTCACATTATGTGAAACAATAAAAGCAGAATATTAAATCATACATATAGTATAACCTCATGTTCAGTTCAGTTCAGTTCAGTCAGCCAGTCGTGTCCGACCTTTGCAACCCCATGAATCGCAGCACACCAGGCCTCCCTGTCCATCACCAACTCCCGGAGTTCACTCAGACTCACGTCCATCGAGTCAGTGATGCCATCCAGCCATCTCATCCTCGGTCGTCCCCTTCTCCTCCTGCCTCCAATCCCTCCCAGCATCAAAGTCTTCTCCAGTGAGTCAACTCTTCACATGAGGTGGCCAAAGTACTGGAGTTTCCGCTTTAGCATCATTCCTTCCAAAGAATCCCAGGACTGATCTCCTTCAGAATGGACTGGTTAGGCACCCTCTTCCCAGAAACACACACAAAGCAAATGTATCAAATAGTAGGTTTTCTTGTAAAAGGATAATTGTTGTTGTTCAGTCGCAAAGTCGTGTCACACTCTTTGTGACCCCATGAACTGCAGCACGCCAGGCTTCCCTGTCCTTTACTATTTGCCTAAGTTTACTCAGACTAATGTCCATCGAGTCAGTGATGTCATCCAACCATCTCATTCTCTGTGGCTCCCATTTCATCTTGCCCTCGATCTTTTCCAGCATCAGGAAAAGAGTTTGCTCTTCACATCAAGATAATGGATCAGTTTTACTACATCTTTTAATTTACATGTGCTATTTTTTAACCAGAAGAAATCAACTATTATTATTATAGTCCCCGGTGTTATGGAAATAACAGGTCTTTTAAAGGGCTGCTTTGAGCCACTATTGTGATTCCTCTCCCCCTATTGCCATTGTTACTCTTTTTATACTGGGTTTTACATTGAAGAGAGACAAATGGTTACATTTCTTTCTGAATCATTTCTGAAACGTTTTCTCAAGCTATCACTTATATTACAAGCTCTGACCTATTTATAAATACTCATTACTTTTCAACTATTTGATTTTCATGTATAGCAACAACAATAATTATTAGTGTCTTTGACCCAGTAATTTTGCTTCTGGGACTCAATCAAAAGATTTAAAACAAATGCATATAATATTCACTGAAGTGCTATTAACTATAACCTCAGATTGGCAAAAATAAATAAATTTAAAAATCCAAATACAACAGAAATCTATAGCTATGTATATATTAATTCATGAGAATTCAAACTAGTTTCAGAAATTCCATGCAAAAATGTAGATCTCATAATGTTAAGCAAAAAATAAAGATACAATTACGGTTACAGCTATAGTAAAGTACACAAAAATGAAACTGAAAATTTAATAGAATTTTCTATTAAAAGTCTATCTCGACACTTCTCCAAAGAAGACATACAGATGGCCAATAAAAACATGAAAAGATCTCAACATCACTAATTATTCAGTTCAGTTCAGTTCAGTCACTCAGTCGTGTCTGACTCTGCGACCCCATGAACTGCAGCACACCAGGCCTCCCTGTCCATCACCAACTCTGAGTCCACCCAAACCCATGTCCATTGAGTCAGTGATCCAATCCAGCCATCTCATCCTCTGTTGTCCCTTCTCCTCCTGCCCTCAATCTTTCCCAGCATCAGGGTCTTTTCTTTTTTTTTTTTAATTTTATTATTTATTTATTTATTTTTTATTTTAAAACCTTTAATACTTACATGTGTTCCCAAACATGAACCCCCCTCCCACCTCCCTCCCCATAACATCTCTGTGGGTCATCCCCATGCACCAGCCCCAACCATGCTGTATCCTGCGTCAGACATAGACTGGCGATTCAATTCTTACATGATAGTATACATGATAGAATGCCATTCTCCCAAATCATCCCACCCTCTCCCTCTCCCTCTGAGTCCAAAAGTCCGTTATACACAGCTGTGTCTTTTTTCCTGTCTTGCATACAGGGTCGTCATTGCCATCTTTCTAAATTCCACATATATGTGTTAGTATACTGTATTGGTGTTTTTCTTTCTGGCTTACTTCACTCTGTATAATCGGCTCCAGTTTCATCCATCTCATCAGAACTGATTCAAATGAATTCTTTTTAATAGCTGAGTAATACTCCATTGTGTATATGTACCACAGCTTTCTTATCCATTCATCTGCTGATGGACATCTAGGTTGTTTCCATGTCCTGGCTATTATAAACAGTGCTGCGATGAACACTGGGGTACATGTGTCTCTTTCAATTCTGGTTTCTTCGGTGTGTATGCCCAGCAGTGGGATGGCTGGGTCATAAGGTAGTTCTATTTGCAATTTTTTAAGGAATCTCCACACTGTTCTCCATAGTGGCTGTACTAGTTTGCATTCCCACCAACAGTGTAGGAGGGTTCCCTTTTCTCCACACCCTCTCCAGCATTTATTGCTTGCAGATTTTTGGATCGCAGCCATTCTGACTGGTGTGAAGTGGTACCTCATTGTGGTTTTGATTTGCATTTCTCTAATAATGAGTGATGTTGAGCATCTTTTCATATGTTTGTTAGCCATCCGTATGTCTTCTTTGGAGAAATGTCTATTTAGTTCTTTGGCCCATTTTTTGATTGGGTCATTTATTTTTCTGGAATTGAGCTTCATAAGTTGCTTGTATATTTTTGAGATTAGTTGTTTGTCAGTTGCTTCATTTGCTATTATTTTCTCCCATTCAGAAGGCTGTCTTTTCACCTTGCTGATATTTTCCTTTGTTGTGCAGAAGCTTTTAATTTTAATTAGATTCCATTTGTTTATTTTTGCGTTTATTTCCAGAATTCTGGGAGGTGGATCATAGAGGATCCTGCTGTGATTTATGTCGGAGAGTGTTTTGCCTATGTTCTCCTCTAGGAGTTTTATAGTTTCTGGTCTTACATTTAGATCTTTAATCCATTTTGAGTTTATTTTTGTGTGCGGTGTTAGAAAGTGATCTAGTTTCATTCTTTTACAAGTGGTTGACCAGTTTTCCCAGCACCACTTGTTAAAGAGATTGTCTTTACTCCATTGTATATTCTTGCCTCCTTTGTCAAAGATAAGGTGTCCATATGTGTGTGGATTTATCTCTGGGCTTTCTATTTTGTTCCATTGATCTATATGTCTGTCTTTGTGCCAGTACCATGCAGTCTTGATGACTGTGGCTTTGTAGTAGAGCCTGAAGTCAGGCAAGTTGATTCCTCCAGTTCCATTCTTCTTTCTCAAGATTGCTTTGGCAATTCGAGGTTTTTTGTATTTCCATACAAATCTTGAAATTATTTGTTCTAGTTCTGTGAAAAATATGGCTGGTAGCTTGATAGGGATTGCATTGAATTTGTAAATTGCTTTGGGTAGTATACTCATTTTTACTATATTGATTCTTCCGATCCATGAACATGGTATATTTCTCCATCTATTAGTGTCCTCTTTGATTTCTTTCATCAGTGTTTTATAGTTTTCTATATATAGGTCTTTAGTTTCTTTGGGTAGATATATTCCTAAGTATTTTATTCTTTTTGTTGCAATGGTGAATGGAATTGTTTCCTTAATTTCTTTTTCTACTTTCTCATTATTAGTGTATATGAATGCAAGGGATTTCTGTGGGTTGATTTTATATCCTGCAACTTTACTATATTCATTGATGAACTCTAGTAATTTTCTGGTGGAGTCTTTAGGGTTTTCCATGTAGAGGATCATCATGAGAAAATCCTTGAGGAGATAATAGTTGAAAACTTCCCTAAAATGGGGAAGGAAATAATCACCCAAGTCCAAGAAACACAGAGAGTTCCAAATAGGATAAACCCAAGGCGAAACACCCCAAGACACATATTAATTAAATTAACAAAGATCAAACACAAAGAACAAATATTAAAAGCAGCAAGGGAAAACAACAAATAACACACAAGGGGATTCCGATAAGGATAAGAGCTGATCTTTCAATAGAAACTCTTCAGGCCAGGAGGGAATGGCAAGACATACTTAAAGTGATGAAAGAAAATAACCTACAGCCCAGATTACTGTACCCAGCAAGGATCTCATTCAAATACGAAGGAGAAATCATAAGCTTTACAGACAAGCAAAAGCTGAGAGAATTCAGCACCACCAAACCAGCTCTCCAACAAATTCTAAAGGATATTCTCTAGACAGGAAACACGAAAAGGGTGTACAAACCCGAACCCAAAACAATAAAGTAAATGGTAACTGGATCATACTTATCAATAATTACCTTAAACGTAAATGGGTTGAACGCCCCAACCAAAAGACAAAGACTGGCCGAATGGATACAAAAACAAGACCCCTCTATATGCTGCTTACAAGAGACCCACCTCAAAACAAGGGACACATACAGACTGAAAGTGAAGGGCTGGAAAAAGATATACCATGCAAATAGAGACCAAAAGAAAGTAGGAGTGGCAATACTCATATCTGATAAAATAGACTTTAAAACAAAGGCTGTGAAAAGAGACAAAGAAGGCCACTACATAATGATCAAAGGATCAATTCAAGAAGAAGATATAACAATTATAAATATATATGTACCCAATATAGGAGCACCGCAATATGTAAGACAAATGCTAACAAGTATGAAAGGGGAAATCAACAATAACACAATAATAGTGGGAGACTTTAATACCCCATTCACACCTATGGACAGATCAACTAAACAGAAAATTAACAAAGAAACTCAAACTTTAAATGATACATTAGATCAATTAGACCTAATTGATATCTATAGGACATTTCACCCCAAAACAATGAATTTCACCTTTTTTTCAAGTGCTCATGGAACCTTCTCCAGGATAGATCACATCCTGGGCCATAAATCTAAACTTGATAAATTCAAAAAAATCGAAATCATTCCAAGCATCTTTTCTGACCATAATGCATTAAGATTAGATCTCAATTACAGGAGAAAAACTACTAAAAATTCCAACATATGGAGGTTGAAAAACACACTTCTGAATAACCAACAAATCACAGAAGAAATCAAAAAAGAAATCAAAATATGCATAGAAACTAATGAAAATGAAAACACAACAACCCAAAACCTGTGGGACACTATAAAAGCAGTGCTAAGAGGAAAGTTCATAGCAATACAGGCATACCTCAAGAAACAAGAAAAAAGTCAAATAAATAACCTAACTCTACAACTAAAGCAACTAGAAAAGGAAGAATTGGAGAACCCCAGAGTTAGTAGAAGGAAAGAAATCTTAAAAATTAGGGCAGAAATAAATGCTAAAGAAACAAAAGAGACCATAGCAAAAATCAACAAGGCCAAAAGCTGGTTCTTTGAAAGGATAAATAAAATTGACAAACCACTAGCCAGACTCATCAAGAAGCAAAGAGAGAAAAATCAAATCAATAAAATTAGAAATGAAAATGGAGAGATCACAACAGACAACACAGAAATACAAAGGATCATAAGAGACTACTATCAGCAGTTGTATGCCAATAAAATGGACAACATGGAAGAAATGGACAAATTCTTAGAAAAGTATAATTTTCCAAAACTGAACCAGGAAGAAATAGAAAATCTTAACAGACCCATCACAAGCACGGAAATTGAAACTGTAATCAGAAATCTTCCAGCAAACAAAAGCCCAGGTCCAGACGGCTTCACAGCTGAATTCTACCAAAAATTTCGAGAAGAGCTAACACCTATCCTCCTCAAACTCTTCCAGAAAATTGCAGAGGAAGGTAAACTTCCAAACTCATTCTATGAGGCCACCATCACCCTAATGCCAAAACCTGACAAAGATGTCACAAAAAAAGAAAACTACAGGCCAATATCACTGATGAACATAGATGCAAAAATCCTCAACAAAATTCTAGCAATCAGAATCCAACAACACATTAAAAAGATCATACACCATGACCAAGTGGGCTTTATCCCAGGGATGCAAGGATTCTTCAATATCCGCAAATCAATCAATGTAATTCACCACATTAACAAATTGAAAAATAAAAACCATATGATTATCTCAATAGATGCAGAGAAGGCCTTTGACAAAATTCAACATCCATTTATGATAAAAACTCTCCAGAAAGCAGGAATAGAAGGAACATACCTCAACATAATAAAAGCTATATATGACAAACCCACAGCAAACTTTATCCTCAATGGTGAAAAATTGAAAGCATTTCCCCTAAAGTCAGGAACAAGACAAGGGTGTCCACTTTCACCGCTACTATTCAACATAGTTCTGGAAGTTTTGGCCACAGCAATCAGAGCAGAAAAAGAAATAAAAGGAATCCAAATTGGAAAAGAAGAAGTAAAACTCTCACTGTTTGCAGATGACATGATCCTCTACATGGAAAACCCTAAAGACTCCACCAGAAAGTTACTAGAGCTCATCAATGAATATAGTAAAGTTGCAGGATATAAAATCAACACACAGAAATCCCTTGCATTCCTATACACTAATAATGAGAAAGTAGAAAAAGAAATTAAGGAAGCATCAGGGTCTTTTCAAATGAGTCAGCTCTTTGCATCAGATGGCCAAAGTCATTATTACAGAAATGTAAATCAAAACTACAGTGAGATACACATCATGCCAGTCATAATGGCCATCATCAAGAAAATCTACAAACAATAAATTCTAAAGAGGATGTGGAGGAAAGGGAACCCTCTTGCACTGTTAGCGGAATGTAAATAAAGCCGTTCTGGAGAACAGAATGGAGATTCCTCAAAAGACTAGGACTAAAACTACCATATGACCCAGGCATCCCAACTGCTGAGAGATATGCTGGGTGTATATGCTGAGAAAAACAGCAATTCAAAAAGACACATGTACTACAATGTTCACTGCAGCACTGCTTACAATAATCAGGACATAGAAGCAACCTAGATGTCTATCAACAGATGAATGAATAAAAGAAGTATGGTACATATATACAATGGAATATTACTCAGCCATAAAAAGGAACAAATTTTAGTCAGTTGTAGTGAGGTGGATAAACCTAGATCCTGTTATACAGAGTAAAATAAGACAGAAAGATAAAAATATATAGAATATATTAAAGCATATATATGGAATGTAGAAAAATAGTACTCATGAAACTATTTGCAGGGAAGAAGGAATAGAGAAACAGATATGGAGGACAGACTTGTGGACACAGAGGGGGAAGGGAGGGTAGAATGAATTGAGAAAGTAGCATTGACATATACATACTACCATGTGTGAAAATAGCTAGCTAGTGGGAAGCTGCTGTGTAACAGAGGGAGTCCAGCCTGGCACTCTGTGACGACTTAGAGAGGAGGAAGAGGGGTGGGGTGGGAGGGAGTTTCAAGAGGGAGGAGATATAAATAAAGAGTTATGACTGATTCTTGATGTTACACAGCAGAAAACAACAAAACATTGTAAAGCAATTATCCTCCAATAAAACATCTACTATTCCTTAATTTCTTATAGAAGAGTAATCTTGATGGACACAAAATTATTATGTTTTATTATTCTATGTTAGTCTATAGGGTATATTATAGGTTACTATTATTTATCAATTGATAATAAATTGTGTTAAAAATCAAAAGGCACATAAGACAAAAGAAAATGCATATAACTATTTCAGAAATTGGCTTCAAGTGATGTGTTCATTGTTTTCCTTCTCTCTACTTTTTGTTTTCTAAATTTTTTCTAATGAATTTTTTATATAAAAATAACAAATTATGTTCACAGATGTTTTTCCTTATAGTTTTTAGTGGGACTGAATTAATAAAGTAGGTACACATATCTGCAGAACAGTAAATAAATATCCATTAATAAATAAGTGTATCATCAATAGATAAAAGATACTCAATATATACATAAATTTCCCTTTGCCACTATAGATCATTTTAAATTGTGGAGGCATTCAAATGTCTGTTATATGTTTTATTTTACCTAAATCGATGAAATTAAAATTCTCACCATATTTCTATCAACATTTTAAAATTTAAATTCTTTATCTTTTTTAGTATCATGGGGAAATAAAAAGTCTATGAGGCTGAAAAGTAACACGGGAAGTTAACCGACTCAACCACAGTAAAATTAGCCTCTGCTCCTCTCCCTAAAAAATGTCTAGAGAAGCATAGCAAAATTGATAAATATGAATTATCCTACTCCAAACATGAGAACTCATGTTACATATAAGTAATACTGATTGTTTTCTAATACAGAATTTCCATTAGGACACACAGTGTATCAATCAGACATTAATTAAACTATTTTTCTTTATCCAGTTTTCCATATCACCTAATTGTCACTTAATTCACAACTTTTAAGGCACTTGTGGGAAGATGGTTGTCACATAACTCAACTAACAAATTTACAACCTGACTAATGTTCCTCAGGAAATATTATGCACATTTATGCTGAGTAACATGCAGGAATCACAGCAGTGAAGACACAGGGTTATGTATGGACTGTCGAATAGAAAAACACCCTTTTTTTCATCACAAAGGCTTTGTACACTTTTAGAACTGGGAAATCCTGTTCATCCTCTTAACTATAGAATATTTGATATTAGTTTTTAGGTCAGCTCCCTCTGGGTGCAAATAGTTTCATCTATAAACATTTTAGAGTTTGAGAAAACTAACCTTCTCCCAAAGTGCTAAAATTAGTAGAAAAGCTCACACTCTAAATGAAAGTTGTTGTTTGGTCTATTTATATTTTCTCAGTTCTTTGCATCAAGTCTTATGAATCATTTCACTTCCAAACCACAGGAAACTGGATTGTAAAATAGAAGAAAATGTAACAATTTATACAGCAGAAAGCTGGAAAATTTAAGACAAAATAGAGACAAATAGTTACAACGTAATTAAAGGAGTAATACAGATCATAGTATGCCAGTCCCCTGATGTGCTGATTTAACAGTGTTTTTATTTTAATGTAAAACACATCATTTGATGAGTTGATGATATAGATAAAATGAATTCATAAAAATTATCTCAGTTATTCATCAATGAGTACAGCGATCCACTATAGCCAATGACTTCCTAAAAATAGAGTGCTTGAGGCTACTTAGGTAGTTTTCTGTGACTATATGTGATACAGTGATAGCTCTATTTAACAATTCGTCTATAGAACGGACTTAATTCACCTATTTACTTTTATTAGTCAGCCCTTCACTATAACAGATTGTTGTAGTCGGCTCATAAACTTTATTGTGAATTCATATGCACAAAAATTCATTTATAAATTAACAAAACTAAGAGTTCTTAAATTGTGTGATTTTAAATTGACTTTGACTTTATAAACAGCAAATGTTATAAAGTAATATTTTGAAGGAAAAGAACATGATGAGCACTAAAACTCAGAGATTATATAGGTGTGTTAGAATAGAGTTTTTGAAACATTTAGAACTGATGCCTGCCAGTCTTTAGTGATTGATCTTGTTGAAAAATTATAACAGATGCAAATCTGACACCTTGAGAGAAGCAAATAATTCTTATCTACCTAAAAAATTACTGATTTAGCTTATGAATTTTTATTGACATGCACAAAGAATGAGCCAAATAGTTCTCATTAAGTGGATGTATAAAAACAGAAAGTATTCTGATGAATAAGTGAAGGACAATGGCAGCTACCTTTGCGAAGGTAGAAGATGTGGTAATAAGCAGGCTGAAAATCCTGAATTTGGCACTATTAGTATTAAGAACAAATTGGTTATATACAGAAATCTGAACATGTGTCCAAATCAAGAAAGTTAGTAGCATATTATTTTTTTTAAGTCTAAGTAAGAGACTAAATTAAAAAGTAGTTGAGTCTTAAAATTCTATTTTCTCTTTCAAAGAAAGTATTCAGAGTTGAGACTTATTATAATTTCATACTACTTTCACATCTGTCAAATGGGAGAAATGATGGCTGTCCACTTCACCCCATTCAATGAATGGAGCTAGCATCCTAACCCTAACTCTAGCACTACACTTAAGCTAGAAAAATGTGTTTTATACTGTGGGGGAAAAGACATGCAGAAAATAGAAATCCTGCTCTCAAGAATTTTTAAGTATATAATACAAGAGACATGTCCAAAAAATATAAGTACTGTAGGATCAGGAATGACAAAGTACATAAGAGAAAATGTTTATTTTTAATTCAAGGGAGTTTCGTTAAGACCTCACAAGTAAAATAGTGTGTGAGTTTAATCACAGTGGAGACTTTGAGAGAAGAGCAGTATTTTTTTTTGTGGAAGAGCAGCATGAACATGATTTGCCCAGGGCATGATGAGCAGTGTTACCCCGATACTAGAACCCTATGGGATGTAGAGAGAAGGCCACGTCCAGAGGGAAAAAAGAGCATCCAAGACGGAGAAACATTAGTGCTGTGCAACAGTCTGCTTCATCCTGTTCGAAAGACAGAACCACCAGAACTGTTTCAAGTAAAGACAGTCATGGCCTATTCGGTGCTTTAGTGATGGTATGAAGCGTGTCAAAGGAAGTACTGCTACATCACTGAGAGACAACCATATGATATTTCAGAGATTACAGACATGTGACTTCACCTTGCCTCACAACCACTCATCACAAGTTAAGACAGTGACAAGATTAAAGAGGAAAGAAAGATATAAAGGACATGATAGTAGAAAACAAAAGCTCCATGATTTGTCTGTTGATGCGAGTGAGATCGAGGGAGTAACATATTTAAAATAGTCTAGGAAGAAATATGAACCAAGAATTCCATACCCAGCAAAACTGATTTTCAAGAGCTCAGGGATTTTGCTCCCATGGATTTTCCCCAAGATTAGTGAATATCCTTTAGACAACTAAATTACCTAGAGAGACACTGATACAGACTAGTGGTAGCCCTAACTATATAGTTACTTGCAGAATTAAGACTAAACAAAGGTTAAAGGGAAAGGGTACAGTATGCTATGCTATAGGCTCTGAAAATATAGAGTTAGTACAGCTGCTAAAAATAATGATGGGTGGGGAAGAATGGGAAAACAAGCATATGCAAAAATCTTTATATGTATTTTCAGTAATTATACTGGTGGTAATGGTATTAGTATGTTATTCTGAGGTTGCTATATTTGTAATGTCACATAAAGCAACTGAGCATTTATGCAATACTTTAATTTGATCATCCCCAGCATTCTTAATATGGAAGAAGTAGTTGAAGATGTAATACAGAAGTGAATAAATAAAGCCCTACTATATTGAATTTTAGTTAAATATAATCTGTATTAACTCATTAGAAATTTTATTTTATCTATCTATATATATGGGTGTATATACACATATATACAGAGACACAGACACAGATACGTCTTTCTCCTCATTTTATTTATTAAATGGACCAAGAAACAATGACTGACTCAGTAGCTGTGAATATCTGTAGGACCAAAACTGTGAAATAAATTTCACAAAAAATGAATTCAAGCTTCTTGGAGAAATGCATCAGGTGTGAGGCAGATTTATACAAGATGAGGATCTGCTCATACTGCATAGCAATGAAGTCATCAAAGACTACTGTATCAAAAAGACATAGGAGCCAACTTGAAGGGGCTCTAACTTGGCAAAGACAGGACACTGGCATTTCAATAATGGTCAAAATTGTAATGCACTGAAATTCATTTGTTTAAATTCATTAGTCCATAAAGATATTTTTAAGGAACTATCTAGGTACCCTTAAAGGACAAGAAACCAACTGGCTATCTTAAAAGCTGGTAAATAATGGAAAAGTATTAAGTATATGTGCAGTCACTCCTATGTGAACTGCATGCGGCTGCTAAGTCGCTTCAGTCGTGTCTGACTGCCATAGACGGCAGCCCACCAGCCTCCTCTGTCCCTAGGATTCTTCAGGCAAGAATACTGGAGTGGGTTGCCATTTCCTTCTCCTGTGAACTGCATACTGGGTAACCAAATAGTAGTTGAGAGGTGACTCTTTATAAAAGCACTCCAATCAAAAACAAAAATATAAACTAGAATAATTCCCTTTTGCAACTCCCAATGAGTTAATGGAGCTAGGCATTGAGTATTGACAGTTGCTGCTGCTGCTGCTAAGTCACTTCAGTCATGTCCGACTCTGTGCGACCCCATGGACGGCAGCCCACCAGCTCCCCCATCCCTGGGATTCTCCAGGCAAGAGCACTGGAGTGGGTTGCCATTTCCTTCTCTAATGCATCAAAGTGAAAAGTGAAAGTGAAGTCGCTCAGTCGTGTCCAACCCTCAGCGACCCCATGGACTGCAGCCTTCCAGGCTCCTCCGTCCATGGGATTTTCCAGGCAAGAGTACTGGAGTAGGGTGCCATTGCCTTCTCCGTGACAGTTGCTAACAAAACAAAAATACAGCTAAAGACAAAAATACGTGTCATCTGATGAAGGAACACAGACCCACTTATAATCTTGCAAAGGGATTGAACCTGAGTCTGATGAGGGCTCTGGATCCAGCTGCTAGTTGACAGGAAATAGAGAGGATGGAGAAACCTGCTAAATGACAGTCAGGATGCAATCAGCAGAGTCCAGACTGTGGGAACTCTGCAGGACAAAGGGCTCAGGGTCTTCAGCAAACAATTATAAAGAAAAGAAAGGGGTAAAGGAGGAACTTGCAGATTTAAATGACAGATCAAATTCAGAAGTAGGGGAATTAAACTTGGTGTTTAGAATGGATCACAAGGTGTAACTTCTCCCAGGTGGATGGAGATTGTACAAGGTCTTTCACTTGACCTGTGAGACAGTCACAGGATCTTTGAACTACAGAGCTTCATTAGGTTATATGTTTAAATTGTTATACTTTATGAACCTGTTTTTTAGTTTACAAATTAAAAAATTCTAGTAGTTTTGATGTGCACCTACTCACTAACACCTCCACCTCCATATACCAAAAGAAGACTGACTTCTCAATGGCATTCACAGAGCAAGTCAACAAACACCTACAATATACTAGCTTTGATCTTCTCAGTGACAAAACAAAACCAACTTATTAAACTTGTAATTAGTTAAACTTTCAATTTCTTAAAGGCTAAAGCACACTTGATACTTTTTGAGAAAATACGAAATGATGGGCTTGACTAAGGGAAGGCAGGGTAGAGAAGCATAGTGGGAGCAAGACACTGGTATGTAGGTAGGTATAAGAAATCTAGAAAAATAAAGATGAAGCTTTCTAAACATGGATGCCATGACTTCAGAAAAACAGAAGAGCAATGAGAAAAGCAAGACAAGCCTTCCAACTCTATCCAGGAACTGTTAGCACTTAAGGGAAGAGTGGAGGATTAAGCATAGGAACTGAGACAAGTCACCAGACCAGTACAGACTCAAGGAGTGGAAAAATAGACTCCACGTCTTCACGGAAGAAACTGAAAAGATTTGTAGCCATTCTTGCAATCGTGATGCATCCATCACATTCATACCCACCAACTAGATGGACTCTGAAATTTTCCAATACCCACATGAAAGACAGAACTTAATATCCTCATCTCATGTTCTGAGGGCTCATGTCAGTTCTCCCCAGACCTAAACACCTTTAGGGGGTAAACTAGTCACTTGGAGCAGGGCCATATCTGTAGACATTTAGTAGCTGATTAACCATCTTACACTTCGGTTAAAAAAAAAAAAAAAACTGTAAAGTGGAGTCACTCAGTTGTGTCTGACTCTTTGTGACGCCATGGACTATATATAGCCTACCAGGTTCCTCCGTCCATGGGATTCTCCAGGCAAGAATACTGGAGTGGGTTGCCATCTCCTTCTACAGGGGATCTTCCTAACCCAGGGATAGAACCCAGGTCTCCTGCATTGCAGGCAGACGCTTTATCCTCTGAGCCACCAGGGAAGCCCTTTTACACTTTACTTTTTATGGTACTTTTTTTAAGATATGATTTATTTTTTATTGATTCACAATTAAGCAATTGATTTTAATTTATCAATTAAATTATTAATAAATTTAGTTTATTTAATTTATTAATTGATTTGTTTAATTGTAAATAGTTAATTTATGATTTTGTGTTAATTACTGGTATGGTATTTAACAGTGTTGTTAGAAGAAAAGCTTATTTTTGGCTGTGTGGCATGTGGGATCTTAGTTCCTCAACAATGGATCAAACCCATGGCCCCTGAATGGAAGAGCAGAATCTTAACCACTGGACCTTGAGAGAAGTCCCAGAAAAAAATATTTTTAGTAAAAGGGAACAAAGCGGTAAAGTTAATATTCGGCACTCTAATTTTTGTCAAGATTAAACCAAAATTTCAAATTCTATTTTAAAATTCCTGGTAAAGAAAGCATCACATTTGAAATGTGATGGTTAAGAGAATGGACACTGAGTCAGACAAATCTGGGTTCAAATCCTACACCCACCATTCATTTTCTAGGCATGACCTAGGGTGACTCACTGACACTGCAAAGCACTGGCTTCTTCATCTGTAAGATGAATTCCCTAGGGCTCAGATGGTAAAGAATCTGCCTGCAATGCAGGAGATGACCTCGGTTCGATACCTGGGTCAGGAAGGCTCCCTGGAGAAGGGAATGGCAACTTACTCCAATATTCTTCCCTGGAGAATGCCATGGACAGAAGTGCCTGGTGGGCTACGTGTATGGGGGTCACAAAGAATCAGACACAACTGAGCAACTAACAAGATGACTATACTAAACACTTTTTTCACAGATAAATTAGAGAATCTGATGTAATAATATTTATAAGATAGTGAATATTTAACAACTATTAGTATTTAAACCAAATTTTCAAAGGAGTCTAGGGGTCTAGACTGTATTTCTCAAAAATATACTTTAAAAGCTGTGATAGGAAATCTTAAAATCCAAACATATCTAGGTGTTTAAATTGTACTTAAGCATGGGCATGTTCAATTACTAACTAGAGATAAGATGTTTCTTTCTATAAGTCCCTTTTAACCCTAAAGCATTGATATTCCAATAAATAATACTAATTTGTAGATCTATCCATTCCAGTTGATGGTAAAAGTAATGGCAATTTCATGAATTAAAGCCAAATTCCCTTCCAAAGGAAAAAAATTTTCTACCATGGCAAACAACCAGAGTGTAAGTTCAATTCTTTCTTGATACTGGGAGTTGCTAATGGAGAACAAGGAAACGGTGTTTTAGTAAAGAGTTTTTAGTGGCCTGAGATATTTATCATTTATCCCTTCGTATTCTCCATGTTCAAATTGCCCAACTAACAGTAGGGAAGTGTTTTCTCAGTTTGTATTAGATCTATGCTAAAGCTAGGATCCTAGAGACACACGTTTTACAAAAACCACATAGATGAAAGAGAAACAGAGGGTAGTCAGTATCTCAAGATAAAACAAAGAAAATGGCAACAGAATACAACACAAGAACTAAAACAGCTGTAAAAACAACTTAATGGCAAAACGAAGTGCTGAATAATTTGGCTCATTGAACCCTTACTGCTGCTGCTGCTGCTAAGTCACTTCAGTCGTGTCTGACTCTGTGCGACCCCAGAGATGGCAGCCCACCAGGCTCCCCCGTCCCTGGGATTCTCCAGGCAAGAACACTGGAGTGGGTTGCCATTTCCTTCTCCAATGCATGAAAGTGAAAAGGGAAAGTGAAGTCACTCAGTCATGTCTGGCTCAGCGAACCCATGGACTGCAGCCCACCAGGCTTCTCCATCCATGGGATTTTCCAAGAGTACTGGAGTGGGTTGCCATTGCCTTCTCTTAACCTTTACTGAGAACCTATTAAAGAGGTCCTTATCACAGATTCCCTGGCGGCTCAGATGGTAAAGCGTCTGCCTGCAATGCAGGAGACCTCGGTTCTATCCCTGGGTCAGGAAGATCCCCTGGAGAAGGAAATGGCAACCCACTCCAGAACTCTTGCCTGGAAAATTTCATGGATGGAGGAGCCTGGTAGGCTACAGTCCATAGGGTTGTGAAAAGTTGGACAAGGCTGAGCAACTTCACCTTATCACAGATGACAGAGAGACAAAAATGAGTAAGACCTTTCAAGTACTCACAACACAGTAGAAGAATAAAAGTAAAAGACAGATGAAGAACCCTGTATAGGCATGTAATGGAAGCCCAGATTAGAGGTACTTAGTCCAGACCAGGGAAAAAAGGGAGAGGGTAAAAGAAGATGAAGAAGCAAGAGTCAGACAAAAAGAGGAGAAAAGATGTTTTAATCAAAGAAGCAGTGTATGCAATTGCTTGCCAGGAAGAGAGAACATGGTGCTCTGAAAATTTTCTGTAATTCAATATGGTGAAAAGAGAGCAGGAATAGGGAATGGCACAAATCAGGCTGGAAAGCAGGGCAGACCTGAACCTAAAAGGCCTCACAGTCTAGGCTAAAAGTCATGTTTTTATCCTGAAGGGGCTAAAAAGCCAATCCTAACTAAGAGACTAAAAAGACATTCTATATTTTAGAAAAATTATTCTGATGGCAGCATAACATAGAACTGGAGGTTCAAGTTGACAACAGATAGCAAATAGATAGGCCGTTCAGATGGTAGCCATGACCCAGAACCGAAATTTTAAGAGCAGTGGTCATGGGAAAGGACATTCAGTTCAGTTCAGTCGCTCAGTCATGTGCGAATCTGCAACCCCATGGACTGCAGCAAGCCAGGCTTCCCTGTCCATCACCAACTCCTGGAGCTGAATCAAACTCATGCCCATTGAATCAGTGATGTCATACAACCTTCTCATCCTCTGACATCCCCTACTCCGCCTGCCTTCAGTCTTTCCCAGTGTCAGGGTCTTTTCAAATGAGTCAGTTCTTCATATCAGGTGGCCAAAGTATTGGAGCTTCAGCTTCAACATCAGTCTTTCCAATGAATATTCAGGACTGATTTCCTTTTAAGATTGACTGCTTTGAATTTGCGGTCTAAAGAACCCTCAAGAGTCTTCTCCAAACACCACAGTTCAAAAGCATCAATTCTTCGGTGACAGCTTTCTTTACAGTCCAACTCTCACATCCATACATGACTACTGGAAAACCCATTTGCTTTGACTAGATGGACCTTTGTTGGCAAAGTAATGTCTCTACTTTGTAATCTGCTCTTGAGGTTAGTCACAGCTTTTCTTCCAAGAGCAGTGCAGTTCAGTTCAGTTGCTCAGTCATGTCTGACTTTTTGCGAACGCAGGGACTGCAACACGCCAGGCCTCCCTGTCCATCACCAACTCCCAAAGTTTACTCAAATTCAAGTCCATTGAGTCAGTGATGCCATCCAACCATCTCATCCTCTGTCATCCCATTCTCCTCCTGCCATCAATCTTTTCCAGCATCAGGGTCTTTTCAAATGAGTCACCTCTTCCCAACAGGTGGCCAAAGTAGTGGACTTTCAGCTTCAACATCAGCCCTTCCAATGACTACCCAGGACTGATTTCCTTTAGCACGGACTGGTTGGATCTCCTTGCAGTCCAAGAGACTCTCAAGAGTCTTCTTCAACACCACAGTTCAAAAGCACCAATTCTTTCTTAGTCCAAATCTCACATTCATACATGACTACTGCAAAAACTGACCTTTGTTGGCAAAGTAACATCTCTGATTTTTAATATGCTATCTAGGTTGGGCATAACTGTTCTCCCAAGGAGTAAGCATCTTTTAATTTCATGACTGCAGTCACCAGATGCAGTGATTTTGGAGCCCAAAAAATAACGTCTGCCACTGTTTCCACTGTTTCTCCATCTATTTGCCATGAAGTGATGGGACAAGATACCATGATCTTAGATTTCTGAATGTCCAGTTTTAAGGCAATTTTTTCACTCTCTTCTTTCACTTTCATTAGAAGCTTTTTAGTTCTTCTCTAATTTCTGCCATAAGGGTGGTATCATCTGCATATCTGAGGTTATTGATATTTCTCCCAGCAATCTTGATTCCAGCTTGTGCTTTCTCCAGCCCAGCATTTCTCATGATGTACTCTGCATATAAATTAAATAAGCACAGTGACAGTATACAGTCTTGAGGTACTCTTTTTCTTATTTGGAACCAGTCTGTTGTTCCATGTCCAGTTCTAACTGTTGCTTCCTGACCTGCATATAGGTTTCTCAAAAGGCAGGTCAGGTGATCTGGTATTCCCATCTCTTTCAGAATTTTCCACAGTTTGTTGTGATCCACACAGTCAAAGGTTTTGGCATAGCCAATAAAGCAGAAATAGATGTTTTTATGGATCTCTCATGCTTTT
The DNA here is from genome assembly GCF_023091745.1 of Budorcas taxicolor. Taxonomy (NCBI): domain Eukaryota; kingdom Metazoa; phylum Chordata; class Mammalia; order Artiodactyla; family Bovidae; genus Budorcas; species Budorcas taxicolor. The sequence goes on from NC_068919.1 coordinate 73,263,894, forward strand.
TTTTTGATGATCCAGCAGATGTTGGCAATTTGATCTCTGGTTCCTCTGCCTTTTCTAAAACCAGCTTGTACATATGGAAGTTCATGGGTCACATATTGTTGAAGCCTGGCTTAGAGAATTTTGAGCATTCCTTTACTAGCATGTGAGATGAGTGCAATTGTGTGGTAGTTTGAGCATTCTTTGGCATTGTCTTTCTATGGAATTGGAATGAAAACTGACCTTTTTCAGTCTTGTGACCACTGCTGAATTGCTGACATATTGTGTGTAACACTTTCACAGCATCATGTTTTAGGATTTGAAATAGCTCAACTGTAATTCCATCACTTCCATTAGCTTTGTTCAAAGTGATGCTTTCTAAGGCCTACTTGACTTCACATTCCAGGATATCTGGCTCTAGGTGAGTGATCACACCATCATGATTATCTGGGTCATGAAGATCTTTTTTGTACAGTTCTGTGTATTCTTGCCAGCTCTTCTTAATATCTTCTGCTTCTGTTAGGGTCTAGACAATTTCTGTCCTTTATTGAGCCTATCTTTACATGAAATGCTCCCTTGGTATCTCTAATTTTCTTGAAGAGATCTCTAGTCTTCCCCCATTCTATTGTTTTCCTCTATTTCTTTGCACTGATCACTGAGGAAGGCTTTCTTATCTCTCCTTGCTATTCTTTGGAACTCTGCATTCGAATGGGTATATCTTTCCTTTCTTCCTTTGCTTTTTGCTTCCCTTCTTTTCACAGCTATTTATAAGGCCTCCTCAGACTGCCATTTTGCTTTTTTGCGTTTCTTTGGGGATGGTCTTGATCCCTGTCTCCTGTACAATGTCGCAAGCCTCTGTCCATAGTTCATCAGGCACTCTGTCAATCAGATCTAGTCCCTTAAATCCATTTCTCACTTCCATTGTATAATTGTTAGGGATTTAATTTAGGTCATACCTGAATGGTCTGGTGGTGTTCCATACTTTCTTCAATTTGAGTCTGAATTTGGCAATAAGGAGTTCATGATCTGAGCCACAGTCAGCTCCTGGTCTTGTTTTTGTTGACTGTATAGAGCTTCTCCATCTTTGGCTGCAAAGAATATAATCAATCTGATTTTGGTCTTGACCATCTGGTGATGTTCATGTGTAGAGCCTTCTCTTGTGTTGTTGGAAGAGGGTGTTTGCTATCACCAGTGTGTTCTCTTGGCAAAACTCTATTAGCCTTTGCCCTGCTTCATTCTGTACTCAAAGGTAAAATTTGCCTGTTAGGCCAGGTGTTTCTCGACTTCTACTTTTGCATTCTAGTCTCCTATAATGAAAAGGATATCTTTTTTGGGTGTTAGTTCTAGAAAGCCTTGTAGGTCTTCATAGAACCATTCAACTTCAGCTTCTTCAGCATTACTGGTCGGGGCACAGACTTGGATTACTGTGATATTGAATGGTTTGCCTTGGAAACTAACAGAGATCATTCTGTCATTTTTGAGATTGCACCCAAGTACTGCATTTATAGACTTTTTGTTCACTATGATGGCTACTCCATTTCTTCTAAGGGATTCTTGCCCACAGTAGTAGATATAATGGTCATCTGAGTTAAATTCACCCATCCCAGTTCATTTTAATTCACTGATTCCTAAAATGTTGACATTCACTCTTGCCATCTCCTGTTTGACCGCTTCCAATTTGCCTTAATTCATGGACCTAACATTCCAGGTTCCTGTGCAATATTGCTCTTTACAGCATCAGACCTTGCTTCCATCACCAATCACAACCACACCTGGTTGTTGTTGTTGTTGCTTTGGCTCCATCTCTTGATTCTTTCTGCAGTTATTTCTCCACTGATCTCCAGTAGCATATTGGGCACCTACCGACCTGGGGAGTTCATCTTTCAGTGTCCTATCTTTTTGCCTTTTCATACTGTTCATGGGGTTCTCAAGGCAAGAATACTGAAGTGGTTTGCCATTCCCTTCTCCAGGGGACCTCATTTTGTCAGAACTCTCCACCATGACTCGTCCATCTTGGATGGCCCTCCATAGAAAGGACATTAAGTGTAGGTTAAAGAGACACCAAGAAAATAGAATGAACAAGGTCCGTTTTGAAGGATGGTAGGGAAAGGGTGGGAACTTAAGTCTAAACGCTGTGCTGTTGTTTAGTCACTAAGTCGTGTCCAACTCTTGGTGACCCCATGGACTGTAGCCCACCAGGTTCCTCTGTCCATGGGATTTCTTAGGCAAGAATATTGGAGTGAGTTGCCATTTCCTTCTCCTAGATGTCTTCCCAACCCAGAGATCAAACCCAGGTATCCAGCACTGTCAGGAGGACTTTTTTCCTCTTTTTTTTTTTTTAAACTACTGAGGCAGCTGGGAACCCCCTAAGTCTAAATTACCAGATAATAAAGACTATATTTTACCTTAAAATCTACATACTGAGGAACTCTAAAGTGTACAATATAAGCTATAGACAAACAATGTTTTACTCAATCCTTAGAAAGTTTAAAAGAAGACAGGCATGAGTTTTTTAAAGCAAACAGTTGGTTTACTTTCATAAAAATGTCTAAATTAACTAAGTTCATCATCATCACAATATGTACGGCAAACTTACCTCGTTCATAGTACAGCATTTCAAAACAAAGAAATGTGGATACAAAAGAGAATAATTTTCTGGAGCTTGGGAAAAGCCCTCTAAAGAATTTAAGTGTGAAACACTTGACTTTCAACAAGTATATGGGAAGAAATCTTAGCCACACACTAAAGTAACATTTTCACAGATTCTCAAAATAGAAGAATATTAGTCATCACATCTCAGGTTTCTGTTTGTGGGGGGGCGATAAAAATAAGAAGTAGATTTTGAGTTCTTATGTTTTCTTCAAGAGAAATTTTCAAATTCTTTGAAGAATTTATGTTTTCTTTGATAACTGAAAATATTTATAAGAGATGAACTGATTCTAAATAACGATTCTAATTAAAATGGAATCTTTACCCAGGTAATAGAAATTACACTTTTCATATTACTGTTTGGGTTGTATGTGTGCGCTCAGTCTTGCCCAACTCTCTATGGACTCCATGGACTATAGACCAGCAGGCTCCTAAGTCCATGGAGTTTTCCAGGCAAGGATACTTCAGTCAGGTTGCCATTTACTACTCCAGGGGATCTTCTTCACCCAGGGATTGAACTTATGTCTCCTGTATTGGAGGCAGATTCTTTATCACTGTGCCACCTGGGAAGCCATTTTGTATTATTAAGTTCATTAAATTCTGTCTCTTTCTTCTTCTCTTATGCCTTCTTCCTCCAACTTAAAAACAACATTTAAGCCTCTGTTCAAACTCTACATAAAGAAGCATGGTTCTCTTGCGAACTTAAAGTTACAGTTAACAGTCTTAGATATAGATTGCCTTAAATTAATAATTCTAACCATATGATTCTAATAATCAGTAAAAAGAGAAAAGTCAAAATGTGAATGTAGTAAATCAACTATTTTAGAAGATGGGTCTAAAGTTAGTGGGGGAATGCCATTTGTATAGTCTCTATAAGGTACAGTATACTTTGTCAGACACTTAAAAGTAATCTGGCTATTTTAGGCATACCAATAAATCTGTTCACATTAAGTAATTATAGGGTAAAAACAAAAATGCAAGAAGATATTAAAGCACATACAATATTATGCATGCATCATGAACTTAATTTGGAATTCTTTGTGTTTTATAAAAAGTGGGAAGGTCAAAGAAAAAAAAAGTGGAGGTGTAAGAACTGAAATTCTTTCAGTTTAGAAAAAGACATGAACTGCAATTATCTTCATGTGCCCTATTTAGAAAACATCTTGAAGCCATCTCTCCATGTTAAAAAAGAAGGTATTTATTGACTATATTTTTATCTTTCCATTAATTAGTTCTGCTTCAGAACTTATTCATTAAACACCTTAACACTTTTGACACACTAAAGAATTATGGAGCTACCAAGAGACCGTTGAGAGGCAAAGATCCAAGGGAATGAACTGCATCTGGTTTTTGGATTCAGAGATTTTAATTAATTTTAAAATGACCTCACCTCTACTTTTCAACTGGCAAATAAATCAGCGTAAGAAAGAGCAAGGCCTACTTATTTCTCCTATCAGATCAACTTAGACAAATCCATTTTTCTGAGGTATATGCAGATGGGGGAGGGGATGCTGTTTCTGTCTGACCCACTTAAACATCTTAAGTGTTAAATAAAAAATAAAAATCCTTTTTAATTATAAAAGAAAGTATTGCTGGCTTAGAAAAGTCTGAAAACATGCATCCCCAGTGGAAACCACACTGTGAAGTCACACAACAGAGCTGGTGAGACAATCTACAAGTCAAGAAGCTGGTTCATTAAGCAAGACCCTTCTGGCAGGTTCCATGCCCCTTAGATGAAGCACAGGTGGCAACAGACACAAGCCTCAGCAGGCTCATAGATGGACCCTATAAGCCATATGAGCACAAGAGCATATCTGGACCATGGCAGACACACTCCCTGGGGCATGTGGTGCAAACACCTCTCACACGTGACATCACACACCATCTCCCGCAGAAAGTCACTATGAGTCCATACTCCTTCTGCACAATCTCCTCAGACTGCCTTCCTATAAAGCCAGATTGGTAGAAGGTGCAACACCAAGGCAGAGTTCTCAAAGTTTTTCCTCCACAACCATTTTGTCACTGATGATCCAAATCACAGACACCATGAGGATGTGACTTTGGCCAGCACTAGGGCACCTAGGCGACCCTTTGAGCCTCTCCAGCGTCATACCTTCCCACACACCCGCCCCCGCACTTATCTCTTCCTTGGAAGTTCACTTTCAGGGCAAATTGTTTTTTTTTAATGGAAACCTTTTGATTGCCTTTTGGCTGAGCTAATCTTTGTTAGAGACCCACAGAATAAAGGAAAGAAAGATCGCCAAAGAGGTATACATGTAATTTAACTCATTACACCAAGAGATGAAAAGTCTCTGAAATGTTCAGATTTCTGAGGAGGATAAACAAAAAGCATTCATTCAAAGAAATAAAATATGACAGATATATGATGAGACTGGACGAATACCCAGAGGCCCTGTGTTCATTTTTACTGTGTCATTGGGCAAAACTAGCTACCATTTTATTTTAAAATGGAAAGAAAATGCATTTTGTCTGTTTCACTGAGCAAATGATTCCAGCTTAGCAGACCTAGCCCAGAGGCACTGCACTCCGGGCTTTCTCAATCCATCTTTTTAGAAAAGAAACTAGCAAGGTGAAGCTGCAATGAAGAAAATAGGACAAAACAAATGACAATGAGTGCACAGTCTAGGAAATTTATCACAACAGTACTCGCTTTATTATATTTGATGTCTGCTATCCCACCCATCATTGACATGAACATGTAGGAAAAAATACACCTGTTTTGGGCTTGTGTTTTATCATCTTCTTTAAGCAAACAAGAATTGTTGTAGTGTGTATATGCTACATTTTACCACAAAGGATTGTTCTGGTGAAAAGTACACTTTTTATGAAGTATTATATAACTCCTTTATGCTCCAAGAAACAAAGCAGAACACACACTAAGCAATATTAAACACACCCAGAGTGCTGATTCTAAGAACTGCATGCATTTTTCCAACCAAACAAAAAAATAAATAAAAATAGCTTCTAAAAGAAATTTATGCATAATGTAATATTATTTCTCAACAGTTAAAGAAAGTTTTACAAACAATAGTATTCAGTCATTTGCATCCTTGAACTAATTTTTGTAACCCTTACAAATTTATTGAACCTATTTTCTTAAGAAGAATCATTGTTTCTCAATTCTCAATTCTGTCTCTTTCAGGTAATTGTGCTTTTTGAATCAATCCTTCATTTTGGGGCTGGATTTTGCTTTTGCAGTTTCTAAAATACATCAATCTTTTACTTATGAGAATAAGTAGCATTCAAGCTATGGTAGGTTGACCTCAGTACCTAAAAAATCCAATAGTTTAAAAATTGAGCTCATTTTTCATGAGGCAGAAGCCATGAAAAATGTGATCAAAAGAGAGCTGACATCCTACAATTCTAACTTATTTTACTTGAAGAAACACAAGAAATTATTCTCCTCTGGCCTCATTATTGCTTCCTTTTTTATCTATGTGGACTTCATGCTGCAGATATTTGAGCAGAAAATGATCTAAAATATCATTTAGCAATTTTTACCAAGATAAAATATAAAATATCCCCAAACATGCAATTTTTAAAAATCTTTTTTTCATTAGCCCAACTATATCACGTCTCTGAATTTTAGAACAAATTTATTACTAGCTGAATAATTTTCCTCACTCATAAATATAGATGGGTAGAACCAGCTTTAAAAACCTAAGTTTACTTGCATTGTGATCATTTCAATATAACAGGTCAAATTCATGTACCTCCTCATTACTTTCTGCTCATTACTTAGGTCCACTGCGAGCAAGCAGAAAGATTTGGGGAAAGATGATCTGTACTCAAGTACTAGTTCTCAGGTAACTAGCTGAACCAGCCACTGAACTGGTTGGCTGTTGTTGGATGTATAAAGCCTCAGTTTATACATCTCTAAAGGGAAGTGTTGATCTGCAAAGGTTCTGTTGTCCCTCTGAGACAAATACTGTAGGTTACTAACCTGACAATCATTTCACAAGCCATTTTCACACTTACCAACATGGAAGTTCAGTCACCCTAGGCTGTGATCACCTCTCGTCTAAAAGGCATTGTCGCACTGTTGCCAAAGAATGTTTAATCAAACCCTCGTGCAGCCCATTAAGCTATGACCAATACTAATGTTCTTTGCTGAAATGGCATTACTAGTTTTCACTGAGATTCATCATCTCATTAGTGACCCAATTTCCAAAGTCACCCAGCAAAGGAAATTTCTCTTAAGAAACCTGAGAAGTAAAACCTCTAAAACTGTTACACGTTTGCTACTACATTAGGAAAGTTCACAGTACCTAAAATAGCCACCACCTCATCATCCTGGATGACTTCCAAGGATCCTGACACCACAAAGCAGAGGGCATCCACACTTTCTCCAGCATGGTAAATGAGGTCCCCAGGAGCACAGTGAATAGTTTGGAATTCTACTGCCAAGGCTCGCAGACACCCATCGCTGGCCAATCGAAAAGCAGGATGTTCATTAAAAACCTTCCGGTTTAGATGAACACAAATATCGGCTCTCATGTCCTTGGGACAGATGGAGAGGACCTGAAGAAAGTGAGAGATGAATAAGTAAGAAAAAAAAAGAGAGAAAGACTATTTCCAACAAAAAGGAATCTGACAAATACTTATTGACTATAGCACAGTCTGCAAAATGCTGTATTGAGGAAAAAGGTAATGAGACACAGCTCTGCTCCGAAAGATCTAATAATCCAGTGAGATGAGCTGATGAGCATATGGGCTATTACAACACAGCACCATGTAGTGAATCTCTGAGTGGGTATGGATCTCAATCACGGAGCGAAGACAGTCTTAAGATGGCCGGGAAGAGTCTCAGAAAACAATGTATTACAATGTCATCAAATAAATAAAATAGGTCATTAACATTCATTTCAGTCTAGTTGCTACTTTATAATTATTTTCATAACTACCTCAAAATTCAGGACAGCGGACCTTACTACGCATTGGAAGTGGATTCATATTAACCAATTGCAAGACAACAAAATCAACAAATGCATCATTGCAATATGTCATGCAACTTGACATGGCTGATAACAACTCCACTCTCCATATGTTTTCTTCACTCTGAAATATTTTTATTTTACTAATAAATTTATGTTCAGGGAGCAAAACCGTATTCACCAGCCTTCTGTAAGGCTTAAAAAACTGGCAGTGTCCATGCTGGCAGAGGTGGGCACTGCAGGCGGCATGGTAGCCCTTGCTCATTCAGGTCTTTGACTCCTAAAGACTCCTGAGAGCAACAGCAGAATTCAAGCTCCAAGCACAATTTAGAAGGGGGGACAAATGGCAGAAACATGCTTACAGAGACGGAGGTATAGAAATTTTATTCCCTGTAGCTTTCAGACAAGGCAATTAAAGACCCAGATTAAAATGGACATATACTCACATTATCATCAGAGCATCATCGAGCAAGATATGATTATAGATGTCAGGACAGTCCCTGTGAAAGGTGCATGTGCAAACTCAGAATCCCCTCCCAACTCCCTTGGTAAACTCTTCCTAATAATCAGATATGTTTTTCTTTGATAGAATTTGAATCCCTTGAGCTGAAGTCTAAGTTGATTTGTCCTCATTAAATTATACCAAATAATGTTTTCATATAAAATAGTTTTCTTTCCTATGCTAATTGCATTTTAACCTTTAAAAAATGACCTAAGGCCTGGAATATTCCTTTCACTTGGAGCTCACTATCCATGAAAAGCAGGTTGCTTCTGTGTATAGAAGACGAGCTGTCGTAAATGTAAAGACCCTTAATTAAATTATGCTTTCAATATCCATCCCCTTAACCTTTCCTAATACTGTGATACCACGTCACATCACTTCAGGATCTTTGCAGATTTTTTCTTACTCTTCTGAACTCCTATATGCAATAGTGATCAGCTTTCCTATTTTCCTGAAAGAGTTCATCCTTGAAAAAAGGAACATCTAACAGAACTATAGAAGCAATTGGCACTTTCCAGATCAGTTAGTTTCCATAACAATACAATATTTTCTTTACTATATTAGTTTTCAGTGACTCCTGAAAATATTAGTCTTTCAATGGGCACTTACTGAGCTTCTACCGTGAGGCATGTCACGCATTAAATTCCTGGAACTAGAAGGGTAATACGCTGTCTTTGCCTTGGCAGAGCTAACGATGAAGCAGGGGGAGGTGGGAGGTAAAAAGACAATTATAATACCATGAGAAAAGTATGATAAGGGAACGGCCATGGTGACTTGGAAGAGTGCCTAGAGGTATCCTGAAAGATCAGCCTCAGGAGGCATAGTTCTGGGTACAGATCTACCACTTACCTTTGTAACCTAAGGCAACTTATTTATCACTGAATCTCATCTGTGAAATGGGATGATAGTGTTTATTTCATAGGTTCATTGTAGGGATTAAATGAAAGGATTTGAGTTTAGCCCAGTTTAGTCTTTCACATGGTAAATGTTAAAGAAAGGCTAGGCTTTATTTTCCCTACTGAACATCTGAGTATTCCAACAAAATGTAATGCTTTTTTTTAGCTCTCTTTCAAAGCCGTTTGCTTTTTTTTTTCCATTCTCCACTCCTGCCTGAATCCTGTTTCTTGACTGTTTGATGAAGTTCTAGGCAGAATTAAGAAAGTATTTCTGCATGAGCTTGAATATATTTCAAGTTTTATCTAATGTTAATATTTTCCTCAATTTGAAAATAGAATTGGTGCTAGGGGAGCAAAAACCATAAAAGCAATTTTAAAAGATATACATACATGTATAAATATTATACTGAATAGCTTAATGGTCAAACAGATCAATCTATTTCTATTTTTGTTACCTTACAAAATTTTCATTGTTTTAGATTCATTTTGGTGATAGTCATTTTACATCCTTTAAATTATTTCTTTCAATATTCATGCTGAAAATGAAATCTCTCAGTATTAGCAATATTCTCTGTTTAGTAGCATATCAAAAGAGGACTTTTATTACATTTTAAATGCATCTTCTTTTCTTCACTTTCCTTAAGACATTGACTTTTTTATTATTTTGATTCACAGAATATAAGAAAGTCCAAATGTCATAAAGTGACAAATTAAAACTAAGTGTTAAATAGACCAAAGTCACACCTACTGGCAAGCTCCACCCCGATCCCTTATATATAGCATGTGCTCTATCACGGTGTGTCTGTCATTGAGATATGAGCATAAAATTTTTTTTTCTGTAAATGAAAGCCCTAATAAGTATCTTTGTGCTGATGCTTGTGCTCAGTCATGTCCAACTCTCTGTGATCCCATGGGACTGTGGCCCACCAGGCTCCTCTATCCATGGAATTTTCCAGGCAAGAATACTGGAGGGGTTGCCATTTCCTCTTCTAGGGGATTTTCTTGACATAGGGATTGAACCCTCATCTCTTGTGTCTCCTGCATCAGTGAGCAGATTCTTTACAACTGCACTACCTGGGAAGCTAATAAATGTCTTGCCTGAATGTGTGTGTGCTAAGTCACTGCAGTGGTATCCATTTCTTTGCGACTCTATAGACAGTAGCCCTCCAGGCTCCTCTGTCCATGGGATTCTCCATGCAAGAATACTGGAGTGGGTTGTCACGCCCAGCTCCAGGAAGCTTCCTGATTCAGAGATCGAAACTGCCTCTCTTATGTCTCCTGCATTGGCAGGCAGGTTCTTTACCACTATTGCCAACTGGAAAGCCCAATAAGTGTCTTATGCAAGGCAAAATTTAGTTTTAAGTTATAAAATAAAACTTTCAAGATAACTGTCACACCTGGTCCATTATTCCCAATTTCAATGTACTCTGCTTTGAACGTCATATCCAATCTCTTGTCAAATAGCTCCCAACTGAGTATCTTATCAGTTCACTTTAGTCACTCAGCCACCAACTCCCAGAGCTTGCTCAAACACATGTCCATCGAGTCGGTGATATCATCCAAACATCTCATCCTCTGTAGTCCCCTTCTCTTTCTGCCTTCAATCTTTCCCAGCATCAGAGTCTTTTCTATGGAGCCAGTTCTTTGCATTAGGTGGCCAAAGTACTGGGGCTTCAGCTTCATCATCAGTCCTTCCAATGAATATTCAGGACTGAATTCCTTTATGACTAACTGGTTGGATCTCCTTGCAGCCCAAGGGACTCTCAAGAGACTTCTCCAACACCACAGTTCAAAAGCATCAATTCTTCGGTGCTCAGCTTTCTTTATGTGAGAGGTTCAACTCTCACATCAACACATTACTACTGGAAAAACCATAGCTTTGACTATACAGACCTTTGATGATAAAATAATGTCTATGCATTTTAATATGCTGTCTAGGTTGGTCATAGCTTTTCTTCCAAGGAGCAAGCGTCTTTTAATTTAATGGGTGCGGTCAACATCTGCAGTGATTTTGGAGCCCTCAAAAATAAAATCTGTCACTGTTTCCATTGATTTCCCATCTATTTGCCATGAAGTGATGGGACTGGATCACAACAAACTGTGGAAAATTCTTAAAGAGATCGGAATACCAGACCACCTGACCTGCCTCCTGAGAATCTATATGTAGGTCATAAAGCAACCGTTAGAATCGGACATGAAGCAACAGACTGGTTCCAAATCAGGAAAGGAGTATGTCAAGGCTGTATATATCACCCTGCTTATTTAACTCATATGCAGAGTACATTGTGAGGAATGCTGGACTGGATGAAGCATAAATGAATCAAGATTGCTGGGAGAAATATCAATAACCTCATATAGGCAGATGACACCACACTTATGGCAGAAAGTGAAGAAGAACTAAAGAGTATTTGATGAAAGTGAAAGAGCAGAGTAAAAAAGTTGGCTTAAAACTCAACATTCAGAAAAGTAAGATTATGGCATTGGGTCCCAACAGTTCATAGCAAATAGATGGAGAAACAAATGAAACAGTGACAGACTTTATATTTGGGGGCTCCAAAATCACTGCAGATGGTGACTGCAGCCATAAAATTAAAAGACGCTGGCTCCTTGGAAGAAAAGTTATAACCAACCTAGATGGCATATTAAAAAGCAGAGACATTACTTTGCCAACAAAGGGCCATCTAGTCAAAGCTATGGTTTTTCCAGTAGTCATGTATGCATGTGAGTCGGACTATAAAGAAAGCTGAAGAATTTATACTTTTGAACTGTGTTGTTGGAGAAGACTCTTGAGAGTCCCTTGGACAGAAAGGAGATCCAACCAGTCCATCCTAAAGGAAATCAGTCCTGAATATTCACTGGAAGGACTGATGCTGAAGCTGAAACTCCAATACTTTGGCCACCTGATGTGAAGAACTGATTCATAGGAAAAGACCCTGATGCTGGGAAAGATTGTAGGCAGGAGGAGCAGGGGACGACAGAGGATTAGATGGTTGGATGGTACCACCGACTCAATGGACGTGAGTTTGAGTAAGCTCTGGGAGTTGGTGATGGACAGGGAAGCCTGGCATGCTTCAGTCCATGGGGTTGCATAGAGTTGGACATGACTGAGTGACTGAACTGAACTGATGGGACTGGATGCCATGATGTCAGTGTTTGAAATTTGAGTTTTAAGCCAGCTTTTTCACTCTTCTCTTTCATTTTCAAGAAGCTCTTTTGTTCCTCTTCACTTTTCTCCATAAGGGTGGTGTCATCTGCATATCTGAGGTTATTGATATTTCTCCTGACAATCTTGATTCTAGCTTTTGCTTCATCCAGCCTAGCATGTCACATGATGTACTCTTATAGTCACAAACAAATGAAGCTACATTTCAGTAGACTATATCTAATAAATAGTAACTTCTTTTATTTGACTCCAGGGTTGATTTTTCTATCCCCTCTTCATGTCCTGCTGCTGCTGCTAAGTTAATTCAGTCATGTCCGACTCTGTGCAGCCCCATAGACTGCAGCCCACCAGGCTCCTCTGTCCACGGAATTCTCTAGGCAAGAATACTGGAGCAGGTTGCCATTTTTTTTCTCTGTCTTCATGTCCAGGTAGTAATAAATCAACATTTATTCTTAATTAAGACAGTATGCTTTGTCTTTGGAAGAGCTCTGGCTATATATACGGGATCTATTTTAGAATTCTGCAAGTTGAGCTCAGTTCAGTCACTCAGTCATGTCCAACTCTTTGCAACCCCTTGGATTGCAGCATGCCAGGTTTCCCTGTTCATCACCAACTCTCAGAGCTTGCTCAAACTCATGTCCATTGAGTCAGTGATGCCATCCAACCATCTCATCCTCTGTGGTACCCTCTCCTCCTTCAATCTTTCCCAGCATCACGGTCTTTTTCAATGAGTCATTTCTTCACATCAGGTGGCCAAAGTACTGGAGCTTCAGCTTCATCATCAGTCTTTTCAATGAATATTTAAGACTTATTTACTTTAGGATTGACATATTAGGATTGATATATATAAGGAATCATTTTTAGAATTCTGCCAACCAAGTGTGAAAAAAGAGAAAGTACGCCATTTTTCTGAAAAAAGATAACATTTTGGAGTGTTTACGATACCAGTTTCATTAAACTCAAGATCAAGAGGTATCTTAACAGATAACCCTCGGACTCCAAAGAGCTAATCTCAACACTGAGACTCATATGTGTTTTACTCATAGTAAAACACAAATATCTCACTTTCTTAAAAATCTAAAGGCTTGCTTCCCTACCCGATACAGCTCAAGTCCTAAGCAAGCATACAAGGCTTTTTATAGTGGGAGCCTCTTCCAGCCACATTTCTTACTATCTTCCTTCAACCTTGCACCCAAGTCTCATATTTCTTGCCTGTCTAAAGTTGGGCTTGCCTTGTGGCTCAACTGGTAAAGAATCATTCTGCAATGCAGGAGACCTGGGTTCAATCTCTGGGTTGGGAAGATCCCCTGGAGAAGCGAAAGGCTACCCACTCCAGTATTCTGGCCTGGAGAATTCCATGGACTTTACAGTCCATGGGGTCACAGACTCAGACATGACTGAGTGACTTTCACTCTCATTTTCAAAGTTGCCATGCTCACTTGTGATTGTTTCCCTTTGTGCATGCTGTTCCTTTGACTGGCATACCCCATCATCTCCTTCTCTGCCTTGTCACCTCCAATCCATCCATCAAAACACATATCATCCCTTGCTGTTTCACAAATACAACTTATACACAGCTCTATCATAGATTTTTAAATCGTACAGAAGGGAAAAATAAGAGTCACAGGTATTGTGATCTGCATTTTTAAATAATAGCACAATAGTAACATTAAATTATCACAGAATTGAAAAGACTTTATCCTAAAGCTTTTAAACTTTTATTTACAGCAGTAGAATTATCCTTTATGTTTTTAATGCAATCTTACCTTATGTCTACCTGATAGATAAAGCAGATACATGCACCATTATGCTGGCTGAAAATCTGATAGAAAAGCTGACTCCAGGCAGGGCTCCAGAGGACACATTCATTCATTTAACTCACGGCACTAAGCTCTGGTTATGTACTAGCCACATGCAGGCTACTATACAGGCCCTCTAGACCTGAGAGATAAAACTCTCATGGTGCCTATCTCCCTGGAGCCTCCAGTCAGGAACAGTTTGAAAAATCACTGTTCCTAGTCCAGTGTCCCATTTTACAAAAGAGTATCTGATGTGCTCAAGGCCTCTCAATAAAGTAGCAAAGCCTAAAACTCTTGAGTTCCAGCTCTTAAGCTAATGCTCCCAAGCAAAGCTCAACCAGTATTAAAATACAACATCTGGCACTTTCTGAGTCCTCTGGTTCTTAGTGTATTACAAAAGTATAACTGCTGATTTCTGAAAATCAAAGTCCAATTAATCAAACTAGTTTATTAGGAAATCAGTAATGCCACCACCACCATCACTGAACAGCCTCGATTCTTTGCAAATTTGTTTCCGTTTCTAACTAAACATTTTATTTTAGCTCCATTTGTATTGCATACAAAATATGTTGATAAAGACATGAGGATTCACTGAAAAAATATTAGTTTATTTCATTATCATTTGCCAGAGGGAAGGCATCTTATTCCATATGTAAGTTTTAGCCTATATATCGAAAGAATCTGAACTAGGTATTAGTATGAAAATGAAAGTGTTAGTCACTCAGTTGTGTCCCTGTCTGACTCTGCAACTCTATGGACTGTAGCCCACCAGTCTCCTCTACCCATGGAATTCTCCAGGTAAGAATACTGGCATTGGTAGTTATTTTCTTCTCCAGAGGATCTTCCTGACCCAAGTATTGAACCCAGTCTCCTGCTTTCTGGCAGATTCTTTACCATCTGAGCCACCAGGAGGCCCAGATTATATCATAAAGAGAAAATTTGATAAATGTCATCCAGGTAGGTCCCTCCCCCAACAACTTCATCCTCTATACGGTATTAGTGTTTAGAAGAAGCTTAGCAGAAGAGAGACCTAAATATTTTCACTAGAAACCAAGAAGGTAAATCAAGATTCTCTGAGGAAATGATTGACTAGAGTCAAAGGAAAATGGCTGATTCTCTCTAATTCATTCTTTGACTATACTTTAAAATGTATTTTAATACTCATCATACAAAACATGGGAAGTCAAAAAACTATAAAGAAGAACACAGAATTTTTTCATTATTTATACATACTTATACACATACAGGGGCTTCCATGGTGTCTCAGATGGTAAAGAATCTGCCTGCAATGTAGGAGATCCACGTGGAACTAGTTGAAAAGAATGCACCTGCCAGTGTAGGAGATATTCCATCCCTGGGCTAGAAGATGCCCTGGAAGAAGACATGGCAACCCGCTCCAATATTCTTGCCTGGAGAATCCCATGGACAAACAAACCTGGTGGGCTGCAGTCAATGCGGTTGGTCACAAAGAGTTGTACATAACAGAGTACACATATATTCATGTAGAGTATTTTTATAAAACTTGAGTCTCTAAAGTTTTATTTCAGGCTATAGTCACTCAATGTCATGTCATAATTATTTCCCATGCCATGAAATACTGATTCAAAAACATAATTTGAATCACTGCAAAAAATTCCTAATATAATTATAACACAATTCATTTAACCATTGCATTATAATAGGATGTCGAGATTTTCAGTTTTCCCTTTCATAAAACAAGTCATAACAAATACCCTGTGCCTTTTTTTCTAGCCATCAACACTTCATATCAGATTGTCTTAAGGACAGCAATTTTAGAAGTAAAATTACTAAGTAAAGTATAAAAACATTTTTAAGGCTCTTTCCAAATTGTTTCCTGGAAAATTTGTACCAAATTACACTTAACTGGTAGTATATGAGAGTATCTTACACAATTTTAGAATCTGTCTCTAAAATCTCTTGCTTGCATTTGAAAGAGAAACAAATGGCAATTTCATCTGAAACAAAAGAACTGTATAGTGTAATGAGACAGGGGCTGGAGAGCTTTAGTTTTAGTGGAGGTATCTCCTACCACTGCTCCTGAATTCAGTGATCACAGATAGACCACTTCTAACTCATTTTCAACAAATCTTTAATATGAAAATGGGGATAATAAGTACAATCGTATTTTAAGTGCCTGAAGGTAGTGAACTAAACAAGCTCCCTCTTGACATCTCTTACTTCTTTAAAATGTTTTACTGTTTATCTATAAAATTTTATATCAGGAATAATATAGTGCTAGTTTTTTAATAATAGTTGATCACTGAAAATGATCATCTCCCAGTTTTCTTTTTTAAAACAATAGAATAAATA
Source organism: Budorcas taxicolor (assembly GCF_023091745.1). Lineage (NCBI taxonomy): Eukaryota > Metazoa > Chordata > Mammalia > Artiodactyla > Bovidae > Budorcas > Budorcas taxicolor. The sequence goes on from NC_068919.1 coordinate 73,280,165, forward strand.
CATTGATGACATTTTGATAGGCATTGAAGTCATCATTCACATTCTTCAAAATTCCTGCTCCCTTTGTTGCAATTAAGTTATGCCTGCTAATTAATCCCTGTTCACCAGTCCAACTGAATTAGTATTAAGTTAGTGAAAATTAGTTCAAAATGTCAAGCAAATGACATTTGCACCTAAAACATTTTTACTATCTTTCCTGGGAATGAGAAGCTCAAGCAGTGCTAAAGCAGTGTTCTCTGCAGGAATTCAATTCTCATTCACTTTATGGGAAGAAAAGAAAGTTAACCTTACTATTATTATTATTACTATTTTTCTTTTGAGTATAGCCAGGCAGCCATGTAGACCAAAGGAGAGCAGCTGACTGGATGTTAGTCTGCCAATTCCTGGGGTGTCAAAATCCCTACAGAATTAACTCAGAGAAATGTAATAAAACCAAAGTAAATTAATTTCCATTATTTAAAAGTAAAAGGACATTTTTAGCAATAGAGACTGCTATAATCATTGAATGATTATAGGTTAAAATTCATAGGTTACAATTTACATATAAATTTTCTGTGACTAGACTTCATATACAAAAGTGAGACATAGGTTTTTGTTTAAAAATACAGAAAGCCACTCCCACCAAGCTTTTCATGGTCTTTGTTTTCTAGCAAACTGAGCAGTGAAAAAAAAACAAATAGCAATTGTTATCAAGTTTTAACTTGTGAAAGCTACTGTTTGGGGCTATTAACTTTTCAAATGTAGGGCTCTGATGAAATTTAGAGTTTCTTTTGTTCTCTGTCTCATCTCTGTACTTTTATACATGCATAGGAAAAGGAGTACGTCAAGGCTGTATATTGTCATCCTACTTATTTAACTTCTATACAGAGTACACTATGAGAAACGCTAGGCTGGAGGAAGCACAAGCTGGAATCAAGATTGCCAGGAGAAATCTCAATAACCTCAGATACGCAGATGACACCACCCTTATGACAGAAAGTGAAGAACTAAAGAGCCTCTTGATGTAAGCGAAAGAGAAGAGTGAAAAAGTTGGCTTAAAGCTCAATATTCAGAAAACTGAGATCATGGCATCCAGTCCCATCACTCCATGGCAAATAGATGGGGAAACAGTGGAAACAGTGGCTGACTATTTTTATGGGCTCCAAAATTCCTGCAGATGGTGATTGCAGCCAAGAAATTAAAAGACGCTTACTCCTTGGAAAGAAAGTTATGACCAACCTAGACAGCATATGAAAAAGCAGAGACATTACTTTGCCAACAAGGTCCATCTAGTCAAGACTATGGTTCTTCCAGTAGTCATGTATGGATGTGAGAGTTGGACTGTGAAGAAAGCTGAGTGCCAAAGAATTGATGCTTGTGAACTGTGGTGTTGGAGAAGACTCTTAAGAGTCCCAAGGAGATCCAACCAGTCCATCCTAAAGGAGATCAGTCTTGGGTGTTCATTGGAAGGACTGGTGTTGATGCTGGAACTACAATACTTGGGCCACTTGATGCGAAAAGCTGACTCATTTGAAAAGATCCTGATGCTGGGAAAGATTGAGGGCAACAAGAGAAGAGGATGACAGAGGATGCAATGGTTGGATGGCATCACTGACTCAATGGACATGAGTTTTGGTAGGCTCCAGGAGTTAGTGATGGACAGGGAGGCCTGGCATGCTGCGATTCATGGGGTTGCAAAGAGTCAGACATGACTGAGTAACTGAACTGAACTGAACTGAATATAACTAAAAAGAACCTTTTCCACATGTGAAAATATTTTCTAAAATTATATTTTAGAAGTAATTTGATTAATTATCCAGTAGACTAGAAACAATCTGGCCATAATATTTGTAAAAGTCACCCATGGCAAATGATGTTCCTGGTGTCTTTAAAAGAAGGAGTTCCTCTCATATATTGTAGGTGGAAAGGAGTTACCTGACTGTATGACAAAACTGAATATATATATACATACAGACACACACACACACAGACATATATATATAAAATCAGTTGCTAAGTTGTGTCCAGCTCTCTGTGACCCCATGGACTGTAGCCTGCCAGGCTCCTCTATCATTGGAATTGTCCGGGCAAGAGTACTGGAATGAGTTTCCATTTCCTACTCCAGGGGATTTTTCAGATCCAGGGATTGAACCCTCATCTCCTGCATTGATAGGGAGATTCTTTACCACTGTGCCACATACACATGCACACACACACACACACACACACACACACACATATATATATACTTTCCTCAAGGACTGCAAGATCAAACCAGTCAATCCTAAAGGAAATCAACCCTGAATATTCATTAGAATGACTGATGCTGAAACTGAAACTCCAAAATTCTGGCCATCTAATGTGAACAGCCAACTTATTGCAAAAGACCCTGATGCTAGGAAATATTGAAGGCAACAGAAGTGGGTGGCAGAGGATGAGATGGTTAAGTAGCATCACTGATTCAATGGACATGAATTTGAGCAAACTCTGGGAGATAGTGATAGTGAAGGTCAGGGAAGCCTGGAGTGCTACAGTCCATGGGGTTGCAAAGAGTCAGACATGACTTTGCAAATCAATAACAACAGTCCATCCTAAAGGAGATCAGTCCTGAGTGTTCATTGGAAGGACTGATGTTGAAGCTGAAACTCCAATACTTTGGCCACCGGATGCAAAGAGCTGACCCATTTGAAAAGACTCTGATGCTGGGAAAGATTGAAGGCAGGAGGAGCAGGGGAAGACAGAGGATGAGATGGCTGAATGGCACCACCGACTCAATGGACATAAATAGGCTCCAGGAGTTGGTGATAGACAGGGAGGCCTGGCATACTGTGGTCCACGGGGTCACAAAGAGTGAGACACGACTGAGCAACTGAACTGAACTGAACAACAAAAATACAATACTTCATTCATTAATTTTACTTCTAAAAATGCTGTCCTTAGAAAATCTGATATAGGTAGAGGGTATTTGATATGGCTTTATATATACTTCTGGTGACAATTATTTCTAGAATGAAACATTATTTTATAACTCTTAACACTTAGATAAATAAGAAATAGTAATGTATGAATGTGTAAAATGACTAGGTACTATAAAACCAGAAATCATTCAAAGAACCCCAAGCTCTTCCATTCACTCTCCCAATATGCTGACATTTATCAGACTGGACACTGATCAATATGTTCTTAGTGAATAAAGCCTGCTTTGTTATTGTTTATAATTGAAATGGGATAGCAATACCAGACAGAGCTTCCTTATGTCTCAGGAATTTACCTCTCTGGGACCACTAGAACAGACAAAAAAAGTATAGTTACTTGAATATTTACATGCTCAAGTATTCCTCCTAAATTTTCTATGGCAGTATTTCATGCATAAGTAAGCTATAAGAAATAACATACAGACTACATTAAAACCAACTGTAAAAAAACTTGTATAATATAATTTTAAAAGTTAAGAAAATGAAATATAAGCCTTAGATTGAAAGAAGATATTTGTCACACATGTATCTTTCAAAGGAGACATATCCAAGATAAAATGAAAAAATTCTTCAATTGAATAGGAAATAGGCAGAGAATCTAATTTATAAAAAAGAAAGAAACTTATGCGTTGGGCAACTACAAAAGAGATTATCTAAACAATGTGATTTTTAAAGGTCTTCAAACTAATTAAATATGGGGAAATGCAAATTAAAACCACAATTACATGTCAATATATACACACACAGACTGCAATGGCTTAAATGTAAAAGGCTGCCAATATACCAAGAATATACCAAGAACATGGAGAACATATGGAGCAACCGGTCTACCAGGTATTCTAGTGGGAATGTCAAATAATGCTATCACTTTCAAGACTCTCTGACAACTTCTTAATAAAACCAAACTCCTACCAATACTACAACTCATCAATTTAATTCCTATGAATATACACTACAGAAGTCTGTAAATATGTTCACTAAAAGAAATTTCATGTTTATACATAACAGCCCCAACTTAGAAGCAACCCTCATGTTCATCAGCCACAGAATGAAGATGGCACCTTTGATATATCCATATAATTAAATACTGCATATATACTGTATGATTCCACTTATATGAAGTTCAGCATCAAAATAGTGATTACAACAAACAACTCAAATGTCCATCAATGGATAAATGAACAATCAAAATGTAGTAAATTCATGCAAGAGAATATTATTTACTCATTAAAAAGAAATAAAAGTACCGATACATGTTGTAACATGGATAAAACTGGAAGACATGCTAAATGAAATAAACCAGTCACAAAAGACCACATATCATGTGAATATGATTAACTTATAAGAAATGTCCAGAACTGCAAATCCATAGAGACAGAGAGTAGATTAGTTGTTTCCAAGGACTTGGGGGAAGGGATAATAGAAAGTTATCGCTAATGTGGCTGAAGTTTATTTTCCAGGTGATGAAAATGTTCTGGAGGGTGGTGATGGGTACACAACATTGTTAATCTACTAAAAACTACTGCATTGTACATTTTTAAATGGTGAAATTTATATGTGAATTATATCTCAATTTTTGAAACTGATTACTTCGGAGTGGGGAAAGTGAAATATGCATATGAAAGTGAAAGTGTTAGTCCCTCCGTTGTGTTCGACATTTGCAACTATATGGACTGTAGCTCTCCAGGCTCAGTCCATGAAATTCTCCAGGGAAAAATACTGGAGTGGGTGACCATTCCTTTTACCTGGGCATAGCATTAGATGCAACTTTCTGAGTGATAAAGATGTTTTTATCTTGATCTAAGTAGCAGTTATATAGTATACACATATATAAAAACATATTGATCCCTATGCCTATGATTTGTATGCATTATGTGTGTGTGTATATGGGTGTGTCAGATAAAACACTGTAATCATTACTATCACCAGTTTGCAACCACTAAAAATATCAGCATTAGGCAAATTGGGATAGAATTAAGATATACCACATATGGAATAGAACAGGAGACATGACTAATTTCATTAAATAATTACATAGTATTGCTACAGAATGTCTTTTACATGTAAAACATATAGGAGATGGCATTAATAGTTACAGTTTCTGCATGTGAGTTGCTTGCCTATCACACCAGAAAAGTAAAACACACTCACTAGTCAGTCAAAGTTACAGGGAAAGGTAAGCAAGTTGGGAAAAAAGAAGCCAGCTTTAGAGGAAATAATTGACAGCAGCTCAGAGGAGGGTATTATTAAGGAATGTTTGAAGGAAAGTGAGCTGGTCCACGTAGGCCAAACCAAAGTGAAAGTTGGCTATTTTATAATTAATCAATCTTATGAGTGTGAAATCTCTTTTTCACTTTACATAACTGAAATGACTTTTCTTAAATTATTGGTACATCAATTTCTATCACTAAATGCAGTGTCTACCATCTTAAATTTGTATCAGTGCTGTTCATAAGACTTGAAAACATAATGGTAAATACTGCTAGTTATTTCACTGTCTACTTAATAGTATGGTGATAGAAACAAGATTTGACACTGTAAAGAGCAATATTGCAAAGGACCCTGGAATGTTAGGTCCATGAATCAAGGCAAATAGGAAGTGGTCAAACCGGAGATGGCAAGAGAAAAAAATCGACATTCTAGGAATCAGCGAACTAAGATGGACTGGAATGGGTGAACTTAATCAGAGGACAATTATATCTACTACTGTGGGCAGGAATCCCTTAGAAGAAATGGAGTAGCCATCACAGTCAACAAAAGAGTCCAAAATGCAATACTTGAATGCAATCTCAAAAACGACAGAATGATCTTTGTTTGTTTCCAAGTCAAATCATTCAATATCATGGTAATCCAAGTCTATGCCCTGACCAGTAACACTAAAGAAGCTGACGTTGAACGGTGCTATGAAGACCTACAAGACCCTCTGGACCTAACACCCGAAAAAGATGTCCTTTTCATTATAGGCGAGTGGAATGCAAAAGTAGGAAGTCAAGACACACATCGAGTAACAGGCAAATTTGGCCTTGGAGTACAGAATGAAGCAGGGCAAAGGCAAATAAAGTTCTGCCAAGAGAATGCACCGGTCATAACAAACACTCTCTTCCAAAAACACAAGACTCTACACATGACATCACCAGATGGTCAACACCAAAATCAGATTGATTATATTCTTTGCAGCCAAAGATGGAGAAGCTCTATACAGTCAGCAAAAACAAGACTGGCAGCTGACTGTGGCCCAGATCATGAACTCCTTATTGCCAAATTCAGACTGAAATTGAAGAAAGTAAAGAAAACCACTAGACCATTCAGGTATGACCTAAGTCAAATCCCTTATGACTATACAGTGGAAGTGAGAAATAGATTTCATGGACTAGATCTGACAGACGGAGTGCCTGAGGAACTATGGATGGAGGTTCATGACATTGTACAGGAGACAGGGATCAAGACCATCCCCATGGAAAAGAAATACAAAAAAGCAAAATGGCTGTCTGGGGAGGCCTTAAAAATAGATGTGAAAAGAAGGGAAGTGAAAAGCAAAGGAAAAAAGGAAAGATATACCCATTTGAATGCAGAGTTCCGAAGAATAGCAAGGAGAGATTAGAAAGCCTTCCTCAGTGATCAATGCAAAGAAATAGAGGAAAACAACAGAATGGGAAATACTAGAGATCTCTTCAAGAAAATTAGAGATACCAAGGTAACATTTCATGAAAAGATGGGCTAAATAAAGGACAGAAGTGTAGGGACCTAACAGAAGCAGAAGATATTAAGAGGTGGCAAGAATATACAGAAGAACTGTACAAAAAAGATCTTCATGACCCAGATAATCACATGGAGTGATCACTCAGCTAGAGCCAGACATCCTGGAATGTGAAGTCAAGTGGGCCTTAGGCATCACTATGAACAAAGCTAGTGGAGGTGATGAAATTCCAGTTGAGCTGTTTCAAATCCTAAAAGATGATGCTGTGAAAGTGCTGCACTCAATATGTCAGCAAATTTGGAAAACTGAGCAGTGGCCACAGGACTGGAAAAGGTCAGTTTTCATTCCAATCCCTAAGAAAGGCAATGCCAAAAAATGCTCAAACTACCACACAATTGCACTCATCTCACATGCTCTTAAAGTAATGCTCAAAATTCTCCAAGCTAGGCTTCAGCAATATGTTAACCATGAACTTCCTAATGTTCAAGCTTGTTTTAGAAAAGGCAGAGAAACCAGAGATCAAATGGCCAACATCTGCTGGATCATCAGAAAAGCAAGAGAGTTCCAGGAAAACATCGATTTCTGCTTTATTGACTATGCCAAAGCCTTTGACTGTGTGGATCACAATAAACTGTGGAAAATTCTGAAAGAGATGGGAATACCAGACCACCTGACCTGCCTCTTGAGAAATCTGTATGCAGGTCAGGAAGCAACAGTTAGAACTGGACATGGAACAACAGACTGGTTTCAAATAGGAAAAGGAGTACGTCAAAGCTGTATATTGTCACCCTGCTTATTTAACTTATATGCAGAGTACATCATGAGAAACACGGGGCTGGAAGAAGCACAAGCTGGAATCAAGATTGCCGAGAGAAATAACAAAAACCTCAGATGTGCAGATGACACCACCCCTTATGGCAGAAAGTGAAGAGGAACTAAAAAGCCTCTTGATGAAAGTGAAAGAGGAGAGTGAAAAAGTTGGTTAAAGCTCAACATTTAGAAAACGAAGATCATGGCATCCAGTCCCATCACTTCACAGCAGATAGTTGGGGAAATAGGTGCAACAGTGGCTGACTTTATTTTTTTGAGCTCCAAAACCACTGCAGATGGTGATTGCAGCCATGAAATTAAAAGACACTTGCTCCTTGGAAAGAAAGTTATGACTAACCTAGACAGCATATTAAAAAGCAGAGACATTACTTTGCCAACAAAGGTCCGTCTAGTCAAAGCTATGGTTTTTCCAGTGGTCCTGTATGGATGTGAGTTGGACTATAAAGAAAGCTGAATGCTGAAGAATTGATGCTTTAGAACTGTGGTGTTGGGGAAGACTCTGGAGATTCCCTTGGAATGTAAGGAGATCCAACCAGTCCATCCTAAAGGAGATCAGTCCTGGGTGTTCATTGGTAGGACTGATGTTGAAGCTGAAACTCCAATACTTTGGCCACCTGATGCGAAGAGCTGACTCATTGGAAAAGACCCTGATGCTGGAAAGATTGAGGGCAGGAGGAGGAGGGGATGACAGAGGATGGGATGGTTGGATGGCATCACCGACTCAAGGGACATGGGTTTGGGTTTACTCTGGGAGTTGGTGATGGACAGGGACGCCTGGCGTGCTGCAGTTCATGGGGTCTCAAAGAGTCAGACATGACTGAGCAAACGAACTGAACTGAACAGAATAGTATGCATGTTGTCATGGTGACTAAACTGTTCTAATGTTTTAGGACCAAAAATAAACTTTTCTTATTTACATATGCTTTTTGTAAGTTTAAGATATTCTGTCAAAGCTCACTGGTCTACCATATTCCAGAAACCAAATTATCATCTTTCTGTTATAGCATGTTATGTTGACATTATTAAAAGGATTTTGGGGAAATTAACCCAAAATGAATTTTGATTTATGTATTACTTTCATTGATATTTGTCACCATTGTCTTCATTGCTGAGAAACCAGACATATCAGTAATCAAACTTGCAATTTTCATCATCCAGTAAACAGCCATGAACACAAAAGTATGCTGCTGCTGCTGCTAAGTCGCTTCAGTCGTGTCCAACTCTGTGCGACCCCACAGATGGCAGCCCACCAGGCTCCTCCGTCCCTGGGATTCTCCAGGCAAGAATACTGGAGTGGGTTGCCATTTCCTTCTCTAAGGCATGAAAGTGAAAAGTGAAAGTGAAGTCGCTCAGTCGTGTCCGACTCTTCGCGACCCCATGAACTGCAGCCTACCAGGCTCCTCTGTCCATAGGATTTTCCAGGCAAGAGTACTGGAGTGGGGTGCCATCAGAGTAAGCATAACTGCCCATGAAAAGAAGAAGACTTGCAAGCATATGATATCTGCCTCAGAGGTCACTTGATTCTCTTTTTTCAACCATATACTTAATTCAACAATTCTTTTTCTAACCATTCAATATATGGAATATTTATTCCATATTGAATACTATGATTTTTGTATATTATGATTTAGTTTCCATAGGCACCCCATGAAGTAGGTACCACTATTGTTCATCTCCATTTCACAGATGATGTCACTTGATTCTTTAAGGAACTCTACCAGAGTCCCAGATCCTGCAAACATGATCAAGTTTCTGCCCATGGCAAATCAAAGACAGCAAATTATTAGAAATTTTGCAGGCAGTGCATGCTGACTATGAGGAAAAGCAATAGATGAGAGCAGAGCCAAAGAAATAGTCAAGAAACTAAAACATAATGATGAACATGTGGAAATGAAAACTTAAATCATAGTATCAGCTATAATCTATAAAATAGCAAATCTATCAAAATATGGACAGGATCTATTTTCTGAAAATTACAAGATGTTGATGAAAAAAGTCAAAGAACATCTAAAGCAGTGGAGAGATATACAATATTAGTGAATTGGAAGACTCAACATATTGATAGTAATTAATTGGGTAATTCTCCCCAAATTTATCTATAACTTTAATGCAATTCCTATCAAAATTCCAGCAAAGTTTCTTGGCAGACATAGACAAGCTTATTCTTAAATGTAAACAGAAGGGTGTAATATCTAGAATAGCTAAGAGCATTGAAAAAGGAACAAGGTAGTAGAAATCACTCTATCCAGTGTTACAGCATATTCTTTCGCTGCATCAATGAAGACAGCACGATACTAGCAAATGTAGTCTTTCACCATTTGTTGGAAAAATTGCTGGAAAAAAGTGCTGGAAAAATTGGACTTACATTGGGGGGAAAGGCCAACTTCAACCTAAACATTACATCTTACACAAAAGTTAACTCAAAATGCATCATGAACTTAAATATAAAATGCAAGACTATAAAACTTGAAGAGAATTTAAAAGCCAACTACAAACTGGGAAAAAAATACTTGCACATATCTAACAAGAGACAAATATCTAAAATATATGAAAAGTATCAAAACTTGATGTTTAAAAAAAATCCATTTAGAAGAAAAGACATGAAAGATGTTTTACTAAAGAGACCATACAGATAAAAACTAAGCACTTGAATGTATGTTCACCATGATCAGCCATTATGAAAGCAGAAATGAAACCCATGATGTGGTATCATTGTACACCTAATGTAAGAAATATGATGACCCCAAATGATGAGAAGATGCAAAGAAATTAATTTATCCATATAATGCTGGTGAGTATACATAATTGTATATCTACTCTGGCACTTTCATACAAACCAAAAATGTGCTTAACATGTGACCTAACAATTACTCTCTGGGCATTTATCTCAGAAAAATGAAAATTAATGTCCACTCAAAAACCTGCCCACAAACGTTTATGGTTCTATTTGTAACAGCTCCAAATGGAAACAGTGTAAATTTTCTTCAGTGGGTGAACAGTTGAACAAACTGTTACAGTAACTGTTACAGTAACTGTTTACTGTTACTGTAGTGAATCTATGCCATAGCATCCATTCAGTAATAAAAAGGAACAAAACTAGCAATACATGCAGGAATTTAGATAGATCTCAAGGGAATTATGCATAATGAAAGAAGCTAACCTTAGAAGTTTGCATGGTTCTATTTATACAGCATTCTTGAAATGACAATATTAAAGTGCTGGAAAACAGATTAGTGGTTGCCAGGATTTAGGAAGGTGCAGGGGAGGGAGGTGACTGTGGCAGTGAAAGGTGAGCCCAGTGGTGGAACTGCCCTGTACCTAGACTGTGGCGGTGGTTGCATGAATTTATGCTTCTGATAAAATTGTTTGTTGTAGAACCAAGCACACACACACACACTCATGCACACACATACACAGAAATTAGTGTGTGTAAACGTGAAATTTCAATAAAGTTGATGATTCATATCAATGTCAACTTCTTGTTTATATGGTAAACTGGGTGAAAGGTAGATTCTCTCTATGTTATTTCTTATAATAGCTTGTGATCTACAATTTTCTCAAAATAATTTTTTTTAATAAAGTTAAGAGTTTTGTATTAACAAAAACTAAAAGTTTTTTCTCTCCCTGTCCAGGAAGAGAAAACTATCCCTTCAAACATGAAACATGTATAATATCATATAAAAAACAAATCGCCAGTCCAGGTTCGATGCAGGATACAGGATGCTTGGGGCTGGTGCACTGGGATGAACCAGAGGGATGGTACAGGGAAGGAGGTGGGAGGGGGGTTCAGGATGGGGAACACGTGTACACCTGGGGCGGATTCATGTTGATATATGACAAAACCAATACAATATTGTAAAGTAATTAGCCTCCAATTAAAATAAACAAATTTAAATTAAAAAAAAAAAACATTGTCTCTAGAACATCAGCTAATAACAGAGTGTTGCATTTGGTGACGTTAATACACTTTTATTAAGCATTACTTTTCATGAAGCCAAAAATACTTGAGAATGCCCCTCAGTAGGAGAACTGTCTGTATGCTCTGGATTTACATGAGCCAGCTTGGCTGGAAGATCAGCTTAATCTCATCAGAGACAACTACAGTTTGTCCCCCTGCCTCAGGGTAAACCCAATGCCAAACCTCTGACCTGAGCCATTAGTCTCTAGCACAAAGCCAAAGGCTTTAGCCAAAAAACATTTTGCTATGGGAAATCAAGCTGTAATTTTGCAATTTATAACAGAGCTCTCTATAAAATATTCCAGTTTCATCTTCTTAACTGCCAAGACCCTTCAAAACTGTACTGAAAATCTCATTGAGACAACGAATTTATTTGGATTTAGTGATGTTTTATATCTGAACAAAATCTTTATGCAATTATTTTGTTTTCATTTAGTGAATCCTTTAATGATATTAGCTTTGCAAATTGTAACTAATCTAATAAACTGAGAAGCAGTATCAAAGAAGTAAAGGGAATAACTCCTTCCCTAAATTCACAATTCTATCAGTTTGCTATTTCATTTGCTCATTAGTTGATGGTCACCTATGAATTCTAGAATGAATGGTTTGTCTTTCAGATATAGACAAAAAAATATATACAGCCATTACCTTCAGAAGTTTCTAGTTTTCTGATTAAGATAGTTTAACAACAACAATAACTAAAACTAATGTATGTTATGAATGAATTATCAATAACATTCTGGGAAAGTCCAAAGACCTAAGTGACTCAGAAGTTATCTTGCCCTGAACAGTCAGCAGCCTTCAGCCTATTTTTGAAATCACAGTATCTAGTAAGTAGGAAACAAAATATCCCTCTTCTAAGGTTCAAATATAGCTTGAAAGGGATTTCAATATCGTTTTCTTAGATTCAGTTGGTTTGCACTTTGAAAGAAATAGAAAATGACACTATTTTAATCCGTATGAAAATGATACAAAGCAGATCTTATTTCCATTTTACAAGGTTGATAATAAATTCATGGTCTGGGTGACTTAAAGTCCCTTTGCTCTTTCTATAACATAGCATTTTCTTATATCTGTTGGCTATTTGTATGTCTTTTATGGAGAAATGTCTATTCATGACTTTCCCCTATTTTTTAATTGGGTTATTTGGTTTTGTCACTATTAAGTTTTTTGAGTTCCTAATATATTTTGGATATTAATCTCTCATCAGATATAGGGTTTGCAAATATTTTTTCCCATTCTATAAGTTGTCTTTTCACCTGTTATTTTCTTCCTTTGCTATGCAGAGGCTTTTTCATTTGGTAGAGTCTCATTTGTCTATTTTTTGCTTTTGTTGCCTGTGCTATTGGTTATATCCAAAAAAGTCACTGCAAAAATTTAAATATAAGACCTGAAACTCTAAATTTCTTGGAAGGAAACACAGGGGAACGCTTCTTGACATTGGTCATAGCAATTTCTTAATTCATTTTGAGTTGATTTTTGTTGATTTTGGGGGCTTCCCTGGTGGCTTAGAGGGTAAAGCATCCGCCTGCAATGCGGGACACCCGGGTTAGATCCAAGATCAGGGTTCAATCCCTGGGTTGGGAAAATCCCCTGGAGAAGGAAATGGTAACCCACTCTAGTACTTGTTCCCTGAAAAATCCCATGGACCGAGGAATCTGGTAGGCTACAGTCCATGGGGTCACAAAGAGTTGGACACGACTGAGCAATTTCACTTTTTCAGGTAAGAACCCAATTTCATTCTTTCACATGCAAATGTCCATTTTCCAAACACCAATTATTGAAAAGACTATCTTTTCCCCATTGTGAATTTTTAGCACCCTTATCAAAGATCAGTTGACTATCTATGTGCCAATTTAATTCTGGGCTCTGTATTGTGTTCCTTGGTCTATATGTCTGTCTTTATGCATGTACCACATATTTTAATGACTGTAGATATTTTAAGTATTTTGTTATCAGTTAAGTGTGATGTTTCCAGTTTTGTTCTTTCTCAAGATTGCTTTGGTTATTTGAGGTGCTTTGTGGTTTCATATGAAACTGTGGGGAAAAGAGGTCAAACTGAACTTTCTTTTCCCCATTAAGCCCAATAACATTTATGGTCTTGCCTTTCTCACTCATGTATTAACACGCTGGTGGATCTCTGTCATATATAATATCTCCTCATATGTTTGGGCTATTTTTTAGATTTATTAACTTGTGCCATTGTGGCTCTAGTGGTAAAGAACCCACCTGCCAACGCAGAAGACTGAGAAATGGGTTTGATTCCTGGGTCGGGAAGATCCCCGGGAGTAGGACTTGCAACCCACTCCAGTATTCTTGCCAGGAGAATCTCCATGGACAGAGGACCTGGCCGAACACAACTGAAGCAACTTAGCATGCACACACACCATTACCATATCTTAATTTGATCATCCCTATGCCAAAATCACACTCCTAATTACTACACATTACTGCTCCTCACTTCAATGTTGCATCTGTCTCCACTACTCTAAAAAACCTGCTTCTATTATATCAAGTCCACCAACATGTTCTATGTTGAAAAATCCAAGCAGACTGTTTCACGTTTCATTTATATTTTAGAAGATTTCAAGATAGTTGTCCATTTTCTCTTTTGACTTCCATGAAATCAAATATTTCTGCTTTTGATCTGATATCACCAACCACTTTTCAATGTTCTTTCAGGCCTTTTCTCATTTTTTCACCTAAATGTAGGAGCCTCTCAAAGCTTGATCCTATTCTCTTTTCTCTTTCCTAGCTACAGTGTCATTTTGAGTTATCACAGATAAATGCTTATGGCATTTTATATATTAATGGCTTCCAAATTTATATGTCCTATAAACATCAGAACTATACCTATTGATAAAATAAGTACTGATCATATAACACGTACCAGTCACTATTCTAGGTGCTAATTATTTAGCAATGAACACAAGACACAAAACTCCTTGCCTGTGTGAAATGTTTATTCTAATAGTGACGCAACGAATAAAGAAATGAACTATGTATACAGTATTTAAGGTTGTGATAAGTTCTCTGAAGAAAATTAAATAACAGAAGGGACCTAAAGACTCTAAGGGTAGAGATGTTGTAATTTTAAATAGGATAGAAATCTGCAATCTGACTAGAGATGTAGTAATCTTAAGCAGAGGTCACCCAACTAAGACCTGAGGGCCAAATGTGGACTGCTACCTGTGTTTGGATGGCCAGTGAGCTAAGAATGGTTTTTACATTTTTAAGTGATCAGTGAAAAAAAGGAAAGTAATGTTTTGACATGTAAAAATATATGAAATTCAAATTAATGTGACTATAAATAAGCTTTTATTGGGAAACAGCAATGTTCATTATTTACATTTTGTCTGCGGCTCTTTCCACACTACAATTGCAAAGTTTAGTAGTTGAGACAAAGCCCACACGGCTCACAAACTCTAAACTTTGTATTTTCCTGTCCTTTATATAAGAACTTTGCTGATTCCTATCTTAATCAATACACTCTATTGTTTGCAAACAAAAGATTTGCATAACAAAGTCCTCTTTGGGTCTAATGGCAGCAGCAAGTATTTTAGTGTTTAGGCAAATATGTTTTCTTCCTTTAGTAGACATTATTTCTCTTTTTTAACTCAGCTTTCCAGAAAAACAAAATCTCAATAAGAGCAAGTTCAATAAAAATTAGACTGCAGGTGGTTGGACACCTATATTGCGTGTAATCCTTTCCTTGTAAATGTATGTGGAAGTGTTTGTGCATGGCTTATATTGTCTTGTTTTCTATTGGTTTTAATTTTATGAGAAGTCTAATTTTGTGGGAAAATGTATGCATATATGAACAAACAAGGATACATTTGATACACTATTTTAAAAGGTTACCCTTAAGATTATAGTAACAAAACTGCCTAACCCTATTATGGAATTTGGAATTAAGGGGATAAATTTGGAGTTCGAGTACGTGTCCAAATTCATGAGGAGGTATAGTGCTCCTGGTGATGAAAATATTTTCTTAATTTATGTAATGTATAATATACACTATAAAGAAAATATGTAGTGTCATTTGAAAGACTTTTCTCAAATTTCTGTTTAAATAATTGTGCAGGAAGGTACAAAGTTGTCTGGAAAATACACTCCTATGAAATAACTCATGCTTTCACACTGACATTTTTATGTATCATTGCCAATAGCGAACAAAAGTATATTAAGATTAAGCGATATCAGGTCACATGTTTTATTAGTTAGAAAGTAAATGTCATATAATTAAGACTTGGGGTTTTCTATCAGATCTTCTGAATCTTCTATAATATACTTTATTTTTTTTTAATTCTTTTTTTTTTGTATTAAGTTTTTTATTTTTTTAATTTTAAAATCTTTAATTCTTACATGTGTTCCCAAACATGAACCCCCCCTCCCACCTCCCTCCCCATAACATCTCTGTGGGTCATCCCCATGCACCAGCCCCAAGCATGCTGTATCCTGCGTCAGACATGGACTAGCGATTCAATTCTTACATGATAGTATACATGATAGAATGCCATTCTCTATAATATACTTTAAAACTAAGCTATCAAAAAGGAAAAATTAGACTGGGTGTTTTTGTTCATTTGCTTGTTTATTTTGGTTTGTTTTGTTTATGAACATCTTTTTGTCTTACTTTTGAACCTTTTACAATAGCCCTCAAAATGTCAGATAAATGAAATTCTTCCTTTGTGAATTTATAGGGAGATTTTACTACAAGAACTTTCTTAAAACCAATTAAAGATAAATCTATTATCAAATATACTAGCTCTAGTACTCTACTAAATTTTGATTACAGAATCAGGTCTTTTTTACTATGTGTTCTACATAAGTAACAAGTTCGATGGCAGTACCACTACTAATACATTCATTCTGTACTTTCTTATTGTGGTACTGTACATTTCTTAGCTTAAATAAGGCCTCACGGCTTTCTGAAATCTGTTCATTAAAAAGTTTTTAAGGGAACTGAAGTTCTTAAAGGAATTTAAGAAAACAAACTTTGCATGTTTTTTCCAAAGAGTACGTACTAAACATCTGCAAAAATGAAAGCAGCTTTTCTTAACCCCAATACAAATAAGAATACAGGAACTCTTTTTTTTTTCAGTATTGAAAACCCTGCTGCCGCTGCCACTGCTGCTCTTTGGTTGCTAAGTTGTGTTTGGATCTTTGTGGCCCCATGGACTGTAGCCCGCCAGGCTCCTCTGTCCATGGCATTTCCCAGGCAAGAATACTGGAGTAGGCTGCCATTTCCTTCTCCAGAGGATCTTCCTGACCCAGGGATTGAACCTGTGTCTCAGTATTAATCTAACATTTATCCCAATTTTAGGCAGCATAAGCTCACTAAAATTCAAATTTTCACTGTTCTTTGTTGTAATTATATCAATTCAGTCTAATAAAATTACATATCTCCTATTGATAATTAAAAACAATACTTGTCATAATAATGTGATTAGTTTGCTTCAGGGTATTTACAAGGTAGCAGTCGAAAATCACCTCATTGTAACATTTACATATGTGGCTCAGATGGTAAAGAGCCCACTTTCAGGGCAGAAGACCTGGGTTGGAAAGATTACTGGGTTGGGAAGATCCCCTGGAGGAGGGCATGGAAACACACTACAGTATTCTTGCCTGAAGAATCCCCACGGACAAAGGTGCCTGGCAGGCTACAGTCCATGGGGTTGCAAACAGTTGGACACGACTGAGCAACTACACACAGAAAGCACAAAATGTTTATAGTTCAGTTGAGTTCAGTCACTCAGTCATGTCCGACTCTTGGCGACCCCATGAATCGCAGCACGCCAGGCCTTCCTGTCCATCACCAACTCCCGGAGTTCACCCAAACTCATGTCCATCGAGTTGGTGATGCCATCCAGCCATCTCATCCTCTGTTGTCTCCTTCTCCTCCTGTCCCCAATCCCTCCCAGCATCAGGGTCTTTTCCAATCAGTCAACTCTTCACATGAGGTAGCCAAAGTATTGGAGTTTCAACTTCAACATCAGTCCTACCAACGAACACCCAGGACTGGTCTCCTTTAGGATGGACTGCTTGGATCTCCTTGCAGTCCAAGGGACTCTCAAGAGTCTTCTCCAACACCACAGCTCAAAAGCATCAGTTCTTCGGCGCTCAGCTTTCTTTACAGTCCAACTCTCACATCTATACCTGACCACTGGAAAAACCATAACCTTGAAGAGACAGACCTTTGTTGGCAAAGTAATGTCTCTGCTTTTTAATATGTTGTCTAGGTTGGTCATAACTTTCCTCCCAAGCAGTAAGTGTCTTTTAATTTCATGGCTGCAATCACCATTTGCAGGGATTTTGGAGCCCCCCAAAATAAAGTCTGACACTGTTTCCACTGTTTCCCCATCTATTTCCCATGAAGTGATAGGACCAGATGCCATGATCTTCGTTTTCTGAATGTTGAGCTTTCAGCCAACTTTTTCACTCTCTTCTTTCACTTTCATCAAGAGGCTTTTTAGTTCCTCTTCACAAAGATTCTGCTAAATCACAGAGCACAGTAGATTTAGGAGTAGCACTTTTACTCACCATTCTCAATGCAAGCAGAATCAGCCTTCTCTATGTTAAGAAAGAATACCAAAGATTTTTTTTTTAATTTCTTCTTTCACACTGAATGCTAACACTTCAAAATTATTTAGATTTTTAATAGGGATTAGAAAATATTAATAATTCACTCAATTATTTTTCTGTCTCCTCCACTAGACTGTAGGTTTTTCAAGGCAAAGACCTTACCTATCTTGTTCAGTTTCATCTCCATTGCCTGGTATAGTGTCTGGAACACAATAGGTTTAGATTGAGTGGTGCAGGGCAAAGAGCATGAAATTGGGAATTAGAACCCTAAGAAACAGAATCAAATTCTGAATCACCATCATATTCATTAAATGTGTGTTCTGTTATCCTTCAATTCTTGGTCTATACATTCTTCCAGGTTCTCCAGACCTGGGGGCCAAGTGCCACTTGGTGTAATTATAAAAGATTATCAGTAGGTCAAAGAGAGTGAAATTGACTTGATCAGTCTGTTAGACTTGGAGTCCTGTAGAACATGCACTCTCCCACTCACCATTGCAATTCCAGAGACTAGAACAATGTCTTTAATATAAATAGAGGTTTAATCAACATTTATTATTAAATACTGGAACAGGAAACAAATCTTTAATGTATTGATAAACACCAACCTACACATCAATATGTTTCTAAATATTTATGCATTCTTAATTAAACTTCTCAGAATTTCACCTCCATTTAAAAAGAATTTTCCATTTTTCCTCTAACCATACAATATTTGATTACAGTTAATTAGCCATTATTAAATCAAAATCCCTCTAACAGAACATTTAAATGATAATGAATTGTTACCATGAACAGTAAAGAGGATTTTGAGTTTGAGGTTTTAGTTTCATTTGCTTCCTTCCTTACCATATGGAAGGATGGTTCTCAACGGTCTTGAGAATGGCTGAATAAATAACTTACTTCTAATCATACTGTGATTTATTGAAGTATATCAACCATTTAAAAATGCTAAAATTATGCAGCCATTGATTTAACTACTTTTCAAGGTACTCTGAAGTCAAGTAATAACTGTCAGATTAACTGGGCATAGTTCTCTTGAAGGTTCTTGCATTTAAATTGTGCCATTAAACAAGAGGGATCTTAATGGAAATAATGGGTATAACTCATAACTCACTGACTAGGCTGGCTTGTTTCTCCTTTTATAGTAACTGGTTTTCCCTCAGAAAACTGCTTTTGCTTTCCATTAATTTCTCATTTACTGTCAAGCTAAAGTTAGATATAAGGATTACAATATTAAACTATTAATTGAGACCCTATTTTCTGATTTTTCTTGATAAAAAGAAACTACTAACATTTCTCAAAAAATCTTTCCAAAATTTAATTTTGGAAGTGGAAAGATCACTAAGTGTAATACCCTTCAAGTGTATCCATGTGTTGTTGCAAATATATGGAATCTAAAAAAAAATAAAACCAGTGAATGTAACACTAAAGAAACAAACCCACAGATGTAGAGAGTAAACTAGTGGTTACCAGTGGGAAGATGGAAGAGGGGAAGAGGAAAGAGAGGGGAAAAGGATCAAGAGGTACAAACTACTATGTATAAAATAATCAAACATATACTACTACATATAAAATAAATAAGCTGCAAGCATGTATTGTACAGACAGGGAATTTAGCCAATATTTAAAATATTATAAATGAAGTATAACCCTTAAAAACAGTGAATCACTATGTTGTATATCTGACTTATACTGAATACCAAATATACCTAAACTTAAAAACAATTTAAAGATCATGAAAGAATATATATTCTGAGACCAAATGAGTTTAAGTGATTGGTCATTCACTGGAAAATGGCAAGTTGACTGGAAGGCCAGCTGACTAGAATGCAAGTCTCCCTACTGCTGATCTAGCATTTTGTTCCTCATACTCACCTACACAACCTCCAGTTTGCACCCAAACTATGGAGTTTTGATCTTCTAAGAGTGGAACCTCTAACTCTGCAGTAGAAGACCTATTTCCAATATCTTTAATTGCTTCTCATGAGCTCACCACATCTCATCTGACAACCTGTACAAGTTTTCAGATGGCCTCTGTGGTATGTTTTAACTCTGAGATTCTGACAATGCAACTCCAATCAAAAGCTACTGGGATTTATCTATGGGGATATAGGAAGATGATAAGTAGAAAGGATAGGGAAACACTGCTTGGAAATGTAAACATGTGAAAAAATAGGAACAAATAAGATGTGAAATCTCAATAACCTCAGATATGCAGATGACACCACCCTTATGGCAGAAAGTGAAGTGGAACTAAAAAGCCTCTTGACGAAAGTAAAAGAGGAGAGTGAAAAAGTTGGCTTAAAGCTCAACATTCAGAAAACGAAGATCATGGCATCCAGTCCCATCACTTCATGGGAAATAGATGGCGAAACAGTGGAAACAGTGTCAGACTTTATTTTTTGAGCTCCAAAATCACTGCAGGTGGTGACTGCAGCCATGAAATTAAAAGACGCTTACTCCTTTGAAGAAAAGTTATGACTAACCTAGATAGCATATTCAAAAGCAGAGACATTACTTTGCCGACTAAGGTCCATCTAGTCAAGGCTATGGTTTTTCCAGTAGTCATGTATGCATGTGAGAGTTGGACTGTGAAGAAAGCTGAGCACTGAAGAATTGATGCTTTTGAACTGTGGTGTTGGAGAAGACTCTTGAGAGTCCCTTGGACTGCAAGGAGATCCAACCAGTCCATTCTGAAGGAGATCAGCCCTGGGATTCTTTGGAAGGACTGATGCTAAAGCTGAAACTCCAGTACTTTGGCCACCTCATGAGAAGAGTTGACTCATTGGAAAAGACTTTGATGCTGGGAGGGATTAGGGGCAGGAGGAGAAGGGGACAACAGAGGATGAGATGGCTGGATGGCATCACGGACTCGATGGACGTGAGTCTGAATGAGCTCCAGGAGTTGGTGATGGACAGGGAGGCCTGGCGTGCTGCGATTCATGGAGTCGCAAAGAGTCGGACACAACTGAGCGACTGAAATGAACTGAACTGAACTGAAGGAGATACTTGTCTACTAGATAACAATATGCAACAAGGGATACAGTGGCTAAAAGCATAGCACCTGTAATACAGATCTGGTCCACATCCAAGTTTCGATATGTGTGATCTAAAGCACAGCTGGTCTTTACCTCCTGCTATGCAGGAGACCTGGGTTCGATCCCTGGGTTGGGAAAATCCCCTAGAGAAGGGAAAGGCTACCCAGTATTCTGGCCTGGAGAATTCCATGGGCTGTGTAGTCCATGGAGTCATAAAGAGTCGGACACGACTGAGTGACTTTCACTTTCACTTTCAAGGCAGTCATTTACTCTCTTACAGCATAGTGTCCATATTAACAAATGGGAATGATTATGGCATTTATGTGTTGGAAAGAATAAAAATTCACATAATAAAACTATTAAATTCATGAAGATTAAAAGAAGATCACTACCTGCTCTTAACAATGCTATTCTGAAAAAGGACACATATAAACTTATGTTGGTTACAGCTCATTTGATCTTTTAGAAGAAATGAACAATAAAAATAATATAAACTTTAAAATGTGAATACCCTTTGACTGACAAGTTCCATGCTCAGTGTTTACCTTAATAGAATTCTAAGCCATCTTAAATACCCAATACTAGGACATTGATAAACTATGATATATTCTTTAAACAGACTACAAATGGGTAGGTAGCATATAAGTGAAAGTGAAAGTCACTCAGTTTTGTCCAATTCTTTGCGACCCTATGGACTATACAATCCATGGAATTCTCCAGGCCAGAATACTGGAGTGGGTAGCCTTTACCTTCTCCAGGGCATCTTCCCAACCCAGGTTTCAAACCCAGGTCTCCCACATTGCAGATGGATTCTTTACCAGCTGAAACACAAGGGAAGCTCAAGAATACTGGAGTGGGTACCATATAACATAAAGCATTTCACAAAATCTCACAGCATAAATGTGGCAAGCTATATTCCTGTGAGTGGTAGGATTATGGGTGATTTATAATAGTTTATTCTTTTTCTAGCACTCATTTTTTATTCTTTATAACAGTCATGTATCTCTATTAAATAAACATTTGGGGAAAAATGGTTAGAAAAATATTTTTCTTCTAACATTTATCCATCCATGGTAGAAAAGATATTAACAGAATATTTAAAGTCTACTCTAATCATGAATGTATTCTCTAATATTTGTCTACAAAAGCAGCAGGCCTATTTATAAACAAATATATGCTAATTACTTTAATCAAAATTGGGGTACCAAGGAAGCTAATATGTTCCCATATGTATTGTTACTGCTTTTAGAATAAGCTTTTTAGCCAATATGAATGTTCAGTTCAAACTAGTTGATAGCACATAGAATTTGAGTTGGCAACTGGACGGAGAAGGCAATGGCAACCCACTCCAGTACTCTTGCTGGGAAGGTCCCATGGACAGAGGAGCCTGGTAGACTGCAGTCCACGGGATCGCTAGGAGTCGGACACGACTTTACTTTCATTTTCGTGTGTTGGAGAAGGAAATGGCAACCCACTCCAGTCTTCTTGCCTGGAGACTCCCATGGACGGGAAAGCCAGGTGGGCTGCCGTCTATGGGGTCGCACAGAGTCAGACACGACTGAAGCAACTTAGCAGAATGTATAATCTAGGTAAAGTTAATTATTAATTTGAGTAATTAATTGCCGGGGGCCAGCGTGAGGAATTCCGCCCATGGCAAAGGTCATGAGGAAGGAGGCTTGGCATACGCAAAGGCGTGATCAAGCCTCAGGAAACCCCCTGTTCCCGAGCATCTAACCCCAAAACCAGAGTCTGTTTTATGCTCTCACCTACACCTCTGACTTTACAGGGGGCTCTCCCCCATAACCGTTTCTCTCGGAGAAGGAGTAAACGTGCAGCTCCAAGGCAATAAAAATTCTTGGGCGTGACAAGAGTGTTTCAGCTTACTGACTCCTCTGAAGGTGAACTAGCCCGCCTGTATAGGTTCGTCCAGCCACATGTGATTGTTTACAGCCTCCCAACCTGAGAGGCATGAGATGTTTTAGACTTACTAAAGGCAAATTCTTTGGGGGAGTTAGAAATTATTAGTAGAGTGTGTTGGTTAGGAATTATATTGGTGAAGGGTTTTTCATTTGTTGTGTCAATAATTGCTGCTAATTCCCTGCTCTGGGTGGGACAAGGATGTCTCAATTAATGGACTAAATAGATCTTTGCTTTTTCTTCTTTTTTTCCCCATTTTCTGACCGATCAGTTGAAGATAAGCACATAGCTAATTTGAGTTTTGTTATAAAATTCATGAAGTTTCCTTTTGTAACAAACTTTTATGTCCAAATTTTATTTCTTTCTCTATTGCCTTCTTTAACCAACATCTTCCAATCTAAAGTAGATTTACTCTCTCTCCTTTTATTTTTAAATATTCTATAGCTCCCTGTATTGTATTTCAAGTGTCCTCACAATTTGGACTCACACACTTATCTCTGTGGTTATTTAAGCCTTTCCTCTCACAATAAACTCAGAGCAACACAAAATCAGAAACTATGTTTATTTTCTTTACTGCTGCTGCTGCTGCTGCTGGTGCTAAGTCGCTTCAGTCATGTCTGACCCTGTGAGACCCCACAGACGGCAGCCCACCAGGCTCCCCCGTCCCTGGGATTCTCCGGGCAAGAACACTGGAGTGGGTTGCCATTTCCTTCTCCAATGCATAAAAGTGAAAAGGGAAAGGGAAATCACTCAGTCGTGTCCGACTCTTCACAACCCCATGGACCACAGCCTACCAGACTCCTCTGTCCATGGGATTTTCCAGGCAAGAGTACTAGAGTGGGGTGCCATTGCCTTCTCCATTTTTATTTACTACTCCATAGCAATTACAACAATATCCTACAAAACTATGTTTTCCTTTTCTTCCTTTCTATCAACTTGATTTACAATATCATAATTGTTTCAGGTGCATAACATCGTGATTCAAAATGTTTATAGATTATACTCAATTTAAAGTTATTATAAAATACTGACTATATTCCCAGTGCTGTATAATACATCCTTGTAGGTTATTTATTTTATGCATAGTAGTTTATACCTCTTAATCTTCTATCGCTATGTTTCCCCTCCAGCCTTCCCTCTCCCCACCAGTAAGAGTAGTTTCCTCTCTGTGAGTCTGTTTATTATATTCATTTGCTTTATTTTAGGCTGCATATATAAAGTGAAAGCATACAGTACTTGTCTCTCTCTATCTGGCTTACTGTACTAAGTGCAATATCCTCCAGGTACCTCCATGTTGCTGCAAATGGTAAAATTTCAATCTTTTTATGGGTGAGTAGTATTCCATTGTGTGTGCATGTGTTTGTGTATGGCATGTCAATTTATTCATTCACATGTCGATGAACATTTAGATTACTTCCATACCTTGGCTACAGTACATAGTGCTGCTATAAACACTGAGGCACATGTATCTTTACAAATTAAGTGTTTTTCTTTTCTTTGGATATGTACCCTGCAGAACAATTGCTGAATTGTATATTAATAACAGTTCTATGTTTAGTTTGTTGAGGAACCTCCAAACTGTTTTTTATAGTGTCTGTATCAATCTGCATTCCCACCAACAGTCTACAAGGGTTCACTTTTCTCTACAACCTTGCTAACATTTGTTATTTCTGGTCTTTTTGATAACGGCCATTCTGATGGGTATGAGGTGATATCTCATTGCTCTTTTGAATTGCATTTCTCTAATGATTAGCAATGTTGAGCATCTTTGCATGTGCCTGCTGGTCACATACACGTCTTCTCTGGAAAAACATATATTCAGATCTTCATATACCTTTTAATCAAGCTGGTTTATATTTTTATATTAAACTATATAAGCTATTAATATATTTTGGGTATTTTTTAACAGCCATATAATTTACAAATATTTCCATTCAGTAGATTATTTCTTCATTTTATTGATGTTTTCCTTTTGTATGTAAAAATTTTTAGGTTTAATTACCACCTGACCTGCCTCTTGAGAAACCTATATGCAGGTCAGGTAGCAACAGTTAGAACTGGACATGGAAAAACAGACTAGTTCCAAATAGGAAAAGGAGTACGTCAAGGCTGTATATTGTCACCCTGCTTATTTAACTTATATGCAGAGTACATCATGAGAAACACTGGGCTGGAAGAAGCAGAAGCTGGAATCAGGATTGCCAGGAGAAATATCAATAACCTCAGATATGCAGATGACACCACCCTTTATGGCAGAAAGTGAAGAGGAACTAAAAAGCCTCTTGATGAAAGTGAAAGAGGAGAATGAAAAAGTTGGCTTAAAGCTCAACATTCAGAAAATGAAGATCATGACATCCAGTCCCATCAGTCAGTTCTGTTCAGTTCATTTACCAAGAAGTGATCCAGTCCCATCACTTCACGGCAAATAGATGGAGAAACAGTAGAAACAGTGGCTGACTTTACTTTGGGGCTCCAAAATCACTGCAGATGGTGACTGCAGCCATGAAATTAAAAGACGCTTACTCCTTGGAAGGAAAGTTATGACCAACCTAGACAGCATATTTGTCTCATAAAAACAGAGACATTACTTTGTCAACAAAGGTCTGTCTAGACAAAGCTATGGTTTTTCCAGTGGTCATGTATGGATGTGAGAGTTGGACTGTGAAGAAAGCTGAGCGCCAAATAACTGATGCTTTTGAACTGTGGTGTTGGAGAAGACTCTTGAGAGTCCCTTGGACTGCAAGGAGATCCAACCAGTCCATTCTAAAGGAGGTCAGTCCTGGGTGTTCTTTGGAAGGACTGATGCTAAAGCTGAAACTCCAATACTTTGGCCACCTCATGCAAAGAATTGACTCATTGGAAAAGACTCTGATTTTGGGAGGGATTGGGGGCAGGAGGAGAAGGAGATGACAGAGAATGAGATGGCTGGATGGCCTCACTGACTCGATGGACGTGAGATTGGGTGAACTCCGGGAGTTGGTGATGGACAGGGAGGCCTGGTGTGCTGCAATTCATGGGATCGCAGAGAGTCGGATACAACTGAGTGACTGGACTAAACTGAACTGAGGCCTCATTTGTTAATATTTGCTTGTTTCATTTGCCTCAGGAGACAGATCCAATAAGAATATTACTACAACATATATCAAAGAGTTTTCTACCTATGTTTTCTTCTAGGAGTTTTATGGTTTCTAGTCTTATAGATCTTTAAACCGTTTCAAGTATTTTTTTATATGGTTGAGGAAATGTTCTGATTTCATTCTTTTACATGTGACTAACCAGTTTCCCAGCATCACTTATTGAAGACTGTCTTTTCCCCATAATATATTATTTTTATGTTTTTTACTGCTTTTGAGTTCACTTTATTTTTATTGGAATATAATTACTTTACAATGCTGTATTGGTTTCTGGTGTACAATATTGTGAATCAGCCAGATATATATATATATATATCTGTGCCTCCCTCCCACCCCCCAACTCCACCCCTCTAGATCATCCATGTGTATTCTTGCCTCCTTTGTTGTAGATCAACCTATTATAGGTGTGTGGGTTTATTTCTAAGCTCTCTATTCCATTCCATCGATTTCTGTGTCTGTTTTTGTGCCAATACAATACTATTTTGATTACTGTAGCTCTGTAGTATAGTCTGAACTCAAGGAGTGTGATACTTCCAGCTCTGTTCTCCTTTCTCAAAATTATTTTGTCTACTGGGTCTTCTGTGTTTTCATACAAATTTTTGAGATTATTTGGTCTAGTTCTGTGAAAAAAAAAAACCTTGGTATTTTGATAGGAGCTGCACTGAATCTGTATATTGCTTTGGATGGTATGATAATATTAGCAACATTAATTCTTCCAATTCATGAACATAGTATATATTTCCATCTGTTTGAGTCATCTTCAATTTCTTTCATCAGTATTTTAAAATTTTCCAAGTACAAATCTTTCATCTCCTTAGTTAGATTTATTCCTAGGTATTTTGTCCTTTTTGATAGGATTGTTTTCTTATTTTCTCTTTCTGATAGTTTGTTGTTGTTGTTGTTGTTGTGCAGTCACCCAGTTGTGTCCAACTCTTGTGACCTCGTGGACTGCAGCATGCCACACTTCCCTGTTCTTCACCATTTTCCAAAGATTGCTCAAACTCATGTCCCCTGAGTCAGGGATGCCATCCAACCATCTCATTCACTGTTGTCCCCTTCTCCTCCCACCTTCAATCTTTCCCAGCATCAGGTTCTTTTCCAATAAGTCAGTTATTTGCATCAGGTGGCCAAAGTAATAGAGCTTCGGCTTCAGCTTTAGCATCAGTCCTTCCAATGAATATTCAGGGCTGATTTCCTTTAGGATTTGCTGGTTTGATCACCTTGCTATCCAAGTTTGTTGTTAGTGAATAGAAATGTAACAGATATTTGTATATCAATTTTGTATTCTGCAACTTTACCAAATTCATTGATGAGGTGTCATATTTTTTTGCAGGTATCTTTAGGATTTTTTAAGTATAGTATCATGTCATCTGCAAATAGTGACAATTTTACCTCTTTTCTGATTTGTATACCTATAATTTCTTTTTCTTGCCTGGCGACTCTGGCCAGAATTTCCAATAGTATGTTGAATTAAAGTGGAGAAAGTGAGCACCCTTGTCTTATTCCTGATTTTAGTGTAAATGTTTTCAGCTTTTTACCATTCAGTATGATGTTAGCTTTGAGCTTATCATAATGGCCCTTAATATGCGAGGTTTGTTCCTTCTGTACCAACTTTTTGGAGTTTTTTCATAAATGCATGCTGAATTTTGTCGAATTCACAAGCTTTTTCTACATCTATAGAGATTATCATCATATGACTTTTTATTCTTTAATTTTTTAATGTGATAGATCACATCATTTGATCTGTGAATGCTGAATCAACCTGGCATCTATAGGATAAATCTCACTTGATTGTGGTGCATGATCCTTTCTATATACTGTTGAAATTGGTTTAGGGTTGAATTTGATTCATAGGATGAATTCATTGAATTCATTCACAGAATGAATTTGAAAGCATTCTTTCCTCTGCAAATTTCTGAAATAGTTTGAGAAGGATAGATTAACACCTGAACATTCTCTAAATATTTGGTGTAATTGAGCAGTGAAGTCACTTAGTCCTGGAATTTTGTTTGCTGAGAATTTTTTTTATTAATGACTCAGTTTCATTACTGGAAATTTTCCTGTTCATATGTTCTAGTTCTTCCTGGTTCAGTCTTGGAAGATTGTACATTTATAGGAAATTGTCCATTTCCTGTAAGATGTCCACTTTATTGGCACATAATTATTTGTAGTAACCTCATATGATCCTTTACATTTCTGTGATGTTGGGTGTAACTTCCCTTTTGTTACTGACTGTATTGTTTCAGGACCTCTTACTTGGTTTCTTGTTATGACTGACTAAAGGTTTATCAGTTTTGCTTACCTTTTCAAAAAACCAGCTTTTCGTTTACTAAAAAAATTTTGTTCAATCTCTATTTAATTTTTACTGCTCTAACCTTTATGACTTCTTTTCTTCTACTAACTTTGGGGTTTGTTTTTTCTTCTTTGACTAGTATAAGGTTAGGTTGTTTGCTGTGTACTCATTTAATTTGTCTCAAGGTATCTTTTTTATTTCTTCTTTGAAATAAAAGATTACATGATTCACTTGTTTAGCAGCATACTGTTTAGACTTCCTGTGTTTGTGTATTTTTTGCAATTTTATCTTGTAGTTGATTTCTAGTCTCAAAGTATTATGGTCAGGAAAGATGCTTAATATGATTTCAATCCTCTTAAATTTACTGAAACTTTTGTGAACAATCATATGATCTATCTTGGAGAATGTAAAATCATGCTTCCCTTTGATGTGGATGTAAATTTTAAAAGATAGCCATTTTCCTTTTTGTAAATTCTACCATAGCATTGATGCTTCCTTAATTGATGTCTTGGAGATAGCCCAGCAGAAATCAGGGAAATGAAAACTTCCACAAGGAAGTTTGAGATATAAAGAAATAAGAAAGTATGTTAATATAGGAAAACAAGAGAATGTTGAAAGGTCTCAAAACAGATCAATACCCAAAAGAAGGAAAATTTAAAGAAAGATGCTACATTGCATGGCAATATGTCTCTCTCCTTAACTCCAGGAACATCCACAGAGGAGGGAATGAAGCAGCATCTCAGGCAATTGTCAGTGAACAACTAGAGGAATTTCTTTCTTAAATAACAAATATTCATTCTCTTGTTATGTATTTACTCTATTTTCTCCACTCTCTTGCTGCCTTCGGCTGTGCCAGACAGGGCTGATCATGGTTATCTGGCACTACTAATAAAGAAGTTAAACATAGCTTTTTATACTTCATAGACAATGAATGACCAAAATAAAAAACTATCATCCTGAGCTAAAAAAATAGGCATTTTTTAGTCATTATCATAAAAACCAGGAAAGAGATGGGAAAGTGGATGAAGTGTAGAAAGTCACAGGTCCTGAAATAAAAAATAAAACAGACATCCTGGCATGTGAAGTCAAGTGGGCCTTAAAAAGCATCACAAAGCAAGTAGAGGTGGTGGAATTCCAGCTGAGTTATTTCAAATCTTAAAAGATCATGCTGTTAAAGTGCTGCACTCAAAATTCTTAAAGAGATGAGAATACCAGACAACCTTACCTGCCTCCTGAGAAACCTGTATGTAGGTCAAGAAGCAACAGTTACAACCAGACACGGAAAGATGGACTGGTTCCAAACTGCAAAAGGAATACGTCAAGGCTCTATATTGTCACTCTGTTTATTTAACTTATATGCAGAGCACATCATGTAAAATGCCAAGCTGGATGAAGCACAAGCTGGAATCAAAATTGCTAGGAGAAATGTCAATAACATCATATATGTAGATGACATCACCCTAATTGCAGAGAGCAAAGAAGAAGTAAAAAGCCCCTTGATGAACGTGAAAGTGGAAAGTCAAAAGTCTGGCTTTAAATTCAACATCCAGAAAATGAAGCTCATGGAATCCAGTCCCATCAGTTCATGGCAAATAGACGGGGAAATGATGAAAACAGTGACAGACTATTTTCTTGGGCTCCAAGAGCACTGTGGATGGTGACTGCAGCCATGAAATTAAAAGACACTTACTCCTTGGAAGAAAGGGTCTGACAAACCTAGACAGTGTATTAAAAAGCAAAGACTACTTTTTCAATAAAGGTCAATACAGTCAAAGCTATGGTTTTTCCAGTGGTCATGTATGGATGTGAGAGTTGGACCATAAAGAAGCCTGAAGAATTGATGCTTTTGAACTGTGGTGTTGGAGAAGACTCTTCAGAGTCCCTTGAACTTCAACAAAATAAACCCAGTCCATCCTAAAGGAAATCAACCATGAATATTCATTGGAAGGACTGATGCTGAAGCTGAAGCTCCAATACTTTGGCCACCTGATGCAAAGAGCCAACTCAGTATAAAAGAGCCTGTTGCTAAGAAAGATTGAAGGCAAAAGGAGAAGGGGATGACAGAGAACGAGATGGTTGGATGGCATCCCCAACTCAGTTGACATGAATTTGAGCAAGCTCAGTGAATGGTGAAAGACAGGGCAGCCTGGCATGCTGCAGTCCATGGTGTCACAGATAGCTGGACATGACTGAGTGATTGAACAACAGTATCAACAACAACAGAAATAACGCAAGTGGAAGTTTTTTTTTAAAGCTTAGTTTATAAAATCCAACCATTTAAACAATCCTACCTTTATCTCATACGCTGCAAAAATTGTAGGAAACAGTATAATATCATTCATAAAATAAGTATTTTGATGGCCATTTCTACAGATTGGCTGTAGTAAGTTTAGAGAGTTTAAGAACAGAGCAATCAAGGTGGCTTAGTACAAAATAATAAGTTGTTTACAAACACCTACTCATATTGTAACACCACCTACAACATTCATGGATTTTTTTTTCACCAAAGTCCAAAATATATTTATTTTCATTCATGGTGTTTGTATATATAAATATTTTATTCATCCAAATTGTCCTCCAACTGAGGTTCTATTTTCATCTATATTTAAAGACAACAGTACGTTAAAAAGAATACATTTGAATCAGTTCTGATGAGATGGATGAAACTGGAGCCAATTATACAGAGTGAAGTAAGCCAGAAACAAAAACACCCAATACAGTACACTAACACATATATATGGAATTTAGAAAGATGGCAATGATGACCCTGTATGCAAGACAGCAAAAAAGACACAGATGTGTATAGCGGACTTTTGGACTCAGAGGGAGAGAGAGAGGGTGAGATGATTTGGGAGATTGGGATTGAAACATGTATAATATCATGTAAGAATCGAATCGCCAGTCTATGTCTGATGCAGGATACAGCATGCTTGGGGCTGGTGCAAGGGGATGACCCAGAGAGATGTTATGGGGAGGGAGGTGGGGGGGGTGGCTCATATTTGGGAACGCATGTACACCCGTGGTGGATTCATGTCAATGTATGGCAAAACCAATACAGAATTGTAAAGTAAAATAAAGTAAAAATAAAAATATAAAAAAATAAATTAAATAAAGACAACAGTATGCAGTGAATTACAAGCAAAGACTATGATTAAAAATGGTGCCATGCATAACCTAATTCTTATAGTTTATGATTGGTAAAGGAAGAAATCAAAAGTAACCACAATAAATGAAATTATTTGATATCGTATATTACTGCTTATCTTATGCAAGCCCTATGTGCACACTTTTCATACTCTAACCAACTAAGTGACAGTAATCTCTATTGCGGGTGTGAGTTTCATAAAAGCATTGAAAGCAATTCTCATATCAAGATGAATCCAGGCTACTGAGCAAATCAGGTCTTATATGAACAACTCCTTCTCACTCCTGGACTATAGCTATCAAATGATTCCTTAGTCCCTTCCTCAGAGGCTATGACAAGAATGTTGAGAGAATGAAATACAAACTAGCCCTCTCTAATGCACTAAGGTAATTTCAACATGATACAAAAAAAAAGTGCACTTAATATTATTCTTAGAGAATGATTTGAGCCACTCTGGTTTTAACCTGTTATACAATGTCTCCCTGCCATTTGGAGGAAAATAATACCACCTACTCCTTGACACACAAAATTTACTACTAATTATACTAGCTAACAGTAAAATAAAGCTGGCACTGGAGCACTCTTAAAATATTTCAAAAGCCATGACACATCCAATATAACTTGACGTTTCAAATTACTATCACCAAAAATATTACTTAAAATTCCTATCTACTTACAATGTTTCTAATAAACCCTTGAATGGTATTTTGGTTAACTTCTGATTCATTAAAGGAAAAATATAATTGAGGTTTTAGATAAAGTCTACCTTTTCAGATAATGCCTTCAGGTGAGCTAGGAAAGTGTGAATGCCTACCCTGTAATTTTTCAGAAGATAACAACTGAGAAGCACATGCAGACATGATAATAATAAAGTTTCCTTGCCATGTTAAGGTATAGATAGAAAAGTCATAGTTTTCAGATATTTGGAGCATGTTACTTTCACACAACAGGCTGAAGAATAGTTTCCTAAAATAATAAACCACCCAAAGTCTCTTTTGCTCAACAAGCAGTTTATTTAAAAACCATATGAAAAAAAATGCTAGTTGTCCCATGGGCCTGGCCTGGCTTAGCCACATCAGAGATTCTGAATCCTCAAGATTATTTTTAAGATGGTGTTTGTTATGCCACATTGGAAAAACCAGTTAGTTTCATGTGTAAACTACAGCCATTAGATGTACTAATAAAAATTGTTGAGAAATAAGTATTGAATCATTATTGTATTTTATTATATAACATTCAATAAAGGATTTCTTGAATATATGTTTTTGAATTGTAAAACGGCTATGATGTTTAATAGTACTCTAAGTCATTTAGATACAATTAGCATGTAATTTTAGTGTTGGGACCCTCAAAATTCACTTTGCACCCTGCTCTGTCTATATTCTTACTGGCAGGGAGTTAATTGCTGCCTGATGCAGACAGAGCACTCATCTTTAAATACTTCCAATATCTAAGGTTTCCCATCATACCTCTTTCCAAAATCTCTAATTAGACAAACTAAGTGTTCATATTTCTTTAACTATTCATCTATAACGAGAGTCCCAGAAATTTATGGTATCATGATTATGCTCTCATATGTGTACTGTCATTTGATAACATTTCTTTAAAATATTCAGCTAAACATAATACTTTGCCTATAATATGAATAGCATGGACTATATTGGGATGATTATTACCTCCCTTGACCCAAATGCAAAAGTCCTATTAACTCTCTTTAAGATCAATTCAGTTTTGTTTAACTATCTTCACATGTGTAGGCTTACATGGCATCTTTACCAGGTGAGGCTCTTAGAAAGCCAGTGCCTTCACTCGGGTTCAGCTATAGAAACTTCTCGAAGTACTTAATAATTTAAATATTGAACCAAGGATAATGACACCATGAATACATAAGAATGTCATCCCTGTTTTTCACATTTAGGAATACAAAGAAATATTTAGACAGGCTTTTCTAATTGAAAAACAGTATAAAAGTAAAAAAATTAAAAGAAAGTTAATTGTAGAAAAATATATATATTGCCTACCTATATTTGGAAGAAATAAAGTGCTTTGGTGAAAGATATGCTTAAAATAATCCAAGATTTTAACATACTCAAAATCAATCTCTTTATATTCTAAAGGCATAAATCTGCTTGAATGTTTTGCATAATTCTGCCAGAACTTTTCATATAATGGGATCTGCCTACTGATACTTCATGCTTATTACAAAACCACATGAAACAAGAAATGAAGACCAAAGAATTTTTTTCTTATTGAGATTTGTCAAAGAATATATTAGAAAAAAATGTGTTAAGACAGTGGAAAATAAAAAACAGTAAGGTTTTAAACTATATTCTACAAAACAAGCAGAAAATAAATCCAGTATTATGAGAAATATGTGGTCCCCACATAATACAAGTTGTGTAGTATTTCATATACTCCTAAAGCTGAAATAAACTCTCTAGGCATTTACGTCATTTAAATTATTTCTCAGAAAAGTTACCTCAAACCGTGGGATAGATTTTTTTAGGTTTAACGATCATCATTTCTATTTCCTCCCCATAATTTGCTCTTTCCCTTTTAAATCCTCTCCTTCCACCCATTTCTCTTGTCTTTTAAGGCCACAGAATGTTATCAAGTAGCAAAAGGCCAGAGGATGGATTTTGGCTATTGAAGTTAAAAAACTAAAGCAACTATAGTAATTAGTAGTCAATAAAATACTTTCAACCAAATAAAATTAATCTAGATACTGTTCTGTATTTTTAAATTTCCTAAGGCAAACTTTCAGGATAAAAATGCTACAACTTCACATCAGTACTAATCTTAATGCCACAACTTATATTAGAGAAAGCATTATTCACAAAAGACAAGTTAAGACTGAATTAAATCACAGTGACTAATTTGCTTGTGGGTTTAAAGCTAAATTCAAAAAAAAAATCTATAAACTAAATATGTGGAAGCAGTAGAATAAAATCTCAGTAATTGGGGTGAAGGTTTTCTCTAATTAGCTGCAATGCATCATTAAATTCTATAGCACCAGCAGCTGAAAAAATATATATATAGCTGTTTTAAAACTAACAAGAGAAGCATTAGAACAAAGATTTTGTTTCACACATTATTTTTATTCCAGAAAATAATACTGAAGTGGGTAGTAGCCATTCCCTTCTCTAGGAGATCTTCCTGACCCAGGGGTCAAACCTGGGTCTCCTGCATTACAGACAGATTTTTTTAAGATCTGAGCCACCAGAGAAGCCCAGTGTCAAACAGCATAACTCTTAAAAACCAGGTGCTGTTTACTAAAGCTATCTTCAAGTAAATCCATATTTCTAAGATTATTTCTACAACTATAAGATTTATGTGATTACTGTCATCAAACTTTCATTTTCTCTCTTCTATCCTATTTTAACAGGCTCAATCAATGTCATTCCTATTATCAAAAGTAAAGATGAATTATATAACAGATAGACATACAATGGATGAATGGATGGATGGATGGATTAGATAAATAAGATGAAAAGAGAGACAAGAGAGGAACAGAAAAGATAGAAAGCTTTATTATGAAAGCCAAATAAGCTTACTGGTTGCCATTTTGAAAATAATTTATAAAGGGACAGGGGAGGATGCACAGATCAATCACTTGGCTACAAAATAACATACATAGGACAAAAGAGAGTGACTTTAACCAAGTAATAGCAATGGAGGTGGTGAGAAATAGAGATGGAGCCAACAGGATTTGGTGGAAGTTTCAATGTAGGAGGTTTGTCATAAACAACTGAGGGGTGGAGTTTCTATGAATTGCACTGGGGAAGAATGTCAGTGGAGTTGGTTTATGGGAGATGATTAGGAGTTCAGTTCTGGACAATTTCATTGGATATGAGTAGGCAGTTGAATAGGGGAATCTGTGGATCAGAGAATAAGTCCAGGATGATTATGTACACTAGGGTGGTGTTAGCATATATTATTATAGTCATCAGATTGTATGATATCACTAAAGGAGAGATTCTAGACAGAAGAGGGTAGAGGCATAGTGACTGAGGTCTAGATACTTCCAAATTTTGTATATTTTCTTGGTCAAACTGCTTTCAAAAGAAGTGCCCTACTAAATTACATATAGACCAGAATAACATAATAGTATCAGTCACTACAGTCTATGTTAATATTGGGAATTATCTTTAACAGTCTCTTGTTCCTTAGGTATTTATTCATTACAAGTGAAAGGAAGACATTTTGTATGTTTATTAGTAATTTGTATTTTTGCCTTCTATAAGTTATCCTGCAAACAAAAAATATATGGGGATAAGATTAAACTTCTTATAAAAATATAATAAATATATATAACTTATATAAAATATATTCTAATTTTTCCTATTGCTCTGTAAGTCACTTTACATATTAAGGCAAAAGTACGAAGTCAAGAAACACCTGGAGTAACAGGCAAGTTTGGCCTTGGAGTACAGAATGAAGTAGGACAAAGTTAACAGGGTTCTGCCAAGAGAATGCATTGGTCATAGCAAACATCCTCTTCCAACAATACAGGAGAAGACTCTACACATGGACATCACCAGATGGTCAACACCAAAATCAGACTGATTATATCCTTTGCCGCCAAAGATGGAGAAGCTCTATACAGTCAACAAAAACAACACCAGGAGCTGACTGTGGCTCAGATCATGAACTCCTTATTGCCAAATTCAGACTTAAATTGAAGAAAGTGGGAAAACCACTAGACCATTCAGGTATGACCTAAATCAATCCCGTATGATTATACAGTGGAAGTGAGAAATAGATTTAAGGGACTAGATCTGATAGACAGAGTGCCTGAAACTATGGATGGAGATTCATGACATTGTACAGGAGACAGGAATCAAGACCATCCCCAAGAAAAAGAAATGCAAAAAAGCAAAACGGCTCTCTGAGGAAGCCTTACAAATAGCTGTGAAAAGAAGAGAAGTTAAAAGCAAAGGAGAAAAGGAAAGATATTCCCATTTGAATGCAGAGTTCCAAAGAATAGCATGGAGAAATAAGAAAGCCTTCCTCAGCGATCAATGCAAAGAAATAGATGAAAATAGAATGGGAAAGACAAGAGACCTCTTCAAGAAAATTAGAGACACCAAGGAAATATTTCATGCAAAGATGGGCACAATAAAGGAAAGAAATGGTATGGACCTAACAGAAGCAGAAGATATTAAGAAGAGCCAGCAAGAATACACAGAAGAATTGTACAAAAAAGATCTTCATGACCCAGATAATCACGAAGGTATCACACTCATCTAGAGCCGGACATCCTGGAATGTGAAGTCAGGTGGGCCTTAGGAAGCACCACCACGAACAAAGCTAGTGGAGGCGATGGAATTCCAGTGAGCTATTTCAAATTCTAAAAGATGATGTTGTGAAAGTCTGCACTCATATGCCAGCAATTTGGAAAACCAGCAGTGGCCACAGGACTGGAAAAGGTCAGTTTTTATTCCAATCCCAAGAAAGGCAATGCCAAAGAATGCTCAAACTACTGCATAATTGCACTCATCTCACACGCTAGTAAAGTAATGCTCAAAATTCTCCAAGCCAGGCTTTAGAAATACATGAACCGTGAACTTCCAGATATTCAAGCTGGTTGTAGAAAAGGCAGAGGAACCAGAGATCAAATTGCCAACATTTGCTGGATCATTGAAAAAGGAAGAGAGTTCCAGAAAAATATATATTTCTGCTTTATTGACTATGCCAAAGCCTTTGACTGTGTGGAACACAATAAACTGTGGAAAATTCTGAAAGAGATGGGAATACCACACCACCTGAATGCCTCTTGAGAAACCTGTACACAGGTCAGGAAGCAACAGTTAGAATTGGACATGGAACAACAGACTGGTTCCAAATAGGAAAAGGAGTACGTCAAGGTTGTATATTGTCACCCTGCCTTTTTAATTTATATGCAGAGTATATCATGAGAAATGGTGGGCTGGAGGAAGCACAAGCTGGAATCAAGATTGCCGGGAGAAATATCAATAACCTCAGATATGCAGATGACACCACCCTTATGGCAGAAAGTGAAGAAGAACTAAAGAGCCTCTTGATGAAAGTGAAAGAGGAGAGTGAAAAAGTTGCCTTGAAGCTCAACATTCAGAAAACTAAGATCATGGCATCCATTCCTATCACTTCATGGCAAATAGATAGAGATACAGTGGAAACTGTGGCTGACTTTATTTTTCTGGGCTTCAAAATCACTGCAGATAGTGACTGCAGCCAGGAAATTAAAAGACGCTTACTCCTTGGAAGGAAAGTTATGACCAACCTAGACAGCATATTAAAAAGCAGAGACATTACTTTGCCAACAAAGGTCCGTCTAGTCAAGGCTATGGTTTTTCCTGTGGTCATGTATGGATGTTAGAGTTGGACTATAAAGAAAGCTGAGCACAGAAGTATTGATGCTTTTGAACTGTGGTGTTAGAGAAGACTCTTGAGAGTCCCTTGGACTGCAAGGAGACCCAACCAGTCCATCTTAAAGGAGATTAGTCCTGGGTGTTCATTGGCAGGACTGATGTTGAAGCTGAAACTTCAATACTTTGGCCACCTGATGCAGAGAGCTGACTCATTTGAAAAGACCCTGATGCTGAGAAAGATTGAAGGTGGGATGAGAAGGAGATGACAGAGGATGAGATGGTTGGATGGCGTCACCGACACAATGGACATGGGTTTGGGTGGACTCCGGGAGTTGGTGATGGACAGGGAGGCCTGGCATGCTGCGGTTCATGGGGTCGCAAAGATTCGGACACAACTGAGCAACTGAACTGCACTGAACTGAATTCATTTTAATATTTTTACTTATTTCTTTAAAAACATTTTCATGTGAATAAAAATTTTATTTCAATTTTAATATTATCTTCATCTTTTTTCCCTAACACTCCATTTTCCGTCAATATTCTACCAATCAGTAGTACATTCCTATGACCATAAATAGTGAATAGCAAACAACCAAAAAAATGTCCATACTGAAACGTCATTGTGGATGCACTTCTACCGGGGGCCAGCATGAGGAACTCTGCCCATGGCAAAGGTCATGAGGAAGGAGGCTTGGCATAAGCAAAGGCGTGATCAAGCCTCAGGAAACCCCCTGTTCCCGAGCATCTAACCCCAAAGCCAGAGTCTGTTTTATGCTCTCACCTGCACCTCTGACTTTACGGGGGGCTCTCCCCCATAACTGTTTCTCTCGGAGAAGGAGTAAACGTGCAGCTCCAAGGCAATAAAAATTCTTGGGCGTGACAAGAGTGTTTCAGCTTACGGACTCCTCTGAAGATTATCTAGCCCACCTGTATAGGTTCGTCCAGCCACATGTGATTGTTTACAGCCTCCCAATCTGAGAGGCACGAGATGTTTTAGACTTACTAAAGACAAATTCTTTTGGGGAGTTAGAAATTATTAGTAGAGTGTGTTGGTTAGGAATTATATTGGTGAAGGCTTTTTTATTTGTTGTGTCAATAATTGCTGCTAATTCCCTGCTCTGGGTGGGACAAAGATGTCTCAGGTCAAACCTCTCTGCTGACAGACTAGCTTGTGTGACAGGATTATCCATACTCCTGCCACATGATTGTTTACTACCTCTTAACCATAAACAGCACAAAGAGTTTTAGAGTATTTTGAGAGTCTAAATTAGCATAGGGCTTTTTCTTCTTGTTGAGTCAATGATTGCCACCAGGCCTCCATATCCTTAGGCACCTGGGAATATATTAATAAATACAGTAGTTTTTGATGTTAGCAATACTAGACTTTTTGAGTTAATGGATTTTCTCTTTTATAATAGATCACTGTACTTTGTTATAAATCACTGTGTAAGCATATAGGAGAAATAAGTATTAACCTTTAAGACTAATCATGTTAACCTTGGGTTAAATAAATTCCTTTCTTGATTGTAACTCACTACACCCTCACCCTATAGGAATGTAACTTTATTTGGAGGGTGGTGCCTGGTTTAAGAAAAAACACACTTGGAAAAAATAAGTTTTTTGGTTATCAGAAAGAAAGGATCATAAAATGTCAGCAGGTCTCACTCGTGGCCAGAAGATGATGTAATATCCCTAAGACCTTTTTTTATACATTTACGTGAAGCACCTGATTTTGATAAAGGTCAGGACTGCTGACCCCTGCGTGACTCTGTATTCATCCCTATGTGTAACAAAAGGTATATAAGCAAACCCAAAAATAAAGAAATCGGATCAGTTTCTGGAAAGACTGATTCCCCCATGTCGCTTCTTTCTTGCTCCCGTTTTTCTGGCTGAATTCCCATCTGGAGCATGGATGCTATTCCACGTAATCCAAGTTATTCAGCCTCCTTTTTTCCACTAATCTTCCTACTACACTATCCATTTCTAATCTCTCTATATCTGTGATTATATATGTATTTTTCCAAAGACGCCGACTCCGTCCCCACCTTCGAATCACCCTGGATCTGCCGGGGCTGGATCCCGGCACACTTCTATACACACCCGATTCCAGTGCATTATACCCTAACTGTATCATGAAGCAGACAGGTGAGTAAGTACTAGAGGGGAAGCTTGTGAGAATCTGTTGATTCCATTATTCCCAGTATCTGGGAATTCAGAGAGAGAAAGGAACTCGAAGATCAGATCCGTACCAGATCTGTGGCATAGGCTCTGGGTTTATGTAAACAGCTATCATTCCAACATTTTACTGATGTTTTCTGTCAGCTACCATTAGACCCCACTGAATTTTCTGGAAAGAAAAGCTTCTGACCAAGACACTGATTGACAAGGTAGATGGTTGCCTCTGAGCTCAGTTTCACTGAGTGTGGACCTCAAAGAAAATCCTGCATTTGGCAATTTAAACACTGATTCCCACATGCACCTCTGAGGAAGACTTTTCCTTCTTGGATTCCCTCACTAATAACCTTATATCAGTTCAGGCACACATTAATCAAATTCCACAATGTGCAATTTGTCCTTTCCCCTCTGTGGTCACATATTCCACATTAAGGGACCATTTAATTGCATCTTGCAAACTGTGGAAAAACGAGCAAATAATTCCCTCTTTCATAATTCTTCCACACAGCTATCCTCCAGAATCTCACTTGCACTCTCTGCAGGCTTCAGTCCTTCAACTCTTACTTTTCAAGTCCATTCCCTTCAACTCCCCTCAGCCGTTCTGCCCCTAACAACAGCTGTTCTGGCTTAAAACGTCCTACTTGCTTCATGAAATTCCCCTAACTAAAAATCTACTTTGTTCGTTGGTTCTTTCACCATGACACTGAAAGGTGCTTGTTGAGACGGTCTGAAAGAAATTCTATGTCAACCTCCTATGATTAAAAACACAAAATTTGTGGGAAATGGCAAGGAAGATTATGTGCTGATTTGCTGTTGTTTTTCATTCGCTCAGTCATGTCCAACTCTTTGCGATCCCATGGCCTGCAGCATGCCAGGCCTCTCTGTCCTTCACCATCTCCTGGAGCTTACTCAAATTCATGTCCATTGAGTCAGTGATGACATCCAACCATCTCATCCTCTGTCATCCCCTTCTCTTCCTGCCTTCAATCTTTTCCAGCATCAGAGTCTTTTCTAATGAGTCAGTTCTTCGCATCAGCTGGCCAAAGTATTGGAGCTTCAGCTTCAGCATTAGTCTTTCCAATGAATATCCGGGACTAATTTCCTTTAGGATGGACTGGTTGGATCTCCTTGCAGTCCAAGGGACTCGCAAGAGTCTTCTCTAATACCACAGTTCAAAAGCATCAATTCTTCAGCGCTCAGCCTTCTTTATGGTCCAACTCTCACATCCATATATGACTACTGGTAAAACTATAGCTTTGACTATATGGACTTTTGTAGGCCAAGTTATGTGCTGATTACCATATGTCAAAAATGTGCTGATTACCAAATGTACTGATTACCATATGTCAAAAATCAGTACCTAAAAATAAAGCCTTCATCAATGCTTATAAAGTGAAATAGTTCAAGATCAGTTTTCTCTAAAATTCTTATATGCAAGCCCTACTTGTCATTCGCTACATTTGATGTGAATCAGCTGGGTATAGGAAGTGAGGACTTTTTAATTTGACTTTATCTATCATGAGAGGACTTTGATTTCTTCTTTCACCCTGGTATAAGTTAGATCGTAAAAATTTAGAGATTCCATGAAAAGACAAGATAGAATTTAGCAATGTCAGGTGGATTCCAGAGGTGGTATTCATTTCATAAGTTTTGTAAAGAAATGGGAAAAACAAGGAATTTTAAGTTGCATTATAAAACATAAAAGTGAGAGAAGAGGAATTTAAGTAGAGGGTAAAATAGAAGACACATAACCTTTTAGCTATAATCAAGGACATTTCTAAATTTTAAATGAGCAAAGTGTCAAAAGAGAAATGAGGAATAAAATCTAGCAGGAGAAATGGCAACACTGTTAGCATTTTTGAGGAATTTGGAAAATTATTCTGAGTGTAATGAAAGTGTTTTAGGCAAATGAAGTAATCAGTTGTTTTCAGGAACCACAATCCCTAAATTAAGTGTGATGACTACTAGTACTAATTGATGATTAATGGTTGACTGCTTTCTACCTTCTAAGTGCTAAGTAATATGATTGACTGATATTTGCTTGTGAAATACAGAATAACAATAATATACAAGTAATATGTGAGTGACAAAGTTACATGCATCTGAAGATCCTATTGAAACATAAAATCAGTAACAAAAACAGTTATAATAATCCATACCTTTTCTGTGTCAATGCCTTTCGACATGGACCATGTTGAGACAATATAATCCATGACTCGTTCACTAAGGCCTTTGGGGACCTGATAGAGTTTCAGAAAGTCCCGTACATTATTTAGCATCTCATGGTATCGGTTGGTGTTGGCATACATTTGCTGGAAAATTGTGGTAACATTTCCAAAAATAGTTGCATAAAGAAGAGCTGAAAGAGAAGAAATGATGAAAATAAAACAAATATCCCAAGTGAAAATAAATGATATGAATACTGGCCAGATCAATAAATTATCTGACAAAGATACCTTAGTAAACTTTTCAGGATTATGCATGATAACTCCCTGAGAAGAGTGCCTACAATTTGGTGTTCACTCAGTAAATCTTATCTTTAGTATGATAAACATGATTTTATGAGTGACCACCAGCTAGTCAATTTGGTAAAACATGATGGTGATTGATAGATTTCATGAAGAATTAGATGATCCAAGTTTATGATTTGCCTCTTAGCCTTATCACTAAAATTATCCTCCAGCCCTGTCTTCCTGAATGAAGCTTAATCAATTTAAAATTTTGAGGAATTGATGATTCAGTTTAGAAATATATGCTCATTCTCATTGCATGCTTCTTCCAGCTTTTGGAATATTTCCCTGCTTATCAATATTTTTGACAGAATATCAAAAATATAGGATGAGAAGGCAAACCAAGGTGTTTCATTTCTAGAAGATTCTAGGAAGAAACAGAATTGGAATTAACAGCTAAAATAAAACTTTGGGAGTGCCTATAATTTCTACTTACTAAGTTTATGTCAGTAATCCAGTACTGTAAGGATTTTTTTTTACTTCATTATTTTAAGAATAACTTGTAACCTGCAAACCACTGTTATTTATCTACAGTAGCTAAAGAAAAGTATAAGGTGTTCTAATGCCCATAATTGCTACTTCCTCCATCAACCAATAATGTGCCAACTCCTCTTTCTCCAGATCTATCAGGTTACTAATGTTGACCTGATCTTGAAAAAACTTTTAAAAGCAGTTGAGTTCAGAGCCAAATAAATACATCTTCAATCACACACCACTCCTAACCTATCCTGTCCCTTTAGTTTTATCCCTTAACAGCCCTCTTTTGAAAAGAAGGCACTATTTTATTCCCTTTAATATTCAGTAAACACTATGTTTAATAACCACACTCATTGCAAAAGCATTTCACAAGTAAGTAGAATATCAGATGATGATCACTTCCATTCCTGTTCCTGTAAGCATTTGAAAAAATAATTCCTCTGAACAAAACGTATGAACTGTTTCATTTCACAGTTTCATCAATCAAATTCCATTTGATGGAAAGAGTATTATATCAAATCAGCGAACCAACTTAAGATCCTCAATCTATTCTCAGAAAATCACTTGTTTTCTTTAAGAACAGTGGCTCTTTGAGCATAACAAATTAAAATTTCACAATAGGAAGCTATGATTTTACAAGCAGTTACTCGGGTTCTGTTTTAAAATCACTTTTTAGGGTTTTTTTGTTGTTGTTTTTATGGGGGGGTTGCTATTATTTTGGGATGTTGGTGTCAGCACAGAACAATTTTTAAGATAGACAATATTTTGTTAAAACTAAGTAGGAAGAATATAATGCTGACACTTCTCAACAAGATCTTTAAATCGTTGAATATTTATATTTAAAAACAACAAAAAAGTAGAGGTAATCACCGACTTAAAACTCTATTCCTCATTGTTGGTATTAAGAAAGACAAGCACAGAAATAATGTGAACAAACTAACGGTAGAAGAATCATATAACAAACATGGAATTTTGAATTTCCAAGAAAGTGACATGAAGAAAATCTGTTTTTTAAATAATGAGCTTTTTACAGGTTAATTAAATAATGCTACAATCATGCTTTTGAATAGCCTCCAGCTATTTTAAGATGTCAATGAATATTACAGAACTATTATTTTGACATGTTCAACT
Organism: Budorcas taxicolor; assembly: GCF_023091745.1. Lineage (NCBI taxonomy): Eukaryota > Metazoa > Chordata > Mammalia > Artiodactyla > Bovidae > Budorcas > Budorcas taxicolor. Next base: position 73,324,359 of record NC_068919.1, read on the forward strand.
TGTTTGGCTCCGTAAGATGCTTGTAATATGCTCTATTTGCCAAAGTGTCTTACTACTGTCTTTTAGTTAAACAAATTACCACACATTTCATCTTTTGGGGTACATTAAATATGCACACATTCTAGTCATATGAATAGCTTAAGCACTGAAATATGAATAAAACTGTCAAGGTATTTACAGTTTTCAGCATTAATAAATGAAGGATATAATCAACATCCCATTAAGCTGGGTATATTACAAAGATATCTTCTGCCTCCAGCTTTCATGTGAGTGTGGTGTCCTATACTGAATAAGATTAATCAAGGTCATAATTTAAGGTAAGACATTCAACTATATACATATAATTATGTGCATGCATATATGTATATATAATATATGTAATTTATTTGTATAAATACATATGTATATTTGTACAGACATACATATTTGTAATACATACAATATATGCATAATTATATATACATATATAATACATACATTATTATGTATAAAATTTTTTACTTTGAAATGTTATAAGAAGGAAATAGCAACCCACCCCAATACTCTTGCCTAGAGAATCCCATGGACAGAATTGGAGGGCTACAGTCCATGGGGTCACAAAGAGTCGGACATGACTTAGTGACTGAACAACAAAAACAAACAGACATTATATTTAACTAGTATTTTACATGCAGTCATTTTGGGGGTATCCAACGTTATGTAAGTTTTATCATCTATACAAATCTATGTAATAAATGTGTATTTTTAAAAAGAGAAATCACTTCTTTAAAAATATTTTCCACATTTAAGACTAGTGCACATTTCATAAAATATGGTGACAGCAAGTATGACATTCCATGGCAAGCAACAATATTGCTTCCCACCACAGTTTCCGTTCACAGGATACAAGAGTACATCCTTAAGGAAAGTGACCATGGAACATGACACCCAACAATGAAAGAAATCGATCTCAGTAGAAACTAGCTCTATGCTGCTAACTCCCAAAGTAATAACCTCTCTCTTGAACTACAGACAAACAGATATTCTTGAATGTCTAATGCCATTCAAATCTAACATGTTCAAAAGAGAACTCATTTAACACTACCTTCTCTTCAACAACCAAGTGCATTTTTCATCTCATTAAATTGCAAAGCCACACCTATTTCCTCAGATTAAAGCTACAGAGTCTTTCTTCAATTCACTCTTTGATTCATCTAATCTACTCCATTATCAATTCTTATTGGCTCTACCTTCAAAATAGAGCCTCAATTCAATTTCTTCTCACCACCTCTACCAGCCTTCTTGTCTCCTTTAAGAGTACATGCTTTCCCACTGACTAGCTATGTGTCTTTGGACCAGTTACTAGAGCTTTTGAGTATCCTATTTCCTCTCTTTCAACTTTACAGTTACTCTAGACTCCTTACAAAGGAGTTGTGCTAAATGAGATAACTCATATAAAATAGTTTTAAAAGAGTCCAATACGGAGTAAGCATCCATGAAATGTTATGTATATATCAGCATCAGCATCATGGAAATAGCTTCCAAACAATTGACTTTCACTCAGCAAAAAAAACATCCCCTTCCTTCAGCATCAGTCTCCACCCCCTATTATGTCTGTTCCTAAACTTATTCATCACTACTTTAATTTATATGACATATTTATCTGTTGATATCTACCTTCCCAATTAGAAATGCAAAATCCATAAATACTAGCCTGGGCCTTGTTCTTTTTTGCTCACTGTTGTATTTCCAGAACAAAGATCAGTTCCTGGAACATTATAGGTATTTAAATATTTTTCTTTCAGTAAACTGACACACCAAAAACCTAGGAAACATTTTTTTCAGAAACATTCTTTTTTTCAAATCAAAGTTTCACTACTGGTGACGAAAAACACAGAAGAAGTACACATTATTAATGCACGTGAGAGAATAAAGTGTTGAGAAACCAAGGTGATACATGTCCTGGCCATATTAAGATAGCAAATGAATTGGGAAGTCCTATTGTCATTCATCAAACACGAATGCTCTTGCTTGACCCAGCAAGGTTTGTAGGGGACTATTATATAACTTTATACTTTGAATGGGATGCCATAGAGGTAATTTTCCTATTTTACTACCTGGTGGCTCAGATGGTAAAGCATTTGCCTACAATGCGGGAGAGCCGGCTTCAATCCCTGGGTCAGGAAGTTCTCCTGGAGAAGGAAATGGCAACCCACTCCAATATTCTTGTCTCCCTCTGCCCCCCGCAAAAAAAAAGGGGGGATCAAAGAAATATATTTTAGAACTTCCCTGGTGGCTGAGATGGTAAAGCGTCTGCCTACAATCCGGGAGACACAGGTTCTGTCCCTGGGTCGGGAAGATCCCCTGGAGAAGGAAAAAGCAAACCACTCCAGTACTCTTACCTGGAAAATCCCATGGATGGAGGAGCCTGGTGGGCTACAGTCCATGGCGTCACAAAGAGTCGGACAAGACAGCGATTTCACTTTCATTTTCACTTTCTTTGAATGGGATGCCATAGAGGTAATTTTCCTACTTTACTACTAATAATTTGATTGACCAGTTAAAATTTGTTAAGCCTCTTTTTATATGCTCTCCTGTAGCCTTTTAAGCTTGATACAATTTAAGACAAGCCCAGTTTTACTAGCTTATCATATTTAAGTGCTTCCCTCGTGGCTCAGCTGGTAAAGAATCCACCTCCAAAATGGAAGACCTGGGACCAGTCCCTCGATTGGGAAGATCCTCTGCAGTAGGGAAAGGCTACCCACTCCAGTATTCTGGCCTGGAGAATTCCATGGACTGTATAGTCCATGGGATCACAAAGAGTTGGACGCGACTAAGTGACTTTCACTTTCACATCATATTTAAAGACTTGGTAATTCTGACATCAGTTAGGTTCAGTCACTCACTCGTGTCCGACTCTTTGCGACCCCATGAATCGCAGCACGCCAGGCCTCCCTGTCCATCACCAACTCCCGGAGTTCACTCAGATTCACATTCATCGAGTCCGTGATGCCATTCAGCCATCTCATCCTCTGTCGTCCCCTTCTCCTCCTGCCCCCAATCCCTCCCAGCATCAAAGTCTTTTCCAATGAGTCAACTCTTTGCATGAGGTGGCCAAAGTACTGGACTTTCAGCTTCAGCATCATTCCTTCCAAAGAAATCCCAGGGCTGATCTCCTTCAGAATGGACTGGTTGGATCTCCTTGCAGTCCAAGGGACTCTCAAGAGTCTTCTCCAACACCACAGTTCAAAAACATCAATTCTTCCGTGCTCAGCTTTCTTCACAGTCCAACTCTCACATCCATATATGACCACTGGAAAAACCATAGCCTTGACTAGACGGACCTTTGTTGGCAAAGAAATGTCTCTGCTTTTGAATATGCTATCTAGGCTGGTCATAACTTTCCTTCCAAGGAGTAAGCGTCTTTTAATTTCATGGCTGCAGTCACCATCTGTAGTGATTTTGGAGCACAAAAAATAAAGTCTGACACTGTTTCCACTGTTTCCCCATCTATTTGCCATGAAGTGATGGGACCAGATGCCATGATCTTCGTTTTCTGAATGTTGCGCTTTAAGCCAACTTTTTCATTCTCCTCCCTCACTTTCATCAAGAGGCTCTTTAGTTCCTCTTCACTTTTTGCTATAAGGATGGTGTCATCTGCATATCTGAGGTTATTGATATTTCTCCCGGCAATCTTGATTCCAGCTTGTGCTTCTTCCAGCCCAGTGTTTCTCATGATGTACTCTGCACATAAGTCAAATAAGCAGGGTGACAGTATACAGCCTTGACATACTCCTTTTCCTATTTGGAACCAGTCTGTTGTTCCATGTCCAGTTCTAACTGTTGCTTCTTGACCTGCATATAGGTTTCTCAAGAGGCAGGTCAGGTGGTCTGGTATTTCCATCTCTTTCAGAATTTTCCACAGTTTATTGTGACATATATACTGTAAATATCATACCTAAAAGCCCTATAGTTTTCTTATTCACTGTAAGGGGATTATTTTAAAGAAAATTATATTAGATTAAAGATGGCTATAATTGTCTGACACTCTTCCCATAGATAGCCATAGTCTTTTTTCCTTTCCCTTGAATCTAGGCATACTCTATAAACTATTTTACTAACGGATTATGGTAACTATAATCACATGCCAATATCTGGGCCCATGCCTTATGAAACTAGAAATTTCTAATTCCTCACTACTAAAATACCTGCTAAATTAACTAGAATATAGTTTCTGTGTTGTGAAGGAGCCAGAATATTCCTCTGGAAAAGTCCACATGGAGAGAAATCAAGGCCCCTGGCTAAGGGTCTTGGCTTAGCTCCCAGCTAAACAATGGCCTTAGGCTGAACAATTTTAACTATGGATGTAAGAAGACATTTCTGATAACACTTAAGGCAGGGTGGATGGTTCAACCATCACTTCCCCTTCTATTTATACTGATATTTAATAATGATAGTTAAGATGGGAAGGAAAATGTCCTATCAATTTATGATTCCGTATGCAGCACATAGCTTGACAACATCAGCTTACTAGCCATGTATGTGGCTGAGCCAACTAAGAAGTGAATTTTTCAGACCCACTCAAGCAAACCCAGCAATAACATATGTCCCAGAAATAAGCCATGCCTTCCTAGCCCTGCACAAATTATAGATTCTTGAGTGAAATAAATGGCTGTTCTTGTCTTAAGCCACTAATTTTGATTAGTTATGTAACTCTAATGTTCTAATAAACAGTTTTATGAATAGTTGATTCTCAACTGATTAGTAAACCTGAGAGAGGAGAGTAGTGAGTGCCTTATGATACACATCAGAGTCTAATAGCATATTTAGGAAAAATAAATTTTAATATATTTTATTGAATATATCTTAATACTCAAAAATATCCATTATTTTTATAATATAAACATTGAAGTCATGAATGAATGCTTTCAAAAAGAAACAAAGTTTAAATGATTGAATAATGTCATATAACTTAATCCCAGATTTCATTCATGCATTGCTTAATTCCATGGATATTTATTGAACATCTATTATACGCCTCCACTACAATAGTCACTAAGGATAAAACATAATCTCTGTTCTCAAGTAGTACTTACTACTTCCAAAGGAAAAGTGTTAACCCTTAATTCTCCAAAATCATAGCCTTTGAAAGAAAACTAGTGATCATCATATCCTTTGCATAGTTTACAAAAATTCACAAATGCACTTATACCAATACCAACTATATAAATTAAGTATAGTTTATTTCTCATGGTTAAACAACTGGCAGCATCAAACAGAATCTGTATTGAGCTAATTAATTCTAACTTTACCTACACTCTTATAAGTTGCACAGAATAACAGATCAGATGATGATATCCAGTTCTTTGAATAAATTATGTTCTCAGTCACTTCATTTTGTTTGCTCCTTAGGTCATGCTGCAGCCATTCACCTTCTTATAATAATTTATATTTTTCAGACTTTTTGTGCCCATTCATGTTGACATCAAACATTTATTTTTCCTAGTTATCTTTCTTTTATAAATCTTGGCAAGTAATCATTAGCCTTAAACTATGTAGTTTAAAATACTTATATAAGGATTTTTGCATCTATGTTCATCAGTGATATTGGCCTGCAGTTTTCTTTTTTTGTGGCATCTTTGTCAGGTTTTGGTATTAGGGTGATGGTGGCCTCATAGAATGAGTTTGGAAGTTTACCTTCCTCTGCAATTTTCTGGAAGAGTTCGAGTAGGATAGGTGTTAGCTCTTCTCGAAATTTTTGGTAGAATTCAACTGTGAAGCCCTCTGGACCTGGTCTTTTGTTTGCTGGAAGATTTCTGATTACAGTTTCAATTTCCGTGCTTGTGATGGGTCTGTTAAGATTTTCTATTTCTTCCTTGTTCAGTTTTGGAAAGTTGTACTTTTCTAAGAATCTGTCCATTTCTTCCACGTTGTCCATTTTATTGGCATATAATTGCTGACAGTAGTCTCTTATCATCCTTTGTATTTCTGAGTTGTCTGTTGTGATCTCTCCATTTTCATTTCTAATTTTATTAATTTGATTTTTCTCCCTTTGTTTCTTGATGAGTCTGGCTAATGGTTTGTCAATTTTATTTATCCTTTCAAAGAACCAGCTTTTGGCTTTGTTGATTTTTGCTATGGTCTCTTTTGTTTCTTTTGCATTTATTTCTGCTCTAATTTTTAAGATTTCTTTCCTTCTACTAACCCAGGGGTTCTTCATTTCTTCCTTTGCTAGTTGCTTTAGGTGCAGAGTTAGGTTATTTATTTGACTTTTTTCTTATTTCTTGAGGTATGCCTGTATTGCTATGAACTTTTCCCACGCACCTATGGACACCTTATCTTTGACAAAGGAGGCAAGAATATACAATGGGGAAAAGAGAATCTCTTTAACAAGTGGTGCTGGGAAAACTAGTCAACCACTTGTAAAAGAATGAAACTAGAACACAATCTAACACCATATGCAAAAATAAACGCATAGATTAAAGATCTAAACATAAGGCCAGAAACTATAAAACTCCTAGAGGAGAACATACGCAAAACACTCTCTGACATAAATCACAGCAGGATCCTCTATGACCCACCTCCCAGAATATTGGAAATAAAACCAAAAATAAACAAATGGGACCTAATTAAAATTAAAAGCTTCTGCACAACAAAAGAATCTATAAGCAAGGTGAAAAGACAGCCTTCTGAATGGGAGAAAATAATAGCAAATGAAGCAACTGACAAACAACTAATCTCAAAAATATACAAGCAACTCCTGCAGCTCAATTCCAGAAAAATAAATGATCCAATCAATCAAAAAATGGGCCAAAGAACTAAACAGACATTTCTCCAAAGAAGACATACGGATGGCTAACAAACACATGAAAAGATGTGTTTCAACATCACTGCTTATCAGAGAAATGCAAATCAAAACTATCACGCCAGTCAGAATGGCTGCAATCTAAAACTCTACAAACAATAAATACTGGAGAGGGTGTGGAGAAAAGGGAACCCTCTTACACTGTTGGTGGGAATGCAAACTAGTACAGCCACTATGGAGAATAGTGTGGAGATTCCTTTAAAAATTGCAAATAGAACTGCCTTATGACCCAGCAATCCCACTGCTGGGCATACACACTGAGGAAACCAGAATTGAAAGAGACACGTGTACCCCAATGTTCATTGCAGCACTGTTTATAATAGCCAGGACATGGAAGCAACCTAGATATCCATCAGCAGATGAATGGATAAGAAAGCTGTGGTACATATACACAATGGAGTATTACTCAGCCATTAAAAACAATACATTTGAATCAGTTCTAATGAGGTGGATGAAACTGGAGCCGATTATACAAAGTGAAGTAAGCCAGAAAGAAAAACACCAATACAGTATACTAACGCATATATATGGAATTTAGAAAGATGGTAATGATAACCCTGTACGCAAGACAGCAAAAGAGACACAGATGTATAGAACAGTCTTTTGGACTCTGTGGGAGAGGGAGAGGGTGGGATGATTTGGGAGAATGGCATTGAAACATATATAATATCATATAAGACGAATTGCCAGTCTAGATTTGATGCAGCGACAAGATGCTTGGGGCTGGTGCACTGGGATGACCCAGAGGGATGGTACGGGGAGGGAGGTGGGAGAGGGGTTCAGGATGGGGAACACGTGTGCACCCGTGGTGGATTCATGTTGATGTGTGGCAAAACCAATACAATATTGTAAAGTAATTAGCCTCCAATTAAAATAAATAAATTTAAATTTAAAAAAGTTAAAAAAAATAAATTACTACAGAAAAAAAAAATACTTCTATAAGAATGCATTTTGTTAACCATTAAGGCCACATAAGTGGTTCAACCATTTCCATTTCTATTTCTATTTACTAAAGTCTACCTTTAATAAATGAAATTTAAGACATGGAAGGAAAATGTTCCACTAAAATATGATTGTATATGTATCACATAGCCTGTTAAAACACTTGAAATCACTCCAAGTGGCTGAACAAATGAAGCTGATCATCAGGTCTCCAATTTGGAACTTTTATTCTCCTTCCAGCTGTCTCATAATGGCTTCAGGTTTCCTTGGATGCTCTTTTGCAATGACCCATAAAAGAAAGCACCCTCCAGGCATCAGTTATGAACCAGATATTTTCTCTTTCCCAGTATTCACTTAATCCATGTCCCATTTCACCTAGTACCCGAACCATGCCAACTATCTTGTTAGAAATTAATTTCATTAATTACTTGATGTTAAGTGTTAAATATTGAAAACTATTTGTTACACTATCCCTCTTAGGGATGTTGGCATTTTGAAGGAGGAATTCCAGGTAATACAATGAATTGACTGAATTATTATTAGAATTAATGCTCAACTAGTAAGATAAGTTGATACCGAGAAGAAAATATTTTTTAACTTTATCAAATTATAGCAAGATATTGGAAAGATTTCAATAGCTTTCAGCTGATACCATGATCATCATGAAAACTGACTATATCAAACTAGTTTCAATAATTACATGTGTGCATGCTAAGTTGCTTCAGTTGTGTCTGACTCTTTGCAACCCCATGGACTGTAGCCCTCCAGGCTCCTCTGTCCATGGAATTCTCCAGGCAAGAATGTGGGAATGGGTTGCCTTGCTCTCCTCCAGGGATCTTCTCAACCCAGGGATCAAACCAGTGTCTCTTACATCTCCTGCATTGGCAGGCAGTTTCTTTATCACTAGAGCCATCTGAGAAGCCTGCAATAATTATATGGCAATGCTTACTATTTTTTATTGAAGTGTAATTCATTTACATAATACTCTCAGATATGCAGGCTTCCCTGATGTCTCAGTCAGTAAAGAATCTGCCTGTAATGCAGGAGACCCCGGTTCAATTCCTGGGTCAAGAAGATCCACTGGAAAATGGATAGGCTACCAACTCCAGTATTCTTGGACTTCCCTTGTGACTCAGCTGGTAAAGAATCCACCTGCAATGCAGGAGACCTGAGTTCGATTCCTGGGTTAGGAAGATTTTCTGGAGAAGGGAAAGGCTACACACTCCAGTATTCTGGCCTGGAGAATTCCATGAACTGTATAGTCCATGGGGATGCAAAGACTTGGACATGGCTGAGCGACTTCCACTGCTCACTACAATGTGAGCTATTTATATATTTTGGATATTAACTTCTTTCCAGCCATATAATTTGTATATTTTCTCCCATTGAGTGTGTTGTCCTTTCATTTTGTCAATGGTTTGTTTTGCTGTGTAAAAGCTTTTAAGGTTAATTAGGATCTGTTTGTTTAGCTTTGCTTTTGTTTCCTTTACATTAGAAGACAGATCCAAAAAAAAATAATATTATGTCCAGAAGTGTTCTGCCTGTTTTCTTCTAGGAGTTTTGTGGTTTCTAGTCTTACATTTAGGTCTTTAGTCCATTTTGAATTTATTTTTGTATATAGCATGAAGAAATGTTCTTATCTCATTCTTTTAACTGTCATGTTTTCCTGGCACCACCTCCTGAAGAGAGTCTTTTCTGCATTGTATATTCTTGTCTCCTTTGTCTAAGATTAATTGACCATATGTGTGTGGGTTAATTTCTAAGCTCTCTATTTATTCTGTTGATCTATGTGTCTGTTTTGTGGCAGAATCATACTGTCTTGATTATTATATCTTTGTAACACCGTCTGAAAACAAAGAGCCTATATTACAGGGAGGCCATAATATAGTTTGAAAACAGTCTGATACTTATAGCTTTGTCCATTAAGAATCTTCTGCGGTTCCATATTAATTTTAGGACTATTCGTTCTAGTTCTGTGAAATTTTTCATAGGTATTTTGATAGGGATTATATTAAATCTGTAGATTGCTTTGGGTAGAATGACCATTTTAAAAATATTAATTCTTCCAATCCAAGAGAATGGGCTATCTTTAAATTTACTTCTATCATATTTAGTTTCTTTCATAAGTGTTTTGTTGTTTTCAGAGTTCAGTTCTTTTACCACCTTGGTTAATTTTATTGCTAGGTATTTTACTCTTTTTGATAGGATCTTAAATAGAATTATTTTCTCTTTCTTATAGGTCATTATTGGTATATAGAAAGATAACAGACTTCTGCAGATTAATCCTATGTCCTGCAACTTGATTGAATTCATTTATTAGTTATATTTTTCAGGGTATTCATATATATTCTTATACCTTTTTATTTAAAAAACTTTAAAACACAAAATAATCCAACTACAATGGTGAGATCAGATAGTCTTGAAGTAGTTCAATGATTTGATGCAGAGATTTCCCTTTTCTCTTCAAATTATAAAATGCAAACATCAATTCACTATACCAAGTTGTATGTCTAGTTTTATCAGCTACAGAAAAGAAAAAAAGTAAAAGAAAAAATATGGTGAATACAGAATGGATCCACTATAGTGAAAAAATAAATTTATTTACAACTCTCTTCTGTTTATTTTGTACTAAATAGACATTTTAAATGTAATTTTCATTAATTATACCTGTAAGCCATTTCTCTAATCTTCAGCACCAGAATGTAAAAAGACATAGTAGAGGGAGGTAACATTAGATCACTTATTCTTTCTATATAAAGTGGGTGTTACTATTATACTTACATTAACATGGAAGCATTAAATATAAAACTTGAGATAATATTAAAATACATCTTTGCCAAAACATGAGTATTATTGATCCAAGACTCAGAATGAAATGGCACTGCCAACAACCTAAATAAACTGTTGAGGCTACTAAGAATGGTATCTGTGGGACAGACAAAATTTTCTCATATATTCTGAAAAATAGTGTCATAACCTATCTTCTTGGTGAGCCTCCAACAGTTTACTCTTGCTTCCAAATCTTTGTCATTAAGTTCCTTTGTGGTAGATTTCAAAATCTGACCATACATTTTTCCTATCTTGGTATGTACATCATTTTGCAATAAGACTTTATTGCTTTTCCCACCAAAAGGTGGAATATGCTTCCTTTCATATGGGCTGGTTTATGACTTCCAATAGAATATGGCGGTGATGATATTATGCAATTTCCAGAGCCAGACATTAAAGGGACTGGCATATTTTAGAATGTTGTCTTAAGATCATGATTCCTGAAGAAACCTAGAATGTACTAGCAGACCGCAAGAAAGCAAGAATGGCAAGTTATTCAGTGGTCTCAGCTGAAGTCTTAATGGGTACACTGTTTGAACCAATTATTCCATTTCTTGGAAGTTACACCATGACATTATAAAATAAGTGCACAAAAATGATAACTGAAGTGTTCTTTATAATATGCAGAAAGAGTAAAATATTCAACAATAAAGATTGGGTAATACAAATGATGGCAAAACAACACAATTGAAAACTAGGTGACCATTAAGATGATGAAGGGGATCTCTTAGGAGAAATCTGAAAAGATTAACAGCATATTTTTAATTATAAAAGCCACATTTATTAATTCATACATATATTTGGCAAATATGATTTATAATGATTTTGATGTTCTTTACACTTCAGCATTATGCAATATTTGCATTAAACAAAAAGAAATACCAAATTTTTTTAAAAAAAGAATAATTTATTTGTATTCCTTAGAAAGGTAGAAGCTATAAATCTCTTTAGAGAACATTTAGGTCAATCCCCAGGTGACACATACAGAAAAGATCATCAGGAAACCTGAGATGAGCAACAGCACCACTGATCTCAGGTCTGTTGTTATCTCCAATCTCTGTTTGACCCCTTTATAAAATTAATTACCAAGAGTTTTCATTCTGCCTTCAGAATGTTTCAGACTAATATCCTCCTTTCAATTAAGAGCCTAAAATCTGTTCTTTCAACCTATGGATAGGTTACCACCGCAGCTTCCTTGCTGTTCAGTCGCCAGTCTCTGCTGGAATACAGCTGGCACACGGCTATTTGGCAAAATTTCCTAAAATATTAAAATGTTGTGATCTTATTTTCTCCATAAAAAATACTTCGTGTATACACACAGCCTTTAAGGTAAGGGCACTCTGAAAGAATCTATGGGATCTATTCAATGGGGGAAAGTTTCTACCTACCAGACTCAGTACTTTGTATTGATATTTCTTCCATAAGCTAATTTATCATTTCCCTATCTGCACTCATTTCCCTGCACACAACAACAGCAATCTCTCCAACTGCCTGTATGGTATATGAATAATCTTAACGCCTAACAAAATTTCATGTAATGCATAGCAAACAATTCATAAAAGGGTAGGCAATATAATCCTTAAATAAATTTTTACTCTAAGCTCTTTAATGTAGAGCCAGTAGTATCAATTTCCTTCATAATCCCTAAGAATAACTAGACGGTAATGACAATCCTATATGCAGGGCAGCGAAAGAGAAACATATGTAAAGAACAGACTTTTGGACTATGTGGGAGAAGGCAAGGATGGGACAATATGAGAGAACAGCATTGAAACATGTATATTACCATACGTAAAATAGATGACCAGTGCAAGTTCAATGAATGAAGCAGGGCATCCAAAGTCAGCGCTCTGGGACAAACTAGAGGGGTGGAGTGGGGAGAGAGGTGGGACGGGGGTTCAGAATGGGGGACACATGTGTACCTGTAGCTGATTCATGGCGATGTATTGCAAAAACCATCACAATATTGTAAAGTAATTATCCTCCAATTAAAATATTTTTAAGTGGGTTACTGATAGAAGTAGTCAACTAATATGAAAATATTAAAACAGTTAGCCTACACTCTGTACCTTATGGTGAAATGATAAAACTAGTTTGTGTCTCTATGCAAGACATTAAATTGTATCAGTCAGTTCAGTTGCTCAGTCGTGTCTTACTCTTTGCGACCCCATGGACTGCAGCACTCCAGGCTTCCCTGTCCATCACCAACTCCCGGGGCTTACTCAAACTCATATCCATTGAGCTGGTGGTGCCATCCAACCATCTCATCCTTTGTTATCCCCTGCTCCTCCTGTCTTCAATCTTTCCAAGCATCAGGGTCTTTTCAAATGAGTCAGTTCTTTGCATCAAGTGGCCAAAGTACTGGAGTTTCAGCTTCAAAATCAGTCCTTCCAATGAATATTCAGGACTGATTTCCTTTAGGAATGACTGGTTGGATCTCCTTGCAGTACAAGGGACTCTCAAGAGTCTTCTCCAACCATAATTCAAAAGCATCAATTCTTCAGCACTCAGCTTTCTTTATAGTCCAACTCTTACATCCATACATGACTACTGGAAAAACCATAGCTTTAACTAGATGGACCTTTGTTGGCAAAGTAATGTCTCTGATTTTTAATATGCTGTCTAGGTTGGTCATAACTTTCCTTCCAAGGAGCAAGTGTCTTTTAATGTCATGGCTTCAGTCACATCTGCAGTGATTTTGGAGCCCAAGAAGATAAAGCCTGTCACTGTTTCTATTGTCTCCCCATCTATTTGCCATGAACTGTTGAGACCCAATGCCATGGTCTTAGTTTTCTGAATGTTGAGTTTTAAGCCAACTTTTTCACTCTCCTCTTTCAGTTTCATCAAGACTTTCTGCCATAAGGGTGGTATCATCTACATATCTGAGGTTATTGATATTTCTCCCGGAAATCTTGATTCCAGCTTGTGCTTCATCCAGCCCAGCGTTTCTCATGATGTACTCTGCATAGAAGTTAAATAAGCAGGGTGACAATATACAGCCTTGACGTACCTTTTTTCCAATTTGGAACCAGTCTGTTGTTCCATGTACAGTTCTAACTGTTGCTTCTTGACCTACATACATATTTCTCAGAAGGCAGGTCAGGTGACCTGGTATTCCCATCTTTTGAAGAATTTCCCAAGGTGTTTTTTTTTTTTTTGTTTTTGTTTTTTTTTTGTGAACCACAAAGTCAAAGGCTTTGGTGTAGTCAATAAAGCAGTAGTTAGATATTTTCTGGAACTCTCTTGCTTTATCAATGATCCGGAGGATGTTGGCAATTTGATCTCTGGTTCTGCCTTTTCTAAATCCAGCTTGAACATCTGGAAGTTCATGGTTCACTTACTGTTAAAGCCTGGCTTGAAGAATTTTGAGCATTCCTTTGCTAGTGTGTGAGATGAGTGCAATTGTTCAGTAGTTTGAACAGTCTGTCCAATTTTAAATTCATTTAAATTGTATGCCCACTGTCAAAACTTCTAAAAAGGTGTTTTAGCTATTTTATAATTATATTTATGTCTTTTTGGTACTAGCCAGTAATTAGATTATACATTAACATGTCAAGTACACATTTATTAAGTGCTTACTGTGTGTAAATGCAATACTAAGTGCTATGGAAGATAAAGAGATGCACAGTTTCATATATATAATTTTATTTTCTGACTAGTACTTAAAGCTATTTAGTTGTAAAAGTCTATGCTCAAGAATGATTATTAATTTTCTCTTATTTCTTAAAAATCTTCCAAACAATGTATCAGAAATCTGACAAAATATCAACAATAAGAGACCTGATCATTTAATAATAATACAGTTGGCAAAATGTCCTGAAGGGTCAATAAGGTCAAAACTGAACAGGTAACTTACTCTCCTACTGAAACTATTCTACATTAAAATCTTAGGTCTGCCTCATCATCACTGACTTAACATTGCCCTTAACAACTTTCATTATTTTTTTCCTTTTAAGTAATGTTTATTTCCTTCACATTTAGGACACATTGATTCTTATCTTCTCCCTTATCTTAACTGTCTATAGAATTAATCAATCAAACCAACACTTTCTTGAGAGTGAAAGAGGGCAATCTTATTAGTTATGCTGGGACAACAAGGGTAAGGAGAGGTATCCCAGGTAAACCAGACACACCATGGGTGACTCCATGTTTATTCCAATTCCTTTCTCTATGGCCCCTTCTCTTACTACAAGAGACAAAGTCTGTGGGCTTGTAATGATCACTTGTATCACAGCTCACTCTAAGAACTTCTGTTCATTCATGGGATCTCAACTAACATCTGAACTCATATGTCTTCCCTGATTACATGCTGTATCATCCCATGACATTAAGAGGCTACACAATCACCTTATTTGGATAACTGTATCTATCAAACTGCCTGATGCAATGCCTAAAAGGAATCATGTCATTTCCTCCTAGCTGAGAATACTACTCTTCCCCAAACTGCTTTTTACATTCCCTGGAATGGGCATGAAGCATAAAACCAAGGCTCTAGAAGCTAAAACCACTATGCTGCTTTTTTTTGCTGAGACTGTATACAGACTAATATAACTGACCATGGAATTTTAAAATGAACAATGAAAATTTTTTAATATGAGTGATACGAAAACAATATTTTCTAGAGAAGGAATGATGACTTGTTCACGGTATAAGCAATTAGATTTGACATGCAGTCCAAAATTTGCAAAATTTATTCTTTGGAACACTATAATTCCCTGTGATGGTGACAGATGTTTGTCTTTAAAAAAAAGTTTCTGGATCAAATAAGTTTTATATTAGTTCTCCCTCTTAGAATCCCAATTCACATTAGCATATCACAATGCATGTTAGCATATCAAAAGCATCAAGAAGCCTTGCAGTAAAGACACCCTTCTTCATACTAGTTTGTTCTTAGAACCCTTTTTCTTCATTAAAAACCTTGTAACATTTTGCAGATCTCCATGCAAACCATTTCACAATCATTGCAGTAGACAGGAAGAAGCAGATGCAGGCATTGGAGCACAGAAGAAATTGTTGCCACAATCCCAGGATGCTCATGCATGTGAGCAACTGAGGGACCCATTTTAGCAAATCTAAAAACTGGTGTGCTACATCAACCCATGTCACAGATTGATGGAGAGAAGGAACTAGTTATGAAAGGTAACACCAATCTGTAGGAAAAGCAAGAGTAAAAGTGCCAGGTGATGAAGTCAAACTCAAATTTGGTCAAAAAATAACCTAGGCAAGTGGCAGAGAGCAAGGTGAAGAACAGTATATGTGAGCTGACGAGGCTCCTTACTTTCTCTAGCCAAGGCTTGTTGAAGTTTTAGGCATAGACTTCCTGCAGTCCTCTGACACTATGCTATGTGAGTCTCTAAAGTGGCATTCCTTAATTGACTCTTGAATCAATGTTTGATGAATAATGGATAAAAGGCAAATTGAAAAAAGGCATATTTTTATCATTTCAGACAAGCTTACTAGAGTGGGAAAAAGATTACAACAGGCAAACAAGCTACCAGCTTGGATACCATCTCTGTGGAGCTAAAATGATGAGGATCTAGAAGATAAACCAAAAGACATGAAGAAAATTCAGCAATGCAGAGCAACTGAACTTAAGTCAATGGACTCTAACACAGTTATGTTCTTGTAGTCTTGGAGAACCTGAGAAAGGTTGGCTATAACTTGACACTAATCAGTCTGTCTTTCCTTTATGTTGATCTGTATCTTCTAAGTTCTATTTTTTTCTCTTGTCAGTTGTATATCTTTAGAATCTCCACAGAAGTGTAAATTGATTAGGCATGAGAAAATATATATTCCATGAATTGCACATTTCCCAGGAGAATCTTGTACACTGATTGCAACAACAAATTAACTGATGTTAAGCAAGCACTGTAAGTATGTATTTTATATATGATAGGGTACTTCCCTGACTTATTTTAATGATAATATCCCATCCTATATTTAGACAGGATTGGATCTCTTGGTGAGTAATCATCAAGAGATTATAATGTGTAAGACAGTCATATCATCATAAAATTAAAAGAACAAATTCATGTAATAATATATAAAAGCATGAAAAAATCCATCAGCTAGAAACTTAAAAAGCAGAATATATTACTCACTTATGATTCCTGGGAACTATCATTCCTAGAAACTTTGAGCATTCTATCTACAGAAACTTTGTAACCTCTGTCTTTTCATTAGGATCTGGCTAAAGAGTAACCCACTCCAGTGTTCTTGCCTGGAGAATCCCAGGGACAGGGGAGCCTGGTGGGCTGCCATCTATGGGGTCGCACAGAGTCGGACACGACTGAAGTGACTTAGCAGCAGCAAAGAGTAACAGTTAACTGCTTATAATGAATGCAGTCAACACAAACCTGTTATGTCTATAAAAATGGCATTGATTTAAAATATTTCAAAGGTTTTAATTCTTGATAATATAAAATTATCTTCATCTTTCTAATTTTCAAGATGGTGTAGCCCGTGAAACACTGTGTATACAAAAAACAGCATGATACATTACTAAACTTCTTTATCTCCCACATGACTAGGTTTCATTTTTTTCTAGTAACACTAGGTATGAAATGTTCACTTTTTCAATAAATCATTACTGTCAAAGTCTGACATGTATGGAATAAAGCCATACCAAGTTCATTTTACTGGGCACATCACTGTGGCAGAAATGTCAACTATAATAAACGTGTGATGAAAAAGATCTTCAGGGCTCCCATCAGGTGGTACCTAACCTGACAGTGGGTTACAACGGAACACTTCTGGAAAGGTCGGTGAATGAGGCTGATGGCTGCCATTAGCATTCTGAAGAAGAAAGACGCTACCTAAGAGTCTCTGGCTGTCACAGTTCACATGTGCCCTCACAATCCCATTTAATCCTTCTAACAAACACGGGCCTGGGCATTACTCCCCCCATCTACAGATAAGAAATCTGCCTCTTCTCCCCACCCATACTACCACTGTTGTGGTTAAGCACTCATCACCTCTCAGCCTCCGGACTGACAGCCTTGCCAAAGATCATGTTCCAGTTGTAATAATTGGATAATATTAAGCTTTTCTGGGGAGAAAAGCTTTTCAGAGGGCAGACACACTGAAACCATAATCACAGAAAACTAGCCAATCTGATCACATGGACCACAGCCTTGTCTAACTCAATGAAACTAAGCCATGCCTGTGGGTCTGCCCAAGATGGGAGGGTCAGGGTGCAGAGGTCTGACAGAATGTGGTCCACTGGAGAAGGGAATGGCAAACCACTTCAGTATTCTTCCCTTGAGAACCCCCTGAACAGTATGAAAAGGCAAAATGATAGGATACTGAAAGGGGAACTCCCCGGGTGGGCAGGTGCCCAATATGCTACTGGAGATTAGTGGAGAAATAACTCCAGAAAGAATGAAGGGATGGAGTCCAAGCAAAAACAATACCAAGTTGTGGATGTGACTGGTGATAGAAGCAAGGTCTGATGCTGTAAAGAGCAATACTGCGTAGGAACCTGGAATGTCAGGTCCATGAATCAAGGCAAATTGGAAGTGGTCAAACAGGAGATGGCAAGAGTGAATGTTGACATTCTAGGAATCAGCGATTTAAAATAGACTGGAATGTGTGAATTTAACTCAGATGACCATTATATCTACTACTGTGGGCAGGAATCCCTTAGAAGAAATGGAGTAGACATCATGGTCAACAAAAGAGTCCAAAATGCAGTACTTGGATGCAATCTCAAAAACGACAGAATGATCTCTGTTCATTTCCAAGGAAAACCATTCAATATCATGTAATCCAAGCCTATGCTCCAACCAGTAACACTGAAGAAGCTGAGGTTGAACAGTTCTATGAAGATCTGCAAGACCTTTTAGAACTAACACCCAAAAAAGATGTCCTTTTCATTATAGGGGACTGGAATGCAAAAATAGGAAGTCAAGAAACACCTGGAGTAACAGGCAAATTTGGCCTTGGAATATGGAATGAAGCAGGGAAAACACTAATAAGAGTTTTGCCAACATAACACACTAGATATAGCAAATACCCTCTTTCAACAACACAAGAGACGACTCTACATATGGACATCACCAGATGGTCAACACCAAAATCAGACTGATTATATTCTTTGCAGCCAAAGATGGAGAAGTTCTATACAGTCAACAAAAACAAGACCAGGAGCTGACTGTGGCTCAGATCATGAACTCATTGCCAAATTCAGACTTAAATTGAAGAAAGTGGGGAAAACCACAAGACCATTCAGGTATGACCTAAATCAAATCCCTTATGATTATACAGTGGAAGTGAGAAATAGATTTAAGGGACTAGATCTGATAGACAGAGTGCCTGATGAACTATGGACGGAGATTCGTGACATTGTACAGGAGACAAGGATCAAGACCATCCCCATGGAAAAGAGACACAAAAAAGCAAAATGGCTGTCTGAGGAGGCCTTACAAATAGCTGTGAAAAGAAGAGAAGTTAAAAGCAAAGGAAAAAAGGAAAGATATAAGCATCTGAATGCAAAGTTCCAAAAAACAGCAATGAGCGATAAGAAAGCCTTCTTCAGCAATCAATGCAAAGAAATAGAGGAAAACAACAGAATGAGAAAGACTAGAGATCTCTTCAAGAAAATTAGAGATACCAAGGGAATATTTCATGCAAAGATGGGCTCAATAAAGGACAGAAATGGTATGGACCTAATGGAAGCAGATGTTAAGAAGAGGTGGCAAGAATATACAGAAGAACTGTACAAAAAAGAGCTTCATGACCAAGATAATCACGATGGTGTGATCACTCACCTAGAGCCAGACATACTGGAATGTGAAGTCAGGTGGGCCTTAGAAAGCATCACTACAAACAAAGCTAGTGGAGGTGATGGAATTCCAGTTGAGCTATTTCAAATCCTGAAAGATGATGCTGTGAAAGTGCTGCATTCAATATGCCAGCAAATTTGGAAAACTCAGCAGTGGCCACAGGACTGGAAAAGACCAGTTTTCATTCCAACCCCAAAGAAAGGCAATGCCTAAGAATGCTCAAAGTACCTCATAATTACACTCATCTCACACACTAGTAAAGTAACGCTCAAAATTCTCCAAGACAGTCTTCAGCAATACGTGAACCATGAACTTCCAGATGTTCAAGCTCGTTTTAGAAAAGGCAGAGGAACAAGGGATCAAATTGCCAACATCTGCTGGATCATCGAAAAAGCAAGAAAGTTCCAGAAAAACATCTATTTCTGCTTTAGTGGCTATGCCAAAGCCTTTGACTGTGTGGATCACAATAAACTGTGGAAAATTCTGAAAGAGATGGGAATACCACACCACCTGAATGCTTCTTGAGAAACCTATATACAGGTCAGGAAGCAACAGTTAGAACTGGACATGGAACAACAGACTGGTTCCAAATAGGAAAAGGAGTACATCAAGGCTGTATATTGTCACCCTGCTTCTTTAACTTATATGCAGAGTACATCATGAAAAACGCTCAGCTGGAAGAAGCACAAGCTGGAATCAAGATTTCCCAGAGAAATATCAATAACCTCAGATATGCAGATGACACCACCCTTATGGCAGAAAGTCTTGATGAAAGTGAAAGAGGAGGGTGAAAAAGTTGTCTTAAAGCTTAACATTCAGAAAACTAAGATAATGGCATCTGGTCCCATCACTTCATGGGAAATAAATGGGGAAACAGTGGAAACAGTGTCAGACTTTATTTTGGGGGGCTCCAAAATCACTGCAGATGGTGATTGCAGCCATGAAATTAAAAGATGCTTACTCCTTGGAAGAAAAGTTATGACCGACTAAGATAACATATTAAAAAGCAGAGATATTACTTTGCCAGCAAAGGTCCATCTAGTCAAGGCTACGGTTTTTCCAGTGGTCATGTATAGATGTGAAAGTTGGACTGTGAAGAAAGCTGAGGGCCAAATAATTAATGCTTTTGAACTGTGTTCTTGGAGAAGACTCTTGAGAGTCCCTTGGACTGCAAGGAGGTCCAACCAGTCCATCCTAAAGGAGATCAGTCCTGGGTGTTCATTGGAAGGACTGATGCTGAAACTGAAACTCCACTACTTTGGCCACCTCATGCGAAGAGTTGACTCACTGGAAAAGACTCTGATGCTGGGAGGGATTGGGGGCAGGAAGAGAAGGGGATGACAGAGGATGAGATGGCTGGATGGCATCACTGACTTGATGGACATGAGTTTGAGTGAACTCCGGGAGTTGGTGATGGACAGGGAGGCCTGGCATGCTGTGATTCACAGGGTTGCAAAGAGTCAGACACAACTGAGTGACTGAACTGAACTGAGGGGAGAAAAGAATATGAAAATACAGTTGCTTAATAATAATCAATTTTCACTTATAGTTCACAACCACAGGGTGGATGTGGATCACAGAGTTCTCTGTGTTGTTACCAGTCTAAAGGCGTATAACTTGGCTCTTTCTGAATGAAACAAATGCCTTTTGTAATTGTTTAAGTCATTAGGCAAATTTGTATAATTATCTGATAATAAAAACTATACACAAATCAGATATTCCAGCACATATTGTATGCTATATACCCTTGGGCCCTTGATAAAAATGAGTTGTCCAACCAGTTAAATCATAGAATGTATATTTGGGGAGAATGATTGTCTAATGTCCCGATATTTTGAATTTCTTTAACTATTGTCTGGAGGCACTTAAAAAAGTGAACACTAATATTTTCTTTTTTGAGATTTGGAGTAGAAGAAAATGCTACAATTTTTTACCTATTTATCATAAATCCAAAAATCCTACTCAATATTTTCTCCCAGTTAAAGGATCAGGTGGCAGGATATAGAAGTAGCTGGAGAGGAGAACAAGCCCTTAGACTTTGCAAAGCACATGAGTGACTGTCACCAGTCTGCTTCTGACAGATGCAAAGTGATTTCTCTCTCTGTGGATGTCAGCTGACAGCTCAGCTCCAAGGGCTGATGCATTTTGAGCTTTCCATTTTTTATTTTAAACCCAGAATTCTAACATAAGAGGGTTTTTTAAGGGGCTAATACCTATTAACTCTTAAGCAAACAGGAAACCTGAAACTCCTGAAGCTAATGATGAAAACAGTTTATAATAATATTCTAATTGTTCAGTTCCTAAGTCATGTCTGACTATTTGAGACACCATGGAATGCAGCACGCCAGGCTTCCCTGTCCTTCACTATCTCCTGGAGCTTGCTCAAATTCATGACCATTGAGTTGGTGATGCCATCGAACCATCTCATCCTCTCTTGCCCTCTTCTCCTTCTGCCTTCAATTTTTTCCAACATCAGGCTCTTTTCCAAGAACTCAGCTCTTTACATTATGTGATCAAAGTATTGGAGCTTCAGCTTCAGCATCAGTTCTCCCAAAGAATATTCAGGGTTGATTTCCTTTAGAATTGACTGGTTTGATCTCCTTGCTGTTCAAGAGACTCTGAAGAGTCTTCTCCAGTGCCACAGTTCAAAAGCATCAGTTCTTTGGCACTGATCCTTCTTTATGGTTAAACTCTCACATTCGTACATGACTCCTGGAAAAAGTAATTAAACTAAATTATAAACATAATTAAACTAAAAATATCCTTCCATAGAAGAAGGAACAGAGTATAGACTGAAGCTTATCTCCTGTACTCCATTTCTGAAGACATGAGGTTTTTTTCTGGAGACTCTGCTTGTGTGTTTGTTACCACAGAAGACCTGAACTTCACAAAGTAGCTCATAATAAAAAGTTATAAAAATGCTGTGTATAAATGTGCTTCTTTTATTTTAAATGGCTGGCAAGATTAAGAGCATGGGATTTTTGAATCAGGTGAATATGGGTGCAAGTCCCAAAATTACTACAGACTAGTTTCTAATCTTGTTCAAAGTGAAAGTGAAGTCGCTAAGTTGTGTCTGACTCTTTATAACCCTGTGGACTGTAGCCCACCAGGCTCCTCCATCCATGGGATTCTCCAGGCAAGAGTACTGGAGTGGGTTGCCATTTCTTCCTCCAGGGGATCTTCCCGACCCAGGGATCAAACCCAGGTCTCCTGCATTGCAAGCAGACACTCTAACCTCTGAGCCACCAGGGAAGCCCTCTAATCTTGTTAAATTTATTCAATTTTTCTAAACTGTTTCCTCAGATAAAAAATAACAATAATAGTATGCCTTGCCTTTTCTATATGGTTTGGGGAGAAAATTGAATGACATCATGTGTATAAAATGGTCTGTACAGAGGTTGCCACATGCAAACACTCAGGAAAAGTGAGCTATAGTTCTAAAATAAGAAATAGAAAAATTTTTTTAATATTTACTTATTTTAACTGGAGGATAATTACTTTACAATATTGTGATGAATTTTGCCATACGTCAACATGACTCAGCCACAGATGTGCCCGTGTCACCCCTCCTGAACCCTCCTCTCTCCTCTCACCTCCCTCCCCACCCTATCCCTCTGGGTTGTTCCAGAGGACTGGTTTTGGGTGCCCTGTTTCATGCATTGAACTTGCTTTGCTTATCTATTTTACATATGGTAATGTACATGTTTCAATGCTATTCTCTCAAATCATCCCACCCTCTCATTCTCCCACTGAGTCCAAAAGTCAGCTCTTTGTATGTTGTTAAATGAGAAACTTGAAATCTGACATTAATATCATATTGACATACATAAAGATTTTGGAAGCCAGAAAAATACTTCTTAAGCATTTTCATGACAAGAACTTGAGTGCAGGTGATCAGCAAAATCCCAAATTCTAAGATTTTCTTGCTATCTTAAATGTATTTTGGATTTTTTCTTTATTAGTCTTAAATAGTAACCTATTGTTTTAAAAATTCTACAAAGCAAATAAACAAGATGGCAAGGTATGAAGTCTGCTTTTAAAAGTATTGCCTGATGAAAAGCTAATAAGGCTAATTTAGACTAGAAAGATTTATTTTTTGTAATTTTTCTTGTTTCCCATTAAGTTCATCTCTGAACAAGGTGAAATTATGGTAGATATGTTTTAGGGAAAATTAAGTGATTTTCTAAAAATGAAACCTGAATTTCTTCCAACCATGATAAAGTAATTGATAACAGACATATCTTCTCATTGTAGATAATGAGAGAACAAAAATAAACAAAAAACATCTAACAACTGATTTAAAAGTTGGGAAGGAAAAGGACATAACTATTACACTGAGGGACAGGGAGTAAATAAGATGAGCCAAACAACTACCTTGAATATCTTTTTGGAGACAAAAGAATTGGGTGGAAGAGAAAGAAGAAAAAATGGATTTCAAGTTGATGAGGGTGATCAGGCTGAGCTGATGAGACTGAGATCAGAATTTGGGGAAGGCTAACAAACTAAGATTTTTGTGATTAAATATGAGAAATGAATATGCTAAGCAAAGGGAAAAGCTCCAGAAATAAACATATACCCCCCATTTTGAGTTTTTGTCTGAATATTATGCTGTATATGGACAAAGAAAAACTCCTTAGACCAAATAAAAATAGCTGTTGAATATGTATGCTGAATCCAGATATCATAAAAAGCTATCATTGACTTACTTCCAAAAACCCAGAATGAAGAGACCTTATTGAATATACAGGACACTCACTAGAGAGCACAGAATAGTCATGTCTTGGGAGTAGGGTCAAACTAGTAAAAGAATAAAGGATATTTCATTGTTGTTGTTGTTCAGTCACCCAGTTGTGTCCGACTCTTTGTGACCCCATGGACTGCAGCACGCCAGGCCTCCCTGTCCCTCATCATCTCCCAGAGTTTGCCCAAGTTCATGTTCATTGCATCAGTGATGTGGTACAGCCATCTCATCCTCTAATGCCCTTTCCTCCTTCTGCCCTTGATCTTTCCCAGCATCAGGAACTTCTCCAATGAGTCATCTGTTCACATCAAATGACCAAAATACTGCAGCTTCAGCTTCAGAACTTCTAGTGAATATTTAGGGTTGACTTATTACATCTCCTTAAGATTGACTGATTACATCTCCTTGCTGTCCAAGGGACTTTCAGGAGTCTTCTCCAGCACTTCAGTTCAAAGGCATCAATTCTTTGGCATTCTGCCTTCTTTACAGCCCAGCTCTCACAACCACTGGGTTCTTATCATGAAAAAGCTCCCAGCATGTGACCACTGGGAGGACCATGCTGCTGCTGCTGCTAAGTGGCTTCAGTCATGTCCGACTCTGTGTGACCCCATAGACGGCAGCCCACAAGCTTCACTATATGGACCATTGTCAGCAGAGTAACGTCTCTGCTTTTAAACACACTGTCTAGGTCTGTCATCACTTTACTACCAAGAAGCAATCGTCTTCTGATTTCATGACTGCAGTCAGTCTGAAGTGATTTTGGAGCCCAAGAAGAGGAAATCTGTCATTACTTTGACCTTTCCCCCTTCTATTTGCCATGCAGTAATGGGACTGGATAATAATAGAATGGGAAAGACTAGAGATCTCCTCAAGAAAATTAGAGATACCAAGGGAACATTTCATGCAAAGATAGACTCAATAAAGGACATAAATGGTATGGGCCTAACAGAAGCAGAAGATATTTAGAAGAGGTGGCAAGAATACACAGAAGAACTGTATGGAAAAAAAAAAAAAAAGAAAGATCTTCATGGCCCAGATACTCACAATGGTGTGATCACTCACCTAGAGCCAGACATCCTGGAATGTGAAGTCAAGTGGGCCTTAGGAAGCATCGCTACAAAGCTAGTGATGGAATTCCAGTTGAGCTATTTCAAATCCTAAAAGATGATGCTATGAAAGTGCTATATTCAATACGCCAGCAAATTTGGAAAACTCAGCAGTGGCCACAGACTGGAAAAGGTCAGTTTTCATTCCAATCCCTAAGAAAGGCAATGCCAAAGAATGCTCAAACTACCGCAAAATTGCACTCATCTCACACACTAGCAAAGAAATGTTCAAAATTCTCCAAGGCAGGCTTCAGCAATACGTGAACCATGAACTTCCAGATGCTCAAGCTGATTTTCGAAAAGGCAGAGGAGCCAGAGATCAAATTTACAATATCCGCTGGATCATCGAAAAAGCAAGAGAGTTCCAGAAAAACATCTATTTCTGCTTTATTGACTATGCCAAAGCCTTTGACTGTGTGGATCACAAAAAAACTGTGGAAAATTCTGAAAGAGTTGGGAATACCAGACCACCTGACCTGCCTCTTGAGAAATCTGTATGCAGGTTAGGAAGCAACAGTTAGAACTGGACATGGAACAACAGACTGGTTCCAAATCGGGAAAGGAGTATGACAAGGCTGTATATTGTCACCCTGCTTATTTAACTTATATGCAGAGTACATCATGAGAAACGCTGGGCTGGAAGATGCACAAGCTGGAATCAAGATTGTCAGAAGAAATATCAATAATCTCAGATATGCAGATGACACCACCCTTATGGCAGAAAGTGAAGAAGAACTAAAGAGCCTCTTGATGAAAGTGAAAGAGGAGAGTGAAAGAGTTGGTTAAAGCTCAACATTTAGAAAATGAAGATCATGGCATCTGATCCCATCACTTCATGGCAAATAGGTAGGGGAACAATGGAAACAGTGACAGACTTTTTTTTTTTTTTTTTTTTGCCCCAATGTCACTGCAGATGGTGATTGCAGCCATGAAATTAAAAGATATTTGCTCCTTGGAAGAAAAGTTATGATCAACCTAGACAGCATATTAAAAATCAGAGACATTACTTTGCCAACAAAGGTCCATCTAGTCAATGCTATGGTTTTTCCAGTGGTCATGTATGGTTGTGAGAGCTGGACTATAAAGAAAGATAAGCACCGAAGAATTGATTCTTTTGAACTGTGGTGTTGGAGAAGACTCTTGAGAGTCCCTTGGACTGCAAGGGGATCCAACCAGTCCATCCTAAAGGAAATCAGTCCTGAATATTCATTGGAAGGATTGATGCTGAAGTTGAAACTCCAATATTTGGCCATCTGATGCAAAGAACTAACTCATTTGAAAAGACCCTGATGCTGGGAATGATTGAAGGCAGGTGGATCAGGGGATGACAGAGGATGAAATGGTTAGATGGCATCACCAACTCGATGAGATGAGTTTGAGTAGGCTTCAGGAGTTGGTGATGGACAGGGAAGCCTAGCATGCTGCAGTCCATGGAGTCACAAAGAGTGAGATACGACTGAGTGACTGAACTGAACTGAACACAAAGACTTTAGTGTACTTAGTGAAACAGATATAGATGTTTTTCTGAAATTCCCTTGTCTTTTTTATAATCCAACAAATGTCAGCAATTTGATCTCTCATTCCACTTCCTTTTAAACCCAGCTTGGACATCTGCCAGTTCTTAGTTCACATAATGCTGAAACCTAGCATGCACGATTTTAGGCATGACCTTACTAGCATGGGAGATGAGTGCAATTGTCCAATGGTTCGCACATTCTTTGGTGGGATTGGGATGAGGATTTACCTTTTCTAGTCCTATGGCCAGTGCTGAGTCTTCCAGATATGCTGACATAATGAATGTGAAAACTTGTTGGCCTCCTCCTTTAGGAATGTGAATAGTTCTGCTGGAATTTCATCACATTCACTAGTTCTATCAACAGCAGTGCTTACTAAGGCCCACTTGACTTAGGACTTCCCTGATAGCTCAGTTGGTAAAGAATCTGTCTGCAATGCAGGAGACCCTGATTCGATTCCTGGGTCAGGAAGATCTCCTGGAGAAGGGATAGGCTACCCACTCCAATGTTCTTGGGCTTCTCTTGTGGCTCAGTTGGTAAAGAATCCACCTGCCGTGTGGGAGACCTGGGTTTGATCCCTGAGTTGGGAAGATTTTCTGGAGAAAGAAAAGGCTACCCATTCCAGTACTCTGGCCTGGAGAATTCCATGGATAGTCCATGGGGTTGCAAAGAGTCAGACACAGACTGAGCGACTTTCACTTTCACACTCACTTTACTTCCCATCCCAGAATGTCTGGCTCTGGGGGATTAACCACACCATCATAATAATCTGGTTCATAAAGATCTTTTTTACACATTCTTTCATGTATTCCTTCCATCTCTTCTTGATCTCGTCAGCATCTCTGAGGTCTCTATCATTTTTATCCTATATCGTGCTCATCATTGGGTGGAAATCTCCCTTGATGTTTTTAATTTTCCTGAAGAGATCTTCAGTCTTTCCGCTGTTGCTGTTTTCTTTCTTTCTTTTTTTTTTTTTTTTTGTTTTCTTCTATTATTAAACACTGTTCATTGAAGAAAGCCTTCCTGTTTTTTCTAGATATTCTTTTAAACTCTGCATTTAATTGGTTGTATCTTAGCCTCTCTCCCTTGCTTTTCACTTCTCTTCTTTCTTCCACTATTCATAAAGCCTCCTCAGATAACCACTTCGCTTTCTTGCTTTTCTTTTTCTCTGGGATGGTTTTGTTCGCCACCTCCTATACAATATTATGGACCTTTGTCCATAGTTCTTTGGGCACACTGTTATCTAGATCTAGTCCTTTGACTCTATTCTTTACTTCTACTGAAAATTCATACAGGATTTGTCATATCTGGCTGGCCTAGTGTTTTTTCCAATTTTCTTTAGTTTAAGCCTGAATTTAGTTACAAGAAGCTTATGATATGAGCCAGTCAGTTCCAGGTCTTGCTTTTGCTGAATGTATACAATTCTTAGGCTACAAAGAATGTAATCAATTTGATTTCAGTATTGATCATTTGATGATGTTCATGTCCAAAATCACTGCAGATGGTGATTGCAGCCATGAAATTAAAAGACGCTTACTTCTTGGAAAGAAAGTTATGACCAACCTAGATAGCATATGAAAAAGCAGAGACATTACTTTGCCAACAAAGGTCCATCTAGTCAAGACTATGGTTTTTCCAGTAGTCATGTATGGATGTGAGAGTTGGACTGTGAAGTAAGCTGAGTGCCAAAGAATTGATGCTTTTGAACTGTGGTGTTGGAGAAGACTCCTGAGAGTCCCTTGGACTGCAAGGAGATCCAACCAGTCCATTCTAAAGATCAGTCCCGGGTGTTCTTTGGAAGGAATGATGCTGAAGCTGAAACTCCACTACTTTGGCCACCTCATGCGAAGAGTTGACTCATTGGAAAAGACTCTGATGCTGGGAGGGATTGGGGGCAGGAGGAGAAGGGGACGATAGAGGATGAGATGGCTGGATGGCATCACCGACTCAATGGACATGAGTCTGAGTGAACTCCAGGAGTTGATGATGGACAGGGAGGCCTGGCGTGCTGCGATTCATGGGGTCCCAAATAGTCGGACACAACTGAGCAACTGAACTGAACTGATGTAAAGTCATCTCTTGTGTTGTTGAAAAAGAGTATTTGCTATCACTAGTGCATTCTCTTGGCAGAATTCAGCTAGCCTTTGCCCCACTTCATTTTGTTCTCCAAGGCCAAATTTGGGTTTTACTCCAGGTATATCTTGACTTCCTACTTTGCATTCTAATTCCCAATGATGAATACAACATCTTTTTTTAGGCGCTAGTTCTAGGAGGTCTCCTTGGTCTTCATAGAACTGATCAACTTCATCTTCTTTGGCATCAGTTGTATGGGCATAGACTTGGAGTACTGTGATGTTAAATGACTTGCCTTGGAAACAAACTGCAATCATACTGTCATTTTTGAGGTTGCACCCATGTATTGTATTTCAGACTCTTTTTGTTGATTATGAGGGTTACTCCATTTCTTCTATGGGATTCTTGTCCACAGAATGGTGGTAGTAGTAGAATGGTCATCTGAATTAAATTCGCCCATTCCCATTCATTTTAGTTCATTGATTCCTAGGATGTCGATGTTTATTCTTAGCATCTCCTGCTTGACACATTCAATTTTCCTTGATTCATGGGCATGACATTCCAGGTTCCCATACAGTACTGTTCTTTGCAGCATCAGATTTTACTTCCATCACCAGGCACACCAACAACTGAGTGTTGTATCCACTTTGGCCCATCCGCTTCATTCATTCTGGGGCTATGGATAATTCTCCTCTGTTCTTCCCTAGTACCATGTTGGATACCTTCAGACTTGGGGGAATATGGGATGGTTTGCCATTCCTTCATCCAGTGGATCATGTTTTATTAGAACTCTCTGCTATGACCTGTCCATCTTGGGCATCCCTGAATGGCATGGCTTATAGCTTCAATGAGGTAATGCAAGCCCCTTCATAACAACAAGGCAGTGATCCATGAAGAAGAGTCTTTTAGCCTCATCTAAAGGAACTGGCCTTCCAATGCAGGGAACATGGGTTTGATCCCTGGATCAGGAAGATCCCCTGGAGAAAGAAATGTCAGCGCCACTCCAGTATTCTTGCCTGGGAAATCCCATAGACAGAGGAGCCTGATGATTGCAGTTCATATAGTTACAAAAGGGCTGGGCATGATTTAGCAACTAAATGACAACAATAAAGCTTTTAAAACAAGCCTTAAAAGGATAAAAATAATCTTCAAATTACCAGTTCAGTTCAGTTCAGTCGCTCAGTCGTGTCCAACTCTTTGCGACCCCATGACTCACAGCACGCCAGGCCTCCCTGTCCATCACCAAATCCCGGAGTTCACTGAGACTCGCGTCCATCGAGTCCGTGATGCCATCCAGCCAGCTCATCCTCTGTCGTCCCCTTCTCCTCCTGCCCTCAATCCCTCCCAGCATCAAAGTCTAAGCCATGTATAAAAACAATATTCAAAACACTTCAAGTGAAGGCAATAAAATCTAATCAATAACATAAAACTGATAATGCTTAACATTTGTTCAAAAATTACTAGATACATGAATAAGAAAACATGATGTACAGACAGAAAAAAAAATTAGTCAATATAAATAGATTAAAAGGGCTGATATAACTAGCACACAATAACTTTAAAATGACTTTTATAAATACACTTAAGGATTTAAATAAAAATATGAGCATAAAGTGGAGAGAAAGGGAAGGTGTAAAAACAACCAGATAGAACTTCTAGAGAGAAATATACAAAATCTAGAATAAAAAATGTACTGGATAGGGTTTATAGCTGATTAAACTCTTTCACAAGAAAGAAACAGTAAGCTCGAAGACATAGCAATAGAAATTATCCAAACTGAAGAATGAGTGAAAAGACTTAAACACATGAACAGAACATGAATAACCCACGGAACATGGCAAATCCTTTTACGTGTATTACTTAGAGTTCTGCTGCTGCTGCTGCTAAGTCGCTTCAGTTGTGTCCAACTCTGTGCGACCCTATAGACGGCAGCCCACTAGGCGCCCCCGTCCCTAGGATTCTCCAGGCAAGAACACTGGAGTGGGTTGCCATTTCCTTCTCCAATGCATGAAAGTGAAAAGTGAAAGTGAAGTTGCTCAGCCATGTCCGACTCTTTGCAACCCCATGGACTGCGGCCTACCAGGCTCCTCCGTCCATGGTATTTTCCAGGCAAGAGTACTGGAGTTGGGTGCCATTGCCTTCTCCTAGGAAGATAAAAAAGATAGCAAAATATATTTAAGGAAAAGGAGATGAAATGCTCCCAAATTTAATGAAAATTCAAGGCATAGATTGAAAAAGTGCAATAATCCCCAAGCAGGATAAAATATCCCCTGAAGGAGGGCATGGCAACCCACTCCAGTATTCTTGCCTGGACAATCCCCACGGACAGAGGAATCTGGTGGGCTACATTCCATGGAGTCGCAAAGAGTCAGACATGACTGAGCAACTAAGCATAGGACACAAGATAAAATATATATATAAAAAAGAGTGCATCATAATCAAATTGTAAAACCATTGGTAAAAGAAAACTCTGTCAACATATAATTTTATATCCCATGAAAATATTCTTGAAAAATAAAGACAAAAATATCTTCACAAAAATATAATTTGGGGAATTCATCACTAGAAAACTTGCACAACAAGAAATATTAAATAAAGTTTTCTAGGCAGAAGGAAAATAACTCCAGATGAAAAATGAGGCCTATATAAAAGAATGAAGAACATTGGAAAGAATAAATATATGGGTAAGTATAAAAGACATTTTCACATATTTAAATTTATTTAATGTAAAGTGACTACTTAAAATAAAAAATAATACATTGTAGAGTTCACAACATATTTAAAAGTAAAGTATATTATAGCCATAGCAAAAGAATAGTGATAGAATTTAAATTTAAATTTTAAAGTGATAGAATTTGAACAGCTTACATTATAAGTAAAGCAGCCTTCCCAAGTGGCACAATCATAAAGAATCTTCCTGCCAGTGCAGGAGAGAGGAGAGATGTGGGTTCAATCCCTGGGTCACTAAGATCCCCTAGTAGGAACTAGCAACTTAACTCCAGGATTCTTGCCTGGAAAATTCCATGGAGAGAGGAGGCTGGAGGCCTAAAGTCCATCGGGTTGCAAAGAGCCAGACACAGTTGAGCACCTGAGCACGTGCACACGCGCGCGCACACACACACACACACACACACACACACAATATAGTGATAAAGCATCATGTGGAGGTAAAATACAGTGATAAAGTTACATATTGTAAACCATAGAAGAATCATTAAAAATTAGAATGAAGAGGTTTAGCTAATTAACCAACAGAAGCAATAAAATTGAATGTGTAAAAATACTCACTAAATATCAAGGCAGAGGGGAGAAGAAAAGAAAAACAGCAAAAACAAATAGCAAAATAGTACATATAAACCCAACTGTAATGACAACACATTAAAAGAAAATATTCTAAGCATTCCAATTAAAAAGCAGAGAAAGTCACATTAACTAAATATGCAAGACCAAACTATAAGAAGTGTGCTTTTAATATGAAGACACAGCTTGAAACTTTAAAATGGCCAAAAATACAGTAAACATAAGAAAGCTAGGTGTACACCTGTGGCAGATTCAGGTCAATGGATGGCAAAACCAGTACAATACTGTAAAGTAATTAACCTCCAATTAAAATAAATAAATTTATATTTTTTAAAAAGAAAGCTAGGTGGGATAAATTTATCAAAGGAGGCTTCAGTATAAGAAATACTAATAGAGGAATACTTTATGATAATGAACTCATTACTTCATTAAGAATACACAAAAATTTTAAATGTGTATGCGTCTAGAAAAGAGTCTCAACATAAATAAAGCAAAAACTATAAGAATTAAACTTGGAAAGAGTCAATATCGCAAATAGAGCTTTTAATTCTCCTCTCTCAGGAATTCATTGAACAAGTATGGGAAAATCAATTTTAAAAATGTAAAACCTGAACACTACTATCAAGCAACTTGACCTAACCAACTATAAAACATTATTCCAAACAATGTCAAAATATACTAAATTTTCAGGTGTATATCAAATATTCACCTGGCTAGACCATACACCATACGATGAAACTGTTCATGACTGACACTAAACTAACACAGTGCCATGAAAACAGAAAATTTGAAGAGCATATTAAAGATATGACATTTGAAATTAAAGGTCTTCCCACAAATAAAACTCTACCCAGATGGCGTTTCTAGGGAGTTTCTCAAATATTTAAGGAAAAGATGTTTGGAATCTTAAGGTTTTTTTCGGAAAACAGATTCTTAAAAAATAATTCCTGACTTATTTGATGAAGGTAGCATTACCCTGATGCTAAAACTAGTCAAATGTGTTAGAATACTAATATTACAGAACTGGAGAAGGAAATGGCAACCCAAGCCAGTACTTTTGCCTGAAAAATTCAATGGATAGAGAAGCCTGGTGGGCTACAATTCTTAGGGTTGCAAAACTGAGAAACCTGTATGCAGGTCAGGAAGCAACAGTTAGAACTGCACATGGAACAACAGACTGGTTCCAAATAGGAAAAGGAGTACATCAAGGCTGTATATTGTCACCCTGCTTATTTAACTTCTATGCAGAGTACATCATGAGAAATGCTGGGCTGGAAGAAACACAAGCTGGAATCAAGATTGCCGGGAGAAATATCAATAACCTCAGATATGCAGATGACACCACCCTTACGGCAGAAAGTGAAGAGGAGCTAAAAAGCCTCTTGATGAAAGTGAAAGAGGAGAGTGAAAAAGTTGGCTGAAAGCTTAACATTCAGAAAACGCAGATCATGGCATCCGGTCCCATCCCTTCATGGGAAATAGATGGGGAAACAGTAGAAACAGTGTCAGACTTTATTTTGGGGGGCTCCAAAATCACTGCAGATGGTGACTGCAGCCATGAAATTAAAAGATGCTTACTCCTTGGAAGAAAAGTTATGACCAACCTAGATAGTATATTCAAAAGCAGAGACATTACTTTGCCAACTAAGGTCCGTCTAGTCAAGGCTATGGTTTTTCCTGTGGTCACGTATGGATGTGAGAGTTGAACTGTGAAGAAGGCTGAGAGTCAAAGAATTGATGCTTTTGAACTGTGGTGTTGGAGAAGACTCTTGAGAGTCCCTTGGACTGCAAGGACATCCAACCAGTCCATTCTGAAGGAGATCAACCCTGGGATTTCTTTGGAGGGAATGATGCTAAAGCTGAAACTCCAGTACTTTGGCCACCTCATGCGAAGAGTTGACTCATTGGAAAAGACTTTGATGCTGGGAGGGATTGGGGGCAGGAGGAGAAGGGGATGACCGAAGATGAGATGGCTGGATGGCATCACGGACTCGATGGACGTGAGTCTGAGTGAACTCCGGGAGATGGTGATGGACAGGGAGGCCTGGCGTGCTGCGATTCATGGGGTCGCAAAGAGTCGGATACGACTGAGCAACTGAACTGAACTGAACTTGTGACTTATCAAGCATGCACTACAGAATACTACAAACCAATAACTCATAAATGTTAATACAAAAGTACTCAGTAAAATATTTACAAATTTAATTCAGCAATATTTTTAAAAGATAAGTATCACAACCAAGCATGATTTATCCTAGAAAGGCAATGTTGATATAAAATTTGGAAAATTAATTAACCTAATTCACCATAATAACAGACTAAAGCAGCAAAATCATACAATCATCTCAATAGATTCCAAGAAAGCACTTTATAAAATTTAATAGCCATTACTGATGAAAACGCTCAGAAAAGTAGAATTTGGTTGGAATATCTTCAAAGGAATAGAAGTAATTCACAAAAACAAAGGTGATATATTTAAAATTAAATGATTTAAGATCTTCCTCTAAGGTGGGAAGTAAAGCATATTGATGCTCAACACTTGTATTTTATATTATGTTGAAATCTTAACCAGTGGAATAAGGCAGGAAAAGGAAAAGACACAGTAGTTCGAAAGGTGAAGGATAGCTGCTTTGCAAATAACATGATCATACAAATAGAAAATCCCAAGAAATCTACCAAAAGCTATTGGAACAAAAAAGTGTGAACATACTCATGTGCAAGACACAAAAAGAATAAACAAAAATCTAATTTTATTTCTATATACTACCAATAAATAACATAATAATTAAATTTATAAAGCAATAATACTTAAAAATCAATATCAAATAGTGCAAAATACTTAAAATAAGTTTAAATATATGTACAGAACAATAAAATTCTACAAACATACTATATATTACATACTATATATTACATACTATATAGTGATCTTTATCAAGATAACATTGTATTGCCATATGGGTAAGTTATATAGATTAATGGAACAAAATAGAGTCCAGAAAGTTAGTTTATGCTTGTTCAGGTAATTAAACAGAGAAAAGACAGTAGTCCACAGTAAAAAGAGGTGGAAAAATAGCATCTTTACACACATACACAAAATCTTGACTCTTACCATACATCACATATTTTTTAAAATTCAAAGTATAATCATAGACTTAAAGTTAAAACCAGAGCCACAAAATTACTAAAAGTAAACATCAGACAAAATCTTACTGACTTTAAGGTAAAAACAGTATTTCTACAGAACACCAAAAGCACTAAATATTTTCAAAATTGATAGACTGCACTTCTTACAAATTAAAACCTTCTGCACTCCAAAGTATTTTCATTACAAAATAAAAATTCACATTACAAACAGGGGACAAATGTTCCCAATACATATATACAAGTATATGTGGATATATGTATATTCAAAACATATAAAGAATATGTTTTAAATCAGTATCTTAACTAAAAATGGCCAAAAAGTTCAAAGCCCCTTTGTACTAGTTTGCTATGGTGCCCATAAGAAAGTACCCAAAACTGAATGACTTTAAAATAATCAGAAATTTATTTTCTCACAAGTCTAGAAGCTAGAATTCTGAGATCAAGGTATTTATTAGCAGTCCTTTCTCCTTGGTCTACACATCATGTTATCCCTGTGTCTTCAATAATCTTCCTTCTGTGCATGTCTCTGTTCAAATTTTCTATTCTTACAAGGATATAACTCATAATGAATTAGAGCCTACCATAATTACCTTACTTCAACTTAATCACCTCTTTAAAGAATCTATATTCAAATAAGGCCACATTCTGAGGTATTAAACAACTTATGAATTTAGGGGGCACAATTCAGCCTATAAAACTTTCATTAAAAAATATATATATAGTAATGAATAATAATCATGATCTCTGATTTCAAGCTATATTATAAAATTATAAAGACTAGAACAGAATGGTATTGGTATTAAAGCAGACATAGAGCCATGGGAATAGAACAGAGCCCAAGAAATAAACTCATGCATATATGGTCAGTTAATTCGACAAAGTACCCAAGAAGATAAAATGAGGAAAAGACAGTCTTTTCAATAAACTGTGTTGGGAAAACTAGATGGTCACATGTAAAAAGAAAGAATCTTCAACACTATTCTAGACCATATGCAGAAATGAGCCTGGAATGGATTAAAGGCTTGAATGTAAGAGCTGAAACCATAAAACACCTAGAAAAAAACAGAGTTGGTAAGCCCTTTGACATAGATCTTAGCAATGATGTTTTTTTTTATTCTGACACCAAAAGAAAGAATAAATAAGTGGGACTATATCAAACTTAAAAGCCTATGTACATCAAGAGAAACCCTCAGCAAAATGAAAAGCCAACACACTAAATGGGAGAAAATATTTGCACATCAATCTGATAAGGGACTAATACCCCAAATATATGAAGATCACATACAACTCAGTAGTAAAAAACAAACAATACAATTTTTTAAATGGGCAAAAGGTCTGAATAGACATTGTTCCAAAGAAGAAATACGGATGGTCCACAGATACATGTAAGAAATTTCTCAACATCAGTAATCATCAGGGAAATACAAATTAAACCACAATGAAATATCACCTCACACCTTTTACACTGGACATTATCAAAAAGACAGTAAATTACAAGTGTTGGTGAGGACATGGAGAAAAGGGAACCCTGTACACTATTAGTGAGAGTGCAAAATGGCTCAGTCATATAGAAAACAGTATGGAGGTTCATCAAAAAATTAAAAATATAAATTTACGATCAGTAAATTTATTCCTAAATATTCACCCAAAGAAAATAAAAACATTAACTTGAAAAGTTATATGCACCCCCATGTTCACTGCAGCATTGTTAAAAGAGCCAAGACATGGACATAACCTAAGTGCCTATCAATGGATGAATTGTTAAGAAAATATGTGTATACACTGGAATATTCTTCAATCATAAGAAAGAATCAAATCTTGCCATTTATGACAACATGGATGGACTGGAGGACATTTTGCTAAGAAAATAAGTCACACAGAGAAACACAAATAACATGTAATCTCTCTTATATGTGGAATCTAAGAAAATAAACAAAAAAACAAGTTCATAGAGAGAGCAGACTGGTAGTTGCTAGAGGTGGGGATGGGGGTTAAGAGAAATGGGTGAACTGAAACTAAAAGAATGATTAATAAGAACAAAATGAATTCTCAAAACCTTTAACAGATAGGCCGATACAAATTTATCACAATGAGATATTACTACACACCCACCAGAATGGGTAAAGTTATAAAGACTAATTACACAATATGTTGAAAAGTACATAGAATAACCAAAACTCTCATACCAAGCCAATGGAAATGCAAAGTGGTACAACAACTGGGAAAAAACAAGTTTGGCAGTCTCATTTTTACCATACAACCAGAAACCTCATGTAATCCATGTGATTAAACTCTTAATATTTTAATCTATGTGTAGTATCAAATCACGTACATGTCATCTGTCCCCAGCAATACCCCCAGAGACTAGAACAGTGTGTGGCATATAGTGAATATAGACAAAATACTTACTAAATGAATGAAAGCATTTCTTTAACAAGTTCATTATTATTGAACATTTAGTTTATTTTCAATGTAAAGGCAAACTTTTACCTTCAATCACATTTCTGGTAACTTAAGCACATTTTAAGTTCCTTGAAACATATTTCCTACTATCCAAGAAACTTGTAGCAATTTATATTCCCATCTGTAGTGTGATACAGCTGTCTCATTCTCTCTCTACCCAGTATCAGGCATTAAAATTTATTGCAATTTTGCCAATTTGATTTGAGATTTACATTCTATTTGCATACTGTTAATTATCAGAGTATAAAAAATCTTTTCAGAATGTAAAAAACTAGAAAGCAGCATCTGGTTTTCAATGCTGGTATAATGAGAAACTGTTTGATCTCATTTGGCACACCTATTAGGATACTGTTGCATTCTACAACCAAAAGGAGATTCTCACTCAAAAAAAAAAAAAAAGTGTTTAGTACCAACTATGATCCAGAACTACACGCAATTGCAAGTTTTTAGGCTGATATTAAAACAATGATGTATAGATGTTCTGGGGAACAAGGGCAAGAGATAAAAGAAACTGGGCTGTAGGCAGACAGAAAAGAGAAGATTCTGAAGAATTTCATTAGCATTAGTGGCAATTTTATCACTGTGCACAACTTTCATTTATTTCCTCTTTTTTAAAATAAGAAACAGCCATTATGGATTTGGTGTGCTATTTGTCCATTTTAAAATATCTGAGAAACCTAGATCTATTTTTAGAAAAAGATGGAAAATAAGTTCTGGATATGTTTGTTGCCATGTTGAACTTGGAACTAACAAAGGTTCCACATACAGAGCCAGCCAGCCACTAATATATGGCTCAGTCCTTCCTTTAATTGACATGGCCTGGCAAAAATTGCTACAAACTGCAATAGCTCAGTTGGTAAAGAATCTGCCTGCAATGCAGGAGACCTGGGTTCCATCCCTGGGTTGGGAAGATCCCCTGGAGAAGGGAATGGCTACCCACTTCAGTACTCTTGCTTGGAGAATTCCCTGGACAGAGGAGCCTAGTGGGCTACAGTCCATGGGATCGCAAAGTCAGACTGTGTGACTATGTCCAATTCAGTTTAGCAGCCACTTTATAAGAGCTGAGTTTATTGAACTTTATCAACTTCTTATTGGAACAAAATTGCTTTACACTGTTGTGTTAGTTTCTGCTGTAGGAGATCGTGAATCGGCCATATGTATATCCTCACCCTCTTAAGCCTACTCTCCTTCTGTCCATCTTGGTCATCACAGAGCACCAAGTTGAGCTCCCTGTGTGAATTATCATACAGAGTAAATTAAATCAGAAAGAGAAGAACAAATATCACATATTAATGTATATATATGGATTATAGAAAAATGGTACTGATGAATCTATTTACAGGGCAGGAACAGAGGTGCAGAAATAGGTGTTCCTCTGGAACTCTCTTGCTTTTTCGATGATCCAGCCAAAGTTAGCAATTTGATCTCTGGTTCCTCTGCTTTTTCTAAAACCAGCTTGAACATCTGGAAGTTCACAGTTCACATATTGCTGAAGCCTGGCTTGGAGAATTTTGAGCATTACTTTACTCATTTGTGAGATGAGTGCAATTATGCAGTAGTTTGAGCATTCCCTGGCATTGCCTTTCTTTGGGATTGGAATGAAAACTGCCCTTTCCAGTCCTGTGGCCACTGCTGAGTTTTCCAAATTTGCTGGCATATTGAGTGCAGCATTTTCACAGCATCATCTTTCAGGATTTGAAATAGCTCAACTGGAATTCCATCATCTCCACTAACTTTGTCTGTAGATATCTCCTAAGGCCCACTTGACTTCACATTTCAGGATGTCTGGTGTGAGTGATCACACCATCGTGATTATCTGGGTCGTGAAGATCTTTTTTGTATAGGTCTTCTGTGTATTCTTGCCACCTCTTCTTAATATCTTCTGCTTCTGTTAGGTCCAGACCATTTCTGTCCTTTATTGAGTCCATCTTTGCATGAAATGTTCCCTTGGTATCTCTACTTTTCTTGAAGCGAACTCTAGGCTTTCCTATTCTATTATTTTCCTCTATTTCTTTGCATTAATCTCTGAGGAAGGCTTTCTTAGCTCTCCTTGCTATTCTTTGGAACTCTGAACTCAAATGGGTATATCTTTCATTTTCTCCTTTGCTTTTCACCTCTCTTCTTTTCATAGCTATTTGTAAGGCTTCCTCAGACAGCCATTTTGCTTTCTTAGATTTCTTTTTCTTGGGGATGGTCTTGATCCCTGTCTCCTGTACAATGTCATGAAACTCCATCCATAGTTAATCAGGCACTCTGTCTGTCAGATCTAGTCCCTTAAATCTATTTCTCACTTCCACTGTATAATCATAAGGGATTTGATTTAGGTCATACCTGAATAGTCTAGTGGTTTTCCCCACTTTCTTCAATTTAAGTCTGAATTTGACCAAAATCACTGCAGATGATAATTGCAGCCATGAAATTAAAAGGTGCTTACTCCTTAGAAGGAAAGTTATAACCAACCTAGACAGCATATTAAAAAGCAGAGACATTACTTTGCCAACAAAGGTCTGTCTAGTCAAGGCTATGGTTTTTCCAGTAGTCATGTATGGATGTGAGAGTTGGACTGTAAAGAAAGCTAAGAGCTGAAGAATTGATGCTTTTGAACTATGGTATTGGAGAAGACTCTTGAGAGTCCCTTGGACTGCAAGGAGATCTAACCAGTCCATCCTAAAGGAAATCAGTCCTGGGTGTTCATTGGAAGGACTGATGTTGAAGCTGAAACTCGAATATTATGGCTACCTGATGCGAAGAGCTGACTCATTAGAAAAGACCCTGATGTTGGGAAAGATTGAAGGCAGGAGGAGAAGGCGACAACAGAGGATAAGATGGTTAGATGGCATCACCAACTCGATGGACATGAGTTTGGGTAAACTCTGAGAGTTGGTGATGGACAGGGAGGCCTGATGACAGGGAGGCCTGGCGTGCTGCAGTTCATGGGGTCGCAAAGAGTCGGACATGACTGAGCGACTGAACTGCGCTGAACTGAACAGGGTGCAGGTGTAGAGAATGGACTTGTGGACACAGTGGGGGAAGGAAAAGGGGTGCGAGTTGAGAAATATTGACATATGTAAATTTGTCACTTATCAACCATTGACTTGACACTGCATAAAAACACCATTAAGGCATCAGTAAAATTCATATACATTAGGGGATATTTGTGCTGCCTAACGGGTTTCCACCTAATGTGAAGAACTGACTCATTTGAAAATACCCTGATGCTGGGAAAGACTGAAGGCGGCAGGAGAAGGGGACAACACAGGATGAGATGGTTGGATGGCATCACTGACTCAATGGACACGAGTTTGAGTAAACTCCAGGAGTTGGTGATGGACAGAGAAGCCTGGCATGCTACAGTCCATGGGGTCGCAAAAAGTTGGACACAACTGAGTGACTGAACTGAACTGAATGGGTTTCCCAGGTGGCTCAGTGGTAAAGCATATGCCTGCCAATATAGGAGATGCAGGAGACGTGAGTTTGATCCCTGGGTCGGGAAGATACCCCAGAGGAGGAAATGACAGCCCACTCCAATATTCTTTCCTGAAAAATCCCATGAACATAGGAGTCCGGTGGGCTACACTCCATAGGGTCTCAAAGAATTGGGCACAACTGAGCATGCACAAGTATAAGAAGTCCCATATTTGGCAGTATAGGTGATCAGTGGTACACTGAAATGGTGCTTAGCTTCCAAGAGCTTATATTCTAAAATAAGCAACAGTGAGGTACACAAGAACAAAAGAAACTAAATACATATCACTTGTCTAAAGATGTCCATGGAAGATTGCATTAGTTCCACTGTTGATAAATTCTCATGACAAGAATGTCTCACTTCTGAATTCTCTGAAATGCCTTGTGCTGTAACAAATGGAAAATATCTCATTATCACTGTATATATTGCTAGTAATAGTGCCATTTAAGAAGCACTTTGTATCACAATACTCTGTGAAGTTGATATAAATTTCCATATTTTACAGATCTAGATGAAGAAGAAGGATATTCAGTAGATTAAATAACTTCTCAAAGTTACATTGTTAGTGAGCAGTGAAGGCTGGGTTCAAATTAATTTCAGGCTACTTTCAAAATCCTGCCTCCTGATCAGATATATTCTTCTAAAATAACTCTGATGGTTCACTATATTTTTACCACCCTCAAAAACCTTTTATTTTAGACATTTAATCATCTTTTAAGGACATTCTGGAATCCACTGAAAACTCTTCAATCTTATTTTCCAGCCTCGTCAGCTTGGGAGGAAGCTGAAAGACTTTGTTAAAAGTCTTCAGGAAAATAATCATTGCTTCTAAGGGGAGTGAATGTGAGTTACACAATCAGTATTGAGCTTCATGCTGTTATTTCTATGTTCAATGGCATGCAACACCATGGGACTTTAGCCAGGTCTGATAAGCAACGTGCTCAGTTAGTTCCATTAGGTCGCTCAGTCATATTCAACTCTGAGACCACATGGACTGCAGCACTCCAGGCTTCCCTATCCATCAACAACTTCAGGAGCTTGCTCAAACTCATGTCCATCGAGTCAGTGATGTCATCCAACCATCTCATCCTCTGTAGTCCCCTTCTCCTTCCGCCTTCAATCTTTCCCAGCATCAGGGTCTTTTCTAATGACTCAGCTCTTTGCATCAGGTGGCCAAAGTACTGGAGTTTCAGCTTCAGCATCAGTCCTTCCAATGAATATTCAGGACTGATTTCCTTTAGGATTGACTGGTTTGATCTCCTTGCAGTCCAAGGGAATCTCAAGAGTCTTCTCCAACACCACAGTTCAAAAGCATCAATTCTTCGGGACTCAGCCTTCTTTATGGTCCAACTCTCACATCCATACATGACTACTGGAAAAAACATAGCTTTGACTAGATGGATATTTGTCAGCAAAGTAATGTCTCTGCTTTTTAATATGCTGTCTAGGTTGGTCCTTTTCTTCCAAGGAGCAAACATCTTTGAATTTCATAGCTTCAGTCACCATCTGCAGTGATTTTGGAGCCTAAAATAAAGCCTATCACTGTTTCCATTGTTTCCCCATCTATTTGCCATGAAGTGATGGGACTGGATGCCATGATCTTGGTTTTTTAAATGTTGAGTTTTAAGCCAGCTTTTTCACCCTCCTCTTTCACTTTCATCAAGAGGCTCTTTAGTTCTCCTTCACTTTTCTGCCTTAAGGGTGGTGTCATCTGCATATCTGAGGTTATTGATTTTCTCCCGGCAATCTTGATTTTAGCTTGTGTTCCATCCAGCCCAGCGTTTCTCATGATGTATTCTGCATAGAAGTTAAATAAGCAAGGTGAAAATATACAGC
Organism: Budorcas taxicolor; assembly: GCF_023091745.1. Classification (NCBI taxonomy): domain Eukaryota; kingdom Metazoa; phylum Chordata; class Mammalia; order Artiodactyla; family Bovidae; genus Budorcas; species Budorcas taxicolor. Next base: position 73,367,403 of record NC_068919.1, read on the forward strand.
CTTGACATCTCCTTTCTCAATTGGAACCAGTTGGTTGTTCCATGTCTGGTTCTAACTGTTGCTTCTTGACCTGCATCCAGATTTCTCAGGAGGCAGGTAAGGTGGTGTGGTGTTACCATCTCTTTAAGAATTTTCTGCAGTTTGCTGTGATCCAATAACAAGCAATGTACCACACACTCAGCAATCAGACTCATGCTTCATATGTAACACTAATAACTTGACAGTGTTCACAATATAGCCCTAGACTATAGAGCAGGGCCGCGTGCCTTTGTGGTTGTAATTTATACTGTAATATGTGTCCTGGAGTAACAGTGCCACTGTTCTCACTCACTCAACAGTCACTTCAAAACTCAGCTTCGAATGTTCATTTTCTTGCCTTTTCTTTCCTCATGAAGCTCAATAAATCTGTTTTACTATTAAAATACATGCTGAACATGCTTCTTGGGTGGATTTTAACTGAGAGGCATTTAAGGCTTCAGGATTAGACACAGATGCAAATTTACAACCAATCAAGGCTTTTATTAATAAAACACGCAACTTCCGCCTCATATTGGTCAAATGAATTAGCATTTAGGAAACTAAGCTAAAGAAAACATTTAAGTACTTTCTGGACAACATGAGTTTGTAGCTTTCTATTACTTCCTTTCTACTATATGGCCTAAGAAATTTTTCTAATATGCCTGAAAGTTTTATCAATAGTTTACAATGACAAGCTTCTGCAGTTAGGTTTTAAGTCTCTGACATCAGATTAGCCTGAAATTACACTGAGGAATCATAGTGGGAACTGTTTAATGAGTTAATTAGTACTCACTCTACAAATAGAGCTGCACTCATTAATCTGGGAGATAAACAGCAGATGCTTGCTTTCTGCTCTCTGAAGTATGGTTCTTCTCCCACATCCTTTTGTCCATATAACTATTTGATCCAATCAGGACAACTTTGTGAGTAAGAATTAGATCTATCTCCAAGTTCAATAGAAATAAATTACCCATGCAAAGAAGGAAATGGCAATTCACTCCAGGACTATTGCCTGGAAAATCCCATGGACAGAGGAGCCTGGTAGGCTACAGTCCATGGGGTCGCAAAGAGTCAGACACGACTGAGCAATTTCACTCGAGTCACTCGATGCAATATCGAGGAAAATTTAGCTGCCCAGTTTAGAAAGCTCATAAATGAGTTAGTTCCTTAGGTACTCCATGAAATGTAATGATTTCGCCTGAAAAGAGCAGAAGTTTTTCTCAGTATGGAGTATCATGATTAACTAGAGACTGCTTCTAAGTTCAGGACAACTCTGCTGTTAACTCTGCTGCTTCATGTTAAAATAAAAAAACAACTGAAGACAGCCTTGAAACATTCCCCGATGTGACAAAACCAGGCAAACAAGCAAAGCTGAATTTAGCTTATTTTGCAAGCCTAACATCGCTCAGTTGTGTCTGACTCTACGACCCCATGAATTGCAGCACGCCAGGCCTCCCTGTCCGTCACCAACTCCCAGAGTTCACCCAAAATCATGTCCATTGAGTCGGTGATGCCATCCAGCCAGCTCATCCTTTGTCGTCCCCTTCTCCTGCCCCCAATCCCTCCCAGCATCAGAGTCTTTTCCAAGGAGTCAACTCTTCGCATGAGGTGGCCGAAGTATTGGAGTTTCAGCTTTAGCATCAGTCCTTTCAAAGAACACCCAGGACTGATCTCCTTTAAAATGGACTGAGCGACTGAACTGAACTGAACTGAACTGAACATAGCCTGGGTCATTTCTTGCTTATACCTCTGGAAATCATAAGCTAACCTAAACTGCTTCCCAAAGTTGATAAGAGATAACCACAAAAAAATTTCCCATCATTTAAGAAAACTCTGGTATTATAACCACACACTGTGAAGGATTAAACAATGACTGTTTTCTTACTTTATAAACTGTTTTATAACCATATACCCCTGAGCCTTCTTCCATGTTTTGGTTTGAGTGTTTCTGGTTTGCAAGCTGTCCTTTTGGTTTATGCAGAATAAATTTTCACTAATTACTATTTGGTAAATTCATTGGTTTTACCTCTGTTATTTTTAAACTTTTGACATTTTATGGCATCAGAATTGGGATCTAAAGAAGACTCTCAATGACTCTGGAGCAGGTCCTGATATCCACAGGGCTCACTGAGTTCACAGCTTTCTCAGTGACTCCAGAATTTGAGAGTAAGTTTCTTGGATGTGAGCTCTCTGCTCTCATTTTGTTTTGAATGCTTAGATTATATTATACACACCTGTATTTTGTTTCTTGGTAAGTTATCCTAATCTGTTCAAAAAGGGAGAAAATATGTGATTCCCTGTGTTTTGGAACTGCTGTTGGTGGGGGGAAGAAAACACCCCTCACCGTTAGACATCTTAGAAAACCTAAAGACAAAATTGGGTTCCACCTGGTCTATGGGCAAAGCTCTTGTGCCTTTGGTGAAACAAGTGACCTTTCAGGAACTGTAGTAGCTGTTTTGGAACCTTTATCTTAGGTAAAACCACCTTAAAGAACACCCTTAAAAGAGAGGATTCCAAAACTCTCAGAGCTTCCCTAGTGGCACAGTCATAAAGCACCGGCCCACCAGTGTAGGAAACCTGAAATACATGGGTTCAACCCCAGGGTTCGGAAGGTCCCCTGGAGAAGGAACTGGCCACTCACTCCAGTATTCTTGCCCAGAAAATTCCATGGACAGAGCCCAGTGGACTACAGTCCATGGAGTCTCAAAGAGTCAGACACAAATGAGCATGTACATACAGAAGCTTGTAAAAGGCAAAATGACTCCAAAATTAGCTCAGTATGCAAATAAAAATCTTTAGTGAAAAATTCTGGCTATCTGAGCAGGTAAAATTAACTTTAGTGTGTCTGCAAGAAATATAATTTGGATCCATGTATAATTTGAGTTTTATATCTACAACATGGCTAGAATTTTTAAAACAAAAGCTACGGGATTCCTCCTTGCATCTATATGTCTATTTATGTATGTCTATGTCCATGTTTTAGATATGTGATATTATTCTACCTTAGGATGATATTGTCAAAATTAATTTCTAAAGAGCTCCATTTAATTGGCTTAAAGAAAAAATTTTATATAAATTTGGTATTCCTAAAACTCTCAGAAATATAGAAAATAACACAAATTTCTTTCAAGTTCACATGATCTGGGGAAATTTTTCATGAATGAAAGCTAGTTTATGTTTGTTGGCTTAATGAAAGAAGGCATTTCTTCACATTTGTCCACTACAAAAATAAGATGATAGCTGTTTAATCTCTGATCCAAGCATAATTGTTTAAAAAAGTAACTTATGTAAGTGGAAATTAGACAAAAGTTTATGCTAAATTAAACTAAATAATATATATTCATTGAACATCTAAGTAATTTCAAATAAGAAAAATACTGAAACATTAATTAGTCAGGATAAATTTATCCACCTTGGCCTCTTAATTTTTATAGAGAGATGAAGGCTATCTGAGCCTATTAATACTTAAGTCTCTTGTCACATTAGAAAATTATACTATAAAAGCATGTCTTTGAAAAATGCTTTTATAACTACATATTTAGAATTTGCTAATCTAATACAGGATGATAATGATTGTTCAAAATTTCCTCCTTCCTTGTTTTCACTGGAAAGCAAAGAAAAGTAAAAAAGAAAAGAAAATGCATTATATAAAAAGTAGGTAAGAAGAAATAGAATGTGTTATTTTGATAAGAAAAGGTATGAAGGACAAGGGTATGGGGTTTATTTGTTTCTTTGTTTTTATTAAGGCAAAAAAGAAAACATTTTGTCCTAAATTAAAATAATTATTCTAGAATAAGAAAGGAAAAAGAATAAACCTAAATGAATATAGAAAGTGACAGAAGGTTTGTGGAATAGGAATCTTGAGAAATGAAATCTTATGCGTGGTCAAGCTAAAAGTGAAATGAATTTAAATTTAAAAAGAGAAATATAGGATGGGGTGGTATAGGGGGATGCAATTAAAAGACAAAACTAACTCTGTAAAACAAAAGATTCAAAAATGCAGTACTCGGATACAACCTCAAAAATGACAGAATGATCTCTGTTCATTTCCAAAGCAAACCACTCAATATCATAGTAATCCAAGTCTATGCCACAACCAGTAATGCTGAAGAAGCTGAAGTTGAACAGTTCTATGCAGACCTACAAGACCGTTTAGAACTAACACCCAAAAAAGATGTCCTTTTCATTATAGGGGACTGGAATGCAAAAGTAGGAAGTCAAGAAACACGTGGAGCAACAGGCAAATTTGGCCTTGGACTATAGAATGAAGCAGGGCAAAGGAAAATAGAGTTAGCCTGAAATTAATAGTTTAGTTAGAGAATTAACTAATAGTTTAGTTAGAGAACACACTAGTCATAAAAACACCCTCTTCCAAAAACACAAGAGAAGACTCTACACATGGACATCACCAGATGGCCAACACCAAAATCAGACTGATTATATTCTTTGCAGCCAAAAATGGAGAAGATCTATACAGTCAGCAAAAACAAGACTGGGAGCTGATGGTGGCTCAGATCATGAACTCCTTATTGCCAAATTCAGACTTAAACTGACAAAGGTAGGGAAAACCACTAGACCATTCAGGTATGACCTAAGTCAAACCCCTTATGATTATACAGTGGAAGTGAGAAATAGATTCAAGGGACTAGATCTGACAGAGTGCCTGATGAACTATGGATGGAGGTTCGTGACATTGTACAAGAGACAGGGATCAAGCCCATCCCCAAGAAAAAGAAATGCAAAAAAGCAAAATGGCTGTCTGAGGACACCTTATAAATAGCTTTGAAAAGAAGAGAAGCAAAAAGCAAAGGAGAAAAGGAAAGATATACCCATTTGAATGCAGAGTTCCAAAGAATAGCAAGGAGAGATAAGAAAGCCTTCCTCGGTGATCAGTGCAAAGAAACAGAGGAAAGCAATAGAATGGGAAAGACTAGAGATCTCTTCAAGAAAACTAGAGATACCAAGGGAACATTTCATGCACAGATGGGCTCAATAAAGGACAGAAATGGTATGGACCTAAAAGAAGCAGAAGATATTAAGAAGAGGTGGCAAGATAACACAGAAGAACTGTACAAAAAAGATCATCACAACCCAGATATTCATGATAGTGTGATCACTCACCTAGAGCCAGATATCCAGGAATGTGAAGTCAAGTAGGCCTTAGGAAGCATCACTATGAACAAAGCTAGTCCATGGGGTCGCTAAGAGTCAGACATGACTGAGCGATTTCACTTTCAATTTTCACCTTCATACATTGGAAAAGGAAATGGCAACCCACTCCAGTGTTCTTGCCTGGAGAATCCCAGGGACAGGGGAGCCTGGTGGGCTGCCATCTCTGGGGTCGCACAGAGTCGGACAAGACTGAAGCGACTCAGCAGCAGCAGCGGAGGTAATGGAATTTCAGTTGAGCTATTTCAAATCTTAAAAGATGATGCTGTGAAAGTGTTGCACTCAATATGCCAGCAAATCTGGAAAATTCAGCAGTGGCCTCAGGATAAGAAAAGGTTAGTTTTCATTCCAATCCCTAAGAAAGGCAATGCCAAAGAATGTTTAAACTACTGCACAGTTGCACTCATCTCACACAGTAGCAAAGGAATGCTCAAAATTCTCCAAGCCATGCTTCAGCAATACGTGAACTGTGAACTTCCAGATGTACAAGCTGGTTTTACAAAAGGCAGAGGAACCAGAGATCAAATTGCCAGCATCTTCTGGATCATTAAAAAAACAACAGAGTCCCATAAAAACATCTATTTCTGCTTTATTGACTATGCCAAAGCCTTTGACTGTGTGGATCACAATCAACTGTGGAAAATTCTGAGATAGATGGGAATACCAGCCCACCTGACCTGCCTCTTGAGAAATCTGTATGCAGGTCAGGAACCAACAGTTAGAACTGGACATGGAACTACAGACTGGTTCCAAATAGGAAAAGGAGTATATCAAGGCTATATACTGTCACTCTGCTTATTTAACTTCTATGCAGAGTACATCATGAGAAATGCTGGGCTGCATGAAGTACAAGCTGGAATCAAGATTGTCGGGAAAAATATCATTAACCTAATATATGCAGATGACACCACCCATAAGGCAGAAAGTGATGAAGAATTAAAGAGCTTTTTGATGAAAGTGAAAGAGCAGAGTGAAAAAGTTGGCTTAAAGCTCAACATTCAGAAAATGAAGATCAAGGCTTCCAGTCCCATAACTTCATGGCGAATAGATGGAGAAATGGTGGAAACAGTGTCAGACTTTATTTTTGGGGGCTCCAAAATCACTGCAGATGGTGATGGACAGGGAGGCCTGGCATGCTGCAGTCCATGGGGTTACAAAGAGTTGGACACATTGAGCAACTAAACTGAATTGAACTCTGTATAAAATAAATAAGCAATAAAGATATATTGTATAGTATAGGGAAATGTAGCCATTGTTTTTAATAACTTTAAATTAATAAAAAGTACAAAAATATTGAATCACTATGTTGTATACCTGAAACTAATATAATATTGTAAATGAGCTATATTCAATTTTTAAAAGTTTTAATATTAAAAGTATACTGGAGCAAAATAAGAATTTTATTTTCTCCATTAAATCCCAGATATTTTAAATTATTGATCTGCTCTTAATAAGAAATTATAAACAAAGCTTTCTTTATATTTAATGTAATCTGCCTAGGAAACAGAAAATTCTGTATCTCATGGAAAAAATTTCCTATGCTTCACCTTGTCTATGTCAGGACTTTGGCTACTTAGGAAAAAATGGTGTTTTCAATATTAAGGGAACTAAGGTTTTTTTCAGAACTATGTAACTTTTTTTTTTTAATTGAAGGATAATTGCTTTACAGAATTTTGTTGTTTTCTGTCAAACCTCAAAATGAATCAGCCATAGGTATACACATATCCCCTCCTTTTTGAACCTCACTCCTGTCTCCCTCCCCATCCCATCCCTCTAGACTGATACAGAGCCCCTATTTTAGTTTCCTGATCCATACAGCAAATTCCTGTTGGCTGTCTATTTTACATATGGTAATGTAAGTTTCCTTGTTACTCTTTCCATACATCTCACCCTCTCCTCCCCTATCCCCATGTCCATAAGTCTGTCCTCTATGTCTGTTTCTCCATCACTACCTTATAAATAAATTCAGACATGAACGTGAAGTCACTCAGTCATGTCTGACTCTTTGCGACCCCATGGACTGTAGCCTACCAGGCTCCTCTGTCCATGGGATTTTCCAGGCAATAGTACTGGAGTGGATTGCCATTTCCTTCTCTAAGGAATCTTCCCAACCCAGGAATCGAACCCGAGTCAAATTCTTAGAATCTGAGATGTTTTAATATAATGTTATATCATAATTCCATCTTGAAATTTAAACTTAATCTTGAAATATTCTTATATCACAAAAGTAACCAAATGTCCTTGATAATTGCATTATCATGAGCTCTCACTAGGTCTTTAACCATGGCTATTCTTAGTTCTGTTGACACTCACAGTTATTGTTTTCTTTTGAAGCATTTGCAAAAGTATTCCTACAAAAATGCTTCATCTTCAAAGAGATCCATAGGGAAAGAGTCTTTAATGAAAAACTGATTCATAAAGCCACTAACTCAGGGTCAAGGAAAATAAGAATTAATTACATAAGACTAAACGAACAGATAAAAATGATTATAATTTTTGTGACTTCATTTAAAACATTGTTAGCTAATTTAATGTTTTATTTTCCAGTTTTAAATAACCTCTTTTTCTCTGGCCTTTTAAGTTTTCTATGGCTTACAGCAATTTGGTAAAGTATGCCTTTGCAACAAAGATTGAAACATTTATCTTTTTTTCTTTACCTGACACTTCTAGAGTTCTGAAACATTAAATATTTTTATTGTTCATGACAATATAGATATTTACTTGAATTCAATAAGAATCTATTCTCCTATTTAAAAAACTCTTTTGGACAAGTCCTCAATGACTTTCTTAACCTAAAGGGATGCTGAAGGTGTAATCTGAGCTTCCCTATTACCAAGCAATTTTAAAGAGCCAAAATTGACGATAGAGTCAATTAAAACCTCTTGTATATTATCAAAACTTTGAAATGTCGTATTTGAGAACATGCATAGAATTACTGTTCTGAACCCACTTCGGTCTATAATCAAGTCAGTTCAATAACAGTAGGCTTATTTCATAAACAAATCAATTTCATTATAAGTATTATTTGATAAAAATGGAATTAATATCAAAAACTGTGTTTTAATTAAAAACTATAGTGTATCCGTTATCAAATTCTAATCCTGTCTTTGATGTTTTATCTACTTGGAATCTTCAGAAAAACAAAAACACAACAGGTTACTTATGGACAAGCTTTATCCCTATTGCTGTATGGGCCACTCAAGTAAGCTCTGTAGACATGTGTGACATCATCAAAGATATTCAAACTGCAAACCAGAAAAATTCATCAGACAGAAACTGTCATCTTTATTCCACCATCTAGAGATGCTTAGAACTTCAATCCAGAAATTTTTTAAGCTAACTTCTCTTCAAACTCTGAAGCTAAATTTATGATTTGTTCAAACTACCAAGCTTTGTTTTTCTTTTGTTAACATAGAAACACATCTCATTAAATTATCTGATTGCTCATACCATACAGAAGCCTAATTGAGGTGGAAGCTTATCTGCATCACCACCTCCTGAAATAAAGTTATCTTCACATTCATCCTGTCCTAAGTAATCATGAGTACATGTAACTGCCAATACATCAGGCTGTGCCCACGTAAATAACTTTAAGGAGTTATAACCCATTTAAGTTATTTAATTGGTTAAATCTTGGCTCCTGGGACTCTCTGCTCCAGGAAATTTTTTTATTCTTGGTTACAGTTCTCCTTTTAGTCATCATATTAACCTTTTTAGTGTGTTGTGTTTGCTCAAAGATTTAAAAGCCTGTCTCCAGCCACTCACACGTGAAATGGTATCTATTACAATCAGACAAATCAACAAACACAATCAAATCAACAAAAAACACATAAATGATGAAGACGGTGACTAGACAGCCCTCTGGCCTAATGACTCAACCTAATGGAAAAACAACTATATGATTCTTGGGTCTGACTACATCCACAGTGGTAACTGAGAGTAAGGCTACACTGGTTGGTCTTACTCTCAGCCTCCTGAGAGAATGCCCAAAGGGGGGTGGGATTTTTAAAATCACCAATAGAGACCAGACTTGAATAACTCCCTAAGCAGACAACACCAGTTTAATCAAACAAGCAAAGCTTAATTTAACTTTTCTTTTTTTTTTGCAAGACTAACTTAGCCTTGCTTATGCCTTTGGAAATCATAAGTAAACAGTTCCCCAAGGTTGATATGAGGTGACCACCAGCCAATTCCCTATCATTTAAGACAATTCTAATATTATAACTAATCATTGGAATACTAAACAGTGACTGCTTTCTTATATAATCTGCTTGATAACCATATATCCCCAAGCCTCCTACATTTTGGTTTGAGTGCTCCCAGTTTGCAAATTGTCTATTTGGCATGTGTACAATATTATGAATAAAATAATAAAACAAAACAAAATTTTACTAATTACTACTTCAGTAATTCCCTGACTTTACTTTTGCTATTTTTGAGCTTTTGACAAACGTGTGTGTGCATACTGAGTTGCTCAGTTGTGTCTGACTCTTTGTGACCCTATGGACTGTAGCCCACCAGGTTCCTCTGTGCATGGGATTTTCCAGCTAAGAATACTGAAGTGAATTGCCATTTCCTTCTCCAGGGGATCTTCTTGACCCAGGGATAGAGCCCATATCTCCTGCTTGGTAGGTGAACTCTTTACTGAGCCACCAGGGAAGGTCTTTGACATATGGAATGTAAATTTTAAACCATCAAAATTCTAGTATACTTTGAGATGCCTGGTTCATTAAGATCAGACTTGTAAATGGTATATTCAAAGAGAAAAACTGAGATTGAGATAAGCCAATGAAATCTACCTGTAGGTACATAAAAACTCTATTAAATACACAAGAAAGCTATTAATCACACTAATTGCATTCGTTGACTGGAATGACGGAGGGAAACATTAACATTTCATTTTACACCCTGCTGTTCTTTTTCTACCATAGGTATGTATTACAGCAATAATAATTACAATAACTTAAAAATGGGTGTAAAGAGCAAATGTGGTGGAGTGAGCACAAAGAATCTTTAAGCCATGGAGGATAATGTCCTTTGCTCCCAAGTAGAATATCTGGATATATCCATAGCCATCTGCCTTCTCTTACGCAGACACAGACATTTAACAAGTATTATCCCAAGAGAATCTACCTGATAACCACGGTCCTTTTTGCCACTTGGAGAGTCGCCAATACTGAAGAAAGGGCATTTTATAAAGTTCTGCTTTAGAATTAAAATTTTTTTTCTAATTGAAATTATAATAAAACTGGACAATAGCTCACAAAATCCCATTTAACTTGTAATATATCTATAATACTAATAACATTCAGAATGTATTATATTTATACACTTAAAATTCTGATTTCCCTGAGTCTGTAATTTGCATTCCAAACAACTGACTTAGAAGTGAAAATTATTACTCTAGGCTTACCATTTACTCAGCTTTAAGGTACATATATGTAGAGAATATAAATATGCCATGAATATGCCAGATGTTTTTAAAACGCAAATGACAAACACAAAAGAACAGAAAACTAAATAATAAGCTAGTAAGTGAAAAGTATTGATGACATAAACATTAAAACTCTAAGCTTGAATTATTACAAGTTCACAGTCCAGAAAAGTTTCATCTGAATTCTATAACACACAATTATATCAATTCCAGTATGAAGTGAGTACATTTTGAAACAAACTATACGATTTTATAAAAAAAATTGAAAAAGACACATATTCAATTTATGAATTATTTGTACAGCTTTGTACGATGCCAGTATACAAAAAAAAAATAAAACAAAGATGATCGCAAATCCTTAAAAAACAAGTATTGTCCAAAAGTCCGCTCTACACATCTGTGTCTCTTTTGCTGTCTCGCATACAGGATCATCATTGCCATCTTTCTAAATTCCATATATATGTGTTAGTATACTGTATTGGTGTTTTTCTTTCTGGCTTACTTCACTCTGTATAATCAGCTCCAGTTTCATCCATCTCATTAGAACTGATTCAAATGTATTCTTTTTAATGGCTGAGTAATACTCCACTGTGTATATGTACCACAGCTTTCTTATCCATTCGTCTGCTGATGGGCATCTAGGTTGTTTCCATGTCCTGGCTATTATAAACAGTGCTGCGATGAACACTGGGGTACATGTGTCTCTTTCTATTCTGGTTTCCTCGGTGTGTATGCCCAGCAGTGGGATTGCTGGGTTCTATTTGGCAGTTCTATTTGCAATTTTTTAAGGAATCGCCACACTGTTCTCCATAGTGGCTGTACTAGTTTGCATTCCCACCAACAGTGCAAGAGTGTTCCCTTTTCTCCACACCCTCCCCAGCATTTATTGCTTGTAGACTTTTGGATCACAGCCATTCTGACTGGTGGGAAGTGGTACCTCATTGTGGTCTTGATTTGCATTCCTCTGATAATGAGTGATGTTGAGCATCTTTTCATGTGTTTAGCCATCCATATGTCTTCTTTGGAGAAATGTCTATTTAGTTCTTTGGCCCGTTTTTTGATCGGGTCGTTTATTTTTCTGGAATTGACCTGCATAAGTTGCTTGTATATTTTTGAGATTAGTTGTTTGTCAGTTGCTTTATTTGCTATTATTTTCTCCCAATCAGAAGGCTGTCTTTTCACCTTGCTTATATTTTCCTTTGTTGTGCAGAAGCTTTTAATTTTAATTAGATCCCATTTGTTTATTTTTGCTTTTATTTCCAGAATTCTGGGGGGTGGATCATAGAGGATCCTGCTGTGATTTATGTCGGAGAGTGTTTTGCCTATGTTCTCCTCTAGGAGTTTTATAGTTTCTGGTCTTACATTTAGATCTTTAATCCATTTTGAGCTTATTTTTGTGTGTGGTGTTAGAAAGTGATCTAGTTTCATTCTTTTACAAGTGGTTGACCATTTTTCCCAGCACCATTTGTTAAAGAGATTGTCTTTACTCCATTGTATATTCTTGCCTCCTTTCTTGACACCTTATCTCTATAAGGTGTCCATAGGTGTGTGGATTTATCTCTGGGCTTTCTATTTTGTTCCATTGATCTATATTTCTGTCTTTGTGCCAGTACCATACTGTCTTGATGACTGTGGGAGAGGGTAGGATGATTTGGGAGAATGGCATTGAAACATGTATACTATCATGTAAGAAACGAATTGCCAGTCTATGTTTGATGCAGGATACAGGATGCTTGGGGCTGGTGCACGGGGATGATCCAGAGAGATGATATGGGGTGGGAGGTGGGAGGGGGGTTCATGTTTGGGAACTCATGTACACCCGTGGTGGATTCATGTCAATGTATGGCAAAACCAATACAGTATTGTAAAATAAAATAAAGTAAAAATTAAAATTTAAAAAAAAATAAGTATTGTACTTTAAGGAATAAAATGTAAAGACTAGTTCTTGAAGAATGAATTGGATAATGATAGCAATTATATTTCCATGTTTGACCTTGGTGCTTAGGAAAAGATTCTTGAAATGCCATCAGACTAAATATATATAATACATAAAATCAAACAATCCACAACTGAAACTAATACCTACCCATACGGTACTAGACAAATCGGGTCATCACTGTGTACTTTATTTTCATGTTTTTCCCTTGGATTATGTATGGCAAAACCAACACAGTATTGTAAAGTAAAAATAATAAGAATAACATTAAAAAGTCTACAAAAAAAAGAAAAAAAAGAAAGTTCTTTTAAGTTCTAAGATAATTATGTTAGTTATAATTATTATTATATCCTGAATTTCAAGAATATAGTAAGCATATAATGTTACAGGAGACTATATAAGGGAAAAGTATTTTCCCAGACTGCGATGAGAAGATAGATTTATAACTAAGATTATCAGTTTCTATCATTGGCCAGGCTCACAAATAATAATTTAAAAATCATTGTTAAAATTACTTCTGACAGGAGACAATGACAAAATTACATGGCCTGTGCTTTAGGGAGTGTTAGATTCCAGTGGAAGTAGCAAGTAGTTAAACAAGTAAATACTTTAAAATATTACGGGTATAAAGTTTGTTGACAGAATGGTGAAGATCACTGTCAAACTATCCCTTTGTGTTTCAGAGTTATTACTTATCATCACAGAGTAGAAGGGAGAAATAATTAAATACAAAGTTAGATAGAGAATATATATCATATATTTTTATAAAAATAAATAAAATGTTGAAGTTCCAAAGAAAGACTGTTAGAAGAAAAGGGAAAATGAAGCCCTAAATCCCACAGCACTTCTCTAATGTAATAATTTCTGCTTTGGATTCTGTGCTGCCAACACTTGACTGTTCGCAGATAAACATCTCACAATTATTAGCCATGTTTGCTCAAGCTGAACATTTATCTCCTTGAAAATTAAGCACCTGCAGAGAAAACATAAACGCACACACAAGAATATCTCTCTTCTGAACATCCTTAGGCTGCAACAACTCTGGTACAGACATGCCAAGACGTCTATAATTATAAACTGGTTTCCTATGGAACCCACCAAACCAAAATTAACATCCAAGCATGAAGCAATTTTGTGAAAAACTATACTTGTTACATGTAAAATCTGTGCTTTTATTTTTGTAGTATGTCATGTGGTCTGCATGAAAAACTATCAAAAAAAATAAAACAGGATCCTGCTGGATACAGGTTTTCAAGAACATGACCACATGTTATCCTTCATGGTTATGCTGCACAAAAGCTGTGGCACAGCAAGGCTTCCCATGGCTTTAACTGGGAGTGGACTGAGAGTATGTTTGGAAACTCACAATGATTATAATAACACTTGAAATTTTAAAAAGAATAGTTTGCCATTTGCTCCATGAAATTCTTGAAGTTGTCAAACTTGAGTTGAACCTTGAAAGAAACTGATCATGAGCTCTTTGAAAAACTGGCTTCTTCAATCATGCTTTTCAGGGAAAAATATGGTTCCTCTCAACATGAGCATTAAAATAATATACACACCTGGTTGAAAATGTATTTGCTTCCAAACACTTGGCTAATGCAATAGGCTTGTGAAGTTTATGAAGCATTTTGAAAAAAACATAAAATGGGTAAATTACTATATCTTTGCATTAAAAAGACAAAAAACAAAAATTGTGAGGACTTAAGGCCAGAACTGGAAGTGAGGGACAGGGAAGCCTGGCGTGCTGTGGTTCATGGAGTCACAAAGAGTCAGACACGACTGAGCAACTGAACTGAACTGAATGCAGGAACAGCTAAGACTGTTAAATGAGACTACTCAATAACAGAACATTTATATATGAGTAGAACTGGTATGGTATGGACCTAACAGAATTAGAAGATATTAAGAAAAGGTGGCAAAAATACACAGAAGAATTATACAAAAAAGATCATCAACCCAGATAACCATGATTGTGTGATCACTTACCTAGAGCAAGATATCTTGGAATGCAAAGTCAAGTGGGCCTTAAGAAGTATTACTATGAACAAAGCTAGCGGAGGCGATCGAATTCCAGTTGAGCTATTTGAAATCCTTAAAGATGATTCTGTGAAAGTGCTGCACTCGATATGTCAGCAAACCTGGAAAACTCAGCAGCAGCCTGAGCACTGAAAAAGATCAGCTTTCATTCCAATCCCTAAGAAAGGCAATGCCAAACAATGTTCAAACTACTGCAAAATTGCACTCATCTCACACACCAACGAAGTAATGCTCAAAATTCTCCAAGCCAGGCTTCAGCAATATGTGAACCATGAACTTCCAGATGTTCAAGCTAGATTTAGAAAAGGCACAAGAACCAGAGATCAAATTGCCAACATCTGCTGGATCATGGAAAAAGCAAGAGAGTTCCAGAAAAACATCTATTTTTGCTTTATTGACTATGCCAAAGCCTTTGACTGTGTGGATCACAATACACTGTGGAAAATTCTGAAAGAGATGGGAATACCAGACCACCTGATCTGCCTCCTGAGAATCTGTATGCAGGTCAAGAAGCAACAGTTAGAACTGGACATGGAACAACAGACTGGTTCCAAATCGGGAAAGGAGTACGTCAAGGCTGTATATTGTCACCCTGCTTATTTAACTTATATGCAGAGTACATCATGAGAAAAGCTGGGCTGGATGAAGCACGAGCTGGAATCAAGATTGCTGGGAGAAATATCAATAACCACAGATGTGCAGATGACACCCTTATGGCAAAACGTGAAGAAGAACTAAACAGCTGCATGATGAAAGTGAAAGAGGAGAGTGAAGAAGTTGGCTTAAAACTCAACATTCAGAAAACTAAGACCATGGCATCCAGTACCATCACTTCATGGCAAATAGATGGGGAAATAATAGAAACAGTGACAGACTATATTTTGGGGGCCTCAAAAAACACTGAAGATGGTGACTGGAGCCATGAAATTCAAAGATGCTTGCCCCTTGGAAGAAAAGCTATGACCAACCTAGACAACATATTAAAAATCAGAGACATTACTTTGCCAACAAAGATCCATTTAGTCAAAGCTATGGTTTTCCCAGTAGTCATCTATGGATGTGAGAGTTGGACTGACTGTAAAGAAAAGATGAGCACTGAAGAACTGATGCTTTTGAACTGCGGTATTGGAGAAGACTCTTGAGAGTCCCTTGGACTGCAAGGAAATCATACCAGTCAACCATAAAGGAAATCAGTCCTGAATATTCATTGGAAGGAGTGATGCTGAAGTTGAAACTCCAATACTTTGGCCACCTGATGCAAAGAACCAACTCACTGGTAAAGACCTTGATGCTTGGAAAGGTTGAAGGCAGGAATAGAAGGGGACGACAGAGGCTGAAATGGTTGGATGGCATCACCGACACGATGGATATGAGTTTGAATAGACTCTGGAAGTTGGTGATGGACAGAGAGGCCTGGCGTGCTGCAGTCCATGGGGTCACCAAAAGTTGGACACAACTGAGTGACTGAACCGAACTGAACTTAGAACTGGTAGTGTGAAGATATGGGAAGCTATACTTCTCAGGGGTTTAAAATAATACTTCTAAACCTAAGGAAATGCCACATTTGGCATTACCTAATCCTCCATCTCTGACAATAACAAAGGGAATTCTAAGGAAGAATAAATAATTAGTCCTTTTGCTCCTATTTCTCCTGATATAAATTGTTATTATGCTATCTTTGTTAAATGAGATGGCTATTTTACTATTATCATTGAAGAAATCTGACAAAATATGGGTCTAATTATTTCCACATACTAAACCTGGACTCCAGGTAGACTTCATAACAATTCTACTCTGCTTGTGTGGTCTTTCTGGCAACAGAAGGAAAGGAGTACAAGCCAAATCAGTTCTCAGTTGAGGCAAGAGCAACACAGCACTATTTAGATAGTCTGCCCAAGACTTCTGGTTAGCGCTGTATGGCCCATACAATTCAATATTTGAGTTTTAAAGTTCTGTGGCGAATATTTCCAAACGTAAGAAGACAAAACACAGAGTATGAGAAAAAAGCAAGACAAAATTGCCTCTTATCAACGCTTCAAAAATCATTTGGATATATTAAAAAAACAAAAACAAAAAAGAACTATGGAAGTAAGCTTTCAACCTAAAGCTTGGTACTGAACACATCAGATAAAATAACACTGAGCATGATATAAAGTTTGAAGATCCTAGAAGGGAACTGACTTCATTAAAACAGAAAAAAGCCTTGGCACTGGGGTCAGAACCAGTGTATTCTACCATCAGCTTTGCCTTTGAGAGACCAGCATGAAACTCTTGGAACTCCAAAGCTTTTTCTTTAATTGTGGTCAAACATATAGTCTCATCACTTTTTAGGACCCAATTCTTCCTCTTTAAAATAGGAAGTTGCAGGTGAGATGGCTTTTAGTCTCACTTATCTATGAAATTTTATTAAACCTTTCTACTAATTTTAATGCATGTGCTTCTAAGAGCATTTTACATTTCCTTTACCTAAGAATGATCAAAAATGTTGGCATGAACATTCTCAAGCAAGAGTTTGAGGTTCTGCAGATAACCTTGAATCTTCTGTATTTTACTAGATGCATTGTGCTTTGTCTTACCAAGAGCACAAAACCTCTGCCATGAAAAAAAAGGAGAAAACCTTTTATTTTACCCTCTAATCCCATTTAGCTAAAACTACAAAGACTCAAAAGCCCTGTACATGTTGTAGAAAGATGCACTTATAACACTGCAGATTATTTCAGAAGCTTTCTATGAAAGGAAAATTTAAGCAGAAATTATGAGAACATATATTACCTTTTGGACTATAACCAATAAGTGAGATTTATTTTATTTCAAAGCTTTGCTATGTCACCCTTGGCAGGAAAATCATTCAACCTATTTGGGTCTCAGATGTATGCTTGTGTGAAATTCGAATTACACCTAACCTGCCTGTAAGCAGGCATCTAAAATAGATGATTTCTTAAGGTGGCTTTCAGCTCTAAGATCTATATTTCTGTGGTTTTAAGTGGGAAAATAATTCAATATACATTCCTATAATTCTCCTCACATAACTACATTAAATTCACAGTGGCAGAAATAGAGACACTAGATATTAAAAGCAAGTGTCAGTGTACATCTTGACCTACACAACGATATTATCACTTGTAGACTTTCTAAGATTGCAGAATGCCTGTTGCCTATCCACATAATCCATTTGGATCTGTGTCCTTATTTGCAATGTTTACTTTTCATACCACAGAAAAGATCACTGACCCCAACCAAATAGATAGCGTACAAAAATAAGTCCACTTATCTAAGAATTTCCTTAAATTGCCCTTTGATAAAGCTGAAGAACTTAAACTGATCACATGGACCACAGCCTTGTCTAACTCAAGGAAACGATGAGCCATGCCCTGTAGGGCCACCCAAGACAGATGGGTTATAGTGGAGAGCTCTAACAAAACATGGTCCACTGGAGAATAGAATGGCAAACCACTTCAGTACTCTTGCCTTGAGAAACCCATGAACAGTATTAAAAGGCAAAAAGATAGGACATGGAAAGATGAATGCCCCAAGTCAGTAGGTGCCCAATATGCTACTGGAGATCAGTAGAGAAATAACTCCAGAAATAATGAAGAGATGGAGTCAAAGCAAAAACAACACCCAGTTGTGAATTTGACTGGTGATGAAGTAAAGTCCGGTAAAGAGCAATATTGCATAGGAACCTGGAATGGTTAGGTCCATGAATCAAGGCAAATTGGAAGTGGTCAAACAGGAGATGGCAAGAATGAACATTGACGTTTTATGAATCAGTGAACTAAAATGGACTGGAATGGGTGAATTGAACTCAGACGACCATTATATCTACTACTGTGGGCAAGAATCCTTTAGAAGAAATGGAGTAGCCATTACAGTCAATAAAAGAGTCCGAAATGCAGTACTTGGATGCAGTCTCAAAAATGACAGAATGCTCTCTGTTCAATATCACGGTAATCCAAGTCTATGACTCAACCAGTAATGCTGAAGAAGCTGACGTTGACTGGTTCTATGAAGACCTACACAACACAAGACCTTTTAGAACTAACACCCAAAAAAGATGTCCTTTTCATTATAGGGGATTGGAATGCAAAAGTAGGAAGTCAAAAGCTACCCGAAAAACAGGTAAATTTGGCCTTGGAGTACAAAACAAAGCAGGGCAAAGACTAACATAATTATGCCAACAGAACGCACTGGTCATAGCAAACACCCTCTTCCAACAACACAAGAGAAGACTCTCCACACAGACATCACCAGATGGTCAATACTGAAATAAGATTGATTATATTCTTTGCAGCCAAAGATTGAGAAGCTCTGTACAGTCAGTGAAAATAAGACAGGGAGCTGACTATGGCTCCGATCGTGAGCTCCTTATTGCCAAATTCAGACTTAAATTGAAGAAAGTGGGGAAAACCACTGAACTATTCAGATATGACCTAAATCAAACCCCTTATGATTATACAGTGGAAGTGAGAAATAGATTTAAGGGACTGGATCTGATAGAATGCCTGAAGAACTGCGGACAGAGGTTCATGACATTGTACATGAGGCAGGGATCAAGACCATCCCTGAGAAAAAGAAATGCAAAAAGGCAAGATGGCTGAGGAGGCCTTACAAATAGCTGAGAAAAGAAGAGAAGCTAAAGGCAAAGGAGAAAAAGGGAAAGTTATATCCATTTGAATGCAGATCTTAAAGATATAAGGAGAGATATGAAAGCCTTCCTTGGTGATCAATGCAAAGAGAAGAGGAAAGTAATAGAATGGGAAAGACTAGAGATCTCCTCAAGAAAATTAGAGATACCAAGGGAAAAGGGAAATAAATGGTATGGACCTAAAAGAAGCAGAAGATACTAAGAAGAGGTGGCAAGAATACAAAGAAGAACTATACAAAAAAAAGATCTTCATGACCCAGATAATCATGATGGTGTGATCACTCATCTAGAGCCAGACATCCTGGAATGTAAAGACAAGTGGGCCTTAGGAAGCATCACTATGAACAAAGCTAGTGGAGGTGATGGAATTCCAGCTGAGCTACTTCAAATCCTAAAAGATGATTCTGTGAAAGTGCTGCACTCAATATGCCAGCAAATTTGGAAAACTCAGCAGTGGCTACAGGACTGGAAAAGGTCAGTTTTCATTCCATTCCCAAAGAATGTTCAAACTACTGCACAATTGCACTCATCTCACATGCTAGAAAGTAATGCTCAAAATTATCCAAGCCAAGAAGAACAAAGAGCCTCTTGAGGAAAGTGAAAAAGTTGGCTTAACACTCAGCATTCAGAAAACTAAGACCATGGCATCTGGTCCCATTACTTCATAGCAAATAGATGGAGAAACAATGGAAAGAGTGACAGACTTTATTCTAGGGGCTCCAAAATCACTGCAGATCCTGACGGCAGCCATGAAATTAAAAGATGCTTGCTCCTTGGAAGAAAAGTTATGAACATCCTAAACAGCATATTAAAAAGCAAAGACATTATTTTACAAACAAAGGTCCACCTAGTCAAAGCTATGGTTTTTCCAGTAGTCAAAGACAGAAATATAGATCAATGGAACAAAATAGAAAGCCCAGAGATAAATCCACACACCTATGGACACCTTATCTTCGACAAAGGCGGCAAGAATATACAATGGAGTAAAGACAATCTCTTTAACAAGTGGTGCTGGGAAAAATGGTCAACCACTTGTAAAAGAATGAAACTAGAACACTTTCTAACACCACACACAAAAATAAACTCAAAATGGATTACAGATCTAAACGTAAGACCAGAAACTATAAAACTCCTAGAGGAGAACATAGGCAAAACACTCTCCGACATAAATCACAGCAGGATCCTCCATGATCCACCTCCCAGAATACTGGAAATAAAAGCAAAAATAAACAAATGGGATCTAATTAAAATTAAAAGCTTCTGCACAACAAAGGAAACTATAAGTAAGGGGAAAAGACAGCCTTCTGAATGGGAGAAAACAATAGCAAATGAAACAACTGACAAACAACTAATCTCAAAAATATACAAGCAACTTATGCAGCTCAATTCCAGAAAAATAAACGACCCAATCAAAAAATGGGCCAAAGAACTAAATAGGCATTTCTTCAAAGAAGACATACAGATGGCTAACAAACACATGAAAAGATGCTCAACATCACTCATTATCAGAGAAATGCAAATCAAGCCACAATGAAGTGCCATTTCACACCAGTCAGAATGGCTGCGATCCAAAAGTCTACAAGCAATAAATGCTGGTGAGGATGTGAAGAAAAGGGAACCCTCTTACACTGTTGGTGGGAATGCAAACTAGTACAGCCACTATGGAAAACAGTGTGGCGATTCCTTAAAAAAATTGCAAATAGAACTGCCTTATGACCCAGCAATCCCACTGCTGGGCATACACACCAAGGAAACCAGAATTGAAAGAGACACATGTACCCCAATGTTCATTGCAGCACTGTTTATAATAGCCAGGACATGGAAACAACCTAGATGTCCATCAGCAGATGAATGGATAAGAAAGCTGTGGTACATACACACAATGGAGTATTACTCAGCCATTAAAAAGAATACATTTGAATCAGTTCTAATGAGATGGATGAAACTGGAGCCGATTTTACAAAGTGAAGTTAGCCAGAAAGAAAAACACCAATACAGTATACTGACACATATATACGGAATTTAGAAAGATGTAATGATGACCCTGTATGTGAGACAGCAAAAGAGACACAGATGTATAGAATGGACTTTTGGACTCAGAGGGAGAGAGAGAGGGTGGGATGATTTGGGAGAATGGCATTGAAACATGTATACTATCATGTAAGAAATGAAGTGCCAGTCTATGTTCGATACAGGATACAGGATGCTTGGGGCTGGTGCATGGGGATGATCCAGAGAGATGACATGGGGTGGGAGGTGGGAGGGGGATTCAGGATTGGGAGCTTGTATACACCCGTGGTGGATTCATGTCAATGTATGGCAAAACCAATACAGTATTGTAAAGTAAAATTAGGTAAAAATTTAAAAAAAAAAAAGAAAGAAAGCTGAGCACTGAAGAATTGATGTTTTTGAACTGTGCTGTTGGAGAAGACTCTTGAGAGTCCCTTGGACTGCAAGGAGATCCAACCAGTCCATCCTAAAGGAAATCAATCCTAAATATTCATTGGAAGGACTGATGCTGAAGCTGCATCTCCAATACTTTGGTATCTGATACAAAGAACTGACTCTCTGGAAAAGACCCTGATGCTGGGAAAGATTGAAGGCAGGAAAAGGGGATGACAGAGGATGAGATTGGCATCACCGACCTGATCGACATGAGTTTGAGTATGCCCTGGGAGTTGGTGATGGACAGGGAGGCCTGGTATGCTGCAGTCCATGAGGTCTCAAAGAGTTGGACACAACCAAGCAACTGAACTGAACTGAAATAAGAATTTCTTAGTCATAAAAACATCTAATTTGGGAGAGGCCAGAGTCTCTTGGAGACTCTAATTCATCCTTAGGTCCCACTTGCAACACAGTCTAATGGGTGATAACACATTACCATATTAACATCTTTGTTTATATCATGCAGTATATGGCCATGGGCTACGAGTTGGCTAGTAGATGTACATGAACTGTAAGAAAGAGGGGATTTTGTCCAAGTTCCTCTATTACCCCATAGACAATGCAAGTTCAGTTCAGTTCAGTCGCTCAGTCGTGTCCGACTCTTTGCGACCCCATGAATCGCAGCACGCCAGGCCTCCCTGTCCATCACCATCTCCCGGAGTTCACTCAGACTCACGTCCATCGAGTCCATGATGCCATCTGGCCATCTCATCCTCGGTCGTCCCCTTCTCCTCCTGCCCCCAATCCCTCCCAGCATCAGAGTCTTTTCCAATGAGTCAACTCTTTGCATGAGGTGGCCAAAGTACTGGAGCTTCAACTTTAGCATCATTCCTTCCAAAGAAATCCCAGGGTTGATCTCCTTCAGAATGGAGTGGTTGGATCTCCTTGCAGTCCAAGGGACTCTCAAGAGTCTTCTCCAACACCACAGTTCAAAATCATCAATTCTTCGGCGCTCAGCCTTCTTCACAGTCCAACTCTCACATCCATACATGACCACAGGAAAAACCATAGCCTTGACTAGACGGACCTTAGTCAGCAAAGTAATGTCTGTGCTTTTGAATATACTGCCTAGGTTGGTCATAACTTTTCTTCCAAGGAGTAAGCGTCTTTTAATTTCATGGCTGCAGTCACCATGAAAAAGATTACTCATGGCAATTCAAAGGTGAGAGAATTGAGGAAAACAAAATGATACAGACAAAAGAAAGTAAATTTCAATCAACATGTACTTATTAATTGAAAGTCTGTCCCCTGCCAAGCACTGACATAGACACTGAAGACATAGTATTGAATGAAATAGAGAAATACCCTCCCCTGTGGAGCTTTCATCCTAGCAGAACATCACATGTGGACCCAGTCAGGGAAGACAGAGATTGCACCAAGGAAACTCAATCATAGGGGAACAGTATATCAGGAATAGCACAGCCAAGTGACAGGAAGTAAAGAGAGGCAAGAACCAAGAGTCAGATACCCAGAATCTGGGGGAAAGATGATACAGTAGTCTACAGAGCAGCCCATGATCACAGTAAGTAACAGGGCAGGGCTGGGTTTTCATGCAGGTGCAGTTCCCATTGCTCTGAGTCTTGAGAATCAAATCTTCCCAAGGTGAGAAGCCAGGACAGATACTGACATTCAGGCTATTTCCATACCACAGTGTTTTGGATATGAGACAAAATTGGCTCATTAAGTACCAAATTCTGCACAGTAACAATTCTGTATGGTAATAAATTATTCTGCTTAGTTCCTATGTATTTGGGGCTTCCCAGGTGATGGTGGTGGTAAAGAACCCACCTGCCAATGCAGGAGAAATAAGAGATGTGAGTTCGATCCCTGAGTCAGGAAGATCCCCTGGAGGAAGGCATGGCAACCCACTCCAGTGTTCTTGCCTGGAGAATCCCATGGACAGAGGAGCCTGGTGAGGTACAGTCCATACGGTCACAGTCAGACACAACTGAAGCAACTTTGCATGCATATGTGCCTGTGTATTTCAGTTGAGTATATAACTCCATAGGAGATAAGCTGCTGCTGCTGCTACTGCTAAGTCGCTTCAGTCGCGTTCGACTCTGTGCGACCCCATAGACGGCAGCCCACCAGGCTCCCCCGTCCCTGGGATTCTCCAGGCAAGAACACTGGAGTGGGTTGCCATTTCCTTCTCCAGTGCATGAAAGTGAAAAGTGAAAGAGAAGTCGCTCAGTCGTGTCCGACTCTTAGCAACCCCATGGACTGCAGCCCACCAGACTCCTCCATCCATGGGATTTTCCAGGCAAGAGTACTGGAGTGGGGTGCCATTGCCTTCTCTGAGGAGATAAGCTAGTTACCCACAAGTATTGAAGACAGTTGTTCAAAAAGGCATTAGAAGGTTAAGTAGAAAACTTAGAAGCTGAAGGTTATAAAAATGTCATGGATTAAATGGGCATCAAATCGTCAAATCAACATGAGTCACCAAGACTTGAAACTAAACATTATGCCCCTAATTCCATAACCCTGTACTCAGAAACACACACACACACACACACAAATACCACAAAACATGCACGCACACAGAATGTAAGTATCAAAGAGAAGGAATCTGTATCTTAGGAGGTATGGGAGTGGGAAAGGAAGCATTCAGATCGGTAAGTAATAAATGCTGTCATCAACTTAGGGGTATAAGCCACTTTATTGTTCTCTTGTGTTTGCAAATGCATTTGTGTTCAGCTACCTCATAAATTTCCTCCATATCAAGTAGCGACAACACTAAATCAGCCTGTTACTTACTCCAGCAAATTTTTCCATCTTTACTTTTATCAGTATATTTAAACTGAATGTTCAAACCGCACTCCTCAGAATACCTAAAAATCAAGGTTACTAATGATTTCCCCTATATCATGACAAAAGCTGTCTAACATTGGTTAACATCCAGCCAACTCTAGATAATTTTTGTCTGACTATTTGCTAAATTATAAACCAAAAGTTCATTGTAAGTCATTCCCCACTCTTACGCCTCTGCAGAGAACAGTTTCCTCCGCCTAATGGCCTTAACTAAACGGATCCACCTTCGATTTTCATTAAATGTGCTGAAATTAAACTCACCAAGGCTCAATAAACTTTTCAGATATTTCAAAAGATAACTCTCAATTTAATTTCTTTAATTCTGAATGAATGCATTCTCCTCATCTTCTACAGCTAAGAATCTATAGATGACCAAGCTTATAATATACTCTAATTGGTAACTGAGAAACAGAGCAAAATACCTTAAATTCATACCATTCATAACAATGGAAGGAAACTTGACTTTACATAGTTTTAGACTCAGTTAACAAAATTACAAACAACATGTAATTCCCGTGTGTTCAATTAATTCTTAAATAAGCCTTTTAATCTTTGGAAATGTGAGATAACAAGGTTCTTTGCTACTTTCTATTTGGGATATTTTAGAGTGCTAATGTTAATTATAAATGTCATTTGTTGTTTTATTTACTTCAGTCTCCTAGGAAATTATACAAAGATTCTGATAACCTAGCACCCACAAATTTAATCTTTGTATTACCAGTAGAGATGAAGGAACTCATTAGTCAACATTAGCTCATTCAACATAATGATGTGAATAAAGCAAATTATTTTTTTTGAGTCAGGATGGAAGCAAAGGACAAATTGAAATGTGCCACTTATGATCACAATCTTCTGAGTTCAGAGATATGACAAATATACCTTGAAATTTCAGACAACCAGAAGACTCATGTCTTTTTCTCACAAAAATCTACTGATGGAACTTCTGCTCCAAAGAGATGTCTTAAAAAGATCCATCAGCATTACTGAAGAACAGCTCTTTGTAGCATACATGAATAGCCTACATCAGGTTCTCCTTTCTATGAATTCCTGTAGCAGGTATAACACTTACTCCATTTGGGTAAAGACTTAATTCACTCTCCTAGTAGGGAAAAAGATGGTGAAGGGTGGGGCATAGAAAGAAGAAATTGTTTTCACATCACAAGTTATGCCAGTAGGAAGAAATGATAGAATTCAATCCAACAGTGTATTCAATCCAACAGTCTGTAGGCATATCCAGAAACAGGGAACCTACAAAACAATCTCAAGATGTTGCTCTCCCTGATGGCAATTCTCTGGAACTATGAGGGGAAGGGCAGAGGTCATGGTCATTAGTGGCACCAAGCACATCCTTCTTTTTCATTTGAAATGTTAACAGGTCACTGCAATTCTAAACTATGAATCAACCAGAACTACATTCTGTTTTGACTGCAAAGGGCCTCTACAGCAATACAATAGAACATTTTGATTTACTTTTGTCAGCAAATAGTAGGTAACTGACATAAATATTTTTTTTCCAGGTAAGGAGAGGTCAAGATGGAGGCCTGCTACTGGTAAAGTTACTTCAATTCTTTATCTTGCATTGCCAGTGAATATTGGGCATTGTGAGGGAATCTTCCTTCTACCTTCCTCTTACTGTGGGGAGCATCATTAAAGAAAAAATAAAAAGCAGACTGATCCATATATTTCAAAAATCTTTCTCAGGTTCATTCAGAGTTCACTTTTATGATCAATATAGTATATGTTGCACAGTCATCAATAGAATTTACACAAGAAACTGCTTTTTTGACTTAAAGACTATGAAATGAATTCCTGTTTCTTTTATAGGCATTTTGATCAGAATTCAAAGATTTTATTGTTTTGTTTTAAACAAAGATCTTCATGAGTCCTTAAGAAGCCCTCTTTTAATCCATTTCAGTTCCAGTAACCTTGGGCTTCCCTGGTGTTCAGCTGCAAAGTACCCACCTAACAATAGAGGGGAACGCAGATTCATTCCCTGGATTGGGAAGATTCCCAGGAGATGGAAATGGCAACCCATTCCAGCGTTCTTGCCTGGGAAATGCCACAGACAGAGGAGCTGGCGGACTACAGTCCATGGGGCGGTAAAGAATCAGACATGACTTAGCAACTAAACAACAACAAAACAGTAACAAATAATATCAATAAAAGATTTAAAATTTGTTTAAGATCATATAGATAATATCACATGGTCACATATGAGGAATACATGTAAAGAGCACCTGGCCTCTCTTTAGGAAAAAAAAATTAAGAACTATTGAAGCTACTAAGGGCATCACCAACTCAATGGACATGACTCCATCTGCAAACTCTGGGAGACGGTGAAGGGCAGAGAAGCCTGGCATGCTGCAGTCCATGGGGGTCTCAAAGAGTAGGACACAACTTAGCAACTCAACAACTAATTCCAAATTACTCTGCAGCAACTGAATAAGGTGACAAAAGTCACTTTGAGGCAGTGGTTAGAACTAATAAATTTTGATCACTAACGTGCGTTATGGTGATGGTTCCCTGTTCTCTACTTTCAACTGGTGTTTCAAATTCTACTTACACTTTATTGACATCACAAGCAAACTGAAAATGACTAAAGACAATGAATGAGTATTCTGAGCAAGCGTCTGAGAAACAAACAGCAATAACTCCTGATTAGCATGACTTTTAGCCAGAGGTTATAAATAATGAGTAACATATGTCTGACCTGGAGTCCTTTATTACATTATCTTAAGTGAAATTCAGGTTTATTTTTAAGCTATTCTTGAATCAGATACTGTAAGGCAAAAAAAGTATTTCTATTACTGGGAAAGAAATGTTTTTCTAGATGAACCAAGTAGAAAAGATAAGGCTAAAAAATTAACAAGGGTGTTTATCATATAATGAAGAAAAAGGATTTTTATCTGAAAGATGATAAAATATTAAAAAAAGAACATTATGGATAAGAAGAAAAGAGATTTACATCTGTCTTGGGTCTATCATGGCTTTGTTTGATGCAGGAGGAGGCCAAGGAATAAAATGTTATCACTTTCTCATCTACAGCATGGGAACCTTAAGAGAACTCATAGAGGTCAATAATTTGAAAGAAAAGAATATAGTTAGGAAGAAGAGCAGCAAATGAAAAAATGGAACCATATGAGTTTTACTGCTTTTCACATAGTCACAAATTGCAACAATATTTTGTGCATTCCCCATTGTTTCTTTTTATCTCTATCTCTACCCAATACTTTCAGTACCAACTTGACCTGGTAACTGAAACATCCAGTTGAATCAGTCGCAAGGAAATGGAGCATGAAAAAACAATACTAACCATAGCAGAAAAAAAAATCTCTAAATCTTTTAACTTGAATGGTAAGTTTCTCAGTTAATGAAAACTCATGAGTATAATTGAAAGCTAAGTCAATGAGCCAGTAAATTATTAACTACCTACTAAGTACATGGCTTTCCCTACTTTCTACAATTTAAGTCTGAATTTGGCAATAAGGAGTTCATGATCTGAGCCACAGTCAGCTCCTGGTCTTGTTTTTGTTGATTGTATAGAGCTTCTCCATCTTTGGCTGCAAAGAATATAATTAATCTGATTTCAGTGTTGACCATCTGGTGATGTCCATGTGTAGAGTCTTCTCTTGTGTTGTTGGAAGAGGGTGTTTGCTATGACCAGTGCATTTTCTTGGCAAAACTCTATTAGTCGTTGCCCTGCTTCATTCCATATTCCAAGGCCAAATCTGCCTCTTGCTTCAGATGTTTCATGACTTCCTACTTTTGCATTCCAGTCCCCTTTAATGAAAAGGATATCTTTTTTGGGTGTTAGTTCTAAAAGGTCTTTTAGGTCTTCATAGAAGACCTACAACTTCAACTTCAGCTTCTTCAGCATTACTGGTTGGGACATAGACTCGGATTACTGTGATATTGAATGGTTTGCCTTGGAAACGAACAGAGATCATTCTGTCATTTTTGAGATTGCATCCAAGTTCTGCATTTTGGACTCTTTTGTTGACCATGATGGCTACTCCATTTCTTTTAAGGGATTCCTGCCCACAGTAGTAGAGATAACGGTCATCTGAGTTAAATTCACCCATTCCAGTCCATTTTAGATCACTGTTTCCTAGAATGTCAACATTCACTCTTGCCATCACCTGTTTGACCACTTTCAATTTGCCTTGATTCATGGCCCTGACATTCCAGGTTCCTATGCAATAT
Organism: Budorcas taxicolor; assembly: GCF_023091745.1. NCBI lineage: Eukaryota > Metazoa > Chordata > Mammalia > Artiodactyla > Bovidae > Budorcas > Budorcas taxicolor. The sequence goes on from NC_068919.1 coordinate 73,396,101, forward strand.
TGCTATTTATAGCATCAGACCTTGCTTCTATCACCAGTCACATCCACGACTGGGTATTGTTTTTGCTTTGGCTCCATCCCTTTATTCTTTCTGGAGTTATTTTTCCACTGATTTCAGTAGCATATTGGGCACCTACTGACCTGGGGAGTTCCTCTTTCAGTATCCTATCATTTTGCCTTTTCATACTGTTCATGGGACTCTCAAGGCAAGAATACTGAAGTGGTTTGCCATTCCCTTCTCCAGTTGGCCACATTCTGTCAGACTTAAATTGAAGAAAGTAGGGAAAACCACTAGGCCATTCAGGTATGACCTAAATCAAATCCCTTATGATTATACAGTGGAAGTGAGAAATAGATTTAAGGGACGAGATCTGATAGATAGATTGCCTGATGAACTATGGACTGAGTTTCGTGACATTGTACAGGAGACAGGGATTAAGACCATCCCCATGGAAAAGAAATGCAAAAAAGCAAGATGGCTGTCTGAGGAGGCCTTACAAATAGCTGTGAAAAGAAGAGAGGCAAAAAGCAAAGGATAAAAGGAAAGATATAAGCATTGAATGCAAAGTTCCAAAGAATAGCAAGAAGAGATAAGAAAGCCTTCTTTAGCGATCGATGCAAAGAAATAGAGGAAAACAACAGAACGGGAAAGACTAGAGATCTCAAGAAAATCAGAGATACCAAGGGAATATTTCATGCAAACATGGGCTCGATAAAGGACAGAAATGGTCTGGACCTAACAGAAGCAGAAGATATTAAGAACAGGTGGCAAGAATACACAGAAGAACTGTACAAAAAAGATCTTCACAACCCAGATAATCACAATGGTGTAATCACTCACCTAGAGCCAGACATCCTGGAATGTGAAGTCAAGTGGGCCTTAGGAAGCATCACTATGACCAAAGCTAGTGGAGGTGATGCAATTCCAGTGGAGCTACTTCAAATCCTGAAAGATGATGCTGTGAAAGTGCTGCACTCAATATACCAGCAAACTGGGAAAACTCAGCAGTGGCCATAGGACTGGAAAAGGTCAGTTTTCACCAATTCCAAAGAAAGGCAATGCCAAAGAATGCTCAAACTACCACACAATTGCACTCATCTCACACACCAACAAAGTAATGCTCAAAATTCTCCAAGCCAGGCTTCAGCAATACGTGAACCGTGAACTTCCAGATGTTCAAGCTGGTTTTAGAAAAGGCAGAGGAACCAGAGATCAAATTGCCAACATCCTCTGGATCATGGAAAAAGCAAGAGAGTTCCAGAAAAAACATCTATTTCTGCTTTATTGACTATGCCAAAGCCTTTGACTGTGTGGATCACAATACACTGTGGAAAATTCTGAAAGAGATGGGAATACCAGTCACCTAACCTGCCTCTTGAGAAACCTATATGCAGGTCAGGAAGCAACAGTTAGAACTGCACATGGAACAACAGACTGGTTCCAAATAGGAAAAGGAGTACGTCAAGGCTGTATATTGTCACCCTGCTTATATTTAACTTATATGCAGAGTACATCATGAGAAATGCTGGGCTGGAAAATGCACAAGCTGGAATCAAGATTGCCAGGAGAAATATCGATAACCTCAGATATGCAGATGACACCACCCTTATGGCAGGAAGTGAAGAGGAACTAAAAAGCCTCTTGATGAAAGTGAAAGAGGAGAGTGAAAAAGTTGGCTTAAGGCTCAACATTCAGAAAATGAAGATCATGGCATCTGGTCCCATCACTTCATGGGAAATAGATGGGGAAACAGTGGAACCAGTGTCAGACTTAATTTGGGGGGCTCCAAATTCACTGCAGATGGTGACTGCAGCCATGAAAGTAAAAGATGCTTACTTCTAGGAAGCACAGTTATGACCAACCTAGATAGCATATGAAAAAGCAGAGACATTACTTTCCCAACAAAGGTCGGTCTAGTCAAAGCTATAGTTTTTCCTGTGGTCATGTATGGATGTGAGAGTTGGACTGTGAAGAAGGCTGAGTGCCGAAGAATTGATGATTTTGAACTGTGGTGTTGGAGAAGACTCTTGAGAGTCCTTTGGACTGCAAGGAGATTCAACCAGTCCATTCTGGAGGAGATCAGCCCTGGGATTTCTTTGGAAGGAATGATGCTAAAGCTGAAACTCCAGTACTTTGGCCACCTCACACGAAGAGTTGACTCATTGGAAAAGACTCTGATGCTGGGAGGCATTGGGGGCAGGAGGAGAAGGGGACGACAGAGGATGAGATGTCGGATGGCATCACTGAGCCAATGGACGTGAGTCTGTGTGTACTCCGGGAGTTGTTGATGGACAGGGAGGCCTGGCGTGCTGCAATTCATGGGGTAGCAAAGAGTCAGACATGACTGAGCGACTGAACTGAACTGAAGTACATGGCATTGTCTCAAGCACTGTGATTTAATAAAAAATAAAATCAGATACCTGGTCTTAAGGAATATAGGATATATTAGAGACACAGAATGGAGAATATAATCTATCATATAATAAAATAAAGATTAAATTCTAAGGTTACATTTTAGAAATCAAGAGAAAAAATAGTCACATTTTGTATATTTTAGTGACTATGATACCTAATTTCTGGCATTAAAAAATAGATGGAATAAAAAACTAGAATAATACTAAAAAGCTCAGAAAGGAATGAGTGAAGCTGATTTTAAATCCCATATATTTCACTAAAAGAAGGTAAAGATACTCATTAACAGTAGACTTTGTTACACATTACACATACTCATTAAGATATCTAGAGAAATCACTAAAAGAATAGACATGGAAAGTATAACTCCCAAAACAGTACACAGGGAAAAACTCGATCAAAAAAAAAAAAAAACAGAAAAGAAGGAAAAGAAATAGAAAAATTAAAAATTGAAAAATCAAAGTAAGATTATATATATATATATTTTACAATATTGGTAATTAAAACTAATGCAAGTAAACAAAAATCTTTGATTAAAAGCCAGATTGTTAAAGTGAACTTTTTAAAAATACAACATGAATGTTTATAAAAGATTCAAAAGAAAACAGGAACATTGAAAGGTTGAACATAAAGGCTAAATTTATATGCCAGATAAAGCATAATTGAAATAATTATGGTATTAATAACAGATAAAATAGTCATCCATCTAAATATCATTGTTAGAGATAAATGCATACAATGCTAGAGATCTAATTATTTAAAATTATTGCTAGAGATATTGTAAATTACTGCTAGACATATAATGAATACATAATAGACATGAGATGCATAATAGTGATATGTAGAGCAACTACATATTGATCAAAATTTCAATCACCTAGGAAGACATAATTTTAAATGGTATGCACCTTGTAACATAGCTTCAAAATATATAAAGCAAACTGCCAATATACAAAGAGATTTTGAAAAATTTACAGAGATAATTGGAGTTATTAAACATCTGATTTACCAAACAACTGATTTATCAAGCAAAAAAAAAAAAAAAAGAGTAAAGATATTGAATAACACAATTCAAAACCAGGATGTTTGACAAAATTAACTATATCAAGGTCATCAACAAGTCTTGACAAATTTCAAAAACACTAATACAATGCAGAATATATTTCTTACTAAAAGCACAAATAATCAGCCAATACAAAAAATAAAATACTCATGAATTTGGAAATGTTAAAATAGGCTTTTACATAACCTATTGGTCAAATAAGAAAGAAGACATCTAACTTCTAAAATAGAAATTAGAAAATACTTAGAGCTGAGCACTATCTCGTACGTAATACAAGGCATGTACATATCATGTATGTAATCCACATTTTTCATATTTTAATATTTCAGAAATTGTATCTTATAATCAATGATGACTTTCAATTTTACTTGACCAGATGACATAATTGCATTAACTGCATTTAACTGTTATTCCTGGTGACTTAACAAGAATATTGTACCCTCCCTACTTCAGTGTACACAATATTTAGAACCATTTGAGGAAGAAATACAAATCCTATTTGCTGACCAAAAATGATCCAGAGACATACTTCTGGGAAGATCAAAAGAGCACCAGCATCAAAACTCACATTTTGGAAAAGAATTCCAGGGAAAATGGTAAAGCACTCTTTAATGAAAGCTCTTAATAGCACAGAGGATGACATAATGCAAACAAAAATAAGAGTCCATGACTCTGAATCAACAAATGATTCAGAAGAGCTGGATCTGGATGTGAAGAAGTTTATTAAATATCTTAACCAATTTAGTTTTGTATTTTATTTCATATGTAGGAAAGCTTATATTTTAAAACATTTAAAGAATCTTTCAACAAGTATAAATAAAAATTAGAAATTGTGAAAAGCTATTATGCTATCATTGTATTTTTCTAAGTGTTATATAAAATAATGCTCATAACAGGTGCTGAACATGGTACCACATATGAAAATTATAAGATAAAGCTTAGAGAAAGTAAGTATTGAATACTTACAACACAGAAATGAAAAGCTGAAAATGAGTTCAGTATACGAATGAAGAAGTTTTAAAAAAAATAAAATGAAATTTAATAAATGAAAAAGCTAAATGCAAAAACTAACAAAAATGAAAGCAAAAATTGGATAAAGACAATAAACAAACCAAAAGTTGGTTCTTTGGAGAAAAAAAAAAGAATGAAAGTACCTAACAACCTAGTGTCAAAGGAAAAAAGAAATGAAAAAAAAATAAAATTAAAAATAAACATAAATGATGATACAGCAGATATTAACAACTTTTTGTCAGAGTTGAAAACTGTGATAATAAATTTGAAAATTTACTACAAAATGTAATTTAGTAGAACTTAATACAGCAAAGGGCTTCCCTGATAGCTCAGTTGGTAAAGAATACGCCTGCAATGCAGGAGACCCTAGTTTGATTCCTGGATTGAGAAGATCCACTGGAGAAGGGACAGGCTACACACGCCAGTATTCCTGGGCTTCCCTTGTGGCTCACCTGGTAAAGAATCTGCCTGCAATGTGGTAGACCTGGGCTTGATCCCTGGGTTGGGAAGATCCCCTGGAGAAGGCAAAGGCTATCCACTCCAGTATTCTGGCCTGGAGAATTCCATGGGCTGTATAGTCGTGGGGTTGCAAAAAGCTGGACACAACTGAGCGACTTCACTTTCATTTTCAATATAGCAAAGTAGCTCAAAAAAGGAGAAAATCTCCTTTGATACTATAAATATTATAAATAGTACTATAAATCTTGAAAAAATTGAATTAGAATTAATATCAGAACAAAAAGTATCAAGTATAGATGGTTTTTCAGAAACATTCTATGAAACATTAAAGAAACAGATTAAGTCAGTCGAACATTCAAAAAACTAAAATCATGGTAACCAATCCCATCACTTCACGGTGTATAGATGTGGAAAAAGCGGAAACAGTGACATATTTTATTTTCTTAGGCTCCAAAATCACTGTGGACAGTGACTGCAGCCATGAAATTTTAAAACCCTTGCTCCTTGGAAGAAAAGCTATGACCAACCTAGATAGCATATTAAAAAGCAGAGACATTACTTTGCTGACAAACGTCCATCTAGTCAAAGCTATTGTTTTTCCAGTAGTCATGGATGGATGTGAGAGTTGGGCTATAAAGAAAGCTGAGCACTGAAGAACTGATGCTTTTGAGCTGTGGTGTTGGAGAAGACTTTTGAGAGTCCCTTGGACTGCAAGGAAATCCAACCAGTTCATCCTAAAAGAAATCAGTCCTGAATACTCATTGGAAGGACTGATGCTGAACCTGAAGCTCCAATACTTTGGCCATCTGATGCAAAGAGCTGAGTCATTAGAAAAGACCCTGATGCTGGGAATGATTGAAGGCAGGAAGAGAAGGGGACAACAGAGGATGAGATGACTGGATGGCATCACCGACTCGATGGACATGAGTTTGAGCAAACTCTGGGAGATAGTGAAGGATAGGGAAGCCTGTCAGTGCTGCAGTTTATGGAGTCGCAAAGAGTCAGACAAAACCTAGTGACTGAACATCAACAACTGTCTATCATTAGCTCCTTCAGAATCCGGAAAAGTTAGGAAAAGTCCTAGTCTTCTCTGAGGCTAGTTTCCTTTAATACAAAAACTAGGCACAGGACTTCCCAGGTGGTCCAGTGTTTAAGACTCTGTGCTCCAAATGCAGAGGGCCTGGGTTATCCCTGGTCAGGGAATTAGATTCTACATGCCACTTAACAGATCCTGCATGCCACAACTAAGACCCAGCACAGCCAGATAAAAATAATTTTTTTTTAATTAGACAAAAGCAGTATATATAAAAAAAAACTACTGCCACTCACTTATGAATATAAATGTAAAATTCTCAATAAAATATTAGCAAAAATAACTCCATAATCTATTAAAAAGTTATGCATCTATATGATAATTATGCATAATGACTAAACGAGTTCATTCCTAGAACACAATATTGAATCATCATTATAAATTGCATTGCTGAAAATTCACTATGTTAACAGATTAAAAGAGGAAAAAACAAATAATCTTCTCAATAAATACAGAGAATTGTTTGATAATATTTGATTATTTGTTACGAAATTATAAGCAGACTAGAGTAAAAGGACCCCTCTTTAATATGACAAAGGTTATTTTAAAAACCCTAGAGCAAACATAATATTTGATGGTAAAATAGAGAAGTATTTCTTTTGGAAGCAAGAACAAGATAGAATATTTCTCATTACTGCACTAGAGATTCTAGCTGGTTCCAATAAGAAGAGAAAATGAAGTGTTAGGATTAGAAGAAAAATTATGTTGTATTTAATAACATACAAATCACAAAAGAACCTTCAGACAAATATTTAGAAATGATAAAAGATTGTCATTATAATTGGCTATAAGTTCAATTAAGAAAGATTAAGAGCTTTCCTATTCAACATCTATAAATGGTAAGAGGACACAATTTTAAAGTATTCTACTGCTGCTGCTGCTGCTGCTGCTGCTGCTGCTGCTGCTGCTAAGTCGCTTCAGTCGTGTCCGACTCTGTGAGATCCCATAGACGGCAGCCCACCAGGCTCCGCCATCCCTGGGATTCTCCAGGGGAACACTGGAGTGGGTTGCATTTCCTTCTCCAATGCATGAAAGTGAAAAGTGAAAGTGAAGTCGCTCAGTTGTGTCCGACTCTTAGTGACCCCATGGACTGCAGCCTACCAGGCTATATTACTAGAATTTATTAATTCAAGAAGTATCTATAAAGTGACCATTATGTATCATACACTAGTTCATGTACTGGAACTTTATAATTTAAAAATAAGTAAATAAAAGACAAAAATTTCTGTCCTTCTGAAGCTTACAAACTAAGTAAATAAGTTAACGTATAATATATCATATTTTACACATGTGTATTTAGAAATAAACTCAACAATAGACAGGTAAAACTTTTATGGAGGAAATTATAAATACATTGAAAGATAAGCCATGCTCAATATCATGAGATGCCAGTTGTCCACCAATTTTTCTACAGTTTCAATGTATCAAATTTATTAATCAAATTTGTTAATAATTTGTAGATATTGCTGTGGGGGAGGGGTATAAATTTGCTTAGTGATTCTAAAACTTAAATGAAAGATAAAAATACCAAGAAAGGTCACAACACTCTGACATAAGCAGCACCAGATTGGAAGATCTGCCATACTTAATACTAATATGAATCACAAATCTCTAATACTAAAAGGGAACTAGTAAATATTGGAGAGGCAGCACAGTGTAAAGAGCCAGACTGCTTGTGCTGGAACCTGGGGTCTGCTACTTTTTGGATGTGACCTTGGATACTTAACCTTCGTACTATGATTGCTACATCTATAAAATGAGGGTATTAAGGGTACCTTCCTTATAAAAATTGTATGTTAGCTTAGAACAGTGTCTGGCATATGGTAAAGATATATACAAACTTGATACTGTGGTTTATAACACTAAATTATATGGAAAGATAGATAACTCCGAACAATGCCATGCATATATGAAATCCTGATATATGAAACAAGTGGCGGTACAGATGGTTGGGGCAGTGGGAGGTGAACAACTCACTAAATGGTGCTAGAATCATTGACTATCCACATGAAGTAAAGTGAAAAGAAATATCCTAATAAAAATAAGTTGCAGACTTGTCCAGAATTTAAGCATCTGAATGCAGAGTTCCAGAGAATAGCAAGAAGAGATAAGAAAGCCTTCTTCAGTGATCGATGCAAAGAAATAGAGGAAAACAACAGAATGGGAAAGACTAGAGATTTCAAGAAAATCAGAGATACCAAGGGAACATTTCATGCAAAGATGGGCTCAATAAAGGACAGAAATGGTATGGACCTAACAGAAGCAGAAGATATTAAGAAGAAGTGGCAAGAATACACAGAAGAACTGTACAAAAAAGATCTTCATGACCCAGATAATCATGATAGTGTGATCACTAATCTAGAGCCAGACATCTTGGAATGTGAAGTCAAGTGGGCCTTAGAAAGCATCACTATGAACGAAGCTAGTGGAGGTGATGGAATTCCAATTGAGCTGTTTCAAATCCTGAAAGATGATGCTGTGAAAGTGCTGCACTCAATATGCCAGCAAATTTGGAAAACTCAGCAGTGGCCACAGGACTGGAAAAGGTCAGTTTTCATTCCAATTCCAAATAAAGGCAATGCCAAAGAATGCTCAAACTACCGCACAATTGCACTCATCTCACACGCTAGTAAAGTAATGCTCAAAATTCTCCAAGCCAGGCTTCAGCAATATGTGAACCGTGAATTTCCAGATGTTCAAGCTGGTTTTAGAAAAGGCACAGGAAACAGAGATCAAATTGCCAACATCCGCTGGATCATGGGAAAAGCAAGAGAGTTCAAGAAAAACATCTATTTCTGCTTTATTGACTATGCCAAAGCCTTTGGCTGTGTGGATCACAATACACTGTGGAAAATTCTGAAAGAGATGGGAATACCAGCCCACCTGACCTGCCTCTTGAGAAATCTGTATGCAGGTCAGGAAGCAGCAGTTAGAACTGGACATGGAACAACAGACTGGTTCCAAATAGGAAAAGCAGTACGTCAAGGCTGTGTATTGTCACCCTGCTTATTTAACTTATATGCAGAGTACATTATGAGAAACGCTGGACTGGAAGAAACACAAGCTGGAATCAAGATTGCCGGGAGAAATATCAATAACCTCAGATATGCAGATGACACCACCCTTATGGCAGGAAGTGAAGAGGAACTAAAAAGCCTCTTGATGAAAGTGAAAGAGGAGAGTGGAAAAGTTGGCCTAAGCTCAACATTCAGAAAACGAAGATCATCCGGTCCCTACACTTCATGGGAAATAGATGGGGAAACAGTGGAAACAGTGTCAGACTTTATTTTGGGGGGCTCCAAAATCACTGCAGATGGTGACTGCAGCCATGAAATTAAAAGACACTTACTCCTTGGAAGAAAAGTTATGACCAACCTAGATAGCATATTGAAAAGCAGAGACATTACTTTGCCGACTAAGGTCCATCTAGTCAGAGCTATGGTTTTTCCTGTGGTCATGTATGGCTGTGAGAGTTGGACTGTGAAGAAGGCTGAGTGCCGAAGAATTGATGCTTTTGAACTGTGGTGTTGGAGAAGACTCTTGAGAGTCCCTTGGACTGCAAGGAGATCCAACCAGTCCATTCTGAAGGAGATCAGCCCTGGGATTTCTTTGGAAGGAATGATGCTAAAGCTGAAGCTCCAGTACTTTGGCCATCTCATGTGAAGAGTTGACTCATTGGAAGAGACTCTGATGCTGGAAGGGATTGGGGGCAGGAGGAGAAGGGGACGACAGAGGATGAGATGGCTGGATGGCATCACTGACTCGATGGACGTGAGTCTGAGTAAACTCTGGGAGTTGCTGATGGACAGGGAGGCCTGGCGTGCTGCGATTCATGGGGTCGCAAAGAGTCAGACACAACTGATCGACTGAACTGAACTGAGAAAAAAATTTAAATATGCGGAAGGAAACATAGGAGAATAGTTCTAAAATCTCAAAAAGATGGCAAAAGCATAAAGCATGAACAACTGATTTAACCACACTAAATGAAGATCTATTCATAAGAAGATATCATAATGAAAATGAAAAGATATATGACATACTGTCAGAAGATCTGCAATATATATACAGGTAACCAATAAAGGATATATTCAGAATATGAAAAGAACTCTTATGAACCAATTAAAAAGACAGGTCAAAGAAAATGAACAGAAGACTTGAAAAGATCCATTATAGTAGGAGACATCTGAATTTATTCTTCTCTTTTATAAAATTCTTATTAATAATCAGAGAATTGTAATCTGAAAATACAACTATTTCATTCCCAGCAATTTGGTGGTAATGGAGTAAAATTTCACATCATCTTATAAAATTGACCAAGTACATGGCAATTCCACTCCCAGGTGTATAAATATTTTGTACACATGTGCAGTGAGAGATGTGTGCAAAAATGTTTATATAAGCATTGTGTATACAAAAAATAGAACTAGAGATAATCATGATATCTACCACACGTTGCACTGGTTAAGAAAAGAACTGCAGCACTCTTACAATGGAATACTTAGCAGTGGGGAAAAAAATGAACTACAATGTCACATATCATGATGACGAATCTAAAACACATAGTGTTGAGGCAAATAATCAAGTCATACATAGCATAGGAATCCATTTATACTAAATGCCAAAAAACAGGCAAGACTAAACAATACATTGTATGTGGACATTGTTGTATGAAAACAAACCAGGATACTGCCTTCTAGGACTGAAGGATTGGTAGAGATTTCTTTTTTTTTTCTTTAAGCTGCATGCTAAGTACATTTTCTGCTTTGATACCCTATATATATTTAATAAATATTCTTTAGATGTATGATGTATCACACAACAAAAAATCTTAATAATGTACTTATAATCTCTTCCCTCATTAAAATCCATAACACTTCTTAAAAGTACATGTAAACAGATGTGTACTTTAGAATATTTAATATGAGGTCTACCCTTAATAGCTTTTCAAGTGTACAACACAATTATTGTCATCTGTAGGCACAATGTTGTACTGCAGATCTATAGAACTTACTCATTTTGCATAACTGAATCTTGCTAATCTGTGGGTATGTGGTTTCACACTCGTTTTCTGACTTGCATATTTATCTCCTCATTCTTGGAAACTATGACTTAATTACCTCTCTAAAACCAGCCTAGGTTGGGTCTGATCGAAGCAGTGTAGTCTATTTCTTAAGAGAGTCCAACTCTGTAGTCAGAGAAACATGGCTTAAATCCTAGCACTTCAATTTTCTTTTCTGAAAAAGGTGCGGATAATAATATCTATTTCATAAGACTGTTATAAATGCATTTATGAAAGTTATATGATTTTTCATAAGTTATGAAAATTAAACACTGTCAGTCTCATTATTAGGGCATAATAAATAGTTGAACAGAATACTATAGTCCTTCAGTTAATGTTTTACAAGTGGAAAAAAAAGAGCTCCCTTCTTCCTCTTCACTCCACACAAATGTTCCTGTCAAAAGATGGAATCCTCAAACCACCACCACCATCACCACTGCACACACACACACACACACACATATATATACTCCTATACTACCAATTCTCCATCCATTATTGGTTTCCATTTAGCTAAAAATCTTCTCAGGATGAGACTATGTCAAGTGTTTAATATAGAAATTAGGATTATCCCAGAGAGAGAAGGAATGGGAACCAACTGAGTCTGTTCCTGAATAAATAAGGAGGAACCATTTATTTTTCTGAGATTAAAAGGAAAGATGGGCTGGAAATGCAGACAGTTAAAATGAATATAAAAATTGTTTGGATATCATCAATTTTATTACTTTGATCTCTAGACCTCAGTCTCATTGACAATGCATTTCGGTCCCCTTCAGTTCTAACACTCCACTAGCCCATGAAGAACTCTGAGTGCCTGTGGACACAGAAAAAGTCATCTAGACGTGACAGGGAAAGTGCCAGGGTTTCAGTGATAAACAAATAAAAGATGGCTTCACAATGACAAAGATGGACTGGACTGCAACATTCACAAGGCCTGAGGAAACAGCTAGAAAAATAATAAATGGATAGATAGATGGATGATTAGTCCCATTCTTAGGGTTGTCAAGTTATATAAATTGCATGATTACTACTGCTATTATAATAGTTTAATATTAAAAAGTTGATCAGACTCTATATATTAAAAAGTTCATTATACTGCAAATCATGCTTGTTTACTTTTCAGAAAATATTGTGAGGTGACCACAGTCTTTTTTTCTTGAATGAAAAATACCATTCTTACACCACTTTCTTAAGGAATTGTAACGTTTATGTGCAATTAAGTGTTTTCTAATGTCTCAAAATGGTGGCATTCCTATAAAAATACCTTAAGAATACACCCTGATGAATTTGTTACAGATGCAACTCCCTCAGAAATGCACACCATCTTCATTAATAACATTTGAAAAAGTAATTGTTTCTACATTGGCATATAAATAATTTTCATCTAAGCAATCTCTATATATCAAGAATGAGATTATCAGAATATTTTCTCTTCATCATAGACATGTTTTTCCTTCATTGGCAAGACTCTGTTATTCCACACTGTGAAGGTTCTCCACCACACTGAACTCAAGCACACTCTCCCACTTTTATGCTACCATTATAAAAGGAAAAGAGGAGGAAACCTAGTTAGCGGTTGCCTAGTTAATTATAATGGAGAATGTGTTATGTTTGATTTCTCCCATCCAATCACAGAGATCCTCTCATCTTTAGCAGAATCCCACCCACACACTAATCCAATGGTCCTCAAAAGTTTCCTCATAAACTACACCTTCTCTGATCTAGAGAACTTGTCATACTCACACACACAAGCACATATACACACATACACACTCTACAGAAATTTAGCCCTCATCAAAGGTAGAAAACAGTTTTCTTTTAGACATGTTTATCATTTCTTATATTTTTACACATATATCATCTTAATCATTATAATACAATAATCATCTTAAACTGAGGCTTAAGTGGTAATCTCTAGCCCAGACTTTGACAAAAGTCCTGAATTCCAACTTGGGATGTATTTCTCAGCTCATTTTGCCCCTCACAACAAGCCAAATTGAGGTCTTTCATCTGAAATTTGATGAGGTTTGACTTCTGCTAACCCGCCAGTGATAATTATTAGTTCACATGTTCAAGTTCTGCTTTTGAGATAAAAGGAAGCTTTAAAAGGAAATGCGGGGCTTCCCTGGTGGCTCAGTGGTCAAGAATCTGCCTGCCAATGCAGGAGACATGGGTTCTATTCCTGGTCTGGGAAGATCCCACATGCCTAGGAACAATTGAGCCCGTTCACCACAACTATTGAGCCTGTGCTCTAGAGCTCAGGAGCCACAAATATTCAAGGCTGCAAGTGCTTAGCGCTTGGGCTCCATAACAAGAGAAGCCACCACAATGACAAGCCCATGTACAACAATGACAAGCCTGCGCACCACAATGACAATCCCGTGCAACACAGGTAAAGAGTAGCCCTCACTCTCCACAACTAGATAAAAACCCACTCAACAATGAAGACCCAGCACAGCCAAAAAATTAAAATTTTTTTTAAAAAGGAAATGAAACATACTTAGAGTATAATGTAAAGGACATTCATTATAAAATTCATAATTTACCCACCACTGATCCAGATGCACTTCTGAGTGTCAGTTTATTTCTTTAGAGTGTTCACAAAATCAAAGAGATTAAGAAGTCATTGAAAAATCACCAAGCCAGTTACCTGGGTTCAGATGGAATTGAACCCATACTAGACTTAGGAAATATCTCCTTCTAATGAACTCCAAATAAACAACCACAACTTCCCCCCTTATCTCCAAATCTCAAAACCTCACCAGTTAATCAGATCCTGTGAATGACAATCAAGACTCTTTGTTTCAAATGTAAGGGAAAATACTTGACAAAATTTGCATTATAACCTTAATACCAAAAGTTACTAGTGAATATAGAAAATAATGAGTCACAGGGAAAAGGCTGTAGGAGGCTGGAATCATGCATGTCTGCCCTGAAAACCACCATCATTCTAGACTTGATTTCATAGGTACTATAAGATGAAAGTTTGGATTTTTTCCATCTTATTTTCCCCTTTCTTGCTAAGATCTCTTTTCCTTTCTTCTCTTTAACTTTAGGAGAAAACAAAATGACAAATGTAAGATACGAGTCCTGGACTTTCCCAACAAAGAGGAAGCCATGAACTCATGAAGTTGCCAAAAGTTAGAAAATTACTCTGCTGAATGTGTTCAGCTGCTGTGAAAACCCCTATTACCTTTCCTGCTCTCCAGTAAATGAACCACCTTTCTGTTCTGTGAACCAACTGTTAGTGGAGGGGAGTGAACAAACCGGCCTTCCAGGATGAGCCAAGGGGGTTTAGTTCTCTTCTGGCTTTGATCACTCACACTTGCTATATCAACTAACACCACACACAAAAATAAACTCAAAATGGATTAAAGATCTAAATGTAAGGCCAGAAACTATAAAACTCCTAGAGGAGAATATAGGCAAAACACTCTCAGACATAAATCACAGCAGGATCCTCTATGATCCACCCCCCAGAATACTGGAAATAAAAGCAAAAATAAACAAATGGGATCTAATTAAAATTAAAAGCTTCTGCACAACAAAGGAAAATATAAGCAAGGTGAAAAGACAGCCTTCTGAATGGGAGAAAATAATAGCAAATGAAGCAACTGACAAACAACTAATCTCAAAAATATGCAAGCAACTTATGGAGCTCAATTCCAGAAAAATAAACGACCCAATCAAAAAAATGGGCCAAAGAACTAAACAGACATTTCTCCAAAGAAGACATACGGATGGCTAACAAACACATGAAAAGATGCTCAACATCACTCATTATTAGAGAAATGCAAATCAAAACAACCATGAGGTACCACTTCACACCAGTCAGAATGTCGGCGACCCAAAAATCTGCAAGCAATAAATGCTGGAGAGGGTGTAGAGAAAAGAGAACCCTCCTACACTGTTGGTGGGAATGCAAACTAGCACAGCCAGTTTGGAGAACAGTGTGGAGATTCCTTAAAAAATTGCAAATAGAACTGCCTTATGACCTAGCAATCCCACTGCTGGGCATACACACCGAGGAAACCAGAATTGAAAGAGACACATGTACCCCAGTGTTCATCGCAGCACTGTTTATAATAGCCAGGACATGGAAACAACCTAGATGTCCATCAGCAGATGAATGGATAAGAAAGCTGTGGTACATATACACAATGGAGTATTACTCAGCCGTTAAAAAGAATACATTTGAATCAGTTCTGATGAGATGGATGAAACTGGAGCCTATTATACAGAGTGAAGTAAGCCAGAAAGAAAAACACCAATACAGTATACTAACACATATATATGGAATTTAGAAAGATGGCAATGACGACCCTGTATGCAAGACAGCAAAAAAGACACAGATGTGTATAATGGACTTTTGGACTCAGAGGGAGAGGGAGAGGGTGGGATGATTTGGGAGAATGGCATTGTAACATGTATACTATCATGTAAGAATCGAATCGCCAGTCTACGTCCGATGCAGGGTACAGCATGCTTGGGGCTGGTGCACAGTGATGACCCAGAGAGATGTTATGGGGAGGGAGGTGGGAGGGGGGTTCATGTTTGGGAACGCATGTACACCCGTGGTGGATTCATGTCAACGTATGGCAAAACCAATACAGTATTGTAAAGTAAAATAAAGTAAAAATAAAAATTAAAAAAAAAAAAAAAAAAGGACCTGCAGAGTGCTTTTAATGGGGCTTTCAATTGCACGATCAAAGAGAAACAGTTGTCAATATTGGGTCGAGACAGAGGCTGGAATAAGGTCCACTTCACCTCCATCTGCCACCCACCCAGCACGTGACAGCATGGCCTCTTACCCACCACTCTGTCTCTTCTGTGTTTGGAAATTTGCTTCCTTACTCAAAAGGTAACACACTTACTATAAAACTTTTTAAGTGAAAACTCCTTTCATGGGCAATGACCACATTTTTATTCATCCTCATAATTTTTTTTTCTTTTTCAAATTATTTTAGTATCTAGACTATATCCACTTGTTCACTGTCTCATTCATTTATTGAGAGTCTACTAGGTGTCAGATACTAGGCTTCAATTAGAAAATAGTGAGCCAGAACTTGCACATTTCCTATGTTCAGAGGCACTTACAGTCTATCTACTGTGGAATATTAAATTAAAAAGTCACAAATAGGACCTCTGTACGCAGATGTGTGTCACACACAGACTCCTACATATACTCAGTGCTTTGAATATATGAAAGGCTGAGCCAGCATTGTCCAGAGGTCAGAGAAGACTTCTCTAATGAAACACTGATCGAGCTGAGAGGTAGAGGAACATCAAAGCTCATTCTGTAACAAAACCACTTTCCTATCTTTTATAAAAATCTATATATTTCAGTTGAATCAACACAGTTTCCACTAAAAATGAGAATAATCCATCTTCCCTTTAAAAAAAAAAAGGTTGAATACTGAAAATATAAAACCCATTCATCTCTCTGTTAAACAATAAACAGAACTCAGTCAGGCTTTTACCCTTTGCTTTCCCATTGAAACTGTGAAATCCATAAAGAAAAATTGAATAGACCACCCTTCACATTTAAAGTCAGGTTCCTCATGCACGCCAAGCAGGATACAAATTAGAGAATCTGTTTTCTTTTTCCTTAATAACAAAATACTTTTTTTTCTTGTCTCATCTTATGGTGACATCTATATTCTTTATCATTCCAATTTCCCCATGAAAGTACATATGTGAAAATACTGCACTGGATAGAAGAAGGGATCCAAAGCCAGTCCACACCAAAGCATTCTCAGACAATTTACCTAAAATGTCTCAAAAGACAAAAGTTGTATCCTTCACTGAAAAATTTACAACACACTCTCAGTTCTTCCTGGATTCTTTGTTCAAATACACCTTGCATCTTCAAGCCCCAGTGTATTTTCTTAATGTTACAATCTCAACCTCTTCCTGCTATTCTAACTATAACCTTCCACATGAAAGAAGCCTCTCATGGTCTTTTCTAGATGGACAGAGTTAGTTTAATTCTTTATTTAGCTCTGTTGCCCTGATTTTTGTTTAGCACAACTTATTCAGCATATTGGCTCGGGTGCAGACTCTCAGAAAAACTGGGCAGATTAATCAGGCTTGGTGACAAAGATCCTGTTTCTCAACTGTATGGAAACATAAAATATGGCCTGTCATACCTGGAGTGTTTCAGGAGTAATCACAGGGAAGCAACATAGATCTTGTCCATTACTCCCCCTTGTTTATGAGGACTGTCACTCTATCAGGGAAGAAAATGAAATAAGTCTACCATGATTTGTCTTCACAGAACCACACTGCTTCCTAGTTTATCATGCGTTCATATTCTCTCCCACATAACGGTCTTATTGATAGTCTCATGCAAGTCTTGAAGTAGAGGGCAACTGCCAAGGTTAGTATATAACAAAGGGCCTAGAATCCAAGGAGATCAGTGTCTGGGACAAGCAGTAAAGTAGCTTCAATCCAGGAATGCCTACAGAATGTAGAATCTGAGAATTGGTAGCTGAACAAGAAGTCTGAGTAACAAGTATTAGAAATTAAAAGTAAGTCAGATCTCAATACAAAGTTACATCTTTTTGTCATTTCATGTTTATTCATATGTTTTCTGTAATGCAGGAAGCAGTTCTCAAGCTGCAGGGAGCCGTCTGCTGGAATGGCAAGTGATAGTCCAAAGCAGAGCAGCATCTGGACCTTACTCTGGACACCTCCCTTATGTAGCAGCATCACAAATAAGAGATCATCTGATGGTCAGTGCCCTCCTGTGGCTAGATCCACATACGAGCATTGTGAAAGACAGAGTCATCTCCTGCAACACTGTCTTCAAAATATCGGGGATACATTCCCAGACATCCCAAGGGTATATCCTTGATCAATATATCAACAAAGTCATTCTCTAAATGATTATCAAATAGTTATCAGTGTAAACTAAACAATCTCTTAGGAATGATAGATTCCACATGTTTACAACTTAGTTTGTATAAAAGTATCATATTTCATTTTATTTAACCTAAAAAAAATCAATATTTATTAAACACTGAATATGTGGTGATACAAACTTATTTGTCATTCTTCAACTCACTTCATCTTTACAAGATTGCTATGACGTCCATTTTACAGGTCAGGAAACTAAAGCTCAGTTGGGTTGACTACTCTTTTAGTAGTCAGGAGAGCAGAGATGAGCAGACATATGACAGAACAAGTCTGACTTCCAAACACCTGCCTGCCTCCGTTCACAAGTCTACTTCCTATTCACACCAAAAGCGCCTCCTGAATTGTTGGTCAAGATGGCAGCCTTAGTCCACGCCATGGTCTCTCCTTCCTATCCCAAATTCCTATTACAAAATAGCCTGTTGTAACTTAGATGAGGAAACCTAAGCAACCCCCATATTCAGGGAAACTTTCAGGAATCCATCCAAAATAGGAAACAGCATCTAAACAAAGAGAGAAATGAAACCAGAACATCCAGAGGAATGGACTAGAACTCAACAGTGGTAAATAAGGAGAGATTGCTAATAATAGCAACAACCATTTGAAATAACTGCAACAGTTTGGAACAAATTCTAGATAATGTCAACATGGTGGTTAACAAGGGATAGAGAAGAAGAGGAGAAAATTAAAAGAATACTATAGGTCTTTTCTTGGATAAGGCAGAGAAACATATAATCAATTCTGAGCTCTGCTAAATATATATGTATATATATTTAATAAATACATGTATATAAATATATATGTATATATATTTAATAAATACATGTATATAAATATATATGTATATAAGTCCCTTCAGTTATGTCCCACTTTGTGCAACCCTGTGGACTACAGCCCACCAGGCTCCTCTGTCCATGAGATTCTCCAGGCAAGAATACTGGAGTGGGTTGCTGTTTGCTCTTCTAGGGGATCTTCTTGACCCAGGGACCAAATTGACATCTCTTGCATCTCCTGCACTGGCAGTCAGGTTCTTTACCATTAGTGCCACCTGGCACTATATACATATGGCTTCCCAGTGGCTCAGATGGTAAAGAATCTGCCTGCAATACAGGAGACTGGGGTTTGATCCCTGAGTTGGGTAGATATTCTAGAGAAGGAATTGGCTACCCACTCCTCTATTCATGCCTGAAGAATCCCAAGTATGAAACGGCATGGCAGGCTACAGTCCACATAGTCACCCCAGTCAGACACAAGTGAGCAACTAACACTTGAACTTAAACATGAAAGAAAATATATATTTTTGTCTGAAAAATCATTGCTGCAGTTGTTTAGTTTCTAAGTTGTGCAACTCCATGGACTGCAGCCTGCAAAATTCCTCTATTCATGGGATTTTCCCAGCAAGAATATTGGAGTGGGTTGCCAGTTCCTACTCCAAGGGATACTCCTGACCCAGAGATCAAACCTGCATTTCCTGCATTAGCAGGCAGATTCTTTACTGCTGAACCACCAGGGAAGCTACATACTTAAATATATTATATGTTAAAAATAAATGTATACTTAGTAGGGCTCTAAATTGGTTATATGTCATATATACAAGTATATTTTTGTAAGTCAAATAATTGTGTTTTAAATATATAATTATATATAAATCATATGTATTGGAAATATATTTCAAAACATAAAATTTTACATTTTAAATATACCTAGTTTATTGTTTTTATATTATATATTATTACATGTCAATGTATTTCAACAAATTTACTTTAAAAAGAAACCAAGTATGTGCATTAAAAATTTAGAATGCCAATCAGATAAATTTTCAAATAATGAAAGGGGACATAAATTTTAAAAGCAACTACAACAGCAAACACAACAAGATGGTCAATTCAGCAAAAGGCTGGAAAAAACGTGGGGAAAGTGTGAGAAGTATGAGAAACATAAAGTGATATCAATTTTGCATAATTCATACTAAACAGAACTATATTAGATGTAATTTTTAAACTACAAGTTTTCATCAATGCTGTTAAATGGAAATATACCTAAAGCAAAATTTCACACAAGTGTAGAAATTAGAGGGGAAAAATGATATACCTAAAAAGTTAATAAAAGTCAGAAAGCTTGCAATGGTGAAAAGGAAGCAGAGGAAGAGGGAAGAGGGAGGGGAATCTAGCAATATGAAAAGCAAGAAGAACAGGAACTAAAAGGAGTATTTAAAATTAATTAAAGAAAAGTGAAGAAGCAAGATACATAATATTTCAAAAAATGCAATAAAATTAAGAGAAACTGATAAATCTACACACATATTGGGATTTCAATATACCTAACAAATCAAGATTTTTAAACAGAATATAGATTTGATTAGTATTAATAAGTTGTATATATATATATATATATATATATATACACACACCACAGAAATATGCATCATTTTCAAACATGCAAGAGACAGCCTCAAAAGCTATTAGAATACATCATACTTCAAAAGAACTTATTTCATAATAGTCACAATCAATGGGCAGAATAAAAGAAAATTACAACTAAAAGAGACATCAAAAAACAAAGCAAAAATTTTACCTTGGAGATAAAGTAATTTAAAATAACTCATGTATTAAGAAATAAATTTAAAGGCAAATTGACACTAGAAAATTTAACAATAATGAGAGCATTACATATCAAAACCAGTGGTGTATATCCAAAGAGATTCTCCAAGGAAGTTTTCAGAATTAGATATGCTTAAAAGAAAATAAAAATACAAACAAAAGATGTACATTTTCAATTAAAGATAAAAACAAAGTAAACTCAAAGGAAATACAAAGGTAAAAGTTTAATTAAATCAAGAACAAAATTATCAACTTTTGAAATAAGTTGCTTTCAAATAAACAGAGAAATGGCAAATAAGCATATAAAAAGTTGTTCAAAGTCATTAGTCACCAGGAAAACAAAAATTAAAATCAATATATCATCACACAGCTATCAGAATGGATAAAATAAGAAACAATTAAAGCATCAAAGGCTGGAAAGGGGAAACTGCATCATTCATGAAATGGCAACCCACTCCAGTGTTCTTGCCTGGAGAATTCCAGAGACGGGGGAGCCTGGTGGGCTGCCATCTATGGGGTCGCACAGAGTCAGACACGACTGAAGCGACTTAGTAGTAGTAGTAATGGAAAGTTACAATGGTAGTAGTTCAAAAGACAGTTTGGCAGTTTCTTATAAAACTAAACACAATTATCACAAGACCAAACAATTGCACTATTGAGCATTTATCCCAGAAAAAGGAAAATGTATATTCACACAAAAACTTGTCAATAAAAGCTCATGGCAATTTCATTTGTAATAGCCAGATATCTATATATTCCATGGAATATTGTCCAGGAATAAAAAGAGATGCTTTTTTGGAAAGGCACAACAATTTTGATGAATCTTTGGGAAATTATGCTGAGAGAAAAAAAAATATTTTGATATAAAAATTCTTAGGAAAGGAAAAAAGATTAGTGATTGCTAGGGATAAAAACATCTACTCCTACTTCATTGACTACCCTAAAGCCTTTACAATGTGGATCATGACAAACTGTGGAAAACTCTTAAAGAGATGAGACTATCAGACCACCTGACCTGACTCCTGAGAAACGTGTATGCAGATTCAGAAGCAACAGTTAGAACTAGACATAGAACAACAGGCTGGTTCAAAAGAAAGCATCAGTTCTTCAGTGCTCAGTTTTCTTTATGGTCCAACTTTCACATCCATACATGACGACTGGAAAGACCACAGCTTTGTCTAGACGGACCTTCGTCAGCAAAGTAATGTCTCTGCTTTTTAATATGCTATCTAGGTTGGTCATAACTTTTCTTCCAGGGAGCAAGCATCTTTTAATTTCAAGGCTGCAGCCCACCTGCAGTGATTTTCGAGACCAAGAAAATAAAGTCTGTCATGATTTCCATTGTTTTGCCATCTATTTGCCATGAAGTGATGGGAAACCAGACACCATGATCTTCGTTTTCTGAATGTTGAGCTTTAAGCCAACTTGAAAAACTTTCCTCTTACACTTTCATCAAGAGGCTCTTTAGTTCTTCACTTTCTGCCCTAAGGGTGGTGCCATCTGCATATCTGAGATTATTGATATTTCTCCCAACAATCTTGATTCCAGCTTGTGCTTCATCCAGCCCAGCGTTTCTCATGATGTATTCTGCATAGAATTTAAATAAGCAGGTGACGATATACAGCCTTGACGTACTCCTAGTCCTATTTGGAACCAGTCTGTTCTTCCATGTCCAGTTCTAACTGTTGCTTCCTGACCTGAATACAGGTTTCTCAAGAGGCACGTTAGATGGTGTGGTATTCCCATCTCTTTCAGAATTTTCCACAGTTTATTGTGATCCACACAGTCAAAGGCTTTGGCATAGTCAATAAAGAAGAAATAGATGTTTTTCTGGAACTCTCTTGCTTTTTCCATGATCCAGCAGATGTTGGCAATTTGATCCCTGGTTCCTCTGCCTTTTCTAAAACCAGCTTAAACATCTGGAAGTAGGGGCATTTTATATCCCCAATACCTATAACAGTACCCTAAAAGTAGTATGTGTTCAAAAAATATTGTGTGAAGGACATATAATACCTGAATTAATTGAGCTATATCATGTGCATGGAAGGGAATGTTGATGCTATAAATATGTTAATTATTCCAATTTAACCCATAAATTTATTATGATCTTAATCAAGAGTCAAATAGAATGTTGTTATGGAACTTGACAAGATAATTCTGAAATGCATATAGAAGAGACAATGGTCAGGAATAGCCAAAGCTTGGTGGTTCAGAAATTGACAATTTGATCAATAAAATAGAAGATAAATAAGTGGGACCATTATATGTGAAAATTTTGTATGTAAGAGGAATCAGCATTTCAGTTTAGTGGGCAAAGGCTTTTAAATACTTTTTAAAAATTCAGGAAATATAAAGTGCTTTACATACTCCTCTGTTTATTTCAAAATATATACCTATTTCAATGCATCACATGATACACCTTAAATTTACACAATATTATATCTCAACAATATCTAAGTGAAGGTAGGGAGAAAAATATACTGAAAAAATATATATGACTAAAGATTATTCATACCTAAGTCTGCCTAACTCTTACCACTGTGAGAATCAAATGAAATGCTACTTGTAAAAGAATAATAAAGCATATCAAGATGACTTTAATATAATAACAGCTTATAAATTAAGTATTAAGAATTATTTCATAATTTTATAATAATAATTGAAAACTGAGGGATGGCAACAATCAAATCTTTTTTTTTTTTTTAGTACTTAGAATGTTCGCTGAATTACATCAGAATCTGGTCTTCTATTCTCTTACCTTGGTCTATTATCTTTTAGTTTCTCTTATATATTGATTTATTTTAATAATTAGCTAGAAAAGCAATCTTCCATCTACAAATACAACACAATTAAATCTTGTATTTACCACTCATATAAAGCCATTTTCAGTGTGAAATTAAAAGGGACTAGAAAGCTTCAACTGTTTTTTGTTTTGTTTTTTAGACATAGAAGCCAGGTATGTTTCCCTTTCAGTTTCACGGTTTGGTACATCTATCTACTTAAATCTAAACCCCTGCTGGGATTATAAATTGCTACAGAGAACAAAAATAGTTAAGTTTTTCTTCCCTCAAACTGTGGAGAATTACCTACCAAATATATTTATATTTTTTAATAACAGCTATTTGAAAAATGACTTCTAAATTGTTACTTAGTTAAAAAAACTCTTTCCAAGGAGTAAAAATGTAAGTGAGGAGGGATTACAGCAGTTATTTGTCAAGACAAATGAAGCCACAGGATAAATCAACTGCATCTTTGTGGCTTAGGATATAAAATAAGCCATGAAAGATCAATGACATAAATCAAGGACAGACTGCATGTTGAAATAAATTTGAAACTTCTGTACATGGCATGGACTGGTGGGCAACTGATTCAATAGGTAATGCAGCAATGGTTTGTCTAATTTACAGAGACTCTCTGAATTCAATTTGTATAACCACCTAGAAAATTACAGCACTCAGGAGAAGTTAAAGAGCATGAACACTAAAAATCTAAGCCAAAATGGTTTTTAATGCATACTGGAAAAAGCTTTGATTTCTTAGATTCATAATCATCACCTAAAATAACATAGTTTGTCAAAGAATTTTATTCATCTTTCAAGTAACCATAGAGCAGTAATATTTCCCTGAGGCTTAAAAAAAAAATTGCTCTTGGCTTTCGTCTTATGTTAAGCTCCTTGAGTCATGGAGAGAGAAGCAATAATTTTAGCCTCAAACCTTCCCAACTAAAATCCCTCACCCTTGTATAAAAATCAGGAATTAATTCTCACTTCATCCTCACGTCTGACTAAAAAACACATTCACAGAAATTCTGGTAATGGAAATAAGCAGAGTGAAAATGGATGGATTTTTAGGAGTAGATGAACACTAATTTATTTTCTTAAAATAGAAAAATATATTAGGGGTTATTATAAAAATTAAATTTTCTAATGATATATGAAGAGCTCTCAGATGTTAACCATATCCCTTCTCTAAAAAATAGAAATCATTAATCACCATCTCAATCGAGTTACTCATTGTGAGTCATCATTTATATTGATCTAATGTGGTCCGGGATAGTCTCACTCATGATTATATTTTCTGTAGGCCCCCAAATCACTCCTTTAAATTGGAAGAGATACAATGAGGGGAAAGAAGTAAAGACTGGCATAGGGATCTGTATCACCATGGAACTCTCAGCTATGAGCTATCCAGAACTTCATGAATAAGATAAATAAAACTAGCCTCTAACAGAGACACAGTTGAAAACAGAACATTAGAATCATGATTTTAGATGAAACCTCATTTTAACAGGGTGGTTACAATGTAGCTTTATAAGTGACCAGAATTATTCCTTTTCTGGGAATTTTCCATTTCAAGAAAAGAAAACAATCTCATTTCTGTCTTCTCACATTTATATGTAATCTTTGTTGTTGTTTAGTCGCTAAGTCCTGTCCAACTCTTTTGCAACCTCATGGACTGTAACCCACCAGGCTCCTCTGTTCATGGGATTTC
The DNA here is from genome assembly GCF_023091745.1 of Budorcas taxicolor. Taxonomy (NCBI): domain Eukaryota; kingdom Metazoa; phylum Chordata; class Mammalia; order Artiodactyla; family Bovidae; genus Budorcas; species Budorcas taxicolor. The sequence continues at coordinate 73,421,203 of NC_068919.1, forward strand.
CCAGGCAAAAATATTAGATTGGGATGCCATTTCCTTCTCCAGGGGATCTTCTCAACCCAAGGATCTAACCCAAGTCTCCTGAATTGGCAGGTGTATTCTTTATCACTGAGCCACGAGGGAAGCCCCACATGTAATCTACATGTACATAAAACATGTTATGTGTACATTTACACATATTACATGTACATGTTTCTTTGAAGATATGTAAGGGACATGCAGAGTATCAGTGGGAAAAAAAAAATAGCAGAATGCCCAACCTTTGGCAATGAAAACAAGAGACTTGGTTTAGATCATGTTGCTGGGATGATAAAACAGTTTGGGGTAAAGTCTTAATCTCATTTTTGCTGTGAGGACTAAATAACAAAATTCAGAACAATTTGCACGCCCTGTCTATATTCTATCTGTGCCTTAATTTACATCTTAAATACCACTGATTCCACAAAACCAGTTCAAGGCCTACATCAGATCATAGGCTCCTGCTGCAGTAATATAATTGAAGAGTGACTGTTATTTGTCAGACACAATGTGGGGCAGATTGCATATATGTAGTTTCCCTTTATCCCATTTACACTGCTATAGGCACATTGGCTTCCTCTTCATTATTCCTTAGACATTAACACAGCAGTCACAATCCCACCAAAGGGCTTTCCATCTGCCGTTGCTTCCATCTCGAAGGTGCTCTCACAAGAAATGCACAGGTAACCTCATCACCTTCACACCTTTCCTTGAACATCACCATCTTAGTGAACATACCTGATGCTGTCCCTGCCCCCACACTCCCAAACACCCAGCTTCTGCTCTACTTATCCTTTGTCTGCCTAGTGATTACTATCTGCTTGTTGGTGTTCAGTCACCCAGTCATGTCTGACTCTTTGCAACCCCACAGACTGTAGCACGCCAGGCCTCCCTGTCTCTCACCACTCCATCTCCCAAAGTTTGCCCAAGTTCATGTCAATTGCATGGCCATCCAGCCATCTCATCTTTGGATGCCCCCTTCTCCTGCCCTCAATTCTTTCCAGCATCAGGGACTTTTCCAATGAGTCAGCCATTAGCATCGGGTGAACAAAATACTGGAGTTTCAGTGTTAGCATCAGTCCTTCCAACTAGTATTCAGGATTGAATTCCTTTAAAATGGACTGGTTTGATCTCCTTGTTGTCCAAGGGACTTTCAGGAGTCTTCTCCAGCACCACAGTTCAAAGGCATCAAATCTTTGGTGCTCTGCCTTCTTTACAGTCCCGCTCTCACAACTTCATGTGACCTCTGGGAAGACCAGAGCCTTGACTTATGTGGACCTTTGTTGACAGAGTATGTCTCTGTTTTTCAACACACTGTCTAGATTTGTCATTGCTTTCCTGTCAAGAAGCAATCATCTTCTAAGTTCACGGCTGCAGTCACCATCCACAGTGATTTTAGAGCCCAAGAAGAGGAAATCTGTCACTATGTCTACCTTTTCCTTTATATTTGCCATGAAGTTATGGGGCCAGATGCCATAATCTTGGTTTTTTAATACTTAGTTTTAAGCCAGCTTTTTCACTCTCCTCCTTTGCCATCATGGAGAGCCTCTTTAGTTCCTCTTCACTTTCTGCCACTGGAGCAGTATCATCCACATATCTGAGGTGGTTGATGTTTCTCCTGCCTATCTTGATTCCAGCTCATGACTCATCCAGCCTGGCATTTAATATACTATCAATTCTCTTATTTACTGTGTCCATTATTTATTGCCTGTCTTCCCCCTTTAGAATGTTGGCTCCATGAGAGTAGGAATCTTTGTTTAGCTCACTCTTAAATTCCAAAAGCCCACAACAGTATCTGATACATGTGTGTGTGCTACGTCACTTCAGTCATTTCCAATTCTTTGTGATTCTATGGACCATAGTCCCCAGGCTCTTCTGTCCATAGGATTCTCTAGCAAGAATATTGGAGTGGGTTGCCATGCTCTCCTGCAGGGGGTCTTCCCAACCCAGGGATAAAACCCATGTCTCTTCTATTATCAGCAACTATATGACAATAAAATTGCCAACTTGGAAGAAATGGACGAATTCTTAGAAAAGTATAACCTTCCAAAACTGAACCAGGAAGAAATAGAAAATCTTAACATACCCATCACAAGCACAAAAATCGAAACTGTAATCAAAAATCTTCCAACAAACAAAAGCCCAGGACCAGATGGATTCAAAGGTGAATTCTATCCAAAAATTCAGAGAAGAGATAACACCTATCCTACTCTTCCAGAAAATTGCAGAGGAACGTAAACTGGCAAACTCATTCTATGAGGCCACCATCACCCTAATACCAAAAGCAAACAAAGATGCCACGAAAAAAGAAAACTACAGGCCAATATCACTGATAAACATAGATGCAAAAATCCTCAACAAAATTCTAGCAAACAGAATCCAACAACATATTAAAAAGATTATACATCATGACTAAGTGGGCTTTATCCCAGGGATGCAAGGATTCTTCAATATTCACAAATCAATCATGTGATACACCACATTAACAAATTGAAAGATAAAAACCATATTATTATCTCAACAGATGCAGAGAAGGCCTTTAACAAAATTCAGCATCTATTTATGATAAAAACCCTCCAGAAAGCAGGCATAGAAGGGACATACCTCAACATAATAAAAGCTATATATGATAAACCCACAATAAACAGTATCCTCAGTGGTGAAAAATTGAAAGCATTTACCCTAAAGTCAGGAACAAAACAAGGATGCCCACTCTCACCACTACTGTTCAACATAGTTTTGGACGTTTTGGCCACAGCAATCAGAGCAGAAAAAGAAATAAAAGGAATCCAGATTGGAAAATAAGAAGTAAAACTCTCACTGTTTGCAAATGACATGATCCTCTACATAGAAAACCCTAAAGACACCACCAGAAAATTACTAGAGCTAATAAATGAATATAGCAAGGTTGCAGGATATAAAATTAATAAATCCCTTGCATTCCTATACACTAACAATGAGAAAAAGGGAAGAGAAATTAAGGAAACAATTCTATTCACCATTGTGATGAAAAAAATAAAATAGGAATAAATCTACCTAAAGAAACAAAAGACCTATATATAGAAAACTATAAAACACTGATGAAAGAAATCAAAGATGACACAAATAGATGGAGAAATATACCATATTCATGGATCAGAAGAATCAATGTAGTGAAAATGAGTATACTATCCAAAGTAATCTATAGATTCAATGCAATCCCAATCAAGCTACTGACCATATTTTTCACAGAACTAGAACAAATAATTTCAATATTTGTGTGTAAATACAAAAAAAAAACCTTTGAATATCCAAAGCAATCTTGAGAAATAAGAATGGAACTGGAGGAATCAGTCTGCCTGACTTCAGGCTATACTACAAAGTTACAGTCATTAAGACAGTATGGTACCAGCACAAAGACAGAAACATAGATCAATGGAACAAAGTAAAAAGCCCAGAGATAAACCCATGCACCTATGGACACCTTACCTTTGACAAAGCAGGCAAGAATATACAATGGAGAAAAGACAATCTCTTTAACAAGGAGTGCTGGGAAAACTGGTCAACCACCTATAAAAGAATGAAACTAGAACACTTTCCATAAACAAAAATAAACTCAAAATTGATTAAAGATCTAAATGTAAGACAAGAAACTATAAAACTCCTGGAGGGAAACACAGGACAAAACACTCTCTGACATAAATCACAGCAGTATCCTCTATGACCCACCTCCCAGAGTAATGGAAATGAAAGCAAAAATAAACAAATGGGATCTAATTAAACTTAAAAGCTATTGCACAGCAAAGGAAACTATGAGTAAGGTGAAAAGACAGCCTTCAGAATGGAGAAAATAGTAGCAAATGAAGCAATTGACAAAGAATTAATCTCTAAAATATACAAGCAGCTTATGCAGCTCAATACCAGAAAAATAAACAACCCAATCAAAAAATGGACCAAAGAACAAAACAGACATTTCTCCAAAGAGGACATACAGATGGCTAACAAATACATGAAACTATGCTCAGCATCACTCATTATCAGAGAAATGCAAATCAAAACAACCATGAGGTACCATTTCACGCCGGTCAGAATGGCTGCTATCCAAAAGTCTACAAGCAATAAATGCTGGACAGGGTGTGCAGAAAAGGGAACCCTTTTACACTGTTGGTGGGAATGCAGCCAGTAGTACAGCCACTATGGAGAACAGTGTGGAGATCCCTTAAAAAACTGGAAATAGAACTGCCATATGACCCAGTAATCCCACTGCTAGGCATACACACTGAGGAAACCAGAATTGAAAGAGACACGTGTACCCCAATGTTCATCACAGCACTGTTTACAATAGCTAGGACATGGAAGCAACCTAGATGTCCATTGGCAGACAAATGGATAAGAAAGCTGTGATACATATGCACAATGGAATATTATTCAGCCATTAAAAAGAATGCATTTGAATCAGTTCTAATGAGGTGGATGAAACTGGAACCTATTGTACAGAGTGAAGTAAGTCAGAAAGAAAAACACCAGTACAGTATATTAACACATATATATGGAATTTAGAAAGATAGTAACAATGACCCTATATGCAAGACAGCAAAAGAGACACACAGACTTTTGGACTCTGTGGGAGAAGGTGAAGGTGGGATGATTTGAGAGAATAGCACTGAAATAGCATTGAAACATGTAAATTACCATATGTGAAATAGATCACCAGTAAGTTCAATGCATGAAACAGAGCACTCAAAGTTGGTGCACTGGGACAACCCTGAGGGATGGGATGGGGAGGGATATGGGAGGGGGTTTCAGGATGGGGGACACATGTACAACCATAGCTGATTCATGTCAATGTATGGCAAAAACCACTACAATATTGTAAAGTAATTAGCCACCAATTAAACTAAATTAATTAATTTTAAAAAAACATGTCTCTTATATCTCCTGCATTGGCAGGCAGATTCTTTATTACTAGCACTATCTGAAAATTAGTGTGCAATAAATACTTGGTTAATGAACAAATGAACATATGTCTCCAACCCTCACAATGACCCATAAGATAGGTATCACATTTAACTTAAGATGAAAAACAAACCTCAAAAAGACCAATAAGTGATCCAAGGTGACACAATCAGGAAGTACAGAATTATTACTGCATTATTATTACTTACATTATTACACCTACTACTTTGACCTCAAATATAACATCAGTTGTACGCATGCCTCATCATTTTCCCCAGGAGTACACTGTCTGGTGTTTATTAAGTGCTCAGTAAACAAGTTTCTGCCTGCAATGCGGGAGACCCAGGTTCAATCCCTGGGTCAGGAAGATCCCCTGGAGAAGGAAATGGCAACCCACTCCAGTACTCTTACCTGGAAAATTCCATGGATGAAGGAGCCTGGTAGGCTACAGTCCATGGGGTCGCAAAGAGTCAGAGACAACTAAGCGACTTCACTTCAGTTCAGTTCACTTCAAACATATCAGAGACAGGAAGGAGAAGGAACAGGTCAAAACCCCTATCCATTATCAGCAGTTCTGATTTTCAAAAAGTAAGCTATGAATGGGAACAACATTACAAATTAATAGTCAATTTCCCAGAACCACCATCCTTAAGAAAGTCAAGTAGAAGGATAACCCATCTGTCATAATAAAAGCAGCCTACATATTACTGGAGAAGGAAATGGCAACTCACTCCAGTACTCTTGCTTGGAAAATCCCATGGACAGAGGAGCCTGGTAGGCTACCATCTGTGGGGTCGCAAAGAGTCGGACACAACTGAGCGACTTCACTTTCACTTTTCACTTTCACATATTACTAGCTACCTTAATTCTTCTTTAGAAAAATGATATTTTCTATTCTTATTCCAGTCTGTAGGTACTAGTCTAGAAAATGACCTGAAATTAATAATATGACAGTTTTAAATATGACAATCTAGAAATAAATGACTTGTTTTTAACCTGACCTTTCTTGATTTGTGTCATTTTTCAGCTTCAGTACAAAGTATGATTCCATTGGGAAAAAATATCTATTAGAAATTATCATGGAACTAGTTGCTTTGATATTTTCTTAATGTACCCTTCCCTAACTTTTTAAGGAATCCCCTGTCACTGTATTAATACGATGTTTCTAAATACAGTAGTGTTTATTTGTAGAAGTACACACATGACCTTCATAATCTGGCAATTATACGCAATACTGCCATGTGAGATGCTACAAAGAATGAAACTTTGATTAAATACTTATGAGAATATTCAAGTTTTAAATGTGCATATCTTGCCATTTGAGCAGTGAAAAAAGACAGAAAGTAAATTCTTAAGGATAAATTATCAGGGAAATTCCCACTAGATATTGGATTTTTTATACTTTGAGAACAGGTTCTTTGTCTTATTCACCTTTGAATTTTCAGAGCTGAGTCAGTTCCTGGCACAGAACAAACATTTAATAAATGTTTATAGAATCCAATCAGTATACCACAGGTCTCGTCTAGAGATCTCCTTGCTTCAATTAAGCACTCTATGAAGAATAATAATTGTTTTATCTAATTGACTCTGTAACTTTATAACTGGCCAAAACTCTTGTGAGGTACCCACCAATTATTTGGGTATAACTAATTGTGCTTTTGTAATTTTTCTGCATTGAATTAATGCAATCAACCTACTATATAAATATGCATATTCTTCTAACTATCCCCCTATTTCTTGAGAGTGGGGACTGTGTGCTCTGGTGTATACTTCATTTAATAGAATATTTAAGGCTTGTAAAGTTCCAGAACTACTGTCATTTATAGAAGAAATCTAAAGAAGAAACACCAAAGCAAGAAATCGAACTCTTGGGGGTATAGGCTTTTATTCTTTCCCAGTAGACTTTTTAAGGGTTACAAATCCCATAAAAATTTACACATGATATTTAAACAAGTGTAAAGAAACCTGAGCACTGAAGAATTGATGCTTTTAAACTGTGGTGCTGGAGAAGATTCTTGAGAGTCCCTTGGCCTGCAAGGAGATCAAACCAGTCAATCCTAAAGGAAATCAATCTTGAATATTCAAGACTGATGGCTGAAGCTCTAATACTTAGGCCACATGATGCAAACAGCTGACTCATTAGAAAAGACCCTGATGCTAGAAAAGATTGAAGGCAGGAGGAGAAGGGGATGACAGAGAATGAGATGGTTGATGGCATCACTGGCTCGACGGACATGAGTTTGAGCAAGCTCCAGGAGCTGAAGATGGACAGGGAGGCCTGGCGGGCTGCAGTCCATGGGGTCACAAAGAGTTGGACATGACTGAGCAACTGAACTGAACTGATTTAAACAAGTGAAGTCAGTAAAAGTAAACATGGAATTATCTCATAAGCTCCTAAGTTTCCAAGAGTCATGTACTATTCTATCTATATCCCAGTGTTAGAAACATAGCAGATCCTCAACATGTTGAAGTGAAAGTATATGTAAATGGGGAAAATATTATTCCAAAAGTCATTTTCTAAAGGTTAGCTCTTTATGGAAGTACCACCATTTTGGTAACAATCATACCTAATCGTAGTACTAAATCTTTTTTTATTGAACACTTATTTGACGCCAGGTGCTATGAAAGCATTTTATGTATATTATCTCACTTAATCTTAAAATGCAACTTCAATAAGAGAAAGGCATTATAATGCCCACTTGACAAATGAGGAAATTGTGGTTTAGAAACAAGCAACTTGCCCAAAGTCATTCTTGGCCCAAAGCCAGGATTTGAATCCGCGTGTGGCTGATGTATACATTCTCTACCACAACCGTGCCTGGAGTAATCAACTGACTGGGGGATCACTACTGAAAGGAAGACATAGCTAAAAAGAAGGTCAGTACATTTCTTAAGCATCCAAATTTTAATGCTATTTTTTAAACATGTTAAAAATTAGGCTTCTTCTTAAGGTTACAGTTTTATTATATTAGAAAGAACAACCCTGATGTGAGAAGTAATTAACTTCAGGGGAAAGCCCCTGATTCAATGAAGCCTTTTTATTAAAACACTGAAACAATTAAGTTTCTTGTACCACTGAAGTGCCTTTTCTGTTTTCCTGATGAGAAAAAATCTTTCCCTGTTGTTATATAAACTCTGGATTCTGTTCTGAAAACCTCCAGGCCAGAAAACACAACTAATGGGATTTGAGAACACAGAGATGCTCTGGAACTGAAAGGTTTGATTAGATAGGCGAGAAGCACAACTCAACAGAAGCTCACACCAATATGCTCACAAGGCGGTACAGGTGCAAATACATGCTGAGCCTCAGAAAACATTTTCTTATCCTTTCAGGCTCTCAATCCCAACAAGTAACTGACAATTCAGCTGAAAGAGAAGAGGTCCAGATGAAGGTAAAAATAACAGAGCCCACATTGTACAGGGAGGCAATTTTCTATCCACTTAATCACTGAGCAGGATCCTGAAAGACTGAGAAGCAATTTATATGGGAGGTAATGTGGTTCATTTTCTAGAAATCTGAGAAATTGGGTTTTGAGGGTCCATACCAATAAAATAGGGATATAGACTAGCATAAAAACTGGAGCCTACCCTATAGTTTAAAATATGTTTAACTACCATGAAGGAGGTTATATTTTATTTTGCTATAATCAGCATAAGATCTGCTTTACTTCTATTATATGGCTTTACATTGTCATATAACTTCTTTTGTTCTGCATTAAATGTCCTAACATTTTTTATGAGACTGAGCTCTGTTTATCTCATTGCAAGAACAGAAATTATTCACTTACTACTGCCTATTTAAATGTATTCTTGGGGGACAAAAGGGCAAAAAAACAATGTTTACTTTTTGCATTGTCTTAAATACAGTCCTTGCTGAAAATATGAGTGCATTCATACATGTACTGATAGTTAATGATATACTATCAACTGAAATCTATACACCTCTTAAATAGTGAATTTTGACTGGAAGACTGAAAATGTTCTGTGAATGAGAAATTTATCTGCTGCAAAATCCAGTATAATACCAGGGATAAAATCTTTTCTAATTGTACATGTAAAATCCTGCTTAATACTTGCTCTGACTATTTACTGGAAATGAGACGAGGGAAGAGTTTGCTCAATACGCCTGCCTGAAAATGGACCGAGCATTCCAACGTGGGGCTCTCTTATTGACCCATTTTTACAAATTAACTTAACTACTTGGACATCATACTCTTAATTCTTAAAATCCAAAGCATACCCCCACATTATTCTTCATCTTAACATTCCTATGGCTCTTTTCTTTTAATGTCTAATTGCTTTTCCACTGAAATTCCTTTCAAAAGACTCAAATGGAATCCGATTACTAGAAGAAGCATCATATTAACAGTTAAGGATTCAATTCCTAATCTTTCTATTAAAAGAGGGAAATATTTTTCAGCAGGAGGCTGGACATTTAACCTTTTTATTCCTCTGCTTTCTTATCTGTGTAAGAGGGCATAGTGAAGGGCCATGGCTGAGAGTGTGGCTTTCAGTTCAGTTCAGTTCAGTCACTCAGTCGTGTCCGACTCTTTGCGACCCCATGAACTGCAGCATGCCAGGCCTCCCTGTCCATCAACAACTCCTGAAGTTCACTCAAACTCATGTTCATCAAGTCGGTGATGCCATCCAGCCATCTCATCCTCTGTCGTCCCCTTCTCCTCCTGCTCCCAATCCCTCCCAGCATCAGAGTCTTTTCCAATGAGTCAACTCTTCACATGCGGTGGCCAAAGTATTGGAGTTTCAGCTTTAGCATCAGTCCTTCCAAAGAACACCCAAGACTGATCTTTAAAATGGACTGGTTGGATCTCCTTGCAGTCCAAAGGACTCTCAAGAGTCTTCTCCAACACCACAGTTCAAAAGCATCAATTCTTCAGTGCTCAGCTTTCTTTTTTTTTTTAATATAAATTGATTTATTTTAATTGGAGGTTAATTACTTTACAATATTGTATTGGTTTTCCCATACATCAACATGGCTTTTCTTCACAGTCCAACTCCCACATACATGACCACTGGAAAAACCATAGCCTTGACTAGATGGACCTTTGTTGGCAAAGTAATATCTCTGCTTTTCAATATGCTATCTAGGTTGGTCATAACTTTCCTTCCAAGGAGTAAGCGTCTTTTAATTTCATGGCTGTAATCACCATCTGCAGTGATTTCGGAGCCCCAAAAAATAAATAAAGTCTGACACTGTTTCCACTGTTTTGGCATCAGTCTCATTCTAATCCTTACTAGATGAGATTTGAGGTAAGTGATTTACGCCCTTCTTCTGATTTCCCTCATTTGAGAAATGATGTGTAGAGTGGACTTTTGGACTCTGAGGGAGGGAGAGGTGGGATGATTTGGGAGAATGGCATTGAAACATGTATACTATCATGTAAGAAACGAATCGCCAGTCTATGTTCGATGCAGGATATAGGATGCTTGGGGCTGGTGCACGGGGATGATCCAAAGAGATGATATGGGGTGGGAGGTGGGAGAAGGGTTCATGTTTGGGAACTCATGTACACCCGTGGTGGATTCATGTCAATGTATGGCAAAACCAATACAGTACTGTAACGTAAAATAAAGTTAAAATAAAAATTTTTTTTAAAAAGTAACATTATATTAGGAACTAGAATAAATGAAAAAGTGTTTGTGAAAGCCTAGTAAACTTAAAAGAGATTGACTAATAAATGACAGTTACATAGCTTGGTTTTGTATCCTGCCAGAGGAAGTCCCTTCTAAATTTTGGGGTAAAGGAGGTTTTATTAAGAATGCCTAAAAATCCAGAAGAATCCATTAAATATTTGTTTGAGCACATAAATTTTAAAATTTTAATGCAAATAATAAATAGACAAATCATAAACTATAAAATGAGGCTAAAGAAGTAACTCCCAAACTGAAAAAAATTATTTGTAACACACTGAATAAACAATTATCTTTCATATATAAAAAATTAGTAAAAAGAAACTACACATGAACAAAAACAATGGATAGATAACATTAATAGGTGCATAACTTGCAAAATATACACATATACAGGTATAAATGGTCGATAAGCATAATACATATATTCAAACCTACTCATCATTGAAGTATCAGAAATAAAAACAAAATTTTTTCAACTCTCAAACAGGCAAAGCTATTTTAAAACTGACAAAATCAACATTGGAAAGAAGTAAAAGAAATGAGAATACTCAAAATATATTTGTAGATTGTAGTTATAGCCTTTCTGGTTTGACACTATATAGCCAAATAAAAATAAGAATGCCCTTTGTGCCACAAATCCCACCTTCAGGAATTTGCTTCCAAAAAAGCACTTGTCCACATAACAAAAGATCTGTGGAAATCATGTTTACTATAATATTGTTTATAACATATATTTTGGAAGTGACTGTTGTTCAATATGGGACTGCTTAAATATATTATGTTAAAGCCATATAAGGTGAAAGTCACTCAGTCGTGTCTGACTTTTTGTGACTCCATGAACTATACAGTCTATGAAATTCTCCAGGCCAGAATATTGGAGTGGGTAGCCTTTCCCTTCTCCAGGGGATCTTCCCAACCCAGGGGTCTCTCGCACTGCAGGCAGATTTTTTACCAGCTGAGCCACAAGGGAAGTCCATATAAAGCAGTACGATATAACCATTCTAAAACATGGTATATACTTATTGTCATGGCCACAGAAAAGACATCCCTAATACACTGTGAGCACAGGAATAGGTTACAGAACAATATGTATACTTTTGTGCTACTTAATAAAAAGCTATATGGGAAACAGATAGGGAAACAGTGGAAACAGTGTCAGGCTTTATTTTTTTGGGCTCCAAAATCACTGCAGATGGTGACTGCAGCCATGAAATTAAAAGACGCTTACTCCTTGGAAGAAAAGTTATCACCAACCTAGATAGCATATTCAAAAGCAGAGACATTACTTTGCCGACTAAGGTCCGTCTAGTCAAGGCTATGATTTTTTCTGTGGTCATGTATGGATGTGAGAGTTGGACTGTGAAGAAGGCTGAGCACCGAAGAATTGATGCTTTTGAACTGTGGTGTTGGAGAAGACTCTTGAGGGTCCCTTGGACTGCAAGGAGATCCAACCAGTCCATTCTGAAGGAGATCAGCCCTGGGATTTCTTTGGAAGGAATGATGCTAAAGCTGAAACTCCAGTACTTTGGCCACCTCATGCGAAGAGTTGACTCATTGGAAAAGACTTTGATGCTGGGAGGGATTGGGGGCCCAAGGAGAAGGCGACGACCAAGGATGAGATGGCTGGATGGCATCACGGACTTGATGGACGTGAGTCTGAGTGAACTCCGGGAGATGGTGATGGACAGGAAGGCCTGGAGTGCTGTGATTCATGGGGTCGCAAAGAGTCGGACACAACTGAGCGACTGAACTGAACTGAATTTCCCTGGTGGCTCAGATGGTAAAGCGTCTGCTTGCAATGCAGGAGACCTGGGTTCAATCCTTGGGTCAGGAAGTTCCCCTGGAGAAGGAAATGGCAACACACTCCAGTACTCTTGCCTGAAAAATTCTATGGACTGAGGAGCCTGGTCAGCTACCATCCATGGGGTCGCAAAGAGTCAGACATGACTGAGCAACTTCACATTAACTTCACTTTCACATGTACATGGAGAAATTTCAGAAAGTGTATTCATCCAAATACGTCTAGGTAGTGGGACTTCAGATGATTATGATCTCACATTTATATTTTCTGTATGGTTTCAATTTTCTTCAAAAGTGTACATTACTTTTCTATTCAGAACAAAATGAAATTATTTTTATCTTATTAGCAAACAAATATTATAGCTAATTCCCTAGAAATGATGTTTTAATAACAACATAACTTCTCTAGGTTTTGTTGTTTTTTTTTTTTTCCTGAAAGCTTTATAAGGTTAGAAAAGCATTCTGGGATCCACAGGGATTTTAAAAAAAACATAAAAGGAAATTACAGTATTGCTGAGATGATTGAACTGGAAGCATCTCACATCCTAGACTAGAGTGAAACTTAACCAAGTTCCATAACTTACGAGCTGGTCAGCTTTCAACAAGTGACTCAACCTGTCTACGCTCAATTTCTCTCCTCTGTGAAACATGGGCAATAATATCACTTAACTCAGAAGATTATTATGGGGATGAAATGAGTCAAATTATGTAAAGCACTTAGATTCATACTTGACATCCTAAAAAGAATTGTCAGCTATTCACTATAAAATGAGATCCTCTAAAGAATCATTCTTCCCTGTCATGGAAGTATATGAAATATTTACTGTTGTTATCATCTACCTGCTCACAATGCGTCACCCAAAGACACTGTGAGAGGATGAATCATTTTCTCTGTCTCAGAATACCAAGGGTCAAACAGTCTTTTGAACGTGATTAAATTTACATATAATATCACCAAACCAAAGGTAGAAAGAGAGGTCAATGAAGGCTTAGGGAGGCAGACCAGACTGCCAAGGTCCCAGGGTATCTGAGGATGTCCAGTCTTGGCAAAATGATATTAGTTACTCTGACAAATCAATAAAGTCCTATAAAAAAAACTATTACTAATACCTTACATTTACACAGTGCATGACAGTTTTCAGGGAGCTTGCCCATCTCCATAATGGGTTGACAGTGTCTCTGATCACTGTGCCAGTTCAACAGGGAAATGGAGACTGATGCTTGACCAGCACTTTAGGACACCATCTCCCACTAGGGCAAATGGTACAGTAGAGCTGGAGGTCTAGGAACAATGGTGGAGAAAAATGTGGAAGAAGAGGCAGATGATTGGAAGAGGAGCCAGGATACTCCTGTGTATGAGGAGCAGCAATAGGGCAGGACACCCCAGAGAATGTTTTACATCAACTCTGGAACTCCTCTAGTGAAATCTGGAAAGTTTACTCTGAGTGCAATGAAGAAAATGAGAAAAACTGAGCCTCTCAAGCTAAAGCAGGGTTGGAAGAGTGGGGGTTAATTTGTTCATCCATTTATTCTGATGTACAGAGCATTCTAAGTGTCAGATTACAATGAGATGCAAAACTCTCATGGGTTACACAGTGTGGTACCCTGCCAGCTCACCTCTCTTACCCCTCTTCCAATTCCAGGGTGACCCTAAGAAATCTTCAACCCTCCAATACAATTTAAAAACCACTGGACTCAGTGTCGTTGTAGTTTTTAAAAAATTTCTCACAATAAATTTATTTAGGTTATTTTGTCAAGAAATAAAAATTACAGTCTTGAAAATAAAATTCATTAAACATGAAATCTAAAACACCAATAAATTATTCAAAGCTATTAATTTCTGAAAAATAATTTCTCTTCCCATTCCCTCATTAACAATTTATAGTAATTTATCTCATTAGGGAACTTAGTTCTGAATGTATACGATAAAGAAAAATGCTGTCTGAAAATTTAAAAAACATAAACACATTACCAAGACTCCCCTAAAACAGAGGTCATGCATTCATTTATAAACTTGTGAACATTCTCATTACATAAAAGAAATCCTGCAAACTATAAAAGAGCTTTCTATTTCAATAAAGCAGTTAAGTACATTAATTGTTCAGTGTTATCACTTAAAAGCAGCACAATTAATTTGTCATTCTATTAATGTCTATTAATTCTATTAATGTGTGGCTGTCTATCATTTAGGTATCTCAAGGTGCTTTCCAAACCATTTATTTTATTTTTACCCTTTGTTGTAGAGGTGAAAAACACATTTCGTAGCAGACTGGAGAGCTTGACATTAGTTTAGAAACAACAACAAAAAAAATGGTCAAATGCAGCTCAGCATGTTCCATAATTAAACACGTTTGCAAGGACATAGGGCTCTGTTTTCACTTTCTTGCTACAAAAAACTTCTTATTAATCCTAAGCAAATCAAAACAGAATCTTAAAAACCTACCACTTCTCTGAATAAATGGAAGATAAATTAAGCTTGTTCTTTGAAACACAAGAAAGTATGATTTGTGTTTCATGACTTTGTGGATAGAATCTCAAATCCTAACGAATATGTCATAGACCATTAGTAAGAAGAAGAAAATGCCTGTGTATTATACCCAGAAATTGAATGTAGTGGAGAAAGGTTTAGAGACAACTCCATCAGTTCTGACCAAGTTTTGGGTCATCAATATCCCAGGAAATCTCCATGAAGACACATGATTTTTTATGACTAGAAATAACTCTCTAAAGCCACACACACCACCGGGGGAAAGAACTGCACCATAGAACCACACGTAAGCAGGTATGTACACATCTCACTGGCTGTTCCCTGAGACCTCCAGTGAATCAGGACCCACTTGCCTCTCAGTACCCACCAGGCTGGTTGTGACCTGATTTCAGGATGGGCAAGAACTGATTCTTCCACCTCTCAGCCTTCTGGGCTCAGATATGATGAATAAAATACATCTTGATTTGCCTCATTTTGACAGGAACAGACACACAGGGGCTGGATTTTGAGTATTTTGAGAATATCAACAATAATTTTTGTGCTTAAAAATTTAAAACAAAATGTGCTCATGATGCATTATTTCATCTGGCCTCATAACAACTCTATGACATACATAGGACTCAATGATTATATCTATAACCAGACTCTCTTTCTGGTTTATTCCAAGAGATAATGATGTAGAGGACATATATTCTGGGTTCTACCTTACATGAGTGCATTCAGGTTTCTAAATTTTATTTCTTCCATATTCAACTTTATAAGGCAGTTTTTCTTTAATATCTCTGAGGTCTGGAGAGCAGGAAAATGACTGTACCTCATTTTGTATCCTTAGGCCTAGATATCTATAGCTATACCTATCTCTATTAGATAGATAGATGGGCTTCCCAGGTAGTGCTAGTGGTGAAGTACCCACCTGCCAATGCAGGAGACATAAGAGATGTGGGTCAGGAAGATCCCCTGGAGGAGAGCATGGCAACTCACTCCAGTATTCTTGCCTGGAGAATCCCATGGACAGAGGAGCCTGGCAGGTTACAGTCCATAGGGTTACAGAGTCAGATATGACTGAAGCCACAACACAGCTTAGAATCAACTTAGGATGCATGCTAATAGATAGATAAAAAGATAGCCAGGCAAAGACATAAGAAATTAAGGCACTGGGGCATACAAATTTGTATCAAATAGTAGATATATATATAAATATGAAATTTCTTACATAAGTGCTTGATTAATAGTCAAACGAAGACCTAGAAATTCTTTCTTTTTAGTTAAGGAAAGTATAACAAGAAGAAAAAATACATATACTAACATAATAAAGATGGGCTGAAACTGGGTATCTGAACCACACTTATTTTTGTCAACTGGAATTTAGACCTAGCACCAAGAATAAGAGAGAGAATACCACATAAATTACTCTGTGTTTAACTAAAAAACATATGTTTCCCTATCCCACTTCAAAACTAATTAAGGCACATATTCATTTTAAATTGAAAATAAACCACAAAAGGTTTAAAACAAATTAATGTACGACATTAAACCATATGGCTTTCTTTTGTGTAACTGTAGTTTGCATATTTAACTATTCATCTAAATGTTTCCTCTTCTTTGAAAATTCTCCACAAGTACACTGTTTTGTTTTTCCTTTAAGTACCATAATGAATTAAGATACATAATGTTACACAGGATATGCATATGTGTGTGTGTGTTCAGTCATGTCCAACTCTTTGTGACCCCATGGACTGTAGACCACCAGGCTCTCTGTCGATGGGATTTTCCATGCAAGAATACTAGAGTGGGGTGCCATTCCCTTCTCCAGGGGATCTTCCCGACCCAGGGATCAAACCTGGGTCTCCCAGATAGCAGACAGATTCTTTGCAGTCTGAGCCACTAGGGAAGCTTAGACATTACATATTCATTCTGCATTTCACAGGTAGAAGATAAACAATTAACCAACCTCTCCATTGCCCCTGGTATCTACCTGGTATCTTTAAACCATTAAATTCCTAGTGAGTAGCCATTCTCTTTTGTGCCTATATAACAGAGATGGTCCGTAGTCTGTATCACATAGCCACAGCACAGCTTATAATCAACTCTTGTAGACATAATTCTGGAATCTGAAGTTAGATTTCCAATTATGGATTTCCAGAGACTGCATATAATAGTTTAATGTTTTAGTGTTTTCTGACAAAATATTGAAGAAGAAAGAAATGTCCATATTAAGAAAAATAAAATCTGGAAGAATTACAGAAAAGACCTCACAGGTACTGTCTTTTTTGTTGTTTCTAATACATAAACCAGAGGAACATATAAAAAGAAGTTCTTGCCATTCCAGGTTGCAAAGGCTTTAAAAATTACAAAGACTACATATTGATCAAGAAAAGATGAATGCTTCATAAATCCTGGAATACCATACAGTAAACATTTCAAAATGTTTCAGGCAGAAAATATTACAAGTGATTAGTACAGAAGGAAAATAAGGGGGCAAGAGGAAAGAAAAGGATGCAAAGGAAGAAAGAAACATAGGCTTGCATCAGCAACTCAACCTTTAATTTTAGGAAATTAAAGTAATTCAGTGCAAAGGAGCCTGACAAGCTGGACGTGCACCTTCGTAGCTGCTCTGATAAATATACGAAACTTTCAGATGCTCTTCAGCACCAAGTACTATGTTGGATGCAGTTAAAGGAACTGCCAGCATTTCAAAGCCTAAATTGGGAGTTATTGCTGGGCAGACAGTTAACTAGATTGTTAGGAAATCTAAAGTCCACAAAGAACTAATGTTTGAAAAAAATGCCAAGAATAAGTAGTAGCAAAAAAACAGAGTCCCACTATCTTAGTCTGTCTGAGTTGCCATAACCTTTACCACAGACTGTGTGTTTCAAACAACAAAAACTTATTTTCTCATAGTTCTGGAGGCTGGTAGTAAGGCTCCAGCATGGGGTTCTGATGAGAGCTTTCTTCCCAGCTTCCAACAGGTCACCTTCTTGCTGTGTCCTCACACGGGAGAGAGAAAGCCCTGTTGTCCTTTTCTCTTCCTAGAAGGGCACCAGTTCCACCAGATCAGGGCTTCATGCTATGACTTCATTTAACCTAATTTAACCTTAATCATCTCCTTAAGGGCCTTATCTCCAGTACAGTCACATGGAGGTGAGGGCTTCAACACATGTATTTCAGAGAGAAACAATTCTGTCCATGCTACCTGCTTCTTGGGTTGAAAGATCAGGTCCCACTACCTTTCTAACCTCACCCTACACCATTCCCTCCATTCTCTATTCCAGAAATTCTGACCACTTGATTTACAATGAGGATACAACATTTTCATAAAATCCTTAAGGCTTTACCAGTAACCATGATGATTTTTATTAGCTAGCCTTCTCTTGATGTAAATTTCTCTATGTAAAGTTCTATCAGACAACAGAAAAGCTCTCCCCATATCACAATAGGAAAACATTTCATTTTTACTACTGCTCAGCTGGTAAGCCTGTACTCTATAAACCTATTTAGGACTTCAGACTCAAGCTCAAGACTTTAAAGGTAACGCTTGTATAACAATGTTCACAAGATAGAGCTTCACAGGAAGACCAGTGATTTTCCCTGCAAAGCAGCTTTCATCAAAGGCACATATGTTCCCATCCAACACTGTCTGCCTCAGTGAAGTATTCCAGCTGACAGAATTTCAGAGAAAACACAAACTGAGAAACACCTATAACAGGTTTCTCAAAAAATCCAAACATCACTGTGCTATATTCACTATAGTCTATTTCATGCTATTTATTAAAGGCTGATAGAAGAGGAATTTAGCCCTGACTGGCTTAAATTTAGCCCCTCATACTGAGGGTGGTTTTTCCTTTCACTCTTTTATTGCTGACCATGTCTAGTCCTAAGAATGTAAGAGAATCCTGACACTAAGAAATTGAATATATTCTGGTCTGGCTTCATTCATCATACTGGTAAATTTGATGCCTCCCTTTAACTCTCATGTATAAACCTACAGGAAAAGGTTAGACTTCATCCACCCAAATCAATCTAGCTAATGACAGTGTTTAATCATTTTTACAGTGTCATTCTATATATTTAGGGGATTGGGAAAAGATACTCTGCTGGAGATGGGCTTGAAGACTGATGTAGTATGAGAGAAAGCTTGGCGCCAATGCATACAGGGGAAAAGAACACAAAAGAGAATGACTGAGCAGAGACAGTCATAACAGCACAGGAACGCCAAAGATCAGGGACCATATGGCACAGCTGCGAAGTCAAGCAGACACTGGAGTGGACTTGCAGGTTAAGGAGACACATATTATATCCATGGACTTCTGATGGGTTTAGTAAGGATGTGTATTCCCTACTAAGTAGGGAATTCCCTACTCAGGAGACTGAGACAAGTGGCAAATACTAGTGCAAAATTTTAGATCAACGGCTGTACAAATCTGGAGAATACACAGAGGAAAGAGAAGTAAGAACCAGTGTAACTGACAGAAGCATGCAAAAAGACAGAAAGGCCCAGCCAACATGGTCAAAATGATTCTTTACATTTATGCGCCTCTGCTACTTCCCAAAATTCCACAAAATAACAGTAAATAGATTTTTAAACCATGATCCTACAAGGACAAATGAAATAGGAGAACAACAAAGAAAACTTTTTAAAGCTGGAAGAACAAGTACTAACTGACTTAGCAGTTAGTTATGATTGAGGATGAGGAACTTGTGAGATTGTGTGTGCCTGTGCGCACACACACACATTCACGCACACACAGCATTTTCGTCCCTCTAATTCTTTGTTCTTCCTAATGGCCCCTCTGCTGTCCTCCCGATGAAATGGTAGCAGTCACTTTTCAAAGGAAGTGCAAAGACAGCTAAGAACAAAGAAAACAGCATAGCTTTGAGTTTCAAATTAGACATTTTTTAAGCCCATAGCCAAAACAGTCATCATGAAAGCATAGATTTTCTTTGCGAGTGCCAGGCCCCTGAGACAGCAAATGGCTTTTTCTGTTGTGGTTATTCTTATTGTGCTCTGTTTTTAAGGTTAAACCTTAGTTCTTTTTCCAGAAAACATGGGGTCAAAGGAAGGAGCAGTGAAACATAGGTGGGCAGAATAGAAAGAAATATAGGTGAAAAAAGAAACCTAAAATAGGTTTAAAGGGAAATGCGAAAAGAACAGAGAAGTGTATCCTGTCTCCCATCCAGAATTCTGGGACTTGACAGACACATAGGGATAGGAACAACCACAGGACAGATGCAACATTAAAGGGGACTTTCAAGGGTAGAAAAGAGTCAGGGTGGCAGGAGTATGGAGGTCACCAACTCAGCGAGCTCAGCTACAGAAAACTGAATCTCCCACATTTATTCATGTATCTAAGTTTTAATATCTATTTAAACCCACCACTAAAAACTCAGGTATGGAGAACCAGTGCAGTTTTGCTTTGCTCTGAATTTACAAATTTTCACACATGGAATATCAAAATCCATTCATTTCTAAAGAATTTATTGAACACCTACTATGTTCCTATTATACCAGGTATAGAGAGTTGAATCAGACAGACAAGATTCCAATCTTCTCGGCTCCCATTTTAGTTGGAGAGACAAGCAATAAGTATATAAAGAAGAAAAGAGTATAATTACAGACCACAATAAAAGGATAATGAGATATAAATAGAGGACAGGGATACTTTAGACAGACTTTGGAAGAAAGTTCTCATGGCAGGAAACCAGAGAAAAGGGGCGTGAATCATCAATCCTTGATTATTTTCCCAACTTAGAGCTAGAAAGAAAAAAAATGTCCTTCTCTAAGAGTCTCTTCACTCTTGGCATCATCACCTTAGCTCCTTTCCATGCCTGCCTGCCAAACAGCACCCCATGTTCCAAATGTTTTCTTCACCCTCCTCTGAAATCTCAGCATCTCTTTTCTCTTCATTGTGACAGTGAACTACTTTGAAATTCAGTCTGAGCGGACATGGTGATAGAGGCTAGACTTACACCTTTCAGAGAACAAAATGGCAGTTTCACAGGGGCCTTCTGCAGGGAAGGACATGTAAAGAAAAGATCATCAGGCAAAACAATCAGGAATAGATCTTTAAGTTGGCTGACTCCCTTAAATCACTCCTTGTAAGGAGACACTGCTCAGCCTATCAGGAGAGCTGCCTTTGATCTTTCAATAAATTGTTGCCAGTATCACGGTGTTCAATATTTAAGAGACAGACAGAGTACAACGATCCAACAAAGCAAACAGAGAAGAAATACCCAGAGCAGTGGGAGGGTACCAGGGAGAAATAAACATCAAAGAAGCTGTGAAAGATGACATTAGTAGAGACATTTAAAACAGAGCCAGAGAAACCATTCCAGGGAAACATCCTTGCACATCACATTTTCTATACTTATGAACTGCACCAATCTGCCACCATTTTAAGAAGGCTGCAAAATAAACCAGAATATTCTTTCTGTTGAAAGGATTGATAAATGAGCTTTTACCTAGTGACCATGTCACCTAACCGATCGAAGTACAAATCTAGCTTTATATCATCTTATGTCAATGAACACTTCTAAGAAAAACAACTTACTTCATCTCCCTCTTTCTCTTGAGAAAAAAAACCCTGATCTCCTCTCCTTTGATCAGAAGACTATTTGGGTTTCTACCTATATCTGTGTACCTTCAACTGTAATTCTTTGATCCCAAATAAACATTTTGCCTCTTGAACTGGATTCTTGTTTTTCAGGTTGACAAAACCAAGGAAGGTGCTACTATATGGATGAAAAGGTGTTTGTGAAATTTAGCAAATGTACTTTGAGAGGTGGTATAGGAGAAGTACACTGTCAATAGGTAGAAAGTAGAGCTACACAATACTTTAGGAAAGACACATGCTTTAGGAAAGACACATGCTTTAGGAAGCCTGCTTAAGGGTAGAACTGGCAGATTGTCAATAGTTAAAGAGAGTGCAAAGTCACGTGTTTTATTTACATATGTGTATGTTTTTACATTCCAATCCCAAAGAAAGGCAATGCCAAAGAATGCTCAAACTACTGCACAATTGCAATCATCTCACACGCTAGTAAAGTAACGCTCAAAATTCTCCAAGCCAGGCTTCAGCAATACATGAACCATGAACTTCCAGATGTTCAAACTGTTTTTAGAAAAGGCAGAGGAACCAGAGATCAAATTGCCAACATCCGCTGGATCATGGAAAAAGCAAGAGAGTTCCAGAAAAACATCTATTTCTGCTTTATTGACTATGCCAAAGCCTTTGACTGTGTGGATCACAATAAACTGTGGAAGATTCTTCAAGAGATGGGAGTACCAGACCACTTGACTTGCCTCTTGAGAAATCTGTATGCAGGTAAGGAAGCAACAGTTAGAACTGGACATGGAACAACAAAGTGAAAGTGAAGTCGCTCGGTCGTGTCCAACTCTTTGCGACCCCATGGACTGTAGCCTACCAAGCTCCTCTATCCATGGGATTTTCCAGGCAATAGTACTGGAGTGGATTGCCATTTCCTTCTGGGATCGAACCCGGGTCTCCCGCATTGTAGATAGATGCTTTACCATCTGAGCCACCAGGGAAGTCATGGAACAACAGACTGGTTCCAAATAGGAAAAGGAGTGCGTCAAGGCTGTATACTGTCACCCTGCTTATTTAACTTATATGCAGAGTACATCATGAGAAATGCTGGACTGGAAGAAGCACAAGCTGGAATCAAGATTGCCAGGAGAAATATCAATAACCTCAGATATGCAGATGACACCACCCTTATGGCAGAAAGTGAAGAGGAACTAAAAAACCTCTTGATGAAAGTGAAAGAGGAGAGTGAAAAAGTTGGCTTAAAGCTCAACATTCAGAAAACGAAGATCATGGGGTCTGGCCCCATCACTTCATGGGAAATAGACGGGGAAACAGTGGAAACAGTGTCAGACTTTATTTTTTTGGGCTCCAAAATCACTGCAGATGGTGACTGCAGCCATGAAAGTAAAAGACGCTTACTCCTTGGAAGAAAAGTTATGACCAATCTAGATAGCATATTAAAAAGCAGAGACATTACTTTGCCGACTAAGGTCCATCTAGTCAAGGCTATAGTTTTTCCTGTGGTCATGTATGGATGTGAGAGTTGGACTGTGAAGAAAGCTGAGCACCAAAGAACTGATGCTTTTGAAATGTGATGTTAGAGAAGACTCTTGAGAGTCCCTTGGACTGCAAGGAGATCCAACCACTCCATTCTGAAGGAGATCAGCCCTGGGATTTCTTTGGAAGGAATGATGCTAAAGCTGAAACTCCAGTACTTTGGCCACCTCATGCGAAGAGTTGACTCATTGGAAAAGACTTTGATGCTGGGAGGGATTGGGGGCCCAAGGAAAAGGGGACAACAGAGGATAAGATGGCTGGATGGCATCACTGACTCGATGGGCATGAATCTGAGTCAACTCCGGGAGTTGCTGATGGACAGGGAGGCCTGGCGTGCTGCGATTCATGGGGTCGCAAAGAGTCGGACACGACTGAGTGACTGAACTGAACTGAGCATGTTTATAGGGTGATGACAAAGAGCCAGTAGAAAGACAGATGGACAACACAGGAAAAAAGAAGGGAAAAAAACTGGAGGAAAGAAAACACCAAGAGACAAAATAAATCTATGTCCATATCCTAGACCACTTCACAGAACTCTAGGTTCATACTGAATACTGCCCACTAGACTCGACAAATGACCATGCACAACTTAGCTTCATAGTCTCTAATACCAAAAGGCTAAAAGTGAATCGGCACCTTAACTTTCTCTCAAACCCTCACATTTTGTTGGCGCTAACCAACTGTCCAGAATCTAACCAATTCTAACCACCATGATCATCTTCTCTCACCTTAACTATTAACCTGTCTGCCCACTTCCATCCTTGTCCCTTACAGTCCATTTTCCATGCAGCAGCCAAATTTATCTTCATTAATTATAAGACAAATCACGCCATTCTTTGGCCCCAAACTTTCAAAAGTAACGCCATTTAAGTCAGAAGAAAAGCTACTACATTGGCCTATAACATAACTGTGTGTTTTACTCACCTCATCTCTCACCCCTTACCCTCCTCTAGCCTGCCTTTGTCAGAAAGGGGTCAGGAATGAAAAGAATGTATGTCTGCTATAACTGTCCTTTCTTTTTCAAAGAAATAAAAGGAGGGCCAACGGTTGAGATGAAAAATACTGGTCATAGGTTTAAAGAAGTGGGAAGAAAACATATTGCAAGTTGCATAAGAATAGCTACTCTGCAAACATGAGCAGGTGATGACCTGAAAGAAGTAAGGATTCCTAAGGCTGTGAACCATGCATTTTAGTGGTGCCTGTTCACAGGGATGTGTGGTTTATTCCAGCCAGTACTCAGCAATCCTGGAAGAG
The DNA here is from genome assembly GCF_023091745.1 of Budorcas taxicolor. NCBI lineage: Eukaryota > Metazoa > Chordata > Mammalia > Artiodactyla > Bovidae > Budorcas > Budorcas taxicolor. The sequence goes on from NC_068919.1 coordinate 73,445,449, forward strand.
GAGCAAAAGAGACAGACAAATCCAGGTTGGGAATTATTTAGGTACAATGGAATCTAGAGTGCCTGTGTGTGTAATAGTGGGAGAGGCACAGAGAAGTGATGTTATTCTCCAGACTGGGCCTCCTCTGGGAAGGGAGCTGGGGAAACTCACCTACTATGAAGGTCTTTTGAAGCCTTTTCTAAGGAATTTTACAAACACATAAGCAGTGTAGTATAGGAAAAGTTCCCGATGTCTTAGCTTCCACCCCAAAGTCTCATTGAAAGAGTTAACACTAGATCTGTCATCTTTGCTAAAGTCTAACCAGAAGCATGAGTTTAAGCTTCCTTCCTTTAATTCATTTTAAACCTGTAAGGTTCCCAATTTAGAGTTCCACAGATTAAGAGTTTTGGGGGTTGTTAAACATAAATTCAACTTGAAAGAAGATAGGAGCTAAAAGCGTAGTTCCAGAGCGAGCTTCAAAGAGAATTTTTTAAATTCTAGCAGTTGAACTCCAAGGGAGGCCTACCTCAGTCATCACAATTTTTGTAAAAATTAACAACAGCAACAACAAATATATAGGTAAGAAGCAGTCACTTGGGAACTAACTGGATTAGAAAGTGTCCCAAAGAAAAGTCTCTTGGAGCATTCCAAAGCAATACTTAAATCCATGCCTAAAGGTCTTTGACAAACATAGTCAATGTGTTAAAAAGCAAACACATTGCTTTCCCAACAAAGATCTGTAGAGTCAGGGATATGGTCTATCCAGTAATCATGTATGGTTGTTAGAGCTGGACCATAAAGAAGGCAGAGCACCAAAGAATAGGTGCTTTTGAACTGTGATGATGGAAAAGGCTCTTGAGACACCATCCCCAAGAGAAAGAAAAGTAAAAAGGCAAACAGTTGTCTGAGGAGGCCTTACAAATAGCTATGAAAAGAAGAGAAGCTAAAGGCAAAGGAAAAAAGGAAAGATATACCTGTCTGAATGCAGAGTTCCAAAGAATATCAAGGAGAGATAAGTCTCCTCAGTGATCAATGCAAAGAAATAGAGGAAAACAATAGAATGGGAAAGACTAGACATCTCCTCAAGAAAATTAGAGATACAAAGGAATATTCCATGCAAAGATGGGAACAATAAAGGCCAGAAACAGTATGGGCCTAACAGAAGCAGAAGATATTAAGATGTGGCAAGAATACACAGGAGAACTATACAAAAAAGATCTTCATGACCTAGATAACCATGATGGTATGATCACTCACCTAGAGCCAGACATCCTGAAATGTGAAGTCAAGTGGGCCTTAGGAAGCATCACTATAAACAAAGCTAGTGGAGGTGATGGAATTCCAGTTGAGCTATTTCAAACTGTAAAAGATGATGCTGTGAAAGTGCTGCACTCAATATGCCAGCAAATTTGGAAAACTCAGCAGTGGCCACAGGACTGGAAAAGGTCAGTTTTCATTCCAATCTCAAAGAAAGGTAATACCAAAGAATGCTCAAACTACCACACAATTGCACTCATCTCACACACTAGCAAAGGAATGCTCAAAATTCTCCAAGCCAGGCTTCAATAGCACATGAACTGTGAAGTTCCGGATGTTCAAGCTGGTTTAAGATAATGCAGAGGAACCAGAGTTCAAATTCAACATCAGTTGAATCATAGAAAAAGCAAGAAAGTTCCAGAAAAAATTACTTTTGCTTTATTGACTACACCAAATCCTTTGACTATGTAGATCACAACAAACTGTGGAAAATTCTTCAAGAGATGGGAATACCAGACCACCTGACCTGCCTCCTGAGAAATCTGTATGCAGGACAAGAAGCAACAGTAAGAACTGGTCATGGAACAACAGACTGGTTGCAAATTGGGAAGGAGTACATCAAGGCTGTATATTGTCACCATGCTTATTTAACTCATATACAGAGCAAATTATGCAAAATGCCAGGCTGGATGAAGCACAAGCTGGAATCAAGATTGCTGGGAGAAAAATCAATAACCTCAAATATGCAGATGACACCATCTGCGAAGAGGAACTAAAAGCTTACAGAAACTAAAGAGCCTCTTGATAAAAGTGAAAGAGGAAAGTGAAAAAGCTGGCTTAAAATTCAGCATTCAAAAACCTAAGATCATGGCATCCAGTCCCATTACTTCATGGCAAATAGATGGGGAAACAATGGAAACAATAACAGACTTTATTTTCTTGGACTGCAAAATCACTGCAGATGGTGACCAGCCATGAACTTAAAAGATGCTTGCTCCTTGGAAGAAAAGCTATGATAAACCTAGACAGAATATTAAAAGCAGATACATTACTTTGCTGACAAAGGTCCATCTAGTCAAAAGATATTGTTTTTCCAGTAGTCACGTATGGATGTGAGAGTTGGACCATAATGAAAGCTGAACACCAAAGAACTGATGCTTTTGAACTGTGGTGCAGAAGACCTTTGAGAGTCCTTGGACTTCAAGGAGATCAAAGCAATCAGTCATAAAGGAAATCAGTCTTGAATATTCATTAGAAAGACCATTGCTGAAGGTGAAGCTCCAATAATTTGGCCACCTGATACGAATTACTGACTCATTGGAAAAGACCCTGATGCTGGGAAAAATTGAAGGCAGGAGGAGAAGGGGACACCAGAGGATGAGATGGTTGGATGGCATCACCAACTCAACGGACATGAGTTTGAGCATTCTCCGGGTGTTGGTGATGGACAGAGAAGCCTGGCATGCTGCAGTCCATGGGATGGCAAAGATTCACACATGACTTGGTGACTGAACAACAACAGAGGTCTTTGTGGATGACTTTTATCTTAACATGTTCTAAATATAGTCATCTTTGAATTTGTTAGTCTTTCAATACATAGGGGGAAAAAATCTAACTATTTTATCTCCATCAAAATTTAAATCATATGTTCATTGATCCTTGATACTACATATGTAAGGATCATTAAGTCCTCAATGTTTCTCTATAGCAGAGCACCACTTTCCATTTAAAGCAACAACCTGCCCCAGGCAATATACACAATCATGGAAATCAAAACTAAATTTATTTAAAGGTCCCAAAGTATCTTGTTGTCATCAGTAAATAAAATTCTCCCCTGACTGGGAAAGGGGAGAACAGCTCCAGAGGGAGGGGATATGACTGATTCAAGTTGTTGTATGGCAGAAACCAACTCAACATTGTAAAACAAATATCCTCCAACTAAATATAAAATAAAATCCTCCCCTGACTAACATACCTGTTCTTAGAAAGCAGACTTTCATTAAAAGCTTCTCTCAAAATCATTTTTTCGTCTTCTACTTTGTAACATGAAAGGAAATCCCATGCATATATAATAACCAAATATGTATTTTCTTGAAATTGAAAGTGGAATCCAAAGCCACACTTCTAAATTTTATCACTTCTAACCTAGTAGACATTTCTAACAAATGACCTGCAAATCCCTCACACTCAGCATCTCCTAAAAGGAACTGCCCTCTTGTCCCAGTATAACCTGCCCCTTCTTTCCCACCGTAGAAAGAGCTTTGTCATTCTCTCATCGGAATTAGCCAGAAATCTACAAGTCCTTTTGAACTCTTCTTTCTACTCTCACTCATTCATTCATTCACCAAAACAACTTAAATGTTTCAGGAACTGTACATCAGTTCAGTTCAGTCGCTCAGTCACGTCGACTCTTTGCGATGCCATGGACTGCAGCATGCCAGGAATTTTACATACAATCCCTTATTTAGCATTTCAAATGACTCTGTATGTAGGGCCTATTATCTCCATTTTATAGATGACAGTTTAGATAATTAATGCAATTTCTTAATAAAAGATAAAAAATGAACCTAGATTTGTCTGATTTCAAAGTTCAAGGTCTTTTTATAAGCCAAACTGCCTATGCTAGACCATGGGCAACTATGGGCCATGTGCCAACTCTGGCCATCTATATCTGTTTAAAGTTTTATTAGAATGTAGCAGGCTCGTTTGTTTGTATGCTTTCTATGGCTGCTTTAGCACTACAACAGCAAAGATGAGTAGTTTCAAAAGAGACATTAGCCTGTGAAGCCTAAGACAAGTATCTGGCCCTTTATAAAAAAATAGAAGATTTTGCCAGTTCTAAGCTGTATCATCCATCATATCTCTACCAACTCAGTTTATGTCTTCCTGGATTACTCCAAGAGAACCCTAACTGGTTTCTTTGCCCACAGCCTGCATCTCCTTCAATCTATCTTCCACACTGAACAATAAAATCCTTATTTATCTTATAACCATCAGCAAAAATGACCAAATCCTTCTCAAACTATACAAGGTCTTTGGCATCTTGGTACCTTTCTTCCTCACCTTCCTCCTACTTTCCATTCAAGCTAAAGTGAAATACGCAGAGAACAGCAGATAGATCAACTCAGTTCATTCCTGTGTTTTTTCACATAAGTTCCCTTTCCCTGGAAAGTACCTTAGTCTTGCCTCATTTACCTACTTGCTTTTGCATCCTGAGCTCAAGAGTCAGTTCCTCCTAGAAACCTTCCTGGATTCCTCAAGCTAAACTAGGTGAAAATTTTTTTATTATTTTTTTTCAACATATGTTCAATGAGCACATCTACCAACTGCTGCTGCTGCTGCCAAGTCACTTCAGTCGTGTCCGACTCTGTGTGACCCCACAGACGGCAGCCCACCAGGCTCCCCCGTCCCTGGGATTCTCCAGGCAAGAACACTGGAGTGGGTTGCCATTTTCTTCTCCAATGCATGAAAGTGAAAAGTGAAAGTGAAGTCGCTCAGTAGTGTCCGACTCCTAGCGACCCCATGGACTGCAGCCTACCAGGCTCCTCCATCCATGGGATTTTCCAGGCAAGAGTACTGGAGTGGGGTGCCATTGCCTTCTCCGCATCTACCAACTAGGGCTTCCCTATTGACTCCGACAGTAAAGAATCTGACTGCAATGCAGGAGACCTGGATGCAATACCTGGGATGGAAGATCCTCTGGAGAAAGGAATTGCTATCCACCCCAGTACTCCTGCCTGGAGAATTCCAAGGAAAGAGGAGCCTGGTCAGCTATGGTCCATAGTGTTGCAAAGAGTCAGACATAACTGAGCAACAGATAATTTCACTTTCATCAACTAGGCACAATACTTTGTACTAAACACATGACAAACAGGACAATTTTCAAACAGTTTTCAAACTACTGGACTGTACATCTGAAACTAATAAACCATAAAAAAGGTGCCCATAACCGGGAGTTGGTGATGGACAGGGAGGCCTGGCATGCTGCGATTCATGGGGTCACAAAGAGTCGGACACGACTGAGCGACTGAACTGAACTGAACCCTGAACTTTGGGCTCCACAAAATATGTTTCTTCATGGGATATTAAGCTCATTAAAGAAAAGGGAAGAAAAAAGTATTTTTACAAGCAAGGGTAAAGCAGATAGAAAGAACTGACCCAGTTTCCAAAATAAACATTAAGCTTCAAGCTCTCTCCATCTGGCTAAACTAAAACCAGAAATGAAAATCAGCATGTCCACACTCTATGTCCTAACTATACCACAATAGTAAAGAAAAAATTTAACATATAACTTATTATTATATCTGTGTCACCTGAAGTCTCATGTTAAGATTTATAGACAAATTTTTTAAAATTTTTTGGAGAAGTATAACAACTCTTAACCCTTTTAAAAGGTTAACAACTTTTAACCCTGCCTAGATATTCAGACCAAATATCCCTGAGTCCCCACTGGGCATTCTCCCTGGGTCCATTCCTTTACCCTGAGGCAAACATCTTTCAGTCTTCCAAGCTGCCTACCTTCTATAGGGTAAAACGCTGTTATTTCCAAAAGCTTAATTTCTTTTCTCCATAATATCCCTTGGCAGTCTTCCCTCTCAACTCATTACTGAATATATTCTGTACAAGACATATCACACTCTCTATAAAACAAAGTATGCACTGTACATGAAAAGTCCTAAACTTTTAAGGGACATCTCTTCTTTTTCCATATTAACCTCATCTCCAATAACCAGTCCAAGTCTAAGAACAGGGTCATAACTATACTAACCAAACCTCAGATATATCGAATGTCAGTACTGAAAGAGACCTTAAAAGTTATTTATTTCAATTTCTGCATTTTGCACTTGAAAAAATTAAAATCTAAAGAGATCCAAAGCCATCCAAGGTCACAAAGACCTTTGCTCCAGCTTATTCTATTAATATATTTTTACAGTCTCTGAGTCTCACCGTCTTGCATTTATTTCTGTTTCCTATGGAGCGGGGTAAGTACAACACCACACTCTCAGATTGGCTTTTATCTAAACTCCACTGAGTGTGCTAAATAAGCCCACGTACTAGAGAATATGTGTGGCATCTGTCTCCTCTGCATGATGTTGAGTGACCAGTGTGTAACTAACTGCTCCCAGGTCTCTCTTAACTACCCTCGTGGAGATCTGAATTTCCTGTCATACATATCCCACTGGCAGATGGTCCTGCTAGTTTTCTAAATGTGTTAAACCATTTTCATGATGCATTATAAACCATACCAGTCAATTATAGAAAGTTCTTAGACTGTTGGAGTATCATCAATTACAGACCATTTAAAAATTACAGTAGCATTGTTATGACTGGGTTTCCTCTCTTCCAGTTAAGCCCAGGCAGTTTTCACATTTGTAGTTTTTGTTTTGCTTTGTTTTACTTTTAAAGACTTACTTTGTATGGCATCCTACCAGGACAGATTCTGATCATTATAGACTCCATGAGTCAGGCTGCTTCAATTGGCAACTAAGCAGGCAACAATGGAAAAAGTGAAAACTGTTTTTAAATAAAATAAATACCCAAGTATTTATAGACCTTTGAAATAGGCTGTTAACATGTTTACTAACATGTATAATATTTTATAATATATTAAAACAAAACAAAGCAAATGAAAAGAAAATTTTGGTTGAACATAATTTATGGCAAAAGTTATATAAAACATTCTTATTTTATGTTTCTTTTTTTATAAAGCTGTAATGAAAAACACAAGTGTATAGTTTTTTACAATGGTTAGAATAAGCTAAAATGCAATTTATGTGATTATTTAGTAATGAAGCAAGAGCTAAGCAATTGTTTTCTTGATACTTCTGTCAGGGGGAGTGTGTAATTTCCTCGGTTCTGTCTCGTCACAGCAAAAATTTGAAGCGACAGACAAACCAGTGTTACAGCTCCATGTTACAGCTCAGCTTTATTTGGCAAGCAAAGGAAAACACACCCTTGAGGCATGTGGGCAGGCTGACCCAAAAGACGCAAAGAGAAGAGAAGCCCCGGCTCAATTTTGGCTCCTCTTTTTATGTTTTTCTCCTTCCCCTGAGCCTGCCCTATGTAAACTGGGTTGCCAGGAGGGCTGTTTGTTTTACCTGAGGTCCTCACTCTGGTCCTTGGACCTTCCTTTGTTCTATTTTCATGGACTTTTCCCTTCTTTCTTTTAGCCACCACCATTTTGGACTCCTTTTTTCTATTCTAACTACCTAACACATCTTTAAAAGAGGATTCATAAAAATATTAAGGCAAAAAGGATAATTATATCAGAAAATTTTATAACTCATGTTCCTTTGTTTTATAGCAATCAAAACAAGTCATCAGCATATGAAGGTGTTTTCTGAATAGAAAAGCAAAATTAGTCTGCTAATCTTCAGAAGAAAAGAAAGTTATTAGGGGCTCAATAATAAGATTGTATGAATGAAATGGAATAGAAAGCATTTTAGGAAGGCATCATTAAGTATTGATTTACTGAGCAAACTGGCAGAGATTACCCACATTTTGATCTAAAAAAGAAAAGGTATGCTGCTCTTCACAACTACTGCAGAACTAAACTTTGAAAATGCTCTTTTTCACAAAAGCCCTTTAGTGGTGATTAGTGACTATTAGCAGAGTAGTTAGGTTCATTCATGATTAGACAGACGAATGAGGAGGGGCTGACTGTCCTGGGGTAGTAATGGCTGCTTCCAGAACCAAGCGGGTGCACTCAAGGCATAGAGCATAGAAGAAAAGATAAATCTGAGAAAAAGAACACATGGTAATAGACCTATGTAAGAAACAACCCTTCCAGATCTGGAATCTGAGCAGAAGCAAATGTAAGCACACTAAATTTAAGCCTAAGAAATCCCTAGGTAGCAGAAAAGAGAAATACCCTGGGACACTGCTGACACAGAAGGTATCAAGAGGAAACAGAAGGTGCCTGGGGTTGAAGGGAGGCCATGGTCAAAAAATATGATATCAACAAGGAGAATCTTGAGAGTGTGGTCCAGGACAGAGTTCACACAATTCAGCATCAGGGAGAAAGAACTGAGGAGTCTGAGAAGATAGGCCGTTAAAGAAAGAAGAAGGAAAAAAAAAAAAAAAGAAAGAAGAAGGTTCCGAAAGGCTCTAGGAACTGGAATTGCTGCCATTTAAATTTTTAAACTTTGCTGGAAGGCACGAAAGTTTCAGGTGGCTTTCTCCAGAAAAAAAAGAATCGATCATTTACAAGCAGTGATTACTTTCTCAACAGAAAATAGGCAGTTGGTATCTCCATCAACCTTCTGAAAAACGTCTTTCTCAGTTATTGAGCTATAAGGTTACAGGTGGTACTTCTCAAGCAGCCAGCACAGATTGACTGGAATCCTAGCACAACTGAAAGCACAGACCTGTTTTTTATCTCCTTCCTCCCCTTGTCCATCTCACACACACACACACACACACACACACACACACACACACATGCGCACTATCTCTGGATAAGTCTGAGGCTGATAACACTTCTTAGGTTCTAAGAACACTTACTAGGTTTGTTTTCCTCTGTTTTCCTTGGTGCTGTCACAGGAAAATAATTATATTGGAAAAAAATGATATTAAGAACACAAATAGCTGCAACAGCCACATTTGGCTGATATTTCGTACACATGTGTGTAATAGGATTTGGGATTGTGGGAAGTTACTGTAACACTTCATGGCACTTAACAGTTTTCAATCATCTTCTTGGGTTGCTTCAAAGGAAGCATTCCATGAAATTACCAAGAACCCAAGGACTAAGAAGGAAATTAAAAGGCATCTCCTTGGAACACTCTGGCTACAGAAGATGGATTTTTTCAGAGGCATAAAAAGAAAACCGAACTCAAAAGATATCAGAAATTGGTTTATTCAGGTTTGAAAGGAGATATAGCAGAAACTCAAGAAGGGAAAGGATCCACTTTTTGCCCAAATCATCTTGAAATCAAGACAGGAACTGAAGAGAAGGAGACAGGAGAAAGAAATGTTGATATAGCAATATAATTGGCTATACATGAAGTAGGGAAGAAGGAGGCCAACAGCGAACTAAATGACGTTTTGAAAACTCAACTGAATCTATGTGAAAATGTCTAGAGGTGGTAGTTTCAAGCAGCCAGCACAGACTGACTGGAATCCTAGCACAACTGAAAGCACAAACCTGTTTTTTATCTCCTTCCTCCCCTTGTCCATCACACACACACACACAGACACACACACACGCACGCACGCACACGCGCGCACGTACTATCTCTGGTAAAAAACAAAAACTACAGTGGGAGAAATGGTTGTTGGTGACTCTACTGCCTCGCCTCTCAGAACTCATTATCAGGCCACATGAGAAACTTCAGGCTGGGACACCCCATGGACAGAAGAGCCTGGCAGGCGACAGTCCACGAGGTCGCAAAAGAGTCGGACAGGACTTAACAACGAAACGACAACAGCAACAATCCGCTGAAGTAGCTGCTGCACTACCACGGGCAGACAATGGAGGGCGAGCTCACCAGGCTTTCACAAAGGAATCACGGCTGCAATTCAAAGTGTGCTTTCCTCTGGCATGTGTGTTCATCAGAGATCCAAATGGGGTGCAATCAAGGACTGGAGATTTTCATTACGATCATCAGGGACAGCTTCAACTTCATTCACCATACAACACATTTGGATTGGGCACAGCATTAAGAACTGTTTAGAAGTTGAGTATATAGAGACCAAAAAAAAAAAAAAAAAGCAGACAAAGGCCATACTGTCATGGAGCTTACATTCTGAAGAAAAGGAAAACAGAGTAAAAATGGTTTCAGGCCTTGTAGGCACAATAAAGAGAAGATTAAAGGGAAGAGAACAAGAGTGACTGGCATTGCAGTGGGTAGCACTGAGAAGAGTTTCTGGAGAGGTGGTTTGATTGGAGACCTGCCTGAATTGAGGCATAAGTCAGGGGAAGGGTTTATAAGCAGTGGGGGAAGCAGTACAAGGAACCTGAGACGGTACTATTTTCTGATGTGTACAACAATATGGTTGGCATGGATTGAGTAGGATAAGCAAGAGTGGGAACGGTAAGAAGTGAGGTGAGTAAGGCAGGTGAGGGCCAGACCATTAAAGCTTTGATTGAAGGGGTGGGAGATCAGGATTTTATTTGAAATGCAATGTAAAACACTGGAAGACTCTGAACACAGGAACAATGTGTTCTTACTTTCTGAGCAGAGATTATGAGTCAAGGGTAAAAATAGAAGCAACATATAGGAGATTATTAGTTTATCTTGGATGGTAAGCTACAGAAGTGGGGAGACATAATCAAATATACTTTAATGGTAAAGTCAACAAGAGTTGTTATGAATAATGTAATACATAAGAAGAATATGAATCTAAGATAATTCCCAGGTGGGGTCTGAGAAACAAAATGAATAATGGTGTCCTTCAGCTCTACATAGATTTTATTTTTCTGTTATTGTCTTGTTGAAAAATTAAACTACGCTAATATGCCTACTCTGAAAAATAGTTTGACAAGTTCTTTTATAAAAGTAGAACACTATTTGTCCAAGAAATTTCTTTTCTGGATATTTATCCCAGAGAACTGAAAAGTTATGTCCAAACAAAAAACTATACACAAACAAGGTATGCTATTCTCCACAACTGCTTCAGAACTAAACTTTGAAAATGTTCTTTTCACAAAAGCCCTTTAGCAATGAATTTAGTGAATTTATTTATTATAATAATCAAAAACTGGAAATTATCAAAATGTCCTTCAGTGGATGAATGATTAAGCAGCAGTATACCCAAACCATGAAATACTATTCAGGAATAAGAAGGAACAAACTATTAATACACTCAACCACTTGGACAGATTTCAAGAGACTGAATGGAAAAGACCAATTTCAGAAAACCACATTTTGCATGATTCCACTTATGTAACATTTTCAAAATCACAAAATTATATAGATAAAGAACAGTTCAGTAGTTGCCAGGGTTAGGGAGGCTTGGGGGAAGGGGTGGGTGTGACATAAAGGAGATCTTTGAAGTAACAGAATAATTCTGTGTTTTGATTTCAGCAGTGGTTACAAGAATCCACAAATGTGATAATACAACACAGAGCTATCCACACACTGTATCACAGCCAATGTTGATGTTGTACTAGAGCCCTATAAGATATAACTATTGTAGGAAACTAAGGGAAGAGCACAAAGTCCTCACTATTCTTTCTTTTTTTTTTTTTTTTTTGAGTTAAATTTCTTTACAATGTTGTGCTGTTTCTGTTATACAACCAGAACCAGCTATATGTATGCACACATCCCCTCCCTCTTGAGCCTCCTTCCCACCTCCCTACCCCTACATCCCATTCCTCTAGGTTATCATAGAGCACCAAACTGAGATCCCTGGTCTATACAGCAGGTTCCCACTATCTGCCTTTTTAACACACAATAATGTACAAATGTCATTCCTACTCTCCCAATTTGTCTTATCCTCCCCTTCCACTAGACTATCTTTGCAAATTTCAGTAGTCTAATTACTTCAAAATGATTTTTTTTTACTTTACCATGTTCAAGTATAAGGCAAAATGCATTAAATAAATATTAAAAAGTAGTATAATAATAAATACTATATCTGACAAAATGTTGTCTCTGAATTTATAAAGCACCTCTTCTGCCAATACATCTTATCTGAAGATACTTCAGTATGTAGGCAGCACTTTAATTAAGAGATCATCAAGATCTTGTTGTGAGAACACTTTCCTCCTAAAAGCCTGTGGAGCAAACATCACTTGGAATTGACACTCTACCTCTCGCACTTTTAAGCAGCAAAGAGAATCTGTGTGTTCTTGTTTCTGTACCCAATTAAAAGAGTATGGAAAACTAAACACTGTTAACATCAGTGTCCAGTAACTTGCAGACATTCTGAACTCTGCAAAATACCTTATTTAGACCCAATATACTGACCTTCCACAAGTCAAATGACATTCCTAGACTCTAACATTTTTCCCATTATTGTCAAAATATAAAATTGCATAACATGGAATCTCAAAAAGGATGGCTTAGACCAAAAACAATTAACATGACCCAAAGGCTACATAGTAACACTAATCATAACTTCAGTCCTAAGGTTATTCCAGGTCTCAGAACTAGGCTTGGATAAATCATCCAAGTCAATGTGACACATGGTGTATATGGTGGTGAAGTCTCCCTAAAAATCTCCTTTTTCAACAGCTTCTTTTGCATACATTTCCTTAATGTTCTGATCTCCTGTATTGTCCAGTCTCAGTCTGATGATGGTGATAGAATACCTGGTCCTTCACTCCTGTAGAGAAGCATCCTACTCCCAAGAACATCATCAAGTCGTTTGGTACTCAGGTCTGCATGCCTCATCCTAGACACATTCATCATTGCTGAATGCTCTGACAATTACTAATCCCCTCATTCTCTCAACCTGGCATATATTCCACCTAGAATTCTGTAATGGAGACTAGATTTATAAACACTTTTACTAGTCTAAATTGTAAAAGCCTACATAAGACTATTAACTAAAACATTTTATAAACAGGCTATCTCACATCACATCCTGTCTACTTTTCATAATTTAGTGCATTGCCAACAAAACCTTTGGAATATGCCAGACACTGTCTTTCTTGATGTTGCTCTTTCTTTGGAAATAGCTCTGCTAGGAACAATGCTATAAACAGAATTAAATCAAAGAAATAACATTCTGATTTTTTTATCACTCCATTCATACTGTTTTTCATGTGCTAATACATTCTAAAGAGTAAAATATATGTTTGCATTTCTATTTTCTAAGGCTGAATAAAAATTAAAGCAAGGTAAATGAAATGGACTGAACATCCCTCTGAAGACAAAGTAGTTTCATTTTACTCCTATCCAAGATTGGAGCTGAAGAGCTGCCAACAATAATACTTTTTGAAAAAGCAGAAAAGATACTTACAGCCAACCATCATCATGGCCACTGAAAACATCTTCTCCACGTCTGTGGTAGGAGCTATGTTTCCAAATCCTATGGTTGTAAGGCTTGTCATGGTAAAGTAGAGAGAGGACACATACAGGGAATCCTTGCTGGGTCCTCCTTCCCATATCCCTGCACTGGTATTGTATCGATACGGAGTCCCAATGCTCAAGGCCAGCTGGTAGAGCCAACTGTCTATCTGGATGGTGTTCGTGACTTCATCGATGACCTCGTAGTCCCCAATGCTGTACCATATGCAGGCCAGCCAGTGAGCAACTAGTCCGAACACACAAACCAGGAGCACAAGGACGGCTGCTCCATACTCCAGGTAATGGTCCAATTTCCTGGCAACACGGCCCAGTCTCAAGAGACGCACCACTTTTAAAGAACTGAAGAGACTGCTGATTCCCTGAATAAACGAAAAGAAATGATACAACATTTTCAGAAAAGCAAAGGCTGGTGAAAACAAACAATGGCTCACCTTAATGAACTCAAGCACAATTCATATACTAAGAACATACACATACATAATACAGCTCTGACTTTAAGCCAACAAAAATGTTTAAAAGATAAAGAAAGTTTTTATGTGCAGATTCCTTCCCACAAGGAAATAAGATATTTGTGAATTATTAGACTTACAAAAAGTTTCATTAGGTAAGACCCAGTTTATTCTCATAAGGGGAGTATAAATAGCACAGAGAAAAACCAAAGAAGAAAATAGCTCAGATGCAATACACAGAGTATAGAAATAGGGTGATAAATTCAGACCTTTCATTTCTTCTTCTTGTAAAATGTTTCCTCTACTCTAAAAGATTTTATTTTATTTCTTACTTTATAAACATTATGAACAGCAAAACTTCTGAAAAAAGGAATCCTAGTTTTACTGTCAAGCAAACAGGAAATATTTTTGTGTATATTATATTAGAAGAATGAGCAAATGTCACTGCTGCTTCTACCACCTCCTGCCAGTTATGAACATCACTAAATTTGTAGAGCTGTGAAAAAGTGAAGACTTGAACCTAGAATGGGATACCTATGAAATCCTATCATCCTCTAGCAATAGTCATAGAAAAGAATACTATAAGGGAATAGCAGCAAGAAGATTCATATTCTGTTGAGAAGCTCAAAATACCAAATAGAGCATTATCCAAATGGAAACAGAGCATAGACTTTATTCAACACACCATAGACTTTATTCAGTCCATGAAGTTCCCAAAGTTACTTTTTTTGCAAAGCATGCAATAAGCCACTCAGAGAGGTTAATGTCATTCCTGATGCAGGAGAGGAAGACAAAGCAGTGACCCAGGACTCTCTCATCTGATCATCAAGTCTCACAGAGTCCATGACTTCCTTACTGCTAATTCTGTCTCCCAGAGGGGAGACAAGGAATCTAACGTAATTTGAAAGTGAAGTGAAAGTGTCAGCTGCTCAGTTATGTCCAACTCTTTGTGACTTCGTGGACTGTAACCCACCAGGCTCCTCTGTCCATGGAATTCTCCAGGTAAGAACACTGGAATGGATAGCCATTCCCTTTTCCAGAGGATCTTCCCAACCCAGGGATCAAACCCAGGTCTCCTGAATTGGGTAGATTCTTTACCTAATCTGAGCTTAATTCTGACCAACATAGAAGAACTATCTGGTAAAGTAGAACAGATGCAATATTAATGAGACTCTAACTATAGCGTTGTACAGTTACAGTGAAAAAGGTTAAGAATGCATTTTATCATACTCTATATGATGGTATATGTTTGAAATTTTAAAAAAGAAAAATGTGAAATAGAGAGAGTGAAAACAAAGAGAAGGAGAAACAGGAGACCTAGAGGAAGCAAAAGAGGAACAGGAGCATCCTGTCTCAGTTTTCAGTCTCAAGCTCAATATCCTTAGGCCTGGCTCTATTTAGATTCCTACGCTCAAAGCTGTGGCATATACATGGCCTTAAATCAATCCTTATTTCACTTGAACACTTGGGGGAGGGGAGATATTGAAATTCAAACACTTCAAAAGGGTAGCATTAATAAAATTCAGATGATGAGTGGCATCATTCAGTGACATGAGATGTTGAGAGGTAAGAAGATTCAAGAGAGTCTGGAAGCTCTCAAATCAAAGGAACTATGTAATTATGAACAAGAAGACCAAAATAAGTATTTATCAAGCATTTCTATATGTCAGGCTATGAGTTGGGCCCTGGGGACATTAAGACAAATATGCCTGGCTTCTGCTCTAAAGAAACCTGTAGTCAAAATGCATGAACTCAAACAGGGTTAAATTTAAAAATAAATACAGTGCTGTAGATGTTTTCTTCCACTTGGCTCCAATTTTTTAAAGAACCGTGGTACTTCTATTTAAATACTACAGAGAAAATTTATTTCTACTATAATATTTTTTCTAAAAACAAAGGAAAAAGACACGGAGTCTTTATCCCCAAATCAAACTAAAAAATAGCCATAACCTTCAGCTAGACTGTGAAGAATCAGGACCTACTAGAATTAAGGCCAAATGATGGAAGAACATACTCTCTTGACCTCTGATGTGGGCAGATCTCTACGAGAGAAGGTGATCCACCCTGAGGACCACCTGCTCTAGATGCCAATCAATCAAAAAGCACCATTTTCTGTAGCCATGTTCAATATCATTTCAATATTACAAAATATTTGGTAAGAATTGTAAAGGGTTCTATGATACCACTTCCTCCTAGATCTTAGTCAGCTCCCCGGCTGACATCTCTTGCAAAATCATTTTCTGGGGCTAGCCTTATCCCTGCTTCTATTATGCATTAGGATTCTCAATACAATTACCCTCAACCTCTCCTGGCTGATTTACTGCCTATCCATGTTTCAACTGACTTCAATACATGAAGGATTCACAGGTTTACTTCTTAGCACAAAACTCTTTCCCTAAATTCCTGATACAGAAGCCAAATGCCTGCTGCACATTTCCATTTAGGTATTCCATAGGTGTTCAACAGGTAAACTTCCCAAAGGGAATCTCATTTCTCCTGAATCAGTTCTTCATCTACTTCTCTTGTGAACATCACTATGAAGCCCACCCCCTTTCCTGCCACACCCAGACAGTTATCAAGTTTTGAGGATCTCAGCATTCAAACTGCTCAAAATAAATCTCAATAAATCTCTCAAAAAATGTCCCTTCTTTCCTATTCCCAAGGTCATGTCTTGGTCATGGATTCATAGATTCCTCCCTGTGTGACAGAAATAGGCTCTCCATCAGCCACCCCACCTCCATTCTCACCCCCTTTACTTATCTGATCACCCTGGATAGGCTAGCCTGGTATCGTTTTATATGACATATATATATATTCATATATATATATAAAATCATGTCCCTCTCTGACCTAAAATCTTTGGTGGCTCATTACATAAAGGATTAAGTGTTTACGCCTTACTTCTTACTCTGACATGAAAAATTCTTCAGGACCTTGCATCTGTCTATCTGGTCAGCATCTCCCCAGCAATTCCTCCCCATGCTATCTAGGCTCACACCGTGCTCAGCTACGTAAAGCTCCCAGAGTGCCCATGCTGCTTCATGCCACATTATAAGTTGTTCCCTCTGCTTAAAGCACCCTTCCCTCCCACTCTCTTGATAGCCAGGGCCTTACTTAGAGTTTGTGACAAAGACTCTCTCCTCCATATGCATTTCTCTGACATCTTCCTCCCCAACCTATCATCTACATGGTCATACTCACTGTGAAAGTTAGCTATTCTTCCTTTGTGTTATTATATACTCTTTGCTCATCTATATTACAATAATCATCACAATAGTACTTTATTACAAGTCTCTGTGTGCACAATATGCCAGGAAATGTTAAATCACTTGAAGAACATACCTAGTATCAATCACAAAGCTTGTTGTTGATATTATTCAGCTGCTCAGTCATGTCCAACTATTTGCGACCCCATGGACTGCAGCACACCAGGATTCCCTGTCCTTCACCATCTTCCAGAGCTTGCCCAAACTCATGTCCATTGAGTCATTGATGCCATCCAACCATCTCAACCTCTGTTGTCCCCTTTTCTTTCCTGCCCTCAATCTTTCCCAGCATCAGGGTCTTTTCCAATGAGTCAGCTCTTCACATCAGGTGGCCAAAGTACAGGAACTTCAGCTTCAGCATCAGTCCTTCCAATGAATATTCAGGACTGATTTCCTTTATGATTGACTGGTTTGACCTCCTTGCAGTCCAAGGAATTCTCAAGAGTCTTCTCTAACACCACAGTTCAAAAGCGTCAGTTCTTGGGTACTCAGCCTTCATTATGGTCCAACTCTTACATCTGTACAGGACTACAGGAAAAACCATAGCTTTGACTGTATGGACCTTTGTCAGCAAAGTAATGTCTCTGCTTTTTAATACACTGTCTAGGTTTGTCATAGCTTTTCTTTCAAGGAGCAAGCATCTTTTAATTTCATGGCTGCAGTCACCATCCACAGTGATATTGGAGCCAAAGAAAACAAAGTCGTTTACTGTTTCCATTGTTTCCCCATCTATATTTCATGAAGTGATGGGACCAGATGCCATGATATTCTTTTTTTGAATGTTGAGTTCTAAGTCAGCTTTTTGACTCTCCTCTTTCACTTTCATCAAGAGGCTCTTTAGTTTCTCTTCACTTTCTGCCCTAAGAGTGGCATCATCTGCATATCTGAGGTTACTGATATTTCTCCTGGTAATCTTGATCCCAGCTTATGATTCAGTCAGCCTGGCATTTCACATGATGTACTCTGCATATAAGTAAAATAGGCAGGAAGACAATCTACAGCCTTGAAGCATTCCTTTCCCAATTTTGAACCAGTCTGTTGTTCCATGTCCAGCTCTAAGTTTTGCTTTTTGACCTGCATACAGGTTTCTCAGGAGGCAGGTAAGGTGGTTAGTTTATGCAGTTTATTCCCATCTCTTTAAGAATATTCCACAGTTTGCTATGATCCACACAGTCAAAGCCTTTAGCATAGTCAATGAGGCAGAAGTAGATGTTTTTCTGGAATCTCTTGCTTTTTCTATGATCAAATGGATTTTGGCAATGTGATCTCTGGTTCCTCTGCCTTTTTTCAATTAAACCCAGCTTGCCAGCTTGTACATCTGGAAGTTGTTGGTTCATGTACTGTTGAAGCCTAGCTTGGAGGATTTTGAGCATGACCTTGCTAGCATGTGAAATGAGTGCAATTGTGCATTCATTTCAACACTCTTTTGCATGGCCTTTCTTTGGTTTTGGAATGAAAGCTCACCTTTTCCAGTCCTGTGGCCACTGCTGAGTTTTCCAAATTTGTTGGCATATTGCATTGCAAAGCTTGGCACACAGTAATATGTTAAGCAATCAATATATTCAGTAATGTATGAAAAACTTTTTACAACACAAGTATTTGTGAGTGTGATGAATTGAATGTGTCACGGGGCAGGGAGGCAGCATAGTTAACAATCCTATATGATAGGTATCACTACTAAAATATAGCCTAGAAAAATTAAGTACAGTAATTTGGCTAAGTTTATGTAACTGGTAAGAGGAGGAGCTGGATTCAATTATAGATAGTCTCATCCACACTCCTTGTTCCTAACCACTTCACTATCTGACCTCATTCTAAACATCACTGTATCTAGAGCATAATATATTATTTAACTAATCACATTAGTACCCACAGTATTGGCTAAAACACAAGCATTCTCTAGAAGACTGAATCAAGAAGAGTAAATAGCTTGCTTTCCTCTTATTCCCACCCAGGCACAGCAGTGACCCCCTTAGGAGTCTGTGAAGGCCCTAGAACCCTGGAGAATCTATAGTTCTCTAACATGGACCAACTCATTTCATCCTCACAATATCAGGACTCCTATATCCATTGTTCATAGGAGGACACTGAAGCTCAGACAGGTTAAACAACCTGTCAAAAGTCATACAGCTAGCAAGGAATGGAAGCATCACTCAGACCTAGTCTTCAGATTCTACATGCATTTCCCATGATAGCCAATGGCAGCACAGTCTTCCTGTCCTCAATCACAATAATCATTGCAATAATAATCTTCCTAGAAGAATATCAAGTGTATCCTCCAGGAGATCATCATAGACATTAAACACAGTCTCTTCTACTGGCCTTCCAGGTCCACAAGTCCATCTCTAAACAGCTGGGTCATTTCCAACCATGACTTTGCTGAACAATAATGTTCCAGTCAAACCAAACTTTTTGTTCTCAAAAACAACCCCAAAATTTCACCTTTTAGTTTGTCCACAGTATCCCTTTCATCTACTTATGAAACCAGAAACTGTTATTCAAAATAAGTAATACAGATATAAGGAAGTTTGCTTTATTTGGAAAGGTTTTTTTTCCAACTATATCATTCTCCATTGTTTTGCATCCAAAAAAATTTACTGCAATCACTATAATCAAAACTCAAAGTTAAATGACTTTCTTTTAAAACTTGATAAAATACTTAAAACTTGAAACATTCCAAATGTTCATCTCTGGTAGAAATGATTTTAAAAGTCATTGCATATTTACTTGATGAAATACTATCCAGAAATAAACAAGAACAAACTGGAAGTATATGAAATAACAAGAATAAATCTAAAAAGTGTCATATTGAACAAAAGAGTATATACTGCATGATCCCATTTATAAAAGTTTATAAACAAATGGAACTACTCTTAGGGATTAGAAGTCATTAGAAGTCAAAATGGCTTTCTTTGTTTGGGGAGGGATTGTGACTATGTAAGGCCTGAATAGGCTCTGGCAATATTCTGTTTCCTAATATGGCATTACTAGGAATTACTAGGTGTGTTTGCTTTGTGAAAATCCCTCGAGCTCTACTTATGATTGTAAGATTGATGGAATTTTTAAAGTATAGTATATTTAAATATCAGGAAAAAAGTGTTAAGAAAAATCCATTAGTTACTGTTGTATCATTAGGGTTAACATTTCACCACAGTACATAATCTGGATTAATGATTTCCTCTGCATCATATGATTTGGAGAGAGGAGAAGAGGAGTCATACTCAACTCAATCCAAAATAAGATTTCACTTATTTTATAACTCACCCTCATAACTTTAGATTGGGTCTCAAATTATACTTAATCCACTGTTAGGAATTTTAATTTAACCCATGTGGTAATACTGGATACTTTGATTGTCCAAAATAAAATTACTTCCTTCTGTACTACCACCTATTTATAACAAGCTCTTGATTCTGTACTTTGAACCAGTTTTGTCTGCTCATTCATTTTCTGCTTAATTTCACTGCATGCTTTCCAATGTCTTCTGTGCCCTCATCTCTACTCCAGTGGCATTCTGCCTCTATCCCAACCTCTGAGCTCTTAGCTCACAAATCCCTGGGGTTCCACTGGTGAAAGAGAATATCAAACACATCAAATGCACAATAGAACACAGCAGGGCTAATGGAGAACTTTCAGTCATCAGCCTTCCCTTCTAGCCAATTTCCCTACTTGACAAGCTCCTTAAGCCATGAGAGCACAGAGAACAATATCCTGGAGATATCTCAGTGTTATTTACTCTTCAAGGTATTTTTGTGGATTCCCACATTAAAAGTACATGGGGTGTCATTAGCATAAAAATAATGTCTTGCAATGATAAATCCATTTAAAATATAACTCAATTCTCTCAATCAAGCCAAAGATAATAGATAACTCAGCTAGTATTCTTTCCTACCTTCTTTCCCCATTGTTTCATAAACAGAAAAGGAGTAATCAAATAACTTATCCAAGGACATACAACAATTAAGTGGGGCTGCGAGAACAGGAATACAGCTTTATAATATTCAGTTGCTTGGTTTTCCACCTACATCTAACATTCTCTCATATAGGATGTATAGTAGATTGTTTGAAAAAAGCAGCTGCAGTCATTTCCTTCCCTGTATCTATACCCTTTAGCCACATGGCTTTGCAACTTCTCCCAACAAAAGATAGACTCTATTTCCATATCTTGACTTGAGTCTAGACTGGCTTTATAATCTACTTTGGCCAACAGAATATAGTGTAAGTGACATTTGTGCCAGTTCCAAGCCTAGACCTCAAGAAGCATAACCTCTAATCATGGTCTTAGAACCTATGGCCACTCTAAGTTGTCATATGAAGAATGGCAACTAGTTTTGAGGAGGATGAGAGGTCATAAGAACAGTCCTTTAAGTTATCCATGAGCCATCCCAGATCAGCTAGCCACCAGCCATCTTAGCAATCTACCATGGATGCATGGGTGAACGTAGTTGAAATGAGCCAAACCTAGCCAAAGCCAGCAGAATTACTCAGAACACAGACAAATAAGTCAAATAAATGGTGATAGAACTATCCATAAAGTTTTGGAGTAGTCTGTCATGCAGGGAAAAAAAGCTAACTGACACAAATGTGAGGAAAGAATATGTATTTATGAGCACATTATTTCATACTTGTATGACATAAAATGGGGGCAAAATAAATACATATTTGGCATCTGGTCCCATCACTTCATGGCAAATAGATGGGGAAACAGTAGAAACAGTGACAAACTTTATTCTTGGGGTCTTCAAAATCACTGCAGATGGTGACTGCAGCCATGAAATCAAAACACGCTTGCTCCTTGGAAGAAAAGTTATGACTAACCTAGACAGCATATTAAAAAGCAGAGATATTACTTTGCCAACAAAGGTCCATCTAGTCAAGGCTATGGTTTTTCCAGTAGCCATGTATGGATGTGAGAGTTGGACTATAAAGAAAGTTGAGTGCTGAAGAATTGATGCTTTTAAACTGTGGTGTTGGAGAAGACTCTTGAGAGTCCCTTGGACTGCAAGGAGATCCAACCAGTCCATCCTAAAGGAAATCAGTCCTGAATATTCTTTGGAAGGACTGATGCTGAAGCCGAAACTCCAGTACTTTGGCCACCTCAGGCGAAGAACTGATTCACTGGGAAAGATCCTGATGCTGGGAAAGACTGAAGGTGGGAGGAGAAGGGGACAACAGAGGTTGAGATGGTTGGATGGCATCACCGACTCAATGGACATGAGTTTGATTAAACTCCAGGAGTTGGTGATAGACAGGGAGGCCTGGTGTGCTGCAGTCCATGGGGTCACAAAGAGTCGGACACGACTGAGTGACTGAACTGAACTGATAAAGAAGTCTCATTTTAACAAGACAGTCTCCTAAATAGATAAGATATGAATGTATAAAATAAACTTTAATATACAGTTGGTAGATAAGAAATGGCAACCCACTCCAGTGTTCTTGCCTGGAGAATCCCAGGGATGGAGGAGCCTGGTAGGCTGCCGTCTATGGGGTCGCACAGAGTCAGACATCACTGAAGCGACTTAGCAGCAGCAGCAGCAGCAGTTTACCTTTTGTGTTGAGAAATATGTCACTATCTTGCCTTGTAAGAATTTATCATGATAAATTCAACAGAAAAATAATAGAATTCTATATCACCAAAACTACCATTTAATGGGAAAATCTATAATCACTTTTTAAAATCCAGATGCATATCAGGGTTATCTTGGAATTTTTTTTGAAAAATTCAAAGCTCAGTTATTACTTTTTTTCTCCAAAGTTCCAGATATGTTTCTAATGAGCAGCCATGTTTAAAAACAACTGGACTCTATGATGATCTTCTACCTTTACCTAGCTTGTTTCACTTCTTCTATTTCATATTCAATGCTCCCATTTCATTTAGTTTATATTTTCCAATTGCTCCATCTATATTTTTATGTTCTTTTGCAAGGCTTTATCAAGCGTAGTAGAAAAGCTTTTGTATACTATATATAAATAGTCTGTATACTATATATATTTTAGAAAACTTATGAATTTTTGCCTCACTAAAAAACTTATGACATTTTGATTCCACTTATTTGACTTAGCATGAACAGAATGTTAGATTTCTAATTTAAACAATGGATATGTAAAAAGCAACAAAGTTTTACTGTATAGCACATGGACTTATAGTCAATATTTTATAATAACCTATAATGGAAAATAATCTGAAAAATAACATATGTGTATATGTATAACTGAATCTCCTTGCTGTGCACCTGAAATTTGTAAATCAACTTTACTTCAATAAAATGTATATATTAAGAAAAAATGATATAGGGCAGAAATCACTGCTTATGAGTAGAGGAACACAAGGCATCTTCTTCCTCAGGATCTGACTTCAGAGCAGTCTTTATTGCAGTCCTCAGAGCTATGTTCCTTGTGAACTTCCCACCAGGGGACAAATCAGAAGTGAGCAAATAAGACTCAACCGGCTGGTACTGAATCCATCCTACTCTGAAAATCTTAATAACTGAAATTGTCTAGCCCCATACTTAGCTTGGACACAGAGAATTGAAACCATAATTAACCATCTATATTGACATGACTTGGTACTATTCGTGTCTTCCTTAGCATGATCGTATTCTTCAGGACTTCTGCCAGGCAAATAGTTTTATTATGCACTATAGGAACTACCCAAAGACCCATTAACTCTTCAGTAGAAAGCATCAACAGTTTAAGCCCTAAGATTCTTTGAACTTTTTGCCTCAAAATCATCACCTTACTGTTTCCACCAATCCTGGACTATGATTGATTCTTAAACCTTACCCAATTCTAAAAAAGCCTACCCTCCTAAACCTTTCCTGATTTAAAAAGTGAAGTGAAGTGAAGTGAAGTCACTCAGTCGTGTCCGACTCTTTGCGACCCCGTGGACTGTAGCCTGCCAGGCTCCTCTGTCCATGGGATTCTCCAGGCAAGAATACTAGAGTGGGTTACCATTTCCTTCTCCAGGGGATCTTCCCGACCCAGGGATCGAACCCAGGTCTCCCGCATTGCAGGCAGACACTTTAACCTCGGAGCCACCAGGGAAGCCCAAGATCCACCTTAAATCACACTTCCAGTTCCCAATAAATTCTCTCATTTTCTCAGAAGACACTATCAAATGTCTGAGATGCTACCAAATCTTTGCAAGATAGTGTTCTCCCATCAAATGGTAAGCAATAAACACAGCTCAGCTTTGTCTTATCAATGAATTGTGTTTGTAGTTCTAGCTTTTGATTCTTCATGCCCTACCTAACTTAATACCTATAATGACAATACAACTATAACTTTCAGAGTTCCATAAGAGATAGGCTCAGAATTGTATCAGTCAGGGAACCCTTAAGCTATGGTGTCCTTGTCAAGTTATTTATAGCTCATTAAAAGTTCTTTGCAGTTCAGATGAAATTTACCCATTTTATATATCTATATATATATAATATTACTTTAAATCTAAGTAATATTGCCTAGAAACACAGATAGCATATTTCCTTCATCAGTTCCCAGAGAGGAAGAATGGAAGACAGCTGACCAAAGGTAAAGCTGTCATGCAGGAGAAATGGTTTTTAACCCTTTATTAAACAAATTTCTTAAGGATAAAAAATTTCCATATAAAGGTAACCATGTTTCCTGTGAGTTAGCATGTGTTATGTGAAAGCAGAGATAAAATTATAGTATAAAATAAAGTAATAAAAAGACTAAATGGAGTAGGAATGGAAGTTTAGAACTTCCTTCAAAGAAGAATGAGGAAATGATGAATTCTCAGCATAGTGATAATTATTATACAAATAGTAAAGAGCAATTTCTAAGCAAGTATCCATGGTTAATTAAGGCAAAATTTTTAAGTGTTATAGTATACATATTGTAATATATTTCACCCTTCTTTGCCTTTATATCAGAGTCATTTCCTAATGCTTAACAACAGGAAGCATTTACCACGAATGAAGATCAGTACACATAAAAATTTCTATTTATGTAAGCAACAAAAATCTAATAAAGGAATCTCACTGCTGTCCTCTTCGCTTATAACTTTCTATCCTCCCAAAGCTAATTTACTCAGTTAAACAGATTGTTTTGTCTCTGTATAAAATTAATGCAAAAGAATATATTCCTGGAATATCACCAGTTTTTTCAAATATAAGAAGGATATCTATCTTTAAACCTTCTTATTACCCAAACTTCATAACATTCTGTGCCACCAATCCCACTTGGAAAAGAATTTAAAAGTCCAACCTACTGCTACTCTGCTCCAATTTGAAATCTGTGGCTGATTCTCATCCATTTCCCAAATCCTTTCCCCATCTCCTCTTTCACACTGACTTCTCTTTTATTCACACTTTTAAATAGTTTGTGCGAAAGTTTTACTCTCAAGCTAGAAGGTAGGTACATTTGAGTTCAGTGACTAAGCCTTGTACATCTTTGTATTGTTTGTCCACAATGCTTTGTACTCATAGTGAGAGATCCCAGCTTGGGGACCTAAACCCTTTGGTAACCCCTAAACATGTATTGAAAGTTGGTAGGGTAGGACATCTGACTGGAAGATTATTTATATGAAAATTCATGAAAAGAAACTTATGAATGGAGAGTTGAGCACAGTAGCCAAAGGATAATGCTAGATTTTCTGAGTGGAGGATTTGGGGTCACAGATAAGATTGTGTCACAAAGATTGCCCTTGTCCCTGTCTTTTTCATTACTAACAAGAAATGGTTTATGTCTCATTCACTTCAATAGAAATATATATAGTGTGACAACTATGTTCCAGGAACTTCAAATCCAAGATATTAGGAAGATAAAATCTTTGCACTGAAGAAGCATAACATCTATTTTTTATTCCACCAGAAATGAGCACGGGGCCTAACCCTTGGTTTTCTAAAGATCTTTGTTGTATTTGACCTCTTAACTTGACATAAAATTGAAGCATAAAAACTAGAGTCACCCGTAAACCTTCCCCTGAGCATACAGATGAAAGATGAGTGTTAGTAAACCACTAATCCAATCCTCAATAAAAATATAAATGTTTTTATTGTTATTAGAAGCTCTAGGATTACTAGTGGGCTTTCTAAAGTAAAGACCTGGTAGTTAACTAGGACTTAAAATTGCAGCTAAAGTTTTTAAAGCAAGCTACTAAGAAACTAAAAAGAAAAAAAAAAAAACTTAAATAGAGAAAATCCCATGGAGAAGGTAACATCCTCCCAGAAATAATATATTTCATCACAGATAATATATGTGATAAAAAACAGCACATCCAGAAACATCTTATACTTTTCAGAGTTAAGTAAATTTCAGTGATAAAGAGGAATGCTATATAAATGATAAAGGGATTAATTCTCCAAGAAGGTATAACAATTCTTGCATGCATGAACCTAACAAAAACTAATAGAGCTTCAAGTACAAATGAGGTTAATCCACTACTATCTTTACAGACTTCAACATCCCTCTGTCAGAGACAGTCAGATCTAACAGGCAAGAAACCAGTAAGGACATAGTGGAAGGCAATGGCACCATCAATCAACAGTCTATTATTGACATCCTTGACTACTTTATACAATAACAGCAAAAAAAAAAAAGCTGATGTGAAACATTTACCAATATAGACCATATCCTGGGCTATAAAACACACCTTAACAAAATTAATACAACAGAAATCATACAACAGCTGCTTTTGGATCACAGTGAAATTAAACTAGAAATCAATAACAAATATAACTGGAAAATACAAAACTATGTAGAAATTAAACAACACATTTATAAGTAAAATATGTATCAGAGAAGAAATATCAAGAAAAACGTATTGTTCTTTGTATTAAATGAAACTGAAAATACAACTTACCAAAATTTGTGGGATGTAGCAAAGCAGTACTCAAGAGGAAAATTTACAGCTTAGAATGCATATATTAAAAAGTAATAAAGAAGTAAAATCAATAACCTAAATTTCTAAGCTTAGCAAACTAGAAAAAGAAAAGCAAATTAAATCCAAAATAATAAGAAGAAAAAAACATATTAAAATTAGAGCAAAAATCCATGAAATTGATAACAGGAAATCAGTAGAGAAAATCAACAAAATTTTAAAAGCTTTTTCTTTGAAAGCATCAGTAAAATTGTAAAACCTCTAGCCACACTAACCAAGAAAAAAAGAGGACATAATTACTAAAATGAGAAATGAAAGATAGGACATCACTACAGACACTATAGACAATTAAAGTGCAACAATTGCAATAATAATAACTATAACAATAATAGAACAATATGAACAACTCTGTAGCCATAAATTTGATAATCAAAATGAAATGGATCAATTCCTTGAAAGACACAATCTACCAAAACTCAAATATACACACAAAAATAATTATTTGAAGAGAACTATATCTATTAAACAAATTGAGTCAATAATTAATAATCTTCCAAAACACATAACCCCATAGCCAGATTAACTCATGAGTGAATTCTACCAAATATTTAAGTAAAAAATTATACCAGTTCTCTACAGTCTCTTCCAGAAAAGAAGCAGAAACAATACTTTCTAACCCAGTTTTAAGAGGCCAGCTTTACTCAAATACCAATACTCAAATACACAAACACAGTATCTGAAAAGAACACTACAAATGAATATCTCTAATACATAGATGCAGAAATCTCAACAAAACACTAGCAAATCAAATCCAACAATATATAGAAATAATCATACAGTATGGCCAAGAAAGATTTATCCTAGGTATGCATGGCTGGTTCAACAATCAAAAATCAATTAAGGTAATCAATAACATCACAGACTAAAGAAGAAAAAGTCATATGTTTATATCAATAGATGCAGAAAAGGCATTTGACAAAATGCAGCAATTACTCATGATAAAAAAAAAAGTCTCAAAAAGCTAGCTACAGAGAAGAATTTCTCAACTTGAAAAAGAACATACACAAAACCTTACAGATTATATCATATCATTTTAAAAAAAGGAAATAACAGGTATACAGATTAGGAAGGGAAAAAAATATCTTTCTTTAGAGATGACATAATAGTCGGACACAGAAAATCCAAACAAACTGACCTGGGGGTGGTGGGAGGAAGGAGGAGTCTGGAACTAATTAGCAATTAAAGGAAGTTTGCAGGATATATGGTCAATATAAAAAAGCCAATCACTTTCCTGTATACCAACAATGAACAAGTGGAATTTAAAATTTTAAACACGATACCATTTATATTAGCATAAGAAACTTAGGTATAAGTCTAACAAAATATGTACAGCCTGTACACTAGGAAACCTATGAAACTGATGAAAGAAATCAAAGAACTAAATAAATGGAGCAATTATGGACAGAAACATTTAATATTGTGAAGACGTCAGTTATTCTAGACTTGATCTAAAGCTACAATGTAATCTCAATCAGAATTCCATTAAATCGTTTTGTATATATCAATAAACATTGTAAAGATTATATGAAAGAATAAAAAATGTGCAAAATAGCCAACACGGTACTGAAGGAGAACAAAGTCAGAGGACAGACACTCAACTTCAATACTTGCTATAAAGCTGTAGTAACCAAGACAGTGTGGTACTGGTGGAAAAAAAAATAAACAAATGGATCAATGGTACAGAATAGAGAGCCTAGAAACAGAACCCCATAAATATAGTCAACTTACCTTTGACAAAGGAGCAAAGGAAATACAACAAAGAAAAGATCGTTTTCAACAAATCTTGATAGAACACATGGACATCCAATGGAAAAAAAAAATGAATCTAGTCACAGACCTTATACCCTTCAAAAAATAAAATAAAACAGATCATAGACATAAACATAAAACACAAACTGTAAAGCTATAAGAAGATAACATGGGAGAAAATCTAGGTGACCTTGAGTAATCATTTTTCAGATATACCACCAAAGGTACAATCCATGAAAGAAATAATAAACTTGAATTCACTAAAATTAAATATGTTGCTCTGTGAAAGATACTGTCAAAAGAATGAGAAGACAAGCCACAGACTAGAGGAAAATATTTGCAAAAGACATGTGCAAATAACAAAGGAGTATTACCCAAAATATGCAACGAACTCTTAAAACTCAACAATAATAAAATTAACAACCCCATTAAAAATGAGCAAAAGATCTGAACAGACACCTGACAAAAGGAGATACTCAGATGGCAAATAAGCATATGAAAATATGTTCATATATCACTGTGTGTGCATGCTAAGTCACTTCACTCATGTCTGACTCTTTGTGACCCCATGGACCACAGCCCAAGCAGACTCCTCTGTCCATGGGATTCTCCAGGCAAGCATCCCGGAATGGGCTGCCATGCCCTCCTTCAGGAGATCTTCCTGCCTCAGGGATCGAATCCATGTCTCTTACATCTCCTGCTCTGGCAGACAGGTTCTTTACCACTAGGACCAACTGGAAAGTCCCCTCATATATCATCAGAAATTTTCAAATTAAAACAAGATATCACAAGTCCTGGAATGGCTAAAATCAAAAACATTAATAATGCCAAAAACTGGTGAGAATGTGAGTCAATAGGAATTGTCATTCATTGTTGGTGGAAATGCAAAATGGTGAAAACCACTTCGAAAGATAGTTTGGCAGTTTATAACAAAACTAAACATTTTACATGATCCAGCAACCTTGCTATTTGATATTCACCGAAACGATCTGATAACTTACCCCAAAGGTTTTGCCTACACAAAAACCTACACTCAAAAGTTTATAGCAGCTTTATGCATAATTACTCAAATTGGGGAGCAATCAAAATATCCTTCAGTAGTAGGTGAATGGAAAAATAAACTTGATATGTCCAGACAATGGAATATTACTCAGCACTCAAATTAGCTATCAGCCATGAAAAAACATGGAAGAACCTTAAATATTATTAAGTGAGAGAAGTCAATCTGAAAAGGCTTTCTACTGTAGGATTCCAACTATATGACATTCTGGAAAATGCAAAACTATAGAGATAGTAAAAGGATCAGTGGTTGCTAGAGGTTAGGAAGGAAGAAGGGATGAAGAAGCAGAGCACAGAGCTTTAGGACAGTGACACTACTCTGTATGATACTACAATATGTCCTTATGCATTTGTCAAAATCCATAAAATGCACAACAGCGCCATGAGTGAACCCTACTGTAAACTATGGACTTTGAACAACCTGATGTGTCAATGTAGTTTCATTCTAGTGGGGGGTGTTGATAACGAGGGAGGTTATGAATGTGTCGGGGCAGCCTCTATTATGGGAAGTCTCTGTAGCTTCTTCTCAATTTTGCTGTCAACCGAAAACGGCTCTTTTAAAAAGTCTTATTATCACACTAATAACAAAAATCAATAATTATAAGGTGACTTGGCAATGTTTCTATGGATTTAATAAGACTAAAACTAGTAAAACTAAAAACAAATATTATGAAATCCTCTCCTATACCACTCAAACATTATTTTTAATTATCTAAAGGTTTTAATGAAAAAGTAATGATGATCAAATTATAATAAATAGCAATTTCCAATATATCCTTAATAGAGGGTCTGAAATTTCTCAAAAGTGACAAAATAAATATATGAATACAATTAGCTTTGATTTCCAATTTTTTGATACCTAGATAAGAGATAAAATTTGCCATATAAACAGATATGCTAAAATGAAATGATGTATGTGCCCATTTTTCATTGGAAGGACTGACGTTGAAGCTGAAACTCCAATACTCTGGCCACCTGATGCAAAGAGCTGACTCATTTGAAAAGACCTTGATGCTGGGAAAGATTGAGAGCAAGAGGAGAACGGGACAACAGAGGATGAGATGGTTGGATGGCATCACCAACTCGATGGACATGGATTTGGGTGGACTCCAGGAGTTGGTGATGGACAGGGAGGCCTGGCATGCTGTGGTTCATGGGGTCACAAACAGTCGGACATGACTGAGCGACTGAACTGAACTGAACTGAATGTGCCCATTTGACAAGCATAAATCAAGAAAAATTATAATTTAGAAAATGATTTTCCTAAACTTTTCTGGAAATTAAAAATATTTGTAATACTTCCACCTATCAGTTTCTGGCTCAATCATTTTGTCTCCTGAAACAGTGCATTAGTGATCACTTTTCCAATTTCAATTTGTTCTACCTGGTTTACTGTGTTTACCACTAATACCATTCATTGTCCCCTGAATTCCCCAAGTATCATGTTTCCTAATTACTTTTATTCTACCAAGCTGTTTGTCACCTGCAGCTGCCCCATATTTCTATGATGTCTTATAATTCAGTTCCCCCTAACCTCCCAGAAATCAAGCTCCCTGGACCTCCCAGAGCTGTGTTCAAATACTACAAAAGAGTTTGTTTTTATTCCTTAGATTCCTGTGATAGTGTCTTTTACCCCCATTATATTATCTAGGAAATTGACATTTCTTTTCAAACAGAATTCTTTCCTTCAGTGGACTCTATCTTCCCAGCCTCATAGTTCTCTTAAAGAATAGCATATCCAGTTAGTGAATTCCTAGTAAATCAAGTTGTCTTCAGAAAGCATGTCATCTGAGACACTCTTGAATATGAAAATGTCATTACATCCTAAACTATTTTGTACCGTATCATGTTAAAGGAGTAAGGTGTGATCTTCAGACTCACATTCTCCTATTCCCAAGCTACCAGTAGCTCAATTCCTCATTTTTAAGTTCTATTTTGTTTTATGTCCTTGTATAATCTACTAAAACCTTACTAACACTTTATTGCTTCAGGTTGGTGAGTCACCAATATGCAGTAAGCAGTGAAGAAATGCCAAGGAGATGGAACTCATTCCTAACCATCACAGGGCTTGTCGCCAAGCTGAAGAAATAGACACACACAAGTGAAACAATAATATCCCCTCAAACATGCACAATTCTACAAACAAAAATCATTCATATCTATTTTTCCATCAACTCTTTAAAAACATCTTGTGAAGTAAAAATGTCAAGCATCCCTTCCCTTTTTTTTACAGATATGGAAACTGAAATCTATAGTCACCATCCCAAAGGCTCACAATAAACAAAGTCCTAAAGAAGCCACCCAATAATTGAAAGAGAAACTTGAAAAAACTGTGGAACCAAAATGTAAGACAACTCTAGTTTGAAAAATGAGAAGGCTAACAGAGGCCCTTGATTTATTTAGAAGGGCAAAGATACTTATAAGTCAAATACTGGAGATAAAGATATTAAGAGCAATCAATTAATACAAAAACTTCCAATCCATTAGAGGGAATCCAGAAGATTTTTAAAATTCAGTTAATCCAAAAAATGGCAGAAAAGAAGAAGAAGAAAGTAAAAAAGAGAGAGAAAAGTGAATAAAACACACTTTAGAGTGGAAAATAAGATGGTCTACCTAAAGCAAAAAGTAATTAATTACAATAAATGTAAACAGACTAAAGTTGCCAGTTAGAGAAACTCTCAGAATGTATAGGCTATTTACAAAAGATACAATTAAAGTATAATGATCTAGAATGATGAAAAGTTAAACACTAGAAATACATATAACAAGTAATATACAAATGCTAGTTTAGCTCTTAGTATTAAGCCAAACAAACTTTAAGGGGTAAATAAAGGCATTGTCAGTTACAAGAAAAGTTGGAAAATAATGTTGAGAAAATTTTCCAGAAAGTATAGCAAAAAGATAAAGGATTGGAAAATAAGGAAAGAGGGGAAAAGGAATTAGAAAAGTCTACTAGGTGTTAGAACAAAAGGAATTTCAACAAGAGAGAGAAAAGAGAAGAGCAGGAAAGGAGATGGTGAAAAATCATAAGAAAAAATATTAAAACAGAAGACATGCTTTCCAGATTGAAAAAGACTACCCAGACACTGCCCAGCAAAACAGATGAAAATGGACTCACAATAAAGCATAGCACTGGA
This sequence comes from Budorcas taxicolor, assembly GCF_023091745.1. NCBI lineage: Eukaryota > Metazoa > Chordata > Mammalia > Artiodactyla > Bovidae > Budorcas > Budorcas taxicolor. Next base: position 73,478,224 of record NC_068919.1, read on the forward strand.
AAGATTCAGAATCCTAAACAGAGAAGATATATCAAATTTCCAGAAAGAGAAAATAGGTCACAATGCCTCAAAGTTTCTTACGAGAATTATTAGAAGGTACACTGTAATGGAACCATGCCCTTCAAAATCTGAGGAGAAATTATCAATGGCCTAGAATATTACAGATAGTCAAACTGTCCATCAGGTGGGAGAGTAGGATGAAGAGAGATCTGTTTCAGAAAATGATGTTGATAGAACATTGCTTGCATCGATGCAAGGAAGGGAGGTTTAGACAATTGGCAAAGAGTTTAGTGGTGGAGTGAGTGATGAGTAAAACAAAGCAAATGATGAGACCAGACAAGTATCAACTCTCAGGAAAATGGGAAGTGCAGAAGAGGAAAAGTAATCACAGTATGTTGAAGGTTTCAGTTATAAATGAGCTTCCCTTGTGGCTCAGCTGGTAAAGAATCTGCCTGCAATGAGGGAGACGTGGGTTCAGTCCCTGGGTTGGAAAGATCCTCTGGAGAAGGGAAAGGCTACCCACTCCAGTATTCTGGCCTGGAGAATTCCATGGACTGTATAGTCCCTGGGGTCACAAAGAGTCGAACACAACTGAGCAACTTTCACTTTCACTTTCAGTCATAAATAGCATATTTGTAGACATAATGATATAAACACTATTTATGGAACCAAAAGGATGATATATCTATATTGTGAGAATGAGGCAATGGAAATCAGTGCATGGATACCGTGAGGGCAGGGACAAAGAGGCTGAAACCTCCAATTTGATAATAAGAAGTCAAAGACAAGTCCCAAAACTGAAAAACCAAAAGGAGTAAGTACACAGTCTTGCTGTTTGGTGATGGAAGCAAATATTAAAAGAATCCCCTAGACAGTCTGAAAGTGGTTGTCTCTAGGGTCTTCTCTTTTAAAAAATTAGATACTGCCAATCATTCTTCATGTAAGTTTTACCAGTATTCCCTTGAGCAATGTATAAGAGACTTCATACCATCACTGTATCAATTCAGATCCCTTACTGAGCGATGCCAAGTCAGGGTTAGATATGCAAGACTTTCACTGAGATAAATGCCTATGAAGGAGAAAGGAGGGAGGCGTCTTCAGACCACAATGCATGTCTGAAACCTATGAAGATGGAAGGAAGAATTGTGTAGAAAGAGCCTCAACCACAGCACAGGTAAATGGGGAGTTTCAGGGCAAAAGCTGCTCAGCAGAGGAGTTCTTCGTTGAGCAGGAGTAGGCTAATTATAATATTGGTGGTGGTGGTTTAGTCGCTAAGTCGTGTCTGACTCTTTGTGACTCCACGGACTGTAGCCAGGCTCTTCTGTTCATGGGATTTTCCAGGCAATAATACTGGAGTGGATTGCCACTTCCTTCTCCAGGGAATCTTCCTGACCCAGGGATCAAACTCACGTCTCCTGCTTGGCAGGTGGATTCTTTACCACTGAGCCACCTGATAAGCCCAATCATAATATTACCACTATTCTTAGTCATTGGTTGAGTACAGCCTTGGGGAAACAGCTTTGAACTGTGACCTGCAGCAGATCAGAAAGCCACAGCAATTGTCAGTCAACTGTATTCAGTGGTATATTGGTAAATGGTTAACAACTAATGCTTTAGAAAGTTTTTTTTTTAAGCCTTTATCCATAGCATTTGCCATTTTAAAGGTGTAAATACTCCCATTGTGGCTAGTTTCAAGCTATGAGGGTGACAGTGTGATATCACTGAATGCTGAGTTTGAAAGGGATGCTAAAGAATGTCTTTTCCAAACCAGGAGCCACTTCCAGGAAGCCCCTAACTGTGCTTCATGCAGCAGGTTTCCATGAAGGGAGATCTGAGTAGTACACATTCTCAGACACCATATTCTCCCACCCAGTGAGTGTGATAACTGATGGTATGTGAGTATAGTCTATAAGTTTACTTTGCATTTTCCTTAATAAGTCTGAGGATATAGTCATATATTTATATAGTACACTAGATGCATTTATTATTATGCAATCTAATTTACTTTCTTTTCTGTGAACTAAACCAATCTTTTGATTATTTGTATTAAAGTCTTTATGCCAATGTTCTAAATAATGGAAATCCTAATGCATTGATCTTAATATATTAATCTATTTAGTAAGTGAATATATAAATACTATTATCTTATCATAAGATTAGCATTTTCAAAATTAACCCCTATCAATCCTTCCAGAAGGGAAATAAGAAATATACCTTAAAGCTGATGTAGGTGGAATTTAAAATTAGAAACAAATTACTATGATTCTTTTTTCCTTGAATTTTTAAATTAACAATTATGTGTATAGCATCAAAATACAATGTCTATACTAAACTTTCTGAAAATATTTTTTAGTATCATTAAAGTTGATTCAATGCAGAAATCTTCATGGGAAAAGATCCTGAAGAAAAGCTGCAATCTACCTCCCAACACACACAGAATGACAACAATGTAGCGGAGAATTTTCTATCCAAACAGTCTATGAGGACAGAGTAGAATCTTTAGGGAAATTAAGTTTGTAATTATTATGAACACATTTTAAAAACAGATACATTCTATATTGATTCATTTATATACATCCTTGGTATAGCAAGTTGAAAAATCATCCACAACTAAGTTAGAAACTAAGAAGCCTTGGATGAAATGGTCCTTAAAACATTACATATGTTTTAATATTTCTAGTTGTGTAGATGACACTGAATAAGCAAAATCTTGAATTAGACCAGATATCAGAAGTCATCTAATACAGTCTCTAACCACAAATGATTAGGCAAAACTTAAAGCAAAAATGATAAAGAAAAAAAAAGAAAGAAAGAAAAAGAAACCAAAAAGGCAAAATTTCAAGAATTTCTCTACCATAAAAGCTTTCTGGATCTTTTTGTTAACACAAGCACTGCTACCATATGTACCTGGAGGGGAGGAGTCAAAACATTTGTGGGTTCACAGACTTTTAAAATGCTACTGTTTTCCAAAAAAAAAAAATACATCTATTTCATTATCTTTCAATCAACTGTCCAGTTCTTAAGCCATATTTGACTTCAAAGGCTGTGGCTTTTCTTCTCCTCTTTCAAACACAATCCCAACCACAGCCATTTCCTAGTAATTTCAACCAGAAATTTTTTAAAGCGTGAATAAAAATTATAAAGCAATAAAATATGATCATTTATGGCAGGTATTTAGTAGGATGAAGGTTGAAAGTGGTGACTATAAAGAAGTTTAGGTTGTTTATAAACTCCTTTTATCCTAATTTTCTCAAAACGTGATTAAAGTACTAAAAACACAAAAAACAAGAAACTTACCTCATCCACATTTTCAAAGGCATTGATGATGTCATAAGGTAAACAAGACAACAGATCGATCACAAACCAAGTTTTCAGATAATTCATCCTTATCAACTTGGGGTCAGAAATAACCTCTCCACCAGGTCCCACAAAGGTTGTGTGAAAATTTAAAACAATGTCAACCAGAAAAATAACGTCCACCACACTGTCCAGCACCAGCCAGGCTATGTTGTTCTGCTTCGTTTTGAAGGAGACGTTGTAAGGAACCATAATGGCGGTGTAGAAGGTAAGAATTAAAATCACCCAATCCCAAGTTGTTTTAAAAGCACAATAGTGTAAAATAATGTGTGGTGGTGTCTTTGGCGCTTCTTGCTTATACTGAGGAAGGATATCTGATCCCAGCTGAAGAACCTAAAAGAGACAAAATGTATTTATAAGTGACCTGGACATCTCTGCAAAGTTAGTAATGAATTCAAATTTTCTGGCAGGCAAACCACTGGTTTCAAAGCCAGCCATGCTCTGTAATTATATCTCTTCTCCTGAGTTGTATCAAGGTTCGTTCAAAGTCACTGCAAGTCCAATCACTGTATCAAAGTTGATCTGTCTGCCATTCCCTCTGACTTCCTCTCCCATGGCCAACTCATTCAGAAACTGGTGCCCACACACGGAGGGCAGAAAGAGATCAAAGAAAGGCAGACTTCGCCAGATTGGCAGGTGGCAGTTTTCATAGGCAAGGGAACTTACAAGGTTTTATTGAGTAGCCACAAAGCCAGAGGTCTCAGAACCCACCCACCCAATCTTAAAAGTTTACACAGAGGTTTAACTGGCTTCAGTCACATATACAGTCCAGATGTTCTCAGCCACAGCTAGCTCTCTCAAGGTTGTATCCTTGAAAATGGCTCCCACAATGGGAATGGTGGGCAGAAAGTACATTTCAAGGACTAGGGAGGGGGTGAGGAGTTTCCAGTTGCCTTGGTCCAGCTCAAGGATCACCTGGCAGTCCCATCCTCTTGATGACCTCCTCCAACACCAACACTGATCCACAGCACTGCTGGACATCCACTACTGGAAGTGCCTTCTTCACATTCACTGGGCAAAAGTGCCTAGAATCACACATCTCACAGACTGTCCAGGTGTCATTTGCATGGCCCACCATTACCCATTCTTTACATATTTGGAATTTGAAGGAGCATAACTTTGATTCTAAAGGCTTTGCTGAACCTCAGGGCCCCACGATTAGTGATCTTGCTGTTGCATGGGACTCAACCAGGGCCCTAATGACGGACACAGCAGTATCAGAGCTATAAATGTTATAGCCTGCTTTCCCCTGTTTCCCTTCAGATTTAAAGAATATTGGATTTTCTGCCCAGATGCAAATTTCCTTTAGAAAAAAATTCTAAATACTCAGGTTTGTTTCTCCATACCTTTTTGACACATTGACAATTTTCCATACAAGGTTATATGAACACTGACTTATTCTGATTAGGTCTCATTAAAGAGACAATGAGAAAAAAAGCAGATGACAGTGCAAGAGCAGAGGTCTGGGCAACCCTGGGAAAAGGTAACAAACACAGGACTTAGCACTTCCTTCCAGAACCTGGAACACGGAAATTGTGAGAAGGAGTTGAAAAAGCAGGTTGAAGACCTCTGCTTCATGCCCCCAATGAAGCTATAACTGAGTAAACCTGTGTATTAAGGAGTCTGTAAGTGGGACATTGATGAAAAATATTTTCAGCAGCTTTACCATCTTATGCACTCAATTATTCAGTGTCCCTAAAACTAACGGGACCCAGAAAGTAGGAGTCAACAAGTTCAAATTATAAAATTATAAATGCACTAAATTTATGTCAATGCACAAATAGATGTAAACAAAAATACCTGTTAGCCTGTAATTTATATGCAACAAAGCAAAATAAGTAAACTAGCATTTTCTGAAATTTGAGACTTACCCTGAAGTCTCTCATATGTAGAACTTACACAACTGAAAACTAAGCATATAATATAATCATTGCTATTTTGAAATGTGAAAAAATCACTGATATTCTCTTTAGGTGTATATTATAATTATTGTTTTAAGCTTGGGAGTTATAAGAATTATTTATAAAGATTTTTACATATTTATGCTCATTATCAGTACCCCAGTAATGCTTTGTCCATGAGATCTTAAATTACTTAGCAACAAATTATCGTACAGGTAGATTAAGTTTCATGTTGAGATACAGAATTGCATATAAAGACTCCTACAGAATCATGGCTTCTCCTTCACCTTTCAACCACAGGTCTGTTCATTCCAACATCACTGTGTTAAACATGAAAATTTCCTTCATACTCAATCTTAGTATTATACCATCTGTATTTACACAGTCTGTAGTTTGAGCACAAAGAAACACACTTAGAAAATAAACTCAGTGCCAGGTTGCATTAGGACCTTAAAGGGCACTTGGTACTTTTGCCTTCCTGGACTTCTTCCTCCTTAAAAATAATAAAATAAAAATTATACTTTATGTAATATTTTTATATTTATTTAAATATAAATGCAACATAAATGTATAAAGTTTATTTAAAATTACATTTTAATAAAAATATTAAATAGTTTAATATTTATATTTTATTTAAAATTATATTTTTATTTTAGCATTATTACAAAGATGAACATTTAATTATTTATTTTTTTACCTAAAAGTTCATTTTTTTCCTTCAACTGCTAGTAGAAATTCAGGCATCCTAGTGGACACCTTAACGTGTTATTGGTGCTACACTCTGTGCTAACAGACAAACTGATCCCCCTCAGCACCCTGGAATAATATAAGGTGTCTCCTCTAGAGATGAACTCACTCTTGAGTTCAGTATTTCCCAAATCTGGCTACAAACTAAAATCATCTAGAGCAGTTGTTAAAAAAACAGTATACTCATGCTTAGACCCCTATGCCAGAAAATAATTAAATTCATTTTGTGTATTAAATTAAATTCAGAGAATCTGTACTTTCAAAATCTTTCCAGGTGATGATAGCGTATAGTTCAAAATAAAAACCCTTGCTTCTGCACAACAAAGGAAAATATAAGCAAGGTGAAAAGACAGCCTTCTGAATGGCAGAAAATAATAGCAAATGAAGCAACTGACAAACAACTAATCTCAAAAATATACAAGCAACTTATGCAGCTCAATTCCAGAAAAATAAACGACCAAATCAAAAACTGGGCCAAAGAACTAAATAGACATTTCTCCAAAGAAGACATGCGGATGGCTAACAAACACATGGAAAGATGCTCAATATCACTCATTATCAGAGAAATGCAAATCAAGACCACAGTGAGGTGCCACTTCACACCAGTCAGAATGGCTGCAATTCAAAAGTCTGCAAGCAATAAATGCTGGAGAGGGTGTGGAGAAAAGGGAACCCTCTTACACTGTTGGTGGGAATGCAAACTAGTACAGCCACTATGGAGAACAGTGTGGAGAGTCCTTTAAAAGTTGCAAATAGAACTACCTTATGACCCAGCAATCCCACTGCTGGGCATATACACCGAGGAAACCAGAACTGAAAGAGACACATGTACCCCAATGTTCATCGCAGCACTGTTTATAATAGCCAGGACATGGAAACAACCTAGATGTCCATCAGCAGGTGAATGGATAAGAAAGCTGTGGTACATATACACAATGGAGTATTACTCAGCCATTAAAAAGAATACATTTGAATCAGTTCTAATGAGATGGATGAAACTGGAGCTGATTATACAGAGTGAAGTAAGCCAGAAAGAAAAACACCAATACAGTATACTAACACATATATATGGAATTTAGAAAGATGGTAATGATGACCCTGTATGCGAGACAGCAAAAGAGAGGACTCTGAGGGAGAGGGAGAGGGTGGGATGATTTGGGAGAATGGCATTGAAACATGTATACTATCATGTAAGAAACAAATCACCAGTCTATGTTTGATGCAGGATACAGGATGCTTAGGGCTGGTGCACGGGCATGATCCAGAGAGATGATATGGGGTGGGAGGGGGGAGGGGGGTTCATGTTTGGGAACTCATGTACACCCATGGTGGATGCATGTCAATGTATGGCAAAACCAATACAGTATTGTAAAGTAAAATAAAGTAAAAATTAAAATTTAAAAAAAAAAAACCCTTGTCTTCTATTTCTTTAAACATTCATAACCCAGTTCTTCAGATGGTGACTGGAATTTTTAAAGCAATCCAAAACTGCTCCAAGAGAAAAAGGAAGAGTAGGAGAAGAAAGGCAACACCACACCGACAAAGCAAGGCATGGGACACACCGTGTGCTTCAGTTTTGATGTTTCTCCTGTGTAGAGCACTGCTTTAGTCTCAGCCCCGTCACTGGGGCTTTTCTATAAAGCAGTGAGTAACAACTGTTCGCTTTATTTCATTTGTACTTTCAGGAGCAGTAAGCCTTGGATAGATGGGGATGAAATCACATGTCCTGATGTATTTTTGTACTGATACCGACACATTCTTTCTCTCTGAATATCGGGAGCACACTGACTCTAAAGGAATCAGAACCACAGATGTGAGTGGAAGCTGAATTCAATCAGTAGAATGTCAGAACATGTTAAAACTGATGAATTGCCTACACAGACACCAGAATCCTTGAAACTGGGGATCAGCTCTAAATTTAAGAGGCCTAGTGGAAATAAGATAAAATGTATATGTGTTGGAAAAAGTGAAAGGGCCTGAAATTTAACAGCAAATCCAAATACTCAAGCTGAGCAAATTACATGATTCTGACTACAGCTGGAAAAATTGTCTTTCTGCTAACTTGGTGCCTCTTTTCGGTCAGTCTTTGAAAACCTAAGAGTACACATACACTACATCTCTGTAGAAAACCGTGTTATTTCCACATGTTCTCTGAAATCAAGGCCTAAGACCTGACATAAAGCAGTTTTGTATCTGAATCAGCTTTATAAATTAGAGATGACTGATAAAGAAATGAACAATAACCAAAAGGCAAAGTAAAGAAAGAAAAAAATCAGATGGGAAGAAACAGGAATGAAAATTCATCAAGAGTAAAAATGAAAAGTGATGAGCTGTCCAGGGGATAGGAACTCTCCATTTGAGGCAGAGGAAAAAACCATCTTCAGTGATTTGGGGTGCTAAGGTAGAAATTTTTCCTCTCTATAGTCTCTTTCCTCATGTTCTTGCCCAGTTGTATTAACAAAGAAAGAAAAACTAAATAGGGTGTAGTTAAGACCTAGAAAGAATCATGACAAAAAAAAATCAGTAGTCACAGAAACAAGCTCCTACACTTTACCTTGATTTATAGAAAGAAACGAACAGCCGAAGGCAGAAGAGAAAGTAGCTTCAAAATCAAGTAGTACTTAGTAAAAAACACTATATGAAAAAGGAAGTTGTATCTGAGTGCATTAAATCTTGTGTCAACTGCATATTATCTTTTAAAATATTATGATGACTATTATCATTTAACATTTGATTTGTTAATGTCTTACTTGGGTTTTTAAAAACATTTCTACACATCAAAGTATTACTCTCTCCTCAAAGGTACCAGAAAATCAGACACATGGCCCTGTTACCTATGTTCCAAGAAAAACTACAGAACCCTCCAATTTAAAGAATATACTTTGTTCCCTAACTTTCTCCAAATGAAATTTAGTATCTGCAACAAGTTAAGAAAGTTACTCTGGAGAAATCCAGCTAACCTTTCACCAGCAAAACAAACTGATGAACTTACATATTTAATTGTATCTTTCTCTTCCTTGGTTAGTTACCTCAGAATATTTTGTGAGTGCCCAGTAAGTGCTCAGCACAGTTTTTGGTAACTTGATTAACTATTTTGTCATCTTTTGTACCAGTAAGACACAAGATGATTATGTAAAACATGTCAACAGCAAAATTTCTAGCTGCCTTGGAGGTCTGTCCTCATTCCTTTTCAGTATACTCTGTATGGGTAACATCACCCAGTCCTCTGACTTAAATAGCCATATCTGTGAGGATGATACCAAGGCCTTCAACTCAAACATAGATACCCCCTTGAGAGGCAGACCCATAAATCCCACTTCCTTTTAAAGATCTCCACTTGAATTTCCTGTCAGGAACTTCAAACTTAGTATGCCCAAGAGCAAATCTACTATCGTTCCTCCCAAACCTTCTTTTCTTCCTCTTCTATCTGAGATTTTACTAACCAACAGTAGCCACCATCTGTTAAAGTGCTGCACTCAATATGCCAGCAAATTTGGAAAATGTAGCAGTGGCCACAGGTCTTGAAAAGGTCAGTCTTCATTCTAATCCCAAAGAAGGGCAGTGCCAAAGAACGTTCAAACTTTCATACAAGTGCACTTATTTCACATGCTGGTAAGATTATGCTCAACATCCTTCAAGCTAGGCTTCAGCAATACATGAACTTCCAGATGTACCAGCTGGATTTAGAAAAGGCAGAGGAAACAGAGATCAAATATTTTGCCAATATCCACTGGATCATAGAAAAAGCAAGAGAATTCCAGAAAAACATCTACTTCTGCTTCATTGACTGTGCTAAAGTCTTTGATTGTGTGGATCACAACAAAATGTGGGAAATTCTTAAATAGATGGGAATACCAGACCACCTGACCTGTCTCCTGATAAACCTATATGCAAGTCAAGAAGCAACAGTTAGAACCAGACATGAAACAACTGACTGGTTCAAAATTGGGAAAGGAGTACTACAAGGCTGTATGTTGTCACCCTGCTTATTTAACTTATATGCAGAGTGCATCAGTGAAATGCTGGACTGGATGAATCATAAGCTGGAATCAAGATTGCCAGGAGAAATATCAACAGCTCCAGATATGCAGATGATACTACCCTAATGGCAGAAAGTAAAGAGGACCTAAAGAGCATCTTGATGAGGGTGAAAGAGGAGAGTGAAAAACCTGGCTTAAAATTCAACATCCAAAAAACTAAGTTCTTGGCATCAATCACATCACTTCATGGCAAATACAAGGGGAAAAAAATGAAAGTAGTGATAGATTTTATCTGGGGGATCTCCAAGAATCCACCTGTAATGCAGGAGACCCCGGTTTGATTCCTGGGTTGGGAAGATCCCCTGGAGAAGGGAAAAGCTACCCACACCAGTATTCTGGTCTGGAGAATTCCATGGACTGTATAATCCATGTGGTCACAAAGAGTCGGTCATGACTGAGCGACTTTCACTTTCACTTTCAAAATCCCTGCAGACGATGACTGTAGCCATGAAATTAAAAGACCCTTGCTCCTTGGAAGAAGAACTCTGAAAAACCTACACAGAATATTAAAACAGAAAGACATCACTTTGCTGACAAAGGTCCCTAGAGTCAAATTATAGCTTTTCCAGTAGTCATATACAGATGTGAGAGCTGGACCATAAAGAAGATTAAGCACTGAAGAACTGATGCTTTCAAACTGTGGTGCTGGAAGACTCAAGAGCTGCTTGCACTGTAAGGAGATCAAACCAGTCAACACTCAAGGAAATCAACCCTGAATATTCATTGGAAGGACTGATGCTGAAGCTCCAATACTTTGTCCAGCTGATGTGAAGAACTGATGTGGTCTTCTCACCAGAGAAGACCCTGATACTGGGAAAGACTGAAGGCAAAAGGAGAAGAGGGAGGCAGAGAATGAGATGGTTAGATACCACCACCAACTTAATAGACATGAATTTGGGCAAACTCAGGATAGGAAAACTTGGCATGCTGCAGTCCATGGGATCTCAGAGTTGGACACAACAACTGAACAACAACAACAATACTATCTGCCCATCCAGCTGTTCAAGCCAAAAACATAGAGCTGACCTTGACTCATCCCCTTTCTCACATTCATTTCTAAACATCAACAAATGTGTTGACTCTAATCTTAGTACATCTGCAATCTGTCCTCTTCTGCTACTGGCCCCCTTGCTTAAGGTCATAGTTGTCCAAGCTGAATTACTACCAGAACCTCTCAACTTGTTTCTCTAGTTACCATTTCAACATAGAGCCACTAGGTCAAACAAGGGTTCTTGACCATTTTTGTGCCATGGGCCTCTTGGGAATCTGGTGACATCTATGGATGTCAACTTCTTAGAATAATGTTTTCAAATTAATACAGTTAAAACAGGATTACAAATACCATGGAGACCAATCTCCCTTTGAGAGGTTTGTGAAGCACAAATACAACTATATCATTTCCCTGGCACATGGGACACCAACCACTTCTGTTCACTATATACCACCTTAACCTTTCCTTTCCTACCTGACTTCATTCACATTGAATTCACAGTCAAAGGCATGATACTATCTCATCGCTGAGTCTTTGGACATACTGGCCTCTCTGGCATAAATGACCTTCATCTCTTCTTCACTACATTTTTCCTTCAAGATTCACTCAGCCCAATAATTCTGGAGAAAACTCTAATTTGAAAAGATACATGCACCCTAATATGTATAACAGAACTATTTATAATAGCCAAGACACGGAAGTAATCTATATGTCCACGGACAGAGAAATAGATGTGGTACATATATACAATGGAATATTACTCATCCATTACAAAGAATGAAATAATGCCATTTGCAGCAACATGGATGGATCTGGAGATTATCCAACTACATGAAGTCAGTCAGACAAAGAAAGACAAATATCATATATCACTGATATATAGAATATAAAATCTGATACCAATTAACTTATTTACAGACTAGAAACAGACTCACAGACTTTGAAAACAAACTTAAAGTAACCAAAGGGGAAGGAGGGAGTGAAAAATTAGGAGCTTAGAATTAGCAGATACAAACTAGTATGCATAAAATAGATAAACAACATATATTTAAAGTTTTATAATAACTACTATATATTCAATGTCTTATAATAACCTATAATTCAAAGAAAATGAAAAATACATACTATATCATAAATATATATATATAGATAATCACTTTGCTGTATACCAGAAACTAATAACAACATTTAAATCAACTATAATTTTTAAAAATAATTCACTTAGCCCAAGTATCATCTCATTCAGGTACCACCCCTCTTCTCTGATGGATATTTAACTCCTTGATGACAGGGTCCATGGCCTATTCATCTTTATATCCTTTGCATAGTACCAAGCATAGAGCAAACCCTCAATAAGTCTATGCTGCACACACAAGTGAATGAATGAACTTGCTATCTCATTTGCTCAAAGAAAACCTCATATTCTACAGACATCACCTAGGATGTTGTAAAGTACCTTCCCATTTTCAAAGTAGGAGAGCATAAAAAGAAATTTATGGAATTTCTACAATTCTACAAGGGAAAATCAATTAACACATAAGTATTTGTAAAATAATAGACAGAAATATCAATATTGAGACATTTGGATGGGGGAAATGTACCACCACCAGCATGTTCAGAAGTTAATCTTGCACTTACTTCAGCTAGTCTTGAATGTTTGTGGACCACCTCTGTTTTATTCATTGGCGTGAGCTGTTGCAAAACACTTCGGCTATTTGTCAAAGCCCGTGTCAATCGGGCAAATTTTGTCCAACCTTAAAAATAAGGAAAGAAAGTCTCAGTTTTTCACACATAATGAATATAGAAGTCAATATTCTTGCTCATAATCAAGGGATCTCAAAAATAGAATAAGTAATGAAAAGTTAGCACTTCATACTAATGAAAATGCAGAACTAATGAAAAGTATCAACCTAAAGCATTTTATTTTTACACAGGCATCAGCATATACTTCAAGGGCAGTTATAAAATAATAAGTAAATTTTATGTGTGATCTTTGTGTTTTGTGCAAAAACAGCTAGGTGTCCATAAAATTCTATCCTCTCCCTTGCATTGTATAGGTTTGTTATTGGGAAACAGTTGCTCAGCCAGGAATGCATTTTCCAGCATTCTGTGCCTCTAGGTATGGGCATGTCTCTAGTTCTCACCAATGGAATGAGAGCAGAAGTGATGTGTGTCACTTCCATGCATGCAAGAACTTAAGAGGCAAAAGAGGCATACTTTCTCTCTTCTTCTGTTTGCTGTATGAAAATGACAATAAGGTCCCAGGGGATGGCAAAGCCACTGAATCAGAGCATAGAAGAATGCCACATGCCAAGGATCAATTGCTTGTATTGTTATATGAGCAAGAAATAGGCTTCTATTGTGTTAAACTACTTAAGTTGGGGGATATTTATTATAGAAGGTAGCATTACCATAATAAAAAGTCATTGTGTACTTATGTGAAGATACACATATATAAGAGAATAAAGTCCAACTTCAACAAATCTCACATACTGTAGTTCATATCACACAGGTCCATCTTCTTTGTAACATAGCAAAATGTTATTTCTCTCTTACTAACAATTTCATTGGTATTTTAGGATTATTTTGGGAATATATAGAATCTTTAATAACGTTTTCTATAAGTGTAGTAACTTTGACTTCTGAGGGGAAGGAATGTGAATTTAATAAAAAAAAGAATTTTCTTCCATTATTTCCATTATTAAAATCATTAATTTTTCATTATTAAGCTAATTAACTTTAAGGGAATGTCAATGAGATGTGACCAAGTGGAACAAAACCAACCACAGTCTGCTCCTATCTCAATTAGCCTTTCTCTAGCTATCCCAAAAAGCTCTAATCTATTACAAACTCCATTAAGATCACTTGATAATTTCCACAGTACTACCTTTAACTAGGGTATTTACCAAACAACTCCTTAAAAATGAAAACTCATGATGGTCCAGTGGAATGACTCTAACAGAATTGATGAAATTTCAGACAATGTGACAAAAAATGAAGGAAGAAATCCTGGGCAAACACAACCAAATGTCTTTCAAGCCATACAAGGTAGATGACATCATACTTTACTGCTGTTCTTCAGTCGAATTCTGGCTTCATTTAGGTTTTATTGTCCCATCAATTCAGCTCACTCTGTGATATCAACTATTGGATTGGGGGAAAGAGTAAACTGGTACTGGTTGATAGAAGATTCTTTATTCTTTTTCATTAACAGTGCTCATCCTAGTGACTAGAATGTTAGGTTTTGGAAATTGTATGCATCCCTGAAGTTTGCCCTGTGCAATATGCTAGAAAAACAAGGAAGCACCAGATATGCCATCAACTCTAAGAACTAAACATCAGCATAAAATACTATCAAGCAAATCTATATCACCAACTTAGACTTTTCTTCCAAGTACTAGACCTATGTCTAATTGGTCATTGGTCACCTCTTACTCAGATGACTCTTAACATGTTCAAAACTGATCTTAACATCACCTTCTCCCCACATTTCCGACTCTGCTTTTTTCATGGATTCTTGGTCTCAGTGAATGACTCAACAATATTTCCAGCTGTCTGAATCAGAAACTTGAGATTCACCAGCTTTCTTCACTATCACATCACACACACACACACACACACACACATCCAATTCCTTCCATAAATATCCTAAAATTTAATCTCCTTTCTCCATCGCTAATATGTCATGTCATATATATCATCTTTCACCTGAGTTAGACAGTAGTTCCTAAAAACTATAGTCTATATTCCGTTCTCTGACCACATATTTTCCACATTGCTGCCAGAGTTCTTTCTACAGCACAAGTTTTACTTTGCCCTTCTTCCATTTTTAATTCTTTAAGAGATCCCTAGAGGTCATCAGGATAACACTGAATATCCTTGGTATATGTGTCCTTTAGTTTCTGACCCTAAAGATTTGCTCTGCATCCATCTCTTACTTCTCATACACACTCTATACTCAAATCACTGCCAAATTAAAATGACAAATTGAAAAACAAAACTAAATCCATTAGGAATTTTTTGTTCACCCTATGACATTCAATGCTTTCATGCTTTCACACGTTATAATCATGCTGCCTGCCTGAAATGCTTTTTCCCTTCCCATCATTCTGGCTAATGCTTACTGGTACCTCCAAACTCAAAGCATTCTGGGATCCACTGGAA
This sequence comes from Budorcas taxicolor, assembly GCF_023091745.1. Lineage (NCBI taxonomy): Eukaryota > Metazoa > Chordata > Mammalia > Artiodactyla > Bovidae > Budorcas > Budorcas taxicolor. Next base: position 73,493,424 of record NC_068919.1, read on the forward strand.
GCTTCCTGGATCCACCCATTAGAGATGTACTCTCCTCTGTGCATTCACACTACAGGATACATACCTCACATGGCACTAGCAACACTAATGCAATCACTGATAAGCATGTCAGTCACTCCTATTACACTGCATTCCTCTCTCCATTCTCAGAACTTGGTAGAGGCTTGCCATAAAATAGACCTTTAATTGACTAACTAATCAACAGTTACTTGTAACTTTAAAAATAAGCTGCTTGAACATTAACATGAAATATTGTCATGTATTATTATCACTGGGTTTTGGTTTAGTTTTTTATTTATTGGGTTAAAATGATGAGGATGTCCTCAGATGACAGAGACTATATTGGCAGCAGGTGTGTTAAAATATTTCCTGTTGATCATTTCTCTTTTTACAGCAACTGAGTATTATAATTGCAGTGAATATTTTTAGAAACTTCCAAGTCAACATTGATTCAGTTTCTTTTCTTTTTCTCTGAATGAGCCACAAGTCTTGCAGGATCTTAGTTCCCTGATGAGAGATCAAACTCAGGCCCTCAACAATGAAATCACAGAGTCCTAGCAACTGGACTGCCAAGAATTACTGCAAGTCAATCTTATAGTAACTTAGGGTTCATATTTCAAAGATAAATAATGTTGCACCTATTAGTACATCTGATTATTAGATTAAAAGAGAAGATAATTTTTATTTCCTGTGTGTGATAATGGTTTGTTCAGAAAGTATTTTTAAAAAATTAAAGGAGACATCAAAGGAATAAGTTCAATAACACATGGAAGAATACAAATCATCTAATACCATGTGTTCACTCCTTTCCTAGGATAGTACAGGGAAGCAAATGTGTGAGGAAGGAGAAACATGATGATGAATCTTTATCATCATCCTCTGGCTTTCTATTTCAAGAATCATGAGTACACGCTACCGTTCCTTAATGAGGAAGCAGCAGTTCCTCATTTAAACATAAAACAAACGTGCCTGTGTATGTGTATCTCATTTTACACATGAAGTCAACATAATCACGAACTATTTCATCCCTTTACCTTATTTCAATGTCCTGGAGGAAGACAAAATGTTAAAACTGTGAAAATAAAACACATACACTTTTCTTCATGGTAAACAGTAGAAAGAAACAGAAAGAAAAACGTTAATTCTTCAACCTGAAACTTTATTCTGTGTGAGACAACCCTTAAACATAGATGAAAAGGGAGTTAACTGCATGGTATGACTTTTAGGTGCCAGATTTTATTCTTTCTATCCTTGTTGTCTAGTTCCATGACTGGCACATAGTGAGCACTAGACACATTTTTGAATGAATGAGAACATTAGTTAAAAAGATATATAGAAATTAACAAGGCACCCAGATCATATGTATTAATAGTTAAAATTAGAAAATAAAGAAGCAAATCTTCTGGTTTTCTATGATCAGCTCTTAGCAGATACTAATACAACTCTGTCTTGTGAAGGAAGGGCTTTGGGTTGGAGAAACTAGAAAGGGTATGGTAGATGGTTGAGGAGGAAGTGTGGAGGACTATAATTTTTCTCTCAAAATGAAAACTGAGGAGTTGCTAACAAAAACAACAAAAAAAGTGGTGACAATTGTCAAACTGACTCAGACATACTGAGAGAAGTTTAGAAGGAAACATCAATACTTGGTAAGGATTCTTCCTAGAGACAGCAAAGGCAGTTGTCTAATCATTTAACCATTTAAGAGCTTCAATATCAAAATGCTCACAGAGCTAGAAAAGCAATGCAAAGCCGAGGAGTGTTTTGATTCACATTTAAATCAAAGGGAGCACTCAAAGATGCACTCCCTAAATTGCTCAGTGATCTTTTCTCTCTGGTGAGAGCTTTCTTGCAGTCCTCAGTTCTAAAGAGCATTATTTTCTTTATGCTGTCCCTCTATCCTCACTCTCAGCAGATTACCTTACCAAATATGTTATTGAAAAAGCAGAAGACAGAGGAAACACAACAGCCTTCAACTTTCCTTCTGTTCCCTCCATCTCAAGTTCCACCCAACCATGGTAACTGATTCTTGCCTGTACCTTTATTATCTCAGAGAATTAGGCATTTTCTTTTTTCTGATCATGTATATATTCTACTTACGAACATTTAAGTGGCTTCTAGATTTTTCACTATCACTAACAATGCCACAGTGAATTTCCTTATACCTATACCTTTGTGCCCTTGGATACATCTGGAATTGCCCGTGTGATTAGATGAATTAGTTCCTTTGATCTGTCAGTAGCCCCCACTAAACAGTCAAACTTTGAAAAAGTTAAGCAGTCACACTGTCTAGGTCAGAGGGAAAAAAAGGCATATCAGCAGTTCTAACTTTCCCCAGCGATACATTTACTGATTTCACCTTTACTGAGACCTAACTGGTGTGACTGATTATTCAGCACAGTTCGCTGATGTTACTTAGATGTGGTCGATATGGGGTAATGTGAACAGACAGCTGAATATGAAGAGCCTAATACTTGCTCTATAAGTTGTTCATGGCATTATGAGAACATTTGTTCTCCTAAAAGCTTAGGGTACCAACTCCTTCTTAATAAAACATTAGTTTAGCTCTATTGGGTTGCAATTAACCTCTTTGTCATGGACTGCCTAATCTTAAAAATAAAAGGAAGTCACAGAGGCAGTTCAATCAATCTACTAGAGTGCAACACAAGATTCTAATCTATAAGAAAAAAGCTTAGGTAAACAATTATACTCTTGGCCAAAGAGACTATATGGTATAATTACTCATATTTCATCTGTTGTTTCCTCTCTAAAGAAAACCATTGGCTTCCTACAAAGGGAAGGCTGCTATTTTTACTGTTATTTTCATTCTACAGGAACTTTTTTTGTCTCAATTATTGGCACAAAGATTCCATAACTATTTGGCACAGGATATTTCACACTGTTAAGTGTCTTGGCAGTTTTTGAATCTGTTTGAAAATACTGTACTATATAAATGGGCAGAGATTTGAGCCATCGCTTTTAGAACACATATGGATAATCAACAGAATGGATTTCTTGGCTGTCATTTTTCCCCTTTGTACTATTATAAATGATGTATCAGGTACCACTGACTAATAATCTGAGCAACAGCTCCAGGACCTCAGTATCAGAAACAAGAGATAACAAAAACACTTTTCCCTCCTTGAATTATCATCAGTAAATTCTGTTGATTCAAAACAGTACAGTCCTGTCAGAATCAGACTGTTCTCAACCTGTGCTTCATCTTTGTAGGGAAAAAGGAAAGCAGGGGGTTTAAGGTGGCCAAACCCCAATAAGTATCCACTGGAAAGGGAGAAGGCAGCATGGTCCAATAGAGAGAACACTGGATTGAAAATCAGTCAGACTTTGAGTGTCAGAATCTTCAACAGTAAAATGGAGATAATAATACTAATTTTCAGAATTATAGGAATGAGCTATAAAGAATACAAAGCTCCTGACACATATTAACTGCTTCATCAAAACTGGTTTCTTCCCCTTCAATAGTTTCTGCTACCACTCATCATGTATATATAAGTTGACATCACTCGGGACCATTCATTTTAATGGCAGAAATTCATCTAGAATGAAGTTTTGGTGATCATAGGATTCATTATGAGGAAGTGCTACTCTCAAATTAGTTGGCTGCCATTACACTCTACTTACCATTCCAGATACAACTTAGAAGTACAATTCACGGTTAGCCAATTTACTCAGGTTTTTCACCTATATGTCTGAGTTTCTTGGTAAAAATACCAATATAAGCCGAAGGAGACTGATACCAACTTCAATCACTTTTGTCACATTCTTAAAAGATATGGGCCTTCGTTCCAATCACTGCCCCTTTTCCACATTAAAAAAAGGTAAAATGGCCTTGTTCTAGAAATGTTTTAAAAAATTATATCCTGGCTTTCCTATGTGTGGATTCACTTGTTCGTTCTGCATTTAAAACACTATTTTCTCTATCTGCAGCCAAGCTTTTATTATCTAAGTATTGCTTTAAATTTTTGCAAACACCTTCAACCTACTCTCTTGCAAATATCCTCAGCTCCTGATCCCTTCTCCCTGATCCTTGAGCTCCCTGATTCTTTTCATCTTGCTCACCTAACCAAATCCCAATTCTGGTTGGATCCAACTCACCTACTTCACCATCTACACACCTTTGACCATACTAGGGTGGAGTAAACACATAATCATGCTCATAGATACTAATGAAGTGTATGACCATAAGTCTCACGTGGACCTTAGTGCTGCACTGCAAACCTGCTGAGTTTAACCTTAGCTACTCACTGCTCCACTCTCTACACAACTGTTTCATACCTCCTCCTCGTCTCTCCTTCAACCTCTCCTTACCTCCTCACCATCCTTAATCTCAGTTGATAACCATGTTTCCTCTTTTACTGAGAAAATAAGAGTAATCAGAAGAAAGCTTCCATTATATATCAATCTGTTTTCACACCACCCCTCTCCCCATTAGGATATGATGGAAGGAACTTTGTATCTCCAAGACCTAGTTAATAGTGCCAGCACCATACTGTGTCCTCAGTCAGCATGCTTGGTTGGGGAAAAATAAATAAATAAAATAAACAAAAAGAACAAATGCTCCTAGAAGAGTCACGAAAAGGCTCATGTTAAGTAACTCTGATGCCCAAGGTGGAATCTAAAGTAAGATTACTATATATGGAGAATCTAGAAAAAAATGGTACAGATGAACCTGTTTTCAAGGCAGGAAGAGAGATGCAGACATACAGAATGGACATGTGGGCATAGTGCAGGGCGGGGTAGGGTGGGGTGAAGAGAGAGAGAGATTAGGATTACCATATATACACCACCGTGTGTTAAATAGATAGTTGGTGAGAAGCTGCTCTAAGCACAAGTTCAGCAAGGTGTTCTGTGATGATCTAGAGAGGTGAGAGGAGGCTGTGGGAGGGAGCTCCAAGAGGGAAGGGATGTATGTATACGACTGATTCACTTGATCGTACAGCAGGAACCAACACAAAATGCAAAGCCTTTATATTCCAATAAAAACGTAAGATTGCTGCCTCCATGTTCAATGTTCTATACTCAGATCATACTGATCCTCTGGCGTTATCACAAAATCTCATCTGCTCTTTCCCAAAAGTTCTATGGTTCCCCTTTGCTCAAACTAAAAAGTTGAAAGATGCATTTTTGCACCAAGTTTTCAAAATATACTTTCTGATATGCTAGCTTCATAGGGATAGTTGGATGATTGCTTAATGGCATAAATATTTTAGCTCTATTGAATTTTTCATATTAAATTTACAACTCACATGAATAATAGAAAGTAGCTGATATACACCATTCACAGTTACATTGTTCAATACTTTTTTCGAAATCTGTTATGTATTTGAAAGGTGTGGAGGAGTCTCAAAGTAAAAAAATCTATTTAAAATAAGCTCTTCCACTACAAATTCTGGTTTGGAAAGAGATATTTTACTCTAAGGTGTTCACAATGAGGTTTGATTTTTCCCTATAAATTTTAATTTACAGGTCTATTGAACAGATTACTCAAAAATCAAGTGGTCTGAGTTGTCTCGAGTTTATCTGAATGGAGTTCATTTTTGTAAGAATAAAATAATGCATTCAAAAGAGAAAGAGCTCTATGAGTCTGATGAAAGGATGCAGAGAGACGGAGGTAGAGGCAGATAAATGGAGCGCTATTAGCTTGAGAAATAAAGGTCAGTCTTTCAACATTAGCACCCTTTTTCCCAACCTCATTGTAAAATGCTGCCAACTTTTAGTTTCCATAAACAGATACCACCATTAATGTTCAGCAGGTCAAACCTATGAGAAAGCACTGTACTTTTCTTGGCCAACTTTAGCTGTGCCATGAAGTTAGTTAAAATGAATGAGAAAAACAATAACCGTTAAATATGAAAGTTAAAAGTGCATAAATATTTTTGAGGGGAAAAGTCTGTAGTTTTTCTCTCAGTCTGGCAATCACTCATGTATTATTCATGCAAGAAAAATTCATCTGAAGGATATGCTGGGTCACAAGTTTTATTTTAGAATATAGCACTTTATCAAAATTTACAAACAATTCACTGAAGCTCAATATTGAAAAAACAAACAATCAAATCAAAAAACTAGGCAGAAGACAAGAATAGATGTTTCTCCAGAGAAGACATACAGATGGCCAAGAGGCACATGTTCAACAACGCTGATTATTATAAGAGAAAAACAAATCAAAACTATAATGATATATCACCTCACACTTGTCAGAATGACCTTCATCAAAGTCTGCTGCTACTGCTAAGTCACTTCAGTCGTGTCCGACTCTGTGTGACCCCATAGATGGCAGCCCACCAGGCTCCCCCATCCCTAGGATTCTCTAGGCAAGAACACTGGAGTGGGTTGCCAGTTCCTTCCCCAATTCATGAAAGTGAAAAGTGAAAGTGAAGTCGCTCAGTTGTGTACGACTCCTGGCGACATCAAAGTCTTCAAACAATAAATAAAAGCAAGGGCAGGGAGAAAAGGCAACTCTCCCATACTGTCAGTGGGAATGTAAATTGGTGCAGCCACTATGGAAAATAGTATGGAGATTCCTTAAGAAAACTAAAGATAGATCTACCATATAACCCAGCAATCCCACGCCTGAGCATATATCACAAGAAAAACGTGGTTCGAAAGGGTATGTGCACTGCGATGTTCATTGCAGCACCATTTACAATAGCCAGGACATGAAAGCAACCTAAAAGTCCATCAAGAGATGAGTGAATAAAGATGTGCTATAAATAAACAAATATATATATATACACATATATATAGGAATATAACTCAGTCATTAGAAAGATTAAAATAACGCCATCTGCAGCAACATGGATGGACCTGGAGATTATCAAAATAAGTGAAGTAAGTCAGACAGAGAAAGACAAATATCATAAGATATCACTTATATGCAGAATGTTTAAAAAATGATACAAACAGATACATACAAAACAGAAACAGACTAACAGAGAACAAACTTATGGTTACCAGGGGGTAAGGGTAGAGGGAAGGACAGGTTGGGAGATTGACATGTGCACATTGCTATTTTTAAATGGATAACCAATAAGGACCTACTGTGTAGCATAGGGAACTCTGCCCAATACTTTGTAATAAATTAAATGGGGAAAGAATTTGAAAAAGAATAGACACATGTTTATGTATAACTGAATCACTTTGCTGTACACCTGAAACTATTAATAACACAACATAGTTAATCAACTCTACTCTACCATAAAATAAAAATTAAAAAAATATATATGGCACTTTAAGATACAGACAGCTGTTAGCTGCAGGTTTTTTATAAATGTTTCTTATCAAGTTAAGGAAGTTCTTTATTCCTATTTTGCTGTGAGTTTTTATCATGAACAACTTTTGTGTGTGACAAAATACTTTCTCTATGCCAACTGATATGATCAAATCAATTTTCTTCTTTAACCTAATATCAGTACTATGAATGAGAGTGATAGGTTTTTTAATTTTGAAACACCTTTCCATGTGGAATAAATCTCACTTAGTTATTAAGTGTAATTCTTTTAACACATCCTCGCAATCTATTTTTGTTGAGGACTTTTATATCTACATTTACAAGAAATGTTGGTCTGTAATATCTTTTTCTGGTTTGGGTATGATGGAACTGGCCTCATAGAATGAGTAAGAAGAGTTTTCTCTACCACTGTTTTCTGGAAGAGACTGTGAATCCACCAATAAAACTATCTGCACTTCTTATTTTGGAACTTTATTAACTATTAATTTATTTAATAGATATAGGACAATTCAGGTTATCTATTCCTTCTATCATGAGTTGTGGTAGTTTGTGTCTTTCAAGGAATTGGTCCATTTTAACTAAGTTATCGATTCAGTGGTTATCAAGTCACTCAAAGTATTTCTTTACATGCTTTTATGCTCATGGGATATGTAGTGATGGTCCTTTAATTTCTGGTAATGGTACTTTGTGCCTTCTCCCTTTTTCTTGGTTATCCTGGCTAGAGGTTTGCTAACGTTCTTTTCTAAGAATCAGCTTTTGGGTTTCAGTGATTCTCTCTAATTTTTTCCTATTTCATTGATTTCTACTCTAAGGTTTATTACTTCTTGTCTTCAGCTTCCTTTGGTTTAAATTATTCTTCTTTGTCTAGTTGCCTAAGGTGAAAGCTTAGATATTTAGTTTCATAACTTTCTTCATTTCAAATATATGCATTTAATGATATACATTTCCCTTTAAGCACTGCTTTTACATCTCAGAAACTTGATATGTCATATTTAAATCTTCATTTAGTTCAAAATGTTTTTATAATTTATCTTAAGACTTCTTCTTTGACCCGTGGGGTATTTAGAAATCTGTTAATTTCCAAATATTTGGGGATTTTCTACCTGTCTTCCTCTCATTGATTCCTGGCTTCACTCCATTGTGATCTGAGAACATACCTTGCAAGATTTACACTCTTTTAAAGCTTTTAAAAGTGTGTTTTATGGCCAGAATATGATCTATCTAGTGAATGTTCCACGTAATTTGAGAAGAATAAGCATTCTGCTGCTGTTGGATGGAGCACCTTGAATTTCAAAACAAAGGGTCAATACACCTAAACACTATCAGAAAACTATTCTATTAAAAATAGTATTACAATATATCCTAAACTTCCTAGATACTGGTAAAATCCGCAACAGGTAGTACAAGTCGAAAAGTGAATACTTTATTTGAACTTCCAGGAGATGATTTTGCATACACATTTTCAGAAATGGTCACAATGAATTGTTCTCTGTCATACTTTAAATGGTATGCACTTCATAAAATTTTCCTCCTGCAATTTGATTCTAAACAGAAACTGAGCATACACACACATACATGAGTTTACATATATGAGATATATATATACATACATGTAATTTTTCTCTGATTATGATTACAGTTGAAAAGATTAAAATTGCTGTGCCAGTTTTTTTTAAAGAGGTAAAAAAATACAATGTTTGCTAAATATAAAGAAAACATTCCATTTTTAGTCTCCTAAGAGATACTTAAAAATACCATTTCATAAAAACTTCTTCTAAGGGTATTTAACATTCTTCATTTATATGATATCAGTTTCTAATTTAAAAATAATTAGAAAGAATAAAATGAGAGTAAATTACATATAAGAGGGGATAGAAGCACATACCACTCACTAATGTCTTCTAGAGTAGTCTCTCTGAATATTATAGTCAATAAGACTCCAATCAGAATGTTTGCATTTTGCCAGCTACTTTCTGGATGACAAAATTGTTCTTCACATAATTAAACAACATCTACCCAAGAGAATCTACAACAACTAAATAAAGGAAGAAAAGTTGCCTGAAAAAGTAAACTATTCATGCTCTAATCAATATAACAAAATTCAGTCAACTAATCAACTGTGCTCCAGTAGAACTTCACCAAACAACCCCACAAGCTGTTACAGTTTTTGTTTCTAAGTATCAGTATGATAGAAGTTGTTGAAATTCCCATATTGATTCAAAATTATAATGCTCCGTGAAATCTCTTCCTTATAGTTCATCTCAATTTCTCTTATAATACTTAAGTTAACTACCTAATATTTCAATGTCCTATTTCCATTCAAACAATATGATTGAATAAAATTGATTCTGGACAATTACTAGAATAAATATAAAGCCAAAGAAAGGCCACATAATAAACTTTTGTTTTAAAAGTTCAACCCATGGATATTGTTAAAATAATAATACTATATTTAAATGACAGGCCAATCCTTAAGCATGGTAATTCCTTTGAAAATTACCTTTTGTTGAATCATCCTCTATTGGCTGTTTGAACAACGTAATATCCTTGAAAGTGCATAGGAACAAAACCACCTTTTCATGTTCATTTCTTATTGGTGCAATTTGCATATAAAACCAAACAGGGGTTCCTGGAAAAGAGAAAATGGACAACAGAGTGTGATGCAGACACCACAACGATTTGGTCTCCCGCTTTCCCTCCTCCTTCAGCCATGAACTGCTATGCCAGGAACCAGCACCAAACCAACAGTATTTTAATTACTGAAAAGAATCAGTAAAATTTTCATTTTATATCAACTACCAGTTGCTCAAAAATTAATGAATATGTTTTCCAAATCAAAATATCAAAATTTGAAAATAAAGCACAGGGCATCATTTCATAATACAGTAGAATAAAGGCAGTCTTGCTATGTAAGTATTGTTAACGGGGCTTCCTGGTGGCTGGGATGATAAAGAATCTGCCTGCAGTGAGGGAGGCCTGGGTCAGGAAGATCCTCTGGAGAAGGGAATGGCTACCCACTCCTGCATTCTTGCCTAGAAATTTCCATGGACAGAGGCGCCTGGTGAGCTACAGCCTCTGGGGTCACAAGGAATTGGACATGACTGAGGGACTAACACTTTCACTGTCTTTCAGTGTCACCGCTAGATCGGGGTCTCTACACCACCGCTGCTTTCACCAACTCCCTTCCATATTCTCACCAAGTGTGAGCATTCCTATGTGCTTCTCCATGTTACTTCGAAAAGTGTTTCCGGTCAACTTCAACATCAATACCTGATGCTTTGATAAGTATCTCTCTTGCAGGAACTTTCAAATTGCTGTTTCCACCTCAAGGTTCTCTCATCATTCAAACAGACTTAAACACTTCAGCTCTGACCACATCCCCACATCAGAGAGATAGGATGTCAGCAACACTACAAGCCTGATATACACAAAGCTATACCTGAAGACTTTAAGGCAGTGTTAAAGAAAAAAATGTCCCCAGGCCTTGAAAGTGTCAGACATCTTCATGAGACACTGCTTCCAACCTCCCTTGCTCAAAGCATGAGCCTGGACTCTCACAATGATCTTCAAACAATCGCTCCTGCAGACTTCGGAAGACACAGTGTTTCAAAGTATTCAAGCCTTAGGATTTGGACAAATCAGAAACTGGCATTATATCAAATAATAAATATTTGAAGACACAAGAAATGCCTTCAAAGGAGTAATTACTCACCAAATGATAAAACACTGAGGGAATTTTCCATCAGAATGAAAATGATGCATTTTTCATTGTAGTCTTTCCAAGCCACAGTGTAGTAAAGCCTCTCTGAATAGTCTATTTTAAAGACATATGGTCTTTTGTCAGGTTTAGGATTTGGGGAGTGAGATGTGCAGCTGTTAATATTTAATCTTTAGAGGAAAGTCGACAGCCTGTTAGTGACTTTCAGTGAAAACCCATAAGAAGCATCTCCATATCCGTAGTCAAAAATTGTCCACTGGTAATATCACCATAAAGGGAAATTTGCCATTTACACAGAATAGGTGACTTGACTACTGGATGCTAGAAGTCAAAGAATTCCAGAAAGAGGTTTTTAAAAACATTCAGTTCTGACAACCAGGTCCTTTGCAACCCCAGGGAGCCCACAGAAGGACATAGCCTTTTCCAAAATGATTACAGGATGAGACAGGGACCTCAAAAACAACCCCACCATCTCGCAGAAAGGCTTGTTCTTTGTTTTCTGCTTCTTATTTTACACAGTGTGTCCATGAACTGTGAGTGATGTGCACAGTTTGACAAATCACCAGACCCAGACGCTCGCAGATACATGGCCTATGGCTGTTCCAACACAGTGAGCTTGAGGCAGTAGGTCATAAACAGAGAGAAAGGGGCATTAAAAATAAGTCGTTTTCCAAGGTCTGCTAGAAATCTAAACAGAAAGAGATGATGTTACAGCTCAGACCTTCCAAGGAAAACAGCAACTTTTCAAATTTCGGCATTGAGTCAGAGCTGTTGTTAAAATTGCTTTCAGAAATCACAGTATACTTTTTTCAAGTTTAGTCACAGGCTTAGACTTCTCCAAGGAGGCTTAGTTTTTGCTGCATGGCTGATGAATATCTATATTCTGGATTTGAAGTTCAAGGTGATGGAAAGTCTGGGAGGGTTAGGTAGAGAGACCTGTAGCTGCTGGAAACTCAAGGCAATGCCCTGGCATTGATTATTTGGAGTTGCCCTAGCTATCACAGTTCTGCCTTTGTGTAAACAGAAAGATCCATTTTCAGTCATCCTCCCAGAGCCACTGCTTTTTTTCTCAACAGTGTAAGCAACCCACTGTAATCAGAGCAATGGACCTAAAGAATTGAGGTTGCAAACTGAAATGTCAATCGTGATACATATTAAACCAGATATCTCAATCTCTCCTTTTGCAAATGGTGTTTAGCTAATTATTTAATGCAAGTGTTGGGAGGACTTGGCATTCAGGCCAAGATTTTGGCATTCCCAAATCAGTTCTCTACAGATGTGTGAATTTTTCTAACATTAAAAAACATAATAAGAGCACACTTTTTTCAGTTGATGTTCAGAAGCCTTTAGCTAACTATTTACAAGATTTTTTAAAGCTGCTTTTAAGTATAGGAGAACTCCATTATAGTGCATGAACAATATCTATTCTTCATATTAAGGAAAAACTCAATGCAGATACTATCCAGAAATGACAGGAGTTTTAATATAGAGTACTATGTGCCATAACTCCTACTGACTCCACACAGACAACTATGCTTATATAGGTTATCTGAAAAGAACCAGATAGGCCTGAACAAGGGCCAGACAATTATTACACGCCATTAAAATAAAGCAAACTATCCAAACCATCTTCATAGGAAACTTTTAGAAATGAAATATTAAAGTTATTGCTAACATGATTTAAAGGATATAAACAAAACAAAATTTCCACAAGGTATTTTTTAGAAAATCAGAAACTATGGATCTGGCTTTGAAGCTTTAAAATCAGAAAAAAAAGGTTATTCTGTTCAAATCTCAGGGTAAAAATGACCTCAGTGAAGTAAAAGTCACTCAGCCGTGTCCAACTCTACAGTCCATGGAACTCTCCAGTCAGAATACTGGAGTGGGTAGCCTTTCCCTTCTCCAGGGCATCTTCCCAATCCAGAGACCAAACCCAGGTCTCCCACATTACAGGCAAATTGTTTACCAGATGAGCCACAAGGGAAGCCCAAGAATACTGGAGTGGGTAGCCCATCTCTTGTTCAGAGGATCTTCCCGACCCAGGAATCAAATCAGGGTCTCCTACATTGCACACAGACTCTTTATCAACAGAGCTATCAAGGAAGCCCCTAAAATGACCTTAGTAATATGGAATAATATTAAATCATTTGCTAAACTTGAAGTACATATTGAAGTCATTCAAGGGGTAACAACCCTGTATTAAAATGAAAGGGGGCATTTCCTGGTGGTTCAGTGGTTAGGACCCTACACTTCCACTGCAGGGGCATGAGTCAATCCCTGGTGAGGGAATTAAGATCCTCCCTTGTGGTGAGGCAAATAAAAGAAAGCAAGAAAGGGAGTTTTGGCCTACAAGTTTTGGCTACAAAATATCAGTATGTGTTTGGATCTAGTGAAAAAGCCCAGAAAGCAGCTAGAAACTGGTTTTTCTCTTATAGAAGACAGAGCTGATTATTCAGAATGGATTGTTCTCTAGTTGACAAGCCAATAGACATTTGGATACCATGTCAAAGAGAAATATATTTTCAGTCTTGATTCTAAAAGGAAAGATAAGATGATAGAACATTCCTTAGGTAAAACCACTGAAACTAATTCTTCCATTGCCAGTAGCACCTGGTAATGGGAAATTCACTACTAATGTGAAGCAATGCCTATGGTTTTCATTATCCCTATGATGTACTATTAATAAAAAGAAAACCTAAATATTCAACAGAGAATAAACATTTAAGGTACAATGGAGAGGATAAACTATGCTTCACAAAACCCAACCAGCACTAAACTTGGTACAAGCATTTCTTGTTGAAGCTAGAATGCTTCCTGAACTGGGAAAGAATTTAGTAACCATCAATTTTCACTAAAGATAATAATTGGCTTTGCTATCATTTAGCCATTAACACTAAATAAATTGACTCATCTTATGCAGTGACTGTTCTTTAAAAAAAAAAAAAGGCCCATTTGGAAATGCAACATAAAAGAAATAAAGTAAGTGACTATTCACAGAAAACAAATTAGAAAGGAGACTTGGTTAATGAGTGTATTAGTTGGTTTTTTGTTTGTTGTTTGTTTCCTCCAAACTCTATTGGAGAGACTCATCAAACTCACTCATAATTACCTAAGACCCTTATCATGAGGTATTATGTGATTGTATAATGGACAACTGACCACTCATACCTCGCATCATTAGACAACAGCACATACAATCAATACAAAGATACCAGATGTGAATGGTACTTTCTGAAAGTAACAACTATTTTCACCAGTCTTCCAACAAAGCAATCTGGTTTAGCAAACAGCCATATTGGTAAAGATTCACCTCAGGTAGATACCATACACTCACATGCCATCTATGTATATGTTGAAAGATAACATACTCATTGATAACAATCCACTTTCCCTTTAACAATAAGAAAAAAATGAACGAATTTCTCAGTCACTTTTGGCTGCTGTCACGTAACTATAGGATCTTTACCATGGGTATTAATCACAAAACAACCTGCCATCTGACACACAAAAGAAATCACATTCAAAACGCATTATATTTTTCTTTCATTCCTCAAAAGGCTGTTTTTCATAAGTATTATTTATTAATTTTGCTATCTAATTTTTATAAATACCTCCTGCCAAGAGAAGCAATAAATCTTTTATATTCTCTCTACACTATAGCTTAGCTACCACTTACCAATATATAATATTAATAAGGAGTTGACGCAGCTTATTGATGACTTAGATACCTACTGTTTTTCTTGTACAAAAGAACTTCAAAGCAGTTTGACTCGTAGTTGTCAAAAGTCTGCCTGACTTTCTCAATGGTTTTTTTGTCAGTCAATTCTCCATACATAAAACTGGAAGAAAAAAAAAAAAAACAAACAATCCATTTCAGTTTGGGGTTGCTTTTCAAATGCTACATAAAATCATATACTTGTTTTTTTAATTAAGTATTCAATTTAGTTACAAAATAATTGCTCCCACAAAATGAACTAAAATAGTTAAACCATGTTTTAATCATGACTATTAAACTCTTGCTAGAAGATAGCTTTTTAAGTGATTTTGAACATATAGTGAGAAAGAGTAAGAGAGAAAACAGTCCTTACTTTACACAAGTCCAGTACGCATCAATTTTAGTTACTTCAACAATCCTTTTGTTAAATAATACCAGTCTCCCAAATTTAGGTTTTCATAGTATATTAACTATGATTGATACCATAAAGTATAAACTTTGCTGCTAGATCATCAGTCTACAAGTCACGAATAAATAACAAGTACCCATACCAATCAGTGATCAATTTCACGACTTGGTTTAAAGCCTGTCAGAATTTCAGTGCATCCACTACTCAGCTCACGCACAGACAGCAAAGTGTGCAGTTGTGTTGTCTCCTTGTCTCTCAGTGGTACACTCATGAGACATTTTACAAAAATGGATAAATAAAAGCAGGAGTTCACCATCAAAGATTAAAGCCCACCCAAGAAATGTAAAGTGATCATGGTGGAGGTGAAATTCAAATTAAACATAAAAGAAGTTCTTTCTTCTTAAACAAGGGTGGGATGTTGACACTGCTGTACTTGAGATACTTGAAATATGCAGCCAGAGGACCCTAGTGAGGACAAACCCATCAACATAAATCAGGAAAAGAACTGTTGTAAAAAAGACCAATGTTTCCCAGAGGATGGAATACCATTAAAAAACAAACAAACAAACAAAAAAACCCTTCACATTAAAGGAGGACTAGGAAGTAATTCACAGTACTGAAAGTAAAAGGATACAGTTGAAGAGGATTCAAACTTAAAAGAAGTATACTGTTTGCTAAGAGGTAGAAAAAAATGCTCTCTTCATATCATAAAATATATTACAAGAATGCAAGAATTGTTCAAATGACTTGATAGGTTTTTGCAAAGAAATGAAACACTTTAATCTCAATGTTCCTAATGTTATAGATCATTAAATAATGTACTAAATAAATATTAGTGTTACTATTATTTTCATTTCCCTGCACTTAAAACCAACAGAAAGAGATTTTTTTCTAATGCTTTGACACACATTGTTAAAGGTCAAGGAACAATCATACTTTTTCATTGAGTATTAAGGTCACACTGCATGCTTTCAGCTTGTATGGTTTTTTTCACATTCCCATACTACAATGAAATGTAAAGTTTCAGTATAATATGCATTACTGAATTGGCATTCTCATTACTTACGAGGATTTTTTTGAAATACATACAAGTAGACCTAATGGAAGGAAAATAAAGGAGAGAAACTGAAGGGGACACATGCTATTACTATGGCTGCTGCTGCTGCTGCTAAGTCGCTTCAGTCGTGTCCGACTCTGTGCGACCCCATAGACGGCAGCCCACCAGGCTCCCCCGTCCCTGGGATTCTCCAGGCAAGAACACTGGAATGGGTTGCCATTTCCTTCTCCAATGCATGAAAGTGAAAAGTGAAAGTGAAGTCACTAGAGGAACATAAAAACAGAGGTCAAGAGTAAACTTCCACATCTCACAAACATTTCCAAACGTGGATGAAACTGGAGCCAATTATACAGAGTGAAGTAAGCCAGAAAGAAAAACAATACAGTATACTAACACATATATATGGAATTTAGAAAGATGGCAATGATGACCCTGTATGCAAGACAGCAAAAGAGACACAGATGTGTAGAGCGGACTTTTGGACTCTGAGGGAGAGGGAGAGGGTGGGATGATTTGGGAGAATGGCATTGAAACATGTATACTATCATGTAAGAATCGAATCACCAGTCTATGTCCCATGCAGGATACAGGATGCTTGGGGCTGGTGCACGGGGATGACCCAGAGGGATGTTGTGGGGAGGAAGGTGGGAGGAGGGTTCATGTTTGGGATCGCATATACACCCGTGGTAGATTCATGTCAATGTATGGCAAAACCAATACAGTGTTGTAAAGTAAAATAAAGTAAAAATAAAAATTTAATTAAAAAAAAAAAAGAAGAGAAAAAGAAAAAAAAAAGAAAGTTAGAAGGAAATACAGTCTTAAAATATTAATTCAGGGGTATGGCACTCAGCATAGGTATCAATGCCAAAGAAGATCTGAACTATTTACTATTTCCCATGATGCAATGTAATACAGAATATATTAATTACCTTGTATTTAGCGATGAATCATTTCTGATAATTTGTGCCTTCCTAATAATTTTTGAATTTTATGTAATTGTCAAATTTATGGACACAGATTTGTTCATGATATCACTTGATTGTCTTAATTTCTGTAAATTCTGGAGCTCTCTCTTTCATTCCTGCTATTGATAAGTTGTGTCTTCACTTTTGTTTTCTATTGATCCAGCCAGAAGTTTATTTTTCTGTTCTTTAGAAAAATCCTTTCATTTTACTGACTTTTCTTACTAGTTCCTGTTGACTTATTTACTTATGTTCTATTGTCCTTGTCTTAGTTATCTTTTTCCTCATTTCTTTAGGTATTAATACAAATTATTTCAGATCTTTCTTTTTTCTAATATAATTATTTAAACCCTTAAGTTTCCTCTAGGCAATATATTAGCAGTATCTCACCTATGTTGACATATTATGTTTTCATTTATATTTAACAGGAATATTTTTAAAAGCTTTGTGAATTTCTCTTGACTCGTGGTTTTATAGAAATGATTTGATTAATGTTCAGGTATTTGGAAATTGTCTAGATAGATTTCTGCTGTCATTTTAAAATTTAATTCTGTTACATGCAAAAAAAAAAAGAAATTATCTATTTTTTTAAGAGAACTTTTCCAAAAGTTTGCAAATTTACAGAACAGAACTCAGTCAAAGGAGTACAAGACTCTAAAACTATTCTTGATGCTGTTGCAATCATAAGCTGTGCATCTGGTTTCAAATACCCAGTTCTACTAGTTACTATGATTGTCCAGGTAATTTCTTCCACCAGGAAAAATATGTGTGACTTGACAGTTTTTGAAGCCTCAAATATATCTTTGTCATTGCTTTTCTTAGAATTTCCAAGACATCAACTTATTAGCCAGCAGTAAATCCAAGTGTGGTGGGGCCTGAAGCGTATACAGCTCGAGAGGCCCTCTTTAAGGAGCAGAATACTAAATTTATAAAACAAAATTAAATACAGAGCCTTGAAAGCCATACACTCACAGAAAGGCGTAAAGGTTTAAGGTTTTTTATCTTCATAGGAAATCTGCTCCTGAATATCTCAATCTAGAAAGTTTACAGCATGAAAAGCATAGTTTGTTAGCAAGAACCAGCAAGACTAGCAGGATTCAACAATGATACCAGATCACAACTAAAAATTACAGAGTAACGACCCATCTTATGGTAACACCAACCTGAGCAACTAAAATTCTAGAAACTAAGTACTGATAGATGAAAGTGTTAGTAGCTCGGCTGTGTCTGACATTTTGTGACTCCCATGGACCGTAGCCCACCAGGCTCCTCTGTCCATGGAATTCTCCAGGCAAGAGTACTAGAGTGGGTAGCCACTCACTTCTCCAGGGGATCTTCTGGACCCCAGGATCAAATCCTGCATTGCAGGCAGGTTCTTTACTGTCTGAACCATCAGGGAAGCCCATTGATAGATGTCACTAACCAAATGTTCTCCAATCTGTATCCTGAATTTTCAATTACTTTTATTTTTTGTTAAAAAGGAATAGTTAATTGTCATTATAATAATAAAATAAGCAAGAAAATCTTAGAATAGGATGACAGGTTCTAACTCCATAATCTTACAGCCAGACTAGCACATGATGCTTCAGAGGTCACTGAAAAGCCACTGTTCCTGTCAAAGCCTGACTTACCATCATGTGAGTTTTATAAAAATCTCTGAGGGCATCAAAATTAAATTAGAATTCATCAGTTAGTGAACAAAGTCACCCTCCTTTCCTCCACCAAAACAAAACACTAGTTTAATACTGCTAATATTTTTTTACAGATAGGTAAACATTTTATTGACTGATATTTTTAATCTAAAGTGAAAGTGAAGTCACTCAGTCGTGTCCGACCCTTAGCAACCCCTTGGACTGCAGCCCACTAGGCTCCTCCGTCCATGGGATTTTCCAGGCAAGAGTACTGGAGGGCGGTGCCATCGCCTTCTCCGGTTTTGAGTCCCTGCTGCTGCGGCTGCTTAGTCGCTTCAGCGACTTAGTCGCTTAGTCGTGTCCGGCTCTGTGCGACCCCATAGACGGCAGCCCATCAGGCTCCCCCGTCCCTGAGATTCTCCAGGCAAGAATACTGGAGTAGGTTGCCATTTCCTTCTCCAATGCATGAAAGTGAAAAGTGAAAGTGAAGTCGCTCAGTCGTATCCGAATCTTAGCGACCACATGGACTGCAGCCTACCAGGCTCCTCCGCCCATGGGATTTTCCAGGCAAGAGTACTGGAGTGGGGTGCCATTGCCTCCTCCTATTTTTAATCTAAAGACTCTACTAAAGAGACAATATTAAAACACACAAAAGCAAAAAGTATGATATGAGTAATTAAACTACTAAATGTGTGTGGTCTTTAAGAAAAGAAAAAGCATTTTATTCCTATTACTAAATGTCAGAGTCTATGGTTCAATAAACCAAAACACAATATTCACAATTGGCCAACAAAAAATCATGAAAAAGATATCTAAAATATAACAAGGAACAAGAATAAAATTGATAAAAAAAATTAACTCTAATAGGATTAAAGATAAATTACAACTCAAAAAAAAATTAAAGAAACTATCTTGGAAACTGATGTTAACAGTAACACTTAAGAAGGAATACAATACAAGTTTGATTCAGCTAAAATTCTAAAGAGAAGGTGAAAACAAGCAGTTTCTCAAACTCTGAAAATTCTATAACCCATTCCTCTTTAGCTCTCCCAATGCTAAAATAGCCTGTTCTAAGAAAAACAGGGGCATTTTAAGAAAAAAAATCCCAGATTATTATACTCTGAATAATTTTTCAAAAATAATATTTTATATCTTATATTGTTTCACTCATATTTTTACTTCAAGCTTATTAAACTATGTATTTCCAGTGACAACACATATTTTAAGTAGTAAAATGCAGCAGTTAAATAGTAAAAGGTATTTCAAAATGACCCAAAATAATGTTTGAAATGTATTAACCATTCTTCGAAGGCAAGTGTTCTGGAAAGTAATTCAAATCTTGAAAGTATTTCCACCCAACACTGTCCAAACCAAAATGACTAAACCAGTGCTTCTGCATATACTATGGGTACTATGGGTGTGGCACATTTGCTTACTTGCTCAGCTTTCCTTATATGTAAATGCTGAATTTCTTTACAGAGGTTTCCTGCAACCTGATTCCAGATGATTGAAGCTCAGTGCAGTCTTTGAATGGTTAATGGTATTTGAATGGAAACAAGATTTAGAAATGATAATCATCAGACTTTAGAAACCACATATCTATAAAATAATTTTATATAGCTTTTATGTATCTCATTGACTATCCTCCCAGAATATATAATGGGAATACTAAAAAACTATAGAACTTCAAATTACTGTATTGGATCACAAAACTCCCCTTCAGTAATGATAAATGACTTCCACAACTGCATTGTTGTCTTATTGGACAGAAAATAAAATTAGGTGCACAGAAGCAATCTATCCCTGCTATAATATGAAGCAGCCATGATATAACAGAGGACCACCACACTTAGAGGATCACTTATAAACCGTATAATCCATGGCCAAGTTGTTTAACTTCTCTGACTCTTAGTTCTTTCATCCGTGAAAAGTGAAAATGTTAATCGCTCAGACATGTCCAACTCTTTGTGACCCCATGGACTGTAGCCTACCAGACTCCCCTGTCCATGGAATTTGCCAGGCAAGAACGCTGGAGTGGGTAGACATTCCCTTCTCCAGGGGAATCTTCCCTATCCAGGAATCAAACTGGGGTCTCCTTGCCTGCAAGCAGATTCTTTACCTTCTGAGCCACCAGGGATGATAATGTTAATATAACTCAGACAGTGAGAATTAAAAAGGATAATGTACATGAAGTTATAAATTATAATATACTATAAAATTTCTGAATTATTACTGGAATGTTTCTCATGGGTGGAGTTAGAAGGCCCTTCCAGCCCCAACCCTACTCCCTTGACCCTTTACAATTTGACGGCAAGAGCAGGTTCATTCCTGCTACTGGGCAGAGTCACTGTGTCTGAAAGAGATACACACATCATTTTGTGTGTCTTCTTTCTTTGTGAGCCCATGACATTGAGGTATAAACTCACCCACAGCTTGCTGCTGGATACTCTGGCCACTTATCTTGCCACACAACTAACTTGTGGGAAGATTTGATCTTGGGAGATTTCCTGAAGGCTGCTGCTGCTGCTGCTAAGTCGCTTCAGTTGCGTCCGAACTGTGTGCAACCCCATAGACGGCAGCCCACCAGGCTCCGCCGTCCCTGGGATTCTCCAGGCAAGAACTAGCTTGGGCCATAGCTAGCTTGCCTGAGCATTTGGCAGTGTGTCTTTCACGTACATCCTACCCTGGAAACTTCTAGGGACAGGCTTTGCTTTATAGCAAGATTTACTTATTTTGGGATCCCTTGTTCTGCCATCATAATCTCACAAACGAGCCTCATTATGATACCAGACAGGAAGGATGGCAACCATGTTGACAGACTTCCATGGGACAAAGGAAACTGCACACTGAGAAAATATATAAGCTAATCATAAACACTGCCCATCTATATTAACCTGCTAATGGCCAACAATGTGAACTTACTGACTAGCTCAGGGAACTCTACTCAGTGCTCTGTAGTGACCTAAATGCGAAGGAAATCCACAAAAGAAGGGATATATGTATACATAAGGGCTTCCCTGGTAGCCCTGGTAAAGAATCCACTGCAATGCAGGAACTGATTAACTTCACTGTACAGTAGAAACTAACTTTATAATATCTGCTAAGGGTTAACAATGTTCTTGGACTAAGCATACATTCAGTCCCCACAAGTAAAGGATAATATTACATACAGGCTGTAGTTCACAGCCTAGCAAATGCTTCATCACAGAAACCACACAGACGCACTTAAAAATATGTGGTCTCCACCTCAGAATCAGCCACAAAAGTAAAATCATCATGAAAGTTAATCACAGGATGGGCTGAAATCTATAGTCAAAGGATCAAAAAGAAGCCTAAGAGAGAGTGAGGAGAAGGATTTAGAAATAAATAGGAATAGCTTTCAAAATCTGAAAGAAGTAATTTCATAATGAATCAAACCATTACATATTTCCTACAATGGATCATAAAAGGTTTCACAGCCCATTAATTTATATGAGCTTAAAAGGATTTAGATTGAGTCATAAAAGGTAAATCCATGACATGTAATTAAGGGAAACTAGAACTAGCATCAGACATCTCTAATGTTCGGAGTGCGACATGATCACTGAGGCACTCTGCCCTCCAGTACTTTTCTCAGTGTGAAGCAAAGCCCTCAGCCAGATGGAAAGGGACTGACTGATATCCATCATATGGAATGTTCTCTTGTTGACTGAGGTAACCCTGTGTTAATAAAACTACTTGTGAAAACAAAGTGTCATTTAACATCTCTGCTTTATTGTCTAATCTGATAGCTTGGTTAAGGATTATTAATGGGCTTCCAGGGGGGCAAAAATTGTATTCAAATGCATCTCTCTACTCCTATCCTCCCTACCTATATGATTGGTCTTCCCACCCTTCTATCTTAAAAAGTAAAAATAAATAAAAATAATTTTTAAAAAGGCAGAACAGGCTTTTAAAAGGCTCAGATTAATCAAAAGTAGAATGCTAACGTGGTTTTTACTGGAACTATGACAGTATGCCTCTAATGTCAGGGCTTTATAGGGGTCTGAGATAAGATCAGACATTTTTAAATGCCACTCCCCCAAAACCTACATACAATCTCTTTCTAACACACAATGTGTTTTATGTCCTTCAGTACAGAGCAACAGTCCAAAAGCTTGGAAATGTAATTATTAAATAATAACATGAACATTTGAAATTCCTAGGAATTCAGAAATTTCATAAAAAATAGTTTTTGAAATTTTAGCTGAAATAAAAATGAGACAGTACATGGCACATATCAGATTTTTTAAAATAGAAATTTAGCTGCTATTATAAAGTACAAGGATGTGAAAGTGAAGTCGCTCAGTTATGTTTGACTCTTTGCGACCCCATGGACTGTAGCCTACCAGGTTCTTCTGTCCATGGGATTTTCCAGGCAAGAATACTGGAGTGGATTGCCACTTCCTTCTCCAGGAGATCCTCCCAACCCAGGGATTGAACCCGGGTCTCCCACATTGTAGGCAGATGCTTTACCGTCTGAGCCACCAGGGAAGTCTATAACCCTCCCTCAAGGCAGATGAGAGTGAAAACAGAGGGCCGTTCCGGACAGCAATCTGACAGCAGTTAATTTACAATTTCTACATATATTCTACTGTACAGCAATCTTATTTCTGGGCATAGTGACAGACAACTTCTCACATGGGGCCACAAGAAGATGGCTAAAAGGATGTTTTCCTCCTTGTTTTTGGAGTAGCAAAGTGGCAGAAGTTGGCATTCAAGACTACTAAAGTGGTGATAGAAAATGAAGGCTATGAGAACACTATAAAATGGTCAGGCATGATGAAACAGATTATGATATAGCAACAAAAAAAAACTCAAGAACATAATGGTGAATGAAAAGAGCAAGAAATTGTATATTTTACTGCGTGGTATAAATTAGGCAGGCCTTAAAAACAAATGCACATAAAGCAACATCATTATAAGAATACACATATTTATTTTACAAATGGAATTGTTAGAAAGACATAAAATAAATACACTAAAATGAATAACTATGGAAGATGAAGGAGGATGGAATGAAGGAGAAAAGAAATAAAATGAATCAAATAAAATAGAGACTTTGTCTGGAGTAATCACAATGATAATATTGGAACAAACTGAGGAATATATTTAATTTTTTACTCTATACACCTGCTCTAATGAGAGAAGGATTGGGAAAGACAAATACTCACTGATGTGTAGTTTCTTATTCTGTCTAAAACTTGTCATTATTAAAATCAGTAAAACTCTTTGATTTGTTTACAAGGTTACCCTCACTATGAAATTATTTGTGTCCGTATTTAACTAGAATTCAGTGATTTCAAAACTATATAATGACATTTAATCTAAACCCTGCTGAGACATAAGGGAGCAGAAATGGTCCATACAAACCTTAGCCTCCCAGAACTTAGAACACACACCTCAATGAGAGTGCTAGGCCAAGAGCTAATATATCCGCCCAGCAGACAAAAGGCACAAGAAACAACCGTGCTAACAAAGAGAGTCTTTCCAAGAGGGGCCACCGTTTTCCACTGTTCCCACTTACCAATTTCATGCCTGAAAGTGAAGGCTGAATGTGAGAATGACTTTAATAGAGACAAAATGAGGATCACTGGAAGAGGATAAGTGGAAGAAGAGGGTGTTTGAACAGATAGTTTCTTAAAGCTCACTAAGCATCAGAACTATCTGAGCTGCTGGTTAAAAGTACTGATTCCTGCTCCCACCTACCCACCTGGGGTGATCCTTTTTCAATAGGCTTAAGGTGAGGTCTGAGAATCTATGTTTTGCTAAACCTCTGTAAGTGATTTCCATAAATAGTCAGGTTTAGACTCCATATGAAATCCCTACCCTTCATGAAGACGTAGAATATATATATTTGTACGTGCATATAATGTTTTGCAGCATAAATGGGCAGGAAAAAAAGAAAGAAAGAAATAGGTAGAAAAAAATCAATCACTGTTTCCCTGGGCAAATCCCTTAACCTAACTCTACCTCAAGTTTTTTCTTCTGAAAAATAAAGAATATGGAGTAGAAAATAATTCATATACCTTGCAGTTCTAAAATAACATGATTTTGGTACTTAGTTAAGTGGGAGCATTAAAGAAAAATTAACTCAAAGAAAAAGCATCCCATCTGGTCTTACTGAAATATTGTGAGAAGTTTTCAGTTCTAAATAGGTTCCTTACATAGAGCTTCCTTTTCTTTTTTAGGATCTTTTTTGGTAATACTCTCTTTAAGCTCACAGATACGGAATATTTTAAAAGCATTGTTATAAATAATATAAATGCCAGATTCTGTTTTACATAAGTCAAACAAAATAGCAGTGGTACAGCCTACCAACATGACAAAAGTATGTGTGATTTATTCAAGATGAAAGAACTTTTGATCTTTTTAAGTGTTTAAAAGCATGTCCTACTTGGTTGATGGTTGCTGACTTTGTTCAAGACAGTTTTAGCAACTCAAAAAGTGCTGATGACCCTATATCAGTGGGTCTCTGACATAGGCTGCTCCAATGATCACTTTTAATTTTTGCCTTTTCATACAGTTCATGGAGTTCTCAAGGCAAGAATGTTCAAGTGGCTTGCCATTCCCTTCTCCAGTGGACCAAATTTTGTCAGAACTGTCCACCATGACCCGTCCACTTTACATGGCCCTACATGGCATGGTTCATAGTTTCATTGAGTTAGACAAGGCTGTGATCCCACGTGATCAGTTTTGGTTAGTTTTCTGTGATGGTGGTTTCATTCTGTCTGCCCTCTGATGAATGAGGATAAGAGGCTTGTGGAAGCTTCCTGATTGGGAGGTTCTGGCTGTGAGTAAACCTGGGTCTTGCTCTGGTGCGCAGGGCCATGCTCAGTAAATCTTTAATCCAATTGTCTGCTGATAGGAAGCTAGGAGTAATGGCAATAATGGGCTTCCCTGGTGGCTCAGCTGGTAAAGAATCTGCCTGCAATGCAGAAGACCTGGGTTCAATCTCTGGGTTGGGAAGATCCCCCGCAGAAGAGAAAGGCTACCCACTCCAGTATTCTGGCCTGGAGAATTCCATGGACTGTATAGTCCATGGAGTCACAAAGAGTCAGACATGACTGAACATCTTTCACAATGTTGGTAAGGTGACCTCCTTCAAAAGGATCTATGCCATCAAGCCACAGCTCCCAGGACTGCTGTATTCAGTGCCCCTGGCCCTGCAGCATGCCACTGTCGACCCACACCTCTGCCAGAAACTCCTGGACACAGGCACATCTGGTTCAGTCTTTTGTAGGTCCTGATGAGCAGAAGGTTTTGATTGTGCCCTCCATAAGTCTGTTTCTCCAGTCCTGTGGTATTGGAGAAGACTCTTTAGAGTGCCTTGGACTGCAAGGAGATCAAACTGGTCAATCCTAAAAGAAATCAACCCTGAATATTCATTGGAAGGACTAATGCTGAAGCTCCAATACTTTGGTCATCTGATGCGAAGACCTGACTCATTAGAAAAGACCCTGATGCTGGGAAAGATTGAAGGCAGGAGGAGAAGGGGACGACAGAGGAAGAGATGGTTGGATGGCACCACCGACTCAATGGACATGAGTTTCGGCAAGCTCCAAGAGATGGTGAAGGACAGGGAAGCCTTGCATGCTGTAGTCCATGGGGTTGCAAAGAGTCAGACATGACTGAGCAACTGAACAACAACAACATTGATAATCTGGCACATAGAATAGTTCATGGCCCCTAGAGGGTGATTAAAAAATATTTATTGAATGAATTGATAAATTCACAGCTATGCAAAAATACTTCTCTTAGCAAAAGCTCTTACCAGTGCCTCTTAAACTATATATTTCTACTGACAATTTAATCTCCTTAATATTCTAATATAATTTTTGCCCTATAGGTTTTATGTGAGTCAATAGGTTCTCAATTCCAATCTGGGGAAGAGGGGAATTGGAATTCCAATTCCAACTATCTATCCAGAGGCAGCATCAGATTTTGCAGGTTGAACACTTAGGGTTCTGTCCCACATGACATGCCCGCTTACTTCAGGCATCAGCACAAGCCTAGGTGTTGGCTGTGCTTCTGATCCACCTAATTCAGACTGGTTCCCAACCTTAGACTTGAGCACCAGTTATAAATCAGAGGTTCCAAAGACCTCTTCCTTTGGTTTGAATAATTTGCTAGAGCAACTCACAGAGCTCAGAGAAACATTTTACTTACCAGACTTCTGGTTTATCATAAGAGGATATAACTCAGAAACGGGCACATGGAACAGATGCAGAGGCTAGGTAGAGGACTTCCACACCCTTAGCAGATATGCTACTCGGCTCTTCTACACGTTGCCCAAACTGGAAGGTCTCTGAACCTGTCCTCTGAGTTTTTATGGAAGCTTCATTTACACACTCATAACTGATTAAATCATTGCCACTGGTACTGATTCAACCTCCAGGCCCTCTCCAGGAGACTGGGGAAAAGTTGTGCTTCTAATCACATGGTTGATTTCTCTGGCAGTCAACCCCATCCTTAGGTTATCTAAGGGCTTTCCAAAAGTTACCTCATTAACATATCACAAGAAAAGCCAAGAATTGAGGAGCTCTGTGCCAGGAACTGGGTGGAAGACCAAATATGTATTTCTTATCACAAATCATGATATCACAGTGAACCTAAATTTAGGCCTTTTAATCACCTTCAACATTTAGTTAAACTTTAGAAAACTTTCTTGGGCTGTTCTTTTACCTACCTGCAAGTGCTACTCTTCTGCATGACGTCAGCTCGATGATACCCAGAGAGTTTGCAAAAACCGTCATTACTATAAACTACAGGCCAGTCCACAATCTGGGCATTTCCCAGTAAGAAACTCGATTCTAAAGAAGAAAGAAGAAAAGGGAAGTTTTTTAGCTTCATTTAACAATGTACAAGTAATTAAAAACACAAATTTATAAAAATAAACAAATGTAACTGTTGTTTTTATAGCACAAACAGTAAAGCATACCCTTGAAATTATTATTAGCATAGCATGACCAACAAGTGAGATCTGCAACAAGTATGAGATTTGCATATGAACTAAAAACTCCATTGAAAAGAAGCTAGTTTACAATACTCTTGCATTCAAGCAAATACTATGCTATGAAAATCAAGTATGGTTAATATTAAATAAATGTTAATGACTATAACAATCACAGCTGAAAACAGTTTATTAAGACTAAGGCTACAGTCACTTCTTCACAAATTGAGAATATTAAACTTAAAAGCAGAGGCAACTTTGGATAACTCCTCCAAAAAGTGTATTAATGTAATTTAAACATGATGGGACCAATTCTTTGTATATCAGTTTGATTTACAGAAGGGTTTCCCTGGTGGCTCAGATGGTAAGGAATCTGCCTCCAATGTGGGAGACCAGGGTTTGATCCCTAGGTCGGGAAGATCCCCTGGAGAAGGGAATGGCTATCCACTCCAGTATTCTTGCCTGGAGAATCCCATGAACAGAAGAGCCTGGAGGGCTACAGTCCATGGCGTTGCAAAGAATCAGACATGACTTGAATGACTAACCTTTCCTTTCCTTTCCTTGATTTCAGTTCAGTTCAGTTCAGTTGCTCAGTCGTGTCCAACTCTTTGCAACCCCATGGACTGCAGCACGCCAGGACTCCCTGTCCATACCCATCTCCTGGAGTTTACTCAAACTTATGTCCATTGAGTCGGTGATGCCATCCAGCCATCTCATCCTCTGTCGTTTCCTTCTCCTCCTGCCTTCAATCTTTCTCAGCATCAGGGTCTTTTCCAAGGAGTCAGTCCTTCACATCAGGTGGCCAAAGTATTGAAGTTTTAGCTTCAGCATCAGTCCTTCCAATGAATATTTAGGACTGATTTCCTTGATTTACAGAAGTCTAACTTAAAATTTTTAAAGCTTCTTTTTAAAATAAAATTATTCAAAGACATTATTTTCAACCACACGCTACAAGATCAAACCAGTCAATCCTAAAGGAAATCAGTCCTGGAAGGACTGATGCTGAAGCTAAAACTCCAATACATTGGCCACCTGATGTGAAGAACTGATTCATTAGAAAAGACCCTGATTCTGGGAAAGACTGAAAGCAGGAGAAAAGGAAACAACAGAGGATGAGATGGTTGGATGGCATCGCTGACTCGTTGGACATGAGTTTGAACAAGCTCTGGAAGTTTGATGATAGGGAAATCTGACATTCTGCATTCCATGGGGTCTCAAAGAGTCAGACACGACTGAGCAACTGAACTGACTGATATTTTCTGACCTCAGAGTAATTAAATCAGAAGTCATCTTTTAATTATCTAGAAAAATCTAAAGCATTTGGATGTTATCCAATTCATTTCTAAACACTGGGTCAAAGTAGAATTAAAAGAAATATAGAAGTTACTTTTAACTGGATGATAATAAGTTTGTGGTATATATTTAAAGCAGTGCTTAGGGAGAGATTTCTCATTTTAAAAGTTTATTTTTAATGAAAAGTTTAAAATCAATGATCTAAACTTTTACATGGAAAAAAACTAGAAAAATAATAGCTATTAAACCAAAATTAAATAGGAGGAAATAAACAAACATTGGAATGTTGACAAGTGAAATAAAAAACATTCAAAGAAAAGTGAACTATTAAAGAAAGAATTACTGACCAATAGATGTTATGAATGTATTTGTAAAAATCCAGAAGAAATCATGGCAAATAGAATCTAGCAGTACATAAAAAGAAAATAGATCATAACCAAGCGGGATTTATCTCATAAACATAATTTGATGTATCATTATAAAATCAATCAAGGTAATCCATCAACCAAATAAAAGAAAAAAGCCACACGATTATATTTCAATAAATGCAGAAAAAAGCATTTGACAAAATTCATACTTATTCATGATTAAAATATCTCAACAAACTAAGAATAAAAGAAAACTTCTTCAAACTGATAGAGGAGACCTACTAAAAAATCCATAGCTAACATCAGTTTTAAAGCTAAAATACTGAACATTTTTCCCCCAAATTAGGAAAAAGTCAATGATATATACTCAATATTTTATTGGATTTCCAACTAATGAGATAAAAAGAAAAGAAAGAAAAAGAAAGAAACAGAAAAAATACCAAAGATATAAATGTGAAAAAGGTAAATGCAATTTTTATCTATTTTCAGATGATATAACTGTTTACATAGAAAATCCTAAGGTATATTCAAAAGAATATCTAAAATTATTAAGTGAATTTAGCAAGGTTACCATATATAAAGGCAATATAAAAGTATATTTTATTTCCATTAACTAACCTTAAATTGGAAAATAAAAAGTAATTTTACTTAGAATTATATCAAAAAATATAAAGTACTTAGAAATAAATTTAACAAGATACATGCAAGACCTCTAGAGTTAAAACTAAAAAAAGCTGCTCTCAAATGGCTTCAACAAATAGACTGCCATGTAAAAGAACTGAAAGACTAGATATTTGAAGACTTCAATTCTCTTCAAATTAGTCTACAGATGTAAACAATTCCAATGAAATTACCAACAGGCTTTTTTGAAGTAACTGACAAAATAATTATAGAATATGAAAATACAAATTATAAGAAATAACCCAAAATAAATTCTGAAAAAGAAGAACCAAGTTGTAGAACTATACAGCTATGGTAATTAATATAGTATGAAATTGGAGTGAGGACAAATAGATTGACGAAACAGATTAAAGAATTCAGAAATTGACATGGATATGGTCGACTGATTTTTAGCAGATGCCAAGGCAATTTCATTAAT
This sequence comes from Budorcas taxicolor, assembly GCF_023091745.1. Classification (NCBI taxonomy): domain Eukaryota; kingdom Metazoa; phylum Chordata; class Mammalia; order Artiodactyla; family Bovidae; genus Budorcas; species Budorcas taxicolor. The sequence continues at coordinate 73,523,893 of NC_068919.1, forward strand.
AAAAACAACTTCAATGAACTGTGCTAAAACAACTGGCTATCCACAAAAGCAAAATTGAACCATGACCCCTACCTCATGCCACACACACAAAAGTAATAGAAAACAGGTCATAGACCCAAATACAAGAGTGAAAACTAAAAAGAACACATAGGAGGAGATCTTCGCAGCTCTGAGAAGACAGAAATTTCTAAGACTCTTTCAGGGGGTGCGTGTATGTCTGTGTGTGTGTGAATGTGCACACTCCATCACATCCAACTCTTTGCAACCCCATGGACTATAGCCCACCAGGCTCCCCTGTCCATGGAATTTTCCAGGTAAAAATACTGGAGAAAGAATACTAGGGGATCTTCCCAATCCAGGAATCAAACCTGTGTCTCTTGAGTCTCCTGCATTGGCAAGCAGATTCTTTACCACTTGCACAACCTAGGAAGCTCAAGACTCTTAATCAACATAAAATAAAGTGTTGATAAATAAACTGTTTTTGGTGGCTAAGTCATGCCCAACTGTTTTGTGATCCCATGGACTGAAGCCCACCAGCCTCTTCTCTGCATGGGATTTCCCAAGCAAGAATACTGGAATGGGTTACCATTTTCTTCTCCAGAGTATCTCCCCAACCCAAGGGTTAAACCCACATCTCCTACATTGCAGGCAGATTCTTTACTGTTGAGCCACCAGAAAAAATAAATTAGACATTATCAAAATTAAAATCAACTGCTCATTCAAGGATACTGTCAAGTAAATGAAAAAGAAATCCACATATTGAGAGAAAATATTCACATGCTGATACCCAAGAAAAAATTTGTATCCAAAACAGGTCCCAAAAATCCTACCAGAGGGCAAATAACCCAATTAACAAAATGAGCAAATGACCTGAACAGACATTTCACAGGAGAAGATATACAATGGCCAATAAACACAAGAATAAGATGTTCACCATCATCATGCATTAGGGGAATACAAACTAAAAACACAATGATATATCTCTGCTCAACCACTAGAGTGGTTATAAAGGCTAAGGATACAAAATGTTGACAAAAATGTGGAAAAACTGAAATTCTTTATAAAACGCTAATGAGAATATAAAATTGTATGATCACTTTGGAAAACAGTTTCAAGTAAAGTTAAATATTCAACTATGACCCAGAAATTTCACTACGAAGCATTTACTCAAGTGAAATGAAAATATATGTTAACAAAAAGACTTGAAAGTTGTTCACATCAGATTTATTCATAATAGCCAAAAATCAAAAACAATGCAAATGTTCATCAACAAAAGAATGGATTAAAAATTGTGGTATAAAAAAAAAATTGTGGTATATTCCTACAAGACACTACCCAGCTGTACAATGGAATGAACTACTGATCATGCTTCACTTTAGTCGTTCAGTCATGTCCAACTTTTTGTAACCCCATGGACTGCAGCACACCAGGCCTCCCTGTCCATCAACAACTCCTGGAGTCCACACAAACTCATGTCCATTGAGTCAGTGATGCCATCCAACCATCTCATCCTCTGTCATCCCCTTTTCTGCCTGCCCTCAATCTTTCCCAGCATCAGGGTCTTTTCAAATGAGTCAGCTCTTCGCATCAGGTGGCCAAAGTATTGGAGTTTCAGCTTCAACCACCAGTCCTTCCAATGAACAGCCAGGACTGATCACCTTTAGGATGGACTGGTTGGATCTCCTTGCAGTCCAAGGGACTCTCAAGAGTCTTTTCCAACACCACAGTTCAAAAGCATCAATTCTTCGGTGCTCAGCTTTCTTTATAGTCCAACTCTCACATCCATACATGACTACTGGAAAAACCATAGCCTCGTCTATACAGACCTTTGTTGACAAAGTAATGTCTCTGCTTTTTAATATGCTGTCTAGGTTGGTCATAACTTTCCTTCCAAGGAGTAAGCATCTTTTAATTTCATGACTGCAGTCACCATCTGCAGTGATTTTGGAGCCCCAAAAAATAAAGTCAGCCACTGTTCCCACTATTTCCCCACCTATTTGCCATGAAGTGATGGGACCAGATGCCATGATCTTCGTTTTCTGAATGTTGAGCTTTAAGCCAACTTTTTCACTCTCCTCTTTCGCTCTCATCAAGAGGCTCTTTAGTTCTTCTTCACTTTCTGCCACATAAGGGTGGTGTCATCTGCATATCTGAGGTTACTGACATTTCTCCTGGCAATCTTGATTCCAGCCTGTGCTTCATCCAGCCCAGCATTTCTCATGATGAAATTACTGATAGATTGCAACAATACAAATTAATCTGAGAAACATTATGTGGAGCTAGTGGTAAAGAACCCGCCTGCCAATGCAGGAGAAATAAGAAACATGGGTTTGATGCCTGGGTCAGGAAGATCCCCTGGAGGAGAGCATGGCTCCAGTACTCTTGCCTGGAGGATCCCATGGACAAAGGAACCTGGCTGGCTATGGTCCACGGGGTTGCAGAGAGTTGGACACAACTGAAGTGCCTTAATACACACACACACACATGTGTTTTCCCTCCTTCTCCATACTGATAGATTGCAACACTGCAAATTCATCTGAAAAATATTATGATGACTAAAAGAAGTCAGAAACCAAGATTTCATTCAAATGAAGTTTAAATATTGTCAGGTTAATCTACGGTGATATGGATCAGAGCAATGATTTCTGAAGGGGGCAGATGGAAGAGGGACTGACAGGAAAGATGCAAAAAGAACTTCTTGGAGAAGGTCGTTTTCTATCTTTATAGAGATATAAATTATTGAGGTATATACATACATTTGTCAAAACTAATTCAACTGAACCCAAGATCTGTATCTTTCACTTCAAATAAAGTAGACCTCAAAGTTCAAAGAAAACACAAGGAGCACAAAGGGCCAGAGGATCACAAGTTTTAGGATACCAGTTTCATGTAAGCTGTCCTCTAGCTATAAGAATGATAATACTACCTTTCTCTGATACATATAGTGATTAGAGATTAAATAAGCTTATTTCTATATACATGCTTCATAAAGTATAAATTCTTCTATAAATATATAATATTTTCATTTATATATAGCATCAGTTATAAAGATTTGTAATATGATCACATAAAATTAACCTCTTTCCCCTTTTAGCCCAGGCCAGTGCTAGATAGCTTACCCTAATTCACATGCTCCCCACTTCACAACTAGGTCAGCTGTGGCAGTGCATAAAGCTTGTTATACAAGGTTTCCCTGTCTCAATTCATCCTGATGTTCAGGCTGATTTTCAAACTAACATTCATTTATCCCCCTCAAACCCTGCCTCCTTCCTACTACTCTTCATTCAGATCAAATCTCACAACTGGTTATATCGTTGGGTCCTATTCCAGACTTACAAAATCCTCTGAAATAAGCTTCAGCCTCTCTACCTGTACAAACATATTTCTCATTACTCCTAAAAGTCCATACTTTATGTCAGTTTTCCTCATTATGTCACCAAAAGATAATCATTCATGATGCCCTCTGTCCTCATGAAATACTTTTTCTCTATCTCTTTGCCTATCAAAACGTTTAAAAACCAGTTCAATCATCCATTCTCTATGGCACATTTAGTGGTTACCAGTCAACCCACATTTTCTGGCTATCAGTATGTGTGCCCAAACCTTCACAGGACAAACTTTCCATAAAAGTTGCCTGTTCTCACGGGCTCTTTCTTCTCAGCTCCTATTCACTCAACTCACTTCTATCTGGCTATGTCCTCACCACTCAAAGACAGCCTAGGTCACCAATTACTGAGGTCACCAATTACTGAGAGGGTAACAGGCAGGAAGGCCAGGGGTCTCAAAACGGAGGAAATAGCCTGCAAGTGTCAGACATTTTTATCTCTCTTAAGCAGCAGGAGGAAACAAACTAGCGATATTTTTTTCCTTCTCTATACAAAGTTAAAAGCAGGTTTCTCTTTAAATAATGTGTTGCCATAATGACACCTGGTTTCACCTGAAGTTAACTATTCTCAAACCTTGAGATAGCCAATGCATTTTTCTTATGGAAATGTTTGTCTTCAGCTATGCTAATGTGCTATGCATTTACCCCAAACTCTGTCTTCAAGTCGGTTCCACTTCATGGCTCAGAACTTACTTGACAAATCAGTATGTTATACTCAGATATTGTTCCCCTAATCTATGTAAGAGTGAAAAAGTTGGCTTAAAGCTCAACATTCAGAAAACGAAGATCATGGCATCTGGTCCCATCACTTCATGGCAAATAGATGGGGAAACAGTGGAAACAGTGTCAGACTTTATTTTGGGGGCTCCAAAATCACTGCAGATGGTGACTGCAGCCATGAAATTAAAAGACGCTTACTCCTTGGAAGAAAAGTTATCACCAACCTAGATAGCATATTCAAAAGCAGAGACATTACTTTGCCAACAAAGGTCCATCTGGTCAAGGCTATGGTTTTTCCTGTGGTCATGTATGGATGTGAGAGTTGGACTGTGAAGAAAGCTGAGTGTGAAGAATTGATGCTTTTGAACTGTGGTGTTGGAGAAGACTCTTGAGAGTCCCTTGGACTGCAAGGACATCCAACCAGTCCATTCTGAAGGGGATCAGCCCTGGGATTTCTTTGGAAGGAATGATGCTAAAGCTGAAACTCCAGTACTTTGGCCACCTCATGTAAAGAGTTGACTCATTGGAAAAGACTCTGATGCTGGGAGGGATTGGGGGCAGGAAGAGAAGGGGACGACAGAGGATGAGATGGCTGGATGGCATCACCTACTCGATGGACGTGAGTTTGGGTGAGCTCCAGGAGTTGGTGATGGACAGGGAGGCCTGGCGCGGTGCGATTCATGGGGTCGCAAAGAGTCAGACACGACTGAGTGACTGAACTGAACTGCACTGAATCTATGTAAATGAAACTATTTGTATGGTAATCTGTCCTTCTACAAGATTCAAGTTAATCATTTTATGGCCCAGGATGAAACATTTGGTGCCAAGATTATCCCAGAATGCATCTTATGGGTGAGGGGCCTGGTGCCATTCTGAGTTTTAAGACATTCCTTTCTTTCATTAACAGACTACTAAGACGGAGGAGCCTGGTGGGCTGCAGTCCCTGGGGTCAGTAAGAGTCAAACACGACTGAGCGACTTCACTTTCACTTTTCACTTTCATGCATTGGAGAAGGCAATGGCAACCCACTCCAGGGTTCTTGCCTGGAGAATCCCAGGGATGGGGTAGTCTGGTGGGCTGCCATCTACGGGGTCGCACAGAGTCGGACACGACTGAAGCAACTTAGCAGCAGCAGCAGCAGCAGTGACTATATAACATCCAGCTGAAGACTAGCAGGGGGTACTCTTTCTGCCCTCTTCTGATGCCTATGTCAGAAGCTTTCTCTATCTCCTTTATACTTTAATAAAACTTTAATACACAAAAGCTCTGAGTGATCAAGCCTCATCTCTGGCCCCGGATTGAGTTCTTCTCCTCAGGGGCCAAGAATCCTGGCCTCTTTTCGTTCAACAAGAACCTTTCATTACTTCTCATGGCACTGAATCCAAAGGACATTTTTTGCTCTTTTCACTTAATTCAGAAGCACTGGTAACCACTCCCTCCTTAAACATGTTTCAATCCTTAGCTCTCATTAAAAAACATCTCCCTGCTTCTCTATATACTCCTCCTCTTCTCTGCAGGCTCAACGTTCTTTATCCAGTGAGTACATATTCAAGTTCCTTCATGCCCACTTCTCTTATGCTTTCATCTGTCTCCATAGATTCAGTAGCTTATAACTGCATCGTATCACCAGACCAGACCTCTCCTAGAAACTCTAGATCTTTATACCCAGGTTGACCCCTCCTCTTAGATGGCTTAAGTGTACCTCAGTAGCATGTATATGACCTGTCATTCCCCCAGGTCAGATATTCTCCCAGTGGTCCCTGTTTTAGAGGAATTATGCAATTATGAATCTCCAATACTCTGACCACCTGACGCGACGAGCCGACTCATTGGAAAAGACCCTAGTGCTGGGAAAGATTGAGGGCAGGAGGAAAAAGGGGCGACAGAGGATGAGATAGTTGGATGGCATCACCAACTCAGTGGACGTTAGTTTGAGGAGACTCCATGGGGTAGGTTAAGGGCAGGGAAGCTGGCATGCTGCAGTCCACGGGGTCGCAAAGAGTCGGATATGACTCAGCAACTGCACAACAACAACAATGCAATTATGTAAGCCAGAAATCTGGGAGCCATCTTTCAAGATCCTTCTGATCACCTTATATCTAATGTATTACCAAATCTTATTAATTCTATCTCCTAAAACCCTTTCAAATCTCACCATTTCTCTAGATCCTCATCATCATCTTCCAATTCCAAGCTTCCATCATCTCTCCCCTAGAGCATGCCAAGATCTATCTAATCAGTTTACTCAGACGCTCTCAATGAAGGAATCACTGGGGACTATTTCAGTGATTATCCCCACTGAAGCCAAGCAGGTCTTTTCAAAATTCAAACCAGATCACGTCCCCTTCCTGCTGTAACATCCATCAGTAACTTATCAGAACCCTCCAACGTATCCATGGTCTATAATGACCTCAAAGTCTGTCAGGCCTCAGCTCTCAGCATTCTGCCCCTTGCCCTGAGCATGACAGCCACAGTGACTTTTCCTTTCTCTTGTAAGCTTCATCCTCTTCCATCACAGGAGGCCTTTTAACTTGACATTCTCGCTGTCTAAACATCATTCTTTCCCCCTGTATCTAGTTGACATCTACATTTATTTAGACCTTAACTCAATTGTCATGACCCTAGTGAACCTTTCCCTGACCTTTGGACCAGGTCATCCCTAATAATGTTACACACAGTGTGCCTCTCCATCACAGCCCTTATCAAGGTTGCAATTTCATCCCTATCTGTGTCATGACATGACATGATTAACACATACCTTCCTGGTGAGCTGTAAGGTCCTATTTGACCCTCCAATACCTAACACAGTGCCTCGCATATAATATATGCTTGCTAACTGAGTGACTATATCAATGTTTTTGTTGTTTTAGTTGCTAGATTGTGTCTAATGCTTTTGCAACCCTGTGGATTGTAACCCGCTGGGCTCCTCTGTCTATGGGATTTCCCAGCAAGAATAGTAGAGTGGGTTGCCATTCCCTTCTTCAGGGAAACTGCCTGACCCAGGGATTGAGCCTGCATCTCTTGCACCGCAGGCAAATCTTTACTGCTGCTCTACCTGGGAAGCCCTGACTATATCAATAAATAGACACATTCATAGATTCTTACAGGGATCTCTTTATATAATTAATATCATTAAATTTAGTGTGAAGTACCTCCCTAAATACCTCATGTATGCTTTCATCTGTGGTAATTTTCGTCTTTTCATATGGATGATATAGTCCTCAGAATTATACATTTTATGCCTACTGTGCATACAAAATCCCAACACAGTGATTACTTTTTTGATTAGAGGAATTGCCCAGTACCCCAGGAAAGGGAATTCCACAGTTCTAAAACAGAAGGACTATAAACATTAAAGGGCTTTCTTTCCCCCAAAACTATCCAAATCAGTGTTTTTCAATTTTGTTTAATTAAAGCTGATAGTAAGAGATAAATTTTACATAGTGACTCAGTGTGTTTACACACATGCACACATGTATGCACAACTGAAAATATTTCTCAGAAAACTCTTTCTGTACAAGATGTACTCCACTTCTGTTCCATTTCAGCCTTTTAGTGTGCCAGTCAAGACTCATTAAATCGATCTATGCCCTGTGAAGAGTCATATCTCCTGGTTTTGAAAACCTGCTTCAAACTATTCCCAAAGGCCTTGCACGTCTGCCTCTCTCATAAATAGACTTGTTTTCAAGACATTTTTAAAGATTTAGATCAGAAGTTCTTACTGTCCCTAGTTAAGTCTGTTATTAAAAATATCAGCCTGCCCCAACATACCACTTTCAACAGTTCCACATGGGAAAAGGAAGACTCCAGCTCAGCAGGGCTCAGCTGTCATGATCCACTTGCTGTTGTTTGTTATTTCATTTGTATCCTAGTATTACTGTGTAATAACAAAATTAATAACAAAAGCAGCCAGGAGCAGAGCCCTTGCTCTATACCAGGTCTTGGACCATATGTCATATGTACAACTCCATTCAGTAATGAGTGAGAGACTCACGAAGCCCCAGTGCCCCAGGAGGTCAGAAGCAGGAAGCACAAAGCTCTTTAAATTCCAATTCTTGACTGAGATATTTGCAAATGCAAACCTTTTCTATGGGAAATATGACTAGGAATGAAAGGTAAGTCTTAAAACAATTCACACCAAAGAAGACTAATTCTTATATTAGCTTGAAGGCAAAGTGGTTTGGGGAAAAGAATACAGAAGTTGGAATCAAAAGCAAGCTGTTTTACTCTACCTCAATAGAACTGACTCAAATACATTCCTTTTCATGGCTGAGTAATATTCCACTGTACATATATGTACCACAATTTCTTAAAATATCATATATTGATGAATATTTATGGAATCTAGAAAAATGGTACTGATGAACCTATTTGCAGGGCAAGAATAGAGATGCAGACATAGAGAACAGACTTTGGACTCCATGGGGGAAGGAGAGGGTGGGATGAATCAAGAGAGTAGCACTGAAAAATATACTTTATCATATGTAAAAATGATAGCTAATGGAAAGCTGATGTATAACACAGGGAGCTCAAAGCAGTACTCTGTGATAACCTAGAGGGGTGGGATGGGGTACAGGGGGCTTGAAGAGGGAGAGACCATATGTATACTTATGGCTGATACACGTTGTTGCACGGCAGAAGCCAACACAATATTGTAAAGTAATTATCCTCCAATTAAAAATAATTTTTTTAAAACAGTGAGTTGTTGAAATATTGTCTGACTTCAATCTTACTTTTAAAATAAATGTACTTAATTTTAACTAATAATATAGAATATGGACAATCCAGATATTTGCTAGGTACATACTAGAATATTTGCTTGTACTGAGTTTAAAGTTAAAAAAAAAATAGTCAAAGAAATATGCTCTCCGTTCATCTTTATGCTTGGAGTTTGATTCCATTAATTTAGACCAACAGAGAGCAAAGTAACTAAACTGTGTGCTCACCAGCTCTTACCTCAAAGTCTTAATGATTACATGTTAGCAATATGTGTTCTGGGTTTAGGGAGGCCAACTTAAGAACTGCTTCTACCATTTCTGAATATTTTATAAAGTCTAACTGAGAATTGACTATGCCAAAGCCTTTGACTATGTGGATCACAATAAACTGTGGAAAATTATGAAAGAGATGGGAATACCAGACCACCTGACCTGCCTCTTGAGAAACCTGTATGCAGGTCAGGAAGCAAAAGTTAGAATTGGACATGGAAAAACAGACTGGTTCCGAATAGGACAAGGAGTATGTCAAGGCTGTATATTGTCACCCTGCTCATTTAACTTATATGCGCACAAGCTGGAATCAAGATTGCCGGGAGAAATATCAATCACCTCAGATATGCAGATGACACCACCCTTGTGGCAGAAAGTGAAGAACTAAAGAGCTTCTTGATGAAAGTGAAAGAGGAGAGTGAAAAAGTTGGCTTAAAGCTCAACATTCAGAAAACGAATATCATGGCATCTGGTCCCATCACTTCATGGCAAATAGGTGGGGAAACAGTGGGAACAGTGGCTGACTTTATTTTGGGGGGCTCCAAAATCACTGCAGATGGTAATTGCAGCCATGAAATTAAAAGACACTCCTTGGAAGGAAAGTTATGACCAACCTAGATAGCATATTGAAAAGCAGAGACATTCCTTTACGAACAAAGGTCCATCTAGTCAAGGCCATGGTTTTTCCAGTGGTCCTGTATGGATGTGAGAGTTGGACTGTGAAGAAAGCTGAGCACCGAAGAATTGATGCTTTTGAACTGTGGTGCTGGAAAAGACTCTTGAGAGTCCCTTGGACTGCAAGGAGATCCAACCAGTCCATCCTAAAGGAGATCAGTCCTGGGTGTTCATTGGAAGGACTGATGAAGCTGAAACTCCAATACTTTGGCCACCTGATGCAAAGAGCTGACTCATTTGAAAAGACCCTGATGCTGGGAAAGACTGAGGGCGGGCAGAGAAGGGGACAACAGAGGATGAGATAGTTGGATGGCATCACCAACTCAATGGACACAGGTTTGGGTAGACTCTGGGAGTTGGTGATGGACAGGGAGGCCTGGCGTGCTGCAATTCATGGGGTTGCAAAGTCGGACACGACTGAGCAACTGAACTGAGAAAATTAACCATAGTGCTAGCTCCTTCATATAACAAGTCATCAACTAGTAAATTTTCATTACAAATTATCACCAAACTACTCAAAGCTCTGTGGTGACCTAAATAGGAAGGAAATCTAAAAAACAGGATGTGTGCATACATATAGCTGATTCACTTTGCTGTACAGCAGAAACTAACACAACATTGTAAAGCAACTATACTCCAATTTTAAAAAATTGTCTTTTTAATTATTGCTAGAAGCCCTTTCCACAAATTTTCTGCCCACACTTGGATTGTCTCAATACAACCAAGGGAGCTACTGTGAAAAACCTGGGGAATTTTAGTTAGGTTATTGGTTTCCTTATAGCAATGCCTACCACTCTGGGTAGTTTATGGAGATTAGAATAATGTGAGCAAAATCCTTATAAGCTAACCGTTGGAGTAAAAATTACCTATAAACTATAAACTATTATTGTTTATTATGTACAAGATTCTTTTACAACTGTATTATATACACAGAGCTTTCTGTGTAAGCTCTCTGTGTGTGTGTATAAACAAATAACCTAGGAAAAATAAAAATTTAAATGTTGACCCTGCAAACCAAAATCTATAAAATTATACTAAGAGCTAAACTACAAAATAAAATATTAGGAGAAAGTGGGAAAAAAAGACAGACATTTTTATTTTAAAGGCTAAATTAAATGGAAATTACTAAGTATTAAATGAATAGTCCAGGAGCTTCTTTTGGAAACTGATCTGTTTGTTGAAACTCAGTATGTAATATGAAATATTCACACAACTGCTCCATTTCCCTATAGTCATGAAAATTATTATTGCAGTAAATGTGAAATCTGGTATTATTAACAAATATTAAGAACAAGATAGCAGAGTAATTAAAATTGCTTCCAGAAAATTTTAATTCCCTTTGGCTTTAAAACATGGCAGGGAAAAGCAATCTAGTTACTGAAGGATAACGTCTTTTGCAAAGGAGATAGTTGCAAATCTCGAAAGTGAGACCACCTCAGAAGTTTTGAAACACAAAGCCATTAAAGAAATTGCCCATAATTCTGAGTTACCATCACAATCCTGATTATTATGGAATGAATGTATGCATTCTCCCAAAACTGATACATTGAAACCTTACTTCTCCTGTGATGGTATTAGGAGGTGGGACTTTGGGGTTTGCTTAGGATTCAATGAGGTCATGAGGATGGAGCCCGTCATGACTGGGATTAGGACACTTATAATAATGACAAGGGAGCTTGCTCTCTCTGCTTGGCTTCCAATCATATGAGGAAGATATGATGAGAGTCAGCAGTCTACAACCAGGAAAAGCATTCTCACCAGAATCTGACAATGCTGGCACCCTGACCATGGCTTTGCAGACCTCAGAACAGTGAGAAATAAATTTGTGTTGGTTATAAGCCATGTGATTTAGCAACAATCATGTCCCAATGTTTTAAATACACATATGTTCCTATTGTGTATTCTTCCTGTTGGAGAAGGCAACGGCACCCCACTCCAGTACTTTTGCCTGGAAAATCCCATGGATGGAGGAGCCTGGTAGGCTGCAGTCCATGGGGTCGCTAAGAGTCAGACACGACTGAGCGACTTCACTTTGACTTTTTACTTTCATGCATTGGAGAAGGAAATGGCAACCCACTCCAGTATTCTTGCCTAGAGAATCCCAGGGATGGGGGAGCCTGGTGGGCTGCTGTCTATGGGGGTCACACAGAGTTGGACATGACTGAAGCGACTTAGCAGCAGTAGCATGTTCCTATTGAAGCATCTAAGAATTGGGTAATTTTCTGTCACAGGTGGTAGTAGTCCAGTAAAACATTTCAGAAGCAATAATCCCACACAAGAACAGATTCTCAAACGGATCTCTGCAAGAGTCTGGGGCTCAAAAACATTTCATTGTATTTTCTTCAAGACCATCCAATATCCTCCCAGAGATGGACATGAAGTGAAACACTTTTTCCTCAAGGGTTGGAAGGTCAAAAACTAAATTACAAGACCACCAGGATCTTTATGAGTGTTTCTCATATTTGACTATTCATTTGATTGGGATGGAGATTGAGGAGAATTGAAGGGGATCACAGGAGTTACTCGTTCTGGGCCCCACCTCTCAAAAGAGTGGTTTCATGGATCTGGAGTGAGAAACAGGCATAAGTATCAATATTTAAATCTTCTTAAGTGATCTAACATGTAGCCAGGGTGGAGAAGCCCTGATCTACTGCAATAAACCCTAAATGTTGGCAGCCACACAAAAATACAGTGGCCACCCACTCCAGTACTCTTGACCTAGAAAACCCCATGGACGGAGGAGCCTGGTAGGCTGCAGTCCATGAGGTCGCAAAGAGTCAGACACAACTGAGCGACTTCACTTTCACTTTTCCCTTTCATACACTGGAGAAGGAAATGGCAACCTGCTCCAGTGTTCTTGCCTGAAGAATCCCAGGGATGTCAGAGCCTGGTGGGCTGCCGTCTATGGGGTCGCACAGAGTCGGACACGACTGAAGCGACTTAGCAGCAGCCACACAAAAATACAGCCACAAAGGTCAGCCTCATGCTGTCAGGTCTGGAGAACTTTGCTCTCATACCTTGCTACTCAAAGCATGGACCAGTATCACCTGGGAGTTTATGAGCAATGTAGAATCTGGGACCCACACAGAGCGAATGAATCAGAATCTGCTTTTTAGTGAGGTCATCAAGTGATTCCCCAAGCTCATGAATACACTCATCTTATGCATCCTTTCCTTACTTTTAAGGATAGGAAAGCCAGCCAGGGAGGCTAGAAAATTTGGCAAACACAGGTAAAGGGAATTTAGTGGGGGAGAAAGATAGAATTAGGTCTCACTATCTAAGACTTTCTCTTCTGCCATTATATTTCTGAACTGCTGTTTAAACTTATGTTTTCATGTAATATAAAGGAAGCCCTTCCTCTTTACAGGGCTATTTCTTCAGACAACAAGGAAAATAACTACATTCAATTTAACACCACTACACATTAATCCCATTCCTAAGGGAGATGGTGTACAAACCATGAGGTCAATAATTTTGCTGACAGAAGTTTCTGGAAGAAGAAAGGTTATATTCAGTCAATGAAAACAATATAAAAGCATATTAGATGCTCCCCTTCCTAGGAAAATTATGCCTTTCCTCTACTGCAACATTAGCTGTGTCTGGCATGATTCAATACTTATCAAGGTTTTTGTTTCATTTATTTTGTTTTTAATGAAAACTACACCCTTTTCTGATCCAGAAATTTCATAAACAATAACAAGTATGGAACACCTGTTGAGGGGTTAGACCTCTCTCTCCTCCTCTCATCATTTTTATGCAAATTACCCTAGAGAGAAGTATTTCACCATACAAGCACAGAGAAATTTTTGGATATTTTAACAAGTGCTACCATAACGCAGGAGACCAGGGTTTGATCCGTGGGTCAGGAAGATCCCCTGGAGAAGGGGATGGCCACCCACTCCAGTATTCTTGCCTGGAGATTCCATGGACAGAGGAGCCTGGTGGGTCCCAGTCCATGAGACTGCAGAGTCAGACACAATGGAGAGACTAACTTCTGCTTTTAAAAGACACAAAGGAATTCTATAGAGTCCTGAGGAAGAGAGAAGACAGGCAGTGGAGGTAGGAAAGGCAAGGTCTTCACAAAAAGAAGCCAGAAGCACTGAATAAAACTTGCTCACAAATTTATATTTCTTCCAAGCTCTAGAGCTGCTTCTGAGGGAAGTCAACCAGATTCTCCTTCTGATTATATTCATTTAGTCCTAACCTTGGAGAAGCACATCACCTAGAAGTCATCACTCTTATTCTGAAAGCCCTAAAACCCTGGCATAGAGCTCCTCCAACGGAGGTGAAACCCACAAAATGAGCACTGGAAGGGAAGGACTGGGGTGTAGACTCTCAAAGCTCCAAGTATTACCCCGCCCTCCACAATCCTCCGATTCAAAGAGCAAAAGAATTCAAATTCCAAAAATCAGTGGCCAAGAAGGGAAATTTGAAGCTTGAAAGCAACAAAATGAAATTCATGAACCAATCACTGTTTTCTAAGAGGGATTGAAAGGTTATTACAACACTGAAAAGTGAAATTGAAAGGTCTCCTGCACTGCAGGCGGATTCTTTACTATCCAAGCCACCCAGGAAGCCTAAGAATACTGGAGTCAGTAGCCTATCCCTTCTCCAGCAGATCTTCCTGCCCCAGGAATTGAACTGGGTCTCCTGCATTGCAGGCAGATTTTTTACCAGCTGAGCTACTGACTGTCAAATATTCATTATAAAGTTACATTTGATTTAGAATTTTGGTTAGAGAAGGGAGTAGGGATGAGATAGGGATAGGAGACTGACCTACAAACTATTGATACTATATAAAATAAATAAGCTACAAGTTATAAGCACAGAGAGTATAGCCAATATTTCATCATAACTTTAAATGTAGTATAATCTATAAAAATTTTAAATCATTATGTTATACTTCTGAAATTAATATAGCATTATAAATCAACTATACTTACTTCAATTTAAAAAACCCACTTAAGAAACATACATACATACCCCTCAGAATTTTGTCTCTCATATGAGCCGGCCTCCTATTAAAATCTGAAGCTACATGTTTCTAATCCACAAAACAACCAGACTGATCAGGTTAATTACCTGACCTGTGATACTCTTCTGAACCTCTGAAAGAAAAATACAGAAATCACTTCTGCACACAATCACACTGAGCAAAGCTCTCTTTGGCTGCATTATTTTCTTCCAAGGAATGAAAAGGGAGCTAGAAGGCAAAGTGATAATGCAGGTGATATCTAGAGCTTCACACTATACCTAGTAATCTTCCAATTTTCTCCATCTCAGTTTTCCCCATCTCCATCCCTACCTCCATCTATTCCCAGGTGCTTGAGTCAAAACCCCTTGCTTCACACCTCTTCATTCATGCCATCCAATTCATCACTTATTGCAATTCATCCTTTTGCAAAATTCAGGCTCAAATTGAATAAAGCCATTTGAGTATGACCTAAATCAAATCCCTTGTGATTACACAGTGGAGGTGACGAACAGATTCAACGGATTAGATCTGGTAGACAGAGTGCCTGAAGAACTATGGACGGAGATTCATAACACTGCACAGGAAGTGGTGACCAAAACCATTCCCAAGAAAAAGAAATACAAGAAGGCAAAGTGGTTGAGGAGGGCTTACAAATAGCTCAGGAAAGAAGAGAAGTGAAAGGCAAAGGAGAAAGGGAAAGATATACCCAACTGGATGCAGAATTCCAGAGAAAAGCAAGGAAAGATAAGAAAGCCTTCTTAAGTGAACAATGCAACAAAACAGAGGAAAACAATAGAATAGGAAAGACTAGAGATATCTTTGAGAAAATTGTAGATATCAAGGGAACATTTCATGCAAAGATGGGCATAATAAAGGACAGAAATGGCAAAGACCTAATAGAAGCAGAAGAGATTAAGAAAAGGCAGCACAGAAAGAATACACAGAACTGTACAAAAATGGTCTTAATCACCCAGATAATCACAATGGTGTAGTCGGTCACTCACATAGAGCCAGATATCCTGGAGTGTGAAGTTGAGTGGGCCTTAGCAAGCATTGCTACAAACAAAGCTAGTGGAGGTGATGGAATTCCAGCTGAGCTATTTCAAATCCTAAAAAAATGATGTTGTGAAAGTGCCACACTCAATATGCCAGCAAATTTGGAAAACTCAGCAGTGGACACAGGACTGGAATAAGTCAGTTTTCATTCCAATCCCAAAGAAAGGCAATGCCAAAGAATGTTCAAATTACCATAGAATTGTGCTCATTTCACATACTAGCAAGGTAATACTCAAAATCCTTCAAGCTAGGCTTCAGCAGTACATGAACTGAGAACTTCAAGATGTACAAGCTGGATTTAGAAAAGGCAGGAGAACCAGAGATCAAACTGCCAACAATCGCTGGATCATAGGGAATTCCAGAAAAATATCTACTTCTGCTTCATTGACTATGCAAAAACCTTTGACTATGTGGATCACAACAAACTATGGAATATTCTTGAAGAGACTGGACTGTCAGACCACCTTACCTGCCTCCTGAGAAACCTATATGCAGGACAAGAAGCATCAGTTAGAACTGGACATAATGGACTGGTTCAAACTTCAACACTAAACCCCAATAATTTTACCAGCAGAAGCAACCACTTCTCTTAAACTCTACAGGTACCATTCCAGGCAAAATACTCCACCATTTCTTGCCCAGACTATCACAAGAGTCTCCTGGCTAGTCCCCTACTAGCACTGTCCTTTCCTCCAACCCAGCTTGCCATTATACAGCAAATGACCCCTGTAGCCAGATCTGTCCACTGCACTTGGAGTACAAAGCAAAGCCTTTCCCTGAACAGCCAGGGTTCTGTCTCTCCAACCTGGTTTTCCACATTTCTCTTTTTTTGTCCACTGAGAACAACTACACTGGCTTCTAAGCTTCACAAACCCAGCCACTCATTTTCTCTTTCCTCTTAGGACTGTTTACAAGTTTTCTCTGTCTGAAATATTCTTCTGTCCATTCATCATCTATTTACCTCTTACTTTAGGTCTGACGGAGAAGGCAATGGCACCCCACTCCAGTACTCTTGCCTGGAAAATCCCATGGACTGAGGAGCCTGGTAGGCGCCAGTCCATGGGGTCGTGAAGAGTCAGGCACGACTGTGTGACTTCACTTTCACTTTTCACTTTCCTGCATTGGAGAAGGAAATGGCAACCCACTCCAGTGTTCTTGCCTGGAGAATCCCAGGGACAGAGGACCCTAGTGGGCTGCCGTCTATGGGGTCGCACAGAGTCGGAGACAACTGAAGCGACTTAGCAGCAGTAGCAGCAGCAGCTTAGGTCTGAATTCAACACTACTTTCTTAGGAATGTCTTCCCAGACACCATCTCCCAGTCAAAATTAGTCTCTAATACACTTAACCACAGTACCTTCCCCTGTTCCTTCAAAATGCTTACCACAATTTATAATTTATATTTGGTTTGGGTTGGTGAAATGCCTGTTTCCACACCAGACTACAAGTTCCATGAGGGCAGAGACCATGTCTGTTGGTTCACCACTGTATACACACAAAAGTTTGTTGAAGGATCAAATCAAATAGAAAAATTCTTATTCCTAAAGTCATATAGTCAATAAATAATTATTAGAGCAATGATAGGCATTGTCAAGAATATAGATAAGGATTGTGCTAAGTTTTTTTTAAAGAATGAACAGTTCTATTAAAAAAAAAAAAAAAAAAGACTAGGTGTTCCAACACAGATTTACCTGAACTCTGGAAACTTGTGAATTTAAATCATGTAGCACATATTACTTTTTAAACTTGTCTTCTGGGTGAGTGGTATCTATAGATGTATTTAAGTTTCAGAGAACAGAAACCGCAGAACAATCCCTGAGGCACATATAGCACATTTTATTTGGGTTAAATAAAATCCTGGCACAGATGGCTAAACAAAAGCATAAATAATTTATCTGTCATGCCCACATCCACAATGTTGATTTCTGGTAGGTGTGTTACCCACTTCTACTATGTCAACAACAGAATATAAGACTGGTATGTCTCAGTCCTCACAAATATACATTTATCCTACAGCTCTGTATCAAAGAAATGTGTGTGTGCGTATGTGTGTGTGTGTGTGTAGACACATATGCTTTGTACCTTTCACAATGAGACTAATTATTACATAATAATATTGGCAACATTAAGCAGACCATCACTGTGGGAGTTTGAAATATGCAAAAAAAATCTGTTAATTTATTCAAACTTGTTCAGCTGTCATTAAAGATAAAAATATGCCTCCACTTTTCATCTCCTTCAAGATCAAAGGTACATTTTTAAGTTTCTGTGTTTCTTTGATGGCATTAAATTCCTTTTTCCATCCAGCAAAAGTGGATCAGGATTCACAAGCTATTTTAACATATATTCCTGAAATTCCAATGGTAGAAAAATAGCAATTTTGTTATAGAAAATATTTCTATACACACATACATAAAAGAATGTCCAACAATTCAAGGTTTCTACTTTTAATAACTGGTGTTTTCTTCATGAAAGATATGTTCCTTAAAAGTACACTCGTCAGCATCATTAAAAATAAAAGATAACTGCAATGATGGCCCATGTGATTTGTAGTCTCATAGTATAACAGAAAATCTTCACCCATGTAGATAAAAACAAATTTTTACTGAATTTTATTACAATGATATTTCTTAAAATACACAAGGATGTAAAACATTCACTAGTTACATAATCTTGGATAGAAGCTAAATCAGTCAAGTTATGTTTATCAGTGGGGCAAAGTATTACATATTTAATGTTTAAGCATCATTTTCAATCTTGAAAATAAACAAACCTTATTTTTGTAAATGAACTGCAGCTCTTATAAAGGGATTCTATTTCCTTTAGAGTTTACCTTTTAAGGCTATCAAACACTAATGGCAAGATAACTAATGAAGAATTTCAATTAAAAGACTAGTCTCAGCTCCACACCTGGTAGAAAAATAGAAGCGAGGCTTTTCTAAATACATTTATAATCCAATTAATTGCTAAAGCTTTGTCCTATATATATATTTTTTTTTTAATTTCTACTATCTATGCAATAGGAGCTAATTGTTCAAGGGAAAGATACAGATCACATATTCAAATTTCTCTCCTTTGGCCAGATTTAACTGAGCCGATTACAAAAAGAAGCTAAATTTCTGCCTTCTTCTTGAGCTCATCCAAGCATTACCAATTACTGAGGCGAAAAGAACTGATACCTTCTTTGACTGTAAGTAGTAGTTTTTTGTTGTTGTCATTGTAGGGAAGAACAGTGTTTGTTTTGTTTTTTTCTCCAAATAAGTACGCCCTTGGTAAAGTGAAGCCAAATGCATGCCCCTAAGATCCACCAGGATAAAACTTAAGAAAGTCTCAGCTATTTAATATTTCCTTTCTTCAGGTTAAAAAAGAAAAAAGAAAAAATCACCCCTACTTTAGAGAAAAATAGGAACAGGTGAATATTTTTTAAGCCCTTGATGAGGCACAGTGCCAGAGCCACCACATTTGTGAGTTTGCTGAATCTGTCCAGCAACCCTGCAAGGTAATCATTAATACTGTAATTCTGTAGAGTCCTAGATGTCACCTAGAGCGATGGCTAGAGCCAGGATGGAAGTCTGTGTCGAGACAAGATGGAAATGCCTTTTATGTGTTGAGAGCACTGTTTTCTGCCCTATAGAGTTCCAGAAAGATGACCGGTTACCTTGACTATGGTTGCTCTAGTAGAAAAAGAGGCTGCTTAGGAATGAACAAGAAGAACATATCACACCTTTCATTCCTCATTCTCAGAGGAGATCTTTCGTTTCTGGGCCCAGTTAATGATGCAACTCTTCTTTCAACCTGTAACTCCTACTTTAGTCCATCATACTTGTACACATTGGCCGTACGTGATGCCAGTTATGGACACATCTGATGCCTTGAGATGAGTCAGTACAGTGAACTATCATGAATCCACTCACTCTGCACCCAGCACTTATAAAGAGTACAGCAGGAGTATATGGCAAAATTCTTACCCCTAGAGATTACTAATCTGGTTAAGAAGTAAGACTAGTATTATAATGCATGGGAAGCCAAAAATGACCCTAAAATTTCTAGACTAAATAATTAAAATATTAAAGACACCTTTGACAGAAATGGGGAAATACCAAAGGAAGTAAGTCTGCTTGACACCACAAACAACGATAAATTCAATGCTGTGACCACACTGAGTTTTAGATAACTTGTGGGGAGCACAGGAGAAATTCTGTAGGCCACTGGTTACATGGAACTGGAGAACAGAAAGGATAAAGTTTAAATTACGACAGAGGACAAACTTGCTCTGAAAAGAAGGGTATAAATGTAAGAAAGACAGTTGAAAGTTGAACCTGAGTTGAACCTCCCCTTTGGAAGGGGAGAAAGGAGGGGATGGGAGGGAAGGGGAGTGGAAAGAGAATAGAAAATGAAAGGGAAAGGGGCAAGAGAAAGTACAAAGTCATGAAAGCCAAAAAGTGAGGAGAGGATAGGGGAGCAGAGTCTTAAATCCTGCAAAACTAGAAAAATATGGACAAATGAAAGGTTTCTGGATTCACAAGAATGCTCACTTGTAACCTTCTAGCAAGTCTCAACATTTCAGTTTAGTCAGAAGTCCACTGAAAGCAGGTTCGAAAGGAAGTGGTGACCAAGAATTAAAGGCATCAACTACAAATGGTGCATTCAAAGTGTTAAACATCTAAATAACAACAATAACTAGCTACACTAATACTGACCTGGAACTTGTTAAGTGCCAGGCTCTGTTCTCAGCACTTTGCACATATCTTCTCATTTAATCCTCACTTCAGCACCGTAAGCTAGGCACTATTAATACTTGCATTTTGCAGAGCAGAAAACTAGGGACAGACAAGTTTGTCACAGAGCTAGTAAGCATCAGAGCCAGGACTTTAATGCAAGCCTCCAGAACCCATGGTGCCTAACCAGTCTGTACACTGCCCATCACAGAAAGAAAAAGAGGGCGGGGATGAAACATTTGTTTTATCATTGTGTTCAATGTGCAGCCCCATTGCTTAGATCAGAGTCTAGTACATGGTGGGCACTCAACAAATTTATGTCAAATTATTGAATTAGTGAATGATTAACTAGAAAGAGTATGAAGGTCAAGCAAAAGGATGGGAGTTATTTTAGGTGAGTTTATTCCCAGACTGTTTAATCCTCATTGAAAATTTTCTCTATTCTCTCAACACTATGAAAATAAACTCATTGTGCTATAATTTGTCCCAAATTAAAAATATGCCAGGAGACATGAAAAGGCTTACAGAAAAGATGAGGATAAAGATGAACTTATGCTCTTTCTTAATCTAAGTGAGTTGTTTTCCAGTTAAACTTGGCGACCTGAGGCTGACCCTGCAGGCTCTAACAAGCCAAAATCTATCCTGCCTCTTCTGATTACTGCACAGGACTGCCAGCTGCTTCTCAAGGCGGAACTCACTCAGAAGATACATAAATTGATATAGACCAATTCCCAAGGATAAAACTTACCATCAATAACACCTAATGCAAAATTGTTTTACAAAAAGAATTAATTAGAATCAATAAATTTATACAGTTATTTCCTATATAAAATAGTCTACATTTTAAGCCTTGGAAATCAGAACAAAAAATGATAGGAAATATTTCAGCTGTATATCCAGTTGCAATAAAAGATGAATGTGAGACCACTCACCCATTCACCTCTCACACTCTCGAGTCCCATCTGATTTTCCCCATTCAATGTGATTTCCATGTTCAGATCTACACAATGGTTATCTAAATATTTTAAACTATGCAATTACTGATACAAGCTTACCTAATAGATTTAATCAGCAGTGTTTTAGAAAAACATCGATTCTAGACTTGGTTAATTTTGGAGACAAAATTAAAAAAACATTTATTCAACTAGTACATAGTGTTATGTGCTCTTCACAGTGGAGGACATAAAGGTATGTGTAAGGTATAACCCATATCCTCAAGCAGCTTAGTCCATATACCAACATTTCCCTGACTTCCCAGTTATTTGTCATTATCTCTAGAAACTGCTGATTGTGCACCTAAGCTCAGATCTAAAATCATATATCTTGTGAAATCAATAGGACTTAGTACTTATGTTTCCCTGATGGAACCAGACCCAATAAAGAAAGAAATCCGTTTCAATAAGATTTCAAATTGCTTTTCAACCACTCTTCCTCTATAAATTACTTCATTTTTTATTTAATTGTATCTTTTCCCATGTGAAAGCTTAATATATCAAAAAACCATTATCTAGAATGTATACAAATACTTCTTTGCATTAATAATAATATTCATAAACAACCAAATATTAAAATAATGTCTAAAGTGCACTCTGAAATATGTGACAATATTGTCAGTGTTCATTTGATCAACTATCTTTCAAGACCAAGTCTTTCCAATATTAAAACATCTACATTATATAAAATGAGAATATTCAAATGACTCTTTTTAGTCATTCTTCAATGATGAAAAGGAGTTATATCCTACATTATTAAGCTAGCGTATTTAGTGAAATACACTGAGGATGTTTTTTCAGGCTTGCTGAGGTATAACTGACAAATTAAAATTGTATATATTTAAAGTATATAACTTGATGATTTGATATCATATACAATCAAGCTGATCAACATGTCCATCATTTCACACAGCTACTATTTTGCTTTATTGTGTACGTGGCAAGAACATGAGACTGGAGTTTTTAAAATTCTGTTAGTAAAGAAAAATATTTTACAGATGTCCATTTCTTACAACACATAAAGGCTATTTTCTTTGACCTCAATTTCCACAATAATTACCACTGGTTTGTGACTTGTTATTCAGGTTTATTTGCTTTCACACTATATCTATGTTATTCATAAAAGTACTGTATGACACATTTTAATTTTTCCCACTAAAACTTGATTTTGTTTGGGACATTTCAGAGCATCTCTCAAAATATGGTTTCTAACCGTACCAAAAAGAAAAAAAAAAATCCCTAAAACCAAAATTCAAACTTGATGACAGACAAGAAATAAAACCTCTTAAAGAAGTACTATACCTCCAATCATATTTTTTGAGAGTTTAATAAGTTTGGAAAACTTTGAAGAATATTTTAGCTCTGTATTTTATTTTTAAAGTTTGTATAACATTGAACTACTATAATCATGTAACATCTTAGGTAAGTATCTGTAAATTTGTAAACTATCTTTTAATAAAATCAAAGCACTATCATGAACTGATTCTATTTGATCAAACTTAATCAAAATTATATTAAGACATCTGATGAGGAAATTTTTTGTTGAAACAGAAAATATGTATTCATCCTTCTAATGTGAACATTATTTATACATAATTATTCTGCAAAACTTCATATTTGATATATATTATCACCACACTGAGATGGTTACAATAACATTTTGTTCATCTGCTAAAGTGAATGTCACACTAATCTAAAATTTGAATTTGTTTCCATAAACTGTTTTTACTAATATCACATTCAGTCAGAAAATGTTGGTTATCATCAACTAATATAAGATTTCAATTCCTTTCTTCATTTCACTTTCTTAAAGGTCTTCTATTTTAGATATTTTCTGCCAAGAGTGACAACTAACTTCATTGATTTTTAACCCCCAAATGAGGAAAAGGACAGAAAAGAGAAACAGATATAAATTAGTTTACCTGTGGCAGAACCTATAGTGCCCTCTTGTGGTGAATCTTAACTACAGTACTCCGGAGAACAGTGCAACCTTTTCCTAAACTAAAGGCTGGAGAATGTAGAAGCATTGTTCCTCCATGCTAGCAAGCAGCTGTTATTAACAATGAAAGCAAAAGATAAATATTGACTAAACTAAAAGACTCCTTTACAGAAATTTACTCAGTCACTGTCAAAACAATCAGAGCTACTCCCTTCTACTCTATAAAATACTGTGCTATAGGCTCCTTAGAGTAGGGCAGTTGACAGATAGCCAAGCGTGTGGATTTCTTATGCACTCTACCTCTGCAGTCCATGGGGTCGCAAAGGGGTGGACACAGCTGAGCGACTGAACTGAACTGGACTACTTCTGGAATCAAGCAAAAGATAGACAAACAGAGCAATTTCTAGTGAACACAAGGATGTCCTGGGATAAGCAGCTCCCTAGTCAACAAAGTACTGCATCTCTTATATAAGGCAATGTGGACTCTGAAGCATGGGGCAATCCTCTGGCTTACTTATAAATATAATTTAGGAAGTGGTCAGTGTAATTTCAACCTCTATGATATTTTAAAAGTAGAGCTGATATATCATAAGACTTGGATAAACCAAAGCTTCAGAAATTCTAAGTGGCTTTATCAATATCCCCTGAAGAATCTTTTAGATCTTTCAAGAAAAAATATCAAGTACACTATACCAAAAACAAATTTGTCCTTCATCATTTTTTTAAATTAGATGATATTTATGAGTCATTCTTTATTTTTTAATCACTAGTTTTCCACTTCCTCTCCTATAGGGTCTCATTGAAGATCTCAGTTTTTACAAATATTAACTATAGCACAAAAATTATTTTAGATTTTCCTATTGGTAAGAGCAAAGAAAGTACTTGGGGAGGTATTTCGAGTAAAATGGAAAACTGAGTATACTGAGTTGCTTCTCTTGAAGGGTAAGCAGTTCATAAAATAGTGCTTTTTCTGTTTTCTTCTTTCCTGAGCCCCTTTTTTTCCTCTAAAAAGAAAATACTTCTATTTTTTCCTAATATCTAAAATATTAAAGAACAATAGCTATATTCTAATTTAAAAGAAATTATTTTTATAGTTAAAAATTTCAAAATGGTAACTAGCTTACTGTCACTCAAACTAATAATGTCTGCCTATTTGCTAAGGAATCAAAGACAACATATACACAAAAATGTACTGCCCAAAGCAGTAATCACATTGAAGCCCTTGGAAATATTTTGTTTTGTTTAAATCTAAAGTTCCACCTAAAAGTCTTTTAAAAACTGCTACTTTCTTTCAGGTACCTACCCTCTACCCATAAGTGTACTGCTCCCTACAGCCCAAAACATATGGATGAAGAGCTTGCAAAAATACTGAAATTTAAATAAGGAAAGCTAACCTAATAATGTTTCAGACACAGATTCAGTCAGTAAGCACTTTGGATGGAAGCCTTCTATGAGACATTGCATGCCTGTAATGAACTCGCCACATAGTTCCTAAACTATCTTCCTAACTATATATTTTGATTTTACTAGCCAAAAATGTATCTAAATTTTGCTGTTGCATTTATGCTCTTGACCTTTACAACTTCTTAAATAATGTGCACTCTCTACCTATTAGAATCACATGTAATGATTGTAATTCCTTTTATTTGTCTAAAAATGATCTTATCTTTTATCTTAAAACTAAAAAGAGGAATTTCCTACTTCTACCATTTGGGTATTTGGCTATATAGTATGTTTGTATCTATCCTACTCAATGGCCCTCATTATTTTATTTTATAGACTTTGAATCACCAATAACAATTTGAAATGCTTTCCCATAACAGACTGAGTCAACTAAGTAAGGAAAATAAAAATCCAATCTCAAGAAGCGTAAAATAAGAGCAAATAGGCTATAGTGCCACTCTAGGGCAAAGAATACAGCACCGTTACTCTGGAAAACTGCAACTGAGGAGTTTGGAACTCTATTAGGAAATCCTCATGTTTAAACACTATACCCAAATATATCACACTTCTTGCTCTTTTATTCTTCATCAAGAAGTATTCTGATGGATTTCTAATTGACCAAGATTTCAGCTCATTAGTGATAGCCTAATAAATAAAAGCTTGTATCCCTCCTTTTCTCTCTCCCCTACTTCCTGTTCCCTCCCTCTCTGTATTCTGCTACTTTTTACATCTCTCTTTTGCCCATTGAGTGTGTGAAAGAATGTATCTCCTCTGCATCTGTCTTTGTGTCTGAGTGGATACCTGTCTGTATTTCATCTGTGTTCATCTCTACCTATGTTTCTACTCCATCTGATTCTCACTAAAAGATCTGATCTCTTCATAAGAAGAAAATGAGGTTGTATCAGAAAGAGAAGAATTTCATGGAGTACAGGTAAATAGTCAATCCCAAACCATCTTTCTTTTTCTTAAATATACTGGGAGTACTGCTTCCCTTTTTTTCCACTAAAGCTCTGCCAATACATCACTTTCAATGTTGTTAAGTTATTGAATAATGAAATCTTTACTGTGACAAACTCAATCCATCTGTGAGAACCCTGATGGGTATTTTCTGTTAATCTCAATTAAACAATTTCTCAGAAAGAATTTTTTGATTTCTCTGCCAAATCACACAGAAGTGACAACAACTATGGGATATTCCCATAAAACTGAACACTGTAATTCTCAATTTCTGAGGTACTTCCTGTGTAAGTGGCACTGAGACATTTCAGTACTGATTACATACACAAGGACATATACTTACCTCGAATATCTAACACATTTCAAACAAAGCTGAGAGGTTTTGAGTAGCTGTATTGTAAGTTAGCCACAAGCAATTAGAGGTGATATTTAAAATGCGAAAACAGATGAATTTTCATTTGTACTTCGTGCTATCCATGGAAAGAAACATTAAGCCAGTGAAGCAATTATAACATGAAGTGTAAAAAGGATAAAACGTTCATTAATTTGGATAGTGGATTTAATATGGAGGCAATAGAAGCAGCTATTTCTAAGCCACATAAAGTAAGTCATAATTTCATGGTATATCAGAAATAAAAGATATTCTGCAAACTGGCTCATAGTTTCAGTCTGTATAAGAAGTTTCATCCAAAGATGCTATAAGAGTAAACTTCAGTCAATTCTCATCTACTTTCTAGTTACCATGCCGAGCGATAGAGAACCCTCCAGATTTTTTTAAGGCCTTCTCTTAAAAGTCCTCTTGCAGACCAAATTGCATGGAGTTGAAATAACCCAAGAGGATGAGAAAGCTGAAAAAAAGGGGCTCTATCTTAAAAGCTATATCTTAAATAGCTAATTCCAATAAACTTTAAATTTCCCAAACTGGTTGTTTTAACAGTAATATCCCTTTGTACTCCAGATTTCTATACAATATTAATATAGGAAATAATGTATAAACACATAAATCATCTACCATAATGAGTTCATATTTTATATTATCATAAAAATCAAACACACATTCAAAATCACACTGGAATGGCTAAAAATATTATAGTTATTTTTTAAAACTAGACCAGGCCTATTAGCCATTTTTTCCAACCCCAAAAAGTCAGTTCAAGACTTGAAACAGACATTGATAAAATAGGAAGAAATAAAGTCAAAAGTCACAAATTAAAGCCTAATACCATGTCAGAGATTGATGAAAAGTACCTTGGGACGCTTACATTACAGTCCCAAAATCAAGGGAAATATTTGCAAACCTGGTTTCAGAAGAGATTATATCCTGAGAATTAATACAACCTAATCTACCAATTCAGGAAAAGCACAATTGTGCCTCTCTCTGTTTTGCACACTAAGCAGGGAGCTTTTTGAAAGCAGAAGTGTTTTAATCATTTTTTATCCAAAGGACCCCACAGAGTGTCTCTTGTATAAGGCATCCAAATAAATACTGTTTAATTGAATGAATGAATGATTAAACAATGATTATGGAACTGCATAGAGTATTTCCACTGCTTTAGTCCAAGATCTACTGTAATTAATATGCAGAAATGTCTTTCTCATAATTCTCCAAGCAAAGGATCTCAAAATAAAATAACTGGCTTCTGAAGGAAAAAAGGAACAACTTTAAAGCATATTTTACACATCTTGCTTGTAAAATTAAAAGTTATATAAAAGATTTGAAAACAAGTAGAAGATATATATTTCAGTAAAATGCAAAGTTTACAAGGTCCTAAAAGGTGAAATATATAACCATCCCCCCATTCAGATATCTTAGAGGAAATGAACACACAAATGGACAGAAATTTAAAGTCACTCTAATGCAAGAAAATCCTAGCCTCAGTAGCAAAGTAGGACGGCATTTTTTAAATTGTTTCTTTAGTTACTTTAAAAGCACAGTAGCTATTGCTTCCCCTCTACATTTCTCCTGTTTAAGTCAAATCAAATATATCATATAGATCAACAAAGACCAATGCCTCAGAAAAAAGAAACTTCAAATTTGACCAAAATAATCGCCTTTCCCTTTTTCCAGAACCGACTCTTTCTTAGGTTCAACTCCAAGCACACTCCCAAACACTAGGCTCCTTTCAACGGTACCCATTGGGCCTGAAAGCCATTCCAGAGACTTAAATTTTAAGGAGCCACTTTCACAGCCATTCCCAACTTAAGGGAAGCCCTTCCACCGAGATTAAAAATTTGATCAGTCTCTGCAGTCTACTTGATTTTAAAAAAAAAAAAAAACGTGGTGGAAAGACGAACAAGAAAGGCATCCCTCAACAAACTCAACTCTGTTCTCCAGCTGTACCTCCTCCCTACCCGCCGCTCCCCTTCGACTTCCTCTGCTCCCAGCTCTGGACAGGTGGGAGGGGGGTGAGTACGTCCTGGGGAGGGGCTGCAACAAACTTTCCTTCTGCCACCTCGTTCCCACCCCCACCTCACATCAGGTCCAGCTGGTAACTGAAGCCACTGGGAAGGGCCGTCCGTATCCCCTTCCCCCCTTGGGAGAGGGATGAGATGAGGTGGATGGGGGGCGTGGGTGGGCAGGATGCAGGTGAAGGGGTGTTCTGACTGTAACTCTTCTTACCACTGGAGCGCCTGACGATGTTTTCCAGAAACGTGTTCTGCGGTGCCACCAGCCCTCTCTTGCCCCCCGGCATCCTGGGTCTAAAGAGCAGCGGCCAGGATCCGCGGCGGGGGAGGGGGGGTTGCAGGAAGAGAAGGTGGAGCAAGAAGAGGAAAAGGTGGAAGAGAAGATCGAGCCGAAAGAAGAGGGGTCGCGGCGGCGGCGGCGGGGTCCCCTGACTGCGTCTCCAGCCCGACCCGGATGAGCAGCTCTGGGGAGAAGGACCAGGCAGTTCATGGTAGTAGCACTGCCCCGGCCGCCGCTGCCCAGACTGTGGCGGTGCCGCGCACGGGGCTCGGGAACTGCAGGCTCCGCGGGGCACAGTGCGCCTGCGCCGCCCCCGCTGTCGCTGTCCCGCCGGTGTTGATGCTGAAGCTGCCGCTGAGGCTGTTGTCGCGGCGGCGGTCACCTAGGCGCGGGCTCAGCATTTCTCCCCCTGCCCCGACCACCGGGGCTGAGGGAGCAGGAAAAGCCCACTCGAAGCCCTCTCTTCTGGACCCTTTGCTGCCCCTTCCTCTCTCCCTTCCCTCATCCACCCCTCTGGCACGGCTCGTTCGGGGCTGCCCCGCTGAGCCCAACTTCTGCCCGGCCGTGCGCCCGGTGGCCGCTCTTCTCTCGCTGGAGATCGAGGCTAATGCTCGCTGTCCAGTGGGGCCCTGGAGAGGGCAAGAAAGTGGGGAGAGGCAGGCAGGATGCCAAAGAGAGCAATGGGCAGTCACAGGGGGTCACATCTCGGTTTCTCCAGCCAAGATCCCCAGTCCTGACTGCTCCCGGGAACGCGGCTGCCGGGGCGGAGGTGTTGACCATCTCCCGCTCCAGCCCAGGCTGAGAGCGGAAAGGGGACTGACTGGGCGGCGCGCGGGGACGCAGAGCAGCCACCTGACGCTGCTACTGCCCCCCTCTGGGCTTGGGCGCCCGAAGCTTAACAGGGGAGCTCTCTACACCCGCCCTAGCCCACGCCTTGGAGCCAGAGCCAGATAAGGTCCGAGCGCAAAGCTGGGCAGGGCGGGGGCCGGAAATGGCCCCTGCACCCCAGGCTGGGTCTGGCGCGCGGTGGGGCGCTGCGACTGCACTGGGATCCTTCCCAGGGCTGCGGAGCGCAGAGGCGAGCGGCAAGCTCCACCGCCTCTAAGTTGCGGGAAAGGTTGCGCTTAATGAAACGAGTAGGGGAAGAGGGTGACCAATTCACCCTCCGAGAGAAGGAGAGTGCAGCGAGCAGCGTTTGCGGTGGAAAAACAGTGAAGGCGGTGGGCGCGGAGCTGCCCAGGACCGGAGCCTGCGAGCGGGAATCGTTTACAACAAAGCTCGGAACGGGCGACAGGAGGGGAATCCTTAAAAACAGAGCCCACAAGCCAGAGTCTGTGACGGAGAAGGGAAAATAGCCTAAGTGCGAAAGGACTGGGGAAACAGAGGGAAAGAAATGAGGGCGCTCATGACAGCAAGGATACCTCCTTTTATCTAAGGCCGTGGTTCTAAGGGGTCCCGGACTGGAAGCACCTCCTAAGAACTTGTTTAAAATGCAAATTATTCGGCTCTACCCCAGAGCTCGGAAACCAGGAACTCTGGGAGCTGGGGCTAACAATGCTTTAAGAAGCCCTCCGGATAAATATTCTTGCACAAGTTTAAGCAGAACTGATCTAAGGCTTTCGCTCCGGAGGCTTCGCCCGGGCCTGTCTAGAAAGGACGACTGCATAAACGGTGTTGAGGAGTGAGGACAGAAAGTGCGCTCAGGCCGGGTCAGAGGTTGGTGTCGAGGCAAAGCATAAAGTAGGAAGGCTAAAGGAGAGTTGGATGGGGGCGTCCCCTTTGCTGGCACCTGTGCTAGATAACCCTTGCTAGAAATGGTCAAACTGGGCTGCTCAGAAGCAGTAGGATTCTCCCTGGAAGAGGTCAGAGGAAATAACCTCTACTCCGCCCCTACTCTGGGCAGGGGGATAGGGAAGCCGGGGTGGTGTCTCGACTTCCTTTGGAGACCCCTAGATTACCAGTCACTTGTCTCAAGTTACTGTCCCCCTCTCCAGAGCAGTATGTGTAAGGGCCATAGCCTGTAGCCAAAGTGAGTGAAATGAAGTTGCTCAGTCGTGTCCGACTCTGCAACCCCATGGACTGTGACCTACCGGGCTCCTCCATCCATGGGATTTTCCAGGCAAGAGTTCCAGAGTGGGTTGCCATTTCCTTCTCCAGGGGATCCTCCTGACCCAGGGACTGAACACAATGCAGGAGGACGCTTTACCCTCTGATCCCGGAGGGAAGCTAGCCTGTAGCCAAGAGACACATAAATACACAGCCAATATCCAGGCTTTAGTTTAGGGTCATTTTCTCCCTCTCCTCTGAAATTTCCACCTGTTCCTCCAGAGATTGGGCGACTGATCAAACCCAGAAGGTTGATGCACTGTAAGAAGCAGTTTGCTCTGCTAGGATTCTTTCCACACAAAATCAAGAGACTTGGAATAACACTAGCCTAGCCTTGCTTTCTGGGCTTCCTCCAGTGGCTCAGTGGTAAAGAATCCACCTGCAATGCAGGAACCACAGGAGACGCAGGTTCTATCTCTGGGTCAGGAAGATCCCCTAGAAGAAGGCGTGGCAACCTACTCCAGTATTCTTGCCTTAAGAGTCCCATGGACAGAGGAGCCTGGCGGGCTACAGTCCGTAGGATCTCAAAGAGTCGGACATGACTGAAGCAACTTAGTACACTGGCAGGCAGCCTTGATTTCTACCCCAAGCACTCTTGGTGGTGCCAGTTTATTTCCTGATAACTAGAATGTCTTATAAATATATCAGTTCAGTTCAGTCGCTCAGTTGGGTCCGACTCTTTGCGACCCCATGGATCGCAGCACGCCAGGCCTCCCTGTCCATCACCAACTCCCGGAGTTCACTCAGACTCACAGCCATCTAGTTGGTGATGCCATCCAGCCATCTCATCCTCTGTCGTGTTTTTTAGTAGAAATGCATTGGGGTGTCTTTAGTGAAATAACAAGGAGCTCAGGTTCAGATTGGATCCTGGTGATTAGCCTGCCAGGACAGGAGTCAGAGAGGTGGCTGAGGTTACAGCTGTCTTTCTGACGTTTATTGTGTGTGATTTAAGAGGAAAATGAAAGTCAAAATCTCTCAGTTGTGTCCAACTGTTTGGGACCCCATAGACTGTAGCCTTCCAGGCTCCATGGAATTCTCCAGACAAGAATACTGAAGTTGGTATCCATTGCCTTCTCCAAGGGATCTTCCCAACCCCGAGGTCGAACCCATGTATCCTGCATTGCAGGCAGATTCTGTGCTGTCTGAGCCATCAGGGAAGTCTGTATAAGCAGAAGAGGAACTGGAAACCTGAGCTTAGACACACAGTTGGATTTTGCCCCTCTTCTGATATTTTTCTGTGACCTCTGCTTATGGCTACTAGTCTACTGTACAGACCACAACTAATCAGCCATTCACAGACTTAGTACTGAGATAATGAACAAGCAGGCTAATTTCATATATATAATAGAAAATATATAAATATCTATAAAATACATGCATAATATCAATATATTTCATAGATTGCGATCCTAGACTTCTAACATATGATAAATCTATCATCACCATTTACAGGAAATATCCCAAATCTATATGTTCTTTTGCACATCGTCAGCTGCCCACATCTTGCCTCTGGGTATTGATATAAATCTCAGATTGCTAGCATTTCCCATCTAGTATAAATATCTCTGTTCCTAATCACTCCTCTGTGGGTATATTAGCTCACACTTCCCAAAGAGGAAACTCTTTTGGACTCCATTAAGACATAGTCACACAATTACTGGTAGAATTTCCCCACTTATTTCCAGCTTCAGATTTAATTAAAATGACATCCTTTTTTCTTTGTCCTTCATAATATCATAGCATTATAACTTTGAAATTATTTTGATTATTGCAAAAAAATTGATTGTTAAAGTGTCAAATCCTTGGTTTAAACACTTTTCTTAATCCTCTAGTTTAAATTTTCAATATACAGAAGAGGAAAGCAAGGCCTGGAGAGATAAGGTGTCTAATCCAAGATGCCACAGTGCTTTAGAGGCTACACTGTGACTAGAATCAAGCCTTCTAAACCTGAGAGCTCCTTGTAGATAATAGAAAACAACCTAATGTTGGTATAGCGTGGTAGTGATCAGCAACATCTGATGATCTCTATGGCCATCGCTGGTTTTGCACAACTGCAGAGAAGAGAAACCCCTCCTAATCAACATAGAATTAAGGAAAACAGAGCAGAACTGGCACCGTATGGACTGACTGGCTCGAAGGAATGTGCTGGCAGATTGCAGCAGGTACCAATACAGCATCTTAAAAGTGGTTTTCAGACAGAGTCCATATGTTGTAACCAAGCCACAGGATATACAGGTGAGACAGACAGGAATCAGCAAGCTTTCAATGTCACACAAAGGGCATTTCACTGCAAAGATTACATTTTTAAAGCAGAATCATTGTCCTTTCCTTCTGTCTTGGGGTATTGCAATTAGAGTGGTGTTGTCTGTGAGAGCCAAGAGTTCCAATGCCCAGAGGTGTTCACCAACTCCTAAGTCACAGCTATGAAATGAAGGGAAAGCTAGCTGAGCTGCAGGTGTACGTCTGCCTACAACACGGGAGACCTGGGTTCGGTCCCTGGGATGGGAAGATCCCCTGGAGAAGGAAATGGCAACCACTCCAGAACTCTTGCCTGGAAAACCCCATAGGCAGAGGAGCCTGGTAGGCTACAGTCCATGAGGTCACAAAGAGTTGGACACGACTGAGCAACTTCCAGTTTAACAGCAACCAGTACAAGAGTGAAGAGTTAGAAAATGATATATTAGGAAGCGATGGTTTGTAATTACTATAGGTTTGCTGAAGAATTCTTTTATCCCTCCTTTGAGGATTTAAAATATAGTTAATTTGACAGTAGCTATAATTATGTGTAAACTCTCAGAAATGCATTAAAAATAGGTCCAGTCTAACACTGTTTGATCTTTTATTTGAAAATGGCTCACCCACTAATCTCTCTGGGGATGCTTTTCTCTCCGTCCCTGCTCTCTGTTTCTGAGCAGAGGTATAAGATGCAACCTGTAGATGCTAAATGGGTGGTTCTGATGGGGAAATAGGAGGGAAGAAGAAAACAAAAATCCAGAAGCTGCTCTCCATCCTGGCCTCCAGGATTGGTGACATTAGCTGCAATATCAGTTCAAACCATTTCTGGTTTCCCAATCCATTTTCCAAATCTCACTCTCCACCTCCTCCAGAGCCCCACCTCTGCTCTAGCAATAAAATATCCAAATTATTATCTGATTCCCTTGCTTGCACAAAGTCCCACACTTAAACTTATAATCTTCCTCCTTCTCCCTCCTACCCCAGAATCTAAGAGAAAGCAGAATATTTAGCTTCAATTTACCCTGCTGTAAAAATGGAAATTTGAAATTCTACTTAAGAGAGCTGTTACGAGGATGAAACGAGATCCTATTTGATAGCTTTTAAAATAATAGCTGGCATGTAACAAGGACCATATAAGTGTTTGTCAATAAGCCTTTTCATCCCTTTCTATTTTCATCTACAATAATAGCTCCACGTGGTGGTCACTACTTATGCTCACCAATAACCAAGCACCTTCTCCACTTCCTTGAAATTAATTATGGCCATAAACTATTAATAGTTCTGGTCAATGAACTGTGAATAGAGGCAATGTTTATTACTTCCTGGTGAAAGCAGATAAGAGTTAGAACCCAGTGTTTGATGCTCCTCTTCCTCTGCTTCAGTGACTGTGGAATGCCAAGCAACACAAGAACAGCTACAGGAAGGATTACCTAGACCAGTGATAGACATTATATAAACAGGAAATAAGCTTCTGTCAAGACACTGAGATTCTGGCACTGTTCCTTACTGTACCATACCCTGATCTACCCTAACTGATATGGATTGTGAACTTGCTTTAGCTACAGCAAATTAGGGGAACAATAATTCCCTGACTGTACACTAGAATCACCTGGGGAGCTTATAAAAATCCCAATGTCCTGGCCACAGCCCCCAGACCAAGTACACCAGAATTTCTGAGTGTGAGACTCATACATCAGTAGCTTTTTAAGTTCCCGAGGTGATCTCAACGTGCAGCAAAGTTAAGAGCCATTGTCCTACATGGTAGCATCTTAAATGTCCATCAACAGAGGAATGGATAAAGATGTGGTACATACACAATCAACTATGGTTTCAACCATAAAAAGGAACAAAACTGTGCAATTTGAAGAAATGTGGATGGACCTGGAGACTGTCACACAGGATGAAATGTCAGAAAGAGATAAATATTGCATATGAACACATACGTGGAATCTAGAAAAATGGTATGATGAACCTATTTACTAAGCAGAAATAGAGATACAAATGTTGAGAACAAACGTATGGACACCAGAGGGGCAGGAGATAAACTGGGAGACTGGGACTGATATATATATGTGTATATATATATGTGTATATATACACTGCTGCTGCTGTCACTTCAGTCGTGTCCGACTCTGTGCAACCCCTTAGACGGCAGACCACCAGGCTCCCGCATCCCTGGGATTCTCCAGGCAAGAACACTGGAGTGGGTTGCCATTTCCTTCTCCATGCATGAAAGTGAAAAGTGAAAGTGAAGCCGCTCAGTCGTGTCCGACCCTCAGCGACCCCATGGACTTCAGCCTTCCAGGCTCCTCCGTCCATGGGATTTTCGGGCAAGAGTACTGGAGTGGGGTGCCATTGCCTTCTCTGATATATACACTGCTGCTTCTGCTGCTGTTGCTGCTGCTGCTAAGTCTACTATGTGTAAAATAACTACTGAGAATCTACCATGTAGCAAACGGAACTCTATTCAATGCTCTGTGACCTAAGTGGGAAGGAAATCCAAAAAAGAGGGGATAACTGTGTAGCTGTAACTCATTCACTTTGCAGCAGAAACTAACACATTGTAAAGCAACAACATGCCAATAATAGTTTTTAATAAAATAAAATGCATAGTATTTGCATATAAAAAAGAACCATTGTCTTAGAGCAATGCTGCACTCTATGGGACTCTCTGGGATTTAGACATTGTGCCAAGATCCTCCAATGGCAACCCACTCCAGTACTCTTGCCTGGAAAATCCCATGGACAGAGGAGCCTGGTAGGCTACAGTCCATGGGGTTGCTAAGAGTTGGACAGGACTGAGCGACTTCACTTTCACTTTTCACTTTCATGCATTGGAGAAGGAAATGGCAACCCACTCCAGTGTTCTTGCCTGGAGAATCCCAGGGATGCTGGAGCCTGGTGGGCTGCCATCTATGGGATCGCACAGAGTCGGACATGACTGAAGCAACTTAGCAGCAGCAGCCTCAACTCTCAAGGATCAGACCTATGGTACAACCACCCAGCAAAGACTCCACACTAATATATCCAACTATGAGTTTCTCTATACTCGTAGCTGCTGAGCTTCTCAGGAGAGAATCACAAAAGCTCCAAGATTGAGGCACCAGAAACTCAAGGTCTCCATAATCAATTTGCCTCTCCATTGAATATATTAGGCATCTAGGCATGCCTTCTACACATCCCTAGTCAACTGACCCTTCCATTCTCTACAGTAGCTTTCCAAAGCTGCTTCTCTCTTTTCACACCTCAGATGTACCCTCTTACCTCTCCGTCTCAGAAGATGAGCCACAGAGAACAGGTTATGTTGTCAACCCTTAGATTTCCTGCTTTGGCTCTCTTCTTTATCTTCTTTCTTCATAGTGAGCAGAAAGCAATTCCCCTTACCATCTCTCCACTAGCACTCTAGATCCTATTCACTCATGCCTCCTGAAGAACTTCACTTTACTAGCTCCCCCCTCATTCCTCTTAGGAGAAGGCAATGGCAACCCACTCCAGTACTCTTGCCTGGAAAATCCCATGGATGGAGGAGCCTGGTAGGCTGCAGTCTATGGGGTCACTAAGAGTTGGACAGGACTGAGCGACTTCCCTTTCACTTTTCACTTTCATGCATTGGAGAAGGAAATGGCAACCCACTCCAGTGTTCTTGCCTGGAGAATCCCAGGGACAGGGGAGCCTGGTGGGCTGCCGTCTATGGGGTTGCACAGAGTCAGACACGACTGAAGCGACTTAGCAGCAGCAGCCTCATTCCTCTCTCTTCAACATCTAATATGCTTTAAGAATGCTTTCTTTACTCACTGTTCTGTTCATATTTCTTAATTGCCAAATCCAGTGAGGCAATTTCATTCTTAATTTCACTTTACCTGCCTATGATGGTTGACCCTGTTCCAACTCCTTTCTGCTCAAAACGTTCTCCTGCCTTAGACTGCCTGGTTTTAAATATTATTGTGTGACCTCAGTATTTTAATTAACCTATGTGTGTTTGAGTTTCTTTATTAGTAAAAAGAGAATAACAACAGTCCCGATCTCATATAATTGATTGAAGAATTAAATGAGATATAGAGTCAATACTCTGTAATTGCCTATATGAGAAAAGAATCTAAAAAAGAGTGGATATATATATATATGTACAACTGATTCACTTTGCTGTGCACCTGAAACTAACAAAACATTGTAAATCAACTATACTCCAAAAAAAAAAAATTTTTTTAAGGAATAGACAGTCAACAGGGGCCTACTGTATAGCACAGGGAAATCTACTCACTATTTTGTAATAACCTATATGGAAAGAGAATCTGGAGGAGAAGGGGACGACAGAGGATGAGATGGCTGGATGGCATCGCTGACTCGATGGACGTGAGTCTGAGTGAACTCTGGGAGTTGCTGATAGACAGGGAGGCCTGGAGTACTGCGATTCATGGGGTCGCAAAGAGTCGGACACAACTGAGCGACTGAACTGAACTGAACTGAACTGATGTAGATATATAACTGGATCACTATGCTATACACCTGAAACTAGCATAGCATTATAAGTCAGCTATAGTCCAATATAAAATAAAAATTAAATTTAAAAAATAATAAAAATATTGATTTCTCAGCCAAAAAAAAAAGGCTGAGAAAAATCATTAAACAAGAAAAAAACAGAATTAAATGAGATAATGCAGGTGTGCAGTCTTGTATCCCCATTTCTTAATGTAAAACTCTGAAATCCTAAACTTCTTTTTCATAAATTTGTTACAAACTCATTTGCCAGAAAAGTCTGACCTGAACTGTCATGAAGTTATTTGTACTATTTTGTTATCCCGCTTGCTGTGAATATACATGTTTTGCTTCATAGACACTGATGTGTTTGATAACAGGAAATTTTGTCACTAATCTTTATAGGAGAAAAAAATATATTGAAATCCACAAATTTCTGAATTCCAAAATACAGATCTCTTCCTGTAACTCTAGACATGCCTACCTATGTGCTGACTGACCCTCTTTATGTAGCAATGCCATGGAGACCCCAAAATCAACATATCCAAAACAGATGTAGCATTTTGCAGCCTGCCCAGTCATTCTCTCCCTCCAGTGTATATCACCTCCATCCACCCAGTTGTCAAGTCAATAGATTCAAGCTTCAATTCTTCTCTGTCCCTAGCTCTGACAGCCAATCTTGTTTATTCTACCATCCAGAGGTCTCTTAAAAGTTGCCACTTACTATCACTGTTGGCACTGCTGGAGGTCAGACCTCCTATGCAATCAACATTGAGAATTCTTGTTACCTTAATTTCATGTACCTAGAGCATATTCATAATCTATATCCATCAGGATAAACACTTCAGGGTCTCATCATCCACTTGGATTACCGCAACAGTGATGTAAATTTATCTCCCTGCTGTACTGCTCTCTGCCTCCATCCCCAAGTTCCACCCAATTCATTCTTTACCCTAAAGTTCTTAAAGCATAAATCTATTTACATCACACTCCTGAATTGTTCTTTGTCCTCAGCTAAAAGTCCAATGCCCTAAATTAGCCTTTTTTTAATCCTTCTCTATCAGACTCCTGCATACTTACCCCAGTGTCAGTGCTCACCATTCCCCTTTGCAACCCACCTCCTCCTACTTTCTTGCTCCCCACACTCCTTTTTGTTTCTTGTACTTACCATGCTCTCTTTCTTCCTTTGTTATTGTTTAGTTGCTAAGTCGTGTCTGGCTCTTTTGCAACCCCATGAACTGTAGCCCACCAGCCTCCCTGTCCATGGGGTTTTCCAACCGAAAATACTGGAGTGGATTGTCATTTCCTTCTCCAGGGGCTCTTCCCAACCCAGGGATCAAACTCGTGTCTCCAGCATTGGCAAGCAGATTCTTTACCACTGAGCTACCAGGGAAGGCCCTTTCTTCCTTTACCCATATCCTATATCACCAGGCATATTTCTTCTGAACCTAGATTAGATAACTTTTCCTCCAAAAGGCTTTCTTTGACTGTCCAAGACTTAATGAAGAGCCCTTCCTGTGTCTTCTTCCAATGCCACCATATGCTTTTTCTACTGTAGCTTTTGCCTCACTGTTATAAAAAAAGGTTATGAATACAGTTGAGATCCTAATTATCTTCACACTAGAGCTTCCACTAACCAGTCTGGCATCTTCATAATAATTAAGAAATCCTCTTTGGACAGTCATAGGCCCAAGGCAAGGACATCAATTGGTGAAATTATTGTGATCTGGATTTCAATTTCTATTTATCCCTCTGATGGGTGCCCTCAGTGGCAAGAAGGAGGAAATCTTTCTACATGAGAGAAATAGGAAAGGGAAATTCACAGTAATAGGAAAGTTTATGATATGTGACCAAAAGTGAATAATTCAGATTTAACAAAGACAAACAGGAGACAGAATTGGAGACACAGATAAGGACTCATTATTAGGGACTTTGGCTTATTCTGTAGGCAACAAAAGATATGTTTTGAGTAAAAAAGTAACATGGTTTTTTAGGAGAAGGAATCTATATGTAATGGATACATAAGATGCTTTGGAGACTCATCACAAAAATTTTTTTTGTGACTATGCATTTTGACAGATGTTAACTAGATTTGTTATGGTGACCATTTTACAGTATGTGCAAATACCTAACCACTATGTTGTATATCAAAATTAATATAATGTTGTATGTGAGTTATACCTTAATTTTTTTAATGCTTTGGGGAAGGGGAAGATCAGGATTAGAGAAACAAAATAAGAGACTCCTGCATATGAAGAGATCTTACTTTGAAATATAAATGTTTTCCTTCAACTTCTATATTTACAGTTATTCTCTTGCTATCACCAATATATATATTTATTTAGCTCTCATTAAGTGTCTATAACATGCAGAACACAAATTGATTTCTTAATTATTCAATGCTATTGACAAAAATTTTTAGTATAGAATTAAAGATCTTAATTTCCACCCACAATTCACACCACATGCCACTATAAATTCCAAATATACTACTGAGTTAAATACTTTAAAACTGTTAAAAGTAGGTTTCTAAGTATTTCCTAAATTTTCTGAAACATAGGAAATTATAAATAACAAGGTAAGCAGGTTTGATTACATCAAACCATATCACCTGCACACACACAAAAAGCATAATGGAGATGAAGAGGAATTTGAAAGAATGAAAAAACATTCATGATTAATTTGACAGGGAAACTTTTTTTTCAAAATCTGCTTGGAATGAATACAAATCTATATATAAAAGATTCCAATGAACAAATAGCCCAATGAATTAATGGATAATAACCATAATTGTAAATTTTTGCATGATTCTCAACCACATCTTGTGAGATTAATAGAACAAGTATAATTATTTCTATTGCTCACATTTTCTAAATGCCCCAAATATATTAAGTGACTTTTAGAAGATCCTCAGCCAGTATGTGGCAAGTCAAAGCTCAGCCCAATTCTTTGGATACTGTGTTCAATATCCTTTCCTCTATGTCACATTGAAATATCAATAATATAGGGCAAGGGTATAACTCAAATGAGAAAATACATTTATGAAAATTGCTAAAACTAAACTATGTGTTATTGCTAATAAACTTAAATGACCCAAATATTTAGATACGAATAAATCAATAAGCAAATCACAGTATGTAAATTTAATTATAAGCAAAATTCCATTGAAATTGACACATTCAAGGACTATGTAGAAATATGGAAAAGATCTTTAAAAATACAGGCCAATGGAAAAACATATGTAATGTGAAGCATTACATATTCATTGATTTCTACAATATACATTTTGACTTGTAATCAGGAACATGATAAAAGACTATAGATTTTATGACTCAGTGGTGATTTACAAGATTGGGGTTTTGTTTTTCCTTTTCATATAATAATATTTATGACCAACCTAGACAGCACATTAAAGAGCAAAAACATTACTTTGCCAACAAAGGTCTGTCTAGTCAAGGCTATGGTTTTTCCAGTAGTCATGTATGGATGTGAGAGTTGGACCATAAAGAAAGCTGAGCACTGAAGAACTGATGCTTTTGAACTGTGGTATTGGAGAAAACTCTTGAGAGTCCCTTGAACTGCAAGGAGATCCAACCAGTCCATCCTAAAGGAAATCAGTCCTGAATGTTCATTGGAAGGACTGATGTTGAAGCTGAAACTTCAATACTTTGGCCACTTGATGCAAAGAGCTGACTCACTGGAAAAGACACTGATGCTGGGAAAGATTGAAGGCGAGAGAAGAAGGGAACGACAGAGGATGAGATGGTTGGATGGCATCACTGACTCAATGGACATGAGTTTGAGTAAACTCCAGGAGTTGTTGATGGACAGGGAGGCCTGGTGAGCTGCGGTTCACAGGATCACAAAGAGTCGGACACGACTGAGCAACTGAACAGAACTATTGATTTTGATGTTTCTATTAAATGTTCACTGTCAGTTGTTAATAGATCATTTAAAACCAAAGCAAAAACCTGCCTGAAAGAAATGATACACACACACATAAAATGTCTAGGGAATAAGTATAAAGCAACTTATTTCCAAAAACAAAAGGCTATATTGAGGTATAACTGACATACAATAAACTACACATATTTAAAAAGTTAAATTTATTGGCTTTTGACATTTTGTTGTTCACTCACTCAGTCACGTCTGACTATTTGCAACCCCATGAATGCAGCACACCAGGCTTCCCTGTCCATCACCAAGTCCTGGAACTTGCTCAAACTCGTGTGCATCAAGCTGGTGTTGCCATCTAACCATCTCATCCTCTTTCATCCCCTTCTCCTCCTGCTTTCAATCTTTCCCAGCATCAGGGTCTTTTTAATGAGTCAGTTCTTAGCATCAGGTCGCCAAAGCATTGGAACTTCAGTTTCAGTATCAGTCCTTCCAATGACTATTCAAGGTTGATTTCCTTTAGGATTGACTGGTTTGATCTCCTTGCTCTCCAGGGGACTCTCAAGAGTCTTCTCCAGCACCACATTTTGAAACCATCAGTTCTTCAGTGCTCAGCCCTCTTTATGGTCCAACTCTCACATCTGTACATGACTACTGGAAAAAACATAGCTTTGACTCTATGGACCTTTTTCAGCAAAGTGATGTCTCTGCTTTTTAATATACTCTCTAGGTTTGTCATTACTTTTCTTCCAAGGAGCAAAGTGAAAGTTGCTTAGTCATGTCCAACTCTTTGCGACCCCATGGACTATACAGTACATGGAATTCTTCAGGCCAGAATAGCCTTTCCCTTCTCCAGGGGATCTTCCCAACCCAGGGATTGAACCTAGGTCTCTCTCATTGCAGGCAGATTCTTTACCAGCTGAGCCACAAGGGAAGCCCTCTAAGGAGCAAGTGTCTTTTAATTTCATGGCTGCAGTCATTGTCCACAGTGATTTTGGAGCACAAGAAAATAAACTCTATCACTGTTTCCATCATTTCCCCATCTATTTGCCATGAAGTGATGAGATCGGATGCCATGATCTTAGTTTTTGGAAGCTGAGTTTTAAGCCAGCTTTTGTTAAACCATCACCACAAACCTGAAAAGTTTCCTGATGCCCCTTGGCAATCCATGCCTCTTTCATGGTCCATAGGCAACCACTGATCTGCTTTCTTTCACTATAGTTTCCATTTTCTAGAATGGTATTAAACGAAATGATGCCATAGGTACTGTGTTTTTTTTGTTTGTCTTCTTTCACTCAGGATAATTACTTTGAAATTCAGGTACATTTTTGTGGATGTGACTAGAAAGATAATTTCCATGTACACTGAAGTTTGATAACTATAGTCAAATGGCATTAATAATGACGAAAATATAATTTCCTTCTGGCATTTGCAGAATTTGTTGATGGAGGCACAGTGGGTATTTTTCAATTCTTCTTTTACCAACAGTCAGCCAGCAGGAATGTTCCCCAGTTGGAAAGTGGGGTGGGGACTCTGGCTCCAATGCTGCCTGCAGTTCTTGGGGTTCAGCTCAAATTTTGGTAATGTAGTTTTCTTATCTGTGAAATGAAGTTAGACTGACTTCTTCTGGTGAATAGGAACCACTTCCCCACCCCACAAGCTGTTAACATCTCTAGACTTGAGAGAACAAGAGGATTACATGGGGAAATACACGGGAAATGCCAAAAAGGCAGACTGGGGAGGGGGCTGAGTGGTGGAAGAAGCCAGTGAATAGATGTTTTCTTTTCTTTAGGTCAGAAGCTTAGTAATCTTACAGACACTAATCTATTTGCTGTTTAGTAACCCTACATTTGCTGAGAAGGCAGGCTGAGAAAGTTGTTTTGCAGTCAGAACTGGACTTGAATCTCACCCAAGCCCATGTCACTTCCCTTCTCATGGTGTATCGGAAAAATGAGAACAAAGAAAAACAGGCAAGATATCTGATAGATTGTTCTGAAGATAAAATGAGACAGAATTTAATAACCAAAAAACTTCACCTTTAAAATGAAGACCATTTTAAATGGAAGTGATGAAGTTCAGAGCTCTCGACATTTCAGGAATATTTGGTAGCAACAAAAATCCAGGTCCACCTAGCTAGAAAACAAAAGGAAATGGAGGGAATCCCTGGGCAGAATCCCTTCTGTAGGTCTCTCCACAGTGCTTCCCTTGAGGAACCTGTATTCTGCAGACAGACCCTCTCTATCTAGTGAAGGAATTGTCCACACCACAACAGCCTTTTGTTCAGTGATATGTTGAAACTAGCTTCTACTGGCTTGTGAGAGCC
The DNA here is from genome assembly GCF_023091745.1 of Budorcas taxicolor. Taxonomy (NCBI): domain Eukaryota; kingdom Metazoa; phylum Chordata; class Mammalia; order Artiodactyla; family Bovidae; genus Budorcas; species Budorcas taxicolor. The sequence goes on from NC_068919.1 coordinate 73,567,458, forward strand.
CACTTTTAAATTTTCAGGGATCTAGTGAGTCGGTGGTTAATCACTAACAAAAAGTAAATTATAGTGGTTTGCAATTAAATGACATATTTAAAAGGAAGGCAATCAATACTCAAAACTCCTTGCTTTCTAATTGTGTAACTACATTTTACTATTATCTCTGCTGTTAAGGCTATTGATTTCTGGTAAATCTGTATAGTGAAAATCCACTATACTGGCATGCTACAGCACATTAATTTCCAACCCCCATATTCAGTGATGTCATATTGGAACCTTGAAGTCAGCCATGGATCTCAGCTAATGCTACAAATCAGGGTTTGATTTACTGTTTGTTGATTATCTAGACTTCAGAAAATAATGGGGGAAATGCAGATTATGAACAATGAGGATTAAATTTAAGTGTTTGTGTCTATAGCTGTTATATTGTAAATACTAATAAGCAAATATTCTTCCAATATTCAAAAACTATTACCCAGTTCAATAAAGAAGTCACTCACATCATTAATATAAATATAAATTCTAGCCCATATCTTCATCATTTCATTTCTATCACTAAGATAAATTAAAATACCAACTAATGATTGTGTTGGAACTACATTATCCTCAATGACAACCATAGGTTGACAACAGACTTAAGAGTCAAGCAAAACTCAGTGAAAGTATCCTGTGAGAATCAATGGGCTATATGAAATTCACAATAAACAGTACTGAATATTTTACTGTTGCTTAAAATTTGTGCTATACACCTCTTATATCAGTGGACTTTATAATAAATTTAAATATATGCATATATATGCATTTCTTGGAAGTCAGCCAGAGATAGCCATTAAACGTTTACCTGTATGCTAATGTCCAGACTCACCAATTCTGAGTTTAGTTTAGTACTCCCAGTTTAAATAGAAACCTCTCTTTTCACTATCTAAGCATCTGTCCACTGTGTCACTCATCTACACGTCTGTGCTTGCACCAACAATGGTTGCGTAGTGTACTGCTGCTGCTGCTAAGTTGCTTCAGTCGTGTCCGACTCTGTGTGACCCCATAGACAGCAGCCCACCAGGCTCCCCCATCCTTGGGATTCTCCAGGCAAGAATACTGGAGTGGGGTGCCATTTCCTTCTCTAATGCATGAAAGTGAAAAGTGAAAGTGAAGACGCTCAGTCGTATCCGACTCTTAGAGACCCCATGGACTGCAGTCTACCAGGCTCCTCCATCCATGGGATTTTCCAGGCAAGAGTACTGGAATGGGGTGCCATTGCCTTCTCTGAGTGTACATAGTACAGGAACTGACGTAGCATGGGGCAAGTGCCAGGCAATACCATATTTGATAATCTCACTGGCTACAGAGACAGGTACAGTTCCCCAAAAGGAACAGAGATACTGGACAAACAAAATCAGCAGATGCCCATTACAGTAGGTCTTCCTTAAATAGTAACTCACTATCATGTAAAGCAGCTCTGACCTTTTAATCTCAGGAAAGAAGATGAGTGACAGTTTATTCATGCAGTAGTACATCTGACATTCTAAGATTAAATAATCTGCAACATATTTAAATAAGTTGTCAATAGGTTTTCCAGCCATCAGTAGTTTATGATTCATTCTTTCTTCTAACCAGCATTTCTTGAGCTTCTACTTTTTAAGGAACTGGGTTAGGTACTCTGGAACTACTTAAGTTTACTCTAAATTTGATAAATGGCAATTTAGCTTGCTCACAAGCCCATCTGTTGTATCTCAAACATCCTGTTCTGAATATGGTACCACTTCTTTAAAAAACAGTTTATGCCACCTCAGCTTTAGTAGACTAATTGAACCAAACATGTTCAAAGAGGCAAACTCTAAGAATAAATCCCCAAATGTCAACGCTGTCTAGGAGGAATGCAGAAACATATGGGATCCCAGCCATTCTTCAAATTATTCCTGCTAAGGTGTCTGAGGGGGCCGGGCTCTAGAGAAAAGCTTTATGCCTTCCAGAAAAGTCATATGGTCATGTAATTCTAATTGTAACCTTGAAAAAAGTAATAAATTGTGCACTTGGAAATCATTGCAAAAATACTCTTATCACAAAGGGCCATCACATTACATCCTATTTGCAGTTCAAAGCACTGTTACAGCCTTAAAAATGCGCAAGAAATGTCCCCCTATTGTAAGAACATCATTTGCATGTGAACATAACGAATGTCATCCACCCTATACCTCATATTTGTGGAGATCAGGCCAATGTCTTCTCTGGAGATGACTATAGTGTTCTTTGAAAATGCATCTTACTTACTTCCAAAAGAGAACAAATGGCTCTTATGCTAGAAAGAAATAGATCAAAGTGGCTCAGATGTGTAAACTAGAGGCAGTTAAAAAAGAGTTTTTGTTTAAAGGATATGGGCCAAAAAGAAAACATAAGCTCAGGAAGTTAAAGCAGTCAACTCAGCTCAAATCAAAAGAGAAAAAACAGCCTGAAACAGTTGACGCAACTCTGCAGACATAGGACAGAATCTGTGTCATGGGCTGGGGGAATGGGAGAAAGGAGCTAGGACAGAGGAGCTAGAGCAGGCAGGGTGGGAGGCTTGAGTGCCAGCTATATGCGAGGCTCTGCTTTAGCTACTTGTCATAGGAAATCAGTAACCCTCTCTTCAAGATAGGTATTATATATCCTTAAATGAAAGATGGGGAAACTAAGGCTCAAAGAAGTCAATCACGTGTCTCAGATCACACAACTAAAAAGTGTCAGAACGAGAATTCCAGTTTAGAACTCTTTGGTTCCAAACTGCTCTTCCTGGTTTGGCTCCAATGAAACTGGACAGCAAGCAAATGCAAATCCTAATATCCAAAGGAACAGTGATGAGCTTGATTCCAGTGAAGGCTGTCATCTATACCTGGGAGTGAAAGCTCTAGACAGTGGCAATATTTTCAGTCAGGTCATGAAACAGGCAGGAAGAGTAGAAGGACAAGTAGAAGAGAATATTCTATCTGATTCAGGATCTTAGACGCAGGATCTTAGCCAATGGCTAGGGATGGAACAAGTCCAGGTCCAGGGAGAAAGCCTGGTATGGCTATACAGGCTTACCTTATTGTGCTTCACAGATATTGCTTTTAAAAAAAAAAAAAAAAAAAATTGAAGGTTTGTGACAACCCTGCATTGAGCGAGTCTACTAGCATCATTTTTCTAACAGCATTTGCTCACATCATGTCTGTGTGCCACATTCTGGTAATCTGTGCAATATTTCAGACTTCTTCATTATTGTTGTATTTGTTGTGGTGATCTATGATCAGTGATCTTTGATGTTACTGTTGTCATTGTTTTGGAAAGCCACAAACTATTCCCACAAAAGACAGTGAACTTAATTGATAAATGTGTGTATTCTGATTGCTCCACTGACAGACACTACCCTATCTCTCTCCCTCTCCTTGAGCCTCTCTATCCCCTCTTTAAACAACAATATTTAAATAAGACCAACTAATAACCCTACAATGGCCTCTAAGGGTTCAAATGAAGAGTTGCACATCTCTCACTTTAAATCAAAAGCTAGACATGATTAAGTTTAGTGAGGAAACCATGTCAAAAACTAGGCCTCTTGTCCCAGTTAGTCAAGAAGTGAATACAAAAGAAAAGTTCTTAAATGAAATGAGAAGTGCTACTCTACTAGACACAAATGATAAGAGTGAAATAGCCTTATTGCTAATATGGAGAAGGTTGTTGTGATCTGAACAGAGGCTCAAACCAGCCACAACATTTCCATAAGTCAAAGCCTAACCCAGAGCAAGGCCCCAACTCTCTTCAATTCTGTAAAAGCTGAGAGTGGTGAGGAAGCTGTAGCAGAAAAGTTTGAGGCTAGAGGAGGTTGATTCAATAAAGTTTAAGGAAAGCAGTCATCTCCATAACATAAAAGTACATAGTAGAGCAGCTGACGTAGAAACCACAGAAAGTTATCCTGAAGATCTTGCTAAAATAATTAATGAAGGTCACTACACTAAACAATAGATTTCCAATGTAGATGAAAGAGCATTCTACTGGAAGAAGATGCCATCAAGGACTTTCACAGATAGAGAGGAGAACTTAATGCCTGGCTTCAAATCTTCATAAGACAGCTGACTGTCTTCTTAGGGGCTAATACAGCTGGGGACTTGATGTTGAAACCAGGGTTCATTTGCTATTCTGAAAATCCTAGCACCCCTAAGAATTCTCGGAAATCGACTCTGCCTGTGCCTGTAAAAGAGAACAACAAAGTCTAGATAACAGAACATACACTGTTTATAACATGGTTTACTGATTATATGAAGCCCAATTAGAAGACTTACTGCTCAGAAAAAAATATATTCCTTTCAAAATATTGATAATACAGTTGATCACCCAAGAACTCTGATGGAGGTGTACAATAAAACTAATCCTATTTTCATGCCTGCTAACACAAGTTCATCCTGCAGTTTACGGTTTGGGAGTAGTTCTGACCTCCAAGTCTTCTCATTTAAGAAGTACAGTTTGTAAGGCTTTAACTGCCAAACTTTCCAAACCAGGCTTCAACAATACATGAACCATGAACTTCCAGATGTTTAAGCTGATTTTAGAAAAGGCAGAGGAACCAGAGATCAAATTGCCAACATCCGCTGGATCATTGAAAAAGCAAGAGAGTTCCAGAAAAACATCTATTTCTGCTTTATTGACTAAGCCAAAGCCTTTGACTGTTTGGATGACAAAAAACTGTGGAAAATTCTGAAAGAGATGGGAATACCAGACCACCTGACCTGCCTCTTGAGAAACCTGTATGCAGGTCAGGAAGCAACAGTTAGAACTGGACATGGAACAACAGACTGGTTTCAAATAGGAAAAGGAATACATGAAGGCCGTATATTGTCACCGTGCTTATTTAACTTATATGCAGAATACATCATGAGAAACGCTGGGCTGGAGGAAGCACAAGCTGGAATCAAGATTGCCGGGAGAAATATTAATAACCTCAGATATGCAGATGACACCACCCTTATGGCAGAAAGTGAAGAAGAACTAAAGAGCCTCTTGTTGAAAGTGCAAGAGGAGAGTGAAAAAGTTAGCTTAAAGCTCAATATTCAGAAAACTAAGATCATGGCATCTGGTCCCATCACTTCATGGCAAATAGATGGAGAAACAGTGGAAACAGTGGCAAACTTTATTTTTCTGGGCTCCAAAATCACTGCAGATGGTGACTGCATCCATGAAATTAAAAGACAGTTACTCCTTGGAAGAAAAGTTATGACCAACCTAGATGGCATATTAAAAAGCAGAGATATTACTTTGCCAACAAAGGTCCATCTACTCAAGGCTATGGTTTTTCCAGTAGTCATGTATGGATGTGAGAGTTGAGCTATAAAGAAAGCTGAGCACTGAAGAATTGATGCTTTTGAACTATGGTATTGGAGAAGACTCTTGAGAGTCCCTTGGACTGCAAGGAGATTTAACCAGTCCATCCTAAAGGAAATCAGTCCTGAATGTTCATTGGAAGGACTGATACTGAAGCTGAAACTTCAATACTTTGGCCACTTGATGCAAAGAGCTGACTCACTGGAAAAGACCCTGATGCTGGGAAAGATTGAAGGCGAGAGAAGAAGGGGACGACAGAGGATGAGATGGTTGGATGGCATCACCGACTCAATGGACATGAGTTTGAGTAAACTCCAGGAATTGTTGATGGGCCAGGAGGCCTGGCATGCTGCAGTCCATGGGGTCGCAAAGAGTTGGACACAACTGAGCGACTGAACTGAACTGAACTAAACTGCCATATATGGCGATTTCTCTGATGGATCTGGGCAAAGTACATTGAAAACCTTCTGGAAATGATTCACCATTCTAGATGGAATCGGGAATATTTGTGATTCGTAGGAAGAGGTCAAAATATCAACATTAACACGAGTCTGGAAGAAGTTAATTCTAACCCTCACAGATGACTTTGAAGGGTTCAGTACTTCAACAGTTAAAAAAAAAAAAAAAAACTGAAAATGTGGTAGATATATCAAGAGAACTAGAATTAGAAATGAAGTCTGAAGATATGACTGACTTGCTGCAATCTTACTATAGAACTTTAATAGATGAAGAGTTACTTTTTATGGATAAGCAAAGGAAGTGATTTCTTGAAATGGAATCTACTCTTGGTGAAGATGCTCTGAAGCATTTTTAAATGAACACAAAGTATTTAGAATACTACATAAACTTTGACAATAAAGCAGTGTCAGGGTTTAACAGGACAGACTCTAATTTTGAAAGAAGTTCTGCTGTGGATGAAGTGCTATCAAATAGTACTGCCTGCTATAGAGAAACCATTCATGAAAGGAAGAGACAGTCAATGCAGCAAATATTATTACTGTCATATGTCAAGACATTGCCACCACCACCCCAACCTTTAGCAATCTGATCAGTCAGCAGCCATCAACCCTGAGACAAAACCCTCCACCAGCAAAAAGATTACAATCCCTGAAGGCCTAGATGATTATTCAGATTTTAAGAAATGAAGTATTTTTAACTAAGGTATATACGTTTTATACATAATTCTTTTTCATACTTAATAGACTACAGTATAGTATAAACATAACTTTTATATACCTTGGGAGTTCAAAAAATTCCTGTCACTGGCTTTATTGTGAGATTCAATTTATTGTAGTGGTCTGAAACTAAGAACTGTCAATCCTAGCTGGCAAATGAAATTCAAACTCAAACTGGAGGTAGAAGCCCCATCATATGGAACAGCTGCCTGGGGGAAGAGAATGGGATGAAAGTTGCAGCTATGCACCACAAGCTCCTAGCACCCCAGTCACTGTATCTTGGACTTTGGCAGCAAAATCACACCTGACAGGGACATACCTCCTTAGGTCCTGAGATGGCCTCAGCCTCTGAGTGGAGTTAAGCCTGAAGGCTGAAGGTCTTCAGCACTGGTATCCAAGCATGGCTTCTAGCAGAGGAGAAACAGATTGAGTAAGAAGACCAAAAAAGAAGTGAAATATTTGTAAACACCATAAAAGTTCTAAGAAAGGAAAAAACAAAAGATGGAGCTCAAAGAGAGATGTAAAGGGAAAAGGGACATTCTTTAGATTAAATGTTTATAGGAAGTCTCTCTGGGAAGGTCATATTTAAGCTGCAAACTAATGGGAAGGAGAGAACATAGCCCAAGTGGAGTAGAAGGAAGAGCAGACCAGGCAGAGGGGAAAGTGCTCGTACCAGGCTGCAAGTGCAGCTAAGTATGGGATGTTAAAGAAACCACAAGAAAGTGAGGCTCATGTGGGGTAATGCAGGGGAGAGGAATGAAAAGTGATGCTGGATGTAACAAATGCAATATCATTCAGTCTGCAGACCAAGGTAAGGAGTTAGAACTTTTCCCTGCAAAGTACAGAGAAGCCATCAAGGAACTTACAGGTGGGGTGTAGCATGATCACTCTGCAGCAGAAAGAAACAGGAGAGGGAGTGTGGGACCAACGAGAAGGCTGTTACCATCATCTAGGCAAGAGGTGAGTGTCCTGCCACAAAATGAACAGTGAAGACAGGAAGAAGAGGACAGGGTGCAGATAAAACTAGGAGACAAAATCAACAAGGACTCACTGATGAAATAGGTGTGGGAAGAAAGGACAAGGGAAAAGTCAGGGATAAATGTTGGAGTCCAGCCCCAATGGATCCAGGGTAATTCGAAGGGGAGATGGAGTATGCGTTCTAGGAAAAAACTTATTTAATTACAGATATAGAGAGAGATTAGAAACGGATAGTGTAGTAGGAAAATTAGTGGAGAAAAGGAGGCTGAATAACTTGGTTTACGTGGAATACCAATCACCACCTACGTAGGCCACAGGCATCTTTCCGTTCTCCCGAAAGAGAGGAGGCACTGAGGCCTCCCCGGTCCGACCTTAGAAGCCCAGGCAGAATTAGTAGGCTTGGTGAGTACCCACGTACCAGATGGGAATTCAGCCAGAAAAATGGGGAGCAAGAAAGAAATGACACAGGGGAATCAGTCTTTCCAGAAACTGATCCCATTTCTTTATTTTTCAGTTTTGCTTATATACTTTTTGTTATACATAGGGATGAATACAGAGTCACGCGGGGGTCAGCAGACCTGACCCTTGTCACAATCAGGTGCTTCATATGAAATTATACAAAGGTCTTATGAGTTTTACATCATCTTAGGGCCATGAGGCCTGCTGACATGTTATGATCCTTTCTTTCTGATAACCAAAAAACTTATTTTTTCCAAGGGTGTTTTTTCTTAAACCAGGCACCACCCTCTGAAGGTAATAGATAAAGTTGCATTCCTATAGGGTGAGGGTGTAGCGGGTTACAATCAAGAAAGGAACGTACTTAGCCTAAGGTTTAACATGATTAATCTTAAAGGTTAATACTTATTTTTCCTATATGCTAGTTATATTCATTATAAGGGCAGGGAATATGGAGATTTAGCAGCAAATATTGGCTCAACAAATGAAAACCCTTCACTAATGTTCCCCTTAAAATCTATTTAGTCTTAAGATAGTGATAAAGTTACATTTTTGCATAGCAAGGATACAGAGATTTATAACAAAGTACAATGATCTATAACAAAAGAAAAAATTCATTAACTCAAAAAGTCTAGTATTGCTAACATCAAAAACTACTATATTTCCTTTTCTATATTCCAAATACATTGATTAATATATTCCCAGGTGCCTAAGGATATGGAGGCCTGGCAGCAATCATTGACTCAACAATGAGAAAAGCCCTATGCTAATTAAGACTTTCAAAATACTCCAAACTCTCTGTGCTGTTTATGGTTGAGAGGTGTCACACAAGCTAGTCTGTCAGCAGAGAGGTCTGACCTGAGGCACCCTTGTCACACCCAGGGCAGGGAATTAGCAGTAATTATTGGCACAATAAATGAAAAACCCTTCACCAATATAATTTCTAATCAACCCACTATACTATACTAATAATTTTCTAACTTCTCAAGAGAGTCTGTATATAGAAAGTTTAAAGCATCTGTGCCTCTCACGGCTGGGAGGCTGTAAACAATCACATGTGGCCGGATGAACCCGCTCAGGCAGGCTAGAGAAACTTCAGAGGAGTTTGTAGGCTGAAACACTCTTGTCACGCCCAGGAATTTTTATTAACTGGAGCTGCAAGTTAACTCCTTCTCTGAGAAAAATGGTGATGGGGGAGAGCCCCCCCGTAAAGTCAGAGGTGTAGATGAGAGCATAAAACAGACTCTGGTTTGGGGGGTAGATGCTCAGGAACAGGGGGTTTCCTGAGGCTCGATCCTGCCTTTGCATATGCTGAGCCTCCTTCCTCATGACCTTTGCCATGGGTGGAGTTCCTCACGCTGGCTCCCGGCAGATAAATTTATTCCTGCCATCAGCAGCTGGGTGAACAATGGCACTGTTGGCTGAGATGGGAAAGTTCTGTTAGTGAAAGACATGTTTCAGAAGATAAATCAGAAGATGTATTTCGGACACGTTGAATCTGATATATCCAAAATGGAAATGTCAAGGAAGGCACTTGATAGTTGAGGGTGGAGCTCACAGGAAAAGTTTTGACTCCTGGGAGCAGATGATGTTGTTTAATCGCTAAGTCACATCTGATTCTTTTGTGGCCCCATGGACTGTAGCTCACCAGGCTCCTCTGTCCATGGGATTTCCCAGCCAAGAATACTGAAGTGGGTTGCCATTTCCTTCTCCAGGGGATCTTCCTGACCCGTGATCGAACCCACGTCTCCTTCATTGTCGGGTGGATTCATTACCGCTGAGCCACCAGAGAAGTTCTGGGAACAGATGGAACTATCCCAGAAGGGAATTCTACAAGGATTTCCTCTTGAGGTATCTACAATCTACCTCTGTGTCTACATTACCAATTCCATAATTGCACACATATGTTACAGAGTATGTTCTTTTATACCTTTCATGTCTTAGTAAATAAAGAAATTGGAAGTAGAAAGAGGTATAATAACACAAGAATCACAACAAAAAGACTAAATCCTCAAGCACTAGTCATATTAGGAAAACACTAGAAAAACCTAATTACCATCAGTAGGCACTAGGCTAAATAAATTATTGCACATTCCTTAAATGAAATATAATTCAGCCCACTTGAAATTACTACCATAAATCTATATTTATTTTCTAATATGGAAGATATACAAATTGTGTTATACGGAAAAGGCATATTATAAAAACAAGAGTATATAAGTCATGTCATGTATTTGTTAGAGATAAATTAATAACCATATGGATATAACTGCCCCAAAGCCTTGAGAAATATATGTTCCAAAATTTAAATAGTTACTTTGGGTGTTGAAATGCTGAGTGCATTCTACTTTCTTCTTCATACTTTGATACATTACCAGGTTATACTTTACAATGAATACACATTTCTATACATGTATGCTTTATATCTTTATAGTCAAAGAACAAAAACCATCATTTTTATTTAGGGAAAACGAAACAAACAACAGTCTGGAAACTTCAGGTGGAAACTGGAGAGAGCCAGGCTGGCAGCCAGCTGCTCTGCCACTGCCGTGATCAAAACATGGTTTGCATTTATTTAACAGACACTTCCCATGCACCTATTCTGAGCCAGATTCTGGTTAGATGGTGAGTAAGCATAGATCTATCCACCATATTTTGTGACCTAAATAAACTCACAAGGAAACAACCTGGCTTTAGATACACAGTTATGGAAGATTGTATTATTTTGCTAGGGTAACAAAAGGCCACAGACAATATGGCTTAAACAACAGGAATTTACTAGCTCTTAGTTCTGGAGACTGGAAGTCCAAGAGTGAGGTGTCAGTTGGCAGGTTGGGTTTCTACCGAGGCATCTCTCCTTGGCTTGCAGACGGTCGCTTTCTCTCTCTGCCCTCACATAGTTTTTCCTTTGTGCTGGAAATCTGTGTGTTCAGATTTCCTCTTCTTATAAGTCAGATTGTATTAGGGCCCATGTTTAGGACCTCATTTTAACTTTATCACCTTTTAAAGACCCTATCTCTAAATGCAGTCATATTCTGAGGTATTGGATGTTATGGCTTTAACATATGAGTTGGTAAAGAATCTACCTGCAATGCAGGAGACCCCAGTTCAGTTCCTGGGTTGGGAAGATCCCCTGGAGAAGGGAACAGCTATCCACTCCAGTATTCTGGCGTGGAGAATTCCATGGACTGTATAGTCAATGAGGTTGCAAAGAGTCGGACACGACTGAGCGACTTTCACTTGGGGAGATGCAACTCAGCCCATAACAAGAATCCACAAAGTTAAAACTTCAACTGAAGTTTGTAAGAATGCTATTTATTTTGTGATTCACTCTGATGTCTTTTAAATTTTCTTTGTGAAATCTGGACCAGATACTCAGAAATATCTTACAAAATAATAATAATCAGATAAAGAAAATTATTCCGTCTTCTTATAAAATGATTGAAAGTGTGTAAGTCACTTAGTCATGTCTGACTCTCTGTGACCCCTTGGACTATAGTCCTCCAGGCTCCTCTGTCCATGGAATTCAGGCAAGAACACTGGAATGGGTTGCCATTCCCTTCTCCAGGGGATCTTCCCGACCCAGGGATCAAACCCAGGTCTCCTACATTGCAGGCAGATTCTTTACCATCTGAGCCACCAGGGAAGCCCTATAAAATGATTAGATACTATTAATATATGACACATTCACCTTTATGTTTTAGGTTTAAGATATAGAAAAATTTACCAAAATGTAGCGAGACAAAGAAAGTTGACAAAAGTGGGAGTTGCCTGGGAAAGGGCGTGATATGGTGATAATTTTCTATATCTTGATAGGTGTTTGCGTCACACAGAGGTGTTCATTTGTTGAGACAATAAATATACACTTAAGATTTGTGCATTTCTTTGTAATATGTATATTCTACTGTAAAAGACAATACCTGTAAATAAATATTATAGACTATATGCTGACGTCTGCAGTTGACTTTGAGAAAAAAAAAGAAATTTGACAAAGAAACTTTCATTCTGGAACCTATGAAACCTAGAATATGAGTATTCAGAATAAAATTTCCAGTGAGTGAGATTATGCCTATTAATGCAATAGATTTTTATAAACTGTTAATAACTCTTCAATTCACTTTGTTTTACATGCAATGAGGAGAATCAGACTGAAATAAAATCAGGAATTTAAAAGCTAGAACCACCTCTAAGATTTTTAAAAAATATTTTTCTATTATGTCATGTTCATCAAACCTCTCAATCCTAAAGGAAACCAACCCTGAATATTGGTTGGAAGGACTGATGCTGAAGCTGAAGAGCCAAGACTTTGGTCACCTGATTCGAAGAACCAACTCGTCGGAAAAGATCCTGATGCTGGGAAAGACTGAGGGCAGGAGGAGAAAGGGGTGACAGAGGATGAGATGGTTGGATGGTGTCACTGACTCAATGGACATGAGTTTAAGCAAAGTTCAGGAGATAGTAAAGGGCAGGAAAGCCTAGCCTGCTGCATTTCCTGGGGTCACAAAAAGTTTGACACGACTTAGCGACTGAACAACAGCAATGCCATGTTCAAAAAATCAACTCACTTTGTTCAGGAATCCTCAAAATACATTTTGGCTTAAATAATTTCAAATGAAAGGAAAAGAAAGCACTTCTTCATTGGAGGAAAGAGGGCTTCCCAAGAGATTTAATTGAGCAAACACCAAACATATTATAGCTGCCCATGGTAACAAAAATCAAATGAAAGACAACTAAATTTCAAGCAAGGTCACACCTTCTCAGCAATATCCAGGTTAATGCTATCAACATATGCAACTGAGAACACTTGAAAAAAAGACGATTCCATTCCTACCTCCTCTGCATTCTCTTTTATGCAAGATTCTACCCGTGAAACAGGAAGGAAGCGGGGATGCCAAAAACAATAGCAGCATTTACCACCACAGTGCTGGGTATAGAGTCGATTATCAGTACATGTGTAGGGGATGTTCTTTGCTCCTTCTGTGAAATGTATTCCCCTATTGCCCCCTCTTCCTTCTCAATTGTACCCAAGGTACCTTTGGTAGCAATTTCAGTCATATGGTGTAGACTGCACGACCAACTCTGGGAAAGAAGTCTATATTGCTTAAGTCAGTCAGCATTTCCTATCTACCATTACTGTTTTAAAAATGAGCACATTACTTAGTCAGAACCAAAGAGATGTGAAAAGACTTTACTGAACACTCCTGGGAAGAAGAAGCTTTCTTTATCTCCCCTAGTCAGTAGATTATGAAGCCTAGAATTAAAGCAGTGATTTTTGGTACCTAAAAGGAACAGCCTGAGGCTATAATGGGTCAACAAATGGAGCTTCCAGCTGACACCCTCACATGCATCCTTGGCATCTAGATCTGATTATTACATCAGGGTGACATATAATTCCCTTAATTGTTTAAGCTCCTTTGAATTATGATTTTTGTCACTTGTAACCAAAAGATCTCTAATTTAAGTGGGGAAAAAATGAATGAAAGAAGTGATAAGCCAGGCATCCAGCCCTAGCAGGTATATGGGGAAAGATTGCCATAGGCATATTCTATACGCATGCACTATGAACAAGATTGTAATCTGTCATACAAAGACAAAGGGAAAAATTGCTCCCAATTTCCTCTACAAGATAAAATTAAGATAAATCTACCCAATAGTCCTAATTCCCACCTCTACTTTCGATGGTCAATTTTCAACAACATATAGACGATTCAGGCTTATGACCTACCTAGACAGCATATTAAAAAGCAGAGACATTACTTTGCCAACAAAAGTCCATCTAGTCAAGGCTATGGTTTTTCCAGTAGTTATGTACGGATGTGAGAGTTGGACTATAAAGAAAGCTGAATGCCAAAGAATTGATGCTTTTGAACTGTGGTGCTGGAAAAGACTCTCGAGAGTCCCTTGGATTGCAAGGGGATCCATCCAGTCCATCCTAAAGGAAATAGGTTCTGAATATTCATTGGAAGGACTGATATTGAAGCTGAAACTCCAATACTTTGGCCACCTGATGCAAAGAAATGACTCATTTGAAAAGACCCTGATGCTGGAAAAGATTGAAGGTGGAAGGAGAACGGGACAACAGAGGATGAGATGGTTGGATGGCATGACTGACTTGATGAATATGAGTTTGAGTAAATTCCAGGAGTTGGTGATGAACAGGGAGGCCTGGTGTGCTGCAGTCCATGGGGTCGCAAAGAGTCAGACATGACTGAGCGACTGAACTGAACTGAGACAATTCAATTTATAAATTCCCAGTAGAAAATATTCAATTCCAACATAACTTTTTTCTTCACATTTAATCATCAGTTGCTATATTTGATCGTTTTGACATAATTGAGCACATATTTTAGAAATGTTGGGGATGAAACTACTGTATCTATCTATTAGAAGAAAAATACATGCTAAATTCTGTTAGGAACTTTACGTACATAATCTCATTAAATTGCACAATAACCCTGTGGGAAAGATTATAATGGCCTCATTTTAATTAATAAAAAGGAGAGGATATGGAGTATGCCCAGGTTTACATACAAGTAAGTCATAGAACTGAGATTCCAGCCCAGGTCTAATGATTAAAACTGCACTTCTGATTTATACATTAAACAAAAATAATTTTTGCATGTCACTGTGACATACAATGATGGGAATGCAAAGGAGAATTTTTACAAGGTTCTCCCTTCAAGTGATGCACAGTCTCACTAAGGAAAATACATATATGCAGTTGAATTACCACAATACATAAAAACTGCTTTTACAGGGACTTCTCTGGCGGTCCAGTGGTTAAGAATCTGCTTTCCAATGCAGAGAACGTGGATTTGATCCCTGGTCAAGGAACTAAGATCCCATATGGCACAGGGCAGCTAAGCCTGTGCCTTCTAGAGCCTGCCTGCCACAACAAAAGATCCTACAAGCGGCACTAAGACCTGATGCAGCCAAATAAATATATTTTTTTAAACCTGCTTTCACAGAGCAATGAACAAAGTAGGATAGAAGTTAGAGTGCATGAATAAAAGAAAAGTTTCATAAAGCAGGTTGATCCTGGGACTCAAAGAATGAAGAAGTAAAGAAGAGAAAAAAGAAATGTCAAAGCAAAAGCCACAGCACTGAAAAGAAAGAGAGAGAGAAAGAAAGGTGGGGCTAGGGGAGGGAGGGAGGAAGTAGAGAAGAAGAAAAGGCGAGAAGGAAAGAGGGAAGGAGCGAAATAGAGCCTGGAGTGTTCCAGACACCAAAGACTGGCTATACCAAAAGACTCAGGGGCAGGGTGTGGTCAGAGAAATAGAGGAATACGAAATGAAACTGGAGAGGTCTGCTACGTAATGGAGAGAAATGGGGAAAATATTAGTATACATCCTGCCTCTTTTTAGGAGAAGGCAATGGCACCCCACTCCAGTACTCTTGCCTGGAAAATCCCATGGACAGAGGAGCCTGGTAGGCTGCAGTCCATGGGGTCACGAACTGTCGGACACGACTGAGCGACTTCACTTTCACTTTTCACTTTCATGCATTGGAGAGGGAAATGGCAACCCACTCCAGCGTTCTTGCCTGGAGAATCCCAAGGACGGGAGAGCCTGGTGGGCTGCCATCTCTGGGGTTGCACAGAGTCGGACACGACTGAAGTGACTTAGCAGTAGTAGCAGCAGCCTCTTTTTAAATAGATCTGGGGCCGGGGGTGAACCAAAATTTGACTTTTAACGGTAATATCATTTTTGGTTTTGTTTCTCAAGAGAAATCAGTCTGACAGTGAGATAGGAGCAAGAAACCGTGATTTAAGTAGAAACCGTGGTGCAATAGAAAGCACTAGGCTCTCCACCCTATGGTCTCTACCCTATGGTCTATCTATCTAGCATACTGCCAGTGAAGAGAGAAGGTACTTATGTTTGCCAAGGAGAAGAGATGGTAGGTAATCACATTATATGTGTCATTTGCTTTAAAACCTGGAAAGCCAATGGCACACTTTTGTGAAATATTGTTGAAGTTGGAAGTTTCAAAGAATATTCAACAATTACTGGGAACTTTCAAATGTAAGGATTTCTGTCAACCATAAAAGTATCTACCTCCTGAGGCATGAGGTAGAAAGATAATAACTCATTTTATTTAATTGAAGTAGAAAGCGTCAGGTGTTAATCCACCCATGTAGGCTAAGCTTTAAAAAATTAAAACAGTGTAACAGCTGTTGAGTAGAAAGAACCTTCTTGTGTTCTGCACTATCTTTTATATTAAATTCCTTTTTCTTGAGAATGATTAAGTCTGTGCTTCAGTTTCCTAATACAGCTAATGACAATGCTGGGTTTACAGAAAATAAAATTATTATTCTGCTCTGATTGCTGCCTCCACTGTTGAAAGATAACATGGTAATTTCAGTCACCAACAGTTAACAGTGTTTACTTCAGTGGGATGTTAAATCTCAGAGATAGTGAAATTAAGTTACTTGACTAATAAATGTCACCGATGCATGTTTTTAAACGAAGACAATATAGTCCTGGAGAGTAGTTAGACAAGAAAATTATAGCTTAGGAAATAAGTCACAACTAACATTTAATATTTCAGATAGGTAAGGCAGGCTTTTAAAAGTCACTGGCAGCATGATAGCATTGCGGTCAGAATACAAAGTCTCTGAGGCAGGTAAGAGTATGAACCTTGGAGCTAGATCGAGGCTTGAGTTCCAGTTCTGTTGCTTGCTGGCTAAGTGGCCACAGATTTAGCCTTTATCTGTAAAGTGAAAATGGTAATAGTGCTTACTACAAAGGGTTTTTTGAGGATTAAATAACATTTTTATAAATAACCACTGTTGCATGAATATACCATTATATATATATATATATATATATATATATGATTAACATATATATATGTTAATCCCTTACTCCATGTATTAGTTGGACTGCAAGGAAATCCAACCAGTCCATTCTAAAGGAGATCAGTCCTGGGTGTTCTTTGGAAGGACTGATGCTAAAGCTGAAACTCCAGTACTTTGGCCACCTCATGCAAGGAGTTGACTCATTGGAAAAGACTCTGATGCTGGGAGGGATTGGGGGCAGGAGGAGAAGGGGACGATTGAGGATGAGATCACTGGATGGCATCACCTACTCGATGGATGTGAGTTTGGGTGAATTCCGGGAGTTGGTGATGGACAGGGAGGCCTGGTGTGCTGCAATTCATGGGGTCGCAAAGAGTCAGACATGACTGAGCAACTGAACTGAACTGAGCCGAACCCCTTACTCCATGTATTAGTTGGGATTCTTCAAAGAAACCAGCACCAATAGGAGATTATTTATACCTATATGTATCAAGATTGCCAGAAGAAATATCAACAACCTCAGATATGTAGATGACACCATCCTTATAGCAGAAAGCAAAGAGAAACTAAAGAGCCTCTTGATGAAAGTGAAAGAAGAGAGTGAAACAGCTGGCTTAAAACTCAACATTCAAAAAACTAAGATCATGGCATCCAGTCCCATCACTTCATGGCAAGCGGATGCGGAAACAATGGAAACAGTGACAGACTTTATTTTCCTGGGCTCCAAAATCACTGCAGATAGTGAGTGCAGCCATGAAATTAAAAGATGCTTGCTCCTCGGAAGAAAAGTTATGACCAACCTAGACATCATATTAAAAAGCAGAGATGTTACTTTGCTGACAAAGGTCCATCTAGTCAAAGCTATGGTTTCTCCAGTAGTTATGTATGGATGCTGAAGGTGAAGCTCCAATACTTTAGCCACCTGATGTGAAGAGCCGACTCATTGGAAAAGACCCTGATGCTGGGGAAGATTGAGGGCAGGAGGAGAAGGGGGCAACGGAGGACACAATGGTTGAACAGTATCACAGACTCAATGCACATGAGTTTGAGCAAACTCGGAGATAGTGAAGGACAGGGAAGCCTGGCATGCCCCAGTACATGGGGTCGTAAAGAGTTGGACATGACTGAGCGGCTGAACAATCTATATCTATTTGTTGCTGTTGTTTAGTCACTCAGTCATATCCAACTCTTTCATGACCTCATGGACTGTAGCGCACTAGGTTCCTTGGTCCATGTGATTTCCAGGCAAGAATACTGTAGTGGGTTGTCATTTCTTTCTCAAGGGGATCTTCCCAACCCAGAGATCAAAGCCAGTCTCCTGCATTGGCAGGCAGATTCTTTGCCACTGAGCCACCAGGGAAGCTTATAGATATAGATATCTATATTTATACCTATAAAGAGATGTATTATAGAAATTGGCTCTTGTGAGTACAGAATACTCTGTATAATCTGCCATCTGTAAGCTGAAGAACCATGAAGCCAATGATACAATTCAGCCCAAGGCTGACGCCTGAGAACTAGGGTCCACTGATATAAGCCCTGGAGTCCAGAGGCCCCAGAGCCAGGACCTCTGATGTCCAAAGGCATGAAAAAATGCACATCCCAGCTCAAGGAGAATTTGCCCTTCCATGTATTTTTGTTCTTCTTCTAGTTAGGCCCTCCACAGACTGGATGATGTCTGCCCACACTGGTGAGGGGATGCTCTTCATCAGGCTACTGAATCAAATACTAACCTCTTCTGGAAATACCCTTTTAGTCACATCTAGAAATGATGTTTTTCTGGTTATCCCAGCATTCCTTGGGCTAGCCAAGCTGACACATAAAAATAATTATCACATTTCACAGAAAGCCTTAAACTCTGTGGAAAACAAGTAAATGAGCACAGTTCAGTTCAGGGGCTCAGTCATGTACGACTCTTTGTGACCCCATGAATCACAGCATGCCAGGCCTCCCTGTCATCACCAACTCCCGGAGTTCACTCAGACTCACATCCATTGAGTCAGTGATGCCATCCAGCCATCTCATCCTCTGTCGTCCCCTTCTCCTCCTGACCCCAATCCCTCCCAGCATCAGAGTCTTTTCCAATGAGTCAACTCTTCGCATGAGTTGGCCAAAGTACTGGAGTTTCAGCGTTAGCATCATTCCTTCCAAAGAAATCCCAGAGCTGATCTCCTTCAGAATGGACTGGATAGATCTCCTTGCAATCCAAGGGACTCTCAAGAGTCTTCTCCAACACCACAGTTCAAAAGCATCAATTCTTTGGTGCTCAGCTTTCTTCAAAGTCCAACTCTCACATCCATACATGACCACTGGAAAAACCATAGCCTTGACTAGACGGACCTTTCTTGGCAAAGAAATGTCTCTGCTTTTCAATATGCTATGTAGGTTGGTCATAACTTTTCTTCCAAGGAGTAAGCGTCTTTTAATTTCATGGCTGCAGTCACCATCTGCAGTGATTTTGGAGCCCCCAAAAAATAAAATCTGCTACTGTTTCCACTGTTTCCCCATCTATTTCCCATGAAGTGATGGGACCAGATGCCATGATCTTCGTTTTCTGAATGTTGAGCTTTAAGCCAACTTTTTCACTCTCCTCTTTCACTTTCATCAAGAGGCTTTTTTGTTCCTCCTCACTTTCTGCCATAAGGGTGGTATCATCTGCATATCTGAGGTTATTGATATTTCTCCCAGCAGTCTTGATTCCAGCTTGTGCTTCTTCCAGCCCAGTGTTTCTCATGATGTACTCTGCATATAAGTTAAATAAGCAGGGTGACAATATACAGCCTTGACGTACTCCTTTTCCTATTTGGAACCAGTCTGTTGTTCTATGTCCAGTTTTAACTGTTGCTTCCTGACCTGCATATAGGTTTCTCAAGAGGCAGGTCAGGTAGTCTGGTATTCCAATCTCTTTCAGAATTTTCCACAGTTGATTGTGATCCACACAGTCAAAGGCTTTGGCATAGTCAATAAAGCAGAAATAGATGTTTTTCTGGAACTCTCTTGCTTTTTCCATGATCCAGCGAATGTTGGCAATTTGATCTCTGGTTCCTCTGCCTTTTCTAAAACCAGCTTGAACATCTGGAAGTTCACGGTTCATGTATTGCTGAAGCCTGGCTTGGAGAATTTTGAGCATTACTTTACTAGCGTGTGAGATGAGTGCAATTGTGTAGTAGTTTGAGCATTCTTTGGCATTGCCTTTCTTTGGGATTGGAATGAACACTGACCTTTTCCAGTCCTGTGGCCACTGCTGAGTTTTCCAAATTAGCTGGCATATTGAGTGCAGCACTTTCACAGCATCATCTTTCAGGATTTGAAACAGCTCAATTGGAATTCCATCACCTCCACTAGCTTTGTTCGTAGTGATGCTTTCTAAGGCCCATTGGACTTCACAATCCAGGATGTCTGGCTCTAGGTGAGTGATCACACCATCATGATTATCCGGGTCATGAAGCTCTTTTTGTACAGTTCTGTGTATTCTTGCCACTCACCTACAATTAGATCTCTGAAGACCTAGGCTCAGGGAAGATTTCCTGGTTGACAATATTCTGTACACACTGTCATATATCATTGCTGGAAGAAATAAGCACTGTCAGCTCCATTGGAAGAGGACAATGGGAAGTTTGTACCTAGTCGCACCTGGATTCTGCCCTAGGCAACTGGTTACCTTGTTGATTTCAGTCTCTATCTTTCATATAACAAATTGCAGCCATGAATATAACAACTTTTCTGAATTCTGTGATTCCTTCTAGTGAACCACTAAATCGTAGTATGGTCCTGGGGACCCCTGACACTGGATGCAAAATAACCAGGACCTTAAAGGATGGGCAGGATTTTAGCAGTTCAAATAGGGAGCAAAAGTCAATTCAGGAAACTTGAAAATTGCACTACAGAGAGAAACTATAAATATTTCTATGTCAACACAGTCTCAAGATTGGAAATTATTTGTAAACATTGAGACATATAGAGCTACAAATACTATAATTACTATAATTGATTTGATTAACAAGTCAATTTCTAGCAGGAACATATTGTATACAAAATGTGTACATGAGTAATTTACAATTTTGTCATTATTTGTGATTCATCCTATGATAAATAAAGACATTCTTTTTGTCATTAAATATAAATGATAGCATACTTGTTCTATATGTAGCTCTCATTTTAAAGCTTATCATTTTCTCCATAATATATAGGATTAGATGTTTATTTAAAATCACCAGATGGCTTTTTTTAAAACTTTGATACATTTGTATTTGGTAATTTCAAAATAGACTGATGTGCAATAAAGATTTTTATATGTATTAAAATACGTTTTGCCCAAACTAGGTCATTTACATTGCAAAGGTATATTAAACAGTTATTAAAAGCAATGAAATCTTGCCATTTGCAGTGACACAGAAGGGCGTACAGGGTATTATGCTAAGTGAAATAAGTCATACAGAGAAAGGCAAATACTGTATGTTTTTACTTATATGTGGAATCAAAAACTAATGAAAACAAATGAGCCAACGTAACAGGAGAGAAACAAACCTACAGATACAGAGAACAAACTAGTGTTTGCCAGAAAGGAGGAGCAGGCACAAAACAGGTGAAGGGGATTCAGAGGTACAAACTCCAGTTGTAAAATTAATGTCACAGGATGTATAGCATAGGAAAAATAGTCAATAATATTAAAATAACTTTATATGGTGTATAATCTATAAAATACTGAATCACTGTGTTATCCACCTGAAACCAAAATAATACTGTAAATCACCTATCCTTAAATTTTTAAAAAATACTGATATGTTTTTATTTATCAGATTGACTAAGATATTTCTAGATTATAAAAAAATATTTATTCCAATGGTAGTAGTTACCCTGAGTAATAATTTTCCAATACATGAAAATCACTTTTGTAGACATCTGCTTCCAGCAACAAAGATTATTATTAAAGCTTGAAGCAGACTCATATATCCCATAATCTACTTCAATCCTCTTTAGATAACCAATTGGCTTTTCCTTTTCTTTGGGCATAAGTTGCTCAGCTTTGCAGTATTTGAAGAATTAGCCACATACCTCATAATTGTCAAGGATAAAGCATTTGGGACTACTGTGACTAAAGAACAGGGCTACCTACTAATACTTTTAAATAAAGGTGTAACAACAACAAAGAGCATAAAAAAACGAAAAAGTCTGCCAGGAAGCTCCCGGCAATGAGTGGCTCTTGGAATGTGGGAGTCTGGTGCCATGATCTGGGAAGGATACATTGTTTCCTGCTTCTGAACCCAGATAGTTATGGAAATCCTGACTCAGTCACCTGTTAGTGGTGGTGTGGGCAATGATAACTACAAATATTTTCATTTATACTATCTGTTCCACTTACTGCATTTCAGAACAAAAATCAATTCCGGTTACTATAACTGCATAACAAATTATTACAAAATTTACAGGCTCAGAACAACATTTAATTTGCTCATGGATCTGTAATCTGAGCAGAGCTTGGTTAAGACAGCTCATCCCTGCTTTACTGGGCACCAGCTGGGATGACTTGAAGGATAGAATTGGAATCACCTGAAAGCTTGCTCACTTACTTGACTGATATCTAATGCTGGCTGTGGGCTGAGACCTTAGCTGGCAATGTTGGCCAGAACACTTTTGTATGGCCTGGGTTCCTGGCAATTTTCCATGAGTGAGCATCCCAAGAGGAGGGGAGGGAGGGATGGAAAGAGAGAGAGAGACTGTTGCAATCCTTTACTCAGATTCTTTTAATGTTGCTTTCAGAAGACACATTCCAGATACTAATCTTACAATCAGAGGACTTTAGGGGAATGAAAAAAAGAAGCAACACCCCTATGAATGATAAAACTAAATGCTCTGTTTAATTTATTGCAACACCTAGTAATATCAGAATGGAGAATAAAACCTTCTACTGAGCTATAACACATAATCAATTTTATAAAAAATTTAGTCACTGATTATTTCAGGAGAAAATTACATCATGAAAACTGAGAGAACTGACATATCTCTAGGCCTTTAACTTATCCTATAAACTGTATTATAATTGTCCCTGACAGACAAGACTGTTAAAACCAAGAAACAAAACCTTCCTGGAGATATCCTCAGCCTTTGTACATGAACATGATAATGCTTATTTTAATATAAAAGATACAATTGAGACTATTCATATTAACACATTTTATTTATACATCAATACCCTAAGAAGACCAAAATTCTCTTTTGATTTGCTGATTTCGTGTATTGTTCTTTTATCTTGTGTTTGGTAAACAAAAGTACCCTCACAATAGTTGTGAATTAAGTAAAACATAGTACCCAGCAAGCATAATTATTCCTATATACTTTCTTTTGTAAGGATGAAGGAGGAGGAAATCTTTGAGTTTCCTGGTGGCTATTCCAGGAAACCCAAATATAATTTAGACATAAAAGTAATCTTAATAATTTCATTGTTATGAATTTGGGGTTTAAGTTTGGGAATGGCAAAATCCAGGTGACTTGTGACAAAATCCAAGTGACAAAACAGAAGATAAGTCATAAATACCCAAAGACAAACTGTTACACGCAACATTTAAAAATATGTAACCATAACTAATAATTTTAAGAAAATAATCCTTTTGCAAAGTAATTTATGAGTATTCAAAAAGCACAGAGTTAGAACAATTTATTAATAAAAGAAATCTCTGTTATCTGGACGCAGATTATTATTATTTGCTACACAGAAGAAAGCTAAAAAGCCTCAAATTCTAGTTTTATTCTTTGTGAACTTAATCTATTTGACAATTTGAGATAGAGGATTTGTATATGTATAAATCCATACAAACTGGCAAAATTTTCAACACTGCTTTTCAAGTCATTAATTGTAGGCATTATAATTAAAAATACAGCCTCAACTTTGTCTCTTTTAGCTTTATCAAGGCTGACATCTTTCAGAAACAAAGTTGCAAAATTCCTTAAGAAAATTCTAGGAAATGAAATCCAGTAAAATTACCACACAGTCAAGTGGAGTTTACCCTAGAAATGTAACTTTAGTTTAACATTCCAAAACCAACTGGTATAATTCATCATGTTAAAAAAAAATAAAGGAAGAAAACCACACGATCATTTAAATAGATGCAAAATATGCATTTAACAAAACTCGATAGCCATATATAATAAGGCTTAGCAAGTTAAAAACAAAAGGAAACTTTTTTAACCTGATAAGAGACAGGCATCCAAAAACTCCTAACATGATACATAATTGTGAAATATTGAATGCTTTCTCTCTAAGATCAAGACAAGGGCAATTGATAAAATTTTAATATGAACATGGATGAATCTTGAAAACATTATGCTAAGTGAAAGATGCCAGCCACAAAAGACCCCAAATCATATTATTCCACTTATATGACATATCCAAATTAGGCAAATCTGTAGAAACTGAAAGTAGATTAGTGCTTGCTTAGAGTTAGGGAGGATGGTTGGGGAGAGGGATGATGGCTAAACTGTTTCTTTTTGAGATGATGAAATGTTCTAAAACTGTGGTGATGGCCACATCTATCCATGAATATTCTAGAACCCTTGATCTGATTTCTTTAAAAGGACCAATAAAATGAATTTTATTCTCAGTAAAGATATAATTTAAAAATTAAATGGTCCTATATGCATGCTCTGTTTCTCAAAATTCATATTATCTTAGATCATCTTCCCTAGCAGCAGAGCGAGTCTGGGATTCATAATGCATATTGTATATTGAGGGACTGCTCTTGAGGAAAACCTTCAAGAGAGTGAGGACTGCAGTTCTAGCAGAGGAAAGAGTCAGGCATGGGTCAAGTTTAGTTCCAGAGCCTAAACTGCCCCTGTAGAATTAGTCCGATTTGAATCAAGAGGGCTAGTCTTACTTATCCTCATATTAGTCAGGCTTTGGCTTGCAGCTGCCACCAGCAGTTGAGGTTGTAACCTTCTAGCAGCAGGTTCCCATTAGCTGAGAGCTGCCGTCTATCTGGTGAAAGCCAGTAGCTGTGAGTCATTAGCAGTCAAAACATAGCCCCTAAGAGATGGAGGCATTTGTCCAGTACAGGGGATCTGGGCACAGCAACATCCATTCTACTAGTCACCCTAAAGGAGTTCTCATGGAAGTTGGAAAATATTTAAGGAAAATAATTCACTCTATTATTGTTTGTAATAACAAGAACTACATTTAATTTCCTAACAATTTAGGAGGTATATGTTTTGTTCATACTGCAGGATGCCGTTAGCCATTAACAATATACTAAAAGACCATTTACAGAAGTGGAAATAAATTCCAGAAATATCGTGAGGTGGACAAACCACAAAAATATAAACAGTATAATCCCATTTTTATAAATGTAGTAGTATGTTTATCTTGTACACATTCTTTCCCCTTTTGGGGAAGGATGTATTGACATAAAAATATAAATAGCAGTTACTGTTCAGTAGAAGGATTAAAGCTATTTTTATTATCTGTATTTTGTTTATCTGTTTATTCTGTTTCCCTTATATAAAGAGGTAATTTCAAATATTATACACCAAAAAATTAATTCTCAAATTTGAAATTAATGACTGTGGTCATGCTCAAAAGCTGTGAGATTAAAAACTCCAAACCCAAATCTGATTCTTGAAGAGGTCGCCATTCTAATGTGTAGTTCTCCACTTTGCACATTCAGTTTTGTCATTACACCTAAGGCTGGTCAGATGGATGGTCGCTGCCCAATCAGAGATCTACAGACCAAATATCCATGTACTAATTTTCGATGGCATGACCACGACATTTCTGCCACCACTGCACTCATGACTTATTCACAGCCCCATGTTCCCAAGGTCAGGAACCTGAGAAGAAATGTGAGTTAACAGAAGGTGTTTTGGTGAGTATATGAAACCAATGGCCTGAGAATATATTCATCCAGGTTTTATGTAGATTTCTGATGACCCCCATAAAACAACCCAGGACCTCCCTACTCACCTCTTCTCCTGTAAGTTATCTATCAACCCTGGCCACAGCTGACAGGATAATGAGTATGGATCTGAATCAGAAGCAGCATTCTGCTCTGGGCAGGGACTTGGTGTGACTTGGAGAAAAAAGGTGATATGATCTGAGTTGACTCCCTTAGAAATTTTAATTAGACATTATTAAGATAATGAGGCTGCAAGAGAGCAGAAACCGGCGCAGTCATGAAATCTTGTGAGAGCCATGGTAGATCACAGAGAACCAAAGTTAAGAGGCAGAAAAGAAACCACAGAGAGAAACAAGACACCGTGAGCACAGAGACTACGGCAGCGCACGAAGAGACAGTCTCCCCTGGTCTGTAACATGATCTCAGTTCTTGGCTGCTTTCCTTTATCAGCTCACAGACACCCTCATGATAAGCGGGACTGAGCAAGACTGTGAGTTTCTTGTATCAAAAGCACTTCACCAAGAACAACACTCTGACACAAACCACAGCAAGATCTTTTTTGACCCACCTCCTAGAATAACAAAAATAAACAACTGTCACCTAATTAAGCTTAAAAGCTTTTCCACAGCAAAGAAAACTATAAACAAGATGAAAAGACAACCCTCAGAATGAGAGAGAACATTTGTGAATGAAGCAACAGACAAAAGGTTAATCTCCAAGATATATATACAGCTCAAGGAGCTCAATATAAAAAACACAAGCAATACAATCAAAAAATGGACAGAAGATCTAAAGAGATATCTCTCCAAAGAAGGCATACAGATGGCCAAAAGGCATGTGAAAGGACTCAGCATCACTAATTATTAGATAAATGCAAATCAAAACCACAATGAGGTGCACCTCACACTGGCCAAGATGGCCATCATCAAAAATCTACAAATAATAAACTCTATAGAGGGTGTAGAGAAAAGGGAACCCGCTTATACTGTTTGCAGGAATGTAAATTGATACAGCCACTGTGGAGAACAGTATGGAAGTTCCTTTAAAAAAACTAAACCTAAAACTACCATATGACCCAGCAATCCCACTACTGGGCACATACCCAGGCAAAAGGCATAACTCAAAAGGACACGTACTCCAGTGTTCATTGCAGCACTATTTACAACAGTCAGGACATGGAAGCAACCTAGATGTCCATTGACAGATGAATGGATAAAGAAGATGTGGTATATATAGAAATATAATGGAATATTACTCAGCCACAAAAAGGACCAAAATTGAGTCAGTGTCGTGATGAACCTAGAGCCTGTCATACAAAGTGAAGCCAGGAAAAGAAAAGCAAATACTGTATATTAACTCATATATATGGAATCTAGAAACATGGTACTGATGAGCCTATTTGCAGGGCAGGAATAGAGATGGAGACATAAATAACAGACTTATGGACACAGCAGGGGAAGGAGAGGGTGGGATGAATTGAAAGAGTAGCCCTGACATGTATACACTATCATGTGTAAAATACATAGCTAGTGGGAAGCTGCTATATAGCAGAGGGAGCTCAGCTGGGTGCTCTGTGATGACCTAGATGGGTAGAATCAGGGGGTGGGAGGGAGGCTCCAGAGGGGAAGGATATATGTATACATATGGCTGACTCACGTTGTTGTACAGCAGAAACTAACACAACGTTGTGACGCAATTTTATTTCAATTTTTTTAAAAAGCAATTTACCTGCACTATTTCTGACTTACTGCCAAGTAACCGTAAGCCTACCATAATCAGTATCTCTTTGGAACCCAGGTAAGTTTATTCTCTAAAGAGAAGAGTCTACAGAGTGGTTCTTCAGTGTGCTTCTTTGAAACAATGATAGTCTCCACACTCTAGACTCAGCTTCCTGAGAGCCGCAACCTCATCTGGTTCTGCACACCCATGTATACCCAGCATAGTGCCAGCACACAGACTCTTTCAGTAAACATATTTTGAATGAAAGAAACCACAAGTCATTTTAAAATGTTCAATTTAATTTCCACAACAGCCCTGTGAGATATTTCTCTTAACCACAGCTTATTGCAATACAGTTGTTGTCTATTGGCCCATGTAATATTATACTTTTTACCAGTTTCATCTGAACCATTAAAATAAAGAGCCAGAATAATAGTTAAATTTTAGTATTTTCATTAGTCCCTATAGTCAAAGAAAGAGAACAAATAATCCCTTGCTTCTCTAAAGTGCAACAAACCATTTTTGTTATTCTAATTTAATATTCCCATCAACCATATGAAATAATATTGCATTCTCACTTTACAGACAAAATTCAAGGCAGAGAGGAGTTATATAACTGGAAAGGAATGAAGTCAGAATTCAAACATTAGGTCAGACTTAAAAATCAGTTCCTTCCCTTTGTCCTAAGCTGCTCACAGCAATCTTAGAGATCACCCAATTCACCCTTTTGTTTTACATGTGGGAAAATGTAAAGGTCTTACAGTAGAACTTCTGATTCCTGACTCTGAGAGTTGAGAAGACATAAACATCATTGTTCTGCTGATGAAAAGATACCAACACGAAGCCAGGATAATTCTTGACTGGAGTCATTGAACGTATTGAGGATTTTTTATCCAGATATTAGTATTGCTGATTCCATTTTACTACTGAAGTTGTTCCATTGGCCATAGAAGAAAACTTAAATCTCATAATCTACTGTTAGTTTTTCTTATGGTATGCATGCATGCATGGATAGATCAATGGATATATCCCTCTATCTATATATATGCATAGATAATTTCCCCTGCATAGGAAATTGTTATACTTTACATGATCAGTTCCTCCAAATTCAAGCAAATGTAGATTTTTTAATAATTTTGTAGAGCCACATTTGGTCCAGGTAATTTTTTCTATATGCCACTTTACTAATGTAGAGTCATAAGAGAAGCCTACATTTTCCCAAGTCTTCATTCATCTGGGGAATTAAAATCTTCTGTATAAAATCTGAGTCATCATGAAAAGATCTCATCTTCCAATTGTTCAGCATTCATGAGTCCTATTCCTTCCAAGAGAGATGAAAGTGTGAATCACTGCCAGTACTATGTCCTGAGTGCTAATTTCTAAAACTCTATTACCAGACCTCTGGCTTCATCTCATGCTCATTAAATTAATTTTAATCTCATAGTGATTCAAAATCCCACCAGCAGGTTGCACTGAATTTTATAATAATTTAGAGTTTTTTAAGTTTCAGTTTTCTAAATTCATTGCAATTCATTAGCAGTGATACCCTTGCACTAGAGGTCATCAGGGAAAAACACCCAAAGGCAAGATCTCTGCTTTCAAAGTGATATGTGTGTGTGTGTGTGTGTGTGTGATGTCCATGCTAAGCAGGTCAGGCAAATGCTAGACCAGGTCCACGTTTAGGCTCTGCAATTGTGGTCTCTAGATCCACTGGGATTCCAACCTACTTCAAATCTTGATTTGCAAGTTGGTAGACTATTACAAAATATGCACACGTGCACACACACACACACACACACACATACATCTACCTATTAAATCCATGCACTGTGATAATTTACTATGCTTGGATGCCTTCTTTAAAACATTCTTACCACTACCTGGTAAAGTATAAAGATCATAAACTTCAGAGTCTGACTTCTAATCTAAGTTCTGTCATATACTAGTTTGTTTGCTATTATGCTAGAACAAGTTACTAAACCTCTCTTCTCATTTTTTTTTCATTTTTATAAGGACAGTCCTGAATGTTCATTGGAAGGACTGATGTTGAAGCTGAAACTCCAATACTTTGGCCACCTGATGCAAAGAGCTGACTTATTTGAAAAGATCCTGATGCTGAGAAAGATTGAAGGCGGGAGGAGAAGGGGACGACAGAGGATGAGATGGTTGGATGACATCACCGACTCAGTGGACATGAGTCTGAGTGAACTCCGGGAGTTGGTGATGGACAGGGAGGCCTGGCATGCTGCAATCCATGGGGTTGCAAAGAGTTGGACATGACTGAGTACACTGAACTGAACTGATAAGGACAATTACACATATCCTCATAATAACACTCTATGGATTAAATAAAATAATGCAGGTAATTCACCCAGGACAGCACTCAGACACAAATACTCAATGAAAGTCTCTGTCTAAAAAGAACAGAAGGCACCATTAGGTCACAAAGGTAGGCCACCAATTCATATTTCAAAAATTACTTACGATTATATGGAGAGCAAAACGTACAAGTGCCTGGCAAACAATATGGAATATTTAGAAATTCAGAATAAAATGGTCTAAAATCAAAATACCCCTAGCTGTCTTCTTATGAAAATGAATTATAACTTTCAGTTTGAAGTGTATTTTTCTTAGGAATTTATCTCTGAGACATTTTGCTTTAAGGCATTGGTTTAAAGAGTTGAAATTTCATCAACTTGAAACTGGTAGTATAAAGACCTCTTAAATCCAAATGGGAACACATGGAATTTATCTGCAAAATAATTTTTACAGAAAGATAAAAGAGAGAAGATGTTCTACAAAGTCATGACATTGAACATAAAAGATAACTATGAAACAGCATAACAAGTTTCATTTTCCAGTTAAGTATGATATTTTAGGGGATCATATAATTATTAGGCCAGGTAGTGTCTTCAGGCCTCTCTGAATCTTACTGCACTTGGGCCTGGAGTGACTTAAACCTGGTCAGACAAATGGGCCTCCATCATTTCAAAAGAGCCTTGTTATAAGCTCTAGAGGTTCACAGACAAATCGTAGCAATAAAATTCATAGAAAAATCTTTTGAGAACTATCTAAAATGGGTGAGGTTAATTGAATAAAACAAAGTAACTGGTACTGGTACAGACATCTTTTAAAGGCCATTTGTCCTCCAAACAAATTACTTAAGGAGTAAACCAAATTTAACCTTCTAGGCAGATGAGTGACTTAAGTCTTTGGTGTACTTTCTTTATACAGTGATCATAGATAAGGGCAAATATGCTACATGGGGAACCACTTGAATCATACAAACCATGAATGCAGAGTCCAGAAGATAATGATAAAATGTTGGTTTGTAAATCTATCAGTGGACATAATGGCTTAAGCCCAGCACGAGTCTTAATGACAGATCAAGTCAAATAAATTGGATAATTTTCATAAAAGGCAACAAATTAATAGCATAAAGGTCACTTATTTTTAAAAAAGATGTTTTCACAGATAATGTACACACTGAAGAATGGAAACACCAGAGAGAAGGCATAGGGTATAGGGGTTCAGTTCAGTCGCTCAGTCGTGTCTGACTCTTTGTGACCCCATGAATCGTAGCACGCCAGGCCTCCCTGTCCATCACTAACTCCCGGAGTTTACCCAAACTCATGTGTATCGAGTCAGTGATGCCATCCAGCCATCTCATCCTCTGTCGTCCCCTTCTCCTCCTGCCCCCAATCCCTCCCAACATCAGGGTCTTTTCCAATGAGACAACCTTTCTCATGAGGTGGCCAAAGTATTGGAGTTTCAGCCTCAACATCAGTCCTTCCAATGAACACCCAGGACTGGTCTCCTTTAGGATGGACTGGTTGAATCTTCTTGCAGTATATGGGGTAGTGTCAACATTTCTCTTCCCTGAGACCATTCATTGGTGGTATATACTCCTGAGAGATAAAAAGGAAGTTAACTACAGAAGTTCAAACTAGTGGAACTTCCCTGGTGGTTCAGTGGTTAAGAATGCACTTTCCAATGCAGAGCACATAGCTTCCATCCCTGGTCAGGGAACTAAGATTCCACATGCTGCAGGGCAGCTAAGCCTGGGCACCACAACTACTGAGCTCACATGCTACAACTAGTGAGAAATCCACACAACACAACAAAAGATCCCACATGCTGCAACTAAGACCTGACACAGTCAAATAAAAATAAATGAATGAAGCTCAAACTAAAAATAAGGACTTTTATCACTGTGTCTTTTGATCCAAAGATTTAATCAAATTGAGGCAGAAATGCTCCAAAAATCAGAATACTCAGTATATGAAAGGAACCTGTTTCTCACATGTTTTCAATAATTAGTAATTGTTATTATAATTAACATTGTTACAATTATAAATAATTAAAACAACTAATAACAGTATTTTGCTTCCCAGGGGGTGCTAGTGGTAAGGAACCTGCCTGCCAACACAGGAGACATAAGAGACACTGGTTCAATTCCTGGGTCAGGAAGATCCCCTGGAGAAGGAAATGGAAACCCACTCCAGTATTCTTGCCCGGAGAATCCCATGGACAGAGGAGCCTGGAGGGCTATGGTGCATGGGGTCGCAGAATCAAACATGACTGAAGCGACTTTAGCACCTACAGTGTTGCTTACTGTGTTTAACAACTACATTCAGATTCATAGTCTCTTTTAAGTCTTCAAAAAATACCATATGTTGTGTCATATCATACAGATAAAAAAATGGAAGTAAAAGAGATTAATTAACCTGACCAAGACAGCACAGCTAGTAAATGGTCCAGGTAACATTTAATGTTGTTTTCTCTAGTCTCACAAATTCACTTGAATGGTACAGATACAACGTATGTAATGACCTCATTTTAAAATATCCTAGGATAAAAATAAAATCACAAACATAACACAAAAGTGTAACAGAAGTACAAAGATCATCAATTCTTTGGAGAAAAGTGGCCTTGGGTAAGCTAGCACAGAACAATTATTATTATTCATTAAGAGAAAATAATAACTTTCTGAGGATATTTGATTTACTGTAATATTAATAAAGCTTTAGAAAGCCCAAAAGGATGGTTTATTGTGTGGAAGCAGTGGGGAGTGTGATTTTTCTTGATTGTATGGTCTTTTTTTTTTTAATTCATTGTCTTTGCTTGGTCTAGTAATTACATTTTGAAGTTCCATAGCACAAAGAAGCTGATGTAGCAAGTAAGCGAATTTGAATAGCTTTTTCACTGTTTCTCATAAAGACATGATTTGCAGTTACAATATTTTCCTTCACCCAATGCCTTCAGATGATCAAATCCTCCCTCAGGAAAGGAAACAAAACCAGCCAAATTGCCAACATTCTTCACCTCTTGAGACAGCTTATTTGCATGTTGCAATGAAGGCTCTTAATATCTCTTATTCCATCTTGAATCTAGAATACTTTATTGTGATCTTAAAACAAAAAGACCTTGATGAGTCTGATGATGTCCCTCTTGATAAGCTTGACCCTCTGCCATTTTCTCAAGTTATATTTTGGGTCAATTTGCAAGTACTTTTTAAAACATGCGTTTAAGAACTTTTCCAAAACACAGAACGAGCACCTAATAGATTTCCTCCTTATATGAAATCAATAGCACCCTCCCTTCCTACTTAATCTGTGTAACCAAGGTTCCACAATACTGAGTCAACTCATTCAGATTCAAAAGACCTATTATAAAATTAACGTTTCTAATACACTGAGTAACATCTGAGCAGAATCAGAGATGCAAAAGAAAACATTTCCAAAGGGAGCTGTGGGAAGAGATGACACACATAGAACTGAGCCTTCTCATCCTTGAACTGAGCTTTGGAGATGCTCAGACACCATGAAGAAGTTAACAGAACTCAGAAGACCTAAACCACTGTGCAGACAGAATTTAGGACCCAGAGGTGCAGGAAGTGGCTGCTCAGAACAGAAGATGGCCGGGAACCGCACCACGGACAGAAAGCAGGCTATGGGGAGCTGTTTGACCTCCCGACATGCTCTGTGTAACAAATGAGTTGCACCAACCTGTGATCAGCCAGCTGCAGGAGGGAGCCAATAACCACAGGACAGGACAGTCGTTCCTCCCTAGAGCCCAGTAGCGACAACTGTGAGAAGCACCCGTGAGGAAAGTGAAGTGCCCAAGACAAAGTCACAAAGGGAAGTGGATGGACTGAGATAGGGTCTGGCAGAGGCCAGCCTCCCTCTCGGTCAGCCAGGTGAGCACAGGAAGTGTTGCCTTGGCTAGAAGACCAAGGAAATTCTTTTCTGCTAAACACTCATCTTTGTATTTCCTTTCTGCTTTGCTCTCTGCTAGCAATTTTTCCCTCCGGAGAAGGCAATGGCACCCCACTCCAATACTCTTGCCTGGAAAATCCCATGGATGGAGGAGCCTGGAAGGCTGCAGTCCATGGGGTCGCGAAGAGTCGGACACAACTGAGTGACTTCACTTTCACTTTTCACTTTCATGCATTAGAGAAGGAAATGGCAACCCACTCCAGTGTTCTTGCCTGGAGAATCCCAGGGACGGGGGAGCCTGGTGGGCTGCTGTCTATGGGGTCGCACAGAGTAGGACACGACTGAAGCGACTTAGCAGCAGCAGCAGCAATTTCTTCCTCACCTGGAACTACCTCCTGACTTCAATTCTTACAGCATTTCACCACCAGTTCAGAGCAGGGAGAACAGATGATAATGAAGATTAAAAAGGAGAGAAGAGAAGAGAAATCGGTGAGTCATCTCTTTGATTCCTCCTGCCCCAGCTTTGGTGCATCCTTACATTTCACTATAAAAACCTAATCTGCTGACATTAATATAAGATGCTGTGGAGTGCATGCCTATCACATACCAGGCTCAGGGCCACTTGCTTGACAAATATTATATAATTCAGTACAACATCTTGGGGCAAGGCTCATTGCCCCTAATTCAGAGGTGATGAAAGTCTTAAAATTTAAAAGTCTTAAAATCTATCCAGGCATACATATTTTATACATGTTCAAATCCAAGATTCAAATCCAGATCAGGGTGGCTCCAAAGACCATATTTAAGTATGATCTTCACTACCATTTCTAGAATTCCCTTTGAAAATACCAAACAAGCTGGCATCTACAGCCAGGTGTAACTCAGATGCCTTTATAGGTTAGGAAGGTGATTCTCGATACCCAGGCAGTGGAAACAGGCTACCTTGCCCATCCTCCTCACCAGGGATTCTCCCTGAGTGAGGCAGGATGGAAAGAAAAATGGTTTAAAAAAAAAAAAAAAAGGATGCTTTTGTCTTTTCTAGTCATACTTTTGGAGAAGAAAATGGCAAACCACTCTAGTATCTCACCTGGAAAATCCTATGGACAGAGGAGCTTGGTAGGCTACAGTCCATGGGGTCACAAAGAATCGGACAGGACTGAAGCAATTTAGCACACACAGAGACAGTCATACTTTCTCTGTCCTCTGAGTTCTGTGTCAGAGAAAGAACACAACCCCTATTTGATTCCTACTCAAAACACAAGGCATGAAGGTTGAGCACCGTGTATGGCAAGGCAAATGAAATTTGAACACTAGATATTCCCCAAAGACTCCATGCTTCTCTGCTCCTCAAGCTCTCCTCTCTCAGGAATCCTCTTTGCAGAACACTTCGGTGCTCTGCCCACTGTGGCTTGGCTTGTGCATCACGTCTTTTCTAAGGTTCATTCATGTGCTTTGCTCAATAACAGACCAGCTTCTCCGAGTTCCCTCATTTATGTGTCCAGAAGAACAGGACAAAAGCCCATTTTCCTCTCTTTTCTCTTCCCCTCTCCCATCAGCTCTCAGATAGGGGTTCGTTTTTCTCACCTATGTAAATTATTCTACCTACTTTGAACGTCAGATGCTTTTCACTGTAGTCAGGGTTTTTTTTAAGTGCTCTTACTAACATTAATTAAGAAGTTACTTATAACTTACTAATAATTTAGTTACACAGAAAACATCTGTCTCTTCAAATGAGGTAGTGAGAGGTGATCTTACTAATTCTCTAAGGTCACTGGCAGACCAGTACAGTGCTTAGACTATAACACTTTAGAGAAAAAGTATTTAATCCCAGACCATGCTATTAAAATGC
The DNA here is from genome assembly GCF_023091745.1 of Budorcas taxicolor. Lineage (NCBI taxonomy): Eukaryota > Metazoa > Chordata > Mammalia > Artiodactyla > Bovidae > Budorcas > Budorcas taxicolor. Next base: position 73,602,854 of record NC_068919.1, read on the forward strand.
TCTTTAGTTAATATTTTCCTACAAAATCTTTAGCAATACCAATTTAGTTACAAAGAGACTGGTCTATGTTTTAGCCACATGGAAGGAGAGGTGTTCCAGAACTTCCAAGGCAGTGGGATGGCCCCAGATGTGAGGAGAGCTCCGAAATGCAGCTGGAAACTGCTCAGACCCTCACTGGTAGGTTACAACGGGAACCAGGAAAGAGCAACAAGCTCCCTTGACAGAAAGTGGGGAGAGCAGAGCACAGGGCAGAGCTTTGGAGTGCCCCATCTCCCCTGTGCAGAAAGAGCTAAGACTATTTCTACTATTTTTTAAAAGGATTTAAGTGGTTCCTGAAAACCAAGATCAATGTTTTGCATAAGTTTAGCCTTCATGGCTGCTGAAATTTTTTATCTGACTTCTCTTTTCCTCCAAACGATGTTCTTGGAACATGTTCTGAAATCTCAGAGTAAAAAAATAAAGGCAAGCCAGGACCTCCAGCATTTGTTAAAATGTTTTGTGTAATCCATCCCGGTTTATTTGACTCCAGGACAGGCTGATTTTAATCCTCATATGCAGTCCTTTCTGACCCTTTGCCCACAAAGATAAGAGGAGTAAAGCTTTTACAATAATGCAATATTATATCTGGAAAGGATTCCACAAATCCTGTAAGATTGGTATGAAAAAAATCCAATTTAGCAAAAGCTTTAAATACACACACAGGCATGCAACTGCATAATACAGTGTACCTCCGACCTGGGAAGCTCACAGTGAACAGGGACCAAAGGGAAACAGAGGTCTGTATTCTGAAAAAGCACACCCCTTCAGCACGCAAGTCTTAATTCAGCAATTTTGTAAATAGATACTGAACTAGTTATTAAATAAATATTAAGATCACTCGACTTTCTTTTTCTCTTCCTGTTTGCTCTGGATCTCAGACTATAAAAATAAAACTATTGTTTTACCTTATGAAGCTCCCAATTTTTTCTTGCAAAATGTCTAGCTTTGACAGTTTTGCTTTCCCTTCTCCTTTACCATGTATTACCATGATTTCAGAGTAAAATCCTTTCTTTTTTCTAATTTTAAGCTTGCTGCTTTATGCTTATAGTATTATCCAGATTTAATGGAGAATTAGTAAACAAACACACACTAAAATCAGCCTAATGGTTTCCCAACCAGCAGTAGTGCAGATAAAAGTAGTTTGCTTCCCCTTGGCAGATTTTGACCAACATTACACAATGACCTTATCTGGTAAAGCAAAGCGATCAGCCTCCCCCAGAGCAGCCACCCAAACTACCTGCTCAGGTTGTCTATTTTCATTACCCACATTTTTATTCTACTTTATGTGTGCCCCTAGTTGTTTTGGGGTTGATACAGTTTAGCCTGGTGGGGTCGCATAGAGTCAGACATGGCTGAAACAACTTAGCGTGCACACACGCACAGTTTACAGGTTCAGGCAATGAGATGTAGCAGTAGAGTCACATGCCTTAAAAGAGAACAAATGCTAGAGGCCTGTGTGTGAAACTGACAGACCTTGCATCGAGGTAGAGCTGGAAAGTTGTATAAAAAATTTTTTTAAATAAAATTCTCTCGTCTTTCCAGAGAACACTGCTAATTTATTCTACAGTGAATTCTTTCCTAAAACCAAGTATCACTTGGTGACACAGTTACACTTCCTCTTATTTATCTGTTTTAAATCTGGATCTTTATTTGTTGGGTTTCATTGAACGAATTTCATTTACTCACAAATTCCATCTTCATCCCTTTCTGATTGCACCACATGCTCTATGACAATCCCAGTCCTTTTTTCTTTTGCACAAACAACAAATGCACTTGCATGTGCATGGAAGCTTTGTCTCTGCCCATCGTTCTTCACCCACCTTCGCTGGGACATCTTTATTTCCCTTATTTCCTGACTTTAAAGTCCTTAGTCCCCACATTCCACCTCTTGTAGTTGTCAGTTTCCATGTCTCGTTTCCCTACCAGATGATCATTTCAAAGGTCAGAACCAAGTCAGGCCTTGTTTTTTATCACCCAAAGCCTACAAAATAGGTTCTCAATAATTATTTGCTGAATTTGAACCGTTTTTCTTTCATCTTCATCCAAGCCTCCTCTGACACCAGTTCAAGCAAACTGAGTTACAACACAAAATCTAAATACCTTGTGTAGCATACAAGACTGGCCATATACTTGTCCGTTTCTCAGCCCTATCTCTTCCATCCATCCAGAACTATGTGCCAACTCATATATATATTTAAGCTATATTGATTAAATAACAAAGTTGTTGCTTAGCCGCTAAGTCATGTCCTACTCTTTTTGAGACCTCATGGACTGTAGCCCACCAAGCTCTTCTGTCTATGGGATTTCCAGGCAAGAATATTGGAGTGGGTTGCCACTTCCTTCTCCAGGATCTTCCCAACCCAGGGATTAAACTTGCAAGTCCTGCAATATCAGGCAAATTCTTTACTACTGAGCCAACAGGAATCCTCAAATAAAAATGTACCATATTATTTTAGGGGTTCCCTGGTGGTTCAGATGGTAAAGAATCCGCCTGTGATGTGGGAGATGTGGGTTCAGTCCCTGGTTGGGAAGATCCCCTGGAAGACGGCATGGCAACCCACTCCAGTATTCTCGCCTGGAGAATCCCCATGGACAGAGTAGCCTGGCAGGCTACAGTCCACGGAGTCGCAAACAGTCAGACACGACTGAGCAACTAAGTACATATTATTTTAAAAGAACAAATTGTGTAAGTCTTAAGCATATTACTTATCTTCCCCATAAGTGTTTATTTCAATGACTAATTGGTTCTCTATGTTAATTTTCATTTTTAAATTTCAGTTCCCCCAGCTAATATTACCTTTTGCTTCTGTACTTTTGCCCATTATCCTCCTTCTTGGAACACTCCCTACCCTGACCCCTTGTCTACTAACTCCTCCCTCCAATGACTCGGAATTCAAATCTCTATTCCCAGATTCTCTCCTGATTCCTAAAACTATACATATAATTGACTTGTTCATCTCTACCAAGAGATATTAGGAGTCTGTGGCATTGATCCAGTTGAAATACTATAGTGATAGCTGTGAAGATGGGTGAAAGAAGTAGTCTGGGATATATTTTTGAGAGCTGTATCAGTGGGAATGTCTATGACATATAGATGCGGATTACTTCACGTTATTAGAAGTTAACCACAATGAGGCTGAGAGCATAAGCTCACTTTCCTGTTAACTTTGCTCCTCTTCATTCTTAAAGATCTCCTGGCTAAACACCCTGTAAGCAGATGCCTTGCAATCACATGAGTTTAGTTGTCAGACTCCTTTTTGGAAATCCGGACTTACATCTCCACCTTCCTTCTCAAAATTTCTACTTAAATGTCTCTCAGTTATTTAACATATCCCAAACTGAACTCTTGTATCTTATGCTACCTCAAACTGCTCTTTCTCTAGTGTGCCTTACCTAAAAAGTTGGGCATTTCTTCACCTAGTGCCAGAAACTTGGGAGTCAATTTTAATGATGATCTCTGTTTCTGCTTAGATCTAAATGATCGTCATGTCCAAATGATTCTGCTGCTGCTGCTGCTGCTGCCAAGTCACTTCAGTCGTGTCCGACTCTGTGCGACCCCAGAGACAGCAGCCCACCAGGCTCCCCCGTCCCTAGGATTCTCCAGGCAAGAACACTGGAGTGGGTTGCCATTTCCTTCAACCGCTAAATTATTACTTGAAGTCATATATTTATGTCCATTTCTGTGGCGACCACCCTGGTTCAATCCAATTTCATCTCTCAGTGGACTAGCCTGAACAGTTATCCTTTCTGCCTCTACTCTAGACTTTCCTCAGTGCTTCTACCCAAGCCAGCATGTTGTTTTAAAACTTCAAATCTAATTATATCTCCTCCATTTTACATTCTTCAATGCCTTCTAATCCTTTTAGAACAAAATTTTTTTAAATCCTCACCCTGGTTTATAGTACCATGCATAATTTGGTTCCTACCCATCTTTCTAACTGCGTCCCACAACATTCTTTCCCCTTACTCACTTGGCTCCAGACACACTAAGTTTCTCTCTGTCTTTACAAATTCATCAGCTCCACACCTGTGATCTCCTCTACTACATACTCAGCACCTAGGCCATGCTTGGCACATACATGTTCAATTAGTTCAATTAATGTTTATTAAATATATAAAATAATTAATGAGTTCTGAGGACCGTCACCTTTATGCCAGAAGAATAATTCAATCTATTATGATCCTTTTAGCTATAAGTAATGGAGGAGCCAATGAACAGAGGTCTCAATATTAAGAATTTTATTATGTCACACAACTAGAAAACCAAGGAAAGGGCAGTTTTGACTCAGCTTTGACCAATTATTTTAGCTTCAGAATAACATCCTAAAGCCTCCAGGTTCTTTTCTTCTCTCTGCTCTGCATGGCCAGCATGCAGGAGCAGGCCCATCCCCTAATAGTCACAAGAAAACTGGAGAATTTCAAATATCACAGGTAGATGACAACATCCAGCTAACCATGGGAGTGTTTTTCCTCCATTCAGCTCCTTTTATTAATGAAAAAACATCAGATCTCTCTCAAACCAACTCCTTTACAACCCTACCCCCTGCCCTCTACCCTCATCATTTCTTGCCCAGGTTTTTTGTAATAAATCCCATGGTAATACATCTTCCCCTGATAGTCTAATCCTCCCTCTTTCAACCACAATGATATTTCTAAAATAAACATCCAAAGTTATTTTCTTTCTTACAATTTTTCCCCCCAGCTGTGGAAAGGTCGACACCTCAGCGGGCCCTGAAAGCCCCACCATGATTTAGTCCTCACTTTGTCTCTAGCCTGGACTTCCCTGGTGGCTCAGATGGTAAAGAATTTCCCTGTAGTGCAGGAGACCCAGGTTCGATCCCTGGGCTGGGAAGATCCCCTGGAGAAGGGAATGGCTCCCCACCCCAGTATTCTTGCCTAGAGAACCTGATGGACAGAGGCTACAATCCATGGGATAGCAAAGAGCTGGGCAGGACAGAGCGACTAACAGTCTCACTTTCACTTGTCTCCAGCCTAATTTCTAAGACTTGCCTACTCATGAGGAGAGGGGGTCTTACTGATAGAGTCCAGACTCTGAAGTCCAACTTCCTGAGTTTGAATCTTGGCTCTGTCACTTCCTTAAATACTGGAACAAGCAATTGAACCTCTATATGTCTCTGCTTTCCCATCTATAAATAATATTCCCTGAAAATTAAGTGAGGCAATATATGCAAAGTATGTGAAACAGTGCCTAGCCCAACACTAGTTACCATCTCATGGACAAACCATTCCAAGTTTCTTTGAAACTGATTTTTTTTGTTCTATCTCTGTGCCTCTTCCTCACTTTATTTGTGAGGCAAAGTCCTCACTGTTCAAAAGTCACTCAAGAGCCCTAGCTTGTGAGGACTTTAAGCTTTCAGATGCGTTATCAGCTACTTCTTAACATTTGCTCCAGTTTAGAGAAAGTTCAGTTTTTCTATCAATACCAGTCTTCCCTATCAGGCAGTCTCCTACTCATTCTTGGTGACTTCTTCTGGACTCTTAAGACTCCAGAAACAAACTCTTGATCCTTCAGTCCAATTTAAAAAATAAAAAGTTAGGCATTTGTAGAAAACTAATCTTAGACTTCAGAAGTGACATAAAGGAATTCTTCATCATTCACTTTATTCAACAAGCACTTACTGAGCATTGATTACTGGCACCATACAAAGAGCAGGGATCACAAAGAATAGTAATATGAGTTTATAGTCTAAAGTACAGACCGACATGATCAGCGGAACTTTCTGTGATTATGTAAATGTTCTATAGTTTCTTTTGCCAAAATAGTGACAATTAGCCAGATGTGGCTATGGAACACTTGGAATGTAACTCATGCAACTGATGAAATGAATATTTAATGTTATTTAATTCTAAGTAATTTAAATAGCCACATGTGACTAGTGACTACCATATTGGACAACATAATATAAACCATTATATAAAGAAATAATTACCAGGTAACCAAGACTGTTGAAGAGATACATGTAAAGTAAAATAGGAGCAAAGAGAAGCGAGTGACCAATTGTTTATGGTGGTGAGAAAAGCTTCCAATATTTGGTCACAAAGAATGCGTAGAAGACTGCATGACGGGGAAGAGTGGTACAAATGGAGAAAGAAACTTTCTCCAGCTCAGACAGAATCTAAAGAAATAGCTGACAGCCCATCTGAAAGCTGAATGAAGATCTCACAAGCTGCGGCTTTTGTCACTAAATGCTTCCTTTAAGATGTATATACCACACCACTTGTTGGTTTTTAATCTTCAGTGAAACTGAAAGAGCACAATTAGGAAGGAATGGAGAGAAATGAATGAAGATGAGTGAATTATGCTGTACATAAAAGTGTGAAATATTATATTTTGAGATAAGTGACCTCACAGATTATAATGTAGTAGAGAATATTTCTTCATCTCTGAGTTTATACTATATTAAACTAATTTCTGAGAATTTATGTGTCCTTAGGGAGTATGTGTGTGTTGTAATGTGATATGTGTGTACTTGAGAGGGAACCATTTATCACTCAACAAGGAGTATAAGGAATATAAAATCTGTACTCATCTTAATAGAGAGATTTAGGGGAAAGAACTAGGCTCCAGACTGAAGGCTCCATTCCAAAGCCATCCTGCACTGTCTTCCCAGAGCCCCTAAGGCATATCTCTACACTACACTACTCTGACTCTGACAAACATAATACTGGGTTAAAAGGAGAGATCCTGAAGTCATACTTGACCCTATGGAAAAGGTTTCCAAAGGATGAGCAGAGATTCACCCTGAGGAAGTTAGGAGAGAAGGTAAACCTGGGGACACAAAAACAAATTTACAAGAGGGTGGGACACATTGAGAGAGTAGCACTGAAACATGTATATTACCATATGCACATTTAGATAGCAGGAAGAAATTCACTGTATGATGCAAGGGGCTCAAATCTAGTGCCCTGTGACAACCTAGAGGAGTGGGATAAGATGGGAGGTGGGAGGGAGGTTTAAGAAGGAGGGACATACATATACCTATGGCTAAATCATGTTGATGTATGGCAGGAACAAACACAGTATTGTTAAGCAATCATCCTCCAATTTTGAAAAGTTAATTATAAAAAATTAAATAATTTATAGTTTTGCTTTTTACATTTAAAAATAAATAAAAAGCTAGGAAATGTTACAGCAGAATGACAACTGCCCACAAAGTGGCTGACGATGGTTTAACCTCTTGGATATATTTCTATTGAGTCATGAGATAGGTAGCACTTTGAAGAAAGTTTTAAATGTTTTTCTTTGATATAATCCTTGTTTTTCAGATAACTTAGCACATTGAAGTCCTTAAACAAAATGAGGAAGAGCATGAAGAGAAGTGAGCCCTGCCAAATGTTCAATATCTCTACCTCCTCCACAGCCCTCTCCACAGTGGCCTTGAGACAGGAACAACACTGTCTTAAAGGTACTGTGGACAGTTTGTTGTTAGATTTCACTCTTAACAACAACAGCCATGTCCAGCAGTAGAATGAAAAGTGGTAGGTGGGAAGATGAGACGCAGAAGAGCAATGATCCAGTGAATGGAGGACGAGAAGATCCAAGACTTCTCTCCTTGAGCTTGTACACACACACACACACACACACACACACAACTACACAAAGATACTAGAGGGTGATGACTTTCAAGGGATGAAAAATGCCAAAATTTTGATAACAGTGAGAAATGCATTCCAATAAGCTTGTATGCAAGTTACTGTATAATATTTGAGAACCGTGCCTAACTCCATACCATTATACCTGTTTTAGTCTACTTGAAGAAAAATCTGAATTAGTGAAAAGTCTTAATCATATATGATTTTTAAGGATATACAATTATACTTTTTAGTGAGTTGAACACACCTAGTGAGTGATACAACCCAGCCAAGCAGAGGTCCACAAGATTGGCCTTAATGGTTAGTTAATTAGCAATATCAGCAAATAAAACCATTCACAAATTGAAAATTACTGCTTCCTTCTTCCTATCTGACTATTCATTTAGTGATCTCTATTCTTCATGAATGATACAGGTAAACCACAAACTAGCCCTTTGTTCAAATAAGCATAACTTAATTTTTAAAAACCACACACAAAGTAAAGAATATTATCAAAGTAAGTCAGCAAACCTCGTATAAGGCAGGTTCTATTCCAGCATAAGCAGCAGGCAGAAGCTAGAGTCAGAGTCTAGTCAAGCTGTGTTGACACCTGCAAGTGAAGCAAGTTCTCTGATGTTTTTTTCCAACAAAAACTAATTCTAGTCTAGAAGTCAAGTACAGCAAGTTCTCTGTTACTTTCCAACATAAAATAACTGTAGAAGTCAAAAACATAACTTCTTTCCCCTTTAGGCTCCAGGCATGGTATGCTAGTTAACTGCTTAACAACTGGCTCTCTAAGTTTAATTCTCACTTAAATTTTGGTTGATGTTTTGGTTTTTGTTAGGCAGAAAGATGAATTTAAAATATTTAAGTTGAAACTGTACCAGTTTGCCAATTATATGAACACATTCTTTGCTGAACCAGATGATAATTTTCTAACACTGGAAAACTATTTTTTCTTCTTTTGTGCTACTCACAATGAAACAGCTAAAAACATCACATATTTAAATTTAATCTTCATTATTAGCTTTTCCTCCGTTACTTTCTTAGGTCTAGATAGACAATTAACAAAATAATAGCTCAAACCTTAGTTTTTAGTGTTTGCTGATTTCCATTGTGTAAGTTTTCTCACCATGGACCCCTCCAGCTACCAACAGGATGCCAATGAATGCAGACTTGGGAAGAGATACACAGTAGCCTAATATTAACTAATTTTCATCACACAGATAAATACAAATAACCTCAAGAGCATAGGGATAATTACAGTGTGAAATAATTAAGAAATAACAAGTTTTTCCTTTGTTTTTAATATAACTCATTTCATTGTAAGTTTACATAATTTAATGTTGACAGTGCTTAACATCCAGCTTGCAAAATTCCCAAAAATTTAACAATCAGCTCTCAGGGGACAGTAGAGCAGATGCTCCAGTATGCAACTGGTCCAGCCATAGCCTGTATATATAAAATACAATTCTGAACAGAGTAACATGCAACCTGCTAGTATCCTCCAACATGTGAGCTTGTGTGAGCTTCAGAGACTTCAGAGAACAGAGCACTGTAGCAAAGAGACACGAGGCTAAAAAAAAAATACAGAGAATATTTGTAACAACCAAATAAATATAGGAGTAGATATAATACAAAGCACTGAGTATGTTAGAAAGGGTTGTTACATTAAAAGTATCACAGATTAGGCTTTTACCTACCCACCCAATACCTATTTTCCCTATAGATTAGTCTGTCAGCTGCCTGTCAAATATCCATTCTCCCTTCCCTTTTTGCTAAAAGGACACTGCTATTCTTGGGAGCACCCTGAGCCCAATTAATAAATTATACTTTCGACTGAAGTGACTTAGCAGCAGCAGCAGCAGCAGCAGCAGCCTCCTTTGCAGCCATGTGGCAGTTTGAGCCAATGAAAGTAAATGTAAGTCATGGCTTCCAAGAAGACTTTATTAAAGAATTCACGCTGTCACATGATGTTTGTTTCTCAGTCTTTTTCTCCCCCATCTGGAATTCTGTGTCAAGGCCCTGAGACCTGAAGGCTGAGAAAACATGCTTGAGATATTTGGCAGAAAGAGAAAAGTCAGATCCCTGATGACATCCTTGATCACATTGCCATCCCTACCCTGCCTACCTCCAGCTTTTCATTATGTGAGGAAAACAGAAAACATAACTAGATTATATCCAAGCTACTTTCGCTTTGATTTTTCTGCTCCATGCAGCCAAACTTAAAAAGTCTAATTAATAAGGGATCAACATGAGAAGACCAGGAAAGATTGTCAAACAAGAATATGATAAAGTTTAGCCATCAGCATCACCATTCCAGCTTAAACTGCATCTGAAAGAGTCCTTCATTAATTCTCACTCAACCTCCCACTAGACATGCACAAGGACCATAAAGGAAAACTAGGGCTGACTGTTAATGTACCCTAAGAATTTGAAAGGAATTTCAACTAACTGTGAGGCCATTAAAGTTGGAATGAAAAATAATTGGTGACCTATGGGTCATCCTTTGCTACCAGAAGCATACGTAACAAGAAGGTAGATAGACACTTTGTCCCTCTGCCACTATATCAGCCAGTGCTTATTTTCTTTTCTTTTCTTTTCTTTTTTTTTTTTTTTACTTTACAATATTGTATTGGTTTTGCCATACATCAACATGAATCCACCATGGGTGTACACGTGTTCCCCATCCTGAACCCCTCCTCCCACCTCCCTCCCAATACCATCCATCTGGGTCATCCCAGTACACCAGCCCCAAGCATCCTATATCATGCATCAAACCTGGACTGGCGATTCATTACACATATGATATTATACATGTTTCAATGCCATTCTCCCAAATCATCCCACCCTCGCCCTCTCCCACGGAGTCCAAAACACTGTTCTATGCATCTGTGCCTCTTTTGCTGTCTTGCATACAGGGTTATCGTTACCATCTTTCTAAATTCCATATATAAGTGTTAGTATACTGTATTGGTTTTTTTCTTTCTGAATACTTCACTCTGTATAATAGGCTCCAGTTTCATCCACCTCATTAGGACTGATTCAAATGTATTCTTTTTAATGGCTGAGTAATACTCCATTGTGTATACGTACCATAGCTTTCTTACCCATTCGTCTGTTGCTGGACATCTAGGTTGCTTCCATGTCCAGGCTATTATAAACAGTGCTGTGATGAACATTGGGGTACACGTGTCTCTTTCAATTCTGGTTTCCTCAGTGTATATGCCCAGCAGTGGGATTGCTGGGTCATATGGCAGGTCTATTTCCAGTTTTTTAAGGGATCTCCACACTGTTCTCCATAGTGGCTGTACTAGTTTGCATTCTCACCAACAGTGTAAGAGGGTTCCATTTTCTCCACACCCTCTCCAGCATTTATTGCTTGTAGACTTTTGGATAGCAGCCATTCTGACTGGCATGAAATGGTACCTCACTGTGATTTTAATTTGCATTTCTCTGATAATGAGTGATGTTGAGCATCTTTTCATGTGTTTGTTAGACATCTGTATGTCTTCTTTGGAGAATGTCTATTTAGTTCTTTGGCCCATTTTTTGATTGGGTCATTTATTTTTCTGGAATTGAGCTGCAGGTGTTGCTTGTAAATTTTTGAGATTAATTCTTTGTCAGTTGTTTCATTTGCTATTAGTTTCTCCCATTCTGAAGGCTGTCTTTTCACTTGGCTTATAGTTTCCTTTGTTGTGCAGAAGCTTTTAATTTTGATTAGGTCCCATTTGTTTATTTTTGGTTTTATTTCCAATATTCTGGGAGGTGGGTCATAGAGGATCTTGCTGTGATTTATGTCGGAAAGTGTTTTGCCTATAGTTTCTGGTCTTATGTTTAGATCTTTAATCCATTTTGAGTTTATTTTTGTGTATGGTGTTAGAAAGTGTTCTAGTTTCAGTCTTTTACAAGTGGTTGACCAGTTTTCCCAGCACCACTTGTTAAAGAGATTGTCTTTTCTCCATTGTATATTCTTGCCTCCTTTGTCAAAGATAAGGTGCCCATAGGTGTGTGGATTTATCTCTGGGCTTTCTATTTTGTTCCATTGATCTATATTTCTGTCTTTGTGCCAGTACCAAACTATCTTGATGACTGTGGCTTTGTAGTAGAGCCTGAAATCAGGCAGGTTGATTCCTCCAGTTCCATTCTTCTTTCTCAAGATTACTTTAGCTATTCGAGGTTTTTTGTATTTCCATACAAATTGTGAAATTATTTCTTCTAGCTCTGTGAAAAATACCCTTGGTAGTTTGATAGGGATTGCATTGAATCTATAGATTGCTTTGGGTAGTATACTCATTTTCACTATATTGATTCTTCCAATCCATGAACACGCTATATTTTTCCATTTATTAGTGTCCTTTTTGATTTCTTTCACCAGTGTTTTATAGTTTTATATATATAGGTCTTTAGTTTCTTTTAGTAGATATATTCCTAAGTATTTTATTACTTTCGTTGCAATGGTGAATGGAATTGTTTCCTTAATTTCTCTATTTTCTCATTATTAGTGTATAGGAATGCAAGGGATTTCTGTGTGTTGATTTTATATCCTGCAACTTTACTATATTCATTGATTAGCTCTAGCAATTTTCTGGTGGAGTCCTTAGGGTTTTCTATGTACAGGATCATGTCATCTGCAAACAGTGAGAGTTTTACTTCTTCTTTTCCAATTTGGATTTCTTTTATTTCTTTTTCTGCTCTGATTTCTGTGGCCAAAACTTCCAAAACTATGTTGAATAGTAGTGGTGAAAGTGGGCACCCTTGTCTTGTTCCTGACTTTAGGGGAAATGCTTTCAATTTTTCACCATTGAGGATGATGTTTGCTGTGGGTTTGTCATATATAGCTTTTATTATGTTGAGGTATGTTCCTTCTCTTCCTGCTTTCTGGAGAGTTTTTATCATGAATGGATGTTGAATTTTGAGAAGAGGGCGAATCAAAAGGGGAGAGAGCAAGCTAGCCAGTAATCAATTCCCTATGTGCTCTCCACAGTCTGGATCCCTCAGAGATGTTCACAGAGTTACACAGAGAAGAGGAGAGGGAGGAAGGAGACAGAGGTGGCCAGGAGGATAAAGGGGGGAATCAAAGGGAGAGAGACAGATCCAGCCAGTAATCAGGTCCCTAAGTGTTCTCCACTATCCGAAACACACAAAAAGATTCACAGAGTTGGGTAGAGAAGAGAAGGGGGAGGGAGGAGCTAGAGGCGACCTGGTGGAGAAAAAGGAGAGTCCAAAGGGGGAGAGAGCAGTCAAGCCAGTAATCTCGCTCCCAGGTAAAAATGGGTACTGGAGATTGGGTTCTTAAAGGTACAAAATTGATAACAAATACCAAAATACTAGAGGTTGGATTTTCAAAAATACAATATTAAAGAAAAGAAAACAAGTAACAAAAATTATTATATATATATATATATATATATATATATATATATGTTAGCTTTTAAAAATAGGGTCTCTCTTTTGCAAAGTAATAATAGGTTATAAAAATGAAAATTAAAGGAGTAATAGAGAACTTAAAATTTTTTTAATTTAAAAAATAAAGAATGATAGTAAAAATATATATAGGACTTTGGTGTTATTGTGGGCAATGTGGGGTCAGTTCATTTTCGGATAGTTCCTTGATCCAACTTATATTTCTCAAGATCTATAGGCCCCTTCCTATGTAGTCGGTACTAACTACAGGGTTTTAATCTATTGTACCTGTCACTTCCAAGGAGGTTCCTTCTGTTTTAGCTGCTTCTGTTTGCTGGTCTCTTCAGTGTCTAACTTCCACCCTGACACAAGGGGGCAGTGGTGGACACTTTTTAAGGCTTACTTGTTCAGTCGTGCTGTGGGGAGGGAGGAACGCTGCAAACAAATAGTACTGGCATGTGCTCGCAGTGTCTCGGCCACACTGGGTTTGTCCCTGCTCACAGTGTGTGTGCTTTCCCTGTCTACACTGCTTAGGCTCTAGGTGGCTCCGCCGGAAACTGTCCGAGGCCAGTCCTGGGCTACATGCACCTCTCAGGTCTAAGCCACTCAGGTTCAGGCACTCAGGTAGTCCTCAGAGGCACAGACTCGGTTGGGCCTGAGTTTTGTGCCCTTCCCAGGTCTGAGCAGCTCAGGTGATCAGGTGTTTGGCGAGCATGGTCACTTCAACTTATTGCCTCCCCCATCCCTGCTGCTCAGTTTTCTGGGTGTACAACCAGTGCACCTTCTCAGACAGATGTTGACCATCCTGAATCCCAACAATTCTTAGTTAGCAATGAAGCCTGCTTGCAGTTTGGTAGATAATGCCTCTCTGGGGCCACAATTGCCCCCTTCCAGCTCTGGCTCCCTGTCACCAGAGGGGGATGGTCTGCAGCTGGCTAGCTCTGCTCAGTCCTTTGTTCTGTCAGCAGGCCGGTGTCTTAGGTTAGGGCTTTTCGCATGGTAGCTATCCCACAGTCTGGTTTGCTAGCCCAAGTTAGTTCCCTCAGATTGCCCTTGGGGCATTCAGGCCCAGCCCTTACTCTAAGCAATGCAGCCTGAACCACCATGCTCAGCCCCCACTTGCTAGTGGCAGATGCAGGCATCTGCACTGCTTCTCCGCTGAGGGAGTTACCGTTGGGCACGTAATCTGTGGGGCTTAATTATTTATTTATTTTTCCTCCCAGTTATGTTGCCCTCTGTGGTTCAAGGCTCGCCAGACTCAGCAGTGAGAGTGTTTCCTGGTGTTTAGAAACTTCTCTCTTTTTTAAGACTCCCTTCCCGGGACGGAGCTCCATCCCTACCTCTTTTGTCTCTCTTTTTGTCTTTTATATTTTTTTCTACCTCCTTTCAAAGACAATGGGCTATTTTTCTAGGTGCCTGATGTCCTCTGCCAGCATTCAGAAGTTGTTTTGTGGAATATACTCAGCTTTCAAATGTTCTTTTGATGAATTTGTAGGGGAGAAAGCGGTCTCCCCATCCTATTCCTCCTCCATTTTAGGACCGCCCTCCGCTTGTTTTCAAATAATAGAAATTCAACACAAATTAGCATAACAGTTCAGGCAGAGATCAATCTAGGAGCTTGAACTACATTATTAAGACTCAGCTCCTCTTCATGTTTTGACTCTGTGCTTTTTCACATTGACTGTATTGAATGGATTTCAGGTTCCATGAGGTGGCCTGCACCAGCTCCAAGATCATATTCTCCTGCGCTCAAATGCAAAGAAAAAGAATATCTATCTTTTCTCAGTCTGGGAAAATTATCTCTCATTGGCTCTGCCTGGGTCATATCCTATCTTTGAAAGAGTCACTGTGACCAAGGAAACATGCAACGCTCTGATTTCCCCACTCCAGAGCCACCTGTCTCCTCCCTAGAACCAGAAAAGGAGTCCCTTTGAAAATACCTTAAGAAATGGAGTGTTTTCTGTCATATCAGTAAACAAGACTGTAACAGTCATCAGCTACTGCAGCCCTCTGATGTGAGCCCTAAGGGCACTCAGGAAGGAGAACAATACCTGAGAGGCCAGCCATCAGGCTGTAGCCACTCCCTACAGTGAGCCCCAAGGAAGCTCAGTTCAATTGCTCAGTCGTGTCTGGCTCTTTGAGACCTGATGGACTACAGCACTCCAGACTTCCCTGTCCATCACCAACTCCCAGAGCTTGCTCAAATTCATGTCCATCGAATCGGTGATGCAATCCAACCATCTCATCATCCTCTGTCCTCCCCTTCTCCTGCCTTCAATCTTTCCCAGAATCAGGGTCTTTTCCAGTGAGTCAGTTCTTCGCATCAGGTGGCCAAAGTATGGAGTTTCAGCTTCAGCATCAGTCCTTCAAGGGAGCTTAGTATATGAAAAGCTCAGGATACTGGCCCCAGGATAGCTGAGATGCATATGAAAGGAATGATTTCAGTGAGCAGAGGCTCTTGCATCTTCCCATACATGCGCTAAATCGCTTCAGACCCTTCTGAATCTTTGGGACACTGTGCACTAAATTCCTTAACTTGAGATATCTGGTTTTCTTTAATTAACAGTAATCGTTTGATGTTTTCACTACCTACCCTTTATTACTAAACTTCTATAAAACCTGGCTCCTCCCCTCACCTTTTCAGAGCAGTTCTCTCAGGAGAACTGAGAGGCTGTCCCCCGGGCTTGAAATCCTAAAAATTCCCACCAAATAAAACAACTCTCAGCTTTCCAGTTGTGACTATTTTTTAAGTCGACAACAAGAACTGAGTGGAATTACATCAGTTATTGTCAGTTTCTACCTACAGGGCCAGTGAGGACACACAAAGCTACACCTTGGCCACTTTCTCAAATGATTCAATTTTCTGAGACAGGATCACTTTGGGAAAATGTGCTCAAGTGGAACAGTTGCTTCCTTATTCCCATCTCATGTCAGCTCTGGAGAATAGAAAAAGAGCAATCTCTCAAAAAAAATTGAATTTTATACCAAAAGAAGGACGAATACATAGAAGAAGACAAAAACAATGTCCATTATACTCTTTGTTTTCCTCAGGATAGAAATTCTGAGTTTGCACTAATGAAAAACTGAGCAAGTCCCTCTCCTGTGGTGGGAATTTATTCAGAAATACCACTCCTCAGATTGTTCAGACATAACTACACTGTTTTGACTTTACACACACTGGGAGGCTACAACTTCAAGGAACCAGCTAAGTAGGCAGGTGGGGGGAGGAGCATGAGGTAGAAGAACCTCAGTGTAGGACATTGGAGGGAGGTAGAGAAAGGAAAAGCCCTGGATGAAGGTCAATGCCAGGAATTATGACTTTTCACCTGCCACAGTGATTCATAGAGTCAGAAGCAGTAGAATCACAATAAGATCCTACCTCAACCATGCAGTTACCACACCACATGAATGCCTTCCAGACATTAGGAAGCAAATTGGAAGCCCTTTGTAACAAAAATGAGAAGATGAAGATATATTTATCAGATGGAAAAGAAACAAAAAAGTGAGAGACACATACCAATTACAAAGATTTAAGCAGCAGAGGCATTTATGTTGACAAAAAGAACAAACCACCATAAATGTTTACATCAACTATGCAGAGCAAAAACTATTATAAATTTTTAAAATTGATCAAAACTATCATTTCAGATTGACAAAAACACAAATAAAATCACTACCTGTCAAAACGTATCAGTAATATAATCTAAATATTTATACTGGAGAATTGTTCTAGTTATTTATTCAGTGGAGGGAAAAAAACCACCCCAGGACAAAGACTTCAAAATTAGTTCTCTCTCCTACCTTTTATTATCCTAATCAGCAACCTACTTGAAAACGGAATAGCCTTGAATGGTTCTGTCTTTTCACAGTGGTCTTTGTTCTACTTACTGTATTCTCTGCTTTTCTTCTTCACTACACCCAGGCTATACTCTTAACTGTGCATGCTTGCTAAGTCGCTTCAGTCATGTCTGGCTCTTTGCCACCTCATGGACTGTAACCCACCAGGCTCCTCTGTCCATGGGATTCCCCAGGTAAGAATACTGGAGTGGATTACCATGCCCTCCTATATTCTACCTACCACCTATCCAATTACTTACTTAATATTACATCTTATTGACCTATTGTTTCGACTCAAATAATTTTTTAAAGGGGAACTGGTCAATAAGAAAATATAAGGAGCAAAGGTAGAAAGGACCATCCATGCCCTTGTAATTAGAGTGCAGAATGAGAAATACCATATGGAAAGTACTCTAGTTTGTTAGGACTGCTGCAAGGACGTGCCATAGTCTGGGTAGCTTAAACAACAGACAACACTATGAGACAACATTTCTATGTTATCTCACAGCTGTGGAAGCCAGAAGTCTGAGATCAAGGGGTCAGCCACGTTGGTTCCTTCCAAGGGCCATAAGGGAAGGATCTGTTCCAGGCCTCTGTTGTTGGCTTGTAGATGGCCATCTTCTCCCCGCGTGTTTTTGCATCTTCTTCCTTCTGTGCATTACTGACTCTGTATCTAAATTTCCCCTTCTTATAAGGATACCAGTCATACTGGATTAAGGCCCACCCTAATGACTTCATTTTAACTTGATTACCTTTTTAAAGACTCTATTTCCCAAAAGTTCACATTCTGAGACACTAGGGTTCCAGCATATCTTTTTTTCTTTTTTCAGGGTTTGGGGAGAGACACAACTGAATGCGTAACAGGAGGGATGGCTCTTCCTGAGAATGGACCAGAATAGAATTGGTGCCACCTGCTATCCAATGAGAAAAGCTTATATCTCTTTAATAAGTCACTTAAAATTGTCACATGAAGAAATGCTTTCCTTCATATTTTTTGCCTTATCACTACTTAATTCACATTATGCAACTCCTCTCCTCTCATAAATCAACTGGATCTATATTTTCCTATTTCATTGAATTTTTTGTCACTTAGTAAATAAAGCACATTCCTTCTTAATAAAGCAAAACCAAAGTTACCATACACAGGCACAAGAGTGGTATAAAGCCCTTCATAACTGGTCCCTGAATATCTCTAATCTACAAATGGACCCAATGAGTCCCTCTTAGGCTCTGAACCCAATCTTACTAATACACAGTGATTGTAAGAGTCTGGTCTCAAGCTATACTTCTGGTTCCAGGCTAATAGAAAACTTCAGTTTGTCAGTAATTGATTTCCTGATTTGTGATCCAGGCTCTCTGTGACTGAATCCTTATCTTTTCTTATTATTATTCATTATCTAAGTTCCTAATTTCTGGTCCAGTATCTCATGGTTAGATTCTCACTTTCCCCTTTAAGAGTAGGATTTACAATTTCTGAATTCTCTGCCTGCTATCTCAATATGACCAAGAAATATATTATTGTCCTGGACTTCACTCTCCTTAGAACTGAGTCACTGATACTGGGTTGCAAAGTTTTATAATGCTAAACACATACCCCCTTGAAAAATTGTTTGTCCTGTCTCCACTTGAATATTATGGTATCTGCATACAGTAAGTTTATAGCAAATGTTTGTGTGTTTTGAATAGATATCAATTGGTGTTGGATAGTAAGCATTTATTAATGTCACTCCTTCCTTACCAGGCCAAGGACGAATACCCTAAAAGTATATCTTGTTTCAAGCTCACATGATTGCCCTTCCATCCTTAAAAAGGTCTTACTTTTCTCCTATGTATAAATCCTGATCTTTATGGGAGTAAATGAGTCTCTGCAGATTCAAATTCAGGACTTGCTCAGACTAGGACTCAAATCAAGTCATGTCAGCTCTGATCAGACACTGACACTACCACTACCACGTGTAGTGTGGCTCCACATTATTAGTAAAAATTGCTCAGTTCTAAAATAAAGAAATGATCAAGCATCCTCCAATTAGCCCTAATATCTCCTTCTTGCTAATAGATCAAGACCTATTTTGACAGAATCATTCCAAGAAAGTTCAAGCAGCCTCTACAGAAAGGGGTTAACTCAGGCTGATTGTTCCAGCCCCCAGCACATTCTAAAGAAAAATCTGATTTGAGAGGACCTGGCTCTTGGTCAGCTTCTGGGAGACAATCTCCAAGCCTTCACCAATTCACCTTTAACCCTTGCTGGTTTTAATCTATATCCTCTCACTGTGATAAACAATAACTGAATGTAACAGCTTTTCTGAATCCTTGCAAGTCCTTCTAGCAAATCATCAAGTCTGAGTACTATCTTGAGGAACCCTGATTCAGAGCCACTTTGAGTGAATACCAAGGACAAGAAGCCAAGTATTTTAGCTTTTTTTATCCCTGTTGATTTTTGGTATTAAGAAATTTATAAATTTTATATAATCTAATTATTTTTCTTGGTTTTCACTTACATATTCTCAAATGAACTGACAATATCTAGAAACTTTTTTAATACCTAAATGCATTGACCAAGAAAATCAGCCTCCACAGATTTAGCAAAAGGAAATGTTCACACATGTCACATAGACAGGCATAAAAGATTTATTCCAGTATGACTTGTAAAAAAAAAAATCAGAAGTGACATATATCCTTCAGCACAGGAATGTTATAATACATACCTTGGAATATTATGTAGCTGGACACTGCTATGAAATGCAATCCAAAAAAGATTCTGGGGGTTAACAATCTAGTATGCAGAACACAGCTTCATTTTTGTAAAAAGAAGATGAAATCTTAGTTCTTTTTTGTTTGTATAATGGAAGAAAATGAAGTGGACTCTCATCCAGTGGGGACCATGAAGCAAAGAAGGGAGGATGGAATAAGCGGAAATTTCTTTGGTATTATTTAAATACTTTTCAGCCATTTTTTGGCTTGGTTTAGTAACACTTTTGCAATTTTCCCAGATTTCCAACATACCAGACATTCCAACTTTTAACCATTTTGCCTTTATCTACAATGCCAAAACACCTGGCACTAATCACAAAAGTCAGCAACGTCAGAGTTGCTGTAGCATTTATCTCTACTTCTCCCTCTGGACAAATCTCACCTGAACTGTGGTTCTGGTTTAGCAGATGCAATCTGGCTCACCAGGTGTGAGAATAGTTAGCTGGAGGGGAGCTGGCAGATACCCTGAATGAGAATGAGCCTCCTTTAGAGGTATTTATTTGACCTTACCTTAAAGATTTTTGAAGTATGAATGCCCTGTTTTCTCTGGGTCACAAAACATCCCAAGCAGGATTTCCTCCCATGAGCCTTTGGAGCTGGGGGAGCTCTTCACCAATGAAGAGCAGTGTGAGTACTGAACGACCATTATGATATGATTAAGAGCATTTTTCCTAGCTATATTCCTCCTTAGCCAACTGGTGATGTTACCTCATGCAAATCCACTTCTACCCCAGACAGCAGTTTTCATCATCTGTAAGAATCATGAATAGATCATCTCTAATGCCTTTCACAGCACTACAATTTTAACTGTATATCACAATAAATTAGCTCCATTTTCCTTTACCTGGACACAGTTTTTCCCCCTCTACACAGCTACTGCTTCCAAGCAAATACCCTTGTCATTTCCATCAAGAGAAGAAAAGGTTAGGCTGATGTAGGAAAAAAATAAAAAATAAACAGGGTGATTCTTGTGGGGAAAGAATCACCCACCACACAACTCACCTAAAATGAGGATAAATAAATATGTTAAATACTTCTCATGTTTACAATAAAGCTATATATTTCATATTAGTTGTATTATATAATTCTAACACAGCAATTTATGTCTTTTGATGTTTATCAAGAAGATGAATTAAAACTTTGATTAATGAAAAGAACATGTTTCATATTTATATATTCTCTTTAATCTTTTGTGTGAATAAGAAAGGAACATTAATCTCTGACAAAACAAAAGGAAGCCTCAGTGTGGGGAGAATAAGGAATAGACCACAATGTTAACAGAAATGTAAGAACTCATGATCATTTTCAGTTTCTAGGACCAACTTCTAGCTATTCTGAACATTTATTTTTGTCTTTCAATTTGAAGTCCTATCAGGAAATACAAAAAGAAAAACATTCATTTATAGTCTTCATTTCCAGAATAAATTGAGCCTCATTATAAAATATCCACACTATTCTGCTGAAATTAATCTGTTCACAAGAAGACCAAATTCAGAAGATTAATGGATCACTAATAAGGGCTGCTGTACATGACAGAATGACTGCCACCATCACCTCAGTCATGGCACTACATGACCTAAGTGTTCAGTTCTTCCACAAAAAATTCCAACACATAAATGTGGCACTAATTCTGCTTCCAAAACAGCTTGGCATTATGTGTTCCTGAAATTTTATTTATATTCTTTTTTACTTTTGCAATTATAAATTCCTACAGTTAAGGGTCATGGAAAAATGTTGGTAAAGTCTGTTCTATAGCCCTAAATGGGCAGTGGATATCAACAGTATTTGTGGTGTTCTTGGGACAGCTTTTGTGCTTCAAATTGTTTACTAAAGGAGCTAATTTTAGGTTGAATACCAATAACACCTGAAAAAAATAACCTTGGAAAACTACACAAATAGCAACTGAAAGGCAACGTGATGTGATGCTGTAATTTAGCTAGGGAGCACATTTAGAGAACAGCTGTAAATCAGCAGATTTTATTAAGATCTGAGGTAGGCACAAAATATATAGATGACAAAGTCCTTTTCTTCAAAAACTAACACTGTACATAGTGCCCAGAGCATAGACAAGAACACTGTAATTTGGTAAGGAAAGGTATAAATTCATCTGAAATCAAATTGAGAATGTACATTCTAAGAGTCGATCAGAAGAAGGTGTGACACAAACCAGAAAGGATTAAACGTGTATGGCACATACTCAGGGGAGCTTGTTTAGAAGGAAGACGTAACAAATGAAAATATTTTATGGAATAGTAGAAATGCCCTCAAGGCTGGATGTAAAAATTGGAAAGGGCAATAGAAATATCAGATGGAGACAGGAATCAGTAACATTTTGGCAGACTCTTTCTGATACTTCTTGAGTACTGCTTGGGGAAAGCAAAGTATAGGGATACTCAAACTACCTGGACTGGAATCTCAGAGGAAAGATAAGGGTAGCGACACTAGGCACTCACGTTATCAAGAGATTCTGGGAAAACCTAGGATGCTTGGAGAATCATGTATGCATATTCATACTTTAGGGTTCCATTTTAGAAATTCTAACTACTGTACAATGGTGGGCATGTGTGTTAGTCACTCAGTCATGTCTGACTCATTGCAACCCCATGGATGGTAGCCCACCAGGCTCCTCTGTCCAAGGAATTCTGTAGGCAAGAATACTGGAGTGAGTATTCCCTTCTCCAGGGGATCTTCCTGACCCAGGGATCGAATCTGGGTCTCTCACCTTGCGAGCAGATTCTTTAGCATCTGAGCCACCACTTTAGAAATTCCAACCACTGTATGATGGTAGCAAACAATATCAATGCTGCATACCTTCTGTGATTAATCTCAAGGCAATTCTTCCTCAATCTGGTTGGTTTTGCATAACAGTTTTAAATACCTACACATGAGCCTGACTCATATTTTAAAATTCTGAAAATTACTTGTACAACCAAATCCTTGATATTAGCTTCTTTTTTGTTATTTCTTTCACTTAAAGGTATATTTAAAAGCTTTCAATAGCAACCATAATAGGATAGCTGGTAACCAAACTAATCACCCACTGAATAAATTGCAATATTTTTAAATAACTTTGGGTATTGGAGGGAATGGAGTTTTGGCACATGTGAGAAGAAAGGAACAGGTTTATCATATTCATCTGTCTCTTTCCTTGAGATTGCTTTCAAGTCAGAAATATGGTGGTCTAAATGGTCTATGGAGAAAGAGTTTGGGGTTTTGGTGGCCAATGCAGCTGGCACTTGAAGATTAAAATCACAGAAGATAAGGAGCTTCAGGAAAGCAACCTCATGATCTGTATAGAAATCCCCCTCAAGTCACTAACACCTGAACTTCACACTGAAGAGTTTGAGCATAATAGAGGTAATTTCTAGCACATTCAATAAGGCAAGAAAGAAAGAAAAGCCATTGAGTTTGTCATCCAATCTCAAACAATGTGATCATCTATTAGAACATTCCACTAAATCTATATTTTTTAAAAAAGCCTTTAGAACCAATAAGTGGACTTAGCAAGACCATAAGATACAAAAAGCAATTGTATTTGAACATACTCAAACAACTGACGATTAGAAACTGAAATTAAAGAAATATACTATTTACAATAGCACTTCAGGAGCAAATCTAACAAAATAAGTATAGTTATTTTATATTGAAAAATACACAACAGTGATCAAAGGAATCACACTTAGGATAAAGCTGAGCTAAACTAGGGGACGACAGAGGATGAGATGGCTGGATGGCATCACCGACTCGATGGACGTCTGAATGAACTCTGGGAGTTGGTGATGGACAGGGAGACCTGGCATGCTGCAATTCATGGGGTCGCAAAGAGTCGAACATGACTGAGTTACTGAACTGAACTGAAACTAATGAGACACACACTTTTCATTGATCAGAAGACTGTCATCAATTTTTCCCAAATTGATCTTTAGACGCAACATCATCTCAGTGAAGGGCTTCCCTGGTAGCTCAGTGGTGAACAATTCACCTGCCAACGCAGGAGACACAGATTCTATCCCTGAGTCAAGAAGATCCCCTAAAGAAGGAAATGACAACCCACTCCAGTATTCTTGCCTGGGAAATCCCATGGATAGAGGAGCCTGGCGGGTTACAGTCCATGGGGTCACAAAAGGTTTGGACATGATTCAGCTATTAAAAACAAAGCAAAATTTCAGTGAAAATCCTAGTATTTTTAGTAGAGAACAACAAACTATTTCTAACATTTATGTCAAAGACAAAGGGCTAAATCAGTCAATACAATTTTTTAAAGACGAGCAAAGCTGGAGAATTCCTGCTGCCTAATTTCAAGAAAATACGAAACTCTAGTATCCAAGACAGTAACGTACTAGTGAAAGAACAGACACAGATGAGCATAGCAGAGTAAAGGCTCCAGAAATAGGCTCATGGAAACAAGGCCAATGGACTTTTGACAAAGATGTTAAGGAAATTCAGTGCAGAAGACATAGTCATTTAAACAATTGGGCATGTGTATGAAAATAAAATCTTCTCAAGAAATGAGAAATAAGAAAGAATCCATCAGAAAAGGAATGGATAAATTGTGGTATACTCATTCAGTTGAATATTACACAGTGCTAGAAAAGAACAAATTCCTAGATACTCAAGAAAATGGATAAATTTCACAGACATTAGTTTAGAAGCCAGACATGAAAGACTATATACCAGTGTGATGCCATTTATATGAATGTCTATAATACGTAAAACTAGCTCATGAAAACAGACATCAAAATAATGATTTCGTTTGAGGAATACCAATGGAAGAGAAAAAGAAAGCCTTTTTGAGTGGTGATAAATGTCTTTATCTTGACCTGATAGCAGTTACACAGGCATATACATGTAAAAAAATTCAATGAAATGAACCCTTAGGATTTGTACACTTTGTTGTATTTATGTTGTATGTCTTAATTTTAAAAGTAGGAAGGAGGGGAAAATGAAGAGCAAGGGAGAAAGGAAGAGAAGGGGAGGGAAGGGGAGGAAGAGAGAACTTTATATACTGCTGTGGCGTGATGATGTGATCTCCAGGGTATGTTGTCAAGTAAAAAATTGAAACTCAGAACGATATTTACAACATGACACTTTTATCTAAGAATGGAGACAGGGAGATACCAATACGTATATTTATCAAAAAGTAACAATTGAGGTGGAGAAGGCAATGGTAACCCACTCCAGTACTCTTGCCTGGAAAACCCCATGGGCAGAGGAGCCTGGTAGGCTGAAGTCCATGGGGTCGCTACGAGTCGGACATGACTGAGCGACTTCACTTTCACTTTTCACTTTCTTGCATTGGAGAAGGCAATGGCAGCCCACTCCAGTGTTCTTGCCTGGAGAATCCCGGGGACGGAGGAGCCTCGTGGGCTGCCGTCTATGGGGTTGCACAGAGTCGGACACGACTGAAGCGACTTAGCAGCAGCAGCAGCAGCAACAATTGAGGAATAAACCAAAAATGAATAAACTGCTCCATATAGGGCAGGAAGAGAATAGAATGCAGGCAACAAGGATGAAAGCTACATTTCTGAATGTACCTTGTTTATTGTTTATATTTTGGAGCCATGTAAATGCTCTTACATAATTTTTAAAATAGATTTTTTAAAGTGCTCTGTAAAATAGGATTGATAGTATGACTATATAGAGAAGAATTATTTCAAGTGACTCTAAAACACAACATTTGAGTGTATCTCCCCCTGGGAATGCATACAAAAGACAAAAGAACTGCCAAGAAATCACAAATTGTATTCATGCTCTAAGTCTTTTGCTAGGATAGCAGGAGAGGGCGCTCTTGAGAGCTGTGAAGCCTAGAAATCTACCCTAGCCTTACACCTCCACAGGAACTTCCTGCTAACCACAAAAAAACTAATCTCATTAAAATATGAGTAACAGCAACAAGGAAATATAAAAAGATGAAAAAGAGCATGATAACTTTCTTACAGATAGTGAAAACACCAGAAAAATATTGACACAAAACAGGTTCAAAAGCGCAACTTAACATTTCAGCTGAGAATTTTCAACCTTTATGTACCAACTGAAACTGCAAAGGAGAAATACCAAAACTCAAAGAAGAGGTGATCAGACAAGAGGAAGTAATAGTTGATAACAGGAGGATAGGCAAGATGAACTGACAGTGCTCAGAAAAGAAAAAGAAAAAAAATGACAAAGTCATTTCAGAAATAAAGGCTATATTATAAAATAAAATAAAAAATACAAGGAAGAACAGACACCATCAGTAAGGATAGAGAGGACAGAAAAAGAAAATCAAACAAAATACAAAGTGAAATAGAAAGAGGCAAAAAGGACCACATTTAAAAAGTCAGGACTACAAGATTATAGATAGATCTATGTATCTCTGTTCTTCCCAGGTGGCACTAGTGGTAAAGAACCTGCATGTCAATGCAGGAGATATAAGAGATCCAGCTTTGATCCCTGGGTCAGGAAGATCCCCTGAAGAAGGGAATGGCTACCCACCCAAGCATTCTTGCCTGGAGAATCCCACGGACAAAGGAACCTGGCGGGCTACAGTCCATGGGGTCGCAAAGAGTTGAATGTGACTGAGGACACACGCATTTACTTATGCCTTTGCTCACACATGATTACAGTGTGGTCTTTTTGTCTTACACTATCTTGTGACCTTGTCTGATTTTGATATCTGTGATGTGTGAGTTCAACAGCAGAATATCATGGGCCAATTCCTGTCAGTGAATAACACAGGCAAAAGCAGAAATGAATGAGTTAAAACAGAAACTCAATACAACAAATATCTGAAACAACAGCAACAGATGATGAGATGGTTGGATGGCATCACCAACTCAATGAACATGAGCTTGAGCAAACTCCAGGAGACAGTGAAGGAAAGGGAACCCTGGCATGCTGCAGTCCATGGGGTCACAAAGAGACAGACACGACTTAGCAACTAAACAATATATACAGTCATTTTACTATGTCATGAGAGTGGCAGGGAAAGGTGCAAAGCAGAATGAATGAATAGGTGAGAAGAGAAACAACTCCCAACTTGAGGGAGTTTTGCTAATTCCTCTTCAAAGACACATTTTATAAATATCTAATATTGATCACTAATAATTAAACATTTTAATAGTGACAAAATGAATCTCTTTTTGATTGTCACTGTAGAAGGCTACATGAAATAATTTAACTTTTTATTTTATATTGGAGCATATCTGACTAACAATGTTGTGATAGTTTCAGGTATACAGCAGAGCAACTCAGCCAAGCCTAAATATGTATCCATTCTTCCCCAAACTCCTCTTCCATCCAGACTGCCACATGACATTGAGTAGAGTTTCCTGTGCTATATAGAGTAGGACCCTGTTGGTTATTCACTTTGAACATAGCAGCATGTACCTGTTCAGCCCAGCTCCCTAACTATCCCTTCCCTGCCTCCCCTTCCCCTCTAGTAATCATAAGTTCATTCTCTACATCTGTGGGTCTGTTTCTGTTTTGTAAGTAAGTTCATTTGTATCATATTTTTTTAGATGCTTCATGTAAGGGATATCATATGATATTTCTCTAACACTATTGAGATAATTTTTAAAACTTTAACACAAACCTTTCTAGACTAATAGAATCACAGGCTCTAATTTTACAAATCTCTCTTCTTCTAGCATCAACAGTTAAAATTTGCAGAACAAAAACAATTTTCTAAAAACAAGATGTCAGCTACTACTTATGGGAAAAGTGCTGCTAGTTTTCAATAACATAACATAAGGTCGATAAATGAGAGAAAGAGAGACAGAGATTGAACAGAGAGTTTGAGGAAAGGCGTACATTTTCTGTGCATGCTTTTTTCCCCACTGATATGAGTCAACAATATAATTTTTTAAAGAGAAAAATATAAGGATTTTAGAAGGCTCTGGAAATGAATTCAATAATCAAGAAGACAAAGCATCTCCTTCCTACAGGGTTTTTCCCATCAGTCTCTAAACACACCTATTAATAGAAGTGACTTCAGTGACTCATCACTTTCTTTTGTGAGAAGAACCATGAGCCTCACCAGCAGTGCCGTGGGGACCTTTGGCAATGCAGGTAGTATGGGCTGTAGCCTGAAATAATGTATTCTATAGAGTTTCCAAGTTGGTTACACAGTATAAACAGTCTGAATGGAACAGAATGAGAAAGGGGAGCCAAATGAAAAGAAAACCAAGGCAGGAACTGAAGTGAGGCAAATCTTCAGTAACAAAAGGAAGAAATGACTCTCTGAGCAAATTCTGGGGCTTCCTATAGCTTTCTAGGCACAATCTTCCCCCTCAAGCATGCCACACTTGAGGTGGGCAGGTTGAAAGACATTAAAGCAAAAGAACTCCTCATTTCTGTCTGGGGCATCCAAAGATGACACTCTGATTCTTCCAGAAACTAACACACAGCAGGTATCAAAAGTAACCTACTGCTGATCCAGAGCTTCTGGATCTGTATCACCTTGGTGACCACACTAGATAGACAGATAGATGAATAGATATTTTTCCCTCTTTCTTTTTTAATTGCTAAAATGCTGAACTTGTTCTGTTTTTTCCTATAGTACACTACATACTCAATCCAGATAAAAGACTTACCCACGTATACAATAGAAAATTGTCAACAACACTTACATCGAGCACAACAGTCAGCCATTTACAAAGGCTTTGTAACAAGCCTTTGTAAATGGCTGCCTGGACAGTGTTATCTGAAATGAAAAGAAATGTTCACCCTGAAAAGTACCTCCCTGATTATCCTGGCACATTGTAGGCCAGTTCTGATTACCTCTGAAAACTTGTGGCACGAATGCTACCCAACTGAGCAGGCCATAATAAAGCAGATTTAAAGAAGAAGACAGGGCCTGGAGTTAGTGATGCTTAAATTTTTACTAAATAATCAAAACTGTGATTAATAGGATAAACATTATTATAAGATTTCTTAACAAAGAGAACATATTTCAAAGTATTTTATACACCAACAATGTACAAACAACAAACACTGAATTTCCAACATCCAAATGAAACTTACCCCAAATGGTAACAATCTAGAACTTGAAATGCATTTTGTAATTAGAGCAGGGGTATAAACCTGCTCTGCTAAACAACAGATAGTTCCTCAGACCAGCCCAAAAGAGACATTTTTCCCTCCTGACCAAACTTTTTTCTCTAGTTCACTTCCATCAACATGTACCTCGGTTCTCTCCATTATATCTACTTCCCATTCATTTTTCAGTCTAGGATGTGCTACCCTCTAAACAGCTCTTCTCAAATTGTTTCCAGTAGGGTCCACTCTTCACTCCCTCCCTACTCCCCTTCTTCATATGTCCCAATTTGGACCCCCTCCATACTAGCCCCCACTCCCAGAATCCAGTTCAGAAATGACACAAAGCAGAATTAATCACCAACCACGGTCCAACAGCTCACCAGAAAAAGCATTCCCTTTGGGGCAGGTACTGATGAAGAAGGAGGGTTTATCCAGGGACACATCCCATTTATAACTTCTAATCTGTATAACTGGATTGAGGAAAATTGAGGATTGAGGGAAAATCCAGAGGGGTTCCTGAATCTGACTAGGGGGTCTTTCAGACCAATGACTTCACCTGGTTGACATCCAGAGTTTCCTCAAGTTACTCTTAACAGGGAGGAAAGGCCCATCTAGATGAAACAAAAAACAGAGAGCAGAAACAATTCAGGTCATGCTGTTATCAGAGGGAGGAAACAAGTTGCCCCAGGTATCAAACCCAACTTGGACCATTGAGACCATGGAGAAGATGGTAGAACACAGAGGCTGACCCAGTATAAAAACATGTTCCTAAAGGGAGTCAAGATTGCCGGGAGAAATATCAATAACCTCAGATATGCAGATGACACCACCCTTATGGCAGAAAGTGAAGAGGAACTAAAAAGCCTCTTGATAAAAGTCAAAGAGGAGAGTGAAAAAGTTGGCTTAAAGCTCAACATTCAGAAAACGAAGATCATGGCATCTGGTCCCATTACTTCATGGCAAATAGATGGGGAAACAGTGGAAACAGTGCCAGACTTTACTTCTCTGGGCTCCAAAATCACTGCAGATGGTGACTGCAGCCATGAAATTAAAAGACGCTTACTCGTTGGAAGAAAAGTTATGATCAACCTAGATAGCATCTTGAAAAGCAGAGACATTACTTTGCCAACAAAGGTCCGTCTGGTCAAGGCTATGGTTTTTCCAGTAGTCATATATGGATGTGAGAGTTGGACTGTGAAGAAAGCTGAGCACCAAAGAATTGATGCTTTTGAAGTGTGGTATTGGAGAAGACTCTTGAGAGTCCCTTGGACTTCAAGGAGGTCCGACCAGTCCTTTCTGAAGGAGATCAGTCCTGGGTGTTCTTTGGAAGGAATGATGCTAAAGCTGAAACTCCAGTACTTTGGCCACTTCCTGCGAAGAGTCGACTCACTGGAAAAGACTTTGATGCTGGGAGGGATTGGGGGCAGGAAGAAAAGGGGATGACAGAGGATGAGATGGCTGGATGGTATCACCGACTCGATGGACGTGAGTCTGAGTGAGAGATCAGTCCTGGGTGTTCTTTGGAAGGAATGATGCTAAAGCTGAAACTCCAGTACTTTGGCCACTTCCTGCAAAGAGTCGACTCACTGGAAAAGACTTTGATGCTGGGAGGGATTGGGGGCAGGAAGAAAAGGGGACGACAGAGGATGAGATGGCTGGATGGTATCACCGACTCAATGGACGTGAGTCTGAGTGAACTCCAGGAGATGGTGATGGACAGGGAGGCCTGGCATGCTGCGATTCATGGGGTCGCAAAGAGTCGGACATGACTGAGTGAATGAACTGAACTGAAAGGGAGTCCAGGCAGCAGGAAAGAAATCTATGTATTGGAAAGAGATAAAGTCAATCAGGAGCCAACAAAAAACCCTGCAGCATTTCTACAACACTCAGGGGATGCCTCTGAATCTATACCACCACTGACCCTAAGTCGCTGGAAAGGAATGCAATCCTGAGGTTATATTTCATTTCCTGAAGTGCCTCCAACATTAGGTGTAAACTTCAGAACCCAGAAATAGGACCATATACCCCTACCTCTCTCCTGGTTGAGGTTATTTACCAGGTGTTTAATAACTGAGATATAGAGAAGGAAAAGTCAGAGCATTAAAAGGCCCAGAGGTAAGCCCACCTCCTTGCTGTTACCCTCCATCCTCAACTGGTTGGCACAGGGAATCTGGACTAACTGCCCACAGAAACCTCAAGTCTGGTGAGCCACCCCCAGCCCCCACCAAAGGATAGCAAGCCAAGGAGACAAGGAACAGTCAGTGCATGCACATATGTAAACAAGAGGGACCACTGGAAGGGAGAATGCCCTCGTCGCCCCCAAAGGGGAATGGAAATGGCAGATCCCAGCTTCCACCCTTGAAGGCAGATGGTCCAAACAGAGGAAGAAAGATGAGGCCAGGGCCTCCTAAGCTGGCACTCCAATTGACCCTTAAGGAGACCCAACTGACACTGGATTGGGTCAGGAGGGTGGTAAGCCTATTGAATTCTTAGTCGATGCTAATGCCATTTATTTGGTTCTGAATACCAAATCAGGTAAACTCAGTCACAGAGTTGTAAAATTATGGAGGTATCAGGGAAGGCCCAAGAATGGGCACTCATAGAGCCATCAAAATGTAAACTGGTTTAACACATGCTTACCCATTCCTTCCTGTATGTCTTCAAATGCCAAATACGCCTGCTGGGAAGAGCTATCTTACATGCGTTGAGGGCTATCATTCACCTGATGAGAGACAAATTGGAGACTGGTGTCCCCGTAGACAAGGGGCACCAAATGATGCTTAATGGCTGAGGACAGACCTCTGCAGACAGAATGAGTCAACCTCCCTGGAGTCAGAAACAAATAAGACAAACTATGGGAGCCAGTCTTGTGCTAGTCCATCTAAAATGTAACATACATGGCCCAAAAGGAACAGTACCCTCTCCATCAGAATACTTTTTTGGCCTTGCCTCTGTTACACAAGGCTTAAATGACCATGGTCAACCAGCCTGTGACACCCCCATTCTTTCTGTTAAAAAACCCAGTGGCGAATACTGGATGATACAGGACCTCAGGGCAGTCAGTAAAGCCCCTGAGGATATACATCCAGTAGTTTCTAATCTCTATACCATGTTGGTTACTCTACTACCACCAGGATGTGGTATTTTGTGTTAGATTTAAAAGACGCCTTCTTCTGTATTCATTAGCCTCAGAGTCACAAGAAACGTTTGCTTCTGAGTTGCAGGACCCAAACATGCAACAAAAACAACAATCTTGCTGGACAGTCTTGTCCCAAATGTTCAAAATTCCCCCACCATTTTTGAGGAAACTTTAGCTAAACACCTAAAGGATCTACATCTGGATGAGGGGACCTTCTGCCAGTATGTGGACAATACTCTGACCACCAGTTCTGCTAACGGGGCCTCTGACAAAATACTGTTAATACTCTGAATCATCTAGCCAATAAAGGATATAAGGAGCCCAAGAAAGAGGCTCAAATATCACAAGCTAAGGTGACCTAGCTAGGCTTCATTCTCACAGTAGGTCAGAGAACCCTAGCCCAGGAAAGGAAAGAAGACGTTTTTGCAACCTCACCTCTCCTAAAGACCACTTGGGGGTTCCCTGGGATGATCAGCTTTTGATGCATCTGATATCCAAAAATGGTCTAATAGCTAGGCCTTTAAATGAAAAATTAAAGGAAAAAGATGATGATCCTTTTGGATGGAATTCAGAATGGGACCTTTCAAGAACTGAAAAAGCAATTACTTCAGGCCCCTGAATTGGCCCTCCCAGATTTAGCTAAAACCTGTGACCTTTACATTCATGAGAATAGGGGAATCACCTTCAGGGTATTAGCTAAAAAACTGGGACTCCTTACTCTGTTGGTTGCTATTTCTCTAAACAATTAGATCAAACCACTACGGGATTGCTTCCTTGCCCATAGGAAGTAGCAGCTACTACAGTCCTAAAGGAAGCTGAAAAGTTAAGCGGTTTGGTCAGCTGGTCATTAAATGGACTTCACACCAGTTCAGGCTATCGTGAGTTCTAAGGAAATGGAATGGCTATCTCCTGGAAGTTTGACTCAAGTTCAGGCTCTGCTCTTAGATAACCCAGTGGTTACCATAAAAGCCTGTGGCACACTAAATCCTCCCACCCTGCTACCCACAGAAATGGAGCCCCTGGTGCACAACTGTACAGAAACAATCGACATGATCTAGACCAGTCACCTTGACTTGGGAAGTGAGCTTCTCCCAAATGCCAAAGAGAAATGGTTCACAGACTGGAGCAGTTTTATCAGAGATGGGGAAAGGTTGGCAGGATACACGGTAACCTCACAGACCTAAGTCACAGAAACAAGAAGTCTACCTCCAGGGACTCATGCCCAAAAGGCCAAGCTGGCGGTACTTGCCAGAATGTTAACAGTCAGAACAGGGAAGATCTTAAATTTTTTCACAGACATTCTGTATGTGTATGCCACCCAACACACACACAGGGCTATTTGGAAGAAAAGAGCTATATTTACTGCAGAGAATAAACAGGTGAAACATGGCTTAAGGATATTCACGTTCTTAGAAGCAGTACAGCTTCAAAATCTGGTGGTGGTGATTTAGCGTAGGGGTCACCAAACAGGGGGCACAGAGGTAATAAAGGAAACAAAAAGGCAGACCAAACTACCAACAGGGCAACCCTAGAACCACGTGGCTATTTCCCTCACACCTTGAAAGCCAGATCCATCCAATTATTACCCAGTCCACACAAAAGAAGATTAGAAAAAGCCCAAAGAGGGGGCTTCAGCAGAGACCTAGAAAGCCAGGCGTGGCTAGTTAATGAATGTGGCAGTACTGCTCTCCTCAAATTGCAGCTTGTCAAGCCATCAGGGAGGCGCATCAAGGAACTCACTGTTGGAAGGAAGCCCTAGGTAACTGGTTAGTTGAGGTCATGGTAACTCCTGGCATTAAAAGTACAGTCCGTCAGATAGTTGAGACATGTCCCATCTACACAATGAACAACCCCAACACTACTGGTGTGACCCTCTCTCTGACCTGAAGCTTCTCTTCTGAAAAACACTAAAAATGTGAACAGGGATATTCAGGCCAGGGCAGTGAGCCTCAGCAGCAGGGCACGATTGTGCCTTCAGGCAAAAGACCTAGATGCCTTTATTTTCAGGAAAAACTTGACTTGTGTCTATTATTCTCTTGCTAATACATGTGCCAAGCATCTGAAATTGTCTGGTGTCCTTTGTCTCCCAAAGGTTAACCAATGGTGGTCCCTAGGGATAGAGTCTGGACTGAGGTCTGTGACTATCACACACATCTAAAGGCATTTGGGGAGAAACTCTTTTCCTCCACGTGGGGTTCTGACAACACCCAAACTCATCAAGAAGACAGACCCACGCCCCTTAGTGCCCTCAAGAACAAGGATCAGGACAAAAGACAGCGAAGGAATTTATCACCGGCAAAGCCCATTAATAATTCCCAGAAAGTAAAGATAGACTCTGAGAAATAACATCTAACCTTTTTTTTTTAAATTTCCCTTGGTGCCTTGTCTAGTTTCACTTGCTTGTAGGAGCCCACACTGAGGCCTTACCTGGCCCTTCAGACCAGAGTTCCTGGTGCAAACCTGCTGTGCCCACGCCTCTGCGGGGCAAGCCATTCAAAATGGCGGTAGCGGGCCGTGTGCAGAGACATTGCCCCGTGAGAACTCTGCTCCCCTCCCCACTCTGACAAGAGCCCTAGGAGGCAGCCCCACCCACAGCCTGCCTGTAGGGGAGTTTGTGCTCTAGAACGTGAGCTCGCACCTCTCCATTCTTTGATCAAAAGAAAAGTTTTCCTTCACTTCTGACCTGGACTTGGTCTATTCTGTTGGCTCTAGTGACACCAAGCAGGAGGATCCTTGCTGAGGATGGACTTGAAAGGGTCAGTAACAACTTTTCCTCTCCATCCCATTCTTGACTCCACAACAGAAACTGAAGTCCATTTTTGGTTCCTTGACCATTCCATGCTTCCTCCTGCCTCAGAACCCTTATCCTCTCTGCTGGACTCCTTTGCCTGAAAACTCTCTCCCTCTTTCCTTACTTTCTACTCAGAACACCCAATTCCCATACAGGTGCACCACATATGGTTGTACAGGCTGTGCACTGAGCAACTCCAGGAGAACGCCATTCACATCTGAGTCTATGTGACCAGATCTCTGGACCATCCTCTGGACATTTGTAGTGTCTACATGATAGCTCTACACAGTCATACATGATAGCTCTGGTCCACCAGTGTTATCCATACAGTTCTTGCTCTTTCCTTAAGTCTCTGTTTGCTGCTGCTGCTAAGGCGCTCCAGTTGTGTCCGACTCTGTGCGACCCCAGACGGCAGCCCACCAGGCTCCCCCATCCCTGGGATTCTCCAGGCAAGAACGCTGGAGTGGGTTGCCATTTCCTTCTCCAATGCATAAAAGTGAAAAGTGAAAGTGAAGTCGCTCAGTCATGTCTGACTCTTAGCGACCCCATGGGCTGCAGCCTACCAGGCTCCTCCATCCATGGGATTTTCCAGACAAGAGTACTGGAATGGGGTGCCATTGCTAGAAGTTCCCTTTCTTCAGGAAGTTCTTCTGGACTTCCCCTCTTGGTCAAAGTTAGGACCTGTCTTCTGTCCTCCTTTGGGACATCATGCTATTGAAGACAGCCCTTTTCACAAAATATTGCAACCATCCGTTTTCCTCTGCTAGCCCCTACTAGACTGTTTATGGTTCAGCATGTCCAAGCCAAACTTAATAACTTCTCCTCACCCCGACCTCACTCACCCAGTCATTCACTTTCCATCACCCAAACTTCCCTTATTCTATATTTTCTACTTTAAACTATTTATTCACTCAATTCTTCAACCCATTCTTTGACAATATTCTCATTTTACAATCAAAATTACTTAGTAACCACAGCACTTTTACCAAGACTTCCAAGATAGCACGTATCAACCTGAGCTATATTGTAATTTTTGCTTCACATGCTAATTTCTCCACAAACCATGAACTTAAAGACACAAGACTTCCTCCCTTTCACCAATATCTCACATAATGCTTGAAACTATTCTGTATTAATATCTTTAGTAAACTACAAATCCAAATAAACCATTTGTTAGAACCCTGTTCATTCCTTCTTATGCCTTGGGACATTGATTCTTTTAATTATATCTTATTCATTTGAAATTTGGCTTTCATTCAGAGAAATACTAAAAAGGCAATTTTTCTATAATCAAATGAACATTTTCTCATATAAATAAAAATAATTTAGTGTACATTCACATTTATCACTACTTGTGAAATCTACCTCATTGCTGGAAATTTAACTGGCATAAAATAGATATTGGCAATTATGGTGACAAAAGGATGTTGTTCAGAAGAACACCATATATAGTAAAGCAGTCCAAAAATAAAATCAGAATTCTAAAAACTGTTCTTTTAAGTAAATTTCCATCACTTTGTTGATAACCAAACATTATTATTGGTTAGAGATATAAAAACATAAATGTTTCCTTTTAACAATAAAATCTCTCCCTACAAAAGAAAATTAAATAGCTACTGTTTGAGTCTAGGCTCTGATGCTTACTGATTTGGGGATCTTGGACAAGTCAGTTAATGCTACAAAGCCTCAGTATCCTTGTCTGTAAACAAAAGAGAAGTAATCATAATATGATCTCACAGAGTTAAATATTAAGATTAAATGTGAATTGGTAAGTAAAGGTGATTTCTAAACTCTAAAGTGTTAGGTCACCATTATAATCTTTGTTATGATTCCTACAAGGTAAATGCCTCTCCAAAGAATGACCCAATCCCCATATGGATTTAGTCCTCACTCCCTGTTGTTACTTACTATTGGAGCTGGCTGTGAAAGACAAAGTTTCAGGTAGTGTTATCATGAAACTGGATAAGAAAATATAGTATGTATAAACAAAATGTACATGTACAGTAGTATTTTGGCATAGAGTATATTTGCATTGAATATTTTAATGATTCTCAGGAAATTAAGCCATAGGAAACCAACGCTCCAAGTCTTGCTTTCAGCCACCAAATAGTATAGAACAGAGTAAATATTCCAGGCTTTGCAAACCATATGATCTCTGGTACCACAACTACTTAATTAAGATTGCAAAAACAGCTATAAACAATATGCATATGCATGAGAATGACTGTGTTCCAATAAAACCTTACTTATGCATGTGAAATTTTGAATTTTACATTATTTTTAAATGGCCATGAAGTATTATTCTTCTTTTTATTTTTGAAACCATTTAATAATGTGAAAACAGCCCATAGAATGTACTAAAGGCAGGTGTCAGGCCAGATTTGGTCAATGTGCCAACTCCTAGTATAAAAGACAACATCTCAAATCAAAGAATATACAAATAAATAGAAAGATATTCAGTGTTTGTGGACTGGAAGAACTAATATTGCTAAAATGGCCATAGTACCCAAAGCAATCTACAGATTTAATGCAATCCCTATCAAAATACCCATGACATTTTCCACAGGACTAGAACATGTCCTAGAATAAACAATCCTAAAATTCATAGGGGACCACAAAAGACTGAAAATTGTCAAAGCAATCTTGAGAAAAATGAACAAAGCTAGAGGAATCAGGCATCCTGACTTCAGGCTATCCTGCAAAGCTATAGTAATCAAAACAGCATTGTACTGGCACCAAAACAAACACAGATCAACGAGACAGAACAGCCAAGAAATAAACCTACACACCTATGGTCAATTAATCCACAACAAAGGAGGCAAGAATACATAAAGGAAACAAAACAGTATTTTTAATAAGTGGTGCTAGGAAAACTGAACAGCTATATGCAAAAAAATGAGACTAGAATATTTCCTCACACCATATACAAAACTCCGAATGGATTAAAGACGTAAATTTAAGACCTCGAACCATAAAACTCCTAAAAGAGAATATAAGCAGAATACACTTTGACATAAGTCATAGCAATATCTTTTAGGATCTGTCTACTAAGACAAAAGAAAAAAACAAAAATAAACAAATGGTACCTAATTCAGCTTAAAAGCTTTCGCACAGCAAGGGAAACCACTGACAAAATGAAAAGACAAGCTACAAATAGGAAAAAATATTTTTAAATTATATGATCAACAAGGGGTTAATATCCAAAATATACAAACAACTCGTTCATTTTTTAAGTGGGTGTGCATGCTAAGTCCCTTCAGTCGTGTCCAAGTCTTTGTGATCTTATGGACCATAGCCAGGCTTCTCTATCCAAGGGATTCTCCAGGCAAGAATACTGGAGTGAATCGCTATGTCCTCCTTCAGGGGATCTTTCAGACTCAGGGATCGGACATGTATCTCTTACATCTCCTGCACTGACAGGCAGAATCTTTACCACTTGTGCCAAAGACTTTAATAGACATTTTTCCAATGAAGACATACAGATGCCCAAAAGGCACATGAAAAGATGTTCAACATCCCTAATTATTAGAGAAATGCAGAGCAAAACAAGAAGGTATCACCTCACACCTGCCATGATGGCTATCTTTCATCAAAAAGCCTACAAATAACAAATGTTGGAGAGGATGTGGATATAAGGGAAACTTGCACAGTGTTGGTGGGAATGTAAATTAAGGCAGCCACTACGGAAAACAGTAGGGAGGTTCCTCAAAAAATTGAAAATAGGACTACCATATGACCCAACAATTCCATTCCTGGGTATGTATCCAGAAAAATAATGAAAACTAATTTGAAAAGATAGATGTACTCCCAATGCCCATAGCAGCATTATTTACAAAAGCCAAGATACGGAAGCAATGCATGTTGCCATCAACAGATGAATGGATAAAGATATGGTATATATATTCAATAGAATATTACTCAGCCATAAAAAAGAATAAAATTTTTCAACAACATGGATAGACATGGAGGGTATTATGCTTAGTGAAACTTCAGAAAAGGACCAATACTATACATTATTACTTACATGTATAATCTAAAAAAAAAAAACAAATAAATTAATATAACAAAACAGAAATAGATCACAGACACACTAGAACAACCTAGTGGTTACCATCTCTCTTACCTAGTGGGAAGAGAGATGAGGGAGGGGTAAAATAGGGGTAGGAAATTAAGAGGTACAAATGACTATGTATAAAATAAATGAGATACAAGGGTACATTGTACAGCACAGGGAAAGCAGTCAACATTTTATAACTTTAAATGAAGTGTAACCTATAAAAAATATTTAGTCCCTATCCTATACAAGTGAAATGAATTCAGCATTGTAAACCAAATATATTTTAATTAAAAAATAAACATATAAGTAAATAAAAGATAACAGCTCACATTGGACAGTTTTCTCATAAAAGCAATGCAGGTTAACTCCTTTTGGTGTAGTAATTTAGCCAAGTTTGGCAGTTTTCTAAATTAGAATACTTTTGAGATTATATTATATATAAAATTCTTGATTGTTTCTATAAACATTGTCAGAGGAAATTGGAAGTAGCTATCCCACAGGAGGTCACTGTCTACTTTAATTTAAGGTACGACAAAATATACTTATGCATATCCTGTAACACATCATCTGTCTTCAGGTGGCCTATCATGTAATTTGGAAAGACTTATATACAGTGATTTCTCATTATACATTTGCATCTGCAAAATCTTTGCAACTTGTTCATTTATTCTATTTCCCGGGCAGTGTAATGAGAGTGTGGTTCAGAGAGCCACTCAAACCATGCTTAAATCCCAGCTTCCCACTTAATACCTGTGTGACTTAAAGAGAATTCATCAAATTCATTAAAATTAAGTCATTTCCAAGACAAGAAAAATGACAAGAGTATCTGCAGAGTTGCTTTGAAATGAAAGATCATGTATCTAAAATGCCTAGAGCAAAGAATGGTTCCTTTTCCTCATTCTACTTCCAATTTCAAAAGTTTCAAAATCCATCTCCTACTCTGAGTTAAGGTGAATTTCCCTCTTTGATTTCTCCTTTGTCTGATTCAGTATGATCGTACAAGGAACCATTAATATTTATAAATTTTTATCAGCATTTTATCTACATTTTAAAACACTTTTTTATGGAGAAGGCAATGGCAACCCACTCCAGAACTCTTGCCTGGAAAATCCCATGGACAGAGGAGCCTGATAGACTACAGTCCATGGGGTTGCGAAGAGTCAGACATGACTGAGCGACTTCACTTTCACTTTTTTTAACAATGAAGCTGAGTACTCATTTTATAGAAACATTTAGAGACCTGTTTTTAAAGCACAGAGATTCACAAGAACATCTAAGCATTAACCTCAAGTACATATGTGTGTTCTAAGTCACTTCAGTCCTGTCCAACTCTTGGCCACCCCATGGACTGTAGTTCCCCAGGCTCCTCTGTTCATGGGATTCTCCGGATAATGATACTGGAACGGGTTGCTATGCCCTCCTCCAGGGGATCTTCCTGACCCAAAGTGCCAAAAAGTTCCAGAAATCATTCATATTTTCCCTTATAAAACATTAATATCCTTTATATTTGTTTAAAAAAAAAACAAGTCTACTTTGTTTTTCTTTTAGATGTACAAACATTTAAAATTGTCAATCTTTCCTTTTTTCATCAAACCAAAAATCTACTGAGAATTTTCATCATCGAACTGGAAAAAACTGAGGAAAAAAAAAAAAAATCTCTTGACAATGAAGGGCCAGCGATCAGAGCCAATCAGGTATCCTTCCCAGCTATTTTCTCACTTGCCCCTCAGATCACTGATTTGGCAGAAGGTTCTGGAGTCTGCCTATGCTCAAATTTCAGTTCTTCAACTAGAAGGTTGAGTAATATTGGGCAAGTTTAGTAACCTTCTCTGTGCCTCAGTTTCCTCTTCTATCAAATGGAGGTAAGACTAGTATCAGCTCACAGGAAGGTCTGTAGTGAGGATTAAATTGTGTGTCTCAAACTGGGTCCTCTCAAAATTGAGAATGAAATGGGTTTGGGTTCAGGTAGCCTGCCTGGGAGGTGCTCCCAAGGAGCAGGGATTGTAAGACAACAGAGGGAGAAACTCCAAGTCCATTCAGATGCGTTCATGCTAGGACTACTTACTGCTCCAAGTCACTTGGCTCAGTCCTGCAGGGAGACTTCTGAAGAGCCTTATATTAATAGAATGACCCTCAAAGTTATACCTTTAAAGGACAGGAAGCTGGAGGCATTAGTCTGCTAACGCCTACTCATTTGTAGTGGTTCACTCCCAGTAGCTTAACGTCCCCCTCACAAGCTGGCTGGCTTGTTCTCTGACTGAGCAGACTTCCTCAGCTTCAGAGGAAGCCCAGAGGCAGGACAGCTGAGGCATGTCCTTGAGGTGACATGATATCAGCAAGCACAGAACTTTTCATCTTGGCTGCACTAAACACCAATGGCAATAGGTTCAGAAACTCTCTAGCACAATATATGAAACATCAAGCACAGCATTTGGAAAATAGTAAGGCAATGGCACCCCACACCAGCACTCTTGCCTGGAAAATCCCATGGACGGAGGAGCCTGGTAGGCTGCAGACCATGGGGTCGCTGACAGTCGGACATGACTGAGCAACTTCACTTTCACTTTTCACTTTCATGCATTGGAGAAGGAAATGGCAACCCACTCCAGTGTTCTTGCCTGGAGAATCCCAGGGACAGGGGAGCTGGTGGGCTGCCATCTATGGGGTCAAACGGAGTTGGACACGACTGAAGTGACGCAGCAGCAGCAGCAGCGGCGGCAACTCCTGAATAAATCACAGTTCTTAATATTAATTTTGTTTTATCAGAATCAACTTTGTGCTATAGAAAGACAAACCCTATTCATCCTTTGGATCCTGAATACTGAATAACAATGACACAGACCCAGATAGGAAATGCCAGCAAGAGTGCAACTAGCAGAAGGGCACAAAAATAATGAGCTCAGTTAGGATTTCACAGGGTTTTAGGTGCCTACAGGGTCCTCTGGTGAAGATAACTAACAGACAGATAGGAATTTGGTCTGGAACTTAGGAGAGCAGGAGATGGAGACTTTGGAACCACCAGCATCTACATTAGAGTTCAAATATTAATACTTGATCATAGACAAAGACAAGCTGAGTGGAGAAAAGAGGGCTAAGAATAGAACCTTAAGCCATAGTAGCATTTAAGAGACTATGAAAATAGGGCAACACTGAAAAGCAAACACAAAATAACTCTGCCAGGGAGGTAGGAGGAAAGCAGGAGAGGCTGGTGTCATGGAAACCAGAGCAGAGAAGAAGAGGAAAGTTTCCAGAAGGAGGGAGTATCCAACAGGGTCAAATACTGCAGAGATCAACATGAAAACAATCAGAACATGCTCATTACATACATAGTTTAAAGTATGTATTTGTTTTTAATGGAGCATTTTTTAGTTGGGAAAAATAGAAACAACAGGGCAATTTAAAGACTGAGACACAGCAAATCTATCAAATTCAATTCAATACAAAAGATTTTTACTGCACACCTGCAGTGTGCCCAGAGCATAACTGAAACTGAGGATCCAAAAATCACTTAAAACTAAAAAAAAAAAAAAAAAAAAAAACACATAAAACTAATAATTTAAGTTTCTTAGAATCTATCTTTTTCTGTCCTTAAGAGTGAGCTTTATAATGTGAACATTTGATATCATGAAATTGGCCTCAAGCTTTAACTCTATTTGTGTGCATTGCTTATTAGCAAGCATTCCCGATTGCTCTTTCCACACTAGAATGCAAAGCATGTCAGTTGAACAATGGAAGCTATGCAAGCCAACCTCATTATTAATACGCCCACTGGGTTTTCCAAACATATGCTTAAATATCTTCTTCATTCTAGGATTTGATAGTTTAGTATCTCAAAACAAGAAAAACCTTGCTGGTTTCGTTGCCGAAATAACCAATCGTCTTTTAGTTTTGTGGTTGGAAGCCATTGGCCACTAGGTGGAGAAAGATACCAAGTGACGCCCTAGCTAAAGGCATGAACTGAATTTTTAGTTCCCCAGATTCACTTGGTGACTTCTGTAAATAATAGGTTGGATTCAGTTACGAACAAAGGAAATCTCTATGAATGGTGATGTCAAGTATTCCATGCACTTGGGGGTCATTCTTTTCCCTGGAATCTGTGCATTCACTTTGCAAGAATGAGTTCCCTGCCCTTCTCATCAAGATAACCCTCAGAATTTGAATTAATGAGTTATTGTTCTGCCTCTCAGCCTTGAGCCTTCCACACAGCACTGGTAACATAGTTCTTGCTCCATGAATGAAATCAAGGGGAGGACACCCCATGAATCATCTTCCAGGCCCTGTACCATACTCAGATACCACCCTTCCCCTCAAAAACACAACCATACCCTTCAGAAATATTTGAATTTTTACTGGGGATCTCAGAAGGACAAAAGATCTTTAGAATTGAAAGTGAGAAAACTCTCAAGGGTGAAATTTGAGAACCATGACTGGCATACCAATAACTCACCCAGAATCTGTCTTGACCTGAATCATAGTAAATTTACTGTTATCTTGAATAGCTTATGTAAATAGTATTTTATAGAGAAATATGTTCCTCTAGTCAAAATACATTTTTATTCAAGTAAGTTTTATTAAAAATTAACTATTCAATTCCTTTTTGCTATGTTCTTTCTTTCAAACTTTTAAAATCACAATATAATTTTCATCCTTTTCCTTTCTAAAGTTTTTCTCTAATACATCTCTCTTAATTTTAATGAATTAATCACTTTCACAAAAGACTTTAAATAAATGTTTTTAACTTTCTCTCCAAGTAAAGTTATATGTTTATTTTCTCACCCCTAATCCAAACATGTCCAAATATGTGAGTTATTTACTGGAAAATATTTCCCACTTTGCAATTAATCACTGTTTGCAGAAAGGAAAAATAAAAAGTCATAATTATTTCATAGACAGGATTTTCTTCTTGTCCAAGACTATTCTAGCATTTGCCAATTTAAATCTTACATAGATTTTTAAATGTAAGGAGTGGATCCTAAGTGTTCTTATTATAAGAAAAAAAAATTTATAACTCTATGAGATGATGGATCTTAACTAAACTTATTAAGGTAATCATTTCAAAATAAATATGTCATTATGATTAACACTTTAAACTTATTTTTAAAATGAATAGATAAAAGTGGAATAGTGGATGGACAAAATTAGTTAGAGAAGATTATAAAGCTAAAAAGGAAACACAGTGAGAAAATGAAAGAAGTAAAGACTGAATGGAAAAACAT
This sequence comes from Budorcas taxicolor, assembly GCF_023091745.1. Lineage (NCBI taxonomy): Eukaryota > Metazoa > Chordata > Mammalia > Artiodactyla > Bovidae > Budorcas > Budorcas taxicolor. The sequence continues at coordinate 73,646,698 of NC_068919.1, forward strand.
TTAACAGAGTCATGGGGTTGTATCTTAAGACTTTGTTGCTGATTTTTATCCCAGGCTCATCCCTTTCTAACCATAAGTCTTTGCAGAATTGATCTGTTACTCACTCCATCTCCATATTCACTGCTTTCCCTGATGTTTTAGATCTTGTAAAGACGGCAGTAGACTAACGATAAGCATTAACTTTATTTCAAAGAAAAACCCCTATAAATAACTTAGTGACCTATTAACTACCAGGTTATTACCTTCTATAACTAACTTAGTTGGCCTGAAAATTGTGAGCTCAAGTCTTTTATTCTGTTAGATATTTCAGCCTTTAAGAAAGCAAGCCCCATGAATAGGTGCTTACTCCACACACAAACAGGATCACAGGAGTGAAGACCTTGGGAAGAGTTAATCTCAGCCCCATCATTTAAACGACATGGTATCGAATCCTGAGGAAGGAAAGCACCTTCCCTTGCATCTCCTAATGCTGGTGAGTGAGTGAGTGAGTTAAGTCGCACAGTTGCGTCCGACTCCGCGACCCCATGGACTGTAGCCTACCAGGCTCTCTGTCCATGGGATTTTCCAGGCAATAGTACTGGAATGGATTGCCATTTCCTTCTCCAGGGGATCTTCCTGACCCAGGGATCGAACCCGGGTCTCCTGCATAGGAGGCAGACGCTTTACCGACTGAGCCACCAGGGAAGTCCTCCTAATGCTGGTGAATGGATTCAAACCTTGAGGCAGTGCTCCTCATGCTAGTCCAGTGCTCATTCCACATCACAATTTTCCTGAAATAAAGCTGAGTTCAGCCTGCACTTTGTCTGTTTGTTGCTTTTCTAAGACAACAGCAGACACTCTGACTTCCACCAGCAGAAGCAAACAGCATCGTCTGTACAGCTCAGATTTCTCTAACTGCTGGAGTTTATCACGTGAAGGGCTTGGAGGGCCATGAGCCCAAGATTGAAATTTAGACTTCACTATCTCACTTTATCTTTGATTAACATTGTTACAGAAAGACATAAACCGAACTGAAAGATATTTCCCACACAACTTCAAACTTGGACCCCTTCCAGACCACCCTGTGGGGCACCAGGATCCCATGAATAATACAATCATGTTGCATGATACTTTTTGTGTGTATGTGCACGTGCTACTGACATTGATTTGTTACATATAGTTACATAAACTACATATCTGCTTTTGCATTTCACCTCTTCATATACCAAAAGGTTCAAAAATGAAAATGCTCAGAACTCTTTGGATATCTGAGAAGCTCTGCTGACAGGAATACCAGATTGTGTTGTAGGAAAATAGGAAATTCCTCCAACACGGAGGCACCATTCACTATGCACACTCATCCTCTGCTGGGTGTGCTCTTTGGAGTTTTGTAATATTATACCACGTAATAACAATATGTCATCCTCATGACATAGGTACTGTTATAGCACCCAGTTTATAGATGAGGAAAGGAGGTTGAGGTTAAGGGCTCTAGCATAGACAACTAGTATATAATTGAGGCAGGACTAGAGAGAAAACCCAGAGAAGGAAATGGCAACCCACTCCAGTGTTCTTAGCAGCAGCAGCAGAGACAGAACCCAGTCCTGGCTGACACTAAAGTCATATTCTTACCCCCTGGATCACCACCTCTCAAGGTGGGTTAATTTCCATGACAAAACCCTACTGGTTCAGAAAAATCCATGGAAAGTCTTCAACCCCCACCTAGTGACCTATTGAAACTAAAGTGTTGGTCACTCGGTCGTGTTTGACTCTTTGCCACCCCATGAAATGTAGCCCACCAGGCTCCTCTGCCCACAGAATTCTCCAGGCAAGAATATTGGAGTGGGTAACCATTCCCTTCTCCAGGGGATCTTCCTGACCCAGGGACCAAACCCAGGTCTCCTGTACTGCAGGCAGATTCTTTACCATCTGAGCAATTAACCACATAATAAGCTCTTCCCCTCAGCGCATAGTACTCTTGTTAACAAGGAGGAAGTGAGACACTCCAGCCTATGCCAGAAACAGTCTGTGTAATAGTCGAGTGTGTACATTACATTCAGAGCTTAATGTTGGAGACGTGAGGACTAACTGCCGGTTGACTTACCTGTAATCCTGGACCCTTTCCCTGACGTCTGTCTCTAACACATTTCCCACACTAGCCATTTTTTGTCCCAGTTTTACATGATAATCTATTGAATTAGTGCATTTATGGTTTATTCCTCAGCTTTTCTGCCTGCTTCCAAATAATAACCAAATCCGGTTTCTGTTTCTTTCTCTGTTAACTCCAAAAGACAATGGTTTAGTCCAGTATGCTCTCAGCCTCCATGATACACCAAACCACATCAAAGCCTAAAGTTATGTGAACTACTTACCTAGGACTCACACTCACATGTGATCGATCAGTCATGTCTGACCCTTTGCAACCCCATGGACTGTAGCCTACTATGCTCCTCTGTCTATGGGATTTTACAGGCAGGAATACTAGAGTGGGTTGCCATGCCCTACTCCAGGGGATCTTCCCAACCCAGAGATCAAACCCTTGTGTTTCCTGTATTGGCAGGCAGGTTCTTTACCACTAGCTCCACCTATGAAGAGCTCACCCAGAACTGGGAACAGGTAAAGGCAGAAAAATGGTTAATTTGTCCCAGTGTCTCACTCTATTCACTCCATGTATAAGTCTCTTCTGCTCTATTCTCCCCAGACCTCTTATGCCCACATACTACTCTGAATTCCTATAGTTAGGAAAGATCATGATATTACTAACTATATGATTGACTGGTCACTGTTCCTTATCCTGCAAAGGACTCCTGGAGGGAACAATGCCCTTGCTAGAATTTCAGACACTGTATACCTGGTAGGGAGAGTTTTTGGTAGGAGTATTCATTATAATAGTTAAGCATTATTTGGTTACACAAAATTGACCCTTCTTGGAGCCAAGCACAACTCAGAGGATGGCCAGGTTTCTGCCCGCTTCCCTGAGGCAGGATGAGGCACCCTAGAGAAGAACAGAAAACCCAACCCACCCAATGAGGACAGCCAGGCTTCAAGGACAAGTGCAGGCTGAGAAACAGAACACACAGTTTCCAAAGGATTCACAGCAACAGAGAAAGGAAGTGGTCAGTCAAGCTTCACCTTCAGGAACATCCTGAAACTGGAAGGAGTGTCCCAACAGACAAGCGAAACAGTAAGGGGAGATTCACCCTGGAGTAGGTCACGCTCTGAGACCCCAGCCGGAAAGAGACATGGGGAAACTTAGCAGCCAGGCTGAGCAGGAGCAGTGCTTGAATTCTTGGCAGGAGGAATTACCAGACCAACAGAGGTCCCTGACTCTAAAGGGACCAAAATACAAGGCATGTATCTGAGATATCAGTTCAGTTCAGTTCAGTCACTCAGCCATGTCTGACTCTTTGCAACCCCATGGACTGCAACACACCAGGCCTCCCTGTCCATCACCAACCCCCACAGTTTACTCAAACTCATGTCCATTGAGTCGGTGATGCCATCCAACCACCTTATCCTCTGTCGTCCCCTTCTCCTCCTGCCTTCAATCTTTCCCAGCATCAGGGTCTGTTCAAAAGAGTCAGTTCTTCATATCAGGTGGCCAAAGTATTGGAATTTCAGCTTCAGCATCATTCCTTACAATGAATATTCAGGACTGATTTCTTTTAGAATGGACTGATTAGATCTCCTTGCAGTCCAAGGGACTCTCAAGAGTCTACTCCAACACCACAGTTCAAAAGCATCAATTCTTCCGAGATACCAATTTGGCTCAAAGAATAAGACAAGAATCTATCTCTTACATATAAATGGGAAGCCAGAGTCTTGGGATAAACTTCCCTAATCAGAATAGAAACACAGTTCAGAGCCAGACTCATGTTCTGACCCCTGGACAGAGGACTACAGGCTCTCTGCGTGTTGTCAGAATGAAGACTTGGGTGTTGCTGGCCCAGCAACTGAAAGAATGGTGGTCCCAGTTTGGAGGTCTGAGAGTTAGATTGGGCCATAAGCCTATATAACACTTTATGCTAATAAGAAAAAGGCATCCTGTGCACACAACGGTAAACCTGTTATCACAGCTCTCAGCAAGTGAACATCTTTATGTTCTTTATAAAAAGATGCCCATCCCAGTTGGGCACAGACTTGTGCAGGTCACAGTCTGGTATCTGGAACACAGCTAGATTCTAGCCACCTTCTTATTCCTCAATCAGCCACCCTTGGGCAGTCAACAACCTGTCCAACCATACCCAGATGACCTGGAAAGTATCATACAATGGCTTAACAGTAGGGGAAAGCCTGTTCTGGAAAAGTCTAGAATCAGGGGCAAGGAAAGGATTTTCCTTCTCTCCTCTAAGGTATAACCAAGCCTCATCCACGTACCCCATCAAACATAAAAAGTGGAATCAAGAGGAACGTGCATCAGCAGCTGATCAAAAGACTTATTTCCTCTCAGAAAGAACATTTCAATGTGAATTCAAGCTAAGTAATCTGAGAAACTCCAAAATAAATGCTTTGGCAAAAACATGCGTTTCAAGACTTTCTTTTCATAGACCAGTTATGTTCCTTCTTTGTTTTTTTCCAGGCCTGCCTAACAAGAGTTTTTATTATCTATGACCAAGTGGAAGATAAGTTGGACAGATGCAGCATTCCAAGGCCAAGATCCTCACAGCAGGTTTTATTTTTTTTCTAGAAGCAACATCTGGCTGTATGTCTCTTTTCCCCTTGGAGATGCAGCGGCTGTGGACGTGGCTGGCTGCTCAGTTTGTTTGCCGCTGTAGAACTGCATCCCAAGTTGTTTCTGGCATAAGCTGCAGCTGGGCAACATCTGACTTCGTCCTTCCGCAACCTCCTCCATCCTTTTATATAAAGCAGACCCCAAAGGAGTTGGGGCAAGATTCTGGATGATGTCAGCCCTCTGGCCCTATGCCCTCGGTAGACATTGAAAGTGAGGCCCAGTGGTGTAGGGACCAGCATTCTGTACCATGTGAAGGTTTAGGAAAGAGCATAATCCCATCAGTCAGGCAGGAGCTGGGGGCAAAAAATGAGTTTCTGTTCACAGGGGAGATGAAATGAAAAATATTTTTGGAGCATGGGACTTTCTTGTCAGTGATGCCTGAAGATAAAGAATGAAGAGAGGAACCTATAAAGATGCTCATGAGAGAAAGGAGGCCAACAGTCCCCAAGGGTTCCAGGAATACCTTTGAATTGGAAGAATTCCAGTCTGATAACTTTTTGAAAACAATGTTTTCATTTTCCAAATGATACATAGTCACTGAAGAAACTATAGAAAAAGAAAGTGAAAAATACACACCTAGAGAGAACGCTATTTCTATCATCCAAACTCAGCCCATTTAGGAGATTTCCTTCCTATCTTTTTTTTTTTTTCCTCCCAGTATATGGAATGAGGAGAGGATCGCCCTAGATTCACTCACACATGATATGTTTTTATATACATTATTTAGGTTCAGAGGTCACTGGAGAAACATTTTCAAAAAGGCAACAGAAACAGTAATAAATAAGTAAATAAAAATAAAGATTGGACTTAGATAATGAGAAGGAAGAAAAAGTTGACATAAACTGAAAGATTTATATGGACTGGGAAACTAGCAGGATGACAATACAAATAGTAGAAATTCTGAAGCTGGACCTTAGAGCTTGTCTAGTTCTTTGATACTCAAAGTGTGGTCCTCAAACCACCAGCATCATCTGGGAGTGTGTTAGTGTTAGGCGTGCAGAATCTCCTCCTCCACCCCAGACCTCCTGAATCAGAACCTGCATTTTCCAAAGACCTTTGGGGAGCTCATTTGTGCATTAGAGAGCAAGGATCATTGGTTTAGAACAATTTCCTCCCCTACCCAGAGAGGTAAAATCTGACCATAGTCACACACTTGTTAGCCACAGCCCTGATTTCTGTGTCTTTCTACTAAACCCAAATTGGTACTATCCAACTAGTAATAATAATAGATAATATTTATCAGTAACTATGTGCCAGGAATTATTCAAATTGTTTTACATTTAATCCTTATAACAACCCTGCTAGTGTCTCTATGTTATAAATGATTTTTAAATAACTTGCCCAAGGCCAGATAGTAATTGACAGAGCTGAGACAGAGCTCCATTACTTGAGCTCCTAACCACTGAACTGGATGGGTCGATGGACCATTTTGCTATACTTTAGTTTAGCTTATCTGACACACATCACACTTGAGTATGTTAGAGACCTACACAAGGGACAGTGTGCAGAGCTATATGGATCTGAACTGAAAAGTCTAGTTCCAAAGCCCCCACCTGCTCTTAATGAATCACTAGGCCAGCAAAACTGCAAAAGAGAACAGTACATCCTGCTGTCTGAAAATCACTACAGCCAGTGTAAGGAGTCTTAATCTGCAAGATGTCGCCTATATGTTAGGCTTCCTTTCTATTGAGTTTTCTATTATTTTCTATTTACCCATTATTGATTTCTTCTCCCAATTTATTCATTCACCTTAATCTTTTATCATGCCTAATTTTTCTTTATTAGTTATTATAGCACTGTATAGAAGACTATGTCAGAAGACAGTCTCTGCCCTCCTAGATTTTACAATGCAAAAAGAAAGATAAAGATTAAATAAATAATCATATGAAGTATAAATATAGTGATAATATATTAATATTGTTTATATGAATACGTTTAACTTCAAGTAGTGCTATGCGGAGAAGGCGAGGGCACCCCACTCCAGTATTCTTGCCTGGAAAATCCCATGGATGGAGGAGCCTGGTAGGCTGCAGTCCATGGGGTCGTGAAGAGTCAGACACGACTGAGTGACTTCACTTTCACTTTTCACTTTTCACTTTCCTGCATTGGAGAAGGAAATGGCAACCCACTCCAGTGTTCTTGCCTGGAGAATCGCAGGGACAGCGGAGCCTGGTAGGCTGCTGTCTATGGGGTCACACAGAGTCGGACAAGACTGAAGTGACTTAGCAGCAGTAGCAGGAGCAGTGCTATGAAGGAAAATTACAAGGGCTGAGAAAAACTAGCATGCGCTTGTGGCCTCATCTTGGAGTCAACCTTAGTCAGGTCTACACACTCCCTGCAATTTCACACACACATTACCTTCCTTCATCACTGTCTCTCCACCTAAACATCAAACTCATTTTACAAATAGTCACATTTTTTTCAAATCAGAAAGCTTTCTAACATCCCCATTAAATTCAGTACCTGAATTACTTTCCTACTGCTATTATAACTAATTACCACAAACTAAGTGGCTTAAAACAAATTTATTATTTTAAAGTTCTGGAGGTAAGTAGTCCAAAATGGATCACCCTGGTGGCTAAACTGCTAAAATCAAGGTGTGGCAGGACCTCGTTCCTTTTAGAGGTTCTCGAGGGGATTGACTTCCTGGCCTTTCCTGGCTTTTAGAGGCTCTCCTCTTCTAGCCAGCAGTTTTAACCCTGACCGCCACTTCTGTTGTCACATCTCCTTCTCTATGATTCTCCTACCCCCTCTTTCATTTATGGGAACCCCTTACATTGAGCCCATCTGGATAAGTCAGGATAATCTGCCTAACTCAAGATTCGTCACTTAATTCCATCTGCAAAGTTCCCTTTGCCATGTGTAATAACACAGGTTCAGGAGATTGGGAGGTGGATGTGTGTGGGGGTCGTTATCCTGCGACAACAGCAGGCTCATGCTGTGTCCCTCACCCTGTTCCTAGGCTGTGTCTGTACCTAGTAGCTTCATCCTATCACCACTGTCTCTTTCTCATTCTTTCCCCTCATAATACAACCACGTAATGATTCCAGTAACACACCAGCTAAACAGGAAGAAGGAAGCATAATGGGGCAACCTCTGAACCACACTTTTCCACTGCAGCATAGCCTTTCTCCTTTTTTTTTTCAAAGCAAGCTTTTGTCTTGGACTTGATTTTCTGAAAAAAGCCAAAACAGCACATTTCCTGATTCAGAATGTGCCTACAAAACAAAAGAAAGACTGTCATTTTTTCCAGGTAACTTTTATAAAGGAAAAAGTTACACTGAAACAGTTCGTTATATTGGTAGAGACATTGGGAAGGTTGATTAGAACGGATCAAAAGGAACTTCAACTCCAAAAATCTATCCCCAAAACAATTAGAGATGAAGCACAATGATGTACAATCATTTAAAAATGAAGAGGTGAAAACAACCTAATTATTCAAGGTTACAGGATTGAAAAAAAAAAAGATTGCAGGATTGAATTATTATATGTTTGTACAGTGGTTCACTCTGTAGCCTTTGAAATAATATTGTGATACATATTAAGTGACATGGAAATAGAGTAGTGATATCAATTTTCAGAACCATGCAGCATGGTTAATTAATATACGTGATTATGTTCAAAATTATATAACTAAGATAACCACGGCGTTCTTTTTTTTAGTTCTTTTGGCTTTATTTGTAATTTTCTAATTGTTCCACTATAACTTAGATTGCTAAGCCATAAAAAAGCAGAGCTTTTCAAGTAGGGTTTACTGATGAAATCATAGAGATATTTAATCATTAAAATAATAGCAATAATAACCAGAATGCATTTAGTTATTTTCATTTTGCGAAGCACATTCTTATGCAAATTTTATACCCACTAAATGATTTGGACACTAGCCAGGAATATTTATATCCTAAACAATCGATGAGAATCCACATGGCCATAAATAGCAGGCCCAAGATAGCTTTTACCATCTATCCCTCTCCCCATGATCCCCATGCTCTTGCAACACAGAACTTCCACCGTTCTTTCAAACGTGCCACACTATTGTCACCAGAGGACCTGTACACTGACTGTCCCCTCTGCTTGAAATACTCTTCCCACAGATCTTCACATGGCTGGCTCTTTCTTATCATTTAAGAATCAACTCAAATGGCACCTCCTCCTCCTCAAAGAAGTCTTTCCTCACTACCTCGACTAGAGTATTGGCCCCAGCCCTTCTCCCAGACAGTTCTTTCATGGTGCCTGTCTGAAATGATTTTCCCCTTTAAGGTGTCTGTTTGTTTACAGCGTGCATCTTCTCCCCACTCCCATCCTTTTCTTCCCCCAAAATGCATAGCACATGAAAACAAGGCTATTTTTTCTCTGTTCACTAATTCCTAGAACATGCCTCATACACAGGAGGTACTCAACACATTTTTTGTTAAATAAAAGAATTACCAGAAAACTGTATCTATTGCCTTATAGAACATGGGCTACAGGAGAGTTTTGTTTTCCTTTGCAGCACTCAATTCCTTACCATGATTCTGGAAGGTTCTTTACTTTTTTTTTAATAGTATCATCATGTACATAGAGTGAAATACACAGATCTTAAGTGTACAATTTGATGAATTTTGACAATTACATAGGCTCACTTAACCCCAACCAATATATATAGCTTTTAAATCACTCTAGCAAGTTTACTTTGCAAACCCTTCTAGGCGTCTCCACAGAGGCAATAATTATTCTGATTTCTATCACTATAGATTGGAACTCCCTGTTCTGGAGCTTCATATAAAAGAAATAATATAGTACTATGTTCTTTTTTTGGCTACATGCTTTCATTCATTATACTTCTAAGATCTGCCCATATTGTTGCATTTAGCAATAATTTATTCATTCTCAATACTGTGCAGTATTACATTGTATGAATATTTTTCTATTCTTTTATTTGCAGACATGTGCCTTAGTCCCAGTTTGGGGTATTATAAATAAAGCTGGTAAAAACGTCCTTGTATAAGTATTTTTGTTAATATCCATTTTCATTTTTCTTGGCGAAATAACCAGGAATAGGATTACTGGGCTATACAGTAATTATATAGTTTATACAAAAAAACCGTCAAACTGTTTCTCCAAAATAGCTGTGCTGTTTTACATTAACACCAGCAAAGCATGGAAGCTCTGTTGTTTCACATTCTCACTGACAGTTGGTGTTGTCAGTCTTTTTAACTTGGAACATTCTGGCAAGCATGACATGACATACCCGTGTGGTTCTAAATTGCACTCTCCTCATGACAAATCATGTTGAGTACCTTTCATGCATTTGTTGTTCATTTTTATACCTTCTGAATAAAATGCCTGCCTGTTCAGCTATTTTGCCCATTTTCTCATGTGGATGGTGTGGGTTTTCATTTTTCGCTATAGCAGGTGTTTTTTATATACTGGTTGTAAGTTCTTTGCCAGATGCATAGATTATAGCTACTGTCTCCTAGTCTGTGACTTACCTGTTCATTTCCTTAATGATGCCTATAGATAAATTGAGGCTTTCAACTGAAGTCCAGTTTATCTTTTTATTCTATAGCTAATGCTTTTTGTATCCCATGGGCTTCCCTGGTGGCTCAAAGGTTAAAGCGTCTGCCTGCAATGCAGGAGACCTGGGTTTGATCCCTGGGTTGGGACGATCCCCTGGAGAAGGAAATGGCAACCCATTCCAGTATTCTTGCCTGGAGAATCCCATGGACACAGGAGCCTGGTGGGCTACAGTCCACAGGGTCGCAAAAAGTCAGACACGACTGAGCGACTTCACTTCACTAAGAAATCTTCGTATGCCCCAAAGTCAGAAAAATACTGTCCCATTTTGAATCAATAGTATGTATGGTATATAGTAGGAATTGGTACTCATCTTTCTCATACACTTATCTTGTTCTTTCGGTACCATCTGCTGAAAAACCATCATTTTACCTAGAATTGCTATAGTGTCTTTGCTGAAAACTAATTGACCATTAAAAGAGAGTGGATCTATTTCTAAACTACTGTATTCCATAGGTCTATTTTTCTATCCTTAGTTTAATATCACGCTAGCTTGATTGCTGTATCTTCATAGTTAATCTTGGAATCGGGTAATGTAATTTCTCCAATTGTGTCCTTTTTTTTTAAGGACTATTAGTAATTTCTATTTCTTATACAAGTTTTATAAGTTGTATCTTTCAACTAAGTTATTGAATATCTTGACAGAGTTATTCATAATATTCTTCTATACTTTCAGTGTCTGAGATTTGTAGTTACGTCTTAACTTCCACTCCTGCTAATAATAATTTATAAGGTTTTTTTCCATCTTCATCAGTTTTGCTAGGAGAACATCAACCCTATTAATCCTTTAAGATTCAATTTGGGCTTTGTTGCTTTTCTCTATTTGGCTGTTGTGTCTGGTTACTTTAAAGATTTTCTCTTGTTTTAACTGATTTTTAGCAATTTGACTTGGATTGTCCAAGGTTTTCTTTAGAGTTTGTCAAGCCTCATGCATCTATGAGATAATGACTTTCATCATATTTGAAAAATTCTTTGCCCCATTTTCTCTCTCTTCTTCCTCCTCTTGTATTCCAAATGTGTCATGATTGTGGACTGCTTGAAATTATTCTACAGGTTACTCTTCTGAAACTTTTTCTAACCTCTTCACTTTCATTTGGGTAATTTTTATTGGAATGGTTTTAAGTGTACTGATCAACAATCAATGTCCTGTCTAGTTTGAACCCATACACTGCTATTTTTTAGTTCAGAAATTACCTTGCTCTAGTTACAAGTAAGAAACTACCCTTCATCTCTGACCCATGAGTTCTGTGACTTCTACCAACATCCATGAAATTGTGGTAGGCTCACTTGTTAGCTTGCAAATACATGGGCATGAATCAGAGCAAACTCTGGGAGATGGTTAAGGACAGGGAAGCCAGGCGTGCTGCAGTGCACAGGGTCAAAAGGAGTCAGACATGACTTAGCAACTGAACAAAACAACAACAGTAAAATCTCAGACCTTCACAGTCTGATAACCAGAATTTAAGCTAACAAGTGTTTGGAGACTGCAATTTAAGATATTATTTTATTCATCTTTATATTTAATTGTGGTAGAACCCTGGAATTCACTCCCACAGGAAGATGTGAAGCAATATTTCTCTCTGTTTTTTAGCTCTTCATCCATTGCAGCTTACTCAACAATCTTCAAGGATAGTGGGGATCAAGCAATTTGCTTTGGTCTCTAATCCTCTTCCAGATTCCAGTTCATTCCACCTGCCCATGTAATCATCTAAGGCTTGAGTGATTTCTTCTCATCCCTACAAGATTTCTCGGTCTATGGCAGGTTTGCAACACCATCTGCCCAAACAGAGACTGACGACTTGATCCAAGGTATAAAAGCTGCCACACGTATCTGTTCATCCATAAAGAACTCCTTCCTCTCTTTTTCTCCTTTTCTTTATTTCTTTCTCTCTTTCAACTAAGATGTAAGTTCTTCATAGGTTCCTGCATTCACCCTTCTCCACTAGCCCCATATAAAAAAATAATTTTTATTTTATCTGGCTTTTTAGCTGTTGTACCATCAGTTCAGTTCAGTCGCTCAGTCGTGTCCAACTCTGCGGCCCCATGAACTGTAGCACACCAGGCCTCCCTGTCCATCACCATCTCCAGAAACTTGCTCAAACTCATGTCCATCGAGTCGGTGATGCCATCCAACCATCTCATCCTCTGTTGTCCCTTCTCCTCCTGCCCTCAATCTTTCCCAGCATCAGGGTCTTTTCCAATGAGTCAGTTCTTCACATCAGGTGTCCAAAGTATTGGAGCTTCAGCTTCAGCATCAGTCTTTCCAAAGAATATTCAGGACTGATTTTCTTTAGGATTGACTGGTTGGATCTCCTTGCAGTCCAAGAGACTCTCAAGAGTCTTCTCCAACACCACAGTTCAAAAGCATCAATTCTTCATCACTCAGTTTTCTTTATGGTGCAACACTCATATCCATACCTGATTACTGGAAAAACCATAGTTTTGACTATATGAACCTTTGTTAGTAAAGTAATGTCTTTGCTTTTTAATATGATATCTAGGTTTGTCATAGATTTTCCTGCAAAGAGCTAGTGTCTCTTAATTTCATGGCTGCAGTCACCACCTGCAGTGATTTTTGAGCCCAAGAAAATAAAGTCTCTCACTATTTCTACTCTTTCCTCATCTATCTGCCTTGAAGTAATGGAACTGTTGTTGTACCATATCAGGGAGTAAATAGCTTTCCTATTCTTCTATATCACAACCAGAAGTTTCAACCCTGATTCTGATATATACCTTTGCAATGTAATGTATAAAAATTCCAAAGGTATTTTATACAAAAATTCAGGAGCTGTATCATTGTTCTTGGGTATATACATTTAAGGCCTTCCCTGGTAGTTCAGCTAGTAAAGAATCACCTGCTATGCAGGAGAATCCAGTTTGATTCCTGGGTTGGGAAGATCCCTTGGAGAAGGGATAGGTTACCCACTCATTTTCTTGGGCTTCTCTGGTGGTTCAGATGGTAAAGAATCCACCTGCAATGTGGGAGACCTGAGTTCAAACCCTGGGTTGGGAAGATCCCCTGGAGGAGGGCATGGTAACTCCCTCTGGTATTCTTGCCTGGAGAATCCCTATGGACAGAGGAGCCTGGCAAGCTACAGTCCATGGGGCCTAAAGAGTTGGACACAACTGAGCAACTAAGCATAGCACAGCACATATGTGTTTAAATTCAGCTCAACAACAACAACTTTTAGATGTAATCAACAAACTTTAACCACTAGGCTAGTGTAGTTAAGTGACAACTCACAGCTGCTGATGCTGGGAAAGATTGAAGGCAGGAGGAGAAGGGGACAACAAAGGAAGAGATTGTTGGATGGCATCACCACCTTGATGGACATGACTTTGAGCAAGCTCCAGGAGTTGGTGATGGACAGGCAAGCCTGGGGTGCTGCAGTCCATGAGGTTGCAAAGAGTCAGACATAGCTGAATGACTAAACTGAACTGAACTAACAGCTGCTAGCAGTGCTGCTCACTAAAACTCATTTTACTTTGCTTAGAATGATAATCCTCAGTGACCAAAAATGAGAAATTTAAGAGTTAGATTTGATTGCATGATTAAAACTAAGGACAGAAAGCAACTATAGAAACGATGTTAAGAAAAGGTCTTTCTTTTTATATCATCATATTGAAAAAGACATAAAAATGTTGAACTGAAGTTGTTGAAAATCAATAATTTAGCACAACAGGGATCATCCACCTTCAAAATTTGAAAATTTAGCTGTACACTATAGTAAAACCTCCTTAAAATGCTCCCACTGTTTTATGAGTTTGGTCTTTACTGAGAGTTGAATTCATCCTACGGGACCCATGGGTAAGTAAATAGAGACTTTATTTCCCATCAGATCAGAGACCATAGCAGAGCAAGCCATGGTTTTTTTAAGCACCCCTTCCCACAAAACTGGAAAAGACTGATCTTCTACCAACTAACCTCGTGCCTCTTTAGTTATAATAGCACCCACTACTACTCAACTTTATTGGTTAGGAATTTTCTCACTTCCTCTGTAGTATAAAAGTACTTTATCTCAAGAAACATCCATGAGCATCTACTGCATATCTAACATAAATGCAACGCTAAGGGTGTGAGAGTAAATGGGATGCACTCACTGCCCTTGAAGATTTCAGGACGATCTTATCTCAGGTTACCACCTGAAATTTCAGCTCCTCTCAGTCCCCTCCCCTTCCATGTTCCCAATCCCAATCAATCCCATTGCCTGTCATCCCCAGTAAAATTTACTTCCCACTGCTGACTGCCTTCCACACCCCTGACTCCGATTTGAAACAATACTGGCCCCTCTACCTTGTGCTGGAAAGCTTGAGCTCAGTGTTTCTCACAGACTCTCCTTCTGAATTCAGAGGCATCCTAACCCCAAGATCCAGATCTTTTTATTCAGGGAGCATATCCTCTTGGTTACACTCCAGAGGAAGTCATTCCCAACCTTGAGTGCCCTCAAGTAAATACAACTAATATATGCTCACTCATTAAGCCTCCTAGTTCATTGAACACACCCCAAAATGTAACACATTATACCATAGGAAGCTAATGGTATGTATCACCCACTCAGAACCAGACATTCTTCCTTAGTCTTTTAGTCTAATCCTGCACGCTCCCTGTCCTGATCTTCCCTTAGGGTAGAATAAAAATAAGAAGACCACAGATCCCATGTAGTGCCTATGTAAATTTCAGACCTGGATCAGAGGATGTCTCAGACTTTAATTTCCCTAGATGCTTTCCAATCCTAGATTTTGAGAAATAGAATTGCCTAGTATTCGTGGTAAACTGTTCAGAGAGATGGACACAACAGTAGCTCCCATCTCATCAGTTCAGTCCAGTTCAGTTCAGTCACTCAGTCATGTCTGACTCTTTGTGACCTTATGGACTGCAGTATGCCAGGCCTCCCTGTCCATCACCAACTCCCAGAATCTACTCAAACACATGTCCCATCTCATACACCTTTTGCAATTAGAGTTTTCTACTACTCTCATGAAGCTATGGAGCCTCCCATGAGATCTGCACTGACCCTCTGACTTGATTTTACCTAAAGACTGCAGTAGAAGTGAAGATGTGTGCCTTCTAATACCAGGCTTTCAGAGACCTTGTACCTTCTAATTCTATGATACTGGAACACTCCCTATTGGAATCCTGTCTCACATGCCTTAAGGAAGCCTAAGCTAATCACATGGGGAAGCCACAAGATAAAGAATCATAGTGTCCCAATTGCAACTTCAACTGAACCTGGACTTGAGCCAATCTGACATCTGAAGGTAGCCATATGAGTGACGCCAGACAACAGAAGAACTGCCCAGCCAATCCACAGAATCATAAAAAATAGGTACATTTTGGGATGGTTGTTACACAGCAGTGAAAACTGAAATACTATTTAAGGGCATTATTTAAGGAACAACAGTGTCTGGGTTTGTTTCGCACTTACTCTTTCAGTTATTAGCTTTTTAGCCTTAGGCAAGTTATCCAACCTCTCTATGGAATTAAATGTCGACCTCTTTTTTCACAGTAATATAATTTTCCTTGGTACACAACAACTCAGCTAGACCTCATTTTCAAGCCTCCCTTACATTTAGTCACTATGCAGCTAACCAATGTGAGCAGAATACACATTTACCATTTCTTGGCCTGGACCTTAAGACATTAGACATGCACTTCTTCATACTCTCTTCCCTTTCTGCAGGACTGGATAATGGATGTGCCCATAACCTGACTTCAGCCATGCAACAACAAAGGCAATCTCCTAGAAGACAGTGCAGAAACAAGGTGAAAGGAAACTGGTTCCCTGAATGGCTACATGGAACAGAAATATCCACCTAGACCATAGCACAAGGGAAATAGGCTTCTATATTCTTTAAACGAAGATCATGACATCTGGTCCCATCACTTCATGGCAAATAAATGGGGAAAAAATGGAAACAGTGAGAGACTTTATTTTCTTGGGCTCCAAAATCACTGAAGACAATGACTGCAGCCATGAAATTAAAAGATGCTTGTTCCTTGGAAGAAAAGCTATGACAAACCTAGACAGTGTGTTGAAAAGCAGAGACATTACTTTGCTGACAAAGGTCCGTATAGTCAAATATATGATTTTGCCTTGTGAGAGTTGGACCATAAAGAAGGCTGAAGACTGAAGAACTGATGTTTTCAAACTGTGGTGTTGGAGAAGACTCTTGAGAATCATTGGACTGCAAGGAGATGAAACCAGTCAATCCCAAAGGAAATCAACTTTGAATATTAATTGGAAGAACTGATACTGAAACTGAAGCTCCAATACTTTGGCCACCTGATACAAAAAGCCAGCTCATTGGAAAAGACCCTGATGCTGGGAAAGATTGAGGGCAGGAAAAGAAGGGGACAACAAAGGATGAGATGGTTGGATGGCATCATCCACTCAATGGACATGAGTCTGAGTAAACTCCGGGAGATGGTGAAGGACAGGGAAGCTTGGCATGCTGTAGTCCATGGGGTCACAAAGAGTTGGACGTGACTGAGCAACTGAACAGCAATGACTCTTTAAACTGAAGTAGTATTCAGTTTCCTTGTTACAGTATCTTAGTCTTTACCTAATATAATCTCTGTGCCTTAGCTTTAAATAATGCTTGAGGGCAATTTGAAATTGGTTGGCATTCCTTCCATGAAAGGAAAATACCAGGAACATTATAAAAATTATTAGTGTCTTTCAGTATTCCCCCACAGGAAAAGTGTCTTGCTGTAACTGAACACTAGAAGAGAGTCTAAGACCATGTTTTGCAAGAAAACATCTTATAATTTATTATAAAATACAATGTATTCAAGGCCACAAAATCTTTTTCTGTAGTTTTTAGTTGAAAGATATTCTAAGAGCACTCAAAGTATTCAATCTATTATTGGGCGAGGATTAGTTGCTATTGTCAGCAATGTTTATTTTTGAAATGTCCAGTCTCAGTACTTGACCAGATGAGGTGAGGTGATGGATGGTAAACATTTTCTAATTTATTAGTTCTATATAAGGCAATTGGTTACCAGATGTGATACACTACTAAAGAGCATAAGATATACTTGTCTATCTTGTAATCCATTTCATTGCCTTGTGGGTGACCCATGATTGTGGGTCAATCATGAAGACAATATGATTGAATGGAATACATTTTCTATAATTATTTTTAACCCGGTGGAACTCATTTGAGAATTAAGCAGATAGAAATACAGGACAAGGAGGCCAATTTTTATGGGAGGGGATTAAGCACAAGTACCTTATTTGAATATTCATGCTTAAAAGGAATTCTCTCTGAAATCTCTGTCATTTAGAGCAGTCCTTATACAGCAGGAATTTTGGTAAACTTGTTATAACCTTTGAGCAGGTATAGAACAAGATAAAATGTGGCCCAATGTTTATCAGTCTGAAAAAAATCACAAAACTGTACTACTTTATGTGAGTCTGCCAAAATTTGTACTGGATGACACATTAGAAGTTTATAAAATAAAAATATGCAAAAGCCTTATGTTATTTTTCATGTTTTATGGCTGTTACAGAATTTGTATTAAAATTGATGATAACAAGTCTAAGAGAATAAGACTTTAATGCAAGAATAAAACGAAAACAAGCATTGTTGTACGTTTATTCACAGATATATGACTAGATTCTTAAAGTTTTAAGATCTGTCTGGCATTCTAAGATTGGTAAGTGTTGGAAATGTGACACGAGGTATAAAAGCCAATAACCTAATCCAGGATATTCATGAAAGTGAAAGTTGCTCAGTCATCTCTGACTGTTTGTGACCCCATGGACTATGCAGTCAATGGAATTCTCCAGGCCAGAACACTGGAGTGGGCAGCCTTTCCCTTTTACAGGGGATCTCACCAACTAGGGATTGAACCCAGGTCTCCCGCATTGCAGGCAGATTCTTACCAGCTGAGCCAACAGAGAAGTTAGGAATGTTAAAATCCTTATGAAGAGGGAAAATAAGGCAATGATAACGTATATAAAATAGTGTGAATGTATATTGAATAATACTCAGACAGCCTTTCTTTGGACAGCCTCTATTTGGTTATTAGGGAAAGCAGGGGTGGTATAGAGACCAGATGTTATCTTCTGTCTTCCAGAATGGGCTGGAACCACATCAGGAATTTGATCTGGTGCCACCACTCTTCCAGCTTAACCCCATGGTGTGACTGAGAGATTTAGACAAATGCAGCTTAGAGGCTGAACAAATTAATATGGGTTCCATGCCAGGTTCAGTTAACTTGCTTCTAGATTCCTAGTTTATCTTTCTCCCAAGAATCTGGCAATTAAAAAATCAGGCTTTGAGTTGTAGCTTTGAAGGGAAAAGCGTTACCTTAAATTTTAACTCTCTCAGATTTACTTTAACTCTTTACAATTACTTCATATTATAAAGGGACAAAGTGTAACTTTATTCTGAGGAGTCCAGCAAGTGTAGTTTAATGAAGTGACCAAAGTTAACATCACCAATAATCAAGTTAACTGGATCATTTGCCTCCTAACATGGTGCACTGGGAATAATACAGTTCTAACTGCATTAACGAGCTTATCCATAAAACAGAAAGACTTATAGGAGTAGAAAATAAACTTATAATTAACAGGGAGTAAGGAGGGGGGATAAATTGGAAGACTGGGGTTGATATATACACACTACTTATACCAAATGAATAACTAAAAGGACCTACTATATAGGGCAAGGAACTCTACTCAGTACTCTGTAATGACTATATAGCAAAAGAATTTTTAAGAGTTGATATGTTTCTATATATAACTGATTCACTTTGCTGTACCCTGTACCCCTGAAATTAACACAACATTGTAAATCAACTATACTCCAACAAAAATGTTTTTAAATACAAACCCTAACTTATATAGTATTCCTACCAAAAAATGCATAACCTGAGCCTGATCCTAAGAAAACATCAGCTGAACCTGAAGTGAGGAGCATTTTATAAATATCAATCTATATTCTTCAAAACTTACATCTTAAAATACAAATAAAGAATAAGGAACTGCTCAAAGTAGAGGATTTAAAGAGATATGATGACTAAATGAAATGCATGATCTTAGATTGAATTCTCTACTGAAGGGTTGTAGGGAGGGGAAGGACTGCTATGAAGAAACTTGAATATAGGCTGCAAATTATGAAATGGTGTTATAAAGATGCTGTTATTTTCTGAATGTAACCATTGCACTAGAGTCATGCATGAGAATGAGCTTATTCTTAGGAAATACAATATTTAAGTATTTAGGAGTAAAGGAATATAAAATCTGCAACATATTCTCAAAAGATGCAAGAAATACCATATAAACAAAGAGGGGGGTGACACAATAAAGCAAATGTCACAAAATGTTAATAATTGGTAAATCTGAATTACCAATGCATGGGAGTTCTTTCTAAAATTCTTTCAATTTTTATTTAAAGTTATTCTAAATTGTAAAGTATTTAACCCTATTTTTAAAACACAAGGTTATTAAGACATGAAAGACATGAAAAGTTATTGTTTTTAGAGTTTTGCCAAGAGAACGCACTGGTCATAGCAAACACTCTCTTCCAACAACACAGGAGAAGACTCTACACATGGACATCACCAGATGGTCAACACCGAAATCAGATTGATTATATTCTTTGCAGCCAAAGATGGAGAAGCTCTATACAGTCAGCAAAAACAAGACTGGAAGCTGACTGTGGCTCAGATCATGAACTCCTTATTGCCAAATTCAGACTTAAATTGAAGAAAGTAGGGAAAACCACTAGACCATTCAGGTATGATCTAAATCAAATTCCTTATGATTATACAGTGGAAGTGAGAAATAGATTTAAGGGCCTAGATCTGATAGACAGAGTGCCTGATGAACTATGGACAGAGGTTCATGACACTGTACAGGAGACAGGGATCAAGACCATCCCCATGGAAAAGAAATGCAAAAAAGCAAAATGGCTGTCTGGGGAGGCCTTACAAATAGCTGTGAAAAGAAGAGAAGTGCAAAGCAAAAGAGAAAAGGAAAGATATAAGCATCTGTATGCAGAGTTCCAACGAATAGCAAGAAGAGATAAGGAAGCCTTCCTCAGCAATCAATGCAAAGAAATAGAGGAAAACAACAGAATGGGAAAGACTAGAGATCTCTTCAAGAAAATCAGAGATACCAAGGGAACATTTCATGCAAGGATGGGCTCGATAAAGGACAGAAATGGTATGGACCCAACAGAAGCAGAAGATATTAAGAAGAGATGGCAAGAATACACAGAAGAACTGTACAAAAAAAAGATCTTCAAGACCAAGATAATCACGATGGTGTGATCACTCACCTAGAGCCAGACATCCTGGAATGTGAAGTCAAAAGGGCCTTAGAAAGCATCACGACGAACAAAGCTAGTGGAGGTGATGGAATTTCAGTTGAGCTATTTCAAATCCTGGAAGGTGATGCTGTGAAAGTGCTGCACTCAATATGTCAGCAAATTTGGAAAACTCAGCAGTGGTCACAGGACTGGAAAAGGTCAGTTTTCATTCCAATCCCAAAGAAAGGCAATGCAAAAGAATGCTCAAACTACCACACAATTACACTCATCTCACACGCTAGTAAAGTAATGCTCAAAATTCTCCAAGCCAGGCTTCAGCAATACATGAACCGTGAACTTCCTGATGTTCAAGCTGGTTTTAGAAAAGGCATAGGAACCAGAGATCAAATTGCCAACATCTGCTGGATCATGGAAAAAGCAAGAGAGTTCCAGAAAAACAGCTATTTCTGCTTTTTTAACTATGCCAAAGCCTTTGACTGTGTGGATCACAATAAACCGTGGAAAATTCTGAAAGAGATGGGAATACTAGACCACCTGACCTGCCTCTTGAGAAACCTATATGCAGGTCAGGAAGCAACAGTTATAACTGGACATGGAACAACAGACTGGTTCCAAATAGGAAAAGGAATACGTCAAGGCTGTATATTGTCACCCTGCTTATTTAACTTCTATGCAGAGTACATCATGAGAAACGCTGGGGGGCAGAGAAGCACAAGCTGGAATCAAAATTGCCGGGAGAAATATCAATAACCTCAGATATGCAGATGACACCCTTATGGTAGAAAGTGAAGAGGAGCTAAAAAGCCTCTTGATGAATGTGAAAGAGGAGAGTGAAAAAGTTGGCTTAAAGCTCAACGTTCAGAAAACGAAGATCATGGCATCTGGTCCCATCACTTCATGGGAAACAGTGGAAACAGTGTCAGACTTTATTTTGGGAGGCTCCAAAATCACTGCAGATGGTGATTTCAGCCATGAAATTAAAAGACGCTTACTCCTTGGAAGGAAAGTTATGACCAACCTAGATAGCATATTGAAAAGCAGAGACATTACTTTGCCAACAAAGGTCCATCTAGTCAAGGCTATGGTTTTTCCTGTGGTCATGTATGGATGAGAGTTGGACTGTGAAGAAAGCTGAGCACCGAAGAATTGATGCTTTTGAACTGTGGTGTTGGAAAAGACTCTTGAGAGTCCCTTGGACTTCAAGGAGATCCAAACAGTCCATCTTAAAGGAGATCAGTCCTGGGTGTTCTTGGAAGGACTGATGCTAAAGCTGAAACTCCAATACTTTGGCCACCTCATGCAAATAGTTGACTCATTGGAAAAAGACTCTGATGGTGGGAGGGATTGGGGGCAGGAGGAGAAGGGGACGACACAGGATGAGATGGTTGCATGGCATCACCAACTCAATGGACGTGAGTCCGAGTGAACTCCGGAAGATGGTGATGGACAGGGAGGCCTGGGTTGCTGCAATTCATGGGGTCTCAAAGAGTCGGACACGACTGAGCGACTGAACTGAACTGAACTGAATACACTCTATCTGGGTTAATAATATTAGGGAGTCCTAACACTACACGGGATTGCAAAGAGTCAGACATGACTGAGACTGAACTGACTGAGAACAACAACAACAAAAAAGATGTTTATCTCTTAGCAAACTAAGAATACAGATCATTAGAGCTACTCATTGAACATACAGTTTTAAGTGTTCATGGACATGTTCAAAATAGACACTTTTCCAGAGTGTTTTTCCATTTGTTTTTATTTTTCATGGCCATGTCACTTGGCATGTGGGATCTTAATTTCCCAACCAAGGATTGAAACCAAGGACCCTGCCGCGGAAGGGCAGAATATTAATGACTGGGCCACCAGGGAAGTCCCCAGAGTGTTGTTCTTCCCTGGTAGTTTCACTGGAAATGTCTGAGGATTGAGATTGTTTCAAGTGGATGCCATTAACCACCTAACATCCAGAAAGATAAACTTTGAAAAGCAGGCGTCTGTACTATACATGTTGTTCAGTCACTAAGTCACGTCTGACTCTTTGTGACCCCGTGCACTGCACACGCTAGGCTTCCCTGTCCTTCACTATCTCCCAGAGTTTGTTCCCAACTCATGTACATTGAGTTGGTGATGCTATCTAACCACCTCATCCTGTCACCCCTTCTCCTTCTGTCCTCAGTCTTTCCCAGGATCAGAGTCTTTTCCAGTAAGTCGGCTCTTCACTTCAGGTGGCCAAAGTATTGGAGTTTTAGTTTCAGTATCAGTCCTTCCAATGAATATTCAGAGTTTATTTCCCTGAGGAGTGACTGGTTTGATCTTCTTGCAGTCCGAGGGACTCTCCAAAGTCTTCTCCAGCACCACAGTTTGAAAGCATCAATTCTTTGGCACTCAATCTTCACATCTGTACATGACTACTAGAAAACCATACCTTTGACTATACCTTTGTTGGCAAAGTGATGTATTTGCTTTTTAATATATTAAGTTTGTCATGGAGGAGAGTGAAAAAGCTGGCTTAAAACTCAACATTAAAAAAACTAAGATCATGGTATCTGGTTCCATCATTTCATGGAAAATAGAAGGGGAAAAGATGGAAACAGTGACAGACTTTATTTTCTTGGGCTCCAAATCACCACAGGTGGAGACTGCAGCCATGAAATTAAAGGCTTGATCCTTAGAAGGAAAGCTTGACAAACCTAGACAGCGTACTATGCATGGTGCCCTCCAAATCCAAAGATCCATGGCTCCTCTACAAAGTCATTCAGCATCATTGGGCCCCCATTGCATGTCAGATGCCACATTGTTTGTGGGCTGATTCACAACACAACCATAGTTTCCAATAAGCTGTCAGTTCATAAATAGATCACTTCCAGCCCAGACCTCTCTCCTGAGCTGCAACTCCACATGGGCCACAGCCTACTCTATCTCTTCACTGGATGCCTGACAGACATCTTAGCCTGCACCTGCCAAACTGCACTCTAAACCTGTGTATCCTCCAGTCTTTCTCTCTTTCAATAAATATGGAATCCTTCTAGTTGATTCGGGGAGAAATATTGGAGTCACCTTCACCATCTTCCATTGTATCACCATGACAGCCTAACCATTACCAAATCCGCTTGATCCTATCTCTAAATATATCTTCACCTACTTTTTTCATCTCCATCTAAGAAAGACAAATAATTTAGTGATTAAGATCATGAAGTATGGAATCAGATTACTTGGATTGAAATCCAAGCTCCAATCTCTCAGCTGCGTGTCCCTAGACATGTTGCTTTGCTTCATTGTGCCTCAGTTTCTTTATCTGTAAAATTGGTATCAGTAATAGTATCTATTTCTTTTGAATTTATTTTATTTTTGACTGTACTGGGTCCTTGTTGCTGCACAGGCTTTCTCTAGTTGCAGCTGCTGCTGCTGCTGCTAAGTCACTTCAGTCGTGTCCGACTCTGTGCGACCCCATAGACAGCAGCCCACCAGGCTCCCCCGTCCCTGGGATTCTCCAAGCAAGAACACTGGAGTTGTTGCCATTTTCTTCTCCAGGGCATGAAAGTGAAAAGTGAAAGTGAAGTTGCTCTGTCGTGTCCAACTCTTAGCAACCCCATGGACTGCAGCCTCCCAGGCTCCTCCATCTATGGGATTTTCCAGGCAAGCGTACTGGAGTGGGGTGCCATTGCCTTCTGCCAGTTGCAGCAAGCAGGGTCTACTCTCTAGTTGCTCTGTGTAGGCTTCTCGTTGCAATGGCTTCTCTTGTTGCAAAGCCTCTAGGGCATGCAGGCTTCAGTAGTTGCAGCTCTCAGGCTCAGCAGTTGTGGCTCACAGGCAATAAAGTGTGTGCTCAGTAGCTGTGGTGCACAGGCTTAGTTGCTCCATGGCACGTGGAATCTTCCCAGACCAGGGGTCAAATCTTTGTCCCCTGCATTGGCAGGCAGATTCTTAGCCACTAAACCACAGGGCAGCCCTATTTCATAGGATTATTATAGTAACTACTCAGTAAATGCTGACTACTACCGTCTCCTTTGCCACCACTCTGATCCAAATAATCATCACCTGTCAGCCTCTAATTCCACAGTTGTACCTCTCTGATCAATACTACTAGAGGATCTGTATTTGAAACCATGATAAAAGTATGTTATTTCCCTGCTTAATGTGTTTCAGTGGCTTTCCACTGCCCTTGATTATAATCTGAACACATTTCCAAAGGCTACATGTCCCTGCATGACCGAGCCTAGTGATTCTCCAAATTTTGACAGCTGAAGACCACATGATGGGCAGTCAGTTGGCACAGTGCTACAAATTTCAGGTTAAAAAAAAGACAAAACTCATCCCAATATTAAAGAATAAAAATATAACTTTAAAATAACAATTACATGTAAGTGAGAAGTAGAATATTGTTTGCAGTTTTTTACTAAGTCATCCAGCTCCATGGCAACTTTCATCAGTTTCCATCCAATATAGGTGACTTATTTTCTTCTACTTTATCTCTAATAAGCTGTACTATCCTAAATCACAACTGTATCACGATTGTAGATATCAGGAATGGCAATCAAGGATGGACCTGTCAGAGCACTTAAAACTGAATTAAGCAGAGAATCCAAAAATTACATGATAATTTTTTGCTCAAGATCACTTTCAAAGCTCTGTCAGATGCTAAGTGAAGGAGTACATCAGACATGAGAGCAGAAAGGTTAGCAATTTGAACCAATTTCAAATCTGACAGCATCCAGTTCTAACAGCATCTATTCATGTTCTAGTATAGCATTTAGATATGGTTTGCAAATAATACATAATCATTTTTATCTGGGCCCAGTGAAGAACATCATCATGTGCTGGCGGGGGAAAAAAAAAAAAAAAAAACAGGTTCTCAGCAGTGGAGACTTCTTCACTATAGGTCAATCTTTGTAATGAATCCTGCCATTTTACATTTAAAATCTTGAAATGTTGGCTTTCAAATAATGGATCAGGCTGTTTGAGATTCTGATATCACTGAGATACACCACTTGAAAATAGATTTCAGTGATAAAGCTGTCATTATCAGATCATCAAGAAGAAATACTTTTATCTCTTTCCTCATTGCAAAAGCTTGTGAACACCTTTCCTCTCACCAACAATTCTCTGTCTTCTGAATCTTTATTTTCCTATTTATTAGGTCATTATCACTGGCATAAAAAACTATGCTGTTATTCCTTTATTTAAAAGAGTAAGAACTGGGACCTCCCTAGTAGTTCAGTGGTTAAGACTCCATACTTCCCCCACAAGGGACACTGGTTCAGTCCCTGGTTATGGAAACTTAGATCCGGCATGCTTCACGGAGTGGCCAAATAAAAACATAAAATAAAATATCTTTTTAAAAAAGAATAAGAAACTTTAATTTCTCTGATCTATCTTTTAAACCTCTCCAGTCAGTTTTAGGTTCCCATAAACGTCACCAAAATCACTTTTGTCAAGATTACCAGGGACACTGACATTGCAAAATCCCATAGTCAGTTGTCAGTCCTCCTCTTACTTGAATGTTAGCAGCATTTGGCACTGTTGATTACTACATCCTCGGGAAACACCTTCCTCACTTGGTCTCCTGGATACCATGTGCTCTTAGGTTCCTCCTTGAGGGGCTCTCCTTGCTCCCTTCAATCTCCTTTGTGCTTCTAAACTTAAGAGGGTTCTCCTTTCTCCAGGGAGGCAAATCTACACCCTAAGCCTCAGTTCTCCCTTAAAATCCAGGACCAAATATGTCTCTATCCAATAGATATACCATTTCCAAAACTGAAGTCTTGACCTTAGTTACTCTTAAATCTCCACTCGCAGTCCCAGTTAATGGAAGTGTTATCTTTCTGGTTTCTCAGGCCAGAATCATCAGGGTTCATCTTTGATTCATTTTGTTCTCTCACAGACTGCATACAATCCTTCAGATCACTATTGTATCCAGAACACAACCTCTTCTCTCATTTTCTCTCTGGCCCAAGCCACCAACATATTTCAACTGGATTATTGCTACTGATCTCCTTGCTTTCATCCTCCAGTAACTTCCAGTCTATGTTCCTCACAGAAGCTAGGGTGATCATTTTAAAATATGCCCAGTTAGAAGCCACAGAAATGTGTAAGAGCAGATACAGAGTTCCAGAGAATAGCAAGGAGAGATAAGAAAGACTTCTTAAGTGAACAATGCAAAGAAATAGAGGAAAACAGTAGAGTGGGAAAGACTAGACATTTCTTCAAGAAAATTGGAGATACCAAGAGAACATTGCATGCAAAGATGGGCACAATAAAGGACAGAAACTGTAAGGACCTAATAGAAGCAGAAGAGATTAAGAAGAGCTGGCAAGAATATACGGAAGAACAAAAAAGATCTTAATGACCCAGATAACTTACAATGGCGTGATCACTCACTTAGAGCCAGATCCTGGAGTGTGAAGTCAAGTGCGCCTTAGGAAATATCACTACGAACAAAACTAGTGGAGGTGATGGAATTTCAGCTGAGCTATTTCAAATCCTACAAGATGATGCTGTGAAAGTGCCACAGTAAATATGCCAGCAAATTGGGAAAACTCAGCAGGGACCACAGGACTGGAAAAGGTCAGTTTTCATTCCAATCCCAAAGAAGGGTAATGCCAAAGAGTGTGCAAACTACCGCACAATTGCACTCATCTCACACGCCAGCAAGGTAATGCACAAAACCCTTCAAGCTAGGCTTCAACAGGACACGAACGCAGAGCTTCCAGATGTACAAGCTGGACTTAGGAAAGGCAGAGGAACCAGCAACCAAATGCCAACATCCATTGGATCACAGAAAAAGCAAGAAAATTCCAGAAAAACACCTGCTTCATTGGCTATGCTAAAGCCTTTGATGGTGTGGATCACAACAAACTGTGGGAAATTCTGAAAGAGATGGGAATATCAGACCACCTTACCTGCTTCCTGAGAAACCTGTATGCAGGTCAAGAAGCAACAGTTAGAACCATACATGGAACAATGGACTGGTACAAAATTGGGAAAGGAGTACATCAAGGCTGTATATTGTCTCATTGCTTACTTAACTTATATGTAGTGTACATCATATGAAAGGCCAGGCTGGATGAAGCACAAGCTGGAATCACGATTGCTGGGAGAAATATCAATAACCACAGATATGCAGATGACACTACCCTTATGGCAGAAAGCGAAGAGGAACTAAAGAGCCTCGTGATGAAGGTGAAAGAGGAGAGTGAAAAAGCTGACTTAAACTCAACATTCAAAAAACAAAGATCATGGCATCTGGTCCCATCACTTCATGGCAAAAGGATGGGAAACAATGGAAACAGTGATAGAGTTTATAGTCTTAGGCTCCAAAATCACTGTGGATATTAACTACAGCCATGAAATTAAAAGATGCTGCTGCTACTGCTGCTAAGTCGCTTCAGTCGTGTACGACTGTGCGACCCCATAGACAGCAGCCCACCAGGCTCCCTCATCCCTGGGATTCTCTAGGCAAGAATACTGGAATGGGTTTCCATTTCCTTCTCCAATGCATGAAAGTGATAAGTCAAAGTGAAGTCGCTCAGTCGTGTCCGACTCTTCGCGACCCCATGGACTTCAGCCCACCAGGCTCCTCCGTCCATGGGATTTTCCAGGCAAGAGTAGGGTGCCATTGCCTTCTCCAATTTTTTTTTTCCGCCCTAGTAACATGTTACTTTTTATAACATCAAATCAAAAGGTAAATTGAAAAGAATAATTGTGTTAAAGCTTAGACAAATTTTACTTCAGTGAGATTCATAGCTCTAAGTTACATGTCTTTTTAATTAATCTTCACTTTCCTATTTCTCTGACTCAGTAATAAGCTGAGAGTCTGCCTACTTTGCTTCACTAGCAATGCTGGACTGGTTCTCATGAGCCAGTAATCTTTTCTTTCTCCTTCAGTACCTACACTCTTCTAACAATTAACATTAGCTGAAAGATTTTGAAATCATGGAAGCCTGGATTTCAGTGTTGGCTCTGCCACAAATCACACTCAGAGTGAATTACTGTCTTTATTTCCTCTCTGAAAATGTATTATCTGCCTCACAGAGTTGTTGAGAAACTATAATGAGAGAGTACAATAAGCGCATGCTGCTGCTGCTGCTGCTGAGTATCTTCAGTCGTGTCCGACTCTGTGCAAGCCAAGAGACGGCAGCCCACCAGGCTCCTCCATCCCTAGGATTCTCCAGGCAAGATGCTTGCTCCTTGGAAGCAAAGCTATGACCAACCTAGACAGCATATGAAAAAGCAGAGACATTACTTTGCTGACAATGGTCCATATAGTCAAAGTTATGGTTTTTCCAGTAGTCATGTATAGCTGTGAGAGTTGGACCATAAAGAAGGCTGAGCCCTGAAGAACTGATGTTTTTGAATTGTAGTCCTGGGGAAGACTCTGGAGCATCTCTTGGACAGTAAGGAGATCCAACGAGTCAATCCTAAAGGATATCAGTCCTGAATCTTTATTGGAAGGACTGATGCTGAAGCTGAAACTCCAATACTTTGGCCACCTGATGCAAAGAGCTAACTCACTAGAAAAGACTCTGATGCTGGGTAAGATTGAAGGCAGGAGGAGAAGGGGATGACAGGATGAGATGGTTGGATGGCATCACTGACTCAACGGACATGCTGCTGCTGCTAAGTCGCTTCAGTCATGTCCGACTGTGCAACCCCTAGACGGAAGCCCACCAGGCTCCTCCATCCCTGAGATTCTCCAGGCAAGAACACTGGAGTGGGTTGCCATTTCCTTCTCCAATGCATGAAAGTGAAAAGCAAAAGTGAAGTCACTCAGTCGTGTCTGTCTCTTAATGACCCCATGGACTGCAGCCTACCAGGCTCCTCCGCCCATGGGACTTTCCAGACAAGAGTACAGGAGTGGGTTGCCACTACCTTATCTAATGGACATGAGTTTGAGCAAACTCCGGGAGGTGGTAAAGGATGGGAAAGCCTGGTATGCTGCAGTCCATGATGTCGCAAAGAGTCAGACACAACTGTGCAACTGAACAAGAACAAGTGCCCCATAGAATAGCCCTCTTCTTCTCCAATTCCTCATTTGATTTTTCCAGCAGAACTGTGAGAGGAGCTATGTCATTCCAGCGTCAATTGTAGAATTATGTCTGAGGTTAAGAAAAGGCTTAAAGAAAGACAGTGGGAAATCTAAATTTCTGTAAAGTTATATCAAACCAATTGAACTGTCACTTCATTTTATGGAATCTGCTTCTTTCAGTATACTCAGGCCTGCATCTAAAATCGCAGAAAGTTTACCTAATCAGGCTTCACAAATCCCATCCCCTCAACCAGATATTGAAAGTTCACATTTACTCGAAGGGAGCTTTCCCTAATGACATAAAGGGAATTTAAACATTTTTTTTAAAAAGATCTTCAGTCCAGAATAATTTAAGATTTAAGCATTGTACTGATTCCAGTGGTTTAAGAAATACTAGGAATAACTATATGAGACAGATGTTAACTGAAGGAAAAAGAACTTTAGAAATGGATATAGTTATTCCCCTGCAATGTTGTTATTCATCCAATTGATTTGGTCTGGTAACAGTGTCTCTCATGTTTTCATGGCATAGAGAACATGATGGCTTAATTTTCTGAACATATATTGTATCCAAAATACATTTCAAAGAAGGAATACAGTGGGGAAAATTGTATTTAGTTTTTGTTTATTTTTTTTAAGTGGTATCAAAGGTAGTCAATACACCTGACAATAAGTTTTTGTACCCAAAGCAGGAGGAAATAGACACTCCCTATTATGTGCCCAAATTACCTCCTGGAAAAAAAAAAATTAAGCCAAACAAAAGGTTCAATGACTTCTGTTCTATATCAAATCAAGAAATTATGGCTATAGTCACACATCTAAGCAATAATGCTGCAGATTACCATTCCAATCCTCTTTTTATTATGCAATAGATAGCCATGAAAACAAGCAAGAGAGAAGAGTATTTAAGATGCATCCTTGGAATTAGCTGCAGAGATCATATACTAAGAAATAGAGTGCTTTATCAACATCTTCAGTAAGAATAAAAATAAATGTATAGAAAATGATCTGAAGTACCAGAGTTCAGTAACTGATAGGTTATCCCATGTGGTTTATATAATCCCTGCAAACAGAGCAAATGAGGCATGGATTGTAGGGCACAGCACTAAATGTTACTGCAGGTTATGGGCTCTTAAAAGGCCAAAGATTATAACTGATGGGTAGAACTGAATGTCGGGCACTCACTATGACTCAATCATTCATTTTAAACACAAGCAAGAGCATCCTGTAGCCAAAGCGCTTGTGGGAATCCTGGCTCTGCTACTTCCTGGGAATGTGAACTTAATCTCTGTGTTTTAGCAATACTATCTGTAAGGAGAGAAGTTTTGGTACCCTTAGCATAGAGTTGTG
The DNA here is from genome assembly GCF_023091745.1 of Budorcas taxicolor. NCBI lineage: Eukaryota > Metazoa > Chordata > Mammalia > Artiodactyla > Bovidae > Budorcas > Budorcas taxicolor. Next base: position 73,677,618 of record NC_068919.1, read on the forward strand.
GTAAGGGTTAGATATGTTAATATATGCTAACACACACGGTCATATGATTATCATCATCATTATTACTACTACCACCAGTTGTACTCATTATTATTATTACTTTTTTTTTCCACTTCTTTTCCTAATATCAATATCTAGAGTTTCCTCCCTCATTCCCCTTTTCCATTTTCAGACCTGTGATTCCATGGGCACAAGTTGTGCAGCTTGATTGGCTTAAATCCATCAGCATATCTCACTTAACCCAAGTCGGAGAGGAACTTGTGAGGAAATACGAAGATATACAGTCTGCTTCCTAACAGGCTGGGTGACTGAGGAAGTGAAACTTACCTCCATCGTGTCCGTGGAGTGGCAGAGAGATGCCAGCGGCCATTTGGTAGAGCCTGTTGTTGTTGTTCAGTTGCTCAGTCATGTCTGACTCTTTGCGTTCCCACGGACTATAGCACGCCAGGCTTCGCTGTCCTTCACCATCTCCTGGACCTTGCTCAAACTCATGTCCATTGAGTCAGTGATGCCATCCAAGCATCTCATCCCCTGTCATCCCCTTCTCCTCCTGCCTTCAATCTTTCCCAGCATCAGTCTTTTCTAATGAGTCAGCTCTTCACATCAGGTAGCCAAAGTGTTGGAGTTTCAGCATCAGTCCTTCCAGTGAATATTCAGGGTTGATTTCCTTTAGGATTGACTGGTTGGATCTCTTTCCAGTCCAAGGGACTCTCAAGAATCTTCTCTAACACTACAGTTCAAAAGCATCAATTCTTCAGCACTCAGCTTTCCTTATAGTCCAGCTCTCACGTCTGTACATGACTACTTGGAAAAAGCATAGCTTTGACTAGACAGACATTTGTTGGCAAAGTAATGTCTCTGCTTTTGAATATGCTGTCTAGGTTTGTCATAGCTTCGCTTCCAAGGAGCAAGTATCTTTTAATTTCATGGCTACAGTCACCATCTGCAGTGATTTTGGAGCCCAAGAAACTAAAGCCTGTCAATGTTTCCATTGTTTGCCCCATCTATTTGCCATGAAGTGATGGGCCCAGATGCCATGATCTTCTTTTTTTGACTGCTGAGTTTTAAGTCAGATTTTTCACTCTCCTCTTTCATGTACATCAACAGCTTGAGGATGGAACTAACCCAGAAGTAGGAGGCCAAGAATGGATCCTACTGATAACATTAATCCTGGATTAGTCAAACCCAGTAATAGTAAATCTCAGTTGCTGCTGCTGCTATGGCTGCTAAGTCGCTTCAGTCGTGTCTGACTCTGTGTGACCCCATAGACGGCAGCCCACAAGGCTCCCCCGTCCCTGGGATTCTCCAGGCAAGAACACTGGAGTGGGCTGCCGTTTCCTTCTCCAATGCGTGAAAGTGAAAAGTGAAAGTGAGGTCTCTCAGTCATGCCCAATTCTTAGCGACCCCATGGACTGCAGCCCACCAGGCTCCTCCATCCATGGGATTTTCCAGGCAAGAGTACTGGAGTGGGGTGCCATTGCCTTCTCCAAGTAAATCTCAGTTCAGTTCAGTTCAGTTCAGTCACTCAGTTGTGTCCGACTCTTTGCGACCCCATGAATTGCAGCACGCCAGGCCTCCCTGTTCATCACCATCTCCCGGAGTTCACTCAGACTCACGTTCATCGAGTCCGTGATCCCATCCAGCCATCTCATCCTCTATCGTCCCCTTCTCCTCCTGCCCCCAATCCTTCCCATCATCAGAGTCTTTTCCAATGAGTCAACTCTTCGCATGAGGTGGCCAAGGTACTGGAGTTTCAGCTTTAGCATCATTCTTTCCAAAGAAATCCCAGGGTTGATCTCCTTCAGAATGGACTGGTTGCATCTCCTTGCAGTCCAAGGGACTCTCAAGAGTCTCCTCCAACACCACAGTTCAAAAGCATCAATTCTTTGACTCTCAGCCTTCTTCACAGTCCAACTCTCACAGCCATACACGACCACAGGAAAAACCATAGCCTTGACTAGATGGACCTTAGTCGGCAAAGTAGTGTCTCTGCTTTTGAATATACTATCTAGGTTGGTCATAACTTTTCTTCCAAGGAGCAAGTGTCTTTTAATTCATGGCTGCAGTCACCACCTGCAGTGATTTTGGAGCCCCCAAAAAAGTAAAGTCTGACACTGTTTGCACTGTTTCCCCATCTATTTCCCATGAAGTGATGGGACCAGATGCCACGATCTTGGTTTTCTGAATGTTGAGCTTTAAGCCAACTTTTTCACTCTCCTCTTTCACTTTCATCAAGAGGCTTTTTAGTTCCTCTTCACTTTCTGCCATAAGGGTGGTGTCATCTGCATATCTGAGGTTATTGATATTTCTCCCGGCAATCTTGATTCCAGCTTATGTTTCTTCCAGTCCAGCGTTTCTCATGATGTACTCTGCATATAAGTTTTATACAACTATAAATGGCTTTTAGCTTAAGTTAGCTGGAGTCTAACTATGTTCCCTAGATCTTTTTATATATTTATAACTATGTTCTAGAGATGTGATAGTTTATTTTTATTTAAAAGGCAAAATTAATTATTTATTGAGGATTTTTTTATAGTCTACCCAAATAGGGGCTTAAGTGACTTATATCTAGTTCTTAACCATGTGTCTTAGTCTGTTTGGGCTGCTATAACATAATAGTAGACTGTTGTAAACAACAGAAATTTATTTCTCATAGTTCTGAAGGTTAGGCAGTCCAAGATCAAGGTTCCAATAGGTTTGGTGTCTAGTGGGAGCCCACTTCCTGGTCCATAGACAGCTGTCTCCTTGCTGTGTCCTCACGTGGTAGGAGAGGCAAGGGAGCCCTCTTACAAAAGAGCACTAATACGGACACTAGATCATGAGGGCTTCATCCTCATGATCTAACCACTTTGCAAGACCCTACTTTCAAACCTCATCACATTGGGAATAAGATTTCCACATATAAATCTTGAGGGGACACAAACATTCAGTCTATAGTACCATGTAAAAACAAAAGCATAAGTTTGAACAGAAAATCAGCTCGTTATAATCACGTGTCTGGAATGCTCCTCCAAAATTTCATACCTTTGTTTAGCAGGCATAGACTTATTAAGCACGTCCTCTCTTTATGCATCGTCTTAAATACCACATGGCAAAGCATAGTTTACCTAAGACTTCCCCATCCATCTTTCAGGCACCAACCAGGGCTCCTTCAAGTTATTTTCAACCAAAATGGGAATGCATTGGCATATTCAAAAGGGAAATCCAGAGCTGTGTTAAGAATAGCTGGATCCAAGGGCTCAATCTGGGTGACCTGGAATCTGTTTTTCTCTCTCTGCTTCAGCTGTGTTTCTCTGTAGTATCAATATAATGGTTTAAAACTCTAGAAGAAAGCTGCCAATGAATCCTGGATCCACTACTTCTTAGTTGTCCGAAACTAACAAATCACCTGATTTCACTTAGCCTCAGTTCTTTAATCATAGAAATGGGGATAATAATAATGTTCACCTCATAAGTTTTAGGGAAGGATTAAACAGTTATAAAATAAAAACTACTTTATCGCCCTTATTATTATCTGCATCAGGCAGGATCTTTACACCTGGTGGCAAATAATGGCCCCAACAACAAATTTATGTGATTCTTAGAAAAGTTTTAGGGAAAAGAGCACCTCTTTCCAAAGAGAATCAGCTGAAGCTCTGAAGATAATTCTCATTCACCATTCTTGGATCATATGCCCACTCCTGCAGTAGAACATGGGGTTAGCCCCACATGATCAACTTGGACAGAGGATAAAAAAGAGCAGAAAGAAAACTGCTATCATCAAATGAGGAAAGATATCTTAGATAGGAAAAAACAACAAATGTCTACTACAGAGCCAACCACACCTTAATTATTAAAATAGTAAATAATAGATGTAGCTGTTTTATAGAGTGAACAATAATAGTCACAAAAAGGGTGCAGCCTGTGAGCCATGTTGTAAAGAAAATCCCTTTATTGTTTAGAAAGTTGAATTTAATAAATACAAAAATTTCCTTCCAGATTCAATGAGATTGAGATTTGGAAAGATTTTGAAACACAATAAAAATGAAAGTCCAACAGAAATAAATCTTTTGGTACTTAGAGTTTGCTATGTGTTGGAATAGATAAGAATGTATCATCAGTGTGGGCATTTTTAAAGGATTATCTTTCTTTGATATGGAAAAGTGAAATAAAGATAGATTAAAAAGTACACCTGAAATTTACAAAAACCACTTTAAGTATTGAATACATTGTCAATTTTCCCATTATCATCAGTAAAAATAATATGATTTTATCATACAAAATTAAAGTAAAAAGAAGTTACTTTTAGCCTTCCAGAGCAGACAAAGGAGATATGCATCTCACAAAATTCATTATAATTCTTTTAGTTTTCCAAAAAGTGAGGTAAAGTACAAAATAATTACCAAGTATAATATAGTCAAAAACAATAGATGCACACTAGAAACCACTATTTAACATTTTTAAAATACCAGCAGTACTTTTACTAAATCAGCACAATAAAGAGTGAAGAGAAAAGCAACAAAAAAAGAAAATTGCATAAAATTGTCTGGAATTCTCACTTCACAAGAATTTTCCATCTTAACAACTCTTACTGTCAAGGGACTGGTTTTCTAGGGCAGTCAACCTGAAAACCATGTGTCCATTTACCTAATGACTCCATCCATACTGTGCCCAGGGTTGCTAGCGTTATAATCATAGAAGACTTTCTCTTCTTTCCTCTCTCCTGGAAAGTTTTATAGACTTGTTTGAAGGTGTTTTCTTTCCCCTAACTCTCTTTCCACTTATCCCACTGGGAGGTGGTTTTCAGATCTTGCCTCTCAGTCCCTGTCATGCACAAGCTCTGAATCTGAGACTTAGGCTGTGATCACATCTCATGCTTAATAGTCTTTTAGTCTCTTATTTTCTGACACACTAATTGACACAAATCAATTAGTACATGGGTGTTCAAAGAAAGACAAACAGATACATTAAGTCTACGGAGTAGAATTGCATTTCCTCTGCATTTCGTGTTTCACTACAAGGGGTTGGCTGGTAACCTGCAGGCTCTCAGGAGGACACATTTTTGTGTTGAATCCAGTCACAACCAAAATGCCTCCTCATACATAATATATCTTGTATATATTATGTCTTGTATATATCCCGTATCACCTGTTATTGTTGACAGGAACTTCAAGTCCTCAATCCATGTACATTAATTTTTTATATAACAATAATGCATCCTAAGCAGAGGTCAAATTTCAAGTTTTCTAACAGAGACAAAAAATGTACACCAATCTTTCTCATTCTCCCAACAGACCCCACATGCAAAGAAGGCAACAGAAAGGACAAGGCCCAGAGCCCACAGAAGTTAAATCTATGGCAGTGACACTGATGCTAGTTCACTCAAACTATGACCAATCCAATGACCTTGGGCTTCTTGGGCCCATATCACTAACCTGTTGAAATAACCATCAACGAAATTTGTTGGACTCTAAGATGGCTATTTCCAGCAACTATTTCCTACTCCATGACCTTGACGGATGAACAACCTAATACCACTTCAATCTCAAATTTCTCCACCTTCCAAAATATATCTTTCCAGTCTGTAAGATCAGGAATCAATGTGAAATTTCTTTCTAAACTGTTCTCTGTCTCCAGATTTTCTGGATGGGGGGAACTTCAAAGTTCCCTAACCTCTTAGTTTCTATGGAGGGAGATCGAAACGTTAGATCATCTACTGGACTCTTTCTGGAACAAGGCATTGTTTTCAGAATTAAGGTATGCAATAGTGAAACACAGAAGATACATACACACGCACACACCTCAACTATTGGTTAAATTGGCCTCTTCTTTCCTAAGGCAGAAAGAAGTTTCCATCTGTCTTAGATCTGCAAGTAATCTATTTCTATCAGAATTAAGAGATTTGGGAAAGAAACAAAATTCCTTCAGGCAAGAAAAATGAAAGCCATTTCTGGAACTATAAAAAGAGCATATCCAAGAAGACATGGCTGATATATGATTACGATATGATTTATGATATGATAGGACATGGACACTGGCCGGAGGCCGAGTACAGGTAGCCTGAGAGATTGAAAAATACAAGTCCAGAAGGGTCCCTGGTGGCACTGGACTTGGGGAGGAGCAGTTCCAGTCCATACTTATCCCAGGACAGCCTGTTAACTTTTAGTAGTTCTCCAATTCACCTCGAGGTTTGGTCCCAGTCGGGGATTTGGGTCAGATCCCCTAAAACTATGCAGCCTTCCTACCTCACACCATACCCTCCACCTCTGGAGGCCTCACTTCCATATTAGCCCCACAGAGGGCTTTCTCTGGGGCTTCCCAGGTGAAGCCAGGGGTAAGGAATCCTCCTGCCAGTGCAGGAGACATAAGAGATGTGGGTTCGATTCCTCGATGGGGAAGATCCCCTGAAGAAGGATATGGCAACCCACTATAGTATTCTTGCCTGGAGAATCCGCATGGACAGAGGAGCCTGACAAACTACAGTTCACAGGGTCACTACAATCCATGGGGTCACAAAGAGTTGGATGTGACTGAAGCGACATAGCACGTAGGCACATACAGGTGGTCTCTGGAATGGGAGTGACTCATGGCTGGGCTGGGCTTGCCAGAATCATGGGAACCACACATATCCCACTTTCCTAGGCCTGGAGTCTTAACAGTCTCCTATGTAGAGGTTAGGCCAGAACCAGAGTATCTGATCCAATTGCATTATTTCCCTGAATAATTTCTAGTTTCAAGCACAAAAAGGGGGGAAAAAAAAAAAAAGACAAGGGAGAAAGTCTGGGCTCTTTTATTAAAGTCAGACTAAAACTGGAATCAATCAGAGAAATCAGAATTTTATGCAAAAATACTCTATCAGCATTTGGGAAAACTCATCTGAAGCCAAAGTTAACAGGACAAGAGGAAGTCAGGGAATTAAGGTCTCTTGGAAAAAGCAGGAAATATCGCCCAGCAAGATTTCACCATGTACTGTTAAGTTTGTGTAACTTGGTGCTTGAGGTAAACCAGATAATTAATGGCTACAAAACCACCACTCAGTTGTTGACATGGCCCAAGATCCTAAAGTACAGGCATCTGGTAAAAAATATTTTAGCAAATGGTCTTCAAACTTCTTCTAAACTCATACCTATAAACTTTTGAAATTAAAGTCTATTCTTGACCACTCTATCTAGACAAGTAGTCACAATTGTATTGACTCATGGACCTATAAGAGCAACACTGAATTTACACTTTTATTTACTTTTATTACTTTTTTATTTACTTATAATTTATTTTTTTAAGATTCTAATATTCTGATTCTAATGCTGGGAGGGATTAGGGGCAGGAGGAGAAGGGGACAACAGAGGATGAGATAGCTGGATGGCATCACTGACTCAATGTACATGAGTTTGAGTGAACTCCGGAACTTGGTGATGGACAGGGAGGCCTGGCATGCTACAATTCATGGGATCACAAAGAGTCGGACACGATTGAGCGACTGAACTGAACTGAATATTCTGACTCAGATCAGTTTTTAATGTTTGAAAAGACTTATTCTCATGTGGACAACATGATCCATATAATCAGCAGGTTAATAAAATTCTAACTTTTTTGACCATTTTTACTAGGATGTCATAAACATTTTCCCCTATAAATATTCACTTTGACCAGGGAGGGGATGTGGTCGAGGAATAGTAAATAGCAATGAAACAAGTTTAACTTGAGAAATACAGCATTGGCATAATCCATCTTTGCAAGTAATCCAATCCGTCAGGTTGGATTTTGAGTTAAAGGTAAAAGACCCATAATTGGTTGCTTCAGCTCTCTTAAATGTCTGTTAAACTGTAGTCCACGTGGAAATCAGCTTGGACTTAAATATCTGTGTCTGCTGGCATACTGTTTAGGTTTATACACAGATATAGCAAAATTTCACCCAATTTGATTTCCCATTCTTTTCCCAGGGCTTATTTGTAATGGAGGAACACAGACTGGGCAGCCACGTTTGAGAACTCCACATCTGAATTGAGTATTTACTCCATGCCACGTTTACTGCTGATCTTAGGTTCAAGGTCAAAGGCAGAACCTTCTCAAAGTTCTGCCAGACATATCATCACATGGTGCTCAAAGTGACCTTACTCATCTTCAGGGTGGAGTTCTTGACACTATCAATCACTCCTTTACCTGCACAGATTTTGTTTGGCTGCTGCCTTCACACTTGAGCCAATTGTAATTTTATTATTACAACTGTATTTTGTTATGTATTATTTTGTAAATGTATTATTACAGTTGTAATTTATGTTACTACATATTCCAGATGTTTCACACAAACTAAATGAAAATAAAATTATAAATCACATGCAGTTGTAGGTGCCTTCAAATATTTCAGATTGGTGCTAAACATGAAACAATTCAACTTTCACACCTCTTACTTAACCTCAACTAACCTATCTCTGATTGTTTAAACTATCTCAACTTTTCAGGCTGTTCATCAATATTTAGTTCTCACCTTCTTGGCACATGGTAGAATCATACTTCTAACCACATGCATGGGAATGTGACTTGCTTTGACCAATGAATGAACAGAAGTGTCACTTCCAGAGTGAAGCTTTAAGAGTCAATCTATAATAGACTATTATTCAGCCATAAAAAGAATGAGATAATACCATTTGTAGCAACGTGGGTGGACCTAGAGATTATCATACTAGGTGAAGTAAGCCACACAAATATCATATGATATTGCAAACAAAGATACAAAACAGAAAACAAACTTATTAAAGTTTCTGTTCTACACATACATTCATTTGATTTTTTGAAGATTCCACCTATATGTGAACACACAATATTTGTCTTTCTTTGACTTATTTCACTAAGCATAATATTCTCTAGGTCCATCCACATTGCTGCAAATGGCTGAATTTCATTTTTTGTGGTTGAATAATATTCCATTATATATATATATATATATATATATATATATATATATATATATATACACATATATAAAACACATCTTATTAATCTAATCACCTGATCATGGACACTTGGTTTGCTCCCACATGTTGACTATTATGAACAATGGGGTACTTGTATCTTTTCCAATTAGTGTTTTAATTTTTTTCCAGATATATACCAAAGAATGGAATTGATGCAATCTCAAAAACGACAGAATGATCTTTGTTCATCTCCAAGGCAAACCATTTAATATCACAGTTATCCAAGTCTATGCCCCAACCAGTAACGCTGAAGAAGCTGAAGTTGAATAGTTTTATGAAGACCTACAAGACCTTTTAGAACTAACACCCCAAAAAGATGTCCTTTTCATTATAGGGGACTGGAATGCAAAACTAGGAAGTCAAGAAACACCTGGAGTAACAGGCAAATTTGGCCTTGGAATGCGGAATGAAGCAGGGCAAAGGCTAATAGAGTTTTGCCAAGAAAATGCACTGGTCATAGCTAACACCCTCTTCCAACAACACCAGAGAAGACTCTACACATGGACATCACCAGATGGTCAACACCGAAATCAGATTGATTATATTCTTTGCAGCCAAAGATGGAGAAGCTCTATACAGTCAACAAAAACAAGACCGGGAGTTGACTGTGGCACAGATCACGAACTCTTTATTGCCAAATTCAGACTCAAGTTGAAGAAAATAGGAAAAACTGCTTGACCATTCAGGTATGACCTAAATCAAATTCCTTATGATTATACAGTGGAAGTGAGAAATAGATTTAAGGGCCTAGATCTGATAGACAGAGTGCCTGATGAACTATGGACAGAGGTTCATGACACTGTACAGGAGACAGGGATCAAGACCATCCCCATGGAAAAGAAATGCAAAAAAGCAAAATGGCTGTCTGGGGAGGCCTTACAAATAGCTGTGAAAAAAAGAGAGGTGAAAAGCAAAGGAGAAAAGGAAAGATATAAGCATCTGAATGCAGAGTTCCAAAGAATAGCAAGAAGAGATAAGAGAGCCTTCTTCAGCAATCAATGCAAAGAAATAGAGGAAAACAACAGAATGGGAAAGACTAGAGATCTCTTCAAGAAAATCAGAGATACCAAGGGAACATTTCATGCAAGGATGGGCTCAATAAAGGACAGAAATGGTATGGACCTAACAAAAGCAGAAAATATTAAGAAGAGGTGGCAAGAATACATGGAAGAACTGTACAAAAAAGATCTTCACGACCCAGATAATCATGATGATGTGATCACTCATCTAGAGCCAGACATCTTGGAATGTGAAGTCAAGTGGGCCTTAGAAAGCATCACTATGAACAAAGCTAGCGGAGGTGACAGAATTCCAGTTGAGCTATTTCAAATCCTGAAAGATGATGCTGTGAAAGTGCTGCACTCAATATGCCAGCAAATTTGGAAAACTCACTAGTGGCCACAGGACTGGAAAAGGTCAGCTTTCATTCCAATTCCAAAGAAAGGCAATGCCAAACAATGCTCAAACTACCGCACAATTGCACTCATCTCACACACTAGTAAAGTAATGCTCAAAATTCTCCAAGCCAGGCTTCAGCAATACGTGAACCGTGAACTTCCTGATGTTCAAGCTGGTTTTAGAAAAGGCAGAGGAAACAGAGATCAAATTGCCAACATCTGCTGGATCATGGAAACAGCAAGAGAGTTCCAGAAAAACATCTATTTCTGCTTTATTGGCTATGCCAAAGCCTTTGACTGTGTGGATCACAATAAACTGCCGAAAATTCTGAAAGAGATGGGAATACCAGACCACCTAACCTGCCTCTTGAGAAATCTGTATGCAGGTCAGCAAGCAACAGTTAGAACTGGACATGGAACAACAGACTGGTTCCAAATAGGAAAAGGAGTATGTCAAGGCTGTATATTGTCACCCTGCTTATTTAACTTATATGCAGAGTACATCATGAGAAATGCTGGGCTGGAAAATGCACAAGCTGGAATCAAGATTGCCGGGAGAAATATCAATAACCTCAGATATGCAGATGATACCACCCTTATGGCAGAAAGTGAAGAGGAACTAAAAAGCCTCTTGATGAAAGTGAAAGAGGAAAGCGAAAAAGTTGGCTTAAAGCTCAACATTCAGAAAACAAAGATCATGGCATCTGGTTCCATCACTTCATAAGAAATAGATGGGGAAACAGTGGAAACAGTGTCAGACTTTATTTTGCGGGGCTCCAAAATCACTGCAGACGGTGACTGCAGCCATGAAATTAAAAGACACTTACTCATTGGAAGAAAAGTTATGATCAACCTAGATAGTATATTCAAAAGCAGAGACATTACTTTGCTGACTAAGGTCTGTCTAATCAAGGCTATGGTTTTTCCAGTGGTCATGTATGGATGTGAGAGTTGGACTGTGAAGAAGGCAGAATGCCGAAGAATTGATGCTTTTGAACTGTGGTGTTGGAGAAGACTCTTGAGAGTCCCTTGGACTGCAAGGAGATGCAACCAGTCCATTCTGAAGGAGATCAACCCTGGGATTTCTTTGGAAGGAATGATGCTAAAGCTGAAGCTCCAGTACCTTGGCCACCTCATGCGAAGAGCTGACTCATTGGAAAAGACTCTGATGCTGGGAGGGATTGGGGGCAGGAGGAGAAGGGGACGACCAAGGATAAGATGGCTGGATGGCATCACGGACTCGATGGACGTGAGTCTGAGTGAACTCCGGGAGATGGTGATGGACAGGGAGGCCTGGCGTGCTGCGATTCATGGGGTCTCAAAGAGTAGGACACGACTGAGCGACTGAAATGAACTGAACTGAACTGATGGTAACTCTGTGTCGAGCAAGTCTATTGATGTCATTTTTACAACAGCCTTACTTTTTAAATAAGGTCTATACATATTTCTTTGGCCTTTTTTGGGCTTCCCTGGTACCTCAGTCAGTAAAGAAACTGCTGCAGTGCAGGAGACCCAGGTTCAGTCCCTGAGTCAGGAAGATCCCCTGGAGAAGGAAATGGCAACCCACTCCAGTATGCTTGCCTGGAAAACCCTACAGACACAGGAGCCTAGTGGGCTACAGTCTACGGGGTCGCAAGAGTCAGACATGACTTAGCGACTAAACCACCACCGCCATGGTAACTCTTTTACATTTTTGAGGAAACTCTATTTTGTTTTTCATAGTGACAGCACCAATTTACATTTGCACCAACATTGTACAAAGGTTCCCTTTTCTCCACTTCCTTACCAACACTTGCTGCTTGTAAACTTTTTATGATAGCCATTCTAACAGGTGTGAAGTGATACCTCATTGAAATAGATGTTATTTTAAATTATTGAGCATTGGGAGTTGCTATAGCAATATAATTTGGTAGAAACACAACAACCTAACCAAAACATCATCTCCTTATAGAAAAGAAATATTGGGACACTAAACACTATGGGAAATGTTACTACAATCCAACACAGAAGAAATATGAGAATATATTGGTTCTACAGTAGCATATGTATGTGGATATATATATTATTGATGCATGAGTGAGTGCACATGTGCTCAGTTGTGTTCGACTTTTGCTACCCCATGAACTATAGTACACCAGGTTCCCCTGTCCAAGGCATTTTCCAGGCAAGAATACTAGAGTGGTTTGCCATTTCCTACTCCAGGGGATCTTCCTGACCCAAGAATCAAACCACATCTCTTGCATCTCCTGCATTGGCAGGAGAATTCTTTATAGCCACTCATTAAAATAGACTTCTCACCCTACCCCTGGGGGGCGGGGGGGGAAACCTCCTCAAATCAATTGGATAATCTGAATTCTTAAAATCAATTCTCAAAAATCTCAAAGAAACACACAGTTCCCGCATCAAAAATGTACTTGACCCATTTGTCAGAAACACTTGCAGAGTTCCACTGCTTTTCTAAGATTGAGTACATTAATCACACTCAGTGCTTCAAAGGGGCTTCATTTTGAGTGACCCAACAGACAAATAAATTAGGTGCCAATGGCTCCTTTGTAATTGAAGAGGACCAGGCTGACCAAAGGGAGAAGACTAAATCAAAAATGGAACTGTTCAAGAAAAAGCAGCGTTTGGAGACCTGAAACAAACCAATAAAGCTGTCCCACATACTCTCATTTCCAAAAGTAAGGGTGAGCCAAGACATGTGTGTTTATTCGCTAATAAGAAGATGCAAACATCCCACATCTGATTGATTTCTTATGTGCTACAACCATAAAAATGTTTGTGTCTGGAATACACGTACGAGTGTTGAGCTCAAATGTGGCAGCTTATAAACCTGATCACACATCTTAAACCTACAATCTACAAGAACATTTCCCTTTGAAACAGTGAAACTCTGGAAGGTTTTCTTCTTTATTGCCAGGACAAAGTTCTTACGGTTTCTCGTTTAAGTATGTGAAGAACTGTCCAGTTTTAATTTGCAGAGCTTTCAACTGGTGACTCAGTGAGGAATGATGTCATATATTATCCTACAACGGCTGGTGTGGTTCCCTGTGTTTCTGTGGCAGACAGGACTCCGGGGTTTTCATCCTTTCGTCAGCCTCTTCCCAGCCAGCCAGAGGCAAACAGGCTCTCCAGCCCTGGATGAAACAGGAAGTCTGACAGCTTGAGTCTGCAGTGGGACCCCTAGTGTTTTCCCACTCCATGTCCTGGCAGCGTTCCCCAGAAGTACAAACACACACACACAGAGCTCCCATTGTTGCAGCCTTCTCCAGCCCACTGATCCTAATATGGAATGCAGCAGGAAACCCATGATTTCCTGACACTCGGCAAGCTGGAGGAAGCAAGGAAAAACTCCATTTAAAAAGCCCAGCTTTCCTCCATGTTAGATGTGAAGTGGAAAATGGGGAAGATTTAGCAAAATTCCACAGTGTCTTCCCTCAGGCTTAGAGAACAGGGGACCAAAGTGAAACCCTCTAGCTGCTGAAATTTCTAGACTCCCAGGAATGCCCTAGAATTCGGTGAAGATGAGGATTTCTTAACTTGAACTGATGGGGGAAAGGGACAGATGCTTTTAATCACTCTCCCAGTGTGTTACCTGTCCCGATCAGTATGGTGAGTGCGAGGGCATGTGCCAGCCACCTCGGGCGAGTCTGCAGGGTCCCAGTTACCCCGAGTAAGGCAGAGTGATCTCAAGCCTGCCACGGGCTTCATGGGCTTTGGAAGAAGTGGGAGAAGCAACAGCCACAGCACAGTCACAGCAGCTGCAGCCGCGAGCATGAACTGCCAGGAGGGAAATGACAGCAGCTGCGGCTGCGGTGGCCACGAGGAGAAAAAGATGCTCAAGTGTGTGGTGGTGGGGGACGGCGCCGTGGGCAAGACCTGCCTGCTGATGAGCTACGCCAACGACGCCTTCCCCGAGGAGTATGTGCCCACTGTGTTCGATCACTACGCAGGTAAGAAAGTGGGATACCCACCCCTGCGTCACAGGTGTGGGAGGTAACATCCCTGCTTCAGAGGGGCCTGGCTTATCTCCACTGTCAGTCCTGGGTGCAGGCCTGGCGCAAGCCAGGTAGCTGGGCGTCACAGCAACCAAGGTCTTTGCGGTTGTTAGAACAACCTGTATATCACTTTTATTGTAACTCTTTTCTCCACTTAAACCAAAAGAATAATGCTGGGGAAATACGCTGCATTGCCGTCTGGACTTTGGGGCTAGAAATGTCACTTAATATTTGCCTGAAGATTCATCAACTTTCTTTAATGTGAACATTATAAAATGTAGTGTAATTGCATCGCAGTTCTTTTCACCTTTTTGTTTTGTATTGGGGTATAGCTGATTAACAATGTGGTGCGTCACAATTCTCTTTTACAAAAAAAAAAACCCCACTAGTTACACAACTGGTGAAAGAAGTGTTCTTGCCACTTCTCATATATTCACCCCATGCCATTTATAAATGAAATGCTGAAATTAGTAGTATTAGAACATTCATTTTTCCATAATAATTGGTGCTATCCTGATGTACTTTCATTTTCCTGTGGAAGTAGATTGAAGAAAAAGTAGTCAAAGATTTTAAATATCTGTTAGGCAATCTGTATTTTGAATTAAAAGAGGTTTTTAATCAATATGTTTTAAAAGTAAAAATAAAGATTAATATAAAATTTCTTAATTATTTCAACATATGTCCCGAAAGTACAAAATATGGCATAAAATATTTTAAGGTCTGACAGTTAAGATACTGTAGTTACAGCTTAATTTTTTCGGTTATATTGAGTGTTCCAAAGTTTCTCATGTGATTGCTTATCTAATTTTTTCCACTTTGACTCTTATTTTTCTCTTAATCTCTAAAATAAATCCGATTAAACTTCTTAAAAGCAAATTCATCAAATGTTTCCATTTACAATAGCCTAGATTTTACAGCTTTTTGGAATGTGATGAACTGCTTGATCACTGTAAGATCAGCTTGAGTTACCAGATTTGAGATTTTGTGATAGGGACATTTCTCTTCTTCACTTTGGCTTTGGGTCCTGAGCAGCAGAGGGGAAATAGCCCACAGGAAACCTGTTTGAGTGCTGGCTTTGCTGTGGGGCTATTTGAAATCCTTTCTGTAGGAAGTAGCTTCTTTTCTAGAACTAAACAGTCACCTACGTCTCCTCGTGCTAGATGTACCTGATTTATGACACTATTACATAGCAGACAGGGAGAAACCCACAGTGAAAATAGCATCCACTCTCTAACAGGTTTTTCTATATTTGTAGGAATTAAGAGCAAATTTGAACACTAATTCCTTTAAGCTTTTCTGAAATTAGTGGCTGTGCCCAGAGAAGGGTTTCCCTGGTGGCTCAGACGGTAAAGAATCTGCTTGCACTTGGGAGACTTGAATTTGATCCCTGGATTGGGAAAATCCCCTGGAGAAGGGAATGGCAACCCACTCCAGTATTCTTGCCTGGGAAATCCCGTGGACAGACAAGCCTGGTGGGCTACAGTCCATAGGGTCACAAAGAGTCAGACATGACTGAGCAACTAAGCACACACACATACATGCCCAGAGAAGAACCTTTTAATGAGAACAGAAAGAAGAGAAGTACAGATAGACTTTCACCCTGAGGAGAGAAAAAAAAAAATCTAATTGTAAGATTAGGTCTGCAACTTAAGAAAATCAATAGGATCTTGACCGTAAACATCTTAGCAAAGGTTATTTATTCTACATTCTCTTTCTGCCAGGCTAGGGAACTGGCAGATTGTTGTTGTCATCCAGTCACTAAGTCTTGTCCAGCTCTTTGAGACCTCTTGGACTGCAGCATGCCAGGCTTCCTTGTCCTTCACTATTTCCTGGAGTTTGCTCAGATTCATGTCCATTGAGTCAGTGATGCCATCCAACCATCTCATCCTCTGTCATCCCCTTCTCCTCCTGCCCTCAATCTTTCCCAACACCAGGGTCTTTTCCAATGAGTTGGTTCTTGGCATCAGGTGGCCAGAGTATCAGAGCTTCACCTTCAGCATCAGTCCTTCCAATGAATAGCCAGGGTTCTTTCCTTTAGGATTGACTGATTTGATCTCCTTACAGTCCAAAGGACTACCTAATTTCAAAAACTGCTAACAAAAAAAAAATAGAACCCACAAGGTTTCGAGTGATTTTAAAAATTGCTTATCCGTGGGATTCCCCTAGTGGTCCAGTGGTTAAGCATCTGCCTTGCAACGCATTGGACTCATTGGTTGGGGAACTAAGATCCCGCATGCCGTGGCCAACTAAGCCCATATGCCACAACCAGAGGGCCCGCAAGCTGCACTGAAAGATCCCACATGCTGTAACTAAGAACCAATGCAGCAAAATTAAAATAAGTAAATAAATATTTTTTTAAATTACATATCCCATCTCCAACTTTTGGGCAAACCAATTACAGCACAGTGTCACAAAGAAAAAGGATAAAACTGTCTTTAGAGGTAAAATCGGCCTATAAAAAATATCAGAGAGGAAACAAAGTCTGGACCACCTCTAGATTTCACCAGGAACAAATTATTTTGTTTCAGTTGTATACATACTTGCTGTTATTTGAGCATTAAAGCATCTAGATTTTGGCTATTCCTTGTTTTAGCTCTTAAGATATCACAGCCACTATTACCAAAGCAATACTTTGCTCATAGTTCAGTTCAGTTCAGTCGCTCAGTCGTGTCCGACTCTTTGCAACCCCATGAACCACGGCACGCCAGGCCTCCCTGTCCGTTACCAACTCCCAGAGTTTATCCAAACTCATGTGCATTGAATTGGTGATGCCATCCAACCATCTCATCCTCTGTCATCCCCTTCTCCTCCTGCCTTCAATCTTTCCCAGCATCAGGGTCTTTTCCAATGAGTGAGCTCTTCACATCAGGTGGCCAAAATGTTAGAGTTTCAGCTTCAACATCAATCCTTCCAAAGAACACCCAGGACAGATCTCCTTTAGGATGGACTGGTTGGATCTCCTTGCAGTTGAATGGACTCTCAAGAGTCTTTTCCAACACCATATTTCAAAAGCATCAGTTCTTCGGTGCTCAGCTTTCTTTATAGTCCAACTCTCACATCCATACATGACTATTGGAAAAACCATAGCCTTGACTAGAGGGACCTTTGTTGACAAAGCAATGTCTCTGCTTTTAAATATGCTGTCTAGGTTGGTCATAACTTTCCTTCCAAGGAGTAAGCGTCTTTTAATTTCATGGCTGCAATCACCATCTGCAGTGATTTTGGAGCCCAAAAAAATAAAGTCTGACACTGTTTCCACTGTTTCCCCATCTATTTCCCATGAAGTGATGGGACCAGCTGCCATGATCTTCATTTTCTGAATGTTGAGCTTTAAGCCAACTTTTTTGCTCTCCTCTTTCACTTTCATCAAAAGGCTCTTTAGTTCTTCTTCGCTTTCTGCCATAAGTGTGGTGTCATCTGCACATCTGAGGTTATTGATATTTCTCCCGGCAATCTTGATTCCAGCTTGTGCTTATTCCAGCCCAGCGTTTCTCATGATGTACTCTGCATAGAAGTTAAATAACAGGGTGACAATATACAGCTTTGACATACTCCTTTTCCTGTTTGGAACCAGACTGTTGTTCCATGTCCAGTTCTAACTCTTGCTTCCTGACCTGCATATAGGTTTCTCAAGAGGCAGGTCAGGTGGGTCTGATATTCCCATCTCTTTCAGAATTTTCCACAGTTTATTGTGATCCACACAGTCAAAGGCTTTGGCATCATCAATAAAGCAGAAATAGCTGTTTTTCTGGAACTCTCTTGCTTTTTCCATGATCCAGCAGATGTTGGCAATTTGATCTCTGTTTCCTCTGCCTTTTCTAAAAACAGCTTGAACATCTGGAAGTTCATGGTTCACGTATTGCTGAAGGCTGGTTTGGAGAATTTTGAGCATTACTTTAGTAGCGTGTGAGATGAGTGCACTTGTGTGGTAATTTGAGCATTCTTTGGCATTGCCTTTCTGTGGAATGAAAACTGGCCTTTTCCAGTCCTGTGGCCACTGCTGAGTTTCCAAATTTGCTGACATATTGAGTGCAGCACTTTCACAGCATCATCTTTTAGGATTTGAAATAGCTCAACTGGAATTCCATCACCTCCACTAGCTTTGTTAATAGTGATGCTTCCTAAGGCCCACTTGACTTAACATTCCAGGATATCTGGCTCTAGGTGAGTGATCACACTATCATGATTATCTGGGTCGTGAAGATCTTCTTTGTACAGTTCTGTACAGTTCTTTTGCACATAGTAGCCACTCCCAAACATTGTTACTTTTACATTTTGTACATTTTTTAAGTACACAGTATCTCACAAGCTTACACTTTGTACCTTTTTAAAGTACACAATATCTCACATCTTTAAGGGAAATAAAGATGTGAGCCATATACACCTTTGTATATGAAGCCCAATGAAGTGAACATTTTCATCAGTAGAGAGATCTTCTCCACCACAAAGACCCTAACTCTCTTTACCACCATCCTCTTCATGTATGAACTGATTGAACGTAAACCCTGATACAGTCACATGAAAATCCACAGTCAACTGTAGAAGACCTCATGATCTCTTCTCCATGTGGAGAAGTATTCAGTATCTAGTCCATGGGTCCTTCTGGCTCATTCTGCAGTGACAACCTGCAACTAGTTTACTGAGTCTTTGGAAAACTGAAGTCAAGGAATTCAGAAAAATTCAAGTCAAAGAGAGCCTATCCCTTAGAGATGTGAAAGGGCTTCCCTTCTGGTTCCACTGGTAAAGAAAGTACCCGCAATGTGGGAGACTGGGTTTGATCCCTGGGTTGGGAAGATCCCCTGGAGAAGGGAAAGACTACCCACTCCAGTATTCTGGCCTGGAGAATTTCATGAGCTGCACAGATTTTTCCCTAATAACTACCTATCTTAGAAAGGTAAAGATATAATAGTATGGTCACATCTGCATACTGCTCAAAGTAGTGAGCTCTGAAGCCAGAGCAGCCCAATTCTAATATTGACTCTGCCATTACTGTGTGGCCTTAAGTAAGTTGCTCAACTTCTCTGTGCCTCAGTTGTCATGAATCTTTTAAAGGGACAGTAGAGATATTAAGGTCATGAGAACAAAATAAATTAATACATGTAGTTCTTAGAACAATGTCTTACATATGGTAAGTATTAGGTACATAGCAGCTACTATGATTAAGCATAGGGATGAGATGGTTAGATAGCATCACCAATTCAATGGACATGAATCTGAGCAAACTCTGGGTGATAGTGAAGGATGGGGAAGCCTGGCATGCATGGGGTCAGTCCATGGGGTCACAAAGAATCGGACACAACCTAGCAACTGAACAACAAAATCTTATATACACAATCAATAAACAAGGTCTTACTGCATGGCACAGGGAATTACATTCAATATCCTGTGAAAAGCCATAATGGAAAAGAATATAAAAAATTATATATACATGTATAACTAAATCACTTTGCTATATAGCAGAAATCAACACAATGTTTTAAATCAACTGTACTTCAATAAGAAAAAAGAATAGGGTCTCTACACTTGAATACAGATATGAAAAGGAATTAAAGTATAATTAAAAGATAAAGGCTACAACCAGGAAGAATATCATTACAAGAGTGTCCTCCAAATGGAACAGGGTATGATTGAATGTGTATATTGTCCTTATAATATAGTCATCATGTTTACTGATAATTGATAAATATGTCTACATGGAGTAATTGTAGTTGGATATTCACTTGAGAGGAAATATTAGTTTTGCAAGAGTGATTGTAAAAAAATCAACAACCAACTAGAAAAGAAATGTTTTAAAGTTTTATGAATCTTGTTTTTTTTCCCTCCATCCTACCTACCAAAATCCAAAAGTACATCTGCCAAAAAAAAAATGTACATCTGCTCAATGTAGCTTTCCTTGTCTCTCCAAGGAAAATTCCTTGCTCCTTCCTCAACCCATGTCCAGAAATGTGTCAACATTGCTAGAACACAACTTCCGCAATTGAGAGCAATTTGCTTGTTTCCTTTACTTCCCCACTGCCACTATACTATAAACTCCTGAAAGAAAGGGTCATGTCTTGTCAAAACCAATGTTCTATTCTATGTTATTGGGACTTTCTTGATGGTCCAGGAGTTATGAGTCCAAGCGCTCACTGCCAAGGACCTAGGTTCAAACCCTGGTCAGGGAACTTAGATCCCAAAAGCTGTAGTGTGGCCAATAAGGAAAAAAAAAAAAAAACTCTAAGTCTTCATCTTACTTGGTCTCTTGGAGGCTTTTCTTATGGCTTATACTCTCCTTCTTGAAACACTCCCTTGGTTCCTGGGATATAACATTCTCCTAGTTTTTATTCCCCTCAATGGCAATTCTCTATCTCCGCTGCTGCCTTCTCCATCTCTTCCCTATCACTATACATCAGCATAGTTTAATATTCAGTCTCTCCATCGTCTTCTCTATCTGTGCCCAAGTTGATTGTATCTAGTCTCATGGACTTAAATACTGTTTATACACTGAAGAAGGAGATGGCAACCCACTCCAGTGTTCTTGCCTGGAGGATCCCAGGGACGGCGGAGCCTGGTGGGCTGCATAGTCCAGTCTGTGGGGTCGCATAGAGTCGGACACGACTGAAGCGACTTAGCAGCAGCATACACCGATAACTCCGAAATGTATAGCTCTACCACATTAAAAAAAAAAAAAACCCGACTCAGATTCATATATCCAACTGTTAATTTGGATATCTAATAGACATCTCAAACTTAACCTGTCCAAAGCAGAATTTTTGTTAATTCTCCCAATCTGCTCCTCCTCTAGTGTTCCCAATAGACGTATATGACTACTCTTTTCCAACCAGTGGCTCAGAACAAAAACTTTGGTATTATCCCTAACTGCTTTCTCCCCTTGACAGTACCTTCCACATCGCTCCATCCAAACCACTAGTTATTACCCCTTCCTACTACAAATCAGGTCAATATTCAATATACGTCTCAAGCCTGATCACTTCTCACCACTCCCCTGCTTTCATTCTTGTCCACACCACCATCATTCCTCATCCAAACGTCTATCATCACATCCCAGTTCCCTGCTTCCAGTCTGGCCCCCTCCAGTCAGTTTTTCACAGAGGGGCTACCCACAGCCCCAAATCCACTAGTCACCTCCTTTCACCCTAAGACTCCATCATTTATCACAGTCTCCAAGGCACTCCATGACTTGGGCCGTGTTATCTCCCCAACCTCCAGTTCTAACACTCTGCTCTGCAGTATTTTTGCTCGAGCCACACCAGCCATCTTGATGTTCTTCAGCCACACCAAACCTCATCTTCCCTTGAAGGTTATGCTTTTGCTCTTCCCCCAACCTGACCTTATTCCCTCCAAATCCCCCTCAGTGTCAACTGATGACATTGTTTAATGCATTCACACAAACACCAACACGCATGCCTACAGAGTCACTCTTTAACTTTTTATCCTGCTTCATCTTTCTTCATAAGATTTAACACTACTTGACATTATTCTTATATTTCTTTGCTTACTATTTTTATCCTGTATTGGAATGTAAACTCCATGAGGGCGAGGGCTTTGTCTTGTTCTCTGCTCTATCTCCATCTTCTAAAATAGAACTCAACATCCAGTGTACTCTCAAAAGACAGTTACTGAATTAATGCATTAGAATGTCTTCATCATCTCATTCCTCCTGTGCTTAGATAAATTCCTGGTCCATTAAAACTTTGATGAATAAATGAACAAATTGTCAGTCCAATAGATGTCTCTTTAGGAAGGAAACTTATAAAATATTTATTAAATATATTATATTTGTTAACTATTTTGTTCACAGAATTATAATACAGCATTGAATTTTCTTGATCTAATGGGCCAATGTCATGTTTATTTGCTCAGTCGTGTCCAACTCTTTGCAACTGCATGAACTGTAGCCTGCCATGCTTCTCTATCCATGGAATTCTCCAGGAAAGAATACTGGAATGGGTTTTCATCTCCTTCTCCAGCGGGTCTTCCCAACCTAAAGATCAAAACTGGGTCTACCACATTGCAGGCAGATTCTTTACCAACTGAGCCACCAGGGAAGCCCAATGTATTCAGTGTATAAATTTCACTTGGAAACAGACAGGATGTACTCAAATTCCTCCATTTACATTATATTTAAAAGTTTACATAAATTTTGAGTGGCCCGCTCATTTATAGTTCTTTATAAAAGAGCATGTTCCAGAGTAACTCCAAGTTCAACTAAGAGCTAGGTCTAAAAACTGAGGGCAGTTAAAGGAAGATTAAAAAGTCCGCAGATGTGCCTAAGAAATATCTCTGGGCACTGTTTCCTATTCCCAGTGATGACTCTACGTGTCCTAACAACCTTTAGAGATTTCACAGCTTACCACAGAATAACCATATTTCTTCTCCCATCCTGGCTTCATCTTATCTTCAGCTTTGAGTTTTGTGGCAGACATCTCACGGATAAAGTAGTATCAATTAATGTTTCACACCGCATATGTCATAAGGATAACACTTCCATTTCTAGTTTAGTTAGATTGTATGTTGAGTTGGATTATGCTTATGGTTTGTCTGTTGATGTGTGTGGCATAAAAGCATCCCATTCAAGTTAAAGCCTCTGCCTGACATACCTCATTCACCATTTCATTTATCCTCTGTATGAGAATCAGTCATGTCTGTGGCTCTTTCGCCTATCACCCATCTCTCTAGGAAAACCACCTGTGTTTAAAAAATTTATGTTGTCACTATTTGCAAACCCGGCTGCCTATGCAGGAAATTAGCACAATTTGTGGAAAAGGGAAAAACAGTTTGTTGCTCTATCAGCTGAATGAGATGTAAAAGGATGTTGTTTTCACAGAGAGCTTAAAGTCAATTCTAAACTTTTTCCAACTAATTAAATGATGATTGGTCCAAGGTAGACTCCATCATAACCCTAATGGCCAGAGCATTGGAAGGAAACTATGTCCAATCCAGAAGGAAAAAAATAATAAACAGTAAATAAAACAAAGCCCCAGGCTTATACAGTGTTATGACACAGTTCTGCCCCTTCGGGAATATTTACTCAGAAGTTTCTCTTTTGTTCTTTCCAAAGATACCTGTGAGTCTCTGGAGAATGGATGAGATTCATTTTTTGTAAGCCAAAAGAAAACCTAAAACACCTCTCATGGGACTATGAAATAAATCAGCAGGCTTTTAACCTTAGGCAAAAATATAAAAGAAGTGAGTGGAAGAGGAGACAAGAATGGGCCAGTCAAATCTCTCTGTTCAAAACTCCAACATGATGCTCAAAAGCCCAATATCTTATAGGTATTCCACTCTCCAAAGTCTCTTCGTGAGGCAGTGTGATAGTGCGATGAGTGATGTTTTTCTGGACTCTTGGAGGCCACACCAAAGGTACAGTAACAGGAATTGTACAGATAGTTCCTTCCACAGTCTACACTGTGATGCCTATGTGCACGAGCACATTCAGAGGCTCAGGGGTGGAAATTACACTCGGAAAGCCAAAGTACTGCAGAGGAGTAAACTGTGAGCTTCACCTCTTAGGACTAAGAAGGAATAGAAGAGGGAAAAAGAGAATTAAGTATCTGTGACCATAGCGACCCAAGAAAAGTCATGCTCCAGGGATTAGAAACTACATCTGCAGTTTATAACCCTCCTGCATTCCAGATTTAGCTGGCAACAAACCAAGGCCTGTGACCAATTCAGGCTTCAGTGGACAGACTCCCTGTGACCAAGACTTTTAGTTCCACACAGCCTGGCTCCTTTCACTGCCCAAGCTAGGAAACCCTTCATAAAGTTTACTACTGATTGCCCAACAAAGTTGGGCTTCAGGTAATCAGTACTTCATTTCCAGGATGGCATTTTCAGAATCTGCCATCACTCCCTCTTGTGGTAGGGCAAAGAGAAAACTTGGCTCACCAATGGCCCAGTACATTGGATATCTTTGTTTTGGAATGTAGTTAGCCTATTCCACAAAGGCAATAGAAAGGTGGGCAACTCATGTGAGGCCTCTGAGGAAAGGACAGGTATGAAAACTCAACAGAAATCATCTCGCTCACCAATTCTGAGCACAAGATCACAAGGCTCTACAGAGGTCCTACCCTCTGTGTAGAGACACAGGTTCTAATAAGGCTGAAAATTTACTTTCCCACAAACAAAAATCAATGTCATCCCTTGGTTAGTTAGCAGAATCCAAACAGTTAATTTTCCGGGTATAACTCAGTCAAGACAAATTCCACCGAGAACTCAAAAGGGACCCACTGTGAATCACTGACTGGCCTGGCATCATTCCTGAATACTCTGAAGTCCACCAACTTTTTGGATGTGCCTAATTCTCACCAGACAAAAGGACCTATTCTTGTGTATTCATTCAGCGTTTTGTACTGGTTCACAATACAGCTTTTATTCATGATGTTCCTCATTCGCAGCCTCAGTTTGAATTTCATTATGGCCACGTGTAATCCTACAAGCAGTGTGGTACTATTTAATTACAAAACCCAAACGCTACTAGAATATGTACTAACAACAATAACAATAGCTACACACTTACAAAGTCCTTGCTATGAGCATATTTTGAGATGTTTTCATACATCAATTCATTGTATCCTCATAATGAACCTATGAGGTATTAATTTTCCTAAATTTGACTGATGAGGAAACCAAGTCTCAAAGTTATTAACCAATTTGCTAAGGTTAAATAACTTGTAATGAAGTAAGCAGAGGCCATGAAACAGTAAATAAACAATGTAAGCAGTGTGTAGGTTTAGAGCTAATCACATTAATCAAAAACTCACTGTTAGTTAGGATATGCTAACCTGTTCTAACAAATAGACCCAAATATGTAAGGGATTAACACCTTGCTAATTTATGGTCCTGAATAGGTATTTATGTCAGTTGGGCTACTTTCCTTCATTTAGTCATTTAGGGACCCAGGTTATTTTCATTTTGTGATCCCACCATCCCTTAAGATCTCCCATCCAACCAGACTACTGAGAAAGAGCATGGTGGAGAGGCTTGCATGGAAAGTTTTGTGTGCCAGGCCTGGAAGTGACAGACCATTTCCAGTCAAACTCCAAAGCAGATAACTTAGTCATGAGGCCACATCTATGTCTAAGGGAAGCTGGGAAATAAAAACAAACCCACCTATGTGCCTAGAAGGGGGTAGAATGAATTTTAATGGAATCTAGCCATCTCTGTTTGCATCAAACTCTCTAGCCATCAAATATTCCTGCGCATTTTTTCCTACATATAAAACAAAATTTTTCTCAAGAGGGATCACAGAGTCCAATATTTCAGTGAAGCAGGTTGAAATCTAGCATCTGCAAGTGATGCCTGGTCCTTTCCATTTGATGGAGACACGGTTCCTGTGGTCAGGAGAAGACTCATTATTTCCCCCATATATACAGTCACCTCTTAGCCAATGATAGAAGAGATGAGATAACCAAAATACCCAAACCCCCTTTCAGGACAGAATAGAATAGGAGAGATATAGCAATAACAGAATCCAGATAGCAAATGTTGGGAAGACTCCCTGACCTAGCAGTGGGAGACGTTTCTTGAACTGACCCTTATGTTGTTCTCCAGGAGGGATTTCTTTGTCCATTATTCTGAACTTCCCCTAGCTTGGGTCTCTGGGGAGTTCCTCTTCCTCTTTCATTATCCTTCATGACACACATCTGAATTGGGCCACAGGGACTCTGTCTTTCTTAGGAGTCACACAACTGTCACAGCCTGCCTCTTACTTGTGCAATTTCATGCCTCAAGTATTATTTTTATAGTCATAAGAGCATTTAGTCCAAGTTTGGAGCTTCTTTGGAAATGCAGTTCTCTCAAGAACTTTTTCGGAGAAGGCAATGGCAACCCATTCCAGTACTCTTGCCTGGAAAATTCCATGGACAGAGGAGCCTGGTAGGCTGCAGTCCATGGGGTCGCTAGGAGTCGGACACGACTGAGCGACTTCACTTTCACTTTTCATTGTCATGCATTGGAGAAGGAAATGGCAACCCACTCCAGTGTTCTTGCCTGGAGAATCCCAGGGACGGGGGAGCCTGGTGGGCTGCCATCTATGGGGTCGCACAGAGTCAGACACAACTGAAGCAACTTAGCAGCAGCTGCAGCAGCAAGAGCTTATTAAGTTTCTGGTTAGTTCTCAGTACTCAGTAACCACATCCAAGACCAAAGTGAGTATTTCCTAGACATACTTCTTAAAAATACTTTGTTTGCCTCATCTAGCCAATGCCTATTGCTCTCAAATTAACAATAGCTATGTATAGGGCATATGAAGCAAAAGACTTTATGTGACTTCATACGACTTCATGTGACTTCATATGACTTCATGTGATTCTGCTGTTGGGTAGCACTTTGTGTTGCTCTATATCTAGACAGAATATGAGAGGATATGGTGGGCAAGGAGTGGTGATCTGGGCCAGGTCTGCAAGTGGCAGGCATGACATCTCTTTATATTTCTTTGGAGAGAAGTTAAACCCTAGGCCACACTTACAGAAGTTAGCTATATGCCCAAAGAAAGAGTAAACAGATTTTCAATGAACACTTAGTAATCATCACATTTGCTAAGCTGAAATGTCTTACATCAAATACAATAAACTCATAAACAATATAAATTTCCCTAAGGATCATATTTAGATGCTCATTCAACTACAAATGAAATACCTGTATTTCCCAAATTTTCCCAGTACCTGCTTGTCAAAAATGCAGATTCTGCAAACTGGTGCAGCCACTATGGAAAACAATATGGAGGTTCCTTAAAAAACCTAAATATAGAGCTACTATGTTGTTGTTGTTCAGTTGCCCAGTTTGTCCATCTCTTTGTGACCCCAAGAACTGCAGCACGCCAGGCCTCTCTATCCCTCACCACTCCCGAAGTTCATGCCCATTGCATGGCCATCCAGCCATCTCATCCTCTGACACCCTCTTCTTCTTCTGCCCTCAATCTTTCCCCACATCAGGGACTTTTCCAATGAGTCAGCTGTTTGCATCAGATGACCAAAATACTGGAAGTTTCAGCTTCAGCATCAGTCCTTCCAATGAGTATTCAGGGTTAACTTCCCTTAAGATTGACTGGTTTGACCCCCTTGCTGTTCAAGGGACTCTCAGGGGTCTTCTCCAGCACCACAGTTCAAAGGCATCAACTCTCTGGCGCTCCACCTTCTTTATGGTCCAGCTCTCACAACCATACGTGACCACTGGGAAGATCAGTGGTCTTCATATGGTAGCTAGATCATATGGTAGCTCTTTTTGTTTTTTGTTTTTTGTTTTTTTAATAAAAGGACAAAAAGAGCCACCATGTGATCCAGCAATCCCACTCATTGGCATATATCCAGAAAAGATGAAGTCCAATTCAAAAAGATACATGCTCCTCAATGTTTATAGCAGCACTATTTACAATAGCAAAACATGGAAACAACCCAAATGCCCATCAACAGATGATCAGTTTAAGAAGATGTACTATGTAATTATAGTATGTATGTATACACACACACACACGCACACACACACACACACATACATACACACACACACACACACACACAGTGGAATATTACTCAGTCATTAAAAAAGAATGAAACATTGCCATTTGCAGCAAACGTGGGTGGATCTGGAGAATACATACTAAGTGAAGTAAGTCAGACAGACAAAGAGAAACATATGACATCACTTATACAGAGAATCTAAAAAATAATACAAATGAATCTATATGCAAAACAGAAGCATACTCACAGACATAAAAAACAAACTTATGGTTACTAAAGGGGAAAGGCAGTGGGGGGAGGGATAAATTAGAAGTATAGGATTAATGGATATATACTGCTATATATAAAATGAAAAAGCAACAAGAATTACCTGTATAACACAGGGAATAATATTCAACATCTTGTGATACATATATACAGATTATTTTCTATTATATTTCAATTTTTAAAAAAGGAAAACTATACTTCAATTTAAAAAGGAAAAAAATGCAGATTTCTTTGGTCCATGCCAGAACTTCTATACCAGAGAAAGAGCTGTAAATATAAATTTCAGCAAGCATCCTAAGAAATTCTTATTAGGTAAACATATGAAATGATCATTTTGTAGTTCAAAACCATTTGGGTATCATAAGTTCATATAGTTCAATCTAATATAATTTAAAACATTCAGAAAATCCTTCCTTATGCTATAAAGATGCCTAAAAATCAAGTGATGAGAAAAATTCTATAACCAACCATCAATCATTGAAAGGGCTTCCCTGGTGGCTCAGACAGTAAGCAATTTGCCTGCAATGCAGGAAACCAGGTTTTGATCCCTGGGTCAGGAAGACCTCTTGGAGAAGGGCATGGCAACCCACTCCAGTATTCCTGCCTGGAGAATTCCATAGACAGAGAAGCCTGGTGGGCTTACAGTCCATGGGGTCGCAAAGAGTCGGACAAGACTGAGAGACTATCACTTTCACTTTCACACTTTCAATCAGTAAAAAGCTAGTTGAAAATAAGTACATGTATATATCATTTCTTGACTTAGTTTCTAACAGGAGAAATTGTATAAGACAGAAGAGGTCTTTAGAGCCTTTCAGAAACAGCTAGCAAATTCCTAAATGAGGAAACAGAGTCCTTTATAAAAAGATCTGTGCCCATGGCTGGGACATAGGGAGACCTTGGA
This sequence comes from Budorcas taxicolor, assembly GCF_023091745.1. NCBI lineage: Eukaryota > Metazoa > Chordata > Mammalia > Artiodactyla > Bovidae > Budorcas > Budorcas taxicolor. The sequence continues at coordinate 73,706,592 of NC_068919.1, forward strand.
AGAAAGAATTCACAAGGATGAAAATCAGAAAGTGGCGGGGGGCGGGGGTAGAAGGGATGCCTGGGAGGAAAGGGAAAAGCCTCAGAGACTCACAACAGAGAAGAGTGGGAGTTGTAAAATGGAGCGGAAAGAAGACTCATTAGGGAAATTTGGGTGCACCAAGCACCAGCTGCTGAAAGCGAAGCCTCAGGCGTGATTGGCAAAGCTGCCAAGCATGAATCGCCGTTCACTGAGCCTGCTGTATGCAAAACAATAGTCAGCAAGACTGTGAGACCTTCGGAGTGGGCACTGAGGAAAGCTTAGAGAACACCTACTGTCATGGGAAGAAGCAAAGGAGTTTTAAAACACAGGAAAGAGCCTGGGATCCTTGGGGAGGTTTGGGTACAGCTCTGTCCTGGATGCAGTTCTTGCTTTTCCATATCTATCCAGCCCTGTGATTGTGAAATGAACATAAACATCTGTTTCCCCTCTGCAGATCTTTCTGTTCTTCTTCGTGCTTTGACCTAATATTTGGAGAAAAGGAGGAGGGAAAAAAAAACAAAAATGGAAAGTTGCCTAAAATTCCATTTCTCGGAGTCTAAAAAAGCTTTTACTTGGGCTAGAATCTGGTTTCTGAAAAAGATAGGATGTAAAGCCAGGGAGAGACAGAAATTTGGTAACTGGGACTTAGGCACCCTTACCTGGACAATGACCAGCACTCCTGCCATTGGAGACCTCTTTCAAGTCTCTCTCTCACTGTTTTAATACATATAAATCAGTCAGCCAGGCTTCAGAATGCAATTCAACTTGCCAACAAGAGAGAAACAATTCTCTGTGTAGCCTGAGCAGAATGTATCATAATGAAAAAAAACTGCTTCATAATCCTCTTGGAATAATATTTATAGTTTATTAATAAAATAGTAATTGTGTCTGTGGGTATCCAGTTGCTCAGTTTTGTCTGACTCTTTGAGACCCCATGGACTGTAGCCCACCAGTCTTCTCTGTTCATGGAGTTTTCCAGGCAAGGATACTGGAGTGGGATGCCATTTCCTCCTCCAGGGGATCTTCCCAACCCAGGAACTGAAACTACCTCTCTTGTGTCTCTTGCATCAGCAGGCAGATTTTTACCACTGTGCCACCTGGGAAGCCCAAAATAGTAATTAATTAATGTTAGTTAGCTATGATTTAATATGCACCAAGCCCTTTACTTTGCTGTCTTCTTTAAGCCTCATATTTTCTCTGGCAGTAATATCTTCATGTCATAGAGAAGAAAATTGGAAGTCAGAGAAGTAATCAGTCCAATGTCACAGGACCAGGAAGTGGCAGAATTGGGGTTAAAATCTGTCAGCTCAAATATTAACTCCTCAGGAGGCCACACCAAAGCACCCTGATTTAATTGACCACCATTTCAACACCTATTTATTTTCTCTATAGTAATTATCTTACTTGTTTATTCATTTATCCATTGCTTGTCTCACTGTAGAATGTATATTTCATGAAGGCAAGGTTCTTTCTGCCTCATTTATTCTTATGACCCCAGTGCCTGGAATTAGCCTAAAATACAATGGACACCAGAAATGCCGACTGAATGAATGACACAAAAATCCCGCAGTTTTAACCACTGCATTATACTGAAGTCAGCACCCCATGTGAACTGTCAGGATAATTTTCTATGTTAAAATTTGGTCCTCCCTCATCCTATATATCCTAAACATCATGATCATTCATTCAGAAATAGTGTCTTGGGGGGACTCTTCCTGTGGTCCAGTGGTTGAGACGCTGCTTCCAATGCTGGTGGCACAGGTTGGATATCTAAGAACCCGCATGCTGCATGGCATGGCCCAAAAAAAGGTAATGTATCGGGTTTGCTTAAAACTTTCTAAAACAATTTTATTCTTCTAGGGGAAAAACTCCAAAAGCTTTTGCTTTAAGCCAAATTTCAAACTTGTGAGTTGAGTGATTTCACTAGGCAAAAATTGCTTTTCCTAATTATATTAAGGATTTCGGTTCTATCTCTTGTTGTTTTGGATGCTATATCCTAGAGGCAAAAAGAAAAATTTAATTCCCTAAAATATGTACTGTAAAACTTTTTTCAAGTAATTAGATTAATAAAGAGAAAAGCAATAAGTCAATAATCTCCTTAATGCATACCAGGTGTAAACTTCCTAAAAACTGTGAATGATGTTTATAAAATGTCACCATTCCATAGAAAGTATACTAATTTTCAGCTGATAAGAAAAGTCATGAACATACATATCAATAATGGGGCACATTATACTTGTTATAAGAAAAGCTATTTGGAAAAAAAAAGTTATGCTCTTTCTCAAGTCTCCTCTCTGCTCTTATTGGATAAACTTGCACTCTGAGCCTTAAGCGCTTCTTTCTTCAACTAAAATGAATTTCATATGAAATTTACAATAGTTCAAGCTAGTAAATACTAGCATTAAGAATTTTCAATAGTAAACATGGTTTTAACCAAACTTTTCACAAGAAACAGAGTTGATGTTGTTGTCTAGTTGCTGAACCATACCCACCTCTTCTGTGACCCCATGGACTGTAGCCCACCAGGCTCCTCTCTCCATGGATTTTCCAGGCAAGAACACTGGCGTAGGTTTCCATTTCCTTCTCCAGGGGATCTTCCTGGGATCCTCCCAGGGACCCAGGGATCCAACCCACATCTCCTGCAGTGACAGGCAGAATCTTTACCACTCAGCCACTAGGGAAGCCCACAAGAGACAGAGTGACTGTCAAATCTTAAGTGTCGACATCAGGCATAAACTTTGCTGTAGAGGTTGTTCCCTTCATTTCGTTCACTTACCCTCCTAATAACTCTCCTTACCAAGTCCTCCCCTTAGATAAACTGAATCTTTTAGGCTGTAGATGAAAGCCATTTCCTCTCAAGTTATAAAAGATGGATCAACCTTCATTTTCATCCTCAGAATAATGGCTTTTAACATATTTGAAAACCAAGGAACTTTTCATCCCTTTCGTCCTCAGACAATATTCCCAGATCATATCAACTCCTTTCACAGACATTTGACTATTCTTTCCCCATTTTTAATAGGCCACTTCTCATGAGTTCACTTCAAGGAAATCACAAACAACTTTCATTTTGAATCTTTAGCCAGCACCAAGTAAGTGGCTTTTGTCATTTTTTCAGTAGTAAAGGGTATCTCATCAACATGGTTAGGTGCATTCAACCCTAACAGGATGTAGAAATCTAGACTAAATAATGTTTTTGATCACCTCTATCTTTGAGGATTTTTTCTTTGTTGTTAGGGAAATTAATGTGTCCTTAGATTGACACATTCTTTGGTATTACAAGAGATATATTGTTCCCAGTGGTTAGCATAGATCACTGTATTTTATAGCACTGAACACTCTATCATTGTAACAGATATGCTAGTCTTACTAGGATTTAGAATGTAGTAGATTACAAATCATCCTGAAGCATTTTTTAGGCTGCACTCGCTTCCTACCAGTGAGTACATTAAAAGCTTCTCTAGAAGAGTGTACATCAGACCAACATCCTATTTAATGACCTCACCCATCACCAAAGATTGAACCCCAGTTTCACAAAATACATTCTGTTCCAGAGTAATCTAGATTTTTCTGGACACAGGAAGAAATTTTAAGCTCCAAGCTTTGAACAAAGCCTGAAGCGTACCTTCAAGCGATCATGGGTTATTGTGGACCATACCACATCATCAATTAACCTTAAGTCTCATAATTTACACAGTAAAAGAAATTACTTCACTTTGTGTTTATTTATATTTGTGGGTCCTCAAGAGATTTCCAAAATTTCAACTGATGTGCAAGTGCGGGAGGTTGTGGTGGTGGGGAAGGAGTGAAAGGGGGTTGGGAATATAGATTAATAGATGCATAGCTTTCAAAACATCCACACAACATTTGGGGGCTTCCCTGGTGGCTTAGATGGTAAGGAATCTGCCTGAAATGTGGGAGACCCAGGTTTGATCCCTGAGTTGGGAAGATTCCCTGGACAAGGGAATGGCAACCCACTCCAGTATTCATTCTTGGAGAGTTCCATGGACAGAGGAGCCTGGTGGGCTATAATCCATGGGGTCACAAAGAGTTGGACACAGCAAAGCAACTAACCCAAAAAACTAGCTTTTGCACACATTTGGAAAAATACACTTTATTTGCATTTGGTGTCACAAGGAGCAGTAAACCTACATTGTTTTGATACCTAAAATCCCTGCTTCAGCTTCCCTATCTTTTGCCATGTCACCAACATTTTAGAGGCCTGTTCCCATGAAATGAGGAAGAGAATTTCTATTCCACTGACAGAGACACGTAGCTCTACTTTTACAGCCAACATCTGGTTACTCCCACAGACCCTTAAAATCACTCAGGGCCCAAAGAAAAAGAGCACCAGATAAAGCATTTTGCAAAAGAGAAGAATCAACCCACAGAATGATCCATTTGTCCATTAAAATTGTTAGCACTGTTCTATGTCTTTGTAAATGGGCACCAACCACCTCTAAATAAACTAACTGAAAATGGTGACTTCAGAGGATTTAATGTACATTTTTATTTTCATGATTCTTAAAATCAATAATCAGCTATTGAAAAAATATATGACATACTCAAGAAAGAGCCTCATAGAGATTGTTTTGTTCTTGTTTAGTCTTTCCATATTCTCCTACTTTTTTTTAAAGGACTCTAAACTTTCTCTGACGTGTGCCAAGAGTTTCCCCCAACCCCCAAAGTACCTCTATCTGGTAAATTCTGCAGGAAAGGGAAGGCACATCTTCTAAGAGACTGGCAGTGGCATATTAATTTGACAAGCAGCTTTAATTTGATAAGCAAAACTTGTTGCTAATATTATTTAAATTTCATCTTTTATTAAGGAAAAAAGACTTTAGTGATATTTAAATGGTATATGTGAGAATCATAGAAATTCAGTTATGGAAATTACACCATAATGCAAAAGGAACAAGGAAGAGCTGCATATTTCTTCCTTGGTGAATTAATCAGTGATTCAGGAGGAAGAATGCAAGTCTACCCATGAGCAATGTCTTTCAAATCTATGGAAAGGGAAAATTAAGTGAGATTTTTTTCTCTGTGATTCTTCAAGGACAAGGTTCTTCTAGCCCCAAATCCTTGGTAATTTTTCCACTAGGATCCATTAGGATCCTTTCTTGGGTACATAGAGTGATCCTCTTCTATTAATTTCTAAGTTTCTCCTTTTTTTTCTCATTTTAACATCAAGTAACAGAGACAAGATGGAGAAGGGAATGGCAACCCACTCCAGTGTTCTTGCCTGGAGAATCCCAGGGAGGGGGAAGCCTGGTGAGCTGCTGTCTATGGGGTCGCACAGAGTCGGACACGACTGAAGTGACTTAGCAGCAGTAGCAGCAGCAGCAACAGAGACAAAAAGATTCTTAGTTCTAGGGATGAAGACTAGCACAGGAAATTCCTATTCTCTCCAGCCTCTGACTAGGTAACTCGTTCTCACTCCTCAAGAGGTGTCCTGTTTGAAAACAGAACCTGCCTGGAGTCTGGCCTCGTCCATTTGATCAGAGTAGGCACATAGCACAAGAGAGAGATCTCCAAATGTTCCTGAATTATAAAAGACTGTGGTTTTAACTTGACTTCCCAAATGCCTTCCTTCTTTATACATATACTCAATGGCTGAAACTATAGAAACTCAAACAACAGAACTAAATTTTTTTACTAAAGAATCTGGCATTATGTCCTATCTCTACATGACTATACTGTTACACTTGCTGTCTTGAGGCAATAAGATCCCTAAGCTTTCCTGTTCCTCCTCATCTGTTGTCTCTCAACTGTGTGAATGCCTCCTATAAAACAGCTACTTCTCACTGCTTCTGATAGCCAAGATGTGGAAGCAACCTAAATGTCCACTGATAGATGAACGGATAAAGAAGAAGTGGTATATATATACCATGGAATGTTATTCAGCCATAAAAAAGAATGAAATAATGCCATGTGAAGCAACATGGATGAAACTAGAGATTATCATACTAAGTAAGACAGAAAGAGAAAGAAAAATATCGTATAATATCACTTATATGTGGAATCTAAAAAAAAAAATGATACAAATGAATTTACTTACAAAGCACAGTTAGACTCACAGATATAGAAGACAAATTTATAGTTACCAAAAAAGAAAGAGGTGAAGCAGGGACAAATCAGGAAATTGGATTTAACATATACACACTACTACATATAAAATAAATAAGAATCTACTGTCTGGCACAGGGAACTGTACTCCATATCTTGCAATAATCTATAAGGGAAAGGAATCTGAAAGGAACTGAATCATTTTGCTAGACAGGAAATTAACACAACATTGTAAATCAACTGTACTTCAATTAAGTTTAATTTTTAAAATAACTGCTTTTATCCCCTTCTGCCAGGCTACTCCTCCTAGGGAGGCAAGGCTCTGTCCCCCATCACAACTGGGCTTATAGTAAGCACTAGATTATAAGTGCTGATTATATTTCCAACACCAGAGAATAGTGATAAAGGATGTAGCTCCTTTTCCAGTGTCAAGAACACAAATGGATGTCTCAGGGACAAAAACTGCATTATATATGCCTGGTGGACATGCCTAAATAGATCATCTTAAACTCCAAAATGAGGGGTTTAGACTAGACTGGTTCAAATATGACATTGCTGTACAACTTCCAAAGCAATTTTGGCATCTTCGCCTTCAAAGAGTCTGAGATTATCTCATTATGAATGAACCCACTTCATAAGGAGAGCAGCCTGAAGTGTTAGGTCTGAAGGTTAAGAGAACAAAGACAAAGAAATGCAACTTCTTTACAAGGTGTCTTGTTATTTCTTGCTCACTTCACCTCTGTATATCTGGAGAACACAAAGGAGGTAAGAAAAGGAGAAGAAAGGACATAGACTAGCTCCTCCTGATTTGAGCTCATCTATCATTGTTGCATGACCAATGAAAAGATTGGAGAAAAGAATTTAAGGCTTGTGGGTAGAAGAGTAGAAGTTAGTTCTGATTCTCAAGGAGAAAGTGTGTTAGTCACTCAGCTGTGTCTGACTCTTTGCAACCCCATGGACTGTAGCCTGTCCAGCTCCTCTGTCCATGGGATTCTCCAGGACAGAATGCTGGAGTGAGTTGCCATTCCCTTTTCCAGGGGATCTTCCCAACCTAGGGATCAAAGCTGGGTCTCCTCTACTGCAGGTGGATTCTTTACCATCTGAGCCACCAGGGAAGCTCTTCACAGCTAAAAGCCATTTGTGAAGATGTTCCATCTTGGAGGTACTTCCTCCAAGTCTTGTCAATGCTATTGGGTCTAGTGAAAAATAGGAAATTTTGGTCAGCCATCTAGACTATTGCTAGAGCAGGACCTATTAGTGTAAGAAAGAGATCCTGTGGTCCTGCTGTCTCTAAGGTCCCATTGCATCTTGCTTGCATAGAGCTCCCAGCATTGACATATATTCTTCCTCAGTGTTACAGATCATCTCCATCCAAGTTGTGCATTTGCACATAAGTTTTACCACTTGCCCTATTCTGCCATCATCCTAGGTGATCCACAGAAGTGCATAGAAAAGGGAGGGAAGGGTGGGGCACGTTCAGTGAGTTGCTTTATTGCCCAGAAGCCCCATACTATCACCCCCAGATCAATGTTTTCCTCACAAGGAGATTACTGTCTGCTGAGTTTCGTAGGAAAGTTGTGAAATATTCACAGAAGCTAACTTCTGTACCTATTTTATCAGCTCAGTGCTGGAAGCAGTGTTTACAATATGAACATTCCAATCTTTAATTTCATGGACACCTCTGAAAGACTAAAATAAGTGCAATCCAGTTCATTATTGATCTTGACTGGGGTGTGTGTGTGTGTGTGTGTGTGTGTGTGTAAAAGAGTTAGAGAGACACGGAAACAGAAAAACCCCAACTCTACTATAGGAGAAAAAAAAGAAGGATTTATATCGACATACTCCTCAGGTATTGCTCTTACACAACTCTGCTTTTCCAGATTAATATTCAGTCTCATTCCTACAAGATGACTTCAACATGTTTTATTTGTTTTTAAGAAAAGATAGTCTTATCCATAAAGCCTTTTAAATGTTTCTATAGTCTCATCTCATAGTCCAATTTTACTCTACCCTGAGAGTCTCTAAAAAGACTTGTTAAGCAAATTATGACCACCACAACTCTCTCCAACATGTAATTTTACCTTGAAACCAGGTATCTAGGAAGTAATGTGTCTTCTTGATAGCATTAATATTATAGAGATCCCTAGGCAACTAATCTGTATTAGCCAAACATCCTTAAGAAAGTATAAATTATATAATGTACATGAAAGCATTTTGTGTGCTGGGAAGTACTATCAAAAGTTATTGTTTCTTATTAGTATAAATCACTTTATTTATTAAATGCTCCTTAAGTGTAGAATGATGTAAAATGTACTGAGACACAAAGCACAACGGCAGCACACAAAACTAACACATCCCCTTTCCCCCCAGACTGCATCTCTAAGGAGGCAGTTAATCCTTATTCGTCCCTTCACATATGCATGAGCAGAGGTCTCTGCTCTGTGTCCTGCAGCTTATGCATCCGGCCTGCTCGTTCCTTTTACGGGGTGGAAATGCCTCAGAATGGTTGGCGTTACTTCAGCAGCAGGTGTGGGGAGCGGGGGGTGGTCTCCAGAGTCCAGATCACCCAGCTGCAGCACCAGAAGAATTGTTTCTAACCAAGCATGTAAATCCATTTTTATGACCTTAAAAAGACTCACCACAAAAACATTTGGATATTAAAACACTCTATTCTAAAGACATCATTGTAATTGTACTGTTTACTGTTGATAATATACCTCAAACAATTTACTGCCTAGTGAAAATTCAGGGCCTACTCCATACCAAATTCACAGAACAGTTAATAAGCGCAGTTAGTTCCTACTGGGATAGATCCAGAAGTGTGCTGTTTAGAAGATTTTGTTTGTATTTTTTCCTGATTTCCCTAGCATTCTCTGACTTCTGAAGTTAGCTCACCCTTATCCCATACCCCCACCCTGGGACCTCTCACCAACTCCCAGACTTGTTCCTCAGCCCCTCAACCCCATCACAATTTTGAAAGTGATTGGGATCAATCTCCAAGGAAAAACATTTTTTCCCAAGTGCATCCAGCTATCAACGTAACCTCTTTCACTTATACAACTATCATTGGTATTTTTTAAACTATAGTTGGAGGTTGATGGAGGAGAAGTTTTCCCTTGGAACAATATAAATTACCTCTAGCTTTCAAGGAGAGGGTTGTATTTGCTACCAAAAAAAGATAAATAATTAAGTTGTAATAATCTTATCCCTGCCCAAAAAAATATTGAAATCTTTTACTTCTCAAGCAATTTCAACTCTAAAATGCCTATTGAGTCTCTGAAAATCAATTTAATATCTTGATAGTTAGCTCTGTAAAAATAATAGTATTTCACTGGGACTTCTGATATGATTGTTATTGCATAAATTCAATTTTATCCTCTTTCTGAAAACCATCTAAAAGAAAAAAATGGAAAACAAAAATACAAACTGTATTTTCAGTAAAACAAGAGCATAGATTTCAAAATATTTTGAAAAGGATGCCAAAAAAGAGCAGAATTCACAGAAGAAACAAAGGAAGGAAATATTTAGAAGCTGAGAAGACAGAGCCCAGTTATGACAGGTCTCAAAAACTGCCAACAAAAATATAATTTTTGAAGATGAGGGATACATCTTAAAAGGAAAAGAACTTTATCCCATGAATATAAAACAGTGCAGAAAAGAATAATCTGAAGGCTTTAGAAGACTCCATACATCTGATTCAGATCACAGAAGCTAAGGACCTCACAAAGAGTCATACAGATAAAGCCATGTACAGAGAGGTTTATTCCAAGTATTTAAGAATAGTTCAAGATTAGAAAATGTATTAATAAAACTTATCATATTAATATGCCTAAGGAGGAAAACAATATGATCACTTTCATGGAGATTTAAAAACATTATAAAATTTAATAAAGTTTGATTTAAATAATAACAATAAAATAGGGAATTGATGATACAATAGCTTGATGATACAATCCCTCCCTTCCTGGATAAATATGTTACTCCACCATCAAGAGGTAGAGTTATTCCTCAACCCTTGAATCTGAACTGGTCCTACGACTGTCTTGACCAAGAGAGTAAAGTGATGGTTTTCTGGTACATCAGAGCCCCAGATTTTCTTCCTCTTAGAACCTCTCTGTCAATGCTATGAAGCTCAAGCTATATAGAAAGACCAAAATGAGAGCTAAGATATTCTGGTCTACAGCCCCAACTGAGCTCCCAGAAAAATCAACACCAAATGGAACACATATGGATGAGCCATCTAGGAAGCTCCAACCTAGTCAAGCCCCAAGACAACTGCAGCCCCAAATGACATATTATTAAGCAGAAAAATGCCGAGTCAAGTCCAGTCAACAGAAACATGAGATAATAAAATAATTAATGTTTTAAGTCACTGAATTTTTTATAGCTGCTTATGTAACAATAGACAGTTTAACACATGGGTATTTTGTTTATACATCTATCTGAATCCAAAAGCCAGGATACTGAATGATGAGGAAAGACTAGAAATATTTCCAACAAAGTCAGGACTAAGGCAAAGGTTCCCTTATTAACATTACCATCTAACATTTCACAAAGTACAAAATGATGCACTTGGATAAGAGAAAAGTATTGGGGGTATTTTTTCATAATTTACTCTCTCCCCTCCATCCATTCTACTCTCTGTGCTCTTCCCTGAAAGCAAGGTTCCCCTTTAGAGATTTTGCTTTTGCTATTCCCACTACTGGCACTTATGCTCCCCAAAGTCATATGACTGGCTTGCCCATTTTCCTCAGGGATCCACTCAAGTGTTACTTTATCAGCAAGGTCTTTCCCAGTCACACTATATAGTAATGAACTACTCACAACTTATCCTGCTTTATTTTTCTGTAGAACTTATTACCACCTAATATATTGCATGCATATATACGTGTACCCATACACTACATTTCTTTATCATCTCGCTCTTAAGGTGATAGGCCATATCTCTGATATTTAGGAGTATGTACTTTGGCCACCTCATGCGAAGAGTTGACTCACTGGAAAAGACTCTGATGCCGGGAGGGATTGGGGGCAGGAGGAGAAGGGGATGACAGAGGATGAGATGGCTGGATGGCATCACTGACTCGGTGGACGTGAGACTGAGTGAACTCCGGGAGTTGGTGATGGACAGGGAGGCCTAGCGTGCTGCGATTCATGGGGTCACAAAGAGTCGGACACAACTGAGCAACTGAACTTGCTGCTGCTGCTGCTTCTAAGTCACTTCAGTCGTGTCCGACTCTGTGCGACCCCATAGACGGCAGCCCACCAGGCTCCTCCATCCCTGGGATTCTCCAGGCAAGAACACTGGAGTGGGATGCCATTGCCTTCTCCAGAAGTATGCTTCAGTTCAGTTCAGTTGCTCAGTCGTGTCCGACTCTTTGCGACCCCATGAATTGCAGCACGCCAGGCCTCCCTATCCATCACCAACTCCCGGAGTTCACTCAGTCTCACGTCCATCAAGTCAGTGATGCCATCCAGCCATCTCATCCTCTGTCGTCCCCTTCTCCTCCTGCCCCCAATCCCTCCCGGCATCAGAGTCTTTTCCAGTGAGTCAACTCTTCGCATGAGGTGGCCAAAGTACTGGAGTTTCAGCTTTAGCATCATTCCTTCCAAAGAAATCCCAGGGCTGATCTCCTTCAGAATGGACTGGTTGGATCTCCTTGCAGTCCAAGGGACTCTCGAGAGTCTTCTCCAGCACCACAGTTCAAAAGCATCAATTCTTCGGTGCTCAGCCTTCTTCACAGTCCAACTCTTAGCACTCAATAAATATCTTTTGAGTGAACAAATGTAAGTTTACAAGAATACAATGTCTTCACTTTGTAGGGCTTTTTTTGTTGTTGTTGTTTTGGGGATTTTTGCTTGTTTTGGCTTCGCTGTGAGGCAGACAGGATCTTCGTTCCCCAGCTAGGGGAACCTGCACCTCCTGCAGCAGAAGCAAAGAATCTTAACCGCTGGACCACTAGAGAAGTCCCTCTAGTTTTTTTATATGTTGATTCTTCACTAATTCCAAAAAGTATTTGTATCCATCTTTACTTTTTCCCTCTGATCTTATGAGTCCATTATAGAGGATATTAGATCATATTTATGCATAAACAGAGAAAAATTAACCAGTTCTAGATTTTCCCTTTTGGCTCAGCAATAAAGAATCCACCTGCCAATGCAGAGATGCAGGTTCAATCCTGGGGTTGGGAAGATCCCCAGAAGAGGCAAATGAAAACCCACTCCAGTATTCTTACCTGGAAAACCCCATGGACATAGTGGGCTGCAGTCCATAGGGTCACAAAAGAGTTGGACATGACTTAGTGAATAAAGAACAACATAATTTAGGGAACTTGACTATCTTGCTGGGTAATATAACAGCTAGTCAAGTAAATCACAATTTGTAGCAGCTGTGCTAAAACTATTATTTCTCCTGGTTATGTGGGCAAAGAACTAGTGATGCTTTTGCAAAATTCCATCCTATAATTATGTCACACAGTCATGTTAGGAATAGACATACACATGTAGAGTAGTCAAGAAGAGGTACTTTGGATCAAGTAGCCCTACATTAGACTCTGGGCTGTGTCACTCAGTAGCAATTTGATCTTGATCGAGTCACTTAAACTCCCTAAGCCAGTTTCTTCATTTGTAAAATGAGAATATAAGAAGACATTTCATCTAGGACAGTTGAGGATTAAGTGAGCCAATGCATCAATATATGTATCAGTATTGAGAAAATGTTAGTGACTTTTCTATTGCTTCTGTTCATGAGAGACAGCTACCTAATCCAACTTCTTTGTCCTTACATCACGTCTGACCTCAGCCAGAGACTGTGTTTTCCCTGTCCACTGTCAGTTTCCAACATCACAGATGAGTAAACACAAAAGCCCATAGACTAATCCAACAAAGCATAATGTAAGTTGGTTTGGTTCCTATGATATTGAAATGAGCAAATGAGTTATGGAGTATACATATATGAAGATCTCTTCATAAAGAGAGCAGACAGTCATGGTCCTGATGTAGTTAAGACACTTATATACCAGAGACAGTTGTGAAATGACTTTCTGGGGTCCCTTCTAGGTTTACTTCTAGGTTTATTTTTCTTAGTAAAGCCTCCCCACACTGTGGGTTTCATCAAATAATTTTCAACTAGAGAATCCTAACTTCATTCTTAGGTAGTCAGGCATACTTTCTTCCTTTCTGACACTTGAAGAGATTAATTTTCACAGGTCCTATTGAATTTAAATTGAGGGTCAGAAAAGCCATCTTCCTTCCCCAAAACTATGCTTTGCTGATACAATAATCTCAGATAGGGTTTGGACAAACAGCACCAAGGAGAAAGGTATGTTACGGTGCCTGGGAAGTAGGCAGTAGGAAAACAGTCTATTTCTTAGAGGCACTTCACTTAAGGAAGCTTGCCAGAATGTGGGGACTATAGCTAGCACAGAGCTGGCCCCCTGCGGGAAGCTCTTCACTGTGCAGTCTGTATTCAAACACACTAAACCATAGTTGGATTCACCTTAAGTCAGATCATCATGTTTCTCATACAACATGGAGAATAAATAATAGACAATCATGATTCCTATAAATACAGCACTTATATAAATACCTGTATGTTTCAATGAGTGAATCTTTACCGTTTGCTTAAGTAATAAAACAGCTACCATTTTGACCCATTTTCTCGACGAAGTTTACTCCCAACCTCAGCTACAGAATGGGGAACCAATGAAATTCTTAGACCTGCCATCTCTTAATAAATACATATTTTCATGAATTTTCTTAACATTTCAAAAGATGAAGCCAGTAACCAAAGAACAGGTAACTATTTAAAGTTGAGGAAAATGTGAAGGTCATGAAAAGTGGTATGTAAAAGGGAAATGGGAAAGTTACCGGGAATTTTTAAAAACTACAGTGCTTTGTATTCTCAAACAGTAGTCAAGAGCATGACTTTTGAGCTTGTACAAACTGAAATATGAAATAAGTAACTTCTTGCCTAATCCTTAATTTTCTCACTTGTAAAGGAGTTAAGTACCTACCTCATGGATATATTGTAAGGAATAAATAAACTGAAGTACTTAAAGCATCTAACAAGTGTTCAATGCATGAAAATATTATTACATATTGCTGTGTTAATTTAAAAGTAGCATTATTACTGAAAAAGTGTTTATCTACCTGACCTCTTATACAGCTGTAAGCAATTTTTCATTCTTTAGAACTCTATAGACTGGGGAGGAAGATATTCTCAAAGGATTTCTTTTTCTTGCTTCATTGTTCTAGCTAGGACTACCAATACTATGTGGAATAAAAGTTCTGAGTGTCTTAATCCTGATCTTAGAGGAAAAGCTTCCAGCTCTTCACGCTGGGTATTATGTTACACATGGGCTTGTCATTTATGACCTTTATTATATTGAGTTACATTCCCTCTATGGGTTTCCCTGGTGGCTCAGTGGTAAAGAATCCACGTGCCAATGCAAGAGATGCAGGTTCCATCCCTGGGTCGGGAAGTTCCCCTGGAGAAGGAAATGGCAACCCACTCCAGTACTCTTACTGGGAGATCCCATGGACAGAGGAACCTGGTGGGCTACCCCTACATGGGGTCACAAAAGAGTCAGACACAACTTGGCGACTAAGCAACAACACTCCCTCTATACCCACTTTGTTGAGAGTTTTTATCATAAATGAATGTTGAATTTTGTCAAATGCTTTTTCTGCATCTATTGAGATAATCTTATGATTTTTATACTTCATTTTGTTAATGTGGTATATCAACTTGATTGATTTGTAGATATTGAACCATCCTTGCATCCCGGGGATAAATTCCACCTGATCATGGTGTATAATCCTTTTTATGTATTGTTCAATTCAGTTTGTTAATATTCTGGTGAGGATTTTTTTTTCATCTATGTTCTTCAGGGATATTGGCCTGTAATTTTCTTTTCTGATGTTGTCCTTGTCTGGTTTTGGTATCAGAAGAATGGTACTAAAATCAAATGAGTTTGGAAGAGTTGTCTCCTCATATTTTTTGGAAAAGATAGTTTGTCTTTCTCTAAGCATACTTTCTCTTATAAGTCCCAAACCAGTATTCCCAGCGATTTGCTAAACATATCCGTGATAGAATGATGACATGTTAAAGAAATCTGTTCCCTTTCTTTTAATTTTAGAAAATATAAAAACCAGTAAACTCAGACATACTCTGCTCCCAAAATACTATTGTGTTTCCTGCCAAATTCATTCTGTCTGATCGAAATCTCTTGGGGTTCGTATATTAATATGAAAATACTCACCACTTTGGTAACTATCTCTTTACTAATATACTAAACAAAGTTCTTAGGCTGCTTCTTTTGTGATTATAAATTACCAAAAAGCATATCAAAACTACTCCAGAATGTAATCTATTCCATAAGAAAACTGGCCTGGACTTTTAAAAGCATCAATAACATAGCAAGGGGCCGGGGGTGGGGGAAGGATGAACAGACCATTCTAGACTAAATGCAAATTGGATCATGATTTCAGAGAAAGAAAAGTTATTGAAGACATTTGTGGACAATTAAGGAAATTTTAATATGGAATTTAGATTACATTAGGAAATTAATGTCAATATTCTTGGATATAATAACAGTATTGTGGCTCTGTAAGAGAATTTCCTTTTTTAAGAAATGCTGCTAAAGTAGTTATGGATAAAATATCATGTCTGTAATTCATTTTCAAATGCTTCAGGGGGAAAAAATTATATGTGTAGAAAGAGAGAGAAAGCACAGTGGCAAAATATTAACAACTGTTAAATCTAGGTAGAGGATAGAAGGTGTTAACATTGTTCTTTCAACTTTTTAGTATGTTTTAAATTCTTTTGAAATAGAAATTAAAATAAAATTCTCTTTATAGAAAGAAATTTTTAATGATAATTGTGCCCCATGCTATAACATATACTTTTTCAAACTGAGATGGTCATTGGTTTTAGAGATAAGTACGTCTTTTGTTAGACTTGATACTACAGAGCTGGCAGTGCTTTTTCTGATTATTAACTTCTGAACTGTGTTTAAATAAGAAGGTTAAATCTCTAATCCTACTTTAGAACCTACCAAAAAAACTTGAGGTTAGAATTATTTTCTCCCAGAGAGGAAATGCTGCTGCTGCTGCTGCTGCTGCTGAGTCACTTCAATCGTGACCAACCCTGTGCGACCCCATAGATGGCAGCCCACCAGGCTCCCCTGTCCCTGGGATTCTCCAGGCAAGAACACTGGAGTGGGTTGCCATTTCCTTCTCCAAGAGAGGAAATATCAAAATGCAAATAGATGACTTTCTTTAATAATTACTTTTTCACTTGGAGAAATATTTCCCCAAGAGAAAAAGGTATATATGGGATACATGGAAGAAATTCTTCTTCATAAATTCATTTCTTCATTTTTTCCACTGTTCTAAAAGCTAAACACAGCACTCACAAGGAGTTTAAATTGCTTTTGCATTTTTCTACAAATCTATGGATCAAATCTCCCTTTCTGCACCCTTTCTTCTTACTCTGATTCCAGAAAGCCATACATGCGCACTCACACACACACACACACACACACACACGCACACACTCACACAGTGAGAAACTGTTTCAACAGACTTTGAGTAGACAAAAGAAGATGTTTTGTGAGATATACTTTGCCGATAACAATAACAGAAAATATGAGCAGGAGAAAAAAATATCAGTTTCTCTATTATTAAATAGCTTGGCCCTAACAGGAAACAAGATGACATAACCTAGAAAGCATGACCTGACAAAACACTGACCAGCTCAGTTTAATCTCATGAGAAAAAAATGTTAAAACTTCAAAAGAATAATTTTCTTTTGTTTCCAGTCGAAACAGTTTGAATGTCAGATCAGTATCAGTTTCTGGAAAATTTTAATTTTAAGCATTAAAACACAGCTTCTCTTGAGAGTCATTGTTTCTTCTTAAATCCTCCTCGTTTCTCTCTTAAGCCAATAGCAGAAGAGTGGTATGTAACGTGGTATATTCTGTTAGCTATTCGTCAAAAACTCCAATTACACACTTGTTAAGTTGCAGTTTAATTATGGCTTCAAGGGGTAATTCCTTCTTCCATTTTCCAAAGAGTATCGAAATACGGTAGAAACAAGAAATATAACTGAGAAATGCTGATGAACATGTATCCATTTTGTAAGTTCAGTTTTATTGCAAACTTCTACCGTATTTGAAAGTTAGACTGAATTAATTGATGTGTATCATCAGACCATCTCCATCACACCTGTCCTTGTTATCACAGCTCAGTGAAATCAAGGGATTTTTCACATGCTTCTCATTCTTTAGCAAGTACAACTTAGGTGTGAAAGGAATTTTCCTTGCCACTTCAGCCTGGCTGTTCTCCCACCCTGCTCTGTCCTGCTGGTCCTGCAGCTGCCAAGAATCAGCAAGCTTCAGACCACATTCAACTCACTTAAGATTTACTCTAATGCATTCACCTCTTGGCCTGGATTTCTACCACCAGTGGATCATGGCCTAACATGGCAAAGTTTTCTTGTAGAGAAAAAATTTTCCTTGATAACTCATAAGTGAATGATGGAGGGAGGAACTGTAGATTTCTAGTATATTTAGAAAGCTAAGTCAAATCCATCTTAGAAGTGTTATTAAAGGTAACTCCCATTTGTTGCTTGCTTGTTTATTTCATTGTTCCCCTTAGGCATAGCAAAAATAATATAGTTCAACCAGAACACTTTTAGGAAGCTGTGGAAATTGTTAAGGCAAAAGTCATCCACAGCACAGTATAAAACTAACTGTTCAAAAATCAGAGTCAGGGAAAGTCTTAAGCTGTGTACTTTTCCTTATGCTTAGCATAATATTACAGTCAGCATAGAGTTCATGGAACACTGCTCATGCTTCAGGAAATGTGATAAGGACTTTCCTACAAGTGATGAGTGTGTGTGTGTGTGTGTACTGATATATCTATCACTACCGGTGATAGATGGTAGCTATCACGTGAGCCTGGTGGCTCAGATGGTAAAGAATCCGCCTACAATGCAGGAGACCTGGGTTTGATCCCTGGGTTGGGAAGATCTCCTGGAGAAAGGCATGGCCACCCACTCCAGTAGAATCCCCATGGGCAGAGGAGCCTAACAGGCTACAGTTCATGGGGGTCATAAAGAATCAGACATTACTGAGCAACTAAGCATAGCACAGCAGCATATATCACTACATTTTCAGTGTGTATAAATGTCTCTATGTGTATGTGTGTATATATATATATATACACATATATATATATATATATATATCAGTTGTGTATGAACTGATATATATATATCAGTACATTTTCATGGTGACCCTGTGAGGTAACTGTGATTTCTCCATTTCTGGAGATGAGGACAGTGTAACACAATTAAGAAATGTGCCCATAGTCATATCACACATAAGCAACAGACTTGGTATTGCTTCCCATACTCATAACCACAAATCTACACCACCTGGTCACACCCTAAGTTGGGTACTGGGGAAATCAGGGACCTAAATTCAGTCCATGATTTTTCTGGGTCTTTACATACTGCTAAGCATAATTTTTTCAAATGAATAACAAATCATTTTAAAGTGGAAATAAAAACGACAACTTCTTCAACAAAGTTGACTCTGTTACCAGAAAAATTGGGGGCGAGCCTCGTAGACTTTCCAGGGTTCCCATGCCATCCCAAGAACATTACAAGTCAGCAAGTCCAAGTACTTTCACTGACTCTTTTGGGGAAATTTAAATGGCTTCAAGTTGTTTCTGAAAGTTGCTTTGAACAGAACTACAAATTTGGTTGTCAGCATCTGACCTGACTAACCTGCTGCGGTTGTCAGGTGCTCCTCCTCTATTTCAGGGCTAAGAGATATAGGTTAGGGTGCCTTGGCTTAAATTTTGTGATGCAACATAGCAATACAGACCTCTCTCAAGATAAGCAGAGGAAGAGAAGGAGAAGATTCTTTAACAGTATGTGTGTGATATTTTCTGGAATTAAGGACAGTCAAAAAGAGGTTATCAAGTGAGTCAACTCTATGCTAAAAGACCAGAGATGAAATTCTGAAGAACTAAGATAGATACCTTAGTGGCTATCTTAATCTCCCTATTTCTAATCTTTGGGGGCAATGGTTCTGACTTGTATTTCCTTTATAAAGTGTCATAGAATTTTATGTATGGTAAATACTCTGTAAATATGGCAGAATGACAAAAATGAATAATTTATGATATTGAAAATAGAGCCTTTGAGAAAACCCTAAAGGAGCTGGGTTTGCTTAATAGAAAGAAGCAAAGAAAGGCTGGGAGGGAATTCATGGTTAGACAAAAATGAAAGTTTTAATAATAAAAGCATGTGAATGAAATCTTGTCATTTGTGACAACGTGGTTAGACCTTGAAGGCATTACACTAAGTGAAAGTGATACAGAGAAAGACAAATATCATATGATATCATTTATATGTGGAATCTAAAAATGACCAAAATCATGGACACAGAAAACAGATTGGTGGTTGCTGGGAGAAAAGAGAGGGTCAAAAGGTACAAAAAGTCCTGGGGATGCTGTGTACAGCATGGTGAGTATAGTTAATCATAATGATTTGCATATTTTAAAGTTGCTAAGAGACTAGATCTTAAAAGACCTCATCATAAGAAAAAAAGTTTTTTGTAGCTATGTATGGTGACAGACATTAACAAGATTTATTGTGATGATCATTTCAGCATATATATAAATAATCATGTTGCACACTTGAAACTAATCTAATGCTGAATGTCAATTATGCATAAATAAATATTTAAATAAATAAAAACCAATAGAGTCCCTTTTTTCAAAAAAGGAAAAGAGTATATGGACACTCTTTCTGGAAAAGTCTAAGCAGAGTTGTGTTTAGAAGAAAGAAACTAAAGATCCCATTCTTTTCCAAGGTATATATTTATTATCATCATCTAAACCATTAAGTACTTTTTTGGCATGAATATTACTACATTGGTGGTTATGTGGAGCAATTTGGACAGAAATCTTCCCCTAGCCTTTAGGAATTATAGCTTAATTCCTGCAAAGCCTGTTACAACAACAGTATAGAAAAAAATACTTGCTGGTTGATTGATCTCAGAGAGAAAAAAAAATGATAGGCATGAAGATGCAGAGGGCTCCAGGCAGCAGAAGAAAAATAGTGAGTAAATAGAAAGATACTGGAATATTTACACTGAGTGTGTAGCAGAAGCAGTGAGAGAGAAAAGAGATGATGCATACTCAGCACAAGCTGTCAAGAAAAACAATCAAGCCCACAAACTATAGGACCACCTTATAATCATCTTGATATAACGTTTCACAGTGGATACTCCACAGATACCTCCTGGCTTTGCAGAACAAGTAAAAACATAATGAAATCAAGTTATGTCAGGATATTCCACTTGGTAATAACTTTGTCAAGGAAAATTATTCAACTCATTTAATGTAACTAAGACATTTATAACCAGAATCCACTTTTTCATTTTCTCATCTGTGATACTGGTTCCATGAGATGAAAAGTATATTTTGTTAAGAATGTGTTCAACAGCAGACTAAGCATCTCAGACTTCTGATTTCAGATTCAATGATTTCAAGGTCAAATCCACAGCCAGTCCTCTCCCAGTATTTCACTTGCTTTCTTCCCAGAGCCCTCAGGAGAAATCATGACTAATGTAAATTCCAGATACCAGACATTGCCCAAGAAAGTTCCTCTGAAACTATTATCAGGTCTAGAGTATCTCACAAAAGTCTACTCAGGGACAGGTTAAGCACAGGAGCTGGGAGTGGGGGCTGGGGGATGAAACATCATAAATGTGTTTGTTCCATGGTCATTGGAGATCTACATTTTTTTAATATGGATTGGAAGCACTGAGTCAAAAATGTGTCCTTGTAGTATTAATCATCTATCTTCTGAGCTTTCCGGGAAAGCAAGGACCAAAAATTTTGCATCCTCCCTAGTCTTTGATACAGCTATAAATACACAAGCAAAAAGGGGAAAGAAGAGATTTCTAATCCCATCAGTGACTCGCCAGCTTTCTTTTCTTTTTCCTTTTTTTCTTGCCTCCCCTCACTCTGTGCATGTGTCACATTTGTCTGTTTCTTTGTATGTCTCATAATATCTGGTTGAAAAATGGACATTTTATATTCTTTTCCATATGCTTAGTCACAGGATATTGAATATAGTTCCCTGTCTATGCCTGTGGACCTTGTTGTTTATTCATTCTAAATCTAATAGTTTGCATCTACCAAGCCCAAACTCCAAGTCCATGCCTTCCCCTCCTTCCTCCTTGAAAAAAAAAAAATGAACATTTTAGATGATACAGCAACTGTAAGTACTGATTCCCCTCCCCCACTTCAGGGCTTGATAGTTTTGTTGTCTATTTTGTAACATGGTGGATTATTTTAGTGAAGTTTAGTTCCCCTTCTGTGAGCAGCCTCTGCTGTCACTCTGCTGAGGGCAAGGCATTGGCCTGGTATGATCACCCTTGGATGAGAATGGATTTTGAAGGGCTTTCTTATCCTGATTTCTGTTACCTGACTGCTCCTGTTGATACCACTAGTTGCTGCTAGCCTCTACTCATCGATGACTGGTTGTATTATTGGGGTTTGTTGTTGTTGTTGTTGTTTTACTAGAGTATAATTGCTTTACAGTGTTGTCTTAGTTTCTACTGTACAACAAAATGAATCAGCTATAAATATACACATATCCCCTCCCTCTCGAACCACCCTCCAGCACCCACCCCCCATCCCACTCCTCTAGGTCATCACAGAGCACAGATGAGCTTCTTTTGCTATACAGCACGTTCCCACTAGCCATCTATTTTGCATGTGGTATGGTAATGTATATGTCAATCCTAGCTTCACGGTTTGTCCCATGCCACCCTCCCTAATCCAGGTCCACTCTCTGTGTCTGTGTCTCTATTCCTGCCCTGCAGATAGGTTCATCAGTACCATTTTTTCTAGATTGTTTTGATGACACCTTGGTACCCAAATTTCTCAACAGCCTGATCCAATAAATGTCATGTTCCTCTTTTCAGAGACTGTCTTTGAGGAGACTCTGAGGTTTGTTTCAACCCTCTAGTTCTCAACTGTCTCTTTTTCTGGTCTCCCTGTTAGACTTCTCAGTCATCTACTATATAGCTGTTTCCCTCATGGAGCTATTGCCTTCTCTGAATTACTCACTGCCAAGATCCTGTTTTCCCACACCCTTAGGCATGAATATCCCCATACTCTATTCCCAAATCAAGTCAATTACCTTACACAGAGCAGAGCTGTTTGTTCAATATTTCCCTCCTTCCAAGCAAAGCTTCCGCGCTTCTGGACTGAAACTGCAGCCAAGACGATGGCCCCCTTCTCCCAGATAACCCTGGTCTCTGAGTGGGAACAGTGGGCCCTCCTCTTCTTGATTTGCTCCTCCTGGCATGGAACCTTTGCTCTGTAGGTGAGCTTGAGCAGAAATATTTAAGACTCAGTCACCCCACTCCAGGACTCTTGCCTGGAAAATCCCATGGACGGAGGAGCCTGGTAGGACTGCAGTCCACGGGTCACGAAGAGTCGGACACCACTGAGCGACTTCACTTTCACTTTTCACTTTCATGCACTGGAGAAGGAAAGGGCAACCCACTCCAGTGTTCTTGCCTGGAGAATCCCAGGGATGGGGGAGCCTGGTGGGCTGCTGTCTCTGGGGTCGCACGGAGGTGGACATGACTGAAGCGACTTAGCAGCAGCAGCAGCATGCTCATCCTATTGTGCCTGGGCGAGAGCTGCTTTTCTGACTGGGAGATGTGTCAGAAGAGGAGACAGGTTCTCTTGGCCATGTCTGTTTGGAACAGTGCTTCTGCAGTTCAGAACTGGGGGTTAGGGATGAGAAGCGCTGGTGGCCTGCCCTTCCCAGAGTGAAACCACATCCCTAGATGGGGAACAAGATGAAAAGAGAGCCCTGCCAGCTTGGCTGCACATGCCTGGTTAGTTTTATATTTTAAACAAATGCTTGTCCCTCCTGTCTCTGGGCACACATTCAGAATGACTTGCCAGTAGACTTTGGTGACTTCAAGGGAAGATTTAGGATTTATTGACATGACGGAAAGCAAGTACAAGCCAAAGACACTCACATTAACTACCTTTATGTGCTTTCTGCAGCTTTGTAGATGACAGGAACATCAATATCCAGTTAACTTTGCAGAGCACTTAGTTATGCTGATGAGAACAGAAGAAGCAAAGCACAGGCTGGAAACATTGGGAGAGGGGGAGGTAGGGGAATATACTCAACAAAGCCAAGTGGAAATTTCTTTAACATTCTATGTTTTATCTTTAATCTCCTTATGAATTTGGCATTTATAATATATCCTTCTTTGTTTTAATATGAAAATGAAGTGTTGTTATTTGATTGCGGGCTGTTGATGCTGCAGGAAAAAGCTTCCTTTTTCCCTCTGTGTTTTGTTACTCAAATCCAGTCCGAGAAGCCTGGTTCTGATGGAAAGGCACACTTTAGCAACCACCATGAGTTTTATGCCATAATTCGGGGCATCCCAGGGGGCATTAGTGGTAAAGAACCCGCCTACCAATGCAGGAGACATCATTCTCTTTAGATAAGCCAGTCCTCACTCCTATTTTCTGGGAAAAATCCATAAGCTCTTATCCAAACTAAACACAGTTATCAACAGACCTATATAAGCAGTTATGTCAAAGGAGATAACTCAGAGATATAAAATGAAATGACCACCATTATTTACTACATGCAGTATTTTCATATAACACTCTAACATACATGGTTTAACTAACTGGTCTCGCAATGGGACTAATCCACCCATAAGCACAAAGGCTAGCTCCTCCTATCCCCCTGCCCTGTGCAGTGACACACTGGCATGAAACTTGGCATTTCTGAAGCACCAGCAAAGGATTTGACCCAATGACCCACATTATATTTTGCCTAAAAGGTAAGGATAGCCTGAAGAGTATTGCCATGAAACAGCGCCCCCAGCAATTTAAGGGAGGCTTAACTCATGGCTCCTTTACACATGACCTGGGGAACACAACAGTAAACACTCTGGAAAGCTGATCTTCTTTTACATTAGGCTATGAGAGCCAGAAATTCTTCCCCAAGACAAATTGCAGTCATTTCCACAGCTGTGCAAAGGGCACCATTTCTGATGTGATGCTGAAAGAGTAGCATCACAACCAGCACATTTTACAAACTCCTACAACTGACTAATATCAGTTGAGTAACAGCACCTATTCCTACTCAGAACATGTACAGCATCCTTTTCCAAAACAGATGCATCTATGAATTTCTCATCCTCAGTGTCATCATCCCTAAGATAGAGATGGTAGAACTCTGACTTCACAGGCTCTGAGGGAGGAATATGTGAGATAGACAGGCTCATAAAATGTACTCGGCAGTTCGTACATTGCAAGAAGGCAATAAATCTAAGCTATGATTGCTGTTATTATTGTTGCTTGTGAAACCATTAGGGATGTTATCAAACCAAGGTATGCCTGATTGAAAATGAGCAGCTTTGAAAATTGATAACGGCTTCTTTTTTGGAAGAGTTGTCAAATCTCAAGTAATGTATTAGTGAGATACACATTATCTTTAATCCATACAACAATACCACAAAGATTCCAATTTCAAAAGCAAGGAAACTAAAACTCAAATATATTCGATTTTACAGCTAGTAATAATATCATTAGCTAATATGTTATTGTTAGCATTAGTTTGTTACTGCTAGTATAAGTCAATTTGTAGAGCTAACTATTTAACAAGTAAACTGCAATAGTTTTCAGGGGCTTCACTGGTGGTCCATTGGTTAAGACTCCAAGCTTCCACTGCCAGGGGCATGGGTTCGATCTCCAGTTGAGGAACTAATATCCCACTGGCTGTGTGGAGCAGCCAAAAAAAGAAAAAGAAAAACTTCAGTAGTTGCTTGTAACTACTGTAAGAAACTGCAACACTTTATTGGCTATTCACAAAAGCTTATTTCTAGCTCACTAAAACCCAATATCAGTGTTCCTAATCTACAGGCATTTCTCCTTCATGTGGAGATTCAGAGATCCAGATTCTTTCCCTTCTGAGCAGCACTGCTCATCTTTTATGGACTAGATCACTCAGTCCTACAGCAAAGGAAGCTGGTAAATGTAGTCTACTTACGTGTCCAGAAAAAAACAAAACCAGATTTGGTGAACAGTTAGGAAGTCTCTGCTACAAGCTTTGAAGTCAAACAAACCTTGGTTTGAGTCCTGGCTCCACAGTTGACTAACACTGTGATCAGCAACAAGTTTACTTCAACTCTGAGTTTCTTCATTTGTGAAAAGGGGATTACAAAATCTCCATATGGCTGGTTGTGAGGATAAGTGATATAGTAATTATCACTTCTAACATTCCTTAAGTGCCAGGTAACATCCATATTATCTCATACAATGTTCACAATCTACCTATAAAGTAGAAAGTATTATTAGTATATCTATTTCACAGACTGAAGTTGTAGTAGATGAGGTACAAAAATCACAATTGCTCATGTTTCCCTGTGTCCACACCCTGCACGACGTGATTTTGCAGTAACTGCTCTCAAGAGGTAGCATCCTTACCTATGAATCTGGCCCAGCCTTGTGACTTGCTTCAGCAGATAAAATGTGGCCATAGTGACACTGCCAATTGTCAGCCTAGACTACTAGCTGTGCATCCTCCACAACAATAATACAATTTTCCCAAGATCACAAAACTGTGCAAAAATTAATTTTCCACAAAGAAATTTTCAGGTAAGCAAAGCCTTCACGTTGATGTCCTTACTCTTGTCTCTGATTGAGTTCACTCACACCTGGGCATTTGTGTGTACACAAAAGCAACAGAGCTTATTGAGAATGGTGTGAGCCTTGGAGTCAGACAGTTGTGAATTTAAATACAGTGTCCAGGGTTTACTAGTTGTGTGACCTTTTCTGTCAGTATTCTTAATGGTAAAATGAAGGTTTCTGCTTTCTGGACACTGTGACTCATCCTTGAACCCTCTTCACAGTGGCTGCAGAAACTGCAGGACCAAATTTGGGTTTTCTTTCTCACAGGAGCCTACACTGTGCGTTTTGTATAATAACATCTTTGCCGTCACCTAATTATTCCTTCATAATTTTCTTTTCACCCTGATTGCTTCACCTTACAAAAATCTTATATTTTTTGGCAAACCTTTAAACCCTTTCGATAAAAGCATAAAGTTGACACATAAAAAACAAAATCAAATACTTTACCAATTCTTGATAAATAATAGATCCAGTATAATGTAATATCAAGTTACTGAATAACTAAACAATCAAACATTTCCTTATCACGGCTATCACATGTATGGAAAGAGTAAACCTGAAGTGTTCGCATCCTGTTCCATAGTACGCTCTGTGCATCAGGAAACTAAACAAAACAGAACTGTAAGAACAGTTACAGAAGCACAGAAGCACAGTGCTGGGGCTTCTGACCATGACTTTGCTCCAAGTCATGACAGTGCAAACCCAACAGTGCAAACATGTTCAAGATTATCTTGCTCATTGAAAAGAAAGGCAAAAGACACAACTGGCTACAATAGTACACAGTGTATATTATTTAGAAAACGATGTATTTTTTAAACTATACGAATCTGACCTAAGTGTGAACCAAAATCTAGGACTATGATCTCTTCGTAGGCAAACACTTACAAACTGAAAGGTCTAGAAAACTTCCAAAAGCCACACCTACCAATGGGAAAGACCTCATAGGAGACATTCACAGTCACACACAGCAGTTCAAATCATCAGAAACATAAAAGAACAGGGCAGCTAGAGCCCTGACTTTGAATTCCAAGAGACAGGATTCTAATCCTGCTTTTGCCACCTGTCACCTGTGTAGCTCATGCTACTATGAGATGGTGTATGACCTTTTTACAAATCCAAAGGAGACTGCATAGTGCAGGGATTCCTGCCATTTCGAAGACCCAGTTTAGGAGTGTCTCACGCTTCCTTCCCCCACTCCTAGCTCTCTCCTGGCAACCACCCAGGGGACTGGGCCAGAATCCAGGCAACGCCCAACCCCAAGTCTGTTTCCCATCACCTTCTCAAGTACTCACTTGCCCCTCCTCCCTTCCCCTCTTGGTCTTACTTCTTACCACTCATCTCTAGTCCCTGCCTTTCGTCTCTGTCTCCAAAATATTTCTCTTTCAGTGTCTCCTTTCCCATTTCACATGTAAGCTAAAAGCACAACATGAAATGAAAAATTAAAGGAAGTCTTGAGTGCTTAAGAAAATTGGGCTTAAGGATAAAGCCAGTGACATCAAGAGCCTCGTACGTTTCCAGAAGTTGTCTTCATGATCTCTACAGAAGCCACATTGTGAGTAAAGCCTGGGCTTTGAAATCAGACAAATTTACATTCTACTCCCAACTCTGAGTCTCACTACTCAGCTGCTCTTGGAAAAATAGTATAACCTGCGACTCCTTATGCCTTAACTGTTAAAGAAAAGTTAGATAAGATAATTCACATAAAGCATTTAGCACAGTGTCTACATGGCAAGTATGCAGGGAATCCTAACTACTGTTAATCCTGTTATCACCCTCCAGCTATTTCTTGACCTAAGCTTTTCTTTGATGACTAGGATTAAAGATAAAATTTTAACAATTATTTTCTGTAACGGTGTATAGAATAATAAAATTTTCTACTGTTATATATATATATATTTATATTTATAAGAATTCAGCTTTATTATATGCTCTCAGGGACTAGCCTAGAAACCTAAACATTGACGGGAGTTAGGGAAAGAGAAAACTAAAGATCCTCTTGATGAAAGTGAAAGAGGAGAGTGAAAAAGTCGGCTTAAAACTCAACAGTCAGAAAACTAGGATCATGGCATCCAGTCCCATCACTTCATGGCAAATAAATAGATGGGGAAACAATGGAAACAGTGACAGACTTTATTTTGGGGGGCTCCAAAAATCACTGCAGATGGTGATTGCAGCCATGAAATTAAAAGATGCTTGCTCCTTGGAAGAAAAGTTACGACCAACCTAGACAGCATATTAAAAAGCAGAGGCATTACTTTGCCAACAAGGTCTGTCTAGTCAAAGCTATGGTTTTTCCAGTAGTCATGTATGGATGTGAGAGTTGGACTATAAAGAAAGCTGAGCGTGGAAGAATTGATGCTTTTGAACTGTGGTGTTGGACAAGACTCTTGAGAGTCTCTTGGACTGCAAGGAGATCCAACCAATCTGTCCTAAAGAAAATCAGTCCTGAATATTCATTGGAAGGACTGATGTTGAAGCTGAAACTCCAATACTTTGGCCACCTGATGTGAAGAACTGACTCATTGGAAAAGACCCTGATGCTGGGAAAGATTGAAGGAGAGAGGAGAAGGGGATGACATGGTAGGATGGCATCACCAACTCGATGGACTTGAGTTTGAGTAAGCTCTGGGAGTTGGTGATGGACAGGGAAGCCTGGCATGCTGCAGTCCATGGGGTAGCAAAGAGTCAGACACGACTGAGCGACTGAACTGAACTGAGGGAGAGAGAGTAGACTGTGAATTTAACTTGACAAACTTCAGATCACAATCTGTTTGCACGTTATAAGAGAAGGCCTTAGAGTCAGCCCTTGGTGAAAATGAACTCATTAATTCCTTTTAACTATCCCTGGGTTCCTACCCAGCTCCGCGTCACAAGTCTGGAGATAAAATTGGACAGGGAGGCAGAACAAGGCTGGAATCAGAAGTATTCATCAGGGAGGCTCCTCAGAGGCCTAAGGATCTTGTTAGTGTTAGATGTAGTGAAGAATGGAGTAACCAAATCAAAGACTAAGCAAAGAGACTAAGCAAACTTAGTCTGTATTTTATTGAAATAATACACTGAGGCTTTCTCAGTGGACACACTCGGTATGTACTGGCTCTGCAGATGCTTAACAGGTCTTGAGCAGTGGACTTGAAAGGGTATATCCTATAGCAAGTACACAGTTCTAGAGCAGCATCTCCAACAGCTGTTACTTGCTCACCAAATGTATCTGAATTTTCCAAAACATGAAATTTGATATGAAGATCTTTCCTCTATGCTGACTCTACCCTCTTTTCATCACTCTTCTACTTCCCTCTTGCCTGTAGGGCTAGAATCTAGTATATTCTAGTAAGTTGGTAAAAAAAAAAAAAAATGGAGAAAAAAATCAAGAAGGAAACAAATGACTGAAAATTCCATTGCTTTTTCTGGGAGGAAACTATATAAACTTCTATAATAAATGCAAACTATCTTTTTTCCATTTACAAAAGTGAATTGTCTCCTCATATTTGAATACGTCCTTGAGTAAAATCATCACAGAGGTCACTGCTGAATCTTTCTTTTGCCTCTTCTCACCTATGTGTTACATCTGAAATAAGATAGATTTCCTATTTGGCAAGGGTCTGCAAACTCCAATCTAATGCCTGATGATCTAAAGTGGAACTGATGTAATAATAATAAATAATAATAGAAACAAAGTGCACAGTAAATGTACTGTTCTTGAATTGTCCCAAAACCATCTGCTCTGTATCCCCGAAACTGGTTCTTGGTGCAAAAAAGGTTGGGGACTGCTACTATATAAACTATGCATGTAGCCCCCAGGAAAGTATCACATAAAAATTATGATTCAGATCATTGACTAGATATGTTTCTCTTTTGATTGATGTATTGAAACATGTGAATGTGTTTTCTTTCATGATACAGTAGTTCTACAAATTCAAATATGGGAAAAATTTTAATAATCTATGTCAAGGTAAGTGTGATTAAATTAAGTGAACCATTTGTAAAGCTAAAGAAATAATAAATAAAATACTTGAGTTTGGGAAATCATTGACATACATGCCTTAAATCTGAGTCAGATTTCCCCTGATACCAGTGTTATGGAAAAAGAATTTTCTCCCTCCCATCCAGCTCAATTTATTTTTTATTACTACTTTTTTCCATTTAAGCTTCCTCTGTCATTGTAAGGTGATCAGAAAGGAAATTCCATATTTTGCTATTTCAAGTTGATGTCAGAATCAGAAAAATGATGGAGTTTGGCCTCCCAGATAATGGTCTTTTCTTCTGTAATTACATAAACTCAGTATTGATTTCTATTTCCTAACACTGCTATCTTTCCTCTTTTTACCATTCATTCACTCGACAAATGTTTACTGTCATGCTAGAGCCACAGTGAACAAGGTAGGCACAGTCCTTATATCATTGCAAGTTACAGGGGGTCATCCTGGCTTCGGATGAAGCTTTATCCATGACTTACACAACATCTGTCAGCCCTGCTTTCTTAGGATTGGCTCAATTCTCAAAGAGATTTCTTTTCACAGTTCCAAAATCAGCTACAGCAGCTACCTCCTTATCCTTTTACTTTCAATCAGAAAGAGGGTCCATTCCCTTATACCTCAACTAAAGAACCTGGAAGTGAATCTCATTGGTCCCAGTTGGTCTGACCTGGGTCATGTGCCAACTCCCAACCAAACAAAGTGATCTGTTATATGGGATATATGACATGCTTATGGTAATCACAGCTCACTCTTAGAACCAGTCAGAGCTCATTGTGTGATGCTGAGAAGTTCAGAGCACTTTCAGAAGACAGAGGAAAGTATGAAATGGATGCTGGAAGGAACTAGATACATTCACTGCATTCTCAGTCCTTACAGAGCTGATGGCCTCTGCGGAAGCAGCAGGATGAACTCACCAACTCAGTGTGTACATGAATCATTTCTCATACCTGAGGACTAACAAGTATGTAGCCTGGGAATTTTCCCATAGCAACCGGATGCAGGCTGTTGTTCTGTTAAAAACCCCCACAAAGCAGCCACCATATGCTCAGAACTGCTGGCCTCTGACACTGATTTAGAGGTGAAATGTTTCATGTCCAATTAGCCTATACTTTGATTCATGCAGTGCCTAAGAATTTATCTTTATTTATAAAGTTCAGGGTTTCAGATGAATTTGACAAGAGCTGCTATAATTTAAACTATTTATGAGGATTTTTTTTTCTTGAGTTCATCGTGATTTAATTTTCTACATGTAGTGCTGATTAAAGAAAACCACATAGTTGGCTCCATTCAAATCTCATATTAGCAAAAAAAAAAAATCCTTCTCTTCCTTGTTTACAACCTTAAGTATTGGACTTAATTCTAATCTTGCATGTTACATCTCATCATTAATTTTATGTTCTATAATAGTGGTTCTTAATCTTAGCCACACAATGGAAGCAGTTGGAAGACTTTAGAATATGTCTGTGCCTAAGACTCAGCCCCAGAAATTCTTTGATCATTGGTCCAGGGTGTGGCCAAGGTTAAGAACCATGGTTCTAAGTAGAATCTTGTTAGAGATGTTAATATGTCTCCTAGGAAATCTGCCCAATTTGCACATGCAACTAATTTAGATGCTAGAGCCAATCAGTTAAGAAAGAGTTGAAGTTGATTTAGTATTAAATCAAATCAGAAATAGGGAGAAGCGTTCCCTCGATCAACAGCAAAGCACCTATCTGCGCCCGCTTTTGCCCCCATCACCATAGACACATCTCCACCTTTATACCGCCACCCCTGGTCTCAGTCACCAGCATCTCCCTGGGCCACTGCAGGAGGCTCCCCGTTCTTCCTTGCCTGCTGTCACACGGCAGCCAGAGTGAGCTTCTTAAAATATAAACTGGAACATGTCACTTCCTTCCTCAAAAACCTTCAAAGGATTCCCACTGCTTAAGCTAAAAAATACACAAGTTCTCCAGGCCATTGTCTGCTCACCCTCCTCATTCATTTTACAATGGCCACATTAACCTTCCATTTCTTCCTTATCTTTTCCATCTTGGGGCCTCTGTGTTATTGTTCTGCCTAGAATGCTCTACACACACACACACACACACCCTGATCTCTTCCCACTGCACCCACATTCTTTGTTTTGCTCACTTATAGTTAAAGTCTCAGCTTATGTGTCACTTCCTCAAAGAGGTTGTCCCTGATCCCTAATATAAAGTGACTCCTCTGTTTTATACTCTCTTAGTTCCCAATTTTCTGTCTTCCTAGAATGGGGTTACTTGTATAATATCTGGCTCTCCTTCTAGACTATAAGCTGCCTGAACAAGGGTGGTTCTGTTTTGCTCTCCCATGCATGTCCCAGTACCAAGCATCACCCCCAACTCATTGAGTAGATGCCCAATAAATATTCAATGTAAAAGAAAGAAATGTTTTATTATACCATTTACTTCCACCAAAGGATACTGTGAAAACAATAGCTCCTAAAGGTAAGTATAGCCATATTAGACCTACATACACTGTACAACACCTTCTACAACTAACACCAAAAAAGATCTCCTTTTGCTCATAGGGGATTGGAATGCAAAAGTAGGAAGTCAAGAGATAACCAGACTAATAAATAAGGTTGCCTTGGAGTAGAAAATAAAGCAGGGCAAAAGCAAACAGAGTTTTGTCAAGAGAAAGTGCTGGTCAAAGCAAACACCCTTTTCCAACAACAGAAGATAAAACTCTACACATAGATATCACCAGATGGTCAACACCAAAATCAGTTTGATTATGTTTTTTGCAGCCAAAGATGAAGAAACTCTATACAGTCAGCAAAAACAAGACCTGGAGCTGACTGTGGCTCAGACCATCAGCTCCTTATTGCAAAAATTCAGGCTTAATTTGAAGAAAGTAGGGAAAACCACTAGGCCATTCAGGTATGATATAAATCAAATCCCTTAATGATTATACTGTGGAGGTGATGAATAATTTTAAGGGGTTATATCTGGTAGACAGAATGCCTGAAAAACTATGGATGGAAGTCCATAACATATTATAGGATGAAGTGACAAAAATCTTCCCAAAGAAAAAGAAATACCAGAAGGCAAAGTCATTGTCTGAGGAGGCTTTACAAATATCTGAGGAAAGAAGAGAAGTGAAAGGCAGGGGAGAAAAGAAAAGATATACCCAGCTGAATGCAGAGTTCCAGAGAATAGCAAGGAGAGATAAGAAGGCCTTCTTAAATGAATAGTGCAAAGACACAGAGAAAAACAATAGAACGGAAAAGACTAGAGATTTTGTCAAGAAATTGGTGATATCAAGGGAACATTTCATGCAAGGGAGGTCATGAAAAAGGACTGAAACAGCAAGGACCTGACAGAAGCAGAAGAGATTAAGAAGAGATAGCAAGAACACACAGAAGAACTATACAAAAAGGTCTTAATTATCCAGATAACCACGATGACATGGTCACTCACCTAGAACCAGACATACTGGAGATTGAAGTCAAATGGGCCTTAGGAAGCATTAATATGAACTTTCCAGGCTTTCCAGGTGGCCCAGTGGTAAAGAATCCACTTGCCAATGCAGGAGATGCAAGAGATACGCGTTCAGTCCCTGGGTTGGGAAGATCCCCTGGAGCTGTTGCTCAGTCATTAAGTCTTGTCTGGCTCTTTGTGACCCCATGGACTGCAGCATGCCAGGCTTCCCTGTCCTTCACTATCTCCCAGAGTTTGCTCAAACTGATGTCCTTTGAGTCAATGATGCCATCCAACCATCTCGTCCTCTGTTGCCCTCTTCTCCTCCTGCCCTCAATCTTTCCCAGCATCAGGGTCTTTTCAAATGAGTCAACTCTTGGCATCAGGTGCCCAGGGTATTGGAGTTTCAGCTTCAGCATCAGTCCTTCCAATGAATATTCAGAATTGATTTCCTTTAAGATTGACTGGTTTGATCTTTTTGCTGTCCAAGGGACTCTCAAGAGTGTTCTCCAGCACCGCAGTTTGAAATCATGAATTTTTCAGTGCTCAGCCTTCTTTATGGTCCAACTTGCAACCCGCTCCAGTATTCTTGCTGGGAGAATTCCAAGGACAGAGAAGCCTGGTGGGCTACCATCCATGGGGTCACAAAGAGTCAGATGCAACTGAGCACACACATATGAATGAAACTAGTGGAGGTGATGGAATTCTACCTGAGCTATTTTAAATCCTAAAAGACGATGCTGTTAGAGTGTTGCACTCAATATGTCAGCAAATTTGGAAAACTCAGCAGTTGCCACAGGATTGGAGCAGGTCAGTTTTTATTCCAATCACAAAGAAGGACAATGCCAAAGAATGTTCAAACTAGCACACAATTGTGCTTGTTTCACATGCTAGCAAGATTATATTCAGAATCCTTTAAGCAAGGCTTCAGCAGTACATGAACTGAGAATCCAGATGTCCAAGCTAGATTTAGAAAAGGCAGAAGAACCAGAGATCAAATTGCCAACTTTCATTGAATCATGGAGAAAGCAAGGGAATTCCAGAAAAAAACATCTACTTCTGCTGTATTGGCTATGCTAAAGCCTTTGACTGTGTGGATCACAACAAACTGCGGAAAATTCTTTAAGAGATGGGAATACCAGAACACCTCACCTGCCTCCTGAGAAACCTCTCTGTGGATCAAGAAGCAACAGTTAGAACTGGACATGGAACAGCTGACTGGTTCCAAATTGGGAAGGAAGTACATCAAGGCTATATATTGTCACCCTGCTTATTTAACTTACTTGCAGAGTACATCATGCAAAATGTCAGGCTGGATGAATCACAAGCTGGAATCAAGATAGCCAGAAGAAACATCAACAACCTCAGATATGTAGATAAAACCACTCTAATGGCAGAAAGTGAAGAGGAACTAAAGAACCTCTTGATGAGAGTGGTAACAGAGAGTGAAAAACTGGCTTGAAACTCAACATGAAGGAAACTAAGATCATGACATCTGGTCTGATCACTTCATGGCAAATAGAAGGGGAGACAGTAGAAGTAGTAACAGATTTTATTTTCTTGGGCTCCAAAATCATTGCAGACAGTGACTACAGCCATGAAATTAAATGGCATTTGCTCCTTGAAAGGAAAGCTATGACAAACCTAGACAGTATATTAAAGAGCAGAGGCATCACTTTGTTGACAAAGATCCTTATAGTCAAAGTTATGGTTTTTCCAGTAGTCATGTAATGATGTGAGAGTTGGATCATAAAAAGCTGAGCACTGAAGAATTGATGCTTTCAAATTGTGTTGCTGGAGAAGACTCTTGAGAGTCCCTTGAACTGCAAGGAGATCCAACCAGTCAATCCTAAAGGAAATCAACCCTGAATAGTCAATGGAAGGACTGGTGCTGAAGCTCCAATACTTTGGCCACCTGATGCAAAGAGCTGACTCATTGGAGAAGACGCTGATGCTGGAAAAGATTGAAGGTAAAAGGAGAAGGGGCAGCAGAGAATGAGATGGTTAGATACCAACTCAGTAGACATGAATTTGAGCAAACTCTGGGAGATAGTGGAGGACAGAGGAGCCTGACTTGCTACAGTCCATGACGTCACAAAGAGTTGGACACAACTTAGTGACCAAACAACAACAATTTGCCATGTTTACTCAAGATGATGTCTAGAATCCCATTCACCACATTATATCAATATAAGTGTTCTGTTTCAGTTCAGTTCAGTCACTCAGACGTGTCCGACTCTTTGTGACCCCATGAATTGCAGCATGCCAGGTTTCCCTATCCATCACCATCTCCCAGAGTTCACTCAAACTCACGCCCATCGAGTCAGTGATGCCATCCAGCCATCTCATCCTCTGTTGTCCCCTTTTCCTCCTGCCCCCAATCCCTCCCACCATCAGAGTCTTTTCCAATGAGTCAACTCTTCGCATGAGGTGGCCAAAGTACTGGAGTTTCAGCTTTAGCATCATTCCTTCCAAAGAACACCCAGGGCTGATCTCCTTCAGAATGGACTGGTTAGATCTCCTTGCAATCCAAGGGACTCTCAAGAGTTTTCTCCAACACCACAGTTCAAAAGCATCAATTCTTTGGCACTCAGCTTTCTTCACAGTCCAACTCTCACATCCATACATGACCACTGGAAAAACCATAGCCTTGACTAGATGGACCTCTGTTGGCAAAGTAATTTCTCTGCTTTTCAATATGCTATTTAGTTTGGTCATAACTTTCCTTCCAAGGAGTAAGCGTCTTTTAATTTCATGGCTGCAGTCACCATCTGCAGTGATTTTGGAGCCCAAAAAAACAAAGTCTGACACTGTTTCCACTGTTTCCCCGTCTATTTGCCATGAAGTGATGGGACCAGATGCCATGATCTTCGTTTTCTGAATGTTGAGCTTTAGGCCAACTTTTTCACTCTCCTCTTTCACTTTCATCAAGAGGCTTTTTAGTTCCTCTTCACTTTCTGCCATAAGAGTGGTATCATCTGTATATCTGAGGTGATTGATATTTCTCCCAGCAATCTTGATTCCAGCTTGTGCTTCTTCCAGCCCTGCATTTCTCATGATGTACTCTGCATATAAGTTAAATAAGCAGGGTGACAATATACAGCTTTGACGTACTCCTTTTCCTTTGTTCTGTTTAGGAAGCCATAAGAGAGAGTTTTAGTTTCAGTTCTAGGAGTAATTATATTTCTCTTTAGTAACCAGTTGGTGTTTTGCTATCATGTTCCATAAATCATTCTATTTTGATTCTGTAATAATTATTTCAATCATTAACCAATTAGGCTTCCCTCTTTGCTTTTACTGATAAGCTCAGAGCCAAATTTGCAACCCTCCCCAACCGAACCCCCACCCAGCACCAGAAGAGACTTTCCTAACACAGGCTTTGCATCCTCACCTTCTAATCAGTCCTTCATTTTTTCCCTCAGCTCCTCATTTTTCATTATAATTTATTTGTAAACCATGGTAAATACTCTCTGGAACTAAGCAAGAAATAGTAAATAAATAACAAAGAATAACTTATTCAATGAAAAGAGAAAAATAGTTATGTGATGAGTTGTGTTTCAAGGATTCAGATAAATAACACCTCTTTCCCCTGCTTTAGAGAGAGAAAAAAGGAGTCAAACAGAAAAAGAACAGAATAGCTTTAAGCACATAACCCATCACAAACAGTATTGGAAAATAAAGGCTTATGAAGGGAAGGGGGAGAAGAGGAAGAGAGAGAGAAAAGAAATAGAGCTTTTACGCCTGTGGCAGACAGATCTCAGAGAGAAAGAAGGGCTGAGCGGCGCATGCCCAGATACTGTTCTCAGATTTGCCAGCCAAACCATTGTCTACACTGCCATGGGCGCAGTCAAGCCAAAAATGTTAATAGAGTGATGCCTTCACGTGAAAGCATTAAGCCAATGGAAGGGGTACTCCCTCTCCACAAACATTATAGACTTTATTACATTTATTTCGGCTAGTAGAGTCAGACACGGCTGAAGCGACTTAGCAGCAGCAGCAGCAGCAGTAGATATTTTATAACATAAACTTACTGTATTAGATTCCTACTGCTGCTGTAATAAATTATCAAATGCTTATCATCTTATTATCTTCTTTCTGACCTCCAGAAATATGTTACAATCGGGGCTTCCCAGGGGGCGCTAGTGGTAAAGAACCCACCTGCCAATGCAGGAGGCATAATAGACGTGGGTTCCATCCCCTGGAGAGGACAAGGCAACCCACTCCAGGATTCTTGCCTGGAGAATCCCATGGAGAGAGGAGCCTGGAGGGCTACAGTCCACAGGGTTGCAGAGTCAAACACAACTGAAGCAGCTTAGCACTCACACACAAGCTACTATCAAGGTCTCAGCAGGACTGCATTTCTGCAGGCTACACGGAACAAGCCGTTCCTTGCCTTTTCCGGCCTCTAGAGGTCGCCCTCATTTCTTGACTCAGGGTTCCAACTACTGCTTCCATCCTCTCGTCTCGGACTGCCTCTCCAGCTCTCTCTCTCTCCGTCCCTCCTCCCTCCCTCCTAAGGATCCTTATGATTACATGGAATCCACCAGGTAATCCGGGATAATCTCCCCAACTCAAAATCCTGAACTTAATCACATTGGCAAAGTCCCTTTTGCATTCATCATAAGGTAATATATTCACAGATTTTGGGAATGTGGAGGTAGGCATCTTTGGGGGACCATTATTCTGCCTACAACTGCTATACTAAATAGTTAGATATCTTTGGGTGCCCCAAGGTATGAATCTGGAGTATGCTTAAAAGCATATCAATGGACTGTCTCCAATATCTGGTACCATCCATTCAAATCAGTTCATGTAGTCCAACAGTTCATAAAATGTTTCTTCACTATGGCAAAGTAGTTCAGGGATATTCCTAAACTATTTTTAACCCTAAGAAAAGCATCGCTCCTTCCCAATTAATAGCTCTCTAGAATGCAACTGTGATGAAAGAAGCTATTTTGCTAGTCTTCCTTCCTGGAATTCACCATTCCCAAACCCTCCCTGCCTCTTCCACCCCCTAGAATCACCCAACCTCCTTTCACTCCCAGAAATGCAACAGTGTCATAAAGATGGGAAAAAAGCATCTCTTAAGAACAGTAATGTGAAGATGAGATGATATATAACAGAGAAATAAGGAAATTCTCCATAATTGTTCAAGAAGAATTTGCCTATATGTTTATACAATTTTTCTAGCTTGACTGCTAAGTCTAGGTTATATACATACATACATATTTCTCTTCCCTTTCCATACTCTCTTACACTTATACTTACTTATAAGCCCCAAAAGATCAATAGCTCTGTAATTCTCAAGGTAAACTCCCTTTAGAAGCCAAGGTAGTGCCACGCTAAGGGACATTCAACAGATACATATTTGTTAATGGATGCCTATGAGTGCCAATTCCTAATTCCTTCAGAAGTATGTAGGTTTCCGATAATACTTTTAACCATTTTCTTTCACAGGCCTAAGCTACTGCTACCCTCTTGCCTACCTTTGTTTTCCTCCAGGCATTTCTAGTTTTAGGCAAGTCAGCATTTATTGATTGGTAAGGCTGTTCCCTTCTCAACCTTCTTGAGATTGTATATAAAAACAGTTAGTTACAAATGCTATATCTCACAGCCAGCCAGAAGAACTGATCCTCAGACAAAGTCTAAAAGAGAAAACATTTTGCAGACAGTTGAAGGATCAGCCATTGTGATGATTTTTTTTAAACCGTTTGAATTTGTCCCAGGAGGTATAATTAATGAAAGTTAACATTCATTTACTGTCATTAATTCTACATTTTCAAAAAATCTGTAATGTATTTAGCAGGTGTGCTTGGCCATTTTTCTCTCCACCTCCTAACTGGAAGTCAGATTTCGGAGCAGAGTCTGCCACGCTAGCACCATCCCCCACAGTGCCCCTGGGAAGCATGGGTCTTGGAGTGATAGCAGAACCAGTCCCAGCAGAGATCAGGGTCAAGGGTGTGGGCTGCTCCCCCAAGACTATGAAACTGACAACCTCAAAGGCTGCCTTATGTCACACAAGCCTGGATCGGGGTTGTTTCAACTGTCGGTGCTGGGAGCTAGCCTAACACTTGATCACTGTCTATCTTGGAGTGTGCCCAAGCCATGGGTTCAATAGGTTCGTTGTTTCCTAGAATTGATCAGTTTCAATTCAACAACTGTGTCTCTGTCACCCATACCAGAAAGTATTCCTAGGACCTCCCCTTGTGATTTCCCGAGTGCTAGGAAAGCTACAAGTCTCATACAAACTCCCCTACCCTCCACACCAGATGCTCCTGACATCCCTATTAGAGATGTATCAGTTTGACATGATCCCCTCTAAAATGTATACTCTCTTGCTGGGGAAGGCGCAGACGTGAAGTTATCCATTTATTCAACAAATGCATTTATTTAACACCCATTACTTTAAAGACACTATGTAAGGAGTCCACAGTCTATTCAGTTATTAATCATTTGTAGAACCTCAGTGTGTTGGGGGGAGGGGAGAAATGAAGATAGATTTTGATAAGAAGAGGAAAGAAAGATACCAATTACTAGGCCAGGGAAGAAGAAGTGGGGTGAAGGGAGCTCACCCTGAGAAGATAAATTGTGTGACTTCACCAACTGCCCCCAAATGGGGCTTTAGCCTTGTCCACAAAGACCCTTACAGTGGACAGATAGCAATAGTAGGTACTTCCACACACAGGTTCAGAAACACACTTTTGTAAATTACGTCACAGAACTTCAAAAAGACATTCAGATATCCCCCACATAGAAGCAAGCACATTTGGTTTTTATTACACTCCAAGATGCTGGGTATAATCTACTGAAATATTGAAATAAATGACTGAGAAAATCGGCCCTTTTCATGGTCTCAATTTGCCCAAATCGCTTGCCTCTCACATTTTGAGGTCAATTTCCCCTCAGTAATGACCCAGGGGAGTGAGACAAAATTTTCCAAGCCTCAAGATTACTTGTTTATAATTCCATTTTTCACAGTTCTCTTTTTTGGCTGCAGTCCCTTCCGTGCCTCAAATCCCCAGCACAGAAACTGGCAGCCCCATCAGGAGGCTTCCCTCATGGCAGGTGCTTTGGTTTTCTGTAGGACTGATAACGTGACAGTCCATGGGGTCGCAGAGAGTCAGACACGACTCAGAGACCTTCACTTTGGGGCTTTACCCGTAGCTCAGCTTGTAAAGAATCTGCCCGTAATGCAGGAGACCTGGGTTTAATTCCTGGGTCAGGAAGATCCCCTGGAGAAGGAACTGGCAACCCACTCCAGTATCCTTGCCTGGAGAATCCCATGGACAGAGGACCCTGGCGGGCTACAGTCCATGGGGTCACAAGAGCCGGACACGACTTAGCAACTAAACCACCAATGTGACCGTGCTCCTCCTTTTTAATTTCTGAAGCCCAGTGAGGGAGTAGGTAAGAGTGTGTACGCCAGTTGCGGACCAGCTCCAGTTTCCTTTCTACGTGCCTTTGTGGCATGTCTACATGTATATTTTTAGACATATATAGGCTTCCCTAGTGGCTCAGTAGGTAAAGACTCCGCCTACAATGCATATATCCCATATTTAAGGGGAGAATAAGAACCTTGTCACTTGAAGTGTGGCCTGCAGCGCAGTAGCAATGGCACCAGCCGGAAGCTTATTAGAAATGTAAATTCTCAAGCCTCACCCAGGCCAACTGATTCCGAATCTGCACATTAATAACAACCATTACCGCACAACCCTACCTCCCCATCCTTCCCTCAACATCCTCATAATTCAGGTGTGCCTCTTGATGATAGCAGGGGATAAAAAACAGCTCCCTCTTTGGTCTCTCCCCATCTCACCCTCAGATGAGGGCCACCTCCTACATGCAATCTTTTCTATCTCCCTTTTGGAGCCACATTTCTTGGAGCCTGAAGAAGGAGCTCTCGCCTTGACTTGACTAACGATGCCTCCTGCACTATTCAGACAAGGATGCTCTGGGTCCCTGGTGACCAAGCCATTTGTAAATCAGCACCTTTATTTACCAATCTCATGCCCTGGGTCCCTTACTTGCCCTACTACACGCCAACTGGCACTGGTATCAGTCCTCACCTAACCAACTCTGTCATGAAAAATGTCCTCTTATTTATAATCCACTTGTTGAATCTCTATATACTTGTCCTCTAGCTGAGAGCTTGCAGATCAGACTGTGCAGTCCTACAAGGGCCCTTGTATTAGTCAGGGTTCTCCAGAGAAACAGAAACAACAAGATGTGGATATGTAGACAGAGAGATTTATTATTAGGGATTGGCCCAGGTGATTATAGAAGCTGGGAGAAGATCTACAGTGTGGACAAGCAGGTTTAAGACCCAGGAGAGCCAGTGGTACAGATGGAGTCCAAAGGCAGTCTATTGGAGAAGTCATTATGACTCAAGGAGGGTTGGTCTTTTCTATTCAGGCTTTCAAGTGATTAGAGGAGGCCCACCCACATTGTGGAGGATAACCTGCTTTACTGATTAAAACATTAGATTTCTTCAGAAATATCCCCACAGAAACACACAGAATAATATTTGACCAACTATCTAGACATTCTACAGCCCATCCAAGGTGGCTGCCTGCTCAGTCATTCAGTCGTGTCCAACTCTTTGAACTCTGCAACGCCATGGACTACAACCCAGCAGGCTCCTCTGTCCATGGGGTTTCGCAGGCAAGAATACTAGAGTGGGTTGCCATTTCCTTCTCCAGGGGATCTTCCCAGCCCAGGGATTGAATCTGTGTTTCCTGTGTCTCCTGCATCAGCAGGCAGATTCTTTACCACTGAGCCATCTGGGAAAGCCAAGTTGACACATAAAATTAATCATCACAGGCCTTATTAGGAATTCATAATGAGAGGAGAGGGAGAAGCTCAAGCATCACAAGTTGGGACAGCAAAACTGCAGCAAGGGTCACGACATGAGTGGGCGTGGCTTTCCTGACCACACCAACACTCTGGTCTTCTACAACGTCTTTCATCAGCTTTTGTCCATTTACCAGTGCCCTCCTGAAGTCAGGACTCAGTAGGGTGTGATTCCATCCAGAAGAGAACAGGCCAGACAGAGGTGACAAGGGTTTCTTTACCTGCCCTCTCTCCCCCCAGTCATAGGCACCCCTGACAGCTAGCCACTCAAGAACCGAGCCCAAGTCCATATGCCCCTCCTGACACAGCCAGCTCAAATCAGTTTACTAATCCTTCAGAACAGGT
Source organism: Budorcas taxicolor (assembly GCF_023091745.1). Lineage (NCBI taxonomy): Eukaryota > Metazoa > Chordata > Mammalia > Artiodactyla > Bovidae > Budorcas > Budorcas taxicolor. The sequence goes on from NC_068919.1 coordinate 73,749,052, forward strand.
TTGGGTTTTCCCAGTTGGAGAGTCACAGGTCAAGACCATCGGCGGGACAGAGAAGCCACAAGTCAGAGAGCTCCCTGGGTGACCAGATCAGTTTAGAGTAACTCTAAAGGATCTGAACTACACCTAAACTGCCCAAGTATCTCAAGTGAACCAGCTCTTGAAACTGCCCTGGGGTGGCTGGGATGGTGCCCACACTGGACTTCTGAAGATTGATGCCAACTAGAATAATCCACCCGCTTCCCTACGGGTGGCTGAAAATAGTTCGAAGAATGTAGACTGAAGAGCTAAAGGTCCCTGGTTCAATCCCGGGTTTCAGCCACTATTTCTGATCCTTTTGTAACGTTAGCTATGAGATACTAATGCCAAACTAAATGTCCGGTCTTCAAATACTCCATATATTGAGCTTCCCTGCTGGCTCAGACAGTAAAGAATCTGCCCGCAATTCAGGAGACCCAAGTTTGACCCCTGGGTTGGGAAGATCCCCTAGAGAAGGGAAGGGCTAACCACTCCACTATTCTTGCCTGGAAAAAATCCCATGGACACAGAAGTCTGGTGGGCTATAGTCCATGGGGTTGTAAAGGGTCAGACATGACTGAGCAACTAATAGTTTCACTTCCACCCCTTTCCCAAGTCTGCTTTCTACCCTCTCCATCTTATCTCTCACTCCCACCTCCAATTTTTGTCCCCAGCAAACATGACTTCTTTTTTCCTTCTTTGATATTATTTCTCTGTGTTTAATGGCAAAGCCTCCCCAGCTCCCCTGTTTTACCAGGTCCTCAATGCCTAACTTCACATTCTCTAGGACACAGTACTACGGTATTCACACCCCTTCACACATGCAGCCCTGACCCCATGTCCACGTGGCTGCCACTGGCACAACGGCCTTGCTTCCAACAAATCAGTGATGATTCAAGAGGACCATCATCTAATCTGTATCCCCTTTTTACCCTTCAGCCTTTCACCTTCTTGTCTAGCAGAGTCTGCGGTTCCATCTTCCTATGGTGTTTATGACCATGCGGTTGTTTAAACTGCTGATTGTGGGTTCCAGCAGAAAGCCATGGTGTTATTATCCTAAGAGTTTGGCAAACAACCCCTTAACTTATAAAACAAATACCTACATTATAAATGTGTCGGGATGCAAAAGTTAAATTATAAATGTTTATTATCCTTCCCTTTCCCCTAGTCCTCACTCCCTCCTCCCTTCTCCTGAGGAGGGAAAGTGCCTTTGGCTACTGATTTCCCCTCCTCCAAAGCCCCAAGGGGAGTACCAGTCAAGCCTTGGCTTTCCTGTGTTGGCAGAAAGGAGCCATATATTCAGGAAGGTGTGCTGGTGATGAATGAAGGGGAGGGGCAAAACTTAACGGCTGTGGTAGACTAGGAAAAATACTGAGAAAACAATGATTTTTAAGAGGCAGTGCTATGGTTTATGGGCTTCCCAGATGGCTCAGTTGTAAAGGATCAGCCTGCCAATGCAGGAAACGCAAGTTGGATCCCTGGGTAGCAAAGATCCCCTGGAGGAGGAAATGGCAACCTACTCCAGTATCCTTGCCTGTAAAACTCCACGGACAGAAGAGCCTGGCGGGCTACAGTCCATGGGGCTGCAAAAGAGTTGGACATGACTAAGTATGCACGCACACTGTGGTTGATGGTTTGAATCCCTCTTTGGTCCCTTTATCTTTTACTTGAGGTCAGAATGGTTTATGAGGACTTGGGGTGGTTAGCGTTGTGTGTCCTTGAATGTGAAACAACACTGACACCATACCAAGTGGTTCTCCACTTTTGTTACATTTTTTAAATACTTGAAAATGTACAGAAACTCTACTAAATTAATGGTCTCTCATGTAAAACCTGACAGAAGAGTATCAGCAAAACCAAGAACAAGAATTCAAAGCCTCATATTGTTAATCCTCTGACCTAGTTGAATTCAGATGCCAAGCATTTCATGAAACCTTTCTCCAGCTTTAGGTGACAATGCAAACCACAGGCTCTGAGAGTAGCCGTCATTCAGAGCACTCCTTTACTGGCTATGAAACCTCTCCTTAATAGGACTGACTAGCAATGAACTTTACATTGATGATAAGCATCCCCAAAATTATACTTTTCTTTTTGGATGGTTTGAAGAAAAACAGCTGGGGAAAAATAGGTGAATAAGGACAGAAATGGTAGATGTTACCTTATGGAAATTCTGAGAAAATACTCAATAAAGTTATACAAGACGGCCTCTTAGATATTCATTGCAGAAAAGATCCAAGGACTGTTTTATCTCAAATTGTCACACATCCTCCTTTGATCATAATTAACCAGCAACTATTAATATTTCTTGACAGTTCTTAGGAACTAGAAAATAAAGTTGCTACCTGAAAAGAACCCCATATTAGACTAAAGTAAATGAAATAAATAAAGGGATAAAACTACAAATACATAACAAAGACCCTGAATAACAAAGAGGCAGATGAGTAAATATAATGCAGAACAACAACCATGCACAAAAGCAGACAACAGAAAAATCACTTAATTTTCTCCAAATTATCTTGTAACACTTAGGAAAAGAAATTATTGAGACCAGAAATGCACACTGTAAATATTTACTTGGCTAATTTATTTCACTCTGCCTAGACATTGTTCTATATTTAAAACCAATTTACTGCTGTTGTCTTTGCAGTTCATATACTCCTTTTGGTTTACAACTAATACACTTAGCAGATTCCACCATCCTCAAATGCACAATATTTTCTTGGTACCTTTGAAATGCAAATATAGGTAGAGCATTAGTGGTTCATCATAATCCTCTGAAAAAGATGAGTTGCTCTGCAATACACAGTTCATAAACCTTCGCTGCGGTAGACTGATTCATCACATGGTCCTCCTTGCAAAAATATAAACTTGGTCCTACAGCCTAAAATAAATCTGCTGCTGCTGCTGCTGCTGCTAAGTCGCTTCAGTCGTGTCCGACTCTGTGCGACCCCATAGATGGCAGCCCACCAGGCTCCACCATCCCTGGGATTCTCCAGGCAAGAACACTGGAGTGGGTTGCCATTTCCTTCTCCAGTGCATGAAAGTGAAAGTGAAGTCGCTCAGTCGTGTCCGACTCCTAGGGACCCCATGGACTGCAGCCTACCAGGCTCCTCCGTCCATGGGATTTTCCAGGCAAGAGTGCTGGAGTGGGGTGCCATTGCCTGGGTAAGCCTAAACAGAATTACAGAGGGAACCAAGAAGAAATGGTAGAATTTATGTGATGGGAGACAACTTAGTTAACATTGAATCCAATCTATATATGACAACAATAATAACAACAAAGTAGCTAAAAGTGTTGAGCACCCAAATATCTTTTTTTCTGAGTTCCATGTTCATGGTAACCAAGTGTGGAAAAAATAAAAAGTGTTTTCTCTAAGTATTTTTGCGTGTTCAGTGTAGAATTTTATCTCCTACTCCCTAGACTTTATATCCTAGTTATTTTACCTGTTCTTTTAAGTTTCCATTGTACAGTTGTTCCGTAACTGTTGAGGGCCGACCCCCAATTATTGAATGTGTATGTTGTGTCCAACTCTTACTATTATAAACCTTTTTGTGATATATAGTCTTATACATATATATTCTTGGGCAGTTGTATGATTATTTCTGGGGGTACACTGCAGAAATAGGAGTCAAAGGCAGACCCCTGGTTAGATTTTTTTTAGATCAATGTTGCCAAATGAATTGACAAAAAACATGAACCAATTTACATTTCACACCCAATGGCATGTAGGTGCCACAGCCTTGCCAGTCCTGAGTGTCATTCTCCTCATGTTTGCCTATTTGACAAGCCAAAGGTTGCACCTGGTTTGATTTCTTTTTTTACACCAATATTCATTGGCCCTTTATTTATTTGTAAATTTTCTATATTCTTTATACATTTTCTTTTGGATTGTTATTCTTATTAATCAGAGAGCACCCTTATGCATCAAAGCTAATAAGCTTCTTGACCCTCATACACTGTAACCATTTTTCACAATACATGTGACCATGTGTGACTTTTTAAATTAATATTTAATTTAGTTGCTTTACAATGTTGTGTTTGTTTCTACTGTGCAACAAAATGAAGCAGCCACACAGACACATAGATCCCCTCCCTTTTGGACTTCCTTCCCACCAGGTCCCCACAGTGCATTAAGCAGAGTTCCCAGTGCTATATCATACGTGACTTTTTTTAGGTCCTCATATCAATCATTTTCTTTATGGTTTTCTTCATTTGTTTTTATATTTTCAGAGTCCTTTTTTTATTTCCAAATAGTAACCAATTATCTAAATGCCATATATTGACTACTTCATCTTTCCCCATTGCCACTTATCACATACTAAATCCTCACGTATGTAGCATAGGTTCAGTGGCTGAGATTCTTGTTCTGGTTCATTGATTCTTATGCTGATACTATTCTGCTTTAATAACTTTATATTACATGTTAACATATTAGCACAATTAACCTGTCATTCTTTTTAAGTTATTGGGTATTCTCCCCAACTTTTGAATATAACTGCTATAATTACTCTGCCATGTGCCCAATTCAAAAATTCTATTGGAATTACTATAAATATATTAACCTGAGGAGATCGAATATCTTTACAGTACAGTGCTTCCCAGCCTAGACCATGAGCTGTTCCCCCATTTTTATTCTTTTACATATCTCAGCAAAGTGCTTTTTATACTTTTTTTTTCATAAAAGTCTTCCCATTATGAGACATTTTATAGTTTTTGTTGTTATTGTGAGAAGGATATTTTCTATCATATTTTCTAAGTAGTTATAGCTGGCACCTGATAGAATTTTTATGAAGCTAATAATTCTTTGAACACTCCTCACAGGAACACATTATTCTATTTTATCATCACCTAAGTGTTTGAGTTTCCTTAGTGACTACTTCTAGACAAGGAAGGGAGAGGACTGCTACAAACATACCACCTTGTGCCTGTATTGTCTGTCAGATAGGATCAAAAAAGATAATATCCATGTAGCATTTTATAAACTGTAACTTGTCTCCTTTTCATACCTCATCTGATATTCACAAAACTGTCTAAAGTGGACCAGATGCTCTAGGGTAAGAGTTATTATTATTCTCATCTTAAAGATGAGAAAACTGAGGTTCAGATTTTAGTCACTCAGAGAGTTTGATAAAAATGCAGACTTCTGGGCCCCATCCCAGACCTACTTTCTGGAATCTTAAGTATGGGGTGTGAAACCAGAGAATTTGTGTTTTTAAACCACCTTCCCTTGGTGGCTGCCATGAAACATTGATTTCAACCAAGTCAAGACGAAGGCTGAAAGGTTCTGCCTCTAAGTTAGGTATTTATTCTACCATACCTCGATGTCAGCTTAATTATAAGTTTCTAGTGATGTAGTCTGAAGAAGGCAATGGCACCCCACTCCAGTACTCTTGCCTGGAAAATCCCATGGACGGAAGAGCCTGGTAGGCTGCAGTCCATGGGGTTGCTAAGAGTAGGACATGACTGAGCGATTTCACTTTGACTTTTCACTTTCATGCATTGGAGAAGGGAATGGCAACCCACTCCAGTATTCTTGCCTAGAGAATCCCAGGGATGGGGTCGCACAGTGTCAGACACGACTGAAGCAACTTAGCAGCAGCAGCAGCAGCAGTGATGAATGAATGTGACTGAAAGAGCTGGCTTTCTTTTTTTAAGTATCTCTTTAAACAGGGGGTCCTGCATAAAGCACAGCCTGATTTGCAGACCACACATCTCCATATGCAGGCTTCATTTATAATTCAGTCACCTCTCACCAAAGCCTTACTCAAAAGACAGCATCCCTGTACTCTATCGCTAATGCCAGGGAGACTGGCTACAGTGGTTTATGTGGCCACGCTGTTATGTTGGCAGTGGTCCTGCCCCACAGGGAGACTGGCTACAGTGGTTTATATGGCCACAGTGTTATGTTGGCAGTGGTCCTGCCCCACAAGTGGAGTCCGGCAGCCCTGTAGATGGTGAAAGTTGCTGGAAAAGTGACAGAGAGCCCCCAGCACTGATACCACCCAGTAGAACCACATTTCCATGGCATCCCCTCCTAACAGGTAGGCCAACTCTAGGACAGAACACCATTGCGGTTGACCCCATCCTGCCACTTCATGTCTAGGAAAGCTTATGATGACCCTTTGGGAAAGGCCAAGGGCTCATCGAGAGAAAATAAATGCCTCAGAGATGCCCATTTTGGTTGGAGTTTAACTCACGGTTACTCAACCAACATTTATGGCATCACATGCCAGGCCCATGCTAGATGTTGGTGCATGAGGATAAATAGCACAGAGCACTTTAAGGCCAATGGGCAAGTAAACCTGGAAAGATGCTTAAGGTACCTGGGTGGAGGAGGGGCAGCAAGGAGGAGTTATGGAAGTGAGTTTTCCAGGTTATGGAAGCTTTCCAGGTTGATGGGTGTGGAGAAAGCGTTCCAAAATTTCTTTTCCAGATCTCCAGGGGGAACAACTTAAGCAAAGGCATTGTGAGTATAACCGATTGCAGGATATTTGGGTTGTAGGAGGATAAAAATAAGAGCTCTGGAAAGGTAAACCACAAGTCAGATTACACAGAGGTTGCACACTCATGGAAAGTATCTGAATTTTATCTGAAATGACTGGGAGCCAGAGATGCATTTATTCTGGTGGCAGTGAAAAGGAGAACAGGAGATGGAGCCTGAAGAAATGAATGTAGATTAGGAGTCTTTTGCAACTGACAAGGTTGGGGGTAAGGGGCTGCATGGGGACAGCTACATGGATAAGAAGAGTCTGACTCTAGAGATACTTAGCAGGTAGAACTGGCAGGATGGAGACACCAAATGAACATTGAAGAAGGAAGGGTGAGGCCAAGTACTAAGACTCTAAAATCCCAGGATGTGGATGTCATGGAATCATAGCTCTGTCTTTGGTTTGGCCTCATCCCCAGTCAGTTCCAAGAGCCCTGGAACTGCACAAGCTCCTCCCCTTTCCTCTTGCCTTTCATCCGCTTCCTCCTCCCTCATCAAACAAGGACTGAGAAGGGCAGACCTTTCCTGAACACCCAGCCCACACCCAACTTCATTCCAGCAAGTTATGTTCCCAAAAGTATTGTTAAGAAGCCATCTGCTTAGTGATGCCACCTTATATTTATAGTAGCTTTCTTGTATACCGTGTTTATGCTCATGATCTCCTTTTCTCCTCAATCTTCCAGCAAGAAAATTGAGACTTATGGAAGTGGAAACTTGCTCAAGGTCCCAGTTTGTTCACAGTGAGTTCAGGCCTCCAACTAGTTCTTCTGCCTTAAACTCTGGGGTGATTACAATCCCAAATGACTACAAACCAAATCCCCTGTCACATAGGTGTACCTAAGGGAAAAAAGAAACATGGCCAGGGGTGGAAGATGCACGGCAGATGTATTTTACCCTTTTCAAATGGAACTTTCGTTACTGTAGGACAAATATAAAGACCTAACCAAAGAAAATCCTCAGCTCAGAATCCTACTGGATTCTCAGGGAACCTGTTCGGTTTTCTCCTCAGTACTCTTCAGAAACAGGAACTCACGGCAACAAATCAAATAAGAGACTTGCCTGAACAACTTTCATTTCTCACATATACACATACACAAACATACATGCGTGCTCACACACAGGCTGCTCCTCAGGAAACAAGAGGCACTCTCTGCAAAGAAGGGAAACTAGCTGGCTGAAGGGGGTCCATGTAGGCAGATAAGAAGGTTTTCAAGCCACCTTAAGAGGAACACATAAATTGGAAGGATAAAACCCCACTAGGGAGAAATTCACCACCATTCATATTCATAAAAACGTAGTGTCTGTTTCTAGTTTCATTCTATTTTCTAACTTATTTTAATTTGAGGGGAATGTCATCCCAGATGCCTCTGAGTTTCTTCCTTATAGAATGAACACGTTCATTTGTGAGGCGGACACCACGTAACACATACAGACAAGCAACTCCTCAGAGCAGACCCTGGGGTTAGGTGAGTCACTGTCCCAGATGGGATCTTCTAGAAAGGAGGACGCACAAGAGGTGACAGTCAGGTCAGAGTGGGAAAAGCTCAGTGAAAATACCCTGTTAGCAAGCATGACAACGGTCATAATTGAGATTTTTCATTTAAACTCTGTTTTTTGCAGCCACCAGAGGTAGACAAATTATAGTGATGATTACCCCTGACTTCGGAACCGCTTATAAAGAATTTCTACACCCTGTTAGCTTCCCAGGTGACGCTAGTGGTAAAGAACCTGCCTGCCAATGTAGGTAGACATAAGAGATGCAGGTTTGATCCCTGGGTCGGGAAGATCCCCTGGAGGAGGGCACAGCAACCCATTCCAGCATTCTTGCCTGGAGAATGCCATGGACAGAGGAACCTGGCAGGCTGCAAACAATAGAGTCAGACACGACCTAAGTGACTTAGCACACACAGACCCTTTTAGGGTAAAGGCAATGTGTTTATTTTCCAGGTGAGGGAGAAACCTACTGACCTGCCTGACATCTCACCAAATGAGTGGAAGGCTAAGTATGGACTTGAATTCAGACATAAAGAAAAATTATCAGAAACTTGGACATAAAGCCAAGAGCCTGCACCTCTCCTCTCAACATCATGCTGGGGAACTGTTCAACACCCTTCCCTCAAGGCTTAGCAATCTAGGGGAATTCACCTTTGTCTGATGCTGCTACAAACTAAAAGTTTAGATTTTCTATAAGTTGCATGTTACCTTGTAAATCTTGTTGGGTCAAGATGCAAATAATTCATTTAGTAAGAGAGCAGAACACCAAAGGTTATCTTTCCATAGGATAACAACCAGTTTTCCATTGAACCTAGCCATTTTATTCTGACATTTTGCTTTTTAGTACCTATAAATGCCCAGTTCTTCAAAATGTTCTTCAAACAAGATTTCTTATCTTACTAATTCTCTCATAAAGAGTTAATAAATCTTTGATATAATATCAGTCTATATTTGCATGAGGGCATATTTCAAGCTTTTTTAAAATTCTGTTTATTGCTATGTTTATAAATTTAGGGTTTCTTCCTCCAAAACAGTGAAAATGAAAGGGAAAATGCTAGTCACTTCAGTCGTGTCCAACACTTTGTGACCCTGTGAACTGTAGCCCACCAGGCTCCTCTGTCCATAGGATTCTCCTGGCAATACTGGAGTGGGTTGCCATGCCCTCCTCCAGGGGATCTTCCTGATCCAGGGATCAAACCCGGATCTCCTGAATTGCAAGCGGATTATTTCCCATCTGAACTACCAAGGAAGCCCTAGGACTTCTATGGAATTATATCCACACACCTAGTCAGGTCTGCCTTATCTTACCCACCAAACAGAATACATTCAACCTGGTTGCTGCAGACAGCTGGCCTTGTGCGGGGAATGGAGGGGCACTGGGAGGTTTTTTCATGACTGATCTGCCATTTCCACCATGCCAGTTCTCAGATTCATCATATATTCATCACATCGACCCCGAAAGATTTATCTGGCAGATGAGATGACCAGTCCAACACCCAACAGGGCAGGGGCTATGAACCAGGTTCCTAGCACTGCTGATGAGCTGGACTGATGGTCAGAGCTGGCTTGCAGGGAATGACCAACCCTTCCTCATTCAGGTTTGCAAATAACATGCCATTTCATGAGGTGACAGAAATGCTAGGGTTGAGGGGCAGGGGTGGGCTTACATCCTGCCAGGACATTTACTCTCTGGGTGAAACCAACTAAACCTCAGGAGAGCAAACGTGACTTCAACTTCATTAGCACCTCACTCACTCCGCCTCATAAATTTAACCATCCGAGCTGCACCAAGAGCAAACACAAGGAAGCAAAGAACTTAATGGATTTGGAGAGGAAGGCCTTCATTTTACATACTTAACAGGTCACTGACAACTTTTCACACTTTATTGAGAGAATCATCTGAGCCATTAGCAGGTCACTTGACCCACTCTCTTTAAAACCTCTCTAAGCTCAAAAAAAAAGAAAAGAAAAGAAAAGAAATTCTAAAAGCTCTGAGAAAAGAAGGTGGTCTGGGATTTTAGCCTGACCACTGTCTGCTAGGCAGGTTTACTAGCTGCAGGCAATTCCCAGCAGTTAGTGTCTTGCCAGGGAGCTTGAGGCTGCAAAGCTGCAGCTCTGCTGGTTTTGAAGGGCCTCCTTCTGCCTGAGTTGCCCCTGAAGCTTCACTTCCATTCTGTGGATTCAGCATCTACTACAAATGTCAGGAATTGTGCTCTGTACTGTGCAGGGCATGGGTTATGGAGACTGTCAAGGGTCTTCCTGTCCAATCAGAAACACAAGACATTGATCTAAATAGCAACCATTCAGGGTAGAAAGTGACTGGCAGTTCATACATATTATAAAGTTGTTGTGCCATGTCACCTGCATTGAGTATATATGTGCATTGAGTAGACATACACAGGGGGAAAAAGTCAGACTGGCCTTGGACTTAGAAGAGATTCAATAAGCATTTGTTGAAGGAATGTTAGTCATTCAGTCATGTCTGACTCTTTGTAACCCATGAACTATAACTCATCAGCCTCCTCTGTCCATGGGATTTCCCAGGCAAGAATGCTGGAGTGGGTTGTCACTCCCTTCTCCATTGTTGAAGGAGAGAAAGCAACAGTTGTTCAGCACCTACTATGAGCCAGGCTATGTGCCAGGTATCTTCTCCTTTAACTTCCTCCTCACAAGTATTCTCTTCGATAGATGATGCTCTTTTTTAACAAATAGGGAAAGAGGGGCTCAGAGATGTTAGGTCACTTTCCCAGAGTCACGTAGATGGTGAATAGAAAGATAGGATTCAAAAGCAGAACCATCCGACTTATCAGATCCTGCTGTCTCAACCTCTCTGCATTTCCTCTGATCATTTTAGAGCACACCTTCCTTCTGTGCTGATCTAATTCGTTTCCAAGTTGAGGGGCCTCACAGAGCCAGGTTGACAAGCGATAAGGCATCCATTGCTAATCCAAGATAAGGACTCACAAAGCCATCTGCATATCCCACAATGTGTGAGTACTGCTTGGCCCTGTCTCTGGCCGGCTGTCCTGTGATGTTTTCCATCATCAACCCTGTGATCCCCTCATCTCCCTTCTGATAAAATGGAAGAATCCAAGGGCAGAGAAGAGAGAATAAACATGGTTTCCAGAGATGGGGGCACAAGCACCGCCCTGTCCCCTCACAATTCCTCCAGCGGAGCTGACCCAACAGAGCAGGCAGCCGCTGCACAGCAAGCTCAGAACCAACCTGGCTTCCACCCCAAAATCCTCATCTTCCCTCCTCTTACCGTTTTGCCTAAACCCAAGAAAACTGTTTTAATTCCTGCTCTTTCACTGCCTTTGGGGAAGAGAAGTCAGGACTTTCACAGCTTAACAAAGCCTGCAGCATAAAGCCTGTATTAGTGACTTAGCAGGGCCTGAGCCTGCACGCTCACCTCCTCAGCCCCATCTCCTCCAGTGCATGCTGGGTAGCTCCTGAAGCACTCCCAGGGCACCATGGGTAACTCCTGACGATCTTGGGACTCACCTCAGACCATGTCCTCCAGAAAGCTTTCTTGAACCACTTCAGCTGTGTGTGCTCCTTCTGCCTGCTCCCACACTCATCTTCACTGCCCCTGCAGAGTGTCCACCACACTGCCTGGACCCTCCTCGCCACGCTCTGTGACAGCAGGAGATGTATCTCCCGGGAGCATAAACACTCCCAACTCTCGAACACAGCCCTGGAACCCAATAAACCCTAGAGGAAGGGAAGGACAGAGGAAAGGAAAGACTGGGCTCAGACTCTCAGCCCAAAGGCTTCCTTCCCAGGCTGTCCCTCGCCTCAGGCCTGGTACAGTTCCCTGCAGTCAGAGCTGCCAAGGGAGAAGAGAGTGAGGTCTGAGGAAAAGCAGGCTGGAAGGAATGTTTGTTCCCTGAGAAAACTCAAGCATGATCTTCAGGGCTCCAGTGAGGAAGGTCGGAGCCATCACTTTGGAACATCTGCAGTGCCCGGTGGGGCCAGGAGGATGAGGCAACTTCTGGGGCTCACTCCACAGATGGCCCTGGGTCTGTAGGTTGGGGGGCTATCCCAGGGGGTCTCCGAGCAGCTGCCCTAACCTGTGTGTACTGGGCTCACTAGAGGCAGGAAATTCCATGTTGTAATGGCTGGCTTTCTTCCTTTCATTCCTGATCCATGACTAGGTGGTGGATGGGCCATTAAAAAAGTCATTTAGGCAGATTTTAGGAACATCTGACTAGGCTCCAAGTCTGCAGGAAGAGGAAAATATAACAGGACAAAGAGCTGGGGGCTACGCCATCTCACCTTCATTTCCATTGCTAGCCTGGCTTATGAAAGGAAAACATTTAAATGCCTGTCTTCTGTGTTGTCACTAGCACTGGATGGAGCTGAGTTCACCACTTAAAAACACACATTTAAAAGCTCATCTGAGTGGCTGCCGCCATGTTATCAAGCTGAACACATGTTGATCTGAGAAGATTAGAAAAATTGTTCCCAGTGTCTGTTCCCAGTGCTTTTAAACAAGTGCTTTTCAAAGACTAAGCCATTAAGAAGCACTTTGCACACATGTAGCCCCTGAACCTGAAAACAAATAAAACTCAAATCAGTACCAAATCAGTAACTCTGAGCAGTAGACTAGAGAATCTGGCTGGCATATTTTAGAGATGCAGTTATAAAAGGTTGCTATTCCATTTATTTTTCATTTCCTGAACAGTTAATGACAGGAGGGATCAAAAATCATTTTTATGTTGGACCTGCACATTTTTATTAAAATATACTTGATTTACAGTATTGTGTTAGTTTTAGGTGTACCATATAGCAATTCATTTATTTTTTTATTATATTCCACTATAGATTATTATAGTATATTAATATAAACCCCTGCATTTGTAGCATTTGAACATTTTTCTTAATCAACTAGGAAAAAATCACATTCTCCTTCATATTTTACTTTCTTTTTCCAAAAAGGAATTAAATTTTTATGGAAATTTAAATTTGTTCCTTCCATTTACCAAGAAAATGGTATTACTCTTGTTTTCAATCTGTTCTATCTCAGTTTAGTTTCAAGTTGAGACTTTATTTCATTTCCAGCCATGTAAAGAGTGGCTGGTATTCCTCTATTACCTCTTACTTTTGGACATAATTGCTTGGTGAGGCAAAAAGCCTACCTGGTAAATCAAACTCTCTACTTTTCACTCTATACATATGCTTCAGTTATGTTAGAAGAAACCCATATACACTTCCTTCTGCAAATAACTTTCAAACTGTCATGAATCAGTTGAGCTAAAGCTGAGAGATATTGAATAAAAACACTTTTTGCAATAAATGTTAAGCCCTTCTCATTTCACTATTAGCTTTGGCTTCCTGCTGATCCTGCTGAGATTAGTCATGTCTGACTCTGCGATTCCCATGGATGGTAGCCCACCAGGCTCCCCTGTCCATGGAATTTTCCAGGCAAGAATACTGGAGGGGGTTGCCATTTCCTATTCTGGGGGCTCTTCCCAACCCCAGGATCGAAACTGTGACTCTTATATCTCCTGCACTGGCAGGCGGATTCTTTACCACTGTGCCACCTGGGAAGCCCCAGCTTTGCTATAAATTATAAAATAGGCAGGTGGGTTAACATCCTTTGTTTTCAGGGCTTCTTAGCATTTTGACAACAAATAAAAGCTGAGATTTCTGGTTACATGAGTATATCCTGAAAGGTGGCTCAAAACAAATGAAAGAAGAAAATAACCTAACTGAGAACGAGCCCAGCATCCTTTTCCTTCAGGAGCTTGATATTATAGGGCCTAATCAGGATTAATGAACAGCCTGCAGAGTGCCCTAGTGGCACCAACAGTATTTGCCTTGGTTGAAAAATCTGGACTTGACTCAGCCCATCTGCTCTCACTGCAGCCCAAGGTTGGCTTTCATTTGGCGATCATGCTGTCAACTCGGTTTAGAATATACACGGGTGAGGCATATGCTTGGCCTTGCTGCCCAGGGAGATGCTGGCATAGAGAAATGTGAAGGATCCTGATTGAAGCTCACATTTACAGACTCTCCTTTTCTCTTCTCCCCTAGTTACTGTGACAGTGGGAGGCAAGCAACACTTGCTTGGACTGTATGACACCGCAGGACAGGTACGTTTTTCTTATCTTGATTCTTGAAGGGTTTGGGAGGGCTAAGAATGACCCATTTGACTAAGTTTATGGGGACTGATGGTATAGACATTACCTCCTGTGATGACCTGGGGCAAATTTATCATATACCTAAATGGCAACCAAAATATTTTTAATATCTTTAAAATATCTGTACTAACAGAACACTAAATCATTATGAGATTCAAGGTATTGATAAGCAAATACCCATTCATTTATTGATTGATGACTATCACTAACCAAAATCACATATTTGGTGAAGAGTTCCAACTTCTTCTAACCCATGCCAATTCCAGATCCAGGGTTACTGAGTCAATTTCATAAATTTTAGTTTCATCCACTATCTTTTTTCCATGTTATATTCTTTACACACTCTTTATTTAAAAAGCCTAATGAGCTGTGGAAAGGTACAAAAAGAGATAGGGAATGGGGGTCAGGGAATAGAAAAAAGATGGATTTAGTATCAGAAGGAGAAAAAACCAGGATCCTGGATGGTTTTCCAAAGGGTCAACCCCTGAACAACTGGAGTTGCATCTAAATTCTCTATTTTTGAAATATGCTCATTCAGTCAGAAATATTTCTTCAAGTCAGAGATCTTGGCCAACCAATATGTAAAGCAATAGAACCCTCGATTCTTAAACCAGTTAACACATTCTCTGCTAGGGTGAAAATGTCACCTTATCTTTTTTTCCCTTGTATCTCACATGTCATTACAAAAAGTTTCTAGTTATAAGTTCATGGGCTAGAGGAGCAGTGGTTAAGTAACTGGTGGCTATGACCCAATTTTTTTGACAGAGCTTTTGTTCCCATACATCCTGGGTCATTTATTGAACTCAAAAACAGTGGGTTGTTCAGTCTGTCCCAATTCATACATCTGAAGTCCTTTGGAGTAAACATCTGACCCTGCTTATTCCCACTGTGAGTCTCCTGGTAATTGTTATATGCAGTTATGCATTTGTCTAGATTTTTTTCACAATTATCTGGAGATATGTCTTTTTGCTCAGCTTGAAAACAAACAAACAAAAAGTCATAATAAATGAAATTCTCCTTGGGATTTCTGTATGCATTGGCAAGAACCACTGTATAAATGTCTTGCTGTTGTTCAGTCACCCAGTCATGTCTGACTCTTTGTGACCCCATGGACTGCAGCACGCCAGGCCTCTCTGTCCCTTACCATCTCCCAAAGTTTGCCCGAGTTCATGTCCATTGCATCAGTGATGCTATCTAGCCATCTCATCCTCTGCTGCCCTCTTCTCCTTCTGCCCTCGATCTTTCCCAGCATCAGGGACTTTTCCAGTGGGTTGGCTGTTCACATCAAATGATGGTGGCTCGGACAATATAAATGTCTATGGAACATCAAAAGCAGGTGTTCCACAGACAGCAGAACCAGGCAGTGGAGAACTTGGAAAATCTAGCAGCAGACTCAAAGCTTCTAAAAGCATCTAGTTTCCCCTCACTGGCAGATGGGTGCTTTAGCCAGCGACCCCCAGGAACCAGAAAGTGGAGGAGACCTCTCACATCAATACCAAGACACACGACTAGGAAAGGATGCCCACAGACACGCAGATTGAATAGTGAGTGGCTCCTCTGTGCTAAGGTACCAGGCTTCAGTGCAGCTCCCGCTTGACTCCCTTCCACTAGAAAGCATTCCAGCAATGGAAGGAGGCTGCTCTTTGGGCTGGAGTTGCCTATTCTCATTCAATCACACAGTCATTAGGGTGTCCCCATTCATTCATCAGGACTCACAGCCTGAAAAAGAAAGTGTACACCCTTCTCATACATAATCATATCTTATGAATATAATCCAGTTTGAAAAGTTCAACACAGCAAGGATTGTTGCCTGACTCTGAAACCTGTTTCCCTTGCCTTCTAAAAAAGCTCCCTATGCCCCCTGCCCTGTGCCCAGCCAGTTCTCCCTAATTCTATAGCAATCCACTACAATTGTTAGCTTCTATGCGTTAACTGTCCCCAGAACAGCCTCCCCCGGCCTCTATTTAATTTCAAATCCAACAAAGCTGCATAAAACCAGTTTAGTTATTCTTTCCCACTGCTCCATCTTTTTAGAAAAATTTAAAAATAATACTAATATGGGAGTAGAGACTCTAAGGCAGTGGAAAAAACATGTTTAGACTCCAAACTGACCCAAAATTCGGACACAGGAGAAAGTGATAACTGCTGATAGAATATAACAACAAATGGGTTACAGATAATTCTTCAACTTAACTTTCACTTTAATGCTTTCCACCAGCTACTTTGAAAGCCCAGAGGTAGACAAAGTTCATAGGGGAACATAAGATGTGGGTAACAGAAATCAGAACATATCTTAAGGTTGGTTATAGAACTGAAATTCTAAGACTAGGAACTTTGAAAATGATTTAAATAGTGCCTTAAAGAACCGGAGTAATTAAGCAAAACTATTGGAGGCTAGACCTAAGGGAGACCTTTCAGCAGTAAAGGGCTGTGAAGTGTTGGAATGCATGCCACTAAAGGATTCACGTAATTCATTACGTGGAACAGTGTTTCTCCGATTGAGCAGAGATGAGAATCACATATAGGGCTGCTTAAAACCCAGTCCCTGGGCCCCACCCTCAGAGCTGCTGACTCTATGGTTCTGGGATGGTGCCCACACACTTAAATTTCTGACAGGTAACTTTGAGAACCACTGTTCTAGAACCTTGGGACTCAGAGTCTGGACAACCAACCAGCAGCATCACCAGGGACGTTATTAGAAAGGCAGAATCTCAGGCCCCATCCCCCACCTACTGAATCTAAAAATGCATTTTAAGAAGATCTCCTGGTGATTCATACACACATTAAAACTGGAGTCTTTGTTGGTTGAAACATTGTTCCTAATGTTAGGAGGATGCAGTGGAAAATAACCATTACCCAAGTTGATTCCCATGGCTCCACAACTCTGCCAGTAAGGCTTTGTGACAAATTTAATTTAGAAGCATTGTCCCAAAATTTCCATTCCCAGCTTCAGGGAAGATAACCTCCTCAGTTATATTCTCACAAATGTTGCTGAGGTCACATGACTAAGGAAGATCTATAACTAATTCAAAATTACTCATTTAATCAGAGTTACTAACAGGAAAGAGAGATAATCTCAGAACCAATTGATTGATCCCTGAGCCGCAAAAAAAAAAAAAAAAAAAGAATCAAGCCTCCAAACCTGGCTATAGGGTTCCATCTGGCTGTGAATAATTAGATTTTCATACACGAACAAACTTAGCAGTGCCCCCTCATCTTTGTCTTGAGTTAACCAGGGCTCAGAGTTAAAAACAACCTCAAGAAGCACACGTGTTCAGAAAGATAAAGTGCAAGGAAATATTACCTCTACCCTCAAAGTCAGCCCTGGACAAAATCATCTGACCTGGTTCCCTCCACTTTCCCACACGTCATCACCTCGGGCGCCACCGCAGTCCCACTAGACTTGCCTGAGACACCTTCCAGCACTTCATAGCCAGCCCAGCATCCGACAATGTATCAAGACAGTGTAACAAAGTCACGTGCATACACTGCCAGCAAGAGGCAGCTGCTAGCAAACATTAGCTCTCTTCCCAAACCCCTGAAACAAATGGATACTTGCACTGTGAGTAGAGCTCTTTGAAGACAAAGAGTCTACAGAACTCCAGTTCATCTGTTCGACAAAATTCCAAACATTGTTAGGCAATGAAGTGAGGGGCTTTTTTACAGGGTCACTCTGCATGTTATGCCCCAGCTCACACCAGGGAGGCGATAAGGCCCAGGTCTATAAGCCGAATCTACTTAGGTCCTGCGCGACTTAGCAGTAGCAACCAAGCCTGCACAACACATGCCCCAGCAGCGTGTGGCTGAGAGGCTTTCTGAGAGGGATTTCTAGAGCCCAGGTCTTTGGCTTGATTGTAGTCTGGAGCCAACTTTTTCACAACATGCTTACAGGCCAATTTTAAAGCATGTTCATGAGAGACTTGGGCTTCCCCAGTGGCTCAGCGAGAATCCACCTGCAATGCAGGAGATGTGGGTTCGATCCCTGGATCAGGGAGATCCCCTGGAGAAGGGCATGGCAACCCTCTCCAGTATTCTTGCCTGGGAAATCCCATGGATGGAGAAGCCTGGTAGGCTACAATCCAGAGGGTTGCAAAAAAAGTCCAACACGACTTGGTGACTAAACAACTGCATGAGAGACTAGGGGAGAGCAGGAAGCAGGGTAGGGGGATGCTGCTGCAAGCCTGGACATTTGCTGGCTGAGAAAGGCCAAAATGGGAGAGGCGTCTCTCCCAGGTCACGGCCCAGAACCAGGCAACCCCCACCTCCACCCGGCCCCCTAGAGTGGGACCAGTCCCGGTACTAAGACACCTCATCTCTTCCTCTCATGGGCCCTGGTCTGCAGGAGCAACGTGAGTAAAACCCTGCTGCAATTGCAGCCTCTCAGGGCAAACTCCAGGAAAGACATATCTCAAAGACAGCATTTGCAAAAGTGGCAGTTAGCTGTGCTGCGGGGAGAAATGAGACTCTCCTGGTGTCAGGAGCCTGGCTTCTCAGCAGGATAAACCCCTGAGTTCTCGGCACATGAGTACCACTGGATTAAAGCTGTCTGCTTGTGCGCAAGTACAGATTGGTGTCTGTCACGGAGAAACCAGAGCAGCTCAGCTGTCCCCAGTGACCATGAGTGTATAAGAGTAGGAAAGCCATCAGTCATACCGCTCACTCAGTCAGGGCAGCACACCACACATCTTCAATGCCCTGAATCCTGAAACCCTTCTCCTCCCCTCTCCCTGAAACCCCACACCTCCACAGGGGCTGGAAAGGGAGACATACAACCAGGTACGGAGGCAAGTACATCAGGGGTTCATTAACAGTGGCAATCCAAGGCCCACTTGAAAGGACAGGAGCCTTCCCGTTTGTTATCAGCTGACCCAAGGGCCCTCTGGAGCCCAGAATCCAACTTCAACTCTCTATGGAAAGTCTGCCTACAACCTCAAAACAAATGTTCTTCCTCAATGAGCGACTCAAACTTTCTTGCTCATGTGCCTCTTAATGTGGTTTTAGAAGTGTTCAAACTCGGGGGCAGGGGGTGAGGAAGTTGACCCATGTGACAAGTTATTGCTTAAGAATAATCTCAGGACACAATCATATTTTTCTCATGAAAAATGAAGCTGTAGGGAGGATGAACTTTCAACCACTAAAGAACCTGCTGTGTTCAAGACACAGGTCTGTGGTCTACAAACACTAACACATTCTATTTATTCTCAGAGCAACCCTCTGAGGCCAGTACTATTATCAAGCTATTTTACAGATAAGAAAACTGAGGCAGAGAGAACTTACCCAAGGTCCCATAGTAGCCACAGGTACGGCTGGAATTTGAACCCTGTGATAGGTCTGTCAACCCATGTTCTTAAACACTAAACTGCACTCCTGCCCTCTGTGTGCTGCCCACATTTTCCAAACCAAGCCTGACAGATCCAAGGGTACTTATGCAAGAATATAAAAGTGAGGCCATGCTGAAAATCTGGGGTAAATATCATTAAACCAAGAGGACTTGGAAGCAAATTTCTATTTCCAATTTGACGGGGGTATGGGAGTGAGGAGGGGTGAAGGGACTGCTCAATGCAACTCTCCTCTCCTCCCCACTCAAAGTGTGGTCCCAGGACCAGCACCACCTAGACACCCATTAGAAATGCAACTTTTCAGACTTCATCCCAGACCTGCTGCTGAATAAGAATCTGCATCCTGACAAGATAAACATGCGTAAAGTCTGAGGAGAGCTGGCCTAATGGTTTCACTTACTCACCATCTGTGCCATCACGGTGTGGCTGATCCAGAAATATTTCAAACACAAGTGTTTAGCCCGTCTGAGGCTGAGGCTGTCCCTGAGCTTTTCTTGTTTGATAATCACCCGTAGTTACCCCCAGAACACAAGATTTGCCTTCAAACCAAACACACTCCTCAGAATGAAGGTGGGTGAAAAGCGCTCCAAAGCCTACCTTTACAACATCCCACCCTTCTCTCCACCCCCAGCCCCACCCCCGCCTCTTTGTCTACTTTAGCCCTTGAAGCCCCAGGCAAGTCATTGTTGCAGTCTTCCATTCTCAGTTTCAACACTGGAAGGGGACTCAAACGCCAGATAGACCACTGACCCTTTGCATCATCTCAACATGTGCGCATCCAACCAAGACTCAAAACGTGGTCGTGGTGGTTTATTCGCTCACTGGTGTCTGACTCTGTGACCCCATGGACTATAGCTGGCCAGGATCCTATGTCCATGGGATTCTCCATGCAAGAATACTGGAGTGGGCTGCCATTCTCTTCTCCAGGGAATCTTCCCGACTCAGGGATTGAACCTGAATCTCCTGCACCTGTAGGCAGATTCTTTACTGCTGAGCCACCAAAGATTCCCACTCAAAATGTGCTCCATTGCAAAAAAAGAATCAAATTATCAACTGATACAAATTCAAGTCCCCCAACCTCCCAGTCCTCAGCCCTCAGTCTGAGGGAACACTTACGTATATTAAGCCTGAATCCCCTGCTGTGTTTCATAGCTGCAGTCTGTGGGGAAGAGGAGCTGAAATGAGTCAGGCCAGCCCAGGTGTGAGCCTTCTTTAATGGTACGCTTGCTCTGTGGCCCCGATTCAATCATTCAGTGTCTACAATGGAGTCACCTGGAGGACCCGTTAGGTCACAGAGCAGGCAGCCCCGCTCCCAGAACTCAGCGTCAGAAGGCTGGCCAGCACCTAGAAATGTGCATCTCTCACAAGCTCCCAGGTGATATCTGCATCCCTCACAAGCTCCCAGCTGATGCCCATGCTCCTTTGGGAACCACTGCACTAATGATCTCTAAGACCTCTTCCAGCCTTGGAATTGTATTTTCCCAATTCAATCAAAAACTATTCTATAGTGTTCTATTATCAGAGAGTTAACTAAAAGCAAGGCTTCCCTGGTGGCTCAGTGGTAAAGAATCTGCCTGCAATGCAGGAGATCTGGGTTTGATCCCTGGGTTGGGAAGATCCCCTGGAGAAGGGAATAGCTGCCCACTCCAGCGTTCTTGCCTGGAGGATCCCATGGACGGAGGAGCCTGGTGGGCCACAGTCCATGGGGGTCACAAAAGCTCCACACGACTGAGAAACGAACACAAGACAAGAGAAATTTCACGTCTCACTTTCACATAAATCAAATTGTTTCCCATATTTTCATTTTGTCCCCCACCAGATTTCCAATTCTTACTTACTTTATATAGTTCTTATAGCATCCTTAATGCTATATGCTAGGCATTCAGTAGGAAATTAATTAATCTTTTTAATTGGAATTATACAGCAGGACTGAGCTTCCCTGGTGGCTCAGGTGGTAAAGAGTTCGCCTGCAATGCGGGACACCTGAGTTCAATGCCTGGGTGGGGAAGATCCCCTGGAGGAGGGCATGGCAACGCACTCCAGTATTCTTGCCTGGAGAATCGCCATGGACAGAGGAGCCTAGTGGGCTATAGTTCATGGGGTCGCAAAGAGTCGGGCACCACCAAGCGACTAAGCACAGGACAGCACACACAGCAGCACTAAAATTTCCACGGAAGAGAGATCCAGAATACAGAGCAGGATAAAGCCCAGTGAAGGACACAGTCAGAAGTCACCCAGCTGGACCTGCTAGGAGAGAAAATTATCAAAAAACCAAACTCCTGTCACCTTCCCACCTACAGTTAATCCAGCAACCCAGGGTCTTCCTAACTTTCCCATAATGTAAATAGAATTCCTTTGAGAGTTTCTGGGTGAAGAATCAAGTAAACGTGATCCTTTCAGACTACCAGTTATTTGCCTATCTAGTTGTGACCCGATTTGTCCAGTTGTGACATTTCTCCCAATTGTGTTGTTTTTTCAGGCGTTGAGGTTTTAAATATACAGTGTCTGCTGCCATCTGGTGGTACTTCCTCGTAGATGCAGACCTAGAGATAGGCCTTTCTTTAGATCCATAGAAATAGGTAACTATACCCACCCCATGGTCTAACATTTCTTTTCCTAGATCCTTGGGTAAAGCATCAATCCATATTAAGATTCCTAGAGAACTGAATTTTCAAGAAAATGCTTAATCTGTCACTTAAAATTCTGGGCTGAAACAAATTACATGTTCACAATTATGAGCTAGAGCTGGATTCAGGCCAAATACACTATCCTGGTGTTTAAGCTCTGTAATTTTGGTCCAGTGCTGAATTTCTCTAACCCTTAATTTCCTCTTATGTGGAATTCAGATGTTGATGTACCATCTTTTCAGGGCTAGTGAGAGGATTCAACTAGATCATGCATGAAAGCTTGAAACAGTGCCTGGTCCTTAGTAATAAGCCCTTGATATGTCTTCAGATGGTAGTCAAGGTGATGTAACCAGTTGTTCTCAACTCCATGCCAACCTCAGGCCAGTGAAATTAGAATACCCAGATACCCAAATCCACTCTCAAGAGATTCTGATTTCACTGATCCCAGGGTAGGGAAGGAGGAGGCAGGTAGTTGGCTAGCAGGGCATCGGCAGGTTTTTAAATCTCCTCAGGTGATTCTTATGAAAACTATAATAAATGATCCATAGAAAAGCCATGTATTCATTTGCAGGTCACAGCAGACCCCATGTCATCCAGTCAGTCAATAGCACTTATGGAATATTTGCTATGGACGGAGTATAAGTGGGGCACGAGAAAAAAACAACCCAGCCCCTACTCCATTTATGACGATGCAGATGAGAGGATGAAGTGACAGGGAGCAGGTGGTGTCATGAACAGCCATAGATTACGGCTGGGAAGGAGAGTTCTTAGCTTGTGGACTTCACAGCTACTGTGAGAGAGAAGGGAGAGGGGAGAGAGACCCTGGGAGAGGGGAGAGAGACCCTGGGAGAGGTCTGGGGTTTAGGGCTAGTTGTGTACAGAGGAGGAGGTATTGATGAAGGATGTTGTCCCCTCCCACCACTACCAGGCTCCGCATGCAGACATACACACACAGACATGGGCACAGCTTGACTGAGATGCCATCGTAGGCCTGGCCCAATCAGTTTTTAAGCAACATATTCAACTCCCCATTAATTGCTTTAATAGAAATGTGGTAAATGAGCCATAATAACTGACTTTTTGTGTGCTTCTAGTTCACTTTTTTAGGATTTTAGGATTATTCAGCATCCTAGCCAGCCTGCATTGCATTTTGCTTAGGCTGTGATAGAATTAGAAGCAGTAATAGTGTGCTGAGCCCCTGTGTGCTGGGCACTAAATGACAGATAAATGGATGCTGACCAACCAGAGATGTCTATGCCTGACATTCCAAAGGGTTTCCTCCCAGGCACATGTGTACATGGCCATGTGCACCCCCTTTTAATAAAGATATTATTAGAGTCAATAGATAGTGAGGTCGATATTTTTAAATATCCGTACATATTAAGTTTAAAATAGCAAGTATCAGGTCTTCCCTGGTAATCCAGTGGTTAAGAATCTATCCTGCAATGCAGGGGATGTGGGTTCAATACCTGGTCGGGGAATTAAGATCCCACATGCTGTGGAGAAAGTAACTGGGCCACAACTAGAGAGTCCACACACTGCAATGAAAGTTTTCACATGATGCAATAAAGATCCTGTATGCCTCCCTAAGACCTGATACAGCCAAATAAATAAACAAAAAAATTTTTTTAAAAAGCAAGAATCATACAATTTAAGCTATATAATCAATTAATTTTTAAATAAACATGTATATGTTATATATGTAAATAAATGTTAAAAGTTTGGAAGGATACTGTTACATAATGGCTCCATCTGGGAAGAGAGGAAAAACTATTACAGATAAAGTGCTGGATAGAAACAAACTTTTACTTCTATTTCTATGTCCTTACATAATGTTTGAATATTTACAATCAGCATGTATGTTTTATAATTTTTTTAATGTTAGAAAAAGTGGTAAGGACAGACCCTAATAAATGAATTGATACATTGTCCATTTCTGTATATATATGTGTAAGTGTGAACATACAGATTTGGTTGCACCTATGTATATATAATGTGTGCTTGTATGTAGTATGTATATGAAGTATACTGTAGTGTGTATGAACACATGTCATATTGTGGTATGTGAGAACATGTATTATTAATATGGGTATATTACTATATACAAATAAAATGTACACACAGACATAAAGTTACTGTGCACTTGTTAACAAATTCTATGAAAATAGATAAAACCTAATAAAATAGCAGATTTTCCTTGGAACCTCCTAAAATATTTTACATACAATAAAAGGTACTTGCTGACTTTTCCCAAAGTTGAGATGATCCAACGTTTTTCTTTGTCTCTATCATCTCCCACTAAAATAGCATATACATAAACATCTTATGCAACCACAAGCTCTTCAACCAAAGCATATTCTGGTCTGAAATGTCTTTGGGGAAAAATCATTAATCTGGTATCTTATTTATTAGGTCACAACATGGCTTTTAGGTAGATTTAGAAACAAATCCCAAATTCTTAGCTCTAACCCCTCACACAATATATTTCTTCAAATATTGTGGTGTGTGCTTTGGCAACAACTCATTGCTTTGCATTTTAGTTAGCTTATTCTAAATTGAATTTCAATGCAATTTTTTTTTAATTACATAAGGAGAGAATTTCTGTGCCTTGGCCAATGGCCTACTAATTTAAATCCATATTCAAGCCAACACAATTCCCATAGACATAAGAATCGCAATAATTCTTCTAGAGTTATAGTCATTACAAGGATGAACTTTATAGTATATAAATTACCCCACTAAAGCTATTTTAAAATGTTTTTAAGGGTTTTGTTTCGTTTTGTTTTTTTAGTTCATCTTAAAAGAGGGCAATTCATAATTGCTCTGTACACAACAAAGCGTTTTCCTGGCCAATGGCTCCTTTCCTTCAGGAACCCACCAGATTCCAGGGTCGGGGAAGGAACGGCATCAGAGGGCGCTGCGGTGGAACCTAAAGTCTGCGTCACTCCTGGAACCACACGGGCCACGCCTCACCCTGTTGTATCACTACAAACACACAGACTCTTTGCTCTTCCCACAGGAGGATTACAACCAGCTGAGGCCGCTCTCCTACCCCAACACTGATGTGTTTTTGATCTGCTTCTCTGTCGTAAACCCTGCCTCTTATCACAACGTCCAGGAGGAGTGGGTCCCGGAGCTGAAGGGCTGCATGCCTCACGTGCCTTACGTCCTCATAGGGACCCAGGTTAGAAAGCGGTGTGTCTGGGTAGGGCGGCAGTGGGGGGCTTACCAAAATGGAAAGAACGTGTAGGCATCTCCTGAACATCCTGTTCTACCAAACCCTGTTGAATAGAGGGTCTCAGGAACACCAGTCCTATGAGCAGCCTTTATCATGAACCACGTGGTCACTGAGCCCAGGGTTGAAAAGACAATAGAGCTATTGCAGTTGTAACAGGAAGTTTCCGTGGGGCCTTTCAAAATCCTTCTCTCCTCTTTTTGTCTTTAAAAAACAGTCATGTTTTAAACAGACACCCCTCTCCAGTTCTGAGTCAGAGGAATGAGGTGTAGATGTCAATTACACTTCTTACCTAATTTTTTTAATATCTAAAATACATGATTGTTTGAAAATCACAAAATAGGTGTGAATGTCAATATGACCGCAGCAATCAGAATAGGCTCATTATGACAGAAACTCCTCAGTAACAGTCCTTGAAAAGGAAGACAAGAAAGTCACTGTTCCCTATTCCCTTGAAGGCCCCCGGTCTTTCAGATCTTAGAAATGATATTAAAACAGATATATATCAGACAAAGCTGCAATTGTAAAAGACTTTAAAGTGTTTTGAAAGCTAATAAAGTTCCATAGTTTGAATTTCCAACAGTAAGCCAGTTCCCAAACACATTTGAGATTGTTCTAGCTTTTTATAGTTTTAAATAGATTGTTCTTTGCTATGTTAAAACCCAAATTACTATCCCAAAGACATAGAAATGTAATGATACTGAGGAGCTCTATTGTTGTCCGTTTCATATGCAGCTGCTTTCTATTTCTCATTTTACATTCTGCTTGACCAAGAAAAATTTTTAAGTGAGTAAGAGAAAGGAAAATATTTCTAAGAGAATATGTGGACAGAGAACTAACAGATCCATAAATATAATTAACACTTCTGCTCTGAAAGATAATTATTTGTTTGTTTAAATAAAATCTTTTGCCTTAACTCTAGATGATAATGTTTGACAATTTGGTAAGGAAATACATGATGGGACATGCCAACATCTTTGTATGATCCAAATCCTTTTTATAACCCTTGGACACTAAGTTAAAAAATTAAGGCAAAAAAAATAAAACCCACCCACAAAGTAGTAAAGCTGAGAAATGGGCTTTCAAAGGGGACCCTAATGTCATTTTTTCTTTAAAACACAAGCTTTGATGTGCTCATATTGACATGCATGCATGTATGCATGGGTTCACACACACACACTGAGAGATTAAAGCAACTTAAATATTTAAATTTTCAACCCTCATCCACGCATAGACGCTATTTTTGAAGTAGTTCTATGTTTGAAAAGATTAATGTTTATTCCTTGAGCAAGCCCCTTGGAAATTCGCCTTTAGAACTTGCCTTCAGAGCCTACAGCACATTCTTTAGAATATCCTCACAAGTGACAAATCTTCATCCCTTTGAGTATGAAGATTCGGTTTGGAAAAGTCTATGTATATTATATGCATATAATCAGGGCCGGGAAATAAACTATTAGAGAATTGGTAATATAACTAGAGACCAAATGAGGCGTCACTGCAAAGTAATAAGACTGATTATTTTGTATATAAGTAGGGTCTAGAAATAAACAGGAAATGTCAAAAAACATTTGAAACAGCCACAGAATCATTTGAATAAGTCTTCAGCTCCCAAGGTAATAGTGAAATTTCCCTGGTAGCTCAGTTGGTAAAGAATCCTCCTGCAATACAGGAGACCCCAGTTCGATCCCTGGGTCAGGAAGATCCGCTGGAGAAGGGATAGGCTACCCACTCCAGTATTCTTGGGCTTCCCTTGTGGCTCAGCTGGTAAAGAATCCACTTGCAATGTGGGAGACCTGGGTTCCATCTCTGGGTTGCGAAGATCCACTAGAGAAGGAAAGGCTACCCACTCCAGTATTCTGGCCTAGAGAATTCCATGGACTAATAGTCCATGGGGTTGCAAAGAGTTGGACAGGACTGAATGACTTTCACTTTCACTTTCCCAGGATAATAGTTTTGAAGGCGAAACTATAAGGAAAGCCTGGGGTATACATATACAAAGAACTCACTTAAATTCTAGACATAATATGGCCATGTGTATGTGCTTCCTTAAAGAAAACTCAGCAATTTCACAGTTGTCAAGTAGGAAAACATCTCTATTATGTCACAGTTTGAAATATCTGGTAAGGCCTGAAAAAATGAATAAATGTATCGCACGTGTGTTTTTTGCCAGATTGATCTCCGAGATGACCCCAAAACTTTGGCCCGTTTGCTGTATATGAAGGAGAAACCTCTCACTTACGAGCATGGTGTGAAGCTTGCAAAAGCGGTACCGATTTTGAATTTCATTTTCAATGGTTTCTGAGAGACGAGTTTGCTGTATGCTTTAGGATGGAAGAGCTACGTAGGCTTTTGCTCTAATATGCAATGTGTTCAAAATCATCTCTCTGCTTTATACACTTCCCTCTGTTCAAGTCAGGCTGGAAGGGACCATTTGGTTAGCATTCTTGTCAGCCAGCACTGTCTGGTTTTCATTAAGAAAGAAACTTGATGAATTTAAACAGTTGAAGCACGTATCATTTGATTTAGCAACCTCTAGAATATCCATTTGCCGTATTGAGTATTAATAAAGGGAATCATTAGATAGATATTTGTAAACCTCACTGCTTATTATCCATGTAACTCATTTAAATGACTCCATAAAAGGCATTTTGTGATTTTCCTGAGAGAAACTTAGATTTGCATCTGGCAGGGTTATATTTGTTTAGTCTTTCTCACCCTATAATGAGTAGCCACTTAGAGGAGCTGGATTATGTCACCAACAGCATCTTAGAAGAGTAACATGGACCAAAAGGTAACTAGCCGAAGAATCCAAGGGGCTATTCACTGATAATAGCTACTTGCTCACAGCTGGAACAGTTTCCATGATCCATTCCATGGTCCTTTCTTCATTCTTAAGAGCTAAAGAATGATTTTGTTGGGAAAACATTTAGACCAAATCTGTCTCCCATTTACTGCCAAGATGTGCTCAAAAGCAGACACTAACATGAGAGGATGAGGTACCAGATGCAAAAGGAGGTTTATAAATCATATTTCCAGTCACAAACCCATCAAGCCAAGCCAAAGGTCTCAGAAAGTTCTCTTTTACTTTATTTAACTCACTCTGCAAATGCATGCCCTGGGGCAGAGTTAGGGGTCCCCTGCTTTTAAATAGGTCAAGAGTCACATTAATTACCATTTTTTTGTGAATAAAAATGCATGCATTTCTCTTATTAAACCTTTCTTATAGGCAACAAAATTAAGTGATGCATTAGTATAGAAATGAACTAAATAAAATTCTGTTTCTATGGATGTAATACATGAGAACATCTCACAAATATTTGAGAAACTGAATGCTTCTAGGGGGCTTCCCAGGTGGCCCTAGTGGTAAAGAACATGCCTGCCAACTTAGAAGACGCAGGTTCAATCCCGGGGTTGGGAACATAGTCTGGAGAAGGAAATGGCAACACACTCCAGTATTCTTGCCCTGAAAATCCCATGGACGAGGAGCCTGGTGGGCTACAGTCCAGGGGGTCACAAAGAGTCGGACATGACTGAAGCAACTTAGCACTGTACTTCTCGGGATGGTAATGTTAGAACCAGCAGTGGGAGCCACCCATCCTGTTCTCACTAAGCACTTTACAAGCTCCATCTCATTTCAGCCTCTTGCTCCCCTCTTAGGTAGAGAGCAGTGGTCTTCTCTCATAGTTGAGGACCCAGGTCTTAGGGAGATGAACAGGTTTGATTCACACAGCTGATAATAGGGATGTGTGTGTGTATGTGTGTGCGTGTGTTCAATCACTCAGTTATGTCTGACTCTGTGCAACCCTTTGGACTGTAACCTGCCAGGCTCCTCTGTCCGTGGAATTTTCCGGGCAAGAATACTGGAGTGGGCTGCCATTTCCTACTCCAGGGGATCTTCCTGATCTCCCCACCCCCATGCACCTGACCTTTTGTAAACCATCTCCTCAAACCGTTTCTTTTCCTACCTATAAAATGGGCAACATGTCAGACTTCCCTGGTGGTCCAACAGTTAAGACTCTGCACTTCCACACAGAGGACACAGGTTCAATTTCTCGTTTGGGAACTAAGATTTCACATGTCATGTGACACAGCCAAAATTTTTTTAAGAAATGGTCACATTTTCACAGGTTCTTCTTCCTTTTCCTCAAACATCCCACTTCCATTCTCTCCCTAAAGTACTTAAACATACAGTTCCACAAATGATTGTCTGTGATTCCCAGCTAGATAGCTTTCACAGCAAGGAGGCTCCAGAGGCTCAGCACCAGCTTCGTGCAGAAACTTGTTTTCTGTGTCTCTTGCTTCTGGAGTCTCCCACTGCCATCCTGTCAACGTCCTAGGCTGACTTCTCATTTGGGAAGTTGTTTTTTCCCTCTGAGAAGAAGTCGTTCCAAAGCCTCCCGTCTCATTTCATACTTATTTTAGGAACAATGGCTGAGTTCACCACTTCATTGCCTTTTGCCAGTTTCTCCTAGCAACTGCTCTCAGATACAGCGAAAATCATGTTTAGCTTACAAAATCCAATTTAGAAGAAAACCAAGCAAGAGTTTAACTTGTTTCATCACAATTCATGTAATTATAGAGATGCTTTAGGTTTCTCTGCAACCTGACTTTCCTGTCAAGTAGTTTATAATAACAGCTAACATTTATGGAGTGTTTGCAGTGCACTGGGCTTCATGCCAAGCACTTTTCACACCTTGTCTTAATTAATCCTCACAGCAACCCCCCAAGGTGTACATATTATTACCTCCACTCTCCTAGTGGAAACTGAGGCTCAGAGAAGCTAAGATCGCCTCCCTAGAAAGTGGCAGGGCCAGGATATGAAACTGTGTTTAACCACCATGCTCTTCTACATCCCCCCTCTAATCTGAAAAGAAACCCTTAGGTTTGGGGTTTCTTTGTTTATAGACTGAAGCCCCGTATCTTTTTGAAAGACTTTTTTTGATGTAGACCATTTTTAAAGTCTTTATTGAGTATGTTACAATAGCGTTTCTGTTTAATGTTTTGGTTTTTTGGCCATGAGATATGTTGGATGTTAGCTCCCCAGTCAGGGATCGAACCTGCACCCCCTGCACTGGAAGGTGAAGTCTCAACCACTGGACCACCAGGGAAGTCCCTGAAGGCCCCTATTTTAATGTGTATACTCTTCCCATAACTTAGATGCTTTGCAAGTTCAGATTTTTTATATACTTTTGTTCAGTACTTTTCAATTTCCAAAATGTTTTTCGTCTGAGAGGACATTTTATTGATGAGACATTTCCATGTCATACATATTTCCTATTATTTACACTCTAGAGTCAACTACATTTATATAAATGTTTTGTATCAATTTATAATGAATAGTCATTGTTATCCCTTGCTTTACCCTTCCTCTTCTTTTCATTATTGATTTTAATTTTCAGCCTACTCCTCCCACACTTTTGTCATTTTGTGTATGTCTGTACTGCAACTGGACTTATTTGGCGATAATTAATACCTAATCTGTGCCACTTTAGCTCTAAGATGGTGATGCTTTGTGCATTCTCTTTCCCAGTTCCACTGAATACAATCTAAACATGGTTTTCTAAGCTCAGTCTTCCTAAGGTATTTCTGAATAAAACACTGGACCATTTTCCTTTTTTCAATCTTTGGCCTCGCCTGTCATCTTCTTCACCCTGTGCATTTTTTATTGCTATTCTCACTCTTTATCTTAGCACCCATCTCTTGGGTTTCTAACTTGCACCAGTGGGGTTTAAAGCAGCAAAACTGCAGCAAAAACCCTGTCATCAATGTTCATGGAGTCC
The DNA here is from genome assembly GCF_023091745.1 of Budorcas taxicolor. Classification (NCBI taxonomy): domain Eukaryota; kingdom Metazoa; phylum Chordata; class Mammalia; order Artiodactyla; family Bovidae; genus Budorcas; species Budorcas taxicolor. The sequence goes on from NC_068919.1 coordinate 73,780,176, forward strand.
TTAATACCCTCCCGCTGACTGTGAGGGTCACCACTACCCTCCTTGTTTTGTGTGCCGGCCATTTCCACTTTGTCCTGTGGTCATGGGAAATCAGTCACTTCACTGCTGGAATCTGGGCTACAGAGATCAGAGGGAGACAGCCCTGCCCTCAGGAGACCCACAGCCCAGAAGACGAGAGAGACAGGCAAGCTAAAGCACACCAACTGAACAAATAGTATAGACACGTGCCCAAAGGACTGGGGCAGCAGACAGGAGACAGTGATGGACACGTCTGGGGAGAAGGACTCAGAGGCAGTTTCTTGGAGCAGCCAACAACTGAGCCAGGATAATAGGTTTGTCAGGTGGACAAAATTAGGGGCCTGGGGAGATCAAATTCCAAACAGGGAGACCGATACATGCAAGTAATGACCCAAATTTCACCCACAAATGTTTTGATCAACCAACATGGGTATTTTTGATGTGATTTAGAGGCCAGCATTGAGCAATTTGGAAACTTCATGTAAATATACACATTTCTGACTTCTTAAAAAAAATCAGTACATCTGGCAGCACAATCCAGCATTTCCTCATCAATTGCAACTTTTAAACAGTTTTTAAAATAAGGTATTGGGTTGGCCTGAAAGTTCATTCAGGTTTTCGCATAAGATGGTACAGAAACACCTGAACCAATATATACTGTTCAGTAAGCCACAGTCCCCACCACCTCATAATAACCTACACGCAAGCAGTGCACTCACATTATCCACCCTTGAGTTGGCAGTTTCTACCAATTTTTGAAAAAAAAACACGTTTCCTCTTTCAGCAGTTTAGTCATCATGCTAATTTATTGAGAGGGAATCTCTCTCATGCGTCCTTTGATTCTCTTTCTGTCATGTGGCTCTCAAGTTGAACTTTCTCTCTGCATAACTTTCCTAAATTTTAAATAAGAAAGAAGGAGCTTCTCCACTACCTGCCATTTCTTTAGATACCAGCTTACTCTGTTTATTGTACTAACATCTCTTCTCCCTATTTACATACAGTACCAACCTTCCTTTTCCTTCCCTTCTCTCATCATCACTCAGCCATAACAAAATCTCCACGTTTGTTTTGCTCTTTCATCACATTTCTTTACATTTGCTGGAGAGACCTCAACAGAATGATTAAGACTCAGGCTCAGAGACAGACACAGTCATACCTCTGCCGTTTTCTTAGTTGCACGGCTTTAGGGAGGTTACCTTACCTCTCCGGACATCAGTTTTGTGAGCTGCAAAGGGGACTGATGTGAGACTTACCTCTCAACTAAGTGAGCCAGTGTACCTACCACAAGGTCTAGCTCGCCTAGCTAGCACTGTGGTGGACGCTGTGTCCTCTCAGATATGTCTGCAGCTGGGCAGACCTTCCATTCTATTCCTTCCGGTTACCTAGAACATGTCCCACCTCCACAAGGACCACCTGGAAGAAACACTAGCTTCTCTTTCACTTGAGTGGTCACTGTGAGTTCCTTTGCCTGTTTTTTTCTTCTTGTCAGACTCTTTTATGTTCTGTATACCTCTGATACATTTCCCAGCTTCTGAAACAATGTTACAGCTATTATAAAGTTATCAGGAAAATGTTCTCTCAGTTTACATTCCTCACTCTCTATTTTGTTCCTGAAAACACATCATTTGGGTAAAGCATGTCCCAGATTGCTAACATGTGTATCTAAACAAAGATCTGTGAATCCTGAGCGCTTGCAGATGGATTCTAAATATTTGACAGTGTAGGTCCCTTTGCTCCAAGAGGCAGATGAAGTTGCTGCTGTAAAAGAGGCTATATTTCCTTGGGATTGTTTTGCATTTTGCATCTTGGAGGGCACACTTTTTTTTTTTTTTTTCCAGCAGTCCCTATAACATGGCTGTGTTTTAGGGAATAAGTCTTACTTGCCTCAGGAAGAATTCTTTCCTCTGATCATTAGAGCACCTGATCCTTGGTTAGCAATACTGACCTCACAACAGGGTTCTGGTTCTCACGCATATTTCCCAAATCACACCCAAAATCTGTTTGCTATTTTTCTGGTAACCATCAGTAAAAAATAATGCTATGTTAACCCAGTTACACAATAACGCCTTGATCTACTGTGTGATTATCTTCAGAAATGTCTGAATTGGGAACAAGTTTGGGCTCCTCTTGCACCGTCAAAAGGCAAACTCTAATAAGTTGTCAGCAGCACTGTGGTGGGGGTGGGTAGAGACAAGAGAAGGAGAAAATGTGCCCTCTCCCATCCTGCAGGACCAGATGGTCCAGAATTCCACGCGTGAACCCAGCTCAGTCCAGCTGTCCTGTGATTTCCAGAGACAGTCGAGGCTTGTGATCTTAGCGGGGAGGTATTCTAAATACAACAGCCCCGTGGTGTGTTCTGGGTGTTTTTTTCAGGATGACTGACAAGAACCATTCAGTAGACACATTCATTAAAAATTAGTGTGCTTTTCACATGTGTTAATATTGAGTCCTGAATACAATCCCAAACTGTAAGAGATGACATTTCAGGACATTATTAGGAAAAATTTTTCTGATCCTTATCCTTATAATCCTTATCCCTCACTTCCCTTGTGGCTCAGCTAGTAAAGAATCCGCCTGCAATGTGAAAGACCTGGGTTCACTCCCTGGGTTGGGAAGATCCCCTGGAGAAGAAAAAGGCTACCCACTCCAGTATTCTGGCCTGGAGATTTCCGTGGACTGTATAGTCCATGGGGTCGCAAAGAGTCGGACACAACTGAGTGACTTTCGCTTCACTATCCCTCTTTTATATTCAATTGTTTTTGATTATATATAAAAAAGCTATTTTCTAATCCAGACCATTGTCAAAGTGAAACCATAAAATAAATTTTCAATATGTAACATCCTTCCTTTGGGAATTCTTTTGGCTCATATAGTAACCAATACCCATATAGGAAAAATGTGCATATCTGGACCCCACCAGAACAATTTTACCTCATGCTTAGTTTTCTTATCTGTGGACTTTCAAACAAGTGGGCAGCGTCATTTCATTGTCAACTTGACCAGAGTTGAGTGATGAGGGTCAGAATTTCTATCATGAAACCAGGGAAAGAACACTCATCAAGTGACCCAGATTCTACGTCTAGCTCGTTCACTTTCTAGTTGGATGTCCTTCAGCAATACAAATTGGCTGGTTGCTGCCCAAGACACCCCACATTAGTGTCTTGCTTGGCCAATAGAGTGTTTTTTAATTGGTAAATATTAATTAAAATCAAAATGCCCACGTCCTCTCCAAAAACACAAAGATGGCAACAATGAACCAACATTCCTGCATGACAACGATTGCCCAAAGTCAAGTAGCCTGACAGCTTTAAAGGGGTATGCACCCACAGGACACCACAGTCTCCACCTCTCCCTGTTGTCTGGCACCAGCCCTGCTTTACTTAGTTACCTAAGCTACTGGCTCTAATCAGCATGTGATTTTGCTACCCTGTTTTAGTCATTTATCTGTTGGTTTCCAGGAGCTCTCTACCCATCCACCCTCTCCTGGATACACTTTAATTTTTCAGTTGTTCTTATAATGTGAAGCATATAATAGAAGCAATTCTCCAGATGTCCTGAATATTTAAAAGTCCACATCAAATTGTTAGCTCATACTGAGCTTGGGAGCAATTAAAACCCCAGGTCTTGCTCACATGAATTAGCTCATGAAGTGACTGCCAAACATGGTCTGCTCTACCTGCAGTTTTTTAAAAATGAGAATCTGTAGCTCTGGCCTGAATTTTTATATTTCTCATAGGGATCCGTGATTATCAAATATGTCATAATATGAAATCATCAAAAGCTTTGGAATAAAGCCCTAGGCAAGCACAAGGTATTTTGTCATTTAAATACACGCAGACTGTGTATTGACAAAGAGGGCATCTGTGCCAGTAGATACAGTTTATGACCTTTATTTTTCTGTGTTTTGGGAGTTTAACTGCTTAAAATATGCCTTTTAATGTATCTTAAAACTGAATAATATAACCAATGAGATATTACTTTGCTGAGAGATACCTTGTCAGAAGTGCATTTTAATCAAAAATGACCTATAAAACCATATCACTCTCTATAAAACCACTCTTTCTATGAGCTTTATTAAGCAAGTTGACACCCTGCCCTACTATGCACAGAAGGGAATTCATTTCACTTGTTCTGCATACAAATAAGTAGGCCCTAAAAACAACATCACATACCCTGATGTTCACAAAAAATACTTAAACCATATCACTGGTTTTGAATCCTCTCTTAATTTTTATGTTTTATATTCTTATACTTATGAATAAATTTGTTGTTCATCAGAAGCAATCCACAGTCATTTAATGTTAATGTCAGAAAGCAAAATATGTAAAAATACCAAAAAGAAAAGCAGATGCAAGTTGAAACACAGAAGGAAAAGACGTGATCCAAACCATCCGTGGGCTGTTTGTGAGACAAGCAGCGGTAGCTGTTGGCTGGGCAGAGGGCAGACACCACTGTGCTTTTCTCTCCCTCCTCCTCTCACGCCTCTCTTTGTGTTTTAGATTGGAGCACAGTGCTACCTGGAATGCTCGGCCCTGACCCAGAAAGGTCTCAAAGCAGTTTTTGATGAAGCAATCCTCACCATTTTCCATCCCAAGAAAAAGAAGAAACACTGCTCCCGGTGTCACAGCTGCTGTTCAATTATCTGAGGTGGCTTGAGACCCACCTCCACCCCACAAGGGGTAAGAATGGCAGCCAATCTCTGTGACCCAGCTCAAGCCAAAAGGAGGGCATGACCAGAGAGGAAGTCCCTGACCCAGAGGCTTGCCCCTCCGCCCTGTGAGCCCTCCCAAGCACAGCACACTATCAGCCAACTGCCACATCCTCCATACCAGCCAGAAGCATCTACGTTGCACACTCCACGAGAATGCTGAGCCCAGATCCCAGCCAGTGCCACCGCTGACCACGTGGGAAACAAAGTCAAGGCCATCTTGAGTTTTCCATCATCCCCTCCAAGAACATGAAGCTGATAGGAAATCATCATAGGAAAACCAAAAAAAAAAAAAAAAAAAAAGAACTTGGTTCTTGTATTGGTGGCCTTACGTGATGTCTTTTACAAAATATGGGAATATGATACTAACCTTTTGTTCTTGAATCTGCTGTTCTACTATGTGTCTTACATTAATTACTATTATTTTAAGAAATTACTAATTTACCAGTTTACTCAGGCCTTATAAAACCATGCCAAACTATCTTAAAGAAAAAGGTTTTTATGTTCATTCCTATTTTCAGCATGTTACTACCAAAGCTATTAAAACCACATGTACCTCTGAATGCCTGACTGTAAGAAGATACAAGGAAATGTTGAAACTTTTGGAAATACGTGAAGCCATAATTTCTGAACCTGATTGAAAGAAACACCATCCGAATTGTTGCAGGTCCACGTTTGTTGCCTAAAATTCACCCCCAGAAATGCTTACTTTGATTGGTCACGTTATTTTTTCCACATTATATTGTCATTGTTGTTGTTTAGTCAATAAGTCAGGTCTGACTCTTTGCAATCCTTTGGACTCCAGCACACCAGACTTCCCTGTCCTTCACTATCTCCCAGAGTTTCCTCAAGCTCATGTCCATTGAGTCAGTGATGCCATTCAACCATTGCATCCTCTGTCTCCCCCTTCTCCTCTTGCCTTCAATCTTTCCCGGCATCAGGGTCTTTTCCAAAGAGTTGGCCCTTTAAAATTACAAATGAACTGTGCTTTTAAGAAAGTAGAATTTCTGCTTTTCAATCAAACTGATTAGGAAGAGAATATGACAGACCTATCTTTTAAAAAAATTATTATTCATTAAAGTGAAATTTCCTGCTCCCTCCCTTCCCCACTGTATGCCTCTTTCCTCTCTTGATTTCATACTGTCTCCCATGCCCAATAATAACTTGATTCCAAAGAAGGATCTGATCATGGGATGTAAAAAAGTTGTGTTTAAAAGTACCCAAAGGTTAAGCCAAAGTGCCTCAATTTTCCCTCTCACTTCAACTGAAAGTGCGTCTCAGCTTGTCCCATGGGAGCTCTCATTCATTCTCTTTAACGGATATTTTCCAAGTATAACTGGTACTAAAATATTGCCCCTCCCTATTTCCTGTACTCATTGTCCCAAATGTGTATTTTGGTCTATATCCATGAGTACCAAGCTCTGGATCCATCTATGCCCTGCTTCCAAAATGATGTGCTCTATGGAACAGGGACTTTGGCCCTGGGGAAGAGACTCTTCCAAACATCCAGGGATTCTTGTATCTCAGAGTGATTTATTTCCTAGCTTTTAATTAGAGACTGTGAAGGCTTCTAATTAGTCTTATTTGCTTACAGTTATCCTGGAAACACCCAGGTAGGCACTTTATTTTTATTTCAACTGCATAAGCAAAGTGCCTCTTTGCAGCATGAAATTACACGAATTTTAGTTTAAGAATTTCTAGATTCACATTCCTGTTGGAAAAATCCAGTCTTTCTAGTTCTTTCTGCTCCTGGAGGAAGCACATTTAAAAACAAGCATACAGTATTGGTCTTTTCTGTGAAGACCTTCCATGACACCGCCCCTCTCAGTTTTTGGGGTTTTGTTTGTTTGGAATTTTTGAAATGTGCTTTCCCTTCTTCTACATTTCAAGTTGTATTTCTCTTCTCCCCCATCTAGTTGCTGAACATTTTCTTGAATACACACACACCCCACCTAAAAGAAAACGGGAGTTTTGTAAGTCAAAGCTTGACATTTAGAGAAAACAAGGACATTCTCTCTTTGTAAATGGAAATCAACCATGTATAAACTGTAACTCTGCAGACGTTGAGTTCATCCTTTACAAACAATAATGAGCATTTAGCCCTATAATAAATGAAGTGCCGTTAGCTGGTTTTGTTACATTATTGTGTGCTTATGTCTTGCTAAAGAGCCACTCCTCACTGATGTGGATGAAAAATTGAGAACAGTGTGTTTGCTCTGCCAAGGAGAATTTTCCAGATGTGTACACTCAACAGGCAAATGGTTCCCCAGGTCATCACCTCCCTAATGGGCCACAGAGATTAACTTGTTCATAGTGTGAGATCTCTCTCTCGCCTAGAACCAGAACCTGGAGAGACAGTGTCTGTGTGGAGCCCAGGTGCTTAGAGGTTTTAGGAGCTACTTGTTGAATAAAATAATGAAGAACAAAGCAACCTAAAAGAGTTCATGTCATTCCACCAGATTAATCATGTATTCCCTGTTTCATGGCAATACGTAGTTCATGTCTCTAAAAAAAAAAAAAGTTTTCTGCCATAAAACTGAATAAAACTATATTCTCAAACCAATGATTAAAAGACAGAAATCTCAACAAAGACCCTTTAAAGGTCTACACCATCTTCAAAGTCAAGAAGGGGCAACAGATGGCTACTGAAGGTGTAGTCTTGACTTTTCTGAGATAGAAAAGCTATAATCCAATCTCCTCATTGTACAGATGAGAAAATACAAGCCCAGATGAGTTAAAAGAGATATGTTGTGACAAAGCTGGACAGATCTCAGCTTTTCTGCTTCCCATCCAATGTCTTTTATCTCCATACTGTAATCTATACTGGGGGCTCAGACGGTAAAGAATTTGCCTGCAATGCGGGCGATCTGGGTTCGATCCCTGGGTCAGGAAGATCCCCTAGAAAAAGGAATGGCAACCCATTTCAGTATTCTTGCCTGGAGAATTCCATGGACAGATGAGCCTGACCGGCTACAGTCCCTGGGGTTGCAGAGTCGGACACCACTAAGCGACTAACACTTCACTTTCATACTAGAATCTACTCATTATCAACATATTAAGTTGGAGTTTTGTAGGTATATTACCTGAGTTGCATCTGTTTGTCCTATAGATCCTAACCACATCTCAAATATATGACATGGGCCACTATAATAAGATACACATATACAGTGTAATATAATCTCAATTTCATGGCTTGATCAGGTAGCTAGTTTGACAGATTTTTTTCTTTTCATTCAGATGGTTGGTTGTTTGGTAGAATTAATTGACTTATTTGGAAGACCCAAGTCAGAACCATGTTAACAGTAGAACTCTGGGCTGCTTTCTGCCAAGAAAATTTATACCCAAAGAGCAATTGCTGAATGCAGTAACTGCAGCACTCTCAACAAGAAAGCACTAAACTGGGAAATCAAAAAGTGTCACACACATAGGACAGGAAGAGAGATTTAGTACTGAGATTTCAATGTCTGATCATGACATGCAGAGAACCATTTGGAAGATTTCTGGTCTGTAAAAGAAGTACCGGATGAAGTGCCTGTAACCATATGCACAGCTTTCATAAAACCCAGAATATGAAGATAACATAAATATCATCCTTAGGACTGTTAGTTCCTATAACCTCACAAAGTAGAGGGTCTTCAAGAAGAAATATATAGCTTGAGTGAAGTTGCTCAGTCGTGTCCGACTCTTTGTGACCCTATGGACTGTAGCCTGCCAGGCTCTTCCATCCGTGGAGTTTTCCAGGCAAGAATACTGGAGTGGGTTGCCATTTCCTTCTCCAATATAACCTGAGGTCAGCCTTTAAAGAGGCAATATTCCGGGAGTTGGTGATGGACAGGGAGGCCTGGCGTGCTGTGATTCATGGGTCACAAAGAGTCAGACACGACTGAGCAACTGAACTGAACTGAACTGATTGCTTTCATAAATGCAGATTCATCCATAAGACCAAATTGATGGAAGATTAAAAATCAAGTTCAGCTTTAAAGGAATGTTTGACACCATGCTGGAGATGATCTTATGTCTTCATTTTTAAATCTACCCCTGTGTTTAGAGGCCAGAATACAAAATGTGCATTCTCTTCTGCAGAGAGAACCACAGGTCACCAGCTATTCTCTTAAGAGTCATTGAGTAGGCTGCCCAAGTACAAAGGAAAACTCAAGAAAACATTTCATTTCAAGGACCATTAGAAGCAGAAAAAGAGAGTGAGAGAGGTCAGGGAAACCAAACTTCTTGTGAAGAAAGTTAGGTACTCTTAAAAAGGAAACATTTAGAGAAGGGAGAAAACCCTAAAACCAAACACGAGGCAAAAACACACATCTGACAGTCCTCCTGGAGAATCCCTAACTTCTGCCTGGTCTCTAGGGCCATGGGGAAGAAAGCAGGACCATTCTCATGAAGAGCATTCTATGTTTCTGGGTCTCTAAGCAGAATCAGCCAACAGAATTAATTGTGTAATAATCCTAGATAATACCACCTCATGATTCATTAAAAATGGATGATGTGCTGGACAGCGCTCTCTGGGTCTTTAATAGCCACGCAGGTCATCTCTCTCAAACCTCCTCTGAGGTCATCTCCCTTCAAACCTTCTTCTTCATCCTCCTCAAACCTTCTAACATGGAGCGGGCAGGCAAAGGAAACTTACCAAGAAATATGAGTGAATAAATCAATTTGAAAGTTTCATTGAAAATGAATATGACTTAAAACCTGAAAAGGATGACTATGGGATATCTGGAAAGACAGTTACTTGTATGAAGAATATTTATTTATTTTGGCAGAGTAACTCTAAATAGGAAGATTGCATTTAAAATGGACAATGGTGTTACCTTTCTAAAATAAAACATTTCTAAACTCCAAAATGAAAACTAAAATGTACAACAGCAATGACAGAGTACAAAAATATGAGATAAGGCAACAATTCATGGCGCTTCAACAAAGAGCAAAAAAGAAATTAAAGCACCAAACTCTACACACAAGCTCATTAAGCATTAGAGGCTCAGCACTGCTCTTGGGAGATCTCTTGGGGTTAGGACAGGAATGAGTCAAGGAGGGTTTGGCTCATCTGTGAATTCATGGGATGCAAGTTCAGTAACAGTTCTTGGCTTTTAACTTCCACTACAAGAAATTAGAGGAAAAGCTGCATGATTAATCTTGGTCACAATCTATGTTTTTTTTCCTCCTTAGGGAATATTCTGTTAAAATCTAGAGTCATTTTGTGCATGTTTTAAACATGTTCTACCATGGAAATTTCATTTTGTTCTGAGTTCTGCAGTGACTCAAAACCTTTATGATATGTAGCTGGTATAATTTTGTTGAATTTTCAGCCATGTCCTCCAAGCCTCTTGGTATATGCAATTATCATGGATGAACAGGGGCTGATCAGTGTCTTAGGGGTGTGACGTCTGGAGTAATTTGAGAAGAGTGTCCCTAAGACCCAGAGCTGAGTTTTGCCTGGAAGCACATTTCATCTCCCAGAGACTCTGAACAAGTCTTTTTTTATTTTATGTTAATTCTTTAAAGAAAAAACAGAAACTCTTTCATAGCAGGTGGCATGTTTGGGACAGCTTTGTAAATACACACCTGAAAGTGCCACCACCTGCTATTTTTTAAAATCAATTTTTGTAAGCAATCAGATTTTTTCTCACAGAGGGCTTGTGGGCAGAAGGTTAATGAATTCTGCATTCTTCTCATCACCTGGCTTAAATTGTTTTGTTTGCTCTGAGTACACAGTAATTGCTGTTTAAGTACATCTCAGGAGAATTTTATCCCGATGGAAACAGTCCACATTCCTCCTCAGGTAATCTCGGCAGAGAAAATGATAGACACGGGAAGCATGGCTGAGCTGCTTGCAAATTGGCTTTCTTACCATCTGCTTCTTTGTAATGGCTATTCTGTGTACACTATTGGTAATTAACAAAATGTCATTTCCTGCACTATAACCTTGAAGTTTATCTTGTGCTGTATTCTGACTTTAATTCATTATACAGTCTTTTTTCCTACTCTCATTTCTGGGTTATCTGAGGGTATCCTCACCAGGCACTCAAGAAAACTGCCTTCTCTAGCCTTTGTTAGAATGGGAAATTTGCTACTCAAAGTGTGGTCCAGGGACTAACTGAATGGGCACAACCTGAGAGCTAGTTAGGACTATAGAAGCTCAGTCCTGGGCCAGACCTACTGAATCTGAAGCTGTATTTTAATAAGACCCCAAGTGACTTGTGTGCACTTTAAAATTTGAGAATACTGGCCTGTGAGACAACCAAGTTTATCATTAGTCTTTACACCCAAACATATAGCTGCCAGATGAAACCATCGGCTTCACCTATCTCTCTGATGCTATCTTAGGCTAATATTTGAGTTGTCCACATTTACTTGATGAAAAAAAAAAGACTTTCAGAAGTCCTTTCTTTCGCTTTTCATGTGCATCCCAGCTACAGTAAAAGAAACAGCATGTTTTGGAATCCAGAGCAGAAAAGCAGCGTCTGGTTTGAAAGATCTGATAAATCTCAAGAACTTCTTTTCCGAAAGTCTTTCTGGCATTTATAACGGAGAGGAAAAAAAACCTCCAAAATGATTTTCCATCAAGAAATAAGAAAGATTTATATCATGTAACATTATAAACTTATAAGATGAAGATAAAACAAATTTCTGAGGCATAAAACTTCATTCTTATACTGTTTAAAATAATATTCTAGACAGTTCTCTAGAGGCCAGAATAAAGATTGACTACAACTTGACCTCTACGAAGGGCATCCCCCTGATTTAGATGTTTATTGCTCTAAGCACAGACCAGAATTGTCATCACTTATGCAACACATTTTCACTAAACGTCACAGGGGACCATGCTTTGTTAACCGTACCCATATCCCACCTTGTGTACAAGAGCCCTTTAAAAATTGAAAATTGTACACACACATGCTTAAGCCTCTTATCTTATTCACATTCCATTGTTGCTCCAGAAAACCTGAAGGAAAATCATACCTACTTTCAAACAAAGAAAGTGCACAAGGATCACCACTTCTTTTTTACTTACAAATGGCCTACTAATTTCCCAGCTACAATATCAGTGATTCCATCCCAGAATAAGAAACTGAAGCTATTATGCAGGTACCATCACCAAGGGACCACCTCCTCTGGAAAGGACCACCTTCTGCCCCTGTGGCTGTGATTCTGGTCCTGTCAGTCAGCTGTTCCTTCACGTTCAAGGCTGCAGGAACCACCTGTGTCCCAAGATATCCTTAAATTGGGTACAGCTTTTAAACTGGGACAGTTTTTACATCTGGGAGCAGCTTGGCTACCCAAAGCAGCTAGCATTCTTGGAAGAGTTTAGCCAAATCCAAAAACAGAATCTTACTAAAGACGATTTTCATTATTGCAGCCTCTTACTGATAACCACTGGTGCAAGCTGCCAAAAAAGCACTTCTTATACCAGGGGCTGTGTATCCTCCTGGGGCCCTGCACCCCCACCCATTCACTCCCTTCCCAGGCCACAAAATAGAGCCTGTTTTATCTTCCTCGTAAGAAACTAAAAGGACAAGAACACTAGCAACATCAATCTCTCTTTAAGAATCCATTTACTTATCATTTTTAAATGTCTGATTCTCACTGTCTTTATTGCAACAGCAAAACAAAATCCCAGTCCAAGAAAGTGGGAAGTCCTCTACTGAATTAAGCACGTTGAAATAATCAAGTGCCGAAGGAGAGAAGCCTCTGGTCACAACCTGCTTGTTCTACTCTGCTGGCCAGCAGCCTGCAGCGTAGAGAGAGGTTTGAGTGAAATTACGGAACATTAGTTCCTTTTGGTTCGTCTCGAAGGTGGCTCAGATTTTGTTCATGCTGAAATTTGCCACCAATTTCAGCTGGACTTTCTCATTAACTAATGTTTATGTTTCAGTGGGGAGATATTTTAACATTAGCATCCTCAGCTTGCTCAAACAGGAGCTAAAAGCTGAGCAAAATCTTCCTTTTAAAGCCATTTCCAACATATTTGAAAACGCTGGATGTCGTCATTCCACTCAGTAAAATCGGTCCCTCGAAATATTTTAGTTTTGATATACGGATGCCAAGAGGGTAATGGAAGATGGGGGTTCAGAACAGCCTAGAAACTTAGAGCACCTTCCTTCAAGGGTGCACCTCTCCATGTATTGATAACCTCTGCATGAGCAACAGAGTGAGGTCAAGGAAGTGTGATCTGTTCATGCATTTCCTATGCAAAGAACTGGGAACCTCACAGGATTAAATTTCCATTTCAATTGTATAATTCTGTATGTGTACTTCATGGAGACAATGACTATTAATAATTCATCAGTATCCTTTATTGTATATTTAGAGAGTTTATTGTAGGCTTCCCAGGTAAGCTCTGTGGTGAAGAATCCACCTCCCAAGCAGGAGGTGCAAATTTGATCCCTGGGCCAGGAAGACCCCCTGAAGGAGGAAATAACAACCAATGCTAGTATTCTTGCCTGGAAAATCCCTTGGACAGAGGAGCCTGGCAAGCTACAGTCCTTGGAATTAGAAAAGAGTTGGACACAACTTAGTAACTAAACAACAAGAGTTTGTGAATAAATGTTCTTTCAAGTTAAGTCATTTATTATTTATGATTTAGGGATAGTTATATTTATTCCTTGCTGGTAACCATACCTTGAGCATCACCAAAAAAAAAAAAAATTACAATTATCGTCTTGGTAATATATTGATGCGCGAGTGCATGCTAAGTCGCTTCAGTGGTGTCCAATTCTTTGTGACCCTATGGACTGTAGCCCACAAGGCTCCTCTGTCCGTGGGATTCTCCAGGCAAAAATACTGAAGTGGGTTGCCATGCCCTCCTCCAGAGGATCTTCCGACCCAGAGATCAAGCCCACGTTGATATTCTTTGTTAAAGCAAAATGTTTTTTTCTCTTTTGGAGAAGGGTGTGTGTGTGTTTGGGGGTTTGAATGACTTTCCAAAAGCCCTGATGGTCCACAGTCAAGGTCAAAGCATATAATTGATCTTGTGTATCAGGAAGCCTTTTTTTTTTTTAAACTCGATTATTCAGTATGCTAAAGAACTACAGTCAGAGGAACTTAGAGTCAAAAATAAAGCCAAAGAGTTTAGGAAACGTTTACTTTTCTCCTGCTAATGAGGACCTGGAACAGAGACTCGAATAATCCCTCTAAACTCCTTAACATTGGAACAAGTCTCTACTTCCACCAGTGGTTACAGCGCTGTGCACCTGCTCCGCTTCCTCTCATCTTTTTCCATTTCTTTCCTCTGTTTTCAGACATCACCTACCTCCTCAGAGGTCTTTAGCCTCCCCTTCAGATACTCCAGGACCACAACAACCAGCCACTGAGCCTTTTAGATCTCCCTGTCCACAATTCCCAACAACCCTGTTCATTAAAACAAAGGGAGATCATTGTAAAAGAAAATGCCAGAAGATTCATTTCACCAATAAGGAGCAAACTGTTTCTCCAGTAGAAATTTTCACCAGCAAATAAAATTTTCAGAATTTTCCAAAGAATCCCTTTAAAGTTACTTCTTAATAAGTTGCTTTAACATGTTGAAGAAAACCAAAAAGTTACATATTATTTTTAAGAAAATGTCTCGTGAATGAAAAAGATAATCAGTCCTCTTGGAAAACTTGATGAAATGCAATTATTTTTTATTAGATGTACAGTTTATTTACCATCTCAGAAATGTTTTTTATTATATTAAAACCTAATTAATTTGAAGAGTTGAGTCGCTACAGCAGAATATGGTGCTTTTGTGGTGGCTCATTCATTTCCTGATCAGGGGAAGAAGGAAAACACAAATTCAATCAGCACAACTAATAAGCCCAGAAGTAGAATGTGCTGTGAGCATTTACATTCTCCATTGAAAAACACTCTTATGGGGGAAAACAAAATCTAGGAAATTCCCCTTCTCCTTACCTTTTGTTAGCTGCAAAATAAACGTGTCTCCAAGAGTAAGGAGCTGCTGGGAGTCAGTTTTGTCTAGAGCCCCTCCCCCACCAATAGGCATGGACCACCATCTCTGCCAGCATTCACACTGCCTGGGAGACGAGCCGAGGGCGTACCACCTTCATCTCTACAGCAGTCCCTTTGAATTTCCCTTTGAGGCTCTGCTCCTTTTCTCTCTCAGTCTCTCCTGTTATAAACTTCGGTTTGAGTTATAGCAAAGCACTATCTTGCTAGAGGTTATAAAGGAAACTAGAGAAAAACTACAGTCTCCATGAAACAACCCAAGCTTGCACTGAGCTACCTCCAGGAGAGACAGCAGACATGCTAATCAATGGTGAGAGAGAGTCTGACATCAATAAACTCAAAGACTTCTCCAGGCGAGAACAACTCAGGAGGAACACTCCAAAAAGCCATCGTGCTCCAATGGAAAGAATTTGGTTCTGGGTCAGAAAAACCTGGCATGTGCTGCCAATCAGCTGTCTGATCTTCGGGAGGTTACTTGACCTCTCTGAGCTTTGGTTTCATCATCTGTAAAATGGCAATGGCATTAACAATGCTTTGGCAATAACAATGCCTATGAGCACGGTGGACACAAGATTACAAAGAATTAATATAAAGGGTCCTGCCCTACTGTATAGCGTGTGGAACTCTGCTCAATATTATGTGGAAGGCTAAATGGAAGAGGAGTTTGGAGGAGAATAGATACATGTGTATGTATGGCTAAGTTCCTTCACTGTTCATCTGAAACTATTACATTGTTTCTTTATCAGCTATACCCCAATAAAAATTAAAAGTTTAAATATATATATAAAGGGTCCTGTTTATAATAAAAAATCCATAAATGGTAGCAATATTTATATCTGTACTTCCAAACATAATGCTTTGCACAAAATTAGAATTCATAAATACTTGTGGAAGTGAAGGAGGGAGAAAAAGAGAATGACAAAGAGGGACACAGGAAAAGGAAAGAGGAGATGTGAAAAAAAATCAAGTTTATCACTGACAGACATTTTCCTCCTTTTCATTAATAACATTTCTGATTATAATAAATATTTACCATAGAAGCTGTTGGAACACCACAGACTGGGAACACGGTGGATTCCTCTCCAGCACCGCAGATCCTGCGGATCAGAACCCTCCTCCTGTTAAGGCAACTACGTCCCCCTCGCCTCTGGCAGCTACATTTCCCCACCAGGTCTCTGCTGTTCCAGACCCTTCTCACCTCTGCTGAGACCAGGAAGCCCAGTTTCTCCTGCCCATCAACCCTGGTCTACAAGGACAGCCACTATTGAGCTTTTCTGTGTTGCAGAAGCCCCTCACTAGTGCCTTCCTCATCGCTTTAATGAAGGGAGGATCCTCTGAACTCTCCAGGTGAACATATCAGAGCCCCTCTCTGAGGCTTTAGTCCTCAAATACTCTGCCAGGATAGTCTGGCATCTTCTCTTCATTCATGTAAGCCACCATTTCCCCCAAGATTTAGGGAGCCAGCCCAAACACACACTGGAATGAAATCCAGGTGCCCTAGTGAAGATGCTAGTCCTGAGTCATGGGAGAATGCCCAAGAAGCTCTTCTTGAAGTGAGAAAGTGTGAGTGGCTCAGTTGTGTCCAAATCTTTGTGACCCCATGGACTTTAGCTCACCAGGCTCTTCTGTCCATGGAATTCTCCAGGTAGGAGCACTGGAATGGGCAGTCATTCCCTTCTCCAGGGGATCTTCCTGACCTAAGGATCAAACCCAGGTCTCCTGCATTGCAGGTGGACTCTTTAACACTGAGGCACCGGGGATATACAGGCCTATATTCTGCCACCCTCTCCTTCCTCCCATCTGACACCCTCAAGATCCATTCCCAAGCACATTTCCCTGATCCCTGTCTGCTTTAGTCAAGCCCCGAGTTTCCTTCAATGGAAAAATCTCATTCCTCCAACCAGAGGGAATGTCCTTCCCCAGCCGGGTCACCCTGAGTCTTGACCCTAATTATCCACGTAGAATAAATGAGGGGTTGCAGGTGGTATGTAAAGCAGCCTCCTCAGATGGGGCCTCAACCTGGTCTCCGAGCACCAGGAAGTTGGCCTCCTCTAGGAAGAAGGAACAGCCTTTTTGGTGAGGAAGCCTCAAGCTCATCCAGGGGTTGTCCCCAAAGCAGTCTCTGACCCACTACTTCCCTGGGAGGAACTTAAGGACAGGAGATTGCCAGGGTGAGAGACTCAGCCTTTCTGATGATTCAACTCATCAGTTCAACTTATCCGATTAGGCCTGAGGCCTGGTTTTCAGCACCTTCTGCCCTCCATCTTCAGGAGAAGAGAATCTCTTCAAATGTGTCTTTCATGCCAAGCCCCAAGTACTTTGATTGCACTTAGCAACCAACCAATCCCTACAGTCCTGATCATTACCATGCTTCCCACATCTCTCAGATGTTGATGTTGTATTAAACCATACATACCTTTCCACACGCACCCCATCCCAATTCATCACAGCAGAGTCTTAGCAATTGTGTTGCTACAGCACCTCCTACGGCTCTTGAGGCCAGCATTACTACCTATGGCATTCTGGCTAAAGTTCCCAAAGATACCTCTGGGGATTTTATCCATTGGCCCCCTTAGGTTCACTCCCCACCTTTCTCCAACCTGCTTCTTGGGGTGGCCAACATTTATGAGCTGAACCAATGGGCTCCCCAATTCTCTGCCTTCCCATTTGCAGATCAGGGCGCAGGAGCAGAGAGAGGTTGGAGTATTTGCTAACCACCTTCCTCCCTCCCAGGCCTCATATTGGTAGCGGCCACATCCTCCTATGAAAAACCACAACCCCTGTCAAAGAATTCCTCTCCTACAGTTCTCTTTGAGATCTGAAAATCACTCTTTCTCCTGGTCCTCCAGCCTAGGCTGCCCACAGCTTCACACAATTGTTCGAGAGTGTCTCACCACCCGCTAGTTGGTTTCCTTAATTCTGTCTTCATATTTGTAAACAGCCTCTTCATTTAATTCTCCTCAATATCCCACTGTAGTATATTATTTGTTTCCCACCAGGACCCTTACAGATGCTGCATGCTCAGTCATGTCCAACTCTCTACCACCCCATGGACTATAGTCCACAAGGCTCCTCTGTCCATGGGATTTTCCAGGCAAGAAAGTGTTGCCATTTCCTTCTCCAGGGGATCTTCCCGACCCAGGGATTGAACCCAAGTATCTTGCATCTCCTGCACTGGCAGATGGATTCTTTACCACTGTGCCACCTGCTACAGTCACTTTTTCTCAAATTCTGGCAAGCCCTTACTGCTTCCGTTTTCCCCCGCTAAGGTTTCTAGAAGCAGCTCTTTCTCCCAGAAACTCCTGATGGAAGTTCTGAAGGACTGGTTGAAAACATAGACGGCAGGCACTCATACTTTTCACTGTAGAGTGACCCTCTTGTCTACCAACAGATCTGAAGGTTGGGTGGATTTTGCTCATGCCCTTTGTTCTAGGATATCCACCTCAGCATCCCAATCCTAGACCATCAATCCTAGCATTTGCTTCACTGTTTTCACGGAGACTCATTGATTCCTCATTCAAGGAGGACCCCTGGTTCCTAGTGATGAAATGCCAGGGATGAGAATACAGATTGAGCCACCTTTGGGACTCATGGTACCCTGTCATCTGTCTGTATTCCTTACTGAATATGACATCCTAAATGTGCAAGTAAAAATAACCTTGCAATTCATTTTAAGTGTGATTGTTGTTATAATTCCAAGTGTATTAAAGACAAAAGAGACTTTTTGGAAAGTTTTCATGAACTCAAAAGACAGAGGAAATGCTTTATTGTCATTAACATAGATCTTACCAATGCACTGTGAAAAAGGAACGAGGTTCATTTCAACCCCCAAAATGTCAGAACTAAAGACACCTGCATAACATTAGAGTGTTTAAAAAAAAAAAAAAAAGTCACAGAGAATCAGCTGCTGT
This sequence comes from Budorcas taxicolor, assembly GCF_023091745.1. Lineage (NCBI taxonomy): Eukaryota > Metazoa > Chordata > Mammalia > Artiodactyla > Bovidae > Budorcas > Budorcas taxicolor. The sequence continues at coordinate 73,798,767 of NC_068919.1, forward strand.
AAGATTTTAGGGAGGGCAAGAGCTAGACAATCACAGACTTTTTCCTCTGAGTCAGAAGTGCAGTTTTACCCCTACAAATACAGAACACTTTTGAGTTTAAAAAACTACAATTTAGAATATACTCAGTGGTAAAGAATATTTGTGACTCTGATAATCTGGGACATAGCTTTGGGGAAGTACCATTTGAGTCTAAATGCATAAGTTTAGTTTCATAAATTTTTGAGATCAAGTGATAGCTCTGATTACATATTTTTTCTGAGTTGTTTGTTTGTTTTTAATCACAAAGGAGTCTCTTTACCAAGGATCTAAAAGGGACTTCGGGAATTTTTCTTGGGAAAAGAATCCCCTAAATCCAGACACCTTTCAATTTGAGCTATGGTTGCCCTCCCTTTTTTAATCTGAGCAGTCTCTATATCTTGTGTTGGTAATCCCTCAGTTAAAAGGAAAAGAAAGTTCTAAGGGAGCTTGCAATTGGATTTTCTTGGAGGGCATGAGGACTAAAGCATTGGTTTTTATTAATTCTTAGCACTTTGATCATAAATCTACTTGGAGACCAGTCATTAAATAAGACATGAGAATTTAAAGGCTTTTCTAGCCCCATTTCCTAATTATGCCCAAAGCATTTAAAATATTGGCTTACTATAAATCCATATTGGAGGTGGGTTATGATATACGAGTTATGTTCTGAGACTCAAGGTAAAGAAAATTTAATTTGTAGTGGGTGAACCAGAGAAATTATGTCAGGGAAGGCACAAATACTGATTTGCATTTTTAGCATAAGTATGCTGCCTCAGCCTTGTGCCTGAGCTGGGCAGAAGGGAGATGCTTAGCCTCCTGCATAGGTGGGGTCAAAATTAAACAGTTCTTGAATTCGGGGGTATAGCTGCTCATGCTGCCCGTGCAGGTGTGTCCATGAGCCTGGCGCCCTCCAGCTGTGTCTGCAGGTCACACCAGCTTCAGATGGTCTCACACTCCGTGGTGGCAGTGGAGCAGGCCCCGCAGTCACAGCGGACCGCCACAGGGTAGCTGTAGAAGGGGTCGACTCCAGGGGCACAGTTGGGCAGCTTGACCGTCACCTGTCTGGTCTCATTGTAGGTACAGACTCGGTGATGGGCTTCGATGTAGGGGGGTTCCAAAATGGGCTTCTGTCCCCACAGGCAGAAAACAGACAACCCGTTAGAACATACCATCCGGTTTCATTTTCTTGGTACCACTTATCACTATGAGAGATTAGCTTGTTATTCATTTCTTTACTTGTTAATTTCTTTACTTGTTTCCCTTCCAGTAGAAAGCAAATTCAACAACCACCTGTTGAATCAATAAAAGAAAAACAGAGCAAGGCAGATTCCTTAGTGCCCTATGCACATCTCAAACCCTGCAGTCAGACCTATTAAGCTTGAATCCCTGATCTGCCACTTGTTGGAGACCTTGGAAAATCAGTTTCCTCATCTGTAAAACAAAATACCTACTTCCCAGCATTGTTGTGGAGATAAGGTAAGATGGTAGATGACTAGCGCCAAGTAAGGTTCAGTAAATATAGTCTATTGTTCTTATCAGAGCAATTACAAGAGTAAGAAAGTAGTATAAAAATAATAACTAGCAAGCTTTCAAAGGACAGCACTTTCATTTGTCCCAGGCAAATGAAATATGTTTAGTGGAAGTCCAGGATGCAGATCTTACATGCATGTCATGGGAATATGGCTTTGCCTTCAATGAGGACCATGTAGAAGAGTTAAGTTCAATATCAACTTCTTCCTACTATTTCTCAGATAATGTTTTATCCTTTCTCACTTTGCTTCATGTCCTCTTATCTTCAGTAATCTGGAATCCCAAGCAATATTGCCAAATAAAACTGTAGCCCACCAGGCTCCTCCCTCCATCGGATTCTCCAGGCAAGAATACTGGAGTGGGTTGCCATTTCCTTCTCCAGGGGATCTTCCCAACCCAGGGATCGAACCCAGGTCTCCCACATTGCAGGCAGATGCTTTAACCTCTGAGCCACCAGGGAAGCCCTAAATAAAATACAGGATACCCAGTAAAATCTGAGTTTCAAATAAACAACAATTTTTAGTATAAGTATGTCCCAAATATTGCATGGGATAGACTTATACCAAAATGAAAAAAAAAAAAAAGGTTGTTTATGTGACATTCAAATGTAACTGGCATCCTGGCTTGATTGGTTTGGTTATTTGCTAATTCTAGCTACCCTAAACCTAGGCCAGGAGCAAAGGCTATTTTCAGCAATAGTTCCACCTTCAGAGTAAATCCAGCCACTGTGTCATCATGAATATCCTTATTTTCAGACATGCTCCCCAGTTAAGTTACCAAAAATAAGTGCTTTATCAATCAGAAACTTTCAGATTGTGGGGGAAATAAACCTCATTCTTTTATTTACTTTCTAGACATAGCTTCCATTTTCATACCACAATAAAGGCATACATAAAAGCTGCCTGACATTAAGGAGACTCCTGCTCTTTAATAGTCTCAGTGCTTCCGTTTCCCCAGTGAGAGCACAGTCTCTGACCTCCTGTGGGTGACCGTTACCCAGTTAAAGCCATTCGTTGATTTATAAAGGGAAAAGAAGATGTGTTCAATTAAAGGGAAATTGTAGTTTGAGATTTTAGCCCAGAAAGAGCTCCAAATAGCCCCGACAAGGCTGTGAGCAGGGGAGGGCACTGCCAGGCCACCCACACCTTGAACACAAGAAAGTTTCTCACAGAAGTTTGAGGTCATGTGACAGCCGCAGTATCTGCAACAAGTGAATTTTCATTTGTTATTATGTCTCAAGCCCCCAGATGATGGGAAAATGAAGCTAACTTGGTGCAGTTGTTTCACTTAAGTTACAGGTTTCATTACCATAATCCAGTTCCAATCATAGGGCCATAACTTTATCCAAATGATAACAGGTTGCTCTCTGAGTCCCTGAATAGAAGGATATTTTTCCTAATGGCAGTGTCCTTTCATAGTGCTCATGGACTTCTAGTTCAGTGTTAGTCACTCAGTTGTGTCCGATTCTTTGTGACCCCATGGACTGTAGCCCACCAGACTCCTTTGTCCATAGAATTCTCCAGGCAAGAATATTGGAGTGGGTAGCCATTCTGTTCTCCAGGAGATCTTCCCAACACAGGGCTTGAACCCAAGACTCCTGCATTACAGGTAGATTCTTCCATCTGAGCCACCAGGCTTCTAAATGGGCTCAATTTGATGAGAAGATGCATCACTCCAGGAAGGGATTCATCCCTTTTAATTCAACATTTATTGAATGCCTTGCTTATACATGTCTTTTGACAAGAGCTGTGAAAGGCACAAGAATGAACCTCTCTACTCAAAAAACTTAAAACGTAATGTGTGGTGGAGAAGGAAATAAGGTAGATGACGGTCATGGGCTGAACAGAGAGTCAAAAAAGGCTTAGAGGGGTTGGTTCTGGGGACAGGCACCAAGGAATAAATGTGAGCAGGAATATGAGAAAGGGACCAAAAGTAAGATTTCATGAGGAATACTGAATAAAACCTTTAAAATCTAGTCTGTTAGGCAGAGCTAATAATATGTGCAGTGCCTGGGAAAATAGGCAGATGGCATATTGCTGAGGACCTTAAAAGTTAGTTACTGAATTTGCAGCAGTGGGTGATCATTAAAGGTTTTTGGAGCCAGGGTGACAAAATCAGAGCTAGTACTTCATTAGGAACCAAGTCAGGCCCTAGTGGGCAGAGGCAGCAGTCACTATATGGTGTGATCCTACGGGGCACTGAAAGGTGCTCTGTCTCCTCACCCCTCAAACATCTCCTCCTCTCAGCCTAATAGCATTCTAACTTTGATCGAGATTTTTATCCCATTTGAAATGTACAGTCTCTGAAAAAGCTGGATATAATTGTATATGAATAGCCTTAATAGACCTGTCAATGATGATCCCTGAGGGACCCAGGAATGACTCTAGGGGAACAGAAGACAGCAGGGCTGAAGGTAAGGCACTGAAGGAGGGGCTGAAGACACGCCCTCACCTGCTGCTTAGCTTAGGGCCTTACTTGGTAACTGGCTGGCATTTTAAAGGGGGAGGAACAAAGGGAAGAGTTTGGGTTATAAGCGTGAACCAGAAGTTTATCCCGAACTTTCCACTGACTCCCTGCATGACTCTGCAGTCAGCTACCAACTGAATTCTTGCATTTCATCTGTAAAATGGGCAGAAAAACAGCACATCTTGGCCTCCCAGAGATGATCCCCAAGTAGACAGACACCATGTCAATCAAATTATTAATTTTATCAATGCCCTTCATTAGAAGGGCAATATCATACTTCTTTAAGATTATTTTTGGAAGATTCCAAGTAGTTGTTTTTTGTTTGTTTGTTTAACCCATAACAAAGTATAGATACCCCAGCTCTATCTTGTTTCATTAAGAACTTTAGTACTTCGGCTTCCCTGGTGGTGCAGTGGTTAAGAATCTGCCTTGCAATGTATGGGACACAGGTTTTATCTCAGGTCTGGAAAGATCCCACATGCTTCAGGCAACTGAGCCCGAGTACCACAGCTACTAAGTATGCACCATAGGGCCCCTAGTCCTCAACAAGAGAAGCCACTGCAATGAAGCCCCACACCACAGCTAGAGTGGTCCCCTCTCTCCACAAGTAGGGAGAGCCTGCACACAGCAATGAAGACTCAGCACAACCAAAAATAAAAATAAAGAATTTTTTTTTTTTTTAAGTGAGTACTTTAGAATCAGTCCAAGCGACATGAAGGCTTTGCCACCAGAACCTCTTTTGGGACTCACCTCCCAGGTTTCACAGCGGCCCCAGCAGGCATCCGTGGTGATCCGAAGGCCCCTGCAGCCCGGCTTCTTGGCCAGGAAAGTAAACTCCCTCACTGCACAGCCCACAAATGTGCGCAGGTCCCCACTGGAGGTGCTGATGACGCAGCCACAGCCAGCCAGGAGCAGGAGGGCCATGGGGCCAAGGAAAATGCACACCAGCCTCATGCTGCTCCTCCGAGAGAAAAAGAAGGAGAATGCATTAATGGATCTAGCTACCTCCATCGATGCAATGGACATGAACTTGGGCAAACTTCAGGAGATGGTGAGGGACAGGGAGGCCTGGTGTGCTGCAGTCCATGGGGTCGCGAATAGTCGGACATGACCAGGCCACTGAACAACAATGAAAACAACCTCAATGGATAATGTGTTTGTCACTATCAACGGGACATTGCCCTTAGAATTTCAGGTCACTAGACACTCAACCCTCCAAGGGTATCCTAAGGCTTTTCCTTATGGTATCCCAACTGCTGGATTTGTGCATTAAAGAAGTTTGTTCCAATAATCTCTTCAGAATGAATACAGAATATGACTAACACCAAAAGTTATCCATATCCTAACATAATACATGAACACACACGAATTATTTTTATTCAGATCCAAGGTATTTGGTATCATGCTACATGCTTCACTCGAAATTATATTTCCAATGTCATGGATGAGAAATGGAGAGGGGTAGATAGATAATAATTGCATGCCCCATATGTATTGTTACTAACCCAACCCAGTACAAAACCATAAAACTTGGATATGCAGAATAGCTCTCACATCCGACTTGGTGGCCATTGATAAAAATGTGTCCTAGTTGATACAAATTCCCTTTGATCTACACCTCACCTGTAATAGGCATCTTGTTGTGACTAAATTTAAATCTGAATGATGGAAAGCATCACAGCTCCACTCAAATACCAATCTACTGTCCATCCTCTCTATTGTTGTTTGGTGGCTCAATCGTGCAACCCCATTGACTGTAGTATGCCAGGCTTCCCTGTCCTTCACTATCCACCTGAGTTTGCTCAGACTCACTTCCACTGAGTTGATGATGCCATCCAACTGTTTCATCCTCTGTTGCCCCCTTCTCCTCCTGCCCTCAACCTTTCCCAGCATCAGGGTCTTTCCTGGGTCTTGATCACTTCCTGTGCTTTTTCAGGAGCCAGAATCACTTCTTTCATGATTGGCCCACCAGACAGACATACCTGAATGCTGAAATTAGGGTGGACTCTCCACTTACAGAACACCCCCAATTCATTATGATTTAGACTGCAGAGTTATTTATTCCCAAACTTGTCTCCCAGTTCCTACTCCTGACCTGTCACCTTAGCAAGGCTCTCTGGACTTACCCTCAGGCAGAATGAAGTTCCTGTATGGAGAAGCACTTACCTGATCTTACTGGAGCTGACTCGCCTGTAAAGCTGAAACTTGTACTCAAGATTTTGGAAAGTCGCAGTGAGTGGTACAAGTTTGCTCTGGGTAAATGCCTCTACCCTCTGTGACTGGGCTGCTTGATTGCTCAAATATATAGGAAAGGTCTTGTCAATCAAAATGAAAAGGGAGGCAGAGCCTTACAGGAACCACTAAACACATCAAAGCCTTGGAATATAAAGCCGTTCTCTATTTTCCAAAAGTGATTAACTTAAAGGGTGTTGTTTTGTTTCTTAACATCGCCTACTGAAAAAGAAAGTTACCTTGGTGGGTGACATAATCCTGGGGAACAGTCAAAGGTAGTTCACCTGGCTCTGGAAGACCAAGTGCACTGGGGCAAGATGGATTAGATTTTCCTTTGCAGTAACAACTTTCCTTCTCCACAGGAGGCAGTCACCAGCTGCTCACAGCTCTCTTTCCTTTAACTCACAACACATTTCAATGCATTGAAAGATGACAAAACAATCATTCTTCCTGGGAGGAACATGGGATCACTAACTGAAAGGATGGAAATCATGGTACGAAACATTTGAATGTCTTAAAATGCATTAAGTATTAGAGCATATTAATAACACCTTAAAATGAATCACACAGGAAACAAATATTAAGGTATTCAACATGATTATCTTCCAGCATGGGACTTAAAATGCCTTTTTATTTTTTTTCCATGTAGTTTTCAGCATCTTTCACATTTTCTACTTGGGCAGGCTTCTCTCATAGAAACTCGGTTAATATTGGTACTTTAAAAATTAAAATAAACCAATAATTATCCATCTGTGCTGCATGTAAGGATATTCAATGCTGTTGTAATAGAACTGCTTCATTCAATTTCTGGTTCTTAAAGTTTAAACTAAGAATGATATAGTATTCTTTATGGGTGTGAGACACAGTTTATATTCCAGTCTGCAACTGTGGCGTGTAAATGGATTAAAAATCTCATCGTTCATGGCATCATTGTGGGTGTGCTAAAAAAATTAATGAAGCATACATCTTTCTAGCCTTTAGGAGTTTACATATCATAGCTAATAATGACATATTTTAAGACATTTAAGATGTACATTAAATAAATATGATTCCAAACAAAGTTGAAACATTTCTATTTTCTACAAAGAAAGGTGTTCTTTAAATAGACTTGCTACTCTTTAAGGGTTTGATTTTTTTTTTCAAAATATATAACGACTCTTAGTGAATCCATCATTATATCATCAATATACCTATCTCTAGAGTCAGATTATCATATATATTTTATAGAAATCGAACTAGGCTTGGAATAAAGGACTTTCTTCAGCCCTTCAGACTGTGAGTAGCCTAACCAGACCTGGGGTACTATAGGGACAGACTGCTTACCTGACGTGATTGTCCTAACTTGCTGAGCCAATCGGTGGTGAGCTGCCATCCTGACCTGAGACTGTTCAACCCTTTCGGAGGAGACCTGAAACATACATACCTGTGTCTGCGATGTCACAAGATAAAGAAAGACAACAAAGAGAGGCCAAGAAGTGCCTTTCTTCTCCAGCTGGGCTGTGGCATTCTGCTTGCTCCCCATCAGCAGTGACCTTATAAGAATGGCCACTTATAGTCACTGAGCGCCTGCTGTGTACCAGACTCCATGGTACCTGATGTGCTCTTGCATATGTTACCTCTAAATCTTGTATCAGTTATGTCAATCAAACTATATTGTCTTCTTTTTCCATTGGAAGAAATGGAGGCTTGGTTATTTTGTAACCTCTCGGTCTCCAAAGCCTTTGGAAACACTGAGACGGCAAATCAGTTTGTTTCATCCCTGTAATCAACTGCAGTCAATCGATGGTACCACCTGGAACACTCTGTTAAGAAAGGCCTCAGGCCTCCCTGGCGGTCCAGTGGATACGAATTTGCCTTGCAAGGCAAGGAACACCAGTTCGATCCTTGCCCTGGGAGGATGCCACATGCCACTGAGCAACCAAGCCCATGTGCCACCACTACTGAGCTTGCACTCTAGAGCCCACGAGCTGCAACTTCTGAGCCCACACGCTGCTATTACTGAAGCTTGCTGTGCTCCACAACAAGAGAAGCCACAGCAGTGAGAAACCTACACACTGCAATTAGAGAAAGCCCACATGCAGCCACGAAGACCCACCACCACCAAAAAATAAACTAAATAAATAAATAAGAAAAGAAAGGCCTCTGAATCCATTCCTAGGACAGAAAGCTGTGGACCCCCAACTTCATCATGAGTGTAGGAAAAGGGGTTGGTAGACGGCTGCTACTTTTTTGCCATCCATGGACTGTGCCATGCCACCTGCCTCTCTAGAGGCAGTGAGAGGGTTGCTGTGTGATTTCAAGGGTTACTTAAGACCCTGATATCCACAAAACATCCCAGAATCTGTATCTGCAGGCTTCCCTTCCATTTTCATTGATGTTCCCACCATTAAAGTCATTCTCTTGATACAGCAAAGATATGAGCAATGTCTCCAAGCACAGGTCCAAGAGAATCTTCTCTCATCTTGTCACATTGTCTTCACTGGATTCATTGTTACCTTGGAGGATGAGTCACACGATGTAGGTTTCCTGGGGGTAAGCAGCAGGGAGCAGAGAGCAGGGGCGTATGAGAGCAATCATCTTGAGGTCTAGAGGAGCATGACAACAGAGGAGGGAGGAGCTGAGTGTCAGCACCTTGAAGGGTTGAGGCCTGGTCCAGAGTGGGCAGTCCCAGGCAAGGGAGGACCAGCAGTGCACAACCTGTGCAGGAGATGGAAACACTGCAAGAGCCTGGTAACTCTCTTCCCTGGTTCAGCCACACTGATTCTCAGTGGCACAACTTCTTTTGTGACTGCCTTGGAAGGAAAGTTATGACCAACCTAGATAGCATATTCAAAAACAGAGACATTACTTTGCCGACGAAGGTCTGTCTAGTCAAGGCTATGGTTTTTCCTGTGGTCATGTATGGATGTGAGAGTTGGACTGTGAAGAAGGCTGAGCACTGAAGAATTGGTGCTTTTGAACTGTGGTGTTGGAGAAAACTCTTGAGAGTCCCTTGGACTGCAAGGAGATCCAACCAGTCCATTCTGAAGGAAATCAGCCCTGGGATTTCTTTGGAAAGAATGATGCTGAAGCTGAAACTCCAGTACTTTGGCCACCTCATGCAAAGAGTTGACTCATTGGAAAAGACTCTGATGCTGGGAAGGATTGGGGGCAGGAGGAGAAGGGGACAACAGAGGATGAGATGGCTGGATGGCATCACCGATTCGATGGACGTGAGTTTGGGTGAACTCCGGGAGTTGGTGATGGACAGGGAGGCCTGGTGTGCTGAGATTCATGGGGTCACAAAGAGTCAGACACGACTGAGCGACTGAACTGAACTGAACTGGGCAAGTCACTTCTCTCAGCCTCAGTTTCCTCATCTGCAACATGAATGGGTCGGACCTGATAACCCATGAGGTGTTTTCTAGCACCAGAACTTAAAGATTTGCAAATTATTTATGAATATAACAAGCTGAAAGCAAGTCAGGTAGAGAATCTGAAGGTTTATATTATAATAAAGACATTTAGGCTTGTGTTCATCTGACTCTGACACATGCCAGCTTGTGATCTTGGGAAATTCTCATAGCCCACTGAATCTCAGTTTTCTACAAAACTGAAAATGCTTTTTTCAAAGGGTTTATGTAAACATTCTACAAAATAATGTCTAGAAATTATTTATCTCGGTGCTTGATACCTCATAAGCAGGAAATAAATGTTTTACTCTTTTTCCCCATTGTGATTATGTGTACCCCTAAGAAAAAAGAAGCCGCCAATAAAAAATTATGTCTGTTCATTATTAGGCATATCCTGATTTCAAAGGTATTAAATGCGGAAAAAATACAAGTCTGAAAATAGAGGAAGTAAAGTCTTTGGGGGCTAGAAGACCTTCTCAGCATCCTGAAACCAGGAGACACAGGTGGGTACCAACTGTGCTTTCCCACAGCCTATAGTGCTGTGATCTGACATTAAAGTTAACGCTTTTTAAGTAGGAAAAGGGCTTCGGCACTTCTGGTAAAGTATCTGCCTGCCAATGCAGGAGACACAAGAGATGTGGGTTCGATCCCTGGGTCGGGAAGATCCCCTGGAGTAGAAAATGGCACCCTACTCCAGTATTCTTGCCAGAAAAATTCCATGGGCAGAGGAGCCTGGCGGGCCATAGTCCATGGGGTTGCAAAGAATTAGACACGACTAAGTGAGCAAGCAGGAAAAAAGTCTGACAGATTTAATTTATAAGATTCAAACTCATACTTCATGTGTACCACAGTAACAAGTTTTAATGTATTAAGAAATCTTCATGAATACTGTAAAACAATTTCAGTTCTGACCAAAAATAGAGCCAAAGTAACTAAGCCAACCAGTGCATACCCGGCATACCCGCAGGTAACTCAGTGAGAGCCCCCAGGAACTCAGCTGTCTGCTTCATCGATTACAATGATCTGTTCAGAGTTGAGAAAAGACACGTAAGCTCTGATATGTTTCTCCTCATTGTCCTCTCAGAATACACAATGCTGTGTCCAAGGGCCAAATTAATTAGCATGATGCCTCCTGAGGATGGGTTAAAAAGCCACAAATGAAGCTATGTGTTTCAAGGAAGTGATAGAATTCACAATTTTCTGTAAACAGATACAAGCAAGGTCAGCCTTGGACTTTTCAAAGTTTGATGTTGCTTTTAATATCCCTTATTTAGATAGAGAAGAAGATCTTGGATTACAAATGTAGATGAATGGCAAAGTCTTGAAGAAATGAGTCTTATTGAAAAGTCATTTCTTCCTTTCAAAGCACTGGATATTTGTGGGACTCTTCATTTTATTGATTTAGAGAGATAACATTTGCCCTAGATGATGGTGCAGTTGCCATGGAAACTATTTTTTTTAACGAGACTAAAAATAATGAAGCCAATGTGTGATTTACTAGGACAAGTCAAGCCTTTCTCCACAACTGTCTGAAAGAAGTGTCTGTCAGTTGTCACAGATTTATTTCAGATTAAGGGCCACATGGTTTAGGCGCTAAAGCGGAATGTTTTTATTTCCGCCTGACTCTTCCACTTTTGAATGTCATAGCTTTGCAGGGCATGGCAGACACATGCCTAATAGAGAGGAACAGAGAGGAGCTTAACGAGTCACAAAGAAGCATTCTTTATTTCAAGTGTATCCTGTATTCTCATTGGAATGAGTCCACAAAGCGGCTGGGTCCCCAAACCTTCATTTGTGATTCCCTAGGCAGTCGCACAGGGCCAAGGTTGTTGTTTGTTAAGTTTCGGAGCAACAGTACCTCATTTGTTAGCTATTTGGCTTTGTTCCAGAAAAGGTTCGTAGGCTCAGAGCCCCAGAGTGCAGGGCATATGTCTGTGTGCACCCATGCTCGTGCTTGAGTGATGGAGCAGGGTGATAGGAGAGTGAAGACGTGGAGAGCTGTTCTACTCCCCAGAGTTCTCATTATACAACTTTACACATATTTATCAAGCAACTACTATGTGCCAGGCACTGTCCAGCACTGGAGTCACTGGGTTCATTTAAAAACAAACAGATGATGTTGGGAAAGTGGAATAGCTAACAGCTGAGAGTAATAATAGATTTCCTTCCTCCTTCCCTTTCTTGACTTTATCCCTTCTTTCCTTCTTTCTGTCCTTCCATATTTTATTGACTGTTACCATGTGTCAGACACATGCTAAGTAAATGTGATGCAAATATGAACAGAGCTAAGAACCTGCCCCAAAGAGTCAAAATCTAGCAAGGGCAATAAATAAACCAACAGATATATGATCCAGAAGTTGTACTTTAGGGCATTTATCCCAGAGTCATGGAAATTTATATTCACAAAAAAACCTTTCATACATGTTCATGGCAGCTTAATCCATAATAGCCCCAAACTGGAAATAGCTCAGGTTTCCTTTATTAGGTGACTGGTTAAACAAATTGTGGTCTATCCATGTCGTGGAATCATACCCCAATAAAAGGGAACAAACACACAACAACTCATGAATCTCTGAGGAATCATGCTGAGTGAAAAAAGCCAGTCCTAAAGAGATATTTATCATATGGTTCCATTTATATACCATTCCTGAAATGATAGGATTCTAGAGATAGAGAACAGACTGGGTTGCCAGTGGTCAAGGCTTCCCTGGTGGCTCAGATGGTAGAGAATCTGCTGGCAACGTGGGAGACGGAGGTTCAGTTCCTGGGTTGGGAAGATCCCCTGGAGAAGGGGATGAAAACCCTCTCTAGTATTCTTGCCTGGAGAACCCCATGGACAGAGGAGTTTGGCAGGCTACAGTCGATGGGGTTGCAAAGAGTCAGACATTACTGAGCAACTGACACATTCACTTTTCACTGAGGAGACTCAGAGATAGGAAGGAGGTGGATGTGATTACGAAAGGCAAATGTAGGATTTTTGTGATGGTGGAAATGTTCTTGTCTTCACTGTGGTGGTAAATAAATGAACAAAACATGTAATAAAATTGCACAGAACTAAATATCAATATACCCATATACACAAATATAAGTTGAGGCGTGTGCTCAGTCATGTCCAACTCTTTGCAAATCCATGGACTGTATCCCACTAGGCTCTTCTGCCTGTGGAATTTTCCAGGCAATAATACTGGAGTGGGTTGTCATTGCCTACTCCAGGGGATCTTCTCAACCCAGAGATCAAACCCTTGTCTCTTGCACCTCCTTCATTGGCAGGTGGATTCTTTACCACTGCCACCACCTGGGAAATCTAAGTAAAACTGGGTAAATGTAAGCAAGATGGGTAATTATATCAATGTTAATACCTGACAATATACTATTATACTACAGTTTTAAGTATAAAAGATACTGAGGGAAACTGGATGAATGGGACACAGAATATCTCTGTATCATTTCTTACAACTGCAAATGAATCTACAAATATATAAAAATTAAAAGTGTGATTAAAAGATAAATCAACATTTTATTTACAGGATGGGCAAATGGATGCACGTAGTCAAAAGCTACAAACTTCCAGTTATAAGATGAATAAATGAATCCTGTGGCTATAATGTTCATAATGATGACCTATAGTTAACAACACTATTGTATATTTGAAAGTTTGTGTGAGAGTAGAACTTTGAAGTTCTAATCACAAGAAAAAATTTTTGTAACTATGTGTAATGATGGATGCTAAACTAATGTGGTAATCATTTCACAATACACATATGTATCAGGCCATCATGTCATACAACTAAAAAAATTACAAGGCATAAGTCAATTATATGTCAATTTTTTAATGAAAAAGTACTCTGCATTAAGAAAAAATAAAGAAGTTAATTTTAAGTATTACTGCTAGGAAATCAAAAGAACCAGAAGCTTAAAAAACAAGTCAACATACCATTAAGTGCAGTAAGTGCAGCAATAAAAATGGAGAAAGGATCCTATGTGACCTTAGACTTCCTATTGAGGTGACTCCAGTGAGTTGGGAGAGAATTCATTTCAGGCAGAGAAAATCACACATTGACTCCACCACTGGAGTTAACAGCAGTCTCTTTTGACATGAAATTATATAGAGAAAAACCTAGAGATTTCACACAAAAACTTCTAGAACTGATAATCAAATTTGGCAAGGTAGCAGGCAGGATACAAGATGAACATACAGAAATCCATTGCATTTTTTTTACACTAACAATGAAATATCAAAAAGAGAATATTTTTAAAAAGTACCTTTTAAAAACACATCAGAAAAAAAGTAAAATACTCTGAAGAGTGTGCTGAGAACTATGTAAGATTAATAAGGGAAACTGAAGATGAGTCAAAGAAACAGAAAGATATCCCATGGTCTTGGATTGAAAGAATTAATTTTGTTAAAGTGACCATATGACCCAAAGCAATCTAAAGATTTAATGAAATCCCTATCAAATTACTCATGGCATTTTTCACAGAACTAGAAAAAATAATTCTAATAGCTTATAGAACCAAAAAGACCCAGAACTGCCAAAACAATCCTGAGGAGAAAGAACAAAGCAGAGACATAACTCTCCCAGACTTCAGACAATACTACAAAGCTACAGTAATCAAAACAGCATGGTATTGGCATAAAAACTGACATATGGATCAATGGAACAGAATCGAATCCAGAAATAAACCCGCATACCTTCAGCCAATTAATCTGACAAAGGAGGCAAGAATATGCAATAGGAAAACATCTCTTCAGCAAGTGATGTTGGGAAAGTTGGACAGCCACATATAAATCAATGAAGTTAGAATACTCCCTCACACCATACACTAAAATAAACTCAAAATGGCTTAAAGACATATATAAGACATAACACCATAAAACTCCTGCTGCTGCTGCTAAGTCGCTTCAGACGTATCTGACTCTGTGCAACCCCAGAGATGGCAGCCCACCAGGCTCCCCCGTCCCTGGGATTCTCCAGGTAAGAGTACTGGAGTGGGTTGCCATTTCCTTCTCCAATACATGAAAGTGAAAAGTCAAAGTGAAGTTGCTCAGTTGTGTCAGACTCTTAGCGACCCCTTGGTCTGCAGCCTACCAGGCTCCTCTGTCCATGGGATTTTCCAAGCAAGAGTACTGGAGTGGGGTGCCATTACCTTCTCCGATAAAACTCCTAGAAGAGAACATAGGCAAAACATTCTCTAACATGAATCTTATCAATGTTTTCTTAGGTCAGTCTCCCAAGGCAATCAAAATAAAAGCAAAAATAAACAAATGGGACCTAATCAAACTTATAAGTTTTCCACAGCAGAAGAAACTATAGGCAAAATGAAAAAACCTACAGAATGGGAGAAAATATTTGCAAACAATGTGACCAAGAATTTCAAAAATAATAATTTCTAAAATATAAAAACACCTCATACAACTCAACAACAACAACCCAGTCGAAAAAATGGACAAAAGACCTAAATAGACATTTCTCCAAAGAACACATACAGATAGCCAAGGGCACATGAAAAGATTCTCAACATCACTAATAATTAGAGAAATCCAAATCAAAATTACAATGAGATATCACCTTCCACTGATCAGAATGGCCATCATTTAAGTCTACAAATAACAACTACTAGAGAGCGCACTCTTGCCTGGAAAATCCCATGGACAGAGGAGCCTGGTGGGCTGCAGTCCATGGGGTCGCGAAGAGTCGGACACGACTGAGCGACTTCACTTTCACTTTTCACTTTCATGCATTGGAGAAGGAAATGGCAACCCACTCCAGTGTCCTTGCCTGGAGAATCCCAGGAACAGGGGAGCCTGGTAGCAGGCCGTCTATGGGGTCGCACAGGGTCAGACACGACTGAAGCAACTTAGCAGCAGCAGCAGCAGAGAAGGCATAGAGGAAAGGAAACCTGTACACCGTTGGTAGGAATGTAAGCTGGTACAGCCACTATGGAAAACAACATAGAGCTTCCTCAAAAAACTAAAAATAGAGTTGCCATATGATCCAGCATCCCACTCCTGGGCAGATATTGGAACAAAACTATAATTCACAAAGATACATGGACCCCTATGTTCATAGCTGCACTATTCATAATAGCCAAGAAACAGAAACAACCAAAGTGTCCATTAACAGATAAATGAATAGAAAATATAGTACGTATATACAGTGGAATGTTACTCAGCCATAAAAAGGAATGAAATATTGCCATTTGCAGCAACATGGATTCAACTAGAGATTATCATATAAAGAAAGAGAAAGACAAATACCATATATCACTTACATGTAGAACCTAAAATATGACACAAATGAAATTATCTATGAAACAGAACAGACTCACAGATATAGAGAACAGATATATGACTCCCAAGGGGGTGGGGGAAGAGATGGAGTGGGAATTTGGGGTCAGAAGATGCAAAGCAGTAAACATAGAATTGATAAACAACAAGGTCCTACTGTATAGCACAGGGAACTATATTCAATATCCTGCAAAAAATCATAATAGAAAAGGATATTAAAAAGAATTCATGTATATATATAACTGAATCACTTTGCTGTACATCAGATATTAACACATTGTAAATTAACTATACTTCAATAAAAAATTTTTTAAAGAGCAGACTCTTCATCTGTCTTGTTCACTGCAATTTATCCAAGGCCTAAAACACTACCTGGCTCACAGCTAATTATTGAAAACTGTTCATTGAATGAATCATAAAGATACGGAAGAAGATGCGGTGAGTTCAAGAAGCTACAAGGAGTCATCATGGTTGAGCAGAGTGCTCAGGAGGATAGACAGGAATGAGGATGGTAGCAGAAGATGGGCTACAGATCAGGCACTCTGAAAGGCTCAATCTTTATTCCAACATAAAGGAGCAGTTTCAGAAAGAAACATTCTGTGCTTCAGAAAGATCCTGTGGGCATAGTGAGAAGATAGACTGGAAGAGAGACACCAGCTGGTGAGTGCTTTGCTATGTTAGAAGTCCTTTAAGGATAAGTCCTGTGTCCAAAACAGAGGTGTCCAATTGCAGAAGAACTCAAGCCACATATGCAATTTTAAATTTCTAGTAGCCATATTAAGAAAACAAAGGAAAAGGTGAAATTAATTATAATAATTAATTCTAGTGTGTTAAGTGCTAGAAATAAAGCTGTACCAAATATTACCATATAATCAACATGTAAACACTATGAAGAGCTTCTCTGGTGGCTCAGCTTGTAAAGAATCTGCCTGCAGTGTGGGAGACCTGGGTTCAATTCCTAGTTTGAGAAAATCCCCTGGAGAAGGGAAAGGCTATCCACTCCAGTGTTCTGGCCTGAAGAAGTCCATGGACTGTATAGTCCATGGGGTCACAAAAAGTTGGACATGACTGAGCGACTTTCACTTCACTTCAAACACTATAAAACATTATTCATTAAATACTCCATACTCTTTTTTACATCCTTTTCTTATGCTAAGTCTTTGGTCTAATCTCTATTGATATGCATAACTGACAGAGCATTCAGTTCAAAGTAGCCACATTTCAAGTGCTGAAGAATTACTTACACCATAATGAACAGCACAGGTCTAACGCATAGATGCTGATACTCAGTGGCAAGAAATAATTATTTGAACTCCTTACTTTTCATGTGGCATGACTATTAATTCTCACAACAGCAATAACAATCCTGTGAAGTATTATTATCTACCTTTATGATGAGGAAACTGAGGCCCAAAGAAGTTAAACAAATTGACCGTGGTCTGCCAGCTAGTCAGTGATGGAGCTGGGATTCAAATTCAGCTCTGACCGCCTTTTCCTATACCCGCCTGCTTTAGCCACTTTTTTAGGCTGTTCCAGTGAGAAACCTGGGCCTACAGTGAGGGATCATTAGATCAATTTTATGGCAACATCTGAGGCCTTGCCAGCTGAGCCGTGCAGCTGATGCATGTGAAATTTCAAAGCTTAAAGCAGCAAGGAGTCCATTAAAGAGATGATATTTTTTTTCAGAATTTATCAAAACGCTTATTTATCTAGAACCTGATTTCTGATCTGCTGAGCCTAATTACTTGACTTGAGAATCTCAGTCTTTAGAAACGCACTAATCTGCCTGACTGAATCACTGCTTCTTACCTTAACCTCGCTGAAGAGCTCACATTAAAATAAATTATGGGGAGAAATTTTTTCTAAGTAGAGATGGCCCTGACATTTAGTGAACAATCAAGTCCAGAGATGGGAAGCTAAAATTACCAAGGGAATAGAAGAATTTAATAATAAAGAATGGGCTTTGAAAAAACAAAATCACCAGTCTAAAAGATAAGCTAGACAGGCAAAGCCTGAGGAGAAGGAAAGTACAATATGAGATCTTGAGGCCATGGTGGCTATGGGTAGAGTGAATAGCAGTATATCAAAGGCAGACCTGAGACCCAATTCTCTCTGTAGCCGTGGGCCTGAGTCCTAGGTGTCTCTTGGAACCAGGGACCCCCCTTTGCAAAATGCTGACCAAGAATTAGAGAAGCAGTTTGAGATTTTTAAGAGCTGAATAAAGAGTCTCAAACCCATGATTCTGAGTTAACAAGCCATGGATAGAAAGCATTCCCTTCTCCATGGAATCTTCCTGACCCAGGGATCGAACTTGGGTCTCCTGCATTGCAGGTGGATTCTTTACTGCCTGAGCCATCAGGGCAGCTCAAACATTAAGTATAACATCTAATACCATTTGGTGATTTCCTTACTATCTACATGATCTCTCGATTTGATGTCATGTGCATGAGTGCATTCTAAGTCACTTTAGTCATGTCCAACTCTTTGTGACCCTATGAACCAGAACCCTCCAGGTTCCTCTGTCCATGGGATTCTCCAGGCAAGAATATTGGAGTGGGTTGCCATGACCTCCTCCAAGGGATCTTCACAACCCAGGGATGGAACCCGTATCTCTTACATCTCCTGTATTGGTAGGCGGATTCTTACCACTGGCACCACCTGGGAAGCCCATTTGATGTCATAGAAACATCCTAACTTCATTATGTCTCAAACAAAGTTCTTTATCTTTCTCCCTAGGGTCTCTCCCACCCACTTCATCTGTCATTTCCCATCTCTGAAATGAAACCTTTGAGATTCATTCTAAATACCTCCCAATCCCACCTCCTGCACCCCTACCCACCAACATGCACAATTCTATAAGTTTTATCTCCTAAATACCTTGTGACTCAGTTTCCTAATTCAAAACCCTTGAAGACCCTTCTTACTAATGCCTCTGACTCTCTGTTCACTGTACCTGGGAAGATCTGTTCTAAATGTCAGTCTAAATATGACTCGTTCATTCTGGTTTAAACTCATCACTGCTTCTCGTGCCACCCAAGACAAAATACAAGCTCTTTAACAAAGCTCTCTCCTTAGCCCCTCCCCATTCTCATTTCAAGTTCGGGTCTCTCTGCATGAGCCAAGGACCACCCTCTCTCCCATCTGGCCATCACACTTGCCCTTTCCTCTCCCCAACCCCTACCTCTGCCTCACCCCCTGTTCATCCTGTAGGACTTGGCTTCACTGCTAGCTTCTTTCAGGAAGCCTTCCCTGATGCTCAAAGTCTGAGATGGGCACCCAAAACATGTGCTTTCATCATTCCTCATGCCTCCCCTAGTGCAGCTCATTTCATGAACAGTTCGCTTGTCTCCAACCCCTACAAGTAGTTCCCCATCACTCTCCTGTTCAATCTTCCAAGCCCAGTGCTTTACAGAGTAAGCAATACATGCTGAACTAAATGAGGAGAACTGAGTGTTTGTAGAGAACGCCAAATATCACTTATCCCCATTTTTCCCCAGCTCAAAACTTAGCTTCCATTAAAGTCTGGCAAGTATCTCTGGAAAAGCAAACAGTCAATCCAATAAGATCTGCCTTTCGGTTTCTAAATGAGAGCTCAGTGGCGAGTGCAGGTGTCACCATGAAATGCCATGAGGTTTGAGTTAGTGCAGCGAGGGGTCCACATGAGGGGCTGTGAACTTACACAGGCAACAAGAAGTTCTAGAAGGATTAGGCCCTGGGAGCAGGGCCCTTCCCATTATCTTCTTTCCCATAACAGGACAGTAACCTGATGGCTTCCACCCCCCACCAATCGGAACAGAGTCCTCCATGTGAGTGGGCAGGCAGGGCACACATATCTGCTTCTTGGAACACCTTGGCACCGTGGTCTGCTCGGCTGAGTTTTATGACTAACTTCAATTACTGGGAAAGGAAAAAACATTTTCCTTCTTTCCAGCTTGAAATATCTCATCAAAGAAATGTGGAGACTATGGAAACCAGATTTGATTGGCAGCCAGCTCTTTGCTTCGATCACTTCTGCTGTTCTGCAGCTCTCTTTGGACAAAGGAGTTTGGGCTTTTCTGACAGCCTGATGGGTAATGACATAATTTTAATAATCCTCTCCCCGCAGGGGCAAAAGTAAAGAAGGAAACTTCATAATGAAATTACTGTGCCTCAAAGATGTGGTCGCTAGGTTCATCCTTTCTGCATTGTTCATGTCCAAGGCTCTGGAAACAATATGCGTATTTCAGGCATGCCTAACACTGCTGTTGGTGCTGTTTTCTGCACTGCCTTGAAGACCGGTGAGATCTGCAGAAGGCTGAGCCGAAAGTGTGAAGCTTTAGAACTGCTATCAGAATACACTCACTCTCAATTCAGCTCTGCTTGTCATGTAAAATCATGGGTCTAACTCTTCAAAAATTAGAAGACCCTTGTATTTTAGACTCTAATTTCCAATGTTAAGATCAGGGTGGGGAGAGATGCTTATCTCCCATTCTCAGTTGTCTGCATTCGGCAAGAGGGAAAAGGATGGGTAGAACGCTTCATCGGAGAAGGCAATGGCAACCCACTCCAGTACTCTCGCCTGGAAAATCCCGTGGACGGAGGAGCCTGGTGGGCTGCAGTCCATGGGATCGCTAAGAGTCGGACACGACTGAGTGACTTCACTTCCACTTTTCCTTTCATGCATTGGAGAAGGAAATGGCAACACACTCTAGTGTTTTTGCCTGGAGAATCCCAGGGATGGCGGAGCCTGGTGGGCTGCCGTCTATGGGGTCGCACAGAGTTGGATACGACTGACGCGACTTAGTGGTAGTAGTAGCAGTAGTAGTAGAAGAACACTTCATGCCTCTGTCTCTCTACTCTACACCCCACCTGTGTTTCTTTTCTGATCGACTGATGAGATTAGAAAATAAATAGGGTGACTCAACATCTTGGAGGTTTAGAGTTCAGGTAGATTTATCAACTGGGATGGTTTTGGCTGCAAATAACAAGCCAATGAAGGTGTCATAAGCATACTTGAGCTTAAGTAACAAGAAGCCCAGAGTCAGGGTGATCCAGCATTGGTGTGGCTGCTTAACATTGTCATCAAGGACCTGGGTGTTGCCCATCTGCCTGGTCTGCCATCCCCAGCATGCTGACCTGCCTGCCCTCATGACCTGCCCCACTCCAAACTTAGTGTCCTTAGGCAACAGTGTCCAAAGACAAAAAATCAGGCTGAGGAGGAATAAGAAGAAGAAAGTACCTTGCCACAGCATTTCTCTTTTAAGAGAGGAAAGGTCTTACCAACACTTCTTGCTGGTTTCCTCTTTAATCGCATTGGCCAGAATCAGGCGACACGATCACGGCTTCACTGTAAGGAAGGCTGGGAATGGGAGTGCCTGGCATTTCCAGCCTCTACCGTGGAAGACCAGCTCTGCTGACAAGAGAGGGTACCTACTGGTGTCAGGCAGACAACCATCAGTGCCTGTCCCGTGTGTTGGTTGGAGTCAGAGCAAAGGCCAGGTCAAGGCTGGCTCTCTAATTTAACCCCTTTCAGTAGGAAATTCAGCATCTGTACCTCCTCCTGTCAGATTCTTGTGTCTTATCTTTCTGTTAGTCCCAAGCTCAGAGCAAGGAGAAAGTCACGATTGCTTATCACCCTCAGACACTAACAGTCACTGCCAGGAACACTGTTGACAGTAGGAAAATAAACCAGGGCCCTCAGTTTCTTTATCTGCAAAGTGAGGGGTTTGCATGAGTGTCTCTGAAGCCCCTTCCAGCCCTGACGTTCTGTGGTTCTATGACTGTGCATTCAAATGTCTCCAAGCAGTGAATCAAATCACAAGTAGCCTAAGAAATGCAATGAAAGGAAACAATTTGACTCACATTGACTTACTCTGGCCTTAAGGAATCAAAACTAGTAAATAAGGATGAACTTTGATGCCAGTGTCAGTTTAATAAAAATAGGAACTTGTGACTATGCCCCAAGCCTGTTGTTCAGTGTAGCCATGTAATGGGCTGACAAGAGTTTAGGAAAATTGTTATTCGCTTGAAACTGAGTTTTGTAAGACAAGCAGAATGACAAAGCACCAAAAATGAGTCTCTCGTTCATCTCTGCTTTGAAATAATCTCTAAGTCTACCGGATACAGCCTGTATCCTGACAGGCTTGACATAGCTTATAAAAGTTCCTAGCATCAGCCTCTATTCACACATAATAATAACAGCTAATGTTTTTAGTCTTACTCTCTGTTCAATACATATTAAACACTTTCTTGTCATTGTCTCCTTTAACCCTCACAACAAGAATATTGCTCTAATGTTAATATCTCCATTTTACATGTGAAAAAACTGGAGTTAAGTAACTTGCCCAAGGTCACACAGAGAAATGTAATGAAGTTAGGATTTGAATTTAGGCAGTCTGTGTCCAGAGCCCATGCCCTTAACCACTATGTTATATTTCTCTGACAGTATCTAAATATTTTTAACATTTTTCTTTACATTTCTACTTCTACCCCTAATCTATAGGGGTCATTGTTTTTCTACCCACTAGTATTATATCTGAGGCTTCCCTGGTGGTGCTAGTGGTAAAGAATCTCCCTGCACTGCAGGAGATACGGGTTCAATCCCTGCATTGGGACAATATCCTGGAGGAGGGCATGGCAACCCACTCCAGCATTCTTGCCCAGAAAATCCTATAGACAGAGGAGCCTGGCAGGCTACAGTCTGTGGGGTCACAAAGAGTTGGACTGAAGCAACTGGGCACTTCACACATGCGGTATTATATCTGACAGCAAATAGACACTCAATAAATACTTAAAGAATGGATGAATGAATGAACAAGTGACTTCCTGTGCAGACTTTTCAATGTTCTTCAAACAGACTCTATTACACCACCACGCTGCTGTGCCCCACCTTATATAGCTCCCTCTGCCCAGCAGATTCCTACTAATCCTTTAGGCATGTGCTCAGATGTTGTATCCATGCTGTGTTCTTTCCATCCATCTTCCAAAGAGAAAAATAGGTCACATGGAAAACAAGTCACATAAGAAGGAACTAGAATCAGAATGACACAGGATTTGCCTGTTAATCAGATTAGCTAACAAAAGTCCCCAGGTCTCAATGGCTGAACACAATAAAATCACTCACCATCAGCAGAAGCTGAGGGCAGGGCTCTGCTATCATTAAGGGACAGAGGGTCCATCTTGTGATGACATCATCTTGGAGGTGTGGCCTGGAAGACCACCATGGATGGGAAAGAGCCAGCCTGGAAGCCAGTGCAAGCCTGAAGTAGGCACACCACTCCCACCCACACCCTGCCATAACTCAATCTCATGGCTCTGACCTAACTGCAAACAAGGCTGAGAAATGAGGCAGTCTTGCCCATGAAGAAGATGAAATAAATTTGATGAACACATAATATTCTTTTCACCAAAGCTCCTTCACAGTAATATGGAAAAATACCTTTGAAATTCTATTGAATAGTATCTTCATCTTAGCAAATTCTACACCCAGACACATTTTCAGTCAAGCATAAAAGTAGGATAAAGAAATGTTCAGGCATGCAACATCTCAAATGTGCCTGTTCTCAGGAAGCAACCAAGAAATATAAACAAGGAAGTCAATAAAGGAAGAAGAAAATATCAAATTCGGGAATGAGCAATCCAAGGCAGGAGAGAGTTGAAGAGAATCCAGAATAATAGTCAAAAAAGGCCCAGAGAACAGCAAACCCAAATTGAGCAGAAGGATATAAGGGGACCACATTTGAAGATGGGGAAAAGGGAAGGGGGCTGGTATATAAATGGACGACATACCACCCTGCTCCCTCATCTTCATCATAGAAAGTCAATAAACAACATCACAAATTTATAAATCTAGAAATTTCAATATAGGCATATTACTTAGAAATAGAGAAGTAAATGACAAATGGAACAGCTGAAAAAGAGTTGAAAAGTGTTACTCTAGGATAGTTGAACTTGGAAGTAGGGTGAGCTGAACTTGGAAATAGGGTGGGATACAGCCAGAGGATGCCATTTGTCATTCTAGCTCTTGGTAGAATATTTGAGATTTTAACCATGTAATGTTATTTTTTAAATAAAGAGGAAAAAGAGATAAAGAAGTTTTCATAATTTTTTCCTTCATCGTACCCAAAGCTCCCCCCACCAAGGACCTTGTTATGGCTTCAAAATGTCAAAGAGGGAAGAATGAGACAGGATAAATGCTCATTAATATGACACCTTCTTTGAACTCCAAACAGTATTTTTTTCACGTTCATCCAGTTCTTTCAATTCTTCAAAAAAAACACTGGCCAATGGTCCCATCAAATGGCCAACATCCACTGGATCATGGAAAAAGCAAGAGAGTTTCAGAAAAACATCTATTTCTGCTTTATTGACTATGCCAAAGCCTTTGACTGTGTGGATCACAATCAACTGTGGAAAATTCTGAAAGAGATGGGAATACCAGACCACCTGACCTGCCTCTTGAGAAACCTACATGCAGGTCAGGAAGCAACAGTTAGAACTGGACATGGAACAACAGACTGGTTCCAAATAGGAAAAGGAGTACATCAAGGCTGTATATTGTCACCCTGCTTATTCAACTTCTATGCAGAGTACATCATGAGAAACACTGGGCTGGAAGAAACACAAGCTGGAATCAAGACTGCCGGGAGAAATATCAATCACCTCAGATATGCAGATGACACCACCCTTATGGCAGAAAGTGAAGAGGAACTAAAAAGCCTCTTGATGAAAGTGAAAGAAGAGAGTGAAAAAGTTCGCTTAAAGCTCAACATTCAGAAAACGAAGATCATGGCATCCGGTCCCATCACTCCATGGGAAATAGATGGGGAAACAGTGGAAACAGTGTCAGACTTTATTTTTTTGGGCTCCAAAATCACTGCAGATGGTGACTGCAGCCATGAAATTAAAAGACGCTTACTCCTTGGACAGAAAGTTATGACCAACCTAGATAGCATATTCAAAAGCAGAGACATTCCTTTGCCAACAAAGGTCCATCTAGTCAAGGCTATGGTTTTTCCAGTGGTCATGTATGGATGTGAGAGTTGGACTGTGAAGAAGGCTGAGCACCAAAGAATTGATGCCTTTGAACTGTGGCATTGGAGAAAACTCTTGAGAGTCCCTTGGACTGCAAGGAGATCCAATCAGTCCATTCTAAAGGAGATCAGTCCTGGGTTTTCATTGGAAGGACTGATGCTAAAGCTGAAACTCCAATACTTTGGCCACCTCATGTGAAGAACTGACTCATTGGAAAAGACTCTGATGCTGGGAGGGATTGGGGGCAGGCGGAGAAGGGGACGACAGAGGATGAGATGGCTGGATGGCATCACTGACTCTATGGACATGAGTTTGAGTAAACTCTGGGAGTTGGTGATGTACAGGGAGGCTTGGCATGCTGCAATACATGGGGTCGCAAAGCATCAGACATGACTGAGCGACTGAACTGAATTGAACTGAATGGTCCCATCTTCCTGAGTAGTTTCAAGGGAAGAGGGGAAAACAGATGAGGCCATGAACACAGCCCCTGAAATATCACTAGTGACCACCACCCATGTCTGCCTCTCCTTCATCTTACCAAAAAAAAAATTAAAAATAAGACATTTTAGGCATTTTTCTGAAATCAATGTGCTCTATGTGCTCTTTATCTAGTTTGACGTGACTGTTTTGGTGATCACCCATAAGTATTGCCTTCCAAAGTGCTGGTACAGCTATCAGTCTTACCTGTCTAATTTCAATAATTCACTTTTAGTTTTTGTAGGCAACGTTTGTCCATTTCTTGGCTTTCTTGCTACCCTTCATGCTTCTAAAAGTTTACCAGCAATAGTTCTGCTGTTAGTTCTGTAAGATCTATTAGAATGTCATTTACTTGGTCCTAAATACTTGACAACCTAGACAGCATATTAAAAAGCAGAGACATTACTTTGCCAACAAAGGTCCATCTAGTCAAAGCTATGGTTTTTCCAGTAGTCACGTATGGATGTGAGAGTGGCCTATAAAGAAAGCTGAGTGCCGAAGAATTGATGCCTTTGAACTGTGGTGTTGGAGAAGACTCTCGAGAGTCCCTTGGACTGCAAGATCAAACCAGTCAATCTTAAAGGAAGTCGGTCCTGATTCATTGGAAGGACTGATGCTGAAGCTGAAACTCCAATACTCTGGGCACCTGATGTGAAGAACTGACTCATTGAAAAAGACCCTGATGTTGGGAAAGACTGAAGGAGGGAGGGGAGAGGAGAAGGGGATGACAGTGGATGAGATAGTTGGATGGCATCACTGACTCAATGGACGTGAATTTGAATAAGCTCTGGGAGTTGGTGATGGACTGGGAAGTCTGGCATGCTGCAGTCCATGGGGTCACAAAGAGTCAGACACAACTGAGTGACTGAACTGTAGGGGCAAGAAGTCATATAAAGAGCCTCAGAGCTTAGTACTTAGTTCATTTGAACCGAAGCATTTATCTCCTTAGGGTTCCCACAGCGCATTGACCTAACATCCATCATTGTTACATCTGTGTACAGTTTTTTCCTGCCTGAGACACAGTGAGCTTGAAGGTAAGGACAAAATCTTAGTTTATTCATGTCTGTAGGATTAAATACACAATTCAGAATATTCTATAATATTCTACATGTTCAACACATGTTTATTAAATAATGATTGTAAACTCATAGTTCATGGAAGAGACAAAAACAGCAAGTCTGATATGTTTCAAATTCAGGGAGGTACAAGGCTTTAGCATGTCACTCAAGATAAATTTTAATCTAGGAACACACCTCTTCCCTGTGCCCGCCTCGTTCTCTTTACTTACTTAAGAACAGAAATCTGGTTTCTAGATTCTGCCACTTGTTTTTTTCCATCATCATGAAAACAAGGGTATTCTCTTTCTTTGAACTGCGTGTGCTCACTTAAAAAAAAAATTTTTTTTTTTCTTGGAGTATAGCGGGCTTCCCAAGTGACACAGTGGTAAAGAATCCACCTGCCAGTACACGAGGTTTAAGAGATGTGGGTTCAATCCCTGGGTGGGGAAGATCCCCTAGAGTAGGAAATGGCAACCCGCTCCAGTAGTCTTGCCTGAAAAATTCCATGGATAGAAGAGCCTGGCAGGCTACAGTGCGTGAGGTTGCAAAGAGTCAGACATGACTGAGTACACACACACAAACACACACACATAATTGCTTCACAATGTTGTATTCATTTCTACTGTATAGCGAAGTGAATCAGCTATACATATAGCTATGCACATAGCTGAGCCACCAGGGAACCCCATATAAACATATACATATAACCCTTCTTTTGTGGATTTCCTTCCCATTGAGTCACCAAAGAGCACTGGGTAGGGTTCCCTGAACTATGCAGTAGCTTCTCATTGTGCTCACTCTTACAACTAAATTTAAATACCATAGAAAGGGTCCTGATTGGTTTCTGCTCTTCAGTTAATCCTTGTCTAAGGCCCCAGCTTGTAGAGGGTGATCAGACCCCCTCCTGGGGAGGGCACCTGTGTGACAATTCCAGCAGCATGGTTATTCTATGAGGCTTTTGTAATCAGAACCTCTCTCTGAGGATAGTTTACTGACACTGGAAGTTCGTCATGGTTACAGAGCACTTTGATTTCACAAAAATAAGAGGTCTTCTCTGCTGAGGTGGCAAGTGCTGTTTTGTTTAATCCAGATTAACTGGGGAAGAACCACAAGTTCAGTGTTAAAGAGCCAAGATTTCTCTCCCCTCGCTGAGCCAGCCTGCTCAGAAGATAGTGATACGTGTTTATAGTCACTGAGTTGAACTGAAGAGAAAGTCAAGCTGGAAGGCATTTGTCTTTCAAAACAGGCCACCAGAAGCAGGCTCCTGCTCTATCTGCCCATAGAAGTCCTCATATTCCCCACCCATGGGTCCTCTTGGTAATAAACAAATGCAGCTAAGAATTTTTATTTGGCATATTTATAAGAGCCTGATCAATGTTACCTAAAAAGAAAAATAAAAACAAAAAGGTGACCAAATCTGAGTACTGGGCTTTGGCTTCAGTCAGTACAATGCAGGCAAGAGCTGGGGTCCCAGGCTCAGACTAACTTTCTACACCCAAGAAACAACAGCGATTATATCAACCCTGGAACCTCAGTGGGAGAGTCAGTGTTTAATGGAAAAGTGCTCTCCTCACTGTTCTGCCCCTGAGCCTGGAGATTAGATGTCTGTGTTGCTATTTCATACCTGACAACAAAAAATATATATATATAAATGACATCCAGTGCTGACAAGAATGTGGTACAGATAATACATCAAAATTATGGAGATGCTGTAAATCGGTACAAATCTTTGGGAAAATAATTTGCTCATAGATCTTAAAAGTCATAGAAAGTTTCCTACCATCTCATTCCTGGAAATTTATCCTAGTGGGGGAAGAAAAGATCTAAAATTAGGATACAACTTTGCAAAGTGGACTTAATGTAGCATTATTTTACAAACTATTATAGCAACAGGAAATATCCTAACCATGCAAGGATAAGAAAGTGTTAGACCATGGTCCAGCCACACAATGGAAAAGTATTTATCAATGAAAATTATTATAAAGACTGTAGCATGTGGTAAAGCACCTCCAAAGTGCCTGCTAGGGACCCGGGCCGTGAATGGAGGCAGAGGTGTGTGGCAGCAGTGCTGGGCGATGGTGGGCATCCCTGGAACGGCCGCTTTCCAGCTTGGTGCTGACAAAAGGGTGCCAGCGATGCCTGGATCTCCTGTGGAAGTGAAGATACAGTCAAGATCCTCACCTCCCACCATGCCACCCCTTCCACCAATAAATCCCGGAAGACCCAAGCCCGTGTCATTCACTCCTACAGCATTGAGCAATGGCGTCAACCATTCTCCTCCTACACTTAACAGCCCCCCATCACCACCACAAAGATTCAACAGCGGTCCTGCCCCTTCCACATCATCTGCACTAACTAACCAACAGTTGCCAGCCACTTGCGGTGCTCGGCAGCTCAGAAAGTTGAAACACTTCCTCGCCACTCTGCAGCAGTTTGGCAATGACCTCTCACCTGAGACGGGGCGGGGGAGAAGGTGTGGACTCTTGTTCTAGCACTGGTCAACTCAACAGTAACAATTGAAGAATTCCATTGCAAGCTTCAGGAGGCTACAAACTTTCCTCTTTGTCCTTTTGTTATTCCATTCCTCAAGGCCAACCTGCCTCTGCTGCAGCGCGAACTGCTGCACTGCCCTTGGGCTGCCAAGCAGACCCCATCCCAGTACCTGGCTCAGCATGAACACCGTCTGCTCAACACAAGTATTGCATCCCCTGCTGACTCCTCTGAGCTGCTCATGGAAGTGCATGGAAATGGAAAAAGGCCCAGTCCAGAGAGGTGGGAAGAGAGCAGTTTTGAAAGAGAGGCAATTCCTCCTGAACCTCCTGCCAAGAGAGTGTGTACCATTAGCCCTGCTCCCCGGCACAGTCCTGCCCTCACTGTACCCCTCATGAATCTTGGGGGCCAGTTCCATCCTACCCCTCTGCCTCTTCAGCACTCCACCTTAGAAGATATCGCAACTTCCCACCTATATTGTGAGCCCAGCAAGATGATAGAACATCAAGAAGTTCGTGATAGACACCACAATCTTAGTCTAAATGGAGGCTATCAAGATGAGCTGGTAGACCACTTGACAGAAAGGGAATGGGCTGATGAATGGAAACATCTTGATCGTGCCCTCAACTGCATTATGGAAATGGCAGAGAAAACAAGGCGCTCCATGGCAGCCCTGTGGCGCTGTCAAGAAGCAGACCGTGAAGAACTCAACTACTGGAAAAGACAATTCAAGGAAAACACAGATGAGGAAAACAGGGAGTGAGGCGGTCTCCAGGCAGCACAGTCCTGGGAGCACAGATTCTCTCAGCAATGGTTCTCCGTGGGAATTCAACAGTAGGCTGGAACAGGATATGTATCTGTGGAGTTTTGGAAAAAGACTGAAGCTGTGAATAAGGTGAAAATTCAGGCCATGTCAGAAGTACAGAAAGCTGTTGCTGAGGCAGAGCAAAAAGCCTTTGAAGTGACTGCAACCGAGAGAGCTCGAATGGAGCAGACAATAGTGGACATCAAACGGCAGGCTGCAGAGGATGCCTTTCATAAACAAGCAGGAAGAGTCAACGGAGAGCTGCTGGAACTGTGGCCACAAAGCCAGTGAAACCTGCAGTGGCTGCAACATTGCACGACACTGCGGCTCTTTCCGCCAGCATAAAGTGCCCTTACAAAGGCCCTAGTACAAAAACCAGGACAAGAGGGCACCAGAAAAGAAAGCTATAATCTTATTTTTCTTATGAATACTGATATAAAAATAACAAATAAACTGAGCAATTGAATCCAGCAACATACTAAACAAATAATATACCATCGCCAAGTTGGGTTCATTCTAGAAATACAAGGATGATTCAGTAACAGGAAATAATCTGTTCATATAATTCTCCATATTAATAGATCAAAGGAGGAAAAACACATGATGTCATCTCAACATAGGCTGCAAAAGCATGTAATAAAATAAATATAATAGTTATTCCCAATTAAAAATATTTAAATTCTTAGTAAAATAGGAAAAATAGGTGTTTTCTCAATTATCTGTATATCTACACATACATACGTAGCTATATTGAGCTTTAGTTATTTAGAACTATAAGAATGCAGCAACAGATGAACTGATGAGTTCCTTAAAGACTAACTGAGTGCAATGACTATTTAAAGGTTCAAAGGCAAATCCTGTTCTGATCTTTGCAGATTGTACCTTTAGGTACAAGTTACTTTACGTCTATACTCATTAGAATGCTTTGAGCTGCAAATTATTCCCCTTCTCAATATTTTCCAATAGCTTTGCTTTATGCAGATAACAATTCCACATGTTCCATGAACCCACATATTCTCACCATTGCCTCCTTCTTACCACCAATCTCCATCTCATTCACCTATACCAGTAATTTGGGTTTTTCCTAAAGACATACCAAGCACATTTCTGCCTTGGGACCTTTGAACTTGCTGTTTCCCCTGTCTAGAAAGTTCTTTCCTCAAATGTTTTAATGGCCCACTCCCTCACTTTATTCACTTGCCTGACCAAATAGCAAGCCTCTCAGATATATGACCCCCAATCAACACTTCCTGTCTTCTTACCCTGCTGGATTACCTGATATCATTCTATGTATTCATATGTGTACTGGTTTTTTTCTGTTAATAGAAATTTTGTTTCATGAGGATAGGCACTTTGACCATATTGTTTAGGACAGCGCCTGGCACATAGTAGCTGCTAAGTAGGCAGTAGGTTAAGTGAATTGTTGAAATAAAGAGGAAACTATGACTCACACATATTTAAACAATTAAGAAACTTATTATCTCACAAAGCTAAATCCCCAAGGTAGGACTAGGTCCAGGAAATAGTAAAGCTCTTTTTCTCTTTCTATGAAACTCCCTATGGTCTTCCCCCTTTAGCACGCCTGCTTTATCCTTAGAAAGAGGCTGCCCACATGGTCACAAGATGGCTGCAGCGGCACCTAGAGCGACATGCTCTCTCTTTCATGTCCATTTGAGAGAGAACAAGACTCTCCCCTTATACCAGTCAGAGTTCTCTCATGTTCACACATAACATTAACCATCATTCCTCACCCACTGTGAAATTAAAGTCCTTCCCTTCCATCTGATTGAGCTCCCTTTGTTCACGTGCCCACCCCTGACCAACAACTGAAAAAGAGGATTGAATTCCAATTTTGGCTCACATGAATGAGGACCTATCCCTGGAGAAGGGCTAGAGTGAGCCTCTACTGTCTCACAATGGAGGAGTTTCAGGAGGAAGAAGTAGGTGAATCCTTGTCCTAAACAGACAACCAACCAAGAACTATAATCTCCGACTTCAGAGAACTCCCAAGCCCAGGAAACCCTTTCTGACAGAGTAACTAGCCTCTCGGGATCTTGAAACACAGTTAGAGCTGGACATGGAACAACACACTGGTTCCAAATGGGGAAAGGAGTACGTCAAGGCTGCATATTGTCACCCTGCTTATTTAACTTATATGCAGAGTACATCATGCAAAATGCTGGGGTGGATGAAGCACAAGCTGGAATCAAGATTGCTGGGAGAAATATCAGTAACTTCAGATATGCAGATGACACCACCCTTATGGCAGAAAGCAAAGAAGAACTAAAAAGTCTGTTGATGAAAATGAAAGAAGAGAGTGAAAAAGTTGGCTTAAAACTGAACATTCAGAAAATGAAAATTATGACCTCCAGTCCCATCACTTCATGGCAAATAGATGGGGAAACAATGGAAACAGTGACAGACTTTATTTTCTTGGGTTCCAAAATCACTGCAGATGGTGACTGCAGCCACGAAATTAAAAGATGCTTGCTCCTCGGAAGTAAAGCTATGACCAACCTAGACAGCATATTAAAAAGTAGAGACATTACTTTGCCAACAAAGGTCCATCTAGTCAAAGCTAAGATTTTTCCAGTAGCCAGGTATGGATGTAAGAGTTGGACCATAAAGAAAGCTGAGTACGGAAGAATTGATACTTTTGAACTGTGGTGTTGGAGAAGACTATTGAGAGTCCCTTGGACTGCAAGGAGATCCAAACAATCTATCCTAAAGGAAATCAGTCCTGAATATTCATTGGAAGGACTGATGCTGAAACTGAAACTCCAATACTTTGGCCACCTGATGTGAAGAACTGATTCATTGGAAAAGACCCTGATGCTGAGAAAGATTAAAGGTGGGAGGAGAAAGGGAAGACAGAGGATAAGATAGTTGGATGGCATCATTGACTCGATGGACATGAGTTTGAGGAAGCTCCAGGAGTTGGTGATAGACAGGAAAGCCTGGCATGCTGCAGTCCATGGGATCGCAAAGAGTTGGACATGTCTGAGCAACTGAACTGAACTGATGTCTTGAGTAAAGTACCACTCGTAGACAGGAGAGCTGTCTCAAAACTTTTCCTCCTGGGAGAGACTAAGCACTGGGGGAAAGAGAGTCAAATATAACCCTTTCTTGAGGGAAGGAGATGGAAACAGCAGTGCAAAACACATTTCACCAGAGAGCATTTTTCACAAATCAGTATCAAAACATGAAGCATCTACAAAATACCATATTCCTCCACAGTAATTAAAGGTCATATCCTTCCTATTCAGGCAGTATGAAGAAAGGCAGCATTTCAACACAGGAGAAAGTATTTTGTCAGCAAAATCAGCCAGGTTGTAAGTTACTGAGAATATATCACCAGGCAGATACCTACACTCGTAAACCAATAGTTCCACTGAAAGTTGCTTTGGTCACAATTCTGACATTAAGGTGATTTCCTAGCAAAGAGAGTCCCAAAGAGACATTGAAAAACATCTGAAGTATTGTCTACCATTTCAACAATGTTACAACATCCAACGTAACCTGCTGCGAAAGCACAAATCAGCTTCTAATGTAGCCTCCCTAGAAAATGTTTGATCATTTTTTACAGTGACTCCTTTTGCAGTGAGATGCTTTACATCTCATATAATTATTTTCTTTTTGATTAGCTGTTGAGTTGTCACTAACTATATTAAGCCATTTTGGGGTGAATATTTCACATGCCTTGAACATGCTATTTTCTCAATATCCAATACATCCAAACTATTGTAAGCTGGCCTCCTTCTCAACCCTTGGCACTGGAGGCTGCAAACAACCGTAGCAAAGGCACATATTTTGTTTCTAACACAAAAAGAGTAAGGCTCTGAGTAAAACTTTCTTGCTTCTAATTATCTTGCAAGGGTATCTTCTTCAAAAGGGCTACTGTTTGCAAGAAAGCAAAAGAGACACAGATGTGTATAGTGGACTTTTGGGCTCAGAGGGAGAGGGAGGGGGTGGGATGATTTGGGAGAATGGCATTGAAACATGTATACTATCATGTAAGAATCGAATCGCCAGTCTATGTCCGATGCAGGATACAGCATGCTTGGGGCTGGTGCACAGGGATGACCCAGAGAGATGTTATGGGGAGGGAGGTGGGAGAGGGGTTCATGTTTGGGAACGCATGTACACCCGTGGTGGATTCACGTCAATGTATGGCAAAACCAATACAGTATTGTAAAGTAAAATAAAGAAAAAATAAAGATTAAAAAAAAATTTTTTAAAAAAAGAACATAGCTTAATCTTTGTAGGGTTAGAAACGCTATAATTTCAGAATTAAAAAGTATTGAAAAAAAAAGGGCTACTGTTTACTCACATGACATGGGTCTAAATATTATCCAACATTTGTAAGCTATTTCATGAAAAAAACATCCACCAATTTTGTAATAAATGAGAGGGAATTAGAGAAGATTTGAAGACACCCAACATTGCCAGAAAATTTACTTAGCCAGAAAATTTGATACAAGTTGCCCCAGAACACAACCAGCGAGGGACAGAGCTGGAGAATCCAGCCCAGGTCTTCATCCTCTGTAACAGGGCTCCCGCCACAGGAAGGCTCGCCCCTCAGCCAGGCAGCCTCGTCCCTTTCTGGTGTACCCTTCTGTACACATAGTGGGCTTCTGCTCATGTGCTACAACAAGGCACAAATTCAGCTCTAAGTTTTCTTTCATCCAAAGAGAACTCCTAGTGAAGATTTAAACATCCATAAGAGATATACGTATATATCCCATAAGGATATATACAGAGATATCCAACCTAAAGTGGTTCAAAAGAATCACAGCTTTTCCTAGTTCAGATAGGACTGAAACTATATATTAGTAGAGAAACTAATCCCTAGGTCTGCTTGATTTTATCCGACAGAAATCAGGGACCAAGTTCAGCCAAACTACAGAAAGCAGAGAGTCAGACTGAGGCAAGATTAGGAGGTTTCCAAGACTGCTCTGGGCTTCCCTTGTGGCTCAGTTGGTAAAGAGTCCACCTGTGATGCAGAGACCTAGGTTTGATCCCTGGGTTGGGAAGGTCTTCTGGAGAAGGAAAGGCTACCCACTCCAGTATTCTGGCCTGGAGAATTCCATGGACGCTATAGTCCATGGGGTCGCAAAGACTCGGACACTGCTGAGCGGCTTTCACTTTCACTTTTCACTTTCAGGACTGCTCTAAGGCAAGGGGCTTGAGAGGCTGTAGACAAAGTGAGTTGGGAAATGAAGCAGGAGTCTGAACTGGATGAGGGAATGCGGACAAGGGAGAGCTAACAGGCCATGGAGTGCTTGCAGCAAGGGCCAGGTCATATTTGTCTCTGAATCCCAGCTTCCGGCATAGTCAATGCTCATCAGTACATACTGAATTTATGACGTATGAAAGAAAAGGATGAATGAATTCATATACACCATGAATGTACACACACACAGATAATGGGGGGGGCTTATACACTAGAACATAGGATCATCGTTAGACAAAATTCACCATTATTATTCATCCTTGTTAATTCTTGTCTCAGATGGATACTTCTTTGCTTCCTTTGCTCTGACCCTTTAAAATCTAAGACTTTGACGCTCAAACTCTGCTTTCTGGGGAACCCAAGCAAGGGCAGGTAAGGCTGCTGGAAGGCTTCTAGAGAAGAATCTCCCCTCTAGGGGAAAGAGACCTATAAAGAGAAATTGTTCTTTCTTCTTCTGGATGCAGTAACATGAAGACATGATGCCTGGAACTGAGGCAGCTATCTAGTAAGCAAGAGAAAAGTTTGTGAAGGAAAACCAGCGTGTTAAGGACAGTGGTGTGATAAGATCAAAGTCATTGCATCCAACCTTCAGACTTCTTATTATGTGAATTTATAAATATTTTCAGTATTTAAGCCATTGTTAGTCCAATTTTCTGTTAGTTGCCGCCCTATTCCACCTGTTACAATGAGACCAGCAGAGTGGGATCCCTCACCTGCCAGCTGTAACTCACAGGATGTTGTTGCAACAAGAAGGTAGCACTGAATTCACTTAAATTGAAATAGTCATGTATTTAGGTCAGGAAGTTCAGAAGCACAAGAACTTAGGAGGGTTCGTAAGTATATTGCTGACCAGCTAATTTAGGAGGACCTGATGTAAACAGAGATAAAATCTAAGCCTCATTTCAGCCAATAATCTGACCCCCTCTTCTTTTTTATTGAGAAATCAATAAAACTAATTCATGTAAAGTGGAAAGGGGAAGTGTTAGTCACTCAGTCATATCCGACTCTTTGGGACCCCATGGACTGTAGCCCACCAGGCTCCTCTATCCATGGAACTCTCTAGGCAAGAATACTGAAGTGGGTCGCCATTTCCTTCTCCAGGGGATCTTCCAGACCCACGGAAGGAGCCTGGGTCCCCTGCATTGCAGGCAGACTCTTTACTGTCTGAGCCACCAGGGAAGCCCACACAGAATGGTTTGCAGTTTGTATTTGTTGATCTTACCTTGTACCAGCCACTATGTTAAGCACTCTACCTATATTATCTATTTGATCCTCAGAACAATCCTATGCAGTAGGGAATATTATCATTTTCATTTTATAAATGAGGAAAGGCAAGCTGAAAGGAACCGTCAGACTTCCATCTTGCTATAAATTTCTTCTCTGTTATAATCTCATCCTTTGATATAAATGTTAATGAGTAATGAAATACACAAATATCAGAACGCAAGAGAAGAAAGACAGGAAAGCAAGAGACTTCAATAACCCAGTCTTAGAAAAAGTTAGCTCTTTGGCAAGCAAAGCCAACATGTTCAGAGCCTAGAATAAGCTAATATGGAAAAACCCACTTTACCTAAGTTTCTTCCAACTCCATTATTCAGTTTCTCTCCAGCAGGCTCTGAGTGGGTTTCTATCTCACCTCTTCCATGACTAGGTACTGGGAAGGTTTCCTTAGAAAGAATACCTACCTATTAACAAAAAAAATTTCCAGTCATTTCCAAAGTTTCCCCTAGAGAATTAATCTTCTTCTAATTCATGTTCATAAGCTGCCAATCAGATGTCATCAATAGTAATGAAACCCATATCATTAAAATATAAAACTTTGAAAAGCCCATCTCTAAAAAGACAACAAAAGACATGTTTGTTTACTTTAGAAAAACATAGTAACTCTGCGCTAATTAGTCAACTTCCCAACTAAATCAGAATTCCTATTATTCATGACATTTGATCAAAGGAAAATACTAAGACTGCAGGTGGCTTATTTCTCCACAATCTTTTCCCTGGTAGTTAAGCCAAACAGAAATTTCATTACCTGGTTTCTAGTTACACAATAATGAGCCAGACTGTTCTGAAATCTCAGAGATCACAGCCAAGGGTTTTTGAGAGGGGTTGTCGATGAGTCAGGAAAATCAGAAAATAATAGTAATGGGCAATGGTTTTTAGGAATAATTTGTCAAGTGGAGCGGAAAAGAAAAGGTTGTAAGTAGGGATTTTTCAGGGCAGTAATAGAATTGCATAATCTCTCCTCTTAGGAACTCGTCACTCAAATTCACTAAGGTTCCAAGATGGCTTTAGGATAATGTGGTATCCTAGTAAGTTTTCCAGTTCCCTGTAAGGAATATTCTATAGAAGTCTTCATCACTTAGTCTGTTTAGAAAAGCAATAATTGTTGCTTAGAGGTTGCTTCTTTGACTCATTCTCCTTATGGGACATGAAGAAATATATACAAAAAACTCCTTATATGGAAGTTTCATTTGATGATGAGAGGAAGAGCTGCAGGACTACAGATGCCACACAGAAACATGCCAACAAAGACATCAGAGAGGAATTTAAGACCCAGATAAACTCATTTAAGCATATTTATGCATCTAAATGGTAAAGAATCTGCCTGCGATGTGGGAGACCAGGGTTCAATCCCTGGGTTTGGCAGATCCCTTGGAGGAGGGAACAGTAACCCACTCGAACATTCTTGCTTGGAGAATTTCATGGACAGAGGAGCCCGGCAGGCTACAGTCGATGAGGTCGCAAAGAGTCGGACACGACTGAGCAACTAACACACACACACACACGCACCTACTTGAAAAATGATAATCAAGAACACTGACAGACAAGTGGAATCATATCATGCACTTTACATACATCATCTGTCCCAACAACAGCCCCATAAAATTGGTGATGTTAACCCCTTTTTACAGGAAGAGAGAATAATAAACTACCAAGAGTAATATTTAAAATTTTAGATATCTCAATCATTGTCTGTCCTATGTACATATTAGTTTGTACTTTGCTTCAGATGAGAATTTTGAAATTAAAGACTTTCTCACATGAAATCGTTGAGAACAAGAGTAATACTGGAATGCACATGAGGAACACAGACTTTTTTCTAGACCACAGATTCTCAAACTCTGATCTCAGGATCCCTTTATTCTCTAAAAATTATTGAAGACTCCCAGGAGCTTTTGTTTATGTATGTTCTAACTATTAAATCCTTTCATTTCTACCTTTCACCCTCATTTCATCTTTTCATTCTCATTCATGGCACATATCCATAGATATACTTTAATGTTCAACTACTAATCAGTTCTAAAATAACAATAAAAAGCTAATTACATGTTAACATAAATAACACGTTTTGTGGAAAAAAAATATATTTTCCCAAAAAAAGTAGTAAGAAAAACTGCTCTGTTTCACTCATTTACAAGTTGCTCTAATAGCTGGCATATAAAAACATCTGGATTCTTAAAGGTACTTTTATATTCAATCTGTTGTAACAGATTGTTTATGTTGACGTATATGAAGACAAGCTAGTCTCATAATGATACATAGTTGGGAATGAGAGAAATATTTTAATACTCTTCAGATGTTTATTTTTAACATTTTTTAAATTATAGTTAATTTATAATGCTGTGTTAGTTTCCAGTGTACACCCAAGTTATACATGGGTGTATACAGCTACTCTCTTTCAGATTCTTTTCCATTGTATGTCATTATAAGATACCGAATATAATTCCCTGTGCTGGGTCTTTGATCATTTATTGATTCCATATATGGTAGTGTGTGTATGTTAATCCCAAATTCTTAATTTATCCCTCCCCTCCCCCATACCCCTCCTTGCTTTCCTCCTTAGGTAACTAAAAGTTTGTTTTCTAGGTCTGTTAGTCTATTTCTGTTTTGTAAAGAAGTTCATTGGTATTAATTTTTTAGATTCCACATATAAGTGATACCATATGATATTTGTCTTCCTTCGTATGACTTGCTTCAGTTAATATGATAATCTCTAGACCATACAGTTTGCTGCAAATGGCATGATTTCATTCTTTTTATGGCTGAGTAATATTCCATTATGTGTGTGCATATTCATTCATATATAATATATGCAGCATTTTTTATCCATTCATCTGTTGATGGATATTTAGGTTGCTTCCATGCCTTGGCTATTATAAATATTGCACTGTGAACACTGGGGTGCATTTATCTTTTCTAATTAGGGTTTTCTCCAGATATATGCCCAGGAGTGGGACTGCAGGGTCATACGTTAGCTCTATCTTTAGTTTTTTAAAACAGCCTCCATATTCTTCTCCATAGTGGCCATATCAATTTACATTCCCACCAACAGTGTAGGAGAGTTCCTGTTTCTCCACACCCTGCTCAGCAATTATAATTTATAGACCTTTTAATTATGCCAATCTGACTGGTGTGGGGAGATACATTACTATAGTTTTAATTTGTATTCTCTAATGATTCTCTTTTAAGTGTAATTAGGTCTCAGTTGTTGATTTTAGTTTTTATTTCCATTACCCTAGAAGATGGATCCGAAAAAAGAAAATATTACTGTGATGATAAAGCATATTCTTTGGTACTAAACCAAAGCTCAACAAATCGTAGTTTCTTTAAGGTTGGTCTGTAACATAGAATCTGAAACTACATCAATGAACTTTTTGTAGTGAGTTACATTAAAATCCATTTGTCTCTCTTGCACTTCAAATAGTTTACCCAGGCATGATATCCTGATATACTGCATTGGTGATTTAGAAAACATTAGTTGACTGAATTGTGCAAATGTTCTGAGTGTTCATAAATTTCATCATACAACATAAAAATAAAATCGCATTCATTAATTTAACCAGCACTCTGATCAGAATAGTCTTTAAATTTTTTGGAAGCTGACAAGCTCACAGTAGTGGATATGTTTTCCAAAATTCTAATTTTCCCTTAAAATCTCAAATTTCATTTTGCCAACCAACACTATCAGTTCCTTGAAGTGATAGGTTCACTTGAAATTTTTGGCAGAAAATATATGCCAAATACCCAGTGCTAAGGAACCACAATTGGTCTTTCACTCTTTCAAGTAAAAACGATGCCCCATGAAAAATCAGCTAATTCAACTCCCAACTCAGTCAAACAAGTGCTACTTCTCAAGATAATCATATTTCAATATGTAACAGAAGTGCTGTATATACACTTTCCATATCATCACACAAATATTAAAATTGTTCAAGGAATGAGAATCTTCCTGAGGATTTTAGTAAAATTTACCATTTTTACTGCTTTATGAATGACATTCTTAATTGAAACTAGCATTATTTTTTAAACTGAGTGAAAATTTCAATTACTACTACTATGGTTTGATGTACACTGCTTTAATTCAGCGCTTTTATCTGCCAGCACTTTCATCTTCCATTGATTTTACACTACCAGTGGAAATGTCAACATAGTGAAAAGAGTGAATAACATCTGAATATTATTCTGAAAATAGTTCTTACCTTGCAGATTCCTAAAAGGGTCTCCGTGTCCATGAGACACTGCCCTACAGTCTTTGAGAAGCACTGCTCTACAAACACAATAGACTAAAGCTGGACTAGAAAGATGGAGATGAGGGAGAAAGAAAGAGAGAAATTTGATTTTTGGTTAATTACTACAAATCACTATCATTTTTCACCTAAACTTATTAATAGTAGTATTAATGAAAAACATCTCAATATCTTTTTAATGGGGCAAGCACCAACTTGCATTCATGTTTATGAAGTCAGTAACATATTGACCGGCATCAATTACCAAGATTTCTCCCTGAATCTCAAAATCAAATTCTTAAGCTTTCAGGCAAAGCTGTTTTAATTGAAAGAATTGTCTATATATTAGATTATTAATCTGTAAATGGTGTTGGTGATGGACAGGGAGGCCTGGAGTGCTGCAGTTCATGGGGTCGCAAAGAGTCAGACACGACTGAGCGACTGAACTGAACTGAACTGAATGCTGTTGCGTTTTATTTAAGTTTCAAAAATGTTTTGCCCTGCAATATGGTCAGTTCACAATGATTTGTGATATGGTATTGGGAGTTGCAAAGAACTTCAGTTTACTCTATCAGTGAGGTGGCCAGAAAATTGAGCAGCCAAACTGGTATATGGAAATTATATTCAGTCCTTCCTCTTCTTAAATTCATTCAATAACTTTGGATAGTTTGGGGAATAAAATCCAAATGTTTTATTGCAACTTGAAATTATGTGTTATCTAGCCCATAACTCCCTCACCTTCCTCACCAGCCTCACCCAATACTCTCTCTTCTCTCTAGACATCCATATTCTCAAGGGTTTACTCTAGGTAAAAACCTAGCTTGTCAGGCTGAATTTTAAAATTCTACATACATAAATGATAGACTATATATACATATGTAGATATATCTAGCTTTATATATATATTATTAAAACTCAACATTCAAAAGACTAAGATCATAGCATCCAATCTGATCACTTCATGGAAAATAGATGGGGAAACAGTGGAAACAGTGAGAGACTTTATTTTCTTGGACTCCAAAATCAGAGGCTCCAAAATCCACTGCAGATGGTGACTTCAGCCATGAAATTTGCTTGCTCCTAGGAAGAAAAGATATGACCAACCTAGACAGCATATGAAAAAGCAGAGATATTACTTTGCCAACAAAGATCCATTTAGTAAAAAACTATGGTTTTTCCAGTAGTCATGTATGGACGTGAGAGTTGGACCATAAAGAAGGCTGAGTGCCAAAGAATAGATGCTTTTGAACTGTGGTGTTGGAGAAGACTCTTGAGAGTCCCTTGTACTGCAAGGAGATCAAACCAGTCAATACTGAAGGAAATCAACCTTGAATGTTGATTGGAAGGACTAATGCTGCAGCTGAAACTCCAATACTTTGGCCACCTAATGTGAAGAGCCAATGCTGGGAAAGATTAAAGGCAGGAAGAGAAAGGGATGACAGAGGATGAGATGTTTGGATGGCATCACTGACTCAGTGGACGGGTTTGAGCAAGCTCTGGGAGATGGCGAAGGACAGGGAACCCTGCCATGCTGCAGTCCGTGGGGTAGCAAAGAGTTGGACACAACTGAGCAACTGAACAACAGAAACACTATATTACTATATGTCATAGATTTTACATGTTATATTTGAAAAAGAGAGAACCTTAATCTTATTGGACGTCCCTTGTGGCTCAGATGGTAATGAATCTGAGTGTAATGCAGTGTTTGATCACTGGGCAAGGAAGATCCCCTGGAGAAGCGACTGGCTATTCACTCCAGCATTTTTGCTTGGAGAATTCCATGGACAGAGAAGCCTGGCAGGCTCAGTCTTATTAATTTTTTCCTTTTCTTGAGAAAATATATTTACATTGTTTTAAAAGCAAATC
The DNA here is from genome assembly GCF_023091745.1 of Budorcas taxicolor. NCBI lineage: Eukaryota > Metazoa > Chordata > Mammalia > Artiodactyla > Bovidae > Budorcas > Budorcas taxicolor. Next base: position 73,841,142 of record NC_068919.1, read on the forward strand.
AACATTAGAAGTCTAACTCCCACCCTGTCCCCCACTCATGCAGTTCTGCCCTCACTCACTACAGGGAACCATTTATATTAATGTCTTACTTATCCTTACAGTATTTCATTAGGCAAATACAGAGAAATACCACTCAAAATCTTATTTTCTCCTCTGTTTTTTTTTTAAGTAAGCTTACTGCATAAACTCTTTCCAGTATTGCTTTTTCCATCCAATAATATGTCCTAGAGATTTCACCTTATCACTTCATAGAGATCCCCCTCATCCTTTATTACCAGCTACATGCCATGCCATGGTATCGTCCTTTATTCCCCTATTGCTTCAATGTCTCCAATCTTCTGCCACCACAAACTACACTTTCATTAATAACTGAACACATACATGAATGTTTCTTTTTCTAAGGTTTTAATGTGTGGTTTATTTCACTTGTATTTCATCTGTGTAGTTAGCATTTTAGTTTTGCTTTTAGTACTTATTTACATTCATGTGCACAGAGTTTAAAAATAGCATCTTTTGGGTGTGTGATTTTTTTAACCAATTTTTATTTGAGTATAGTTGCTTTACAATAATGTGTTAGTGTCTGCTGTAGAGCAAGGTGAATCAGTTATATATATACATACATTGTCTCTTTTTTAGATTTCCTTTCCAATTAGGTCACCGCAGATCATTGAGTAGAGTTTCCTGTGCATCCTTTAAAATTATGGTTTTCTCCAGATATATGTCTAGGAGTGGGATATATGAAAGCTGTATTTTTACTTTTTTAAGGAGCCTTAATACTGTTCTTCATAGTGGCTGCTTCTTAAACCTAGACTTTCACCGCCTGATCAGGAGGAAAGTATAAGCATACTTGTATTCTGATCCCATAGTCAACAACTTGATCCCTCTAGCTTCTAATGTTTCATCCTAGAATTCTAAGGAGACCAATTTGTGTCTCTGTCTCCCTTTGTCTTTCTCTTCTAAGGGCACCTGACATTGGTTTTAGGTTCCAACCTAAATCCAGGGTGATAGCACTCAAGATCCTCAACTTAATTCCCTCTGCAAAGATCCATTCCATGTAGGGTTACATTCACAAGTTCTGGCTGGATATATCCTTTGCCTCTGGACAAGTGACAGTGAAGGCCTGATGATCAAAAATAATGTGATACAACTTGACCTGAATAGGAACCTACTCCAATGGAGCTAATAAAATAAACATTACCTTTTTATTTTTTTTTCTTAAGAGTTGGCAGTTTCTACTAAGCAAGAGACTCTAAGACTGCCTCTTTCCCACATCAGCTGAAATTACTGTTAACCATACAATCCTGTCCCTGGAAGCCTTGCCTCCTATCCACCCAAAAAATTAAAACACAGTTTTAAGTAAAGTTGATCAGAAAGTTGGACAAAGGCTCTTAGGAATAACTACAAAGCAAGGCCACTCACGATTGAGGGCACTTTCCTAATAAAAGGTAAAAAGTGACTCTTTCAAAAGACAAAGAATATATTCACATGAGAGTGGAGAATAGGAGCCGGGCTGAAACTGAGGAACATATTGACCTAAATGAAATGGAAACATGTGTAAGGATGGATGCTGCAGATGCAGTAGCAATTTCCCAAGCAGAAGAATGAGTCATTTGGCCAACTGAGATGTTAGGACACTAAGACATAAGGACATGCCCGTGGCATTCAGGAAATCACACTGAATTAAACTCATGAGATACACACCAAGTTAGACAGGCATGATTCTTAGGGCACTCAAATGACTATAGATTTTTCATCCTGGCATTTCCCATAAGAGAAACATTCCAGTTTAGTAGAGACCAAACATGAATGCCAAGCAGCACTCTTGAGCCTTGGGAGGACCCCAACCTGGGACCCCAAGGCTCACCTTCAGGGTGTGTCCCCAGAAGTGGACAAAGTCATGGAATCCCATGGCCAGCTTGACTTGTTGGCAGCAGAACACAATTGCCATGAGGGCCTTCTAGCCTGAAGCATCTTTATCATGTGTCAGGATGCTTGAACAGCCTGGCTGTCACCCTAGGGAACAACCATCACCATCATCATCCTCTCAAAGGTCAGACTGCTGGAGGGAACACATGCTGGGGAAAACATGTTTTCAAATGGGTTGACAATCACAAAGCACAAACCCAACACCAAATGATCCATCCCTAGTACCCCTCTAGGCCACTCACACCAAGTTATGTCCTCCTTGCTGCTAGTACTTTCCAGAAACCCCAAGCCCAAATCTTCACCCAGTGGCTTGGCTTCAATTTGCTCTATCTGCTCAGCAGAGGGACGGAACCCTACAGGCATATAAATATGAAGAGAAAAGAAACCTTTCCATGATGATGGAACAACAGAGTCAGAACAACAGCAACAAACTTGTCCTAAAAGGTAACTGTCACCAAATAGTTTTCTGTGCCCCTAACATACTGTTGGGAGTATGAGAGGTTTTACTCAGCACTTAGGGAATCAAAGTGAGTCAACTGTTAACTTCCCTTAATTCAGCTTGGTGGAAGGCATACAGAAAATCTATTAAGATAGATTTGGGTATGTAGAAGTGGGGTCCTGCCATAACAAACATGAGCATGGTCTTGGAGCCTGGAAGACTTTTGAGGCACATGAGAGAGAAAACCTAAATTGACTCCAATAGACTGTTAGTAGAAGAGACTTGAAGACACTGTTTGTTAAGGCTCTGAAGGAAGTGAGGAACAAGTTACTGGAAACTGGAGAAAGGGAGATGCTTGCAGTGCAGTGGCAGAAAGCTTCACAAAGTTGTCTCCTGCAGTTACATGAAAAAAAAAAAGTAAGGATTGACCTTGGTTATTTAGCCAAAGAGATTTCCAAGCAAAATAAAGAAGATACCATCTGGCTTCTTCTTGCCATTTGTACAATAGTAAAATGCACTGGGAGACCAGTGAATTGGAGGGGGGGATGACTATTAAATCAAGAACCAGGACTTAATGACTTTTTAAAATTATTAGACTTTTTGTATGTTGAAAGATGCTAAAATTAAGAAATAGCTTCCTTGCACTGTCAGGAAAATGTGGCACAGGAAAAAAAAAAAAAAAGCCAAGAACGTGACTATACACCTTTTGTTAAAATCTCAAGACAGATCAGAGTTGCAGAAGAGTATTCAGTCACACAAAATGTCCTCTCAAGACACCAAGGCTGTGTCTCCCAGATTCTCTTAATCACACCAGTCATTGAACGAAACCAAGAATCCAACCCAGGGATTGAACCCAGGTCTCCCGCATTGCAGGCAGATTCTTTATCAGCTGAGCCACCAAGAAAGCTCAGTGGGGATCTTAGAAGCCTCCTATCTCAGCCATTGCACCAGGGGCACAGGTAGAGAAGGGCTACCTCACAAAGATCTGAGCGTGGATTCATTCAATGAAATGAACCCCGGTCCTAGTGGAATTCAAGGAAGACCCATTATGTTTTCAAAAAAGTTATTTTAGCAAAAGTACTGCCAGATTGGACTGAAGGAACTAGAGATTAACCCCTAGTGGCTCAGTCGGTAGGGAATCTGCCTGCAATGCAGAAGACCACCTGTGGCATAGAAGACCTGGGTTCGATCGCTAGATTGGGAAGATCCCCTGGAGGAGGAAATGGCATCCCATGCCAGTATTCTTGCCTGGAGACTCCCCATGGAAAGAGGAGGCTGGCAGGCTACAGTCCATGGGGTCACAAAGAGTGGGACATGACTTAGTGACTAAATCACCACCACTAAGTGAAAAGAGGCATTTGAACTCACAAAATCTACTTACAAGAAGTAGGCTAATAGGACTATTAAGCTACAAAGAGAACCGTCTTTCACTAAAAAAAAAAAAAGAAAAAAAACAAAGGATCATTCAGGGGATGAAACCAAGAGCTCAAAGGACAGGGCCAATGAGAATGATTCCTAACACCCCTTTGTACCTCCCATTTCACCCTTTTTGAACAGAACTATCTATAGCCTTCATTCTCTGCCTATATTCCACAGTTGTAGGTTGCAGGGACAAGGGGTGGATAAGTTGTCTCTCTAGTTTTAAAAATCCATCAATGTAGAGGAATTTTACCCAAAGTGCACTTTCGGATTTGGAGAACGAGATGCTGGACTCTGAACAGATGCTGTAATGAGAAATAGGATGAGACTCGTGGCTCCTCTTGGACGGAGGTGGATGTATTTTGGGGGGTGGGGAGGACACCAAGAGGATGTAAACCACTGGGAGCTAGATTATGGACAGTGACAAGCAGATTCTAAGATGATCCAGGGAGCCCTGCTTCCTGGCATTCCTGTTCCACATCATCTCCTCCCCTAGAGTACAGCCTGGACCTGTGACTTGCTGTAGGCTAGAATATGGCAACAGAAATGAGAGTCACTTCTGTGACCGCATGACATAAGATGAGAACATCCTATAGCAGATTCTCTCCCTTGCTGTCTTCACTGTAGTGAGCAGGCAGATGGGGGAGACCCTCATAACAAGGAGTTGAGGAGAGCCACTGGTCAACAATCAACTAGAAACTGAGGACAGCACCCTGCCAATGGCCAGCCAGAAACTGAGGCCTTTAGCCTTAAAATTGCAAAGCACAGGATTCTGCCAACAGCCACGTGAGCTTGGAAGCAGCTCCTTCCCCCATCAGTCCTTGAGAACAAACAGACCACAACCCTAGCCTACACCCTGATGGCAGCCTGATGCGAAATCCCAAGCAAAATCCCAGCTAAGCCATGCCCAGACTCCTAATCCAGAAAAACTAGGAGCTAATAAATGTGATTTAAGTCTCTAAAGTTTCTAAGTTTATGGTAAGTTGTCACACAGCAATAACTAACTAATACAGAGCTCAGGAAGCTAGCCTGGGCTTTGCAGAAGTCTACACGTAGAGCACAGTGCTCAGATCTCTACACTCAAGACCCCAGGGGGCTTCCAAAGAAGAAGAGCATGGGCTCATTCCTCACAGAAACCTTAGTGTAATGGATATGTTTATTATGCATATTGTTCACTATTCATTTACTCATTCATTCAACACAGACTTACTGAGCACCAACTACCTGCCAAGCACTGTTATTCTCAGGGCTAGTTTATAGGCATCGGTGAGACAGATAAAGTCTCCCCTATTGAACTGACCTTCTAGAAAGGGGAGGTAAAAATAAGTTTAAAAAAAAGTTAACAAATAAAAGGTAGTTTCAGGCTATGAGAAGCTAAATGCAGTAAATAAAGAGGACTATGAGATAGGAGTGATTCAGAAGAAGGGACTTGTTTATTTAGGTAGACCAGTCATAGGAATCCACTGATGAGACGACATCTAAGCAGAGAACTAAAAAGCGAGAAGCAGCCAACACAAAGGACCAAGGGCAGAGGAAACAGCAAATGCCAACGTCCTGAGGCAGAGCCAGGGAAGACGATGGAAGCCAATGGAGCTAGGATCAATGAGTAAGGGAAGGGAATAGCAGGCAAGAAGACCAGAGAGCTGGGTGGTGCCAGATAACTTGGCACCTTGTACACCACACTTGGGAGTCTAATCTTTATTCCTAGTATATCAAGTAATCACGGAAAGGGTTTTGGGAAGAATATTGACATGATCTGATATTCAGAGCAATCCACTGCCTTTTCTTCAGGCTTTCTTTCACTTATCTGAATCAGTGATGTGTCATGGGATGGAAACAAACCATGAAGCTCATGGAGAAACCATAGAAGAGACTTTGTAATGATTCCTTTAATCTCTCATAGTCCTATTTCTTTTATAGCCTGTACCTGAAGACTTACTGTCTTCCCAGGTGTTGCTGGGTGCAGCGCCAAACTTGGCAGGACTTCCATTGCTATGGGTATCCTCAAAGGAGGTCAGCCTGAGGTGATCCTGGTTGGTCCTTAGCAGCATGGAGACAATTTCAAGGAGATGCAGCCATACGTGGTTATCAGGTGTACATCAAAGCATCAAGCCATTTGTCCCCAGATGGTAACAGCAGAATGCAGTCTCTCCCAACCTATCTTCTATGTCTCACTTGGCTTCTTGTTTTTATCTCTCTAAAGAAAACAGTAAAAAATGCAGTGAGTTGTTCATGTAGCATCTGTACTCTTTTCTGCAAGGATGTGCATATGTGTTCAGTTGCTTCAGTCATGTCAGACTCTTTGCAACTCAATGGACTTCAGCCCACCAGTCTCCTCTTTCCATGGGATTCTCCAGGCAAGGATACCGGAGTGGGTTGCAGGGGATCTTCCTGACCCAGGATCAAACCCGTGCCTCTTATGTCTCCTGAATTGGCAGGTGGGTTCTTTAAAACTAGCACCACCTGGGAAACCCCATATTATAGCTCAAGAAGCAGTAAAAATGAAAGGGTACATATAATTTCATAATGAAAATAAAGCCTGCAAACTTGATATACTTTTTATTCATGAGCTTTTAAAATGATTCTCCCCAGCACTTCCCTTCCCTCTCCCACTGCTATAATTCAGCTGAACCATTCATGCAGTGTTTTATGGATCTTCAGAGGTTTCTCCCTGTGATGACTCCTCATCAAATTAGCCATAAGAAGAGTACAGGACTCCACCCCCACAAGGATGCCTCCTGACCTTTGGATTTTCAGAGTCTGCAGAAGAAATTATGAAAGTTCTCTCTCTCCTGACTGGCCCCTCTTGGGCTTCTCCAGGTGGTCCTTCCTGGATTGCTGAAGCTCCTGGAACAAGCAGCAGGCTTTCCAAAGAGACAGGGCTATAAGGAGGAAATGAGTCTGCCTCTGAGATTCCACAAGCTCAATTTGTTCAGTCATAATCACTTGCCATTTCACATTGCTCATTATGTGAATTCCCTATTGTCTGAGACACTCCAGGTGCTGAAGTACAAGGGGGAACAGCGATAATATCCTTTTTGTGTCAGTGAAATAGCCTGTAAATGCCTAATTAACACCATCTGATGTTCAAATTTCCTCATTCAAGCAAACTAGAAGGTTATCTGTGCCAGATTTCTTTCTAATCAGTGGCAGAGGTCAATTCCTGACCCCTGCATTCTCAGAATCTCAGAAAAAGAATTATGCATCTTGAGGGATATCAACTCAACCTGTTACAGCCTAATTCTTGACCGGGATGAGCTCTATCCATACATATATAATCACTCTGGTCTGAAGAAAGCCCCTTTTATACCAACAGGCATGTCTCAACTTGCGTTGGAGGTTGTTGTATGTCTGCTCCACTGAGTTTGTGAAAAAAGAATACACACTATTTATTTGACCTATTTCTCAGACATTGAGACTTTGATAAAAGACAATTAAGTCTTTTTTCATGATCTCTCTCCTCTTGAATACATTTAGCTAATATTACCTATATTATGTCTGCAAGCTATCAGTAGTTGCTTCCACATGTCCAATTGCTTATGCTGTTATTTCTTGATTTGGAAATTCTACAAACATTGTCAGAGATTCGGCTTAACTTTGCACAACCTGTGTCTCCCCTCTCCCATCCTCCCAATGTATCATTCTTTTAATTAAGTCAGTAATCAGGGACTGCATTAATATGAGTATGTAAATATTCTCTCTAGCCTAATAATAAACAGTGACACCATGTACTCCCTGATATCACACACTGAGGGAGGAGCATCATCTCTGAAGCATCCTATCAATATTCTCAAATAATGCCTCTAACTTCAATCTTATCATAAGGAACCATCTGAAACCCCAAACTGAAGGACATTCTAAAACATGACTTACCAGTGTTGTTCAAAAGCATCAGTAATGAAAGATCAGGAAAGACTGGGAAAGTCGCCAAGTTGAAGAGACTAAGGAGACGTGACAGCTACTTATAACATGGAGTCCTGAATTGGATGCTAGACGAGAAAAGGGACATTAATGGGAAAACTAGTAAAATCTGAATAAATTCTATATTTTAGTTGACAGCATTACATCCAGGATACTTGTGCCAAGGATAAAACCTCTTTGGTTATAGAAGATGGTAACATAAGGGGAAGCTGGAAGAAGGGTATCCAGGAATTCATGGTAATATTTTTCAACTCTTGTATAAGTCTCAATTTGTCTCAAAATAAAAAGTTTTAAAAGCGAATAAAAAAATTGAATGAAAATATGATTCATTTAAAAATAAGCTAACACATTACAAGTGTAATATTAAAGTGGCAAAATTAATGGCAGTGATATATAAATTACTGATGTGTGGGAAATACTTACCTGACTTAGTACCATGCCTGATACGTAGAATGTGTTGGGGTGGGGGAGGCAGAGAATCATGTGTCTCCAAATTATAGCCCTTGAAGGAAAATCTGCTTTAAGAATATATGATCAGATTTCTCCTAGACCTCTTCATGCAGATAAAAATGGGGAAATGCAGCAAAAATACAGAGACTTACACACAGAGGAGAAAGGAAAATGACTGGAAAGCACTAAAAGGCATATTCTGTAGGAAAGTCAACACTTGGGAAAAAAGGACAACACTGGGTAAATCTTCCAATTTTATAAGTTTTAGCCTGAGGGTCAATATGAGGTGAAGCAGGAGAACACAAGTAGAACACAACAGAAAAGCTGTTTTTCTGCCCTAAAGAACCACAGAGTGCAGGGCAGCCACAGCCATTGGAAAGTGAGGGTAATATCACAGAAAGGACAGCACTAGAGAGGAGAAGCCAAAATTTTGTGTGCATAACCTAACCCAAATCTATGACCAACACCTGACCCTCACACGCAGGAAACAAACTCCAGAGAAGGATAAAACAACTGAACAATGATATGAGCTACTTACCAAGAGATGGAGTTTGCAGAGTCCCACCAAATTAGTTTTTGCTACAACTAATTAATACTCTTCAGAGAAATATTACACAATCCAGAGTTCCCAAAACATAATATTTAAAGTATCCAAGAAAAAATTCAAATTTACTCAACATACTAAGGACCAGAAAAATGTGACAAATTCTCAAGAAAAAGACCATTAAGAGAGACAAGTTCCAGATATTGGAATTTGCACAAAGAATCTTATGATAGCTATGATAATGATATACAATGATATTAAGGAAAACATACAGTGAATGAAAAGACAGACATCTCAACAAAGGAATAGACTCCAGAAAATGAACCATGAGAAAATTCTAAAACTAAAAAATATAGTATCTAAAATAAAAATATTTGTTACATGAGCATAACAGTTAATAGAGATGACAGAGGAAAAAGAACTTGAGGAAGATCAATATATTATCAATTTAAAAAGCATTGAAAAAAGATATATTTTTTAAATGAACAGAACATCGACTAGGATGACTATAGATAAATCAACAGAAAACAACTAGCATTAACAATGAGGTAAAGAAATTAGAACCCCCATGCATTGCTCAAGGAGTGTAAATTAGTGCAGCTACTGTAGAAAAAAAGTCTGACAGTTCCTCAGAAAATTAATCATAGCATTACCATATGACCCAGAAATTTCACTCCAACCTTATTTACTGAAAGGAACAAAAACTCATAATGATCACTCATCACAGCACTATTCACAATAGCCAAAAGTTGAAAACAACCTAAATATCAATAAATTGATAATAAATAAAATGTGGTCTATCATACAATGAAATATGCAGCAATAAAAAGGAAAGAAGTACTGATATATACAACATGAACTTCAAAAGGAATATGCCAAGTGAGAGAAGCCAGACAAAAAGGTTACACATTATATGACTCCATTTATGTGAAATATCCAGAACAGGCAAATGCATAAAGACTGAAGGCTAATTTGTGGTTAACAGGTGTTGGGAGGGAGGAATGGGAAGTGGTTACCTCAAGATTATGGGGTTTTCTTTTGGGATGGTGAAAATATTTGGAATGATATAGAAAAGAAAGCTGTACAATATCTTTAATGTACAAAATGTCAGTGAATAGTATATTTTTAAATGGCCAATTTTAAAAAGTAAATAAAATGATTAAATTTATGTGAATTATATCTCAATAAAAAGATAATTAATAAAAAATGAACAGTACCTGTGATATATGATACTATAACAAAGATTTAAGTACCTGTAATTAGTGTTCCAGAAGAAAGAAAGAGAACAGAACAGAAAAAAATCTGAAAAATAATGACCAAAATATTTACCAAATCTGGTAATAGGTAAATACGGAGAGATTTAAGCAGCTCAGTGATCTCCAAGCATGATAAATATGAAGCAAAACATGAGGCACATCAGAAGCAAACAGAAAACAAAAGATAAAGGAAAATTTGAAAATAGCCAGAGATGTGCACAAAAAAATAATCCAAGATGAATCATGAGCCTAAACATAAAAGCAAAAATTATAAAGCTTTCATAGGGGATATATAAAAGAGTATAATTTGGACTGGCAGGGAGGGAGGAAAGGAAGTAGGAAGAGAGAAAGATTTCATAGGACATAAGAAACAGTAATCATAAAAGAAAAAAAGTTAAATTATATCTCATTGATATTTACATCTTTTGCTCATTAGGTATGGAGAAAATATTCACAAAACATATATCTGGCAAAGAATTATTATCCAAGAAACATAAAGATACCCTACAATTCAATAATAAAAAGGTCAACAACACAATAAAGCAAAATGGGCAAAAATTTGAACAGACACTTCACAAAAGAAGATATACAAATTGCCAAAAACACATGAAAAAGGTGTTTAATATAACTGGTCATCAGGAGGATACAAATGAGAACCTCAATAAAATATCTTTATATGCATTCACCAGAATGGCTAAAACTATTTAAAGTGACACCACTACATGTTGGCAAGAATGTGGTGCAACTGGAATTCTCATACCTTGTTGTTTAGAGTGTGAAATGTCATATCCACTGTGGAAAATGGCTTAGGAGCATTTTTTATTATTGAGGTAAAATGCACATAAAATTAAATTTACCATTTTGATCATTTTTACATGTACAGGTCATTTGTACACTTTAGTGTGCAACCATCACCACCACCCATCCTCTTAACTCTTTTCATCTTTTAATGCTGGAACTCTATACTTATTAGAAGATAACCCCCATTCTTTCCTCCTCTCAGCCACTGGCAACAACCATTACACTTTCTGTCTTTATGGTTTGGACTCATCTAAGTACATCATTTAAGTGGAATCAAATACTGTTTGCCTTTGTGTGACCAGCTTATTTTCATTTAATATAATGTTCTCAAGGTTCATCTATGATGTATCATCTTTCAGAATTTCCTTCCTTTTTGAGGCTGAATAATATTCCATGTGGGGCTTCCCTGATAGCTCAGAGGTTAAAACGTCTGCCTGTAATGCAGGAGGCCTGGGTTCGATCCCTGGGTCAGGAAGATCCCCTGGAGAAGGAAATGGCAACCCACTCCAGTATTCTTGCCTGGAGAATCCCATGGATGGAGGAGCCTGGTGGGCTACAGTCCACGATATCGCAAAGAGTCGGACACGACTGAGCAACTTCACTTTAATATTCCATGTATATGCCACATTTTGTTCATCCACCCATCTGCTGGTGGGCACTTGCGTTGCTTCCACATTTCAGCTATTGTGAATAATGATGGGTGTAAAAATAACTCTTTGAAGCCCTGCTTTCATTTCTTTGGGGTATATACTCAGAAGGGCAATTGTCAGATCATATATTTTTATTTTTAATATTTTGAAGAACTTCCATACTGTTTCCAAAGCAGCTGTATCATTTTACATTCCCATCAATAGTGCACAAATGACCCAGTTTCTCCACATCCTTGCCAGCTCTTGTTTTCTGGTTTTCCGATAGCAGCCATCCTTATCGGTATGAGGAGGTATACCTCACTGAAGTTTTGATTTGCAGTTTCCTAATGATTAGCAATGTTGAGTATCTTTTTATGTGCTTGTTGGCCAGTTATTATCTTCTTTGGAGAAATATCTATTTAAATCCTTGCCCATTTTTGAATTGGGCTGTTTAAGTTTTTTGTCATTGAGTTTTTTAAAGTTCCCCATATATTCTTGATGTTAAACCTTTTACAGACATATAATATGCAAATATTTTCTCCCATTCATGAGTTGCCTTTTTACTCTGTGGATAGTATCTTAGGATGCACAGATTTTTAAAATTTCATGAAGTCTAATTCATCTATTTTTTGTTACCTGTGCCTTTGATGTTATGTCCAAGAAGTCATGTCAAATATTGTACAATGTTGTACAATGAAACTTTTGTCCTATGTTTCTTTCCAAGAGTTTTATTATTTTGGGTCTTACATTTAGGTCCTTGATTCATTTTGAGGTTATTTTTGTATATAGTGTTAGATAAGGACCCAACTTCATTCTTCAAAGTGTGGATATCCAGTTTTCACAGCACTGTTCTTTGAAAACACTTTCCTTTCTTCATCAAATGGTCTTGGCAACCTTGTCAAAAATCTTTTGACCATATATGAGTTTCTCCTGGGTTCTCTATTTTATCCCATTGGCCTGTATAGCTTTATGCCAAAACCACCACACTGTTTTGATTAATGTAACTTTATAGTAAGTTTTAAAATCAGAAAATGTGTCCTTCAGTTTTGTTCTTTTTCAAAATCGTTTTGACAATTCATGCTCCCTTGAGAGTCCATATAAATTTTAGAATGGATTTTTTTTTAATTTCTGCAAAAAATCCTTTTATCAATCAATTGGGATTTTGATAATGATTACATTTTCTGTAGATTACTGCAGCAGCATGGACATCTTGCCAATAATAAGTAATCCAATCAATAAACATGAAATATGTTCCCATTTATGTCTTAATTTCTTTCAGCAATGTTTTGTAGTTTTCATTGTACAAGTCTTTCACCATTAATTACTAAGAATTTTATTCTTTTTGATGCTAATAGTATATGGAATTGTTTTTGCAATTTCCTTTTCAGTTTGTTCATTGTATAGAGATGAAACTGATTTTGGTGTGTTGACTTTGTATTCTGCTACTTTATTAGTTGCAACAACTTTTTGTGGAGTCTTTAGTTTTCTACATGTAACATCATACCACCTGCAAACAAATTTACTTCTTTATTTCCAATTTGGATGCTTTTCCTTTTCCTTGTCTAATTGCTCTGATAGAACTTCCAGCACTATGTTGAATATAAGTAGTGAAAAAGCGTGTATCCTCACCTTCTTCCTGATCTTAGATGAAAAGCTTTCAGTCTTTCACCATTGAATACAATGTTATGGACTTTTCACATGTGGCTTTTACAACATTGAGGTAATTGCCTTCTATTTTGTTGAGTGTTTATCATGAAAGGGTGTTGAATTTTCTCAAATGCTTTTTCTGCATAAGTTGAGATGACTATGTTGGGTTTTTTTCCCTTCATTTTGATGATGTGGTACATTACATTGACTCATTTTTCTATGTTGAACCATCCTTGCATTCCAGGAATAAATCCCATCTAGTTATGGAGAATAATGCTTTTAATATGCTGCTGAATCTGTTTGCTAGCAATTTGCTGGATATTTTTGTATCGATGTCTATAAGGGATATTGGTCTTTACTTTCTTATAGCATGTTTTTGGTATCAGGGTTATACTGACCTGATAGAAATGGGTTAGGAAGTGTTCCCTCCTCTTTGATTTCTTGTAAACATTTGAGAGGCATTGGTATTAATTCTTCTTTAAATGTTTGGTAGAATTCATTAGTGAAGCCACCTGGGCCAAGATCTTTGTTGGGAGATTTTTGATTACCAATGCAATCTTCTCACTAATTATGTCTATTCAGATTTTCTATTTCATGGTGATTGAATCACTTCATCTAGACTACCCAATTCTTTTTTTTTTTTTTGGCAAACAAATGTTCACAGTGCTCTTGTGTTTTATTTTATAGAATCAGCAAAGATATCTCCACTTTCATTTCTGATTTTTAGTAATTTGAGTCTTCTTTTATTTAGTCCATCTGGTTAAAGGTTTGTTAATTTTGCTGGTTTTTTCAAAGTACCAACTTCTGGTTTCATTTTTCTCTGTTGTTTTTCTATTCTCTACTTTATTTCTGCTTAATAATCTATATTACTTCCATTCTTCTGCTGTGGGTTTAACTTTTGGGTTTAATAAAGTATTCATCAAACATAGTATTTTTCAGGTTACCATGTGTCACACTTTATGCTATTTTACATACACTGCCTAATAGAATATAACAACACTGAAAAATAAGTACCACTTTACAAATGAATTTGAGGCTTAGCTCAGTTTTCCCGAAGTCACACCGCTGATAAATGTCAGAAGCCAAATGATCCCAGGGGCCTCTGTCTTCCAAGTCCCTGGTCATCTTGGGCGACACTGGCTGAAGACACCTTGCCTTAGGACAAAGGGGGCCGTGACTGATATCCATCTGGTTCCGAGGCCCCATATCATCCGGTAGCAGCAAAATCTGACGCAAATCGTATAACTCAGACTGTGAACAAAATTAAATGAGACAATAAAGAGGTAGAAAATGGGAAAACGGAGGATGGGCAAAACTCTGGACAGAGGTAATCCATTAACATTGGTCCAGTCAATCGATGAATGTACATGACTTTTAATGGTCTTTTTGGTACGAGGAGTAGCATATAGGTATTCAATGTGTTTCTTAAAAATCTTCCTTCTCAAGAATATACAATGAACATGTATCATAATCAGAAACAAGCAAATTTTAATTCCCCTAATCCCACAGTCTTGGTCAGCTATTCCATACTTTTCCATACTTAGTCTCGGCTAAAACAAACAAAATCTGGATTATACATTTGTTTTGCTTCATTATAAGACAGAAAGCAATGTTATAGAAAAGGTTAGATATTCCATGGAAATCAACTCATATTTCTATGAACCCTAAAATTGTTTGTTACAAGTTTCTTCTTGGTAAGTGACTTACCAAGGTGATCTTCAGATGTAAAACTGTCATGCTTGGAAACACAAAACTACTGAATGTACAAGGATTTTCTTTCCCCTCCCAACTTAGTTTAACTGAACATGAAACATTAACTAGTTAGCTCTACATGGTTCCAAGTCTAATTAGCCAGAGAGAGTAAACCACACCTAAATCAAATGCTTTACAAGGAAAGTATCCCATGGCTGGCTACAGATGACATTCCTCTCATCACATAGCAATAGGGCCCACATCCACTGCACTTGTATCTGAGCAGACTTTGTCACTGAGCAACAGAATATGACAGAAATCATGCTGTGACAGCTTCTGGGCCCAGGTTTTAAAGAATTGGCAGCATCCACCTCCCGTCGATTAAAACGCTCGTTCCTAGTTTTCATACTTTGAGGAAGTAAAGGAAGGCACCCCCATACGGAGGTCTGTGTCAAGAAGAACTGAGGTCTCTGGCTGAACCCCAAGTCAACAGCCAGCACCGACTGGCCAGCCATGCAAGTGAGCCATGTTGGAAGGGAGTGCTCCTGTCCCCCTTGACAAACCCAAGCTGACACTCGAATAGCAAAGACAAGAATTCTTGCCAAGTCCCGCCCACATCATACATTTGTGAACAAAATAAATAACTTCGATTTTGCCACGAAGTTTTGGGGTATTTGCATATCCAGCAATAGACCCTGAAGCCCACCCTAATTACAAACTGATTTTCTCAAGTTGAAAGCCTGAACATACCAACCTGTCTCACATTTATATTGATCAAATCTACCATTCGTATGGTTCAAAAAGGTCACAGAGGTCAGAAACAGATGAACAAACACACATAGCCAGGCGCCTGAGAACTCTTCACTGCTTCTTTATTAGGACGCACCCACAGTACAGGACCTCTCACACATCTGTCAAAGGGAAAGGTTACATTTTCCTTTGGGAGTACCTTCATTTTTGTTTCTGTTACCACTCTGAAGAAGGTAAATCATTTCCAAAGAAAGACATTTTAAACTCCAAGTGTTGTTTTAAGATTCAGCTTGCATTTTGTTGTGTTTGAAAAGGAAGTAGCATATTTTAGCTAGTGCCAGAAGATTCTTTTGTGGCCTTTTAACTTTCATGTGGATCAGAAGTCTTCACTGTCTGGTTGAATCAGTCTATAATTTCCATATGCAAATTTTCATATAAAAAATGTTTCATTTTTTTACCTCTACCCACAAACAGATGCTGTTTAAAAAAACACACACACAACTAAATTTAAAACCAGTCATGAACCACAGCATTTCTAACAGGGAAAATGAACTTTTGCTGCCCTCTCCTGCTAAAACAATGAAATACTAAAACACCAAAAGATGTATGAAGCTAAAGCGAAATCCTCAAACCAAAAGCAATGGACATGTCATTCTCATTATACCTCAATCAAAAATCAGACAACAACCAGAAAATGTATTGGTAATATTTATATTTGAAAGTTCCCCATTGATACATGAGGTCTGGATTACAACTTATATACAATAAGTGATTTCCAAAAACGTAAAGAAAAGAGAAGGGAAAGAAGGAAAGACGGGGGAGGGAAGGGAAAGAGTGGAAAAGGAAACCTATATCCATAGACGTCATAATCTGGGATGTTTATTTCCAAGAGAGATGCTACTGCTGCAGTCGTGCACAATAAGCAGCACAAATGAACATTCCACTAGATTAAGATTTGCTCAGCTTTCTCTCAAGATGCACCATCCTTTTCGAGTTTCAAAATTAAACACTGAGAAATATAAAATGCGTTCCCAATATAGCTACTACAAAAATTCTTTGTGGCTCATTCCTTAACTCCACTCAGAGAAGCAGCTGAGCCAGAATATAAAAATAAAAATATTGATGTGCAAATAAAATATCACTGATCATGTCTGGTGCCACCTTTTTTGTTCTAGGTGACTGTCATTTGTCATAACATCGGTAATAGCATCAAAAGAGAGAATCTCTTTATTTCTTGGGCCAGGTCAGTGCATCCAATTGAAGGGAAAAAAAACAATACAGAAAGGGGGAAAAAAAACCCACCTCTGAACACTTAAAAATGCCAATAACATCCATACATCTTCCCTTTCCCACCCACCACCCCCCAGTCCCGACAAAAAAATAAAAAAGCTTTTAAAGCTCTAAATATACTTTTTTTTTTTCTTTCCATAGTGTGATTGAGCCTAGGGCTATACATTTAAGTATAGCAGGTGCAATTATAAGCAATTCCTGGCTCCGCACCCTGGACTGTCCCACGCATAGAAGGAGGTACAAAATAAATTAAACCCTTCCATTTAGGCAAGTGAGCCCAAGATGAAGGAGTATAACCCTGCTTGTGAGTATCCAGAGGCATTGAGGATAGTACTTATATCTCACTTTTTTTATTTTTTATTTTATTTTATAAAAAACATGTTAGGGAGAGCAAAATATAATAAAATTTCAAAGGACGAAAACTAAACACTGAGGGAAAACTGGGGACACTTGCACAATGAGAAAAGGAATGCATGCTTGATTCAAAGTATGAGATGGGTCAGTTCACTCACATGGTTGTTCTAGGCCCACAACCTAAGGCCTCAGCATCCTTCTAAACCACAGGGTTTTGTTTTCATTTTTTGTTTTTCTTCCAAAGACACTCTTAATCCTACCCCTGAAACCAATATGGTAGGGATAAGGTTGGAGTGATCATCACTCACTAACTACAATATCTGCTATTTTAAAAATATATTTATATATAGTTCTGGAAATTAGGAAGCAAACAAAATATAACACAGAGATGCATTTGTCACAATTAACTCGAGTTGCAGCAACAGCAGAAATGTGGGAAAGGACAAAGAGAGAGGGCTGCTGCAAATGCAGCAAGTACGTCCTTAAATATGTCACATAGTGCAACAGTCAGGTTACCTCAGTTCCTCTGCGTCACTGGATACAACATGAACAGATGTCACATTGTCACTTCTGGTTAAAATAGAAAAGACAGTGTTTCTTCTCAGAAGTTGCCCAATGAATTTTAGACATATATCTATAATAGCTTCTTTAAATATGTCTAAAATTTGGCTTTATTCTTCTCAGTTTGGAATGCTCAACATACGAAATTGACATCAAGGGTATCGGTACAGCTTTCACCTTAACTCTGAGGACAGGGTAAGGTGCAATAAAGAATCCTGGTCTTTCTCATTTCAAATGACTGCATTTCATTCTAACGGGCAGAGATATAGTTCATAAACCTGTGACCTTGATAGCAAACAAAAGTTCATATTATCAAAATTAAATATAAAGCAAAGTCAAAACTCATGGGCTAAAATCAAAAGGGCTGAAGGAGATGGTTTGTTACAAATTTATTTTTATCTTTAGCATTTGAATTTGCACCTTTGCTCCAGCACTTTTAAAGTAAATTCTTTCATCTTTGGCAGCCTCTGCCAGCTTTACATTGAATCCCCATTAAAGTTCTTTAAAAAAAAAAGAAAATCTATTAATTCCACTAAACCATGTTGTGTTTGATATTGCATATGACTCTTTTACTGCTGTTTCTTTTTCAGAATTAACAATGCCAAGTTTTGTTTTTGTTTTACAAAATTATTGAGATGACAATGTCCATAATTGGCTGACTTTTTATGCACAAACTGTGACCTGATAATCCTGAAACACTTGATAGGGGAGAAAGGTCAGCGGCTTCTTTTTTTTCCCTTTTTTCTTATAAAGAATAAAACTGCATATTCTATCTTATATTTTAAATGGAAGGAATAAAATATACAAGCCCATACTGATACCATATTTCTATTAAGAGCAACAACAGTTCATATGTTCCTGTTTGTTACTATCACAATTCAACACATGAACGCAGAATCAGCTCCATATCACGAATACTGCTGGAAGGGATGGTTTAGGATTATCAACTCACTGCTGCCATGTCCATAACAAGCAAAAGCATCCTGGAAATAAATCCCAAAACACATATCTTTCAGTACATGATAATGCAACTGCATTAGGTTAAGTACACAATGTACACAAGTTTTATCAGCATTTTAACTCCCCAAGATGTAAGATTCCTCTTTCAAATACAAAGCAGAGAGCCAGTAAGATATATCTATAATACAGCCCTAGATTTTGGTTTTTTTTTTTTGTTTTCTTAAACAATTTGGTCACAATGCACCTTTGATATAAAAGCATTTTTAAACTTTATTATTAACACTCAGGACATTAGGAATTTCCAGATTTTTTCAGTAGCATTTGTAGAACCACTTTTGGTAACAAATACAGTAGTTAGGAATACGCATCCAATTCAGAATGCATAATAATGTTTATCCTGAATCCTTTCTGGCTAAAAACAGGGCTGGCGCTGTGATGGGATACAGAACGAGAATCTACAAAAAAACACTGTAATATGTTTGTTTGTTTTCCCCAGAGGCTACATCCTCTTTTTGCTGGAATACTTTATAAATACATATTAAAAAGTAAGGCAACAACTCCAAACAGTCCAAGCTGTTTGCTCAACTCTATTCCCAATTAGATTCACAATCCTGGCAATCAATTTCATGGCTGCACTGTTCAGTGTTTGTCTTTATTTCCAAATGGTCCGAAAGGATGTCTCCTGACATTTTAAAAACATCTCTGGTTTGTGTGTTCAATGATGTACATAACTAATACTGGTCAGGTACTGAACCCTAGCTTGTCCCAGCGCCTGTTTTCAAAGGATTCAAGACATTGATCTGGATTCACCATAAACTCAGGCATGAATCCAAAATTCCCTTCCCTACTATGTTTATCACCTGTTCTCTTTTACTCCTAATTTTAAAACTAAAGGAGTACCAGGACTACCTGGTTACTGGAAAGATGTTCATTCCAGTAAACAAAACTTTTAACACGGGACCTTTATAATTCATAGCCCCATTCCACATTCAACTCATGAAGATGTGCAAAAGGAAAAGATGTCAAATTACAGTCAAGTTATCCAGAGGAGGATGTTATACAAACTTATAAGGAAATGACAGTCTTTTTTTTTTTCCTTCCTTTACTATAAATACATTTAACAGCTTAGCAGAAAGACAAGCTAAATTTAAGATTGTTCACATTTGAAAATTGTTTCATACTCTCTGCTAATGATAAATAAGGAACTCCCAATAATGGAATCTTAATATAGCAATTTCATCAACAGACCTCTGAAGACTGCTTTTTTTTTTTAAAAGAGGGTTAGAACAATAATTACGTTTGCCAAGTTCTGAGAAGTCCATCTACTGTCCAAACTTTGGATTGAAGTCCTTATTTTTTTTTTTCCTTTACTTAGAGACAGGTATATACAGTGCTGTTGTAATAATGAAACAAATGTGAAATCTACTGTAAAGTTGCACAATACAGAAAACTGTTGCTCCATCTTCTACTACATAAATGTGTGACTCCACAGGTTAGTAATGTTGTTGTCGTTATTTTCGTTAAGTTGGAATTATTCCATCACGTCTAAGACCTCTCTTTAACTCCAGATCCTCCAGTTTTTTCCACAATTCTTCACGTTCCTTTTCTTTCTTTTTCTCACTAGGGGAAAAAAAAAATAGAATATAAGGTAAACAACTGAGAAAGTTTAAAAAGATTATCCAACTATAACTGCCCCTTGGACATACTTTAACCCAGTCTTTTAAATATCTCTGAAAACTCTGGCATTAAACTTGTAGGTGTTTCATCTTTTGGGTTTTCTGCTCTTTTTTTTTCCTTGACACATATGTAGAAACAACACAGAGTAGGAAATGACAAGAATATTTTAAGATTTCATTTCACATTAATATTCCTTTACACTTAGCTTAATAAGAAAGATTAACTTCAAAATACCAAGAAAAAAAAAAAGACCAACATTTTTAAGTATCTGTTACCCTAAATCCAATGGCATGTTTACTTTGGGTCTAGTTCAAATCTGATTTTTTTTTTTCTCTCTTTGAGTAGTTTCTCAAATGGGTTGCTAGAGATGACACTGATATAGAGAACATAGTAAGTCAAGAAAACATACTTCCTCTTTAATTACAGCCCATTTTTTCTATATTATATGTATGTAAAGTCTTTAGCAGAATCTTGTTCTTAAAAGTATCAAACCACAGAAACCAAATTATGAATTTTATACCTATATATAAAATTAAACATCCTTTCTTCTATAATTTCAGTTTTAATTCTCAACAGAACTTTGTTAGTATTATCAGTTATTAAATTTTTAATGTTCCAAGCCTTCGAATTTGGCTCAATATCAATTTGTGACTTACAGACTTCAGATTTCACTGTTTGGTTAAAATTTTCCCAAAAATTAGATGTTCAAAATAGGGTAAATGAATTTTATTTTGCCAAGGACATTTTTAGATTACCATACTTTTATAAAAGAAAAGATGTTAACTTTAATATCAATGAAGTAGTAAGTATGCAACCCAGGAATACATGGGTACACTATAAATTCATATTTATTAAAAATAACTCACTACACTGTCCCTAGTTTCTTCATGTTGTGATGAACCAGTAAACTGCACACCTGATAATATTTGTGAATCCATAAATTCAGATAATTCCTAAAAACAGTGGCTCTACTTCACTTGGGAAGAATTTGACTTCACTTAGCAAGACTTTTGTACTTCACTGTAGTACAGTATATTTATTCAGGGAAGGAAATCCACATAAGTGAAATATATATATAATTCCACTGCCTTATATTTTTTAAGTCATTACCAATTTTTTTAAGTTGTACTGATTGTCTACAGCAACAGAAATTAATCTTCATCCCCCCCACCAAAATACCTCTAGAAATATCTAAAGACTTTTACATCCCCATTCCATCATTTTATAATTAGTATTTTGGCAATTTAAGCCATTCACTGCAACTAGTTTTAACTGGCTCAAATACATTTGATACAATATGAATTTTAGTAGGCATAATAGTTTTTTAAACAACTACCTACTTGGTAACTTTGACCCTGAAAAGTTTTATTTATAGGGCAATAATTCTCCAACCATTATGGATCCTAGGTATCTAACTGCAAAGCAAAACTGTTTGGTAAATTATCACTTTTGGTTTCTCAGTACAATCTGGGGATTAACAGTAGGTCTGTCTAGAGATTCATTATCTATTTATTATTGGCTGCGCTGGGTCCTCGCTGCCGCGCAGGCTTTTCTCTAGCCGTGGTGAGCGGGGGCCACTCTTGGTTGTGGTGGAACAGGCTTCCCAGCGCAGTGGCAGAGCACAGGCTCCAGGCACCTGGGCTTCAGCAGATTCAGTGTGTGGGTTCAGTCACTGTGATTCGGGCTCTAGAGGGCTGGCTCAGCAGTTATGGCACACGGGCGTAGTTGCTCTGCAGGATGCGGGCTCTTCCCAGACCAGGGATCAAACAGGTTTCCCTTGCACTGCAAGGCAGATTCTTAAACAATGGACTCCCAGGGAAGCCCAACATTAGGTCTAAATAAATGTTATCATAGAATACTGATTTGAAAGTAAATTCTGCTGATCCTGCTGAGTTTCAATGCATATTGATCTTTTTACTTGGAAGAGGAGGAAGATAGTAAGCAAGGGCTTCAGAGACTTTATTCAACTAAAAAACAGCTTCAATATATGTTAGGTTCTTATTGCCCTAATTTGCAGTTTAAATGAAGAGCGGACATGATTAAACACTCATAATCTTGTTACTGAGGCATTTCACCAGTCTCTGATCAAGAGTTGTATAGCAATCAATGCAGTCTACCCTATGGGGCTTTTCTTCCAGGTAAACTTTTTGCTGAGTTATCATACATCTTTTATACTGACAGCTTTATCTTCAAAAACCCTAAATATTTCCGATATAGCTTCTGTCACCCCTATTCTTTCCCACTTTTCTCTCTCCCTGTAGGTGGCAGTTTAAAACTTCACTACGCTGTCATACTAGGGATAATGTCAAACTCCCTGTTACAATTTCACAGAGCACTAATGTTGACACATGTATCCGTCAGTGTTAGTTACTTATTCCACCCACCATTTTCAGATTTGTAATACTTTAAAAATGTTGATCTGAACTGCAACAGTTACTAACTTCTTGCCTTCTAGAAATAAATCTTTTCATTTCTCATTGGGACTCTTTGTGACCCATGCACTCACTGTAGCCCACCAGGTTCCTCTGTCCATGGGGATTCTCCAGCTAGGAATACTGGAGTGGGTTGCCATTCCCTCCGCCAGGGGACTCCTCCCAACCCAAGGATCAAACCCAGGTCTCCCACACTGCAGGCAGATTCTTTACCATCTGAGCCACCAGAGAAGCTCTTGTCGGACAATACCAAATAAATCTCTTTAGTCTCTTTTTCTCTTCCTATATCCACGGAAAAACTAGTATATCCATCTACTAAGTATACTCTTGTATTGCTCATTAGACAAAATACTAGTTTTTGAATAATCCTTCTGTCATAAAGAAAGTCCACTAACTATAAATCACTTTAAAACACCAGACTGTCATAGTCAGCTTCATAGTGTTTATTTGCACTTTATTATCTTTTCCAAGAGTCTGACCTATTTAGTTTAAATGATAAATGATCATAAAACAGTTTTGAAATTCAATAAAAATGAATGAAATTAATTCAAATGATTTGAATATTTTAGAAATAGGTCTTCAGTAGTCTTAATGGATTTCTACAGATTTAATTCTTATTCAACTAGGAAAATAAAAATGGGTTTTTAGTTACTATAAAAAGAAGGATATTATGTACAATGCACTCCTTACTGGTATATCACAGTATGAAAATTTGCCCTGTATTTCCTTCACTTAAATAACATTTTTTAAAGATTTTAAGTTTGAAACATGGAGGGTTATTATAAATTTAATGATTTGAAACAACTACAAATATAGTAAATTAACAGTTAAGTCTGGTACAACATATCCAATAACTGATTTTTACCTCAACGTGGTATTAAAAAAAAACTCAAGTCTCTTCTCTCTATTATTAAATACTTTTCGTATTCCATAAAGTTGCTCTGGTAATTTTTTTAAAAATCACTATGATGATCCTCTGTCCCCTGCCACCAAACCTTTCCCTTCATTGCTACTTTTATCTAAAATCCAAGTAACATATTAAAAGTCAGGAAAAGGTGCAAGGGAACCACAGACAGTCTTTCTCAGGAGGTTTAGCCAGGTCCTGAGTATGAACACTGGGATCCTTCAAAGTCTATGGTTTTATAATATACACAAAGTTGACATTTTCTTCTGGATGAGAAAAGTCAACCCAGTGGTTCAACTACTAACTAGCTCTCCAGACTTTCCTCAACCTCTCCAAGTACATCAAGTCAGGGTCTGAGTATTTGTGTGCCCCCCAAATTCACATGTTGACATCCTAAACCCCAGAGGTGATGGTATTAGTAGGTGGGGCCTTTGGGGGTGATTAGGTCATGAGGGTGGAGCCCTCATGAATGGGATTAGTGCTTTTATAAAAGAGACCCCACAGAGATCCCTTGCCCCATCCACCTTGCGAAGACACAGTGACAAGGTACCAGATCTGAATCAGAAAGAGGGCCTTCATCCAACTATGGTGGGGCCATGCTCTTGGGTTTCTGGATTCCAGAACATTTGTGTTGTTTGGAAGCTACCCACAAGATACCTATAATGTGGTGTAGCAGCCCACACAGACTAAGACACATCTTTTGGAAAGGTGAATATACTGAACGAGAAATAACAAAATTGAAGAATCACGTAAATGAAATCAAGAAAGACCCATGAAACCAGAAGCATTTACTATAATGAGTTCAACTGGTTTCTGCTCCCTTTTGACCTTAAATGTATCAAGATTTGCATAATACTCTTTATCTCCTTGTTCTTTGCACTGCCCTCTAAATCACGGGAATGTGCTGAGTTCTAGTATAGAAAGTTAAGTTCTAGGTCAAAGAGCTAAAGAAAAACCCATGCCCCATCTCTCTTGCTCCTGGTAGTAGTTAGTAGTTTGTCGCTCAGTCGTGTCCGACTCTTTGGGACCCCATGGGCTGTAGCCCACCAGGCTCCTCCCTCCATGGGATTCTCCAGGCAAGAGTACTGGAGAGGGTTGCCATTTCCTTCTCCAGGGGATCTTCTCGACCCAGGGATTGAACCCGGGTCTCCCGCATTCCAGGCAGACACTTTAACCTCTGAGCCACCAGGGAAGCTGCTGGAGTGAAGGACAAATCAGCCCCATTCTAGGTCAGAATGGGAGTGAATCCAGATGGCTATCAACCTGATGACCCCCTTATGTGGGCCTGAAATACCAGTTATGAGGCAGGCTTCTAACCTGGACACAGAAGAGAAACATTAGGAAAGGAAAGGAGGAAAGCAGCCTTTACCAAAATGACACTTTGTTACCCAGTGGCACACTAATAAAGACACAGCTAATGCATATGCGAAAATGAATATGGAAATAAATAAAATTGTGCTGCTTAGGATTTCAGGTACAAAGAGGCAAATTCAGCAAAGAGCAAAGATTTTATGCAGAGCTGACAAAAAAGCTTTAAAAAGTTACCGCTGACGATCTGACTTGTATGTGGCTGTCAGCTCATCAAACATGGTGCTGTTCATTTCCATAAACGCCTTCAACACATTGTACACTAACGCCACAATAGCCCTGGAAGCAGAGAGAGGAAGGAACGTGTTGGTCAGTCCTATGTAACGGGTTGCTGCCCGAAGAAAATGGATGTACAACCTTTACCTGAGTGAGCTGCTCACACTGCCTAGTTGCCATCCCTTTTTTAGTTGGAACAACTAGAAATGACCTACAATTCATTTCCACATGAAGAGAGCTACATTCTTTAGACAAGAGATCTTTCTGAGGGGTTGGCAGGATTAGAAAAAGAAAATCTAATTTTGCCCTTCTAATCACTGGTACCCAGAATAGACTTGCCTATGGGCACTTGTTAATTTCAATGAATAAAAAGGCAACTATAAAGCAACTTCACCCTAAAAATGAACACTTGTGGCAGGACCAACCTTTGAGACCTGAATTTGCATAGAATTTTATTTCTAAAGTGATAAAATACATAATTCATCAAAATCAAAGGCTGTTTCCATGGTAACAAATTTTATATATCTATAATTCATATTCAAAGATGATACCAAGCCCCCCCACCCCGTAAGTTGGGCAGCTTAATATGAGTTACATTTCTAGTAGTGATTTGCATCAGTCCTCCTGCTGCCTCAACGCACAGGCTGAAGGTAACTGGCTAGCTGGTGATGGCTGCTATCAGCGGATGGAACACTAAACAGCTCAAGAGCCAAATGGCTGCCCATGCTTATCAAGTCTAAGAATAAGCTCTTGGCAATGTGAGGACTCTGCCATGACAAGCTGAGTATCTTCAGACTAGAATCTAAATAACACTTCCCTGTGCAAAACTATACAACATTTCTTCCATTTTGCGTGTTTTCCAACACCAGTGAAAAAGGCATTCCTTGGGTTTGAAGTTTCTAAAACATTTATAAGTGGATTTACTGTATTGCTTCTGCCCTGTGTTCATTAAAAGAGAAACTTCAGCTGTCTCTTGTTGAAAAGAAAGACCTTCTCAGATATGACAGTGAGGGAACTGTGATGGAGAAAAGGCAAATACAGTCTGCTTAGCGGTTAAGGACACGTGCTAGAACCACTCTAGGTTCTCAAGAGGCTACTTACATAATGAGATTTAACTGTTTGCCAGCTCTTTTATTTGTATAAGCTTTAGTCACAAATTTGACAAATGTGAAAAGTGAGAAATATGATATTTTACAGTTGTATGCAAAACTCGTAGACAAACATACTATGGAAATACTGAATTATATTTCATTTTTAATGCCACATTTAGTTTTCTATGTCATAGAGAAACATGTAAAGTCATTCAAATACAAAATGCTTTAACTTTCATAAAACTAGATGATAAAAAACATTCAAAAATGTTTTTTCCCTCTACAAAACATGTATAATGACTGAGTAGTTGGTTTGTAAAAAATGGATTTTGCTAAAATGCAAATCAATTCAGACCACTTCCCTTCCTACAGCTCTCTAGTGTTTCCTTAGTATTTACTTGGTGAAGACTCACGTGGGCACTACTCTACTTTCTGACCCAGTCTTCCAGCAAACTTCTCAAATGACCATGTGCTTCAGCCCTCCCAAATTCACAGGCCTCAGAACACGACAGGTGCTTCTTACCTTTTGTGCCTTTTTAGGTGACGGGTAAATCCACTATCTGAATGGACTAACCCCCATCCCATCCACTTGCCCAATTCTTTTAAGATTCAGTAAGAGCATCATCACCCCATCAATATAATACAAATCTCTCTACTTGATCCAGAGCATCCCCAGAAGATCTTAGCAATATTCAAAGACAGGTTGAGATGCCCTCAAATAAACAGATACGTGAACACAACAACACTTAAAACACTGGTTTATAAAAAATCTGTTTCCTTGTGGGTCTCCCCAACCAGTCAGTGAATTTCTAAAATGTAGACATTTTACCTTTTCACACGCGTTATCTTCAGCAGCACGCACAACATCTGACACACAGCATGCATACAAGACATTTTATCAAGCAGAAGAGACGAAGGAGGGAGAAAGGCCTAAGGAGAGAGGGAGTGGGGAGAGAGCGGGGAGGAAGGAAGGAAGGAAGAGGAGGAGGGGAGGAGGGAGGGAGGAGGAAAGAAGGGGAGAGGGAAACTGTGAAAACCTACGGATTCCAATGTTCTTTTGAAATCCTATAAAGACTGGAAAACATGATGGGAAGGATGACGTTAGAGTTTTCTTCTATCAAACTCATGATGTATTCATTATTCCAATAATAGAGTGCCCTTTCTGCCACCTTTGAGAAAAGGAAAAAGAAAATGTTAACAGAGAGAAAAAGACAAAGATAAAACAAAATTATAACCTCTTCCAAAAAAGTATTAAGACTATTTTAGTATCATTCAAACAAGTATAAAATTAAGTATTAATCACACTTTACATTTTTGTGGGTTTAAAATCTTTCACAAAGTTCCAAACTGGTTAATCAATTTGGGAAAGAAAAAGATCTGCTACCTGCTTATTTTTATTCTCCTTTTAACACATTTATTCTCCTGATTCCACATTTTCCCTACATAGCTCACAAGCATCAGACACCTTCACCCTGCTTCTAAATGCCATGCTGTTTCCCCGTCACTTTAATTCCCTTCCTGGCTCACCTCTTTCATCCCACACACTTCAGATCAACCACAGGGCCCAGCATGCAGCTGGCCTTCAGTCAATAGCTGCTGTAGAAAGCGCAGCTGCCCATCCCTGAAGAGCAGGCACATTTGCTAAACACCTCCTTTGGCCAGAGACTGTGCCCAGCCTGCAGGCAGAATGTGTCATCCTTACCACCACCCAAGGAGTGGGTACCACTGTACAAACGAGGGCACTGGGGTTCAGAGAGATGGGGAACCTGGCTACAGTCACACTGCTTGTCAGTGATAAACTGAGACATGAGTCTAGTGCCCAGACTCCTTCCAGAGTTCATTTCTGGTCCCCTCCTTTGACCTGGGTAAGCCAGGAGGAAGGCACTCAGTTGGACTTAGGGCTGTATGTACATGCACTTGCTATCTCAGATCTCTTTTTCCTGACTGCCACATTTACCAACTGAATCTCTGAATTCAAAGGAATGCTTAAGAAAACCTAAAAAATCTAAAAAGCAATCTAAGATAACAATAATAATTCAAGTAAACCAAAGTCTCAAAAGAAAAAAAACAAAACCCAAAAAAACACTAAAAACTCTAAGAGCAGTTATATGGGGAAAGGGAAAGAGTTGCTTCTTTCATTTATACCAATTAAGAAATTATGCTTCATTTAAATACATTTAATAAATCTGTCCCCACCCCCTGCACAAAATTCATTTGCTGAAGCCCTAACCTCTAGTGTGAGTGCATCTGGAGATAGGAGGTAATTAAGGTTAAATGAGGTCATACGGGTGAGGTCCTAATCAGATAGGCTTGGTGACCTTGTATGAAGAGGAAGCGAGAGATTTGCTTCTTTCCTCAAGCATGCAGCAAGGAAAGGCCATGCAAAGACACAGTGAGAAGATGTACAAGCCAGAAAGGACCCTCCCAGCAGCAGACCATGCTGGCACTCTGATCTCAGACTTCCAGCC
Organism: Budorcas taxicolor; assembly: GCF_023091745.1. Classification (NCBI taxonomy): domain Eukaryota; kingdom Metazoa; phylum Chordata; class Mammalia; order Artiodactyla; family Bovidae; genus Budorcas; species Budorcas taxicolor. Next base: position 73,869,937 of record NC_068919.1, read on the forward strand.
TACAGAACTATGAGAAAGCAATTCCTATCGTTTAAGCCACACAGACATATGTGTGCTCAAGTCATGTCCAACTCTTGGTGACGCCACGGACTGTAGCCTGCCAGGCTCCTCTGTCCACAGGATTTTCTAGGCAAAAATACTGGAGTGGGTTGCTATACCCATCTCCAGAGGGATCTTCCCAACCCAGGGATCAAACCCATGTCTCTTGCATCTCCTGCATTGACAGGTGGATTCTTTACCACTAGCGCCACCTGGGAAGCGCTATGGAAGTCTGCTGTGGTCTAAATGTTTGTGTCCTCTAAAACTCCTACATTGAGATCCTAACCGCCAAAGATGATGGAATTAGTGCCTTTTCAGAGAGACCCCCAAGAGCTCCCTAGCCCCTTCTACTACGTGAGGATATCACCCAAACATGCTGCCACCCTGATCTCAGACTGCCAGCCCCTGGGACTCTGAGAAAAGTTTTCTGTTGTTTATAAGCCACCCAGTCTGTGGTATTTTGTTAAGTGGTCCTAAGACACAGACCCAGTGGACTAAGACACCCTGTCTCCCGTTGATGCTTCTGAGCGTCACTTGAGTCTAGGTCTTCCTGATACCGCTCACTTGGAAAGAGACTCTGGCTCCTTGCCCTCCACTACCCCAAACACATAATAAAAACTGAAAAATAAGGTAAACAATCCAAGTTTTTGAGCACCACGGACCATGTGTAATACGTAAAACATCTACAGAGGGTCCTGCATTTTCAAAGAAATCCAGACATGTGTCATGTCATCTGAATGTGATGCCTCATAGAACGGTTTCTTTTTTCCCTTGGCTCTGCGGTACAACTGCAAGGTTCTCATTAGATTTACTGACTTGATATACTAAAGATGTCTTTAGGTCAAAAATTAGACCAGCAGCAGCCAGTGTCTCTAACTATGCAGGATAATAACAGCTCAGAGGGAAGCCTACCATCAAGTCCATCATGCTAGCGGTGGGGCTTTGCGCTGCCAACTGCAATCTGAACAATCTCTTCCAATCAAAAGGCAGTATATAAACAGTCAATTCTCTAGGTCTGTGATCTGGACCTTTGATGAGACAGCCAAATTAGAAACCCTAATGCGTTTCACCCTGGACCGCCTTCTTCTCTCCAGTGTGGGTTCCACAGCACAACTTAAATGGCCCCAGTGGAGAAAAGGGTTGCCCAGGCTCACCTTCCCTGTAATCTCTCAGAGTGGCCACAAGGAGGCAGACTGGTGCCACAGAAGGTCACAGGTTTTCACAAGAAGCTATGCCATGTGACTCCTCACTCCCTCTTAGGAACTTCAACAGATCCTTTTCTGAACTTCCTTTTTCTCATCTAGAAAGTGGAGCGGGGGAGTCTCATAGGATAATCTGAAGTTCAGGAGTAATGTATGTGAAACATCTAACACAGTAAAGAAGGTCAGCATTCTTTTTTTCTCTTAAGCTTTATTCACCATTCTCTCTTACACACCATAGGAGCCCTACCTGTCCACCTCTTATTCAGCCATTTTATATGAGACAAGTTCTTGTACCACTCTGAAGGTCAGTGTTTACATCTGTAAAAATCATAATGCCCTGCCTGCAGAGTGGTCATGAGAATTCAAGCTACTAGACAAAATGCACCATCACAGTGGATGTCGTGTAGCAAGAGTTCAAGATGAAGGTGGTGATTATCAAAAGTATGATTATCGTGTGAAAAAAGAGCGAATAACAACATTAGGTAGCTCGTATCCATTACATTTCTTCCAACAGAAATAAAACTTGACCAAAATAATACATGTTGTACAAGCCACTCTGGCTCGTGCCCTCTTTTTAACTAACCTGAAAATGGGGGCTAGACACACACTTGGCGATTTGTTTAAACAAAGGTTCTTGGATTTTAACAAATTGCGAAGGTTCAATCACATCCAGTATTTCTTCCAGCTCCCCAAGGAACATGACCTAGAAGTAACATGCAAAACACCAAGTGTCAGGTGCTTGATTAAAAAATCTATATGGACAATGAGGAAAACGAGAGTTTTGCATGGTTTTAATACAGTGAAAATTTATGCATAAAATTGAACATGAACAAATCAGAATTTAACTTATGTTAGATGTTTATTTCATAAGAAATTCACCAGAGGGTACTTGTTAAGAACAAATTTCCTAGAGCATTGAAGATGTGATTCTATTTACTTTGGAAAAAATACTCTACGTGCTACATCTATTACATAAAGCAGGGGGTACTTACACACTGCAGCAGGGCCCTGCCTGGGAACGGGACTGTCCCAGTGGGGCTTGCCTCCCCTCCTCCATATTTTTAAAACGGTGGGCGAGTGGCCCTCTTGCATGATGGACAAAGTCCACTGCGGCACATGCAGATATTTGCCAAACATTTACAGCCCCATGCTATGAGCTAGGTGCTCCTCTAGGAGACACCGGTTCACAGAACATATGAAGTCAGAGACACACCAGTGAGCAGATTTAGTCACAGACAGATGCCACGTTAAACTCCTCAGCACACACTGACCCATTCTCCACGCTTACCCGTACATATATACACACTCGCTCGCTATTGAGCACAACAAATCTTGTTGCCTCAGTACCCTGTGCTTCCCAAACCAGAGCTTTTAGATCACAAAATGGAGCCAAATCAATAGTACAGTTACTTGTTTTAAATATAATGGAAAACTGACAGAGAAATAAAAACCATTTTCCTATTTAGGTATGAAGAAATGACTGCCTAGAAAAATATTAAGTATGCAATTAAAATATGAAAAATGATCTTTTTGTATCTTAAGATGCATCTGGGTAGCAATGGCTAGTTTAATTTTACCTAACAGGTATTAAGAAATTAGAAGAGTTTCCGAAAATGTGTAAAGGAGGGCTTTGGCAAACTGAAGCTGATTTGAGAAGGAGGGTGTTTCCATCAAAAAGTGAAATATAGTTGAGCCTTACCATTTGTTAAGAAACATTCTGAATTTCTTCTAAAACACTCTCCAAATAGAAAACCAACTGCTGACCTTTGTTTCCGGGCCGTTTTCCACATGGTTTCTAACCTTTCAGAAAAGGTGGTATAGATCTGGTGCTCAGCTAGGCTCACTTCGCAAAGAGACTCGCTTCCGCCACAACCTCACACTGCACGTGCCCAGTGAGGTCTTGGCAAAAGTACAAATGATTATAAATCAGAGATTTCCAGGGCCACTTGTGAACAGCTGAAACTAAAGGTCTGCGATATATTTTAAGATTGTGCATAGTAAGATCTCACCCACATGATGCTTTAAAGTGGGTATCTGGGCAGGTTGCATCTATCAACAGTGACAGCAAAACCTCCATCCTCTGTAGGTGGTCACTAGGAAGCAGACATCAGTGAGCAGACCAGGATAAAAGCCCAGGCTGCAGGAATCGGGGGGGAGGGCTCTGGCCTAATCACCTAAACTCAGCATACCCAGGAAGGCTACTTAACCCCTAAACATCAATTTCATAACTAGTAAAATGAGAATATTTACAGTCCTGCCTTATTCTGAGTTACCGTGAGGATTAGCTAAGATAATGCCTCTTTACAGATGCCTATTATCTCAGTGCTCTAGTAAGCTATTAACACACTGACACTGAACACTTACCTCTTTTTGACTACATGTTTTGGGCCAAAATTTCATTAATCCCCTAATAACCTAAAATGAAAAGAAAAAAAACAAATTGCACTTCATTTTTCTTATATACTCCATGAAAAGTGGTTTTTCTGAAGTTTTTCAAAATTGCAGAAAAAATACTTACTGGTTCTGTGAGTGAAGGATCTTTCTCCAGAAATTGTACTATACAATATGCCAGCTGGAAAAACAAGCAAAGACAAGACAAAATTAGAAATTCTACATGCTCAGGGCTCAAAGATGTATTATTAAAAAGCCCTAAAAAGCTTCCAGAGTCTGGTTTTAATAACTTCACATTCAATTCATTTAAAAAATAAAATACATATAAAGGAAAATTAGAAGCTACTTTTTCAAGCCAAAGATTGACACTAATAAGGCAGCAGGGAAATTTTTTTAAAAAGAATGTTGGGACATGAAGTAGTCAGTTAATGAAAAGCAGAGGTGAAATACCACATCCAGTATATTCTGAAAGTATCTCATCTACACAGAGTTTGAGCTACATCTCATGGGTTTCTTTTCTCTTTGCTGGAACATTAACAATATGGGATTTTACGGTGGTTCCAGAAAAGTCCTATCTGAGAAGCAGGCACTTAACTGAAAACATTGCTGACCACCCGAAATGGCACATGCAAGTTGAAATAGTTTCATGGAAAGATTAAAAAGGTTGTACCTGCCATGGATAGAACCCTGAATAAACACGAAGAGTTCTACATCTGATGCTAACTCACCAAGATAAGAACTGTTTTTTAATGATCATGAAGTGTGATATCCTATTTCAAAAACTCAAGGCAAGATCAGCAAAGGGGCTCGGAAAGATTCTTGGACAAGAAATTCACTCTTGTGAAACAACATTTTGATGGTGTTCTAAATTAGAAGCATATGGGCTAATTTTTCCTCGAAACACACTATTTCACATTTAAAGAGGAACACTACTGTGAAAGATGTGTTACATTTTTATGAAAACTCAAAACATTCCCATTACAGGGAGGGGGCATGTCAGAGGTTTGAAATGCTAAAACTAAAATGCCATGATATCATGTATCTACCTCCTAGTGACATGCTTACCATGTAAGGCAGTGTTAGCAGGGAAATTAGAATGAGGGGGACTAGACAGGGTATGCTTTTAAAGTAATGGAGGCTAAAGTGAAAATACTGATTGATTTGTTTTCTTGAGAGTGTTATTTGTATGGAGGTGAGAAAAAAAACGGTGAATGACCTAGAAGAGGGGGTAAAAGGGGCAAGGACAGACTTGTAACGCAAGATGAGGATGGGCTAAAAGATTTGAGAATATTCCAGAATGATTACATACCTCCAAATGTCTAAATCTGAAAAGCCCATCTCCATGTTTATCACATGCAACCCACTGAATATATGATTATGAACTTGGGCAACTATCTAAGTTCTCTCTGTAAAATGAGATGATTAAGCAACTGCTGTTCCCACTTAAGAAATAATTCCCAATAATTCCCATGATTCTCCTACACACAGGCAAATATATACACATTTTATTTGCTTTGGGGAATATTTTTAGCTTTCACAAGCCTTTTGTTTGTTTAAATTAAGTAAATAACAAGAACAACAAAACACTGGGTTTACAAACTTTATTTTGCTTCCAAAAGTAGTTGGACAAAATCCTACCTGGGCATGGAAGAGTGATAAGCTCCTGACGGTGTGTAAAGGAATCAACACTTTCACCAGGAACTGTTTGTGTTCTGCCTTAAGAGGCAAAGCAAAGCCATTGATAATACTGGGAAGAGGAAAAGAGACAGCAATTCATGATGTTATTACCACAACAAGCTAAACTGAGATGCTGTTCTTATGATATCAGGCTATATCCAAATCAGTTTATGTTTGATCCAGAACAAACCAAAACCCACCCCAGTGGCATTCAAGTCCTCTCAGTTGCTTGAAAGAATATCTTTAAGTAGAAAGAGAATTTAAAAGAAAGAAATCTGCTTCTGATCTCCCAGCAAAGGCTCTTGAGCTCTTACACTTAGATACATAGTTCCCAAAAGCTTTTGTATCAAAACTCTTTATTTTTCCTTCCCCCTTATCGTTCCCCAAATAATCGCTGACCTGGTTCACTGATGACCCTTTCCATTTCCAGACAGCGTTTCTTTCTATCCCTGAAATCTGCTCATGCGAAGAATACCCCAGGGTATAAAGCCCACCCATGGGAAGTCCTAAAGGGAACCAAGTGACTCCACCTTCTCTCTCTCCTCATATTAGGAGGAGAGACTAAGTAATCACATTGTCCAGCTACATTAGACTCCCTTGTGTGTGGAAACCCAACAACAGCTGTCTCTCCCCAATTCATTTCACTACTCCGGGCAGCAGCCGTTCAAGAAATACACCTGGTACATGGACCCTTTGAAAATGGCAATCTTTCTAATTTTTCTAAAATAATGTATTTATTTGTTTTTGGCTGTGCTGGGTCTCCCTTGCTGTGTGCGGGATTTCTCCAGTCGCAGTAAGCGGGGGCTGCTCTTGGCGGCAGTGCCTGGGCTTCTCTTTGTGGCGGCTTCTCCTGTTGCGGAACACAGGCTCTAGGGTGTGCAGGCTTCAGCACTTGTGGCATGGGGGCTCAGCAGTTGCAGCCTGTGGGCTCTACAGCGTGGGCTCAGGAGTTGTGGCCCACAGGCTTTAGTTGCTCGCACCACGTGAAATCTTCCCAGGCCTGATCAAACCTACGTCTCCTTCACTGGCAGGCAGATTCTTACCCACTGTGCCACCAGGGATGTCCCTCTAGTTTATCATAAACCTGCTTTCAAAAATTATGGCAGAGAAACGAAACTGATAAGAAAAACATGTTTGAGTAACTGGTCTGACGGTGATTAGATGAATAATGATTCAACTGTTGGCTCTTTCTGTCATTCCAAAATAATCAGCAATGCATAATTATGAAAGAAGGGGAACACAAAACTAGGTTTTGTAGAGTCAGTTGGGAAACATGCTATAAGCACAATTGAGACCTGATGTACATACAGTAAGATCTGGGGCAGCGGCTCCCCGTGCCATCTGACCCTAACCATCACAACAACACTCACCTGAGATTAGCAATGAGCTGAAAATGTGCTTACCTTCCTAATATTTCCAGCAGTTCAGCTACACCATTGAAGTGTTCTGTTTCATAAACAAACCTAAAAAGAGAGAGGAAAGAAAAGGGGAGGGAAGGGGAGAAGAGGAGAGGAAAGAGAAGGAAAAAAAGAAAAAGTATGCTATGTTCAAATATTTGAGGTTTACTTAATACTTCTATAAAACCATCAACTTTGCTTCTCCTCCCTCCACTTACCTTAGAAAAATATTGTTAATCTGTTTTCGGATAAATGCTCTAAGACCAAGAAACTTGCCATAAATTCTGTGTAAGACTGTTTTTAAGTAGTCCCGTTCCCGAGGGTCTTCGCTGTCAAACAGCTCCAAAAGCTGTTGTAAAAAAAAATAGTGTAGCTGTCAAAGTGGTTTCAGCAAAGGATTTAGAAATTCTGCCACTTGTTATTTAAAATCTCTTCCTTCCTTCTTCAAAACATTATTAAAAATCTATTACGTGACAAGCACAGCGCTATTCTCTAGGAATGCAGGGATAAGTAAGTCAGACAAGGGGCTCATACTCTATAGAGAAGGGATGCACAAAAAGAACAATAATCAGAACAGTAATTATAATATTAGGTAACACACATATAGCACTTAGTATGGTCAGCAGGCAATTTTCTAAATAACCTACTTACATTAATACTCTTTATAAGGTAGTCTTATTCCCATTTTAAAGAAGAGGAAATTGGAGCACAAAGATGAGAAGTGGTAGAACTAAAATTTGAACCCAAGCAGTCGGGACCCTAGAGTCCATTATTTCAATCACCACACTTTTGTGGCATAAGCCATTCACTGAACTTATGTTTGAAAGATACAGCTAGGCTTTCAGCTCTCCCAGAGCATACAAGTAAACTGAGATACCCTAAACCAAAGCAAACATCAAAAAGTTCCCCAAAACACTGGCAACACTCTCTTCTAAGATCCTGGATCTTACTACATGGGTATGTTCACTTTATAAATACTCACTGGTGTGAACATTTATGATTTCCGTATGTATGTTATACATGAATAACATTTTTCAAGCTTCCAATCATTTATAATCTAAAGACAATAACTGAATGCTGATAAGATCACATCTTATCAGAATTGAAAACATATGCCAACACAAAAACCTGCACATGAATGTCCACTGCAGCACCATTCATGACAGCCAAAAAGTAAAGTAACCCAAATACCCATCAACTGCTACAAAGTGTGCCACAGTGGAACATTATGCAGGCATGAAAAGGGATAACGTACTGAAATACATCACCACATGGACATGCCTCTCAGACATCATGCCAAGCAAAAAAAGCCAGACACAAAAAGCCCACATAGTGTATGATTTCACTGAAATATCCAGAGTAGGCAAATCCGTAGAGACAGAAAGTATTTGAGGAGTGACCACTAATGAGTATGGCATTTGTTTTTGAAATGATAGAAAGTGTTCTGCAATTATATGACAGTGATGATTAAACTCTGTAGAATATATTGAACATTAAATTATAAACTTTAAAAGGCTGAATTTTACAGTATATGAATCATATTTCAGTAAGACTGCTTTCTTTTTTTTTTTTTTTAATGATAATAGGAAGGTTCCTCTACCTGAAGAACAAACTTGGAGACTGGTTTGAATTTTAATTCTTCATACCTTCATTATCATTGCAATAAAACAGAACTCATAGTTCTAATGTTAACTTTATAGCAAAACATTTCATGAGCGTATAGACACCATACAAATGAATGCAGACTACCCAATTACCAAAAAAAAAAAGCTGTCAAGACACACTTAAACATGATTTCAGGTGATTAAAGACTGAGGCTGGGATTGACAGCAGAAGAACTTGGTGGGCAGTAATCAAATAAATTATCTACTTTTGTCTGAACAAAAGACAGAGTTACAGGGCAAAAAACCATAAACTGAAGAACAGTCTTCAAAACTGAGCAGTGAGATAGACAAAATTTTTGACTGTACAATGTCATCTGTCCATCCATTCAAAAATTGAATACTTCAAATGAGCATGTCGCCAGCCACTGGGCACAGTGTCAGGGACAAAATGATGAGCAATACAGACACTACTTTTACAGAACCTAGTGTAATGAGGAATACATGGCAAGTGACTCAGGATACTAGATAAATACACAGCAGCAACATCTACTCGAGTTGAGAGAAGTGGAGCGATCAGGTAAGACTTCTACACGAAATGACATCCATGTAAAAATTAGGAGCCAGAGGTGAAGAAAGTGTTCATGGCAGATTCAACAGTACATACCTTCGCCTGCAGCCTATCCAAATAGAAGATGTGGTTAAAATACCTGCCATCTCTCTGCTTACTTAGTCATACAATCAACCAGTCAGTCAATCAACCAATCTCTGTATATACCAGGGACCATGACCATCTCCTTTGCTGGGTGCATGCACACGTGCACACACACACACACACACACACACCAACAAACCTGGAGCCCACAGGAAAGCAATGAGAAAGTCAACTACACATTTCCACAGGAAACAGTAAAAGAAAGATGTGAGCCCTATGGGCAAAAAAGGCCCCATGGGTTGGTTATTTCTTACCTCTACCTGCAGAAAATGACAGATTTCTAACTGACCCATTCCATTCCGTGTTAACAGAAATAAGTAACCTTTGAGTTCTATTTTTCAATTTGGTTTCTATTTTTAAGTGTTGCAAAAAGGCTTAATGAGTAATTTGTAACTAACACAGAAGAAGGTTTGAGGGGGTGTAATGCTAGCAAAACTTGAATCAACCATGCTTATGTACTGTTCATCTTAAGAGTTTGATGAACATATAATAATTAAACAAAAATTACTTAACTAACGCGTTTTCATTGGCTTCCCTGGTGGCTCAGAGGTTAAAGCATCTGCCTGCAATGCAGGAGACCCAGGTTCAATCCCTGGGTCGGGAAGACCCCTGGAGAAGGAAATGGCGCCCCACTCCAGTATTCTTGCCTGGAGAATCCCATGGATGGAGGAGCCTGGTGGGCTATAGTCCACGGGGTCGCAAAGAGTCGGACACGACTGAGTGACTTCACTTCAATGCGTTTTCATTAGGCCCTCAAAGAAAATGTATTACCAGGCACCTAACCTGAGCCAGTCTTAAAGGCACAAATAATATATATATACTATGTTCTTTGAGAAAGATGAATTGTAGTATACAAACTACTTTTCTGCAGCGCTACGGAACACACTCAATGATTTCATGATATAGGAGGCAAAAGAAAAGGTAGAATCGTGTGTAGGCCCAAAAAGAAGGGAGTGGGATAAGTTTTAATTTCCCAAACCAAGTAATATTTGTGTGCATAGTCATATATAACTTCCAAATACTCCCCACATAAAAAAGCTATGAAAAATATAATCCAGTATCTGTAAATGCCTAGGTAGACTGTGCTCTCTACAATGTAACAGGCAACTTGTTGTCAAAGAAATGAAGCTGGAGAGTTTCCAAGGTGATTACAGAGCAAAGACAGACCTGTCAACATGCTGTCTCCCACTTTATAAAACCAGTGCCCAGTGACTTAGCCCAACAAACTCCTTTGAACCTCATCATAAATCTACAGTGAAACGTAAAGGACAAATTGCAAAAGGTAGTCAGGGTCTGTCAGTTAGACTAGAGGGGTTGAACCTCTGTCTTCTTAAACACTCCCTGAAATGAGAGTAAAGGAATAAAAATGCAAGAAATCCACGGGGCAGAGAGGAGTGGGGAGCAGATCAGACAAATCTGCACACCTCTCAAGGATGGAAAGTGGATGGCAAGAGGTAACTATCTTAGATTTCCTCTTTCTCCACTCTGCTAAGTGTTTTTCCATTCTGCCAGCAGGGAGGGAAGCCAACAAGAAGCAAGCCAGTTCACACCAGAGAACCCTTAAAAGGCATAAGAACTGAAGGCACCAGATATATTTGATGGCAAGGTTGTGAGGAGCTAGAAACAGGAGAACTGATTGAAAGTTTGGAGGAAGTGTAACAAGATCTCCCAGATCCTCTGTCCCATGCAGTTTACTGAAGATTTACAGTCAATGCCTGGAGAGAATAAATGAGCAAGTCTAGTCTTAAGGACATCAGATATAGGCTGAAGTAAAACACTTATTAAAAACAATGGGATTTAATAAAATTCTGCATGCTGAAGAGTGTTACCTTTGCCAGGCCCTTCCCTGACTAAGCTCTCAGTTCTGACTGAGGCAGGAGGTTAGAAAGTTCCTTATGAGGGAAATGGACAGTCCCAAGAGGAAACAGCTACAGATATACTAATATCTGAAGGTTTCTTATCTGAAGGTTTCTCAATTAAATGGCAAGGCCTCTCCCCAAATTGCCAAGTGTTTTCTACTTATGCATGTGTGTACACATGCACACACACACAGAGATACAGATTCTAAGAGGTCTTTTTTTAAAAACTAACGTGTTAATTATGAATATAGGGCTTCCCTGGTGGTTCAGTCATAAAGAACCTGCCTCCCAACGCAGGAGACGCAGCTTTGATCTCTGGGTTGGGAAGATCCCCTGCAGAAGGAAATGACAACCCAGTCCAGTATTCTTTCCTAGGAAATCCTATGGACAGAGGAGCCTGGTGGGCCACAGTCCACAAGGTCACAAAAGAGTTGGACACGACTTAGCAGCTAAACAACAACTACGAATATAGTCTAAGATCACCAAAGATTCTAACATAAAAGATACAGAACCCCCCCCCAAAAATCATAAAGAATCCAGAGGAAACAGCACAAGAGTGGAAAAAACTGAAAATAAAAGAATCTGCAACATCCTCAAAATAAACAAATCCACTAGATCTTTGAAACAAAAACAGAATGCTATTACAGATGAATATTCAGGAGATAAAATAGCATGCTTAGAAATTCACAGGTCTGGCGCATTAAAGTGAGCAAATCTAGCTTGAAAGTATAACCAAATGATAGAGTATACAGAAGAAAGAAGATAAGAAAACCAGCAGATCAAAATGTCAATCAAGTTATGTGGGCAGAATAAAGACATTTTCAGAGAAGTGGATATCGAAAAATGTACATCCCATCCATGCTTTCCTCGGAAGCACCTAGAGGATGTAGCCACCAAAATGAATGGAAATGCAGCAAGTAAAGACACAGTCAGAAAGGGGCAAAGGCAAGCCCCAGGATGGCCACGGTGGACACAGCCGAAAGTGCCACCTAGAGCAGGATGACTTGGGCTCCGGGAAGGCGGCCTCCAAGGAAAACACAAAGACAAAAGACTAGATACCAGTGTGGGCCAGATTAAGAGCTGTGTGACACTCTCACAGAACTGACGGGTGAACTAGTGACCACTACAAAAGGAAGCAGGCAAGTGAAAAATCACTAATTCTAGGGGGTTAAAAAAAACCCTACAAGAAAACAAACGTCATTATGGCATACTGTGTGCCTCTGCTCTGAACAACATGTACACAGTCCTGTTGTTTGACTGTAAAACACTACAATTTGATTTAATTAAATTTTCTGACTGTACTGGAAAGATGGACAGGAGGGAGATATAGAGGGAGACATGTAACAGCTTACAGTAGGAACAGATTTTAAACAATCAAGAAACAACATTAAGAACGCTATTCTGAAGTACTGAGGTACATACGAGGAAACAGCTACTTGAACGTGGTTACTTCCAGGGAATGAGACTTTAGGTTGGGGAAGGATCAGGCAGGAGTTACTATTTTTCTTTATAAAATGTGTGAGCAAAAGACTTGAAACAAAAAGCCATTATCCTCTTCTCCAATAAAGAAGCAACTGCCCAGCTCTATTTCATGTAAAGAAAGAGTATAATCAATGAAATTAGTATTCTAAATGTTTCAAACCTAACTAAAATCAGATCTCTACATGTTAGGCTTTACTTAAGCTATTCTGCTACGTTGTTATTTGGAAGAAAAGCTATGACAAACCTAAACAGCATATTAAAAAGCAGAGACATTACTCTGCCAACAAATGTCTGTATAGTCAAAGCTATGGTTTTTCCAGTAGTCATGTAGAGATGTGAGAGTTGGACCATAAAGAAGGCTGAACGCAGAAGAACCTATGCTTTTGAGCTGTTGTGATGGACTCCAAGGAGAGTCCTTTGAACTACAAGGAGATCAAGCCAATCAATCCTAAAGAAAATCAACCCTGAATATTCATTAGAAGGACTGATGTTGAAGCTGAAACTCTAATACTTTGGCCACCTGATGCAAAGAGCCGATTCATTAGGAAAGACCCTGATGCTGGGAAAGATTGAAGGCAGGAGAAGAAGGGGAAGATAGAGGATGAGATGGTTGGATGGCATCACTGACTCAATGGACATGAGTTTGAGCAAGCTCCAGGAGACGGTGAAGGACAGGGAAGCCTGCTGTGCTGCAGTCCATGGGGTCGCAAGGAGTCTGACATGACTGAGTGACTAAACAACAAATTCTGCTACATGAAAAAATACTATCTTCCTAATACCTTCACCTCGATCAAGTAAAAATGCACCTGGAGAAAAGAGCCAAGAACCAAGAAACAAGAGCCAGCGGCAGCCTGACTCCCATGTATCATAACTCAAGAGGACCAACATATGAAATGGACTAACTATGGGGCAGTCAGTGTGCAAGTACAGTGAGCACAAGCTTACATTATAAGCTTATAGCAATTCTGACTTCAGGAACTTTGTAACTCAGTACAAAAATTTCAAAGATATAAGTCATACAAACATGAACAACTCCACCGAGTCACATGCTTTTATTTTCCTCATTTCAGCACTTTTCCTACAAAGTAGAGAAGCCCATTCTTTCTCCCTCAAGCGTTTATCCTGACTCAAGAAAACCCTGCGATTTAACATTTTAAGACAATCAATCTGGTGGGCATCTCAAGAAAGAGTGGCTATGCTACATAATGATGCACTTAGTGGGACACAGGCAGGGACTAGCTACATAATTTGTGGGCCCAGCGCAAATTGAAAATGCCTTACTCCTTGCTCAAGAAGTGTTAAGAATTTCAAGACAAGAACAGCAAAGCATTAAACCATGAACAAGTGCCTTCTAAGCACAGGGCCCTCTGCCCCAGCATGAGCTGCATCCCCACCAAGCTGGCTTTGGATGCAGGAGTCAGAACAGTAAAACCCTTTTTTTAGGTTTCTGAGTTACAGGTTGGACAGATGAGATACGGTAATTTACTGTTCATTGGTAATGGCTATCTGATAAAATTTCTGGTAGAAATAAATAAACTCTCAAGTTTTATTTGCTAAAGACTCTGAGAGATAAATGTAAACATTTTGACACACTCAAGGAACTTGTTTAGAAAATAGTTCTTTGTATTAGGGCTGAGATTCAAGGTTTGTGAATTTTATTTCATGTTAGAATCTAAAATTTTTTCACAAGTTGGTTTTATGTTGTGTCCAATTTGTCTTCAGTTTTTAAAACACAATAACAACAGGTCACTATCAAGGACAGGCTGGGAGATTTGCATAATTTGCATGAAAATTACAGCACCTTTCAGCTAAATATAACTGCACATGTGAGGAACAAGTTATTAGCCAGCCATCTCCAAAAGTACATATGTTTATGGAGATACCTGAATAGTATGTCTCTTAGCAACCACTGACTACTTTTCAGACTTGCAGAGTGGTTGAAAGCAGTCTTTAGAAATTCACTACTCAATTCCTGCCACAATAACCCACCCAGTGAAATAATTCAGGGTTTGGTGATTCATTTTTGGTCTTGGGGGTGGGAAGGGTCATAAACGAACCATTTGCCCAACTAACGCAGGTAAAATTTATCTTTATTGGGAACAGACAAGGTTGTTTCATAAGTCTAGGCAAGCCCACACACTTATAGCTTAAAAAGTTGCCTAAGTCGAAAATCAACATTACCCTGGAAACAAGTGCACCATGTAATCAATCGACTATCTTTGAAGTCTCTGACAGCTTCCTTATGTAAAGATTTAGATTAAGTACATAACAAATGCTAAAGGTTATGTACACCTAGATTTAACAAAAATTAGTATGAAATTTAAGCTAGTTAATATGTCATTCTGAGTATGTCAAGGCTATATATTGTCACTGTTTATTTAACCTCTATACAGAGTACATAATGCAAAATGTAAGGCTGGATGAATCACAGGCTGGACTCAAGACTGCCAGGAGAGATATCAACAACCTCAGATATGCAGATGATACCGTTCTAATGGCAGAAAGCAAAGAGGAACTAAGAGCCACTCTGAAGGAAGGTGAAAGAGGAGAGTGAAAAAGCTGGTTTAAAACAACATGAAAAAAACCTAAGATCATGGCATATTGTCCTATCACTTTATGGCAAACAGATGAGGAAAAAATGGAAATAGTAGCAGATTTTATTTTCTTGGACTGCAAAATCACTGTGGACAGTCACTGCAGTCATGAAATTAAGATACCTGCTTCTTGGAAGAAAATCTGTGACAAGCCTTGACAGCGTATTTAAAAACAGAAACATCACTTTGTCGACAAAGATGCACAGAGTCAAAGCTGTGGTTTTTCTAGTAGCCATTTATAGGTGTGAGAATTGAACCACAAAGCAGATTGAGTGCCAAAGAATGGATGCTTTCGAGTTATGGTACTGGGGAAGACTCTTGAGAGTCCCTTGAACAGCAAGATCAAACCAGTCAGTCCTAAAGGAAAGCAACCCTGAATATTCACTGGAAGGACTGGTGCTGAAGCCGAAGCTCCAACACTTTGGCTACCAGATTTGAAGAGCTGACTCATTAGAAAAGACCTTGATGCTGGGAAAGATTGAGGGTATGAGAAGGGGGCAACAGAGGATGAGGCGGTTGGATGGCATCACTGATGCAATGGACGTCAGTCTAAGCAAACTCCGGGAAATAGTAAAGGAAAGCCTGGCGTGCAGCAGTCCACAGGGTCACAAAGAGTTGGACACAACTTAGCGACTGAACAAGTCCATTATGAAATAAAAGAACAGCAGATCCTTCAAAGGTACAAGTCACAGATACTTCTGACTGGCCCATTAAAAAATCTAGACTTCCAGGTTTTCCTAAAAAAAAATCAAAAGAATCTAGCAATACTTGACCCACTTAGCAATTAGCCAGCAGTTGACCAGAGTGGACTGGCAGCAGGGTCCAAGCTCTCGGGGTCACCACTGTTTCCATCAACTCCTCTCTGTCAAACCGTGACTACTACATTCTATATCACTTGTCTGGCCTCTATGAAGATTTGAATGTGCTTTCCCTGGTTCTCACATACTAAAAAGTACACGTTCCTGGCACCAAACAGTTACTTCTAACACTGACTGGAAGAAATCAGCTGGTGAAGTGGAAATGATAAGAATTCAAGGACAAGAGACCATATTAAACATCTTAAAAAAAAAAAAAAAAAAAACACCAACAGCCAAAGAAGAATCACACAAGTAGAGTCCAGAGGGCTTTTTGATTTTTCAGATTGGTAAAAGTTAAATCTCAAAAAACTGGTAACATGCTAGGTAAGACATCACAAATTACTATATAACTCTGGGGACTGAGGCTGTTCTAGAAAATAATCACAAAGAAACTTCTCAAAACAAGAGGTGATCCTAACAAAACAGTAGTGACAGCAGCAGTGTAACGTTTACTGTATAGTTACAGTGCTCAGAAATTGTTCCCCATACTTACACATGAATATACTTTTTAAATCTACACAACAACCTTTTAATTGCTATCTTATGGATATTTTGGATCTACTTTCCAGGGGAGGAAATTGAGGCACAGAGCAGTTATATAATTTGCCCAAGGTCAGACACTAGAAAATGGCAAAGCCTGCATCCAAACCTCTTCATACAGTTAGCCACTAATCTATTTTGCTTCCTGCTGAGGAATTATCAATTAAAAAAGAGTTACTGAAAGAGGCTTTTGAGGAAACACAGGAAGCTTTCCACTGAAATTCAGACTTTAAAAGGACATACACAGAAGATAAAAGGATGGACACATAAAAAATGTTAAGTGTAAAAGAATGGCCCAGTCTTATAAAAGTAGCCTTAGGAAAGTTAATACACAGAATCAGCTGACATTTATGAAAAATGCAAGGCAACAAAATGAGAATGTAGTTGCAATGGAAATATTTTGACTCTTCTTATTAATTACAACATACATGTTCATACTTTAAAATGAAAAAATAGAGAAATACCAAAATTAAAAAGTAAAGATCATCATACATAATCTGACACCCTAAGAGATAATTAACAAAAATGTACTGTATCTCCTTTCACACTTTTTATTGCACAGACAAATCATCTTTTCTCTAAAATAACAGACTCAGGTTCACAATATTTTACTGTTCCACACTGTGCATATTCCACTTAAAAACAGATCCTGTGTAACTCTATCTCATTCTTTTTACTCAGTGATCTGTATTTTGTTAAATGAATGTCCACAGTTTATTCAATTGACCCCCTACTGAGGAACTTTCAAACTGTTTCCAATCTTCTAATAATCATTAACAATGATGCATTCACTATCCCTGTATATTTTGCTTTGTGTACATATCTATTTCTCATGGAACTGCTCAGTCACAATCTGCATCAAGAGAATACCATCAGATCTCCTCTTCATGGCACCCCACTCCAGTACTCTTGCCTGGAAAATCCCATGGACGGAGGAGCCTGGTAGGCGGCAGTCCATGGGGTCGCAAAGAGTCGGACATGACTGAGCGACTTCCCTTTCACTTTTCACTTTCATGCATTGGAGAAGGAAATGGCAACCCACTCCAGTATTCTTGCCTGGAGAATCCCAGGGACAGAGGAGCCTGGTGGGCTGCCATCTATGGGGTTGCTCAGAGTCGGACACAACTGAAGCAACTTAGCAGTAACAGGTACCTATCTATTCATTTGTGCATTTTTATGAGTTTTATGGCATACAGGGGATCTTCCCAACTCAGGGATCGAACCCAAGTCTCCCACATTGCAGCTGGATTCTTTACCATCTGAGCCACCAGGGAAGCCCTAACAAGAAAAAGTCTTTTCTACCCAAATCTCTATTATATTCTAGTCTCCTGTACCCATACCATACTTTTATAATTAATATACCTTTATAGTATGTTTTCAGAGAAGGCGATGGCATCCCACTCCAGTACTCTTGCCTGGAAAATCCTATGGACGGAAAAGCCTGGTAGGCTACAGTCTATGGGGTCACGAAAAGTCAGACAAGACTGAGCGACCTCACTTTCACTTTTCACTTTCCTGCATTGGAGAAGGAAATGGCAACCCACTCCAGTGTTCTTGCCTGGAGAATTCCAGGGACGGCGGAGCCTGGTGGGCTGTCATCTATGGGGTCGCACAGAGTTGGACACGACTGAAGCGAGTTAGCAGTAGCAGTAGCATAGTATTTTTAATGTCTAATAAAGTATCATTAATTTCCTTTTTCAAAAGTGTTTTATTTCATGAACTCTGAAATTTTCAAGTAAAGAAACTACTGAAATTTGGGGCTTCCCAGGTGGTGCTAGTGGTAAAGAACCCACCTGCCAATGCAGAATGCATAAGAGATGTGGGTTTGAACTCTGGGTTGGGAAGATCCCTTGGAGGAGGGCATGGTAACCCACTGCAGTATTCTTGCCTGGAGAATCCCATGGACAGACAAGCCTGGTAGGCTACAGTCCATAGGGTCGCACAGAATCAGACACTACTGAAGTGTGTGTGTACACACACACACACACTGAAATTTTAATTAGAAGTGCACTAAATGTGCAGATTAATCTGTAGATTCTATGGACATTTTTTTGATGGCAAGCCTTCCCACCTTGGAATGTTACATTTCTGCATTTATACAAGGCTTCTTTATAAATTTTTATTATAAGTTTCTCATAAATTTTTAAATTATTTCAAAAGGTGGAAATTATAAAACTAATATTAGAATCAAGAAAAATAAGATATTCTGCCAATGTGGACAGGTAATATAATGAGGATGTGAAAAGAGGAATTCATACTTAATGAGCAAATATTAGGCCTCCTATATGATACTAGCAGACATTTATGTAAGTCACATTATTTTAGCATCATAACAGCCTGCTACTTTGTTTTAACTTGCTATAAGAGAGACGACTGTTATTGTCACTTTACTGAAGAAAATACAGGCTCAGAACAGTCAATAATCTGCCCAAGTTTTCAGTACCTATTTAAGATTGAAGGTAAGGAGCCTGTGTTCGTATCTGTAGTGCCAATACAATTAAGAAAATCTAACAGCTGTCAATTTGGGGTATATTCTATTTTACCGAATAGTATCTCACTTATTCCATTATCCCTATGTCATGAATGAGGAAATCCATGCTTGGTAGCAAGTATATTAACTTGCTGAAAGTTACATTGCAAGTAGGCAGAAAAGCCAGGGTTTGAATACAGTTTCTTCTTATGCCACAGTCATATTCTCAGCTCCTAAAATATAAGTAGATACACAGGAGAGTCAGGGTTCAAATCCAGAGCTTTCTAGCTTTCTTTCCATTACATCATGCTAAAATAGCCCAATTCTTATTTTGCTTTAGGGGATGGAGGAATCAGACTGTAAAGAATCGAGCTAGCTACTACCAAATGTATAAATCTTGTAACTAGAATAAATTATGTTTAACTGAATAAAAAAGTTTTGCATTAAGATCACCAAAACTCTCTGAGATCTATGAGAATTCACAGAGAATAAGATATCTGCTCAAAGAAAAGGAATAAGGTAAGTGTCATTCTGATTTGCAAAAGGGAAAAAATTCCCATGTCACAAGAGAAACACACTAGAACCAGGCTGCACCATGCAAGTCCGTGGGGTAGAGAAAAGCGAGGGTGTGCAAAATGAATAAGCTGACAACAGAGCACAGACGTACAAAGGACCTGCCAGTTCAAGAACGGTTAAGGCTTGGTGGTCAGAGGAAGAGGTAAGGAGGGTGGGACAGGGGATAACAGGACAGAATCTCAGCAATAATGTCTCAAACTCCAAAAGGCTCACCATTGCCAGAAGGTCCCAGGTTGGGGCCAAAGGTCAAAGGAAGGAATGTCAGAAGCAGGTAGACGGTGAGTCCCTTCTCCGAGAAGGTGCTGGGCAAACTTAGGGAAGGAAAAGGAACGGGAGGCCAATTGTACAGGTTACCAACATGAATGAACAGGGTAATATGGAAGATGGAAGCTGATAGAATGACAGCTCATCTCTAACATGATGCAATGGTTTGAGTCACATGACTACGTTCAAATACCACTCAGTGGTGACGTTTGATCAGGGATCAAACCCGGGCCCTCAGCAATGAGAGCTCAGGAGTCCCAAACACTGGACCGCCAGAGAATTCCAGCTTTCCTTTTTATGATAAAGTTCCAAGGCCCACAGAGGAGGGGAATCCTGTAAACATGAAGTCCTGGCTTTTACCATTGCATCGGATGAAATCTCTCTCTGACTCTCTTTATAAACAAAAATTTGGAATCAGAGGAGGAGGAAATTCTACTGTCGATTTCTAACTGGCTCAAGGATGGAATTCAAAGACTGCTGATTAATGAATCTGTGCTAAAATAAAGGGAAGTTGCTAAAGGCACGCCACAGGCTTCTATCCTCCATCCTGCCTAGTTTAACAATTTTAATCAGTGGCTTTAATGAAGCCAATAGCTAGCATATTTAGAAAGTCACAAATGTGATACAGATGGAAGGCAGAGTGAAAACGGTTGATGACAGAATCAAGACCCAGAAAGACTTCAGAAGGCTGGGGAGATAAGATATTCCCTAGGAATATATGTCAGATCCTATATCAAGATAGAAAAGCTAACTGCAAAACGAACAAGAACCAGGGAAAATGAAAATGGGCTTATGACAAAATGCATGAAACTAAATTGGAAGTCAGTCAATTATGGCTGTGGTGGGGGCGGCAGGGAGAATGATAGGGAAAACGGATAGTTAAGGAGTTTGGACACTGCTATATTTAAAATGGATAACCAACAAGGACCTACTGTATAACACATGGAACTCTCTGCTCAATGCTATGTGGCTGCCTGGATGGGAGGGGGGTTTGGGGAGAATGGATACATGTATATGTATGACTGAGTCACTTCACTGTCCACCTGAACTATCACAACATTGTTAACTGGCTATATCCCAATATAAAAAAAGTTAAAAAAAAAAAAGTCAGTTAAGACCATAAGCTTATCAACCTAAATTAACAGTGTCATAGAACAGCAAGAAGAGCTAATGAGAGGACTCCTTTAAGAACCCTAGCATCCAGACAAGGAATGCAGACCCCGACTCTAAGTTCCATTGGACTGACCGAGCTCAGAGCTCTGTGTTCAGATATAGATGTCATCCTTAAAGACAAATGGACACATGTCGAAGACTTCAAAAACTAACAAATGAGACAGATACTAAGGACTCAGTCTAGAGCAGAGAACGCACACTGACAGCTGGAAGGCTAGATCCACGAGGCAGATGGCTTTAATTCACTCTGAATAGGATTTTAAAGCTATCAGAAAATTTCACCAAAAAAACAAATTGGGGAGAAAACAATTTCTCTTGGAAAAAAACATTATTTAGCAAGAACTGATGAAAGAGGTATAGTCAAAGCTCCCTTCAGTAACAGCTGGTCTGCCTCCTATTGTCTGAAGCCTACAAGCATCTGAGTTGTAACTGCTGCTTTAGAGAAAAAGTGGTGAGGGGTAAATACAAAAGCTGTGTTCTAGGACCTCAAAGGTTATGCCTGGGCTAGTGATACACTAAAGGACTCTAAAATAAGGCCAAAGGCATATGAGGTATAGGGAGATTCAACATAAAAAACAACTTTCTAACAAAAAGGGAAGAACCTGCCTAAGTATGTGGCCCTTCCTCACTGAAAAAGAGCAGGCAGAGGTTACCCCTCATCAGGGTCTCAAAGGAAACTGATTCAATGGATAAAGAACTAGAAGAGACAAACCAAAATGTCCCTTCCAAGTCTGGGTTTTTTTGATGTTTTAATTTTAGGAGCTTTATTATCATCAGTATCATCGACCACGGAGAGCACACTGACTGGGCCCTGCGTGTTTTCCATGTAAGTAAAGCACTGACTTTCATAGTAAGATTGCAGGATTTACTGTTTCCATGTCAACTAAACACAGTGTCTACTGCTGAATAATTATCTGATCCTCTTGGGCACTTTAATTCACCATAAATATAAGAGAACCTTATCATTTCGTCAGTGTTGAGAGATGGGGGCTACTCCTGCCTTGAAGTCATTCCAAGTTATAGTGAAGGGACTCACAGGGAGGCATCATGGTGTAAGAGACAGAAACCTGAATAGAACATGTGTGTGGGAAATCTGGTTGCCTTTTTTAGACCTCAGATTTATTTATCTACAAAATGGGCATAAAACGTAGCCATATCTGCTTTAGATTATTATATATATCAAATTAAATAATGCATATAAAGGTGCTCTGACAACTATACAGTGCTGTAGAAATGCAAGGACTTTCCAATACAAACACAGATCTGTTACGTTTTGTTTTTTTGTTCTGCCTGAAATGCATTTTACCTCTTTGGGATAAGGACCTGGACCAATCTACCTATTGCCCAGTGAACCATCAATCTGCTTAGTTATCTACCTCTCTAAATATCAAATGCTGGGAAAGACTGAAGGCAGGAGCAGAAGGGGGCGACAGAGGACAAAATGGTTGGATGGCATCACCAACTTAATGGACATGAGATTGAGCGGGCTCTGGGAGATGGTGAAGGAGAGGGAAGCCTGGCATGCTGCAGTCCATGGGGTGAGAGAGTTGGACACGACTGAACAACAAATATCAAATCTCACTTTTCCAAAACTGCTCAGCCTCATATGTCCAGAATTCTAAAGGTGTTAACTTCAGAAAGGGGAATGAGGTCATTACTTGAGTCATCAACCTTTATCCAGTAAGACACAGAAGATCAATTTCCTGCCAAAGAAATGTTTTATATTTGAAGTTCTGCATATTGACTCACTGCTGCTGCTGCTGCTGCCGCTGCTAAGTCGCTTCAGTCATGTCCGACTCTGTGCGACCCCACAGACGGCAGCCCACCAGGCTCCCTGTCCCTGGGATTCTCCAGGCAAGAACACTGGAGTGGGTTGCCATTTCCTTCTGCAATGCAGGAAAGTGAAAAGTGAAAGTGAAGTCACTCAGTCGTGTCCGACTCTTCTTGACCTCATAGACTGTAGCCTACCAGGCTCCTCCGCCCATGGGATTTTCCAGGCAAGAGTACTGGAGTGGGGTGCCATTGCTTTCTCCAATATTGACTCACTAGGAGATACTTATTTTTTTCTACATAAGGCATCTCATTAATCACTTAGAGAGAAGCAAGCTACAATAATCCATACACCAGTTGGCTCAAGTATCCATTTTTACAGATGACTGTCAACAAGAGCACCATGAACGTACTTCAGGTCTGGAGTAAACAGATATGATCCATAATTATAAAATGTAAAATGACATTCAAGAAAAATATGTAGGAAGTTCCAAACAGATAGGTGACAGTTAATCTCTTCATGGGAATCTTAAGTGTTAACCTGTGCTACTTCCTAGCTATGAAAGCTTACTAGTACCCTGACTTTGATTACTTATTAAAGCTTACTTATGCTCTAGACCATGCCTACTCAGTTTTAACAGATGCATGAAATAGTTTAAAATCCTTATGCAAATAGAAGTTTTCAAATTATATAAAGAGTCACAAACTAGAGTTATATAAGTGAAATTCCTTTATAATTACATTTTAAGAAAGAAAATTGCAGGGATTTAGGCATTAGCATCTCCTGTTGTTTAAAATGTAATTTCCAGTACAATAAATTAAAGAGGTACCTGTTACTTTTAATGGGCAATAATAAATTTATGTATATATATTTGTTTATGGGTTGATATAACTGTCACCATAAGATTTTTTAACAAACA
Organism: Budorcas taxicolor; assembly: GCF_023091745.1. Lineage (NCBI taxonomy): Eukaryota > Metazoa > Chordata > Mammalia > Artiodactyla > Bovidae > Budorcas > Budorcas taxicolor. The sequence continues at coordinate 73,893,464 of NC_068919.1, forward strand.
TCTACAGCAAATGAAATAAAGTGTTATCAACTGAAAAACAAATACATACAATGACAAGAATACACTTACCTGTAATACAAATTTCTGATCTATGTATTTTTTGGCAATGCTGGGTTGGAATTCTTGGCTTTCCAAAAACCGTATGAAAAACTCATATACAAGCTGCAAGAAATGGATTATTGTTAATTTCAGACTATAATTCACTGAGAACAGTATTAAAAACCATAAAAAGCTCTAATACTAAAACTGACAGGGGTTTAGTGTGTTTTAGTATCAATCAACTAGCAGTGCTAGCCTTTCTTGCAGCTCACAGTTGCTGTTATGATTTTTAGCTTTTTAAATTTATAATCTGAAACACAGCCTAAGAAAGCAAATAAAAACCTCCCCAAATCCAATCATTCAGAGTTAACCACTGTTAACATTTTAATGTATAAAACTATCGATTTTTTATAGCTCTATAACATATCAATGTACTATAAATATATGTATGTATGTATATACATACACACACACACATATATAAAATATAGTTTTAAAACTATTTGTACCATTTAAACAATATATTGTGGTCAATTTGTGCCAACAATATCTACGCCACCATTCTTAGTAGCCAGAAACATAGTCCACTATAGATAATTTATAATAAATAATTCCATTATTCATAATTACTTTAACCAATACCCTCTGCTTAGACATGTAAATAGTTCTTAAATTACTACTCTATTAAATTACACCACAATGTACCTTATATAACATATATCAGTGTGCACTTGTTAAATTATTTCATGAGAAAATATTTCTAAAGGGGAATTGTTAGATCAAAAGATATCCAAACATGTCAGGATTATCAACATTCATTACCAATTTCTTTTCAGAAAGTTTACAGAAATTTAAGCTCCTCTAGCAACAACAATATATAAGAGCGTGTCAGGATGTTCTCATCTGCAAAGAGTTAAGAATATTCTCATCCACAGAGTCAACCTCAAATAACTTCTGATAAACAGCGTGGGATCACTGTTCACACGCTTTACAAAATAAACCTATGTTAAAGTATACATTAAATCCTGGTGTAGCACATATACCACAGTATGTTAAAACCAGAACTTTCAAGAGACAGATACTGGGTTGAAAACCTAGCTCTACTCCTTACTGTGTAACCCTAGTCTGTTGTTTCAACTGCACAATGCAAATGATAATCCCTAAGATTAAATGTGATAATATATACATAAAGCCCCTGCACAGTGGCTAACACATACTACTACCGTCATTACTGCTTAAAACAGGATTCTCAAACTTTTTAGTCTCACCCTTTTATAATGAAAAATGACTGAAGACTCTAAAACGCTTTTGTTTACATGAGATATAGAAGTAGAAATAAATACAGAAATTTTAATATCTTTTTATCTATTTTATAAATGTATAATCATAAAATTATATTTTAATATATTTATTACTCAGAATAAAACACATCACATGTTAACATAACTAATATATTTTTGTGAAAAACTTTACTTTTCAAAAAAGTTACTATGAAAAGGAATATTGTTTTTTGTTTTTATAAATCTCTTTAATGACATATTAGAAGACAGATTCTTATCTATCTTCAAGCTGTTAGAATATGTTGCTTTGGTTAAAGTATATCAAGAAAATCGAGCTATACACAAACCTACTGCTGTGAAAAAGAGAGAGTACTTTCACAGTTTTTTGTTTTACATAATTGTGGATACTCTTTGATACTATACCAGAATGACAGTCATTTCTTAAAGCTGCATTTAAGAATCTGAAACCATATCAACAAATTTTTCACACTGTTACACTAAATTCCAATCATCAATCTTGCACTTTGGATGATATTTACCCATGCATGGTTACTTAACATCATTCATTGGTCAACTGGAAAACATTAGTTCACTGAGTTACTGCAAAATGTTGACACATTTTATTATACAGTATCAATAAAAGTCCTTAATATCTCCATTAATATCTCCAAGGAATTAACATTCCTTAATATCTTCAATTTTTTTTTAAGTCTTTAAGCTTTGGGGAGCTATAAAGCTCAAGGTGACAAACAAAGGACAGATACAAATTTTCCAAAGGACAGACACAAGATTTCCAAAATCCTAATTCTAAATTTTGCTTGAATGCTCTAATTTTATTAGTGGGAAAACAATTGTTTTCTTTGTTTGTTTCACAGAAAACATTTACTAAATACCCAAGTCGGAACAACCACAGTTTGTCAAGTATTCTTTCAGGTAAAAACGATACTTTATGAATAGTTACTTTAACTTGCAGCTCAGACAATCACACAAATGCTTGATTCAGCAGGCTTTATGCATACTTTCCATTTCACCATGAAGAATCTTATTTTTAATGTGTACTCAAAGGTCCAGATTTAATAAAATTAATAATTTTTGCTGCTCTTCAAGGACATTCTTAATTGAAATTGGATTTTTTAAAATTCTAAGTGCATGGCAGTAGAGAAGGCAACTACTAAGTCAGTTTGACATTTGATTTGTGCTAGTAAGGAAACCACCATCGCTTTTACAAATATTAGGGCAAATGCCAACACAGTAAAAAGAGAGAATAAAGCAGTATTATTATAAAACTAATTTTGACTTTGCAGGCCACTGAAAATCTTATCTCAGGATCCCCCTAATGGTCTGCAGATACCACTAAACTAAATGTGTCACATAGGGATCTTGTGACTTTAGACTCTAACGTAACACTTACATCAGCATTTTACGTTTTACATTTACATTAGTATTTTAATTTTCTATTAAATTCTGTTTTGCTCTCTGAAAGTCTAGATTCAGAAAAACTTCCTCCCTATAATCTGAACACTGCCAAGTCGTACTTCTAGTCATACCAATGCCCGAGTTCAAACATGCCCTGGAAGAATTGTTCTTTTCTTCAATATACTAATCTGTCAACTTATAGTTTTACCAATAGTTTTACATCGGCATTATTCAAATAACTCATGAAAGAGGGTTTCAACTCTCTTTTGACTCCCACAGAATGGAGAGATTTCCATCTTCCAGGCCTGACTTGTGGGCTGGCAGGGCTTTCTGGTGGGATTGGCAAAGTGTCCTCTCCCTTCTTGAAAGCAGCTATGGTTTAAAAAAGTTTGGTGGAAATACTTCAGACACATTTATTAATAAGCATAAATGCTCTCTTTTTTTTACCAATTTTACCTCAGAATCAAAAATCTTCCTTGAGTTTCTAAAGGAAAAGACTAGGGACTGGGGAGAATAAATTACTTTTCAAGGTCACGTAAGTGAATTCTCCAAGGAACGTAGAAAGTGAAGTCGCTCAGTCGTGCCCGATTCTTTGCGATTCCATGGACTGTAGTCTACCAGGCTTCTCCGTCCATGGGATTTTCCAGGCAAGAGTACTGGAGTGGGTTGCCATTTCCTTCTCCAGGGGATCTTCCTGACCCAGGGATCAAACCCAGGTCTCCTGCATTGCAGGCAGATGCTTTACCCTTAAGTATTCCAGATTTTCAGTCTCAAGTGTAAAACATTACAAATAACCCCTTAATTGTAAATGGAAGTCCTACAAAATCATATTCTACTAGAAATATAGACCAAATTTCAAAAAATATGCAAAGAATAACCATGGTAACCATGGGATGCCAGATACCAATTGTTATTGGTATCTTTTAAAAGATACTGTTGAAAACATCAAACAAAACATATAGGGTAGATTTAACATTTTTTCTTATTTTTAAATATCCTCAAAGATTCATAATTTGTTATGAGTAATACTGTATAAGCCAAAATTAAAATCCAAGTGTGATGGAGCAGACAATTAGTGAAAGCAATGAACACAGCCAACCACCCAACAACCACAGTGTAATTTTACTGGTGGTGCAGAGGTTAAAGCATCTGCCTGCAATGTGGGAGACTTGGGTTCGATCCCTGGGTCGGGAAGATCCCCTGGAGAAGGAAATGGCAACCCACTCCAGTATTCTTGCCTGGAGAATCCCATGGACGGAGGAGCTTGGTGGGCTACAGTCCACGTGTCGCAAAGAGTCGGACATGACTGAGTGACTTCACTTTCACTTTCTACTATTGTCAGAGATTTGGTAATAAACACTGTTCTGAGTGAACTCTGGGAGTTGGTGATGGACAGGGAGGCCTGGCGTGCTGCAATTCATGGGGTCGCAAAGAGTCGGACACGACTGAGCGACTGAACTGAACTGAACTGAACTGAACTGAACTTCCTGTGTTTTGCTTCCCTGGTGGCTCAGACGGTAAAGCGTCTGCCTGCAATGTGTGAGACCTGGGTTCGATCCCTGGGTCAGGAAGATCCTCTGGAGAAGAAAATGGGAACCCACTCCAGTACTCTTGCCTGGAAAATTCCACGGACAGAGGTGCCTGGTAGGCTACAGTCCAAGGGATTGCAAAGAGTTGGACACAACTGAGCAACTTCACTGTGTTTCCTTGTAAAATGTGGTCCAAAAGCAGCAGCACACTGCAAATGCTGGAGTTACGAAAAAGTGAAAAGGTTGAAGAACATGCAGTTTGGGTTAGCAAAAATCAGTTGTCTGATCAATCATAAAGTAAGATGTTGAATAGTAGTGATGGATCACTGCAACAAGAGAGACCCATCATGGACAGAAAGGGAGATTTCTGAAACATCCATCTAGGGTCTTTCAGTGTGACTGATTCATGGAGTCAGAATGCACAAAGAAAACAGAATTCATGAGACAAGTCAGGAACCAGTACAAAGGCATCCAGAAAGCCAAAGAGAGTGAAGGCAAGAGTGCCTACTGACTTGACCTTTGCTATGAATGAAGGTTGCTTCGTGAATTTTAAGAGGTTTCTTTTTCTTTTTTAAATTTTATTGGGGTATAATTTATTTACCATGTTGTGTTAGTTTGAGGTGTATAGCAAGATGATACAGATGTTACATATATAACATATATATGTTACATATACAGATATACATATACATACATTCACTCTTTTTTAGAATCTTTTCTCATGTAAGTTTCTTTGTGTGTTTGTGTGTGCTCAGTTGTGTCTGACTCTCTGTGGTCCTTTGGATTATAGCCCATCAGGCTCCTCTGTCCCTGGGATTTCCCAGGCAAGAATACTGGAGTGGGCTGCCATTTCCTTCTCCAGGGGATCTTCCTAATCCAGGGATTGAACCCAAGTCTCCAGCATTAGCAGGCAGATTCTTTATGACTGAGCCTTCGGGGAACCTGATCCAGTCTAAGTCATGTTTCCCCCTGAGCTAAAGAAGGGCTGAGAGGACTACAGGCTGAAACATGTGTCAACAGAGATGAAACCAGACTGTTCTGGAACACAGTTTGCTACTTTAGCTCTCCAAGGACACAGATTTCAGCATCAGTCTTCACTGTTGCTTTGGTTTTAAGAGTTTCAGATGAACTAATGGTTAATGCTTCTGTACTAATGACACGGTGTAAGCTTGACATTTGTGGTGGTGGAATTCAGCTTAATAGCTTTAGAAATTAATTTAGTCCCACGTTTTATAGAGTCATTAAGCTTAGGAAGGATTAACTGAAATACTGAGTTAAACTTTATCATACTTTAGGGGAAATTTATATCTATGGCGATCATAATTTAGAGTATTCAAAAGCTCTTGCAAATGGTAAAAATGGTCTACTGTCTCTTCTTCAGAATGTAGACTAGACAAAAGTTGAAGCTCTGAAGGCATTTCCCTCCTTGTCTTTTCTACTACACGATGAAGGACTTTTCTGAGAAAATTATCTTTTTGTTTAATTTGTTTTTTAAATTTCTTCCAGACGATATTGCACCTCTGTGACCTGATGCCAAGCATGAAGAATAAGACATGACAAAACACTCATCCATTCAAGAGTTATTGGGTTTTTTTTTTTTTTGGTCACAATCTGGGATCCACCACGAAAAGCACAAATAGTCTCCCAAATTTCTTAGACTGCAGAAAGTATGTCTGGCACCTTAAGAAAAAAAAAAAAAATCAAGCATCTAAGATGATTAAATCAACTATAGGGTTTTAACTAATTTACTCCACTTGGCAATCATAGCAGGAATATATATGTATGACATGCCTAGGTGAGAGCTGAGAAAACACAGCCCTGAAAGCTCTCCATATAACTAGGCGAAAGAGCATTACATATATATCTGCAGCAACCTTGAGCTGCCAAAGCAGGACAGGGAAAGTTGCAAATGTATGTCAAAAATTCTGAAGCAGGGAAAAAAATAAACCCTTAGAATATCTCTAGGCCTTCTCTCCCTGCTACAGTTTTCTGCCCTTCAGAAAGTCAACCAGTAACCATAAGCACACTGCTACAAAGACACAGTGGCTTCTGCCTCGGGTTAAAATGTACAAGGTCATATTTCTTCTCCATCATTCCCTCCCTCCTTACTAGCTGTTACCCAGCCTTGGAGAACAACCTAACTGAATGGAAAAACTGGCCTTAAGGTTCACTGTACTCACATTTCCTCATTTTATTCATTTGAGAACGTCTGGTCTTGAAAGAAGGCAGCCAGGGAAGGAGGATGGTGAAGGGCTGGTGTGGATAACTCAACACAGTATAAATGGGCTTAATGCTGGGAAAGAAGATGCAGGGATGGTCCTCATCTGTCCTGGCACATGAGGGCAATTGGAAACATGGCCTTCTCAGTGCAACAGAGCAAAATTGGCCTTCACACAAGCTTTTTCTCAGCTATTGCTCCTCCTTACGACACCGTGAAACAGCTAATGCAATTTGTTTTTGTCCTTCCAGGCTAAAGAAATGCATTCGTGGTTATCATGAAGACAGGCATTCAAAGTCCCCAGGGTACCTAACTGCTGAAAATGAGGTATGTACTCTGTGACCTAATCACATCTAACTAATATTAACGTGAAATAGTTCTGTTCTTGTTTGAGGCTCTAGCGGGAAGATCACAAACACTAATAAAAACTGCTGGCTGAGTGTGCAACCCAGGAGGGGCCACCCTAAAGCATTATAATACTTATTATTTTATTCTTTTGGCATCCAATTATCAAGAGTAAGAAACATAAAAAGCATTCTCCAGCTTTCCAGTAATGTACTCTTAATCTGATTTCTTGGTGAATAAAGGCTGTCAAAGAATTCCCATGCTAATGAGCTCATGGATTAATGGATCTTTCTTTTAGAACAAATGTTAGCTCAAAGTACCTGTAAGTGTGGCCACGATGCCTCAAGGGTAGGTTCATCTTCTTCTGGATCAAATTCATTGCTGTCACTAGGAGGAAGAGTTCTGAATATATTGCAAGATACCTAAAAATAAACAAGTAGCAGAGTTAGCTGGAATGGAATCACCTCCTTGGCAGCCTTACACAAGGTCTTTGCGGCCAGCCAAAAGGAACCCAGATGACAAGAACACCACCAAAGTGGAAGGAGACCCAGCTTTGAGGCCAGGACCAGCTCCAAGAAAAGCTGGGAAATAGAGCAGTACCTTCCACCCTCTTGAACAGTATTCCTAGTGCTTACAATGCTATCTCCACCCCAGGCCCCTGTGATTTTATGCCTTCCATCAAAGCTTGTGCTTCATTTACTTTCCAGTCAAGCAAGCTTCTCATTAATCAATTTACACTAAAATACAAATAACTGCTAATGGGCTTCACGTATTTCCCTTCTCAGGCTTATTCACAACTTGCGGGTTTACAGTCACACTAATGGTAAATTTCAGGCATTTACAGAAAGCAAATCGGAAAAAATGTTTCAGAACCTAGAGTCCTTACAATCATATCTAATCTGCTCTCAGCTGGTTTGTAAAATAGTAACAATGACCAGGGTAAGGTATCTGTGATACAAACTTCTATATACCAGGTATTCCTTTACCATAGGAAATTTCCAAATTAAATCCTGGAGGCTCAAAGAACGGCCATGAGTTGACAACTGTTGAAAGTGGGCCATGAAGAGATAGGAATTCATTATACTATTCTACTATTTCTGCACATAATCCAAGATTTCTATGGTAAAATGCTTATTTTTTTTTAAATGCTGCTGCTACTATTTTGCAATGACCTTCCCAGGGTTCCTTCCAATTTCTGTTTCTTGTTCTATTACTTACCTATCCTCTCCTAATGACTCAAATGCATCCTCAGATTTAAAAAATAAAGCAGGGGTGGGGAGGGAATTCACTGGTGGTCCAACTGTTTGGACTCTGAGCTTTCACTACAGAGCACAAGGGTACAATAGTTGTTTGGGCAACTAAGATCTTGGAGCCTTAGGGCCAACAAACAAACAAACACAAAAGAAACAAAGCAGGGATGGGTAGATATTGTACCAGAAGCCTTTGCTGAACTTTCTATATAATATAGAAAATACTAGACTATTATAATATGTTGTTCCGAAAGAGGGAAAAAGGCTCACATAATCTGAATGTGTTTACTCATTCAACAAATAATTGTTAAGTGCTCATTACAAATATACATTGTTCTGGGCACTGGGACAATAGAAGTGAATGAAGTAGATAAAAATCTGTGCCCTCAGGAGTTTATACTCTAGTTTAAAGTCACAATTATCCCTATTTTCTAGATATGGTTGGACTTCCCTGGTGGATCAGATGGTAAAGCGTCTGCCTACAATGTGGGAGACCGGGGTTCCATCCCTGGGTCTGGAAGATCCCCTGGAGAAGGAAATGGCAACCCACTCCAGTATTCTTGCCTGGAAAATCCCATGGACAGAAGAGCCTGGTAGGCTACAGTCTGTGGGGTCACAAAGAGTCGGACACGACTGAATGACTTTCTTTCTTCTTTCTTCTAGATATGGTTCCTGAACTCAGATGTGTAAGCTATAGAAAGACTTGGTTTTACTCTAAGTGCAGTGGGAAGCCATTAGTGGATCTTAAACAGAAAAAGGATACAGTTCAATTTTTACTTTTAAAACAATCCCTCTGGCAGCTACGTATAGAACAGACAGGAAGGGGGCAAGTTAGAAGCCTATGAAAGAGGCAAGACATGACGATGGCTAGCAGAGAAGACAGAAATAGACTGATTCAAATATATTCTGGAGGTAGTATTTGCTGCTGGCTTGGAAGTATGGGGTAAACGAAAGGAAAGACTAGAGAATGAGTCATAGATGTAAGGTCATTTATCCAAGATGAAAACGACTGGGAAAGGGAAATGTTTCCTTTGTTTGCTGGCTTTAGTGGGGACATCCAGAGATCCAGTTAGAAATATGTTAAAAGAGCAATATCCAGGAGCCAACCAGACACGTGAACCTGTAACCTCAGAGGCAGACAGGTCAGGACTGGAGATCTATACAGACTCATCAGCAAGTAAAGATACTTGAAACCATGGGATTAAGAGATCTTCTTGAAAGGAATAAATAGAAAAAAGGGAAAGGACCCTCAGATTCCCAACATTTAGAAACCAGACATGGGTGTGAGGGAGACAAGAAAGACAAATGGAAAGGAGTGGGAAGTAGGAGAAAAAAAAAGATTTGAGTTTGAGGATCTTAAGAGCTAGGAGAAAAGAGTGTCTTAAGGAAAAAAAGATGACCAAACAGCAAATGCTGCTTAAGGAGGACCAAGATCCTCCTCTAGAGCAGAATCTACTGGATTCAGAAGCCCTATAAAGTGCGTACTATCATTACCCTCAATCTGCCATTGAGGAAACAGAAGCACAGGTGTTGAAAGCTGAGGTTATCGTTAGTAACCAGCAGTTATGACTGAACCCAAGCTGTCAGGCTCCACCCCAGTGTTCTAAAAAAGTGGGTAGACCAACTCTTTTGCTCTTCTTTAGCTTAAATGACTGAAAAATAAAATTATCATTCTAGAATATTTTTGCAGTGACTAACTACAGCATGTATAGCACACACAGTTACTTTACTTTCATCCCTTCTAATGATTATTAGAAATTATGTTTACAAAGAAACCAGTGACTTTAGTTACTTGCTTTCGAATCTTCATTCAACTACGGGTTTATTGCAGAAGCTGAGTTTTCCTCTCACCTACGTCATTCATATTTATTGTACTCTGTAACAAGTTTTATTTTCCTTCCCACAAGATGCAAAAGTAAAACACAGAAGGAAAGAAAACTACATTCCAGTAAAAATTAATTTGTAAAAAGAAAGAGAAAGGAGAGAGAAAAGAAACACACTTTCTGTAGTTTAAAAAAAAAAAAAAAAAACCTGGGTAAAAAGACACAGAAACTTCTGTTCCTCTGTATTCTTTGACATTCAAACTCTTTCATGGTGAGGAAATATTGGGCTGCAGCAAATATTTGTTTACATATTTGTCTCTTCCCACTAATTAGGAATATGCAATGTCATATTCACATTTGTTTTCTTGGCACATATGAGTCTTCCAATAAATGCTCACAAAATAAAGTTTTGGATATATAATACAACTGTATGTTTTTGCTTTAACCAAATTTCAATTTAAATTTTTGAGTGATTTAAATAAGCCTAGGTTATTTAACCTAAGATGTTTAGCTTTGCACAGTGTTCTAAGCCTCTCTTTTGGTCAAAGCTTCATCTCTCAATTATTGTCACATCAAAACAATGCTGAATTGTGTAAGCAATCCAAACAGCAAAGAGTACTAAAGGCATGTACATGTCACTTAGTCACACAATGCCACTTCTTTAGATCTGCTTTCCTTACAATGCTTTACTTAGTACTCCTAAACATTCACCATGAGTAATGAGGAAGCAAGGATCTATTGGACTGGACAATTAATAGCCAACTCAACTAATTAAGTAGCTGTCTAGAACAAATGGAAAGAATGTCAAAGCAAATCAAGTCAGCCTTTCACTCTGCCTGGCACATCATAGTTGCTTAATAAAAATGTCATGACTGAATGAACCATTGTTCCCATCCTTGAGAATCTATCCTAAGAAACTAATCTAAGACAAGACTGAAAAAACTATTTAAAGTAGTCATTTGCAACATTCTCCAAAAAGTATAAAACTGGAAATAACCTTTAAGTCCAACATTAGAGAAGCATGTCAATTCAGTAGAACACTGCACAAGATTAAAGACAATCACTATATTGAAGCACAAAGAGAAGTCAGAAATACAGACTTGGGGGAAAGATGATGTGACCATAAGGAAAGTGAAAGTCGCTCAGTCGTGTCCTGTTCTTTGCAACCACATAGACTACACAGTCCATGGAATTCTCCAGACCAGAATACTGGAGTGGGTAGCCTTTCCCTGCTCCAGAGGATCTTCCCAACCCAGGGATGGAACCCAAGTCTCCTGCACTGCAGGAGAATTCTTTACCCACTGAGCCACAAGGGAAGCCCCAAAATACTGGAGTGGGTAGCCTATCTCTTCTCCAGCGGATCTTCCCAACCTAGGAATTGAACTGGGGTCTCCTGCATTACAGGTGGATTCTTTACCAACTGAGCTATAATGCTGTCAACTATAACTATACAGATAAGAGCAGATACGGATAACTCAAATGGTGCTAATAATAAAGAATCTGTCTGCCAATGCAGGAGGTACAAGAGACATAGGTTCCATTTCTGGACCAGGAAGATTGCCTGGAGGAGGAATGGCAACCCACTCCAGTATTCTTGCCTGGAGAATCTCGTGGACAAAGGAGCTTGGCAGGCTACAGTCCATGGGGTTAAAAAGAGTCGGAAACGACTGATTACACAGCACAACAACTAAAAAGAAGTTAAGAAAAGCTGTATTAAAGCAAGAGGAATATGGATGAAACTCAGTAGCTGCTGTTCATCCTCTTGGGATACACCAAGTAAGTTCTAAATGTATAAAAAGCCCAAGTTAGAGACATGTGGTATGTGCATTATGCCTTTAATTTCAAGATAAAAACAAGCTCTTGAATTTGAAAAAGATTATGATTGTCAGGAGAGTTAAAAATCAGAGCCTCTCACAATGTCTAGGATCTACCTCATGTATGAATGGTTGAAGGACTGAATGAATGGACCAGGTGAACTATACAGCTGAGCTGCAAAATCATGAGTTTAAAACTGGGCCATCCTTGGATGAAAGTGAGGAGGACAGTTCTCTAAATTCCTGAAGTCTTAGCCAGCACTGCATATGTGTTGAGTCCAACTTGGGAAAAGACCCAGTTGCCTTCATCATATTTCCAAAAGACTTTCAAACTCTAAAATGGTTAAAAACCACTGTTCAAAATAATAAATATGCTTCCATTAAATCTTCCTTTATCATGGCAGTAACTTCTGATTTACACACCAGGTTTTAAAAGGATTATTAAGTAGGTAACAATTAAATAGGTACCTAACAGAAGCTTTGTCAACAAAGGTCCGTCTAGTCAAGGCTATGGGTTTTCCAGCAGTTATGTATGCATGTGAGAGTTGGACTATAAAGAAAGCTGAGCACCGAAGAATTGATGCTTTTGAACTGTGGTGTTGGAGAAGACTCTTGGGAATCCCTTGGACGGCAAGGAGATCCAACCAGTCCATCCTAAAGATCAGTCCTGAGTGTTCACTGGAAGGATGGATGTTGAAGCTGAAACTCCAATTACTTGGCCACCTGATGCGAAGAGCTGACTCATTTGAAAAGACCCTGATGCTGGGAAAGATTGAGGACAGGAGGAGAAGGAGACGACAGAGGATGAGATGGTTGGATGGCATCACTGACTCAATGGACATGAGTTTGGGTGAACTCTGGGAGTTGGTAATGGACAGGGAGGCCTGGTGTGCTGTGGTTCGTAGGCCCACAAAGAGTTAGACATGACTGAGTGACTGAACTGAACTGAACAGAAGCAGAAGATATTAAGAAGAGGTGGCAAGAATACATAGAAGAACTGTACAAAAAAGATCTTCACGACCCAGATAATCATGACGGTATGATCACTCACCTAGTGCCAGACATCCTGGAATGCAAAGTCAACTGGGCCTTAGGAAGCATCACTATGAACAAAGCTAGCAGAGGTGATGGAATTCCAGTTGAGCTATTTCAGATCCTGAAAGATGATGCTGTGAAAGTGCTGCACTCAATATGCCAGCAAATTTGGAAAACTCAGCAGTGGCCACAGGACTGGAAAAGGTCAGTTTTTATCCCAATCCCAAAGAAAGGCAATGCCAAAGAATGCTCAAACTACCACACAATTGCACTCATCTCACACACTAGTAAAGTAATGCTCAAAATCCTCCAAACCAGGCTTCAATAGGACATGAACTGTGAACTTCCAGATGTTCAAGCTGGTTTTAGAAAAGGCAGAGGAACCAGAGATCAAATCGGCAACACCCACTGGATAATCGAAAAAGCAAGAGAGTTCCAAAAAACCATCCACCTCTGCTTTATTGACTATGCCAAAGCCTTTGACTGTGTGGATCACAACAAACTGGTAAATTCTTCAAGAGATGGGAATACCAGACCATCTGACCTGCCTCTTGAGAAATATGTATGCAGGTCAGGAAGCAACAGTTAAAACCGGACATGGAACAACAAACTGGTTCCAAATCAAGAAAGCAGTATGTCAAGGCTGTATACTGTCACCCTGCTTATTTAACTTATATGCAGAGTACATCGTGAGAAACGTTGGCTAGGTGAAGCAAAAACTGAATTGAGGCTGCCAGGAGAAATATTAATAACCTCAGATATGCAGATGACACCACCCTTACGGCAGAAAGCAAAGAACTAAAGAGCCTCTTGATGAAAGTGAAAGAGGACTCAACATTCAGAAAACTAAGATCATGGCATCTGGTTCCATCACTTCATGGCAAATAGATGGGGAAACAGTGGAAACAGTGACAGACTTTATGTTGGGGGCGGGGGGGCCGGCGGCTCCAAAATCACTGCAGATGGTGACTGCAGCCTTGAAATTAAAAGACACTTCCTCCTTGGAAGAAAAGTTATGACCAACCTATACAGCATATTAAAAAGGAGAGACATTACTTGGCCAACAAAGGTCTGTCTGGTCAAAACTATGGTTTTTCTAGTAGTCATGTATGGATGTGAGAGTTGGACCATAAAGAAAGCTGAGTGCCAAAGAATTGATGCTTTTGAACTGTGGTGTTGGAGAAGACTCTTGAGAGTCCCTTGGACTGCAAGGAGATCAAACCACTCCATCCTAAAGAAAATCAGTCCTGAATGTTCATTGGAAGAACTGATGTTGAAGCTGAAACTCCAATACTTGGGCCACCTGATGAGAAGAGCTGAGTCATTTGAAAAGACCCTGATGCTGGGAAAGATTAAAGAGGGGAGCAGAAGGGAACGACAGAGGATTAGATGGTTGGATGGCATCACTGACTCAATGGACATTAGTTTGAGTAAACTCCAAGAGTTGGTGATCAACACGGAGGCCTGGCGACACGACTGAGCGACTGAACTGAACTGAACTGGCGGTTGCATGCTTATGCAAATGTATCGTGACCACAACTAGCCACCAGCATCAGCCCTCACTGCATAGAAATTTTTAAAGCATCTATGTAGCTAGATTAAAATGCATCCAGGTATTTATAAAGTCACAAACTGTCACTATTAATACATTTAAATGTATGAGGTTCTAGCCCTAAGCCTTCTGTTTTATTTCTTTCATAATGAATTATCAGAAATGAACAAAAGTTTTTAAAGTATACTATCTCTATTTTATTTTAATCTATACTGGGGTCAATGCAACAAAAAAATTAAGAAACAAGTGTTTTTGAGGTAAGTCTAATTCATTTTCATTTCAACAATATTAAAATAAACACTGAAAGTTGGACCAAACTAAAGGCTTTGAAGGCACTGGCCTGGTCTCTAGAAGGCAGTGATAAGGACAGAAAGCAAAGCTGGGAATGAGAGAAACAGGCATTAAATCCGGATGTTAAAATTTCTCCTCAAAGACAGAAAACCTAGGGTAGGTGATTCCACTGAGATGCTTTTAGAATCAGATCTTGTTAGAGACCAGTAAGGTGACAGAATTCCAGCTGAGCTATTTAAAGTCCTAAAGGATGATGCTGTTAAAGTGCTGCACTCAACATGCAACAAATTTGGAAACTCACCAGTGGCCACAGTACTGGAAAAGGTCAGTTTTCATTCCAATTCCAAAGAAGGGTAGTGCCAAAGCATGTTCAAACTACCAGACAATTGCACTCATTTCTCATGCTAGCAAAGTTAGATTCAAAATTCTTCAAGCTAGGCTTCAGCAGAACATCAACCGAGAACGTCTAGATGTACAAGCTGGGTTTAGAAAAGGGAGAGGAACCAGAGATCAAATTGCCAACATTTGCTGGTTCATAGAGAAAGCAAGGGAATTCCAGAAAAACATCTACTTCTGCTTCATTGACTACGCTAAAGCCTTTGACTGTGTGGATCACAACAAACTGTGGAGAATTCTTAAAAAGATGGGAATACAAGACCATCTCATCTGTCTCTTGAGAAACCTGTATGCAGGTCAAGAAGCAACACTTAGAAACTTACATGGAACAGATAAGTGGTTCAAAATGGGGAAAGGAACACAACAAAGCTGTATATTGTCACTTTGTTTATTTAACTTAACACACCGAGTACATCATGTGAAATGCCGGGAGAAATATCAGTAACCTCAGATGTGCAGATGATACTACTCAAAGAGCAAAAAGTAAAGAGGAATTAAGGAGCCTCTTGATGAAGGTGAAAAGAGGAGAGTGAGAACGCTGGTTCAAAACTCAACATTAGAAAAACTAAGATCATGGCATCCAGTCTCATTACTTCATGGCAAACAGATGGGGGAAAAGTACAAGCAGTGACAGATTTTATTTTCTTGGGTTCCAAAATCACTGCGGACAGTAACTACAGCCACGAAATTAAAAGATGACTGCTCCTTGGAAGGAAAGCAATGGCAAACCTAGACAGTGTATTAAAAAAGCAGAGACATCACTTGGCCAGCAAAGGTCTGTATAGTAAAAGAAGCTACAGCTTTTCTAGTAGTCATAAACAGATGTGAGAGCTGGACCATCAAGAAGGCTGAGCTTAGAAGAATTCATGCCTTCAAACCATGGTGTTAAAAAAGACCCCTGAGAGTCCCATGAACTGCAAGGAGATCAAACCGGTCAGTACTAAAGGAAATCAACCCTGAATATTCATTGGAAAGACTGATGCTGAAGCTGAAGCTCCAATACTTTGGCTATCTGATACAAAGAGCCAACTCACTGGAAAAGACCCTGATGCTGGGAATGATTGAAAGCAAAAGGAGAAGAGGGCAGCAGAGGATGAAAGACTGGATAGCATCCCCGACTCAATGGACATCAGTTTGAGCAAATTCCAGGAGAAAGTGAAGGACACAGAAGCCTGGCGTACTGTAGTCCATAGGTTCGCAAATAGTCGGACATGACTGAGCAACGTAACAGCAACAAAAAAATCCAGTTCCACTGTAAGAAATCAGAAAAGTGAGGTCCTAAGAGTTCGCGAGTTTTTCAAGGTAAAAGTGCCATGATCTGTCAGAGGGTTCTTGGGGTTCTTTGTTTGACATCTCACCTCTACCACCGCCCCTGACGACCATGTATGGACCTGCCTTCTTTACATCTTTCTTCCCTAATTCCCCTCACCAGTTTTTGTTTGTTTACCATTTTTATTACTCTGTTTTCCCATCACCCCCTTCTTAGGTTTCTGGTCTGCCAGTGGCCCTCAATGACATGCACGGACTCTTTTTCTGAGAGCATTCAGACTCAAGCTGATGCCCTTACCCGGCACTAACACAGAAATAAAGCAAGCTCTGCATCCCTGATGTCGGGTTCACAGCCCCATCATTAAACACCTGGATGACTCCAAGTTTCCTCTCTGGTGTTCCTGCTCCTCACATCCCTTCTCACCTTGCCCAGTTAGCTTCTGAGTCCCTCTAGGGCTCTTTACTCATTTCTGAAAGCATGGGCGTGTGTGGTAAGTCGTTCAGTGGTGTCCAATTCATTATGACCCTATGGACTACAGCCCACCAGGCTCCTCTGTCCATGGCATTCTCCAGGCAAGAATGCTGGAGTCGGTTGACATTCCCTTCACCAGAGCATCTTCCTGACCCAGGGATTGAAGCGGGGTCTCCTGCTTTGCAGGCAGATTCTTTACCACTGAGCCACCTGGGAATCCCTAATTTCTGAATGCCTAGAACCTAATATAGAAAAAATGGAAACAAATAGGGTTTCCAGATAAAATATAGGTTACCAGTTAAGTCTGAGTTTCACATAAACAGTTTTTTGGTCAAATATATCCCACACACTACATGGGGACTAAAAAAGGTTATTCACTGTTTATCTGAAATTCAAATTGAAGTAGGTGCCCTGTATTTTTATTTCCTAAATCCAACAACCTTAAAATAATACTAATGTTAATTAAGAATCTCTACCAGTTACAACTCAGTAGCAACTCAAACTGGCACTGTAACACACTGGGGAAGAGGATGAAAGCAGGAGATGCCAGGCAAGGCCTAGGACCCGACAGCAGCTTGCTTGGAGGGACTGGCTGCTCTCTTATTTTTTCAGTTCTTTGGTTTCTTGCTGATTGCTGTTAACTTCAGTATAAAGAAATAAAGTTAGAAGTCTTGACCAAATGTGAAAGAGAAGACTAAAATGTTTCTAAGTACATAGCCCATCTAGCAAAATAAGTGTTAAGGCATATTTTCATCAGTTTCTGATTAAACAACTTATTTCATTTTAACCTGCAATATTAAAATACAACTACTAGCATTTTAAATAATTTATTAAATTACTGCAGGAAAACTCAATATCCTCAATCTCTTTCTCTCCATAGAAACTACTAACTTTACACCATGGTTTTTGTTGACATCTTGCTATTGTTATTGCTTAAGGAAAATAACTAGCCTAGCATAAAAGAACAGAATGTGGACACACCTAGTAACTACTCACTAAATATCTCCCAGTATTAATAATGAACAAAACAGAAGGTAAGGATAATACAGTTGAGTACTGCTCAAAAAAAAACAAACACCTATTTAACTTGAACGAATATTAAAAAGTACTTTTTAAATGTATTAAAGGAGTACTTTTTATTTCCTTTGGTTATATATTTGTTAGCACTATTAATATTTAAGGCCTGGGAAAACCAGGCATGTAATGTGATCAGGGACAGTTCTACCACAGTATAACAAGGTAACTTCAATTATCTTCCCTGTGCTTTAAAATAATACTTTCTAAATGATTAAGTGTCATCTTTCTTCGATAAAAGCAGGTAAGCTAATTAACATCAGAAAGGTTTCTCCCCCTTTCATCTGTGAAACTGTAGTTTCAAATACTTATGCAATACTAGCTATAAATACAAAAAAATGACATCGTAACTATAAAATAAATTTTCTTGGGATTACATCTAAGAAGTAAGTTTTCTAATAAAAAAGAGCTATATGAATGATGTTAAGCAGAGAACATTCAAGCAAAATTCAAAACGCCATTATTCCTCTGGCACTCCTCTAGCAAAATTTGTATCAAGACCTCACGTAAGTAACAATTTCAATAATATCCCTGAGGTTTTTATCCAGTTCTTCATTTATCATTCCATAATCTATCATGTATTAAAAAGAAACAAATGGTTTAATCGAGTATTTATAAGCAGAGGCAGGACCCAGGAAACTCAATGTTGAAACTAGGTCATTATGCATTATTCTCATAGTATTCTGTGGTAGCCCAAAAGATATATCTAAACAGATATACTAAAACTAAATTTTGAAAGAAAATTCATAGTAGTTCATCAACATCTGCCATAGATGCAACTTTTAAAAATAATCACATCCAAAATATAAATGTAAACTGAAATAAAACGTACTTTAAATCTATAAATCAGACATTTGAACAGAGAAGACTGATTTCCAAACATACTAGAATTTGTATTAAACATTCAAACTGTAAGAAATGAAATTCTAACAAAATTTGCTTAGGTACACCTTGCTATGCTATATAATTTTTGTAACATGAAAGTAACAACATATACATATATAATGTCAAGTTACTTTTGGTAACACCAAATTTAAGAATTCTTAGTGATCCCAATTATAAAGAACCTTCCAAACCTGACTCTCAGCCCCTTTTAATTACAGATAAATAAAAACAAAGGGGGAAATCCCAAAGCCTTTGTAATTATGCTCAAGGAAACTGCAGAAGATAAACTAACTGATGCTCTGATTAGGAAACAAATGGCAACATCTTAAACTTTCAATTAGCACTTAATTTAATTCACTGGCAATCCCTTCAATCAATGTTTTGAAAGGCAAACTATGTCTTTTAATTATAATAAATCTCCTGTAGTCTCTACTTCAGACTAGGTACAAATTTCCTTTTTAAACCTCACTGTCTACATGAATGGACAAGGCTATTTAAAACTTACATCTAACTCATGGAATCATTAAAATCTTATTCTAACATAAAGACAAGTCCTTAGCACTAATTCTAAAGAGGAGAAATTTAATTAAATCAGTATAACAACTTCTTAGATTATGAGCCATCCACTACAGGTGTCATTTTATTTTCTAATATATTAAATATGGTAAGTGTCAATGAAATTAGAAGTTTCAGACAAGTATTTCCACAACTTATCATTCCAGACATGCTCACTAGAATATGATTCCCTGAACCAAAACCACCTCCACACAGATCACAAGCACAGGTCTTAGCAACACAATAAGGACTGAAATACTGTGATACATAGGTGTATCAAGCTATTCCAGTAAGGTTGTTCACATTTTTATCAGAAAATCATCTTTGTGGACAAAGCTCTATACCTTTCAGAACACATTCACCAAACCAGAACCAAGACAGAGAGCATTGTTTCCATGTGACTAAGAAATATGCCCGTGAGACAGTTGTGCAGTTTGTTTTACAAGATCCAGAAATCTAAAAGAGGATTTAAAAGATTTCTAAAGTCAACGATTACAACCTAATTATTGTTACCCATTCACCATCATATTTTAAATCTGTATTAATAGGGCTTTCTAGGACACAGCAGCTATTTTATTAAAACTGATTTCTGAAATGAGGCAGAAAGAACATTTTTAAATGATAAAAAAAATTTAAAAAGCAGCTTAGCAATCAGTTGAAGAAAGAGAGTAACAAATAACAAAACAACAAAAGGAAGCTTAAAAACTTATACTGCCCAATTCGAGTTTTTTAATACATAGCCAAATTCAAAAGATTAGAGTAATAGAAATCTTAGGCATTTTCCTAACTCACAAGGATACCAACATTTCTACATATCAATATTTCCTTAATCAAGTTTTCCTTTCAAAATCTACTAGGTACACACACTATTCAGATTACACAGACTAGGGGGAAAAAAAACAACCTGTTTTCACTGATGTTATTACTGCTGCTGCTGGTGGTGGCAGTAACTGATAACTGTTATGATCAACAGATATAACTGGATTTTTCTGAAAATAATTTGACCCCTTTAGACGATCGGTTTCTAGAAGAATCAGAGCACTGACAATTGTATAGGAAGAAAGGAACCTGTCCATGAGAGATCAAGGACAGACAGTCAACAGAACTTGAATACAGATCAAATACAAGTACCAGGTACAGTTTTGAGGAACAACATCAACACTTAGCCACAAGGAGACAAAAGGGAGAAAGTGTGTGAAGGACAGGCCGTTGCTTTTTTGCTCCACTCTGCCTGACCTACGCTCATCAGAAGACTGAGAAGACCAGTGGCAGGAAAAGAGACTTGGAGGGTAGGGGGGTGCAAGGGAAAGAGGAAGACATCTGAACTAAACCCCTCCGTGTACATTTACATAAAGTTCAAAATCTTGGAAAACTAACCTGAAGAGAGGATTTAAACCCACAAAATTGGTGCTCTTACTCAGCATCGCACCCAGTCGTATTAAAATGGGAGACCTGTATAAGAGGACGGCACTGGGCAGTGGGCTTCTTCCCCCACAGTGAGACTGGCTGGGCTACTTCCTTACCACAGCCATCCTTCCACCCACCCAGGAACGCTCCTTTTATTGGTGCCTTTGGATCTTTTCTCTCAGGCTTATCTAAGTCTCCAGAGAAGAAGCATCCACCTCCAGAATAATGGCATAAAGGAACTGGGAGCTGAGTGGGGAAGAGGGTTAAGGATCTTTTCACTCACACTTCCCTGCTTTCAGAAAGGTACTGCTGCTTGGAACCAATGCCCCTGAGTTCAGATTCCTTCCAGTTTAGCCTCTCCAGAGTCTTCTGCTGCGGGTTGGGAGGAGCAGTCATCTGGCTGCCTGGTTTGGGAGAAGCAGTTCCAGCTATATCTTACACAGACGGTCCACCAAGTCTGTTTTCACCCCGAGCACCCTTACTTTGAAAAGTACCTTTCTGCACCTTCTGGAGTTAATGCAGTGTGAGCTGGCAATTTCCAAACTATCGTTGCTATGGACCAGAATTCAGCTTTCTCTAATCAGCCTTGGTGGTGATCACCAGGTCATTTGCTTTATGGTTTCCAAAATGTTGATTCTGAGATCTCTCCGTTTCACTTTTTTCCTGTGGGTTTTATTTCCTTTTAGTAATTTCTGTGTGGTTTCAGAGATAAAGGAAGCAGACGTGTTCAGTTCAGTCACTCAGTCGTGTCTGACTCTTTGAGACCCCATGAATTGCAGCACACCAGGCCTCCCTGTTCATCACCAACTCCCCGAGTTCACTCAAACTCATGTCCATCGAGTTGGTGATGCTATCCAGCCATCTCATCCTCTGTCATCCCCTTCTCCTCCTGCCCACAATCCTTCCCAGCATCAGGGTCTTTTCCAATGAGTCAACTCTTCGCATGAGGTGGCTGAAGTATTGGAGTTTCAGCTTCTGCATCAGTCCTTCCAAAGAACATCCAGGATTGATCTCCTTTAGAATGGACTGGTTAGATCTCCTGCAGTCCAAGGAACTCTCAAGAGTCTTCTCCAACACCACAGTTCAAAAGCATCAATTCTTCAGCACTCAGCATCCTTCACAGTCCAACTCTCACATCCATACATGACCACAGGAAAAACCATAGCCTTGACGAGACGGACCTTAGTCGGCGAAGTAATGTCTCTGCTTTTGAATATGCTATCTAGGTTGGTCATAACTTTTCTTCCAAGGAGTAAGCGTTTTTAATTTCATGGCTGCAGTCACCATCTGCAGTGATTTTGGAGCCCAGAAAAATAAAGTCTGACACTGTTTCCACTGTTTCTCCATCTATTTGCCATGAAGTGATGGGACCAGATGCCATGATCTTAGTTTCTGAATGTTGAGCTTTAAGCCAACTTTTTCACTCTCCTCTTTCACTTTCATCAAGAGGCTCTTATTTCCTCTTCACTTTCTGCCATAAGAGTGGTGTCATCTGCATATCTGAGGTTATTGATATTTCTCCCGGCAATCTTGATTCCAGCTTGTGCTTCTTCCAGCCCAGTGTTTCTCATGATGTACTCTGCATATGTGCATGTGTTCAATTCCTGCTATTTACTCAAAAGTTAGCCATCATTTCCTACAAAATTATTTCTTCCATTCTTCAATAACTTCTGCAAATTCAAGTAATTTCCTTAGGCTAATACATCAACCCTCCATTAGTGGGAAAGAATCCAGTAGAAGGTCAAGAAAATTAAATGGCACCTGCTCTGACCTCAGCCAAAGAAAAGTGAGAGATCCCCCCACATCAAGTTTGCTTTCTCAGAATTAGCACCAATTGCAGTAAAAGGTCTCAGTGTGAAGCAGAACAGAAAGCAAAGTACATTCTGGGTCTTGGAATATTAAATAGAGAAGTCAATGAATGCCTCAAAGTCATCAATTTCACCCAAGGAACAAGTACACACATCTCAAAAGAGAGATCATCACTAAATCTCAAGGTGGAGCAAAGCTGAATCCTCAGCAGGAAGTTCCCGTCTCAGTTTTCTGTCACCTTCTCTCTGTGATTTCTGTTTCCAAGGCACTAGGATATCCTTAACTCCATTATTTCCAACTGTATACGAAGCAGTTCTCAGTAGATCTCAAATTCACTCCAGTCAAAAACAATCACATCCTCCACTTCCCCATAAAAGAGAATTCTCCTTTCACCTTCCTCATTCTAACTCTTGAGAATTTTCTTTAACTCTTCCTCTTCGTTATCTGCCTTTATGCAACTTATCGAGAAGTCATTTTAGTTATTCCTTCATAATGTCTCTTGGAGTTAATGGTGGTGTTACTTCTCATAGTGGAAATGTGCAAGCAGTTTAAATGTCTTCCAAATGGGAAAACAGCTAAGTAAACAATGGTATATCTACAAGATGGAGTATGAGGCAGACATTAGACTGATGTTTTTAAAAGATATTTAACTACATGAAAGCATGCTTGCATCATAATTCTAAAGAAAAATTTTAATAGAAATTATATATATAGTAAGATTAGAAAAAAATTTAACAAGGGAAAACATGAGAGGAAACAGGAAATTTTCCTTAGTGACAGCAATGTTCTAGATTTGGGGTTAAGGTTACTGAGTAAATAGAATTGTTAAATTCACTGAACATTCACTGCCTAAGCTCTATTCTTAAAATTATATTCCATATATCTTAAAAAAATTAAGGGAAAAATCTTATTTAAAAAAAACTGATAGGAGGAAACTGGCCAAAATGTTGGCAATGACTGAATTTAAATAATGAACTATAGATCATTTTTCCCTCTGGTTTCTGAACTTTCTTTGATGAGCACAGAAAAAAAATAGGGACGATGGGGAGTTTCTTTACATGCTCTTCTCTAGTTCCTCTTCGTTTGCCACCATCGGACAGGACTGGGACAACAGTCCTCTGCCACTGGCCATCGTGGGCTGAATCGGCCCACCGAGAAGCCACACAAAGGAGCTGGCAGGAAGCTTTCCTTGTGGGGTAGGAGAAAGAAAAATCAGTATATCATTTACATTTCACCTCCTATTCAAAAACCTTAGCAACTTCCTGCTTGCTATCCATGAGATTAAGCCTACTCTCCTCTGCTTAGCCTGCCAAGACCTCTGTAATCTAGAGCCATCCCTACGGCTCCATCTCATTTCCTACAAATTCCAACCATGCACCCTTCACTCCCATTAGGCTTCTATTTCAAGACTAGACTTTGCTCAAAAAGGCAACTTTTTACCTGCTGACATGCTGACAATAATGTCAAATTTATTCTCTCTAGAGTCTATTATCCCCACATGAACCATCACAGGGAAATATTTCCCACAGAGAGACAACTATATTGCACCAGTCTCCAAAATTGGAAATGTAGCAGTGAATCCAAAAGTGAAGATTGTTGATATTAAATCTTGGAATCCAAAAATAGAGGTGTAAACACTGCAATAGTCATGGTGCTTGCTGTGTATAAATACAGAGCAGGCTGTCTTGCTGTTGGCAGTCGAACGCTCACACCCCACACTCAGGCTCACCCTGTGACACCAGGTTTTCACTACGTTTCATTCATTCTGCATGGACTGCAGGTCCTAACATCCCAGAAAGTTATTAAAACTGCTAAGTTAAGTGATTCCAGTAAGAATCACAGTGCCCAAGTTGATAAACAATAACAACATGGGGCTTTTTTTAGAACACATATAGTCTTTTAACATCTGCTTTCAACGATTTACTTTCAAAATCAGCCAGTGCTAAAGGAATAATTAAACCTCTTGAATTTTGAATTAAAAAAACACACAAAATACTGGAGGCTCCTAAGGGGGCATTTCTGGCTACTGTGTTCTTACATAAAATTACTGAAGATAAACAGGAAATTGCCCAAACTGTCACTGCCCCTTACTCTGTGTCTGTGTGTAATTCTCTTGTCTCTGTGACCCTTCATTAGTAAAATAAAGCCCTGAGCTAGAGGGTGAGCAGTGAAAACAAAACACACCTGACCTACCTCTGACCAGAGATGAACATCACTCTTTACCAGATACTACTCTCCATAATAAACTGAGTAAGATACGCCACTCCAGCCAGGCAGCCCCCCTCACCAGCCACACAGAGGCGTGCCAGCCTCGTCTCGGAGCGGGAGGCAAAAGTGTGCATGTAAGTTCCTCAGAAAAAAAACAAGAGAGGGTTCTAGGGGCACTGTCTACCAACCCTTTTAGCTTCCATTTAAAATGTGCTCTTAAAGACCACTGCCTTCCAATTATTTTATCCTTCAAATTACTACGCTTGCTTTCCAGAATAGGGCATAAGAGACACCCCGCGTTGTTCCTGACAATACAAAACTCCATTTTCTAGCACCTTACTTACTGTCTAAATTTTTCTAACTTCTCAGAGAAAAATCCAAAAGTCCCACAAAAGAAAGAGGCTGGGGTTATTCCAGAATGTTCTACCCTATTCTCATAAAAGGCTTAACTTCTTCAGGAAGGGAAAATCCATGGTATGCTCATGTAAGCACCTGCCCAGCCCCCCTACTCTGTTTTTAACCTACATTTCTGGAGGGCCAGGAAATATCATACTCTCCAAAATACCTTGCTTGTCCATTTTATGAAAAAATAAACTTGCTCTCCAACTTACCAGATAGTTATGCCCAGTCCTATTTCTACATCCTCTCTTCTCTGTGTCACCCCTGCCCGCCTCTCCTGGCATTGCTCTTCCCTGAATTCTGCCTCAGGCTCTGCTCTTTCCCTTAGTTCCTCCTCCACTGACAGGCTAACCCCCACCACTTCTCTATTCATCACTGTAACCACATAGAATAACGTCCCTTATCTTCCCATCACTTTTCAGAGGCAACTTTCTCTGCAGAAGTCACTAGATAGGATATTTCTTGTTTTCATCTACAGATCAAGTTTGGCTTTTACTATTGGTCAGAGGCCAGCTCCCTTTTGGAAAGGACCTGCTCATTGTTTTCTTGCCAAATTCTTGCCTCAAGCATCACTGTCTCTCAGAATTCCACATGGAAGACACTCATTTTCTCCACTTTTTCCTGCTAATAATGCACTGCTTCGGTGTAATCGGCGTTTCCCTTAGAGAATCAACCAATAAACCCCTCTCTCTCATTTCTGTCCTCCTTCAGTAAAGAGAAGTCTGGGCCATAGAAACTAACATCGATTGAGTTGCTCTGCTAGAGGTAAGGACCCACTTAAATATACGACCAGCAGGACTTTCCAATCATTTTGTCATCCATTTTCTTGGCAGGTTTTTCCAGAAGTATTGCTTACACAACTAACCATATTTTCAGTTTCTAGGTTAAATTACAAGGTGGGATAAAAGAGAAATCAAAACTTGAATGCTGTACTGTAACTTATCCTACAGACTCTGCTGCCAGCCTGGGGGCAAGGAGGGAGGAGACAGAAGAGGAATATTCTCATCTCAGTGAAATCATAGTATTGGATAGTTCAGCGCTAAACAAGTCACAGCTGTCAAACCATTTTAAGTATATTGAAAACTCTCAACAATCTGTGAAGCAGTTAAGCCAGAGGGACTACAGCTTGTAAATGAAGCTAACAGCAATCATGAGTAGCTCACTGCTTCCTAAGTTAAAACCTGCTCCTCAGAATGTTTAAATTAAACTAAACCCATTGAAATCCCTATCAGATATGTTAAGAGACAATGTTTGCAGAAGAGAAGTGGTAAATTATTAATACAGTGTGGATAAGTAATATCAGAAAAAAATGTTATATAGGTGAACTAAGGACAGTACATACATATGTATATATTGTGTTGGCCAAAAAGTTTGTTCAGGTTTTTCCTATGACGTTATGGAAAAATTCAAGCAAACGTTTTGGACAACCTAATATAATTATATAGACATGGGCACTTGCAGATTTACAGGGCCATATCCCATCCCAAAAAACAGACTTGAAAATAAGATTTCCCAGAGAGAATTAAAGTTTAAAATCAATAGTCAAAGATGTGAAAAGCCACCTTAATGACACAAAGAGCTTTCATGCTAGCAAGACTTCATTGTAACCAAAAAACTGATTAATCCATTCAAAGAAAAAAGTAAGTCTAACAGAGGTGGCAAAAGTAGTACCATAAATGATAACAATAGTCACATCACAATAACTTTATAAAGTTACAGTGCGTAACGATCTTAGGATGAAGATTCAGCTAAGATCACACAGCTAAGTAAGTAGCCCAGGTTATTCCGTCTATATCACTGACCCAGGAAGGACCACAAATAGGCAGGCTGTACAATTATAAGTAATCGTAAATACTTCCAAGGATTAGGGGCCATAGAGATGAAAGGACATTTAAATATCTAACTTCCTAGCTCTAAATCCAGGCTAACCAAGCAATTTCAGGATCCCCTGGTTGCGGATATGGCCCTCGTTTCTAATGAGGAGAGAGGGGGAGGACTGCCATGCAGGCAGCACATGAACTTAGGGGATATGACCAACTCAAGGACTGTGGTTTGGGTGGAACAGAGGAGAGTTCGGAACTACAAAGCTTTCCTCCTGAGCCCCTCCTCACTCCCAATGATCACTTGTCTACTGGGAGGCAGTGGTCGGGCAGGGGAAAAAAATTAATTTGAGAATAACAAAGGCAACGTAGTTATTACACAGGGTAGTGAGGTTTGGGGTGAGGGGTGGAGAGGGAGTAAAAAGGAATGTTCCTTAAGCAAAAAATGAACATTTAACCCCAGAGCTTATTATTTGGTAAAATAACAAGCAAGGAAAAGGTTCCAGGGAAAGCATCAAAGCTTATTACTTAAGTAGAGGGGTTCAAGGAAAATGACACAGTACTGAGGCAAGAGTCCGAGTTTAGAGATTTTAGTCTCCATTCCTATTAGAAAGACTGATCCCAGGAGAGTATTACAGCACAGCAGTCAAGAGGATGAGCTCTGTAGCCAGACTGGGTTCAATTCTCAGTCCTGACAGTTACCCAGATGAGTAGCTTCAGGAAAGTTTCTTAACCTCTCTCTACTTCCTTTGCATCATCTATAAAATAACACGTAATAATAATATAACACATAATACAACAGGGTTGTTGTGAAAACTTAATTTACTCACACAGTATTTGCAGCAGACAATTATGCTGCTAACACTGGAATTGTACAGGTGCTGGTCATCTTTCATTAGTACACATCTTTATGAAGAACCACTAAGGATTAAGTAATTCAAACACAATTCTTAACTGTGAAACCATTATAAAAACCAACAAAAACTGACACAAGAGAAAACAAAAAACCTGAATAGGTCACATATGTTTTTTAAAACTTGAAGGGGTGGGGGAAGGATGGATTAGGAGTTTGGGACTCAAGGACTTTGGGACTGGCAGATACAAACTTATATAGAATGGATAAGCAACAAGGTCCTACTGTATAGCACAGGGGGCTATATTTAATATCCTATGATAAACCATCATGGAAAAGAATATGAAAATAATGTGTATATATATATTCATCTATTCATAATTGATGTTTATATAGAGAGATACATATAATTACTATCAGTAGAAATTAACAGAACATTATAAATCAACTATACTTCAATACAATATATTTTTTAAAACAATGAATTCACTGCCAGAAACCTTCCCATGGAGAAAACTCTAGGCCCAGATGGTTTCACTGGTGAAATCATTCTAACAATTTCATCTTCATCTTTAGTTACTGCCATAAATAGGAAGACCCTGCTCCCCTCTAATCTCATCCTATATTTTAGGGAGCAGCACCTAGCAGAGCACTGCACATGTGAAAATTGAGCTTAAACCATTCTGGAGTCAGACTATGTCTCCAAATTTAACCAACAACTACAGATCTTCTCCCACAAAAACAGGCAAAACACACAAAATTCTGTGCTCAACATCAAGAGGTCCACTGACCCCCACGAAAATATTCAATGGACACACAAACATGCTAAACAACACTATTAAATGAGCATTAACAGATGCAGCACAGAGTGACAGCTTAATAACAGGACAGAGTGCCTGCCTGCCAGTTTCTCTACCCTCTGATACATTACAAACGCTAACAATCTACTCCTAACCTTGAGCAGTGATTTCTTCCTGATCTCATTCTAAAAATATCTTTTGGCAATCTTCATCATCATAACCTTACAGTCTTTACAAAATAACAAGAAATTCTTTTTTTAAAATGTTTAATTGTGGTGAAAGTCCACAAGGTTTATTATATTACACATAATATAAAACAAACTATTTTAACCATATTTAACACTTCAGTGGCACTAGTACATTCACAATGTCGCACAACTCTCACCATCATCCATCTCCGGAGTTTTTCACATTCCTCAACTGAAACTCTGACCCCATGAAACAGTAACTGCCCATCCCCCTTGCCCATTCCCACACCACCCCCTCAGGCCCCCTGGCTTCTACTTTCTGACTCTATGAATTTGACTATTCTAGGTACCTCGTGATAAGTGGTATCAACAGTTATCTGTCTGCACCTACTGTATACTCATGGAGAAGGAAACGGCAGCCCACTCCAGTATTCTTGCCTGGGGAATTCCATGCACAGACCAGGTGGAGGGCTGCAGTCCATGGGGTCGCAAAGAGTCGGACATGACTTAGTGACTAAACCACCACCACTGTATATTCAAAGTACCAATGAATCATTACCTTCTAATTTACTAGGTCCTATCTTTTAGACTTCTCCTATCCTTAAACATTTCCCAGTAAATTCATCACTTCCTAAATGCCTTTCCCAGATGTTACTCAATTCTCCTCCATTATTTATATTTCTAATCATGGTGGGCTGCCGTCTATGGGGTCGCACAGAGTTGCACAGGACTGAAGCAACTTAGCAGCAGCAAGCAACCCCACCTCCCCTATCCCACCACACCCAATGGCTCACACCTATAGATCTTATCTCCTCTGGGTCTAAAGAGTCACCTCCAAGACAAATCCAGCCAGGATGTAGAGCTAAATCTTCCTGCATCTTCAGATGCAGGAAGATGAAAAATGGAAATTTCATGCTCCCTCTGGTAGTTATCATTCCCAAGGCTACTTTTAGATGGCTGGTATTTTATGAAAAGAAATCTCCCACGGTTCAGCCTAGAGAGGATGCAGTGAACTTAACAAAGCACCCGTAAGAGTCCATGTAGGGAGACCCTCAGGTCTTTAAATTGCGCACTTCATATTTTTCCACAAAACTGTTTTAGTCTATTAAGAGGCTAACCAGAGCAGTGATTTCCAGTTAAATCATAGAACATATAAAAGATAAAAATAGGGACTTTTCTGGTGGTCCAGTAGTTAAGAATCCACCTGCCAGGGCAGGGGACACAGTTCAATCCCTGGTCCAAGGAGATACCACGTGCTGCAGAGCAACTAAGCCATGAGCCACAGCTCCTGACCTACAGGGCTCTAAAGCCCAAGAGTCACAGCTACGAGGCCACATGCTGCAGCGGAAGCCCGTGCAACCCGGAGCCCACGCTCTCCAGCAAGAGACGCTCCTGCAAGGAGGTGCCCAGGCACCACGACAAGAGCGGGCCCTGCTGGTCACAACCAGAGAAAACCCACAGCAACGAAGACCCAACAGGGCCAAAGAAAACACAGAGCACTTCGATAACGAAGTAACAGGGCGTAATTTCAGAGTGGGCAAAACAAACCAAATGTGTGGACAAGAAACAATATAAAGGACTCAAGTAGAAGAAGAAAATGTTGTGTTTTATCTTAAAATTACATTCACTTTGGCAAACCATGTATTCTATAATTTGAGACAGATATTTAACCAAAATGAAGCAGAAGTGGAGCAGACTCTAAAATCAAGAAAAGCCAAAATATATAGAGAAAATATGAAAATAATAACAATAAATGACCAATGAGATAAAACATCCTTCACTCAGGAAAGAAGGGATAGGATTTTTACTCTAATGAGGTTAGTACACCCAAGATCCCACTACTGTGTGTGCAATCATTATCCACAGCCATCACTTCAACTTCCTGACACTTCACATACAACCCACTAGCTCCCCCTGAACCACTGCACCGAAGCACAATGATTCTCTGCTATCACCTGGGGTCCCAGCATTGTTCTTTTTCTCCCCTGCCCTACGCTCAAGCTGATAATTATGAATAACCATCTCTAACCTTCCCATCAATGACTCCTCTAACCTCAAAGATAATATATCAAAACTCAACTCAGCTTCCATCCAAAACCTGCTGCTAATCCTGCTGTACCTTTCTCAAATAGCAGCTCCATAGACTACCTGTTTTCCAAAGCTATCCGAGATTCCCTTCTCTCTCTCTAAACATCAATGTAAACGCTAAGTGGCTTCAGTTTTACCTCGTAATGAGGGTGGTGTGCACCTGCACTGGGGCTTCACTGAAGCACATGGACTTCTATTGTGGAGAACAGGTTCTACAGCACACGGGCTCGGTCGCTGCAGCAGTGGGTGGGCTTCTATAGCTGCAGCACACTGGCGCGCTAGTTGCACTGCATGGGCTTAGCTGCCCTGCAGCATGCGAGATCTTAGTTCCCCAACCAGGGACCAAACCCATGTCTTCAGCACTGGAAGGCAGATTATTAACCACTGGACCATTATGACTTTTAAATGCCATCCTTGCCTCCCCTGCTTGATGAAAGTGAAAGAGAAGAGTGAAAAAGTTGGCTTAAAGCTCAACATTCAGAAAACGAAGATCATGGCATCTGGTCCCATCACTTCATGGCAAATAGATGGGGAAACAGTGGAAACACTGACAGACTATTTTTGGGGGCTCCAAAATCACTGCAGATGGTGACTGCAGCCTTGAAATTAAAAGACGCTTGCTCCTTGGAAGAAAAGTTATGACCAACCTATACAGCATATTAAAAAGCATTACTTTGTCAACAAAGGTCCGTCTAGTTAAGGCTATGGCTTTTCCAGTAATCATGTATGGATGTGAGAGATGGACTGTAAAGAAAGCTGAGCGCCAAAGAATTGATGCTTTCGAACTGTGGTGTTGGAGAAGACTCTTGAGAGTTCCTTAGACTGCAAGGGGATCAAATCAGTCCATCCTAAAGGAAAATCAGTCCTGAATATTCACTGGAAGGACTGATGTTGAAGCTGAAACTCCAATACTTTGGCCACCTGATGCAAAGAACTGACTCATTTGAAAAGACCTTGATGCTGGGAAAGATTGAAGACGGGAGGAGAAAGGAACAGAGGATGAGATGGTTGAATGACATCACTGACTGAATGGACATGAGCTTGAGGAAACTCTGGGAATTGGTGATGGACAGGGAGGTCTGGCCTGCTGCAATCCATGGGATCGCAAAGAGTTGGAGACGACTGAGCAATTGAACTGAACTTTCCTCCCCTTCTCTACTTCCTCCCTGTCCTTGGTTCAGGACCTCTAAAACTTCTCTCATACAACAAGCCCCTAATCAATTCTTCTCTGCCTTCTCTCCAATCCACCTGGCCCACTGCCACTAGAATACAAAACTGACCGTCTCACTCCCCTGTTCATAACTTTTCAATGGTTACCTACTATCTGTAGATAAACCAGAGGTTCTTTCAGGTCCTTCTGGTCCATACCTACATCTTCAACTGCCACCATTCACCTCTTCTCACTCCCCAGCCCCCCTCCCCACACACACACACACACAACGCTACAACAACACAGCACTGTTTGTGTTCCTCTGACTATATCATGTGGTTTGGGAATGCCTTTGTATCACGTAATTCTCTTTTTCATTTCAACATTATTTCAACCACTGGAAAATATGTTTCACTGTTTTCGATAGTTGGGCTTTCCTCACTTTGTAAAGCCATCCCTGACCTTCCTACCTTCCCCCTTTCTCTCTGCTCCTTTGTTGCCTTCTACAAACTTCTATTAAAAATGGATGACATATTATTTGCTCACATGGGTGCCCTTTCTACCAGACTTTGACAGAGCAAGGCCCTGTCTTTTTTTAATCATTAAAATGTGAAGGTGTGGCTCTAAACCACTCAACAAATATTACCTGGGGCTAATTAAAACAATGCCTTCACCCGTAAGATTTCCTCTCATATTTGAACTATTTCCCAGAGATGGTTTTGAAAAGGAAGATGTATGAATACAAAGAGTATAAAAGACAGAGTTTAAGTCTGAATAAAAAAATTAACCCAAGATTACTTATTGTTCAGTGGGCAAGTCATGTCCGACCCTTTGAGAGAGCTAGAAATGCTAAGAAATTTCTCAAATGGATGCATGGCAACAGAACCAGAAAAAAAACATGAGCATAAATGTGGTAAAAATACTGCCTCAAGGACAGAAGCCTGACACTTGAAATGATACAAGCAAGGCAATATGTGCCAAAGCCTAAGGAACTAACAGTCCTGGTTCTCGTTCTTCCATCAGATATGACCCCATGAGAAAGAAAAACATGGAAGAAACCACTGACAGAATAGAAGCAACTACTCTGGACAATATTCGGTAAACTTTAAGGATGGCAGGATCCATTCTAAATTTCTTAAAATGTGTTGGTAGTTTTTGGAGCTGGATGGACATGAGAGACCACCACCAACTCCCTTCATTTACAAGGGGAGAAATGGGGCTTAGAGGAGCTTACCCAAGTCTCACAGTAGTTAAGTGGAAGATAAGAAATGAGGACAGTGGCTTCTACTTTATCTGGGGCTATTCAAGTTACATGCTACATTGTTTTATTTTGTTTACACATGAAGAGTCATTTTTCTTTCTTAATTCTAACAGTCTTTAGACTTTATTTAAATGTTAGAAATGGGTTCCCCAACTCCTAGATTACTTGCATCTGCCACTCTTTTCTTACCCTAACAGGAATAGCAGCTCTCAGAACAGTCCCATCAGGCTTTGGTGATAATGCTGACAACAGATAATGCTATCTTAAGTCATCAGTCACACTCGTTTGTAAAACCCAGCTATCAACTTCACTGATATTTCATTAAAAGTACCACCATTTCTCTCAATCCTTCTGAAGCAATTTCATTTTACAGTAATAAGAAAGAGGAACAGGTGGGGACAGTGACTATTCAACAGGCAGGATTGGAATGAGAGAATCTGAGGACCAGAGGCAGTGGGATAGAATACATCTAGCCAAGAGAGCAAACAGGAACTCTGGGCTCCTCCAATGCTTATAAAGTCAAGTGCCTAATAATGAAACCATCCAAGTATAGTAATAGTATTAGTGACTAAACGCTGGCCGTGTGTTAGGGACTATTGTTGTTGTTCAGTCAGTAAGTCATGTTTGAGTCTTTGCAACCCCATGGACTGCAGCCCACCAGGCTCCTCTGTCCATGGGATTTCCCAGGCACGAATACTGGAGTGGGTTGCCATGTCCTTCTCCAGGGATCTTTCCAATCCAGGGATGAAACCCCGTCTTCTACAGTGGATGTGGATTCTTTACCATTGAGCCACTGGGGAAGCCCTTTAGGGATTATACCAAGAGCTTCACATACGTCATCTCCAATCCTCACAAAATAACCAAAAGGTAGGTAAAATACAGATGACGAAAATAAGCAGTAATAGCACCAGGATTTCTACACACGAGGGGCTCACAGGTGGCAAAATGGAAGGGAATAGAAGATAAGGAGGGACTTAGTTCCAACCCTTCTTATAGAGGTAAATCCCTGTTTACTAGATTGTATGTGTATCTGAGGTGGTGAGAACCTTGATGTACAAACAAAGCATAACAATTTTCCTTAGTGGACTATTTATGGAGCAGGGTGGGAGGGACTGTAGCCACTCTTCCCTCCATCCTACCCATCTCTTGGCACCTCATGTAAACTGAGGACATTAGAGATGGAGGGCTCGGTCCAAGGTGATGCAGCAAGTCAGTGAGCCAAGAGCTGGCATTTGAACTCAAGTTTGTGTGGTTTCAAAGCCCTTTCTCTTTCTACTCTACCATACTACTTCCTTCTCTGTAAATCCCAGACTAAAATTAGTAGCAATTTCACAAATCACAAGATGTGAAAAATAAATTACACCTCCAAGAACCCTAAACTATCATCTAGAAAGTCAATTATCTAACGCCCTAGAATAGCAGGCATGCTACAGATTCAATACTTCCTAAAACAGGACTTAAGTACTTTTTAAGGTATACATTCAGAAGCAAATGACAGAAGTCATTTTTTTGTTTTTTTTACATTTTTTTGTTGAGGTTTGAGGGTTGTGGTGGTGGCGGGGGGCGGGTGGCGCGGCACAGATGGATGGTAAAAGAGAAGAGAAAATGGTCTCTCCTTTGAGATTCAAGCTGCTTTAGGACCAAGATGATTCACAGGAATGAATGAAATTTTTTAATTATGCCACATACTGGGTTTAAAACTGGATATAACCCAATAAATCCAATATCTTCATCATAATTTGAGAGCATGAAATGCCCATATTTTAAGAGGGAATACGTTTTCATTCACTCATTCAACAATCTCCAGGTAGGCCTGGACTAGGATATTACAGAGGTCACAGGGATGTTCCTAACATAGTTCCTGCTTAGGAGTACTCAGCAGTCCCCAGTCTTTATGGCCAGGGACCAGTTTCATGGAAAACTATTTTTCCATGGACTAGAGGGCGAGGGGGGCGGGGATTGTTTCAAGATGATTCAATTACATTACATTTATTGTGCACTTTATTTCTAATCTAATGCTGCTGCTGATCTGACAGGAGGTACCAGTCTGTGGTCCAGAGGCCAGGGACCCCTACAAGTACTTATAATCTAAATAGAAAAATCAAATAAATGTTTGAAAGGATTAAAGAGCAGCCAATAAACAAATTCTAAAGGCTGGGTTGTCAAGAAGTAGTAGAACTGAAGGAAGGAGAAAACACTGGACTTTTCAGGAACCAGTGGTAGCACTTTAAGCCAGCTCTTGAAAGCAAGCGTGGGGAACCATATTAGAGGAGGGGGCCAGGGAATTCACAAAAGTCCAGGAAGAGGGGAAAAGACAGGCTATTAGAGAACAAATCCACAAATACATAGATGTTCTCACACAAGGGCAAACTGAAATGCGTACAAAGATATTCACGTGGTTATGGTTAAACACATTATGGCACATCCACACAATGAAATGCAGCTATAAAAATGAATGAGGCAGGTTGGTATGTACTGATGTACTTACGTAAGCGAAGAAAGCAAGATACAGAGAGTGTGTATAGTATGCTACCATTTGTGTGTTTACAAAAGATAATATTTATACATATAGGCTTGGATATGCTTCAGTATTCACAGACTAGCCATGGAAAGATGCAGAAGAACGTTATAAACAGTGGATAACTCTGTTGGCTGAGAACACAGGTAGGTTAAAACCAAGGGACTATGCTCTGAAGAAGCAGGTGGACTAAAGAAGATCCTAGTATCAGGGTAAGAGGGCTGGAGAACAGGTCAACTCTAGAGCCAAGGTTTCTCACCAGTGGCATTACTGACATTTGAGGCCAGATAATTCTTTGTTACGGGGGCTGTCCTGTGCATTTTAGGAGGTTTAATAGCATTCTTGGCCTCTACCCCTTAGATGCTGGTAGCACCCCCCCTCCCAACCCTGATTGCAGCTCCCAAAAATGTCTCCAACGCCAAGGTGCCCTGGCAGGGAAAATCACCCCTGGTTGAGAACCACTGCTCAAGAGCCACAATGTAAACATGTAAACAGTTAATGTACAAAACACTGTTTTACATTCCTGTAAATAAATAAATGCAATAGACACTCCAATATGAATCTGAGGACTATACTGGACACTGTTTTGAAATGACCTTCATATATGTGTCACAGTTTCTCAAGCTGTGATAATTCAGGTCCCTTCCCAAATCTGAAAACTACTCATTTTTAACCAAAACTACTCCATCTCAGATGTTTCTTTTCTGCATTTGTTGAATATGAGTGATACAAGTTACACAAAAAGACCAAGTACATTTTCAGCAGTACACAGAGGGTGAGCCAGATCCCCAGTGGGCTTCCCAATGATGCAACAACCCCCTCAGATCTCTTCAGCATAATTTCAGGAGTTAGTAGACCAGCACCACCACCTCCAAATAGCTTATGCTCTCTAGACCCAAGATGTTCTAGGAGGCCAAGAAAGGCAACCCTCTCACAAAAATCTAACAGCAGACTGTATTTTGGCTCAGCTTTTGAAAATCTAATATAATTATTGATACAATAAGAACATATTTCTTATACTAATAATGTTTCTTCTCATAACTCTTTAACGACCACACAAAGTACAAGAAGCTGTTCAAAAATAATGAAAGACATCACTCCTGACTGTAAGATTATGAAGTGAATGATCAGTTTATAAAGCCAAGAGAGGCTTTATCTAGGTTCTACATATCACAATTTCGTTAAGTTTAAAGCCATTTCTAATATACAATGAATGGCGGGGGGGGGGGGGGGGGGGGGGGGGTGTGGGGAATCAAGGCATCCAACAGGCTTGTATATTTTTCGAACACAGATCTAAAACTTTTGTTGATTCTCCTGTGTCTTTTCTTTTCCCAATACCAGAAATCCAGTAACACTCTGGCAATCTTGGTTTCGTATTTTGAAGTCAATGATTCCTCCAATATTGTTGTAGGTGAAAAGTTCTGGATTTCATTCTCATGAAATCATGCTCTTCAGATTCTAGTATTGTGCCGACTACTGGTGCTTAGCTCTCAGGAGGTTGACTCTCATTTGTGGAGGTGACCTCCTGTGACCTGACTCTGCAGTAAATACACCTGTGCGTCCTTATGGAAGGTGCTTACATGTGTCCGCGGCGAAAAAAAGAAACTCACCATTCTAACTACTTCAGGGTAAGTCTGCTCTGTCAAACAGCCTCTGCTTATTGTAATGTAGTCCACCAGTTCATTAAGAGTGGAGCGCTTGTATTCTTTCATTTTAAGATCAGATAGCGTGTCCATGAAGTCAAAAATGACACAGCACTGCTGAAGTTTCTTTAGGAACAGTTCAGGCTGCTCTGAGGATGGAACGTCTAAGAAAAAAAAAGGAAATGGTGTAAGTCTGTCATCAATTTCTAGGTAACAGGAATTCTCTGTGAAAGTTAACTTCAAAAGCAAGCTCAAAAAAATAAGAATTTGCATGACAACAGTGTTCTTTTAAAACAGTTACACATGGACAGGAGGAGACACCACATCCATTACTGCAGAGACCTTGTCTTCAGAACCTGCAGGTTCCAACACAATGGGCAGCATTTGCTATTCCGCCACCAGAGACCAACCAAGATCCCAGAGCCCTTAGAGCGGGGAAGCAGATTTTAACCAAAAACATCCCAATGTCTACACTCTTAAGCCAAAAACACTGAAAAAGGTCAAACGTTCCATTATAAGGTAGACACAGACGTTTTCACTGTTGGTTTAAATTAATTTTACTAAAAAAATTTCAAAGCAGAAATGTCAGTTGATTCACTTTAATTTCACGCTGACATCCTTGGTATTTAAGGCAACTGTTGTTGAGTGTTTATATTTTTTGTTTTGTTTTGGCTTGGTATCTGTGAAGCTTTCTTGTCAAAGACACTCAAAAGATCAACAGAATGAAGCAATATAGACTCTCTCAAAAAGGGCACATCCATAATAGGACAATGCAAGCAAACTCTACCTAAACCTAGGCTCTCCTAGGCTCTCCCTCTTGACCCACCTTCTTCTCTTACAGGGGTGAAAACCACTAACATGTTCATTAATGTGTTTAAACATCTGTTCTTTTCCTACAAACAGCAGGTCAGACATTTGGTTTGGTGTCACTAAAAAATATGTAGAAATTTTATACTAAATTCCCCAGCTAGAATGGAAACCTGACCCAGAGTTGGACTTGAAAGACACCAACATTTAATGGTAAATAGTTCATCCCACTTCTATCTACTTTCCACTACTTTATTCCACCAAACTGGAGCTTCTCTGGAAAGGCAATGATATTATGACAAGAGAACTTCTGCTGCCTTCATCCAAGGCGATTAAATCATAATCCTAAGAATACTCTGAGGTAAGCAGGTGGCATCATTATTATTATTCTCCATTTTTCACAAAGAAAATTAGAGACAATCATGGAGGTTCCACAATGAAGAGTTGTGAAGCTAGGCACAGCACCCGAGTCTCTAACCATACTCCCATCTTTCCTCTGTACGATTCAAGAAGGACTCGAACAATGTTTGTCCAGTCACTTGCAACCACCCTCAGTTGCCAATCTCCCAGGAAATGCACTACAACGGCCTCGCAGCACAGGCCACCTGATTCCTGGAGGTAAATGCGAAGACTAACAGCACCCATCTTACACAGTCACCAGCAGCCCCAGCAGAGGGTGGACAGAGCTAGACTGCTCGTCACAGGATCTACTTGGTCCCTCCTCCCATGCCCCCTCTCCTCCTCACAACCCACAACCCAAGTGCCAGCCCATGTACCCGGGACCTCATGGATCATTGCCCCCAAAACTGATGTCAACTTTAGGTGAAGCGTAACGGTATCTGAAAGTATCACATTTCTCTACCGGATGTAAGGGAACAAGAAATAGCTGATCATTTTTAAAGGTATACAGCACCACTGCTATTCTCAGCAAAAACAAGTTACATATTTAGAAAGTATTCTCAACCAGTTGCCCCTCTCACCACCACTCCCCAAAGTCCCCCCAAAAGTCTAACATATTCACTTAAAGTGAAGTCGCTCAGTCGTGTCCGACTCTTTGCAACCCATGGACTGTAGCCCACCAAGCTCCTCCATCCATGGGATTCTTCAGGCAAGAATACTGGAGTGGGTTGCCATTTCGTTCTCCAGGGGATCTTCCCAACCCAGGGATCGAACCCATGTCTCCCACATTGCAGGCAGACGCTTTAACCTCTGCGCCACCAGGGAAGCCACGTCAAAGAATTTGAATTAAACCATGAGATGTCTTATTCTATTCTCTTAAACTTAATCACTTTCAAAACATCTAAGCTTTATAAGGACTAAATTAGACAAACCAAGCATTCTCTTTAATTGCTATCTCCTTCAGGTGTTTATATAAACAAACAAAAACTAAACAAGGCTGCTTATCAACATGACTCTATATCCTTAACCAATGGCTAATTAAATGAACAATACCATCATGGCTAATTACTGAAGTCTTCTAAGTTCTAAATCAGATCCCACACCTCAAAGTGGAAGAGGAGTTTTGACGGTGCACAGAGAACAAGAAAAAGCTTATTAATGTATTAAAGTCTTCAGGACAAATTTTAATGAATCCTATTTTTGATACAATAATTTTGATAAAGCTTAAAAACCAGGCCATGTACAAGGAGAACTCCTTAACTCAGCACATATGAATTGTAAAAGCATGTATAAATGACAGTTTTTCCTCCAAAAAGCAAATCATCATTTAACAATGATTATTCTTTGTGGTCAGTGCAATGATACTCAAATAATTCACATTTGGCTATTTATAAAAATACAGGCAGTTAACATTTAGTCCTCTTTCTTAATTTTAAACAACTGAAATTTATTCTCTTTTAATCCAAATTGCTATAATGTCAAAGACAAATGTGAAGCAGGCTATTCAGCTGCCCAATAATGATAATAGCTCACATTTATTGACCACTATTGGATACAAGTACAGGGTAATATTCTAAGCATTTTACATGTTTTATATCTCACTTAGTCCCAACAACAACCCTATGCAATAGGTACTATTTCCCACTTAATAGATGAGAAAACCAAGACACAATGAGATTCAGTGACCTCCGCAGAGTCTTAGAGCTAATCAGCAGTGGAGAAAGGATTCAAACTCAAGCTAACTGACTCCAGGGCCTGAACTCTTCACTCTGTGCAACAATCAAACTCAATGAAATGCTGGAATAATACCATATTCCACAGAGAGGGTATGCACAAAGAGAAAAGAGGAAGAACACAGAAAGAAAACAACGAATTAATTTCCAACATGCCCTCAATATAAAGTATGATGCTGAACCCCTCTAGCCCATTTCCCAGAGATTAACACATACAGCAACAAGCTATGTTTATCCTTTATCACAGACTAAATTCCTCTAAAATAACCTCTTTCCTCTAAATTTAAGAACTTAAATAATCAAGACTGAAGAAACAAAGGAGAGTCAAGACAAAGAAAAAAGGGGAATGGTGTCCTCAAAGAACCAATCCCATTATAACAATATTTAAAAACTGTGTTTTCATTTGTGCTGAAGGATGCCCTAACTCACAACGGTCCAAGCATAGGGCTCTTCGTTCGGCACTCAGACTGCCCCACATGGCTGTGCTGCTCCTACCCCCCTGCCCTCATCCTCCCTAGTTCCAGCGGGATATAAGAGTAGAGTGTGAAACGGTGGGACTGGCCAGGATCTGAAATGAAACACTGAGTCGTGCAGACGGTTCCAGTGATGTAAGTTTAATGCCTACAGAACCAGTCCCAGACGCAGATACAAATATTCTTTTCTAAAGAAACGTGTAAAAAAAGGATCAGGTACTAGGCCATAAAGAAAACCTCATAAATGACAAAAAGAAGAAATCAGACAAGCAGTACATTTTGGCCACATGCAGTAACACTAGATTTTAACAACTCAAAACTACCCACCTCCCAAATTGAAACATTCAGTAACATAGATGAAGAAAAAAAAAAATTATAGACATTTCAAAATAAATGTAAACTAGAAAAACTAAGGGTCACTGCAGAGTCCCAAAGCACACCAGGCAGTGGATGCTTGTGTCGTCTCTCTTCCAGTGGAAACCTCTGTCCTGCACAGACTGTCCCTACCCCCAGGAGAGGGATTCCATAAAATCATAACCATAAATAATGAAAAATCAGTAAGCAGTTATATAATACCATGAAGGTCATTAGCACAACAACCCATCCATCCAATGTTGGTATCTGTTTGAAGGGAAGAGTTAACTGATCTAATGATCTTAGCTTGATAAGATTTCATAAGGTCAGATTCCACTATTCTGGAACAACTTGTAGAATTTAAGCTGATTTCCAGAATATGTTCCTCACCCAAGAAGATAATGACCAGTTAAATGGTCGATCTTGACACTTGCATTTCTAACTGCAGTGTTCTTGTCTTTCCTTTTCAGCATTAAGTCTTTTTCTCACATATGCTTTTTTCTATCACCATCTCTCAGCATCCTATCAATTTTCATTAGTAAGTTGAAATGATTACTCTCACCTCCAAGGTGTTCATACCCAAAGAATTTTAAAATTTACAAGCCCCAAAGTATTGGGAAAACAGGCACAGAATTCAACAGTAGAGAAAGGATGTAAGTTCAGAATAAGAGCCAAAGATTCTCCTTATATCTAAAGAATAGTCAATGGGTGTCACACACACTTAGTTATACATGTAATACACGCATGCACACACACACACACACACACACACACTACTCACCCTCATTATGATTTCAAGGGATGGATGTTTATTATTTGTTTATAAATGGAAGAACACTCTTTCCTCCCTAATCAAGAGCTTCCATTATTCCACCCCTTCTAAAGTCTGGGACACAGAATCATGGACCCAATATCAGCCCATCTTCTCTGAGGGACTGACTCAATTCTGGACTCTGCAAACAAAAAAGCAGCAAAGGCAGGAGAAATGAAACATGAGCTCAGTGTCCTTTGGGTTTGGTACTCTGGGATGCCAGTTAAACGAAACTGTTGAAAATCACTGCAACTTGCAAA
This sequence comes from Budorcas taxicolor, assembly GCF_023091745.1. Lineage (NCBI taxonomy): Eukaryota > Metazoa > Chordata > Mammalia > Artiodactyla > Bovidae > Budorcas > Budorcas taxicolor. The sequence goes on from NC_068919.1 coordinate 73,935,688, forward strand.
TAAATATGCCAACTGAGTAAATAAAGCCCACATCATTAAATTCATTAGCCACAATATCACAGGAAGAAAGCAGATTGGTTTTTAGAAAATAAAATAAAATAAGAGATGTGGGCTGATAATGCATTTACACATAAGCTGTTTAAATGTATGTAGATAAATATTTCCATAAAATGGTCATGTTTGTATTGGAAGTTAAGCAGTAACATTGTTTGAGCTCCTAATGAATAATATTTATAATCAGTTATGTCCATTCAAAAGATCTGGGGAAAAAAATTCTAAATTAACAATGCTTTCACCTGAAAACACCCTAAGCTATTACTCCTTTAGCCCTTTTACATCTATTTCCCCAACTTGAAAAACAAGAACAACAAAATTGGAAGTACTCAGCATGTCAATGTGATCTCTGATCCCTCCACCTCCTCCTTTAGAACTTTCCCTAAGGCAAATACATCCCCATCCAAGTATGCTATCAGTCCCTTACACGTGACCCTTCAAAGCTTCAACAAAGTCACAGCATTGTATCTGTATGGGTATATGAGAATATATTTACAGAAAACTAGTCTCAGAGCACTGAGAAGAGCTTGCCTGAGCGTTGAAGACTAAAGTGCGGTTTGTTGGCAGATGTGGTAAAATACCTAAAGTAACTGTTAGTCTCTCAGTCATGTCCAACTCTTTGTGACTGCATGAGCTGTCGCCTGCCAGGTTCCTCTGTCCGTGGGATCTTCCAGACAAGAATACTGGAGTGGGTAGCCACTTCCTTCTCCAGGTTTCTTCCCAACCCAGGGATCAAACCCAGGTCTCCTGCAGTGCAAGCAGATTCTTTACTACTGAGCCACCAGGGAAGCCCCCACTTTTGTCATACCTACTTCAAAAACAAACCTAAAACGAATCCTATTTTATTCATGGAACTATGCTTCTATTAGGAACTGCTTTTGATACTTGAAAAAAAAAAATCAGATATAGCCAACAATATTTCATCAAAATAAGACCACTATAAATCCTTATAATGAACCAAATGATAAAAGTAGGCTTCATGTCCTATAAACTGAACCCAAGCATACCATGTTGGTGTCAACAAGACAGTCCCATATAAATAAGCAAATAAGAAACTGATGTGAGCTAAAATAAGTATTAAGTATCTGACCATCCCAATTACTTTATTACTGTGTTCCAAGCAGGGGCTCCAAAAATGTTTATTGTTGATGATGCTTCCACTACAAGGTATTTATATGTTATAAAAGTGTCTCATGTGATTTCAATGTGTGACCACAGCTGAAGACCACTGTTTTTAAAGTAATCACTTTAAAATCCTTCTTTCATCTCCTTCACCTTTGAAATTTGCCCTCAGTTTATTTAAAGCTAACAGTAAAAACGTTTGGTTTTTAACCAAAGGTCCCTGGCAACACCTACAACAGTGCAAGTATTCCTTCTTGCCCCTGGCTATAAATACGTGAATGTAGAGTTGGCTGCTTTCAGAACTCTTCACAATCTATTAGGAAGGTCGAAAAACACTTTGCTGATTATTAGCACACACCTTTTTTTAGCTTCAAAAACACAGAACTACTACACCAATAAAAAAACAGTAACAAAAGACGACCAAGGTGTTAAGTATTAAACAACAAACTGAAAGGCAGTTAAGACCAGTACTGATACTTTAAGGTTAAAAGAATGATGACAATGATAAGGAACATTTACTATCGCAAAGCACTGTACTAAGCTCTTGACACACATTATCCTATTTAATCCCTAGAATATCTTATGAATGGCCACTATTAATATCCCAGTTTTTCAGATGGAAAAAAAAAGCACAAAAAAACAAAAAATAGAGCCTAGACAGCTAAGTCACCTCCCAACATCACCCACTACTAAGGGTTGTAGCTAGTATCCAAACCTAGATAGTCTTAATCCAGCGCACACACCAATAGCAATGACGATGACTGGGATTAAGAAAAGCAATTCACCACCACCACCACCACCACTGGCGCAATGGGTGAACTATCATGACTGCTTATTTGTTTAAGAAAAGTATCTAAAAGTAAAGGAAAATCTGATACACTTTTCTACAAGTATTTTTAAAACTTTAACATAAGCGAACAATGGCAGGTGGATAAGTTTTAAATAATAATAAATTAATTATTCTTCCAAATTTGGACAATCAACATGTGTTATTACTCTTTCATGGATCTCTCCAGTTATCCTTTCCCCAAAGCTGACAAATATACATGCTAGTTTATAAGCAATACCCAGAGGTCTCCACTAATGCAGAAAAGTGGCCTCAGCACCAAAACCACAGGATTCAGGGCTACCATATTGTTTCAACACTGTGTTCTAATCAGAATAAATGGGAAACACACACGTGCACCCACACATACAAAACTTCTAATAAATATGTTTCCAATTCTTCACAGTTCTCCCTCATGCTTGACCTTCTAATGCACTGAAACTTGTCAGGACAAGAAAAATAAAACATTTAAAAATTCCTAGTTACGGATGTAGACTACGTTTCTGTCACCAAACTTATTCACAGGGTAGAAGGCACCACAGCCTCTGACTAACACAGTCTCTCTACTATCAGTCCATTACCATTTGCAGAGATGAGACTAGGAAAATAGGAACCAAGGCCTTTTCAATAAAAAGAATTCCTGAAGCATGCTGGGCTATGTCAAAAAAATGAAATAAGAGCTGCAAGAATTATAGAATGTTCTAAAGTATCCCTGACAGTGGCTCCCTCTGAAGATTTTACCAGTAAAATTATTAAAAAGAAGAGGTTGACTTTCTTTTATTTCAGGAAAAGACACTAAAATAATAACTAGACATCACTTATTTCCACTATAATTTCCTAAAATGAAAGGACCTTTAAGGATAGAAAAAGAAGAGAAAGCTCAAACTTAGAATCAAAAATAATCCTTCCTCAAAAAGGAGGGTGGCAATTCTCCACACATACGTACACACATGCATACACATCTGCACATGTGCGAGCGCACACACACGCACATACACACACACGCGCGCGCACACACACACACACACACACACACACACACACAGAGTCATGTATTCTCTCTCAATCTGCTTTCCCCTCTACTTGTTTTTTCATTTTGCCCAGTACCAGCAACAACTCTTCCACTGGTCGTCCACGTTTGGGAACCTCTGGGCCACATCACTTCTTTGTTCCAACATTTCTCTAGTAGCATGGATAACAGTCTCAGCTGTAATGACAGTACTAATTTCAATTGTATTTAGATGGTTGTAAACGCTGAGAAGATAATCATACACCCTGCATGAGTATAGGAGTATCTCACTTTATAGCAGCCATGAAGTCCTGAAATCCCATAACATAAAAATCCCCCATAAAACTTTATATATATAACTCCATTCAAGGACTTGCCACATTACATTAGGACCGCTTTTTTTTTTCCAAGCCAATGAATCATGTGTTTTGTTCCTCTTTTAATGCCCCCCAAAAGAAGTTTCTGGAACATGATAGGTACATAATAAATGCAGGTTGACTTTATCAACCGAATCTTATTTTCCTCTACTTTCAAAGGTAAACTACAGCTTTATTCCTCTAGAAAAAAATTATACTGAAGAGAGGAAAGTTTAATATATTAATAGAATAAATTATTTCCTAATATTTTAATAATACCAAGTCACAAAATGCAAATTTTAAAACTAAAATGGAACAAGTATAATAAGTCAGACAGAAAAAGACATATTGGAGGTTACCACTTACATGTGAAATCTAAAAAAGTCAAACTCAAAGAAACAGAAACGAATGGTGGTTACCAGAGGTGAAGGGGTGGAGGAAATGGAGAGATGATGGTCAAAAAGTATTAACTTCTAGTTATAAGATAAACAGGTTTTGGGGATCTGAAGTACAGCATGGTGTAACACTAAATAAGGATATATTATATACTTGAAAGTTGCTAAAAGAACAGATCTTAAATGTTCTCACCATAAAAAAGAAATGGTAATTATGTGACCAGATGAGGTGTTAGCTAACACCACGGTGGTAATCAGTTTGCAAAATATAAGTGTAGAAAAATCAACATACCATACACATTAAACTTACACAATGTTATACATCAATTATATCTCAAGAAAACTAGAAATAAATACAATTTTAAAACTAGGCTGGTTTTGAATGACACAATATTTATGAATTAAAAAAAAAAAGTACAGCTTACTTGACAAAGACCTAAGTTCTTTGAACCATCTGCCCCTATTACTATCCAAAATGATTAAGTGTCACTTTCTAACACTTTCTTCAAAAAAAAAAAAATCTGGCTGACTTTTAAAATCAAACAGAATGGTTCATCTTCACAGAGGAGAGGAAAATACAACAGAAAAAAATATTCAAAATGAAGATGAATGCATGAAACTAATGAAGTAGTATTATTTGGAATGCCCTTCATAGCAAGCATAAATCTAGTAATCTTGTCAAGTATATCATTAATAAATGAAAAGTGGGAGATCTGGTGCAAATGTCAGGCTTTGCATTCATTCTCCAAATATTCACTGAACACTCACTGAGGTCCAAACACTGCAGGGATATCACAAGGAGGAAAAGTGACAAAAATCCCTTCTCTCACAGAGCTTTACATACTAGAAGGAGGAGACAAAATAACTGCAACTAAAAATAATAAACACATTGTATGGTATATGCTGGAGACAGGCAGAATATGTAGGACAAGGGGGATGAGGCCTGTTGGGTTGGAGAGTATGATTTTAAGTGGAATGTTTATCTGGAAGATGCTCTCTGCTGTGCTTAGTTTCTCAGTCATGTCCAACTCTTTGCTACCCCATGGATTGTAGCCCACCAGGCGTGGTTTTTTCCAGTAGTCATGTATGGATGTGAGAGCTGGACCATAAAGAAAGCTGAGCACTGAAGAACTGATGCTTTTGAACTGTTGGAGAACACTTGAGAGTCCCTTGGATGGCAAGGAGATCAAACCATTCAATCCTAAAGGAAATCAATCCTGAATATTCCTTGCAAGGACTGATGTGAAGCTCCAATACTTTGGCCACCTGATGCAAAGAACTGATTCACTGGAAAAGACCCTGATGCTGGGAAACATTGAAGGCAGGAGGAGGAGACACAGGGGATGAGATAGTTGGATAGCATCACTGACTCAACGGACACCAGTTTGAGCAAGCTCCCGGAGTTTGGACTCTCCAAAGGACAGGGAGATTTTTCCAATGGACAGGGAAGCCTGGCATGCTGCAGGCCATGGGGTCACAAAGAGTTGGACATGACTGAGCAACTTAACTGAGACTCCTCTGTCCATGGGATTCTCCAGGCAAGAATACTACAGTGGGCTGCCATGCCCTCCTCCAGGAGATCTTTCCAACCCTGGTATTGAACCCAGGTGTTGCACATTGCAGGCAGATTATTTACCGTCTGAGCCACCTGGAAGATGGATTTTGAGCAAATACTTGAAGATGAGGTAATCAGCGAGTATCTGAGGGGCAAGTGCCTAAGCAGAGGGATAATAAACCCAGGGGACCATGGAAGCAGGGAGTGCAGGTGAATCTGAGTATCAATCAGCAAGGAGGCAAACAAGGCTGGAGCCTGAGTGGAAAGTGGGGTGATGGGTCAGAAGAGTAAGGAATGAGGGGCTGCAGGAGATCATGTCGGGCCTTGAAAAACACAGTAAGGACTTTGGCCTTGACTCCAGTCCCTGGAGTAGGAAATGGCAACCCACTCCAGTATCCCTGCCTGGAGAATCTCATGGACAGAGGAGCCTGGCGGGCCACAGTCCATGGGGTCACAAAGAGTCAGACACAGCTGAGCATGCACACAAGGCTTCCAGTTCTGAAGTGCAATCACTCTTTTATAGTTTATAAAAGACACTGGACAAGCCACTTACTTTCTGAGCATTAGTCTCCTTATCTGTAAAATGTATTGCATAGGGTGGAGAGAGGAGTAAATGAATTAAGTGTCCTGTAGGCTGTTCAGTCCTTTCCAAAAGCACTTTCAAAAAGTTACCATTTACTTCACAAACGTCGTATCTACAGCATACAGTATCGAATAAATTCAACATTTAAAATCCTATTAAAACTATCTTCTGTATAGAAGGGCTTACATTTGCTTTTTTGGCTCATCTTCATTAATATTTTAAAAACATATACCAAATACATTCTGAAGTGCTTTCAGAAACATTAATTTTTGAAATTTTATTCTAATAATATCATACTTCAATTAAATAAAGGCTGTCTCTTTAAAACCCTAAGATAACAATAATTTGTCTTTTCTATATTTGGATTTTAAGGAGTAAATCATGAAAATCATACTCTGATAAAAAGTAACTAATAGAACAAACTTCCGGGATATGTCCAAGAGTCAGCACTGTTGATGCCCAAATTTCAGCCAGGTTCAAATATATGAGCAACAAAAATCTTCTAGAAGACTATTTTCATTTATTCCATGATTATAAAGTAAGAAATAAATTAATGGGATTATAGCTTTTTTCAACAAGCACTTACCCTTCAGCTGGCCCTCCCCCACCAAAAGAAAAAAAAATGCATTACTTCAAGTATTCAGTTAATTGAGCACCACCACCCCCCACCTCTTCCCTAGGGATTACTTCTACAAGGGATAAAAAATGGCCTATCTACTTTCCATTTGTTTTGAGGATTAACATCAGTGGGAATCAGTTCAGAATGAGATGAACCTCAGCTATTTTAATGGTATGATATGAAGTTAAAAACAAATTAAATAGATAGACATCACATTAATATCAATTAAGCCCATGTCTGCTATTTAACCACCATTTCCTCTATTTCACAACTTACAGCTGACACCAAAGACATCATTAAACTTGAAAAAAAAAAAAAGATTTAAAATACGAAAAAAGAATCAATCCAATGTTGCAATGCCAGCTTAGAGATGCTATTTCTGAACCTCAGCTGGGAGTTTTAAATATGAGACCTTAAGCTCCTGAGAGTGACACAGGACTGAGAGTACAGTGAAATGACCTCTAATCCCAAGAGTAATAAAGAGTGTATATGCATAATTAAAGTCATAATCTGGACAATAAAATCCAGCAATGGCATGTAGTATACCTCACTAACTGTGGAATGTGCCTATACTTCATACAAAGGATATTACTTAATGAATAGAAATTAAAGATAAATGTAAAGCCCATATATATGTATATATAAGGTTGGGGAAATCCAAAATTCAAATTTGAAATACCATACTGAGAAAAATGAAGTCAATTTTGAAACCTTATTTCCTATTATGTATAAAAACAGTAGTCAAGTATAAAACAATGAACAGGAATTTACATGTATGTATTCATGTATCATGTACATATGTATGTATAAACACAACTGTGAGTGCATGATTCCAAAATGGAAACTTAGAAAACAGTAATACAAAGATTTTATAAAGACACAGAATGAATCTGGAAAGCTTAACAGCTTCAGAGCAGAGAAACATTTTAAAACACTGAACAGTAAGATATACCAACTAGAACGAGGATATTTACAACATAACTCCCTTCTTTGCTACTGATTTCCTGGCCACAAAAATCTGTCACCAAAGGTAGCAACAGTCACTGACACCTAAAGATAAGCATGCTAATGATGAAACTCTAAGCACGTGTTTTTACTGAATCTAAATATAATTCAGCATTCTACAACCAATGCAGTACTCTAGGGCTTTGCTAATGTCACTGGGTAGTAAAAGATTTTCTCTTCAGTTATACTAAAAACGACTTTTAGGAAACATATTCTATAATTGTATCTTCCACTTAAGGAGGCAGACCAAATGTGAGACATAAGATCTGGCGTTAATAAGAGTGATATCACTAAACTGGACACTTAAAGTCTACTATCTCAAAAGTCTGTCAGTTGTAATTCTGAAGGAACATTACATAGATGTTTACAATTTCACATTACGCTGATTTCCTTCAGCACAAATGGAAACTTTCTACATTCAATATACCAGATGGCTGAGATTATGCTGCAGGTTCCACGCTCTGAAGTCAGGGGCCTGGGCTCTAAGCAGACTCCACTGTTTGCCACTTGTCAGTTTGGAGCAGTTTGCCAGTTTGTCAGTTTGGGTGACAGTTAAGGCAATGGACTACAAAATCAGACTGCTGGATTCCAAGCCTGTCCTTGCCACTTCCTAGCCAGAGAATCAGAGGTGAGACTCAGTCTATCGACTCCCTCAGTAATGCGGGCATAATAGTTGTTATTGTTTAGTCACTAAGCCATGTCCAACTCTTTTGCAAACCCACAGCAAGTAGCCCACCAGACTCCTCTGTCCATGGGATTCCCCAGGCAAAAATACTGGAGCAGGTTGCCATTTCCTTCTCCAGATCTTTCCTATCCAGAGATCGAATCAACATCTACTGCATCTCCTGCTTTGGCATGTGGATTCTTTACCGCTGAGCCACTAGGGAAATCCCTTAAGAGTAGTTATTGTTCAGGCGCTAAGTTGTGTCTGACTCTGCAACCCCATGGACTGCAGCACTGCAGGCTTCCCTGGCCTTCACCATCTCCCGGAGGTTGCTCAAACTCATGTCCATTGAGTTGATGATTCCATCCAACCATCTTATCCTCTGCTGTCCCCTTCTCCTCCTGCCTTCAATCTTTCTTTGCATCAGGGTCTTTTCAAATGAGTTGGTTCTTCGCACCAGGTGGCCAAAGTATTGGTGCTTCAGCTTCAGCATCAGTCTTTCCAATGAATATTCAGGGTTGATTTCCTTAGGATTGAATGGTTTCATATCCTTGCTCTCCAAGGGACTCTCAAGAAGTCTGCTCCAGCACCACAGCTCGAAAGCATCAATTCCTCAGTGCTCAGCCTTCCTCATGGTCCCACTCTCATATCCATACATGACTACTGAGAAAAAAACCATAGCATTTCTAGAAAGACCTTTCTTGGCAAAGTGATGTCTCTGTTTTTTAATACACTGTCAAGGTTTGTCACAGCTTTTATTCCAAGAAGCAAGCGTCTTTTAATTTTATGGCTGCAGTCCACCGGCCGCAGTGATTTTTGAGCCCAAGAAAATAAAGTCCGTCACTGTTTCCACTGTTTACCCCTCTATTTGCCATGAAGTAATGGGACTCTGATGCTGGGAGGGATTGGGGGCAGAAGGAAAAGGGGACAACAGAGGATGAGATGGCTGGATGGCATCACCGACTCGATGGACGTGAGTTTGAGTGAACTCCGGGAGATGGTGATGGACAGGGAGGCCTGGTGTGCTGTGATTCATGGGGTCACAAAGAGTCAGACATGACTGAGCGACTAAACTGAACGGAACTGAATGGGACCAGATGCCATGAACTTTGTTTTCTGAATGCTGCATTTCAAGCCAGCTTTTTCACTCTCTTCTTTCACCTTCATCAAGAGGCTCTTTAGTTCCTCTTTGCTTTCTGTCACTAGGGTAGTATCATCTGTATATCTGAAGTTGTTAATATTTCTCCTGGCAATTTTGATGCTAGATTGTGATTCACCCAGCCCGGCATTTCACACTGATATACTCTGCATGGAAGTTAAATGAGCAGGCTAACAATATACAGCCTTGATGTACTCCTTTCCCAATTTTAAATCAGTCCACGGTTCCATGTTCGGTTCTGTTATTTCTCAACCTGCACACAGCTTTCTCAGGAGGCAGGTACAGTGTTTCCATCTGGTATTCCCATCTCTTTAAGAATTTTCCACAGTTTGTTGTGATCCACACAGTCAAAAGCTTTATCATAGTCAATGAAGCACAAGTAGATGCTTTTCTGAAATTCTGTTGCTTTTTCTATGATCCAACAGATGTTGGCAATTTGATCTCTGATTCCTCTGCCTTTTCTAAATCCAGATTGAACATCTGGAATTTCTCAGTTCACGTACTACTGAAGCCTAGCTTGGAGAATTTTGAGCATAACCTTGCCGGCATGTGAAATGAGTGCAATTGTGCCAAACATTCTTTGGCATTGCCCGTCTTTGAGACTGGAATGAAAACTGACCTTTTCCAGTCCTGCAGCCACTGCTGAGTTTTCCAAATTTGCTGGCATATTGAGTACAGCACTTTAAGGGCATCAAATTTTATGATTAGAAATGGCTCAGCTGGAATTCTATCACCTCCACTAGCTTAAGAGTAGTAACTAACTACCTCATATGATTGACTTAAGGATTAAGTGAGTGAATAAAAATAAAAACACACAGAACAATGTCTGGAACACTTTAGGTGTTCAATAAACTTTAGCTGCTACACTGCTGTTGCTAAAAATCACTGCTGAACCTTAAAATCCTTTGCAAAATGAATCTAAGAACAGTAGCTTTGTCACAGTGAGAGCTCAAGCATTTCATGAGATAATACATAAAATGTTTCACACAATGCCTGACACATGGAAAATGTCCCAAAATATCAGCTTTTTTAAATATACCTAACAAATGAAAAACATAAATTGATGATAACACGGAGGATTCCTTCCCTCCCCTTCTGCATGTGTGTGTGTGTGTGTCTGTGTGTCTAATTGTGCAAGCCATATTTGTAGAATATAATATTGAGCTTTTGATCTACTAATATCCAGTGAGATTACTTCAAAATAAAATTGCAATTTGATTAGAAGAAAGGTGAAGACGCTGACTCAATTCAATACGTGAAATGATTCAGCTGTCAGGACATGTTTCAGCAGTGTGTCACAATCCTGGAGGGTGAAGACAGTCAGCATTTGATTGAATGTATGAGAGCCTAACAGACATCAGGGACAGAAAATCAAGAAATTATGAGAAATACAACCATCTGGAGAAGCACTGCCCAGACCCGGACACACCCAGTTCTCACACATTCCCAAACAATCAGGTTCGCAAAGGAAAGAAAAATAAACAATGTTGCATAGTGTTGTCCTTCAAGCCTGAATTTTAAAATAACATTAGTACTCACAGATGTTAATACTTATAAATATTAGCTAGAAGCAATAACAGTAATTTATACTTAAAGATACAATAACATATTTATAACAAACATTACTGACCTCCCACAAAAATAACATTGAGTACCAAACCACTTCAAAGTACCTTGTAAACCTTTTTTCTTTTCCACATACTCTGTTATTTAAAGGTCTAAGGTGTTAGTTAAAATTCTGCAAACTTTTTATAGCCTCCTACAAGGCTTCAGGCTAAGTCTGGAAGGAATATGATAGGTAGTTTCAGCCTTCCCAGAACAGAACTGGCTTAGAATCTAGTATGTTTAATTTAATAATCAATCATTCATTCATTCATTCCACAAATATTTACAGAACACTTTTTATATGCCAAGCACTAGTTCAGGCCTTAAGTACACATTTCTGAGGATGATCAAACAAGATTCTACTCTTCAAGAAGCTTACGGACCAAAAAGGAAGAAAATCTAACTAAACAGTCATGTAAATAAATACAAAACAGGTTGCACAATGAAGAAAAGGTACAAGATACTATAGGAACATAAACTACAGAGAATAAAAAAGAAATGATGCTTGTCCTCAAAGAAATTCAGCCTGGTGGGAAGAAAAATTAACATATGTAAATAAGAACAAAAAATGTAAGAACAATGCAATTAAGTGCCTAAATTTCACGGACTAAGAGACAGAAAAGTAAAAAGCATTCAGCTAGGGCCTAAAATATTCCAGCCAGGGTCCTTCCATGAGTTCTCTCTTGAAATCTTGCAAAAATCCTGAAAGGCAGGCGTTAATAATCCCATTTTACAGACAAGAAAACTGAGGCTGCAAGCTATTCAGTTTCATTAATATAGGCCAATAACCATGATGTAAAAGCAGTTTCATTGTACAGAACCAAAGGTATGAAAATTTTACATTAAAATGGAATCTTTCTTTGACACTAATTTGAACAGATACATGTGGCAGCAGGAATGTGGAGAACAGATTCCTCTACTTCCTCTTTTATAGTCCATCTCCAACCTCTGAGGCAGACAGGATTTTCACATAATCACACCGTGCACTCATGACCTTTCCACACCCGCAAACATCTGCCTTATCCTCTGAAAAATATGGTGATTACCCTGAATGCTAAAGGACTAACAGGTTTACACCCATAAAGAAACATATTTATACTACTGCAAAGATTTCATAAATAATAACAAAAGGGCCTCACTTGACCGTCTAATTTTAACAATGGACATTTCAAACAAAATGGGCAAGATACTTGGAGCCCCCTCCTCCCCAGTTATATCTACACCACTCACATCATCATAAGGCAAGTCTTATCAACAGATCTTGGGCAGGAAAAAAAAAAAAAGCACATCTTGATAAAAAGAGAAAATATGTTTCTTTTCTTCCAGTTTTACTTATATATGATTGGACATGTCTAAGGTATACAGTCACTGAGTGGCATCACTGACTTGATGAACATGAGTCTCAGCAAGCTCCAGGAAGTGGTGATGGACAGGGAAGCCTGGCACTCTGCAGTCCACGGGGACACAAAACGCTGGACACAACTGAGCAACTGAACTGAACTGAAGGTATACAGCGTAATGATTTAATTTATATACATCATGAAGTGATTATCACAATAAGTTTAGTGAACATTCATCATCTCACACAGGTACAAAGTTAATGAAAGAAAAATATTTTCCCTTCTTGTAACAAGAACTCTTTGGATTGACTCTCTTGACAATTTTCACATGTAACGTGTGTGTTAGTCACTCAGTCACATCCAACTCTGCAACCCCATGGACTGCTGCCCACCAGGCTCCTTTGTCTGTGGAATTCTCCAGGCAAGAATACTGGAGTGGGTAACCAATCCCTTCTTCCCAACCCAGGGATTAAAACCGGGTCTCCTATATTGCAGGCAGATTCTTGACTGTCTGAGCCACCAGGGAAGCCCATAACACATATAGTGTTCATTATATTTATCATGTGTATATTATATTCCTAGTACTTACTTAGCTTGTAATTTTAAGTGTGTATCTTTTGACTGCCTTCACCCAATTCTCCCTTCTCTCACCTGTGCCCCAGTCTTAAAAAGATGAAATATCTATTCTGAAGTTCAAACAAACCACATTGTTTGTTTATATCATTCATTTCAGTCGCTCAGTCGTGTCCGACTCTTTGCGACCCCATGAACTGCAGTACCCCAGGCCTCTCTGTCCATCACCAGCTCCCGGAGCCCACCCAAACCCATGTCCATTGTGTCGTTGATGCCATTCAACCATCTCATCCTCTGTCGTCCCCTTCTGCTCCTGCCCTCAATCTTTCCCAGCATCAGGGTCTTTTCAAATGAGTCAGCTCTCCGCATCAGTATTGGAGTTTCAGCTTCAACATTAGCCCCGCCTATGAACACCCAGGACTAATCTCCTTTAGGACAGAAAGTTAACCAGGCAATAGCTTGAGTCATTGCTCCTGAGCCATTGCTCCTCCTGAAGTCCAAAGTCTTAAAAGAGTTACCAAGCACTGCAAGCAAAGGATAATGTCTCTCTGAAAGGGTTTAACATGCAGCAAGCTCAGCAGAGTTTTGAATGACATTCATCCGGAGTTCAGAAACTCTCATATTACGTAAACTGGGAAAATATGCACCAGATTCTCTGTGGGAATAGAAAGCACATGCTAAAATGTGTATGTTTCCAGCTTCCGATGAAACCAGATGCTTTATCTGTATAGCTGGTTCACAGATCCAGATGGGCCAGAAGAACCTCATTCACACCCCTCATTAGAGTATTTTTCAGAATCCATCTTCTATTGAAAATACCATAATCTCCTAGAGACAATCTGCCCTTTTAGGATCTGTAACACTATAAACAATGTCAAAAAATACTTGTTCATGAATGAATAAAGCAAAATAAACAAGAGTCACCAAGGACAGGTCAGGTATGAAAAAAAAAGACACTCTCAAGAGCCATTTCCTGTTTCACAATAAATACTTCTTTCTGAAAATCTTCAATGAGTCACCATTTCCCAGCCATATCATATATATATAATAATAGTAAAAACTTAGTAAGCACTTACTCTGAGACAGTAACTACTCTATAAGCAGTTTACATGTACGGCAGAGGAAACAGAGATCAAATTGCCATCATCTGCTGGATCATGGAAAAAGCAAGAGAGTTCCAGAAAAACATCTGTTTCTGCTTTATTGACTATGCCAAAGCCTTTGATTGTGTGGATCACAATAAACTGTGGAAAATTCTGAAAGAGATGGGAATACCAGACCACCTAACCTGCCTCTTGAGAAATCTGTATGCAGGTCAGGAAGCAACAGTTAGAACTGGACATGGAACAACAGACTGGTTCCAAACAGGAAAAGGAGTACGTCAAGGCTGTATATTGTCACCCTGCTTATTTAACTTATATGCAGAGTACATCATGAGAAACGCTGGGCTGGAAGAAGCACAAGCTGGAATCAAGATTGCCGGAAGAAATATCAATCACCTCAGATATGCAGATGACACCACCCTTATGGCAGAAAGTGAAGAGGAACTAAAAAGCCTCTTGATGAAACTGAAAGAGGAGAGCGAAAAAGTTGGGTTAAAGCTCAACATTCAGAAAACAAAGATCATGGCATCCGGTCCCATCACTTCATGGCAAATAGATGAGGAAACAGCGGAAACAGTGTCAGACTTTATTTTGGGGGGCTCCAAAATCACTGCAGATGGTGACTGCAGCCATGAAATTAAAAGACGCTTACTCCTTGGAAGAAAAGTTATGACCAACCTAGACAGTGTATTCAAAAGCAGAGACATTACTTTGCCGACTAAGGTCCGTCTAGTCAAGGCTATGGTTTTTCCTGTGGTCATGTATGGATGTGAGAGTTGGACTGTGAAGAAGGCTGAGAGCCGAAGAATTGATGCTTTTGAACCGTGGTGTTGGAGAAGACTCTTGAGAGTCCCTTGGACTGCAAGGAGATCCAACCAGTCCATTCTGAAGGAGATCAGCCCTGGGATTTCTTTGGAAGGAATGATGCTAAAGCTGAAACTCCAGTACTTTGGCCACCTCATGCGAAGAGTTGACTCTTTGGAAAAGATTCTGATGCTGGGAGGGATTGGGGGCAGGAGAAGGGGACGACAGAGGATGAGATGGCTGGATGGCATCACTGACTCGATGGACACGAGTCTGAGTGAACTCCGGGGGTTGGTGATGAACAGGGAGGCCTGGCGTGCTGCGATTCATGGGGTCGCAAAGAGTCGGACATGACTGAGCGACTGAACTGAACTGATAATATTGTGCAGGAGGCATTTTTATCCTCATTTTACATACAGGAAATTTAGTCTCAGAGAGATTTAGTAATTTGCTCCTGGTCACACAGCTGGAAAGGAGCCCTACTGAGACTTAGACTCAAATAATCTGGCACCTGTACACTCTATCACCTCTGCCAGAGAGTAATATGAGTTGGCTTATCAATAACCACTTGTTTTTTCATCTCATACCTACAATATAAACTAAAGCAGGGGTCCCCAACCTCTCGGATCTAATGCCTGAAGATCTAAGGTGGAGCTGATAAAATAGTAATAGAAATAAAGTGCACAATAGGAACGTCCCTGGTGGTCTAGTGGCTAAGACTTCACACTTCCAATCCACATGCCACAATTAAAGATCTGGCATGTCACAATGAAGATCGACAATCCTGAATGCTGCAACTAAGACCCAGGGCAGCCAAATAAATATTTTTTAAAGTCCACAAAAATGTACACTTGAATCATACTGAAATCATCCCCCTACCCTACCAACTCCTTAATCCATCGAGAAATAGTCTTCCACAAAATTGATCCCTGGTGCCAAAAAGGTTGGTGACCACGGCGCTAGAGGGACAAACTGAAAAGGTTAATCCTCTTAAATAGATTCTTTAATATAATGTCTAATAAAGGCACAAGTTCAGTGATCTACCTCCACTTGGACCAAACAAAATGCAAGTACCAGGAGTTATACAGATTCTCTAGCTGGACTGTTATTTCTATTAACATTTAAAGGACCCCTTTATGTTGGTGTTAAGTCTCTCAAATGATTACTACAAGTGTTCTCTGGCCTTCCAACATCCTCCTTTGCACCTGAGCTGCTTTACCTTTAAGATTTCAACATTCTTTCTGTTTGGATTTAATTTACTTTTCAAGGAAATGTAAGGACACAGAGGTTTAGCTGTTGCATTTTGTTCTAGAACACCTGACATTTGTTGATCCTTCATGTGTTTTGATAAGATGAGTCAAATTGAGTGTTCAATCCTTTGTTATCACTGGCAGGGCCTAAGGTCAAGAAGACATCCGGCAGATTGAGGGCAATGGAACTTAAGGGAACCATGAATGGGACGAGGAAAAAACAAAGGAAGGGGAAGAAGACATTTTAGGCAAGAAGAATATAGTGGTTAAGATTGAGCACATTATATGGGAGATATAAGAAGATGTTCATGACTGTGGAAAATTCTTAAAGAGATGGGAATACCAGACTACCCTATCTGCCACTTTGCTTATTTAACTTATACGCAGAGTACATCATGCAAAATGCTGGGCTGGATGAAGCTCAAGCTGGAATCAAGAATGCCAGAAGTATGAATAAACTTAGCTATGCAGATGACACGACTCTACAGGCAGAAAGTGAAGAGGAACTAAAGGGCCTCTTGATGAAGGTTAAAGAGGAGGGTGAAAAAGCTGACTTAAAACTCAACATTCAAAAAATGAAGATCAGAGCATCCAGTCCCAATACTTCATGGCAAATAAATGGGGGAAAAAATGGAAAAAGTGACAGACTTTATTTTCTTCGGCTCCAAAATAACTGCAGACAGTGACTGCAGTCATGAAATTAAAAGATGCTTGCTCCCTGGAAGAAAAGCTATGGCAAACCTAGACAGCATATTAAAAAGCAAGATATCACTTTGCTGACAGAGGTCCATATAGCCAAAACTATGGCTTTTCCAGTAGTCATGTACAGATGTGAGAGTTGGACCATAAAGAAGGCTAAGCACTGAAGAATTTATGTTTTTGAACTGTGGTGCTGGAGAAGAGTCTTGAGAGACCCTTAGATAGCAAGGAGATCAAACCAGTCAATCCTAAAGGAAATCAACCCTGAATACTCACTGGAAGGACTGATGCTGAAGCTGAAGCACCAATGCTTGGGCCACCAGATGCAAAGAGCCTACTCACTGGAAAAGATCCTAACTCTGGGAAAGACTGAAGGTAGTAAAAGGAGAAGGAGACAGAGGAGAAGATGGTTGAATGGCATGCATCACCAACTCAATGGATATGAGTCTGAGCAAACTCAGAGTCAATAAAGGTTAGGGAAGCCTGACATGCTGCAGTCCATGGGGTTGCAGGGTCAGACAGGACAGAGCGACTGACCACCAACAACAATGTACAACTGACTGGATAGCGGACATAGTTGACTGGGAAGAGTAGGAAACCAAAGTGAAGAATTAAAACAGACCAGGCCTCAACTGGCCTTGAAAAATGCACAGTAATCTGAGTTTCATGCAGGTGACAACAGAGCTCTGTTAAGCAGAGGCAAACACAGTTAAGTGTTTCAGAGAGGTGTGAAGGAAGGTTAGCAAAAACACTGTCACTAAAACCAAACATGAAGAGCTATGACAGCCAATACTATGCTGATGGCAACTGACGAACGGAGGAAAGTCTGAGATACATTCAAAAGACAGGAACAAAGGGGTCAAAGGATTTTTTTGTCGTACTACGTGTAACGCAAAGGAAAGATAGTCAAAGATTACTAATGTCTCCAGGTTGAGAAAATGATGATACTGGTGGTAAAAACGGAATCATTAGAGAGGTTAATTTATAAAGGGAGCTCATGTATGTCATTGTTGGGGGACAATGGAGTATGAGATTAACTCCAGGGCATGCAAGGGAGGAGAAATTCATGATGGTACTGGAAACATGAGGCTAAGCTAGAGAATGGAGATTCCAGAGTTTTCCCATAAAAGTGAAAGCCAGAGAAATAAATAAGCTCAATGACACAGTAAGGGATGAACTAAGCACAGAAGGTTAAAAATGGAACCATAAAGTGGCTGCTGCTGCTGCTAAGTCACTTCAGTAGTGTCTGACCCCATAGACGGCAGCTCACCAGGCTCCCCCATCCCTGGGATTCTCCAGGCAAGAACACTGGAGTGGCTTGCCATTTCCTTCTCCAATGCATGAAAGTGAAAAGTGAAAGTGAAGTCACTCAGTCGTGCCCGACTCTTTGCGACCCCATGGACTACAGCCTACCAGGCTCCTCCATCCATGGGATTTTCCAGGCAAGAGTACTGGAGTGGGTTGCCATTGCCTTCTCCACATAAAGTGGCTAGAAACAAGATAAATAAAACTCAATGACAAGGCAGAAAGCTCAGTATGGGAGCTGAGAACCAAGAAGATGAAGTGTCACCAATAACAATAAGCAGAACTTCTAAGCCACATCCAATGCCAACAGTTTATGACAGACATACCGGTGGAAAACACTTCTCCTATAGCCTTAAAGAAATTCTCCTGATGCTAATGAAACAAAACAAGTTCCCAAAGAGGTCTGAGAGAGATGCAATGAACTCAAAAACTTGGGAACTGGGACAGGGCCAGTTGTAATTTGCTTTTGATTTGGTTTTTATCAAATTAAGAGAAGAAACAAGAGGAAAAAGAGACAAGATGAAAGAGGAAAAAATGTCAAGTCCATTCAAGTTCTTAGGAACTCAGCAGGTTTAACCCACATGCTATTGATTTTAACATTACATTTTAATTAGTAATGTCAGGAAAGCTGTATGAAAAAAGCCAGGGTGAAGAGCGAAGAGCAAAAGGTGAAGGTTAGGACTTTGTTTTTAATTCCAGATGCAGTGAAAACCCATGGCAATGTTAAAGCCCTGAGGGAGAGACATAGCATACAATTTCTATCTTTAAAAAGACTTCTCTGGGCACTATGAGCTGAATGAATGGAAAGGGGGCAAGAGAAGCTGGGAAACCAGTCAGACCACCGGTATATAAAAGGCTACTGCCGTGGAGTCACCAGAATGACTGGAGACAAGTGGACTTCGAGATATATACTGGGTGCAGCATCAAAAGCACTTGCTGGCGGCAGCCGCTCTTTGGGGAGGGTATGAAGGCAACCTGAAAGTGAGAAACAGGAATCAATGGTGAGTACTGGTTGTCTACTTTGAACAGCTGGGCGAATGGACGAGTTGTCAAGTAAAAAAGGGAAGAAATAGTTGGGTGGGATGTGTTAAGGTAAAGGTGTTTAGGAGACATATAACCTGAAGATGTCCAGTCAGTAACTGGACATACAAGACCAAAATCTGAAGTAAGGTCAGAGCTGGAGATAGAAACATGGAAGCAAACAGCACATAAATGTTCTTAAAGCCAATCAAATAGATGAGACTACCTATGGTGAGTAGAGAAGCCTGAAAAATCCAACACATGTAAGTATAGGACGGAAGGAAGAAGCAGCAAAGATAATGAGAAAAAATAGTCAGAGTTAGGAAGAAAATGTCCAGAGTGTCACAAAAGCCAAAGGAAAGTATGTTTCCCCAAGGAGAATGGGGACAAGCAGCAGATGCTGCTGACAGACATGTGTCCATCAAGATTTGGAGGCGGCCTTGATGAGTAATTTCAATAAAGCGACAGTAAAGGCAGGACCACACAACACCAAGAATTTATGGAATCCTACCCTGTGGCCCCACCATTAACATAACTTTTTTTCAATTTATTTATGTTTAATTGAGAGATACCTGCTTTACGATATTGTGTTGGTTTCTGCCATACATCAACATGAATCAGCCACAGGTATGTTTTCAGCCTCTATTCCTGCCTTCAGTTGCTCTGTGCCAAGTTCAAACTTAGGGATTCTGACTTTGGTATAACACATCACTCTCATCTGTTGGGTAGAGCCTCTGGGTTGGATTCCTTCCTGCCTGAATCAAAAGCCTGCCTATTCATTGCATGGTCTTGAGACCAGACCACGAGGTTCTACATGACGTCCATTAAGAGAGGGTCTATGAATATAATGGGCATTTTAAGTCTTGGCCTGTCCCCCTAATACATTGCACTCTACTTAAATTTGAAACAAAGATCATGACTTTCCCTGGAGGTTCAGTGGTTACGACTCTGCGCTCCCAATATAGAGGGCCCAGGTTTTATCCCTGGTCAGGGAACTAGATCCCACAAGCCATAACTAAACCTGAGCACAACCAAATAAATAAAAAATTTTTTTAAAAAATCAATGAATATTTTACTGATGAAGGTCAAAGGAAATTTTAAAATTGTAAGTAGTTTAGGTTTTCTTAATTTGGACTAAGTATCCAGGTGTTCAAGACATCATTCTTAGACCTTATCATTAATTGATAAAAACAATTTACATCCGTTTAACTGGGATAATACAATGAAGACAGTGATCATTTTAAGTGGAAAAACTACAACAACAACAAAAAAACTACTTATGAATATAGAGTGAAAATATCTAATACATTTTTAATTATTATAGAAAGAAAAATACATACATGTATTTTAAAACCTTTACAATAAAACAAAGTACAGGAAAAGTTTTTAATAGCATGAATTCACTCCCTATTTTAAAGAGAAAAAAAGTTTCCAACCAAAACACTCAGGCCTCTATAATTTCACCCCACAGGAAAGCCAAGCTAAAATGAAAAAAAAAAAAAATCTAATGGAAAGTTTACAGTGGAAACTCTGACAAATGCTTAACTATAGTGTTATAAACAGCACTGCTATCATTACTTATGCCTACACAGCCAGACACAAATTCATACATCCTTCATTTCAATCAGTGGTCAAAAAAAATAGAAGATCATGATACTTAAAGCTTATACTTGCCACTGATGAACCTAAACAAAAAATTAAAACCATAAACACAAGCTAGAGTCAGAATACTCTCAAACAATGCCTTTGCATTTGAAAGGAGGACTGACATTAATTTATATTTGTATAGTACTCAGAAGCATTTTAAGGCATCCCTAAAAGACAATACTTCATTTAGTGATCCTAACAAAACTATGAGCTAGGCTAAGTTTGATACTAATTTTGCAACTGAGGAACCTGAGTTGCACCAAAGAGGCACAATTTGCTCAAAATTACACACATAAGAGTTAACAAGGACCACATTCAAATCCATGTCTTACAGGTTTCAAGAGGTCCACTTCTCCCTCCACCAAAGTTTACAGTAATATAGTCTTTAATTAAGGGGTTTCAAATCCCTGCCAAAATTGGTTCAAATATCACATAAAATACTGTGACTTCTCAACAGACTCAGCTATTCGCCCAAGTAATAACCAAGCTTTGATGATTAGTTCTGAGGCATTAGATGCCCAACTACACTGATGTACTACCAGAAAGCCAATTCTGACAGTTCATTCATTATGCTATTATTTTTCCTAATGAGCACACAGAAATCATTGTAAGACTGTTGGTGGTCACTGTGTTTCCATCCTTTCTTAGAAGTTCTACTGATTTCAAACCCATTAATAATTAGCAGTCATAAGGTGGCTTAGTGGGTAAAGTGTCTGCCTACAATGCGGGAGACCTGGGTTCGATCCCTGGGTTGGGAAGATCCCCTGGAGAAGGAAATGGCAACCCACTCCAGTACTCTTGCCTGGAAAATCCCATGGACTGAGAAGCCTGGAAGGCTACAGTCAATGGGGTCGCAAAGAGTCGGCACGACTGAGCGACTTTCCCTTCCCTTCCCTTCAAAGTAATCTATAAATTACTCATTCATGACATTCATGAATAAGATCATATATTTAACACAAACTTAACTAAGTAATAGCTGAAAATTAAAGAACAAGGTGAACCATTTAGACTGTAAAGTATCAGAGTTTGTTTTGTGACTTACACACACCAAAAAACCAACGAACAAACAAAAAATCCAACACCTCTTCACTTTAAGATGCTTATTAACAAGTATCAAATCTTTCTTTTAATTTTAATAAGACATTTTAACCCAAATTTTCTAAATATTATCATTCACCACATAATCAGTGTAAAAATATTGAGATCTTTTGCATTCTTTTTTCATATCTAAGTCTTCAAAATTCAGTGTATTTTTATACTTCCAGAGCATCTCAATTTGTATCAGCCTCACTTTAAGCATTCCATAGTACCATGTATGTACTGGCCACCATATCAGAGCACAACTAAAGGATCAAGAAAGGCCCCAGGCGAAATTAGAATGTGCCAGAACTTTGTCCTTAATGCTCCTCTTCTTCTCTCTGTTCTCCACTGAGATGCCTTCTTGCTTCCCTTTTCAGGGCCCCATGCTTTGCTATTCACATTCTCTCTCTAGGAAAATAAGAGAGCACAGGGCATGGAAATACACTGTGATTCAAACAGCCCTAGATTTGTAACCTGAAATGCCACTTCACCAGTATCTCTTCTCCCCACTTCCCATTTAATTCAACAGGCTGTTCTCCGGAGTATCCTTTATGAAGTCCACAATATCTACTACATATCTGGATCACAGGCATGATCCAGCGTCTGCATCATTTCATAAGAAAAAGAAATTTCACCTAGAAATTAAGATAGCATTTAAACTACTATTTCACCTCTGCCTCAGCCAAACTCAGTACACCACCTAAAAGCAAATATGCAATAAAACAATATTAAATAATATGAATAACTACCATTTACTGAACACTTAATATATTCTAGGAACTGTCAATCTGCTTTAATGATAACAACAACATAGCAGATAATGTTCTCTGTGGTTTAGAGAAATGACCTCCCTAGTATTCTTGGGCTTCCCTGGTGGCTCATCTGGCAAAGAATCCACCTGCAATGCCAGAGACCTGGGTTCGATCCCTGGGTTGGAAAGTCCCCTGGAGAAGGGAACAGCTACCCAGTATTCTGGCCTGGAGAATTCCATGGACTGTATAGTCCATGGGGTCGCAAAGAGTCGGACACGATTGAGCGACTTTCACTCATACTCATACATACACCCCCCTTTACAAAAGGAGAAACTAAGATCCATAGAGACTACGCATTTTGCCCAAGGTCACACTGGCAGTTAGGAAGAACCCAGCACCACAGCTTCTGCTCTCTCTTCATCATGTGTGAGTAAAATGGGCTAATTTAAGTAAAGCACTCAGAACAATGCCTGACACATGATGAATACTCCATAGATGCTAGTAACTGTTACCAGTATTACTCAATCTTCCTAACAATCAAATAAACTCTTAAAATAAAAACATGAGAAAAGAATATGGAAAACAAGAGGAAACTGAGAAGAGAGAAGGTAACAGATCCATAAGCGAAACCTCAGGAAGAAACAAGTCAAAGCTTCCAGAAAGAAAGGCCAAGTTCAGTGATAACTGTCCAGAGTTTTATCTCTTTGTAACAAATGTCATCTTCTATTATTTTACGGATTCTTTTTTTTTTTTAATGCAATAATACTAAAAGGAAATGGGAAGGGGAGAAGAAGGAATTAGGAAAACGAGGGAAAGAGAAGTTAGATACATTATCTGTAAAAACTAACTGCCAAATAAATCCTCTTTTTAAGGCAGGCTCTTTCAAAGAAAATGTAAGTGTAGGTTAGCTAAAGGTTAAGTCACTATCCACTACTGACTCCTACAGAAAAAAAAAAACACTTAATTAACATGCATACTAGAGTTAAAAATCCAAAAATTTACATGAGAGAAACAATGAATCCCAAGTGATATTACTCTTATGCAAAACATGGGTAAATGAATCAATATGATTTAGCTTTGAGATCCTTCAAACACTCTAGAGGCTGTTTTCCCATCTCAAAGGTGGAAATAATAACAACAAAAAAAGACAGAGCTCAATTTAATTTAATATCTGGCTTATTACCTGATCATCTGTCGATACTACTAATAAAACAAAAGAAGGAAAAATGAATAAAGATTTGAATACCACTGATGTGGGCACCTACCCTGTAGAACTGAACACTGAGACCATTGTTTTCAACTTGCAAAACACATAAATGGCAACTTCTGGTCTTCAGCAACTTAATATCCAACATCCAACCTTTTTTTAAGAGTAAGGAAATTGAAACCTAGAGGGGTTAAGTCTAAAAAAGCCAGATGGTCAGTGGAAAGCAGGGATATAAAGAAATGTCATACTTAAGAGTACAATCCAAGTTCCCTCACTGACTAAGTGTTGCCTCACTTCCCTCATCCAATGGGAGAATTATACCACTCTCCTAGCAAGCTGATAAGAAATAAAGAAAACAGAATGTACATTAGCAAGTAATAGGCGCTCAGTAAGTGGGAGACAGTGGTTTTAGTGTTAGGCCAATCTCCTTCCAAGTGGCTCAGCAGGTGACAGTTATCACAGTTACTATTATGAATACAACCTTCTAGGCAACAAGGACTGCATCTGCCTTAGACAGTGGGTAGAGCCTGGCACAGAGTAGCCATAAAATGCTGGAGGCAGGGAGGAAAGATTACACAAATAATCAACAGAGGAATTGATACTCAACACAGTTCTTCAAAATTCCATCTAGAAGGCACTTAATACCACATGTACAATAACAATATGTACCATTTCATTGTTTTTTTCAGTCTCAACTTAGGGAATTGCAACAGCATATATTTGTAAATGAAGCAGAATAGAAACAATATAAACAAGTGCATCTAACATATGAAATATAAGTTCTACTTCCTTTAACTTTTATACTGGTTACATGTACCCTGTTCCATTTATGGAGAGGCCCATATATTGCAGCCAGAATGCAAATGAACCTTTTACTGGAGGTGGCAAAAAAAAAATCAGAAAACCACCATCTTAGATTTTCTAGGATAGTTTCATTCTTATGTGAATTGTATTTTTCAATAAAAGTAAAAGTAAGTATATTAACTAAATAGTATCTGAGTTTTATACATCTGTGTATCAAATACCATCAAGAAAAATTAAATATTAGCCAGACCCTAACTTCCAACTGGACTCTAACTGGATTATCAAAAAAGCAAGAGAGTTCCTGAAAAACATCTATTTCTGCTTTACTGACTGTGCCAAAGCCTTTGACTGTGTGGATCACAATAAACTGTGGAAAATTCTGAAAGAGATGGGACTACCAGACCACCTGACCTGCCTCTTGAGAAACCTATATGCAGGTCAGGAAGCAAGTTAGAATTGGACATGGAACAACAGACTGGTTCCAAATAAGAAAAGGAGTACATCAAGACTGTATATTGTCACCCTGCTTATTTAACTTATATGCAGAATATATCATGAGAAACACTGGGCTGGAAGATGCACAAGCTGGAATCAAGATTGCTGGGAGAAATATCAATAACCTCAGATATGCAGATGACACCACCTTTATGGCAGAAAGTGAAAAGGAACTAAAAAGCCTCTTGATGAAAGTGAAAGAGGAGAGTGATAAAGTTGCCTTAAAGCTCAACATTCAGAAAATGAAGATCATGGCATCTGGTCCCATCACTTCATGGCAAATAGATGAGGAAACAGTGGAAACAGTGTCAGACTTTATTTTTTTGGGCTCCAAAATCACTGCGGATGGTGACTGCAGCCATGAAATTAAAAGATGCTTACTCCTTGGAAGAAAAGTTATGACCAACCCAGATAGCATATTCAAAAGCAGAGACACTACTTTGCCAACAAAGGTCCATCTAGTCAAGGAAGGCTATGGTTTTTCCTGTGGTCATGTATGGATGTAAGAGTTGGACTGTGAAGAAAGCTGAGTGCCAAAGAATTGATGCTTTTGAAGTGTGGTGTTGGAGAAGACTCTTGAGAGTCCCTGGGACTGCAAGGAGATCCAACCAGTCCATTCTAAAGGAGATCAGTCCTGGATGTTCATTGGAAGGACTGATGCTAAAGCTGAAACTCCAGTACTTTGGCCACCTCATGTGAAGAGTTGACTCCTTGGAAAAGACTGATGCTGGGAGGGATTGCGGGCAGGAGGAGAAGGGGACGACAGAGGATGAGATGGCTGGATGGCATCACCGACTCGATGGACGTGAGTTTGAGTAAACTCCGGGAGATGGTGATGAACAGGGAGGCCTGGTGTGCTGCGATTCATGGGGTCACAAACAGTCGGACACTACTGAGCGACTGAACTGAACTGAACTTCCAAGTATTGCTTTGGAAAATACAAACATGGAACCTACATGAAACCTAGAACTTGAAACATACATTCAAAAGTTCACCAAGGAACTCACCTTACAAAACTCAAGCAACAGTAAAATCATATGGTCTAGCAATTCTAAAGCATAGTAACTTTTCTTCCCAACCAAAACACAAAAATTTACTATAATGAATAGTAAATTCACTACTTTACTATAAACTCAAGATAGATTCTGAGCATAATTATTCTTTTGTGAGATACCACAAAATAATCGTATGTCTGAGATTCTCTACAGTGAGGCCGAAGTATTACAGCAAATTGTACCATGGGCAAAGCCCTCTACTGAGCTCTCTAAAAAGAAAATTCAGAGGCTAGAGCTATATATCACAAAAGCCAGAGTTTTGCTATAATGTATGCCATATGATACCTAACTAGGCAAAAAGAACAAAAAAAATGCATTAAATGCTTAATATTTACCCTACGTTAAGTTAAAAAATATGTAAGTAACACATTTAACTAGAGGGCCAGGAATCTCTTGGGTGACAACAGCGAAGCTGGCTAAGGCAACAAGCACACTCTGAGTAAAACCAGTCTAGGGTATGAGAATCCATGAGAACTTGACTCTATCCCTGATTTAGCATAAGAGCAGACTAAATCACTTAACTTCTCTAGATCCTAATCTCCTTCTGGCTAAAGAAAACATTAAGAACAGTATCTGTCTCCAGTCTGTTATTCCCATACTTCACAACAAAGACAAAAACACACAGAGACATACAAACTCTGAGCTCTTTAGAAGATTAATTTCCCTCTAAAGTCTACTTGTCAAGTACTATTCAGGTGACAGCTCCAGCTGTCTGGCCCCAAACGGTCTCTTCTATTCACTCAACACCTCGCTAAATGAACTGACCCGTCTGTTTGCCTACACTTAGGAATCAAGAGCTGAACAAAACGTAGTCTTTGATACAACAGAGTAAGACACGGTTACATGTCAATCTAAATAACACCTAGCACCACACTGACATCAAATTAAAAACCCTTTTGACAAATTGTAACTAAAAATACTGTCTATAAGGATTAAAGAGCCTGGAAAAAATTCTCCCTGAGCCATCAAGCTAGTAAAATGAAATTTTCCAACTAGAAAAATGAAACGTGTGAAGAGAAAACCAATACATAGGATCAAATATTATTAGTTTGAATTAAATAAAACAGTAATTTTTTTAATATGTCAAAATTTATCCTAGGTCTATATGAAATATAGGCAATTTCACTTGGTTCACCCTAAGAGAATGCCTTAATTCGTTAATAGCACTAAGACTAATAATATTAGTAGCATCAAAGGATAATGGGCTAAAACCAGAATACACATGTGAAAACACTTTCCACAGAGAATTTTTGCTTTGTCTAGTTTTACTTTGTGTTTTGTATTAAAATATACTTAAAAGGAAAACAGTATAATAAATCCCCATATACGCATCGTCCAACTTCTCTTTCTGACATTCTCTAAATGTCACTATTTACAACATCCTGGAAATTACACGCTATGCAAGTGTCTAAACATACAAGATAAACTTGTCAGAATCAATTCAAAAATTCAATGTTCTACAAAATTCTGTCAGGTTTATAGAGCAAAAATACTTGAAAACTGCTGCCATCAGGCATGTGTGATGCTGGATGCCATATAGATGGTATTCTCAAAGCATGAATTTTGGTGAAATATTTTCTTAGTTGTTTAGTTGTTGAGTTTTGGCTTATATAAGAAAGAGGGGTAAATATATGCTGGCACAAAATATCTCTCATCGACAAGGACAAAGAAACTAACAGAGTAAGTCAGCCATTTACAAAATAAAACAACTATTTGAACACATAAAAATCCTGAAAGGTATTTAACTATATTTACTTCTATGTACCACACAAAGGCACAGGCATATACCTTCTGGCAAGTCTAACAGAATACACTATTCATCAACAGTTTAACTTATCCAATGCCTGCTGTGAGCTGGACCCTGGCGTATTTCCTTCAACACATATTTCTTGAGTACTTCCTGTGCATTGGACACTGCTCTAGGCAGTGATGATACAGTAGGGAACAAACAAGATGACGATTCCTGCCCTGACGGGGTTTATGTTCTAGCACAGATACCATTATAAACATGAAAATTAGCTAGTATTCTAAAGGGGGATAAGTGCAACAGGAAAAAGGAAAAGAAAGCAAGGAAAGAGCAACAGGAAAGGCAGCAGGGTTACAATTTTAAGTAGGATGAGCTCACAGACTTGTGGCCTAGACAGACATTTACCTAATTATGACATCAATGTGATAACACATACTATGTGAGATCTGATCAAGGCTCAGTGGGAAGGAGGAGGAGGCCCTTAATTCTGCCTCCCAGAGGAAGGAACATCTGAACCAATTTTTGAGAGATCAAGAGAAGTTGGCCAGAGGCATGAGATGACAATGGGCTCTCAATGCCCAGAGACCAGCATGTGCCGTGACCGGAAGAGGAGAGCTAGGAGCAGGCAGCCTCCCAGGATGAAGCCACGGCTGACGTGATGGGGGAGGAGGCAGCTGTGAGAAAGGCAGGCAGGGGTCAGAGCAAGGGGGTTCCACCTTCGAGGGGGTGCTTTCTACCATGGAGCTGTGCTACAGAAAGCTCACACAGGCAGCTCTGAAAGGCAGCTTCGTGTGGGGCCAGGAAAGAAATGAAAAAGCAGAGGCAGTGATGGGGAAACGAGAGGACAGGACAGACTCAAAACATCTACTGAGCAGCTAGAAGCAGAAAGACACGGGGCCCAAACAGACGCAGTGGAGGCCACGTTGGAGATGAAGGTACCACCCCCTAAAATGGGGACATTCAGAAGAGACAAGATTTGGGGCACGCTCAATGTAAGGGACCTGTGAAAGGGACCATGGAGTAGTGAGAAACACAGATCTGGATTAGAAAAAATTCTAGCCTGGAAATATAAACTGAAAAGTCTGGGAGGTGCAGCTGAAGGTATCAGAATAGATACTATCAATCTTTTTCTCTCTCCTCCCTTCCCCTCCCTCTCTCTCTTCTGCTCTCTCATACACATAATATATACATACATAAGTATATCAATTATAAAGAGAGCACCGAAATCTTCTAACCATTCCCTTTTTCAGAAAGAAGCAGCCTGCAACAGCACAACTACTAATATATTTTTTTATCTGTCCTAAGTGCACAGTGTCAAACACAATTACTCAAAAGCAAAAAAGGAACTTCTTAAGAATGAGGCAACTACAAGAAGGAGACTATTACAGATAGTTTCCAGAACCACAAGAAACAACGTTATAATTCAAACCAAAGAAAAGTATTCAGAATCTACTCAAAAGATCAGGAAAGCCAGACACAACAAGGTTCTAACTAGGTCAAGTATATTTGCTGGGTCCTTCACAGTGTTCTCAAACTAGTCAAAGATACAGGAAGTTTAAAAATACTACCAGGGAACCACCAAGTTGAATTTTTATAGCCTAAGATTTCAATAATTCATAATAAAAATAGATAAGCCAACAAACTGTTTTAAATTTGCAGGAGACCAAGGCAGCAAAGAGCTGCCTCATCTTTCTCAGTGGGAGCACCCCTGAAAACAGTCCTGTAGGAGGGGACAATGTAACCACATTTCTTATTTTAAAAATAAAAACTTTTCAGCACTTTAAAAGAAAGGACAAAATAATTTTTCTCCTAAAGCCATTATTATATCCAAACTCAACCATTCATTTCCTTCATCAGCCTTTTCACCTGCTTTGCTTTCATAAAAGTAAATGTTCCGTCCAAAGGAAGCATCAGCTCCTTTTGTAAGATTTTGGCTTAAATCTTTCTGCCTCGCAGAAGAGAGCTACTGCTACGGTATTCAAGTAAAAACATTTTTTTTTTTACATACCTAGTTCAACAAGATGACTATGAAATGTGAGTGCTCTTTCCATGTTTTTCTTACTTTTTTAAAAAGCAGGGGAAAAAAATCTACAGGTGTTTCTATTATTAGTGATATATAACTTGTGATGCATATATGCAGATGATACCACCCTTGTGGCAGAAAGTGAAGAGAAACTAAAGAGCTTCTTGATGAGAGTGAAAGAGCAGAATGAAAAAACAAAAAGCTGGCCTGAAACTCAACATGAAAAATACTAAGAACATGGCATACTGTCCCATCACTTCGTGGCAACTAGAAACAGGAAAAGTAAGAAAGTAACAGATTTTATTTTCCTGGGTTCCAAAATCACTGTAGACAGTGACTGAAACAAAGAAATTAAAAGACGGCTTACTCCTTGGAAGGAAAGTTATGGCAAACTTAGATAGTGTATTAAAAAGCAGACATCAGTTTGCCGACAAATGTCCATATAGTCAAAGCTATGGTTTTTCCAGTAGTCATGTACAGATGTGGGAGCTGAACCATAAAGGAGGCTGAGCGCCAATGAACTGATGCTTTGAGTTGTGCTGTAGGAGAAGACTCTGGAGAGTCCCTTGGACTGCAAGATCAAACCAGTCAATCCTAAAGGACATCAACCCTGAAATTCAATGGAAGGACTAATGCTGAAGTTGAAGCTCCAATACTTTAGCCACCTGATGTGAAAAGCTGGCTTACATCAGGAAAATACCCTGATGCTAGGAAAGATTGAAGGCTTACATCAGGAAAAAGACCTGATGCGAGGAAAGACTGAAGGCAAAAAAGGTAAAATGGGGTGGCAGAGGATGAGAGAGGGTTAGATAGCATCACTGACTCAGTGGACTTGAATTTGAGCAAACTCCAGGAGATAGTATAAAGGACAAGGAAGCCTGGCATGCTGCCATCCATGGGGTCGCAACGAGTCAAATGAGAGCAACTGAACAACAACTTGTGAAGAATCTATGGTTGTGTAAATACTGACAAACATTTGTAGTAGAGAAGCCTCCCAAAGGCACTTCCTCTAAAAACTATGTCCTCGTCACACTTTGGTATTACCTATTCTCTCCAACTCCCCTTCTCACTTTTCCCCTCTCCTCCTCACCTTTCTCCCGCTTGTGCTCTCCTCACTTCTGGGTCTTCCACTCTCTCTTTCATAAACACACACATACACACACTTTAAACATTTTCACCAGGAAGCAATTTTTCTTCCATGATGCTTATAAGTGAAAACATTTGCACAAACAATAGGTTCTCTAACAAATACCAAAAGACACACACTTCTCGGTAATAGGTCTCTCTCTTTCTTCTCTCTACCTCTCTCTCATACAAAAAGATCTATTATCTATATATGGCAACATTCTTATCTTGAGATGTATGCATGTGTGCATGTTAAGTCGCTTCAGTCGTGTTCGACTCTTCGTAACCCTATGGACTGCGGCCTGCCAGGGTCCTCTGTTCATGGGATTCTCCAGGCAAGAATACTAGAGTTGGTTGCCACGCCCTAACTCTAGGGGATCTTCCCAACCCAGGGATAGAACCCACAGATCTTAAGTCTCCAACATTGGCAGGCAGGTTGTTTACCACTAGCGCCACCTGGGAAACCCCTTGAAATGTATACTAAATTACATATTTAGTTTATTTGTGCAAATACACTAAATTCTCATCACAAACTGCTTACCAACACCATCATTTGGGATATATCAGAGTCTGAAACTAGAAATCATGAGATCCACTATGCTCTACCATTTCCTTCCCCTTTCATTTTCTTTCCTATCCTATCTCTGCTTTCCTGCCTTCCTCTCTCCTGTATAAACTCTAAGCCCCAAACTGTTACCTGTGTTTCAGCTAAAAGACCTCAAGCAAGTCTTCACTCTCCTCGTTTTGGTCCCATACCCCTCCAGGCTCTATCCCCATCCATCCTTAGATGTCCCTCTCAAATGTCATTTTCAAAGGTCATGAACCTTTCCTGGTGATTTGCTCAACCTGATGTCCTCTTTCCCTGCCTTTGAAGTGCAGGGGCCCCTTGCTTGTAACTCTCTTACTGCACTTAAGTAGATTACAGGATGCAGTAATATCTGCCCTCTTGGAATTAGATTTAATTGTATTTGTGCCATGTAGCCCCTATGAGACCAACACACAACATGAGTAGAGCTGAGCTGTCTCAAACTCACTTTTGTCTGTAACAAATAATTTATTTTATACAAGTATTCTCATCTCTCTCTCTCTCTCACACACACACACACACACACACACACACACACACCAGTAACTATGTGCGGTGATGGATATGTTAACTGCCTGACTGGTAATTTCACAATGCTTAAGTATTAGAATGGCACATTGTACACTATAATTATACATATAATTTCTATTCGTCAATCATACTTCAGTAAAAAAACAAAAACAAAAAACAACTGTGCAGTCCAATACAGTAGCCCACATGTAGCTATTAAGCATTTGAAATATCAGGTGTTCTAAGTGAGGTGTACTATAAATGTGTAAAAAAACACATGAGATTTCAAAGACTGAGTATGAAAAACAGAAATAATTCATTTTATATCATATAGGTATTAAGATGATATTTTAGATACCTTGAGTTGAAATCAAAATTAATTTTATCTGTTTCTTTTTCCTTTTTTAAAAATCTAGTTACCAGAAAATTTTCAATTATGTATGTGACTCACGTTGAGGTCTGCATCCTATTTTTACTGGGAAGCACTAAACTAACACAAGAAACAAAGGAGACAAATTGCTAAAACAAAAAGCAAAGAGGAAAACTTGCCATTCCTTTGGACCTGCAATAGCCCACAACCATTCTACTCTGTGATCATAAAAGAAACCCAGTCATTCTCTGTTCTTCAATAACCTGACTTACAGCTTGCTACCTCTGAACAAGAAGTGCAGGCAACCTTAAGTAAACAGCACACTGAACTGTTACACCTTCACAGACACTCCGTACACTTAGCTTAAACCTAACTTGTCACAGAAAAATAAGAAAGAAGAAAATATCTTATTTTTCAATCAGAGAGCTTTCTTTTTATTCAAAAGACAATGTTGCCATGAGAGGCTCTACCCTAAGCAACTGTTCTTTCCTGTTAAGGACTCCAAAATTCCTATCTGTTTTTCTCTTACATGATGGTTAATCATGTAAAAAATGTGGCCAAATATAAAGGTGCCCTTTAGAAACTTCTACTACACAAGCAGTATTCCACGTTATTATGACTCTGAGGCCTCTTGTGAAAATTTTTAAAGGGTCACAACAGGTTTAAATTAACCCCACAGAAAGAATCTGGCATTTTAAAAGGATCTGATGACTCAAAACATTCTTTTGGACTCTCCCAGCCTCTTCACTGGAAATGCACACCGGACAGTCACACCAGTTTGTTTTCTTTTACGCTAACCCAAGTCAAGTACAAACTTGAAATGTGAACTAAAGATAATTACTTTAGGCTCTCTCCTTCTCAGGTGTTTTGTTCTTGTTTATGGGGGGATTTTTGTTTGATTGGGTTTTGCGTTTTTGTTTGTTGCGGGGGGTGGGGTGGGGGGTGTTTTACTTATCCATTTAAGTGGAAAATAACAGCAAAATAAAAATAGCCAATTCCAAGACAGAAACTACCAGAGTCTCCTCAATGGAACTTAGAAGTCGACTCTTTATACCAGGCTTTACTTGGCCAAGCTGTGCCTAATTCTGCCTGTCTCTACCTCTGAGCAAAACATGACGAAGCTAGACATTCTAACAACAAAGTCCCCAAAGGTGGCTAAGGGCTAACCAGATGGTCATCCGCCCATCAGCCACTCTAAGTAAAAAATTCTGATACATTAAAGACAGACTTGGCATGAAGCAGCAAGAAATGGGGGTACAGTATTAAAAAAATCAAATAGCTGTTAAGGCTAAACACCCTAACTTCTTTGAATAGAGCTGGGTTTCTCAATTTCACACTACTGGTGTTCAGGGCCAGAAAATTCCTTACTATGGGCAATGTTCTGTGAATTGTAGGATACTTAGCAGCATCTGTGGACTCTCCACCCCCTGGATGCCAGCAGTGACCTCCTTCCCACATACCCACACCACGAGCTGTGACAATCAAAAAGGTCTCCAGACATTGTTAAAGGTCCCTTGGGAGACAAAAAAAGTCCCCAGTCAAGAATCACTGGTAGAGAGCAAAAGCACCTGAAAAGTTGCACCAAATCAGAGGCAACTTTCCCCGTGTGTAGGTAGGGTGGCAAGTTGTACTCAAACTGCTGGTCTTGCACACCTGGTAAGAAGTACTTCTGAGAAACTCTCTGACATGGACAAACATGGAGGGTCACAATTTAATGAAGTACACTAGCGATCGGAACCAGCCAAGCTTCAGACACAAGATTCTTCAACTACAGTGGAACTAAAGCTTCCTGTCTTAGTAACTACTTTAATTGATAAACATTTTTATTAGATTAACCAACAATGATTATTCAGAAGACATGATGTTCTAACTCCTAAACTCAGATGGTTACTGTCTTAATATGGTTTTAAATAAAAATAAGATACCACAGAACTGGAAAAGGTCAGTTTTCATTCTAATCCCAAAGAAAGGCAATGCAAAAGAATGCTCAAACTACCACACAATTGCACTCATCTCACACGCTAGTAAAGTAATGCTCAAAATTCTCCAAGCCAGGCTTCAGCAATACGTGAACCGTGAACTTCTAGATGTTCAAGCTGGTTTTAGAAAAGGCAGAGGAACCAGAGATCAAATTGCCAACATGCACTGGATCATGGAAAAAGCAAGAAGAGAATTCCAGAAAAACATCTATTTGTGCTTTATTGACTATGCCAAAGCCTTTGACTGTGTGGATCACAACAAACTGTGGAAAATTCTGAAAGAGATGGGAATACCAGACCACCTGACATGCCTCTTGAGAAACCTATATGCAGGTCAGGAAGCAACAGTTAGAACTGGACATGGGACAGACTGGTTCCAAATAAGAAAAGGAGTACGTCAAGGCTGTATATTGTCACCCTGCTTATTTAATTTACAAGCAGAGTACATCATAAGAAACGCTGGGCTGGAAGATGCACAAGCTGGAATCAAGATTGCTGGGAGAAATATCAATAACCTCAGATATGCAGATGACACTACCCTTATGGCAGAAAGTGAAGAAGAACTAAAAAGCCTCTTGATGAAAGTGAAAGTGGAGAGTGAAAAAGTTGGCTTAAAGCTCAACATTCAGAAAACGAAGATCATGGCATCTGGTCCCATCACTTCGTGGGAAATAGATGGGGAAACAGAAACAGTGTCAGACTTTATTTTTGGGGGCTCCAAAATCACTGCAGATGGTGATTGCAGCCATGAAATTAAAAGATGCTTACTCCTTGGAAGAAAAGTTATGACCAACCTAGATAGCATATTCAAAAGCAGAGACATTACTTTGGCCAACAAAGGTCCATCTAGTCAAGGCTATGGTTTTTCCAGTGGTCATGTATGGATGTGACAGTTGGACTGTGAAGAAAGCTTAGCGCCAAAGAATTGATGCTTTTGAAGTGTGGTGTTGGAGAAGACTCTTGCGAGTCCCTGGGACTGCAAGGAGATCCAACCAGTCCATTCTGAAGGAGATCAATCCTGGGTGTTCTTTGGAAGGAATGATGCTAAAGCTGAAACTCCAGTACTTTGGCCACCTCATGTGAAGAGCTGACTCACTGGAAAAGACTCTGATGCTGGGAGGGATTGGGGGCAGGAGGAGAAGGGGACAACAGAGGATGAGATGGTTGGATGGCATCACTGACTCAATGGACGTGAGTTTGAGTGAACTCCGGGAGTTGGTGACGGACAGGGAGGCCTGGCGTGCTGCGATTCGTGGGGTCACAAAGAGTCGGACACGACTAAGCGACTGAACAGAACTGAACTGAAGATACCACTTTGTGACCCATATAGTTTATGCTTCCCTGGTGGCTCAGTGGTAAAGAATCCACCTGCAGTGCAGAAGACGCAGGAAACAAAGATTCAATAAGTAGGTTGGGAAGACTGTCTGGAAGAAGGCATGGCAACCCACCCTGTATTCTTGCCTGGAGGATCTCATGGACAGAGGAGCCTGGCAGGCTACAGTCCATAGGGTCGTAAAGAGGCACTTCACAACTGAAGTGATTTAGCATGTGCACACACACACAACCCATACAGTTAGCAAAAAATAACGGGGCTAACATCCAGGGACTTGGGAAAACAGGTATTCTCTAGGAATGTAGACTGCAAGTTGTAAAGCAATTTGGCAGCATCTACCAAACTTTATTTTTTACTCAAAATTCCACCTCTAGGAATCTACCCTACAGGTATACTCACCTCTACACAAGGAGAGGGTTGCATAAAGCAGTTCCCACAGCACTGTTTACATCAACAACAAATTGGAAATACTTCAAATGTCAATAAGGAAATAGTTTTAAATAAATTAGTGTATATTCACACCTTGGAAGACTGTATAGCCATTTTTCTTTAAAAAGGCAATAAAAAGACAAACTTTTAAGTGGGAAATAAATGGACAAAGAAATATATATAGTGAGAGAGAAAGTATGGCTTCATGTACGTGTGTGTGGGTATGTGTGTGTGTGTGTGTGTAGATACAGACAGAAAAAAGTCTGAAAGAATATACACCAATTTGTTTTGATTTTTTCGACAAGTATGTGCTCTTTTAAGCCACTAATAATTTTCAAGACACAGACTTAAAGTTAGACTTGGGCTATCTTCATTTTTCAAATTTAAGGCTTATTGAAAACTGTTTTTTCTGTATGTCACTTTTTTGAAAAATCAAGCTTTGTGGATAATTCTGTATCACACACTGGGATGTATCAGAGTGCAGTTCGTCGACCACATGTTGACATTGCTGAGCCTTCAAAGCAGTCACGTAAGGCTTAATTCACTTTGCCAAGTCAACTTCAAAGAGGTAAGAAATCTCACCAAGATGCCCTCTTGAATTATAGTCAGTTGATAACTAAGAACATAGAGAGGAGTATTTTAATTTAGCACAATATTTTAATTTTTATGAAATGTTAATAAATGTTCTATTGTTTAATTTAGCAGACTCTGATCTTATATAAATTTAAATTTTATTCTAATTTTACTTTTCAGTTTATTGATCTAAATGATCCATACTTATTGATGTGGCTTTTCCTCTTCTACTTAAATCTTCAATGAATAACCAAACATCTGAAGGACTGACAGAACTGATAATAAATAAAAATTAAAACCTCAATTCTAGATTTAGAGTAA
The DNA here is from genome assembly GCF_023091745.1 of Budorcas taxicolor. Lineage (NCBI taxonomy): Eukaryota > Metazoa > Chordata > Mammalia > Artiodactyla > Bovidae > Budorcas > Budorcas taxicolor. The sequence goes on from NC_068919.1 coordinate 73,972,770, forward strand.
CAAACTATTTTATCTGGGTATACAGCAGGAAAGGTACTTTTCCAAAAAAATTTTTTTTGGTTCTAAAATAAACGAGCAGACACTTTTCAAAACAAAATGTCAAGCATGAACCATAATAGCTATGGCCTTTAAACCATCTTAGCACACCACCCTCTACCCTCAGCTCTAACCAGTTTAACTGCTTTTAAATGGAACATTCTAAGTTGTAAAAATAAACTGTATTCCCTCCTGTTTAAGTTTTCCCATTTTTTCACAATAGTTTAACCTTTATTAGAGCATTTATCTCAAATACACTATATCCATAGCTCAGTCAGTAAAGAAGCCACCTGCAATGCAGGAGACCCAGATTCAATTTTGGAAGATCCCGCTGGAGAAGGAAACGGCAACCCATTCCAGTATTCTTGCCTGGAGAATCCCAGGCACAGAGGAGCCATTGGTCACAAGAGCTGGACACGTCTTAGTGACTCTAACGATGATGATATGATTATCACTTCTAAATTACTTTATACAGAGATGCATAAATGTGAGCATGATACTATTCCCTTTCCACTGAAAGAACAATATAATAAAGAACCTTGAAGGTCTTTATTCAATTAGAATACTGGATCTGAAGACTGGATCCATGGGATTTCATAAAACCTGGGTCTACATCAAAAGGCTACATACAATCCTCTTCTTTCTTGACACCATCAAGGTAAAGCACCATCTGTAGATAAACCACACTCCTTCATTCTCCAAAAGTAACTAACAGTGTACAAGGTAAGGAACCGGGTGGGTATAAACACAGGAAATGGCACAAAGTTCACCCAGAAACTGGAAAGGTAACTCGGGATCACTGCAACCTGTCAAAAAACACTGCTTCTTTCATAGCCAAAACACACTTGGTTTAATGGTACCACCTGGTATTGTTCAATATTTCCTTCGTCACAAATATCAATAAATCTCATTTCCTTACTCACTTAGAAAACAATACATTTGGTGAACTTTGGGCAATAACTGAATTCAGTTTCTATGGCTTATGTCTTATTTTAAGTACAATATCATTTGGTCAACAAAATAATCATCTTAGAAAAGAAGTTAGTATTTTTTCCTTATGAGTTAGATGGCTTTTTTAGTTAGTATCAACCAAGTCTTGAGAGCTTTTTTGAATGTTTGTCATTTTGTCTTGAGACTCAATGCTTTAAATCCACTAGAGAGACAAATACTGTGGGTTTTATTAAGTGAAAAGGCAAAGCTTGCTTAAGTTATTTTACTTAAGACAGAAACTGTTTAATACACATATTTATAAACAAATATGTATTATCAGATGGTTCATCTAAGCATTTCACTACCTTCTTTACATGGTTTTTCCAAGCTTCACATATATGAATTTTTACAAGGCTTTACAGTGTTTGGGGATCTTTACATGCTAGTAATTTTATCATTCAGGAAAATACAAGGACAAAGTTTTTCTGAATTCAATATGTATTTTTAAATAAATCCATGCTTTATTAATCACAAGCACCTATAAACATCTGAAAAATACTAGTACAATACGTTTATACCCAAGGCCTATTTATTTAGTCTGTAGCTTAGGGGTTTGCATAGATGACTGAACCCCTTACAATTACTACATATCCCTCATCTTTTGAAGGTCACATTTGGTGAACCATTGGCAGAGAATAGGAAACACAAAACTGCCTAGGTACAAACAGTATAGCTCTTTAAGTATTTGGAATCTGAAGTGACAGTTTATTGCATGTCAGGCATGAATACGCTATTTCCCTCTAAAATTGCAATTCTGAATTTAAATTAAAAATTAGTCACAAAAATAATTTACATACAAGGGTTTTCTTCACAGGCAATTTTTAAGAAATGTAATTACTCATAGAAAGGCCTCAGGACACTCTAGAACATGGGACATGCCAGCTTCCGTTTCCACCACTGAGAGAAGGTTGATTTTAGTCCTGAGCTATGCTGCTCAGCCAGACCATCTGTAACTAAAATCTTAACAAGACTTTGAAGGTATCACAAGTCAGAGCTGCTAATGAGAGAGACAAACACACTGCAGAAATGCATAAATACAAATCATAAAACAGCCACTTCACCATGAAACTAGAAGAAAGGTGGCAGCAATTACAAGAATGGGGAAAGAGCAGTAACAACACACATTTAGTCATTTCTCTGCCCTATCCTTCCCTTATAGCGCACAGGAAATTGATCATTGTTTGCTAGCATCTTGTCTGTTACTAATGAGAAATAAACCAAAGAATTTTCCCTTTGGATAAGCCCCAAGAGACCATCTTTTCGGGACCCACTGTCTCATTTTACAAATGAAAAAAACCCAAAGAACATTAAGTGGCATGTTCCAGGTCATTCAACTGACTGATAGACCAAGTGGTAGCCCCAGAACTGGTTCCTAGCCTAGCATCTCTAGTGTCTTATCTGGTATTTCATAATCCCTCTTGAATGTCCTAATCTAGATGTGATTTGCATTTATGTTGACAATTATTTTGACAAAGATAACTACTTTAAACAGACATTTCTCACGCTTCATTTTACTATCCTACAGATCATTTCAACTGAGCCTCAGAGTTTACCCATCTACGGAAGTGGTGGTGGTGGATATGCTTTTTGGGCACTGTGAATTTTTCTTATACGAACATATCTCCTCTTGGATTTTGGAAGTCTATGAAAAATAACTGTGTCCAAAAAATCAATTTCAAACACAACTTTCCAAGAAACAAACTTCCTTTAATGAAGTCCAACTTGGTTTTCAGAAACCAATACCCAAGATTTACTTTACTTTAAAATCAGATGGGTGCATCATCTCCCATCCAAATAAACACATCAGGGTGCCAAATGAAGATGCATAATTACACTGCAAAATGTTGCAGGTTTTTTATGTTTGGGGGAGTTGTTTTTTTTTTTTAACCAACTAAGTCTTTGTGACAGGAAATAGTTTACAACTAAATTCTAAACTCTGGAGTTAAAACTGACCTGAATGACTTTTATACACTAACGTAAGTTGTTAACAGCACATAAACAATAAATACTAATACAGAAGACTGCAAAATGAATTAATTAGAAATATGACAGATCATACCACAATAACAACAGCTAAAATTTATACAGTATTTATTGGGGACAGGTACAATTTTAAGTACCTTCCACACATTAACTCATTTAATTCTTAAAACCCCGTATGTATGTACTATAATTATCTTTTATTTTACAAACTAAAAAATCAAGGCTGAGAAATTAAATGACAAGTTCACGGTTAGGTTCTAGTAAGGGACTTAAATTCAGGAAGTGAAGCTCTGGAATCTGTATAGAAAATGCTAACAAGATACAAAGATGGTAGAAAATGTACATGAAATGTCCAGAATATCTAGACAAATCTAGAAGAGACAGAAAGTAGATTCGCGGCTGCCCGCGGCTTAGGGAAAGGGGTAGAAAGAAGAAAGGACAGTGACTGCTAATGGGTATAGGGTTATTTTTGAGGCGATAAAAATGTTCTAAAATTAGACTGTTGGTGATAGTTACACAAATCTGTGACTACACTTAATACTAGTGAATTGTATGGGTAAACTATATGGTATGCATATCACAGTCAACCCACGGTACCCTCAGGGAATTGGTTTTTGGACACAAACCCCATCTACCTACCAAAATCCATGTGTGCTCAAATTCCTTATACAAAATGGCATAGTATTTGCATATAACCTATGCACCTCCTCCCTTATACTTTAAATCATCTCTAGATCACTTATAATAAAACGTAAATAGCTATATGAATAGTTGTAAATACAATGTAAATGCTATGTAAACAGTTGCCAGCATGTAAATTCAAGTTTTGCTTTTTGGAGCTTTCTAGAATTTTTTCTTTTTCCTGGATATTTTCAAACCACAATTGGTTGAATCTGCAGTTTCGGAACCTCAGGTTTATCTCAATAAACTGTTTATCTAAATAACGCTGTTTCAAAAAAAGAAAAAGATGAGACTTCCCTGGTGGAGCAATTGATAGGAATCCACCCGCCAATGCAGGGAACACAGGTTTGATTCCTGGTCCAGAAGATTTTACACATGCTGTGGGGCAACTAAGCTCCTGAGGCTCCACAACTACTGAACCTGAGCTCTAGGGCCCAAAAGCCACAGCTACTAAGCCAATCACCCTAGAGCCTTTGCTCCACAACAAGAGAAGCGATCACAGTAGGAACCCCATGTCCCCACTCTCCACAACTAAAGAAAGCCCATGCACAGCAACGAAGACCCAGCACAGCCAAAATAAATAAAATAAAATGAAAAGATGGTGGTGAAATATTTATTCAAAACTGAACCATATTCATTAGAAAAAAATGGAGATGATGGTTATATAAATTGCTAGTATTAGGGAAAGCAATTTGAATTCTCTACTTTTGCTACTTTAAATCTAAAATTATTTTAAGTTCTGTTTTGTTTTTTGTTCTTTTTGTTTTTAATGGAAACATCAACACATCATAAAGTAGAGGGTACCACAGCTAGAGGCAAGAGGGCCTGCCTCCTAACACCTGTAACTTCCCTTACCTAAATAATAATGATAATAATCCTCATCTTCCTCACTCTCTCACATGCCATGAAGACCAAATGAAACGTGACATAAGGAAAGAGAGCCAGGACAACAGAAGAGATGACCACTGAAGCAGACTCCAATAGATGAGTTAACTGTGACTCAAAAGGGTTATGCTCTTGCTAAGGGTCATGCACAGGGCAAAATCAGCAAACCTCCAAAGCCTGTTCTCTTCCACTACCCTGGACTCCTTCTATGAACCTAAGAAATCTTTGTACTGGCATCAGTCAGCAGTTAACCTGGATTTCTTCTGCCAGGAAGATGGGAAGGTAAGAAGGGAACTGGAGAAATGTACACATTAAGTCATAAACCATGATCCTCCAAAATGCAGAGAAGCTGAGCACAAGCACTCTTTTTCCTCAAACTACAAGCAAAATGTTCCGGCTCAACTTCCAATATTAAAAAAAAGAAAAAAGTCAGTGGTTCCCAAAACGGGTAGTCTTTTGAAGCAGAAGACAATGACTGAATATTCCAGTAGCACTGCTTTATATTCTTTGTATTTCAGTCTTGTTGCACAATAAGCACTGAACTAACCAAGAGACATACTACTAGTTGGCTAAGTCAATTTCTTGATGTGACTTGAAAAAAAGGCAAATTAACATAAATTACTTATAGTTGTGGATAGGACAGAATTAGCCCTTACCCCAAAAAATGGGGGATCAATTTAAAAATTAATTCAGAATGATCTGTAAGACCATGAGCCCATATAAACAGTCACCCGCCCAACCAAAAGCTTGAAGAACATAACAACAAAATGTTTGATATGGTAACCATCTCTGGAGCTGAGAGTAGAGGTGATTATTTTTATGTCCTTCTATAATGTTCATCTGTATTTTCTATAATGATATATGTGTGACTTATCTAACTGAAAAAGTTGCCATTTTTGTTCTTCTTTTTTATTTTTCAGAAGAAGACCAAAAAACACATTCAACTATTCACATAGGAATAATCTGTATATCTGGAAGGTGGTGGAGGGGTAGATTTGGAAAAACTTAGCGTAAGGCTTCTAACTGGAATCATTACGTAAAAATAATCTTTAGCAACTGTATATTTCATAAGACAACATTCAATCAATAGTTCTTTAATTTTAATGGCTATTAAAACATTACTCATCACATATTAAATTATAATGAAAATGAAGCAATGGTGGCAAAAGAACTCTAAAAACTAAAAAAGAACATTCATCAAATTTAAGACTGTGACTAATCCTAAATCATTTGTTATTACAATTATTTCCTAAATAAAAGATAAAACAGTACCACCGTATTTTTGCTGTATGAAATTGATAAAAATATCAGAAGAAATAGGCAGAACATAAACAGTTAACTAGGTACTATGGAGAACTTAAAAATCTAAGATTATTCCTACTTTCAAGGAACTGAAAATATTAATAAGAGAAATGGGCTATTTTTTGCACTAAAACACTGTACATTATGCAGTGAGTGTAAAATCTGCAAAGCTCTATGTGGGAGCCCGAAAGAGTGTGCTAGGAAGGCAGTCCAGTATATGGGAACGGTCCAATGACCAATACATACCACATATCAAGAATTACATACTCAAGGAGCTTGGGCAAGATGGCAGAGTAGGAAGATCCTGCTTTCACCTCCTCTCACAGGCACACCAAAATTACAACTATTTACAGAGCAACTATGATGAGAAAGACCAGAATCTAGCGGAAAAGATCATCTACAACCGACAGTGCAAGTAAGAAGGAGGGGCAGAGCTGCAGTACAGTCAAAACCCATCTAGTCAGAACCCATACCCCTGAGTGGGCAACACACAAGCAAGAGGATAATTACAATTCCAGAGGTTCTCCACATGAAGCAACAGGTCTGAGTTCCCACATCAGGCTCCCCAGCCTCAGGGATCCTGCACCAGGAAGACAAGCCTCCAGAATGTTTGGCTTTGAATACCAGCAGGGCTTACTTTCCTGAGACCCAGAGAGCAATGGGAAACAGGGACTCCACTTTTAAAGAGCACAAACAAAAACCTCACACACTCTGAACCCAAGGCAGAGGCAGTAATGTGAAAGCAGACTGGGTCAAACCCACCTGTTGATCTTAGAGAACCTCCCAGAGACACCGGAGGCAACTGGAGTCCCCCTGGGGACATAAGACACTGGCGGCAGTCATCACTTAGCTCATTCTCCTGTGTGGACACTGGTGCTGGCCAGCAACATTTGGAATCCTCCCTCTAGCTTAGTAGCACTGGGGACCTAGCCCGCCTACCAGGCTGTCTGCACCAGTACTGAGCCAAGCAATTGGATGGGCAGGGATGCAGCCCCGCCCACCAGTAGGCAGGCTGCCTTAAATCCCCCTGAAACCGTAGCTCTGAACATGGGCCCTGTTCACCATAGGGCCCAGGACCCAGCTCACACACCAGTGGACCAGGCATCAGCCTCAAACCCCACTGGGCCTCAGCCCCACCCATCAGTAACACACCAATTCTGCAACCCCCAGGTCTTATAGTCAGAGACTCCGGGACCTGGCTCAGCCTACCAGAAGGCCAGCATTACACCAGGGACCAACCTCACATATCAGTGGGCAGGCACAAGCCCAAGACCACCACAGCCCCACAGCCTGCCTTACCAGGACCCATCCAACATGCCAGCGGGCTGGCAAAAACCCTAGGACCCCCAAAGCCCTGATCTTGCCCACCACTAGGCCAACACCAGCTCTGGCAAACCTTGGGTCCATCAGCCAGCGGCCACAGCCACTAGTGGGTTAACACCAGCTAACATCAGCTTCAGGACCCTTAGGGCCCTGCAGCCAGGGGATCTTGGAACCTGGACCCACCTACCAGCGGGCAAACACTAGCTCTGAAATATCTTAAACTCCTCAGCCAGTCACCCCAGGACCCTGCATACTCACCAAAAGGCGAGCACTAGCATTGGAACTCCCAGAAACCTGCAGTCAGCCATGACAGGAACTGGCCCACCCACCAGCAGGCCAACACTGGATTCAGGAACCCTGATCCTATAACCCCTCACCCCAGAACCCAGCTCTGCCTTCCAGTGAGCCCACACTAGTTGTAGGAACCCCTGGGGTTCCACAGCAAGCTACCTTGTGACCTGGTCCCACCCACCAACCAATGGCCATCAAGGCTCCACATAAGGTAAGGCCTGGCAACCAACCAGGCTGGGGAGCCAGTCATGCCTACCAGATTGCCCACAGTAGTCAGCCCACCACAAAAGAAGGACCCATGCAGCCTACACAGGGGATACTCCTAAAGCAAACAGCCCTGGTAACCAGAGGGAAATGAGTTGCTGACATGCACAGGACATCTCTTACCACTTCTCCAAGGTCAGGAAACATAATCAACCTATCAGATACATAGAAATAAAAACAGCATATCAGACAAAATGAGGTGACAGAGAAACATGTTGCACATGAAGAAACAAGATAAACCCCCCAAAGAACTAATTAAAAAGTGGAGACGCAATCTACACAGTAGAGAGTTCAAGGCAATGATGGTAAAGATAATCAAAGAACCCTGGAGAAGAATGGATGAACAGAGTGAGAAGTTTTTAACAAATAGTTAGAAATATTAACAATAATAAATTTTAATAATAGTTAAATATAAATATAAAGAAGAACCAAAAATAGATGAAGAATACAATAAATGAATTTTTCTTAAAAAAAAAAAAAAAAAAACAGAAAGAATCAACAGTAGATTAAATGATACAGAGAAATGAACCAGCAAGCTGGAAGGAAGATAAGAGTAGTGGAACTCACTGAAGCTGAACAATGACAAAAGAGAATAAAAAGAAATGAGAACAGTTTAAGAGACCTCTGAGACAACATCAAGGGTACCAACACTCACATTACAGGGGTCCCAGAAGGAGAAGAGAGAAAGGAACTGAAAATATATCCTTATTTGAAGACACAATACCTGAAAACTTCCCTAACCTGGAAAGAAAACAGACAGAATGCCCCAAAATGGATCAATCCAAAGAAGACCACACCAAGATACACTGTAATTAAAAAAGCAAAAATTAAAGATAAAGAGAATAATAAAAAGCAGCAAGGGAAAAGCAACAAGTTACATACAAGGGAACTCCCAAAGGCTATCAGCTGACTTCTCAGCAGAAATTTTGCAGGTCAGAGGGAGTGGCATGATATACGTAAAATGCTGAAAGGGAAAAATTTACAACCAAGAAATTTCATTCAGATTTGAAAGAGAGATCAAAAGTTTTACTGATAAGCAAAAGCTGAAAGAGTTCAGCACCACCAAACCAGCTTTACAAGAAATGTTAAAGGGACGCCTCTAAGCAAAAACGAAAAGGCCAGAACTAGAAATGTGAAAGGTACAAAAGGAAAAAGCTCACTGGTAATGGCAAAAACACAGCAATTGTAGTAAATCAACCACATACAAAGTTGGTAGGAAGATTAAAATACAAAAGTAGTGAGAAAATACAAAAGACCCTGAACAGCCAAGCAATCCTGAGAAAGAACAGAGCTGAAGGTATCACATTACCTGACTTCAGACTATACTATACAAAGTTACAGTAATCAAAACAGTATGATACTGGCACAGAAACACACACATAGATCAAGGGAACACAACAGACAGCCCAGAAATAAACCCACTCATTTATGGTCAATATACGACAAAGAAGGCAAGATTACGCAACAGGGAAAACTCTTTAATAAGTAGTGCTGGGAAAACTGAACAGCTACATGTAAAATAATGAAATTAGAATATTTTCTCATACCAGATACAAAAATAAACTCAGAACAGATTAAACATCTAAAATGTAAGACTAGAATTCATAAAACTAGAAGAAAACATAGGAAGAATACTCTTTGACATAAAACATAGTAATACCTTTTTGGATCAGTCTCCTAAGGCAAAGGAAACAAAAGCCGAAATAAACAAATGAGACCTCGTTAAACTTAAAAGGTTTTGCAAAGCAAAGGAAACCATCAACAAATCAAAAAGATGACCTATGGATTGGAGAAAGTATTTGCAAATGATACAATCATAGTCTCTGTCCTCTTAGGTATTAAATAATGAACCGGTGAGAACTGCATGAGGGCTCTGAAAGCCCTTATTAAAAGCAGAATGCAAGGAAAAAATATTGGGAAAACCCCAATACAACTTAAACAAGCAAACAAAAAGATTCTACTTTACTAAGAAGGGCATTGCCCTGTTTTTAAAAGCAAAACAAAACAGAAAAACTCTTTGAAGTTCTGATTTAGCATGCAATACCAAAGTCACATGCCAGGATCCTGAGTCCAAACTTTGAATACAAGTTCCTTACTAGGAAATGAAATCTGGGTAAAAAGCCCAGGAGTTTAAGTTATTTCCAATTTTTTCTTCCAAATAAAACTCAACTACAGGTATAGATTATTCCTATCACATTACCTACCTTACTACTTGTAAGACCTGGACACATTGTATAGATTATAAACTTCAAAGTTCTGATTTATCCAAACAGCTCATGTGTTTTCTTGGCAAGTAGAATTTTTCTTGGCAATCAATCAAAAGAACCCTATCCAAGAAGTCAATCAGGTAATTCTTGCAAACTATTTATTCAGCGTATTAAGATGACTGAGGGAATGAAATACAAAACACACAACTTACCATCTAATTAGGGAGAGCAAACCAACACCCATGAAAAGCAACAACAACCGGTGCAACGTAAGAGCTTTGCCTGTATTATTCATACATCATCCCCAGGACATAGTATAAAACATATGCTCAATAAATGCAGTTAAACAGATGCTGTTTTAGTCATCTTGGTCACTCCAGCATCTAGCACGTTCCCAGGAGAAGGTCTACTGAATGAATGAATGACAGGGTGCAGTACACATAAATATGTCTTGCATGACTTAGGATAAGAAGACAGAGATCACTGAGGACTAATCTAGAAATATTTCAAGACAAAGTCTTGAACCATGAAATCTCAGAACTAGAAGAGATCTTATTATAGCATTAGCAGGATCACATAATCTGGTTACTCCCAAGGAAGTTTCTAAAGAAGCCAAAAGCAGCTTTACACCCCCCTAAGGTTAAAAAGATAATTAAACTCTTCTTTAATTATCTAAGAAGTAGTAACTTCTTTAGAATGGAGGAAATCCACATAAAGGGTGGGGATTAGAGAACCCTAATAATAACCACCTATCTACTCAAGTATTCTTCCCACTCACTCCCCCAACTTCTCCCCCACATTCAAAAGACTAGGCAAGGGAGGCTGGGTCCATGGAGCTGGCTTGTCTCCAAACAGTCTCTGTCAAAGTCTGGAGGAGTATTTTTGGCTGAGAATTTAACTCCTCACATCCTTTTACACCAGCTTTACAATCATTCTATAACCTGGTTCATAAAAGCTGAGAATCAACAGTCTATATACCCTCTTACACTTTACAGAGTTCCCCAGAGAAACTCGTCCCTTCACAGCAACTTACCGACCACCTTAAGCTATCCTGCTGCACTTGGCAGAAACTCAGCTGGGAGCATAGAGGACATAGCCCCCGCTTCCCAAGGGATCACTGGGTGGGACAGAAAAGTATCACAAAGTACAAAACTGTGGGAATATCATGACAGACATAAAAAAGTACATGCTCTAGAAGTCTGAAAGAAGAAAGTACAATTTTGAATAAAGTCTGGTAAGGCGTTCAAGAAAAGGTAATGTTTCATTCATTTATTTATTCAACAATTATTTACTACATATGTACTGTGTACCAGGCACTGCATGGGCACAACATTGAACATTTGCCGTAGATCTTGAAAGACTAAAGTAGGGAGTTTACTAAATAAAGAGGAATATGGGATGGAGAAAGATTTCTCAGTCAAGAAAAAAGCACACAGAGTTATGAAGCAGGAAAAGGGTATGACAGATTGAGATGCAGGTGAGACTATTCAGCATAGATTGAAACACTGATGAGGTATTCAGCATATCCAGAAAGATGTGTGCTAAAGAATAGAGGACCAACTTTAAATAAATGTCTTAAATATTTAGACTTAATCCTTTATGGACAATAATAAACAGACATTTGTGAAGAGGGAGGTTACATGATCACCGTGGAGTTTTTAGAAAAAGATCTCTTGTGGAGGACAGACAGTTGTAAGCAGAGCAAACAGACAGTGACTTGCCCAATGTCAACCAGTTCATTACTGGTAAAATGGACTAAAACCCAGGTTCTCTTGTTCCTATCCCAACAAGCTTGGGATTATAAAGCAGGAAGAAAAGCACAAGCAGTGAAAGAGAAAAACAAATAAGTGGGACTTCATCAAGATAAAAAACGTTTCTGCTTCAAAGGACACCATCAAAAAAGTGAAAGACAACCCACAGTACAGGAAAAAATATTTGATAAGAAACTTGTGCTCAGAATATTACAGCAAGTCTCACAACTCAATAACCAAAGAAACAAAAATAGGCAAATGATTTGAACAAAAATGTCTCCAAAGAAGATATACTAATGACCAAAAAGCACATGAAAAGATGCTCAACATCACAAGCCATCAGAAAAATGCCTATCACACCCAACAGGATGGCCCTAATCAAAAAGACAAAGAATAAAAAGTGTTGGCAAGGATATAGAAAAATCAGATCCCTTATACATCACTAACAGAAATGCAAAATGGCACACCCCTGTGAAGAAGTTTGGCGACTCCTCAAAAGTTAAACACAGAATTACTACTACGCCTAAAGTATTTACCCAAGAAAACTTGAGAACATGTCCTTACAAAAACATAACATTATCCATAAAAGTCAAAAAATGGGAACAACTCAAATGTTCATCAAGTGACAAGTGGATAAGTAAAATGTGTTACAATGGAATATGATTGACCATAGAAAGGAATGAAGCAATGATACATGTCACAACATCATGAACTTTGGAAACTTGCTAAGTGAAAGAAGTCAGTCACAAAGGACCACATAATGTATGATTCCACTTACATGAATAGAAAAAGCAAACCTATGCACAGAAAATGGATTACGGTTGCCAAGAATTAGGGGTGGCAGGGGTGGGGGCAAGGAGAATGAGTAACTGGTAATAGGCACAGATTCTTTTAGGAGGAATAAAAATTTCCAAAATTAGAGGGTGGCAATGGTTGCACAACTCTGTGAATGTACTAAACACTGAACTGAACACTGTAAATGGGAGAATTGTATAATCTATAAATTATACCTCAAAAAAGGTGCTTGAAAAAAGCAATAAGAGGTTGGATATTTTAAGCCAAGGGAAGAGGAAAAAAAGATGGGGAAGCAGTAAGCACTAGAGCATGGTCAATGAACTTTCAAAGATCCCAGAAAAAGAATTTGGGGCCTACAAGGTCTGGAAGAAGAGTAACGAAGGCCTGCCTGCTGAGAGTGAAGCCCTCCTAAAGGCCCTTGGTCCTCACATTCCAAATGCCCTATTTGTTAATTACCTTGCTCCTGGATTGATCCAAGAAGGGCAGTGCGAGTGTCTTCCAGAAGCCATAGGATAAACATGGCACATCTCCCTGGAACCATAAACTTTACTAAAAACACCCATTTTGAGAATTAAAAGAAGCGAAGATCCTACGCAATGCAAAAATCTCTGAATTTTTAAAGTAAAAAACAAAACTTCAAAGAAATTGCAGGATTGTGGCAAGGGTAATTCTCTTATGCCTAGGTACCTGAGTGGACACACTCAAGCATGATCCTTACACCACTGGTCTCATGCCAATAGGGGAGCCTTAGTTTGTACCATCCCTCCTAGTAGAGGCCTTGCTTGAGTGGCTCCTAAGTGTCTTTGGAATCCAATGCAACTGCCAGATTGAAGCCTGCAAGTCCTTACTGCACTCCCTGCCTTCCCACCCCTGTCCCCTACACACTGCTCACACACCAGTGTCCTCCTCCTGCTCTGTAGCTCTGTCCCCACTATCATGCGCGTGTTCTTCTCTCTTCACACAACCTCACACTCCTCTCTTCAGAGCCACTTTGCACACATCAAAGGCCCTGCCCATTCCTTGCTAAAGCACTGGCTACCCACCCCAGCCACAGGCCTTGTGAATGCTGTGACCCCCTGCCCTCTCCCTGTCACCCCTCACCCTGTCCCTCTCACAGACTAACTGCACATATTCAATATTTTCATAGGGCCCTAAACGTTACAAAAGACTATAGCCTGCTGCCCATTTCTAAACCCTTCTGATACCATCACTTGTCTAGATACTTGAGAAAGTATGCCTTCTCTATAAATTAGCCAGTACTTGATGAGTATATATTATGTGCCTTTTCTAGTATTAAGTCTTTTGCATATATTAACTTCATTTATTCCTTACAACAAGTCTAAAATACAATTTCTATGTGCACCCTCCTTTTTATTGCAAAGGAAACTGAGATGTAGATTATTAAGATTAGTGATCTTAATAACTTAAGGTCACTCCAATGTGTGCGTGTGTGCTAAGTCGCTTCAGCTGTGTCCGACTCTGTGCGACCCTATGGACTGTAGCTCATCAGGCTCCTCTGTCCGTGGGGATTCTCTGGGCAAGAGTACTGGAGTGGGTTGCCATGCCCTCCTCCAGGAAATCTTTCTGACCTAGGGACTGAACGCACGTCTCTTAGGTCTCCTGCATTGGCAGGTGGGTTCTTTACCACTAGCGCCACCTGGGAAGCCCAAGATCACTCCAACAGTAAATGGCAAAAACTAGACTAAAACTGCAGCCTGTCTCCAAAGTGCATATTCTTCATCCTGGCCATTCCATCATAAGAAGCCACAGTGAAGAAAAGGCCCCCAGTCCCTGCTGCCATTATGAGCACTCTCTTTTCACTAAATTATTTAAAACCCCATCTTGTTTTGCTTGCTAGCTTCCTAACTCAATCAGCTTTGGGGCAACAGAAATTAGTATGTACCCACCCACCTTCTAGGATGGGAGAAGATGTTTCCACAGAGGACTACCTGAATGGCCAGAAAGAAGGAAGGTGAAGTGAAACCTCCTGTCTCAACTTTTCCTCTTCCACATTCCCACTGAAGATTGTGATGACAATCAAATGCAAGTCAGTCCATACCTGCACCCTTTCAGGTCTTCATAAATTAAGAACACTCTATACAAAAATCAATGATATTTTCAAATCAAAGCTTTCAGGAAATTTATGAGTCCTCAGGTTCTTTAGGTCAGCCTTCAAATTCTGAGTCAAATAACTCTCACAAAGACTTTGCTGCTTACCATTCTTAGCTTTTTCTGTAGCCCTGTTGTGAATGGTAAATATTTCCATTACGGCTGCTTGCACAGCCCATTATGTCTCAGTTATATATTAGTGTATCATACGCACTATAATTTAAGAATCATATAATTGTCTTTATTTTTAAGTATTCTGTAATTCAGAGGTTTCACTAAGCCAGATGCCCTTCCTCCTACTCAGCCCCGTCCCATCTCATTATTCCAAATTAGAGGTTTGACTCTACGTTACAAACAAATACCTGCAGATGGTAAACTCCTGTGGACTAACTGAACTCAGTTTCAAAGCCTAGAGGCGGCTACAGGAAAGCCATTTGAGACAAATTACACTCAAAGGACAGCAACCCTATGCCTGGGTCAGCTAAAGTGCAGGGGAAGTGTGGCTCAGTAGGGCCTGAATTTGGTACACAGTCCTAACAGAAGGGGGCTTGGGGGTGGAAGGAATTCCCAGCATGCAAGAAGAAGGGATTACCTGGACAAGGAAGTGGCAACCCACCCCAACACTCTTGCCTGGGAAATCCCATGGACTGGGGAGGGGGTCACAAAGAGTGGGACACAACTGACCGCACACACATGGCTCTCTATACATTTCTACTGGACTTTACAGGTTCCTCAAACTCCTTAGGCCCAAAACAGAATACAACTCTCCCCAAATTTCTTTCTTGTTTTGTATCCCTCCCAGCTTGGGACTTCGGAATTACCCTAGACTTCTTTCTCATTCTCTGCATCCTGGTAGTCTTCAAGATCTGTTATGTCTCTTGAGAAGAACTTATGGGCCCTATTTCATTCTCCTGCTTGATTTTCTTAATAAAAATATCATGTTGTTGATTTTTTGCCATTTTATTTCCCAGGTTTAAATGTACTGTTTACAGAAGTAGTACTTTCTTTAGACAATATGAACATATAAAGAAGGTAGTCATTCATCCCACCAGCAAATGATAGTTTCAATGATATTATTTCAATGTATTACTTGTATTTGAAAAAACAACTTATATATTCTTGGAAACAAAAGTATGGAACTGCTATTTCTTTATTTGTTTTGTCACTTAAGTAGGAGCGTTCTTCTTGTCATTAACAATTCTCAGGAAGTACTGTCACTCTCTGTGAGGGCCTCCGAAGTTTCTGACAAATAACTCTGACAATTATCTTTGGGAAAAAAAAAAAGGTATTAACACCACAACAGCTGAACTTCCCCGTTTAGCCTAGAGAGTTTGCTGTTTGCCACCTTCTGCCAAAAAAAAAAGAATGAATGAATATTTATGTATTTATATAAACCATCAGGATAAAAGAGAATGATTATCTTCCTGAGTCCATACAGGTATTTATAAAGAAAAATGATCCAAAAATCATTATATTTAGATTGTTTAAAATTTTTTAAGGGAAACTGAATGACTACTTCATTAAATATCATTACACTGGTCCAGCTGAGCATCAGGCAAGGGGAGGAGAGAGGCTGCTTCCAGCCCAGAAACAACGGGGCACAGATGACACTAGGTCTAGTGAACGGCCATCAACAAGGCCCAGTGATGAATATCACCTAATCGTCATTCCACTGAGGCTCAGGGAGCATACACCCTGCTCCAGGCACTGTTCCAGTCATTGGGAATAAACACTCAATCTTGGCCCTCAAGGAGTTTACATTCTACCTGGAGGAGAGAGGAAATAAACACACGTCAGGTGATGATAAGAGCTGGGGAGCAAAATAATGCCAGCTGGAGATTGGTAGGAAAGAATGCTAGTTTATGTGGGGATATCAGTGAAGGCCTCTCTGCAAAGACGATATAAACGGAGATCTAACAGAAGTGAAGAGAGGAGCCGTGCAGAATATCTGGCAGAGAAAGAGCAAAGATAAAGCCCTGAGACAGGAACAAGTTTAGTGTATCTGAGAAACAGCCAGAAGGGCAGTGGAGCTGGACAGGGTGAGTGAGCAGAGTGAGGTAAGAAGAGGTCAGAGAAAGGGCTACGTCGTGCAGTCTTACAGCCACAGTAGGGAGTTTAAATTTTGTTCTGAAAGAGAAGAGAAGTGAATAGAAGGTTTTAAACATGATTTGACTCTTATTTCGAAGTCTGCTCTGGCTGTTGTGCAGAATATAGGGGCAAAAGTGGAAGCAGGGGACCTCTTAGGAGACAAAAGGTGATTGTGGTCTGGACTCGGAGGTAGGGCCAGAAGTGGTGGTAGATTCCACAACCAAGACCTGAAGTCCTCCAATTATCTTTCACAGACTGCAAAAATGCCACAAATTCTTCTCCTCCTTGTATTCATGACACTGCAATACAACGTTAGAGCTCCTCCCACAAAGGGGTGGAGTCTTTCTCCACCCTTAGGATTTCAGCTTGCTTGTAACTTGCTTTGACCAATAAGACAACAGCAAAAATAATGTAAGAGATTTGAAAAGTACTGAAGCATTAATGATTGCCCTCTCTCACTGCTTCACAGCACCCCACAATCCACCACATAAAGAAAACCAGGCTAACCTGCTACATGGTGAGAGTCCACACAGCCCAGACACCCCTGCAGCCACAGCCAGTCAATGGTCAGCCAACGATCAGATATGCGAATGACACTATTACGCACCAGCTGACTGCAGGTGCAAGAGTGAGCCCAGCAGAGGCCAGGACCATCACGTAGCTGAACCCGACCCCAGCTGCCAAACCAAAGAATGGTGAGCTAACTAAATGGCTGTTTTAAGCCACCAAGTTTTGGAATCATTTGTTAAACAGCGAAAGCTAACTGAATACCTTTTGATCCCCCAAATTGAAAGCAAACCACTAAGCTCTCCTGGTTTCTCTAATGGCATTACACGAAAAGAAAGTTTCAACTGTAAAGTAAATTGATACAAAATGGGTATGATGTTGATGAGTGATAAGCTGATTAAAAAGGAGAGAGCACAAGTCACAAATTACTGTGTAGCTCATTAAAGTGTGGTGTTATGAGACTTAGGGAGCTGAGTTCTTTGTGAAATAAAATCACCAAGATAAGCACCTCAGAAAACCGTGAGAATAAAAGATTTCACACCAATAGACTTTTTCTTTGCAATGTCCTACACACCATTTCTGAAAATTACAAAGTACTTTACCTCCCTTCTAAACATTAAAAATGATACTTTTTCAAGGTTGTCTAGACAGATGAATAATTAAAACTCTTTCCTTATAGAAAAGAAACCAATTATATTAAAGAGATCACAACTTGAGATCACTCTTTCTTGACTGATACAGATGGGTAGATAGAAGGTGGAAGGATAGGACAGACATACATACGTACAAATAATACTTCGACTATTAACTGCTTTCAGTAGAAGCATTTACGCTATATGGATAAACTCTTATACATGTTTTCTCGTGTTACAACTAACTATATAAAGGCTTAATCTAACGATCACCAATGTTAAATGGATCATTTTATTCCCACTTGCTTACTTTCACTAGTTTGAAAATGTCAAGGTAGAAAGTGAAACCCTCTTATTTCCCCAAGGATAATCACTGTTAACAATCCACTCTGCCTCACAAAATTTTTTTTTTTAATCTGAAAACCTAAGGATTTAATGGGAGGGGGCAAATTACCTTTTTTGGAACTGAAACAGAAACTGTTTGGATGGTTAAAGGAAAGCACTTGCCAAAGTTTATGGGCTTAGTTTATATTTGACGTTTGGAAATGTGTCTCCGGGAAGAAAGGAAATTCCTGGGGACAAATTCTGATTACCTCTGTTTCTGAAGCTACGCTCACCAAAGAAAGGCCTCCCAGGGTCACAGGCTGGTCTATTCAGAATATATATTGCATCTCCTTTCAAGTATAAAGAACAAGGACAGACACCCTGAGTCTTATCAAAGTATGCACAGAAAAATGAACAGCCCAGAAAATAAAGTTTCTAGTAAAAGAAACTGTTCCCAAATACTGTACAGATTTTCAAAAATATGAACCACTCAGTGTGCTTCTCTTGTTACTCAAAAATTTAGCAAGCCACATCAAATCCTTTCGCCTCTTAATTATACTCCCTAATGAAGGGACAAAAACATGGAAAACCTAAAATTCACTTCTTCCTGAGTTATTAAAAAATATACTGATGGTAGGGCGTGGGAGGCAGGGAGCACAAGTAGGGAGGGCTTCCTGCAATAACCAACAGAAACTTTTCCTTTTTAATTATGTTAGCTTAAGGCTAGAATTAAAATAAGCTTTTTAGATTTCCTGAACACACACCAAACAAACGACAGACTGGGTGAAGAAAAAAAGTCCATTAAAGAGAAAAGAGAAACTACACAGAGGAGCAGAGTAGTAACTCTTACAGCACTTCTTCTCATTAATCACAAATGAGCCAGAACCAGTGCATCTGAGATGACATAAATACCTACAAGAAAAGTGGGCCAACACAAGAGCAAAGACGAGAACATACACACTCTCTCCTGCAGCTCCCTCTTTCACTCATACAGCCCCCACATATCCACCCAAAGGAGACTATACACATGTGACGCTTTTCAGGCCCTAGGTGCTAACCCAGTGGAAACTTCTCTATGGTGAATTTTAAGGAGAGCAGTAAAGTGCCGGGTTAGTGTCAGCAGCAACTGCTGTAAACCAGCAAGTCTGTGTGGTCTACACTTAAGATGTGACAGGAAACTGAGGTGGTTTTATTGTCAAGAAGGTACTAAAAGTCATTTAATGTTTGCATACTCTCTCTGCTTTGCAAAGATGATTAAATAAACAGTGCCCAATGAAGATCCCACAAAATTCTGATATCTGAACCATCAACATATTCATTCACTCTATAAGCACTCACGCTATGTCTCCAACACACCAGACACAGACAGCTCTAAATCACAGCTGAAGAGACTGAAGATAAAACCAGAGAGGAAGCCTTTCAAAGCACTTGGTAACTTTAGATAATCCTTTCAGAGACTGCGCTCTAGCCAAAGCAGCACCTTTTCACCTAACCAGGGCAAGCATAGTCATAAACATCTGTCTTTAAAGCAATGTTCAGTTATTAAACAACTATGTTACATAAAAGTCTCATTTAAAATATATACGTACATTTGTTTAAAAGAATATTTAAGAAACAAATCAGAAAAGAAAAAGGAATGAGTCAGCACTCCTTTACATACATAAAGAATTCCTTTCCTATCTGAAGGATGGCTTCAACTCAACAGGTACTCAGTCAACAGGGACAATGTGATGGGACACTACCCTAGACAGTGGGAATACAATCACAAATGGACATGGCCCCTGACCCAAAGACGGAAACACCACGACAAGAGCCAATCAGCAAGTGTCCGCCACGCGTGAGGTACTGGTCGAGGCATATCGTAGACATGGCCGCTCAAACCAATCCTGCAAGGCAGATATTATCAACACTTTACACATGAGTACGCTGAGGCTCTGAGTCCAGTCAAGGCTATGGTTTTTCCAGTGGTCATGTATGGATATGAGAGTTGGACTAGAAAGAAAGCTGAGCACTGAAGAATTGATGCTTTTGAACTGTGGTGTTGGAGAAGACTCTTGAAGTCCTTGGACTGCAAGGAGATCCAACCAGTCCATCCTAAAGGAGATCAGTCCTGGGTGTTCATTGGAAGGACTGATGCTGAGGCTGAAACTCCAATACTTTGGCCACCCCATGTGAAGAGTTGACTCATTGGAAAAGACCCTGATGCTGGGAGGGATTAGGGGCAGGAGAAGAAGGGGACGACGGAGGATGAGATGGCTGGATGGCGTCACCGACTCGATGGATGTGAGTTTGAGTGAACTCCGGGAGATGGTCATGGACAGGGAGGCCTGGCGTGCTGCGATTCATGGGGTCGCAAACAGTCGGACACGACTGAGTGACTGAACTGAACCGAACTGAGGCTCTGAGAAGGTTATGTGCCCAGAGTCACCCAGTTTGCAAGGAAAACTGGCCAGAATTCCAAGACGTCAGGCTGGCTGGCTCACAAACCTGGCCTCTTCCCATAACCGTACCTTGCTGGCTATGCAGCATCTTTGTGTCTTGATCATCAGTCTCCTTAGCTTCCCGTGCTATCTCTGTATTTATGACCCAGTCACAGCTAGTTCTATATGGCCTCAAGTAAACTCACCTGAAAGACAAAAAAAAAACTAAGCAAGAGAAACCGAGTTGGAAAAATAAATGTCAAAAATGTGTCTTAAAAATTTTTTTCTAAACAGATGGCGGGGAAAAAAGTCTAGGAACTGTCTCTTGCTTGAACAAAGCTGAAGTCAAACAGTATAGTATACACCTAAAGTGCCTTGCCTTGACTGAAGCTTTCATTTCTCCAAGTTTGAGTCTTTACTTTAAATATTTAAGATAAAAAGTAAAAAATCAAGGTAGAACAGAATCATCAGCATCTATCAGTTCAAGGAGAAAGGTCACTCGGAAGAGAGAGTTCTTTTCTGAATGCATTCCAATTTGACTCCACTTACTGAACTTTGAACTGCCAGTAATTTCTTAGGGCCTTGGTTTCCCTCATTATATACCTACTTCAATGTACGTACATACTGTTTTCATGAACATTTTCAATTCACAGTCACTTATTTGAATTCATTATTTCTCAGCAGAAACTGAAGACATATCAATGGGAAAACTCATCATCATGAGACAAGTACGAGAAACGAGTGGTCAGGACATTGTAATAACCATAGCTTCCCATAGGAAAGAAAAAGGGGAAAAACCTTCCAGGCTTCTGTTAGTCTCTCAGTCAAGTCTGACTGCGACCGCATTGTAGCCCGCCAGGCTCCTCTGTCTGGAATTCTCCAGGCAAGAATCCTGAAGTAGGTAGCCATTTCCTTCTCCAGGGGATCTTCTCCACTCAGGGATCGAACCCACGTCTCCTGCGTGGCAGGCAGATTCTTTACCATCTCATGAGAAAAGAGTGGTCTGAACATTGTAATAACCATAACTTCCCATGGGAAGGAAAAAGGGAAAAAAAACTTTCTAGGTTTAGGCCTGAAGAAAGACTAAATACAAGTTCCCTGCTAATCAAAATTATACACACATAACAAATCCATAATCTCAGTTCATAAAAACAGCTTTACGTAAAAACTCACAGATGAAGGAAAATTTCTAACACACCTGAAATTCATACTCTAAACTACCTACTCCAAAGATACTTTTGCAAAACTCCTAGCAAATTCTTTAGATTTGGGGGGGTTGCTTTGGTTTTTTACGATTTTCTAGTGTTCCCACGAAATGAAAGATGTTAGGTTGATAACTATTTCCTATCTGTCCAGGTAGCATCCACCAACGTCCTAACTCCATTTAGCAACCACCTCCGATCCCTCCTGATGCTTCACATGACAGTGTTCAGTGTCATCACACATAAGCAACTCCCCAAGCCTCCCTCCCCTCCGAACACCGAGCACACCAGCTGGGGAAGCCAGGTGAGCACAACGCTTCAGCATCCATCATAAGGCAATGCAGCTCACTCCTGGCTAGACTAGTCCTTGGGTTCAGTAATCTTTTTTTTTTTTTTTACAGCTTCCAAATATTTCTTCACTCAAAAACTCATTTTAAATGTTCTTTAAAGTTCATTAGTAAATGTAATACATTTACTAATACACTGTTTTGCTTAAACAATTTTGTCTATGTATAGACTAAATAGATTTCAAAAAACAAAACACCCACTTCCTAAACATGGTATACAAAAATAGATCATCTTCACAGGATTCAATTGAAACCCAAGCCTTAAGATACAATTCAGTACTATTTATAAACAAATGATAATAACAGTAACAACAATGACAAAGCTAGCTAACATTTATATAATACTTGGCATGAGCTGGGCCCTACTCAGAGCATTAGCTAAATTAACTCCTTCAACACTCAAAACCATCCTGTGGAGAAGTTCTTGATCTCTCATCTTTTCCACATGAGTCAAGCAAAACATTACAACTATCTCACTAAGCAGGGCAAATAACTACACAATTATCCTTGTATTTATGGAGAAATGAGTATCAATTATTAACTACGATGCTCTGATGTGAAGAAATTATTCCCTTAAGAGATAGTACAGAATAAAAAGGGGGTGTCTTTCTAGCCAGGAAATATACGAAGGTAAAGTGTTATTTTAACAACTAAAAGAAAATATTCCAGTACGTAAAACTGCAAAGAAATAGAATTTCACCAAGAGCATGCTAACACTAAATATAGATTTGCACTTAGAGGAGTGTACATTGATTCTAAAATCATTTTGAAATTCATTAACCACTGATGCACAAGAGTGCTCCTTCAAGTTCTGACTGTCAAAGTCTCCAAACTCTACAGTTCTTTTATTTATTCTGTTGTACACTCCCACAAGTCGGAGTCTGAGACATCACAAACTATCACAAATCCAGTTTTGCTTCAAGCACTGGTACTGAAAAGCACTCACTCCACTCAATTTTCACCACCCACAGAACGCAGCACAGATAACACCCAATAATTTAAATCATAATAGCTCGGGAAAATCTAAAATTAGCAAGTGATAAAGAGGTGGATTCAATTTTTAACTTCATTCAATCTGTCAAATTTAAAATACCTTCCAGTATTCGTTTTTCCCAATCTTCACAGTAACCATAATGCTTACCAGTGTTAACTGCTTTGCCTAACTGTGGTTCACTGTTGCTTACGTTCTCATTTAATGAGCTTCAAGTGGTGTTGACAGTACATCTAGCTCTACTCTTTCTAAACCTTTCTTCTATTAATGAATTAAATCTACTGCATCATGTCCCCCACTATTCCAAGCAGCAGTTCATGAAAGAGTGAATGAAAACATGAAAACTTAGAACCACGCACTTTAATAACACAGTGCCATCTATAGAGCATGCAGTTGGACCTACAAGTGGACTTTATCTAGTTTTAAAAGGACTTTTTTTCCATTTTGTGCATTTCATGTTTATAGTCTGAAAGTAAACTGGTAAAAATTTTTAAAAAGCAAGTAATGATTAAGTGATTTGTTTTCAAAGAAACCTCAGTGTCAGAAAATGACAAGCATGATGTTACCATGACAAGAAAAAGAACTTTATAAAATTCCAACTCCAATAATAAGACTACCTCAAAATAATTACAATGCTATTAATCATCACATGTAACCAAAAAAAAGTTAAAGCATAACACAAGAATATTTAAACATGAAAGACTTCCCTAGTGGCCCAGTGCCTGCCAGTTCAGGGGACACGGGTTTGAACCCTGGCCCAGGAAGATCCCCACATGCTGCAAGGCAACTAAGCCCACAAGCCCCAACTACTGAATCAGTGCGCTCCAGAGCTCGAGCACCACAGCTAGAGAGTCCGTGGGCTGCAACAGAAGACCCCATATGACACAACCAAGACCCAATGCAGCCAAACAAATAAATGACTTTTTTTTTAAGGGAATATACAGACGTGAGGGGAAAATACTCCTCGTGACTGACTGAGTAGGAGGTTTATTTATGGGTGATGTATATATTCTATCATTGTATATTTACAGCTATGTACAAATACCCCTGGGCTTCCCCGGGGGCTAAATAGTAAAGAACCTGCCTGCCATTGCAGGTAACACCCTGGGTTGGGAAGATCCCCTGGAGAAGGAAATATCCTGGGAAATCCCATGAACAGAGGAGCCTGGCGGGCTACTGTCCATGGGGTCACAGAACTAAACAACAACAGACAACAAATACCCTCAGGATCAAGGACAAACTTTAACCTAGCCTGAATTATTTGGCCCAACAACCTGAAGAGCTCCATCAGTCTCTGACCTCCAGCTACAATAGCCTTTTGAGAAGAAGCACCTCATCAGTCTTCTTGTTTTGCTCATCACCATGTTCCCAAGACAGTGCCTAGTACATCACACCACAAAGTAGAAATCTGATGAATGAATGAAGGAATAAATGAACGAAATTAATTAAACAGCCCACAAAACAACTTCAAAAATGAGAATTTAAGTCCCTTGGATGTGACTGATTTAGCCAGGTCAAATGCAGACTCTTTTCATAGGTATTTGCTTCATATACACATTGAAAAATACCTGCACACAATTTATTTCATTCAGATCTCACCGAAATTCAAGAGCATGAGTACAGGACCTACCACTCATAAGCCAAGGGTATTTAAAGTATACACCATTTCTAGAACATACCACTAAACCAGAAATGCCTAAATAAATTCCACCGTTAGCTAAAATGCCTTTTACAATGTTAAGTTATAAGTCTAAACACAATAAAATGTCTATTCAAATCTTTAAGAAATAACTAAGTTTAGGTAATAAAGCACAAGCTTTTCTCAACAGCCAAAGGTTACGCCAAGATTCCTCATACCTGAAAAGTTATAGACAGACCTCCAAGATCCAGTCACATCCCAGACTGAAGTGACTGAGTTTTAGAACTTCATCTTAACTGTTATTGATTAAAACATCTTTAAGCTCTCTTAAAGAAAAGGAGGAGAAGGCAATGGCACCCCACTCCAGTACTCTTGCCTGGAAAATCCCATGGATGGAGGAGCCTGGTAGGCTGCAGTCCATGCTAAGGGTCAGACACGACTGAGCGACTTCCCTTTCACTTTTCACTTTCATGCATTGGAGAAGGAAAATGGCAAGCCACTCCAGTGTTCTTGCCTGGAGAATCCCAGGGATGGGGGAGCCTGGTGGGCTGCCGTCTATGGGGTCACACAGAGTCCGACACGACTGAAGTGACTTAGCATAGCAAAGAAAAGGAAAGAGAAGTCGCTCAGTCATGTCCGACTCTTTGTGACCCCATGGACTGTAGCCTGCCAGGCTCCTTCATCCATGGGATTTTCCAGGCAAGAGTACTGGAGTAGGTTGCCATTTCCTTCTCCAGTGGATCATACTGACCCAGGGGTCAAACCTAGGTCTCTCACCGTGAAGGCAGACTCTTTACCAACTGAGCCACCAGTGAATCCTTTCTTAAAGTGAGATGTATTTTATTTCTAAATCACTGTTGTTGCTGCTGTTGTTGAGTCCCTAAGTCATATTCGGCTCTTTGGGACCCCAGGGACCGTAGCCCACCAGGCTCCTCTGTCCATGGAATTTCCCAGGCAAGAACACTAGTGAAGTGAAAATCACTCAGTCACATCCAACTCTTTGCAACCCCATGGACTATACAGTCCGTGGAATTCTCCAGGCCAGAATACTGGAGTGAGTAGCCTTTCCCTTCTCCAGGGATCTTCCCAACCCAGGGATGGAACCCAGGTCTCCTATATTGCAGGCAGATTCTTTACCCACTGAGCCACAAGGGAAACCCAAGAATACTGGAGTGGGTAGCCTATCCCTTCTCCAGAGGATCTTCCCAACCCAGGAATCGAACCAGGGTCTCCTGCATTGCAGGTGGATTCTTTACCAACTGAGCTATGAGGGAAGCCCTAGAGTAAGTTGCCATTTCCTTTTCCAGGGATCTTCCCCAACCAGGGATCGAACCCACGTTTCCTACATTGCAAGCAGATTCGTTACCTCTGAGCCACCAGGAAAGCCCTTCTAAATCACTGAAGTGAAGTGAAGTCGCTCAGTTGTGTCCGACTCTGCGATCCCATGAACAGTAGCCTGGAGCCTGGTAGGCTACAGTCCACGGAATTCTCCAGGCAAGAATACTGGAGTGGGTTGCCATTACTAAATCACTGCTGCTGCTGGTGCTGCTAAGTCGCTTCAGTCGTGTCCGACTCTGTGCGACCCCACAGACGGCAGCCCACCAGGCTCCCCCGTCCCTGGGATTCTCCAGGCAAGAATACTGGAGTGGGTTGCCATTTTCTTCCCCAATGCATGAAAGTGAAAAGTGAAAGGGAAGTTGCTCAGTCGTGCCCGACTCTTAGCGACCCCATGGATTGCAGCCCACCAGGCTCCTCCGTCCATGGGATTTTCCAGGCAAGAGTACTGGAGTGGGGTGCCATTGCCTTCTCCGACTAAATCACTAGGTACCATTAAAAATAACAGTTGGTTCTATCACGTGTAGATGTAGCTGAAGAGGCAAACATTAATGGATGCATGGAAGACAAGGTGGAACAGAGAGTACTGAAACTTCCTTTTACTTTTAGAAAGTCCCTTGTATCAATGTGTTTTCAAGTCATTTTGACTTTTGCTCACAAATTAAGGTAAAACACCAGTCCTTCTGATTCATCACTATAACTTTCTGAAAACTTAACTTGATGAGTCAAAAGGTTGAAACAGCCTTCTGACCCTTAAAAGAGGCATGATTTTTGCTACAAATGTCCTTAAATTTCAAAATACTCATTCAAAAAAAGTGTTACAATTTTACAATGTGGAAGGTACAGTCTGGCCGTGATTTCCAAACTGCTAATGCAAGAATACACTGAGAGCTCCTTGGGAGCCTGGAACCACGCTGAACCCTCACTATATACCCTTATAAGGTATGGTTAAGGTGCAACCCCTCAATGGAGGGGGTCTTCTGGGCATGTTTCAGTGAAAGGCTAATTTCAAAGCCTGTATCTTTCCTGTCAGAAGACAGCACTTTTCCTGAAATGGTAGCAAGTCCCAATTTTCTCCAAGTTCTTTTTCATGCTTTAATGTTTTACTTTGAACCATGTTCCAGACACTGGTAACCACAAATTAATTATATTAAGATGTAACCTCACCTTAAGATAAAAGTCTTTTGACTTGCGGATACAGCTAGCGGGGCAGGGGGGACAAATTGAAAGAGCAGCATTGAAACATATATATTACCTTATGTAAAATAGATAGCCAGTGGGAATTTGCTGTATGGTGCAGGGAGGTCAACCCAGTGGTCTGTGACAACCTAGAAAAGTGGGATGGGGTGGGAGGCAGGTTCAAAAGGGAGAGGACATGTGTGTGTCTATGGCTGATTCACACTGATGCATGCCAGAAACCGATACATTGTTCAGTAATTATCCTCCAATTAAAAATAAATAAAATTTTTTAAAAAGACAAAAAGTCTTTCATGGTGCCTACATAAATGGATGGAATTTTGCCAGATCTCCTCCTTCACAACACTGTGTACTCTGAAACATGATGCAGGCCCACAGGAGTGACTCAAAGAAAGATCAATGGCAAACAGAAAGCAAGCGAAGGACTATTTATTAAGCCACCAACCACACATTAGCAGTTTACCCACACGAACTCATTCCTCACAACCACCTTGGGATGTACGAGTCCCCCTTTACAAAAATGGAAGCTGAAGCTCCAAGGAGGTTAAATACCTGATCTCAATTCACAAAGCTAGAATTATCACCCGAGGCTTGAACCCAAGACCCTTTCCTACAATATGCTAGTTCCCAAAGATGGGAAGATGAATGGTTAAAAAAAAACAAACACTGCCAGGGACTTCCCTGGTAGTCCAGAGGTTAAGACTCCACCCTTCCACTGTAGTGGGTGCAGGTTCAATCCCTGGTCAGGAAACTAAGATCCCACATGCCACTGTGCAGCCAGAAAAAGAAAAAAGAAAAAAAAAACCCACCATGGCAAGAGTGCTACCTGTTTATCAAACTCTAACTATCTGGACTTCACGGTGACAGTGACAACAGGGGTCCAGGGAGGCATCTTCCCTCTCCCTGCCACCGTGAGGTACCAACTACCCTTTCTGTCTGCCTCTCGGTGGCACTGCCTTGGCGTTTCCAAGGAGCTGAGTCTGGGAGGCCTGCTACTAATTCCTCGACTCTTCTCCATCACCGCAGTGCTCCTCTCAGCCTGGCGGCTCCCTGCTTTTCTATTCTCTGCTTCTCTTTCTCATCACCTCATCTCCTCACAATTTTCAGGGTTCTTACAAGAGGCAGTAAGATGATTCACTTAGGAAGTCATCTTAGCATAGCATGAGCAAAAAAGTTGTTAGGTCCAGGGCCCACCTGTGTTCATCTACCACTAATGCATATAATGGAGAAGGCCTTGGCTTTGAAACCAGATGGGCTTGGGGCCCCAACTCGGGCTCTCTCTACCCTCTACCAAAGGCAAACATCCCATGCTCTTTGGGTTGTTGCAAAGCATCAATGCAACACCATGTGGTACGTCGCCCGACATAGGGCAGAACCAAGAGAGAGTGCTTCTCTTCTGCTTCACTGGTTACTACATTATTCACCAGCAAAGATAACCTGAGCTTCTCCACCCAGCTTCTTCCTGGTCTAAAACTGTTCCAGAGAAAATGCTGTTTTACAGGCACTCTCAATTTTACCAATGGTAGTTACATTCATTCATCTTAATTTTTCAAAAGACACTGATCAAAAGTTTTCCAACCAACCACACTGGAGTCACATAGCAACTTCTACCTTCAAACATCTTTTAAAATTCTGTTTGATACCAAAAAGAATTAAAAATCAGAAGACACAGGCAGGAGAAATCTCTTGACATGAGATCTCCCTTCTATAGAAAGGGGTCATATGACAAATTCTCTCTCTGCTCTAAGCAAATGGACACCCACTACCCAAGGCAATGGTTGCTAGCTAGCCTTTGGGAGAAACTCCTTTTGAGAATCTGATGAACACTCTAAACCCTATGCCCAGAAAAATGTCAATCTGCACAGAGACACAAAATACTGCCTGGAATTTCACGAGGGTTAAATTCACAAGCCCTGTGAAACCTACCCATCAACAGCAAAGAGCCCTCAACAAGAAACCATCTACAATATTCAAACTGGCAAAATCATCCATTTAGATTTTGTTTCTTTAAGGTGCAATAAACTCAAAAACCTCAAGAAGATAAAGAAAGAAGTGTTCACATTCAACTCTCCACATCTGGGTTCAGTGTCAACTCTTTCTGGCTCAAAAAAAAATGCTATAAATTTAACAAGGCTCAAAACCTAAAAAGAAGGTTCTCTCTTTAAAGCAAAACATCAAAATAAAGAGATACCAAGGCCAGTGAATGTGCTGGGAGGGTGCGCAAGGGAAAAGGAGGTTAAAAAATGAAGTATTAAGAACATCTACACATTATATTTTTCAGTATCATCCTTTTTAATTTTCTATGTCTGTGTATGTTCTTAACGTGCATTATATATTTACATAATAGCACATGTATATATATATAATATATAAACAGAAATACATGTTATTTTTACTGACAGGAATAAGTGATCAGAAAAAAAGTTTGTAAATCCTGTCCTACTAGACAGCTTCCAAAATTAGTTTACCTAACAATAGTTTCTCCTGGGTAACTCTCCACAAATGGAATTTCCCTTGAAAATAATCACATTAGCCATCTTCTTTACTCCTGCAATGAGAAGTTGGTTTCAAACTGACAACAATAATGCTGAGATTGTTCCACAAGAACCAGTTCCCTCTTTTGCTTTTAAAGTCTAATTCTCATAGCTCTACTCACTCCATATCTTTCTACCTAAGTGGAAATAATCCAGGTAATGAATTAAATAAACAATCAACTGAATACACTGATAAGCATTTTCCACTACGCAGTTCTTACCATAATTGTGATAGTTAATACTCTTCAATTCCTACAATGTCCCCAGCACTGAGCAAAATGTTTTACCGCCTGATGGTACTTAATCTGACTCTCTTAGGTGGGTTCTAATACACTCCCAGTTTTGAAGATATAAAGCCAATGCTCAGAAGTCACATGGCTGTGAAGGACCTGGAATTCAAACCTACGTGTGTGTGACCCCAGAGACCATTCTTACCTCAGGGAGGGTAACTGCCTCCCTCAAGTAACATATGTTAGGTATATACTTTTATATATTAGGTAACAATAATAATATACAGTTAACATATGCATAAGTTCTTTATGCATAATTGTACTATAAAATAAAAATAAGATCCCTGGTTTTTTAAATAAAATGTTACAATACCAAAAGTAGAAAAGTATTTTTAAGTGGTAAAAGAGAATGTCATTGGCAAACAAATCAAAGAATTAGTTTAGTTAGCCTTTATGGAATATGGGGAAACTTTACTGTTCTTTTTCAAGTACTACAAAATCTAATTAATATTAAGAGTTAACATTATTATAAAATGAAAGTTTTAAAGATGAGAAAATTTGACCATAAAACACTGCTCTGAAAGTCCATTATAAATCAGACATTCTCTCAAACTATATTAAGAAAGAACATCTGATGATCTGATCAGCTCATAATTCAGTCCCCAAACTCCAGCAGAAAAAAGAAATTTCATTGTACTTAATATCTTAACTTGTGCAAAATCAAAGTGATGAATCCCCTAAGTACAAGGAATGACTCTTAGTCTACCTTACGTATAATCCACTCTATTCTCTCTCCACAAGATACCATTTCTGTTTTTAACCTGAAACACACAGAATTACACAGAACATAAACCCATTCTCAGCATTTTAAGTGAGCACTTAGCAATTTGATCCTTTAAAACTGAAAAATCTTCATTAAACAAGTTTACTATTTTGTGTAAATTACTAGTTAAAATCTGCATGGCCTGGATTTGAGGGGAAGAATTTTAATATTTAGAAAGGAAAAACAAATGTCTATACTGCTATTACTAATAATCTCAATGTTGTGATCTAACAATGTTCATTCATTTGCTAACAAATGCTTACTGAATACCAACTATGTATGAGGCAAACTGATCTAGGCCCTAGAGATAAGCGAAACAAGGTATTCACACTAAAGACTACATTCTCATGGGGGATGAGAAACAGATAACATACAAGTGAACAAAGATGAAATAATTTCAGGTTATAAATATGATGCTAAAAAACAATAAAATGATATAAATGTCAAAGATTATTTTTTAAAGTGATGCAGGATGGTCCATAAGAAGGTCCCATTTGAGCTGAAATTTGAAAAATGATACAAAGAGAAGAAAGTTCTAAGTAGAAAAGGACCACCTCACCTTATGAGAGGTTTTATTTCACAATTTAATTCATTTTTATTTCTTGGATGGGTTATATCCTAGAGATGGGTTTATGATGAATTCTGTTTAAAGCTTACAATATTACTGATAAGTATCCAATGCATCTGTGCACACACAAAGCTAACCTGATACACAGGAAAAACAATAATAATAATAACAATTTCCCAATCTTTTAGTGTAAGCCAGAAGCTCTTAACTCTGGGGAAAGAGCAGTAATGATTACTAAATCTTTTGAGACTCTGATGAAAGCAATGAACTCTGTCCTCAAAAAAAAAAAAAAAAAAAGGCACATACACAGAAATTT
Source organism: Budorcas taxicolor (assembly GCF_023091745.1). Classification (NCBI taxonomy): domain Eukaryota; kingdom Metazoa; phylum Chordata; class Mammalia; order Artiodactyla; family Bovidae; genus Budorcas; species Budorcas taxicolor. Next base: position 74,004,540 of record NC_068919.1, read on the forward strand.
TACATAAAATTTTAGGAGGTTCTTAGAACCTTGAAGCCCGTCTATAACACATACACCCTATCCCCAAACAGAAATCCATGAACCCTAGGTTAAGAATTAAGCAGTAATTATCATACTCAGATGGGATGAATATGAATGCAAGCTGCCACTCTACTGTTAAATCATTCACAAATCAGGAATGCTTACTCTCAATTTATATTGGCCCACATAGACTCTGTACAGGAATTTTCTCTATTCTACAGAAACAGACTATTAGGATAGATATAGACATAGTTAGCTATATATAGATATACAGATATACATATATGTATATATAAACAGAGAGAGAGATTTATACATATATGTATAAAGAAAGATAGATAAATTCCCACCTAAAAGTGAATGAAATACCTCTTCACTACAACTACTGTAATCTTTCACACATGATAACAATGTAATTTGAGATTTGGTTTTGTGCAAAATCTTATAATTTCTTCTCCCAAAGAAAAATATTACCACGTTGCTTCAAAGGCTGCAAAGCTGAACATAACACCTATTAACTTACAGATGTTCTCTGGTTCAAAAGCAAAGCTTATGATTATTTTTTTAAAACCACTCACACATACACACACACTACAATTTAGTTGCCTAAGGAATATACATCAATCACAAATTATAGAACAGAAACAGACTCACAGACATAGAAGAAGAACTCATGGTTACCAAAGGGGGAAAAGGGAGGGGGGTAATAAATTAGAGGAGTTTGGGGTTAGCAGATTTAAACTACTATAAAACAAGGAAATAACAAGGCCCTACAGGGAATTATATTTAATATCTTGTAATAAATCATAATGGAAAAGAAAATAAAGAATATACATCACTAATCTAAGGTACAAACTAGATCATTAGATCAATGGTTCTTAACCTTTTTTGATTCCAATACCCGTTCAAGAATTTGAAAAATGCTATACAATCCTCCCATTTAAAAAAAAAATGGACATATGCATATAAAATGTGCATATAATTTCAGTCTGTTCAGTGCATTTCAAATTAAATCAAGGGTTTAAAAAAGCCTATGCCTACAATACAAGTATATTATGGCTGCCTGTTTCTGGGAAGGGGAACTAATTAGGAAAACCAACTTGGAAGGAAGATTTTTCATTACATATCCTTTTGTATTTTTCAAAATTTGAACCATATAACTCTACTATCTACTCAAAACACTAGTAAATAAAAAAATAAAAAAGCATTACACTCAAATATGTGGCAGGAAACCAATGCAGAAGGTAAAAAAATCTTCAGATAAAGATATTTAAAATAACTAGTCTACTAAAGTCAACATATTTGCACACTGTTTCTTCACATTTGGGGATTGAAAGAGGTTCATGACCACAAAACTATGCTCTTGTTTCCTAATTTTCAGAGACATTTCCAGTTTCAACTTTTTGCTATGAAAATATAAAAGGTCAAATAATAATTTCACATTATTCATATCTAACTTCTGAAATCTCAGTTAAGTGACAACAGTTAGTAATGTATTGGATGTGGTATTGCCATATCTCTTGATTTTTATTGTCATTCCCATTTGATAGATATGGAAACCAAGCTTTCTGAAGTTAACTCACTTGCCCTGGGCAACAAAGCTAGAAGTTAGCTAGAACTCCTGCAGGACACAAAGCCTATGTACCTCCTCCCATGCAACATTGTAGCATAACCTCCACAGAGGAAGGTGAACACTAAAATCAAGGACGCTATTTCTTAGGCAATCATTCTCATCATAAATACACTTTAGAGCCCTAGACCATTATAAAAACTGGGAATTCTATCTGCATTTTCCTATACACTACACAAACCAGATACAAATGAAAGAGAGGAATTATCCCATCTAACAATTTTAAAAGCACAAAAACTAATTTTAACTTGAAATTATTTAAGTCCTTACAAACTGTCACCCTATAAAATAAAAATGTATGCTGAATCATAAGCCTAAAGTTAAAAAAAAAAAAAATCAGAGAATGAGTGTCACAGAAATGTTACCCATCTAAAGGTTTCAGTATCAAGAGGCAAAGAGTTTCTTTCTGCTGAACAGCACCTCCAGGCATCAAAGTTTTTGGAATGTTTGATACCAACTGTTCAAACTATAAGCAAAATGCCTCAGAAATGTATGATGAATTGTGAGCCTAGCAACAATGATGCCACTTTCATTATAATCACATTTTCAAAAAGGTGGTAGTTTTCAAAAACATTTCCCTCAAATCTAAATTTATATAATCGTTTAAAGCTAAAAAGAGAAGGAAATAAGGAGTGGGTGGAGAACATAAACCACTTAACCAGAGAATACCTCCTAGTAAGTTATTATTATTATTGCAATTATTATTCATGGGGGTGTGTGTGTTTATCTGCCTAAGTGTTTATCTCGTCCTAGGTACCTGTCAAAGTCTGCTTCATGTCCTGCTGTGCAGGTACCCAGAAAGCATCGAAGTCTTTACTTTCTTATGACGCTCATAAGGCACTCAACCGCTACTGAATTTCCTTACCAGGAAAATGAGGAAAAGTCCTTCAAGCTTAAAAACTTTAGAACCTTCTGAAAATACTTTCAGAAGTACTTCATGGAGAAAATTCAGATGTCTATATGTCAAGGTCTATCCTGCAATTTCACAACTGCAGGAAAAGCCAGGTTACTCTAATATATTAACAGAGACAGAACTACGTGCTGGTGCTGCTTTCTGCAGAAAATAAAATCACTGATACAAATTTCAAAACCCCACCTACTGGAAAAAGAGCAAAAGAGGTGAAAGTTTCCTTTCACTTTTTTACAGTTCTGCAAATAAAGAGACTTTTAAAATGCTAAGCAATAATGGTAGCGTTACTTATGAAGTGAAGTGAAGTCGCTCAGTCGTGTCCGACTCTTTGCGACCCCATGGACTGCAGCCTACCAGGCTCCTCTGTCCATGGGATTTTCCAGGCAATAGTCCTGGAGTGGATTGCCATTTCCTTCTCCAGGGGATCTTCCCAACCCAGGGATCGAACCCAGGTCTCCCACATTGTAGACAGACGCTTTACTGTCTGAGCCAAGTCACTCAAATACTATGATGTCTATAATAAACATTTTTATAGGGCAATCACACAAAATAAGTGATCATTAATGAATACCTAATTTTTGAGCTTTCAAAAATTATGTTAAAAATGTTTCATAATTACAATGTTTATACAATTTCCATTTTCAAACTCCCCTAAAATTAAAGACCTTAAGGACATGTTTTTACTTTATTCTTTAAAGCAACCCCCAAAATTCAACTGTACTTTATATTACACCCCCAAATAAAATTAACTCAAGCCTTCCAAGTCAGTCAAAACAATTCTATAGAAAATTAAATCAGTAGCTAGCCTCTGGCATGCATATATAATTTATTCTGGTTTTTCCTAAGGAATGGCAAAAAAAGAAAAGAAATTCATCTTACATTTTCATTATGTTCATAAACCACTTCCTAAAGTTGTAAGAAGCCACACAAACAAAAGTTAATCCATTGTAAGAACAACAAATGTCATTCAACAAACTCTCTACATTCACTATAATCATCAAGAACATACACACATTTCTAAAATCTGTAAATGACTGTTACTTCTTTGTTATTCTACAGCTATGGAAATCTATCTTACGCAATGCTTCCTAAATATTTTCCCAAAACGTGCTTATTACACAAGAATCACTTTTAGTCTGTCTGGAATTAAGCTTGCAGGTGTATCTAGTATTATATGATCTTGTTGCTCTCCAATGCTCCTATGCTGGCAAAATATACAAGTTCACAAAAATCACATTTTTGGGGAGTAGAAATCTTGGAAATTTTTCAGTACTACTGGACTACGTTTAAAACACAAGAAAAAGAAACACAAATAGCCAATAAACACATGAAAAGATGCTCAGTGTCACTAATCATTAGGGAAATAAAAACCACAATAACTACCACTTTATGCACATTATGATTGCTATTATCAAAAAAAGAAAAGAATAAGTGTGAGAATGTGTAGAAATTGGAAGAAGCCTTGGGCACTGCTGGTAGGAATGTAAAATGGTGCAGCTGCTGTGGAAAACAGCATGGCAATTACTCAAAAAATTAAACATATGACCTAGTAGTTCCACTTCTGGGTATATACCCAAAAGAAGTGAAAACAGGGACTCAAACAGGTATTTATACACCCATGTTCATAGCAGCATTATTCTCAATAACCAAAAGGTGGGAAAACGTAAGTTTTGTGTGCGTGAGTGAGTGTGTGTGTGTGTGTGTATGTGTGATGGAATATTAATCAGCCTTAAAAGGAAAGAACTTCTGACACATGCTACAACATGGATGAATCTTCAGGACATTACACTAAGCGAGATAAGCCAACCACAAGAGAGACAAATATTGTAGGATTCCACTTACACAAGATACCTAAAGTATTCAAATTCACAGACAGAAAGTAGAATGAGGGCTGCAAAGAGGTTAGGGGCAGAGGTAATGGGGAGGCAGTATTTATTTAATGGACACAGGATTTCAGTTGGGGAAAGATGAAAAAGTCCTGGAGATGAGAGATGGGGAAGGATGCCTTCACAACGCAAAGGTAAATGCCCTGCCTAATGCATACTTAAAAACAGGTAAGATGACCAACATTATGTTATATATATTTTACCACATTTTTTAAAATAAGGTAAGAAACAACGAAGTGTTGAAACATGAGTCAAATCTGCCTCATGCATGCCTCTTTCACTACTCACAAGAACCAACATCATGGCTCTGAGTGGTCAGTTAAATTCCAATTTAAATGTTTACCATGGACCCCAAGAAATTAATACAACAAAGTTTAAATCTGTTCTAAGAAAGTTTAAACTGCTTCCTCAGAATAAAGTTCTTTGCAAGACAGAGATGATAGTAGTTATCACCTGTCCATTTCAGAGTAAATAAATTAGTAAAGAACCCAAATATACCTCCCAACTTTGTAGTTCAAGCATGGCTACTTTTATCCCTAGCAAGTTTTTCTTTCATTTTTCTTTCAAAGTCTTATAAAGACTATTTTCATTTTTACCAACAAAATCTTTAGTAAAAAATTCTCTCCACCAAACTCATATGAGCTCATCTTCATTAACTATAGATATATCATCTCTACAGTAATCAATATTCATTTCATGTCCACCAACTTCAAGTTTACACTGGGAAAAACATAAGCATAAATTCCTATGGGAAAAACAGAAGCTTGAAATATCCTCCGCTACATTTTCTAGTCCCACTCCAGCTTTTCTTATGATACCTTTCTTATAATACCTTTGTAACAATTTCACAAATCATTATAGAAATAAATGTGCACTAACTAGCAACCAAGTTTTTTATTTCCTTTGAGCTTAAAGGAAACCAAGTTTTTTAATTTCCTTTGAGAATAAAGTCTAATTTAGAAAAAAAAAACAGTTCTCATAAGAACTTATCCATAATTAATTCCACAAACAAGAATGATCATCAAATCCATTTCCTGTTTGTACTATCTGAAAACAAGAATGCGGGTAATCAATTACTGACCATTTTTTCTCAATTTGAAAAAACGAATTATTTCAAGTATCATTTTCTATATGTAAGTTAATGGTACCATATCCTCTACTACTTCCTGTGATTAAGATTGTACAATTTATAGGTGTCATTGCATACAATGTATACATCTAAATCTCAACAGAAGAAAAAAAGAAAAACACAGAACCAGACATCTTAAAGTTTCTTTGGCGTTTAGTTTTTCTATTTATCAGTGTTAGAGATACTCCTGATAATAAGTTTTTTTTCATCTGTCCATGGCTATTTAGGTTCAACTGAGCCCTCTAAAAGGGGGAGTGGGTATACCTGGTCACAGACCAGTAACTTGTCTAAAACATGTCTGAAAAGTCTCCCATTCCTTCAACTTGCAACAAAGAATTTTAACAAACATGGAACTTACAAAAAGAAAATTATATACAGATATAAAAAGATCAGTTGAAAAGGAATCCATCACCTGGTCATGAGCCTTACCTTTTAGCAGCGGCAGAGGTGTTAACTCAATAGGCTTGCCTTGAGACCTAAACTGTGAGGAACTTTGCGACCTCTTCTGTCTGGCTTTTCTGACGGACTTCCGAGAAAATCCGTCTACTTTATCCACTGATGGAGGAGTAGTTGGTGCTGAGGACATATCCCTACTGAAGAGAAAGAAGTATCATCCACATACCCCCAAGGTGGAAGCAAACAAGTGAGTTACACAAATTCTAAAACTCCCACACACTTTTTTTGAAAATGGGAATGTGGGGGGGAAAAAGCAAAATCAATTAACAGTTCTATATTCAATGGGAAAACAGAAAAACTTGGTGGAAAATAGAATATAAGTACTATATAAACAATATTGTAATGCTAATGCCTTGTGCTGCTTCTACAATATGCGGTAAAGATGTTCATTTATACCTGAAAAAACTCTTCTAAGCCATGTACTCATTTTTTAACTGCACAGCTCTTCTCATCTTGAGATCCTAAATTAATTTTGGAGCTATTCTGCAACTGGAAAACTTCCATCGATACATTTTCCCAAGATATTTAATATTATGAATGGGCTCTGGAGTTGAAATCCTTATGGTACTTCAAGAATCTACACCAATGGATCACAGCTAGGTGAAATTTACAATTTCTGAACTAACAAGGCATGACTTTTTAATGCGATGTCCTAGCTAAGATAAACGACACCACACCACCAATGAAGACAGGCTAGATTACTTTAAACAGAACACATAAAGGGCATAATTAAAATCATTTCAAAGAACTCTTTTTGAAAGAACCCATCTGATGTTACTAAAGCTTAAAAACTATGATGAAATCGTGCACCAAAATTGACCTAAGAACCTAAATTCACAGACTACTTAGACAACAAAGTTGAGTTCCCTTGAAGTTCATCATCAAATATTAATTTTCATTCCATCAAACTAATGGAACAGAACAGTTCCTTGAGATTTTCTTTAACCTTCTCAAATTATTAAAATGAAGGCTATTTCCTAAAAGTAACAAGCATTAAGCTCAGCTTCATTCACCAATTTAAACAGATGCCCTCATTTCCATGGCACAGAGCCTCCACCATGCCTCATGCAAAATAAATGGCAGTCTTTAATAGAAATAAGGCACATAGTGGAAATGCTGAAATGCAATCACTCACCTGGCATCCCTACATAACATGAGTGGTTTTTAACCTCTAAATAAAAGAGTAAGGGAGTTTCTTTCTGAACGTGTGAGAATAAAAAGTTACCTGGATTAGCAGAATTCTGACAGAGCAAAAATAACAAAAACAGAAATCAAGAACAAACAAGACCTTATAGTGCTGAGGTTTGGGATGCTGAAGTCCCGTTTGGCTCTTCTTAAAAAAAAGTTTTTTAGCAATCTACCTAATTTAGCCTCAAATACAATGTGATAGATAATTGCAAAGCATGAATGACTGCAGAAGTAAGATCACTTAAAAATTCATAATGACTGCATCTACAAGAAGCTCCACATCACATCTGTATGTTGTAAATTTAGGGGCAGCTTTCTTTTCCAATCTGGTATGTGAGTTATTTAGATTACATGTAACCCTCACAACACAAAATTTCCGTAAATCCTGTTCCTCCATCACTCGTTTTGTCTCCCCTTTATTCTTCACGTCTCATAGAGATAAGTTACTGGTAGCAAAAAAAAAAAAAATTTTTTTTTTTAATCACTTGACCCTTATGCCCGCGGCCCAGGATAAACGTCAAGGATCTCAGCGCTGCAGAACTGAACGTGTTTTGCAGCGGGTCGGTGCAAAGCCCGGGGAAACAGGTTTCACCCCGAACTAGAGCGCCCAAGCTTTATCATCCTCTGAGCAGCAGGCACAGGGCATTTCCAAGGCTCAGGATAATCCAAAGGGGGTGCTGGGGTGGAGAAGAAAGACAGACAAGGGGTTGGTCTGTAGGGATGCTCACATACTCCCTTTGCTCCCACCCACCCCATCCCCCCACTACCCGAAGCCCTGGAGAAGCTAAGCTGCTACAGAATCCTTCTCACTACACCAATCCCCCTTTCCTCCCCCCTCCGCCTCCATCAGTGGATAAAGGGGGACAAGAATACGCCTCCAGTGCCGGAAGGTGGAGAAAAAGCGGGGGAGGGGGCAAACAGAACGAGAGACAACATCAGAAGCAATTGCAGGTAAATCAGACAAGTGGGACCGACGCTCCCTCTCCCGCGCCTCATTCCACCGCACCCCTCGCCAGCTCGGGCCAGGCCTTTCCCGAGGCCGGTGCCCTGCGGGTTCTCCAGGAGGACGGGGAAGAGGCAAGCAAGGAGAAAAGGAAGCAGACAAGCCGCGAGGCTGGAGGGACGAAGTTACCTTGAAGCTTCTGGAGAAGAATCCAAAGATGATCTGTGGTTTCGGAGGGGCGGGAGACTGGAGAGAGGGCCGCAGCGGGGGCGGGTGGCGGGACAGGGACGTGCAGGGGGAGGTCCGGACAGCGGCAGGGAGCCCGGGGCGACGGCTGTCCGGCGCGGCGTCCCTCCGGTTCCGCGGCGGCGGCGCCTCTAGGCCTCACAGCCGGACCTGAACCTCAGCGCTCCCGCGGCGGCAGCGGCCTCACGATCCTCCCCCGCGGGCCCGTCCCATCAAATCGGCACCGACCCCGTTGCGGCTCCGCCGGTGGCTCCTCGCTCACATTCCCGGCGGGCGGCGCCTCTGCTCGTTGCCTCGGACCCGGCGGCAGAAGCGACGACGAGGGGAGGGGGGAAGGGAGGGAGGAAGACTGAAGCCGCAGCGGCAGCAGGAGAAGGAAGGAGAAAGAGGAGGAGTCGCTGGGGCTGGAGCCGCTGCTGCCAGAGCCTCAGTTTGATACCCGCGGTGGGTCCCCGTCAATGCCCCTTTCTCTCTCCTATTGTCAATATCACCGGGCGGCTGAGTCCATGGCACACGCGCAACCGAACCTTCTCGCCAGCAGCGCCCGCCTCCGGCGCCCACTCACTGGAAACTTCAAACGGGAAACAAAGCTTCATTGGTCGGCGTGCGCCTTCACTCCCCTGTCAGCATGTTCGGCTGAGAGCCGATCGCGGATTGGCGGCGGGGGGGGTGGGCGGGGAAACAGGAGGGTGGGAAGAGAGGAGACCGAGGATTGGACTACGGCGAGAAGAACCCGGATGCAGCCGCGTTCTCAGGCCGCGCTGCCGCCGCTTCCGCCAAACCGTAGGGTAGGCCGATGAAAAGAGCTGCTGCAGCGACTAGGCCTAACTGGAGCTGCTAAAGCTCGGGAGGTGTGTAGCGGACATAAATACGAAGGGTTTCTGTCCAGTGCGGAACCTCTGGGCGGCGGTCGTCTGCAACTTGAGGATTCCGAGGGCAAGGGTCGGGTAATCCCCGGCCCTCGATTCCTCCCTTTTCAGCCGCGAGACTGACCCTTCTGGGCTCGAGTAGTCCACTCGCGACGGGAACCAGCGCCGCTGCTCGTGTAAATGGGCCCTTCGCGGCTCGCGGCCGTAAACCCCCAGCAGTCGCTCTCCGCTCCACCTTGTGGGAGGCCTGGCACCGAAATCCGAACCCCTGGGACCCGGCCAAGGGTTGGATATCGCTTCGAATTCTCTCTCGTCCTCGTCTCCTTTTTCCTGAACCTCTATTTTGAATGTCAGCTCCCTGGAGCTGCTGCAAGCCTGGTTGGGGCCAGGTCGGTGTGGCGGGCGCAGGTGGGAACGCTGTCTCTAAGCCCCGAGATCATTTACTGAGAACAGCCGCTTGGGCTAACCCGCTGCACAGAGCTCAGGGAAGCCCAGCTCCAAACCGTGGGAGTTTGGGAGCTTTTAATTGGCAAGTTGGATCCGAAAGAGTTTGTGGCGAAGGCTTCACTTAACTCTAGCTAGAACAAGTGATTAAATATTTAGAGACATGGTTGCATTCTTAGTGAGCCCTAAGCCAAGTGGTGAAGTCCATGGGGTCGCAAAGAGACACGACTGAGTGAACAGCCGAAGTGGTGCATTACCAGAGAATATTCTTGAACCGTTGCTCTGTTCGAGTGCATGCTACATTTGTCTTTTGAGAGGATGAAAAAAAAAAATTAAGTACAAATGCCAAGGTACCAAATGTTCAAAACTTGGGTAATGAAAAAAAAAAACATTTATAATCATTCAACCCAGAGACAACTACCGTTAGCATTTTGGTGTACTTCCCTCCAGCATTTTCTTCTTTAAAATTGATTGTGTATTCCTTTCTGTAGACTTTGAACTTTTCCACTTGGCATTATATCATGTTTTCCATGTAAGTAAAACTGTCCCATGCATACAACTAACAGCAGGAAAAAGAAATGCTTTTAATTCTCTTGTTTGTGTTGTTTAACACTCAAGTGTTGCAAATTTCTATGCATATCCCCAAAAATGAGTCTTGAATGAAAAAAAAAATTGTCATTAAAAATACAGGAAGCCGAAAAAGTTGGTGCTCTTAGATGGAAGCGGGTTTCCCCTACTGGCTCCAGATGATTGGCCACTATAGTGTCTGTGTTTGCTCTGAAAAATTCCATCTCCCCTAAGCATTATAAAACTGGCTAGAATACCAGTCTCCCTCCCACCTTCAAGAAACTTGCATTTCCACATCTAAACTTCCCATACCAGTCTTCATGAAAAATTCAGTGTCCCAGCCATGCAGTACTTCTTTGCTCAATTTCTGATTAAGGGTAAATGCAGAATTTAAACCAGGGAAGATTTTTTAAACCAACTCAGTTTCCCTTGGCAACAATTGAACTGTCAAAGAGTAGTGCTTGTTTGAAATGCTCACAGCTGTTGCTTAGAATATTTCACATTTTGTAGAGTGGGGATTTTGCTTGCAAATTATGAATCTCTATAAAGACAATTCATTTCAAAACTCTTTCACTTTCTATAAAATGGCTGAGTAACTGAAATGAGTAGGTTTTTTTAAATGGAAAAATCCTTGCCTATGTGAGATTGTTCCTTGAACTGATAGTTTCTAAAGGAGGTCCAGGCATCCAAGGGGTATGTATATTCCAGGAGAGTACAAAGCAGTTGAGAAATGGAGTATTTCCTGCCATATCAATAAACCGTGGAGTCACAACCATCAGCTATTTTGGCTCTCCAAATGTGAATTTCTAAGCCGGGAGGGCCCCCAGGAAACCCTCAGGCTGCAGTCATTCCCTAGATGAGCACTGAGGAGCTGGGGGGGGTGGGGGTGGAGCAGATGGGGGAGGGGGGAGATGCGAAAAATGCAGGATACTGGCCCCAGATAACTGAGATGTAAATGAAAGAAGTGATTTCAGTGAACCCAGACTCTTGCATCTTCCTATATATAGAAAAGCACTAAATTCCTTAACTTGAGATATCCTCAGTTTAGTTCAGTTGCTCAGTCGTGTCCAACTCTTTGCCACGCCGTGGACTGCAGCACGCCAGGCCTCTGTGTACATTACCAACTCCCAGAGTTTGCTCAAACTCATGAGCTATCTGGTTTTCCTTAATTAACAATAATCTTTTGATGTTTAAACCACCTGCTCATTGTTGGAAACTTCTATATAACCTGACTCCTCCCCCACCACCCTCGGAGCAGTTCTCTCAGGGTCACTTGAGATGCTGTTTCCCCGGGCTTAAAGTCCTAAAAATTCCCACCAAATAAAATATGACTCTCAGCTTTTAGGTTGTGACTATATTTAAAGTCAACCCAGTCCATTTGGGCTGCAGGAGTAAAAAGTGTGGGGACATCTCTTATGCCTGCTGCTAAGTCGCTTCAGTCGTGTCCAACTCTGTGCGACCCCATAGACAGCAGCCCACCAGGCTCCGCCATCCCTGGGATTCTCCAGGCAAGAACACTGGAGTGGGTTGCCATTTCCTTCTCCAATGCATGAAAGTCAAAAGTGAAAGGGAAGTCGCTCAGTCGTGTCCAACTCTTCGTGACCCCATGGACTGCAGCCTACCAGGTTCCTCCGTCCATGAGATTTTCCAGGCAAGAGTACTGGAGTGGGGTGCCATTGCCTTCTCCCTCTTTATGCCTAGTTCTAATCAAAAAAGAAAAACTAATATTCTACATATTTTATATATATAATGAAGTGATCCTGCACCCAGTCCATGGAATGATCTCTTGGCCTAGAACAGCACAGATGTCCTCAAGGAAAGGTGGGAGTTACCCATTTTCAGGGGTTGGCAGTGGTAGTCCCACTCTGTCAATCTCTGTCAACATGTAATGACTTACTGCGGTTTGCTCGGTTCAGTTAAGAGAAGTTACTGAATATATTACCTAGGTTTAATGAAACTCATGATGGAGCTCAGCTGCTCAGTCGTGTCTGACTCGTTGTGACCCCAAAGACTGTAGCCTGCCTCTGTCCATGGTATTTCCCAGGCAAGAATACTCGAGTGGGTTGTCATTTCCTAACTAATCCACAGAAAATATCCAAGTTGCTTTACAGGGTTCTTTGCAGTGAAACCACAGGAAAACAAGCAAATGGCAGAACTGACACATCTTATAGTATCAAGTTTTTTGGCAGCTACATTTCAAAATTAATATAATAAATTCAACCAAATTTTGGCTTGAAAAAATACCAAACTCATCAAGAAGATTCTGAATGTGGATTTATATCCACTGTCATTAACAGTGAACTTCATCCCGAACATATAGTATAATTGAGTTATTAGCTAATGCTGGTAGCATATGTATATACTTTATAAATAAATATACATATATGTGGTTAATAATTGCTCCCCCAAAATATGCTGATGGAAATGAATGATCAAAAAAGTTTGGAGACATTTACACAAAAATATAAAAACAACAACAAAGAAATACATTATAATTGTCTGGGAAGCCATCATCAAGTGACAAAACACTGTTCATTGTATCAGATGAAAGCATTCAGTTCCCAGACCAAGGCTGAGCTTATCATGAATCTACTAGTGAGCTGACGATGTGATGAGACTGGAAGATGTAGACTATCATCTTCTGGTGAACTAAAGAAGTTCACCAGACTGACTAGTGAAGGGTTTTAACCAAAGAAGGGTTTTAACCAAAGAAGGGTTAAGATAATAAGCAGAAGTATCATCAAAACAATTATCAACAAGTATAGGAGGAAAGGGCTTCCATGGTGGCTCAGCGGTAAAGAACCCTACTGCCAATTGCAGGAAACACGTGTCCTCAGGTTCGATCACTGGGTCAGGAAGACCCCCTGGAGAAGGAAATGGCAACCCACTCCAGTATTCTTGCTGGGAGAATCCCATGGACAGAGGAACCTGGAGGGCTACAGTCTATGGGTCCCAAAGAATCAGACACGACTGAATGACTAAACTACTACCACAGGAGACAAAGACTTATGCTGATAAGTTTGGTGTCATCTTAGCATAAGTACCATCAGAGGTACATGAGCCCAATTTGTGAGTGGGGGTAGAGGGTACATGAAGCTGGTTGTGAGCTAAAAGGGAAGAATAGTGGAAAAGCCTGAGACAAGAGCTACTGTCTTAGGAAAGCAATAAAAGGATTATATACACAGCTACATAGACAAGAAAATTTGGTGCTATATTTGTTTCAACAACATTTACCTCCACAGGAAACACCCTCAGCAGTGACATTTTCTTGGGTCACAATTTAAACAGTGCAGTTGCATTTTCAGATATACCTCAAAAGTCATAGGTTATGTATGGCTTTTCATGTGATTAATGTGTATAATTATAGCTTGAGATTTAAAACATTTAGCTGTTCCAGTTCCATCCCTAGCAGTGAGAGGTCCCTGGTCACTAATGCATCAAACAGGAAGAGGGACCCTATGTTGCTGATGGGGAAGGAAATTTAACAAAAAAGGGGGGAAAAACAGGGAAAGAGAAAGCCTATGCTTCAAGTGCATTTTCTTTCACATAGGCTAAAAGACAAATTAATGTACTACAAGCAACAATTTTGCTGGTAAAATAGTCAACTTATATACAATTAAAAGGACTAATGTGTGTGCCTGCTCAGTTGCCTCTGATTCTTTGCAACCCCATGGACTGTATAGCCTGCCAGGCTCCTCTGTCTGTGGAATTCTCCAGGCAGAATACTGGAGTGGGTTGCCATTCCCTTCCCCAGGGGATCTTCCCTACCCAGGCATCAATCCCATGTCTCTTGCATGGCAAGCAGTTTCTTTACCATCTGAGCTACAGAGGAAGCCACAAAAAAAATGGACTAAAGTTGTAACTAATTATAATCATAATGATGAGAACACAGACTCTGGAATCAGATACTATACTCGAGGCAGAACTCCAGTGCCAAGAGCCAGCAATTGGGCCAGATTTCTCACTCTTCACAGCTTGGGTTTCCTGGCCTGTAAATGAACAGAATACTTCCTAACTCAGGATAGTCATCAGATTTAAATAAAGTTATACAAAAGAGATCTCAACGACCCGGATAACCATAATGGTGTGATCACTCACCTAGAGCCAGACATCCTGGAATGTGAAGTTAAGTTGGCGTTAGGAAGCATCACTAGGAACAAAGCTAGTGGAGGTGATGGAATTCCAGCTGAGCTATTTCAAAGGTTAAAGTGCTGCACTCAATATGCCAGCAAATTTGGAAAACTCAGCAGTGGCCACAGGACTGGAAAAGGTCAGTTTTCATTCCAACCCCAAAGAAGGGTAATGCCAAAGAATGTTCAAACTACAACACGATTGCACTCATTTCACATGCTAGCAAGATCATGCTCAAAATCCTCCAAGCTAGGCTTCAACAGTACATGAACCAAGAACTTCCAGATGTTCAAGCTGGATTTAAAAAGGCAGAGGAACCAGAGATCAAATTGCTAACATCCACTGGATCATAGAAAAAGCAAGAAAATTCCAGAAAACCATCTACTTCTGCTTCATTGACTACGCTAAAGCACCTGACTGTGTAGATCACAACAAAGTGTGGAAAATTCTTCAAGAGAAGGGAATACCAGACCACCTTACCTGCCTACTGAGAAACCTGTATGCAGGTCAAGAAGCAACAGTTAGAACCAGACATGGAACAACAGACTGGTTCAAAATTGGGAAAGGAGTACATCAGGCTGTATATTGTCACCCTGCTCTTTTAACTTATATGCAAAGTACATCATGCAAAATGCTGGGCAGGATGAAACACAAGCTGGAATCAAGATTGCCAGGAGAAATATCAATAACCTCAGATATGCAAATGACTCTACCCTAATGGCAGAAAGCAAAGAGAAACTAAGGAGCCTCTTGATGAAGGTGAAAGAGGAGAGTGAAAAAGCTGGCTTAAAGCTCAGGATGGGTTTCCTTGTGGCTCAGCTGGTAAAGAATCCGCCTGCAATGCAGGAAACTTGGGTTCCATTCCTGGGTTGGGAAGATCCCCTGGAGATGGGAAAGGCTACCTACTCCAGTATTCTGGCCTGGAGAATTCCACGGACTGTATAGTCCATGGGGTTGCAAAGAGCTGGACACGACTGAGTGATTTTCATGTTCACTTTTCTAAAAACAAAGATCATGGCATCCGGTCCCATCACTTCATGGCAAATAGATGGAGAAACAATGGAAACATTGAGAGACTTTATTTTCTTGGGCTCCAAAATCACTGTGGATAGTGACTATAGCCTTGAAATTAAAAGACGCTTGCTCCTTGGAAGAAAATCTATGACAAACCTAGACAGTGTATTAAAAAAACAGAGACATCACTTTGCCAACAAATATCCATATAGTCAAAGCTATGATTTTTCCAGTAGTCATTCATGTATGGATGTGAGAGTTGGACCATAAAGAAGGTTGAGTGCCAAAGAATTGATGCTTTCAAACTGTGGTGTTGGAGAAAA
This sequence comes from Budorcas taxicolor, assembly GCF_023091745.1. NCBI lineage: Eukaryota > Metazoa > Chordata > Mammalia > Artiodactyla > Bovidae > Budorcas > Budorcas taxicolor. Next base: position 74,020,297 of record NC_068919.1, read on the forward strand.
CTCTTGAAAGTCCCTTGGACTGCAAGGAGATCAGACCAGTCAATCCTAAAGGAAATCAACCCTAAATATTCATTGGAAGGTCTGATGCTGAAGCTGAAGCTCCAATACTTTGGCTACAAGGTGCAAAGAGCTGACTCATTGGAAAAGACCCTGATGCTGGAAAAGATTGAAAGAAGAAGGGGGCAACAGAGGATGAGATGGTTGGATGGCATTACTGACTCAGTGGACATGAGTTTGAGCCAACTTGGGGATGGTAAAGGACAGGGAAGCCTGGGGTGCTACAGTCTAGAGGGTCTTAAAGAGTCAGACACGATTGAGGGACTGAACAACAACAATGCACTTACTATGGGCTTCCCAGGTGTCACTATTGTAAAGAACCCGGCTGCCAATGCAGGACACTTAAGAGTCATGGATTCAATCCCTGGGTTGGGAAGATCCTCTGGAGAGGGGCATGGCAACCCACTACAGTATTCTTACCTGGAGAATTCCAGGGACAGAGAAGCCTGGCAGGCTATAGTCCACAGGATGGCAAAGAGTGAGACCACAACTAAAGCGACTTAGCATGCATTCCTGTGTGCACTTACTATAGTGCCTGACACATGTTAACTGTTCAATAAAAGCTAGTTATTACCATAATCATCCACTGTCTTCACATTTCAATACTTTTTATCCATTTAGAAATTTTCCTTTAAAAGGTCTTGTCTTTTTTCCCGCTAAAATTATATTCTGAAATACCCTTCTGGGATAAAAAGAAAACAAGGAACAAGGAAATGAGCCACATGCTTTTCAACCATTTCCACACTAAATTATCATGTACGTTTGGCAGCATTCATTAGCAATAACAGGGATTTGCATTGTACGATATGTGCATACTTTTGAAAGTAATAAAAAATGATCATTTGATTTAACATCATTTCAGAGCTTTATGTTCATTTCTAATTTATATACCTTTAAAAGAGGTGTAGACTATTTTGCTCTGCTGCTGCTGCTGCTGCTAAGTCTCTTCAGTCATGTCTGACTCTGTGCGACCCCACAGACGCCAGCCCACCAGGCTCCCCTGTCCCTGGGATTCTCCAGGCAAGAACACTAGAGTGGGTTGCCACTTCCTTCTCCAATGCATAAAAGTGAAAGTGAAGTGGCTCAGTCATGTCCGACTCTTAGCAACCCCATGGACTGTAGCCCACCAGGCTCCTCCATCCACGGGATTTTCCAGGCAAGAGTACTGGAGTGGGGTGCCATTGCCTTCTCTGCTATTTTGCTCTAAGCTTACCTATTTCTCTTTCTCCTTGTAACCTTCAGAACAGCACTAAGACTGAGGTCCTAGGCCTGTTTCTAGTAATAGCCTAGCCTTGGTGTGGTGGATATTGGCTTCCCATCCGTACCCACTTTTCCTTTGAGAACTACACTCCTCACTTCATGTGGTTTTGGTGGAACTGTTAACCATGAGAGATGGGTACACAACCCAAGGGGATCACCTGGATCTTCTGCAAGATTTACTCTGTGAAAACTGAAAGTAATGCCTCTTTTTCTTTTGGATCATAAACCATAGAAATTATGTAAGTTGGAGCTACTTCTGACCATCTCCCTTCCTCTCCTCCATCCTGGAGGGAGCCAATACTGTGGGGAAAACATTGGCAAATGCTGAGTTTTAACCACCTGACTGGAGCTGCTAAATTCAGCTATGTCAGAAACTAATTTCTGTTGTGTGATTCAGTGAAGTCTATCTTTTGTTTAAGCTACTTTGATATTGAATTTCTATAACTTACACCCAAAAGAATCCTGACTAATAATGCAAAGCCAAGTTATTTAACCTCTCCAAGCCTCAATTTACTCCTTAGGCCCTGAATCTGGGGTTTTCTACGGGATGAAATCTTTAGGTGAACTCTGATCCAATGCATGAGAGAAAATTATTTAAAGTGAACTTCCCAGAAATTCTTTCATAATGTAATTTACCAAGTGAAATTTATTTGTTGGGTTTTATTTTTAAAATTCAAACCAGATATCTTTAAGAATTACACCTATAGAGTTAAGTTTCCTTAAAATACACCTACATGAGAAAATGCAGTGACCTACCAAACACGAAAATAAGCTTTATTCTTAGCAAACTGCTGCTTTTCAGTAGGTTATTTTTTACTGTATCACTGAAGACACCAGGCCATATTTTAGGTAGTGTAGCCTATGTTTGAATATTGCATCCAGGATTCTTACCTATCATAGAGAGCAAGCATTGCTTCCGAGATATCAATAAAATTGGGTAAAACCTATGAACAGGAGGTAAAAGTGAAGAGTGAAAGTGAAGTCGCTCAGTCGTGTCCGACTCTTTGCAGCCCTGTGGATTGTAGCCCATCAGATTCCTCCATCCATGGGATTCTCCAGGCAAGAATACTGGAGTGGGTTGCCATTTCCTTCTCCAGGGGAATCTTCCCGACCCAGGGATTGAACCCAGGTCTCTTGCATTGCAGGCAGACTCTTTAACCTCTGAGCCACCAGGGAAGCCCTAATCACTGCTAAAATGTTATCTATGGGCAAGACAACTAACAGGGTGAGAACTTAAATCTGAAAACACTGTTATCAAAACAAACAACAATAAGGACAACATACTCAATCTTGTATGATACTGGTAATAATAACTGCAAACACATGCATAGCAATTTAGCTCACTTTCCTGTGCACTACTTAATTTGAATCCTATCTCTGTAGATGTATATTATTTCCATTTTATAAATAAGAAAGATGAGATGGGGAAGTTCTCCAGTTCCACATAGCTAGTAACTAGTAGAACCGCAATTTGTATCCAGTTCTTCCAGGGGCCAGGCCTTTTCACACTGTACCAAGTTACCTCTATTTTTAAATCCTTGTTTGCTAATGATATGGCCAAGTAATTGAATACAAGGCTACTATTTTCTCCATCTTACAGAAGGAAAGACTAATAAGACACAGAGATTAAATATCCTATACAGTGTCATATAGAAAGAAATGGTATAAACAATGGATCAAGTATTCCATCATCATCATCAATGTGAACTCCCACTCTATAAGCGAGGAATCACAGCAGACATTTTACATGTATTCTCTTAATTCTTAAAATAACCTGTTAATGCAAGTACTTTTATCCTATTCTACAGATACAGAAATTAAGGCACAGAAACGTTTATTTTCAAAAATCATGCAACTAGTAAATGGCAGAATTTGGGCAGGAGTTAAGACTAGAAGACAGGCACTGAAATTCATTGTTTTACTGCCTGTCTCCCCTGGGAAATGGTCTATACAATCTGGTTTGTATATAGTGCTTTATAGAATATATAGAAAACATGAAAACTTTCTCACTCATTTTCCTTGATAGTCAAGCCTTTTTCCAAAACAAAAAAGAAGCTCCATTCTGTCTTTGGTGAGAAGCGCACTTTGCTGGTGGAGTTAGGTTGCAGTGTGGCTCCAAATCAACCTTCTTATTGAAGAGATCTGCTTTGGAGACCTTAGTCTTAAAGAGCTTTGAAACAGGGACAATGGCAGTAACCACCTCTAATATTTGAAAACGTTCTGTCTGATGGGTTTCAAAGTCAGTAAACCTTATATTCTCAGATTTGGATGGTTAGTGACCCGCTTAACAAATCAGTTGGCAACTGGAACAAACTATTTATGAAAAAGTATTTTTGAAGAACAAGCATTGGAAGAGACTCATTCAAAATATAAAATTCCAGCTGTGTTGACCTTTAGAGAGGAAAAGTTAAAATTAACTAAAAGTCACTGGCTTTGGAGGCAGATGGGAGCAAATGCTTAGCTTCAAGAGAAATCATTATCATCATCAAAGTCAGTACATTTCAATAAGCCTTTCAAACACTTAATATCAGAGAACGTTCCTAACCAAATTTCCATCATTTTACTTAATCATTCCTTTGTGCGTTCATTCCAAATATTTAAGTAACTACTCTGTGCTCAAAGGGAATTCAAATATGAATAAGATATAGTAAGTAATATTACTCTAGTGTATTACAGGAAGTTATGATCAAGAGTTAATTATTATGGGAGCCCAGTGAAGTGAAAAGGGAAGTTTTACTCACTCAGTCTTGTTGGATTGTCTGCAACCCCATGGACTGTGGTCCACCATGGACAGGCTGCACTCTCCATGGGATTCTCCAGGCAAGAATACTGGAGTGGGTGCCATTTCCTTCTTCAGGGGATCTTCCCGACCCAGGGACCAAACCCAGGTCGCCTTCATTGGAGGCAGATTCTTTACCATCTGAGTCCAGTGTAAAACCTTGTCACTAGGAAATGGAAAAATAATAATAATAAAGGAAAAAGAGGGCGTGGTATATAAGCTAAACATTGTGACACTCAGAGCTCTCATCCATTCCCGGCTCGGCATCTTATTTGTTTGCTTGTTTGTTTAAAGTATTCTTTACTATAGCCAGGAAATATCCAAATGAGTCACATAAATTATTTTCATTTTATTAATAAGTGCTCAACTGATGTTGAATTCTTCCTTCCATTCCTTATCCTCTTCCCCAGTCCACCTTCAGAGTTAGGAATTAGGATGCTCATTCCCCTTCACTGTCTGTGTGCTGGGATATTGCAGAACAAGGAAGAATCTAGGTTTTCTCTCTTGAGTCAGAGCAGCAGGGGCCTGGAGGGTGGGATGAACTGGGAGATTAAGATTGATGTGTACGTGCTACTATGTATAAAATAGATAACTAATGAGAACTTACTACATAACATAGGGAACTCTGTTCAATGCTCTGTGATGACCTAAATGGGAGGGAAATCTAAAGAAAAGTGGATATGGGCTTCCATGGTGGTCTGGTTAAGAATTTGCCTTGCAATGCAAGGGACACCAATTCAATCCCTGGTCTGGGAGGATGCCACATGCAGCGGAGCAACTAAGCCCATGCATCACAGCTAGTCTCCGTTTTTCTGCCAGTTAGAGAAAGCCCACATGCGGCAACGAAGACCCACCACAGTCAAAAAATAAAATCAATCAATAAATCTTTTTAAAATACAAGAGTGGATATATGTACACATATAACTGATTCACTTTACTGTACAGCAAAGTGTATACTGCAATAAAAATAAATAATAACAATAAAAGAGCAGCAGGAGCCTTATCAGGGATTTAGCTGGTGTGAAAAGGGATGAATTGTTATTAAAATTCTGGGCGGGAACACAGAGCCTCAGCAGACAGGGACTAGCAGCAGGACTGGAAAGCCTGAGGTCTTTTTTTGTCTCTGTCCCTTGCTGTGATTGTACTCTATTTTTTTCTCTCATTAAAGAGGCACTTTCTTTGAAGACCAGGCTACATGGTGCAAAAAGGCAGATCAAGCTCTCACGCTTTCACTGTCTCCATTTAAGACAGTATCCAGAAGTTAGGCTAGACTCCCTGGGGAGGGGACTCTGGTCCAACCTAGGTCCTCCCCACGGCTGGTCCTGTCAGCCGTGGCCGGGACATCAGAGGATTGTTGCACAAAATGAGCGATGAGGCTTTCTGTTGTCTCCATGTGTGCTGAGAAAGAAAAAAAGAAAAGGAGCCGTTACCCCAGGATACATGCAATGACTATCTGCTTATGACATCTTTGATTTTCTTTCCTCAAATTAAATTTATAATAGTGGAATTAATGGTCTGGGGAGAAGAGTATTTGTTAAGTCCTTGATTAAGTTCTGCCACATTGCCAAAACTATTACTCCCTTTCTCATCTTGTCTAAGTTGATAGGTCCCAAATTTGAAACTAATTATAACTTTCATCACTTTAATTATAGAGCTAGAATAGTTAAAATATTTTCCATATTTAGTAGTCATTTATATTTATTTTCCTGCAAATGGTTTGTTAGTGTTCATTGCTTATTTTTCTATTACAGTTTTAATGCTTTTATGATCTACTTATATGAATTTTTTATATATTGATTTACATACAGGAATATACCAGGTTTCCTTTGGGATTTCTTTCATTGCTAAGCATAAATTCTTGGAAAGTCTTTGCCTTAAAAATTCCTCCCTCTGGAAATAATTCAAACAAAAACACTCCTAAGGTTTACCAGGGATATTCATTGAAGAATTTTAATGACAAAAAAATATAAACAACTTAAATATGTATCAGTTGAGGCATAGTAAAATAAATTATGGTACATTCATACTGGAATTCTCTAGGCAAGAACACTGGAGTGGGTTGCCATTTCCTTCTCCAGGGGATCTTCCTGACCCAGAGATCGAACTCAGGTCTCCCGTATTGCAGGCAGACGCTTTAACCTCTGAGCCACCAGGGAAGCACTATGGAATACTATGTAGCTATTAAATATAAGGGAGATGTATATGCAGTCATATGGTAAGGTGTCTATGGCAGTAAGTGAAAAAAGCAAGAATCATAAAATTTTTTAGATAAGGTAGTCCCCCATTTATATTAGGAGAAACCTGATGTATAGATAGGTATATAGATATCTAGAAAAGATCTGGAAGAATATACCTGGAACTATTAACAGTGAATATTTGAGGGCATGGCTCAGAGGAAGATGATAAAGCTTAAATTATATATTGAGATATTGTTTTAATTTTTATAAAGAATAGGCATCATCTTACATTTTATTTAACAAAACATTTTAGGGAATTCCCTTAAACAGTGGTCCAGTTGTTAGGACTCCAAGCTTTCACTGCTGAGGGTCCAGGTTCAATTCCTGGTCAAGGAACTGAAATCCTACATGCCTCATGACTTGGTCAAAAAAAAAAAAATTACGGTGGAAGTCTCATGTAATGGTCTCCCAACATGTCCTTTCTTTTCAAAGGTTACCATGACCCTGAGTCTGGGAGGCTTTTATTCTCATGATGTCATATTTAAGTACATGTCCCTAAACATCACGTAGTACTTTTTTCATATTTTCGATTCTGTTCAGTCGCTCAGTCGTGTCCAACTCTTTGAGACCCCATGTACTGCAGCACATCAGGCTTCCATGTCCATCACCAACTCCAGGAGCTTGCTCAAACTCATGTCCATCGAGTCAGTGATGCTATCCAACCATCTCATCCTCTGTCGTCCCCTTTTCCTCCTGCCTTCAATTTTTCCCAGCATAAGAGTCTTTTCCAAAGAGTCAGTTCTTCACATCAGGTGGCCAAAGTATTGGCGCTTCAGCTTCAGCATCAGTCCTTCCAATGACTATTCAAGACTGATTTCCTTTAGGATTGATTTAAGATTGATCTCCTTGAAGTCCAAGAGACTGTCGAGAGTCTTATCCAATACCAAGTTCAAAAGCATCAATTCTTCAGCACTCAGCTTTTTTATGGTACAACTCTCACATCCATACATGACTACTGGAAAAACCATAGCTTTGACTAGACGGACTTTTGTTGGCAAAGTAACATCTCTGCTGTCTAGGTTGGTCATAGCTTTTCTTCCAAGGAGCAACCATCTTTTAATTTCATGGCTGCAGTCACTATCTGTAGTGATTTTGGAGCCCCAGAAAATACAGTCTGTCACTGTTTCCATTGTTTCCCCATCTATTTGCCATGAAGTGATGGGACCAGATGCCATGATCTTCGTTTTTTGAATGTTGAGTTTTAAACCAGCTTTTTCACTCTCCTCTTTCACTTTCATCAAGAGGCTCTTTAGTTTTCATATTTTAGGATTGCATATAATTGGTATTACACTGTACTTTATCTTCTGTAACGTAATTATCCACTCAACATGATATTAACCATGTTGACAGAGATGCTTTGGATCATTCACTTTCCCTGCTATATAGCATTCTACTTACACATGTTCTGCCATTTATTCATCCTCTTATTTTGTGATGTTTGGATTGTTTCCCAGCATTTTATATCTTGAACAGAGGTGCTGTGAACATTCCTGGGCACATCTCCTTGTGTACTGTGGTTTCTCCAGTGTGCATATCTGGAAGAGGCATCAGGTCAAAGGGTATATCCTCTTCAACTTCAACCAGATAGGGGCATACTGCTTTCCTAAATGTGTGTACCAATTTACAATCTCACCAGCAGTATACAGGAGATTCTGATGTCCAAAAATATCCTTTCTCATTCAGAAAGTAGACATTTATCAACATTATCTTCTAATTTTTATTCCTCTCATACTATATCCTTTAATTGAGCTTGAATTAATTTTGGCATATGGTATAAAATAAGAACCTAAATTGATTTTTTATAAATAACCAATTTTCCCACCATCATTTATTGTCATGACCAGTCCATTTTCATTAGACTTTTAAGTCTTCTTCTTCCTTATTCTCACCTGATGACTTGCATAGTTGAATTTTGGAATCATGTTATAGCTCTCCTAAATAGCTTATCGAGATTTTATTGCAATTGCATTAGGTTCAAGAATCATTTTAATCTAAAACCCACACTAAACAGATCAAACTTCCACTCTCAAACTGAAATGACTAAACTCTTCACTGCACAAAATCCAGTACCCTCAGCTTCTACTGAAGTCCCTCCCATTATCTATACCTCTTTCTCATCATTCAAGCTCATTAATTCAAGCAGACTTTTTTTTTTTTTTTGGTGGATGTTTATTTTTTTATTTTTTTATTTTTTTAAATTTTAAAATCTTTAATTCTTACATGTGTTCCCAAACATGAACCCCCCTCCCACCTCCCTCCCCATAACATCTCTGTGGGTCATCCCACAGACTTGTATGCTCTTTGTCCCTTAAACTTTTCTCATCTATTTTTATCTCCCAACTTTGCTCAATGAGGTTTCCTCCCGTCAGAAAGGCCAACCCTTCCTTCCATTCCCCAAAGAAGGGGTCCCAGTACTCTAAGAGTCTTAGTAGTTATCCCACTATCTTGCATTGCAATTCTATTTCCTCATGCTTGTATTTAATCTCTCCAGCTCGATGATTGGATTAACTAAAATAAGAAAAGGGAGGCAAGTAGAACTTGCCTGGAGAGAAGTCAGAAGAACAGTTGCTGAGTGACTTCCCTGGTGTTCCAGTGGTTAAGACTCTGTGTTTCCTCTGCAGAGAGTGGAGGTTCAATCCCTGATTGGGGAACAAAGATCTTTCCTGGTGCAGCCAGGGAAAAAAAATGGTTGCTGGTAACAGGATCAGCAACCAGGTTAGGCACTCTATTCTTAAAATCTGTAACCTGGAATTGAAGAAAATAGCAGGACAAATGGAAAAGAGATGCTCAGTTATCTCACACAGTGCCTCAACATCCTTTCAAGTCCAGGTATGGCCAGATGCCACAGTGGGGAAGCCAGATAATAGAGAAACCCATCTCATACCAACTAACAGTGCTTTAGGTCTGCCAACTTGCACAGACATCATCTCACTATATCACTTAACCCTCACAGAACTTTTTTTTTCTTTGAGTTTTTTTGGAAAAACTCACCTTTTTATAAACACTGAAAATTAAATAGTGCAATTTTAAAAATTGTAAGAAGATTACCTGCAAAACTCTTCGAAGTAGTGACATGATTTCCATTTTATCAGGGAGGACACTGTAACTTAGAGGTTAAATGCAAGTCCAAGGTCATAGTCACACAGCTAGGAACTGGCAAGGCTAGGTTTATAACTTCAGTCTTCTAACTGACCCCAACCCACCACTCCTTCTATCATACCCATAGTTGTTTCCATGGTAACCATGTTAACTTTTAAAAATTACCTCTTTAAATTTTTAATTGTGGCAAAAAACTGACATAATACAAAACTTTCCCTCAACTATTTTAAGTGTACAGTTCAATATATTAACCATGATCACGTTATTCTGTAATGGATCTCTAAAATTTTTTTATCTTGTAAAACTGAAATTCTTTAGCCATCAAACAACTCATTTCTCCTTCCCCTGAGTCCCTGGCAACCACCATTTTACTTTCTGTTTCCATGACTTTGACTGTTCTAGATGTTTCATATAAGAGAAATCATACAGTATTTGTCCTTTTCTGACTGGCTTATTTCACTCAATATAATATCCTCAAAGTTTGTCCATGTTGTAGCATATGATGGGATTTCCGTCTTTCTTAAGGCTGAATAATATCCCATTGTATGGTATTTTCTTTAATGTATTTGGAGGATAGAAGCAGGATCTTTTTTAAATTTTTATTTATTTATTTCCTTAATTTTGGCTGCGCTGGGTCCTCATTGCTATGCGAGGGCTTTCTCCAGTTCCAGAAAGCAGGGCTACTCTGCTGTGGCACATGGGCTTCTTATTTCAGTGGCTTCCCTTGTTGCAGAGCACAGGTTCAAGGGTGCACTGACTCGGTGGTTGTGGCGCCCCAGGCTTAGTTGTCCCAAAGTATGTGGAGTCTTCCCAGACCAAGGATCGAACCCGTGATCTCTGCATCAGCAGGTGGATTCTCAGCCACTGGACCACCAGGGAAGTCCCACTGTATGTTTATATCATATTTCCTTTATTCATTCATCGGTCTACAGCTGAATGGTGGACTGCTTCCACCTCTTGACAACTGCATAATGCTGTGACAAACAGAGGTGCCAATATCTCTTCAAGATCCTGCTTCTGATTCTTCTGGAATATATCCCCTTCATGGATCACTGCCTTGTCATGGAGCAGGGGCTTGCATAACGTGATGAAGCTATAAGCCATGTCGTGTAGGGCCACCCAAGATGGATGGCTCATAGCGGAGAGTTCTGACAAAATGTGATCCACTGAAGGAGGGAATGGCAAACCACCCCAGTATACTTGCCATGAGAATCTCATGAACTGTATAAAAGGACAAAAAGATATGACACTGAAAAATGAGTTCTCAGGTCTGAAGGTGTCCAATATGCTACTTGGGAAGAGCAGAGGAGAACTCTTAACAGCCCCAGAAAGAAAGAAGCAGCTGGGCCAAAGCGGAAATGATGCTCAGTTGTGAACGTGTCTGGTGATGAAAGTAAAATCCGATGCTGCAAAGAACAGTATTGCATAGGAACCTAGAATGTTAGGTCTATGAATCAAGGTAAACTGGATATGATCAAGCAGGAGATGATAAGAATAAACTTTGACATCTTAGGAATCAATAAACTAAAATGGACAGGAATGGGCAAATTTAATTTAGATGACTATTATATCTACTACTGTGGGCAAGAATCCCACGGAAGAAATGGAGTAACCATCATAATCAACAAAAGAGTCTGAAATGAAGTACTTGGATGCAACCTCAAAAATGACAGAATGATCTCGGTTCATTTCCAAGGCAAACTGTTCAACATCACAGTAATTCAAGTCTATGCCCCTACCACTGATGCTGAAGAAGCTGAAGTTGATCAGTTCTATGAAGATCTAGAAGACCTCCTAGAACTAACACCAAAAAAAGATGTTCTTTTCATCATTGGGGATTGGAATGCAAACATAGGAAGTCAAGAGATACCTGGAGTAACAGGCAAGTTTGGCCTAAGAGAACAAAATGAAGCAGGACAAAGGCTAACTGATTCTGCCAAGAGAATGTACTGGTCATAGCAAATACCCTTTTTCAACAACACCAGAGACAAATTCACACATGAGCATCACCAAATGGTCAATACTGAAATCCAACTGATTACATTCTTATAGCTAAAGATGGAGAAGCTTTATACAGTCAGCAAAAACATGACCTAAAGCTGACTGTGGCTCTGATCATCAGCATCCCATAGCAAAATATGGGCTTAAACTAAAGAAAGCAGGGAAAACCACTAGACCAGCCAGGTATGACATAATTCAAATCCCCTATGAATTTGCAGTTGAGGTAATGAATAGATCCAAGGGGTTAGAACTTGTAAGCAGCGTGCCTGAAGAACTACGGATGGAAGTTTGTAATAATTTACAGAAGGCAGCAAATAAAACCATCCCGAAGAAAAAGAAAAGAAGGCAAAGTGGTTCTCTAAAAGGGAAAGTCGCTCAGTCGTCTCCGACTCTTTGCAACCCCATGGACTATACAGTCCATGGAATTCTCCAGGCCACAATACTGGAGTGGGCAGCCTTTCCCTTCTCCAGTGGATCTTCCCGACACAGAAATCAAACCAGGGTCTCCTGCATTACAGGCAGATTTTTTACCAACTGAGCTATCAGGGAAGCCCTTCCCTCTGAGGAGGCTTACATATAGCTAAAGAATGAAGAGAAGCAAAAAGCAAGGGAGAAAGAGAAAGGTATATCCAACTAAATGCAGATTTCCAAAGAACAGCATGGAGAGACAAGAAGGCCTTCTTCAATGAACAGTGTATAAAACTAGAAGAAAACAACAGAAGGGAAAAGACTAGAGATCTCTTCAGGAAAACGGGTGATATCAAGGGAACATTTTACCCAAAGATGCGCACAATAAAGGACATAAATGGTAGAGACCTAGTAGATGCTGAAGAGATCAAGAAGAGATGGAGAGACTACATGGAAGAATCGTACAAAAGAACTGCGCAAAAAAGATCTTAATTAACCAGATTACTATGATGGTGTGGTCAGCCACCCAGAGCCAGATTCTGCAGAGTGAAATCAAGTGGGCCTTAGGAAGGACTGCTGTTAATAAAGCTAGCGGATGTGATGGAATGCCAGTAGAACTATTCAAAACCCTAAAGGATGATGCCATCTAGATGTTGCATTCAATATGTCAGCAAATCTGGAAGATCCAGCAGTGGCCACAGGACTTGGGAGCTTAGTACTACCAATTCCCTAGAAGGGTAGTACTAAAGAATGTGCTAACTATCAGACAATTGCACTCATCTCCCATGCTACTAAGGCAATGCTTAAAATCTTGCATGCTAGGCTTCAGCATTATGAGAACCAAGAACTTCTAGATGTCCAAGCTGGGTTTAGAGAGGAACAGCACCAGAGATCAAACTGCCAATATTCACTGGATCATAGAGAAAGCTACTCCTACTGCTAAGTCACTTCAGTCGTGTCCGACTCTGTGCGATCCCATAGATGGCAGCCCACCAGGCTCCCCCGTCCCTGGGATTCTCCAGGCAAGAACACTGGAGTGGGTTGCCATTTCCTTCTCCAATGCAGGAAAGTGAAAAGTGAAAGGGAAGTCGCTCAGTCGTGTTCGACCCTCAGCGAATTCATGGACTGCAGCCTTCCAGGCTCCTCCATCCATGGGATTTTCCAGGCAAGAGTACTGGAGTGGGTTGCCGTTGCCTTCTCTGATAGAGAAAGCTAGGGAATTCCAAAAAATATCTACTTCTGCTTCATTGACTACAGTAAAGCCTTTGTGTGGATCACAACAAACTGGAAAATTCTTCAAGAGATGGGAATACCAGACCATCTTACCTGTCTCCTGAGAAACCTGTATGTGGGTAAAGAAGCAACAGTTAGAATCCTGTATGGAACAACTGATTGGTTCAAGATTGAGAAAGGTGTACAACAGGGTTGTCTGCTGTCACCCTGTTTTTTTATTCTATATGCTGAGGCCATTGTGAGAAATGCCAGTCTGAATGAGTTACAAGCTGGAATCGAGATAAGGTGGGAGAAACATCAACAGCCTCAGATATGCAGATGATACCACTTTAATGGCAGAAAGCAAGGAACTTAACAGCCTCTTGATGACAGTGAAGGAGGAGAATATAAGAGCTGACTTAAAACTAAATATTAAAAAAACGAAGATCATGGCATCCGACCCCATTCAGTTCAGTTCAGTTGATTTCAGTCGCTCAGTCGTGTCCAACTCTTTGTGACCCCATGAACTGCAGCACGCCAGGCCTCCCTGTCCATCACCAACTCCAGGAGTTCACTCAGATTCATGTCCATTGAGTCGGTAATGCCATCTAACCGTCTCATCCTCTGTGTCCCCTTCTCCTCCTGTCTTCAATTTTTCCCAGCATCAGAGTCTTTTCCAATGAGCCAACTCTTCTCATGAGGTGGCCAAAGTACTAGAGTTTCAGCTTTAGCATCAGTCCTTCCAAAGAACACCCAGGACTGATCTCCTTTAGGATGGACTGGTTGGATCTCCTTGCAGTCCAACATCACAGTTCAAAAGCATCAATTCTTCAACGCTCAGCTTTCTTCACAGTCCAACTCTCACATCCATATATGACCACTGGAAAAACCATAGCCTTGACTAGACGGAACTTTATCGGCAAAGTAATGTCTCTGCTTTTTAATATGCTGTCTAGGTTGGTCATAACTTTCCTTCCCAGGAGTAAGCGTCTTTTTAATTTCATGGCTGCAATCACCATCTGCAGTGATTTTGGGGCTCAAAAAAAAATAAAATCTGACACTGTTTCCCCATCTATTTCCCATGAAGTGATGGGACCAGATGCCATGATCTTAGTTTTCTGAATGTTGAGCTTTAAGCCAACTTTTTCACTCTCCTCTTTCACTTTCATCAAGAGTCTCTTTAGTTCCTCTTCACTTTCTGCCATAAGGGTGGTGTCATCTCCATATCTGAGGTTACTGATATTTCTCCCGGCAATCTTGATTCTAGCTGTGTTTCTTCCAGCCCGGCGTTTCTCATGATGCACTCTGCATACAAGTAAGCAGGGTGACAATATACAGCCCTGACATACTTCTTTTCCTATTTGGAACTAGTCTGTTGTTCCATGTCCAGTTCTCACTGTTGCTTTCTGACCTGCACATAGGTTTCTCAAGAGGCAGGTCAGGTGGTCTGGTATTCCCATCTCTTTCAGAATTTTCCACAGTTGATTGTGATCCACACAGTCAAAGGCTTTGGTATAGTCAATAAAGCAGAAATAGATGTTTTTCTGGAACTCTCTTGCTTTTTTCCATGATCTAGCGGATGCTGGCAATTTGATCTCTGGTTCCTCTGCCTTTTCTAAAAGCAGCTTGAACATCTGGAAGTTCATGGTTCACGTTTTGCTGAAGCCTGGCTTGGAGAATTTTGAGCATTACTTTACTAGCGTGTGAGATGGCCACATTATTCATGGCAAATAGAAGGGGGAAAGGTGGAAGCAGTGACAGATTTCCTCTTCTCAGGCTCTAAAATCACTGCGGATGGTGACTGTAGCCATGAAATCAGAAGGTGTTTGTCTTGGCGGGAAAGCTATGACAAACCCGACAGTGTGTTGAAAAGCAGAGACATAACTCTGCTGACAAAGTTCCATGTAGTCAAGAAGACTCTGGTCTTCCCAGTGGTCATGCACAGCTGTCAAAGCTGAACTGTAAAGAAGGCAGAGCACTGAAGAACTGATGCCTTTGAACTGCGGTGCTGGAGAAGATGCCTGAGAGTCTCTTGGACAAAAAGGAGATCACACCAGTCAATCTTAAGGGAAATCAACCCTAAATACTTGTTGGAAGGACTGATACTGAAACTGAAACTTCAGTATTTTGGTCATCTAAGGCGAAGGGCTGACTTATCGGAAAAGTCCCTGATGCTGGGAAAGACTGAAGACAGCAGGAGAAGAGGGCATCAGAGGATGAGATGGCTGGATGGCATCTCCAATGCAATGGACATGAACTTGGGCAAACTTTGGGAAATAGTATCACTGCAGATGGTGACTGCAGCCATGAAATTAAAAGATGCTTACTCCTTGGAAGAAAAGTTATGACCAACCTACATAGCATATTCAAAAGCAGAGACATTACTTTGCTGACTAAGATCCGTCTAGTCAAGGCTATGGTTTTTCCTGTGGTCATGTATGGATGTGAGAGTTGGACTGTGAAGAAGGCAGAGCACTGAAGAATTGATGCTTTTGAACTGTGGTGTTGGAGAAGACTCTAGTGAGTCCCTTGGACTGCAAGGAGATCAACCAGTCCATTCTGAAGGAGATCAGCCCTGGGATTTCTTTGGAAGGAATGATGCTAAAGCTGAAACTCCAGTACTTTGGCCACCTCATGCGAAGAGTTGACTCATTGGAAAAGACTCTGATGCCGGGAGGGATTGGGGGCAGGAGGAGAAGGGGACGACAGAGGATGAGATGGCTGGATGGCATCACCGACTCAATGGACATGAATCTGAGTGAACTCCTGGAGTTGGTGATGGACAGGGAGGCCTGGTGTGCTATGATTCATGGGGTCGCAAAGAGTCGGACACAACTGAGCGACTGAACTGAACTGAAGGGACAGGGAGGCCTGGCATGCTACAGTCCATGGGGTCGCAAAGAGTCAGACGCAACTGGGCAACTGAACAACAGCATATACCCAGAAGTGGGATTGTTGGATCATATGGACCATATTTAGTGTTTTAAGGAACAAATTATCTTTTAAACAAATAGCCCCGTTGTCATGGATTCTCCTGCAATATGTTAAGAGACAGTATATTGCCTTCCCTCTAATAAAATTGAAAATAGCAATCCATGCTCATCTCTAAAAATTAAAATGTGTTTAAACTTTTTACTTAAAATGCATCAGTTACAATGATGGCAAGTGTAAATGCTTCCATTTCCTCCCATTCTCAATTAATAATCTGTTCTTCACTTTTAATACCACCCCCCATCAGGGTCATTAGGTCAGAAGATTCATGATGGAAGGGTCTTTCTGTTTTGTCCAGCACTGTGCCTCAAGTAGTTACTTAAGGCTGCCAGTGGCTGGCATTGAATAAACAGGCAAAAAATGGATAAATGAATGAGTATATGAGTAAAAGACCATGCTTCTGGTTATAGTTTAAAAGATTGAACTTAACCCCAGAAGTGGGTGTTGTCACTGATGAGGAAGAATAGTTTAGCACTTCTTGTTCCAACAAGCAGGAAGTAGAACACAGATGGCAAAGAAACACTCAATGACGTGAATTCTGCCAGAACGATGATAACATCCCTAGGATGAATTCAGACTAAATCTCTGCTGGTAACATAGGATCATATTAACGATGAGGATTTGGGGAGCTCAGAAAACCCTTGGTAGTCTAATAAAATTAGTGAAAGTGTTAGCCGCTACGTCATGCCCTACTCTTTGCAACCCTACAGGCTATAGCCCACCAAGCTACTCTGTCCATGGGATTCTCCAGGCAAGAATACTGGAGTGGGTAGCCATTCCCTTCTCCAGCGGATCTTTCTGATCCAGGGATCAAACCCGGATCTCCTACATTGTAGGGAGATTCTTTACCATCTGAGCAAATAGGGAAGCCCTTGGAATACTAATAAAGTCCTGCCAAATTGACAGGAAAGTGCTTTAGGTAGGAGAAGCCAAGAGAGGGCGCTAATAGTATAGTGCAGTGTAGGTAATAGTGTATTTTCCCTTCTCTTCTGCCAGACAGCAGGAGCCCTGGGTAGAGAGCATCAGAAGCAAAAGCATTGTCACCCCAAATGGAAGAATCTGTGATGACCAGTTTGCTGTGCATTAGGCTGACTGATGCCCTCTGTTGCGGACAGGGGTGTAGAAGCAAAGAGTGTTAAACACACTGAGGGTAATTATTGTCACGTGGAGAAAGCAAGCTTTTACTGTGAAAGGCTGCTGTCCATACATCTTTGGACTTTATATATCTTATGAAAGGAGAAGTGGGATTACACTGCATCAAAGAAAATTAAATTTACGCTTTAAAAATTATGTGAATTTATAAAGGATATCTGCACTAGAACAAATTGCTTGGTAGAATCTATGCTCTGTGCATATCTGAAGAATGAATGAACTGTAGCTCTTTTCCAAATTTCATAGCTCTTTTCATTGTCAAATGAAGAGATGGAATTCAAGAGAAAATTATCTTCTAATAGGCACGTCTCCCCAAAGAGAGGAAAGACAGAGTTAAGTTGTTTAGTGATTATATGAAATTTTTTCCCATTCTCTTAGTTCAGAATTTAAATTCGCACTAGCAAATCAATAAAGAGTGGGACCTTTGATAGACTGCTCTGTAGAAGGGTCAGCATGGTTTAATGGAAAATATGCTAAACTTGGGTCAAAAGACTTAAGTTCTGATATTGGTATTGGTTTGACAATTTTAGCCTTTTAGAATATAATCACCCCCGTGTCTACACTGCCAACTGTTGCTGCTGCTGCTATTTAGTCACTAAGTCGTGTCTGACTCTTTGTGACCCCATGGACTGTAGCCCACCAGGCTTCTCTGTCCATGGGATTTCCTAGGTAAGAATACTAGAGTGAGTTGCTATTTCCTCTTCCAGGGGACCTTCCCAACACAGGGATCCAACCTGCGTCTCCTGCTTGGCAGGCAGATTCTTTACCACTGAGCAACCTGGGAAGCCCCACACTGCCATTTATATCATTTGCTGTTCACTTTGTGTCAAGCAACACTGAATGGTTCATAATTTTCTCAAGCTATAATACAGTCATTCATGCTTCCTCTGCTTGAATACCTTCCTCTCTTCATTTACTTGCAAACTTCCTAAAGTTCCTGTCCCTGGTTAAATGCCAGTCCTCTGACTTTCCTCCTGAAACTCCTACATGTCCACTGACCCTTATCTGCACCTCTGCTGTGACAATTGTACTATAATTAGTAATTTGCACCCCTGTCTCCCCATTAGACACATCCCCTATGCCACACCTTGTACTTTTCTGACCATAAAGTTAATATATTTTTATCATATAAATTTAAACAAAGTGTAGAAAAAGAAAAGGCCTCTCAAAACCCACTCCCAAAGATAGCTCTTACTGACCAGAGCAGGAACCATGCTATCTTTCTATCTTTGAGTTTACAGAACATAACAGTGCCTGGCACAGAACTCTCACTAAGTACGGTTGAATATCTCCATAAAATGAAGATGGCATAACTGACTACACCAGCCAATAGAGTGATGGAATCACACAGGATAATAAATGTGAAAGTTCTGTGAACACTGAAAAACACCGTGGAAGCAACAAATTTGTGTGATCAGTGACGAACGGTCGTGGGCCTCATTTTATCTGACTTCTACTACCTGACAAACTCAGTTCCACTGATGACAATAATGATGATGATAACTAACATTTATCAAGGACTTTTCATGTCCCAAGCACTCTGCTACATGCTTCAATTGTATCAACTCATTAAATTTTAGAACAACCGAAAAGGTAAAGGCTATTAATTGCTCCATTTCTTTTTTCAGATGAGGAAGCCAAGACACAGAGAGATTATGTGACTTGTCCCTCAAACCACAGAAGCAACAACTAATACAGCCAGGACTTAACCCCAGGCAATCTGACATCTGAGTCCACACTGTTAACCACATAGATCACATTACAGCCTCCTACCTACAATCCTGAGAATGTCAGCAGGTCAGAACAGAAGCCAGCTACTTCCCATTCTTAATCTTGGAACCAAAAGTAACTTTACTTCTGCAAATCTCTGTTTTCTCCTGTGTCCTGTTTCCTCTTGGGATTAATGGTTGCTATTGCACAAAGTTGCCTGGAGGATTCTTTCTAAAACTGCTTCAGAGAGCATAGGTCTCTCTGAAGGGTCGGGGATCAGACCTAGATCCTAGAGCAAGTGGTTGATTGTATCAAAACAGGTGTGGCAGGAAAGAGAAGCAAAGGGACCACACTGCTGCAGGGAATAAGTACTCTGAATCTAGGAGGAGCTAAAGATCTATTGTTGGCTACATGTATGTGGTCCTGATGATGCCAAGGACACAGCACTCAAAGTTGCACCTTATCAAAGACTCCATGCCAAGTGAGCAGGCTTGGTGAAGAGAAGAGAGCATTCACAAAACGCACCCCTTTTTTTCTTTTTCTTTTATTTGTCCACTCTGCTCAGCAGGTGGGATCATAGTTCTCCAATCAGGGATCAAACTCGTGCCCCCTGCAGTGGAAGCTCGGAGTCTTAACCACCAGACTGCCAGGGAAATCCCAAGACTCACTTCTTAATAATTCAGTTCTTTGGCTTTGGCCAATACAAATGGTAGCGGCAGTTAATAGTATAGTTAGAAATGTAAACTGTAATCTATATGTAACAGCTGAGGTGTGTGAGCAAACTACAAAAGAAGCAGAGAGAGCCCCGTACTGGCAGGCGCTTACAGTTGGTGCCTGGATCCAAAATAGCCTTCGGGACTCACAAAACTCAACCCAAATTTAAAAGGAGTTGCCAGGTGGAGTGTGGCAGCTCTATCCAGCCAGGTGACAGTAAAATCATGCCAGGTCCAGTGCACTGTGAGACTCATAGCCACTGAAGGTCTCCAAGGAGAGAGTACTGGGTTAAACCTCCTTTTAGGAGCTCATTCAACACCTGAGCCAAACTACATTATTTGCAAAGCCCTGAAGGAAACGGCAACCCACTCCACTGTTCTTGCCTAGAGAATCCTAAGGACAGGGGAGCCTGGTGGGCTGCCGTCTATGGGGTCGCACAGAGTCGGACACAACTGAAGCGACTTAGCATGCATGCATGCATGCATGCATTGGAGAGGGAAATGGCAACCCACTCCAGTGTTCTTGCCTGGAGAATCCCAGGGATGGAGGAGCCTGGTGGGCTGCCGTCTATGGGGTCGCACAGAGTTGCACACGACTGCAGCGACTTAGCAGCAGCAGCAGCAGCAAGGAAATATGTAGCCTTTGTTCCCGCCAAGAGAAGAGAAATCTAAGCACAGAGAGGAACTTTATAAATACAGTCTAGTTTAATCAATGAGGAGGCTATAGGAATCAAAAAAACAAACACAGAATGACTAAGGCTAAATGAGCAGGGCATTGTCCCTAGGCTAGGGACTAAAGACAGAGGGTAGAAAACTAACCAACCTGCTATTAACTAGAAAAGGAAAGCTAAGCACTAACCGCTAAGTTTCTACAAAGTAATCTTGCAAATGCTCTGAATGTCAGAGAAGAGCATGAGCCTTAGAATGAAGAGCTTCTGAATATGCACAATTGCAGGGTGAAGCAACAGTGAGGCCCTGATTTTCTCCAGAAAATATCAAGGGATATTTCTCCAGAAGAGAAATTAACAATTTCAGCTATTATATCGTGTTATTGAGTCCAGAAAAGAGGCTCAGGGAAACACAGCCCTCAGACTAAAGCAGTGAAAAATCAAGACAGAAGATGTGTGATGAACCATCTGCAGAGGTAGCTCACCCCTTGAAATATTTTGTGAATGCGTTTGCATAGAATCTCAGAAAGCCCCTAGTCCAATGCTCATGACTAAAATTAACCATGAATTTTATGCCTCTGCGCCTGTGCACATGTTATTCCTTCTGCCTGATTTATCTTCCTTGCTGTTCTCTCCCCGATCTCCAGTCTATCGGGTAAACTATTTTTCTTTCCAAACACAGTCCAGGCATCATCTTTTCTTAACCTGTGCCTGAGAAAAGAATGAATCACACTCTCCTCCCACCTACTTGTTCACTCTGTACATTTATTATTTTTATTAGAGACCCTGTCTCATCTAGCACAGTGCAAGCCCTATAAGGATGAGACCAAATCTCTTCCTCCAGCATCATCTGCCACAGTGTCCAGTTCAATAGGCATTCATCTTAACTCATCAGTTGAGTCAGCCAGGAGAGGGGAGGAGGGGTATGTCTCCTCTAAGAGTGGTGCATCAGGGTCTTTAGGCAGCAGCGGCGGGGAGTGGGGAGGGGGTCAGGATTAGCATAGTAATACTGTAATAAATTTGAAAGTGCAATTGAAAGTCTCTCAGTCGTGTCTGACTCTTTTCGACCCCTTGGCCTGGGGCCTGCCAGGCTCCTCTGTCCATGGAATTCTCCACGCAAGAATATTGGAGTGGGTAGCCGTTCCCTTCTCTGGGGGATCTTCCCAACCCAGGGATCAAACCCAGGTCTGCTGAATTGCAGGCAGATTCTTTATTGTCTGAGCCACCAGGAAAGCTTTAGGGGCAGTAATAAGTTTAGGGGCAGTATTGGAATCCACATGAGCCATGAGATTTTTATGTTTATTGAGAGAGGATTCCAATTGTTTCTGTTTTGTTTTGAATGAGAAAAAGTGATTTAGTACGGAGACAAAGGTGTAAACTGAAATGTCAACCTGCTATAAAAGTATTGAGAAAAAAAAGATTAAGAACCGGTATAAAGCAAAGGAATGATTACCTCCCCAGGTGGGGATCAGAAAGTTTCAGAGAGGAGAAATGATTGATCTGGGGCTTAAGAACAAATACCAGTTTGCCAAATAAACCCCCAGGCAGGTAGAACAACCTTACCATATCATGGAAATAGTTTTACTGTTGTTCAGTCACTCAGTCCCCTTAGACTCTGTAACCCCATGGGCTGCAGCACGCCAAGCTCCTCTGTCCTCCACTATTTCTGGGAGTTTGCTCAGATTCATATCCATTGAGTTGGTGATGCTATCTAATCATCTCACCCTCTGTTGCCCACATCTTCTCTTGCCCTCAATCTTTCCCAGCATCAGGGTGTTTTCCAGTGAGTCAGCTCTTCACATCCGGTGGCCAAAGTACTGGAGCTTCAGCTTCAGTATCAGTCCTTTCAGCGAATATTCAGGGTTGATTTCCTTTAAGATTGACTGGTTTGATCTCCTTGCAGTCTATAACATTATAAATATTACTTTGCACTCACTCTATTCTCAGACACTGCCTTAAAAGCTTTGACATATGTCAGTTCATGTAATGTTTTGAACAATCTTAAAAAGTTTATACAGCGTTATCAGGTTCCACTGCTTATAACAGAGACCTAAAATAACAGTGGCTTAAATGATAGTTTAATAGGTCCTTTCTCCATAAAACCTCAGGGTCCCAGGTTTCTTTTAGCCAACTACTCTAGGCCTTCATCCTCCTGGTCCAAGATGTTGGCTAGAGCTCCAGCCATCGCACCACATTCCAGATGGCCGAAGGGAGCAAAGGAACTCAACTGTCATTTTGTGGAAGTTCTACATATGTTTCATTAACCCAATTTAGTCTTTTTTTCTGGCCATGCCACACATGGCTTGTGGGATCTCAGTTCCCTCACCAGGGATTGAACCTGGACCACAGTAGTGAAAGCCTGGAATCTTAACCACCAGCCCACCAGGGAACTCCCAACCCAAACTAGTCTTTTTTTTTTTTAAATATATTTATTTTTCTTTCTTATTTATTTGGCTGCATTGGTCTTAGTTCAGCACATGGGATCTTTGATCTTTGTTGTAGCATGCAAACTCTTAGTTGTGGCGTGTGAGATCTAGGGCACTGACAAGGGATTGAACGTGGGCCCCCTGCACTGGGAGTCATAGCCACTGAACCACCAGGGAAGTCCCTCAACAAAATCTTATAACCTCAAACAGTTAAGGAATACTCTGGAAAATACAATCTTTATTCTGGACATTACATCCCCATCCTAAAATGTAGGGGTTCCATACTATGGAAAGGGAGAACAGATAATGGGAGACAATTAAGTTTTTATCACACTGGAAGGAAAGTTATGACCAACCTAGACAGCATATTAAAAAGCAGAGACATTACTTTGTCAACAAAGGTCCATCTAGTCAAGGCTTTGGTTTTTCCAGTGGTCATGTATGGATGTGAGAGTTGGACTAGAAAGAAAGCTGAGCACTGAGGAATTGACGCTTTTGAACTGTGGCATTGGAGAAGACTCCTGAGAGTCCCTTGGACTGTAAGGAGATCCAACCAGTCCATCCTAAAGGAGATCAGTCTTGGGTGTTCATTGGAAGGACTGATGTTGAAGCTGAAACTCCAATACTTAGGCCACCTGATGTGCAGAGCTGACTCATTTGAAAAGACCCTGATGCTGGGAAACATTGAGGGCAGGAGGAGAAGGGGACAACAGAGGATGAGATGGTTGGATGGCATCACTGACTCAATGGACATGGGTTTGGGTGGACTCCGGGAGTTGGTGATGGACAGGGAGGCCTGGCGTGCTGCAGTTCATGGGGTTGCAAAGAGTTGGACATGTCTGAGGGACTGAACTGATCTTCATTTTACACATAACAAAACTAATGCAAAGTGTGGTTACATTATTTTCATGGTGCATTCAGGGATTTCAAGCAGTTTCTTTTGGCTGATGCACAAGTGTAAAAGTGGGAGGAATGAAAGGTGATGAGGCTGCAAAGTTGTATGATTTTAATTCTGACATGTCACATGATCAAAAAGGTAATGGCTAGTGAAAAGCACAAAACCCAGGCAGCACTAAAGTGCAGAAGACAAAAGATGAGTAATCTCAAAGCTAGATAACTGAGAGTTAGCTTGTGGATCTGAGAGATGTATTTACTAATGAGTCAGTAAATTGAATAATAAATTAATTCAAATAATATTACCAACTTCAGAAGCAATCAGTGTTGTAAACTTGGCCAAAAAGACCACAAAACTCATCTGACACATTTTTCAGTTTCTCTTTAAAATTTTATTTTATTTAAGTATTATGGGCTCCCCAGGTGGTGCTAGTGTTAAAGAATCCACTTGCCAAATCAGGAGACATAAGGGATGAGGGCTCGATCCCTGGCTCGAGAAGATCTCCAGAGGAGGGCATGGCAACCCACTTCAGCACTCTTGCCCGGAGAATCCCATGTACAGAGAAGCCTGGCAGGGTCAGAAAGAGTTGGATACAACTGAAGCGACTTAGCAAGCACACACACGTAGTTGATTTACAGTGGTTTGTCAGTTTATGGTGTACAGCAAAATGACTGTTTTACATACATATTCTTTCTCACAATCTCTTCCATTATGGTTTATTAGAAAGTACTGAATATAGTTCCCTGTGCTATGTAGTTGGACATTGTCTGTTTTATATGTAGTAGTTTTCCTTTTAATTTTTGAATGTCTACCTCCCCTCTAAACAATAGTCCAATAAAGATGTAATAATTTGCATTTAATGCATGTTGATTAAACCATGCAAGTTAATCCTTCCCTCACAAATATTGACTCAGTGATAAAATGAAAATTGTTTTGAAATAACACATACACAGATTTGAAGTAGTCTTTCTGTTGAAGAACAACTATTCATCAACCCCAGCCTACTTTTCATACCCTTCTCTGAACCCATGTGCTTCCGAGGAGCATGTGCTATCTTCAGCCCCAAAGGCAATGAATCACAACTGGGCCAGTTGGTGGTGATGACATTCCTCTTGCTAGTGACTGTTTTTGGTTTGGGCACACAATGAAATTTCAGCCAATGACACTTGCTACAAGGCTTCTCAGTAAATATATGTAAACATTAATTAATAAAAAGTATCGAAAGCAAAGTATCAAGTATCAGAAGCAAAGTAAAAAGTATCAGAAGCTGCTCTCCCATTAAACATTGTTGAGTATGGATGTTCTTATTGGCTGATTGTAGTCATCTTGTGAACTTGAACCTGACAAGATGAAAACTGGCAGAGCAGAAAAATGGAAAGAATTTGCATTCTTGCTAGCAACCCTGGCAATGCTTTACTTCTGAACTTAGGCCAGGTAGTATGTTCCTCATTTGGTTAATTTGAATTGAGCTGTTATTTGCAGCCAAAACTATCCTGATATTCTACCACAAGGTGTGAGTGAAAGTTGCTCAGTCATGTCCGACTCTTTGCAACCCCATGTACTACACAGTCCACGGGATTCTCCAGGAGTGAGTAGCTTTTCCCTTCTCCAGGGGATCTTCCCAAACCAGGTATCAAACCCAGTCTCCCCCATGAGGGTGGCTTCTTTACTAAATGAGCTATCAAGGAAGCCCACATATAACAAAAATCAACAATAAAAACAGAAATCTCTTTTCCTTTCTCTTCTACTTTTCTTCTCTAGAGGGGATCACTTTCAACTTTTAACTGTTTTGGCAGATGATTTACTTACATACTTCTAAATATTGATAATATGCTTACCTTGCTATTTTCTTGATTTTTCCATAGAAAGAATGCCAACTTTTTACTGTGGAAAAGGAAGCTAAGCATTTGCACACCCCTTCCACTTCCCTTCCCTGCTGTTAACATTGTTTTACAACTTTTGATTAGATCAATATTGTACTTCCATGATGACTTCATAAATATTATTCACCACTGGGTCAAACAGTATACTATAATTCCGTTTCTTTTCTCATACAATTTTCCCCCTTAGAGTTAAAAATCACCCCCCACCTCTTTTAATTGCATAGTTTTCCATGTGCCTATGATTAGTTCTCAAACCCTTCAATGGGCCTGTTCAGTTCAGTTCAGTTGCTCAGTCGTGTCTGACTTTTTGCGACCCTATGGACTGCAGCATGCGGGCTTCCCTATCTATCACCACCTCCCAGGGCTGGCTCAAACTCATGCCCATCGAGTCGGTAATGCCATCTAACCGTCTCATCCTCTGTGTCCCCTTCTCCTCCTGTCTTCAATTTTTCCCAGCATCAGGGTCTTTTCCAGTGAGTCAGCTCTTTACAACAGGTGGCCAAATTATTGGAGTTTCAGCTTAAGCATCAGTCCTTCCAAAGAATATTCAGGACTGATTTCCTTTAGGATTGATTTGCTTGATTTCCTTGCAGTCCAAGAGACTCTCAAGAGTCTTCTCCAACACCACAGTTCAAAACCATCAATTCTTCAGTGCTCAGCTTTCTTTATAGTTCAACTCTCACATCCATACATGACTACTGGGCAAACCATAGCTTTGACTAGATGGACCTTTGTTGGTAAAGTAATGTCTCTAGTTTTTAACATTCTGTCTAGGTTGGTCATAGCTTTTCTTCCAAGGAGCAAGTGTCTTTTAATTTCGTGGCTGCAGTCACCAG
Source organism: Budorcas taxicolor (assembly GCF_023091745.1). NCBI lineage: Eukaryota > Metazoa > Chordata > Mammalia > Artiodactyla > Bovidae > Budorcas > Budorcas taxicolor. Next base: position 74,046,624 of record NC_068919.1, read on the forward strand.
CTGCAGTGATTTTGGAGCCCCCCAAAATAAAATCTGTCACTGTTTCCATTGTTTCCTCATTTATTTGCCATGAAGAAATGGGACCGGATGCCATGATCTTAGTATATTAGTGTTGAGTATTAAGCCAGCTTTTTCACTCTCCTCTTTCATTTTCATCAAGAGGCTGTTTAGTTCCTCTTCACTTTCTGCCATTAGGGTTGTGTCATCTGCATATCTGAGGTTATTGATATTTCTCCCAGCAATCTTAATTCCAGCTTGTGCTTCATCTAGCCTGGCATTTCACATGATATACTCTACATGTGAGTTAAATAAGCAGGGTGACAATATACAGCCCTGACGTACTCCTTTCCCTATTTGGAACCAGTCTGTTGTTCCATGTCCAGTTCTAACTGTTGCTTCTTGAGCTGCATACAGATTTCTCAGGAGGCAGGTCAGGTGGTCTGGTATTCCCATCTCTTTCAGAAATTTCCAGTTTGTTGTGATCACACAAAGGCTTTGGTGTAATCAATACAGAAGTACACGTTTTTCTGGAATTCTCTTGCTTTTTCTATGATCCAGCAGATGTTGGCAATTTGATCTTCTGGTTCCTCTGCCTTTTCTAAATAAAGCTTGAACATCTGGAATTTCATGGTTCATGTACTGTTGAAGCCTGGTTTGGAGAATTTTGAGCATTCCTTTGCTAGTGTGTGAGATGAGTGCAATTGTGCAGTAGTTGGAGCATTCTTTGGCATTGCCTTTCTTTGGGATTGGAATGAAAACTGACCTTTTCCAGTCTGGTGGCCACTGCTGAGTTTTCCAAATTTGCTGGCATATTGAGTGCAGCACTTTCACAGCCTCATCTTTTAGGATTTGAAATAGGTCAACTGGAATTCCATCACCCCCACTAGCTTTGTTCATGGCAATGCTTCCTAAGGCCCACTTGACTTCGCATTCCAGGATGTCTGGCTCTAGGTGAGTGATCACAGCATCGTGTTATCTGGGTCATGAAGATTGTTTTTCTATAGTTCTTCTGTGTGTTGTTGCCACCTCTTCTTAATATCTTCTGCTTTTGTTAGGTTCATACTGCTTCTGTCCTTTATTGTGCCCATCTTTGCATGAAATGTTCACTTGTTTTCCCTGATTTTCTTGAAGAGATCTCTAGTCTTTATCATTCTATTGTTTTCCTCTTGTTTCTTTGCATTGATCACTTAGGAAGGCTTTCTTATCTCTCTTCGCTATTCTTTGAAACTCTGCATTCAGATGAGTATATCTTTCCTTTTCTCCTCTGTCTTTTGCTTCTCTTCTTTTCCCAGTTATTTGTAAGGTCTCCTCAGACAACCATTTTGCCTTTTGCGTTTATTTTTCTTGGGGATGGTCTTGATCACTGCCTCCTGTACAATGTCAAGAAACTGTCTACAGTTCTTCAGGTACTCCATCAGATCTAATCCCTTGAACCTATTTGTCACTTCCACTTACAATCGTAAGGGATTTGATTTAGGTCACACCTGAACGGTCTAGTGGTTTTCCCTCCTTTCTTCAATTTAAGTCTGAATTTTGCAATAAGGAGTTCACGATCTGAGCCACAGTCAGCTCCTGGTCTTGTTTGTGCTGACTGTATAGAGCTTCTCCATCTTTGGCTGCAAAGAATATAATCAGTGTGGTAGCAGGAGCCATGGCTATCTGTTGCAGGGGTCCTTGGTTCACGGTGTGGTTGTTATCAGGAAGGTGAGGCCGAGGTCGTGGAAGTCTGGGGCAGTAGACAGAACACTTACATGTATGTGGTTTGTTGTGTGGGTTGCAGTTGCATTTCTGGGCTTGGATGGGGCTTCATTGCAAAGAATGAAGTTGTGATGGAGCTAGAGATTGATGAAAGGACCAGAGCCTGAAGCTCTGAAAGTCATGAGGGGCATAGGTATGGAATAGGAATGTCCTTGGAAGGAAAGCTGCAGCTACATGGTGACACAGCCTGTGGCGTAACCCCTTTGGAGGAGGTTGTCATTAACCCCACCCACCATATAGCTGCCAGCGGATGACCCACAAACTGCAGAAATGGGGTTGTAATATCCCATCAATATGATCTTTTCTTTCCTGTTAAAATTATTGTCTTTGCTTTCTCTCCTCCCTCTCTCATTCTCCCTGTTTCTGAACCCTCTTCCATTACTTTCTCCTTCCATACTAAGCAACCACCCTATGGTGATTAACACATATAATCATCTGTATGTGCTTGCAAAATGGGAATTGCTTTTTGTATATTTTAAATTTATATAAATGGTTTTCCCACACATGCATTCCATTTCTTACTATTTTCATTGGGTACTATATTTTTATGATTAAGCCATATGTCTGAAGTATATAGATCTAGTTGGTGGTTTGTTAAGTGTTGCAGAATACTTCATGATGTACATCCATCACATTTTTACCTGTTTCCCAGGGATGCATATCCAGATTTGCCTACTACTCTATGACAGCACAAACAATGCCCAACAATGAACCTGGATGCAAATATCTTTGGGCTATCACATCGCAGAGTGTAATGGCTAGGTCAGAGGGTACATGAACACGTGCTTTTGCTCTCCAGAATAGCTGTATCTGTGTGTCTACACTGCCATCAACACTGCAGTAGGGTTCCTCTGTGCCCATGTGTCTCCAACATTTTGGTATCATTTAATTTCCTAATTTTTTTAATTCTAAAAGATATGATTAAGTCCAGAAAAGTTTTTAATTCTAAAAGGTGATTAAGTCTTCATTTTTCTGATTGCCAAGAAGTTTGACAATTTTTGTGGGTTTCATCTGAAATTTGCCTATACATATTTATTGCTAATTTTTCCATTGGTATTTTCCCTTATTGATTTGCAGAATTCCTTCTATAGTCTATTTACCCACTCATTGACTCCAAGTAACTTTTCTTCCATCTGTCATTTATCTATAGATCTTTTGTGACCAGAATGCCTTATACTGTATACTTTTGAAGTGTAAGAAGCCATTTACCATCTCTAAATTAGAGCTAGTCTCATTTAAGATCATGGCAGCTGGTCCTATCACTTCATGGCAAATAGATGGGGAAAATGTGTCAACAGTGCCAGATTTCATTTTCTTGGGCTTCAAAATCAAGGCAGACAGTCCCAGCAGCCATGAAATTAAAAGACACTTGCTCCTTGAAAGAATAGCTATGACAAACCAAGACAGTGTATTAAAAAGCAGAGACATCACTTTGCCAGCAAAGTCCATATAGTCAAAGCTATGGTTTTTCCAGTAGTCATGCACAGATGTGAGAGTTGGACTGTAAAGGCTAAATACCAAAGAATTGATGCTTTCAAACTGTGGTGTTGGAGAAGACTCTTGAAAGTCCCTTGGAGAGCAAGGAGATCAAACCTGTCAATCTTAAAGGAAATTGACCCTGAATATTCATTGGAAGGACTGATGCTCCAATACCTTAGGCACCTGATGTGAAAAGCTGACTCATTGGAAAAGACCCTGATTCTGGGAAAGATTGAGGGCAAGTGGAGAAGGGGACAATAGAGGATGAGACGGTTGGATGGCATCACTGACCCAATGGACATGAGTCTGAGCAAACTCAGAAAGATGGTGAAGGACAGGTAAGCCTGGCATGCTGCAATTCACGGGGTCACAAGAGTCGGACAAGGCTTATCAACTGAATGACATTTATCATTTAAGAAATCTAGTTTTGTTTTTCTGTATATAGTAAGCTGCTGCTGCTGCTAAGTCACTTCAGTCGTGTCTGACTCTGTGTGACCCCATAGACAGCAGACCACCAGGCTCCGCTGTCCCTGGGATTCTCCAGGCAAGAACACTGGAGTGGGTTGCCATTTCCTTTTCCAATGCATGAAAGTGAAAAGTGAAAGTGAAGTCGCTCAGTCGTGTCCGACTCTTCGAGACCCCATGGACTGTAGCCCACCAGGCTCCTCCGTCCATGGGATTTTCCAGGCAAGAGTACTAGAGTGGGTTGTCATTTCCTTCTCAAATATAGTTAGCTAGTATCCTTTAAATAACTCAATGAAAAAACTTTCCTTTTTCATTATGTCACCTTTATAAAATATTAAGTTGCCATATCAGTCAGTTCAGTTCAGTCGCTCAGTTGTGTCCAACTCTTTGCGACCCCATGAATCACAGCACGCCAGGCCTCCCTGTCCATCACCATCTCCCGGAGTTCACTCAGACTCATGTCCATGGAGTCCATGATGCCATCCAGCCATCTCATCCTCTGTCATCCCCTTCTGCTCCTGCCCCCAGTCCCTCCCAGCATCAGAGTCTATTCCAATGAGTCAACTCTTCCCAGGAGGTGGCCAAAGTACTGGAGTTTCGGCTTTAGCATCGTTCCTTCCAAAGAAATCCCAGGGCTGATCTCCTTCAGAATGGACTGGTTGGATTTCCTTGCAGTCCAAGGGACTTGCAAGAGTCTTCTCCAACACCACACTTCAAAACCATCAATTCTTCGGCGCTCAGCCTTCTTCACAGTCCAACTCTCACATCCATACATGACCACAGGAAAAACCATAGCCTTGACTAGACGGACCTTAGTTGGCAAAGTAATGTCTCTGCTTTTGAATATACTATCTAGGTTGGTCATAACTTTTCTTCCAAGGAGTAGGCGTCTTTTAATTTCATGGCTGCAGTCACCATCTGCAGTGATTTTGGAGCCCCCCCAAAATAAAGTCTGACACTGTTTCCACTGTTTCCCCATCTATTTCCCATGAAGATGGGACCGGATGCCATGATCTTAATTTTCTGAATGTTGAGCTTTAAGCCAACTGTTTCGCTCTCCTCTTTCACTTTCATCAAGAGGCTTTTTAGTTCCTCTTCACTTTCTGCCATAAGGGTGGTGTCATCTGCATATCTGAGGTGATTGATATTTCTCCCAGCAATCTTGATTCCAGCTTGTGTTTCTTCCAGCCCAGCGTTTCTCACGATGTACTCTGCATAGAAGTTAAATAAGCAGGGTGACAATATACAGCCTTGACGTACTCCTTTTCCTATTTGGAACCAGTCTGTTGTTCCATGTCCAGTTCTAACTGTTGCTTCCTGACCTGCATACAGATTTCTCAAGAGGCAGGTTAGGTGGTCTGGTATTCCCATCTCTTTCAGAATTTTCCACAGTTGATTGTGATCCACACAGTCAAAGGCTTTGGCATAGTCAATAAAGCAGAAATAGATGTTTTTCTGGAACTCTCTTGCTTTTTCCATGATCCAGTAGATGTTGGCAATCTATGCTTTATCTCTGAGTTCTATTTATTTGCATTGTTCTCTGGCCATATAGTAGCCTCCCTGGTAGCTGATGAAGAATCCACCTACAATGCAAGAGACCCTGTTCGATTCCTGGTTCAGGAAGATCCACTGGAGAAGAGATAGGCTACCCATCCCAGCATTCTTGGGCTTTCCTTGTAGCTCAGCTGGTAAAGAATCTCCCTGCGATGCGGGAGACCTGGGTTTGATCCTTGGGTTGGGAAGATTCCCCTGGAGAAGGGAAAGGCTACCCATTCCAATATTCTGGCCTGGAAAATTTCATGGGGTCACAAAGAGTCAGACACCACTGAACGACCTTCACTTTCACTTTCAAATAGATATCCTGTAATCTTGGTCAATTCTGGGATAGTTTTTAACTTTTGCTTTTGTTAAATGATGTTTGGATTTTTGTAGACTGACCGTCCTCTGGCAACTTCGCTGAACCTCTTTATAGTTTGAATAGTTTGCTAACTGTTGGATTTTTCAGGTATTTTTTATTTGCAAAGGAGTTTTTTTCCCTCCTCTCTTCCAGTCCTTACACATTATAGTTTTTTTTAATCATTTCTTATAGTATTAGCCAGAATCTATACTACTACACTAGGCTTCCTCATTGCATTCCGGTCTCAATTTCTCAAAGAAAATGTATTTTAATCTAACATTTCTCCACTAAGAATTACATTTAGTGCATATTTTTTATATATGAATTTTAACCAAGTTAAAATTATTCTATTGATAGCTTGAGGTTTAGATTTTTCATAAATAGGTATGAAGCCTTACCACATGTTTTTCTATGTCATTCTTCGTCTATCACTCTGATAGATTTTCTGATGTTGCGTCACCCTAGCATCCCTGAGATAAACTCTATTTGTCATGTTTTTAAAAAATACACCATTAGATTTGGTAACTAATATTTTAAACTGTGAATATATATTCATAACAAGCAAAATAAGCCTTTTTCTTCATTTTCATCTGATTTTGGAATCAATGCTACATTTGTCAATAATTACATTTGTAAATTCCATTTGTCAATAATTAAGACTGCCGCCTAGCTTTTTGGTTCATATTTGTTTGGTGTATCTTTTTTTTTTTTGCAACAGCTTTATTCAGATGTACTTCACATATAATTCATTTATTTGAAGTGTACAACTTAATAGTTTTTAATATGCCCAGAGTTATGCAACCATAACCACAATCAATTTTTGAATATTTTCATCATCCCCCAAAAGAAATCCTATCAGCAATCAACCATCAACCCTTCCATTTTCCCCCCACCTCCCAGCCCCAGGCAAATACTGTATATATGTTCTCTTTATAGATTTGACTATTCTGAAAATTTGATGTAAATGGAATCATACATATGTAGTCTTCTGTGGCTATCTTTACTTAGTGTGTTTTCAAGATTCATCAGAGTTGTAGCATACATTAGTACATGGATGAATATTTCTTCCCTTTTCATGGATGAATAATATTCCACCATATGCGTACTTTTATCCATTCATCAACTGATGGACATTTGAATTTCCCACTTTTGGTTATTGTGAATAACTGTTATGAATATTCATATACAAGTTTTTGTGTGGATTTGTCTTCAATTCTCTTCAGCATATACCTAGGAGTGAAACTGTTGCATCAAATAGCAACTGTTTGAAGAGTTGTCAGACTGCAGCTGTACCATTTTATATTCCTAATAGCAGTGTGTGAAGCTTTCTCTACACTCTCACCAATACTATTTTTTTTTTAAATTATAGCCATCCTAGTGAGTGTGAAATGGTATCTCACTGTGGTTTCAATTTGCATTTCCCTATTGACTAATGATATTAAGCATCTTTTTGTGTGTGTTTATTGACCACTTGTATATTTTCTTTGGAGAAATGTCTATTCAGATCCTTTGACCATTGAAAAAATTGGGCGGTCTTATTATTGTCATTACACTTGACACTCTTGTTGGGCCTTTCAACCTGAAGATAAGTTCTGGGATAGCCTCTTATTTCATTTTAATAATTGAATTTTTTCCCACTTACAACATAGTCAGCATTACCTCATATCCTAAATATGTTAAAAACATGGCTTTTCATTTTTACATAGTCCTCTATCAAAAGATCTAAATGTATCAGAGATTTTAAGCAGCATGCTGCTGCTAAGTCACTTCAGTAGTGTCCGACTAAGTGTGAACCCATAGACGGCAGCCCACCGGGCTCCCTCATCCCTGGGATTCTCCAGGCAAGAACATTGGAGTGGGTTGCCATTTCCTTCTCCAATGCATTAAAGTGAAAAGTGAAAGTAAAGTTGCTCAGTCGTGTCCGACTCTTAGCGACCCCATGGACTGTAGCCTACCAGGCTCCTCTGTCCATGGGATATTCCAAGCAAGAGTACTGGAGTGCGGTGCCATTGCCTTCTCTGTTAAGCAGCATGAGGCATTATCAAACCTGTGTTTTTGATGTTCAGTCAAGAAGAGTAGAGAAAATGAACTGGAGTAGATAAGAGTAAATAATCTTGAGAGAAATGATGGAAGTCTTATCTAAGGCAGTAGTGGTAGGGGGTAAAGCAAAAAAAAGATGACAAGTTTCTACTTCTATTAGGAAGTAGAATGGCATAGGACTTGGTGGGTGATTAAGAGAAAAAGGAAAACTACTAAGTTGCCCTGAGGTGTATGGTTTGGATAATACCAAGCATAGTTGAATTTCTTGAAATAAGAATCATGTATTTTTAATATGTTTCATAGTTACTTACCTATTGTTTGGACTTCCCTTGTGGCTCAGCTGGTAAAGAATCTGCCTGCAATGCAGGAGATCCAGGTATGATCCCTGGGTTTGGAAGATTCCCTAGAGAAGGGAAAGGCTACCCACTCCAGTATTCTGACCTGGAGAATTCCATGGACTATATAGTCCACGGGGTCGCAAAGAGTCGGACACGACTGAGAGACTTTCAGTTTCACTTATTGTTCAGTCTTACTTGAGTTAAGTGAGTAGGTAAGTGAAGCAGCTCAGTCCTGTCCAACTCTTTGCGACCCGGTGGACTGTAGCCTACCACGCTTCTCTGTCCATGGGATTCTCCAGGAAAGAATACTGGAGTGGGTTACCATTTCCTTCTCCAGGGGATCTTCCCGACCCAGGGATCGAACCCAGGTCTCCCACATTAGAGGCAGACACTTTAACCTCTGAGCCACCAGGGAAGATAAGTGAAGCCGCTCAGTCGTAAGTTAAGTTAGATCATATCTAAATGTAAGTTACAAATGTTCCATAAAAAAAAATTTCCCCCAGTGCTACACTCTCATAGATAAGGTACAAAACCTTTAGAAGGATCAACTTTTTAACTAAGATTCTTTGGAGAAATAGTTAAAAGGAAGTATGGAAAAATTAGCAGTAAACAAAAATTCAAGTTTAAAATTATGGATGGAGGAAACACTTTAGAAGAAAATTTTATCACAAAATATTGGAATCTTTAGAAAATAAAAAGTTATTCCACTATTATAAATACTTTCATTTTTGTATATTTACTTTGAGTTTCAAAACGAATTTTATAAGATATTTTCCTTTTCATCAGTGAAACAACTGTTTAACCAGTAATATTAAAAGTATTCATGCAAATTTACTCAATATATTTTTTCTCAAAAGTGCAAATAGTATTAAAAGTATAACTGCAAATTTACTAAATATATTTTTCTCAAAAATGAAAATCACTATTTCTGAAAAAGTTTAATTCTATTTAGAGTATTTATATTTAAATGTCAGTGTATTTAAATATAAATAGGACAGAAAGAGTAAAGACCTAACAGAAGCAGAAGAGATTAAGAAGAGGTGGAAAGAATAGACAGAACTATACAAAAAGAGTCTTAATGACACAGATAACTACAATGTTGTGGTCACTTATCTAGAGCCAAACATTCTGGAGTGTGAAGTCAAGTGGGCCTAAGGAAGCATTACTACAAACAAAGATAGTGGAGGTGATAGAATTCCAGCTGAGCTATTTAAAAACCTAAAAGATGATGCTGTTGAAGTGCTGCACTCAATATGTCAGCAAATTTGGAAAGCTCAGCAGTGGCCACCGGACTGGAAAATGTCAGTTTTCATTCCAATCCCAAAGAAAGGCAATGCCAAAGAATGTTCAAACTACTGTACAGCTGTGCTCATTTCCCATGCTAGTAAGGTTATGCTCAAATCCTTCAAGCTAGGCCTCAGCAGTACATGAACCAAAAACTTCCAGATGTACAAGCTGGGTTTAGAAAAGGCAGAGGAACCAGAGATCAAATTGCCAACATGCACTGGATCATAGAAAAAGCAACAGAATTCCAGAAAAGCATAAACTTTTGCTTCATTGACTACACTAAAGTCTTGACTTTGGTACTAAGTCATGTACCGACTCTTTGTGACCCCATGAGCTGTAGCCTGCCAGGCTCCTCTGTCCATGGGATTTTCCAGGAAAAGATATCAAAGTGGGTTACCATTTCCTCCTCCAGGGGATCTTCCCAACCCACGGATCGAATCCATATCTCTATGTCTCCTGCATTGGCAGGCGGGTTCTTTACTACTGGTGCCACCAGTCTGCTTTTTGTTGACTGTGGGGATCACAACAAATTGTGGAAAATGTTTCCCTGGTGGCTTAGACAGTAAGGAATCTGCCCACAATGCAGGAGACCCAGGTTCAATCCCTGGGTCGGAAAGATCCCCTGGAGAAGGGAATGGCGCCCACTCCAGTACTCTTGCCTAGAGAATTCCATGGACAGAGGAGCCTGATAAGCTATGGTCCATGGGCTCTCAAACACAGGTGAGACACAACTGAGTGACTCACACACACACTTAAGGAGATGGGAATACCAGACCACCTTGTTTCCTGAGAAATCTGTATGCAGGTCAAGAAGAAACAGCTAGAATCCTACATGGAACAAATGACTGGTTCAAAATTGGGAAAGGAGTAAGACGAGGCTGTATATTGTCACCCTGCTTATTTAACTTATATATAGAGTAAGTAAGTGTTAGTTGCTCAGTCGTGCCCGACTCATTGCTATCCCACAGACTGCAGCCCACCAGGCTCCTGTGTCCATGAGATTTCCAGGCAAGGATACTGAAGTGGGTTGCCATTTCCTTCTCCAGGGGATCTTCCCGACCCAGTAATTGAACCCAGGTCTCCTGCACTGCAGGCAGGTTCTTTACAGACTGAACTATAAGGGAAGCACATATTTAGAGTACATCATGTGAAATGCCAGGCTGGAGAAAGGAGAGTGAAAAAGCTGGCTTAAAATTCAACATTCAAAAAACTAAGATCATGGCATCCAGTCCCATCACTTCAAGGCAAATAGAAGGGGCAAAAGTGGAAACAGTGACAGACTTTATTTTCTTGGGCTCCAAAATCACTGCAGATGGTAACTGCAGCCATGAAATTAGAAGACACTTGCTTCTTGGAAGAAAAGCTATGACAAATCTAGACAGCATATTAAAAAGCAGAGATATCACTTTGCCAACAAAGCTCTGCATAGTCAAAGCTATGGTTTTTCCAGTAGTCATGTACGGATGTGACAGTTGGACCATAAAGGAGGCTGAGTGCCAAAGAACTGACGCTTTTGAACTGTGGTGTTGGAGAAGACTCTGGAGAGTCCCTTGGACTACAGGGAGACCAAACCAGTCAACTCTAAGGAAAATCAACCTGAATAGTCACTGGAAGGACTGATGCTGAAGCTGAAGTTCTAATACTTTGGCTACCTGATGTAAAGAGCCGACTCACTGGAATAGACCCTGATGATGGAAAGATTGAAGGCAAAAGGAGAAGAAGATGAGAAAGGATGAGATGGTTGGATGGCATCACTGACTCAATGAACATGAATTTGAGCAAACCCTGGGAGACAGTGAAGGACAGGGAAGGCTGGCGTGCTGCAGTCCATGAGGTCGCAGAGTTGAACATGATTTTGCGACTCAACTACAATGCTAGTGTACTCTACATGTATTAAGCAAGTAGGGGCTTCTCAAATAAAGAAAAAACAGTCTTATTTGGGTTTATAAATAATAAAGATGATTTAAAAAGTTAAAAATTGAGCTTAAAAAACACAACCCAAACCACCTGTTTTTAAAAGTCACACCAGCCGTCTACTTCTAAAAAACCCTTATCAAAGCTATTTCTTCAAACCCAACATTTACTAATTCAACAGATGGGTTTTTAAAATGAGGAATGTAATTTTACTTTCAACTCACTGATTATATACTCAACTGGCAGCTTTAAAAAAATAATTTTAGAATACACGAAGACTTGAATTAAACCATTCTCAGCATTTTCCCAGGATTGTTTGCTAACTGGCTTGTTTTTATTTATATATGAGCTTTTATATGTCTACCACAGGTAGTACACAGAAATAATTATTTGCAACTATAAAACCTATCAAGTAAACGCCCAATGTAACATCATTGCTTTTTCTTTCTCTTATAAGAATCATTACTGTGAATGCGAACTCGCTGGTATACAGAGGATGCTATTTTCATGCTGTCTTTCTTTGTAAATGTCTTCTCTACTGCTCCAGGTTTCCAAAGTAACAACTGTGCGTCTTCTCCTCCAGTTAGCAAAGAATCATCCTGCATATTCCAACAGAAGGACCGGACTGTAGCAGCATGCCCTCCTTGAAGGCTGGTCACATGGACCAATCCTGATGTCATACAGCTCATTATGTGAATGATTCCTGTGTTTGTCCCTCCAACAACAAATAATTTGTCTGTCTTTTCATGATATAGGCCACCAATCAAATAGTCCAAAATCCCTTCTTTCACGTTAATTACTTCTCTGACATCTGGAATGTTCAAACATGTAATTGGTTCATCTGTATCCAGATGATTAAGATCCCACCAACAAAATCCCTCATCATGTGTCATGCAGTAAATCTGTTTATAATCTTTCCCAGACCAACCAATAAAGCTTACTGATGAAACTGAGTTACAGGTTGTGACCAGTGCATCGTCTTCATTATCTGCGCTAATATCAAATACATTTACCAGGCCATCAGTTGAACCTGAGACTACCATGTTTGGATTACTGGGATGGAAACATACTTGAGTGATATCATCACTATGTGTCTCTGAATATGCACCAAGTGGCTCTTTGGTAGTAGACAAGTCCTGAGAATTAATTCTGGCATCCCAAAATACCAACAATGCATCATCATCAACTTTTTCTGTACCAGCACAAATGACATGATCATTAGAACTGATATCAAAACTGATAAAAATATTGGAAGGGTAACCCTTGAACAGCTGGACAGGCTTTCCGCTGGCCAGTCGAGCATCCCAACACTTTACAGTGCCATCAGTGCATGAGGAATACACACTGTCATGGGAATTTGCAAACTTGACTCCATTAAGTCCAGGACATCCTCTAAATTCTCGTATTACATTTAACCTTTCTTTATCATATATTCTGATTGATCCATTAGAACATAAAACAGCAACCAAGCTTCCTTTTTCTGTTTGTACAGTCTTTGATGTGTCTATGCCAAGCAGGTAAGTAGGCTCTTTAGTTTCTGAGGAACGTTTAACAATGTTCAAGTTGGCAAATTGTTCTTCAATCTTCTCCATATCAGGAGTGCATCCAAGGGTAGCAAAAATCTGTAATAAAAACAAAAATTGAAATTAAACCCAAAGCGTCTCTACATTGTAATTAAATCAAGAACATTTCCCTCTGAGAGCTGGCACAAGAAAACAGAAATAAAATCTAATATTTTAATCATTCCCCTACCATGATGTAACTAAAACTCAGCTGCTTCCTTGTAATTCAACCACTTTTTATATACTGAATCTACTGCCAGTAAGAGATTATAAAAATGTATGTACATGTACATACATTGCTTAGTAATTCCTTTCAGCTCAAACCTAATTATTGGTCCTACTCATGGTCCTCAGCATTAGCCAGGATCTCTACTTTGGGATCATCTTCTCCTGGCCCCAGCTACCTTATACAGTTATAGAATCTAATAATGTTGGCAGAAAAATAGTCCCTCAAAGATGTTCATGCCTTCATCCCAGGAACCTATGAATATGTTAGGTTACATGGCAAAGATGAATTGAGGTTGTAAATGGAATTAAGGTTGCTAATTAGTTGATATTAAAATAGATTATTGAGGATTATCTGGGTGAACCCAAAGTAATCACCAGTGCCCTTAAAAGTAGAAGCAGGCGGAATATGAGAATCAATGGGAGATGTTCCTGTGGAAGAAAGGTCAGAGAGATACATTACAGATTTGGGCGAGGGAAGCCAATAATTGGGTGGCCTCTAGAGAGTGGAAGAGGCAAAGAAATAGCTTCCTTTAGAGCCTCCACGTGAAAGTGCAACCCTGCTGATCCTTGATTTTAGCCCAGTGAGACCCACTTTGAACTTCTGACTTCCAGAGCTATAAAAAAATTTATGTCATTTCAAGCCACCAATTTTGCAGTAATTTGTTACAGCAGTGATTAAAAAAAAAAAACTAATAGAGGTACCCAGTAGGAATTGCAGAGATGTGCTTCTCAGGCAGGAGCAGCTTGCAAATGGTGGAGCTGGAATTTGAACCCAGGGATTTTGGCTTCAGGAACGGTGACCTTTACCACCACACTAGATTGCTTCTCAATGGTAGGTTGTATATAGAAGAAGTTTCAGGCCAGAAAAAGATGCATAAAGTCTAGTGACTTTATCCCAAGTTTTTCTATCTTGGTTTCACCAAATGAATATTCTTGCCAGCCTCACAAATTCACATTTTCATTCTTAAGGTGAAATGCTTTTTTTTTTCTGTTGCTTTAGTGATAGCTTTTTAGCTGTCTTTTCATCTTTACAAGGAGAAATGAATATGAACTCAAGAGTGGTTAGAAAGATTAACTGAAATAATGTGTCTGGCAGATCATGGTGCACATTCAACAAATGTTACATAAAAATGACCAGGATTACCATTACCAATAACACTAACACCACATGGTGGAGAATTCAAACCATCAGAGTGGCTCCAAACAGCACAATTAAACCAACAGGCAAAATATATTAAAAGTTGGATTGAGGTTCAAAAGAAGAATAAGCATCTTCTCCAACTTTAAATTTTGAATACTTTAAAACTTACAAAAGTTGAAAGAATAGTACAATGGACACCCACACACATACACACAGTCTTTCACCTCCGAGGATCACCAACTTGCTTTCTTCTATCTCTATAAACACAAACACACGCATTTTTGATGAGCTATTTGAAAGTGAACTGCAGACAAAATATCATTTCACTTCTAAATACTTTGACACAGAGAACCTCCCCAATCTTCTGTTTTCTTAACACTGAATTTTTTGAAAAGTCCGGCCAGTTGTCTCATAAAATGTCCTATATTCTAGATTTTTCTAATTGTCTTCTCTTTGAGATTAGATTCCAGTTTAACATTGTTATCAGGGATACAGTTTATGTGATGCTGCTGCTACTGCTGCTGCTAAGTCACTTCAGTCGTGTCTGACTCTGTGCGACCCCATAGACAGCAGCCCACCAGGTTCCCCCGTCCCTGGGATTCTCCAGGCAAGAATGCTGGAGTGGGTTGCCATTTCCTTCTCCAATGCATGAAAGTGAAAAGTGAAAGTGAAGTCGCTCAGTTGTGTCCGACTCTTCGCGACCCCGTGGACTGCAGCCCACCAGGCTCCTCCGTCCATGGATTTTCCAGGCAAGAGTGCTGGCGTGGGGGGCCATCGCCTTCTCCGTTACGTGATGCTGGGGACTTCTTATTGCATCACATCACAGAGGCTCATAATAACAACTGTGATCACTTCCTTAAGTTGTTGGTGCTCAAACTGTCTCTGACCTGACCACTGAGAAACTCCTTAGGCCAGCTTCTGTGTGCTTTTGATATGTCATTATCACAATTAGGCTGTAAGTCCCTGCACGGAACAACTCTGTATAAGAATAAGCTAAGTCTGAAAATGCTGAGCTTTAAGTATTCAGAGACTAGAAGACCATTTACCTCCAGAGCATAACTGTTGGTTTTAAAACCAGATAGGTTAAATGGCCTTCTCTCCTTGAACGCGTCATGCTTCTGTCTCAGGACTGCGGCAGTAGCTGCTTCTCTGTCTGGAATACTATCTATACATTTTTTGTGTGAGTAACTCCTGCCTGTTATTCAGGTCTCAATATGTTACCTCCCCAGAGAGAACTTCCCTGATCAACCAACCTAAAGTGGCCGGTCACTCCCTATCATATTGCCCATTTTGTTAAATAAAAAATTAAAAATGCTTTAATTATGAACTATTTCAAATGTACAAAGAAGTGTAGAAAAAAGGAAACATACTCAAATACTGTATTACCTAGATTTAACAGATGTTAACATTTTGCCACATTTGCCTCAGTTTTTTATTTAAACAAATGAAACGACAGATACAACTTCTATGATTAAGAAATTCTAAAAATGGCATCACATTTATATGTATCTTTGCTACAATTTGCTCTTTTCACTCAATATTTTTGAAAAACTTGATTTTACCTGACTTTCTTGCTTTTTTGTTATCAATATGGTTGCTGAATCAATGAATGAATAATTGATTCAGCTTTCATGCATAAAGAGCTGAAGAGCTCCAGGAGAAGCAGAATAAACCTAAAATGATATGTCATATGTCTGTATGTTTGCAGGGAGAGCTCTGCTTATGGAAATTAGTAACATAATGGCATTCTTTAGCAGTACTTTAAATAAAGCACAAAAAGGAAATAAAAAGACTTTATATTTGTGAAAGAAACATTATTTAACATAATTTTTTTTTTTTACTACAAGCTATTCAACTACGTCCTAAAACGTGTGTTCACTTTAAGAGTATACTGCCTACACACTTCAAGTAAAAAATCCTTCTAAATTCCAGATAAAAAACAACTACCCATTCTTGAAATAATCAAAGTGTTAATAAGATTACAAAAGAAACAATTCTTTGCTACTGTTTCATATTGATCTCTGCATATGAAATATCAGATTGATGAGAATTTTAAACAATAAGGAAGTTGAATGCAACTTTTAAGTTAACAGTAAGTTATAGCACTATGGCTGTGCACTGCTACCCCCAAGCAATACAGCCGTGCTGTACTCCTCCCCTAACAGTGTTGCCCAGAGTCTGTTTCGCATTGGAACAGTCCCCTGCAAGGCTTTAATCCAAAGGATTCTGGGATCGATGCAGGCAGAGTGGGCCCCAGATGGAATGCTACAGCAAACCAACATTTTAAGACAGCAGTAATGGTAACAATCTCACTAGTGTTCCACCTGACACACTGTTTAAATGAAGTATAGTGCTTCAAAAAAAGAGAAAGATATTAGAAGACAGGTAGATCCCACAATGCTCTCAATATTATAGAGTTTATATTCATTTGTCCACAGGCACAAATATTACTTTAATCTCCTTGGGAAAAGATGAAAACCTCTGACTTACGTTTTAACACATTAATATGCCTATGCAAATGAGCCATATTTGAAATATAGCTTCCAAGGTTACACAGTTAATCTTAATTTTACATACTAATGAATCACTGTAAAATGATTAATAAACCTTTTTACTTCTATGTATGCCCTTATCTGAAGGTTGTTTTTTTTTGGCATGATCCTCTTCCCACTGTCAAGATAAGCCATAGTCTCTCTTTTCTTCTCACTCAGTAACCTCACTGAAATTCATGTTTTCAAGTGCCACCTACATGCCAATGAGCTCATCTATTTACAAGTCCATTTTTCCAAGTGTCAACTAGCCATCTCTCCTTGAATCCCACTACACCTCCAAGTTAAACTGATTATTTATGCTTCCCCTCCATGAAACATTCTCCTTAAAAATAAAACCAAATTATGCTTTTCGATGTTCTCCATGTTGGTCGATGGTATTGGCACCATAACAACACTCTCATCTACTCAGTTACCTAAGCCAGAATCTCTGGGGAATATCCAGTTCTCCTACTCAGGCTCTCATCCAATCCCTTTTCAAATCTTTTGCTGCAGGCTACTAACTGAAGTATAAGGTTCAATCTATTTCTGGAGATCAAAACAATATTGACAACTTCACACGGTTCAACCTAACAAAAATGTATAAAGAGAACAAATAAGATTAACCATAATTTTAATATTTTCTCCATTTGTTTCTGTTAGATACATAAAAGGAAGCTAAGTTAGCATTTTAGATCTCAACAGGCTAGTGAGAGCTGAGGACGCCTTTCTTATACTAATGCACACACACAAATGAAAAAGGGCACAAATAGAAAAGAACAGAAAAGAATACTGAAGCAAAGAATAGGGAGGAGAAAAGAAGAGAAATGAAGATAAGCCCAAAGAGAACAGAACAGAAAAGAGAAGGGAAGGCAGTTACTGCCACCACCTCTTAATTCACACTGCACTTTGTACTTTCCCAATACTGAGATGAGACAAGGAGGAAAAGTCCAGATAAAGGAAGTTCAGCAGAGTCTAAAGCCGTGTTCGCTAAAAAGTTTTCATTAAGCCATCTTGAAACACATTAGATAGAAAATGCTCATTAATCTCTAATCTGAGGAACAGTCCTTAGATAACAGAGAGCTGATTTACTTGTTAACAACATCCCTAAACATTAAGTATTTCTTCTGGGGCTTTTGCCTTAGTAAGATTTAAGTAATCTTTATCAATCAAAATGTTATTTTACTTCCTATTAAAATAAACCCAACAAAGTGTTATTTCTATATATAAAGTACATTCAAAATACATCAAACTGCAATTAGGCATTCCTCTTATTCTTGAATTGACCAAGTTTGAATATGAAATCTAAAGGACACCCTCACTTCACTTCAGTTCAGTTCAGTCGCTCAGTCGTGTCCGACTCTTTGCGACCCCATGAATCGCAGCACGCCAGGCCTCCCTGTCTGTCACCATCTCCCAGAGTTCACTCAGACTCACGTCCATGGAGTCCATGATGCCATCCAGCCACCTCATCCTCTGTCGTCCCCTTCTCCTCCTGCCCCCAATCCCTCCCAGCATCAGAGTCTTTTCCAATGAGTCAACTCTTCGCATGAGGTGGCCAAAGTACTGGAGCTTCAGCTTCAGCATCATTCCTTCCAAAGAAATCCCAGGGTTGATCTCCTTCAGAATGGACTGGTTGGATCTCCTGGCAGTCCAAGGGACTCTCAAGAGTCTTCTCCAACACCACAGTTCAAAGGCATCAATTCTTCAGCACTCAGCCTTCTTCACAGTCCAACTCTCACATCCATACATGACCACAGGAAAAACCATAGCCTTGACTAGACGGACCTTAGTTGGCAAAGTAATGTCTCTGCTTTTGAATATGCTATCTAGGTTGGTCATAACGTTCCTTCCAAGGAGTAAGCGTCTTTTAATTTCATGGCTGCAGTCACTATCTGCAGTGATTTTGGAGCCCAAAAAAATAAAGTCTGACACTGTTTCCACTGTTTCCCCATCTATTTCCCATGAAGTGATGGGACTGGATGCCATGATCTTTGTTTTCTGAATGTTGAGCTTTAAATCAACTTCTTCACTCTCCTCTTTCATTTTCATCAAGAGGCTTTTTAGCTCCTCTTCACTTTCTGCCATAAGGGTGGTGTCATCTGCATATCTGAGGTTATTGATATTTCTCCTGGCAATCTTGATTCAAGCTTGTGTTTCTTCCAGTCCAGCCTTTCTCATGATGTACTCTGCATAGAAGTTAAATAAGCAGGGTGACAATATACAACCTTGATGTACTCCTTTTCCTATTTGGAACCAGTCTGTTGTTCCATGTCCAGTTCTAACTGTTGCTTCCTGACCTGCATACAGATTTCTCAAGAGGCAGGTTAGGTGGTCTGGTATTCCCATCTCTTTCAGAATTTTCCACAGTTGATTGTGATCCACACAGTCAAAGGCTTTGGCATAGTCAATAAAGCAGAAATAGATGTTTTTCTGGAACTCTCTTGCTTTCTCCATGATGCAGCGGATGTTGGCAATTTGATCTCTGGTTCCTCTGCCTTTTCTAAAACCAGCTTGAACATCAGGGAGTTCACGGTTCACATATTGCTGAAGCCTGGCTTGGAGAATTTTGAGCATTACTTTAATAGCATGTGAGATGAGTGCAACTGTGCAGTTGTTTGAGCATTCTTTGGCATTGCCTTTCTTAGGGATTGGAATGAAAACTGACCTTTTCCAGTCTTGTGACCACTGCTGAGTTTTCCAAATTTGCTGGCATATTGAGTGCAGCACTTTCACAGCATCATCTTTCAGGATCTGAAACAGCTCAACTGAAATTCCATCACCTCCACTAGCTTTGTTTGTAGTGATGCTTCCTAAGGCCCACTTGACTTCACATTCCAAGATGTCTGGCTCTAGATTAGTGATCACATCATCATCATTATCTGGGTCATGAAGATCTTTTTGTATAGTTCTTCCATGTATTCCTGCCACCTCTTCTTAATATCTTCTGCTTCTGTTAGGTCCATACCATTTCTGTCCTTTATTGAGCCCATTTTGCATGAAATGTTCCCTTGGTATCTCTAATTTTCTTGAAGAGATCTCTAGTCTTTCCCATTCTGTTCTTTTCCTCTATTTCTTTGCATTGATCACTGTGGAAGCCTTTCTTATCTCTTCTTGCTATTCTTTGGAACTCTGCATTCACATGCTTATATCTTTCCTTTTCTCCTTTGCTTTTCGCCTCTCTTCTTTTCACAGCTATTTGTAAAGCCTCCCCAGACAGCCATTTTGCTTTTTTGCATTTCTTTTCCATGGGGATGGTCTTGATCCCTGTCTTCTGTACACTGTCACGAACCTCATTCCATAGTTCATCAGGTACTCTTATCTATCAGATCTAGGCCCTTAAATCTATTTCTCACTTCCACTGTATAATCATAAGGGATTTGATTTAGGTCATACCTGAATGGTCTAGCAGTTTTCCTTACTTTCTTCAATTTGAGTCTGAATTTGGTAATAAGGAGTTCATGATCTGAGCCACAGTCAGCCCCTGGTCTTGTTTTTGCTGACTGTATAGAGCTTCTCCATCTGTGGCTGCAAAGAATATAATCAATCTGATTTCGGTGTTGACCATCTGGTGATGTCCATGTGTACAGTCTTCCCTTGTGTGGTTGGAAGAGGGTGTTTGCTATGACCAGTGCATTTTCTTGGCAAAACTCTGTTAGTCTTTGCCCTGCTTCATTCCGTATTCCAAGGCCAAATTTGCCTGTTACTCCATGTGTTTCTTGACTTCCTACTTTGGCATTCCAGTCCCCTATAATGAAAAGGACATCTTTTGGGGGTGTTAGTTCTAAAAGGTCTTGTAGGTCTTTATAAAACCGTTCAACTTCAGTTTCTTCAGCGTTACTGGTTGGGGCATAGACTTGGATAACTATGATATTGAATGGTTTGCCTTGGAGACGAATAGAGATCATTCTGTCATTTTTGAGATTGCATCCAAGTACTGCATTTCGGACTCTTTTGTTGACCATGATGGCTACTCCATTTCTTCTGAGGGATTCCTGCCTGCAGTAGTAGATATAATGGTCATCTGAGTTAAATGCACCCATTCCAGTCCATTTTAGTTGGCTGATTCCTAGAATGTTGACATTCACCCTTGCCATCTCTTGTTTGACCACTTCCAATTTGCCTTGATTCATGGACCTGACATTCCAGGTTCCTATGCAATATTGCTCTTTACAGCATCGGACCTTGCTTCTATCACCAGTCACATCCACAACTGGGTATTGTTTTCGCTTTCGCTCCGTCCCTTCATTCTTTCTGCAGTTATTTCTCCACTGATCTCCAGTAGCATATTGGGCACCTAATGACCTGGGGAGTTCCTCTTTTGGTATCCTATCATTTTGCTTTTTCTAAATAATTCCATAATGGAAATGAAAGTCGCTCAGTTGTGTCCAACTCTTTGTGACCCCATGGACTATACAGTCCATGAAATTCTTCAGGCCAGAGTACTGGAGTGGGTAGCCTTTCCCTTCTCTAGGGGATCTTCCCAACCCAGGGATAGAACCCAGGTCTCCTGCATCGCAGGCGTATTCTTTACCAGCTGAGCCACAAGGGAAGGTGATAATGGAAGAGGAAGTAGCTTTCTTTCCCATTTAAACAAGATGAAATAAAGTATTAAAATAAAACACACATTTTATACCTATTTAGAAACTATTGATTACAAAAGGCAGTATACTAAAAATCTTTGGCCATGTATTATTGTGTAGGAATTCAGAAATGAGGAGCATGTTTAGAAATAGATGCATTTCTATCTTTCTGGTATGAATGTTCATCATACTTGAAAGATTTGACAACATAAGCAACAAATACTACTACATTTTTCTACTACAGAATAACAGTTGTATTTAAACTATATGTTGGATAAAGGACTCGTTTTCTTTTGAAACAATTTATCAGACTTGGGTCAGAAAACCAAATTCCCCACAGCTGATACTTAATATTGCCCATTGACCACAGGGAACTCTGATGACCGTAAAATGCAGAGATTCAGCTAATGTCCTAAATGTAGGGAGAAGCTAAATGAGAAAAGTCATTCAGAGATGGTCTTTAACAACAACACAGTCCACATTAATAATGTAACGACAATAATACTGAAACAACTAGCAAGGTGGGCTAGGACGACAGAGGCTTGTAGAAAAGAAAACAATCATAATTAGAGTTCAACAAATGCTAGACTGTGTGCTGGAAACTTACATCTAGTATTTTTTTTAAATCTTAATCATTTAACCCTATGAAATAGGCATTTTTATCACCATTTTACAGAAGAAACTGAAGCTCAGAAAAACTGAGTAACTTGCCAATGCTTTCACAGGTAATAAGCAGAAAATACAGGGAGAGTTTGATCTGAAACTCAAACTGTAACTTCAAAACCTGTGAACCTGTCTTCATTTCAATTCTATGCTATTCTTCTTCTGTGTAAGTACTAAAATATTAGTGTTGACTTTAATTAAAGAATATGCCTATTAGGCTTTGAGAGGAGGAATTACACATCAGCATAAGCAGATGGAGAAAAAAGGGAGCAAGATGATTGCAAACACACACACCAACATGGAAAAAGGCTATAGTAAGTGAAAGTGAAAGTGAAGTCGCTCAGTCATGTCTGACTCTTTGCGACCCCGTGGACTGTAGCCCAGCAGGCTCCTCCGTCCATGGGATTCTCCAGGCAAGAATACTGGAGTGGGTTGCCATTTCCTTCTCCAGGGGATATTCCTGACCCAGGGATCAAACCCAGGTCTCCTGCATTGCAGGCAGATGGTTTAACCTCTGAGCCACCAGGGAAGCCTGATACTGAACCACTGGCTAAAATCCATGAGCCTTATTCTTCTACCATGAAAATCAAGAGTGGACAAAGTGCTGCTCTGAGCTTAGAAGGGGACAAATTTACTCTTTTCCATCCCAGCTGGACACACATCAGAATTCTCTGGAGCTCAAAAACACAAAACTGGCCATTCTCCCCCACCCCTAACTACCAAGTTAGAATTCCTGTTTAAGAGGGAGTGGACCTTTATTTTAAAGAGATTTGTATAGATTTTGTTGAGAACTGCAGATTGAGTCATTCATTAGCTCACACTAAGAACTTTGGCAGGTATTTCACATACATTTTTCTATGTTTTATGACTGAATTCAGACAGGTTTAGTCACAGAAACTATATGGTGGACAGGAGAGAGGAAGAGCTCACCACAGGGAGATTCTAAAAGCCTGCCTGTCCAGTGTTCTTGCCCATCCTGATGTCTTCTCACCTTGCCACTCTTCCTACTGGGCCCTCTGACTCTTCCAAATTAAGTTACAGGTGAATCCTCCGTTAGCTAAGTACAGAGCAACACAGACATGTGCACAGAACCTCACTGGAGCCCCCCCTGTCCCCAAAAAAGATTTTTATTTTTCTATTTTTGTCACCACAAGTTCCTTGTAAACATAAAACTTTTGTAATTTGAACAAAAACCAAACCCATAATTCTCTCCTAGGATGAGTTTGATGCCGTAAGGATAATACCAAGTAAGTGCACAAATGCCACAAGATGCAAAATAAACTGAAAACGGTCATTCTTCCTGAAATTTCTCTTAAAACAGCAGAGAAGTAAAAGCAATGCTGCCACCTAGTAACCATCACTTTTCATTTTTTGGGGTCCCATTTTTAATCACAGACTTTGTATGGACTAGGGAATAGTAAAAGAACCCCTATGCAACCTGTTATCCACCACAATTACACTCCTCAAAAGTTATTATTAGGGGCAGAGGGGTCATTTATATATCATATTTTATTTGAAGGGCAATTAGGAAAGTCTAGAGGCCATCTAGTATGAGGGAAACCCTCCAACCACCCCTCTTCCCTCTCCATGTGGCATCAACATGGTTTCGGGGTTGACCACAGGCCCAGAACTGAATTCTGATTAACCTAATCATAGCAATGCCATTCCTTTTAACCTGTAATTGGTAAAGAAATCTTACATTTTTGCCAATTCAACACATGTATCCCCCTCTCAACTATAATCTGTTCACATGTGAAACACAAATTCGAAAGTGCACCCAATCCAACCAATGGAAAGAACTTTTATTCCATGTTTATAAGATTCAGCATTTCCTGACTATTTAAGTAAATTTGCAGTAGAGTTTTTGTTAATGCAGTCAGAACCACCCAAACTAATTAGAGATAAAGTCTTGGGTTTTATTACCAAGACTTCATTGTTCATTATTCTGACTTAATGTAAGAGGTTTCTAAAAGAAAGACTTAGGAAATGTATTTTAAAAAGTTAAATTTCACTCATTTTAAAGAGAGGGATTTTGAAAATTTGTTCCCTTTAGAACATTCTATCCTCTCCCTTTCCTATCTTTTTACTTGTTTGTTTGTTGTTTTTTCCCAAAAATAAAAGGGAAAAAATAGGATACAAAAAGGAATTGTCAGAAGACTATAAAAATCTATGCCAAGTAATACTGGTAGGATCCTTGATTCTAAAGACATCAACAACAACAACAAAAAATGAACCACTGAAATGATACAATATTTTAAAACTTAATATAAAACTCTATCTGCTAAGTTTCTGTGTATTTTTAAATTAATCTATTTTTGAATATCTAAAATAGCCCCATATCAAACATATCAAATTGAGTGAGTGTTTTTTTAAGATTGTTTCATTTCATAATGAAAAACACATTTCTAAACAGCAAATGAACTTCAATATGTTTTAGAAGAGAATATACTTTCACTGAAGTGAAACTCAAGTTCTCAGTCAACTTCTCCAAGATTCTCTAAGTGAAAGTGAAGTCACGCAGTCATGCCCGACTCTTTGCGACCCCATGGACAGTAGCCTGCACCAAGCTCCTCCATCCATGGGGTTTTCAAGGTAAGAGTACTGGAGTGGGTTGCCATTTCCTTCTCCAGGGAATCTTCCCAACCCAGGGATCAAACCCAGGTCTCTCACTGAGCCATCAGGGAAGTTAGGTACCAATTAGAGAGGCTTAATATCTATCCTATTAAAAATACCCTTTGATCTCCTTGGAAAAATGGCCTGAATCTAGGTCTCAGACAGGGAAACTAGAAGATGAGCCTAAAGCAACAAATAGTGCCCAAAAGTAAAGAAGTGATTAAAAAAAAAAAAAGATGCAAGAGCTATGATCTCCCACTGGTCACTCTAGACCAATTTGAGCAGCAAAATAACACTGGGTTATAACCTAAAGAATAAGATAAAAAAGAATAAATAGCCATGAATCCATATTGATAAAAATAAATGACTCTCCTCTCCTGGAGTATAGGCTGGACTTAATTATTTGCTTCCAAAGAACAGAGTAAGGAAAGAGTAAAAAGACTTTAACTAGAGAAAACCAGAAGATACCGCCTTAAAAAACCAATCAAGGTTAATATCAGTTCAGTCAGTTCAGTTCAGTCGCTCAGTTGTGTTCAACTCTTTGCGACCCCATGAATCGCAGCACGCCAGGCCTCCCTGTCCATCACCATCTCCCGGAGTTCACCCAGACTCATGTCCATCGAGTCCGTGATGCCATCCAGCCATCTCATCCTCAGTCGTCCCCTTCTCCTCCTGCCCTCAATCCTTCCCAGCATCAGAGTCTTTTCCAATGAGTCAACTCTTCGCATGAGGTGGCCAAAGTACTGGAGCTTCAGCTTCAGCATCATTCCTTCCAAAGAAATCCCAGGGTTGATCTCCTTCAGAATGGACTGGTTGGATCTCCTTGCAGTCTCCTTGGGACTCTCAAGAGTCTTCTCCACCACCATAGTTCAAAAGCATCAATTCTTCGGCGCTCAGCCTTCTTCACAGTGCAACTCTCACATCCATACATGACCACAGGAAAAACCATAGCCTTGACTAGACGGACCTTAGTCGGCAAAGTAATTTCTCTGCTTTTGGTTAACATCACTGGTGGTAAATTATGTTGATGTCACTTGCCCCCTGATGTGATGTGATGACATTCTGTGACATTCTTCTCAAAACTTCACGTGTGTCTGAGTGCTAAGTCACTTCAGTTGTGTCCGACTCTGCAACCCTATGGACTGTAGCCCACTGGTTTTCTCTGTCTATGGGATTCTACAGGCAAGAATACTGGGGTAGGCTGCCATGCCCTCCTTCAGGGGATCTTCCCAACCCCAGGGTTGAACTTGTGTCTCCTGCAGCTCCTGCACTGCTGGCAGATTCTTTTTTTTTTTTTAATTGGAGGCTAATTACTTCACAGTGTTGTAGTGGTTTTGCCATACATTGACATGCAGGCAGATTCTTTACTGCTGAGCCACTGGGGAAGCCCCCCAAATTCATAACCCCAGTCTATTCTTGGGAAAACATCAAACTCAACTGAGGGACAACCTATAAATATGTGGCTAGTACTCTTCAAGTTTCAAACCCATGAAAAAGAAGGAAGGTCTGAGAGATTGGTGGTATTCTTGATTAGATTAGTGGTATTCTTGATTAGATTCTTAACCAAAAATAGAAATCAGTGGGAAAACCAGTTAAATCCAGATAAATTCTGTACTTTAGTTAATAGTATTATACCAGTGTTAATTCTGGTTTTGACAAATGTATCATGGCTATGTGAAGGGTACAGAAGGGTGAAGGAGGGCTGCCTACTATATTTCCAAGGTCTCCACACTGAGTTTAAGACATGAGAAGCAGCCCACAGGAACAGATATATCTGGGATTTGGTACAGGACATTCATGGGATCCCAGAAGGGAAAAGAGTCCAGGTTCCCCAGCAAAGATTGCCTCAGCCCTAGCCTGTGATGACTTTTTGCCAGTAGTAGTGAAGCAATGGTTTTATTTGGGTCAGGTGATCAAAAGGTGATGCCTTCTTCACCTTCTCTTCATCCACCTGCTGGCTGGATGCAGAGGATTCCAAGGCCCTGAAGAATGGTTGAGTCAAGCTTCCCTGGTGGTGCAGTGGATAGGAATCCACTTGCCAGTGCAGGAATCATGGGTTCGATCCCCGGTCCAGGAGGATCCCACAAGCCACAGAGCAACTAAGCCTGAGTGCCACAACTACTGAAGCCCGCACACTGAGAGTCTGTGCTCTGCAACAAGAGATGCCACCGCAATGAGAAACCCGAGCACTACATGGAAGGCTCAGTGCAACCAAAGAAAAAGAATGGTTGAGTAATAAAATGAAAGGAGTCTGATTCTGCCAATCGCCACAGAAAAACCTACATCTGACTGCATCAATTAATCAGCAATGTGGATGCTACCTGAAACTTTTTAATCTCATTCATCTTTTCTTTGGGTTAACTCAAAGGGACTTTGCAAAGGAACTCATATTAAAGAAACACCTAAATTCTAGCTATTTCTTTCATTTTATGTTTTTGTTAATTAAACCCAAGTTAAATGAAACACTATTCAGAGAAAATATATACTAATAAATATTATATAAAATATATAAATATTATATTTAATAAAATTATTCCTATTAATGCATGCTTCTGTTCATCTTATTTGTATATACACAAGAAAGGTCTTGGAATAAAATGTATTTCAAGTATCTGGAGTGTGTGTGTGTATGTATGTGTGTGTGTATGGAGGGAATATGTTGCCTTCTTTTCAGTACTTTTTCTATATTGTTAAAATTTTTAACGATGATATAATCCCATAAGTACTATATGTTCATTAAACTGGTAAGAAAAGCACAGCTAACATGCAGCTAACCTAGAGGGTGGGATGGGGTGGGAGGTGGGAGGGAGGTTCTGAAAAAGCTGGCTTTTGAACTCAAGTATTCTTGTTCCAGAGCCCTACTACTACTACTAAGTCACTTCAGTCGTGTCTGACTCTGTGCGACCCCATAGACGGCAGCCCACCAGGCTCCCCCGTCCATGGGATTCTCCAGGCAAGAACACTGGAGTGGGTTGCCATTTACTTCTCCAATGCATGAAAGTGAAAAGTGAAAGGGAAGTGGCTCAGTTGTGTCCAACCCTCAGTGGCCCCATGGACTGCAGCCTTCCAGGCTCCTCCGTCCATGGGATTTTCCAGGCAAGAGGACTGGAGTGGGGAACTCCTATACTATACTATCTCTATCGGAAGCGCTTAGCATTTTAGAAATAGGTGTAGGCTATGTTGCTGCTGCTGCTGCTAAGTCGCTTCAGTCATGTCCGACTCTGTGTGACTCCACAGACAGCAGCCCACCAGGCTGCTCGGTTCACAGGATTCCCTGGGCAAGAATACCAGACTGGGTTGCCATTTCCTTCTCTGTAGGCTGTGTTATCTGTATAATAAACATATACTATACTTATTTTTTAAGGGAAGAGGTGTTAGCAGAGAATTTGGAAGAAGTAACTGCTGATATCTCATGACATGTGCTACTGGCAAGGTCGATGGCAAATGGGGAAAATCTAATGGTAGTTACAAAAGTTCTATACTGGACATTAAAGAACAGTCACTCCTATGCATTACCAATACGTCCTAGAGAATATCTTGGGATAAAAAGCAAGCACTGGTTTAATGTCAGGTAAACGTTTCTCAGAAAACTTTCATATAACAAATGTAGCGAAATTTGTGTGTATGTTTTAAACTAACAGAGAATTGGCTTTAAAACAATTTATCAAGAAACCATTTATTTTTTAAATTTTTTTAAAATTTATTTTTAATTGAAGGCTAATTGCTTTACAATACTGGTTTCTGCCACATGTCAACATGAATCAGCCATAGACATACATACATCCCTCCCTCTTGAACCTCCCTCCCTCCTAACTCTCACCCCATCCAACCCTTTCCGTTGTCAAAGAACCATTTGTTTTAAATTGGGCAGAAGTGCTACATATTTAATGGAAGGTATGCTAAACCGACATCTGCTACAATTTCAGTGTAATTTCAAATATCACATTCATTAATGACTGAGACTTAATGTCTTTGTAAATTAATCCTGCTTAGTGAGACTGAATATGCTATTCTTACTCACACGAATGTTCAAGATAACTGGTTGCAGCAACATATGGTACTACATGCATTAAATACACTAAAATTCTTAGGGAGAGCACAGTTTTTAAAGTACAGGAATTTGTTGCCAAGGGAAAGGGGGGAGGGGGGAGGAAGGAATGACACACATACACTCTCTCAAGCAGTATGAAGATTATCCTTCAGCTCCCAGATATAACATTGAAAGTATCTTTTAAAAAAACAGGCATTTTTCTCAGTAACATCTTGAGGTGTCCAGTTTCTCAAGTAAATCTTCCACCCCAAATCCATCCTTTATAGTAAGTCTATGAACACCCAGCTTCTTTCAAGAAGAACAATAAATTGCTTTTGCCTTTCCAGAACAACCAGCTGGTGAACCAAACAGAGAGGAACCAAACTTCCCCAATCACCAGATGTCTTAATTTGGAACAGACAGTAGCAACGTGGAAGAGTTCAAATCTTGAATTGGTACTCTATGTTTACTACCTCTTTTTATAATTCTCAATAGATGCTTTTAAAAATTAAGTAAACGTTCTCTTTAATAACTGTGAAAAGAAAAAGGAAGATAGGAGGGAGAACAAAAAGAATCATGGCTTATAATAGAATGATGGTAACATCAAAGAATCAGTCATTTGAATACTGTTACAGTTGGAAACTGATGAGCAATATCATTAAATCCTTATTCAGTAATTCAGAAATAATTCTTGAATGGCTGACATGACAGGCCTAAAACACAATGGATTTAGCAAAGAACACAGGCAAAGTCCCTGCTCTCAAAAGAGGGTGGTGAAGAGACAGATATAAATAGATATATAGCTGACTATAACAGAAACCGTGCGTGCGTACTAAGGCACCTCAGTCGTGTCCGACTCTGTGAGACTCTGTGAGACCCTGGGGACTATACCCTGCCAGGCTCCCCTGTCCATGGGATTTTCCAGGCAAGAATACTGGAGTGGGTTGCCATTTCCTTCTCCAGGGGATCTTCCCAACCCAAGTATGGAACCCGCATCTCTTATGTCTCCTGCATTGGCAGGGAGGTTCTCTACCACTAGCGCCCCCTGGGAAGTCTTAACGGAAACAGTGATAAATATTATAAAAAATAATGTGTAAGTCAAGACATGAGACAGGAAGTGCCTTTTATTTTAGAATTTTTTTTTGATGTGGACAATTTTTGAAGTCTTTACTGAACTTGTTACAGTATTGCTTCTGTTTTACGTTTTGTTTTTCTGGCCACATGGCACATGGGATCTTAACTTCCTGACCAGGGATGGAACCTGAACCCTTTGCCTTAGAAGGTGAAGTCCTAATCCCTGGACTGTGAGGGGAGTCCCAGGAAGAGCCTTTTAGATTTGGTCATTAGAGGCAAGCTTCTCTCATGAAGTGACATTTGAGCTGAGACCAGAATAAAATTCAGAAGCAAAGTATTGGACCATGTGAGCCAAGAGCCTCCTGGGCAAAGAAAAACAGCAGGTGCGCCAGAGCAGCTAAAGCTGTGTCAGGGAAAGAAAGTGGTAAGGAATTATGGTTGAAGAGGTAGCTGGAGTTAGAGAAGAGCTTTGCAGGCCACAGTGAGGACTTCAGCTTTTACTCTCAGGTAAGGAAGCAAGCCACTGCAGGTTGACAGTGGGTGAGAAACGTTTGTGACCGATTCCTTGGCTGGCTCAGCCTGGAGAACACACCTTTGGGTAAGAATGAGGCAGTGAAAAGCCTTGTTGCACAACTGTGGACAAGAGATACGAAAATAGGGAGAAGTGGTTGGATTGTGGCTGTAATTACGAAAGAGGAATCAACAGAATTTTCTCATTAGACTTCAAGAGGAGTATGAGTAGAGTCAAAGATGGCTCTTAGGTTTCTGACCTCAGGGACAAGGCGGATAGACCGTTGGCATGTTACTTTTAGGATAATTATAAGCATTTAGGACAATTAAAAGATGATTAATTAGATAATCAATCATCCAATTGTTTAAATAGTCTTTATAAACTGTGGAGCCTATGTGCGTGCTAAGTTGCTTCAGTAGTGTCGAACTCTTTGCGACCCCATGGACTGTAGCCCACCAGGCTCCTCTGTCCATGGGATTCTCCAGGCAAGAATACTGGAGCAGGTTGCCATGCCCTCCTCCAGGGGATCTTCCTGACCCAGGGAAATCTGCATCTCTTATGTTTCCTGCATTCGCAGGCACGTTCTTTATCACGTCCTTTATCACTGCGCCACCTGGGAAGCTCATAAATTGTGTATAGAGTTATACACAGCAAAGAAACCAGAAACCAGAAAGCCACAAACCACCAGTACATGCAACAAGGTGGATGAACCTCAGAACTGTTTAATGATAGAAGCCTGGCACAACAGGGTGCTACAGGATTTCACTGATGGAAAGTTTAAGAACAGAAAAAACAAATCTGTAATGGTAGCAACTGGAATACTGCTTATCTTTTGGTGGGATCCAGACTGAGAAAGAGAGCAAGAGGACTTTTGAGTGGTGATTATACACAGATGTGTACAAATTTGAAAAAACAAGCCATCATGGAGGAGAATGACCTTTGGCCTCCATCAAGATTCTCATTCTGAGTAAAAAGGAACAAGTCTACTGCTGGTGGAGAAAGGGTGAGGTGAGAAATCCCCTATCTGGCACAGCACAGCAGTGCCTGCCTAAAGTTATGAGTGGAGGAGGGACAATGAGGAAAGCCCTCCAGCATCCCAACACTGCAGGCTCAGTCCCTAAGTCGTGTCTGACTCTTTGCAACCCCATGGACTGTAGCCCACCAGGCTCCTCTGTCCATAGCATTTTTCAGGCAAGAATATTGGAGTGGATTGTCATACCCTCGTTCAGGGGATCTTTCTACCCTAGGGATTGAAGCTGCATGTCCCACCTTGGCAGGCGGATTCTTTACCACTGAGCCACCTGGGAAATCCCATGGACAGAGAAGCCTAGTGGGCTACAGTCAATGGGGTTGCAAAAGAGCTGGACAAGACTTAGCAACTAAACAACAACATACTAACTTACAACCCAACACTGTGGTGGCTTATGAATATCAGATAAAGGAGAGGTCTGAACAAGGACTATTAATTCATTTAAAATTGTCATAAACCTAAATGTGAGGGCAAGAACTACAAAACTTCTAGGAAAGAAGTAGAGAAGTTATGACCCTGGGTTAGGTGAAGATTTCTTAGAATACAAAAGCACAAACCAGCAAAGAAAAGGTTGACTTAATTAAAATTTAAAACTTTTGTTTTCTGAAAATTGGTTAAGAAAATAAAATGTCAATCTAAAAGAAGTGAAGCTCAAGTTACCAGAAATCAAGTTTATTTGGGAACAGTAGAGAAACTGCAATTCGGGACACCAAGCTGTAGCAAATTACAGACAAGCCTGTTAAGGTTTAGGGTGGGTTGCTTTTATGAACAAAGTGTGCAAAAGGGGACAGTCCAGCTGGGAGATATGCAGAGAGTTCACTGGCTCAAGGATGGGAAGAAAGTTTTGGAGGATGCTCATTGGTCACAGGTTAAGTAAGTAAGTGTTAGTCACTCAGTCATGCCCGACTCTTCGCGACCCCGTGGACTGTAGCCCATCAGGCTCCTCTGTCCCTGAGATTTTCCAGGCAAGGATACTGGAGTGGGTTGCCATTTCCTTCTCCAGGGGATCTTCCCAACCCAGGGATCGAACCCGCATCTCCTGCACTTCAGGCAGATTCTTTACCTACTGAACTACAAGGGAAGGTCACAGGTTAAGCTTCAATAAATCTGTAAATCTGATAATCCTCTATACAGCTTTATACAGTCAGCAAAAACAAGACTGAGAGCTGACTGTGGCTCAGATCATGAACTCCTTATTGCAAAATTCAGACTCAGAACTATGGATGGAGGTTCATGACACTATAGGAGGAAGTGATCCAGACCATTATCAAGGAAAAGAAATGCAAAAAGGCAAAATGGTTGTCTGAGGAGGCCTTACAAATAGCTGAGAGAAGAGAAGCTAAAGGCAAAGGAGAAAAGGAAAGATATACCCATCTGAATGCAGAGTTCCAAAGAATAGCAAAGAGAGATAAGAAAGCCTTCCTTAGTGATCAGTGCAAAGAAATACAGGAAAACAATAGAATGGGAAAGTCTAGAGATCTCTTCAAGAAAATTAGAGATACCAAGGGAACATTTCATGCAAAGATGGGCACAATAAAGGATAGAAATGGTCCTTTGGACAGAAATGGACCTAACAGAAGCAGAAGATACTAAGAAGAGGTGGCAACAACACACAGAAGAAATATAGAAAAATGATCTTCATGACCCAGATAACAATGCTGTGATCACTCACCTAGAGCCAGACATCCTGGAATGCGAAGTCAAGTGGGCCTTAGGAAGCATCACTACAAACAAAGCAAGTGGGGGTGATGGAATTCCAGTTGAGCTCTTTCAAATCCTAAAAGATGATGCTGTGAAAGTGCTGCACTCAGTATGCCAGCATATTTGGAAAACTCAGCAGTGGCCACAGGACTGGAAAAGGTCAGTTTTCATTCCAATCCCAAAGAAAGGCAATGCCAAAAAATGTTCAAACTACCACACAATTGCACTCATCTCACACGCTAGCAAAAGAATGCTCAAAATTCTCCAAGCCAGGCTTCAACAGTACGTGAACTGTGAACTTCCAGATGTTCAAGCTGGTTTTAGAAAAGGCAGAGGAACCAGAGATCAAATTGCCAACATCTGCTGGATCACTGAAAAAGCAAGAGAGTTCCAGAAAAACACCTATTTCTGCTTTATTGACTATGCCAAAGCCTTTGACTGTGTGGATCACAACAAACTGTGGAAAATTCTTTTAGTATATGTGCTGCTGAAGTGAGCACTGGAAAATTCTTAAAGAGATGAGAATACTAGACCACCTGACCTGCCTCCTGAGAAATCTGTATGCAGATTAAAAGCAGCAGTTAAAATTGGACATGGAACAACAGACTGGTTCCAAATAGGAAAAGGAGTAAGTCAAGGCTGTATACTGTCACCCTGCTTATTTAACTTATATGCAGAGTAGTACATCATGCAAAATGTTGGGCTGGATTAAGCATAAGCTGGAATCAAGATTGCTGGGGGAAACATCAATAACCTCAGATATACAGATGACACCATCCTAATGGCAGAAAGCAAAGAAGAACTAAAGAGCCTCTTGATGAAGGTGAAGGAGGAGAGTGAAAAAACTGGCTTAAAACTCAACATTCAGAAAACTAAGATCATGGCATCTGGTCCCATCACTTCATGGGAAATAGATAGGGAAACAATGGAAACAGTGACAGACTTTATATTTTGGGCTCCAAGATCACTGCAGATGGTGATTGTAGCCATGAAATTAAAAGACGCTTGCTCCTTGGAAGAAAAGCTATGACCAACCTAAACAGCATATTAAAAAGCAGAGACATTACTTTGCCAACAAAGGTCCGTCTAGTCAAAGCTATAGTTTTTCACGTAGTCATGTATGGTTGTAAGAGTTGGACTATAAAGAAAGCTGAGCTCTGAAGAATTGATGCTTTTGAACTGTGGTGTTGGAGAAGACTCTTGAGAGTCCCTTGGACTGCCAGGAGATCCAACCAGTCAATCCTAAAGGAAATCAGTCCTAAATATTCACTGGAAGAACTGATGCTGAAGCTGAAGCTCCAATACTTTGGCCACCTGATGTGAAGAACTGACTCACTGGAAAAGACCCTGATACTGGGAAAGACTGAAAGCAGGAGGAGAAGGGGACGACAGAGGATGAGATGGTTGGATGGCATCACAGACTTGATGGACATGAGTTTGAGCAAACTCCAGGAGTTGGTGATGGAAAGGGAAGCCTGGCGAGCTGCAGTCCGTGGGGTCGCAGAGTCAGGACATGACTGAGTGACTGAACTGAACTGATAATTCTCTAAGTCAGGTATTTATGGGAAATTAGTCTCTCAGTCTTTAAGTTTTGCTTTTCTGAGGGCACATACATGGGTCTCCATTTCATATCCTCTGGTTCCATTTTAGATTAAAATCCTTTTACTTTTTCCTCATTTGAGCAAGATCTTTCATAGAAAAGTATTGATGATCAACCTTGGGTATTTGTTTAGTCTGAGATGTTGCTAGATGTTGGGCTGTGTATCCCTTGAAGCTGCAAAGAACCAACCTAGGATGCTCTGTCCCACAGAAGAGGGCATGACAAGTAGATTTTTTGCCTCATTTAAACATGGAGAATTTCAGTCACACTTCTCTAAGGGAGTCAATTTGGTTTCATGGTCAATTAAGCCTTAGGATAAGCCTTATGAACTTTATTTTGTACATATATCTGAGAGAAAGGCATTTGCCTATTGAAACAAGACAGTAGAAATTTCATTAGAAGGATTATACCCAGGGTCAGAAGTCCAATTATAGCTACTGACTGGAACAAACTTCTCAAACAGTTTCCCCAGCTACCTATACTTAATAGCTTGAAAATGTCTTAAGTCCTAGGGCTTGGCCTATTTTAGTTAAGAGATTGATAATGTCCATAATTTTTAGTTCGTGCACTGTGTTTCCCTATTTGTTAACATAAAAATAGCATTCTTCCCAGAGCAAGGCACAGGTTCCTCCCTACTGTGCAGTAAGGAGGTTTAGGGCTCTGTGGTTTTGTAAGACTACTTTTGCTAGGCTATCTATCTGGGTTTGCTGCTATTCAAAAGCTTTAAGAGAAGCACTGAAGGTAGTTCCCATGACTATGGAGAGGTTTCGACTTGGTTTTTCACAGTCTATTACTCTAACCCAAGGGGGAAAAGACAGCCAAAGACACACTCAAATCCTTTTCTAACTACTACAGGGTTATTAGAGGGCATCCACCCAAAATTATATCCATCCTAGTTTTTTTGTTCGTTTTCACATTGATTTTTTAGTTTTCACATTTTATTAAAATTAAACCCCTACAACAAAGATAATATGGTGTGTTAATTTTTTTGCATTGTGAATTACTCAAAGCTTTGCAGATTAAAACAATAAGCATTCGTTATTTCACACATTTTCTGAGAGTAAGAGAGGGGCTTAGACGAGTGTTTCTGACCCAGGGTCTCACGTGAAGCTACAGTCAAGATGGTGGCGAAGACTGTGGTCAGTGGAAGGCCTGACTGATGCTGGAGGACTTTCTTCCCCAGAATGCTTCCTCACTGTGGATGCTTCCTCACCTCTTTACTGGTTATTGGCAGGATGCCTAAATTGCAGATCAGATGGACCTCTTCACAGAACTGCTTGAGTGTCCTCAAGATGTGGCAACTGACTTTCCCCAGAAGATGTGATCCAAGAGAGAGAGAGAGATAAAGCACACACATACACACACACAAAGCCACTATGCCTTTCACGATCTGGTCCTGAAAACCACACTGTCACTTTTGACACATTTAACTTGATAGATGAGAGTCACTAACTACAGCCCACTTAAGGTAGGACAATTGGGTTCCACCTATTGAAAGGAAGAATATCTAAGAATTTATGGATATATTTTAAACCCACAACAACTGCTTTACAACTTTAACTGAACAAAAGGTTCACATGCTCCTTTAAGTTGTGAGGAGAAAGAACCCAAGTGGGTTCTTCCAGTGGAAGGGAGGGTTTTCCTGACTCTGGCATCAGGAGTGAGGGAAACAACTCCGCAGTGTCCCTTCCATTCAAGGGGGAATGTGGAATGAGTATTCCTTCGACACAGAAAGACATAACCAGTGTTTTCTGAATAAAGGGCATAAGTGGACCCTTTAGCCCAGGTATTTTTTTTTCCGATAAAAGAAGAGCTCTCATGACCCAAAACAGTCATTTACATATAGCTCATGATAGTCAGCATGGTGGAAATGGCTATAAGAACATCTTAAATTTCTATATATTTGGAATAATGGGAGAGTTGGAGTGTTGTGGGTGAGGTTCTGATGGAGTTCTGGGGACTCTCCAGGGAGAAGGTACGTTCCCACCACTTACTAGATTTCACATCAACCAAATTACCACTGAATGGAAGGACATCCACTGTCCATCCTCCAGTACCGTTATAATTTCTGTTACCCCACCACAGAGTTTTTATCAGTCCCATTAACGTTTTTGAAACACAAAGGAAGATTATGGGTAAGAGTCCAGACTTGAGTGAGCGGCATACCCTTGTGGGTGGGGAGCAACCCAATGGAGTGTTGTAATGTCTGATGCCAATTTGCCAGAAGGAAGAATGTGTAACAGTTCAAAGGGACCAAAGGAAAATACTACATCTCTGCCAGAGAGACCTTGCCATCCTTCTAAGGATAATACCCAGGCTACCAGTTCAGGTTCATCACAAGTGTTATTAGCTCTGGCACAAGCCAAACTATCAGTAAGGCTGGTAGAATCTGGGAGTTTTTCTAAGCAGAGAACCAAAGGATGTGCTAAAGCTAAATGTGGGGGCAGCAAGAAATCCAGAGAAAGGACCATTAGAACTTTAAGCAACATGAAACAGGCCTGGTCTGGTTATCTCAGGAAAGCTGTCTATTTGTGATGTCATTGGCTTCAGTCATTAGAAAATTTTACCTTTGAATCACCAGTTAGGTTGCAGATCCACTTTTTATAGAAGAGACGCACGAATTCAGGAGTCCACCCTCGGAGCTTAGTAACACAGGCGTTAGTCAGCAACACCTGCGAGGGGCCCTTCCAACAAAGTTGGAAGGAAACTTTATAGAGATGCCTTTTCCAATAGACCAGGCTGCAAATGTGGTATTTGACATCTTTGTCTCCTGGGAGCGTGCCATAGAAAGATGATTTTTCCAAAGCATTATTATTCTCAGTGGATTTAATTACACCTTCGCAAAACTGAAGTATGTCCCCTATTTATTATTTGTAGGTCAAAGGAAGCAGGGACTGACCTGTAATTATTTCAAAGGGTAAGAGCTTATGAATTTTGTAAGTCATCTTACATCTTTCTTCTTTCTTCTTACATCTTACATCTTTCTTGTAAGTCATCATGAGGGGTCAAGAGGTGATCCATCAAAGTCAAAGAGACATGGGGAATTTCATCATTGCAAGAGGGAAGAAGGAGAGCAGGGTTGAGACTGTTAGAGTGAATAAGAGTGACACAAGGGGAGGTAAGTAAGAGGATTTCATAGGTGGTAAGATGGCTCGCTGAAAGATGTTGAGTGTGGCATGAAATTTAAGAGAGGCTCAACAGGCTAAGGTACAAAGATAAATAAAGAGGATCCTATAACGATTTCTTCAGTAGCTTTTGCTAAAGGAGTGGAAGCAGGCATAGCTCTCAGGCATGGGAGGGAAGGAGGTATCCTCAGGTCACTGCATCTAATTGTTGGCTGCGCAACCTAGAGGTTGGTGATAGCCCCATGGTTTTAGGTAAGTAATCTGAGGGTATTCCCTTCTTTCTCATATACAAAAAGGGAAAAGGGTAGCTGACAATTTAGGTGTCCAAGGGCAGGTAGACTTATTAAGCTTTCCTTCAAGATCTTAAAGGCCAAGCTATCTTGATCATCCCAAACTATGAGGTCAGGCTGGTGTTCTTTAGCAGGGTATACAGGGGCTGAACCAACAAAAAGAAATTTGGGATCCAATTATGCCAATGGCCAGCTAGCCCAAGAAAACCTCACAATTAACATTTGCTTTTGGGAGTTCCCTGGTGGCCTCGTGGTTAGGATTCTGGGCTTTCCCTGCCAAGGTTCAGATTCAGCGCCTGGTCGGGGAACTGATATCCCACAAACTGCATG
This sequence comes from Budorcas taxicolor, assembly GCF_023091745.1. NCBI lineage: Eukaryota > Metazoa > Chordata > Mammalia > Artiodactyla > Bovidae > Budorcas > Budorcas taxicolor. Next base: position 74,084,811 of record NC_068919.1, read on the forward strand.
GCATGGCCAAAAGACCAAAACCAAGAAACATTTGCTTTTATGGTTTGAAAAGTTTAAAAAGTCTTGAAGCCTATCAGCATCTAGGTATAGCACCTGTTTTGAGATTAAATGTCCTCAAGGTTGAACCTGAGTTTGGACAAATTGTAATTTCTCCTTCAAGACTGTGTGTCCCTTAAGGGCTGAGATTTTCAGCAAATTGCAAGAAGTATTAGGAGGGCAAACAAAAAAGAAGCTCATCCAAATGTAGTAGTAAGGTGGAGCCCCTAGAGAATTTTATGTCATTTAAATTAGCCTGTCAAAATTGTGAGAAGTAAGAAGGCCTCATTAGAGCCTTGAGGCATGACTGTCCAGACGTACTGTTGTCCTTCTCAGGTAAAGGCAAAGAGACACTGACTATCCCTTTCAACAGGGATACTAAAAACTCACTGCCTAAACTGATTAAAATGTAAAAGGTGCTTCCAGCATGGATGGATACTAATAGCACGCAGGGCTTAGAAAACACAGGATGGCAGAGAATTACAATGCTATTTATTGCCCTGTGGTCTTGCACAAATCTCCATTCTCAGCCACTGGTGTTTTTTTTTTTTAACAGGCAAAATAAGGGTATTATTAACACAAGGATAGTACAAAGGATAGTAAGTGCCTGGGCCTTATAGTCCTCTATAATTTGCCTTATGCCCTGTAAGCTTCCTTATTCATGGGGTATTTGTTTATTCTTAGGAGAGGTTTTGCAGGGTCCACCAGGATCATAATGGGAGGGGCACTATGAATTGTGCCTATTTCAGTTAAGGATTTTACCCAAAGATCAGGGAATTCCAGGTTTAATAGAGCAGATGAGCACAAAGTTTGGACTGCCTTGGTTTGTAGAGTGCAAATAATGGCAGTGGGGGTTGAATTTTCCTGAGTGTTGAACTTAATCTCAAGAGATACTTCCACCTTTTGAGAGAAAAAAATGGCAGCATTGTGTTTCTTCAGAAAATCTCATCCCAATAAATGTTTGGGACCCAAATCACTGAGAAGAAGTAGACATTTGCCTTACAAAAGGTCCAGACCAAAAAATATGGGCTGAGAAATAGGAACACATTGCAGTTTACACTGCAGTTTACTTAAGACTCCCACTATTTGAACATATATAGTACTCCAGGGAAGGGACTGTTCAATTGCAGTGGGATGGAGCACTGACAGGAGCAGCCCCTGTGTCAGTTAACACTGTAAGGAATTTTTCCGTGATCTGGAGAGTAGTTTTCCCCAGTCTATTTAATGGCAGAACAGGAACAGTCCCCGTGTGTCCTTGAAGCCCCATCATCTTCCTGGATTTGGCCATGGTTCTGAGGTTGTAACTATTTGGAGTTCAATTTGTAGCAATCCTTTCTCCTGGTCAGGTTTTCTACAATGACACATTCTTGTAGGATGGATTTGCTTTGGAGTTTCCATCTATTGGTGTTGTAGATTCAAAATCTTGGTTATCTTTTTTTTTTTTTCTTTCTGGAGTCATCTTATATGGTGTGAGCTAATTTATTAGCTAGATTGACAAGGTCAGGGGTGAACACTCTCTCCCCTTTGATACAGGTTCTTTTGACAAACAAAGATAAGTCCTTATGTAGGCCATTTATACACATGGAATTAAAAGCTACCTGAGAGGACTCAACAGCTATAGAGAGTCCAGAATTTCCTTTGGAAATGGTTTGGAGTTTGTTGTAATGGTCATGGAAGGATTCAGCAGGCTTTTGGATGCATGCCTGACTTTAATTCCAGTCCACAGGTTTTGGGAAGGCTCCAGGGATGGCTTTGTGTAGCCGTTTGGCTCTGTCATGAGGTTAACCATATAAAAGGACTAATGGTTGGTTTAACTTAAACCCTAGAAATTGTTCAGGGTTTCCCCAAGCTGCAGTTTTAATCTACTGTGGGGCTTGACCTTCTCCAACAAGCAAGTAGACTAATTAACAGTGATTAGAGAGATGAGGTTGGTGGGTTTGGGTTATAGCCTTGAATTCTTCAGCAAATATATTGGGGTCTTCAGTTACCGAGGGGAAATCCTTTATTATAGCCCTTATGTTGCCCTTTGTCCATGGGGTTGTACGAAATCTAGGGCAGTTTTTAGTAGGATCCTCAGAAGGTCTAATTTTGAAAAAGAAGGTCTTAATGGGTTCTGTTTGGTAAGGAAAGTAAATTCAGAGAAGAGACTCAGGAAGGGTAAAGGGAGATATGGAGGAGGTAGAATAGTGGGGTTAGAAAGGACCTTAGTTAGCCCTGAGGAAGAGACCTGGGATTTTTTTAATCCATCTTTGGTTGTTTATTTGCTTCAGTTAATTTAGAAACAATAACAAGGCAATTTTAGAATCATGAACATTTAGTAGCCTCTAGATACCAATTAAAATAACTATCCTACTCAGATTGCTTAATATTGTAGCCATGGTCTTCTAACTAGTTCAAAGAAAACAAGTTTGCAGTGATGAAAGTTTCCACATAATGGCCATTGGAGTTCTGTGTCATCCTTAGTAAAATTGGTCTATTTAGTCAAACATGCACATGAGGAAAGACCATAAATTTTTTTAACGTAAAACCAGCTAGGATCCCTCAAGGTGGTGGTTGTGGGGGAATACTTTAGTACATTCAGTACTAAATGTACCTTTAGCACATTCAGATGACTAGATACAATCATCAGAAACAAGAGTACTTACCAGAAGGGCAATCTGTCTCTATCTAGATCCTAAATAAAATAGGAGAGCTCAAACAAAAGAAGGCAGCTTGAGCTCTGAGGAGACTTACCAAAGTTAGAATGGCTCACAGAAGCTAACAGTGCAAAGGACTCAAGTACAGGAAACTCACTTGATTCCAGAGGTTCAAGTGGTTGGTGCCTTCAGATCCCACTTATGACACCATGTAAGGTCAACCTAAAAGAAAAGAGGTAAGCTGAGGCAAACTCAAGATACCAAATGTGTGTGTATGTTAGTCACTCAGTCATCTCTGATTCTTTGCGATCCCATGGATTGTAGCCTGCCAGGCTCCCCCGTTCATGGAATTCTCCAGGCCAGAACACGAGTGGATTGCCATTCCCTTCTACACAAGATACCAAAAATCCAGTTCATTCTGGAGTAGCAGAGATATTCGGAGAAGGCAATGGCAACCCACTCCAGTGTTCTTGCCTGGAGAATGCCAGGGACGGGGGAGCCTGGTGGGCTGCTGTCTATGGGGTCGTACAGAGTCAGACATGACTGAAGCGACTTAGCAGCAGCAGCAGCGGAGATACTGTAATTCAGGACACACAGCTGCAGTGAGCTATAGGTGAGTCCACTGAAGAAGGTTAAGAATGGGTTGCATTCATGGGCAAGAGTGTAAAAGGGGAGAGCCCAATTAGGGGCCATGCAGAGTTAACTGGCTCAAAGATGGGGAGCAATTCATTGGTCAGAGGTTAAGTTTCAATCTTTTATAAATCAGGCATTTATGGAAAATCAGTCTCTTAGTCTTCAAGTTTAGCTGTTCTGAGAGCTAAAGTGTGACATTCTCCATTTCATATCCTTTGCTAAGTCACTTCAGTTGTGTTCAACTCTGTGTGACCCCATAGACGGCAGCCCACCAGGCTCCCCTGTCCCTGGGATTCTCCAGGCAAGAACACTGGAGTGGGTTGCCATTTCCTTCTCCAATGCATGAAAGTGAAAAGTGAAAGGGAAGTTGCTCAGTCATGTCCGACTCTTTGCGACCTCATGGACTGCAGCCCACCAGACTCCTCCATCCATGGGATTTTCCAGGCAAGAGTACTGGAGTAGGGTGCCATTGCCTTCTCCATCCTTTAGTTTCATTTTAGATTAAAACCTTTTATAGTTTTATCCACGTCAAGCTGGAGGGACATGTGGGGGTAGGCAAAGGAGGATGTACAGCAGACATTTGGATACATTAGCTTACAACTCAGGAGGAAAGTATAGAATTGGATCACTGACCTATAGGAAGTAGGCAGTAGTTAAAAACTAGGGAAGTGGATGAACCTCCTGAAGGGGAATTATACAGAATGATATACAACAGCAGGTCAAGAATGGAACCCTGAAACACCAGTTAAAAGAAATGGGCAGAGGAAAAATAAAAACTCTAAAGGAGACAAAGAAAAAAAGAAACAGACGAACCCCCAAAAAGTAGCCAAATAAGTATTAACTGATCATTGATATCTAGGATCCTGAATCAGTCTCTTCACAAGCATTGCTTTATTTAGTCCTACCAATCAGTAACTCTAAAAAATAATCTTTTTATTACTGCCCTTTAGGTGAGGAAACTGAGACTTAGAGAAATAGATACTGTACAATAGTTAAGAGGATGAGTACACCGCCAGACTGTCAAGGTTCAAATTTTGGCTTCACTAGCTATGTGTTTCAGCTTCTATTCTTTAAACAGGGATTAACAGTTCCAACCTAATAGGGTTGTTATAAGACAACCTATTAGGGTTGTTATAAGATACAAACTAACTACTACATATTAAGTGATTAAAATGATGGCTGGCCCATAAGACTAGTAAGTGTCAACATAGAAAATTTCAAAGAAATGCAAGTGTCAAATGATAAACTTGCAGAATAACTTATTAGATTTTACGCACATATATAAACACACACACACACACATACCTATGCTGTTAACAATGTGTTTGTGCTAAGTCACTTCAGTCATGTCTGACTCTTTGTGACCCAATGGACCATACATAGACTGCCAGGTTCCTCTGTCTGTGGGATTCTACAGGCAAGAACACTGGAGTGGGTTGCCATGCCCTCCTCCAGGGGATCTTCCAGACCCAGGGATTGAACCTGTGTCTCTCGTCTCCTGCATTGGCAGGCGGGTTCTTTACCACTAGCAGCACCTGGGAAGCCCATGATTAACCATGACAACTGACATCAAATTGAATATACACACTGTAGGAAGAACACCTTAACATTCTTTTAATTTCCACTGTTAATCAGTACTTAAAATAAGATTAAGCCAGAACGAGGCTTCCTGATACTGGAGAGCTTATAATCATGTCACCATATCTCTCATTCAAAAGGCTATATTTTATAAATATTTATAAATTGATAAAGACATCTTTTACATTTCAAAGTTTAGGTGAATAGCCAAAAGGGATCTGTTGAAATAGAAATCAAAAGAGTGGTAAAAACCCTTAAACATAAATATTTATAGTTTTATGTTTGTGTAAAGATTCAATAGGACAGACCAGTGTTCTTAATCACTCTGTGCCATATCACAGGAAGATAAGAACGTAGTTAAGTTCTAAACTCATTTCCTTTTCTCTGAACATAGTGAAAGATCCTGATATCAGAGAAATAACCAACAAAAGGCCTAATTCTTGAACCATCCTGCAAAAGCCGGATATTAAGAGAAAAAAAAATTCCACACTTACTATATAGATCTGATGTGAAGGATAAAAAGGACTGAAAATAATGTACTGTCAATTTTAACTTTACTAAACATGAAAACATTTAGCTTGGACTTAAACTATCAAATTCTTTTTTAATACTTGCCTACTTTGCTCTTGGCACCAATGACTAGCTCCATTAAGCAACAGGTGCACAAAGAAAGCAGAATTGAAAGAGACACATGAACCCCAATGTTCACTGTAGCACTGTTTACAATAGCTAGGACATAGAAGCAACTTAGATGTCCATCAGTACATGAATGGATAAGAAGTTGTGGTACATATACACAATGGAATACTACTCAGCTATAAAAAAAAAAGAATGCATTTGAGTCAGTTCTAAAGAGGTAGATGAAACTGGAGCCTATTATACAGAGTGAAGTAAGTCAGAAAGGGAAATACCAATACAGTATATTAATGCATATATATGGAATTTAGAAAGACAATAATGATGACCCGATATGCAAGACAGCAAAAGAGACGCAAATGTAAAGAGCAGACTTTTGGACTATGTGGGAGAAGACGACGGTGGGATGACTTGAGAGAATAGCATTGAAACATGTATATTACCATATTTAAAATAGATGACCAGTGCAGGTTCAAGGCGTGAAGCTGGGTACTCAAAGTCGGTGTTCTGGGAGAACCCAGAGGGATGGGGTGGGAAGGGAGGCGGGAGAGGGGTTCAGGATGGGGGGACACGTGCACCTGTGGCTGATTCATGTTGATGTATGGCAAAACCCATCACAATATTGTAAAGTAATTAGCCTCCAATTAAAATAAAGTAATTTATTAGGGAAAAAAGCAACAGCTGCAAAAATTAGAGAATGACAAAAACATCATTTAGGACTTAACTACAAAGTATCTAAACAGAAGAAATTTAAACTGTTCCCAGGACAACTAAGACTTTCTTAGTTGTTCTTTTCCTCTCCCCTGGCAATAATAAATTACTACCTCTATGCGAACTCCTAGCTTTTATCCTCAACACTGATCTCTCTTCAAAATTCTAATCCTGTTTTTCTAATGTCTGCCTAGACCTCTACCCCTGAAAAGTGAAAGTGAAAGTGAAGTCGCTCAGTCGTGTCCGACTCTGCGACCCCATGAACTGTAGCCCACCAGGCAAACATGCTGCTAAAACTTGAAATTAAATATACTGAAAAATGTAACTCAAACATATATTCTTCATCTCTGTTAACTGCACAGTCTTCTCAGTCACCAAGACTCAAAATCTCAGAATAACCTTTGACTAAAGGGAGGCCAAGGACAAGATTCCACCAGCTAATAAAGCCTACCTTGAAAATCGCCCTTCACATCCACCTCCTCACTGTTCGTCCTGCCACTGTCTTCCTGTTTTCCATTACCTCTCGTCTGCAACTGTAATAACTTCCTCCGTGCCTGATACAGAGCACGACAGGAAACACTTGATTCAACAGCTAACTGACTCCTGAACAAAGACGGCAAGAATGGGAAAATTTCTTACTTCTCACAGGAGAAACAGCATGTAAGCATTTTATTCTTAGATGCCAACTTCATCTTGTAAAACACATTGACATTCAGTATATCAGAAATAAAAGCAAATACATAATTTCACGAACATTTCTTAAGTTCATAAAACTAAATAACTTTCATAAAGTATGACACACATTCTATTGTTGTTTCACATGGGCTGCAGACATTTGAACATGTGAATTATACAATGTATTTTATAGCAAGCCTAGGCTCAACAACATTTTAATAGGCAAAATATTTTCTCCACAATATAGCTGCTAAAAGAGTTGCTACTCTTCCCAAGAATCCTACATCATTTTGAGTTACCTAGATAATACCCATGCTTTAAGATCTAGCTAAAAGTTCACCAGTACTACAAAATCCTTCTTAACTCAACCTAAAGTGTTTCTACTTACTCTGAATGCCAAACTATCAACTGTTACTCATTCACATACTACATATACTAAAATGTTATTTATCCCTAGTTATATGTGTTATATATTTATATTTGCTTCTTTCCCCAGTATAAAGTATAAATTTCTTAAGGACAGGAACTATATTTTTCAGTCCTCTAATATCAATCTTTTATCAGCTGGAGACTAACTCTACAGCATGCCTCAGGAAATCCTACTTCCCATGAGAGGTGTGTAAAAATACAAGCACATACGAAACACATTCAAGAAAGGCAGACAAGGTGGCAAAGATAAGGAACTACCCACAGATGTAAAACAATGATAGCCAAAGACGGGAAACACACACACACAGACCAGCCTTTAGAAGTAGCTATCCCTTTTCTAGAGAAATTAAATAGTAATAATCTTATCAATAATGATTAAACAACAACAACAACCCATAACCACAGTTTTGAGGTCAATTCACTTGACCTCCTAGAAAGCACCATGAAAGCACAACTGAAGAATGGGCTAGGATTTAGGAACAACACCCTATATGTAGAAAGTATTTAGCAAACAAACACCTGATGATTTGAATGTAATTTAATAACTAGTCCTACACACCCAAATTTGGAGCAAAAATGTTCAAAATGCAACTCTTCCTTCACAAAACATCTTACAGGATCAAAAAAAAAATCACAATTCCAGTGTAGAGCACTAAATACTACTTGGTTTGCTCATATGATATAAACATGTTTTTGATGCCAAAAAAATACATCCAAATTATAATCTTTCAAAATTTTCAAAAATAAACTGATGATTCACAAATTGCATCCTTCCTATTTTTAGAATGGCTCAGGGTATTTGTGTGATTTTCAAGCTCCTTTCTTAGTTCCTAAGAATTAACTTCAGTTTGACTTTATAATTGCAGGGCAGGGTGGGGAAGGGTAAGTTTAGAAAGAATAAAATAGCTCTGCAAAAATAATTCAGTGCTACATGAAATACAAATTAACGATAGGCTAATGAAGTCAAATGTTTTAAAATAAACTATGAAAAATTCCGTTTCGATATCTATTCTCCTTTCTTGAAAATAGATGCCTGTCATGCATGCCGCAGGACTGACGGATTCATGGAGAAAGAGAAGCAGTCTGACAGAGTTAGAACCAAGATAGAGATATTCTAACAAGGAGCCGAGAGTTGGAAACACAATGGAAAATGAAGGAACATGTCTCTTCGATGTACCTAGTCATTATGTGTGAGCAAAAAGGTGTTAACGGTAAAAAAGGAGACACTCTTTTCATGGGAAAACATCTGCACTAGAAGTGAGGGGCCTTACTTTTTTCTTTTTGCATGTGACCCTCAGTAAATCACAGATTCAGTCTGAATCTTAGTTTCCTCACATTTCTACTTACTGTGTTTACCAATTCTTCTTTATACATCAGTGACATTAACAGTAACTAAGGATAGACTGAACTGATGCTATAATCCAGGCACTGTTCTAAATGCCTTATATGAATATCTCATTTACCCTCCCAGACAACCCTACAATGTAGATACGCTTACTTTCCCTATTTTATAATTAGGAAGTAAAGCTTGAAAGGGTAGGTGACATGCCAAAGGTCACTCAGCTCACAAATGTAGAACAGGGATTGGAACTCAAACCTGGCTTCAGAGTCCACAGTCTTAAATACTTCCTTATACTACCTCTCAAATGATATAAAGAACATATTTCACAAAGCATTTAAAAATGGCCATTCAGGATTTCCCTGGTAGTCCAGGGGCTAAGACTCTGTGCTCCCCATGCAGGGGCCCAGATTTGATCCCTGGTCAGGGAACTGGATCCCACATGCTGCAACTAAAAGATTTTGTATGCTGCAATGAAGACTCAGCATAGCCAAATTAAAAATAAATAGTTTAATATAAACTGGTGCTATTATAATTCTTACTGGCACTAACAAAAATGAATTCATACAACCAAATGACATACAGTTAAAATATTTAAAGCATATATATGTGGAAAGTCTTCATACTAAGGAAGTTTTTAAAAAGATGGTGGCAATATCAATGATGTGAAATCCAGTGCCAATTTTAGATGCCTAGATGAGCAAATTTCCAAGTATTTATAGGCTTAAAGAAAGATTTAAAATAATGTTAGGTACAAAATATAATTTAAAATATAAGCCATCATCTAGAGCTTCTTCTCTTCTTGCAATTATTTCACATTAATACTTGATGAATGATATATGAATAAAATCCTCAAGGAAGGAATTTACTTAATAGTGTGTGTCAGCCAATATAGTATACTAATGCATATATATGGAATTTAGAAAGATGGTAACGATAACCCTATATGCAAGACAGCAAAAGAGACACAGATGTATAGAACAGTCTTTTGGACTCTGTGGGAGAAGGTGAAGGTGGGATGATTTGAGAGAACAGCATTGAAACATGTATATTATCATATGTGAAACAGATCGCCAGTCCAGGTTCGATGCACCCTGAGACAGGGTGCTCAGGGCTGGTGCACTGGGATGACCCTGAGGGATGGGATGGGGAGGGATGTGGGAGGGGGGTTCAGGATGGGGAACACATGTATATCCATGGCTGATTCATGTCAATGTATGGCAAAACCACTACAATATTGTAAAGTAATTAGCCTCCAATTAAACTAAGTAAATTAAAAAAAAATAGTGTGTGTCAGGCACTGTTTCAAGCACTTCACAAATATTTACTCATTTAACTCTCCTAACAGCCTACAAAGTAGTTATAATTGGAGCCAGTATTCAACTCAGGTAGTTTGGTTTAAGAATCTGTGCTCTTAACCTCACTAGCTCTGTTGAAATTTAAATGGTGTTATTTGCAGATGACATGATACTATATGTAAAAAACCCTAACGATGCCACCAGAAAATTACTAGAGCTAATCAATGAATACAATAAAGTCACAAGATATAAATATTATACACAGAAATCCTTTGCATTCCTATACACTAACAATGAAAAATCAGAAAGAGAAATTAAGGAAACAATCCCATTCACCAGTGCAACAAAAAGAATACTTAGGAATAAACCTACCCAAAGAGACAAAAGACCTGTATGCAGAAAACTATAAGACAGTGTTGAAAGAAATAAAAGATGACACAAACAGATGGAGAGATATACCATGTTCTCGGATTGGAAGAATCCATATTGTCAAAATGACTATACTACTCAAATCAACCTACAGATTCAATACAATCCTTGTCAAACTACCAAAGGAATTTTTCACAGAACTAGAACAAACAATTTCACAATTTGTACATAAACACAAAACACCCCTGATAGCCAAATCAATCTTGAGAAAGAAAAATGGGGCTGGAGGACTCAAACTTCCTGACTTCAGACTATATTACACAGCTATAGTCATCAAGACACTATGGTACGGGGACAAAAACAGAAACATAGACCCAAATATAGACCCATGGAACAAGACAGAAAGCCCAGAGATAAACCCACACACCTATGGGCACCCTGTCTTTGACAAAGGAGGCAAGAAAATACAATGGAGAAAAAATAGCCTCTTCAGTAAGTGGTCCTAGGAAAACTGGACAACTACATGTAAAAGAATGAAACTAGAACACTTCCGAACACCATACACAAAAATAAACTCAAAATGGATTAGACTTAAATGTAAAACCAGAAACAATAAAGCTCTTAGAGAAAAACATAGGCAGTACACTCTGACATAAATCACAGCAAGATCCTCTTTGCCTCACCTTCTACAATAATTCTGCTTTATTGACTATGCCAAAGCCTTTGCCTGTGTGGATCACAATAAACTGTGGAAAATTCTGAAAGAGATGGGAATACCAGACCACCTGACCTGCCTCTTGGGAAACCAGTATGCAGGTCAGGAAGCAACAGTTAGAACTTGACATGGAACAACAGACTGGTTCCAAACAGGAAAAGGAGTACGACAAGGCTGTATACTGTCACCCTGCTTATTTAACTTATATGCAGAGTACATCATGAGAAACGCTGGGTTGGAAGAAGCATAAGCTGTAATCAAGATTGCCAGGAGAAATATCAATAGCCTCAGTTATGCAGATGACACCACCCTTATGGCAGAAAGTGAAGAACTAAAGAGCCTCTTGATGAAAGTGAAAGAGGAGAGTGAAAAAGTTGGCTTAAAGTTCAACATTCAGAAAACTAAGATCTTGACATCCAGTCCCATCTCTTCATGGCAAATAGATGGAGAAACAGTGGAAACAGTGGCTGACTTTATTTTTCTGGGCTCCAAAATCATTGCAGATGGTGATGGCTGCTGCTGCAGTTGCTGCTAAGTCTCTTCAGTCATGTCTGACTCTGTGCAACCCCATAGACGGTAGCCCACCAGACTCCCCCATCCCTGGGATTCTCCAGGCAAGAACACTGGAGTGGGTTGCTATTTCCTTCTCCAATGCATGAAAATGAAAAGTGAAAGTGAAGTCATTCAGTTGTGTCTGACTCTTAGCGACCCCACGGACTGAAGCCTACCAGGCTCCTCGATCCATGGGATTTTCCAGGCAAGAGTACTGGAGTGGGGTGTCATCACCTTCCGGCAGATGGTGATTGCATCCATGAAATTAAAAGATGCTTACTCCTTGGAAGGAAAGTTATGACCAATCTAGACAGCATATTAAAAAGCAGAGACACTACTTTGTCAACAAAGATCTGTCTAGTCAAGGCTATGGTTTTTCCAGTGGTCATGTATGGATGTGAAAAATGGATTATTAAGAAAGCTGATTGCTGAAGAATTGATGCTTTTGAACTGTGGTGTTGGAGAAGACTCTTGAGAGTCCCTTGGACTGCAAGGAGATCCAAACAGTCCATCCTAAAGGAGATCAGCCCTGTGTGTTCACTGGAGGGACTGATGGTGAAGCTGAAACTCCAACACTCTGGCCACCTGATGCAAAGCGCTGACTCATTTGAAAAGACCCTAATGCTGGGAAAGATTGAGGGCAGGAGGAGAATGGGATGACAGAGGATGAGAAGGTTGGATGGCATCACCAACTCAATGGACATGGGTTTGGGTGAACTCCAGGAGTTGGGGATGGACAGGGAAGCCTGGCATGCTGAGGTTCATGAGGTCGCAAAGAGTCGGACACAACTGAGGGACTGAACTGAACTGAATTACAATAATGGAAATAAAAATAAAGAAATGAAACCTAATTAAACTTGAAAGCATTTGCACAGCAAAGGAAACAATAAGCAAAATTAAAAGACAATCTTCAGAATGGGAGAAAATAATTGCAAGTGAAACAACTGACAAAGGATTAATCTCCAAAATACATAAGCAGCTCATACAGCTCAATATCAGAAAAATTAACAGCCCAATCAAAAAATGAGCAGAAGACCTAAACAGACATTTCTCCAAAGAGACATACAGATGGCCAACAAAACATGAAAAGATGCTCAACATCATTATTCAGTTCAGTTCAGTTGCTCAGTCGTGTCCGACTCTTTGCGACCCCATGAATCGCAGCACGCCAGGCCTCCCTGTCCATCACCAACTCCCAGGGTTTACTCAAACTCATATCCATCGAGTCGGTGATGCCATCCAACCATCTCATCCTCTGTTGTCCCCTTCTCCTCCTGCCCCCAATCCCTCCCAGCATCAGAGTCTTTTCCAATGAGTCGACTCTTCACACAAGGTGGCCAAAGTATTGGAATTTCAGCTTTAGCATCAGTCCTTCCAGTGAACGCCCAGGACTGATCTCCTTTAGAACAGACTGGCTGGATCTCCTTGTGGTCCAAGGGACTCTCAAGAGTCTTCATGAGCAGAAGACCTAAACAGACATTTCTCCAAAGAGACATACAGATGGCCAATAAAACATGAAAAGATGCTCAACATCACTATTAGAGAAATGCAAATCAAAACTACAATGAGGTATCACCTCACACCAGTCAGAATGACCATCGTCAAAAAATCTACAAAAAATAAATGCTGGAGAAGATGTGGAGAAAAGGAAACTCTCTTGCACTGTTGGCAGGAATGTAAATCGATACAGTCACTATGCAGAACAGTATGGAGAGTCCTTAAAAAACTAGGAACAGAACTACACATGTGCATACGTGCTCAGTCGTGTCCAATGCTATGCCACCCCATCAACTGCAGCCCACCAGCCGCCTCTGTCCATGGAATTTTCCACGAAAGAATACTGGAGTAGGTTCTCACTTCCTTCTCTAGGCAATCTTTCCTGCCCAGAAAAAGAGTCTCTTGAGTCTCCTGCACTGAAGGTGGATTCTTTAACAACTGCATCACCTGAGAAGCCCCAAACTACCATATGACCCACTGATCCCACTACTGGGCATATACCCTGAGAAAATCATAATTGAAAAACACACATGTACCCCAACGTTCATGGCAGCACTATTTACAATAGCTAAGACATGGAAGCAAACTAGATGTTCATCAAAGGGTGAATGGATAAAGAAATTGTGGTACATGTATAAATGGAATATTATTCAGCCATAAAAAGGAACACATTTGAGTCAGTTCTAGTGAGGTAGATGAACCTAGAGCTTGTTATACAGAGTAAAGTAAGTCAGAAAGAGAAAAAAAAATATTGTATATTAACTCATATACATAGAATCTACAAAAATGGTATTGATGAACCTATTTGCAGTGAAGGAACGGTGATGCAGATATAGAGAATGGACTTGTGGACACAGTGTGGGAAGGAGAGGGTGGAATGAATGGAGAATGTTAACATCAACATAGATAGAGGACCATATGTGAAAGATAGCTGGTGAGAAGCTGCTATGTAATACAGGGAGCCCAGCCTGCTGCTCTGTGATGACCTACAGAGGTGGGATGGGGGTGGCCGGGAGGGAGGCTCAAGGAGGAGGTGATATATATATATATAGTTATGGCTATATTGCATTGTTGTACGGCAACACAACATTGTAAAGCAATTTTCCTCCAGTTAAATAATAATAAAAAAGAAATAGTGAAACCCTTTTTTAAAAAAGCCAATAAGAAGTAATAATGATCAGAATGAACATCCACAGAGAGAACGGCACCATCACTTACCTCAGTATATATACCAATACAAAGGACCATGTAAAAGAAATATATTAACTGATATGAGAAACTAATCTACTACCAGAGAAACAATTTTAACTATAATGGCACAGAGGTTGCTCTTAGTTTTCCCACGAAATTCTATTGTTAGCAAAACAATGAAATTTGGAGACAAATATTAACTAACACTAATATTAACTTAAAAGACTTGACAGACAGCATTTTTATTGTATTTTGGTCCAGTCAACTTATGAAACAGCAAAATTTCAAAAATCACATGAATTAGTGGAGTTCACAATAGAATCAGTGTTATATTTGAACTCTTTCAAGGCATTACCAATACTTAATATAACCTATTTTATGAAAGAACCACATTTTTCTAAGGACTACAGTATTTGTCATTTCATCTACTTCTCAAAACCCTGAAATAGGACAAATACTATTATCCTTATTTTAATAAGAAAACGGAACTCAGAGAAGTTAAACAGTTAACACGGTCTAGATAGATCTGACTCCAAGTGCTTCTTTTATCACATTTTGCTGCCAAAATTTTAAGCTTTATACTTTTCAAGTTGCTTTATAGCCAAGAAAAGTTGGAAAATGTACAGTAGAAAACATAATGAAGTTTTATGGTCTATTTGCTAAAAATCTCATTATTGTATGATGTACAAGTTATCTCACTGAAATGATGAACTAGTTAATTCAGCTAAAATAAACTTGGAACCCAAGAAAACTCTGCATTTAAAGCTAAGTGAGGATTTCCTTGGTGACCTAGTGGTTAAGACTCTACAATTCTAATGCAAGGGAACTAAGATCTCATATACTGCGTGGCATGGCCACAAAACAAAAAATAAAATAAAGCTAAATAAATCCAATTTTAAATGCATAAATGTGAAATAATGTAACTCTACAATAATACTATCTTCTAGGATTAAAAAAAAATAACACTTCTATCATTCATCTCAATCACTTAAATGTTAGCTTCCCATAGATTATCAGTTTCAAAGACAGTTTCAAAAATATTCATTTCTCTATATTTATTTCATATGAATTACTATAGGGCAAAGAAACAGAAGACTAGTGAACCAAAGAGAAATATTTAGTAAGTGAAATACGTTGCATGTGTGCTAAGTTGCATCATTCATTTCTGACTCTGTGCGACCCTACGGACAGCAGCCCACCGGGCTCCTCTGTCCACCGGATTCTCTAGGCAAGAATACTGGAGTGGGCTGCCGTTTCCTTCTCCCAAGCGAAATACCTTAGGTTTGGATTTTTTTTTTAATTCAAACTACTGGGAGATTAAAAAAATAAAAGTTAAAATTACCAAGAAAATACCCAATAAACTGTACCTTAAGTGTACAAAAATATATTAGAGTCTGACTGTGTACTATACCCTCACAGTCCTAAGTTAGGAAGCAGACCACTCACACTGGACTTGCAAAGAAGGTAGCCTAAAACTAATTTTGTAATCAGTAGCATGACATGCATTTTAAAGAATAAAAGCACAGAAGAAGATGAAAAATAATTTTTTGGAATAAGTTATTTGTGGAAAACTACTGCGGAATTTTTTCTTCATGCCTACTTTTATGAGAGTAGCTCAGACCTTGATCTGGTACCCTGCTAACTGTTGATACAAGAGCCATCCCTAGAAAGGTCCAAGAGACTGTGGCTGGATACCTGCTCAAACAGAACGAGGATAAATGGCTGTACTGCAATGCATTATTTTCAGGGCAAAGGATGTGAGGTTTTTTCCTATGGAGTTGATGATGGCACAGGAAGGGAGCCAACTTAAAAAGGACTGGGGCTTCCCTGGTGGCTCAGATGGTAACGAATATGCCTGCAATGCAGGAGACAGAGTTTCGATCCCTCGGTCAGGAAGATCCCTTGAAGAAGGGAATGGGTGTTGGTGATGGACAGGGAAGCCTGGTATGCTATAGACCCTGAGGTCCATGACTGAGCAACTAAACTGAACTGAGTTCTTTCATATGTTATCTTATTTCAATATATCTATACTTGGATGGTAACACACTCATCAGATTCTGTCTCTTGAGAATTATTAATTCCAACCAGACATGAGAGCAACAGATTGTTACCTTCTGAAGATACGAGTAAAAACTGAAGTCATCAGAGTTACTGTCTCCTTGCTGGGGGGACTGGAGGGTATTAATGATGAGGGACTATCAGTCCAGGTCTCCATGAAGACTCACGCATATTCCAACCTTAGGAGGAATGACACTGAGTCTTTGCTGACTTCCTTATTATACATCTCCATCTTCTGAGGTCATGCTTCTTAAACTAGGGGACACACCTATGACTACAGTAAACTGGCTATTATAAGAAGTTACAAAATAAACTATATTCTCCCTAGAATAGCAAGATTATGATATGGCAACAGTTCAAAACAGTATCAAACACAAATATTATGAAACTGAATGCCAAACTCACATTGACTTTTACAGCAGATTAGAACTCAAAGAAATTTCACTTTTCTAAGGGATTAATTCAGGCTTTGTATTCACATTATCACAGGAATACTCATTTACCTCTTCTATTCCACAGTAGAAAAGCTGAAGCACTTTTCACAGCAATCCAGAAGTCACTTAATATTTTTTCTTTCAGCGTATCCTACTAGTCTTTACGCTGCACTAGTATAAAACCTATTTTACCCTTCTTTATACCCTTTGTGGCAAGCAAAATAATGCACCCCCAGAACATCCTTTCTCTAATTCCTGGAACCTATGAATGTTTCCTTACAAGTTAAAGGGATTTTGTAATTAAACTAAGGATCTTGAGATTGACAGATTACTCTGAATTCTCTAGGTGGATTATCTGCCTACAAGACCTTCTAGAACTAACACCCCCAAAAGATGTCCTTTTCATCATCAGTTCAGTTCAGTCGCTCAGTTGTGTCAACTCTTTGCGACCCTATGAATCGGAGCATGCCAGGCCTCCCTGTCCATCACCAACTCCTGGAGTTCACCCAAACTCATGTGCATCAAGTTGGTGATGCCATCCAGCCATCTCATCCTCTGTCGTCCCCTTCTCCTCCTGTCCACAATCCCTCCCAACATCAGGGTCTTTTCCAATGAGCCAACTCTTCGCACGAGGTGGCCAAAGTATTGGAGTTTCAGCTTCAACATCAGTCCTTCCAATGAATGCCCAGGACTGATCTCCTTTAGAATGGACTGGTTGGATCTCCTTGCAGTTCAAGGGACCCTCAAGAGTCTTCTCCAACACGACAGTTCAAAAGCATCAATTCTTCGGTGCTCAGCTTTCTTCACAGTCTAACTCTCACATCCATACATGACCACTGGAAAAACCATAGCCTTGACTAGATGGACCTTTGTTGACTAATCATAGGGGACTGGAATGCAAAAGTAGGAAGTCAAGACATACCTGGAATAACGGCAAATTTGCCCTTGGAGTACAAAATGAAGCATGGCAAAGGCTAACAGAATTTTGCCAAGATAATGCACTGGTCATAGCAAACACCCTCTTCAAACAACACAAGAGAAGACTCTACACATGGACATTATCAGATGGTCAATACTGAAATCAGATTGATTATATTCTTTGTAGCCAAAGATGGAGAGGCTCTATACAGTCAGCAAAAATAAGACTGGGAGCTGACTGTGGCTCAGATCATGAACTCCTTATTGCAAAATTCAGACTTAAATTGAAGAAAGTGGGAAACCACTAGACCATTCAGATATGAACTAAATCAAATCCCTTACGATTATACAGTGGAAGTGACAAATAAATTCAAGGGATTAGATCTGAGAGAGTACCTGAAGAACTATGGAGGTTTGTGACACTGTACAGGAGGCAGTCATCAAGACCATTCCCAACAAAAAGAAACGCAAAAAGGCAAAATGGTTGTCTGAGGAGGCCTTACAAATACCTGGGAAAAGAAGAGAAGCTAAAGGCAAAGGAGAAAAGGAAAGATATACCCATTTGAACGCAGAGTTCCAAAGAATAGCAAGGAGAGATAAGAAAGGCTTCCACAGTGATCAATGCAAAGAAATAGAGGAAAACCATAGAACAGGAAATTCTAGAGATCTCTTCAAGTAAGTTAGAGATACCAAAGGAACATTTTATGCAAAGATGGGCACAATAAAGGACAGAAATGGTCTGGACCTAACAGAAGCAGAAGATATTAAGAAGAGGTGGCAGCAACACACAGAACAACTATACAAAAACGATCTTCATGACCCAGATAACCATGATGCTGTGATCACTCACCTAGAGCCAGACATTCTAGAATACAAAGTCAAGTGGGCCTTAAGAAGCATCACTATGAACAAAGCTAGTAAAGGTGATGGAATTCCAGTTGAGCTATTTCAAATCCTGAAAGATGATGCTGTGAAAGTGCTGCACTCAATATGGCAGCAAATTTGAAAAACTCAGCAGTGGTCTGGACTGGAAAAGGTCAGTTTTCATTCCAATCCCAAAGAAAGGCAATGCCAAAGAATATTCAAACTACCACACAACTGCACTCACATAGTAGTGAAGGAATGCTCACAATTCTCCGAGCCAGGTTTCAACTGTACATGAACCGTGAACTTCCTTCCTCTACTTCTGCTTTATTGAATATGCCAAAGTCTTTGATTGTGTAGATCACAACAAACTGTAGAAAATTCTGAAAGAGATGGGAATACCAGACAACCTGACCTGCCTCTTGAGAAATCTAGGTCAAGAAGCAACAGTTAGAACTGGACATGGAACAACAGACTGGTTCCAAACTGGGAAAGAAGTACATCAAGGCTGTACATTGTCACTCTGCTTATTTAACTTATATGCAGAGTAGTACTTATATGCAGATTATATCATGCGAAATGCTGGGCTGAATGAAGCATAAGCTGCCATCAAGATTGCCAGGGGAAACATCAATAACCTCAGATACACAGATGACACCACCCTTATGGCAGAAAGCAAAGAACTAAAGAGCCTCAATGAAAGTGAAAGAGGAGAGTGAAAAAGTTGGCTTAAAACTCAACATCCAAAAAACTAAGATCATGGCATCCGGTCCCATCACTTCATGGCAAATAGATGGGGAAACGATGGAAACAGTGAGAGACTTTATTTGGGGGGCTCCAAAATCACTGCAGATGGTAACTGCAGCCACGAAATTAAAAGACACTTGCTCCTTGGAAGAAAAGCTATGACCAACCTAGACAGCATATTAAAAAGCCAAGACATTACTTTGCCAACAAAGGTCCACCTAGTCAAGGCTATGGTTTTTCCAGTAGTCATGTATGGATGTAAGAGTTGGACTATAAAGAAAGCTGAGTGCCGAGGAATTGACGCTTTTGAACTGTGTTGCTGGAAAGACTCTTGAGAGTCCCTTGGACTGCAAGGAGATCCAATCAGTCCATCCTAAAGGAAATAAGTTCTGAATATTCACTGGAAGGACTGATGCTGAAACTCCAATACTTTGGCCACTTGATGTGAAGAACTTCTTCCTTGGAAAAGACCTTGATGCTGGGCAACAATGAAGATGGGAGGAGAAGGGGACGACAGAGGATGAGATGGTTGGATGGCATCACTGATTCGCTGGACATGAGTTTGAGCAAGTTCTAGGAGTTGGTAATGGACAGGGAAGCCTGGCATGCTGCAGTCCATGGGGTTGCAAACAGTTGGACATGACTGAGTGACTGAACTGACTGATCTAGGTGGGACCTATTTGTAAACACAAATGGCCCATTAAGAGGAAGGCAGAGGGTGCTAGAGATTTCAGAGATGTGCTTTTAAAATATAGGAGCCACAAGTCAAGGAATATAAGTGGCTACTAGAAGCTGAAAAAAAGCAAAGAAATGGGACTTCCTCTCAGAGTCTCTAGAAGTAATCAGAACTCAGAAAAGCAGTTAAATGAGCTGAACTATTTTTGCTTTATGCTGTCTACAGCAGTGCAAGATAAGAATACAAACCAGATAAGTACCATTTCTGCATAAATAGGGAATAAGATCCTGAACCCTGGATAAGCAGCTAAGTGGGCTACATAGGCTTAAGACGTATTTCAACTCAAGTGGTAATAGGCTGCATGTTATCCACTGTATTGTGTGTGTGTATAATATTTTAAGTATATTATATATTGCATATTAAAGGTAGTCTAGCTTCTACGGGAAAGAAACTGAAAATCAGAGTCCTAAGCAATTAACATCAATAGTTTATATTCATTATCTCATTTGATCCTCACAACTCTAGGAAGCAGTCAAATCTGGTACTGAATTCAATTCTGCAGTGGAAAAAGCAGCAGCGTGAGAGGGTGACTTGCCCAGTTAAAGGTTAGTAAATGGCTCCTACTCCGATGTCTTTCTACTAGATTATTTTACCTCGACAACAGCAATCGATCTACGTCTAGGTATGTTGTATTAACTTCTAAAATAACTTCAAGTTAGAAAAGAAAACAAGGCCAACATTTTACAAGCAATACCATAATTTAATTTTACGTGCATAGAAACCGAATATCACACGCAAGTGGTTAGAAAGAAGCTGAAGAGAACACGTAGACGAGTAATGTGTTTCTCCGCATGAAAATGAGTATCTACCCTTCTAGGTGTTGCTGTGTGGATTAAATGACATAATACACGTAAAGTGCTTATCAGAGCAGCTAGTCTCACAGTTCGTACTACATACTCCAGGACGTCTCTTCCCTGAGGAGAATCTGCTTTTCTGACCCCGAAAATTAACCAACCCAGGCGGTGGGTAGGAAAGAATGCGAGGGGAGGGAGTGCGGCTGGCGGAAAAATAGGTCCCAGCTACCCCTCCTTGAACACTTGACCAAGAGGCGCTTACTTTTTACCCAAACAGGACGGCTTTGGCGACACCAACCTAACCCTCAGAAGATCGGCGGAGCAGTGACAGCACGGGTATGACCTAGGGGCTCGGATCACTGCACCAGAAGTCCCAACACGTGGCTCCCTCCTCTCACCGCCTCCCCTAATTTCCTTCTGCCCCTAGTGCTACGGGCTCAGCGACTTCGGTTTTTTAGAGTCAGCTGGCACTGTCGCCGACCGTCAAGACAGCTACCCATCCCAAGAACCTTACCCACCCCAGGCCTGGAAAATATACCTGACCAGGAAGCCCACGACTGGTGCGAGAACGAACTCGAGCACAGACTGGTAGCCGAGCGGACGACCGGAACTCCACCCTCCATCTCTCTGATTGGGTAAACGTGCAAAGGAGCTCGCAGAGGATTGGTCAACAGCAGAGAGGCGGGCCATTGCCCAGGGGAGGGGAAAGAGGTGGGGCGGGGAGGTGAGGAGAAACGTCGGGAGTTGGCCTCTTTCCGGATTGGAAGAACGCTAGACATCTGCGCAGACGTAGACCCAGCTTCCGTATAGGGACGGGCAACATCGCCCTTTACGTTACGGAAGTACGTTACGTTAACGGAAGTTTTAATAACTCATTGGTTGTAACGAAGACGTATGTCTCCTGGCAGCGTGTCCAAGAAAGGGCAAGAAGAAAGCGAGTTCCGCCTCTTCCTTGGGCGACTGGGTCCTTCCGTTGACAGAAGGCGACGTGAGTTCCTTTCAGCGTTTAGACGCTAGAACTACCACCGAGCAAGACTCGGGTAGACAGTTGGTACGTTGACCATTAAGTTTCTGCGGGTGAGAAATACTTAGTACTTCGAATCGGGCCCTGAAACACCCATATACACTCAGAACTTTTAAATAATGACTTCAGTATTGGAACGCAGAGGAGTCTGGCCTTTTCGCGGTCTTTGACTTGGCTGTGTCATTGGCTGAAAAAGTTATCAGTTTGAACGTAGCTCCGCGTCCACCCCAGGCAATCCTGGGATTTGTGGTCCTGGGGGCAAGTGTCCCATAGCTTTGAATGTGATTGTTGTTGCTACTTCTTCCATGTTAACAACCTCTGATAGTTAGCGTGGTTTTCTTGTTTTCCTTTGTGCTTTCTTATCCTTTCGCTTATCAGCAGTATTAAAGCCAAAGGACACTTAGGAAAACTAGAAGGTCTTCATGTATGTAAAGGTAAATACTAGTATTTAAAACATTTTACTACTGTGCCTCTGCTGATGCTGCTTAGTTGCTTCAGTCGTGTCTGACTCTGCGACCCTATGGGCTGTAACCCGCCAGGCTCCTCTTTCCATGGGATTCTCCAGGCAAGAAAGAATACTGGAGTGGGTTGCCGTGCCCTCCTCCTCCAGGGATCGAACCCGGGTCTCCTGCATTGCAGGATGATTCTTTACCACTGAGCCACCAGCGAAGCCCTCTGCTAGATGTTCGTGATTAACATACAAAGTGGATAGTAAAAGTCTTGGTTTTTTTGCTTTTACAGCAAAATGGTATTTGATTTTCATGTTCGTGTTCACTCGACAATATTTGAAAAATGCTTTAAACTTGACAGTTATATATACTGTTTCGTCTGTTTACGTAAATCAAGTGTTATGATAAAAGCAGAACTGGCTACTGTGTTGATAAGAAAATAATGCTGTAGTTAAAATGTCAAACATGACCAGTTTCAGGAGGCACAAACACACTGTATATTATTCAACGTTGTATTATGAAGTCCGTTTTCAATCTTATTGGAAACACGCTGGTTTAAGGCAGTTTCCTTGATTTTAGGACTTCCCTGGTGGCTCAGATGGTAGAGCATCTGCCTACAATGTGGGAGACCCTGGTTTGATTCCTGGGTCGGGAAGATCCTCTGGGAAAGGAAATGGCAACCCACTCCAGTACTCTTGCCTGGAAAATCCCATGGATGGAGGAGCGTGGTAGGGCTACAGTCCATGCGGTAACAAAGAGTCGAACATGACTGAGTGACTTCACTTCACTTCCTTAGTTTTATTGAATCATGAACTCCTTTCACTTCTGTAAGCACATTTAGTAATATTTCATTGCTTTGTGTTTAGCAAAAGTGAAAATCTATAAACACCAAAAGTTTTTCTGAGTGACCCTTTACAACTTTTTTTTTCTATTTAATATGTAATACAAACATTCATATGTGTAAGGAAAAATAGGGCTTGTTGCTGGACAAAAAATTAAGTACAATTTAGAGGATTTAAGCCAAGCAGAAACCGCTTTTATAACTGATGCTTGCAATAGTTGCTTTTACAATTTTTTGTAATTTTTTGTTTCTTGTAAATGATGACAGAAGGTCTCAGGTTTTCTTTGTAAATGAAACATGAGAAACATAAGTGTTTTTTTTTTTTTATAATTCTCTGTACATAAAGAGCCAAACAGAATGTAACCACCACTATATTTCTCCTTTAAATATTTGATATGATGTACTCAGTGAAATATATTGGTATGAAAATTACCATAAGAAAAATGTAAATTTGTTAGTTTTAATGCTTTCCTTTAGCTAACATTTTGAAAATATTTTTCCTTTTGCCCCCTATTTTAAATCAGTGATCCATTTGGAATATTCATTAAATTTGTATTACTAAGAATAAAAATTGCAGATATCAAGACTGCTACTATGATTAGCATGGTTCAGCAGAGTGACAAATCAACTAAATAACTGAATCCTGGGCACATTTGGCTGATCTGTATTAACTGTTCTAAGTTCACTCTTTTGGAGTATTTCGGAAGCACTCAAAGTATTCCATTTAAAGAGAAATATCTTGAATAGTTTTGTTTTTTTTAACTGAGAATTTAAAAATAGAAATTGCAGCAGTCACCACTACTTCCCTTTAACCCAAGAATCATCTTTGTACACCATCTGTTGGGAAATAGTTTTAAGAAATGACCTCAAAGTGAGAGAAATGCAAGATGACTTTTGAGATACAGGAAACGAATATTACAATCCCTGCTTGTGTTTACTTTTTGAAACTATTTATTTACTTGTTTATTTATTTGGCTGCCCTGGGTCTTAGTCATGACAGGAGGGACCTTTTAGTTGCAGCACACGGGATCTATTGCCCTGACCAGGTCAGACTGGGCCCCCTGCATCAGGAGTGTGGAGTCCCAGCCACTGGACCACCAGGGAAAGTTCCTGTGTTTACTTTTTAATATCAACACTTTTTTAAAAAATCTTTTTTTGTTTTTTGCTTTTTTCCTTTTTTCAAACCCTTGTGTCCAGGACTGACGTTCAATAGATCATAGCAAGGGAGCTGCTCTGCTGCCTGTGAAACCCCAACCCAGAAGCAGGTCATCTACCAATGGTTTAGCACCAGGTTCCCCACAAACCTGTGGTGGTGACAGGCGAGAGGGCAGCTGCCTTTCTGACTGTGGCCCTTGTCTTAGGATGAAAGGCTTTCTGCACCAGACCCGGTCCTAATACATGACCTGGTCCCAACATGCAGCAGGGCACGCCATGCTGTGCACAGAGGGACATGGGCGGCAGGCCGCTGGCAGGGATGGCAGG
This sequence comes from Budorcas taxicolor, assembly GCF_023091745.1. Taxonomy (NCBI): domain Eukaryota; kingdom Metazoa; phylum Chordata; class Mammalia; order Artiodactyla; family Bovidae; genus Budorcas; species Budorcas taxicolor. The sequence goes on from NC_068919.1 coordinate 74,109,453, forward strand.
GCACTGGCTGTCTGAGGCCAACCAAGGATTCCCAGCGCTGCCATATTGTTCTGCCTGGATGGGATTCTGACTTGGAGGCATTCAGTCATAATCCCACAGATGGTAGCTTTGACCCAATTACTCCTCAGCCAAGCACATACACCAAATGTCTGAACCCGCAGTTCCTCTCCTACTGAGCAGGATTATCATGGCAACAACACATCAGTAGGGTAAAACTAATCTGTCTCACCACAGTCTAGTCCCAGCTCACGTTCCCAATTAGTGGGTGAACACCCCAACGCTTGGGGAATTCTGCTTCAAAATGATAGAAAGAGCCGACATCAAAGGATCAAAAAGCAATGTCACTATGAACATTTGGCCACCACAAGCCAATTATCCCTGTGGTAACTTTTCTGACACTTCCTGCTTAAAACCCCAAAGGTCAGAAGGATCGTGAGGATCCACTTTCATGGTCTGTATTTGTACTAAAAATCAAGATCAAGTGAGCTTTTGCCCTTCTGTTCCATGGGAGGTTTCTGTTCTCCCTGAGCTCGCCTTAGGACACCATTTGCAGGTGTACGGCCTCAGTCAAACCCCCCACCTGGCACTGGCCCCGGTGGGGCACTTGGCACCAGAAATGAGAGCCTGTTAGGGCTTGCAACTGCCACACACTCCGCTCTCCCCACCCCTGTGCCTCACTCGGTCAGTGAAAAAATGATCAGAATATTTCACTGGTGGCCTGCAAGGGCGGTGCACCCCACCCCACTCCCTCGCAGGGACAGGGGTGGTGGGGCACCAGGGGCCCTCCCACTTATTCTACACCTCTCATTTCTCTTCACCATGCTAGACTAGAATCAGTCTCAACAGGGTTTTCTCTCCCTGCTGATTCAGCCAAGCCCATTCCCTTGGCTGTGGTTTCACTGGATAGTAGGTAGGGACAGTGAGAATCTTATAACACTTTTCTTTATATATATATATATGTCTATATATATATGTATTTTTAAAAATTGTGAACATGATATAGCAGGATAAACTTTGAAACCTAATCACATATATGTATATGTTTACATATGTATGAGTGGTAAAAAAAATTATTGAGAAATACATGATCAAAAAAGCCTGAAGTGTTAAAGAAAAAAATTATTCATGACACTTTTTAAGAAGGTAAGGGAGACTTTCTTCAAGGTAGGTACTGTTGTAGGGTTCTGTAAAAAGGGAGAGAGATTAGAGTCAATTCTGAGTCCAACAGGGAAAGCAGGAATTTATAGCCAGGGGGATAGGGGGGCAGTGGGTGGAAGTTTAGGGAAATGAGGAAATTTCAGGGTTAGGGGGATTATTGCTACATTACTCAACAGTTCTTACTAAAAGTTGGTAGGTATAATTGGACATCACCCGGGGGATAATGAAGGATGAGGCACTCAATCAGATATTGAGAGAGGGCGATTCTGGTTTAACTGCCTTAGCAGGATTCTTGCTATAGGATTCTTGAACACTACAAGGAAGGACATGGGGCTGAAGGTCAAGCCTAGTCAAAAGAGCACACATATATATATACACTCCACACGTACTCTCACTCCTGTTGTTATTTAGTCACTAAGTTGTGTCCAACTCTTTGTGGCTTCATGGATTGTGGCATGCCAGGCTCCTCTGTCCTCCACTATCTCCTGGAGTTTGCTCAGATTTATGTCCGTTGAGTTGGTGATACTATCTAACCATCTCATGCTTTGCTGCCTCCTCCTTCTTTTGCCTTCAATCTTTCCCAGCATCAGGATCTTTTCCAATGAGTTGGCTCTTTGTATCAGGTGGTCAAAGTGTAGGAGCTTCAGCTTCAGCATCAGTCCTTCAAATGAATATTCAAGGTTGATTTCCTTTAGGATTGACTAGTTTGATTTCCTTGTAGTCTAAGTGACTGTCAAGAGTATTCTCCAGCACCAGAGTCTGAAAACATCAATTCTTGGGCTCAGCCTTCTTTATGGTCCAACTCTCACATCTGTGCTAACTACTGGAAAAACCATAGCTTTGACTGTATGGACTTTTGTTGGCGAAGTGGTGTCTCTGCTTTTTAACACACTTTCTAGGTTTATTATAGCTTTCCTTCCAAGGAGCAAGCATCTTTTAATTTCATGGCTGCAGTCACCATCAGCAGTGACTTTGGAACCCAAGAAAATAAAATCTATCACTGCTGTATATACACAAAAATATTTTTATTTGCTATTGTTAAAATATGAAGTCTGAATTACACGTAATACTATTTGGAAATATTCAGGCTCAATCACTGTACCAAGGCTCAATGAGAGAAACAGAACCAGCTGGAGATCTATATTAAGGATTTTTTTTTTTTTTTTTTTGCAAGGAATTGACTTAGACAGTTATGGGGGCTGGCTAGAAGACGAGTCTGAAATCTGTAGAGCAGTGTGTCAGGAGAAGGAGTCTGGAAATCTCAGGCATGCGCTGAAGTTGCAATCCACAGGCAGAATTTCTTCCTATTAACCTCGGTTCTACTCTGAAAGCCCTTCAGCTAATGGAACTGGGCCTGGCCAGATTATCTAGGATAACCTTTATTTAAAGTCTACTGATAAAAAATAAATAAATAAATAAAGTCTACTGATAATGAATAGTAATTACATCTACAAAATACCTTCATGGCAGCACACAGATAAAGAACTTCAGATCTTTGAGAGTTGAGGTTCAGGCTTGCAACTCATTCCCAGAAACTATGTTTGACATTGTGTCTTGTATTTTGGGAAGAGCGTTAGTATAAGCACACAGGATATACAAACCAATTCCACTTCCACTCTCTGGTAAAATGTGTCTAAAAGGAATGGCTCTACCTTCAAACTCCATTCCAGTCTGTTTCTCTAACTTTCTGCCTCTTTGGCTATTCCTTGAGATGTTGGCCTGACAGCCTACGTTTGAAGCCTTTGGCTTAATTCCCTATCACCAGGAATATGTTGCCCAACTCTTGAATCACAGAGGTTTCCCAGTATAAGGCCCGCCTGTAGGCATGTCTGCCTTTGTATGAGAAGGACTTCCTGGCAAGCTACCAGCTCTGGAGCTTTTGAAAGTGTCAACAACATTGCCCTTGAAGCCACAGGATGGAGTGGTGGCTAGAACATCCTGTAACAGGTGCCAGTTGGTTTACTCCAGTCACCATGCCAATTTTTCAAGATAGTGGCAGTATTTTAATTCCTTCAGTTTTAAGATGGACTTGCCTATAACCCCTTTAGACAGCTGAAAGTTGAAGAAGAGGCAGAGCTGGTACTGCAACTGATAATTATATTGACCAAAAACACCACCTACCTCCAGAAAACCTCCCCACAGAGCTGCTCGAAAGTGGTGAATTGAATGGTTTAAGCTGTTTGTTCTCTTCCTGCTCCTTTGAAGTTAAAAAGAATGAACAAATAGTAAAATAGCACACTAAATGGAGTCAAGAGGAGAAGAAAGAAAGACTCGAGTATTTGACAAATGGTTGGTCCTTGGGTCTTCTATTTAAGTAAGAATTAGGACCATAGTTTACTATACAAGTGTGGTTAGGATCAACAGGAGCAGCTTAGAATCTTTATAATTACTTTGAAAAAATTTTTTTCTTCTTTGACTGTGTTGCCAGGCTTGCAGGATCTTAGTTTCCCAACCAGAGATCGAACCTGGGCCAGCAGTGAAAGTGCCAAGTACTAACCACTGGACTGCCAGGGAATTCTCATCACTTCTTTATTAAATAAGTTATGGAAGTACCCATTTACCCATGCACGTTAAAGTTGATCCAGGGCTCTTCCTCCAGATCAGCTCTAGAAGGATACAGCTGAAAGAGTTCTTGAATTGCTAAGGTGAACACTACTACAGATTTGTTGTTGTTCATTCGCTAAGTTGTGTCTGTCAACTCTTTGTGACCCCATGAACTGCAGTACCCTTCACTGTCTCCCAGAGTTTGCTCAAAGTCATGTCCATTGAGTCAGTCATGCCATCCAACCATCTCATCCTCTGTCGCCCCCATCTCCTCCTGTCCTCCATCTTTCCCACCATCAGGGTCTTTTCTGGTGAGTTGGCTCTTCACATTAGTTGGGCAAAGTATTGGAGCTTCAGCTTCAGCATCAGTTCTTCCAATGAATATTCAAGGTTGATTTCTTTTAGAATTGAGTGGTTTGATTTCCTTGCAGTCCAAGGGACTCTCAAGAGTCTCCTCCAGCACCACAATTTAAAAGCATCAGTTCTTCAGCGCTCAGCCGTCTTTGTGGTCCAACTACACGTTTACACTTTCTTTTTTATTGTAATTCTACATTCCAGGCTACTTACTGTTAAAAACGTCAGTGTGGGAAAGTTCCATCTTATACAAAAGTAGAAAAAAATGGTATCATGAACCATTATGTATATGACCCTATCACCCAACTTAACTGATGGCTAAACTTGTATCTATGCTCTCACCCACTTTCCCACCACATCTCCTATCAGATTATTTATAAGCAAGTCATTTCATTTGTAAATAGGACTCTTTGTATCTCTAAATGATGACTCCCCCACCAAATACAACTAAAATAAGCAAATATTTTAATAAGGACTATTACTCAAAACTGTATGATTTTTAAGAAGTTATTTAATCTCTCTAAACTTCAAATTATTCATCAGGTGACAATATATTCCTTTCAATGAGATTATGAAAATTAACACAATGTAAATAAAATACTCCCCACAGTGCTTGCCACAGTATAGGCATTCAGGAGCTACTGGTTCAAATTCCAGCACTTGGTCGATTTATACCACTTGCTCTGAGTGAGTCTAGGAAGGATGATAAAAAAAGATGTTTGCTGAGCCCTTTACTTGTTAAAAATTATCCTTGAAAAAAAAAATTTAATGATAATACTAGGAGAAAAAACAGCCAAGAAGTGGAATCAAGGTTTAAATGATGAAGTAGATCAAAGTTACAGGCAGAGTAGAGTGTAGTACTAAAGAGACAAGATATGAACTTATGTGAAATACAGACTCATTGGCTCATATCATATCCTTAGGATTTTTCTTTTTTTCATGTGATTTCCAATTGGTTTATATAATGGTGTAATACAAAATTATTCATCTGAGGTGTAAAAGAAATATGAACACCATCTTTTCTTTTGAAAGATTTCTGGAACTTTTGGTTCTCAGACTCAGATACCACTGGTAACCCCACTCATTGTCTACCCATTGTTGGATTTACATATAGTTTGATTCTCATCACTATCCTAGAAAAATATTTAGTAGGAAGTTGGATTTAGTTTTCTAAGCATTGTATTACAATAAATAAATTTCCATACCAGATGACACAAAATCCTAAGCTGTGCCAAGAATTGTAAAGATGGATCTCATCATGATTGCCAGCATCTTAATATCTGAGCAATAATAGCACATTGAAGCAAAATCAAGTTTTCTTTCCTTTAAAGAAATACATTGTGATAATGGTGATAAAATACAGAGTCACAGTGAGAGTCAGAAGCTTGACTTGAGAGTCATCAGTTTGTAATCAGACGATTATAAATGATTACAGATGATTGCTCTCAGGCTAATGAAGTGAAAGGTTAAAAGAGGAACATTAAATAAAGTCTCAGTCATGAATATATTAATCTAATTAATTAGTATTTTCTCACCCTTAAATTCCCAAATTGAAAATCCATTCAGGGTAATTGTGATCCATACAGTCAAAGGTTTTAGTGTAGTCAGTGAAGCAGAAGTAGATGTTTTTCTGGATGTCCTTTGCTTTCTACATGATCCAAAGAATGTTAGCAATTTGATTTCTGGTTTCTCTGCTTTTGCTAAACCCAGCTTGTATGTCTGGAAGTTCTTGGTTCACATATGGTGAAAGCCTAGCGTGAAGGATTTTAAGCATAACCTTCCTAGCATGTGAAATGACACAGTTGCACGGTACTTGGAACATTCTTTGGCATTGCCTTTCTTTGGGAAACTGGAAAATTCTTAAAGAGATGGGAGTACCAAACTACCTTATCTGTCTCCTGAGAAACCTGTATATGAGCCAGGAAGCAACAGTTAGAACCAGACATGGAACAACTGACTAGTTCAAGATTGGCAAAGGAATACAACAAGGCTGTATATTGACACTCTGCTTATTTAACTTATATGCAGAGTACATTTTGCAAAATGCCAGGCCGTTGGAGTCAAGATTACTGGGAGAAATATCAACAACCTCGGATATGCAGACAATACCACTCTAATGGCAGAAGGTGAAGGGGAACTAATGAGCCTCTTGGTGAGAGTAAAAGAGGAGAGTGAAAAAGCTGGCTTAAAATTCAACATTAAAAAATGAAAGACCATGGCATCCGGTCACATCATTTCATGGCAACTAGAAAGGGGAAAAGTGGAAACAGTGACAGACTTTATTTACTTGGGCTCCAAAATCACTGCAGATGGTGATTGCAACCATGAAATTAGAAGATGCTTGCTCCTTGGAGGGAAAGCTATGTATGGCAAACCTAGACAGCTATGACAAACCTCTGTATTAAAAAACAGAGACATCACTTTGCCAATAAAGGTCCATATGGTCAGTTCAGTTCAGTTGCTCAGTCGTATCCGACTCTTTGCAACCCCATGGACTACAGCACGCCAGGCCTCCCTGTCCATCACCAACTCCCGGAGTTTACTCAAACTCATGTCCATTGACTCAGTGATACCATCCAACCATCTCATCCTCTGTCATCCCCTTCTCCTGCCCTCAATCTTCAGATGAGTCAGTTCTTTGCATCAGGAGGCCAGAGTATTGGAGTTTCAGCTTAAACATCAGTCCTTCCAATGAACACCCAGGACTGATCTCCTTTAGGATGGACTGGTTGGATCTCCTTGCAGACCAGGGGACTCTCAAGAGTCTTCTCCAACACCACAGTTCAAAAGCATCAATTCTTCAACACTCAGCTTTCTTTATAGTCCAACTCTCACATCCATACATGGCTACCGGAAAAACCGTAGCTTTGACTAGATGGACCTTTGTTGGTAAAGTAATGTCTCTGCTTATTAATATGCTCTCTAGGTTGGTCATAAGTTTTCTTCCAAGGAGTGTCTTTTAATTTCATGGCTGCAGCCATGGTGACTGCAGTCACCATCTGCAGTGATTTTTGGAGCCCCAAAAAATAAAGTCAGCCACTGTTTCCACTGTTTCCCATCTGTTTACCATGAGGTGATGGGACCGCATGTCATGATCTTAGTTTTCTGAATGTTGAGCTTTAAGCCAACATTTTCACTCTCCTCTTTCACTTTCATCAAGAGGCTCTTTAGTTCTTCACTTTCTGCCATTAGGGTGGTGTCATCTGCATATCTGAGGTTATTGATATTTCTCCCGGCAGTCTTGATTCCAGCTTGTACTTCCTCCAGCTTAGCGTTTCTCATGATGTACTCTGCATATAAGTTAAATAAGCAGAGTGACAATATACAGCCTTAATGTACTGCTTTCCTGATTTGGAACCAGTCTGTTGTTCCATGTCCACTTCAAACTTGCTTCCTGACCTGTATACAGATTTCTCAAGAGGCAGGTCAGGTGGTCTGGTATTCCCATCTCTTTCAGAATTTTCCACAGTTGGTTGTGATCCACACAGTCAAAGGCTTTGGCATAGTCTATAAAGCAGATATAGATGTTTTTCTCAGAGAAGGTGATGGCACCCCATTCCAGTACTCTTGCCTGGAAAATCTCATGTATGGAGGAACCTGGTGGGCTGCAGTCCATGGGGTCGTGAAGAGTTGGACACGACTGAGTGACTTCCCTTTCACTTTTCACTTTCATGCATTGGAGAAGGAAATGGTAACCCACTCCAGTGTTCTTGCCTGGAGAATCCCAGGGATGGGGGAGCCTGGTGGGCTGCCGTCTATGGGGTCAGACACGACTGAAGTGACTTAGCAGCAGCAGCAGCAGCAGATGTTTTTCTGGAATTCTCTTGCTTTTTCGATGATCCAGCGGATGTTGGCAATTTGATCTCTGGTTCCTCTGCCTTTTCTAAAACCAGCTTGAACATCTGGAAATTCATGGTTCACGTATTGCTGAAGCTTGACTTGGAGAATTTTGAGCATTACTTTACTAGCATGTGAGATGAGTGCAATTGTGCGGTAGTTTGAGCATTCTTTGGCATTGCCTTTCTTAGGGATTGGAATGAACACTGACCTTTTCCAGTGCTGTGGCCACTGCTGAGTTTTATCAGTTTGCTGGCATATTGAGTGCAGCACTTTGACAGCATCATCTTTTAGGATTTGAAATGGCTCAACTGGAATTCCATCACCTCTACTAGCTTTGTTCGTAGTGATCCTTCCTAAGGCCTACTTGACTTCACATTCCAGGGTGTCTGGCTCTAGGTGAGTGATCACACCATCATGATTATCTGGATTGTGAAGATCTTTTTTTGTACAGTTCTACTGTGTATTCTTGCCACCTCTTCTTAATATATTCTGCTTTTGTTAGGTCCTTACCATTTCTGTCCTTGATCAAGCCCATCTTTGCATGAAGTGTTCCCTTGGTATCTCTAATTTTCTTGAAGAGATCTCTAATCTTTCTCATTCTATTATTTTCCTCTATTTCTTTGTGCTGATCATTGAAGAAGGTTTTCTTATCTCTCCTTGCTATTCTTTGGAACTCTGCATTCAAATGGATATATCTTTCCTTTTGCATATAGTTAAAGCTATGGTTTTTCCAGTAGTCATGCAGATGTGAGAGTTGGACCATAGAGAAAGGTAAGTACCAAAGAAGTGATGCCTTCAAACTGTGATGCTGGAGAAGACTCTTTAACAGTCCTTTGGACAGCAAAGAGATCAAAGCAGTCAATCCTAAAGGAAATCAATCCGGAAGATTCATTGGAAGGACTTATGTTGAAGCTCCAATACGTCAGCCACCTGATTCAAAGAGCTTTATTCATTGGAAAAGACCCTGATGCTGAGAAAGATTGAAGGCAAAGGAGAAGGGGGAGGCAGAGGAGGAGATGGTTAGATAGCATCACCAACTCAGAGTACATGAATTGTGAGCAAACTCCAATAGATTGTGGAGAACAGAGGAACCTGGCATTCTGCAGTCCATGGGGTTGCAAAGAGTTGGACACAATTTAGCAGCTGAACAGTAGCATGGTAGTTGTTGGTTGTACTACAAAACTGATGACTTTGGTAATTACTTCCCACTTAAGCTTGTAGCAAGTATTAATTTTTCCTATAAATCTTCCATACTAAGAAAATACATATTTCCAAACATGTATTTGACTGTACTTAGAGCAGCATGAACAGTGAAGGGAAGCAAATGGTTTCTTTCAAAGTTATAAATACCAAGACTAAGTGACCTCAATTATGTTTTTTGTCCCTCACCTCAGAGAGAGTGCTCTGTACAGGAGAAAACAAATCTCCCTCTTTGTAAATGCCTTGACTGACTATTTGATCAGCTAAGATAAGGAAGAGTGGGCTTCCCTGGTGCCTCAGTGGTGAAGAATCCGCCTGCCAATGTAGGAGACACAGGTTCAACCCCTGATCCAGAAAGATCCTACATGCCGGGGAGCAGGTAAGTCTAGAGTACAACTAATGAGTCTGTGCTCTAGAGCCTGGGAGCTGCAACTACTGAGCTCTGTGCCTCAACTACCAAAACCTGAGTGCCCTAGAGCCCACGCTCTGCAACAAGAGAAGCCACCACAATGAGAAGCCCATGCACTATAACTGGAGACTAGCCCCGCTTGCTGGAACTAGAGAAAAGCCCAAGCAGCAAAGAAGACCAAGCAGAGCATGCTGCCTACACACACACACACACACACACGCATACACACACACACAGATAAAAGAGATAAGGAAAAGCAAGGACTTCAAAGTTTTGTCTGATCTTTCAGTAGATAGATGGTGAAATAGAGGTAAATGACTATAACATGAAATGTTTGCCATTATGATCCTTTCTTCTGTACAAAGAAGCCTCTGGGCATAATTAGGAAACTGGAGAATAAAAAGTGAGAAATGGAAACCACTCTGCAAAAGCAATATAAAGAACTACGCCTGTATGGCCAGGAATTTACAAAAAATGTGCTTTATTTAGAAAATGTTTCTCCTTAATATGAGTTGATTCATTCATTTAACAAATATTATAGATCACCTGTTATGTACTCAGTATATTTTACCTCCTGGAGTTGTAGTGTTAAAATAAGGTGCCTGTCTTCACACAGTTTACTTTCTGGTGGGAGGACACTAGAAGTATAATTTATATTTTAGAAGTATATAGTGTAATTTCAGCTAATGACAAGTACTATGAGACTCCAATACTTTGGCCACCTGATGTGAAGAGCTGACTCATTTGAAAAGACCCTGATGCTGGGAAGGATTGAGGGCAGGAGGAGAAGGGGATGACAGAGGATGCGATGGTTGGATGGCATCACTGACTCAATGGACGTGAGTTTGGGTGAACTCTGGGAGTTGGTGATGGACAGGGAGGCCCGGAGTGCTGCAGTTCATGGGGTCGCAAAGAGTCGGACATGACTGAGCAGCTGAACTGAACTGACGCAGGGTGAACATGCATTCACAATAATGAGGGAGTGGCCCATGGCAGAAAGAGCCCTTATCCACCATGCTGGGAAGTCAGTGTCTAAAATTAATTTTTAAAATAGCCATTTAAGAACATTGATTAGAAATATGGCTGTAAATTCGAGTAAACAAGAATTGAGGATATTTGCTTAGTGAACAGGACTGGGAGAAGAGCGGGGAACTACTCTTTTAATTGTAAAAGAGTTTTAGTACTATTTCTTGTGTTAGTACTGTTCTTTTTTTTTAAATTGTAGTTGATTTGCAATGTTCTAGATGTAAATAAAGTGATTCAATTATATATATACACTATATGTATATTATATATAGCACATATTCTTTTCCAGATTCTTTTCCATATAGGTTATTACAAGATATTAAATATAGTTCTCTGTGGTATACAGTGGGTCCTTTCTGTTTAATAGATAAATTTTATATATAATCATGTATATCTGTTAATCCTAATTTATCCCTCCCCTCTTTTTCCCTTTGGTAAACATGTTTGTTTTCAATGTCTGTATGTATGTTTCTATTTTGTGAATAAGTTCATCAGTATCATTTTCTTAGACTCTATAAGTAATATGTATTTCTCTTTCTCTGACTTACTTCATTTGGTATGATAATCTCTAGGTCCATGCATGTTGCTGCACATGGCATTATTTCATTCTTTTTTATGGCAGTACTATGTCTTTTTAAAACTATAGACTTGTATTACTTTGGAAAAGTGTATGTACTGTTAACAAAAAACCTTCTTTGCTTCCATGCTTCCTATTACCTACAAATAAGCCTTAAATCCCAGAGCATGCTTTTTAAAATCAAGCTCCACCTACCTTCTGATTTCATTTACCACCCCCTTCTCCCCAGCCTTACACATCCTGCACTCCAGTCACGTACTCCTTTAAGAGCATGTATTGAGCACCTGCTGTGAGCAAGTGGGTATAAAAAGATGAATATGATACCTTCCTCATCCTCACTGCACTAATGGTAGAAACAGATGCATAAAAAATAAACGCAAGTTTTATAACAGTTTTTAGTTGTGGATGGGGGAAGGAGGTTGGAGGTGTTCATAAAAGCTGAACGCAGCTGCTTTTGTTATTTTCCGTGGAAGTTTCTTTCATTACTGATTGTTCAAGAACTGTGAGGTGGCCATGTATAGCCTGTCTCCTTGGACTTTCTTGGGCTATTATATTCTGATGAGATGCGCAACTCCTGATAAACATAAAACAGTTTATTTTGCCCAAATAAAAAATTCCTATAGTGTTCTTGCATGCCTCAGGGACCTCAGTCTGCTTAGTTTACTGTAGTATTCTAAGTGTTGAGAGCAGTGGCTGATGCGTGAAAAATTCTATATCCATATTTGTTGAATGGATCAATCTAGGTGTTGCGACTTTAAAATGAGAAAGTTGAAGATTTAATAAAATGGTTTTTGTTTTTCTATTTAAGGATTTAATAAAATTATTTTTATTTACCTTCTACCAGAATAAGAACAGATAATAAGTACTGGTACTTATTATTATATCATTTTATTTTGTTTAATGGCTCTTCCTCCCTCTTCCATCTTTCTCAAAAAAAATAAAAAAAACTCACTTCAGTGAGTTTGATGTGTGAATGAAAGTATAGACAGTGACCTATTCTATGAGAATCTAAGAGAAGTAGCAACAACTTGCCCAAGTTTGTGCCTCATTCATAGCTTCATGCCCTTGGTGATGCTTGTTTGTGTGTTTGGGCTCTTTGTGACCATATGGAAGGACACCAGGTAACTTTTACAGTTCCTACCCAACCGTTCCTCCCAGAAAAAAAGGCTTTTTTTTCTTCCTTGCTCCCCAACCACTTTGCCCTTAATGCTCTCATTCTGTTTCACTCAGGAAGTATCATAAGATAATAACTGAAAACTCCAATGCTGGGAGTCGAAGACTCTAGCACTTGCTGGATACATGACAGAACAGGTGACACATCCATTTAGCATCCACTTGGTTCATTTCTTAGACAAGAAAGTAAGAAGTAAGGCAGCTGACATAATAGGGTTGTGTTCAGCATTACATGATATAACACATTTTACAACACACACATGCTTAGAACGTAGTATTGATTACGGTCATGTCAGTCTTCCCTGTTGGATACAGGGATTGTGTTTAATTTGACTTTTGTCACCAGTGTCTAGTCCAGAGCTTGACACTTGATCAGGTACATGTTTGCTATGATGATATAGGAAGAAAAGAAGATATTTGCAGATTTGATGGAGAGTACTCTTGCAGAGAAATAGAGGAAGACAACAGAATGGGAAAGAGTAAAGATCTCTTCAAGAAAATTAGAGATACCAAGGGAACATTTCATGCAAAGATGGGCTCGATCAAGGACAGAAATGGTATGGACCTAACAGAAGCAGAAGATATTAAGAAGAGGTGGCAAGAATACACAGAAGAACTGTACAAAAAAGATCTTCACGACCAAGATAATCACGATGGTGTGATCACTCATCTAGAGCCAGACATCCTGGAATGTGAGGTCAAGTGGGCCTTAGAAAGCATCACTATGAACAAAGCTAGTGGAGGTGATGGAATTCCAGTTGAGCTATTTCAAATCCTGAAAGGTGATGCTGCGAAAGTGCTGCACTCAATATGCCAGCAAATTTGGAAAACTCAGCAGTGGCCACAGGACTGGAAAAGGTCAGTTTTCATTCCATTCCCTAAGAAAGGCAATGCCAAAGAATGCCTAAACTACCACACAATTGCACTCATCTCACATGGTAGTAAAGTAATGCTCAAAATTCTCCAAGCCAGGCTTCAGCAATACATGAACCGTGAATTTCCAGATGTTCAAGCTGGTTTTAGAAAAGGCAGAAGAACCAGAGATCAAATTTCCAACATGCTGAATCATCGAAAAAGCAAGAGAGTTCCAGAAAAACATCTATTTCTGCTTTATTGACTATGCCAAAGCCTTTGACAGTGTGGATCACAATAAACTGTGGAAAATTCTGAAAGAGATGGGAATACCAGACCACCTAACCTGCCTCATGAGAAATCTGTATGCAGGTCAGGAAGCAACAGTTAGAACTGGACATGGGACAACAGACTGGTTCCAAATAGGAAAAGGAGTACGTCAAGGCTGTATATTGTCACCCTGCTTATTTAACTTATATGCAGAGTACATCATGAGAAACGCTGGGCTGGAAGAAGCACAAGCTGGAATCAGTATTGCCGGGAGAAATATCAATCACTTCAGATATGCAGATGACACCACCCTTATGGCAGAAAGTGAAGAGGAACTAAAAAGCCTCTTGATAAAGTGAAAGAGGAGAGTGAAAATGTTGGCTTAAAGCTCAACATTCAGAAAACTAAGATCATGGCATCTGGTCCCATCAGTTCATGGGAAATAGAGGGGGAAACAGTGGAAACAGTGTCAGACTTATTTTTCTGGGCTCCAAAATCACTGCAGATGGTGACTGCAGCCATGAAATTAAAAGACGCTTACTCCTTGGAAGGAAAGTTATGACCAACCTAGATAACATATTGAAAAGCAGAGACATTACTTTGCCAACAAAGGTCCATCTAGTCAGGGCTATAGTTTTTCCCGTAGTCATGTATGGATGTGAGAGTTGGACTGTGAAGAAACCTGAGCATTGAAGAATTGATGCTTTTGAACTGTGGTGTTGGAGAAGACTCTTGAGAGTCCCTTGAACTGCAAGGAGATCCAACCAGTCCGTTCTGAAGGAGATCAGCCCTGGGATTTCTTTGGAAGGAATGATGCTAAAGCTGAAACTCCAGTACTTTGGCCACCTCATGCTGAGAGTTGACTCATTGGAAAAGACTCTGATGCTGGGAGGGATTGAGGGCAGGAGGAGAAGGGGACAACAGAGTACGAGATGGCTGGATGGCATCGCTGACTTGATGGACATGAGTCTGAGTGAACTCCAGGAGTTGGTGATGGACAGGGAGGCCTAGCGTGTTGTGATGCATGGGGTCACAGAGTCGGACACGACTGAGCAACTGAACTGAACTGAACTGAACTGAACTCTTGCCTGGCAAATCCCATGGACGGAGCAGCCTGGTAGGCTGCAGTCCATGGGGTCACTAGGAGTCGGACATGACTGAGCAACATCACTTTCACTTTTCACTTTCATGCATTGGAGAAGGAAATGGCAACCTACTCCAGTGTTCTTGTTTGGAGAAACCCAGGGACGGGGGAGCCTGGTGGGCTGCCATCTCTGGGGTCACACAGAGTCGGACACGACTGAAGCTACTTAGCAGCAGCAGCATGCAAACTAAACTGGGGTTAAAATATGAGTAATATCTAGCTAGGCAGTGAGTTAGCCAGTACAAAAAAATTTGTCATTGGGACAGAGCACGTGGAAGCCTGTCTTGAAGAGAGAGGGTATGTTCTGAATTCATTGGAGATAAGGTTGGTAAGTGGGATAAAGTTGTGAGCATAAACACAAACAAAGGTGCTTACAACTGAGGTGGTAAACAGAGATTCTCTAGGCTCTTGAGCAAGAATAATATAACACTACCAGTACCCGAGGAAGCTTGGTATATAAGTCAGCAAGAGGCAAGACTGAACTCCTGGCCTATTTTCTTTTCACACTGTCACCGACAGAAGTCCACACTTGGCATGGAGCTTGCTAAAGTGAAAAGAGAAGTGAAGAGCTTGCTGAGAAGTTCTTAATCTGAGAAGGTAATGAAAGGAAATAGAGAAGTCAGTGGCTACCTATAATGAAAAACAGAGTCAAATAAAGATAAATTTGAAAAGGAGAACAGATTTAGACGAAATGTGGGAGACCAACATTCTTTTTTTTTTTTTAATTTTTATTTTTACTTTATTTTGCTTTACAATACTGTATTTGTTTTATAATACATTGACATGAGTCAGCCACGGGTGTACATGAGTTCCCAATCCTGAACCCCCCTCCCACCTCCCACCCCATATCATCTCTCTGGATCATCCCCGTGCACCAGCCCCAAGCATCCTGTATCGAACATAGACTGGCGATTCATTTCTTACATGATAGTATACATGTATCAATGCCATTCTCCCAAATCATCCCACCCTCTCCCTCTCCCACAGAGTCCAAAAGTCCGTTCTATACATCTGTGTCTCTTTTGCTGTCTTGCACACAGGGTTATCATTACCATCTTTCTAAATTCCATATATATGTGTTAGTATACTGTATTGATGTTTTTCTTTCTGGCTTACTTCACTCTGTATAATAGGCTCCAGTTTCATCCACCTCATTAGAACTGATTCAAATGTATTCTTTTTAATGGCTGAGTAATACTCCACTGTGTATATGTACCACAGCTTTCTTATTCATTCATCTGCTGATGGACATCTAGGTTGTTTCCATGTCCTGGCTATTATAAACGGTACTGCGATGAACATTGGGGTACATGTGTCTCTTTCAATTCTGGTTTCCTTGGTGTGTATGCCCAGCAGTGGGATTGCTGGGTCATAAGGCTGTTCTATTTGCAATTTTTTAAGGAATCTCCACACTGTTCTCCATAGTGGCTGTACTAGTTTGCATTCCCACCAACAGTGTAAGAAGGTTTCCTTTCTCCACACCCTCTCCAGCATTTATTGCTTGTAGACTTTTGGATCGCTGCCATTTTGACTGGTGTGAAATGGTACCTCATTGTGGTTTTGATTTGCATTTCTCTGATAATGAGTGATGTTGAGCATCTTTTCATGTGTTTGTTAGCCATCCGTATATCTTCTTTGGAGAAATGTCTATTTAGTTCTTTGGCCCATTTTTTGATTGGGTCGTTTATTTTTGTGGAATTGACCTGCAGGAGTT
This sequence comes from Budorcas taxicolor, assembly GCF_023091745.1. NCBI lineage: Eukaryota > Metazoa > Chordata > Mammalia > Artiodactyla > Bovidae > Budorcas > Budorcas taxicolor. The sequence continues at coordinate 74,125,714 of NC_068919.1, forward strand.
GCTTGTATGTTTTTGAGATTAGTTGTTTGTCAGTTGCTTCATTTGCTATTATTTTCTCCCATTCAGAAGGCTGTCCTTTCACCTTGCTTATAGTTTCCTTTGTTGTGCAGAAGCTTTTAATTTTAATTAGATCCCATTTGTTCAACATTCGTTTTTTAATTCAGCAAATACTTATTGGAAAAATACTCATTGAACTTCTGTTACATGCAAAGCACTGCTGAGTACTGTAGTGAATACAAAGAGTTCCATCTCTTCAAGTAGAGGGAATAATACAGATATCTGTGTACCAAAAGGAATATGATAATGCTGAAGGAGAGAGGAGAGAGAAAAGGTGGATGAAGAAGACAGCATTCTCTAGACAGTTCTAGACCTTCTAGACAGTTCTCAAACATTTTGGTCTCAGGACCTCTCTATACTCTTAACAATTATCTATGACCGCCAAAGTTTTTGTGTATGTGCATTATTCATTGACATCTATACTATATTTAAAATTAAAAATTTAAAATATTTACTTATTTTAAGTAACAGTATCATTAAACACATTACATGGTAATATAAATAATATTTTATGAAAAATATGTTTTCCAAAACGAAAGAGTAGTAAGAAGAGTTGCTCTGTTTTACATATTTGCAAATCCACATACGCATATATCCTTGTTCATGCCTCTTTATGCACATACACAAGTATATCTTTTGCATAAATTAGAAACAATTGTTGGGTCAAAGGATATGTATTTTACATTTTGATTGGTACTGCCAAACTTGATTTCCATGAAATATCTATAAACGTGTTTACATTTTAGTGAACTATTTCATGCTCATTTCCTTGTTGGATCGTTGTGGGTTTTTTTGATTTATAGAAACTTTTTATTTAGAAAGGCTGTGCTGAGAATGAGAGTTTCTGGCAAGCCTGTAGACATACAGTATGAAAACAGCAGGCAAACGTAGGACAGGGCATACACATAAGAAAAAAGACACTGAAAGGGGAGGTAAAAGGATGTAGAGTACCAGATTTTTCACGTGTTTCATAGGTCTCATGTCCTTGTTTTATCGGCCTGGGCATTAGAGTCTGGTACAGTGATCTCCAAGGTAGAGTTTGCAAGGTGACTTACTGAGGTTCAGAAAAAAAATATTAGAACTTGGATTTGTCTCTATTTTGTCTGAAAATAGGTTAATTTTTACTCATCTGTGGAATGTCACTTTCATCATTACTCAGTCTGAATGTCAGATGGTCACATAAGGTCGTGGGTATCCACCAACACAAGCAGGAATTCTGCAACTGTCACCCTCTTGTGTTTATTAATCCTTTTCAGGACATTGTGACACATTGTACAGTAGCAGAGTAATAGATTTACCAATCGTGACACCTAGTTTTAGCTAAACTAACCTCACAAAATGGATATTGGTACCCTGCCAAGATCCTCCTTACTGGTCATTGCATTCTTCATATGTTGTGACTCTTGGCTGCTAACAGCTCATAGCTATACCTTTCTGCTTGGCAGGCTTGTTCTTAAATGATGGGAGTTACCTAATCAGGGAGATCAGAAATTACCACCAACCTCTAACTCCCAACTCCAGGTGGCCTATAGCCAATGACTCAATGATAAAGGGATATAAAAGTCTTGCCTCCTTTCTTGGAGGTGACACACACAACTCCATGGTGCCATCCATGCACTGGAGCTTTTTGTAGGATCAGATTGAGGATAAACTTCAGTAAACCCACAGCTTTGCCGAGCCCCTTCCCCTGTGCTGTTCTATTTCCTGCACTGCCTTATAGGTTTCATCTGACATCCCTCAGTTTCTCCAAAATTCACTGGCACAAGAATCCTTATCTCGGACTCTGCTTCTTGAGAACCTGACATGAGATAGTAAAACATTTGATGTTAAAACAGTTATGCAAAGAAGACAAGACAAAAAGATCAATAATAAAAGCAAAAACTAGAAGGACTAGATTTTTCCTCCTTTCAGGACAACCTCTTATCCAAAACATGTGATAAAAATGACAGTTTTTTAAATGAGATCTAACAAGTCAGCCAAAAGAATTAGAAACTCAAGACTATTTGGGTCTTCCTTGGCGGTACAGCTGTACCAACTTCCAGTGCAGGGGACATGTGTCTAATCCCTGGTCCGGGAAGATTACGTGTACTGTGGAGCAACTAAGCCTGTACACCACAACTACTGAGCCCATGCTACGAGTCTCAACTACTGAGCCTACACTCCAGAGCTACTAAAGCCCGTGCACCCAGAGCCTGTGCTCAACAGGAGAAGCCACTGCAGTGAGAAGCCCATGCACTGCAATGAAGAATAGCCTCTGCTTGCCACAGCTAGAGAAAGCCTGTGAATACCCAGTGCAACCAAAAATAAATACTTTGAAATACAGATTTCTATCCACTTTTCTAGCAAATGAATCTTGCCTTAGTGGCTATAATGGATTGAGGTATTAGCTGGTGGTAATATAAAAACACTATTTGCAAGGTACTTAAAATTGATACATCCAGAATATGAAGTTAAATCTCAACAATCTTTTGAATGATATTTAAAATTATGTGACATGTAACACTTTATACAATTGCACTAAACTAAGTGGTAAATGTTTAGATTTCTAAGTTTTCTTACTTCTGAGGTTTCTTACTTAAAAGTAGAAGACAAAACAAGACAAAAATGGCAGTAACTAAAAAGAAATCAATTCATACACCACTGGAAAAATATACCTTTCCTGCAACAGTTAAAATAGCTAAAATAAAAATTTTTTAAAGAGACAAACTAAAATACATTATTCAGATAACATATACTAAAGTGTATATGTATAGAAAATATTGTGCACAGTTGAAGATTCAACTATTAAATTATGCAGTGTGGGGGGCTCCTGTTAATTTGGATGAAAGTGTTTCTCATCTGATTCAGCTTATGGTGTTTGTTAAATTCTGAGTTAACGATGAAATATAGGAAGAACTATTTCTCTTGAGTCATTAAAAAAAAGATATTCCAAAGAGGTTATGTTTTCAATAATAAATGACTTTGCTAATAAAAACAATTTTACATAGGAAAACAAAACTGATTTTCCTAGTGGAGCAACTGATTTCCCCAGGATAAATTAATTCTCTGGAACCTGGTTACAGTGCTAATGACAAATGTGAAATCAAATAGTTGGATTCTTCGTTGGTAAGTTAAATGACAGGGAAGTTGGCACCAGACTGAACTTCTGTAGGATATCATCTATTTTAATAAAAAATAAGACATAAAATTTTCAGTGTAAGGTCTTTACAGTAGTTTTAAATTATCTGTAGAATGAGCATAAAAATATTTAATACAACAGAGAGAGGTTTACTGATATTTGTGGCAGAATCCTTAAAAGAGTGGCCAAAGTGAAGATGAGTTTCACATTTTCCTTTTACTAAAAGGAAAGTTTCAAATTTCCTGTCCATTCCTGTGCTGACAAGTGACTGTGTAAAATGCAATGTTGGCAGATATTTTGGGGAATAGAAAAAAGGAACACTTTATCTGTTCTTTCAAGGTAACAGTGACCTTTTAACAATGAATGGGAAAGTAGCTGCTTATCAAAAACAAGTACAGTTTGAAAACATGTTTGGCAATGTTTCTAAAAGTCTCTGACTTTATTGCTGAAAATGATTTGTCATCTGTAAAAATTCAAGTATGCTAATATTGGGAAACAGAACTGTCAAACTTGTTTGAAAATTTTCCAAATGAAGAGTGACAGTAGATACTTAATCCATATGTCAGATACAAATATATAACATCTGACTGATATTAGGGAAGATAGATATTTCTAGTGGAATTTCAACAAAAACCTTTCCATAATTAGGATATACGTAAGAAAATGAGAATCCTGAGTTTGTACCACTTCCTTTTAAATCTTGGTACCTTTGAGGTATGGTTTTTAATACGTTCAGTTCAGTTCAGTTCAGTTCAGTTGCTCAGTCATGTCCAACTCTTTGCGACCCCATGGACTGCAGTACACCATGCGTCTCTCTGTCCATCACCAACACCCAGGGTTTACCCAACTCATGTTTGAACTTCCCTGGTGGCTCAGACAGTAAAGCGTCTGCCCGCAATGCAGGAGACCTGGGTTCAATCACTGGGTCAGGAAGATCCCCTGGAGAAGGAAATGGCAACCCACTCCAGTACTCTTGCCTGGAAAATCCCATGGACGGAGGAGCCTGGTAGGCTACAGTCCATGGAGTCGCAAAGAGTCGGACACGACTGAGTGACTTCACTTTCTTTTCTTTCATGTCCATTTGAGTCGGTGATGCCATACAACCATCTCATCCTTCTCCTCCTTGTCCCTCCTTGTTGTCCCCTTCTCCTGCCCTCAATCTTTGCCAGCATCAGGATCTTTTCAAATGAGTTTTTATAAATTCAGTTCAGTTCAGTTCAGTCGCTCAGTGGTGTCCAACTCAGTGACCCCATGAACTGCAGCAGGTCAAGCCTCCCTGTCCATCACCAACTCCTGGAGTTAACCCAAACTCATGTCCTTCGAGTTAGTGATGCCATCCAGCCATCTCATCCTCTGTCGTCCCCTTCTCCTCCTGCCCCCAATCCCTCCCAGCATCAGGGTCTTTTCCAATGAGTCAACTCTTCGCATGAGGTGGCCAAAGTATTGGAGTTTCAGCTTCAGCATCAGTCCTTCCAATGAACACCCAGGATTGATCTCCTTTAGGATGGACTGGTTGGATCTCCTTGCAGTCCAAGGGACTCTCAAGAGTTTTCTCCAACACCACAGTTCAGAAGCATCAATTCTTCAATGCTCAGGTTTCTTCACAGTCCAACTCTCACATCCATACATGACCACTGGAAAAACCATAGCTTTGACTAGACGGACCTTTGTTGGCAAAGTAATGTCTCTGCTTTTGAATATGCTATCTAGGTTGGTCATAACTTTTCTTCCAAGGAGTAAGCATCTCTTAATTTCATGGCTGCAGTCACCATCTGCAGTGATTTTAGAGCCCAGAAAAATAAAGTCTGACACTGTTTCCACTGTTTCCCCAACTATTTCCCATGAAGTGATGGGACTGGATGCCACAATCTTAGTTTTCTGAATATTGAGTTGTTTTTTTTTTTTCTTGAATATTGAGTGTTAAGCCAACTTTTTCACTCTCCTCTTTCACTTTCATCAAGAGGCTTTTTAGTTCCTCTTCACTTTCTGCTATAAGGGTGGTGGTATCTGCATATCTGAAGTTATTGATATTTCTCCTGGCAATCTTGATTCCAGCTTGTGCTTCTTCCAGCCCAGCATTTCTCGTGATGTACTCTGCATATAAGTTACATTATAGACATTAAAACCAAGAAGTGAAATAAATTGAGAGTATTACAAAACTTTCAAGATGCTTTATATTCAAAATGTAAAACTAAGATTTTTTTTAATGTAATTATAGTAATTACTGCTGAAAGCAAAATATTTGAGAATTATTAATAAGTAAAGTAAAAATTATTTTAGAAATCTCACCTTTTAGCAATTCCATGTAAATATTGTAATACAAATGACATTATAATAGTACATACAACAATATATGTATAATTAATATATATAAGTACATATAATTATATAATAGTACATATAATAGTGGATGATTAAGTAAACTTTAGCAATAGATACTTAAATTTTTTTATGATGAATGTGCAGTCAATGAAGTTTGGTGACTGTTGGATCTGGTGAGTAATAAGTACTTCATGGACAGAATGCTCTTTAATCAAACTCAGGCTGACACCATTAAGTATTTTATTTTCCATTAAGTATTTAATTTCATTTTAAAATAGGTGAAAATACAAGATATAAGATATCCAGTTTTTTTCTTGGCCTAACAGTTTTACACAGTGAAGTTACACAGTGTGTGGAACTCAAGCATCCTGTTTATAGCAGGAGAGCTATGTCAACAAAGCAAACATGTGAAACAGTCCTGCTGCAGAGTGGACTGGGATCTGCCTTTCTCTTTGACTATCAAGAGCCAAGAGAGATGGGTCACCTTTCACTTGTTAATTCTATTCAATGCAGATGTCATATTCTCACCATCTCACCAAATAGATAAATCACTCTTACATTCACAGAGGTGAATGTAAAACTTCCCAAAGAATGAAAGTTTTGGCAGACATTCCTATCTTACTAGCTGAGGCAAAATGTACAAAAAAAAGAGAATGAGTTCCCTCAAAAACAGTTGAAAATTCCAAGGCAGCTATTTACAAATTTAATATACAAGTTCAATAGCTTTCCCATAAATAGAAAAGACCCAGTTAGAAAGTAACTTCGTTATACAGCAGAAACTTACACGACATTGTAAAGAATTACACTCCAATTTAAAAAAAGAAGAAAATGAAAAGAAGATACCATATAATACTATTTAAGAGATTTTATACTCTGGGGAAAACCTAATGTTAGGCGAGTGTATGCTCCTCGGTTTTTGTCTCGTCGCAGTTCAGCAGGAAGTAGCCAGAAAGACCTCGACGCCCCTATTCCCAAAGAATTGGGCCTCCCATTTCTTGAGGGGGGAATGCTAGGTAGGTAGAATAGGGAAAAGGAGTCCAACATGGCAGTGGCTAAAAGACAAGGAAGGGAAAAGCCCGCAAAAATAGAACAAAGGAAGGTCAAAGAAAGGTTTGAGGACTGGAGTGAGGACTTCAGGTAGAACAGCACTCCTGGCTGAGCCCAATTTGCATAGGACAGGCCCGGGGGAAGAAAACATATAAAAGGAGGAGCCAAGTGCACGCGTGCGCGCGCGCTCTCTCTCTTTCTCCCCCCCACCCCCCCCCCCCACCCGCCGTGTGTCTGTGCTCTTTCTCTTTCTCTGTTTCAACCCCCACCCCCCACCCCTACCCCGCACGTGCATGGCCTTGCGCTCTTCTACTCTCTTCTCTTCTTCGAGGATGGATTCTCCTGCTATCTTTTAAATAAAATTGAGCTGTAACACTGATTTGTCTAAGAGCTATGACACGGTTTGTTCAAGACCTGAGAGCGGTGACATGCTGAGGGCTTTAATGTCCATCGCTCCAAATCATTGTTGTGATGAGACAAGAACCGAGAAGCATACACTCGCCTGATGCTAAGAAATGTGCTGGGTTTCTTTGAAGCCATTTGGAGGATACTGAAGGTGATTTGAGTATATTTGAGTACGATCTGAGTGAGCTTGATTGTCACGTCTTCAGGGAAGAAAGCCACACCCCCAAGTTGAGATCAAATCCCTTAATATAGGCCCACTATGTATCTCTCCCTTAAAGCTTGAAATTGCACAATTTTGTATGTGCAATTGTTTGCTTAGTCTCTCCCCTACTGGATTTAACCCCCTTGACAGAGGAGCCTGAAGGACTACAGTCCATGGGGTTGAAAGAGTCAGACACAACTTAGTCATTCAACCAACCAACCAACATGATAACAGATACAGTACTGTAGTTATATTTGTATCTCTAGTGCCTAGTAGAATGACTGGTGTAATAGGCACTCAATAGATGTTTAAGTTAGTGTTTAATGAGTGAATGAGATGGAAAAACATTGTGCTTGGTTAGAAAGACTTAATGTTGTAAAAATAGTGTTTCTATGTAAATGAATCTATACATTGAGTATAATAACAACCAGAATATCAACAGCATTATGTTTTGGGACTTGAACAAGTATTATTAAAATGTGCCTAGATTCCGAGGATGAATGGTGTTGATGGTTGTGCAACAATGTGAATATGCACAGCAAAACCATACACTTAGAAACAGTTAAAATGGTAAATTCCATATATAGCTTACCACAATAAAAAGATCTGACTGCCTCCCAAAAGTCTTCTAGAAATATGAGAGTAGATGGAAAAAAAAATTTTTTTAAGAACTAATAAAGGATTAGTTTCACAAGAATTTTAAACTGTTATAGCCACAGTACTTGAAACTCTTAGCAATCAGATAAATCAATGAAGCTGAATAAAGAATCCAGAAAGAGACATATTTATAAGGGAATCTAGTATATGACAAAGATGACATTTCAGAATAATGAATAAAAGATGGTGGATTCAGCAATAGTTTTAGAAAAACAGTATAGCCATAAAAGAAAAGGACTGATTTAAATTATCTCTCTTCTTTAGAAAAATTATGAACTTTGAAAAGGTGATTCACATTCATGATAAAAAAATATTGAAACAGAATAAAAGTATATACATTACAAAGTGAATATGAAGCAGGTGCTTGCATATACTATTAGTGGTGCTATAAATTTATATAACCTATCTGAAGGGCAGTTTGATAAAAAAATTCACGGAAACTTTGACTTGTCAATTATACTTTGCATAAAAGGATTAAAATATGTATACAAGGATAGTCACTGTATCTGTGTAATTTTTAAAAATCTAACAATATCATATTTGTAAATAGAACACTGGTTAAACTATGCTACAAGAATACAATAATATGGGACTTTTTCCTGGTGGTCCAGTGGTTAAGAATTCTTCCAGTGCTGAGGACATGAGTTCCATCCCTGGTCTGGGAATGATGACCGCACATGCCACCAAGAAACTATGCCTGCACACCACAACTAGAGAGCATGTGTATTGCGATGGAAGATCCTGCCTGCTGCAACTAATTATTTGTAGCCAAATAAATAAATACTTCTTAAAGACGAGTACTATAATATGTAGCTATTAAAATTAGGTAGATCCTTCATACACATTTTTAAATGAAGAAACTGTACAAAAAAAAACTGTACAGAACCATATATAGAGCTCATTTTTATTTAATTGTCAAAGGGATTTTTATGCTACTGTATACATTTAAAAAAAGTCTACAGGGTCAACAGTGGTTATTTCTGAGAAGTGAAATTATTTGACCAGAGGAAGACTTCTATTCTTCTCTTTGTATCTGTTATATTTTAATTTTTCATGAAACTAGAAGTGAGTGTTGTAGCCATGTGTTCCGGGAAACAAACTCACTCAGAAGGACAATGCAGATAGTGAAGTGCAGTTTATTACACCGGCCGGCCCAAGGCAGGGTCTCCTCTTAGCCAAGGACCCCAACGATTTTTTGTGAAAATCTAATATACCATAAGTGTACGTACCCAAACCCACCTCCCCAAATTCCCTGAAACTAGTCTGAACAAAGGAAGAGAAAGATACAGTCAAAGTTAACCCGTGATTCATATGCCTTAAGCCTAGGTAGTTAACAGTGGACAATTACCAATAGGCCTGTGGTCATACCCCAATAAGCATAGTAAAATTTATGATTCTATTTGGTTACATAGATAATTAGGGTATTTTTTTTTAGGTAATGGAGAGTCTAGGTATGAGCCCTGGGGTTCTTCCATCCGGGGGGTCTGGTTTTCCAGTTGGTATGTCATTTCCATAGATACTGGGCATATAGTTCAAGGTCCACAGTCCAGCCCAAGATGGAGTCCTATTTTCAAGATGGAGCCTGTTCTGTTTCCTCCTTCATAAGTTTTACTTAAGTTGTGATAAACATAAAAAAAAAATCAATGTACCAAAATGGCCACTTAAAATGGCTACATTAAAATGTCTTGTACCCATTTAGAAATCTTTGCTGCAATCCCCGTTTTAGAAAAAAGCAGCCTTTAAGCTCCAAGAGCAGAGTGTCTGTATTGACAGCGATAGCTCATGAAAACTTGCTCTTCCAGATATTGACTGTAGGAGGAAGTTATGCCTCCTACAGCATTGTTAAAGGAAAATTTAAATGTAGTTACAAAGTCATAGAAGTAATTTATGTGTAAATTTTAAAACTTGCATCAAAAAGGTCTTTCTTTTAAACATCCAACTAATTCTTTAAAAATTCAATTGTTCATCTGAAAGCATTAGGGTGAATTTTGTTTAATTGACATTTAGATGTAAAATAAGACTAATATATTGTTTTGAATAGCAACAAGAAATAGGGAACTTCTTTCTCGTGAAGAAACAACTATTGTTCCTCTCTTCTGTGGTTCTACGTATTACTAAATTTTGAAGTATAAATGTAATTAGAATTCTAATAGGAGCACTCTCTATAAAATACTGTGAATACTGTTCTTGAAATACCACATACAGAAGTAGAATCTTTTTAAGAAATGCCAACTTATATCATCAGAATTTATATTGGATACTTACTTGAAACATTTATATATTGAGAACCTTGAAAAATGTAGCATATGTAGGTTAATAATATTCCTGACAATGTTATTAATGATACATTAATAGGTATATAATATTGGAAATCACTATCTTACTCTCCTTTGAATATGCACAGGAAGATCTGTGTAAGTCTGACAATAAAGATTTCTAAGCTGGTAATAATACATATTAGCCTTTTATAGTTTGAATTGGTAATTATTACCAACTGGGAACTTTTCACCTTCTTGTTGATTTGCTTTAGACCTGGAAAAACATTCCTCACCTCTATTCCAATAGCAAAAGAGGTATGGATTTCTTTCCAGCTGTTTTACCCTTTTATAATTATTATGGTACTAATTTATGGGTTTTCTCTCCTGCAATAGAAATGTCTTTAAGTGAAGTATTTCAAATTTAGGATTTTACGGAAAGTTTGCATAACAGAAAATAAAATGTTAATTTCAAAATCTGGATAAACTTAAGGCAGTAGTCAGAAATTTCAGTTCAACTTACTCTTGAAGAAACTGAGTTTATTAAATACACTTTATAGAATGTACTAGATGTATCTTTATATGAACTTTCATAAATGTTCTTCCTTTTTCCTTTCAAACCAAAGCATGATTTATAAGGAATATTATTTTTGAGGCAGGAGAAATTATTTTCATTTCAACAGTTTTTCAACAAAATACTGTCAATTTAAATGCTGACAAATTGAAACATTGTCGTTAATGCTATTGCATGATTATTAATAAACATTAGTGATTTGAGATTTTTCATTCCACTATTTGGAATGTGGATTAATAGAGGATAATAATGGACCTGCATTTATTTGGTAGCAATGAATTCAAAATTTGGAAAACTTTTCAATGAATAACAAAGATGCTGAATATGTGAATTTAAAACAATCATAAACATCATCAGTCATTTCAAGGTAACGTGATAATTCTGAAACACAGATTGTTGGAGATTTGTACAGTTACGAGATAAACTAAGGACAAAGTTCAGAAGGAGAAACAAAGATGTCACTCTTAAGGTTATTGGTAAAAAAAAAGTGCTTTGAGGGCTTCCCTGATGGCTCAGAGATTAAGGATCCGCCTGCCAATGCAAAAGACACGAATTCGATCCCTGGTCTGGGAAGATCCCACATGCTGCAGAGCAACTAAGCCTGTGTGCCACAACTACTGAGCCTGTGCTCTAAAGCCTGGGAGCTGCAACTATTGAACCTAAACACTGCAATTACTGAAGCCCGTGCACCCTGGAGCCCATGTGTGCAACAAGAGAAGCCATCACAATGAGAGTCCTCTGCACCACAACTAGAGAAAAGCTCAAGCAGCAACAAAGACCCAGCACAGTCAAAAATAAATTAAAATTATTTTTAAAATGCTTTGAAACTGATGATGCAGATATCTATTAAACTCATGCTATAAGTTTTGCTATAAACAAAATTAGTAAAGGTCATTTATAATTTATTAAAAAAACCACTGAAAATAAATGTTCTTGGCCAGTTTTTACAAATATGAGACATGCAGTTATTGATCTAAATGGTGGGGTTTGGTCTTAGACTTTCCCTGGCATACACAGGGCTGGCAAACGTGAGGCTGCCACTTCAAGCCTCATGCCCATAGTACAGATTGACCAGTGGAGGTAATCAGGACCAAACCATAGTAAGAAAGTAAGAGGGCCTTGAGTAGTGAGCACAAGTTCAGTGGAGTTAACACTGCCTATAAATACTGCCTAGATAATCGATTTTCAGACACTGGGTTGATATTATACAAAGAAGCCAGGTTTTAATTACCTTAGGAAAGACCTTCAATAATTACAAGCCAGAACTCAGAAGGAGAAGCACACTTTCAAGAAGAAGGGATCTTTTTAAAGGATCTGATTTTTTTGAAATGCAGTATAAAATTATACTATTATGTAAAATTATATGTAACACAGCAATGTCATAGATATACAAATAAACTGTTGTTAAAAAAAAAAGGGGGCGGGGAGGGAAAGGTGGCCCAGTGGTTAAGAATCTGCTAAGGATCCTTGTTCAATCCCTTTGGCAGGGAACTGGGATCTCACATGCTGCAGGGTAACTAAGCCCAGGCACCACAGCTACTGAGCCCACATGCCACAACTAGGGATTCGTGCACTGCAACAACAGATCCCACGTACCACAAATAAGACTTAGTGCAGCTAAACAAAAACAAAATGAAACAAAAAACCTGCCACATCCTCTTCCACACAGAATATATCAAACTAAAAAAAAGGTGAGGAAAGAGGGGAGGTGGGGAGAAGTTTTGCAGAGCACATGTTACAAATGGGTGAGTTAGTTCAGTCGCTCAGTCATGTCCGACTCTCTGTGACCCCATGAATCGCAGCACGCCAGGCCTCCCTGTCCATCACCAGCTCCCGGAGTTCACTCAGACTCACGTCCATCGAGTCGGTGATGCCATCCAGCCATCTCATCCTCTGTCGTCCCCTTCTGCCCCTCAATCCCTCCCAGCATCAAAGTCTTTTCCAACGAGTCAACTCTTTGCATGAGGTGGCCAAAGTACTGGAGTTTCAGCTTTAGCATCATTCCTTCCAAAGAAATCCCAGGGCTGATCTCCTTCAGAATGGATTGTTTGGATCTCCTTGCAGTCCAAGGGACTCTCAAGAGTCTTCTCCAACACCACAGTTCAAAAGCATCAATTCTTCAACGCTCAGGTTTCTTCACAGTCCAACTCTCACATCCATACATGACCACTGGAAAAACCATAGCCTTGACTAGATGGACCTTAGTCGGCAAAGTAATGTCTCTGCTTTTGAATATATTATCTAGGTTGGTCATAATTTTTCTTCCAAGGAGTAAGCATCTCTTAATTTCATGGCTGCAGTCACCATCTGCAGTGAATTTGGAGCCCAAAACAATAAAGTCTGACAGTGTTTCCACTGTTTCCCCATGTATTTCCCATGAAGTGATGGGACCGGATGCCATGATCTTCATTTTTTGAATGGGTAGTGAGGCAAAAATTCAATAAAGAGCATGTTCTTCATAGACAAATAGGTCAAAAATGACTGTATGTAGTTTTGAGGCGTTAGGAATTGGCTCTGGGTACCTGAGACTTCTGCTTAAGCTCCAGGGAGTTTAAGGAGAGGCTCTTCTCCCATTTGTAGGATCACTGGTGCCCAATGTGAGTGAGCATCTTTTCTTCAGCTTTCTTACTATATCACAGCTGGCCAATAGACCACAATATCCTTCAAAGACTTTCAGTTGAAACTCTTTCTAACTCCTAGAAAGAGTTTGGCAGTACAGAATCTAGGTCAAGCCCACCAAGTAGATTAGTAACTTAATAACTATGTGTCTTATTTAAGAAGAAAGTGCCATTATAATACAATAACTCAAGTGTGCAACCAAGTTACCTTGTTAAACAAATGGCTGGGTTCAGGCTCCCAAGGTTTTTTGATTTGGTAAGTCTGAGATGGGGCCTGGGACTTTGCATTTATAATAAGTTGCCAGGTGATGTGGAAACTACTGGTCAGGGTATTGCACACTGAGAAATCACTGTTGCAGGTGGTTTAGCTAATCCCCTTGACGTAGTTCCCTCATGTCTCTCTGTTTGACAAATATGAGATAAAAGCTAGACTAATGGTACTAAAACTTACTGCTTAAAATCAGATGCTACAAAGTCATTTGACGGATAGCCTTAGCTTTAGGTTTTACATTGATTCAGATGCAGTCTAATCTTAGATTTAATGTAGATTTAAAAACTATATCTAGTGTCCTTTTCATTGACTTCTCATCTTCCACCCCTTCTCTCCTATCAGTAATTGATTGTAGCACTCCTATCAAGGACTTTCCTCATAGCTCAGTTGGTAAAGAATCTGCCTGCAATGCAAGAGACCCAGGTTCAATTCCTGGGTTGGGAAGATCCCTTGGAGAAGGGAATGGCTACCCACTCCAGTATTCTTGCCTGGAGAATTCCACGGGCAGAGGAGCCTGGCAGGCTACAGTCCATGGGGTCGCAAAGAGTTGGACGTAACTTAGCGACTAAACCAACCAACTCCTATCAAAAGAATTTGAATAATTCTTCACAACACAGCCCATAAACACTCTTAGTTGATTGGTTTTTGTCCTTGAGGTGAAACATGTTGTGAAGACTCCCTCCAGAAGCAGATTTTAACCTCTAATTTTCTTAAATTATACATATTTGTTTACTTCAATATACCAAGTTATTGAATATAAAATGAATACAAATACCAATAAATAGCTTCAGTATTGGACTTTTTTTTAAACATTTTAGTAAATACTAATACCAATAAATATCTTTAGTATTGGACTTTTTAACATTTTAGTATAATTTGTTGAAGACCTGTACAGGCAGGGAGCCAACAGAAACAGAGATGAATAAGGTGATGAGATGACAAAAGATCAAACTGAAAATTATTTGCAGAGGTAATCGTAAGGGTCTCATTCTATCTTCTTTTAATCCCATGCTGATTTCTGAGTTAAAAGAAAATGTTAAATCTAACTAGACTGGGACGGAGAATACAATCTTCATGATAAAGCAGAAACTTTCTCTCTGAATCTGAGCTACTAAAAGAAACAAGCTTTCTTTATGTTTGAAAATTACTTTGTGTACAGGGGCACTTTAAATCTCAGTGGGAAAAGGAAATAGAAATGCTGTCAGGAAAAAGGACAGGATATAGTCTTATTTATTCATTTCTTGTTGGCTCCCTGCCTATTCACAGTCACATGCAATGACAAAAAAATATAGACACATGCAAGAATCTTTAGAATAGCATTGTTACAGCAAAAAACAATCTGAAAGTCCATTAAAAGGGTAGTTAAGTAAATTGTGATAGATTTATGTAATTATAACATGCAGCACTATAATTTTAAAAGGCAGATCCATTCAGTCATTCATAGGACCAATATTAAGTCTCTACTAATCCTAGGTGCTGAGAATAATGCAGAGAATATGATAGAGGGTCTCTGCCCTCATGGAGCTTCCAGGCTACTGAATTTTTTTTTTTTTTCAAATTATATACCATATAGGTTATTACAAGATATTGAATATAATTTCCTGTGCTATACAGTAAATCCTTGTTGCTTCTTTATTTTATGTATAATAGTTTATATCTGTTAATATCATACTCCTAATTTGTCCCTCTCTTTCTCCCTATCCCATTTTGTAACCATAAGTTTGCTTTCGTACAGAAATAAACTCTCACACAATGGACATATGTTTTTAATTCTCTTGGGTAAATACCCAAGAGTGAAATTGCAGGACCTTATAGAATACACAGAAGAACTGTACAAAAAAGAGCTTCACGACCAAGATAATCACGATGGTGTGATCACTCACCTAGAGCCAGACATCCTGGAATGTGAAGTCAAGTGGGCCTTAGAAAGCATCACTATGAACAAAGCTAGTGGAGGTGATGGAATTCCAGTTGAGCTATTTCAAATCCTGAAAGATGATGCTGTCAAAGTGCTGCACTCAATATGCCAGCAAATTGGGAAAACTCAGCAGTGGCCACAGGACTAGAAAAGGTCATTTTTCATTCCAATCCCTAAGAAAGGCAATGCCAAAGAATGTTCAAACTACCACACAATTGCACTCATCTCACATGGTAGTAAAGTAATGCTCAAAATTCTCCAAACCAGGCTTCAGCAGTACGTGAACCATGAACTTCTTGATATTCAAGCAGGTTTTAGAAAAGGCAGAGGAACTAGAGATCAAATTGCCAACATCCGCTGGATCATGGAAAAAGCAAGAGAGTTCCAGAAAAACATCTATTTCTGCTTTATTGACTATGCCAAAGCCTTTGACTGTGGATCACAATCAACTGTGGAAAATTCTGAAAGAAATGGGAATCCCAGACCACCTGACCTGCCTCTTGAGAAACCTATATGCAGGTCAGAAAGCAACAGTTAGAACTGGACATGGAACAACAGTCTGGTTCCAAATAGGAAAAGGAGTACATCAAGGCTGTATACCATCACCCTGCTTATTTAACTTCTATGCAGAGTACGTCATGAGAAACACTGGGCTGGAAGAAGCACAAGCTGGAATCAAGATTGCCGGGAGAAATATCAGTCACTTCAGATATGCAGATGACACCACCCTTATGGCAGAAAGTGAAGAGGAACTAAAAAGCCTCTTGATGAAAGTGAAAGAAGAGAGTGAAAATGTTGGCTTAAAGCTCAACATTCAGAAAATGAAGATCATGGCATCTGGTCCTATCACTTCATGGGAAATCGATGGGGAAACAGTGTCAGACTTAATTTTTTGGGCTCTAAAATCACTGCAGATGGTGACTGCAGCCATGAAATTAAAAGACGCTTACTCCTTGGAAGTAAGTTATGACCAACCTAGATAGCATATTCAAAAGCAGAGACATTACTTTACCAACAAAGGTCCGTCTAGTCAAGGCTATGGTTTTTCCTGTGGTCATGTATGGATGTGAGAGTTGGACTGTGAAGAAACCTGAGCATTGAAGAATTGATGCTTTTGAACTATGGTGTTGGAGAAGACTCTTGTGAGTCTCTTGGACTGCAAGGAGATCCAACTAGTCCATTCTAAAGGAGATCAGCCCTGGGATTTCTTTGGAAGGAATGATGCTAAAGCTGAAACTCCAGTACTTTGGCCACCTCATGCAAAGAGTTGACTGATTGGAGAAGACTCTGATGCTGGGAGGGATTGGGGGCAGGAGGAGAAGGGGACGACAGAGGATGAGATGGCTGGATGGCATCACTGACTCGATGGACATGAATCTGAGTGAACTCCAGGAGTTGGTGATGGACAGGGAGGCCTGGCGTGCTGCAATTCATGGGGTTGGCAAAGAGCCAGACATGACTGAGCGACTGAACTGAACTGAACTGATAATAACTCTGCTTATATTTTGAAGAAGTGCCAAACTGTTTTCCAAAGTCACTGCACCATTTTATATTCCCATCAGCAATGTTTGAGAACTCCAGTTTCTCCATATCCTGGCCAATACTTGCTACCATGCATCTCTTTTTATTATAGTCATCTTGGTGTGTGAAATGATATCTCATTGTGGTTTTGATTTGCTGTTCTCTGATGACAGATGATGTTGAGCATCTTTTCATGTGCTTCTAGGTCACTTGTATATCTTCTTTGGAGAAATGTCATTCAAATCCTTTGCCTATTTTAAAACTTGAGCTCTTAATCTGGTTATTAAGTTACAAGATGGCTACATAATCTAGATACTTGATCCTTATCAGATATATCACACAAATATTTTCATTCCATTCTGCAGATTGTCTTTTTTCTTTTTTGATGGTATATCCTTTGAGGCATAAAAGTTTTTGGTTTTGATGAAGTCCATTTTTTCTTTTTTCTTTTATTGTTTGTGCTTTTGGTGTCATATATAAGAAATTATTGCCTAATCCTTTAGGCATATACCCTGAGGAGACCAAAATTGAAAAAGACACATGTACCCCAATGTTCATTGCAGCACTATTTACAATAGCTAGAACATGGAAGCAACCTAGATGTCCATCGACAGATGAATGGATAAAGAAGCTGTGGAATACAATGGAATATTACTGAGCCATAAAAAGAAATGCATTTGAGTCATTTCTAATGAGGTGGATGAACCTAGAACCAATTGTACAGAGTGAAGTAAGTCAGGAAGAGAAAAACGTCATATACTAACACATACATAATGGAATCTAGAAAGATGGTACTGATGAAATTATTTTGTGGGGCAGCAATGGAGACACACAGAGAACGGACTTAATGACACAGGGTAGGGGGAGGAAGGAGAGGGTGGGATGCATGGAGAGAGTACCATGGAAACTTATATTACCATATGTAAAATAGATAGCCAATGGGAATTTGCTGTATGACTCAGGGAACTCAAACCAGGGCTCTGTAACAACCTAGAGGGGTGGGATGAGGAGGGAGATAGGAGGGAGGTTCAAGAGGAAGGGGACATATGTGTACCTATGGCTGATTCATGTTGTTTGGCTGAAACCAGTACAATTCTGTAAAACAATTATCCTTCAATTAAAAAATAAATTTAAACAAGAAATTATTGCCTAATCCAAAGTCACAAATACTTATTTTTTGTCTCTATGTTTCCTTCTAAGAATTTTATATTTTTAACTCTTAATTTGATCCATTTTGAGTTAATATTTATAAGCCTGTTTTTTTAACTTGAGATTTTTTTTTTTGAGCAGTTTGAATTTACAGAAAAACTGGAGGAAAAATACCCATGTGCCCTATAGTCCCCTACCCAACTTCGATTAATTTTTGCATCAGTATGATCTATTTGTTTCAGTTGACAAGCCAACACTGATACATTATTATGAACAAAAACTTCATAGTTTACATTAGAGCCCACTCTTTGTGTTGTACATCAAAGTACATAATTTTAATATAAAATTGCATATTAATATGTGAAAGAAGCTAATCTGAAAAGGCTATTATTGTATGATTCCAACTATATGACATTCTGGAAAAGACAAAACTGGGGAAAGTGAAAAGATCAGTGGTCGCCAAAGCTTTAGGGGAAGGTATAGGTGGAGCAAGGGGATTTTTAGGGCAATGAAATTATTTTGTATGATGCTCTAATTGTGGATGTACGTCAAGTCCATAGGGTATACAACACAAAGAATGAACGCTAATGTAAACTATGGGCTTTGGTTAATAATGATGTATCAGTGTTGTTTCCTCTATTGTAACAAATGTACTGCACAGGTGCAGGATGTTGATGGTGGTGGAGGCTGTGAGCTGCAGGTGGTAGAATGTCAGAACTCTATACTTTTCACTCAATTTTACTATGGAATTAAAACTGCCCTTAAGAAGTCTATTGTATTTTTAATGAAACATTGATAATTTAACTATCCATTCTAGAGGAATAAATATATCAATTGTGGTATAGTTAAGAATACTGGAGTGGGTAGCCAGTCCCTTCTCCAGTGCATCTTCTCGACCCAAGAATCAAACCAGGGTCTCCTGCATTGCAGGCAGATTCTTTACCAACTGAGCTATCAGGGAAGCCCCTAAATACCATATAGCAGGTAACAAATGAATTAAATCTATACATTATAAACATGGATATATTTAAAAAATGTAATGCTGAATCAAAGAAAAGCAACTGTTGAATGATACCATTGACGTACATTTAAAATAACACATAAAATATTGTACATTTGGTTACAGATGTACAAGTAAGTGCATGAAAATAAAAAAATGAACTGGAAGGACTCGTTACAATCATTGCCTCTGCAAATCATGAGATGGGAATATGGCAATAATTAAAAGATGTTTTCACTTCATCTGTAACATTTTACGTCTTTAAAAATAGACTGAATTACTAATCATCAGTTCATTTCAGTTCAGTCAGTGAAATGCAAATCAAAATTATAATGAAATATCATCTCACAAATAGTGACTCAGAAGTCTTCCCTAGTGGCTCAGACGGTGAAGAGTCTGCCTGCAATGCAGGAGACCCTGGTTTGATTCCTTCGTCGGGAAGATCTCCTGGAGAAGGGAATGGCAACACACTCCAGTATTCTTGCCTGGAAAATCCCATGGACAGAAGACGCTGGTGGGCCCCAATCCATGGAGTAGCAGAGTGGGACACGACTGAGCGACTAATCCATCACCTCACACCTGTTAGAATCGCTATTATCAAAAAGACAAAGAGGTACAGAAAAGGGGATCTTTGTACAATGTTGGTGGGCATGTAAATTGGGTAAATTTACATTGTAGTAATTTGTAAATTGTAGTAGCCACTACAGAAAAAAGTATGTTAGTTGTACAAAGGGCTTTCCTGGTGGCTCAGATGGTAAAGAATCTGCCTGCACAGTAGGAGACCCAGGTTCAATCCCTGGGTCAGAAAGATCCCCTGGAGAAGGAACTGGCAACCCACTCCAGTTGTTCAAAAGTTTTAAAAAGGAGTACTATGTGATCTAGCAGTTCTGTGTCTGGATATTTATCTGAAGAAAACAAAAACATTTACTTGAAAAGGTGTCTGCACTTCCATGTTCACTGTAGCATTATTTGTAAGTCAAGACATGAAGCAACTTAAGAGCCCATCAGTGGATGAATGGATAAAGAAAATGTGGTGTGTGTATATATACACACAATGAAATATTATCACTATTACCCATATAAAAGAATGAAATGTTGCCAGTTGCAACAACATGCTTGGAGCTAAAAGGCATTATGCTAAGTGAAACAAAAAAACGTCTTAAATACAGAGAAAAGATTGGTGGTTGCCAGAGGTAGAGAGTGAAGAGTGAGCAAAATGGGTGAAGGGGACAAAAGATACAAACTTCCAGTTATAAAATAAATAGGTCATGGGACGTAATGTGCAGTATAGTGGCAATGGTTAATAATACTGTATGATATACTT
This sequence comes from Budorcas taxicolor, assembly GCF_023091745.1. Classification (NCBI taxonomy): domain Eukaryota; kingdom Metazoa; phylum Chordata; class Mammalia; order Artiodactyla; family Bovidae; genus Budorcas; species Budorcas taxicolor. The sequence continues at coordinate 74,146,152 of NC_068919.1, forward strand.
GAAAGTTGCTGAGAGTAAATCTTAAAAGATATTATCATAAGAAAAAAATTGTGACTGTGTAGTGATGGATGTTAACTAGGCATATTGGGGTGATCCTTCCATAATATATACATATATCAAATCAAGTGTACACACAAAACTAATATAATGGGAATACAGATATTATACTAACCTTTCTGTAACTCTTAAATTCTAAAGTAAAACGGAATAGGTGGTGAGAAAGTAGAGACAATATACAGTCAGTTCTTAAGAAGTAGAGAACAGAGACATGGGACAGCATGTTTGTGCATGCTCTTGGCAGAGATTTAATAGTAGTCAGGAAAATGTTCGTGTTTCAGGATGAAAAAGATAACCCTAGGAGAGAAATTCTATATGAATTCCAACATATGTCATTAATTGGAAGGAAAAGGGGAGCAATTTTCAGAACAATATGTACAACATCCTGTTTTTCATAGAAACTCCAACCTTTATAAAATGCTATTATGAAAAAAAAAAACCACAATTTTATATTTCATTGTATGTGAATATATACATACAAAGGAAAAAAACCCTCCAAATGGCAACAGTGATTATTTCTGGGAGGAGAATGCAGTTGTTATCATGACGCTAATGGTAAGGAATTTGCCTATGATGCATGAGATGCTAGTTTGATCCCTGGATTGGGAAGATCCCCTTAAGAAGGAAATGGCAACCCACGCCAGTATTCTCACTGGGAAGTCCCATGGACAAAGGAGCCTTGTGGTCTAGTCCATAAGGTCATAAAGAATTGGACATGCCTGAGCACATAACCTCAGATATGCAGATGACACCACCCTTACGGCAGAAAGTAAAGAGGAACTAAAAAGCCTCTTGATGAAAGTGAAAGAGGAGAGTGAAAAAGTTGGCCTAAAGCTCAACGTTCAGAAACTGAAGATCATGGCATCTGGTCCCATCACTTCATGGGAAATACATGGGGAAACAGTGGAAACAGTGTCAGACTTTATTTTTGGGGGCTCCAAAATCACTGCAGATGGTGATTGCAGACATGAAATTAGAAGATGCTTACTCCTTGGAAGGAAAGTTATGACCAACCTAGATAGCATATTGAAAAGCAGAGACATTACTTTGCCAACAAAGATCCATCTAGTCAAGGCTATGGTTTTTCCTGTGGTCAGGTATGGATGTGAGAGTTGGACTGTGAAGGAAGCTGATGCTTTTGAACTGTGGTGTTGGAGAAGGCTCTTGAGAGCGCCTTGGACTGCAAGGAGGTCAACCAGTCCATCCTAAGGGAGATCAGTCCTGGGTGTTCATTGGAAGGACTGATGCTGAAGCTGAAACTCCAATACTTTGGCCACCTCATGCAAAGAGTTGACTCATTGGAAAAGACCCTGATGCGGGAGGGATTGAGGGCAGGAGGAGAAGGGGACGACAGAGGATGAGATGGCTGGATGGCATCACCGACTTGATGCACATGAGTTTGAGTGAACTCTGGGAGTTGGTGATGCACAGGGAGGCCTGGCATGCTGCGATTCATGCAGTCGCAAAGAGTCGGACACGATTGAGCGACTGAACTGAGCTGAACTGAGCACATTACATTGCATCACATTATAACGATCAAGATAGGACTTCTGCTTTTCTTGTATTTGAGGTTGTTTTTACAACACGAATGTATCCATATATATCTCATGTAACTTTTTTGTGGCAAGTAACTTCTCATTTCTGTGAAAAAATTTCACTGTAAGAGAACAGCTGACAGATGTTTGTTAATCTTGTTTTCTAACATAACTTTTGAAATATTTTTAAAAATGCCTTACGCCAGTGAGCCCTGTTAAATTTTAGAAATGTTCTAATGAACGAAGGTAGTGTTTTATGTTCTGCTTACTCTATTTTTTAAAAATTTAAATTGATAATGCACTCTGCAAATTTTAAATGGCTTGAATTTATTACAAGGGTTGTATTTTCTAAGGTTCTATGCTTATAATGAGCTCTATGCTTGTAATGAGGTAGTTTTTACATTTAAAAAAAAATTCTCTTGTTTTTTGTTTCAGTTCTGATTGAGCATCCCAGAGGGAATTTTCTTTTTCTTTCTCTTTTTCATTTACATGTTCATCTTGATAACTAGCAAAATATGCTGAATGAATTATGGAACTCCATAGGTAATTTGGCGTCTACCCTGTCCCTGCCTGCAACCCACCCCACTTTACTTTTTAAACAAAGAACTATCTCTTTTAGGTGATTTCAGTTTAGAACTATTTGGATAGTAGGTTGAATTGGATAATACCTAGCAGTCACTTTAAACCTTGTGATTCAAACAAAAATTATGACTGAGACTTACAACCTCCTATTATGGCACTTCTAAAGCTATTAACTCATTGTTTCTCTTTGGAGAAACTTCAAACTTTCTTAGAGGGGTGTCTACAAACCATTTACAGACAGGACAAGAATAGGCTCCTTCAACTCTATTCCCTCAGTCAAAAGGGGTTAATTTCTCTTCTGTTAAATGTCAGTACCCTAATAAAAACAGTATAACTATTCCCTTTGTTTTTGCATGCTTGGTCTGTGAGTGAGTGAGTGAAGTCGCTCAGTCATGTCCGACTCTTTGTGACCCCGTGGACTACCAGGCTCCCCTGTCCATGGGATTCTCCAGGCAAGAATACTGGAGTGGGTTACCATTTTCTTCTCCAGGGGATCTTCCTGACCCAGGGATCGAACCCAGGTCTCCCACATCGGAGGCAGATGCTTTAACCTCTGAGCCACCTAGTGTTGAAAGGGATCCTAGAAAATATTAAGTCCAACCTCTTCATTTTATGTGAGGACATAGTGTCTCATGGAAGATAGAGCTAGTGCCGAAAGGTATATAGCAAATTATAGTCAAAGACAAAAATTCTGCTCTTCTAGCATCATCTGTAACATACTGGCTTGAGTCTGTTTCTTTTATTCTACACACTTGTTTTATCACTATATTTATTGGAGAAAACATAGAACAGAAACACAAAAGTCAATTCCAGTTGACTAGCATCTTCACACAGAATGGAATTCATACAAAAAAATTTTCACAATATTGAACAAGAGTTCTGTAAAAAATGAAGAGCTCTGTATCAGGGTCAGGATTTGAGAGAAATCACTGCTTTCAACCTGGGAATCTGAAACCAACTTCATGATAGACTTGCAAGGGTGTGCTGGCATAAGTCTTTTTGAAGGAGGTTGCCACAGCCCCGCCCTTCACCAGAAAATTGGATTAAAGATTTACTGCGTATGGCCCCAACATGAACCTTGTGCACCAGGACCCAGGAGAAAGGAACAGTGACCCCACAAGAGACTTGCCTGTGGGTGTCCGGGAGTCTCCAGCGAAGGCGTGGGTTGGTGGTGGCCTGCTGCAGGGTTGGAGGCACAGACTGTAGCAGTACCTGCCTGGGATCTTTTGAAGGAGGTAATTATCTTCATTACCTCCACCTAGTTTAGTGAAGTCACTCAGTCCTGTCTGACTCTGCGGCCTCCTGGAATGTAGCCTACCAGGCTCCTCTGTCCATGGGAGGCAAGCATACTGGAGTGGGTTGCCATTTCCTTCTCCAGGGGATCTTCCCAACCCAGGGATTGAACTCTGGTCTCCTGCATTGCAAGCAGACGTTTTACCATCTGAGCCACCAGGGAAGCCCTAATTTGGAATGTACCACCTCACCATAGTTTGGTCCCAGGTAAGTAGCAGGGAGGGAACACAGCTCCACCCATCAACAGAAAATTGGATTCAAGATTTATATGGCCCTGCCCATCAGAACAAGAGCAAGTATCCCTCTCAGTCAGTCTATCCCATCAGGAAGCTTTCATAAGCCCCTTATGCTTCTCCAGGTCCTCTTATGGCTCAGAGGGTAAACAGTCTGCCAGCAATGCAGGATACCCGGGTTCCATCCCTGGGTTGGGACGATCCCCTGGAGAAGGAAATGGCAACCCACTCCAGTAATCTTGCCTAGAAAATCCCATGGATGGAGAAGCCTGGAAGGTACAGGTACAAAGAGTTGGACACGACTTGAGACTTCACTTTATCCTCCATCAGAGGGCAGACAGACTGAAAACCACGATCACAGAAAGCTAACCAATCTAATCACATGGACTTGTCTAACTCAATGAAACTATAAGCCATGCCATGTAGGACCACCCAAGACGGACTGGTCATGGTGGAGAGTTCTGACAAAATGTGGCCCACTGGAGAAGGGAATGGCAAACCACTTCAGTATTCCTGCCTTGAGAACCCCATAAACAGTATGAAAAGGCAAAAAGACAGGACACTGAAAGACGAACTCCCCAGGTCGTAGGTGCCCAATATACTACTGGAGCACAGTGGGGAAATAACTCCAAAAAGAATGAAGAGATGGAGCCAAAGCAAAAAAAGCACCCAGTTGTGGATGTGACTGGTGATAGAAGCAATCTCTGATGCTGTAAAGAGCAATGCTGCATAGGAACCTGGAATGTTAGGTCCATGAATCAAGGCAAATTGGAAGTGATCAAATAGGAGATGGCAAGAGTGAAGGTCGACATCCTAGGAATCAGTGAACTAAAATGGACTGGAATGGGTGAATTTAACTCAGATAACCATTATATCTACTACTGTGGGCAAGAATCCCATAGAAGAAAGGGAGTAGCCATCTTAATCAACAAGAGAGTCCGAAATGCAGTGCTTGGATGCAGTCTCACTACAGAATGATCTTTGTTCGTCTCCAAGGCAAACCATTCAATATCATGGTAATCTAAGTTGATGCCCTGACCAGTAATGCTGAAGAAGCTGAAGTTGGAACAGTTCTCTGAAGACCTGCAAGACCTTCTAGAATTAACACCCCCAAAAGATGTCCTTTTCATGATAGGGGACTGGAATGCAAAAGTATGAAGTCAAGAAACACCTGGAATAACAGGCAAATTTGGCCTTGGAGTACAGAATGAAGCAGGGCAAAGGCTAATGGAGTTCTGCCAAGAGAATGCACTGGTCATAGCAAACACCCTCTTCCAACAACACAAGAAAAGACTCTACACATGGACATTATCAGATGGTCAATACTGAAATCAGATTGATTATATTCTTTGCACCCAAAGATGGAGAAGCTCTATACATTCAGCAAAAACAAGACCGGGAGCTGACTGTGGCTCAGATCATGAACTCCTTATTGCCGAATTCAGACTGAAATTGAAGAAAGTAGGGAAAACCACTAGACCATTCAAGTATGACCTAAATCAAATCCCTTATGATTATACAGTAGAAGTGAGAAATAGATTTAAGGGACTAGGTCTGATAGACAGAATCCCTGATGAACTATGGATGGAGGTCTGTGACATTGTACGGGAAACAGGGATCAAGACCATCCCCAAGAAAAAGAAATGCTACAAAGCAAAATGGTTGTCTGAGGAGGCCTTACAAATAGCTTGTGAAAAGAAAAGAGGCCAAAAGCAAAGGAGAAAAGGAAGATCTACCCATTTTAATGCAAAGTTCCAAAAAATAGCAAGGAGAGATAAGAAAGCCTTCAGTGCAAAGAAATAGAGGAAAACAGAATGGGAAAGACTAGAGATCTCTTCAAGAAAATGAGAGATACCAAGGGAATATTTCATGCAAAGATGGGCTCGATAAAGGACAGAAATGGTATGGACCTAACAGAAGCAGAAGATATTAAGAAGAGGTGGCAAGAATACACAGAAGAACTGTACAAAAAAATCTTCATGACCCAGATAATCACGATGGTGTGATCACTTATCTAGAGCCAGACATCCTGGAATGTGAAGTCAAGTAGGCCTTAGGAAGCATCACTACGAACAAAGCTAGTGGAGGTGATGGAATTCCAGTTGAGCTATTTCAAATCCTAAAGATGATGCTTTGAAAATGCTGCACTCAATATGTCAGCAAATTGGTAAAGCTCAGCAGTGGCCACAAGACTAGAAAAGGTCAGTTTTCATTCCAATCCCTAAGAAAGGCAATGCCAAAGAATGCTCAAACTAACACAAAACTGCACTCATCTCACACTCTAGTAAGTAATGCTCAAAATTCTCCAAGCCAGGCTTCAGTAGTATGTGAACCTTGAAATTCCGTATGTTCAAGCTGGTTTTAGAAAAGGCAGGGGAACCAGAGATCAAATTGCCAACATCCGCTGGATCATCCAAAAAGCAAGAGAGTTTCAGAAAAACATCTATGTCTGGTTTCTTGACTATGCCAAAGCCTTTGCCTGTGTGGATCACAATAAACTGTGGAAAATCCTGAAAGAGATGGGAATGCCAGGCCACCTGACCTGCCTCTTGAGAAACCTGTATGCAGGTCAGGAAACAACAGTTAGAACTGGACATGGAACAACAGACTGGTTCCAAATAAGAAAAGGAGTACGTCAAGGCTGTATATTGTCACCCTGCTTATTTAACTTATGTGCAGAGTACATCATGAGAAATGCTGGGCTGGAGGAAACACAAGCTGGAATCAAGCTTGCTGGGAGAAATATCAATAACCTCAGATATGCAGATGACACCACCCTTATGGCAGAAAGTGAAGAGGAACTACAGAGCCTCTTGATGAAAGTGAAAGAGGAGAGTGAAAAAGTTGGCTTAAAGCTCAACATTCAGAAAATTAAGATATGGTCCCATCACTTCATGGCAAATAGATGGAGAAACAGTGGAAACAGTGGCTCACTTTTATTTTTGGGGGCTCCAAAATCACTGCAGGTGGTGACTGCAGCCATGAAATTAAAAGACATTTACTCCTTGGAAGGAATGTTATGACCAACCTATCAGCATATTAAAAAAGCAGAGACATTACTTTGCCAACAAATGTCCATCTTGTCATGGCTATGGTTTTTCCAGTGGTCATGTATGGATGTGAGAGCTGGACTATAAAGAAAGCTGAGCGCTGAAGAATTGATGCTTTTGAACAGTGGTGCTGGAGAAGACTCTTGAGAATCCTTTGGACTGCAAGGAGATCCAACCAGTCCATCCTAAAGGAAATCAGTCCTGAATGTACACTGGAAGGATTGATGTTGAACCTGAAACTCCAGTACTTTGGCCACCTGATGTGAAGAGCTGACTCATTTGAAAAGACCCTGATGCTTGGAAAGATTGAAGGCAAGCTTAGAAGGGGACAACAGAGGATGAGATGGTTAGATGGCATCACCGACTCAATGGCCATAAGTTTGAGTAAACTGCTAGAGTTGGTGATGGACAGGGAGGCCTGGTGTGCTGCAGTCCATGGGGTCACAAAGAGCTGGACATGACTGAGCGACTGAACTGAACCAATTGTGACATGGAACACCTAAAGCTCCCTAAACAAAATTATATAATCTTTCTATTCTAGCTAGGAAACCATATCATGGAAAAGTCACCAAAATTTTCTTTTAATGAGTTTCAAGTGAATAATATGGAATGGTTACCCTTACAGATCTGTGCTATCTACTAACATGTTTGAGGGCTAATTGTAAGGTAAAAATAAGACAACATAGCTATTACTTCCTTTTAAAATAAGTAACAGACACACATATACAGTTCTAATGAGGAAGCCAAGAGCTCTCTGGAAGAATAATGTTGAATCAGAAAACTGAGGTGCTCATGGGTGTACTGTGGATTACCTGACAGGTCCAGAACACATTGACTGTGTCTCTCTGATTCTTTTCGCCTTTTTATACTGTTTATGGGGTTCTCGCGGCAAGGATACCGGAGTGGTTTGCCGTGCTGTAGTCCATGGGATTGCAAAGTGTCAGACGCGAGTTAGCAAATGAACAACAATTCTGATTACTAGCAAACCCCTTCCTACACTCACCCTTATAAACCATGTCTTAAGCAGCTGGGGTTGTTTAGATGTGTGATAGTTTCTGACTTCAACCTACAGAAGGAAGTCTGGTCTCAAGCATAGTAGGTTAGGAAATAAATTGAAGAACACAACGTTCCCTCCCAGAGCATGTCTAGAAATCCCAGCACATCCCCTGGGAGGCAGTCCTTGTTGCAGAACACATCAAGGCCTGTAGACTCTGCAAGGGGAGTGCTTAAGTTAAAAAATTTACATTTAAGCCCCAACTGTATCTCATCTACCTTTTGATTGTAAATATCACTTTAATTATAAAAATCACAGATTGTGAATTAGTTGGTTATGTGAAAGATTAAACATCAAACTGTACAAAATGACATTCTCAAGAACATATTTATATAGCTTATTACTGGACACTAAAGTTATATCCCCACATATACAGAATATTTTCTTAGATTTTATTTTAACTTGAAAGAAAATACATCTTAAAACTTATCTGGATACAAATCACATTCTGTTCTATACAATGGGGTATTGTAGTAATTACATGCAAAACATTTCAAGACTCTAAATCATTATCCTTTAAATATTTGCATGAAAAGTGACAAAATTCTTACTAGATGAATTGGAAGCATTTATTTACAACATGAACCTTTAAAACAGAACAAGAAGTAAAATGTAGACTGTTACATATTTTTAAACTTTTTTAGATCACCAATCTCTCTGAGAAGCTGATGAAAACTTATGAAATTTTTTGCCTGGAAAATGCACATACCTATCTAGAGACTGGGCAATCATGCAACATGAGGTAATATTACTGTAGTAACTATTTTTTAAAAGAATCCATTTTACATCTCATAAGAAAATGTCATTATGTAACAAAAGAAATTTTTAAAATATTTATTAAATCAAACAAATATTGCAAACAGCATAATAGTAAATGTATGAATTTTTAAAAGCTGAGATAATGAACTCTGACATTTGAGACTGAAAATAAACCCAATGATGCTGTAGACAGTCATGATACAGTCTGTTAGTACAGGTCATAAAGCAGTCTTAGAGTTCATCTGGCTTTCAGAAACTGACAGGAAAATACTCCTAAAATTACCCATTAGATTCCTGTCACATCTGATTACAGTAGTAGGAGCTGGGCTTTTTAGACATCCATGGGAAATACACCAAGACAAAACATGGGGAAAGGAAAAAAGACCAAATTAGGAAATACCAACTAGCTGAGGTTAAAAAGTTAGCATTTCTGTAAACATTTTTATTAAAAATTTTATTTTATTTTTCTTTGAATTTTCCCTCATGTATGTCTTACAAGGAAGGTGTGGAATGCTTTGTTTATAAAATTTGAAGTGGTCTCGTATGCTTAAAAATGAAGAGCATTCTAAAATGTCCTTTGTAGTTAGCATGTTGAAACTTTTTTTTATTGTGCTATTTATAGCTTCAGGGTTTTCCTGGTAGCTCAGCTGGTAAAGAATCTGCCTGCAATGTAGGAGACCCCAGTTGGATTCCTGGTCGGGAAGATTCCCTGTAGAAGGATTAGGCGTATAGCTTATGTAACCACCATTAAAATTCAACTGTAAAAGTTACTTAAAATTCAGGTTTAAAAGTCTTTTTAACTTATGTGCAAGAGCAAAAACTGGAAGAACATGACCAAAATTTAACAAAATAATCAACACAGTAACATTCACTACATCCAATTACTCTTTTCTCAAACCACTGCTGCTGCCCTTTCTCAAAATAATCTCCACGGCAAACAACAAAAACTCCTTTCAGAAGAACTAATTCAACTATAAAGTTGAATTTTTAAAATTGACCCTTGCTGATGTCCAGATTAAACAGCTGGTTTTAAAATTTAAGAGTAAATATTCTTTGCTAACAAGAATAAAATTGCTTTAGTAATCAAAAGTCTTTGCCACATAAAATTCTGTGATTACAAAAATAAAAACATTTATTTATTTACTAAAACACTCAAAAACATTTTAGTATTTATTCATCTTTATCAAACATTTTATGAAAATTTGCTTTAAATTATACTCACATCACTGAATTAATATTTATATTCTTTGAAAGACACATTTAATAAACTACTTATAAAGAAAGCTAATAAATAAAATTAATGTAAATCTACTTTAGTAGTACCACTTTATATTAAGGTTTTTAAAATTAGATTGTAAAAACCTATGGGCATCCCTAGTTTTTACAATTCATGTAATGACAGTTCATAATTTAAAAATAAAGTGTTCATATGTTTATTCTGCTTGAAAAGGTACCTGTTCCTAGTATTATGAGCCTGAATTAATGGATTAGCAGTCAACTAAATACCTGCAATACTTAATCATGGGTTTTATTGAAACATGTTTTAGGCATAAGTTTTAAAAATAAAGTTATGAAAATTTTCACTGAAAGTTCAGTGTCAGAATGATCATATATAGAGCCCAAAGTCAGTATGAACCATAAAGAATTTCTTCAGTGTCTTGTATTACTAAAAACAGTACTTACAGTGAATGAAATGCTTCACAGGAAAAGACTGCTAGAATGAAAATACTAGACATATTTCATACATTTCTACCAGGAAATACAGAAACAAATGCATAGAAGGCAAACAAAACACCCTCCAATCTTGAATTTGGCTTTTATTTTAAAATACATTTAGCATGGAACTACCATAGGACAGAAAATAATAAATCACAAAGGAATGGAATATTTTCAAATACTTTTAAGCTCGATATAAAAATTAATAAGATAGCATAGACCCAAATTATAGGAAATAGTCCCTAAAATTCAATTCAGTAAACACATTTTGAAAGAAAAGTTCTTTGCGCATTTTCCAACGTACCAGTATCTTTCTAAGTGCCTTGGTTTTCTGTTAACTAATAGGTAAAGGCTGTAAATTTAGTTACTTTACTTACAATTATCAGACGCACTATCGTCAAAAATTACCATGTCTTTAAATTCTCAATCAGAGTTATAAAAATATGAGCTCAAATAGTTATGTTGCCCAAAATAGAAACATCTTAAGTTGATATCTCTGGATAATCAGACAGATATTGCACTAAGTCAGTAATTCCATACCCGATGCTCATTTACATGGAAAGTTAATTCTCTTTATGCAAAACTTAATACAAATAAATTTAATGTTAACCTAATTACAATTACACTTCAAAATATAAAGGCACGGACAGAATAAAGAATAGTTTAATATTTATACTCAAATCTTCCACTGTGAAAATAATAAAAGGTTGAAAAAAATAAGATCTAAAATTCTGACACTTTTAAATTTTATAATTTACCATTAAGTAGCTACTAAATGGGTATTAAAAGTTAACACTGCTAAATCCAATCCCTTCCAAATAATTTAGAAAAATGGTTTGTTTATATATGAAACATGTGCATTGTCCCATCTATAAAGTTCAGTTACATTTCCATTCATTGGAATTATCTACCTGTAGTATAAACGACCAAGACAATGTACAAAAAATATATCTTGTTCCTATAACTTGCAATGCACAGAAAAATACCTATAAAAATGGAATATTTATCCATTTAGGTTCCCAATAAATTAGTGAGAAAATTTAGCCCATTCCACGTTTCTTTCTAAACAAAGGCTAAAGAATTGAAGGTGGTTTACTTCTAGCCCTGTTAGCTTGACAGATATTTTTTAAAATATTTGTCTGATTATATGTAACTTAAGATAAAGTTAGCCTTATTTTTATATCACAGTATACATGGCATTTCTTAATTCAGCAACAGAAAGGCACAATTAGCAAGCAATAAAATTCAGTACCTGACTTATTAAACTAATGTCCAGAACAACTGCAAATAAAATACATTCAACACAGTGCACACAACTGGAAAACAACAAAAAAAAGGAATTCAAAAACTAATTTTTGGGAAAATTTGGTCCATTAAAAATGCCTCCTATGTTCAACATCATGGATAACATGAAAGATGATGGCAGTGTAAAAAGAGGCAGTAAATTAATATGTGGTAACATATGAATTCTGGTCTAGTAATTATGCAATTAGATTAGGAAATGGTTCCCATTGTAAATTAAAATTAATCAGTTAATAACATACCTGTATTAAATCCAAATACACAGGCACAACTGTTTGCATATTATTATTGATTTTATAATACACCCCCATGGTTCAAAGAAACTTAGGTATATTATTTTATATATAATATATATTAGATACATAATTTGATATTATGTTCCTTAATATATATTATATAACTTGAATCCATAACAGCACAAAACTCTCCAAATATTACATGAACATTCCAAATGGTATTTATCATTTTCTCAATGTTGTAATAGCTCAGCTCACCTAAAACAGTAACTGGATGTGCAGTGATAAAATGCACTGACTCTTAAGAATTTACTTAAATAATTATTTAAGTTAAAGTCCTGCAAAAGCCTAACTCTGATTTGGCTTTTAACTAGAATATGGTTTTTAGATATCAGTAATTGATACCCTTCTTTCTTCTCATAAACAGTAGTTCTCCATCAAGAGATTCCAATAAAGAAAAATATGTAAGGAACCAAAAATGTGATGGAGAAACCAACCATTCCATAGGTGATATACCGATAAGGAAGTTCAACTTCCATGTGCTGCCTTGCTTTTCGAATATCATCACAAGGTATACTGAAGATTTTACAGGCTAAAGGAATAGTGATCCTTTTCATCATATCTCTGACGACTAGTACAAAGAACATCCCTATGAATATCCGCAATATGGCTTTTCCAAACAGAGTCATTGAAATGGGGTGCCTAGCTAAAGGTAATATATCCAGAGGAGGATCTAAGAGTAGACCCATTTTATAGGTAAAATGAGATCCACATGCAATCCCTGCACCACTTCCCAGAATCTCAGCTGTGTCTCCCCGGGATGTACTCCAGGTGTCAAGAGTGAAAGAAAAGATCCCCAAGGCTAAATGAAGCCCGATGATGATTAATGGAGCATATCTGTGAGTTTGGTTGAAGTTGTCAATCACATCCACAAATGGATAGAAGATAACCAAGATTAAAATGGTATATAGGAATCCAGCAATAACATCCTGAGAAAAGAAAAAAGCACAGTTGTTTAGTATATTTATGTTTGGCATTTAAAGAAATAAGTACATATTACACATTTCAAATGTTAACATTTTAAAATGTTACATTATTAAACTTTATATAATATATGGTAGGTACTAAAACCATTACACGAAAAAGATTTATTGATAATAATAAAATGATTATGTTTTTATTGTTCTGCCCTTTTATAAGTTAATATAGATATGCTATACACAAATTTATATTCAAATCCTGAACAATAAACTAGCTTAAAGTATGTAGTTGTGATTTCTGAGAAAAGCAATATACAGCTAGCTGACCCTTGAACTACCCGGATTTGAACTGTGTGGCTCCACTAAGCTGATTCTTTTCAGCAGTAAACAGTAGTATAGTGCTACATGATCCCTGGTTGGTTAATCTGAGGATGCAGAAGCCCTGATAAGAAGAACTGTGGATATGGAGGAACCAAGTATATGAAGGGCACACTATAATTATTGGTGGATTTTTTACTACACTGACGTCAAAGTTGTTCAAGGATCAACCAGACTTATTTTAAGACTTCATGTATTTAATAATTACACACCTAAACACATAATTATTGCCATGACTAAAGAGGATACAAAGCCTATTTTTTCTTAATTCACTAAACAAATACTTACTGAGTACCTACATGTGCCTGACACTATTTTAGGGGCTAAGGATATATTAACTTCCCTGGTGGCTCAGACGGTAAAAGCGTCTGCCTACAATGCGGGATATATTGCTTAAAAACTGAGAAGATACCTACTGCCATAGAGCTTACATTTTAGTGGGATGACTGATAATAACCATGTAAGTAAAAAGTAGATAAATATTACCATTTGGGGTTATTATAAAAAAACTAAAGACGATGGGATAGGCCCTATTAAGAGTGATTAGGGAACCTGTCTAAGGAGGTGACACTTGAGCAGAGATCTGATTCCAAAAAAGTCAGCCCTATCTTTAGACCTAAGGAAAAGTGTCCCAGGTAGAAGAAATAACCAAGTGCCATGGTACTGAGGCAGAAAAGAACCTAGTGAGTTCAAGGCACTGAGAGAAATCCAGTGTGCCTCAAACAGTGAGAGAGAGAGTGCCAGCCATGAGATCCAAGAGACAGGCCGAGGTCAAATCACGTAGGGAGGGCCTTGTAGGTTAGGTAAGAACTTCACCCTTTATTTCAAAAGCGACAGCAGGCCTGATAGAAAGATTCCCAAGTAGGAGTGTAATAAAATCTGATCGATGTTTATAAAAGAACACTCCATCCACTGTGTAGAGAATAGATTATAGGGGTAAAGTAGGGAAGACAGGACACCGCTAGAGACACAAGTTGAGAGGCTACTACAGGGACTCACTCTAGACGTGGTCCATACAGAGACATACGTAGATGGATTCAGTAAAATATTTTAAAAAAGAGTTGACTAACTTCGACTTAGTGATCATCTGAATGTAAGAGAGAAGCAAAGGGGATCAAAAATGACATCTACTTTTATGTATGACAGAAGATGGTTTATTGGAGGAAATAAAGCTGTTATTAAAAGAATCTTTCTTTCCAAATCAGTCCTGACATGAACAAAACTATTCCAAAATTTTCATCTTAAAACAAACCAAACCAAACCCTGGGATTAACTATCACTGAAAAATTTATCCAAAAAAATCACATACATTCACTGTCTCCACTTCCACACTTTCTTATTTTTTCCTAAACTCATCACTGCATTGAAACCACTCTTTTCATAGATACTAGTGACCTTTGGCACCCGACTCCAGTACTCTTGCCTGGAAAATCCCATGGACAGAGAAGCCTGGTAGGCTGCAGTCCATGGGGTCGCGAAGAGTCGGACACGGCTGAGCGACTTCACTTTCACTTTTCACTTTCATGCCTTGGAGAAGGAAATGGCAACCCACTCCAGTGTTCTTGCCTGGAGAATCCCAGGGACGGGGGAGCCTGGTGGGCTGCCATCTATGGGGTCGCACAGAGTTAGACATGACTGAAGTGACTTAGCAACAGTAGCAGTGAACTTTATGCTGCCGAAAACAATGGTTACTTCTCAATAGCATTCAATACAGTTAAGCAACAGAGTAGTGGCTTAATGTTTTTCTGTCCTAAGATTTTTTATTATAGTTATAATGTAACATTTGGTACATAGAAATCAGATACATAGAGTGTACCTGAAATTATAAAAAGTACTTTGAATCTATTGGTATGCTGGTTAATAGTTCTATCACTCTGCATAAACCTGAGTACTGACTGAACAGATACCTGCTTTGAGTAGGACTGACATATATACATTCAGTTCAGTTGCTCAGTCGTGTCTGACTCTTTATGACCCCATGAATCGCAGCACGCCAGGCCTCCCTGTCCATCACCAACTCCCGGAGTTCATTCAGATTTATGTCCATCGAGTCAGTGATGCCATCCAGCCATCTCATCCTCTGTCGTCCCCTTCTCCTCCTGCCCCCAATCCCTCCCAGCATCAGAGTCTTTTCCAATGAGTCAACTCTTCGCATGAGGTCGCCAAAGTACTGGAGTTTCAGC
This sequence comes from Budorcas taxicolor, assembly GCF_023091745.1. Lineage (NCBI taxonomy): Eukaryota > Metazoa > Chordata > Mammalia > Artiodactyla > Bovidae > Budorcas > Budorcas taxicolor. The sequence continues at coordinate 74,161,510 of NC_068919.1, forward strand.
TTTAGCATCATTCCTTCCAAAGAAATCCCAGGATTGATCTTCAGAATGGACTGGTTGGATCTCCTTGCAGTCCAAGGGACTCTCAAGAGTCTTCTCCAACACCACAGTTCAAAAGCATCAAGTCTTCAGTGCTCAGCCTTCTTCACAGTCCAACTCTCACATCCATACATGACTACTGGAAAAACCATAGCCTCGACTAGGTGGACCTTTGTTGGCAAAGTAATGTCTCTGCTTTTCAATATGCTATCTAGGTTGGTCATGACTTTTCTTCCAAGGAGTAAGCGTCTTTTAATTTCATGGCTGCAGTCACCATCTGCAGTGATTTTGGAGCCCCCCAAAATAAAGTCTGTGACTGTTTCCACTGTTTCCCCATCTATTTCCCATGAAGTGATGGGACCGGATGCCATGATCTTCATTTTGTGAACGTTGAGCTTTAAGCCAACTTTTTCACTCTCCTCTTTCACTTTCATCAAGAGGCTTTTTAGTTCCTCTTCACTTTCTGCCATAAGGGTGGTGTCATCTGCATATCTGAGGTGATTGATATTTCTCCTGGCAATCTTGATTCCAGCTTGTGTTTCTTCCAGTCCAGCGTTTTTCATGATGTAGTCTGCATAAGTTTTAAATAAGCAGGGTGACGATATACAGCCTTGACGTACTCCTTTTCCTATTTGGAACCAGTCTGTTGTTCCATGTCCAATTCTCCCTGTTGCTTCCTGACCTGCATACAGATTTCTCAAGAGGCAGGTCAGGTCATGTGTCAAACAGATAGCTAATGGGAAGCTGCTGTAGAGCACAGGGAGCTCAGCTCAGTGCTGTGATGATCAGAGCGGTAGGATGCTGGGTGGGGTGGGAAGGAGGCTCAAGAGGGAGGGGATATATGTATACTTACAGCTGATTTACTTTGCTGTACAGCAGAAACTAACACAACATTGTAAAACAATGTAAAACAATTACACCCCAATTAAAAATATAAATAAAAACGGTTTATCACATATCTCCAAACAAAATATTACCAAGTGTTGCTTCTTTCTGAGCTTTATAAAAATGTTAGGCAATACGTAGTCTCCTCTGATTTGCTCTTCACACTTAACATTAAACTCTTAAGATTCATTCATCATATGTGGTTTATAGGTCATTCACTTTCCCAAGTATGTAATATTTTGTATGATTATATAACTTATTTATCTGTTTTTCCCACTGACAGTCACTCAGGTTGTTTTCAGGTTTTGGATTAGTTCATTGGTTATAGCTGAGCTTGAATGCTTTCTTCATTGGTATATACTTTTAAACCAACCAGGAACTTAAACAATGCTACTATATTCTTTCTTTTGATGTTCCCTGTATGGGTCTACACCCAGGACATGTGCCTAGGAATGGAAAGGCAGAATCAAAGTATATGTGCATGTTCAATTTTATAAGCAAATAAAATAATCTCCAAAATGTTTACAGAAATTCAGGTCCCATCAGTTGTTGGTATTTCTTAATGTTTAATCTGCATTTCCGTGATTATTAAGCATTATTTCATAAGTCCGTGGGCTATTCCTTTTATATGCAAGATATATTTGTCTCTTAGGGCAACTGTTACTTTGGGTTTTCTTTTTCTTGTTGATTAACATGCTTTCTTTAGATATATATGATAGCAATTATATTTTTAGAAGTATATTTCAGGATGACATAAAACATCCAATCTTATTGTCCTCTACTTTTTTTGTATAGCTCTATGAATATTAAATTTAATTACTGTAAGACTCTATACAAATCTGCCTCCTTTTCTAATTGTCATTAATCATTTACGATATCACCCTGGATAAAAAGGGCATATTTAATTTCCATGCTACAGAACCAAAAAGAAGAATGACTGAATTCAGGACATAAACACGGTGGCTGTCATTGTGATACCAACTTAATGTACAACATTAAACTGTGTAACTAAGTGATTTTAAGCGTTACAGCACAAAATATGCAATAAAGAAAAGTTGATGTTAAAGGTAACAAAGAACTCAAAGTAGCAAATTTTCCAAAAAGAAAGCAAATAACTTTAGATACTTAAATTAATTATAGATAACAAATCTGCTGTAAAAGTTAATTACACATATGAATGGAATAGTCACAGTTATCAAATTTATGGTAGAGGATATCAAATACCATAAATTCAATACAGATTTATCACATATCAAATCTGGAATTGCCTTCTTTTTATTTCTCCCAATCAGTATATAGAACTAGAGAGGCTGGTGATTGGCTAAGACTAGAATTCAAGACTTCTGTCTGCTCCTAGTGGTGTTTTTATTTCAGGTGTCCTGATTCTAATTCAACACGTCAGTGATGCCAACAGGGTTTCTAACAACAAAACATATTACTGGAATGAATCATTCTTCATTATAAACAACTAAAAAGGATGTATTTTGAAATTTTTATCTTTAAAATTCAAATTTAATACATATTCAGTATAGAAAATCTAGAAAATATGGATAAAAATAACAAGTAATTATTACTTAGAACTACTATTAAGACTCTTAGTGTTTACTGTTCTGGATCTTTCTCCATAACATGTTTTCAGGACTTTTGCTGTTATTTGATTAGTTTGATTCTTATAAAAATGTGTTTTGGAGGTACATGCTACTTGAGGATCTCATAACACTTTTCTAAAAAAACTTTCCACATATAGACAAACTTTTAGTACAATTTTAGGTAAATGTAATTATAAAATATTCTTAATTTTACTAATGTAGAAGTAAACTAGTAATCTGACAAGTACTTAGTCTGGTAATTTTTAAATGGCTTGTGTTTTAAGACATTTTCAGAGCTAAGCCTGATAGAAAATAAAGGGGAAATGGAGGAAGTAACTCCTCTACTTTTCTGAAGGTTAAGGAGATATATTTAGGAAAGTGTGTGCATGTTCAGTTGCTCAGTCATGTCCAACTCTTTCGACCCCATGGACTATTGCCTGCCAGGCTCCTCTGTCCACGGATATTTTCCAGGCAAGAATACTGGAGTAGATTGCCATTTCCTTCTCCAGGGGATCTTCCCAACCCTGGGACTAAACCTGTGTCTCTGCATTGGCAGGAGGATTCTTTACTACTGCACCATCTGGGAAGCTATTCAGTAAAGTAGGCATTAAAAATAAATTAAGTGTTGCTCTTTGTGTTGTAATAATAAAAACAAAGCATACGGGAAATACTGAATAAAGTGTTCCTTATAAATTATTTAGACTATATTACTAGAACTTTCTTCTTAATGTTAATAAATGTTGTAACACAGGAACATAATTTACAATGCTTGCAAGTCATCTGTGATTTTACTTTTGAAAAAGAAAAACAACTTGTAATAATACACATACTAAAATTGAGTAGCTAGTCAGAATAAAACTGATAAAGATATTCTATGGGACAGGATGCTTTTGAATAACTAAATGACAATGATTGGGGAATTCCCTGGTGATCCAGTGATAAGGACTCCATGCTTTCACTGCCCAGGCCCAGGTTCAGTCCCTGGTCTGGGAACTAAGATTCTGCAAGTCATGCATTATGGCCAAAAGAACAAGAAAAAAAAAACACACTAGGTTATCAGACTTATAATTTAATAATACATCAGTATTGTTTTTACTTCAGTTGATTCAAGAACAGATGTTATCCAGTATCAAAAACATGAACTGAACTCAGTTGAATAATCAATCCACTATATTTCCTTTGGACAACAGCGTGTTTGAGATGATATATTCAATATAGTAAGATTCTAATTCCTCTTTTATGATGATAATGAATCTAGGGATAATATTATCATTCTTAGTTCATAATCTTTTGGTAGTTTTTCAGGTGCAATATGGTTAATTGGGAGTAGAAGGGAATAACTGTAATGAGGCACAGAGATGGAAAACATTTTCTTGTGACTAATATTAGATTTGATATAAAAAGGTGATAATTGATCTATTATAAAATTATTACAGACTAGTCAGAAAAATTATGTCAATTCATAATTTGCATTAATATAAATAATTATAAAAAATAAAACACAAATAGTTTGCTTCCTAACATAGCATTTGGGACTTTCGTAAATTTACTAGTGAAGGGGCAGCTGCTGGAGGTAAGTAATCTGAGAAAGATTTTCAGCTATGAAATGAGATATTTTTGAGTAGAAAATTCTAAAAGTGTTCATTTGTTAAGGACAAGAAAAATTTTATATAACCCTTTATAAATTTTTGGATTCCGTGAATTCGTCCCTCTCTCTCCATCTTTCTTCTGATTCTTTATCTATAATACATAATACCTTCACAGAGTGTTCTAAGAGACACCACAGTATATGTGAAGGTAGAGTTATTTTTCTCATATTGCTTGTTGTCTAGTGGGGATGACAGATAAATAAAAAAGCAACTGCAATTCAGCATAAGTGCTATGCCAGAGTTATGCTCAAGATGTTCTGGGAGAAAGGCCACCTAACCAGTCTTGAGAAAGAAAAGATGGAGAAGGTAACAAAGCTTTAGGGGATAATATTTTCTGGTGAGTCATGAACAATGGATTTGATAGTTAGGCAAAGAAAGTGAAAACAGCATTCCATGTGGAGGTTAAGGCATTCCTAACAATGTGAAGATAAGAAACACCCTTCACAGTTGAGCAAACATAGGTCATTCAATATAGCATCATATTTGTGTTTTGAACAGTAAACTACAATAGGAGGCTAAACACTGAATGGAGCTGTGTCACACTTGAAGTGGAGCTACTAATTAAGAAGCTGCTGCAGTACCCTAGTTAGAGATGGTGCGGGCCAGAAATAGGGAATGTCAATCAGAGGAACAGGAAGGGAAGTGAGTAGGTATAGCTGAAAGATACAGGGTTCCTGTGCTGCTGCTTTTGAAACTGAATTGCATTCTCAAAATAAAATATCTGATGTAAGCCCTAAAATACTGTTGGGAAAGAAGAAAACTAGAGTTTAATACTCAAAAACAAGTGGCACCAGGACAGTCTTTGTTCATCTAATTTCTATTCACTGGGTTTTCACTTACAAGTAATGCTCCTTGGTGTCTGTATTTACACTGTCAGTTTTGACTCAGCAGTAGGAAAAGCATAGAAGAAAATGAATAGGAAGAGAAAAGTGAACCTGGAAGGAGGGAGAAATGTTATCCTAAATAATACTTGGTTCTTGTGATTGCTGGGAACTGTTTCTATGAAATATATATATTTTAACTACTTTAAAACTTTGCAAAACATCCTGTTGCTATTTTTGCAAGAAAAAAAGATTTATAATAACTATATTTTCTCACTTAAGTTTCCAGTAAGTTTAAAAATGATTAAAAATTATAAAATTGCATGTTGATTTTAGAAAAAACAAAGCAATATGAACACAACGTTTTCCTTACCAGAATGGAGTGCATTCCCATGTAAATTCTACTTATGCAAACTAGAGAACACCAGCAGGGAATAAGAATCAGTCCATATGTGAGAGGATACTGAAGGGAAAAAAAAAAAGTAAAATTAGTTAGATAAATCAGGTTAAATATAAACAAGCAGATAAAAACTCAAGGAGAACAAGAAGTATGTGTGTTTACTTTCTGTTATATTTCCAGCACCTAAGCCTAAGCATGGCACATAGCGGACATTCAAGAAATAGTTTTGCATGAATGAACAAATAAATCTAATGTTTCTACAATCTTCATTGTGGGAACTGGCTCATTTTTGCTTCTACAGTAAAGACTCAATCACTGGCCTGCTACAGAAGAAAAACAAATAAAATACATACTTTTACTATAACTACAAAATGAAAGTGCCTCTGGAAAAGCACCTGACTCTGGCCCAGCTTAGTGTCATTGCTTCCCTGGGGAGGAGGCATTATTTCCCTCTCACTTCCATCAGTGACTGCTGTTTGCCATTTCCCCATCTTCCTTCAATATTCAACATCATGTAATTTGTTGTCCGTTAATAATTTCAAATAGCAACTATATTGTGAAAATTTTTGGTGGGATATTGGAAGCAGGAAGCCATAAGGAGGGAAAAACCTTAAAATGCAGATGACTTTTATTATCAGTTGGGCTTCCCTGAGAGCTCAGTTGGTAAAGAATTTGCCTGCAATGCAGGAGAACCCGGTTCAATTCCTGGGTCGGGAAGATCCGCTGGAGAAGGGATAGGCCACCCACTCCACTATTCTTGGGCTTCCCTTGTGGCTCAGTTAGTTGGTAAAGAATCTGGCTACAATGCAGGAGACCTGAGTTTGATCCCTGGGTTGGGAAGATCCCCTGGAGAAGGGAAAGGGGGATCTTTCCCACTCCAGTATTCTGGCCTACAGAATTCTAGGGACTGTATAGTCCATGGGGTCACAAAGAGGTGGACATGACTGAGCAACTTTGACTTTCATTTCAGTATCAAAGGCACACCTCTAGACTAACTAGAGGTGACTTTGAAGCTCCTAATACTAGAGGGAAGAAGGAAATGACTGATGGTTGGGTGTGTCTTAAGTTTGTAAACGAAGAAGAGGGGGCACATTTGAGACAGTTTGTGCCTGATTACTTCAAATTTCCCAATCAAATGGAAGCCAAGATGGTTCAATTAATTAAGTATTGAAAGTGGGTCAATAAAAAGTGAGGTTAAAAGAAAGGAATTAAGTAATGCTGCAAGAGTGGTCAAGATTTAGTACATAGTTGTTTTGACTTGATTTCTCTAGGGGCTTCCCAGGTGGTACTAGTGACAAAGAACTCGCCTGCCAGTACGGGAGACATAAGAGATGCAGGTTCGATCCCTGGATCGGGAAGATCCCCTGGAGCAGGGCATGGCAACCCACTTCCAGTATTCTTGCCTGGAGAATCCCATGGATAGAGGAGCATGACAGGCTACAGTCCATAAGGTCACAAAGAGTTGGACACAACTGGAGCAACTTAGCTCACTGACACTGCATTTACTATGGCCCGAATATTTTTTCTTGAATGTCTAAATACCTTGATTTTGACAGCATCACACTCTCGTTCCCCTTTCGCCATCTATTTTTTTCTGTGTTTTCCACACAAGAAAACATTCCTCATTGTTCCTTAAACATTAGTATAACTAAGGGTTCTGGCCTTAGTAGTTATTGGCAGTTTCACCTTTTCTTCTACTACTCAGCATTCTGGAGACCTATGCATGTCCTTGGATTAAGAACCATTTAGCCAGCCTCTGCACATATCTCCAACTTGAGATCCTTACAGCGTTAAACCCATTACACCTCAAACCCTACTCATCATCCTACCAACTAGACTTGTTCCTCCTCTCATTTTCCCTATTTCATTTGGAAGCATCCTAATCTAAATGAGAAGTGTGAATTATCCTTGATTTCTTCCCCATCCCTCATATTCAACCAACAATGAAGTCTTACTGAGTTTACTTTCTGAATATTTCTTGATTCTGTCATCTCTTCATCCTACTTATATTGTCCTTTTCAGATCCTCATACATCCTTTTCTAGGCTCCAGGTATTCCTTCAGATGTTTTCCAATATGCATGAGGAACCTGGTTAATGACACAGTCAGACAAGTAATCCTGTAAGGAGGGTAAGTGCCATGATGGACGGAGTCTAAGGCATGGACCTTTAAAGTCTCCCAAACTGAGTATGATTCAAAAGATGAGTAGGATTTAATCTTTACAGAAAAAAAGAGCACAGGGTAAAAATGATAGAGGACATTACAAGCAGTAGGAGCGAATGAAGAAAGGTTTATGTCCAAGAAGTTGTAAGTAGTGAGGTTTTCTAGGAGAATAAGCTTAAATTCTTACTGAGGAAATGCAACTTAATAATAAACATATGCAAATTATATGATATGTAAATATATAAACAATACTTTATATAGACTATACAAATTATATAATAAAAAATAATAAGTACTATGGAGAAATAAAAAGGGAACAGGTGCTAAAACAGTCCCCTGGAGTAGGAAATGGCAACTCACTCCAGTATTCTTGCCTGGAAAATTCCATGGACAGAGGAGCCTGGTGGACACTAGTCCACAGGGTCACAGAGTCAGATACAATTGAGCAACTGAGTATGCACGCACACACGCGTGCGCACACACACATACAGAGCTGAAACAGTAATGTTCATCAAATATTCCTTGTGCTTTTCTTGCAATTAGACTGGGGCCATGTGCCTGGTTTTGACCAAGGAACTGGGGAAAAGGTGACGTGTGCCACTTTTAATCATCCTATGAATGCTCTCATTCCTACAGGTGTGATACTGGAGGCTGTATGCTGAGGTGTATCACCAGATGGGCAAACTTCCCTCACCCCGGGTCTCTGGAGGTTCTAAGTGGATCAGAGTTGTTTGCTAACCCATAATGGATGTGAAACACAGATGAGAAAGGAGCTTTTGTTGTTAAGCTGTTTTCAGGGTTAAATCATTAGTACAGCATAACCACACTTATCATAATTAAAACAGTAATAGGATAAGGATAAGTAATAGTATGGGAGTGTATGGGGGGCAGGTTAAAGTTTTAGAAGATAGTCACTGTAGGCTTTATACTGACAAACTAAGATTTGAGGCAAGACTGGATGGAAGTGAATTGATCAACCAGATATCTGAGGAAAGAATATACATGAAGAAGTGGAAGCAGGAAGAACCAAGCCTCTAATGAGGAAACAGGACAAGCAAGGAGACTTATGTGGCCGGAATAGTTAGGAGAAGAGGTGAGAGAGGTCCTGGCAACCAGAGCAAGAAGAGCCTGAGAGGCCTGTGTAAGGAACGTGACCTTGGGGAGCCACGCTGCAGGGTCCTGAGCAGAGCAGTGACCTGAGACTGGACAATAAGGGAGCAAGGGTGGAAGCAGGAAGGCGGGTTAGGAAGCTGTTGCTATATTCTGGGTAAGAGACCATGACAGTGGCTTCGATCTCTGTAGCAGGTACTCAGGTCTTGTTTTTTTTTCTTCACTAGCCAGGGAGGGTCAAAGAAGTAAAAACTACCACCACAACCACCATACAAGTCTCCTATGATTCTTTCTTCTTTCTCTCTTTTTACTTAGATCCCAAAAGGAATTTAAAAATGTACAAAGTTATTAATGGGAATTCTCTGTACATAACAGATAGAAGAAACATTAATTTATTGATTCTCAAAAGCTAGGACTGAAAGTAGGGGATAAGGAGCATTACTGAACAGGAACAATGAAACTGAATTTAACTTAACTTAATCCACATTTGAAGGAAATCAGCGCTGAATATTCATTGGAAGGACTGATACTGAAGCTGAGACTCCACTACTTTGGCCACCTAATGCAAAGAACTGACTCACTTGAAAAGACTCTGATGCTGGTAATGATTGAAGGTGGGAGGAGAAGGGGACAACAAAGGATGAGATGGTTGGATGGTATCACCGACTCAATGGACACAAATTTGAGTAAGCTCTGGGAGTTGGTGATGGACAGGGAAGCCTGTCCATGGGGTCGCAAAGAGTTGGACATGACTGAGTGACTGAACTGAACTGAACTGAACTGAATACACATTTATTTAGGTTTACTATCTCCAAGGTATTTAAACGGAGTGAGGAATGCAATCAAGCTAGATGCAGAGGCATTTCCCCCATTCTAGTGTACCTTTAGGGTAAGATAAAAACCTGGGAAAAGAACAAGTCACTTTTATTTTCATTGACTGGTTGATTTTTTTTTAGCCATTAGTCTCCATCTTCAGAATATTTTCCCTAGATTTCTTTTGTGGAAAGAAACATTTGGGGGAAGACCTGATCCAGTTTTGATTACATGACTTTCACATTTATTCCACAGAGAATAACAGAATTCAGCATAATTATAGTATCAAAGCAAAGAAGTATCTTATCAAGTAATCTTTTAACCAGATAAAAAAATACCACAGGTCTAAATGACAATAAAAACTAAACTAGATAAACTAGATAAAACTAATACTCCTAAAGTGGGATTGTGTTGGGGGAGAAAGATGATGCATAATAACCAATTCATCTGGCAGATTTAATATTTAAGAATATCCAAATTAAAACTACCTTTTAATTTTATATTGAACTGTCTCTTTTATATTGAAAAGGAAAGATATAAGCATCTGAATGCAGAGTTCCAAAGAATAGCAAGAAGAAATAAGAAAGCCTTCTTCAGCGATCAATGCAAAGAAATAGAGGAAAAGAACAGAATGGGAAAGACTAGAGATCTCTTCAAGAAAATTAGAGATACCAAGGGAACATTTCATGCAAAGATGGGCTCGATCAAGGACAGAAATGGTATGGACCTAACAGAAGCAGAAGATATTAAGAAGAGGTGGCAAGAATACACAGAAGAACTGTACAAAAAAGATCTTCACAACCCGGATAATCACGATGGTGTGATCACTCATCTAGAGCCAGACATCCTGGAATGTGAAGTCAAGTGGGCCCTAGAAAGCATTGCTACGAACAAAGCTAGTGGAGGTGATGGAATTCCAGTTGAGCTATTTCAAATCCTGAAAGATGATGCTGTCAAAGTGCTGCACTCAATATGCCAGCAAATTTGGAAAACTCAGCAGTGGCCACAGGACTGGAAAAGGTCAGTTTTCATTCCAATCCCTAAGAAAGGCAATGCCAAAGAATGCTCAAACTACCACACAATTGCACTCATCTCACATGCTAGTAAAGTAGTGCTCAAAATTCTCCAAGTCAGCAATACGTGAACCGTGAACTTCCTGATGTTCAAGCAGGTTTTAGAAAAGGCAGAGGAACCAGAGATCAAATTGCCAACATCCGCTGGATCATCCAAAAAGCAAGAGAGTTCCAGAAAAACATCTATTTCTGCTTTATTGACTATGCCAAAGCCTTTGATTGTGTGGATCACAATCAACTGTGGAAAATTCTGAAAGAGATGGGAATACCAGACCACCTGACCTGCCTCTTGAGAAATCTGTATGCAGGTCAGGAAGCAACAGTTAGAACTGGATATGGAACAACAGTCTGGTTCCAAATAGAAAAAGGAGTACGTCAAGGCTGTATATTATCACCCTGCTTATTTAACTTATATGCAGAGTACATCATGAGAAATGCTGGACTGGAAGAAACACAAGCTGGAATCAAGATTGCTGGGAGAAATATCAATAACCTCAGATATGCAGATGACACCACCCTTATGGCAGAAAGTGAAGAGGAACTACAGAGCCTCTTGATGAAAAGTGAAAGAGGAGAGTGAAAAAGTTGGCTTAAAGCTCAACATTCAGAAAACGAAGATCACGGCATCTGGTCCCATCACTTCATGGGAAATAGATGAGGAAACAGTGGAAACAGTGTCAGACTTTATTTTTGGGGGCTCTAAAATCACTGCAGATGGTGACTGCAGCCATGAAATTAAAAGATGCTTACTCCTTGGAAGGAACGTTACGACCAACCTAGATAGCATATTAAAAAGCAGAGACTTTACTTTGCCGACTAAGGTCCGTCTAGTCAAGGCTATGGTTTTCCCTGTGGTCATGTACGGATGTGAGAGTTGGACTGTGAAGAAAGCTGAGCGCTGAAGAATTGATGCTTCTGAACTGTGGTATTGGAGAAGACTCTTGAGAGTCCCTTGGACTGCAAGGAGATCCAACCAGTCCATTCTAAAGGAGATCTGTCCTCGGTGCTCATTGGAAGGACTGATGCTGAAGCTGAAACTCCAGTACTTTGGCCACCTCATGCGAAGAATTGACTCATTGGAAAAGACTCTGATGCTGGGAGGGATTAGGGTCAGGAGAAGGGGACGACGGAGGATGAGATGGCTGGATGGCATCACCGACTTGACAGATATGAGTTTGAGTGAACTCCAGGAGCTGGTGATGGACAGGGAGGCCTGGTGTGCTGCGATTTGTGGGGTCGCAAAGAGTTGGACACGACTGAGCAACTGAACTGAACTGAATATTTCAGGACTACTGTCCTCGATTAGATATAACTGGAAAGAAAACATATTCATGTGGAATTATTCTTTCCTAAAAAATGACAGAATTTAGTAGAAATATATAAAATATACATAGACCACTCCTTTTCAGGCATCTTTGTTAGTTCCCCCCTTAACTCACAACTCAGTATCAGTGAGCCCAATTCCCAATCTATGCTCACTCCCTATTGATTTCATCCAGTCCCAAGGATTTATATACAAGCTATACGTTCATGACTGAAATTTCCATCTCTAGCTGGGACATTTCTACTGAACTTCAGACTTCTGTATCCAGCTGCTTATGTGATCAGTGTCTAAAAGGCATCTCCAATGTAAAAGGACTCAATCTGATATCCCCAATTCCATCTCCACCTCTGACCAGCTTAAATTCCTATGGTTATCTCCTTCCCACTAAAAGACTTCCCTACAGTTTCATTCCTCAGGCCAAATACCTTGTTAATCTTGGGTTCCCCATTCATATTCATCATCAGTTCAGTTCAGTTCAGTCGCTCAGTCGTGTCCGACTCTGCGACCCCATGAATTGCAGCACACCAGGCCTCCCTGTCCATCACCAACTCTCAGAGTTCACTAAGTGTCAGTTATACCTTCAAAAATATATCTAGTTTATAATTATAATTCCCATGGTAACCACAAAGTATCAAAAAATATACACACAAGAAAATAAGGGAATAAAAATGGTACATTGTAAAAAAAACTCAAATGCAAAAGAAAACAGCAATGTAGGAAATTATAAGCAAAAAGAGGCAAAAGATGTAAAAACAAATAGCAAAATATCAAAAGTTACTCCTTACAGGTAATTCCTTTGGCTAGAAATAGTATAAACTCTCCAATGAAAGGCAGAGATTGGTAGGATAGATAAGGAAACATTGCTCCAACTCTATGTGGCCTAAGAGACTCACTTTGGATCCGAAGACACAAATAGGTTGAAAGTGAACAAACGGAAAAACATTTCACACAAACAGTATCCAAAAGGGAGAGCTAAGTGTCTCTACTAAAATCAGACAAGATAGACTTCAAGTCAAAAATTGTTACCAAAGACAAAGGACAATATGCACTGATAAAAGGATCAACTCATTAAGAAGATATAACAATTATAAACATATTTGCACCAAAGCCCCAAAACAACTGAAGCAAACACTGACATAATTGGAGAACTAGTTCTACAAGCCAGTCTCATCAGCACTGAAAACCTGCTTTTCCACATAGCCTTTTTCCTAACGCTTGGCAGATAATCTAAAGAACATCCCACAGCCTCTTGATCTTGACTCAGGATTATTGAAAGTTTACATTTTTAATGCTGTGTAGTGTTTTGAAATGTGCAGGCCAGTCAGCACTGTAAGAGAAGAATATTTTCCTTGCTCTGTGTAACATGGTTTCATTGGCTTTCAGTCTCACATCAATGCTGTCCACTATGGTTTCTTTTTTCTTTTAGCTGGTTATCAGCTCATGAATCCACAAACTCAGCCACTTTCCCATGTTTTCCATAACTTCATCAGACACTACAAATACTACTTTTGCATTTCCAGAGTGGCCTTACACACACATGGGTAAATTTCCTCTTCTCTTTTCTGGAAGTACTGTATTATTGATACATTAACACTGAACTCATGGCCAAAAGAACTGTAACTGATGCCTGAATGAATCTTATCTCACACATGTATATTTTCTTTGTAAAGTAGATCACAGCCTTTTTGTGTTTAGGGACACTAAACAGCACTTTATACCAGAATACCAGATCACCTTACCTGCCCTCCTGAGAAATCTGTATTCAGGTCAAGAAGTAATAGTTACAACTAGACATGGAATGACAGACTGGTTATAAATTGGGAAAGGAGTACGTTAAGGCTGTATATTGTCACCCTGCTTATTTAACTTATATCCAGAGGACATCATGTGAAATGCCAGGCTGGATGAAGCACAAGCTGGAATCAAGATTGCCGGGAGAAAAATCAATAACCTCAGATAACACAGGTGACACTAGCCTTATGGCAGAAAGTGAAGAGGAGCTAAAGAGTCTGTTGATGAAACTGAGAGAGGAGAGTGGAAAAGGGGGCTTAAAACTCAACATTCAAAAAATGAAGATCATGGCATCTGGTCCCATCACTTCATGGCAAATAGATGGGGAAACAATGGAAACAGTGACAGACTTTATTTTCTTGGGCTCCAAAGTCACTGCAGATGGTGACTGTAGCTATGAAATTAAAAGACACTTGCTCCTTGGAAAAAAAGCTATGACCAACCTAGACAGCATATTAAAAAGCAGAGACATAACTTTGCTGACAAAGTTTCATCTAGTGAAAGCCATGGTTTTTACAGTAGTCATGTGAGAGTTGGACTATAAAGAAAGCTGAGTGCTGAAGAATTGATGCTTTTGAACTGAGGTGTTGGAGAAGACTCTTGAGAGTCCCTTGGACTGTAAGGAGATCAAACCGGTCAATCCTAAAGGAAATCAGTCCTGAATATTGGAAGGACTGATGCTGAAGCTGAAACTTCATTACTTTGGCCACCTGAGGGGGAGAACTGACTCACTGGAAAAGACCCTGATGCTGGGAAAGATTGAAGGCAGGAGGAGATGAGGACGACAGAGGATGAGATAGTTGGATGGCATCACCGACTCAATGGACATGGGTTTGAGTAAGCTTCGGGAGTTTGTGATGGGACAGGAAAGCCTGGCATGCTGCAGTCCACGGGGTCGCATAGAGTTGGACTTGACTGAGCAACTGAACTGAAACAGCACGGTAGTTTGGGGACCATTCCCTGGTGGCTCAACTGGTAAAGAATCTGCCTGCAGTGCAGGAGACCTGGGTTCGATCCCTGGGATGGGAAGATCCCCTGGAGAAGGGAACAGCTATCCACTCCAGTATTCTAGCCTGGAGAATTCCATGCACAGGCTACAGTCCATGGAATAGCAAAGAGTGGGACAAGACTGAGTGACTTTCACTTGACTTTTAACAGTAAAACCATCAACAAAAAGCACAAAAACTTGAAAAACACTGCATGAACAGAGCAAAAAGGACTGTCTACAGTAAATAATAGCTGAAACAAGAAAGCAGATTGTTGCCTCGTTCATCCTTGCCTGGGAAGATGTATGCCAGCTGACTCAAATTTTTCACGTTCTCCACATGTCTGAATATACTGATTCTTGGGTAACAAATTTTACTGCCTGGGCTAAGTTTACAAACAATCCATGAATAATGAAGATCAACTATATGAAGAAATTAAATTACTCTTAACTAACCATAGGCCAAATAAGAAATCACAGGGAAATTATAAAATAGGGACAAATAGAAACTAAACACAGATAATACAAATCATGTAATACAATGAAAGCAGCACTCAGGGGGAAATGTACAGCAGTGGAGTCCTGCATTAAAACAAAAGAAACCATTCACAACTCTACAGTGAGGACTAGAAAAAGAAGAGCTAACTAAATGCAAAGTGAGCAATAGAGGGAAGTAATAAAATGGTAAGAGCAGAAAAATACAAAATACAGGGTAGTAAAACAAGAGAATCAACAAAACTGAAAGTTGTTTCTCTAAAAAGAACAAGACTGACAAAACTACAGCCTGGCGGACAAAAAAAGAAAAAAAGATGCAAATAACTAAAACCAGAAATCAAAGTGGAAACACTGCTACTGATCTTACAGCAATAGAAAGGATTATAAGAGAAAACTATGAACAGTTAATATGCTAACAAATTAAGATAACCTAGATGAAGTTCACAAATTCCTAGAGAAACACAAATTACCAAAACTGACTCAAGAAGAAATATAATCTAAACAAGCAAAGAAATTGAAAAAAAACCTCCAAAGAAAAACCTAAGTCCAAACAGTTTCACTGGTGAATTCCACCAAACATTTATTTTAAAAAATAAATGTCAATATTCAGTGTCAATATTTCTCAAGTTCTTCCAAAAAACAGAAGCACAGAGAATACTTCCTCACATGCTATGAGGCTTTCATTACTCTGATACCAAAACCAGAAAACGACAGCACAAGGAAACTACCGACCACTAGCCCTTGTGAACACTAAAGCAAAAATCTTCTGAAAGTACTAGCAAACAAAATCTAACAGCACATTAAAAGTATTACACACCATGATCAAATGGTTATTTATCTCAGAAATACAGGGTCGTTCAACAAAAAAATCAGCGTCATACACATTAACATAAGGAAGTAAAAACAAAGCAAAACAAACACATGATCATCTCAACGGACACAGAAAAAGCATTTGACAAAATTCAACACTCCCTCACAATGAAAGATCTCGAAAACTAGGAACAGAAGGGAATTTCCTTAACATGATATAGGGCACTTATGAAATATCCACAGATACTATTACATTCAATGGCCGAAAGGTCCCGCCCAGCTTGCCTGCCAAGATTATGAACAAGACAAGGATGTCTACCTCTCACCATTGCTATCTAACATTGTATTGTAGGTTCTAACCAGAGCAGTTAGGCAAGGAAAAGAAATTTTAAAATATCTAAATTAGGAAGAAGTAAAACTATCTCTACAATTTGGGAGACCCGGGTTCGATTCCTGGGTCGGGAAGATCCTCTGGAGAAGGAAATGGCATCCCACTCCAGTACTCTTGCCTGGAAAATCCAATCGCTAGAGGAACGTGGTATGCTACAGTCCACGGGGTCGCAAAGAGTCAGACACGACTGATCAACTTCACTTCACTGCAAAACTATTCACAAAGATGGGACCTTAAAAACAAAAAATCCCAAAGAATCCACAAAAACTATTGGAGTTGAGAGATGAATTCAGCAAAGTTGCCAGGTACAACAAGATCAATGCACAAAAAAGAGTTTTATTTCTACACATCAGCAATAAGCAGTCTGGAAAGGAAAGTAAGAAAACAATTCAACTTATAATAGCACCCAAAAGAATAAAATACCTACAAGACTTTACTGAAAGAAATGAACAACCCTTATCTTTGACACAGGCTATATTTATGCATTAAGATATATTCTGTATACATTCTATATATACACATGTACTACAAATACTTATATGTACTTAAAATAATAGTATTTATTTTCACTATTGTCTAGTGTCTACATATGATAAGGCAGTTAATAAATACTTGGTGAATGAAGTAAACATAAGCCTTTAGCCACTATCAGTATCTCATTCAAGATAACCTGGGGTCAAAAGCCATGGTATCACTCAGTTCTGTCCCCAAACCTGGGCTGTTGCAAACTTTATTTCTAATAAGAGCATCTCTGGAATTCACCATGATAAACCAAAATCTGAAAATCCTGTTGAGTAAACTCAGGTTTACTGGTTCCAAATAGGAAAAGGAGTATGTCAAGGTTATATACTGTCTCCCTGCTTACTTAACTAATATGCAGAGTATATCATATAAAATAGCAGGCTGGATGAAGCACAAGCTGGAATCAAGACTGCTGGGAGAAATATCAATAACCTCAGATACGCAGATGACACCAGCCTTATGGCAGAAAGCAAAGAAGAACTAAAGAGCCTCTTGATGAAACTGAAAGAGAAGAGAAAAACCTGGCTTAAAACTCAACATTCAGAAAACAAAGATCATGGCATCTGATCCCATCAATCATGGCAAACAGATGAGGAAACAGTGACAGACTTTATTTTCTTGGGCTCCAGAATCACTGCAGATAGTGACTGCAGCCATGAAATTAAAAGACGCTTCTTACTTGGAAGAAAAGCTATGACCAACCTAGACAGCATATTAAAAAGCAGAGACATTACTTTGCCAACAAAGGTCCATCTAGTCAAAGCTATGGTTTTTCCAGTAGTCATGTATGGATGCCCCACTCCAGTACTCTTGCCTGGAAAATCCCATGGACAGAGGAGCCTGGGGCTGCAGTCCATGGGGTCGCTAAGAATCGGACACGACTGAGCAACTTCACTTTCACTTTTCACTTTCATGCATTGGAGAAGGAAATGGCAACCCACTCCAGTGTTCTTGCCTGGAGAATCCCAGGGATGGGGAAGCCTGGTGGGCTGCCATCTATGGGGTCACACAGAGTCGGACATGACTGAAATGACTTAGCAGCAGCAGCATGTATGGATGTGAGAGTTGGACTATAAAGAAAGCTGAGCGCTGAAGAACTGATGCTTTTGAATTGTGGTGTTGGAAAGACTCTTGAGAGTCCCCTGGACTGCAAGGAGATCAAACCAGTCCATCTGAAAGGAAATCAGCCCTAAATATTCATTGGAAGGACTGATGCTGAAAATGAAGCTCCAACAGTTTGGCCACCTGATGTGAAGAACTGACCCATTGGAAAAGACCCTGATGCTGGGAAAGATTGAAGGCAGGAGAAGAGGATGACAGAGAATGAGATGGTTGGATAGTATCACAAACTTGATGGACATGAGTTTCAGCAAGTTTCGGGTGTTGGTGACGGACAGGGAAGCCTGGCCTGCTGCAGTCCATGGGCTCGCAAAAACACATGACTGAGCAACTGAACTAACGAAACTCAGGAAAAGGCATTTCCAATACTTGTTTTAGAACAAACATTATTAGGTAAGGATTCTGAAGCTTAAGCTTTTAAAAGTAATATATACTTTTTAATACAAAGCAATTCAATTTTCATAGAAATATAAAAACCTCTTCATTCAATAGCACATTATAAACTATATTTTCTATACTAGAAAGAAAAACAATTAATCAAAAAAAGTAATTAAACTAGCATGTTTTCCTTCATGGTACTTTCCACTGGTAGACTAATGAAGGTAATCTTCCCTGGTAACTCAGCAGGTAAAGAATACCATCTGCAATGCAGGAGATCCTGGTTCCATCCCTGGGTCAGAAGTTCCCCTGGAGAAGGGATAAGCTACCCACTCCAGTGTTCTTGGGCCTCCCTTGTGGCTCAGCTGGTAAAGAATCCACCTGCAGTGCGGGAGACCTGGGTTAGACCCCTGGGTTGGGAAGATTCCCTGGATGAGGGCATGGCAACTGACTCGAGTATTCTTGCCCAGAGAATCCCATTGACAGAGGAGCCCGTGGCCTTCAGTCCACAGGGTTACAAATAGTCAGACATGACTGAAGCAACTTCGTATAGCATAACATAGCATACACAGGCTATAATCCAGGAAATACTGGAACATATCCAGGGACGTAAAACAAGGTGCAGAAATTTCATGGTCTAAAGGTACTAAAATCATAGTCTGTTCTCTGATCACTGTGGAAATACGTTACAAATCAGTATTATAAGATACTTGAAAAAAACCCACGAATTTTCAAGTGCAATGTGACATTTACCAAGAGAGATCTTTGATGTAAACATTGAAAGCCTCAATAAAGTTAAAAGACTGAAAAAACTCAGAGAAGTTTTAAGTTTTTTTAAATGCAGAGAAGAAAGCATTTAAATAATAATATAAAAAAGAAATTATTATCAAAGATACTTTAAAAACTTCATGTATTTGGAAATTAAATGTCTTTTAAATGATGAATGTATCTAATAAGCTATAACAAGGAAAATTAGAAAATAAACAGAATAAAAATGAAAGAGTATTTATCAGAATTTCTTACATGGAGCTCAATGCAACTAAATATAATGTGAAATCCAGCTTACAGTCTATGGGAACTTGAATAGAATTTGTATTCTGCTGTCATGTGAGAACTGTATAAATCTTAGTTATGCTGAATTGGATCATAGGGCTTTTCAGGTCTACTATATCCTTCTACTTTTCTGTCTATTCATTCTACTAAGTTTTGAGAGTTTGATATTGAAACTCCAACTAATAATTTATCTACTTAAAACTTGTAATACATAGTGGAGGTATATTTTCCAAGCCTCTTGTAAATGTGTCATCATACTGCAACAAATTTAAAAAGTTAAAAAAGAAAAAAAACAAGGGCTAGGTATCACAGGCAGACCACAGCTTTGCAGATAGTTAAGACGAAATACAAACTACTAATTCTCTCTGCAGAAACCAGAGTAGAAACAAAATAATTTAGTAACCAGCCTTGCAGGCAGTTTCCAATTCATTAATTCATTCTGATTTTAACCTATCAAATAAGTTTTCATCTAATATAGCCATTTGCTTACAAGGTGCCAGAAAACTTCTCCAATGCCTAAATTTCTCCTAATGTTACAGATTCTGTGGAGATTTTTTTTAAATTCCTAATTCAAATCTTTACAGTTGGGAATAAATCTACTCTGGGATGACAACAGCACTTGGGAGAGTAAATGGAGTAGTGGAATTTAAGTACATGAACCAAGAACTTCCAGATGTACAGCTGGATTTAGAAAAGGCAGAGGAACCACAGACCAAATTGCTAACATCCATTGGATCATAGAAAAACATGAAAGAATTCCAGAAAAGCATCTATTTCTGCTTCATTGACTATGCTAAAGCCTTTTACTATGTGGATCACAACAAACTGGAAAATTCAAGAGATGGGAATACCAGACCACCTTTCCTGCCTCCTGAGAAACCTGTATGCAGGTCAAGAGGCAACTGTTACAACTGGACATGGAACAATGGACTGGTTCAGAATTAGGAAAGGAGTATGTCCAGGCTGTTTACTGTCACTGTGCTTATTTAACTTCTATGCCACTGTGCTTATTTAACTTCTATGCAGAGTACATCATGTGAAATGCCAGGCTGGATGAAACACAAGCTGGAATCAAGATTGCTGGAAGAAATACCAATAACCTCAGATATGAATGATGACACCACCCTAGTGGCAGAAAGCAAAGAGGAACTAAAGAGCCTCTTGATGAAGGTGAAAGAGGAGAGTGAAAAAGCTGGCTTAAAACTCAACATTCAAAAAATGAAGATTATGGCATCTGGTCCCATCACTTCATGGCAAATAGATGGGAAAACAATGGAAACAGTGACAGACTTTATTTTCTTGGCTCCAGAATCACTCTAGACAGTGACTACAGCCATGAAAATAAAAGAAACAAAACCCCGTCTAGTGAAAGCTATGGTTTTTCCAGTAGTCATGTATGGATGTGAGAGGTGAACCATAAAGAAAGCTAAGCGCTGAAGAACTGATGCTTTTGAATTGTGGTGTTCGAGAAAACTCTTGAGAGTCTCTTGGACTGTAAGGAGATCAAACCAGTCAATCCTAAAGGAAATCAATCCTGAATATTCATTGGAAGGACTGATGATGAAGTTGAAGCTCCAACACTTTGGCCACCTGATGGGAAGAGCCAACTCACTGGAAAAGTCCCTGATGCTAGGAAAGATTGAAGGCAGGAAGAGAAGGGGACGGGAGAAGGGGATGACAGAGGATGAGATGGTTGGATGGCATCAGTGACTCAACTGACATGAGTTTGAGCAAGCTCCAGGAGATAGTGAAGTACAGGGAAGCCTGGCATGTTGCAGTCCATTGGGTCACAGAGTCAGACACGACTGAGCGACTAAACAACAATAGCAATTTTCAAAATGCAAAAGGTATTGCAATAGAAAACTCAAAATGGATTTTTTTATACCCTAAATTTTTTTTTTTGTAAATTTTTATTTTTACTTTATTTTACTTTACAATACTGTATTGGTTTTGCCATACATTGACATGAATCCACCATGGGTGTACACCCCTAAATTTTTTATACCCTAATTTATACCCTAAATTCCATTCTAGGCATATATTAAAAGAAATGCATGTGGGTTTGTTCTTTACTGAGATAGTAATAAATAATTTAACATACAATTAACTCTATACCAGGCACTATTATAAGAGCTTTACAAATATTGCTTCCCTGGTGGCTCAGATGGTAAAGCGTCTGCCTGCAATGAGGGAGACACGGGTTCAATCCCTGGGTCAGGAAGATCCCCTGGAGAAGGAAATGGCAACCCATTCCAGTACTTTTGCCTGGAAAATTCTATGGACGGGAGGAGCCTGGTAGGCTACAC
The DNA here is from genome assembly GCF_023091745.1 of Budorcas taxicolor. Classification (NCBI taxonomy): domain Eukaryota; kingdom Metazoa; phylum Chordata; class Mammalia; order Artiodactyla; family Bovidae; genus Budorcas; species Budorcas taxicolor. The sequence goes on from NC_068919.1 coordinate 74,183,222, forward strand.
AGTCCATGGGATTGCAGAGTCGGAACACCACTGAGCAACTTCACTTTCTTTACAAATATTAGTTCATTTAATCATCAGAACAACCCTAAGGGGTAGGTGTTCTAATTTAAATGAAATGCCTCACAGAGAGGCCCCAAATCAAATAGGTATTAAGTTACAGATATGAGATTCAAACACTGGAAATCTGATTCCCAAGTCTGAACTCTTAACCACTATACTATGCTGTATAGAGTGTGTTATTTTTTAAGGTATCCAGCAATTCTTTTATTTTATTTATTTCTTGGCTGCTCAGCATGTGGGATCTTAGCTTCCCAAGAGGGATTGAACAGTGGTACCCAGCAGTGGAAGTGTGGAGTCCTAACTATTGGAACTCCAGAGAATTCCCAAAGTGTATTGTTTAATTCCTTGTATCACTAGGATCAAAAACATCATGGATATATTTTACTTGGTTTTTCTTAGAATGGAGAAAAATTAAATTTCACTTAATTACAGGTAGAAAGGATATCTTATACTGATTTCATTCCCCTGTCTTTACAAAATAAGAAACAGAGCCAGGGATGCTACATAATATTTAAGTACTACATTCTAGCAGCCTATTCTGATGCCTCTTCCAAGTTACCATCCATGTTACTTTATACTTTTATCACTACACAAATAGGTTATAATTTCAAGTTTGATAAGGGTTCCTAGTATCCATTTTCTTCTTAGAGAATGTTGAGCTTTATCTGGTAAATTTAAGTATTTCCTCTAAAAAGAATGTTAGTTCAGTCACTCAGTTGTGTCCAACTCTCTGCAACCCCATGGACTGCAGCACCCCAGGCTTCCCTGTCCACCACCAACTCCAGAGCTTGTTCAAACTCATGTCCATCAAGTCGGTGATGCCATCCAACCATCTCATCCTCTGTTGTCCCCCTCTTCTCCTGCCTTCAATCTTTCCCAGCATCAGGGTCTTTTCCAATGAGTCGATCTTCACAGCAGAGAGTGTGGGTTTGATCCCTGATCAGGGAACTAAGATCCCTTGCAAGCTGCACAGCCAAGAAAACCCAAAACAACAACAAAATGTGAAAGAAAAATATACAAATCCTTCAAATTTTCAAATTAATACAAATTTACTAAACTCAAAACAGATCACATGATCTCCTAGATGTTTCTCATTTCATACCACTATCTAATCTTTTCATTGTAAACCCTATCATGGAACACTTATCTAAACATTTCCTTCAGTTATTCTACTAAATGGTTTTACCCTTATTGATATGCTTTCCTTAAATATTTATCACACATAATCAGAATTATTTTTTATATTAGGGTATTTCCATTCCTACTCACTGAAGTTGGTAAGTCAATATAATTATTTATTAATACAATTAAAAAGCAGTTATGAAAACTGTCTTTAGTAGAATTCAAAAATTTTTAAAGTAACTTAAATGTAGGACAAAAGCAAACAACAAAAAATTTATGTATTTTTAATTTAAGGAATGGAGTGTATTTATGTAAACAACAGAGGACAAGAATAAAACATTAATGATATACTCATATATGATACTGTTCTCATACACTGCTAGTGGAGTAAAAATTGAGGCAACCTTTCTGGAAAGCATTCTGTCAATACATAAAAGAGCTCTAAATATTCATATACATTGAATCAGTAACCTCTCTCCTATAACTTTTCACTAAAAAAACAGAAATGAGGGCAAGGATTATATATAAGTATGTTTACCATAAATTTACATATAACATATAACAATGAATAAATCAGTATTTACTGACCATAGTGTTTAAAAATATCAATTTTGGGGAATTCCCTGGTTTTCCAGTGGTTAGAACTCAGTACATTCACTGCCGAGAGCCCAATTCAATCCCTGGTCAGGGAACTAAGATCCCACAAGCTCCACAGCACTGCCAAATAAACTTACACAGACCTGGATCTAATGACTTACTACATACATTTATTGGGACTCTAAAAATGAAAATAACAGATATATCTAATTATCTTGAGGGGGAAAAATAGATACATTAGAAAGATTTAGAACACTAGGGCAGAATGAGGCTAAGTTTCAAGAAGAAACTGGAATTATAAGCCGTACAGTCACAGGGCCATCTCTTCTCTTTACATATCCACTTCATTCTTCTTTTCCTGCAGACCAGTTTCTCTCTTCTTCAGTCCACAGGGCAGATGAAGGTTTCTGAATTTACTACTTCTTCTCTCAGGAAACCTGCCCAAATAGTACTCTTCTCAATCCTGATGGGCGACATCATGTAGAGAAAATATGTGAGCCCTATAGGTGAGGGAGCCTTTAGAGGGCTGGGAGCTAGACAGATCCCATGAAAGGTGTTTACTTTTTCAGGTGTGGGACCATGGGGTAAGTTTCATAGTCTCTTTGTAACGCAGTTTCCTCATTTATAAGTAATATCAATGGGAACGGAAACCCTGTAATACAAAAGTAGTTTGCAGGAAGATGAAAATATTTCATTCATTAATAATGTTTTCTAGGAACTTTTACTGATTGAAAGTTTATGACAAAATGTATTAGTCAGAACGCTTTAGAGAAAAAGAACCAACAGGATGTGTATGTACACATACACATTGAGATTTACTATTGTAAAGAATTTGCTTTATTATTGGATTTATTTTAAGGATTACAGAGGCTGGCAAATCCAAACCCTGCAGGGCAGGCAAGCAGTGTGGAAACCTAGGGAACTTGATTAGCTCAAATCCAAAGGCAGTCTGCTGACAGAATCCCCTTTTCCTTGGGGGATGTTGTGTTCTTCAGTTGCTGTCATTTCCAGTTCTTTGCAACCTCATGAACTGCAGTACCTAGGCTCCTCTGTTCCCCACTAACTCATGAAGTTTGCTAAGTCATGTCAATATATTCAGTCAGTGATCCTATCTAACCATCTCCTCCTCTGCCACCCCCTTCTCCTTCTGCCTTCAATCTTTCCCAGCTTAGGGTCTCTTCCAACAAGTTAGCTCTTTGGATCAGGTGGCCAAAGTATTGGTACTTCAGCTTCAGCATTAGTCATTCCAATGAATATTCAGGGTTGATTTCCTTTATGACTGTTTTGATCTCCTTGCAATCCAAGGCACAAGCGTCTTCTTCAGCACCACGATTGGAAAGATCAGTTCTTCGGTACAAGGGGAGACAGTGACAGACTTTCTTTTCTTGGGCTCCAAAATCACTGCAGATGGTGACCGAAGCCAGGAAATTAAAATTGCTCTTTGGAAGGAAAGCTATGATAAACCAAAAAGCAGAGACATCACTTTGCTGACAAAAGGTTCACATAGTCAAAACTATGATTTTTCCAGTAATCATGTACAGATGTGACAGCTGGACCATAAAGAAGACTGAACACCAAAGAACTGATGCTTTCTTTGGAGGAGGGTAGTCTTTCTTTCTCTTAAGATCTTCTACCGATTGGATAAAGCCCCACCTACATTACAGAAGGTTATCAAGTGGCTCTTCATATCAGGTGGCCAAAGTATTGGAGCTTCAGCATCAGTCCTTCCAGTGAATATTCAGGGTTGACTTCCTTTAAGATTGACTTGGTTTGATCTCCTTGCAGTCCAAGGGACTCTCAAGAGTCTTCTCCAGCATTACAATTAGAAAGCATCAATTCTTCGGCACTCAGCCTTCTTTATGGTCTGTCACCTTCTTTCTCTGTCATCTAAAAATATCCTCACAGAAACATCTAGAATAGTGTTTGACCAAAAATCTGGGTACTGTGACCTAGCCAAGTTGACACATAAAATTTACCATCACACATTAATTAAATAAAGAATAAAGTCCATACACAATATGGTCCAAACTGTTTCAAAATTGTAAGGAATAAAGTTAATACTAGCTTTGTCCTATTCTTCTATTTTCCGAATCTTCTATAAGGTTCAGTAGTCATCCTTTTAACAATATCAACATTTAACAATATCAACTTATATCAAATTACTTTTCTTCTCCAGAATACCCCCTTTTCTTTAACTTATAATTTATAGTATATTCTTTTTACGATATTGTCCAGTCTATACTTCTCTCTTCTGGAAGCGCCCCACTTAGACCCAGCAATGTGGCCCGGGAGAAGCGTTCACACTGTGTGATGCTGTTCTCTGGACCACAGCTACTAGATCAGACAACTGGCTCTAGAGAAGCAGACCCACTGGCTGAACGAAGCTGATTTGGTTCTTTTTCCTAATAGGGGTTTGAAATAAAGTGAGAAGGTCAGCCAGTCTCTGTTATATATTTGAATTCAGAAATGACGTAGAACTAGGGGTGAGGCTGCCAGACACATGCCAAAGTAGAGACAGAGAAGAAAGCAGCAGAACTAAGAGGCCACGCAACCTCAAGAAGCAAAGATGGACGGCATGCCCTTCCTTCTGATAGTACTCCAGAGCTTGGCTCCAGTCCCTCAGGAGACCTCGTAGCACTTCAGCCTTGACCTCCATGAGACACCTGCCTCTAGTCCTCAAATAACTTTTTTTTTGCTTAAGATAGTTCAAATGGATTACTGGAACACTGTACACCCCTCCCTGCCCCCAGCCTTAGTCAGACAATCCCTAAGGTATCTTCTTACCTCTCAAACTGCTACTTATCAGATTCGGTTCCAGGTTCCTTTCACTCTAGCCAGTCCTTAGATATTAATGTCTTTAAAGTTTTTTTCCTACTAGACCCTCTGTTCGTCTTACTCTATGCACTCTCTCAGAGCAATAGCGTCCACTCTCAGCACTTTGTTCTGCAAATTCATGTTGATGACCAAACCTGCCCAGGTCTCTTTCATGTATACAGCTGCCTTCCAGATATTTACAAAGGGCTGTCTTACAGACACCTCCAACTCAACATATCTAAAACAGAATTCATCTCCAAGCTCCTACTCCTTTCCCTAAATCTGACCTGATTTCAATATTTTCTATTTCTAGAAATCAAACTACTATTTCTTGTCTTTCCAAATATCTGGAAATCTGGGAAGAATCCTTTACTCCATTTTTTCCTCTTTATAGACATATCCAGTTAATTGCCAAGCCTTGCCAATGCTGTAGCTTAATCTCTCTCAAATTCACACATTTCTCTCTTCTGCCACTATGTAGGTCAGGGGCCAGTAAAGTCTTTTTCTGTAAAGAGCCAGAAAGTAACTATCTTGGGCTTTGTGGACTATACAATCAATGTCACAACTACTCATCTGTGCTGTTGTAGCACAAAAGCACAAGGGACAATATACAAATGAACTGACATGGCTGTGTTCCAATAAAGCTTTACTGTATAAGCCACTAGAATTTTGAATAATATAATTTACATGTGTCATAAAATATTCTTCTTTTGACTTTATTTAAAACTGTGAAAGCCATTCACAGTTCACAGGTCATAAAAAAATCAGGCAGCAGGCTGATGATGCAGTCTCCTGATGTGGCTCCCCATCAACTCCTCCTTGGACTAGCAAGCAGAGCAACTTCTTACTAGGTCTGGCTTACCTGCCTCCTGCCTTGCTTCTTTCCAGTCCATTTTCCATACTACAGATACAAGAATATTTCTAAAATACCAATCTAATCTCCTTGAGCAAACAGAACTTATTTGTTTTATTCACTCTGATATCTGGAGGGCTTATATTGTTGCCTAGTACTTAAGAAAAATGTGAAGAGATTATATTTGTGGAATTGAATGTCATTACCTTGATTAAAGCTTTTTAGTCAATCAGAAGAAACAAATGTATAATTACAACAGAACAAATGTACTTGTCATTATTCTCAGTTGACATGATTTTCCCCATAGAAAACATATGAGACTATCATACAAATTATTAAATTAATTGAGAGTTGAACAAAGTTTATATGCGATCAATGTATGAAAGCCAAGGGCATTTCTATACTACAGCCACAAAAAAGTTAGAATATTTGAATTTTAACAAGATATCATTTACAACAGTAACAAAAAATGAAGTAACCAGAAATAAATCCAACAAAAAATATGGTTGATCCATATGGAGAAAATTATAAAACTTCACTGAAATACATTTAAGAAAATTTAAATAAGTAAAATTTATCATATTCAAACATAAGAAAATTCAATATTGTAAGACTATTGATTCTCTCTGTATTAATTTATAAATTCATTTCAATTTCTGTAAAAGTCCAGATAGGCTTTTACATGGAAATTAAAGAGGTGATTCTAAAATATATACTGAAAAGAAATATTCAAAAATAGCCAACATAATCTTGAAGAGTATGATATAGAACTTTCATAAACAGATACCAAGACTTACTTTAAAGCAACTATAGCATTTAAGGCAACGATTATCACTAAAGAGATTAGACAACCAGACCAGTAAAACAGAACCGAGAACCCAGAACTGGACCTGAAAATATGGGAACTTGATATGTAACGTAAGTGGTATTACAGATAATAATACTATAGTGGAAAGGAATAAACTATCCAAAAATGGTACAAGGTCAGTTAAATATTTATATAAAAAATTATGTCAGATCCATACCTCACAACACATACAAACCAACTGAAGATGGATCAAAGACTTGAATGCAAAACAACTTTATCTTTCCAATAAAAAGAACCACAAAAGGATTTTTCTTTTAGAACTAGACAAAATCTAAAGTACATAAAGAAAAATAAAAAGAGTAAATGTATAACTCAGGGAACTCAAACCAGGGCTTTGTGACAACCTAGATGGGTAGGATGGGGTGGGAGGTAGGTTCTAGAAAGAGGGGCACACTTCCCTGGTGGCTCAGTGTTAAAGAATCTATCTGCCAATGCAGGAGACATGGGTTCAATCCCTGATCCGGGAAGATTCCACATGCTGTGGAGCAACTAAGCCCCCATGGACCACAACTACTGAGTCCACACTCTGGAGTTCCTGCTCCACAAGAAAGGTCACTGCAGCGATAAGTCTGTGCACCATAACTAGAGAGTAGCCCCTGCTCGCCACAACCAGGGAGAAGCCCAGGCAACAACAAAGACCTAGCACATCCAAAAGTAAGTAATTAAATTTCAAAAAGAGAAAGACAGGACATACGTATACCTATGGCTGATTCATGCTGAAGTATGGCAGAAACCAACACAATATTGTAAAGCAATTCTCTTTCAACTAAAGATAAATAAATACAACAAACAAAAAAAAAAACCAATGAGAATTCTGAAAAAATATTTATAAAACTATAGTAACAGTATAGTATTTGCACACAATACTGTTGTGTGCAACACAAGCTTCCCTAGTAGCTCAGCTGGTAAAGAATCCACCTGCAATGCAGGAGACCCTGGTTCAGTTCCTGGGTCAGGAAGATCCCCTGGAGAAGGGATAGACTACCCACTCCAGTATTCTTGGGCTTCTCTTGTGGCTCAGACAGTAAAGAATCTACCTGAAATGTGGGAGACCTGGGTTTGAGCCCTGGGTAGGGAAGATCCCCTGGAGGAGGGCATAGCAACCCACTCCAGTATTCTTGCCTGGAGAATTCCCATGGACAGAGGAGCCTGGTGGGCTACAGTTGATGGGGCCACAAAGAGCCAGACACAACTGAGTAACTAAGCATACACATTTGCACACAATATCAGATATATCAACTCTAACTCAAGGTATGGGCAAGGACCCCAAATATATACCTATCCTTAATATATGATAAAAGTGACAGTTCAAGTTAACAGGGAAAAATGGATTATTCAATAAATGGTGCCATTAGGAAATATCAAGTTGGATTCCTTCCTCAAAATGAGACTAGATTCAAAAACTTAAGCATAAAAAATTGAAACTATAAAAGTACTATAGGAAACCATGGTAGGAGGACATCCTAACATTATACAAAACCCCAAAACTATTAAATAAAACTTGATATGTAAAAAGAAAAAAATTCTGCTTGGAAAAAAAGTCAGAAGAGAAGTAATAATTTAGGAAAATGTATTTCCAGATCATACCACAATCAAAAGGCTAATTTCACCATAACATAAAAGACTTCAAAAACTAGTAAGTAACCCAAGAGGAAAAACACCAAAAAAATTATGTCTACAAAAACTTATGTAAAAACATCCAAGGCAACATTATTCAAAATAACTAAAAAGTGAACCCCTGGTAGCTCAGCTGTAAGGAATCCGCCTGCATTGCGGGACACCTGGGTTTAATCCTTCAGTTGGGAAGATCCCCTGGAGGAGGGCATTGCAACCCACTCCAGTATTCTTGCCTGGAGAATCCCCATGGACGGGGAAGTATGGCAGATTACAGCCCACAGGGTCACAAAGAGTCGGACATGACTGAGAAACCAAGCACACACCACGGCACAGAAAGTGAACTCAAATGTCCATGAGCAGATGAAAAGACACATAAAACAGTGTATATTCATCTGCTGGCCTGCATGCACGCGTGCTCAGCTACTAAGACGTGTCCAACTCTTTGTGACCCCATGGACTGCAGCCCGCCAGGCTCCTCTGTCCACGCAAGTATACTGGAGTGGGCTGCTATTTCCTCCTCCAGGGGATCTTCCTGACCAAGGGATTAAACTCATTTCTCCTGTGTCTCCTACACTGGCAGGTGGATTCTTTACCACTGGCATATTACTCAGCAGTAAAAAGGAATTGAAGTACTGATACATGCTACAAAATGGATGAATCCTAATACATTATGCCATGCGAAAAAAGCTATTCACAACAGACTACATACTATTTATACAAGATGACAGCAGTAGGCAAATCTATGGAGTAGATTAGTGATTGTCTAGAGGTGCTGAGAGATTGGGGGAAAATAGGGAGCAATGACTATGGGGATGGGGTTTCTTTGGGGGACGATGAAAATGTTACAAAGCTGACTGTGGTGATAGTTGCACAATACTATGAATATACTGAAAGCCACTGACTTGTATATTTTAAATGGGTGAATTGTATGGTACATGAATTACATCTCAGCAAGCTGTTGTGTTGGAGAAGACTCTTCAGAGTCCCTTGGACTACAAGGAGATCCAGCCAGTCCATCCTAAAGGAGATCAGTCCTGGGTGTTCATTGGAAGGACTGATGCTAAAGCTGAAACTCCAATACTTTGGCCACCTGATGCGAAGAGTTGACTCACTGGAAAAGACCCTGATGCTGGGAAAGATTGAGAGCAGGAGGAGAAGGGGACGACAGAGGATGAGATGGTTGGATGGCATCACCGACTCAAAGGACATGAGTTTGGATGGACTCCGGGAGTTGGCGATGGACAGGGAGGCCTGGTGTGCTGCAGGTTCATGGGGTCACAAAGAGCTGGACACGACTGAGCAACTGAACTGAACTGAAGCTGTTGTATTTTATAACCATTAAAAAAAAAACCCCACAAAACAGTAGAGGTAAAAAGATATCTGTTTCTGCCCATAAACAATTAACTGTTGTAGGAAAAGCTGTTGCACTGAAAACAATAAAAAACCTAGACAAATTATATGAAAGAACTGTTTTCAGATATTGGAAAACAAATAGCACAGGACTGTGATTCATAAGAAAAGAGAAAACAAGTGCAAAGAGCCCTCTGATTGCCCTGGCTTGTTGCTAGAGGGACTTTCCAGGCTGTTGCATGAGAAGAGGAACCGAAACAAAGTCCAACAGTCTTACTGAGCTACGGAGGGAGAATCAGCAGTTCCCAGGAGCCAAAGCAGCAATAATTTTCAAGAGCCTACTGGAAACAGGACTCTGCATGGAGCAAGAACTCCGTGGAGGTGAGGGGGTCTCTGCAAATGGCTGGCTGTGTACTACCTTATGCACACATGGGACAAAAGTCCACCAGGCTGGGGGAAAGCTACTGGAAAGTGGTAGACAACCATGTAATTCCCAGAGCTTATACACACCTGCAACTGCTTTAACATCCGGCAGAGAGCTGAGGGAACTGGGTCATCTTCAGAAGGTTATCACTGTAAGTCAGTCAGGCTAACTGAGCTCTAGACTATGGTTATTCCAGATTCACTCCAGCGAGCCTAAAAGGAGTAAACTGACAAGTAATTTAATTGTATACTAGACCAGAGATCCAATAGGAACTTCCAGATATAAAAGTATACAGTATCTAAAATCATACCCCATTCTACATGATGTTTACAAGAAAATTAGACGCTGCAGAAAACCAGTGAATTTCAAGTCATAGCAATAGAAACTGTCCAAAATGAAGCAGAGAGAGCAAAAGCACCACAGTCATCATCATCATCATCATCAAAGCACTAGTGATCTACAAGTGACCAGTGTTTAACAAATCTAACATACGTGAGACAAGTTCCAGAAGGGGAGGATGTTAGGGAAGAGGGGAGGAAAAAATATTTCTAGAAATAATCCTGGAACACTATACAAAAAGAATAACAACGTACTCTGAGTATTATAATATAGATGTAAAATGTATGACAACAATACAAAGGAGGGAAAAGGGAAAAATAAAGCATGCTATTGCTGTACCTGAACTGGTATAACATTATTTGAAGGTAGAGCAAGGACTTGGAAAAAAAACAAAACAAAAGAAAACCAAAGAGGTATAGTTTTTAAAAATTAGTAAATACCAACAATCTTGTAGGAAAAGAATAGAGAATGTCTTTGAATTGGCAGTAACGGAACAGTCACGTTCTGAATAAATTATGCTGCTAATATACTGGAACATCATGCATGTGCAAAAATCAGATCACTCTCTCAACGCAAAATGCGAATTCAGAGATACAGTATAACACAGCAGTGTGCGGTCACTTCAGAGCCAGACTGCCTGAATCTGAAATCCAGGCTCTGTTAGATACCTGCAGAGTCATTTTGGGCAAGTTATTTAACTTCCTCTGCCTCAGTTTCTTCTGCAAAGCAGTGACAATACTCATGGGATTTTCTGGGGCTTGAAAGTCATGTAAGGCATTTAAAACAATCACAAGCACAAAATTAGTATTCATTAACTGCTGGGTAAATGAAAAGGAAAACCTTCACAATATATTTCTAAGTGAAAAAAGCAAGGTCCAGAACAGTATAGTACGTTGCCATCTGTAGGAAGAACAAACTATGTAAATATACCACTAGCACAGTAAAGATCATCTCCAGAAGATTAAATAAGAAATTTCTAATGATGACTCCTTCTGGAAAAGAGAGCCTCCTAGCTGTGACAACAAAAAGAAAAACTGTACGTGCTCAGTAGCTTAAAGTCATGTTCAGCTTTCTGTGACCCCATAGACTGTGTAAGTCCATCAGACTCCTCGGTCCATGGAATTCTCAAGAATACGGAACTGGGTTGCCAGGCCCGCCTCCAGGGGATCTTCTGACACAGGGATCGAACCCAAGTCTTCTGTGTTGCAACCCAAGTCTCCTGCATCGCAGATGAATTCTTTACTGCTGAGCCACGGGGGAAAGCCCTACTCTCCTCTTCACATTTTTTACGTAAACATTGGATTTTCAACAATCTATTATCCATTCAAATAAATAAATTTAAAATTGAGATTTATTAATAAGCATGTATAAAATCAGAAAAATGTGCATTTCAAAGCCAAGTATCAGCTAGGTAAAAAGAAATAAAGTAGCAAGCCAATTTCATTTTTTAATAAACTGTATTTCTTCCCAGAATTACTATAATGATCAGTTCCCTGTGGCTTCTAAAGCCTTTTCTGGTCTTTGTCATTTGTGACCTACTTTTCTAACTCTTCTCTTACTTCTTACTTCTTTGCCTTTTATCATTTCATGATCTCATAAATAGTTTCCTTTATTATCTACAATAAACTATATTATGATAAATATCTTAGGTTTTTTTCCCCAAAGCCTTCATTATGCTTAATTTTTTAAATTCATATTAGAAAAATAGAAGAAAGGAAGGGTAATTAAATCAGCATTTAGTTTCAGTCAACAACTTATGTTTAAAAGAAATATTTGTGACTTTTGTACATGTATCTCAAGGCATTTCAAAGCTGTTTTTGTATTGTAAGGACACATATCTATTTCGAAAATTTTATCACGGCAAAGTTAATTTAAACTTGACAAAGCATGATGTGAAGAGTTTTCTCTGTAAGCTCTGGAGTCTGTCCATAAGTTTGCAGTCAGCCTGTGACTCACTAGCTATATAACTTTGAGAAGGTTATTCTTCCCCTATCTCAGTTTCCTAATTTGTAAGCTTGTATTAACAGTAGGATCAAACACTGGTATGTTTTAAGAGCAGACTAAATGAGGTAATAAACATTTCAAACAATATCTGACCCATAGTAAGGCCTTAATAAATATTAATAAAGATAATAATAGTCCTTATTTTAATAATAATTTTAAAAGTAGTGAAAGCATATGGACTAGTTGGGAATGGGTAAGGCTATAAAGCATGTGATGTCACTAATTTTTTTTAAAATGAAATTCATCTATAAATTGTTTAATGTTATTAAGTCAAGTATAAAATTTGAACTCATTATATGCCATATTATTGAAAAATTAAGACTTTTTATTTCTGGAAAGAACATGCAGAAATAAATATAAAAGGAGTGCTTTACTTTTTTATATTATTCTTCAAAAGACTATGTTTTTAAGATCGAATGTTCCTTATTTCTTACTTTTTCTCAATTCAGCTATAAAAAACTCCAACAAATAATATGATCAAGCTATTTAATACGTGGAGAAATGCCATAACACTTTTTATCCTGAATTACTGGAAAAAATTCTTCCAGTATATCAAATAATTGTTTGGAGCCATACTGTTTCAATTTCCCTTTTTGTATTATTAACATGCCTTTAAAAGAACTGCAAAAGAACAGCAATGTTGGAGAAATATAAAATATAGTCTAAGGATCAAATATACTAATTTTACTGGATGGGACTTAAGAAAGTACATGTTTTTTTCCTCAAAAATATTTAGGGAATTTCAATAAAATGCAATACCCCTTACTTATCTAATGGATCAGAATCTCTGGGGGTAAGCTATAGGAACTGCAGTTGATGCAAGCCCTAATAATTTTTCTGGCTTACTGTTATTTTAAGAACACACGAATAATGAAACTTAAAGGTTTCACTTAAAAGGTTTCATGTAAGTGAACCATGACCAGATTTCAAGCAGGAACAGGAAGTGGCATGAAGGGAGGAGTGAAGCAGATGTCCTACCAAAGGGAGATAACTCAAGTGTCCAGAGAAGTTTCAGCATCCTAGGCATGTAGAGACAAACACACCTGTCGTGAACAAGCAGCAGGAGCACAAGCAGACGGCGACTGTGAGCCAAAACTGCTGTTACGTAGAAAAGCACTAGGCTTTCACTGTTTAATTCCTATCCCACTTTGCAATACATACATTTTTTTCATTACTCACTCTGGAAATACAAGCCTCCTAAGTACTACAATACTAATTGGCAGAGAAGAGGACCAAAACACCTTAAAGCAAAGCAAGGTACTTTTGTTTTCAATTCATAGCAAGGTTTTTAAACAAAAAAGGAAAAAATTTAAAAGGTCATTTAGGTTTTTGGTACTGAATTATTACAACCATTTATTAATACAGAACTTTCATGTAAGGGAGTCTTTTTTTCAAAACAACTAATCAAAGACAAATAATTACTCAAATTTTGGAAGTTTATTCAAACCTGTAATGGACATGTAAAAGAATAAACAAATTTTACACGATTAATTCTACTGTAACTGGTCAGTTTCAACATCTGTAAAATGACAGTTTGAGACCAGGAGACGTTTAAGTCCTGACTAGCTCTAATTCTAAAACTGTATGATATATAAAGCCCTCAAACTTTGAATTAAATATACTAGGTTGTTGAAAAACTATACTGTAAGCATACTCTGGTAATACAAATAACCTTGAAGTGTTAGAATACTGATAGATGCATCCCATGGTACTGTTTTCAGACTTCCTGTTAACATGTGCTCTCAATGAATGAAGAGAAAAAAAACTACTTTCTCTTACTTGGACTGCTAAAAATTAATTGCTTGCAACATAGCTACTCAATGAGGAGTTTAAAAAGGCTCTATCATTACGGAATCCCGAAAAATCTCATAAAAATAAGAGAAACATCATTAGCTAACCAGTAAATATCGTAACTCAATGACAATCTTAAACTCTGAAGTATTTAGATTAAGTGCATTTGAGATATTTACCTATTATGCAAAACAAGCAGCATTACTTTACAATCTGAACATTACTGTGTGTAACTCCTTAGGTTGCATAGGGAAAAAGAAAAAACATTCATGGTACTCTTCCCTCATAATTCTGCCATTCTTATTACACACATTACACATTTTCCAGTCTGTAAGCAATGCACTGCCCAGAAGTGTCTGTGAGGACAAGGGTTTATGTATACTGAAATTAAGTCTGAGATAGGTAACTTTACCATAACAGAGTTTACACAGGATGTGTATTTCTCAGAAGATAATTTCGTGCTGTAATGGGGGGGATGGAAACCAAGAAGTCTGATTCCTTAGATTCTTCATAGTTATTAACTTTATTCTTAAGGGACTGGTCTGCAGAATGAACAAACCTCCTTACAATTTAAAAGACAGATAACTAACACAACATTGTAAACCAACTGAACTTCAAAAAGAATTTTAAAGTGACCAGATAAAACAGACATCAGTCTAAAAAGAAATTTTGCTTCTATATAAAAAAGATCTAGCTTTTAAATATGCATTTACAGACCACGAAAAACCGAAAAATGGGAGGCCAGGAGTAGTATGCAAAATATAAAAGTTTTCCTGTTTAAAAACTCACATTCCTGGCTGTCAGGCTGTCATATTTACCATTTTTACAAGCCCACTGGTCTGACCAAGATCCCTACTTTTAAGACCAACTAAAACCAAGCAGTTGCAAAGCTAATTCAACATTCTGTAGCTCAACAACTGACAGTACAGATCAGTGATCCAAAAGCTAATTAAATTGTGTCTATCAGCAAATTAGCAACCACACCCCTTAAAAAGAGCACTCAGGCGGTGCTCCATTAACTTCCACTAAGCCTGGCTTTCGTTTCAAATTCATTACTTCATTGCCTGAATGACCATGTTTATTTTACAAACACTGTCACCAGAAAAAGTCAATAACTTTACCTACGCCTGAGACACAGATCAGTCTGGGGAAAGGCACCGTATAAAACGGGTGAATCTTAATCACCCAACGACTAATTATAAGCACGGTATACTTAATCATAATGACAGTCTGTGCATCACAAGAATTAAAAACCTTTTATCAACTCAACTAAAGCCCGATGATAATGTATTACTTACTCCACGAACGGTATTTCCTTTAGGTTCCAAGAAAAGCATTACTATTAAAATAAGAGTTTGATGGCTAAGTCTTAGGTTTTCCCTACCGTTTCATTATCATTATTTAAGGTAGAAAGGGCCTGTTTGCAGGGTACTGTGAAAACCTGTGGAAAGAGAAGTCTGGGAAGGGAATGGCCAAAATCAAGCGACTGCGGAGAGCAACGAGGGCTCGGAGGCTGTGCGGGGAGAGAACAGGGACCCTTACCTGCCAGCGGCCATAGGTGAGGAGGATCATGGAGATGGGGATGGCGGTGCCGGACATGGCATGGGTGGAGGGCATGCTGTACTCAGAGTTGTAGAAAACCTCCAACTTGACCACGGGTGGCGAGGCGGGCCGCGGCCAGCGGATGATGTCCTTGGTGCACTGGCCCAGGTACATGACCAGCACCCAGATGACCACGAGCCTCCGGCCCACCAGGGCGTCCAGGTTCCAGATCCAGAAGGGGAAGAACAGTATGTAAAAGAGTTCGTTGCCCAGCTCCGTGCCGAAGCAGAACAGGTAGTGGAGAGGCCAGTTACTCACGTGGGCCAACTGTCCCTCCTCGCCCGTCAGCGAGTTGCGGCGCAGAAGCCCCGCGCGCCGCGGCGAGGCTGGGCCCACCTCGGTCGCCCGCCCGTTCCGCACGCCGTTGGGGGCGCCGCCGTCGCCCAGCTTGGCCGGGCACTGATTGCGGTCGCTCCCGGGCGGCGGAGGGCCTCCGGACGCCCCCGGCTGCCGCTCTCTGCGCCGCGATTCTCCGGCGAGCTGCGCCTCCGCCTTCTCATCCTCCCTCGGGTCGGCGGCGGCCGCGGCTGTGCAGCTCACCGGCGCTTCCACCCCGCACAGCTGCTGGAAACGGGCCACTTTCTGCGGGTCCTGCAAACTGCTCATCAGCTGGGCCAGCCACTGCCCCAACGACATGATAACGGAACCCCGCGGCCCGCGGGCCGAAGGACGGCGGCGCGAGGGTGGGCCGGCCCCCGGCGCAGCCCGGATCCGTCTCGGCGCGCCTACGGCAGCGACAACTGCAAGGCGGGCGGCGCCTCCCGCCACCAGCTGGGTTCTGCCGGGGGACGGCGCCACAGGCCGCAGCCGCCGCCGCGCGCCCCCGCCCCGCTCGCCCCTCCCTCGCCGCGCGCGCTCCGCCACCGCCCTGGCCTCCACGCGCCGGCGCGCGCCCCGCCGGACCCCGCCCCCACGGCCTCTGGAGAAGGGGGCCCGGCGGCGCGGGTCAGCCTCGAGCGCGCCCGGGTGGCGTGAGGGCGCTGAGGCTCTGCAGAGCGGCGGCCTGGAGGCTCTCCTTATTAATACCCACCAGGCGTCGCGGCGCTTGGCGGGCCGGACTTTGCGCGCCCCTCTTCAACTTCAGCCCTCGCTCCCTGCTGGCTGGGATTGCCGGCTTCTCTCGGTCCGGCGTTGACTGGGAAAGGCCACGATCCTGGTGCCAGGTTCGGCGGTGCCAGTGGCCAAGCATCCGGACGTCCTGCTGGCACAGAATCAAATGGTGAATGGTGAACGAAAGCGAAGTAACTGCCACGCACTCAAGGAATTACAAGTAATTACGGAGATGTCCTTAAAGCCACGTGCCAGTTGACTGGTGGTGACGAGAGTAGATATAGATCCCAGGACAGTAGGGTGTCATTGACTGTCAAAAGCTCAGAAATAAGTGAAGTAAAACCAATAAATCGCTGAAGTAGTAATTAGTAAATGGATATTGTGCACACACCAAAGAGACAGTTTGTCAACTAGGATCGCTCAAACCAAGATACTGAGTGAGGCATCGGGGTATATTGTTATAAAGCAGCTTATATGGTGAGAAGGTAGTGACTTTTTTCTTCTTCATAGTGATTGGTTATAATAGAATTTTCATGGGTTACCTCATATCAGCCTTGAGAAGCAGTTCAAATTTTGCTTATTATTTCCAAAAAAGTGACTAAGTTGGTTTTGTCTGCCCGAGGAATTAAGACTGGTCTCTGTTTGGTTTTGAATTTAACAAATATTTTTGTCTAAGTTACCAGATCACAGTTATTCTTTACCTACCTATAGAATTTCCTTTTGATAAATTCCAATAGCTAGCAGGGTTGCACAGAAGATGTGTAATTGGCAGCTGAACTCAGGGGGTAGATTTCTGAGTTTGATAAGGCTGGTTTAGAAACTTAACTTTCATGTCCCACAGGTTACAAATTTGACTTCTAGAAAGAGTGGTTTTTATAAGAAGGGCTCTGAACTCTAGTTCCAGGAAGTTATTTCAGGTACAGTGAATGTCTAAATTTAAAATTTTGAACTTCTTCCAAGAAACAGGCTGGAAAATTCCCCTCTAATGACATATTTCTTATGTCATTAGAAATATTGTATTTTCTTCTTTCCCAGGGAGAATGATTTTCCTCCTCCCACTCCAGTTGCCAGGCTGTGACCATAGAAAGACGAATAAACCATCATCCGTGCCCTCAAGTTGCTCACAAGATAAATAGGAGACAGAGATAGATCCCCCTCTGGAGTATAGACCAGATGGTAAGTGCTAAAACTGAGTCATAAACAACATGTTCTGGGAAGGAGAAGAAACAAGTTGACTAGGAACAGCAAAAAAGTTGTTGAGGTGATCCTATTAAGCTAGATCATAATTGAAAAGTGATATATGAATAGTTGGAGAAGCCCATCTTTGGAAAAGAGAAAATGAATAAAGACAGATGGAAATGTGCAAAGACATATTTGATAAACAGTTAATAGCTCATAGAATACAGAGTAGGAAGGGTAAGTGACTGGAATGGGGTTAGAAAGGGAAGATAGGACCAGATTGTAAAGGCTGGGGATTTTATTTTGCAAGCAGTGCATACATGCTAAGTTGCTTCAGTCGTGTCCGACTCTTTGTGACACTATGGGCTGAAGCCTACCAGACTCTTCTGTCCATGGGATTCTCCTGATAAGAATACTGGTGTGGGTTGCCATGCCTTCCTCCAGGGGATCTTCCTGATCCAGGAATCAAATCCGTGTCTCTTACATCTCCTGCATTGGGAGGCAAGTTCTTTACCACTAGCACCACCTGGGAAGTGCTTGTAAGCAGTGCGGGACCATCAACGGCCTTTCAGCTTGGTCACTAACACCATTAGAACTGTGCTTAGAAAGAGGACTAGAAAGGAAATCAGTGATGAATTGCCACAGGTCAGAGACCAGAGGCCAGGTAAATCATTAGAAGATGATTACAGTAACCAAGTGAGAGAATGAGTGCCTGAACTAGAATCAGATTATGAGAATCGGAAGGAAGGGATTTGAAAGGATCTGCCTGCAATGCAGGAGACCCAGATTCGATCCCTGGGTCAGGAAGATCCCCTGCAGAAGGGCGTTGCAACCCACTCCAATATTCTTACCTGGAGAATCCCATGGACTGAGGAACCTGGTGGGCTATAGTCCATGGTGTTGCAAAGAGTCAGACAGGACTGAGCGACTTTCACTACTCACTACATTTAAATTCATAGCTCTGCAGGCAAACAATAGTCCATCCCTGATTGGAAAATATTGTCTAATATTGAGACATTTCTAATTTAATGAGGAAGACATAACAAGAGAAAACATGCAAATATATTCAAAGATGTAAAGCGAAGCATAATAAACAGTTCTAGGAAATGAGATACAAGCAATCACTGTGTGGAGTGAAAGGCAGGAAGGTGGCATTGGGTTAGCTCTGACTGCTTCTGCCAAACAGATGATTAGCTGGTGTTTAAAGTCAAGGAGCAGCTTTGTAGAGAGAAGTGTCTGTAAGGCAATTTACACATGCTTTTCTATGAAAATAATTTGTTCAGAGGGGAATTATTCAGATTCAGCCAAGAAATTTTTGATTCTGGGGATTAGTCTAAAGATAGCAGGGAAAAAAGAATAGAAAACAAAGTAGAAGGTGATCTTAACAGATTTTCTTCAATTTACAATGGTGGTCCTGATAAACCCATCATAAATTGAAAATATCCTAAGTCAAAAATACATTTAATACACCTAAACTATCTATCAACATAGCTTAGCCTAGCCTACCTTAAACATAACACTTACGTTAGTATACAGTTGGCAAAATCACCTAACACAAAGCCTGTTTTTTAATTAAGTGTTGAGTATCTCATGTAATTTGTTGTATACTGGCAGTGAAAGTGAAAAACAGAATGGCCGTGTGGACACAGAATGGTTATAAGTGTCTTAATTATCTAATCTTGTCATCTAGTAGTTGACTGAAAGCTGCCGCTCCTTACTCTCCCCTGCCCTGCCCAGCCTGTTGTACTGCATATCCTTAGCTCTGGAAACTATCAAAATTTAGAATTTGAGGTATGGTTTCTACTAAATGTGTAATATCTTTGCACCATCATATAGTCAAAAAATCTTCAATCAATCCATCACAAACCAGGGAATGTCTGTATATCCCGTGGCTGAATTATTTTGTCAGAATGCAATATTCCCTTTAAAAGTAATGGAAACAGAGATGATGGGGAATGGGAATTTGGCCTATGACTGCACTAAGGAGGAAGAAAAATGCAAGTTGACTGAACTTCAAGGGGCTAGCACTCTCCTGCTAGTACAATAAATCTGTTAATGATAAGGAAAATGTCTTAGCTGTAAACCAAAGCACCATAGTGAAAAAAAAATAGTAGTTTTGGTGGATTCTATTCACATTCACTCCAAACTTTTCATAGCAGAACATCTTAGGACTTAATGGAAATTTAATTGTATAAAAATTCAAATTTAAATATTCTGTGGCAAGCGTTTTTAAAATAAAGCATAAACATTTTTTAAAAGAAAATGTTTCTGCCAAGTAAAGATATGACTCTCTGGGTGTGATTCAGTGTCTTGCCTGCAAAGTCAAATGTCTTTTTTTTCAATTAATTTATTTTTTAATCAAAGGATAATTGCTTTCAGAATTGTTGGTTTCTGCCAAACATCAACATGAATCAGCCATAGATGTACATATGTCCCCGCCCTCTCAAATCTTCCTCCCACCTCCCTCCCCGTCCCACCCCTCTATGTTGCTACAGAGCCCCAGTTTGAGTCCCCTGAGTCATAACAGCAAATTCGTATCTATTTTACATATGGTAATATAAGTTTCCATGTACTTACATTGTAACAAATGTCTCAATCCATGTCCTACAATTGATATGTTAAATTTTGTGATATACTTCTTTGCACTTCATGTAATATTGAAACATTTTGAAGACTCATGTTCTATAAAGGCAAAATGTTGCTGTCATTTCTAACGGAACTTTCCTTAAAGTAGAAGGAAAATACAATACACAGTCTTGGCCTTGGTTGTTCTGCCTTCAACAGATAATTTATCACAGTGAATTGTGGTAAATCATTGATTCGGGCTTCTCTGGTTGTCCAGATGGTAAAGAATCTGCCTGCAGTGCAGGAGACCCATGTTCAATCCCGGGGTCAGGAAGATCCCCTGGAGAAGGAAATGGCTACCCACTCCAGTATTCTTGCCTGGAGAATCGCATAAATCGAGGAGCCTGGCGGGCTGCAGTCCATGGGATCACAAAGATTTGGACATGACTGAACGACTAAGCACATGTGCAGATCATTGATTCAGCCACTTTTACAATGAGTTCAAAGGACTTTATCAATAGAAATGCACCTTCTAAGTAAGTTAGCTTCAAAACTATTGTATTGTATATTTGTATTGTATTGTATATTTGAATGTTGCTAAGAGAGTAGCTTTTAAAAGTTCTCATCACAAGAAAAAAAGAACTATGTGAGGTGATGGATGTTAACTAAAATTACAGTAATGTGTTAAATCATTATGTTATACACCTTAAACTAATACAATGTTCAGTGTGAATTATATCTCCTTAAACCCCTCCAGGGGACGGAGAAACTATATTACTTAATAAGAAAATGATAATATTCATTTTAAATTGAATATTCATTATTATCAATCTGTTTTCTTTTGCCTGTCTGGAATCCAGCTAAATTTATTTGTTTGTTTGTTTAGAATTTTTAAATATTTTTATTGAAGTATAGTTGATTTACAGTATTGTGTTAGTTTTAAGTATACAACAAAGTGATTAAGTATACATAGATACATGTATTTGTGTGTCTATATACATATATATTCTTTTTCAGATTCTATTCCATTATAGATTATTACAGGATAATGAGTCTAGTTCCTTGTGCCATACAGTAGGTCCTAGTTGTTTATCTGTTTGGTATACAGTATTGTGTATATGTTAATCCCAAGCTCCTAATTTCTCTCCCCCTACCCATTCCGCTTTGGTAACCATAAGTTTGTTTTCTATGTCTGTGAGCCTATTTCTGTTTCAAATTAATTTCTTATTTGTTAAGCTGCAAAATTTATATGTTGTAAACTAGTCACCATAAATTATTACTATTACTAAAATATTTTTGAAATGTAAATGTCACTACATAGCACTTATGGCATCAGTAAGTGGTCATTATTAATATTTTTGAATGATTATACCCATATTTATTAAATTATTTACATATAACCTAGTGATTTTATCCTGCATCTCTGATTAGTTTTATACTTCTCAAAATTAGGATTTCCTCTGAATTCTCAAAAAGATACCTATCATAGCACAAATGTAAAGATGTATGATGAATGTAGATAAAATTTTAAAAGTAAGAGTTGAATTTTTTTATCTTCTACATTTTCTCTGCCCCAGCCTTTCACTTTCTCCCAAAGGAATATTCTAAGGGAAAAAAACGGTCTGAGAATATCTCAGTCAACAAAATAAATGGTCTCTCACCCACTTTTACTTCTGGCCCACATAGGCTGAGATCACCATGGAATTTTTTTTCCCTTATGATATAGACCACTTATACCATTTTATTTTACCCCAAGTCTGTAGTGCTTTTTTTTTTTTTAATTTATGTATTTATTTTGGCTATGCTATGTCTTTGTTGCTGCAGGCAGGCTTTCTTTAGTTGCAGGGAGTGGGGACTACTCTTCATTGCGGTGCACAAGTTTCTCATTGTGGTGGCTTCTCTTGTTGCAGAGCACAGGCTCCAGGCTCACGGGCTTCAGTAACTGTGGCATGTGGGCTCAGTAGTTGGCACACGAGCTTAGCTGCTCTGCTGCGTGTCGAATCTTCCTGGACCAGAGATCGAACCCGTGACCCCTGAATTGGCAAGCAGATTCCTAACCCCTGTACTACCAGGGAGGTCCCTGCCCTGCCTTTCTTGATGCTTGTGTTCAGTTCTTCCTTGGATTTCATAAGCCAATACATTCCTTTTTTATTTAAGCGTTTTTTTGAGGTAGGTTTTGCAATTTTCAAATAAAATAAAATCACACAGGTGGTTAGAGGCAGAGTTAGAACTAAAAGTCAGATCCGATTGCTCACCTACAGCTTTGGTGATGAACAGTTTTTGTTGCTGCAAAACCTTTTGCTGTCCGCCAGAGGCAAGGACATGTGCTTTGCTTCTAAGTCGTTTTTATTTCTACTAACAAGATGCTGAGAGCAAAATTGACACTGAATAAGGAGTTGATAAGTTACTATAACCATGTACAGTTATGGAAAGAACATTATCTTGATTTGGAAGACCTAGATTTGGGGCATGGATCTGCCACTGACTTCCTGTAAGATCTTCAGCAAATCACTTATAGTTTCAGAGCACTAAGAACAAGAGCCTTGTAGGATTATGGAAAAGCTAAAAATAACCTCATATAGGTAAGAAATTTTTTAGCTCTAAAGTGGGTTAACTGCAGGATATACATTGGAAATTTTATTTAAAGCCCTGTCTGAATTTGGTATATTATCATTTTAACATCACCATACAAATATCCATCATTATCTCAAACTCCACATACTTAGATACAACGCATTGTCTTCTTTATACCTCTGCCTCTATTCACCATCCCCTCAAATCTCTTCCTTGCTTTAAAAACTGCTTTTTAAAGGCAAACTGGATCACAGTTCTATCCTGCTTAAAGCTCTTCAGAGTCTCCCCATTGCCTTCAGAATAAAAAATTCAAATTTTACTTTGTCATTCCCGAAGAACTAAATGTAGATCTGTCAGGATGTAAGAGGAGAAACCAGGTGATTGAGATCTAGTCTGTCCAGCACTTTGGTTTTTACGTAGGCTATTTGGCTCCTACCTGACTTTTTGTTGTCTTCTCCTCTCCTCCCATGAGGTATGCAAGCTAGGGGAACTTTAACAGGCACAGTGAAAGAAGCCAGGTGGTGTTCAGGCCTTGTAGACAAGGTCATCATCATCCTGTTCCTGTCTCTCCCTCTTACTTTACTACTGCCTCGCTTATCCTCTTACCCTCACTCTATATTTAGTTATTCTGAAATGAATTGCTCTGAATATTTCATGCTCCCTCGTGCCTCTGTGTCAGGGCTCTGTGTCCATTCTGTGTCAGCTTGTTTTATTTCTGTCTTGAACTCACTTCCTTCTATCTCTCACCTGGCTAAGTCCTTCAGGATTGTCTCCTACACTAAAACATAAATTAATTGAAGACAGGAATAATATCCTTGATTATTACCTATATCTGTCTGTATACCTAGCACCTGAATGTTGTCAGTCAATATATATATGGGCTTCTCTGGTGGCTCAGTGGTAAAGAAACCTCCTGCCAATGTAAGAGATGCAGGTTCGATCCCTGGGTCAGGAAGATCCCCTGGAGCAGGAAGTGGCAACCTACTCCAGTATTCCTGCATGGAAAATCCCATGGACAGAGGAGCCTGGTGGGCTACAGTCCATGGGGTTGCCAAGAGTGGGATGCTACTGAATGATTGAACAACAATATATGGGTGAAAGAGCTTTAGAAATCCATTCCTGCAGAACTCCCCTAGAAAGATTCTGAATAAACTTGATTATTTGGGTTTGGCTCATTCCCAGCATAACTGTAGTAGTTTCTTATACAAATCTTTGAGAGACCTAATAATCCTTAGCAATGCCTCAGGTCTGTTCCAACCAGTGTGAGTGAAGTGAAGTGAAAGACGCTCAGTCGTGTCTGACTCTTTGCAACCCCATGGATTATACAGTCCATGGAATTCTCCAGGCCAGAATACTGGAGTGGGCAGCCTTTCCCTTCTCCAGGGGATCTTCCCAACTCAGGGACCAAACCCAGGTCTCTGGCTTTGGGAGCTGATTCTTTACCAGCTGAGCCACAAGGAAAGCCCAACCAGTGTGACCAACCAGTGTGACCAGTAGCTATTTGGTAACAAATTCCTTGGAATCATTTAACTCCAACAATCACTAACAGGCAACAAGAAAGTGAAGCTTTTTTTTTTTAGATACCCAATTTTGATAATAAAAGTAATGTTTATTGAGTCTTGTTACATGATGTGTACTATTTGATAGGCTTTACTGACAGTAACTAATTTAATCTGCACAACAACCCTGTAAGGTAAATCTTTTTTCTACTTTAATCTTCACAACAACCCTGTAAGGTAAATCTTTTTTCTATCTTCATTATATATATGAAAAATTGAGGTATAGAAAGATTAAACAAAATGTTCAAGGTCATTGAGTTGGTAAGTAGCAAAGCCTGCTTTCAGACACCTGACACCCAGAGCCCACAGTCTTAACACATTATGTTATATTGCCTCCCAGTTCAGTTCAGTTCAGTTCAGTCACTCAGTCGTGTCCGACTCTTTGTGACCACATGGACTGCAGCACGCCAGGCTTCCCTGTCCATCACCAACTTCTGGAGCATGCTCAAACTCATGTCCATTGAGTCGGTGATGCCATCCAACCATCTTATCCTCTGTCGTGATGCCATCCAACCATTGCATCCATCTCATCTCATCCATTGCCTCCCAAGAGGTAGTAAAATAACCAGCTCAATCTTTGCTATTCTCTTATGACCATTATTAATTAGGAAATTCCATCTTCTTATTGTAAATAATTTTCAATTGACTCCTGAATTCTCATGTTTTATCTGCATTCATTTTAATCACAAGATCAAATATTGAATGTTTACCAAATGCAATGCATTAGGCTATAGGCCAGAGAAAATACACAGAGGAATGGGCACATCTGTGCCCTCAAGAAGTTTATATTCTAGGAGAGAGAAAAACTGTAGACAACCTACTGTAGTAATAGACAATTATGTTAAATACTTTAATGGAGGTACAGACAGTGTCAGGGAAATAATAGTGGAAGAGATTAATTCCCAAACAGGGAAGGAACAGTATGTGTGTTGGATAGAAATTAAAATGGGGTAATTTTGGTAGGAAAACATTCAAAACACAGGAAATGGTTAAACACAACGAGACTAGAAAAAGCAAGGCAGGTTTTAGAAACCACTGAAAGCGTTCAGTGAGAGAAACAAGAGATGTTAGACCTCTTGGAAAGACTTAAAAGCTACACTAAGGAATTTGGACTTTATTCTCAGGCAGCAGAGAGCCAGAAAAAGAGCAAAAAGAGTGCAAAGAATGCTGAGGCTGGAGTTGTGATCTTGGCAGAGATTTATTTGCTAGCCACGTGAGAAATCAAATAAAATTTGACTTGATCAGGAGTTGGGCAAAAAAGAGGTTTTTTTTGTAGAGAGGAGTGAGCAAGGATAGAAAGGACCAGGTGAGGGATGTGGGATGCGAGGACCGGTTGTTGCGTTAGTCACGCAGTCGTGTCCAACTCTGCAGCCCCATGGATTGTAGCCTGCTAGGCTCCTCCATCCATGGAATTTTCCAGGCAAGAGGCAAGAATACTGACGTGGGTTGCCATTTCCTTCTCCCAGGGATCTTCCCGACCCAGGGATCAAACCGCATTTCGGGCCGACTGTTGACCTTTTGAGCCACCAGGGGTTCCTCCTGTGATGGAGTAAGTCAAGGGTGTTTCACCCTAATGCCAACCTCTTCTCAGGGAGCTACCCTAAAGGAGGGGCTGTATGCTGCCTCAGGACTCAGGGTGGCCCCAAGTACAGGATCCTGGAGGAAGGAAAGAAGCTTAAACAAAATTTGGTTAATATTTTTTCCTGTTGATCAGTGGGGACAAAACATTTCAGCTCTTCATTTATGAGGCAAAGAATGGATATTTCTCTGTGGCTCTGTCATTGACAAATCAGGCAGGCATCTTATCTAAGTCCTCTGGGGAAGAAGGGTAAGGGAACTGTTTAACCTTCAGATAAAGGTCAGCTTTCTTAAGGCCTTACTTGAGGCATTACTTTATACTCAGATTTCTGTTGAAAGCATAAGTGTTAGTATTCTTTGGATGTCAAGCCCAAACCTGTTTGAGTTTTATTGCAAGACCTAGGCATTGCCTCTTGAGAAATCTGTATGTAGGTCAGGAAGCAACAGTTAGAAGTGGACATGGAACAACAGACTGGTTCGAAATAGGAAAAGGAGTACATCAAGGCTGTATAACATCACCCTGCTTATTTAACGTCTATGCAGAGTACATCATGAGAAATGCTGCGCTGGAAGAAGCACAAGCTGGAATCAAGATTGCCAGGAGAAATATCAATAACCTCAGATATGCAGATGACACCACCCTTATGGCAGAAAGGGAAGAGGAGCTAAAAAGCCTCCTGATGAAAGTGAAAGAGGAAAGTGAAAAAGTTAGCTTGAAACTCAACATTCAGAAAACGAAGATCATGGCATCTGGTCCCATCACTTCATGGGAAATATATGGGGAAACAGTGGAAACAGTGTCAGACTTTATTTTTTTGGGCTCCAAAATCACTGCAGATGGTGACTGCAGTCATGAAATTAAAAGACGCTTACTCCTTGGAAGGAAAGTTATAACCAACCTAGATAGCATATTCAAAAGCAGAGACATTACTTTACCAACAAAGGTCCGTCTAGTCAAGGCTATGGTTTTTCCTGTCGTCATGTATGGATGTGAGAATTGGACTGTGAAGAAAGCTGAGCACCGAAGAATTGATGCTTTTGAACTGTGGTGTTGAAGAAGACTCTTGAGAGTCCCTTGGACTGCAAGGAGATCCAACCAGTCCATTCTAAAGGAGATCAGTTCATTGGAAGGAATGATGCTAAAGCTGAAACTCCAATACTTTGGCCACCTCATGTGAAGAGTTGACTCATTGGAAAAGACTCTGATGCTGGGAGGGATTGAGGGCAGGAGGAAAAGGGGACGACAGAGGATGAGATGGCTGGATGGCATCACCGACTCGATGGACAGGAGTTTGAGTGAACTCTGGGAGTTGGTGATGGACAGGGAGACCTGGCGTGCTGTGATTCATGGGGTTGCAAAGAGTCGGACACGACTGAGCGACTGAACAGAACTGGAGGCATTGTCATTCATTCTAACACACCCACATCTAATAAAAGGATAAAGACTCCAGTATTATTAAATTTATCTGGAACTTAGTCATTCCATTGTTTCCAAAGTTGTTCTTATTACACTTTCGTGCCCTGGGCTAGTCAGAAGTGGTTGTCAGATACTAAAATTATTGCTGAAAGGTTAAGTGCAAACAATGGATCTTAGGCTTCAAAACTGTAATTTGAACTCTGTAGTTTTAATTGTTGCTGGTTCAGGTTAACAAGGTGAGTTGACCTGAAGCAACCTTAGATTTTCTCAGTGTGAGGCTAGAGAAAGCTGGTATTTCAACCATCTAGTCGAGAGACAAACATTCCAGCTACCGCCAAAGACTCTCTCTCTTCGACCAAGACTAAATCGACTTTGGGCTTGGTCCCTGGCCACTTAGTCTAGTTTTCCAAAGAATCCTGCTGAATTGGTTTAGTGAAAGTCCTCCACCTTTGGTATCTGATCACCTTGTATCAGATCGAATTCCTCATCCTGCATTCTTGATATTTTAGGGCCAGTCTTTAGCAGGAATCTCCCTTATCCCTAATGTGTTCTATCCACTGACCTCTATCTTGCTCCTTGACTGTAAATCCCTGCTTGTCTTTATTGTATTCAGAGTTGAGCCCATTCTCTCTCCTCAAATGAAGAACCCTCGTTGCAGTAGTTTGTCTTGAATGAAATCTTCCCTAGTCTCTTTAAATAAAGTGTCATGAACATTTTTTTAACATCAAGTTCATATACATATTATATATGTATCTCCAGAAGTAGGCTATCACTTCAGAAGCAGATCTCTGTTGCTTTCTTCTTCTTTCTCATAGTGTTTTAACTGTTAGTGCATAGAATTAGTTTCGTATATAAGTTATGAGTACTATAAAATCATATCATTTCCACTTACTGTCTTAAGACAGCAAAACAATCTTTCACATCATAATTTGTATTTCAGAAATCTTTTTTGTATTAACTCTGCAACTAAATTTAGCAACTTTAGATTTTCAAAACTAGGTATATTTTCATCCAAAATATACTCAATTGGAAAAGAGTTTAAATGAAATGCTCTTACATTGAGTTGGGAAGAATACCAGAATTAGCAAAGAATAATGATTCTTTGTAGTTTGCGTAGTACATTTCTATAAAGCTGGCTTTCATATACGTTATTTCATCTGATCTTGACAATGATAATAAATAAGTTATTATCATCAATCTATATTTGAGGCAACTTAGAATGTGGCAGAGCTGGAATGAGAATTAAGTCTGCTGGGTATTGGTGGAATACTATGTTCCTTTTACTACACTGCTCTATATACTACATAGCCAGAGAGATAGTCTATGTAGGAGTGCAAGAAGATTAAATGAAAAGAAATGATAGTGTCGAAGAAAGCATTTACTTTGAATAGATATGTCTTATCTGCATTCTTTAACTGGTTCATGTTTGACATAATTCATAAATCTCCATTTACAGAGGAATAATATTTGAATCTACAAATGTGTATATTTCTCTTCTACAGGTAAAATGGGTAATCAGACTAACATGTCCTTGATAACCAAAATCAGAGAAGGACAAAGCAAGAAAAGAAAACTGCTGGCTACTAGTACTCATAAAATAAGGTGAATATTCTAAAAAAGGGCTTCCTTGGTGGCTCAGATAAAGAATCTGCCTGCAAGGCAGGAGCCCCAGGTTCGATTCCTGGGTCAGGAAGATCCCCTAGAAAAAGGAATGGCTATCCACTCCAGTATTCTTGCCTGGAGAATTCCACGGACAGAGGGACCAGGGGTGGGCTAAGTCCATGGGGTCGCAGAGTCGGACCCAACTTAGCAACTAACACTTTCATTCTAAACAAAACATTCAGTTCAGTTCAGTCGCTCAGTCGTGTCCGACTCTTTGCGACCCCATGAATCGCAGCACACCAGGCCTTCCTGTCCATCACCATCTCCCGGAGTTCACTCAGACTCACGTCCATCGAGTCCGTGATGCCATCAAGCCATCTCATCCTCTGTCGTCCCCTTCTCCTCCTGCCCCCAATCCCTCCCAGCATCAGAGTCTTTTCCAATGAGTCAACTCTTCGCATGAGGTGGCCAAAGTACTGGAGCTTCAGCTTCAGCATCATTCCTTCCAAAGAAATCCCAGGGTTGATCTCCTTCAGAATGGACTGGTTGGATCTCCTTACAGTCCAAGGGACTCTCAAGTCTTCTCCAACACCACAGTTCAAAAGCATCAATTCTTTGGCGCTCAGCTTTCTTCACAGTCCAACTCTCACATCCATACATGGCCACAGGAAAAACCATAGCCTTGACTAGACGGACCTTAGTCGGCAAAATAATGTCTCTGCTTTTGAATATGCTATCTAGGTTGGTCATAACTTTTCTTCCAAGGAGTAAGTGTCTTTTAATTTCATGGCTGCAGTCACCATCTACAGTGATTTTGGAGCCCAGAAAAATAAAGTCAGCCACTGTTTCCGCTGTTTCCCCATCTATTTCCCATGAAGTGATGGGACCAGACGCCATGATCTTCATTTTCTGAATGTTGAGCTTTAAGCCAACTTTTTTGCTCTCCTCTTTCAGTTTCATTAAGAGGCTTTTTAGCTCGTCTTCCCTTTCTGCCATAAGGGTGGTGTCATCTGCATATCTGAGGTTATTGATATTTCTCCTGGCAATCTTGATTCCAGCTTGTGTTTCTTCCAGTCCAGCGTTTCTCATGATGTACTCTGCACAGAAGTTAAATAAGCAGAGTGACAATATACAGCCTTGACATACTCCCTTTCCTATTTGGAACCAGTCTGTTGTTCCATGTCCAGTTCTAACTGTTGCTTCCTGACCCGCATACAGATTTCTCAAGAGGCAGGTCAGGTGGTCTGGTATTCCCATCTCTTTCAGAATTTTCCACAGTTGATTGTGATCCACACAGTCAAAGGCTTTGGCATAGTCAATAAAGCAGAAATAGATGTTTTTCTGGAACTCTCTTGCTTTTTCCATGATGCAGCGGATGTTGGCAATTTGATCTCTGGTTCCTCTGCCTTTTCTAAAACCAGCTTGAACATCAGGGAGTTCACGGTTCACGTATTGCTGAAGCCTGGCTTGGAGAATTTTTGAGCATTACTTTACTAGCATGTAAGATGAGTGCAATTGTGGGGTAGTTTGAGCATTCTTTTGCATTGCCTTTCTTTGGGATTGGAATGAAGACTGACCTTTTCCAGTCCTATAGCCACTGCTCAGTTTTCCAAATTTGCTGGCATATTGAGTGCAGCACTTTGACAGCATCATCTTTCAGGATTTGAAACAGCTCAACTGGAATTCTATCACCTCCTGTAGCTTTGTTATTAGTGATGCTTTCTAAGGCCCACTTGACTTCACATTCCAAGATGTCTGGCTCTAGATTAGTGATCACATCATCATGATTATCTGGGTCATGAAGATCTTTTTTGTACAGTTTTTCTGTGTATTCTTACCACGTCTTCTTAATATCTTCTGCTTCGGTTAGGTCCATACCATTTCTGTCCTTGATCAAGCCCATCTTTGCATGAAATGTTCCCTTGGTATCTCTAATTTTCTTAAAGAGATCTCTAGTCTTTCCCATTCTGTTGTTTTCCTCTATTTCTTTGCATTGAAATAGAGGAACAAAACATTAGTGAATCAAATCAAACAGTATATTAGAAATGTTAGCATACTGGATTTATACTGAAGACACGTTAGTTTAATAGTAGGTAAATTAATGTAATTTATTGTGTTAACAACAAATCTAAGAAAAACATGTAATCTTTTCAGGTGATGAAGGAAAAATATTAAATAAAATTCAACATCCATTCACAAAAGAATGTTCTTTTTTAATGTGGACTGTAATGAAACTTACTAACTTGATAAAAGTTATCTGCAAAAACTTATACCAAACATTTTATCCAATAGTGAAATACTAAACACTGACTCATTAAAAAAGACCCTGATGCTGGGAAAGATTGAAGGCAGGAGGAGAAGGAGACCACAGAGGACGAGAAGGTTAGATGGCATCACTGACTCAAAGGACATGAGTTTGAGCAAACTTGGGGAGTTGGTGATGGAGAGGGAAGCCTGGCATGCTGCAGTCCATGGGGCTGCAAAGAGTCAAACACGACTGAGCGACTGAACAACAACAACAAGCATATCTAAGATCAGAAGCAAGTGAAAGATACCTGTTATTACCATTTCATTTCAACATTGTATTGGAAACCTTAGTTGCTTCAGGGATAGAAGAAACAAAACTGTCACTATTGGTGAATGGTATAAGGTTTAAAAAAGTTATCTATTTCTTCATGTATTGGCTGTGCTGGGTCTTCTCTGCTGCGTGCAGCCTTTCTCTAGTTGCGGCAAGGAGGGGCCACTCTCTGGTTGTGGAGTGTAGGCCTCTGATTGTGGTGGCTTCTCTTGTTGCCCAGCACGGGTTCTAGAGCAGTGGTCTTCTGTAGCTGTGGCACATGGGCTCAGTCGCCACACAACACGTGGAATCTTCCCAGACCAGGGGGATGGAACCTGTGTCCCTTGCATTTGCAGGTGAATTCTTAACCACTGGACCAACAGTAATGTCCCTAAAATTTTTAAATCTAGAAGTTAATTATTAAAATCAATAAGAGAAACTGGCAAGACTGTTTAAAAATCAACATGCAAAAGTCAGCTGCAATTCAACAGCCTATATCAGTTGGAAGATGTAATTTTTTAAAACGCTGTTTTCAACAACAACAAAAAAACCAAACGTATTCAGGAATAAATTTAATAAAATATTAACATATGTAATCCTTTTTTGAGGGAAATGATAAAATGTTAGAAACTACATTAAAATCCTAAGTAAATAAATGTCAGGTTTTTAGATAAGACTCTCTTTAATAGTTGTGTGTGTGTGTGTGTGTGTGTGCTTAGTTGCTCAGTCATGTCCAACTCTTTGTGACCCTTTGGACTGTAGCCCGCAAGGCTCCTCAGTAAGTGGGATATTTTTTACAAGAATGCTGGAATGGGTTGACCTTTCCTCCTCCAGGGGATCTTCCCAACCCAGGGATCAAACCTGCATCTCTTGTGTCTCTACATTGCAGGCAGATTCTGTACCCACTGAGCCATCACAAGGAAACCCTTGTGAATCTCTATGGGAAAGCAATGGACCATTAATCATACAATATACAAAGGAAAATTCCAGATAGATTGAGACCTAAATACAGGAAACAGAACTTCAGACTTCTTAAATGATATGTAGGACAGTATTTTTATTGTATTAAGGGGGCTGAAAGGTTTCTTAAATTGAGCACAAAAACACAAACCATAGGAATAGTCATATATATTTTTGAGACAAAGGATTGTACCTCAAAACGATAAGCTGGTATTTTACACAAGATTCATCAAGGTTTCATAGGCCAGGTAAGCATATACAACCACTATAACCCCCTACAGAGGAAAGAAAGAACACTATTTTTTTTTAATAGCTGAAGTTTTATTTTATTTTTTAAATTTTATTAGAATATAGTTAATTTACAATGTTGTGTTAGTTTCAGGTTACAGCAAAGTTATTCAGTTTTACATATACATATGTTCATTCTTTTTCATAGTTTTTTCTTGTACAGAGTATTAGAATACCGAGTAGAGTTCCCCGTGCTATACAGTTGGTCCTTGTTGGATATCTATTTAGTATATAGTAGTGTGTGCATATTAATCCCAAACTCCCAGTTTTTCCCTCCTGCTCCATGTTTTTCCTTTGATAAACCTAGAGGAGGGCACGGCAACCCACTCAAGTGTTCTTTCCTGAAGAATCCCATGGACAGAGGAGCCTGATGGGCTATAGTCCAGAGGGTCTCACAGAGTCAGACACGACTGAAACTTAGCACACAGGCATAACCATAAGTTTGTTTTCAAAATCTATGAGTCTGTTTCTGCTTTGTAAATAAGTTCATTTGCATGATTTTTTAAAAATTAGATTCCACGTGTGACTAATATCACTTGGTATTTGTCTTTGTCTGTCTGACTTATAGTTCAGTTCAGTCGCTCAGTTGTGTCCGACTCTTCGCAACCCCATGGACCACAGCGTGCCAGGCTTACCTGTCCATCACCAACTCCTGGAGTTTACATAAACTCATCTCCATTGAGTCAGTGATGCCATCCAACCACATCATCTTCTGTCATCCCCTTCTTCACCTGCCTCTAATCTTTCCCAGCATCATTGTCTTTTCAAATGAGTCAGCTCTTCGCAAGAGGTGGCCAAAGTATTGGAGAGTTTCAGCTTCAACATCAGTCCTTCCAATGAACATTCAGGACTGATCTCCTTTAGGATGGACTGGTTGGATCTCCTTGCAGTCCAAGGGACTCTCAAGAGTCTTCTCCAACACCACAGTTCAAAAGCATCAATTCCTTGGCTTTCTTTATAGTCCAACTCTCACATCCATACATGACTACTGGAAAAACCATAGCCTTGACTAGACACACCTTTGTTGGCAAAGTAATGTCTCTACTTTTTAATATGCTGTCTAGGTTGGTCATAACTTTCTCTACAAGGAGTAAGCATCTTTTAATTTCCTGGCTGCAGTCACCATCTGCAGTGATTTTGGAGCCCCCCAAAATAAAGTCTGACACTGTTTCCATTGTTTCTCCATCTATTTTCCATGAGGTGATGGGACCATATGCCATGATCTTAGTTTTCTGAATGTTGAGTTTTAAAGCCAACTTTTTCACTCTCCTCTTTCACTTTCATCAAGAGGCTCTGTAGTTCTTCACTTTCTGCCATAGGGTGGTACCATCTGCACATCTGAGGTTATTTATATTGACCTGCATACAGATTTCGCAAGAGGCAGGTTAGGTGGTCTGGTATTCCCATCTCTTTCAGAATTTTCTACAGTTTATTGTGATCCGCACAGTCAAAGGCTTTGGCATAGTCAATAAAGCAGAAATAGATGTTTTTCTGGAATTCTCTTGCTTTTTGGATGATCCAGCAAATGTTCGCAATTTGATCTCTGGTTCCTCTGCCTTTTCTAAAACCAGCTTGAACATCTGGAAATTCATGGTTCACATATTGCTAAAGCCTGGCTTGGAGAATTTTGAGCATTACTTTACTAGCATGTGAGATGAGTGCGATTGTGCGGTAGTTTGAGCATTCTTTGGCATTGCCTTTCTTAGGCATTGGAATGAAAACTGACCTTTTCCAGTCCTGTGGCCACTGCTGAGTTTTCCAAGTTTGCTGGCATATTGAGTGCAGCACTTTCACAGCCTCATCTTTTAAGATTTGAAATAGCTCAACTGGAATTCCATCACCTCCTCTAGCTTTGTTCATAGTGATGCTTCCTAAAGCCCACTTGACTTCACATTCCAGGATTATTGTACTTAGTATGATAATCTCTAGGTCCATCCATATTGCTGCAAATGGCATTATTTTGTTCTTTTTCATGGCTGAGTGATATTCCTTTGCATATAGATACCTAGATAGCGTATTGAAAAGCAGAGACATTACTTTGCTGACAAGGTCCGTCTAGTCAAGGCTATAGTTTTTCCAGTGGTCATGTATGGTTATGAGAGTTGGACTGTGAAGAAAGCTGAGCGCCAAAGAATTGATGCTTTTGAACTGTGGTGCTGGAGAAGACTCTTGAGAGTCCCTTGGACTGTAAGGAGATCCAACCAGTCCATTCTGAAGGAGATCAACCCTGGGATTTCTTTAGGAGGAATGATGTTGAAGCTGAAACTCCAGTACTTTGGCCACCTCATGTTAAGAGTTGACTCATTGGAAAAGACCCTGATGCTGGGAGGGATTGGGGGCAGGAGGAGAAGGGGACGACAGAGGATGAGGTGGCTGGATGGCATCACTGACTCGATGGATGTGAGTCTGAGTGAACTCCGGGAGATGGTGATGGACAGGAAGGCCTGGTGTGCTGCGATTCATGGGGTCACAAAGAGTCGGACACAACTGAGCGACTGAACTGAACTGAACTGAACTGAACCATATATTCTTTATTCATTTATCTGTTGTTGGGTGTTTACATTGTTTGCATATCCTGGTTGCTTCCATGTCCTGGCTATTGTAAATAGAGTAATGAACATTCGGGATGCATGTATTTGTGTTTTTTTTGCATATATCCTTCTGAATTATGGTTTTCTCTGGGTATATGCCCAGGAACAGGATTGCTGAATGATATGGTAGCTCTGTTTTTATTTACTTATTTTAATTTTTAAAATATTTAAAATTAAAAAATTTTAATCTACAAGGGCTTTATTTTACCTAATTTTTAAAATAAATTTGCACTACTAATATTTATTTCATTTTTCATTTTAGATATTATTCAATGATTTTTATTTTTCAGTTTTTTTAAAACTTTTTTTATTCAACTATAAGCCAATTAACAATGTTGTGACAGTTTCAGGTGGACAACAAGGGACTCAGTCATACATATACATGTATCCATTCTCCCCCAAACTTCTCTTCCATCCAGGTTGCCACATAATATTGAACAGAGTTCCTTGTGCTATACAGTAGGCCTTGTTGCTTATCCGTTTTAAATATAGCATGTGTACAAGTTGATTCCAAGCTCTCTAACTGTCCCTTACCCCATCCTTTCCCCTTAAATTGGACCAGAATGCCTGACATGCTGCAGTCAATGGAGTCTCGACTGCCTGGCATGCTGCAGTCCATGGGGTCTCAAAGAGTCAAACACAACTTGGTGACAAACAACAGGTCTTCATTGCTGCATGTGAGATCTTTATTGTGGTGCACAGGTTCTAGAGCATGTGGGCTCTGTAGCTTGCAGCAAACAGGCTTAGTTGCCCTTTGGCATGTAGGATCTTAGTTCCCAGACCAGGGATGGAACACATATCCCCCGAATTAGAAGGCAGATTCTTAACCACTGAATCACCAGGGAAGTCCCTATTTTAGCTTTATGAGGAATCTTCATACTATTTTCCCTAGTGACTGTACCAATTTACATTCCCACGAACAGTGTAGGAGGGTTGCTTTTCTGCACATTTTTGTCCAGTATTTATTGTTTGTAGATTTTTTTGATGATTGTCATTCTGACTGGTATGAGGTGATATTTCATTGTAGTTTTGATTTGAATTTCTTTAATAATTAGTGATGTTGAGCATTTTTTTCACGTACATTTTGGTCATCATTATGTCTTCTTTGGAAAAGTGTCTATTTAGATCTTCTGCCCATTTTTTGGTAGTTGTTTTTTTGTTTTTTTAACATAGACCCTCATGTGCCATTTGTATATCTTGGAGATTAATCCCTTGTCAATCACATCATTTGCAAATATTTTATCCCATTCTGTCAGTTGTCTTTTTGCTTTGTTTATGGTTTCCTTTGCTATGCAAAAGCTTTTAAGTTTAAGTAGGTTCCTTTTGTTTACTTTTTATTAATCTTATTTTCATTTCTCTAGGAGATGGGTCAAAAAAGAACCTGCTGCAGTTTATGTCAAAGAGTGTTCTGCCTATGTTCTACTCTTATGAGTTTTATAGTGTCTAGCCTTACAATTAGGTCTTTGATCCATTTTTAGTTTGTTTTTACAGATAATGTTAGAGAATGTTCTAATTTCATTCTTTTACATGTAACTGTCCAGTTTTCCTAGCACCACTTATTGAAGATATTGTCTTTTCTCCATTGTATATTCTTGTCTCCTTTGTCATAGATTAGGTGGCCATAGGTGTATGAGTTCTATACTGTTCTAGTGATCTATATTTCTGTTTTTGTGCAAGTGCCATGCTGTTTTATTAACTGTACCTTGGTAGTATAATCTGAAGCCAGGGTGCCTGATTCCTCCAGCCCTGTTATTCTTTCTCATAATTGCTTTGGCTATTTGGACTCTTCTGTGTTTCCATACAGATTAAAGTTTTTTTGTTCTAATTCTGTGAAAAATGCCATTGGTAATTTGATAGGAATTGCACTGAATCTGTAGATTGCTTTGGGTAGTATAGTCATTTTCACAATACTGACTCTTCTGATCCAAGAAATGGTATATCCCTTCATCTCTTTGTGTCGTCTTTGATTTCTTTCATCAGGGTCTTATAGTTTTCTGAGTACAGGTCTTTTGCCTCCTTAGGCAGGCTTATTCCTAGGTATTTTATTCTTTTTGATGCCATGGTAAATGAGACCATTTCCTTAATTTCTCTTCCTGATTGTTTATTGTTAGCATATAGCAATGCAAGATATTTCTCTGTATTAATTTTGTATCCTACAACCTTCCTGAATTCATTGATAAACTCTAGTAGTTTTTTGGTAGCATTTTTAGGATTTCCCTATGTATAGTATCATGTCATCTACAAACAGTGACAGTTTTACTTCTTCTTTTCCAATTTGGATTCCTTTTATTTCTTTTTCTTCTCTCCTTTCTGTGGCCAGAACTTCCAAAATTAAGTTGAACAAAAGTGTTGACAATGGGCATCCTTGTCTTGTTCTTGATCTTGGAATGTTTTCAGCTTCTCACTTTTGAGAATGATGTTAGCTGTGTTTGTCATGTATAGCCTTTATTATGTTGAGGTAAGTTCCCTCTATGCTCATTTTCTGGAGGATATTTTTTTAAGCATAAACGAGTAGTGAAAGGAACATTATTGCTTTAAGAAGTTACACAGCTACACAAAGAAGAAAGAGGGAAAAAAAATTGATCTTTGTGGTTGAGCAGGCACTCCCATCTTTGAGGAGCTCTAGTTAATGTGTAATGCAGGTGCACACTGAGCTTTATGTTTTTTCTTATTCTGCCTTAAAATATACATCTTATTTCATCGCCACATATCAACATAGATGATTCTCAAGAACAACATATTAAGAGAAAAGTTCAAGTCACAGAAGAAAAACACAGTACAATTTCATTTATACACAGATCAAAGAAATGCAAACTCACATAATATACAAGCAAAGGCAAAAAGACACAAAGTGACTTCTAAGATACCAGCAATTTTCTGTTTCTGAATTTGGAATGGTTGGTTGATCCTTTTGGGCTTCCCTCGTGGCTCAGATGGAAAAGAATTTGCCTGCAATGCAGGAGACCCAGATTTGATCCCTGGATCAGGAAAATCCCCTGGAGAAGGAAATGGCAACCCACTCCATATTAGTATAATTTAAACTGTGCAGATAGATTTTTTAAAAAGAGAATTAAAAATTTAAAAATTAGAACCATCATGGTGGAGTTGCATTTCATCATACCACAGCAAAGTCTGTGGCACATTTGCCAGAGTTTATGGACTTGTTGTATGCAGGCAACTGAGATTATATCAATGTTAGGGTATTACTGTACTTATAGAATACATTTATGGTGTACCTGTGGTCAAAGTTCACTTTTATTTGCAAATGGCAGAAACTCAAACTAGTTTAAACACACACAAAAAATATCTATTGACTGTATAACTGAGAAATGCAAGATTGCTTCCAGCTTCAACTACAGCTAGATTCAGATTCTCAGATGATATCATGGGAACGCTGTCGCAAACCCACCGTTCTCAACATTTTCTTGTTGCTGTTTTTAGATTTATTCTTTCACAAGTTTTCTCTGAGTGGTGGCAACGATGGCCATTTGCCAGTCTAGACTTCTGTTTTCCTTACAATAGCGGAAGAGTGCCTTTTCTTCAGCATTGTTAGCAAATGTCCTAAAAAGGATTGTGATTACCCTTGCTTGGTCCCTCTTCCTGATCAATCCCTGCTGCCAGAGATGTGCAGTATCTAGCTAGGTCTGTGCCATCTGTGTATTTCCTAAGGTGGTGGTGGTGGTGGTGTTGGTAGATCCAGAAGGGGATGCCTGGTGGAGAAGGGCAGGGAATCAGCCCCGCAAGAAATGGAGTCCCCACAAGAAAGCAGTGAGGAAATGTCTACTGGGTAGAAAAAGAATTAATTAGCACAGGCAGTACTAAAGTTGCCTGTCATGTCCAGCATCTTGTGTTTGTTGCTCACAAGAATAATTTTAGATCCTGAGTATACACTCCTTTTCAGATTCTTAAACTTTGGAATAATCTCCAAGAAATTATTATCTGTCTTATGGTATATGAAATATTTCAGTACATGAACCTGGCAAGTATCCAACAATATTATAGTTCACAGATTATCTCTACTAATAGAATTTCTCAAGAAAGTCATGTATTGCAGCAATGCGTAATGTAATGTTTTATGATTTATGCAAAATGATTCACAAATTACCTTGATCAATGGCCCCACAGTGTCAATGCCAGTAGCATTTCCCTTGGCTTAATTGCTTGCTCATGGACTAATTATTTTACTTTGTGTAAAATCTCATCTTGTTGCCCAAGATATCAGGCAAGTGCTATGAATTTCTGACTAGATTTTGGAGCTCATTTACAGACAATTTTATCCATTACCTCCCCAATTTTCTCAGTTTCCATTTTGATTAATAAACTATTCTTATTCTCTACCTATCTCATCACTCAGAGTCATTTCATTATGTTTATAGAATTTGATGTCAAAGAAGTGTTGTGTTGAAGGCAATATGTGTGGTGGTTAGGAGATAAGCTTTAGAGACAAGTAAGTTCAGTTCAGTTCAGTCGCTCAGGCATGTCTGACTCGTTGCGACCCCGTGAATCGCAGCACACCAGGCCTCCCTGTCCATCACCAGCTCCCGGAGTTCACTCAGACTCACGTCCATCGAGTCCGTGATGCCATCCAGCCACCTCATCCTCTGTCGTCCCCTTCTCCTCCTGCCCCAATCCCTCCCAGCATCAGAGTCTTTTCCAACGAGTCAACTCTTCACATGAGGTGGCCAAAGTACTGGAGCTTCAGCTTCAACATCATTCCTTCCAAAGAAATCCCAGGGTTGATCTCCTTCAGAATGGACTGGTTGGATCTCCTTACAGTCCAAGGGACTCTCAAGAGTCTTCTCCAGCACCACAGGTCAAAAGCATCAATTCTTCGGCACTCAGCCTTCTTCACAGTCCAACTCTCACATCCATACATGACCACAGGAAAAACCATAGCCTTGACTAGACGGACCTTAGTCGGCAAAGTAATGTCTCTGCTTTTGAATATACTATCTAGATTGGTTATAACTTTTCTTCCAAGGAGTAAGCGTCTTTTAATTTCATGGCTGCAGTCACCATCTGCAGTGATTTTGGAGCCCCCAAAAATAAAGTCTGACAGTTTTCACTGTTTCCCCATCTATTTCCCATGAAGTGATGGGACTGGATGCCATGATCTTCGTTTTCTGAATGTTGAGCTTTAAGCCAACTTTTTTGCTCTCCACTTTCACTTTCATCAAGAGGCTTTTTAGTTCCTCTTCACTTTCTGCCGTAAGGGTGGTGTCATCTGCATATCTGAGGTTCTTGATATTTCTCCTGGCAATCTTGATTCCAGCTTGTGTTTCTTCCAGTCCAGCGTTTCTCATGATGTACTCTGCATAGAAGTTAAATAAGCAGAGTGACAATATACAGCCTTGACGTACTCCTTTTCCTATTTGGAACCAATCTGTTGTTCCATGTCCACTTCTAACTGTTGCTTTCTGACCTGCATACAGAGTTCTCAAGAGGCAGGTCAGGTGGTCTGGTATTCCCATCTCTTTCGGAATTTTCCACAGTTGATTGTGATCCACACAGTCAAAGGCTTTGGCATAGTCAATAAAGCAGAAATAGATGTTTTTCTGGAACTCTCTTGCTTTTTCCATGATCCAGCAGATGTTGGCAATTTGATCTCTGGTTCCTCTGCCTTTTCTAAAACCAGCTTGAACATCAGGGAGCTCACAGTTCATGTATTGCTGAAGGCTGACTTGGAGAATTTTGAGCATTACTTTACTAGCATGTGAGATGAGTGCAATTGTGCGGTAGTTTGAGCATTCTTTTGCATTGCCTTTCTTTGGGATTGGAATGAAAACTGACCTTTTCCAGAGACAAGTAAAAGTAAGCTCAATTCCTAGCTCTATTACTTGTTGGCTCTGTGATATTGGAATAAATAACAATGCTTACCTCATAGGAATTTTGCAAAGAATGAATGAGGTTATTTATGTAAAAAGTTTAACAGTGCACAGCTTATAGGAAACATTTAATAAATTATTGTTATTGTTGATCCTCTTCTCTTTAAAAGATGCTAAAATTGCTGTTTTTTCCCCCCTTTGACGTAGTCATTGTAGTTTTTAAGTTTTCTATTTCCTTCCATCCTTTATTCTAGTTTCCTACCTTGTGGTCACTAAAAGAAAATATATTTTGACAATGAAAGATCCTGAAATAAAGCAATACCTCACTTGAAGAAAAACTGGTTTAGAGAGTGAAATGAATT
The DNA here is from genome assembly GCF_023091745.1 of Budorcas taxicolor. Classification (NCBI taxonomy): domain Eukaryota; kingdom Metazoa; phylum Chordata; class Mammalia; order Artiodactyla; family Bovidae; genus Budorcas; species Budorcas taxicolor. Next base: position 74,224,770 of record NC_068919.1, read on the forward strand.
TTGTGGAGCAGTTTTGTTTAGAGTTGGTATTTAAAATTGGCAGTTATTATGTATACAATACATGGAGAGACAATTTGACTATAAAATACATAGACCACCGTGAAACTTTATGAAATTTTAGAAACTTACAGGAACCATAGGTTGGATTTCCTTATCATTGTTGCTGTGTGACTCATGTTTATGAAATAGGAAAAAGTTGAAGAAAAGGACATTACAAAAAGAAAGAAAACACAAAAAATGTAAAGACTTTATTGCCACACTAAAGAATGTTTTTAACTGGAGTTGTGCGTGGGTAGGGCTTCCCAGGTGCCACTAGTGGTAAAGAACCCGCCTGCCACTGAAGGAGACGTAGGAGACGTAAGTTTGATCCCTGGGTCGGGAAGCTCCCCTGGAGGAGGGCATGGCAGCCCACTCTAATATTCTTGCCTGGAGAATCCCATGGACAGAGGAGCCTGGTGGGCCACAGTCCATAGGTTCAGGTTCACACAGAGTCGGACACAACTGAAGTGACTTAGCATGCTCACACGTGCATGTGTATGGGATCTGTGTGCTAAACTTTCTGTACTGAATTGATTAGATAAGTAAGTGCTTTTTTAAAATTTCTTTTTAATTGAAGGATAATGCTTTACAGTGTTGTTAGATCAGTGCTTTTAAGTTGAGATACACTGCTCCCAAGTCTGTATTACACCACGTTTACAATTTTTTGTTAGTAAATTTAAACAGATAGACTGCAGATTTTACTGCAATATTCTTATGATTCTGAATTTGTTATAAAAAAGTTTTAGAAACATTCTTGATGCCATTAACAAAAGAACCTTGACAGTGAAGGCTTTTACTTTCTGTTGTTACTTTCTTATTTTACTTTTTGTTATTGTTTAGTCTCTAAGTCGTGTCCAACTTTGTGAGCCCCATGGACTGTAGCATGCCAGGCTCCTCTGTCCGTCAGATTTCTCAGGCAAGTGGGTTGCTGTTTCCTTCTCCAGAGGATCTTCCTGACCCAGGGATTGAACCTACCTTTTCTGAATTGGCAGACGTATTCTTTATCACTGAGCCACCAGGGAAGCCTTCCTTTTAGTTTTACCCTTTTAGTAATACACGGTCATATTCTAGTTGAAAGCTGGTCATAACTTTAACAGTTTTCAATTAGTATTTCACACTTATTTAACAGTATAAATTGGAAAATTTTTGGATATTATTGGAATATCCAGACATTGAAAATGTTGGAAACTATAAAGGATAAAAATATTAGTTGTGTTTCTCTGATCTGTGAGTTTTTCTCCTAGTGGCTTGAAAAGAATTTTTTTTAAGTTATGGTTGTTCAATGAACCTGATGTTTATTGGAATAAGACTATGTCACTATTTATCTTAAAAATAGTAGGGCTGAGATATTAACTGAATCTTATACCTATTCAAAGATTTATCAATAATATGCTGATAAAATATCTAGCCTCATCTCAGTTCAACCAAAAGCTCAAAGATTAATTCATCTGCCTCTTGTCGAGTATTTGTTTTCAGTAATTTAGGAGTAAATGACCAAAGAAAGGAATACATGGCCTAAAGAAGGATTAGAGTGGTAGAAATGGTTGTTTCAAGTTTCAAAGAGTGCTTTCAATCTCTTTCATTCTTTACAACTTAAGCTGCTTATTTTGTTTGACATGTTTTTTCAGTGACTGCTGTTAATAGCACCTCTTTGTTCTGGATATCTGCTTTTATTTTCTTTCACAGATGTTGTTGGCTTAATTTATTTTATAATTCAAACTTTTCCTTACCTTGGACCTCCACCTGGCTTTTGATTTATCCATTTTTCTGTTGCTCACACAGGAAGGCTAACTTTTTTTAATAGCAATTCTAGCTTGTGGATGCTGGTGGAAGAAATATAGTGTAATGACTCCACAGTTAGAGTCCCTGTGCCTTCAGACCTCCTGGAAAGAGGTTCCCTTGGTAAATGCCTCTGGTCTAACAGACCCTAAAGAATTAAAGAATCTCTCTTTGGCAAGTGTGTGTGCGTGCATGTGTATCTCTACATTTATCTACACACACACACACACATATATATATATATATACCACATACAAATGTAAATACATATATATATGTGTATATATATATCATAGAAGCAAAAATATAGATTAAAATAAGCTCTTCACACAACAAATCAAATTAATGCTAGCCCACAACAGAATATCATGTCTATCTAAATAGCATGTTAAAGAAAGGCTTGTCTCATAAAACCATCTGTGTTGGATTTACTAGAAATGTTATCAGTGCACAATTCTTCTTGCCCTTTAGTTTCATTTCAGCATTTATACGGGCATTTATGTCAACATGGGCTGTTACCCTTATGAATTTATGAATCTTGTGTATTCAGTATTTCTATATATTTATGAATGTGTATATTTTACAACAAATCAAAAGTATATTTTTCTATACATATGATTTCATCTATATAAAAATGTATAAAAAAGATTAGAGAGAATACATAAAATGACAACAATGATTGTCTCTTGGATTTTTCCTTCATTTTATTTTCATGTCATTTTCAAATTCTCAATAATTATCTTTACAATTTGCAGAAATTAAATAAGATGTTGTTTTAACATATTCATAAAACTGTATGGTGATTGTTAGTATGTAATGACTATTTTAAAGGTTAGCAGTCCAAATGCAGTAATTTAGCATTTTATATGTAGCTGTACATTTCAGTTTATTCCTTTTGAGAAAGTTTTTTTCCAGAGTTTTCTCAAAATATAAACAAAATGACTTAATCAAAGCATACTAACTTAAAAAAAGTGATCTGCAAGCTTTTTTGCATATTATTTATTTTTACATTAAATATATTACTATACTAACGTATAATGTATGTTCCCTCATAGCTCAGTTGGTAAATCATCTGCCTGCAATGCAGGAGATCTGGGTTCGATTCCTGGGTTGGGAAGATCCCCTGGAGAAGGAAATGGCAACCCACTCCAGTATTCTTGCCTGGAGAATCCCATGGACAGAGGAGCCTGGCAGGCTGCAGTCCATGGGACTGCAAGAGTCAGACACGACTTAGCGACTAAACCACCACCACCATGCAGTGCACAGACACTTTTAAGGGTGGAATAAAAATATAAATTGACATTTATTCAATAGTTTCTTTCCATACCCAGTGGATTGTCTTGTGTAGCCTTAAAGGACACACACCAGACTTTGGAGACCATTGCCTTAGAAAACTAAAAAGTCGACTACCTTAGGGTTTTACGTTTATCTATATGCTGGGTTCCCTCCATCATTAAAAAGAAAAAAGTGACAGTAAATTCTTTTTTCCCCCTATTTTTGGTATTGTTTTTGAGAACCAAATTCTACATGTCTTTGATGCTAGATTTTGCGTTCCTTTTTTTTTTTTTTTTTTTTTTTTTTGAGGACTGTGTTTACTATTTAAGTTCAAAATTTGGCATTTGCTGCTTAAAATTATATTTCATAGAATTGTATAGGAAAGGCTGGAAGTATAAATGAAACTGTCAGGCAGCCCATGAACTATAAAATGAGGGCAAAGCAAGGTCAGGCTCTCTCTAAAACACACTCTATAACATAATCTTGAGAGCTGTCCCTGGACAAAGACAAGCACCACTGGCTTGAATTAGAAGAGTTTTTGGCTGTTTCTTTTAGCCTTCTAGACACTCTTCACAGGAATAAGTAAACAGTTCAAGGAATTCAAGCAGGCGCTCCAAAAATACTTCCAATCTCTATAGTCTCCATGTTATAGCAGACGTACAGATAAAGGGACGGAAATTACTCTCGAGTCATGCACAAGGGTGAAAAAAACTAATGTCCGTGAAGAAAAGAAACCTTGTTCACTGATGCATGAAAACATTATTAATAAGTTTATACTTAATACACCAATCAATGTTAGCTAAATATTCTAAACAGAAAGAATCAGAGAGGTAGTAAACTGAAAAAAAGACACAATCGTTGTTTTTATTTTGAAAGTGTTTAGATCAGATTTTGAAAGTGTTTAGATCAGATTTTTATTTTGAAAGTGTTTAGATCAGATAAATGAATAATCAGGTACACCTTTGCTTTTTAGACTTGTAGTCAAAATTACTTAAGAGAAGCAAAATGAGTTGATTTAATTTTTATTTATCTACTCTTTGGATATACAAATAAGTAATGAAATAAGCAAGAACTGACTAACACCCACATTTGTTCATCATTCTTTTATGTCATCCAGTTGGCTGGCTATATTAGCACAATATTTCCTTTTTAAAAAATTTATTGGGAAAAAACGCTATCAACAACATGTTTTGGACAATTCAGGAGGCTAGAATGGACTGTACTGTTAGATTTCTTGGGCATAAATGTGGCATTGTGGGCATGGAGGAGAATACATGATGGACTACTTAGTAGTGAAATGTCATGGAGCCTGCAGCTTATTTTCAAACGATTCAAACAGTGAGAGAGAAAAAAGCAAATTGGTAAAATGCTAACAAGTGGTGGATCTAGGCAAAGAATACATATAGATGCATGGCACAATTATTTCCTTTTTTTTTCCTCTCTGTAGATTTGAAATAAAGAGTTGGAGGGAAATGATGTAAATAAAGCCATTTTTGAAGCCTATAAAAGGGTTTTTCCCTTTGAAGTCTTTTGTAAAGATGTAATACCCAGTGCTTTTAGAGGCTAAAAAAACCTATTTTAGGGAATTCCCTGGTGATCCAGTGATTAGGACTCCTCGCTTTCACTGCCGGGGCCCAAGGTTCAACCCTGCAAGCCGTGGCATAGCCACAAAAAAAACCTAGAATAAAAGTTGTGATGTGTGCATGCTAAGTTGCTTCAGTAGTGTCTGATTCTTTGTGACGCTATGGGCTATATCACCAGGCTCCTCTGTCCATGAGATTTTCCAGGCAAGAATGCTGGAATGGGTTGCCATGGTCTCCTCCAGGAGATCTTCCCAACTCAGGGATCCAACCCACGTCTCCTACATCTCTTGCATTGGCAGGCGGGTTCTATACCACTAGCACCACCTGGGAAACCTAGATTAAAAGGCAAATAACCCTGAATATTCATTGGAAGGACTGATGCTGAAGCTGAAGCTCCAATACTTTGGCCATCTGATGCTTAGAGCATCAGACTCTGATGCTGGCAAAGATTAAAGGCAAAGAAGAAGGGGGATGCAGAGGATAAGATGATTGGATAGCATTGTCAACTCAATGGGCATGAATTTGAGCAAACTCCAGGAGATAGTGAAGGACAGGGGAGCCTGGCATGCTGCAGTCCATGGAATCACAAAGAGTTGGACACGATTTAGCAACTGAACAATAGCAACATTCAGTGATAGTTGTTAACTAGCTGAGGTTAAGTCCTCATGTAAGCTTACTTTGAGTCTTTCCCTTTGGCAGTGCTTGTTTGAGCACGACTTGTTTGATGCCCTGCTCTCCTGCTGTACCATAAGCTCCTGATGGTGAGAATTCTGTTAATTTTTAAATTTTTTATATTGCCATATTTTAAAGTACATAGCAAAGAAGTTTATTGGTTCAATAAATAGATGAAAATATATCAGGAAACTTTTTGCTCACTTGTTGCTCAAAACAAAGCTATAACAACCAAGCATAAAATTATTTTTCAGATTCCTAGCAACCAGAACAAAGAGAGAAGAAGCCAAGGGCCTTAGCTTATGGCCTAACAAGCCAGGGGTCAGCCTCTGTCTCAGAAAGCAGTGTGGAAAAAGCAAACGCACTAGCTAAGAAAGTCACTTGGGGTTCCTAGTTGTTAAGTGCCTTGAGGAACAGAGTACAGGGTCCATATCACCGGCCTGGGTTTCAGGGCAGGATTTTGGTCTCTTGAAAGAGCACAGTCACAGAGGAACTAGCTTTCAAATGGGAACCCAGTTGATAAAGAACAAAATGCGAGCTGTGTTACTTGCAATGAGGGTTTAGGAGGTTACAGAATCCCATTATCAGTCCTGTCCAACAAGATTAGCGCAGGACAAGCTTTAGTTGTAGGAAATGGACCATAGCTAGTGCACTAAACTTCCCATTTTCAGGATTGGTCCCAGAGTAGAGGGAGGGGTTAAAACTTCAGTGGCTGCGGACACTAAGAACAGAGAATCAGGCAGGCCATTAAAAATCCTAGGGTTAATACCAATCCAGTTATTTTATCTCATGATATATCATACCGTGCCATAGTTATGTAGGAAAATAAAAATAGCGGAATGCTAAAGGAAAAGAGGGGATATACTACAAAACTGCTTTAAACCCCCAAGATCCTTTTTTTTTTTAAATACAAACAAACAATTATTCATTTTTTTATTTTTGGTTGTGCTGGGTCTTCAGTGCTGCGTGAGCATTTCCTAGTTGTGGAAAGCAGGGGTCTCCTCACTATTTGTGGTGCGAGGGCTTCTCATTGCAGTGGCTTCTCTTGTTGTGGAGCCAGTTTCAGTAGTTGCAGGCACATGAGCTCAGTAGCTGCGGCTACCAGCCTGTAGAGCACAGGCTCAGTAGTTGCGGCACATGGACGGAGTTTTTCCATAGCATGTGGGATCTTCCCGGATCAAGAATCTTCTGCATTGGCAGGCAGATTCTTTACCACTTAGCCACCAGGGAAGCCCAACCCCCAAGATCTTGTTGTGAGAAATAGTGAAAAGCACCGATAAAGTGCTCAGGAAAGCTAACCTCCCTCACCTTGTGCGTGTTTGGAGGCTGTGCTGTACATTCATGGACCACTTTGGATCCTCTCTGATGGCGTGCTAATCCTCGGTGATTACCGTTTTCAAAAATCTCTTGTAAATTAAAAAAAAAAATCCCATGAATAAATTCCTTTATTGATGCTTTCATTAAAAGTCATTTTGTAGGAAGTGAAGTCACTCAGTCATGTCCAACTCTTTGTGACCTCATGGACTGTAGCCTACCATGCTCCTCCGTCCATAGGATTTTCCAGGCAAGAGTACTGGAGTGGGTTGCCATTTCCTTCTCCAGGGGATCTTCCTGACCCAGGGATCGAACCCAGGTCTCCCACATTGTAGGCAGATGCTTTACCATCTAAACCACCCAGTCTTAAATATTCAAATAAATTAAAAGTGAATTAAGAAAACAGATGATAGAAACAGACCCTAGGATAAATGAAAACTTGATATAAGACAGACGTGACCTGGCAGATCAATAAAGAAATATAAACCAGTTGGAAGGTGGGCAAATGATATAATTAGATATTTCACATCTAATCTTAGCTATATGAAATAATCATCTCATGTCTTGGAAGGGGGGCTTTCCTGATGGTTCAGTGGTAAAGAATCAACCTCCCAATGCAGGAGATATGGGTTCAATCCCTGGGTTGGGAAGATCCGAGAAGGAAATGGTGACCCACTCCAGTGTTCTTTCCTGGAAAATACCGTGGACAGAGGAGCCTGGCGGGCTGCAGTCCATCGGGTCGCAAAGAGTCAGACAAGACGGAGCATGCACACACACATGGTAGTTCTATTCATAGTTTTTTAAGGAATCTCCATACCGTTCTGCATAGTGGCTGTACCAACTTACTTTCCCACAAACAGTGCAAGAGGATTTCCTTTTCTCCATATCTTCTCCAGAATTTATTGTTTGTAGATTTTTTGATGATGACCATTCTGACTGGTGTGTGTAGTCCATAGCATCACAAAACAGTCAGACATGACTTAGTGACTAAACAACAACAGAATCTTAGAAGGGAGAGCACTTATGGCCAAAACAGCGTGTGAAAAGATTCTCAACTTCATTAGTGATCAGAGAAATACAAACCAATGAGATAACCATTTCATACCTACCAAACTTGCAGAAAGAAACTTGAAAATTGGTCAGTTTTTGATGTTGGGAGGGAACAGAGTCATAGAAACCCTCATACACTTCCTGCCTGCATGCATGTTCACTCATGTCCAACTCTGTGACCCCATGGACTGTAGCCCACCAGGCTCCTCTGTCCGTGGGATTTTCCTGGCAAGAATACTGAAATGGGTTGTCATTTCCTCCTCCAGGGAACCTTCCCCACCCAGGGATCAAACCTGTGTCTCCTGTGTCTCCTCCATTGGCAGGTGGATTCTTTACCCCTGAGCCACCTGGGAAGCCCCATACACCCCTTGCATGCATGCATGCTCGTTCAGTCACTTCAGTCGTGTCTGACTGTTTGTGACCCTATGGACTGTAGCCCACTAGGCTCCTCTGTCATAGACTTCACCAGGCAAGAATACTGGAGTGGATTGCCATGCCCTCCTAGAGGGGATCTTGCTGACCTGAGGATGACCTGCATTTCTTATATCCTGCATTTGGGAGGTAGGTTCTTTACCACTAGTGCCACCTGGAAGTCTTTATGAGACTGTAAATTTGCTCAAGACTTTGGGTAACAATTTTGTTTTACCTTATAAGTTGAAAATACCATTTCCAATGACCTAGCAATTCTACTCCTAGGTATTTACCCTAAAGAACAATTTTTACATTCACCAGTAGGCATATGCAGGAGCTTCTTAGCTATACTATTCGTAATAGCAAAGAACTAGAAATATCAATGGATAAAGCTGTGGTGTAGTCAAACAATAGAATACTATACAGCAGTGAAAGGATGGACTGCAGCCTTAGGCATTAATATGGATGAGAATCTCAAAAATGTTGACCAAGGAAATAAAGCTAGCAAAGAAAAGTACTTAGAGTATGACTCCATTATATAAAGTCGAGGACAGGCAAAACTAAAAAAATATAATTCAGGAATATATAATCAGGAAGCAAAAAATATTTTAAAAGTTTAAAAGTTGGTGTTTATTATTCTGTAAGTTGCACGTCCTTGTGTTTTACCTCTGTATTGATGATATGTGTCATAGTATAAAGTAAAATAGAAATTATTCATTTAATTTAATAGTCTGTGAGAGTAAGGATTACCCACTTACCTCATCTCTGCTTGACATCATGATGAAACTGCCTTCCAAATGTGGTTTATATCAACCAGATCCCTACTGAAACAGCATCAAGGCTTCCTATTCACCATAGTCTGACATACAGCCACTCCAGGTGACAGAAGATTCAAGGCCCTCCCTATTTAGACCCCAGTTGACCATTCTTGTCTTGTTTTCCACCACAGCATCTGTTGTAGACACACTGATCCACTCACTAATACTGAAATACACTATGAGTTCTCTCACTTCTTTTTTTTTTTCTCACTTCTTGATCTTTGTTTCTGCCATTTTTGCTACTTACTAGTTTTAATTCTAAAAACTGTACTTTTTATCACCATCAAGCTACCTACTAGCAGTTACTATTTTGCATTTTTAAAATAATCTATCTAGTGTCAATATGTTGTAAAGAGCAAATTTCGGGATCTAAAGCAACAGACTTTAGTTTTATAGATAAATGAAAAGTGCAGATACCAGTGCACTAGCCTGTTCTTGTTTGTAAACTTTTAATTTTTTTTGGCTGTGCTGAGTCTTCATTGCTGTGCATGGGCATTCTCTAGTTGTGGTGGTGGGGCTGCTCTTCATTGCAATGCACAGGCTTCTCATTGTGGTGGTGTCTCCTGTTGTGGAGCACTGGCTTTGGGGTGCACAAGCTTCAGTAGTTGCAGCTCACCAGCCCTAGAGCTCGGGCTTAGTAGTTGTGACACACGGGCTCAGTTGCTCCACGGCGTGTGGAATCTTCCCGGACCAGGGATTAAACCTATGTCCCCTGCGTTGACAGGCAGATTCTTGTCCACTGTACAACCAGGGAAATCTGGCCTGTGCTTGTTTGTGATCATCCTTCTGACAGAAGAATTTTTTTGTTTGAGCTGAGCACACTTGTTTTTGCAACATGATTATAAAATTAGTAATTCTGCCCACTCATCAACTCTTACAACTATAATAATACTATTAACACTTTGTATTTCTCTGACTAGCTGTGGGTAACATAGCTGTTCAACCAGTTATGAAGTAGCACGAGATTTCTCCCTCACCTTACAGTTTAGGAAACAGAAGACAAAGAGAACATTTTAATCAATAAAATCTGGTATGTGAGTTTAAATGATTGTGTTAGTACTAATAGTAGAAATTAAAACGGCAACAATAATATCCTGAATGTGAAAGTCCATGAGGTCCTGAGTTTTACCTGTTACCTGAATTACTCTATTTACAGAAAAGTTTACTAAATAAAGATGAATTTATTCAACAAACATTTGTTGACCACCTGCCAAATGTAAGGTAATACGTTAGACACTGACAGATTTACAGAGATTAATGATATGGCATGGTCAGTGTCTCCAGCAAACCTCAAGATAGGAGGGGGAACCTACCAGTATTTTAGATCAGGTACTATAATAGCTTTTGTATGTGTTCCACAGATTAAGACATTGTGTTCTCAGTTCATATGCTAAGAAGAGCACTTAGTACTTTTCCTTTACCACTGAAAGCCTTCAAGTACATTCAGTGATTTGGTAGGCACACCAAGGAGGAGGGAGCCCTCTGAACTCTATCAGTGTATTGTTTTTCTTTTAAATAGAATCTGGTTCATTGGAGGCTTTAAATGAATGTTGATTAAAATATTTGTTCCTCTTGATTAAGATGATAGCAAATGATTAATGAATTCCGTACCTCAATTAAATGAAAATTTCTACCTTCCTGATTAACAGGAATATCCAGATGATAACAACTCTGGAACATAAATCAGAGAAATTACTACATAACCCTTAGAAGATGACAATCTTTTGTAACTGTGTCTGATCCTAGAAGGTTAGCACAGTTACAGCTCTGAACTGTTATGAAGTTCATAGTTCAATTAGTACAGCTGCATACATGACTTTGAACTCTAACATTTGCTATGAATAGCACACATTCCTCAGCACAAATCTCTTTGTCTCTTAGTTTGATTACGGTTATGAAAATGCCAGGTTATACAGACTAGTACTATTGATGGGAAAATAATAAAGAGAATTTTGCATTATGGGTCTTTGGATGAGTTCAAATAGAAAGAAATCAAAGGACTGTTTTGTTGATAAGCAATTTTACCTGCTATCAAGTAGACAGCACTTTGAAGGAGATCATGTAAAAATAGGAATTTCTTATGCCAACAAATATTACTAATATTAATAATCAATAAAATATTAATATTATTTGAAGATAGATTGAGATAAATTAAAAATGCCAAATTCAGAACAGAGATACAATTAATAAGCCAATATAAAGGATAAAATAGAATGTAAAAATACTCAAGACAAAAGAAGATAGGAAAAGAAGAAACAAAAGGACAAAGAACAGATGAGACAGATAGAAAATATCAAAACAATAGACTTAAACCCAATGATATTAATTATTCTATTATACGTAATGACTAAACACTCCAATTGGCACATTATTGACCAGGGGGTTTTTTCAGAAACTAAAGCCTGTGACCAGTGATTTGTTACATAAGTGAATACTAAAACATCTTTGGTCAATAATGTTCAGGTAACAAAAGGTGTATTAATACATCTCTAGTCAATACTGTGTTAAAAGGCAAAGATTGTACTCAGTCGTGTCTGACTCCTTGCAACTCCATGGACTGTAGCCCACCAGGCTCCTCTGTCCATGGAATTTTCCAGGCAAGAATACTGGAGTGGGTTGCCATTTCCTACTTCCAGGGATCTTCCCAACCCACGGATGGAACCCACATCTCTTGCATCTCCTGCATTGGCAGGAGAATTCTTTACCATTGTGCCACCTAGGAAGTCCAAAAGCCAAAGACTGCTTAAACCGAAAAGATTATATGCATCTATGAGAGACATTTAAAATAAAAGACATAGTATCACTGATGTACACAGATGCAAAAGCCTCAGAAAAATACCAGCAAACAGAATCTTAACAGCACATTAAAAGGATTATACACACTAATCAAGGCTGTATATTGTCACCCTGCTTATTTAACTTATATGCAGAGTACATCATGTGAAATGGCAGGGTGGATGAAGCACAAGCTGGAAATATCAATAACCTCAGATATGCAGATGACACCACCCTTATGGCAGAAAGCAAAGAGGAACTAAAGAGCCTCTTGATCAACATGAAACAGGAGAGTGAAAAAGTTTGCTTAAAACTCAACAGACAACTAAGATCAGGGCATCCGGTCCCATCACTTCATGGCAATTAGATGGGGAAACAATGGAAACAGTGATAGACTTTATTTTCTTGGGCTCCAAAATCACTGCAGATGGTGACTAAAGCCATGAAATTAAGACACTTGCTCCTTGGAAGAAAACCTATGGCAAATCTAGACAGCATATTAAAAAGCAGAGACATTACTGACAGAGGTTTAGTCAAAGCTAGTAGTCCTTATGGATGTGAGAGTTGGACTATAAAGAAAGTTGAGCACCGAAGAATTGATGCTTTTGAACTGTGGAGTTGGAGAAGCCTCTTGAGAGTCCCCTGTACTACAAGGAGATCCAACCAGTCCAACCTAAAGGAGATCAGTCCTGGGTGTTCTTTGGAAGGACTGATGTTGAAGCTGAAACTCCAATACTTTGGCCACCTGATGCAAAGAACTGACTCATTTGAAAAGACCCTGAATCTGGGAAAGATTGAGGGCAGGAGGAGAAGGCGATGACAGAGGATGAGATGGTTGGATGGTATCACTGACTCAGTGGACATGAGTTTGAGTAAACTCTGGGAGTAGGTGATGGACAGGGAGGCCTGGTTTGCTGCAGTCCATGGGGTCACAAAGAGTCGTACACGACTGAGCAACTGAACTAAACTGAAAGTTGTAACTGGAAAAGTTACAGTTAATACACAGGAATCTCTTGCATGCCTATACACTAACAGTGAAAAATCAGAAAGAGAAATTAAGGAAACAATTCCACTTACCATGGCATCAAAAAGAATAAAATACCTAGGAATAAACTTATCTAAGGGGACAAAAAGACTTGTACTCTGAAAACTATAAGATACTGACAAAAGAAACTGAAGATGACACAAACAGATAGAAAGATATACCATGTTCTTGGATTGGAAAAATCAATATTATCAAAATGACTATACTACCCAAGGCAATCCACAGATTCAAAACCATCTCTATCTAATTACCAAGGGCATTTTTGACAGAAGTATAACAAAAAAATTAAATTTGTATAGAAACACAAAAGACCCTGAATAGCAAAAGCAATTTTAAAAAAAAAGATTTATTTATTCATTTTTGGCTGTGCTGGGTCTTTGTTGCTGCACTCGGACTTTCTTAGTTGCAGCAAGCAGGACCTACTCTTCACTGTGGTACGTGGGCTTCTTGTGGTGGCTTCTCTAGTTGCAGAGCACGGGCTCTAGGCATATGGGTTTCAGTAGCTGTGGCACGTGGTCTCAGTAGTTGTGCCTTGTGGGCTCTAGAGCACTGGCTCGGTAGTTATGGTGCACAGGTTTAGTTGCCACGTGGCATTTGGGATCTTCCTGGAACAGAGATCAAACCCATGTCCCCTGCATGGATTCTTAGCCACTGGATCACCAGAGTAGGCCAGCCAAAGCAATCTTGAGAAACAAGAACAGAGCTGGAAGAATGAGGCTTCCTGACTTCAGACTATATTACAAAACCATAGTAATCAAAACAGCCTGGTCCTGGTACAAAAGCAGAAATATAAATCATGAAAACAGGATAGAAAGTCCAGAGAAAAACCCATGTACTTCTGGTCATCTAATCTATGACAGAGGAGGCAAGAATATACAATGGAAAAAATATACAATGGTCTCTTCAATAAGTGGTGCTGGAAAAACTGGACAGCTACATGTAAAAGAATGAAATGAGAACCTTCTCTAACATCATATACAAAAATAAACTAAAAATAGATCAAACACCTAAATGTAAGGTATAAGACTGTCACTATTAGACTCTTAGAAGAAAACATAGGCAGAACACTCTTTGACATAAATTGCAGCAGTATCTTTTTTAATATTACTTTTATTTATTTATTTCAGCTCACCAAGCCTTAGTTGTGGCATGTGGGATCTTCAGTATTTGTGTGGTCCATGGGGTCCTTAGTTAGGGCATGTGAACTCTTAGTTGTAGCATTTGGGATCTTGTTCCCTGACCAAAGATCAGACCTTGGCCCCCTGTATTCAGAGCACAGAGTCTTAGCCACTGTACTACCAAGAAAGTCCTGGCAATATCTTTTTTGATCCACCTCCTAGAATAATGAAAATAAAAACAAAAATAAACAAATGAGACCTAATTAAACTTAAAAGCTTTTGCTCAGAAAAAGAAACCATTAACAAAATGAAAAGACAACCCACAGGATGGGAGAATATATTTGCAAATGAAGCAACCGGCAAGGGATTAATCTCCAAGATATACAAACAGCTCATGCAGCTCTATATCAAAAAGAAAACAACCCAATCAAAAAATGTGCAGAAGACCTAAAGAGACATTTCTCCAAAGAAGACACACAGATGGCCAAGAGGCACATGAAAAGATGATCAACATCACTAATTATTAAAGAAATACAAATCAAAACTACAATGAGTTATCACCTCACACCAGTCAGAATAGCCATCATAAAAAAAAAACAAATCTACAAACAATAAATGCTGGACAGGGTGTGGAGAAAAGGGAACCCTCCTACACTGTGTAGAGAGGTGTCTAGAGGGATGGATATTTGGATAGATATGTAATAAAGAAAGCAGAGTAAAATAGATTCTAGATGGTGGGCATTTGGGCAATAATCATATTATCCTTTCAACATTTCTATACTTCTAGAAATTAAAAATAAAATCTTAAATAAAATCAATGATCTAACTTGCTACTTGAACAAGGTAGACAAATAGGATCAGCTACAAAAAACTTAGAGCTAACCTTATACAAATAGTAAAATATTAAATTACTTTTTTTCTAAGTTCAGCAACAAGGCAAAGGTGTCCTTTCTCATTATTTTAATTCAAGATTGTGTTGGAGATCTTAACCAATGCAAGAAAAAGAAAAGGATTACAGGTAGGAGAAGAAAAAGTAAAACTGTTAATCTTTGCAGTTAATGAAAAAGTTGGAAATCTGAGCATCTATAATACAACCCCTAGATCTGGTACTTCCAGGATCAAAGGATACATAGTCAAAATTTACAAATCAATACTATTGGAAATATAATTGGAAAATGAAATGAAAACAATTCTATTTACAATAGCATAAAACACTTCAATTAACTTAACAAATTAACTTAACAAAAACTGTGCATGACACTGCAAAAGAAATTGTGATATATGTAAACAATGAAATACTATTCAGTAACAAAAAGGAACAAACTGCTGATACATGAATCAATTTGCTTGAATCTCAAAAATATTACACTGAATGAAAAAAGCTAGAACAAAAATAGTATATAATATATGATTCATTTACATCTGCTTCTAGAACAGGCAAAACTAATATATAATGAAAAAGAAAATCAGGGCAGAGGTTGCTCCTGGATGGTATTGGGATGGGGATTGATTGGGATTGACGGGGAGGAACATGAAAGAAACTTTTGGGATAATGGAAATGTTTTTAAGGGTGAGTTACATGGATTTATGTAGTTATCAGATATGTCTATTAATGTATGGATATATACATTTTTTAGCTTTGTCTCCTGAGAGGGCCTACAAACAATGACACATCAGTAGCAGTGAGCATACCCAGCACCCAGATTTTATTCTTTTATTGAAGTTTCTATCATTATCTAAATTTAGGACAATTTGGGCCTCATAATAAATGATAGAAATGGAGTATAATCCATTGAATAAAATAAGATTCTATGAATCCAATCTGTCCATTGGATTCTCCAGGCAAGAATACTGGAGTGGGTTGCCATGACCTTCTCCAGGGGATCTTCCCAGCCCAGTGGTTGAACCCAGGTCTCCCGCATTGCAGGTGGATTCTTTACCATCTGGGCATCAGGAAAGCCCTACAACAGAGTGTTCACTAAAAGATATGGAAGAAACATAAAATTGGATACCATTAGTGGGCGTTGTGACTAGTGGGTAAAAATATTACACGCAGAATATTTACATAGTATTGAAGTATTTCCACACAAGTTACTTAATATTTACATAGGGGAAAATGTTAACTTTACAGTGGAGACATCTCATGGCCACTACCTAAGCTAATTAGCAAAGTTTGGCCAGTTTGACTGGGGAATCCCTGGTAACTCAGATGGTAAAGAATCTGCCTGCAACGCAGAAGACCCGGGTTCAATCCCTGGGTTGGGAAGATCCCCTGGAGAAGGAAATGGACAATATGACATCATGTATTTCCTGATATGATGCTCTAAGAAAGCTACAGCATCTCTCTGTGTTATTATTAACAGAAATGGATAACCTAAATCTAATTATGGTGAAACACTAGACAAATTCAACTTGAATGACTTCCTACAAAATATCTGGTATATACTCTCATCACTGAGGAACTTTTCCCTATTAAAAGAGACCAACAGGTCATAACATCTAAAAACAATATGGAATCTTGGGTTGGATCCTAGACAAGGAAAAATAAATATGAAGAATATTATGAAAAATATTATCTGGACAAGTGATGAAATTTGAATATGAACTTCCGAGTAAATAACAGTATAGTACCAATGTTAAATTTTCTGATTTGGGTCATGGTACTGATTACGTAAAAGAATGTTCTTGTTCTTAGAAAATACAAAAGTACTTTGGGATAAAGTCACAATTGCCCTCTCTCCCTGGTAACAATTTAATTTTAAATGGTTCAGAAAGAATATACAAATATATATATATGCAGGCAGACATATACAAACAAATATATATCAGAGTGAGAGAGAGAATGATAAATGGTGCAAAATATAAATAATTTGTGAGTCTGGTGAGTATATGGGGTTTCTTACACTATTCTTACAACTTTTTAGTAAATGTGTAATTATATCAAGGTCTTCTCTGGTGGCTCAGATGGTAAAAAATCCACTGGGGGATTTTGGGTCTCCCAATGTGGGAGACCTGGGTTCGATCACTGGGTCAGGAAGATCCCCTGGAGAAGAGCGTGGCTACCCACTCCAGTATTCTGGCCTGGAAAATTCTATGGACAGAAATTACAAGTTTGAAAAGTTATTCATACTACCAGCATATTATGTTTAAGTGAACCTATGTGTGTGTGTGTGGGTGGGTGTGGTAAACATAGTGGCATGCCACGATATTTGTAAGCATATGAACTCAGTGTTCAGTTTGAAATGGTGGTTCTTATTCTTAAAGGAAACAAACCTCTTTACTGATAAGTCCCACCATTCTGTCTGCTTCAAGTGCTTTTTTGTTTCATTGTTTTAGAAATACTGAGAAATCAGGAAAAGATAGCCTACTTTATTTTCATCCATAATCAAAACTAGCAAACCTCTTTTCCAGAATCTACTCAGGATTTACCCTGCCAGGCAAAGTGAATATTTACAACCATGACTTCAGATCTGTTCATGAGACAATTATGTGTCTGTCTGTTGACTTGCTTCAAGGGATGGATTACTGAAAGGCATTAGTGTAATCCCAAATAGGACAACGTGTGTCTAGTGTGAAAAATGTGTCGACAAAAATCCAAAAAATTCAATAGCCAGAGATGTTTTATAAAACCCAGACAAATATGAAGCTTTAATGAAGCTTTTTGGTTTTCATCATCGTCAGCATTATATATGTACTTTGTTTAAAGAGTCAAGTGATTCAGCAAGTTTTGTTAAGAAAAGATATCAATACCCCGTGCTCCCTCTGCCTATTACCCACTCTTCAGAGGTAACCACTTTCATCTTTTGTAGCTGATTATTTTTATGTTTGCTGCCATGTCTCTAAACATAATTAATTTTTATTTCCTTGATTTTTCAGTTTTGTAAACGAATATTTATTTGTAAACTTACTGTGGAAGGTAGGACCCAAATTCTCATTGCTCTCCCTTCGCCCACCACACAGTTACACACCCTTCCCATCTTTCCATCCTCCCCTCTCCCACAACCTCCAAAAACTGTTCTACCAAATTTTGATTCAGTCTATATTAAGGGTGTGCAAAATTATGATCATGTAAATAGAATTTACAACTGATGCAAGTCATGTACTATGATTATTGTCTTATCCTGAACATGCCTTTCTTTTCCCTGGAGTTAATAACTGTCATGTTTTGTAATTAGCTTACTTTTCCATGTACGTATCATGAATTCAGCCCCGAACTCTTTGACAGTTGTGTGAATTTCCTTTCAAGAGGTTCTGACACATCAAATATTCTAGTGGTTTCCTCTTCCAAGGAATAGTGCCTGTAATCTACTCTGGTCTGAACTGGTATGCCCATGTGCCTGGTGACAACTGTCATCCGGAAATTTCCCTTCACTGTCATCTTGTATGTGTGTGTGGTCAGTCATGTCTGACTCTTTGTGATCCCATGGACTGTGGCCTGCCATGCTCCTCTGATCCTGAGATTTTCCAGGCAAGTGGGTAGCCTTTATCTTCAGGGGATCTTCCCAACCCACCGATCCAACCCAGGTCCCCTGCATGGCAGGTGGATTCTTTATCAGTTGAGCCACCAAGGAAGCCAAACAATACTGGAGTGGGTAGCCTATCCCTTCTCCAGCAGATCATCCTGACCCAGGAGTTGAACCGGAATCTCCTGCATTTCAGGCAGATTCTATACTGGCTGAGCTATCAGGGAAGCCCTTTGCAGGCAAGAATACTGGTCATTTCCTACTCAAGAGGACCTTCCTGACCTAGAGACTGAACCCACTTCTCCTGTGTCTCCTGCATTGGCAGGTGGATTCTTTACCACTGTGCCACCTGAGACGTCTCCTCATTGTCATCGTTCACCTCTCAATTACTGTAGATGTCCTGTTCATTTTCATCTTGAGCTGTACTTTTGTTTTAGGGGAGCACATTCTCTAGTTATTTCAAAAGAAAGATGCAAAAGAATTTTGTTCTATTTTTTTGTTTTCTGAGTATTTGCATTTCTGAAAATATCCTTATTCCCCCAGTGTACCTGATTTAGGAGTAAGTCCTTCACCAAAGACAATATTGTTGGGAATGGAATAAATGAATATAAAAGTTAAGATCCTGTTGTTGTTGTTATTGCTCAGTTGCTCAGTCATGTCCAACTCTTTGCGATCCCATGGACTGCAGCATGCCAGGCTTCCCTGTCCTTCACTATCTCCCGGAGTTTGCTCAGACTCATGTCCATTAAGTCAGTGATGCCATCCAACCATCTTGTCCTCTGTCATCTCTTTCTCCTCCTGCCTTCAAACTTTCCCAGCATCAGGGTTTTCTCTAATGAGTTGGCTCTTCACATCAAGTGGCCAAAGTATTGGAGTTTCAGCTTCAGCTTCAGCATCAGTCCTTCCAATGAATATTCAGGATTGATTTCCTTCAGCATTGACTGGTTTGATCTCCAAGGGACTCTCAGGAGTCTTCACCAACACCACAGTTTAAAAGCATCAATTCTTTGGCACTTAACTTTCTTTATAGTCCAGTTTTCACATCCATAATGACTACTGGAAAAACCATAGCTTTGACTAGACAGACCTTTGTTGGCAAAGTAATGTCTCTGCTTTTTAATATGCTGTCTAGGTTGGTCACAACTGAAGTGACTTAGCAGCAGGTTGGTCATAACTTTTCTTCCAAGGAGCAAGCGTCTTTTAATTTCATGGGTGCAATCACAATCTGCAGTGATTTTGGAGCCCAAGAAAATAAAGTCTCTCACTATTTCCATTGTTTCCCCATCTATTTGCCATGAAATGATGGGACTGGATGCCATGATTTTCATTTTTTGAATGTTGAGTTTTAAGCCAAGTTTTTCACTCTCCTCTTTCACTTTGATCAAGAGACTCTTTAGTTCCTCTTTGCTTTCTACTATAACGGTGGTGTCATCTGCTTATCTGAGGTCGCTGATATTTCTCCTGGCCATCTTGATTATGGCTTGTGTTTCATCCAGCCCGTCATTTCGCATAATGTACTTTGAATATAAGTTAAATAAGCAGCGTGACAATATACAGCCTTTACGTACTCCTTTCCCAATTTGCAATGTGGGAGACCTGGGTTCAATCCCTGGGTCGGAAAGATCCCCTGGAGAAGGAAATGGCAACCCACTCCAGTATTCTTGCCTGGAGAATCCCATGGACGGAGGAGCTTGGTGGGCTACAGTCACAAAGAGTCGGACACGACTGAGTGACTTCACTTCACTTTCACATTCCCAATTTAGAACCAGTCTGTTGTTCCACCTCCAGTTCTAACTGTTGCTTCTTTACCTGCATACAGATTATCAGGAGGCAGGTAAGTTGGTCTGGTGTTCCAATCTCTTGAAGAATTTTCCAGTTTGTTGTGATCCATACAGTCAAAGGCTTTATCATAGTCAATGAAGCAGAAGTAGATGGTTTTCCGGAATTCTCTTGCTTTTTCTATGATCCACTGGATGTTAGCAATTTGATCTCTGGCTTCTCTGCCTTTTATAAATCCAGCTTGAACATCTGGAAGTTCATGGTTCATGTACTGTTGAAGCCTAGCTTGGAGAATTTTGAGCATTACTTTGCTAGCGTGTGAGATGAGTGCAATTGTGCAGTAGCTTGAACATTCTTTGGCATTGCCTTTCTTTGGAATTGGAATGAAAGCTAACCTTTTCTAGTCCTGTGGCCACTGCTGAGTTTTCCAAATTTGCTGGCATATTGAGTGCAACAGTTTTACAGCATCATCTTTTAGGATTTGAAATAGCGCAACTGGAATTATTTCACTTCCACTAGCTTTGTTCGTTGTGATGGTTCCTAAGGCCAACTTGACTTTGCATTCCAGGATGTCTGGCTCTAGGTGAGTGATCACAACATCATCATGGTTATCTGGGTCATGAAGATCTCTTTGGTATAGTTCTTCTGTGTATTCTTGTCATCCCTTCTTAATATCTTCTGCTTCTGTTAGGTCCATATCATTTTCATTCTTTATTGTGCCCATCTTTGCATGAAATGTTCCCTTGGATCTCTAATTTTCTTGAAGAGATCTCTAGTCTTTCCCATTCTGTTGTTTTCCTCTGTTTCTTTCCATTGATCACTTAGGAAGGCTATCTTATCTCTCCTTGCTATTTTTTGGAAGTCTGCATTCAGATGGATATATCTTTCCTTTTCTCCTTTCCCTTTCGCTTCTCTTCTTTTCTCAGCTATTTGGAAGGTCTCCTCAGACAGCCATTTTGCCTTTTTGCATTTCTTTTTCTTGGGGATGGTTTTGTACAGCCTCCTGTACAGTGTCATGAACCTCTGTCCGTAGTTCTTCAGGCACTCTGTCTATCAGATCTAATCCCATAAATCTATTTCTCACTTCCACTGTATAATGTTAAGGGATTTGATTTAGGTCATACCTGAATGGCCTAGTAGTTTTCCCTACTTTCTTCAATTTAAGTCTGAATTTGGCAATCAGGAGCTCCTGATCTGAGCCACAGTCAGCTCCCGTTCTTGTTTTTGCTGACTGCATAGAGCTTCTCCATCTTTGGCTGCAAAGAATATAATTAATCTGATTTCAGTATTGACCATTTGGTGATGTCCATGTGTGGAGTCATCTCTTGTGTTGTTGGAAGAGAGTGTTTGCTATGACCAGTGCATTTTCTTTGCAAAACTCTATTATCCTTTGCCCTGCTTCATTTTGTACTCCAAGGCCAAACTTGTTTGTTACTCCAGGTATCACTTGACTTCCTACTTTTGCATTCCAGTCCCCTATGATGAAAGGACATCTTTTTTTGGTGTTTGTTCTAGAAAGTCATATAGGTTTTCACAGAATTGTTCAACTTCAGCTTCTTTGGCATTAGCGTTTAGGGCATAGACTTTGATTACTGTG
This sequence comes from Budorcas taxicolor, assembly GCF_023091745.1. Taxonomy (NCBI): domain Eukaryota; kingdom Metazoa; phylum Chordata; class Mammalia; order Artiodactyla; family Bovidae; genus Budorcas; species Budorcas taxicolor. Next base: position 74,246,488 of record NC_068919.1, read on the forward strand.
ATATTGAATGGTTTGCTTTGGGATGAACAGAGATCATTCTGTTCACCTATAAAATCTTGCAGGAGAGTTAGATTCTAAGAGTTTAGGAATGGGTTCAGAGGGTTGTCCCCAAACACTTACCTGAAATAGATGATGAAACAGGAGGAAACTGAGATACCTTTAACTAGCAGGTTTACATTCTTATCCCACATCCACCCTCCCCCTCTGTGAAATGAGAACTGTAGAGGAAGAGTGAGTCAGTCAGTCTGTACTCAGAAAATAACAAATGCTGTATTTTTGTATATCTGATTTTATGATGTGATCAAACTTGACCAGTCCATGTATATTTCTGATTTCTTTTTTGTCCCCCACTTCAGTTCAGTTCAGTTCAGTCGCTCAGTCGTGTCCGACTCTTTGTGACCCCATGAATCGCAGCACACCAGGCCTCCCTGTCCATCACCAACTCCCGGAGTTCACTCAGATTCATGTCCATCAAGTCAGTGATGCCATCCAGCCATCTCATCCTCTGTCATCCCCTTCTCCTCATGCTCCCAATCCCTCCCAGCATCAGAGTCTTTTCCAATAAGTCAACTCTTCGCATGAGGTGGCCAAAGTACTGGAGTTTCAGCTTTAGCATCATTCCTTCCAAAGAAATCCCAGGGTTGATCTCCTTCAGAATGGACTTGTTGGATCTCCTTGCAGTCCAAGGGACCCTCAAGAGTCTTCTCCAACACCACAGTTCAGAAGCATCAATTCTTCGGTGCTCAGGTTTCTTCACAGTCCAACTCTCACATCCATACATGACCACTGGAAAAACCATAGCCTTGACTAGACGGACCTTGACTAGACGGACCTTAGTCGGCAAAATAATGTCTCTGCTTTTCAATATGCTATCTAGGTTGGTCATAACTTTTCTTTCAAGGAGTAAGCGTCTTTTAATTTCATGGCTGCAGTCACCATCTGCACTGATTTTGGAGCCCAAAAAAATTAAGTCTGACACTGTTTCCACTGTTTCCCCATCTATTTCCCATGAAGTGATGGGACCGGATGCCATGATCTTCATTTTCTGAATGTTGAGCTTTAAGCCAACTTTTTCAGTCTCCTCTTTCACTTTCATCAAGAGGCTTTTTAGTTCCTTTTCACTTTCTGCCATAAGGGTGGCATCATCTGCATATCTGAGGTGATTGATATTTCTCCCGGCAATCTTGATTCCAGCTTGTGTTTCTTCCAGTCCAGTGTTTCTCATGATGTACTCTGCATAGAAGTTAAATAAGCAGGGTGACAATATACAGCCTTGACATACTCCTTTTCCTATTTGGAACCAGTCTGTTGTTCCATGTCCAGTTCTAACTGTTGCTTCCTGACCTGCATACAGATTTCTCAAGAGGCAGGTCAGGTGGTCTGGTATTCCCATCTCTTTCAGAATTTTCCACAGTTTATTGTGATCCACACAATGACTGTCTTTTATTTTTGGGGGCTCCAAAATCACTGCAGATGGTGACTGCAGCCATGAAATTAAAAGACGCTTACTCCTTGAAAGAAAAGTTATGACCAACCTAGATAGCATATTGAAAAGCAGAGACATTATTTTGCCGACTAAGGTCCGTCTAGTCAAGGTCCGTCTAGTCAAGGCTATGGTTTTTCCAGTGGAAAAAGCAATATAGATGTTTCCATTGTGAGGCAAAGTGTTTTGGAAAACCAAAGGATATGTTGTACAGAAGTATTTCTAAGGTGTATAAGTTCCTAATCAACAGGTGATGAAGGTGAAAGAATGATATTAAATAAGGAAAAAGCTGATACATGAAACGTGTGTAAGGGGATCATACAGTTCTATTAAATGTGATTTGACATCTTGCAGAGGCCTCTGGCCCTGTGCAGAAAGAACTACCACAGTCTTTCAAAGAGCAACATGAGGATATAATAACCTTATTTTGCCACTTCCTTCTTCATGGAAACTTTATTCTCACTGGCCCTCTTCAAACTCTGCTGTCCAGCAAATTATGATAAAGGGCAGGAGCTATTTAACAGCTATTCCCCATTCAGATCAGAGAAGGCAGTGGCAACCCACTCCAGTACTCTTGCCTGGAAAATCCCATGGATGGAGGAGCCTGGTAGGCTAAGAGTCGGACACAGCTGAAGCGACTTAGCAGCAGTAGTAGCCCCATTCAGATGTCTGAGGGTGTGAGATCTAACTTCGGTGAGCTTTGTTTCTCTTAACACTCCATGTGTTTCTAGATCTCATAATTGCTAATAAAAGCCTGCCGATGATAAGTCCACGTCAGTCTAATTATTCTTTTTTTAGTTATCTGTTCCCCAGCCAGGGATTATTCCCCTTGGAAGTGAGAGTACAGAGTCCTAATCACTGGACCACCAGGGAATCCCCTCATTACCTTTGATTTCTACAGTTTAACTTCAGTGTGCCTTCCTGTTGATTTGTTCCTATTTTTCCTCATGAAGATTCTTTGTTGTTTTTCAATCTTAGGATTCATGGTTAGGAGAGTTCTCCTCTGTCACCTTTTTGGATATTGCTTTTCTCTCATTCTCTCTACTTCCTCCCCCTTTCTTACTGGGTTTATATTGGAGCTTCTCATTCTGTTTTTCATATTTCTTAGATACTCTTTGATATATTGTGTTTTTTTTTCCCTCTGTGCCACCTTCTGGATGATTTTTTTCACATCATCTCTTGTTTCCTCTTTTTTTCATAATGTCTGGTGAAATACTATTTATATTTTATGGCAGGACAAGAAAAAAGTAAACATAAACTTTTCTGTGTGTTTGTTTGGCCCTTCTCACTCCCACTGTGCAGTGCGGATTTGCATTACACATTAACCAGGGTTCCGCAAAGATGGGATGCCAGCAGTGTAACTTCTTAGAAGAACAGTGTCCTTTCTCAGCTCTGTAGGGAGCTTGCTTGCTGCTTGCTCTATGTGCTACCCTGGCTATGTATGCTTAGTGAAGTTTATCTGGAATATCAGCATATCATGTTGATATACAGTCTTTTGTCTCAAAAATGTATATGACATGCCTTCAACTTCTAACAAATGGAACAGTTCTCAAAGTTTTCTGTGAATCTGCTTCCCGGGTTATAATCCTCTATTTGGCTTGAATAAAATTCCCTTTATTTCTTCGTGATAGTTGAAGTTTCATTGACATGTCTTTTTACCCCCTTCCTTAGAGTTTCACTTCTTTTCTGAGAAGAACATAACTAGACTTTATTTTTTTTATTTTATTTTTTAATTTTTATATTTACTTTATTTTGCTTTACAATACTGTATTGGTTTTGCCATACACTGACATGAATCAGCCACGGGTGTACATGAGTTCCCAATCCTGAACCCCCCTCCCACCTCCCACCCCATATCATCTCTCTGGATCATCCCCGTGCACCAGTCCCAAGCATCCTGTATCCTGTATCGAACATAGACTGGCACTTCGTTTCTTACCTGATAGTATACATGTTTCAATGCCATTCTCCCAAATCATCCCACCCTCTCCCCATAACTAGACTTTAATATAGCTCGGTCACCTCAGTGTCTGGCTATTTGTCATATGTATTATTTGTTGGATCTACTGCTCTTCTCTGATATTATTGTTTTCCATCTAATTTTTGATTCTGAGTTAGAGTTATTTACTGTGTGATTTCTGTGTACTCTGGCTTATTAAGATGTCCTTATAGAATTATTTCTGATTTGGATTTTGTCACCTTGTGTGCTGAGTCGCTTCCATCGTCTCCAACTCTTTGTGATCCAATGGACCATAGCCCACCAGGGTCCTCTGTCTATGGGATTCTCCAGGCAAGAATACTGGAGTTGGTTGCCATTTCCTCCTCCAGGGAATCTTCCTGACCCAGGGACTGAACCTGAATATCTTGTGTCTCTCGTGTTGGCAGGCAGATTCTTCACCACTAGTGCCACCTGGGAAGCCCAGTGAGAATGTGTACCTACAACCCCTGCCTGCAGAGACTGGGTTCAGATCGTCTCTTGCTGACTCTTCCACCCATCAGTTCAGTTCAGTTCAGTCGCTCAGTCGTGTCCGACTCTTTGCGACCCCATGAATTGCAGCACGCCAGGCCTGCCTGTCCATCACCAACTCCTGGAGTTCACTCAGACTCATGTCCATTGAGTCAGTGATGCCATCCAGCCATCTCATCCACTGTCATACCCCTCTCCTCCTGCCCCCAATCCCTGCCAGCATCAGAGTCTTTTCCAATGAGTCAGCTGTTCTCATGAGGTGGCCAAAGTACTGGAGTTTGAGCTTCAGCATCGTTCCTTCCAAAGAAATCCCAGGGCTGATCTCCTTTAGAATGGACTGGTTGGATCTCATTGCAGTCCAAGGGACTCTCAAGAGTCTTCTCCAACACCACAGTTCAAAAGCATCAATTCTTTGGCGCTCAGCCTTCTTCACAGTCCAACTCTCACATCCATACATGACCACAGGAAAAACCATAGCTTTGACTAGACAGACCTTTGTTGGCAAAGTAATATCTCTGCTTTTCAATATGCTATCTAAGTTGGTCATAACTTTTGTTCCAAGGAGTACGTGTCTTTTAATTTCATGGCTGCAGTCACCATCTGCACTGATTTTGGAGCCCAAAAATATAAAGTTTGACACTGTTTCCACTGTTTCCGCATCTATTTGCCATGAAGTGATGGGACCAGATGCTATGATCTTTGTTTTCTGAATGCTGAGTTTTAAGCCAAAATTTTCAGTCTCCTCTTTCACTTTCATCAAGAGGCTTTTTAGCTCCTCTTCACTTTCTGCCATAAGGGTGGTGTCATCTGCATATCCGAGGTTATTGATATTTCTCCTGTTACTCTTGATTCCAGTTTGTGCTTCTTCCAGCCCAGCGTTTCTCATGATGTACTCTGCATAGAAGTTAAATAAGCAGGGTGACAATATACAGCCTTGACGTACTCCTTTTCCTATTTGGAACCAGTCTGTTGTTCCATGTCCAGTTCTAACTGTTGCTTCCTGACCTGCATATAGGTTTCTCAAGAGGCAGGTCAGGTGGTCTGGTATTCTCATCTCTTTCAGAATTTTCCACAGTTGATTGTGATCCACACAATCAAAGGCTTTGGCATAGTCAATAAAGCAGAAATAGATGTTTTTCTGGAACTCTCTTGCTTTTTCCGTGATCCAGTGGATGTTGGCAATTTGATCTCTGGTTCCTCTGCCTTTTCTAAATGAAGCTTGAACATCTGGAAGTTCACGGTTCATGTATTGCTGAAGCCTGGCTTGGAGAATTTTGAGCATTACTTTACTAGCATGTGAGATGAGTGCAATTGTGTGGTAGTTTGAGCAATCTTTGGCATTGTCTTTCTTTGGGATTGGAATGAAAACTGACCTTTTCCAGTCCTGTGGCCGCTGCTGAGTTTTCCAAATTTGCTGTCATATTGAATGCAGCATTTTCACAGCATCATCTTCAGGATTTGAAATAGCTCAACTGGAATTCCATCACCTCCACTAGCTTTGTTCATAGTGATGCTTCCTAAGGCCCACTTGACTTCACATTCCAGGATGTCTGGCTCTAGATGAGTAATCATACCATCGTGATTATCCGCGTCATGAAGATCTTTTTTGTATAGTTCTTCTGTGTATTCTTGCCACCTCTTCTTAATATCTTCTGCTTCTGTTAGGTCCATACCATTTCTGTCCTTTATAGAGCCCATCTTTGCATGAAATGTTCCCTTGGTGTCTCTGATTTTCTTGAAGAGATCTCTAGTCTTTCCCATTCTGTTGTTTTCCTCTATTTCTTTGCATTGATCGCTGAGGAAGGCTTTCTTATCTCTTCTTGCTATTCTTTGGAACTCTGCATTCAGATGCTTGTATCTTTCCTTTTCTCCTTTGCTTTTCACTTCTCTTCTTTTCACAGGTATTTGTAAGGCCTCCTCAGACAGCCATTTTGCTCTTTTGCATTTCTTTTCCATGGGGATGGTTTCGATCCCTGTCTCCTGTACAATGTCACGAACCTCTGTCCATAGTTCATCAGGCACTCTGTCTATCAGATCTAGTCCCTTAAATCTATTTCTCACTTCCACTGTATAACCATAAGGGATTTGATTTGGGTCATACCTGAATGGTCTAGTGGTTTTCCCTACTTTCTTCAATTTAAGTCTGAATTTGGCAATAAGGAGTTCATGATCTGAGCCACAGTCAGCTCCTGGTCTTGTTTTTGTTGACTGTATAGAGCTTCTCCATCTTTGGCTACAAAGAATATAATCAATCTGATTTCGGTGTTGACCATCTGGTGATGTCCATGTGTAGAGTCTTTTCTTGTGTTGTTGGAAGAGGGTGTTAGCTATGACCAGTGCATTTTCTTGGCAAAACTCTTATTAGCCTTTGCCCTGCTTCATTCCGCATTCCAAGGCCAAATTTGCCTGTTACTCCAGGTGTTTCTTGACTTCCTACTTTTGCATTCCAGTCCCCTATAATGAAAATTATACATGGACTGTGCTTCCATCCATAGCACAGCCTATTAGCCTGTTTCTACGCATGTCTCTACACACACCAGCAGGTGGGGTTTTTCTTGTTTCACAGGCAGAACAGCTTTTCCCAGTGCCAGCTTTCTTCAGAGAGCTCATTTCTGTTCTGACCTGTTCAGGTGTTTGTGTATGTGCTGTTGGTCTCAGGTCCTCTGTTCCCATGGGCTTTTCTACCCTGACCCCTTGTGCGAATATCCAGTTCTGATCCTTGAGGGCCATTTGATTTTAACTCATGATCATCACTATTCTAGCTTGGTGTTTCTCTCCATTTATTAGCACCTGGAAATTTATAGGTGGAACTTGTAAAGAGAAAGTCCAGGAAAATGATCTTTAGCTGGTAAATAAGTGGATTGGAAATTTTAAAAATAAAACCAATCTCATTTCACTGCACTTCTGATATTACTTATTATATCAGATTTAACTTCACCTAGTTAATAGTCTACTAATTTGTAAGCTTTGTTTAAGCTTGCATAGCCTTTTTTTTTTTTTTTTTTTTTTTGCTGTGTGGCACAGGTAACCTTAATTTCCCAATCAGGGACTGAACCCATGACCCCTTCAGTGGAAGCGTGAAGCCCTAACCACTGGACTGCCAAGAAATTCCCTAGATTATTTTTTTTAAGTTGAACTTATTCGCTGTTTGGTTTCATAGAACCGCATAATTTCCAGGTGGAAGGGTAGGTACCCTAGTGAAAGCATAACGTGGTAGGAAAGATAGGGCTGTAGCATTCAGGCACATCAGGGTTCACATGCTGGCTTTAGCACTTACTGTTACCTAACCTTGGGTAATTTACTCGTCTCTCAACACTTTGGTTTCTCCATTAGAAAGGTGAATACAGTAATACTCATCTAATATTACTGCTGAGAGGATTAAAAGTGATCATAGCAATTAACAGTAATTGAGTATTTATGATGTACTCAACACTCGGCCAGGTGCTTTGATGGATTATCTCTTTTAATGTAGGTGAAATTTTTAGTCCAGTGCCCGGCAGACTGCAAATGTTTAATAAATGTGGCTATTAGTCTCACATACGTTACCTCATCCTAGCCAGGCTTTGATCCTATGACACCCTTCACCTCACTCCACCCTTACTGTTAGTCAACAAGCTTCTGCTTAAAGAGAGCAGTCAGAATTCCAGCGTTGGAGTCAGACTCAGTGGATTCAAATCTGCCACTTTCTTGCTCTCTGACATTGGGTAAATATATCTGTGAAATGAGGAAAATAGTAGTTTCTTCCAGGGTAATTTTAAGGTAAATTTGGAAAGACCCTGATGCTCGGAAAGATTGAAGGCAGAAGGAGAAGGGGGTGGCAGAAGATGAGATGGTTAGATAGCATCACCAATTCAATGGACAAGAATCTGAGCAAACTCCAGCAAATAGTGAAGGACAGGGAAGCCTAACATGCTGCAATCCATGGGATCGCAAAAGTCAAACATGACTTAGAGACTGAACAATTTTGAGGCTCAAATGAGTTAATGCATGCAAAGCACTTAGAATAGTGCCTGGTACATTGTAAATCCTCAGCCAGTATTTACTACTACTGGAAATTTGTTATCATCTTGAACTTATTTTGTTTCAGAAGCGTTCATACTCACCCTCACTTTTACTCTTTTTTTTTTCATCCATAATATGAAGGAACTATTCAGCCAGTAAATGAGAGTGGGGCATGAAGAAGGGATGAAACAGAGATACCATGGTGAGATTCTATGCAAACTCAGTAGGTGACCTCTGAAGGAGGAAGCATTGACTAGGATGACTTTGCACACAGTGAGACTCCAGCAGTTGGGGTTACAAGCTAAGGAATGAATGTGTAGGGGCTTGATCCCACCTGAGGACTCATAGAAATCACACTTGGAGATCAAGAAAAACTCAGAAGGAGGGTTATAGTGAGCTTTGGTCCAGTTGTGTCTTCCTGAAACTGATCCTCTGCATTCCTGTTAAAGTGCTCTGAATGGATGCAAATGCGACCATACCTCTTTATATTTTAAAATAATGTGTGCTCTACCCACCCTTCCCCTATTGATTTATCAAGGTCCTTCATGATCTGGCCTTTGTTGTTTCTCTCATGTCTCTATTACATTATATGCCAATAAATAGGCTGTTTTTTGATTCATGCCTTTGCTCAAATGTATCCCTTTCCTGAAAGACAGTGTTTCTTTTCCTTTTTTTACTTTCTATCTCTTTAAAATATTTGGGACCTTTGAAAGCATCTATCTTAATCTATCTCTTCATTGAAGGGGAGGGGGAAAATGGCAGTATATTAGATCAAGTTTGCACATTTTACTAGAATTGGTCAGTTGAAGCCTGAAGCAGATTGTGATAAAGATACATGCCATATTCCCTAGAGTAACCAGTAAGAAAAAGCTCAAACAATAGCTTAAGAATTAACAAATGAATTAAAATGGCACATTGAAGAGTATTGGTTTAATGCAAAAGAAGGCAGTAAAGTTGGAACAGAGGAACAAAAATGACACAAGGCATAAAGATACAAATAGGAAAATAGCAGGCATAAATCTAACCAAGCAAATAAGTATATTAAATGTAAGTGGATTAAGCACTTCAATTAGAAAGTAAAGATATAAAATAAAGAAATCAGATCCAACTACATACTGTCTATAAGACATACATTTTGGATTCATAGATTTAATAGATTGGAAGTAAAATGACACAAAAAGTGGCTATAAGAAAATTGGAGTGGCTATAATATCAGAAAACATATTTTGTCTGATAGACTTTAAGACCAAAATAAGTTACTGTAAAAGGAAAGTAGATATGCTATAATGATAAAATGATTAGTCCATCAGGAAGATAATTATAAACAAATATGCATTTAACAAGAGAGCTCCAAATATATGAAGGAAAAACTGAGAGAATTGAAGAAAAGAATAATTCAACAGTAATAACTGGAGATTTTAATATCCTATTCTCAAAAACTAAAATAATAAGTAGACAGAAAATCAAATCAGCAAGGTTAGAATCTTAAACATTATCAACCAACTTGACCTAAGGGGAAATCTAAAGATTTCCATCAAGCTGAAGTAAAATAATCCTTATAAATTTATTGAGACTAATTTTATACAACTCATTAAAAAGAGGCCAAATGAACCAACTAAAAATGAATAGAAGAATTGGTATACTTGGCAGTTACCTAGAAATTTAAACAAATTTACCATATAATCCAACAATTCTACTCCTAGATATTACCCAGAAAACTGAAAACTTTGCTTCATACAAAGACCAGCATGTGAATGTTCATAGCAGCATTATTCAGAATAGCCAAAGCATGGAAACCACCTGAAAATTCATTAGTTGGTGAATGGGTAAACATGATGTGTTTATCCATATGATGGAATACTATTCAGCAGTGAATAGTCTGCTGATACATGCTACAGCATGGCTGAACCTCAGAAACATCCTGCTATGTGAAAGAAACACAAAGACTGCATGTTGTATGATTCCATTTACGTGAAATGTTTCAGGAAGGCAAATTTACAGAGACAGAGCAGATCCATGATTGCCGAGGGCTGAGGATGGGGCTGGTATATATCAAAGGGAACAAGGGAAATTTTTAGGGTGATGGTAATATTCTAAAACTGAATTGTGATTGTTGAAATATTTAGTACACTGACTAAAAATCATTAACTTGTACTGTTTAAATTGGGTGAATTTTGGACTTCCCTTGCAGTCCAATGGTTAAGACTTTGTCTTCCAATGCAGGGAGTACAGGTTCGATCCCTGGTAAGGGAGCTAAAATCCCATGAAAAAATTAAACATGTAAAACAGAAGCAATCTTATAACAAATTCAATAAAAACTTTAAAAGTGGTCCACATTAAAAAAATGTTTTAAAAAATTAGAGAAAAAAATTTTAATGGATGAATTTATGTAAATTATACCTCAAAGTTGTTACATAATTACATGTAATAACTTGTTACTTTCTAGTATATTAGAAATAATATTGACAATAATAATGATACTGAGCTCTTGCTAAGTGCCAGGCACTGTTTTAAGCACTTTAGTTAGTCCTCACAACAATCTATGAAATAAATTTTATTATTCCACTTATACAGGCTTCCCTGGTGGCTCAGATGGTAAAGAATCAGCCTGCAGTGCAGAAGACCCAGGTTCAGTCCCTGGGGCCAGAAGATCCCCTGGCAAAGGGAATGGGTACCCACTCTAGTATTCTTGCCTAGAGAATCCCATGGATAGAGAAGCTTGGCAGGCTCTAGCTCATGCGGTCACAAAGAGTGAGACGTGACTAAGCACATACCACATTCCATTTATAAATGAAGAAACTGAGGCCCACATAAGTAACTTGCCAAGGTCATGCAGCAAATAAATAGGTGAGCCAGGACTGAAATCTAAGCAACTTGTTCCAGGAGTTGTACTCTCATAAATCTACTAAGGCAAATCAAATTTTGATGCTTTTTCAAAATATTTATTTATTTTTATTTTTGGCTGTGCTAGGTCTTTGTTGCTATGCGAGCTTTTCTCTAGTTGCAGTGAACAAGGGTTACTTTCTAGCTGTGGTGTGCAGGCTTTTCGTTGCATGGCTTCTCTTGTTGCAGAGTACAGACTCTAGGTGATGGGGCTTCAGTGGGTGTGGCACATGGCTTAGTAGTTGTGGCTGCCTGAGCTCTAGAGCACAGGCTCAGTAGTAGTGGTGCAGTGGCTCAGGTGCTCCGAGGCATGTGGGATCTTCCCGGACCAGGGGTTGAAGTCTTGTCTCCTGCACTGGCAGGTGGATTCTTTACCACTGAGCCACCAGGGAAGCCCCTTGATGATGTTTTTTAAGTTCTAGTGAAGCAGCATCATTGTGAATCTCCCCTGAAGTTGAAAAATATATAATATACCAAATTTGACAGTACGAAGCAGGGAAGGAAATGTTATTTTTCAATTTAGGATAACAGTAAAATTGTTCCATCAGATTTCTAGAGAAGAGATGAAGAATAGTTTCCATTTTCTTTTTTTTCTATCTGTGTGGCAGGAAGCAAAACATTGAACAGGTAATGGGATTTAGAACTGAAATAACTGAGATTTGATCTCTGATTCTGTTACTTAAGTTATACAGCCTGGAGCCTCATTTTTCTTATATAGAAAGGTAGATTTAAATGCCTACACTTCAGGATTGTATGTATTAAATACAGTCTGATTTAATGTGCATGATATCTTAGCATGATGTCTTGCTTGTAGAAGACACTAAAGAAGCGGGAGCTTTCTACAGTCATCAGTATCAGGTGTATTTTCATACATTAGGGCCAGTCCTGACTTTTAGAAAAGGTCCGGGTAATTCTCTAGGACTTCTTAACAAGATTAAAGCTGAAGGAGAATGAAGAGCAATTTAGAACTTACTGATGGCTTGCTTGCTTTCTTAATTTATATTTCCCCTAGATCAGTCTATTAAAATATAGAATTAAGAAATATTTCTTCCTTGTGCGGCAATCTTACCTAGAACTCTTACTTCAATCTTTTTTTCCCCGTTCTGGACTCTAACTAGATTCTAGCCCCGGCCTCTGAGTGGTATTATTTCACTGTGATCTCCATGTACCTTGGAGAAGTATGATCAGCACCTCCTCCGAAGTGTGGCTATTGTCAGAACCCCCCATCAGAGTTCTAATAGGAAGAAGAAAAATGGCTAGAAAGAGGTCTTGTTGCCTCGCCCAGGTGAGTTCTGTGGGACCTGGAGATTACCTGATATCCTGCTGAACAACTCTCTGGGGGACCGAAGGCCCTGGTCACACAAGTTACTGAGAACCTTTTTAGTATATATATATGAGAATTTTTTTTTTAATCAGTGGCCACTGACCTGAGTGAATCTAAGGGGAAGAAAACATTTATTAAGGTATAACTATTTTATAGCATATTTTTTCTTAAAGACAGAAATAGAAAACGTTCAACTCACCGCCTCAGTGGACGTGAATCTGAGCAAACTCTGGGGGACAGTGAAGAACAAAGGAGCCTGACGTCTGCAGTCCCGTCTGTGGGGTCACAGAGTCAGACAGGACTTTGCGACTGAATAACAAAAGCTCTAGTTAAGTGAGTTCCTGGTGGCTCAGACAGTAAAGCGTCTGTCTACAATGCGGGAGACCCGGGTTCGATCTCTGGGTCAGGAAGATCCCCTGGAGAAGGAAATGGCAATCCACTCCAGAACTATTGCCTGGAAAATCCCATGGACAGAGGAGCCTGGTAGGCTACAGTCCATGGGGTCGCAAAGAGTTGGACACGACTGAGCGACCTCACTTCACTTCTAGTTAAGTGAAAGATTCTGTCCACTAGGTGTCGCTGTTGCGCTTGACAGATCAAACGGTCTATAACACTCAAGTTGGTTTTTTTTTTTTTTTTGGTCTTAAAAGGCCTATTTCCTTCTTTTTCTTTCAAGCATTAGAAGATACCACCGGACGACCCAGACTAATTTGATCTCAGGATAATTTCCTAATTATCAGGAAGGATAATCAGGAAGCAGTTTCTTGTACAGAATTTAGGATTTGTCCGGAAGGTCTGGAAGCATCCAGCATCTGCTGAGGAATGACAATTTTCAAAGTCCCATCCAGGAAAGAACTTTTAATTTTCCTGTTAGCCTGCTCGTTTGGGGGCAAGTTTATTTTGACGAACGCCTTAATTCTTTATGACCTGTGTCGTGTATGCAACCCAAGACAGGCGTTCTTCTGACGATAGAAGTCAGAAGTCGGAACATCGCTCCCATATTCTTTCCTTCTTTCCCATCCAAACCTCTTTTATGATCTAAGTCCTCAAAGCATAAAGTACAGTCATATTTCCATTTTTAAATCAAAACACTAGGGACTTCCCTGGTGGTCCAGTGGCTGAGACTCCACGACCCCAGTGCAGGGGGCCCAAGTTCAATCCCTAGTCAGAGAACCAGTTCCTGCGTGCTGCAGCTAAGACCTGGTGAAGCCAAATAAATTAAAAGAATTTTTTAAGATAATAAAAACAAAATTATAACACTAAACATTTCTCTAGTCAGGATTTACAAAGATGATTCAGATTTTTTCTTCATTTCTCTTTCCCTGTTGTGTTTATTAACAAAACAGAAACAAAAATCCTACTAGTGTATGGTTTTTGAGCCCATGAGTGTTCCCTTATCACTGAAGTTGTGCTCAGATACAACAGATGGACTCACAGTAGGATATGGCATACGCTGCACAGGGAGAAAAGAGGCAAAGGCTATCAACACTTCCAAAACAAAGAAAGAGAGGAAGAGCTAAAGGGAGAAAGAGGCAATAGTGACAGTTCTTGATTGCTGCTCTCTGGCACCATGTGGCTCATTAAAGTGTTTTGAGGAGAAAGTTAAGCTCCTGGAAAGGAGCCACTCATCTATGTAAGTGTCACTTTAACCGTCTTTTCATTTAAGAACTTCTATACTTGCCGTTGTACAATTTCAGTACAAATGAAGAGTGATGGGAAAGTGACTTTAGAACTTCAATCAAACTTATTTTCCAGCTGCAGAAGATTGAGGAGGTAGAAGTTTAGGAAGATATTCTCCATGACTGGTCTTTCCTTTGCCAATTTCTTCCTACCCGAAGAATGATTCAAATTAATGAGTTAGGTTAACATTGTTTGATTTTTTGAAATCGGTTTTTGTTTCATAAAGTTCTATAATTTTCACATCATGTGAATTAAATGAAATGACTTACTGTCAGTATTCTGAGATGAGAACTGTAAAGTACTGCATTGAATACTTTATAGTCAGACCTGAGTTTCAGTCTCAGCTTTTTCACTTACTGGTTGCGTTATCTTGGACACACATTATTTTTATTTATTTGTTTGTTTGTTTATTTTGGTCACACCACACAGCTTGCAGGATCTTAGTTCCCCAACCAAACACATTATGACTTGCTTTATGGTGATCATTTGCTCTAATGCAGTATTTGTTTTATTGTGGTGGTCCAAAACTGAACTCATGACATCTCTGAGATGTTCCTGTATCTGTTTGAGTCTCTGCTTTCAATTCTTTTGCATATATATTTCCTAGGAGTGGAATTCCTGGGTCATGTACAGTTTTGTGTTTAAACTTCTGAGAAACTGACCAAATTGTTTGTCACTCTTTTTTAAAAAAAATATTTATTTGGCTGTGCCGGATGTCAGTTGCAGCACATGGGATCTTTGATCTTTGTTGTAGCATGTGAGACCTTTAGTTGGGGCATTTGAACTCTTAGTTGCAACATGTAGGATTTAGTTCCCTGACCAGAGACTGAACGCAGGCCCCCTGCAATGGTAGTGTGGACTACCAGGGAAGTCCCTCCCTTTAACTTTTTAATCTAGCTTCTATAATTCAAAATTTGACACATGATCAAAATGCAATTAATTGAAAATAAACAATGAAATATAGCACCCTGAAATACTCTGTATTCATTTTATATATATATATATGTATATAATATTAATCTAAAAATGCACTTGTTTAGGAACATTTTCACAATGGTGGAGTAAGAACATGAAAATCTGCTCATTCACAAAAGCAAGAGATCATGTTAGTGTGAGTGTTAGTCATTCAGTTGTGTCCAACTCTTTGTGACCCCATGGACTGTAGCCTGCCAGGTTCCTCTCTCCATGGAATTCACCTGGCAAGAATACTGGAGTGGGTTGTCATTTTCTTCTCCAGGGACTCTTTCCAACCCAGGAATCAAACCTGGGTCTCCTGCATTGCAGGTAGATTCTTTGCCATTGAAACTAGCAGAGAAGCCCCAAAGCAAGAGAACAATGACAAAAAATTGTCAAAATCAACTTATTCAGAACTCTAGAAATGAACAAAAGGGTTGCAATGTTCTAGGATCGTTTATTCAAGAAAAATGGCTAAATATCAATAAGAACAGTGAGCTTTGTGTCTGTTAGTGTGCCCTATTCCCATGCCTCTCCCCCCAATTCCAGGATAGTCTTAGAAACCATTGGAAAAAAAAAAAGAAACCATTGGGTTCACAGCTATGATAGATGTGGAAATCAGAAGCCTGGTAGCCACTGGTGGAGAGGGGCAGAATGGATTCGACACTCCTACTCTTTCCATCCCCAGATAATTGTCGCTATTTGACCTTTTAGCTCCTTGAAAAGCTCTATTATCAAAGTTAGTCTTTATTTGACCTGCATCAGAGCTTACTCTGTGTGAATAGCCTTGTTATTATAGGACATTTGCCAAAAACAAGCCATGTCAGTTGTTTACCACTGCAGGTGCATGAGGCAGTTATATTAGTTGGAGATACTAAAGACCTTGACCAAAAAAATTAAAAGGAAAAAATATAAAATGAGATGTCTGTGTTACAAAGGTTCCACATATTCCAGGAAATCTGGAAGGTCCTGTGCAGGTGGAGTGCTCTGCTCATGTTCAAGAAAGAGCTGAGAAAGGCATAATTTCTCACCTCCGACTGACCTTGAGACTCTGCACGAGAAGAAAATGAAGGTGAAGGCATAGTTGTAAGCTACCTGCCTACAGCATTGAAAACATACCCCAAAACATGCACAGAGTTGTGTTTAGACTGAAATTTATAACTTTATACATCTATACTAAAGTAGAAGAAAGAATTTAAATCAATAAATTAACCATACACTATAGGAAACTAAAAGAGAAGAGCAAGCCAAAACTAAAGCAAGCAAAAGGAAGGAAACAAAAAGATAAGAGTGTAAATAAATGAAATAGAGAATTAAAAAATACATTAAAAACCCAACAAAGCTAGAAGCTGGTTTCTTGAAAAAAAATGAACAAAATTGACAAACTTTTAAGTAGCTGACAAAGCAAAAAAGAAGACCCAAATTACTAAAGTCATAAATGAAAAGAAAATGTCACTACTGACCTTGCAAATAAAAGGATTATGGGGATTCTGTGAAGAGTAGTATGCTAGCAAATTGAAGTAGGCAAATTCCTAGAAGGACAAAGCTACCAAGTGGACTCCAGAAGGAACAGAAAATTTGGATAGACTTAACAATCGGCGAGATTGAATTACTAACCAAAACTCTTCCCAGAAATGAAGGTCCATGCCCCAGTGTCTTCACTGCTGAATTTTACCAAACCTCTAAAGAATTAATAGCCATCCTTCACAAACTGTTCCAAAAAAGTAACAGAGCCAGGAATGCTTTCTTTCTAACTCATTCTGTGAAACCTGTATGACTGATACCAAGACCAAACAAAGACACCACAAGGAAAGAAAACTACAAACCAATATTTTATGAATATTTTTAAAAATCTTATAAATATTTTTGCATCTTTAGGAAAATTGATACAAACATTCTCAAGAAAATACTAATGTATCAAATTTCATGATCAATTTATATAACAAGGGTTATGCACCACAACCACATGGAATTTATCCCAGGAAGGCAAGATTGATCTAACCTACAAAAACATCAATGTAATAAAACACATTAATAGAAGAAAGGATAAAAACACATGATCACGTCAGTAGATACAGAAGATAATTTGACAGAATCTAATATCCATTCCTGAAAAATCTCTCAGCAAATTAGGAAAAGGAGGAAACTTTCTCAGTTGGATAAGGGACACTGATGAAGAAGACTACTGCTAACATATACTCAGTGGTGAAAAACTAAATGATTTCCCTCAAGTATCAGGGACAAGACATGGATATCTGCTCTCATTACATCTTCTATCCAGCACTGCCCTGCAGTTTCTATCTAGAGCAATATGACTTTTTCTAAAAAAGTTTCAAGATTGGAAAGGAGGAAATTAAACTATTTAATGTAGGTGACATGATCTTTTATGTAGAAAATTCCATTATATCTACAAAAAGTACTGGAACTGATAAATGTGTTTAGCAAAGTTGCTGCACAAAAAATTAATATATAACACTCAAATGCATTTCTATATGTTACCAATGAAAGATCAGGGAATCCAAATTGAAAATGCCATCCTCAATGGCATCAAAAAGAATAAGATACTTGAAATAAATATAACCCCCCTAAAAGGCAAGACATACAATGGAAACTTCAAAAGGTCATTGAGAGAAATTAAAGACCAAGATAAAGGGAAAGATATCTTGGATTGATGGAATTCTTCTGTTAAGATGGCAGTACTTCTCAAATTGATGTATATATTCAATGCAATCTCAATCAAAACTTCAGCTGCCATTTTTTGTAGCATGGCGCAAGTTGATTCTAAAGTTCATATGGAAGTACAAGAGACCCGGAATATCCAAAACAATCTTGACAAAGAATAACAAAGTTGGAGGACTCACATTCCCCAATCTCAAAACTTACTATAAACGATAGTAACCAAGGTAGTGTGGAGCTGGCATAAGGATAGACTTACAGACCAATGAAATAACATTGAGAATCAGAAATAAATTCTCACATTTATGTCAATTGATTTTTGACAAGAATGTCAAGAAAATTCCATAGGAAAACAATAGTATTTTCCATGAATGGTGCTGGGATAATGGAATATCCACATATAAAAAAGTAAAGTTGAACTTCTACCATCCATAAAACTAAAGTTGAATCTGACACCATTTATAAAAATTAATCAAAAAAGAATCATCAACTTAAAATGTTTCAAATGTTAAAACAATACAGAAACTCTTTTTGAAGGAAAAAAAAGAAACTTAGAAGAAAACCTAGATGAATATCTTTTTGACTTTGAGTTAGGCAATATTTTCTTAGCTATGATACCAAAAAGAGTAAACTGTAAAAGAAAAAATAGATAACTGAACCTCATCAAAATTTAAAACTTGTGAGCTCCAAAGAACCTCATCAAGAAGGCGAAAAGACAGCCCATGGAATGGGAGAAAATATTTGCAAATTATATATTTAATAATTGTCTAGTATCCAGAATATATGAAGAACTATTACAACTCAACAACAGCAACAAAAAGAGACAGCCCAGTCAAGAAGCTGACAAAAGGTTTGAATAGTAGTGACTCAAAAAAAATATTAATACAAATAACCAATAAGCACGTGGAAGGATGCTCAATATCATTAATAATTTGAGAAATGCAAACCAAAACCAGAGTGAGATACCACTTCACACAAGGATAGCTATAATCAAAAAGATAGATAATAAGTACTGGTTAGGATGTGTACAAATTAGAACACTCATCCGTTGCTGGTGAGAATGTTAAATGGTGCAGCCACTTTGAAAAACAGTTTGGCAGTTCCCCGAATGGCTACACGCAGAGTTACCACATGATCCACTAGTCCTAGGCATACACCCAAGAAACACATGTTCACAGAAAAAATTCCAAAATTTCATAGCAGCATTATTTGTAATAACCAGAAAGTAGGAAAAAACCCAAGTGCCCATCAACAAATGAATACAGTGTATCTATTGAATATTATTTTGATGTAAAAAGGAATGGAATTCTGATACATGCTACAAAAACATGCTAAGAGAAGGAAGTCAGTCACAAAGCATTACCTATTGTATGATTTCATTTCTGTGAAATGTCCAGATGAGGAAAATTTATAAAGACAGAAAGTAGATTAGTGGTTGCCTAGGCCTGAATTTGGTCGTACTTATGAGGTTGTGGGCTGATGGCTAAAGGGTATAAGGTTTCTTTTCGAGGTTAAAAAAAAATAGTATAAAACGGATTGTGATGATACATATGCACAACTCTGTGAATATACTAAAAGTCATTGAATTGCACACACACGAAGAGGTTATCAGAACATTTTAACATTTCCCATATCTCTTCATTATTTTTCCCCATCTGTCTGGGGGAACTTAAGTCATTTCTTATATTCAAGTTATTTTTACCTTTAGATATGTCTTAAGACTTGCTAATAATATATTCTTTGTTTTGCAATTATTCATAATAATTATTGCAATATAATCTTATGATTAAATGATATTTAATTCTTAGCACCCATCCTTTGATATAGTCATCTCTCCTCTCTTTGAACCTCTATTTTGACTACTTTTCTTGGCTGACCAGAATTTTACTTGAGTATTTTTTCAGGAAGGGTTATGGGTAGTCCTTGGCTATCTAACTCTGTCTGTTATCTTCACATATGAAATGACATACTAAGTATAAAAGTCATGAGACTCAATCTCTTTCAAGTACAAAGACATTATTTCATTGCTTTCTAGTATGTAATGTCATAGAAAAAAAATCTGAGCTTAGTTTGATTATTTTTGTTGCTGGCATTTGCACTTGATTTTTTATTTAGTTTTATGCATGTATGTTTTTTTTTTCTCTATTGAAGTTCAAGATTTTCTCCAGCATGTGTGTAAATATTGATCTGTTTTTGTTAACTTTTTTCTTAAAACACATACTTCCCATTGACTTATGCAAGTAGAGAATGTTAGAATATGTTACTCATTTTCCTAAAAATCTTATTGACCATTGAAGTCATTAAGATAATATGCATTATTTTTAAAACTAATTTGAAAATAGATTTTTTTTGGAAATTTTCAATATTTAAGAAGCCACATTTTATGGGCATCATGTTCATATTATTTTATTCTTGTATTTCACAAAGATTATTATTTTTATTTACAGTAACCTGTCAATGGCAAAGAGACTTATGAATAAATGTTCAAAATAAACATCATGAAATAACAAGAAAACAAATCTACCAAATTATGAGTTTCAAGTTAATCAGATATTCTTTGCTCTAAGCTGTCAAGAGAAAGCTTTCTCAGCTTTCAACTAAAAGAAAGAGGAGCAAAAATAGGGAGGGAAGAAGGATGGAAAATAAGAAGTCAAACAGAAAGAGAGGCAAAGAGAGTCAGAGAGAAAGCATAAAAATTACCCCATGAACAAAATAGACCAAAGATTCAGAACAAAGGAGACACACACACACACACACACACACACACACACACACAGCCCCCAAGAAAGAGGAGAAAATTTTTAAGTTATAAGGACTCAGTATAGGAGAAAACTACAATGGTGGTAGATTTAGAAAACAGAATAAAAAGAAAAAATTAAGGAAACAAGAAAAATTGTTCAGAGAAAGATTAATAGTAATTTTTTAATTGGTACAAAAATTTATTCTGTTTTCATTGTATTATGCAGTGAAATTCAAAATAGGTAATTGCTCATCAAATCAACTGGAAATTTTAATTAAAATGCTAACCATATTCCTAACTTTGTAATTTGTCTAATCCTTGAAGTTTGGAAAGTTCTCTTCTGAATCCAAAAGTCATAATAATCCACCAAGGAAAAATTATTTTAGATTGCAGCTAAGAAGTCGAGAACACAATTACCACAAGAAGAGTGTCAGATTTGGTATATTCTCCATCTCTGCTTCACAGTATTTGTTATCACAGAAAAGAAATGGCCAGAAGAAAACCATAATTATTAATAAGTTAGTGTTGGCAACTTAAAATACACCAAAGTAGGAAAATCTCATTGGTTAATAATAATGTGCATATTGTATCTATTTTAACCTCTGATTGAACAAAAGGAGAGAAAATAAAGGTACCAAGGCCTGTTGCTGTTGGAATTTAAACTGTTTAGAATAAATGTCAATTGAATTCTATATAGCACTCCAGAGATAAGGCTTTAATAGTAATTTCACCCCTGCTCCCAACCTATTGAGACAGTAAAAAGTTCACATGTAGACTTTAAACATTAAAAGCACTAACAGTTATGATAGTCTGAGATACGACTTGGCATGAAATCCCAATGAGTAGAGCGTTTTATTTCATTTAGGTAAAAGTGAACAAAGAAGTTTAGGCAATGCAGCTAGTTTAAAAACAAAAGGAAAATGATGCTTTATGGGTTCATTTGGTGTGTGAAAATTCACTGAACCATGTAGTTATGATATGTTTTTTTGCATGTTGTTAAGAAAAAGTTATCTCTGAATCAATTCATACGTCATAAAATGCTCTTTCATTAGTATTAACATTTGTAAATATCCACATATATATTTTGTTCTACCAATATGAAGGAGGAAGACTACACAGATATGATCACAGTCTTCATGTACTTTTCTTTCTCAAATAGATAACATATGTGAAGACAGACATATAACAGACCGACCCTCAGTGAGCTGACCACTGATGGACAGCAGTATCACCTCTCTTTGTTTATGATAAAGTCCCAGCCAAGTGCCAGAACCTCTTCTTTAATAGCATCTGTTTATTCTGTCCTTGAACCATTGTCCATAGATCATTTAGAAGCTGTATCTGTCCAGCGTCTCAATTCCCTTTCCAAACCTCATCAAATTAATAACTCCTTATTAATGGTATACAATGTGTATTGTACTCTTCCCTATTCCTTTAACTTAATGTTTCTAAAACTTCAGTCTTTCATTTACGATCATCACAATTTTCACAGTGTCATCATACCAACTGGGCTGTTATTTTTTAAATAATTTGAAGTTGACTCATATTCCTTTCATTGTAATGCCTACTTTAACCTAGTCCTAAACACTATTATCCATGGAATTGTTGATTTTTTTTTAATAGTGTGTTTGTGTATCATCAACTAAAATAATCACGTAAACCCCCAGTGGCATGCTAACTGCACTTGAATAACCACAGCATTCTTGGAGTCAGCTTAGTTATCACCTAGTAAGAATGATAAGTGTACCAACATAGAATCTTGCCCTACAGAACATAAGCTGCTTTATCTCCTATCTCAAAAGGTAGTCTTATTTTTTTGTAATCTCTAGTAAATAGACACATTCCAAGATGTGCATAATGAAGAATATTTAAGGAACTCTTTTGAATCTTAGTTTAACATGCTGATTAGTTTCACAGATTAAAAAATTCTTTTCAGAAAAATCATCTGTGGATTTTTTTTTGTTTAAAATTCTTTAGATTGGTTTGGTTATAACTGAAGTTTACTGTGGTAATAATGACACATAAATCACTGTCTCTTAATTCTTATCATATAGAATGATGAAAGTCAAACTCAGAACTTGTGGAATTTAAATAATAGGTAAAGGAAAAAATTGGACCTAGAGAAAAAATAAGGCTCTTTGTTCATTTGTTCTGACTCTTGAGTGCATATTATATGCCTGCCATCTTTCTACATGCTGAATGTGCATCAATAAAGAAGTTTTAATAGACAAAAATACCATGATCATGCATACATAATAATTGTAATACCAAGTTTTATAGAAAAGTTTTAAAGTACATGTTTAACTTTGAGATAACTCCTACTGAGATATTCCTATCAGTGTTTTCTAGTATCTCATTTCTTATTATCCTCATTTTCAAAATCTCTAAATATTCTAATTACTATTTTAATTCATATTTATAATCTTTTTGTTAAAAGTTATTTATTCTCAACATTTGCATATTATAAAAATTTGATACATAAAAGTTTAGACAATAACATAAGACTTTATTCTTCCATTTGTTCAGACTAAAAACATCAGTGTTATTATTCCTTTCACTTTCTATGCCTCGCCATTTTTGCAGTATCATCACACCAACTGTGTCATTATTTTAAAAAATATTTTAAAGTTAGCTCATTTTCCTTTCATCCTAATACCTACTGGATTCCTATCCTTCACCAATACCCCTCAAATTTTGTTGCTTGTACCTTCAAAATGTATCCAGAGTTCTACCACTTTTCTTGTCATTTCCACTACCACAATCTTAGTCTAAGACATCATCATCTATTACATAAATTATTGCAGTAGCCTCGCAGTGGATCTGCCAGCTTCTGTTCTTACTTTCCACCCTCCACATTCTACCTCAACAAAGCACCCAGGAAAATCCAGTTACAATGTGAGTCATATAATATTGTTCCTCTGCCCAAAGCACTACAATGAATTGTCATCTTACACTAAATAAAAGTCAGAATTCTTTTTCCTTTTTTTACTTATTGAAGTATAGTTGATGTACAGTATTATATGATACAGGTGTACAATATAGTGATTCACAATTTTTTAGGGGAGGGCATGGGTTGAAGGCAATGGCACCCCACTCCAGTACTCTTGCCTGGAAAATCCCATGGATGGAGGAGCCTAGAAAGCTCCATGGGGTCGCTGAGGTTTGGACACGACTAAGTGACTTCACTTTCACTTTTCACTTTCATGCATTGGAGAAGGAAATGGCAACCCACTCCAGTTTTCTTGCCTGGAGAATCCTAGGGACGGGGGAGCCTGGTGGGCTGCCGTCTATGGGGTTGCACAGAGTCGGACACGACTGAAGCGACTTAGCAGCAGCAGCAGCATGGGTTGAAGGAAGGATTTATTACTTGCAACAAGTAAAGAGAACACCAGGGATCATTTCTCAAAATGTCTCCCAGAACTGCAAAACTGGGAAAGTCTTAAACTAAGGGTATGTGCATATCCATGAGAGGTGTTGAGCAGAGGAGAATTCAGCTTAGAACTGGGGCAAAGGTCAACAGAGTCCAAGCTTTAGTTGGTTGAAGTCTGGAGGGTCAACATCATCATTCCCTCCTCCACCTGGGTGGGGAGCCTTAATTCCTGGTGTCAGGACTTAACAGATGCTCAGGTTTTTGGTCTTGTTGCAGAAAGAATTCAGTGAAAGACAAAGTGATGGGTAAGAAGTGGTTTTATTTAGAGAGGTACATATTCCACAGGGCTTCCCAGGTGGCTCTTTCATAAAGAATCTGCTTGCTAAGCAGGAAACTCGGGTTCTATCACTGGGTCAAGAAGATCCCCCGAAGAAGGAAATGGCAACCCACTCTAGTACTCTTGCCTGCAAAACCCCATGGACAGAGGAGCCTGGCAGGCTATAAAACAGCTGGACACGACTTAGCGACTAAACAGCAACATGTTCCATAGACAGAATGGGGTTCATCGCAAAAGGTGAAAGTGGCCCTGAGAGAGACAGACTTCAAAGAGAGGGCATGAGTCATCTCAGAAGGCAAGAGGCCGTGACTCACAATTTTTAAAGGTTATCCTCCGCTTAGAGTTATAGAATATTGACAATTTTTCCTATGTCGTACAATACAACTTTGCAGTTTATACATATTAATAATAGTTTGTACCTCTTACTCTCCTACCCCTATATTGCCCCTCCCCTTTTCCCTCTCTCCACTGGCAACCACTAGTTTGTTCTCCATATCTGTGAGTCTGCTTCTTTTTGTTATTGTTGTTGTTTTATTAATGTTCGTTGTAGTTTTTAGATTCTACATATAAGTAGTATCATACAGTTTCTGTCTTTCTTTGGCTAGCTTACTTCGCTTGGCATAATGTCCTCCAAGTCCATCCATATTGCTGCAAATGGAAAAATTTCATTCATTTTTATGACTGAGTAGTATGTCATTTTGCGTGTGTGTGTATCTCATATCTTCTTATCCACTCATCTGTTGATGGACACTTAAGTTGCTTTCAAGTCTTGGCAGTTGCAAATTGTGCTTCTATGAACATTGAGGTTCATGAATCTTTTCAAATTATATGTATATATGTGTGTGTGTGTGTATACAGCTTATATGTAGTATAAGTTTTATATTGTCACCCTGCTTATTTAACTTATATGCAGAATACATCATGCGAAATGTTGGGCTGGATGAAGCACAAGCTGGAATCAAGATTGCCGGGAGAAATATCAATAACCTCAGATATGCAGATGACACCACCCTAATGGCGGAAAGTGAAGAACTAAAGAGCCTCTTGATGAAAGTGAAAGAGGAGAGAGAAAAAGTTTTCTTAAAACTCAACATTCAGAAAACGAAAAACATGGCATCCAGTCCCATCACTTCACGGCAAATAGACGGGGAAACAATGGTAACAGGGAGAGACTTTATTTTTCTGGGCTCCAAAATCACTGCAGATAGTGACTGCAGCCATGAAATTAAAAAACGCTTGCTCCTTGGAAGAAAAGTTATGACCAACCTAGACAGCATATTAAAAAGCAGAGACATTACTTTGATGACAAAGGTCTGTCTAGTCAATGCTATGGTTTTTCCAGTGGTCATATATGGATGTGAGAGTTGGACTATAAAGAAAGCTGAGAACCAAAGAATTGATGCTTTTGAACCGTGGTGTTGGAGAAGACTCTTGAGAGTCCCTTGGAC
Organism: Budorcas taxicolor; assembly: GCF_023091745.1. Taxonomy (NCBI): domain Eukaryota; kingdom Metazoa; phylum Chordata; class Mammalia; order Artiodactyla; family Bovidae; genus Budorcas; species Budorcas taxicolor. Next base: position 74,271,852 of record NC_068919.1, read on the forward strand.
TGCAAGGAGGTCCAACCAGTCCATCCTAAAGGAAATCAATCCTGAATATTCATTGGAAGGACTGATGCTGAAGCTGAAACTCCAATACTCTGGCCACCTAATGCGAAGAACTGACTCATTGGAAAAGACCCTGATGCTGGGAGAGATTGAAGGCAGGAGGAGAAGGGAACGACAGAGGATGAGATGGCTGGATGACATCACCGACTCAATGGACATGAGTTTGAGCAAGCTCTGAGAGTTGGTGATGGACAGGGAGGCCTCGTGTGCATCTCTCCTTGGGGTTGCAAAGAGTCGGACGTGACTGAGTGACTGAACTGAACTGAAGTGATCCAAGAATAGAATTTGGAGTCATATAGTAGCTCTACTTTTAGTTTTTTGAGAAACCGCCATACCATTTTCCACAGTGACTGCACAATTTACATTTACATTAGCAGTGTTTGAGGGTTCCCTTGTCTCCACATCCTTGCCAACATTTGTTATTTGTGGTCTTTCTCATGATAGTCATTCTGACAGGTGTGAAGTTTCACTGTGGTTTTGATTTGCGTTTCCCCTGATGGTTAGCAACATTGAGCATCTTTCATGTGCCTATTGGTCATCTGCATTTCCTCTTTGGGAAAATGTCTATTCAGTTCTTCCACCCATTTTAAAATCAGGTTGTTTGTAGAGTTCTTATTATTCTAAGAGTTTTCTATGTCTTTGTATGTAGTTACAATAAATTCAGTTTTCACGGCTAGATGATAGTCTAAGAAAATAATTCATTTCATTAATTCATTATTTCATCTATAGACATTTGGGGACCTTTCAGTTGTCTTGCAATTATAAATAATGCCCACAGTAAGAAATGGTAAGAGAAATTCTTAAGGATAGAGGAAATGATATTAGATATAATTTCAGAAGTTTGGGAAGAAATGACTAACTCTTATTTATAGTTAACTGATTTTCAACAAGGGTGCCAAAAAAATCTGGTGGGGAAAACATGTTTTTTCCCAATGAATGGTACTGGGACATTCAGATATTCATATGTAAAAGAATGAAACTGGACCCATGTATCACACTATATATGAAAATTAACTCAAAATTGATCATTGACCTAAACGTAAGAGCTAAAACTATAACTTGCTGGGAAGAAAAAAAAACCTAGATTGATATCTTCTTGGATTTAGGTTAGATGCTCGTTTCTTAATGAGACGCCAAAAACACAGCAATAAAAGGAAAAAGGGCAAATCAAACTTCATCAAAATTAAAAACTTCTGTCCTTTAAAGGAAATCATCAAAAAAAAAAAAAGAAAGAAAATATAACACATAGAATCAGAGAGAAAATATTTGCAAATCATGTATCAGATTAGGGACTTGTATTCAGAATGATTAAAAAAATTCAACTCAACAATAAAAGCACAAAAACCTTAATTTTTAAAATGAGCTAAGTATCTCAATAGACAGTCCTCCAAAAGAGACTTGCAAATGATCAGAAAGCACATAAAAGATGCTTAACATACAAATTAAAACCACAATGAAGTTTCCATTTCAACAACTGAGGCCCGAAGATTCTGGGTTCCAACCCAGTAGGAAAATTCGGCCTCTGACTGAAGAGGAGACTCATGCAATGTTTGAGAAGACAGCAAAATTCATCAGAGAGAACCTTCAGCTACTGGTCAACAGATCCTACAGCACCTACTGTTTCAGGCTGCACAATGACCGCACAGTGTACTGTGTGAATGAGATGATCTTGAAGTTGGTCCTGGGTATCTCTGGTGACAAGCTTGTTTTGCTTGGGAGGTACTTTGGAAAATTCCCTAAGACCCACAAGTTTCAGTTGGACATTACAGCTCTGGATTACCTAGCACCCTATGCCAAGAATGGGGCTTCCCATGTGGCACTAATGGTGAAGAACTCACCTACCAATGCAGGAGACATAGATGTGGGTTCAGTCCCTGGGTGGCGAAGATCTCCTGGAGGAGGGCATGGCCACCCACTCCAGTAGCTTGCCTGGAGAATCCCTATGGACAAAGGAGCCTGGCAGGCTACCGTCCATAGTCCACAGTGTCGCAAAGAGTTGGACATGACTGATCAACTTAGCACTATGCCAAGAATAAAGTGTTCCTGAAACAGAGCAATCCTTCCTGTCTGAGAACCATGAGCTGAAATCTGGACTCGGTCAAATTACTGGAAATACTTCTCAGTACTAGGGAGTCATGGGGAACTCCTTGGCAGACATCCCTTTGGCTTTTGGGGTGGCAGCAAAGTCTACACAAGACTGCAGGAGAGTAGACACCATGATTACGGTGGCATTTCATCAAGCAGACATTGGGGAGTATGTTCGGCACGAAGAGACGTTGACCTTAAACCATCACGAGGACCTGGGGCTGTGTAGAAGGGACTAACTTTGATTCCTGCGTCTGTAGACTCCAGCATCCTGTTGAATTTTGTCAACACTATGACCTGTTCAGGGACTCTGTGATTTAATATTCACTCGATCATGGACAAATGCAAGTTGGATTCTCATACAGAAATGGCTCAAAAATGGAGTTTTGGATCTTTGTGATTGTGGAATAGAATACTGTGCTTTATATTTGAATCAGAGGGTTTCTTGTATTGAGTAACAAGTTCTAAATTGTTGGCACTGAGGACAAGATGAGCTTATTATTGTTATCTGTGATAATATTTTCCAACTGATAAGAACATAATGAATTTTCTTATTTATTAATACAATGAAAGATAGATATTGGCATATCAGAATACTAGGGCATGTCTGGAATTTTACAAATGAAATTTGGATAAAATAGAGCAGTTTATTCTGATGATTTTCTATATGGTAGGTGCTGTGTGGAGTGGAAGAAAAACTTGGATTCAAACAACAGTTCTCACATCTACCAGATGTATGGCCTTAGGTGGGGCATTAAACTTTAATAAGCTTAATTTCTTCAAAAAAATAGTTAAACTGTCTTCCTAAGCATAGTTCTTAGAATTAGAAATCATAACTATAAAGCACTTAGCACAGTGCCTGGCAAATGGTAGGTGTTGAATAAATAGTAAAAATTATTTATTTCTGTGATGATTCTACTGAGTATTTCTGTTACTGAGTAGGATCTTATGAATATAATTTGATGATATCTTGACTTTTACAAGCAGTTTATCAATCTTTCTTGAATGATATGATCTCATGCTGAATGTTATTTTTATCACCCTGATTTCCTAAAACATAATTTCTCTTATAAATCTTTTGTTTTGTTTTTTAATTAAAAAAATTTTAAATTGAAGTATGGTTGATCTACAATGGTGTGTTGGTTTGGGGTGTACGGTAGGGTGATTCAGATATATGTATATACATATACATAAATATATTCTAATAAATCTTTACTTACCTGACTAAACTGGATGAAAACCACTAATCAGAGACTGAAATAATAATTCAGCTCCTCCATCCTTCCCCATGCCTTCCAAAATTATTTTTAGAATTATTAAAATATTTTTTCATTTTGATGTATGGCAAAAGCCAACACAGTACTGTAAAACAATTATCCTTCAATTAAAAATAAATACATTTTAAAAATTTTAATGAAAAACGTTACAAATTTTTTAAACTACCTGTATTGTAAGGCAGTTTCTTTAGTGAATATACTGCTTATTTTAAATTCCAAAGGTAGCGTCTCTAAAATAAAACATTTTTTAATTACCAAAAAAAAAAAACCAACCCAACTCCACAATAAAATAGGAGTTTAACTATTTCACACACTACAATAGTTAAAGTTAAAAAGATAGACAGTAATTAGTGTTGTTGAGAATATGGAAAAACTAGAACCTTTATACATTGCTGCAGGAGTGCAAAATAGTGCAGCTACTTTGGGAAAAAATTTGGAAGTTCCTCACAACTTTTAAAATACAGAGTTACTAGATAACCTACATTTCCAGACTTACTCTAATGAGAGGCCCTGACAAGTGACATATCATGAACATTATTTTCCTTATTTATAAAGTAAGAAAGGAGTCTGTTTGTTGATAATTTATTTCTTTTGTGTTTGTTGTATTTAGTTGCTCGGTCATGTCCAACTCTTTGTGGACTGTAGCCTGCCAGGCTCCTCTGTTTATGGGATTTTCCAAGCAAGAATATCAGAGTGGGTTGCCATTTCCTCTTTCCAGGAATCTTCCCAACCCAGGGAATCAAACCTGTGTCTCCTGCAATGCAGATGGATTCTTTACCCACTTAGCCATCATTTAACTTCAAACAATAACAACAAAAATAAAATCTTTGGCTTTCCATAGGAAAATGAAAAACCAGCTCACAGACTGGAAGAAAATATTTGCAAAATAGCACATAAGTTTGATAAATGGACTTTATAAAGAACTCTGACAACAGTACAAAGGCAAATAATCCAATTTAAAATGGACAAAAGATTTGAACAGACACTTCACAAAAGAAGATACACACATGCACATGTATGTTAAAGTCTAATCAGCAAATGAAGATGCTCAATATCACTAATCATCATGGAAATGCATATTAAAATCATTTAGATACTTGTCTTCACACCAAATAGAATGAATAACATTAAAAAAAATTGATGACACCAACTAAAGTAATTGGAAATCTTGTATATTGCTTGTGGAAGTGTAAAATGGTACAGTCTCTTTGAAAAACAATTTCACAATTTTTAAATATAATTAAAATAAGTATATACCTAGATATTTTCTTAAGAAGAATGGAAACATGTCCACAAAAGGACTTGTACAGAATACTTACAGTAGACTGATCTATAGTAACCCCAAGTGAAATAACCCAGTGACCATCATTGTGTGATAATTCATGCAATGGAAAATTAATTAGCAATAGAAATGAATGAACTACTGGTACATGTAAAAACACAGATGAATCTCAAACACAGTAATTTCAGGGAAAGAAGCCAACACAAAAGAATGTTTGCTGTATAATTTCATTTATATGAATTCTAGAACAGATGAAGGTAATCTACACTGATAGACGTCAGATCAGTGGTTGCCTGAAGGAAGGGATTGGCTACCAAGGGATATAGAGGAATTTTCCAGGGTTATGTAAATGTTCTGTATTTTGATTGTGGAAATGGTAGCTCAAATATATACATTCATTTAAACACATTGAACTGCACTTAAAATTTGTGCATTTTACTCTAATCCACAGCAAAGTTTATTTAAAAAATAATGCTACTAGAAATGTTTATATGAGTCATTTTTGTACCTGCCACATACATGTACATTTTTTACATGTTCTAGATATACATGGTATATACTTGGAAGTGGAAATCCTCTGAGAGTTTGCAAATTTACTGTTTTACAGGATAATGTGAAATTGATCTTAAAATTATTTTTCCAACTTACACTTTTGATTTTTTACCAACTTACACACAAGTGATTTTAACAACCTGCAATGGCAAGTGTTTCTATTGATTTACATCCTCATCAGCACTTGGTATTTTCTGATTTAAAGAATTTTCCAATCAATGACTAAAAATATTACCTGACTATGGTCTTGTTAAAATTTTTTTGTCATTATTAATAAGGTGGAACTTTTTTTTTCCATATTGATCATTTGGATTGTCTCTCCCTAAAGTTGCAGTTCAACTAGTGTGTTACTTTGTCTCATTGATTTTATAGAATTTCTACGTATATTCTGAATTCTAGATCTTTGACATGTGCTGAAAATATCTTCTTTCTGTAACTTGTCTTTTCACTCCTTTTAAAGTATCTTTTGATGAACAGTTCTTGGTTTTAATGTGGGCTTTTCTTTTCCTTTATGGTTAGTGCTTTTTAATGCCTTCTTTAAGAAATCACTCCATATCCTGAAGTTACAAAGATATTTTCTATTTTCTTTGGAAAGTTTTATAATTTTTGTTTTCCACATCTAATCTTTAATCCAGTGTCTTAGTATGGGTAAAGTGAAGCTTACTATAGAAAAGAGAACTCAAAATGGAGGGCTTAAAGAATGTAGACTTTTTTCCCTTTCAGCTTTAAAGTGGGCCTTGTCCACCATGCCCCGCTCCTTCCCTGAGCAGGCATGGAACCTACGCCCCCTGCAGTGGAAGTGCAGAGTTCTAACCACCGGGCCACCAGGGAAGTCCCAAAGTGGACATTTTAGTCTGGAGACTGGTTTTGTTTTGTGGAGTCATTGGGGGCCCAGTTTCAGACGGTGTCTCTGCCAGTGGTGCTCAGTGCCATTGCTCTGCTGTGTGTGCTCAGTTGGACCCACTCTTTGCGGCCCCATGGACTGTGCCCGCCAGGCTCCTCAGCCAGTGGAATTTTCCAGGCAAGAATACTGAAATGGGTTGCCATGCCCTTCTCCAGGGGATCTTCCCCATCTGGGGACTGAACCTGTTTGTGTTTCCTGCCTTGGCAGGCGAGTTCTTTACCACTGAGCCACTGGGAAGCCATGGCAAGATATATCCCTTCATTTTAAATCTCCTTTAAGTAGTCGCTGTAAAAAGGAGACATTGCTGCTAGGATTAAGGAACAAAATGGAAGAGATAGCATGGATAGAACCTGGGGACTTGCTGGGGGGGCTCCCACAGGCCTTACCCAGTCCCCCAGAGGAGAGAGTCCATGGCTTCGACCTCAAGGGGGCGCCATGGAGCTGGTCCTTGGATGCTGAGCACTGCTCCTGCTCAGATGTCTAGGGGGACGGTACCAAGACTGGTGTTGGGACTTCTGGTTGGAAGGTGCCAAGGCTTTGAAGCTGTGAGCAGCAATAGAAGCGGGACGCTGGAGGTACAGCTGTTCTTGTGCTGCTCAGAAGTTCTGACTGCGACTGGAAGCGGGAGGCAAGCCCCTTCTCCCTTCTCCTGCCTTCCTATCTCTGTCTCTCACGGACAAAACCTGAAAGAAATCGTTGGGCAGGGGAACAAACAGTGCTGCTATTTGTGGAAAACCTTGTACATATGTTGTTTTGTCTTTGTGGAGATATCTCCTCAGGGTAAATTCTTAGAGGGATTGTATGTCTCTTTGCTAGAGATTGCCATATTTTTCTCCATATGACGTTGACCCATTTTGTACTGTCAGCAACAACCCGTGAAAGTATTCGTGCACAGAGCCACAGGAAGAGAGTGCATTGTCAAACTTCTGAATTTTTGCCAAACTAATAGATTCTAAATGATATTACAGTATAATTTTAGTTCAGATTTCTTTTATGAAGTTGAGCATTGTCTCCTATGTTTGAGATCCCTTTATGTATCTTTTTCTGTGAATTGTCTGTTCGTGTCTCTTGGCCATGTTTGTATCGGATTTTGATAATTTTACTTGTATATATTAGGACAAATAGCCCTTTAATTTCCTGTGAGTAGTAATATTTCCTCCCAGTCTGTCATTTATCTTTTGACTTTGTTTATCAACTTAACTCCAGAAAAAAATCATGTTAGTACCATTATGAAACTGACTTATATTTATATATTAATTTTAAGGAAAATTAACATCTTAATTTTATTTGCCTTATCCAAGAACATAAGATCCTTTTCATTTGTTCAAGATTGCTATTGTGATTTCAAGAGTATTTTAAAGATTTTTCTCATATAAGTTTGCATATTTCTGGTTGCTTACTGTTTAGTATTTTAAATTTTGTTGCTTTTGTAAAGAAGGTTTACTTTTACATTGTCTTCTATCTTACTCTTTGATATGTCTGAAGGGTAATATTTTTTGTATGTTAACTTAAAATTTAGCAACCATTACTGAATCCTTTAATGTTTGTGTTAAATTCCTTGGATCTTATATGTTTATTCTAAAAACATTGGCAAGTGTAATTTAACTTCTTTATTTCCAGATTTTGTGCCTTTAATTGAATTGTTTTATTGCACTGGCTAATCTCCATTAAAGCAGTAAGTTACAGTGGAGATAGTGAGCATCTTTGTTTTGTTCTTGACCTTTAGTAGGAATGCCTCTGATGTTTCCCCAGTAACATGCTGTGATATATTTTCTTATTTTATTATGTTAGGGAGTATCCATCAATTTCTATTTTATCGAGTTCTTTTTTTAAAACAGAAGAAAAGATGTGGAATTGTATAAAAAGCGTTTTCAGCAAATGTGGAAATAATCTTAGCATTTTCCTCCTTGTATCTATTAATATGATAAATTATATTAATGGCTTCCTTAATATTGAACAATCCTTATATTCCTAGAATAAACACATCTTGGTCATAAAGTTTGAGTTTAAAAAAATTCTTTTAAGAGACTTTATTTTTTACAGCAGTTTTAGGTTCACACAATATTGAAAGGAAAGAATAGAGATTTCCCATATACTCCCTGCACCACAGACACAAAGCCTCCCCCACTATCAGCATCCTCCACCTGAGTGGGACATCTGTTACAATCAAATGAACCTACACTAACATATCATTATTGCTCAAAGTCCATAGTTAACATGAGGGTTCATTCCTGGCTTTGTACATTCTATAGGTTTGGACAAATGTGCAATGATATGTACTCACTATTATAGTATCATACAGAATAGTTTCACTGCCCAAAAATTTTATATATCACTGATTTACCCCGTCTCCTCCAATCCTTGGAAACCACCGATCCTTTTATTTTCTCCATAATTTTGCCTTTTCCAAAAGGTCATGTAGTTGGGCTTGTACAGTATGTAACCTTTTCAGATTAACTTCTTTCACTTAATAATAAACATTTAAGATTTCTCTGTGTCTTTTCTTGACTTATTAGTTTCTTTCTTTTTTAGCACTGAATAATATTCCATTGTCTGGATATATCACAGGTTATATATCCATTCACCTACTGAGGACATCTTAGTTGCCTCCATGTTTTGGCAATTATGAAAAAAGATGCTGTAAACATTTATGTGCAGATTTTTGTGTGGATATAAGTTTTCAGCCCATTTGGATACATACCAACTGGTGAATTGCATGAAGTATCTTTTTAATGTGCTTTTGTATTCTGTTGCTGATGATGCTGACTTAAAATTCTTTACATTTATATACATAAATGAGAATGGTGCAGTATTTGCCTATTTTGGAACTGATGTTATGCTGGCTTTGTAAAAACAATTGGGAATGTTTTCTTCTTTTAAAATGCTCTGAATCACTATACGTAACAATTAAATAACAGCTCTTTGTGGATTTAGAATTTCCTTGTGAAGCCATCTGGGCCTGGCACTTTTTGTGTGTCAGGAGACATTACTTTGCCGAATAAGGTCCATCTAGTCAAGGCTGTGATTTTTCCTGTGGTCATGTATGGATGTGAGAGTTGGACTGTGAAGAAAGCTGAGAGCCGAAGAATTGATGTTTTTGAACTGTGGTGTTGGAAAAGACTCCTGAGAGTTTCTTGGACTGCAAGGAGATCCAACCAGTCCATTCTGAAGGAGATCAGCCCTGGGTGTTCTTTGGAAGGATTGATGCTAAAACTGAAACTCCAGTACTTTGGCCACCTCATGTGAAGAGTTGACTCATTGGAAAAGACTCTGATGCTGGGAGGGATTGGGGTCAGGAGGAGAAGGGGACGACAGAGGATGAGATGGCTGGATGGCATCACTGACTCGATGGACGCGAGTCTGAGTGAACTCCAGGAGTTGGTGATGGACAGGGAGGCCTGGCATGCTGCAATTCATGGGGTCGCAATGAGTCGGACACGACTGAGCGACTGAACTGAACGGAACTGAACTGAGTTTTTTGATATCTTTAGTTTTTAGAATAAAACTGACTAGTGTAGGCTTCTTACCTTTACTGGGATTAATTTTGGCATATTGTAATTTGCATTAAATCTAGGTTTTCAAATGTATTTTTGCAATACTATGAAAATAATTATATCAACAACTTCAAATATGCAGATCCATCAGTTCAGTTCAGTCGCTCAGTCATGTCCGACTCTTTGTGACCCCATGGACTGCAGCATGCCAGGCCTCCCTGTCTATTACAAACTCCTGGAGTTTACTCAAACTCACGTCCATTGAGTCGGTGATGCCATCCAATCATCTCATCCTCTGTTGTCCCCTTCTCCTCCTGCCTTTAGTCTTTCCCAGCATCAGGGTCTTTTCAAATAAGTCAGTGCTTCACATCAGGTGGCCAAACTATTGGAGTTTCAGCTTCAGCATCAGTCCTTCCAATGAATATTCAGAATTGATTTCCTTTAGGATGGACTGTGGATCGCCTTACTGTCCAAGGGACTCTCAAAATTCTTCTCCAACACCACAGTTCAAAAGCATCAGTTCTTCAGCACTCAGCTTTCTTTACAGTCCAACTCTCAGATCCGTACATGACTACTGGAAAAGCCATAGCTTTGACTAGATGGACCTTTGTTGGCAAAGTAATGTCTCTGCTTTTGAATATGCTGTCTAGGTTGGTCATAACTTTTCTTCCAAGGAGCAAGCGTCTTTTAATTTCATGGCTGCAATCACCATCTGCAGTGATTTTGGAGCCCCCCAAAATAAAAGTTTGTCACTGTTTCTGTTGTTTCCCCATCTATTTGCCATGAAGTGATGGGACCGGATGCTATGATCTTAGTTTTCTGAATGTTGAGTTTTAAGCCAACTTTTTCACTCTCCTCTTTCACTTTCATCAAGAGGCTCTTTAGTTCTTTTTCACTTTCTGCCATAAGGGTGGTGTAATCTGCATATCTGAGGTTATTGATGTTTCTTCTGGCAATCTTGATTCCAGCTTGTGCTTCCAGCCCAGCGTTTCTCATGATGTATTCTGCATATAAGTTAAATAAGCAGGGTGACACTATACAGCCTTGATGTACTCCTTTCCTGATTTGGAACCAGTCTGTTGTTCCATGTCATGTCCAGTTCTAACTGTTGCTTCCTGACCTGCATACAGATTTCTCAAGAGGCAGGTCAGGTGGTCTGGTATTCCCATCTCTTCAAGAATTTTCCACAGTTGATTGTGATCCACACAGTCAAAGGCTTTGGCATAGTCAATAAAGTAGAAGTAGATGGTTTTCTGGAACTCTTGCTTTTTCGATGATCCAACAAATGTTGGCAATTTGATCTCTGGTTTCTCTGCCTTTTCTAAATCCACCTGGAACAGGTGATACCACTCTAATGGCAGAAAGTGAAGAGGAAATAAAGAGCCTCTTGATGAGGGTGAAAGAGGAGAGTGAAAAAGCTTTCTTAAAACTCAACATTCAAAACACTAAGATCTTGGCATTTGGTCCCATCACTTCATGGCAAATTGAAGGGGAAAAAGTGGAAACAGTGGCAGATTTTATTTTCTTGGGCTCCAAAATCAGTGATTACAGCCATGGACAGCGATTACAGCCATGAAATTAAAAGAGACTTGCTCCTTGAATGAAAAGCTATGACAAACCTAGACAGCATATTGTAAAGCAGAGACATCACTTTGCTGACAAAGGTCTGTATAGTCAAATCTATGGCTTTTTCAATAGTTGTGTATGGGTATGAGAATTGGACCATTAAAACTGAAGAACTGATGCTTTTGAACTGTGCTGCTGGAGAAGACTCTTGAGAGTCCCATGCACAGCAAGGAGACCAAATCAGTCAATCTTAAAGCAACCCTAAATATTCATTGGAAGGACTGATGCTGAAGCTGAAGCTCTAATACTTTGGCCACCTGATGTAAAGAGCCAACTCATGGAAAAAGACCCTGATGCTGGGAAAGATTGAGGGCAAGAGAAGGGGGCAACAGAGGATGAAAATGGAATGAGTTTGAGCAAACTCTGGGAGATGGTGAAGGATAGGGAAGCCTGGTGCGCTGCAGTCCATGGTGTCACAAAGAGTCGGACACAGCTTTGCGACTGAACACTGAATAACAATGTAAGTTTTTGTTTCTAAAACCCCTTAGATTTCTTATATTGAATGTTTATGCTTTCTTCCCTCTTTTCTGGAATAGGTTCATTACTGGTCTGTCATTAAAATATTTTTTATTTTCCAATCAGCATGTGTTGACTGTTTATTGGTCCTACTGGTTCTCTGTTTGCAACCTCATTGCTTTTATCTTTATTTTCTTCCTCTGCTTTTCTTTGCTTCAGGTTTTCATGTTAGAGATAGAATTCATTTATTCTCATTGTATAAATATTTGAAAGCTATAAAATTTTTTCTAATCACTAACTTGTTTTTTATAGATTCTGATATTATTGTTTCTATTAGCATTATTTTTTGGAAATGATTTGAGTTTATGTTGTACTTTACCCTTTTCTAACACTTCTTTAATAGTATACTTTAAAATATTCACATGGGAAAGACTGTTTTCTGATTTTGTTATCAATTTTTAGTTTTATTATGGTATTTATTGCCATTATTGTCTAACCTAAATACTATTTGCATGATTTTTACTTTTTTCTACTATTGAGGAGTTCTTTGTGACATAATACAAAGCCAGTTTTCATGACTGAGTCTATATGTGCTTTAAAAAAGTATATTTTCTATTTTTGAGGTTAAATTTGAATATGTCAATAATGCCTACCTTATTTATTACATTGTTTAGCTTTTCAATATCTGTGCTTAATTTGCTCCATTAGACTTGTCTTTCCTTGAGAGAGATATATTAATGTCTTTTATTTTATTTATTTTTAATTGTGAGCTGAGTGGTGTGACTAATTTGATGCTGTGCTTTTGAGAGTAAAACAAAAAAGATGTACAACAGGATTTCTCTAAATGATACCTTTATTTCTGCTGAAAACTTTTCTAGGTTCTAATCCAGGAATTGCTACTACTAGTTTTATGCCATTAGGGAAATCTTTTTCTCTAGAGGCTCAGTCTTCTTTTATGTAAAATGAGGTGAGCTATAGCATATTTTTTTAACCCAATACTTTGCTTTGCCAGTTCGATAAAAGTGCTTTTGAAATAGTACCTCTCTAAGTCCCACTGTTATTTACTAAAGTTATTGTAATCATAGCTATCATTTGTTGAGTGCCTACTGCATGCAAGCTTCCATGCTTAGCACTTTACATAAACAACTTCACTGGATCATAGCACATTTGTTTTTTCTTCAAACTCTAGAATATTGAATAGGGAGAAATTCTATTGACTGGCTCACTATTTTAGGAGACTGTCTATTGCATACCTTGGCAGAACACACTTGCATGTTGTTGGAAACACCTTTCTACTTGAAGCAGGACAATGGTCAGAAAGATCAGGTTGGTCCAGGGAGCAATTAGCCAACATTTATTTGTTAGTTTCCGGATTTGGCAGGAAACAAGACCAGAATGAGATAAGGAGCTCAGGCCTTTACAGGGTGTGATTGGACTCTTAAACAAAGAGAAACAGAGCCCTTTTCCTGGCCAGCTATTTTCATCCCAGGCTTACACATGTGCTTCTAGTGTGGTAAAAATACTGTAGCAAAAGATTGGTCCTTGCAGTGGGCAGAGTTAACATCTTAACAAATTGTTTAGTTATATATCAATCTCCTGATATCTTTAGTGGTAACACTGTTAATAAGATAGAAGTAAGTGGTAACATTGTCTTACCCTGCCTTAGTGTAATATCTGCCTCTTGGCCTAGAGATACTTTGTGTTGTTCTTAAATTCACTTAACCATCAGGCCAATCATTTAGCATCATGATCTGCTATTGCCATCATGTTGATAAATACATGTAGAGACTCAGTTACTAATAAACTTGTATTCCTCCTTGAAAAATGTGGATGCAGCCCATAATCCTTCTCAACCTGTTACCCAAGTACCAGCCTAGAATTTACTTCCGGTATAAAATCTGTTGCCTTTCTTATTCAGGCACTCTGGATGCAAAGACAAGGGACTCACAGTCTAGTGTGGGGTGCAAAATGTAAACAATAACTCTCCTTCAAAGAGGAGTCACTGCCTAACTTAGAGAGAGGTGACTAGTTCCTTTAATGGCATCAGGATGTCCAACTCACTTGAATGCCTCAGATCAAGTTTTCTGTCTTGCTCTGTTCAATGTGCCAGCATATTTTGAATGTCTGCCTCAGTAGTTCTCACCACATGCCACAGCATGTTTGTGTGCCTAGTTACAGATGTGCTTTGTTTGATCAATTTGCAAAACCTGTGCTTCCCACAGTTGGAGCTAGCAAAGTCTCTCAGGTGGGCTGTTGAGGTGGGTGGATCTTTTCCTATAAATATTAAGGCCTGATGTAAATAATAGCTAAGACACATGACATGACATCATGCTGTGTTATTGTACGGTATCTGTGTTTCGGTGCATGGGAGAATGTGGGCATAGCTGGGTTCATGGCAGCCCTTATTCTACCAGTCAGAGATATAAGCATATGAGCCATCCGTTCACACACCTAGTATTATATTTCGAAACAGCCAGATGTGTCTCTGTATGGCTTAGCATTACATTTTATTTTTGTTTCAAAATGTGGAGGACCTGTCTCAGTGCTCTTGCCCTTAGTCTAATTTGTGGATTTAAAAGTATATATTAATATCTAAATTGGCATGGCTAGGAGATGCTACAGGTAATAAAAGGCTCTAATTGGGGGTTCAGTTCAGTTCAGTTGCTCAGTCGTGTCCGACTCTTTGAGACCCCACGAATCACAGCATGCCAGGCCTCCCTGTCCGTCACCATCACCCGGAATTCACTCAGACTCACGTCCATCGAGTCCTCACGGACTCGTCATCCAGCCATCTCATCCTGGGTCGTCCCCTTCTCCTCCTGCCCCCAATCTCTCCCAGCATCAGAGTCTTTTCCAATGAGTCAACTCTTCACATGAGGTGGCCAAAGTACTGGAGCTTCAGCTTTAGCATCATTCCTTCCAAAGAAATCCCAGGGTTGATCTCCTTCAGAATGGACTGGTCGGATCTCCTTGCAGTCCAAGGGACCCTCAAGAGTCTTCTCCAACACCACAGTTCAAACGCATCTCTGAAAACATTTTGAGACACTTTATTCTGGATTATTTTAAGTGCACTGGATACAGTATGGAATATGGAACAACAGTCCTTTCACTTTGAGGACTTTTAATCTAGATCCCTGGAAGGGAACAATAATGAAGAAGTTATCTTCCCCAGAGACTGTTTCCGTGATGATTTTGCAGCATTTATTATAAAAGAAGCAATTAACATAAGATAGAAACAAATTGAATAGAAGAGAGAAGGAAAATAGCAGACAATGCTTTGTGGACAATTTCATTAATCCTGGAGACCTGCTCCACCCCAAGGTGGATTTGCATGTATTACATCAGGCGAAATGGTGCTACAGGAAAGATACACCAGGACAAAAAAAAAATCTTCTTGTTATATAGACCACTGCTGTGAACCAAGGCATTAATAATAAATAATGCAGACCTATATAGTCCAAGAAGAGAAGTGATACTATCAGAACTATTATTTTGGAATACGAGGATTGGTAGTGTGCTGTAGATTGTGCAGTAAATTGGTAGTATGCCTTTTTTTTAAGAGTTAAGCTATTATCAAAATAATGTGCTTTTAAAATAACTTACCCAAATCACCCTGCTACAGAGGTACAGCTGTTTGAAATAACTGTCCCAAATTGTGGGTGGGGTTTTCAGCTAATTTTTTCCATGTTAACTGAATGCATTATCAAACCTCTTAATCTCTGCTTCTTACCATTTAGTTTGGGTCATAAGCACCAAATTTAACTAAGTAATCCAAGCAAGTAATCCAAACCATATAATACATATGAACTTGGACTTCTTATAAAAAAATAAATTCGCAACACAAACTCCAAGTAGAGAAATACTTTAAAGTCACTGCTTCTTCGTGTGATGATAGGGAGTTGATAGGATACCTTTCATTTAGGACCTCCAGTGCCTTAGTAATAACACTATAACAGCAGCACAGGAGGTAAGAGGGAGTCAACTGACATCATCCTGAGTCCAAAGGCATTGAGTAATTTGCTGGAAAATTAAACTGACACTTGCAGTTTGGATTCCCGAGGATTCAGTGTCGACTGAGTATCAGACCGGAGAGTTATGTATCGGTGTAAGGTTGAGGCTGTTCTCCACTCCCCAGCTTCCAGGAAGGAGGGACCCTGCATTCTGCATTAAAAACAAGCGCCTCATCTTCCCGCCAGGTGACACTGAGGTCTGGACCACGCTATAGGAAATAACTGAACCAGATCTTAAAGGCCATCTAATCCAAATTTCTCGTTTTACAAAGGGTCCATAAACGTTTACGGATTTGATCAAGGTCTGGTAGCTAATTCGCAGATCTGCTTTTCTTACCTCCACTTCCAAGACCTAGGAGTCCGAGAATGTTAGAGAAGTTTCTAGCTGAAATCGACCCGAAAAGCTTATCTGAGGGAGTGTGTGACATTCTCCCCACCCTCGGTGGTGGTTAACCTGCATTCTGAGTTAGCGTCTCCCTCAGAGCCACTCTGATGTTCCAGAACGTGGAAGGAAAGTTGCCCGTCCTGGGCTGCGGCAGGGCGTGCGGGGGGAGGTGGCTGCTCCTCCTCCGGCGCTCGCGGGCGGGCTCGGCACTGGCCACCGAGCGGCGAGAGCGGGACTCGGCGGCGGGCGGGGAAGGCGCGGGGCGTGGTTTGCAGCTTTCCGAGCGCCAAGGAGCCGAGCGCGCTCTGGTGCGCCCCGAGCCTTCCGCTGGACCAAAGAAGCGAGCGGCAGACCGAGCGAAAGGCGCGATCGAAGGAGCAAGGCGAGCGGGGCGCTGACCCGGGCTTGGCCGCAGCCCGCGGCCTCTCCGGGCCGGCAGCGGGTGAGCGCGGGGGCGGCGGCGGCGGGGCCCCCGCACCCCGGTGCGCCCCAGAGGGAGCGGACTGGGGCGAAGAGGGAGGAAGAACGGGAGGGAGGGAAAGGGGCGGGGGCCAGGGAGAGCCAGGTCCCTGAGCTGAGGGAGAGGGCGGCAAGAGACGGGACCCGACCCACTGCGGGGGTCCGAAGCGGGCCCCGGGAAACTTTGCCCGGCTGGGAAGAGCGGGGTGCGTGGAGGGCGCCGCAAACTTGTCAGCGGGCGGGGCGCTCCGGGGATTGGAGCGAGCGCCAGCGGGTGGCGTTTGTCTCTCCGGCTTCTTTGTGTCACCTCCGGTCCCCAGCCCGCCGGTCCGCCCGCCTGGGAAAGGGGCTGCGCGGGGGGCTCGGCCCCGATCCACCCGCCGCCCCCGTCGGTCCCAGGCCGGGGGACCTAGCAGTCGGCTGATTGTTTTCGTTCCTCGCGTCACGCTTGGGCGGGAAAGATTTTGAACGCAGCGTGAGCTAGAAGGCAGAGAGCAGCGGCGCGGGGATTGCCAGACAGGGGGGCGGCGCGAGGCTCGCCCAGGGTCCCCCAAGACTGGCGGGCGGGGATCCGCCGGCCCCCGCACTCGAGGAACCGCGGCGGCCGAGCGCCTCCGCGGCGTGGGCCGCTCGAACGGCTCGGCTTGTATATTCCGAAAAGATTGCCTGGGGTCTTTGTTGTCTGAAATTGCCTTGCGCGTCTGACGGTAGCACCTTCTCCTTCTGAGGTTGTTTTTCTTCTGTTAAAAAAAAGAGTGAGGGGAGACTTGTGTGAAATCAGTGCTATTCCAAACAACGTTAACCACCCTCTTTGATGGAGGTTGAGGAGTCCTGTGTAACCTTTGCCTTTGTGGGCGCCTGTTATTTCCGAAAGTTATTATTTTCCTCTTCCCTAGTGAAAGGGAGCGTCTGAGCGAGATGCCAGCAGGCACGATTGTGTACATGCACCGGCAAGTCAGAGCCAAACCCAGGAGGTTCTTTCCAGCCGCTCTAAACTTTGGCATCGCCTTTTTTTAAAAAGTTTGATTTCAAACAGCTTTCACCTGCTTTTCTAAAAGTTCCAGCGCTTCGAAGAACTCCTTGCAGATATTTTGTGGTTGTGCTGGGATGAGTTCGACCACTTTTAGGGTTGGGGTTAAACACCCGAACCACACCTGGCCCGTTCACCACTCAGGTCCTTGCCCTTGAGCCGTTGTAAACATCATCGGGGTGAGTCTTCACCTTTTATGAGATGGAACATTTGGTGTGTTTTTATACTTTAATGCATGACTCTTTCTTTCCTTACCTTTCCTTTCTGGAAAAGTCTCTTGAGACTCTCCCGGACTCTTCTTGAGATAATTAACTGATTGGCCTTAGCTGTGCCATTACACCCCCCCACCCCCGGAAGCACCCGAGGGAGAAGAGAACAGGTGTAATCCTCATTAAGTTTTTTTTTTTTTTTTCCCCCGCGGTGAAGATTCTGGAGATGTCAAAATAAGCAAAAAATGTAAATCCTGAGTTTTCTGTCCATATATTTAAGTTCACGAGCTCTATTTGAAGTCACAAAAATCAAAATCAAACCAGCTTAACCTTGGCTCAGCTTAACCTTGTACGTTGATTGTTTTTGTTTTTTTAATCATTTGAATAAGTTTACCCAGTTAGAAATTTTACAAGCATTTCAGTGCGTTAGTCCTAAGTGTGTTTGCAGGATATTGCAGTATGCTTAAAGAACTGAGTTATAGTGGGATTATTCTTGGGTCATGCCCTTAATAGTACATCAGAGTTTAATATAAAGCTCAAAACCAGGGTCAGGTCTTGATAAGTAAGGGATGGTATTAAAGGCAGTTACTTCATTTGTCGTTACTCATATGCTTTAACTATAAACTTTCAGTAGTTTCACAAAATTATTCTTTCATTTACTCAAATGAATGCTTACCTGTGCCAGCCACTGTGCTGGACTCTGGAGTTTCAAATAATGCTAACCATTTATGGAATACTGATTTTGTACCAGTAAATGCTTCACATAGATTACCTCATCCATCCAATAAATATTTATTGAGTGCTTTCAGTGTATTGTGGTAGGTACTGGAGTTATAACAATGCACAGGACAGCTGTGGTTCCCGCCTTTATCTTAGTTGGTGGGGAGGATAGGCAGAACATAAAAGACATCACGAAACTCATAGTAGTTTTTAAAATGTAAATCAGATCACACCACTTCCCTTCTGTGTAAAACCCTCCAGTGGCCTTAGTCTCCCTGAGTGAAAGGCAAAGGCTGGTCAGTGGCCTCGGTGTTTATCCCATGTGACCCTCCCCGCCCAGTCCTGTCTCCTTGATTTTGTCTGCTGTTCTTCTTTTCCCTCATACTTCTATAGCCAAACTAGCTTCCTAGCTATCTATGGGCTGTCACACTTGCTGTTTCCTCTGCCTGGAATGCCCCGCCATACCTATATGGTTCTTTCTCTGATCTCCCTCACTTCTTTACTCAGTTATATTATGAACCTTCACTGAACCCCAGATTTAAAATCATAGCCCACTTGTAACTCCCTTACTCTCCTTTCATAACTGATTTTCCCCCCTCCATTTCATCATCTAACTAACATACATTTCCCCCGCTCCATATCATCATCTAACTAACATACTCTGTATTTTATTTCTCTGCTTATGTTCTGTCTTACCCCACTAGATTGCACACCTCCTCAGAGCTATTGTATTCCCTGCTGCATCCTCAGAGTCAGCACCTGGCACACAGTAGGGACTCAAACTATTTGTTGAATGGAAATAAGAAAACCACAGGGTGCAGAGACACAGAGTAACCAAGAGTTCCTAAGTGAATAGTAAGAAGTCTTCTCCTTGAAGGTGACATGTAAGCTGAGACAAGTAGCATGTAAGTGTATTGTGGGTGAGGAGGTGAGGAGAGGATAGAGGCATGGAAGAAGGGTCGGGAAAGAGCTTGGTGGTGCATGGATTGACTGGACCTGAGAGAAGGTCTTGAGGCTGAGCACTGTCAACTGCAGGGAGAGAACTCAAGGGAAAAAGAATGGTAATCAAATGATGGCAGAGGTTGAGATGGTTGGATGGCATCACTGACTCAATGGACATGAATTTGAGCAAACTCGATAGTGAAGGACAGGGAAGCCTAGCGTGCTGCAATCTGTGGGGTCGCAAAGAATGGGACACGGCTTAGTGCCTGAACAACAACAATAGCAGCAATCAGATGACAGGTCACGGAAGGCCTCATTGGCGAAGGTTTGGATACATTCACAGTGAATTCTCATATATACCCTATTGGCCCTATGTTATAGTTAATACAATTGAAGGAACTTTCAGAGGCTACCCAGTAGCTGAATGGCACAGCCTAGGATAGATAGGAAAACAGGTTCTCAGATCCCACTTATATTTAACCACCATGTATACGTGTGTGTGCTTGTGTGTGTGCGTGCATGCACGCGCTCCGTCTGGATTGTAGCCTGCCAAGTTTCTCTCTGCATGGAATTTTCCAGGCAAGAATCCTGGAGTGGGTTGTCATTTCCTTCTCCAGGGGATCTTCTCGACCCGGGGATCTAACCCGCGTGTCTTGCATCTCCTGCATTGGCAGGCAGATTCTTTACCACTAGTACCACCTGGGAAGCCCCATTTAGCCACTACACCAGCATCAAAAGACATAGTATTCTGTCTTTTGTATTCTGTATTCTGATAGAGCTGTTTGTCTAGTGAAGACAAGCCATTGCAATACACATATGGCAGTGCTAGAAAAGATGTATTCCCAGGGACCCTGGGAGGAGGAAAGCATCCAATTCTGCCTAGGAATGGGACGAGACAAATTGGAAAAAAATGAAGTTATTTTTCCTTTTTTATAATTATGAGATGTTTCAGATTCGCTCTAATTAAAAAATAATCTTAATATCATTCAAACGTATAGCCCATTCTTCACGCTTTACTGTGTGCTCACTGTTGTATTGCTGTTTTTGCTTTTGCATTTTCCAATGACCTGGGTTATGCGCCCCCATTCCTCCTGCTGCTGCTGCTGCTAAGTCGCTTCAGTCGTGTCCGACTCTGTGCGACCCCATAGACGGCAGCCCACCAGGCTCCCCCGTCCCTGGGATTCTCCAGGCAAGAACACTGGAGTGGGTTGCCATTTCCTTCTCCAATGCATGAAAGTGAAAAGTGAAAGTGAAGTCACTCAGTCATGTCTAACTCTTCCCGACCCCATGGACTGCAGCCTACCAGGCTCCTCCGTCCATGGGCTTGTCCAGGCAAGAGTACTGGAGTGGAGTGCCATCACCTTCTCCAGCCCCCATTCCTACTTTCACCAAATTAAGAATTGTGTCTGTAATAGTGTAAAATCAGTTATGTTTAAAGCTTGTAATTCTTTGTGAAGTTGCAGGTTAAGTACTGTTTTGATTGTTATCTTAAACTCTGTCCTTTCTGTTTTTTGTGTGATAATTTTAAAAACAGTTTCATTGAGTGTAATTGACATACAGTAAGCTGCATAAATTTAGTGTTAAATTTGATAAGTTTCTGACTTATTTGTAGACCTATGAATCATCTTTCCCTTTGGTCCCCTCCTATACCCTGTTACCTTCTTTCCCAACCAGTGATAGCTCTGACTCTATGGATTAGTTTGTATTTTCAGAGTTTTATTTGCATTTAACCATATAATATGTTTTCTCTTTTGTCTAGGTTCTTTCACTTAGTATAATTGTTTTGAGATTCATCTATGTTGTTCTGTGTATCAGTAGTTGATTACTTTTTATTGCTGAATGGTGTTCTGCTGTATGAATATACACCAGTTTATTTGTCCATTCACCCATTGATAAACATTTTTTTTTTTTTTTGCTATTTTTTGGATGTTAAAAATAAAGCTGCTGTAAACACATTATATTCAGTCTTTATATGGACATCTGCTTTCATTTTCCCTGGGTAAATGTCTAGGAGTAGAATGGCTCGATTATATGGTAGGCGTATGTTTAACTTATAAAGAAACTTCCATACTTTCCCAGACATTCCCAAAGTAGTGTGTGAGGGTTCCAGTGCTGTGCATCCTTGCCAGCACTTGGCGTGGTTAAGCTGTCATAGCCATTCTATTAGATGTGTAGTGGTATCTCATTGTGTTTTAATTTGTATTTCCCTGATGACTAACGATGTGCTTATTTACCATCCATATTATATCTTTTTTTTCGCTGAAGTTTCTGTTTGCATTCTTTTGTTCATTCTTCGTTGGATTGGTTGCTTCCTTATTGAGTTTTGAGTTTTTTATATATTCTGGATACAAGCTCTGTATCAGATATGTGATTTACAAATATTTCCTTTCAATCTGTTGCTCATCTTACATTCTCTTAACAGATCTATGAAGATCAGGAGTTTTAATAAAGTCTGATTTATCAATTCTTTTATGAAATTACACTTTTGGTGTTATACCTAATCTTTGCCTCGCTCAAGATCACAAAGATTTTTTTCCTAAGAGTTATAAAACTTGTAGAAAAACTATAAAAGAATATAAAACCATAAATTTTATGGAGTGGAATATGGGTTGAATTTTACTACTGCCACTGGAACACTTGACAGGTTTTGGAGATGAGATAATGTCTGGAGACAATGTCTTGGGATAGGGGTGGGCAGGCACTTGCTATTGGCATCTAGTGGGTCAAGGCCAGGGATACTGCTAAAGATCTGCAGTGAACAGGAGAGATCATCTCAACAAAGACTCATTCAGCCAGAATGTCAGGAGTGTCAAGGTAAAGAAACCAAAGGCTGTTTTACTGACCTTCTCAATGTTTCGGCTATTAGTTTTCTTTATATTTTCTATCTTCTATTTAATTGATTTTCACTCTGATCTTTATTATTATTTCTTTTCTGTGTGCTTGAAAAGGATGTTTTGTATGTGCTTGAACACAATATTTATTCTGATTATTCCATGTCAAGAGAGCATACCATCAACATAGCATCGTTATTGATGCTAACCTTGATTACTTAGCTGAGGCAGTGCTTGTCAGGTTTCCCTGCCATAAAGTTGCTCTTTTCTCTGCATTCTGTCCTGAACTTTTTGAGATGGAATTTACTATGTGTAGCCCACATTTAAGAAGTGGAGAGTTATGCTTCTCCATGTGACAATCTCTGACTTTTAATTCTGGTATTTAGACCATTTATATTTAAAGTGATTATTGACTATAGTTCACTTTAAATGTGTAATTTTGTTTTTGTTACATGTTTTTCTTATCTTTATTTCCTTTTTTCTCTTTTTCTGTCTTTGGGTTAATTGAATTTATTATCATTATAATTTATTTATTTATTTTTTGCTTATTAGCTAACAGTCCTTTTTTTTTTTTTTTTTCAATTTGACTCTTGGGAATCTTAGTTCCCTGACCAGGGATTGAACCAATGCCCTCAGCAGTGAAAGCGTGGAGTCCTAACCCCTGGAGTGCCAGGGAATTCCCTAGCTATCATTCTTTATTTTGTTATTTTAGTGTTTGCTTTGGGTTGATAAACTTATCACAGTTTACCTTCAGGTGTTGTATTATACCACCCCATTTACAGTCATGTACCTCATGAGAGCCTTGTAATAGTTAATTCCCATTTCTCTATGTTAACCTATGTGATATTGTCATACATTTAACTTTTTGTCTTTTATTGATCCCACACTACATTACTCTTTTTTGTTTGAACAGTCAATTATTTTTTAAAGGAATCTAAAACCCCAAACATCATATATTACCCATGTTTTACACAGGTTATATTCTTTATTTTGCTATCATCATGTGAAAATAAATAAATTATATATATTGAGGTTATTGGATTCATCTTTATGAATATGTATATATTCTAACTTGTAATTTTAGTGTAAACATTAAAGTAGTAGTGAAATTTAGAAATCAGAGCATAGTTCATTTTCTTAAACTCAATTACTGAGTTGTCATTGAGCTGATCATTGCTGTAATAGATACTTCAGGACACTGTGGGGTCTGAGAAGATTCAGAACACCTGGACTTGGAGATCTCTGTGCAGGTATTGATGAGTGTGCTGTCTTTTCTTTTCTTACGGCAACAGTAGAAAAAGGGAAATTTCAGGAGTGAGTCCTCCCATGCTGACATTATTCAGACCCTGAGAAACTTTCAAAGCATTTCTTTCTTCCGATGGTATATGAGGTAAAAAGCACTTGGTTATAGCTGCTTGGGTCAGAGTAACATATTTGGCAAAGTGACCCTGAAGCTTCTGCTTGTCAGTGTCCATATTTGATTGAAAACTCCAATCTGAGATGTAGTTCTTAGAACTCGCCAAAATTTGCTATTTGTTGCTCTGGTTTTAGGTAATTTTTAGTCTTCCTTTATCAGTGAGGATGGAGTGGATACCCTCTCCATCTGGGTATGTGTAAATGTACTCCTATTCTGAAGGTTAATACATTGACAAACACTCAACTATAAATGAGTGGGAAAACTTAATTCATCCAGCAAATTAACTTACTTTGTAAATGTTTGTTGAATCTGGGCTCTGGCACATTGATGAAAATTTATGTCTCCTGCCCTTTGAAAGCCAACTCTCTTTTAAGAAAAGGGCCCATAAGCACAGGAGCATGGATTCCAATGTGGTAATTGGTGATCACTGCAATGGAGATACGAACTAGGCAATGGGTGCAAGCTTAGAGCAGTGGTTCTCAAAGTGTGGTCCAGGGACCAGTAGCATCAAACCTATTGGGTTGGAAATGTAGAGGGTGAGGCCCAGCGATCTGTGTTTAACAAGTCTTCCAAGTGATTCTGATGCATGCACAAGATTGTGAACCATTGGCACAGAGGATTAGATGATCTCTGAGATTTTTTTTCCCTGGGTCCTAGTTTCTACAAATATGATTTAGAAATGTGATATTTACCATGTGGTACTTTAAGAACTATTTTGACGCTAATGGACTGTCAAACGTGAATTGTTATGTGGGTAAAACAGAGATCCAAAATGGTAAAGTTTTGTCTGACACTGGAGCAAAAGTAAACTAGATTTTAGAACACTTTATTATGAAAAATTTTAAATATATTCAAAAGCAGAGATAATAGTGAAATGAACTCCTATGTAAACATTCCCTAGAGTCACTCAGTCATGTCTGACTCTTTGCGACCCCATGGACTGCAGCACACCAGGCTTCCCTGTCCATCACCAACTCCCGGAGCTTGCTCAAACTCATGTCCATCAAGTCAGTGATGCCATCCAACCATCTTATCCTCTGTCGTCCCCTTCTCCCACCTTCAATCTTTCCCAGCATCAGGGTCTTTTCCAACAAGTTGGTTCTTTGCATCAGAACCAAAGTATTGGAGCTTTAGCATTGGTCCTTCCAGTGAATACTCAGGACTGATCTCCTTTAGGATGGACTAGTTGGATCTCCTTGCAGTCCAAGGAGTCTTCGTCAATGCCACAGTTCAAAAGCATCCATTCTTTGGTGCTCAGCTTTCTTTATGGTCCAACTCTCACATCCATACACGACTACTGGAAAAACCATAGCTTTGACTAGACAGACCTTTGTCAGCAAAGTAATGTCTCTGCTTTTTAACATGCTGTCTGGTGATTTTGAAGCCCTCCAAAATAAAGTCTGTCACTGTTTCCATTGTTTCCCCATCTATTTGCCGTGAAGTGATGGGACCTGATGCCATGATGTTTGTTTTTTGAATGTTGAGTTTTAAGCCAACTTTTTTTCTCTCCTCTTTCACTTTCAGCAAGAGGCTCTTCAGTTCCTCTTCACTTTCTGCCATTAGGGTGGTGTCATCTGCATATCTGAGGTTATTGATATTTCTCCCGGCAATCTTGATTCTGGCTTGCGCTACACACAGTCTCCTTATCAAGGTTAGAGATAACCTGTTTAGTTAGAGCTCAGGCTATGAGATAGTTCATGTTTTGAGAAAGGGAACAGAATTAACTTACACAGATACACTACCTGTTTTCTCCCACTTTGACTTTGGAGGACTAATGGTAGTATTCTGAGGAAAAGCCGATTGTAATACACCTGAGCTCTTCAGGTTTGAGTGATATGTTAATTAATGGATCAGACTGTAGGAGTTTGGGGCTTCCTAGGTTGTTCAGTCGGAGAAGGCAATGGCACCCCACTCCAGTACTCTTGCCTGGAAAATCCCATGGATGGAGGAGCCTGGTAGGCTGCAGTCCATGGGGTCACTGAGAGTTGGACACTACTCAGTGACTTCACTTTCACTTTTCACTTTCCTGCATTGGAGAAGGAAATGGCAACCCACTCCAGTGTTCTTGCCTGGAGAATCCCAGGGATGGGGGAGCCTGGTAGGCTGCCCTCTATGGGGTCACACAGAGCCAGACATGACTGAAGCGACGCAGCAGCAGCAGCAGATTGTTCAGTGGTAAAGAATCCACCTGCTAGTGCAGGAGTCTCATGAGATGCAGGTTTGATCCCTGGGTTCGGAAGATCCCTTGGAGGAGGACATGGCAAACGACTCCAGCATTTTTGCCTGGAGAAGCCTATGGACCAGAGGAACCTGGCAGGCTACAGTCCATAGTATCACAAAGTCAGATACAACTGAGCAACTGAGCAAGCACACTGTAGGAGTTAGCTAATTTTCATTAAAAAAATGCTGATTAGTAAGAAATAATTTTTATCTGAAGTGTAAAGTGCAACAAAATAAATAAAGCTGTTCAGGATTGTTCCCCATGCCCTCAAATAAACCTAAAAAAAAAACCCTGCAACAACTCATGCATCTAAGTTGTTAGTACTATGGTAGGCTATAATCAATGTTTGATGAGATCGTTTGATAAAATAATGCACGAATGCACACTGGAACTTTTAGTTAAAAATTGTTAATGGTTCAGAAAGAAAACAAGAGGATTTACTATATAGCCTGTTTATAAAGCAGTTAAAGACATGTTTTATTATTTGTGCTAGTATGTTGACAAAATAGGTAACTAGCAATCTCTTGCTTGACTTTCTTTTGTAGTTACTCATTTGATGACACTGAGTAAAAAACTTTCTCCTGTTAATAGGCCTTTGTTTAAAAGAAAGTATGTTACCTTTGTAGTCTCTGTACTCTTTTTCATCATAGAAAGTTCCAACTAAGTTGGGTAATAATTAATTTTGTAAATAGTGTTTAGTCCAGAACTGATTATATTTCCTTCTGAGCCTAGTGAAAAGGAAACTCTCAATCTATAACCACAGGTTGAAGGTTTGGTTACAAGACTGTGCTCGTGATGGTTTCTGAGACTTGGAAGGTAAGCTTGCTCCTTTCATGAGTCATCATGTTGTCTCACAGTTGGCTGTGTGTTTTCTTAGCAACAGCTGGTGATTTCTGGTTTGAGTTGGGAAAGTATGTTTTGAAGTGATTCAACATATTCTTTCAGGTTATATATGCTTGCTGAACCTTATAAGCTTACTGTTAATGTGGTGAGTTCCACCATGAAGGAATGGTTTCATTCTCCTACTGGCTCTGCATTCCAAATCATTTTTCTTCGTTTTTTTTTAGGGAAGTGAGGGTGGGTATAAGAAAAGAAAAGAAGTCAATCTGGAAGACTATGAACCTGCTCGTTTATGACCCTGGAATAGAGCAGAACCAAAATTGGTCTCCACATGCTGGCAGGATAAAATGTAATTTACTGGAGTCTTCATCTTGAGTAATACTCCAGGGTGCATAAGTACTAAAGGACAAGTGAATTTTTGAAATGTCTGTGATATTGTGTAATGATGAGTATAACTGCTGAAGTCAGATGGACCCTGGTTCAAATCCTTGCTTTGCCATATATTAACATTGTCACTTTGGGCAAATTATAAACCTCCCTGAGTAGAGCTTACTTCATCTATAAAATAAAAGGCAAAATAGCACCTACCTCATGGGAGTGTTGTGAATATTACTGAGGCAACACATGTAGTGGGCAGTACAGCACCGATGGTCAAACGTTGTAGAGCACATGCTAATGAGTGCTAATTATTGCATTCAGTTCAGGAGTGCAGTGAACAAGGGGCCAAGTGGCAGGTGTTAGGGGACAATCAGCAGTCAGGCATGGCTCCCTTTTTGCAGGAACTGGGACAGATAGCCTTGTAAACAAGTCATTCTAGTATGATCCAGAAGGAAAGAAGTGCCACCTGAAGTGCTAGCAAAGTGCTATGGTCATTAATGCCCGCTTTGGGGAAGTTAGGGCTAATTTTGTATAGGATATTGACATTTGAACTGGGCATATAGCTGGGTTTAGAGTGCAGAGTAGAGCTTTCATGGGTGGAAAATGGAGGATAGTAGATTGCAGGCTGAAAAATATCACAAACTGACGCACAGGGCTCGGGGCAGGTTGTAGTGGGAGAGGTGTGGAGAGATGCTTTGTGGTTAGATTGTAGGGCATTGTGCTCATGGAACGTTTGGACCATATTCTCGTCAGTGAGAACCTACAGCATGCACATGGTGTGAGCTCTATTTCACAATCATGGTCTGAAAAATGAAGTGGAGAGGCAAGAAATCCAATTAAAAGGATGTTTTTAGAAATCTAGGTGAGTGATGAAATTTAGAGAACAAACTCAGAGGGGATTAAAAGGAGCTGGAAGAGAGAGGATTCTAAATTTGATGCCAAGAAGAATGCTGGTGCTATTACTTGAGAGAGAGTTACCATAGAAGAAGGTATGGGGAAAACCGATGGTCTGGTGGCAGGATGGCCTACTGGGTCTTTTTTTAAGTTGAGGTACAGTTGATTGACAGTGTCATGTTAATTTCAGGTATATAGCATAGTGATTCATACAGAGTGTATAGGAATTTTTATATAGAGTGTCTATGCTAGTCCCAAATTCCTAATTTATTTGTCCCCCTTCCTCTTTGGCAACCGTAAGTTTGTTTTCTATGTCTGTGAGTCTCTCTGTTTTTTAATAAACAAGCTCATTTGTATCTTTTAAAAAATATATTCTACATATAAATGATATCATACGATACTTGTCTTTCTCTGTCTGGCTTCATTTAGTATGATAATCTCATTTTGTTGCAAATGGCATTATTTCATTCTGTTTGCTGCTGCTACTGCTGGTAAGTTGCTTCAGTCATGTCCGACTCTGTGAGACCCCATAGACAGCAGCCCACCAGGCTCCGCGTCCCTGGGATTCTCCAGGCAAGAACACTGGAGTGGGTTGCCATTTCCTTCTCCAATGCATGAAACTGAAAAGTGAAAGTGAAGCCGCTCAGTTGTGTCCAACTCTTAGCGACCTCATGGACTGCAGCCTACCAGGCTCCTCTGTCCATGGAATTTTCCAGGCAAGAACACTGGAGTGGGTTGCCATTTCCTTCTCCAATGCATGAAACTGAAAAGTGAAAGTGAAGCCGCTCAGTTGTGTCCAACTCTTAGCGACCTCATGGACTGCAGCCTACCAGGCTCCTCTGTCCATGGGATTTTCCAGGCAAGAGTACTGGAGTGGGGTGCCATCGCCTTCTCTGTTATGGCTAACTAAAACTATATATATGTATATATACACATACCACATCTTCTTTATCCAGTCTGTCCTTATTTGTCTTTTATAACAATCTTTATTTTAAAGACTGTTTAAATGCAGGGTCTTTGGGGCTCAAAGATTAGTGAGCTGGCAGTTGGGAGTTTAGTTCTGAAAGAAGGAAGCTAACATTTATTACGCACCTACTGTGT
Organism: Budorcas taxicolor; assembly: GCF_023091745.1. NCBI lineage: Eukaryota > Metazoa > Chordata > Mammalia > Artiodactyla > Bovidae > Budorcas > Budorcas taxicolor. The sequence goes on from NC_068919.1 coordinate 74,301,022, forward strand.
CTCAGGTTTATGCTGAGCATCTTCACAAATCATCATTGGAAGCAAATAGCATTTTTATTGATGAAGAAATAAAGGTCAAGAAGAGGCCTGATATTATAATGCTTAAACATTAACCCTAATTTCAAAGCATTTCTCACTTTTGTCATTTTCTTCAAGTTCATTGGAGCAAGAGGAGAGCTGGGGCTAGAAAGATTGAGTGAATGGGTACTGAAGGCATTGAACTGTCCTCTGTGGCACTTTTCATTATTTCTGCATGACTCTCATTACATATTCTTTACCACAAGGAGAGAACAGCCCTCTAATTAGGTGGTTAGTATTTGTTACTCGAAGACTGTTGAGGGAGTTTCATAATTAACCATATTTCTCAAGTTCTAATATTCCTTTCCTTTCAGAACTGCTTGAAGGTTGAAATCCTCCAAGACTGTTTTTTCTCTTGCTTCTGATAAAATGGAAACGTTTGGCTATGAGTGGGTTTTAACTTTATAAAATGAGCCTTGTTATATTGGGTTAGAGAGGATGAGCCAGGGCAGAGAATGATGCTCTTTTCCTTAATGTTGCCACCTTTAAAACGTGTAATCCTGAGGTCAAGATCATGAATGCAGATAAAAGTTAAGACTGGGAAGACTTTGAGCATGTCTTAAAAACTTTATGGCAAAAATCCAGCTACACACATACAACACACACACATTAAAAAGCAAAAGTTCGCCTTCGTGTTATTTTCACTTTCTATTTCTGTTGTCTCTGTCCCTAGAGATAATCGCTGTGGACAGTTCTTTGTTTATCCTATTTAAATGTTTATGAATAGTTGCAACCTTGGAAGTAATTAGGCAAAATAACTAGATTTTAAGCTTTTTCCTTTCACTCAGATATTTAGTATCAGAGTTTATATTGAAGTTTCATAAATACAGATTCTTCTTTTAGACCGTGTTCTGAGAGCCCTATAAACATCAAATGTAATTTATGTTAAATGCTCTCAGATTACCTTTCAAATCAGTGACATACCGAGCTTCTCATTTGTTGCTAAACCAGTTCTGTTAGTTAATTTATTACACAAGTTTGCCAGTTGACTGCAACACTGGGCAAAAACATGTTTTATCTTATTTATTTATTTGAGAAGAAAGGACAGAGAACTGCAAATTTTAACTAACATAAGCTCATTATAGTCACTATATTAATCTCTTAATTACTTCACATTTTGAATGCTTAGACAATATGTGTTCTGGTAAATTTCTCTTAAAACTCACAGACCAAGTTAGTATAGGTTGGTATATCTTGGCTGTTAGGCTACCCACTCCAGTATTCTGGCCTGGAGAATTCTATGGACTGTATAGTCCATGAGATTGCAAGGAGTCGGACACGACTGAGCAACTTTTCACTTCATTGGCTGTTAGGAATTTCAAGGACATGGAGTTTGGAGCCTGCACATTTGTATTCAAGCAAGAGTTGCCAGTAACTTGGTGTTCTCAGGAAAGGTGCTTATCCTCCCTGTTCCCCTAAACGGAGTAGATGGTGTCTATCTTGTGAGGATTAAAGAGAGTACATGTGAAATATTTGACACAAAAACGTGTTCTTTGGAAGGACTGATGCTAAAGCTGAAACTCCAGTACTTTGGCCACCTCACACGAAGAGCTGACTCATTGGAAAAGACTAATGCTGGGAGGGATTGGGGGCAGGAGGAGAAAGGGACGACAGAGGATGAGATGGCTAGATGGCATCACGGACTCGATGGACGTGAGTTTGAGTGAACTCTGGGAGTTGGTGATGGACAGGGAGGCCTGGCGTGCTGCAATTCATGGGGTCTCAAAGAGTCGGACATGACTGAGTGACTGAACTGAACTGAAGAACTAAATATTAGCTCTTCTTTCTACTGTTTTATCATTATCAAATAGAGGACCTACAATTTTGGTCATCCATGTAAGCAGAATTTACCTGTTCGTGCTCTCAGGCTATGACAAAGGAGACCTCATTACATTTCGCTTTTATTGCACTGTAGGTTGTTGGAAGGAATGTACAAATATTGGGGTATGTTTTTTAAGCAGATACAGATCTCACTACCTCTCTTAGCTTCTTAACTAAATAAGTTAGAAGAGTTTCAACCAAAGGGCTGCATAAAACTTTTTGTCCCAGTGCTCCCATTTCTCAAGATTCTTCATTGGTCCCAGTTTTGGTTCTACTCAGGAAAATACTGCAAAATGCACAAGACACTTTCTTGAGAGTGTTCCAGTTGTTCATCAATGGGGAGAAAACTACTTAGGTGGATTCTGTTTTGAGGATGTTTTATGTTTATATGAGTTTTGGGGGCTGGGGACTGGTCAGAGGTCTTTCCATAGGGAGGGCTTTGAGAGAAGGAAAAAATATTTCTTTAGAAATCTCAAAATTGTAGTTCGAAATTCCATGAAGAGAAAATTTAAGATTTTCGTACTCTGAGTTACTGGAGTTAAAGGGTCAGAAGGATTATTTATGTTTCAGGAAGTTTTTCTTCACACATAAGTGTATAACTTCTAAATATTTTAACGATGTAGAAGAGATACTGAAGAAAAAGTAACCTTAGAAATGGACAGAAGTAGGATTTTTTTTTAAGCCAGACAAATTTCTAATGGAGTCCCTGCACACATAAGTAACAACAAAGATACTTTTGTATACACAGAAGTACATTCTGTTCTTTCCCTGAGATGATGTAACCTCATATCAGATCTTAAAATTGTGCCCACAGAACTGAAAACTGTATCTGTAGATAAATTCAGAAACAAATAATTCCGGTTGTTTCTCTTCAGGTGAGAAACTTCTGTGTGTTTAGAAATGGAAACTAGTTTGCAAGCTCTGTAGGGAGTCAGGAGGGAAGCCTGGGAGAAGGAATGAGCTCACAGTCTGAGGTTCTAGTAGATATTTTACTGGTATTCATTGATCTGCTGTCCAAAACCTCCTAAATCTACTTCAGAACTCAAATCCCTTTTTCAGCCTGAGTGTGTGTGTGCTCAGTCTGACTCTTGGCCACCCTAGGAACTGAAGGCACTCTCTATTTCTCTAGTTGCTTGATTCAATACCTTTTAAATAAATGAATACCTGTTGAAGAATGGCACTGCTGGCTGACACCCTAGAAAAAAACAGCTTCCAAACCACACAACAGGTAATTTTTCAGTTTTTTTTTTTTTTTTTTTTCTCCTCATTTACTTTCCCAGTAACCAGTCATAATGCTGGTTAGGTAAGACTGGGTGTCTAGTATTTTGTTAGAAGTCTACCAAAGTAGTAATGGATAGTTCCTTAGAAGTAAAGAGTTCAATGGAAACAAACTCAAAAAGGACAGACAGGAGCTCTAATTTGGGGAAGATTTGAATTAAAAATATCTCTAGAACAATTTCCTTAAAATTCTGGTCTGAAAACCCTTTGTTGCTGTTGTTTAGTCACTAAGTCGTGTCTGACTCTTTTGAGACCCCATGGACTGTGTAGCCTGCCAGGTTCCTCTGTCCTTTGGGTTTTCTAGGCAAGAATATTGGAGTGGGTTGCCGTTTCATGCTCCAGGGTATCTTCCTAACCCAGGGATCGAACCTGTTGCTCCTGCTACATCTCCTGCATTGCAGGCGGATTCCTTACCTAAAGTAATTAGAAGAAATGTCATTTACTCTTTAGGTCATAGTACTCTCTAAACTAACTTTTATGTACCAGAATCTGTGATCTACATGTTAAAATCTGCAGTGATTTACTGAGTGATTGAAGATTTGCTAGTTTATTTGCTTTGTGCACATATAAGTCTTGGTAAATTAGTCAAAATTAGATTGTAGAGAGTAGAGGGGATCACTTCTCTAAAATGAGTCTTGAGGGTATGAGAAATAATAGAGAAGTCATAAGTTAAGTAAGAGCCGAACCTTTCCTAAGATACCAATTATGAGTTCAAATCCTGGGTTTATCTCAGACAGTTTTATGTTCTTGAATAAGACTCTGATGCTAATGGTCTTAGTTTCTCTGCCTCAAGAATATCATGAGTATTTAAAATCACATATGTGTATGTATGTTTGTTGGTTGCTCAGTGGTGCCTGATTCTTTGCGACCCCATGGATAGTAGCCCTCCAGGCTCCAGTAGCTCCTCTGTCTATGGAATTCTCCAGACAAGAATACTGGAGTGGGTAGCCATTTCCTTCTCCAATAAAATAACCTATAAGCACAACTAAATACAAAGTATGTTTTTTCTTGGGTCAGTTAGACTGTCCCCATCCCTTTACTGATATTCGTTGGTTCGCTCTCCTAAACCCTACCAGACAGCTCTCAAAGGTTTACCATCATCACAAAGGATGGTGAAAGAGAGAATGTCATGGGATTCTCTAGTTCCTAGGGTGACTTTAAAATGTGTGTCTGCTATCCACAGTGAGTTAGTATCTCGTCTCATATCTGATTCGTCACTTGTACAGTGACAGAAGTGATGGGTTGTTACTAGAGTCCAGGGAGTTCAACACCCATCATGTTGACTTTAAATTTTAGACTGAATGATACCTGAATCTTCTTATTTCACAGAAGACAATCCAAGATTCAGGGATGGCAAGCTACAGCTGATAACTGGCAGAACAAGGAGTGAAAATGCTACCTCCAGATTCCTGGCTCTTGCTGGCATAGAGATGTGTGTGTGTGTGTGTGTGTGTATTAAAATATTTATATTATCTATTATTTAAAACCTATGAAAAGGTATAAACCACCATACTATTAAGTACCTAAGTGTTTTAGCATACTACATAAGAAATTAATTGTTGCTAACATGGTTGTGACCCCTTCTTCCTCCTCAGAGGTAGCAGCTATCCTGAATTTGATGTTTATCAGTCTCATGCATTTCTTTACAGCTTTATTATATTTGAATAGTAAGGGTGATTTTCAAAGTATTTAACAAACTGGAGTGTGTGGATATGGCCGCTCATAATGGATGCTAGCAACAGATCCAGCCATGCCAAGGTATACTGGCTGAATATCAGGCCCATCATGGACCCCCATAAGCAGTGTTTTTAATACCATACATAGTACCCTTTTGTATGCATTCTTCTACAGATTGCTCTTTTTCTTTCAACTTTGTATTTTGTGAGCTGCATTTGTATTGATATGGGTAGCTGATTTATTCATTTTCAGAGTTTAATACCCTAATGTATGAATATGTCACAGTTTATTTATCCATTTTTGGATAGTTAGGTTTTTTTTTTTTAATGCCCTCGTACCTGTTCAGGTGTTTTGCTTCGTTTCCTGTTAGGTTGTTTATCTTTTCCTTATTGATTTGTATATTACTTTCGAATTTTTTTGGTAAACTGCTATTTAATAAACACATTCTTTAACATTTGTACTTTAGAAGTCAGATAAAACCTATCATGGCTTTGTCTTTCCAATATTATTTCCAACTATTACACATAGTTGTTCATATTTTAAAAGGATCTTTCAGTATTCCCTAATCAGGTTCACGTCAAGTACACCAAGGGCATTGCCTGTGACTGCAGACATGAACGTGTTCCATTATTTGGAGTGGATTTGGCATACTGTTAACACTGATTGTGAAGATGGACTTGATTTCCCCACATTTCCATGGTCATGCTGGCGAAAGGGTTGACCTTATTGTAACTCTAAAGCATGGGAGGAAAGTCTTTATGGGAAATTCTAAAGTTCTTTTTTTTTTTTCCTCTTTATAAAATCAAAAGCAGGAAAATGAAAGTTACGCTTGCTTCCTTAGTGAACCGGAGTGGCCCACAGGATATAAAAGAAACTGTAAAGTAAATGGAAGAACTGAGGCTATTGCTCAGGAAGTTCTTTCTGGAACTTTCTCTGTTTAAACTATGGGTTAGATAGCTAACAGGGACCTGCTGTATATCACAGGGAACTCTGCTCAATACTCTGTAATAACCTAAATGGGAAAAGAATTTGAAAAAGAAAGAGGTGTGTGTGTATAAATAACTATCACTTTACTGTACACCTGAAACTAACACAACATTGTTAATTAAATACAATATAAAATAAAAATTGAAAAAAAGCCCTATCTGGGTTGTTTATGATTTTGGCTCCTTCCCCACCTCTACTCCCTCCTCCGCCACCAGTGATCACAACGCTAAAGGACATGTTAGGTTATTTGTTTCTTTTGTGGGCCAGTTTGTATCTACTTTCTAGATGGTTATTGGTTTCAGGGATGTTAAACAGCAGGATCAATACAGTTCAACTTTTCCGAGGCTTGAAAGGTGTAATATTCCTGTTAGTTTTGCTCTCCTGGCTCACTTGCTTCCTTCTCTCCCTTCCTTGTTTTTTTCTAATTACAGATGGCATGTGTTAGTTAACAATCCTTCAGAGCATCCAATGGTTTGTTCCTTTTAATTTTTAACCATCTTTTTCTTATACAAAAGGACAAAAACATTTAAAATTACTTTTAGTACTGAGGGTTGCTTTATCCTGGATCATCGCTTCCACCCCTTTGCCCTGTCCCCCAGCAACCCCGCCCCCACCCTCCACCTCTCCACTGCCTCACTCCCACCCTCCCGGCTCTGTAGGTCTCTTTTGTTGTTGGGAGCTAACAAAGTACTGTAATTTGCTGGGTGGTGTGGATGGAGGATAGGCCCAGGGCTCCCGTAAAGAATTTCTGTAACCTGCCTGAGCTCCCTTCGCTTAAAAATTGCTGATTAACTAGACCCTTCTGTCCTGGGAATAGCCAAAACTTTAAAAGTGAAGTGTTCAAAAGAAACGTGTTTATTTTTAGAGGCAGAAAGTATTTTGAGCCCATTTGCCAGTAACTGTTTTTTAAAGAAACAAAACTGTGGACTTTAAGCCTAATCCCAAAGCGAAAATAAAACTCTTCCTGAAAGAATTAGCAATATATTAAACATTTTGAAAATAAGCGAATTTTTATTTTAGCTTTCTGTATTTTGAAATTAATATTACCACCGTTGTTCTGTAATTCTCCTTTTCTTTGCATGTTTTGCCATATACAGTTGATTTATTTACATAGAAGATAAAAAAATGTCAAAGGGGAACAGTGTTTAAAGAAATTTCAGAGGACATGCATTTAAAACTAGCAGACAAGGAGCGTTCTCAGAGATAGTGTCATCCAGATTCATTTTAACTTCATCATCACATGAGTACAGAGAACCCCTTCAGTCTTTGGTTTTTAAAGAATCCTGGCTTCTTTTTGGAGGGTAGTTTTCACTTTATGAGTTTCAGTTTCTAGTAAAGATGTAGCACACGACGTAGATAAAAGTGAAAGAGGGGACCAGGAGCACCGACCTTCCCACAGGTCTTTGTGAGCAGAACCCCAAAACCTTTACAGAGGTAAAGGTCTATTGAAAGGTTCACAATAACAATGACCACATTTTAGGGCTGTCTTCCAACCCCATCACTTCCTTCTTCTAAGGGGAAGTTGAGCTTGGGGTGGAGGAGGTGCATTCAAGCTACAGCCAGCTTTTGTGGAATGACAGACCTTGATGGGATGTTACACCGTGGGACTGGTGAAGTGAAGGTCCTTTGATTGATTTAGACTAGCAGAATAGAAAATAACAGTGGGTGAGTTAAATACTTGTTAATAGCACCCAGGACTTGCAGGTGGGGAAAAAACCACACTTTTTTTTTTGAGGAGGGGTAGCACATGCTTTTTTTTTTTTAAATCAAGGTATAGCTGCTTTACATACAGTGTTGTGTTAGTTTCAGGTGTACAAGGCAATGATTCACGTATATATATACACACACACACACACACATATTACATATGTGTGTGTGTGTGTGTGTATTTCTTTTTAGATTCTTTCCCTTCTAGGTTTTCACAAAATATTGAGTAGAGCTCCCTGTGCATTGTTGGTCCTTGTTGGTTGTCTATTTTTATATATAGTAATGTGTGTATGTTAATCTGATAGTCCTCTTAATTTATCCCTCCCTGCTTCCCCTTTGGTAACCATAAATCTGTTTTCTATGTCTGAACCTCACATCTTAAGCAATAACAAATAAAACCTTCAGAATGTAAATATTGACAGAGGATTTTGTGTGTCTGTGTTTGGGCATGAATCTTTAAGCAGGTGTATTTGCGGGCCTAGCAGTGTGTCACCAAGGGGATGCTTGGCTCCTGAGGTAGAAGTGCTAGCCGATGGCCTCTCCAGGGTCTAGAGCCCTCAGACCATGCCAGAAGCCTCAGAATGGTAGAGAATCTCTGGCCAGAGTGCCTGTTGCAGGAGGTGTATCTTAGAAGGTCCCTCTGTGTAACATTGCTGTGCTCTAGGGGAATCTACAGATCAGGGTCATCCTGAGTGTCAAGCAAGTGTATTCTCCTCGGTTCTGTCTCGTCACAATAAAGATTTGAAGTGACGGACATTAAAGCCCTCGGCACGTCACAGCTCTCGGGTCTTGAACAGACCATGTTATAGCTCTTAGACAAATCAGTGTTACAGCTCCGTGTTACAGCTCTATTTTATTTGGAAAATAGCAGCAGAATCCATCCTTGAGGCGTGAGGGCATGCCGACCCAAAGACGTGAAGAGAAGAGAGTGGAGGAGCTGCGCCAGCGTGGGGCGCTGGTGGGGGATGTAGGGGAGAGAGTGAGAGAGCCCTTGGCTCCTCTTTTTATGGTTTTCCTCCCCCTGGGCCTGCCCCGTGTAAGTTGGGTTAGCCAGCAGTGCTGTTGGTTCTACCCGAGGTCCTCACTCCAGTCCTCGGACCTTCCTTTGACCTTCCTTTGTTCTAGTTTTGTGGGCTTTTCACTTCTTGTCTTTTAGCCACTGCCGTTTTGGACTCCTGTTTCCTATTCTAACTACCTAACACTGAGGATTTTGATTTAAAACCTATGAAGCACCTGAAGGTCCTACATTTTTCTGAGCAGATCTCAAGAATTTGCTTTATCTGAAGTGTCTTGTGTTTTTGAGTGCTCTTTCTTCCTTCTTCCCAGTGGGACTTCATAAGGGGTTTCACACATAGGGGCCTGGACCTCCAAATTCTCCCAGTGCACATACTTCTCAGGATAGTCTGAGCTCCTAATGACTTGACGTAGATCAAGACCTGACTCCATTGAAATCTCTGGGGCGGTTCCAGCAGCCTTAATGAACTAGAGTCCTCTTGGAGTCCTGAGGACCCTGTTGGGAACTTGATAACGTGAGCTCCTGATGGGACCCCGGGTAATGAGAGTTCCCAAAGCCTCCATGCTGTAGGTGCTCAAGATTTGGTCGCCCTTATTGTGTACTGATTCCAGGACTTTGGGGAAATGTATCTCACTATCAGTTCAAATACAGTGTAGTCTTTCTTTGCTTCCTAGTTCCATTGTGTGCTGGGGCTCTGGTTTATGAAGGTACATGGTATGGATTTGATGGCTGTAGATTGAGTTGGTTGCTTAAGCCTTATATAATTGCAGTAGTGAATACCATTATAGTTTAATTATTTCTTAATTGAAAGAACAACAAAATACATCCCTTTTGACTGCTTGGTAATCATCCTATAATCAGAGAAACTAAGAGAATAACAACTGACTTGTTTAAGGCTTCCCAGTGAGTAAGTGAAAAAATGAGAGAGATCAGAACCTCTGTTGCTAGATGCCCAGTTTGTTACTTAGTCCAGCAAACCTGTGTTTGAGGATTAACATGTGCTAACAGCCAGAAATAGACCAGTTGAGACCAAAGTCAATTCTTATCATTGGCCTCTGAGGATAAAAAGATGAGGGATAAATCAGTTTGCTGGGTAATTGATTCTCCCTTAGGATAAGAGAAAGACAAAACCAAAATTGTCATTGAAAATGGTACAGTAAATTATGTTTGGGTTTCGAGAACTTCCAGTCCTATAAATACATTATGAGAAGCCCTCAGGGAGACAAAAAGGCACACTATGGCTGTTTTCATATGTAAAAATAGCAGGGCCATGCAACTTGAAGAAAAATAACTTAGAATGTTATTCAGAGTAGGAACTATGCTTTGTGACCAAAACTTCACTTTTTAAGTTTATTACCACACACTGCCAAAGATTGGTAAGTTGAGAAACAATAGGTCAAAAGTTTGGCAGGAAGGTTTTGGGAAATGATTTGTACAAACAAGAGGTTTCTGAGAGTTTTCCTTTTTTTCTGTGGGGAAGCAGTTGATTTGGTTACCTGCATTCATGTTGTGTCTTAGTAAAGGTTAAGGAAACCATGGGAATAGAAAGAAGAACCATCTCTATGCTTTAATGTTGTGATTGAAATAGAATTGCAGAATGCTTTGGGAATTCTATACTGGTGTAAATTGTCATGGCTCTGAGTTTCTAGCCTGCGTTATGTATTCGTTTGCTCTAGTGTTCTGAGTTTCGGAGAAGGCAATGGCAACCCACTCCAGTACTCTTGCCTGGAAAATCCCATGGATGGAGGAGCCTGATAGGCTGCAGTCCATGGGGTTGGGAAGAGTTAGACACGACTGAGTGACTTCACTTTCACTTTTCATTTTCATGCATTGGAGAAGGAAATGGCAACCCACTCCAGTGTTCTTGCCTGGAGAATCCCAGGGGCGGCAGAGCCTGGTGGGCTGCCATCTATGGGGTCGCACAGAGTCGGACACGACTGAAGCGACTTAGCAGTAGCACTGTTTGAGCTTACTTCCTTTTTCTTGGGTTTCCCTGACCATGTCAGTTTATGGCTATCTGTCTCAAGGTGTGGCATTCTGCATTTTACAGGCTGGGCCATTTGACTTGGCACACATGGTCTTTAGGTGGTAAGTGGGTTTGTGACTGTGAAATGGCACATGTGGGAGCTTGAATGTGACTTTGTCCTGCGGGGCCGGCATGTCTAGATCTCGTTGGTCTGCCCCTGATATATCTACATCATCTGATTGGGCCTGAAACCCCAGTAACAGGCCTGCTGCAGGGACAGTGCACACCCTTACCTCTGGGTGTAGGGCGGTGAGATTGTGGGGACTGGTTGTTTGTCCAGAAAAGTTGGTTAATATATTTTATATTTAGGGCCATACAGGAATCAAGATAATGATTTGCTGACATCCATTCTTCCTAGATTTCAGGCATTTCATTGTCTGCTGCTGAATCTTTTCTTTGTTTTTTAAAACAGCAATCAAAATTTAGGAATAACCTATCTGATCCAATCTATTAAATAATACAGTTTACTTCATTCACTCATGTTGTTGGTTCTTTTAAACGTATGAAAGACTCCAGATCCTTGAGGAATCTTCTTTTACATTAGGGACAGAAGGAATTCATGGATGTGAAGATGATGATATGCAGATTGAGACTGAACTCTTGCATTTTGGGATAATAAACCTAAGGAAAAAAGAATGCCTCTTCTCTATAGTTAAGAGTCACAGAGCACAGAGGAATCTGTTACATTCAGGAAGAAGGGAAGTCCCTGACTTCAGGCTGGAGTGTTTGAGAGTCTTCCAAGACAACCTTTGGACCTTTGCTTATATAGAAGTAAGAAAATTGGGGAGAGAATGACCTTCAAGGGAAGGAATGTACAGAGAAGTCTGTTCTCTACCTGAAAAGATGCTGAATAATTTAAAGAGTCGTATTGCCTCATGAACTAAGAAGAAATGGGAAAAACTGAGGTAGGGTTAATTTGTTTAAAAAGTAAAAGATACTGAGAAGTCTCCCTTTAGGCAAGTTTTATCAGAAAGTTAATTTTAATATCATTTTCTTGTTGCAAATATGTTTCCCCATCAGGCAGAGAAAAGAGACCAACATGTTTAAAAATTAACTTTTGTAGTTGAATGACCACCAGCCCGAGTCAGCCCCATTGAATGCTGGCTGTGGGCAGAGGAAGGAGAAAGGCAGACCCCCTGTGATCCAAGCCACACATCTGTGGGGGGATCTGGCAGAGCCCGCAAAGGGTCTTCATCTCCTGAATCCTGACATTTACCATAAATAGTCTGTTGGCTTTCATTTCTTTCAAGAATGGCTCTCCAGGGGGCTAGTATATCCTCGAAAGGAAGCTGAGAAGGTGGAGAAGCCAGTTTGACAGAGACTGTTAATTGTGTGCACAAAGAAAAGAGAGAATGATAGTAGAGAACTCCAGGGAGAAACCAAAGGACTTCCAAAGTTCATCTAAGGGCTGAGACAGAGGCGGCGGTTTCAACATGTTCAGATAAATAAGCAAGCGTAGGCAAAAATATTTGTGCTTTCCCTTTAGTACTCCACAGATAACATACTTTACAAATACTGCAAGATTGAACTCTTCAGTTAGTCTGGAAAAGCACTGCAGGGCAATTCAACAGACTAGAAAAGATTATTGTGGGGATTCTTAGGTTTGTAGTACCAACCAGTGATAGACATCCTAGGGGCACTGTGAGGACTTAGGTTTATTAATACTATTATTGTTTTTATTAACCCCAAATCACATTCGTGAGGGGATGTTTTCTTTTATGCTATTTCTTATTTTATAGGTAACAACATTCTAAATTTTATGTATTTTGTTTCACTTGGTGGAAGAGTTGTGGCAAAAGTTGATTTTAAGGATTTTTAAGAAATGATATGAGTTACTTGTTTTTCATTTAGAAGATAAGGGAGCAGTAATGTTAAAGGTTTTGAATGAGATTTCTGTAAGTATTATATCACTAACAACAATTTTCATTTTTGCACCTTACCTTTTTAGTCTTTGTCCACATGAATATGTACTTACATGGTGATATTCCTATTGAATCTAAACACTGTATGCTGTTTATCTTAATATTTTCCTGTTTACTATTTTCCATAGACTTTTAGGTGATTGGTTTTGTTTTGATTAAAAACTCCCCACCCCCCAGGTTGATGTATCAGATTTTGCAAAGCATTCCAATGTTAACTTATACACACACACATATATATATTCTATGTGTGTATATATTTATTTCTAATTAATTTCTTCTTAGGATAAATTCACAGGAGTAGGACTATTGAGCATGTTTATGATTCAAGCTACATGAAGGAAAAGTGAAAGTGAAATTGTTAGTTGCTCAGTCATGTCTGACTGTCTCTTTGTGACCCCTGGACTGTAGCCCACCAGACTTCTCTTTCCATGGAATTCTCCAGGCAAGAATACTGGAATGGGTTGCCTTTTCCTTCTCCTGGGGATCTTCTCTACCCAGGAATTGAACCCAAGTCTCCTGCATTGCAGGCAGACTCTTTACCGTTTGAGCCACCAGAAGCCCTCAAGCCACACATATCACTATATTAATTTCCCAAATGTATATATAGTATAGAGGTATATAAGTTTCTTTGTCTTCTTGAGAAGGTGAACATTTTTGCATGTGTTTGTTTAGTATTTATTATTTCCTCTTAGGTAAATTATCTGTTCCTATTTGTCAGAACTTGGTTTGTTTTTTTAGAGGAAACTCTTGACATCTTCTGATTGCCTATGAAGCTGTTCACATGGTTGTTTCTTGTCTTCAGTTACTTTGTACATTATGTAAAATGCTTGATGCATAGTAAGCACTCTATTTTACCATGAATTTGGTGGCACCAGTGGTAAAGAACCCGTCTGCCAATGCCAGAGGTGTAAGAGATGCAAGTTCAGTCCCTGGGTCAGGAAGATCACCTGGAGGGGAGGGCATGGCAACCCACTCCAGTATTCTTGCCTGGAAAATCCCGTGGACAGAGGGGCCTGGCCGCCTACAGTCCATTGTGTCCTAAAGAGTTGGACATGACTGAAGCCACTTAGCACAGGTGTTTTTTACTGGTTAAGTATGTGTCAGCTCTCCTTTATTTTTTATATTTTAAAATTTGGGATCAATCATATGCTTCTTCACTAATTTTTCTCATAACAGAAAAGTTAAAAAGAAGAAACATTTTTTTTTAAAACACAATCCCCATTCATTATCATTTCTTTTATATAGCCTTCTTCTTCATTTTTTTTTTTTTTTGTTTGTTTGTTTTAACTGACTTGAATGCAGTGAGTGACTGTGGCTTTGGACGGGCACTCTAACTGACTGTGGGCAGATATTCCTTGTGATCTTGTCCTTTCAACCATGTTTAGTCTTATGAGTCAAGCCTCAGGAATTATCTGCATTCCATGAATTCCATTTGTATGTGAATCTTTCTGAGCAGTTTTGGCCTTTGATATTTGGAATCAGACTCGCTTTTTGTGGACATTTTATTACACTTTATAATAATGATCTATGTGTAACTAAATTCAGTTTCAGTTAACACAGAAAAGGGCAAAATATATTGAGCATGAGAGTTGGGAGTTTGACCTCATACATGCTCATAAAGAAGACTGAGTGCTGAAGAATTGATGCTTTTGAACTGTGGTGTTGGAGAAGACTTTTGAGAGTCCGTTGGACTGCAAGGAGATCAAACTAGTCAATCCTAAAAGAAATAACCATGAATATTCATTGGAAGGACTGATGCTGAAGCTGAAACTTCAATACTTTGGCCAGCTGATGGGAAGAGCTGACTCATTAGAAAAGACCCTGATGCTGGGAAAGATTGAAGGCAGGAGGAGAAGGGAATCACAGAGGATGAGATGATTGGATAGCATCACTAACTTGATGGACCTGAGTTTGAGCAAGCTCCGGGAGATGGTGAAGGCCAGGGAACAAGGCCTGCTGCAGTCCATGGGGTCACAAAGAGTTGGACATGACTGAGTGACTGAACAACAACATTTTGTTAAGAATTTTTTTGACCTATGTTTTTGAAAAGTAATGGTCTAGATTTCTTCCTCCCTCTCTCTCCCTTCCTTTCTTTTTGTTCTCTAAAATACCAAAATGACAATATATGTGGCACGTGGGCTTCAGTATTGGAGCATGTGGAATCTTTTCCAGCGAGGGATCAAACTGGCATCCCTGTATTGCAAGGCAGATTCTTAACCATTGGACCACCAGAAAGAAAGAAAGAAAGAAAGTGAAAGCTGCTCAGTCATATTCGACTCTTTGCGACCCTGTGAACTATACAGTCCATGGAATTCTCCAGGCCAGAATACTGGATTGTGTAGCTTTTTCCTTCTCTAGGGATCTTCCCAACCCAGGGATCGAACCCAGGTCTCCTGAATTGCAGGAGGATTCTTTACCAGCTGAGCCATCAGGAAAGCCCCTGGACCACCAGGGAAGACTTATAATCAGTTTTAAATTATTCAAGAGCTAGTTACCTAGCTTTTGTATGTATTTATATTCTTGTTTGTTCCTTAAATCAATTACCTTTGTTTTATTTTTTCACTTGAACATTGTGGGGACTGGGATGGGAATGGCTTGTTTTCATTGTTGTAAACATTTAGTTTTAGTTGTGTCAGACATTAGCTATAGTTTGCTGTTGTTCTAGGATATATATATATATATAAAGCACTTATCAACATAGTTGAAGCTTACACTAATATACTTTGCCTGGAGTGGATCTTCTGGGATACAAATCTGTGTCTTCAACCTTTCTACCTGTTTTCTGCCATAATGGAGGAATAAAATAACCTGTATAACCTCATATTCTACTTAATGGAGAGTAGCTGACACAACATACTTAGACTGTTCATTTTCAGGGACTTAGACTGTTTACATTGTAAACATCTTTAGTACAACTGAAATTTTCTTTGAGGTTCATTGCAAAGCTTCCAAATCCTTTTATATTATTATGATTACAAGCTTCATTGTACTGTGGATATAAGGAAGTGACAGTTAATTGACAGTTAATAAAGGCTGAACATGCACCAAAAAAGAAAAAGGGAATTTATATTAGATGATAAATATCCCTTCCCTTCAGAGGTATTTTGAATTTGGGAAAAAGTTTTCCTAAACCAGAACCTGAAGTTTTCTGTGATGAAATAGAAATGTAGCACCGTTTCTGTTGCTTAAAACATAGAGACTAGTGAATTTTTTTGAAGTGAAAAAAATATATTGTGGCATCAGGAAGAGAATTTTTTGAAGGGGCCTTGGGTGATGGTTGATGACCAGTGGAGAGTTGAGGGGTGGGTTCCCTTAGCCTGGCCCAGGAGATGAAAAGCAGCCATGAAGCTCAAAGTTTAGAGTCAGGCCATGGCCAGGATGTCGGGGCCAGACCTGTCTGTGAGCACCTTCCCACTCCTCAGCCATCTCAGACAAAAGGGAAAATTGAGGGTAAATTAAATGAAGTAAATGGGCTTTGTCATAGGCCGCAGTGAGGTAAAATTTCTAGGATTAGAGAACGCGGGGGTGCAGCAGCCTTGTGGGGAAAAGGGAGAAGTGGCTCTCAGCACAGTGTCAGCAGGAGGCATCTGGTGAGGATGCATAATGGTTCTATTCCTCCCTCCCTCCACTGACTCCTCACACATTTGCTGAGTGTCTGCTTTGCATCAGAGGATGAGATGGTTGGATGGCATCACCGACTTGATGGACATGAGTTTGAGCAAGCTCCAGGAGTCGGTGATGGACAGGGAAGTATGGCGTGCTGCAGTTCATGGGGTCGTGAAGAGTCCGACACGAATGAGCGACTGGACTGAACTGAACTTGCATCAGACTTGGTATCTGCCGCTGTGGCTACACGGAAGGAAGTGGTACTCTCAAGAAGCTAATGGTTCAGAGGGATCTCAGACACAGACACCTGACAGTTGGGATATTTGTGCTGAGTTTGAGGTATGGGGTGTGTAGGGAGCCCAAAGGCAGATTTCCTCACTCACTCCCCTGGGGCTTGGGTGGGAGAAACAGCATGTGCAAAGACAGAACAGTGAGAGAGGACATGGGGCATTAAGTGTCGACTCGCTTGCCATGTCTGTAGCCTGCGCCTGTGTGGAGAGTGTCAGGAGATGGGGATGAAGAAGGAGGAAAGCGCCAGGTCTTGACGAGCCTGGAAGTTGTGAGGAGGAGCCTCTAAAGTGATTTAAGCAGGGAAGAAAAATCACTAGAGTGATTAATTTCAGAGCTCCATCCAGATCTTGCAGCTCTGGGAGAGCTGTCAGCCTTTCAGGGATTGAACCACAGCAGTGAACCACCTCACCTGGTATTATGCCCCTTCCCAGGGGTGCATGGGGATGGAGGCCCCAAATCCAGTGAATGATGAAGTCAGAGTATGATGACCCCCTCACCCAACTCAGGATGACTCTGAAAAGCATTTCACTTCCAGAGCCCACTGTTGGGTTAAGAGAGGCTGTTCTGGAGCCACTTAGCAGCTCAACCTCATCCCCTGCCTAACCCTACTCCACTGGGCCTTTCTGAATTCTGATCTCGGTGGGTTGCTGGGCTTTATTTGGTGTTCCTCTCGAAGCACACATGCACAACACACATCAAATACTAGAAGGCATTAGCTTGGGGTGTCCCTGGTAGCTCAGATGGTAAACAATCCACCTGCAATTCAGGAGACTCAGATTCAATCCCTGGGTCAGGAAGATCCCCTGGAAAAGGGAATGGGAACCCATTCCAGTATTCTTGCCTGGAGAATCCCATGGACAGAGAAGGTTGGCGGGCTACATCCACAGGGTTGCGAAGAGTCAGTCACAACTGAACAACTGAGAGTGCGTGCACTCGAAGCACTGAAGTCTGCACATTGTCTCCAGGTAGAAAGCACGCACAGTCCTGGGGCTCACCTCACTGGTTTCTCTCTCAGAAGGATGACCCTCCACATTGCCTGTTGCACTCTTAAAATCATTGTTTCCTATTTAAAAAAATTATTCTGGAAGAAAGTTAATTCTGGATCCTGGAACTCCTTCATGGCCAGAAGTGAAGTCACCTGTTCAACTTTGACTGTGTTGCATTGTTGTGGAGGTAGAGCTGTTAGCTATATATTGGCTGCATGTTCGTTGGAGGTATTCAGCTTACATTTATTGAACACTTAATTGAAGCAGAGGGAAGATATTCTGAGAATAAGCAAATTGCATGGGTGCTATTTCCTTAATTGTACTTGGCCACCCACCTCTCCTCCCCAGCACCAACATAGGATCTTGCTACTTTCCCGTGACTGAGCCCTACAATCGTGTACTAGCATGGACAGATATTGATGCCATTTCACAGGGTGAAGATTGTTTTAACACACCCTGACTTGAACAAGATTCCAAATGCACAGTTGCATGGGCTCATTACCTACCAAGCCATCCATACAAGCAGATACACCATCTTATCACCTCTGTGTAATATCCTGTATCAATGAAGGGGACAGACTGATGTGTGCCTGGGTTTTGAAAGCTGATGGTACATTTTTTTTTTCCTTTTTGGCTTTCTGATCTTCAGAAGAGTAATAATTATTTTTGGTAAGACTAATTGACTCTAATGCCTGTAAGGCAGGGTGGAATGCTCTGTTGCCCACTTATTATGGTATTTTCTTCCTTTTTACTTTTCAAGTCGTAGACTTTGATTTCATGAGGTAGGTAGAATAGAGGTGATTTTAAGAGTGCACTGTGTGATTATTAGGTGCAAAGGCAATTATTAAGTGCGAAGTTTGTTTACCTACTGGATGTACTAATATTACTTTTATATTTTGTAAGTAAGTGTCTAAATTGTTTGACAGACTATTTTATATTTATTGAGGGGCATGCATGCATGCTCAGTTATGTCCAGCTCTTTGTGATGCTAAGGACTGTAGCCCCGTCAGGCTCCTCTGCTCATGGGATTCTTCAGGCAAGAATACTGGAGTGGGTTGTCATTTCTTCTTCCAGGGGATCTTCCCAACCCAGGGACTGAACCTGAATCTCCTTGCATTGACAGGCAGATTCTTTACCACTAAGCTACCTAGGAAATCCACTGGGGTAGTAGTGTTATTAATTTTGTGTCTTTAAATGGCATGCACTATTCTCTAATTATTGAAAAAATTATAAAGAAAACCCTAACAGCATGGAAATAATGATCATTTTGAGAATGAAAATGAATTTTCAATAACAAAGAGAATTTGTTTGCTAGTTTCCATACTGTCTGAGGGCTTCCCTCATAGATTAGTTGGTAAAGAATCTGCCTGCAATGCAGGAGAGCCAGGTTTGATTCTTGGGTCAAGAAGATCCCCTGGAGAAGGAAATGGCAGCCCACTCTAGTATTCTTGCCTGGAGAATCCCATGGACAGAGGAGCCTGGTAGGCTGCAGTCCATGGGGTCTCAAGAGTTGGACACAACTTAGTGACTAAAGAAAGAAAGAAAGAAAGAGATATTGTCTGAGGATATCATGTAATGAGAGTGTGATTTTCAGTCATTTAAGGTGATATTTTGAATTTTAGCATTAGAAAAGCAGATTTGTACCTATCAGACTCACTCTTTGCGTCCATGGGCAAGGTGTTCATCCTGTGGCCACGTTAGATAACATGGCTGATTGTCCTCCTGGACAATCCAGAGGCTCGCCCCTGCCCTCTGGGGTTCGGATTTGTTAAATGCATTCTCTATGCTTGGGCCAGAATGAGGAACAGAACTCAGGTCTGTAAATCACTGTTATTGTTTAGTTGCTAAGTTGTGTCCGATTCTTTTGCGAATTCATGGACTGAAGCCCTCCAGGCTCCTCTGTCCATGGGATTTCCCAGGCAAGAATACTGGAGTGGGTTGCCATTTCCTTCTCCAGGGGATCTTCCTGACCCAGGAATCGTACCTATGTCTCCTGCTTGGCAAACAGATTCTTTACAACTGAGCTACCTGGAAAGCCCCTGTAAACCACTAGTCTAGGAATAATTCTGCAACATGGTATTGCCTCTTCACAGACCTTTCAGCTTCCCAGACTAGACTTAGTGCAACTAGGGTATTCTAAGCCTGTATGGTAATCATTGTCCTTTACTTGATATCCATCCATCAGCTCATGTGTGCTGATCCTTGCTTCTCTCACCATGGGCGGAGATCTTGAGGCCAGACTTGCTTTTTTCCAGCTCACATGAGCCTGAGTTCTTGTTACTACTGCCCATTCACCATTCCTATCGTCCTGAAAATTAGTCTCATAGTATAACTCACTTAATTATTTGATTTAATCTACACAGAACAGAGCTGAAGGACAGTGGTAACAATGACCAGGGATCAAATAAGGTGAGGAATGATGTATCCCTCTTGCTTTGGAGACCATTTTTCCGAGGATTGACTATCTTGCTGACCATACAGCATAGTGCCTGAAACATGCATGCTGCCCATTAATATGTTTTGGGTAAATTACTGGCTAGTAATAAATAAATGAAAAGAGGAGAGTGAAAAAGTTGGCTTAAAACTCAACATTCAGAAAACTAAGATCATGGCATCTGGTCCCGTCACTTCATGGCAAATAGATGGTGAAACAGTGCAAACGATGACAGACTTTATTTGGGGGGTCTTCAAAATCACTGCAGATGGTGACTGCAGCCATGAAATCAAAAGACGCTTGCTCCTTGGAAGAAAATTATGACCAACCTAGACAGCATGTTAAAAAGCAGAGACATTACTTGGCCAACAAAGGCCCATCTAGTCAAAGCTATGGTTTTTCCAGTAGTCATGTGTGGATGTGAGAGTTGGACTATAAAGAAAGCTGAGCACTGAGGAATTGATGCTTTTGAACTGTAGTGTTGGAGAAGACTCTTGAGAGTCCCTTGGACTGCAAGGAGGTCCAACCAGTCTATCCTGAAGGAAATCAGTCCTGAATATTCATTGAAAGGACTGATGATGAAGCTGATATTCCAATACTTTGACCATCTGATGCAAAGAACTGACTCATTGGAAAAGACCCTGATGCTGGGAAAGATTGAAGGCGGGAGGAGAAGGGTAAGACAGAGGATGAGATGGTTGGATGGCATCACCAACTCAATGGACGTGAGTTTGAATAAACTCTGGGAGTTAGTGATGGACAGGGAGGCCTGGCATGCTGCAGTCCATGGGATTGCAAAGATTCAGACAGGACTGAGCAACTTAACTGAACTGAAACAATAACAACTTTTTTTTCTGGTCTTGATAAATTTTAGGAGATTAACCCTTGGTATTCTTTTCTGATTCAAATTTTTGTGTACCATCAAAATATAGTGTAGGCATTAAAATGATGTTTATGGAGACTAATAACATGGAAATGCTTATGTTTAATATTTAGCAGAATAAAGAAAAATTTGTGGTATAATTGCAACACTATGAAAACAAAAAGCCTGTGTTACAGATAAAAGTAGTCTAAAAATTCACCAAACTATTAGGAGTAGTGGTATTTGTATGTTGGGACTGTGGATAGAGTTCTCAGTTTTTAGTTTTCCATGACATTAAAACTTACTTTAATACACACAGTTATAATTCCAAAAAACTCTCATAAAAGTAAATTAATTGTATATTCCATTTTGCAGGAAATAAATTTAAACTACAGTTTGACTTTTTATCTTTACAAGGTACATAATTTAGATTTAAAAGATATTTTTACTCTCTATAAAACTTGAATCTGTTTTTTGTAATGATAACCACATTCTTTATAATTTTTAACTTTGATTTTATATTGGAGTATAGTTGATTTACAATGTTGTGTTAATTCCAGGTATACAACCAAGTAATTGAGTCATACATGTACATACATCTATACTTTTCAGATGCTTTTCCCATTTAGGTTATTACAGTGTTGTGTAGAATTCCCTGTGCTATATAGTAGGTCCTTGTTTATTTTATATGTGGTAGTATGTATATGTTAGTCCCAACCTCCAAATCTATCTCCCCTCCAACTTTTCCATTTATTAATAATAATCTGAAGTTTTCTAAGTCTGTGAGTCTTTTTCTATTTTGGAAATAAGTTTGTTTATATCATTTCTTTAGTATCCCCATATCACAATAACACATTATATTTGTCTTTGTCTGACTTACTTCATTTAGTATGATAATCTCTAGGTATTGTATTGCAACAAATGGCAATATTTCATTCTTTCTTATGGCTGAGTAATATTCCATTGTATATGTGTACCACATCTTCTTTATCCATTCCTTTGTTGATGGACATTTAGGTTGCTTCTGCTGCTGCTGCTAAGTTGCTTCAGTCGTGTCCGACTCTGTGCAACCCCATCGACGGCAGCCCATCAGGCTCCACCGTCCCTGGGATTCTCCAGGCAAGAACACTGGAGTGGGTTGCCATTTCCTTCTCCAATGCAGGAAAGTGAAGAGTGAAAGTAAAGCCGCTCAGTCGTGTCCAACTCTTAGCGACCTCATGGACTGCAGCCTATCAGGCTCCTCTGTCCATAGGTTGTTTCTATGTCTTGCCTATTGTGAATAGTGCTGCAATGAACATTGGGGTGTATGAATCTTTTCAAATTATGGCTTTTCTCTGAATGTATGCCCAGGGCTGTAGTTGCTAAATCATACAGTAGCTCTATTTTTAGTTTCTTAAGGAACCTTCAGACTATCCTCCGCGGTGGCTGTACCAATTTACATTCCCACCAACAGTGTACGAGGGTTGCCTTTTCTCCATACCTTCTTCAGCATTTATTGTTCATAAACTTTTTGATGATGGCCATTCTGGCTGGTATGAGGTGGTATCTCATTGCAGTTTTGATTTGCATTTCTCTAATAATGAGTGATGTTGAACATCTCTTCATGTGCTTTTTGGTCATCTGTATGTCTCTTTGGAGAAATATCTATTTAGGTCTTTTGCTCATTTTCCTGATTTTTTTTTTTTTTAAGTTGTTTGAGCTGTTTGTATATTTTGAAGATTAGTTCCTTGGTTTGTTTTTTGTTTGTTAGTTTTTCTATTGAGCACAATTTTTATCTGTTTTTTTTAATCCCTTGTTGGTTGCATCATTTGCAAATATTTTCTTCCATTGATTCCATTTCTTAACTCAACTGTGGCATTGGATTAGAGGAGCGAACTTATTTTTGCCCTTACTAATGATTAGTAATTTGACTAGATTCAGTTGTCCTAGCCAGCCCCCTCATCCAGTAGTCTATATTTGCCAGGTCCTACCTGCTTTACCAGGAAAATATTCAGAGTGAGCAGGTAGAATCTGCTCCTTTTCTGATAAGCATGTTAGGACAAGCCTTGCTTATTTGGGTTCCCCCAGGCAATTAGTGACTGCTGTCAGTTATGCATCCCAAGCACTCTGTTCCTATCTCTGGAGGATCTTTCCCACATATTCATCTTACATTCCTAGTAACTGATACAGTGCCAGGCAAGTAGGGCAAGTAGTAAGCACTCAATGGATATTTGTTAACTGAATGAATTAATACAGTCAGTCTCACGTGGAATGCTTAGCTCTCCATGAATTTAGTTTATGCTTTTATGATATTTATCTAAAGCTTGAGTAGTAGAATAAAATTGGATCAGAAAGCTTCTAAGTTAAGCGAGAAACTTAGCAGTTATGTATGTGTGATTGAGGGCTGATAGTGGAACTTAGTCATTATAAGACAAAGGGGACCCTTATCTGAAAAAGGTTAATTCTGTGAATTTCCTCTGTAAGAACACAGTCAAAGAGAAAGAATGGGTACCTGGCCAAGCAGCAGCTGGGGCATCTGTTGATAAATCTGTGTGTCATTTGGATTGGTTGTAGTAGTGCAAGCCAAAAGGAAAAAGCAAATCTCTCTTCCTTTTCCCATTTTTAATAGTGAGTTAATTTCAAAGTGTGAAAACATTTCTGCAGCTGCCACTAAAGTTGGCAAATATTTTTCTAAAGGAACAGTACTTTTCAGAAACAAATTTCTCATCTTAACAGCCAGCATATTTCTGGCTGTTGTATTTACTTGCAAACATTTCAAATTGAGAAATATTTATTTTAAATGTCTTGGAGGTACCAGTATTTGGAATTTTAAAGACCACAAATCCTTCATCCATGGGGAAATGCTTCCCAACAGAAACAAAATTGCACATACAGCTATGTTACTTGAAACAATTGACAAAAATACTGTTATAATCAGAGTGAGATCCTGCACTCGCCATGCAGCACCTGAAATGTCTAACTAGGACATTTTCCCAAATGTTCCAGCCATTTCAGAATTTGGCCAGGGAACATGCAACCATTTTGGCCACAGCTCAGTAGTACTAGTAAGGCTTGGTAAATTTAATACAATTCATCTGTCTTCTTCATCCCTCCTTTTCTTCCAGAATGGTTTGGGACCACAGTTCCTCTGGAACCTTGAAAAATCCAAGAAAAAAAATTATTGTAAGTGGAAATAGGCATTTTAACTTAAAATACATTTCAGAAGATACTTGAGGGCAGTTCACTTTTTTGTGACCAAGGATTCTGGCCATTTGGGGAGAAAAATACAATCTTGTCAAAAGTGGAAGGAAAGGAAACAATTCAAATTTAGATGTCAAAGAGGATATTATAACTTTTTAAAAATACCTTGTGACTCAGGAGGACCTGAATTTCAGAATTGTTTTTATTTGTGTATGTATTAAAAGATATCCTTGTAAAATACACTTTCTGAGTTTTGGTTTGCTTCCTTATTTGGTTATTTAGTTTTTAAATTTTTTTCATTTTTTTACCCTGTTCACAAAGAATTCAAGATGACCACAGCAAATATATATGAGAAAGAGACTGTATGTCAATAAAAAGTAAAAACAAAAAAACGAGATAAAGGCCAGGGAAAAACAGATATAACTAGGACCAACGTAATTGCTACAATTTGACCTTAGAGTTAGCTCTGTGTTTCTAGACATCCTAAGTGAAAAAGGAACACTAATTATATGGTTCTTGTTTTCAGAAAGGAAAACAATAGCAAAAATAATACAGAAACAACCACAAGAAAACCCAACCCATGTCTCCAAGGAAATGAAATATTTCCTAGCATTAAATTATTAAAAAAAGAAATCTAATGGAGGGCTTCCTACCAGGCAAATGAGAGTTGTAAACAGTGTCCTCCATTACATTGCTCTCATTTGTTCAGTTGTTTACTCGTTCCTCAAACATTTGTGGGACTACGTTGTGCCACATACTGTGCTGGATGACAAAGATACAACAGTGAACCATACATAGTCCCCTTCTTAGAGCTCACAGTCCAGAGTCTCAGGAAGATCCAGGGCCGATGGATCTGCTTCACCTTCGGCAGTGGACTTTGTGAGGGTTTCTCCATGTTAGCAGGAATTTGAGGTTGACATTTCAGGACCTGCAGCCTCTGCCGCAATGCCAGGTTGCTTGCAGTTTACTCTGGCATGAAATCCTGGGAAGAGACTAGTAAGAACTAGGTGATCAAGACAGGGCTCTCCCTGTCTTGCCTGGGTGCAGGGCTGAAGTTATTCCTGGAGTAGGGACCAGAGTAACTGATCTGTTAGTCACACAGCTACTTCTTGGGGAAGTAGCCAGTTTCCTGAATGGCAAGTGGACCTACCTAATTTGGTGTCTTTACACTGTTTGGAAAATGTCAGCAATTTATATATAATGATTTTGATGGCTTTTTGAAGTATTTAACAGGTGGTGTTTTAAGTTGTCCTCTTTTCATTTTTATGTGCCAGCAATTTATGGAACGTTCAATTTGTGCTTGTGCTCCTGTAACGGGAGGGGACTGGGGCAGAGAGAAATAAAAACACCCTCAGATCCTGGACTGCTGATCTTCAAGAGAGAGGAGACTGATGGTCAGGGAATCGGGGACATGTGGGAGAGGCAGAGTAGGAATCTATTCACAAAGCATGTAATTATTGAAAACATGTTCTTGAGTGCAAAGAGTTCTTAAGAATATATTTTTTTGTGAATAATAAACCAATTTATGCCCTTTAGTACCTCTTAACCCAACTTCTTACTGTTCCACTTCCCCGTGTGTATGTGTGTGTGTGTATATGTGTGTGTGTGTGTGTGTGTGTGTGTGTATATGTGGTAGTCACTCAGTCATGTCCAATATGGACTGTAGCCTACCAGGCTCCTCTGTCCATGGATTTCTCCAGGCAAGAATACTGGAGTGGGTAGCCATTCCCTTCTCCAGGGGATCTTCCCAAGCCAGAGATCTAACGTGGATCTCCCATGTTGTAAGCAGTTTCTTTACCGTCTGAGCCACCAGGGAAGCCCTCCACTTCCCCTAGAGGCGTTGCTAATCCATTGCTTCTAGGCAAGACTCCCCATTGACTCAGGGTCTCCATGGGAATGAGGCTACAAGTAATATGTACTTAGTTCAGGAAGATGGGAGAGGGGCACACAGAACATGACTAATAGAGTGGGTCACAAAGTCATTTGTAGTGTTTTAGGAATGCTTCACTGTGTTGTCTATAAATTAGATCTCTTCCTAGAGCTTACAACTGGAATCTAGATACCTTCAAGCAACTGGACATTGAAAAATATTAAAAAGATCTCAGCTACTAAAAGCACATAAACTTCATCCTCCACTAATACATTTTTCTTTCTCACCAATGGAGAACAACTTGCATTTGTGTCTCACTCTGTAAATTTCAACATGCGACATATGTTGTCTCTTCGTTTCCAAGAAGACTGACATTGTCCAACAATGTCAAGCAAGTCTGAGTTCCTTTAACTCACTTATTTGTACTCTCCCTTATTCTAGAGAAAGTTTGAAGTGGTTTGCTGAGAAACATAAAATTCAATAGAAAAGAAGCTGGCAAGGGTATTGCAGCAAGGAAAAAATGAGTAGATGCATAAAGCCAGTGGGGTAGCGCCTTGTCTTCTGTGAAGTCATTTGTAGTTGCTAGATCTGGGTTATACCAGCCAAAATAAAGAGAGGGAAACTTTGTTTATAAAAATAACATGGTCATTAGATGAAAAGAATGAATGCTCAGGGTCACAGTTTTTCTTGGTACTGAGACCTGAGAATTTTCCACACTGTGTTCTCGTAAGAGGAGGTTGTCCTCCTGAACTCCTGTGTAAGAAGTACAACTGTAGGTCTCCTTGACTGTTTTCTATAATATCCTGTTCGGTAAGGCTTACGGGATTATGCCAGAGTGCATTTTAATAAAGCGATTCTCTGGGGGGAATAAAACAATACAGTTCAAGTTCACAGCTCCCTGGTGGCTGGACCGGATCCAAAGACCACATCCAGGAATGGAGAGTGTTCAGTCTTTCAAACGTTCCTCCAGGAATATTATTTCTTGTAATCCAAAGTTTTTAAATACACAGCAGAGAACTTTGGGTTAGATTCTTTGGCAAGAACGTGAAAGCCTATGAGTTGGCTCAAACAGAATCATTTCACAGACAAAGAAACGGGACCTTGGAGAAGCTGATGATTTATCCTAGGCCATGAGGTCGGTGGCAGAGCTGGGACCAGGGCCAGGTTCTTCCAAGTCTACGTCTAAGGCTCTTTCAACCATTTCATCTCTCCTGTCTAACCTCAGTAGAATTCCAGGTTCTTCCAATTCTACATCTAGGGATCTTTCAACCATTACACCTCTCCTATCTAACCTAAGAAGAATCTTATTACAATTTAAAAATGTTTAATGATGTTTTGTTTTATATCATATTTACCACTTATTATAAACTTTATTATAACTTCTTTGACTCATAATGGGTCAACAGATGGCAGAATAGCTTAAAATCTGCAAATGTAAAATGATCCAAGAGGAGGAGATCAGTTAGGATACATGTTTTAGAGAATCCTCATTTAATTTGTTGTTCAAGAAAGTAACTAAAAGTTTGGTCTGGGAAAAAAAATGAATGACTGTTTCTAACATATACAATGTACTTCCTACTTAGATGTTAACTTTTTAGAAGAATGAGTCATTAACTGTAGAGCTGAAGCCCTACCTTCTCACTCCTTTGCTCTCCACCTTGAAATTGGTGGGTGTCGTTTCCCAGCATGTTTCTGTTTTTTTACCATGTACATATGTGTGTGTTTAAAATTTCGTGTGTCTCATATGAAATACACAAATGGCTTCATAGTGTATCAGTACTTTTGCATGTTTTCTGCCCCTACTCCCCAACATTTTAGGTTTTGAAAAAGCTTTTTATTTTGTATTGGAGTATAGCCAATCAACAAATGTTGTGATATTATTAGTTTCAGGTGAACAACGAAGGGATTCAGCCATACATATATATGTATTCATTCTCCCCCAAACTCCCTTCCCATCCAGGCTGTCACATAACATTGAGCAGCATTCCAAGTACTGTATAGTAAGTAGGTCTTCAACATTTTAGTTTTAATGTATAACCTTGCTGATACTGGTCATTCATTTTAGCTGTGGAATAGTCTTTCCTTGTATGAATCAACTCTAGTTTATCCACTCTCCTACTGATGGGATTCAACTGTTTCCATTTTTTCTGTTATATATAATGAACCTTCTTGAAGATAAGTCCTTGTGTCTGTGTGCAATTTTAGAGCATTTTTTAATCAGCGGAGGTTTATTTAGTCACTGGTTGTTGCTCCTCTTATCTGAGCATCAGTCAGATGCTGTGCGCTCCTGGGACAGCCTTGCACCCAAAATTATGTTTGGGTCCATTTGCTGCCAGTGCTGATCCAGTCTCTGCGCATCTTCAGTGTCCTCCAAGCTTCCTGTGTCTCTCTGCTTGGTTTGCTCATGTTCTCGACTAGGGCCTGTTCTAAGCACCTTTCATTTCTCAAGAACCCTACGCCACCCTAGCTCTCTCACACCCAAGAGATGAACTAACCTCTTATTTTCCTGAGAAAAATGAGGTCATCTGCTGAGAGCTCCCTTGATCCTTCTCTTCCAGACTTAGCATTTCTACCTAGAAGAATTTTCTGTGCAAATCACAAGTTCTTTGTGAAATGAATGGAGGTAGGAGTTTTTACAAAGGTTTCTCAGACCCCAGATTGGAACTCTGTCTTATGAGGAGCTGCAAAAATCACTAATTAGTGACAAATCACTAATTCAAATACCCTCTGCCATCAGCCAGTGTAATAAGCCAGTAACAAAAAGACAAATGCTGTATAATTCCACTTATATGAAGTCCTCACATAAGTAGAATAGTGGTTGCCAGAGGTTGGGGGAGGGGGAGGGAGATGTTAATTGTTTTAATTAACTTTTAATTAAATTTAGGTAAAGTGAAGCCGCTCAGTCGTGTCTGACTCTGTGACCCCGAAGTGAGTATCCCACTGTGACGGTTCTTCAGTTTCCCTCAGACATCAGTCTGTGCTCCTTCCTCTGTCTGTTCACGTCTTCCCGTCTTCACGTCCCCTCTTTCTATTTCACCCTCCCTGTAGCTCCCACCCTGGCCCTCTCTTCCAGAGCCCTGCTTTTTCCTGCTCAGGTCTGCTGCGTGGCAGTCATCCTGGGAACTTCCCTTTATTCTTTCTCTGTTCTGTATCTACTCTGTTTTTCTCATGTTTACTTTAGTTTTCTATTTTGTTGGAACACTTTCCTTCCTCTTTATTATTTTACTTTCTTTTTCTGTTGGAGTAACCTTTCCTAGTAGCTTTCTAAGAGCCAGAGCATAGGAAATAAAGTTTTTGGAGCCTTGCATGTCAAGAAATGATTGTTTTCTACCCTAAAATTTAATTAAAACTTTAGCTGGATATAGACTGTAGGTTGAAAATAACTTCCTATCTGATTTCTAAAACTTGTGGTAATATGCTTAACATAAAATTTACCCATTTAACTATTTTTAGGTGTATAGTTTGGTGGTATTAAGTACATTCATATTGTTATATAACAACCATTACCACCATCCATTTCCAGAACTCTTTATCTTGCAAAACTGAAAGGCAATAACTATTAAACAATGGGTTAGCTAAATAGGGACTTCCCTGGTGGCTCAGATGGTAAAAGCGTCTGTCTACAATGCGGGAGACCTGGGTTCAATCCCTGGGTCGGGAAGATCCCCTGGAGAAGGAAATGGCAATCTACTCTAGTACTATTGCCTGGAAAATCCCATGGACAGAGGACCCTGGTAGGCTACAGTCCATGGGGTCACAGAGTCAGACACGACTGAGCGGCTTCACTTTAGCTAAATTTAATTAAAAGTTAATTAAAACAATTAACATCTCCCTCCCCCTCCTCCAACCTCTGGCAACCACCATTCTACTTATGTGAGGACTTCATATAGGTGGAATTATATAGCATTTGTCTTTTTGTTACTGGCTTATTACACTTAACATGATGTTCTCAAATTTGCTGTCATGTTGTAGTATGTGTCAGAATTTCTTTCTTTCTTAAAGTTGAATAGTAGTCTGATCTATATACATGCCACATTTTGTTTATCCATTCACCCATGTATGAACACTTGGGTTGCTTCCACGTTTTACCTATTGTGAATAATGCTGCTGTGAATATGAGTATTACAAAATCTCTTTGAGATTCTTCTTTCAATTCTTTAGTGTATGTACCAAGAAGTGGAATTGCTGGGTCATCACATGGTAATTCTATTTTTAATTTTTTAAGGAACTGCCATATTGTTTTCGATAGCAGCTGCACCGTTTTTACATTCCTGCCATGGGTTCCGATTTCTCCACATTCTTGTTGGCAGTTGCTATTTTTTTTCTTTTCAGTAGTAGCCGTCGTAATGGGTTTGAGGTGGTATCTCATTGTAGTTTCAGTTTGTACTTCCCTTACGATTAATGATGTTGTGCTCAAGACTGCTGCCCATTTTAATTGGGTTGTTCACTTTGTTGTTGTTGATTTGAGGGAGTTCTTTATATATTATGGATGTTAATTTCTTATCAGGTATATAATTTGCAAGTATTTTCTCCCATCCCATGGGTTGCCTTTTTCACTCTGTTAATTGTGTCCTTTGAGGAACAGAAGTTTTAAATTTAATTGTAATTGAGTTTATTTTTCTTTTGTTGCTTGTGCTTTTGGAGTCATATCCAAGGAATCATTGTGAAATCCAATGTCATTAAGCTTTTGCTCAGTGTTTTTTTTTAAAATAATTTTATTTATTTGTGTCCTTATGACTGTTCTAGGTCTTTGCTGCTCCACACGCTTCTCTCTGGTTGCAGTGAGCAGGAGCTATTCTCCAGCTGTGGCGCGCAGGCTTCTCACTGCAGTGGCTTCTCTTGTTGAGGAGCACAGGCTCTGCAGTGCGTGGTCTTCAGTAGTTGAGACATGTGGGCTCAGTAGTTGCGAGTCCCTGGGCTCAGCAGTTGTAGTGCCTGGGTTTAGTTGCTCCACAGCATATGGGCTCTTCCCAGATCATGGATCAAACCCTTGTCTCCTGCGTTGGCAGGCAGATTCTTTACTGCTGAGTCCCAAGGGAAGCCCCTGCCCTATGTTTTTTCCTACAAGTTTTATAGTTTAAGCTCTTTATGTTTAGATTTTCTCAGAATTTTTAAGATGTTTCTCACTGTCTTCTATCATCCAGTATGACTTATACAGAGTCTGATGCTCTTCCGATTCTTTTCCCTTGGTGTATGGCATGGTTTTTATACTCTGGGAAGTTCTTTACTCTTGCTCTTCTTAAATTTTGCAACCATGTGTTTTGATGAGAGTCTTTAAAATTTTTTATTTTGTTGGCCACTCATTGTGCTTTTATAATACTTGTCCTTTAGTTCTAGAAAATCTTGCATTGCTTCTTTGATAATTTGCTCCCTCTGTTTTCTTATTTGGATGTTAGAGCCATTGGATTGGCCCTTTAGATTTTCTATTTTTTTTTTCTGTTTTTCGCCCTTTTGTTTATCGGAGATGTCCTTATTTAATTTTCTAACCCTTTTATCGATCTTTTAAAATATACCACTTAAATTTTGTCTTTCATAGTACACTGTTCCTGTCTTATTGTCTTGCCAAACTCCGTCTTCCTGGTCTGAGTTGACCCTGTTGACTTAGTTTCCCATGGGACATGAAACATTTACTTTGAAAAAAAAAAAAAAAGGAGTATGCATAGTCACCTGGGTTCAGAACCGAGGTCTGGTGTACATCTGATATTCCAAACCTGGAAACTTTGCTTTGCCCTCAAACCTCCTCCAGCCACAGCCTTCTCTGTCTGGCTCAACTCATGGCCTCTCCATCCTTTCTGTTGCCTAGGTCAAAAACTTAGGAGTCATTTTTTTATTCTTCTTTTTCTCTCACATGTGACATCAAATCAGTCAGAAAACCTTGTTGGCACCATCTTCAACATATACTTAGAATGACCACTTATTCCGTTTCTTCATGCAGCCCTAGTCTTAGCCATCATCATCTGGATTACTGTAATAACCTTTTCCTCCCAGCATTTTAATATGAAAATTATAAAATATCCAAAAATTTGAAAGAATTTTATATAAATAGCCATATTCTTAATTCCTAGATTCCACCTTTAGCATTTTACCATGCTTGCTTTTTCATTTATTATCTATCTATGCCTTCCTCTGTCCACCTGTTCTGTGATAATCTTTTCATTAGTCTCCCTGCTTCGTTCCTTGTCCCATATTTTGTTTCCACACATCAATCCAAATGATAGTTTAAACCAGTTGTATCTCTTCTCTGCTCAGAACTCTGCTACGGCTGCCCATTTCACTAGTACTAACTCTGTGGTCTTTTGATCCTAAAAAGGAAAATTGCCTTGGTAATTTTCAGATTCCTAGGAAATTGTGAATTCATTCTGAGTTTCTGTGTGATATTGCCATTTGTTTCACTGACAATGGAATTGACTTTTCTCTTGGAAGAAATAGAACAAACGGTGGTGCTCGTTCAGAGGGCTTCGATTAACATCTTTATGCGTTAATTCCTGCCAAAGTCGTTTTCTTGCATTTTGCTTTCCATTTCAGCATATGTGTAAGTGTGAGTGTTATAAGCAGGACTAAGTCTAATTTCACAAGGACTTCGCAAAATTAATTTTGTCTAATAGTATATGCTTTTGCTTTGATATTGTTAAAAATCAATGGTTAAAGAAAGAGCCAGTGAAATGTGTCAGCATGCAGAACAGAACTTTAAAATACATCTCTTGTTCTATAGTGCATTGTCATGTGAAGGAGAGAAATGGAAGAAATGTTGATTCTGTTTGCAATTGATATTGATAGCTTTTATAAGCTTTAAAATAAAGTTCATTTTATGGTGTCACTTGCTAAAAAATTCAATTACCAATTTCGTTTTTTCTTTCTTTTCTTTCCTACACTTGATGGTTCTTCCAGGTTCCTCTTTTGTGTTTGTTTTGATCTCTTTCTTTCATTCTTGGAGGCTCTCCTTAAATGTCTGGTGATCTTTGGTAATATAATCATTCAAGAGTGAAGGATGAAGAAACCAATTAGTGGAAAATCACAGTAGGGTGATTTGGCATGGAACTGACTTTCCTATTGAGGAACCCGAAATATCAATCTCTAGAGGTCTTTTCTGGAAAAGGCAATGGCACCCCACTCCAGTACTCTTGCCTGGAAAATCCCATGGATGGAGGAGCCTGGTGGGCTACAGTCCATGGGGTCGCCTAAGGGTTGGACACGACTGAGCAACTTCACTTTCACTTTTCACTTTCATGCATTGGAGAAGGGAGTGGCAACCTACTCTGGTGTTCTTGCCTGGAGAATCCCAGGGGTGGCGGAGCCTGGTGGGCTGCCGTCTCTGGGGTCGCACAGAGTCGGACACGACTGAAGCAACTTAGCAGTAGCAGTGTTCTGAGTTTACTTCCTCTTTCTTGGGTTTCCCTGACCATGCCAGTTTATGGGGATAGCAGCGGCAGCAGCAAAGGTCTTTTCTAAGGGCTTTACTTTCTCCAGAAAAGGATCCTCTGAAATCCTACCTGTGGGTAGAGCAAGTAGTTTGGGAAGCAGGTCCATCTACCAGTGCTCATGAAGTAGGTGGGGTGGGTGAGGGCTTAGAGTCCTGCTGTTGCTGTGTATACTTGTCTGAAATCTTGCTCCACTCTTGATGTTCAACACACCCAGTTCCATTCATTTTCAGGCCTGTGTTTCATCTTCAACTTCTGCAGTATCTCACTACTAATCCTAGACTTCTTTGGGATGCTTCAAAGATACAGGTGGAGAAGCTAGAATTAATACAAAAGCCAGGAATCTTTGGCAGCAATTTAGGAACAAAGTCATGGGGTCGGGCTTCCCTGGTGGCTCAGACAGTAAAGAATCAGTTTGCCATGTGGGAACTTGGGATTGATCCCTGGGTTGGAAATATCCCCTGGAGGAGGAAATGGCGGAGGAGCCTGATGGGCCACAGTCCATGGGGTTGCAAAGAATTCTAAAATATGACTGAGTGACTAAGCACAGCACAGTGGGATCATGGGCAGAGGTGATGGCAAAAGGAATGAATGTATTTATGAAAAAAACCCAAACCAGTGCCAGTACTTACAACTTAAAGATCTCCTCAGGTTTTTTTTTGGGAGACTGGTATTATGGTAGTAACAAAGGCAGGGAACTTTTGCTGGGGGGATTGATGAGCTTTAAAAATTGGATTGTGGAGTACTAGGGCAGAATTTCTAGATTAAAATAGGCCAATGAAAATGAAAAACAATTACTTCCTGAATGCATGCTTTCTAGATCTGTGCTGATTTCACACATCAGGTTTTATAGCATTGGAGGGTTTTATCCTTGTGTTTTTACTCTTCATTTTTATATTGTCACTAGCTTTTAAGTTTTACTGCCAGTTAAGAAATGGGCTAATCTGGATAAAGTCATTTCCTGGATTGTAGTAAATAACTGTTTATATACTGTAGTACATCTACCATAGTAAGCACTGAGTAGATGTTAGTTACTACTGTAGTTTTAAGTTTCATGTGCTTCACTGAGATCCAGTACATAAAATGTGTATTATTCCCTTTCTGTAGTGGTGGACACTGCAGTTCAGAGCATTTGGGACTTGGTTGGGGTTTCCATGGTGATTCAGCTTGTAAAGAATCAGCCTCCAATGTACAAGACGTGGGTTCGATCCCTGGCATGGGAAGATCCCCTGCGGAAGGGAAAGCCTACCTCTCCAGTATTCTGGCCTGGAGAATTCCACAGACTGTATAGTCCATAGGATCGCAAAGAGTCGGAAATGACTGAGCAACTTTCACAAGGCCAACAGAAGACTCTTTTAGGAAAGTGGCTACATTTATTCAGAGCACTGGTATGGTGGTAGTGGGTGGTTAGCAGCACAGTTGGTATTGGCTGGTGAGTGACACTGCTTTGTTGTGAAGTAGCAACATCATAGCCAGAGAACTGCTACATGTTTGTTTTCTGAAAGTGTGGTGGATAATTAAGATTGATTATTCTGGCCTTTTGTGCTGGTCATTAGAAAAATAGTATCTGAAAGCAGATAGGAGAGTGGACCTTAAAAATCAATGGATCTGGTAATTTGCATCAATTGCTTCTGGTCAAATAAAGATGATAAGTAATAACAGAATTAGGAAAAGTTAATGGGAAAAAGATGAAGAAACTTATTGCAAATATGTCATCAACTTTTCTTCTGTGAGCTTGTAGGCAGACTGGAGTTAATAATTGTCCGTTGTTAGGACAAGCTCAATATCTTAACTGACAAAAGGGAGATCCTTTACAATTCCTAGCTGGACCATAAATAACATGGTGCAGCTGAAAGAACAGAAAAAAGAACAGGGAGGTACCCCAGGGAAAATGTTGACATTTAAACCACTCTGTTAAAGAACTACCTACATGTACTTAACATGTCCTGCTACAGTACATATACCTTCCAATCCAATTTTGAAAATGACATAAAAGTCCCTTTCTCCCCACTGACAGTGCTTTTTTCAGTGCTGTTAGAACAGTAGGGCTCATTAGCAAACTGTATAATAATGAGAAAATGAAGCCTTTTAAACTACCAAAAGGACTTAGCAATCCTTTCTACAAATTTCTGACAAACTCAAGAGTTTTTCTAATATCCCATTTGTGTCAAGAGAGTATTTTTCTCATTATGAAACTATAGATATACAGTTTTCATAGCAAATGGATTGGAGAACTGACCCTGAACTAAGTAATATCTTATTCCTCACTTGTCGTTTCCTCAAAATAAAAGCGTTTTTCTTATTGCAGCAGAAATAGGCATTCATCACTTGAAATTTTAAAAATACAGATAAGTGAAAGGAAGAAAATATTTAATCAAAATCACTAATAATTCCATCAATTAGAAAAAGATTTCTATTCAGATTTCACTTTTGAGTTGTAAAAATTCTAATCATAATAATCCAAAGTAAATACCAAGATTTCTCCTAAAAAGGGAACTGCTCTAGTGTTTTGAGGTTTTAGAGATACCGGATGCATATTAAGATATATTGCATAAGCAAACCACAGTCATTTCAAAATAGCTTTTGCCATTTATAAAAGCACATGCATTAATTTACATGGATTTTAAAAATACAGTTTCACATACTTCTACTTGATCTTTGAGTCTTTAATGCCACTACGTGAATTCTTTACCTAATCTCTGGTATGTCTCTGAAGATAATTTATTATTTTCCTTCCGAACCCCGATGTTACATAATTGTAACCTTTATTTGAAAAGGAAAAGTAAGGCCGTGAGGACTGCATGGGAAGAGACCGCGTTTGTCTTGTAATCCCACCTATGAAGGCTGCCTCTGTGCTCTGCACGGGGAAGTCGGAAGGCAAATGGCAGGATGACCCTCAGGATTTTGACTGATAAACACTTGTGACTCATTGAGTACCTGGCCCAGCCTCATTCCTCTTTCTGCTTTCCGTTCTCATACTCTTTCTAGCTTCTCAATTTGGATCCAGAGACATGTCTCAAAGCTTTTCTTCTCTATTCTGTTCCAGTTTTTCACGAGCCCCATTTAGTAAGTATATTCCTCTCTGGAGATGTTAACTGTTTCTCACCCAAAACAATTACATTGGAAATGTCATCATACCTTGTCTTCAGTCAGATCCTCCTGACCTTTGTAGCATGTTTTGATAAATAATTGTACTAAAACAATATTTGGATCAGTAATCTAACACCTGTAATTGATTCCACCTTCATAGCTTGGTTTTACTTTTTTCTAAAAAATTTTTTTGGCTGCACCCCAGCTTGTGGGATCATAGTTCCCCAACCACAGGCCGTTGTACTCCAACCCAGGCCCTTGGCAGTGAGAGCACGGAGTCTTAACCACTAGACCACCAGGAAGTTCCCTGGTTTTACTTTTTATTTACATTTTTCAGAAACCCTAGAAAAATTCATAAAAATTATTACATTTTATTGACTTGTTCATTAATAAAATTTCACTGTTATAAACAGAAATGTCTGAGATAAATAGTTATTTTTAAGGTCTATACTTTCTTTTTACAAACACTATTTTTTCCTATGACTTTAAGATAGAAAACAGTGGATCCTACATGCCAGTCTAGCACAGGAACATTTTCTTGATTCACTGGTTATCAATTTGCTGTCTGTGGTTCTGGTTTTAATTTTTTCTCCTACATTTGATATTTTATAGTTTTTTATTGAATGGCAATAAGTAGCTCTCAGAGACATTCTTATTAATACCCCTATTTTAGCCTAATAATACTTACAGGACTATTTGGAGTGAGATGCTGTTTTATATTAAGTACACTGCTGGTATCACATCTGTCTCCAGATTCACGTGATGGGACGTGCCCTCTCCTTTGCTTCCATAGCACCTTCTACATACATTTTTTAGAAGAATTCTTTCAATATGTGTTCATTTGTCATTCCCAAAAGATTGAATTCCTTAAGAGCAGTGCATAGCATATATAAATGCTAGCTGAGTAAGTGAAAGAGGGAATTAATGAAATGTAAAGAGTCGACTCATTAGAAAAGACTCTGATGCTGGGAAAGATTGAAAGCAAAAGAATAGAGCAGCAGAGGATGGGATGGTTAGATAGCATCACTGACTCAGTGGTCATGAATCTAAGCAAACTCTGGAAGATAGTGAAAGACAGAGAAGCCTGGTGTGCCGCAGTCCACGGTGTCACCAATAGCTGGACACGACTTAGCGACTGAACAACTACAAAGCTGGCTCTCTGAGGTACCGACCTGTTTTAGCTAAGAGCATGAACTCTGAAACCAAAACCACGTGGATTCAAATCTCAACTCCATCACAGTTCGGTATGTCCACAGACAGGGCTTCCCTGGTGGCTCAGCTGGTAAAGAATCCGCATGCAATGTGGGAGACCTGGGTTCGATCCCTGGGTTGGGAAGGTATGTTTATGACATTTGTGCATCTCAGTTTTGTCATTTCAAGTACCTAACTCATACAGTTGTGCTTAGAACAGTATCTCTATATAGTAACTGCTGTATAAGTGTTTGCTACTATTGCTATTGTCCTTTTATTTAATAGCCCTGGCATGGAATAGCAGGTGCCAATAGGAAATTGATTCTGGAATTCAGATTTTCGCCTGTCATCATGAAGAAGTATTTTCTTTCCACTTTGTGTTCAGGAGCTTTCAGTATGGAAAGAGGGAGGGGCGGTCTTTAGTACATCAAAAACTGAGGACATTTGTGCCTTTACCAATCATCAGGCTGCACAGACTGGCCAGAACTAACAAGGAGCTTTTTATTTCAGAATTGTATCAACTTAGCATAGGAACAGGAGAAGGAAATGGCAACCCACTGAAGTGTTCTTGCCTGGAGAATCCCAGGGACAGGAGCCTGGTGGGCTGCCGTCTAGAGTCGCACAGAGTCGGACGCGACTGCTAAGTTGGACGTGACTTAGCAGCATCAGCAGCATAGGAACAATGTTACCTCAGGGAGACTCTGATTCATCTTACTTCTGAGGATAAAACAAATTAATTATTAATAAGCATGGTTTATTTGGTAGGTAAAAATCTTTAACAACAGTGATCCATGGGAGAGGTGATAAAGGAGTTTCAGATGATAAACAGTAGGCAGACAGGATTGAAAGATTTTTGAAGTCTGACTCTACTGTTGGATATATAATGATTTTTGTTCTTGTCATTTGGAAAAAGTGGTCTATTAGATATGATTAATTGTATCTAGCTCTTGGCCTTGGGTTTATTTATTTTTTAGTCCCCCTCCTCAATATTTTATTATGAAGAATTTCTAATATACAGCAATGTTGAAAGATTAACAGTGAATACTCATGTATTCAACACAAAGATTCTGCCGTTCTTGGTTTTCTATACTTTGTTGATCACGTATCTGCACACTTAACCATTCCTCTTTCCACCCCTGATACATTTTGTGTTCTTGTATATTTGGTTAGGTTTATTTTGATAAGAAAGTCATCATCTGAATGGGAGAAGTCAATGATTTATTCTCAGCCCCCAGGATAGTAATAGCATACACATACATGAAGCACTACTTTAAAAAGTTGATGGTAAGCATTACTCTTACTGGAAGGATTTCTTAGGAGTCAAAGTCGGGGCAGAGTAAAAACTGTGAGAGCAAGTGAGAGTGAAAGTCGCTCAGTGGGGTCCGACTCTTTGCGACCCCATAGACTATACAGTCCATGGAGTTCTCCAGGCCAGAATGAGTGGGTAGTCTTTTCCTTCTCCAAAGGATCTTCCCAACCCAGGGATCGAACCCATGTCTCCCGCATTGCAGGCATATTCTTTACCAGCTGAGGCACAAGAGAAACCCAAGAATACTGGAGAAAAATAAGGACTTGGGAAAATAATTCAATATAATAGGTAACCCAGGAAAACATTCTTTTTCATACAGTATTTTTAGTTTCACTTTGCAAACTACATAGAACCAATTGTTATTGTTTCCAGTAAATGACAACCATCATGGAGCAGAAAAAGAAGTAAGTTAAATGAAAAGTTTTAAAGAAAATCCCTATAGGTGGAGGCTAATAATATAATACAAAGACCTAAGATATCAGTTTGTGTCAGCTTTACATCCTCTGGACAGCTTGCAGAATATAATCGTGTAGCTTTCCTTTTCACTGCTAGTACAGAATCCACAATGCTAGCCCTTGTGGAGTTCTGCCTGCAACTCTGAAGGGCCTGAATAGGTCATAGGGCAAAATCTTGATTATGATTCAGAAAAGAAGGCGTAGTCACTTTGTTCCTCATGAACTAAGCAAACACTCACTAGAAAGCTGTGATTCTTTTGGAGGGTGATTTCTGGTTGCTGTTGTTTTCTGGCAGTGCATGTTTACTGGAAATGCAGAGCTGCAGAGTACTAATGAGCATTTATCCCTTCTATTTTTAGTTCACTTCTTTAACTGAGATGAACATGATATGATCTCACTGAGTCAAAGGATGGCATCTAGTCCTGTGCTTCCCACCGAAGACCAGCAGGTTTCCTTGGGCATTGATGATCTCCATTTTTCATTGCAAGGTAATTAAGATTGGTTGGGGTAACCCCATGGCACCTATGCAAACCTCACTGTCATCTGTTCACAAATTGTGCGGCTTTCTGTCTCTCTTATGGTAAAATCTATACATGTTGTTGTGTTAGTCGCTCAGTCGTGTCTGACTCTTTGCAATCTCATGGACTGTAGCCTGCCAGGCTTCTCTGTCCATAGAATTCTCTAGGCAAGAATAGCCTAGAGAGTGCATAGCCTTTCCCTTCTCCAGGGGATCTTCCTGACCTAAGGATCAAACCCTGGTCTCCTTCATTGCAGGCAGATTCTTTACTGTCTGAGCCACCAGGAAAGCCCAAAATATATACATATGTCTGCATTTTTCCATTTGTAGAAGCTTTAAGTATACTTCAGTATCTTTATTGCTATCTCAATATCTTTATTGCTTAGGAAAACAAGGAATACCTAAAAGGAATTTGGTATTTTGGTTTTTTACTCTTCAGTGCATGTGTTTTTTTTTTGCAATGAAAATTAAATACTTAATCATAGTTCGTTGTTATTGTTTACGCTTATTTTTCATCTTTTTGTAAATCCTCTTTTAAATGTAATATGCTATTTTTGTCCTGATAAAAAGGAATAACAGTAATGCTAAAAGTGAATGAACTTTCAGTCACATGAATTATATGTGAATTTATGCGAGTACTGTCTGTATTCTTTTTAATGCTTCTTGGCAATCTTTGTTATGTATTTTGAAAATTCATTAATCACTAGACTATCTTTGTTGCAAATCCTGAAGCTGAGTAAAGTTAGCTAGTGTAGAAAAAATAAGGCTACAGCAAGTCTTTGAAAATATTTATGTAACTCTGTGTTTTAAAGTAGTATAAAGATTATTGACAGTATTATGTAACATTCTTAGAATGTTACTTAGAAGCCATAGCCACAGGTTTGAGTCACTTGTTTTTAAAATTTTAAGTTTATTATTCAAAAATCGAAATATAATAGACATACAACAGTGTATCAGTTTCAGGTGTACAATATAACAAAATTCAATATTTGTTTACCTTGTGAAATAATCACCAAAATAAGTCTAATTAACATCTGTCATCGTACATAGTTGCAGAATTTTGTTCTTGTGATGAGGACTTTTAAGATTTACTCTCTTAGCAACTTTTAAATATGTAAAATAAAGTATTGTTAACTATAGTTGCCATGCTTGCATTATATTTATTTGAATCATGTATGATCAAGTCCCCGAAAGACTTTCCTTTGATATCTCTTTTTAATTAAAAATGTGTTTTGAATGATTACCTTCTTGACTTTAGGGGTCAATGGCTTTTAAAAATAAACACTGTATAATTTGTATAGGCTCAGAAACATAATATGTTGAGTACTTAAAGTAAAAATTTTTTAAAACCTCAGTAAGTACATTTTTATAGTGTCATATACTCTTCATCAGTAGTTGGAACCAATTTTTCATTTATCTGAAAAAACCCAATGTTCTTGTTTGTTTCTGATGTTTTGGTTGCATGTAAGTAACAATAACTCATGTGACCTAAAACGTGTCAGGAAGATAGTGCATCAATAAATGGTCAGGTCAATCCAGTTTCATTCTTTTTCCTGAATCAATTGATCCTGATATTTATTTTTTTTCCTTCTGGTTTTATTGAGATATGATTGATGTGCAGCACTGTATGAGTTGAGGGTGTACAGCCTAATGATTTGACTTACATACATCATGAAATGAATATCACAGGTTAGTGAACATCCATCATCTCACATAGATGCGAAATCAAAGAAATAGGAGAAATTTAGTTCTATTTGGTGAGAACACATAGAATTTACTCTCTTAGCCACTTTCAATATGTACTGTAGAATAGTGTTAGTTGTATTTATCATGTACATTACACCTCTGATACTTATTTATCTTAGACCACGTGAAAGTGAAAGTGAAGTCGCTCAGTCCTGTTGGACTCTTTGCAACCCCATGGACTGTAGCCTACTTGGCTCCTCAACTAGACTTAATTTAATGGTCCTTTTGAAACTTTTAGAAATATTTAATTACTATGTTATGTAACAGGAGCTAATATAGTGTTGGAAGTCAATAAAACTTCAAAAATAACCAATCGAACATATAAACTCATAGGAAAAGATCAGACTTGTTGCCAGTTGTGGCAGTAGTGGTGGAGTTGGCTGAAAGCAGTCATAAGGCGCAGACTTCTAAAGGTAAACCTAATTTCAAATGCTGGCTCTGACTCTTACCAGTTCTTAGATAAGAGACTTTATCTTTTTTGAGTCTCCGTTTCCTCATATTTAGAATATGGGTGATAATGTCTATCTTGCCTGTGCTTTGAGGATGAACCTTATGCAGGCTTAGCACAGTGCCTGCCAGATACAGAGTAGGAACTCAGTAGATGCATCATAATTGCTTTGTATTTATTGCAGTTTAAGTCTTTGTTCCAAAGGATTTTTGTGCAGGAGCACAAGGCTAGAGTAGAACCTGTGTGCTGGACGGGAAGAAATTGTAAGCCAGAAGTCTGGTTTTCATT
Organism: Budorcas taxicolor; assembly: GCF_023091745.1. NCBI lineage: Eukaryota > Metazoa > Chordata > Mammalia > Artiodactyla > Bovidae > Budorcas > Budorcas taxicolor. Next base: position 74,343,224 of record NC_068919.1, read on the forward strand.
GACTTGTGTTTTGTTTTGTTTTGACATTTCTATTCAACTCTGGGAAATAGTGGAGGTCAGAGGAGCCTGGTGTGCTGCAGTCCGTGGGGTCACAAAGAGGCGGACATGACTTAGAGGCTGAACAACAACAACAATTCAGTGGCTTTGCATCACATGTACAATAAAGTCTAAACTTAGTGGTGTGGCTCACACAGACTGTTTGCTGTGCGCCTTGCCCTGTGCCCTCATCTCCTACAAGCACCCTGTTCTCCAGTCCCACAGGCCCCTGAGGAGTCGGGCCCGCACCACCCCACCCACTGCTTGTGTGCTTTTGTTAAGGTGGTGTTGCTCCCCTGCCATCTCCTCCCGCAAGAGTCCAGCTCATCCAGTCCTCCTATGTCCCTGTCCATCCCAAACTTAGCCAGACTCGGCTTCCTCCACAAGCCCCACTCTTTCTCTGGCTAAGATTTACGCTTCTCCTTTCTCCCATAGCACCTACTTTAGCACTTATCATAGTGTTCATATTATAAATGTTATATTTAAAAATGCTTTCTTCCCCACTGCAGAGTTTTATGTAGCATGCTCTAGTTTACACAGCACCCTTTTGTACATTATCTCACTTGATCCTCACACCCACATTCTAAGGTAGATATTTTATCTTCCAGATACAGGGAAGGAAGCTGTGGCTCACAAAGGTGGAATTACTCTCCCAGGGTCATGCAGCTAGTGAGCAGCAGAGCTAGGTTTTGACCTGGAGGGTAGCTCTCTTTCCACTGCACCACACCCACTCTGACACAGTTCAGAGAACAATCTGAAAGAGGGAATTTTCCTAACAACTTTCTTTGGAAAGTGCACATAAATCTTAGCTTTATTTTAGTCAACCCATAGCAAACTTTTATTTTTTAAAAATTTATAGCCATCTTTCACATCCTGAATATGGATGGGCATTTTTAAGTAACAGGTTCACAGGTTCTCAGGTTCACAAATAGCTCAAAATAATTAACAAATTACTGGTAAATGAGTGTTTCCTATAGCATGTTTTTAATACAATTTGGTTATTACAGTTTGTTTTACAATAGGAGATGAGTGTGGGCTGTTTGGCAGTGGAAATGTGATATACATGTGCTGCTAGTGTGAATGATTTGCCTTCATGGTCTCTCTAGAGGAATGTAGAGCTGGGTATATTGCTCTATAGGGGAGAGGTGGAAAGCCAATACTATAATGTAGTTGCCTTTACACAGAACAAGAGCTGCTCACATTAGCTACGTACCCTCAACCAAGGAGTTCCCGTGACTGTAGAATGAAGGCTTAACTGTGAAATGAATGCGTGTCCCAAAGTTAAGTTCTATATTGTTATTAGCAGATTTACAATGATTTTTCTGGCCTGAATTCTTTCTTGTTGAAAGAGAGGAAGAAAGCAAGGAGAAAGAGAAGAAGGAAGGAAAGAACTTGTATGTACTTCTGACAGTAACTTTGGTTTCATTGCAGGATTGTTAGCTATGTAGACAAAAAATTGATAGATAACATTATGAACATTAGTTACTTCCAAACTGCAGGCTGTTGGCAGTAGTCTTAAAAGCATTCAGCTCTGTCCACTCTGTAAGCCGACTTGTATTTCACAAAATTCACACGTGCTTAATGATCCTTGGAGTAATAGGAAAAAGAGATTTTATGTAAAATGAGAGTCTCAGGATGACTGCTCATAAGAAAGTTTTCCTCCTCAATTTCAGAGCCTTTTTAAAAGGAAGAAAGAGGCCTATTTAACTAACAATGCCTGTTTTATTTTAACCAAAAACTTACATAAGATGAGACAATTACTGCCACACCTTGCCTGCAAATAATATGCTCAAGGAAAGATTAAAATGTCTGCATTGAAATGTGGCGAATCATTGTTGATATGCTATGAAAACAGGTATCTTATGTGTTCAGGGCCAACAAGGCATCAGACCTAGGGAATCAGGCAGTGCCTTGCTGAAATTCATAGAGCAGGACAATAAACAAGCAACTTTGTCTTTCTCTTTGTTCATCATTTGTGTGATCTTTGAGAAAATGTCTTTATGGAGGGATTTTTTTAAGGGTCCTTTTTGTAAAGAGAGATTTGTGTTTTCTTAGTGTAATGAGGATGGCAGCATTGAAACAGTTGGCTTTTGGGGAAGAAAAGGAAATGGAATTTGTGAGTTTGAGGATTTATGAATTTGATTAATGTAAAAAATGGAATTTATTTTAGTTTAGCGCATTTTGTGCTACTATGGATGGTGCACATTTGAAATAAATTATATATATGAAAGTTCAAGCTATTTAAAATGAGAAATAAATGGCTGCTATTTGTTTAACTGAAGTTTCCATTACAGAATTTCTTTACACCTTTCCATTGGATTTCTTACTTGGCAAAATGATAGGTGCTTCCTTCCCTTTTATCCTAAGAGAATGCTGCTGCTGCTGCTAAGTTGCTTCAGTCGTGTTCAACTCTGTGTGACCCCATAGACAGCAGCCCACCAGGCTCCCCCGTCCCTGGGATTTTCCAGGCAAGAATACTGGAGTGGGTTGCCATTTCCTTCTCCAATGCATGAAAGTGAAAAGTGAAAGTGAAGTCGCTCAGTCGTGTCCGACTCCTAGTGACCCTATGGACTGCAGCCTACCAGGCCCCTCTGTCCATGGGATTTTCCAGGCAAGAGTACTGGAGTGGGTTGCCATTGCCTTCTCTGTCCTAAGAGAACAGTAACTACATTTTTTTTTGTCTGAAATAACATCTCTACTAAGCTTGTCAGGTGGAGAAAGTTATGTTCAGAGGATAATTCTTTGATGTATTGGGCAGATATGATTATAGAAGCAGTAAGGGGTAAAGTTGAATAATACCACCGAGTTTTCAAGTTGTATGGAATTTTCTTTGCTATTCTGTTTAATTTTGAGATGAAAGGAGGAATCCCTTCAGTAGCATTTCTGAGATGAAGATTCTGGAGGGAGTTGAATTCAAGCTAAGAAGTTTGAGGATTATGCTTTTAGGTAGCAGGTAGTTATGGGTCTTGAGAAGGAGAGGACAGGGTCCATGGTGAGAACTGTGCTTTAGGAGACTAATCTGACTTTGAGGTATGGGAAGACTTGAGAGGGATGAGAAAGTGAAGTTGGAGAAACTGACTAGAGAGTTCTACTCAGTACTCTGTGGTGACCTAAATGGGAAGGAAATCTAACAAAGAGTGGATAAATGTAGGGGTATGACGATTCATTTAGCTGTTTAGCAGGAAAGTAACACAACACTGTAAAGCAACTGTAGTCCAATAAAAATTAAGTAAAAAAGAAAAGTTTTGCAAATATCTGGGTGTTGGGTAATATTGGCTTGGATTCGAGTGACAGCAGTGAGTAGGAAAGGATGGGACAGATAAGAAACTGTTAGGTGGACTCTGTAATTATAATATATAATATAATATGACTCTGCAGATATTGACTATGGATAATAAGATGGACAAGAGCCAAAGTTAGAAGCTGAGCTGCTTAAAATAAAGCAGTAGCGACTAAAATGTCCAAAGACCTCCCTTTTGATTTAGTGTGTTTTCACTATTATAATAGCATCAAATAATAAGACCATTAAGTACTGTTTTATATCAATGTATTTAAAATAAATTGTTGCAGATAAAAGATCCTGTTTTCAAAGAAACTCTTTCTTGAGAACTTCCTATGTCGTGGAAAGCTTAAAAGCATAACACAGGTAGAGGACCCACTTGAAAGTCAAATTAATAGTGAGTGAAACTGACACCTGGAATTTAACACAATATTTTAAATCAGCTATACTTAAAAAAAAAAAGTGAAATTGACTGACTAGGCTGACTCATCTTGTGATATTTTAAGCGGCAGCTGTGACAATTTTGAATTATTTTGGACAGTTAATATATTTCATATTTCAGTTTTCTTTTTAACACATAAATATGATAATTGGGGGGCCATAAAAGAACACAAGAAATTTATGTACCTCGAGCACATTATTTTGTTTTGAAAAATGAGGTGGGCCCATGATACCTCATTAGAACAACAGTTTTCAAATACAGAATATCATCATCCATTAGACAAAGGACTAGGAAGGAGTGTGTATGCTATTACCTTTGCACCATATGAGTAATTAACTTCCATGCAGTCCTGCTAAAATGCTGGTGGATGGTTAATCCTCTGCGTGAACCTGTATAAAACCACGTTTAGCCAACTTACTGTGTTGTTTCAAACAGTGCTCATATGTTTTATTTAGTGCTGTTATCTTCCAGATGACATATTTTAAAAGATTGAAAAGCCCTTTGTGCCTTCTGAGTAGACATTGCTTTGTGGACTGAGCAGTGAAATGTGAGTCTCTATAGTTATTACTCTAATTTATTCATGATTTACTGAGTATCCATCTGAAGGGTGGCTTTCAATTTAAGTATAATTTTTAATAATATTAGAAAATATTTATGTTCATTGGGGTAGATTACAAGCATAATTGTGTGATGTTGAATTTTATTCAGTTGTTCAGTAAATACTGGATGCCAACAATAGGTAGGATGTTAAGGCTGCAAAGATGAACAGACTGAACACCTTCCAGAGATGTGTAGCCAAGCTGTGCTTTTGCCTATTGATGTCAGGAGAAAGTGACATCAACAAATAATATAAATAAGAACTTCGCTGGAGTTTTTCCTGCTGAATCCTCTGTAATTGTTTCTTATCCTGGAGTTTCCTTCTGTCTTTGGACATCACTTGTTCTAATCAGCCATCTGAGTTCCTCTAAGGGTGTGTTAGGTACCCTGCATAGGAAATCTTGTATCTTTATTGACAGTGAAATTTCTGGCATGTTTTAGGCTTTTAATAAACAACTGTGTAATGAAAAAATGAGTGGCCATTCCAATATAAAAGTATAAATAAGGAGTCTGGGATTAATATACACTCACTACTATATATAAAAAAGGTAATCAACAAAGACCTACTGTATAGCACAGGGAACTCAATATTCTGTAATAACCTATATGCAAAAAGAAGCTGAAAAAGGATGGATGCATGTATAACTGCTGTATACCTGAAACTAAAACACTATTGTAAATCAGCTATTTTCCAATATAAAGTAAAAATTTAATTTAGAAGGAAAAAATATATATAAAGTACCCTGAATTTGAAGAATTGTTCTGTGTTCAGGAAAATTAGACAGGATAGAAATATAGATTTCTTTAGAAATGAGGCAGTAAGGTGTGTGTGTGAGGTTTAAGGGCTCAATAGTGTTTTAGTATCGTGTTTCTGAGAGAGATTCTATTCGGCCTTATGACAGTGAGTGAATGAAGCTGTGTGAAGTCCGAGAAAGAGGAGTAGATTGAATAAAATGCTTTTGAATAGAATTTCTGCCCTTTTGCACTCAGGTCCCCACTGTGGAATTTTGATGGAACTGATGAATGAAGGGTAAGAAATGTGCAGACAATATTTTTGCTCCTCTAACCAAGGCAGACCGCTTCATTATTATGAATAGAAGCAAATTATCTCTGGCTTTCTTTCTTTTTCTTTTTTTTTTGCCAATTAGATGATTATTACACCCAGAGAAATCTATTAAGTTATAGTCCTTCATCAGCTATCAGTGCTGTACTGTTTCAACAAAAACCCTTCCAGAAAATTCCTGAAATCATAATAGCTGAGATCTTTTGCTATTTTTTTTTTTCTTTTTTGGAGGATTATTAACCTCCATATTTTAAAGCTTCATAATCTTAAAAATATTTCAATTAAATGAAAAACACAATAACTCTGTAAGAAGTAGTGTTTGCAGTGGACAGTGTTTTTCAGGGAAAGGTCCCTTTCCCCCCTCCACCGGCACCCCTTAGTGGTATATACTGTTTCGTCTTCTGGGAACTTTGGTTCTGTTTTTGCCAGGAGTTTGGGGATAAGCTTACTTTATTCTGGGTCAGTTACATTTTGAAAAGTAGGGCAAGATAAATCCAGGGTCATTTAAGAGTCCTGTTAAAGTAGGTTAACAAAGATCTCATTCATTTCATATAGAAATCAGAATCCTTTTTAATTAGTCCCATGGGAGATACAAGATTTTTCTGAACATTTGTGTATGCCTGTGTCTTGGGAGGGGGTGTACTTATTCGGAGCTTGAAGTAGTATGTTAGAAGAAATAAAACTCAAAATGATTTCCCGTTAGGAAATGGTAAAGTTTGAAATAAATATGAGAGATTAATTTACAACCACTTAGTGGTTTTAGTGTGTGATTTTATATTCTAAAAAATCGAAGGTCACTGTAAATGTGCCTCTTCAAGGGATTACTTCCCTCATCTGGTTTCATCACTGGTGATTATAATTCTTCCAAACGGTTCCATTTTTCTAGAATGTTCAGCAGAGAAACTTGGTAAAAGCTAACTGATGTTTGTTGTTCTCAGGATGTATGGGAAGTGAAGTTGACTGATAACCACCAGGTATTTTTAAAGTCATTTAAAAATGATAGATAAAGGCTATGAATGATTTATTACAGAAAGAAATGCAGTGAGTGACATTCTCAATGTGTGTATCTGTACAGGAGAGATATGAGAGTCTGGGTGGACAGTCTCTCCTGGTCAGTCTCTCCTGGTCATTCATGGTCTTTGAAGTGACACATGTTGAATGAGCATGGGAAGAAAAGGGAGAAGAGTAGCTACACACACTGGCTGTCTGCCTCTGGGGTGCGGCAGCACCCTCAGGTTTGCTTTGGTTCTTTCAGCCTTTGCTACACAGAGGACCGCCAATTACATGGGCAGTGAAATGCTACACAGTCAAAGGCACTTGGTTCAAATATAGAACACGTGGGCCTTCTCAAATTTGAGTAACATGTAAGATCTTTGCAAAACGTTGGCGTTGTTGGCCCTGTCTTCAGTTAAGGATATTCATAGTGGGAACTAGTTCTGCTCTGTGCCTCCGTCTACCTCAGTTTGAATGTTTGCTTGGCAGAATTTCCAGGGTGGTTTAATGTCTTCAAAACAAAATGTTTCAAAAGTACAGGTGAATTCGCAGTGAACTGCTTCATTGCATAATTACAGTTTTTATGAATACAGGTCAATCTATTCATTAATATATTCATGCAATTTGTGTTCCTTGAAACCCCACTTGTATCAAGCACTATTTTTTTTTAAATCAAGCACTCTTTTGGGTTGCGAGATTATTGAGGTGAACGACTCCAACAAACTTCATGTGTCCATGATGCTTGCATTTCAATTGGAGAGACAATAAATAATTAACAAAAAATATCAAATATTAAAAATAGATTTATGTAATTGTTGTTTGGGTGTCTTCTTTAGATCAGGTTGTCAGAGAAGGAGAAGACACGTAAGGAGAGATTGAATGACATGATGGAGCTGCTCTGCAAAGAACGGGGGAAGAACATTCTAGTCTGAGGCAATAACTCAAGGAAAAGCTCAAAAGTAGAAACAAACCTGGTGAATTTGTGGAGCCAGGGGAGCCTGGTGTGGTTGGATTGTGGTGGACAAGGGGCAGTGTGATTGGTATTGGAGAGCAAGGCAAAGCAGAGCTTGGTTAGGCAGGGATTCGTCAGCTCTAAGGTTAAGATGTGTGGAAGGGAAACCTTAGGAAAATTTTAATGAAGGGAGTAACATGATCTGATGTACATTTTCCAAAAGATCATTCTGGCCGCTGGGTGGAGAGGGGATTATCTGGGAGTGGGAGGGGAAACAGGAAAGCCAGTTTTGTTGTAGCCATGGTGAGATATAGAATTTGGACCAGGGTGGAAGCAATGAGATGAAGAACCCTGGATTTTTTTTTGTTTTTTCCCCAAAGGATATTTGTGAATGTTGGGATGTGTGGGGGTGAATTATAGGATAAATTAAGGATAATTTCTAAATTTTTGCCTTGAGCAGTTGAGCAGTTGGTTATATAATTTATTATGATGAAGTTTAGTGGATAAACAACTTTTGGGGGAAATCAAGCATTGATTTTTGCCGCGATAGATATGAGATGCTTATTTGATATCCAAATGGAAATGTCTAGTAGATAACTGGATATCAGGACTCAGAGTTCTAGAGACTTGACAGCTATCAGCATATGGCTGATGTACTTATATTTAAAGCCACAGACTGAGATCACCTGTGGAGCTACAGCAGCCCTTTTAGGTCCTGTGGTGTTCAGAGGTCAAACAGAGGAGGGAGGAGCAGGCAAAGAACACTGAGGATTGGTCAAAGCCAAAGAAGGAAAACTAGGCAAGCTGGTGGGCTGGAAACCCCTCCGTGAAGATATTTCAAGAAGAGGGGATGGTCAACTGTGTTGAGTAGACAAATGGCCCCTGGATTTGGGCTCATGGTGTCAGTTGGTGGCTCAAACACATTCGCTATACTCAGGTGGTGAGGTGGAGGCCTGACTGGAGTGAGTTAAGGAAAAAATGAGAGGTGAGCAAACAGAAACAGTGACTTAACATTTCAAGAGATTTGGATGATATCAGGTACTTGTCGAAAGAAAACATAGGATTTTTTTAAAAGTAAGAGATGCTACTCCATTAATGGTTACACTTTTCTTAAGTATAGGTTTTTTTTTCCCCTAGGGCCCCATTCATTCATTCATTTGTTACTAAGCAAGGTATCTTTTTAAATGCTTGTGATGTATAAGATTATACTGAGCACAGGGAATGGTGCATAGCTTTTGCCATCCTGAAACAAAGATACAGACCAGTCTCTCGGCAGTGTAGTATGATGTGTGCTACAGGAGGAAGGTGGCATGGTGCTGTAGAAGTTCAGAGTAAGAACACCTCCCTCCGACGTGAGGATCAGGGAGAGCTTCCCGTAGGAAGTGGTTTCTAAGCTTAGACCTAACATGTCAACAGATGAGAAGGCTGAAGATGGAAAGAGGGTTTCAGGCAGTGGTGACAGCGTATCAAAGCCAGAAGATGTCTGAACATGGCACATTCAAGGAAATGGATGTTCAGTGAGTCTGAAGTTTGGAGTTTGAAGGAGAGTGTGAAAAGATGAAGTCACGTAGGGACTTCCCTGGTGGTCCAGTGGTTAAGACTTTGCCTTCCAACGTAGGGGGTGAGGGTTGGTTCCCTGGTTGAGGAGCTAGGATCCCACATGCCTTGAGCCAAAAAACCAAAGCATAAAACAGACGCAATATTGTAACAAATTCAATAAAGACGCTAAATTTTTTTTAAAAACTGAGGTCATGTAAGTGTATAGAGTTTTGACATTTTTCTTAAGACCAAGAGAAGGCAACAGAAGCATTCTGAGTAGAAGCTTATTCAGAACTGGTGATGTAGAAATCACCTAGGGAGAGCTGTGGGGTGTGGTCGTGTGGGGTGGAATGTGAAGACGGAAGACCAGTGGAGTCTGTTACCGCAGTCTGAGACATAATGGTGTCCTGATCTAGGAGGTGCTAGTACAGATTGAAATGGGTACCCAGAGGTATCTAATAGGCCCAATTTTCAGAGCTTTGAATTTTTTAATTTTTAATTTTATTTATTTTTAAAATTTTCATTGGAGTATATTTGATTTACAATGTTGTGTTAGTTTCAGGTGTACAGCAAAGTGAATCAGTTGTAGTGAAAGTGTGAAGTCGCTCAGTCGTGTCTGACTCTTTGCAACCATAGACTGTAGCCTACCAGGCTCTTCTGTCCATGGAATTTCCCAGGCTAGAGTACTGGAGTGGGTTGCCGTTTGCTTTTCCAGAGGATCTTCCCAACCCAGGATCGAATCTGGGTCTCCCAAATTGCAGGTAGACGCTTTAGCATCTGAGCCAGCAGGGAAGCCAGCAGGAATCAGTTATACATATACATGTATCTACTCTCTCTCTCTCTTTTTTTTTCAGATTCTTTTCCCATATAGGCCATTACAGAGTATTGAGTAGAGTTCCCTGAGCTATACAGTCCCATATAGGCCATTACAGAGTATTGAGTAGAGTTCCCTGAGCTATACAGTATGTCCTTATTACTTATCTATTTTATATATAATAGTGTGTATGTGCCAATTCCAATCTCCCAGTTTATTCCTTCCCCTTCATGCCCTGGTAACCATACATTGGCTTTTTACATCCATGACTCTACTTCTATTTTGTAAATAAGTTCATTTGTACCCCCTCTTTTTTTTTTAGCATCCACATATAAGGGATGTCATATGAGAAAATTTTTACTTTATTTCAGTTTTGTTGAGATAATTATCAGGGCTTTTTGATTGAGTGGGTGTGGGAAAGGGAGGGAGTAGCAAGTGTCAAAGATGACTCAGGTTTATTCTTTAGCAAACGAACAGACGATGGAACCATTCACTGGGGAAAAGATGCAGAACAACTTTGATGGGAGAGGGAGTTGGTGGAGATGGTAACTCAGTTCTGGAAATGTTGAGTTTGAAGTGTGTCCCTGAAATAATTAAGTGGAGATACCCAGAAGATAGTGGGGTAAACATGCACGCAGCTCAGGAGAAATGGACACCTGGGCTGAAGGTAAAGATGTGGAAGTGATGAGTGTATAAATGGTAATTTGTTCCGTGGGAGTAGATGACAGAATCTAGAGAAAGAGAAGAAGGGCCTAGACAGAACATTCCAGAGATAAAAGAAGCCAAACAAACACATAGTAGAGCTTGGACGGGGTGTCCAGAGAAGTAGAAAGAAAACCAGCTAAGTGTGGTATCATGGAATCCTAAGAGAATATTTCACGAAGGAGAGGGTAGTAGCTAGTATCAAAAGTTTCAGGAGTCCAAAAAATACTGACCAGTATCCATGAGGTTAGCAGTGGGCATATTATAAGTGGCCCAGCTGAGAATTAAGTGGAGAGGCAGGGGTAGATGCCAGATTTTTGTGGGTTGAGAAGTGAGTGGTAGGTGAGGATGTGAAGATAGCCAGGGTAGACAATTCTTTCAAGAAGTTCGGGCTTGAAGGGGAGGAGAGAAATAGGGTGATAAGCTGGAGGAGACATAGATCTGGCATTTCAGCTGAGTTTTACTTATAATGAAAAGAACATGGATTTTGGTATCAGACGCATCTGGATTTGAATTTCTCTCTCAGCCAGATGTGACATCTAGAGCACAGGATCCAGGACATAGTAGATTTTCAATGAACGCTTCTTGCATGAGTGGCTACAAATCCTTCATCTTCTGTATCTACAGTTTTCTCATTTACAGAATGCCTCCCTGAGCACTTGACTAGAAATGAAAATGAAATGTTAGTTGCTCAGTCATGTCCGATCTCTGGGATCCCCGGGACTGTAGCCTGCCAGGCTCCTCTATCCATGGGATTCTCCAGGGAAGAATACTGGAGTGGGCTACCATTCCCAGAAACTTTAAGAAAGTAGTGTCATTGTTCCTTACCCTTGAGTCCTACTTACTCCTGGACATAGCATGCCTTCTGAGTCTCTTGAGGTGTGTCTTAGGATCCCCATAAATTAGAATAGATTTATATTTGAGTTATTAATTCATTATGTTAACATCTCAGAGTTTATTATTTCATTACTATTTTTGCTAGGTCCTTCCTGTTCCCTTGTATTTTTTTCAAGAATAAGTCACATGTATAAACCCATCTAATTACTTTAGCGAGGGGTTTCTCAGAGTGAGCTGTGTGATCCCTCTCAGTCAGAATCTCTGGGAATTGGGGCATAGAACCCTGCACTTAACCTCTGACCTCCAGTTGATTGGCTGACATTCAAAAGTGTAAGAATCCTAAATTTGTAACCACAGCACCATCTCTTTAGCTCAGTCTGGCTCTTTTGAACTCAGAAGTCAGAGGTGTTTGGACTGCTGGCTCAAATGGAAGATGTTCAGGCTCACACCTTCAGAGGAAGGTGATTTTCAGAAGAAAAGTGCTCACAGTGTTAATGTGGTTGTTAAAAAGTAGTAGGGAGTGAGAAATATGTGTTAAAAGAAATGTAGTCATCTCTTTGATTTATTCATTCCACAGATATTTTTTATTGAGCAACCCAGGTGAGTCAGAAGAGGGTAGGAAAGAAAAGCAAAAAGCACCCCAGATCCTAGGCACGCCATCTGCATTGCGGGCTCATTTTCATGATGGAAGTGCAAAGTTTGTTTTTGCAGAGAGCCAGGAGCTGTGTTCCGTGTGGCTGGAAACAAAAGCCTCAGTGTGAAGGTCTCAGGTGTTTGCATGAGGGCGCGGTTGCCTCATGTGGCTACACGACCTGGCTGGATCCTACATGCTAAGGCCCAGAGCAGAAATTCCTTGCTCTGTGTCACAGCGTTTCCCAGCCAACTAAGACCTTAAATCTCTGGATTGACTAGGGAAAAATAGCAGCAAAGCCCCACTCGCACCTTCCAGCCAGATAACCAACAAATACTTTTTGAATCCGAACAACATGAAATGCACTGGGGTACGTACTGCACACAAGATGAGGAGCAAAATCAGGATTGGCCTGTGCTCTCCTGGGGCCCGCAGGCTAATGAGGAAGCAGATAGTAACCAAAGAATTTCACAGGTATTAGCTGCTATTTGGGGGGTAACAGCATTATAGAGCTATAATTCAAGATGTGATTCACATACCATGCAGCTCACCCACTTGTAGTGTGCAATTCAGTCATTTTTAGTATACTCACAAAGTTGTGCAACCATCACACTTAATTTTAGAATGTTTTTATCATCCCCCCACCCCCAAAGAAACCCCATACCCTTTCAATATTATTCCAAAACCTTCTCCTCCTCCTGGTATCAGCCCTGAACAAACACTGATCTACTTTCTGTGTCTATAGATTGTCCTATTCTGGATGTTTCATACAAATGGAATCATATACTATGTGGTATTTCGTGATGGCTTCTTTCAGTTAGCATAATGATTTCAACATTCATCCATGTTGTAGCTAATATTCATTTGTATAGCTCGCGCATAGTCTGGGCCAAGGATTGGTAGACTTTTTTTGTAAAGAACAAAGTAGTAAATATTTAACTTGGAGATCCGTATGGTCTCTGCCACAACTATGCAACTTGCCATTTTAGCATGAAAGTAGCTACAGACAATATGTAAGTAAATGAATGTGTCTGTGTTCCAAAATAACTTTATTTACAAAAATAGGCGATAGGCTACATTTGGCCTTTGGGGTTATCAGTTGTTGATCTCTGATCTACATAACAAGTGTTTAATCCTCTTAACAACTCTGAGGTAGGCCCTGCTATCCCCATTTTACAGATGAGAAGACTGAGGCTCGCAGCTTGTATGTGTGGCAAATATGGATCAAACTCAGGTAGTCTGGCTCTAGAGTCCATGCTCTTAACCTTGTCAGTGATTATAAGTTGAGGCAAGTGCTTAAGTAGTAGAGGAAGACGAATTGGCTTAGGTTTCCTTTGGGATGCAACTATTGAGCTGAGCCCTAAGTGTAATTAGAAGTTATGTATGTGAAGGGGAAAGAAAGAAAGTGAAGTAGCTCAGTCGTGTCTGACTCTTTGCAACCCCGTGGACTGTAGCCCACCAGGCTCCTCCTTCCATGGGATTCTCCAGGCAGGAATACTGGAGTAGGTTGCCATTTCCTTCTCCAGGGGATCTTCCTAACCCAGGGATCGAACCCAGGTCTCCCACATTGCAGGCAGATGCTTTAACCTCTGACCCACCAGGGAAGGGTGGTACAAACAGGTGTGGCAGGAGGAACATAACTTCTAGAGGTCCTGGAGGAAGATGGAGTGTCTGGAGCACTGGGCTCCAGGGAAGGGTAGTGTTAATATGTGCGGAAGCTGGAGAGATGCTGTGGGTGAACCAGGCAGGGCTTCATAGGCTGTTCTGCTTTTGACCCTCAGAGCAGAGAGAAACCATCCGAAGGTGGAAAAGGTGCTGTGGGCAGATTTACTAGTTGAAGTGGAGAATAGATTGAAGGGAGCAGAGCCGATGTGATTGGCCGTGGCTGCGGTCTGCAGCAGAGCTGACGGGGCAGGAGGGCTGTCAGATGTAGAGAAGGAGGTGCATATGCCAGAGGCACGTGGAGGCAAAGTTGGCAGGATTTGGCAAAAGGCTGTACCTGGGGCTGATAAAAGATGGTGGCGTCAAACCCATGAGATGAAAGCACAGATGAGGACAAGTTTGGGGAGAAGTAGGGAGATAGAGTGTGGCTTCAGTCCTGGAATGCTGGTTTGACAGTCCTGGAATTGCTGTTTCTTGTTTTTTTTTTTTCTTTTCCATAGTGACAATGTAGATTCTCCAGGGAGGAAGTACTTGAATGAAAAGAATTTTGAGGTAGAGATATGTTTGCGTACTGTGCTTATGAAATATGTTAGCTAAGACTTAGCTTCTAAGCTCACTTTTCTGATTCAGTAAGTAAGGCCTCAGTCTTAGTACTATTTATTTTTCTTTCTTGCTTGTTCATTTGGCGTATGGTTGGTTGCAAGAAAATGTGTTGTAAATTGTCCCCTTGCTTTCTCTATTGGTTAATAGTCTCCCTTTTGGTAGTTCAGTCACAGGCCTTTTCCTGTTTATTCTTAAGATATTTTAGGCTTTTCTTGTTTTGGTTGTGCATGCCTGTGTATTTTCTTTCTCTTAATTTGTTTCTTCATCTATTTCTATTTGTTATCATCTCCTTGAGAAACAATAGAAGAGGTGGCCTTATTGTTTTTAGTTCCCTTTCTATCGGATAACAGCTTGGGTAAGATTCTTTGGGATGGCTGTTGGAACACATGGCTAAAATGTATAGTATTATTGTCTTACTGAATTTATTTATCTTTACTGTGGCTGTACCAACTAACAAGGAGTTTCAGGGGAGAGAAACAGGGTCTCATTAGTATACGCCCTTTTGTTCAAGACATTTTCTTAGCAGAAGAAAGAAATTGCCCAGGGGTTTTTATTTATTCACTTTATTTATTTTTTTGAGTTTATGTTGTTTTTTAATTTTTACAATGTTGTGTTGGTTTCTGCTGTACAGCAATGTGACTCAATCATAATTATACACTATTTTTATATGTATAAAATATATACTCCCCTTTCCCCCATCCCACCCCCTAGGTCATCCCAGAGTGCCAGACTGGTCCCCCTGTGTTATACAGCAGCTTCTCACCAGCCATCGGTTTTACACATGATAGTGTATATATGTTGATGCTACTTTCTCCATTTGTCCCCCTCTTTCCCTCCCCAGCTGTGTCTAAAGTTGCCCAGGGGTTTTTAAGACAAGGATTAGGATAAGACCTAGGCCTAGTAACCGTTGCCAATAAATTCTTCTCCAGGCAACGACAAGTCAGTTTGAGCCTCAGTCTTTTAATCTTTACTAAATCTCTCAGTCAGCTAAATTTATTGAGTATCTCTTCTCTACATGGCACTGGGTTAAGAGGAAGCAAAAACACAAAAGGATAAAGGTTGAGTTTTAAGGTTTGTGCATTGAGTAGAAGAGAAGCCAGATGCAGGAGCATGACTGCAGTATGTGAGCAGCAAGTGGTACTTACCGTAAGACAGAAACAAAACGGTTGAGTTTTTCATAGAGCTATCCTGTCATAAAAATACAGATGGGATCATTGTAAACACGTTATGTTATAACTTGCTCTCCTTCACTTAAGAAAATATACACACACAGGCACATATATATCTACTTTGTTCTTTTTACTAGCCAGATATCATTTTCTTCCTTCCTGTTAATGTGGAAGGTTTATGATCTTCTAAAAATTTTCTTATGGTTCAACAGATGCTTTTCTGATTTAAATAGTGTACCTAAATCATGTTTTTTGAATTATCAACTTAAAAAATATCATGTATAGTAATTCATTTACATATACATTCATTCATTCAGTCGACAAGTTTTGGCTGAGTGTCTTTTACTTCTTGGAGCTAGAGAGCCAGTGACCAATCAAAACAAATCCTTGCCCTTTAGAATTTCTTTTATTTGCCTGCCTAATCTAGAAGGAATGTATAGGAGATTGTTAATTAATGTTGTCTAAGGGCAAGGAAAGTGGGTGTTTGGGAAAGTTAAGAATAACTTGGGATTCTATTACTGTTTGAAAAAATTGTTTTATGAGGATTATATACTTTCTAATGGTAAAGATTTAAAAAAAAAGATCCAACAATGTGTTGTAAGCCAGAGCCAGAAGAGACTATTTCTGTTTTGCAAAGGGAACATTGAACAGAAAATGTCTTATTTTAACAAATGTCAATCTAACACCCACCATGTGCTGGGTGCTGGGGTTTCTGTGGGTCCAGAGGGATATGGAAGAATTGTCCAATCCAGAGGGTACATAGCATATTGATGCAGAAAACAGTGCAACTCAGTTGGGGAATTGTAGATGCTCTGGTTTGGCTAGGGCAGTAGGATATGAGTGGAGAAGTTATGGGAGATGAGTCAGGAAAAAGTTGATCAGAGTCAGATTATGAATGAGTGACGTAGAATGTTAGACTAAGAATTCATTAAGGAATTAGGGAATGATCAAAAGATTTTAATGAGGAGAATGAAAGATCCAAGTGACAAATCTGGGGCCATGTGCAGTAAACCTGTAATCAGTAATCCACTAGAGAAAGGGAAATTCCTGGATAGAAGGAGGTTACAAAGCTTCCTTGGTGACCTCATGCAGTAGAGAACATTCTTGGAGAAGCCACATTGTAGTAATGCATTCCTCTGTATTTTAGTGAAAAATGTAAATTAGAGATTCTTATGCCTGGGTGACTTTTAATAATGGGAAGGACTGCTGGAGTCAACATTTTAGATGAACTTTTGTCAAACTGGACCTTGCTGAGACCCAGTGGCCATGGTAGTTTTATAATGAGCTTAGTAATGAATTTATAATCCACCCTCTTTAATTGAGCTTAACTCAATTTGTTTTCATTTAAGTTCCCCTCCAGCCAAAGATATGAGTTGCCAGCTCACAAAAGGCAGATTGAATAAGAACAAACTCAGGGATTAAATGTATTTTTATGGTAATGACACCTAGAGAAAATCTTTTCCTTCTATGCCTCCTTTCTCAAACTCAGCCAGATTTTTACCAAGAATGATAAGGACACCTATATGGGCCTGAATAAAATTCACTGACTACATTTTCCTGCCTTATACATATTTTTTATTTGCCTTAATAAAATTAGGAGAGAGAATTTCTCACTCTCTCTACTCCTTGGTATTTTAAAAAACTCATCATTATGGTAGATTTTATTCTCTTTCTGCTCTTGTTTTTTTCCATCCTTAACATGTGCTGATTAAAAGGGCCTATTCTCATTATTTAGCCATAAAAAAGAATGAAGTAATGCCATTTGCAGCAACATGAATGGCCCTAGAGATTATCCTGCTAGGTGAAGTAAGTCAGAGAAAGACAACTATCTTATGATGTCACTTAAATGTGGAATCTAAAAATGACACCTATGAACTCATTTACAAAACAGAAATAGACTCACAGACTTAGGAAACAAACTTATGGTTACCAAAGGGGAAAGGTGGGGAGGAGGAATAAATTAGGAAGTTGAGATTAACATGTACATACTATTATATATAAAATAGATAATCAACAAAGACTGTATAGCGCAGGAAACTCTACTCAATACTCTTTAATAACCTATATGGCAAAAGAATATGAAAAAGAACAGGTATATATGTATCTGAATCATTTTGCTGGACACCTGAAACTAACACAACTATACTCCAATATAAAATTAAATTTTAAAAATTAAAGAAATAGAATAAAAAAATTAAAGGTCCTGTTCTCTTCATGCCATTCCGTGAAAAGTTTTTATTATTTTATTAGAAAGTTACTCTGAAAGTTTAAAAAATAAAACCCAACATTAATAAAATCTCACCCACTCAAATTAAGTTGCTTTAAAGCATGTGGATCTCAATTATTTTTTCCCCAATGGGTCAACCTTTGAAAAGAACAAAAGGTTACTTATCCTGCCATAGGGTGAGCTATTTGGCTCTGATTCCTGTTGAATAAATAGCACTTTTCAAGGGTAAGACAGTATGGAAGTGTGGGAAAAAGTGTCAAGGGATAAGTGACAATGCAAGGACAAAACATTCAATCGAGTGGGTATTAGGGTGTTTAATGACACCTGGGACATCTTTGTTTGCTGTTAGCAAAGGGTCCTTGTTGCATTTGAAGGTTTCTGATTTCCAGGATGACCAAATATCCTGTATTTGGACAACGCATTCGTTAAAAGCCATGAAATTTCCTTTTTAAAGGTTTTCATGAAGGTTTCAATTGCTAACTGTAGAGTTCTGGGTGGGGATTTGTACTGACTGCTCATCTTATTGTTTTTCTCTTTGTTTTTATTAGATTTTAATCAAATTAGCTCAGATATAACAAAATTTTCATTGGAGATTTTTGGTTATTTTATTTGTGTAGATTATAGATTGGGTGCTCAATTATTGAGCACCCTTTAAAGTGTAAATGAGCTACAGCTAATTTCAGCTGGTAATACAGAAAAGATGAAATGGATTTAAAAAGTTGAGGAAATCCAGCAAGGTTCAGTGCATCTTTAATCTCTAGTTACAATTATAAAGACCCTAAAATTCCATTTACTCAGGTTCTCTTCATTTTCTCACCCTGAGCTCTCATCAGATTAAAACATTTTTAAGAACTCAAACTAGGTGTCATGCCAACCATTTCAGTTTAACCATGTTAGAGATTAATAGGGGTGAATGGGAAGAGTCAAAGGAAAACAGTGTTTTAGAAGATAGAACAGACAGCTTTTCAAAGAAGGAATGCAAACACATAAAGGTAGGTTTGACCTTCTCAGTACAGTAAATAAAATATAACAATAATAATTAGTAAAATTATTGTTATTCCTACTCTTTTAGCAAATATTTATTTAGAATCTGGCCAGACTCTTCCAAGCCTAGAATATTTCACAGATGAAACATCTTGTTTATGTGCTGCTTAAATTCTATTGTAAGGAGAGCAAGACATTAAATGATAAACCTACTACATATGGTGGCTCAGTGGGTAAAGCGTCTGCCTACAATGTGGGAGACCCAGGTTCGATCCCTGGGTCGGGAAGATCCCCTGGAGAAGGAAATGGCAACCCACTCCAGTACTCTTGCCTGGAAAATCCCATGGACTGAGAAGCCTGGTAGGCTACACTCCATGGGGTCTCAAAGAGTCGGACACGACTGAGCAATTACATATATGATATACAGAGTGCCTGAAGAACTACGGACAGAGGTTTGTAACATTGTACAGGAAGTGGTGATCAAAACCATCCCCAAGAAAAAGGTATGCAACAAGGCAAAATGGTTGTCTGAGAAGGCCTTATAAATAGCTGAGAAAAGAAGTGAAAGGCAAACAAGCAAAGGAAAGATAGACCCCTCAGAATGCAGAGTTCCAAAGAAGAGCACAGAGAGATGAGAAAGCCTTCTTAAATGAACAATGCAAAGAAATAGAGGAAAACAATAGAATGGAAAAGACTAGAGATCTCTTCAAGAAAATTAGAGACACCAAGGGAACATTTTATGTATTTGCATTTATTGCAAAGATGGGCACAATAAAGGACAGAAATGGCAAGGACCTAACAGAAGCAGAAGATATTAAGAAGAGGCGGCAAGAATATGCAGAATAACTGTACAAAAAAGGTCTTAATGACCTGGATAACCACGATGGTATGATCAGTTGCCTAGAGCCAGACATCCTGGAATGTGAAGTCAAATGGGCCTTAGGAAGCATCACTACAAACAAAGCTAGTGGAAGTGATGGAATTCCAGCTGAGCTATTTTGAATCCTAAAAGATGATGCTGTGAAAGTGCTGCACTCAATATGCCAGCAAATTTGGAAAACTCAGCAGTGGCCACAGGACTGGAAAAGGTCAGTTTTCATTCCAATCCCAAAGAAGGGCAATGCCAAAGAATGCTCAAACTACTGCACAATTGCACTCATCTCACATGCTGGCAAGGTCATGCTCAACATCCTTTAAGTCAGGCTTCAAAAGTATGTGAACCAAAAACTTCCAGATGTTCAAGCTGGATTTAGAAACAGTAGAGGAACCAGAGATCAAATTGCCAACATCCGTTAAATCATCGAAAAATCAAAGGAATTCCAAAAAAACATCTGCTTCATTGATTACACTAAAGCCTTTGACTGTGTGGATCACAACAAACTGTGAAAAATTCTGAAAGAGATGGGAATACCAGACCACCTTACCTGCCTCCTGAGAAACCTGTACGCAAGTCAAGAAGCAACAGTTAGAACCAGGCATGGAACACAGACTGGTTCAAAATCGGAAAAGGAGCATGTCAAGGTTGTATATTGTTACCCTGCTTATTTAACTTATATGCAGAGTACATCACGTGAAATGCTGAACTGGATGAAGCACAAGCTGAAATCAAGATTGCTGGGAGAAATATCAAATAACCTCAGATGTGCAGATGACACCATCCTTATGGCAGAAAGTAAAGAGGAACTAAAGAACCTCTTGATGAAGGTGAAAGAGGAGAGTGAAAAGGCTGGCTTAAAAGTCAACATTCAAAAAACAAGACTATGGCATCTGTTCCCATCAACTCATGGCAAATAGATGGGGGAAAAAAAGACAACAGTGACAGACTTTATTTTCTTGGGCTCCAAAATCACTGAAGATGGTGACTTCAGTCATGAAATTAAAAGACTGTTGCCTCTTAGAAGAAAAGCTATAACAAACGTAGTGTATTAAAAAGCAGAGACATCACTTTACTGACAAAGGTCTATATAGTCAAAGCTATGGTTTTTCCAGTAGTCCTGTATATGTGGTGATAGTTGGAACATAAAGAAGGCTGAGCACTCAAGAACTGATGAACTGTGGTGCTGGAGCAGACTCTTGAGAGTCCCTTTGACAGCAAGGAGATCAAACTAGTCAATCCTAAATGAAATCAACCCTGAATAGTCATTGGAAGGACTGATGCTGAAGCTGAAGCTCCAGTACTTTGGCCACCTGATATGAAGAGCCGACTCACTGGAAAAGACCTTGATGCTGGGAAAGATTAAGGGCAGGAGGAGAAGGGGGTGACAGAGGATGAGAAGGATAAATGGCGTCATCGATTCAATGGCCATGAGTTTGAGCAAACTCCAGGAGATGGTGGAAGGACAGGGAAGCCTGGCGTGCTGCAGTCCATGGGTTCACAAAGAGTGGGTCGTAACTGAGCAACTGAACAACAATACTACATATGTAGCTTATATAGAATGTTAAAGGTGGTAAGTACTGTAGAAAAATAAAAATCAAGCAGGACAACAGGGAGAAGAAGAAGGGTTGTTACAGTTTAAACTAGGATGGTCAGAATAGACCTTTACAGATGAGTACCACTTAAACCAAGATTTGAAGGAGATGAGGGAGTTAGCTTGTGGGGATAGCTGTAGTGAGAGTATTCCTGGAAGAAAAGAGAGCTAGTGCAAAAGCCCTCAGGTGGGAATGTGTCTGGAGAATTTGAAAAAACAAACAAATAAACAAAAAAGCAGATAGGCCAGAGTGTTTGGAGTGGAATGAGCGTAAGGAAGATGGTAGGGTGAGGGCAGGGGCAGGCGGTGTGGGGCTTGTAGCCATTTTAAGGGGTGAAGTGGGGGGCCCTTGCACAGTTTGGAGCAGAGCGGTTTCCTGATCTGAGTTAACATGGAGCAGGATCGTCATAGTGAAGGTGGGGAGAACTGGTCATATTCTGGATGCATTTTGAAGGAGGACCTAAGAGGATTTCCTGAGGCATTGGATATGAAGTGTGAGAGAAAGAGCAACGGCGGCGTGTGATCTAGGAGGAAGACAGTGTGGGGGAAGCATGGTGTTGGTGTGGGGCTCTCTCTCGCCCCAGGAAGGAAGAGAAGACCCACCTTGAGTGTTCAGATCTTTCCCGGGACCCTCTGCCCGGTTCGTCAGAATGAGAGCTGGCACTTGCTCTGTGTTTCCTCGTTGCCAAGGTCCGTTCACCTCGCGTGAACCACTAACAGTCTCCCTCAGTGTGTGCTTCCCACGAGGAACCGGCTCCGTGTCCCACAGCTACTCAGTGACTGAGGCAGGGTTTGAACTCAGGTCTCTATGACTCTAATTGCAGCTCATTTACGGTGAATTCAGTGGCAATATATTCTTCACGATAAATGTCGAGACTAAACTGCCACGACTTTATGAGCTTTTAGGATATTTTCAGGTGTTCTGGGTTTATCTGAAGTTCCAAGTGTTGTTGGCTTAGACGGCAAGTCCTTTTGGCTTATCAACTTTTTTTTTTTTTTATTCTTTACAGGTCTTTTTACAGCACTGTCAAGGTTATGTAGGGGCTTAATTCTTTTGTCAGTAAAAAGTATTAAAAAACCATTGTCTCTTGCAGTTAATCTGTGGGTGTAAAAAAATCTCCTATCAACATGTTATTTCCGAAACATTTCTTGGACAAACATCTGAAATTTAGACTAAATTCCAAGAAAGTTTGTAAGATTGTGAGACACACGCACATTCCCAGAGTGACAGGCCTTTAATGCTCTGATTTGTTCAAATGGCTTCTGAGGCTTCTCATTTTCTAACTGCCGTTGTCCTTTTTAAATAGCTGAACAGGAAGACACTCAGAAGAAAACCTTCACCTGCTGGATAAACTCACAGTTGGCAAAGGTGAGGAAAAACAGAGCAAATCAAGCTAAAAATATATTTAAGTGATTGCTCCTGTTCTCTCCTGTTTTGGTCTCCAAAATGGCAATGGTGAGAGATTGAAAGAATATGTTGAATGTCACCTTGATCTTTTGTATTCTGTTTTGATATATGTGTTATTCTCTCCCAACACTAAAAGGGGGCACTTGGGCACTTCTGTTAAGGATGTGGGAGACAGTGCTATAAAATACTGAAAGCAGCAACATCTGTTTTATCAAATGCAATTATAATGGAAGTCCTATATATTGAGTGTTAGACACTGTTCTTTAAATGTACTGACTACTCATTACGTTTCATTGAATTTGCAACGTCCCACGATATAGATAGTATTGTTTCTATTTAAAGAGCAAGGAATGTAAGGCACAGAGTTGTGTGACTTCTCGATGGTCCCACAGCTTATAAGCGATAGTGTAGTAGTGTAGTGTTAGCTGCTCATGCAACCCCATGCCTGGGCTTATGAAGCCCACCACGCTCCTCTGTCCATGGAATTCTCCAGGCAAGCCTACTGGAGTGGGTTGCCATTTCCTACTCCAGGGCATCTTCCCGACCCAGGGATTGAATCTGGGTTTCTCTCATTGCAGGCAGATTCTTTACCATCTGAGCCACCAGGGAAGCCATGAGTGATAGCACTGGGATGCTGTCCCAGGCAGTCTGGACCCGAGACCTTGATCTTAATCTCTGTGCCACCCCGGCTCTCAGTGATGCCAAGTGCCTGGAGCAACCTACATACAAAAATGAATGAGCCTCTCTCACAGGCTACCCATCCTAGCCCAATGCTTGTAGTTCTAAAAAGAATAAATTCATAAACAGGTTATTTCAGAAATGTAATCTCCTCTCCAAATGGGTCACTATTGGCTGATTCTGACTATCTTGAATGCCACTTCTCCACACAGGTTTTAAGCTTTCAGTGAAAGCTGAAAGGGTGTTGTGTTATTGGAAATCTACTGTGAGTTAAGTTCACTTCTTTCCTTAACATGTTTGGATGTGGAACTTTGTATGTTTTCTATCATCTTGTTAATTAAGAAGAAAATCACTACTGAATTTTAGCTTTTGCAGAGATCCTAAAGCACATTTATGAGATTCTTAATGTTACCATGTTTTTGTTCCAAACTGTTAATGATTACTTTTCTTGTGACCTTTGTTTGGTAGCACACCCCTCCCTCAGTTGTAACAGACCTGTTCACAGACATTAAAAAGGGGCATGTCCTCCTGGACCTGCTGGAAGTACTCTCAGGACAGCAATTGGTAAGTTTTTAAAATTAAGTCAGTAAGCTTTTAAAACGACATCAAGAAATTTTGTGGATTAAAAAAAAAGCACATTTTTGAGTAATATATTTTGCTTGAATCTCATAGCCTCGAGATAAAGGATCTAATACATTCCAGTGTAGAATCAATATAGAAAATGCTCTGACATTCCTAAAAAACCAATCAGTGAGTATGAAATTCACATGAAAATTAGTTGGGGAGATTAATGCTGTGAAATATTTTCTCTTTTCTAACCTGCATTTTTCTTTTCCAGATCAAGCTAATAAATATTCATGTTACTGATATCATAGATGGAAACCCATCTATTATTCTTGGCCTCATTTGGACAATTATACTGCACTTTCATGTGAGTAGTTTGATATGAAAAGTATTCCTCTTCTAATTACCACAGTATAAAATAAATAAGCGTAGTGCAAAAGTGTGACTTGACGCTAGAGCTTCTTTAGAAATGAGACCCATTGGAAGTCTTTTCAGGTGAAAACTATATAGCTGACCTTTTGTCACTTATGTTACTCTTCAGCTGAAAATTGAATACTAAATTATCATGATATACTGAAATAGCATATATGTATCAGCTCCAGCCTGAATAGGACTTGCCATGGTAAATTTTTGTTTATTATTGTTTACTCTGGCAGAAGAGAGAATAGGAAGCTTTTGGAGTAAATTCTGGAAAACTAACCCACTAAACTTGGTAAAAATCTCCCTATTTTTGAGGTCCCTTGTCTAATAGTCCTGCAATATCTAGTTCTGTCCCAAGACTGACTCATAACTTTTCTTTCATTCCATGAGTATTTTTGAGCACCTGCTATGTGCTTGCTTTTGTGCTAGGACACTAAGAAAATAATAGCAAATAACATGATTATAGTCCTGACTTTATGACACTTATGATTGATAAATACATACTTTCAGGCCTGGAATTTTGAATTAGTGCATGTTTTGTGGAGCTACTTAAAAAGTTTACATGTAGGTTATCTCCATAATTACTTTAAAAATAACTTTAAAAATTATATGGAAAGCAAGTGCTTATTTTAGGAAAAATAGAAGGTAACATAACTAATTTATATAAAATTTCAAACAAAATGAGACTTTGTATCATTTCTATATACCTATAGTTGGTACAAAATAGACTTTGTATCATTTGCAAAGTGAAACTGTATCATTTCTGATTACCTATATTTGTAGTTATAGTAGAATAATATACATGAAGATGATGAAAACTAAATTTAAGATTTGGAGTTTTTTTTCCTCTGGGAAGGGAAGGAAATGGAATTGAATGCACAAAGACAGAGGGTCAAACTGTGTTTTGTTTCTTTAAAAATTATGAACTAAATGTGGTAAATGTTAAAATTTGATAATTCATAGGCATATTAAATATTTTCCATACTTTTTAGGGTATTTGAAATATAAATTAAGATGTCAACATAGATAATAAAAAGAAATTCATCTAGAATTTCACCACTCACAGATAACCACTTCAATTAATTTGATGTACAGTCCTCATGACATAATATAGCAGGAATTAATATATATATTTGTGCATGTCTGTCTTAAAATAGGATTGTGCTCTCCATATTGTTTTCAAGTTATCCTAATTATCATCTTTCTGGGTTTATATATATTATAATGGAAGCATGGTGTTCTATATTAAAGCATATATTTCATTAATTGACTCTCAAAATGCTCAGTTTTTTGTGACTGTAAGAAATTCCAAAAAATTTATCCTTAAGATAAAACTTGCATATAGTCTTAATCATTCCCATGGGCCAAATTCCTCGAAACAGCATTCTTGGTCCATAAAGTTTGCAAAATAAAAGCTTTTTAAAATTTTGTTTTAATATTGTAAATGAACTTTTGGTAAGAGTATAACACACATAGAGGAAAAGGCACAAATCTTAAGTGTAGAGTTTGATGAATTTTCATAAATTAAACACATCCATGTAACCACCATGTAACGGAAGACAGAAAGATAGAACATGGCCAGCATGTCAGAGCCCTAGGTCTTTCTCCCAGTCTCTGTTCTCCTTCCCTATAGATAACCACTACTTTGATCTTTATCATTGGTTAGTTTACCATTTTAAACACAATATAAAGGGAATTATAACTGAATTCTTTTGCATACACTATGTAATACTCTTCTGTATCTGATTCATTTTACTTAACATCATGTCTGTCAGATTCATCCTCTTAGGATCTTTCCTTTTCATTGCTGTGTATGAATATACCAGTGCATGAATATACTAGAACTTGTTTACCATTCTGCTGTTGACGAACATTTCTTTTGTTGCTAGTTTTAAGTTGTTACAAATAAAGCTGCTAAGAATGTTCTTGTATATGCCATTTGGTGCCTTTGGTGGCCTCATTTCTGTTGCATATTTATCTAGGACTGTAACTGCTAGGCTGTAGGGCATATGATCTCTAGCTTTAGTAGATCACTGCCCAACAGTTTTTCGAACTTTTTCTGATTTGCGCTGTTATCAGAGTTTGATAATTCTTTGAGCTAATTCTCACTAATCAGTTCAGTTCAGTCGCTCAGTCGTGTCCAACTCTTTGCGACCCCATGAATCGCAGCATACTAGGCCTCCCTGTCCATCACCAACTCCTGGAGTTCACCCAAACTCATGTCCATCAAGATGATGATTCCATCCAGCCATCTCATCCTCTGTCGTCCCCTTCTCCTGCACCCAATCCCTCCCAGCATCAGAGTCTTTTCCAATGAGTCAACTCTTCGCATGAGGTGGCCAAAGTATTGGAGTTTCAGCTTTAGCATCAGTCCTTCCAGTGAACACCCAGGACTGATCTCCTTTAGGATGGACTGGTTGGATCTCCTTGCAGTCCAAGGGACTCTCAAGAGTCTTCTCCAACACCACAGTTCAGAAGCATCAATTCTTCGGTGCTCAGCTTTCTTCACAGTCAAACTCTCACATCCATACATGACCACTGGAAAAACCATAGCTTTGACTAGACGGACCTTTGTTGGCAAAGTAGTGTCTCTGCTTTTGAATATGCTATCTAGGTTGGCCATAACTTTCCTTCCAAGGAGTAAGCGTCTTTTAATTTCATGGCTGCAATCACCATCTGCAGTGATTTTGGAGCCCCCAAAAATAAAGTCTGACACTGTTTCCACTGTTTCCCCATCTATTTCCCGTGAAGCGATAGGACCAGTTGCCATGATCTTCATTTTCTGAATGTCGAGCTTTAAGCCAACTTTTTCACTCTCCTCTTTCACTTTCATCAAGAGGCTTTTTAGTTCCTCTTCACTTTCTGCCATAAGGGTGGTGTCATCTGCATGTCTGAGGTGACTGATATTTCTCCCGGCAATCTTGATTCCAGCTTGTGTTTCTTCCAGCCCAGCGTTTCTCATGATGTACTCTACATATAAGTTATATAAGCAGGGTGACAATATACAGCCTTGACGTACTCCTTTCCTATTTGGAACCATTCTCACTAATACTTGACATTAAAAAACACACACACACACACATTTATTTTAGCTATTCTGCTATATGTAATGATTTATATAAGTTTTAAAATATATTCTGGATCCAAGTCCTTTGTTGGTTATGTACATAAGTTGCAACTATCTTCTCTGACTCTGTGACTTGCCTTTTCAATCCTTTAATTAACAGGCATTCATAATTTTAATATAGTTCAAATTTATCAGCTTCTTTTTTTTTCTGGTGGCTAGTACTTTTTATGTCTTTTAAAGAATTCTTTCCCATTGCCAGTACCATGGAGATATTCTCTTACTTTCTAGAATAGTTCTTTCTAGTAGAACTTTCTGCAATAATGGGAATGTTCTATACTTGTACTGTACAGAACAATAGTTACTAGCAACCTATGGCTATTGAACTCTTACAGTGTTGCTAATATGTGTGAGGAATTAAATTAAAAAAAATTTTTAAACCAATACAGTATTGTAAAGTAAAATAAAGTAAAAATAAAAATTTTAAAAAAATAAAAAAAAATTAAATGGTCACATGTGGCTAGTGGCTATCATATTGGACAGCACATGTCTAAAAGCTTAATTATTTCACATGTCACATTTAGATCTGCAGTCTTTCAAGAATGAATTGGTTTGTCTGTACACCTGAAACTAATACAACATTGTAAATCAAATATACTTCAATACAGAGTTAAAAAGAAGAATAAATTGATTTGTGTGAATATGTTATGTTAAAGCAATCAAGATTTACTTTTTCCATATGGCTATCCAGTTGACCCAACACTAATTTTTTTTTTTTTTCTTGCTTTACTGAGAACTTGACTGAGTTAGGGATTACCAAGGACATTGATAAGCATTAAAAATCTTAACTTACAGAAACTGATACTTTTTGCAGGAGAATGAACAAATATCACATTTTCCCAATAATTAGGATATATAAGGAAGAAAAAAACGTCCCTTTACATAGGGTCTTGGTACTAGGCAACTTTTAAGCAATTGTGTGCAAAATAACTTTCTCATTTCCAGAACACTTTTTGTTTTCTGTTTGCTGTGATAGCAAGTGTCTGCACTTTCTCTGCTATGCTCTTTTTTTTCAATTGGAGGAAAATTGCTTTACAATGTGTTCATTTCTGCTTTACATCATGAATCAGTCATGAGTATACGTATGCCCCTCCTTCTTGAGCCTCCCTCCCTCCCAGCCCTCTAGGTCATCACAGAGCACCGAGCTGGGCTCTCTGTGCTATACAGCAGCTTTCCGCACTATCTGTTTTACACATGGTGGTGTATATATTGTCAGCGCTGCTCTCCCAGTTCATCCAACCCTCCCCTTTCTCCCGCTTCACGTGTCCACGTGTCCAACATTAACTGAAGAGACCATCATTTTCCTACTACGCTATAGTATCACCTTCATAAATCAAGTAGTCATGTAGGTATGGCTCCATTTTCAGATTGTTCTGTCCCATTGTTTATCCTTGCACCAGGTCTATCCTAGATTAATTTCTGTAGCTGTATAGTCAGTCTTGATATCTGATAGTGTGCTGTCCTACATGTTTATCAAGATTACCTTGGCTTCTTTGCTCTTTGTATTTCCATACAATTGTTTAAACTGAGATGTAATTGAGATATACCATTGGGTAAGCTCATTGTTAATTTACGCACACAACCTACTGGAATTTTAATGAGGATTGATTAAAGTATAAAATCATTTGGAAAAAGTTGACATCTCTTACATAATGCATCTTTTAATCCAAGAATATAATATTTTCATTTGTGTTCTGTTCAAAAGATTTTAAAATTTTCATTATGATTTCTCATTTGATGGGTTCTATAACAATCTGTGACTTAATTTCCAAATATTTGAAATTTATTTTTTGTATCTTCACTAATTTCTAGTTTAATTTCAGAATGGTCAGAAAATATAATCTGAATTATTTCAGTCCTTCAAAATTTCTGTGGCTTGCTTTATGGCTCAGCATGTCAATTTTGGTAAATAGTCTATATTTACATAAATATATTTATATAAATATACATGCAGTGGGTGCCATTTTGGTGCAAGGCGGTTTGCAAACCAGATCAGGTTTGTTCATTGTGTTGGTCACACCTACTATTAATGGTTATTTGGGAAATCTGCAATCATTGAAAAAAGTGTACATCTTTCAATAACACATCTGTTTCTGGATTTGTCTTTTAACATTTTCTGTAGGTATAATCATATTGCCCATCCAAGAAATCAGAATCAATTTATGTGTTTCCAGCAATATATGAATATTCATCACTGACTGTTATCTTTTAAAAACTTTTGCCTGCATTACAAGTAAAAACACTGTCTTCTTGCTGTATACAATTAGATTTCTGAAATGATCAATGAGGTTATTTTTCATATACGTAACAGAGATTTTTTTCTTTCTTGAAACTTAACATCTCCATGTGTTTGACTATTTTTTCTTCTATGTATATTTGTTTTTTAATGGTTTATAATCAAGGATGCATTTTAATTGACCCAATCTCTCCAGAAATTTTCTTGACTAGCTCAATTAAGCTCAGTTGAGTTTTGATTGACATATGTTGAACACCAGTGAAGTGCTCTGTAAGCATGGTGGGGGGGGTGAATAGATGCCTGCCTTCAGTAGTCCACTGAAAAAACACCAAAGTGTAGCTCCAGATGCCAAATGGCATTGTTCAGAGACTTGTGCAGTGCTCATTTTACCACAAGTAAAATGTTACCATTAAATGATACTTTTAAGATCTTGTTTTGGCTGAAGGTTTTATCTCAATGCTGCTAACTTCTGATTCCGTACACATTAACAATTATTATGTCTTCCTTAGATTGAAGAGCTTGCCCGGACTCTTCCTGACAATTACAGTCAGCCTTCCCTGGACAGTGTGAGTGCAGTTGACTCCTCTCCTACCTCAAGTCCTCCAGCTAAGAAATGCTCCAAAGTCCAAGAAAGATGGCGGATGTCTGCAAAGAAGGCGCTTCTCCAGTGGGCTCAGGAGCAGTGTGCCTCGTAAGTAGCTTGCTGTGACCAGGGGAGACACACAGGGCAGCTGTACAACCAACATAACCTTACTGACCTCCAGGTCTGAAAATCTGGTGTAACAGCTACCTGAAAACTTCCCTCTCATAAGAAGAAAATGCTCACTCTCTCCTTCCTCTCATGGAATTTTTCACATGAAGATGTCTGCAAGCTCAGCCACCCTTGGTTTTAAAGACCAGAAGGTGGTGTCACCTGAGTAGCTTACCTCACTCCCATGCCCATTAGGTGGACCATATGGTATACAGATAAAGTAGTCTTCAAATATCCTTTTCTTTAGGCACAATTCCCTTATGCATCTGGAAGGTGGATTTAGATTTTTAAAAGTTTCACCATGCTAGGAGTTCTTTAAAAGTCAAGACTGTTTTAGTTGACTGTGTATTCTTTTAATTTTAGCCTTATATATGTTCACGGTATAGTTGGCAATAAAGTTAGGAAGGACTTATGGTTGAAAATGTCAGGGACAGGAAGATTTCCTTTATCTGAGGTGATCATGGAGTGCCTTTCTGAGGAGACCTTTGAGCTGAGACATGAAGAGATGGCTTTAAGTATATGAAGACTAGGGAGAAAGAGTGTCCAGGCAGAAGGATTAAAAGGGCTATCAAGAAACAGGAATGAGGCTGGTGTTGCTGTGTGTCGGAAGGTGGAGATACTGAAAAATATCCTCTGAACTGAAAAGGAACTTTTAAGACTGAGGAAAAATGTGGGCAACTCCATATAGTGCAATTATGAAGAT
The DNA here is from genome assembly GCF_023091745.1 of Budorcas taxicolor. Classification (NCBI taxonomy): domain Eukaryota; kingdom Metazoa; phylum Chordata; class Mammalia; order Artiodactyla; family Bovidae; genus Budorcas; species Budorcas taxicolor. The sequence goes on from NC_068919.1 coordinate 74,374,107, forward strand.
TATTGTGGGTCCCTTACAGGCAGGATCAGGCAGACAGGGATCCAGAGGCACTCCGTGCCCCCACAAGGGGTACAGGGGGATTTAAAGGGGCCAGAGCTAAAAAACAGAATCAGTTACGAAGGGAGATGTATGTCTGCCCCAACAGGAGCCAGGGTTTTTTTCCTCTCCCTGGAAGTCTTGACCATTAACCATCTGTGTCAGCAAAAGGCATTCTTCCAGTTTTCATATCAGATGAAGGCAAGAGAAAAAGTTGATGGGGAACTTATCTGGCTTGGGCACATTCCTCGTGAGCAGGCCAAGCCCGGTCATGCAGAGAAAAGAGGGGATGGGACTAGCAGGCCTAAGCTGGAGCTGACAAAATGGAAGCAGTGTGGTCCAGCCACACTGCAGCATTGTAAGAAAGGCGAGATAGAAAGGTGGGAGAGGTCAGGAGGAGCCAAAGCTTGTAAGGCCCTGTGGGCCAGAGTGAGTGACGTTATTCTAAATATACTACAAACTATGATGTTTTTTCAAATTTTTTTATTGTGATAAAATATACATAGCAAAATTTATCACTTTAACAATTTTTAAGGGTACAGTTCAGTGACATTAAGGACATTCACAGTTGTGTAAGCATCACTGCTAACTGTCTGCAGAACTTTTTTCATCTTATGAAACTAAAGCTCTATAACTGTTTAACACCTCCCAACTCCACCTTCCCTTCAGCCTCTGGCCACCAGAGGTCTAATTTCATCAAAGAATTTCATTCTGCAAGGTTCCTTATATGAGAGGAATCATGTAGCAGTTTTCCTTCTGTGACTGGCTTATTTCATTCAGCATCATATCCCTAAGTTTCATCCATGTTATAGCATGTGTCAGAATTTCGTTACTTTTTGGACTAAATATTTCATTGTATGAACATGCTACATTTTGTTTATCCATTCATTCATAATCGGTTCTAAGCAGAGGAGTGACAAAGGCAGTCGTCTATCCAGTGAACTATTGACCATTCACTTGGCACAAAATATTGTTTAATTTTTTCCAATGAGAAATAAAATTATTTCTTCCAGTAAAAAGAACTTAATGGTTCGTAGAGATCCAAACTTAGTCAAGCCAACAGATTGTTGAATGAAGAGCATTAAATTTGAGTATCACTGTCATGTGAAGGACTTTTAAGACAGATTTCAGGCCCACTTCCAGAGTATGATTCAGGTAGACCTGGGGTTGGGCCTGAGAATGTCTACCTGCAGTCCAAGTGATGCCATTACTGCTGGGCCAGGGGTCACACTTTGAGAACCAATATTTTATAATATCGTGAGCCTCATCAAACTTGGCATTTTACTTTAATTTGACCTTATGATTAAAATAAAATACTTTTCTAGGTTGACTGACATAATTTGATTTGCTGAAATTTAAGTCCTGATGAATAGAGTGGAGGTACTTTGATATAGGCTTTTAAATAGTCTTTTTAATGTTTTTATTCTTTTGTGGTAGGTATGAATCTGTCAAGGTGACAGATTTTAAGTCAAGCTGGAGAAATGGGATGGCTTTTCTGGCTGTCATTCATGCCTTGCGACCAGACCTGATTGACATGAAGAGTGTGAAGCATAGATCCAACAGAGACAATCTGAAAGAGGCCTTCAGAATTGCAGAACGAGAATTAAAAATCCCCAAAATGCTGGAACCAGAAGGTAAAGAAGCTTCTTTCTTTCTGAAACAATGTCCAGTGTGAAGAGGATTTGAAAATAGTATCCACATATGAGCAAACATAATAGCATGATGTTTAAGTCCTGGAGGGTTTAACTTTAAACTCTTTATTAAATTTCATGAAATTAAGAATTTCTACCAATTACTTAAACTTAGTACTTGCAGGGATGATGTAATAGCTGAAAGCAAATGATGCTGTTTTGCAGAATAATACGAGTCTTTCTCTTAATTTTCTTTTATTGTTTTCTGTATTGTGTCCTCCTTGATTTGATAATTCTTTTCTAAAATTTCTCAAGTAAGATATTACTTTGAGTTGTCTAGGTAGCTCAAATGGTAAAGAGTCTGCCTTCAATGCGAGAAACCAGGGTTCAATCCCTGGGTTGGGAAGATCCCCTGGAGAAGGGCATGGCGACACACTCCAGTATTCTGGCCTGGAGAATTCCATGGACAGTGGAGCCTGGTGGGCTACAGTCCTTGGAATCACAAAGAGTCAGAGATGGCTGAGTGACTGACACTGTTCACTTGAGTTGCCTATTGTCTGTGTACCTCCCTTTTCCTATTCCCTCTCCCTAATTAAAGCTGGACCTCTGTGAGGACAGAAGCTGCTTTCTCTGTTTCTTCCTCTGTGGCTGGCCCAGCTTTGCCATTGACTGTGCTCAGTTTTGTTGGATTGTTAACAACAGTAGCAAAATCCTAAATACTGGCTATATTCAAAGAGATAATTATCAGGTTATATTTAACTTCATGAAGGTAAGATTTAAAAAATTCAGTTCTGGAAAAGCACCGTACTTTGGATTGCATGGTTTCCTAATGTGCATGCTAAGTTGCCTCAGTTGTGTCTGACTGTTTGTGGCCCTATGGACGTCGCTCGCCAGGCTCCTCTGTCCATGGGATTCTCCAGGCAAGAATACTGGACTGGATTGCCATGCCCTCCTCCAGGGGATCTTCCTGACCTAGGGATCAAACCTTATGTCTCCTACATTGGCAGGAGGGTTCTTTCCCACCAGCACCACCTGGGAAGCCCCTTCATAATGTATCCAAAGCTTATTTATTTATTTATTAAAACAAACAAAGCACCAGTAAGGTCATAAAAATGGCATGTGGTGAAAGTTGCAATGAACTAACAGGTCTAGAGGTACAAATTCTAGTCTCGGCTCAACAACGGGGTATAGGTCAGTGTTTAATATTAGGCTCTCTGAAACAGGTGTGTGTGTGTGTGTGTGTATGTGTGTGTGTGTGTGTGTTTAAAGGATGTGTAGCACAGTTTACAAATAAAAATATGTGATGCACTTTATTAGTACTTCCATATAGCCCCCAGATGCCTTTGTTGATTTCTGCCAAACTCTTATATTCATCTGTAGCCAACCTCTGGTTGCAGTTGCTGAACCGGTATAGTTCTGACATCAGTGTGGGTGGATAACTTCCTTTGCATTAATGAGTAAGTGGAACAGCAAAGAGGCATGTCAGAACTTCACTTGTTCTTCAGTAATGTGAATAAATTTTTGCTGAAAGAATACTGGAAGAATTTGAGTTTTATTATAGTCACAGTTTGACAGCTATAGACAAGACATACTTTTAAGATTAACCTGCATTATTAACAATTTCTCCATCTCTTTCTTAGCACTCAGAAAGTGTTAGTCTCTCAGTCGTGTCTAACTCTTTGTGATTCCATGGACTGTAGCCTACCAGGCTCCACTGTCCATGGAATTCTCCAGGCAAGAATAATACTGGAGTGGGTAGCCATTCCCTTTTCCAGGGGATCTTCTCAACCTAGGGATTGAACCTGAGTCTTTCTCATTGCAGGCAGGTTCTTTACCATCTAAGTCACCAGGGTAGCCCTCTTAGCACTCAGTTCAGTTCAGTTCAGTTGCTCAGTCGTGTCCGACTCTTTGCCACCCTGTGAATCGCAGCACGCCAGGCCTCCCTGTCCATCACCAACTCCTGGAGTTCACTCAGACTCACAACCATCAAGTCAGTGATGCCATCCAGCCATCTCATCCTCTGTTGTCCCCTTCTCCTCCTGCCCCAATCCCTCCCAGCATCAGAGTCTTTTCCAGTGAGTCAACTCTTCGCATGAGGTGGCCAAAGTACTGGAGTTTCAGCTTTAGCATCATTCCTTCCAAAGAAATCCCAGGACTGATCTTCAGAATGGACTGGTTGGATCTCCTTGTAGTCCAAGGGACTCTCAAGAGTCTTCTCCAACACCACAGTTCCAAAGCATCAATTCTTCAATGCTCTGCCTTCTTCACAGTCCAACCCTCACATCCATACATGACCACTGGAAAAACCATAGCCTTGACTAGACAGACCTTAGTCGGCAAAGTAATGTCTCTGCTTTTGAATATACTGTCTAGGTTGGTCATAACTTTCCTTCCAAGCAGTAAGCATCTTTTAATTTCATGGCCGCAATCACCATCTGCAGTGATTTTGGAGCCCCCAAAAATAAAGTCAGCCACTGTTTCCCCATCTATCTGCCATGAAGTGATGGAACCAGATGCCATGATCTTCGTTTTCTGAATGCTGAGTTTTAAGCCAACTTTTTCACTCTCCTCTTTCACTTTCATCAAGAGGCTTTTTAGTGTCTCTTCACTTTCTGCCATAAGGATGGTGTCATCTGCATATCTGAGGTTATTGATATTTCTCCCGGCAATCTTGATTCTAGCTTGTGTTTCTTCCAGTCCAGCGTTTCTCATGATGTACTCTGCATATAAATTAAATAAGCAGGGTGACAATATACAGCCTTGAAGTACTCCTTTTCCTATTTGGAACCAGTCTGTTGTTCCATGTCCAGTTCTAACTGTTGCTTCCTGACCTGCATATAGATTTCTCAAGAGGCAGGTCAGGTGGTCTGGTATTCCCATCTCTTTCAGAATTTTCCACAGTTGATTGTGATCCACACAGTCAAAGGCTTTGGGATAGTCAGTAATGCAGAAATAGATGTTTTTCTGGAACTCTCTTGCTTTCTCCATGATCCAGCGGATGTTGGCAATTTGATCTCTGGTTCTTCTGCCTTTTCTAAAACCTGCTTGAACATCAGGAAGTTCACGGTTCACGTTTTGCTGAAGCCTGGCTTGGAGAATTTTGAGCATTACTTTACTAGCGTGTGAGATGAGTGCAATTGTGCGGTAGTTTGAGCATTCTTTGGCATTGCCTTTCTTTGGGATTGGAATGAAAACTGACCTTTTCCAGTCCTGTGGCCACTGCTGAGTTTTCCAAATTTGCTGGCATATTGAGTGCAGCACTTTCACAGCATCATCTTTCAGGATTTGAAACAGCTCAACTGGAATTCCATCACCTCCACTAGCTTTGTTCGTAGTGATGCTTTCTAAGGCCCACTTGACTTCACATTCCAGGATGTCTGGCTCCAGATTAGTGATCACACCATCATGATTATCTGGGTCGTGAAGATCTTTTTTGTACAGTTCTTCTGTGTATTCTTGCCACGTCTTCTTAATATCTTCTGCTTCTGTTAGGTCCATACCATTTCTGTCCTTTATCGAGCCCATCTTTGCATGAAATGTTCCCTTGGTATCTCTAATTTTCAGAAACAGCAAATCAAGCCCTCATTTGCTGATTTTCTGTGGTATAAAGCTTGCCACCAATGTGAAGTCACTGAACACATTGGGGAAAGATACACAGTAGTATATCATTGTATATTATTTCTATCTTACAGATACTATAAGCATAGCCCCAGGAGTGTGGATAAGTAAAATGCAAAGAAATAGTTGAGTACTAATGAGTTTTGAGTATTTATTACCCATTTTAATATAATTTATGTAATTGTACATTAATATAATTTAATTTTTAATGCTGTGTTAAACAACTGACTTATGAAACTGCTGAAAATTTAATGATCAGCTCTCTCAAGCTGGTATAAGCACATCACTGACTGAGTTGACTATGTCTTTGCCACTTAACCTTTCTGGTTTTAAATAGCCTTATTAGGATATATTCACATACCATACGGTGTACCCATTTGACTCTACAACTGAATGGTTTTTAGTATATTCACAAAATTTTGCAACCATCATTACAATCAAATTTAGAACATTTTCAGCATCCCCTAAATAAACCCAGGGAGCCCTTTAGTAGTCCCTCGCCATTTCCCACAACCTCCCAACCCTGCCAACCATGCCTTCCCCCCACTCATAGCTCTGCTGCTGCTGCTAAGTCGCTTCAGTCGTGTCCGACTCTGTGCGACCCCATAGACGGCAGCCCACCAGGCTCCCCTGTCCCTGGGATTCTCCAGGCAAGAACACTGGAGTGGGTTACCATTTCCTTCTCCAATGCATGAAAGTGAAAAGTGAAAAGTGAAAGTGAAGTCGCTCAGTTGTGTCCGACCCTCAGTGACCGCATAGACTGCAGCCTACCAGGCTCCTCTGTCCATGGGAGTTTCCAGGCAAGAGTACTGGAGTGGGGTGCCATTGCCTTCTCCAACTCATGGCCCTAGGCAACCACTAATCTACTTTCTGTCCCTGTAGTTTTGCCAATTCTGGAAATTTCGCATGAATGGAATCATACAAATACCTGGCCTTTTGTGACTGGCTTTCTATATTTTATTTTGCTGACAAAGCAAGGGAATTTTTGGGGGGAAGTTTGCCTGGGTGGGGAGCAGTGGAATAAGGAGCCCAGGAGAACTGCTCTGTGACTGACTTCTTTAAATTAGCTTAACGTCCAAGGTTCACCCATAATATGCTGCAACATTTATTGAGACTTCATTTCTTTTTCACTTTTTGATATACTTTATTTTTAGGAACAGTTTTAGATATACAGGAAAATTGGGAAGGTAGTACAATAACTTCCTGTATACCGGACACCCTGTTTTCCCTATTGTTAATATCTTAGTACAGAACACTAGTTACAATTAATGAGTCAATATTGTTATATGATAATAAAGGCAGTACTCTATTCGCCTTTTCTTAGTTTTCCCCCAATGCCCTTTTTCTCTTCAGGATCCTGTCAGAATACATTACATCTAGTCATCGTATCTCCTTGAGCTCCCCTTGACTGTGATGATTTCTCAGACCTTTGTTTTGTTTTGTTTTTAATAACGTGATAGCTTTGAGGATTACTGTTCAGGTATTTCGCTGGATGCCTCTCTACTGGAATTTGTGTTATGCTTCTTCTCAGACTGTCAGCTCGACAGCACTGTTGATGTTGACCTTGATCTCCTGTCTGAGGAAGTATTTGTGAGTTTTCTCCACTGTGAAGTTACTCTTTGTCTCCCCCATCCCATACTCTCCTCTCCGGAGGGAAATCACCAGGCACAGCCCACATTCAGGAGAGCTATGCTCACTCTCCTTGAGGGCAGGTTGGCTGCATAAATATTTGGAATTCTGCACAGGAGATTTGCCTATTCTTCTCCATTTATTTACTTATCCAACTATTTATGTCACTGTAGACTCAATGCCACTTTATTTTATTGCTCTAATTAGAAAAAATTCCATTCATGGGCAGTTCCTTACTCTGGCACTACAGGATGCTCCAGGCTCATCTTCTGTACTTCCTACTGTAGTCCTGGGATCAGTCATTCCTCCAAGGAGCCTTGGTTCCTTTTATTGGAGAATGGTATTGGAAACCAAGGTCTGGGTGCTGCGTTCACTCACTGCCGCTGATTGTTACTTTTTTGAAACTTAGTTGTTTTTGTAGAAGTTAAATTAGGTGATATTCCTAAGTTAGGCTAATGGTTCCCTATTTCTATAATGTTAGGTTTGTTATTAGTCTGATTTCTTGTTGCTTGTTAATAATCCTGCTTATTTGACCTTCGCCCATCACTTTCATGCATTGAAGAAGGAAATGGCAACCCACTCCAGTGTTGTTGCCTGGAGAATCCCAGGGACGGGGGAGCCTGGTGGGCTGCGGTCCATGGAGTCGCACAGAGTTGGACACGACTGAAGCGACTTAGCAGCAGCAGCATCTTCATGTTTTTTCCTCCCTCTTTATTTGTCTTACTTCTTTTTGTTTTTTAATCTTTTGTCTTGCCTTATTGACTTTTCATTATCTTTTAAAAAGTTCTTCATTTTCCCCCATGCTTTGCTGTATTTTCTATTACTGTTTTTTAACTGCAAAGTCTTTATTACTAGTGTTAACTATCTCCTGTATTCTAGTATGTGAAAATAACCATGCAACTAGAGGAATAAACAATTTAATCAAAACAAATTTCCACTGTATAAATGATTTCCTATCATTCATTTTATATAGTTTAAATAATAGGTCAAAAATGTGAAGTACATCATGATTATTTATGCAGACCAAATACCAAAGTCATTATTTGAATAAGGGAATTATCTTTTGAGACAATCTTGTTAATACTTTTATTCACTATGCATTCCTTCTTATCCAATGAAAATATTTTAAAGTGTCCAGTTAAGGTGATGTAATTATTTCATGTATCTCTTGATATTTATATTTTTTCCAATAAAAGATAAAATAACTCATAGGAATCCTTTCTTTATTGAAACCCCACTCTTACCTTTTTATTGATTCTTTTTATGTGCTTGCTATCTTTAATTTTATTATTTGGATATAGATTAGTTTCACTTCTCTCAGCTGACTTAAAGCACTCACTTGGAAACATGTTTCCTAAAGCATGCATAGTTTGTTGTATCTGTTTGTTTTTCTCCTAACTGCAAGCTCCTTGAGGGGCAAATAATGTCTTAAGGCATCTAGCATCTACTCAGGAGTCTGGCATCTACTTGCTGAATGGAGGGATGAGACAGTCCCTATGAGCAAAGTCTGAGCCTTACATATCATGCTGGTGACCTGCATTTCTTGACGCTCTATAAATATTTTTTAAATTGAGTTTAACGGAATTAATAAACATAAATTTCCTTGTCAATATTGTCACTGGACATAGCTAAAGACATCCCCAAATTATGTGTTCATTTTATCTGTAACATATTGCAATCTTTTCTTTTGATTTTGTGAATTACTTACTTTATTATAGGCCTGGAGATGTTCTGCCCTTTAATTAATTTATAATATTTTAAATTTTGTGTAAATCAGCATTTTCCAAATTTATTTCACCATGGACAATTTCAGTACAACACAAAGACTGGCCCATAGAAGGCTCTCAGTAAATGTATTTGTTCCATGAATGAATGAATAAAATCTTGTGGATGTTTTGAACAGATCTTCTATACAACATATACTCTTTGAGATTCTTTACTGTACAAGTGCAGAGACCAGTGTGTCAGGAGTGAATTCCGTTTGCTCTATATTCTTATAGTCCTGGAGGAGTTTCTGCATTGTGTCAGAAAGAGGAAGGCTTTCCTTTTCCTTTTCACCCTCCCTGACTACTTATGTCCTCATACATACAACATGCACAGTGACTTTTTTATTATTGGGAAACCAAGGCTGTGCATGTACTCCTGCCAGGATTCAACCCAGCTCCATCTGACTCTAGATATAAACTCTTAACTACTGCATAGTCTTGGAGCAAGGGTGAGTGTGCAGAGATTGCATGATTGGTTGACCGGTTTGATTCATTTCAAGTTCATTTCAATACTTTTCTTGAGTATTACAGTAAATCACACCTGTAGCTGATTGATACTATGGTGTATTTTGCAGATGTGGATGTTGTTAATCCTGATGAAAAGTCGATCATGACCTATGTGGCACAGTTTCTGCAGTATTCAAAGAAGGCACCTGGGTCTGGAGATGAAGCCCAGGTATGTCTTTATAAATACAAACCAAGCTCATTTTTGTTGTACCCTACTAATGGTTTAATTTTTAGCATAGAGGCATAATTTGCACACAGACCTTAAGTGTACAGATCAGTGAGCTTTGACAAATGCATATACCATATGTCATACTTTAATCGTGACGTAAAACATTTCTGTTACCCAGATGTTTCACTGTTCCTCTCTGTCCGTACTCCTCTACCCTAAGCAACCAGCATTCCAGTTTCTTCCATTGTAGATTAGTTTTGCTTAATTTTTTTTAAAGTTAAAAGCAGTAATTTATTAAACTTTGCTGAATTACCTAAGACAACATTCAGATAGGTACTATATAGGACAACTTATGGCAGGCTTTAAAAATATTTTAGAGATATCAGACTTTTATCTATTGTAATTTTCAGCAGCTTTATTGAGATACAGTTCATATACCATAAAATTAAATCATTTAAAATGTACAGTTCAGTGGTTTTAGTATGTTTACAAAGTTGCACACCATCATCACAGTCTAATTTTAGCATATTTCCAATTTACCTGTTTTTTAGCTTCGTATAAATGGAATCATTGTGTTCCACTCTTAATCCTTGTTTGTTGAGACACTCTTGAATTTCCATCAGATTTTTACAGTTTTTTCCTTTGACTTTCAGTTAGTTACACAAAGTATTGTGGGTGGAAATTTCATAAAAATCACTGAGCTGAAAGTAAACAACCTGCTTCTATATGGATAAATGAGTGCTGTGAATTTAGTAAAATGTTTTTCAATATTATTTTTAAGGGTAAACTACTTCCTCAGACGTGTAAGCATACAGTCGTATTACTGCATTTTGTTTGACGAATTTAGGACCATGTTTTCCCAACTGTTATGTTTGAGGCACCAAGCCATACTGTTGCTGACTCTGGAAGAGAGACTCAAGCTGAGACTTGGGCTTATAATGCACTTCATTTATTTCTGACCTGCTGAGGAGCTTCTTTTTTCTAATTAATTTTCTTATTAAAAACTAAAAAATTCAACTGTCCATGAAATCAGATGCAATAATATACAGAAACTCTCTTCCTTAGTAGGAAGGAAAAAGTAAACGAAGGTTAAAAGAGAGTAGAGGTAAGATGTAATTTCTTTTGCTTTATCCCCCAGCAGTAAACTTTGCTTCTAAATGTGTGCAAGCTTACCACCTAAATGAGAATCTAAATGTTGCTCATTTCCATAGGATAGCTTAACCAAAGCCTTTAATAGTGTTATTTGTAGCATCTTTAAATTGTTCAAGATATTTTGATGTCATTTATTTAATAGATGTAAACATTTCTTGAGTTGCCCATGTTTAGTTTTATTGGAAAGCAGAATTCTGAAATGCCTGTTATAAATAAATAATTTAGAATAACATTCTCTAAAATTGAAGAATGATGGAAGTGAATAAGCCAAAAGCTAAGAGCTTGATTGCCCTGATTTTTAGGGCTTTATGTTCAGATTCTAGTTTCAATCCATTTTAAAATTTAAGGTGCCACATGAGCAAGCAAAGTCCTTCTTTGACACAGTGAGTCACTGGTGTATAGTGATTACACTATATCACTGATTTTTGAAGTTGTTAATTTTGTTGTTAAAAAAATCACAAAGTCTATTTAGGATAGACTTTTAAATGTGTGTGTATGGGTGTGTGTGAATTACAGGGAAAGGTGAAAGATGCTATGGTCTGGTTAGCTCTACAAGAGAAGAAGGTACAGGAAATGCTAACGGATTCAGAAAATGAGACCTACTATAAAACGTATGAAGTAAGTATGACTTTAAACAGCAGTTTTTTTGTGGTTTACTCTTGGGGAAGAGTAGGATGTTTTTAGAAAAAAAATGTTTCAGAGCTAATTTATTTAAATACCAAATTAACTCCCAAGTTTTAATGCTGAGTTCTAGGGACAGAGCCTCTGGAAAATCTTGTTAAAGTGCAGGTTCTGAATCAGTAGTTCTGGGATGGGGCCTCAGACTCTGCATTTCTCACAGGCTCCCAGATGGTGCTGATTCTACTGATCCTTAGAGAACTTTGAATGGTAAAGTTTCAGTGTGGAAATTGGCAAACTGGTCTCTTGACCCCACCACCTGTTTTTACAAATACACTGTTATTGAATATATTATATTATAATATACGTTGTATATGAGCCATGCCCATTGAAGTATTGTTTGTGACCTCATTCTCATCACATTGTTGAATAGTAACAGCAGAGACCATACGGCCCAAGACACAAAGCCCAAGATGTTTGCCATCTTGCCTCTTACACTACACGTTTTCCAATCCCTGGTTTAGAGCAGAAATACACTTTTCAGAAAGAATTTGAAGGAAAAAAAGATTAGGAAATCAGAAATGGAGCCATCCCAGAAGTACGGTGCAGAGTTTCAGCCAGCGTGTCCTTTGGGGAGTAATAACAACTGATATTATCACCATATATTGAACATTTGCTACATTTCAGGCACCTTGCTGACAAGCATTTTACATGTTATAACATCTTGCAGAGTATGGTATTGTTATTTCAGTTTTACAGATGAAGATAAGACATAGGAGGACCAAGGGATTTATCTAAAGTTACATAGATACTATAAGGTAGAGGTGGGATTTGAATGAAGTTTAGCTTTAAAGCTAGATGCTCTCTTGGCGTCCTGATGCTTCTCCAGGGTAAGCAGTTATTCCCGGTGCCATCTTGAAAGAGACTGAACAGGAGCCAACGTGAAGGCCCACAGGTCTGTTTCTCAGAACCCAGTCTACGCAGACTGTGCTCCCCACCTGGTCCCCATCCTAAAAAGGACACTCCCATGGGTCTACCCAGCATGAGCACCTCTAGGTCTTTATCCCCACATTGGTTAAGGGATGGAGTTGGATGAATCCAGTCCAGCCTTTCTGTGGATTGTGTGACTTGCTGGCCCCCCCTTTCTTTTTGGTCTACAGCCACCACCAAAGGAAGGGATCTCATCTTCCTTCTGTCTGAACTGTGTGGGCTTCTTGTGCTTCTTGCCTCTGAGCTCTGGCCTTAGAATTTTTTCAACAAGGTGTTCAGTGTCCACAGAAAGTGTCTTGTTCTCTCTTTGATTTACTAAAGTACCACAGATTCAAGCTCCCTAAATGAAAGACTATGTGAGGTTATTTTTAGGAAGAATTTGAAGAGAGTTTGAAGACAAAATTTAATTAGAAACATGGCCAAAATCGATGGGTAATCTTTTGAATAGTATTTGTGCAGTTGAGGACTGAAACTCCAGTATTTCACATAAATACAAACCAAGAAATATTTATTCATTAATTTTTTGAGGGCAAAGACAAAGTATTTTCTAAAGTCCATATAAAATGACTTGGGAAGAATTGACTGAAGCTCAGTAAATCATGGATACTTCAAAAACTGTTTATACTTGACTGCTGTCATTTAATTCTTATTACCACTCATTCTTATTTTGTTGTGAACACATATTTAGGGAGGAGAAACTTACATTTTTCCTGGGTTATTATGACTGTCCTCTAGAGCTGAGTGGCCTTGCTGCCTTACTCCAGTAGAGGCAAATGCTGTGACTTATGTCACTATAAGGGTGTCCAGATCATGAGGGTGCGCTGAAGAAAGAAAATGGATTGGTGAGAGGATCCTAGATTTAGGGAATTTTAATATTTTCTAAGTAAAAAAATTAAATATAATCTGCAGCTATAGACCTTCAAATAGCAAATTACATTTTATAAACTATTTAAACATTTCAGTCTTTACTCTTCTAATTGTAGAGCCTGCTGTCCTTTTTGGATTCATTCAGCAAAGAAAAAGAACGCTTTTTGGATGTCCTGACAATAAAAAGGAATGTAGATGACCTGAATAAGGATCAGCTGCAGTTGAGAGAAGCCTGGGATGGTCTCAACTACCAGGTTACTGTGTTATGTTGATTAGAACGTTTTTGTGGGGCAGCTTGTTTGTTGGATCAGAGCTTTAGACTTCCGTGAGGAATTCTGTAAAAGACAGGGTAGATGCTTCAACAGAAAGTTGTGAGAATATATTGTGAGTTGTACCATATTTTCTCCATGATCTCATTTGAGTAGTGGTTGATATAAATAGGAACTTATAACATTCTCTTGAGAGAAATTGCAGGCTTATCCAAAGTTTTTGTCTCTGCCATCAGTGCTTGCAATCGGAATCCTCATTCTATCAATATTGACCTGCAGCCTCCTCTCTGCTTTGGGATGGTACAAGAGATGCTTCAAGTGGGTGGGGACAAACCCAGAGAGAAAAGTGTAGTGATAAATGTGTGTATGTGTGTCTGGATATATCCGTATGATTTCAGTCATTTTAAAGTTTTTGACTCCTGTGTTATGGTATATATGGAAGAACATGTAGTCTGTAGTCATCTGATATAGCATTCTGTAAATATCAGTTAGGACAAGGTGGTTGGTAGTATTCAGATTGTCTATGCCTTGACTATCATTTTGTCTAGACATTCATTCTATCAATTTCTGAGAGAGGATTATTAACATCTGTAGCAATCCTTCCTTTAATTTAGTCAAATTTTGTGTCATGTATTTTAAGACTTTGTTATTAAGTATGTACGTTTATGACTGTTATGTCTTCCCGAATCAACACTTTTACCACTATGAAATATTACTGTTTATCTCTGGTAAGACTATTTTTCTAGATGTCTACTTAATCTGATATCAGTATGATCATTGCATTCTTCCTATGCTGACTGTATGGCACATCTTTTTCCTTCATTTATTTTCAACCTATTTGAGTCTTTATATTTAAAGGGCCTCTCTTATAGATAGCATATAATTGAATCTTGCTTCATTATCCACTCTGACAACATCTCCTTTTTCACTCAAGTGTTTAGACAATATTTAATGTAATTATTGATATGGTTCAGTGTAGGTTTTATCATCTTATGCTTTTTTATGTTTGCGTACATGCTAAGTTGCTTCAGTCATATCCAATTCTTTGTGACCCCATGAACTGTAGCTGGCCAGGCTCCCCGTCCATGCAATTCTCTAAGCAAGAATACTGGAGTGGGTTGCCATGCCCTTTTCCAGGGGATCTTCCTGACCCAGAGATTGAACTTGTGTCTCTTACATCTCCTGCATTGGCACGTGGGTTCTTTACCACTAACTAGTGCCACCTGGGAAGCCTTTTTTTAATGTTTATCCTCTCTGTTTTTTGGGAGGGCTTCCCTGGTGGCTCAGATGGTAAAGAATATGTCTGCAATGCAGGAGACCTGGGTTCAACCCCTCCTCCAAGATTCCCTGCAGGAGGGCATGGCAGCCCACTCCAGTATTCTTGCCTGGAGAATCCCAGACTGAGGAACCTGGTGGGCTACAGTCCATGAGGTTGCAAAGAGTTGGACATGACTGAGCGACTAAGTACACACACCTCTGTTTTCGGTGTCTCTATTCTTTCTTTTCTTGCCTTGTTTTAGATTATGTTAATTTGTAACATATTAAATTCCATTTTAATTTAGCTATTGGCTTTTTAACTCTACCTCATATTGTATTTTTACTGTGATTACAATATACATTAAAAATTTTTGCCATCTACTTAACAGTTGTAAAATTCTAAGTTGTACAACTTCTTACAACATGTAGATGTCTTGCAATCAGATCTCTCACTTTTTATGACTGGTTGCTTTATATGTAAATATATGTATGACACACACATGTGTTTTAAAGTTCCCAATACCATGTTATAAATTTTTGTTCAAAACAGTCCTGTGTTTTAAGTAAATTAAGGGAAAAATCAGTTTTTCATATTTATATAACTATTTACATTTCCATTGTTCTTTGTTCTTTCCTAGAGATTTGAGTTTCTATCTGAACTCACTTCTTTTCAGCTTGAAAACTTCTTTTAACTTATCTTAAATTGCAGGTCTTCTTTTTTTATTTTGGCTTCCCTGGGTCTTTGTTGCAGTGTACAAGCTCTTCATTGCAGCAAGCAGACTTCTCTCTAGTTTTAGTGCTTGGGGGCTTCCCTTGTTGTGGTGCAAAGGCTTAGTTGCTCAGTGGCATGTGGGATCTTAGTTCCTATCCAGGGATTGAACTCATGTCTCTTGCATTGGAAGGTGGATTCTTAACCACTGGGACCACCAGCAAAGTCCTGTCTTCATTCTTTCTAAACAGTTTTGTTGAGGTATGATTTATATGCCATAGAATCTGCTCATCTTAAATGGCTAATTGACTTTCAGTGAATTTACAGAGTTACAACAGAGATTATGCATCACAAATAGTCTTTGGCCCTGAAAAAGTTTGCCAATCCTTGCTCAAGACTCTTGACCACCAGGAGCGACAGCCTGTTTTCAGAATACATTTATCATGCCGTCTGTGAAATGTGTTAAACACTAGCTCAGTGGCTTAAAAAGAGCCACACTTTCTGTGTCTCTAATTTTGAAGGACCAGTGGAGCTCCAGAAATCTTCTCATAAAGTGACAGTGCTCCTTGCGTTATCAGCTCCTGTTCTGACCACAGCTCTGACAACTCTGATCCCTGTGAAGGGCAGGGACTCTGTTACAAATCCTCAACAAGACAGAAGAGGAAGAAGATACTGTCTGTATAGTTCAGGCTGTTCCAGGCCACTGAGATCTGGCCTCATTTTGCTGCCTATGATTTGGAAAAATCACCCAAAATAATGAGAAAAATCATTAAAAGAATTATTTTACGAAAGTAAGTGCTACAAATTGATGGTAGCTTGAAAATCCAATCCTCAGGCAGAGTGCCACTCATTTTCTTGGTGTTACACAATAAAACTTATTAATTTTAAAGTTATCATATGTATAATAGTCAATTCCATCCAGTTTCTGGTTCAATTGGTTGAGGACACAGATATCTCAACGTATCTTAATAAATGGTTTCATTTTAAGCCTTCTATAGGAAATAGCCACATTGTGTTATTTTGACCTGACAAAATCTTATATAAATTTTCATCCAAATTCAAAAGTAATTTCCAACACTGAGAAAGAAAGCATAAAACTAGTTTCCTATGTTAAGAGTGGAAGGAGAATGAAAGGTAAATATTGCCTTCTATCGTTCCTCTTCCTACTGCTGCACAGAGTACAGCTCACAGTCAGAAAACTCATATTTGTCTTCTTTCAGAGCATATATGGAATTCAACCTGGTGCTCTGCGACGACCTAGAGGGGTAGGAGGAGGGAGAGAAGTTCAAGAGGAAGGGGACATACATATTCCTGTGGCAGATTCATGTTGATGTATGGCAGAAGCCAACGCAGCATTGTAAAGCAATTATCCTCCACTTAAAAATAAGTAAACATACAGCTTTCTTTCAGTTGCGAAAAGAATGATAGCTGAGTTAGAGGTATCATTCTTAGCTTATCTTTTGCTCAGTTGTTTGCCAGTTTTCTGTGTTTTTGTTTATTTTTGGAGAAATGCTAATAATAATAAATTATATATTTATAATAAAAGTACATCCTAGCTTCTTTATATTAAAATTCATACTGATGAAAACCTCTTTTTCATTTTTTTCCCAACTGGAGCCTTCACGGCATATAATTAACGATTTAGGATTGTAAAGCTGTCTTTTGCTACATGCGTTTTGAGAAAATAAACTTGCAAGGCAATTAATAAAATACTGCATAGCACCACTTATATGCAGAATCTTTATTTAAAAAGTCAAACTTAGAAGTTCCCTGATGGCTTAATGGTTAGGATTCTGGGCTTACATTGCTGTGGCCTGGGTTCAATTCCTGGAAACTGAGATCTTGCAAGTAGCATGACGAGGCCAAGAAAAGAAAATGAAAGTCATAGGAACAGAGAGTAGAAAAGTGGTTGTCCAGGACTGAGGTGGTAGGAAATAGAGAGAAGTTGGTTAAAGGGTACTGTCAGCTATAAGATGATTCAGGTCTGAAGAGATAATGTAAAACTTGGTGACTATAGTTAACACTGTATTATATCACTGAAATTCGCTAAGGGAGTAAAACTTAAATGTTCTTGCCAATAGAGATAAATATGTGAAATGATGAATGTTAATTAACTAGATGGTGAGACTCCTTTTACAGTGTACATGTGTATCAGATCACCACGATGTACACTTTAAATATCTTAGTGTTGTCAGTTATACCTCAATAATGTTAAAAAAAAAAAAAAAGCAAACCAAAATGCAGAAAATTCCATGCTTCTAGTTTATGAATAGTGCCATTTGACTGCCTTAAAAGAGCCTAGCTTTGTTCTCATTTTACATCTTTGTATTTGAGTTGTGGATTTAATGGGATTTTTTTTTTTTAATTCTTGCCTTGCATATAGTGGGCAACCAATAAATGTTTTTCAATGAGTTAATTATGAAAGAACCCTATTCTTAAAAAGTAACCTAATTTTTGCCTCTTCTTACCTATAAAAGCAACTTAACTCCAAGAATAGTGACAATTTATTTAGTAGAACTGTGATAAAAGAGAGAGTAGAGATTTAAAACTTATGCTTTCATCATCAGTGTGGGGTCCTCCCCAGCCCTTTGCTCTGTTATACTGCTGACCACACTTTACTGTGGGCTTCCCTGGTCGCTCAAATGGTGAAGAATCTGCCTGCAGTGCAGGAGACCCAGGTTCGATCCCTGGGTCAGGAAGATCCCCTGGAGGTGGGCATGGCTACCTCCTCCAGTGCTTGCCGGGAGAATTCATGGACAGAGGAGCCTGACAGGCTATAGTTCATGGGGCTGCAAAGAGTCAGACATGACTAAGCAGCATTCACTTCACTTCACTTCTTCACACTTCACTGTAACCATGTACTTATTTTTTTCCCACACTAGGTGGCTCTGGCAGGAGCTGTGGCTGTTGTTTATCTGGTTGATCCTCAGATGTGTGGACCGTTGTGCTAAACTTACTCTTGTCTTCATGACGCATGAATCTGGACAAGATCCTACTCCTATTTTTATTCACTTATTAAGGCTACAGTCCATGGGATTGCAAAAAGTCAGACATGACTGAGCAACTGACACACACAAATTGTGTGTTTATTTGCTTTTATCCTTACACCCTCCTTCCATTCTTCTTTTTCCTTAGGCCACCATTGTGATGTGCCTAGCGTGTATCTTTTCATTTATATGTTCTTCCAAAATGCAGTAATGTATTTATGTAACCATGTATTAAGTTGTATAAATTGGTATTATATGTTATTCTGCTTCTTGCTTTCAGTTTTGAGCACACATATATTTAAGCCACCTCCACGTTGCCATTCATGTACATCTATCTAATTGAGCAAATGTATGAATGTGTGAGTGAGTTTTGGTGGTTCCTCAGCAGGGAGAAAATTCAGGTAGAAGGGGCAGAAAAAGCAAAGACCTGAGAAAGTAATCGGGGCTTGGGGCAATAGGTGGTTGGCATGTGTGTGACTCACATACATCAGGAGTGGTGGGAAGACTGAGGATGGAGGAGGCAGTGGGATTGAGGGGCGGGGGCTTTGGTGAAGGACAAATAATCAGGAGATGTGGTAGAGATGTCTAATATAAATAGACGATTGGGGCTAGTGAGGGAAATAACCTATACATCTGCTTGCTATCTGTAGATGTAATGCCAGAGAAGACAGGGGATTATAGGATTTCAAATGATCATTCAGTATAGTAGTCTATCCCCACTTTATAACTATTTACAACTCACTTTGTAACTATTTAAAACTAACTTTTTACCCCCATGTTGTAACTATTTCTGATTCCCTTCTTGTAACTGATTATGGGTTGATCAAAACATTTGTTTTCATTCTTGCACTCTCTTCTGAAGCTTTTGAACAAATTATCTTCTCCATCAGCAGCTAGCCAATGATACTTGGAAATATATCTGTTGATCAGTATTTCCTTGACTAACATATCAGAATTAAAGTGTTTAAAGGGTTGTTTTAAAAGAATTCTTTAGAGGATTAAGCATACTGTATGTGAACAAACTAGAGAAGTGTCTACTGAAGACATCTTTTCTTTTTTTTTTTTCAGATTAATGTGTGGCAAACAGAGTTGAATCGTGTCTTGCCCTCACCCCTTTATCAAATAGAAACTTGGCTCCAGGAGGTAGAGAAGCTTATAGATGAAGATTTGTCAGTCTCCCAGGATTACAATGAAGCCATGGCTCTAACACAAGAGAAAATTACTTTATTCCAGGTTGGCAAAGAAAAAAGAAACAGGGAAAAAAATCTATATTTTGTTAGAACTGTTCTGGAGGAAGACTTTTCTCCTAGAAGAAAGGGAAGGAAATATAGTGGGTATTTGAGGATGGTTTAGACGATTCCCCTGGAGATTTTTGGGACCCAAAATGATTGGTCCAGTAAATTCTAAAGCAACTGTAAAGTGGCCAAAAAGGAGAGGGGAGACTGTTTTAAAACATGGGAGACTGGGTTCTCACTAAAATGATATGAAACAATTTAATAGGTGAGATTTATAGCATTTGAGCCCACAATTGAATGGAAAATACATCTGAAAACAAAAGATTTTGATAATGCTTTTACCAGAGAAACTACAGTCTGCTTCTCTGTAAAATGTTCTAGTTTAAAACATCTATGATGGAAATATTTATTCACAACATTTTAGTTGAAAATGTAAGGGCTTTATGATTTCTTTTTAAAAAGATGCAATGCATGCACAGAGCAAATGAGATTAACAAACCCTTGGTTACAGAGTTTGACAATAAGTGTGGTTCATGTCATACTAAATTTCTTTTCAGAGTCTGATGGATAAATTTGACTTCCATTTGAATACTCTCCTGGCATTTGAAAATAGAGATGAAAACCATTTGCCTTTGGTACCCCCTGAAAAATTGGAGGAAATGAAAAGACGGTTTGTACCACCATCCTTTCACAACTGCTGACATCTTCGTGTATGAACACTAACATGGTGCTGCAGGCAGCAGGAAATACAGATTTGTAGATAATTTTTGACAATTAGTCTTTAGCTCTTGATAACACTTCCTTTGTGTTTTATGTAATAGTAATATAATACCATGCTAACATACTTCCTCTTTTATTTCCTGGGAGGATATGGTGGTAGAAAAAGTTCTGGAGTTAGAGGCAGAAACTGAGCTCTTTATCTTGGTTTTGGCCAAGTTATTATGTCTTTCTGCACATTTTCTCATTTGTAAATATAGAGTAATGGTAATCGCTCTGTTCATGTCTCACAAGGAATACTAGGTGAAATGGGAGGAAGTATATGAGAGCACTTAATAAACTCCAACAAACTATAAACTAAAGATTATTTAATTGGTGTTTGTCCACATCATCTTCTCTTTTCTCATTATTCAGAAAATGATATTAAGAAGGTATTAGCTTTAATAATGAAAGCTGTTAATATGTAAATGTGTAAATTATAGTTGTATTCTTATATGGAAGTTTTCAAATTCAGTAAAATGTTTTAGAGATTAACATTTTATCATAGAATTTCTCAATAGGGAAATAATTTCTTGAGAACATAGTTTTGTTGGGTATTTTTATCTTAGAAATAGCTTGTTTATATCTCATCACAATGTTTGTTTTACTTTAAAAAAAAAAAAGAGGTGAGGATGCATCTGAGTTCCATGTGATTAAAAGAAAATGTTAAAGCCCCAATATTTTTAAAAATGCCAAGCAGATTTTTCACATTTGGCCAGTCATATTAAATTAAATTCTAAAACCTGCACTATCTTCCAGAATCAACAACATTTCGGGGGAAAAAGTCATTCCACGTCTAGAATTTCATTACTATGAGTGCTCAGTTCTTGGTTTGCTGGAGGAAGTGAAATCAAAATTGCTTGTTTGGAACATCAAATACGGGAGCAAAGAATCTGTGGAATTACTACTGGAAGACTGGCATGTAAGCTACTTTATTTCTCTTCTCCATGATCCTGGGTTTGCATGTTTCCTGAGCACAATATTCCTTAACTTTTCAGGTTTTGAGATGAGTTTTCTTGGTAGCTTTCAGTAGCTTAAATATTACCTAGAGAAAAAGATTATAGGTAGTCAAATAACAGACATCGAGAAGTATAAGAAGGAGAAAATAACATTATTTAGCACAACAGAGGAAACTGAGTTAACCAGGCTAAATTACAAAATAGTTAGAAAAAGTTTCAATGTTACTTCCTTTAAAAAAAATTCCTATTTCCACCTACTGGGTATCTTGCTTAATATCTTTTCCCACTCTGATATATGATTCTATTCAAAAATTAAATTTTTCTTAGAACATTTTAATCTTAGCCTTTCAAGTTTAAAGAATGGGCAAAACAGTATATTCTGTCTTGGAGGTTTTTCTGGGGGAGGGGTTTAGCTCTTACAATTTATAGGAAAAATTTTTGCAAATGATTTAAATATATGTGTTTATATGATAAATTAAAACTAAAGCATCCTAGCAATGTCATTTCTATAGTTAGGCCTTATTATCCTTCTTCCTGTATCTCTGTTTTTATTTTTTGACCATGTTGTGTGGCTTGCAGTGTCTTAGTTTTCCCACCGTGGATCCTGGGGCCATGCCAATGAAAGTGCCACATCCTAACCACTGGACCACCAGTGCATTCCCTATTTCTCCATTTTTGGAATGAGGGCCAAAAAGAAAAATCCAAGATTATAAACTTCAGTGGAAAAATTGGAAAAACATGATGAGGAAATATTTATTTACAGTTTATGATTTAAACACTGTACATTCCTGAATAGGAATCATCATCCTAAATTAGATTTTGAATATTTTAACTTCTTTTTCCTACTTTGATTTTTCGTTTTTCCATTCAAATAATCATACAGTTGGCACATAAGTGTATAATGAGTGAGTTTTTAATTGTCTGTTCTTCCATGGAAGATTTTGCTTACTTAAGACACATAATAACTTGGATAATGGTATTTCTCAAGGGTCTGTGATAGATGATAGATTGTATCTATTTATATCATGCTCAACATACTTAATAAAAATTATTCAATATTAATAAAGACATGAGAAGAACCAGGGTAGAACTGTGTCACTACATTGAGATAAACTTTGTCCGGTCTCGTACTTGTATATTGCTAATACTCGTGTGTATGTTTCTTTGACCTTAAAACTATCTTTCTTCATGAACTACTTACCCAAATATGTAGTATTAATTACTGTAAAGAAATTTTGGTGCCTAAGCGCTTCATCAATGTTTATGTCTCTGTCTGGATTTCTTGACACATTAAAAAAAATTGTCAATATGTTTTATTTTCATTTCCTCCCCCCTAGAAATTTATTGAAGAAAAAGAGTTCCTAGCTCAACTTGAAACTTCGTTTCAAAAATGTGAAGAAATTCATAACAACTTGGGTAAAGCTGTATTTTCTTTTTGATGGAATGACCATCACTTAAAAATAACATTTCATTTGTTTCACTTTGCTTATGTATCTTAATGCTTTAGGAACTGGTTTTACATATATGTATGTTTTGGAAAATTCTTGCATTGACTTTTAATACTGTTAGTATACATATTTATTTCACTGCTGTCAATTAGTATGCAAATATTTTTCTTAGCAGTATCATTTTCTTAATGAAAAACTGTTTTTTAAAATTGCTCTCTTGTTTTGTTAACATTATAGCTGGAGAATATCCAAATATTAGTAAACAATATACGATGGTGAAATATCATTTTTCCATGTATCGAGAAAATATACTTAATGTGAAGTCCACTCTACAAAAAGTTCTGGCATGTTGGGCTACTTATGTGGAAAATCTTCGTTTACTAAAGGCTTGTTTTGAGGAGACAAAGAAAGAACAGATGAAAGAGGTATTTTCAGTCTTACGGAATTCACTTAATTTTATTTTATTTTTTTTCATTTTGTTTGGATACCCTCATTTTCAATCCAGAAACGAGAGACCAGGAATGAGTAAACAATTGTTGGAAAAATTCTCCAAAATATTGGAAAGAGTTTAGGTTCTTTCTCCTATAATAGCTAAAAGGAATTTTCCTCCTCATTGTAGGTTTTATATATACACACAGAATTTTATTGAGGTATAACCCACATACACAGTACAGCATTTGGAAGATATATTGCTTAATTCCTTGGAAAGGAAATAAAAGACATGGAGTACTGGATAGCTTATGCTGCTGCTGCTGTTAAGTCACTTCAGTCGTGCCCGACTCTGTGCAGCCCCATAGACGGCAGCCCACCAGGCTCCCTTGTCCCTGGGATTCTCCAGGCAAGAACACTGGAGTGGGTTGCCATTTCCTCCTCCAATGCATAAAAGTGAAAAGTGAAAGTGAAGTCGCTCAGTCGTGTCTGACTCTTTGCGGCCCCATGGACTGCAGCCTACTGGGCTCCTCCATCCATGGGAGTTTCCAGGCAAGAGTACTGGAGTGGGTTGCTATTGCCTTCTCCAATACATTTAAAATAAATTAATAAAGTTCTAAAAGCTTTCTTACTTTCTAGAGGAAGAAAAACAAAATACTTCAGATTTATGTGGAAAAGTGTGGAAGAAATTTTGGTATAATAATATATTATTGTTTTTATTTGCCATTTGTGTAATAACCTGTTTTATGACTTTTCTTTGAGGTAGTTTTCTTTCTTTCATTTGCTTTCTTCTATTCCAAATAAGTGTAGACAACCTCTCAGATTAAACATTTTCCATATAAAAGCTAAACATACTGAACAATAAACAGGCTGTTCGTATCAAAGTAAAATTTCTAATAAGTGTATGAGTGCAAAAAGAATATTCGAGTGAATCATTACTTCTTCCTATAACCTGTATTGATACCCAAAATTCAAATCTTTGGCTTTCAATGGGTCTTCTGTCTTTTAAAGGTCTTTTAATGAGATTCACATTTCTTTGAAAAAATAAGACTTTAAGCCTTGCAATTTCCAAACTCGATGCTTAGATGCCCTGAGCTATCAAAGAGAACTCTTGGGTAAATTTAAAATTTGAGGGAGAAAAGCAACATCTATCTATTAAACAGCACACAAGTAACCACTAACCTTTTTGGACCTGACTAATTATGAATGAGAAGTGTTAGGTACTTTTTCTAGCTTAGGGAATCCTTGAAAAAATTCCTGAGACACTAAGGGGGCCATGAACTGAAAAGATTTGAAACCTTTGCTCTAAGCTGCTTAGAAAAATAGAAGAACATCACATGCTTCTTAAAAGTCCAGGATCAAGAATGACGACAGCTAATGGCAACCCACTCCAGTACTCTTGCCTAAAGAATCCCAGGGACGGGGGAGCCTGGTGGGCTGCCGTCTATGGGGTCGCACAGAGTCGGACACGACTGAAGCGACTTAGCAGCAGCAGCAGCAGCTGCCAATTAGTGATCAAGGATGAAGAGGCAGCCCAACAGGGAGGGTCAGAATCTCTGCAAAACCTTCACACTTACATTTGCTCGCAATCAAGCTCAGTGAAGATCTTTTATGAGTAATAGAAAAACAAATATTATGTCATTAAAATATTGCATTGTTTATATGTTATATAGGTTCCCTTTGAGACACTCTCCCAGTGGAATCTACAACACACTACTTTAAATGAAGTGGGAAATTTCTTATTTCAAGTCAGCAATGATGAAGTTGGATCATCTATTTCTAAAGAACTGAGGAGGCTGAATAAAAGATGGAGAAAGTTTATTACAAAACCTCAGCCTGTAAGTTTTTTTTTTTTTTTTTTTGGTAACAGCTTCTTTGAGGTATAATTCACATGCATACAATTCACTCATTTAGTGTGAATTCCTCAGCGGCTTTCAGTATATTTAATGTTGTGCAAGTCATCACCATAATCAATTTTAGAACATTTTCATCACCTCATAAAGAAACTTTGTACCCATTAGCAGTCACTCCTCATTTTCTCCCAATGTCCCCAGCTTTAAAAATTGTCCTATTCTGGGTATTTCACATAAATGGAGTCATAAAATATGTAGCCTTTTGTTTCTGGCTTTTTTTCACTTAGTGTAATGTTTTCAAAGTTCATTCATTTTGTAGTTTGCATTAGTACTTCATTCCTTTTTATCAGCAAAGCATAATCTGTTGTATGGATGTACCACATTGTATTTATTCATTGATCAGTTGACGAACATTTGGCTTCTTTCCACTTTTTTGACTCTTACGAATGATGCAGATATAACCATTCATGTTCAGATTTTTGTGTGGACATTCAACATAGATTTTTAGTTGAAATTTATTTGCCATTAAAGAGTAACATAAGCATTTTTGCCTGTTAGATTTCAAGGTCCTTGAGAACATACAGCAAATTTTATCTTTATATTTAATATTTGTTGTTGTTGTTTAGTCCTAAGTCATGTCTGACTCTTTTGCAACTTCCTAGACTATAGCCTGCCAGGCTCCTCTGTCCAGGGGATTTCCCAGGCAAGAATACTGGCGTGGGTTGGCATTTCCTTCTCCAGGGGATCTTCCCGACCCAGGGATGGAACCCATGTCTCCTTCATTGGCAGGCAGATTCTTTATCACCAGGCTACCAGGGAATCCCTATATTTAGTATAGTGCTTCATAAAAGCACATATTTAAAAAATAATTTTTGAACTTAAATGATTAAATTATTCTCTTGTTCTTAATAATTTGAGACTGAGGTGTTGTATGGGAAATTTTGTAATGTTCCTAATAAACCCTAAAAAAATTAAATATGTCTCCTTATTGTTTTTAATCATATATTTTAGAATAAAAGATATAAACATTACATTTCATGACATTAATTTTTTATAGGAAGTGAACCTGCCACTTATGAAATTACAAGATGAGCCCTTTCTTGACAACTCTGGAAATATTCAGCCCTCCAAGGAAGAAAACCTAACTGTTGGTTTTTCAACCAATACGTCAAGCGAACTTCCTGAAAACCGCAATCAGAATATTATGGTAAACAGTCATATCTTATGTAGTTCCTTTGTACTGATATACGGAAATAATTTAACTTTGCTGTTTTTTCTTTGGAAAACAACCCATATTGTTGAAACATAGATAAGTACGATTATTAGATAACCCTTAAAGTATGGTCATTGTTCAGTAAAATGCCCAAGTGGTACCCTCATGCAGTGGTCATCAGTGCCTAAACAGTAGCCATAAGCCTATAGCTTTTATGGCTGTAGGTTTATGGATTAAAATAAATAAAAAACTTGAAAGGAAATAGTAAATAAAAACCCTGTGCCTCCGACTCACTGAAGAGTTTGCAGACACACAGAAGCAGTCATGACTTCTGAGCTGTGGGAGTGGAGTTGCTGTTTTCTTCAGATTACTTCTGACTGGCACTCAGTTATCCAGCTTTAGGCTAGCCTCTGGCCTGTCTTGCATCCTGTCTGTAAAATGGGGGGAAGTAAAATCTTTCTTTATTGCTGTGTTGTGTAATTCAGAGGATGACTTTAGATTATAAATAAGAATATGGAAAAGAAAGAGCAACAGCAAGAAATCATACACATGTATGGTGTAGCACCTGTGATTTTGGAAATATGCTCCCTTCAGAATAATAACTTATACAACTTTAAAGAAATAAATTTATCTGGCTTTTGCCAGTTGCTGTGATGGAGTGACTGTTTTCCCATCATTAGGAGACCTAATTATGGAACATCTTGAATCTGTGCACTATGCTCTTCAAATAGAAAAATATAGAATATTTTTCTCATACATTTAAAATGTGATCTGATTAAAAACAGCTTTAAGAATGTGTCTGTCATGTAAAGCTGTATCATATCAACTTATAGGATACTGAGATATTATTAATGGGAAAAGGCTTAATTTTATTGAAATTTGATTCTGATATTGCACAACTACTGTTACCAATGGCTAGCTGTATTTAATTAAATTGTATACCAGTTCTAGAAATATGTTTATAGAGTCAATACTATAATTTTCTAAGCTCTAATCTCTCCTGTAAAATGGAAATAATAGTAACTAACTGATAGGAATGATATCCTTAAGAAGATTTTCTGAATAAATCTCTTAATTTTTAAAGTATTTATACTATCATAATGTATCATTATCATATCCAAAAAGTAGATCTTAAATCATTAAAATATGTTAATTTAGCATTCTCAGGGGGAAAAAAGCAATATAATATGTTTATTTTTAATTTTTTTGGCATAAAAGTTCAGTATGCATTTTAACTAACTTTTATAAAGATGTTATTAAAACATTGAGTTTAAAAAGCAGCCATTGTTTTTGAGATTTTCATTGTTAAATTAATTTAATGGTAAATGTTACCATTTTCTCGAGTGATAATTTTGAATGTTGTAGGCTGGGGAAGATCATGAAAAAGAAAATGAAGACTTTTCGGGGCCACTGAAAGTGGCTGAAGAGGTTGAGAAGCTCACTGGACAAGTGGAAACCTGGGAGGCAGAAACCACATCTGTTTTGGATCTTCTGAGACAGCAGGATGATGTAGAGACCTCAGTGGAAGAATCTTTGCAGGTATGAGTGTAACAGCATTGACAAGACAGCTTTTGTGGCTGTAGGCTTATGGATTAACATAAAAAGTTTTAAAGGAAATAGTAAATAAAACCACTGTTTGAATTTTCTTTGTTGGGGTTTAAAAAAAAAATGACGTGGAATCTCAACCTTGGATCATTTGCTGTGATTTTGCCTGAAGACAGAGGATAGAGTTGAAGACTAATAAATACCTGAGGAGTTTAAATTCTTGAACTGATTTTCCCAGCTCCAGAGTGGAGATTAAAATATTCTCTTTCATCAGAGGGCAACGAGATGAGTAAGTGAGTTCAGTCTTCCTATAGCTCAGTGCAGTGTGAATATAAGAGATGATGCAATCTACTGTTGGAAAGCTAAACCCCTGTGGAAGCCACTTTCCTTTCTTACCTGATGCAGGAAGGGGGCTGCATGTTGTTAAAAAACTCTGTTCTGTCTTTATTCTCAGGCAGTTGACTCACTGAAAAGCAATGAGGCAAGAGTGTATTTTAATATCACTCAGTTCTTCCTGGAAAGAAGTTACAATTGAGGTTTTACTGAGTTCCAGCTCAGCTATGAAATTTATAGAGCATGTCATAAATTATAGCAAGATGGAAAGTTCTAGGAATAAAGAATTATTTGTTTAATTCTTTTGATTTTTGAAATTCTTTTCTACATTTTGAAAAGGTGTATATGAATAATTTTGTGTTTCATTGTTTGTACGAGTAATACCTTTCCTTCCTTTGAAAATATTATGTGAACTTAACCTGTGCCATCTGCTGGTACTTTTCTAATTTTATTTATCTATTTATTTTTGTAACTGGGATTTCTTTTAGTGTAATAAGTGAGTGAGAAATGAGAAATTCAGTATTTTTAAAATCAAAGATATTAAACAGTGAAAACACAAACATGCTGAAATATAATTCTGATAAGAAGAAGTTAAGTAGAACTTATGGTTGCTGGGAGGAAGGAACTGGGGTAAGGGATACTTAGGGAGTTTGGGATGGACAGGTATACACTGCTATATTTAAAATAGATAACCAACAAGAACCTACTATATGGAACAGGGAACTCTGCTCAGTGTTATATGACTTGAACGGGAGGGGAGTTTGAGGGGAGAATAGATACATGTATATGTTTATCCCTTTGCTTTCCACCTGAAATTGTCACAACATTGTTAATCGGCTATGCTCCAATACAAAATAAAAGGTTTGATGAAACAAAAAAATGAAAAAAGGTAGATCTTTATTGGATCAAGATATATTGTTAATTAAGAAATACAAGTTGCTGAACAGTATGGGTAATGTGCTTTTAGTGTTTTAATACTAAAACACTAAATACTTTTAGTGTTTTTAAAAACAGTTGCTTTTTGTACTTTATACTTTTAAATCTATAGAAAAATATCTGTGAGCCCTCCTCTTAGTGTATTTCCTGGTACATAGTAGATACAAAGTACATATTTTTAAAATGAATATGCAAATGATTGATTAAATGACAAGGGAAGGATGGGGAAGAAGAAAAACTTCTTCTTCATGTGCTGTACTTCTATTCTTGTTTAAGTATTTTACAGGAACTTTCATTACTTTTATAATTAAAAATAGAAAAAAATTGAAATTACAAATCAATGTGCTCATTTCAGAACATTTAAATAATTCATAAAAGTATAAAGTGAAAGTGTTAGTCGCTCAGTCATGTCTGACTCTTTGCGATCCCCTGGACCATGGATCCATGGGATTTTCCAGGCAAAAATACTGGAGTGGGTTGCCATTCCCTTACCCAAGGGTCAAATCCGGGTCTCCTGCTTTGCAGGCAGATTTTTTACCATCTGAGCCACCAGGGAAGCCCATAAAAGTGTAAAGAGGAGAATAAAAATCACCACAGTTCCTCTGTTCTATGATAAATAAGATCAATATTTCCATAGTTGATATCACACAATATAATTTCTATTTTATAGAAATATACTACGCCACCTCTGAGTTGTAATTTAAAATTTTTTTGTTATTTTGATAACTGAAAGTGGTGCCCCATTATTTTAATTTGTAACTTATTTGGTTACATGTAAGATTGAACTGTCTTTCATATATTCATTAGCCATTTGTTTCCATGAATTATGTCTTTGTATTTTCTGAGTTTTCTTTGGGATCTTAGTATTTTTCTTATTGAATTTATAAGCTCTCTGAATCATGACTCATTTTCATTTGTATGGCAAATATATTTACCAAGTTGTTGACTTTTAAGTTATTTTATTTTACATACAAAATTTCTGT
This sequence comes from Budorcas taxicolor, assembly GCF_023091745.1. Lineage (NCBI taxonomy): Eukaryota > Metazoa > Chordata > Mammalia > Artiodactyla > Bovidae > Budorcas > Budorcas taxicolor. The sequence continues at coordinate 74,404,002 of NC_068919.1, forward strand.
ATTTTTAAAGTCATTTCTGTCTTTAAAGCCCCTCCAAACCCAGGGGGCAGATCAGTTTTCATGGATAATTTCTTCTCTTTCTAGTTTCATTTTTTATATATAATTTTCTAATTCATCTGAAACTTATTTTTGGTATCTTGGAAAAAGCATGGTTCTAAAAAGATGTTTTTCCAACAGCTGTTTTCTCCAGTAACATTTATTGAACTCCTTTCTGATTGATTTGACTAAGTGAATAATTTCACTTTAATGTTTATTACTATTCTCTCAACTTATTTTCTCTCTATCGGCATTGTATTCCTCTAAGTAAGTGAAGCCGCTCAGTCGTGTCCGACTCTCTCCAACCCCGTGGACTGTAGCCTACCAGGCTTCTCCGTCCATGAGATTCTTCAGGCAAAAATACTGGCGTGGGTTACCATTTCCTTCTCCAGGGGATCTTCCCGACCCAGGGATTGAACCTGGGTCTCCTGCATTGGAGGCAGACCTCTGAGCCACCAGGGAAGATTGTATTTCTCTAGTCTTTATTTTATCTATGTGCTTAGTGTTTAAGAATAATACATAAAAGTCTATGTTGCTCAGAATCTGATTGTATTAATATAAATTTAAAAGTGAATTTTAAAAATAACTTTTTTAGAATACAAATTTGCCTCATTTTGGATTAACAGTTAACTTTTTATGATTTCCTGATGAGATTATTAAGATTATTAATATGTTTAGCATATAATCAGAATATTTATTGTTATCTCACTCTAATGTGTTTTTATAGCATCTTATTGCCAAAGGCTCTATGTACGAAGAGCTTGTGTCTAGAATCGAAGACACTTTACAAATGGATGTACCACATGTTTCAAGTCAGGAGTCTCTCCAACATGTCCTCACTGCTGGACTTCAGGCAAAGATTCAAGAAGCTAAAGAGAAAGTCCAGGTCTCTCTTTAATATTCCCTATTTACTGAATTTAGTCTTTAAAACCAAGTAGTCAATGGGAGGGCCAGACGGAGAAGGGGATTGCCTTGTAGTTTGAAACCTTTTTGCAAAATATTAATTTTCCCTTTTATTTCTTTATGATTTAGAGCATGTTGGAAAATATCAATATAGTAAATAGAATATTCTTATGTCTAGTGGGAAAATATGAGTTGCTACTCAAGCTGTTTTTCAATTTATGAGTTTTCTAAGAAGTTGGGCCAAGTGTTAAGTTGACAATTTTTCGTCATTACAGATCATTATGGTAAAATTAGTAGCTGTGTTGAAGAACTCAACTGATGTTTCCCAAGACCTGGATGTCAGGCTGAAGGTGGAAGAAACACAGAAGGAACTTGAATCATACATTACAAGGGCTGAGCAGTTACTTGGGCAAAAAGAGAGCCAGAGGGGACTAATTTCAAAATACAAGGTGGGGCTGTTTCAACTATCACATGTAGGACATTTCTCATTACCTCATTTAAAATCAAGATGTTTCCATCACTGTAATTATAATAAAGTTATCATAACTTTAAAAAAGTCCCAGTTTTAAATATTGTTCCCCAGAGACCCTTTAACATTCAAGTGATTATTTTAAATTCAAATTTTACTGTAGACTCACTGAATGAATTCAGTGGTATAGTGTAAAAAGCATGGCTGACTCTATGACACTGAGCAAGAATTTGATTTCTCTGTCTTTTTTAATCAATAAAATGGACATAATAATTCTAGTCCTATTCAACTGCCAAATAAATGAAAACAAGGTATGTGAAGAAGCTTTGAGTGGTTAAAATTCCCCAAATGTAAAATGAAATTATTATTAAAATATTTTAATAAAAGTTACTAGGGACATATGCTTATCAGCAGTTAAAGATCCAGTAATACTTTGTATGGAGACAGTTTTTGGTTGATTTCATGGTTTGATAGGCAGCTTAAGACGGTATCAAAATCAATGGTAAAAACTACTATGTATAAAATAGGAGGGAGGGGGGTTCAGGATAGGGAACACGTGTATACCTGTGGCGGATTCATGTTGATGTATGGCAAAACCAATACAATATTGTAAAGTAATTAACCTCCAATTAAAATAAATAAATTTATGTTAAAAATAAAATAAATAAGCTCCAAGGATATATGTGCAGCATAGAAAATATAGCTATTATTTTATGATAACTTTAAATGGAGTATAATCCATAAAGATATCAAATCACTCTGTTATACACTTGAAACTAATGTAATATTGTAAATCAGTTATACTTAAAAAAGAAAGATATGTCCAAGCATATCTAAAGCAGAGACTCACTATTAATTAATACTGGGAGGTGGGAGATATGAAATAAAAGTAAAACAAGGTCTCTACCCTTAGACATCGGAGAGGTAGAGAAATATATGTTCCTTCATTCATCCGTTCAACATTTACCAAATTTACTGAACATTTTAAATGGGCTAGGCATTTTGGGAGAGATAAAAAGAAGTAAATCCAAAGCAGAAATAGACTACCAGACATAGAAAGCAAACTTATGTTTACTAAAGGAGATAGCAGGGTGGGGAGATAAATTAGGAGTTTGGGATTAACATATACATACCACTGTATATAAAATAGATAATCAGCAAGGTCCTACTGTATAGCATGGGCAACTCTACTCAATATCTTGTAATAACCTCAATATCTTATAACAATAGAAAAGAACCTAAAAATATATATATATTATATATATATATAATTAAAACTGAATCACCTTGCTATACACTTCAAAGTAACCCAGTATTGTAAATTAACTAAACTTCAACTTTTGTAAACGAAGATGAAGTCAATCAGTACTCTGTGGTACTGCACCCAGTCTTTCCAGGAAAAGGGACTCCTCCAGCAGCCTCTCTTAATCCTCCTTGTGGCCTCTTCCTCTTGTCTGGGTTCAACCCTCTTTGGCTTTCTGGACTGTTAACCATACTGGAACCTAGCACCAGCTATTTCGACATTGCTTCTCCCACCACCATCTTATACTGTTTGCACCTTGTCAGCCACCAGCTTTGCCCAGTTCCCACTGTCTTTTTTTTCTCCCAGTTTTACTCCTGGAATGCTGAGAGTGCTGAACTGAGCTTGAGTCAGTGGTCCTTGCAAATAATCACTAGGATGGATTTCAAGAGGACAGATACAGTCAGCTGAGTGAGGAAAGAGGGAAGGGAAAGAAAAAGCAGAGGCCTCAGGCCCCTTCTCTACCAGAGGGAGGAATTACAGTGTTAGTTCTCATACCACTTTCCTCTTCCTGCCCATCTTCCTTCTGAAATCTGAAGCCAAGGCCTCCCCCTTTTTGTCTCTGGCATTTAGTGAAATAGTCCCATTTTCACAGCAGAAGCATAATCCGTGCCTTGCCAGTTACTGCCCTGAGGCCCCAGGGATTCCTGGGACACATGAGTGGCAGGAGTTCCCTGCCTGCACATGGGGCTAACATGTCTTCCCTTTCCATAAATCTAGCAGTCCTCACAGAGGCTTTAGAGGAGGTCCCTGGGACTCAGACTGTACCTTTTCTGCAGGAGACCCATGATAAATATGTAATAAGTAAATGAACAAATCCCCAGCCTGCTTCATTGCTTTCTCCCTCAGAATTAGTTTCATCTTCTTGTCTCTTATAGATTTTTCTGCCCTTTTATAAACGCTATAGACTATTTTCTGTTCTGTTGTTTAGTGGTTGCCTAAGCCAGGTTTCTGTTCTTACAGAGTATTATTGCCAGGCAAGATCCTGTAAGAGTAAGTAAGTGTGAGATAAGGAGCAGGCACATTCCAGTCTATGGGACTGCCATTGTTGTTGGCCCTAAATAAGCCTTTGAAGTCCATGATAAGAGGATGTCGCCTCCTTGCAGCATAAAATGATTAAGCACAGTATTAAACATTTGCCACATTACCCCTACTATAAACTGTGTCTTATTGCAACACTGATATCTAATACAAGCTGATATACTCTTTAGACTATATTACTTACGAAGTGTGGTCATCTGCTCAGTAATTAAGAACTTTAGAGGATACTTTACCAGTGGCTCATAATAATAAGCCTTTTAATTGTTTATGAAAGGGACCAAAAACTATTTGGAATATCATAAGGAAGTCTCTGTCTTGGCCTCAAAGGTGTAACTACATTTGAATAATAAATATTTGCAGTTCTTTTCAAAAGAAATCAAAGCATACAAAAGGGAGATCACCTTCAGTCTACACATAAAAGTCTCCCCTAAAGCTTCAAGTAGTCTCCATGGAGTCCTTTCCTGGTTCTCCCTGTTAAAATTCTCTAAAATTATACCTGTTAAATTAGCTTTGAGAACATAGCAGTAGAATAAGACTTTCATGTTCTTGTTTGTGGGGTTTTTGTTTTTTTTTAGGAAGCACTGATAATTTTTAATACTAAAAGTCAGGCCAAGTATTTGAAAGCTGTTGAAGAACTGAAAAATAATGTAACTGATGATGTAAAGCTGTCTTTGGAAGAAAAGAGTAGAGACATCTGTGCCAAGTGGGGGGTAAGAACATGCACGTATGTCTGGGGCCTGTGCCTGGGGCTTATGATCCTGATATTGATCCTGATATTAATATATGCACATGTAGAGTTTCATAGAAAATAGGGGTAGGCTTTGGTGGCAGACAGACCTGGATCCAGCAGCTAATGAATGAACTTGAGCGAGTTGCTTAGCTCCTAGGAGTTTCATTGATGAACTGGGAAAAACCTCACTGCCTTGGCAGGATTGTTGCAAGGCTTTATGTAAAGCGCCTACCACAGAGATTGTTTTTGCTAAATGTTATTGAGTATTAAATGTGTGTGTGAGTATATGAAGAGAGAGAGAGAATAAGGTAATTTAATTGAATATCTACTGTTAAAGTATTCCTTAAAACACATTTTAAAATAATCTTTTAATTTTAGAACAATTTTAGATTTACAAAATTATTACAAAGGTAGTAATAATGATACAGAGAATTCCAATGTATGCATGCCCAGTTTCCCCAGTTATTAATATATTAATATAGTACATTTGTCACAAGGGACTAATAGTACATTATTAACTAAAGTTTATACTTTATTCTTGTTTCCACAGATTTCCACCTAATGTCCTTTTTCATCTGTTATGGAATCCCATTCAGGATATGCATTGTAGTTACTTGTTATTTCTCCATAGGCTTATTTCTCTATATTTTGTATATATTTTCTCCCAGTCTACCTCTTGTCTTTTAATTCTAACCATGTCTTTCACAGCTGAAAAACATTTTTAGTTATTAGAAAGAAAAAAAATGTGTTTATGAGTCTGGTATATTTTAAAACATCCTCCCCAAAGATATATGCATGAATCAGAATTATACTTAAGTTCATTTCTATCCTTGGTTACCACAAATATTTTTATTTTTTTAATGGAAATCTTCTCAATATATCCTGTTTCCATGGTTAATATGTGTCTTTGATTTTTTTTTAACAGTCTGTTCATCATGAAATGTCCCTGTATATTCAACAACTAAAAATAGACATTGAAAAAGGAAAACTTAGTGATAGTATTGCGAAACTCGAAAAGCAAATCAATAAAGAAAAGAAGCTAATTCGCAGAGGAAGGACCAAGGGTCTCATCAAAGAACATGAGGTAAAAACCTGTTTTCATTCAAGTTTTGTCATCACTGTGGGGTTTAAATGGTTTAGTAAGTCCTTGGCTAGGATTAAAACTGCTCTGAAAATTACCTCAGCGCTTTTGTCCCCTGGGGATCATCCCTTCTGCAGTTCAAGCTCTATCTAACCAGAGTCTGCGTGTCTTGTTTTTTAGAAGTGAGAAGAATTCAGCATTGACTTAATTTTTTTTTTTTTTTTTCGTATATCTCAGTGGCCCCTGTCCCCAAGACTCTGGTTACAAACATGTCACCCTCTGTTGAAGTTCCCATAGTTATTTTTGTAAGGACTCGGCATCCTCTGAAGCACAGCTTTTGTGAAAGATAGCAGATCAGGATATAAACCAGCCCGGGCAAATCTTATGGTCTTTGGTCCTCATCCTATTTGATTGCTTTCATATATTTAACAGTCCCGACCCCTCTTTTCATTTAAACTTTCTACTGCTGTGGCTCTCTCAATATCCATCTCTCTTGCATTTTATTATTTTGGGGGAGATCCTTCTTTCTATGTGTTCTTCACAAATTTTCCTTTTTTCTTCTGATATCCCAATGCTTTTGTTTTGGAGTTTCTGTTTTTGGCTAATCTCATGCTTGCTCCAGGTGACTGTATGCACTTTGGTGCTTTAACTGCCCTCTCTGCAAGGAAAAGCCCAGATCTTTATCTCCAGCTGAGTCCTTTCCCCTGAAGTCCAGATTGTGTCTCTGAGTAGTAGATACCACCAGTGTTCTTCAGAGACCTCCACTTCAGCATGTCCAGAACCAGCCAATCTTATCTCATTTCAAACTTTTCTTCCTCTAACACATCCTGGTTATGAAAGTCGTCACCGTCTCAGAACTCCCTCAGCCTTGGAGTCAGCTGCCAGGTCCCATCTGTTAATCTTCAGAAGAGCTGCTTGTTCTCCTTCCTTTCCATCAGTGTTGCTACTTCCCTTAACCTGGGTAATTTTTTCGCTGTGATGGTGGTGGCATCATTTTCTGGTCCCGTCACGAGAGTGATCCCATTGAACCCCCCTTACTCTCAGAACATCTCTGAACTCCTCAGAAGGCCATGCAGGCCCTTCACTGTGTGGCCCCAGGACACGCCTTCAGTGCCCCTCCTGCCACGCTAGACTCCACGTCCTTTCAGAACATCTGGAGCTTTTCCTGTCTTGGCTGCTCCTTCTGTTAGGCATGACCTCTCTCTCCTTTTCCTTGGAGGACTCTGTGCATGTTCTTTCAACCTCTCGCCCAGATGGTTCCCTCATGTGAAGGGGGTTTTCTCAGACTGCTTAAGGCACGTGGTGTCCCTTGTCATTCTGTATGCCCATTATTTGTGTGGTTGCTGTGGGGAAGGAACAAGCTTTCCTCGACACTTTAAGATCTTTGGTTGGATCTGGAAATTGAACTGACAAAGAGATTAACAGGAGAAAAGCATACATATTTCCTTGAATTTTTTTTAATGTGCGTTGGAAACTTCATAAGGGCATGATGACCCAAAGAAGTGACCAGAGCAGGAAACTTGTGTACCTTTCAGACAAAGAAACAATACATTTGTGAAGAATTGAGAAGATGGAGAGGTTTGGGATAGGGGTAGTAAAATGGTGAAGAAGTAACTAGGAAGAGAAGCGTTAGCGTGCAAGGTTTGTTGCAGATTCCTTTGGTTCCGTCTCTGGGCTGATAAAACTGTCTCCAGTAAAAGGAGCTTTATTTCTTGCCTTTAGGCAGAAAAGGAGAAACCTTTTCTGTTTTATTTTTTGACCACACTGTGCAACTGGCCGGATCTTAGTTCTCAAACCAGGGATTGAACCCTGGGCCCCAGTAGTGAAAGCACTGAGTCCTAGCCACTGGACTGCCGGGGAATTCCCTCTGCATTTACTGCTGCTGCTGCTTTTTTATTTTATTTATTTATTTTTTGCTGCTTTTTAAAAAAATATTTATTTATTTGTTTGGCTACGTCAAGTCTTAGCTGCAGCATGAGGGATCTCGGTTTTATATCCAGGATCCTTGTGGCTAATGGACTCAAGTTGTGTCTCATGGGCTCCAGAACTCTAGGGAGTCATAATGAAGAATAATATAGACATATTGTTGACAGTTGGCCCTAAAGGGATTCGCCACAGCCTAATGATGGAATGAAGGAAACCAGAACACGTCGCCCCAACATATGCCTCTCTGACACGAAAGCAGATTTTTTTAATGGAAGCATGGTTAATTTACAATGTTGTGTTAGTTTCTGCTATATAGACAAGTGATTCAGTCATATATATAATTCCCTCTGCATTTACTGCTTCTTTTTTAAAAAAAATTTATTTATTTGCATATTATATATATTGTTCTTCATTACGATTTACGACATGAAAATTATTTTGAGCTGAAGGCAAGTAAGAAGCAGAAAAGGGACTTCCCTGGTGGTTTAGTGGTTAAGAATCCACCTTCCAATGCAGGGGAAATGGGTTCAATCCACGGTCGGGGAACTAACATCCCATGTGAAGTGAAGTAACTAAGCCTGCTCACCTCCACTGGAGGTGAGGCAGAAACTAGAGTTCCAGAGCCCATGAGACACAACTAGAGTCCATTTGCCGCAAGGATCCTGGATACACAACGGAGATCCCTCAAGTCGCAACTAAGACCTGACATAGCCAAGTAAATAGATAAATACTTTTTAAAAAATAAGAGAAAAAACAAGAAGAAGTAAATGCAGAGGGAGTTTATATATATATATGACTGAATCACTTGTCTGTTTCAGTTGAGTTCAGTTCAGTCGCTCAGTCGTATCCGACTCTTTGCAACCCCATGAATTGCAGCACGCCAGGCCTCCCTGTCCATCACCATCTCCCAGAGTTCACTCAAACTAACGTCCATTGAGTCAGTGATGCCATCCAGCCATCTCATCCTCTGTCGACCCCTTCTCCTCCTGCCCTCAATCCCTCCCAGCATCAGAGTCTTTTCCAGTGAGTCAACTCTTCGCATGAGGTGGCCAAAGTACTGGAGTTTCAGCTTCAGTATCATTCCCTCCAAAGAAATCCCAGGGCTGATCTCCTTCAGAATGGACTGGTTGGATCTCCTTGCAGTCCAAGGGATTCTCAAGAGTCTTCTCCAACACCACAGTTCAAAAGCATCAAGTCTTTGGCACTCAGCTTTTTTATAGTTCAACTCTCATATCCATACATGACTACTGGAAAAACCATGGCCTAGACTTGATGGATATTTATTGGCAAAGTTATGTCTCTGATTTTCAATATGCTGTCTAGGTTGGTCATAACTTTCCTTCCAAGGAGTAAGTGTCTTTTAATTTCATGGCTGCAGTCACCATCTGCAGTGATTTTGGAGCCCCCCAAAATAAAGTCTGACACTGTTTCCACTGTTTCCGCACCTATTTCCCATGTCTGTATAGCAGGGACTAACTCAACATTGTAAATTAACCATGCTTCAATTTAAAAAATTCCTTTCGTGTCAGAGAGGCATATGTTGGGGCGACGTGTTCTGGTTTCCTTCATTCCATCATTAGGCTGTGGCGAATCCCTTTAGGGCCATCTCTCTCGTCTTTGTTTCCAGTGCCCACTCCCACACCAGGCACACTGGAGGGGCTTATAAAAGAATGTGTTGTTAAAGCCACACACATCTGTTCGTTTCTAATCCTCAGGGACTAATCATGTAAACTCATCGGAAACACATTTCCCACTTTATTTCCTCAATCAGGCCTGCTTTTCTGAGGAGGGCAGCCTGTACCAGCTTGATCATCACATGGATGTCCTGCGGGAGCTGTGTGAGGAGCTGACTTCTCAGAAGAGTCAACAAGAAGTGAGGAGAGCACTCAAAGATTACGAGCAGAAGATAGAGAGACTTCGGAAATGTGCTTCCGAGATTCATATGACACTGCAGCCCACCTTGGGAGGCACATCAAAAAACAAGTTAGTGCCTCATGAGAATAGCTACATATGAGGGAGAAATAAGATAAAGCCTTTTGTGAAGGCACATGACACTGAATATTACTTATTCTCTTAGGCTTCATTTTTTTCTCCTGATATTTTAATATGCAATTTTGATTCCTTCCTAGGGGAAGCACAGATGCATCTGAGAATGGAGGAGGGAATACCCTCAGCGAGGTGCCATCTGCAATATCAGACAATCAGCCATCAGCGGAAAAGGTGTTAAATCTGGATAATGTGTTTTAGAAGTAAACCCACTAAGAAAAAATACCAAGAGTACAATAATCCATTTCTCATTGAGTGTTGGTTTTAATTATCTGATTGTTTCTATCAGCTGAGAATTCTCACTTAAATAATGTAAATAAGATTGCTTTTCAAAGAATTAAAATACAACAAACCAAAGCCAGGGCAATCATAACTTGATCTTCCCCCTGAGGACACAAACAGTTCTTTCCAAAAGACCATTTTGAACCATTACGAGTACATGCTGCCTATGTGTGTTACTTTTGAGAACACAAGAATGTTGAGCTTAATCTGCACAGATGCTTCAGCATCAGAGATGAACTAGTTCATTTGTCTTGACTTTTTTTTTTTTGTCATTTGTCTTTTTATCATTATACTGTCTTCTACTTTCTTTGGGAATTGGATTTTCTAAATTCTTGAGTTCTAGCTTAGTGGGGATTTGCTGTGAGTCCAGGCTGCCAGTCAGAAGGTATGGGGCGGGAATGAGGTGTACTTGTTTCAGAGGTCTGCTCCTGTGTGCTGTGCTGTGCTTCTGTCTGCCCTTGACCATGGATGGCTATGTGGTCACAAGCAGAGACAATGCTTAGGGGTTGGGAGAACTCCTCCAGCCTGCTGGCATACCAGTTCAAAGGTGAGAATCAGCCTGATAAATCTCCTGTGTCCTACGGGAAGACCTGTCTCTGAGCTGAAGTTTGGGGTATAAAGAATCAATGATATCCATTTGTATCACAAAACTGTTTATCTTTTCCAGGCAATTAAGTATATTGAAGATAGTATGTTTACTCTTTTATGTATTTGCTTAGGCAATGGAATTGGCTCAGAATTTTAACCTGGAATCCAAGTTAAAGCCTCAACAGGAGGAAAGCATCATGGAGAAATATGAAAAGGGTCACAGTACCTCTATTGACAGTTTACTAGAGAGGTAAACTGTTTTTTAAAAAAAGATTTTTATTTGAAGTATAGTTGATTTACAATATTGTGTTAGTTTCAGGGGTACGGAAAATGATTCAGCTATACATACATACATATATATGTATATGTTCTTTTTCAGATTCTTTTCCCTTATAGGTTATTACAAATATTGGTATAGTTCTCTGTGCTATACAGTAAATCTTTGCAGGTGATCTGTTTTATGTACCATATTGTGTATATGTTAAGGAGAGGTAAACTCTTTTAAACAGCTAGAAAATCCAGCGAAAGTCTTTTATCAGTGCAGATATGGTATACTTTAATAAGTTTTTATTTTCCTTTAGTCATAATTTTTGCCTGTAGTCCAATATCTTAAGCAGAAATTCCCTGGGCTTTCCTCATGGACAATTGACAGTTTAAAAAATTTGGGGGTCTAATTTTAAAAATCAAGTAACTTTGCATTTAATTTTTTTCCAGGTATGATACACACAAAGACACTCTTGAACTTTACCTGCAAAACAGCATTGCCAGAATTACTTCTGATTTCAGTGACAAGGAAAGGAGTAGTGTTTGTCTACAGGACAAACTGACAGATCTACAGGTAAATACTGAAAATATTACTAGAGGAGTTTTATCTTTTATTAGAAAATAATGCCACCATGGGGTTTCACTGGTGGTCCAGTGGTTAAGAATCTGCATGCCAGTGCAGGGGACATGGGTTCAGTCCCTGGTCTGGGAAGATCCTACATGCCATGGGGTAGCTAAGCCTGTGTGCCACAACTGCTAAAGCCTGTGTGCCTAGAGTCTGTGCTCTACAACGAGAGAAACCACCACAACTAGAGAGTAGCCTTGGTGCCCACAGCTAGAGAAAGCCCACAGGCAGCAATGAAAACCCAGAGCAGCCACAAAGAAATAATATGTAAAAATAAATAAATCTTTTAAAAATCATAAAAAATGTTTATTACGAATGAAAATTATAGCACCCTGCTGCTGCTGCTAAGGCGCTTCAGTCGTGTCCGACTCTGTGCGACCCCATAGATGGCAGCCCACCAGGCTCCCTTGTCCCTGGGATTTTCCAGGCAAGGACACTGGAATGGGTTGCCATATCCTTCTCCAATGCATGAAAGTGAAAAGTGAAAGTGAAGTCGCTCAGTCGTGTCCAACTCTTAGTGACTCCATGGACTGCAGCCCACCAGGCTCCTCTGTGCATGGCATTTTCCAGGCAAGAGTACTGGAGTGGGTCACCATTGCCTCTTCTGAATAGTACCCTAAACATAGAAAATAAAGACACCCTAAGTATTACACCACCATTTTTGTTGAGGTCCCAGAGGCTAGATGTTTCTGAAGAATGTTCTGTCACCCATTTTGAGAAAGACACCCAAACCAGTAAAGAGTTTGGTTCCAGGTCCTGATTTATTGCTCATGCTCTAATTTGATATTTTATCAGATTAGAAGTTTGGATTGTGTTTGGGATGGAGATGAAATCTTCAGATGCATTGGATGAAACAATATGTTTGAAGGTTATTTCAACCAACACACCTTCTAAAATTGCTCTGAAGTTAAGGATATATGAAAAATCAGCCACTCTGAATTTCTGTCTCAGCCAGCTGTCATCTTAACCGAACTGTCACATTATCTGTTTGATGTTGGTCAGTAAGGAGGGAGCAGGTAGTGGAGGGAGTGTTCACAGTACATGATGGGTGACCTTATGGAGAGCCTTCAGAGGAAGTATTGTATCTGAGTCAGGAGCTGCAGAAAAATACAATTTATCTAGTGGTGAGCATACCAGCTGTAAGTTCTACAAATAAATACCTTCCTTGGACTTCCCTGGTGGTCCACTGATTGAGAATTTGCCTGCCAATGCAGGGAGCGTGGGTTCTGATCCTTGGTCTGGGAGGATTCCACGGGCCGTGGGGCAAATAAGCCCAAGTACTGCAATTGCTGAGTCCGTGTGCTGCAAATACTGAACCCTACTTGCCCTAGAGCCCATGCTCTGCAACAAGAGAAGCCCCTGCAGAGAGAAACCCAGGCAATGCAACCAGAGAGTAACCCCCCACTTGCTGCAACTAGAGAAAGCCTATGCGCAGCAATGAAGACCCAGTACAACCAAAAATTAATTAATTTTTAAAAGCATGTTTCTTATTTAGAAGATAATCAGCATTACTGTGCAGCACCCTTGTATGCTTGGCGGTACATTAGAGTAAACCCTTAGAGAAGGCATATCCAGTGGAGAAAAGGCCATGGGTGCTTCCTTCAGTGCCTCTGATATTTTCTAGTTATCTTCCTTTTAAGATGCCAGTTCCTGAATCACATTCTACCAAATGGCTCCTTTCTATTTTCCATCTGAACAAGCAAAATTCATGTGTGAAAATCTCTGTTGTTCAAGTGATGAATTTAGCATGTTTTCATCACAATTAAGAAATTGCCTTTGAGACCTTACTCCTGTGACTGAATAATAAGTTGATTAGAAAAGCTAAACTAAATCCTTGGGGAAAGTGAAGGACAAATGATGCTAATGAACACTCAGATTTTATAGCAGTGCCTTCTTTTTTAAAAAATAGAACCAAGAGAAAGATTTGGAATAGTATAGAATTTTAGATGTTTGATAATAAATCATTAATTTTATTCACTTCTCTTTTGACAGAAATATTCTGTTTTGCTGCAGTTGTAGTTTAAGGAGAAAAATGATTATCTAGAGAAAACTAGAATATCTAATAGAATATCTGTCCTTCCTTCTCTGTGTGTCTTTCTGAGTTGTATTCTGTGTATCTCACTTCAGGAAGGGGGTTTGGATTCCTTGAAAGTCATGTTGCTGATTCCCTTGACTTCTTTCAGTGGATCCTCTGAGGGCACAGTTAATGTAATTGTTTTCTGAAGGACAGTTTACTTGTAGATGGTTGGAAGATATCTTTTCAAATGTATCTTCATGTGAAATTTGAAGATGTGAAACTTGCTTGTGCCCACAGTTGTGAATGTTTCATTTTGTAAGAATAGAATAATTGTGCCTATTAACCCATTCATTAATAAATTATGTATTCCACACAGGTCTTAAAAAATGAAACTGATGCTTGCTGGAAAGAGTTTGAAATCACTTCATTGAAGTTAGAAGAGCTTGAGAGTGACATTAAGAAGCCTTTTATAGTTAAGGCAAGAGACAAATTAAAGGAGAAAGAAAGAGAGCTTCAGATGACTCTTACGTCCAGGTATCATTCTGGGATCTATTAACCATGCGTTTACTAAATTTGCTGAATTTGTTAATGCTGTTTTAAGCAAGGTTAGTATCATATTTACGAAGTGTGTTATTTTATTTAATTGTCACAGCAGCCATAAGAGAAGCTGAGGAGGAAACTGCTACTGAAGGAGGTTAAATCATAAAACCAAGTCACGCTACCCAGAAACTTAAGTGGAACTCAAGTTTTGTTGAGTTCCAAAGGCTGAGCTTCCCACTATCTCCCCTTGAGCCTGCATTTGGGCACAGCACATGACTTCTGGGCCTTGATTTCCTCATTTCTAGAATGAGAGTGCTATTGTTTTTTCTTTACATATTCCAGCACATCTACCCATTTGACATCAGATGGAACTGAGGCTCGGAATCTACATTCTACTTATTCAGATTCACACATTTCAAGTTATTAATTAGCTTAGTCTTTGAAGGTTATTATAGTCTCACTAATCAAATGATTAGTATTCATATGAGTTTCTTTGTCACCAAGGCAAGGTTCAATTACATCCAAGTATTTTATATGTCAAAAGGGAAGGAAAAGCTTAGTATGTTTTACACCAGTTTTCCATTTAGTGCAGTATCAGTTAGATTATCAAAAATACTTGGATATAGCAAATAGCTCATTTGCCATTGTGGATCACTGGGTTTGACTTTCAATGTGATGATCTATACATATTATTATATGTATTTTCATTGCATAATTGTTTTCTGTTCTTGGTTAATAATGGCATTGATATGTTTTATAGGATAACTTTCTGCTGTGTTTTCCCGTAATGTCTGGCTTATTTTTCACCCAGAATGGAGTCTTTAGAGACTGTACTGCAGATGGTGTTACCCGTGGAGAAGGAGTCACTGCTTCTCTGCGACACAGACCTGCTGCTCTGTAAAATGGCCATTCAGGAATTTCATCTCACTGATGCTGATGACGTTTATCAAAACCTGAGGGTAAATATAAATTCTCACAGGATATTTATGGAATTATCAGTTCTTCAGAGATTTATATATGTTTATGGGTTTTTATTAAACATCAGTAGTATTTCTTTAGAATATAAACCATTACAGAAAAACCTTCAATAATATAGACTTGTTATTATATAATATAGACTTGTTTATTTTTCAACTCTTTAATTCCTCACCAGTTCAGAAGTAGTTACCTTGGAGTAAATAATAATGTATTTTCTTTGAATTAAAAATGAAGGCTTGCTGAGAGTTTGGGGGAGAATGGATACAGGTGTGTGTATGGCTGAGTGCCTTCACTATTCACCTGAAACCATCATAGCATTACTAATCGGCTATATCCAATACCAAATAAAAAGTTTTTAAATAAATGAAGGCTTGGTAATGAATGCCTTCTCCAGTGACTGAAATCCTAAATCTCTGTATAGACTGATATGCTTAAATTATCGTATTCTGTAGTTTACTTATTCCCAATCTCATCTTAAATTGAAAATATTTGTTTTATTTTTCAAATTATAAACAGGTGTCTCAGCAGATCAATCTGTAATTATTTTCATTGCATCAGTAATTTGATATACCTCTTTTCTTTTGGAGACCAAAACATCAGGAAGGCTATCAGATAAGAAAACAACTGGGTCATTGGATCATTTGTAATTAAAATGTTCCTTCTGTCAAAGCTGTCAACCTTGGTTAAATTGAGAAGCCGTTTTCTAGATCAAATCTAGTGACGTAATTCTGGGTTATTTTCTGTTATACAGTCTTTCTTCTACCTCAGTCTTTCAGCTTTTCTTATTACTTTTATTTTAGAATATCCAAGATTCCATAGTAAAACAGATTGAAACATGTAAGAATTTGGGACAGTCAGGCAACTTTGCATTAAAGGAATTACACCCCCTTGACCTGCATGTAGCACAGAATATTATTCTGAAACACAGAACACAACTGGAAGAAATGAGCCACAGAGTACAGAAGAACAAAGATGCTCTCGAAGCTCTGGAAGATTTTTTGGCTTCTCTGAGAGCAGCTGGACTCTCTAGTGAGCTTCTTACAGACCATTCAGCCTCAGATTCACAGGGGGTACCAGCAAATACTTTGACGGTGGAAGATAAAAAGAGGGAAATTCATCGGATGAGAGACAAGGCCAGACATTTGGATGAGCGTTTGAAGATGCTTGGTATAAGCATTAAAGACACTGAACAGGGTGAAAACACCTCCTGTGAAAAACTTCTGGATGCTTTGTCCGAAAACTTATCTGAGACACATTGTTCTGGTGGGCAGGAGGAAGTCACTGAAGAAGACAAATTACTAGGGGCTTGTGTGTTTAAGAATGACGAACTCCTGAAAAATATTCAAGATGTACACAATCAAATCAGTAAAATTGGCCTGAAGGATCCAACTGTTCCAGCAATAAAACAAAGGTAGGTATTTTTATCCGTCTCATGCCAGATGACATTCTTCTGTTTGTTTTTTTTCCAAGTATCCTTTAGGTGAAATAAATGCTTCCTGTCTTTCAACTTCTGTTCCATCCTGCTCTATTCAGGATTCAGGGTTCTTTTTTGTAGACTTTTCAAACTTCCTTTTTGTTGATACTATGCCTTTACAAAGTGTTATATAATTGTTTTTTATTTTTTTTCAGTTTAATAGGGAAATAATTTTTTTCTTTAAAGTTTTCATTCTTCTGGATGAAGGAAGAGTGAAATAAGATATGTATAAGATCCATGAGTTGCTGAAAAGTCTCTTGACTGCTGTGTATTTATTATGGGGTTCTCTTGATGGGGGAAGTCCTGGGAAACTACACACATTTGATGATAGACAAGTGGAAGATGCACATGCCACCTTGTCCTGACTTCTTCCTTCATTGGTTGGGGACTGAGTGGGAATGCAGGGGACTGAGTTTAATAGGTAAACTAAAGTTGGTGTTGACTTCAACTCAGTTGGCAGCCTTCTGTGTGAGTGCTGCCTCTCTAATTCTGGCATTCAGATCCTGAAAATGAAAACGTTAGCAAAAGCTAGCAAAAGAGTTACTTTTGTGGAGCTCCCCTCCCCCTTCTAAACCTCTCCCTTTTCCTGGCTCTTCTTCTGTCCACCTCTAATCCCTCAGGCTCAGTGCTCTCCCAGGGTTCTTTAGCTGATTAAGCTCTTCCCTCTGAAATCTCCCTGAGCTCTCGTCTCAATGAGACATCTGTTTCTGCAGTGCTCCAATTCTTAATAAGGCATGGAACTGATTTAGTTATTGATTGTTAATGCATTTATTATAGATTTATAAATAAATTAGTAATAAATACTAATTTACAAATGAAAACTACATGTTGATAGATGGTAAGTTGCTTTAATTTTATTTGAGTTATCAATAGAACAAGCCAGGCATTGTGTTAGGTCCTGGGGATATAGCAGTTAACAAAACAGACAAAAATTCTTGCCCTTTGTAGAGCTTATTATCTAGTGGAGAGAAGAAGATATATAGTATGTGCGCTGGTGCTAAAGGCTATGCGGAAAAGTTAAGCAGAGAAGGAGGAGGTGGTTGCAATTCAAAAGTGGTCATTAGGCACAGTTTTACAGAGAAGGTTTTCACCATCTCTTGGAGCTTGCTCAAACTCATGTCCATCGAATTGGTGATGCCATCCAACCATCTCATCCTGTGTTGTCCCCTTCTCCTCCTACCTTCAATCTTTCGCAGCATCAGTCAGCTTTTCACATCAGGTAGCCAAAGTATTGGAACTTCAAGTTCAGTGTCGGTGCTTCCAATATATATTCAAGATTGATTTCCTTTAGAATTGACTGGTTTGACCTCCTTGCAATTCAAGGGACTCTCAAGAGTCTTCTCCAAACCACAGTTCAAAAGCATCAATTTTTTGGTGCTCAGCTTTTTTTATGTCCAACTCTCACATCCATACGTGACTACTGGGAAAACCATAACTTTGACTACATGGACCTTTGTCGTCAAAGTAATGTCTCTAGGATTGCATATGCATGTCACAAAGTAATCCTGTCTGTGTTTGTCATAGCTTTTCTTCCAAGGAGCAAGTGTCTTTTAATTTCATGGCTGCAGTCACTCACTGTCTGCAATGATTTTGAAGGGAAGTCAAGAGAATCCTGGAGGTCAAGTGACAACACCTTTCAATGAGGAGAAACGATTAGCTGTGTCATATGCTGCCTACTGTTGAAGGAAGATGATGGAGATCGGGACATGGGATTAACAATGTGAAAGTTACTGGGTAGCTTGACAAGCAGTCTTGGAGGAGTGAGCGCCTTATTGGAGTGGATTCAGTAGAGAACTGGAAGAGAGGAAGTTGAGGCAGAGAGAGTATCTGATAAAAGCAATTTAGACCTAAGCAAATGGAGTTAGCCCTGCCAGGGTTAATTTGTATGTTGAAACCCTTAGTTCAAATGACTCTTCTTTGTTTTGGGGGGCTTTTTGTACACATTTGCATTCCCTTTCTTTCTACCCCCTATGCCCTGCCTGAGGGGTTTGCAGTGTTCTGCCATCTGTCTCTTTTCCTCTCTCCATATCATCCTTTCTATCCCACCCATGCACACATATTCTTTCTTTTTTCTCATATGCATATACACACCCTTTATAAGTGTATTCATCACTGAGAAATGTTACTGCTCATGGTTTTGTATGTCTGTTCTATTTAAAACACAAACTAGTTCTGGAAATGCACCTCCTGAACTCTGTCATAGGAATGTGTGATCTTGGCATAAATCTCATGAGGGCAAATTAAAGTTAGTGTGCTCCATGAATTACCCATATTTGTATTGAATCAAAATTCGCCAATATTGATCATTGGCAATTAAAATTTTCTCTCTCGTGTTCAAGGAGAAAATCGTTAATCAGACTGGATAAAGACCTAGATGAATATGAAGAAGAGAAGAAACACTTGCAAGAAATGGTGAAATCTCTTCCACCATTCAAAGACGGCAGAGACAAAGCCCTGAGTCAAAGGTGCCGGGACACAGCAGTCTTGTGGGAGAATGCAAAAACCTTGGTCACAGAATGGTAAGGAGAAAAAAATTCCTCCACCAGCTAAAATTTTAAAATAGAGAATAATAATAATAAAAAAACCAACCCCCTCCCAAATCTGAAAAATTGTCTGTGGCACAGTTAACTTTTTGGAATTTGTATGTTAATAACACAGTCCCTTGGGCCTCAAGGAGAGGCCAACTTAAGAGTTTCACACTAAGCTCACTAGGCCAATGTCTGGGGCAAGACCTGGAATCCTAGGTTATGGGCAAATGAATTTAAAAGGTTATCTAAGAGAGAGGACAAATATATATAGTGTATTTATAATTACTATTGCCCATTTGTATTAGTTTTCTGTTGCTTCTGTAATAAATGACCACAAATGTAGTGGCTTAAAGGCAACATAAACTTATTGTACAGTCTGGAGGTTGGAAGACCTAAAATCACCTGTGTTCCTTTCTGGAATCTCTAGGAGAGAATCCACTTCCTTGCCTTTTCCCTTTTCTGGAGGCTGCCTGTTATATTCCTTGGCTTGTGTCCCCTTCCATCTTTAAGGCCAGCCGAGTAGCATCTTCAGATCTCAATCTCTGTCTTTCTTTCATCTCTGCTTTTGTTATCACATCTCCTTCTGACTCTGACCCTCCTGTCTCCTTATAAGGGCCTTGTCATTATGCTGCACCCATTCAGATAATCCAGGAAAGTGTCCCTATTTTAAGTTCCTTAATTTAGTCACATCTGCAGAGTTCTTTTTGCTATGTATAGAAGGTGTTCACAGGATCCAGGGATGAGGATGTGGATGTCTTTGGGAGTTGGGGGCATTGCTCTACCAGAAAATTACACCTCTACTTGATTGACAGGTGTTGTCAGTCAGTTACCACCATCTTTCCTACAGAGCCTGGACAAGGCTCAGAGTTTTCCTAATTTTGTAGCAGTCAGTACTCACCAATCCTGGTTGGCAGTGCAGCTGGACAGTCTTCCTTATCTTCTCCCTTTGCTTTCTGCCTGAGGGTGGGAGTGGCTGGGAGGGCTGACCATTCCAGGGACTATACCACTCAAGGGTTCCAGTTGGGTTGGGAACTGGGAGGGACTAATAGGCGATTCATGAGTAAGAAGAGAGAGAAGTCAAGGTGGTCTTAACCCCGCCCTTTTCAGCAGAGGTTCTGACCGCTCTTGTCGGCTCCCTCTTTGGCTCAGGGCACTTTCCCTCTCTCCTCTGGAGGCCAGGTGGCGCATCTGTTATTGGAAAGGTTAGCCTCTAGGTGTCCCAGCTGCCTTGTCGTTTCCCTTAACTCTACCCTCAGTGGTCCTTCCACCACAGAACTCCATCCGAGTGTGCCTTCTGCTTCCTGCCGGAACCTGAGTATACAGTATTCAAGATGAAGCCATGTGGTGTTTGATCTAGTCCACTCTTGGATTTTACAGAGGAAAGAAGTGAGGTCCACAGAGCCTGAAGTAACTTTCTTAAGGTCACATGACTAATTTTACCCAGCCATAAATAGAAACCAGCTGTCTTTTAACTGCCGTGTCATCTATCCTATTTAAGCTTTTTTTTTAAATGACTAAAATCTATAATGAGTTGAAATAGATGTAATTGAATCGTATTAAATTAACACTGAAACAATGTCCAAAAATAACGCTAAAGAGGCACCATTTTCCAAGATATTTTTTAATTAAAGATGAAATCGAGGTGCTGATTCCTTAAGGTTATGAATCCTGTGTTTCTGTCTAGAGCTTACATCTGGTAACTTTTTAATATTGACCTGGTGAAAATAGTAATCCAGTCCTTATTTAGACCATCCATTTGTCAAATAATTACATATACCATCATTCTTGGGTTAAATTGTAAAACAATATTATAAACCATGTCTAGAGGAAAAATCCTTCTATAACTTATTAGGTTATTTTTATAGCATACTACAAAGAGAAAGAATGGTTTTGTAACTTTCAGAAATTTAGCTGTGTTACTTTTTTCATAGCCTTGACCAATGTGAAAGAGTTTTGGAGCTCTTAAAACAGTATCAGAATTTTAAAAGTGTCCTGACAACATTGATTCAAAAAGAAGAGAATGTCATCTCCCTCCAGGCTTCCTACATGGGAAAGGAGAACTTGAAGAAAAGGATAGCAGAGGTGAGTCCAGATTCCAAAGGAAACTTTACACAGTGGCCTCGATTGCAAGCCTGACAATAGAGAGAAGGTTATCAGTGGAATCATTTTCAAAATGTAGTTTAGAAGTAGTTATTAGTGACTCTGTTTTACCAGGTATACAAGAATTTATTGAATTTATCCCCAGGCCTTGAAAAAAAGTTGGTCCCCAAGTTAATACTGGGTTGCATCTGTTTGGGTTTTGATATTGGTGGTATGGTTCTCTTGGAGTCTGGGCTTGCGCTTGCTGAAAGGTTGGAACAGTCTGTGCACTGACTTTCCACCTAAGAAGAACCTGACTTCACCACAGCCTTAAGAGAAAGAGGGTACTAGGAAAATCCCTAAAATCGGTTGTCAGTGGATAAAGAAAAAATTATCTTTTTATTTCTTCTCTTTCTGTAAAGATGTGTGAGCTTATCTCCAAGTTGCTCCATCTGTGTTCATAGCCTTGCCAATCACAACTTTATAGTCTAAGAATTACACTTTTGGACACTAGATGTCATTATTTTCTATGATTTTATGTGGTTATCAACCAGAGTGGCAGAAGAATGGAGTACTTAGAAAAGAATATGTTACACTGTATTCTTATACACCAGAAAATTACACTTCCTCCTGGTTTTCTGAGTACTCTATACTAAAGTGCTGTCAGAGTGTCAGAGGCATGTGTGAAATATCATCTACTTGATACACCTGGCTCTTAGAAGGCAATTTTATTAAACTTTACAATGATTGAGAGCAACATTAATGAAGCTTATATACAGACATACTTCGTTTTATTAGACTTTGCTTTATTGTGTCTTTTCAAATTTAAAGTTTGTGGCAACCCTTTGTCCAGCAAGTCTATCGATACCATTCTTCCAACAGCATTTTCTCTTTGTGTCCCTGGGTCACAGTATTTCAAACCCTTCACCAGCAAAGGTTATGGCTTGCTAAAGGTTCAGAGAATGGTCCAAGTTTTTTTTAGCAGTGAAGTATTTTTAAATTAAGGCATGTACATTGTTTAAGAAATAATGCTATTGCACACTTCATGGACTGCAGTGTAACGTAAACAAAATTTTTAAATGTGTCTGGAAACTAAAATATTCACGTGACTTGTGTTATTGCAATACTTCCTTTACTTCCATGATCTGGACCCAAACCTGCAATGTCTCTGAGGTATGCCTGTAGACCAGATTCTTACAGACAATTTCGTCTTTGCCTAAAACATGTCCCAGTTCATACAGCTACTTTTCTACTCCACCCCCAGCACCCATTTTTCAGCCTGCGCTCTTGTTTCAGGATCCAGGTCTCTGCCTTAGATACTCACAGATCCTGAGTCCCTGCCTTTTAAACTGACCAGAGAGCAAATCCCTCTTGACTTGCAACTATTCTTGCTTTGTGCCAGGCCCACTGTGATGGTGTAACCTTACCCACCCCCAGCCCCCCACGCCCAGCTTAGCTGGACAGGTTAGCAACTTTCTCTGTAAACAAAGAAATAAAGTAAGGATAGAGGTTAAATAACTTTCCAAAGATTATATGGCTAATAAGTGATAGAATTGTTATTTAAGCTCAGCTTGTCTGACTACAAAGTTGTGTTTCAACCATAATATTGTCTTACCTGAAGACATATTTGAAACGTGAATTGTAGAAGTAAAAAATGGCTAGCTTTATACCTCTTTCTCAAGTGTAAAGATTTACTTACAAGAATATCTTAAAATTAATGAAACAACTGATTATATTTAAGAAATGTATAAATGTCCAGGTTTTTACTATTAGATTGAGAATCTTATATCTAGCATGGTATCTTTGTATATTTGCTGAAATAATGTATCATTTTGTATGGGAGATATAGAAGTACACTTGTGTTGAATCATTTTCTCTAATGTTTGTTTTTTTTTAAACCTGTCTGGAAAAAGCAAATTGTGGTACCAGCTGTTAATGTAACTCTCTGTTAATTTTGTGATGACTTAGGTATGGTCTTGAGAAACAATCGACTTCTGGCATATGTATTTTCATGATACTTTGCACCAGTGGCTGAAATATGATACCACTGAGAACTTTGTCCTTAAGAACCATAGAAACCTGGATGTTTATCTAGGGTATGGTGCCGAATTTCCACTCTCTTTAATGAAAGGCAGAAGTGCAAAAGTAAGACTAGAAGGCTAGAATGTCAGGGGACTGTTAAAGTTTGGGAAATGTCAGGGGGTGTCTGCTTTCCTTTATTGACTCCTTCCATTCATTGTAGGACAAAGCCTGCAGCTCCTGTCAATACTAGAGGTGTCCTCTCCTGCTCTTGTTTTTCTCATCACCCACCAGTAGCTTGCGTCAGTGTAACAACAAAGCTCTTTGAATGTAATAAAGAACAGGATACATATGTATATATGTATATTCATGTATATATATTTCCATTTAGTTGAACAAGTGTCCTGAATGGGTAGAAAAAAAAAAAAACACCAATGTCTACTTCTCTGCTCTGCCAAAGTATTAGTCAACTTCAGGTCAGGAGACAGAGACTCCCCAGTTTCCTCTTTTTTTTCCATTTGAAACATTGAAGTAAATTTCATTTTTAAATTAACTTTTAATTTGAGATAATTATAGATTCACATGCAGTTATAAGCGATAATACAGAGAGATCCTGTGTGCCCTTTACTCAGTTTCCTCAATGGTAATGTCTGGTATAACTATAGTACAATATTGTAGTCAGGTTGCAGACAATGATGCAATCAAGAGAAAGAATACTTCCATCACCACTTGATACTGGTGTGGTCATCTTATAGCCCTACCATTTCCCTCTTGCTCCCACCTCCTCACAACCACTAATATATTCTTCCTTTCTGTAATTTTGTCATTGCAAAAAATGCTATATAAATGAAATCATACAGTGCATAACCTTTGAGTGAAAGTTGCTCAGTCATGTCTGACTCTTTGTGACCCCATGGACTATATGGTCCATGGCATTCTCCAGGCCAGAATACTGGAGTGGGTAGTCTTTCTCTTCTCCAAGGTATCTTCCCAACCCAGGAATTGAACCCAGGTCTCCCACACTATAGGCAGATTCTTTACCAGGTAAGCCACAAGAGAAGCCCAAGAATACTGGAGTGGGTGAAAGTGAAAGTGAAGTCGCTCAGTCGTGTCCGACTCTTTGCGACCCCATGGACTGTAGCCTACCAGGCTCCTCTGTCCATGGGATTCTCCAGGCAAGGATGCTGGAGGGGGTAGCCTTTCCCTTCTCCAGGGGATCTTCCCGACCCAGGGATCAAACCCAGGTCTCTTGCATTGCTGGCAGATTCTTTACCAGCTGAACCACAAGGGAAGCCTAAAGCATAACCTTTAGGGATTGGTTATTTTCATTCAGCATAATTTTCTGGAGATTCATTCAGGCTCTTCCATGCATTGATAGTTTGCTCTCTTTTTTTGCTGGGTAGGATTCCGTGGTATGAATGTATGTACCACAGCCTGTTTAATGGTCTCCTGGACATCTGGATTGTTTCTAGTTTGGGGTTGTTATAAATAAAGCTGCTATAAATATTGGTATAGGGTGTGTGTGTGTGTGTGTGTGTGTGTGTGTGTGTGTGTGTGTGTGTGTGTATGTGTGTGTGTGTTGTCTTTTTATTTGTCAGGGATCAATGCCCTGGAGTATAGTTGCTGGGTTGTATGTTAATTTTTCAAACTGTTTTCCAGAGTGGCTGTACCATTTTACATTCCCACCAGCAATGTATGAGGGATCCAGTTTCTGCACATCTTTGCCAGCATTAGATGTCTTTTTGTTTTAGTCATTCTGATACACATGTAGTGGTATCACTCTGTGGTTTTCATTGGCATTTTCCTAATTGCTAGTGGTATCGATCAGTTTTTCTTGTGCTTATTTGCCATCTGAATGTCATCTTTGCAGAAATCTCTTTTTATATCTTTTGCTCATTTTCTAATTAGATTTTTGTGTTTTTTTACTGTCAAGTTTTGATATATATATATATACATACACACACATTCTACACACTGGTCATTTGTCAGATATATGGTTTGCAAATATTTTCGCCCAAACTGTAGCTTGCCTTTTCATCTCCCTAACAGGGTCTTTGCAAACAAAAGATTAAAATTTTGGTAAAGGTTGGTTTATCAGTTTTTCCTTTCATAGATTGTACTTTTGGCGTCAAAGTCTCAGAATTGTTTGCCTGGCACAGATCCTGAAGATTGTCTCTTATTTCTTTTTCTAAAAGTTTTATGGTGTTATGATTGACGTTTAAGTTCATCATCCATTTTGAATCAGTTTTTGTATAAGGTATGAAATTTGGGTCAAGGTTCCTGTTTTTGTTCGTAAATGTCCAGTTGCTCCAGCACCATAGGTTGAGAAGAGTCCCATTTCTCCCTTAAATTGCTTTTTCATTTTGTGAGAAATCAGTTATTTGTTGGGTTCACTTTGATCTATTGATCTGTGTGTCTGTCCCTCTGCCAATTGATATAATCTTTATTACTGTACCTACATGATAAGTTTTAAAATCAAGTAAACTTCCCACTTTTTTCTTTTTTTCAAATATTTTAGCTATTATAGTTCCCTTATTATTCCATATGAATTTTAGAATAATCCTGTCTATATCTACAAAAAATGCTACTAGGATTTGATAATAATTGTATTAAACTTGTCCATCGGTTTCAGGAAAATTGATATTTTACTATGTTGTCTTCTGATCCATAAATGTGTCTGCATTTATCTAGATCTTCTTTGATTTTTTAATTGGTATTTTATAGTTTTCAGCATATAATCACTGTATATGTTTTGTTAGATTTACACCTATTTTATTTTTGAGTGATTGTGGATGATATTATGTTAAAAATTTTAGTGTCCATGTGTCCATTGTTAGTATAAAGAAATACAGTAGATTTTAAATTTTTTTCAGATTGTTTTCCATTATAGGTTATTGTAAGATGTTGAGTATAGTTCCCTGTGCTGTACAGTAGGACCTTGTTGGTTATCTGTTGGCTATGCTATATAGTAGTGTGTATCTGCTAATCCCTGACTCCTAATTTATCCCTCTCTATTCCCCTTCCCCTTTGGTAACCCTAAATTTGTTCTCTATGTCTATGAGTCTGTTTCTGTCTTGTACATAATTTCATTTGTATCATTTTTTTTTTAGATTCCACATACAAGTAATATCATATGAGATTTGTCTTTTTCTGTTTGGCTTACTTCACTTTCATGATAATTTCTAGGTCCATCTTGTTGCTGCAAGTGGCATTATTTCATTTTTTATGGCTGAGTAATATTCCATTGGATATAGGTACCACATCTTCTTACTCCATTCCTCTGCTGATGGACATTTAGGCTGCTTCTATGTCTTGGCTATTGTAAATAGTGCTGCAATGAATATTGGGATGCATGTATCCTTTTGAATTCAAGTTTTCTCTGAATATTGTGCATGTCTTTATCCCTGAGTTTTGCATTTTTTCCCTTTTTTTCTTATTTAAATTATGAAAGTATGATAACACATTTACAGGAGACTTGGAAAATACAAAACAAAGTTACATAAAATTTCACTATATATTACAACTGAAAAATACACTCTATTTTTATATGTTTATCTTGTATCCTGTGACCTTCCTGAACCAACATATCAGTCCTAGGGTTGTTTTTGTAGATTCCTTGGGCTCTCTGACATAGATAATCATTTTGTCCACAAATAAAGACAATTTCATGGCACCCAAGATAGAGGCTTCCTTGTTACTGGTTGATGGTGGGCCCTCTCACTTTCCACAAGGTCTCCACTGCTATCTCCCTGGGTCCTCCTTACAGCTCCCTATGTAGCCGTCCCTGACATCATGAGTGAGTGTGTGTGTATGTCGCTGCTCAGCAGGAATGAAAGTCTGAGCTCTACTTGGCCTTCTTTTTCCTGGCTGGGGGAGAGTGGGGCTCCTGTTACTACCTGGAGGTGGTGGTGATCTAGGTTCTACACTTGAGCTTTGCTGGTACAGGAGGGGGTTAGGGCCACGTGTTTTCTAAGGTACTTTGCTCCAGCGGCTATTTCGCTCCAGCGGATATTTCCTAAAAGCTTTCTGTTTTACTGTGTTGTCCTATTCCTGGTTCTTTGGTTGAAGAGAAAAGGCTTTTTTGGTCTGTACATGTGGCTATTGCCAGGTTCTGACTTCTCCAGCACATACTCTGGGATATGCAAGGGAAAAGGAAAAGTCAGGGAACTCGTCACCAGGCTGGCTTCAGGAGCTGATACCCCAGCCATTCTCCCTCCTTGATCTCCTCACTTTTTAGTTTTCTTAAGTCGGTTTTGTAGGTGATGTCCAGGGTTTTTAGTTGTACTTAATGGGAGTAAGGAAAATTATGTTCACTGCATATTCCCAGAAATGGAAGGCCTGTCCCCCATGGGGATATAATTTTTAGTTTTTTATTCATGAGAAATCACTATTTTCAAGTTTTATATAATCATTAAAGATGCTTGTATAAGCTTAGTAAATTGAGTGGAAACATTAGAATTGCATTGCTCAACACTCAAATTTTATTTTGTAGTTTAAAATCCTTGGCCTTTTGATAGTGTTTCACCTTATAAGTTAGAATTTATGTGGGAGTTAAAATCATGAAAGATTACACTAGAAGTCATATTATCGATGTTTCAGCGCTTTTGTCTATTTTAATCAGATGAGCACTTAGGTTCTTCAAAATCACAAAAATGGTTCCTATTGGAACAGTCTAGGAGCTGTCATTTTTCATACCACTGAATAGAGGTGAATTTTTTGATAGAATATAATTTCATTTGACTAGAAACATAGTTTTAGACTATTATAAATATTTCATCATGCAGAGTGGGACAAGGCTGTAGGATTATTATTAAACCAGAAGTTTAGGATTCTAATAATTTTTCATTGAGAAAGTGGAACAATAAGTCTTACCAGTTTGTGTCAGTATATCAAAACATATTTCATATCACTTTTACAGATTGAAGTTGTTAAAGAAGAATTTAATGAACACTTAGAAGTTGTAGACAGAATTAACCAGATCTGCAAAAATCTGCAGTTTCATCTAAATAAAATGAGAACCTTTGAAGAGCCTCCTTTTGAGAAAGAAGCTAATATTATTGTGGATAGATGGCTTGATGTAAGTGATAATTTGATTGACTAGAAATTCTGCTTTATACCAATTAAATTGATCTTTTCTTTTGCATCTTTAATGTTTTTATCTAATTACAAAATTCAAAAGTGCTTATTATAAAAAAAGTTCAAATAATATAAAATGTATGACTTAGGATTTAACTTTACCCCAGGGTTAGGTACTACTAAGAAATGGGTCTATACTCTTTTAGATCTACAAGTACATACTCAACTTATTTAAAATAAACTAGTTAATATATTACTCATCCATGCAAGTTATTGATGTTCAGCTTTGTATTTATTTACTAATTTTTGGTTGAGTAGTAATGATATTTTATGAATTACAAATTAAGAATTTGTATATTTTGAGCTGGATTTTTGAAAGCTTCTTTTATTATTGTGGCTTAAAAATGAGGAATACTATTTCTTATAAACTGCAGCAAATCACCTAAGTTATTTTTGTAGAATAATGAACTATATGGTATATTAAAGTAAAATTTTTGTTGATAAATAAAGCAAATAATTTAGCAAGTAAAGGTAGTCTAAAATTTTAGTTGTGTTTGACTGAAACAGTGGTTCTTATACTTTTCACCATTTAATGTATTATTTTTATTTTTAAATTATGGTAGATAAATGAGAAGACAGAGGACTACTATGAAAATCTTGGTCGAGCTCTAGCTTTATGGGACAAACTTTTTTACTTAAAAAATGAAATTGATGAGTGGACTGAAAAGGTCCTTCAAAAATTGGAATTACATCAGCTGACTGAAGAGGAAACAGAAAAACTGAAGGTAATTGAACAGAAATAGAACATATATCCTTTTTATAGACATTGGCATTTTACTATCAAGTTTGCTTTCTTGAAGAGGGATAGAGAAAGCACAAAGAAACCCTTTATTTCTTTCATTATTCCTCAAAGGAGACCTGCATTCCATTGTCTTCTTTGTGGTAATCCAGGAAGATGTTAGTAGGTATTAATGTGGGTTCATAGACAACCTAGAGGTTCATAGATAAAAGTGACCTCAGGGATGGGTCAAGTGTGTGGCAGCTTGAAGCAGGATCTTAGTTCTCTGGCTAGGAATGAAGCTGTGCTATAGTAGTGAGAGCACTGTATCTTAATTATTAGACCACCAGCAACTAGTGACTAGAAGCTACACTCTGCTCTTGGGTTTTTTGGAAAAGAATTTCAACAAGGAGACATAAAATAGTGAAACAGGTAGCTATCTCTTTATTAAGAAAAAAGTATATAGGCACATGGATGAGCTGAGAGGAAGAGAGTCATGCAGTTATATGTGGTTCAATGTAATATAAAAATGTATGTATGAATGCATGATGACTTTACAATATACCGAGTCTGATGCTTCAAATCTTTTATTTCTCTAATTTTGATCACTTTATTCACTTTTAAGTTCACATATCCATTTTTATACTTTTGGGAAAGACTTTCCAAATGTGTGATTGCCAGAGTGTTTCACTCAGTTATAACATATGCCTGACTCATGAAGACACTTAGTTTTGTATCTCCCAGGACTCTGTCAAAAATCAAGTGATTGGTGAAAATTCAGAGCTCTTTTAGTTGCTAAATATTTTCAGTAGCAATCACAGGTACCAGAAAATAAGGAATAAAATAAAAATATATTTTCTATTGGCATTGTGTGTTTTAGGAAGAGTTACAAGTCCATGAACAAAAACCTTCAGAATTTTCTAAAAGAGTGGCTAAAATACAATTCCTGCTTCAAAGCAGTGAAATACCTCTTGAATTACAGGTAAGAGAATTTTTGTTTAAAAGTTGCAATTAAAAATGCTCTCTATCCTCTATAGTAATATGTACAAACCAGAATTCTAAAACTTAAACCTAAAATAAAAACAGGGTCACTATTTGATTCACCTTTGTTCGTGTCCAACGAAATTTTTAACAGCATAATTTTTTATATTTGTTCCAATTTAGAATGAGTAATTTTTTGCATTGTTTTATTCTCAGTTCACTTATTTCATGGACCTTTTGTGTGGAAGGGGAGATGTTACTGTGCTCCCGTGAAAAGTAACAAGGGTTTCCTCATAAGTGTTCTTGGGCATAGGATGGAGTAATATGGCTCAATGATTCCAGATTTATTAGCTGCTAGGCAGGGAAACAGAGAGATTGCCCCAATTGTGATTTTCTGTTGTATGGAGAGATTTGTTAGACTTTTACTTAAATAAAAATGCAAAAGTGCTTGAACATGAGCTCTGGGGTCAGGCTTTCTGGTGGAAGGCCTTGCTCTACCTTTGTGGTCTTGGGCAATTTGCTTATCCTTCTCAAGGCTGAATTTTGTATATAAAATACTTACCATGATTCTGTGTACATAATAAACAGTAAATGCTAGCCACTTACTTTTTTATATCTGTTTTAATATTATTTTCCAATAAGCACTATGGTATGCTAAATAAAACTTGTTTCAAGGGGAAGAATTCCATTACTCTCTTAGAAAAAAATTAGAATATCAATTTCAGTTTTTCATGTTACTTTTTTTTTAACAGCAATATTTAAACTGTTGTATCATCATGTAGAACAAGGGAAAAATCAGAAAGAGAGAGGTGATTTCACATTGAAATGAACGAAGTTTCAACTCATTCTTCAGCAATGTAGTTGTCTTAAAATCTAGGTAAATCAAATCCATGACAGTACTTCACGTGTTTCATAATTTCAGGTGATGGAGTCTTCTATTTTGAACAAGATAGAACATGTGAAAATGCGTTTAACAGGGGGATCCAACTGTGGTGTAATCAGTGGCAGCACAGCCGAGCTAAGGGAGGATCTCGACCAGGCCAAGACCCAGATTGGAATGACTGAGTCTCTCTTAAATGCCTTGTCGCCTTCCGACAGCTTGGAGATCTTTACTAAACTAGAGGTACTTCCTAGCTACTTCTCTTCTGTGGCTCAGATTTATTTTCACACTTATTTCTGGTGGTCTTATCCTTTTGAAATTAATACAAATAATTATTTTTAAAAATGAAAGCTTGGGGAGAATAGTCAGAAAAACAATTTGTGTATGTTTCACCTTTTAACTGGAGAAGGAAATGGCAACCCTCTCCAGTATTCTTGCCTGAAGAATACCATGGACAGAGGACCCTGGTGGGCTGTAGTCCATATTAAATATCAAATAATTATTGCCCACAAAGGAATTAAAAGGTGAGTGAGTTGGTGAAAGTTGCTGAGTTGTGCCTGACTCTCTGATCCCATGCCCTGTAGTTCACCAGGGTCCTCTGTCCATTGAATTTTTCAGGCAAGAACACTGGAGTAGGTTGCCATTTCCTTCTCTAGTTAAAAGGTGAAACTGTAAAATACATTTATTGGGGCTCCCCTGCTGGCTCAGATGGTAAAGAATCTGACTGCAATGTAGGAGACCTGGGTTCAGTCCCTGGGTTGGGAAGATCCCCTGGAGAAGGGAATGGCTTCCTGTCTGGAGAATCCCATGGACAGAGGAGCCTGGTAGGCTATAGTTCATGGGGTCACAAAAGTCAGACTCAACTGAGTGACTAAGCACATACATTTATTATTTAAGAGAAAGCAGATCCACCCAGTAAAAAATTATCTAGGTTTTAATAGAAACAATGGATACCTAATATTCTGTGTGTAAACTGAGCCCGTTTTAAGTATTGGTTGTTTGTTTATATATTTAGGAGATTCAACAACAAATTCTACAGCAGAAGCACAGTATGATATTACTTGAGAATCAAATAGGTTGTCTGACTCCTGAACTCTCTGAATTAAAAAAGCAATATGAAAGTGTCAGTGATTTATTTAATACCAAAAAAAGTGTTTTGCAAGATCACTTTTCTAAGTTGCTGAATGGTGAGTGCAATGCTTCCTTACTGTTTCTGGGAATATTGAAAAGTGAATAGGTACTGTGAACACAAGGGCTAATTAATCTAAGCTTCATTTAGAGATGATGGTTGCACAGAGCCTATTTAAGGAAATAATAGTCAGATAAATCTTTTGGGAGCAAACACTCACTGATATATGCTTATTATAAAAGACATACCTTTTGTTCAAGTCCCAGATCTTTATTTCATGAAGGAGAGGCACCTGGGTCCTAGTGTTTGACCTGCTCACTGTGGTCAGAGTCTGGGGACATGCCTGTGAGCAGGCTGCCCTGTAGGTTTCTCTGTGTGTCTTGTATGATTGGAAAGGAGGTTTGGTATAGGAAATATGCCACAATTACTGTATAGGTTCTTTTAACCCTCAAAATTAGGTTTTAGTTTATTATCATTTCACAGTGACTTGTACCTATGGCATGGGGAGCAAGATTCAGAATCTCTTAATTTAACAAAGTAGATGACGCTGTCTTTGAATAAATACAGCTTCCTTTGTTTTTTCCTACAGATCAGTGCAAGAACTTTAATGACTGGTTTGGCAGCATTAAAATGAACCTTAAGGAGTGTTTTGAACCATCAGAAACAAAAAAGTGTGTGGAACAAAAACTACAAAAACTTTCTGTAAGAAGACATATATAAATTTCATTCAAAATTTATCAAAATTAAAATACTGGAGGCAGAACTGTATATAAGTAGATAGGATAATAGTTATTTTGACTTAGTAATTTCCCTACATAAAGGTAATATTTACCAAAAAAAATCTGACCTTTTCTCAAATATTTTGACAGTCTATGTTTACTGGGTAAAGTTGGAAGTGACTTAAACAGAAAATAGTTTTCACAACTTTTCTAAGATACTATTTAACTTTAATGTTTCCTGGTTAATTCAGTTGTGTTAAAATCATATTTGATAAAAAAAAAAATAAAGACTTTACCCAATTTGGCTCCACTCAATTTCCAGTAAGAGATTGCTTGACTTTTTATAGACTCTTTTCCCAGCCATATTTTTTCTAAAAATTTTAATTGAACTTTAATACACTGCTGATGGGAGTGGAGTGGAAGCTAGCCTGAGATAAGAGGCATTAATAGGGCATTTAAAATGTGCATGGCACCCTCAATTCTTGATCACTTTATGGTAGATTATCAAGTATTTTAGGTGATAAGTTATACTCTCCAACTTATTTATGGCATTAAATGTTCCCAGTATATTCCTTGCTTTCATGATAACCATTCTTTTTTTTTTTTTAATTTTTTTATTATTTTACTTTACAGTACTGTATTGGCTTTGCCATACATTGACATGAATCCACCACAGGTGTACATGAGTTCCCAACCCTGAACCCTCCTCCCACCACCCTCCCCATATCATCTCTCTGGGTTATCCCAGGGCACCAGCCCCAAGCATCCTGTATCCTGTATCGAACCTAGACTGGTGATTCGTTTCTTACATGATAGTATACATGTTTCAGTGCCATAGTTCTGGAAGTTTTGGCCACAGCAATCAGAGCAGAAAAAGAAATAAAAGGAATAAAATTGGAAAAGAAGAAGTAAAACTCTCACTGTTTGCAGATGACATGATCCTCTACACAGAAAACCCTAAAGACTCCACCAGAAAATTACTAGAGCTAATCAGTGAATATAGTAAAGTTGCGGGATATAAAATCAACACACAGAAATCCCTTGCATTCCTATACACTAATAATGAGAAAGTAGAAAAAGAAATTAAGGAAACAATTCCATTCACCATTGCAATGAAAAGAATAGAATACTTGGGAATATATCTACCTAAAGAAACTAAAGACCTATATATAGAAAACTATAAAACACTGATGAAACAAATCAAAGAGGACACTAATAGATGGAGAAATATACCATGTTCATGGATCGGAAGAATCAGTATAGTGAAAATGAATATACTACCCAAAGCAATCTACAGATTCAATGCAATCCCTATCAAGCTACCAGCAGTATTTTTCACAGAGCTAGAACAAATAATTTCACAATTTGTATGGAAATACAAAAAACCTCGAATAGCCAAAGCAATCTTGAGAAAGAAGAATGGAACTGGAGGAATCAACCTACCTGACTTTAGGCTCTACTACAAAGCCACAGTCATCAAGACAGTATGGTACTGGCACAAAGACAGAAATATAAATCAATGGGACAAAATAGAAAGCCCAGAGATAAATCCACACACCTATGGACACCTTATCTTCAACAAAGGAGGCAAAAATATACAATGGATTAAAGACAACCTCTTTAACAAGTGGTGCTGGGAAAACTGGTCAACCACTTGTAAAAGAATGAAACTAGATCACTTTCTAACACCATTCACAAAAATAAACTCAAAATGGATTAAAGATTTAAACGTAAGACCAGAAACTATAAAACTCCTAGAGGAGAACATAGGCAAAACACTCTCTGACATAAATCACAGCAGGATCCTCTATGCTAACCATTCTTTATCGACAGAATCATTTTTCTTCTCTTTTTTTCATTTAGAGTTCCAACTTTTTTCTTTTCTTTAAATTTGCTCATACCATGGGTCCCAGCAATTGATATTCAAACCTTGAAACCCAGACATTGAAATAAAATTCTGATCTTGACAAAGTTGAGTAGAAAATAGGCTGCCTGGGTTTATATATTGGTTGCCAGAAAGGCTCAAATATTTAGGAGAAGTTGAACAGAATGTGGCTTTCCTGGTCTGACTCCCACTGACCCACATGGTGGCATCATTTCGCTGATGTGATTCCTGGAAAGTCAGATGCAAACACCAATGTACACACACAGTCTAGAACTAATATGAATCATCTTTTGATCATCTGCCATTGGAGTTAGCCTTATCTCTGTAGCTCTTCTTTTACAGAGGAAGTTATGAAGATGGCTTGTCTATGTACTATCTTGAAAAAGTATCACTGAAGTGACAGGGACCATACTGAGGCTTGCCTGTAGGATATAACTCACTTTTTGTCTTTCCTAAGGATTTCTTGACTCTTGAAGGAAGGGGCAGTGAAATACAGCAAGTGGGAACTGTACTGAATCATGTGAAAAAACATCTGCCCAAAGCACCTGTTAAGAAGCTTAACAGTTGGATCGTAAGTCAAGAAGTTGAATTAGAAAAAATGGAGTCCATATGCCAGGCACGAGCAAAGGAGCTTGATGAGTGCTTGCAGCAGCTACTGAGGTAGGAAATAAAGGTGATCTTTCATAGTAAACTTACTATGAAAGTTTACTTATGTAAAATCTTTATATGTACTCTGCCTCAGTTCAGCTAGCAGTGGGATATATATACACATGAATTTCAAAAATAAAATATGTACTTTCAAACCCGTTTGACACTGGGGATACAGAGGTTTGGAGAATTCTTCAAATTATGGCAAAGGTTCAGGGGAGAGCCCCCAAATATTTTCTGTTTCTTATTTTTTATGATATATCTCATGCTCATGCTCATCGCTAAGTCGTGTTCAACTCTTTGTGACCCCAGGAACTATAGCCTGCCAGGCTCCTCTGTCCATGGAGTTCTCCAGGCATGAATACTAGAGTGTGTTACCATTTTCTCCTCTAGGGGATCTTCCCAACCCAGGGATCGAACCCAAGTCTCCTGCATCGGCAGGCAGATTCTTTACCACTCAGCTGCCTGGGAAGCTTATGATATATATTTATGGCTTATTAGGATTCCACTATAATACATGCTATTATTATTCAGATTTTAATGTTATAATTTTGTTTCTAAATTTGTTATTTGTAACATTACTTTTTAAATAATGTTACAACATTTTTTATAAAGAATAATAAAAAAAATGTAAAAAACCTGGTTGGCTTACAAGATTTGTGCCAACGTTTTCTTCAGATAGACACTTTTTGCTGATTTCATATTTTAACATGTGTGGTGTTGTTTTAGACTCCAGAATGACCACAGAAACCTGAGTAAGTGGTTGACTAATCAAGAAGAAATATGGAAAGAAATGGAAGGAACGCAAGAGAAAACCGAGCTATTTTGCCAAGCTCTAGCTAGAAAGAGGTATAGCTGATCTTGCACAAAATGTGTTTCTTGGGGATATGGTTTCTGAAGGTGTGTCATGGCTCTTATAATCTTCCAATGATATTTGGAATTTACAGGGAACAATTCGAATCAATGGCCCAGTTGAACAACTCTGTGAAGCAATATGGGATTACTGAGGAAGAAGAAATAGTAACGGAATCAACACATTTGGTTGATAGATACCAGACATTATTGAGACAAATATGTGAAACTGACAAAGAGGATAAGTTACCTCCTGACGAGGACCAGAGTTTTAATGATCTTGCACATGATGTAATTCATTGGATAACAGGGATTAAAGAATCCCTTATGGTTTTGAATTCATCTGAAGGCAAAATGCCACTTGAGGAAAGAATCCATAAAATAAAGGTATAACTGTGGAAACTAAATGTCAGAGGTCAGGATGAACTCCAATTTTAAAAAGATTTACAGGAAAATTGCAAAGATTTGTTTGTTAATGGAAAATAGGATCAGTGTGGATTGGGTGAGAAATTCAGATGACTGAGCTTACAAAAGAGAAGGGCTGTGATGGATCTAAAATTACTTTAATGCATATAGAAAGGAAAGGTAAATCCTCTCTTTGTGAGAGCAGTGCCCAGTTATTATCCATCTTCACTGAGTGCAGATATGAAATAAAGACTATAAATTAGATCTGCAGCAGGTAGGAGTTTGCTAGGATGTTAAACAAATGAATGTCAGTACGTCAGAGGCATTGGCAATGTCAAAGTCAGGGCTGGAGAGGAGCTCATTTTCAGAGTGGATATGTACGGTTCCTCAAGGGTATTAGATCCTGAGTGGGTTGAGTATTTCCTGTTTTATCAGATACTAAGTGTGGAGGAAGATAATGGTCAAGTTTCAAGGGTTAGTTTGACGTTCAGAAGTAGTCAGAATTGTTTGGGATCACATCTGAAAGGTTTTCTAGAGAAGGTGAATCTGAAGTAGTGTTTCCAAGAAGAGAAGAACTTGATTGTTTAGGGCAAAAGAGCAAAATCAAAGTACAGGAAATGAAAATTAATTATGTTGTGCTGGAGAAATAGGAGCTGGCCTGTGACACGGTGCATTTTCCTATAAAAAGCTGGACACCCACTCTTAGGTATATAAAGATGTCTTGTTCAGGTTGTTACCCCAACTTTTTATTTATAAATAATGGTGCAGGTTGGACAGAGGATTTGACAGGGATTTTTTTTTTTTTACATAATTTCTTTGAGTGCAATTGAGAATGGAGAGGAGAGTAGGTAACGTGACAGATGTTTACTGAGAAGCAGTTCTATACAATGTGAAGGATATCTTTGTACTTGGGGCATATGTAAAAGTGAAAGGGAAATTTTGGAATCTACTCTACAGTTAGACTCTCTGAATGATGTTTATAAGTAAAAAGATATCATATGTAATCCCCAAGTAGTATGAATGAGATTTTAAGATCATTTTTATTTAATTTAGGAAATCATTTTACTAAAACCTGAAGGGGATGCTAAAATACAGGCCATCATGAGCCAGGCTGAGAGCAGCAAGGCTCCAGTAGTTCCAAAGACCCTCACTGATATCAAGAACCAGTGGGACAACACACTCCATTTGGCCAACACATATCTAAGGTAAAGGGCATGCCTTCACCATTTTCCTGATTTTTCATTGCACAGTGAAGCCATAACAAGTATGTTTTGTCTACTTTCTGGATGTAGATATAATATATCTGTTGGAGAGAAAGTAATGTCAGGGACAACCACAGTGTTGAGGCAGAAACAGAGACTAGTTCTCTGGATCAGATATGAAACACGCTGTCATCACTCCCTGTTTACTTTGACTGGTACATCAACCCACCATTGGTAACAAATTAACACTGTCTATCATTCCACCTTCAATAAAGTCCTTCTGTACCAAACCTCCTGCCCCCAGACAACCTCAGGGTTTACATTACTAATTTATGCTTTTAAATATATATGCTATGAGAAACATTTATAAATGTCTGAATTAAGTGGACATAATTCTGGTGAAAATTCTTAACTCCTTTCACATCAAATCAAATCATGATACATTTAATGTTTGGTGGAAACGTAAATTTCATATTTTTATAAGGAAGCAGTCAGATCAAAATTAAAATCAAGCTGTAGGAAACAGAAGCTAGTTAGTTGGCCGATATACTGCATGCTTATTTGTTTTACTTAAATGAAAAAGAAAAACATAGAATAATTATATTTAAACATAATAAAAACTGGACTAGTTAGAAATATAAATTATTAAGCATTTGTCCTCAGATCAAAGTATATAATGGAAACAATAGTTTTTTAAAGACATACTGCAACTAATTTTTATCTTGATTTCTGAGTTAAACTTAGGGCCATTTAGAATGTTACAATGCCAAAGAAGTCTCTGGGAATAATGTACAGTAGTGTTATTTTAATGCTTTTTATAATACATGTTGTATTATATGATGCAAAATGCTGTTTTGTTTTGCTGTGTCATTTCATTTATAAATTATTTTGTAAAATTTAGCCATCAGGAAAAGCTTCTACTAGAAGGCGAGAAGTATTTGCAAAGTAAGGAGGATCTGAGATTAATGCTCACAGAACTAAAAAAGAAGCAAGAAGTGGGCTTTGCTCTGCAACCTGGTTTGCAGGAGAAGAAAGCTCAATTAAAAATTTATAAGAAGTTCCTCCAGAAAGCGCAAGATTTAACATTCTTACTAGAGGAGTTAAAATCTCAAGGAAATTACCTCTTAGAGTGCACTAAAAATCCCAACTTTAGTGAAGAACCGTGGCTGGAAATCAAGCATCTACATGAGAGTCTTCTTCAACAACTGCAGGTGAAATACTCGAAACAAAACTTTAAGTGATTGTCCTCAGTATGCTTGATTATGTACTATTTGTGTATGGAAACATTTTTTGGTTCTTTTGGAAAATCTAAAGCTTTTAAAATTGATCATTTTTAGATACAAATGCTAGCTCCACAAAATGGAAGAATCAATTTGGTCAGTTTTGCTAGAGAAATCTAGTATGTATTACTTGATGAACTTGAGAACTTTCATCAAAGTTCTCCTCTTCAGGGATTGGAAGGTTTAAAATTTTTTTCCAGGCCCTCAGCAGTGAAAATGTGGAGTCCTAACCACTGGACTGCCAGGGAATTCCCTTAGGCATTTTTATGTAAGTGATAGTGTCAAAATTGTCCATGCAGCATCCATCTATCCATCCATCAGTCTATGATTGCATTCATCCATCTATCCATCCACATATCCATCCATCATCTATTGTGATAGTTGTATCCATTATTCTATACAAACTTTATCAGGTTTCTCCCTTTAGTCTTTCCACATGATCTACAATAAAAGAATTAAGAAGTAAAATGTCATTTTGTCATGAAGCATAGTATTATCTTAAGAGAATTATTTATATTCTTTGCACACTGAAAGTTGGATTCAGTGTAAGGATTGCCTGGATTAGAAATCTCACTTATACAGATAGCAGGAGTTGTGCAGAGGTGAAGATTATGCTCACTTGGCTGTAAGTTATTTAATTGCTGCTTTTCTGATCAGGTGTGGTCACCTTATTTTCTTACTCCAGGAAGAGAACTTGAAAGTGGTTTTGCTGTTGAGTTAGGATTACTTTTTCCCAACTTTGGGGTTTGATTCTTAGGAAAGGAATCTGAGGTTAGGTTGATTTCACATAGTCTCATTTCTGAGAAGGATAATTGAGGGAGCTGCTTTATTATGGATGTTTGTGATTTGGTGATATAATTTGTAGCCATTTCATTTTGTAAACCTCTGACAAGTTGTTTTCGGGAGTGAAATGAAGGCAAAGAAACGTGGGGTGGGGAACAAATAAATATCTCAACACTAAAAATTTTACTAAAGAACTCTGGATGATTTATGATCTTATTTCTATTTCAAGATGAACCCTCATAAAATAAATATTTTTGAACAATTTAATTATTTTCTGAGTGAGATAATTCAGAGATCTAATTCATACATTGTCAATGTTTTATTTTTAGGATTCTGTGCAGAAACTAGAAGGTCATGTTCAAGAACACGACTCTTACCAGCTTTGCGTCACAGACCTAAACACTGCATTGGACTGTATCGCTAAGGAATTTGTCTGTTTTTCTGATAGGCCTGTGGATGAAAGAGCAGTTGAGGAAAAACTGCAGAAACTGCAGGTATTAAGCAATATCCAGAAATGATATGCATTGCATTAAAAAAAATCAGTATTAAACACAACTTGACAAATTAGTGTACTTGATCAGAAATTCAAATGCTGAAAGAAAAGAAATAAAAAAAGAAAAAGAAATTAAGATGCTGAAAATGCTATTCAGATGACTATTGGATAAAGTCCTATCTGGTTGGTCATGAAGAGTGGGAATGTTCTTCATTAGTGAGCAAATCCATTTATAATTTGAGTTGGACAGTACTCAGCCCTCTGGACCCTCAGAGGTAATTCCACTCATGACCAGTCAGCAGCTGCTGGAGATCTCTGTCTTAGAAAACAGCGCAGTGATTCAGGAGTAACTGGGTGATCCAGGAGATAACTAGGTGCACCTAATGCAATAAGACCGAAGGGGAAATGGTTCGATTTTGCAGTCTTCATCACGGGTGGATGGGAGTTGTGTAATTTTCACCTTATTTATTTTCATACTCATGGACTACCTTAGAGTTCTCTGCAGATGGAGAGCTTTTAAAATTCCCACCCTCACCACTTCAACAACCCCTCACCTTACACAGTAAGCATTGCAGCTCTTTACCTGCATTCTCAAAACACATTCCTTGGAAGCTCACTGTTTGCACAGCCAACAAATGCAGTGTCCTCTGGAAGGAAACAGCAAAGCATGTTCTTTTCTATGCTGCTTTCACAGTCCTTTGGATATTGCATGGGGTGAGTCTTAGGAAGCACTAGTGCCTTGAGTTTGGGAATTTCTGATCTTTTTAGGAACTTGGGAATCAAGCAAGACCCCCCCCCTTTCAGAATAGCTTGACACTGTCACAAGGCTACCTCCCTCTCCCTCTTTTTTCGGCCACATGGCATGCGGGATCGTAGTTTCCAG
The DNA here is from genome assembly GCF_023091745.1 of Budorcas taxicolor. NCBI lineage: Eukaryota > Metazoa > Chordata > Mammalia > Artiodactyla > Bovidae > Budorcas > Budorcas taxicolor. Next base: position 74,444,922 of record NC_068919.1, read on the forward strand.
ACCAGGGATTGATCCTGAGCCCCCCTGTGGTGGAAACGCAGAGTCTTAACCACTGGACCACCAGGGAAATCCTACCTCCCTTTTTAACAGTGATAATTTAACAAATGTTGAGGGTTATCATGTCCAAGCCCCTGTTTGGGTGCCTCAGATACTGAGAAAAGTCAGCTATAGTTGGAAGGAATCTCAGAAACTATAAAGTTCAGATTCCTCATTTTATATATGATGAGCTAAATGACAGAGTGGGGGCTACTACTTGGGTCTTCTGACCCCACTAGACTTCTGTACTTGAGTGTCTCATAGTTATTTGTGGTTCAGCATGTCCAGAAAATAACTCGTCATCTCCTTCCTTTTCTCCATACCCCAACTCCTTCCAGTGAGCCTGCTTCTTCTCCTCTGATTCTGGATATCTACACCATCTCTCTAGGATGTGGGTCAGAAACCTGGATATCCTTTCTTAGGCTGCCCAGCCTAGAGGGACATCAAGAGTTGTCTCTTTCATCTCTGGGTTATCTCTACAATTGGTCCCTCTGCTGTTACCCCCATGACCGCTGCTTTAGAGCAGACCCTCATCTCACAGATGCCTGTGTATGTTAGATGTCTGAATAGGCTCCCTGCCTGCAGTGTCACCTCGCTGGTGCAACTTGCCCATGGCCACCTTGTATCTATCCAAAATGCAATCTGGAACTAACTCCCTTCTTCCAGCTGAAAAGGTTTCAATGACCTGTGCATATTTGTTAGCATACATCTTTCCACACTCTATTACAATTGTCTGTTTACTTCTGTGTAACTCTCACTAGGCTATAGGATTGTGAAGGGACTATATTTTACTCATCTATGTAATCTCAAAACTTGACCATATTACTTGTGTGAATGAATGAATACTTATTGTGTAGTCCATTAGAACAGTGAGTAATAAATACAGCATAGTTCACCTAGTAACTTTTAGGCTTATTCTGTTTCAGTAGTAACATCGTACCTGCTATAGTTTATCAAATTCTTTTTGAATCTGGAGATCTCAAATTAGCCTCATTCATTTAAGCATTTAGTAAGTATTGATTGAGTTCCTGCTATATTTAAGATATTGCATTTGATTGATTTAAGCTTTGCTCTGAGTTTTAAATGTTAGCACTAGATTCATATAAGCACATACTAAATGATGTTATTCTTTTTAGAGCCTTGCACAAAGTAGGCACTTATTATTTAGTGTTTTGGTTGTGTTTGATTTTAGTATTATTTACATATTAATTAGTATCTTGAACAAAATATATACTCAACAAATATGTGTTGGCCATTTCCTATGTTCTAGGAATGGGTTGTGAACATTTTCTTCATTACTTTTTATAAATGTAATCTTATAAAGTCTTCTAGTATCTTACAAAATCTGTTGGGGAATTTGATCTGGGTCACTACGTTAGTTTAAATTTTGCCCAAAGTTTCTTCTTTGTGGTATGGGTTGATATGTTTCTTACAAAGCTTCCCACTAGTGAAGTAGAATACTCTATAATTTACAAAAGTCGACTAACTCTTGTGATAATTGAACAGTGATACTTTTGTGACAACCTTTTCTCTGCTCACAGGACCTAGAGAATAGTCTCCATTTACAAGATGGCACATTAGAGAAGATTTTAACTTTAGCAAAATCCGTCAAGCAAAATACATCTTCAGCAGGACAGAAGATTATTAAAGATGATATAAAATCATTGAAGTGTAAACAAAAAGATTTGGAAAACAGACTTGAATCTGCTAAGCAGGAGATGGAAAACTGTCTCAATAGCATTCTCAAATCAAAATGCTCAACAGAAAAGAAAGCAAAGTTTCCTCTGCCAGGCAGAGAGGAGCAGGTCACTTCTGATGTACAGGAGTCCACTCAGGACTCAGCTGCAGTGGAAAAGTTGGAGGAAGACTGGGAAATCAATAAGGTTAGTACTTGTGATTGCAGCTCTGAGACATTATGTCTGCGAATGAAGAGGTGTTGTTGGGCTCTGAAGAGAGGGTCGTAAATCAAGCCTCCTGATTTCATAATTAAACCCTCAATGTGCTGGCTGTTTATGATGCTCACTTGTAAAAAGAGCCCTTAGAAAACTGTCCAGGATTTCAGCAGTGAAATATTACTGTTCATCTGTTAGAAATGTCAGTCATCAATTTAGGTTTATTATTCTCTCTGATATGTAATCAGATACAGTTTCTTGGGTCAAGAGCTCAAAAGCAAATTAGAGAAGGCAAAAGAAAATGTGCTTTACCCGTTTTCTTAGGGAAAAAAAAATCTAACAGCTCTATTTTGGTGGGTCTTTTTTTTTCTTGTTGATTTCATAATGAAATCAGAGACTGTATGGAAGGATAGCTGCCTTTCTTTATCTTCTTACATTAACCCTATACTGCAAATGTATTTTTAACTGTTGTCAGGTCATTTAGTGTGAGAATAATGACATTCAGGCTTCTGATCTTCCTGGGGAGAAGAAAGAAGAATATCGTTTTGTTTTCTTTCTAAACATCCAAATGGGTATATTTCCCTGTGGCTTTTAAAGTGCTTTCTCATAGGTGAGAGATTGAAATGGAAAACGCACAAAGAGCCATCCAATAAACTACACTTGAAAGAGTCTCCCTGTTTGGCAGCCTCTCGCAGTCCAGGGTCCATTGGGACAACAACGAAAGTTAGCCCTTTCATTGTCAGCATTTTACAGAATGTGTGATACACGGGGATGAAGAGAATCTGTACTTCTGTTGTCTTCCAAGAGCAGAAATACATGGAGGGACTTCCCTGTGCTGGTCTAGTGGTTAAGAATCCACCTGCCAGTGCAGGGGAGCACTGTTTCAATCCCTAGTCTGGGAAGATCTCACATACCTTGGGGTAACAGCCCATGCACCACAACCACTGAGCCGGTGCTCTAGAGCTGGCGAGCTGCAACTACTGAGCCCAGGACTGCAGCTATTGAAGCCCTCTTGCCCTAGAGCCTGTGCTCCACAAGAAGAGAAGTCTCTGCAATGAGAAGCCCGCCCAGCACACCAAGAGAGGAGCCACCCCTACTTCCACAACTAGAGAAGTCCCACGTGCAGCAACAAAGACCCAGTGCAGCCAGAAAAAGAGAGAAGAAACGCATGGAGGACTAGAGGAGCCAGATAGGGTTTCCTGAAATGTGAAACAAGGTCAAATGCCAATGGAACATGTCTCTGACATGAAATCCCACATGTTGAATCAAGCTAACAAAGTATGTCTTAAAAGCTTAGGGCCCTGTGATGAGACTCTTGAAGTTGTATCTGTAAAAGGAACTTTTTTAATGGTATTTAAAGAGCCGTAAAAAGTAAAAATACTTGAGTGCTTTTCTATCCTAATATGTGACATTGATAACTGGATTTGCTTAATAACTCTAAGTTTAGCTTCTCAGACCCATGTTGGCTGTAAACTACCCGAATTCAGTAGAGTATATTGAAAACTAAAGATCACAACCCAATAATAAAAATTTTTGTTTATTAAGCTTTTACTCATTCTTGAATGATGAGCTATTGATAATTTATGCTACTTCATTAGAATGCTTTTTTTTTCAGGGGCAGATGAAGGGGCTTAAGTCTTCAAATAATTTTCACAAGCCTGTACTAGAGGAAGCTAGTTTTAGTTTCTAGTAACACTTTTAACACCTTTTTTCCCCTCTATTGTAACATGAATCTTTTTTCTTTTTTTAATATGGAAAGGCATTTTATTTCAAATATAACAGTGTGTACATGTCAATTCCAAACTCCTAGTCCATCCCTACCCTCAATCCTGTCCACCTGGTAACCATAAGTTCATTCTCTACGTCTGTGAGTCTATTTCTGTTCTGTAGATAAATTCATTTGTTTCATTTTATTTTAGAGTCCACATATAAATAAATGATATATGGTTTTATCTTTCTCTGTCTAGTTACTTTATTAGTATGACAGTCTCCAGGTCTATCTATGATGCTGCAAATAGCATTATTTCATTCGTTTTTCAAAATTTATTTTAATTGGAGGCTAATTACTTTACAATATTGTAGTGATTTTTGCCATATATCGGCATGAATCAGCCATGGGTGTACATGTGTTCCCCATCCTGACCCTCCCTCCCCACCCCATCCCTCAGGGTCATCCAAGTGCACCAACCCTGAGCACCCTGTCTCATGCATCGAACCTGGACTGGCGATCTGTTTCACATATGATAATATACATGTTTCAATACTATTCTCTCAAATCGTCCCACCCTTGCCTTCTCCCACAGAGTCCAAAAGACTGTTCTTTACATCTGTGTCTCTTTTGCTGTCTCACATATAGAATCATTGTTACCATCTTTCTAAATTCCGTATATATGCGTTAGTATACTGTATTGGTGTTTTTCTTTCTAACTTACTTTACTCTGTATAATAGGCTCCAATTTCATCCACCTCATTAGAACAGATTCAAATGTATTCTTTTTAATGGCTGAGTAATATTCCATTGTGTATATGTACCGCAGCTTTCTTATCTGTTCATCTGCCAATGGACATCTAGGTTGCTTCCATGTCCTGGCTATTATAAACATGAACATTGGGGTACACGTGTCTCTTTCAATTCTGGTTTCCTCGGTGTGTATGCCCAGCAGTGGGATTGCTGGGTCATATGGCAGGTCTATTTCCAGTTTTTTAAGGAACCTCCACACTGTTCTCCATAGTGGCTGTACTAGTTTGCATTCCCACCAACAGTGTAAGAGGGTTCCCTTTTCTCCACACCCTCTCCAGCATTTATTGTTTGTAGATTTTTGGATAGCAGCCATTCTGACTGGCGTGAGATGGTACCTCATTGTGGTACCTCAATAATTTGCATTTCTCTAATAATGAATGATGTTGAGCATCTTTTCATGTATTTGTTAGCCATCTGTATGTCTTCTTTGGAGAAATGTCTGTTTAGTTCTTTGGCCCATTTTTTGATTGTTTCATTTATTTTTCTGGAACTGAGCTGCAGGAGTTGCTTGTATTTTTTGAGATTAATTCTTTGTCAGTTGCTTCGTTTGCTCTTATTTTCTCCTACTCTGAAGGCTGTCTTTTCACCTTGCTTATAGTTTCCTTCGTTGTGCAAAAGCTTTTAAGTTTAATTAGGTCCCATTTGTTTATTTTTGCATTTATTTTCGTTACTCTGGGAGGTGGGTCATAGAGGATCCTGCTGTGATTTATGTCAGAGAGTGTTTTGCCTGTGTTTTCCTCTAGGAGTTTTATAGTTTCTGGTCTTACGTTTAGATCTTTAATCCATTCTGAGTTTATTTTTGTGTAAGGTGTTAGAAAGTGTTCTAGTTTCATTCTTTTTAATGGTTGGGTAAATTAAAAGATGCTTGCTCCTTGGAAGAAAAGCTATGACCAACCTAGACAGCATATTAAAAAGCAGAGACGTTACTTTGCCAACAAAGGTTTGTCTAGTCAAAGCTGTGGTTTTTCCAGCAATCATGTATGGATGTGAGAGTTGGACCACAAAGAAAGCTGAGTGCTGAAGAATTGATGCTTTTGAACTGTGGTGTTAGAGAAGAATCTTGAGAGTTCCTTGGGCAGCACAGAGATCAAACCAGTCAATCCTAAAGGAAATCAGTCCTGAATATTCATTAGAAGGATTGAGACTGAATCTGAAGCTCCAATACTTTGGCCACCTGATGTGAAGAACTGACTCATTGGAAAAGACCCTGATGCTGGGAAAGATTGAGGGCAGGAGGAGAAGGGGATGATAGAAGATGAGACAGTTGGATGGCATCACTGACTAGATGGACATGAGTTTGAGCAAGCTCCCGGAGTTGATGATGGACAGGGAAGCCTGGCATGCTTCAGTCCATGGCGTCACAAAGAATCAGACACAACTGAGCAACTGAACTGAACATTCCATTGTGTATATGTAACACCTCTTTTTAAAAAAAAAATTTGTATTGGCACTTTGGCCACCTGATGTAAAGAGCCAATTCTTTGGGAAAGACCCGGATATTGGGAAAGACTGAATGCAAAAGAAAAAGGGGGTGACAGAGGATGAGATGGTTAGATAACATCACCGAGTCAGTGGACATGAATTTGAGCAAACTCCAGCAGATAGTGGAGTCTGATGTGCTATAGTCCATGGGGTCACGAAGAGTTGGACACAGCTTAGTAACAGAACAACAAATCTGAATTTTGTAATATTTTCTTAGCCCCAATAAAGACATGTGGACTTCATTATAGCTCAGTTGGTAAAGAATCTGCCTGCAATGCAAGAGATACCGGTTCAATTCCTGGGTCGGGAAGATCTGCTGGAGAAGGGATAGGCTACACACTCCAGTATTCTTAGGCTTCCCTTGTGGCTCAGCTGGTAAAGAATCTGCCTGCAATGTGGGAGACCCTGGGTTTGATCCCTGGATTGGGAAGATGCCCTGCAGAAGGGAAAGACTACCCAATCCAGTATTCTGGCCTGGAGAATTCCATGGACTAGCCCACTCACTCAAGGGATATTCTAGATCCAGACCTTTGGCTGACTTTTTCTTTAATATCAAAAATGTTAATACAGGCTTAGAGGCACAAGAAGTTACAAAATGCAGTCTGAAGGGTGTGGATGCTTATGATCCAAGATCATACTGTATATTTTTACAGAGGTGAATTTCTAAAATTTTTTAAATATGAAAATACAAAACTGCCTTCCATCTCCCCCTTCCTATATAATTTAAGTGGGGTTACAGATTAGGATATGATAAAAAGTGAGGTCTGAGTAATCTCTTAGGATTCTAGATAAAAAGGAAATACAGGGTAACTGATACATTCTTCTCTTATTTTTCTAAAAACTCATAAAGCAACATTATAGCTTAACCCGTATTGAATGATCTTCTTGTCCCTTCCTTCCCAAATGTCAACCTTCACGGCATAATTGCGCCTAAAAAAACCAAAACACCTTTTGTCTATGATTGCTTGTTGAATTTCTTTGTCATTGGGTATAATTTCAGTATGTCTGAATCATTTTTTGTTCTTTTTAACATTTTCTGAGTGTTTATAATTTCCATATTTAAATTAACATGGATGATCATAGACATAAAACATGCGAGGCATCCCGCTGTAGCTGAGTGACCAGAAACTCAGGGAAGTCAGTACTAGAACGAAGAGGTAGAAAGAGAGTTCATTCCTGGGGTAAATGATGTTTATTTCTGGTGTTGGTTATCCTAGTAAGTCAGTAGAAAAATTTTTGTCTTGGAACATGTAGTTAGGTCATGTGTCAACTCTGTCTTTCAAGTATATTACTTTGCTTTCTAGCCACTATGCAAATCTTGGTTCTTGCTCTAGAAGTATTATTCTCAATCTAAGATTTATTTCTATACAGGAGTGACTTACAGGGTATAAATGGTATTAACATCTAGGAGCAGCATGCATTTGAGGACATTCTTCAAAGTCCTAAAATATTAGGCTGAGGAACCTTAGAAAATTTATATCCTAACCCTGTGTTTCAGGTTAGGGAATTGACATCAGAAGGTGTTAATCAGCCAAGTTCTCATTCTAGAAGAGTTGGGATTAGAACCAGGCTCGTCTCTACCCAGCTTGATGTTTGGCTGTCTATCCCCCAATTTTATCAAATGTGTTACATGGGCTATTAATTGAAGTTTAATATGCTAATATGCTATCTGGCTCCAGTGGACCCTTTATTGAGTTCTTTTGCTTGCTTTCAGACCTTCTCTACCCTCCTTCAGCCCAGCCGAGCCCTGTTCCTGTCATTCCTAGCAGATCTCTGGTCCATACCTGCTAGATTGATTGGTCCTCAACTTCTTTCCACTTCATAAACCACTAATTGTTAATCTTGGCAATCGAAGACTAAATGAAACTCTTTTATTTTTTTCTAACGTGAATTCATCTACACATCCATTCAGTAAAACTTTCTTGAGTTGGCAATGAGGGTTCAGTGGTGAATGAAAATGGATATGGTCTCTCTTCTCATAGAGCTTCTGGTCTACAAGAGATGACATACATTAACCAACTAATTATCTGATGAGAGCCTAATTACAGGAACTAAAGGAAGAAACATGTTTCCATTATAATCTACAGTAAATGAGTCTGACTTGAACTGTAGTCAGGGAGAGCTTCTCTAAGGAAACAGTACTTAAACTGAGATCAGCAGGGGTGGATTAAGGAGTAATTTCAGTTCTAGGAAAACATTCCAAAGAAACTCACATATGTTCAAGAAGACTTAAAACAAGGGTGTTTATCATCGCATATCTAAAATAGGAAAAGTTGGAAGCATGGTAATATCCATAGTAGCCTGACAGACATACATGTTCATTCAGGCAGCAGAACTGTATAAAACCTCAAATGACTGAGTGAGATTTATATCTGACACCATGATAAACCTCAAATCATATTGCTGAATGAAGAAAATAAGTTATAAAATAATACATATGTGGTTCCAATTTTATGAGTTAAAAATACATAAAATAATATTGTATGAATATTAATATATGTAGTCAAAGTATAAAGACAAATGTGTGTGGATTTAGAATAGTGGTTAGTTCTAGGGAAGAATAGATGAAAAAGAAGTGAGGACTGGACTTTAAATTGTATTTTTAAGATGGAAAACTATATCAGTTATATCCTTGTCATGGGTAATGAGTAACCATGATATTGTATTCTTTTAAATATATTTGAAACATCTTATTGTTTATTGTTTAAAAGAAGATGTTTCAGATGAGTCTGGAAAATCAGAATAGAGCTAAAGATGAGAAGCAAAAGATGGCTGGTTACAAAAGAATCTTTCCAGGAGCCAATCAGGGCAGGTGTCTGTGTTCTAATTCTGCAGTGTGCACAAAGGAATGTTACTTTTTAAATTTAAAATGTTCCTTTGAGGAATTCTGTTGGATTTTCTGCCAAAGTGGAAACATGGCTTTTGGATTTGGTAAACAAATGGTGTTTTGGGGTGATTTCAGGTTTTTTAGGATGCTCTCTCTGACCACTGAAGGCTGAGTACAAATAGCAGGTTGTAAATGTGGCTAGTCAAGTGACCGGTCCATCAGGTAAGAGAGACCAGGGCTCTGAATTCCTAATAAACTATTGATAAGGAGTGAAGATTTCCTGGGTTTAGTGTCTATGTCTTTAGCTTAGGAGCTCTTGCCCTGCAGGTGGATTTGTTGGGGTACTAAGTAACAGTAGCCATTGGGTGACAAAGAGACAGGCTTCGCCCTCGCAGGACTTCAGTTTATGGTGTAGAAATCTGTGATGTGGCACCAACGCCCCCCCTTCTCACAGTCTTCCTGGATCTCCCTCCCTGCCCCCCATCGCATGCACAGATCCTGCCTTCCATGGAGATTAACCATAGTTCTCATGAATAAATTGTTAGAAATGGAGGAAATTGGCAAAATCATCCCAATTATTTACAGCCTTTTAGAAGAAGTGTCCTGTGCTAAGTGCCAAGCAGATATTTCAAAACCAGTAACACTGGTCAACTGAATTTTCTTACCAATCAGTATTGGTGAAGCTCCAGACGGTATCTGTTTTATTTAAATAAATCCTGATTTTATAATAGTTTCGCATTGACAGAAAACTTGCAAAGATAGTGCAGACAGTTCTCATTTATCCCTTACCCAGTTTTTCCCATTGTTAACATCATAACATTATTATCTAGGCTGTATTTTTAAGACAATTTTTTAACAATTTCTGCCATGTTTGGAGATGTGGATATATTTTATTCACAGACTTGGTACAGACTGGATGTTTACTGACATGAAAGTATATGGCAGAATTGAATGATATTTCACTTATAAAGTAACCTGAAAATGAAATCTACTACCTTAGCAAAATAATGTGAAATGTTTTAAAATTACTACTGTGGGACCTGGTATATATAAGTGCTCAACAAATGTTTGTTGAAAAAAATGAATAAATGAATTGAAATGCCATCTCTGTATATCCTATTGAGAACCTCAAGTTCTTAGAGCTTTTAGAAAAGATCAAATTACCCTCTATATAACCTGTTCTGCCATACCCAGAATTGGAATTCTTACTATTACTTGGTTTAAAGCATTACATTTTAAATGCATGAAATTTTGGCATTTCTTTCATCTCTCCACTTACTGTTTTAAACTGTAAGTGGGTACCATTGAATGCCTATTTATTAAACCAGCCCTCTGCATCATGGTGAATACTAAGTATGTGCTTTGGAACTTTTGTTTTGTTCATATCTGTTTTCTTTCTTTAAGACTGTAGCTATTCCTCAGTTATATAATTGAGAAATGATAGATCCTATACTATCTTGCAAAAAAAGTTTCATTTTTCTTGGTATTAAATATTGCGTGGAAAATACTAAATATTGTCATTAAATATTGCATGAAAAATCCACTTTGGTCATGGCAAAAATACACTTTTGAAAAGTCTTTAATGTGAGTAAATAGAAGAAACTGGAATTTTTTCATCAAGAGAAATAAAAATTATTCATTTGGAAGTTAGTCTGTTTAGCAATTAATCTTTTTATGTTTTCAGAATTCAGCTTTGGAAATGATTTTGTCAAGACAACTTTCTCTTGATGTTCAAGAAAGCATGAAAAACACTGAAGATGAGCAGAAAGTCAATGAGCTGCAAAATCAACCTTTAGAATTAGATGTTATGTTAAGAAATGAACAGTTAAAAGAGATAGAGGTATGGAAACAAGAAAAACACTGACAACATGATTGCATCATTTATCTAGTGCAATACAATATATTTTAATTACCAAAAACTTGCTTGCACAGAATGAAAAGTCTTATTTAACCTTTGCCTGATGATCAGTTTGGTAACTGTATAATTATGTACTAATCAGTAAGTTGTATAAATCTTTCCATTTAAAAAGTAGAAGAGTTTAATGAACATTAGTCTTTCTCTTTCAAAAAGTTCCTAAAAACTTACTCAGTGATAAAATTTGGAGTTTCTGGCTTGTCATTATTCCTTTTTTTAGTCATATCTATTTTTCTGCGTTTGGCGAATTCCTTTTGTTTTTCCTAATTATCAACATTATGGGATACTCCTCCTTCATTTTTATAGCTGTGTTGACATAACTGTGTTTATACATTTATGTACCTATAGCCATGGAAAGGCATCTAAAAATCCAGTACATGATCATGTTTTGAAAAATGATCCTTACAATTTTAGCCAAGTTTATGTAATAGTAAACGTGTATCCAAAAGAGGAAAAAGAGGTGATGCATGTAAATAATAAAAGCAAGATCAATCTTCTTTAGACATTATAGAACCTTTGAACATAATAGCGTGACCAGATTGCTATTAGATGTTAGACCAATGGTGAATGTTAGTTTAGATTTTAACATGACTCCAGTGTTGGGGGGGCAGGGCGGGGATCTTTTAAATGTCAGGACCTAAGTTTCTTTGGGTGCAAATGAAATATTTAAAAATCTTCTTGGAATGGAATGTATTACTGGAAGGAAAGAGCAAGGGGGAAAATAAATGAATTAATTAATCAGTGAATTAGTAAGTGTTTATTTATTGATCTCCTTTACTTGTTTTCAGGAATTATGTACCCTGTTGGAAGGAAAGAAAGCAGCCATTGAACCTCTAGAACAAAGTGAATATCTCAACAAAACAGAAACAAGTGCCTTGGTCCTCCACGATGAAAGTTATTCAGTGCAGGACTTGGATAATCTGCTTCAGGCACTTATTACTTTGAAGAAAAAAAAAGAAAGTCAATACTGTCTCCTTAAGGATTTTCAGGGACATCTCATGGCAGCTGAATCCTTGATGAAAGCCTTGTTGACAGAAAAGGAAAGTCTAAAAGTGTAAGTATAAGAATTTAGGACGTGCATTCTTTATTTCAACCGTAGGCTTCACTTCTTTGGACAGGCCCAGGGTGTTAAGAGCTTATATTGTTAAAGCATATTATGATTTTAATACTACAGTATAGAAATTAATTTCATATGGAAACCATTAAAAAATTCTTTAGTGGTTTTCTTATTTTAAAGAAACATTTATATATTCTGGGTATGTATATTAAATACAGCTTCTTAAAAAAATAAACTTTAGCCTGATGGTTATGCCTTCTTGATCAGTGTTGTTATTGTTGATAAGGTGATAACAAAGGAGTTGGATATTGTCATTTTCCTTAGTCCTAATTTTGCATAAGTACTTTACAGATTATAGAGGACTTTTGCATACATTGTTTCCTTTGCTCTTTACTCCTTTCCTGTGGTTCTGCATTTTTATGATACTCATTTTATAGATGAGCTTTCTCCATTGTCACACATTAATTGAGAGCCACAGTAAACAAGATTCTGATTTTTGTTTTAAGGAAAGAGTGTTCTTACAGACAATCTAGTCTTCTCTTTCATGAATTCAGAGCAGAATTAATTTCTTTTAATGACAGCTAACTTCATGTTGAGGTAGTAAATATTAATAAGCTTCACTTTTTCTTCTTTTGCTAGGGGACTCCTGGACAGTGCAACCTATATGGACAAAATCAAAAAATTTCTGGCATCAATAGAAAAAGAGAAAGATTCTTTAAGCAAGATGAAAATTGAATGGGAAAATTTATCAAACTGTCTGATTGACATGGATAAGAAGCTCTTGGAAAGCCAGATCAAGCTACTTGAACATGGTTGGGAGCAAGTGGAACAACTGGTTCAGAAGAAGTATTCTCAACAATCAGTGGGGCACAATGAGTTTATGTTTCTCATGAGTAAAATTCAAGACCTTGAAACTTCCCTGCAGCAGCAGCAGCAGCATCTGCAGTTAAGGCTAAACTCTCCAGAAGCCCAGGAAGGGAATCTAAGCATGGTTGCTTTGGCCACTGAACTCCATACTATAAAGCATAGGTTTTCTATGCTCAAGGGGCGAGCTGAACTTCAGATGAAGAGAATTTGGGGAGAAAAAGAAAGGAAGATTTTAGAAGATGCAATGAGTAATTTGCAGAAGCAGTTGGAAGCATTGGAACCATTAAACATGGAGGTGGAAAATCAGATCAAGAAGTGTGAAACCAGATACAAAATAAAAGAGGCTATGTTATGGGTCAAGAATCTGTTAGGTGAACTCACGCCTCCCATTTCCCTTCTCCCAGATGATGTTCTTTCACAGATCAGAAAATGCAAGGTGGTGCACGATGGCATTCTAGATAAGCAGCAGGTTGTGGAGTCCTTGGTTGAAGAGGTCAAAGATAGTATTACTAACCTCACAGCATATGAGAGCAATGATTTAAATAACCTCCTTCAGGACTTACAGAATCAATACCAAGTGCTGGTTTTAAAATCAACCCAAAGATCACAGCAATTAGAACTTAAATTGGAAGAAAGAAGCAAATTTGTTGCCATAATAGGGAAGGTTCAACTTTCACTTCAAGGAAATGAAACACTGATGATCCCCAAGACAGAAACAACCTCCACAGAAGCTGCACTAGAACAACTGTATGTTGCTTTGACCACTTCTCAGAAGGAATTGCAGGAAATTAAGAGTGTAATCTCGACACATCTTCAGGAACAAATAAGCCTCTCTAAGGATCTAAGTGTATTTGAAAGATTATTTCTAGATGATCGATTGAAAAATCTTAAGACTAGAGCCAACAGAACTCAAAGATTCATTCAAAATAAATGTAATGAAGTAGAACACAAGATAAATTTTTACAGAGAATTTCATGAAAAAATATCTGCACTTCAGAAGGAGTTTGACCATATACAGCACAAAGAAGTAAACCCAGATGTTAAAGAGGAGTTGTATCATCTTAAAAACCAAATCACTGGCATTCAATCTAGTATCCTACAAGTACTGAAACTCAAAGAAGTGTTTGACTGTATAGAACTAAAGTGGGATTGGACCCAACTTGATCAAATACAAACCCAAGTACTTGAAAAAGAACGAGAACTTGAAGGAAAAATTAAGCAGTTGAATACGTTTGTGGCAGAATACGACAAATATCAAGCATCACTAGCTAAACTGGAGGCTTTGGATTTACAAATTAAGAAAAGGGCTGAATCAGTACTAACAATGCCTAACACTCCACCAGAAAGCAGTCTGCTCAATGCTCAAATTTTGAATCAGAGAATTGGGAAAGCCATGAGCTTGTATCATGAAATTATCAAGAAATTAAGTGAAAATAAAGACTTTGATGACTTATTCAAAGAGAGAGAAATACAACAACTAAAGCTGCATGCAGAAGAAAATAATAAGTTGCGCCAGGTTCTCCAACAAAAAGTGGCCCTGCAATCCCAACTGAAAGAAATGGATGAAAAGGATTTTAAGGACAAACTGGAAAATTCTTTACATGTTTTAAATCAGATAAAATCTCAGATACAACAGCCATTACTTATAAATTTGCAAATTGAATACATTCAAAATGAAAAAGATAATTGTGAAGTGTTTCAGGAACAAGTTCAGGCAGAAATGGATAGCATTAAAGCTGTGACTGTTATTGAGAAGCAAAGTGAAGAAAATTCTTCTGAAGCTAGTGATGTGGAGGCAAAATTAAATGACATTGAAGATCTTTACATGCAGCTTAATGCAAGCATTGATTCCCGCACTGTAAGTTCTTTAATTAGGCAGTTAATGTATTTGTTTTAGTTTCATGTTTTTTAAAACATAAAAACCTGATTTTATGTTTTACTCTCATTAATATCTACTTTTCTCAAGAAATAACAGGTTCTTATGGCTGAACCACGTTGATGTTTGATAGAAATCAACACAATACTGTAAAGCAATTATCCTTCAATTAAAAATAAACACATTTAAAAAGCAGAAGTTACAGGTTCTATAAGAACATTCTACACAGGAGAATAGTCATTTTAAAGAACTTCAAAGGGCCAGTTTATAGCCCCAACTCATTCCACATCAAAATATAGTGCTCATAGTCGAAAAAGATGTTTGACACCGTTAGTTCTGTATGCCTTGTAGAATATGTTGGGCTCAGAACCAAAAAGTTTGGGTTTTTTGTTTTTTTTTTGTAGAAATAGCAGAATGTAGTGGAATAAATATGGTGTAAAGAACACAAAACAATAACTCCACATTTCTTTAGCACTTACAATGTCTAGGAAGTATGCTGAACACTTTAATCCTCACAGCAACTTTGTGAGGTGGCTGCTAATATTAGCCTCATTTTAAAACAAGGAAATTGAAGTTCAGAAACTACCATTTTCTCAAGGTCTTTCAGTAGTAACAGAACCAGGATTCATGTTGAGATCTGTCTGCTTTTAGAGAGTGGTCATCAAATTAAGGCTCGTTGGTCAATCTGCCTACAGCATCTGATTTTATAAATAAAGTCTTATTGGAACACAGCCACAGCCATGCCCATTCACTTGATGATTGTTATGGCTGCCCACCTGCTACAACATTTGGGTTGAGTAGTTGTGACAGTCTGTATGTCCTGCAAAACCTGAAATATTTAGTATGACCCATTACAAGAAAAGTTTGCTGATGCCTGTTGAAGAGCGACTGCAACAAACTCCCTCCTTTCCTGTAGTAAAAGGGTAGATAATCTTAGGCATCAGTTAAACACACTGTGCTTAACATAACTCCTTTCACTGTGTTTTCTGAATTGTCACACTGAATTTATAGAATGGGGAAGTTAACTCCCTTCTTTAATTCAGTTATTAGATAATTTATTTGAACTATTTTGCTAGGTATAAATGCTATAGAAATATAAAGTCATATGAACTCTAATATGTTCTTTAAATTGGTACTTAATAAATTTCTCCACTTGATTTTAATATGGTTCCTAGAAACACTGTACATAAATCCTCAAACTGTTATGCTTAGAGATGGACTGGAAGGGACATTTCAAGTTCCTTATTTGAACTATTTGTTATTTCAGCAAGAAGACAGAGATCTGGAGACATTAAGTCATGTGCTCAAAACTAAAGTTAATGGCAGAGACATTAATTTAGAAATGCAGCAAATCTGGGGAGGCAGTCTTTCCAGTTTTTTTTTTTTCCACAAATATTGCTTGAGGTTATATACATTAAATATATTCAGTTGTTTTATTTAATAGTCTAATACAAGAGTTCTAGACCATTAATATATATCATTGGAAATAATTCATGACATGTATTTTTAAATTTAGACTTTTTTCTTTATGAAATATTTAAAATTTAAATATGAAATAATTCTAGAAATAATTTTCTTTATGCAAAGAAAAACTTATTCATTTTAAAATATCGGTGTAATATTATCAAACTAAAAGTGAGATGCTTGCTCTTGTATGACCCAGAGACGTATTATGAATGTATCCCAGACATTCAAAAATGACAGAAATCCCCCACATTTGAAAATTTCATCACAGCATTTAATCTCCCATTCACCAGAATGTCTTGAATGATGCTTATGAAAATATGACACGCTATAATGAAGCAGTCTCCAGGGCCATGGAGATCATCTCCAATCTGGAAGCCATCATTGCGTCGCATAGAGTAGATCTTGATAATCCAGAAGAATCAGTAGAGGTGCCTCGCCGGAAACAAGAGGAACTGAAATCCACAATAGCAGGCATCCAGGACCTCACTGAGAATTTGGGGACTATATCCAGCCTGGAAGCTAAACGACAACTTGAGCGCACTTTCCAGGACTTAGTTTCTAAGCACTCAGCCTTGAGGGAGGCAGCCAAAGAAAAGGAAGCTGAAGTAGAAAGGTAGGCACTTCTTTCTAAAGGTAAGGCTTTAAGAGCAAATATAGATTATAATTAACATGTACACGTTAGAAATAATTTGGAAAATAAAAATCACTGTCTAAGGAAACCTATAGCAAATATTCTGTTGCATTTTTTATATTTTCTTAATATCAAGTGCTTAAGATGGAATGTTTATAGAAATCTGCATGTGGTGTAAAGAATAATGATAAACACCTTTGTACTGAAAGGTTCAAAGGTAAACATCATGACTTTTTAATTCCTTTGTGGACTCCTTCCCTCTCCTCTCAGAAATAACCATTATCCTGTCTTTATTGACCATGCCTTTGCTTTAAAAAATATTTTTACTATATATTTGTCTCCTATTTTCATGTATGTGTTCTCTTCTGTGACTTCATTTTTTTTTTCACACTTATCATTATGATTCTGAAGTTCATTCATGTTTTGTCTGTAGTAAAATTCACTCACCCAGGTATTGGTAGATATTTGGATTGTGGCAGTTTTTTCTAGGAAGAACGTTTTCAAATTCACTTCCCTTGGGTGTATGCTTAGGATTGTGATTACCAGGTCAAAAGTTATACACATCTTAAATTTTTAATTCTGAATGATTTTATCTATTTCTACTCAAGCCAGCAGCATATTGATATTCCAGTGGTCCCATATCCTCATCAATTCTTAATTTTTGCCAGTCTGATGGTTGAGAAATGATATTTCATTGTGGTTTTAATTTGAATCTTTATTATTGCTAATGAACTTGAGCCTCTTCTGTGAATATTTCTCCATCAAAAGTTATGAGCAGTTTTAAGACGAAGGAGCTTTCTACAAGAATTGTACCAATTTACACCTTGTTGGCAGTGTTCAAGAATACAGTTTTCCAAAGTTTAAATGTTTGGGGAACAGTCTTAATCTACCTGTTAATATTTGCATTAAAAGTCTCATGCAGATCTGATGAGGGGGAAGTAGTCAATAAGTATTTGTTGAAATATACTGAGTAGCAAAAAGAGAATTAAATTCTGTTTTTTATTAGGGGTTCAGAATACATTCTGGAAAGTTCAGAATTTATTGCACTAAATAAAGTATAATATTACTTTTTCCCCCCAACTGTGCCTCACTAGGTGTCTTGACAATTACAAATGCTATAGGAATATAAATGAGAAAATTTGCACTAACCTCAGCCAGATGGAGACCATTCTTGGGCAGTCCATGTGCCCCTTGCCAGTGTCTTACAAAGAAGCTTTGGAGCGCTTGGAACAGAGCAAGGTAACAGATACTCCACTCTTCAGTAAGACTGTGTGCAAAAATTGGCAGGAAGAGCAAGTGGAGGCATCGGGGGATATGGCTCTGTTATGACCCACAGAAATCTTTAACCTAATTCATACACTCAAGAAAATTCCTAAACCAAAAGCCATGGGGAAAATGAAGCATTGGTTCTGAGAGAGTTAATCAGTTGAGTTCACAGGACAGTCCTCTGCCCAGTAGCATACTGTCCTTATTAATCATTCTTTTGAAAGCTTTGCCTTGCTTGTTACTTTGTTGGAGATCACTGGGTCTATGACAGAGCATTTAATGCAACTATCTTAAGTACTAAATTCTGGTTACTTTTTATACTTTATTACTGAGCAATTTTAGTTTTGCATTTTTTATCTGTTGCAGTATTGTGTTTTAAGCATTTGGATGAGAACATTTTAAATCATCTGTGCTTATCATCTACCACAAAACAAACAAACACAAAGCCAAAAAACCTTAACTAATGTGTTAGTGGTAGATGCAGTAAGTGTACAAATTATTAATACCTATCTAGTAAAATATGGGCCAAAGCTATGGTCTTTCTAGTAGCCATCTATGGATGTGCAAGTTGGACCATAAGGAAGGCTGAGCACTGAAGAATTGATGCTTTCAAATTGTGGTGCTGGAGAAGACTCTTGAAATTCACTTGTACAGCAAAGCGATCAAACCAGTCCAACCCTGAATACTCATTGGAAGGACTAATGCTAAAGCTGAAGCTCCAATACTTTGGCCATCTGATGGGAAGAGCCGACTCACTGGAAAAAGGCCCTGATCCTGGGAAAGATTGAAGGCAAAAGGAGAAGAGGGCTGCAGAGGATGAGATGGTGGAATAGCATCCCCAACTCAAGAACATGAACTTGGGCAAACTCCAGGAGATGGTGAAGGACAGGGAGGCCAGGAGTGCTGAAGTCCACAGGGTTGCAAAGAGTCGGACACGACTTAGTGACTGAACAACAACAAAATATGAGACTTACGCTAAAATTTTTAAAAAATGAACTTCTAGGAATATTTACCTTGGAAGACACATGTTTACTTGGAAAATGTGATTTAAGGGTCATTATTTGTTCCCATAATTCTAAATTCACGTGCTGTATAACAATATGTTGACACTTCTCATCTGTCTCAAATTGACTTTCAAAAGGAATAAAAATGGATCACATCTTACTTATGGATGATTTAAAAACGTTAATTGTTCAAGATTGAAATAGTTTATAACTTTCAGAATAGTTCTGAATTCAGAAAAATTCTATTCATCTTTTTCTTTTCTCTCTTAAGGCCTTGGTGTCAAATCTTATATCAACCAAGGGAGAACTGATTAAACAACGACAGGTCCTCAGACACTTGAGAGCCACGTGCACGGACAGTGACAGCCTCTATTTGCTCAGAAGCACGTCGGCTCTTTGGGAGAGATGGCTAAATTTGCTGGAAGCTGCTAAAGAGTGGGAGATGTGGTGTGAAGAACTGAAGCAGGAGTGGAAATTTGTCCATGAAGAAGTAAGTGCTTATGTGCAACAATCACAACATACAGTTTACTAACATGTGTCATTTAAATTGTTTTATTATTTTCATTTTTTTTAAATTGTAAAACAAGTCCTCGATCTGTACCATTTGTTTAGATCACATATATGGAACCATGTCCATGGTTTATAGAGATCAGGTCCTAGCAAAATAATCTCCAAGATATGATTCAAGAATGATTCAAGTTCATTCATGATAGTGGCATTTTTTCAGTGTCAGATAACTTAGAAATAAGTGATGAATTGCCCATATGATCTTTAAAACGTTTATTGTGCATATAATTTCAGTTCAGTTGCTCACTCATGTCCAACTCTTTGCAACCCCATGAACCACAGCACGCCAGGCCTCTCTGTCCATCACCAACTCCTGGAGTCCACCCAAACCCATGTCCATTGAGTCGGTGATGCCAACCAACCATCTCATCCTCTGTCATCCCCTTCTCCTCTTGCCCTCAATCTTTCCCAGCATCGGGGTCTTTTCAAATGAGTCAACTCTTCACATCAGGTGGCCAAAGTATTGGAGTTTCAGCTTCAACATCAGTCCTTCCAATGAACACCCAGCCTTTAGGATGGACTGGTTGGATCTTCTTGCAGTCCAAGGGACTCTCAAGGGTCTTCTCCAACACCACAGTCCCAAACCATCAATTCTTCTGCGCTCAGCTTTCTTTATAGTCCAACTCTCACATCCATACATGACCACAGGAAAAACCAAACCATAGCCTTGACTAGACAGACCTTTGTTGACAAAGTAATGTTTCTGCTTTTTAATGTGCTGTATAGGTTGGTCATAACTTTCCTTCCAAGAAGTAAGTGTCTTTTAATTTCATGGCTGCAATCACCATCTGCAGTGATTTTGTAGCCCAGAAAAATAAAGTCAGCCACTGTTTCCCCATCTGTTCGCCATAAAATGATGGGACCAGATGCCATGATCTTAGTTTTCTGAATGTTGAGCTTATTTAAGCCAACTTTTTCACTCCTCTTTCACTTTCTTCAAGAGGCTCTTTAGTTCTTCTTCACTTTCTGCCATAAGGGTGGTGTCATCTGCATATCTGAGGTTATTGATATTTCTCCCAGCAATCTTGATTCCAGCTTGTGCTTCCTCCAGCCCAGCGTTTCTCATCATGTACTCTACATATAAGTTAAACAAGCAGGGTGACAATATACAGCCTTGACATACTCCTTTCCCAATTTGGAACCAGTCTGTTGTTCCATGTCCAGTTCTAACTGTTGCTTCCTGACCTGCATACAGGTTTCTCAAGGGGCAGGTCAGGTGGTCTGGTATTCCCATCTCCTCCAGAATTTTCCACAGTTTGTTGTGATCCACACAGTCAAAGTCTTTGGCATAGTCAATAAAGCAGAAATAGATGTTTTTCTGGAACTCTCTTACTTTTTTGATGATCCAGCAGATGTTGGCAATTTGATCTCTGGTTCCTCTGCCTTTTCTAAAACCAGCTTGAACATCTGGAAGTTCATGGTTCACATATTTCTGAAGCCTGGCTTGGAGAATTTTAAGCAGTACTTTACTAGCATGTAAGATGAGTACAATTGTGTGGTAGTTTGACCATTCTTTGGCATTGCTTTTCTTTGGGATTGGAATGAAAACTTAAACCCTCTTAAAAATAACTGTCTCTCCATCACATTAAAGGTTAGAATAAGGTAATATTCATAATAATCAACTTATTTTGAAATTAATTGCAGTTGTTAACTGTGGAAATTAACTACAGTTGTTAATTATTGACCTAAAAGTATGTAAGATGTTCTTTCCGAAGACTGTCTCAAAGAAAACCTCCATAGTATAAATTGATCACAGACGTTAATTTAACCATGGTTGAGGCCTAAGGCATCACATACATTTAGAAGGAAAATTTAAAATAGTATAAAATTATCTTTGCTGTTTTTCATTCACTTAATCATGTCATACTCTTTGTGACCCCATGGACTATAATATGCCAGGCTTCCCTGTTGTTCACTATTTCCCAGAGCTTGCTCAAACTCATGTCCATTGAGTCAGTGATGCCATCCAACCAGCTCATCCTCTGTCGTCCCCTTCTCCTCCTGCCTTCAATCTTTCCCAGAGTTGGCTCTTCACATCAGGTAGCCAAAGTATTGGAGCATCAGCTTCAGCATCAGTCCTTCCAGTGAATATTCAGGACTGATTTCCTTCAGGATTGACTAGTTTGATCTCCTTGCAGTCCAAGGGACTCTCAAGAGTCTTCTCCAACACCACATAAAATTATCTTAGGGTATTCTTTAATCTTTCTACAAAACCAGTCATAAATGAGGTACAAATCAGAACATTAAGTGAAAACTCTTCTCTCTTATGCCTGTCAAAATTCCTGCTGAATTGCTTAAAACAGAAATATAATCAATACTTGATTGGCAGTAGGTCACATTGCTTTCGGATTTAAATGTTTAGCACTGTCATATTTTTCTACCAGTCTAAGGATAGAGGAAAGTTACCTACAGAACTTAACTTGAAAGTCACTCAATCGTGTCCGACTCTTCGCGACCCCATGGACTATACAGACCAAGGAATTCTCCAGGTCAGAAGACTGGAGTGGGTAGCCGTTCTCTTCTCCAGGGGATCTTCCCAACCCAGGGATCGAACCCAGGTTTCCTGCCTCGCAGGCAGATTCTTTACCAGCTCAGCCACAAGGGAAGCCCAAACTTAAAACTTGGTCTTCTTGAAAATGAGTATCATTTTAGTGATGTTGCCTGGGTTGGATTAGTAAATAGTATCTTGAATGTGAAAACATCAAGGAGCTTTGTAAAATTGTACTTTTAGCAGGACTGCCAGCCTCCGGTTCTTTTTCATCCACAATGGCACTGTTTACTGAGGCCTTCTGTGCAATGTGTTCCCATGTGCTATGCTGAGAAGGCAGTCCAGTGGTTAGGAACATCTTGCTCTCATTGCAGAGGGCACGAGTTTGATCCCTAGTCAGGGAACTAAGATCCCACATACCACACAGCAGGGCTGGGAAAAAAAAAAAAAGGCAGTTCACACATGATGCCACTGAATTTTTGCCCTCACGAGTTACCTGTTATGACCATTTTCTAAATGGAAAAGCTGAGGCACTTAGAAATTTAAGTTGGTACAAGCCCTCTAAGCTAGTGATTAAACTGGGGCTGTGGACTGGGGCCATATCTATTTTGCCCATTGCATAATTTTGGAATCTGAATAAGGCTTTGCTCTAAATTGGCACTTAGTATTTGTTGAGGGACAGCTCTTATTCAAATCCATGTCTAAGCCAATCCTAAGCTTATTTATATTTTATTACATTATCTTTTCTTGCTCTATACGCATTAGCAATCATATTTTATCAGTACCAGGCAATCATACTCAGTAGTTATTTAGTAGTAGTTATATTTGTAGTTATTCATACATTTGACAGTATCTGCTAACAGAATGTCTTTCAAAGAGTAATGCAAACAAAATATGTTCTCCTGTACTAACAATAATAACTACTAACACTTAATAGGCACTTAATTGAACATGTGTCAGGCACAGTTCTAAGCACTTGACATGTGTTACACTTATATTTATCCTCACAAGAATCCTATGAAGTGTAGATATTTTTACTATCCTCATTTTATAGACGAAGAAAATGAGGCACAGTGAGATTAAGTTGCTCAGTTTCATAAGTGAGTGATGGAAGATTCAACTTAACAGTCCGTTTTTAACCATTAAGCTATCCGCTTAAATGATATTTACACCTACCAAATTGATATGAGTTTAAAATAGCTTTCATCCATTCAATAAAAATTATACCATCTAAATACCTGTACATGCAAGGTTCTTTTGGCATGGTTGATTTTACAAGTGACAAAATGAATTTCTGTCTTTAAAAAATACAGTCCACGGGGAGAGAGGTGGGAGGGGGGTTCAGGATGGGAAACATGTGTACACCTGTGGTGGATTCATGTTGATGTATGGCAAAACCAATACAATATTGTAAAGTAATTAGCCTATAATTAAAATAAATAAATTTATATTTTAAAAAGTACAATCCAGTATCTTTATGAAAGAAAAGTTTTGTAAATATATTTTCAAAAGTATACGTGCTTATTTAAATTTACCAATTAAAAAATAAATTTAAATTTTGATTTACTGTGTTTTCCCCCTAAAGTCTTACCTTCCTGTTTTCTTAAGCAGAGTCTGCTTAATTTAATTATTCATTCCTGGTTATTCAGGATCATCATTTTATGCTTCACTGATTGTAATGTGCTGAAATAAAGGCATGTCTTCAATAATGATGGGAGGTGTAAGGCTGTCTTCTTTCTCTTCTACCAAAGATCCCAAAGTCTTTTCCGTTTTAGTTTTAGTTCTTATTTTTGTTGCTTGCAAGTTTTCAGTCTCCTTCACTGTGTTTACTTATGAAACAGCTATAGTTCCTCCTCCCTTTCTAGACTCAACTTTATAACTGACTGAACCTAAAAGTTCTATAACCAATTTTTGTTAGACTGCTCTGTCCAAGGAAAGTCATCCAGAGGCTGCAGAATGAATGCATAATCTTTGTGGTAACTCTTTTACTAATTTAGGGTTTGCTGCATTTTGAGAAATGCATAGTCACATGACCACCAATAAATCAAGACTTCAAACATTTCCATCACCCAGAAATCTCCCTGTAGTCAGCCCTTTGTAGTCAGTCCCTTCTGTTACCTCCAGCCTGTGGCAATCAGTAATCTGTCTTGCCATTTTCAGAGTCATAAAAATGGATTCAAATGCTTTTGAGTTTGGCCTTCTTCCGCTAAGCATAGTATGTGTGAAATTCCTTCATACTGTTGCTTGTATCAATAGTTCATTTCTGAGTAATATTCTACTAGACTCACACACAACACTTTATCCATTCACAAATTGAAGAATTGCCTGGCTTTTGGATGAAAATATTGTCCTTAAAAAAAATTATTCTTCCCCCTTGCATTCTCTTCCTAATGACTTAGCAGCTTTAACAGCAGAGAGCAGAACCTGAGACAGGGGCTTGTCAGCAGGTGGTTTATTTTGGAAAGTGATCCGAGGGAACAGGAGTGGGAGATAGGAGAGCTGACCCCGGAAAGGTTAGAGCCTTTAGTCGCTTTACTCTTATTGGGTCCTGGTTGCCACAGTTGCCCGTTTATGGTTATCACTGGCCATGGAAGCACCAAGAAATGCTTGATTAATCCTAGATTATGAACATAGTTCTCTCAACCCCAGTGTGTGCTGGAAACCCTAGATGGACAGTTACCTCTGTGCACATAGCAGTTTCTTTCTTTCTGTGCCTGCTGGTTCTTTGACTGGAGCGGGGTAAAATGTAAAATGACCCAGTGGAACCCATTCCCTGGGGGAACTGCAGCTGCCTGCTTGAGAACTAGGACTTCAGTTCAACTGAATTTAGGTTTGAGGTAATGGAAAGCACAAACTCCATAACTGAGTCCTTTGGAGAGGGGCCAATCTGCACATGTACCTGTGTATTCTAGCAGTTGGAGACTCGGCTGGAACCTATGGCCCAAGTGACAGGGTGGCTTATACCACAGCCTGGCCTTGCTGCACTGCCCCCTCCACACTGGCAGCATTCTGATAGATGGATCTGAGCAACAGTCACAAGTATAGCATACACAGCTGCCAAAATCCCAAAGGGTCCATCTGGTGCTGGGCCTCGTTCTTGGCAGTAGAAGTGCAATATTGAACAACTTGATCTTTACCTTATGGAAGTGTTGGCATGCCCCAGACCATTGGTCCCTGAGAAACTTAATTGATGCTGGTGCTCTTGAATTCTCATTCTTTGGCACGTCTTACTAGGCATCCAGCTCATCATTTAAGTTAGCATGTTGTCATAAATGTAGTTGAGCTGTGTGATATTCAGTGACGTCAAGACTGCAAGATGCCTGATTCTGTTTGAGCATACAGCAGGAATGTTAACAATGCTGAAACAATGTGATAAATGTTTGCTGCAGCAGAGGAGAGGGCTAGAGGATTTGAAGAGGGAGTAAGAGGGATCTGGTTTTCTGTGTCTTTGTTTGAGTTTCAGGGCTGGTAGAACCCCAGTTTCTAGAGATTTGATTTATTAGGTTATGTATTTCTGAATTCTACATTTAGCTGTGGTTGAGAAATACATGAGCAGTCCAGTCATTTGGGCAGCATTCCCATTGGTTTAGGTGACAGGTAATGAGGACCCACTGAACTTACTTTTCTGAGTATATAGGGATTGGATGTGAAGGAAAAGAGAGAGTTATAGAAAAATTATCCAGTACTTATCCAACCTCTTCTACTTCATGGATGCAGTTTGGTGGAGCTCATTCAAGAAATTGCTTTAGTAAAGCAACTGATCCTGAAAGGAAAAAGAAATTATGAAAATATTCAATAGTATTTCCTTCAGTTCGTAACAGCAACACTTCTTTTTAACCACACATCTACATGATCAAAGCTGGGAACCACGGGATTAAAATCCTGAAGGGATAATATTCCCAGCTATAGGAAGACAGATATTACTTTGAACTGGAATTTGGCATTGGGAATCCTCTGACGAGCCAAATTATGATTCCTGAGTCCTGAAGTGGTAAGAATATATTTTACTTATTTCAGATCCTTTTTTCTTTCTTTCTTGTTAAATTAGATTGAACGAGAAGTAATTATCCTAGATAATCTTCAAGAAGAACTTCCTGAAATTTCCAAAGCGAAAGAGGCAGCCTCCACAGAGGAACTCTTGGGGCTGCTGGACTGTTTACGCCAATACGAGGAGAATGTGGAGCAGCAACAGCTGTTACTGGCCCTTCTTCTGCAGCGCATAAAAAATATCCAGAACACTCCTGAAGGCGTGGGGGCTGTGGAAAGTGTTCCTGCATCTCAAGAGATTATGTCTATGCAAGAACGATGCCACAAGTAAGATTTATGAAAAACCTACTAAGGAAGTGGGCTTGATAACTCAGGCTAAAAATTGAGAAAATATTGAATTTCTAGAATATAAAAATATTATAGAACAAGGATAGATGGTATGGCAGAATTGAGTTGCATCAACACTGATAGGTGTGAAAAGGATAGAAAAGATTAATATTAATCATAATTAAAACAAGCACACCTTCTCCATTTTGGTGTTACTGTGGGTGAATCTTTCAAAAATATTTTTTAATGTTTGCTGTTTTTCTAACTTAGCAATACATATTCATTAAAGGAAGTTTAGAGAATGTGGATAATTATGAAGATTAATATAAAAATCACCTTTAATTTTACCATTCAGTGACAGTTACTACCAATCATTCAACTTTCTTGCTATGGTTATATATATATTTTTAATTGTGATTATAGCACTATCCTGTTTTGTATTCTGCTGAGCCATCTATCAGCATATTTTGTTCAGTTTCCTATGCCACTAAATGTTCTCTGAAATATAACTATATCACCTTGTAGATATGCTATAATGTATTTAGTAGTAGTAGTAGTGTTCAGGGGTGTCCAACTCTTTGTGACCTCTTGGACTGTAGCCCACCAGGCTCCTCTGTCCATGGTATTTTCCAGGCAAGAATACTGGAGTGCCATTTCCTATTCCAGGGGATCTTTTTGACCCAGGGATCAAACCCGTGTCTCTTGCATCTTGCTCATTGACAGGTTGATCCTTTATCACTAGCGCTACCTGGGAAGCCCAATAATGTATTTATGTGAGTGTGTGTGTTAGTCACTCAGGCGTAACCAAGCCCCTAATACAGAACCTTAAAATTAAATATAATCTATTTTATTTTTGTAAAAACACTACAGTGAGTATTGTAGAAGGAAATGGCAACCCACTCCAGTATTCTTGCCTAGAGAATTCCATGGACAGAGGAGCCTGGCAGGCTACAGTCCGTGGGATTGCAGAGTAGGACACGACTGACTAAAGCTCATAGTGAGTATTATGCTAGAATTTCATTCCAGAATTAATTCATCAAGAAAGATGCCAAGAAGTAGGATCACTGGGTCAAAGGAGGTAATATGTTTGTATCTAGAAATACCAGATAGCCCTGAGGAAAGATTTTAACGACTTAAGTTCCTCCAAAAAACATGATGGCTGCATCCATAGCAAGTAGGGGCAGCTCAGATAGAAAGACCAGTGGGGTCATCTCTGACCCTATGAGCCCACTCATTCCTTCATTTGCACCTCTGGTCATATTCAGTTGAACTCAGGGATTAAATGGAAAAAAGGAGGATAGAGCTGGCAGTTGGAAGGTAAAGTGTGAGAAGAAGGTATTCTGAGATGAAAGTTTTAGAGGTTTAGAAGGTTTTTGGTGGGGTGATAGAACTTGATATATGTTTATATATGGGGTTCCCTGGTGGCTCAGACGGTAAAGAACTGCCTGCAATGCAGAAGACCCGGGTTTGATCCTTGGGTCGGAAAGATCCCATAGAGAAGGGCATGACTACCCACTCCAGTATTCTTGCCTCGAGAATTCCATGGACAGAAGAGTCTGGCGGGCTACAATCCATGGGGTCGCAAAGAGTCAGACGTGACTGAGCGACCAACACTTTCAGTTTTCATATAGTCTATAAATCTTGAAAACTGGTCATTTTCTCTCAGGAGAAAAAAGGTCTTTTGTCAGCTATATAGACATCTTGTTAATTGTTAAAATTATTGCCTAGAGAAAAACTGAAGAAAGGAATAATCTTATTTTGATGCTCTACTTTAGGCTTTTCCAGAAAGCCCAAAAAAATAAGGAATTGATGCAGAATGAAATCCAAGAAAGACATTCCTTTACAAAAGAAATAACTACTTTGAAGAATTTATTTCAACAGACCACAATCTCTTTCCAAAATATGGAATTACAAGACTGTCCAGAAAAGGCAGAACAGCTTGAGGTAAGTGAGGAATGATAGTGAATGTGGCTGATACAGGTCTGAAATCTTGGATCCAAAGTTATTAGAGTGAAGGTAATACGATGGCTAGTGTCGAGGGAACCTAGAAAAGGAAAACATGTGCAGAGGCCCTGTGGCGTGGTGTGGGCAGACCCACAGGAGATCCACATGGTTGGAGCACAGAGAGCAGATTGGGACCAGGTTGGGAATAGGCCAGTGTGGACCAAGCAACCCCTTTTCAACTACATTTCAGGTGTGTGTGATGAACAGGGCCTGTGACTACTCTTGTATAGTATGTTAAACTGCTCACTTTAGTAGGATGTAATACCTTATCTCTGATGGGGTGGAACTGTTTTTACTCAAAACATTCTGCCCCCAAGTATGTGGTGCTTTCCCCCCACCCACACACTAACCTGTTCTCAACCCTCTAGACACCTACTGGGACACCAATTCCATTCTGACACTAACTGCAAGGAGTTAGTACTGACCACCAGCTTTGGGGATCAGTCCCACAAGACTCCCCCACTTCACATGCCACTGGTAAATTCTGAATGACAGGCTATAAAGCCAGAACTTCCATGACTCCTTCCTCAGGTTTGTAAATTTGCTAGAATGGCTCAAAGAGCTCAGGGAAGCACTTTATTTGCTATTCCTGGTTTATTGTAAAGGATACAACTCAGAAACAGCCAACCAGAAGAAATGTATGGGGAGAGGGGCAGGAAACCTCCATGCCTTCTCTGGGTATACCACTCTCCCAGCACCTTGATGTGTCCATCAATCCAGAGCGACCCCAAACCGTGTTTAAGGTGACTGTAGCCACAAAATTAAAAGACGCTTGCTCCTTGGAAGAAAAGTGGAACAAATCGAGACAGCATATTAAAAAGCAGAGACATTACTTTGCTGACGAAGGTCCGTATAGTCAAAGCTATGGTTTTTCCAGTAGACATGTATGGATATGAGAGTTGGACCATAAAGAAGGCTGAATGCCGAAGAATTGATGCTTTTGAATTGTGGTGTTGGAGAAGACTCTTGAGAGTCCCTTGGACTGCAAGGAGATCCAACCAGTTAATCCTAAAGGAAATAAATCTTGAATCTTCATTAGAAGGACTGATGCTGAAGCTGAAACTCCTATACTTTGGCCACCTGATGTGAAGAACTGACTCATTAGAAAAGACCCTGATGCTGGAAAAGACTGAAGGCAGGAGAAGAAGGGGATGACAGAAGATAAGATGGCTGGATGGCATCACCGACTTGAAGGACATAAGTTCCCGCAAGCTCACGGCGATGGTAAAGGACAGGGAAGCCTGGCGTGCTGCAGTTCATGGGGTTGCAAAGAATCAGACACAACTGAGTGACTGAACAACAGCAGCCAATGGAGGCTCTGTTATATAGGCATGGTTGATTAAATCACTGACAGTTGGTGATTAACACAGTCTAGCCCTTCTCCCCTCTAGGGGTGTGGAAGTTCCAACCCTCTAATCACATGGCTGGTTCCCATGGCAACCAACCCCCTTCCTGAAGCTGTCATCCCCTACACACCCCCACCCTTCACCCACCCACCAAGGTCTTCTTATTACCATAAACTCCCTTAGGGTTGGAAAAGGCTTGTTATAAATAACAAAAGACACTCACCCCAATCCAGGAAATTCCAAAGGTTTTAGAAGCTGTGCCAGGAACTAGGGATGAAGACTAAATATATTTAGGAGAAATTGGGAGATTGGGATTGATACTCTATATAAAATAGATAACTAATGAGAATATACTGTATAACACAGGGAACTCTGCTTAATGCACTGTCGTGACCTGAATAGGAAGGAAGTCCAAAAGGGAGGGAATTTTTCTATATATATGGCTGATTTATTTTGGTATATAATAGAAACCTATACGACATTGTAAAACAACTATACTCCAATAAAAATTAATATGTAAAAACTCTAAATATATTTATTATATCACACTATCTATATATAAGTGCTTCATAGGTGGTGCAGTGGTAAAGAATCCACCTGCCAATGAAGGAAGAAAATGGCAACCCACTCCAGGATTCTTGCCTGGAGAATCCCATGGGCAGAGGAGCTTGGTGGGCTGCAGTCCATGGGGTTGTGAAAGAGTCGGACACAGCTTAGCAACTAAATATCAGTCTATACATAGGCTAAGGGTCATTTTCAGACCCATCTCTTTTCATTCCATTCAGTGGTAACAGGCAAAAGTGATGAAGCTTTGTTCAAAAGTTGCAGAGCTTTTGGTTTTCAATGAAAAAGGAAGCTTACTCTGGGTCACAGAAGCATTCTTCATGGGGAAGCCATCTTGGGGTAGCTCTGAATGAAGATCTGTACTCCCAGCGAGGTCTAGATAAACCGGGAGCACACTGTATCTGAACCCCACATTTGTCAGAATGGTGGTGTTCTCTGACTTTTCCTCTCTAGATTTGTTCTCTGCTGAGGGTTAAGAAAAGGAAAGCAGTGACATATCGGGGAGTCATTCAAAACTGTAATCATTCTTCAGTGTGGTGGCTCAATCCATTGACACAAATAATGCTACTGACTAGCTACTATAAGAAGGAAAGAAACCCCCAAAAGCCACAGGAAAGTCAAGAAGTGTTTTTCCACTTTATCTTTGGGAAACTTTCCCAAACAAATGAGTTTCTCCTTTATAATTAGTGCAGGAGAACGCAGATCAGATTCTGTTTCTAGGGCACTACCAATAGACGGTTTGTTCAGGTTTCTTTTATCTCCTAAAAACTCACATTCTTTACAGGGAACTGGAACCCTCCCTTTTGAAAGAGGTTGAGCTCCACTGGGCTGTCTAATTACCTGAAAGCAGACACTTCTGCTTCAAACACAGGGCTTTTAGTGGCCTTGAATCATTGTGATGTTAATGTAGGAAGAAGCAGAAATGGCAACAAGTTAATAATAAAAAAAAAATCTTTGAAACTTTTGCTACTAGCAGCTTTTTAGATCAAGACTGCTACTGAGATATACTTAAATCTTAGAGGTACTTTAGAAGCAGGAGATGTTGTAATGTCTTTTCAGGACAATGGTTTGACACTATGAAGAGATATCAAGTTTAATTCTTTACAGTTTAGAAAGCATCATCTAACCGAACTGAAGATCTCTCAGGCTTAATCAGCTTGTATCAATAGTGAGGTTTTGTCATGCAAAGTTTGCTCATTTAAATCATAAGGATGTGCTGGAAAGCAGCTTTCATTTTTAAAGTTAAACTTTTTCTCTGTCTGGGAGCATTTGAAACTCTCTTGATTTTTTTAGGAGCTTCAAAGCATTCTTAAGAAAGGGAAGCTAACTTTTGAGAATATTATGGAAAAACTACGAATCAAGTATTCTGAAATGTACACCATAGTCCCTGCAGAGATTGAATCCCAGGTGGAAGAATGCAGAAATGCTTTAGAAGACGTAGATGAGAAGGTAATAATGTTTGTATTCGTGGTATTATTTATGGAGGGGAAAGAATATAAAGAAGAAAATATCATTTAATATCACATTTTCATTTATCCTGATTCCAACTATGTCTGTTTTTATAGAGTTTAGTTGAGTGATAATTTTTTGTGAATTCAATACTGCTCTAAATAAGTGACAAACAGAATTAGTCTATTTATTTTTAGATGTCAAGATGCTTAGTTTTTCTTCTCTTGCACTTAAAAATAGAGTTATATATTGTCTTTTACTTGGCTTTCCTTTTTCTGGAAAGTCACTGTAAAATTTTGGACATGAATAATACTTTACCTTTAACATTTTGCAATTGCAACCAAGAGCAATAAGAATACACATTTCATAACTCACTAGGAATAGCACTTAACACACAGTGCCTTTCTGATGATGATGGTAACATAATTCTCACACAGTATTCCCAGACAAATCTTTTATACCTGAAAGTCCAGGTTGAAAGAGAGAATAGGAAATTTCCCTAGTACTTGGAGACATAAGAGATTAACAAGACAGTTAATTTTATTGTGTTATTTAAAGGCTGCCCCAATCCAATAGAGCACCGTTCAGTTTGGTCCAGAAGAATGCAGATTTTTGTATTGCTTTTTGAAGCCTAAAATACCTATAATTCAATAAGGTAGATATTAATTGCACACACAAAAAAACAGATTTCAAACTTATGACAGATTTCTTTGGAAAATTTAACCCATATAGAAAACATGTAAACTCCAAATAAATATTATAGCAAATCTTGTTTATTTGACACAGGAGATAATCTATTATGAGAAACTTCCCCAAGATTCATATATTGTTAGAAAATATATAAATGTTTTTGAGAGAAACTAAATTGGTTTTCCTGACTACTTCATGTGAAAATCCTTAACAAAGTGAATTAGTCATCAAAATTTACCTTTTAAATTTAGGGTTGAAAGTTTCATCTGTAATTTTTATATCTGTGTATGTCTGTAAACTGATTTTTATTGCATGGTATGTTTATAGGACCCATGCAGTAGACACAATACCATTCTGTGTAATTCAGATGGCTGCATACTTCACCTAATTCATGATCTCCTAGTATATGAAAATGATAAGCATTTCTGCCTGGAGAATAACTGCTTAAAATATCAGAAAGCTTCATTTCATGGTAATTTGTTAATATAGCAATAAAAAGCTAATACAGGATTAATTTTTTTCTACAAATCTTGACTATGGTATGGTCTGTGGGATAAAATCATTATATAAACTATCACTTATTATATAAATTCTAGCAACCTTATGTTGAGAAAAGAGCATAAGGCCTTGGTGTCTGATGGCTCAGGCTTCTTGTGATGAGTTCACCTACTACCTTGTTGTGTGACTTTAAGCAAGTTATTTAGCCTGAGTTTCAGTTTCTGTATCTGTATGGTATCTGCATTGGAAGGTTCAGCCTCAATGGTTGTACAAGTATAGTGGTTTTAAAAAGTGAATTAAAAGGATTATACAAAAGCATTAAATATTATCTGATTCATTGGGTTGGGAAGGTCCACTGGAGAAGGGATACGCTACCCACTCCAGTATTCTTGGGCTTCCCTGGTGGCTCAGATGGTAAAGAATCCACCCGCAATGCGAGAGACCTGGGTTCGATCCCTGGGGTGGGAAGATCCCCTGGAGAAGGGACCGGCTACCCACTCCAGTATTCTTGCCTGGAGAATCCCCATGGACTGAGGGAGCCTGACGGGCTACAGTCCACGGGGTCACAAAGAGTTGGACACGACTGAGCAACTTTCACTTCACTGGTTATTCAGTGGCTGCTTGGAGAAAGCTTTATCAACATAGTTTAAGGGGGGGGAAAAACAACCCAAGAACTCAAACTATCAGGCATTTGAAAAATGATACATTCAACATTTATTATCTTTCTGAGCACAAGTTATTTTCTTAGGTAAATCATTCCAATTAAAGAAAAATACACTGTTTAGCAGCTAGATTTCTAATTGCTAGGAAAACATATACTAGAAACATTCACATAGAAAAACTAAGCTTTTTTGCTGCAAGAAACAGCTAACTTTAGAAGTTTTTTTCACCCAAATAAATATTAAGGTGAGGATTACATTTTTTACATCAGATTAAGAATGTTTGCTTTTATTGAAAACAGATCAGTGCAGAGGATTCTCTCATAAAACGGAGAGACTGTATAATAAATAATTTTTCTCCCAGGAATTCTTTCCTATCATTTGCTCCCTTGGAGTTTATAGTTTTGCCCAGTACAGCACACAGCTGTCATACACACTGTGGATTACATTGAGCAAAATGTTGTTGGTCAGTTTTCTTTTTTTCAGGTTGGCTTTAAAAGTTCAGATCAACCCAGCTGCCATTTCCTAGTCCGCTAATCTACCCTCTTATTTTGGCAGTAGTCAGTATGGTTCGGAATTTTTCCCAGACCTTAAGAAATGCGTACAAGTAAAATTTCAAACTTGTTTGACTGCCCCTTTTAGTATTTGAACCTCTGAATAGAGTGCAGAAAACATCTCTGTTGTGTCTTTCTCACTTGTAACAGATTAGCAACGAAGTCCTGAAAAGCTCACCGTCATATACAATGAGTAGAAAAATAGACGAAATTAATAATGGGCTTCGTAATGTCGAAAAGATGCTACAGCAGAAAAGCAAAAATATTGAGAAAGCTCAAGAAATTCAAAAGGTAACTTCCTCCCTTAACTTCCTTCAGCATTTGGTGTATTCCTTGTTCATTAATCATCACAGGGGTCTTAACCCAGATTTAAGGGGCCTCCTCACTGACAGTGTCACCTGCAATGCCTTGATGGAGAAAGTTGCATTTAAGAATTGTGATGTTTCTTCCGTGGTGGGAATAGACCCAGACTGCTGAGAGCTTGTGATTGTGAACCAGCCTTTTCACAAGGGAAGAAAAGTAAGGCCTATCTTGGGAAAACTGACATATAAAAATATTTCAATAGGATATGAATAGGATTAACAGCTTGTCTTTAGACTGCCAAAGGAAAACAGAAAAAAATAAAAATTTCAAATTTATTTCCCATGCAAAATGTCTTAGGTTTTAGAATGGTATATAAACATAATATTCTGCCTCTTAACTTCTAAGTAAACTCCTGAGTGTTGGAAACATTCTGTTTTACATTTTAAGGAAATATTCTACTATGAATGGAAACTTTAAAAAATAGGGCTGAGAGAGACTTCTGGTTGTCCAGTGGCTAAGACTTTGTGCCCCCAGTGCAGGGGCCTGGGTTCAATCCCTGGTCGGGGGACTAGATCCCACACGCTGCAACTAGAAGTTCACATGTTGCAAGTAAGCAACTAAAGATCCTGCATGCCACAACAAAGACCCAGCACAGCCAAATAAATATTAAAAATAGTTACAAGAATCCATCTTAAAAGTCCTAATCACAGGGGAAAAAAATTTTGTAATTAGGTA
The DNA here is from genome assembly GCF_023091745.1 of Budorcas taxicolor. Classification (NCBI taxonomy): domain Eukaryota; kingdom Metazoa; phylum Chordata; class Mammalia; order Artiodactyla; family Bovidae; genus Budorcas; species Budorcas taxicolor. Next base: position 74,479,934 of record NC_068919.1, read on the forward strand.
TAGTGATGGATTTTTTTTGTTGTTGTTCCAAAACCCAGGATTATGGATTTTAATTAGACTTATTGTGGCAATCATTTTGCAGTAAATAGAAATAGTGACCATTGTGCTGTACACCTAAAACAAATAAAATGTTATCAGTTCTACCTCAATTTTTTTTAAGTTATCCTCGGACAAGTCTCACTTCTTATCACTCCCCTTCCGTCTATTCCCTCCCTGCAGTTAAACCTCTCCTTTGGTTTCTAATTTAATCTGATTGTGTTTCTTTTGGTAAAAAGAAGCAAATAATTATAAATATTGAAAGAAATCATTGTACCTGTTGTATGTGTTCTTCCTTAAGAAGACAGAGTGTGTATATTCTTTTAAAATAAGGTGAACAAGAATTTGCTCACAAACGATCATACCTGCCTTTGCTTTGTAGTCCCCTCTAAACCAAATAAATGTGATGTCAAGGGATAAAAAATTAAATTAAAAATAAAAATAGGTCAGAATATGGCTCGCCATTGGACAAAATCCTGGGTTCTCAATAAGCAACTTAACCAGATTTTTCCATTTCTAGAAATTATGTTCTTAGGCAGATATTAAGTAATAATTGAATATTGCCTTTGAAATTTCCTCACCCCAGACAAGTCTACATTTGAATCCAGTCTATTGGTTTCTTGAACCAAAGGCAGTTGCTACTAATACATGTGGCTAGAGTTTCCTGCCTCTGCCTTACTGTGAGTCAGAGCAGATATTTTCTTTTTATCATTTTTTTTAACATTTATAAGAATATATATACTGGTCTAAGACAGGTATTTACCCAAGCCCTTTTAAAATGTTACCTCATCACTCTGGAAAGATTAGGTTAGGGTTATGTTGACCTTGTTTGGTGTCATTCATCTCTGAAAATGCCCAGGACTTTGTGCCCCCTTACAGCTAATTTGTACTGAAATGAATACAGTTAGAGTTAAGAGCTGGAGAAGGAAATGGCAGCCCACTCCAGTGTTCTTGCCTGGAGAATCCCAGGGACGGAGGAGCCTGGTGGGCTGCTGTCCATAGGGTTGCACAGAGTTGGACATGACTGAGGCAACTTAGCATGTATGCATGCATTGGAAACGGAAATGGCAGCCCACTCCAGTGTTCTTGCCTGGAGAATCCCAGGGACGGAGGAGCCTGGTGGGCTGCCATCGATGGGGTCACGTGGAGTTGGACACGACTGAAGCGACGCAGCAGCAGCAGCAGCAGAGTTAAGAGACCTCGGAAAAAGTGTCTTCCAGTTCAGGTCACATGCTGTCGCTGGGCATAAGTGAAAAACTTTGACTGCAGTGTTGTCTCTGTCATGTTTGGGAAGCACTTACAAGTACAGACACCGTGTGAAAACTTAGAAATTAACATGTTCTTCATCCCAACTGACTTATGCTTTTCGTCTGCAGAAAATGTGGGATGAGCTTGATCTCTGGCATTCCAAGCTAAATGAGCTGGATTCTGAAGTTCAGGACATTGTTGAACAGGACCCAGGACAAGCTCAAGAATGGATGGATAAATTGATGATTCCTTTCCAGCAATATCAGCAAGTATCACAGAGGGCAGAATCTAGAACCTCACAGCTAAACAAGGTATGGCTGTAACAATACATAATAGCTACACCAAGCCAGTGATAGTAGTGAAATGGGTTTAAAACAGAAATACGTATTCAGAGGCAGCTGGTTTCCCTTGAATTGCCAGTTTTAGGACCTGAGGCTAGAGCCATACCATAGGTTCAAGTGGTCATTGAGGGGACAGATTTCGCAGCTGGAGAAACTGGTATCTCAGTCCTATAACTAAATTCTACCAACAATGAGAATGAACTTGGAAGAGAAACCTAAGCTCAAGATTGGGCCTTGATTACAGCCTTGTGGCATCCTGAGCTGAGGACCCACCTAAGCCATGCCTGGACTCATGAGCCATGGAAACTATGAGATAATAAAGTGAAGTGAAGTGGCTCAGTTGTGTCTGACTCTTTGCAACCCCATGGACAGTAGCCTACCAGGCTCCGCTGTCCATGGCATTTTCCAGGCAAGAATACTGGAGTGGGCTGCCATTTCCTTCTCCAGGGGATCTTCCCAACCCAGGGATCAAACCCGGGTCTCCTGCATTGCAGACAGACGCTTTACCGTCTGAGCCACCAGGGAAGCCCAGAATCCAAAAGTCAGACCACATAGGATTTCCCAGGCAGTCCAGTGGTTAAGACTTTGCCTTCCAGTGCAAGGGGTGTGGGTTTGATCCCTGCTCAGGGAGCAAAGATCCCACATACCTTGTGACCAAAAACCAAAATATTAAACAGAAGCAATATTGCAACAAATTCAATAAGGACTTTAAAAATGGTCCACATGAAAAAAAAAAAAAAAGCTTTAAAAATAAGCCAGAGCACACAAGGATTCTGGGTGAGAATTAGACTTCTCAAGAGGTAAGAGAGGCAGGCAAACTCAAGTGGAGAGAACCAGAAAGAGAACATCATTTGGGAACAAGACACCCCCGCACTCCCTCTAAGTAAGGATCATGGTGGATGAGTTGTACATGTGATCTAGCAAGAGCAAGGCAGGAACCTACTCTCAGAAGGACTTAGATGCTGCAGGACAAGGCCCTGTACAGGAAAACAAAATGGAAACCCAGTTTTCAGAATGGAGCATAAAATGGGAACCAGGCCAGTTGCAAAGCTAGCTTGGAACCCTTGCTGAGGCCTGTAGTGTTGGGATCCTTCCCACTTCTTCAATCCTTCCCACTTGTGGCCGGGATTCAGTTGATAGATTGAAGGATGGAAAGCTGGAGGGGGTGGACAAGTGGCCCAGCTGAGGGGCGGGGAGCCCTGTGAGGCCTGATACCACTGACTCACAGCAACCAATTCTTTATTCAAGAATCATTTGACTCAAGGAGGAGGCATCAGACTGAGTTTGGTTCTGCCTCTCTTTCACAGGCCACAATTAAGATGGAAGAATATCATGATCTTTTGAAGAGTACTGAGGCTTGGATAGAAAATACCAGTCATTTGCTGGCTGATCCTTCAGACTATGACTCTTCAAAGACACTGAGTCACCATGCTAGCACCCTTCAGGTGAGTGTTCTTTCATTGTTTCCTGGGTGTCATAGAATGTATATAATGATTAATGGCTTAGCCTGACCATCATGATGCTTTCCTCCCTGTCTTTCCTATAAAAGACAACCTTATCCTGAAGCATGCCAAATGGCAGAAGGAAGTTGGGGAGAGTGGCAGGCTCTAGATAGGGATTTTGGAGACCAGGATCTAGTTCTTTGTGTCCTCGTAAGTATGTCATGATTTTTTGAATAAGTCACTGTGTCCTCCATGGGCCATGGTTTTCCCCATTTATGAAGTGAGAATGTGGCACTGAATGGTGGTGATGGTTTTGATCATAGAATTCCAAGGCGGCTCCCAATAGTCCTGTTCCCTGGTGTACATGACCTGTATAATCCCCCTCTCTTGAGTGTGGGCAGGAGTATGAGTATGTGATGGGAGAGTCACTCTGTTGATTAAGCTACAGCATATAGATAAGTATATGGGATAGTCACTCCCATGAATACATGACTGATCATGGATCTATGATTTTAAAACTCCCTGGTAACAGACTAGAGTAAGATTCTCCTGCTAGAGTGAATAAGTAAGACCTCATACCATGAGAGGTCTTCCCAGGTGGCACTAGTAGTAAAGAACCCACCTGCCAATGCAGGAGACTTAAGAGACAAGTGTTTAATCCCTGGGTCAGGAATATCCCCTGGAGGAGGAAATGGCAGCCTACCCCAGTATTCTTGCCTGAAAAAGCCATGGACAGAGGAGACTTGTGCGCTATAGCCCATGGGGTTGCAAAGAGTTGGACTCAACTGAGCACACGTGCATAGCATAGCATACTATGAAAGGACCCTAAGGCCAGGACCCTTGGGTAGCCTCCAAAGTCAACAGCCCACAAGAAAACTAGAATCTCAGTCCTACAGCTAAATTCTACCAACAATCAGAATGAACTTGGCAGAGAAACTCACAGTCTGATGGCACCTTGATTGCAGCCTCATGGCATCCTGAGCTGAGGAGACCCACCTAAGCCTGGACTCATAAGCCATGGAAACAATGAGATAATAATTTTGTTTTATTTTAAGCTGCTAAGTTTGTGGTAATTAGTTATATAGCATTAGAAAACTAATCTGTCATTCCTTCCAGTACTGGCACGCCATGATTCTAAATTTCCTATCTCCTTGCTGGTGTTCCACAGATGCCCTGTGTTTCCATGCTAACCTACAAAGACAAAACAAATAAAAGTCTTTTGCTACTCAGGGCCATGACTGCTAGAAATCTTCTGGATGCCAAGTGTTGGCTTAAACTTTATTGTGAAGGGATATTTCCCTTCTCTCATATTATTCAGCCATGAGAAAGAATCTCTTAGGAGACGGTTTATCCTATAACAGCTTTTAGAGTAATCAGACCTCAAAGCTGATCTAGCTCCTTTTTTATATCTTCTAAGTAGCACAGTGTGTCCCTGAGTAACAGCTGACTTCATACCTCCTGGTGTTTGAGATTTGTTGCCACACTTTTTTCCCTATGGTAACAATTATAACAAAGATATTGCATTTTCACCTACTTGTTTCTTTTTACCCTTGCCTGTAATTGCTGCCCCCACCTCTTGGGTTGATGTTCCACATATCCAAAGCATGCCATCTTTCTATTTTATTTCAAATCACTTATTTATTTTTGGCTGCACCAAGAGTGGCATGTGGGATCTCAGTTCCCCAACCAAGGAATGAACCCATGTCCTCTATCCTGGAAGCTCAGAGTCTTAACCACTGAACAGCCAGGGAAGTCCTTCATCTTTTTGTTCTAAATCACCTGTATTTTTATCCTTTTCAAGAATTTTGCAAAGACGGAAGAGGGGAATGATGCTTGTTTTTTCTCAAATTCTTCTTAGGAGTTTTTTTTTTTTTAACTGTACAAGAATGAACTCACCCCGAAACAGCTGAGCTATTACTGTCTTCTTCTGACACAGTGTAAAAGTGTGGAAGTGTCTCTCAAACTGTTCAGGACACCCTTCTTTGCTGGCCTTTGTTTAGGAGCTGGAACTGAGTAGAATTTAGGTTATTTGGTGGAGAAGTAGGGACAAGGGGCCATGCAGGCTGGTACCCACAGAATGTAACCTAGTAAATCCCCAAATGGGAGATAAGTCATAAATAGTTACATATGAGTACCTCACTTTGTTCCTGTTTGGAAAATAGTTGTCCTACTGTAGAATGTTGTTGTTCTTTAGTCACTAAGTCCTGTCCAACTCTTGCAGCCCCATGGACTGTAGTCTGCCAGGCTCCTCTGTCCATGGTATTTCCCAAGCAAGAATACTGGAGTGGGTTGCCATTTCCTTCTCCAGGGGTCTTTGCAACCCAGGGATTGAACCTGGGTCTCCTGCAATATGAAGTGGATTCTTTACCACTGAGCCACCAGGAAGCCCTGTACTTCCCTTAGTAGCCTGCAGCAAAAGTAGGATTTGGAAAAGATTGGATGAGAGCCCTGAATAGGAGAGTTGGATGTTTCAAGTTTGGGGCTACATACATATACTGCTGTGCAACTCATTACTCCTAAAGTTATCCGCTTAAAACAAGAAACACTTCATATCTCACGGTTCACGTGGGTCAGAAATTCAGGCATGGCTTTACCTGAGTGCTTCTGGCTCAAGGTCTCTTAAGAGAATGCAGTCAAGGTGTCAGCCAAGGGTGTGGTCTCATTTGAAGTCTCAGTTTGGGTGAAGGAAGAGAGAGGATGCACTTCCAAGTGCATCCACGTGGTTGTTGGCAGGCCTCAGAAGATCCCCTTCCATTCGCAGACAGATAAACCTCTCTCCAAGACTGCCTCATGGTGTGGCAGCTGGCTTCCTTCACCATGAACAATCTAAAAGATACTGAAGAGCTCCCAAGACAGAAATGGTCTCTTACAATCTAATCTTGGAAGTGACAGCTCATCATTTCCACCATATCTTCTTAGAAGTGTATCAGTAAGCTCAGTCTACTTTCAAGGGAACTGATTATAAGGACATGAGTGCCAGGAGGTGGGGACTGCATGTGTGTGTGTGAGTTGCTCAGTCGTGTCCAGCTCTGTGACCCCATGAACTGTAGCCTGCCAGGCTCCTCTGTCCGTGGGGATTCTCCAAACAAGAATACTGGAGTGTGGGTAGCCATTCCCTTCTCCAGGGGATCTTCCCAATTCAAGGATCGAACCCAGGTCTCCTGCATTGCAGGCAGAGTCTTTACCACCTGAACCGCCAGGGAATCCCTATGAGCAAAGCTACTGAAAACAATGATTTACAGATCTTTGTGTGGACATGTGTTTTCACAGATTGCTGGCTCTTACAGTATTTAGCTAGATCAGAAACTGCCAAATTATTTTCCAAAATGGCTGTACCATTTTTCATTCCCACTAATGAGTTCTAATTGATTATCCTGTATTTTTGTCAGCGCTTGATATTTTCTGTCTTTTACATTTTACGCTAGTGACATGTAGTGGTATCTCATCGTGATTTAAATGGCATTTCTTTAATAACTAATGATTAATTTATTTGAGCATTTATTTGTATACTTGTCATTTGTACACTTCCTTTGTGAAGTCTGTTCAGTTTTTCTTTATTGCCCAGTTTTAAAATGGGTTGTCTGTCTTTTTATTATTGAATTATAAGAGTGATTTATACAGTATTCTAAAATCCAGTCCTTTATTAGAAATGTAATTTACAAATATTTTTTCCCAGTTTGTGGCTTGTCTTTTCATTCTCTCAATGTTATATTTCAGAGATCAAATGTTATTACTTTGATGGGGTCTAATTTATAAATATTTTTTTCATTTATGTATTATTCTTTTGTATTGTATCTAAGAAATCTTCTAACCCAAGGTCACTAGGATTTCCTCATATCTTCTAGAAATTTTATAGGTTTAACTCTTAGTATGTTATGAAGTGAGAATTACGGTTCACTTTTATTCTTCTTGGGTAGCCAATGGTTCTAGCACCACATTTTGGAAGGACTCACCCTTGAATTACTTCAGTGCTTTGTTGAAAATCAATGACCTGTCTGTCATATATGTGAGTCAGTTTCTGGACCATCTTATTCTGTTGATCCATGTGTCTATTCTTTTACCAATATGATACAACTTTGATTACTACAGCTTTGTAGTAAGTCTTGAAATCAGGGAGCTTAAATTCTTCAACTTAGTCCTTCTTTTTCAAATTTGTTTTGGCTAATCTGAATCTTTTGCATTTCCATACAAGTTATATAAGTTTTAGAATTAGCTACTGTATCTGTGCAGAGGTCTGTTGGAATTTTGAGTGGGATTGACTTAAATCTAGATCAGTTTGGTGAGAATTTACATCTTAGCCATATTTACTGTTCCTATCTAAGAACATGATGTTTCTCTATTTATTCTGGTCTTCTTTAATTTCTCTTTAAATTGTTAAATTTATACCTGTGTATTTTTTGATGCTATTGTAAATAGTATTATTGGAAAAAGCATTGGTTTTAGTTTTGGTTTCCTTAAAGTTTTCTTCTGCTGGGATTTTGAATGAAGTCAGTAACCTGGTTAATTTTAGACTTGATTCTAGTCTAGAAATGACTAGATTTCTAGTTGCATGGTCTTTCTCACGTCAGTTATTTTTTATGAAATTATCTGAAGGCAACATTATCGGGTTGAACATTTCCAACAGGTGGCTGAGATATTTTGATATCTTAAGTTTGAAAGTTAATGATTATAATTATTAAAAGGAAAAAAAGAAAAATTATAAGGAAGAGAGACTGAGAGACTTTAAAAATGGATGTTTTCCATTTTTCTTTGGTTTTATCAGCTAGAACTCTTTGGTATCAAGTTATTCAAGTCACCTCAAGCTATATAGGGTTGTCTCACAGAAGTCAGTGACTCCACGTGGTAAGGCCAAGGAGGAGACTGGCACCAGGACTGGCAAGCCACAGGACTGCCTCTTCATTTCTCATCTTGGCTTCGTTTATATATTTCTCCGAAGCCCATGTTCCCAAAATTACAAATCAGCCAACTGAATGGCTTTCCTGGCCCTAATTCCAAGTGTATAGAGGGATGGACTTACAGGTCAGGTGTTTCTGATTCTGTTAATGATGGTGGAGGAGCAGGGCTAGGTGCTGTAAGATAGCTGCTGCAAGCCCACTGAAATGGGGTAGACAGTCCATAGTCACTACTGCCACTGAGAGGAATGTTCAGTTTCACTGTTGTGCAGTTCTGTCTGACTCTTTGTGACCCCATGAACTGTACCCTGCTAGGCTTCCCTGTCCTTCACTATCTCCTGGAGTTTGCTTAAGCACATGTCCATTGAGTCAGTGATGCCATCCAACTATCTCATCCTCGGTCACCCTCTTCTCCTCCCACCCTCAATCTTTCCCAGCATCAAAGTCTTTTCCAGTGTTTTATCACGAAAGTGGAAATGAACAGGAGTTTGAAATATTGAGACAAATTCAGATTTTCTCTGATTTAATTTTTTTTAATTAAGGTATAATTCACATAAACCACTTATTAGTTTCAGGTGTCCAATAGAATTATTCAATATTTGTATGTATTGCAAAATGATCACTCACATTAAGTCTAGTTGACATCCATCACCATACATAGTTATAGAATTTTCTCTGTTTTAAATTTTGATTACCTTGTTCCAATATCTTGATGCTTCTCTCTCATTTTTCATGTTTTCCGTTATCTAGATGGCTTTGGAAGATTCAGAACAGAAGCACACTCTTTTACATTCAGTTTTTACAGATCTCGAAGACTTGTCAGCGATTTTTGAGACAGATGACTTAGCACAGTCCATACAAGAGTTAAGTCATCAAGTAGCAGCTTTACAGCAAAGAATCACAGAAAGTCTTCCACAGATTCAGCGAATGGCTGATGTAAGTTGGCACTATAAAGATGTAACTTCTTATTTTAAGTTTATATTTCATTTGGTAAATTAGAGTTAAGCTGCCAGTCAGTTCCTACAAAGACACATTGATCTGATATATATTTTTTAATTTGTTATTTTTTGAATGATACTTGACTTTGTGCCCTATAGTAAAACTACAATAAAAAATCATATCCCCATTTTCAGTTCAGAAGTGGTCTTTTAAAAGGGAGGAACCTTGGTCAAATATGCTCAGTGTTTTCTCTTTGTCAGAGAGGAGATAGTATTGATTTTAAAGCACAAATTAGCAAAGAGGGAATTAAAGCAGACAACTTCCCAAGACTTCCGTGACCTATAGCAAATATTTATTGAGGGGATGCTATATATGAGCCACTGGACTTTTAAATAATTTTATTTATTTTAGCTTGAAACGTGTGAGGCATTTATCTAAGGACGGAGTCACACAGCAAAGGCAGACGCAGTTAGTCTTAATAATTTACCTTTTACTTCTCAGTTACATTCCCTGCAATACACTTAAGTAACTTCAGAGAATCATACTTGTGAAATATTCTTATTCCAAAATTGTTAAATGTGTCTACAACTTTCCACAGAAATTACCATAAAATGCATTATATACTTTTATATACTTTCTTAAATGTAAGGTGCAGAAAATAATTTCAATATGATTGAACTTCTCATAATATGAAGACATCACTATAAATTACTATAATTACTGCTTCATTTGCTTGTAGAGTTATGTTTGTCCTGTATTGAATGGCTCTAAATTGCTATAATTTGAAACCCTTTGTCAATTTCTATGTAGTTTTTTCTATTTCCTTCATTATTAGGCATACCTTATTTTTGCTGCAGTTTATTTGCATTAAGCTCTAGAGATCTGAAGGCCCTCTTACAGTGTGAGTGGACTTTAAAATGTAGGTTTTATAGCACATGTTCTTAAATATGTGGGTTTGATAGCAAAAATTGCAGCGTTTTTACTGTAATGTTTTGGCCATGTTCTAGAGGTTGACATTGACAGGAGAATAGCCACTGGACAAATGATCTATTGTTTATGTTAACCTGAGTAGGTTATAAGGTAATTTAATGATGCTGCACATAACAACAGTTAGTTAGGGAATTGGCAAGAAAATCTGTCAATTTTCTAGCTCCTTGTGTGTTTGTTTCCCAAGGGTGACTGTATCATTCTACTTAGAGCAGTAAGAATTTTTTTTCAACATTAGACCCAGTTGTATTCAAGTGTTTGAGCACATTCCAAAGATAAATCTAAAGAGTTTGCACATAATTGACAATTTACTTAAAATTGGTTCAGATGCATTCTGCTTTTGTTCTCATAGCATAAATAATTAAATACTGGCCTCTCGAGGATCTTTAACCAGCAACTATATGCAGTGGTTTGTGGTGTTACATGCCATTACTAACAGAACAGTATTTTTACTGAAAACAATCTACTTTATCTGTGAAGCACTTTGTTCATTTTTAAGAGATACAAGTGGCAAACATGTTTTGGTTAAACATGAAAATAAATGGCAACAAATTGTGTTTTATAAAGATGATTAACATACACTGCATGAGTGTGTTATTTTATGAAATTCTAGGATGTGGTTGCCATTGAAACAGAAGTAAAATCAATGGAGAAGAGAGTTTCAAAAATCAAAGCTATCCTGTTATCCAAAGAGATATTTGACTTTTCACCTGAAGAACATCTTAAGCATGGAGAGGTAAGCATAGACCTGTTTAAAAATCTTTTCTCTTAGTACTTATTATGCTTATTTTAAAATATGTAATAATATGTGAGTAAGAGCAAGATCAAGTTGAAAATGACTATAAATATCATGTTTTAAATCCTATTCATAGTGGTCTCTGTATAAAGATCATTTTCCTGTAAGGTATTTTTTCAGTTAATTTCTTCCTAAAACTTCAGGGTTTGGCAGTTTTTCCTTCAAGTCAAACCTAAGTGTTTAATAGTCTAGGAGCTTACGCCTCCTTACTCTCTGAGTCAGGAGAACTGGGTTCCAGCCTCAGCTGCTCTGCCCCTTTGCCTTTACACGATTGGTTAATATTTCTTGGATTTGCTTTCATGACTATGCAGTGGTAATGCAGTGATTATGTTGGACAATTATAACATGTACAGAGCCTCTAGCACAGAAGCTGGGACATACTGAACAGCAGGCAGATGTTGGTTCCCCCTCAGCCTATCAGTTAAGAGCATGGACTTTGGGCTCAAGCAGCCCTGGGTTCTAATCCCAACCCTGCTTTTTTGTGGTGTGTCCCCATGTGGGTCTTCTAACTTCTGTGAACCCAATTTCCTTACCTGTTTTGATCTCTGCCTCCTAGGACAGTTATGAACATTAGAGGAAATAATGTATATGAAATGCTTAGTAAAGTGAATATGCTCTTGTAGTTTATTCACTATGTAAATCCAGATTTCTATGGACAGGATGTCATTAAAGTGAAATAGAAGTATACTTTTGAGACTTAAGAAATTTGACAGGATAGTTATCCCTTCAGTGCAGTAAGCATTTTTTGAGGGTCTGTTAGTGGGAAGCCCTGTGCTGGGTGCAGTTGCTGTGAGAGTTTGTAAGGGGGCAGTACCTACCTTACATGGCTCACTGCCTGGCGACAACACAGAAAGCAAAACAATGGTTCTACAGACAGAGGTGGGAGGGGAGAAGGAAGGAAAGGCTGTCCAAATGCGTCATGTTGTGCTGGAGGGTACTTTTGCCCCAGGCATTCTTTCCTGACACCCCCTAACTACCAGATCGCAAGTAATATTAGTTCTTTTCAACCTGAGCTAAGAAACTGTTTCAAAACTGTAAGGACAAAAGTTTAATTTTTAATTGACTTAAGAGTGGCCTTTTTGTCCCCCACTTGTGTACCATGTTTATCTAAGGTGATACTGGAAAATGTACGTGCCATGAAGAAAACCATTGCTGAAATCGTGTCTTACCAAGTGGAACTGAGGTTACCCCAGACAGGAATGAAACCTCTGCCTGTGTTTCAGCGGACAAATCGGCTTTTACAAGACATAAAACTGTTGGAAAACGTGACTCAGGAACAAAATGAATTGTTAAAGGTGAGTGGCTTATGATGACAGCCAGCCTGTTGGATGAAAATGTTCAGCAAAAGCTGGTTTTATTTTCAGTTTTAAGGGTTGAGTCGATCAAATTCCCATGACAGTAAGACACTGCCTGTGTTGATTCTTTTTGGTCTCTTCCAGTATTATTATCCAGGAGCCAGCATTGATATAACAGAGTATTTTATTGTTCAGATGGAACTAACATGATTTTTTCTTAGCTCTTACCCTTGTTCTGGTTGAAGACATTGAAGCATAGTTATGGTCTGTTTCATTCCGTTCTTTAATAATCAAAGATCTACATGGGTAAAATGCTATGGGAAGAGAGTCAACCTGCATAGTGCACTTGCAGTCACATGAGGCTGACGGACCCAACACTAATCTCTTTATACATCTCAGTTGCTTTCCTTTTAATCATTTCATTTTATTACCAACATGATGCAGGTGAAGTAGGCACTTTGCCATTTTATTTTTACACGTTAGGAGACTAGTGTCCAAAGGTTAGGTGATTTGATAAAATACCAGAGTTAACATGTGTCAGGATTAATTTATGTACAAATAAGACAAAAATTTGGGTTTCTTGCCTCCTAGTAGTATTCTTCATATTAGAGTCTCTTCTTTCTAACTGATGGCATCTTCTAGCCTCTCCCTGAGGGCTTTCTTTTTATTCTTACATTTTGATTGATCTCAAGCCAAAGAATAGATAGAAATTGCATTTTACTTTGGTTCAGTTCAGTTCAGTTCAGTCACTCAGTCGTGTCCGACTCTTTGCGACCGCATTTGGTTTGTGTTTCTAAATCAACAACCACTCCTATAGGAAAAAAGTTCCTGAAAGAGCCACGGACTTTTCAACCCTCTTGGCAGACTCCCACATTCTGCCTACTGTTGTTGATTAGGGGGTCAGGGTAGGAGAAAAAGTGATCTTTCCTTCTTCCCACTTATCCCCTGGTTATAGAAAGAAAACTGCTATCTCTTTCTCCCTCTTCAGTTTCATTCACATTTGGTGATCACTCTGTTCTCCTAAGATTTGAGGATATTGTATCTCTGGTTTGAGTCTTAGCTCACAGTCTGTCTGGCCTAGCTACTGATCTGGGTGACGTTATTTCCTAACATCCACAGGGAGAGAAAAGATCTGGCACTTAATGTACTTTTTTTTTTTAATAATATAAAGAGAAAACAAAAAGCAATGATAGAAAGTTTGATCTATTTTTCATCTTTTTGTTTTTTATTGGTCTCTCGGTTAGAGAAAGAAAATAACAGTCCTGACTATGTTTTAAAATGACTCCTTCACAAGATAAAAGGGGGAAATAGAAGAGGAAATTAGGTTTTGTACCAAGTTAGATATCAAGCTGTGCTGCTAAAATTTTCCATCTTATTGTGTTAGTGGAAATCAGATATCTTCTCAGGTATTTCAAAGCTAAGTAAACTGATAGTAATGAAAATCATAGAATATGGTGCATTTCTTTTAATTTCTAGTTAGATATTGTAAGTGCTCTCATTGTAGAAAATAAGACAAATTACTTTTGAGGGGAGTAATGGGATGTAGCTCATTACTGAGGGCTGGGAAACAGGTGTGTGCAGTGAACATAGTTATTCATTTCCAGCCTGTGGCTAAAATTATAGTTAAATGTTAAAGAAAATATAAGGGAGAATTCTGTGTTGGCCAGAAACTTTTTAATTTCAAAAGGCATTTAGTTTCATTGTGAAGCATACCAAGGAAATATCCAGACTTTCTTTTGAAGTCCATTTCTTTGACTTTCATCACACTTTGATTGTATCATTTAGCACACTGGTAGGTTCAAGCTCTTAACACCAGATTCCAGATATTGTTCTGGTCTGCCTTATTCTTCAAACTCTCAAGCCTCAACCTCTTACCATAAAAACATACATCACAGATCTCAAAGAGTACCAGGTGAGGATGTGTCTGTACCAGGAAAATCTATCATTTCTCAAATCACTTGTCCTTTCCATTCTCAGTTAGGATTGTCACCTCTTTGTGTAGAAATATGACAGGGGATATGTATTAAATGTCTTACATGACTATCAGTAATTTCATAAAACTTAGTCACTTTGTTTGCTGCTGCTGCTGCTAAGTTGCTTCAGTCATATCCAACTCTGTGCGACCCCATAGGCGGCAGCCCACCAGGCTCCCTCGCCCCTGGGATTCTCCAGGCAAGAACACTGGAGTGGGTTGCCATTTCCTTCTCCAGTGCATGAAAGTGAAAAGTGAAAGTGAAGTCGCTCAGTCATGTCCAACTCTTAGCGACCTCATGGACTGCAGCCTACCAGGCTCCTCCATCCATGGGATTTTCCAGGCAAGAGTACTGGAGTGGGCTGCCTTTGCCACTTTGTTTACATGCTGTCAAATGCTTCCCAGAATAAGCCCATTACACTGGGATAACTTAAGAGCAAATGTATGTCTAATTCAACTCCCAGCATTGCCCAAGGTGCTCTGGCATCTAGTAGAGCAAGTCGGTCAGGTGCCAGCTTTGCACATGTTGTTCTCTATGTTTAGACTATCATTCCCTATTAAAAACTGCGTAGTTGTGTATTTGATAGAATTGATTGGAGTTTGGAACAGGGATAGGTATTGAAAGGAACCCATTGGTCTAGTTGTTAGATTGTAACAGATTCTTCTTGGGGGTTTATTTTATAGATAGTCATAAAACAGACAAATGAATGCAATGAAGAAATAGAAAAATTGAAGCAGATCTTAAATAATTATCCAGCTGAATTCTCCCATGAACATATGTCAACAGACCCAGCTGCCAACCTGTCACAAGTACAGGTATGTTTCTTTCATTTCATTTGTCTCACTCATTTGTCCAGCAGTTCATTCACTTCTAAGCTGTTGGTATCTAGAAACCTTTTTGATGATACAGTTTATTTCCTACTTCTCTCTTTCAATTGAAGGTATTTGATGTATATGATTACTTTCTAGGCCTATTTCATTAAATAGGTTATTATGTAATTATCATAATGGAAGTCTCTTCAAGTGTCTTTAGCCTCAACTTGGTGCATTTGGCTGGTACCAAAGAAGCTGATATAACACACGGTATTTGGACAACCTGACTTCCCAGCTAGCATTCTGACATAGGGATGCAGGCTGGGCTTTAGAGGTAAAGACTGAATGCTGTTATAATAAAGAGTTCCATATACTAAGCAGTCTCACCATATGCCATAATTAACAATGTCCTACAGGCCCAGGTACAATGGTTTGCATGTTACCTCTCTATTGCCATCAAGTTGGTGTAGGCAAGCAGTTGCTGTGGTATTCAAAACCAGGTTATACCGCTTTCTTTCTACAAGTCATAAGGCAAATTCTTTCATGTCTAAAGTGAAGTACAGGGAAGTCTAAGATGACACAAGCTGTTAAGTGTTGGACTCAATAAGGCAGACTCAAAGTGTTAGTGATTCAGTATTAAAAAAGTGTCAAATTTCCCTTTACATTAAAAAATTCAAGAACTCCAAAGAGCTTTTGTGTATATTAAAGTTCAGAAAAGTAAATATATCTATTATTTTAAAAGAGTGATAGTAAAGCCTTAAATATTAATGGAAATTATATTTTACAGGAAAAAATATAGTGAGAAGAGTGACATTGTTTTGCATTTTTGCAAATCTAATGAGGATCTGGCTTTCTAGAAGACAGCTAGATTCTCACCTGGTTCTGCATTCAATCTTTTGAGATATATAGTTTTGTGTGAGGCATATAAAGATGATCCAACCTCTCAAAGACACATACATTGGAAGAGAAATATTTTAATAATGCTTTTGAATAATTTTGGACATCCTTTGAAACAACACTAAACTCTGACAAGTAGAATCACTCACAGGTTCATTGTGAAATGGAATTTGGAGCCATGTCAGTGAACTTTCATACTCTTACATTAAAATCCATCAGTCTGTCTTCTACTTGGAATGGATCTCCAGCCATGCATCATTTTATAACATCATGTTTGATCATTTGGAAAACACGTATTTGACTTGTTATGTAGATCCTCCAAATGATGACACATCCCAGTAGCCAATATTAAAGAATTCACATTTATTAGCATCTACAGATGTTACCTCTTCAGAAAAATCTTTATGTGTATTATATACATATGTATGTATAGTTTAACAACTGTCTTTTTTTCAAATAAAAATAGTATTCAATGAAAAAAAAAATGGATAGGTCAGTTTGAAACTTCATCACAGGAGTGCTTTTCCTCAACCATTAAACTTTGGTGTACAACAGAAGTGCTTTATGCAGGCTTCCCACTTTGTCAAACAGAGTATTAAAAATACATATTCTTTATCAAGGATATTCTTAACTGAAGTTGGCTTTTTGTACAGTTAAATTCATGATACTAAATTACTAAATTTAGTATGATGCTAAATTACTAGATATGAAGCATCTAGTAATGCTAATACAGTTGATGTTTCTGCCTTGGTTCCTACCAGACGTCAGTAGTCTTACCCAGCATTGCCGTCTCTGGGGTCGCACAGAGTCGGACACGACTGAAGCAACCTAGCAGCAGCAGCAGCAGCTTTTACTACATCACACAGTGAATGTGATGTACTGTCAACACAGTGAGAAAGGCCAGTAACATTTTGGTATTATTATGAAAATGATCTTGACCTCATAGAGTGCAGACCTCCTGGGGTTTGCAAATGCCGCTTTGAGAATGGCAGCTTTGTGCCCTTCTCTGCCTCCGTAATGCCAGTGGCTCTGGAGACTGGTCTGTTTCTCTAAGTGCTGTTCTAACGGCTGTAGTGTTATGTCTGTTGGGAGGCACTGTACCTCTGAAGTTTAGTGCTTATTGAAAAGGGACACACACCACAGCCAACTCAGACTGAATTAAGTTATCATTTCCCAAAGCAATGGCAAGAAGTTTCACTTCAGACAGAATAGGGGTATGGTGTCAGAACGTGTGCAGTAGCACTGGAGTCATGGGGGCTGGGTGTCAGAAGTCCAGGTCTGTGCTCTGTCACTGGCTGCAGCTCTGGACGAATCACCTTCTTTCTCTGGACTTCAGAACTTTCACTCATAGGTGGAGTTTCTCTGTCTCTAAAAAAAAAAAAAAGATGATTCTATCAATGTCTCTAGGATAGATGGATGGAAAGAAGAAATAAGGAAAAAAGGAATGAATGAACACAGGGTTTAAAGAATATGTTAGGAACAAAATTTCAGTACATGAATTTCTGCTAAAAAGGAGCAGGGCTGTGTTCTGATACAGCTCAGGCTTTGAATGATGCCTTTCAGAGTACTGGAGAGGAGGATGTCCAAATCCAGGATTCTATGACTCTGTAATCCTCTTAGACAGACAGTGGGCGTCTGCACTTCTACTGCCCATGTATGACATTTTATTCCCACATATCAGTCACACAAATTTTCTAACCTTATAAAGCTTGGAATCATCTCTTCATCATTCCCATAACAAATTACACTTCACAGCACCTTTATCTGCTTATTTATTCCCATATGGTAGGAAGCTTTGGCTATAAGAAAAAAAGCAAATGAATTTAGTAAAACTAAAGAAGGCTTCAAAAGTGACAATAAAAGTGTGAGATTTCTAGCCTCGTTTTCTCTCTGGTTCCCAAATGTTAGTCTGCATACAAATCTTCTGGAAGTTTGTTAAAGTGTGGTTCTTTACCCCCTGTGGATTCTGGCTGGTCGAACTATGGCCACTGAGGTGAGGCAACCCTGGCTATACCCCATGGTCACCCATGGGGCTTGTTACAGATTTCTGAGCCACCACTTGACCCCCAGCAATTGATTGACAGGGTGTCAGGTGAGGCTAAGGCATCTTAGAAGGGAGATCATAAACCATCCCTGGATCATTTAGAAACGACCGGAGGGAAGGGAACTATGCTGTACCAGGGACTAGTTCATAGCTGGGCAAGCTAGCAGCGTAGAAAAAACTTCAGGCCTTGCACCAATGCAGCAGGCTTCTGTGGCAAAGGCATCAGACATCCCAAACCAATGCAAACATTCTTTCTGCATAGGGAGAAATCGAAGATATGGAAAAGCAGATTCTGAGCTTGAACCAGAAGAAAGAAGACCTGCTGGTGGACTTGAAGGCTGCCATACTAAACCTTCACCAGCATTTACAACAAAAACAGGAAGAGTTAGAACAGGAAGCGGTGTCAGTCGGGGCATCCGAGGAGAATGCAGGGGCTGAGAAGGATGCTTCTGAGTGGAAGGTGGGTATGGCTAGAGTTAACAATGGTCCCACATTCCACAAGAGCTTTAAATTGGTAGTATTTTTCATCTGGAAAGCCTATGGCCTCTATATTTATGGCCTATAGAAAAGGAATTTCTTCAAATGGAAATACTCTGCCTGAGATAGTCACAAGTGAATATTAATTCTCAGGGTGTGTCTGTGCTGGACTCAATCCAGAATTCTTATGCCCAAGTTACCTAAGAAGGTGCTTATGAAATCCCATGGGTGGGTGGGTGGCAGCCACCCTTTGAAGTGTCTTCCTACCAAGCTGTGAGCCCATTGCAAACTCAGAAATGGGCCCAGCACCTCTCAAAGCCCACTTTGAATCTACATCAGTGAATCGCATTCTTGAATTGTTTGATGAGGGGCCACAGAAGGCAATGCAAATGAAAGGGATCTAAGATTTGACCGAGTCATGATATTTGGCTGGATGAGTTGAGAGTTGCTAAACCCAGAGGCTACTTGTGTGGGTGGGCATCCTGGATAAAGTGAGTAAAAAAATTAGCTACATAAAAAAGCAGCCGAACCGGGATCCTGATGACGTTGAACAGCAGCCCAGCCGCAGGTCTTTGTGCTGTGCCTTTCAGTTGAACAGAACGGGTTCCGTGTCCTTCCTGCCAGCACTCGAGGAAGAGGCAGAAGAGAGCTCTCTGAAGAGTGAAGTAAGGAAAATGATTTTCTCGTTCAAGTTTGTTAGAAGAGTAATCTCTAAAAGGTCAATGAGAAGATCTTAAAATGAATGGAAACATAAGGATTTTTTAAATTCGATGTAAGGGTGACTGAAGTAGTTATCTTATGTTATTAATGTTTAAGTGCATCTACACCTACTTCAGGCTGGAGTGGGATAAATGTAATTCAGACACACTTGTTGGCAGAAGGGAGAAGATGAAGCTCTTTGTCATATCCTGACTTCTGAGTACTTTCTCTGGAGTTTTGAGAGTTTGCTGTTTGGCTGGCACTCCTGGTGGCTTTATCTTTCCATATTTGAATTACTTTTGCAGTCAGACAGCACTGCCAAGGACACGAAGAATGGTGTTAGCAACTAACCCTACTATGTTACTACTCCTATCAGAACTGGTTGAATGAGACCTTCACCAGTTTTCTCATTATATCAATTTCCATTTCATACTTTAAGAACTAAAGCAGTAATGGGTCTGAGCCAAAGGGAAGAAAATTGCAGCAATTGACGGTTTTTAATGTCGCCTACGTAATGAGCAGACATTCTTCCTGCACGTTTCATAGATTGCTCAGTAACTCCACGGTCACACAGAATAGCCTGTAGTCCTTCACTATATCACTGGGACACGTGGGGCTGAGTGGTCGGATGAGGAGGAGTGAGGCTTATATACTCTGACCGTCAGACAGCTTTGTGATCTGATTCTATCTCTTCATAGCAGAGAAAATTTTGAAAATGAAGGAGGTGCTGGAGCCAAAATACGAGTACATTTCAGTATGATTCTAATTCGAGACCTGTATTTGCCTCTGAGCTGATATGTTTATAATCATTGTTTGTCTTTGACATCAGTCAAAAAAATACATGTTGTTAAAGAGCCTTTGAGATTACATTTACCAAAGCAGATGACATTCTTAAAGTGCTGTTTTAAAGGTCCCCTTTGTAGGACGTGAACTGACTCCCAACTTTAAGAATATTTTTTTGGCTTTAGGAAGAGCAACCACATTTGGACTCCTGTGATGTAGTTAGCCAAAGAAATCAATGATAAATAGCGGGGAAAGGGGAGGAGGGGGTGGAATGAAGGACTGCAATTATACTGCCTGGTAAGCTGAGTGTTACAGAAAAGAGATAAGGAGGATGCTGTTATGATGGTAGGAAATCACCTCCCTCTGCTAAAAAATTGATTGCTGTGTTAGAGTGGAGATAAGAAGGCAGAGCCGTCTTCCGGGTTCCCGTCTTTACTCTGGAAATACGACAAGGACGTGGAGGAGGACAGGGCATCCTCGTCCTCTGGAACAATCATTCAGGTAATATTGTGCGGGTCACATTTCTTGGGGGTGGGGATGGGCAGGGATACCAAGTCAAAGCAAAGACTTGTTTGAAAGTCTTTCTTGTTTGAAAGAATGTTTCAGGAGGGAATCTATATGCGTTGAAATTTTTTAAACTTCTTAGCGCTACCTTTGCACAAAGCAAAGACAGCTGAGTATTAGTTGCATTTCTTTTGTGGGCTCAGTGATAATGTTATTACTGAGTCCCTAAGTCATGTCCAACTCTTGTGACCCCGTGGACTGTAGCCCACTAGGCTCCTCTTCATGGGATTTTCCAGGCAAGAATACTGGAGTGGTTGCCACTTCTTTCTCCAGGGAGTCTTCTGATCCAGGGATCAAACCCACGTCTCCTGTATTGGCAGGTGGATTCTTTACCACTGAGCCACTAGGGAAGCCTGTAAGTACATACCTGAGGAAAACTCAAGTGAAAATCCAAACTGAAAAAAAAAAAAAAAACAGTTAAAGGAACAGCTAAAAGGTTGACCAACGTGGTTAAAGCATTTAACATGCCTCTTTTGGGGTAGCAGTTGAGGGTGAGAATTCTCTTTTTGAACAAAGTAGTGTGGAATATAAATTAATGAAATAAGTCTTTTTGCTCCTGCTTCTGCTTCATTGACTACACTGAAGGCTTTGACTCTGTGGATCACAACAAACTGTGGAAAATTCTTAAAGAGATGCAAGTACCAGAGCTTACCTGTCTCCTAAGAAATCTGTATGCAGGTCAAGTAGCAACAGTTAAAACTGGACATGGAACAATGGACTGGTTAAAAAAATTGGGAAAAGAGTATGTCAAGGCTGTATATTGTTATCCTGCTTATTTAACTTATATGCAGAGTACATCATGTGAGATGCTAGACTGGGTGAATCACAAGCTGGAATCAAGATTGCTGGGAGAAATACCAACCAACCTCATATATGCAGATGACACCACCCTAATGACAGAGTGAAGAGGAACTAAAGAGCCTCTTGTTGAGGATGAAAGAGGAGAGCGAAAAAGCTGGCTTGAAACTCAACATGGGAAAAATTAAGCTCTTGGCATCAATCCTGTCAATTCATGGCAAATAGAAGAGGATAAAGTGGAAGCAGTGACAGATTTTATTTTCATGGGTTCCAAAATCACTGCAGATGGTTGACTGCAACCATGAAATTCAAATGTGCTTGTTCTTTGGAAGGAAGCTTTGACAAACCTAGACAGCATGTTTAAAAGCAGAGACATCACTTTGCTGACAAAGGTTCTTAGAGTCAAAGCTATGGTTTTTCCAGTTGTCATGTATAGATATGAGAGTTGGACTATAAAGGCTGAGCATCAAAGAACGGATGCTTTCTAATCGTGGGGCTGGAGAAGACTCTTGAAGTGAGTCCTTTGGACAGCAGGGAGATCAAATCAATCAATGCTAAAGGAAATCAACCCTGAATATTTACTGGAAAGACTGCAGCTAAAGCTGAATACTTTGGCCATGCAAAGAACCGACTTATTGGAAAAGACCCTGATGCTAGGAAAGATTAAAGGCAAAAAGAGAAGGGAGCAGCAGAGGGTGAGATGGTTAGATAGCATCACCAACTCAGTGGACGTGAATTTGAGCAAACTGGAAAATATTGGAGGACAGACAAGTCTGGTATGCTGCAGGCCATGGGGTCACTAAGAGTCAGACTTGACTTAGTGAATGAATAACAACTTTTTGCTCCTTGTGAACTTATAAACTTCTTCAGTCTCTCAAAATAGAGGGCAAATGCACTCCCATTAGAAAGTCATTTCATGCTGATGTGAAGACGATGTTTTTTCCCTTGCTTCTAAAGGATCTCTGCATCTTTATGATCCACACTTCCCCCCTCACCTGCCTCCTGACTAGGGCTGACCCTGCCCAGCTCCCAGGCCAGCCCTTTCTTTGATAGTTGGCATGGGGACACTTATGCCAGGGTCTTCAATCTCTGCCTCTTGGTTGTGTCCTTTCCTCTCTACCTCAGAAGTGTTCAGATTTCCCTTCCCTAACAAGTTCCTTCCCCCATTGCCCTATCCCTCCCAAAGCCCAGACCATCTCTTTAGAAACTGCTCTGCCTCCACGGGTACCCTTCTCTTCATATCTGCCTAAGGACTTCCTTCCTACTCATCCATAAAGGCACTTTTCAATTCCCACTGCCTCCAAGAATCCCCTGTTCTTTCCCTTTGTTTTCCCATAGCATTCTGAACCTCAGTTATTATAATTTATCACAGTTTTATGCATCAATCTGACACAGTTTCATGAGAAGCAGGAACTTTATCTTCTACATTTTGATGCCCTGTACTGGGCTGATTATGCTACTTTGTCATTTATTTGTTTCTTTGTGGCTGTGCTAGGTCTTCCTTGCTACCCAGGCTTCTCTCTAGTTGCAGGGATTGGGGGCCACTCTGTTAGTGGTGCCCCAGCTTCTCTTGCAGAGCCCAGGCTCTGGGCACTGGTCAGTAGTTGGCAGCTCGCGGGCTCTAGAGCACAGGCTCAATAATGGTGGCGTATGGGCTTAGCTGCTCCGCAGCTTGTGGGATCTTCCTGAACTGGGGATCAAACCTGCGTCTCCGACATCGGCGGGTTGATTCTTTACCACTAAGCCACCTGGAAAGCCCTCAATATGCTACTTTAATGTGTTGAATTTCTTGATCCTGGTTTCCAGATCAATTTCATGGTGCTTCCTCTTTCATTTATGGCTAAATGTCTTTAGTTGGTGCTCCTCTTTCTTAGCTCCATTTGTAACTGAGATTTTGCCCCTTGCTATATTTATACTGCCATTGACTTCTGGATATTAATTTTCAGTTCAGTCACTCAGTTGTGTCCAACTCTGTGTGACCCCATGGACTGCAGCACGCCAGGCTTCCCTGTCCATTACCAACGCCTGGTGCTTGCCCAAACTCATGTCCTTCGAGTTGGTGATGCCATCCAACCCTCTCATCCTCTGTTGTCCCCTTCTGCCTTCAGTCTTTCCCAGCATCAGGGTCTTTTCCAACGAGTCAGTTCTTTGTATCATGTGGCCAAAGTATTGAAGTTTCAGCTTCAGCATCAGTCCTTCCAATGAGTATTAAAGAGTTGATTTCCTTTAGGATTAGCTGGTTTGATCTCCTTGGTGTCCAAGGAACTCGCAAGAGTCTTCTCCACCACCACAATTCAAAAGCATCAATTTTTCAGCGCTCAATTTTCTTTATGGTCCAACTTTCACATCCATACATGACTAATGGAAAAACCATAGCTTTGACTAGATGGACCTTTGTTGTCAAAGTAATGTCTCTCCTTTTTAATATGCTGTCTAGGTTGGTCTTAGCTTTTCTTCCAAGGAGCAAACGTCTTTGAATTTCTTGGCTGCAGTTACCATCTGCAGTGACTTTGGAGCCCAAGGAAATTAAGTCTATCACTGTTTCCATGTTTTCCCATCTATTTGCCAGGAAGTGATGGGACTGGATGCCATGATATTTGTATTTTGCATGTTGAAGTGCCCTTTTATTAGCCCTGATCCTTCTTGACCTCTAGCAGTAGCAACCCCTTCCTTCTTGAAATGCAGTGTTCCTCTGGCTTTATTAATTCTATACGTTCTTGTCTCATCTATCTGCAGCCCCTCTTCCAGCTCCTTCTCTTTATCCATCTGTCATAGTGGGCATTTCCCCCAGTGGTTTGCCGCCTTCTTTCTTCTCTGTTTTATCTCATGGCAGTTTCTCCTCTCATAAGTTTTGTAGTCGCCTCTATGCCACAGATTCCCAAATTAAATCTCTGGTTTTGATTGTTCCTGTAAATCTGTTCCACATTTCTACCATCCAAATACATTTCTCTTTTTGAATGTGTTTTCTCAAAACCATTTACCAACTTTTCTTCAAATCTTACCCTTCCTCATAGATTATGAGGATATCTGTCAGTGACACAACTGTCTTATCAGTATCTGAGACAGACTTCAGCGTCATCTCACGTGCCTCATTTATCTGGCCTTTTATGGCTACTGCTCAAGTGATGTCCATTCAGTCTTTACATCCTTCTTCTCCCATTATTTTTGTCATCATCCTATTCCAGGCAATTGTTAACTTCTTCCCTAGACTTTAAGAGGACTCTTCTAAGTGGATTTGTAGCCTCCAATCATTTATACATCTTATACTTAACTGATGGATCTTCCTAAAGCAGTTCATGTTAAATTCCAGTCTTTCCTAGATTCTGATTATCTACTGAATAAAATGCAGTGTTCTGAGCCTGGCATTCCAGACTTTTCATGATCCCAACTTACCTTCCCAGTTTTATCTAAGTTTTACCTTTAGTTCTTGGTTCATGCCTCTCTAATAGCAGTTACTGTTTTCAGTACATGGAGCTCTTAGGACTTACTAGGTGCTTTGTATATATCATCTTGTTTACTTATCACAGGAATGAGTGAGCTGGGTTGTGTTACCACTTTAAAGATGAAGCAGGTGAGGCTCAGAGAGTCCAGGTTCATCTGTGCAATATCACCCAGCTTGTAAGTAGAGCAGTCAAGATTGGTTGATTACAATATGGATACTTTTCCCACCACACTGGTCTTTTGTATAAGTTTCATTTTCCCCTTGCTTAACCTTGATTAACCTAATAAATGGATCAAAGTGTACATCCATTTAAAATGTGACACACATTGTTAAACTGTCCTCTAGAAAGATAATAATTTTATTTCTACCAGAATGCATGGAAATGCCTCTTTCCTGACCCCAAGCTAATATTGGATATTTTCAACCTTAGTTAAAAATAGCCAGTGGGTTAAGTTGCATATATTCTAAGAATGTTGTCTATCACTTCAGGTGTGAATTGGCTTTCATGTTCTTTTTTTATGAATCATGTATCCATGCCACTTGTCATTTTCTACATAGAAGTTGATGTGCTCCTTATTTATTTGTAAAAGTAATTAATACACTAAAGATGTTAACAGTTTGTGAGATGTCATCTCAATCTGTTATTTCTCTTTTAACTTAGATTATGATGTCTTTTTGTGGCACATGTTATTTATGTTGTTAATACTAACATTTTTTCCCTTTATTGTCAAGCTTTAAAAGTCCCTTCCCACTCTTAGAATGGAAACAGATTCACTCATATTTTCTTCAAGAATATGGTGTATCTTTTACATTTAAATATTAGACACAATTGGAATTCATTGTTAGCAGTGAGATAGAGATTTGGTTATGTTTTTCGTGAAGTGCCTGGATAAGATAGTTGTTCCCAAATTTTAAAGTTTCATCTTTCCTTCATTATTGAAAATAGGACTTTTATCACATAATCTTATTTAAGTTTAATTGTCATAATAATTCATTTAAATACCTAATTCTCTGGATTTCTTATGTGTTCCTCATTAACCACAGTGCTTTGGAGATTTAAGTCTTCAAATAAAGATAAACTTGAAGAAGTTGATTTTTTTCCCCTAATTAGCAGACTTTTTTCCCCTAATTAGCAGACTTTTTTCCCCTCAATGTACTTGACTAGTCTAGACATTTTTGTAAGCAGGTGATTTGTAAACTGAGCAGGTGCAGAAAGGGCTTGTATAGCTTCAGGGAAGGAACTTTTCTGAACCTCTGATTCTTTTCTTTACAGGAGGCAGCTGGGAAAATAAGCACATGTGATAGTTCCATGGCACAGGTTCTTGAACCAGACCTTCTGAACACCGAGCAAGGCCCAGAATTTTCCCTGAGCCCCAACCGAACACCAGAGGTAGGACCCTGTTGCTGATGAGCCATCTGCCAAAATCCCTGGACTAGCACCCAGAGAGGACAGGCTTTCTGTGTTAGCAATATTTTGTATCACCAAGCAAGAGGTCTTTGTGAACTTTAACACCTTCATGTGTGCTGCCACGCTGGAGAGCTGGAAGATTTGCCATCAGATGTTTACATGGAGACTAAGCATAGTACAGACTAAACATGGTTCACCACTTGCCAGGATGAACCAGCCTTTCCATTAGTATCCCCTTCTTTTTTCTGTAGATTCAACTTATGGGGGTGACAGAAGTGGAGGAGAGCAAATATTAATTAACTACCTATTACATTAAAGGCATTTGTGTTTGCTCTCTAATCCTCAGATTAAATAAGGTAGGGTAACACGCGCCATACATTTACAAAAGAAAAATCAAAATTCAGGGTGTAAAAGTACAGTTAGTGAATGGAGGAGCAAGGAGGCAGACTCAGAATATTCCAGCCTGCCTTCCTAATTTGAATATTTAGTATTTAAAGGTGTAAAACTGAGGCAGATTTGGGCTCACCAAACAAGCTGCCACCACACCATCCCAGCGGCATATTTAGTATTTGTGCAGATGCGTTTAGGTCAGGCACTTCACCTAAATCTTCCCTCTCAGCACAGTAGGCAGCACGTCACTCACATAACCTGAAGGTCCTGAGTCTGAACCTCGGAGAACGGCAGGTCCTTCACTCCGGGGCCTCTCAGGTGATAATGAACCCGCCTGCCAATTCTGGAGACGAAAGAGATGCGGGTTTGATCCTTGGGTCCAGAAGATCCCCTGGAGGAGGAAATGACAACCCACTCCAGCGTTCTTGCCTGACAAATCCTATGGACGGAAGAGCCTGGTGGGCTACAGTCTATGGGATCGCAAAGAGTCAGACACAACTGAAGCGACTTAGCAGGCTAGGCACTTTAGCCAGGCAGTTTTGCATTTTATAAAAGGGGGTGGTGTGTGCAGATATTTGTAGAATTGATGGAAAAGTATTTAAAGGTTTAGTATGTTGGCGTGAAATACTGCTACAGCCAGAAAATTCATTTGCATTTTAACTGGATCTTGGTACTCGAATCAGCGATGTGTTGTACAGAAATCAAGCACTGTCACATTCATTGGCTGAGAGGCTAACTTGAATGCCAGAATTATGTCAAAAATGTGGACTTGTAGACCCCGAGGCATAACGAAATCAGAGATTGAATCCTGGGTCTAGGATTGAATCCAGTGACGGTAGGCAGTTTGAATAACTTCTCTAAGCTTCAGTTTCCTCATCTGTACACTGGGAATAATGAACTTGTGGCATAAAATAGGAGATAGTCTTAGCACAGTAGCTTAGCTCTAGAACCCAGTAAAAGATTGGGTATTATTAATTTATATTAATGCTTTAGAGATGACATAATTCTCTAACAAGGCATATTTGTGATCATGTATTTTTAGCCCTCCAAAATATACAGTTATAAAACTTTGATTAAAATAATTTCTACTTTTTAAATTTGGGGTTATCATTTGAAGAAGATACTCAGCGGGCCAACTACTGTGGGAAAAAATGTAGACTCAGAATTAAAAGATCTTGGAACTGTGTGACCTTGGGCAAGTAATTTATGTCTGGGCCTGAGTTTCTCAGAAGCAATGTGGTGGGATGGGAGGGGTGTGAACTGATTAAACATTAAACACACTTGGGTTTCTTTGGCTATAAAAAAGGTGTGAACTGATTCCTGGCACGTTTCCCAGACAACCTTCAAATATTAAAGTTCTACTGTTACAGATAATCTTTTTGTCTTCCATTACTTTTGGATTCTTTCCAAGTTCAAATAACTAGCAAATAAAAACAAGATTAGTACTCCAGCTTCCATATTTCCTCATTAATTCAGTGAGTTAGGGGATGCAAAGAAACTCGATTTTGTCGTTTTTTTTTTTTAACATCTGTGGCAGTTGTAGGCACTTAAATAATGTTTTTGAATAAATAGGAAAGGCAGATGGTAAATCTCTTATTACAGATTAATCAATCAATCAATCACTGTTAACAGATTTTTATCTCAGGTGACAAAAAGGAGGATTGCAAAGTTGTTGCCACTGAGATATAACAATATCTGAAAAATCTGAAAACTAGGAAGCAATTAGATGACTAGAAATTGATGTCTGACAGTAAACTCACATATGAGTTGCTTTTTTAAAGATCAAAATTAAAAAAGAAAATTGAAATGGGTGAATCTAAATATGGATCCGCCTGCGTATGAGCTATAGGGAAAACACGGTACTGGGAAGACTTGCTTAGGAAGGTGATTCTTAAAGAAAACTCTGATTAAAGCAGAGGAGAAGTAGCATTTTGGCAGAAGAGGCAGGCATCTGTGAGGTAAAGAGATGGTCAAGGGGAATGAGCACAATTCAGAGGACCCTTCTGTTGAACCAGCTCTTATAATCCTCATCAGAGTGTGTGTGAAAACGAGTGGTATTTTCATATCCTGCACATTTTTGTTACCACTTACCAATTTTGTCTGCTTCTATTGTACCAAAAGTTCTGTGTTTAAACAAAATTCCATAAATATTAGGAAATAGGTACTTGAGTTGAGATAGGATATATATTTGTGAGCAACTCTCATTTCTTAGTTGGCCAAAATTATGCCTTGTTAGATGCTGAGATGTAGTTAGCAAAGCCTTATATAGAAAACATTGTCATTTCCTCATAATCAGAATGAATAAAGTGTTTATGTTGTTGTTTAGTCGCTCAGTCATGTCCGACTCTTTCGCGACCCCATGGACTGTAGCTCGCCAGTATCCTCTGTCCACATTGACAGGTGGATTCTTTACCACTGAGCCACTTGGGAAGCCCTGAATAGATATCACTAATTTGGTAGAGCAAAGCACAAATCCTTATTCCTAAAAAAATTCCTCTAGAAAGGTCAATAATGCTGTTTCAGTATTTTGGAAAAAGATGTGGGAAGCAAATATCTGTATCAGTTCATCTTTTGCCTCCAAATTGGAAGTATCTATCATATAATTACCAGAATACTTTTACTTGGTACCTGGGAGAAATTTTTCTATGGAATTCATAAACAACCTAGTTGTTTGAATATAAAAAAAACACATCACACACATCCTGCTTTCTTTATACTATACCGTAAGCACCCATTCCTTAACATGGTAATATTTTAGTATCTAGAAGCTGAAAAGTAACTTTAGAGAGTGAAGAATACAAGAAAAGTTTCCAGATTACCCTAATGAAGCTTATCACTTGACTCAAGCTATTTTTAATAGAGAAAGATAAGTAATAGCAGGGGGGAGGGAAAGCTAAAATATTTTATCATCTTAACCACTTAAGATGTTAAGTTAAAAGTGTGAGGTATTAATATGTTTTCCTTGTGTCCCCACCAGTGTGTAAAGATCTTTTTTTTTCTGTTTGAACAGAGGGCATAGCAATGTAAGCATTGCTTAATCATGTGTCACGCAACTTTAAACACTGGCCAATTCGCTGCAGTGTTTCAGACACACACACCCACATGCACACCCTCTCGCGCACACTCACCTGTCTCCTGGGACCCACCGTTTAATGAACCGCCAGCCTGTTTGTGTCCTCCCTGCCCAGGAACTCTGCGCCTGTGTTCGTGGAGATTGGCTGCTTGGAAACCTGGGGCGCCAGGTCACATGATTGTTGCTATGCCTGTGAAGGTGCCTTCTTCGTTTCTTTTTGTTTTTACTTCTTCTGCCCTTATTTTTTTGTTTTTCTTTTTAACTAGGGGAAATGCTATAAGTTTACAGGTCTTTACAAGCCCGAATCTGAATATTTTGGACTCCTAGTTTTTCACTGCTGGATTATCTTGGATTTCTCATAGGGTGCCACACCTCCCATCAAGGCTGCAGCTACTGGCCTTTCGGACAAGCAAGGAGCTTTTGAGGCCACAGTGGAGAAAGTGAGGCCCGAGCCTGCGCAAGTCCTCCATGTCTGCAAGAATCAGGTGGCTGAGCTGGAGCTGTGGCTGCACCAAGCCAACGTGGCATTTGAGCCAGAAACATTAGACGCGGACATGCAACAGGTGGTGGAACAGCAGTTGGTAGGGTGCCAGGTAAGACTGCTGGGTCTGAGTTCACGGCCTGTCTCTTTACCAGTCAGGAGTAGATGAATTTCTCTGAAAGCAACAGTCTGATTCTTCCTGTTGCTCCTACCCCTATGTTTATTTTGGCCTCAACTTTTTGTTCTCTGGATAGTTCTTTGAAATAATTTACTTAAGCAGAGTATTTGGGGAGGCAGTAGTGGAGAAGATCTTAGAATCTAGAGTATAGATCTGGTCACATTAACTGTGAACTGGAGGGAGTTACCTCTCACTTCCTTTTCCTCAAATAGGTCATCTCCTAAGACTTTGTCAGGATTAAACGAGATAAAATATCTAAATCAGTGTCTGGAGTATAAAGTATATATAAAATGCTCAGCAAATACTAGTTTTATTCATAATATTCAGTTTTTTAAATTTTCATTCATCAGAAATGAAACTGAGTATCCTGATTTGCAGAGTTACAGATACAGCAGAAAAGGGCTTTGCTGCCATTTTACTATGAATGCTCCTACTCTTGCTGGCTTGGTGGCGCTAGCAGCAAAGAACCCGCCTGCCATTGCCGGAGATGCGGGAGTCGTGGGTTCGATCCCTGGGTTGGGAAGATCCTCTGGAGGCGGAAATGGCAACCCACTCCAGTGTTCTTGCCTGGAAAATTCCATGGACAGAGGAGCCTGGTTGGCTACAGGATAGAGTGTCACAGAGAGTCAGACATGACTGAACACAGGCACCCTTGGCTGGGGAGGGGCAGGAATGTAAACTTCCTTGCCTGGAGTCATTTAGAGGAAGCTTTGCTGGCACAGCCCAAAGGTTGGGATCTCTGGATCCCTCCAGGGAGGGGCGAGACTGACATTGCTGGAGCAGAACTGAGTGTCCTCAAGAGCTCAGCCAAGGCACCGCCCTCAAAGGCACTAACACCCACCTTGGCCTGACATCTCCACCTGATTGGCTCATTCGCAGTGGTGTCCAGGGACAGGGACTTCCTCTCAGAGTGCCTCAAACCACTGGCCCATCCACAGGGAGCTCCACCCACTATGTGGGGCTGGGCATACGACCCACCTTGGCCCGAGGCTGACGCTCCTCCCCTTCCCATTCAGACCCACACTCTTACTACCTGCGGAGTCCGCCTAGTAGGACCCAGCCTGGCAAGCTGACCTCCTTCCTCGGGCAACTCAGCACCTCTCAACCCAAAAGTCAGCTCCCGAGGGTTGGATTCACTCAGATACAGGCACTACCATGTGGCCTGACTGGAAAGACGTGCAGGAGAGTCTGGAGAAGACAGTGTAAGTGGCGCAGAGCAGTCCTCCTCTAAGCTGAACCTTCGGTATTCCAGATGTTGAGACCCGGGCACTTAGGGCCTTTCAGGTGCCGTCAGCCAACTGATGGTCCTGCTGACTGGGTAGACCCCATAGTCAAGTCCTTGATCATTCCCGGAATCTGGTCCTTGGACCTCTTGTGATTTTAAAAATGTGGGGGCTGCTCAAGGAAAAGACATGACCACAAGGTGGCAGTCGCGCGCAGAGAGCATTACTTGGGCAGCGTTTAGGTGGGGTCTGGAGGGACTGGGAAGTCTGCCAGACCTTCTAGAGGCTTTGGCAAGGAGTGGAGGTGGAGCCACCACCCAGAAGGGGCGGAGACAAGGGAACTCCTAGGGGTTACGAGAAACCAGAGGGGCTGTGTGTCGAGATAATGTCAGAGAATCTGAAGGAAGCAGAGGCTGGAGTCTTTAGAGCTCCAGAGTTTGTCTTAACCATGACTAGATGTGAGGGGTCCAGTTTTGAGTCTGGCACTGGTGAAATATGAACTAATATTTCTGCTGTGACGAAATAAACAACATCTAGATCCATATACACGGGCCATCTCTGGCTCATCTATATAACACCGTGGCATATAGACTTTAACACTGAAACATAAAAAGCCTTACAGTGCTCTGTAAAAACATTAAGTTCCCAGAGGGGAAATATCCAAGGACAGGAACAAACGGATCAGTCAAGAAAAAATTATATTCCGTAACTTAATATTGAGAAGAAATGTGCAGCCTTGATTATTAAAGATGCATGAGTCAAAACAGCTGTTGTTTTCTTCCTACATTATCTTGACAAAAATTATATCATCCGGGAAAACTCTGAAGAAATAGATCCACTAATGTCTGCCTGATTGGTTCAGCATTTGGGGAAGTCAGCTGTTAGCAGATAAAATGTCCATCTTCTTTGACCTATTAATCCCATTACTTTAAATTTATCTTCTGAAAGTAACCCTAAAAGGAGAAGAATATTTATGGCTGCATTGATTACAAAAATGAAGCACCGGAAACGGTTTAAAGGCTTAACAATAAGGAGATGAAGAGAATCATAGAGTACTAATATGCAGCTATTAAAATAGATATCATGAAACATATATATGTAGACCCATGAAAATGTATACATAAAATAGCTAAGTGGACAAAAAGCACAAAATTATAGTACACTTTGTTTTCAGCCACTTTCAAATCTATAAGTACACATTGTTTAAGCTTAAAAGAGTCTTATGCAAGGATATAAGTAGTTTACTTGGATGAGAAATTATAACTATGTTATTGAAAATTTGTTTTAAGGGTTTAAGTTTCTCTCAAAGAATTAAACTTGTTCTTAGCACACATGACTTTAACACAAGCAGTCCCAGTGTTAGAATGTGTCTGATTCTACATTCTGCTGCTGCTACACTCGTGTGCCCAGCCAGCTGGCATGACTCTTGCGGCTCCATAGCTCAAGGAGAGAGCAAACTTGATCCCTTGAGGAGGAAAACAATGATGATGACTTACTGGGAAACTTACTTCATCCTCCTGATTTATTTTTAGACACTGGTGTTAAGTTGACCAGTGGTATCAATGACTAAGTGTTTTAGGTTCCAAGTTATGTCTTCCTGTAATCATCTTCTGATATTTGGGGAGCTTATTTGGCTTGAGAAAGACAAGAAAAGAGCAAAGGAAAGAATTTTCCAAGGGTTCTGTGGAAGTATTTTTTTAAATTACTACTCAACACTTGGATTGCAACAGAAAAAGTTTAGGAATAAGGTGGGAAGTAATAATAGTAGGCACAGACTACATATCAAGCACTGGCCAGAGTATATGGATTTAACTCTAGCTTCCCAATGTGACCCTGGAGGTAAGTTCTGTTATTATCCCCATCTTACAGATAACTAGAGGTACACCCATGCAACGTAAAGTGCCCAGATTTTCCCAGCTATGAAGTTCTAGTTCTAGTATCTGTGGTCCTAACCACTATGCTGTACTGGATGTGTTCAGCTCTGTTTTCTAAGGGGAATATAGCATCACTTGTTTTAGATTGTGATACAACCAATTTAGTTTATTTATTCACACCCAATTTGGAGTTGGTTTGGCTGAACCCCTACTGAAACACATAGGAATTACGTGGAAGTTGTTTTTTTTCTCCCCCCACAAAGTCCCTATCAACCTGTGTTTCTGGAACTTCTTACATACACTTAGGTGTAGAGACAGTGAATCTAACTTATTTTGGAGTGTAACGCTTGTTTGAGACCAAAACTATGATTAATGAAATGATTTTATTTCCTAGGCTATGCTAACAGAGATTGAGCACAAGGTGGCCTCTCTGTTAGAGAACTGCAAAGATCAGGGCCTGGGAGACAGTGGAGCCACTCAACAGGAGGCTGAAGCACTTTCCTTGAAACTGAAAACTGTGAAATGCAATTTGGAAAAAGTCCAAATGATGCTTCAGGAGAAATACAGTGAGGACCAGGTAAAATATGACTATGTGTGGACGTGTATGTATATGTAAATACAGGCATATCTATCAGGAAGGGACTCTGGGTGCAGGGAAGGAAACAACTACAGAGGAATTACAGTAAGTGAAAAAGAACTGTGCCTCTTAAAACTTTAAGGGATGGGCTCCCTGGCTTTTGTCATTGGTTTCATTTTGCTGTGTAGTTTTCTCATCTAGGTTGTTGTTAGTGATCGTGTTGCTTTGATTAGGGTTGGTTTGACTGGGTTGGTTGTTGTTCTTGCTGATAATGAGATCTATGCAACTTTTCATCATAAATTTTAAAGGCACTTCGTATTTGAAAGGAACTGTGTAATCATGGTTGACTAGAAAAATGAAGCCTTTATAGACATGCTTAAAATTTAACATCAGAAACACAAAAACCTGTTTCACAACAGGTACTTTTGTTTTCCATTTCAAATATTTGTATATACTGATCGAAGTATCATATAGTTAAAGTATTCTTATGACTTTTAAAAGCATTCTGTGTATATAAGTGCAAATGTGCATCCTATGAGTAGAATCTTACTATGTAAAATTCACAGCCATTCTTAATGAGATGGTGGTTTCTACTTAAAGGACTTCTATTTACAGAAATAAGATTGGCTGCAGATATACAGGCTGTATGGAACCCCTTTTATCCTAATATGTTTTCTCTCTCAAAAAATCTACTTATGTTTCAGACATAGGGGAAATTTGAGTTCATAAGCTTAATACTATGTCTGTTTTTGATATTTATTTCACTTTGTTCTCAAGAAAAAAGGGCAATAGATTTTCTGGCTTTTAGTAATTCATTGGATGAATTAAACTGAGGAAATAATAAAATGACCACTTATTAAATATAGTGGTTTTTGAAGTTGTTATGAAATCAGTACATTAAATTATAGTATGTAATTATTGTAATTAATAAAATACAGTCATTTACTTCATATAAAACTTTTCCATTGTGTAGTCACATTATTAGAATTGAAATGGATCACCATTTTAAATAGTCTGCCATCATAAAATGTTTTGCAGCATTCTACCACACTAAAGAAATCTTCAGAGCGTCAGAAAGTTCTCCAACCAGATAACCTTTCTGAATTTGAATCTGTTGTTACTGAAAGGCCACAATTCAGTAGACAAAAAGATTTCCAGCAGCAACAGGTATTTGCAGCCCCCAATAGATATAAGGACAAGAATGAAGTTTTCTATATGGAATTTCCCATTGAGCTATAAGAAATACTGAAAGGCCACTGGGGTGTTTTCTTACATGACTGAATAGAAAGTGTGATGTGTAGGTGTTCCTGTGTGTACAGCAGGTCTGAGTATTGAGCATTTGCTGCAGTATCTACTTTGCTTTCATCTGCTACCATTGGGGACACTTGAACTTGGCTGCTTTGTTAACATGCATCTTAAACCGAGCAGGTATATGCCTCTGCAACTGCAGCACTTCTTTCCCTATTTCAAAATGTGTTTGTATTTTTGGGGTGATTTTCCTTGTGTGTAGTATATGTTAAAAAATGCGTGGTTGTTGTCTAAATATTTTGAATAAGTTTTGAAAAATAAATATTAACAAGAACAAGAGATAGTAAATAATGATTTAGGAAGTGGTTTCAAATCTGATGATCTCAACAGAAGAAACCCTTGTGTACTAAATGAAAACCTTGATTGATTGGACCATTTGAATCTTATTCAATTATAGGTTTTGGAGTTAAAACCAATGGAACAGAAAGATTTAATCAAATTCATAGAATTTAATGCTAACAAAACATGGCCCCAGTATTGCCAGCATGATAAAGATACAACTCAGACATCATCTGCAAGGTAAAATATTTTTAAAGAATTGGACATTCAGTAGTTTTGTAGTTGGGAGAATTAATGTTTCTTTTAATATTACTTATAAAACTCTGTCTGGATGTAATATAATTTTTTTACATTGATTATTCTTTTCACCTTTTGTTTTCCTTTAAAAGCACTAAGACATCTAGCCCCAAAAATGATGCTCCAGACTTGATCTTGTCAACCCAGGGCCAAAGTGGAGATAAGTGGCAATATTTACACCATGAACTCTCATCAAAATTAAGGCTCCCTCTCTCTCAGCTTGTACAGCCCCAGGTCAGTATGTATGTACACACAGTGTAAATAAACGTGTTTACCTTTGAAAAGCCAACAAGCATTCATTAAACACACATGTGTGTTCTGCATTATTTCCAGAAAGCGATTTATTTATTTTTAGAAAGCAAAGATGCCAGATAGATTTTCATACTTGGCTATCCTCTTTGCATCTTTCTGGAAATCTGCACTTCCCTTTTTGCTTCTGTAGCACCATGGGCTTCCTCGCTCATAGCTGTTACTAAACTATACACCCGCTTGTTTGTCTTATTCCCCATTAGACAGCATGAGAAGAAAGATTGTGTGTGCCTGGTTCACATGTGAGTGCCTGGAGCAGAAACTGGAGCATCATAAAATCTTGGTTACTATATATTGAATGAATAAAGGAATGAATAATATATATTTTAAAGAAAACACTTGAAAATGATATAGTGCTATATGAGTGTCACTCATTCATAAAGAGATTATTTGAAATCTGCAGTGTGCTTGTCCCTATGCCGATGGCACCGTCTATAGGTATTCTCACCAACACACCTTAGCATACCTGATCTTTGCCATTATGATGTTTGTCTTACCATGCCAGCTACTGATGCGTGTCTCTCTAAACAGGGAGCCCATGAACAGAATAGCACCGTTGCTCCCAGCAGTCAAGCTTGTGCCTTCCGTTTTGCACTCAAACTACCCAGGCAATGGTTACCAGTGGTTTCCCAATTCCCCAGTGTGGTGGGAACTTTTTCAGTTCTCTGCTATTCTGTGAAGAACCTTATTTGACCAAATAAAGTTGAATTGAATTCATTGGGAGGACTTTAGTCTTGGTTTCCCCTTGTCATACACGCTATAACATGTATGTGGTTCTTTTTCCAGAATAGAATACCATCCCTCTTTCTCCACCCTCCCACCCCAGCAGAGTCCATCTACCACCCCATCCTGTTCCTTTATGTTAGTTTTCCAATTTAGCAAAGAAATTAACTCTGAGTCATTCCCCCTTCTGAAGTCGCAGCTCATTTTCAGTACTAATTTGGCTTTTCAATAACAAATCAAGATGCAGATCTGCCCCTGGAGGTTACTGTATACTATTTAAGAGTTGGCTGTGTGCCAGGAATATGCCAGTAAACAGGGAAAGAAAGAGCTAACCGTGGAAGTCCAGTAGCATGGCCACAGATTGAAAGATTAGTGGATTTACCCTATTTTTCAAATTATCATTTCTTTTCCCTTTTTTTTAAATCTAAATGGACCCTCAAGTGTCTAAGTAAAGCCTGTCATGACTTTTCAAAGCTGTCCAAAATATTTAAATTTTAATTAAATCACTTTTTTCTTTTAAATGACAAGATAGACAAAAATACTTACCAAGAAGATAAATTCAGAAGATAGCATGTTAAGGCATTTTTGATGTTTTACATTAATAGGATCTCAAACTTTTCATAATAGTATTTCCCTTTTTCAAATGTAGGTTACCACAAATATGAGTGTTCTACCCAGTGTGACTGTGTATAACTTTAGATACCCAACAACCGAAGAACTGAAAACTTACACCACCCAGCTTGAAGACCTGCGTCAAGAAGCAAATAACCTTCAGGCACAGGTAGCAGCTGCCTATTATATATATTCCTCATTGCAGTAACAAAAATGAAGGGAAATGTGATACTGTAAATTGGTCATAATCTTCTTTGGTGGACTCTTCAACTTACCCTCAGAGCCAGCATCCAAGGAGTGTGCGCAGTCACTAGGTTATGTCAGACTCTTGCTCATGGGCTATCAGGCTCCTCTATTCATGGGGTTTCTCAGACAAGAATACTGGAGTGGGTTGCCATTTCCTCCTCCAGGGAATCTTCCCGACCTAGAGATCGAACCTGCGTCTCCTGCATCTCCAGCATTGGCGGGCAAATTCTTTACCACTGACCCAGCTGGGAAGCCCATAATTTTCCTTACTGAACAAATAATAGGATGTACGCTTGAAAGAGTCCTAGAATTGCAAATAGAATTTATCTGTTACTGACTCTGGTAAATTTGGTAGTGGCTGCATAGAATTCCACATACAAAGGCTTCTAAACCTGAGTCTAGGATTGGCAGGAACAAGGATCGTGATCTATTAATACTGTCTGCATTGGGGCTCTGGGATTGCAAGGCTGAGGAGAGGTGGAGGGAGGGAGTAGCAGCAGGGTTTCCAACCTTGAGTAGGCTTAACACTGAGATGGTGTGCCGGATAGCTTAGGTATCCATCAAAGAAAACAGTAGGAAACAGCCCACACTGGGTGATTAATAGGTTTGGCAGGCTCCTAATTGACTTACAGTCACCATGCTGTACCATCCCTGTCTTTAAGATACTGTTCCTCTTTCTAATGAACCCCTTCAAGTTTCTTGACTTCTTTCTTCAGGCCATCCTTGGTGTCGTTAACCGACTTTCTCCTACATTGAAATATGGGAGACACAGAACAGTGGGAAGAGGGGTAGTACGATTTATCTGGGACCACACTTCCCTGGTGGCTCTGACAGTAAAGAATCTGCCTGCAATGCAGGAGACCCAGGTTTGATCCCTGGGTCAGGAAGATCCCCTGGAGATGGAAATGGCAACCCGCTCCAGTGTTCTTGCCTGGAGAATTCCATGAAGAGAGGAGCCTGGTGGGCTACAGTCCATGGGTCACGAAGAGTTGAACACGACTGAGTGACTAACACTTTCACACTTCCAGCTGGATGGCCCCACTAAAGAAGTCCATCTTTTGATTGACCTTTTAATTCTATTCAGTAGTCAACTCAATACCTAACACTGAGTTTCTTTAATTTGTTTCTCTCAGAATTAACATCTTAATTTTATTTATTTATTCTGCTACCTAGTTCACAGAGTATTTGAAATGATTAATTATTTTTAAAAAACATAACATGAATGGTTAACTATAATGGAAACCAGGGAAAATATGCTTAGGAAGGCAAAGAATCTTAGTGATTTCCGTTTTTCCTTTACTTCTCTTGATTCAGGAAAACATGTCAGAAGAAACGTACATGAATCTGGATAAGAAATTATTCGAACTGTTTCAGACCCTCATCCAGTGCCTGGGCAGTGTGGAGGAGATGCTGCAGACACCTGGGCTCTTCAGAGGGGATGTTGGTACCCAGCAGGTTCACTACGAGGTAGGGAGCATCCATCAAGCATGTGTGTTGGCTGTCACTGCAGGCAGCCCACTGGTTAGCCAGAACTGAAACCTCTCTTAAGGTCAGAACTTGTTCACGATGTCTTTCTTCCTCTCCACTTTGCAGACACTGGCTCTTGAGTTGAAAAAACTTTACTTAGCTATGAGTGACAAGAAGAATGATCTTTCAAAAGCCATGACTCAGCCTGGCAAGAATGCCAGCCAGTTCCTTGACTGTTTTGATAACCTCCAAGTCTACCTGGAGCACACCCAGGCCAGAGCTGCCTCTAGAAGCAAGGCTCTGAAAGCTGGCCTCGACTATACCCGCAGTTATCAGGTACGAGTCTGGGCACTGGGCTGCTTTGGCATAGTGTTAGGTGACAGAACAGACCTATGATCTTCATTCGTTCCTCTACCCAGAGGCATTCACGAATGGGAATTGCTAAGGAAAGCAGAGAGACTCTTTCTATGAAGGTCTTTAAGTCAGTTCAGCTGCTCATGGCTAGAGACCATTTGAAAGCGAGGTCCTTTCCAAAATCTCAGGTATGAATTTGTTAGGTTGAGCTAAAGTAATGCTTCTTTCCTGTATGACATTCAACCACGAAAAGTGTGACCTGGGAGGATTCCCAGGTAAGGAGGAGCTATTAAAGTTTTTGAACAAAGGTATTACAGTCCGTGTACGTTTCTGGTAGATCCAGCTGGCAATTGTCTAATGAGGATTGGAACAGAGACTTGAGGCAGCTGGACTAGTTAGGAAGCTGCTAGAAATTGTCTAGTGAAAAGGAAATGAAACACACCACTACTTAGGAAGGAGTCTTCACTGTAAAATCAAACCTGAATCTGATCAAGTCTCTAGAATCCAAGTCATATAGACACAAGGGAAGAAAATGGTAAGTGGTGCGAAGGGAGTGCAGTCAGCCATATACAGGCAGTAGAGGATAGGTAGCCCATTTTTTTTCTACCATTGCCTCCCTCCCCCCCCACACAAAAAGATCTCAGAAACAAAAAGGAGAGATGGGCAGGGGGCCAGCAGATTATGAGGGATTTAAGACACATGAATCCGCTGCACCTATTGGACCTCATTTAGATCCCAATTCAAGCAAACCAAAAGGAGAAAATATAGGCAATTAGGGAAATGTGAACGTTGCCTGGGTAGTTAATAATGCTAAGGAATTATTATTGTGATATTTTTAAAGGGAGGAATCTTTGTCATGTAGAGATACATACTGAAATATATACTAATAAAATAATATGATATCTTGGACTTGCTTCAAATAATCTGAGGGAAGGGAAGTCAGGTGCAGTCAAGAAAGCTCAGGGGATGGGGCAGAAGAGTGACAACCAGCTACAAGGCATCAGTAATTGCTAAGGCTGATGGATGATGATCATGCAGGGCTTCCCCTATTTTGACATATGTCTGAAATTTCTGATAGCTCAGAAATTAAAGGACAGCTAAATTTTTTAAAAGGTTCCAAAGCTCTAAATGAGATTCTCACTTTTCTCCATTTATCTTTTTATACAGAATGAAATAAAACGATTATATGATCAACTTGTTAAGAATAAGACATCTTTGCAACAATCTTTGAATGAAATTAGTGGCCAGACTATTGATGAACAGCTTCAGGTAATCAAGTGAAAATCATTCAAACTGACTTAACCTTGAACCAGAGAGTCTCCTGCATAAAAGACTCCATAAGTCTGCACAAGCACCATAAGTTTCCTGTGCGTGTGAATCACTCCCTAAAACACAAGTCTGTGCAGTGTTGGGAAGGTTGTTGAGAAATGAGACCCTCGTCCTCTTGGGAGGGGTGCTGACTACTCCCAACATCTAGAGATCATTTGGCTACATATCAGAATTGTAAGTCTAAACGCTCTTCATCCAGCAGCTCCATTCACTTATACAGCAAGTGTCAATTGACCTAGTGTGTTCAGGCCACGGTTCTATGTTCTGGGTTTGTACTTATCCTAAAGAAATAAGACAAGTGCATAAAGATAAATATGTATATGAATATTTGAGGAGAGACCTGGCAGCACTGCTTCAATTAAAAGACTCTAAATAGCCCAAAAGTCCATTTTGAACCGACTGTTACTAAAGCAGTGAGCAGCCTTACTGTGTCTGTTTAAAAGGCTCTAGATTAGTTTGTACTGCTGTGACTAAATGCTGAGGAGCTGATAAGTAAGGTACAAACTGTAGAATCCAATGACATGTGCAATCCAGTGCATTTCAGGATATGAATGTATACCTCTTCTCAGTACATGCTTTGAATACACTAGAGATAGACCATCAACTGTGGATCTTTGGGGAGAACTGGAGAGGATGGAGGAGAAGTAGCACTGTCATTTTTCCCTTAGTTCTTTTCTATATCATTTAATTCTTTTTAAGTGACTATGTATATTCCTGACTTATTAAACAGCTTATTTTTGTGTGTTGTCTCTCTCTTTAGAAAATGGATGCATATACAGTGGAGCTGCAGAACTCTGAGAGCCGAGTGGCAAAACTAAGAGATGAAGGAGAGAGGCTTCATTTACCTTATGTTCTACTCCAGGAGGTTTACAAATTAGAGGTATTATGAGCAGAAAATATTCAATCCATAAATTACTATGATTATAAAAAGTTAGGCATTTTTCTTCTAGCAAGGAAATTTATGCACTGTGTGCTCACTCAGTCTTGTCCAACTCTTTGTGACCCCATGGACTGTGGCCCACCAGTCTCTTCTGTCCAAGGGATTTCCCAGGCAAGAATATGAGTGGGTTGCCATTCCCTTCTCCAGGGGATCTTCCTGGCCCAGGCCCCACATCTCCTGCATCTCCAGCATTGGCAGGTGGAATCTTTACCACAAAGCCACCTGGGAAGCTCTCCATGGAAATTTAAATATGTTCTTTATTTGGGTTATTTTCATGGTTGGGTGGAAATGTTTGTGCACACCTGTTCTTTCTTTTCAGGATGTTCTTGACAGTACATGGGGACTCCTGAGAGCCAGGTACACAGAACTCAGCTGCCCTTTCATCACTGAGAGCCAGCAAGATGCTCTGTTGCAAGGCATGGTGGAACTGGTGCATATCGGAAAGGAAAAGCTTGCTCATGACCACTTACAACAAACCAAAAGTAAAGTTGCCCTACAGGCTCAAATACAAAGTCACAAGGTAAGACACATGGGTCAGAACACCTTTTCATAGACTGTAAGTTATTCTGAATGTGAACAGAGAGCATACATGTCCTTCCTTGGTGAAATATACATCATTCCTTTATTCTTTAAACAAACATGTATTACACCATGTACCAAGAACTCTGCTAAACTCTAGAATATAATTGTGGGTGAAAATAGACATAATTCTTAACATTTATGGAGCTTTTAGTTGATTGAGAAGACATTTTTGTCAAGGAGCGATTCAAACAAATTTAAAATTGAAATTGAGATACATACTTTAAGAGCATTTAATAGAGGGAGTTGAATTCAGGAGGTTAGGAAAGGCCTTACTGAGAACTGAAATCAAAAGAAATAAATAAATTACAAATGTATATGTAGTGTAATGCTACAGTAAATCCTTTTGTTTTCCATTCATTTCATTAAACAAAACTTCATGATAACCAACAAGAGATATGTAGTAATTTAAGTGCTGATAATAAATGTGAAGGGTACAGTTCCTGCCTTCAA
The DNA here is from genome assembly GCF_023091745.1 of Budorcas taxicolor. Lineage (NCBI taxonomy): Eukaryota > Metazoa > Chordata > Mammalia > Artiodactyla > Bovidae > Budorcas > Budorcas taxicolor. The sequence continues at coordinate 74,522,499 of NC_068919.1, forward strand.
CAAGCTGAAGTCATTTTTGATAAGTAGACTTTAAGAAAAATCCAAAGGTAAATATTGTATAAAGAATGGAGGGGAAGAGGAGAAAATATATTAACTGATATATAGAATGTCTCAAAGCTTATGGTAGACCCTTTTATGTATCCCTTTCAGGGAACAAGAAAAGGGATTCACCTAATAAGAGGCCCCTCAAAATAATTAGAGGGGGCAACTGGCTATAAATGGTGAGCCATGTGAAGGAAAGCCTTTCTCTTTAAAGGTCTTAAAGTGCTATTCTAGGAGCTTTGACCAACCAGAATCCCAATAGACCCCCATCAAGAAATTTCCTTTATTTAACTATTGTATTGAGTAGAAGTTAGAACCAAAGTTTAGAAACCCCTGGCTATTGAATATGGGATGTGAATTTCTTGGGCTCACGTATTTATTCATCCAATTTATTGTCTTGAAACCAATCAGCCAAATCAGCATCTACATTTTGGTAAAAATTTAAAAAAAAAAGTTTCTTAAAAATTGGAATTTCTGATATAGGAAGATCGCACTGGAGATTTTAATTGCCTAATTAATAATATTGGCCCTTTAGTATTGATAGTTTTGGGGAAAATATTACCAGGGGTAATTTTTCATTGTGATTTGTTAAAATTCCATTAATACTTGATGACATGGATACATAGGCAATTTTTGGTTTGTTTTCTCATGATTTGGACTCTACATGGCTGTCCTGGAATTTCAGAGTAGAAAGTAAATATGACAGTATAACATGCTGAAAAAACTTGAATTTTAAGGCTTTTCACAGTGTAAAAATAAATAAATGTCAACATCTCATTTCACAGCTTTTTTTCCAGAAGCTTGTTGCTGACATGCTCTTGATCCAAACATATTCCAACAAAATGCTTCCTTCTTTAATGCAAAAGAAAGAAACATTTGGGGCAGAACAAGTCAAAGAAGTTAAATTGCTAGAAGAAAAGTCACATCAATATGGAATAAAGCTACAGAGTTTACTGCAGGTATGTGGCTTTCATACATTTTGTACTTAAGCCAGGAATTCTGGATTTTCAACCACCACCTCTAGGTTCGAAAGCAAGTATCTGGTTATTATTAAGCAGTAGTTAAGTGAGAATCAGCAATGAGGAACATGTATCCTGTTCCAGCTCCTACTGCTGCTCCCCCAGTGAAATATTAGCTGAGATTTCCTATACATCAATTAGGGATGGCACAGGGTCTTTCTGCCTTCAAGGGCTGTGTACAAATAAACAAAATGAGAAGCACTTTGAGATCTTCAATGAGATCATTCATGAAACATCAGTGGTTCTGAAACTGTGCATCCTGAAGAGGACAAGCCCAGATGTTCTGTTGCTGAAGTATATTTATGCCAGTTCTGTCCTGATTCAAAGAAAAAAGTTAAGGGAGGCGGTCCTAAGATGGTGGAGGAATAGGATGGGGAGACCACTTTCTCCTCCACAACTTCATTGAAAGAACATTTGAATGCTGAGAAAATTCCACTAAACAACTTCTGAATGCTGGCAGAGGACATCAGGCACCCAAAAAGGCAGCCCATTGTCTTCGAAAGCAGATGGAGAAGTCTTGAGGCTCCTGTAAGAATACGAAAACCAGAGGCAGGAGACAAAGTCCAAATCCTGAGAACACCAAAGAACTCCTGACTCCAGGGAACATTAATCAATAGGAGCTCATCAAATGCCTCCATACCTACACTGAAACCAAGCACCACCCAAGGGCCAACAACTCCAAAGAAAGACATACTGTGCAAATTCTCCAGCAGCACAGGAACATAGCCCTGAGCTTCAATATACAGGCTGCCCAAAGTCACACCAAACCTACTGACATCTCAAAACTCATTATTGGACACTTGAGTGCACTCCAGGGAGAAGAAATCCAGCTCCACCCACCAGAACACCGATGCAAGCGTCCCTAACCAGGAAACCTTGACAAGCCACACGTCCAACCCCACCCACAGTGAGGAAACTCGACAAAAAGAGGAACCACAAACTGCCAGAATATGGAAAGGCCACCCCCAAATACAGCAATATAAACAAGATGAAAAAGCAGAGAAATACCCAGCAGGTAAAGGAACAGGATAAATGCCCACCAAACCAAAGAGGAGGAGATAGAAAATCTACCTGATAAAGAATTCTGAATAATGATAGTGAAAATTATCCAAAATCTTGAAAACAAAATGGAATCACAGCTGAATAGGCTGGAGACAAAGATCGAGAAGATGCAAGAAATGTTTAACAAGGACCTCGAAGAAATAAAAAAGAGTCAGTGTATAATGAATAATGCAATAAATGAGATAAAAAACACTCTGGAGGGAACCAACAGTAGAATAACAGAGGCAGAAGATAGGATTAGTGAGGTAGAAAATAGAATGGTAGAAATAAATGAAACAAAGAGGAAAAAAGAATTAAAAGAAATGCGGACAACCTCAGAGACCTCTGGGACAATGTTAAACACCCCAACATTCGAATCATAGGAATCCCAGAAGAAGAAGACAAAAAGAAAGGCCATGAGAAAATACTTGAGGAGATAATAGTTAAAAACTTCCCTAAAATGGGGAAGGAAATAGTCACCCAAGTCCAAGAAACCCAGAGAGTCTCAAACAGGATAAACCCAAGGTGAAACACCCCAAGACACATATTAATCAAATTAACAAAGATCAAACACAAAGAACAAATATTAAAAGCAGCAACGGAAAAACAACAAATAATACACAAGGGGATTCCTATAAGGATAACAGCTGATCTTTCAATAGAAACTCTTCAGTCCAGAAGGGAATGGTAAGACATACTTAAAGTGATGAAAGAAAATAACCTACAGCCCAGATTACTGTACACAGCAAGGATCTCATTCAAATATGAAGGAGAAATCAAAAGCTTTACAGACAAGCAAAAGCTGAGAGAATTCAGCACCACCAAACCAGCTCTCCAGCAAATGCTAAAGGATCTTCTCTAGACAGGAAACACAGAAAGGGTGTATAAACTTGAACCCAAAACAATAAAGTAAATGGCAACAGGATCATACTTATCAATAATTACCTTAAATGTAAATGGGTTGAATGCCCCAACCAAAAGACAAAGACTGGCTGAACGGATACAAAAACAAGACCCCTATATATGTTGTCTACAAGAGACCCACCTCAAAACAAGGGACACATACAGACTGAAAGTGAAGGGCTGGAAAAAGATATTCCATGCAAACAGAGACCAAAAGAAAGCAGGAGTAGCAATACTCATATCGGATAAAGTGGACTTTAAAACAAAGGCTGTGAAAAGAGACAAAGAAGGACACTACATAATGATCAAAGGATCAATCCAAGAAGAAGATATAACAATTATAAATATATATGCACCCAACATAGGAGCACCGCAATATGTAAGACAAATGCTAACAAGCATGAAAGGGGAAATTAATAACACAATAATAGTGGGAGACTTTAATAACCCACACACACCTGTGGAGAGATCAACTAAACAGAAAATTAATGAGAACACAAACTTTAAATGATACAATACACCAGTTAGACTGACTTGATATCTATAGGACATTTCACCCCAAAACAATGAATTTCACCTTTTTCTCAAGTGCTCATGGAACCTTATCCAGGATAGCTCACATCCTGGGCCATAAATCTAGCCTTGGTAAATTCAAAAAAATTGAAATCATTCCAAGCATCTTTTCTGACCACAGTGCAGTAAGATTAGATGTCAATTACTGGAGAAAAACTATTAAAAATTCCAACATATGGAGGCTGAACAACACGCTGCTGAATAACCAACAAATCACAGAAGAAATCACAAAAGAAATCAAAGTATGTATAGAAACGAATGAAAATGAAAATACAACAACCCAAAACCTATGGGACACTGTAAAAGCAGTGCTAAGGAGCAGGTTCATAGCAATACAGGCTCACCTCAAGAAATAAGAAAAAAGTCAAATAAATAACCTAACTCTACCCCTAAAGCAACTAGAAAAGGAAGAAATGAAGAATCCCAGGGTTAGTAGAAGCAAAGAAATCTTAAAAGGGCAGAAATAAATGCAAAAGAAACAAAAGAGGCCATAGCAAAAATCAACAAAGCCAGAAGCTGGTTCTTTGAGAAGTTAAATAAAATTGACAAACCATTAGCCAGACTCATCAAGAAACAAAGGGAGAAAAATCAAAACAACAAAATTACAAATGAAAATAGAGAGTTCACAGCAGACAACACACAAATACAAAGGATCATAAGAGACTACTATCCACAACTCTATGCCAATAAAATGGACAATGTGGATGAAATGGACAAATTCTTAGAAAAGTACAACTTTCCTTAACTGAACCAGGAAGAAATGGAAAATCTTAAGAGACCCATCACAAGCATGGAAATTGAAACTGTAATCAGAAATCTTCCAGCAAACAAAAGCCCAGGATCAGATGGCTTCACAGCTGAGTTCTACCAAAAATTTAGAGAAGAGCTAACACCTATCCTACTCAAACTCTTCCAGAAAATTGCAGAGGAAGGTAAACTTCCAAACTCATTCTATGAGGCCACCATCACCCTAATACCAAAACCTGACAAAGATTCCACACAAAAAAAGAAAACTACAGGCCAATATCACTGATGAACATAGATGCAAAAATCCCTAACAAAATTCTAGCAAACAAAATCCAACAACATATTAAAATGATCATACATCATGACCAAGTGGGCTTTATCCCAGGGATGCAAGGATTCTTCAATATCTGCAAATCAATCAATGTAATACACCACATTAACAAATTGAAAAATAAAAACCATATGATTATCTCAATAGATGCAGAGAAAGCCTTTGACAGATATCAACATCCATTATGATAAAAACCCTCCAGAAAGCAAGAATAGAAGGAACATACCTCAACATAATAAAAGCTATATATGAAAAACCCACAGCAAACATTATCCTCAATGGTGAAAAATTGAAAACATTTCCCCTAAAGTCAGGAACAAGACAAGGGTGCCCACTCTCAACACTACTATTCAACATAGTTTTGGAAGTTTTGGCCACAGCAATCAGAGCAGAAAAAGAAATAAAAGGAATCCAGATTGGAAAAGAAGAAGTAAAACTCTCACTGTTTGCAGACAACATGATCCTCTACATAGAAAACCCTAAAGATTCCACCAGAAAATTACTAGGGCTAATTAGTGAATATAGTAAAGTTGCAGGATATAAAATCAATACACAGAAATCCCTTGCATTCCTTTACACTAACAATGAGAAAACAGAGAAATTAAGGAAACAATTCCATTCACCATTGCAACGAAAAGAATAAAATACTTAGGAATATATCTACCTAAAGAAACAAAAGACCTATACATAGAAAACTATAAAACACTGGTGAAACAAATCAAAGAGGACACTAATAGATAGAGAAATATACCGTGTTCATGAATTGGAAGAATCAATATAGTGAAAATGAGTATGCTACCCAAAGCAATCTATAGATTCAATGCAGTCCCTATCAAGCTACCAACAGTATTTTTCACAGAACTAGATCAAATAATTTCACAATTTGTATGGAAATACAAAAAACCTCGAATAGCCAAAGCAATCTTAAGAAAGAAGAATGGAACTGGAGGAATCAACCTGCCTGACTTCAGGCTCTACTACAAAGCCACAGTCATCAAGACAGTATGGTACTGACACAAAGACAGAAATATAGATCAATGGGACAAAATAGAAAGCCCAGAGATAAATACATGCACCTATGGACACCTTGTCTTCGACAAAGGAGGCAAGAATATACAATGGATTAAAGATAATCTCTTTAACAAGTAGTGCTGGGAAAACTGGCCAACGACTTTTAAAAAAAATGAAACTAGAACACTTTACAACACCATACACAAAAATAAGCTCAAAATGGATTAAAGGTCTAAACATAAGGCCAGAAACTATAAAACTCCTAGAGGAAGACACAGGTAAAACACTCTCCAACATAAATCACAGCAGGATCCTCTATGACCCATGTCCCAGAATATTGGAAATAAAAGTAAAAATAAACAAATGGGACCTAATTAAAATTAAAAGCTTTTGCACAACAAAGGAAACTATAAACAAGGTGAAAAGACAGCCTTCAGAATGGGAGAAAATAAGAGCAAACTAAGCAACTGACAAACAACTAACTCAAAAATATACACGCAACTCCTGCAACTCAATTCCAGAAAAGTAAATGACCCAATCAAAAAATGGGCCAAAGAACTAAACAAACATTTCTCCAAAGAAGACATACAGATGGCTAACAAACACATGAAAAGATGCTCAACATCACTCATCATCAGAGAAATGCAAATCAAAACCACAATGAGGTACCATCTCATGCCAGTCAGAATGGCTGCTATCCAAAAATCTACAAGCAATAAATGCTGGAGAGGGTGTGGAGAAAAGGGAACTCTCTTACACTGTTGGTGGGAATGCAAACTAGTACAGCCACTATGGAGAACAGTGTGGAGATTCCTTAAAAAACTGGAAATAGACATGCCATATGACCCAGCAATCCCACTGCTGGGCATACACACCAAGGAAACCAGAACTGAAAGAGACATGTACCCCAATGTTCATCGCAGCACTGTTTATAATAGCCAGGACATGGAAGCAACCTAGATGTCCATCAGCAGACGAATGGATGAGAAAGCTGTGGTACATATACACAATGGAGTATTACTCAGCCATTAAAAAGAATGCATTTGAATCAGTTCTAATGAGGTGGATGAAACTGGAGCCTATTATACAGAGTGAAGTAAGCCAGAAAGGAAAACACCAATACAGTATACTAACGCATATATACGGAATTTAGAAAGATGGTAACGGTAACCCTGTATGCGAGACAGCAAAAGAAACACAGATGTATAGAACAGTCTTTTGGACCCTGTGGGAGAGGGCGATGGTGGGATGATCTGGGAGAATGGCATTGAAACATGTAAAATATCATATGTGAAACAAATCACCAGTCCAGGTTTAATGCATGATACAGGATGCTTGGGGCTAGTGCATTGGGATGACCCAGAGGGATGGGATGAGGAGGGAGGTAGGGGGAGGGTTCAGGATGGGGAACATGTATACACCTGTGGGAGATCCATGTCAATGCATGGCAAAACCAATACAATATTGTAAAGTAATTAGCCTCCAAAAAATAACTAATGAATTAATTTTTTTAAAAAGAAAACTAAAAAGTTACATAAAGTTAAAAAGTTACATAAAGCTCTTTCTCAGTTTTAAGGTTTTTTCCACCTTTAACTTCTTAAACACAGTGTATATTTATTACATAAAATAAAGAAATACTCAACTTTTTAATGTGGTAAGATATGAAATTATTTTATGCTAATAAAATTAATTTTCTAATAGTATGTCAAGTTGGTGTTTATAGTAATAGTTCATGGTGTTTATAAAAAGAAAAAGATTCCATGAGTGACTTCCCTCTTGGTCCAGTGGTTAAGACTCTGGGCTTCCAAGGTAGGGGGCACAGGCTTGATCCTTAGTCAGGAACCTAAGATCCTACATGCCATGCAGCACAGCCAAATAAATTATGAGTTAAGTTAAAAAAAAGAAAAAGACTCCATGAGTCCAGTGAGTGTCCCTAACTTTCAGGTGACCCACTGTTTCACTCGGTAGGAAAATTAGTGAGGTGGTTCATTTTCCAGCACGTAGTATTTTGTCTCATAAGCTCTGTTGAGGGTTAAGGCCCCAGAGGTGGGCTTCTCTGGAATCAGAGTGCTGGGACCAGGCAGACTCTGGCGAAGGCAATAGTGCTCCCCTACTGAAGTGTAAGCTCACGGCATCTCAAACCACTCCTTTGAGCGGCATGCTAGTGTAATGGGTTGGGTCATGTTCAATGGGCTGGGAGTTGGCTCAGGGAGCTTAAGGAACAACCTAACATCAGCTTCTGTTGAAAAACTTTAAAGGTTAGCACCTTCCTTTCCCAGTAATAAAAGTCCTCTGAGATCTCCACAGAGGCGTACGCTGAGAGTATCATTTTAACTCAATCCTATTATTCCCTACTCGATCTGATGAGACAAACATAAAACACTAGTACCACCTGGATTTTTTAAAACCTTTTCCACACTGCAGTGAAAGTGGAATTGTTTCCCACCAGACTCTGAGCTCTCATTAGGGTGGTTATATCTCAGAAACCCCTGGAATCTGTGCTTTAATTTTGTATGGTCTCAGAGTTCATTTTTGCTTGGGAGATTAATTTCATCCCTTTCTGGAACTAAACCCCCTGGTAATCATGTATTCTTAATTCTCTAGAAATGGGAAGAATTTGATGAAAACTATGCCTCTCTTGAAAAGGACCTGGAAATTCTTATGTCTACGTTGCCCTCTGTGAGTTTGGTAGAAGAGACGGAGGAAAGATTAGTGGAAAGGATTTCATATTACCAGGTATTTTGCTTCCACTTAAACCATCAAAGTCATGGTCTGAAGCACTTTGTGTTTTTATTGTGTTTTGACTAAAGTACTTGATTTTGAAGTGAATGATTTGAATTGAAATGAAATGTTCTTCAAACAACTCACAGGGAGACGAATTTGGGAAAACTGCAGATTTGCTTGTGGGCGTCTCTTCGTAACCATGTGCCTGACGTGGGGTTGGGACCTTGGTTTGAGTCCTGACTCTCTCTCATTTAGCACTTTGTCAGCTTTCTGTCTCTAAGGTTCAGTGTCTTTATCTATAGAATGTAGGTAATCAAGCTTGTTCTACCTGTCTCTGGAGGTGGATGTCAGCAGGTGTGGACATGAGCTAAAGTATGAGAAGAACTTTGCGAACTATGGGCCTCTGAACATATTTTTAGTTTTATGACAAGTGAAGCCCTGATTGGACAAAGCCTGTGAGGAAAACAACAATCTGTTACCTGCCACCAGCATTATAAAGAGACTTCAGACTTGAAATTTTTTCTTGTGTAACATTTGGTATTGTTATGATCGAAGTCTGTGTCTCAGATTTCAATGCCATAAAAAAGATACAACCTTAGCATGGTTTTTGAGTGGCATTGAGAATGTGACCTACAAGATAAGAACAGGTTCTAAATATTTTTGACAGAAACTTGAAATGCTTAGTTTTTACTTTAGAATGTTTGTGGTCAGAATCTGGTTGTGTGGTTAGTTGTGTGTGTGTGCTATCAAATCTCCACTTTAAAACTTCAAAAGCAGGTTTGTTGCCTAACCAGACTGGATGAAAAATAAAAACATGAATTACTTGGCAGGGTACCACCATTCCTTGGAGGCACTTAGGCTCCTACAAGGAGCATTTTCCAGAGGCTGGAATGCTGTGGTTATGCTCTCTAGGTGTCTTGAAAGTTTCAATTGATCTCTTCGCCATCTTCACATGTTGAGCCAAACTCAAACATAAATCTGAGTCTTCCGGGACAAGAAGCTGCTCTTTAATTCTTTGTTAGCCTAGGGGTGCAGAAGGTGCCATCTAAACAGCTGAGAGAATGCAGTGGAAAATATAGCTTTAAAACCTCGTGGGATTAAGAAACAGTTCACATTAGCCAACCTGATAAAAGCCTGATTATTTCTCCAAGAGTAGCTGTATACCTTAAACCAGTGGTCCCCAACATTTTTGGCACCAAAGACCAGTTTCATGGAAGACAGTTTTTCCACAGACTGGGTGAGGAGATGGTTTCAAGATGATTCAAGCGCATTATATTTATTGTGCACTTTATTTCTATTATTACGTCAGCTCCACCTCAGATCCTCAGCCTTTACATACAGGAGGTTAGGGACCCTTGCCTTAAACTATAACCTGTGTTTCTGTTAAGCTTGAAATATTTTAAAAAATGATATAATTGTTCTAAGACTTTCAGATACATCTGCCAGACTAAAAGAAGACAGATTATCTAGTGAAGCCCGTCTCACTGACAGTGGTCCTAAGGTTGTTATCAGTCTTCTGTGTCATGGGGAAGTTTGGATATATCTTGACTGGGGGACATCTATGGGCTGGGAATATAGGGTCGGTCAGTTGTGTGACCTCTGGAGTTGAACAGGCCGTGTTCAATGCTGGTTGTCACCTCATGGGCCAAGTGACTAGTGCAGCCTGACTCTCGGGGACAAAATGAGGAAATTAAAACTTCTCAGAGATGCTCTAAAGATGAAGTGTCTTGCACTGAAGGCTTAGAAAATTAGAACCATTTATTTTTTTAAACTAACATTAAACAGTTTATTCTAGCCTGCAGACTCAAGCAGGAAGAGGGATTTGCAACTAGAGTGGTAGAAAGGGATTGGAGGTAGAATTTTTAATAATTTTTTAAAGGCTTAAGTTAATTGGAAAATGGCAAATGTTCTGTTTGACCATAATTTATTTTTTAAGATTAAATTTAAGTAACTATCAGGATATGTCATTCAGCTGAACCCAACTGTGGGAGATAATTGCCTTTAGAGAGTTCTCCTCAGGGGATCACTGTATTTGCAGTTTTGAAGAATTTTATTTTTCTTTTCATGAAATTGAATTAGCAGTGTAATGCTTTAATTTATTCTTCTGAAGTCCTCTTTTTTCCTGCTTCTTGAGTCCTTATATTCAGAAGAATCTCACAATGAACTTTTCCCCCTACTATTTGGGTCTAAAGAATAACCCCTAGCCCACAAGGTAAAATGCTTCCAGGGTCCCAGACAAGAGAACAGAAATAAGGGCAGCTGAGTGGATGGATATTTGAGGGCTGGTGGGGAGAGCAGTGGAGGAGAACCCAGGAGAACAGCCTCTTCTAAAGGAGCTTGCTATAATAGATCTTCCTGTTTTCCCAGAGTCACAGGAAATCCTGATTCCTATGTAAAATTTCTTGATTTTCAGAGTAATCCTTAGGTCACACAAACCCTCTGTGCAAGCTCACTGTGCCCTGAAGACTGTCACCATTTTAGTTTCTAGGTGAAAGAATTAAATGATCAGTTCTAAAATCTGTGAATTTTCATTTCCTACTGTGTGTATAAGTCCATGCAGGAGAAATGTACTAGACACTCTCGTCAGTGAAAGATAATAATCCGTTAATTATGCTCAGGCAGACTGCAAGAGTCTTGAGGATTAGGAAAGTATTATTGTTTCTTTTTGTTGTTGTTGAAGTACAGTTGATTTACAATGTTGTGCCAATCTCTGCTGTACAGCAAAGTGTTACATACACATATATATTTTTTTAATATAGACATATTTTTCCATTATGGTATATCACAGGATACTGAATATAGTTCCCTGTGCTATACATTAGGAACCTTTTTTATACATTCTAAATATGATAGTTTTCATCTGCCAATCCCACACTCACAATCCATCTTTCTCTTTCCACTCTGTCCCCCTTGTCAACCACAGATCTATTCTTTCTGTCTGTGAGTCTGTTTCTGTTTTGGACATAGGTTCGTTTGTGCTATATTTTATATTCCACATATAAGTGATACATGGCATTTGTCTTCCTCTTTCCTTCGCTTAGTGTGGTTATCTTTAGTTGCAGGCATGTTGCTGCAGTTGGCATTATTTCACTCTTTTTTATGGCTGAGTAATATCCCATTGTATACGTGCAGCATGACTTCTTTATCCATTTGTCTGTCGATGGACATTTAGGTTGCTTCCATGTTTTGGCTATTGTGAACATTGCTACTATGAACATGGGGGAAACATATCTTCCCCCCATTATAGTTTTGTCCAGGGATATGCCCAGAAGTATAGTTTTGTCCAGGGATGATATGCCCAGAAGTGAAATTGCTGGATCATTCTATCTTGAGTTTTCTGAGGAACCTCCAAACTGTTTTCCATATTGACTGTGTGTTATTATTTCTTCAGTAGCCTCAACTGTAGGTTTTTCATGAGATATTTGTGAGTTGACTGGCTGATTTAATTTTAAGTAATTCAATCTATGACTTTATTTTTATTAGCAAATAAAAAGAAACATGGATGAGAAGCATGCCCGGCTTTACCAGACTCTGAATGAAGGTAAACAGCTGGTTGCATCCGTAAACTGTCCTGAACTAGAGGGCCAGATTGCAAAACTGGAAGAGCAGTGGTTGTCCCTAAACAAAAAAATTGATCATGAACTACACAGACTACAAACGCTTCTCAAGCATCTGCTCAGGTATGTTTTCTTAGGGATTGATTGGTGTCAGGTTTTGCTGTGGAATAAGACCTCAGAAGGGTTCTGCAGTCAGCCACATTTCACATGTCATCCCCCTGTGGTACAATTTTTGATCATCTAAGGCAACTGGGTCCCTGTTCCAGGCTAAATGAGATCGAGTCTCTGATGTTGGTTCATATGACTCAGGATAATGTGTAATCAGTTTTCTATGGAAACTAGGAGTTATGTTATAAAATTATATACATGTTACCTTTATGTCATCATGTTGCTCTTTCCTACACTCTTCCAAAATTTTTTTACATCTTAAAAATAATTTTAGCTAATGGAATAGTTTGGAAAAAGTCTTTGGAGTTCTTTAAAGAATTTTTTTGTTTGTTTGTTTTAACAGCTCAAATCTTATAAAAAATTTTTTTGAAGTATGCTTGAGTTACAATGTTGTGTTAATTTCTGGTATATAGCAAAGTGATTCAGTAATATATGTATGTGTGCTTTTTCATATTCTTTTCCATTATGCTTTACTATAGGATAATGAATATAGTTTCCTGTGCTATACAGTAGGATCTTATTATTTATCTATTTTATATATATTAATAGTATTGTGTTTATGTTAATCTCAAACTCCTAATTTATCCTTCCCCCTCTTTCCCCTTTGGTAATCATAGGGGATTTTGTGAATAAGTTCATTTTTATCGTATTTTAGAATCTTCATGTAAATGATTATTTTATGCTATTTAGCTTTCTCTGTCTGACTTATTTCACTCTTGAACCCCTTGGAGGTAGAAAACACAGAATGTTTAACCTGATTCTCTTCCCTGCCCCTTAGGGGGCTGTCTTAACCTAAAGAAGTTTAGATGTTTACCAGAGGGACAGCATTTTGCTTGGATATTTTCATTCTATCAGATATATTGGCATCCAGTGAACAGCAGTTTGCTGTTATATAGCTTATAATAAATAATAACAGCTTATAATAAATGTTGGTTATATTTGTATTGTACACAAATCTATAGAGAACATTTGATGAATAAAAATAATCTCTTTCCTTACCTGTGGGTTTATTTTGGTATAGCTATCATACATTTTTAAAAGAATATTTTAGACTTTAAAATGCCTCTTTGTTCTTGATTAGTCATTATAGAATCATAGAAAATGACAGAAGCATCAGATTTGGGGCCTGGAATGAAACAGAGTATATAATCCTTTAAACAAAATCATGATTTTTTTTTTTTTTTTGGATACCAGAGTTGGTCAACACAAGAAATCATACAGTGAAACAGAAGAAAATTTGCGGGTGTTGGATATTGTTTCTTATTTCGTTTCTCTCTCGCTTTGCTCCTGTTAGTTATAACAGAGATTCAGATCAGTTAACCAAGTGGTTGGAGTCTTCTCAGCAAACTCTAAACTATTGGAAAGAGCAGTCCCTCAATGTGTCTCAGGACCTGGACACAATCAGAAGCAACATAAACAATTTTTTTGTAAGTTGTAATAGAATATGCTTGAATAATTATTGGTTGACCGTAAATAGCAGGGGAAAATTATGACAGTTGATGTGTTTCATCTCTATAACCTTTATGTGTGGATAAGGAGTAAGACTTGGGCTAATAGCAGCTGTATTCTTCAGACTTAGAACTATTTGTTTATATTGTTGATTTATATGTTTATAATACTGATAAGGTATATTTTTTAATTGGCCCTATAAAATATATATAGATCTAAAACTTACTCTGACATGGAACATGTTTCATAAGTACAGAAAATATCTCTCCCACCAACTCCATCCCAAAACCTCACAAGATAATCAATTCATAAATGTTAGTTAATAAATACATGGTTTTAAATTGTTCTTACAGAATTGATATTTCCACTAAAATGTTATTGTTCTTTTATTTTCAGGTCTTTTTTTTTTTAAGAAAGAGTAGTAACTTTTGTAATATAAATTATACTTCCAAGACCTGTTTGTCTTTTCTCTTTCTTTGTAGCTATCACTCATTTTGATGTTAAAATGAAAATATTTCTTTAATTTACTTGGAAAAAGCTTATATGTACACAGGAATATTTTCAAATATTTTACTTAAAAATTGGTTGCATTTAATTCACTCAGTATGAACTTTGTGCTGTGTTCCATAGTTTCTTTTTAAAGTTGAAATGATTTGGCTATTTTTAAAAACAATAATCCATTAGATTATAAGCCCCTCGAGGGGTAGGAATTTCACCTCTTTTGTTCCCCGCCATATATCTAATGCCTAGAACAGTGCCTGACATTTAGGAAAAATGTGTGTGTGCATACATGTGTGAGTGCGTGTATACATATGTGCATATACATATAAATATTTACTATCTGAATTCAGTTATTTAGCTTTGAACTCTAACCAGTTATTCTGATTCTTAATTACTCCATACCATATTTATATAGTAAAAGTCTCTCTTTTTATTATTTATTTATTTAATTTTGGCTGTGCTGGGTCTTCGTCACTGCGTGTGCGCTTTCTCTGGTTGTGGCAAGCAGGGGCTACTCTCTAGTTGAGGTGTGCAGGCTTCTCATTATGGCGGCTTCTCTTGTTGCAGAGCACAGGCTCTAGGGTGCATGGGCTCAGAAGTTGCAGCATGTGGAATCTTTCCAGACCAGGGATCGAACCCATGTCCCCTGCATTAGCAGGCAGACTCTGGACCATCAGGGAAGTCCTTAAATGTTTCTAAATTTTAAAACTGTTCGCTTTTAGGAGTTTTCAAAGGAAGTTGATGAAAAGTCCTCCTTGAAGACTGCAGTTCTAAGTACTGGGAACCAACTCCTTCACCTGAAGGAAGCTGATACGGCAACACTGAGAGCTTCTTTGGCACAATTTGAACAAAAATGGACAGTGCTCATAACTCAACTTCCAGACATTCAAGAAAAACTTCACCAGGTAAGTATTCAAAGACCCAGCATTTGAATTAGCATCCATTTGTTAACACACAACTCTTTTAAAATCATTTCTCTGACTCAATAATTTTCATTGACACCACCTTATTTTTCTCTGGCACCACTGAATATAGATCTTAATTACTGGACTCTCCTCCAGTGGGATCTTTCTTAAGAGAGAAATCAGGCTTAATTACTCTATTTCCCAGTTTATCTGCACCACTGTGTTAGTTTATGTGAAGGTCGTTGTCATTGTTTTGAGGTCACTTATTCTGAGCTTGAATGCTGGGTTTGTTTTCATGAGTAACCTGTGTAATTATGTGGCGTGACCTTTTATCAAACTAGATATCATCGTCAGTGATGCCCTGATTCATTTTGTTAACTGCAGGTAATTAAATGAAAATCATTTTGTTTTTGCAGCTTCAGATGGAGAAATTGCCGTCTCGTAAAGCAATCATGGAAATGATTGACTGGATGAACAATGTGGAACATCAAACTGAAGATGAAGACTCCGAGCATTCACTGAGTTCTGCATCTCAAGTTAAAAATCTTCTTCAGAAGTACAAGGTAATTATCTAAAAAAAGCCAGAAGCCATTTCATGAAATAAAGAAGGCAAGTCTGTTGGAAAAGAAATACTGAACAAAGAGACATGTAGAATATAATTTAGAAAGGCTGATTCTATCGGTGGGGAATAGGATGGTGGATGATTCTAAAGAGAGAAGTTAGTATACTTGCTCTTGTCCTGCCCAGATTCTTCTGATAGCTCCCATCACCACAGTACAGAATCTGAGATTTCAACTGGCCTCTCTTTTCCTCTCCAGCCTCATCTCTTCATTTTTCCATGTAAACCCTGACCTCTGCCTGAACCAAGTCCTTTGTGGTCCCTCCACTGCTCCTGGGGCTCTCCCACTCATGTTTTTGTATGTGCTGTACCTTCGGCCTGGGAATTCTAGTGTCCCACTTTTAGCCATGGGAATCTTCCTAGTCATCCTTCCAGAGTCAGTTCAAGTGTCTCCTCATTTGGAAATCTGACTCTCCCAGCCAGATCAGTTTACTTTCCAGGATTAGGTGTCTGCATGGTGGCTATCAATAGTTCCTATCACCTGGTATTGTAATTATTGAGTTGGCCAAAAAGTTTGTTCCAGTTTTTCTATCACATCTTATGGAAAAGCCGGAATGAACTTTTTGGCCAACCCAATGTTTCCTTACTTGCCCATCTCCCCACCTTGACTTCGCTTCTTGAGAGCAGGAGCTTCTCCTTTACCTTCCCAAAACAGCACACCTAGCACAATACCTGGCATCCAATAGGTATTAAGTAAATGTCCCTTGGATAAGAGAATGCATAAGGAAAAATTGATATCCTTCTACAAATAGATAGGAATGTGGACTTCTCTGTGATATTCAATTTCAAGTAGATTTAACTAACAGTTAACAAGCCACATGCAAATACTTATTGTGTGCCAGCAAGGTGTTTGCCACTAGGAACACAGAGATGAATGAAGACTCTGGTCATTGCTTCTTAAGACCTCATAGGCTAATAGATCTAGCCTCTGGTCCGGTAAAGAACCTGCCTGCCAATGCAGGAGATGTAGGAGATGTGGGTTCAATCCTTGGGTCAGGAAGATCCCCTGGAGGAGGAAATGGCAACCCACTCCAATATTCTTGCCTGAAGAATCCCAGTGACAGAGGAGCCTGGCAGGCTACAGTCCATAGCGCTACAAAGAGTCAGACACAACTGAAGTGACTTAGGACAGGCAGAAAATGAATGGCTTAACCACAAACCAAGATATTAGTAAGGATTTTCTTTTTAACGCCTATCCCATCCTAACTTCAGTGAGTAGTAGAATCTGTAGAGGGACTATGTGTGTTTTTCTCACAGGCCCTAGCAACCTAGCACATAACTTGGTTTTCCCCCTAGATGTCTCCAAAGGAGGTGCTCGAACTTGCCAGGATAAACCCAACAAGTATTAGTCTTGAAAGAAACATGCTTGGCCCTAGGAGGGTTTAGGATTGCTCTGGAACTTAAAAGTCATCCAAACTTGGAGGCTTCCGAGACAGTCCCCAGGGGAACAGAGAAGCTGCCTAAACTGGCACAGTTCCTTAAAGGTGTCCTGGGTTTTCTGAGAGTTTTAATTTCAGGCTTCCCACCTGGTCATTTCCATGAGCCTACAGAATGACTCTGAATTCCAATGTAGCTCTCAGGAAACCTCTTACAGGAACCCCTTGGCAGATATTTGGTCTTGATTTTGGTTCCTATGATTCTACTACCATTCATGGTGCCATCTTTGATTTTTCAGTCTGTCTGAAAGCCATGAGTCTCTCTGTTCCAGAAACGTGTAATTCCCAATAAGGCTCTCCACTCAAAGCAGACACCTGGTGGGGTTGGGGAGGGGTAAAATGTAAGTCCGGACAGGTACCGCTGGATTGACCCAGTGGCAGCCTGGGGTCCCCTACAGCACAACAAAGGGGAGGTCCAGTTCCTCTAACCTATTTCAGTTCGGACGTTGGTGGTTTAATTTTGTTTTCTTTGTTTTAGGAGCTTAGAATGGAAATGGACTATAAACAATGGATAGTTGACTTTGTAAACCAGTCATTACTTCAGTTAAGCACCTGTGATGTAGAAAGTAAGCGCTATGAGAGAACAGAGTTTGCAGAGCACCTGGGAGAGATGAACCGCCAGTGGCAGCGGGTCCATGGAGCCCTGAATGGCAAGGTGAGCTCATGGTCATAGTTTGATATATGATTTGGCCTTCGCAAAATTCCACTTTCTGAAAAATTTAAAAAGACATTTATGAGTCTTCCCTAGTGGTCCAGTGGTTACGAGTCTGTGCTTCTACTGCAAGGAGTGCAGATCCAGTCCCTTGTCAGGGAATTAAAATCTTGCATGCTGTACAGAGTGGCCAAAAATAAAGAAATAAACTGAAAATAAATAAATAAATGGACATTTGTGTGGTTAACTTACAGTCAAACCTAAGAATCATCTCAATTCTAGCCCCTTTTAAATCCAGAGCTTCAGCATTCTCCATTGGTGCATTTAAGAGTGGGAAATTGAATTAGGCAAGTAAAGAGAAGACATGTTATTTAGGAAGATGTCAGGTATTGCATGAGGCTACTAAATGGTCAGAGGTTTTGACATTTTCTTTGAAAGTAGATATTCAAAAGCAGCAAAGCTATTTCAGATTTAGAAGGACTATAAAAAGGAAGAAAAATGTATATGACTTATTGTTAGATTTTTATTCCATGACTAAAAAGACTAAGGAAACCTACTCTTGGGAAAATATTTAATATTATATATAATAGTGAAATTGGTTGATTTCTTTGTTGTGTACAAAATGCATACAAATAGATTTATACAATTAAGTTTAAGTACATGAATGAACAAAGAACATGAACAGATAATTTACAGAAGAGAAAATTATAATTAGCAAATAAACATGGAAAGGTTACAGCTTTGACAACTGAAATAAACATTAATAACATTATACGCTTACTAAACTAGAACAAGATAAAGATAGAAGCCCAAAGCTTTCGCATGCGTGCATTGCAGATAATGGCTCCAATACCTTTTTGGAAAGCCTTCAGAAAATTTCAAGAACCATGATAATCATCTTACTTCTTAAAATGGCAATCCACTTATACATTTATCTAAAGTAGATAGTCCTTCGAAAAGGAACAGATACGTGCACAGAGTGTTCAGCATTACTTATTCTGGTGAAAAAATGTAGACTACTTGAATTTCCAACTTGAGAGAAATATTAATAATTAATCATATGGTATCCATATGATGAGATATCGGGCAGCCTTTTAAGTGAATGCAAGTCATGCCACAGCATGTGCCTGTGACATATGAAAAGGAGTATTAAACTTCATAAGTACTGTGATTGTAACCTCACAAACATTGTGAGCGTTAGAAATGAGAAGAATCACAGACTGAAAAAATACTACTTTATTAAGTTGATGCATTGTTTGTGATATTCTTTATACTGACAGTTTTTAAGTGAGTCTAATAAAGAGAGTCTGGAAAAAAGAACATTTTCTTAAGCTTTGCATATATCAATAGATGATGCAGTGAAAAAATATTGAGTGTTAGCAACGTGAGTCTGTTTCCCAAAGATACTGTGGCACTCCAGAACAGCCAGTATTCTTCTCAGGTTAGTTTTCATTTCAAATGTCAGATTTTTTTAAAAAGGAGATTATAATTATTATTTCCTGGTTTATAGGAATCTTTACTCCAAAAATTATTGGGAAATCTTATGCAAAATGTTAGAAATATGAGAAGAAACAAAAGTATCCTCTTAAAAATGTCATGACATTCACATTTTAAAGCACATAGTTGAAAATAAGAAAATCTTATTTTCTTATTCATAACTGGTAGATACAACATTTAGAACAACTTTTGGAAAGTATCACTGAGAATGAAAACAAAATACAGATTCTGAACAACTGGATGGAGGCCCAAGAGGAGAGACTGAAAACTTTACAAAAACCTGAAAGTGTGATCTCGGTACAGAAGACGCTTTTGGATTGTCAGGTGAGAAGGTGCATAGCTCGGGCCGGTAGCTACCACTTCTACCCCAGGGAGCAACTCAAGCTGCTGCAGTTCTCAGGGTTCTCCTCCAACCCCCAGGTCCTTACTTTCTTATATAAAATGGAGACATGTCCATGTGATTTACAGAATTGCAAAATGCTTTTTTTTTGATGAGCAGAAAAAGGTTTTTTCATGGTTATTGTGGTTCTTAGGAGATTTGAATGTTATTCTTAAGAAGAAAATGTTGGGAGTTCCCTCGCAGTCCAGTGGTTGGGTGGTTGGGATTTGGTGCTTTCTCTGCTGTGGCCTGGGTTGACTCCCTGGTAGGAGAACTGAGATCCCACAAGCCGCATGGTGTGGCCAAAATTTAAAAAAAAAAAAAAAAGTTGCAAGGGAATTTTGATTTAGACGTTTTCCAATATTTGTGTTTTTATTAATTTATCTACTGTTTACAAAATTATTCTGTCTCCGTGATTTTTATTATTTCCTTCTGTTTCTTCAGAGGAAAATGGTTTTCTTTTGCCTACTGTGTAATGTGTTCTAAAAGGGGTGCTTTTCCCTTGGAGACCCTGTCTAAGTCCCATCTGGACTGGAGCGTGTTGGCTGTGCCCTTTTTTCATTCAGTCATCATTCTCCAGGGCACTCAGTCTTTATGGCCCCGCACCCTTCCTCCCCCCTGCCCTGATTGTGTCACTCCTCTTGGGAGCTGTCCCCAGGGTCCTCGGCTTCTGCACCGCCTACACGAAGACATGACCCTCCTCACTGTTGGGTGGAAAGTCAGCTCAGACCCGAATTCTACTTAGAAGGTTACAAAATGATACTCGACAGAATATGGGTGGCAACACCACCGTATGGCGGTGTTCATTTTCAGATGGTCTATCCTGTTTCCGACTACCCACTAGCCATTTCCCCTTTGTTGTTTGCCGTTGTTCAGTCGCTGTCATCTTGGACTCTTTTGCGACCCCATGGATGGTAGCCTGCCAGGCTCCTCTGTCCATGAGATTTTCCAGTCAAGAATTCTGAAACAGGTTGCCATTTCCTCACATACAACTCCTGACTGGAAACTCAGTCCTGCAGCACCCCCAACAGGCCACCCTGGTTTCACTGGAGTTCTAAGTTATTCGTGCCTGGGATGTCATCACTATTTTCCAGATGAGAAAATGCAGGTTGGGGGTTTGATGACTTTATGCTTGGTCCAACAGTCAGTACAGGGCAGATATGGAATGGAGACTATATCTCCTAGACTCTTTCTCCCATTCCATGGTGATAAGGGCTTGCTACCTAGACTCTTCTAAAGTCTAGAGCCACATAATAATGGAAATATTTGTAAAAATTCATCCTGTAATTGTGTAAATTCATATTGTAAAATTTCATTGTAAAAATTGAGTGGCATATGATTAAAATGTCTTTTGTGTAATGTTATTATATATTCTAATGGCATTTTTACTTGAAAAGTGCAAACTCCTCTTACCCTTATTAATTATTTTATTGCACATATGAAATTAATTGCACATTAATTAATTAATGTGCAATTAATTAATATTGCACATATGAAAACCTTTTCCCTCCGGCCTTTCCAGGATATAGAAAATCAACTTGCAATTAAATCCAAAGCACTGGATGAGTTGAGACAAAATTACCTGACTTTGGAGAGTGGGACAGTGCCATTGTTGGAAGACACAGCATCCAAAATTGATGAACTATTTCAAAAGAGAAACAATGTTATGAATCAGGTACTAGAATTCATTCAAAGTGTACCATTTCTTTTCAGATATCCTTCTTTTATCTTATTTGTTATTGGTAAATACTTGCTTTATACCAAAACCTGAAAAATTGCTGAGAAAAATACTGAAGTGAAGTACAGAAACATATTTTAAATCTCTTTTTTTTTCCCCCTTCACTGGATAATTAGAGGCAAAATCACCAAATTCCCACATCTTTGGCAAGCTTGAAGTTCACTTGGTTATCTTTGTTTTGTCTAACACACGAATACACTCAAAAGTGTCTCCAGCCTACCCCGCAAACCCTACAGAGCAGCTGGCATTGTCTGCTGGTCAGATATACAGAAACAGCCATGAAGAAGCAGCTCAGATTGCCCACTCTCAGGGAGATACCCCAGGGGTGGTGGGGTGTGGTTCTGTCCCATGTAGCCTCCGTTAAGCTGGAAACATGGTCAGCATAGGAGAAGCTCCAGAGGTGGGGAGAAATGGCATGTGGTGAAGAGAAAGCATAGAAGAGTGTGGACGGCATCTGCTGATTGTATCAAAGGCATGTCAAAGTCTCATTTACCCCTTCCAGGAGAAGAACACCAAGAGAAAAAGGACAGTCATCCTCAGACTCTTCACCTTTGACATCTCCCTACAATTGGAGGGAGAGACTGTAAACAGTAGCCTATTATAAGTGTGTCCTTGTTTCCCAGAGTCCTTATTGTGGATTATTCATCATTTACTGAAATCTACTTTCAAGCATTTGTTTCAAGAGAGAATTGGGAGTAACCTGTATAAATGAAGTCCATAGGTAACCTTCAGCCTCATTCCTCCCCCAGAACTCAGGCAGGAAAGTAGGGATGAGCTTAACATATCTTCTGTGAGTCATTTGTTAACATATCTTTTGTGAGGCGCTATGCTCACTGCCAAGGGTACAGTGATAAACAAGAAAATAAATGGTTCTTACCCTCAAAATGCTTCAGCCTACAGAAGGATACCTATAATAAAAGGATGGAATAACAAGTGTTGACATGGAGATGAAGACATTGAAACCTCCTACACTGCTGAGACTGTGTGTAGGTTTTTTCCACAAATGTATGCTTTCAGTTCTCTTGGGTATATACCTAAGAGTAGAATCAGTGGGTCATATGGTAACTCTATACAGCATTTAACTTTCTGAGGGACTGGCAAATGTTTCCATAGAGGCTGCACACCTTTATGTTTTCATTGCAACGTATGAGGGTTCCAATTTTTCCCTGGTCTCTCCAACATTAGTTTTTATCGAACTTTGAGGATAGCCCTTCTAATGGCTGTGAAGTGGTATCTTGTGGTTTTGATTTATATTTCTCTAATGATTGTGAATGTTGTGTGTCTTTTCATATGCTTGTTGGTCATTTGTGTATATTCTTTAGAGAGATGTCTATTCAATCCCTTGCCTATTTTTTACTTGGTTGTCTTTTTATTGTTGCGATATAAGTGTTCTTCTCTACATAATACATAAAAACTTTTACACTTACACAATTCTCAGTTGTGTCAGGAATCATTTAAATGCTTCAAATTTCAACTTTTCATAATTACCAAAATACATTGAAGGATAAAATACAGCCACCATTGCATCTCCTCCCACTTTGCACTTGCTCATCATTTTGGCCAAGCATGTTCCCCTTTAATTTATACCTGCTCTGCAGGAGTAACCAGACTTAAGTGCCAGTTAACCCAGGGAACCCTTTACATTTATAATGCTTTATAGTTTGCAGAGCATTTTCACAAATACTGCTTCTTTCTTTATGTTTTCTTTTATCTGTTCTGTGGATGAAAAAGCAGACTTAAGGATTAAATACCTTGCCCAACAGGGTGTCACCGAAACGTGAAATCTCAGATTCTGATTCCTCACTCAGTGTTTTTTCCCTGGTCTGCCTCTCTGGAGGCTGAACTCTCTCCATGTTGATCCTTCTGGTCTCAGAGCTCTTTTCCATTCACCTATCCGACGGAGGAGCCTGGTAGGCTGCAGTCCATGGGGTTGCTACTCATCGGACACCACTGAGCGACTTCACTTTCACTTTTCACTTTCATGCATTGGAGAAGGAAATGGCAACCCACTCCAGTGTTCTTGCCTGGAGAATCCCAGGGACGGCGGAGCCTGGTGGGCTGCCGTCTATGGGGTCACACAGAGTCGGACACGACTGAAGTGACTTAGCAGCAGCAGCAGCAGCAGCATTCTCAAACTTAACCTTTGATATTTCTTGTTCACTTAACCACCTTCAGTGAATCATCAAAGCTCCACTCTGAAATTAAAATACCTAACTTGGATACAGTGGTAGAGTCCTTAGAAGAGGAAAAAAGAGTTGAGCGAGCTTCTTGTTGATGATTTCCTAAATGTGTTTCTACTTTTTTGTATAGGTCAATGAGCTCAAGACCTCCATGCAGTCTGTTTTACAGGAGTGGAAAATCTATGATAAACTCTATGATGAAGTGAATATGATGACAATCCGATTCTGGTACTACATGGAACACAGCAAGCCTGTGGTTTTATCGTTAGAGGCCTTAAGATGCCAGGTGCAGAACCTTCAGGTAAATTAACCAGATCTTGGCACAGTGCATTATTGGCAGAAAATCTCCAGTGGAAGAAAGCATAGATGTGACACAGTTGCTGTTATGTTTTCCACAGAGAAACATGAAACAATATTTTAAACAGCAGCATCAAAAGTATAACTTGTAATTTCAAAATGAGTTACATGAACCCAATGTCTGAAACTTTGTAAATACATATTGTGAATTTTTCTTCATCTTTCACGTTCATATTATTTCACAATTTAAAGATTTTGATTTGGGAGTGTTGGTTTTTTTTTTTTAAGTGTACAATTTTAAGTTCTAGCCTCAAATGAAAGAATACCTCCTTGGTTTTCTTCTTCATATTTCTAATAATTTACGGCTGTCCTATTAAGGTTTGAGTGTTAATATTATTGTGATATAGTGGCAAGTGTCTCTGGATGAGGCCAGTTCATTCTGAAGCTGACATACCTGCTTTGTCCTCCTAGACTCTTCAAGACGAAGCTGAGAGTAGTGAAGGAAGTTGGAAGAAACTCCAGGAGGTGATTAGAAAACTCAAAGAGTACTGCCCCTCGGTTGCTGAAATAATTCAAGAGAAATGCCAAAATACTCACACAAGGTACGCTTCAAGATGCAACTGGAATGATAGAGCAGGTTTTTTTTATCTTCTTAAAAAAGATAAATAAGATTTTTTCATTTAAGCCTTCTAAATCATCTGAGGTAACTGGTTTCATACTATTCTGGTCTCTTCTGCTTGGAAGGATCTAGTTCATGTAAGATTTGGTGTTGTGAAGGCTATTGTACTTGCCTTGTACAAGTGTTTGGTATAATCAGTCTAGAAATAAGTACAGCCCAAGTATAGCCACTTTCAGTGGATAGAGGCTAAATGCCTAATGTGATCCTCACAGGCACTAAAAAAGCAGGCAGAAATGGACTGAGGGGTGGCCAGAAGGGCAACCTGTCTTACCGGGAACATTATAAGGTGGAAGAAAGTGGATGTTAGAGTACCTCTCAGGAGATATTTGTGAGACTCAGAGGGATTCTTTGATGACTTGCTTATGATTGAAAGCTCCCTCTAAGGAGGGTGGCCCTGCTTAATTTATGAGGCTTTTGCTGTATGGGGTATGAAAGTTGGCTCAAAGCTGATTTGCACCAGACAGTGTTGATGAGATTAAGCCACCCTCAGTGATCTTCTCCGTCCTTCCTCCATGCCCATTCAGCCTCTCCAATGAACCAACTTGGAACAAGTGTTGAATAAGCGACACCACATTTACGCACCTGCAGTGGTGTCCTGAGCTCTTGATCCAGTCTTTAGTGGAAGGAGGGGGAGAAAGGAGGGTAAAGAGGAACGCAGACACGTATCTGATTTCACATACAGTATTGGGACCACCCTCAAAACATTTGACGGTGGTGCAGGTTGCTATTAAAGGGGTTGGGTTGTCACCACTGCACAGACTCATTCAATTGTTAATACAAGAATATATCAGCAGTCGTATTGAAAAAAGACTGAGGAAAATGGCACTGAAATGCCAACAGTAGTTATCTCTAGACTACTGAGATATCAGGTGATCTTTTTTTTTTACTTCCTCTGCATAGATAGTTGGGTAGATAGGTGAAGGTGAAGTCGCTCAGACGTGTCCGACTCTTTGCGACCCCGTGGACTGTAACCTACTAGGCTTCTCCGTCCATGGGATTCTCCAGGCAAGAGTACTGGAGTGGATTGCCATTTTCTTCTCCAAGGGATCTTCCCGACCCAGGGATCAAACCCAGGTCTCCCGCACTGGGGGCAGACGCTTTAACCTCTGAGCCACCAGGGAAGCTAGGTAGATAGGTAGATAATCTCAATATAGGAGTGGATAGATTTAAACATACATGTTTTGTGGAGGGTTATGAGCATATGTTGTACTTATAATTGATGAAATCGTACTTTTAAAATAGATGGTTTTGAGAAAATTTGTGACATACATAAAAGTAAAGCAATTATGCCATTTTTCACCTTTTCCACCCATTTAGTAGGGTCACTGATATTGCCAAACAATCATTCTCACTTGCTTCGGGTGAGAATGTAAATGTTATAATGTTTTCAGAAAGCAGCTTGAACATATACCTATAACCTTAAAAATATTTACATATTTATATTCTTTGACCCAATCATTCTCTTTAAAAAATCTAGTGTAAAACCAATATCTTTAAATACAGAAAAAAAAACCTTTGAATAAAGTTGTATCTGAGTGTTATATTTGGAAGGAAAAATTGAAAATTACTTCAATATTCATACTAAATTGGAATTTGGCAATTAAAAAACAGACCATTTATAGACCATTATGTACATCCATTTAAAATTAGGCTTATTTTTTTATTAATAACATGGCAAAAATTTTTTAAGTAGGAAAGGAAGGCAAAATGTTACAGTCCATATTATGGATTAAAAACAAATTTTTAATTTCTACCTTTTTTTTAACTTTTCAATTTTGATAAAATGAAAAATGTATTACAGAAAATGTTTTTCTTATTATGATTTTTAGTTTTTTTAACAGTTTGACAGTACATCTGAGATCCAAAAAATTTCATACAGCCAATGAATGTGCCAGCCCCACAAAATTAGCTAATTTTCATGGATGCAAGAATACTTTTATTATTTGCCATTGTTCATAATTTGGAGAAGGAAATAGCAACCCACTCCAGTATTCTTGCCTAGAGAATCCCATGGACAGAGGAGCCTGGTGGGCTGCTGTCCATAGGGTCACACAGAATCTGACACGACTAAAGCGACTTAGCATGCATGCATGCATTGGAGAAGGAAATGGCAACCGACTCCAGTGTTCTTGCCTGGAGAATCCCAGGGACAGAGAAGCCTGGTGGGCTGCCATCTATGGGGTTGCACAGAGTTGAACACAACTGCAGCGACTTAGCAGCAGCAGCATAATTTGGTGGTATCTACTCTAAAAGTGAGATATCTAACTAGGTTTAATCAACAGCTCTAGTTATGTTCACCTGGAATCCAAAGGTGATTTTATTTTTTAGCCTGGTCCTCATGGAGACCAGCTATGTAAATCTGGGGCCTGAGTACTCCACTGCTGCCTGCCCTCATAGAAAGTGTGCTAGCATCCTTTGAAGGGTACACTTGGGAACAATTTTCTCATATGATTAAGATCAGTTTGCACCAAGTAAGTAACTTTCTGCTGCAAATCAGCCTAAGTAGTAAGAGAATATACAGAAATTAACGTTCCTCTAAAGAACAAAATATTATCAAGTACCAGGTAATATCTGCCATTTTTTTCTCTCAATTCACAAAGAAATTAGTCCTATAACAAAACATATGTCTACAAAACAGTAAACTGTTAGAAAATGTAGAACATAGTAGAAAATAAGTACCCTTTGCTGAGAAGTAGAAAAGTATATTTTTTTCATTTCTACTTTTATATAAGGAACCTATTACTTTTGTAATTAGAAAATAAATTTGACATAAATACATTTTAAATAAGGCCTATCTAAAGACCTGTTTTTGAAACAGGAGCCCTTCCCATGTGGAGAAATTTTCATCAGGTAAACAGTTTGGTACTTTTCCTCACCTTTGCCTATAAGATGTTCATAATACAATAGATATTTCCTGCCAGTCACAAATTTTGCAGATTTTGTTGAGAATTATAAAGTCAGTGAAGTATCCTAACTTGGAATTTTGTTGGAATTCTGTTTATATACTGATGATAGCATTTATTTTGAAAAGGCATTGAACAGTGTCTTGTTAATTCATCTGCTGTTAGCTTAACGGATAGAATATACATTTGCTTTTGCTGCAAAGAAAGAGATGGATGGGGGTCCTATTTCTTATTTTGCCCTGACAGGTGGACTCAGGTAAACCAAGACGTCGCAGACCAGTTGCAGAGGGCCCAGAGCCTGCTACAACTCTGGCAGGCGTGTAACAGTGCTCACGCGGAAGCTGCAGCAAGGCTGGAGCCGCAGGAGAGAAAGTACCAACAGATTGCAAATATCAACACATCTGGGAACAACCTGGCAGAGGTCCTGCCCCCGGCCCTGCAGGATGCAAAGGTAGGCCTACGGGGAAAACCAAGGGCGAGACAGCCTGATGGACAGGGCCATGACCCAGGGAGTAGCCAGACCACAGGGAGGGAGGGGCAGGAAAGGTGTGCGAGCAGCCCATGGAGGACACAGGCAAGGCAGGGACGGGTGGGCTTGGGAGAGCCAGGCAATGGCTCGCAGGTGAGGGTCAGGCAGCTGGTAGCTGAGTCAAGGGCACCTGACCACCTCCTTCCAAGTTTCCTCTTTCACTCTAGCAGGTAACTCTCTAAGGCAGAAGCCTCGTACAAAGTCTCCAGTTAAAGCAGAAGTGTATCAGCTGAATGTGGGCATCTAAGAAGTAGATATTGAATCTCTTGATTTAGAAAGAATCATAGATTCGCCCCGTGTAATTAAGGCTTTTCTGTGGAAATAATGATTTTTAGACTAATATTTAAAGAGTTATATACTTTTCTCTGTGGTTTTATTCTATTATGTTAATGAATGGCTATAAAGTAAATACTTTTAGATTAGGTGACCAGATACATTTTGTATCTTTTGATACTATAGGTCAAATAAAGAAATATCAATTAGAGACAAGAATTCAACAGATATGAATCATATTTCTGATCAACTTCTACGTAATCTGTTGTTTTTAAAAAACAAAAAATAACAGAAATTCACTTAGATGCAATATTTCCAAAATCAGTCCTAAAATTGGCTTGGTCAGTGAGATTCCACACTCCCTGCATATGAATCCATTTATGTTACAAAGTCTCAGACAGAGAAAACGGTTGGATTGATCCTTTAAATGCCTTAAAGCAGATCCCTAAAGTGTTCGATGATTAGAAATAGAACTCATAAGACTCTACCAAAGTCATCTCCAGTTTCTGTGAACTAGAAGTCCCAGCTTTATTTATCCATGGTCACTTTAGCTCTGAACTGACAAATTTCAAACTAGCACCAGTGATATGCATCACATAAAGAAGCGTTAGCTTGTTTGGCTCTTTAAAATAAACAGTAGGGCCTTCCCTGGTGGTCCACCGTATAAAACTGCACTCCCAATGCAGGGGTCTCAGGTTTGATCCCTGTTCAGGGAACTAGATCCCACATGCCGTGACTAAAGATCTACATGCCACAACTGAGACCTGGTGCAGCCAAATAATAAACAAAATAAACAGTAAAAAAAAAAAAAAAAAAAGCCATACCCACAATTTCAGGGCAGAAATTCTTCTAGATGTTGATGGAGTGGCACAAGGTGGGGATTTGTTCTGGGAAAGGAAGAGGAATGTTTTACAATCATTTTTCTCCTCCAGGAGCTGCAGTGTGAGGTACAGAAGACAAAAGAGGCCTTTCTCCAAAATTCCACTCTCCTGGATCGGCTCCCACAACCTGCAGAGCCGAACGCCCACATGCTCCTGTCTGGTCAAATGTACTCCCTCCAGAGAGCTTCCTACCTGGAAAAGATGCTGCTTGTGAAAACAAATGAATTTGAGGTTCTTCTTATTTTTTCCATTCAAGTTATAGTCTTGGACACTTGCACACTCTGCACAGTTCCTAGTCTCTTGTGAAGTGATAGTTATCAGTGCTTTGTGGGCTGCACATTAGGGAAACAACAGAATAAAGACGCTCTAAACATATCTACCATTTGACACGATTCTGCAGTCATGTGATTCTTCAGTCACATTTCTTCTTTATTGAACATGTTAAAGTGATATAGTTTATATACTGTTCAGATCACACAGTATTTGAATCTTCAGGTTGGGTAATTGAGTCATAGAATGGCTGCTTTAAGCATGGCCATTTGTGGTATATTTTATTCTCTTTTTGAAAAGCCTTTAGTTCATGAACTCTCAAAAAGATGAACAGAAGGCCACGGAGCTCCAGTATCACACAGCAGGGAAAACACTTAACTAGCAGGACTCTTCTATATGGCCCTGTCAAGCAGGTGGTCTGTTCACCCCTGAGAAGGCTTAGTACTTTACCGAAGGCACAAAGTAAATATCAGAGATATTCTGGATAGTCAAGATAATGAGCTGATGATGAATTCCTTAGGGCTGGAAACAACATGAACTTTTATCCCAAGGCTGTGCTTGCTTCTGTTGCAGATGCACATGAAAATTGTTTCTGATGAAAACTTCTCTTGTTCTAGTTTGTTCTATCACAATTCAAGGATTTTGGGGACCGGTTGGAATCTTTAAAAGGTCTCATTACGCATGAAGAAGAGAATTTGGATCAACTCTACCGGCAAGAAAAAGAAGGAAATCCTGACTTATTCCTGGTATTGCCAATGTTTGTTACTTCTAGGGGCTCAGGCTCACCATAGGATAAAAAATAAGCGACTTACTGTCACATTAAAGAATCTGTGCATCCTAACCCTTGAACAACAGTCACTAATGTGTCATTCATTCTTGTCCTATTTTCCCTAGTGTTTAGAAAAGTATGACAACAGAGATCTATTTTATTTTTTTACACTTTAAATATATACAATTTATTTCTCAATTATTTCCCTTTTTAGTTTTTAAATTTATAATATAATTTTTTAAAGATTACTTTCCATATACAGTTTTTACAAATATTGGCTGTATTCCCCATGTTGTACAATATATCCTAGAGTCTGTCTTAAACCCAATAATTGTACCTCTCCCGCCTCTGCTCCTGTATTGCCCTTGGCCCAGCCACTGGTAACCTCTGGTTTATTCTCTTTATCTGTGAGTCTACTTCTTTTTTGTTATATTCACTAGTCTGTTGTGCTTTTTAGATTCCATGCATAAGTGATATCATACAGTATTTATCTTTCTCTGACTTACTTCAGTTAGCATAATGCCCTTCAAGTTCATCCATGTTGTTGCAAATGCAAATGTGTGTTCTTTTTTATGGCTGAGTAGTATTCCATTATATATGTACCATATCTTCTTTATCCATTCATCTGTTGATGGACACTTAGGTTGCTTCTGTATCTTGGCAATTGTAAATAATGCTGCTATGAACATTGGGTTGCACATATCTTTTTGAATTAGTGTTTTGGAGGTGTTTTGTTTGTTTGTTTGTTTGTTTGTTTTTTGGCTATATACCCAGGAATGGAAATGCTAGGTCATGAGATTTATTTTAGTAATATGCCTCAATAGTTTCAGTAGACTTTTAAATCTTAAAGTCTTTACTAGTTAGTTTCAGTGAACTAGAATAATCTAGCAATTGGATGTTGTGATTAATTGAATTTTTTTGGTTAGTAGATCAAAAAGTAAAATACCCTATTAAATTAATGGTATTTTTTCCTTCTTTATTACCTTAGTAAGTTTAGTATAGTTAACATAGATGAATGAAGAATTAATGAATTCTGGATCGTGATCCTAAGGACCAATATTCATAACTTAAATTAAGAGTCAGCAAACTATGACATAAGGTCTGAATGCAGCCCCCACCTGGTTTTGTACATAAAGCGTCTCTAATGTAGCCATGGCCTTCTGCTGTTTATGTACTGTCTGTGGGAGTTTTCATGCTGAATGTTTGCCACAGAGATCATATGGCTTATAAAAGGCTAAAATCTTTATGATCTAGCCCTTAACAGAAAAAGTTTGCTGACCCTCACCTAGACTCTTAGAGCAGAGTTCTGTAGTGAGAACATGGATATTCTGAAGGATGTTTGCTGAATACATTGTTGACCTAGATGCTGTCCCTAGAATATTGTTTTAAAAATAAAATTTTGGTGAGTTTGCTTTCCTGTGATACCAACATAATATGGATGTTTAAATACCATGCTTTGCTAGGGTTATTTCAGGGATTGAATTTTCATTTACTTAGTAAATAAACTGCATGATCTGTTGAAAGTCAAGTTGTTGGCAGACTAAATGGGTCTTGAAGGTCCAGGGTGGATCCTTTAAAAACAAAGGAAGCTTATTTCCACCTCTTCAAAGACAGGAATCCGAGATCACTCTCTGTTTCCTGGGCTGTGTTGATTCTGGCCATGTGTGCAGCTCATTCTAGAGAAGTCACAGAATTGACAGGTCTAGGTTCAGGTCCAGTTCTGACACTAACTAGCTGTGTGACTTTGGGCCAGTCATTTACCTATTTAAGCTCCAGCTTTCCCTCATCTTTGAGATAAGAAAGGCCTATAGGATTTCTGAGGCTTTTTCACCATCTAGGTATCTCAGTGGCATCCAAAAATCTGGAATTTAATTTCTTTTTCATAGAATCATGTGCTGGCACTGACGGCCCAGTCACCTGGTATTGAGCATTTGAATGAAGTGAGCCTCAAGCTCCCACTTAGTGACATAGCTATGAAGACATTACAAAACGTGAACCGGCAGTGGATCCGGGCCACGGCGACGGCACTGGAACGCTGCAGGTCAGAACAGCCCAGCTCCCGCCTTCTGTTTCAATTATGGTAAAATTGACAGTTGAGCGCAGTAATGTCATTGTTATATGGCTCTGTTCTGTTTTTAAACCTTTGTAGTGAGCTTCAAGAAATTGGATTGAATGTAAAGTTTCTTGATTGCTGTGAAAAGTGGATCCAGCTTTTGGAGAAGATAGAAGAGACACTCAAGGCAAACATGGCTGACAGCCTTCCTGCTCTTCTAGAACAGCAGAAGACATATGAGGTAAATAAACCCATGCCCTGCCACTCTGTCCCCCTCTCCCTGGGGCGGTAGTTAGTGGATGAGAGATTTAAGTAAAAATATGCAGAATACCTGTCAATCTTCAATCCCAAAACACAGAATGTATGTCTTTAAGCAAATTCATTTGTCAGTTGATCATTTGCAAAACTCTCACACATTTCATAAATTTCCAAATATTGTTTTGCTACTCTGTTTTATTAATGACTGAACTCCTCCTAGCCAGGCTTGAGCAATACATGAACTGTGAACTTCCAGATGTTCAAGCTGGTTTTAGAAAAGGCAGAGGAACCAGAGATCAAATTGCCAACATTCGCCAGATCATCGAAAAAGCAAGAGAGTTCCAGAAAAACATCTGTTTATGCTTTATTGACTATGCCAAAGCCTTTGACTGTGGAAAATTCTGAAAGAGATGGGAATACCGGACCACCTGACATGCTTATTGAGAAATCTATATGCAGGTCAGGAAGCAACAGTTAGAACTGGACATGGAACAACAGACTGGTTCCAAATAGGAAAAGGAGTACCTCAAGGCTGTATATTGTCACTCTGCTTATTTAACTTATATGCTGAGTACATCATGAGAAACATGGGCTGGAGGAAACACAAGCTGGAATCAAAATTGCCGGGAGAAATATCAATCACCTCAGATATGCAGATGACACCACCCTTATGGCAGAAAGTGAAGAAGAACTAAAGAGCCTCTTGATGAAAGTGAAAGAGGAGAGTGAAAAAGTTGGCTTAAAGCTCAACATTCAGAAAACGAAGATCATGGCATCTGGTCCCATCACTTCACGGCAAATAGATGGAGAAACAGTGGAAACAGTGTCAGACTTCATTTTTTGGGCCTCCAAAATCACTGCAGATGATGACTGCAGCCATAAAATTAAAAGATGCTTACTCCTTGGAAGGAAAGTTATGACCAACCTAGACAGCATATTCAAAAGCAGAGACATTACTTTGCTAACAAAGGTCTGTCTAGTCAAGGCTATGGTTTTTCCTGTGGTCATGTATGGATGTGAGAGTTGGACTATAAAGAAAGCTGAGCTCCAAACAATTGATGCTTTTGAACTGTGGTGCTGGAGAAGACTCTTGAGAGTCCCTTGACTGCAAGGAGATCCAACCAGTCCATTCTAAAGGAGATCAGTCCTGGGTGTTCAGGAAGAAATGATGCTGAAGCTGAAACTCCAATACTTTGGCCACCTCATGCGAAGAGCTAACTCATTTGAAAAGACCCTGATGCTGGGAGGGACTGGGGGCAGGAAGAGAAGGGGACGACAGAGGATGAGATGGCTGGATAGCATCACCAACTCAATGGACATGGGTTTGGGTGGACTCTGGGAGTTGGTGTTGGACTGAGAGGCCTGGTGTGCTGCAGTTCATGGGATCGCAAAGAGCCGGACACGACTAAGCGACTGAACTGAACTGAAACTCCTAGATTTTTCTGCAGTAGATGGAACTTCTGGCCCAGCATTGGTTTCTTAGAATGTGAACATGGTGCCACTTCACCAAGAGCGTGTTAAAGTACTTCAGCTTCTCTCCGTATTTTCACTGAGTAGTTCTATAAAGTATTGAGGCACCTGGTATAACTGTAACATAAATAATTTTGCAGAGGAGTTTCTCCATACTTTCACTGATGTATGTTTGAAAATCCTTCTATAGGCAGATCCTGCATTTCCAAACTATGCATGATTAGTTCACTGTAACTTTTTGATGAAACTGATTTAAGTCTGCATTGTTACAGTAAGGTCATCCACTGAAAATGAAATCTGAAAATGAAAACTTTGAGTTAGTTCCTCAACAGTTTAGTTTCTTCCTCTTCAAATGGATCTAATAGTATTTACTTGAGTCCTAAGCTGAAGAAAAAGTGAGACAATGCTTGTTTTACTGAGTGCCTCTCAAATCGAAGGAAATGGCAACCTACTCCAATATTCATGTCTGGAGAATCCCATGGACAGAGGGGCCTGGCAGCCTACAGTCCATGGGGTTTCAGAGAATCGGACACAACTGAACGACTGAACAACAACTCAAATCAAAGATGCCCAATAAATGGGTCTTAGATGTAGTTATTATTAGACCTATTTGCTTCTAAGATTGTATTTATAGGTGTGAAGATTAAGCATTTTTTGCAGTTAGGTTCAAATCATTTGAAAATAAATTATCTCACATATCCTCCATAGACTTTATTAGGAAATTCATGAAAACAGTTTTCACTAATATTTTACATTTTAATTCATGTACAGATGTTAGAAGCTGAAGTTTCTATAAACCAGACAATTGCCGATTCTTATGTCACCCAATGCTTACAACTCCTGGACACAGTAGAAATAGAGAAGAGGTAAGCTCTCCAGGATTCATGATGGCTGTGAGAATGTGGAAGGCAATGCGACTGGGTGGGCCTTCCACCCCATGAATCTTAACATCAATGCCTGTGGCCTTGTGATTGATAGAGCGCTATGGGGCCAGTCTTCTGGCTATATATTAGGATAAAGTCTTGCTTCATGGCCATAAAAACATCAGGACCCCTTTTCCCTGTGGTAGAGGGGTGAGCTTAACAGATCAGATGATTTGCAAACACGTTTCTGCCAAGTCCAGTTAACTAATTTTTTTATTCCAAAGCGTCATTTTATAGTATGTTTTCCTTTCTACCTTCAGCCTCATGATATTTTGCTATTTAAAAAATAAATTTCAAAGGACTGTTCTCAGCAGGTGGCTATGTCACAGTTGTGAAAGAAGAGACTTCTCTCTATGCCGTGAACATGGGATGGGGTCTCTGGGCAGTTCCAGTCGGGCTGAGCAGAAGCCCTCAGACAGCCTGGTGGCACTAGCTGCACCTGCTCACACAGCTGGTGCCCCTGCCAACAACAGCCCAGAGTGGGCCTGGCCTCCTAAATGACTTCTCCATACATCTCCATAGGCATTCGCTTCCTCCCCATCATTCCCCATATGCTTCTGAATCTTCTTTCGGCATAACTAAGAAATACAAACCCCATTTCTTCCTACCTCTGAAGTAATAAATTCAAGCCAGTTTCAAGATGATTAACTACTTTTGATCTGATTAGCATGATTTTTCCCATAATAAATAAAAGGCCCTATTTCTCACATGAAGGGTGTTATTTATCTGGGAAAGAAATATTTGAGTAGTTCCAGAAAGCATGTTCTTTATTGCTGCAATTATGTAGTATACAACCCTCAAGTAATCAATAACATTACAAGGGACCTACCTATTCATCCGTTTGCCATTGACGCCATGCTTAGTTTTCCGTAAAGCACTTGGTATAA
Source organism: Budorcas taxicolor (assembly GCF_023091745.1). NCBI lineage: Eukaryota > Metazoa > Chordata > Mammalia > Artiodactyla > Bovidae > Budorcas > Budorcas taxicolor. The sequence continues at coordinate 74,558,163 of NC_068919.1, forward strand.
TCTGTGTCAAAACAGCTTGTTTGAGGTCATGCGTGTCAGCAAAATACCAGGCCCTGTGCAGTTCTTTTCTGCTCAGTACCTTTCACCATCCCACACATTGCCCCCTCCAACCCCACATTCCCCATCATGTTAAAGTTGGATGGTGCTCAGATCTACAGTAGTCTTTCTAGGTAAAAATGGCAAATCTGAGTTCCTATTACATGTTGATAGTTATTTTTTTCTACCCATAGATGTCAGAATTCTCTAACTGTCTATTTCCCCCAAGACCAGAATTTGTTTGGAAGTTCACGAGGCTCAAGGAGCAGTGGCAGAGTGCGGCCCAGGGTGTTCGCCAGAGGAAGAGTGACATCGATGAGCTGGTGCACCAGTGGCGGTCCTTCACCACCTCCGAGGGGGACCTGCTCCGCTTCCTCGCCGACACCAGCCACCTGCTGTCCGCAGTGAAGAGCCAGGACTGCCACAGCCTCCACCAAACGAGAAGCCTGATCCATGAGCTGAAGGTAGTGTGAGCCCAGCAGCAGTGTGGGAACCACAGGGTGCCTTTATTTGAAAGATGTTTGTTTGCTTCAGGTTTCGTGTTTTCTCTGATGTTCAAGTGTGCTTTCTGCAGTGGGGAGGCCAGTTGGTCATGGGGACCTTACTCAGCCATGTCCTCAGCCTTGTGGGGTCAGAAACCCAATCTTATCCATTCATCCAGAAATACTGAGGCTCTCCTGGGCTGTGGGCACAGAGATGGACTGGGGATGAGTAGGGGGAGTGCAGAAGTTTGGGGTGACATACCTTTACAGCCTTGTGCTTCAGTCGTGTCCAACTCTTTGCAACCCTATGGACTGTAGCCCACCAGGCTCCTCTGTCCATGGAATTCTCCAGGCAGGAATACTGGAGTGGGTTGCCATTCCCTTCTTCAGGGGATCTTCCTGACCCAGGGATTGAACCTGCATCTCCTGTATCTCCTGCATTGCAAGCGGACTCTGTACCATTGAGCCACTGGGGAAGCCTGACAGACCTTTAAGACACTAACAAATATGTAAATGATTAGCACAGTAGTGGTTTACAACAGGACTCCTGCTTACTCTTTTTTATAAAAAATAGTTATTTATTTGGCTACACCAGGTCTTAGTTGTGGTACTTGAGATCTTTAGTTGCAGCCTGCGAATTCTTAGTTGCAATAGGTGAGGTCTAGTTCCCTGACCAGGGATAAAACCCAGGCCCCCTGTATTGCAGAGTCAGCCACGGACCACCTGGGAAGTCCCAGATTCTTGCTTACTCTTGAAGGGCAAATTCATTTCGACAACAGAGTTTCCAATACAAAAGTTGCTTGATGAACATAGGACTTAGAACAATTAGTTGGCAATTCCCAGGGCATATTCCATTGAGTCATCGAGCCATGCGTCACATTAGAGGGACAATTAAACAAACCAGCACTCTTCAGAAGTCCTGTGCTTGCCTCATTTGTTTATCTAGGTGTCAAATATTAATTGAGTACCTGTTCTGTGCTGGTCACTGTTCTAAATGCTGGTTATGTTGTGTGGACTAATAGAAGACCTCTGCTCTCATGTGGCAATCAGACAAATCAATAAACTAGAAAATACTAGTTTGTCGATTGGGGGGGGAGGGTCGGACAAATTAAAAAATAAACTATCGGACTGCAACATGGCATATGTGGGTCATTAAAATAGGGCCGATGATGGAGAGATTAAGTGGCTGCTTTAGACTGGGTAATCTCTGGGGAGGTGACATTTAAACTGGAACCTGAGTGATAAGGAGCCAGCTGTGCAAAGAGTTGAGGGTTGGAGGCGGGGAGCAGTTCGGACAGAGGAAGCAACTTTCCTGAGTCCCTAAGATGGCAACAATCTTAGCAAAAAAGAGGAAGAAAGAAGGGTCGTAGGATGGGTGTAGCCAGTAGGCAGCAATGATAGAAAATGGACTTGAGAGACAGTCATGGAGGAGCATTTTGGAGAGAGGCGTGACAGCTGCGTAACAGTCTGGGTGTAATAGGAAGCTGTTGAAACTGGAAAAGAAGGCCACATGATATGATTCGTATTTTTAAAGGTCTTCTGGCTTCTCTGAGGGGGATGGATTGGGGGTGGGCGTGCGGTCACAGAAGCAGGAATCCCAGCGTATTACCTCTATTTATTGCTGCAAGACAGCGAAGAGTTCTTATTCTCTCATATAGTTCTGGAGGTTGTCAGGGCTGTTAGGTGGCTCTCGGCAGGAGTCTCTCAGGCAGTTTGAGTCAGATGGCGGCTGACGCTGGACTCATCTGAAGGCTCCCTCACTTTCATGTCTAGTACTTCAGTTCTGGTGTTGGAAGAATCTCTTGGACTATAAGGATATCCAACCAGTCCATCCTAAAGGAGATCAGTCCTAGGTGTTCGCTGGAAGGACTGATGTTGAAGCTGAAGCTCCGATACTTTGGCCACCTGATGCAAAGAGCTGACTCATTTGAAAAGACTCTGATGCTGGGAAGATTGAGGGCAGAAGGAGAAGGGGACGCCAGAGGATTAGATAATTGGAAGGCATCACCAACTCAATGGACATGAGTTTGGGCAGGCTCCGGGAGTTGGTGTTGGACAGGGAGGCCTGGCGTGTTACAGTTCATGGGGTCGCAGAGTCGGACACGACTGAGCAACTGAACTGAACTGAACTTCAGCTCAGACAGCTAGGATGTGGAGCAGCTGGGGCTCCTGGGGCTTCATTCCCTGCAGACTCTACATGTGGTAGCTTTCAGTAGCTGGACTCCCTACATCCAACTCACTGCTTCAAAGGTGCATGTCCCACGGAAAGGAGAGCCAGGGAGAAGCTACACCAGCTTTTTAGACCTTGCCTTGGACATCAGCCACTTCTGCCATCCTCTGTTAATCAAGGCCATCACATGTGCCCACCGGGGTTCACGAGGATGGGGTAGAGGTACCACCAGTTGATGGGGAGGGGCAAGGTTCTAGGAGAGCATGTGGGGAGAGCATATGGGGCTGGTAATATTGTTGTGGCCATTCTGTGAAAAATACAGTCTGCCGTAACTCACGGCTGTTTCAGTGGTCTTGGTTAGTTGTTAGGATGGAGAAGACAAGGGTGATCACAATGAAGATCACAAGGCTGTTTGTAGGTGAAGCTTACAGGATGTGCTTATGGTTTGGATATGGCAGGTAAATAAAAATCTAAATTCAGGTGACTCTAGGTTTGGAGGTCGAGGATCTTGGTAAATATTGTGCTGCTGACCAATCAGGGGAGACTGGATGAGAATCATGTCTTTTGATGAGATCAATCTGAAATGGCTAAAAGACGTCTATAACAGTGGCTATGTCAGCAATACTGAATATTAGAAGGACAAGTGTGGAGGGGCAGTGTTCCTTGAATTGCAGGGGTTTTTTTCATTTGGTTTTCATGGAGTTTTTTCTTTGTTTGTTTTGATGTTTTGATTTTTCGGTCATATGGCTTCTGGGATCTTAGTTTCCCAACCAGGAGTTGAACTCAGGCTCTGGGCAGTGAGAGCTTGGAGTCCCAACCACTGGACCACCAGAAAATTTCCTCTTTTTTGCATGTGGGCTATCCTAAGTATTGCTGAAACTATCTTTGTAAATAAATGCTCGATTGATTTTTTAAAAATAAAAGCTTCCATTTTGAAAAATGCCTATATTATGTCTCCCTCGAGAAATTTGAAAATAAAGGAAGTCATATTTACAACAGAAATAAAAGCCATTTTTTTCTTCTGAAACCAAATGCTTTTGGAAATATGAATCAGTTGTAAAGTTTTTACTTCATTTCTGTAATATAAATACTTGGTTTTAGTCCCTTTTAAAGGGAAATCTATATGATATCCAAAGAGAATTTTTAAAAGCTATCCCTTTAGGGCAAACACTGATGTATATAAGTGTTTAAGTGCTAAAGTGTCTAGTTTTATATTTTACCTTTTTTATTTGTTCTCTCCTTTTTAAAAAAATTATTTTTTTTATTTATTTTGAGTAGCTAGTAATTATCAAAGATTATAATTGTGCAATATTGAGAAGTATAGAACAAAATACAATTATTGGAAGACAATTTCTCTATAATATTGTGTTGGCCTCTGCCACACGTCACCATGAATCAGTCACAGGTATACGTATGTCTTCTCCCTCTTGAACCCCCCTCCCTATTGCATCTCTTTAGCTTGTCACAGAATGCTGGGTTGAGTTCCCTGTGTTACATAGCAAATTCTCACTTGCTTTCTTTTTTACATATGGTAATGTATTGTTTAGCATAATGTACACATTCTACTCATGTGGGTTAGGAGTAAGCTGACTGTATCATAATGGTGATGGTATTTGCTCTTAGTATCAGATCTAATACTTCAGTCATTTTCTTAATATTCTTGAATTCCTTTATCTTATAGACTTTTATTCTGTGAAGTGTATTTTTATACACCTTTTATCAATGCTTGAAAATTATTTTAAGAACACATCATTTGGTGGTCTGCTGTCTACTCAATTAAATATCAGCCTTTGATGTGAATGAGTGTTTGTGTGTGTGTGTATTCTAACCGGATTTGTTTAATTTATATCTAGTTTAACATTTAAGAGAGGCTCTGAAGGAAATACAAACACATGCAAAGAGTCATATTTTGATCACATCAAAGGCTTAAGCAAATTACTTTTTTTTTTTTTTTAAGAATAAAGAAATTCATTTCCAGAGGTGGCATACTACCTATGCATTAACCTTGGAAGCTGGGGAAGAGTTACTGAACACAGCTAACCTGGAAACTAAAGAGTCAGTTAACAAGAGAATCAGTCAACTTCAGGACAACTGGAAGGACACAAAACTCCAACTTGGAGAAATGATTAAACGGTTCCAGAGCACTGCAGAGGTAACTCAACATTTTCTTTTCCTTTCATGGTATTTAAATGTAGTACATAGAATTTTTGTTTGCTCTCCAAAGATGGCCAATGATTTTAGGAAATCACAATGTTGTAGGTCTTCCAAGGGACCTTAGGTCGGGTCCTGCTGATCCACAAATCATGATAGTTACCTAAAATAGTAATATATAATGTTAATGGAAAAGCTTAATGTTAATATCCAAATACTTGAGGTGCTATTTTATATTTACCTTTATGAAACAGGAAACTAACTCATGTTGAACGGAAGTTCAGTAACCAAAGCTAACATTCCACGTGTAGTCTGTCTTTGAATCTAGTATATGAAAGTAAATATAGTGATGCTTCATCCTTCTGCTACCTTCAAAGAATCCACTTTTCCATGTAACTGAATTTCCTGGATAATTTATGATTATACGTCTAAAAACCAAAATGTCTTCTTTTGAGTGATTATTAGAAAAATCCTTCATTTTTTTATGTTAAAAAAATCCCAAGTTGTTCTTAAAAATTCTGAGCTGCTTTGAACTTAACTCCTGCGTTGTTGTGCTTTTTGAGTTCTTATGTGGTTTTTATGGTTTTTCTTTCTTTCTATTTAATGTTAAGCTGTCTATTTTTACTTTTTATTTCTCTGAGAATACTTACTCCTTATAGCCCACTCTTTTCTCTAATCTGTTGTGTGTGTATCAAAACTAGATAACCAAGCTTGCCAGAGATATTTTTCTGAATAAAGAATAAATATGTGCTGAGTTAGGGCCTGAACATCTCTCCTATAAATAAAGTATCTGAATTTTATTTGGTGTGCAAACTGCATGAAATTAGTTAACTCCCAGACCGTTGTTGAGCACGTGCCATGATTGTAAATGCAAGTGAAGGTTTGGTGGAAGTGAAAAGGACTCACAGTGTTATTTCTCCCTTCACTTTCTTCTTGGGTATGTTCCAGACGGTTGATGTTGCTAGATCAAGTGGCTTCTCCTGAAGTGAGGGTTAGCATATAGTTGGGCCAACCCAAGGATATTCAAGTGTCAGTTGCACTGAGGAATAGAATAGTGTTTGAGTCTGTGTTTGTCTGTTTTTAGTAATTTCAGGAGAGTGATTTTAGTAATATCAGGAATAGAAATTTATCCTAATGAATTATAATCTCCCTTGAAAATACAGGCAGAATTGAAAAAAAAAACAGGCAACTATTGTTCAGTAATGTAAGGTTTAAGGAAAAGATCTAGCATGAAAGAAAGGCATCCACAAGGGAAACTAGCCTTAGATCGACTCACTTTTTTTTTTTAATTGGAGTATAATTTGTTCCCAATGTTGTGTTAGTTTCTGCTGTCAACCATGTGAATCTGCTGTGTGTGCCTATATCCCTTTCCTCTTGAGCTTCTCTCCCACCCTACTTGGTCATCACAAGCACTGTGCTGAGCGCCCTGTGCTATACAGAAGCTTCCTGCTAGTTATCTGTTTTACACGGGGTAGTGTGTGCACGTCAACACTACTCTGTCAATTCATCCTACTTCTAACCGTATGTACTTGGACCAGTCAGTTTTCTCTGAGTTTCAGTTTTCCCATTTTAAATGTGATACGAACGCTTGCCCTGTCTCCTAAGCTTATTATAATTACAGTGAGATAGTGAAATTGAAAAAGCGTTAAAGCACTCCAAGCAGGAGGCGGCAGTCAGAACAGTGGTGAGAAATAGAATGAAACTTGACTGTGAAAAGGTCACTAAAGCCAAGCTATGTCTAGAAGAGGGAGAGAGAGCAGAGGGATGGCACTAGAAAAGACAAGAAAAGTGGTTGAGTGCTTTTGCTTTTCAGTGTTAGCAGAGTGTATGGCCAAGACTGGAAATGCTAAAAATTAATCCTTCCAGTAGCCTTTGAAATGTGAACTTTTCCAAAATTAAAATAGAAACAAGTTAGCTAGATCAGAGATATGGGGAGGGAGGAAGAAGTATTTCCAAGCAAAAAGCAACCCAGTGGTTGAGATGAGCCACACATAACCCTGCAGAGAGGCGTAGAACATCCTGTCATCCCAGCTGCTTTGTCGGCTAAGACAAGGACCTGGGTGTCTGCGTGATTTACAAAGACACATTTAATAGAGCAATTACATGGATTAAGTTAATTATCCTTTTCCTATAATTCATTCTTAAACAGCAAAGTACTTACCAATTTTACCTCTGTTTTCAAATAGACCTGGGACCAGTGTGAAAAGAAAATCAAGGAGTTAAAAAACAGGCTGCACGCTTTAAAGGCACAAAGTAAAGACCCTCTTCCAGAACTTCACGAGGAGCTCCACAGAGAAAAAGAACTGATTAAGGTATTGAGTTCTGAAGTAGTGTTCAAGATAATCACTCAGCTGTTTTCTGAGAAGTTGAAGTGTTTGTCTTTCGTTGTCTGTGTGAAACAAGTTTTCAGGTCCACTTGGAAAATATTTTTTCTACCTTCTCTGTAATACACCATGCTGGTTGCTGAAACAACTAGAATCCATGCTTTTTGAGATTCATGTGTGAAGGCTAGAAAGATTTTTCAGAAATTCTTCTTTTGGGGGATTTTGCCCTCAAATTGTCCTTCTGTTTCTCCTCTGTAACATAAGATGTGGCCTCTGAGATTACATTGAAAGCTGTTCCTTAATCAGATGGCCTTGTGTTTGAAATTAAAGCTTGACTGAAGAATTAATTTTTTAGAGGACAGTAGTTAGGGGTTTTGCTCAAATACAATGTTTCTGTAATATTTTCCAAGCTATATTCTGCTTAATGGATACTACACTCGCAAAAATTCCTGGGTATGTCAGGGCTTTGCAGAAGACAAGGCAAACTCACCAGTAGGAACTTGGACCAGTTAAATTTCCAGGTTAGGAACTCCCTCCATCTCTTTCCTTTCTGCAGATATTATGTTGGAAAGACATCCACAGCCTATTAGAATATAGTTTAATTTTTTTTTTCCTTCTTTTAGTTACTTCAGGGATCTAATTGAAAATAATTAGAAAGAATTGAGTAGCCTCCTACTTCAAGCTGTGCTGGAAATTAGTGTCTTCCTGCCTGAACCTTTTTTCTTCATTGTAAAAATTTCTAACATGCAAGAAAATTCAAACATAACAAATAATATGACAAACTTCCATGAAACCATCAGCCAGCAGAAAAATAAAATATTACAAATACAGTTCAAATGCCCTGTATGATCTCCAAGGTATTCCCCGTCCCCAGAGGTATCCACAGTCCTAAATCTGGTGTTTTACCATTCTTATGCATTTCTTTATCATTTTACTACATGTATATGTTGATCTCGGCAGAATATAGAAGTATTAATTTTGTTTTTAAACTTCATATAAGCAGTACCATTACTCTGTACTTAAGTCATAAAGATGTACATTTCCTTCTTAAAGTTTTCAAATTTTACTTTTTACACTTACAGAGTATCTTTATTCACTGAAGCACTGATTTTTGTTTTGTTCATATAGATGCCCATTATCCTGTTGTCCATTTACTGATTAGTCCAGTGTCCAATATCAGGTTTCCATATATGCATGGTTTAATTCTTGGTTCTCTGCTCTATTCCTATCTTAGCATTTATACCAAATCATCTCAAGTACTGTGTTTTATTTGAATAAATCTTCGTTTCAGGTGTGGTGTATCCATCCCTCCTTCTCACACATGAGTGTGGGTGTCCTTGGTTCTTTGGTTTCTCACAGCTTTTAGAAGCCGCTTGTCAAACTAATGGAAATCCTGATAAGCATTACAGTGGAGCTGTATTGAATTTATAGAGTAATTTGGAGGAAATTAACATCTTTTTGACATCGAGTCCTCCTGTTTTCAAATATGGCATATTTCTCCTTTTAGTCATGCTGAGTGTTTCGTAACTTTCTTTATATAATATTGTACATCTTTTGTTAGATTTATTTCTTAATGTGTTACTTTTAAAGCTATTGAAAATACTATCTTTTTCTAATTATATTTTTTGTTTATACTGACGCCTAGAAATGTGACTGACTTTTCTGCATTGATACTATATTTAACTGTCTTAGTAAACTCTTTTATTAATGCTGATAATTGTGTCAGTTCTTTTGGAAGTCTATGAACACAGTTACCATTGGGGAATAATGACTTTTTTGGTTATTTTAATTCTTAAACTTCCGTTCCATCTACATTGGTCAGTACCTCCAGAGCAGTACTGTAGAAGCATTGATAGCTGGCCCCTATGTGTCAGTCCTGATTTTAAAGAGAATGTTTTCATTTCACCATGAAGTATGATTTTTGCTGGTCATGTGTTAGTAGATGCCTTTATTAGGTTAAGAATGTTCCTGACTATCCCTGATTTTCAAAGTTTTTATCATCTCTATATCTTTAAGTTTGGATCTAGACTTCAAGTAACAGAGAAGAGGACTTGGAGTCCCTCTGAGTTGACACATAGACTTTCCTCCCATCAAGTCCAGAAACCTGTGCAAAACGTGAATCATAAGCCCACGTTCAGTTCAGTCACTCAGTCGTGTCTGACTCTTTGAGACCCCATGGACTGCAGCACGCCAGGCCTCCCTGTCCATCACCAACTCCCAGAGTCCACCCAAACTCATATCCATCGAGTTGGTGATGCCATCCAACCATCTAATCCTCTGTTGTCCCCTTCTCCTCTCACCTTCAATCTTTCCCAGCATCAGGGGCTTTTCAAATGAGTCAGTTCTCCACATCAAGTGGCCAAAGTATTGGAGTTTCAGCTTCAGCATCAGTCCTTCCAGTGAATATTCAGGATGGACTGGTTGGATCTCCTTGCAGTCCAAGGGACTCTCAAGAGTCTTCTCCAAAACCATAGTCAAAAGCATCAATTCTTCGGTGCTCAGCTTTCTTTATAGTCCAACTCTCACATCCATACATGACTATTGGAAAAACCATATCTTTGACTAGACGGAAAGCCCATGAGGAGGCATAATTTCTCCCAAGTAGGACAATTCTGTTTCCACTAGGATCCTTTCAATTTCCATAGCCTCAGCATTCTACTTTTCTGTGCAAAGAATTGGGGAGAGGGGGCAAGAGCATTGAGTTCATTCAACCTATGACCATATTCCAAAGAGATCCCAAGTAACCTAAAGCCTGTCCAGAGCTGTGTTTATCATTCTTAAGTCACTTGGGAAAATACGTAACCACTCAAACTTTACTTTCCTCCTTGGAAAATTACATTCCCATCACAGCCAAGTTGACATATGGGGAAGTTGCTTTCCATGGTTATATGTGTCTGTATATGTGTATGGTTTATTTGTTGTTGTTATTCAATCACAAATCGTGTCTGACTCTTTGCAACCTCATGGACTGCAGCACGCCAGGCTTCCCTGTCCTTCACTGTCTCCCAGAGTTTCCTCAAATTCATGTCCATTGTGTCGATGATGCCATCCAGCCATCTCATCCTCTGTTGGCCCCTTCTCCTGCCTTCAATCATATTTTATATGCTAACTATAAACTGTTATGGAAATTATTATCGCTATAGTGGGCATCAGTGTTCACAAAACTTGTCATATGATTGAATCCATGGGATAGTTTTATTTTTTAAATAATTTTTATTGAAATATAGTTTATATACAATATTATACTAGTTTCAGGTGTACTGCACAGTGATTTGACATTTGCATGCATTATGAAATGATTACCATGATGTCTAGTAATCATCAGTCCTCATACAAAGTTATTACAATATTATTGACCATGTTTCTTTTGCTATATATTACCTCTCTGTGGCTTATTTATTTTATAACTGGAGGCTTGTACCTCTTCATTAAATATTTTTTGAATAAGTAATGTGGTCACATGGTTCAGAATTCGAAAAAGTATACATGAAAACTTTTTTCCCATCAGTTTCTCTCCACAGAAGCAGTGTTACCAATTTGTTATATTTTCTTCCAAAGATGCTCTATGCATATACAGACAAATACATATATACACACACACACACACACACACACATATAAACAGATTCATTTTTTGATCTTCTTTTTACCCAGCTGGTAGTGTAGAGAAATAGGACTTGACAATCCCAACAATAATTGAATCCACAGGAAGGCTTAAATGCTGTTGTGCTGTGTTAGAGTTCAGTCAAAGCCTGTGCAGTGCACCACTTTATGTAGTCAAGTTTTCCATCATATTCCATATGGATAGTTGGAATTTCACAGGTACTTTTGCAGTATAGAAAATTTATCTTGTTAAATTAAGAAAGGCAAACTTACCTAACATGTTCTCTTTTGCAATTAGGTTTGGTAGCAAATCTGGAGTATTTTCTTTTTAAAATGGAAGTGTGAGTTTTGAAATGTTTATAGAAATAAGTGAACTTTTTCAGCCTTAATAGATTACCTCAATAGACCTTACGCAATATATTGTTGGATTCCTTGCTTTTGCACTTAATATTTAGGAACATTTTAAAGCTCTTGAGACATACTGCCAAATTCTTTTCTTTCAATCATACATTTTGATATTTGAGGATTTACTTTCTGCTAGGCCTCTTGGTAAGTGCTAGGTGGGCAGTGCATTGGTGAGAAATGTGATCATGGCTCCAGCCAGTGTGGAGCTGATAGTCTAGGCTACTGGAGAGATGCATGTTGACCAGAGTCCCACCATATGGGTACATATGACAGCATGTGTGCGTAGGGTCCCAACCTCATCCCATGACTCAGAGAAGGCTCCTCTTAAGGATTACCTGTGTCTGAAACCTGCAAGTGTTGGTAGGAATTAGCTAAATACATCTGGGGAAGGATAAAGGTGAAGAACTGGGTAGCATCTCAGGCAAGTAATTAAAGAACAACAAATTTAAACATAACTAGGCCGGACACGACTGAGCGACTTCCCTTTCACTTTTCACTTTCATGCATTGGAGAAGGAAATGGCAACCCACTCCAGTGTTCTTGCCTGGAGAATCCCAGGGACGGGGGAGCCTGGTGGGCTGCCATCTATGGGATCATACAGAGTCGGACACGACTGAAGCAACTTAGCAGCAGCAGCAGCAGGAATTATTACACATATTAAACTTGTCCCGCGAATATATAAAACTCGATACCAAACCGTATGTGGAAAAAGATAGTCATTCCTTTGAGAACACAATGTGGCAGTATTTATTAAGAATCCCAAAATGTCCATATTCAAAAGTTCTACACCTGTTAATTATCCTTTCAATTGTGGGAGAAGACGGGTTATCCAAACCAAAATTGATTTAAACCGGGCGGTGGATTCCTTACACTGGCCACCCTTCTGGGCAGGCGTCTGAGCCTGCACTTTTGATCAGGAAACACTGAAGTGCAACCATCTTCCGGTCTTGGGAGTCAGTGAATGGCAAACCTCTGCTTGTGGCTTGCCTGCTTCAGGTGATGAAGCTGGTAAAAAAATGTTCCACAGCAGAACCTGCTCTCATCCACTTTACTAGAATCGTGAAGCAAGAAGTAGACAACGGAAATTTAAAGTGATGATTTCTCCTCTGAAAAAGATGTTATTTCTTAAATCTCCATGCAACCTTTAAAAAGAACCCTCCAAACCATTCTATTCAATGTAAATCCTTATTGGCAAGTTCATGCCAGTGTGGCTTTTAGAACTCTGAAAATCAATCAGAATTAACCCATTTTTACTGTTGCCACCCCTCAGACAGATTACTGATGTAAATGAAATACTCTCTTCTTTCAGATTTCAATAGACAGGTATGAATAGAGACCCTTCAAATGTGCCAAAATACAGAATATGAGAAGCACAATAAAAATCTGGAGGTTTCTTGAATGTTTGGGCTGTTTCCTTTTACCTTCTCTCTCGTGAAAGTAATTATCTAGATTAGGTCCTAGAATTCAAAAATGTTTTAATTTGACCAATACTTCATTTAAAAAGAAAAAATTGTTTCCAGAGCCAGAGGAAATTTTCTGCTAACCCATCTCTGGCAATCATTAGGGAACAATTTTTTTTTCCTTCAATTATATTTATTCTTTTTGAAAGTTAACCAAAATGATTCACTTAAGAGAAGCTGTCATTATATGATTGCCACATAGCAACAATGCTTATTGTTATTTCAATAAGCAACAATGCTTATTGAATTTCTTAAGGTGTTTTTGAAAGTAGGGAAATCACATTTTATACAACATTCTGTAACACAGTTTCAGAATTAAGTGTATGTAGGTGAGAGAGATTGTTGTGAGACTCCAAAAATACTTTACTTTCCCCTAAATAAAGGTAAAGACCTACTTGATTTTAAGATAGAGTTAAGTATAGAAAAGTCTGAAATACCTGAGGAAGTGAAAATAAAGGTAGAAAAGAGTTCTGCTTTGGGAAAATAGGTGCTGAGGAATTGGCCAACCATAGCCGCAGAGGCTGGCCCTGGGCTGTTTCTCATTCAGAAAGTCCCACCCCTTTTCCTGGCCTTCCCTCCCCCAGGGTCCAATCAAAGGATTAGCTTCTACAGGTTTGGAAACAACAGCAGCTTGAGTTGAAAAGTTTTCTTTCTTTTTTTACCCCTTTCTTTCTTGTGTTTAAATGCAGGAACTAGAGAAGCCTTTAGCTAACTGGACTCAGAACTTGAAAGAACTTCACACAATGAAGACCGACCTAACCCAGCACATTCTGGTGGACGACGTGATGGTTTTGAAGGAGCAAATAGAGCATTTGCACAGACAATGGGAGGACCTCTGCTTAAGAGTAAGTCAGTTAACTGCAGGGCACGGCTCTTCTGAAGTTTATTGAAATGTCTCCGAAGGCCAGACAAAGTAGAAAGGAGCTTAATTTCCTTGAACCGGGAGGCCCTTTTCAGTTGGAGCCCGGGCCGGCGCTGTTCCTTGAGAAGCCAGCAACAAGGTTTAACAGATTTGACCCTTTGTTTCTCCAGCACTCAGTGCTGGAAATTTGCACACTCTTAATGAGCTTTTAAAAAAAAAAATCACCTTCAGAGCAAGGGGGAGGGGAGGATTGCGGTTTTGAGCAGCTGTGTGCACTCTGCTCTCGGTCGTGTAGAGATGACAAGTACCAGTCCTTGTCTGAGAATCAGAACTTCAGCAAAGAGGTCCAGGCTGGCCTTAGAGCTGTATCTCTGCAATATCTGTTGTGGGCCCAGCACACAGCAGGAGTAGTACTGAGTGCCGGGCTCCAGGGCATTTTATCAGCGCACTCTGCATTCACATGCAATCCAGTGTTTATTTCAAGTAGCTGGCTTTTGAAACTCTGTGAAAGAAAGAGTCAACTGCTACACTTACTATTTAGTGAATCACTTATACTTATTAAGAATTGAGTTGTAGTTAAGGTATTACAAGGTGTAAGTAGATGACAGGATCAGGTTGGAATTGAAAGGTTCAAATAGATCTTTGTCTTAAGAACATTTAATTCTAACAAAAGTTAAGTCTTTAATTTTTGTAAATTAAGAGATGTACGTAAAAGTTAAATTCAGACACTTCTGAGTGCATTTTAATTAAATAAAAATGTTTTTCCTTCTTTATTTTAGTATTTAATATTCATGATATACCTGTCCTTTTAGAATTTTAGAATAGTCCTTTTAGACTATTTTAGAATAGTCTTTTTAGACTATTCTAAAAGACTTTTAGTCTTCTAAAAGACTAAAGGACTTTTAGAATAGTCCGTTTAGAATTTTTATTCAAATTTTATATAACAGAAAATTGAGAATATGTGAAAGGTATCCTAAAAGCTAAGGAAGAAGTGAAGACTGGGGCCCAGATGTTCCTAATTGTTACCATCAGGAATCCAATCAGAATGATGCTATACAAAATGCCAGGATTTTTAAAAGCTGAGTTGAATAGATGCTATGAAAAACAGAAATACAAAACTTGGGTTTTAGCGATGGTTTTTTTCAGCCCTCACAACACATTTGGTTGGGTGGATGTAGAAGCATTGGCTATTTTTGCTTCACTCTGAAAAGAGCAGAGGGGGTTTTTTTTGTTTTGTGTATAGTTGAAAAACGTCTAGGAGTTCAACTTTGGTTCCCCCATTTGTAAAGTGGGATGTTAAAAGTTAACCAAAAAAAAATTAAGGTTATCCTTTTTATCTCTAGGATTCTGAAGATTTCTAAGACCTGGGAATACTTTGTACATTTAAAGAGGCTGATTTGCATTTTATTAAGTAATAAATTTGAACCCTGGAAGGAGGAAGATCCTTTGCTGATGTCAGCTTGGGGGTTGCTTCTGCATAACAGAACATTGGGTATTTGGGGGTCAGCCTGCTCACTGCAGACCAGTATTTGATTCCATTTCCATGGTTTCCATCCAGAGCGGTGGTGCATATGGGGAAGGTGGATTAAATGAATGATATGCATTTTTTAAATTTTGCTTTGTTTTTGAAATATACCACTCAAACATTTAAGTGATGTTGATTTTTGTCATTCATTTGCTCTATATACATAAGATTTATATTGTGACCAAGATGATAGTTTTTAAATTAAACAGGTGGGACATTGGCCTTAAGTAAGAATAAGGACTTGATCATTTTTTAAAAAGAAAGGATTTGGATCATAAAACAAAAAAGTAACATGTAGCAAGCAGTAAATAAATCTATACTTAAAGAGTAAAGAACAAAATAAATTTAGGTGATGGTTAAAATACATTCATCTAAACTTCCTGTTTCTAATTTTTAATAAAATGCGGTAATAATAAATTGAAGAGCATGGCACCCCACTCCAGTATTCTTGCCTGGAGAATCCCATGGACAGAGGGAGCCTGGAGGGCTACGGTCCATAGGGTCTCACAGAGTCAGACATGACTGAAGCAATTTAGCAGCAGCAATAATGGATTACCGCATTATATTAAAACTGTTTTGGATAAAGGTGAATCCTTTTGGTTACACTTCAGGTACAATCTTTTGTTACTGTCGCTTTTTAAGGCATTTATCAAAGGTGTAAAACTTCTGTTGACCTCAAACCCTAGGTCTTTAAAAGGCAAAAACATAATAATTTAAGTCCTTGGGATCACCTGAATGGAATCCATAGTCCTTTTGATGGGGGGTGGGGAGGAAGAGAAAGTCTTTCCTTCCTGCCTATACTCAGCTGCCAAATGCATTGTCATTTCCAGGTGGCTATACGCAAACAGGAGATAGAAGATAGACTCAATTCATGGATTGTGTTCAACGAAAAAAACAAAGAGTTGTGTGCATGGCTGGTGCAGATGGAAAACAAAGTTCTCCAGACAGCAGATATTAGTATTGAAGAAATGATTGAAAAGCTCCAGAAGGTGAGCAGGAGTTCCCAGAGGGGTGCGGTTATGACCACCATGGTCTTCTCTGCACTCCTCACTCCCAGACTCAGAAGTGTATGCCGTAGGCATATTTCCAATGAGGTGGGAAAGGTGGGCTGTCCTTGGTGGGCAGGGTGCTGTGTACTAGGGCATTGCTTTCTCTTGGTTAGGAAGGAAAAGGGGCTCACGGCTTCTTAAGCCTCAGTTCACACCCTAGGTGGGTTATGGTTTTTCTAACTGTGTTGTTAAGACGATCCCCTGGCCAAAGGAGAAAGACCAACAGCAGTGGGGCTCCTAATTGTGAAGTGGTCGCTGATTCCCATAAGGAAAGGAAGAAAGAACCTTCTCGTCGCAGTCACCCCAAGTGCCACTCAGTTAAACCTCAGGAAAACTCTTGCTGATATATCAGGCTAATTTAGTTATACCCTGTAGTCCTCAGCTCCCAAGTGCATTAGAATAACTATGAGGGAAACCAGGGCTTTTGAATTAAGAAAGTAACTACTGCCTTACGTATTACACATGCACTTTTGACTTTTTAGCTGCTCACTAAAGGGTTGCATTAACAGGTGAGAGAAGTGTTTTTATTTTTTAAGAAATTTCAGGAGGCACAACTGTGTGTTTGTATCTGCCAAAGAAATGAATTTTCTGTAGTGATTCTAGCTTTGTGTTTTGGTGCCTCTGCCAGGACTGCATGGAAGAAATAAATTTGTTCAGTGAAAACAAGTTACAATTAAAGCAAATGGGCGACCGGCTGATCAAGGCCAGCAACAAGACAAGAGCAGCTGAGATCGATGACAAGCTCAACAAAATCAATGACTGTTGGCAACATCTTTTTGATGTCATTGGCTCAAGGTAAGGAATGGCCTAAAAATGGGTTCCTACTCCCTGGCTACAGAGGCTACCTCACAGGTCTCAAAACTGAACCCCATCTTCCTCTAAGGTAACCCAGCAGTTTTCTAAACTTACAGATAAAGGCAGAGCTTGATAAAAATGAATGGAAATTCTTATTTTGATATTATAGGAGGGTTATATTGTAGCACGGTGGTTTAGTCATGAAGTCGTGTCTGACTCTTGCGATCCCATGGGCGGTAGCCTGCCAGGCTCCTCTGTCTGTGGGATTTCCCAGGCAAGAATAGTGGACTGGGTTGCTGTGCTTTTCTTCAGGGGATCTTCTGACCTAGGAACTGAACCCAGGTCTCCTGCATTGCAGGCAGATTCTTTACCAACTGAGCTACCAGGGAAGCAAGGAGATAACCAAGTATATCTCACCTTTTTTTTTTCTTTAGCTTAAAATTTCGCATGACTTAGACTTGGTTTAAATGAGAGTTGGTCCTTGAGGAAGAGATATTATTTAGAAATTCTAACACTACCTTAAGACTTGTGTGAAGTCTTAAGATGAAGTTATGCCAGCCTGTTGTTGCTTGTGTGTGGCAAGTAGGTCAAGGCATTGGCCTGATTTTCTGGGGGCTGCTTCTGGGGGTCCCTGAAGGTTGCTCTCCCTCTAATCACCACCATCAGAAGAGCTGGGCTCATTCAAGGCAGGGCCTCTCTGCAGGTTTGTCCTGGGTGTGCTAGGTCCCCAGTGGGCATCTGGTCCTAAGACGTGGAATCCGGAGGTACGGCTGTGACTATAAAATCAAGGCTGTCCAGTGCTTATCAGAAACAAGACTGACCATTTGATCTCCCCTCACAAATAATGATGACGATACCTCCCAGAGCTTCTAAATGTTTTGTCTTCTCTGTCCAAACAGAGACCCCAACCAAAGTGTTTTTCAGTTGTAACCTGGCACACAAACAACAGTCACTTGGCTTTGGGGCCATTCATGCAGCTTTGTTTGCACTGGCTGAGCAAGTCTGTTACATAACAGAACGCTCACATATTTTGACCACATGTAGAACATGGACTGTACAGGAGAATCCTGTAAGATAAATGAAACACTGGGGAGTACGGAAAACAGAATACTCTTAATAATCCTTTTCTTTTACCCCATCGTTTACCCTAAACCTTAAGTGAACCTAGTTCAGTAAGCAGAGGCACCAGGCCAAGTGCTATGAGAATTACAGACTGGAAGTGCAATAAGATGAGTCAGTTAATGTTAATGGGAGCAGACATGCCAGCAGCTGTAAAGCCAAGTGGTCTGAGAACTCAAATCTCATCTTCCTGGAGTGGGGGTGGGGATTGGGAAGAACCTGATGGAAGAGCAGTGTTCCCAGATGGTCTTGATTAAGGGGGTGGAATTTGAGTGTCCCTGGTGGCAGAGAGAGAGAAATGTATAAGCAAAAAGGTACAAGGTAGGGCAGAATAGAAACTGTTCAGGAAATTATAAGAAGCACCACTGGCTCAGGAATAGGAGATGAAGCTTTTAGAGAGGTAGGTTGGAGCTAAGTCTTAGACAAGCTTAAATCTCAACTAAAGACTTGGCCTCCTAAATAAAGTCTGAGTCTTTCATGATTTTTTAGCAGCTGAGGGTCTGTTGAAAATAAATACTAGAGTGATTTGGCTGGCAGCATAACTTGGGCTAAATTTAACATCTCTTTACTACCAGTTAGGGGGGTGGGGGGGAAATCTATGTTAACTCAAGAATAACGTGGTGATAACTCAAGTAAGAGCACAGATTTTGAGCTAGTCCTGACTTTATCTGACTTCTACCTACCATGGAAACTTGAGTAGTGATTTAACCTTTCTAGGCCTCAGTTTCTCACGGAGAAGGCAATGGCACCCTACTCCAGTACTCTTGCCGGGAAAATCCCATGGATGGAGGAGGCTGGTAGGCTGCAGTCCATGGGGTCGCCAAGAGTCAGACACAACTGAGTGACTTCATTTTCACTTTTCACTTTCATGCATTGGAGAAGGAAATGGCAACCCACTCCAGTGTTCTTGCCTGGGGAGTCCCAGGGACAGAGGAGCCTGGTGGGCTGCCGTCTATGGGGTCGCACAGAGTCAGACATAACTGAAGTGACTTGGCAGCAGCAGCACTGATTACATCAGAGTCCACTGTGTGAATGAATGACAACACGTGTCTTGAATTTGTCACAGGCCTAACACATAGAAGTGAGCATTTATTGAATGCTATCATTATCAATGCTATCATTGATAGTAACTTACTATCATTGTCTTTCCATAAGAAGACTTTAAGTGGCACGTTTTTTGAGTGTTTGAGGATTCCCTTGCTTTTGTCTAACAGTGAGAGGTCTTTCTTCCATGAAACCAGTATCTTTGTCTTATTTCCAGTGCTTAGAACAGTGCTTCAGATAATTTGTTGAATGGATGTTCCAGGACATAAGAATGTGATCATTTCTGTTGGGTCAGTTGTGACTGGTATGCCTTTGTCATCACTGTCTTTATCTCCTAAGTTTTCTTGGGCACCTGGCACTAATCCAAGGTATGAGGACATCATACCTGTTCTTAGATCATTCAGGAGCTAGATCTAGATTCTGCTTCCTGAGGGCTAGAGTGATTATGCATTCTTACTCATGCGTGCTTTGGTTCTATCACTTCAGAGTTAAACAGACTGCTTGCTTTCCTCCCTCCTCTCTAACTGCTGGTCTTCAGCCAGTTGCATGGTGCAAAAGAAGGAAAAACAGCCAGTGAAATTTCAGTGGTCTTTCTAGAAGGAGCAAAATAAGGAGTTAAAATAATAGCAAATATATTGGCTGCTGGCTGTATTCTTCACAATGTGCCTTTTATGTCTGATTCCACATAATCATCACTGTAATTCTGAAAGGTAGATGCCATTATCCCATTTTACAGATGAGGAAATTGAGGCACTAAAGTTAAGTAACTTGGCACGATTGCATAGTCAGCATATGAGGCAACCAGGATTTCAACTCAGACAGTCGTATTGCCTCCCTGCAAACCCAGACCCTTCTGATTTGTTATACCAAAATGAGTAGACCATGTTGAAATCCATTCAGAACTGAGGAACTAGAAAGGAATAACTGATTTTACCTTAAAGCAAAGGCCAGGGTGAGACATACGATTGACAGTCTAGGAAACTTAGTTACCGCAACACTTCAGGTGAATCTGTGGGTTGAGGCAGCAAGCTTGAACTTGCCATGAATTGACCTCATGTATTAATAGATCAGCTCCTTGTCTGATCACTGGCACTCATCACATCACCATCAGAAAAGCAGGAGAGGGTCTGCACAGGCTGCAGAAGTCAAACCACACGGAGGAGAACCTGCAATCCTGCAGGGTCCGTTAATAACCCCATTTGTCCAAAGAATTCTGGACATCATTTAATCATGCCTGTCCTGCTCGCAGTGTTCCACTGCTTCATTTCTGTGGCAGGAGACAGCATCTCTTGTTAAAAATAAGACTTGGAGGGAGACCATACGCAGGCACCCAGCTTCATGACTTTAAAAAAGTCGCTTCAGTCATGTCCAACTCTGTGTGACCTCATAGACGGCAGCCAGGACAGCTCCCCCATCCTGGGATTCTCCTGGCAAGAATACTGCAGTGGGATTCCATTTCCTTCTCCAATCTGGAGCAGTGATTCTCAGATTTAAACATGGAGCAGAATCCTTGGAGGGCTCCTGAGAACATGGATGGCAGGACCCCACCCCCAGAGCTTCTGATTCCCTAGGTAGGGGAATGTGCCCATTCTCTGGGCCGAGAATGCGTATTTCTAGCAAGTGCCAAGGTATTGCCAATGGTTCAGGTCTGGGGATCACAGATGGGGCCAGCAGCCGGGTGACTTGCCACTTAAGGTAACCTTGTGGCCTCTGTAGCGTATCTCCTTGTTGATGAACCATGGGCTAGATTCTGGATAAAAAAGCACCAGGACAATGATGGCTCCGTCCATATACATGTGTGTAGTGTTAGTGTATGATCCGAGAGGTAGGGGGAAGGTACTTTGACCCAAACCACGGTTTTTCCCTGCATGCATAGTGTTTTTCAGCTTCTGTAAAATTCTTAAAGCAAAGAGTCTAAAGGATACATCTTCTGAAATAACCAAATAATCAGGGGGGCCGGGGTGCCTAAGTCAGTCTTAATGCCAACTTCCTCACATAAGGTCACTTAGGCCCTGGTGGTGGTTTAGTCGCTAAGTCGTGTCTGACTCTTGTGACCCCATGGACTGTAGCCTGCCAGGCTCCTCTGACCATGGGATTCTCCAGGCAAGAATACTGGAGTGGGTTGCCATTTCCTTCTCCAAGGGAATCTTCCCGACCCAGGAATCAAACCTGGGTCTCCAGCATTGCAGGCAGATTCTTTACCGACTGAACTATGAGGGAAGCCTCTGGTGTGGGCACTAAAAATCACAGAACAGACGCTCGATCAGAATTGCTGCAGGAGCTTTTAGCATTCTTCATGGGCCCCTGGGTGGCTTCTTACATTTGTGACATCTAAACTCTTATCAAATATGTTATTAATTTCTTTCATAGAAAGGTCATTTGAACCACTATGTATTTTTTGGTGAATGGTGTGAACCCAAACTGATTTGATGATATATTAATTATATCCGACTATGCTCAGTGACAGAGTAAATGAGTTAATTTTTTTAATTGTAGACATTGGCTATGCCTCTTGCCCATGTTTTCTTTGATAATGTCATGAAAATGGATCTAGTGAAACCTGAATGCAGGAGAGATGGCTAAATTACAGAAGCTGTTTTTCAGAACCACCAATATGTGTGATTCGTGTTTTGGGTCAGTTGGGTTACCTATTAAAAATAACAGTTAAGGCACAGGATGTTGGGTGGTGGACCAAGGGATGCAAAATTGCCTTGCTTCAGCAGCACAGACTAAAACTCTGAAAAGAAGGTTCTCGGCCATCAACAGGACTGATGCCAAAGAAAGCTTCAGCTCAACACATAATCTTACCTATGTGTACCCTTGATTTTAAAATCCCAGTAGCTAAACTCCTTAAAAATCCACCTCCTTTTGTTTCCCAGAGCCTCCATCCCCTTTATTAATCAGAGCCTTCTCTGTGCCTCCTGAAGCAGGGGCCCTGTGTCCTCAGTGAGTCACTGTCTAATTGTTCATCTTGGTGGAGCATCTTTGGAGACATGGGGTTAGTCTTTAAAGTTTTAAAGACTTTTCTAGCAGCCTGTGAGGATAATCTGGTGAAAGCTTTGCATGCCTAAAAGAGATGAGACGGCTGACCGGAAAGACATACCCCAGAGTGTCTCCATTGGTATCTATTGGGTGTTGGTATCACTGGTGGTTTTAATTTTTTTTTTATCTCTGTTTAGTAAATGTTCATTATGGGAAAAAGAATACAGGAACTTTTTTTTTTCTTAAAAAAATGTCATAAATGTTGTTACCTTTCTTCTAATCTCTCTTTGATGGTAGCATCATTTAATAGACTTGGCATCCTTAGGCCACTGTTATGAAGGAGGGATGCACTCAGACACACTACTTTATGGTCCCTTTGTAATTAGACTAGATAGCTCTCCTGCTATTAGCAAGATCAAGTCCGTGAAAAAACTTTTCAATGAAGCATAAATTTCCTACCAATGTGAAAAGCCCACCTGTTTTATATTAGTAGCAATTAAAATGTCATTTAAGCACAGCAGTTATTACCATGGCAACTGTGTGTTAAGATTGTGTTTCCATCCCTTGAAGAATGGGCAAGGAGATGTGTGCCTTTTTAAACTGCTACGTTTTTCATTGCTCTCCTTTTATCTGTATTTTCTCAAGGTTACTCTGGAAGACCAAACAATGTTGCTAGTCCGTAAAGCTGACTTGCTCTGGTCTTAGCAGGTTGCCTGATTTAGCGGGACTGGAAGGACTTAAAGGTTTTTAGCACAGAGAGAGCCAGATGTGAGGTCGGCTTCCCCCGTCTCCTTTTTCCTTCCCATCAGCCCCATCGTTCCACCTCTGGAGCTGGCGGCTGCTGCTCTCAGGGCCGGCAGAAATGCCTTTGTGAGGGTTGGGGATCTTCCCCAAGGAGACAGCAGCCATCACAGGGACCGTGAGCCTCAGGAGCCTGGTGTCCAGCAGCAGATAGGTCCAGTGTCTGAGTGGTGGAGGTCACCATGCACAGCCAGGCATGTGGACACAAGTTAGATGCTGCATTTGAGGGAACTCTTTCCAATCTGTACTCCTAATTTCACTGGTTTAGAATGTGCTTGATGTGTTCAAGTCGGGATGAAATAATGACTAAATGTTGGGCTTTAGGGATTCATGAAAAATGATTGATATCGAGTCTCCATAAGGCTGAGACTGAGCCTAAAAGGGGCTTGGACACAAACCAATGGTGCTCCACCAAGCAGAGCTACTCAGGTTCACATCAAGAACTGTGAATAGGGATGTGGAGGAATTTTCAAAACTTCACATTATGGTAAACCTTGAGAACTAGCAAAGAAAACTGCAAAATTTCTTCCTCTGCAAATCTTGAACTGCTTTTGTACAACAAGATAGCGTTTTTGTTTTTGT
The DNA here is from genome assembly GCF_023091745.1 of Budorcas taxicolor. NCBI lineage: Eukaryota > Metazoa > Chordata > Mammalia > Artiodactyla > Bovidae > Budorcas > Budorcas taxicolor. Next base: position 74,581,553 of record NC_068919.1, read on the forward strand.
TTTTGCAAAAAAGCAAAGAAATGGACTAAATAAATTCTCTGCGCCTCCTAAGCCAGGATGCACAGGACTGAAAGGGCAAGGCAGAAAATCTCCTGGGGCAATTTCTTCTTTAGGAGAAAGCCATTCCCGTTGGACCTGGGGGCTTCAGATTACACCGTTGCTTTTAAACCTGAAACAGAGACATTTAATTTGATGAGAACAGAAATCCTCCTTTCCAGCGCCCCAAATCTAAATGTTTCTTCCCTGGGTTTATAGCACTTCATAAATAACCCATAGATAACACAGGGACTTTCTTCCCTGGCATTGCAATCCTGTAGCGTCAGAACAAAGACTGTGTGTGTGAGAGACAGGCAGGAGCTGGAGATGTTTGTTTACTAGAAGGGAGAAAACTAAGATTTAAAAATTGCAGTTAGCGGAGTCGCAGGTCACTTGCTCACCTCTGGGCACTCTGCTGTGTTGGCCGGCGAGGCGAGCCCCTGGGAGCCTGCAGGAGGGCGGCCTGGGGAAGATGCAGAACCAGTGAATGGAGAGGCCGCCGTGCGGGGGAGGGGCCGCCTCATCCCCGGGAGGTGGAGGTGCAGCCGGGAACTTGGAGGTTCCGCTCAACCTAAGGAATGATTTTTTCTCATCAACAGTAAGTGCCATTTCGATCATCCGCTCTGCATCTGGGAGGGGCGGCTGCTGTCTCTGGGTGTCTCTCTCGCGCTCCCATGTTTGTTACAATAGAAATGACCGATGAGATGGTGGCTGCGGAGTGTGTGTGCTCGGCCATCGGGGGATGGGTTCTTTCCACTGTCAGCATGCCGTGCGGTGTCTGCAGCCAGCCTTTGACAAGCTGGGCAAGAGAAGTGATTATGCTGTGGGGAAAATGGAAGTCCCCCGGCTTCAAGGAGGCGATTAACTCAAATGTGATGTCCCTGCCCTCAAATCAGGGCTTCAGGTTCTTGGAGTAATTGATTATCTTACTACAGGGCTGGTTAGTTGTTTACAAAGATGCAATTATACAGAATTCATAGAATGTTTTTAGCAACTGACAGCTGCCCACGAGTCTGAGTGTCCGTTTTAGTACAAATTCAGATATTCAACCATCTCAGTTTTCCTTTTTAAGTTATGCAGTACACATTGGCATGGGAATTTTTCTAGCTTATGCTAATCCAGGACCTTAATCATTTAACTGTAGACCCTTTTGCATGGAGAAAATAGGACTACAATGTAAAATCTTCCATATACATGAATTTGAAAGCTTCCCTCCCACGTTAAGATTTAGGCCTGACTCATGAAGTGATATTTATTTACCTGGCTTAATTTTTATTTTTGAGAGAGAACAGGGTTCATAGGTATTAAATTCCCATCCATCACTAGATGGAAAACTTTATTCACCTTGATTATTTTCTGCATTTCTACCCACAAGCCCCACAGAAGAACTTCTAAAATGTATACTCTTTGGCAAACATCTTATTTTGTTTGGCATTATATAAAAATGTGTTAATTTTATTCAGGTCTTCCAATAGTTCATATAGCTGAAAAACTTCCTCTTTGCTCCTAAATATTTTGGCTTTCCAGTCCTCAGAACTGGAATTCAGCTCAGGGAATTGTGTTTATTTTTTCCAGAGAAACATGATTTGTTGGAATATATGTGTGATTAGTATTAGTCAAGCGCATCTGGGGTGAACCATGGGCCAGTGCCGAGATGGTGAGCTACTTAAGCTGCCTGGGTGGTTGATGCAGTCCAGAATTGTGCTTGCTTCCCTGTGCCAACAGTCTGCTCTCTGAATGGATTTCCTTGTTCCCGATATTAACTCGAGATTTAAAATTTTCCAAGAGCAAAATTAACTAGGCCTAACTAGGAGGTCGGTTGCCTGGGTTGGCAAATGACGTGTACTTCCTGACCTGGGGAAGGTGATGATTAGATAATTATATTAGTGCCTGCACAGAATAGAACCATACAAACTAAGCAGTACCTCTGATGGTTCTCAGAGTAAGTCTTAGTATGATAATCTGAGGAACAACATTCATTTATACTACTGGGCATTTGGGGATATTTTGCATTTGGGGATATTTGGTCAGATGTTGGGACATAGAAGCAGGTTAAGTCCTGACTGAGTGAATGTTTTGTAGCTTCTTTTCCTTTCCCTCCCACCCTCTCCCTTCCTCTTTTTTTTTTTTTTTTTTTTTTTGCCCCAAGCATGCATGTGATGGGTATGCTTGGATTTCTTCGCATGTCTAATATAGAACCAAGGTCTAGGAGCATGTGTGACTCGTAGAATACCAGCAGATTGTCTGTGGCTGGATGGCTCGAAGGTGCTCTGATCTTTACCTCTTTCCTTTAAAATGTATTATGACCATCTCTTTTATGAAAAACACAAGCTTAAAGGGATGTGTGACTGTCACTTGCTCATTCAGAAGATATTTATTGAGCACCTCCTATATTGTATTATAATGTCAAATTAGATCATGACCCCTGGGAATAAGTTATCTTGGAATCCTCAGGATCTTCACAGGACCCCAGACAAAGTCAGTGGTTAAAGTTTATTGAAAGGAAATCATGAAGGGGCAAAGTGAGCACTCAAAATGCAGCATTTAGTAGGTGGGTTCCTACCCCGCATTGTGTCCCGAAGCCTGGTCATATTCCCTGACAGCGATGAAAACCATCCTGTACCCCTGCATATGTGCACATTATCATGTGTAGGCTTATATGAGCCATCATGAGAAAAGTGCTTAAGAACAGCAATTCTGGCTAGATTGCCCAGGTTAACATCCTTCCTCTGCCATTGAATGACTATGTCACCATGGCAAATTATTTAACCTCATTGCCTCAGTTACCTTATCTGTCAAATGAGCATGATTCTATACTGATTTCACAGCACTGTTATAAGGATTAAATGAGTTAACTACTATATATAAAGGACAACAAGCCTGACACATTTAGATGTTGGCATTTCTGTAGATGTTCCATTTTAGTAATATAGTTTGTGAACTATAAAGCATACCCAATGTAGGAATTTTAAAAGAATGGGATAACAGAGAAAGTCTAGTATTTTATTCCCACACCTAACTTGTTTGGACACCAGTGGGCCTGAGCCCCATATTTTGGGCGCCACTGGCCTGGAGTACCATAGTCCTGAGGGTGCCAAGCTAATCATGCATCCACCTTCCCATATTCCCCCCTCTACTTGTTGCACACCTCACCCTTAACGGGATTCAGGATCACTGCATCTTGCTCTTTTTGCTCCTAGGTTGTTTCGTTACTTGTTAGCTTTCTTCATTTAAAAAGTTGCATTCTAGCCCTTTTCTTTCAAAATAAAGAAACTGAGATCCTTATGATGGAGTAGGGTCAGGTGCTGGGTGAAGCAGTCGGGGCTGCCATTCTGGGAGAGGAGAAGGGGAAGGATGGGGAAGCAGGGCGCTGTGCAGAGGCGCTGGCCTGAGCACCTCTCCCCACCTACAGGGAGCTCTCAGGGCCGCGCTTCTCTAGCTGGAGCTTCCCAGGAGGGTAGCCCCTTGCAAACTACATGGAAGACTTTGTCCCATGGGGCCTGGGGTTCCCAACTGCTCTGGCATTGTCTGGAGTGTTCTTTCTGTTCCCCGGGCAGTCAGGGTGACAAGACATTGGGGTGAGGAGGGTCTAACTCTAAAGCCAGGGGAATAAAGGAAGGATCCAGGTTACAGCTGCATCCAGGCCTGGCCCCAGATTCCGTTGCTTCCTTTTTAATAAATCATCTTATGGCTTTAAAGGAAACTTGTTGTGGTATTTGCAGTAAGAATGTAATTTGGAAAATCTACCTTCTTCAGATCATCACAACCACAATTTCTGGGCATTTATCTCTGTCAGGCACTGTGCCAAATGCCTTTCATGTATTTATATCTCATTCTGTCCTCTCAGCCACCCAGTGGAGGAGGGTACCACTGTTCACAGTTTTACACATGAGATTAAACGGAGCCAGGACTCATACCCAGACCCTTAACACAAAGTGTGTTCTCTTCATCACCAGGCTCCTTGGACTCCTTCCAAGCTTGCCTTCGTCATGGCACTATGGGGATAAAATATTTATAAAAGGACCGTGTGAGGGCCAATGCCATATAAATGAGGCCTTATTGTAGCAGTGTGTGATCCCAGTCATCAGTTATAAGAGCTTGGTGAGTGAGCATAGTGAGTGCTTGCTTTATGCCAAAGGCTTTATGTGCATCCCCTTGTTTGTCTCAGAAACCCCTACAAAGCTGATAATTTGCTGGTTAACAAGGAACCTGGGAATCAGGAAGGTTAGGTCCCTTGCTGGGTACACAGCTTATAGATGGTGCAGTGGGGCTCAGACTGGGGTCTGCTCCCTCGAAGCCTCTGGCCTGCACATTGCCCAGATGCCACCACCTTCCTGAAGCTGAGGGGACCTGAGAGTCCTGCTGGAGGTGAGGGGCTGAGGGAGAAGGATTTTCCCTAAATTGTAAAACTAACTGGAAATAGAACTGAAGCTAGAAATCATACCCTAAGGTTGATTGGGCTTCCCTGGTGGCCCAAATGGTAAAGAATCTACCTGCAGTGTGGGAGACCAGGATTCAGTCCCTGAATCAGGAAGATGCCCTGGAGAGGGGAATGGCTACCCACTCCAATATTCTTGCCTGGAGACTCCCATGGACAGAGGAGCCTGGCGGGCTACAGTCCATGGAGTCACAAAGAGTCAGACATGACTGAGCAGCTAACACACACACACAAGGTTGATTTTGTCAGTTGTGTGCTAAAAAGAACATAATAATAAAAACCCAACTCTCTGGTAATACGTAACTCTATGGTTTTACTAGGTAGTCATGTGGACTAGAGGTGCTCATACATATTTATTCATTCAGGAAATGTTTGTAAACACCTCCTGGCCACTAGGTGGTCTGAGGGTGTGCAGTGCACGCAGAGTGCCACCTGGCTGCTGTGGACTCTGCCTGGATGGGCACAGCGAATGAGGGATGCAAACACACTTAATGCCGGAGAGCCCCAGGGCTGTGGGAGCACATGGGCGAGAAGCCCCCAGCTCATCTCAGAACAGCGGTAGAAGCTGCGGGAGAAGGAAAGGGGAGCTGGTTTGTGGAGGGCAGGGCTGGAGGCAGACAGACCACCTGAGGAATTGAAAGGCAAGGTTTTAAACTGATATGTCAGGGTAGGCGAGGACTGTGGAAGGGTTTGAATGAGAACCGGACGCTTATACTTCAGCTACAGAACCAGAAGCTGGTAGGAGGGTGAGGGGGCAGCAGGAAGCTGTTCACAGGCAGTCAAGAAAGAGATGCCGGTGGCTGGGGCGGGCGGGGCACTTCCTGTGAGTTACAGTCAGTGCCCCAGTTTCTCTTTCCAGCACCGTGGGACGCAGTTCTGATAGCACCTCATAACGTGAGTATCAGTAAGTGGGAACTTTCCATTGTTGCCATTACCTCAAGTCTCTGGGATTAAAAAACCCACGGATTACCAGAGCAAGCCCTTACTTGCTCTGCTTGAGGATTTTCACATTGTCTGTGGGGATCTATCTGGAGATCATTTTCCCTCAGCCTCTGCATTACTCCCCCTTGACAGCACTTTGACGTGCCCGTGAGCTCTCTGTGTACGCTGATGCCAAGCGTGTTAGTTCACGTCTACTCCATGCCGAGCCAGGTGGATTGATTGGGTTAAATGGAGCTGGAACTGTGCTTGCTGACGGCGTGTCCGCCCCTCCCTTCTTGGCTCAGACAGCTGCCCCACGGTGGGCTGGCTCCTTGTGTACAGCACCACCAGCGCCTCAGGCTGGATGTGGTGGGGCTTGGCACATGCTCTGTGCTGACTCAAGGAGAGGGTCTCATGAGAGGCATCTAGGGCCAGAGACCTCCAGTAAGCCAGGCGTGTAACATCTTCACCCGTGATGGAAGGTCCCTGACTGCTGTGACCTCGGTGATACCCAAGACAGGAACTGGACAGAAGTCACGTGTGGTGATGTTAAGATGGAAAGAAAGAAATGGCATCTCCTGACTCCTCTGGAGCCCTGGAAAGATGCACTAGGTCTCAGGGGATCCCACCTTGGGAATGATAGGATTTTACATGTGCCTGAGTAGATTAACTCTTAGTCTGTTTAAAAATCAACCGCAACAGCAGTTTTGTAAATTGTCCCATGTTCTGTGAGAACTTGTATCTGGTGACATGAGCATTGTCCCTGCTATAAAATCAGTAACCAATGATGATTCCTTTTTTACTCTCCAACACGCTTATGGGTGCATTTTTCTCACCGCTAAACATTGTACTTTTGTTTTCCATCTCTCTTTTTTTTTTCCCTGCAAATATATTTAGGGTGAAGAAGTTGAAGGAGACCTTCGCTTTTATTCAGCAGTTAGACAAAAACATGAGCAACCTTCGCACTTGGTTGGCTCGGATTGAGTCTGAGCTTTCTAAGCCCGTGGTTTATGATGTCTGTGACGATCAAGAGATCCAGAAGAGGCTTGCTGAGCAGCAGGTGGGGAAGTGCGGAATGGGTTTTTTTCTGGACCCACTCACTCAGACCTGTCTCACGCTGGCTGTGTGTTCTAGCGGGTTCACATCCATGGTATTGGTTTGTTTCTTCCAGAGAAAGCTGACCACCTGTCTGTGTCCTTGGGGGTGTGAGGCGTCTGTCTCTTACACCCACACCCCACCATACATGTGTCTCCTTGTGAAATATTTTGAATAATGTTTAAGATGTAGACCTTAATTGTAGTGATAAATAAGGGGTTTTTTAATTTTTTATTTTCCTTAACTTTGATCTTTGTTTTTTGGTAACATAGTTTTGGCAATGAATTGAAAAAATAATAATTTTCCAACCAAAGAAGGTCTTCATGGGACAATACTTGATGGGTCTGATAGAGCTTCAAAACAGTAAGGGGCTCAAGGGGTGGGGAATACAGAGGACCAATAGCGGAGGAAGCCTGTCCTGTGGATGTTCTATACATTTCTGCCATCAGTTCTGTCCCCTCGTAGCCAACCCTGGAAATCCCACAATTTGAACACCACTGAGTCCTGCCCCCTTACCTGCTGGGTACTCTTTGGTCTCACTGACTTGTCAAATCCACTCTCCTGCCCTCCAAGGGTTCATGTTCAGAAACTCGTTCTCATATGCAGTGCCCAAGCTTCTCTTTATTTTTAAAATAGCTAAGTTTATGTTATTTTAGTAGCTTCCCTTCTTGTTTTTCTTAGCCCTGTGAACACATTCGGTTTTAACCATATAAAGTAATATGGTCGCCATCAAGTTCACAGACTTGTATGTTTTCTTCCTGTTTCCTCCAAAGCCTTGGTGTGTGTTTGTAACTCACCACGCAGGGGCGATTCACCCACATATCACAGCTGCTTGGGGGCTGAACCTTTTTCATCAGCTTATCATCAAGGCCAGAAGGCCACTCCTTGATGATAAATTCTCTTGAGTGCAGGTCAACATTTCATGCTCCCCTGAAATAGAGCTAAGTATTTGATAATACTCTCAACTTAGATCTTTATTTAATCCTATTACATTTTACTGTTTGAATAATGCCTAGTCTCTGATTTTTAAACTAGTATGATTTAGCAGTGCTCCAAAGTAAAAATACTGGTTTTTCCACTTAGTCTCAGAAATTTAAGTATATCTTTTCCATTTAGGTCATCTATATTCCATCTTTCTTTTGTGGAGAAATGAATATTGATAAAACCACCATGACACGGCAGAGATTTTCATGCCTTTTCAGTATAGTCACAGCTACTAAATATCAGCTTTAATTACAAGATTGACCCATTAGGTTGGATTTCTTTGAATAGTCTCTTCATAGACTGCCTTACATATAACCGTTTGCCCTGACTGGTGAGCTTTTTCAGCTAAATAGAACCAAAGCTGACAACATTTTTCCCCTTGAAGAATGATGGGCTAAATTTGGCAGGTGCTGATTATATAAATGTGTTAACATTTTGTAAATCTGACGTGTGACAAACATCATTAAATTGCAGGGAATTTATTCCCGAAAGTGTATAATTTGGAGCAGCTGCCATTCTCTTGGCCGTGTTTGTTCCTGTATTCTGAAATGGTATATAATTTTAATCTGGCTGATTTGAAATTTTCCTCTTCATAGAACTTAGAATCACCATCATGGAATTCTTATCCTTTGGCTATAAAACAAATTATGAAGTTAGTATTCAGGATCACATTGCTATAAAGAAATCAGATATTATATTAATTTCCTATTACACTGTCGCAAATTACTACCAATTTAGAAGGTTCATGCAAATGTATCATCTTATAGCTCTGGAGGTCAGAAATCTGGCACAGGGCTGAGGTCAGGGTGTTGCCAGGGCTACATTCCTTTCTGGAGGTTCGACTGTTAGTGTTGTTCACTGACTCAATGGTATCCAACTCTTTGTGACCCCATGGACTGCAGCCAGGCTGCTCTGTCCGTGGAACTCTCTGGGGATCAAACCCAGGTTTCCTGCATTGCAGGCAGGTTCTTTACTATCTGAGCCACCAGGGGAAGTTCTAGGGGAGGACCCGTTTGTTTGCCTTGAGTTCCTAGACGTTGCCCTCATTTTTTGGTCCGTGCCTCCCTCCTCCATCTTCAAAGCCAGCAACTTTGCCTCTCTCTCTGTCTTTCTCCCTCCAATTGTCTCTACTACTTTTAAGGACCCTTGAGATTCCATTAGACCCACCCAGAGAATCCAGGATAATCTCCCTGTTTTAAGGTTGATTGGCACACTTAATTCTCCTTTGCCGTGTAACCTAGCATAGCTACAGTTCTGGGGATAAGGACCTGCTTCTTAAAATGCTGATATTCTGCCTACCACACATGTCCTGAGGAAACCTTTAGTATTCTTATTTAAAATTTTTAAAAAGTATAACTTAACCTAGACCTTAAATGCTCGACCCAAAACCAAAAAATGTGTCCCACACAAAAAAGTATGGGCCATTAGAAAAAAACTTTACCTGTGTCGCTGCCACTAATTTAAACATAATAAGTTGCTTGATTACTTCCAGAAATAAGACCCAAGCTTGAGATCATCTAGTCCTCCCTTCTGCAGAAGCCCTCAGGTCCCCAAAGTGATTGAGCCGTGAGGTCCTTGGACCATCACCATAATATCCTTGGGAGCCTGGTGCAGAATGGGTCAGACCTTACAGAAGTCTTTTTGCTTCTCTCCTTTATGAGAAACTCTTTAGGTAGTAAGGGTTGTATTGTTATTCCTGTAGAATATGTATCATCTTCAAAATGCCAAGGAAGCAATGGCCACCTCTGTGACGTTTTTAAACCATGAACCACTTTCACTGAGTCTTCAGCATTTCTCTCCAATTTTCTTTGGCTTCTTGGTTCTCTGTGGAAGTGCCTGATGGTGGCCTGGGGGTTAATTATCCTGCACCCTATAATTACCAATAGTCCCCTCCCCAGTGGGTCATGTCAGCTTTCTGCAAAACCCCCAAACCACTTCCCAAGACCACCCTGCTGGACTTGCTTGACACCCCCAGCGCCTCCCAGGAGACAGTCTGGAGCCACTACCTGGGGTCCCGTAACACACACCGTGATTTTTGCCCTCTCACCCTGGTTTTCCTGTTTTCTGCTCTTTATTTCATCTTTTCCTGGTTCCTTGTGTGTTCTCATTCTTTCCGGCTGCATTCTCGGCCCTAGCTTCCTGCCTCCCCTGTCTCCCTTAGCCCTCTTCCAGCTCTAGTGCTCTGTGCCACCTGCTCAGGAACAGAAACACAAAGCAAACAGGCGCCCATGTTTCCAGAATTGTTGGCAACAGTCTTTCGCGTGGTTTTAGGATGTTTCTTAAGTTAGATTTATCTCTGCATTTGAACACTTTTGAAACCAGGGGCCTCACCACAGGTGCTAGGGGTGGGATTATCTCAGTTTGCAAAACGTCGCTTGTCTAGGACTTCACCAGTTTGTGTTTTAAAATAGAGTCCACTATTTATTTTCTACTTTGCAAGATGACTAGTTCACACTACAGTTGGCCATTTTGTGGTGTTTTAGAAGTTTGGGAAATTTTGAAAAACTTGGGGCTCCTTTTTTGCCAAGATGTTCGTGGTCTTTTATAAAGCAACGGAGAGCCCGTTTCTTGCCATCATCCACCCTTTATATTAATCAGTTTTCTTTAGCTGTTTCATTCAGTATAAGCTGAGTAGAAAATGTAGAAAGTGAAGTCGCTCAGTCATGTCTGACTCTTTGCGACCCCTTGGACTGTAGCCTACCAGGCTCCTCTGTCCATGAGATTCTCCAGGCAAGAATACTGGAGTGGGTTGCCATTTCCTTCTCCAGGGGATCTTCCCCACCCAGGGATCGAACCCGGGTCTCCTGCATTGGAGTCAGATGCTTTAACCTCTGAGCCACCAGGGAAGCTAGAGTAACTCCAAAGAGGCTATTAAAATACATGGCACTTATGTTTATCCATAGACTAGACTTTCTCAATGCTTTTCAGTCAAATCCTACCAAGCAAGGCCGGGGCAGGTACCATTTTTGAAAGGTAATTGTCAGTATTATTCATTTAACACCAGCATTAAGATTCCTTATTTGGCAAAACAGTTAAAAGGGACTTATCAATAGCTGTAAATTTTAAGGAAGCCTGCAGCAATTCTGTGAACTGGTGAGAATTCTTAAATCTGAAATTCTATTAAACCTAATAAGGCTAGTCTTCCACTGACCCCAAAATGACTGCCCCGATTACAGCATCTCAGACATTTATCCTAGACTACAGAGCTTAAAGAAAATCACCTGCATGTCTCTTTTCATAGGACATATGGTGACGAACTAAAAAAAAAACACATTTTCTTCTGAATGTAACTTTGAAGTACCCATTGTTCATAAGTTAGGATCTGTGTTGAGAACTGCTTGATTTAAAACTTGATTTGAGTGTTGGCATTTTGTTCTTTTGTTTCCACCTGGACACAGCATGAGACAAATGTGCATTTATCAGAAGAAGAGTAGGAAAACATTAGTCCTATCTAGTAATCCAGTCATAATCTCCAAAATTTTTAAATATTGAGATGACCTGGAATAAACTTCAGGCTGCCTTTCTGTAGACAATGGTAGACACTGTTTATAAAATAATCCCTCTTAAAATGAACTTTGTTGAATCCAGGGAACTTTTTGTCGAATCCAGCAATTCATTTAACTTTGTCTGTTTCGCAGTGTAGTTTGGGTAGTCAGATGAGTGGCATGGCCACATGATGGTTATCACAGAGTTTGGACATCAGGAGAGGACTAACTCATCTAGAATAACAAGACAAACAGGCTGCTCACCTCGCCCTCACCCAGCCCTGCCCTTGTGTGCAGAAGCTATACTCCCTGGGTGATAACTGAAAATGCTATGTTTATTCTTAAACAAGTTTTCCAGCAACCATGAGCTTTCTCTTGGTGAGAGCCTTCATTTTCCTGAATCAGCAGTGCTCTCCCCATCACGGGACAAGACCCCAGAGACCCCGCCCCCTCCCCCATGAGTTAGAGGGCAAAATCTCTGCCCCAGATTCTTCCCTTGGGCCCATGGAGCCCTAGGATGTGCTCGTGGGGAGGCTGTGGGCACTGTGCCACTGTGTGCACAATTTGGGGGGTCGACTGTATGAAGATAGCTCAGAACTCTTGGTAGATTTAAGAATCCTGTGACCCATAAAAGGTTAAGAGTTTGTGTTGCTGAAGTCTTAGGTCCTGTTCAAGATAGTTTTCCAAGGAAGACCTTCCAAAAGCCACATCTAAACTGGAGGCCCTTGAGATTGGATGGTGTGGAGTAGATCAAATGCCACCCCAAAGTCTAGGGTGGTGGGCTGTCAGGGAAGGGGACCCCCATTCCTTTGCCTCCTTCGCCTGGTCAGTTCAACGCCTTCATCCCCCAGTTGCCCACAGTTAGGCCTCCTGTCAGGTGCTGTAGCACAGGGGTTGCACAAAGGTGACTTGGCCTATATTGCGGAGTCCCAGGTAGAAATGCACACAGGACTGTGTCGCCTAGGCTGGAAGGAGGGGGGTCCTTTGATGCCTCTTCCTCTCCTGTTGTTGCAGGACCTGCAGCGAGACATTGAGCAGCACAGCGCAGGGGTGGAGTCTGTGTTTAACATCTGTGACGTCCTCCTGCATGACTCGGATGCCTGCGCCAACGAGACCGAGTGCGACTCCATCCAGCAGACCACCAGGAGCCTGGACAGGCGCTGGAGGAACATCTGCGCCATGTCCATGGAGCGGCGGATGAAGTAAGGGCCGAGCTGCCCCCCGGGTGACTTAAGTGTGGTCCGCCGACTCCGTGTTCCCGTCTGACCTATGTAACAGTGACCGTTAGCTTCACTGAGGGACGTGCTGAGTGCTGGCGGGGAAGGCTCAGTAGTGTGGCCAGTCCTTACTAAAGAAATCTTTCAAGGAAAGCATGATCAGGGTCATGTCTCTCCCTGGCTCTGCTGTGTCGTGGGTGTAACCACGGGTTACACTGTACTGAGTGTCCCAGCTCTGCGTGGTGGAAGACGCCTGTCTCCTGTTGGGTGACCACTGTGAAGCTGGAGTTCGGAGAGGCCCGGTGTTCCCAGAAGAAGGGTGTCCTGACTATGAAGCGATGTCTCTGGTTATTTCCTGGAAGGGGTAGCAGGATCACCCCCGCCCCCCACCCCCAGACATTTAGTACTGATGCATGGGGCCGGGGCTGGAAGTGGGACCGGTCAAGGGACAAGAAGCTGTACGAAAGCTCTGATTGGAATGGGCAGCTTGCATTGAGTTCTTTCCTTCTGTTAGAATTGAGGAGACGTGGCGGCTGTGGCAGAAGTTTCTAGACGATTACTCCCGCTTTGAGGACTGGCTCAAGGCCGCTGAGAGGACAGCAGCCTGTCCGAATTCCTCCGAGGTGTTGTACACAGTTGCCAAAGAGGAGCTGAAGAGGTTTGAGGTAAAGACCCAACCCCTCCCCTGCCCCCACCACCCCTTCCAGCCAGTGGTCCTGAGAAGCGGGGACTTGCAGGGCTCGGGGATGGCTACCGGGTCTTCCCATGAGTGGGAGGCTTTCCTGCCTCTAGGCAGGGCTGCCCAGTCCCCAGTCTGCATCGGCTGCTCCAGCGGCTTTGCAGGGCATTACTATTTTATGCCAACCACCCAGCCATGACCTTGAAAGGCTGTTCTCTGGTAGCATCAAAAGAATGAGTGAAGCTAGTGAATCGTGTCTTTCATTTGGGGATGGACACTTGAGGCAGGTGACCTGGGGCCTGGAAGTGGTGTCCTGGCACCCTGGAGTTGTGGCACTGACGGCCCCCCCCCCCACCGTGCTGCAGGCCTTCCAGCGGCAGATCCATGAGAGGCTGACACAGCTGGAGCTCATCAACAAGCAGTACCGGCGGCTGGCCCGCGAGAACCGCACCGACACGGCCAGCAAACTGAAGCAGATGGTGCATGAGGGCAACCAGCGCTGGGACAACCTCCAGAAGCGGGTCACGGCCATCCTGCGGAGACTCAGAGTAACCCCCTCTACGTCACCGGGTCATTTGTAGATGCTGGGGGGTTGTGGGAAGCTGATACTTGAAATCAGTCAGGCTTGTAACAAAAGCAGCGGGTAGAAGGTGTCTCTTGAGGCCTAAGCTGTCTTAACATTCTTCCCGTAGAGCCTTCCCCTCTGTCTAAGCCCAAAGCTGCCAAGAAAGCTGCCCTCCCCCTCCGCCAAATTTTTTTTTAAAGAAGTTATTTGCTTCAGAATAGGCTTGAAACTTTATGGGGTTTGTGTTACCAAATACATTGCTTTTTTCAGCTTCTGTCACCCCCAAGGGTGACACCCACACTGCCCAGGGTCTGGGGCAGCCTTGTCACTGGGTCTGGTGAAGGTACCTCTTAATCTCAGAAGAGGCCCACTTTGCCCATCTGCTCGTGTGTCCTGTTGGCTCTTGCACTGTGAGGGGATGGACAGAGCCCCCTCTGTATTGGGGGTTGGGGACAGTGACTGTTCTCCGAATTTTAGAGCAACTGATGAACCTCAAATGTTGGGTTTGGTTCTGGGGTATAAACAGTCACCTTAGAGTTCTGTAACTCCTAAGACATCATATGTCAGCCCTTTGTGAGTCCAGGTGTAAATTGATAGGACCTGTGTGGGTGGTGGCTGCAGGAAGTAATTTTAATCCTTGATTCTATTCTCAAGGCAGAGTGCTCTTAAAGCCATTCTAAGAAAAGGCAAATCTGGGTGTGTGTTTTGTTGTGTTTTTAACCTTCTCAGGGAGAAGAAATTGGCTAGCTTTTCAGACACTCCCTTGTGTTAATTTCTTTATCTCCTGCTAATTTGACTGTGACCAGCCAAAACCTTCACTTGGCACAGTGTTTGTCTGAGAATCAGCTGCCTGTCTCTGAGGTGGTAACCCGAGAGGCCTCCTGAATTGGAGGTGATAAATCTGGGTTTTCTTCCTTTGAGGAAAGACACTCGGAATTGTATCAGTGAAGGCAGATGGGGTGCTAGTCCAGGTTCAACCCCAAGATGGGTACTTTTCCATCTTGAAGCTACTAAATCCTTGGCAAGCAAAAGTTCCCATAGAAAGCTAACAGGTAGAAATAGGCAAATGCCTGGCCTGGACTTTAAGGTGGCTCCTCAAAGGACAGACTAGGAAAATCACTGACATAGACTAGAGAATTGTAGAATTTCCAACGCCGAAAGAACCTTAGAGATCATGGTCGACATTCCCACATCTCATTTACCAGCAGACACTGAGACTCAGAGAAGTTAGGGGGCTTGTTGGTATCATAGCCAGGACCAGACCCCAGGCTCCTGACCCCACAGTGGTCCCCTTGCATGCTGAGTGGGCCTCTGGGGGTACCCCAGGCTCCCCTTCCCCTGTGCTGAAAGTGACCTTGCTGTCTGCCTGAACTCCTGTTCTGCCATCAACACAAATGTGACCTTCTCCCCCTTTTGTAGCATTTCACCAACCAAAGGGAGGAATTTGAGGGAACCAGGGAGAGCATCCTGGTGTGGCTCACAGAGATGGACCTACAGCTGACCAACGTGGAACACTTCTCAGAGAGTGATGCTGACGACAAGATGCGCCAGCTGAATGTAAGGCCTGCTTCCCTGGCTCCTCCCCATAGAGTGCACCCTGTGGAGAGCTGGCCAAGAACAAACTCCACCTGACACCCTGAGAGCAGATTCCAGAGCTGCCAGAACAGCCAGACCCCATCCACCTGTGTCCTGCCAGGTTATCACGAGCAAGGATACCATTCCTTACAGTCCAGGGGTCATTGGAACGAGGCCCTTCATTCTCTTTGTCATTTATAATCATCCAAGGGGAGAACACTCTTGAGGTTCCAAAGAGAACTTCATTCATAAGATGCTGTTTCTCCAGCACTCAAGTCTGAGTACACCTGTGGGCTGTAGCAGGATGAAACTCTCTCTCAAGAGCATGGGATGGACTGGGAGATTGGGATTGACATACATACACTGTTGATACTATGTATAAAATCGATAACTAATGAGATCCTACTGTCTAGCACAGGGAACTCCACTCAGTGCCCTGTGGTGACCTAAACGGGAAGGAAACCCAAAAAAGAGGGGATATGTGTAAACATATAACCGATTCACTTTGCTGTGCAGTGGAAACTAATACAACATTGTAAAGCGACTATACTCCAATAAAAATATAAATAAGTTAATAAAAAAGAAACAGTAAGACCAGGAACAGATACTTCTCACATCCAAAAGCAGTAAATGTCCATTTGTGCCAGACCTTTAGAATTATTTTAATTGGAAATGTCAGTGCCCAAAAGGGGGAAGAAAAAACGTGTATGATCATTTAAAATTCTTAACTCATTATAGTCACTTAGTTCAAAATTGATGGAGCTAGAGTTTGAAATCCTTTCTTCTTCATCCTCTAAACAGGGTTTCCAGCAGGAAATTACGTTAAATACCAACAAGATTGATCAGCTCATCGTTTTTGGGGAGCAGCTCATTCAAAAGAGCGAGCCCCTGGACGCCGTGCTGATTGAGGACGAGCTGGAGGAGCTGCACCGCTACTGCCAGGAAGTGTTTGGCAGGGTCTCCCGGTTCCACCGGAGGCTCACCTCCCATGCGCCGGTAAGGGGACCGCTCCTCCCACAGGGCGCTTCTGGGCCACCCAAAGCTGATATTTGACTCCACTTTTTTAATACTTATTTATTTGGCCACACTGGATCTGAGATGGGCACACAGGCTCTTTAATTGCAGCATGTGGGATCTAGTTCCCTAACCCCAGGGATCAAGCCCCGGGCCCCCTGCAGCAAGAGCGTGGAGTCTTAGCCACTGGACCACCTTGGAAGTTCCTTGACTCCACTTTTAAAGACTGGGAAACTTACCATGTTATGGCTAACAGTAATTTGTTTTTTGTTTTTTGTTTTTTTTAAAAAAACCTGTGTTTTTGTTTTATTAAAGTATAGTTGCTGTACAATATTATATGTCACAGGTGTATGGTATAGTGATCCACAGTGTTTCAAAGTTATACTCCATTTATAGTTATTATAAAATATTGGCTGTGTTCCCGTGTTGTACAGTGTATCCTTGAAGCTTGTTTTTACCTAATGGTTTGTGCCTCGTACTCCCCCTACCCCGATGTTGCCGTCTGCACTACCCTCTCCTCACTAGTAACCTCAGTACTCTGTGTCTGCGAGTCTGCTTTAAGAAGCTGAGTTGAAAAATGTTCTTTCCACTCTTACTAATATAGAACCATACTTACTGAGGAGCTGCTATTTCCCAGTGGAAAGGATGGCCCTCCTGCAAGTTCTTGCTCCTCTTACCTGTCTCCCACGGGTTCCTCAGCACAGAGCTTCTCTGGCCTGTGTCCGTACCCCCAGGATATGATGATAGCTGTCCTGGTTTTGCTTCTGGCAATAACTTGGTGATGTATCGGCTTTTTCCTCTATCTTAATATTTGTGCCTTTCTAGTGCTTTATTCTCACCTTTGAGCACCAAAAGCACCAGCTTTCCAAAAAAGTTGTGATGTTTCCCTGGAGAGAGGCGCCTCTGGGACGTTCAAGTGGAGTCAAGGCCATTATGTACAGTTCACTGCCTCTGCCAGAAGTTTCGCTGGTGACCACTGACCAACACGATGGCCACCTTTTCTATCTTTATGTCTCCAACTTCTTTAAAAATTACCCTCAATTCCTTCATTTTATAGCATAACCATATAGAACCATTTTTCTTAAAGTAATTGTAACATAGGGGAATAAAATTCTGTATTTGGAACAGTAAGATTGGGGGATAAGAAGAGCCTGGTTCATGATGTTGTGAATTTCCTTTTAGAACATGCTAATGGCCTTTAAAATTGTTTTTTAATTTTCTGATTCTTAGATGAACCTACCATTAACCATCAGTGAAACTTTGTCCTCCGTTTACTTATCTTTTATATAAAGATATTTAACTTAAATGATCAAGTTTCCAGTTTTCCAAGGAAAGAAGGTAGAGTTTTGGAAACTATGGATTCTGGGTCCCACACTTGATACTCTAAATTGGAATAACCATAGACAGGGCCTGGGGACCTGATTCTTTTCAAAGTCTCCTCAGAAACACTGGTGGTGGCCATTCTCAGGAGCTGCTAGTTGGGCAGACTTAGCTGCTAACATTCCTCATTATGGCAACAGGCTATGATTTGGTTAATTCTAAAAACTGGACACCCCTGTTCTAGGGCTTGGAAGATGAAAAGGAGGCCTCTGAGAACGAGACAGACGTGGAAGACCCCAGAGAGATCCGAGACGACTCTTGGCGTAAAAGGGGAGCAAGTGAGGAGCCCTCATCCCCACAGTCCCTTTGTCAACTGGTGCCCCCAGCGCTGGGGCCTGAGCGCTCTGGCTGTGAGACCCCTGTCAGCGTGGACTCCATCCCACTGGAGTGGGACCACACAGGCGATGTGGGGGGCTCCTCCTCTCATGAGGAAGACGAGGAGGGCCCGTACTACAGTGCACTGTCAGGTATGGACCCAGGCGGCCAAGTTCTTAGTGCCCAAGCCACACGCCCAGCTCTTGGTAGTCAGAGTGCAGCCTGTGGTTGACCAGACATCCTGTGGCTTCCTGTGTCTGTCCTGCCCACCTCTGACCCTGAGAGCTGGCTTGTTCCTATTACTGATGGAATGAGGAAAAATAAAATCCACATTGGGATGTGAAGGCTGTTTGATGATGGCTCTGGATATTGGAGGCTCATCAGTGGACTTCTCAGTTGAGTTTTGCAGAGTTATCAGGGATTGTCTCTGTCCTTTCTATGCAGTTCCTCTCCCCCACCACTACTTTGGATGGTTAGGAGTTGGCTGAAAAAAAAAAAAATCCTGTTTTTTAAAATCTTTTAAATAAAACAGATGAAGGATAGTTACTTTTCTCCTCCCAGGTGACAATGTTTCTACTGTTTTAATACTTGGACATTCGTCTACAGCGCCTGCAGTGAGGAAAATGACATTGTTCTTTTTCAGATATAGAAATCCTTGAAAATCCTGAGGCATATCTTAACATGACCACAAAAACTTTGAAAGCGTCTTCTGGTAGGCCCCTGCCCATGCATGTGTCTCAACATGGCAGCGTCCTGTGGCACGCACGGCATCCTAAACCTCGCTCCCATGTCATGTCTGACCTCTGCCTTCTGTGGACACCATGCGCCTTGGTCCTTCGTCATGGTGTATTCGCACTGCCATACTCACACATAGCTTCGTGCTCCATGCAAAACCCTCCAGACCAGAGCAGTCTCCACACCATCCTTCTCCTGCCCCTCAGGCCCATGCGGAAGGGAGTTCTTCACGGTGCCTTTTTAAATTTTTCTCTCCACCTAACTCAAGTCCTTTGGCACGGGCCAAGCTTTCTTCAGGGTGGCTTGGTTTGGAACTACTACCTTGCTTTTGGTGATTTCCTGGGAAGAGGGTGGGGAGTGGGGGCTGAGGGTACCACTGCCTTTGCCACAGGAGAAGACACCTTCGTCTCCCTGACTTTCAGCTCTGTTCTTCCTTCCCTGCCCCATCCCCCCCTGCAGCAGTTGGCTAGAGCCACGAGCGCCCCTGGGGTCCTTGAATCTACCCTGATGTTCACTCTTCCTCGCACTCTTGAGAGAGCTTCAGTTCTCTCGGCCCCCAGACCCAGCCTTGCTGCCAGCGCCCCTGCCGCTAGGGCCCCCGGCTCCAAAAGGCCATTCATCTCACAGCAGATCACGTTTGTTGTGCTCCATCGTGAACCCACCTAGTGAAGGCCCAGTGTTGCTCAGTTGCATGAGTCTCATTTCATCCCCTTCTGGGACATACTGACATTTTGCAAACATGCATGCTTTGCAAGGAAAGCTGCAGAACTCATATTATACTATAACCTGATGCCACATTACCCATGACCTTTCTTTGTGTAACTAAATATGAATCCTTTGGTTGGAGAGAATGGACCGTCACTTGCCATTCTTCTGTTGCAGGCAAATCCATTTCTGAAGGCCCCTCATGGCATGTTCCTGACAGTCCTTCCTGTCCCAAGCGTCGCTACAAACAAATGGGAGGTGACAGGAGTGTTCAACCCATCCCCTCTGATTCCAGCACCCCTTATAAACCAGCCTATGTAAGTCTTGACCCCACTGAGAGTATAAGCCATGTCCATGAGTTACAGTTAAAACTTTTTTAAAGAGAGAGAGATTTTGGTATATACTGCATGTGCTCACCTGCCAGGCATATTTGGGGTTGGTTTTCCCATGGTGACATACTTCACAAGGACTCTGGCACAACTGACTAGACTTAGAGATGGGTGTCTGGCCAAACACCATCTTTGAGTGCTGACATAGGATGACCGTGCTTATTACTGTTGAGTCAGTCATCTGTGTAAACAGCAGAGAAGCAAAGTGGTGGCCTTCCTGAGCTGTTCCTGAGCTCCCAAACCTTTGATATATTCACCTTGACTATGGTAGGTCAGCTGGTAAAGAATCCACCTGCAACACAGGAGACCCTGTTCAATTCCTGGGCTGGGAAGATCCCCTGGAGAAGGGATAGGCTACCCACTCCAGTATTCTTGGGCTTCCCTGGTGGCTCAGTTGATAAAGAATCCGCCTGCAATTCAGGAGACCTGGTTCAATCCCAGGGTTGGGAAGATCCCCTGGAGGAGGGCATGGCAATCCACTCTAGTATTCTTGCCTTGACAGAGGAACCTGGCGGGCTAGTCCATGGGGTCGCAAAGAGTTGAACACAACTGAGTGACTAAGCACAGCACATACATTCTAGTCAAAAAATTGTGACTTCCTATAGACAGAGGATGAGCTGGTGGATGGCATCATTGACTCAGTGGACATAAGTTTGAGCAAACTCTGGGAGATCATGAAGGACAGGGAAGCCTGGCGTGCTGCAGTCCATGGGGACAACTGAGGGACTGAACAACAAATAGTAGACCTGGGTTTGATTCCCAGCCCTATGAGGAAATTGCCCTAGGGCTGTAAACACTTAAACTTACCTCTGTAAGCCTTCCTTACCTGAAGATAAACCTGCCTTACATAAAGTCAGAAAAGGAAATCAAATATCATATAATATCGTATATATGTGGAATCTAGAAAAATGGTATAGATCTTTTTTTCAAAGAAAAAATAGAAACACAGGCATAAGAGAACAAAGATATGGACACCAAGGGGAAAAGAGGGAATAGGATGAACTGGGAGATTGAGCTTGACATATACACACTACCATGTGTGTGTTAATCGCTCCGTCGTGTCCAACTCTTTGCAACCTCATGGACTGTAGCCCACCAGGTTCTTCTGCCCATGGGAGTCTCCAGGCAAGAATACTGGGGTGGGTAGCCATTTCCACCTCCAGGGGATCTTCCCAAGCCAGAGATCCAACCCAGTCTCCTGCACTGCAGGCAGATTCTTTACCGTCTGAGCCAGCAGGGAAGCCACCATGCATAAAATAGATAAATAATGAAAACCTACTGTATAGCACAAGAAACTCTCCTCAGGACTCTGTGGTGATCTAAATGGGAAGGAAATCCAAAAAAGAGGGGATATATGTGTACATACAGCTGATTCACTTTTCTATGTAGCAGAAATTGGCAAAACACTGTAAGGAACTATACTCCAATAAAAATTCATTTAAAACCAAAAATCTACCTTACATAATTGTTGCTAGGATTAATGTGTATGAAAATATAAATAAGGCCCTCAGAAGTGGCCACCAGCATTATTATCACTACGGTATACGGTTTGTTGTTCTTGTTGTTCTACCGGTGACTGTTTCTTCTTGGTTACAAGTTCCTCAGGCAACGTAAGTCCTTGCCACGCTCTGGTTACACAGCTGTTGGGGGCCAGCCAAGCCTAGGATTTAATGTTGGCCCCAGATCACTCTCAGTACCAGCAAGTCGAAATTAAAACGTCTCATACATTTTTAGTGTCATCTCTTAGAGAACCCAAAAGTGAGGTGAGCATCACTAGATTCATCTCAAAGTCCCCTCTGCATGTAGGAGTGAATGTTGCTAGACAGCAGAGAAGATTCTGCCTAAACATGGTCAGAGCCTAGTCATTTGATAATGGGTTGTCCGTACCCAACTCAGAAACCCTTCAGCAAGCAGTTAGCATTTTAACTCTGTCCCTTTGTGGTGCACAGTAAGACCCGATGGCCCCAGGGAGAGACCCCCGCACCTCACTTTTTGTTTTACACCCAGGGCATGTGGTATGGCCTCTGCAGGTGACTATGCTTGTGTTCTTTCCTGCTCACTTTCAAAAGCTCAACCCTTTTTGGATATGTCTGCAACCACAAATCTGAGGGGTTTTTGGCTTTTTTTTTTTTCCTTTCATTCCACACAAATAGACCATATGGACACAATCCAAAAAAAATGACTTTTCTAAGAAAGATACGTTTATTTTGGGGAAGGCCTGAGGTAGCAGCGCAATCAGCTCTGTAATAACAGAAGAGTTGGTGTGTGTAGTGAAAGGTAAAGGTTTGTCACGAAGGGCCCTAGTTGGCAAATTTGTGCTCTGCTTCCAATTCCTGGTGATGATAATGCCAACCAGTTCTACAGAGCGACTGGGAGGGATAATGAAAATTTTGTAAAAAAAAAAAAAACTGTGCAAATGTAAAAGTGCTAACACAGTACAGTCTGGTAGGCTCAACAATTGTTTGGTCTTTTTGCACAGTTCAGTAGGGGAGCATTAGGAAGCCTCACATTAAATCAGGCCATTCTGTTCCCAACACTGACCTCTCACCTGCTTCCCCCTCCCTGGGCCTTTGATGAGACTTTACTTTTGCCATCAGTTCTGCTCCTTACAAATGCTACCCATACACTTAAGTGCCTCTGTATTACCAACAAGTTACCCTTTGAAGGAAAGGGCTCCTGTATCTTCATTTCTTACCTGTTAATATGAACCAAGACAGTCTTCAGACAGCCTTTAAAGTTTATAGATGGTAATGTAAAAATTGTCTCATTCTAGGTAAAACTGCTGTTGTCTCCAGGGACTGAAGGTGGCAAGGAAGATCCAGGGATTCTGACTGGCAGTGCACAGCAGGAAGACGAAGACCTGGCCGCCCTCACTGGGCAGCAGCCAGGTACAGTTAGATCAGGCAGTTGTTCAGAGGCAGAGACTATGTCTTGGGTTGGTTGGACATTTACTCTAAGTCTCTGCTCAACAGAACATTAACTAGGAACTGACCAATTACCTGATTCACCAAACTGCTGAACTTGACCTACAGCAGCCAGTGTTATTTTGGATCCAGCTGACTTTATTTATGAACAAGTTCCTAGGCTATTCACTTTACTTTCACAACTATTCTTTAAATATTGACAAAATGAGCCTCATATGATGAAGGGCCTGTTTGCACCTGCATGACTTTGTGTGTAAAGATCAGACATGAAGATGATGATCAAAGTGTGTGTCAGGCGTCTCCTTTTATCGTAAAAGTAATGACTCAACTAAGTCAAGTTCATAGCATTGACCTGATCACTCATGGACAGGAGGACAGAGCATCTTAAATACATCATGAACTGGAGTGTTCAACATGGGGCCACATCGCATCTTGGCAACATGTTGGGCCTCTTAGCCACTCCACACCTTGTCCCAGGCCCTGTGAGAGTACACTGTCACAGGCCTTGAACCAGAGCGGAGGAAATGTGCTGTTCCACACTCAGGGGAAGTGCTAGCCCCCAAACCCTGGGCCTCCTGCAAGGAGCATCACCTCCAGGTTTTATCACCGTGACCCTGAATTAGTTGGAAGCAGAGAAATCTGTTTACATTATTGCTTCTTTTTATTGGCGGCTTTTTTATTCCAGGTGCCTTTGACAGATGGGAACTGATCCAAGCACAAGAACTTCACAATAAGCTCAGGAAAAAACAAAGCCTGCAGAAGCTGAACTCTGATATCAGCAACATCACCCCTTGGCTGGAAAAAACTGGAGCAGAGCTGGAGACATTAAAGCTGGCAGAACCTCCCTCTGATATGCAGGAAATGGAACTCCAAGTGAAGAAGCTGAAGGTGAGTGAGAGTGTGGCAAAAAAGAGGACTTCAGAATGCACGTGCAAACACTAGCTGTGTGTACGAGCACGTCACATCTGCTAGCTGCGTCGGGGGTGGCATGCACGCAGCGTGTGCTCAATAGTCTTTCCTGTTTCACTTCTGTAACCAGCAAGGAGACGGATGAAGATTTGTATTTTAATTCAGAGGAGCATCTCCAAAGGATCCCAAAGCCCAGAGCAGTGCTGGGGAGGTGCAGCTCTGATCTGACTACAGAGGGACCCCTAGACTCTTATGGAGGCACCAGTGGCCGTGGGCAGGCAGCTTAGAAATACCTGTCCAAACTATGTGCAGGCAGCACTGGGGGTGGTGGTGAGAGTGGGGAGGAGGACAGCTTACCCACTGACAAATTCTGTAGCCTGATTTGTAACTCAGATCAGGAGTTACAGCGGAGCTGGCACCCACACAGTCAGCCCTGGCCCCACCAGAACTAGCCCTAGGAGAGGGGTGGTTTGAGCCCTCCACTTTGGGGGTGCTCTGCACATGAGCCTGGTCTCCTAAGAGGACCCAGGATAGGAGTTTTGGGGTATCCAGGCAGTCTTCACATTTGTACTATTGTTTTACTTTGTGCCTTGATAGATCAGGGGTTACCATTCATTCTAAGAAATAACACTTTTGTGATACCTAAGAGGCAAATGCTGGATAGCTTCATGTGTTTTACCTGGAAGACTTTAAATCTGATCCAGAAATGTTATTAAGCCAAATAGAGGTCAGGGGGTCCATTCACACCTCCAGTATAGCTGGTCCACCAGGAGACAGGCCACCGCCCTGGGCCTGGCCAGCTGGCCAGCCAAGTTGTGACCTTGTATGGCAGCTCCCTCACCTGATGCCTGTCAGCCAGTCACAAGCCATGCTCCTCTGGGATCCAGGGCCAAAGCTCGGAGGACTGTCTGGAAGATCTGTTCCCCACAGAGGTTCAAAATGAACCCTACATCACTGTTTTCAGAGTGCCTGACCCAGCCTTTTCCCTCTGTGGCAGGAGATACTGAAAGCCTTTGACACCTACAAGGCCTTAGTGGTCTCTGTCAACGTGAACAGCAAAGAATTTCTGCAGAGCGAGAGCGCCGAGTCCAAAGAACTCCAAGATAGAGTCAGCCAGCTGACCCTGCGCTGGAACACGGCCCTGGGCGCAGTGGAGAGCTGGAGAGAGGGTTTGCGGCAGTCGCTCATGCAGTGCCAGGTATGCCGACTCAGCACCCAGCCAGTGCCCAAGGCCTCGTCCGGGGCCCAGCCAGGCCCACGTGGGTGGGAGAAGAGGTATTTTTATCATTGTCAGGCGGCTCTGGCACAGCCAAATATGGCTTGTGCTTAAGAAGCATGTGCTTTACCATTTGTCTCCCAAGAGGCCCACCGGCTGTCTTCTCAGATACCTGATGCTCACTCTGCGTTTCCCACTCTGCCGCCCAGGCCCACCCATAGTATATGGGTTCCAGCAAGCGTTCCAGTAGGTTGGAAATGTCACACCAGCACTGCACCATGTCTGTCCTTTTGCCAAGAAGGCTGGATGGCAGAGTGATTAAGAGATCTGGCCCTGGAACAGGGAGCAGCTTAACCCAGCTCTGTAGCTTTAGTAGCTGTGTGACTGTGGGGAAAGCACTGAACCTTCTAGACCTCGGTTTTTTCATCTGAAAAATGGGGATAATTCCAGTGCCTACCTCACAGGGTATTTTCTACAACTCTACATGTGTAACCTTGTCCCAGCACCTGACACATAGTAAATGGCCAGCCCGGGTTAGCTCTGGCCCCATCTCAGAGAACAGGCGCCCACCACCGAGCCCACGTGCAGCCCTGTCCCTGGGCCATAGTCTGTTCAGTTGAGGGGTCTCCCTCGATCACTGAATCAGCACATTCATTGAGTAATTTGTGTGGGGCATGCTGACACCCACCTTCCAGCTAACACTTTGCACTTGGCAGAGTTTAGCATGCCTCCTGGGACGTGCCAAGTGCTCTCCTGTCCTGCTTCCCCTCCTTTGGGGGGGCCCTGGCATCTAGTTTAAATCTGGCTCTTTTAATCTCTGAATATAACCCAGAAGAGCAAGTGATATTGATGGATTATCAATAGCAAGTTGCTTCCCAGCACACCTGCCTTCACAGACTGAGAAAGGGCAGTGCTCTGATGTCTGTTGTTTTTAAGGACTTTCACCAGCTGAGTCAAAGCCTGCTGCTGTGGTTAGCGAATGCTGAGAGCCGGCGGCAGAAGGCTCATGTCACTGACCCGGAGGCAGACCCCCAGGTTCTCCTGGCATGTCAGGAAGAACTCGTGGTAAGTTTCCTCCTCAGGGACCCTGCGCCACCACTGGCCTGTGCAGGACCTCAGTACCTAGTGGCCTCACCTGGCATTTCTGGAAACACTGTCCACTGGTGTTCTGCCCTCATGTTCCAGGTTGGCATCCCTCCGCTGAAGTGGGATGAACGCAAGGGTGAAGCGCCGTGGTCCGGAGCAGGAAGTCAAAACTGCTTTAGAACTGGGGCTGTAGGCATTTAGCAATATCCTGGGAACCTTAAGTCCGTTTAAAGTCTTTCTCTCTTGTGAATAGAGCTCATTTGGGAAGAAATACGGTGTTTGGTTGCCCTACAGCCCTGGTGAGCTCTCTGAATTTTCTATATCCACACACAGTCTTTTTCCTGGGGGATAGTTGTGTTTGTGTATATTTCACCAACAAGTGAAGATGAGACCCATATATTCTCACTTGCACTCAGGGTGACATTTTTATCCATGTATTTATATGTGGTTTAATATTTTAAATTTAATCGAAATGCTGATCACTGTTTAAAAAATATTTTTTGTATTAAAATCTTTGTAAAGCCCCACTCTCCAGAGCAGTGGACTTTTAATTGCTTTAAGTAGACACATATTGTCTAGTGGCTACCACTTTAGACATCGAGCAAGACAATACAAACAGATTCACTTGCTCCCTCTCTTTCTAACCATAAGCTGCGCTCTCTCAATTTATCCACTTTAGATTTTCTCTCGACTTCCTGCCATTACTGGATGAGGGCCTAGTCTTCCCATTTCCTCTAATTTCCCCACATCACATCTCCAGAATGACAAGGAATTTGAAAAAATAGCAAGTTGCTCACACTCCATTCCTGTCTAGATGATGCCAGGCTTGGGGACCAGCAAATAGGAGAAGGGGGTGTTCTGGATGAGCACCAGCCACCATCCATCCCGGAACTTCCCCGGCACTGAGAAAGCTGCTTCCAGCCACACTCGCTTCCCTTTTGATGAGCAACTGTTTTACACACTTTTTTATTCCTAGCAACTGGAAAAGGAGCTAGTGGAACGTCAGCCTCAAGTAAACGCCTTACAAGAGATTTCCAGCACCCTGCTTATCAAGGGGCATGGAGAAGACTACATTGAGGCTGAAGAGAAGGTCCATGTTATCGAAAAGAAACTCAAACAGTTACTTGAGCAAGTGTCCCAAGACTTAGTGTCCTTGCAGCGAAGCCAGGTGAGTCCCCTTGTTGCTCTTAAATATGAAATTGTCCTGTTAGATGCAAACGGAAAAGCTACGTTACGGCCCTGCTAGGGGAGGGAGGAGCCCTGCCCTTCTCTGCCGTGTGAACAAGTTATGAAAGCTCTTTAAAGTCATTTTGTCATCTATAATGAGGTAACAGCAGCACCCATCAGTGTGGCTGGGGAGCATGTGGAAAACAAGCCAAGTCCCTGCATCATTTCTGCCTTCATGCCCTCGCTTGTCTCACGTGCCAGTTCCTGGTCCTCTCACTGTCCTGGTCCTCTCACTGTTCTGGTCGCTGTCTTCTGACCACTCTGATTTGTCTACCTTCTTCTCTAAACTGTGATTCAGCCCAGAACAGGTGACTCACCGGATGTAGAGCAGCCCCTCCCCTACATCCCAGAGTACACCTCTCCTCCTGTGCAGCCCAGATCACGTGGCCACGCTATTACACCACGTGTCCAGCTGTCTTTCCTGCTCATGGAGGCTGTGGGTTTTTAATGCATGTGACTGGCCTCACCTTGTTTACAGTCCCTCTAGTCTTAAGAAAGGCCATTTTAGAAGCGGGGAGTGAGTACACTAGAAGAGCCTCTCTTTCTAGAAAGATCAGAGTCGGGGAGGGGTAAGCGGTACCGTGAAGAAACCATAGGAAGCAGGTTCTGTGCTCTTGAGACTTTTCAGAGCCTTCCGTTCCCCTGAACTCTTGTGTGGATTTCAGAACCCAGACTCACCTCTGCCCAGTGTGGATGAGGTAGACCACGGAGAGCCTCTAGCAGCATCTGCACCAGCTCCCCAAGCCAAGGTGAGAGCCCCTTTCTCAGGGGAACCACACTAGTTACTATTGAAAGTTACTGAAATGACAGGGACTTGGACCTCCAAGCCCCCTTCCAGTATGTCACCATAGTGCAGATTTCTGCTTCAATCTGCTGATCAGTGGAGTGGCTTACTCCAGAGATTTGAGTGGAAAAAAGAAAACTTTGAAAGACCTGACTGAAAAGCTGTTCTCTGTGCTCAGTACTCTTCCCTGGGATTGTGGAAGTTGGCAGCCCTCTGGGCACTGCTGAAGGGGCTTCTTGATCTCTCCATCAGCAACAGCTCAACAGGCTGGAAAAGTGCTACTCTTGCTAGTTTAACCCAATATTTTCTTGCCTCAGAGTGTAATCTCGAACATATTACTCTAGTCTCAAAAGCTTGGCAGGAGGACAACCTAAGAAACATGTATAACTTAAGAAGAAAGAATGTTTTATCATTCACAGAACTAAATTATCTTCCATTTACTAATTGGATTATTTTTATCCAGCAGTTCGAAGCAGAGAAAACTACAAAAGAGAAGAACAAGCCCGCCAGCAGGTAACAGCATCACAGCAACAGCAGTGGGTTCCTGCCCTAAACTCTCCCCCAGCAGGCTTGCCAGTGCCTCTCTCAAGGTCTTTGTAAGAACTGCTTTCTACATTTAGAAGGGGTAGAGCTAGGTTTCTCTTCCGTACTGGCTCCTAGTTTCGGAACTTGGAATCTTTCAATTGCAGCATGCTGGCTCTAGTCCCCTGACCAGGGGTCAAACCCAGGCCCCCTGCCTTGGGAACATGGAGTCTTAGCCAGGTCTTGACACAGGCAGGGGCTCAAGTGATGGGAAGTCTCCAGAAACTCCCAGTCAGCTCTCACCTCCTCTGTTGCCAGGGTGCCCGATCCCGCTGCCCCCGAGAGCTCCAAGCCCCAGCGCTCCTTCCTTTCTCGGGTGATCAGGGCGGCGCTGCCCCTCCAGCTGCTCCTGCTGCTGCTGCTGTTCCTGGCCTGCCTGCTGCCTTCCTCCGAAGAGGACTACAGCTGCACTCAGGCTAACAACTTTGCCAGGTCCTTCTACCCCATGCTGCGGTATACCAACGGGCCACCTCCGACATAGAGGCTCGGCCTGGCCCGCAGTGCCACGCCGCCAGCCTGTTGACTTGGTGTCCAACCTGTGAGTGATGCTGAGCATTGGTCCAAGGGCCACCAGCTGTGGATGTCTCCCTCTGGGCTTGACTTGGGAGAGCTCTCTCGGGACCCTGGGCAGCAGTCACTCCGGGCAGTTTGGCAAAGCTCAATTGATTGGATTCGGGATCTTTGGAAACAGCAGTTTCCTGAAGAGCCAAGCACTTTGTGAATTCTGATTTGTCAAACCACATAATTAAAACGTAGTGAATACGGTCAGTGAACAGTAGTATTCATCACATAGTATATATATTACAGAAACAAGCAGATTCCACCTTGAAATGGTTCAGAAACTCACACACCCTTGGCTGACTGATTGAAACAATCATATTTAAGATGTTTGTTTAGAATTAATTTTACTTCCATCAGCAGCAATCTTGAGCTACAGGTTATAAAACCAAAATGATCTGTTCAGTACTTAGGTCTGCTCTTTATACTGCTTTAAATTTTTAAAGAAATTATATTGCATGGATGTGGTTATTTGTGCATATTTTTTAACAATGCAGAATCTGTATGAATAATGTAAACTTTGATTTTTTTAAAACAAATTTTAGCTTGAGCTTTTTTGACTAATGTACAGTAAATGCCAAACCACGGACTTGATAGGGACATTTTTGTAAGTTAATTTTATAAGACTTTTTCACACTTAAAAGTGATGCTTCAGGTTTTAATTGTTTGACCATGGGGGACTGGTGCAGAAACTTGAAGCTGTTTGTGGTATGTACAACTCAGATGTTTCTCATTAAAACAAAACAAAAAGCCATACCTTCGTCATAGCGGATTATATTTACAAAGCCATTAAATGTCATGCGTAATCCTCCATAGAGCAAAAATTATTTTAAAAATATTTGAGGGGATTTATGTGTTTTACTATTTTTGAGCTAAGATTTATATTCTACTGTTTTGTAGGGGTGATGAGGGCAGCACAAGCTGGATGTGAAAGGATCATTTCACTCAGATTTTTTATCCCCAGCTCCCTCCAGAGCCAACTAACACATAGTGTTTAATGAATGTTAACAGACAAAGCCATCTGCCTTTCCTACAATTCCAGCACCACTGTCTATTTCCCACCCAAATGGAGTGTGTAATGATAAGTTACTGATCCAAATGGAACAGAATAGAGAGCCCAGAAATAAACCCACACACCTACGATCAATTGATCTTCCACCAAGGAGGCGACAATATAAGTGGGAAAAAGACAGTCTCTTCAGCAGGTGGTGTTGGGAAAGTTGGACCTCTGCATGTAAATCAGTGAAGTTAGAACACACCCTCACACCATGCACAAAAATAAAATGGCTTAAAGACTTAAGACATGATACCGTAAAACTCCTAGAAGAGATCATAGGTGAAACATTCTCTGACATAAAGGGCACCAGTGTGTGTTTGTTTTCTTAGGTCTCCCAAGGCAATGGAAATAAAATAGAATCTAATCAAACTTAACCAGCTTTGGCATAGCAAAGGAAACCATTTGACAAGAGGACAACCTACAGAATGAGAGAAAGTATTAGCAAACGATACAACCAACAAGGGCTTCATTTCCAAAATATACAAACAGCTCGTACAACTCAACAACCAAAAAAACCCAATCCAAAAATGGACAGAAGACCTAAATAGACATTTTTTCAAAGAAGAAATACAGATGGCCAATAGGCATGGGAAAAGATGCTTAACATTACTAGAGGAAAGCAAATCAAAACTACAATGAGGTACCACCTCACACTGACAGCCATCATCAAAAGGTCGACAGTGCACCCTGCGTTCATGGCAGCACCATTCACAATAGCCAGCACATGGAAGCAACCTAAATGTCCATCAACAGAGGAGTGGGTAAAGATGTGGGGTGTGTGTGTGTGTGTGTATACAGTGGAATATTAGCCATAAAAAAGAACAAAATAATGCCTTTTGTAGCAACATGGATGGACAGAGATTCTCACACTGAGTGTAAGAGAAAGACAAATATGATATGGCTTATATGTGGAATCTAAAAAAAACTACAAATGAACTTATCCACAAAAACAAAATAGTTACAGATTAGAAAATAAGCTTTTGGTTATGGAGGGGTAAGGGTGGGAGAGGGATGAATTGGAAGATTGGTATTGACACATACACACTTATCTATAAAACAGATAACTAATAAGGACCTACTGTATAGCACAGGGAACTCTGTAATGACCTATATGGGAAAAGAATCTAAAAGCGAGTGGATATATGTATAACAGATTCACTTTGCTAAACACCTAAAACTAACAGCAGTGTAAATCAGTTATGCCTCAGTAAAAAAATCAACAAATAACAAATGCTGGAGAGGGTGTGGGAAAAAAGGAACCTCCTACACTGTTGGTGAGGATGTAAATTGGTGTAACCACTGTGGAAAATAGTATGAAGGCTCCTTAGGGAGGCTAAAAATAGAGGTGTCAGCCACCCCACTCCTGGGCATATATCCAGACAAACTATAATTCATAAAGGTAAATGCACCCTTGTGTTCACAGGGGCACTATTCACAGTAGCCAAAACATCAAAAAACCTAAATGTCCATCAATAGATGCATGGAAAAAGGAGGTGTGGTGCATATATGTGATATCACTCAGCTGTAAAAGAGAACAAAACACCACCAGCTGCAGCAACATGAGTACCACTTAAGAGATTATCATGCTGAGTCAAGTCAGAAAGAGAAAGACAACATGGTATCGCTTAAATGTGGAATGTAAAATGCGACACGAATGAACCTACCTATGAAACAGAATCACAGACAGATAACAGACTGGTGGTTGCCAAAGGTGGGGTCGGGGGAAGGATGGAGTGAAAGGTTGGGGTTAGCAGACATAAGCTTTTATATAGAGAATGGGTAAATAAGGTCCTACTGTATAGCACAGAGAACTATATTCAATACTCCATGATAAACCATAATGGAAAAGAATATTAAAAACAAAAGTTACTGATCCAGTTGCTTGGTTACCTGGTCCTAACCTGCATCTCTTGACACTCAGGAGATACATGGACTTGAAGCAATCCCAATACTGCTCTTCTCTGCAAAGCACAAACCTCAGGGGACCAGGGCAGCTTGTCAGTAGATGAAGCCCAGACTTCAACGCTGGTGGTCCTGCTGTGGCTCAGACGCTCCAGGATGTGTGCAGTTCACCAGCAGCTTTGCGTAAAGGGACCAGCTGAAGGGACTCTGTCTTCATTTTACCACACAACCTCCAAGTCTTTTCTAACTCTAAAATAATTCATCTCTTTTCAAAGATTACAATAACCCTACAGGGAAATTTAAGTGAAAATATTACCACCACTTATTTCTTTAAGTTTAGAAGGTCACGCCCTAAACTGATGCATTGCATACCAGGATTTTTATATTCATGAGCTGCATTTTACTTGATCACACAGTGCCTTTGTTCATAAATCACAAGTGTGAAATCAGCTGACTAAAGATTAAATTACTGCTGTTTAAAAAGTCTTCAAGGTTAAGTCAGAGATTCTTAACTCAATATGTAAGCATTTTGTTTATGTGCCTTTTTTCCCGGATGAGTGTCTGATTTTCATCAAATTCTTAAAGAGCTCTGCAAACCTAAAACAGAATAGAATTCAGAATAGATTGGGAACACTGATGACTTAGCCTAATTGTTTAAAGTTCTTATATTCCCAACAAATACATTTCTAAAACCAAAACTATGAAAAAAAAACACTTTATTTAGCTTATGTCACATTAAACTTCTTTCTGCAACAGTTCCATAGACATTAAAGGCACACAACAAAGAAAAAATCATACCTGGAGGAATGGAAAGCAGATACCGAAATCTGCTTTCACACAACAGCAAACATTCATTTGCCAAAAGGCCCATAATTAAAAGCCTGCTTAATGGTACAAAGCATTCATCTGGAAAAAAAAAATCGTAAATTATAGTGGGCTTGGAGGTACACAGGATCATCAAATAACAAAGTTACAGGACGTACAGTCATAGCACTTAGACACCCAGCACAGAGAGGGCTAGCATCATCAGACCTTGGTCCTTCCCATAAAGGAAGCCCACCATCCCATCACACTGATTGGCCCCACAAGTAAGCAAGCATTCAAAAAAAGAAAAAGGATCCTTGATTCCAATTCAACAAAAAGGGTTATAAGGATAACACTGCAGAGAATGCACATCTTCCAGCTGCCACGGGAGCTAAAGTTCCAGCAACTTGGAGAGCTACACGAATAAATGCATGCATTCAAGTGCTGCAGGAGACCAGACTCAGTGAGGAAGCATTGGTGCCTGAAAGGTGTGAGAATTTTACACAGGTAAGTTTCCAGGGAATCCACCTCACAGCAATACATCTGGGGAATGGTAGCAGATAGGAGGAAGTGGTAACAGTGCTGCCCACGAGCTTAGAAGCCCAGGATGGGAGCAGGGATGAGAGAATTCATCTTTTTTTCCCACCTGTTTCCAGGGCTGTTATTCTATAAAGCTTTGTACAGACCCCATCTACATGGAGAAGGTAGATGGCACAGTAGAAAGAGCCACAACGTAACCGTTTCTGCTCCGTGCACCGAGACACCACTCCATGCACCGAGGCCTCGCTCCGTGCACCGAGACGCTGCTCACACAGCAGACTCCTGTGGAAGCAAGTCTATAGCAGGAGCGGCGCTCGCCAGGGAGGCTGAAGACCTGAATTCAGGTCCAAGTTCTGCCATAAGGAGTTGTATGATCTTGGGCAGGTCTGTGTACCTCTCTGGGCTTTACACATGTATAAAAGACGGGACTGAGCTCCTTGTCTACAGGAGTGTTCTGGAAATGAGGCCACAAGCAGGCCCCAGTTTGAAACCAGAGTAGCCACACACGTCAGACTGCATTTGACAAATGGATTCTGCAGTCTAAAAATATTTTTCCTTTAGTTTTTTAAAGTTGCAATGATTACTTTCAGCACTGGAACTTCAACTGCCTATGTTCAGCTCTGTCACTTACTCCCTATATGATTTTGAGCAAATCTGCTTAGAACTCTAGTTTCCACAGCCAGAAAACTGGGTCAGTATGGGGATTAAATATGAATGTATGAGGCACTGAGCGCTGCGTCTGGCACACAGTCCCTGTTCCACAAATACTATTTTTAGGTATTAATGTATTTTTATCATTTCCTTCATATAACCTTTACAATGTCCTTTTAAGACTTTTTAGCAGCTTAAAGAAATGTGTCAAATCTTATATAAAAATGTTTGGTTTCAAAATAGACTAGAAACTGACGATTCATCTTTGAATTTGAAAAAGTGTTAATATATGCAAGTTTCTTAGCAGATTAAAATAACCAAACTGTTTTCACATGCTAGAACATTCTAGAATTGCTTCAACTTAGCTTATATATATATATATATATATATATATATATTATATATATGTATATATAACATAGTTCTGCCAAGAATTGGGAACTAATAAATTTTTTTTATGAAACTAAAAATAATTGCCCTTCCAGTTGAGTTAGCAAAGGAAGGAACCCAGATAAAGACTGTCTCACTGAAGAGCTTTTGTTGAATTCGCGTTATTTTTTAATACAGTTAAGACCCTCCAGAAATGTTTTTAAGCTGACAACTTAATTTTCTGTTCCTACCACAATTTTTGAAGAAAAATCAGTTCAAAATTATTTTAGGGTTGAATCCTTTGTAGTTAGTCCTGGTGGACACTGAGCATGTGAGAGGCCTGAGGCCAGACAGAGAGGATGTGGTGAGGGCCGAGGGAGACAGAGTCAGAACGACGACAACTCACGGTGCATTCTCCCAGGGGGGTCATGAGGGTTCTCTTTAGGGGCTGCCAGCTCTCCTGGGAACCTGCGTGAACACTGTCATGAACACTGTGTTTTCTGTATTAAGAATATTCCATGTTAATTATTTTATTAAAATTTGTCTATATGATTCCTATATTAGACACATGTTTTTGGAATTTAGCTCAAATCTCACTTATCTCCCACAAGTAAGTTTCTCACATTAAATGATCAAAGTGGAGGAAAGGAAACTCACCATATGAATCTAAGGCAAAGATGAGCATCCCTTTTCCGTAAGACATAAGATGTAGTTGGGTGGGTAATTTTTTTTTCCCCAATACTCAGTTAATTCTTATTTACAGTTGTCACAGGTCCTATTCTCCCTAGTTAATTCCTTTTAAAAACTGAACTTGAAAACACTGAAATCTGTGCTTAGCTATGGGAGAATTTTAAGTTGCCCATGGACCATTTGGGTGGTTGGTGTTAGTTGCCTAGTCATGTCCGACTCTTTGTGACCCCATGGACTATAACCCGCCAGGCTCCCCCGTCCATGGAATTTCCCAGGCAGGAATACTGGAGTGGGTTGGCATTTCCTCCTCCAGGGAATCTTCCCTATCCAGGGATTGAACTCAGGTCTCCCGCATTGTGGGCAGATTCTTTACCGTCTGAGCCACCAGGGAAACACTTTGGGTGATTAGATACCCTCCAAATAGAAGACATTTAAGAGAAAGCACTATTTAAGAGAAATGGTTCATCTTTAAAACAAACATGGAGGGTTTACTCAAAACCCATAAAAACAGCAGCCTGATTTTTCAGTTTGCAATCCTTAGAGGAAGAAGTTGGAGTGACTGGGAACAGATGTACACACTACATCTGAAAAGGGGAAAGGGCCTTAGGGTATTCAAAACAAAACAAAGAACACCCTTAAATGACATACCCTATTATCTCAACTGCCTGCTTGGCCTAGATGCCAGTCTAAGAGACAGCCTTGCACCAGGGCAGCCTCTCGGGTTGGACTGACTCACCTGTATCCCCAGCACACCAGGTGAGACCACACCCAAAAAGAAATGACCAAAAATGTTAACATCCTCCTCACAGGCTAAATCCAAATGCAGTGAAACAAGCAACCTCAAGCAGCATACAGGAGTGTTTGTGGGAGGTGGGCAGTGGGCACTGAAGGAGTTTTCATGACAGCAAGCACCATGTGGGTGACAGACAGGGTTTGGCACAGACAGGTGCTTGGACACCCGAGACCAGTCGGATGCCTTCCTTGGCGTCAAAATCCAGCCTGAAAAACTTCACTATGCAGTCATGGGATGGTGGCTTGAACCTCATTCTGTATTATTTTTGTTGTGTTTTTAATGTTGGTTTTTTTTTTTCAAACTGGTCATCTTTTTATAAATACAATTAAGAGAAATTCATCAGCAAATCATTGTTCTTCAAATAACTGCCTTCTTTGCCTCCCACTTCCCACTCTCTAGCCTCCATCGCCTTGTTTGCCATAAGGGGTCCTAAACTGACAGGAAAGAAAGAAAACTGACCTAAAAAACACTGGTTCCCTGGTTCCTATAAAATCTGAACTATCTGCTGTACTAAAGCTGCACCACTGAGTCACTAAGAATAATTTCAAATCCCCTCAGAATATAGAACAAAATAAGAACACAACACAGTGTTCTTCTTGGTACATGGTCAAGTGTTTCTGATTCAGCTTTGCTCAACATTTTTAGTAAAACTGCATCAATATCAAAATTAACAATTATTCAAGGTCACACTGGTGGAAACCAACCTTATGTTATTGGATGTAATCTTCCTAAAGACTTAGATTTACTGTGGTGAGCACATTCTGTATTTACTGTTTTCAAAAAGAAAGTGTTTAATCTCCTATTACAAGGTAATTTTTAAAAACATCACAAAACTCACATATGATTATCTAATTGCTCTCTTCCAAAGTATAGATGTAAACTCACTTTATGCATTCACTATGCTCCTGAAAATTTGTATGAAAACTTAAATTTTTAAAAAATGAGTTAAAATTGTAATTTCAGAGGTGCTTTATCATTGTGTCCTATTTATGTTCCACTTGGAATAAGAACTAATATTTTACTAAGTTTTTATTTCACCCAACCCACCATATAAATGTTCTGATAAGAAAATATTTTAAAAGAGCCCTAGGGTATAAAAGCCTTTTTTCTTGCTATAAATAATTACCCTAACTCTCTCTCTTTTCTAATAGAGCTCACAATCTTGTTCAAGTGGTGTGCTCATCCCATCTATACAGTTTGATCCTGAACCTGACACACTGATGCTGACGTGTGTGTAGCTATTCATCCTGTGGATCAGCACACCTCACACACACACAGCCTGCAGTGTTCCTGTCTCCCCTGGGTGGCTGATGTGGCAGCTGTGGCTGCCCCAGGGAAGCATGGTGGCTGTGACCCACACCCACAGGAGAAACCCCATTCCTGCAAACACTGGTCCTTTCTTCAGCACACATGCTGAACTCCTTGGGACACAAGAGTTTTAAGAAAGGCAATTCCAGGAGCAGAGTATTTACATCTCCACATTTCTTCTCCATGGAGGTGAAAACACACACACACACACACCCCCAAATAATTCACAGGCTCTCTGAATGCAAACCAACAGGGGTGAACCTGCAGGAAGGCGGCAGCAAGGTCTTGGGGGAAAAATGTGGCTCCCACCCCAGCCTGACCACTGGCTCCCTAGGTCACGTTCCCTCTGGCCTTGGACAGAATCATTGCAATGTATGACCATCCATCCTCACAGGCCAGTTAGCTGATGGTCACTGCGGTTTTCAATCCTACAATCTAGTGGTCCAGAAGGCAGCACACAAAGGAATCAAAGGGCAGCTTAAGTGGCACAGAAAAGGTTAGTCCCCTTCTGTGCATGTCCTACATTTTCTCCCCTTTCTCCCCAACAGCCCTTCCAAGTCAGTTTCCTCCAGTCACCCAAGATCCCTAAGATATTTTCCAAAGAGTAGGGGGGAGATGGGAAGTAATGGAGTGACCACAATGAGACCCCATGAGGCCAAGCCAGACATAAACCTTGTACTCAAACTCTGCCTCTGATGACAAAGAGTACTGGCTTTTGCACCCTGACTCCCAGGAGATGGGGAGGTCGGGGAAGGATGGCATCGAGGAGCCACAGGAAGGAGCACATAGCAGAAAGCCAAGGAAGCCCGCCCCCTACTGACGGGGCTCGCGGTTCGTGCTGGAGTTCACGCTTCAGCCTCTGACCTTCTCTGCAGCCTGACCACAGCTTGGGGCTGGGCGTCACTGAGCCTGGGGTTTCTGGGAGCCCTCTTTGCTCTCACTGTCCTCCGCCAGGTTGCGCTCAGACCCTGTGACCAAAGGCTTGTTGCTGTGAAGCGTGTGGGCATTCAGCATCTCCAGCAGCAGATCGTAGACGGGCACCACATTTTTGCACTTCATGTTGAGCAGGTGTTCCATGCCCTTGTTACTGGAGAGACAAAAGGGGCTGAGATTCCTTCCTGAAGCAGCCACAGGAAGCCTGACACCTCCCCGACTCTCCCCCATGGAGCTGGTCCTCACCTTCACCCCAGCACGACCCCCAGCCCTCTGCTCTATGGTTCTTGCATCTGGCTCCTCCAATGATCTGCAGGTGAGGATGAAGCCAATGTCCTGTGGACGATGGTGTCCCACCACCCACCCCAACAACTTGACCCCTAGTGTGAGGGGGTCTCTGAACACCACAGGTACATTTTCATGGTCTTTGAAAACACTGAACCATTGCTATTGGGAGAAATAAGGGTCAGGTTCTGAGAGATCCTGGTCCCAACATTTTCATCAGCCCATTAATACATAATCTTGTTTCTTCTGAGTTATTGCTTAAAGGGCCTTATTTAACATGAATCATTGATTCATTAACATTTCATTCACAGCCTGCAGCACTAAAATTCATGCCTGAATGAAACTTATCTAACATGCATTTTCTCTGTAAGCATATCACAGGCTTCTTGCACTTAGGAACTAGACAGTACTTTTGCACTATTCTTGGGGATTCTTTTTAGACTATGAAATCTCCAACAAAGCACCAAATGCCAAAACAAGGTACTAAATAGACCATATAACACACCCTTGTTTACACTCTGAGAGCGGAAATGAGAAGGCAGAGCAAGCAGCACCTGGTACGACCTCCGCTGGGAACGTACGTGTGGGTAACTCAAGTTTTCTGCCAGTCCGCACATGTCCTCGAATGACCTCAAAAGCACCCTGAGTATTGATTTGGGGGTTACAAATACAGTTTAGCAAGCAGGCAAATTCACAAGTAGAGAATCTGTGATTAATGAGGATGGACTGTTTCTGCTCTGTAAACGGTCGTGCGCTGAGTAATCATTAAAGGGTAAACAGAGCAGAGCTCATTCCCACTTCCTCCCCCTTGTTGAAATCCGTGAGCTGTGTTGTCTTTTCTCACCGCCCCTAGACGTTCCTCCTCCTCAAGGGAGCGTTTACCTTCCTTCCTCTTCCCCCCTCCTCCAGCCCCAGCACCCCACCCTCCTCCTGGGTGACGGCCAACACTGAGCCTCAAGGCACCGGCATGAAGCCACCATCAGACACCATCTCCCTCCTTGAGCACACACAATGTCCATTTCCTGGATACACTCTACCCATGCACTGCCTTCCCAAACCTACACGGCTCACTAGTTCTCTTAGTATCCTGATATATTGGAAGATGGATAAGGTAGACTTGCCACCTTGAAGGGAAAATGATCTCCTGAAAGGACAGGCGGGCATCATCAGTACACAC
This sequence comes from Budorcas taxicolor, assembly GCF_023091745.1. Classification (NCBI taxonomy): domain Eukaryota; kingdom Metazoa; phylum Chordata; class Mammalia; order Artiodactyla; family Bovidae; genus Budorcas; species Budorcas taxicolor. The sequence goes on from NC_068919.1 coordinate 74,620,881, forward strand.
ACTGATGGCTCTTATAGAATGCAGTTGTCATAGCCGCTTTATGGTGTCTTGTTAACAAGCCCCAGCTCGCTCTCCTTGCCACACGATAGACAGCAAGAGAAAAGGTGTTGAGGCAGGGAATACAACTTTAGGCTGACCCAGAGGATGGCAGACTAATGTCTCAAAATAACCATCTTACAAGGGTCTGGATGCCAGGTTCTTTTATAGATCAAAGGTAGGGAGAGATTGGGAAACAAAAATAAAAAGGCCACTAATTTGGCAAATATCTCCAAGAATGGCAAACCTTGGGCAGGGGATGTGTTGCAAGGATACATAATATCCTTTTCTATAGCAAGAAAAGGACAACTCTTAGGGAAGCCTTTGTGATCGCCCCAGATCACCAGCCCCAGAGCTGATCTAGAGAAGCTGGGTTTAACCTCTTTAAGAAAACACCTCAGGACCCCAGCCCTGTGTAGTTCAGGAAGATGGGGCAGCTCACTTTAGGGGAGGAACTAACTGCCCCTTTCAGAATCCATAAACAAGCTAAAATCCCCAGCAACTAAAAACCAGATAAGCCAGCACAATGCTGCAGGGAAAAGCCAATTCTGGCTCCATGTTGGAACTGTTCCTTTGACTTGCTTTCTGTTGCTTTTGTTATTATAATCACACATGATGACCTGTCTCGGAGAATCCTGCCCCTCTGCCTGACTTACTAAAGTGTCTTTTTTCAGGACCCTGTCCACCTGTAGGCGGCAGGAAGGAAGACACTAACACATGCCCTGCCTGAGGTTTGCATTCTAGGAGATATTTGCAAGATTAATGGTCTTTTTACTTTTGTTTCCTCGTCTCCCACCACCTCTGATCTCTAGAAGAACCTGGCATCCAGACCCTCAAAAGATGGTTATTTTGAGACATTAGACTGCATGTTCTTGGTCAGCCTAAAGTTGTATTCCCTACCTCAACACCTCATCTCTTGCCGTCTATTTTGCGGCAAGTAGAGTGAGCTTGGGCAGGGTAATAAGACACTATAAAGCTGCTATAATGACCACATCCTATACGGGCCATCAGCGTGTATAGAGATGATGCCCGCCTTTCCTCTCAGGAGTTCATTTTCCCTTAAAGGTGGCAATTCTACCTTATCCATCTTGAACTTGCAAAACCCTTTTTCCAAAACTCTTTATCCTTCTGTGAGCATCTGCACCCTCCCTCCCACCACACACCCAGTGGAGCAGACCCCACAGGGATGGTACCTGGCATGCCTGACATGAGACAGGAGCATCAGCAGGTTAGCCAGGCGCATGGACTGCTGCTGGGAGGACATGCCGCTCTTGGCAATCACCCAGACCAGAGCGTCCGTCACGGCATTCAGCAGGTGAGTCAGCTTCCGGCCACTGTCAGCCTCCTGGGGTGCTGTAGCTGAAGGGTACATACCTGGACAAAGAATTAAAAAGCCAAGGGTCATTGCCATGAGAAAACAGAAGTCATGTGCTCAGCCATTAGGCATGTGTGTGCTAAGCTGCTTCAGTCACGTCTGACTCTGTGTGATCCTACGGACTATAGCCTGCCAGGCCTCTCTGCCCATGAGATTCTCCAGGCAAGAATACTGGAGTGGATTGTCATGCCTTCCTCCAGGAGATCTTCCCTCTACGTTCTCCAGGAGGGAGGCCAAAGTGGTCTCGGCTGTTCTGACATCTGCGTATCTGGTGAAGCCTTAAAAGCATGGCTTCACTTCTGTATGCTGCTATTCCCCCAAGAGCCAGCCCATCACTGAGCTGGAAGGGAAAGCTGGCTGAATGCAGGCAGACTCAGCAGCCTCTCAGAGGGCTGCCAGGCCCATAAGTGTGGCCATGCCACAGTAGGAAATGTATCCAGCTGCCTCAAACCATGGCATGGTACCTCTCAGCTGCAGCAACAATACCCATATGGAGATGGCCAGGAAAGTGAGGTTAATCCAACTCTTAGTCCCTAGGAGGGCCACTGATCTAAGGGGAGTTTACAAACTAATCACCACTGCTAGGCAGCCGCCCACCCCTTACACAGCAGGGCCACTGCCACCTCACCTCTGCAGACTCAGCATTTCACTTCAGGTGACGCTATGGTGGAGCAGGAAGACCACCGATTTGCAATAAGACAGACCTGCTTTATATTCACCATCTCTTGCTCTCTGGCCCCTGACCAGTCACTTGGTTCTTCCAGCCTCAGCTCCTCACTGAGCAAAGCTTACAAGCACGTGAGTCCTGAGGTCCCCACAACTACCTCAGGAGGTAGGTCACCTCCCTGTTCCTGCCTGCCCATGTGTTTAATTCCCCTCTGACTCTAGGAACTGAAATACCTGGCCTCCTGAAAGTTACAAAATAACTGCTCAGTTGTGTATCCTCGCCCCTACCATTCCCCTCTCCTACCAACCCTGACTTTTTGATTCTGGGCAACAGGGAAGTAATTAGCTTCTCTTCCAGGCTTTGGATTTCAAAGAATAAATAGCAAATAACATGAAATCAACAGGGGAGCTGCTGACTTTTGACTGTGATGAAAACGAAGGATCATCCACAGAGTTTGTTTTGGAAGCTTTTGTTTTCTACTTTCGTTGGCATTTTCAGTTCAATTAAGGCAACTCAGTTCAACCCAGTTCAATTAAGGCAAGGGACATACTGAACCACAACCATGCCAGTGCAGTGCTTTACCACGTCCCTGGGGGCATGTCCCTCCATGATGTCTCACGATGCAGATTTAAGATACTCATCTTTGGCCCAGAAGCTGCTGCTCCAAGCCACCTGCTCGCCGTGTTCCCCACAGTGACTCTTCCTGACTCCTCCGCATCCTCAGGTCTCCCACTGTCCCTCACAGCAGATGACCTGCCCTCTTGCTGCCCCCACCTTCACCCAACATGCCCTGAGTGACCAAAATGGAAAATGCAGATCACGAAGCACCCTTTAATGACTTCCCAGCTCTTGAGGTAGAGTCCAAACCACTTAATGCCATTATCAGGGTACCAGGCCTCTCTGCTCTTTTCATCTTCAGTTCCCAGCATGCCTCAACTTGAACCGTAGCTGATGCACTGACCATGCTGAACGGTCAGCTTAGACCCGCCCTTGCTTCTCTCCCCTCCTCCATTCCACCTCCTCCTTTCCACACCCCCTCCTCCAGCTTATCTGCATCCATTCCTCCTCTAGATTCCAAACATTCCGTGCGCCACAACTACTGGTTATGAACTTCCCTGTAGAAGCTGATGGTCCTCAGACGCTACGTGCTTTTTCAGCAGAGGGCACCACATTGTGCCACAGGCTGGATGTCCTCATATACATGCTCTGGCCCTCAGCGAGACTGGCCATGAGTACTGTGGGGGCACAGACCCTGTCCATTTGTATGCCATTCTGTCCCCATCATGGACTGCAAAGACTGGCATGGAAGAATTAGCTGAATTTACATAGATTCAAACTTCTAGTCAATCACACATTATAACTGAAATGATAAATATGCATGTTAATGCATATTTTCGGTACATATACAGAAAATTATTAATTAAATGAAAATACAGCAAAAAATATTTTAAGCTTAACTTCCTTAAAATTGACCCTAGCTGCATTAACAAGTGCTTTCTTGTAACTACCCTTTTAGCTTATCCTGCTCCATGTACTTCTACTGACATAAATAAATCTTATCTCTGGATTCTAAAAGGAGTCAAAATTGTGTACTTGTACATATGTTGGTCTAAAGTGACAAAAAGTGAAAATGTAAAAATACTTGGCTACTATACAAATGTTCATAGCAATATTACTCATAATAGCCTAAAAGTGGAAATACCCCAAATGCCCATCAATTGACAAATAGATAAACAAAATATACATCCATATAATGGAATATTTTTTGTTGTTTAGTCACTAAGTTGTGTCTGACTCTTTTGTGACTCCCACGGACTGCAGCCCGCCAGGCTTCTCTGTCCATGGGATTTCCCAGGCAAGAATACTGGAGTGGGTTGCCATTCCCTTCGCCAGGGGATCTTCTCCACCCAGAGGTTGAATCCTGGTCTCCTGCATTGCAGGCATATTCTTTACCCTCGGAGCCACCAGGGGCACAAGCTTATAGATATGCTAAAAACCACTCAATTTTATGCTTTAGATGACACTACGTTTTAAAATCAGGACATCTCTGGTGTCCAGCGATTAAAAGTCCATCGGCCAATACAGTGGGCGGACATGGGTTTGATCTCTGGTCTGGGAAGATTCCACATCCTACAGGGCAACTAGCCTTCCGTGGTGGCTCAGATGGTAAAGAATCTACCTGCCAATGCAGGAGACCCCAGTTTGATCCCTGGGTTGGGACGATCCCCTGGAGAAGGAAATGGTTACCCACTCTAGTATTCTTGTCTGAAGAATTCCATGGACAGAGGAGCCCGATGGGCTACAGTCCATGGAGTCACAAAGAGTCAGATACAACTGAGCCACTTTCTCCTCACAGGGCAACTAAGCCTGTGTGCACAGCTACTGAGCCCATGCACCCTAGCGCCCATGCCCTGCAACGAGAAGCCACTGCAATGCAAAGCCCAATTGCCACAACTCGAGAAAGCTGCGGCAACAACAAAGACACAAAGGAGACAAAAAACTTAAATACAAAAAAAGAAAGCTCCTCAGTTCCTCCCTATTTCTGACCAAGGCTCCCATCAAATAACCTGTGTTGGCTATTGGGTCATGTTCTTCATAAATGAGCAAGCCCTGGACTTTCTACAGGCTGTGGAGCCAGTATAGCTCGACACAGGGCTCAGGGTGCATCACTGAGGAGGGGTTTGGGGATAGGAGTCCCTGTGGTTTTGTAAAGGCATGTGCTATATCAATTTTATACATGGGAAAGATTTTACATACAGAAGGATTAACCTATATAAAATCATCCTGGGAAGGAACTAAAGGCTGCAGAATAGCGACCTTGCTGCCTGACTCTCTTCAGTCAACAATGCTGTGCCTGCACTTTGGACATTCATGTACTCTCTGACTCATCAAAATGTATGAACACAGTAATTGCTAAGTGGCAGGCCCTGGGAGGGGCAAGGGACAAGACCCAAAGCCCCCACCCCCAGGACACTCACTGCCCAGACACATAAGAAATGGCAAGAATTAATGCCCTCCAGCCCCTAAGAGTAAAAACATCAGATTTCATTTTAGAATCAAATTACTTTTCCTAAAACTAAAGAAATAGAGAAAAAAAGTCAAGATCTTGGCACAACACCACACACATACCAAGGAAAATAAAAGAAAGTCAAGGACACAATTTCCTCTCCTCTTTATCGCCTGGGAACAGCTGTGTGCTCCTTCCACCAGCCCACCTGCTGACATTCTGAGCAGCACACGGGGAGAGCTGGGCAACTGCCCCCCCAACATCTGCCCCCCTTAGGGTTCAAAGGATGAAGATATAAGCTCACCTTGACCAAAAGCAAATAAGTCAGAACAGATAAAGTGTTTAATAAAACTTTCAGAACACTGACCAAAGGAAAAATGTTCTGGCTTTCGGGAAGCATCTGGTCCCATCACTTCATGGCAAATAGATGGGGAAAAAGTGGAAAACAGTGATAGATTTTATTTTGGGGGGTCCAAAATCACTGTGGACAGTGACTGCAGCCATGAAAATAAAAAGACACTTGCTCCTTGGAAGGAAAGCTATGACCAACCTAGACAGCATATTAAAAAGCAGAGACATTACTTTGCTGACAAAGGTCCATCTAGTCAAAGCTATGGTTTTTCCAGTAGTCATGTATGGATGTGAGAGTTGTACCATAAAGAAGGCTGAGTCCTGAAGAATTGAAGCTTTCAAACTGTGTTGCTGGGGAAGACTCTTGAGATTCTCTTGGACAGCAAGGAGATCAAACCAGTCAATCCTAAAGGAAATCAACCCTGAATATTCACTGGAAGGACTGATGCTGAAGCTCCAACACTTTGGCCACCTGATGCTAAGAGCCGACTCACTGGAAAAGATCCTGATGCTGGGAAAGATTGAGAGAAGGAAGTGACAGAGGATGAGATGGTTGGACAGCAACACTGACCCAATGGACCTGAGTTTGAACAAACTTCAGGACAGAGTGAAGGACAGGGAAGCCTGATGTGCTGCAGTCAACGGGGTCACAAAGAGCTGGACACAACTTAGTGACTGAACAAGATACGACCATCTCCTCTATCACCACCTCCTCATCCATCACCATGAGCATGGACTGGTGCTGAAAGGTGAAAGTGCCCTGGGCCCAGCAGGCTGATGACCGCAGTGCTCTGTGCCCATGTTCTCCATCAAGAAGAGAAGACCCATCTGACCTCTTCGGTGTCCTTCTGTGGATCCTTTCAAGCCATGGCCTTCTCTATCCACCCATGTCATGAGTGAACCAGAGCTTGAGTTGATATCTCTTAAAATTTTCTCTTTATGTAAAATAAGAAAATACTGTTTATGCAAAACAGGATAAACAGGTTCTAACTATTTCTTTCATTTAATGAAAAGTTTCATCCTTATGAAAACTTTGTAATAAAAAGTTACAAAAGCTTGATAAGTCCTAAAATAATTTAGATAAATAGATCTTATTCCTAATTTTAAATATTTCAAAAGACTTTTTATCTGTAGATTGATTCCACTGTGTTTCCTAGATTCAGTAGCCTTGAATTCTATGCAAGGGAGAACTTCTCTAGTTTTCAGGTTTCTGGAAGATGAATGGCTGGTCCCATGACTCTTAATTTGGATATGTTATTACGTTAACCACAACACTCACATAACACCTTCAAGTTTCTAAAACACCTTAACAATATTTTAACAAGTTGTGTTAAATGCAACATTGCTCTTGTCTCTGAGTTTCAGAAGCCACATCAAAGACTGAGTAAATGTAATGCAGCAATTCTAGGTGCTCGCACATCTTACCTCTGCATGGTGGAGGAAGATTGCTGAGAGGGAAGTCCAGGTGGTACTGTCCTCATCCCATCTCTCCCCACAGAAAGGAACATGTACTTCTCCTAAGCTTGGTAAGGATCAGACACCTCATTAACTGTAAGAGTGTATAACCTTCAGTTCAGTCGCTCAGTCGTGTCCGACTCTCTGCGACCCCATGAATTGCAGCACACCAGGCCTCCCTGTCCATCACCAACTCCCGGAGTTCACTCAAACTCATGTCCATCGAGTTGGTGATGCGATCCAGCCATCTCATCCTCTGTCGTCCCCTTCTCCTCCTGTCCCCAATCCCTCCCAGCATCAGAGTCTTTTCCAATGAGTCAACTCTTCGCATGTATAACCTTATTCTAGACCAAAAGCATTGTATCTAGCTCATTACCACTAAGATTTTCTTGGGATCAAGTTGAATTTAGAGATTATTTGTGAGGAGGTCTGACCTCTTAACATACTGAATCTGCTAACCCATTAACCTTTGTCCCCACTTATTTAGAATTTCTTTAATTTCTCTCTGCAATGTTTTACAGTTTTCAGTGTGCAGTTTCACATCTTTTGTCAAATTTATCCTAAGGTTTCATAATGTTTATGCTATTATAAACGGTATTGATTTTTAATTTCAAATACCAACTGTTCATTGCTACCATATAGAGATAAAATTATTTTTTATATATTTCCCCTATATCCTACAGTGCAGGAGACCCGGGTTCAATTCCTCGATCGGAAAGATCCCCTGAAGGAGGAAATGACAGCCCACTCCAGTATTCTTGCCTGAAGAATCCAATGAACAGAGGAGCCCGGCGGGAACAGACCATGGGATCGAAAGAGTCGGACACGACTTAACAACTAAACCACCACCATATCCTTCAATCCTGTTAAACTCACTTTTTTGTAAGCTCTTACTAATAGATGGTAGAAAGATGGTAAAGAATCTGCCTGCCAATGTGGAGATGCAAGAGACCTGGGTTTGATCCCTGGGTCAGGAAGATTCCCTGGAGTAGGAAATGGCAACCCACTCCAGTATTCTGCCTGGAAAATTCCCTCAACAGAGGAGCCTTGCAGGCTACAGACCACGGATGGGTTCACACAGGGTAGGAAACGACTGTGCAACCAAGCACACACACAATTTTCTACACAGATTATCATGTTTTCAAATAAAGAGTTTTACTTCTACCTCTATAATGTTGATGGATGTACTTTTACCTCTTTTCTTGCCTTGTGGCACTGAAACTTCCAGTAAAACACTGAACAGAATTCATGACAGTGGATATTCTTGCCTTGTTCCTGATAACAAGTATAGCATTAGCTGCAGGTTTTTCATTAATGCCCTTGATTGGGTTAAGAAGTTTCTTCCCATTTATTAGTTTGTTGACAGTTTTTAGCAAGCATGGGCATAGATTTTGTCAAATGCTTTCTTTGCACTTACTGGGAAAATCATGTGATTTTTCATTAATTACTCTGTTAACATGGTACATTATGCTGATCGATTTTTAAATGTTAAAGAACCCTTGTATTTCTTGGAAAAGTCACATTTGTTTGTTATATACTATTGGATTCTACTCTTTAAAAACTTTTGAGAATTTCCCCATCTGTGTACATGAGAAATATTCATCTGTCTTTTCTTCTAATATGTTGGTCTGGGTTACTGTCAGAGTGAATTGGAAAGTTATTCTTGGCTCCTCAGTTTTCTGCAAGAATACATATAAACTTGGTATTATTTATTCCTTAAATGTTTGGTAGAATCCTCCAGAAAAGTCATCTGTGCCTGGAGTTTTCTTTGTGTGAAGGTCTTAAACTAAAACTTCAGTGTCTTTGATAGATAAATAATTATTCAGAGTTTTTAAGTTTCTTTTTGATTGAGCTTCAATAATTTGTATCTTCCAAATAATTTGTCCATTTCATCTAATATTCAAGTGAATTGCCATAGAGTGTTTATAATATTATCTTATTATTTTTAATATCTGAAGAATAACAACATTATATGTCCCACTACCAATATTGGTAATTTGTATCTTCTTTTATTATGATCAGTCTGGCTAGAGGCTTATCAGTTTCATTGATCTTCTCAAAGAATAAGCTTTTGACTTTCTTAATTTTCATCTATTATTTTCTATTTTCTGTTCCATTGTTTTCCACTATATCCTTTATTATTTCTTTTCTTCTGCTTACTTGGGATTTCATTTTCTCTTCTTTTCCTAAGTCTCTTTAAGGTTGAAAGCTGAAGTCTTTCACTTCAGACCTTGATTTCTAATTGAAATATAGTTGACACACAATTCTAAGTCAGGTTCAAGTGTACTGCATAGCGACTTGGCATTTGTGTACATTATGAAATGATCACCACAATAAGTTGAGTAACCATCTGTCTCCATAGAAAGATATTACAATATTATTGACCATATTCCTAATGTTATATATTGCTTCCCCATGGCTTTCTTTATTTAATAACTGCAGGTTTGTACCTCTTAATTCCTTTCACATGTTATTTCATGCTCTTTTGCCTCCACCAACCACCTGTTTGTCCTCAGTATGCATTTAGTTTATTTTTGTGTTTTGCTTTTTAAATTCGACATATAAGTGAGATCATACAGTATTTCTCTTTCTCTGATTTATGTCACTTAGTTTAATGCCCTCTAGATCTTTCTATGTTGTTGTAAATAGCAGGATTTCAATTTTTAATATATGAGTAACATTCTACTCTGTGTGTGTGTATATATATATATATATATATACACACTCATATACATGACATTTTTTTATTCACTTATCTATTGATGGACACTTAGGTTGCTTTGATATCTTGGCTATTGTAAATAAGGCTCCAGTGAACATTTGTTTTGTTTTGTTTAGTCACTAAGTTGTGTCTGACTCTTTTTTTGACCCCATGGACTATAGCCTGCCAGACTCCTCTGTCCATGGGATTTCCCAGGCAACAATACTGGGGTAAGTTGCCATTTCTTTCTCTAGGGGATCTTTCCAACCCAGGGATTGAATCCATGTCTCCTCCATTGGCAGGTGGATTCTTTACCACTGAGCCACTAGGTAAGCCCTCAGTGAACATTGGTGTACATAAATGCCAGAATATACATTCTCTTTAAGTACACATAGAACATTCTCCAGGATGGATCACAGGCTAGGCCAGAAAACAGTCTTAATAAATTTAAGAAAATTCAAATTACATCAAACATCTTTTGGCTATAACATTGTGAGAATAGAAATCAATAACAAGAAAAAAAACTGCAAAAAAACACAAACACATGGAGTCTAAACAGCTACTACTAAAAAATCAATGGGTCACTGAAGAAATCAAAGAGGAAATAAAAATATACCTGGAGACAAATGAAAATGGAAACACATGATTTGAAATCTATAGGATGCCACAAAAATAATTCTAAGAAGGAAGTTTATAGCAATATAAGCTTACCTCAGGAAACAAGAAAAATTTTGAGAGGTTCCTTTTATTGGAATATGAGCCTTGAATACTATAAATTTCCCTCAACTGTTGAGTAAGTTGCAACCCCCAAATCTGGCTGTGTCCTACTTTTATTTCAGCTAGTTCAAAATGCTAATTTTGATTATTTTTCCTGTGATCTACAGATTATTTAGATATATGTTATTTGGTTTCCAAGTGTTTGGAAGTTTTCCAAGATCTTTCTAATTTCTAATTTAGTTTCATAGTGTCAAAGAAAATACTTTGTATGAGTTAAATTCTTTTAAATATATTCAGATTTGTTTAACGGTTCAGAATATGGTCTATCCTGGTAAATACTGAATGAACACTTACCAAAAAATGTGTCTTCTGCTGTTTGAGGGTTGAGGGCTTTTAAAATGTCAATTAGGTAAAGTTGGCTGGCAGTGTTATTCAAGCCTTCTCTATACTTGCTGATTTTCTGTCTACTTGTTCTATTGATTATTAAGGGGTACTAATATCCAACTATAATAAAGGATTTGTTCATTTCTCCCTGAGGCTTTTTTTAAATTTTGATGAGTTTTCTTTTTATTTCTTTTGGCTGCACTGGGTCTTGTGGAGTGTGGGGGCTTATCCAGTTGTGAAGTGCAGGCTCAGTGGTTGCAGCACACGGCTCTTTAGTTGGGCTTAGTTGCCCCAGGGCATGTAGGATTTTAGTTCCCAGATCATGGATCAAACCCGTGTCCCCTGTAATGGAAGGCAGATTCTTAACTACTGGACCATCAAAGAAGTCCCCTCCCTGCAGTTTTATCAGATTTTACTTCCTAATGTTTGAGGTTTTCTTATTTGGTGCATAAATGTTTAGGGTATTTACATCTTCTTGACAAACTGACTCATTTATCATTACAAAATAACTTCTTTATTTCTAGAAATTTTGCTCTAAAATTTACTTTTTTCTAACATTAATATAGCCACTCCAGCTTTCTCTTGATTAGTCTTAGAATGTAATATCTTTCCCCACCCTTTACTATTAACTTCTATCTTTAAATGAGCTTCTAGTTAGTAGTAAACAGTTGTGCTGTTTATCCAATCTGAAAATGTTCTCCTTTTAATTGAGGTTTAATATAATTATTGTTAGGATTAATTAAGAATTTACCATCTTGTTTATTGTTTTCTATTTGTCCTATCTATGCTTTATACTGCCTTTTTTGCTTCTTTTTGGCTAATTTTTATGGTCCCATTTTATCACCATTGTTGGTATTAGCTCTAATTCTTTGTTATTTTCATGGTTGCATTTGGGTTTGTGATTACATTTTAACTTACTACAGTTTACCTTCAAGTACTACTATAGTACTTCATGTGCAAAATAAAAACCTTATACCACCCTACAGTTCCATTTGTTCTCTCCCTTTGTGGTCTTTTCATCTCTTTTACTTCTATATAAACCCACAATATATGGTTGTTTTTTGCTATAAACATTAGATTATCTTTTAAATGAAAGTAAAGAGTCTTAAATAATAAGATAAATTCATTATATTTATATTTACCGACACTGTTATCATCTGCAGGACCCCTTTATTCCTTTGCATGGATCCATATTTACATCTGGTATCATTTTCCTCCTGCTTGAAAGACTTCCACTAATATTATAATGCTAGTGATGAATACTCTGAGTTTTTGTATGTCTGAAAATATTTTATTTTTAGTTTTTATTTTGCCTTCATTTTTTTCAATTTTTCTTTTTATGTGGGCCATTTTTTAAAGTTTTATTACATTTGTTACAATATTTCTTTCATTTTTATGTTTTGGTTTTTCGGCTGTGAGGCATGTGGGATCTTAGCTGCCTGACCAGGGATTAAACCCACACTCCTTGCACTGGAAGACAAAGTCTTAACCACTGGGCTGCCAGGGAAGTCCCCTGCCTTCGTGTTTTGAAAGGCATTCTCATTGTGTAAGGAATTCTACTTTAGTGCTCGCTTTGGCATTATGTATACTAAAAGGAATTCTACTTTAACAATTTTTTTCTAAAAGTACTTTGAAAATGTGCTTCCTTGCCCCATCCACTTGCATCAGAACAGAAATTTGCTGTCCCCCTCTTCTTTGTTCCTCTGTATGCAATATCTTTATTCTCTAGTTGCTTTTAAGATTCTTCTCTTTATCACTGATTTTAAGCAACTTGAAAATGATGTGCCTTAGTGTGGTCTTCTTCACGTTTCCTGTTCTTGGGATGCATCAAGCTTCTTGGATTTGTGTGTTGATTGTTGTTCAGTCACTAAGTCATGTCCAGCTCTTTGTGCCCCCATGGACTGCAGCACACCAGGCTTCCCTGTCCTTCACCGTCTCCCCGAGTTTGCTCAAATTCATGTCCATTGAGTCAGTGATGCTATCTAACCATCTCATCGTCTGCCACCCTCTTCTCCTTTTGCCTTCAATCTTTCCCAGCATCAGGGTCTTTTTCAATGAGTCGGCTCTTTGCATCAGGTGGCCAAAGTGCTGGAGCTTCAACTCCAGCATCGGTCTTTCCAATGAATATTCAGAAAATCAATCCAACTGATTTTTCTTTAGGAAAAAGAAATCCTAGTGTGTTTATAATTTTCATTAAATTTCAAAAAATTTCAACCATTGTTTCAAGTATTTTTTTACCCCTCTGCTTTCAGGGACTCCAAATTCACATATATTAATAACTGTAGTTGTCCCATAGCTTCCTAATAATCTGTTCATTTTTTAAAACTTTTCTTCTTTCCATTCTTTTTTGATAGTTTCTATTGCTATCGCTTAACATCCACTATTTTTTTCTTCTGCAATGCCTAATCGGATGTGAAAGTGAAAGTCATTCAGTCGTGTCTGACTCTTTGTGACCCCATGAACTATACAGTCCATAGAATTCTCCAGGCCAGAATACTGGAGTGGGTAGCCTTTCCCTTCTCCAGAGGATCTTCCTAGGATGTAAATCCATCTAAACATACTTTTCACATTTAGAAATTCAGTTTGAGTGTGTTTCATATTTTCTATGTCTCTTCCAACCTGTTCATGCTTTCCTCTTTCTGGTGACTCTTGCCCTGTCCTTGGTTAGTACTGCAATAAGCACAAAACTGATATTCAGCTGAAGACCTGAAGGGGACCCTCTGCAGATTCTGAAAGCCTCTCTGGCCAGCTTTTTCCTCTCTAGTACTCCTCAGAAATAAGGAATATAGTTATACTAATTGTTTTAATGTCCTGGTTGACTAATTTTATCATCTGCATCCTCTGGCATCTTTTCCAGTTATTGTCATTTCCCTCGTTTTAAGTCATATTTTCTGCTTCTTTGCATGCCTGCCAACATTTGATTGATTTACCCTGTTAGGTGTTGTATATTCTTCTAGTCCTTTAAATTGTCTGGCACTTTATTCTTGGGTGCAGTTAAGTTACTTGGCAATAGTTTGATCCTTCAGACCTGTTTTTAAGTTTCATTTGTAGGACCAGAGCAGCCTTTATTCTAGGGCTCGTGTTACCTCACTCCTGAAACAACACCTTTCTGAGTACTACAGCCAACATCCAGTAGAGCTCAAGGTTTTTCCCTGTGGCTGGTGAGAACATGAACTATTCCTGGCCCTGTGTGAACTTCCAGGGGTTGTTCTGCCTCCTTCTTTCTGATGATTCTTTCCCCGTCCTTAGTTATCATCATAATAAGCATGAAATTGATACTCAGCTGAAGACCTGACAGGAACCCTCTGCAGATCTCGAAAGCCTCTCTGGCCAGCTCTTTCCTCACCAGTACTGTCCCCTGCAAATCCTAGCTGCCTTAGCCTCCCTAAACGCACAACTCTGTCCCCTCAGTTCAGGAAGACCCCTGGTGTCCACTTGGGTCACTTCTTCCTGTGTTACAACCTGGAAACTGGCTCTAGACAGTAAACTGATCAAAGGACTCATTTTCTGTCTCTTCTCTTGGGAATCACTGTCCTTTATGGCCTGTGTCTGTTTTATATATTCTGTAGGGTTTCTTAAATTTAAGGTGCCTAAGTGGATTCTGTCTCTGTATTTGTTTTCAAGTTAATGTTATAAATAATCAAAAGGAAAAATAGCCTGTAACTTGAAATGCTTAAAATCCAGCAAAGACCTCTCCTAACAGTGGAAATTTTCCAATAGAATGAGAACCCCATTTTCTGAACAGTAATGCTGAACAGAATAAATTCACTTTGGGGACTTTCCTGATGATCCAGAGTTTAGACTCTGTGCTTCCCCTGCAGGGGACACAGGTTTGATCACTGGTCAGGGAATGAAGATCCCACATACCATGTGGCACAGCTTAAAAAAAAAATAGAATATATTCACTTTGAAAACTGTTTTGACCACCAGGCCAAAAAAACTTTTTAAAGAAGATTTCTTAAATTTGGGTTTACTGTAAACAAATTCTACCCATTTACCACCATGAGTGAAAATTACATCACATGCCTGCCTCACCCTCTGTAATTCCCTCCACATGGCAGCTCTGTGAGACGCTGCAGGAGGAACGCCACAGCCTTAATCTTTCCCATTTGCACAGATGATGCTTCTAGCTTCCTAACAACACAATATGATGTCTCAGAGGCTAAAATGTCTGTAAGGAGCCTCGCCAAACAGAAGCCTTTACACATCAAAGTGTTCTAACAAGAAGCAACTGCTTTCCAAGGAGCACTGTGCTACACAGAAAAGAGGCCTAAGTTATTTCTGCAAGTGACAGAAGTCCCATAATCTGGCATTTGATAATTCTCTTGTGCCAAGGTACAAATGAACTTTCCAAGGAAATCTTCCCTTTAACAGAGACAAACAACAGCAAACATTTGAGATAACGTAAGTATGTAGATTCAAAGACAAGATCTGAAAAAGCTGATTTCCTTCCACAATCAGTTTCAAATGTCCCACTTGGTCATTACCTACATGCACATCAGCTTAATCACTGATGTAAGCCGCGTCCTCAAATTATTCTACAGAAGGTGAATGGTAACAGTCAATGTCAAGAAAGTGATAAAAGCCCCAAAACATTTAGCAGTTTTCTTGACTTCCCCTACAATTCTCACTTGCCCAACGATTTACTATTTCTACTCACAAATGTTTGTTTTCTAGATATGGTGTAGAGAATGCATTGGGTGCAGGGGAAATGTCTTGTCTTATAAGTAAGGCCAGATTGAGACCCAACAAGGAAGCACCCAAAGTTGTCTTCAGGGTTTCTGAGCTTCACATGACCTTCAAATTTCTTCATTCCCCCTCTCCCCTCCTTTAAGACCTAACTTCTTCCCCTCACACTGTCCCTGTACCCTGATCCAATTATCTCCCAGACAATACTTCCTGCTCAATACCAGAGTTACACAAAGTATGACCTGTTACCAGTACACAAAGAGAGAAGTAAAAATTGAGGGTAAGCATTTGGAAACTCTTACAGCAACTGATAGAGTAAGTTTAAATCAACTGAATATAACAATAAAATACTAGGGCTTAGTACTTTTCAAATTTTTTTTTAATTTTATGAAAGTAACTATCCATAGAGATTCCCTGGTACTCAGCTGCAGGGAATCTGTCTGCAATGCAGGAGACCCCAGTTCGATTCCTAGGTCAGGAAGATCCCCTGGAGAAGGGATAGGCTACTCCCTCCAGTATTCATGGGCGTCCCTGGTGGCTCAGAGGGTAAAGAATCCGCTTGCAATTCAGGAGACCTGGGTTCTAACCCTGGGTTGGGAGGATACCCTGGAGGAGGGCGTGGCGACCCATTCCAGTATTCTTTCCTGGAGAATCCCCATGGACAGAGAGCCTGGCGAGCTACAGTCCATAGGGTCGCAGAGTCAGACACAACTGAGCAACTAAGCATGGCACAACTATCCATATAGAAGGATTCTTGTATCATAAGAATCAATACTGTCAAAATGACCCATGGTAATCCCTATCAAATTACCAATGACATCTTTCACAGAACTGGAACAAAAAAATTCCAAAATTTATACAGAAACACAAAACACCCAGAATAACCAAAGAAATCCTGAGAAAGCACAACAAAGCTAGAGGAATCAGACTCCCTGACCCCAAACTACACTACAAAGCCACAGCAATCAAATAGTATAGTACTGACACAAAACAGAAATGTAGGTCAATGAAACAAGATAGAAAGCCCAGAAATAAACTCAGGGACTTATGGTCAACTAATCCATGACAAAGGAGGCAAGAAAATACAATGGAGAAAAGACAGTATCTTCAATAGTGGTGCTGGAAAACTGGACAGCTACATGTAAAAAAATGAAATTAGGACACTTTCTAACACCATACACAAAAATAAATTTGAAATGGATCAAAGATCTATATGTAAGGCTGGACACTGTAAAACTCTTGGAGGAAAATATAAGCAGAACACATGCGTTCATGCTATGTCCAGCTCTTTGTGACTGGACTGCAGCCCCCCAGGCTCCTCTGTTCATGGGACTCTCCAGGCAAGAATACTGAAGGGGACTGGCATGCCTTTCTCCAGGGGATCTTCCTGACACAGGGATCAAACCTACATCTCTTCTGTCTCCTGAATTGCAGGTGGGTTTTTTACCACTAGCACCACCTGGGAAGCCCTAAGCAGAACATTCTCTGACATAAATCCCAGCAATATCTTTTTTGATTTGCCTCCTAGAGTAATGAAAATAAAAGCAAAAATAAATTTGTTTACTTAAATTTAATTTGGGCCAAATTAAACCTAAAAGCTTCTGCACATCAAAGAAAACCATAAACAAAAAGACAACCCACACAATGGGAGAAAATATTTGCAAATGAAGCAACCAACAAGGGATTAATCTCCAAGATATACAAGCAGTTCATGAAGCTCAGTATCAAAGAAAAACAAACAGCCCAACTGAAAAATGAACAGAAGATATAAACAGACATTTCTCCAGAGAAGACATACAGATGGCCAGAAAGCACATGAAAAGATGTTCAACACCACTAATTATCAGAGAAATCCAAATCAAAACTACAATGAAGTATCACCTCACACTAGTCAGAAAGGCCATCATCAAAAAGTCTACAAATAATAAATGCTGGAGAGAGTATGGAGAAAAGGAAACTCCCCTACACTGTTGCTGCAAATATAAATCGCTATAGCATCTGTACAGGAGAACAGTACAGAGGTTCATTAAAAAATAAAAATAGAACTACCATATGATCCTGTAATTCCACTCCTGGGCACATATCTGGAGAAAACCATAATTCAAACAAACACATGCAACCCCAATGTTCACTGCAGCACTATTTACAATAGCTAAGACATGGAAACAACCTAGTTGTCCGTCTACAGATGAATGGATAAAGAAGTAGTGGTGCACATATACAACAGAATATTACTCAGCCACTAAAAAGAACGAAATAACACTGTTTACAACAACATGGATGGACCTAGAGATTATCATACTAAGTCAGTTCAGTTGCTCAGTCGTGTTTGACTCTTTGCGACCCCGTGAATTGCAGCACGCCAGGCCTCCCTGTCCATCACCATCTCCCGGAGTAGTGATGCCATCCAGCCATCTCATCCTCTCATCCAGAGAAAGACAAATATTAAATTGCTTATATGTGAAATCTTAAAAAATGATACAAATGAACTTATTAATTCAAAACAGAAATAGAGTCACAGATGTAGAAAACAAACTTACATTATGGGGGGAGGGGAATAAATTGCGAGATTGGAATTGGCATACACACTTAATGTGATCATCTCTCAATTACACAAATTCAAATCATTTATGTTGTACGTGTTAAATAATACCACGTTATGTCAGTTGTGTGGGGACTTAGTCACTAAGTTCTATCTGACTCTTTGTGACCCCATGGACTGCAGCCCACCAGGCTCCTCTGTTCATGGAATTTCCAAGGCAAGAATACTGAAGCATCTTTACTTAAAAAAAAAAAAAATTGGAGTTGCCATTTCCTACTCCAGGGGATCTTCTTGACCCATGGATCAAACCTGAGTCTCCTGCATCTCCTGCACTGTCAGGCAGATTCTTTGCCACTGAGTCACCTGGGAAGCCCAATATGTCAGTTACACCACAATAAAATAAATCAGAATGTCAAAAACACACAAAACGATGCAAGGTAAACATTTTAAAGTTCATTTTTTCCTTTTCCGGTGGAGTGGCTTGAGCCACTTTTTAAATTACCACCAGTAGTTCACCTAATGAATAATTTATATTCAAATTACCAAAAGTTAAGTACAATTTAAATCCCTATAAATGAAACAGAGAAGTCAGAAAGAAAGCCATTTTCCCCTTTTTAAATAAAATACCATGACGACTCTAAAAACAGCATCTCTCCCCCATAAAACATGGCCCAGCTGTGTGGTTACTTACTGGAGTTGAGGAGGATCATGGCCTTGACACAGAGATATTCTTTGTGTTGGAGTTTTAACTCACGAAACCTTGAAGTCGTTGCCAGGAGCATGTCAAAGATTTCTAGAATTCCTTCAACACATTTCCCTTCATCCCTACAAAAGTCCATTTGGAAATGTAAGAAACATATAGCTTCAGGTAACCATGAAAAGTAAGGAGTATTTTCTTTTTAATCTCAAATTTCATCTAGTACACCCTTTAAAAAGATAGTAATGAGAGCACACCCAGAAATATGAAATTACCAGAATAATTTTTATATAAGGAAAACAGGGCATTTCCTATAAGTCCCTGAACCAAATATTTGAATAAATACTATTTAGGCAACAGTGTGCACTGGAAGTACATTTTCCTTCTACCTGTTCACCAAATGTTTTCTTAAAAGAATACCATTTCTGTTTATTTTCAATCTAAACTATTTCAGCCAACCCTCAAAATATGACATATTTTACTAAAAAGAGTTCATGTTCTCATCAAAAGACTCTAAAGTATTAATGAGAAAAGACTGAACATAACAGAAGCAAATATTCCAAAAAGAAATAACACTTTATATCTAGAGCTTAACTCTCACATCCTGGTGGTCAGTTAGAAACTGGTGGGGCAATGAACAGACATTTAAATGTAGTTTGAACAAAAGCTATTATGACATACAAAGAAATCAAAATTATAGAAGATAGATCAGAAT
The DNA here is from genome assembly GCF_023091745.1 of Budorcas taxicolor. Lineage (NCBI taxonomy): Eukaryota > Metazoa > Chordata > Mammalia > Artiodactyla > Bovidae > Budorcas > Budorcas taxicolor. The sequence goes on from NC_068919.1 coordinate 74,640,217, forward strand.
CAGGAAAGAAAGGTAGAAATGGAGATGTAGTAATTTTGGCTTGTCAAAGATTATTTTTAAGCAAAAGCTTTAGACAAACATTGGACCATATAATCAAAATTCTTTTGAGCACTCCTTATGGAAATGAACTGTATAAGCATACTTTTGAAGTAAATTACTTGAACTGCATCAACAAAATACCAGCTTCAATTCACTCCAGCCAGACACATATTATTCCACCTCACTGCTCCCCCCCAAAAACGTGCATTATCATCAGTCATAGAACTATTATAAGTCCTTGACAAGCAAGCAGTTAGATGATTTTGTCATGAAAGTTTCATTTGCTTCTAAAAGCCTGCAGTACACAGCAAAGGGCAGCTGTGGTAAAAGTGAAATCATGAAAGTTTCATTTTCAGTCTCTGGAGCAGCCCCTGCAGGGGACCTGAGATCTTCAAAGAACTGGCTAGTCCCTCATCCTTCCTCGAATCCCAACCCAGGACATTTCCAGTGACGGTGGTGTTTGGAGAAAGGGCCTCTGTAGAGTTCAGTGACACCAGTGGGTGCCACCAAATTGATAAAGTCTTTCCTATTTGCTGCTATGATGGCCACTCACCAGCATCCTGCACATTTCTGCAAACTCACTATACAAAGTTACAAGTACGCAAACTGCACACTTTAGCAAACAAGCGTGGTATCTTCAGCAACCAGTTTAGAATTTCTGAAAGTGTACAGTTTAAATGATAAAATATCATGCCCCTTAGAAGTCACTTCTAAGGGAAAGGCCACTTTGGAGAATCAGAGCCAAAGGTGCCAAAGCCTATAGGAAACCCCAGCCCTCCCCTGCTCTGGCCTTTCCCAGGCAGCTTGCTGCAACTGTCCAGTAAGGATATGCATGCCCTGAACACAGCAGGGGCACAAGGAATGCTTACTCACTGAATGCCCCTCGAGCCAATCACCAACTCACTCTGCCCAGGATAACGAGTTATTGGAAATTGTAACTGATGGGTTTAAGGACATTTGATACTGAGAAAAGTTAGTTTTAAAATATCTCTGGGGCCAAAAACAAAAAGTCCAACAAGTCCTGCACTGACAGTTAAGTAGTTTGGCTCTTTACTCTTTTGTGAAACTCAGAGAAGTCATAGGCACACATGCGCACACACGCACACGTCCACTTCCCCAAGTAGCATAAGAGGATTCCTTTGAAATTAATCCTATTTTGCAGAAGCTGTCACCTGAGCCCAAGAACACATCCCTAAATACTGAAGTTAGCACTGTTTCCTTATTAAAATACATAGTATTTTAAGTGTAAATTCACATTTCAAAAATGGAGGGAGAACTTGTATCACATGGTATTTTAAGCCCTGATGAATGCTGCTACTCACAAAAATCAGAACATATGTACCTCATGGAAAAAGAGAATTTCTAAACCCGCTGTAAAGAACTAGGTCTGATTGCTTTCTCCAGCAAGTGTGATAGCCAACCATCTCATTTGGGGTTGAGGGTGAGCAAGGTTAGAATATTTTTATTCACTTCCCAGGCTGTAGAAATCAAACTAATTTTTAGAAAAGAAATATGAGAAACATAGAGGCAATAAGGTAAAATAATTTATAAAGTGACAGTCTCTCAGTCGTGCCCAACTCTTTGTGACCCCATGGACTATACAGTCCATGGAATTCTTCAAGCCAGAATACTAGAGTGGGTAGCCTTTCCTTTCTCCAGGGGATCTTCCTAACCCAGGGATCGAATCCAGGTCTCCTGCATTGCAGGCAGATTCTTTACCAACTGAGCTATCAGGGAAGCCCTTACTTTATAAAGGACACCCTAATTAAAGTTCTACTTTAAGATGAATTATACAGAACAGTGAGGCAGGACTTTAAAATATCAACAAGACCTATTTCATTTATCCTGTAAGTAACTATGGATTGACACTGATTTATGAGTAAGATATTAAGACAGGTTTAAAAGATTTTAATTCAACCAATTGGGTATATGAGTTGTCAATCTAGTAGGTATATGAGTTGGATATTAAAATATCAAAACAATATATCAAACAAAACTACTCATGGAAATTTACTTTTACACCCCATTAATCCACAGTGAAAGTGAAAAAGTGAAAGTCACTTACTCGTGTCAGACTCTTTGCAACTCCATGGACTATATAGTCCATGGAATTCTCCAGGCCAGAATACTGGAGTGGGTAGCTGTTACTTTCTCTAGGGGATCTTCCCCACCCAGGGATCGAACCCAGCTGAGCCACCAGGGAAGAACAAGATTAGTAGCGTGGGTAGCCTATCCCTTCCTCCAGGGGATCTTCCTGACCCAGGAATTGAATCAGGGTCTCCTGCACTGCACATAGATTTCTTACCAGCTGAGCTACCAGGGAAGCCCATTTACCCATAAACCAGTGCTAAATAAAAATAAAAGTAGTAGTTTCAAGCAGACTATTATTTGATAACAAAAGAAAAATATTCCGTTTGATACCAAGGACATCTTGAAAGAGATGTCCTTTGGGGCTTGCTGCTTTGTACTGATGGTACACGTGTGGCTAATGGACCACAGCTTGTCTTCCCGTGTGAGAGGCAGTGGGGTTGGGAGACACATGGGAAGGACTTTAATATTCAACTAAGGTGGAATGATCTGAGTACAAACGGGAAATAAAAATTTAGCAGTGGAAAATTCTGTGGGTCTCTTAAAGAAAATTCAATAAAAAAATACCTAACATGAATGAAAACTCAGCACATTTATAATTGTTAGTCCACAGAACCCCATAAACATCTACTTCCTCTGACTTTGTATTAACATTTGACAGTTTTCGACTGATGTTAAGGACACATAATGTCTTAGCATATACGATTTCTCAAATAAGTAGAAGTTCAAATTCTCTGGTAGATCTTCACGTGAATTGGGATTCTAGTGATTACCTAAATAGCTACCTTGTTAGAAATAAGCTGAGATACCTGGATTTTTCTCTCATCCTCAGTAGGTTCAAGTTTTTTCACTGCAGAAGCCTCGACAAGAATAAAGGGAAACAGAAATTATAGTCTTAGTCTCCACAAATAAATAGGCTAATTTAGTTGTATTCACTGCTTAAATGGTCATACTACCACATAGAGGAACTCTTGACAGGACAATCCACCAAAAGACAGTTACTTTCAAGTAGTGTGAAAAAGTTTTATTCACATGGCAGAAAAGATTCCCATTAGAACTCCTTTATGGTAAATAATTTGACTTTTGGAATTGTCAAAAATTTTTAAACATGCTTGAATAAGCAATTCCTCCAGATATATACCCATTACACTAAAATATATTTATGCTGTATATATAATAGATGTACTAAGAATCTGAGACTTGAAATTCTAGACTTTTACAGAGTGCTCAAAACAAGAAGGGACTGCAACCAAAATTAACAACTAGTAGACACTCAAAGAAAAATGCCTGTTCAATGTGAATGCATTTACAGTTCCCAAGAACTCCTCTTCTACACTCAAATACACACAATTTCTATCAATTCTTCTCTTCTAATGTGAGTCTAATTAAAATAAATATATAAGAAAAATTACTTCTTTTTCTATTACTCAACCAACAGGTAGGCCTAAAATTTATCTGGGGTTTGTACTGTTTTTACAGTAACCTATTTACATATAGGAGTTGAACCCATACAAAGAGGCGAGTTTGTTGTATTAAAAACCAGGAATAAAACAGTCACTGAAAATAAACTCTAAATGTGGCAACACTTTAGAAATCAACACAAAAAAGCAAACCCATTCCCAAAGTCTGCAAATGTATTAGTTCACCAAAGGATAGAACTTCTTCCTAGCACTAACTTATAGGGAATTATGTGTGTATATTCGTGTGTGTGTGTGTGTGTGTGTGTGCACCTTTATCTAAATACCAAGTGGAACATGTTGAACGCAGGAATGAATGACAGCGATGCTGCAACTGGGTGCTTGGCCTTTCAGCCTGCCTTGCAACATGGCACCGTGAAATGACAGCTGGAGGAAGAAGTTTTCTGAAATGGCCAGAGAGTAAAATAGAGTTGTTCTAAGATAAAAGAATAAAGCAGAAAGTTACTTTGCCTTTGGCCTCCTCCTCTTTTCTCATCCAGTTCTCTATCCTGCTGAGAGGCATGTACTGTTGCTGGTAAGAGGGTGAACTTCACAGCCAGTCCCCGTGTCCAGCTCCATCACCATAACTGCAGGCAATTCACCTAACGTCCCACTTCCATATCTGAAGGAAAGGGATAATAATGGTGCTCACCCAAAAAGAGCTACTGTGAAGATGTAATGACCTAAGACATTAGTGCTTAAGATGCTGCCTGCCACATATAGGCCAATAAGTTAGCTATTTTGATTGCTATTGAAGGGTCTGGGCTTCCAGAACCTCCCTCTGGACTTGCTCCTGCTAGAGCCATAGTCCATGCTCCCGCTCCTCCCAAAGGCCCTGCTCTCCACCAAAACACCTCCATCACTTAGAACAGCGCTTTTTGTCAATGCCATCTTCCCCGACAACAGGAGGAGTAGGTGCTGACACCCTGGCTACTACTTTTCATCTGAGTGAAGTAGGCATGGGGAGCTTCTGAAGGTCTAAAGAGGTAGTGCTGAGAGCTGGGGGCAGATCCCCCAATTCACAGCAGTAGCCATCCTTTCCCTACAGGCTTAGGGTCCAATGTGACTGAACACTCAACACTAGCACTTTTTCAGTACAAGGAAGACAAAAGTCAATTTCCATGGAGATTCTCAAACTGTTCAAATACAACACCAAGAACGTGTTCTACTTTTCCTACCAAAAAGCTTCAGTGTTGCTGTACATTCCAGCTTTCCCTCCACGTACGGTTCACTAAGTCAATTAAAAAGTGGTTTCTTTTCCACACCATCTTGAAAAGAAAACTAAATGCAAGAAATTATAGCATTAACACTATCATTCCCCAGTTTCCATCAACTTTCACCTGGTTTTAATAACCATTTCTTCCATTGCTTTGCCCAAAATGCTCTATAATATGTGTAGTTAGAGTGAGTTAAAGCATGTAAAAATAAACTTGGTAGATTTATAAGAATTTTACCACTGGTCCAGATAGCTGGAGATGTAAATGGCCCCTACTAGTGGAAAGAACAGCAGGACAGCTTAAAAGTTAAAACCTAAAAATGGATTTTTTGTAATGCAGGAAGACCTAAGGTGAGCTTCACACTGAGTGCCCACACACCCTCAGGACACAGGCCCTTGTGTGGTCGGGCCAGTGAGCGCTTCTGCGTCGCAGGAAAGAATGAGTCACAGGACAATGAAGCATTGCACTCACACTCTCCTTCTCAGGTTCTTGACCCAGTGAAGGAGCTCACGACCTTCTCCTCCTCCTACCTGCCCTTTCAGGAGTGAGGTTTTCATTGCAGAACTCAGGACTCTGTTCCCACTTCACTTGGCACTTCACTCAAGTTGGAGAAGAAATACAAGGAATTTGAGTCTCACCTGTCCAGAACGAGGTCTGGAGCAAAGATGAGCTTGCCGGGGTGGTCGATGGAGCGCCACATCAGCCCCACCATGAGCACCTCCAACCAGCAGCTCTCCAAGAGCCGCACTTGGTCGTACAGGCTGAGCTCCACGAAGCCTGGGGAAAGCAAGAGGCTGTAAGCATACCCGCCCTCCTCCTCAGCTCCCTGATTCCATTAAAAAAAAAAAAAGAGCAAGTTTTGAAAAGCTAAGAAAACACAAATCACCCAGAGTGCAGGGGAAATCAATATTTTAAAGATGTGGTTAATAGCTGATGAGGAAGAAAATACTGAATTCAGAGAGAGTAACTCACAATTTCTTGTCTCGAACACCTTCTAGAGAGAAATGTACATCATTCAGAATTTCCAAAGGACTATTAGCTGGGTTTATACAGCTCCCAGACAGATGCTAGGGAAGAAGACAAAGCTGGCACTGACCTTTGTTAGTTATATCCCAGTAATCCCTCTGCACTACCGAGAAAGATAGAGTTCAGACGCCAGCCAGAGGGGCTGCCTGTCTGGCCCAGCCCATGATGGGGGCAGGAGGAGTAAGGGGACAGGATAGTGGGGGTGATGGGTGGGGGGCTTGCAGAGAAAACAGGACCAGCTCTTGGAGAAAGTCAAAGTTCCAGCTGAAAGAGTTCCTCCAATTGCTTACCATTTCCCATCTAGTATTAGAATCATTCTTCTGAGTGGGTGCACTTGTTTCTGAGCTATTCTATGCTGAAGAACACACATAACAACAGAAACAGGTCCCTAAGGGAAAACTTCAGAGGCAGAGATCACTGGGGCTTCCTCCATAAGTCATGATAAGAGGAGGAAGCCATATAATATAAATATAGTCAACAAACAAATGACCTTGGAGTGCAATGGACTTTGCTTAGAACCCCTGCTCGGCCTCATCCCAGCTAGTTATTTAATCTTCTTTTAAGTCTTTGTTTTTCTTACAGGAAAAAATGGGGGCAACAATGCCTACCTCTGAGAATTTCCTAGAGGTGAGATCTCTCATCATCCTCATTTTACAGATGAAGACACTATGACACAGAGAACATATGTGGTTCAACTCTTTGAACAATTATAACAGAAATCTGAACAAAGGAGAACTGAATGGAAGGATGGATAAATCCTTTCCAAAGCCACATCCTACATACTCAGTTCACATTCCTGGTATGTGTACACATTCCAACCTCACCCACAGTTACAGACAATAAGCCTGCCCAAGGAAGATCAAGCTTTTCATACTTATAGATCTTCAACAAAGCCAAGACTAGCTGATAGACTAAGTTTTTTGTTTTTGTGGGTTTTTTTTTCGGTCTAGACAATGACTATGCTAGCTGAGAAAGTGGGGGAAAAAAATCCCACAACTTCAGACTATGCCTAAGCTTTCAGAAAAATTTCCAAAACACCATACTTGAAGAGGGACTGATGCAGCTTAAGAGATCTGTTTTGCTTTGGCACAAAGAAGCTACACAGCTCTCAGAAGTAATTAATCACCACTCTCCAGATGGGGTCTTGAAAAATAGGCTTGGCATACACATAGATCAAAAGCTAGAGGAAACTGCACCAGTATTGTCTCCTATGGGAAAGAGCTCAGGGGGAAAAAAAAAAAAAACATCATTCTGGCAAAGGAGAAGATGCTAAACCATCAAAACTGAAGTAGAAAAACCTGAAAATTCTCAGAAAGCTCAGAAGCCAACGAATGACCCCTGTGAATCCTATTCTCTGAGACCCTTAACCCAGGTGCTCTTCCCCCAGATCCCTCAATCTTCAAAATCTGCCTAATGTAGTGACTGCCCTCTGGGCCATGGGAATCTTCCTTAGTGACTTAGCTTGGAGACCTCATTTCTTAGACAAATGGAAAGATGTACATGGAGAAGCCCGTCCAGAGGAAGCATGGGTTGCTGTCAATCTATGTTAGAATCCTCGATTCATTCTTTCATGGAAATACCAATTCAAATAATAACTAGATGGTGACCATGCGCTACCTTGGGTGTATATATTACAATCTGGTTTGGGAAAATGAACGGATGATAGAATAGAAAATGCATGTTCTAAATGACAATTCAGGAATAACCAAACCCATTTTTAATTTTATCAAGTTAAAAAGCATTCCAGGTTTATTGATGATTCATGTTACTTTCATAGCTGATTTACTCTATTTATCCATTTTATTCATTTATGTATGTATTACTGATTTTTCTCTTTATTGGAACAAAATTTTACAATTCCTATTTAGCATCAGAGAAACCTTTCACTTTCATACTGTGAAAGGTCATACTGTGCCCCACCTCACCCTCACCTGACCACACCTCTCCTCCCAAGGGGATGAGTTCACAGCCAGGAGATGGGTTAAGGTGGAGCCCAGATTTCTTTCTTTTAGACCATGCTCCAGGTCTCAGGACTTTAAAATTCCCTGCCTAAGTGGCCCCACACCCACATCCAGAGCATGGGTGGGTCTCTTCCCTGGGTCTATCTTCCCAGAACATCTCTAGGCTTGAGATATAGCCAAACCAGCTAATGTCTGTAGGAGATATGAACAGGTAGGATTCGGTGTGTGCAAGGCAGTGTGGGATCAGTGGAGCGGGGAACAGGGGTGGACAGGAAGAGAAGGGGCCCACCATATACAACTCCTTCTGGTACAGAACTCAGAGGAATTTAAGAATTCTAAATTGAAACCTGGCCACCTGTGTTGAAGGCACAAGTGTCAAGATAAGAAAAAGGACGTATTCCATTTAAAGCTTATATATCAAGCTGTCAAACCGCTAAATACTCAAGACACAGCTTGCAGACCTCCATTCTGTATTCATGCCCCATAAAGGTTAGGAGCAGGTCTTTCTACAAATAAATTTAAAGCTAAGACTCAGAAGGCCCTACCCGGAATCTTCTTGGCCCAGCTGATCATGTGCACCAGTTCCTTGTCGGCCAGCTTGGTCAAGGACATCATCATGGAGGCCTCAGTGAAGGGCGCGCTGGGGCGGCTCATGAGCACATGGGGTGGCTCGGCCTCCAGGAGCGTAAGCACCAGCTGCTCTGGGCTCAGGGCACTCAGTAGCAGCTCCTTCACTCGGGTCACGGGTGCACCGTTCCTCTTGGTTTTGCTCAGGCAGTGCAGCTGCTCATCAGAATTTCTCTGCCTTCGCACTATGCGGTACCCACACCTTTCTCTCCGGGAGCCTAAAAGAGAGCAGATAACACAGTGCTTTCCCTGTCTCTTCCCCAACGCAGCATCAGGTTCCTCCAGTCACCAGGATGAAAACAGAAATCATTGTAAGACCTGAGTCTATTCATAGAATATGGCTTAGTACAAGAGTCTGACTTTTATTTCTGGAGCATGTGAGACATGTATTAAGATATTACATTTGTGACTGTATTAGTAAAATCAATAATGACTTTTGAGAGACAACAGCCCAAATGATCTTTAGGTTTCCTTTTCAAGACTGTCTATTCCATTTCTAAATCTAAATCCATCTTTCTTTTAAAGAGTACTAACAGAGTTCAGTTTCCAAACCATGAAATTAGGAATTTTCTTCAAGCAGAAGATAGGGAAAAGTAGGAACTGACTATAAATAATACATTTTTATAATACATCCTTAAGTTTTTTTGCATGTGTGTATGTGTGTCTGTGTATTTTTTTACATACTTACACAAATAAGTTTATTTCAAATAATAAGTTAACTGAAAAAATTTGAGATTAGATATATTTTTTTAATCTAGACATAATGCTCAAAATTCCCCAAGCTAGGCTTCAACAGTATGTGAACTGAGAACTTCCAGATGTTCAAGCTGGATTTAGGAAAGGCAGAAGAACCAGAGATCAAATTGCCAACATTCGTTGTATCATAGAAAAATCAAGAGAATTCCAGAAAAACATCTACTTCTGCTTCATTGACTACGCTAAAGACTTCGACTGTGTGGATCACAACAAACTGCGGAAAATTCTTCAAGAGATGGGAATACCAGACCACCTTACCTGTCTCCTGAGAGATCTGTATGCAGGTCAAGAAGCAATAGTTAGAACTGGACATGGAACAACAGACTGGTTGCAAATTGGGAAAGGAGTACATTAAGGCTGTATATTGTCAACCTGCTTATTTAAATTATATGCAGAGTACATCATGAGAAACACTGGGCTGGAAGAAGCACAAGCTGAAATCAAGATTGCAGGGAGAAATATCAATAACCTCAGATATGCAGATGACACCACCCTTGGTACAGAAAGCAAAGAGGAACTAAAGAGCCTCTTGATGAAGTGAAAGAGGAGAGTGAAAAAGTTGCCTTAAAACTCAACATTCAAAAAACTAAGATCATGGCAACTGGTCCCATCACTTCATGGCAAATAGATGAGGAAACAATGGAAACAGTGAGAGACTTTATTTTCTTGGGCTCCAAAATCACTGCAGATGGTGATTGCAGCCACGAAATCAGAAGACACTTACTCCTTGGAAGAAAAGTTACGACCAACCTAGATAGTATATTCAAAAGCAGAGACATTACTTTGCTGACAAAGGTCCATCTAGTCAAAGCTATGGTTTTTCCAGTAGTCATGTATGGATTTAAGAGTTGGACCATAAAGAAAGCTGAGTGCTGAAGAACTGATGCTTTTCAATTGTGGTGTTGGAAAAGACTCTTGAGAGGCCCTTGGACTGCAAGGAGATGAAATCAATCAATCCTAAAGGAAATAAGTCCTGAATATTCATTGGGAGGACTGATGCTGAAGCTCCAATACTTTGGCCACCTGAGGCCAAGAGCCAACTCATTAGAAACACCCTGATGCTGGGAAAGATTGAAGGCAGGAGAGGGGATGAGATGGCGAGATGGCATCAGCGACTCAATGGACATGAGTTTGAGCAAGCTCTGAGACTTGGTGAAGAACAGGGAAGCCTGGCATGCTGTAGTCCATGGGGTCACAAAGAGTCAGACATGACTAAGCAACTGAACAACAACATAGGCTAGTTATTAAGGGATACATCTAACACACAGAAAAACTGAAAGTAAAAGAGCAGAAAAAGATTTGGCAAAAGTTAACCAAATAAATTGGAGTTACTGTCAATATCAGACAAACTTTAAGACAAAAATCATTATTAAGGTCTCATAAGTAGATTATAAAAGAAAGATAAATAATTCTAAACTCATATATATCAAAACAATTTTTAAAAATTATTACATACTAGGTCAACTTTCAATGGCACCCCACTCCAGTACTCTTGCCTGGAAAATCCCATGGATGGAGGAGCCTGGTAGGCTGCAGTCCTAAGAGTCAGACACAACTGAGCGACTTCACTTTCTCTTTTCATCTTCATGCACTGGAGAAGGAAATGGCAACCCACTCCAGTATTCTTGCCTGGAGAATCCCAGGGACAGGGGAGCCTGGTGGGCTGCTGTTTATGGGGTTGCACAGAGTCGGACACGACTGAAGCGACTTAGCAGCAGCAGCAGGTCAACTTTAATTAAAACTGCTATTATATAGATCATATTCTCTGACCACAACAAAATTAAAAAAGTCAGTAACAAAAATATAATTCCCAAAGCCCTATATATATATAGGCAAAATATTTCTAAATATCCATTGACAAATGTAAAAAATATAAGTGTAAAATGTAAAAAATGTAAAATGGAATTTAAAAAGACATAAATCAGGATGTCATTAGCATGGGCACAACATTTATATAAATTTTCCCTAAAAAAAAATCCAGAACTTAAAATCAGAATGCCTACTTTCTATACTACCATGATTGCCTTTGTTCACTAAATTCAATTGTCCACATTTATAAAAGGAAATATGAGTTAGGCGGTATGAGCAAATTTATTTACTTCCAAGAAAATTTATCTGAATTTCTCTTATCCTTGGCTAATTACAGTAGAAAGAAGGGCTCTATTCATCTAGGGATAACTGAATCAAACAAAATATTCAAGAAAAGAATTAAAAGCCTAGAATGTAATTTATTTTATTAGTAATCACATAGAGAACTATTATTATTTATTTACATATGATATTATATATTTATTATTATTATTAAAGATAAATTATACTTCCGAGGTAAAATGGGATAAAATGTATTGCTTAAAAGAGTATCTTTCTAATCACACATTTCTCTTCTGTGGCGAATATGAGGATAAAGAGTTTACAAAACAGACTCCATACAAAGTGAAAGGTTTTGAATCCAAACATTCAAATTTATTTGACCAAATTTCCCCAACAAAGTTCCATGTACTAGACCCTGTTCTAAGTTAGGATCGATAAAATAAAGCCCTTAGAATCTATCAATAGAGCTCCTAAGGTAAATCAAGTTGTATTCTATACACTGGAATAAAATGAATTTGAGAAGGTAAAAAAATAAAGCCATTGACAAAGAACTCACATTTCTGTACCAAGGACATTCCCAGGGTTATGGCTTTGACACTGTAATCTAGGCAGAGTCACTCAGTGTGTCTCTGAGTGAGCTTAATGAGAAATTATCAAATAGGAGCGCTCCGTATTAGAAAGTGCCCCAGCAAAAACAAGATGACAGCAACAATGGTAAATGATGATCATAGCAGCTATCATAGACTGGAAGTTTCTATGTGCCAGGCTTTGTGTATTACTGTACATAGCTTATCCCTTTCTGACAACTGCCTGAGAGGACAGGTGGTATTACCATCTTCAACATACAGGGGAGGATCCAGGCACAACAGCTCAAGTAACTTGCCCAAGGTAGAAACGCTACAAAATAGCAGAAGCAGGACTGAAACCCAATCAGTGGTCCAAATCCAGAGCTGCTGCTTTTAACTACTATTTTATATCACCTCCCCAACAAATCACTTTCAAGTATCTATGCTGCTGCTGCCAAGTCGCTTCAGTCGTGTCTGACTCTGTGCGACCCCATAGACGGCAGCCCACCAGGCTCCCCCGTCCCTGGGATTCTCCAGGCAAGAACACTGGAGTGGGTTGCCATTTCCTACTCCAATGCATGAAAGTATCTATAGAGCAGGCAAATAAAAGGATGGCATCAAAAGATGCTGAGCTGATGTCCCAACAGAGGGCTACAGGCCAGATATAGTTATTCAGATCAGTTTGCTGGCTACGTGCATTGCAGTGTATTTTTATAATGAAGCTTTTCCTCTAAAGCTAGCCTGGGTGGGTATCCTTCTAACATTTAAACAACCTTAATAATACCTCAGGGGAAAGGACAAGATTGGAAATGAAGAAGAAAAAGGTGCTGACTGAAGGGAAAGGATTTCTGAATAAAAGGGGGAAGTGGAATCACGCAAGAGGATCTAGAACACAGGAGAATCCCTAATCCTCTGAGATTAGATCGAAGGAAGAATCAAGATGAAGGATTTTCTCAGGAGGGCAGACAAGAGGGCTGGAAAAGGAGAAAAGCCACAGTTAATGAAATTCACTCCTAATGGTCTTTCCTTGTGGTCAGTAAAGAGCCAAAATACCCATCTGTTTGTACATCAACCCATCTCATTTCTTCTGTAATCACCAAAGAAAATATTTTTTTTAGTTCTATCCAGTGACTTTTTGGTCAAATTCAGTGACCTTTCCCAGGAGAATTTTAGGTATATCCCTGAACTCTAGTGCTCCTAACTTAGGTGTGTTTTTCAATGAGAGAGGGAGAGAAAGGAAGGGAAAGTAATATTCAACACCACACACTGTGCTAGGTCTTTATTCCTCACAAAACTCAGTGAAGCAGATATATCTGCAGATATATCCTTATCCAGAGATAAGGAAAACGAGGGCCAGAAAGGTTAGGTCATTTAAGCACTGTCACAGTTAGCAAGAAGTGATGAGACAAAAAAAATGAGATTTCATCTATGCAGGGATTCAGTCCTTCTGTTCCTCTCACCACATATACTGCCCCCTACAGGTGGAGTGTATGTGCTACTGCCCTGGTCCCAAACCAGGAGAACCACAGCCACTAACAGACTCTGGCACATTGGAAACATTCTTTTCCTAAGATTATATTAGAAATCATTTATTTAAAATATGACATTTAAAATACTGTTTTACTTAAAACATGATATATATATTTTCAGTCTTTACTTAGAAGGCCAAGGGATTTCTCTTTAAACACTTCTGCCTATTTAAGTCACAAGTTATGCTGTCTCTAGATTTTCAGTTTCAGCTTTCTTAAAACAGAGCAAGAAACTTAAACACTCATAAAGCACTCTGAATGCAGACTGTTTCTAGGTTTATAATGATTTTGCCCTAATCTGACCCATACCTAACCCAATAGCTGTTAGTCCTTCACATTTTACTCAAAGCTTTCACAGAACAACTATCTTTTCCTACTTATATTTCATATGCTTGCATAAATCTTAAATTATATGACTTAACAATTACAATGAGTTGAAACAGGTTGGGAAGAAGTTAGTGGTTACTGATAAGGATATAGCTGAAGAGGCGTTTATGAAAGTAACCAATACCCACTGGGAGGTCATTGGTAGGACGTTTTACAGAGGAAATGGAGAACATCAGTGATTTTAGGAAGCCAGAGAACTAGTTAAAAGAACTTTTGCTGTAATTCTGAACTAGAGAATGGGACAGAGAATGTTTGAGGGCAGAGCTACTAAGAGATTATCAGAAAAGAGAGGACTTAAAAAAATTTTTTTTTTCAAATAGTTACAAAGAGAGACATTACACCAAACTACTGCTAAAATACTGGCTGGCAGAAGAATAAGACAAGTTTAGGCAGAGTTGACATGAGTGCATAGAAACAAGCAAATGTGTACAGACAAGTGAATTGAGTTAGCTGGGTGGAGGAAGCAGACTGTAAGCATCATTGTCAGTTGTTACACTAGTGTTCCCATTTCCCCTTGTCTTTTCATGCATGCACACATGTGTGTATACACACATATATGCACACATACCATCTTGGAACAAAATTCTTGCTCTATGTGCTTTCCATCGGTCTATCATGTTTCTGACTCCTGCATATACAGTTTTTCCACTTCTAGAAAGTTAATGGAGTGACAGGCATGAGTCATCCCAAGTAACCCACAATGCAGTCTACCTTCTTGTCACAGCTTTAACTGTGACCATGTACCAGAACTTCATCCTGGGACTTTTCAAGGCCTCAGGCGGACGGTCATCCAGCCCATCTGAGCACTTCAGTGGCTAGAGTTCTCTAATTCATGCAGCAGCCTATTCTGGTGTCAGACCATTTGACCTAGAGAAAATTCTTCCTAATGCGGGGCCCAAATCTGCCTCCTGCAACTTGTTTCTGTTCACCCCAGCTCCGTCTTCCACAGTTACAGCGACTAAGTCAATGCCCCTGCCATGGGACAGCATGCAAACACTTGAAGATATCACCGCGCCCTAAATCTCCTCTCACCTAGACTCCATGTCTTCAGGTCCTCACACTGTCCCCAGTTTGACCTCGCTCCCAGCATGTCCCACATACCACAGAAGGGGACGGGAACACTCACCACACTTCACCATTCCGACCTCATAGCACTTCCGCAGTCGACAGGCCTGACAGCTTTTACGTCGGTTCTTATCTATGGTACACTGATTCGTAGCTGGACAAATATAATCATTATGTCCTACAACAGAGAAAAAAAAGGGGAAGTTTATTGTCATAATATTTTGGATAATTCTCTTTTTTGGTCAACAACACAGCTAAAGCCACCCAGCTGAGAGACAGGAAAACAGCTTCTAGCTACAGGAACAGGTGTAAAAATGAAGTGCGGCCTCATCAGTGCCTCGTCAGTGAGTAAAGGAAATCTAGGAATATTTTGATATCCTACATCTTGACCAGTAGGTTATTCTCTGCATGTTCTTAGACTTCTCGAGAAATATATTTAGAAATACTCTTCTTTGGACATGGAAAGTGAGGCAGTCACCTGAAATTGATTCGCTCCAAGTCACAAAACTCCTCAAGAGTAGTACTTGGTGTCCAGTCGGCAAACTAAACTCCTTGTACTCTTTTGCGTACATTTTTTGGGGGGGGATTTAACATGCCTTTTTAGTGGAAATTCATAGCTAACTAAGAGAACTAAACTGGTCAATAAGAGAATATAAAAAAATCAGCAAACTAAACAAGGAAAGAAAGAAGTACTACTTGATAATCACCAGATTTTAAAGACCACTTCAAAAAGACATAGCTCCATGATTGAATTATGATGAACTTTATAATCCTCTCTCCTTTCAGGTAGATTCCAGATTCCAGTAACATTTGTTCAACAAAACATAAACTGAACTTCAGTTGTTTGTGACTTGCCAGCCATGCCCTGAGTTGGCTTGGGTACTAGCAAAGGCACCCGAGGGATGCAAAAACCACTCTCTCAAGTGACACTCCATCCTGGCCAAGTACAGGAAGCAATGTCTTCTTTGCCTGACACATCAACATTTCTGACCTCCTACTGATTTCCAGGTTCTTTTCATGAGCACCTCATTTACTCATATAACTTCCCTATAAAGAGCTATGATCCCGATTTTACAAATGAAAACACTTAAGCTCAGTTCAATAATCTTAAAGTTACTGCTTTTTCATTTTGCATAATAAATTCCTTTAAAAGCTTAAAATAAAACAAATTTATTATCTCATAGTTCCCATGAATAGAGAGTTCAAGGAAAAGTTTACTCTACTCAGGGTCCCAACAAAGCTGCAACCAACGTGTTGACGGGGCTGTGGCCTCATCTGAGGTTCAGGGTCCTCTTCCAAGCTCATTCAAGTTGTTGACAGATTTAATTCCTTGCAGTTGTGGGACTGAGGTCCCCATTTTCTTGCTAGTTATAGTCTGGACACTGCTCCTAGCTCCTAGCGGCACTTGCCCAGAAGCACTCGACAACAGGACGTCTGCTTTCTTCCAGGGTAAGAGGAGTGCATCTCTCCACTGCTCTCCCCAGGCTGCTATGATGGAGTCTCACATAACCACAGCATAATCACAAGAGGCGATCCCATCACCATTTGCCATAAAATGTAACCTAACTAACACTGTCACTCATTATATACACAGGTTCTATACACATTCAAGAATAGGGGGTAATATAAGACGTGCTATAAAACATTTTTATTTATGTTTTATGTTTATGGCAATTCCCTCATAGCTCCGTGGGTAAAGAATCTGTCTGCAATGCAGGAGACCCAGGTTCGATTCCTGGGTCAGGAAGATCCTCTGGAGAAGGAAATGGCAATCCACTCCAGTATTCTTGCCTGGAAAATCCCATGGACAGAAGAGCTTAGCGGGCTACAGTCCATGGGGTCGCAAGAGTCAGACACGACTTAGCAACTAAACCACCACCACCATAAAACATTTTAAGGGATATATAATTTGTTATTGGTTTTATACTCATTCATATTCAAAACTAAATTTTAAAAACCAAAATATATTTCTAATCAGATTTTCTATTGTAGTTTCTAACATAATGCTTTACAGTTAGAAGGTAAATGTAATGCCACAATCCTTTCCATAGCAGGAGCAATCTTTTACATATCTTCTAAAGCCTCAAAGAACAGTACATGATGTTATCCTCACTGATTTTATAATGAGGTTTACAACAATAAGCATTTAAGGAACAACTAGAGGTTGGTCGTAGAGGACAGGCGCAGCCGAGAGGAACTCCCCCAAGCCCTAGAAAAGGCAGAGGAACCAGAGATCAAATTGCCAACATCTGCTGGATCATCGAAAAAGCAAGAGAGTTCCAGAAAAACATCTATTTCTGCGTTATTGACTACGCCAAAGACTTTGACTGTGTGGATCACAATAAACTGTGGAAAATTCTGACAGAGATAAGAATACCAGACCACCTGATCTGCCTCTTGAGAAACCTATATGCAGGTCATGAAGCAACAGTTAGAACTGGACACGGAACAATAGACTGGTTCCAAATTGGGAAAGGAGTACGTCAAGGCTGTATACTGTCACCCTGCTTATTTAACTTATATGCAGAGTACATCATGAGAAACACTGGGCTCGAGGAAGCACAATCTGGAATCAAGATTGCCGGGAGAAATATCAATAACCTCAGAGATGCAGATGATACCACCCTTATAGAAGAAAGTGAAGAGGAACTAAAGAGCCTCTTGATGGGTACAAGGAGAGTGAAAAAGTTGGCTTAAAGCTCAACATTCAGAAAATGAAGATCATGACATCTGGTCCCATCACTTCATGGGAAACAGATGGGGAAACAGTGGACACAGTGGCTGACTTTGTTTTTCTGGGCTCCAAAATCACTGTAGATGGTGATTGCAGCCATGAAATTAAACGACGCTTATTCCTTGGAAGGAAAGTTATGACCAACCTAGACAGCATATTCAAAAGCAGAGACATCACTTTGCCAACAAAGCTCCGTCTAGTCAAGGCTATGGTTTTTCCAGTGGTCATATATGGATGTGAGAGTTGGACTATAAAGATAGCTGAGTGCCAAAGAACTGATGCTTTTGAACTGTGGTGCTGGAGAAGACTCTTGAGAGTCGCTTGGACTGCAAGGAGATCCAACCAGTCCATTCTAAAGGAGATTAGTTCTGGGTGTTCATTGAAAGGACTGATGTTGAAGCTGAAGCTCCAATACTTTGGCCACTTCATGCAAAGAGTTGACTCATTGGAAAAGACCCTGATGGTGGGAAAGATTGAAGGCAGGAGAAGGGGACGACAGAGGATAAGATGGTTGAATGGCATCACCGACTCAATGGATGATGAACTCCGGGAGCTGGTGATGGACAGGGAGGCCTGGCATGCTGTGGTTCATGAGGTCGCAAAGAGTTGGACACGACTGAGCGACTGAACTGAATTGAGAGGTTGGTCTCAGAGTTTGCTGTAAAAAAGCATTTTAATTTTTTAAAAAAGATTGGAAAACACAATAATATGAAGACAATAGCCTAGAGAATGCGTGTGCAAGAAGGTCATAGTAATTCATTTCTGGCAAAAAGAAAAAAGTCCTCCTTGAACTGCACCAAACACTGCATATATCAAAATGGTTTTCTTGCTCTGTGCAACAGTCTGAGAAGCATACTACTCTATATGAACAGAACTAAGAAAGAGGCAAAGCAAAATTCAAGGCAAATCATGAAGCTAATTCTTTAAGATATAAAGCTTTACAGGGAGGCCTGGCTTGCTGCAGTCCATGGGGTCACAAAGAGTCAGACATGACTGAGTGACTGAACTGAATCCATACAAAGTACTCAGTTACAGTTTGTTGAATAAATGAATGCATATGAATGTGTGGGCTTCCCTTGTGGC
Source organism: Budorcas taxicolor (assembly GCF_023091745.1). NCBI lineage: Eukaryota > Metazoa > Chordata > Mammalia > Artiodactyla > Bovidae > Budorcas > Budorcas taxicolor. The sequence goes on from NC_068919.1 coordinate 74,658,843, forward strand.
TCAGACAGTAAAGAATGTGCCTGCAATGCAGAATACCCGAGTTCGATCCCTAGGTGGAAGATCCCCTGGAGAAGGGAATGGTTACTCATATCTGACTCTTTGCAACCCCACAGACTGTAGCCCACCAGGCTCCTCTGTCCATGGGATTCTCCAGGCAAGAATTCTGGAGTGGGCTGCCATGCCCTCCTCCAGGAGATCTTCCTGACGCAGGGATCGAACTCGCATCTCTTACATTTCCTGCATTGGTAGGCAGATTCTTCACCCCTAGCACCACATACAGAGCTTATCATACAAATAGCAATTTTACTCATAAGTATTTACCCAAAAGAAACAAAAAGATATGTCTAAACAGAGAGGTATGCATAAATGTTCAGAGCAGTTTTCTTCAAAATAGCATAAAACTAGAAACAATTCAAATGAACAAATAAACATGTAATTCCCTGGTGGTTCAGTGGTTAGGACTCCGCACTTCCCTCCCAGAGTTCTATCCCTGGTCAGAGAACTAAGATCCCACAGACCTTGCAATGGGACCAAAAAGAAGAACAAATAACAAAGTGGGGTACACTTACTGGAATATTAGTAACAAAATGGAATGGACTACTAATACCTCCAACAACACAGATAAATCTTAAAAGCATCATGATAAGTGAAAAAAGCCATATACAAGTGGTTACAAAATTTAAGATGCAGTTATATAACATTCTAGAAAAGGCAAAATTATAAGGACAGAAAATAGATCAAAGGTCACCAGAGCCTGGGAAGCTTGGGTGAAATTGGCTGCAATGGGTATGAAGGAATATTTTGAGGTTATAGCAATGTTCCGTATCTTGATTTCAGTGTTGGTTACATGACTACATATATTTTCAAAATTCATAAAACTGTAAAATTTGTGCCTTCCCTGGTGGTCCAGTGGTTAAGACTCCACTCTTCCACTGCAGGAAGCATGGGTTCAATTTCCGGTGGGGAACTAGGATCCCACATGCCTTGTGGCTTTGCAAAAAGACCAAAAAAAACTATAAAATTAAAATAGAGGAATTTTGTTGTATGTAAATTATATCTCAAACCAAAAAAAAAAAAGGCCCTATATCTTTTAAATCAATGAAAATGGATTTAATAAAACGAAGTGAAGTGAAAGTCACTCAGTCCGACTCAAAGTGTCCGACTCTTTGTGAACCCATGTACTATACAATCCACGGAGTTCTCCAGGCCAGAATACAGGTACGAGTGGCTGTTCCCTTCTCCAGGGGATCTACCCAACCCAGGGATCGAACCCAGGTCTCCCACATTATAGGCAGATTCCTTACCAGCTGAGCCACCAGGGAAGCCCAAAAGAATCTGTTTTATTCTTTTTCAATTTATGAAAATATATTTGATTCTCATTCCATTCGACATACCAAAAAAATTGAGTAGCTGTTTTGAGTTACTGCAATGCGTTTATACCAGAGGGCACCAAAAAGAGGCGGAGTCCAAAGAAATAATCAATTAGGCATTCAGCAATTGTAAGAGCACTAACGTTACCATTTGCACTTTTAGGATATGACCTTCCTTTTCCCTTTCCTAACAACTCCTTTGCTGATGCATTAGGAAGGAATGATGTGGGGAAAGCACAGTAAACTTATTATCAGCTGCAGTCTCAGGGTTCACGAAATATAGTCCATATAGAGATTTTTCCCAAGGAGCAAATGAGAAAAATTCTTTCCTTTAAGGATGTAGTTAGTTGTTTGGATCAAAACTTCCTTTAGAACATAAAATTCTAGAACTTCAACAAAGTAGAGAATTGTCATCATATCAAGAGTTTGGTTCTGAATTTCAGAAAATCTAAATTGTTCTTATCATATATCACAGGAAACTGGACCTGGCCTGATAATCTACTAGCACAATGATAACAAAAAAATATTTAAGCACTGAAGATGTTAAATGCAGAAAAGTTCTGTGTATATAAAAGAAAAAATAGCCAAACATGATTTATGTTTTGAGAATATTTGATGACATCAGCTTCCTTTCTCTGTGTTGTTTTTCCTTTTGACAAGAAAAGGAGCTTGGAAATGGCAGAGGCCCTCATCCACCTAACTATGAAGATTTTAGAGGAGATGGGTTTAAATGAGGTTAGGATTAGAAGCGGAGAAAGCAATGGCACCCCACTCCAGTACTCTTGGCTGGAAAATTCCATGGACAGAGGAGCCTGGAGGGCTGCAGTCCATGGGGTCGCTGAGAGTCGGACACGACTGAGCGACTTCATTTTCACTCTTCACTTTCATGCATTGGAGAAGGAAAGGGCAACCCACTCCAGTGTTCTTGCCTGGAGAATCCCAGGGACAGGGGAGCCTGGTGGGCTGCCGTCTATGGGGTCGCACAGAGTCGGACACGACTGAAGCGACTTAGCAGTAGCAGCAGCAGCAGGATTAGAAGAGAAACAACACAGGCAGAAAGAAAAGACGCTGACATTTGAAAACAAAAGAGTTAAAAGAAAAATTAGAGTAACTTGAATTTGCCAGTAGTTCTACTCTTGCAGTGTTTAGAATTGACCAAATATTTTCACATAACTACATTTCACAAACATTTTCCCATTTCAGATTTTTAATAACTACCTCCATTTCACAGATGAGGAACCAGGCCGGGACATCAAGTCACAGAGCTACTAAGTGGAGGGTGGAGGACAAACAGGGGCTCATCTATGAAGGGTGAATTTCCCAGGGACTCAGAGGAAGGTGATTCCTTATCTACTAACATTCTACCCCTCATCTCCCTCTAGATTACATCAGCTTCTCTGCTTGAGGTAAAATGCTGTCAACCTAGAGTTTCACTGGGTGAGTTAACTCAGTAAATTGCTGTTTGCCACTTTGCCACTTGCACACTATGAATTGCTTTAATGTAGCTTTCCTTAACCGGTTAAGATCAAGGCTTTGGCAGAAAAGGGAAGGGAGCTCTGAGATGGGAACACAGGACACTGCCTGGAAGGAGGGCTGACAAGGGAGGAGTTATGGGGGTAGAGAGACAGCTGAGAGCACAGGAAAGCAAGAAAGTGCCTGCAGCAATTAGGCCTGGCAAGGAAACGTGTGGCAAGGGGCTGACTGGCCTTGAAACCAGGTGCGTACAATTTGAAATTGATTAAAGAGATGATTTAACAAAATCACAGAAACAAAAAGCCAGCCTAGCAGAAATTTGGAGAAGGGTAGGGAAACAGTCTAAACTCAAACCAGAAAATAGGATTGTGAAGGAGGTTCCACTAGTTGAGCTACTGACTGCATAAAACATATTCTCTCTTCCTCAGGAGCCAGCCCACCATCTCAACTGTTACATATGCTAGATATTAAACATAAGTCAAAGGAAGAAACAATCTTCACAGTTCCTAATGGGCACACATTTTTTCCAGCCTTCACAAAGGTTATGTTTTCTCCTAGGAAGACGGCAACAGGTGATGGTGGTGCAAGATCCATTTGGGTTTGGGGGTAGAGATCTGAGTGAAAGATAAAGTACTCTATACTTGAAACAATCCCCCCACCCCCAAAGACACATGATCCTCTGAAACACTCATCAAAGACTCTGTGTACCAAGCAGGCCAAACGAAGGTGAAATTTCTGCCAGGTCATCCGCAAAGTTGTTTAAAAGCAAAGTGGAAAACAAAAAAAGCAGCTAACAACATTCTTGTACCTTGAATGCTTCTTTTAAAAAAGGCCTTACATCCTTCACATGACCAGACTCCATAGTGATATCCCGATGCATAATCGCTGCAGACAGCACAGAAGTGGGCATCCCTCTTTGAACTTGGACTAGAAACAGGGCTGGCACAACTGCTCCCACTAGCTTTCCTTTTCAATGTCTCCCTAGGGGCAAAGAGAACAGTCACTGTAAAAGAACATTGACGGTAAAACAAGGCCTTTCTAGAAAAAGGAATAGCATGAACATTGCCTCGTGTATCTCTTTGCCCTCCAGGCTTCATAAACAAATATATTCCAAGAGATCTGATCAAGCAAAACCTTTGTTACTGATATCAGATCTATGAAGAGTCGCTCTGTTGGGATCGCTGGTGTCTGAAATTGGATAGGTGAGTTTACACCCATCCACACCGTGTGGATGAACACCGGTTACCGTGGAGAACTACCCTGTAGCCATCAGGGTGTACATCTCTGTAATCAGTGACTACATCAAGTCTGGGTGGGAGCAGGAGGGAAAAGGGGAGAGCGAAGGAGAAGAGAAGAGGAGAGGGGGAGAGCATAAACACATGCCTGTCCCTTGAGAAGGCTCTGAAGAAAGCAGGTGTTCAATGCAGGGTGGAGAGGCTTACCACAGAGGAAGGGAGAACGCACAGGGGGGGCACCGGCAGACACCAAGAACACACCGGCTAGTTCCTAATTTTGCTACAGCATGTTTCCTTTGGAAAGGACATGGCAGAGGTATGATTGATGTATAAATTGAATATGCTGAGGTTTAATGTACCCAAATATTAGCAGAACTCTGATTAGAACTTGTCCTCAGAAATAAGATATTTCTTCCTTTAAAAGTTGAATGCGAAGACATTACTTTTAAAAAGTCATCTACATTTTTCATATTCTCTTTTACCAATCAAAAAGTTCTTTAAAAAAGAAGAAAAATAAAATTAGTGTGTAATATGGCTTTCTCAAAGTTTTATGAATTTGAAAGTAATAAACTTCAATATCAAATATGCCATAACTTAGTACTTGGGTTCTTGTGTAAAGTTATGCCCCCTCATGCTTCTGCCTATACTACCTCTGCCCTCTGTAGCCATGATTATCATTAAAACTATCCGAGTTCAATCCCTGGTTGGGGAAGTAAGATCCCACAAGCCACATAGCACAAAATATATACGTGTGTGTATGTATAACAAATTGAATGCAAATAATCCATGATGTTACCTTGCACTTAGAGTTTCAGAATGTTCAACTAAAGTCCACATTAGTTTCCTGTCAATCTTTATAAAATGTTATTTAGTTCACTGTTTAAAAATTTGTACCACTGTTTGTCTTTTCACCTGTCTAGCATTTCATCGAGTTGTAATACCGATGGTTACTTTTATCTTGGACATAATTTGTCATGAACACTAAGTTGTGATTTCACTTCAAGATAGGTAGGCTCTAACTTGAAAATAAAAATTCCTTTTTCAAACGCAAATCACTTCATCAAGAAGAAAGTGATTTAAATTAAATATTTTCCAAAGACAGTCATGAAGTGAATTCTCCCCCACAACACAGATCTAAAAGCTCAACTTTTTAGTAAGGACTAGAATATCAGAATAGATATCCTAGAATTCAGAACATCAGATGTTCTAGGAGCTCTATGTGATAATGAAGACCTTGTATAACACATATCTTTCTTCTCACTAAATCATAAAGCAATCTGAATATCGGCCATAATATAATTCAGAATGAAGACTGGATTTACCTGTTCACAGGGAAGGTGTGTTCTAATGATCTGGTTTCACACCAAGGACTCTTTTGAGGTTCTGCATACAGAAGTGACGACTGGCAATGGATGGCTAAAGGAGAGAGGTGTCCAGGAGTTGGCCACAATACATTTGGGCTTGTGGTCTGTCGACCAGGCCCATCTTCTGAGTTTTTGGGAATACTGTAATTCATCACAGCAGGGCTATAGAATGTCATGGCTGAGTATTCATGGCAGCTCTCTACATAGGAAGAGGGTAAATATATGGGGCCTGGCTCCAGGGATAGAATGGATTGACCGCAATTATAGGAGACAGGAGAGTTAAGGCTAGATGGTGAGTTTTTGACATCCATGTCTTGAGTAGGTAACAGCTAGGAAAACCCCTTGTGAGAAGAAGCACAAAAGGACATTATAATGTTCTCAGAGTCATGGACAGGTATGGCTGTAAAGAAAAAAGAAAAGACATTTCTAAGTTACAGGTACAAGCATACTGTGAAAAAGGTTGACACATTTTTATTATACACACACACTTATATGGACCTAGAAATACATCCTGAAAAATATACACACAACCTCAGAGGGGTAGGAATAAAAGGCATAGAATTCATTTTCTCCTTCATTCACTTCCATAAAGCTTTTGTTGTTAACTATAAGAATTTTCTACCATGAGAATTTAATATAAAATACTTTTAAAAATTAAAAAACACAGGGAGTTCCCTGGTAGCCTAGTGGTTATGACTTTGGGCTCTCAGTGCTGTGGCTTGGGTTCAATCTCTGGAGAAAAACCAAACTTTAAAAATATATGAGTAAGTAAAAATGCCAACCAGTTTTTTTCCCCCTAGAAGTAGATAAATTCATTTTTAAATTCTTACAGAAAAATTTTAAAAACCTACCTCAAAGGGTAGATCAGTAAGCATGACTAGCATTAACAGATCTTCAAATACATCATGAATAGCCAATGATAAAAAAAGGAATACATAGGCCAATGCACCTGTCAAGGATCAATTTATTGCCTCTCACCTTCCAATGCACTCGTCAACGTATGTAGTATATGTTCTACGGCAATAGAATTCGTTTAAGCATTTAAACTGAGCCCAGTGCTAAGCTTTCTCAGTAGAGGGCGCTGCAGGGACTGCAGGAGGAAGAGGCCGCTGTGATTTCTGGCAGGGGCAGAGGCTGACATGGTGGGTGAGAACAGCCAGTGGAGCCTGTGCTACCAGAACGAGATCCCACTGCAAACATGCAGCCCTGGCATGGCAAGAACCTTTCTGCAATGACCTATTTAGACTACGGCCTGAGGAGTTCGAGAATTTGTCCCTTGTGCAAGCTTCATCACCAGCACCTGCATGCTCTGAAGGCCTTCCGCTCTGGCAGGTAACTGGATTTCCAGGGCATGCCCACGCCACCAAATGCTGACTGCCTGCTCCCCACCTGCAACTCCAGACCACTTTTGTCTGGGAAAACCAGTGGACATTTTAGTGGCCAAACTATCTTTTCCAAGGAGGTCTGAACAACCCCACCCCCCGGTTTGTCCTTCTTGGGTACTCTACCTCGGCTCTTGGGTGCCTTATAGAGTTTCTTACATCTTACACTTAATCTCCCATCACAGCTGGGAATTCTTATATTAGACTTCTCCTGTTGAACTTATTGTGTAGTTTCTTTCCTGACGGGAAAGAAACACACTGCTATGCAACAGAATAGAAAATCCCCAAACAGCAAATTTAAAAGTCAAAAGTTTTTGGAAATTTGTCATATGATAAAGGTGATGTCTCAAATCACTACAAAAACGTTGGAACACAGAATAATCATTGGAAAAAGACATGTCTGCCAGAATAAACTCCAAATGTTAAGACAGAATTGGAAAGAAAGGAGAGGGAGGAGGAAGGGAGAGAGGGTAAGACAGGAATGGGGGAGGAAGAAGGGGCTGCACAGGTGCTAGAAGAGAACACAGATAAATCCCTTTATAATACGGGTGTAGGGGAAACCTTAACTATGACTCAAAATCCAGACGCAGTTAAAAGATGTGCATGCTGCTGCTGCTGCTAAGTCACGTCAGTCATGTCCGACTCTGTGCGACCCCATAGACGGCAGCCCAACAGGCTCCTCTGTCCCTGGGATTCTCCAGGCAAGACATAAACTCATGAAAGCAAATATCTGCAGATCATAAAAACAGCATAAGTCAGTGCTCACTTTGGCAGCATAAATACTAAAACCTGGAATAATACAGAGATTAGCATGGCCCTTGTGCATGGATAACATGCAAATTTTGAAGCATTTCATATTTTTCATATGATATCACATATATGTGGAATCTAAAAAAGGTACAAATGAATCTATTTACAAACCAGAAATAGAGTCAATGGCGTAGAAAACTTACGGTTATCAAGGGGGAAGGATAAATCGGGAGACTGGGATTGACATATGTACGTTACTATATATAAAATGGATAACAGTAAGAACCTACTGCATAGCACTGGGAACTCTACTCAATACTCCGTACTGACTTCTATGGGAATAGAATTTTTAAAAAGGGTGAATGTGTATTTATATAACTGATCCACTTTGCTGTGCAGCAGAAACTAACACAACCTTGTCAATCAACTATATTCCACTAAAAACTAATTTTAAAAAACACCATAACTCAAAACGTTAATGACTAATTGGAAAAAAAATACTCCCAACTCATATTAGAAACAAAGGGCTAATGTCTCTGGTATATAGAGAGAGCTCTTAAATTAAGATTAAAAAAAAAAAACCCCAAACTTCATTAGGAAAACAGGCAAAAAACACAAACAGAACACATAAAAAGGAAGGCAAATGGCTCTTAAAACACATAAAAAGATGTTCAACTTTGTTCAATAAAGAAATACAAATCAAACTGTACCAAAATACCATTTCTCACTGATGTTTGCCAAAAACTCAAATGTTTTACAACAGATTCTCTTGGCAAGGTTACGGGAAAAACATGGACTGGCTTCTACACTGTTGGTGAGAATGCAAAACGGCACAACTTCCATGGGTACTTGGCAATAAATAGCAAAATTACATACGCTTTGGACTATGAGTCCTTACTGATCATCCGCTACCACTGCAAGTGACTGTTACATCAGTTCTTCACTCTCATAATTAGTAATCAGGGGAAAAGAATTAAACCTGTACTCTGCCTTTTTAGGAGGACCTGTAGTTTATCCCAAGATAGAGGGGGAAACCCTTCTTTACCAAAGAATGCCACTCAATACGTAGTTCAGAAAAATATTCAGATGGATAGATAGATAAAGTGGGCAAATAAATCAAAATGCTGATAGTTACTGATTCCAAATAGTGAATATATGGACATTATACCAGTCTTTCAACTTTTCTGTAACTGAGATTTTTCATGATAAATGGAGAAAAAAAAACAAAATAATACAAGAAATTTAAAATGGAAACCTTAAAAAAAAGTTTAAGTATCTGGAATAATATACTTTGGGGAAGGGAACAATGACCTTTAATAATGAGACTGGTTGAGAGAGATCATTAAGAAATTTGCCTAGAGAAGTTCTCCATTTTCAATATTCTCAGCTCCAGCTGGCACCTACCTCCATATGCAGGCAGCTTGGCTCTCTAAAGCTCCCAATTCCTTCTTCCTGACATTTTCCTTTGAATGCTCACTCCATTTGTCATCAAAACAATGTATCTGTGGTGATTTTAAAAAATATCCACGGTCTTCAAGACTCCTCCCTTCAAAAGATGGTGCCTAACCTCCCCTTTGAGTATGGGCTACATTTAGTGACACCCTTCTAGAATAAATTATGGTAGAATGGATGGCATGCACTTCCATGACTATGGTGTAAAAGGCACTGCAGCCTCTATCTGGCTTGCTCTCTTGGATCACTTTCTGCAGGCACTGCAGCCTCTATCTGGCTTGCACTCTTGGATCACTTTCTGCAGGAAAGCTACCTGCCATATTGTGAGGACACTTAAGTAGCCCTACAGTGGCCTTTTGCCAACAGCCAGTAAGGAACTATAGCCCCAGTCTAATGGTCAGGTGACTGCAGCACTGGACAATATCCTAGCTTAACTGCTTCTGGATTCCTCTCAGAAACCATGTGAGATGTTTGTCGTTTTAAGCTGCTGAACTTGATGACTGTTATAGAGCACTGGCTAATGGTACAATGCATGCATACATGCTAAATCGCTAGTCATGCCCAACTCTTTGCGCCGCTATGGGATTCTCCAGGCAGGAACACAGAGGTGGGTTGCCATGCCCTCCTCCAGGGGATCTTCCTGACCCAGAGATCAAATCCAAGCCTCTTACGTCTCTAGCATTGGCAGGCAGGTTCTTTACCACTAGTGCCACCTGGGAAGACCAACTGGTACAATATCCATGGAAAAATTCATCATTTTCCTCCCCCAAGCCACTCATTTCCTATTTGTGTTAATGACAAAGCCCATTGCAGTTATCTGTCTTCTCCCCTTCATCTAGCTGCCTTTCATCAAACCCATCATCATGAGCTTTTCTCTCCATTATGCCTTTCCCCCCACTAAGTCTTTTGCCACCATTGGAGCAAGCTCTTGCTACTTCTTACCTGCGCATCTTAAATAGGTTCCTCACTGCTCCTAGACTCCAATTAGCTCTCTCCAGGGCCCCAGAGAGGCCAGATTAACATTCTTAAAAATCCAGCTCTGAGCAGCCCTTTGCTCCCCACCAGCCTCTTCTAAGCCATACTCTTCTAATGGTCAAGGCATTCCACTGCTGCTGCTGCTAAGTCGCTTCAGTCGTGTCCAACTCTGTCCGACCCCATAGATGGCAGCCCACCAGGCTCCCCGGTCCCTGGGATTCTCCAGGCAAGAATACTGGAGTGGGTTGCCATTTTCTTCTCCAATGCATGAAAATAAAAAGTGAACGTGTAGTCACTCAGTCGTGTCCAACTCTTAGCGACCTCATGGACTGCAGCCTACCAGGCTCCTCCGTCCATGGCATTTTCCAGGCAAGAGTACTGGAGTGGGGTGCCATTGCCTTCTCTGTCATTCCACTCTAACCTCCTTCATTTTCCTACAGAAAACCTGCCATATCCATAAGAAATACACAAAGTACATTGTGAAGTGGTTGGCATTCTATGCCCTAACACTTTTTTCACACTAGCACCCCTATTAGATGAGAACTACACTGAATCCTTCTTGGAAGTTGTAAGAGTGGAGTGGGAGAGTAGGAAGTACATACAATTAGGTTTTAAGCTCCCTGAAAGCACACACTATATTTTATTCACCTTCCAATACAATGCTAGAAATATCTATTGTAAGAAAAGAATATGAAGAAACTTTCCTGACAGTCCAGTGGTTGAGACTCCACATTCTCAGTGCAGGTAGCGCAGGTTTGATCTGTGGTCAGGGAACTAAGATCCCACGTGGTGCAGATTAAAAACAAGGAAAAAATGAAGAAATGTGTCGAAAATATATGCTTTCAGCCAGTAAAGAGTATTAATCAAAGATGGAGCACTTCTAGTAGGCATGGTATTAAGCAGATACAGAGGATCTAAAGGAATCCCAAGACATGCACCCTGCCTTCAAGGAGCCATGGTCCCCAGTAAAGAAGGCGGGCAGACCAGGTAAAATAACAAGGAACTGATACAAAGGTGCTACCACTTCCAATCAACACTGACTGACCACAAGGGACCGGAGAGAGAATGGTAGCTGAAGATAAATATAAGATCAAGGAAGTTTTAAAAAATATCTATGTGTATTTATTAATCATGAGTACAGGATTCCATATTTCAACTACTTAGATTCCCAGTCAACATATACAATCCCTAATTCCTAAAAGAAAATATGAAGGATAAAGCATAATGCTAATTATTGTCCAGTGGTCATGTATGGATGTGAAAGTTGGACTGTGAAAAAAGCTGAGCACCGAAGAATTGATGCTTTTGAACTGTGGTGTTGGAGAAGACTCTTGAGAGTCCCCTGGACTGCAAGGAGATCCAACCAGTCCATTCTGAAGGAGATCAACCCTGGGATTTCTTTGGAAGGAATGATGCTAAAGCTGAAACTCCAGTACCTTGGCCACCTCATTCGAAGAGTTGACTCATTGGAAAAACTGATGCTGGGAGGGACTGGGTGCAGGAGGAGAAGGGGATGACAGAGGATGAGATGGTTGGATGGCGTCACCGACTCAAAGGACATGGGTTTGTGTGGACTCCAGGAGTTGGTGATGGACAGGGAGGCCTGGCATGCTGCAGTTCATGGGGTTGCAGAGAGTCGGACATGACTGAGCAACTGAACTGAACTGAGCATCTTATGCGGGCAAGTATTTAATCAAAAGACATTTAAAGTATTTTAAAACACAACTTAAACAGTATACAATTGAGAACAAAATACTTAAGTAGCATGCATAAAAATTGTATTTATACATAATGTAATCTGGAAGCAATACTCAAGTATAGCTGATTGGGGCTTCCTAGGTGGCGCTAGTGGTAAAGAAGCCACCTGCCAATGGAGAAGGCAATGGCAGCCCACTCCAGTACTCTTGCCTGGAAAATCCCATGGACGGAGGAGCCTGGTAGGCTGCAGTCCATGGGGTCTCGAAGAGTTGGACACGACTGAGCGACTACACGTTCACTTTTCACTTTCATGCATTGGAGCAGGAAATGGCAATCCATTCCAGTGTTCTTGCCTGGAGAATCCCAGGGACAGGGGAGCCTGGTGGGCTTCCGTCTATGGGGTCGCACAGAGTCGGACACAACTGAAGCGACTTAGCAGCAGCAGCAGCCAATGCAGAAGACATGAGACGGGTTCAGTCCCTGGGTCTGGAAGATCCTCTGGAGAAGGAAACGGCAACCCACTCCAGTATTCTTGCCTGGAAAACGCCATGGACAGAGGAGCCTGGCGGGCTACAGTTCACAGGGTCCCAAAGAGTTGGACACAACTGAAGTGACTTAGCATGCATGCACATAGTTGGTTTACAGTATTAAATTTTTATTTCTTGAACTTAAAAAAAGAAAACAAGATGGCTTACACAATTTAATAATAATTTTAAAAAAGCATACCCAAAGTTTAGTGTGATCACCATGGTGAGTATCCCAACTTTCTTATACAGTTATTTAGTCATTAAGTCATGTCCACCTCATTTGCAACCCCATGGACTGTAGCCCACCAGACTCCTCTCTGTCCATGGGATTTCCCAGGCACGAATCCTGGAGTGGGTTGCCATTTCCTTTTCCAGAGGATCTTCCCAACTCAGGGAGCCAACTCACATCTCCTGCATGGCAGGCGGATTCTTTACTGCTGAGCCTTTGGGTAAGCCTATTTCTTATACAGAACACTACTCACAGTAAACTTACATAAGGATAAATTCAACATTCTCAATCATCAGATGAAGATCAAATTATATTCAAGAAATTAAGCAGGAAAGCAGATTTTAAAATAAGAATTTGAAAACAAGCTTCAACGTAATAATCAACTTTTAAAAACCAATTAAATTGTTTAAACAAACAAAAAATCATTCTCTGAACATTTTGGCCAATCAAAGTTGGACTGACTTTCATGTTGTCTCAACTTTACATTGCCCAAAAGAAATGTAGTTGGCATTTCAGCTGAAGTAGCTCAGAAAAGCCAACCCACTAAACTATCAGAAAACCAAGGCTATCTTTTCCTTTCATTAGGCCTCTTAAAACCATAAAGTTTCTGCTAACACAAAGTGATGAATAGTAGCAAGGAAACCCATGAACTTGAAATAACACCCCCCATTATCCAGTTAGAAAGAGAAAACATCATTTAAAATGAAAATGACATCTCTCTCAAGAGCAAAGAATCAATTCCATTGAACTTTTACACCTACAACTGAAATGTTCATTCTCGACCCAGAAATGCTGAAATGACCTGTCAGATGCATACCGCAAAATAGCAAATGCCAGGAGATTCATCCAGGCAATCTATTGGACACCACGGCAACTTGGTTTAGAAAATACGGGTTTTATACATATACCAACTTCTCTCGGATTTCCACACACACCCCAGTCCCATGATAATTAATGTGATAGCTGGTTGCTGGACAGTGCTTAAGAGGATGTGCTGGGTTTTGGCTGGGTATCTTTTAAATTATCCAGATTCACATGACAACTACTTGTCAGTGGAGTCTTGGGTAACTAATAACTTGGTAGCTATGCAAAGGGTTCTTCCTTCTTAAGCAAAGACACAACAAAGGGTGATGAATTTAAATCACTGCAGTAGACCTGGGACCCAAGAGAACAGGTAGCAAAAGGGAAGTCTTCTCCATTGGAGGTCTAGAAAAGCGAATAAACAGCCTGCGGTCACTTAAGCAGTTCTGCTCTAAACCAGGAATATAAACTGACTGAAGGAAAGAATTCCCAAAAGAATAAATTTCTACAACAATGTACCAACTGGATTTTCCTGACACATTGGTTTGAACATCCAAGCATTGCCTCCGTGACCTCAAGCTCTGGTATAACAAAGAAAAACAGTCTCTAAACACCTTAATTGTTGGGCCCGGCAGGTGTAGAATTTCACCAGGCCAACAAAAGAATGTGTACCCAGACATCCCGAATCTATAAGTAATCATTTCTTTGCGTGCTGGTTTTAATTCCTAACCATAGCCTAAAAACAAGTGGCCCATATCCTTCATGATGAACAGCCCTTTGTCTTCTGCCCAAAGTTCTCTCTCTCACACTTCTCCAGCACACACACCTGTGTGGAACCCTCTCGGGTCACGTCTGTGTCCAGCAAGAAAGCTTTTTGTATACATGGGATTATACACAGTGTTCTAATGTACTAGCTGGGGAATGCATTATGGCTCTTAAACTAAAAAATAATTTTAACTTTTTAAAAGTTTTTAAAATTCCAAATATTGACAGTGATTCCTTGGCAAAGAAAAAGGCAGGCCCTAGAAATGGCACAAAGACACTCTAGAAAGATTAGACTGATTTTTATCAAAGTGCCTATTAAGTCTGGTTAAAAAAAAAAAAATTAGAAGGCAGTCACCACCAGGCCTGTTTTTATATATATTCTTGTCCAGAGGACAGAGCAGAACACTGGGCCCAATGTCCAGCTGCGCCTGAAGGCCAGGTGACCTTAGACAAATCACATAAACTCCCTGAATTCCCACATCTTCAGTAAAAATAGGGACCTCACACGGGTTCCCCTTCTCACAGTGCTTAGAGGATGAAGTGAAATGATGTACGTGAGAGCCATTCCACAAGGTGTCATTCCATATCCAAGAGGATGAGGTCAGTCTTTCAGTATGCCACTGAATATGCTTAGAGTGTTAGACAGGATTTTGAGACAATTTAGATTCAAAAGCCCTTTTGGCCACCCTGAAGATTTCTGCCTCCTAATTTTTACTCTTACCTTCTTGACAGTCCATCGCCACTGCCCAAAAAGCTGAGCTGCAAGTAGCCTGCGTGGGACACAAAATACCACATGCTCCTATGCTATATTTTCCAGTCCGCCCATCACACTTGTCCGAGCATTCAGCACTAACACCCCACACCTGTGCCTGCAGAAGTCGTAAATTCACATTCACAAAGCAGACAATGGAAGGAATTTAAAGATGAAGTGTATGTCTTAGGTGTCCTTGATGTGTATAGGTGGCTACTTGCCAACCATTAGCCTTACATGTATCTTTCCCAAAGAAAAGTATTAACACTCTCAGTTTGATATTAGAAATAAAAAGCACTCTAAAATCATTATGCAATCATCATTAATAATTAACTCACATGCAACTCTTAAGACCACGTACAGGTATTTTCCAAAATGAGAAAACTAACTTCCCTCGTAGCCTACTGAGCTGGACAGGAGATAGGATGTTTGGGGCTTGAATACAGGAAGAGGACAAAGCCTCAGCCCCATGGTTATCACACTGTAAGGGCAGGGATGGGGCTGTGCAGGGCCAGCCCATCAATCTTCTCTTTCATCGTCAGGTCTTTGCTGCTTCCCAGTACCAACCGTCAATGACAATGCTCCATTTTTAGGAAACTGAACCATATTAAAATATTTGGAGGAGGGTACAGGAGAGCTGTGGGTGAAGATATTCAAAAGGACATGACATTGCAGAGCTGAGCACATGCAACTCTCCTGCCAGTCCGGGGTTCAATAGTAGAACACAAAACATTCATCAGCAAAACGGCAGTCCTGCCTTGTGGAAATATAGGAGTCCAGTAATTTGTCTTTCCAGGCAACCCTCATTCTTCTGTCCTCTCTCAAGTACACCTGCAAAAGATTCCCTTCGTAAAGCCCTTAGCTATTATCAAGAGCTGTAACTGTTCCAGTCAGAAATGCCAACTACCCTGTTTGCTGGTGCTTCATAAACTTGCCAGTCTGTGTATGCTAGTTACTGCCGCTGTAGTTCTCTGAAGGGTAGGTTGTATGCATATTTAAAAGACAGGCTCTTGTTTTTCACAACACCAAGGAAAAAGGAAAACGACATCAATCTGACGTATCTTTATTAGGAGTGCCTAGCGATTACAGGCTCCTGCTTACTGAAATGAATAATTAAACAGGAAACAAATATTGGTTTATAAAAGATTTCATATCTGTGTCTTACAGAGAAATCTAGATTTCACGACATGGGCAAAGAAAAGAAAAGAACTGACATCTACAAATAAATTAGGCACAGACCTTAGCCCCTATTAAGAAGATTATTAAATATTTTAACCTATGTAGTCTCAATCACTCTATATTTTATTTTAAATGACTACAAATTGTCATTTAATTCTTATGCTTCTCATTATTTGATAATATGTAATTTCAAGTAACTTCTTAATCTCAAATATAATAAAAGTATCTCTTAAAGGCAAGATTATAAAAAACCATATATTCTATTAATATTACATAAGTAATAAATATGTTTCAAATGGTCTTGTATTTCAGTTCAGAATAACGAATGGTGCACACTGTAGCCAAAGGCTTATACCACAATGGGATCCGAACTTGCTAAGAATTAAATCTACTAGCCCAATATAAATCTAACATGTCTCTGGTTTCCCATTTTCAAAATAGTTTTGTCTTTGCTTCAATTTATCACAAGGGGACAGGATTAAAACAAAAATATGACAACCTGGCTCATCCTCAAAAAAGGAGGGGAACTGAGGTTTTCTTTTGAGAAAAGGAAAGGACAACAATTATTTCTGAGTAAGAATATATTAAAGAGCAACACGATATAGTCAGCAGACAGACAGTGATTTCCAGGGCTGGGACTGAGTGGAGAGGGCCAACTAGAAAGGGTGCTTCTGGGGCTGCTGGAAGGGTTCCATGCCTTGATCATGGAGGGGATTATATGACTGGGTGCAACTGTCAAGATTCAGAATGTGATAGATCTGAAGAGGCCAGATTTTACTCTATGTAAATTATACTGTAATAAGCTTGACTTTCAAAAATGCTATATGTCTAAAACAGTGTGCTTGGTGCTGAATGATGAAGTCTAAAATTCAAGCATACATTTCTCAAGGATTCTAAATGTAATTACCAAAAAACATGCCAGTAAATGGTTCAAGTTCAGCCTTCAGTATCCTATTATTTTATTATTTATAGATATTATGTAAAATGATTCAAAACATGATTTTAAATTATTAAAAGATGCATCTTGAATTACCTGTTGGATACACATGTGTGGAAAACTGTAATGTAATATTCTTTAAAACAGACATCAAGTGCTAATTATATTTTGAAGGGTTGAATCTATGTATTTCATTTTATAAATAAATTGAGAAATGTAAATGGTGATATGATTCATTTGTGTCCCTCTATGAAAGACGTGCTAAATGGTTTTTAAATTGACTTCAGAGACTTGTATGTCTTAAATGTTACAGGAGACTGGTGACTTTTGAAATAAAAATCATTCAGTAACTCAAATTTAAAAAAAAAAAAGCTTGAACATAAAATGGAATCCTAAGTTTTATGCTTTACCACCTGTTGATAAACAGATCCAAACATTTTCCCCTCTTCTAGAATGTAGGCAGAAACATAGGTTTTTCTGCAGGACAAAGATATGAGCCAAAGAATAAGTGTGTAATGTTCTTTTCATGGTCACAGTACATTTACTTTTTACAATACTCACAGCACAAATCTTTCCACATGTTCACTTTTTAAATAACAAACCTCTTTCCCCACACACAAAAGAAAACAGCCACTGTGAGTCTGCAAACTTAGAACAAAAATTAAAATTCCCAATGGAAGTGAAGTTGCTCAGTCGTGTCCAACTCTTTGTGACCCCATGGACGTAGCCTACCAAGCTCCTCTGTCCATAGGATTTTCCAGGCAAGAGTACTGGAGTGGGTTGCCATTTCCTTCTCCAGGGGAGCTTCCAAAAGTACTGGAGTGGGTTGCCATTTCCTTCTCCAGGGGATCTTCCCGACCCAGGGATCGAACCCAGGCCTCCCACATTGTAGGCAGATGCTTTACCATCTGAGCCACCAGGGAAATCAATATAAATACTAGAAACCTAACAATACTATCTTTCCTCAAAAGCGTTGTGTGCCAACACAAAGCACAAAGTTGCTTTTTATGAAGCTAGTAAAATTAAGTCAACCTTATTTTCCTAAATATTCACCCAAGTCCAAAGTTTAGTTTTTCACAAAAATAATATTCCCTTGACTTAATTTAATATCCAATATTAATTAGGCAGGAACGGGGAAACAACGGGTTAACAGAACAGTGGCGGGGTTCCGGGTCAGCACATAAAACAGTCCAGGTGATCTCAATCTCGCTCGATCCGTCAGGAAAGAAGTTAACTCTGCTTTTCTGGTATGACTAAGGTCTCCCAGTTAAATACATTTAAAAATACTAGCTACCTGCCTGATACATGCACGTCTTCGCAGACTCAAGCACGAAGTGCCCTGGTCAACTTTCCTGTCACCATTTCATCCACGGTCGGGAAATTCCTAGAGAATATAGAGGTTTTTCCTTCGAAAATATCTATTAACCCAATGAACCCGGAGCTTACAGGCACAAACTCATTAGTTAATACGCCAGCCTCTTGAATGAAAACATTTAGTCAAAACATGAAATGTCTGTTTCCAGCAGTTTTCGGGGGGTGGGGGGCTGATTAGGGGGTGCTTTTATTGTTTTCAATATTACTGTTTTCCCACCATTGGATTTCAAACATTAAATCACACCTGGAGAAAAGGGGCACTTACCTTCCTTGTGCACACCAGCCTAGCAGTCACTAACCCGCGGCACGCGCTTTCCCCGGACTAGTTCTGTGCCCCCGCAAACGGAGAGAGAGCGCACCCGGCGCAGCCCAGACCCCAAACGCCCGCCTGCACCCGCAGCACTGGATGCCAGTCGCAGCCCAGGATAGTCCCCTTAGGGTCGGGCTCCCGCCGCCCCTTATCTGCTCTGCAAGTTTCCACAGGCGTCTCTCGAAGCCTCCGCGCTCCCAGCGGCCTAGCAGTAGGGGCAAGGAGTGGGTATCCGAAGGGCCAGCAGTCCGACGCACCGCAAAGATCACGAATGACTTAATTAGGAGCGTCTCCTTCCTCTTATAGACTCGAGGTGGCGGGGGGGCGGGGAGGGGTGGAGATGCCGAGAACCCACGTGACCACCTAGCCTGCGGGTCGGGAGATCGCAGGAGGATCCGGGCTGCCTGCCTCGCCACCCACGCTCACCTGAGCGAAGTAGGAAGCCCCGGGGCAGGGGCTGTCACCGTCCAGAGCCTCACTGTCACTCTCAGGGGCGACAAAGCACACACGGCGCCCCTCCCCTGTCTTGGATTCGGGAGATCTGGGGCGCGGGCCTGCGATTGTGCATTCCTAACAGGTGATGCTGAAACTGAAGCTGCCGGGCTAGGGGCCTCGCATTGACGGGCGGCTCCCCAGACCCTGAGCCACGTTGAGTCCGAGAGGATCTGTATGCTTCGGTGTCATTAAATAGAGAACTCTGCCTCTTTAAGTGAGGGGTTGGATTTGCCCAGTCCCCAGCGGCAAGAGCAGCCTTGTCCCCCTGGAGAGGCAAAGCCTCGTAGCACGGGTCGGGAGATGGAGGGTGAAGGTTCTCATCTCTCAAGGGCTGGCTGGGAAGGCCGTCTCGCCCTAGAGCAAGATCCCGGGAAGCTCCTCAAGCTCATCTACTGCAAGGAAGCCCATGGGATCCGAGGCGGGGAGGTGGTACTGTGCTTCTCTGCGGAGGCGCCCCCAGTCCCCGGCGGCTCCTCGACCAACCTCTCTCCGCAGGCGAGCGCCCCCTGGTGGTAGTTCCAGTTTCCCAGGTCTGCACGCTTCTCACCCACCCGACCAGGCAGTATCCCACCGTGTGCACACTAGTAAATTTAAGTCATTAATATCTATACACGTGACAAACGGACACGGTTCTTGATGCGGTTGCGGCTCCAGATCGCAGGTGCAGGAAGACCAAAGGGGCATATGGAAGGAAACTTTTACAGACTTAAATGCTTGGGTTTAACCAAAAATAGCCTAGAGGGACGCTAGTGTGCTCTGGGCTTGTGAGAATCAAGTCCATAGGCGGTGGAGACACGCTCCAAATATGGAGAGTCACCTACTTTATAAACAATGGTTATCAAAAATTTGTACTCTCCCCACCTCCAAGTTTCATTAAAGCTTGGACTCCTGGATTTTCTCAAGCTGTAGGGCAGAGTTTCCTGGTCCTTGAGGCTGAGGCTGAGAAGTTTAGACAGGATAGTGTATAGCTGGCAAGATCCACCCTGTGGAGGGTGGTAGAAGACAAAATGCTTATCTTTGCCAGTCTTTGCTCCCCTGTTCCCTTTCCAAGGTATTTCTCCAGTACCTAATACCCATGTGCTTTTTCCTCCATTCCACTTTAAGGATAAAATTTTAAAGGATAGTGTGTTTTTGTTTTTGTTTTTAAATCAGTTCCATTTGTGTACTTGTCAACAGATATCCCAGAATGAAAAGTATTATGAAGGAATTCCAGTCATGCATGGGCCAATGAGGAGACAAAGATTATGGAACAGTTAAGAAAACTGACATCTATTAAGTATCTGCATCATCCAGAAAGTGCATTAAGTGCTTGCACAGCATCTCATTTAATCCTCATTGACCCCACTTCTCAGATAGGGTAACAGAGAGAGGCTCACAGAGCTTATATCAGCTACCTGAAGTCATGCATAGTAAGAAAAGAACCCAGTAGCAACAATGCTTTCATAAACAGCTACCACTTATTGGGCATTTAGCCATGCTCCACTTTCTATGGGAGTCCCTCATAGCTCAGCTGGTGATGAATCCACCTGCAAGGTAGGAGACCTGGGTTTGATCCCTGGGATAGGAAGATCCCCTGGAGAAGGGAACAGCTACCCACTCCAGTATTCTGGCCTGGAGAATTCCATGGACTGTATAGTCCATGGGGTCGCAAAGAGTTGGACTTGACTGAGTGACTTTCCACTTTCTATACATAATTTTATTCTACAACAAGCCTCTGTGTCAATTCTATTATGAATTAGCCCCATTTTATGATTGAGAAAATGGCCAGTCAATGGCTGAGAAGAACTTGAATCCAGGCCAGTGAGAGCTCAAGACGGTTTTCTTCCGCACCATGGCTTCAGTCAATAGGAAACAAAGATGTCTTGAATGCCAGAACATTGTATCTCCTGCAGACAAGCCCCACCTTAAAGGCTCCTGCCATCGGTGAAAAAAGCTTCTGCTCAACTCCGGGAACTAGAGCTCCCTGTTTGCTGTGATGCTTCCTTCAGAAGTCATTCCACTCACCAGAACAACATGTTCTCTTTTTAAAGACCCTCAAACACCCACAGAAGCTGTTTGTCACTCAAGGAAACCTCACTACAGGAAATATTAAGCAAAGAGAATGAATGGGAGTGAGTACATTTCCTTCTGACTCACCCTGTGGATCAAGAAAGATAATAGTACCTTAGGGATGAAAACTTGCCTAGCTGAATGCAGTGAGTGGGGAAGGTGACTGTTCCAACTCCCCCTGAACCAAGGCTAAAACCAAGAAGGAATTCTTGAAACAGTTAATGCCATTAACAAGGCCAAGTAGCACCTGAAATCTAGCGTTGTGGATGTACCTTTTTTCAGCAGGGTCTTTCACTTCCACCTCACCTATGACCTACCTAAGGAAGCACCCACATGGTACAACATAGAAGGGCTTTTCCCTCTCCCAAATATCCTACAATAAGGACTGAATGGTGAGGACTTCAGTCCTTTAACTTCCTTTGGGGTTAAAGCTTTGGATTGTTACAATTCAGTTATATAAGATGTGTAATATTAACTTTACTAGCATTTATAATTACATTCATGAGATGAGCTTGCAAGATGAGCTAAATGTCACCTCGAAAAGCAAAGGAAGTCAGAGTAAGACTCGGTGCATTTTGCTGTAGGAAAAAGAGAAGCATGTCCAGTGGGGTGCATCTCCCTCATCTTCTCATCCCAGCCCTTCTCTGTCTGGAGAAGCCAAGAGCCTAAGTAAAGGGAAGACTGTGAAAGTCCAGCAGAACATCCACACCACCTCCCCTAGCACTCAGCCTACTTGTCAATGCTGCCTGCACTGTGACTGCACCATGCCCGTCTTGCATCTGCAGCACCCCCGACCACAGCAGCATCCCGCCCATGGCACCCACTTAATACAACCCAGGCATTCCACAAATGTTTCATGAAGGCTTCAACTTGGAAAGATCAGAGGTAAAGGGGAGAGATTTTCTGTAGCAAAGAAACTACCCAGGGGCTAAATAAATAAATGCTGTCGAGGACAAAGCAAAAGCTGATGTGCAAAAGTGTAAAGGGGAAGGAGACTTATCGATGACCTGAAGAATATCATACTACAAAATGGTTTGGGATCATAACTCTTTCTCTTCTCAGCCTGAGGGCAGGTGGGAGGATTTTGATTCTGGGATCTCTTACGTGTTCCAAAGTATAATAGGATCAGGCACTTTCATATTACGTGGGTATAAATTGCTGTTTTAAGAGGATCCAAGAGATGAAGCCCTAAAGTGATGAAATTAATAAAAGAGAAGGGAAAGGTTCATTAAATCAGCAATAATATTTTCATTTGATGGCGATGAATTGGGAAGGTGGTGTTACTAACGCAATGTATTAGAGGTTACCTCAGCTGCTCATAAATCAGGGTTTGTAAAATAGAACTTGATATTTGAAAGTTGAATTTGGACAGAGCTCTTCAGGATTAGGTCTTCTGTAGAAATTAAAGTGAACCTAATATTTATGCCATCTTTCTAGCCCCAATACAATGGGCAGGCCTCCACAAATTGGCTCACTTTATTTCCTTTAATCCAGATAACATCCCTGTGGCCATCTCTGCTCACTATGGAGAAAATGAGGCACAGAGAGATGATTTTTTGGTAAGATCACCCAAGTGCATGTGGCAGAGTGAAAGTTCCAGCCCTGTGCCATCTATCTACCATCTACCTGATAATACCTCACTTTCTCCAGTTATCCTGTGATGCTTTTCTTGCTTGTTGTAGAAACTGAGGGATATTTGTCCTGAAGAACTCGGATATTGCTGAATGAATTTTTGCCAAGTTCTTTTCTAGGCCTGACCACCTGTGTGCATATTTACATAACTTTATTCCTTATTGACATGTGTTTGACTAGAGCCTCTAGTAAGGTGACCAAGGACATAACCTGCAAGGTAGACCTAACCTAATACCTGGGCACCCAGACCAGAGGACAAGGTTACTCTAACCACAGTTGAAATGGACCACCTGGGCAGTCAGCATGTATAGCCAATTCCTCATAAGTCATCCTTATTTTTTTCAGTCTTGGTCTTTGACATTTGCAAATATATAGGTAAATTAACTTTTTGTTCTGTCTTCTTCTTCTGGAAGGTACTTAAATTCTGCACAAATCTCTCGCAGACCTTGAGTTTCTAGTTTTTTATCCACTGAAACCAAACAATGTGAAGAATAAACGTTCCTGACCTCAGCCTCAACTCTAATTGAAGAAATTCCATCTTGAGCTAGGAAAGTAACTAGCCCCTGGAGGTCACTGGCATGAATTTGAAAACCCAGCTGAGAAAGAACATTTTGCAGAATGGTTAGAAATGGTGGGAACTTGTAATGTGCAATTTCACAAATGACTCGAATGCAATTCCAGAAATGCAACTTCCTTACTTTCTTTGGCATCAGTCAGTTAGTCAGTCAGTTCAGTCGCTCAGTCGTGTCCAACTCTTTGCAACCCCATGAATCGCAGCACGCCAGGCCTCCCTGTCCATCACCAACTCCCAGAGTTCACTCAAACTCACGTCCATCGAGTCGGTGATGCCATCCAGCCATCCCATCCTCTGTCGTCCCCTTCTCCTCCTGCCCCCAATCCCTCCCAGCATCAGGGTCTTTTCCAATGAGTCAACTCTTCGCATGAGATAGCCAAAGTACTGGAGTTTCAGCTTTAGCATCATTCCTTCCAAAGAACACCCAGGACTGATCTTCTTTAGCATGGACTGGTTGGATCTCCTTGCAGTCCAAGGGACTCTCAAGAGTCTTCTCCAACACCACAGTTCAAAAGCATCAATTCTTCAGTGCTCAGCTTTCTTCACAGTCCAACTCTCACATCCATACGTGACTACTGGAAAAACCATAGCCTTGACTAGACAGACATTTGTTGGCAAAGTAATGTCTCTGCTTTTCAATATGCTGTCTAGGCTGATCATAACTTTTCTTCCAAGGAGTAAGCATCTTTTAATTTCATGGCTACAATCACCATCTGCAGTGAATTTGGAGCCCCCAAAAATAAAGTCTGACACTTTTTCCACTGTTTCCCCATCTATTTCCCATGAAGTGATGGGACTGGATGCCATGATCTTAGTTTTCTGAATGTTGAGTTTTAAGCCAACTTTTTCACTCTCCACTTTCACTTTCATTAAGAGGCTCTTTAGCTCCTCTTCACTTTCTGCCATAAGGGTGGTGTCATCTGCATATCTGAGGTGATTGATATTTCTCCTGGCAATCTTGATTCCAGCTTGTGCTTCTTCCAGCCCAGCATTTCTCATGATGTGCTCTGCATAGAAGTTAAATAAGCAGGGTGACAATATACGGCCTGATGTACTCCTTTTCCTATTTGAAACCAGTCTGTTGTTCCATGTCCAGTTCTAACTGTTGCTTCATGACCTGCATATAGGTTTCTCAAGAGGCAGGTCAGGTGGTCTGGTATTCCCATCTCTTTCAGAATTTTCCACAGTGTATTGTGATCCACACAGTCAAAGGCTTTGGCATAGTCAATAAAGCAGAAATAGATGTTTTTCTGAAACGCTCTTGCTTTTTCCATGATCCAGCGGATGTTGGCAATTTGATCTCTGGTTCCTCTGCCTTTTCTAAAAGCAGTTTGAACATCTGGAAGTTCACGGTTCTAGAATAATGTATTATTAATAATAACAGGTCTGCCAGTGTAATAGTCCCAGAAATAAGGTCAAAAGGAGATAGGTTATAGACATACATGGCTTAAGAAGCCACAGATTCTAATAAGACTATCTGATTCCATAGAGTTTAGAATTCAAAACAACTAATTTTTTTTTTAATTTCTTGTAAATGTATTTGACATGTTCGAATTCTTTGTTCACATCATGGAAATTTACTAGAAATGTCTCACATTGTCCTTTAGACCCACATCAACTAACACTCCAGCGATGCACATTGCAGTAGTAGCTTTTATAAAACTACAGATCCTGTCTTTTGTGTACAGAGAGAAGGTGCTTTCACATATGTTACTTACTACCTGATCTGATGAGCCTAATGGGAGAAATAAATGGTCCTCTCCAGTATTCAGTCTCCTCCTTTGCTGGGAATTACAGCCAGGAAAAAATCTTCTCCAGATAGTTCATACAGCTTCTGAGGTCTTATCAGTGTTGTCCAATGTACTAGAATTCTTGCATTTCCCCTCTTTTTCTCTCTTCTTTCTACAGGTCTACACTTTTTCCCCAGTCCATCCAGGCAGTTTTGCTCACTTGTCTCTCCTTCAGGTTCTGCCCATGTCCAGGCCATAGCATTCCTCAGCCTGTTCCCACCCACTCTTCCATCCACCAGCCACAGCTTACTAAGAACTGCTACCCTAGGATAACAGATTACAGATCACTTTTACAGTTAATAGTAGTCCCTGGTGGCTCAGATGGTACAGAGTCTACCTGCAATGCAGGAGACCCAGGTTTGATCCCTGGGGTCGGGAAGATCCCCTAAAGGGGATGGCAACCCACTCCAGCATTCTTGCTTGGAAAAATCCCATGCACAGAGGAGTCTGGCGGGCTGCAGTCCATGGGTTCACAAAGAGCTGGACACGACTGAGCAACTAACACTTTCACTTTCACTTTACAGTTAATAGATCACTTAAGTGTCCACGTAATGCTTCAGTTTCACACCAGCTCTGAGACAATGATTTCATCCTCATTCTGCAAATACAGAAATTGAAGCAAGTTCTCCAGGTTTATAGTTCCAGGAACCCCAGTCACCTGACTCATCATATAGGTCCATATATGCCTCCCGTCAGCAGATTCATTTCCCACATTCCAAGTACTGGGGTCTCTGAATGTCCTCCTTGCTGCTACTGCTGGCGTCTCTAGACTTAGGTCAGTCTGACCCTTTCCCTTTCCTCTGCCCTTCCCATTCTATGTCAGTCTAAAATTCCATTCAAGGAAGAGAACATCACTGACAGCTTCTTTAGTGTTTTTTTCACCTTAAAATTACTCTGACACTTGACATTACATTTATTCTTTCATAAAACACTTTTTTTTATAATGCTTCTTGACCTTATGCATTTGTATCATTGTGAAAATGCCCCATTAACGCTGAAGAACAATAGTGCTTTAACAGCCTGCCTGAATCACAAAGGCATATGAAGGTGTTTGCTCTCAGATGATGAGAAGGAAGGAGGAGATGGAGGAGGCTGTGACTACCATTTATTCAGCAATTTCTTGTAAACACTCTATCTGCACTATTTCATTTAATCCTCAGACAATCTTACAAGGTAGGTATGACTGATGTTCCCACTTAACAGATGAGAAAACTAAGGCTCAGAAAGTTTAACCTGCCCAATATCATACAGCTAGTGAAGTAAGGACAGAGGGTTGAAACTAGATCTGCTTTAGTCTAATGCCTATTCTCTCTGAACTGCTGACTTCCCTAAGGCTTTATACTCTACTTAAGGAGGATGAGGTGGTTGCATGGCATCACTGACTCAATGGACATGAACTTGAGCAAACTCCAGGAGATAGTGGAGGACAGAGAAGCCTGGTGTGCTGCAGTCCATGGGGTCACAAAGAGTCGGACACAAATTAGAAACTGAAAAACAAGTAAAGAAGACAAATGCCTAAGAAATTACCTACAAGAACTATTATGAATGATAAGTGACAAATGAATGGTGGAAAGCGGGAGTTCTGTGGACGTTCAGAGGATGAGAATTCTCTTCCCTGAGTGTTTGAGTTCCTCCTAGAGAGAGATTTATGTTAACCCCCTGCCCCCAGAGTTCATTACCAGAGCTCACTGAGTTTCAGACACTTAGGGCACTGACCTCCCCTTGGGTCTCCTTCAAATTCTGCAGGTGCCCAGGCCCAACTCTGCAACCTTCCCTCAGAATCCCTCATTATTCTCCTCTGGCCTCTGGCATCTGCATTCAGAGCACAGGACTTCCAGAGATAGGACAGTCAGCACAAAGGCACCTGTGTAGGCAGGCCACTCATCCTCAACAGGATGGAGTCCAGATTTGGGGTCAGTGGGTCCTGGGTCAGGTTTTCAGCCTAACCACTTCCAGTCATTTGCCCTTGAACGCTTTCCTGGCCTCTTTGATTGTCCTCTGTAAAATGGGAAGAACATGTTAAGAACCTATTCCACAGTTTTATTGAATGCATGAAAAGAAAGAATGAGTTGTAACATGCCTGACACCTGGTAAATTCCCAATAAATGACAGCTTTAAAACAACAGAGCAGTCTTTCGAACAAAGGACTTCTTGGATATAAGGGAGCCTTGGCCTAGGAAAGTGCAAGGAGCAAGTTTCCTGATATGAAATGTATAGGCTCAGAGGGTGGAGGAGGAGTACAGAAATTACATACCGACCTGGAGTTAGTCCTAGAACTCTGAATACATCTCTTCAGGCAAGCCCCATTGTGAAGGAGGTCAGAGAAAAACCTACTGACCGGTGGCCAAAATAGCAGACTAATTGAGAGCAGTATTTCCCCACCTTCCTGTATCCTAAGAGTTACCTGGGTCACTTGTTTAAAATGCAGATCCCCAGCAGGGGTCCAAAATGGCAGCTTATAAGACCCTGAGCTCACCTACCAAAGCCGTGTAAAATCTACACCTACATGTAGATCAGTTCCTCCTGATGAAGACCTGAGAGCTGGCTGAACAGCAATTGCATGAAGAACCCCACAGTAACCAGCAGAAAAGATGGAGAGACAGGAATATCCTCTGCACATGCAACCTGCAGTGGGGAGGTTTGTTACTGAGGGACCCAATTGTAAACTGGCCAATCCTGTGACAGAGCAAAACACTGTCAATTTACAGCACCCCTAGACTATACTAGCAGGAAATTCAATGCCTAAGCCTAGAACTTCTGCTGAACAGGCAGGGGACTGCTGCAGCCCTCTCTGGGGTCAGAGGCACTGGCAAGCGCCATTGTTTAAGTTCCCCCAGGAACCCCTCGTGCCTGCTCCAGCTCCAGACGCCCTACTAAGGCAGCCTTGGGTGTGGTGTACCCCAGTACTGTCCCAGGTCTGCGCTCACACCAGTTCTAGGACTGCTCCTAAGATGGCCTCAGTGTGGTGCTTCCCAGGGACTTCTCTGAGCTGCATCCACTCCAGCCCCAGCTGGTCTGTTAAAGCTACCAGGATAGATCACATAGGTCACAAAACAAGCTTCAATCACTTTTTTTCAAATTTTTATTTCAAATTACTTATTGATATTATACAGAGATAAAACCTTTTTCTAATAACCTTAGATCCTTACTAAATTCACTTATTTTTTATTCAAATTTTTATTTATTTATTTATTATTTGGGGTTGAGCTGGGTGTTTGTTGCTGCACGTGTGCTTTCTCTAGTTGCAGTGAGTGGGGGCTACTCTCTAATTTCGGAATGAGGGATTCTCATTGCATTGGTTTCTCTTGTTGAAGAACACAGGCTCTAGCCGCGGGCTCAATCATTGTGGCTCACAGGTTCCAGAGCATGGGCTCAGTAGCCGTGGCGCACAGGCTTAGTTGCCCCTCAGCATGTGGAATCTCCCCAGACAAGGGATTAAACCCGTGTCCCCTCCATTGGCATTACCACTGGACCACCAGGGAAGCCCAAGTTTCAATCATTTTAAGAAGACTGAAATCACATCAAGCATTTTTTAAGACCAAAACAGTATGAAACTATAAAGCAATTACAAGAAGAAAACTGGAAAAAAAAAAAACAAACGAGGAGACTAAACAACATGGTATTAAACAATCAATGGGCTACTGAAAAATCCTTAGAGGAAATGAAAAGAATTCCCAAAGACAAGTGAACATGGAAACATAACTTTCCAAAATCCATGGGACTCAGCAAAAGCAGTTCTAAGAAGCTCACAGTGATACAGGCCTACCTCAATAAACAAGAAAAATCTCAAATAAACAACCTAAATTCACATTTAAAGAAATTAGAAAAAGATCTAGCAAAGTCCAAAGTTGGTAGGAACAAGGAAATCATAAAGAGCAGGCTGGAAATAAATGAAATGCAGACTAAAATTTTAAAATAAAATAGAAGATCAATGAAACTAAGAGTTGGTTCTTTGAAAAGATAAACAAATTTGACAAATCTTTAGCCAGATTCATCAAGAAAAAAAGAGAAAGGGCCCAAATAAATAAAATTGTAAATGAAAGGGGAAAATTTACAGCATCACAGAAATATAAAAGATCATAAGAGAATATTATGAACTATCACATGCCAACAGATCAGAAAATCTATAAGAAACGGACAAATTCACCAAAACATACAATCTTCCAAGACTGAATGAGGAAGAAATGTAAAATCTGAATAGACCAATTACTAGTAATAAAATTGAATCGGTAATTTTAAAATTCCCCCAAAACAAAAGTTTGGCTTCAGATGGCTTACAGGTGAATTCTACCAAACATTTAAAGAAGGGTCAATATCTGTTTTTCTCAAATGAGTCCAAAAATTGAAGAGGAAGGGACATTTCCAAACTTATTTTACAAGACTGGCATTACTCTGCTACCAAAACCAGACAAAGATACCATATACAAAAAAGAAAATTACAGGCCAATATCATTGATGAACATAAATGAAAAAAATAATCAACAAAAGATTAGCAAACTGAATTCAATAACACATTAAAAGGATCATACACATGATCAAGAAAGAGTCATTCCAGGGAGCCAAGGATGGCTTAAAATCCATAAATCAATCAATGTAACACATCACATTAACAAAATGGATAAAAATCATATGATTACTTTAATAGATACCAAAAAAGTACTTAACAAAATTCAACATTGATTTATGAGAGAAACTTTCAACACAGTGGGTATAGAAGGAACATACCTCAACATAACAAAGGCCATCTATGACAAACCCACAGCTAACGTTACGCTCAGTGGTGGAAAGCTGACACCATTTCCTCTAAAATCAGGAACAAGGATGCCTACTTTCACGACTTTTATTCAACATATTATTGGAAGTCCTAGCCACAGCATTTAGGCAAGAAAAACAAAAGTTATCCAAACTGGAAAATAAGAAGTAAAGCTGTTACTATTTGCAAATGCTATGATATGTAGAAAGCCCCA
This sequence comes from Budorcas taxicolor, assembly GCF_023091745.1. Classification (NCBI taxonomy): domain Eukaryota; kingdom Metazoa; phylum Chordata; class Mammalia; order Artiodactyla; family Bovidae; genus Budorcas; species Budorcas taxicolor. The sequence goes on from NC_068919.1 coordinate 74,688,922, forward strand.
AAGATTCCACCAAAACAAACAAACAAACCAACTATTCAAACTAACAAATGAATTCAGTAAAATTGCAGGATACAAAATTCATACATAGGAATCTGTTGCATTTCTATACACTAATAACAGACCATCAGAAAGAGAAGTAAGGAAAACAACCCCATTTATTATACAAATGCATCAAAAATAAAAAAATACTTAGGAATAAATTTAACCAAGAAGGTATAAACCCTGTACTCTGAAAACTATAAGATTCTGAGGAAAGAAATTGAAGACAACATAAATAAATAGAAAGATACACTGTGCTCATGAATTGGAAGAATCAATACCATTTAAATACCCACACGACTCAAAGTAATCTATCGATTCAATGCAATCCGTATCAAAATATCCATGGCATTTTTGACAAAACTAAAACAAATAATCCTAAAATGTGTATGGAACCACAAAAGACCCTGATTGCCAGAGCAATACTGAAAAAGAATAATAAAACTGGATAGATCGTCTGCCAGACTTGAAACTATGCTATGAAGCTACAGTAATCAAGTGTATGGTACTGGAACAAAACAGAGCCCAAGGATTTCCCTGGCAGTTCAGCATTCGCGATTCCATGCTTTCACTGTGGGGGGAGGGGGGTGGTTCAATCCCTGGTCGGGGAACTGGGATCCCACATGCCATGTGGTGTGGCACACACACAAAAAACCCAGAAATAAACCCATAATCATATGGTCAATTAATCTTCAACAAAAAAGGCAAGAAAACACAGTGAGGAAAAGACAAATAAATGCTGTTGGGAAAACTAGACAGCTACTGCAAAAGAATGAAACTGGACCACTTTATAACATCAAATACAAAAATAAACTGAAAATGGATTGAAGACTTAAACATAAGACCTGAAAGCATGGGACTTTTCTGGTGGTCCAGGGGTTAAGAATCTGCCTTGTAATGCAGGGGCTCACAGGTTTGATCCCTGGCTGGGGAACTAAGATCCCACATGCTGTGGAACAACTAAACTCATGTCACAACTAGAGTCCGTGTGCCACAAAGGAAGATCCTGTGTGCTGCAACTAAGACTCGAACCAACCAAATAAACAAATTTAAAAAAAATTAAAAAATAAAAAGACCTGAAACCATTCAGCTCCTAGAAGTAAAAGTTGGCAATGACCTCTTTGACATCTGTCTCAGCAATATTTTTTGATACATCTCCTCAGGCAAGGACAACATAAAAATAAACAAATGGGACTACATGAAATGGAAAAGCTTTTGCACAGTGAAAGAAACTTTCAACAAAATGACAGGGCAACCTACTGAATGTGAGAAGATATTTGCAAATGATATACCCAATAAGGAGTCAATTAAAATATATGAAGATCTCATACAACGCAATATCCAAAAAACAGCTCATTTGAAAAATGGGTAGAGCACCTGAATAGACATTTTTTCCAAAGAAGACATACAAAAGGCCAACAGGAACATGAAAAGGTGCTCAACATCACTAATCATCAGAGAAATGCAAATTAAAACTACAATGAGAAACCACCTCACACCTGTTGAAATGGCTATTATCCATAAGATAAGAAGCAAAAGTGTTGACAAGGATGCGGAGAAAAGGGAACCCTTGTGTACTGTTAGCAGGAATGCAAACTGGTGCAGCCACTATGGAAAACAGTATGGAGATTCCTCAAAAAGTTAAAAATAGAATTACCATATGATTCAGCAAATCCACTTTTGAGTATTTATCCAAAGAAAATGAAGATACTAATTCAAAAAGATACGTGTACCCCTATGTTCATTGCAGCACTATTTACAGTAGGCAAGATATGGAAATATGAAAGCAACTGATATGTCCATCAGTAGATGAACGGATAAAGAAAATGTGTTATATATATGCACACATACACATGAATATTAGTCAACCATAAAAAAAAAGAGTGAAATCTTGCCATATACAGCAACATGGATTGCCCTAGAGGATATTATACTAAGTGAAATAAGTTACAGAAAAACAAATACTGGATGACCTCACATTTGGAATCTAAAAAACAAAGCAAATGAACAAACAAAACAGAAACAGACTCACAGATAGAGAACATACTGGCGGTTACCAAAGGAACAGGGTTTGGGGAGGCAGATGAAATCCAGTGGCGGTAATTAAAAGATACAAATCCCCGGCTATAAAATAAATGTTATGGGATGTAATGTACACATAGTGAACTTAGTCAATAATATTGTGGCAACTCTGTATGGTGACAAATGGTAACTACAGTGGTGATCATTTCATGATGCATAAAAATATTGAGTCACTATGCTGTATGCCTAAAACTAACACAATATTGTTTGTTAATATAAATCAATTAAAAATTTAAAGGAAAATGTAGACTTGCAGGTCCCTCCTCCCCAGCAGACTCTAAACCAGAAGCTCTGGGACAGGTCCTGGAAATGTGCATTTTCCAAAAGCTACTGGGTGATTTTATAATCTAGGGTGTTTGGGGAACACCACTTCAAAGTGTTCAAAGTGCTAATGTGTCCACTGTATAATGGGTGATTTATTGTCCCTGTTTTACAGGCAAGATAACTATGGCCTAACAAAGCACTGTAAACAGTAGGCAGGAGCCTAGTCACACTCAGGAGAGCTTATTATTAAATGCCCAAGGAATTTGCAATTCCGTTGTTTAACCAGTAATAGCTTGAAACCAGCCTAGTGAGTAGTTACACTACAGATATCTCTTGGTCAGAGAAACCCTTAGGGGTGCTCAGGTCTGTTTCCTTTAGAACTTGACTGATGTGGATGCTTCTTGACTATTCTCTGGTTTTTGGCTCCTGGCTCACTTTGAGTATTATCTTTTTCTCTAGGGACTATATAAACATTATTACAAACAAGCGGGACTGTTTTTTTGAGAGCTGGTTTACTAGCACAGCACTGGGCAGAGGTGATGAATTTGTGTTGCTGTTAATAACTGAACAGAACTCACCTATGTCCTCCCTCCCAGTATTATGCTTTCTCCTCCTGCAGTTGACTTCCTTTATCATCCCAGATCCTGCAGTCCTCGGTAGCTTTATTAAGGGCTAAGATTCTACGAAGGACCACCCGCTGTAGAGTTGGTTCAGATTTTCTAGTTAGAGAATCTACATGTTGGCTTTACACACAGGTTCATGTCTCCCTCTAATGGATGGGAAAGAATAAGACAAGTCAGATTTCTACTTGTTTCTATTTGTTGTTAGAAGACTTCTATGGTTTGTCTTTGTCATGCGCGATTCATGCAACATGAAACAACCTATAGTTATGGGATGTAATGAACAATGCTTATTCAGTTAGTTCCAAGAGTGGCATGAAGGTGTCCTTTTGTTTTCATTCACTCAATATTTATCATTTATGTGCCAGATGTTGAAGTATAAAGATATGAATAACACCATGCAATGGCAAAAAAAAAAAAAAAGACTGAGAAAATGTGCTGTATATTAAGATAGAAAGATTGCTGATATATTAAGGGGAAAAATCAGAGTGCAGAATGATATGAATAATATGCTACCATTTGTTTTAAAAGGGAGAAGAAAGAATACCTGCGCGCGCACACACACAGTCACATGAATTATCTCCCAAAAGATGTTAAAAAACTGTTAACATTACTTGGTTTCCTTCTATTAGGGTAACAGTGTATCTAGAAAACAGAGGTAAGAGAGTGTATTTCTTTTACATATTTAACATAATGAGCCATGTGAAGATATTTCCTAATCAAAACGAAACACTGAAAAGACAGAAATAAATGAGGCAGGTCCTGTATTCAGTTACTTGGGAGGAAATTCACATACACATAAAACAGAGGGAAGATCACCAGAGGCCAGACCTGCTATGGCAAGCTAAAGAGCTTTCACTCTGTTTTGGAGGCAAGGAGCTATTCAAAGACTTTAGCAGGAAAGTAAAAAGTAGATTCACATTTTAAAGGGTCATCCTGGTGGCAATGTTAAGGGAAGATTTGGTGAAGTCTAGGCTAGAGCAAAATAGAATCAGACTCCTTTTTGGTAATTTTCTTGCTTCAAAGGGTCAGAATGTCTGGGCAGTAAGAACAGAAATAGGCTTGGATGAGTTTAGGTTAAAGACAATTCATGGAGTCTTTACTCATATGAATTGTTGGAAAGGAGAGTAAATTATCTAATAACTGTAATTTACTTAGAATGTGCTAGGCATGCTAGCAAATACTTATCAAATGACACTTCATTCATCCTCAGAATAATCCTATGAAATAGGTCCTAATTTATTCTGCTAAATTTTACAAGTGATAACACTGAGACCCAAGCAGATTAATCAGCTTGTCCAAGGTTATATAGCAAAAATGTGTCAGGTGGATTTGAGTTCATCTGTCTGAAGCCCGTGTTTTCAAGTATCAGCATAACAAGGCCCTCTCTTAGCTATTCTACAGAAAGCCTAATTCCCTCTCACTGTCAAAACCTGACTTCCCTAAGACCAGAAACTATAAAACTCCTAGAGGAAAACATAGGCAAATCACTCCCTGACATAAACCACAGCAGTATCCTCTATGACCCATCTCCCAGAATATTGGAAATAAAAGCAAAAATAAACAAATGGGACCTAATTAAAATTAAAAGCTTCTGCAGAACAAAGGAAACTATAAGCAAGGTGAAAAGACAGCCTTCAGGATGGGAGAAAATAATAGCAAATGAAGCAATGGACAAAGAATTAATCTCCAAAATATACAAGCAACTCCTGCAACTCAATTCCAGAAAAATAAACAACTCAATCAAAAAGTGGGTCAAAGAACTAAACAGACATTTCTCCAAAGACACACAGGTGGCTAATAAACACATAAAAAGATGCTCAACATCACTCATTATCAGAGAAATGCAAATCAAAACCAGTGAGGTACCATTTCATGCCAGTCAGAATGGCTGCTATCCAAAAGTCTACAAGCAATAAATGCTGGAGAGGATGTGGAGAAAAGGGAACCCTCTTACACTGTTGGTGGGAATGCAAACTAGTATAGCCACTATGGATAACAGCGTGGAGATTCCTTTAAAAACTGGAAATAGAACTGCCATACGACCCAGCAATCCCACTGCTGGGCATACACCCCGAGGAAGCAGGTGGAGGAAGCAGATTGAAACCACCTAGCACTCTGGTCAGTTTCCCATGACTGCCCTCGTGCATGTCCCAGCCCATGCTGACAGCCCATTCTGCCACCCCCTGTTCTAGGGCAGCTCTCCACTAGAGTGAAAGCTGCCAGTGCCAAAGAGCATGCTCATTTGTGGCAGTCAGAGCAGGCTTGGACCTGGTACTGCATCTGAAGGGGGTGAGGATGGCCATTACTGGCGTTCACAGAAGCAGTGGATTGAGAATTTTCCAGAGAAATCAAAGAAGAAATCAGAAAACACCTTAGGACAAATGAAAATAAAAACACAGCTTTCCAAAATCTATGGGACACAGCAAAATAGTTATAAGAAGAAAGTTCACAGTGATACAGGCCTACCTCAATAAACAACAAAAATCTCAAATGAACAACCTAACATACTACCTAAAGAAATGAGAAAAAAGCAAGGCCTAAAGTTGGCCTTATTGACTGCTTTATTGACTATGCCAAAGCTTTTGACTGTGTGGATCACAGTAAACTGTGGAAAATTCTGAAAGAGATGGGAATACCAGGCCACCTGACCTGCCTCTTGAGAAACATATGCAGGTCAGGAAGCAACAGTTAGAACTGGACATGGAACAACAGACTGGTTCCAAATAGGAAAAGGAGTACGCTAAGGCTGTATATTGTCACCCTGCTTATTTAACTTCTATGCAGAGTACATCATGAGAAATGCTGGGCTGGAAGGAGCACAAGCTAGAATAAAGATTGCTGGGAGAAATATCAATAACCTCAGACATGCAGATGACACCACCCTTATGGCAGAAAGTGAAGAACTAAAAGCTTCTTGATAAAAGTGAAAGAGGAGAGTGAAAAAGTTGGCTTAAAGCTCAACATTCAGAAAACGAAGATTATGGCATCTTGTCCCATTACTTCATGGCAAATAGATGGGGAAACAGTGGACACAGTGGCTGGGAGATGGTGATTTCAGCCATGAAATTAAAAGATGCTTACTCCTTGGAACGAAAGTTATGACCAACCTAGATAGCATATTCAAAAGCAGAGACATTACTTTGCTGACAAAGATCTGTCAAGTCAAGGCTATGGTTTTTCCAGTGATAATGTATGGATGTGAGAGTTGGACTGTGAAGAAAGCTGAGCATCAAAGGATTGATGCTTTTGAACTGTGGTGTTGGAGAAGACTCTTGAGAGTCCCTTGGACTGCAACGAGATCCAACCAGTCCATGCTAAAGAAGATCAGTCCTGGGTGTTCTTTGGAAGGACTGATGCTGAAGCTGAAACTCCAATACTTTGGCCACCTCATGCAAAGAGTTGACCCATTGGAAAAGACTCTGGGATGGGATTGGGGGCAGGAGGAGAAGGGACGACAGAGGATGAGATGGCTGGATGGCATCACCGACTCGATGGACGTGAGTTTGAGTGAACTCCAGGAGATGGTGATGGACAGGGAGGCCTGGCATGCTGCGGTTCATGGGGTTGCAAAGAGTCGGACATGACTGAGTGACTGAACTGAACTGAACTGAAAGTTGGTAGAAGAAAAGAAATAATAAAGATCAGAGAGAACATAAATAAAATAGAGACAAAAATAACAGAAAAGATTAAGGAAACCAAACAAAACTGACAAGTCTTTAGCCAGGCTCATTAACACATTATTGACCAGAGACAGGCCACAGGCATCAGTTTCTGCAAAAATCCCTTGGTCAATAATGTGGTAAGAAAGAGGACTCAAACAAAATAAGAAATGAAGAGAAATTACAACTGATTTCACAGAGATATCAGTTGTAAGAGAATACCATGAAAAAAAAAAAAGAAGAAAGAAAACCTAGAAGAAATGGATGAATCCCTGGAAATGGGCAGTGTCACTTAGCAAGTCTAGGTATAGGGCAGCTGTGACTTTCATTCCAGATCAGAACCTCAATGTCATCATCGAGTCTGATCTTTTCACCTTCTGTTCTGCCATCTTTGGCGTGCTTCACTTTGTCCTCAGGTCAGCTCCTCTCAGATTCTAGACAACAGCGGCAGCCCAAGGGTCACAATAAGACAGGACATTTGGTAGAAAAAAGGATTATCTCTACCCTCCATCTTTTTTTGAGAGCAAGGAAAAACAGTTTCTCCAGCACATTTCTCATGTCTCGTTGACCAAACTGGTTCAAATTCAACCTCTAAGCCAATCACTGGCTAAGGGAAAGGGCCACTTTGACTAGCTTGTACCTATTGGGATTTTACCTCTTAACTGAGCACAAGACTGCAAAGAAAGGGTGGCACCCTAACATATATGGGGCTATTCAGTTCAGTTGCTCAGTCGTGTCTGACTCTTTGCGACCCCATGGAATGCAGCACGCCAGGTTTCCCTGTCCATCACCAACTCCTGGAGTTTACTCAAACTCATATCCACTGAGTCAGTGATGCCATCCAACCATCTCATCCTCTGTTGTCCCCTTCTCCTCCTGCCTTCAATCTTTCCCAGCATCAGGGTCTATTCCAATGAGTCAGTTCTTCACATCAGGTAGCCAAAGTATTGGAGTTTCAGCTTCAGCATCAGTCCTTCCAATGAATATTCAGGACTGATTTCCTTTAGGATGGACTGGTTGGATCTCCTTGCAGTCCAAGGGACTCTCAAGAGTCTTCTCCAACACCACACTTCAAAAGCACCAATTCTTCGGTGCTCAGCTTTCTTTATGGTCCAACTCTCACATCCATACACGACTACTGGAAAACCCATAGCCTTGACTAGACAGACCTTTGTTGGCAAAGTAATGTCTCTGATTTTTAATATGCTGTCTAGGTTGGTCATAATTTTTCTTCCAAGGAGCAAGTGTCTTTTAATTTCATGGCTGTGGTCACCATCTGCAGTGATTTTGGAGCCCCAAAGAATAAAGTCTGTCACTGTTTCCACTGTTTGCCCATCTACTTGCCATGAAGTGATGGGACCAGATGCCATGCTCTTAGTTTTCTGAACGTTGAGTTTTAAGCCAACTTTTTCACTCTCCTCTTTCACTTTCTTCAAGAGGCTTTTCATTTTTCTTCACTTCTGCCTTAAGGGTGGTGTCATCTGCATATCTGAGGTTATTGATATTTCTCCCGGCAATCTTGATTCCAGCTTGTGCTTCATCCAGCCCGGCGTATGGGACCGTAGAAGACAACAAAAAGGAAATGGCTACTGGGTATGAAACCAAAAGTATCTGTTACACTTAGAATATCAATTCCTTGAGGTTCAGTCAGGGCTACTTAGAATCCCTACATTTGAATGCAGCATAATAAAAGATGGAGTAACCTCAGTCAGTTTGTATCCAGTCAAGCGTTGTTAAGGAAACCCCCAAAATAACAACAATAAAAAGACAGATGTTACAAGATGAAAATTAGCATCGTGTATATTGCGACAGTATTTAGCGTACAATTATCTCATATACAATTGTAAACACCTTGTTCTAAAGGCAAAATTATAGAAGAGTGCAGTTTGCCTTTTTCAAGAGATTCTGGGGAACGTAATACACACAGCACTTTCATTTGTATTAGCAAGGCTGAACAAAGCAGTGTTACATGTCTGTCTATGCTGCCTCTATCTTTAAAAGTCCATATTGGATGCAACCAAAATGGCATATTGATTTCAAAATCTCATTTACAGTGCATTCAAAATACTTAACAATTCAATCTGTTTGACCTACTTCCATGTCCATGTTCCTGGTCATTCTCTGTCAATTACCTAGTATGCTCGTCTCTTCAAAATGACAAGAGGTTTTTTTTTTTTGGTATTAGATTTTTGCTCACAGTTCTCTAAAATCATTTCAACTTACAGCTGTGCTTATTAGAAGAATGGAGGATGGTAAAATTACAGAGAAAGGATATTGATTATAAAATAATTATGGAGAACTATTGGCTTAGAGGGTGTTGAGGGATACTAAAGAAAATTATATTAAAATGCATTAAAAGGAGAATTTATATTACTTTATAAAACTCTAACTTAAATTCATATTTGGGCCTCTTGACATTGCCAACTAGTATAACACTTTTGCTTTGCGTTTTCAAAGCCAACATTTTTCCAAGCTTCTACATTCTCTAACTCATTTACAATGATACAATCAGTGATGATGAACATTGAAGGTGTCAAGAAGTCTCGCAACTGTCTGTGAAACATACATAACCAACTCTAGATGTATGATAATATATTGTTTATGAAAACACTGCAATAAAAGCTATGTGAAGACAGAAGGGGAAATTATTAGCAAAAATAGAACATTGGTTTTTTCAGAGGCCAGAATAGCCATATTTATTCCACAGAAAAAGATATGTGTGTGATTTGGTTACTCCCTCTGACTAAATTGGAAAGATTTTAAATACAGACTAACAATCTCAGAACACTTATTTCAGGTTACTGGACCAATCAATATAACTATGAGAAATGGATAAGACATTCTTGTCAGGAAGAGTTGAAGGCATAAGTTTAATTATTAAAGTTGTTATCTTAGTGCATATTTATACTCAATTGTTTGCAGTGTTTTGCTTCTACTTATTCATTTATCTGTGAAATCAAATACAAGGTTGAGACACCTATAATTAACCAAAAGCAGATATGCCTGTAAACTGCCTTTGAAGAATTAAATGATCATATTTTACTTGTCAAATAAAGTTTTATGTACAAATATCTACTCACAAATGAAATTAGGGCAAACTTTTTCTATTATATAAACAGTTTGCTCTAAATCAATACTCAAAACATTTCCACACGTTCAAAAGTCATATTCACCAAGCATCTCAGGCCACTGAATGTAATTAAGATTTGCCAAATGTACAATGATCTTATAGTAATGGTAACACTTTATCTTGTCAAAAATGATTTGGCCACAATACCTTAGCAAGACAAACCACACAATAATATCAAGAACTGAAGATGGAGACTTTCACTCTGGGAAGGTAGGGTAGATATACTTTTTCCTATTCTTCCTGCTACTTAAATAAATCTAAAACTCTGGATATTGTATCTAAAACAAACCATAAGGAGACTCTAATAGATGGAGAGAATTAAACAGACCAGCTGGGGACCTTGGGCCCTGAGGAACAGCATGGTTAGTTGCCTGGGTTTTCTTTTATATCTCATATATCCCAGAATTGGAACAGAAGGAGTCAGCTGCCCAGAAATGCCCACATCTGAAAAATAACAAGGGGATATTACTCTCTTAGTTCATTTGAGTGATATAACGAAACACCACACTCTGGGTAGCAACATAATTTTATTTCTCACAGTTCTGGAGACTAGGAAGTCCAGGTTGGGTCCATATACAATGGAAGGAGATGAGGTATCTCTCTGGAATCTCTTTTATAAGGGCACGAATCCAGTACATGAGTGTTCTTACCTCATGACCTAATCGCCTCCCAAAGTCCCCACCTCCCAGTACCATCACATTTGGCATTAGGGTTTCAACATATGATTTGGGGGTGGATGCAAACATTCATACCATAAACAACTCCACACACATAAAGTTGAAAACTTGGGTGAAATGGACCAGTGCTTTGAATAACAAAACCCTCAACTCATCAAATATTAAATAGATAATATAATGGCCCTATAAGTATTAGGAAAATTGAATAAATAATTTAAACATCCCTCCCAAAAAAACACCTTCTAGATCCAGACGACTTAACTGGAGAATTCCTGTTGTTGTTATTCAGTTGCCCAGTCGTGTCTGACTCTTTGTGACCCCATGGACTGCAGCACGCCAGGCCTCCCTGTCCCTCACCATCTCCCAAAGTTTGCCCAAGTTCATGTCCACTGCTTCGGTGATGCCACCCAGCCATCTTATCCTCTGACGCCCTCTTCTCCTTCTGCTCTCAGCCTTTGTCAGCCTCAGGGACTTCTCCAATGAGTCATCTGTTCACATCAGATGACCAAAATAGTGGAGTTTCAGCATCAGTCCTTCCAAAAAGTATTCAGGGTTGATCTCCCTTAAGATTGACTGGTTTGATCTCTGTGCTGTCCAAGGAACTCTCAGGGGTCTTCTCTAGCACCACAATTTGAAGGCATTAATTCTTCAGCACTCTGCCTTCCTTATGGTCCAGCTCTCACAACCATACATGACCAGTTGGAAGACCATAGCCTTGACTGTATATATGGGCCTTTGTTGGCAGAGTAATCAACACACTGTCTAGGTTTGTCATAGTTTTCCTGGCAAGAAGCAAATGTCTTCTGATTTCATGGCTGCAGTCACCATTTGTAGTGATTTTAGAGCCTAAGAAGAGGAAATCTGTACTTTCACTTTTCCCCTTCTATTTGCCATGAAGTAATGGGGCTGGATGCCATGATCCTAGTTGTTTTTAATATTCAGTTTTAAGCCAGCTCTTTCCCTCTCCTTCTTCACCCTCATCAAGAGGCTCTTTAGTTCCTCTTCACTTTCTGCCATTAGAGCGGTATCATCTGCATATCTGAGATTGTTGATGTTTCTCCCGCCTATCTTGATTCCAGCTTGTAACTCATCCAGCTGGCATTTCTCATGATGTGCTCAGCATAGAGATTAAACAAACAGGGTGACAACAGACAGTCCTGTTGTACTCCTTTATCCATCTTGAACCAATCAGTTGTTCCATACAGAGTTCTAACTCTTGTTTCTTCATCTGCATACAGGTTTCTCAGGAGACGGTGAGATGTTCTGGTATTCCCATCTCTTTAAGAGCTTTCCACAGTTTATTATCATCCGCACAGTCAGAGGCTTTGGCATAGGCGATGAAACAGAGGTAGATGTTTTTCTGAGATTCCCTGGTTTTCTTTATGATCCAGCAAATGTTGGCAATTTGATCTCTGGTTCCTCTTCCTTTTCTAAACCCAGCTTGGACATCTGGAAATTCTTAGTTCACATAATGCTGAAGCCTAGCATGCAGGATTTTAAGCATGACCCTACTAGCATGAGAGATGAGTGCAACTGTCCAATGGTTAGCACATTCTTTTATACTACTCTTCTTGGGAACTGGGATGAGGATTGACCTTTTCCAGTCCTGTGGCCACTGCTAGGTCTTTCAGATTTGCTGACATATTGAATGCAACACCTTGTTGGCATCATCCTTTAGGGTTTTGAATAGCTATACTGGACTTCTGTCACATCCACTGGCTTTATTAACAGCACTGCTTCCTAGGGCCCACTTGACTTTGCTCTCCAGAATGTCTGGCTCTGGGTGGCCGATCACACCATCACAGTAATCTGGTTCATCAAAATCTTTTTTGAACAGTTCTTCTGTGTATTCTTTACATCTCTTCTTGATCTCTTCAGCATCTACTAGGTCTCTACTGTTTCTGTTCTTTATTGTGTCCATCTTTGGGCAAAATGTTCCCTTGATATCTCCAGTTTTCCTGAAGAGATCTCTCATCTTTCCCCTTCTGTTGTTTTCTTCTAGTTTTATGCACTGTTCACTGAAGAAGGCCTTCTTGTTGCTCCATGCTCTTCTTTGGAAATCTGCATTTAGTTGGATATACCTTTCCCTTTCTCCCTTGCTTTTCGCTTCTCTTCTTTCTTTAGTTATTTGTCAGGCCTCCTCAGATAACCACTTTGCCTTCTTGCTTTTCTTTTTCTTTGGATGGTTTTGTTTGCTGCCTCCTGTACAATATTACAGACCTCTGTTCATAGTTCTTCAGGCACACTGTTTACAAGTTCTAATCCCTTGAATCTATTCATTACCTCCACTGCATGTTCATAGGGGATTTGATTTAAGTTGTACCTGGCTAGCATGCATTTGCTATGAGAAGCTGATGATCTGAGCCCCAGTCAGCTCCAGGTTTTTGCTGACTGTATACAGCTTCTCCATCTTCAGCTACAAAGAATGTAATCAATTTGATTTTGATATTGACCATTTGGTGATGTCCATGTGTAAAGTAATGTGTAAACTTAGATGATCTGGACCAATTCTTTGCAAAACAAAACCCACCACAACTCATCAAATATTAAATAGATAATATAATTGCCCTATAAATATTAGTGAAATTGAATTTATAATTTAAACACTCCTCTCCAAAAATCGCTTCAGTTCAGATGACTTAACTGGAGAATTCTACCAAACATTTAAAGAGAGTTAACATCAGTTCTACACAATATCTTCAAAAAAATGGAAAAGACTATTTCCCAATTCATTTTTAAAGTATTTTTTCATCTTATTAAAAAATTTGAGATGAAAATTTCACATGCCATTGTTTTAAGTGTACAACACAATGATTTATTTGACTCAATTCATTTTATGAAGCTAGTATTATCCTGACACCAAAACAAGACAAACACAATAGCAAAGAAGAAAACTATTAGGTTCGTACGGAAGTAATTGTGGTTTTGCATTGTTGAACTTTGCCACTAGGTATTAGAATACATAAATAAACGTGGTTCTTAAATAAATGTGGTTATCTTATACATTATCTTAATGCACATTTCTCGCTTTATGTCTTTTTGCTAATGACATTACTTGCTACTTATTTATTTGTATTTTAGACTATGGAAATGATGTTAAAGAAACAGCAAATTCAAAGGATTTTCTTATTTGAGTTCAAAATGGGTTGTAAAGCAGCAGAAACAACCTGCGACATCAACAATGCGTGTGGACCAGGAACTGCTAACCAACATACATGTTGGTACAGTGAACCAAACTCGGCGGTTCAAGAAGTTTTGCAAAGGAGACGAAAACCTTGAAGATGAAGAATGCAGTGGCTGGCCACTGAAGTTGACAGTGGTCAATTGAGAGGATCATCGAAGCTGATCCTCTTACAACTCCCAAAGAGAAGTTGCCAAAGAACTCAGTGTCAAACATTCTATGTCATTCAGCATTTGAAGCAAATTGGAAAGGTAGTAAGTGGGTGCCTCATGAGCTGACCATAAATCAAAAAAACTGTCATTTTGAAATGTCATCTTCTCTTATTCTATGCAACAACAACGAACAATTTCTCAGTCAGATTATGATGTGTGATGAAAAGTGGACTTTATACAACAACCAGCAACAGTGGTTGGACAGAAAGGAGGCTCCAAAGCACTTCCCAAAGTCAAACTTGCACCAAAAAATGCCATAGTCACTGCTTGGTGGTCTGCTGCCCATCTGATCCACTACAGCTTTCTGAATCCCAGAGAAACCATTATATCTGAGAAGTAAGCTCAAAAATCGATGAGATGCACTGCAAACTACAATGCCTGCAGCCGGCATTTGTCAACAGAATGAGCCCAATTCTTCTCCATGACAATGCCTAACCACACACTGTACAACCAATGCTTCAAGAGTTTAACAAATTGGGCCATGAAGTTTTGCCTTCACCATATTCACCTGACCTCTTGCCAACTGACTACCACTTCTCAACAACTTTTTGCAGGGAAAATGCTTCCACAACCAGCAGGAAGCAGAAAATGCTTTCCAAGTGTTCGTTGAATCCCGAAGCATGGATGTTTATGCTATAGGAATAAACAAACTTATTTCTTGTTGGCTAAAATGTGTTAATTATAATGGTTCCTATTTTGATTAATAAAGATGTGTTTGAATTGAATTATAATGATTTAAAATTCACAGTTCAAAACTGCAATTACATTTGCACCAACCTAATACAGACCAATATACAGCATGAATAAACACAAAAATTCTTAGCAAAATATTACCAAATCAAACTTAGCAATATATAAAGAATTATATACCATGACCAAGTAGGGTTTATTCTAAGGGTACAAGACTGGTTCAACATTCAAACATCAGTATAGTTATCATATCAACATTCTAGAAAAGAAAAATCATGTTATAATATCAATAGCACAGAAAACATATTTGACACTATTCAAATCTCATTCATGATAAAAAACTCAGAAAAATGGAAATATGAGTGAAATTCCTTAACCTGATAAAAAGTATCTACCAAAAATATATATCTAACATTATATTTAATATTGAAAAACTGAATTCTTTCCCTCTAAGATTGGGAAGAGGATGTCTGTGCTCATCATTCTCATCCAACACAGTGCTTGAAGATCTAGCCAGTGCAGTAAGATAAGAAAATGAAATAAAATGAATACAGATCAGAAATATATTATTGTCTGTATAAGAATATCAACAAATCAACAACAACAACAACAAACACCCTGGAATTAGTAAGAGATTATAGCAAGGTCACAGGATACAAGGTTAACTTTGCAAAAATCAATTGCTTTCCTATATGCCAGTAATAAATAACTGGAAATTGAAATTAAAAGCCCAATGCTATTTAAATTATCACTAACCAAAATAAAATACATAGGTATAACTCTACCAAAACATGTACAAGGTCACAATGAAGAAAATGAAATCTTTGTATGAAAGAAATCAAAGATCTAAATAAATGGAGAGATATTCAATGTTCATGTATAAAAAGACCCCACTCAATATTATTAAATGTCAATTCTTTCTAACTTAATCTGTAAATGCAACACAATCCCAATCAAAATTCCAGCAAGTTATTTTTGTGGATATCATCAAACTGATTCTGAAGTTATTATCAAAAGGCAAAAGACTCAATACAGTATTGAAGGAGAAGAAAAAAGTTTGAGGACTAATAATAACCAAACTCAAGATTTACTATAAAGCTAAAGTTATCAAGACAATGTAGTAGGGGTGAAAAAATGGACTTACTAGAGGCCAAGAATAGACCCATGTAAAAATAGTCAATCGATCTTTGACAAAAGAACTAAGACAATTCAATGGAGAAAGGATAATCTTTTCAAAAATAATGTGAAACAACTGAATATCAACATGCAAAAATAAGCAGATAAATCTAGACACAGGACTTTCACTTTTCACAAAAATTATTAATAAATCAAAACGGATCACAGACCTAAACATAAAACACGAACTCTAAAACTCCTAGAAGAAAACATGGGGAAAAATACAGGTTATCTTAAGCTTAGGAATGACTTTTTAGATACAACACCAAAAGTATAATTCATGAAAGAAAAAATTAGTAAGTTGGATTTCATTAAAACCAGAAACTTCTACTTTATGTACAACACCAAGGATAAACTATAATGTAAACTATGGGCTTTGGATGATTATGGTGTATCAATGTAGATTCATCAGTTATAATAAATGTACCACTGTGATAAGGAATGTTGATAATGGAAGAAGCTATGCATATGTGGGGCAGGTGGTAGGTAGGAAATATCTTTATCTTCCTCTCAGTTTTGCTGTGAACCTTAAACTCATCTAAAAAAAGTATTAATTAAACAAACTTCTGCTTTGTGAAAGATACTAGTGAGAAAATAAAAAGATAAGCCACAAACTGGGAGATAATCTTTGCAAAAATACATATCTGATAAAAGATTGGTATCCAAAATATACAAAGAAATCTTAAAACTCAACAATAAGGAAACAACTTTAAAATGAGCAAAGGTTCTGAAGAGAACCTCACCAAAGAACATATGGCAAAGAAGCAAACACAAATATACTTACCTCATATATCCTTCAGTTCAGTTCAGTAAGTTCAGTCGCTCAGTCGTGTCCAACTCTGTGATCCCATGGACTGTAGCACACCAGGCTTCCCTGTACATCACCAACTCCCAGAGCTTACTTAAACTGATGTCCATCGAGTCGGTGATGCCATCCAACCATCTCACCTTCTGTTGTCCCCTTCTCCTCCTGCCTTCAATCTTTCCCAGCATCAGGGTCTTTTCCAGTGAGTCAGTTCTTCACATCAGGGGGCCAAAGTATTGGAGTTTCAGCTTCAGCATCAGTCCTTCCAATGAATATTCAGGACTGATTTCCTTTAGGATTTACTGGTTTCATCTCCTTGTAGTCCAAGGGACTCTCAAGAGTCTTCTCCAACATCACAGTTCAAAAGCATCAATTCTTCGGCACTCAGCTTTCTTTATAGTCCAACTCTCACATCCATACATGACTACTGGAAAAACCATAGCTTTGACTAGATGGACCTTTGTTGGCAAAGTAATGTCTCTGCTTTTTAATATGCTGTCTAGGTTGGTTATAACTTTTCTTCCAAGGAGCAAGCATCTTTTAACTTCATGGCTGCAGTAACCATCTGCAGTGATTTTGGAGCCCCAAAAAACAAAGTCTGTCAGTTTCCATTGTTTCCCCATCCATTTGCCATGAAGTGATGGGACCAGATGCCATGATCTTAGTTTTCTCTTAGTTTTCTGAATGTTGAGTTTTAAGCCAACTTTTTCACTTTCCTCTTTCACTTTCATCAAGAGGCTCTTTAGTTCTTCTTCGCTTTCTGCCATGAGGGTGGTGTCATCTGCATATCTGAGGTTATTGATACTTCTCTTGGCAATCTTGATTCCAGCTTGTGCTTCATCCAGTCCAGCATTTCTCATGATGTACTCTGCATATATATCCTTAGGGGACTTCAATTAAAATAATGCAATACCATTATACAACTGTTAGAATGACTGAAATCCAAAACACTGAGAACACCAAATGCTGGTGAGGATGTTGAGAAACAGGATTTCTCATTCATTGTTGGTGGGAATGCAAAATGGAACAGCCACTTTGGAAAACATTTTAACAGTTTCTTTAAAAACTGAAAATACTCTTTTTATATAATCAAGCAATAGCACTCTTTGGCATTTGCCCAAATGAGTAGAAAATTTATGTCCATATAAAAACCTGCCCACAAATGTTTATAGTAGCTTATTCATAAGTGCCAAAAATTGGAAGCAACCAAGATTCACCAACAGGTGAATGAATAACCAAACCAGTGTATCTGTACAATAGAATATTATTCAGTGATAAAAAGCAATGCACTATCAAGCTACGAAAAGACTTGGAGTGAGCTTAAATGCATATTGTGAATGCTAAGCTTAAATGCTAAGTGCATGAAGATAGTCTGAAAAGGCTGCTGCCATATTATTCCAAATATAGGACATTCTGGAAAAGGCAATATTATGGAGATGGTAAAAAGATCACTGGTTGCCAGAGGTTTGAGGGTAATGAAGGCATGAACAGATGGAACACAGTACATTTTTAGGGCAGTAAAAGTGTTCTGTATGATACAAGAATGGTGATTACATATCATTACTTGTCAAGACAATACAAAGAACTTTAGTTAATAACAATGTATCAAAACTGACTCATCAAATGTAACAAATATATCACATTTTAAAAAAGACAATATTAACGGGAGAAATTAGTCTGTACAGGTTTTTTTGTAAATCTAAAAATGCTCTAAAGAATAGTCTGTTGATTTTTTTAAAGTGTGATATATCTGACATTGTCTTTGTAGATGCAAGGAAAAGAAAGTAGAGAAACAATATTCTACACAGTCATTATTAAGGGATATCATCAAAGGCCCCAGCAGCCAATACCCACCATATCTAGGAACCACAGCACATAAATTCCACTATTAGAGAGTCATTCCTTTGAGTTCCTTTTCTTATAATCATCCTTATAAGTACATTAAGAATTATATATAAGTGCTCTCATAGCAAATATCAAATATGTATACAATCAAAAAGCACAAGATACACAAAAGGGAAGGCTTTTTGGTGAAGATAGAACCATCACTTTAAGGATTTATAGCTGCTTTTCTTCATTTAAGGCTTCCCTTGTGGCTCAGCTGGTAAAGAATCTGCCTGCAATGCAGGAGACCTGGGTTTGATCCCTGGGTTGGGAAGATCCCCTGGAGAAGGGAAAGGCTGCCCACTCCAGTATTCTGGCCTAGAGAATTCCATGGACTGTATAGTTTATGGGGTTGCAAAAAGTTGGACACGACTGAGCAACCTTCATTCACTCCACTTTCTTCACTTAGGTGAACTGTGAACTTCCAGATGTTCCAGCTGGTTTTAGAAAAGGCAGAGGAACGAGAGATCAAACTGCCAACATGCACTGGATCATTGAAAAAGCAAGACAGTTCCAAAAAACATCTATTTCTGCTTTATTGACTATGCCAAAGCCTTTGACTGTGTGGATCACAAGAAACTGTGGAAAATTCTGAAAGAGATGGGAATACCAGACCACCTAACCTGCCTCTTAAGAAACCTCTATGCAGGTCAGGAGGCAACAGTTAGAACTGGACATGGAACAACAGACTGGTTCCAAATAGGAAAATGAGTACGTCAAGGCTGTATATTGCCACCCTGCTTATTTAATTTATATGCAGAGTACATCATGAGAAACACTGGGCTGGAGGAAGCACAAGCTGGAATCAAGATTGCTGGGAGAAATATCAATAACCTCAGATATGCAGATGATACCACCCTTATGGCAGAAAGTGAATACGAACTAAAGAGCCTCTTGATGAAAGTGAAAGAGGAGAGTGAAAAAGTTGGCTTACAGCTCAACATTCAGAAAATTAAGATCATGGCATCTGGTCCCATCACTTCCTGGCAAATAGATGGGGAAACAGTGGAAACAGTGGCTGACTTTGTTTTTTGGGGCTCCAAAATCACTGCAGATGGTGACTGCAGCCATGAAATTAAAAGATGCTTGCTCCTTCGAAGGAAAGTTATGACCAACCTAGACAGCATATTAAAAAGCAGAGACATTACTTTGTCAACAAAGGCCCATCTAGTCAAGGTTATGGTTTTTCCAGTGGTCATGTATGGATGTGAGAGTTGGACTATAAAGAAAGCTGAGTGCAGAAGAATTGATGCTTTTGGACTGCGATGTTGGAGAAGACTCTTGAGAGTCCCTTGGACTGCAAGGAGATCCAACCAGTCCATCCTAAAGGAGATCAGTCCTGGGGGTTCATTGGAAGGACTGATTTTGAAGCTGAAACTCCAACATTTTGGCCACCTGATGCGAAAAGCTGACTCATTGGAAAACACCCTGATGTTGGGAAAGATTGAGGGCGGGAGGAGAAGGGGACAACAGAGGATGAAATGGTTGGATGGCATCACCGACTCAATGGACATGAGTTTGGGTAAACTCTGGGAGTTGGTGATGGACAGGGAGGCCTGGCATGCTGTGGTTCATGGGGTCACAAAGAGTTGGACACGACTGAGGGACTGAACTGAACTGAAATAGTTTTATCAGCTTTCTACAATAAACAAAATTAGTTATCAATATTACAATGCTATATCATCATTTTGTTTACCCAAATTAACATCTATCATTCAGAAAAGGCTTTTTAAAAACTAAGACAAATCTTTCTTGAAAAAAACTCTCAGAAATTTTTCTTTTCAGATATTTCAAGGGTCTTTTCTATTCCCTTTACTTTTTTCAGCCTGGAATGATTCATAAACATTTTATTCATAAAGATGTGCAGCTGCTCCATTTGCTGAGTGAGCATCTGAATTTCCTACTGAAAATCGTCCTTTCTCAATAGCAAAAGCAAAAACACTTCCTGATACTTATCACTTATGTTTATAGGAACAAAATCCAACTTAATGTTCAGAGCCACAGAGTTTATCAATTGGCTAATATCAAAATCTAGATCTCTAAAAAGAAACAAATTTGAAAGAGTAACTCATCTGTCTGTCAATACTCTTATAGACATTCAAGATGGCTCATTTGCACCAATTTCCAAAATTCTCTCTTTCACAGCTGCCTTCATTGTTAGTATGGGGCAGCACTTGCTGAGAAGAGCAGACAACTGACTAAGGAATTTCTAATAGTGGGATTACATAGTTTTAGTTTTCCAGTGGAGTGAACAAGGAGGTGTATCTAATTCATATATTCATTTTTCCTTATGGATCAAATATTGATGACATTGATTCCAAATATTCTGCCCATCTTCTTGTCCTTTGGAGTAAAAAATGTCTCTTTCAAAGTTCTCAGCCAGGATAGCTTCACTTTTTTTTCCTTTTTTTATGGCTGCACCCCATGGCATGTGGGATCTTAGTTCCCTGACCAGGGATTGAACCTGCACCCCTGCATTGGAAGTGCTGAGTTCTAACCACTGGATCGTCAGGGAAGTCTCAAGGACAGCTTCATCTTTCCTAAATATACTGACATACATGTTAAACTTCCCATTTAGAATCTAATATGAAGACATCTATTTTTCTCCTTTTGAAATGTAAATACAGTCATAGTATGAAAACTCAGGACAAAAAAACCGACATAGAAAGAAAGACTTATGAGTCATCAAACTAGAATGCTAACAGGTTTTGAAATGATAATATTGGGAAATCATTTCTAGAATTCAGTAACTGAGCATAGAGAAGGAAAATTTTAAAGGCAATCAAAAAGATGAAAGTTAGAAGGAAGCAGGTTTTAGCTTTAAAAAAAATAAGAATTTTATTACAATTTGAGCTATCTGAAAATGTAATGGCTTCAGTGGGGGGGACAGTAAGTCCTTGTCACTATAAATGTAGAAATAGACATAGAGAAATACCTGTAAAGAATGTTGACTGAAAAAATGGTATATGAATTTAATATTGTTTACACTTCTAAGATTTTGTGTTTCTATGCTACACATAAAAAAAACTACAAGTTTGGGGTGACAATCACAGTTCATGATAGAGGTGAGTAGTAGAATACAAGACTTCTAAATCCTGACATAATGCTCTAAACCACAGCTTGATGTATGTCATGTAATTTAACGAAAATGTGCCAAAGAAGCACAACAGTTTTTGAAAAGAAACCATGTACTATATGTGCCACATAAGGAAAAGAAACCAAGCACTGTGTGGGCCACAACTATTAAGCCTGTGCCCTGGAGCCCAGGAGCCACAACTACTGAGCCCACGAGCCAAAACTACTGAAGCCTGTGTGCCCTAGAGCCTGTACTCTGCAACAAGAGAAGCCACCACAGTGAGAAACCCATGCTCTTTAACTACAAAATAGCTCCCCCACTTGCCGCAACTAGAGAAAAGCCCACGCAACAACCAAGACTCGGCATAGCCAAAATAAATAAATATACAATATAATAAAATGAGCTTTTAAAAAACCCTCAGGCAGTGAGAAACTGACTTTCTCAGGAATTGAACTAATAATTATTAACTGAAATAGAATATGGGGGAACAGTGGAAAGTGTCAGACTTTATTTTTAGGGCTCCGAAGTCACTGCAGATGGTGATTGCAGCCATGAAATTAAAAGACGCTTACTCCTTGGAAGGAAAGTTATGACCAACCTAGACAGCATATTCAAAAGCAGATATATTACTTTGCCAACAAAGGTCCATCTAGTCAAGGCTATGGTTTTTCCTGTGGTCATGTATGGATGTGAGAGTTGGACTGTGAAGAAAGCTGAGTGCCGAAGAATTGATGCTTTTGAACTGTGGTGTTGGAGAAGACTCTTGAGAGTCCCTTGGACTGCAAGGAGATCCAACCAGTCCATCCTAAAGGAGATCAGTCCTGGGTGTTCATTGGAAGGAATGATGCTAAAGCTGAAACTCCAATACTTTGGCCACCTTATGCGAAGAGTTGACTCATTGGAAAAGACCCTGATGCTCGGAGGGATTGGTGGCAGGAGAAGAAGGGGACGACAGAGGATGAGATGGCTGGATGGCATCACCAACTCAATGGACGTGAGTTTGAGTGAACTCTGGGAGATGGTGATGGACAGGGAGGCCTGGCGTGCTGCGATTCATGGGGTCGCAAAGAGTCGGACACGACTGAGCGACTGAACTGAACTGAAAATAGAATATAATATTTACCAAAAAATTGTTATTTACTGTTGATAACAATACTGCCCCCAAAACATAGTGACTTAAAACAACAAAAATGTATTATCTAACTGGATTTTGAGAGTGACCTACTTGAATGATCTGGTTCAGGGTCTCTTGTGATACTGCTGTCAAGTTATCATCTAGAGACACAAACATCTAAAGCCATGACTGGGGCCAGGAAAGGTCCATCTAGTCAAGGCTATGGTTTTTCCAGTGGTCATGTATGGATGTGAGAGTTGGACTGTGAAGAAAGCTGAGTGCTGAAGAATTGATGCTTCTATACGTGGTTCAAGCATATAATTGTTGGCAGGATGCTTCAGCTCTCCCCTGGCTGTTGGGAATAGAGATCAGTTTCTGGCGCATGGGCCTCTCCAAAGCACTACTTGATATGTCTTCATGATAGGGCTCAGCGGTAGAGAATCTGCCTGCAATGCATGAGATCCAGGAGAGGTGGGTTAGACCCCTGGGTTGGGAAGATTCCCCGTAGAAGGGCATGGCCACCCACTACAGTATCCTTGCCTGGAGAATCCCATGGACAGAGGAGCGCCGGGGTCCAGCCCCGGTGGATCCAGGGTGATTCGAAGGTGGGGACGGAGTCGGCGTCTTTGGAAAAATACATATTTAATCACAGATATAGAGAGATTGGAAATGGATAGTGCAGTAGGAAGATTAGTGGAGAAAAAGAGGCTGAATAACTTGGATTACGTGGAATAGCATCCATGCTCCAGATGGGAATTCGGGAGCAAGAAAGAAGCGACATGGGGGAATCAGTCTTTCCGGAAACTGATCCAATGTCTTTATTTTTGGGTTAGCTTATATACCTTTTGTTACACATAGGGATGAATATAGAGTCACGCAGGGGTCAGCAGTCCTGACCTTTATCAAAATCAGGTGCTTCACATAAATGTATAAAAAAAGGTACATCATCTTCTGGCCATGAGTGAGACCTGCTGACATTTTATGATCCTTTCTTTCTGATAACCAAAAAACTTATTTCTTCCAAGGGTGTTTTTTCTTAAACCAGGCACCACCCTCCAAATAAAGTTACATTCCTATAGGGTGAGGGTGTGGTGAATTACAATCAAGAAAGGAATTTATTTAACCCAAGGTTAACAAGATTAATCTTAAAGGTTAATACTTATTTCTCCTATATGCTTAAAGGTTAATACTTATTTCTTCCTATATGCTAGTTATATTCATCATAAGGGTAGGGAACATGGAGATTTAGCAGCAAACATCAGCCCAACAAATGAAAATCCTTTCACCAATGCTCCCCTTAAGATCTATTTAGTCTTAAGATATGATAAAGTTACATTCTTACATAGCAAGGACACAGTGATTTATAACAAAGTACAGTGATCTATTACAAAAGAGAAAATCCATTAACTCAAAAAGTCTAGTATTGCTAACATCAAAAACTACTATATTTCCTTTGCTATATTCCAAATACATTGATTAATATATTCCCAGGTGCCTAAGGATATGGAGGCCTGGCGGCAATCATTGACTCAACAAGAAGAAAAAGCCCTATGCTAATTAAGACTCAAAATACTCCAAAACTCTCTGTGCTATTTATGGTTGAGAGGTAGTAAACAATCATGTGGCAGGAGTATGGATAATCCTGTCACACAAGCTAGTCTGTTAGCAGAGAGGTTTGACCTGAGACATCCTTGTCCCACCCAGAGCAGGGAATTAGCAGCAATTATTGACACAACAAATGAAAAACCCTTCACCAATATAATTCCTAACCAACCCATTATACTAATAACTTCTAACTCGCCAAAAGAATTTGCCTTTAGTAAGTCGAAAACATCTCGTGCCTCTCAGATTGGGAGGCTATAAACAATCACATGTGGCCGGATTAACCTATACAGGTGGGCTAGATAACCTTCAGAGGAGTCCGTAAGCTGAAACACTCTTGTCACGCCCAAGAATTTTTATTGCCTTGGAGCTGCACGTTTATTCCTTCTCCGAGAGAAACGGTTATGGGGGAGAGCCCCCCGTAAAGTCAGAGGTGTAGGTGAGAGCATAAAACAGACTCTGGTTTTGGGGTTAGATGCTCGGGAACAGGGGGTTTCCTGAGGCTTGATCACGCCTTTGCGTATGCCAAGCCTCCTTCCTCAAGACCTTTGCCATGGGTGGAGTTCCTCACGCTGGCCCCGGGCAGAGGAGCCTGGTGAGCTACAGTCCATAGGGTCACAATGAGTTAGACACGACTGAAGTGACTGCATGATATGCATGCATGCATTGTATGGGCACATGGTTTACCAGAATGAATGAGCCAAGGGAGGGAGAAGGAGGAAGTCATGACGGATGCCTTTTATCACCTATTGACATGCCTCCCCTGCTGCCATATTCTACTTATTAGAAGCTAGTTACTAAATCCAGCCCACACTCAAGAAGAGGGGAATCAGCCACCAGGCTTTCCAGGGAACAGTATCAGTGAATTTGTGGTCTTATTTTAAAACCACCACAGGAATTCTGTTTGGGTTTTTCACCTAAAACAATATATTTAAAAATTACATACCCCTGCACTGGGGATACAAAGAAAAATAACAAAGGCAAAAATGTGATAGAACTTACCTCCTACAATGGAAAGAAAGACAGTAAATAGGCATAAAAATTAATAAAATAGTCTTAGTGATAAGTGCCATAGATAGGAAAGAATAATGTAACAGTGTTCAGGCAAGGTAAATGAGGAAGTAATTTTTGATGGTGTCATTAGATAGGCCTCCTATGGATATATTAAAATAACTGAGATCATACAATACATTGCTAGAAAATATGACTTTACCATCTAATAAGGCTAGGGCTGCTAACAAAATTCCATAGATTGGATGGCTTAAACAATGAACATTTATTTCTTACAGTTCTGGAGACTGGGAAGTCCAAGATCAAGGTATCAGCCAATTCAGTCCCTGGTTAGCCCCCACTTCCTTTCTTGTAGTGTCCACACATGGCAAAGAGAACAGCTCAAGTTTCCTTTCTTCTTCCTTTAAGAACAATAATCCCAACATGGGATTTCTGTTTCTATAGCTATGGCCAGTGTGAACATTTAGATCAAAAGATTTTAATTATCTCTCTAACAAATGGGCCATTCTCAGTCTTCATTTTATTTGACCCATCTGTAACTTTTGACATACCCCTTCTTCTACAAAACACTTTCTTTACTTGTCTTCTAAGGCTGAATCCTCACCTGGTTTTCTTCCTAACACAATGAACTAGGCTTTTCAATCTTCTTTCCAGGCTCCTTGTCATCTCTTTGAATTTCAGATATTGAAGTATCATAAAGGATCAGTTCTTGGTCCTCTCTTTACCGACACCCATTCCCTTGGTCAGATAACATTTACTCTTTCTCTTAGTCATCACTGCATGGATGACTAAGAGTCATTGAAATATATCTAAAGCTGAATTAATTATCTTAACCCCAAAACCTTGTACTTCCACAGTGTTACCTAATAGATTTCAACTCAATAAATGGCAACACCATCTTTCCAGTTGCTCAAACCAAATCCTCACTTTTTCTTATGTCCAACTTTCTCTCCTCTCAGATTTTTGTTCAAATCAGATCCTGCCTTCCACCACCATTTCCTATCCTCTTAATTTACCTATTTTTTTTTAATAGCATGTCTTGGGTGGTGGTCAAGTGGTTAGGACTCGTGCTTTCTATGCTGGGACCTGGGTTCAATCCCTGGCTGGCGAGCTATGACTCTATAAGCCTTGCAGCATAGCCAAAACAAAGAAAATAGCATCTCCCAACATTCAAAATTAGAATATATATTATATATATATATATTTTTTTTTGTTGTTGTTGTTCAGTTGATCATGAACCTTCCCTCAATGTTCAGATGGTAAAGAATCTGCCTGCAATGTGGGAGACCCAGGTTTGATCCCTGGGTCAGGAAGATCTCTTGGAGAAGGGCATGGCAACCCACTCCAGTATTTTTGCCTGGAGAATTCCATGGATAGAGGAGCTTGGCAGGCTACAGTCCGTGGAGTTGTAAAGAGTCTGAAGCAACTGAGTAACTAACACTTTCACTTTCTCTCTTCAATTGATCATTGTCTCATCAGGATATTAGCTGAAGTTAGAAACTTAGCTGGTTCACTATGGTACCTCCAGCAGTTCGAGGAGTGTTTTTGGTTGTTGTTGGCATAGTGGTCACTATATAATTATTTTCTCAATAAATGGATGAACTGTACAGGTCATATATAATGGAAATCAGTCCAATGAGGTGGCAAAGGCAGATAAAGCATCCAGGGTTGGGGCCTAGCCTAGGCACAAATATGTAGCTTTAGGCAACTTATTCTTCAAACTCTTTTGTCATCTGTAAAGTGGGACTTATGTCATATTCTTCATAAAACAAGACACTTGGAAAGGTTACAATCTACTTCATTTTACAATACACAAAAGTTTCACTACCTGCAACTTCTAGGAACATTTGCTTCAATTCTCCTCTTTATTTCACCTGCTCAAGTATAAAATGACTTGCACTTAGATTTTCAGAGGCTCTTAGGTTGTATTTCCAAAATGTCTGCTTAGACTTACTTTTGAGAATAGTAAAGACTATTACCAGGGTGGGGGGAAATTGCCTAATTCCATTGTAGTGATGGTTGCAGAACTCTATAAATATGTTAAAAATCATTGCACTGTTTACTTAAAACTGGTTCATTTCATAGTATGTAAACTACATCTCAATAAAACGGTTAATAAGAGATTCTCTAATTCCATATTTGTGGCCCTTGCATTGTTTTTGGGCTCCAAAATCACTGCAGATGGTGACTGCAGCCATGAAATTTAAATACACTTGCTCCTTGGAAGAAAAGTTATGACCAAACTAGACAGCATATTAAAAAGCAGAGACATTACTTTGCCAACAAATGTCCGTCTAGTCTAAGCTATGGTTTTTCCAGTAGTCATGTATGGATGTAAGAGTTGGACTATAAAGAAAGCTGAGTGCCAAAGAATTGATGCTTTTGAACTGTGGTGTTGGAGACTCTTGAGAGTCCCTCCGACTACAAGGAGATCAAACCAGTCAATCCTAAAGAAAATCAGTCCTGAATATTCATTGGAAGCACTGATGCTGAAGCTGAAACTCCAATACTCTGGCCACCTGACATGAAGAATTGACTAACTGGAAAAGACCCTGATGCTGAGAAAGACTGAAGGAGGGAAGAGAAGGGGACAACAGAGGATGAGATGGTTGGATGGCATCACCTACTCCACAGTCATCAGTTTGAGTAAGCTCAGGGAGTTGGTGATGGACAAGGAAGGCCTGGCATGCTGTAGTCCATGGGGTCACAAAGAGTTGGACACAACTGAGTGACTGAACAATAACCAAAAGCTATCTACCAAAACCCCTAAACAAACAAAAATGAATAAAGTTCAATAGATGAGCCCTGCCATTGATTTACACCATCCTAAGAAATGGTCACAATAAACTGGAAAATTCTGAGAGATGGGAATACCAGACCACCTAACCTGCCTCTTGAGAAATCTGTATGCAGGTCAGGAAGCAACAGTTAGAACTGGACATAGAACAACAGACTGGTTCCAAATAGGAAAGGAGTATGTCAAGGCTGTATATTGTCACCCTGCTTATTTAACTTATATGCAGAGTACATCATGAGAAACGCTGGACTGGAAGAAACACAAGCTGGAATCAAGATTGCCGGGAGAAATATCAATAACCTGAGATATGCAGATGACACCACCCTTATGGCAGAAAGTGAAGAGGAGCTAAAAAGCCTCTTGATGAAAGTGAGAGCAGAGCGAAAAAGCTGGCTTAAAGCTCAACATTCAGAAAACGAGGATCATAGCATCCGGTCCCATCACTTCGTGGGAAATAGATGGGGAAACAGTGGAAACAGTGTCAGACTTTATTTTCTGGGGCTCCAAAATCACTGCAGATGGTGACTGCAGCCATGAAATTAAAAGACGCTTACTCCTTGGAAGAAAAGTTATGACCAACCTAGACAGTATATTCAAAAGCAGAGACATTATTTTGCCGACTAAGTTCTGTCTAGTCAAGGCTATGGTTTTTCCTGTGGTCATGTATGGATGTGAGAGTTGGACTGTGAAGAAGGCTGAGCGCCAAAGAATTGATGCTTTTGAACTGTGGTGTTGGAGAAGACTCTTGAGAGTCCCTTGGACTGCAAGGAGATCCAACCAGTCCATTCTGAAGGAGATCAGCCCTGGGATTTCTTTGGAAGGACTGATGCTAAAGCTGAAACTCCAATACTTTGGCCACCTCATGAGAAGAGTTGACTCATCGGAAAAGACTCTGATGCTGGGAGGGATTGGGGGCAGGCGGAGAAGGGGACGACAGAGGATGAGATGGCTGGATGGCATCACGGACTCGATGGACGTGAGTCTGAGTGAACTCCGGGAGATGGTGATGGACAGGGAGGCCTGGTGTGCTGCGATTCACGGGGTCGCAAAGAGTTGGACACGACTGAGCGACTGAAGTGAACTGAACTGAAGAAATGGTCTGTAAAAGAAACCCAGATATTTGGTGCAACATGATCAGAGTAACAGATAAATTACATAACTGTATCAAGGTAACCGTTTGTAATCTGAGCGCCCAAGAAACTAGCCAAGTTCCTCAAGCAGAGACAGCACTCAACGGACTCAACTTGCAGGACCGGTGCACTGCTCCCCAGTCCTCCAGCCCTGCTATCTATGCAAACGCCCAATCTCACTTCTCCAGAGAGTGGACGCCTACGAAGAAGTGTCCGCCCTCGTTGGTCACGTGGCATCTAACCCCAGATCTGCGTGGGGGATAGGACAAAACCGAGACTTGCAAAGCTGACCACCTGACTGGCCAACCTGGGGTTAACTAGAACCCTGACGGAAATCACGCAGCGTTCCAGCTCCGCCGGCGGGCAACAGCGGGCTGGGCTTCAACCCTGGCCAAGTATCAGACTCTCTCAACAGTCAGAGGCACGACCCAGACCCTCCGATTCAGTATCGGGCTGGGGACCCCGACACCAGTCTGAGGGTGCCGGGACCCGAGAACGCTGGACACAGCCCCACACTCTGAAGCTCCCCACGAGAGAGCCTGGCCAGAACCCTCCAGGAAAAGACCTGCGCCCGCAGCCCGCGTTGCCCTCCCGTGCCGGCCAGACGGCTCTCCAGCGAGCCCGCTCCTCGACCCCGCCCCCTGCCCCGCCACCTACCCGCTGGATTCTAGGCTGATTCCCAGTTCAACTGGTTCCCCGCCTACACAAAGGTGCGATTTGGAATGGTCTTTCCACCAGCCAATCATTTCCTTCAGCCAGTCATCATCAGCTCCGTATCTCCCCCGCCCTCTTTTCTCTTTCACAGAGAAATAACCACAAAAACAAATACTTCCGGCGTTCCAGCCGCTGAGGAATGCGCAGGCGCGGTAGTGGAATGGACGGTTCCAAAGGAGATCCAACCAGTCCATCCTAAAGGAAATCAGTCCTGAATATTAAACTCCAATACTTTGGCCACCTGATGCGAAGAACTGACTCATTTGAAAAGACCCTGATGCTGGGGAAGATTGAAGGCGGGAGGAGAAGGGGGGACGACAGAGGATGAAATGGTTGGATGGCATCACCGACTCAATGGACATGAGTTTGAGGAAGCTCCGGGAGTTGGTGACGGACAGGGAGGCCTGGCGTGCTGCAGTCCATAGGGTCGCAAAGAGCTGGACATGACTGAGCGACTGAACTGAACTGAACGCATTGGAGAGGGAGTTTGGCTACGTTCCCCAGTGGAATCTTGAGTAGAAATGCTGCACTGGAAGGTGAAGTCGCCTCTGCAGCTGCACTTGTCGCTAGGGTGTGTTGGAGCGCTGCAAAGGCTCAGAGTAGGGACTGCTGCTGCTGCTGCTGCTGCTAAATCGCTTCAGTCGTGTCCGACTCTGTGCGACCCCATAGACGGAAGCCCACCAGGCTCCCCCATCCCTGGGATTCTCCAGGCAAGAACACTGGAGTGGGTTGCCATTTCCTTCTCCAATGCATGAAAGTGAAAAGTGAAAGGAAAGTCGCTCAGTCGTGTCCGACTCTTAGCGACCCCATGGACTGCAGCCTACCAGGCTCCTCCATCCATGGAATTTTCCAGGCAAGAGTACTGGAGTGAGGTGCCATTGCCTTCTCCGCAGAGTCGGGAAGGGGCACTAAAAGCCCTTCTGGGAAGAGGACAACAGGCGCCTTGCAGTGAGGAAGTTTCCTCCGGCAGTAAGTGCCTGGTGGCTGTACCTGCTGGCTCTTATACTTATGTGGCCACAAGCTCCGTTAAACTGGCCCAAAAGTGTTTCTGCCACGATCGGGGATGCCCGGAATCTGGAGCTGAACTCACAAATCAGCTGGCCTTAAAACAGGGATTTTATTCTGGATTGACCAGATGGACCTAATGCAATCAAAAGAATCCTTAAGAGAGGAGGAGGGAGGCAGAAGGAGAATAAGAGAAATAGTAGTGTTAGAAAGACTTGGCAAACCTCAAGACCCTGGCTTTGAAGAGAGAAGGCAATGAGCATAGCCTGTGGGATTCTTCTAGAATCTGGGGAAGATAAGGAAATGGATTCTCTCCCCTCCCCAGAAAGAACATAGCTCTGAGACCTCCAGAAATGTAGAATAATAAACATTTGATTCAGCCACAAAGTCTGTGATAATTTAACTGCAGCAGTAGGAAACTGATACACTGCCAAACTTTTCCAAAGTAGTTTTACCAATTCATACACTTAAACAACTTTGAAAACACGTCCATATTTTACCCCACACCACATGCACTGAACTGGAATCTCCAGATAGGTCCAGAAAATGTATTATTTTAAATTAGATAATTTTGCTGCATCTTGAAGGTTGAAAATTATTTGTCTAAATCCTTAAGTCTAAATTCATTTCTCGTTAAAGAACAGAGCGGCAGCAATTTGGTCACAAGATAAAAGCAGTTCTAGAAAAGACTTGTTCCAGGTACTGGAAGGGTTCCTCTCCCTCCTCCGCTCAGAGCTAATATAGCTGACCTTATACAGTGCTCTGTGGTTCAAGTTTCTATTAACACAATTCATAAAGGAGCCTTAAGACTAAGGACTCTGTACTTAAAGATGAATTTTCTTTAACATGCTTATGAACTGACTCTTTGAGACTGCCAGACCTTGCCACTGTTCACATTCATGGAGAACTTGACCCTGGAGCTGGTAGTACTCGCAGTTTCTCGGAAAGGAGGAGCTGGACGAAGGGGTCCGGCAGCTTGTCAGGCTCATGGGGTTGTGCTATCCTTCCAGCTCTTAGAAGCTGAGGCTGGAGCAGTCACCCGACAGACCTGCCGACCACTGACCCTGGGAGAATCCTGAACAAGAAGGTGGTTTTCTTAGAGCTTGGGCAGGTTGGGCTGTAGGTGGAGGCTCTGTACAGGGTGTCCCTACCTTTCCTTAAGGATATTCTTCAGAAAAAAAGTACATTGCCTCCAGGGATCCTGGAATCACCTTACTTGGTAGTGATACCACCAACTGCTGCTCCCCATTTGGCGACAAATTCAAAAGTCCTCAGAAGCCCTGGGCAGTTTTTATTAAAAATATATGTCATCAAAAGGAATGAAGAGTGAGCCAGTGTTCAAACTATAAGCTAGTAGGAGCTAATAGTTCAAGTACTTTCCTGACAAGTGTCAAATGTCAGTTTCCCTTTAAAATTTTAAACACTCCGTGGAATGCTGAGATCTTGTGGTACTCCAGAGTGCCTTGGCACACATTTGAGAACCATGGATGTGAGCATTTTAGAAGTTCACTCATCTTTTCCTTGAATGAGTATTCAAGAGAATCATTTTCTTCCAAAACTACTATAAGGTCCAGTGTAATGTCACTTCTTCCACCCTGAAGATCCCTCTAAAACTAAGCTCCACAGATCTTTTCAAATGACAACAGCAGGCACTGGGTGTCTACAGGCCTGTCCAGATTCTGACCTGTTCCTACAGAGGACATCTTGGATAAATCTAAAACTATCTTGTAAGATGAACAGTTTCCTGTTCTAAGTAAAATTTAGAAATAATATATATTAAAACATCATTAACTTAGAGATCTATCTACAATTAGGAAAACACTGGCAGACACTATTAACTAAGAAAAATAAACAATATAGTCTTGCACATTATTAATAATTCTTAATGAGTTTCCTACCTTTCAACATTTCATATCTGATTTTCAAACTCTCAGTTAATCAAATAGATAAAATAGATTCAGATTATAGACTGTAACTTTACCTAGATTCATAAAGGGGCAGAGCCCAAAAAACCATTCATTCTAGACACAAGCCATTAATGTAGATATGAATATTCTAACTAAGGGTTAATTCTGCTTAAAATACAGTTAATAAATATAATTAGACACTATACATTATAATAACAATCCAGACTAGACCACAAATAAATGTACAGAACATGATTGCAACAAAGAAAAGTGAATTGCCAAATATCAAAGGAGAGAACAGATTTAACCGAGAAGTTTCAAATGCATTTTATTCATAATGTAACCATATTCAAGATGCTAGAGGAAATGTCCATATTTGTGAGTTATTGTTGGCAGAAATTCTTTATTCATTATCCTGTCCCGTCTCACACTCAGAAGCCATCTTTGATTTGTCAGATGCTTCATATACTTGTATAATAAGCCTTAGGTGATTGATGATTTTCTTGTCTGCTGTTTTCATGTTAAAGCCCAACATCTTCATAATAGTTTCTCGAAAGTCAACAAGCTACAAAGAACCAACCCCCACCCCCCAAAATCAAGATATGTCATGAGTTTTGATCACCTTACTATGTACAATGAAACATTAAGAAATTTAGTTTTATTAAACATTTCTTTATGAAGTATAACATATTCTACATTCAAATGTATTTTTAAACTAAAAAAAACTCTTTTATAAGAAATCTAAACTTACTTTTGTATTTTAAGATTTGTTTTTAGTTTTACAATTTTATAGGATAAACTTAATTTTATTGCTGCTTTTTTTTCATCTGTGAGGTAATTATTTTGGGGGCTTCTGATTTGCTGTAGGTAATAGAGTCCCTGAAGTACATATCTCTCCGCCCTTTCTCTATAGTGATCAACAGGAGAGCAGATAAAATCATCCATAAATCATGCCTAAAGCACAAGTAGAGACTACCACAGACTTCATTCTGCATATAAATGGGGAAAGAAATATTCTAAACCAACAAAGGCTAGTTCAGAACCCAAGCTGGAGTATGCAGCTAGTTTCCTCCGGTGTCCCAGATACGGGACAATTCACAAAGGAGGAAATACTAAAAACAAGTCTGAGAACTGGTGGATCAGAGCACCGGTGTCTGTGGAAGGAAAAGAAAGGTGCATGAAAGTATATGAGAGCAGAAAAGGCAGCTCTAGAGGGCAAGGTTTCTGAGGAGGCTTAGTGATAAAGGAAAAGGAAAAAGCAAGCCCTGGAAATTAGGGACTTATATAAACAAGAGAGTACTGCAGAAACAGACATCACATAAACCCCACCCCAAAATAAAAGGCTTGACTTCCTAAGTAAACTTTAAGAAGCTGCATTCACCACGTCAACAGAAGAGGGTGGTATTGAGTTAAGAAACCTAGTATGTAAACCCTGCCCCCTAAGTACCCTAAAGTAGAAACACCTGAAATTGAGAAGGCAAGGCAATTAAAGGGATTTTAAAGTGAATAGATAAACGGCAAATATGCATTCAAAATTGTGATGAGAAGAAAACAGAAAAGCACTAACATCCAAACTGTTCAGGGCTCTTAAGACCCTTTCTTGAGATTCTCTCTCCTGTCACAGAAACTCTAACCCTGTGGCTCTCAGTCAGACAGAAGCTGACTGACAGATGCCAAGAAGAAATGGTGACAAAGACCTTATATTGAAGATTCCAGGTGCTGATCTATAGCCCAGGTGCATCTCTGCCTTCTCGGAGCTCTGGTTGTTTAATTCTGATTCCACAAGGCAATCAATTTTCTTTTGTCTAAGTTAGGGTAGTCTAAATTGAGGTGGGTGTTTATCACTTCAACTTAAAGAATTTTAATATAGTATTCAAAGAAAACAAACCTCTTCTTGTTTTCCTGGTACTTCTTCAAGTGTGCTCTTTGCTGTGCTGAGCTCAGGAGCGGCAGTTTCTAACATTTGATGGATCTTCTTTTTATCCCATCTTGCTTCTTGCCCATCAGAGTCTACTGTAGTTTTCAGGTCTGTTTCCATAGCTGCCTTCCCTTTCATTGCTTCAACTTTTGTTAGAGATTCCCTGAGCTTCTCAACTGTTTTGTCCTATGAGGGTAGAGGTTGTGGGAAAGGGAGAAGATTACGATTAGATCTCAGAATTCTAAGTAACAGGCGGGCCTGATGCGTGGTAACGCATGCTTTTTTGCTTTCTTCCTCTCTCTTTCTTTTTTTCTTTCTTTTTCTTTTACGAGCTGGATATGTAGAAAAAGAAAATTCCACAGTTTATGAATTAAGAGGACATTTCTCCACTATGTCCATCAATAACCAATAGTTAATGAGAACTTTTATTAACTAGGCATTTGGGATTTAAAGAGGTTTAACACACATTCCATGTCCCCAAGAGTCTTAGTTTGTGGTAATCAAGCACAGAAATAGAGAATAACTGGATACAGTAAGATTAAATATTCTTGATAAACTGGCAAAAAAAAAGTTGATCAGTAAGTGTCTAGTGCATCTTTGGTTTCAGGCATAAAATGTACTTTCGAAATACTACGACAGAAGCTTGATGTCGTGAAGATCCAAAGATACTCTGATTCTTAAGATGAGTGGTGGATTTACAACATCTAACTTTATTATCCTATATGTTTAATATTATATATATTATTTTACGGGTGTAAAATAATTTTTAAAGTTCAATGAAAAACATACAGCAAAAACAGTAACAGAACAAAACTTAAGTGAATTTTTGAAAGCCTCATGTCCTTTACTTACTTTAAGGACGTTTACTCTTGTCAGTTGAGTTTTCATATTTTTGTTTGACAATTTCAAGTCACTGAGCTGTTTCTGAAGTCTCTGAATTTTCTCCTCTAATCTTTGAGTTGTAACAGTCTGAAAATTCTGCTGAATATCCAGTAATGTTTCTTGCTTGTTGTCTTTCTCTAGCTGCTTGAATGTTTTGCCATGTTCATCCACCTGGGAAATCTTAGATTGAGAGTTTTCCTTTACAGAAATCAACAGTATTGAAAAAAAGAAGCTATGCTTTAAATGGTATTCCACGCTAGCATACCAGATCTACTGATAAATTATAGACTTAATTCTTATATAAATAAGATAGTTTTCATATTATAATATGCATTATAATAATTCAGAAAATAAAATGTGACAGTGAAGGTGATGGCTCAGTGCTAACAAGGGTACAGTTAAGCAGACAATTTATAAACACCATGTGAGAGCATGTATTAGTTCAACTTTTCTAATAAGGTATGATTAGGAAATAATAAAATATTTAGATAAAGATTCAAGCAAAAAGATATCCTCTACAACATTATTTATAACATGAAGAAATACAAATGTCAAAAAATAATTAAATTACATGTGATTAATTAATACATTTCATATATTAAGAATTAATATATTTCTTTTGGTTTTTTTTTTCCTTAATATATACATTTTATTGAAGTTACAGTTGACCTACTGTATTTCAGGTGCACAGTAAGGTGATTCAGCTATACATATACACATATATTATTTTTCAGATTATTTTCCATTATAGGTTATTATAAGATATTGACTACTGTTTCCTGTGCTATACAGTGAACCTTCGTTGCCTGTTACATATCAATTTTTTTAAAATTAGAAATCTAGGATTCCATTCAGATTAATACATTTCTTATAAATCAAGTTTTCAAAAATACTTACTAAGAGAAAATGCTAATGATATAGGTAAATGAAAGAAGCAGGATGAAGAAAAATTATGCCTATCTCTGCTGCTGCTGCTGCCGCTAAGTCACTTCAGTCGTGTCCAACTCTGCGACCCCATAGACAGCAGCCCACCAGGCTCCGCCATCCCTGGGATTCTCCAGGCAAGAACACTGGAGTGGGTTGCCATTTCCTTCTCCAATGCATGGGAGAAAAGTAAAAGTGAAGTTGCTCAGTTGTATCCGACTCTTCACGACCCCATGGACTGCAGCCCACCAGGCTCCTCCTTCCATGGGATTTTCCAGGCAAGAGTACTCGAGTGGGGTGCCATTGCCTTCTCCGATGCCTATTTCAGTTATGTTAAAATATTTATGAAAAATAGTCATAGTAAAATATACCTATATGTTAACACTGGTTATCTCAAAGTGGTAGAATTAGTGGCTACTTTAACCGTATCCTTTCTACTATTTTGTACTTTATAAAGTTGCTACCAGAAAAGAGAGACAGAGAGGTGCAAATTTAATAAAGATTCCACACATTTTCATTATACATTAATAAAATATATTTAAAAGAATCACTAGTTCTTCCAATAAGAAAATAGATACTCCAGGCAAGGCTGGTTAAAGAAGGAAAAGAGGACTGACCTGGTGGTCCAGTGGTTGAGAATCTGCCTGCCAATACAGGGGACACAGGTTTGATCCTTGGTCCTGGAGTATTCCACATGCATGGAGCAACTAAGCCCACAAGCCGCAACTACTGAGCCAGTGTGCTGAAACTACTAAGCCCACTTGCTCTAGAGCCCATGATATACAACAAGAGAAGCCACCTTAACAAGAGGCTTGTGCGGCACAACTAGAGAATAACCCCTGCCTGCTGCAACTAGAGAAAGCCTGCACCCAGCAATGAACACCCAGCACAGCCAAAAATAATAAATAAATAAATACATTTTTTAACTTTTAAAAAAGGAAGAGAAAATGAAAATACTATTAGGAAAGAGAAACATACAAAACTAATAAACACAGATTAATTTTATAATGAGAAAAAAGTTACTTAAAATGTTATTACAAATGTCTTAATCCATTAAAAAAATAAAACAAGTAACATATTATGGAATAAGAATGAGAATGGCACCATTTTTCTTAATAACACACTGGAAATCAGAAGACAATGGAGTAATGCCTTCAAATCTCTGTGTGAAATTAAAGTCTAAACCCAACTATCAACTGATCCTGAAGGTAAACAACAACAAAAAAGACCTTGTAATTTATTCAGAGAATTTTTTCCCTCCAAGATACCATTTCTTAGAAATCTATTAGAAGATGTGCCCCAGCAAAATAAAAAAGTAAATCAAAAGAAAGGAAGACAAAAGATTCAGTAAACAGTGCAACCTAACCAAGAGATTGGAGAAGAAAAGTCACAGGATTATAGCTGTGCCCAGGCCCACAAAGCAAACAGTCCAGACTGATGCAAGAGAATTAAGGAGTCTGGATGAGAAAGAATGGGAGATTTTTGTAGATTATAAGATCATCTGACATAGTATTGGGGAAAATTTAATAAGTGAATGTTGAAAATTATACATATGGAAATACAGGAAAACTATTAACTCTAGGAAAAATAACACACATTACTACAAGAAAGGAAATGTCACAAGAGTTTAATACTGGGCATTTTGTAAACATTATTTAGTGTCATAGTGAAGCAAATGCTGATTATGGCTTTAGCTAAAAATACTGATATAGCTGTACTGGGACGATAGAAGGTGGAGGGGGAAAGAGATAAACCTTCATCTATCATATAATAGGAAGTCAACAGATAATGTCTAAAACAAATAACTCAGGATATAGCAATATAAGGGCTTCCCTGATAACTCAGCTGTTAAGAATCCACCTGTAAGGCAGGAGATCCTGGTTCAATTCCTGCGTTGGGAAGATCCCCTGGAGGAGAGCATGACAACCCACCCCAGTATTCTTGCCTGGAGAATCCGCGTGTATTGAGGAACCTGGCAGGCTACAGTCCTTGGGGTTGCAAAGAGTTGGACATGACTGAGCACTGAGTAAGCACAGCACAGCACACACCAATATAAGCAAATTATTTAAGAAAATGGAGTTTACTACCAGAAGCAATAGCTAAAATGGTTAAAAGTAGTTCCCTCTGGGAAACAGGATAGGTGGAAGTACAGATGTGGGCTGCTGCTTTTCAATAGGAGACTCGTGGTATATTTAATTTTTTTTAATATATGTATGCATAATACATATATATATATATATAAGTATAAAAGATAAAAACATTCTCCTAAATAACTGCAGCTCAAAGAAGAAATGACAATTAATAGAAAAATTATAAACATTTATAAAATGCAGTGAAAGAACTTTATATAAAAACATACTGAACAACTTACAGAGGAATATTTACAGCCTTTGCTGTTTTTATGAATTAAAACAAGGGAATCCCCCCTGAAAACAAGCATATTTACATAAGGAAAAATAGAAACAAGGGGTATAGATTTAATAAAGATACCATATATTTTCATTATGTATACATCAAAACTAAACTGGTAAAGCGTATATAAAAAAGAATCATTAGTTCTTTGGAAAGATAAAATAGATGTCCCAGGCATGTCTGGTTAAGGAGGAAAGAGAGAAAGTAAAAACACACAATATTAGAAAGGAGAAACATACAGAATGCGTAGATAGAAAACATGAAAAGAATTCTAAACACTACTTTGTAACTCAGTGGCAATAAGTTGAAAACCTAAAAGAAACACATTGTTTCCTATGAAACAATATAATATTCAACTGTGTCAAGAAAACCCTAGAACTCTAGTAAATTATTGGACTTAATAAGTAAATTCAATAAGGTGGTGCATGCGTGCATGTGTGAGCTCAGCTGTGCAGTCGTGTCCAACTCTTTGCGACCCATAGACTGTAGCCCTCCAGGCTCCTCTGTCCATGGGATTCTCCAGGCAAGAATACTGGAGTGGGTTGCCATTTCCTTCTCCGGGGGATCTTCCTGACCCAGGGACTGAACCCAGGTCTCCCGCATTGCAGGTAGATTCTTTACATCTGAGTCACCAGGGAAGCCATTAAACTTTTACATACTGAGGAAACTTCCTGGTGGTCAGTGGATGGGACTCAGCACTCTCGCTGCCAGGGCCCTGGATTTGATCGGTGCTCAGGGAACAAAAATCCTGAAAGCTATGTGGTGCGACCAAAAGAAAAAAAAATACGCATACACTGTATTGAACTCATACATTAATTGAACACATTTAGAACTCAATCCCATAGAGAGAGGGGGCTTCCCAGGTGGCGCTAGCGGTAAAGGATATGTCTGCCAATGCACTAGATGCAAAGAGATGCGGGTTCAATTCCTGGGTCGAGAAGATCCCCTGGACTAGGAAACAGCAACCCACTCCAGGATTCCTGCTGGAAAATTCCATGGACAGAGGGGCCAGGTGGGCTACAGTCCCTGGGGTAGCCAAGTAGAACACAATGAAGTGAGCGCACACACACCCACCGTAGAGGGAGAAAGCACTGGTGTGGAAATACATACGTATGAACAGACTTATTTCAGCATTATTTGTAGTGGCATAAAAAGTACGAATAAGAGAATGACCATCAATAGTTCTTAATAGGGAACTGGTTAAATAAGTTATATATATCGTATGGAATATTATGCAACTGTAAAGGAAGAAGTTAAACCTGTATCTTTTGATCTAAGGAAAGACCATGAAGTACTTATCAAGTACGATGAGTATTTTGACTAGTACAGTCCCAATTTTGTAAAAATGTCAACATTTACATATATGTATAGACTCATATATTTCCATAATCACTGCAATAGTTATAGAAGATATAGACACACTGGTTACTGAGGTGAAATAGGCAGAAAGAAGGTTAGAGAAGATTATCATTGTTTTCATCAAATCTTTTAGCATGGTTTCAAGGGTTGTGGAAAGCATGTGCTGTTTATATGTTCTTAAATTTTAACATAATATATTTTACAATTTTTATGTGGAAATGAGTCGTTGTCAACTACATTTTCAAGAGCAGAGGTAGAAGCTGGATTCATCTTTGTGCTCTGGAGTGCATTGCCAATACCACTTAACCAAGTGCCGGAAGGTTTTAAAAACTGAGTGATCAAACTATATGGGATCAATGAATGAATGAATGGATGGAATGACAGACTCAATAGTGAGTGAGTGAATTTATACTCTGGGGCACAGCAGGTATAGAAATAGTATAGCATGGGTATGGGTATTACAAGCAGTTCTGTGAAGAGGTAGTGAAATAGAATCAAAATCTCCTGAAAAACATCCTACCTATTCCCATTCCACTTTTAGGATTGACTTTATAGATGCAGAGAAGCAAAAAATAGAAAAGGAAATGGTCTATAAGGTAATTATTGAGGAATTTCACCAACAGCCCCTTCCCTGACACAGTAGCTAAAATTCCATCTTTGGAGAGTCATTTCTTCGAATTCATTTCCCTCTAATCTTTTCAAAAAAGTATACTAAGAAGTACATTGTTTATTAATGTATATGGAATCTAGAAAAATAGTACTGATACACCTCTTTACAGAGAAGAAATGGAGATGCAGATGTAGAGAGTCGACTGGTGGGCACGGTGGAGAAGGAGAGGGTAGGACAAGCTGAGAAAGTAGCACTGACATATATACACTACCCTGTGTAAAACAGGTAACTAGCAGGAAGCTGCAGAGAAGGCAATGGCAACCCACTCCAGTACTTTTGCCTGGAAAATCCCATGGGTGGAGGAGCCTGGTAGGCTGCAGTCCATGGGGTCGCAAAGACAGAGCGACTTCACTTTCCCTTTTCACTTTCATGCATTGGAGAAGGAAATGGCAACCCACTCCAGTGTTCTTGCCTGGAGAATCCCAGGGACGGGGGAGCCTGAGCTCCCCCTGGGCTGCCGTCTATGGGGTCGCACAGAGTCGGACACGACTGAAGCGACTTAGCAGCAGCAGCAGCAGCAGCAGGAGGAGAAAGGGATGACAGAGAAGGATATGGCTGGATGGCATCACCAGCTCAACGGACGTGAGTCTGAGTAAACTCGGGGAGTTGGTGATGGACAGGGAGGCCTGGCATGCTGCAGTCCATGGGGTCGCAAAGAGTTGGACACGACTGAGCAACTGAACTGAACTGAACACTAAGTTACTAAATAGATGAATGGGGAAGATGTTTAAGAAGACTCAACATGTATAAGCTGGTTTTAAAAAAAAGAAACAAAGGTTTGATATACAAAAATAAGACATTTTAGTGAATACTGAGAAATAAAATAGTATAATGAATTTTAAGAGAGAAAGTGTAAAAAGGTTGTAACTGTACAATAAGCATACTACCATGCAGCTAACTGCACTTACTAACACACTGAATTTAAGCAATACCTATTTTCATTTGAATGTTAGGATGAAGAGTGATGAAATTTTACTACAATAATTTGAACATAACAGGAGATATATCTACTTGAACTTGCTGGATCAATCTTTTGATAGACTTGACCAGTAAATTCACACAAATGACTGACTTGATAATTTACTTCACTGCGCTGACTAAACTGACCAGTGTCTGGTCATGACAGAAGCATTATCCTTACCACACCACTATTTTTCAGCTAACATTCATTGAGCTTACACTGACCTGTACTAAGCATTTATTATGTATTAATCCATTTAATCCTTACAACCATTCTGTGGTACACAACCTATATCCCCCCAAACCCACTCCCACTCCTGCCAAAATTTACAAAACTGAGGCACAGAGAGCATAAATAACCTGCCTAAGAGCACACATTTGGTAATCGCAGAGCTGGAATTCATACCCGGCCCCTCTGCTCTTAAATCCACTCACTATGTTACCCCTATTGAGATAATGGACATCTTTGTCCCTCTTATCACTATAGTAATAAAAATAAAATCAGAGCCACAGGGTTTACCAAATCGACTAACGTGAAAATCCACATCTTAAAACTAATTTGAAAGAGGAACTCATCTGTCGATACACTTACAGACTTCCAAGATTGCTCATTTGCACCAGTCTCCAGAATGCTGTCTTTCACAGCTTCCCCTGTGGCTGGTGTGGGTTCAACACTGTTGCTGGGAAGAGCAGACAGTTGACTGAGGAATTTCTGATAGTGGGATCGCGCTGTTTTAGTTTCCCAGTTGTATGAACGTGGAGGTCTGTCTAACTCAGGTATTTGTTTCTCCTCACGGATCAAATCTTGTTGACACTTATCCCAAATTTTCTGTCCATCTTTTGGTCCTTCAGAGTGAAAAGTGTTGTCTCTCTCAAAATTTTTGACCAGGATAGCTTCATCCTTATCCTAAATATACGAACACATGTGTTAAACTTCTTATTTAGAATTTAATATCGAGACAGCTATTTCTGTCCTTTTGAAATATAAGTATAGTCATAATACAGAACTTGAGGAGAAAAGGCTTTCTATAGAAACAGAGTTACAGAGTTATAAGAGAGACAAGAGCATACTCATAAGAGTAAACTAGAACATCAAGAAGTATTAAAATACCTCTTGGGGGGCATGTGGGAAGGGCAAAAAAACTGATGTTATGGAGAAAGTATTTTGAGAACAAAGGAAGTTTAACTTAGACAAGTAGCTAACCAACTGCTCCAGTTTATGAAGGAGCTGTTTACAGAATATTGTGAGATAATAAATATAGAAAAGTGAAGTGAAAGTGAAGTCGCGTCTGACTCTTTGTGACCCCGTGGACTGTAGCCCGCCAGGCTCCTCTGTCCATGGGATTCTCCAGGCAAGAATACTGGAGTGGGTCGCCATTTCCTTCTTCAGGGGATCTTCCTGACCCAGGGATCGAACCCAGGTCTCCCGCGTTGCGGGCAGACGCTTTAACCTCTGAGCCACCAGAGCCCTTTAATAAATATAGAAGGAATGATAGAATATCACAGCTCAGCATTTGGTTCTCCTAACAAAATAACTGATTCAGGCAAGGATCATCAATGAATGCTAAGACTATTAAGTGAAAAGTTGGCAGGGAAATGGATATTTTCATAAAGACTTAATTATGATTATAGAACATCATTTAATAGTAACAGCTTTGATAATATAAGACCACAGATAAGTCACATTTCTTTCCCCCAACCTATCCCTTGTAAGCGCCCTGCTTTCATTGTAAACAGGAAAAAATAGAAGATAACGCAATACTGCTCCTTCACCCTACCTCTCCCAGGAAGATTCTGCCTTTATAAATTCTTCTTTTCACCTTCAATTCTGAAAACTGAGTAAATAAGTTTACTTTCTGGACTTTCTGTCATGTGAAACTTGAAGATAGAAGGGAAGCTAGAGTTGTTGAAGTAATGATGGGTTTGTCTCACTAAAAGC
Source organism: Budorcas taxicolor (assembly GCF_023091745.1). NCBI lineage: Eukaryota > Metazoa > Chordata > Mammalia > Artiodactyla > Bovidae > Budorcas > Budorcas taxicolor. The sequence goes on from NC_068919.1 coordinate 74,732,764, forward strand.
CCAGAAAGAAAGAAAAAAAGGTAGCAGAAAAAAAAAAAAGAGCAGTGGAAGAAAAGGTCAGAGCTACACAGACTGGTGTGGGAGAGTTTTTCAGAGATATGACAGAGAAGTGAAAAACATAGAAAGTGTTACTGTGAATTACTTGAAAGAGGTAATTAAAAATTGGAATTACTTTAAACTCTGAAAGTAGTTGCTGAATTTTTTAAGTGGAACCCCTCACATTAATTGGATCATGATGGACCTTATTTTACATTCAGAATATTATAAACCTGGAGAAGGGCATGGCAACCGACTCCAGTATTCTTGCCTCGAAAATTACACAGACAGAGGAGCCTTGCGGGCTACAGCCCATGGAGTTGCAGAGTTGGACATGACTGAAGCAACTTAGCACGCATATAATAAACAATTATAGTCTATGGATTTCAGAATAAACTTTTACCACTTCCTTGACAGTAATTCATCTCCCATCCTCCTTCAATATTCCTCCATAAAACTTCTACTCATCCTGCGAATTGCTATCTATTATGCAGCCATGAAATGAAAAGACGCTTACTCCTTGCAAGAAAAGTTATGACCAACCTAGATAGCATATTCAAAAGCAGAGACATTACTTTGCTAACAAAGGTCCGTCTAGTCAAGGCTATGGTTTTTCCAGTGGTCATGTATGGATGTGAGAGTTGGACTGTGAAGAAAGCTGAGCGCTGAAGAATTGATGCTTTTGAAGTGTGGTGTTGGAGAAGACTCTTGAGAGTCCCTTGGACTGCAAGGAGATCCAACCAGTCCATTCTGAAGGAGATCAGCCCTGGGATTTCTTTGGAAGGAATGATGCTAAAGCTGAAACTCCAGTACTTTGGCCACCTCATGCGAAGAGTTAACTCATTGGAAAAGACTCTGATGCTGGGAGGGATTGGGGGCAGGAGGAGAAGGGGATGAGAGAGGATGAGATGGCTGGATGGCATCACTGACTTGATGGACGTGAGTCTGAGTGAACTCCGGGAGTTTGTGATGGACAAGGAGGCCTGGCGTGCTGTGATTCATGGGGTTGCAAAGAGTCGGACACGACTGAGCGACTGAACTGAACTGAACTAAAGGGACCAGGCTAATCTCTTCCTTCTAAACCCAACTCATGCATACATCTAGATTTCAATATCCAGTGTGGATGATCCACCAGTTTGGTTTTGTGACCCTTGTGCCTCAGTTTCAATGACTTTCTTCTACACCCCTATTCAATCCTTATACCCAAATCCAAAACCCAGATTTTGTCAGTGGCAGGAACTACCCCATACCAGAAATTTAAAACTTCAATATTTCACTCTCTAACCACCACCTCCTCCCAATTCTCTCACAGATCCATTCCCTCTAACCTCCTCTTTAGTATCACAGAGACCTTCAGATCTGCCTTGCACTTTCTCTCCATACTCAGAAACGCTTTCAGTTCACCATGCTGTACTGCTTCCTTTTATCCTCCACAAGAAGAGGACCAACAAACCACTCAACATTTGGCAATTATCTCCTGGAATAACATAAAGTAACAAAAATCCTTTTTCTTCAAAAATCAATCAAAATTTGTTCTCACCTTTGTCATGAAACTATCCAAGGAATCTTCTTGTTCTTTCATACTCATATAAGGGGTGAATCTGTTAGCACCTGCTAACTTTTTCTCCAAAAGGTCTGCTTTTCGCTCTGCTCTTTTTCTTTCAATCAGATGTACTCTGTGTAAGATATTGGTAGGTAACAATATCATGAAACCAATTTTTCAAACTTGAAATAATAAGAAATAAATTAAAATAAATTAAATATGTGTACCAAGTAAAAATGTATTCCTATGAAAAGAGCTGTGCAAGTTCCTGGATTATTTCTAGGAAGAGATGAGAAAAGGCAGAGAAATGGAGAGAATGATTCCATGTTAAATCTGTAGTAGTTCCCCTGGGAGAAGTCAATTTTGAAACCACTCTTTTTCAAGAGGAAATTTAAGTATGAATATGTCTCTGCTACTATGATAATATTGTGATGATCAGGAGGTTCCACAAGGGTACAAATACCATGGGCCTGTATTTGCAAGTTCCACATCCATGGATTCAAGCAGCCATGGGTTGAAACTATTCAAAAAAATTTTTTTCAGAAAGTTCCAAAAAGCAAAACTTAAATTTGTCTTACACAAACAACCATTTACATAGGATTAGCTATTACAAGTAATCTAGAGTTGATTTAAAGTACACAAGAGATGTGCATAGGTTATGTGCACATACTGTACTATTTTATACAAGGGATTTAGTTAGCATGTGCAGATTTCGGTACTCTCAGGGGTCCTAGAACCATCCCCTGCAGACCCTGAGGCACAAGGGATGAAGGACAACTGTATTCCCATTTTAGTAACACCTGCATGGACTCTTCAACTGAATCCCTGAATAGAGTTTCAAGAAAGGTAAGGAATTAGAAATGGTACAATAGAAAACAGCATATGTAAAAACTTGTTTTATTATCAAATACAAACAACTAATTATTTGGTTCTTGTTTTGATTAACAATTGATAGGTTTGGTAATATTTTCTGCCTTGAAGCTAAGTTAAAGTTTCAGTCCACCTTCCATGTTTGTTATATTCTTTTCTATAGAAGATTTGCATCCTACAGAATTAGTGAATATGGGTCAGGTCAGAGAAAATATCTGAATTATCTAAGAGAAAATATAATTCCATAAAATTATATTGGAGACATGTAGGTCACACTCAAAAGGCCATTCCTTGTAATTATAGCCTTAGAATGTGAGTAGACACAGAATGAGATAGAAACAATACTTTAAAAAATACTTCCCACAAATTTTTGAAACCTGATGAAAAAAATCAATTGATAGATTGAGTAAATTCTGCAAATCCAAAGTAGGATAGATACAAAGCCGGCCACACCAAGACATATCATCATCAAATTTCTACCAATTAAAAGTCAGAGAAAAAGCATATATTACCTTCTAACATATAGCTATAAGACTGAACACTGGCTTTTCGAAGAGAAACTATGTAAGTCAGAAGATAACTGAAGAACACTTTAGAATGCAGAAAAAAAAATACTGGCAACCTAGAGTTCTATACTCAGTTAGAAAAAAAACAAACAAAACCCTTTCAGAAGGAAAAATGGAAAAATTCATCCCTAGAAGAACTGCATTAAGTTGCAGAAAAATTACAGGCAATTTTACAGGATAAAGGAAAATGATCCCTGGTGGCTACACAGAGCTGTAGAAAGGAATGAAGAGCACCAGGAGTGAGTGTGTGGGTCAATATAAATTAATACTGAAAATTAATATCTTATGAGATTTATAACATTTGGAAAAGTAAAATGTATCATAACAATAGTACAGGAGCATAAGATGGGTAAGTAGAGTTACATTGTTATAAGATTTCTATTTTCAGATAACATGACAGCACTAATCTAGACTTTCATTGTAATCACAAGGTCTAAGGTAAAAAGTTAATGACAACTTAAAAGATATTTAAAAATAACACAGGAGAAAAAGAGTAATAAAAACTTGATTAATCAAAAAGAAAGTGGTGGGCACCTCCCTGGTGGTCCAGTGGTTAAGAATCCACCTGCCAATTCAGGGGACACTGGTTCGACCTCTGGTCTGAGAAGATTCCATTTGCCATGGGGCAACTAAGCCTGTGTGGCACAACAATCGAGCCCATAAACCACAACTACTGATGCCCACACACCTACAACAAGAAAAGCCACCACAATGAGAAGCCCACACATCGCAACTAGAGAGTGACCTCTGCTCACTGCAATTAGAGTAAGCCTGCACACAGCAATGAAGAACCAGCCAGCCAAAAATGAATTAATAAATTAGTCAAAATGGATCAAAGATAAATTTTTAAGTATTAAAACAGTAACTATTAAAATAAAACATTTGTGTAAATCTTTGTGATACTAGATTAGGTTTCTTTGCTCTAACACCAAAGACACAAAATGACAAAAGAAAAAAAAGGTTTCAGCTTCATCAAAACTTTTTAGAAAACAGCCTGGAAGTCACTCAGAAGTAACATCAAAAAGTTAAACATAGAATTACTTTCAGTTCAGTTCAATTCAGTTCAGTCGCTCAGTCGTGTCTGACTCTTTGAGACCCTATGAACTGCAGCACACCAGGCCTCCCTGTCCATCACCAACTCCCGGAGTTCACTCAAACTCACGTCCATCAAGTACTTTACAACCCAGCAATTCTACTCCTAAGGCATTTAACTAAGAGAAATAAAACTTACAGTCATATAAGAATTCACACAACAATGTACATAGCAGCTCATTCATAAAGTCCCTTGCAAATCCATTCTGAAGGAGATCAGCCCTGGGATTTCTTTGGAAGGAATGATGCTAAAGCTGAAACTCCAGTACTTTGGCCACCTCATGCGAAGAGTTGACTCATTGGAAAAGACTCTGATGCTGGGAGGGATTAGGGGCAGGAGACGGGGATGAGAGAGGATGAGATGGCTGGATGGCATCACTGACTCGATGGACGTGAGTCTGAGTGAACTGCAGGATTTGGTGATGGACAAGGAGGCCTGGCGTGCTGCGATTCATGGGGTCGCTAAGAGTCAGACACGACTGAGCAACTGAACTGAACTGAACTTGCAAAGGAAGCAACCTAATGTTCATCAACTGATGAATGGACAAACAAAATGTGATATAACCTTATAATGGAATATTATTCAGCCATAAAAAAGTTAAGTACTGATTCAGGCTAAACATTGATGTATCTTGAAAACAGTGCTAAATTAAAGAAGTTAGACACAGAGGCCATACATTGTAACATTTCATTTATATAATGTCCAGAAAAGGCAAGCCCATAGAGAAAGACAGTAGACTGCTGGTTGTCAGAAACTGGAGAGAGTGGACTGGGGAGTAACTACTAGTAGACATGGATTTTTTTAGAGGTTGATGAAAGTGTTCTAGAATTAGAGCATGGTGATGTTTGTACAACCTTGTGAATATACTAAAAACTACTAGTATGCTGCAAAAGGGTGAATTTTAATAGAATGGAAATTATATCTCAATTGAAAATTTAATTTTGAGTCAGGCATGTTAAATTTTGTTAGATTTAAATTCTGTGATCAGTCAGGAATATGAAGTTCATATAATATTAGCAAGCTTACGAAAAATGAATGACATTTTTGAAAACAAACTAGAAAATTTCCTACCTTAGAAGATTTTCTAGTTCTGTAATTCTTTCAGTTAGATCCCAGTTGCCTCTTTCAAGACTCTGAATACTGGTGTTTTTCAAAGATTTAATTCTGGTTAGAGAAGCAATAAGTTCCTCTAAGTCCTTGATATCGTCTTTCAGGGACATTATCTGGAAAGACTGTTGCACATTATTTTCTTTGTAAGTTTCTAGCTCACTCTTCATCTCTTGCAATGAAGTTTCTTTTATGAAAAGTTTGTTTCGAAGATTTCTTAGCTAATGAGAAGAGGAAAGTGTTATTTTAAAGTCATTTATAATTTTGGTTTTAGAAAATCCATGATTTTAAATCATTATGAGCATTTAAGTTATACATTATACAATAAAATGAGGATTTTTGAATCTCCTAACATTAGATTCCAATATTAAATACACTTTAAAAATCTTATCAGGGCTTCCCTGGTGGGCTAGTGGTTAAGAATCTGTCTTGCAATGCAGGGGACATGGGTTTGATTCTTGGTCTGAGAAGATCCCTAAAATGCTGTGAGGCAACAAAGCCTGCGAGCCACAACTAGAGAAAGCCTGTGCACGGCAACAAAAGACCCAGCACCGGCGAAAATAAATAAATTAATTTTTAAAAATCATATCAAACTGACACAAAGGGTTTGGAATAAGTAATTTTATTCTCATCAGCATTAAACTTATGGTTCCCAAGGGGTAAGGAGGAGAGGGCTAAATTGGGAGACTGAATTTGACGTATACACACTACTATATAGAAAATAGGACTTTCCTAGTGGCTCAGACGATAAAGCATCTTGCTTACAATGCGGGAGATCTGGGTTCAATCCCTGGGTCAGGAAGATCCTCTGGAGAAGGAAGTGGCAACCCACTCCAGTACTCTTGCTGGGAAAATCCTATCGACAGAGGAGCATGGTGGGCTACAGTCCACGGGGTCACAAAGAGTTGGACATGACTGAGCGACTTTACTTTCATATGGAAAATAGATAATAAGGACCTACTGTATAGCACAGGGACCTCTAATCAATATTCTACAATGGTCTATATAGGAAAATAATCTTAGAAAGAGTAAATACATGTATAACTAATCCACTTTGCTGTATACCTGAAATTAACCAAACATTGCAAATTACCTATAATAAAAAATTTTTTTAAAGATTGTTTGATACATGTGGAGTATTCAGGAAAGTCTGAAAAAATTACAGCTTGTATAATGAAAACCTGTGATTGAGGAATATTTTGATTAAAAAGTCATGACTTTATGAATTACAAAAGAAAACAAAAACACCACTCTTGCATTACAGGCAAACCTCAGAGATACGGCAGACCACTGATCCATGGAGCATGTATTAGCAGGCATGAAAACAAATTTAACCTCATTGTACATCTCCCTCAGAGCTCTTGGGTGACCAAGAGCAATAATATTTTGAAATGACTATTTTTCTCTCTCAACAGTAAAACCCAACAGCAGGTTTAAAATACTCAGTTACCCCATGTTGTAAACAAATGTGCTGTCATCCAGGCTTTGTCGTTGGATATACAGAGCACAAGCAAAGCAAATTTAGAATAATTCTCAAGGGTTCTAAGACTGGGATTGATCATTGGCCTCAAATGAAAGTCACCAGCTGCATTAGCCTCTAAGAGAGAGTCAGCCTGTCCTTTGAAGCTTTGAAGCCAGGCACCGACTTCCCCTCTCTAGCTATGAAAGCCCTAGATGGCATCTTCTTCCAACAAGAGGCTGTTTTGTCTACATTGAAAATTTGTTGTTTAGTGTGGCCACCTTCATCTTGACCTTGGCCAGATCATCTGGATCTTATTGCAGCTACTATGTCAGCAGTTGCTGCCTCACCTTGTACTTTTATGTAATGGAAACAGCTTTTTCCTTAAACCTTGTGAACCAGCCTCTGCTAGCTTTAAACTTTTCTTCTGTAGCTTCCTTACTTCTCTCAGCCTTCCTAGAACTGGAAAGAGTTGGGGCCTTGCTCTGGATTAGGCTCTGGCTTAAGGAAATGCTGGGGCTGGTTTGATCTCTCTCCATATCACAAGGACTTTATCCATATCAGCAATAAAGCTGTTTCACTTTCTTATTGTTTGTGTGTTCACCGGAATAGCACTTGAAATTTCTTTCAAGAACTCTTCCTTTGCATTCACAGCTAAGCTGACAGTTTGGGGCAAGAGGCCTAGCTTTCAACCTGTCTCGGGTTATGACTTCCTTTCCTCACTGAGTTTAATCATTTCTAGCTCTCGATTTTTTTTTTAATTTTTATTTTTACTTTACAATACTGTATTGGTTTTGCCATACATTGACATGAATTCGCCATGGGTGTACATGAGTTCCCAATCCTGAACCCCTCTCCTACCTCCCACCCATAGCTTTTGATTTAAAGTGAGAGATGTGCAACTCTTCCTTCCACTTTAACACGTACATGTCATTGTAAGGTTATAAATTGGCCTAATTTTAATATTGTTGTGTCTCAGGGAATAGGGAGGTCAGAGGAGAGGAAAGAGAGATGGGGAATGGCAGGTAAATGGAGCAGTCAAAACTCCCAATGTTTACCAACTAAGCTCACTATCTTATATGGGTACAGTTCATGGTGTCCCAAAACAATTACAATAGTAACATCAAAAATCACTGATCATAGATCACCACAACAAATATAACAATGAAAAAGTCTGAAATATTGCAAGAGTTACCAAAATGTGACACGGAGGCACAAAGTGAGCAGATGTTGGTAGAAAAAGAACTCCAACAGGCCTGCTCAATGCAAGGTTGCCAGAGACCTCCGATTTATAAAAAACACAGAATCTGTGAGGTGAAATAAAGTGGAACACAATAAAAGAGGTCTGCCTGTTATCATTTATGTTAAAGAACCCAAATTTTTTAACAGTTTGATGTTGGATTTGGGCCTAATGAAACCTGAAATATATTCAGAACTTAACTAAATTTAGGTGCCCCAAAACTCAGATACAGCTTGTAGATAAAAACTGTCAACAAAGGATTTATATCTAGAATATATTAATATAAAGAACTCTAAATTCTCAGAAAACAATCTAATTTTTAAAATGGGCAAAAGACTTGAACAGAAATTTTACCAGAAAGGATATATGGATGGCAAGTGAAAGTGAAAGTGAAGTCGCTCAGTCCTGTCCGACTCTTTGCGACCCTGTGGACTGTAGCCCACCAGGCTCGACCTCCGTCCATGGGATTCTCCAGGCAAGAATACTGGAGTGGGTTGCCATTTCCTTCTCCAGGGGATCTTCCCAACCCAGGGATCGAACCCAGGTCTCCCACATTACAGGCAGACACTTTAATCTCTGAGCCACCAGGGAAGCTGGGTCATATGGTATTTGCATATTTAGTTTTATAAGAAACTGCCAAACAATTTTCCAGAGTATCTGGACCATTCTATCTTCCTACCAGCAACATATGGATGGCAAACAAGCACATAAAAATAGATTCACCATCACCAGCCATTAAGGATATGCAAATTAAAGCCACAGTGCGATAACACTCCCCATGTATTAAGATTAAAATATATAAAATACAGAACAGGGACAACACCAGATCCTGGTAAGGATGCAAAGAAACTGGATCACTCATATGTTGCTGGTAGGAAGATAGAATGGTCCAGATACTCTGGAAAATTGTTTGGCAGTGTCTTATAAAACTAAATATGCAAATACCATATGACCCAGCTATTATACTTTGGGGCACTTATCCAAGAGAAATGAAAAATTATATTCACACAAAAATCTGTGCATGAATGTTCATAGCAACTTTACTTTTGATAGCTAAAAACCCAGAAGTTATCCAGGTATTTGTCAACAAGTGAATGGTTAAGCAAACTGTGGTATATACATACCACAGTCTCAGCAATAAAAAGGACCAAACTATTGATATAACAGCTTTAACAAATCTTCAGGAAATTACACCGAGTGAAACAAGCCAATCTAAAACGGTTGTATATGCATGATTCTATTTGTAAAACATTTAAAAAACAGCTTTATTGGCATATAATTCATAGATTTATCCATTTAAAGTACACAGCTGAATGGTTTTTGGTATATTCATAGAATTGTGTAGCCATATTGAACTTCTTTTTTTTACTTTTTAAATTGAGATATAATCCACACACTGTAAAATTCACCCTTTATAGTATACAATTCAGTTTTTAGTATATTCACAGTTGTGCAACCATCATCGTGATCTAATTCCAGAACATTTTCATTATCCCTTAAAGAAATCCCATACCCACTAGTAGTTACCTCCAACCCAGCCCTTGGCAATCACTAATCTGTTCTCTGTTTCTATGGATTTGCCTATTCTGGACATTTTATATAAAGGGAATCACATAATATGCTGTCTCTTGTGACTGGCGTGTTTTCACTTAGCATAGTGTTTTCAAGGTTCATCTATGTTGGAGCATCAGTTAGTACTTCATTCCTTTTCACAGCTAAATAATATTCTACTGCATGGATATACCACATTTGGATATTTACTCATCAATGGATATTTGTGTTATGTCTACTTTTTGGTTTTACAGAAAATGCTAAAATGAACATTCATTTACAAGTTTTTATGTGAATATATTTCTAATTCTCTTGTGTTTCTACCTAGGAGTGTGACTGTTGAGTCACATGGTAATATGTTTAGCTTTTCAGTATATAACTTTTTTTTCCAGTATATAACATTTTTGAAATGACAGCATTTTAGAAATGAAGAGATTAGTGGTTGCCAGGAGTTGGGATGGGAAGGAAGTGGATGTGCATATCAAATGGCAATGGGAAGGATCTTTGTGCTGTTAAAACTACTTGTTCAGTATTTTGACTGACTGTTTAGAACATAATACCCACAAATAAGTACAAGTAAAACTGGGGAAACCTGAATAATACTGGTGGATTGTATTGCATCGATGTCAATATTTAGGCTGTTACATTTACAGTTTTGCAAAATTTGGGAGAAACTGTGCAAAGTTTACAAAGAATATCTCTGTATTATTTCTTAAAACTGCAAATGAATCTATAATTATCTCAATAAAAAGTTCAACCAAAATTATTTTTTCTTCAATATTTTAAAATGCTATTTATTAGTTTACTAGCTTATTTTTTTTGTTTTATTTTTTAAATAAATTTATTTATTTTAATTGGAGGCTAATTACTTTACAATATTGTATTGGTTTTGCCATTCAACTAAAATTAATAATAACTGGTTCTCATGATTTTTTCTTTAGCTGCAAAATTTATATTGCCTCTATTCACCCCCTCCAGAACTGGTGCATTTACCAGGTTTATATTATTTGCCTTGTTACTACACTAAAGGAAGAAAAATATCTGCAAAAAACAGTCATATTGCCCTCACAAATCGAAGTTTCCTTGAAAATCAAATTAAAAATACTGGCAAAACACATTAATTTTATCTTAAATTTAAGACAGTAGGCCTTATCATACATATTATCAGTTAACAAATTGTTAGACCTTTTTTTTCCTTGGATGAGCCTCACTGCCCTTCGGATATTAGTTCCAAGACCAGGGATCTAACCCAGGCCTCCTGCAGTGGAAGTGCCAAGTTCTAACCACTGGATCACCAGGGAATTCCCTGTTTAACTTTTATTATTACAGCAGCCTACCTAGCACTATGCAAAGAGTTTTAGCTCAATATCATATTCCCTAAACTAGACAATCCAGTCACCAACTGAATTCTTTAATATTTATCCCTTCTGTATCTGCCTTTTTCTAAATATAGCTTTTTGCACCTGTTTCTCCATTATTGGACAGAAACACATGGTAATTATTTTTGTATGTCCCACAAAGAGATAATTATAACAGAAAGACTTAAATATATGCATGAATAGAAAAATTGTCTCATCAAGACAATTGTGTTACTATAAAATTAAATAATAGGTTATTGGGAAAGGGAAAGATGATTCTAGCTGAAGGTATTCTATTGTAATCAATATACTTTTTAAATTTTGTTTTTTATTTTATTTATTTTATGTTTTGAAGTTTTTTTTTTTCTTTTTCTTTTGGCTGTACAGCTTGTAGTATTTTAGTTCCCTGACCAGGGACTGAACTCAGACCCTTGGCAGGAGAGTACAGAGTACTAACCACTGGACCACCAGGGAATTGTTTTTAAAAAAAAAAAAAAAAAAAAAAAAGCTTGGAGTTAAATTGTCACTGATTTTTATTAAATTTAGAAAATGCCAATATGAGCTATGAAATACTTTTTCATGTATATAGTCTCTAAAAGCAATTCACAATGAGGCCTTGTAGAACCTTTTAGAACCTTTGTAGACCTTGTAGAACCTTTGACAAACAAAAACTAAGTATAGGTACCAAATGCTTTGTGAGCATGTACAAAATTGTTCTTAAGAAGTACTTGGAAATTCTATATGAATAGAATTCATTCTATATGAATAACTTACATATTTTCTTTAAATCTGTTTAAAGGTTTTTTATGAGTTAGACATAGACATGAACCCCTGGACACAATGACCAAGTTAGGACACAGAAAACAGATGACCATCTACAAGCCCAGGAGAGAGGCCTCAGAAGAAACTAACCATCTCACCATGAAAAAAAAAGTAATTATGCGAGGTGATGGATGTTATTAACCAAACTTTTTGGGGTAATCATTTCACAACACATATGTACATCAAATCACCATACTGTACATCTTAAATTTACACAATGTTATATCAGTTATATGGCAATAAAGCTGGGGGAAACATTAAAAAGAAGAAACTAGCCCTGTTGACACTTTATATTGGACGTCTCGCCTCCAGAATTATGAAAAAGTAAATTTTGTTAACTAAGCCAACCAGTCCATGGCATTTTATTACGGCAGCCTAAGCAAACCAATATAGAAACAACACATAGCTACTTATTCAAAAGGCATTATTCAATGTCCCACAATATCAGCACTCAGAACATTTTACTTAAGGTAACCATAGTGGCAATACAGACTCGCAGCCACATTACGTTACCTTAACATCGACAATGGCCTTGGGATTCCAATCTTGATTACCAATCTCTTGCAACAAATATTTTAGGGTACTAGAGTTCAGCTAAAAAATTCCTAAGTATCCTTTAGTTCATTGCAGGGTATCAAATGTATCAAAGTCAAGGTACTTCTTACAAATGTGGTTTATTTTTCATCTGTTGATACTACTCAGATGTTTCATCAAATATTTAATAAGATTAGTAGATATTTGCCATTTGGCATTTTACTGAAAGTGAGAACTCATCCTTTCCATCAAAAAAAATGCTTAATACATGTAACTATTATCTTCCCAGGTGGCACAGTGGTAAAGAATCTGCCTGCCAGTTCAGGAGACATAAGAGACACAGGTTCAACCCCTGAGTTGAGAAGATCCCCTGGAGTAGAAAATGGCACCCCACTCCAGTATTCTTGTCTAGGAAATTCCACGGACAGAGAAGCCTAGTGGTCTACAGCCCCTGGAGTCACAAAGAGTCGGACACAACTGAGCATGAACAGGCAGATTATTATTCTGTACATTTTGAGCATGGCAGTTCCTACGTCATTCAGTAGTCACTCAAAAGCAGCAATATGTAACATCTCCAAAGGGATTTCTCTGGCAAAAGATAGATTTGGATCTACATTAGTGCCCCTCAGTACTGAGGGGGAAAAGGCAAAACTGACTTTAAATAATACTTGGAGACTTTTACCAGAATGTTTCGCTCCCTACAGAGGATATAATGTCCCATGGTGTTTTATTTTCAAGTAATCCATATACCTCAGCTAAAAGATTCTTGTTTTTCACCAACAAACCAGCAAGGTCAGGATGGACTGAATCAGCTGCCCTTTTGTTGCACTTGACTGGGTTCCTGGTGGGAACCACTTCAAGGGGTGGATTAAGACACGCCTACAAAAAGAAATTTCAAATTAATCAGCTAAACATGTACCCTATAATAAAAACTTCACTGTCTTAGCTCACAAACTCAAATAAGTAACTCTAAAATACAACTTTAAAATATTCGTTTTGAGGTGGTATCCTAACAAATGAAATAGGTCTCAAAAGATAGCAAGTAACATGTTAACCTAAAAGTCTACCTTACATTTCTCTAAAAATTCTTAACTAACAACTTATAATACCTGCCATGAGTAAATGCAGCACGTCTAATAAACATAATTTCTGAAGTATAGGAAAGAAAACACACATAAAATGTCAGAAAATTTTAATTCACACCTAATAAAGCCTTTACAGAGCCTTAAACTATTATAAGGTCACTGGTGAAAGATTTACCAGTATTTGTTTTATTTTCATTATAAGTAAATTCCTATGCTTATATCTTATACAAATTTATTTTTTTAAATCTGATTTCAGTAAATCAACATCAATTTTGTGTTTCCTTCATATTTTACTGGGAGTAAAAATTAGGGAGATTTATCTGTATTACACTATCTATTCCTCTTACCAAAAGAGTATATATAATGTTCTAAATTTAATTAGCATAACTGGTTAAGAACAAAGTTTATATGATTCAAATGAAACCAAGTAAAATATATTAATCTAAATCCCTAAGAAGTGTATAAATGTATCACATGGTACTTATTGTATTAAAAGAACAAAATGCATTTTTCTAAAGTTATCAGGTTTTAAAATTTTATTCTTACCAAGATACTAGGAATGCAGATCTGCAAAAGAGAATACAAAAGGACTATATTTAAATGTTTTTAAAAAATAAAGAGAACTTTTGAAAATATGACTAAGTCACAAGATATTACAAAAAATTAACATTGGAAAACATTTTGGAAAAACAACTTTTTGAAATAAAAAGTATAATAACTTTAATTTGAAAACTAAATGACCACATTAAAAAGCAAATTAGACACAGCTGAGGAACAAGTGAACTCAAATATGAAGGAAATTTTTGAGCATACAGGAACAAATAAATGGTGAAAGAGAGTTTAAGGCAGAGAGATTAAAATGAAAAGGTCTATCATATGTCTGTTTGGAGTCCAAGAAGGCTATATTCTATAGAATGATGAAGAGGCAATATTTGAAGAAATAATGCTTTGATAATTTTACAGAATTGTTGAAAGATACTAATCTAAGTGGTCCAGCAAGTCCCAAGAAAAGTAAATCAAAAAAATTTCTTTACCAACACACTCATAATGAAACTACAGAACATCAAAGGGATCTAAAAAGCAGATAATAGAAAGGCCATAATTACAAAGAAATAGCAATTAGACAGGTGAGCAACTTCTCAATAGCAACAGAAGCTGAGAAACAGCAAAATGACATCTGTAATGTACTAAGAAAAATATATCATCTTTCACTGAGTGTAAGAGGCACAGATTTTCACATCTCTGCAACTGGACTGCATCTTAAAATTCCCTCTAATTCATATATGGCTTGGTTAGCCAAAAGCACACTTTCAAATTTCGAAATAGTGGCTAAGACAGGACTACTTGTTCAAATCAAAGATATAAAGTAAGTGCCAACCAGAATTTCTACTTAAATTATGTTCCAAGATTAAGAGTAAAATAAACACATTTTAGACAAACAAAAATTGAATTTACCACCAACAGGCCCTTACTTAAGAGAATTTCAAAGAAAGAAAATGAACTCACAAAGTCTGAGATACAAGAAAGAAAAGTGAATAAAAAATAACAGTAAATATTGTGTGGTCATAATTACATAAACATTAATTTTAAAACTGTGATTTATGGGGTTGAAAATAAAGAATAGAACCAGTGCAGGGCAAAATAAAAGCATATAGACTGAGAGGAGAAAAACAGCTTAAAGCATTATAATAAAAAATTCAGATTTCTCAAGAGTAACCATAAAAACTTCTGCTAACTTTGCTGAGTATATATTTTAAAATAACTAATATACTATTAAAATAATAATCATACAGCATATAACTCCTAAACTTGTAGAAGAAAAAAAATATAATGAGAAAAAAAGAAATAAATGCAATACAACAAAACAAGAACAATCAGTTTTGTGTATGATAGAAGGAGAGAAAAGGAAACAAGAGTTTAATGGGTAATTCATGGTATAGTCATACAATAGAATCATTACTGAATGCACACAAAGTGACACAAATCTCATGAAGTGAAAGAAGTAACAAAAAGACAAAAATAGTATAATTACATTAAGTAAACTTCTAAACATAAAATTAATATTTATTAGGGATTCTTATGTAAGTGCTAAAACTGGGAAGAAAAGCAAGAGAATGATTGACACAAAACTCAAAATACCCACTATTTTTAAGTGTAGGTAGGAATAAAGGGATTCAGTTAGTAAGAGGCAAAGAGGAAGCTTCTAAGGTATTGGAGTGTTTTAAGATATTGCGTGGTGGGTTTATAGGTATTTGTTTTATTACCTAACCTGTGCATATACGTTTTATAGTTCTTTCCTATGTATATTTTTAAAAAATCCATTCACAAAACAAAACTACATATTTTTAAAAGATGCATACATATATCCAAAGACATACATCAAATATATTAGATGAGACAGAAATGGAGATGGTGAAAAAGTAAAGCAAGAGGAGCCCTGTACAGAAAGATGATATTGTACCATGAACTAAGCATGATTAACTTGACAATGTACCTGAGATATAAAACAAAAGAGCAAATTGATTAAAATGTGCTAAATTCTTAACACATCACAATATTGCTAAGATTGCAAACACCAATAATAAAAAGAAAAAACAGTAACCATTATGTTCCATTAGACTTTTAATTTATAAAAATAAGAAATATTAAATCTGCAATTAATTTTTATAAACAAGTTCTTTCCAATTCTTTTCTCATTTCATAGTTTACAAGAAATGAACAAGGAGGGATGCTGTATATGAAGCTTGCTGAAGCTTGCTTATACAATAAAAAAATTAAAATGTATAAAAATTGATATATTAATTTTTAATGGAATTCTATGCAGGAATTATCATACACAGCCTAAATTTATATGAATAAAAAAAAACTACTCTCAAAAACATAAATCTATTTTCAGGGCAGGAACAGAGACACAGACGTAGAAGACAGATGCATGGACATGGGCAGGGCAGGGGATGAATTGAGAGACTGGGATTGACATATGTGCACAGCCAAGTATAAAGTAGATAGCTAGTGGGAACCTGCTGTATAGCACAGTGAGCTAAGCTTGGGGCTCCATGTGGTCACTTAGATGAATAGGATGGCAGGAGCAGAAGGTGCAAGCAAGGTCCAAGACAGAGGGGATATACGAATATGTATAGCTGATTCACTTCATTATACAAAGAAACTAACACAGCATCATAAAGCAGCTATACTCCAACTTTTTAAAAAAGTCCATTAAATAAAACAAAAAAAGACTACTAAAAAACTAACCAACAGAAAACACCCATGTAAGGCTGAGCACCAAAGAACTGATGCTTTTGAACTGTGGTGTTGCAGAAGACTCTTGAGAGTCCCTTGGACTGCAAGGAGATCCAACCAGTCCACCCTAAAGGAAATCAACCCTGAATATTCATTGGAAGGACTGATGCAAGCTGAAGCTCCAATACTTTATTCACCTGATGCAAAGAGCTAACTCACTGGAAAAGACCCTGAAGCTGGGAAAGATAGAGGGTAGGAGGACAAAAGGACGTCAAAGGACGGCAGAGGATAAGATGGTTGGATGGCATCACTGACTCAATGGACATGAGTTTGAGCAAGCTCTGGGAGATGGTGAAGGACAGGGAAGCCTAGCATGCTACAGTCCATGGGGTCGCAAAGAGTTGACTGAGCAACTGAACAACAAAAAGACTGAGTGCAAATAGCAAGGTAGAAAGTTAGGTTTAGTAGAATATCATTAATGTAATTTTTTAAATGGCCAAAACAATATAAGAAGCATTCACATATATCTAAACATTAAAAACATGGACACAAAGGTTGTACACTTACTTCAGAAATTATCTCTGAAAAAAAAAAAGGTCCAGGATGGTCCAGCAGTACTTTCACATGGACTTGTAATAGTAGCTACCCTAACATCCTCATCTCTCAACACCCCAGACCCTGGATCCACTCACTTCCCTTACCAAGATGACTAATGCTCAGCAGCAGAGGCCCCAGGACCTGCCCTAGAGCTAAGAGTGGCAAAGATTCTTACTGCCTGATGTCTGATTCTACTGTTTGTTTATATTACCCACCCCAAGAGGGTCTTCCCAGGTGGCGCTAGTATAGAACGCGCTTGCCAGTGCACAAGACATAAGAGATGCAGGTTCGAACCCTGAGTTGGGAAGATCCCTTGGAGAAGGGCATGGCAACCCACTCCAGTATTCTTGCCTGGAGAATCCCATGGACAGAGGAGCCTGGCATGCTACAGTCCATAGGGTGGCAAAGAGTTGGACACAACTGAAGTGACTCAGCATGCATGCATGCATGCAACCCAAGACTGGAGGATGAGAGGTTACAAAATGGTCTTCAATTTTAAAAGTGAAGTTTTATTTTCTTAAAAGAACAACTAAAGCAAATTTGGAGGGAAATGTATTAGTCTCTATACTTTTCCGTAGGGCTTCCCAGGTGGCACTGGTTTCCTACGCAGCTCAGCTGGTAAATAACCTGCCTGCAATGCAGGAGACCTGAGTTCGATCCCTGGGTTGGGAAAATCCCCTGGAGAAGGAAAAGGCTACACACTCCAGTATTCTGGCCTGGAAAACTCCATGGACTGTATAGTCCCTGGGGTCGCAAACAGTCGGACACAACTGAGCGACTTTGACTTCACTTCACTTCACTCCCAGGTGGCACTAGTGATAAAGAATCTCCCTTCACCTGTCAATGAAGGAGATATAAGAGATGGGTTTGATCCCTGGATTGGGAGATCCCCTTGGAGTAGGAAATGGCATGCTACTCCAGTATCCTTGCTAGGAGAATCCCATGGACAGAAGAGCGTGGCAGGCTACAGTCCACGGGATTGCAAAGAGTTATACACAACTGAGCAACTAACACAGACACATAGTCCCAAAGAAAACATACTACTTTTTTTTTGAAAACATGCTATTTTTAAACTTACTTGTTGCAAACTCAAGCATTTTGTTTTATAATTGATTTAAAATAAAGTTCATAGTTAAATGAGGACATGTTGATAATAAGACAATTTTATTATTATAAATTTCATAATGTACCAATATTTAAATATATATTTTATGGTGTTAAAATTTGTGAAAATGGTAAAACAATTTTTTATATTTCTAGAGGGATTTATGAGCATTTATGCACTTGAAAGGAGTTAGAGGTTGTGGAACAATGTCCTTCTTCATTGTATCAGTTACTTCTTTTCCCCATCTTCATAGAGGTATAGTTGAAAATTAAAATTATATATAAAATATGTGACGTTTTGAAATTTGTATACATTGTGAAATAATCTTTACAAGCAAGCTAATTAACATATCCATCACCTCACACAGTTACCATTTTCTTTTTTTTGTCATGAGAACATTTAAGATCTAAACTCTTAGCAGTTTCAAGTATACAATACAGTATTGTTAACTACAGTCACATTGCTGAACATTAGATCTCCAGAACTTATTTATCTTGCATAACTAATGTACCCTTTGACCAATATCTCTTCATTTCCATCTTCCCACCACCTCAGGAAATCACTATTCCACTCTCTGTTTCTGTAAGTTTGTTTTAGATTTTACATAAGTGAGATTATGTAGTATTAGTCTTTGTTCGGCTTATTTCACTAAGTATAATGTCCTGCAGGTTCATCTATGTTGTTGAAGATGGCAGGATTTCCTTTTTTTTTTAAAGGCTGAAGAATATTCTTCTAAAGAATACTGTGTCACATTTTCTTTATCCATTCATCTGTTGACTTATTTACTTTTAATGTAATACATTTCCTTTCCTAGGGAAGAAACTAGGTTAATTATACTCATTTAAAGACAATAGGGGATGGAAATAAACCAGTCCCCTAAGCCCCCATCCTTACCCCATAGCTCAGACTTCATCTCCTAGGAGTTACAAGCTAAAGAATAAATGGATCTGTCTAATGGTTTTAAAAATATCATCTGACCCAACAGGGTATTTAATTTCCAAAAACAGTCTCATCAGTTCCAGCCCTAATAAAACAAGGCTGTATATCAAGGGGGTAATATGGGACAACAGAAAGGTGATGAGAGTCAGACTACGCAGTTCTGCCCTTAAGTCACTGTGGCCTCTTTTCAGTGTTGTTTGCTAATCTGCAAAATGATAGGCTTGGATAAAATTAACTCAGAGGCCCTTTATAGTCTATTTTTTATATTGTTTTGGGATTGTTGGCCTTGGTGAAATATCAGAATCACCAAAAAGGAAAAAATAAGTAAAATTCACTTTGAGGTTCCATTAGATTCAGAAATTTCATTGCTCCTTGTTCTAGAGTTAAGTCAGGAAGTGGAAATGAAATCTTTGACTCATGTCTTGAGTCATGCATTCGAAGGGTGCTCCACAGGCAAGGGGGCAAACAGAACTGAATTTCCTTTCTGCTAGCTCTCACTTGTGCAAGAGGCTGTTTTACCTCTTCCTCCTGAGAATGGAAAAAATTAAATAAATGCCAGAGTACAACTCACCCCTGAGCTATTTTTCTGAGATGTGTAAGCTGATATATGTTTGACTTCCAATGGCTTAGCCTTGCGGGGCCCTTTGCTTTGGGCAGTAGCCAGCTTCCCTGGATTTGAGTGGTTTAAAAACTGGACAGGGCTTGACATGCTGGAGATAAAAGAAGCATGAACCAGATCTACTAATGGTGAACCAAGCTGCTTCCAAGAAGAGTTTTCATAGAGTGGTCAGGAAAAGATGCTGAGGTCTGGCCAGCGTCCTCAACAATGTCTCTGCGAAGGTTCCACGTCAGATCCTTACAGTTTAGCCAGACCTCAGAAGAAGCTGCCCGCTGAACCTGTAGCTTGGAGATAAGACAGATCTAATTTCTAAAGGCAGTATCAAAACAGTGCTTAAATTATACCTGGTTGAAAATAGCCTGCTGATATACATGTTTGCACTTATAATATCATACTTAAATGCTACTTGTGAATCATATCTTTAGATACATGACTTGCAAATTTCCTTCAATTTCTGAATCTATAGGAAATATAACTATATCCTTCAAGATTCAGTCAAAAGCTAGTATCCAAAATGAGTTAATGTAACATGTGATAGCTCATATTGTTCTTTCTGTCCCAGAGGAACATAAAATGTAACCTCACATTATGAATTTTATAAATTCAATTTCCTAAGAACTCAATATTGCCTTAAATCCATTTTCCCTACCCGGTTCAATTCACATATTATCTTTCTTTTCAATCAGAGAAATAGAAGAAAGACACCCTCCAAATTATTATCCATATATTTTATTAAGCAATAAGATGGAGATTTCTTTTTTAAGATCAGAGAATGAACTCTAGTGGGGGAAATGCGGCATTTAGAAGCTGTGCACCGAAAGGGCTGCATGCAAATAGGGTATGAGTTTCCTTTGCTGGTGGTATCTCCCAGAAAATGGAACAGTTACAGAACAAAAAATATCAGGAGGGTGTGAGCTGAAGAATATTGAGCTGAAAGTATGAAGCCCTGGTTTTCTTTACTAACCCTGGAAATCTATTTTGAAATGCCTCTATTACTTTATTCTAGATTTATTAATACTGAAGACAATAATTAAAGAACAAATATCTCTAATGAAACTTTAGTCTCTGCCTTATTTTAATTATTTGATACTTAAAATCGTTACTGTATCAATTCCTTTTCTAAGAACCAAAGAATAGACTTAAAGAATGCCTTCCTCAGTGATCAGTGCATAAAAATGGAGGCAAACAATAGAATTAGAAAGTCTAGAGATTTCTTCAAGGAAATTAGAGATACCAAGGTAACACTTCATGAAAAGATGGGCACAATAAAGGACAGAAATGGTATAGATCTAATAGAAGCAGAAGATATTAAGAAGAGGTGGCAAGAATACAAAGAACTATACAAAAAAGACCTACAAGACCCAGATAATCATGATGGTGTGATCATCAACCTAGAGCCAGACATCCTGGAATGTGAAGTCAAGTGGGCCTTAGGAAGCATCACTACGAACAAAACTAATGGAGGTGCTGGAGTTCCAGTTGAACTATTTCAAATTCTAAAAGACAATGCTGTGAAAGTGCTGCACTCAATATGCCAGCAAATTTGGAAAACTCAGCAGTGGCCACAGGACTGGAAAAGGTCAGTTTTCATTCCAGTCCCCAAGAAAGGCAATGCCAAAGAATGCTCAAACTACCACACAATTGCACTCTTCTCACATGCTACCAAAGTAATGCTCAAAATTCTCCAAGCCAGGCTTCAACAGTATATGAACCATGAACTTCCAGATGTTCAAGATGGATTTAGAAAAGACAGAGGAACCAGAGATCAAATTGCCAACATCCATTGGATCATTGAAAAAGCAAGAGAGTCCCAGAAAAACATTTACTTCTGCTTTATTGAATATGTCAAAGCCTTTGACTGTGTGGACCACAACAAACTCTGGAAAATTCTTCTATGGGAATACCAGACCACCTGACCTGCCTCTTGAATCTGTATGCAGGTCAGGAAGCAACAGTTAGAACTGGACATGGAACAACAGACTGGTTCCAAATAGGGAAAGGAGTATGTCAAGGCTGTATATTGTCACCCTGCTTATTTAACTTCTATGCACAGTACATCATGAGAAATGCTGGGCTGGAGGAAACACAAGCTGGAATCAAAATTGCCAGGAGAAATATCAATAACCTCAGATATGCAGATGACACCAACCTTTTGGCAGAAAGTGAAGAAGAACTAAAAAGCCTCTTGAAGAAAGTGAAAGAAGAGAGTGAAAAAGTTGGCTTAAAGCTCAACATTCAGAAAACTAAAATCATGGCATCTGGCTCATCACTTCATGGCAAATAGATGGGGAAACAGTATCAGGCTTTATTTTTGGGGGCTCCAAAATCACTGCAGATGGTGACTGCAGCCATGAAATTAAAAGATGCTTGCTCCTTGGAAGGAAAGTTATGACCAACCTAGATAGCATATTAAAAAGCAAAGACATTCCTTTGCTAACAAAGGTCCATCTAGTCAAAGCTATGGTTTTTCCAGTAGTCATGTATGGATGTGAGAGTTGGACTATAAGGAAAGCTGAGCGCCGAAGAATTGATGCTTTTGAACTGTGGCATTGGAGAAGACTCTTGAGAGTCCTTTGGACTGCAAGAAGATCCAACCAGTCCATCCTAAACGAACTGAGTCCTGAATATTCTTTGGAAGGACTGATGTTGAAGCTGAAACTCCAATCCTTTGGCCACCTGATGCAAAGAACTGACTCATTTGAAAAGACCCTGATGCTGGGAAAGATTGAAGGCGGGAGGAGAAGGGGACGACAGAGGATGAGATGGCTGGATGGCATCACCGACTCAATGGATGTGAGTTTGAGTAAACTCTGGGAGTTGGCGATGGATAGGGAGGCCTGGCTTGCTGCAGTCCGCGGTGTCACAAAGAGTCGGACACGTCTGAGCGACTGAACTGAACTGAATTGACTTAAGTTTTGGTGAACTGAAAAGGAAGAATAAACTGCTCCTCAGTCCTGGAACAAGGATCATACTGGAGACAAAGGTCTTCTTAAAAATTCTATCCTCTGCTATTTTTGAAATTTCTTTACCATTTTATGAATCTTATGCTCTTTTAAAAACAACTTACGAGTTTCATTTATATTGCTTCTAAGAAACAAGCTACTGTGTGGTTCAAAATATATTCCCAGAAGCATGAACTGATCTTACAGTATCTCAAGTACCATCTCCTTCCTTGATTTATGCAAGATGAGAATAATCTCTCTCTCTTCCTAATTCTAAGAGTATATGATCTATGCATTTCCTTTGATTGTTATCTCATTCAGTATCGTATGAGGTAAAAATCTGATCTCTCCTACTATATTAAAGGTACATTAAGAGCAGAATCTATTTCTGGTTTCTCTCTATCATTCCATACTCAGTTCAGCTCAGTTCAGTCACTCAGTCGTGTCCGACTCTTTGCGACCCCATGAATCGCAGCACGCCAGGCCTCCCTGTCCATCACCAACTCCCGGAGTTCACTCAAACTCATGTCCATCGAGTCGGTGATGCCATCCAGCCATCTCATCCTCTGTCATCCCCTTCTCCTCCTGCCCCCAATCTCTCCCAGCATCAGAGTCTTTTCCAATGAGTCAAGTCTTCGCATGAGGTGGCCAAAGTATTGGAGTTTCAGCTTCAGCATCAGTCCTACCAATGAACACCCAGGACTGATCTCCTTCAGAATGGACTGGTTGGATCTCCTTGCAGTCCAAGGGACTCTCAAGAGTCTTCTCCAACACCACAGCTCAAAAGCATCAATTCTTCGGCGCTCAGCTTTCTTCACAGTCCAACTCTCACATCCATACATGACTACTGGAAAAACCATAGCCTTGACTAGATGGACCTTTGTTGACAAAGTAATGTCTCTGCCTTTTAATATGCTATCTAGGTTGGTCATAACCCTCCGTCCAAGGAGTAAGCATCTTTTAATTTCATGGCTGTAATCACCATCTACAGTGATTTTGGAGCCCCAAAAAATAAAGTCTGACACTGTTTCCACTGTTTCCCCATCTATTTCCCATGAACTGATAGGACTGGATGCCATGATCTTCGTTTTCTGAATGTTGAGCTGTAAGCCAACTTTTTCACTCTCCTCTTTCACTTTCATCAAGAGGCTTTTTAGTTCCTCTTCACTTTCTGCCATAAGGGTGGTGTCATCTGCATATCTGAGGTTATTGATATTTCTCCCAGCAATCTTGATTCCAGCTTGTGTTTCTTCCAGTCCAGTGTTTCTCATGATGTACTCTGCATATAAGTTAAATACGCAGGGTGACAATGTACAGCCTTGACATACTCCTTTTCCTATTTGAAACCAGTCTGTTGTTCCATGTCCAGTTCTAACTGTTGCTTCATGACCTGCATATAGATTTGTTAAGAGGCAGGTCACGTAGTCTGGTATTCCCATCTCTTCCAGAATTTTCCACAGTTTATTGTGATCCACATAGTCAAAGGCTTTGGCATAGTCAATAAAGCAGAAATAGATGTTTTTCTGAAACTCTCTTGCTTTTTCCATAATCCAGGGGATGTTGGCAATTTGATCTCTGGTTCCTCTGCCTTTTCTAAAACCAGCTTGAACATACTAGGCCCCCAAAATACAGTTTGAACAACTAAAGAACCCAACAGGAAAAAAAAAAAAAGACAAAACACCACTCTTAAATACAAAGTTAACTCATATAAGTGATAATACTGTTCTTCCAAAAATATAATAAAAATATAATGGAAGTCTGATGTGAAAAATAAAATACAGCCATATGACACAATTATTCCATGATTTTAGGTCTGTACATAACTACTGAATTCTTTTACAACATTCATAAGATCTATCAATATTCACATTAGAAAAATACAGTATGCTATGCTTCATTTAGTAGAAAGTAAAAACCATAAATGTTTACCATATCAGGCACAAGAGAAAATTCCAATTCCAAGTTCAGTTCCCAGAAGAAATCTGAATTGTTCAATATGAGGGGCTGCCCTGCACTATTTGCCAAAAGAATGTTTGTACATCAAAGGAGCTGTTGCTAGGTCAACGCATCACAGAGGTCAAGGGAATAGCAAAGGGACTTCCTAAAGTGATAAAGTAAGGCCTGTTAGTCTTTATTTTCCTAATTAATGAAGTGAAAAACATCAAGTGGCTTCATCAAGCATGAGAGAACTTAACAAACTCTTAGGAAAATGATCCCACCAAAAGTAAACATTCCAGCAAAGGTGAAATTCATATTTTGGGTCTGTCTTTTGTGAAATTCTTGGAATAGGTCAACACCTACACCTAATAAAGAAAGAAGTACTTTGAAAGGAGGAGAAAAATTATGATTCCATCTACTATGGAATGTAGTAAAAGCAAAATATGATTTGTTTGAAAAACTGGTATTCGAAGAAAGCATGTCCCTATTATGTATTCTTGATATTAGAATCACTACAATTATACTTCAAATATCATCTAATCTAGTGGCTCTCAGCCCTGTCCACCCATTAAAATCTCAAAGACAACTTCAAAAAATACTGGTACTCTGACACTACCCCAAGTTCTGACTTAATTGGTCTACAGTGCAGTCTAAGCATAAATATTTTTAAAAATCTACACAGGTAATCCTAGTGTGAATAAAAATGAGGTAGGGGTAAAATAAGTAGTATTAATAAGTATGAGAGTAAGAGTTAATAACTAAACCAGGAAAATTAGAAATATCCTTTTTTTCCTCTAAAACTAGATTTTAAAAATTACATCCCGAAGCAGCAGAAACATAATCATGAACAAGACAGGAAATTTCTAATAAAGCTAAAATCCTGGTGGAAAAAGAAAAGATAGCAAACAGCTATATAAATAAATGAAATCATTTTAGATAGTGATAAGTGCTGTGAATAAAATAGGCTATCTTGATAAAGTAACAAGTAGCTAAGTGAGGGGTCATTTTTGATAATGTAAGCAGAGACAGTCTGCTTTGAATATATTAATAGAAATCATATTACACATTTTACTGGATAACCTGCCTTGATGATTTAATAATTTGTGAAAGCTATCTTACACAGCATCTATAGCTGTATATCCATTGTTTAACAACTTCATCCATCCTGATGGAGATATGCTTTTTACTATTTAAACTGACGCTGTGAGGAACACTCTTATATATATATCTTTGTGTATACATGTACTTATTACTCTAGGATAAATTTTTAGAAGTGGACTTACAAGATCAAAGAAGGCCCACATTAAAGTTTTGATAGATATTCTCAAATAACCCTCAGTATTTCTGTAAAAATGGAACTTCTGCAGAAAGGATCCACGTTTTTTCAAGCAACTGCCATTAACAGCATTTGAATAAAAATGTTATCTTTTTATTCTCTGTGAAATGATCCATTCTCGGTCTTTATCTTATTTGACCAATCTGCAATATATTTGGAAGAATTAGTTACCTCTTTTCCTGTGAAACACTTTCTTGTCTTCTAAGGCTGAATGGTCTCAAAGTTTTCCTCATAACATGCTGGACTCTTTTCAGTATTCCTTCCTGGTTTCTCCTCATATCTCCTTGAATTCTAAACACTGAAGTGTCCTAGGTATCAGTCTTCAGTCATCTCTCTACCTAAACTCATTCTTGTCTTGGGCACACTTCCAATTTCATGGATTTAAATATTGCAGATCTCATTTATATAAATATCAGACATTTAAGATGCATCTAAAAACTTATTTCAGCTCAGTAATGGAACTTCATTTTTTCAGTTGCTCAAACCAAATCCTTGCTTTTTTCTCTTATACCGTAGCTTCCTCTTCTGCACCTCAGATTCCCCAGAGGGAATTTCCTCTTAACACATTTCTAAAACAGCACTCTCCTGCCTCCCACCACCATTCCCTATCCTCTTAGCTTGCCTATTCGTAAAACATGGTATGTCTCAATATCTAAAATTAGAGTAGATTTCTTTAATTGATCACTGACTCCCAAAATATTAGCTGGGAAGTGGGGGTGGGGGGATTAATTGGTTCACCGTGGTACCCCTAGCACCTAGAGCAGTGTCTCTTTGTTGTTGACGCAGTAGCCACTCAATAACTATTTGCTCAGTGAATGAATTGTACAGGTCACACAGATATATCATAGCTGAAAACCAGGCTGTTAGAGTGGCAAAGGCAACATATTTGAAACAATCAGCTTTGGTCCCTATTCCAGCAACAGCTATGCAGTTTTGAAAAAGTTATCCTTCAAAGTCTATTTCTCAATCTGCAATTCGGGGTTTATGTCATCTTTCTCAGCAAACCAGACAGTTGCAGTCAATATTTATTTGGCATTATAAAAACAAACTTTCACTACCCACAATTTAAGGGCAACACATTTTTCTCTTAATCTCTGTTGTTCACATGGAACATAACGTAACAGTACGCCTTCAGAGGTCCTTATATTTTTTAGGTTATTATATAGTTGGCCCTCTGGTATCTTTGGGTTCCACTTGCTCAGTCAGCCAAGCCTGGTCAAAAATTTTACAAGTTCCATTAAGTTCCCAAAGGCAAATTTTGAATTTGCAGCCTACCAGCACCTATTTATATAGCATTTACACGGTATCAGTAATCTACAGATGATGTAATTTACACAGGAGTATGTGCTTACGTTATACGTAAATACTACGCTGGTTTTTTATAACAGACTTCAGCACTTGCGGACTTTAGCATCTGTTATAAACATTCCAGTTGCCTTCCAAGAGGGAGTGTCCGTCCTTGAGGTCACAAGGCTATCCAGTTTTGCAAGGCCCATGTCCTTTCTCCAACCCCAGATCTGTGTGGGGGCATTTGATAAAACCTAGACTTGCAAAGCTGACCACCCTCCCTGCAACGGCCGTCCTGGGGTTACCCGGACCCTGAGGGAGCCAACACGGCGCTCCAGCTACGCGGGTCTGAAACAGCGGGCTGGGCTTCAACCTTGGCCAAGCATCAGATTCGCCTGAGCCTTGAAAAGCAGTCAGGGGCGCCACCCAGACCCTCCGATTCAGTATAAGGGTGGGGACTGCGACCCTAGTCTGACCACGCCGGGGTGGGGGTGGGAGGGAAATGAGGGAGGGGGTGCGAGAACGCCGGACGCCGCCCCACACTCCGCACGTCTACCCGCTGCAAGCCAGCCCGGCGCCTCCAAGCTCCCTCCGCGGGAACCCGGTAAGAATCCTCCAGCAGAGATTCCACGCCCTCAGCCGGCGCCGCTCTCCCGCGCCCGCCAAACTGGTCTCCCGCTAGCCTGTGCCTGGACTCCGCCCCCTAAGGTCTGGATTCTAGGCTGATTCCCAATTCAGCTGGATCCCCGCCCACACGATGGCGCATTCTGGAAAAAAAACTCCTTCCAGCAGCCAATCATGTCCTCCAGCCAGTCTACACAGACGTCCCTCATACTCCCGCGGCACTTCAGACCCTCTACTCCTCAGCTCTAAGCTTGCCTAAGGGCCCTCCGTCCGTCTGGACTGCGCACGCGCATTCTCATCCGTTATGTGTGGAGGCGGGGGCGCAGGCGCAGTAGAAGTGTCGGCCTGGGCGGTCGCTAAGCACGTGTGTTGGGCTGTCCCGCGCAGCAGTAGAGTCGAACCTCGATTTTGTTGGTGTCCATTGTGAGCGGCGGACTTTTAAAGGTCATGGCGCCGGCGGAAATCCTGAACGGGAAGGTGGTCTCCGCGTAAGCACCTGTCCTTGTTATTAGGGCGTGTTGGGTTTGCAGGCGAGGACTGTGAGCAGGGTGTGCAGGTTCCCAAGGACTTTTTTTTTTTTTTTTTTTCGGGAGGGAGACTTATAGCGCAAGAGTCAGGCCAGCGGAGTGGGTAGCGAGGATTTTGTCTTGAACCCCTCACACCTGAAGACTGGGTCTCTGCAACCAAAAAAAGGCGCCCCGGACATGATCTGCGTTTGTAGATGGGGTACCTGGTGGCCGTTTCTGCTGGCTTCTGTGCTTCTGGGACAAGTTCTCTTCCTCAGCCCGACAACTATTCTCCCAGAAGTGCAGCTGCCAGAAGGGTAGTTTGAGTTGCCTGCAGCATCCCACTCAGAAATCCAGTTACTTCCCTTCCGCCGTAATTTGGAGGGGAGGAGACTGATATTAATGAGGTAGCAAGACTTTATTACCAGGCTGATTAGTGTCAGAGGGTCTCCATCCAAAATCATAGCTTTTTCCTACTACACCAGAGTCATCATTTGCTAAGTGAAATCTAATAAACATTTCTTTCCCCCTCAATTTCATGCTCCTCTAACAGCTATCTCCTGTGTCCTGACCCTAGAGCTACTTTCTGGTTTGGCTCTTGAGTCCTGACAATATTTTACACTCCTTTTGACCTCTGCCATTTCTACTCCACGGGGAAATCTGGATGCTTAATTAGTGGATATGATTGCCAGCCTTAATTCCCTGGGAGTAACACCTGGCAGCTTTTTGTTTTGAGAGTTGACCGGAGTGGAGTGAGGGGGAGAGATGAAAGTAGAAGAGGGAAGGATATATTTTCTGTGATCCACCTGCAGGTTTTTCTTGGGACCTTGGACTTTACCAGTTATTTTGTAACAGCTGCAGCTGGCAACAATAATTGCCCCATGAAGCCCTAATTTTGTGTGTACAGGTTTTGACTCTATAGAGTCACTGGTGGTGAAACCCACCTTCGGCCATAATGATTGTTTTCCTGGAAGGTAGAAGTGAACAAAGAAGGTGAGATGTAATTTAGATGATGGTGAATCTCTCACAGTGGTGAGGAGGAACCCAGAACTTCTAGATTAGAAATCACAATACTTAACATTTGAGCTCCTTTCTGCAGGTGATTTCCTAAATTGCATTGCTCGTGCTTAATCTTTTTTTTGTTTGGTTGCTTATATTCAAACCCACTGCCTTAATCAGAGCCTTTTCTTGATGAAATCTTCATTTTAAAGAGACTGAAGAGATGATTTAGATTTGCTTCTTGGCAGGCTACTGAGAATAGGTGCTCACTGGATATGTTTTGGTTTGAGTAGAGAGCAAATTAAACATGTTTGTAAGCTCCATAAGGGCCAATATGTGCATCATCTTATTTCTGTCTGTATCCAGAACACCTGGAAACCTTTCACTCCTTACTAGTTTTCTAGCATTAAGTGAGTTAGCTAACCTCTCTGTGCCAAAATTTTCTCAAGTGTAAAATAAAGATAATATCTAGGCCATTGAATTATTAAGAGAATTGAATGAGTTTCTAACTGAAGAGAATTTAGAATTGTTCCTGGTACAGAATAAGCATTCAATACATGTTAGCTGTTAACAATTGGTAATTAGTTAATATATACAGAAGAGATTGATTCATTATCTTTTTCACAGTTTCAAGATTCAGTATCTTTTGACAGTGATAGTTGCCTTGAGACCTATTTTAGTGGTTCTCAATATAAACTGCACATAAAAATCACTTGGGGAGCTTTTTGGTTTTGTTATTGCTTTTTATTTACATATGAACACGTACAAAAAAGTGCACCTGTCATAGGTATATAGCTCAATGAGTTTTTCACTGCTAAACTTCAGTAGCACTCAGCGAGAAATAACATTGTTGGCACTCCAGAAACTCCTCTCTCACTCCCATCCCATCACCACCCTCCAACAAAGGTAATCGCTGTCTGACCTCCAACACTGCAGGTTAGTGTTGCTTGTTTTTGATCTTTATATAAATGACATCAAGTAGTATAAAGTCTTCTGTGTGTCTGGTTTCTTTCAATCAGCCTTGTATTTCTGAAATTGTTTCATGTTACGTGTAGCTGTAGTTCATTAACTCTCATCGCTGTTTTGTATTCTGTGTGAATATGCCACTATTTACTTATTCACGTACATTTTGGTTTCTCGTTTTGGTTGATTATGAATATTGAATAATGCTATGAGCATTCTTTTACATGTCTTTTGGTGGAACATATGATATATACATTTCTGTTGGTTAGATCCCTAAGAGTAGAATTGCGGAATGATAGGACACATATATGAACAGTTTTAGTAGAAATTGCCAATCTTTTCCAAGATAGTTTTGTGCACGTGCAGGTATGTGAGAGGGTTCAATCCCTGGGTCAGTAAGATCCCCTGGAGGAGAAAATGGCAACCCACTCCAGTATTTTTGCCTGGGAAATCCCATGGACAGAAGAGCCAGGCTGGCTACCATCTATGGGTTCACAAGAGTAGGACACGAGTGAGCAACTGAGCACCTCCACATATCCACTCCATGCTTGGTACCTACACTAGACTGA
Source organism: Budorcas taxicolor (assembly GCF_023091745.1). NCBI lineage: Eukaryota > Metazoa > Chordata > Mammalia > Artiodactyla > Bovidae > Budorcas > Budorcas taxicolor. Next base: position 74,763,692 of record NC_068919.1, read on the forward strand.
TTTAATTGTAGTTGCTAGCAGTAAACCACTGGACTCAACATTTTAAAAATCTTTTAAAAGCTCATCCTGTGCTTCTAAGGCATCTTGACCACTTATCTAAACCCTTAACTCTTACGCTGAGCTTCCCTGGTGGCTCAGACGGTAAAATCATCTGCTTGCAATGCGGGAGACCCAGGTTCAACCCTGGGTTGGGAAGATCTCCTGGAGAAGGAAATGGCAACACTCTCCAGTATTCTTGCCTGGAGAATCCCATGGATGGAGGAACCTTGTAGGCTACAGTCCATGGGATCACAAAGAGTTGGACATGACTGAGTGATTTCACTTTAACTCTTAAATCCAAGTTTCATAGTTGAAGAGGAGAATGGCAGTGATCTGGAAATGACTGTTCCAGGTACTGGAAGGATTCCTTTCCCTCGTCTGCTCAGAAGTCACATAGCTGACCTTTGACACTGCCTCATGGTTGAGCAATCAGATAGTTCCAACTAATACAATTCATAAACAAGCACTAAGACTAAGGACTGTGCTTACAGAGGAGTTTTCTTTAATGTACTCATAAAATGGCTCTTTCAGATGCAGCCATCGCACCTTGACTTTCATGGAGAGCTTGAATCCAGGAGCAGGTAGAGCTCACAGCAGAAAGGAGAAGCTGTAGAGAGGGGACAGCCTGCTTGGTTCATGCAGTAGTGGAGTCCCTCAGCTCCAAGTGCTGAGGCTGGGCCAGGCCTCGGACTCTTGGCTATGGCCCAGGGGGGCGTCCTGAACAGAAAGGTGGTGGGTCTTAGAGCTTGAGCTGGTGGGGCTGTAGGGTGTCCCTGCTGCTGCTGCTGCTGCTGCTGCTAAGTCTCTTCAGTCGTGTCCGACTCTGTGCGACCCCATAGACAGCAGCCCATGAGGCTCCCCTGTCCCTGGGATTCTCCAGGCAAGAACACTGGAGTGGGTTGCCATTTCCTTCTCCAGTGCATAAAAGTGAAAAGTGAAAGTGAAGTTGCTCAGTCGTGTCTGACTCTTAGCGACTCCATGGACTGCAGCCCACCAGGCACCTCTGTCCATGGGATTTCCCAGGCAAGAGTACTGGAGTGGGTTGCCATTTCCTTCTCCAGCAGGGTTTCCCTACCTTCCCTCTTTTCCTGGGCCAGGGACACTCTTCAGAGGAAAGGTAAGTGCAACCAGGATTCCTGGGGTCCAGGAGAAGGGTTCCTCATTCCCCAGATTTGCAGATCAGATTCCTGTTGAGTCTCTCAGGACAAACTTGCAAAACATCAAGTTCCCTGGGCAGATTCTGTCCTGATGTAGTGTTTGAATTATAACACTTTGCTTTCTTCTTTGAAGGGGGAGGAAGAATGGGGCAGACCAAGAATCCCATGGTGAGAAATTCTCTAAAATAGAGTTCACACCCATCCTATCCTGCAGCTGAGGAAACAGTTGAGGCAAGAAAAGTGATATGATTTGGCCAAAAGTTGCTTGACTGGTTAGTGGCAGAGGTTGATTTAGAATCAGGGTCTTCACCCAGTACATGGTGTTTCTCACCATCGAGTGCTTATTACTTTTCCTAAAAGGAATTTCATAAGCAATTTTCTTTTCTTTACACCCGTCTTCCTCTCATTGCCATGCCTCCCATTCTGCTGAGAAGGCCATCCTAGACTTTTGTCTACTTTTACTTCTTCTCCCTTTCTGGTAGCCTGGACTGGGCAGAGTTCATCATTCCAGATGTCTTCTCTGCCTGTGGGAAACCTAGATCTGTTTGCCAGTTGTGTCTCTTTGGAAGGAACACTTCCATTTCTTCCTTAGGGGAGTTTCCAAGGTTGTAGCCTGGATTTGAACACTGGGGGAGATCTGAGGGTTAGGGACCAAGGTGTCTTTGGGGATATTTATTCATTCAGTAAATATCTGTGGGCCTCCAACTAGCCAGGCACTCTTCAAAGCCACAAGAGTATAACAGTCGTCAAGACAGCCCACATCCCTACCCTGGTAGAATTTGTGTCCTAATGGGTAGATGAAGGTGGTAAAAATCGATAAAGCAGGGTGTGAGGTAGTGAGAAGTGCCAAAGAGAAAACCAGTGCGGGGAAGGGGGTGGAGATTTCTGAGGCGTTGGGATATGGGGTTTGTAATTTTGAACATGAGAGTGTAAGAGGAACCTATGGGGAGAGGTTTGAAGGAGGTGGGGCTGTGAGCCTGCCAGTGTTACAGAGAAGAGGATTCTTCACCAGAAACACAGCCTGTGCCATGGAACTTTGACCTCGCCAGTCATTATTAAATGACTGCCCTGGGGTCAGCAGTGATGGCCTCAGAGAAGCTGAAGGTGAGTGGGAAGGCTGAATGAAAGTGCACTGACCTTGGTGGTGAGAGCGCCCCCTGGCTTCAGGGAGGAACTCCTAAAGAAATGATAGAGAGGGTGGAAAATAGACACTGTCAGAAAAACTACCCTGATAACAGCTGTTAGACCAGAAGCGAACCACCATTCGCCTTTCAAAGGGGGCTAATGAAGTGTTGTACAATTTGTTTGACCTTTCCTTTTGCAGTTGAGCCTGTTACTTCCTCGGAGGGATTGATCAAGTCTCTTAATTAAGCCTTCTTTCTAAAAAGGCCGGTTGTGAAGAGACAGATGGTTTGCCATTTGTCAGGCCACCAAGAGAAGGTGCTCTGAGTTATGCGTCGAGCAGACCCTGTTGATGTGCCGGTAACACAGATTCCTGTGGGAGGTATCCACAGAGCTGGTCACGGAGTGCTCCCTCCAGGATCACTGGGCGACTTGGTTTACCTACTGCCTTAGCATCCTCATCTGTATACATGAGTGCCTGCTAAGTCACTTCAGTTGTATCTGACTCTTTGCGACCCTATGGACTGTAGCCCACCAGGCTCCTCTGTCCATGGGATTCTCCAGGCAAGAATACTGGAGTGGGTTGCCATGCCCTCCTCCAGGGCAACCTCTTCCCAACCCAGGGATTGAACCTGCATCTCATGTCTCCCGCATTGGCAGGTGGGTTCTTTTCAGATGCCACTGATGCCACCTGGGAAGCCCCCTCATCCGTATGTTGGTCACCTAATTCATAGGATTGTTAAATGAGTCATTACTTGTAGAGCATTTAGAGCAGTCCTTGACACACAGTTAAGTTACAATAAATTGGTACTTAGTACATGTTGAATAAACAGATAGTGTTTGTATTTATCCAAACCATATCTGTGAACGCTGGTTTACCATCTTGAGCCTTAAAATTAGAATGTATGCTACTGTTCAAAGATAAAATGGAATCTTGATTATATGTTTAGCTACAGGGCTAGAAGAACTATTTTCTGTAAAAAGAGTTTGTTCACCATAGTGAAATTGATAAGCTTTTCATTTTATCCTGCAGATAAAGTACCTGTAGGCCTTTTTGTGCTTGGAAAGATTTACCTATAATGAGTTCCAGAGTGTGGGCCTTTTGGAAGGTCCATGGAACGGTGACTGTCAACCTCAACCTTGGCTTGAGTCTGAGAGCCTGTGCAGGAGAGCAAGCAGGAGTTCCTGAAAGTGGGACCTTCCACTGATTCTTCACTAGGCCACCCAATCAGGCTGTTGGGTGTGTTGTAGGTGGACTGTGGCAGTCTGGACTGGCAGTCATTCACGTGGCCATGGCACCAGCCAAAATCTTTTCTAGGGCTTATCATCCCAGAAAATGTATTTGTCCTCACCCACCAGGAGGGGTGATAAGGCAGATTGGAATTTGGACAAGGGGCTTTGAGTAGAGGTATATAGTCCCTGTTTATATCCCCATTTGCATGGAGAAGCCTCTGGAAGAAGGGGTATCAGGCTGGCCTGGCACAGGGGAGGGTCCCTTCTCCAGCTGACTCCTGGAGAGGCTGGATAGGGTAAAGAACAGCCTTGTGTGGCTTTGGGCAAGTCAGTCAGCCTCACTTTCCACTTCTGTGTAGTCGGGGTGATTATGATGGTGTTTATCTCCTGAGGTTGCCAAGAGGATTAAATGAGTATATGAGGTTCTCTGAAGCAGTCCTTTGTGCTTCTCTGGTTACAGCTGTACCTTCTGACATCTGACCCACAGGGCAGAAAGCCATGGCATCTCTGCTTTGTACAGTTTCCCCCACCTTGATGATTTCTCATAAGGTGGCTCCTGGCACCCTGTATGTAAGCCTTTGACCTTGAGGGAGAGGGCAGCTAACTGTGCCACAGTCAGGGTTTCTCCGCTACCCAGGTCACCGCTTCCTCCATGTTGCAGTTTATGAAACTGCAGCCAGAAGTGACTTGTTTGACCAAGAGTTCTAAGGCTAGTGGCAGACCCTCATCAGTGTATTTTCCTTCTTCTCCAAGGGCTTTTTATTTGCTTGCTAAAAGGAATTGCAATCTTTCACTGGCTAGATTTGGCTCTCCCTTTAAAGAGTTGAATGAATCAAACTGAGTCACCTCAGAAAATCATTTTCAGAGTCACAGTCATTTTTGACAGGTTGAAGACCAGTCAAATCACCCTCCTTTGTTAGCTAAACTTTTTTTTTTTTTTCCTCCCTTGCTAAAAAGTTCTTGCCTTCAAGCCTGGGCAGGAGAGGTACAGCTTTGGGTTGCTGATGCTTAATGCGCCTCAGGAAATAGGGAGTGTTTTTGTTAAAGGTTTTGCCAGAGCCTTTCAAAACCAGAGCAGGGAAGAGGGGCAGACTTCTGATTCACAGGGATTATTATTTCGAATATGGAAATTAACCTCATACTCATTGTAAAAGGGACTTGTAGGTAAAGATTTGAAGGAGGTGGGGCCATGATCCTACCAGTGTTATGGGAAGGAGGGTTCACTGCCTTGCATGAGTTAAGATAAATGATTTTTCCTTTGGATGTTGACCCCTGCTTAGTAAGTAAGAAGCCTTTTGGACCTAAGCCGTTCCTACCCAAGACTGTCCTTTGCTGCTGCTGCTAAGTCGCTTCAGTCGTGTCCAACTCTGTGCGACCCCATAGACGGCAGCCCACCGGGCTCCCCCGTCCCTGGGATTCTCCAGGCAGGAACACTGGAGTGGATTGCCATTTCCTTCTCCAACGCATGAAAGTCAAAGTGAAGTCATTCAGTCATGTCCGACTCTTCACAACCCCATGGACTGCAGCCTACCAGGGGTTTTCCAGGCAAGAGTACTGGAGTGGGGTGCCATCGCCTTCTCGGAGACTGTCCTTTAGTCTTCTCTAAAAGCAGAAAGGCCAGGTCTCTGAGCCTTTTCTCAGCTAAGAGCTGTTGGCCTCTCCTCTTCTCCTGGTGGAGACCCCAGTATTTTCTACACTCTTTCCACATTCCCCTCGGATGCTGACCCAGAGGCCTGCTGAATGTCATCTGCTCTGACATTTAGATCTGTGGTTAGATAGTCCTGAAATAGGACTAATTCTGGGGGTTGGGCCCTTGCTTGCAGATCCTGAGACTTGCAGCCACTCCATCACGTCTCTTAACTCTTGCTACCAGCTGAGAATTACAGAATGGTACCCTGGAGGCCAGATGTAGTTGTGTTTCGTTGGGCTTGCAGATTTATTTTTAAAAATTGGATTACTTCCCAACACATTAGTGTGTAATTACACATAAGAATTAATTGATTAATTACACATGGTCGCCTGACGTTTTGAAAGACATGTAAAGTCCAGCAATACTGTACTCTGATTCAGCATCACAGGTTTGTTGGGTCTGAGAAGAAGCTGCCCCCACTCCCGTGTGAGGGCAGGGGGAAGGTGGGACTACCTAGCAGTGTGCACCCTGTCTGACCGTGCTTTCCTCTGTGTGACCTTTCTCTAATGTTAATGTAATTTTAGTCTGCTTTTAAAATCCTTGCTTTTATAAAGCTCAGTTGTGTCTGCCTCTTTGCGACCCCGTGGACTGCAGCCTGCCAGGCTCCTCTGTCCATGCAATTCTCCAGACCAGACTACTGGAGTGGGTTGCCATGCCCTCCTCCAGGGGATCTTCCCAACCCAGGGATCGAACCCAGGTCTCCTGCATTGCAGGTGGATTCTTCACTGACTGAGCCACCAGGGAAGCCCTTTCCGAAGCCTTTCCCCACCAATTCAGTCTAGTTTGTAGCTCCATTTGTTTCCTCCAGTTCAGTTCAGTTCAGTCCCTCAGTCGTGTCCGACTCTTTGCAAACCCGTGAATCGCAGCACACCAGGCCTCCCTGTCCATCACCGACTCCCAGAGTTCACTCAGACTCGTGTCCATCGAGTCAGTGATGCCATCCAGCCGTCTCATCCTCGGTCGTCCCCTTCTTCTCCTGCCCCCAATCCCTCCCAACATCAGAGTCTTTTCCTCTAGATCCGTGGTTCTTAAATGGTGGCAGTTTTGTCCCTCCTTCCATGGCCACGTTTGGACATGTCTGGAGACATTTTTGCTTGTCATGTGGCGAGTGGCTGTCTGCTGGTGGCATCTAGAAGGAGAAGCCAGGGGCTGCTGAGCATCCTGCTATGCACGGATGTCCCCACAACATAGAATTATCCAGCCCAAATGTCAGTCATGTTGAGATCCATAAACCCTGATCTGGAGACCTCAAAAGCATTTATTTTGTCACTGTGTATATGGATTAATGATGACCTTTACGCTCACTGAGAATTTGGAGGTTTATTACAACTTAACACCAGTTAGCTGTTTTCGTGTCATAAGTATCAGGTAAGTCACTGTTCCCTTGGGTCTTTGAGAGAGTTTGAGAGAATTGGATGGAAGAATTTTACATTCTAAATTTTCATTGGAGCCTAAAATAGATTCATATTAAGTTTGCAAATATATGTTTGAGGTACCTGTCAAGTTTAGTAAATATTTGTGTAAAATTATAATCATTGTAAATATTTTGTTCTTAAACATAAAAGAGTACTGGTGTTAGTTGATAGGTATACTGATAAAATGTAGTGCTTGATATTATCACTAAAAATGTATCAACAAGAAGGTAATTTTTTTACATTTATTTTATTGAAATAGTTGATTTACAGTGTTACGTTTCTGCTGTATGGCAAAGTGATTCAGTTCTGTGTGTGTGTGTATGTGTCTATATATACATACACACACTCATTCTACTTCATATTCTTTTCGATAATGGTTTATCGCAGGGTGCTGGTTATAGTTCCATGTGCTGTACAGTAGGATCTTGTTTATCCATTCTATATAGAGAATAGTTGGCATCTGCTACTCCCAGACTCCCAATCCATCCCTCCCCAACCTGCCCTGCCTTGGCACCCACAAGTCTGTCCTATGTCCATGAGTCTGTTTCTGGTTTATAGATAAGTTCATTTGCGTCATGTTTTGGATTCCACATATAAGTGATATCACGATATTTGTCTTTCTCTTTCTGATTTAGTGTGATAATCTCTAGGTCTGTCCATGTTGTTGCAGACAGCATTATTTTGTTCTTTTTTATGGCTGAGTAGCATTCCATTGTGTGTGTATCACATCTTCTTTATCTGTTCACTTGCTGATGGGCATTTAGGTTGTTTCCATATCTTGGCTAGTGTGAATAGTGCTGCTGTGAAGAGTGAAAGTACAGTTGCTCAGGTGTGTCCGACTCTTTGCGACCTCATGGACTGTAGCCCACCAAGCTCCTCTGTCCGTGGGATTCTCCAGGCAAGAATACTGGAGGGGGTTGCCATTTCCCTCTCCAGGGGATCTTCCTGACCCAAGGATCAAACCTGGATTTCTCACATTACAGGCAGATTCTTGGTGCATGAATATCTTTTTAAATTATAGTTTCATCTGGATATCTTCCTGGAGAAGGAAATGGTAACCCACTCCAGTATTCTTGCCTGGAGAATCCCCATGGACAGAGGAGCGTGGTGGGCTACCGCCCATGGGGATGCAGAGTCAGACACGACTGAGCGACTAACACACACCCACTGGCTGTCTACCCAGGAATGGGATTGCTTCATCACATGGCAACTCTGTTTTTAGTTTTTAGAGGAACTGCCACCCTGTTTTCCATAGTAGCTGCACCAATTTATTACATTCCCACCACCAATGTAGGAAGTTTCCCTTTTCTTCACACCCTTTCCAGCATTCATTATACTTTTTGATGGTGGCCCCTTGGACTAGCGTGATGTGATATCTCAGGGTAGTTTTGATTTGCATCTCTGTAATTAACGTTGAGCATCTTTTCATGTGCCTGTTGACCATCTGTATGTCTTCTTTAGAGAAATGTCTAGGTCTTCTTCCCATTTTTTGATTGCATTTTTTTTGTTGTTACTGAGTTGTATGAGTTGTTTATATATTTTGGAAATTAAGCCCTTGTCAGTCACATCATTTGCAAATATGCTCTTTAACAAGAAAAATATTTAATTCAATTAAACTAATTTGGGATTTGAAGTATATACCTTTCTTGGAACACTAGGTGGCCTCAATTGTTTTTACAAGGAACTACATGTTATGTTTTTCCCAAAAATTTGAAGAATTTTTTTAGCAGTATGAGAGATTCAGTGAAAAATAAAACAGCAAATGAACGAAATGAAAATAAAACAAATAAAATCAGACAGTTGTGTTTTATTGCATTGTAAAATCTTGAAACAACAACCTCCTTGAGGGGAAAAAGAGAAATGTGTGTCCTGGTTTAGAATAGCCCTACATGTTGATGAATGTTCTTGCTTTTTCTCTGATCAACTACTAAAGGCCTATTCTGTGGACCTTTTAAGGATCATTTGCAAATTCCTCTAAGCCTATGTTAACATTTCAGTGTTTGTTGACTGGGCAGCTTGTTTTTCATCACGTAGATTTCTTAGCCATGTAGGTAAATATCCTTTTCTGCCTCCTTTTCCTGCCTATAGCTTCTGTTGAAATGTCTTTGTTAGGGTTATATTTTGGCAGTGCTTTTTTTTCTCAGGCAGAAAATGTCCAAAATTTAAAAATGGGCCCTCCTGTGAAACAGAATGAGTTGAAACTTGTAATGGAGTTTTTCAAGAGTAATTGTACAAGACTTGAGGCAAGAGATCTAGGTGACTGTTTAGGGATGTTAGACTTTGACTAGGACTGTTCAAGAGTAATAAGATTCTATAGGGATGTACACCTTTAACTTTTATTAACTAGGGTCTTTGACGCTTGGGTGTGGGAGAAATCAGCTTGGAAAAAACTGATAAGTCATGCAGATCCATAGAGATTCAAACAGATTTTGACAGGTTGAGCTATAAATGATTCCACCTTGATTTTTGCAGCTTAGAAAGAAAAGGTAACCCCAAACATTGCATTTTATCGGCCAGCAGCAGAGTTTCTCAGCCTTGGGCACTGTTACCACGAGGGCTGGGTAATTCTTTGCTATGCTTTGTCCTGTGCATTGTAGGATATGTAATCGCATCTACCCACTAGATGCCAGTAGTAACTTAGTTAAACTGCATCTGTGTCTATTCACGTTTAGTTGGCTGTGACTCTCGGCTCAGGACTAGTATCTGTCCTTCAGGACCAGAGAGACGTCAATGGTTTACTGCTACTTTGTCCTGCTAACGTCAGTGGCAGTTTAGTTCTGATTTTTCCTACATCAAGACTGAGCTATGTCTTCCCTCAGATTTTAGGGTATGCTGATGGAAGATGGTGTGACCAGCATGTGTAGTTCTATTCAGGGATCAGGGATGTTTCTCCATATGCCCACTTTTGCCTCGCTTTGCTCCCAAAATTTTTACCAGGATGATGTAACTTGCAGGGCCATGGATAGAAATGAGAGGTGTCTGCAATCAAGGAAGTTTGTGTTGATTTAGGAAGCTTCAGTGATTCGAAAGTTATTCCATTATACATTTAAACTTTCTAAAAATGAGCTATAAAAAGTAAAGGGCTTCCCCCTATTTAATTCATCACAGTTTTATGACCCTAAAATAAAGGTAGACAAGGGAGGGAATGTTAATTTCTCTCTCCATCTTTTTCTTTTACAGTCTCAACTTCAGACATACCTGACACTTGGGTTTGTTTTTCCACTTTTCATTTTAGGTACTTCAGTTTCTGGCCAAACAAGAAAGCCAGGCAGGGGAAAAAAAAAATTTAAGGGACTTATGGAGACCTAATTACAACTATCTTAATTTCTCTGCCCCCGCCCCGCCCCCCTCACCAGGGCAGATTTTCCACCTGATGCTTTAGTGTTCTGTGCTGTCTAGTTCTTGCTTACTGTGGTTTATGTGCATGTTAGACTGTCTCACTGATATTCTGATCATGTCTCATAAAGAGGCCTAAGTGTTAACTTTTCAACAGAGCTTTGTATTTGGAAAACTATCCCTGCAAATTTTAAAATGATCCTGCTTCTTAGAGAAAGTTTAAGGGAGGCAGTATAAGTGATCTCAAGCTATAATTTCTTTTAGGGGAAAAAAATGCACCCTTAGACCCATTTAAATTATAGCATAGAAAATAAAGAACATTTTGTTCTTTGCTATTAACTTCCTGGGCTGAAACAACATTTTCCACCTCGACTACCTTATAGTACTGGGTTCCTGCAGCTTACTACCTGCTGAGTTTAAGTATTATTTTTATTTGTCCCTAGATTCTTTCCTTGGGTCTCAAATGCTTGCTTATTCTAGAATCCTTATAAGGTTTGGTAAATAAATTCACTGTCCTGTCCTTAAAATATTTGTACCATCAGTCTTTCCAGCTCCATCTCACAACCCCCTCAAACTTCAGAGTCCCCTGTATTCCTGGTATTTCCTCTGTGTTTCATGTTTTGTATATCTGGAATATATACTTCTTGCCAGCTTACCTCTGATACCATAATCCAAGCTACCACCACCTCTTGGCCTGGATTTTACAGTTGCAGTAACTTCTTGCTGATGTCCTTGATTCTCACCTTTCCCCCTTGGGTGTATTCCCAATTCAGCAGCAAGAATAATCCTTTAAAAATGTAAGGCTGAGGACTTCCCTGGTGGTCTAGATGCTTCTGTTCCAATGAGAGTGAGGGTTCCATCCCAGGTTGGGGAACTGGGATCCCACATGTCACAGGGCACAGCCAAAAAAAAAATTTTTTTTCAAGTGAGTTCCATCACGTCAGCCCCACTGAAAACCCTTGAATGGCTTCCCATCACATTCAGAATAAACGACTATCTACCTGATTTGATTACTATTTCCTCTTGGACCTCATTTACCCACTGGGGGCCTTTTGCACCTGTTGTTCTTTCTGTAAATTGGCCCTGGGAGAGGCACCTGTCCCAACTGCTTAGTGCCTGTGTGTGCATCTGTGAACAGGAATAAGAACGCTTTTTCTCCCTTGCCTACTGCAGGGGGTTATTGAGTCTCAGATGTGTTCATCTTTTCACTGTTGGTTCACCTTACTGTCTCACATTGTGCTAGGAATTGTTTTTTTTTAACACCTACCCCTCCTAAGATTCCCTTCCGCACTGGGTTTTGTTTGGGTGGGGAGGGGTAAGGAGAACCAGTAGAAGCCTCTGCCTGGCACTTTGTGTTACTTATGACAGTGGTTGCGGGAAGGAAGGGGAGAGCAGAGAGTGGAGACTTGTTCTCTGCAGCAACCTGGGCAGCACTTCCAGTCCTAGGGCAGGAGAAACCACTCTGGCTGGAGCTGCGGGAGAGTTTCAGCAGGAGCCCAGGGAAGACTTGGCAACTCTAGTGTTTCCTGTTGTCTTATGTCAGAGCAGAATTGTGCCTCTGTTCATTAAAATCCCAGTAAAAGAAATCCAATAGTCAGTTGATACTTGTGTTGAACATATGATTTGTAGAATATTGGATTTGAAAAAACAAGGCTACTAGCTACAAGATTTTGCAGTCCTAGTTCTAACTTCTTGTATCACTAAACATTCTTACCATTTACTGCTGCTGCTAAGTCGTGCTTCAGTCGTGTCCGACTCTGTGGAACCCCATAGACGGCAGCCCACCAGGCTCCCTCATCCCTGGGATTCTCCAGGCAAGAACACGGGAGTGGGTTGCCATTTCCTTCTCCAGTGCATGAAGGGAAAAGTGAAAGTGAATTTGCTCAGTCGTGTCTGACTCTTAGCGACCCCACGGACTGCAGCCCACCAGGCTCCTCCATCCATGGGGTTTTCCAGGCAAGAGTACTAGAGTGGGGTGCCATTGCCTTCTCCTAATGTCTGTTTAGTGAAGGTGTTTTTTCAATTTCAGTGTATCTAATAATACATATTATTTGTGACTTGAAGCATTAAGTTTTAACTGCAGTTTAACTCCTTTTTCTCCAGGCAAATAAAGGAGAGACTGAAGAACCAAGTCATTCAGATGAAGGAGGAAGTACCTGGTTTCATACCAGGCCTGGCAATTTTACAGGTATTATGATAGTGTGTTTCCACTAGTATCTTTCTTTCTTTCTCAATCTCTCAGTAGTACTTAAGACAACAAGCACATCAAGGTTCTCCCCTCTTTTTTGGCTTCTGTGAATCCTCAGACCTTTTCAGTTTCTCTGTGCAGGCTACTCCTCTTCAGCTCAACTTCTGCATGTGGACCTGCCCTGGCTCTTGGCTATTCTTTGTGGATACTTTTCCCTTATCCAGCATCTCTTGATCATTGGTCTTAGGACCCCTTTGCTACTGCTAAGTCACTTCAGTTGTGTCCTACTCTGTGCTACCCCATAGATGGCAGCCCACCAGGCTCCCCCATCCCTGGGATTCTCCAGGCAAGAGTACTGGAGTGGGGTGCCATTTCCTTCTCCAATGCATAAAAGTTAAAAGTGAAAGTGAAGTTGCTCAGTTGTGCCCAACCCTCAGCGACCCCATGGCCTGCAGCCTTCCAGGCTCCTCCGTCCATGGGATTTTGCAGGCAAGAGTACTGGAGTGGGGTGCCATTGCCTTCTCCGAGGACCCCTTTACACTAAAAAATTTAAGACTTAGGGAACTTTTGTTTATATGAATTTATCCATTGATATTTTACTATATTAGAAATGAAAACTAAGAAGTTTAAAGATATTTGTATATATTAAAATGCCAATAGTAAGCTCACTCAGAGAAAGCAATGGCACCCCACTCCAGTACTCTTGCCTGGAAAATCCCATGGACAGAGGAGCCTGGTAGGCTGCAGTCCATGGGGTCGCTACTGGTCGGACACGACTGAGCGACTTCACTTTCAGTTTTCACTTTCATGCATTGGAGAAGTCACTGGCAACCCACTCCAGTGTTCTTGCCTGAAGAATCCCAGGGACAGGGGAGCCTGGTGGGCCGCCATCTATGGGGTCACACAAAGTCGGACACGACTGAAGCGACTTAGCAGCAGTAGCAGCAGCAAGCTCACTATATATTAGCATTCAGTTTAGTTCAGTTCAGTCGCTCAGTCGTGTCCTACTCTTTGTGACCCCATGAATCGCAGCACGCCAGGCCTCCCTGTCCATCACCAACTCCAGGAGTTCACTCAGATTCACGTCCATCAAGTCAGTGATGCCATCCAGCCATCTCATCCTCTGTCGTCTCCTTCTCCTCCTGCCCCCAATCCCTTCCAGCATCAAAGTCTTTTCCAGTGAGTCAACTCTTCGCATGAGGTGGCCAAAGTACTGGAGTTTCAGCTTTAGCATCATTCCTTCCAAAGAAATCCCAGGGCTGATCTCCTTCAGAATGGACTGGTTGGATCTCCTTGCAGTCCAAGGGACTCTCAAGAGTCTTCTCCAACACCACAGTTCAAAAGCATCAATTCTTTGGGGCTCAGCCTCCTTCACAGTCCAACTCTCGCATCCATACATGACCACAGGAAAAACCATACCCTTGACTAGCCAGACCTTAGTCGACAAAGTCATGTCTCTGCTTTTGAATATGCTATCTAGGTTGGTCATAACTTTTCTTCCAAGGAGTAAGCGTCTTTTAATTTCATGGCTGCAGTCACCATCTGCAGTGATTTTGGAGCCCAAAAAATAAAGTCTGACACTGTTTCCACTGTTTCCCCATCTATTTCCCATGAAGTGATGGGACCAGACGCCATGATCTTCGTTTTCTGAATGTTGAGCTTTAAGCCAATTTTTTCACTCTTCTCTTTCACTTTCATCAAGAGGCTTTTTAGTTCCTCTTCACTTTCTGCCATAAAGGTGGTGGTATTTACATATCTGAGGTTATTGATATTTCTCCCGGCAATCTTGATTCCATCTTGTGTTTCTTCCAGTCCAGTGTTTCTCATGATGTACTCTGCATATAAGTTAAATAAGCAGGGTGACAATATACAGCCTTGACGTATTCCTTTTCCATTAAGTAATATTTTTATGACTTAGTAACTCTTAGAAACAATGGAGTGAGGAGAGGGGCATTGTTTTCCATTTTCGCAAACCCTTTACTGTCTGGCTTAATAGGGAACAGCTGGATTCCTGTCTACTTTTCAGTCTCTTGCTCTTCTAGGTTTGATTGAAATGTGTGAAGAACCTTCATATATATCTGACCTTATACAGACATATAGTTGTAAAAGGAAGCGTTCTTTTGATATTCTTCTCAGATAACTGTGGATGTTTTTCTTTAGTACTATAAGGACTCAATACGTCAAGGCTGTATATTGTCACCCTGCTTATTTAACTTATATGTAGAGTACATCATGAGAAACACTGGACTGGAAGAAGCACGAGCTGGAATGAAGATTGCTGGGAGAAATATCAATAACCTCAGATATGCAGATGACACCACCCTTATGGCAGAAAGTGAAGAGAAGCTAAAAAGCCTCTTGATGAAAGTGAAAGAGGAGAGTGAAAAAGTTGGCTTAAAGTTCAACATTCAGAAAACGAAGATCATGGCGTCTGGTCCCATCACTTCATGGGAAAAAGATGGAAACAGTGGAAACAGTGTCAGACTTTATTTTTTGGGTCTCCAAAATCACTGCAGATGGTGATTGCAGCCATGAAATTAAAAGATGCTTACTCCTTGGAAGAAAGGTTATGACCAACCTAGATAGCATATTCAAAAGCAGAGACATTACTTTGCCGACTAAGGTCCGTCTAATCAAGGCTATGGTTTTTCCTGTGGTCATGTATGGATGTGAGAGCTGGACTGTGAAGAAGGCTGAGCCCCGAAGAACTGATGCGTTTGAACTTCTCCAACACCCTGGGATTTCTTTGGAAGGAATAATGCTAAAGCTGAAGCTCCAGTACTTTGGCCACCTCATGAGAAGAGTTGACTCATTGGAAAAGACTCTGATGCTGGGAGAGGTTGGGGGCAGGAGGAGAAGGGGACGACCCAGGATGAGATGGCTGGATGGCATCACGGACTCGATGGACATGAGTCTGAGTGAACTCCGGGAGCTGGTGATGGACAGGGAGGCCTGGCGTGCTGTGATTCATGGGGTCGCAAAGAGTCGGACACGACTGAGCGACTGAACTGAACTGACTGAAGTCAAGTTTCTAAAAGGTAGTTGCAGTGTGAAATCTGAAACTGTTATCAGTGAACCTTCGTATTTTGTTAAGTCGGAATCTTGTTTTATGTTACAGTTTGAATGGATATTTACCTGTGTGTGGTTTTGTTATGTTCTTCGTTCCTCATCTGAAAAACAATGGTTCACTGAATTATACAGATCTCCCAAATGTTAATACATATTATTACGTGATTTTTAAAAAATCATAATCATGACTGTCACCAACAAGCTCATCGGAAGAGCCTGCAAGTGTTAGGAAGTTGTCAAGCTCACAGGAGTACATAAATACCAATTTTTGCTTGAAAGCTCCAATTTTGTCATTAGTTACTTTCCTTGCAGTAGCAGGCTCACTTTATCCAATTTTGAGAAAATATTTGCCAAATGTTCAAGCCCAAGTAATCATTGTTTGTCAGTTGTTCTTTCGAGTAAATTTGGTGTTTCATTAAAAAACTGGCCAGTTCTGCTTGCAAGGCAAGAAAGCACAAGTACTTTTCCTAGTGACAGCCACTTCTGTTTATGGCCAAAGTGCTTTATGATTGCTTCCCCATTCTTTATGCAGAATATTGAAAAGACATGTACTCAAGGATCGAGGTTTAATAAAAATAATTGTTACTGCATCAAAAGCACTTCTAAGTGAAATTGGTGTCTATGTTGTTTTCTTTTTTTTACTGAGCGTGTGTGACAGTGAAGGATATCCTTATGACTAGTACAGTTTGGTGCCATTGTCTTGATTCTTACTAAGTCATCAGCAGTCTTACCCGCCATAACTTTTGCAGCCTCGATGCACATGTCAATACAGTGAAAATGGCAAATGACATAGTATGATGGCACTAGCAGGCCTTCTAAAAGGGTGTTGGGGTTCCCCAAGAGTGTATGATCCACACTTTGGGAACCATTGCCCTGCACAATTACATCTGACCCCCAGATATCAGCTGTAGGTCAGGAACTTGTAAACCTGGATTTCTTCTGAGTTCCAGACTCTTGGCTTCCAGGACAGCACTCCCTTCTCTAACCTTTTTGCTTGCTGTTCCTGTTACCTTGACCATTTAAATGCCAATGCTCAGCCCTCAGACCTCTTTTCTACCTTATTCTTTCTGTAAGTGAGCCCCCAGGCCCATGGCTGCTTGGGAGAATACTTCCTAGCCAAGATTTCTTCCAAGAGCTCCAGGTTCATCCAGTAAGAGGCCTTCAATAAAAAGGCAGAAGATATTTCATAAATACATGTCGTGTGGACAGATGTACAAATGAATGTCTAAAGGGTTTACTGGGACAACAAGAAACTGATAGCTTGCATTTGAAATTCCGTTCAGAAACACCTGGTCCCTCACGTCTCATTTCTCTCTGTATGTGTGTCTCCATATATATCATTTAATTCCTTGCTAAGTTCTGTTCCATGTTCTCCAAGAATTTCAGAGTGAATAATACCGCCCCCGCTCCATTGCTATACATTATCTGAAAGGCCTTAGTTGAGAAGAAAAGCACCGAAGGCCTGTTGTTCTGCCTGGTCTGTTCTGTGCTTTGGTGGATTTTCCTTTTTTATTTTTACAAATTGCTAAGAATCAAAGGTATATGTTGTGGGTGTACACTTGGTACATATGTGGGACCAGTTATTTCTTGGCTTATTCTTGTGAATTGTTTGTTGTATGAAGAGTAAATGTCGTAGACAAGAAATCTGTCTCTGTAAAGCCCTTTTTTGTAGCAGTAGCGAAGGTTTTTTTTTTCCTGTTTTTAAAATTGGCTTCCAAGCTCCTATTTTAAACTTATTGATTGCAAAGTGTTTTTGTTACATAAATGCTGTTCTGTAACTTGTCTCCTATGCTCTTGCCAATAAAACAGTGGTTGAATATTTTAATCTTGCACTTTAGCACCAGAAGCAATATCATTCTATGATGCAATGCTCACAGATTATGTTGTAATCACATCTGTGCCACCTCAGACCTCTTGTGTTTTTTTTTTTCCATCCTGGTGACTGGCACCACCATTTCCCCACATACTCAGACCAGAAACCTGAGCTGTGTCTTGTCCTTTCTGCTCTCCACATCATAAGCTCTTGAGATCTCTTCCCTCCTTTTGTGTATTTATTTATTTTGAAAATCATTTTGTTTAATTTACTATCATTATGGTTATTACTATTATTGGTTGTGCTGGGTCTTTGTTGTTGTGCCTGGTCTTTCTCTCGTTGTAGTGCACAGGCTTCTCATTGCAGTGACGTCTCTTGTTGCAGATCACAGGCTCTAGGGGACACAGGCTCATTAGTTGCTGCACACAGGCTCAATAGTTGTGGCGTACAGGCTTTGGTCACTCCACAGCATGTGGAATCTTTCTGGACCAAAGATCACACCCATGTCCCCTCTATCAGCGGGCGGGTTCTTATCCACTTTATCACCAGGAAAGTCCATTTTCCCTCCTCTTGATTTCTTCTGCTCCCACCCCACTAGGGCACTAGTCACATGCTTACAAACTTCTGATCTGGATGCTTCCAGTCTGTCCTTTTACCCACAGATGCCACCCATGTCAAAACGCAAATCTGATCACACACAATCCAGCCACACACACTGCCCATCCTATGCAAAAAGAATGACAGTACTGTTTATGTAATGTCCCTATAGTTCAAGTGATTTGTATATATTTCTGGTTGTTCTCATTTTTATCTTATCCCCCGACTACAGGATGGGAGCTGTCTTCTTGTAGACACAGTAATGAAACCAAGCAGGAGCCTGTGGGGTCCCATGTGGTACAAATCCTTCCTGTGTCCCCCATTTCTCGTTTGTAAGAAATAGGCTCCATTCAGCCTTGCATAGGGCAGATTCACACAGTTGCTTATCAGGGAAGGGAGGGGATGTAGAAACACAGGAGAGGGACTGTCTGGAAACAATAGTAGAGCACAGCCTTGGGGCAGGGTCCCGGTTCCTTCTCAGGGATATACATGAAAGTAGCTTTGAGTTATTCTTCACAACTAAGGCCCCCACACAAGTGAAGGATGGTAACTTCAAGCTGAGCACAAGACTCCTAGAACACTTCCTGTTTCCTTACCACCAACCAATCTGAAGAAAGTCACACACACTGTTGCTCTCAACCCAAGTCTTGCTATAAAATCTTTTCCCTGGAGCTGAAGAAAAACTAATGAATTCCCAGGATATTTTATGTTGTAAAACAGGAATCGGAAAACCATTTTGTCTTGTTCAGTCGCTCAGTCATGTCTGATTCTTTGTGACCCCATGGACTGCAGCAGGCCAGGCTTCCCTGTCCTTAACCATCTCCTGCAGCTTGCTCAAACTCAAGTCCATTGACTCAGTGATGCCATCCAACCATCTCATCCTGTCATCCCCTTCTCCTCCTGCCTTCAATCTTTCGCAGCCAAAGGGTCTTTTCCAGTGAGTCAGCTCTTCACATCAGGTGGCCAAAGTATTGGATCTTCAGCTGCAACATCTGTCCTTCCAGTGAATGTTCAGGGTTGATTTCCTTTAGAATTGACTGGTTTGATCTCCTTGGTGTCCAGGAGATTCTCTCAAGAATCTTCTCCAACACCGCAGTTCGAAGGCACCAATTCTTCGGTGCTCAGCGTTTTTTATCGTCCAGCTCTCACAGCGGTATATGACTACTGGAAAAACCGCAACTTTGACTGTGTTCGTTAGCATGTTGGCCTTTGTTGGCAAAGTGATGTCTCTGCTTTTTAATATGCTGTCTAGGTTTGTCAACGCTTTTCTTCCAAGGAGCAAGGGTCTTTTAATTTCATGGCTCCAGTCACCATCCTCAGTGATTTTGGAGCCCAAGAAAATAAAGTCTGTCACTGTTTCCATTTTTTCCTCATTCATTTGCCATGAAATGATGGGACTGGATGCTGTGATCTTCATTTTTTGAATGTTGAGTTCTAAGTCAGCTTTTTTCAGTCTCATCTTTCACCTTCATCAAGAGCCTCTTTAGTTTCTCTTTGCTTTCTGCCACTAGGGTGGTATCATCTGATATTTGAGATTATTGATATTTCTCCCAGCAATCTTGATCCCAGCTTATGCTCATCCAGCCTTGCATTTCGCATGATACACTCTGCATATAAGTCAAGTAAGCAGGGTGACAATATACAGCCTTGATGTATTCCTTTCCCAATTTTGAACCAATCCATTGATCCATGTCTGGTTCTACTGTTGTTTCTTGACCTGCATACAGGTTTCTCAGGAAGCAGGTAGGATGGCTTGGTAGTCCCATCTCTTTAAGAATTTTCAACAGTTTGTTGTGATCCACACAGTCAAAGGCTTTAGCATAGTCAATGAAGCAGAAGCAGATGTTTTTCTGGAATTCTCTTGCTATTTCTATGACCCAGCAGATATTTGATCTCTAGTTCCTCTGCCTTTTTAAAATCCAGCTGTACGTCTGGAAGTTCTCAGTTCATGTGCTGTTGTTGTTGTTGTTGTTATGATTTGATTTGATTTGTTCAGCCGCTCAGTTGTGTCTGACTCTTTGCAGCCCCATGGACTGCAGCACGCCAGGCTTCCCTGTCCTTCACCATCTCCTGGAGTTTGCTCAAGCTCACGTCCATTGAGTCGTTAATGCCATCCATCCATCTCATCCTCTGTCATCCCCTTCTCCTCCTGCCTTCAATCTTTCCCACCATCAGGGTCTTTTCCAGTTAGTCAACTCTGCGTCAGAGCTTCAACTTCAGCATCAGTCCTTCCAATGAATATTCAAGGTTGATTTTGTTTAGAATTGACTGGTTTGATCTCCTTACTGTCCAAGGGACTTTCAAGAATCTTCCCCAACACCACAGTTCGAAGCATCGATTGTTCAGCGCTCAGGGCTGGGTAATTTCCTAGGCTAGGAAGTAGGAAGATTATTCCAGTTACTTTGGAGAAGTGGCAGGGATTTCGAGGAACTGGGCCACTGCCCACGTTTTGGCCTTTTATGGTCAGCCTGGGAACTGTCATGGTGCCTGTAAGTGTGTCATTTAGCTTGCTAATGTATTACAGTGAGCATATAATCAGGCTCTACTGGAAGTAGATGGCTCTACTGCCATCCTGTACCTAATGGATTCTAACTGATTTTTGTGGTATCCTGTTCTTTAACGGTTGTGTCGTTCTTTTAACTGTTGTGCCCTGCCCCCTTCCCTTCTGTCTCAATAGGACCTTTTTTGGATGATGTAATTGACCTCCTTCAAAGAAGAAATTGGTATTTCTGATAAAATGCTTAAGTGATTTTTTTTTTTTGGTATAAACTATAATGGGATTAAGATTCGTTCTGGGAAACCAGTCTGCCATCCACCCACTTGACTGTCAGTCAAGAAATCTACTGTTCTTCAACTAAACATTCCTTTTGCGTCCAGCTTGAGAATGATTGTGTAACCATTTTCCTTATTAGATGCCTATACTGAGTGTTTCAACTGGATCCTAAGAGGTGTTTTCCTTTGCCTTAGGATTACAATCAGACTTTGATATATGTTCATAACTCTTAAGCTTTTTTTAAAAACGAGTGGTCATTTTGGAGTTTTAGAAAAATTCCTTCAGAAACATCCAGACAGAAACAGCAACAACAAAAAGACTTCAGACTTTTGTGGTACTAAATGCCAAAGACAGCAACCTTGAAGGAAAATGTCGTGATTCTAAACTTGACCAAATTTGTCCTTCGAGTGAAGAGACGGCAGAGAGAGATTTTCAGGTACACATGGACTCAGGAGAATTGCCCACACCTTTCCAGAAAAGTGACTTACAGTTGTATCTCAGCTACATCAGAGATGAAGATAAAATATAGAACAGTTGTAATTTATTTAAAAAAAAAAC
Source organism: Budorcas taxicolor (assembly GCF_023091745.1). NCBI lineage: Eukaryota > Metazoa > Chordata > Mammalia > Artiodactyla > Bovidae > Budorcas > Budorcas taxicolor. The sequence continues at coordinate 74,784,682 of NC_068919.1, forward strand.
AGCAGGGAGTGATAAAAACCATTTAATCTCAAAGTTGAAATAACTAATTGTAGTTATGACTATGGTCTACTTAAAAAACGTACAACCTAAGAGCTGTGAGTTGTTTGCTCAGTGTCTAACTGAGGGCAGTACCCCAGGAGACAGCAGTAGTCTCTCCAGTTGCTCAGAGAAACTGTCCCAAAGAGGTCGGGGGAGGAGCCAGTATGCATCGGTGAGTGTGGACTGGGGATACAGGCAGTCAGGATCCCAGTGAAAGGTTAACTGCGGGCACCGGGATCAGATATCTCAGTGATTTTGGTGCTTTTCTGTGTGTGAGAAGATGCCTGAATCTGGGGTCATTGACATTCTTCCTAAAGATACACATTTGAACTGTCTCAGGGGCCCACATATCCAAAACATGGAATACTGCAACCTGCATTCCTTTCAGGGGGGAGGTGCAGGTCCGTGACTGTGGTGGCTACTGACATGATCCTTACAGAACTGGAATGGCAGGAGACATTCTTTGTTTACAATATAAGTAAAAACAAAATACTCCTCCCTTTCTTATTTGATCTAAAAACCTGGAAGGTATTAAATCTGGTAACCAAATCAATGAAGGTTGGATGATAGGGGCAAAGGTCATACATGTGAAAAGGACAGGAAAGATGAGCTTAAAATCCCTAAATTTCCCTAAAATCCTAGGGAAATCCTCCCAGTAAGCAGCTAATGCATTTAGGTGCAGAAAACCAAATACCCCTCACTGGACTCCTCTGGCTATCTTGAAATTCAGCTTAGCACTGGCAAAACTGAGACTTCTCTAGAAAGACACCTGCAGCTAAGAGTGAGGCCATGTTCCGTGAGCCTGTGTTCCGTGAACCTAAGCAGAGCCTCCAGGAACAGCATCAGGTGACTAAGCCTGGAGCTACTCTGTTCCTAGGGCCAGCTGCTTTCTCCAGAGTTGTCCTGTGTAAAGCAGCCACACATCACTTATCTCTGGTGTCAAGGGACCTACAGTTTTTCCCTCTGCAGTTTGGGGAGAAACCAAACTTATTGTGATAAATCACCCTGAGAGGACATTTCATTATTGAAAAGAGCAAATGCCAGCACTGATACGTGGGTGGGGAAATATTTGTAAAGGAAATATCTTAGGTAAGTGATTACAGTGAAAACCTATGTATATCCATGATTAAAGAAACAGGGACCATGTTGAAACCTAGCATGGTGGGTCAGAGAAGTTGGCTTCTGGGTACTCTTTCCTCTCTGTCTTGAGGGCAGCAGACTGCCCTTTGCCTGGCGTAGGCAAGTGTTGTGTGTGAGCTGTGAACAGTTCGGTTCACCCTCACTGATTCCTCTTCTCTGTGGCTGAGCCTGAGAGCTTTGCCCTGCCCCCAGAGGTGGGGAGAGGGCGCAGATGTCTTATCAGAGCTGCCATGCGTTCTTGCATGTTGCCAGTTCCTCCGCCCCCCTGCCCTGTTGCTCTGGCTCATACGCTTGCTGGCAAGCAGCGGCTCCCCGTGGTTTAGGCAGGCCACTGCTCCCTCACTTGGTTCCCAGAGCGGGTGTGAAAGTGTCTCTTCTGTGGGCTCAGGCGTGCTTTGCTCTGTTTGGTACTGCCTGCTGTGTGCGCGTCTCCATGCTGTCCCGCCATCCTCCTTATTCTCCTGTAAAAGTTCTCGGGAGCAGGAGTCTCATAATTAAACATTGCTTTTATCAAAACTGAAATTTTAGAAGCTTGGCCTTACAGTTTGCCTTTCCCTAATCATCCGATTTGCATGTCTTTGTTATTCCAGGTTGGCAACAGAGATGACTCTAATCTTTATATAAATGTGAAGTTGAAGGCTGCTGAGGAGGTAAAGCCCAGAAAAATGGTGCCAACGCCCCACCTCAGCTCCCACCCCTCCCCTTCTCTGAGTCCTGTCTGTCACCCCTTGCACTCCTCCCACAAAAACTTTCATCACCCGCAGCAGACTTCGATTGACCTATTTTGCAAGTTAGAAATGGGTGACAGAGCTTCGGCCTGTAGTTGGCCCTGCAGTGTTTAGAATCAGTGATCTGATTCTAAAGAGCAGGCGTAGAGAACATAAACGTGCCTCAGTTCGGTGGCGACAGTTAACAAGGGAAGGATGCGGGGGTCAAAGCAGGAGACTCATTCTTCGGGACATGTGAGGGTGGAATGATGCCTGCCTCTCTTGCTTTGGTTTAGTCTCATCTGCAGAGGAAACAGGCCCATGTCTCAAGTCCTTTTGCCATGTACCCGTTTTAAATGTTCATTCTTGCAGATCGGGATCAAAGCCACGCACATTAAGTTACCCCGAACGGCCACGGAATCTGAGGTGAGCAGTTAGGAGTCAGCTATTAAGAGGGCAGCTGAAGTGCTTTTCTCACTGGTTTTAGTTTCAGAGAACTTCAGGGGCTGATACATTCAGCACACAAGAGACCTCCAGATAATTCGTTCTCTGGAGACTGAGCTTCCAGAAAATCTTTGAAAATCAGTAAATGGGGCAGTCCCAGCTATGAATGTTGGGTACTTGCAGTGTGATTGCCCGTATTTTGCTTCCAAATCACTGGCGACGTTCATTAAAAACGGATCACTGGCCTGTCGTTTAGTGTACTTTAAAATTGAAAACGTATATTTCATTTACATTGCTGTTCAAGAATAGGCAGAACAAATCTTGGGTGAGTCAAGTCGCAACTGTGGTTGCTGGTAGGTGGGGGATTGGCTGTGACGTGACAGGAGGGAAGAAGGACTTTCTGAGGTCATGGATATTTTCTACATCCACACAGTCCAGCAGGGGAGCCACTAACCCCATGTGCTCATTTAACTAAAATGAAATAAAATTTGAACTCCCACTCCTCAGTTGAACTAGCCACATTTCAAGTACTTCATAAGCCACTATTGTAAGGTACAGATTATAGAGCATTTCTGTCATCACAAAAGTCTTGGTTTAGATGATGATAACATGAATTTTACTGTGTAGCAATAGATTATTAAAGTTCTTAGCTCTTTTATTTGATGGATTTCTTACCAGACACCTGAAGATGACATTCTTTGTTAAGGTGGAGTTGCTCTAGAATGCAAGGCAAGAGAACTACAGTTAAACTCTCGGTGTGTGGAGGGGAGCAGGGATGAGGTCACCTGGCTTTTGACTTGGGAAGTGCTTCTCTACCCTCTTGATTTCTCCATGGTATATAAACTGGTATGTGGTGTGATTTTTAGGTGTTAAAGTGCATCACATCATTGAACGAAGACCTCACTGTGCATGGGTTCATAGTGCAGCTGCCTTTAGATTCAGAGAATCCCATTAACACTGAAACATTGGTCAATGCTATTGCCCCCGAAAAAGATGTGGACGGGTGAGTGTGGCTTGGCTTTCTGCACCATGTTGCTTGATTGCGATTAAAGTATATTCCTATTTGAGGAACATGTCATTTTGTTTCTAAAGAGTAAAAGTACCTATCACTTACCTTGTTTTAGACTGAATAGCATCAGTGCTGGAAAACTTGCTAGAGGGGACCTTAGTAACTGTTTCATCCCTTGTACACCCAAAGGATGCTTGGAACTCATCAAGGAGACAGGTAAAAACAGAAACAAAGCACCCTTTGGGGGAACGTGGTCTATACCTTTGGAGGTTTAGGGGAGATACGCTGTGGGCCCTAAAGAAGCGGGCTTGATTGGCACAAGGACCTGTATGCTAGGGGCTTCTTGACCTAAATTCTCAGTGTTCTCAACAGCCCTATGAAGTAGGTGCTCTTACTGTTTAACAGCTGAGAAGACATTCTCAGAGTGATCGAGGAGTTCGTCCAAGAGGCAGCAGAGCCAAGATTTGAACTCAGAGTTATTTGAGTTCAAAGCAGATTATTTTTGTGTGGAAAAATAACCGATTTGGTAATACAAATTCATATTGTCTGTAGGGTGAAAAGTGAAAAGTCCCCACCTCAAAATGGGCTACCAAGCCATTGTAGTTCTAGCAAATGGATGCCTTGAGTAACCAACCCCCCATTACCTAGTCAGCATGTTGGCATTTTAATTTCATCATGAATACTCTTTAGCAAAGGTTATTTTTTTTACAAGGAAGTGTGCCCTTTTTAGAGGAAGTGGATCAGAAATTTCAAGTGGAAAGTGTTGGCTAACGTAAGTAAAAATTTTCTGTGGCTGGCAAGGAAAAGTCAAGGTATAACCCTTGGGACAGCTATTGCTAATCAGTCCTACAACTAAATTTATCCTCTGTGGCTTGTTTAGCCTACAGTGTATTACAACTCAATGGAAATCAGTCCCTTAGGCTGCAGCAGCTGTAGGGCCTCCACCTCCTCTTGTTGATTTTAATTAATTAATTAATTTTTATTTATTTAAGCTGTGCTAGGTCTTAGTTGCAACCTATAGGATCTTTAGTTTTCGCATGTAGGATCTAGTTCCCTGACCAAGGGATCGAACCCAGATCCCCATGCATGGGAGTGAGGAGTCTTAGCCACTGGATCACCAGGGATATTCCCTCTTGTTGATATTAAAGCAACCATTTGCCCTAGTACAGTTTCAAGTCCTTTGCTGAACCCTAAAGAGTATAGAAAGGTACCTTATAAACACTTCACAATTTGAGGGCTTTTCTTCTAGATGTTCATTATATAGAAACTTCCCTATTTTTGGATAGAGTTAATGTTACACAAGAAGCATAATTTGAACACAAACTGCCTTGAGTTGGCTTCAGTGGGACTGGGTGTAGGGACTCAGCAGAGACCTCATCTCTGCTCCCCTATGTGTGGCAGCTCCTTCTCAGCTCTACTTGGTCTCCCGGAGCAGCTCCAGCCTGTTCCATCCTTGTGCCTAAGGGGCGGCTCTTGTTGGCCAGGGGATGAAATACAGTCATTTGTCCACACTTGGGTCCTCACCCACATCATCTCTACTGGGGAGAGTATGTTGGTCCTGAGGGATGTTGGAACAGTGCCAGAAGACTGGGATCTCAGTAAACAAAAAGAAAGCTTTATATTACAGTTAGGTTCCCCTTTATCACTTCTCTGCAAATAACCCTGTGGCCTAGGCCCTAAGCCAAAAGAGAAATTTGGATGAGGAACTAAAGAATTACTGATACAATCTAATTTCCCTCACTTCTCTCCTCCACTCCATTAACATGCACCCTATTTCTTATAACTTTTTCCCAGGTAATGTAATCTGCTCTCTGCTTCCATATGGCTGTTAAGCATGTCAGGGTTTCTTTCTGCTTTGAGTGTAGGTTTTCTTCCCACTCCGCTATGACTCAGTAAATGAATCTTGGCTTAAGCCCTGCTCAAAAACCCACTTGCAAGAAGGCCACATGGACAAGCCCCAATTTTGTAGCTGAAACCCTGAGTTGACAAAGAAGGGATGGTTTTAGGAAGATTTGTTTTTGATGCTCTGAACTTGTTTTTGTGCACTTATTCTGAATTTTCCCATTTAGGTGGCTTGCAAAGGAGGGCAGCTTCCCCAGTTCTCTGATGCTCGCTGGCTTGTCTTTCAGGGGTGCAAATTGCCGGAAGGCACGCTGTGGTGGTCGGGCGCAGTAAAATCGTTGGTGCCCCAATGCATGACTTGCTTCTATGGAACCATGCCACAGTGACCACCTGCCACTCCAAGACTGCCAATCTGAACGAGGAGGTAAGGTATCCAGAGTGGAGTACAAGGGCTGTGTGTGTGTGTGTGTGTGTGTGTGTGCCCGCACACGTGCTCACATTTGCATGCATGTTCCCATGTGTGGTGGGGGTCCTTGCGTAATGGGAATAGCTAACATTTCAGTGCCAAAAATTGTCGTGTACTTTACCTCATTATCTCATTTAACCCCTCTAACAATTCTATGATTCTTGTCTATTTTACAAGATGAAGAAACAAATTCAAGTTTAAAACTTGCCCGAATTTATACAGATTTTGTTCTGACTATTTTTCTCCACCAGTCCATCCCGCAGTAGATAGCGGTTAGCAGGATAGGAACTGAGACTGACCCCTGGCTGCCAGATCCCGGATATGTGACTGGGTAGCCTCAGAGGTGGAGGTGTCTAGAGGAGGATGTGGACAATGGTCTTGGGACCTCAGTCACAGCTTGTTCTTGACACCTGGGCTCAGAAATTCTCATACAGACACATCCCTTTGACAGTGCAGTCTCGTAAACGTGGGGAGAGACCAGGAGAGGCCCTGCATCTCTTTAATCCTCCCCAAGCAATGCTCTGTGGAAGGTGGTAGTTCCCACATCCTGGGGAAGAGGCATGGAATTCAGGGACGTTGTTTCAGGCCTGTGGCTCTAAGCCTATACGCCTCCCTACCTTGCAGGTTCTCATCAGGTTCCCCATTCAGTAAAATATCTAGTGAAAGGGGAGGTTTTGACATGTGTAGGAATGAGCACAGTATACAAAGAGCTGTCAGAGACTTTGCGGCCTGCATAAAATAGCAGATGACGAGGAAAGTCGTGTAAAACTTAGGGGTGTCCTTTCCACGTCTACATTTTTTTTTAATGTGTCACTGTTAAGTTTCTGAAGTCAGAACCATCTTTTCCTAGATAAGTAAAGGTGACATCCTGGTGGTTGCAATTGGTCAACCTGAAATGGTGAAAGGGGAGTGGATCAAACCTGGGGCGATAGTCATTGACTGTGGAATCAATTACGTCACAGGTGAGTGTTGCGGGGAGGAAGATGAAGCCTAAGCAAGAACCTTTTGTCCCGTTTTAGGCTTGAAGTGTTAAGGTTCAGAGCGATTAGCCTGCCCTTGGGTGCCTGAAGTTAGTAGATGGCATAGTTGCCCCTTGGCAGGAAGAAGCCGTGATTTTAGCCACTGTGCCGTGCAGTCCCAAGACGACCTAGAGGTGGGGTGGTGTTCAGTCATTAAGTCACGTCTAACTCCTGCGACCCCATGGACTAGCCCACCAGGCTCCTTTGTCCATAGGATTTCCCAGGCAAGAATAGTGGAGTGGTTGCCATTTCTTTCTCCAGGTGATCTTGTTGACCCAGGGATCAAACCTGGGTCTCCTGCATTGCAGATGGATTCTCTATAGACGGGAGCCACCAGGGAAGCCTCACCTTGAGTGGATTTCAGCAAAGGACAGTTAAAGTGTAGTGTGATCTTCACAAACTGCTCTGAAAGTACTCCAGGAGAGGGATACATAGTGCCAAGAGACCTCCAGTTAGGGCTTTGCAGAGGTGTTTGACCTGCACCTTTTCTAGACCAAGGATAACCCTAACTTTATAGTCATGTCTGTAACTGTCCTTGAATCCTCATCCCTAAATTACTCCCCATGGCCTTGTTCGGTTAGTAATATTATCACCATTCTTCCTTCCTGCAGGCCTGAAACCTTTCAGTTTCCCTCCCAATCATTCCACGTATGGACCCATTTTTAAATATTATGAATTTTTTTCCCCTTCTATGGTCTCAGTGTCACCACTGAGTGTCCCCCTCTCCACCGGATGCGCTGCCATGAATATCTCCCTGGCTTCCCTACCGCCAGCTGCCTCCCACTCAGGTCTATCTGTGTGCTCTTGCCAGGTTTTGGGGGCTTGATGTGGACTTGTGAGCCTCTTTCTCCCAGGTCACCTGTCAGACTCCTCAGCCCCATGCTAGTTTCAGCCACCTCTGCGGCCTTTTTTCTCACATGCACTTTGTGAATACCTGTCTTAACTGTTGTAAAGTGGACCATGTCCCCCGCCTGCCCCCCACCCCCAACACATACTTGTTTTCCTTTGCAGCTCCTCTGCGTCTTTAGTGGAACAGGCTGTTCTCTGATGAAGTTTTCAAACATAAAAGCTGAAAGGACAGTTGAGTGATACTTGTGTACATACTTTGTGAGTTTAAAAAAGGAACAATTTTTAATCAAGCGATCATTTCTGTGCATTGGGCAGGCACCACCCCAGGTCTTGGGCTACACAGTCAAATAAAACTCATCTGTCATCTTCATTTTCAGCAACTTCCTGCCCACCCCTTCTCTGTCTGAAATGTCCATTCTTCCTTCCAAACCTTTGGAAGGTTTCCCTTCATCAAAAGAGGATCTCTCCTTTGAAAGTGCTTTTCTTCTCCCTCCTGTGCCACAGAACTTGGTATTTCTCTCATCATATGTGTCTCTTACTTTTTCTCCACTTGTCTGCCCATGGGTGCCTCGGGGCAGTGGTCTCTGCGGTGTCATGTCCAGCTTGGGCTTGCTGACAGCAGGCCCTCATCTGTTGGATTGTTGAAGAGGGTTATAGCAAGAATATTCTTTTCTTCTCCCTTCCCAGCTCAAGTTTGAAGTATTGACACTAAGCTGCCAGGAACATTAGTCACTGTCAAGCCTTCCGTTTTTAACCTCCCTCCCACTCTCGGTACCATGATTTTAAGACAGTAGCTCACAATTGATCACTCATTGTCTTGTAGTGTAATTATCTGACGAGTGATAAAGAAATTGCTCTCCTATAACTCCTCACTTTCAGTACTTGCAATGTGACATTCAGGCTCATTGTATTTAAAACCTTGCGTTTTCTCTAACATAGTTCTGCTGTTGGCTTTTTTCTGTTTTGGACTGAATTTGAGAGATGATGAAAGAAGAAAACCTGGGTAGGGTTCTTGAGTCTCACAGTTTGGCACGAAATGCTGACTTACACATGAAACTTACCTCCTGTTCACATTTATTCCTCACATAGAAGGTGAAATATGAATAGTCAAAGCAGTATCTTTCCTCCGGGTCACCTATACTTTTTTCTGGTCCTGGGCATTTAGGTGAATAAGCATCAACAAGTCTGGATGTTACTGTTCCCCAAGGAGGGCAGGATTGCTGTTACCAATCCATGGATGAGCAGGGGGACCTAAAGACTGATAAATGTATGGGCTTCCCTAGCAGCTCAGATGGTAAAGAATCTGCCTGCAATGCAGGACACCAGGGTTCTACCCCTGGGTCGAGAAGATGGACAGGGTTTCCTGGAGGGTGTAATGTGGTCAGTGGAAAAGTGACCACATTTGCAAATGTTCATTCTTAAAGCACCATGTTCCACAGCTAGGCCACTTCTTAGCTCATATTTTGATTATTTAAATCATTTGCATTGTCCATTCAGGGATAATGTCTTAAATCATTTTCCAAATTCAGGATGAATTAAGGTATGTGTTTTTTTGCTGTTGCGTTGTTGTTTTATTACGGAATATTTTTTTTAAAGATTCAAGTGTAGAGAAGAAAGTGTTGGGCAGAGAAACATGTGAAAGTGTTCTTTCTGCTTGGCTTACTAAAGACCGTTTGAGAAGGGCTGGATTAATAGTGCTTTATTTGGCAGGGTTATAAAAGTGGGAACAGATTCCTCACTGCCCCCCCATCCAGTCTCAGTCTGTTTAGTGTAGTGGTTCTATGCTGAACCTTGTTACTAGGATCCCCAAATTACACACGAAGGACTTAAGGTTCAGCTGGGTCTTTTTTTTTTTTTCCCCATTCTGTCAGGCTTGTGGGATCTTAGTTCCCCAACCAGGGACTGAACCTGTGCCCCTACAGGGGAATCACAAGAGTACTAACCACCGGACCTCCAGGGAATTCCCTCAGCTGATCTTAAGTAGTTTTGTGCTAATAGTTCCAGATGAAACAGAAATTCAGGGGCTGGGATAAGTAACCAAAATGTGTGTTGGTTACTGAAGCCGTACGCTTAGATTGAGACGTCACTTTTCCACTGACCACGTTACAACCTCCATGAAACCCTGTCCATCTTCTCGACCCAGGGTAAAACCCTGGTGTCCTGCATTGCAGGCAGATTCTTTACCATCTGAGCCGCTAGGGAAGCCCCTACATATATCAGAGGCACTCAAGCCAGCCCTGATAGTGTTTGAAGAAGGAGCAGAGCTGAGCTCACCCAGTTCAGCATTAAGTTGTTCAGTCATTGATACATTTCCTGTATGTATGGAGAAACACAGGAAGAAAGGGACTAACATTCATAGATAGAAGGAGGTGTAGGGGTATTTTTAGCTGACTTCGGTGTTAGAAAGTTGAAACCTATACAAAAGGCAGCGCTGAATTGTATTTCCTTGGCATCTTGAAACAACCTTCATGGTTATGGTAGGAAATGTTCTCCTGTTGCCATAACTTGTTGCCTTATAATCTAGAAACCTGAAACCATCGCAAGGATTTCTGTCCCCTGCCTCCTTAGAGTATGTATAGAAAATATGTATCTAGAATGGGTGGGGAAGGAAATGGCAACCCACTCCAGTATTCTTGCCTGGAGAATCCCATGGACAGAGGAGCCTGGTGGGCTACAGACCATGGGGACACAAGAGTCGTACACAACTTAGCGACTAAACCAACCGCCACATCTAGAATGGGAAGAGAAACCCTTATGTTTGGAGGATTTTTTTTTTTTTTCAGTTTCAAGAAACACAATTTCTTGAGTCTTCACAAGCCTCTGAAATAGGTAGTGTTCATCCTTCTTTGCCCCTTCGGACTTTTCATGAGTCAGGAGCCCATAGGGGCTGAGGACTCGAGGTTCGTGTAAGAGTTGATCCTAGAGCCGAGATCACTTAATTCTGGGTTTTTGGCTGAACCTAAGCAATGGCACACCACTCCAGTACTCTTGCCTGGAAAATCGCATGGATGGAGGAGCCTGGTGGGCTGCAGTCCATGGGGTCGCTACTAGTTGGACACGACTGAGTGACTTCACTTTCACTTTTCACTTTCATGCATTGGAGAAGGAAATGGCAACCCACTCCAATATTCTTGCCTGGAGAATCCCAGGGATGGGGGAGCCTGGTGGGCTGCTGTCTTTGGGGTTGCACAGAGTCGGACATGACTGAAGCAACTTAGCAGCAGCAGCAAGGCTTTCTTTCTTATTTCTGGTGTTCTGTTCAAAAAGATGAAATGGCTAAGATCCTACCAGGTCCTGCCTGGAAGCCTTAGAGCCTCAAGGTCTAGCCCTGTCCCCAGCCCCTCCCAGAAGTGCTCTGAAGCCAAGTGTAGGATGTGCTTCGTGTGTGAGCAGTGATGCATCGTGGGATTTTTGTTCTCTTGAATAGCTATTCTTTGCTGCTGAGATTCGTAGTTGTTCTTGTATCCTTTTAAGGGGAGTGTAATTATATTCTTTGCTTTCTGCATACATTTAAGTAGCTGCTCGTCTTTGGAACTGGATGTTGAATTGTTCCTCCAGCTCATGCCTGGAGCTTACCAAATGCTGACAGTTGCTGTAGAAACCGTATCTAGCAGCTGTGATACAGTTGGAGCTTTGTGCACCCAAAAAATTCCTTTGAAGGCCTTGGCAAATTAACATTTTAAAAGGTGCTTATTATATACTGGGTGGTTGGCTGTAAGAATACAAAACAGTTGGTGTCTTATTTGCCACCTGACAGATGACAAAAGGATTCTCCTGGTTCTGAAAAACCACTTAAGCATCTTGGGGAATTTTGCAGGTAGAGTAAGTCTCTCCCTAGGAAATAGCAAATACCTGTTACCCCACAGCTTTTTAAAAGTAAAGCAGGCACTTGACCCAGATGGGACAGCAACTCCTAAACTCAACTAAGTTTTTGGAACAAGCTATTGTAATAATAATTGATCACATAACTTAGAAATAAACACCAGGATTGTGATTCTGAGGCTGGCCTTTGATTTTTTTTTTTTTAAAACCTCCTTGACCAGATGATACAAAACCAAGTGGGAAGAAAATTGTGGGTGATGTAGCGTACAAGGAAGCCAAGGAGAGGGCAAGCTTCATCACCCCTGTTCCTGGTGGCGTCGGGCCCATGACAGTGGCGATGCTAATGCAGGTGCGTGTGGGTGCAAGTTTCTATAATAGTTGTACAAAACTGATAGAATTCTAGGGAGTGCATTTCTCTTCAAGCAGAAATGTCATAGAACCTACTCAAAATCTGAGTAAGGATGTGACTATTTTGAAGAAAAAAAGGAAATGAAAGACCAAAGAAGTAGAATCAGGCATATGAATAAAGGGAATCAGGGGTAGCATGATTCTGATTTCCTCTGGAATGTGATAACTTCAGGGGGAAAAAAACTGTATAAACACCTTAGCTTTGCTCGGTCTGTTTTGGCTTATTGCCCTTCGTAACACACACCAGCTGAGGGGGGCGAGGCCCACAGCCCAGGGCGTCCCAGCTGCTCGTAGACTCTGGCCTACAACTGAAGCGTGTTAATAATCGGATCATGAAGCTGTTCATTTTGTGATTGAACTTGAGTGACCAGGATTAAGAATTGAGAACTCTTCTCAGTTCCGTCTGTGTCGTTTTGTTTAGAGCACAGTAGAGAGTGCAAAGCGCTTCTTGGAGAACTTTAAGCCAGGGGAGTGGATCATCGAGTATAACAAACTTAACCTGAAGACACCCGTGCCAAGGTAAAATAGTTTACTGTTTAAAAACTCCATGGATTGTTAGGTTTTTAACTGATGGTTAATGTGTATGCCCCTTCTGAAGGGGGTTGGAGTGAGTCATTACTACGATGGGATTAATAAAGGTCGATTCGTATTTTCTGTATTTCTTCTAAGTGACATTGATATATCACGGTCTTACAAGCCAAAGCCCATTGGTAACCTGGCTCGAGAAATTGGTCTGCACACTGAAGAGGTAGAATTGTACGGTGAAACCAAGGCAAAAGTTCGGCTCTCAGCGCTGGAACGGCTGAAGCACCAGCCTGATGGGAAATATGTGGTGGTAACCGGGTATGACTTTTGTCCATTTGCCAATTGAATCTTAATACTGATTATTATTGCCAGAGGTTGCATTTGCACTTAGCGTGTATTTGTGGAGGTTCTTTTAATTTGGTTTGGGCATTTTCATATGTCTTTATTGCTTTGATCCTTATAGCAACCTTGTGATTTAAGAGTAGATTATAACCCTGCAGAGATGAGAAAATTTGTAAAAGTCATTCATCTAGTAGGTGGAAGAGGTTTGAGTCTTAAAACCTGATCTTCAGATGAAAGTGCCTTTCTTTTTAGCCCCAAATCATTAATTCCTTAGATCTGTTGAGCATTCATCTATATTTTTGTTTTACTGAGTTAAAAGCTAGTTTTTGAGACTAAAATTGAGAAATTATGTAAGATTATAGCAGTGTCTCTTACAAGGTAAAGTATATTTGCCCCTCACAGTCAGAAGAGCTAAAATGCAGGAGGTTTTGTTTTTTTTTTAAACTGGGAGGAAGTTACAACTAAGATTCTTGGAAAAGATCCCTTTTGTGTCTGTCATCTTTCTGATTATTCAGACTAAGAGTCATTCTCTAGGATCTGTTAGATCTGACCTACTGATACACATGAATTTAATTTATATAAACTTAATTTTCCTTTTCTGCTTTCATCTTGAAGAATCACTCCAACACCCCTGGGAGAGGGGAAAAGCACAACCACGATTGGCCTGGTGCAGGCCCTTGGCGCCCATCTGCATCAGAATGTCTTTGCGTGTGTGCGACAGCCTTCTCAGGGGCCCACCTTTGGGATAAAAGGTATTTTTAAAAAATTACTTATTTTCAGTTGGAGGAAGAATAAAATGTATAAATGGGACCGGACTTGGGTGGCCAGAGGGCACCTGCCTCTCCTTTAGTCCTCTGGCCCACTTGGCCCATGAACATCTGAGGGGGTGGTGGTCTTCAACTCATTTAGACACTAGATGGGGCTTCATACACCCCCATCATGGTACTTCTGCTGAAAGCTTTCATCATTTCACCCCAATTCCTACTATCACTGTCTGACACCACACAGGGATTCCTGGATTGGGTGATACATAGCCAGGAGTGCTTTTATATGACTGATAGTCGATTGTCATAGTAACAAGTAAAGGTAATCATAACTGCTTCCCAGGGGTTTCCCAGGTGGCACTAATAGTAAAGAATCCACCTGCCAATTTAGGAGATGCAGGAGATGCGGGTTCAGTCCCTGGGTCAGCAAGATCCCCTGGAGGAGGAAATGACAACCCACTCTTGCCTGGATAGTTCCATGGGCAGAGAAGTCTGGCTAGCTAATGTCTATGGGGCTGCAAAGAGTCAGACACAACAGCAACTGAGCACACAGTCACAACTGCTGATCACCATGCTGACTTTTCTGGAGACAAAGACAAACCCTACAGATGTTTCACACTGAGAGAATAAGAGAAGCCTACGCTTGTTGAGTATTAGGCTTCATGCTAGGTTTTTTGCTAAGCAGTTTATGCCTATTGTAAGACAGTTTTATCACCACTTACAACAGTGACAGCTGGAATTCAGAGGAGCTTGGTCAAGGCACTATCATCGAGTACCAGGGAGAGCCCCCACGTCTGTCTCAAGCTCTAAGATAATACCATCAACGCAGTGTTTCTTCTGATGAGATGAAAGCACAGCATCAGTAACTGTATTTCACTTTCAGTGTTTGGTAGCAGCAATACTCCAAACATGTTCTTATAATTAAAATTATATTTTTATTAATTATAATGGGTTAGCTCAGAGTTAGCTTCATCATTTGCTTGGTGATAGGGTATCATATATTCTCCTTACTCTCATGATTACTACAAATGTTGATATGGGTACACCTTTGCCCTTCTTCAGCCTGTTGTTTAGCTGTAAGTCTGTTGACTTAGTTCTGCTTTTGAGCTTGTCTTAACAACTCCCTTTTAGCTCAGAATGAGCCTTTTCCTGTTTATTGAACCCAGTATGGGCCAGCAAAAATCTAGCACTTAAGCTGTTTTCCACCATATGTGTCCTATTTAGGAAGAATTGCAGTCTCTGTGTTTATGTTGGTGTGTGTATTTTAAATATTCCTTTTTTTAAAATGCCAGAATAGCAGTTATGAGGGTAGGAAATTGAACAGGTTTGTCTTTATGTAACCGTCGGCTGGGTTTTTTAACAAATGTTAGGAATCACAGGGAACCTGTTTTTAAAGATAATGAGTAGGTATGTATGTGTTCATGGTTTTGTCAGTTAGAGTCACATTTCAGCTGAGAGACTATTCAGCATGAACAAGAGCAAGTGGTTTAGTCTGGTAAAGAAAATTAAGAAGCACTTGATCAAATCTGTCCAAATGTTTGTAAAAAGTAAATAGATAATACGGTAAAGAAAATTAAGAAGCACTTGTTCAAACCTGTCCAAATGTTTGTAAAAAGTAAGTAAATAATACGCAAGGCAGTTACAAAAAGCAATTTGCTTTCATTTGATTTTCAAGTTGTGAAGAAGCGTGCTTAACATGAGTTCTCACCCTTGACCTGTCCTCTAGGTGGCGCTGCAGGCGGTGGCTACTCTCAGGTCATTCCTATGGAAGAGGTAATGCAGTCCAGGATTTGGCTGAATCATTCCTTTTGTTATAGTTTTTCCTTCTTGGAATTAAAGTCTGTCGCAGAGATCTTAGTAGACAAATGACTCATTTGCTCAGAAGAAGCAATACGTAGAAGAAAAACATCTTAATTTGTAAACTTCTAAACAGCTTACTTTTTGATATGACAAGGACTTCAAAGCCTGGCTTTCAGTGGAAATAACGTTAAGCAAGCGATCAGATGTGGCATGAGAGAGGGGAAAAGCAACATGCAGTGAATTCAAAGTGATAACCACAGAAGTGGGAACAGCATACGGGAATGGAGCTCCAGTGCACTCCTTGCTCACTGTTGAAAGCTCATGAGTGTGTCCTTTCTCACCCAGTGTCGCTGTTGATCCCAGGTCTCTTAGGGAAGGTCACAGTTCCCTCTGAGGACAGATAGTCATTTGCTCTCGAGGGCTGTTGGGTGTTTGCCCACTAGCTGTGCCCCCATCAGTTTTCCATTGGCTTTACCATAGGGATAGGTTTGGTCGTGATAGGTTGACTGTTGGAAAGATACAAAGAAGTTTTAAGACTGATGTGGCTTCCACCCTATTGTAGTTTAACCTCCACCTCACTGGTGACATCCATGCCATCACTGCAGCTAATAACCTTGTGGCCGCAGCCATCGATGCCCGTATGTTCCATGAAGAGACCCAGACAGACAAGGTAGGCTGCTCAGACTCCACAGACACTTGCAGAAGGTTTGAATTAATACTGGACCAGTGGGTGCTGATAATGCAGGTAGCAAGGCAATGGGGTTCTTTTCACTTAAAAACTCTTGCGCTCCTTTTCTTTAAGGCTCTTTTTAATCGTTTGGTGCCATCAGTAAATGGAGTGAGAAAGTTCTCTGATATCCAGATCCGGAGGTTGTGGGTAAGCCTTTTCCTTGTTCTTTTTTGTTATTATGCGAAATTAGGTGATTGATGTTCTCCTTTGAGTAGCCTATTTTGGACAGGTTCATTTAGTAATCATAAGATCATGATATACAAGTGGAGATTGGTGGCAGAAGTTATTTCTCATTTTTCTGTGAATTTCTAGTGAAAAAAGCAGAAATCTGACAGCCTACCCTCAGCTAAGAAAAAGAATGACACTTCCTTTACAGCATGGGTGTAGGAGTCAGGATGCCAGCATGGCAGCTTCTGGAGTTTCAGTACTTGCTCATCCCAGCATTGGGAGCTTAGCAAGATTATTACTTCTGTATTTTATTTGAATCTCTAATGCAAATATATAGTTATTAAACATACACTGTACTGTATGACCCAGAAATTCTACTTCTAGGTATTTACCCAAGAGAAATGCAAACTTTTATGTGTATTCATATAAAAACATGAATTTTTTTTAGCAGCTCTATTAATAATCTGCAAAATCTAGAAACAACCCAAATGGCCTTCAGTGAATGAATGGATAAACAAACTGGTACATCTGTACCATGAAAGAATGAATGAACTGATACAACAACTTGAATGAATCTCAATGAATCTCTTATGCTTTGTGGAAGAAAATGTCTCAAACAGTTGCATATTGTATGCTTGCATTTATTTATATGACATTCTCAAAAGACAAAGCTATAGTGATGGAGAATAGGTCAGTGGGTGCCAGCAGTTACGGGTCAGGGAACAGTGTGACTATAAAGGGGTAGCCCAAGGGAATTTTAAAAATGAAACTCGAAAGTATATTCCTGTGTTACTTTTACATATGAAAGAAATATTGTACATCTATAAATATTAGACTGCCTGGCACATTTGTAAGCATTCAGTAATTGGGATGTGCTGCCTTGTTATCAATAGTCGTTCTACTCACCTGACTTTTAATTTTTTGCAACTTATATTTTGGTGCTGTAAGAATAGTATACAAGCTCCTCTGTACCCAGATGCAGTAATTATTTGCATTTTGCCCTTGCATTTGATATTGCTTAGCTTCTCTTGTTTTCACACCTCCCAAAAAATACTATGCAGAAGGTAAATCAGCTGCTACCCTGTTATGTCAAAGAATTGTGTTCTGCAAGTATGGTGGAAAGAGCAAGCAACTGATCTTAGCCTTCGTTGGTGGAACTTTCTGTCAATGTGTGGGGAGGGGCTGGACTCAGTGTTTAAATGATCCTTTAAAAAGCTCTAGGGTTTGAAAACGAGGGATTTGTCCATGGCCACAGAACCGCTCGACAGGTTAGAACTAGAACATTGGTCCCCTGTTTCCTGGTTGCCAAACTTTCTTGAACTTCGTTATCTCAGTCTAACCCCTTAGCTTAGTCAAGAGTTGGTTGTCAGGACTTCCCTGGTGGTCCAGTGGCTAAGACTCCATACTTCCAAGGCAGGGGATTTGGGTTCAATGCCTGGTCAGGGAACTAGATCCCACTTGCTGCAACCAAGAGTTTGCATACTGCAACCAAAGATGCCACAATGAAGATCAAAGATCCTGCATGCCACAGCTAAGACCCAATGCAACCAAATAAATAAGAGTGGATTATCAACAGCAGATTCTCAACTTAGTGACTGAGGGTTTTGCTGACCTCTGTAAACAATATCATATTCCAGGCTTGTGAGGCTGTTTGACAAGCCGGTGAGCACCAACTCTGAAAACACACCTGAGGTTTGAAAACAAAGTCCTGTTGGCATAGGAAGGAAACTATGGGAGGAGTAGGGCTTGCTGGGGCCACTCAGCTTTACTAAGAGTTATGAGAAAAGGAGAGTATGTTTTAAAGGAATTTTCCATTTCAGGATGTGACCACGGTACACAATGTAAATAGACAAATTTCCAAGTTCCATGGGGAGGAAGAGACAAAGGTTTCTTGTGCCTTTTGAAACAGTAAGAAGGCAGTAAACAATAGGGCTACTTCAAAAGCATGTACTGTGCTAGAGCGATGTCTTTTCTTTTCCTCTGCATTGAAAAGACTATTTATGCCTTTATATATTTCAAAAGATTAGCATATTATTATTTTAAAAAAACATTAAAAGTGATTTCCATTGATTTTTATTGATTGTTACTTGTTTTGGCCATTTCTGATTTTGCATTTGACTTGGGCTTCTCAGTTGTTTGATTGAAAAAGCTTTGCACTTCTTTTCAATATGTTTGCATATGGTGAATTAATATGACATGTTTTGGTCACTGTGCTTACATAAGGCTTTGGTTTAGGGAAATGCCTCTGGTGTTCAGTCATAGGGACAAATGTGTTACTAATGCCTTGGTACATGTGTGAGTGGTATTAATAAAGATTTAGCTAAAGGGATCATAATTTGCCCTTCTGAATTTAACATGGTTTATATTTCCTAGAGGGGACCCTACCTGGAGCTAGGAATAAAAATCTTTTTTTTAATTTTATTTGCTTTGCTTTGTCTTATTTTTAATTTTTTTATCTCTTCAGAGGCTAGGCATTGAAAAGACTGACCCTGCCACACTGACAGATGAAGAGATAAACAGATTTGCAAGATTGGACATTGATCCAGAAACTATTACTTGGCAAAGAGGTACCAGAGCAGGGCGTACGCCCCGTTGGTTCAGCTATGCTGCACACCCCATGCCCTCCCTAAAAGGCGGTAAAACGGGAGGTCCAGAGCTTGGGTGTTCTTGTGCTCATGGTTAAGGGCTGACCAAGATGGCAACTTACTCCTCTTGCTGGCCACCCCTACCGGTCTCTCTCCTTATTAGCTGTAATCAAACCTCCTTTTGTTTGGTCAGTTGGACATTTTGCTGGCTCTTCAGTGTTCATTGGTGTGAGGGTGGTTTTAAGGAAGTTCATGTATAAACCAGAAGTAACATTTTTGCAAGTTTCATTTTATACAGCAAGTTTCCATGTCATGAAGTAGAGAAGTAATGTTTAATCACTTCTTGAATCATGTTGCCCTTTATTCTTAGAATTCTTGTTTGGCATAAGTGACTTGATTTTTCTTGTAGCTCTGGAGTTTGCCAACTCATTTATACCTCATTTTGTTAAACTCTCTTTTAACAAAGTGGGTAGCCTTGAAGGTCTGAACATTTAGCAAGTTGATGAGTGAGTTGCCTGGTTTCCCTGCCATATGTTGCCTTTCTTTATATCAGCCAGCATGGCTTAGTTTTTTATTTTGTACCAACAGTGCATCCATCCAAACTCTATCACTGCTGAGAAGGAATTTTTATCCAGGTGCACAGAATGCAGCTAACAAGTAATTTACTGGCTGTTTTTTTAATTGTCATTGGCTCAATAACTGTGCTAGCTAATGGCATTTCTAAGGTAACTCTCTTAACATCTAAAACTACTGATATTTCTCTTTCTTTGTTTCAGTAGCTTTAACCCTATGTATAATACTTTGGGAGGAATAAAGATCCAGTTTGAAAATTTGGTATCTCCTTCACTTTTCCTTCGCTTTCTTTGTAATTTCATGCTTTCTGAGAAGGTAGAAATAGACAAGGGAAAAAATAGATCATACCCATTGGCTGTTTTCTACATAGAAATTAGATACAGGGAACTTGACACTATTAAAAAAAAAAAGGATAAGCTCCAACAACTCATGACATCCTTCACTGTCAGAAAGGGGTTGTGTGTGTGTCTCCAAGTGCTGTACAAGACACTGCTTTTAGTGTTTAAATATGGTATTATGGGAAAAAATTGAGCATGTTATCAAGTACCTTAAAAATGCCTCTCCTCTGATCCACCCTAAAAGTATGAACTGGTTTGCCA
The DNA here is from genome assembly GCF_023091745.1 of Budorcas taxicolor. NCBI lineage: Eukaryota > Metazoa > Chordata > Mammalia > Artiodactyla > Bovidae > Budorcas > Budorcas taxicolor. The sequence goes on from NC_068919.1 coordinate 74,804,513, forward strand.
CTGTTGTTCATTTTGTGTTTTGTTGCTATTTTTGGCATGTCATACAAAAAACAAAATTGGGAATACATTAAAATGTTCACCATAGTTAGACCTAGGCGGTGGGATTAAGAATAGTTAGTAGGTTGATCTAAGCCATGTTTTCCAAGGGTATGCAATTGGATCGATGTTGTGTCATCAGAATGGAAACTATTCCATCTACACATACTAAGAAAAGAGCAGGTGTGTCACCCAGCCTGCTTCAGAAGGCCTTGCCCTTGCCCTGTGTTTATGGCCCTTGTGGTTCTCAGGGTTGTGTAAAATCAGCGAGTCATCCCATGGAACAGCACAAACCTTGGCCTTTTGAAACAGTGACCTGCTCTGTTTTCTTTGGAATTTGGAATATGCTTTGAAACAGAGTCCAGATTTCTAGTTATTAATAATTGTTTGAATTCTCTAGAAAGCATAGACACAGCCACTCTACAATCCTGTCCTTGATTACTGCACATTAACAGTACATGAACATCATTTCTAAACTTGAACCCATATTCTAGCTTTACCATAAAATTTGAAATCAAATAGTCATTAAGTTAGATTTGTTGCTTTACAATTCTGCGAGTTCCTTTAACTCTATGGTCCTTTTTCCTTTCTGTTGTGCCTACTGTATCTTTCTTCTGCGTCTTCCCTTTCTCCTGTAGTGCTGGATACCAATGATAGATTCCTGAGGAAGATCACGATCGGACAGGCTCCAACGGAGAAGGGGCACTCACGGACGGTAACTGTTCCTTTCTAAGTAGATCAGTTCATGGGGACTGGGTCCTTGCTGCTTCTCTCCTCCTCCGTCCTTTCCCGATCGATTGATTCTGCTGGGTGTTGTTCCGCCTTCTTCCTTTTAAAGTGGGAGCGAGTAGGTGTGTGGCATTGAGCGCTCTTGACAGCTTTTGCAGTAAATCCCATGTGTCACCTGTGTATTTCCCCCTAGCATTTTCTCCTAGAGGTGGAGAGCCCCCAGTGAATATCCTTGCACACAAACTGATTAAAATTGTTTCTTTTTTGTGGCCGTCTTACAGTACGTTTCTTTAGTGTGAGAGCTTCCGTGTCAGTCCTTGTATATTAGGGAAACCATAATCACATAAGCACAAGCTGCCTCCAGAGGGATTGTTGGTCCTTCTAGGACTTTTATTTCTAAAAAATGTCTATTCAAAGTCTTGGAATATTTAATTACAAACTTTTTTGCTCTTAGGGGATTATTTATTTTCATCAAGTTCTTCATATGCTGTTCTTTTATTCTGTCCTTTTAAGTTATTTGTTTAAGCCTACGATGTAAAAGAATCCACGCTTCTGGGTTTAACACAGTTTTCCTTATTGTGTCTTTTCCCTGCCAACAGGCTCAGTTTGATATCTCTGTGGCCAGTGAAATCATGGCTGTCCTGGCTCTCACCAGTTCTCTAGAAGACATGAGAGAGAGACTGGGCAAAATGGTGGTGGCGTCCAGCAAGAAAGGGGAGCCCATCAGTACTGAGGATCTGGTGGGTCCCGGGGTGATTCCTCTGGGTCTGTATTCCCAGCCTCTCTCAGCAGCTACCGATAACACAAACTATGGTGTAGTTAAGATACTGCAGTTAACTAATGAAGTCATGTGATCTTTTTACTTAGTAAATAAATATGAAGTTCATAAAAAACACTTCCACAGAGAGTGACAGGCAGTATGCTCCAGTAACAGACCACAGTTTTCAGGTGGCTTGAGCATTTATATTCAACCTGTGAATATTTCCAAGAGAGGGTGTCTGACTTCAGTTTCAGAGAGCATCAACAGTCCCAAGTCTAAGTGCCTTAGAGCTGAGCTTAGAGTCCCACCCCGGCCCCTCCCCGCAACAGGCCTCCTTGCACAGAGACCTCCCATCATGAGGCTCGTTGGCCCCATATCCACACTGATGACCATATTGGAAACAGCTCAACCAGGTCTTCTAATGATCCTACTTGGCTACTTGTCCACGTCAGGATTATTTCTGAACTGTCTACATGGTAATATGAAGTTGGAAATGAGATAATCTCTAGATTAATTTTTAAAAAGCCTATTTGTGTTGACACACACCAGAATGGTTGGTCTACAATTAGTGGTATGTCAGATGAATTCAGAAAAAGGGGGAAATACTAATTTTTTTGTTTTCACAGTTTCTGTATGTAAGAACAAAAACTGCTTTAAATTTTTACACCAAACCAGAAACCTAGAAATTCATGGAAATTGAAATCTATAGCTTTATCTTACATTGATAACAGTTTGTTCCTCCATGGTTGGATGGCTTAAAAGAGGGTCCTGATATATAAGAGTTGATGTTGAACTCCTGGGTAAATTTCAGTTTAAGGTACAGGATGTGCATGCATGCTAAGTCGCTTCAGTCATGTCCAACTCTTTGCAACCCTATGGGCTGTAGCCCATCAGACTCCTCTGTCCATGGGATTCTCCAGGCAAGAAGACTGGAGTGGGTTACCATGCCCTTCTCCAGGGTACCTTCCCAACCCAGGGATCAAACCCGTGTCTCCTGTAGCTCCAGCATTGCAGGTAGATTTTTTTTTTTTACCGCTGAGCCACAGGAGAAGCCCCATGTTAAATTTGGAGACGCCCCAAGACACACATGTTAAATTTGGTTTACAGCCATTTCGGTCCAGACACCACAGAGTTACCTATACTTCAGTACTCTAGGAACTAGTGTTTTCATGCTGTCTAAAATGGATTCCCCACATGGATCAGTAACCAGAGCTTCACTGAGAGGCTTGTTTCCAGGATTACATATTTTTCGAGAACTTACATATGAATGTCATTTTCATTCTCTATTCTCCTTTAAGGTAATTGGTAGCTTATAAGTACATGAATGACTGGTCTAGTTTAGGTAAAAATAATCATTAGTCCAAGATGGCCAAAAATGGAAGACCTAAGAATGCTGAATTTTGGCTTCAAAAGGGAGGTTTTTTCCTGGTGGGAATTAATCGTTCGTGCCTTTGTTTTGTAGGGAGTGAGTGGAGCATTGACGGTCCTTATGAAGGACGCCATCAAGCCCAATCTCATGCAGACATTAGAGGTGAGCAGAGTGACTCCCGCCGTCCTGGACTGGTTGGAAAGCACAGTGTCCCTAGAGAGACACTTCTTTTCCTGATTGTCTCATTATTCCCATTCTTCTCACAGTTATGTCTGGGACTTCACTGAAATATAAAAAGAGGTGGCTTCATACTTGCCCTTCTTCTTTTGGATGCCAACTGATTTTGGTTCCCCTTGACCGAATGATCCCTTTTGAAGCAGGATTGGCAGCTTCGCTCACGATGTCTTGATTTCCACAGGGCACTCCAGTGTTTGTTCATGCTGGGCCGTTTGCCAATATCGCACACGGGAATTCCTCCATCATTGCAGACAGGATTGCACTCAAGCTTGTCGGTCCCAAAGGGTTTGTAGGCAAGTACTTTTGCAAAATCAGTGATAGACCATTTTTCTTTCAGCATCAAGGGAGTTGGGGTAGCATTTTTACAGTTGCTTTTCTGCTTACAGTGACTGAAGCAGGATTCGGAGCAGACATTGGAATGGAAAAGTTCTTCAACATCAAATGCCGGTATTCTGGTCTCCGCCCACACGTGGTGGTGCTTGTCGCCACTGTCAGGGCTCTGAAAATGCACGGAGGTGGCCCCACGGTGAGAATCAGGGATTCGAAGGGTCTGATTCTCAGACGTGTTCTGAAGGCTAAAGGGAAGCTGATGACTTCTGCCTGTTCCTTCATTAAGCTGCTCTTACCCTTATGGTTATTAGGGTACCAAAGCAGGGCACGTCCAGATGGCTCTCGTGCTGGCCGTCTCATCACTCACAGGTAGTCCCAGCTCTTGGAGAGGGCCAAGTTCGGCCTCGTGGCCTACCTTTCTGAGGAAAACACCTGATGATATCCAAACCCCCTCCAAGGACATGTGCTTGGCTATATTTACCGAAAAACTCCTTTCTGTTAGGACTGTTCTTTTTACATCTGAGTCCCATTCCCTCTAATGGTGCTGCTGGCAGCTAGCCAGCCAAACCATTTAGCTTGAGATGGAGGTCAGCATGCCAGGCAGGACTGATAACAGCCTGGGCTGGGGAGAAGAGGAGGAGAAGGGCAGGTATGCTGGGACTCCCTCCAGTGATGGGGAAAACAGGTGAGCACGGTTTTCCTTCGGCTGTCCTGAAACTGTGCTTTCCTCTATTCACACTGCTTAGAAATTGTACTTTTTGCTCTGTTATCAGGCTTCCCAGGTGGCTCAGGCGGTAAAGAATCCACCTGAAAACCAGGAGACCCAGTTTGATCCCTGGATCGGGACGAATACCTGGAGAAGGGAATGGCAGCCCACTCCAGTATTCTTGCCTGGAGAATCCCACGGACAGAGGAGCCCGGTGGGCTACAGTTTGTGGGGTAGCAAAGAGTCGGACACGACTGAATGCCTAACACTATCACTGTTGTAACCTTTTCTTCAGCATGTACATGTGAAGATGCGGCTCTCTTTTTCAGGAATTAGTTGATGAAGTATTTAAATTCCTATCCTCTGGGAGCTGGTCTTGTAGCTTGAGCAGTAAGACCTCCCTCACCTGCAGAAGAAAATCATTGTTTCTTAGTGTAGTGATCAGGGCTTTTCCTGATAGAGCAGTTCTCAAGAATGTTGGCCTCAGACCTTCCTGACACACTTACAATTATTAAAGGCCTAAAAGAACTTATGTTTAGGTGAGTTGTGTCTATTGATATTTACCAAAGTAGGAATTAAATTTTAGCACAAATATTAACATAATTAAATGCTTACATAAATACTTTTTTTAAGTTACTCTATTTTCCAGAACAACATTTGGGCATTGTATGTTTTTCAGATCTCTTCAGTGTTTGGCTTAATCAAAGACTGCTGGATTCTCATCTTCAGCATTTGATCTGTTGTGATGTCACATAATCTGTGGGCAAATCTGTTGTAGACTTCCTGAGGGAATGAGAGTGAAAGAGCCATAATATCTTAGGGTTATGGAAGTAGTCCTGACCTCTTGGACCCCGGGAAAGGTTTAGGTCCCCACTAAGGGGAGAACCACCACCACCACAGCCCAGCACACCTCTCTGGTCCTCCGCGTCCTGTGGCCCTCCTAACCCAGGACGTCCCTTTCTGCTGGGCTGCAGGACGGACTCCCTTTCTCTTCCTCATCATAAGCAGCGTTTCTGCTTTTCCATCCCCTCACTCATCCTCACTCCATTGCGCCTCCCTTCCTCCTGATCTCACGGTCTGAGGAATCATGTGGGTGTGGCACCTGGCCGCACCGAGAGAAGAGCTTTGCACACAGCTCTGTCAAGAGGCTGGCCCGCTGCTCCTGTACCTCCTGGAGCCACGTGAGGCCCAGAGCGTGGGATCAGGTCCCAGCTTCGTGCCCCGCCTCTCTGAGGCCCCTTTTGGAGTTGGACCACCGTGATGTCTCTGAGGAAAGGGAGCAGAGCACTCGGAAGGTTTCTTAGTCCATTGCCCAGCGGGGTCCCTGGGACCGGCGCCTGCACCCTCACACACTTCCCTGTGCATACAGTGGGTCCCACCAGGTACCTCTGTAACCGTAGAGGAAGAAAATCCTTGTGTGTTGTTTCCCTTTTGTTTGTACTGCTCACGTGCCCCAGTTCAGCCCCCACGCACCAAGTTCAGCTCCACAAGGTGTGGGCTGGCTTGGTGGACCAGCTCCTGAATACATTGCTGGGCGCATCTCAGACTCCACAGCGGACGTCTCAGGGTGGCTCTTGCAGGGCTGACAGCTGCCTTTTTCCCTATACTCAGCTCTACTTCCACCCCCGCTGCTGTGTGCTTCACTCACAGGGAAACACATCACTTCCCCCGCCCGCCTTCATAGATTCGTCCCTTCTCTCTTTAATTCAGTTCATGAAGGTCTCCCACCCTGCTCACAACAGTGACTTTTGTTTTGTGCTGTAGTTTTGGTCATTTGCTCTAAATCCTTATGGCACGAAATCGCTTTCTACTGCTGTATATCCTCCACCTCACCCCCAAGCCCCCACCCCAAGGATGCAGCTTCTGGCTTTGAACAGATGGCAAAGCACCGTTAGAAGCTAAAATTTTACTGTAAGTAAAAATGCCTCTGATTTTGCTTCTTTATCTTCCAGGTTACTGCTGGACTTCCGCTTCCCAAGGCCTACATAGAGGAGGTAACTTCAGTTGCTTCTCACCGTTTGTCCTAGGGTGCACCACGTTCCGAATCAGCATTTCTCAGCCTGGCATATCTGGAAATGAGTGGGCTGTCATATGACCCAGGGCTGTTCCTGGGAGCAAGGGGCCCATAATGTGCTGAACAACTGTACTAAATGAAACAGGGAAGAAATGCCTCATAAAACAGTTGCCCACATAGGATATCGGTAAAACCACTCCCCTAGACCAGTGGTTGATTCTCAACCAGAAGCAGTTCTCCATCCTAGGATATTTGGGAGTGTCTAGAGACATTTATTTTTGATTGTTACAACTGGAGGTGGGGAGTGCTACTGGCATTCAGAGCATAGAGGCCAGGGTTGCTGCTAAAGAGGGGTGCTATGATTCGTAGGATACCCCCCCACTACAAAGAAATAAGGAACCATGCACTCATCTAGTGGAAGTTTCCTTGTCTTCCCTGCATTGGCCGGTTGATTCGCAAATGCCATTCAAATCAGAGGCAAGTAGGGGGATTTTCTCAAATGCTTTTTTCTCTGCAGATTTAAATTCATAGTCAAGGGCCAAGATAGGATCAGCACCCTGGTTATTTTCCTAAGCAAGGTTTTCATAAACTGATACAGTTTATAGCAGTAAGCAGGGGCTCTAAGAATTGTGAGCATACAGCTTCTCATGATCGTATCATTTACCATCGAGAAGCATCTTCTGGCGCCAGTTTGGGGTGGTCTTGAGAGAGGTGGGGGCACCATGTGAGATGGTAAGGTCAGCGGCTATCACCGTTGATTCAAGTGCTCTGCCTTTTTTGGAGGCTTTTAAATTGTCAGACAGTACAGGGTCACTTTTCAGCCCCCAAATGAAGTAATTCAAAAGCAGCTAGCAAAGCATTGCTGGTGCCTTCAGCCTGCCTGTCTTCTGAGTTATGATTTGCCTTTTATGGTCATTTGTGTGATTCATGCGTAGGAGGGGAATTCACAGTTCTGGCCCTCCTGCCACCCCGCAGCCTTTCCTGTGTCTAATTAGAGTGACTGCCCCTCACTGGCCCAGCTGGTGTCTTCATTTAAGAAATTCGCCTTATTTAAAACTGTTCTCAATCAGTCTTACATATTAATTGGTTTTCATGTGACTAGAGGTAAAGAATTAGCTGTGCTCTTTAGAATGTCAACTAAATTCTAATCTCAGTTTTCAATGATTAAAGGGAAAAAAACATAAATCATGTTTATAATGATCTCAGTTGTTTTGTGCTTGTATCTTACCTTTTCTCCCATGGTTTTATGGAGTAAAAACCAAGCACTACTACTGCTGGGTTTTATCCATGATCTTGGGTACATATTTGTATACGAGACCATGATATTTTCATTGTTAAAATACTCAATGTATTTTAAGCTTATATAATAACATACACTTTGTAAAAAAAAATTAAGATTATAATATATATGACATGAGTCCCCTGTTTAGTGTATCTCTCTCAACATTTAAAATTTCCTGCATTTGCACATGTATTTTTGTATTTGTCCAAAAATAGCATTCATTAAGCTCTTCATAGTTTCACAGTTTTAGTACATCTTTGAGAGGTTCTGTGCTAATACAGATTATCTCACTTTTCTGACATGTGCATGATACATATTTATTGAGTGTGTATATCATAATTCACTGGCTCAGTCCCCTGTTGGAGGAGGTGTGTGTTGTTTGCAGTCTTATGCTGCAAGCAGTGCTCCAGGAAGCATATTTTGAAATGTTTTCTTAATTACTTTCCTTTCAATTTCATAGTATTTGGTTCTTAAAGATGATATTTATCTCATTTCTGATACAAGGTTTATTATGGCTGAGTTCATTTAAGCCTTTGCAGCATTCCTGATGACTCCACGTTTTCTGACAGATACCATGCACAGGGCTCCCTGGGGGCTCAGACGGTAAAGAATCTGCCTGCAGTAGGGGAGACGCAGGATGCATGCCTGGGTTGGGAAGATCCCCTGGAGGAGAAAATGGCAACCCACTCCAGTATTCTTGCCTACGAAATCCCTTAGACAGAGGAGCCTGGGGGGCTGTAGTCCATGGGGTCGCAAAAAAGTTGGACACAACTGAGTGACTGACACTTTGACTCTTTTGTGCACCGTATGCTAGGCCCTGTCTTCTGACGGCAGCGTCTGTGCCATCCTGAACAGTCAGTTTGTACCATTGTGCCATACATAGAAGTATGTACAATCTATTTTAAAACAGGTTGTAAATATAACTTATTTAAGGGCATCTGAGTCCCTTCAAACAGCAAATAAGCTCTTAAGATGCGGCGTGGTGAGGCAGATGCACAGGCAGATCTCAGCTTTCAGGGCAGCCAGGCCAGGAGCACAGCTTGCTCCAGGGTCGCAGGTCACTCGGTCACCTGGGGAACGCATCACCGCCCCTGCGCTCTGTCGGCTCGTCCTGACAGCAAGTGGCTGCTGGCGCAAGGAGACGGTTTCTCTTTTAAGAAGAACCTGCAGCTGTTTTAACTTCTGCTCTCTAACCTTCCAGATCTTCCTCTGTTGTTTCTACAGGACCTGGAGCTGGTTGGAAAAGGCTTCAGTAACTTGAAGAAGCAAATTGAAAATGCCAGGATGTTTGGTGTGCCAGTGGTAGTGGCCGTGAATGCCTTCAAGTAAGTATGGGGTGTGAGAGTTGAGGCAGGATTTGACAGAAAACAACAAAATTCTGTAAAGCGATTATCCTTCAATTAAAAAATAAATTAAGAAAAAAAGAGTTGAGGGAGACTGTAGGAAATGGCCAGCAGACATCTCCTGGAGCAGATGTGCAGCCCAGCTCTTAGCTTTGTTCTTTTCTTCAGTTGTTGCTGTCAGTTATCAAGCATTTGCTTTGGGAGCTGTTGACGAGAGCCTGCCATATGACAGGAACTGCGTATGTCACAGGGGACTTGTCACCCTCCCTGCTGAGGGTGCGGAGTCAGATTTGGCTCCTGTGGGTGCCCATCCTCACCAGGTGAAGTGAGTAACACACAGGCCAGAACTTAAATGTTCTTTCTGGTCTCTAAAGGCCTTTTGTGCTAAGATAAGGTCATGGGTCTGCTGCTGCTGCTGCTGCTGCTGCTGCTGCTGCTGCTGCTGCTGCTGCTGCTGCTGCTAAGTCGCTTCAGTCGTGTCCGACTCTGTGCGACCCCATAGATGGCAGCCCACCAGGCTCCCCATCCCTGGGATTCTCCAGGCAAGAACACTGGAGTGGGTTGCCATTTCCTTCTCCAATGCATGAAAGTGAAAAGTGAAAGTGAAGTCTCTCAGTCGTGTCCGACTCTTCGCGACCCCATGGACTGCAGCCCACCAGGCTCCTCCGTCCATGGGATTTTCCAGGCAAGAGTACTGCCTACAGTTCCATTATTTCTCCAGGTCTGGTGGGATAGTGTCTTGACAGTTTGTTAAGCATAGTGACCTGGAAATGTTCCTGTAAGAGAACTTGCATGGGTTGTTTAGTTATTCTCATGCTGGGTTTGATCTTATTCTGATGGTGTAGCCACAGCAAAATAGGAAACAAAAATTTTGAGACGCTAGTATTTATTGATTCCTTATGATGTGCCTGGAATGTTCTGCCTTGCGTGTGTTTGCCATCTAAGCCTCATGACATCCCAATGAAATGCAGTGATTATACCCACATGGACCCTAAGACATTGCAAGTCATGAGCTGGTAAATTGTGGCGTCAGGGTTCAAACCCAAGCAGTGTTACTGTTAGTTTCTGTTTATCAGTGGGTAATGCACATGGATTTTTATGCCAAAAACATGACAAATTCTGTCCTCTCCCCCATCCTCAGTGCTTTAACATGAAGTTCTGCCTTTATAGGACAGATACAGAGGCCGAGCTGGACCTCGTCAGCCACCTCGCCAAAGAACATGGTGCTTTTGACGCCGTGAAGTGCACTCACTGGGCAGAAGGGGGCAAGGGTGCCCTGGCGCTAGCTGAGGCCGTCCAGAGGGCAGCTGCGGCCCCCAGCAGCTTCCAGCTCCTCTACGACCTCAAGGTGGGTTAACTGCTGTATGCAAAAAAAATAAACCAAAAAAAGCACAACGAGGTTTCTGTTTAGGCTTCTGTTTGGAGCCGTGTTTAGCAGCTTCAGCCTGTGGGTTTGCATCTCGTGGAGGTGAGTTACATGACCACAGCCTGGACTCCCAACTCCAGACAGCTTTCTTAACAACGTGCATTGCTGCTTTCTGACCGAGGAGGGCATCCAGACAAGAACACCCCAGGAGGTTGGCTCACGTCCTAACTTTGGAAAAGGCTCACAGTACAGCCCCTTTTTCTGGCAGGAGAAAGGCTTACATAGAGAACCACAGCCTTTAAACCAGGGCACCAGCCATGTTACTGCAAACTGGCACTGGGCTACATCAAGCTCACAAGTGTCGTCTGACTGCTTCCCAGCATAGGGGAAAGCAGTGTGGTTCTGCACACCCTGCCTGGTACGGGGCTGCCTGGGGTTCAGAGAAGCACTCAGGCGCGAAACCAGACCACCCTGGCAGGCTCAGCGTCCTTTCTGTCACTGAGTAAATTAATGATACGTCTGGCATAGGCAGAAGCACTGCTTATTCTGTGGTACAATAAAGTTAGTTCACAAAATGGTTGTTCTTATTATAGGGTTGTACTTTGCTATCACTTCTCTGTCCATGTACTTCAGAAGGCAATTGGACGTTAAGCAGTCTGCCCACAGCAACAACTGCCAGCTTCGTTAGGAGCATGGCATGGACGTTGCAGCTGGTTCTGCTTGTGTTATCTAAGCCGCTTTTTGGCCTGATTTTTAGAAAATAATGATAGACTTTCAAAAATAGCCATAAAAAGGTAGAAGGAAGCAAACCCTATTACTCATGAATTTTAACAGTCTCTTGTTTTCTTTGCCCCTCGCAGATCTGATCTGCTTATATCTTAATTACAGTTAATTAACATTCTGTTGACATGGACATTTTCTTGTTGAGCTTTAGTTTTATAGACTGGTTTGAAAACCTGTTCAACCAACTGTCTTTGGGGGAAATGCCATACAGAGAAATTTGCACACAAATACAGAGCATTTATACACACCCTCTCTAAGCCCGCATCCACGGTGCCTGAGTGAGGAACACCAGTCCTTGGAGGTGAGAAGGAGGCCTGGAAGAAGTAGGATAATGAGGACTTCATAACCCGTTTCTACTTGGAACTTGTATCTGACAGACGGGAAGCTGTTGCATTTTGTTTCATTCAGCGTCTGTTGTAAATCACTCCTCAACGAAAGTACTTTTGCTTCAGAAGTTCTGAATGTACCTTGGCATTTATAGAGCTCCAGTCATAAGAGGCATATGAAAGTAATCTCTATTGGATCTTTATAAAGCCGCAATTGAATGGCTTCACTTTATTCATGTCCATTATACAAAGCCCCCTCGTAAATGATCACAGTTTAGTTCAAAAGGAAATGCTTGTTTTCATAGGTAATTATTCTTTTCAGAAAGCAAAACTCACCCAATGTTAGCCTTAGTTGCTAGGGGACCTGGAGTCACATACTGCCTAATTTAAGTGATTTGCTCACCCAGGTTACCTGTGAGAGTAGCTGTCTTTCCCATTTCCTTTGGGCAGTTTCTCCTTGTGCTGTTTGCTCTTGAATTTTAGTGCCTTGAGCTGGGCTGCAAGAGTATTTCAGAGGCCAGACGCCACTTCTGAAGGCTTTTGCCCTGGAAGAAGCAGCCCTGGGCTTCCTCATTAGACCTGGAGGTCACTGGTTGGACCACTGGCCTCTGTCCGCTACACAAGTGCCATGAAAAACATATCCTTTCCCACCATCCTTGTTGTATGTTGATCGTATAAGTCATTAGATTGTTGTTTAAATATGTGGATGATTTTGTTTTTATAACTATTTCCAAAGTAACAGCAGTTGACAGTCATTTGTGTTAAAGGTAGCATCTATACACACTGGGGGTTCTGTGAATGGGTATCAGTTGTCTTATTTCATAAACAGTATCCCAAGTCTGCTTTGATGGGAGACTGATTATCAGTATTAGAGCATTATTTTTATTTATGAAGAAAGAGTTACTCTTGAGCAGTATTGTTTATGATGTACCTAGTAAAATCTTACACATGTGCACGCACACGCACACGCACACACACACACACACACAGCAACTTGACACCTGGGGGACAGTTTCCACTTATAAAATCTGGGACCTTGTAGTAAAAAAACGTTTCTAATCCAGTAAACCTCGAACTGTTTGCCCATCCTTGTATATGTATAAACACCTGTGGCCGTTTTGGGGACTCTGACCTGGAATACCACTGTAAGTAAAGGTTCATGTCCTCACGGGTGACTAGTCATGCCCTCCCCTCTCTCTCTTATTAGCTCCCAGTCGAGGACAAAATCAGGCTCATTGCACAGAAGATCTATGGAGCTGACGACATCGAATTGCTCCCTGAAGCCCAGCACAAAGCAGAAGTCTACACAAAGCAGGTGGGTGTGTTCTTTCAGCTCTTTTTATACATCAACTCTTGGAGGCAGAATGCCCGCATTCTCCCAGCCCCGCCAGGCACTGCTGTCCTTCTCTGGGCGGCAGCCGTCTTCCCTCTTAAATACTGAGCATGGATTAGGTGGTCCAGTCCCAAGTTCTTTATCTTCCCTGAGGTGGTATGTGAGTGTGGAAAAGTCATGAGGAAACATGAAATGTCTTACTAAAGCACTGAGAGCCTGCCTTGAGTCGAATCTTCACGTCTGCTCCAGACTATCATTTTAATCGGTTATATAAATGAAAGTGAAATATTCATTTGTGGGATATAGTTGTGAGGGCTCCACTCCTTTGCCCAACAAGGATTTTTTTTTTTTAATTTATAATGACTAAGCTGGAGGAGAGTGGTGACGTAGACATAGACATAAAGGGAGTTGGGTGTTTCAGGTAAATTGCAGAAGCACAGTGCCCAGATGTTCTTCGTTGCATTGCCAGCCTTTCACTTCTCCCTCTTCTGTTCCCATCTTTCCCCAGGGCTTTGGGAATCTGCCCATCTGCATGGCCAAGACACACTTGTCCTTGTCTCACAACCCAGAGCTAAAAGGCGTGCCCACTGGCTTCGTCCTGCCCATTCGCGACATCCGCGCCAGCGTCGGGGCCGGCTTTCTGTACCCTCTGGTGGGAACGGTGAGTGAGTGCTGCAAGCAGAGAGGACCGCTTGTTCATCAGTGCTTCTTAAATCGATTACTGCAAACGTTACACAAATGCCTAATTAGCAGAGGAGAAAGCTGGAGTCGGACCCGTTACGATAAATTGTCTTGCTGTGGACCATCTTGGTCTCAGTTCAAGGATGATGCCATGACTGCTTGTACTGAATAATAATTGTTTCCCGGTGGCAGTGTGACCTTGTCTGAATCCCGAATGGGCCTAATCCATAGGCTATGTACAGTACTGTTGTATATAATCACAGCTGACTTTTATTGGGCACCTTTTACAGACTAACTTAGTCCTCCCAATAGCCTGTTTTAGGCTCTGCACCTCCTGGGTCTTACCAACAGGCCTGGAGCTTATGCCTGAAATTCAGGTAATTAACCATTCTTGAGTAAAGAATTTGCCCCTTAAAGTGTAAATGAAGCCTATAGATAAGAAAGATAAGGTGGCTTATTTTTGCTTTTTTTTCTTTTTTTAATTAATTTTTTAATTGAAGGATAATTGCTTTACAGAATTTTGTTTTCTGTCAAACCTCAGCATGAATCAGCCATAGGTATACATATATCCCCTCCCTTTTGAACCTCCCTCCCATCTCCCTCCCCATCCCACCCCTCTTGGTTGATACAGAGCCCCTGTTTGGGTTTCCTGAGCCATATAGCAAATTCCCATTGGCTATCTGTTTTACATATGGTAATGTAAGTTTCCATGTTACTCTTTCCTTACATCTCACCCTCACCTCCCCTCTCCCCATGCCCGTAAGTCTGTTTTCTATGCCTGTTTCTCCACTGCTGCCCTGTAAATAAATTATTCAGTACCATTTTTCTAGATTCCGTATATGTGTGTTAGAATACGGTATTTATCTTTCTCTTTCTGACTTACTTCACTCTGTATAATAGGTTCTAGGTTCATCCACCGCATTAGAACTAACTCAAATGGGTTCCTTTTTATGGCTGATTATTTACGCTTTGAGATGAATTAATTTTCAGATCCTTCCTGTCTTACAGGTTTCATACATGTTTTAGGAGGAAAATTGCTAATTGGGAAGTAGAGGAAAGGTTACGGGCATGATTTGGACTGACTTAGTTAGTTTGGACTCTGGCCCGAAGTCTGCATTGATCCTGTGCCCAGGTTTCCCCCACAGATCTGCCCAGTAGCCTATTTGGTTGGCCAGAAAATTCGTTTGAGATGTACAGAAAAACCCAAATGAACTTTCTGGCCAACCAGTATATCTGCAGCTTTTTCTTACCTGCAATAACAGGATTGAAATAGTGAACTAAGCCAGTACGCAAGTAAAAGAAATCAATACATCTCCTTTTGGAGCTTCTTTCAGTGTAGTCAGAAGGCGGTACGAGGCAGTGTTACAGTCAGAAGTACAGAACGTTAAAGCCAAATCTACTTTCAGCTCTGCTGGCTTGGGCCTCAGGAAAGTTCAGGTGTCTCAGTGGTAAAGAATCTGCCTGCCAAGCAGGAGACACTGGTTGGATCCCTGGATTGGGAAGATCCCCTGGAGAAGGAAATGGCAACCCACTCCAGTATTCTTGCCTGGGAAATTCCATGGGCAAAGGAGCCTGTCAGGCTAGTCCAAGGGATCACAAAGAGTCGGACACAACTGAGCGACTAAACAAGAGGTGTGAGCCCTGCTCCTCGCAGCACTCTGGGCAGCATCACCATGCCACAGTGGTGGCCAGACGGGCCTGCAAGCCAGTGTCCCTCAGCCCCTCCAGAGGCAGGAGGCCTCACCATCACCTCAGTGATCTTGACATTCATCAGTGCTCAGGGTTTGTCGAAATCCCCTTTTAATAAGAACTCTAAACCATTTATCCTGCACCTTGGATATTGTAGAACGTACATTGATTCTGGAGAAATTGTCAGCAGCTGAAGAAGCAGAGCAGTATTGTCACTTTTGACGTGTGCACGCAGAAGGGTGTCTGTAGAGACAAAAGCAAAACTGAAAGTGTCAGGCCTGCAGTTCAGAGAGGAACACAGCCTGCCCAGCTCCACGACAGTCTCATCTAGAACAAACTCACATTAGAAGCCCACTTGGACCAACACATTTCCACACAGAATCTAGATGGCTCGATGATTCCTGTTCTTCCTGCTTTCTAATTGCTGTTGGGGCCTGAATGAGGCTCAGAGGATTTGAGCATTTTATGTACTAATTCACAGGGTGGTGGCTTCTTTTTGGAGGGTTTTTGTTGTTTTTTTTAATCTAAGTTCCTATATGTATCTATATAATCTTATTTAAAAATGTTTTCTGATTATCAATATGACCAGTATCTAAGGGTAAAAAGTCCTACTTGGAAAAGAATAAAAGTAATGAAAATCCGGCTAATTACTGTTTGGTGGAACATCTTCAGAATTTTCTGCCAGCTTGCACATGTGTGTCTACATCAGTGGGCACCTGGCCTTCATCTTTATAATGTCATCTTCAGGCTCCCTTTTTCTTCCTCATCCCCACACTTAGCACTTGCTTCTCTTACAGAATTTGGGACTAAAGACCAACATGAGCTCCATATAGTATGTTCTCAGGAGTGTTGACTGACACTCAGATGTCAGAATCAGGTTTTCTAAAGTATATGTATTTTGTGTTATGGAAGGTGACTCATCCTTTTCTATGACACTTTTATAGTAAAGTTGTAGAAGTTCCATTTAGTCTCGCCTCCTGTCTGGATCTGATTTGAAACTTGTATGTATGTATTCTTTATAATGGATGTTGTTACAGGTTAAAATATACTGAGTTTTCACTGACAAGACTTTAGAAATTTATATCTAAGTAGGTATTTGTCAAAGCCAACTCTTTAGAAGAAACAAGTATAAATAATATCCACAAGCATTGCAAGTTCAGTTTTAGAAAGCCAGATTGGACCAGTAGTAACAGTGATTGTAAAACCATCTAGATTGTGTCCAGCAACATCCTGGCCCAAGTTAAAGGATACTGATTGCTAATCTTTTGTTACTAAAGCAAAAATAATACCAGTATCATTTCAAGACTCATTGAAACAAAATTAAATAGCAGACAAGCCTGCACCTCCTTTTGGTCTTTCAGTGTGAGAACCAAGGGGGTGAATAACTGGGTTAGCCTCCCGGCACCTGCCATTGTGGGACGAAGGTGCAAACACCCCCTCAGCCTCCTGTTGCAGCTGTCTGTGTGGGAGCCCAGAGGGAATACTGGCGAGGGGTTTGCTGGAGGACTCAAGTGTTTTCTCTTGAGATCATAACAGAATCAGTGACTTGGTTTTTAATTTATAACACGAAGAGTGCCACTTTATGGACAACTGTAAAATAATATTGTGTCTTGGGCTTTCTAACTGAAAGGAACATGAAGGAAAAGACCTAGTTTAGCTTGTTTTTAATGCTATTTCACATCTAGATGAGCACCATGCCTGGACTCCCTACTCGGCCCTGTTTCTATGATATTGATTTGGACCCGGAAACTGAGCAGGTGAATGGGCTGTTCTAAACAGGTAAGTTCATCACTGGCAGAAGTTTTGCTTTTTCCTTATGAGGCATATTTATGAATTATCAGGTTCCATCTAAAGCTATGAAAATTCAGATTTCACAACTTAAGATTCCTTTCCAGACATCAGTGAGAGAAGAGGTGGTAGTAGCGAGCACTGGCAGTACACAGTAAGTGAAATATTTATATTTACGTACATTTTTGGAAGAAGAACAGGGTTCATCACAAATTGGCAGCATCAAGGGGAGAGGCACCATCTGATGAATTGTGGAGGGACCCCAGTGAAGGTTAGACCTCTGTGGACCCCCAGGAGACTCTGGGCTTGGAGCTGATGGCACCTTGGAGGGCAGGAGCAGCTGAAGGTCTGTATACTCTGAATGGACGGCAGGCAGGAGTGAGTAAATGTCCTAGAAAGTAGATGAAAGAAGGAAGCAGGAGCAGTCCAGGAATTCTTGGGGTCTTAAATGAAGGGCCCCAAAATACTCCTCACAATGAATGAGCCAGCCCTGGACATACCAGGTGAAACCTCAAAGACACTAAAGATGAAAATCCTAAAAACCCTTCTCCAGAGAAGAAAAAATGGCTGGCCTGTGAAAGAAGTGAGAGTTAGACTGAACCCCTGTCTTCCCAGTAGTAAGAGGCTTTTAGACAGTGGAGGAAAGCCCTCCACACTCACAAGGAAAGGTGACTTTCCACCTGTATTTACACTCCACTAAAACTGTCCAGGTGTTCTCAGACACGCGCAAGCTTGCTGCTCCCACATCTCTTCCTCGGAAGGGATTTAGCAGTTTACTCCAGCAGAATGAGGACCATACCAGGGCAAAGGAAGACCTGGTTTTCAGAAGATCAAATCTTAACCTGGACTGAAATGAAGGGGAGTCCCGAGAAGTGCAAGTGACCCAGAGTTCAAGTCCCACATGGAATAGAAGGAGGGAGGAAAGACTGGAGAGAGCTTAGACAAGGGTGTCAAAAGGGTAATTATGCCAAAGAAAGGCTCTCACAGTGTCTCAGAAAGTCAGGGTCCAGGTGGAAGCCAACCATGGCTGTCATCCAGGCAGCTGTACGGATGGTTGTCACAGAAGCAGAGACACCTGGGCTTGGTGCTGGGGAAGTGCTGTTCTTCAGGAGGCATATGTGACCTTGGAAATGTCATCGTGGCACCTGCTTGGTCTGGACTTACACATCCTTGGTCTGGACTTAGACAGTATTCGCACAGCCATGGTGTAAATCCTATACATGGTTTTCAAGTCTGTGCACAGAAGTGTTGACGGTGAGAAAGGAGGTAACTGTTAACAACTTCAGCAGCGGTAGATGATGGTGTGGCGTGGACAGGAAGAGGAGATATTTCAGTGCTTAGAGAAAACTGTGCGTTTCTTGTCTCTTTGTCTTTCTAGATTGTCTGTCTTCAAGAAGCTGTTTTGAAAGTTTGGCTGGTGTTTATTCAGGCCTCCTGTCAGGAAGTGTGGGGAAATGAAGAGAAGTCAGTCTGCCCCAAAGGTCTTCTGAAATGAGTAGTGGGAGTTTCCCCAGAAGCCTTTCTTCAGTTTTAATTTGCATCATTGTGTATAAATTAACCTGAATCATGTACACGTCTAATTACCTTACAGAATCCATAGAATAAAAGTAAATAATTTTTCAGTCTCTGCGTTCAAATAGAAGTTGTAGCATTAACAGTCTGTGTTGCCTTAGCTCTGCTTTCCCGTGTGATCTGGAAAACCTCTGCCACAACAGAAGAAGCAAGTCCTAGTGTGTACCTTAGGATACGTTGTGTTTAAAGGGGGAATGATGCGTGCGTGCTTGTGTGTTTCTGGGAGGACACGTAATAAGGAGACCTTCTTAGAGGGCTGAGGGAGAAATGGAATTTGGAGAACATGCCTTTTTGTCATGTACATATATATATATGTATATATATATAGTTTTTTTTTTTTAATGCATTCTTGGCCTCATTGCCTTGGTCAATAAGTCAGTCTAGTTTTTTTGGAGCTACTTTTTTTTTTTCTTTGCCACACTGCATGCGTGTGAAACTTCCCCAACCAGTGATTGAACCCATGCCCTCTGCTTTGGAAGCTTGACCAGGGAAGTCCAAAATATTGCTTTTTTTTTTTTTTTTTAACTCTGAGAAAGTATTACTTATATAGGTTTTTATCCTGAACTTCCTTAGAATTCCCATTGCTGTCACAGCTTCGGCACCATTCTTTTATATATATATATTTTATTTATTTATTTATTTGGCTGTGCCAGGTCTTAGATGCAGCATGTGGGATCTAGTTTCCCAACCAGGGATCAAACCTGGGCCCCCTGCATTGGGAGCTCAGAGTCCTAGGCACTGGACCACCAGGGAAGTCCCCAGCACCGTTCATTTTTAAAAGTCCTCAGGAAGGATGGTTATCCAGTATTAACCGTAGGATGGCTCTGTTGACTCAGAGAATGATTATTTAGCTTCTGCCCTGTGCCTGAGCTCCCTAGCCCTCCCTACAGGATGTTTGTTCCCCTCAAATGTTTTCCCTTCTCTTTTTGTTCATCGTCCATCTCGGTTCTTCTGCCATTTTTCCTTCTCTTTCCCCTCTCTCGTCCTGCATTGGGCCCTTCCAGAAGATGTTGCGTCCACACTGGTGCCAGTGCTGCTCAGTTAGCATTGCAGAGCAGCGTTTTTCCTGGTGTCCTTGGTTTTATTATTTTTAATCCCCTAGGTTGTTCATATCAGTGTTGTAATACTGTCAGTTTCACAGTCTAAAGAAATGACAGCAGTGGGCATATGGCAGAGGGGATCAAAGCAAGAGCCCCGGCTCCATCATGCTTTGTACGCTTCCTGGCACATCGCACACACACTGATGTTGTCAGTTCCTGTTCGAAAGCATCTTTGGGGCCGTCTGCACAGAGTTCACTATTTCCAGTGTTTTTTGTTTTTGTTTTTTTATGTCCTATAAAACCTCATCTGGAATGGGACCTGCTGGGAATTCAGCTGGTAAACAGGAGAGTAAAGCAGTGTATTGTCTAAGTGCCCTGAAGATCATCTTTAAAAATTTAGGCTTTCTCATATCACCAAAAGCCATGTGGGTTTTGTTTGTTGTATATGTGTTCTGGCTGTGCTATGCAGCTTGTGCGGTCTTAGTTCCCAGACCAGGGATCAAACTCGTGGCCCCCGCAGCAGAAGACACAGAGTCCTAACCACTGGACTTCCAGGGAAGTCCCAGCCATGTGGGCTTAATCTTTAATATTTCTAGAAATACTGAACCCAACTGGTGGGAAGACAAAGATTATAAACAAAGCCCTAATACATAAATGGGCTTCCCTGGTGGCTCAGCCGTAATGTGGGAGAATTGGGTTCAATCCCTGGGTTGGGAAGATCCCCTGGAGAAGGATTCTGGCCTGGAGAATTCCACTGACTATAGTCCATGAGGTTACAAAGAGTATGACAAGACTGAGTGACTTACTTTGAATACAATAAATAAATAGTTTTTTACCCAGTATTCCAAGCTCAAGAGAAGGCATAAAGAACAAAAAATAACTGCAGGCTATCTGAAGACCTGAACTCAAGACTTACATTAGTGGCTTTGGAATAGTCGGTGTGGCCAGAGAAGGACTAGTGAGCCTAAGGCATCCTTCAAGATCACCGACCTCCCTGTCCCTGCTCTGACCCTGAGTAGTTAATGGCTTCCCTCCCTATATTCGTAATGTTACTGATAAACAGATTGCATCTCCTCAGATCTGCACCTCAGAGGCTTGCTGTGCAGTGAAGATGTATATACATTCTCAATTCAAGGAAGAAAATGTTTATGTGCTGTCAAGTAAAGCAGATTGCAGCCGAATTAGTGTCAAGTTTACGTTGGCTGGGGCAACCCTGGTGGTGCCTGGAAACAGATCAGACCAGCAGAGAGCTGCAGCCATATTCATTTAATGGTGTACCGGGGAAGGGAAGTGGAGGGCTTATTCCCAGGAGGTCTCATAACATGTAAGAATTATGACCAAGGAGTTATAAACCATTTTTGGTAACTGCAGACCCAGGCTGTGGGTGGATAGGGACTAGAATGGGAGAAATGGTATCATCTGTAGAGATCAGATAAATAAGCAAGCGATTTTATTGGCACACTGTATCTGGTGATATTAACAAGATAAGCTGTAGGTAGGGTAATTTCTCATCAGATTGAAGATATATTTAGAGCCTGTTTCTCATTATATAATAAAAAGCTACTAATGGAATAGCAGACAATGATATGGGTAATAGGTTACTAACTGTCACTTAAATGAGTTCAAGGATGACAGGTTTCTTTCATGTATGAGGTACTGGATATATTTTTTGAAACTCTTATTTTGCATTGGGTTCTAGTTACATCCTAAAGAAAAACCACACTACAGTATTTTATGATTCTATACTATGTGTATCTTGGAGATTGGAGATGAGTTATATGTAATATACCTTAAATCTGCCCTTCAAATACAAAATCAATTCACCTCTTACCCCAAACCACTTTTCAGTAATTTTTTTTTAAGAAAAGCAGATGGAATAAGATCTATGTCATTAAGATGACCTTTATTGTTTTAATCTGTTGCTTATTTCATTTCCAATTACTTCCTAATAAGACAGCTATTCTACCCTGTCTTCATATAGATAAGCTCATCTTATTTTTGCTTGAAATTGCTGCAAACTCCCAAATCTGCTAGATTTGAGAAAATTTGTATCTCAATAATAGCATCTCAGTTAGTTATGAATGGCATAGATTTTTTTTGATTTGTTTAAAGTTCAAAACTGACAGCAGGGTCAGTAACCCATCTGAGACATCTTCACATATATTTGCTGAATAAACAAAGATAAATTGAATTTTTAATTATAACTACTATAAATTGGATGCTTATGGATTTTCCTGTTTTACAGCTTTTGTCTCTAAGATCTTGACAGATAAGACTCATCTTTACCTTTGTGTGCTAATAGTTCTTTGCTTAATAAGTCTCAGATAAAGCTATAGAATCTTAACAAAGGTAAAATATATACCTGGAAAAACATTCCCAAATGGGTTACTGAGGTTTACCTATAAAGTATCATGATCCTATAAAAGAAAAGAGATAAGTACAACTACTTTTCAGAAATTCTTCCCTCCATCTTAATGAGTTCTTCATCTGGGTGGTGTGCATGGGAGGGGCCAGAGGAGGAGAGAGGAGCCAAGCATACTGGAGGACCTCAGCTCTGGAGCTCCCAGGAGTGCCCTTGTAGGTCATATTAAACCCAAAGCAAGTCACTCACTGCAACACCTTTCACTGGTGTTAATGTATAGCACACAATTGATTACGTGTACAAATAAATGCTTACGATGCTTTTCACTAAAGTTTAAGAATCTATTAATAAAGACTCAAAATGTGTGAAAATACACAATACTTAAGCTGAATCTACCCTCCAGTCAGGCAGGAGAGTAGATAATGCCAGTACCCTTCCTCTGATCAGGACTGGAGTTGTGAGGAACATGGCTCCAGTTCTCCACCCCCCACTTAACTGAGAGGGAAGGCAATGGCACCCCACTCCAGTATTCTTGCCTGGAAAATCCCATGGGTGGAGGAGCCTGGTGGGCTGCAGTCCATGGGGTCGCTAAGAGTCGGACAGGACTGAGCGACTTCACTTTCACTTTTCACTTTCATGCATTGAAGAAGGCACTGGCAACCCACTCCAGTGTTCTTGCCTGGAGAATCCCAGGGACGGGGGAGCCTGGTGGGGTCGCACAGAGTCGGACACGACTGAAGCGACTTAGCAGCAGCAGCAGCAGGAACATACTGAAGGGAAACGGGTAACTTGTAAGCCACTTAATCTTGGAAATCTATACAAGGTATAAATGATGGGTGGAGCTGGGTGCCTGGGTTCTGAACTCGACGGCACACAGATTGCATCATTTCTACCCGCCTTCTAGACATTTAGGGAGAGAAGAGCCTACTATGTCTTAAGGTTCTGAAACCCTTTGGCCGTGAACCTTGATATCCGAAACTTTCCCAGGAGTGGGTTTGGGTGTAATGAGGTTTTTGTTTTGTTTTTCTCTTTCTCTATCAATTCATATAATGTCGTTTTCTCTCCAAACAAGGTTCACTGCAAAGTTTTGAATCCTACTTTTAAAATGTGCTGTATGCTCTGACTTAAATATTCAGTGGGGGGATTTATAATGGGATGCCTGTCATTTAAAATTGGATTTAACTACTTTGCTCTGAGAAAAAAAGAGGAGGCTTTCGACCCTGGTCCCTTCCCCATCTGCCGGCTCACTCTCGTATGAGGTCGCGCGGCGGGGATTGCCGCCAGGCTGGAAGAGCGACGGTCGGCTTCTCGGCGGCCGGGCGAACTGCTAGATGGAATCTAGATCTGGATCTGCTACCCTCACCACCCGCCGCCCCCAGCCCGGCCCCGCCCCGCGCCCGCCCCCTCCGCGCGCATTGGTGCTGCCGCCTGTCGGTCCCCGCGCTCTGGGGAGGGGGCGCCGCGGGGCTGCGGTCCCTCTGCAGAGGGCTGCTCGCTCCCGGTGCGACCGTGGCTTCCCGCATGCCCCGGCGTCCAGCCCTGCCTCTGCCAGGGACCCCTCGGTAAGTGAGGAGGGCGAGGAGGTTGCGGGGGAGAGGGTGCGGGTAGGTGTCCGGTCCGCTGATAGCCTGTGTGGCAGAGTAGGCGGGAGGCCCCCGCTTGACCACCCAAGGTGGCCGGGGTGAGAATCAGGAAGGTCGTTTGCCCGCAGACACCTCCAGCCAGAGTGACCCTCATCGGCTCTGTCCGCCCGCCTCTTCGTGTTACATCTCCTAGGAGCAGGTGTTGCTGATAGCTTTTTTTCATTCCTTGCCCTTTTGGGGGGAAATACGCTGTGGAGTTCCTGGCCATTATCGTTGTGCAGAGAACTTGAAGCTGGGTTACCTGTTCCACGCCCCAGCATTTTCCGTTTTGAGTACTTTCTCCTGCGCTCTGGCTCCTGCCAAACGCACAATCTAGCCGAAGGAGAGAAGCCTTCCTCCCGGAGGAAGCTTCGCGGTCCGCACCGGGAGATGGGAGAGACTCACTACTTTCCCCAGAGAGCGGCTGCTTTTTGCCTCTGTGCTTCTCTGCTCACGGGAATATGGGGAGCGGTATTTTCTGTGGCAGTAAACTTGCGCTTCTATCAGGAAGTTATAACAGGGACTTTGAGATTGCCGAGGCGATAAAACCATCTGCGCAGGTTAAGGACAAATCATTTGCAGCTTAGTGTTATGCAAAGTTTTAGTGTCGCTGCCCTGCACCTTCCCCGTTTCAGTTAGGTTTTATGTGGATATTTGTTGTATTTCTTCATCTGATATACATTCAAGTGAGCTTCTCAAGCAGTTATCTTTGGGCAATCTAGGATAATTTCAAATGATACATTTCTAAACATGGTCTAATTTCAATATTTCTATTGGGTCTACATCCTCTGGTTAATAAAAACTCCCAGGCGCTGAGAATTCACAAGAAGGGAGGAGATTTAAAGAGCTATAATCAGCTGTGGTTCTTGTGTTATGGAAGCATATGAGGAAGGACATTGTAAAAATGTTCATATTTTAGTTTCGTCATTGTTCTAGGATGACTTTGTCTTTCTGTCAGAGGAATGGAGTATGTAAGACCCAACCTAAGGGGATATTTACTTAGATGATGAACTGATTTTGAGAGTTCCAGTTCCTTCTGTGGCTCATGGAATCAAGGGCTACCCAAATAAACCTTCAACATTGAAGGATTTACATTAAAAAACAAACAAAAACCAGTACAAAGAAAGAGTCCTTTTGCTTATTTTAGGATCCATCTAAAATTCATAGGATTTTTGTTAGGTAACCACCTCACATCTCTGTTCATTGGTACCCTCATACCACTCTGTGGATTGATTTTAAAATATACCTTTATATTTATGTCACTAATTAGTTTGCCAATTGCCTATCTTATCAACTTACTTTTGGCTTTCAAATTAGTTCCAGAGCCAAGATAATAAAATACAAAGAATTTCAAAAGCTTGATTTTAAAATAGCAAGAACTCATTCTGAGTCTTGGTTCAGTTATGAGTCGATGGGTTGGTTACATTATGGTTACATGACCATTAAGCAGTTTTTAAATTTTTTGACTAGTGAGTCTAGTGCAGATTAGCATCTCCAATTCATTTTTCTGATGAAACTCTTAAAGCCCAGTTTCAGAGGACAAGCTTTGAAAACAGGCAATCTTGGGTTGAATCTGAGCTCTGTTATCAACTAGCCGTATAATCTAGAGCAAGTTACTTAACCTATCTAGGCCTCAATTTCTTCATCTGTAGATGGTGATAGCACCACCTCCTCTGTAATGTGGGAGGATTAGAGATGTATATAAAAGTGCTTAGCACTTCCTAATACATAGGAGTTGCTCAATAAATGTCAACTGTTATTATTCACTCTGACCTTCAACTATGTGCTCATTATATAAAATGTTTGAACAGCAGATACTTAGAAAAAAATGTTAAAATTATACAAACAAATTTACAAGTAGAGAATGACAGTATGTTAAATTTCCCACGAGCATGTATGAAAAGTAGCACCTCCTTCATGGTACATACATTTTTAGAACAGAAACCTTATGGTATACTGGAAAGAGCATTAGAGAGTCAAAGTCTTCAGTTCTAACTCTGGTTCTGACTTCATCTAACTGTGAGACCTTCAGCAGGCCAGCTGCCCATGCCGGAGTTCAGTTTTTTCACCTGGCTCAACTTGAATAATCTCAAATAATCTCTAAGATCTTTGCAACTTCAGAACTCTTTATTGCATGTAATAAAAAATTACATTATCTTGCTTATCACCCTACTCTTCATTGTTTTTGTTGTTTTTTGTGGTGATGGTGATTTTTGTTTGTTAACTTGCAATTCAGAGAATTACATAATTCATAGAAACAGCACAACTCCAGAATTGATAAAATAATAACAGATCTGCAGAGTAACTCAAAATGAAGTTTTAACAAAGAAAAGAGAGTAAAATAAATTCAAACTGAAGTCTTCTGGATAGGGCAAAAATAAACCCCAATTTTTATTCTCCAGTCATTTCAGTAAATTAGTTTATGGGAAATATGCCAGGTAGAATCATATGCATTCAACTGAAATAGTCTCTATAGAAAACAATAGACTGATGGTGAAATAAAATATCCCTCTTTTCTCTTATCAGGTTGCTCCTTAAATAAAACAAAAATCTATCCAGTAAAAGGGCTTTCATGAAGAAATTAGCGAAATTACAAGTAATAGAGAATGTAGGCATTTGTGTAACTGGAGAAACCACCTAAAAGGACTATATGGAGTAAGACGAAAGGAATGATTACATCTGGAAGAAATTTTACTCAGTGTGATATTTTTGCCCACTTTTTTGTCATAATAGACGCTAACGAGACGATATAGTTTTCTAGAGAAAGAAAGAGTGTAATGTGAAAATGGAGATCACAGTGTCTGAAATACAAGTAGAAAGCAAGGATGAGACGAGATCAGCAGAAGTTAGACGTCAGGATGAGAGGCAGGAGGAAAAAGCATCGATGCTCTGCTTCAAGAGAAGAAAAAAAGCAGCCAAAGCAATGAAGCCCGAAGCCAGCTCTAAAGCTGCTGATGCAACAAGGAAGTGTCCTCCAGAAGCAGGAGCTTCTGATCAGCCACAGCGCCCTGGCGGGGCCTGGGCCTCAATCAAACGCCTTGTAACACGCAGGAAAAGGTCAGAGTCTTCAAAGCAGCAAAAGCCCTTTGAGACTAAACTGCAATCGGAAATCAATGCTGAGGATGCTAATCCTTCTAAGAAAAAGGCAAAATCCAGACTCAAGATTCCCTGCATAAAATTCTCAAAAGGAGAGAAAAGAAGTAATCACTCCAAAATCATAGAAGATTCAGACCGCAGTGTCCAAGTCCAAGAGGCTGAAAATCTGGTTACAAAAACTCTGACCCAATCAGATGACCAGACAACAAAGAGCAAGTCGCCCCAGGATATAAGGGAAGCTGTCTCACAGAAAGGGGATGATGAGGTCTGTGAATCAAATGTGAACAGCAGCATAACTTCTCCTGGAGAGAAAGTGATTTCAGTAGAACTTGAGTTAGATATGGGTCATTCTGCTATTCAAACAGGAACTCTAATCCTTGAAAAAGATACTGAAATGCTTGAGGAAAAACAAAGCACTCAACCTCAGCAAGTGAGCCCACTGGAAGCTTCGGACACAGAACAGGAGCTCCCAGTGGGTTCTGAGATTCCTCCCTCGCCTGCAGTCCCAGATCAACAAATTCTGGAAGAAGCCAGAAATGGTGTCCTAGAAAGTGGACCAGATTGGAAGGAGCATGGAAGTAGAGAGATTGTTGTTGAGGAGAGTAAGCCAAAAGATACTGAATTGAGCCAGGAATTGGATTTTCAAGAAAATGAGATCACTGCAGAAAAACCCAAACCAGAAGAAAGCAAAAGAATGGAGCCAATTGCTATTATTATCACAGACACTGAAATCAGTGAATTTGATGTTAAGAAATCTAAAAATGTCCCTAAGCCATTCTTAATTTCAATTGAAAATGAGCAAGTAGGGGTTTTTGCTAATGACAGTGGTTTTGAGGGTAGAACTTCGGAACAATATGAAACACTCTTAATAGAAACAGCTTCTTCTCTTGTCAAG
This sequence comes from Budorcas taxicolor, assembly GCF_023091745.1. Taxonomy (NCBI): domain Eukaryota; kingdom Metazoa; phylum Chordata; class Mammalia; order Artiodactyla; family Bovidae; genus Budorcas; species Budorcas taxicolor. The sequence continues at coordinate 74,831,872 of NC_068919.1, forward strand.
AATGCTATCCAGTTGTCTATAGAACAGCTTGTTAATGAAATGGGCTCTGATGATAATACAATAAATAATCGTCTACAGTGACAATTTCTAGATCATGGGAGGGAAAAACAAAAGCTTAACGGTTAATTATTTTACATATTCGTGGCATTTCTTTTTTCAGCAACAAATGAGAGATTTAACATCTGGAATTTAACCCAACACAATTCCAACCTAGAAGTCAAGTGCTGAAGAATTAATCAAGTTATAAAACCCTCCCTACCACTGAAATGCAGCCACTTCTGGATTGGAGGAAGTCGGTACAAATTGCAATGAAAAGTGACATCAGGGGAGTTGCCAAAATGGTTTCTGGAGATTAGAGTGCTTGGGAGAAGATACATTTAATGAGTACTTGCAGTATGCCGTAAGCTCTTTCATGTCCTCTGATGTCACAAAGCCTGGTTTCCTTTGATAGTTCAACACTGTGTATAGGTTAATATTGCATTCTGTTTTCAACAACTTTTTTTTACAGTGTACTTTTATGTTATTTGAAATGATGAATATGGTGAACTATTTTTGTGAATGTGTGATTTATAGAAGTAAGACTACTGCCTAGGACTTACACTCCTAGGCAGTAGCCTTACCTCAAAACAATACTGCAAACCAAAATATATATATATATATATAGTTTGATTAAACATGAGTGGTTTTCTAGTCTTGCTCAAGTTCCTTACAAAAGCCATTCACAAATTACTTCAAACAGGCAAGTAATTACCTTGTGGAAACAGGGAGTGCATTTTCCCTCTCCATCTTTCTTCTACCCCAGATAGACTTGTGTAAATCCACTTGTGCAAGATCACCTGCTGAAAGCCTAAAAAAAGCAACAACAAAAACAAAAAGTGGAATATTATTTTCCATCCAGGAGAAGACAAACTTCCCAAGTAACAAGTGATCACAGGTAACACAGGATTCATCTTGCAAGATTAAATCTCTGGAGACTATATTCATCAATCTCTCCTCGAAGAGGGGAGAGTGGATTCAAAGCCAACCTGGCAGTAAAAGTCCTAGGAAATCACAGTCAATTCAGTTCAGTTCAGTTGCTCAGTCGTGTCCGACTCTTTGCGACCCCATGGACTGCAGCACGCCAGGACTCCCTATCCATCACCAACCCCTGGAACTTATTCAAATTCACGCCCATTGAGTCGGTGATGCCATCCAACCATCTCATCCTCTGTCATCCCTTTCTCCTCCTGCCCTCAATCTTTCCCAGCATCAGGGTCTTTTCAAATGAGTCAGCTCTTCGCATCAGGTGGCCAAAGTATTGGAGTTTCAGCTTCAACATCAGCCCTTCCAATGAATATTCAGGACTGATTTCCTCTAGGAATGGACTGGTTGGATTGTGATTTATTAGGAAATCACAATAATTTAATGAAAATATTACTCATGCTTGCTCAAGAATGAGCCAAACACATAGCTGAATAGAAAGTGGAAAGTTATTACTAAAGTACATTATATTTTAAATGCTAGTATTCCTTCATTGTGCCTATGTGTTGAGAGACACCAGTAAACATTTTACATGAATATTAAAAATTTACTTTTTCATCAGTACTTAGTCCAGCTAATCCCTTACACAAAAAAATGAACTTAATATAGCAAGAAGGGCTAGTGTTTTATTTATTTAAATCATTGATCTCAGTGATAGCCATATTTTTTGAAAAAAGTAATTGTTTCAACCTTTCCTTGTGTGAAATGGCCATAAGACTGCAATACACTCCCTACCTCACAGGTCAGGGTTCACATTGTACAGTCCGCTATTGAGTAACAGTGTCACTCTGAAAGTAGATGAAATAGCAAAGAAGTTTCACTTGAGTTGTAAGGTACTTGTTAAAGGTATTCGTATGTTCTTAAAGAAAAGAATGTACGTTAGATGATTTAAAACGATCTGGTGACTTCCTGCATTATTTATGGATTGCATACAGAAAGTATGTGCTAATTTGTCCCTTAGAATCTAGTTTCTTCCTTTAAGTACCTATTGAGACCTCTGGCAGAAAATGTGACTTTGGAACTGAACCAGATAACAGATATTATTAGCAAGATTCTTTGTTGAAGTGTAAAAGTATTTCCCCAGGTTTTCCTCCCTTCATGCTTATAACCTTGTGGGGAGGGGAGCGCAGGGAAGGAAACTACCAGTCCTTCAGTTTAGCAAGATGAAAAGTGGATCTTTCAAAACATCCAAGAGATCAATTTCTTTTAATTATATAATTCTTAAACAAAAGACTGCTAAGTCATCCTCCCTAAAAATACTTTTTAATTCACTATATGTGGTGCTAATGGACTTGGACAGCTACCAGCAACTACATATTTAAAAGTGAGCAATTTTTTAAAAAACTGACTAAAGTTGGTGCGTTTTACAGTTTTGAAGAATCCTGCCTTCATTTACTGCAAGGATGGCTCAAGCCAATATACTTAATTGTAAGTTTTTAGTAATTTCTCATGAATGAGCAAAAAGTATAGCACTTACATTTACTGAAAATATTTTCAAGTGTTTAGGTATATTTATTTGGGAGTTTTAAAAACATGTGAGATAAATATGTGTAATGAATATTTTTTAAGACTAAGTAGTCCTAGGTTTCTATTGTTTTTTTTCCCTTTGTGGTGTAATACATATTTGGTTAGAATGTATTATAATTGAGTGTTTTTGTGATGAAATGTGTACTTTATTTGCATTCATTCTTAAATGGTTTCTCCTCAATCTTTTCTATTGAGAATATCTGGTGAATTAAGTAAGTAGGATTCCAGTTTGAAAAAGGAATCCAGAAATGCACTGGTCTCAATCTGATTATTCTGCTACATGGCCAAATTCTACTACTGTGAATTCTAAGATGATGTAAATTGTTTTGCTCTTATAGAAATAATCAAGAATCAGATGACTTAGGAGTCTTTCATAAAATATTTTTTATTTTAAGCAATTTGACCTTATATGTAAGACATGAAGTGAATGTAAATAGGTTCTTATTCAATTCACATCCACTTGATAGTATTAAAATATCACAAAATGCAATTTAATAACACATTAATTTTCCTTTAAATTTGCTGTGGTATAAATGCTTTTAATGAATATTCATCAATTAGCTGGGATTCAGTTTCTCTTGAACTCAGAATTTTACAAGGCTAGTTGGTTTATCAGATGATTTTTCAGCACATTATATTCCCCCTTTTGAGAGTTGTGTTATTCACAACTTTTTTTTGCTTTACAACAAGAATAAGAAAATCCTCCTCTATTTTGTGTAGCACTAGCCACTTAACATTTTCTCAAAGTACTTTATAGGGTATAAAAATAGTCCCTGGTAACATTTAAGTAAAGGCAGCAGGAAACAAAAGAACATTCAAGTAGAAATTAGGTTCCCTGCCACCTCCTCCACCTCAAAGAACAATAAGCATGTGGCACAAATGGAGTTCTTCAGAAAACTGTCTGCATAATTTTCTTTGAAGATAATCTATTTGACAGCACGAAGTTTGTGATCTTAATTGGTCTACTATTTAGTGAAGCCTTAGACACTCGATTGATGTATTTTTGAGAGAATATGTTATTTCACCAGTATGTGTGACTCACCTTCCTGCTAAAGGCTTTTAGAAATACAGATTGTGAGAGGGCACCAGTCCAATCTGGCTTCTGCAAAAAATCCAGAGTTAACTTCATCTGTAAGTTTCTAACTTCAAGTTGCCTTATTTTTTTATAGTTTAAGAATTAATTTGAAGGGGGGACAGTTTACAGAATTTTTAACATAATTGTTAGGTTTCAGAATCCCATTGTTTGAAAAGATCATTTTAATGTCAACTTTATTCAGATGTGTGAAGTCTGCTTTTTAATTTCACCTAATACTCAATACATTAGGGGTGGACTTCTTTGCTGCCCTTTCTGCATTTTTAAACATGTTTATTTAAGGTTTAGAGTTCTTTAGGTTAAAATTCCTGTGATGTTTTATTGTGTAACTTTCTTATTATACAAAATTCAAATTTTCAGTATATAGTACATTTTATGGTACATTTTTGAAAAGATTATTTTGTAATCCTTAGTTAACAAAAAATGTAACAGAAAGCAACTACTTAAATTTAGGTTGAACTCAATTTATTCAATGTTTTGAGTATGACACATCCCAAACACTGATAAAGGGGACAGGCTGTCTGCCCTTGAAAAGCCCAATCTGGGAAACAGCAGCAACTGAAACTGGGACGGGGTTAAAGAAAGAGCCACAGGGACGCAGCACTGTGATGCACTGCGGGGGAGACGAAAGAGACAGGAATTCATTTTGCCAGGTGTGGGGAGATGGTCATATAAACGCACGGGCAGCTGGTCATATAAATACAGGGGCAGCTTGATAGCATTTGGTTTCTAAGTAGTTTTAAAGTATATTCCTTCTGATTTGTGAACAGGTGCAGAAGAAAAGCCTGCATAATGTTACATATTTATAGTAGTTCTTTGTCTGTAAAAATGTTAATTGGATGAGCTATTATGAAAGCAAAAGTTCTAATTTGTATTTCTCATTAAAATTAGTACTATATTACTGTGGATCAGATGCAAATATTAAAGAAATAATACTCTGTAAAAACGTTTTAATCTGAATTAATGTATGTACTGAATATTAATATAAAATAAATGTTATATTGGTTCATGTTTATTTACCCAGGTCTTTTAAGAGAAACATGGTATAGTACATTAATTTCCTAAAACCATAAAGATCACAGATTGAAACTGAGTTAGCACCATCAAAAGTTTTGCTCTGCTGAGTGTTAGCCAGATTTTATGATGACATGCCTAAAAGAGCCCACCTCCAGGAAAGAGAAAGAAAACACCTTGAACTTGAATTCAATTTCACTGAAATAATTCCACCTAAAGGACAATTCTGATTTTGATGCCATCTATGAACCTGATAGAAGCACTTGTTTTCCTCACCTCTTGCTGTTCTCAAGTTGCTTTTTCTGTATTAAGTGACACATTGTTAATAATCTGTATGGTTACCAAATAACTAAGCAACCTTGATGCAAAAAAAAAAAAGCTTATTCAGAAGGTGCCTGCTAAAGCTGGATGTTTCAAAAGTTCTGTGTTTACTAAGACACCAGTTTTCTTCCCTAAACATTGACAGCCCTGTTTTTCTGAAGCACAGACCAATGACAATAATTAGGCTCTAGAAAAGAATGTGCTTTCCAAACCTTGGGATCAATTTAAAGTTGATAACATCTTAAAAGTCCTAAAACTAAACTTTGTTCTGAAGTAAAATGTCTTGTTAATGTACACTGTACATAGGGTATTTAATATTTCATGCTTTGTGGAATTAAAATTTTTTATTAAGTCACATCTTTCTAACTTAAGAGAATAGTACATAACCTTTTGCAACACTTGTCCTCACAGGCAATTCTGCCCTTTATGCTAAATCTGGAGCCCCCAATCACTTTGTGAAGTACATACCTTTTTTTCCCTGAAGCTTGAGATCATTGGAAGCTAAGTTTCTGAACTTAGGAAAAAGAGTGAATAAATATGAATCTGTACATGAGCACACTCACTATACATTCAGAAAATCCTCAGCAAAGCTGGGCACAGATACCACAAACAGTTAAGAAAAACCTAGGTGAGGGGAGGATGCCTCCTAGGGTGGAAAACTCCTAAACTTAAAACTGTCTCTAACTTATCGTAACAGCAATGGTAGCAGTGTCTAGCAGCTTCTGCATTTTACAAGACCAGATGCACTTTCTTCACAATTTGTTTCATGGCTAGACTCGAATAGGACTTTGGCTTTATCTTGATCTTTGCATGCATGCTAAGTCACTTCAGTCATGTCCAACTCTTTGCAACCCTATGGACTGTAGCCTGCCAGGCTCCTCTGTCTATGGGGATTCTCCAGGCAAGAATACTGGAGTGGGTTGCCGAGTGCTTCTTCAGGGGATCTTCCCAACCCAGGGACTGAACCCAATGTCTCTTACATCTCCTGCATTGGTAGGCAGGTTCTTTACCACTAGCACCACCTGGGAAGGTCTATCTTGATCTTTATGACAGTGCAATTCTGGGGAAGGGATTAAACCTTTCCTATACTTTTCTCAGCTATAACTGTGGCCAAAAAAACAGGTCTTCCAATTTTGTACTCCTGGGAGATGTTTGTGCATGCTCAGTCATGTCCCATTCTTGGCAACTCCACGGACTATAGCCTACCAGGTTCTTCTATCCATAGCATCTTCCTGGCAAGAATACTGGAGTGGATAGCCATTTCTTCCTCCTAGGAGTGACAAAAGCAGGTGCAGTCATTTGTATACTTGTCACTTGTATACTCAAACCTTTGAATCCCAAATCCATATTGTATCTGCAGGTCACAGGAAGGTCTGGTCAGTACAGTGACAAGTGGGCCTCTGGACCACATCTGTGATCAGTCACAGTCATGACTAATGCAGCTACAGGTGTGTATGCTCAAGTCAATCAAATATCTTCATATATAAATTACAATGCAGAGGTTCCATGTGGAACAGGATAAAAACAGAGAGTATCACCTCTCCTTTAAACAGGCCAACTGAAACTAGTGTTTCTATCTCCCTAATCAGAATGACTAGTTGTCCTCTGTATAAAGCTGAGATGCACCAAATGCCAAAATAATCGGTCACTCACAATTCAATTCAGGTGAAAAACTCAACCTGTTTTTGATTTTTTATCCAGATGTGCCACAGCCTCATCAGCAATTTGTCTGATTTCAGAGTGAATTTCAGAATCACCTTTTTAGTTTCATGAGTTTTTCTCTGTACTCTTAATGTCTGCTGCTAAGTCACTTCAGTCGTGTCCGACTCTGTGTGACCCCATAGACGGCAGCCCACCAGGCTCCCCCGCCCCTGGGATTCTCCAGGCAAGAACACTGGAGTGGGTTGCCATTTCCTTCTCCAATGCATGAAAGTGAAAAGTGAAAGTGAAGTCGCTCAGTCGTGTCCGACTCTTAGCGACCCCATGGACTGCAGCCCGCCAGGCTCCTCCATCCATGGCATTTTCCAGGCCAGAGTACTGAAGTGGGGTGCCATTGCCTTCTCCAACTCTTAATGTCTAGATGGTGGTTTTTTTTGACCCGTGGAAGGATTAATAGTGAATGATAATCATTATGGCTCATTAAACTTTTCTATATTTATCTGGGTGGTCTTAATCTTTTCTTCATTAAGGTGTAATTTACATACAGTAAAATCCACCCTGTTCTACAGGTGCACAGTTCTACAAATTTTAACAGACACATGGTTGAGTCACCTAGGGAGTATTCATTTTTTCTTCATTGTTCTTTATACCACCTGTGTATTTTAATTTCCTGGCTACACAAGTGAAAACTGTCACTTGCTGCAGAAATTCAAAACAAGGGCTTCTTAAATTCAACATTTAAACCAGGATAAGGAAAGACAGGGCTGCTCCGCACAGCTGTGCAAACTGCAAGCCTAACGCCAGAAGCATGCATTTGGTGAGTGGTGCATGCAATTGTTATTGTAATGGCTCTTAGTGTAATTTGCATGGCTCTACATGGTGGGTCTAGAAGCTAACCACCAACTGGAGAAATCTGAAAAACTGTAGTTAACAGTGAAACAGGAGACGTTCAGCATTTTCTAAAGGTGTTCTCCATTTATATGCCTCTCCTCCCAAATTTTGAAATGCTGTGATAGTGGACAGGTACCACTGAGCTCACAGCATGGACTGTGTGCACATATGTAAAAGAAGGGCAGTGTGGGAAATGAGAACTGGTCCAGTAAAAAAAAACCTTTTTGAGAGGCACTCCACTGGAAACTTTGGTCTGCATTTCAAAACCTTTTATCTCTGCAAATGTTGCATCCTTTTCCTAAAGAACCACACCATAGGTTCTTTAGATTTTCCTCCCTACAAGGCACTTGGTACAAATGCCAGTTATCAAAAAAACGATTTTTTAAAAATTAGATACTTAACCTACATATGGTTTGGACCAAGTACCATATGGCTTCCCTTACAGAAAAATGTGGCAGAGCTAAATTCATAAGATCTCATTCCTCAAGGGCCTGTTTGGTCCACAAGAATCTAACATGAACCTTCTCGAAAGTAATAACATAGATCATACAACAGGTGACTTCAGATGATGAAGGCCTCCTTCTTGCACAAGCCTCTTCTCCACTTCCCAACAGAGCCAGGACCAGCTGTACAGAGCAGCCCTCCCATAGCACTGATATTCCTTCAGATTTCTGACATGAAAGGACACCAAGGATTTCTAGCAGCTTAAAGGAAGATCTTTTATTTCCATTATTTTGATACAAGTTGTTTCAACAGAAAAGTTTCAACATTATATAAATAAACACTGGAAGAGAATTCATCTGGGAGGAAGCAGGTTCATTGTCCAAGCTGGTTAATCAGTTGTAAAATAAATGTAAGAGAAGTATTTAGCGATGAGGCACAAAGCCCGAGGATAATAGTACTACTGCAAGCAAAGTCGGTGGAGAGCAAAGGGTAGCCTGCATTCACTCAGCACTGGAAGGCACAAGAACTCTATGAGAGAACTGCTCAGCCTACTCAGAGAATGAAACTGGCTGGAAGGAAGCAAATGAAGATGGAAAAAGAACACCAGCTTAGAAAGTCAGTTGTTAAATCACAGTTGAAAGAAAAAGTAAGTTCCAGAAAATAATATACAGGCTAACCTCACGCTGTGCATATGAAGGAAAGAAACAAAAGGTAAGAAACTAGGGAGTATTTACTCATATGTCCCTGGATTTATCTACTAACCCATCAGAACACTAAAAACTGAGTTTGATGCCTGATAAAAGGAACAAATGTGATTGAGACTAAAATGCCTAAGGCTTAATGGTAAAGAATCTGCTTGCTATGCAGGAGACCCGGGTTGGGACGATCCCCTGGAGAAGGAAATGGCAACCCACTCCAGTCTTCTTGCTTAAGAGAATTCTATGGACCGAGGAGCCTGGTGGGCTACAGTCCATGGGATCACAGAGTCATACACGACTGAGCGAACAACACTTTCACTTAAAGACTTACAAGCATCCTCAGAAATTCTTGATATAAGAAGCATACTAAATGATATTTTCAAGTTATCTGCTGCTAATACAGGTAAATTGGGAGCATCTTGATCAAAGCAGGATGTCAACATATTTCCTAATATATTATGGAATCCTAATACATTACCTATTATGGAATGCTAGGAAGCTTCTCATTAATCATGACTCTATAAAGTGAGACAAAATCCCAAAGAAGCTAAGTACCAAATAAATGTGATTTAAACAAATAGTGATGCCAAATTTAAGCATAAAGTTCAGTTCAGTCGCTCAGTCATGTCCGACTCTTTGCGACTGCAGCATACCAGGCTTCCCTGTCCTTCACCATCTCCTGGAGTTTGCTGAAACTCATGTCCATGGAGTCAGTGATGCCATCCAACCCATCTCATCCTCTGTTGTCCCCTTCTCCTCCTGCCTTCTGTCTTTCCCAGCATCAAGGTCTTTTCCAATGAGTCAGTTCTTTGCATCAGGTGGCCAAAGTATTGGAGTTTCAGCTTCAGCATCAGTCCTCCCAATGAATATTCAGGGCTGATTTCCTTTAGGATGGACTGGTTGGATCTCCCTGCAGTCCAAGGGACTCTCAAGAGTCTTCTCCAACATGACAGTTCAAAAGCATCAATTCTTCGGCGCTCATCTTTGTTTACAGTCCAACTCTCACGTTCATACATGACTCCCAGAAAAACCACAGCTCTGACTAGAGGGACCTTTATCAGCCTAGTCAAAGCTATGTGAAAGACTTTTAAAAGGTACACTGGTGCCACCTTTTGGCCAAATTAAATATTTATACAAATTACAACTTATCACATTTTAATTTCACAGAGAACTTACTAGGGACACAATTGTTTTTCAAAGATTATATGAGTAGATTTTAGACTGTCCTGTTGCTTAATACATCTACAATTTTTAATAATCACATTTTTATCTTTGAAAAGATGGGATAAAGTTAATACAAATAGAAATTTAATTCTTGGCACCACTGACATTTTGGCTGGACAATTCTTTGTTGTGGGGGCTATACTCTGTGCTGTAGGATGTTCAGAGTACCCCTGATTTATCTACCCACTAGATGCCAGCAGCAACCTTCTTCTAGCCCCACCAAGTTGTGACAAATCCCTCCACACTGCTAAATGTCACCATGGTGAGGGGGGATCACCCAGTGTGATAATTAACTTCATGTGTCAGCTTGACAGGGCCACAGTATACCCAGAAATTTGGTCAAACATTATTATTGGTGTGTCTCTGTTTATGAATGAGTTAACATTTGATTCAGTAGACTGAGTGAAGATTTCCTCTCTCATGTGAGTAGACCTCGTACAATCAACTGAAGGCCTGAACTGAACAAAAAGGCTGACTCTCCTGAGAATAATGGAACTTCGGCCAATTAGCTGGGACAGTGGTCTTTTCCTGCCTTTATGAGTCTCAAGCTGTAAAGTTTGGACTGGAACTACCTCACCCACTTCCCTGGGTCTCCAGCCTGCCACCTGCAGACTTGGGACTTGGCCTCCATATTTGCATAAGCCATTTATAATCAACCAGTCAATCAATCTCTTTCTCTCCCTTTCTCCCTCTCTCACAAACACAGACACATACACATTCACCCACAGTGTGGTTCTGTTTCTCTGCTGCTGCTAAGTCGCTTCAGTTGCGTCTGACTCTGTGCAACCCCATAGACAGCAGTCCACCAGGCTCCCCCGTCCCTGGGATTCTCCAGGCAAGAACACTGGAGTGGGTTGCCATTTCCTTCTCCAATGCATGAAAGTGAAAAGTGAAAGTGAAGTCGCTCAGTCGTGTCCGACTCCTAGCGACCCCATGGACTGCAGCCCACCAGGCCCCTCTGTCCATGGGATTTTCCAGGCCAGAGTACTAGAGTGGGGTGCCATTGCCTTCTCCGTCTGTTTCTCTGGAGAACCCCAATTAATACATCCTAGCGAAGAATCACTGTTGCAGATTCCGCTACTGGAGGGATAGTAAAAAGGGAAGAAAGAAAGGAGCAAAGCAAGAAACTTCCAGGAAATTACTAGATACTATCTTTCTTTCCAGAGATGGCAGCTGGGAAGCACTTGATGAGGACACAACTTTTCTATTAACACAGATTATTGTTGACAAGAATTGGACCCACTGATGCATTTTTTTGCATCACACATCCAAAATGTTACCTGATACAGACTACTTACCTCAACACTAGGAAGACAACGTTTGGCAGACACTGCTGTAAAATAAGAACACATTCTATAAGCTGAGCTAATAAAAAGTTTTGTTTATGATCAAGCCACATTAATTTATTTGTCATGATAAAATACATGAAATTCACTGTTTTCATTCCAAATGGAGAATACAAGACTTCCTGAAAGAATATTTCTGAAGCAAACTCACAATACATTAGGTGGAAGAGCTTAAGCATACAATGTATTACTGATTTCCGTCTCCTGCATGATACGTTACTTTGTGTTAGGAGTACTTTGACGATTTCTTCAGGGGCCTTTTCGTTGTACAGGTTTCGGGTTTTTTTTGCCTGTGCCACACAGCTTGTGGGATCTTAGTTCCCCAACTAGGGATCAAGCCCAGGCCCTCAGCAGTGAAAGCGCAGAGTCCTAACCACTGGACAACCAGGAAATCTCCCTTTTCCTTTTTTTTTTAGGTCCAAGTTTCTTTGAAAGAATTTTAAGCTGATATTTGATTTAACCTGACTAAATGACTATTTGGCATAAAACAGAAGAGTTGATGACAGTCCATCAATTGCACTGGAACAATATCTACTAAGTAATCAAGTGTGGACAGATACACACTGAAGCACAAAGGATTCTTCAGGTCTTGAAGACAAAAATCACAGTTTGTAATTCCTTACATTTAAGACAGACAGGCTAAGGACTGTATAATCTCACCAGTCTTCAACCATACAAATACAGAAATACAGCAAAGAATAATAATTTACAGATTTCATTCTTAGGAATTTAAAAATTAATTATAATAAAATACCACAGAACTACATTTAGTTTAAAACATACAAAGATACAAGTTACCTTATGAAATTTCTTCATATTGCCTATTTTTTACCTCAATTAGACAAAAAATGGATACTTCTCAAGGATCTGAGTTACAACATCAGGAATTCACCTGTGCAAATAAACATCAATGGAATTATACATTTTCCAGACTATCTTTTCCCCTGATTAATAAGTATTTCCTTCAGTTTTAAGTGAAGCCTTTTCCAATACTATTTTGATAGGACATAGTAAATTACTATGTTATTATCCCTACTCTAGTCCCTGTCTCTACCTACTTTTTAGGTGATCTACATCAAAGAAATGAAAAGGGTATTTTCTCCACTGTTTTTGTTTCCTTTCCTATATATAAACAATATGTTTGGGGGAACTTTCAATAACATTGAACTTGGAAAGTTTTCATTCCCAGTAATACCAAAGAATTACTATCTTTCTTGTTAAAGGTTAAAAAGAAATACTTAGGATTAAACGAAGGTAGAGTAGGAATTCTAGCAACTCTGCTGTTTCTAGAGTGTTTGTAAAAAGTAAAAATTTTGCCAATTAATTATTGAGTATTAAATAGTACACGACCGCTTCTGAAGACATTCTAGAATTTATGAGTTGGAATACTAAAGTTAAAGGTTTAGCTACATAAAAATGCAGAATGTAATTTTCTTTATATGGTTGGTTTTCTTAAGTCTTTACTGAATTCGTTACAGTACAGCTTTTGTTTTTATGTTTTGGTTTCTTGACCCATGAGGTATGTGGGATCTTAACCCCCTGCATTGGGAAGTGAAGTCTTAACCACTGGACCGCTGGAGAAGTCCCTATATGGTTGGTTTTTATCAATAATACTGATATAACTTACCACAGTTTTAAAACAAATCCTCACAACACCCCTGTGAGGTAGGGATTGCTTTCACACATTTTACAGATGGGAAAGTGAATAATAATCCAGAGAAAGAAATAATAATTTCAAGAGATAAATCCAGAAATGTTGGTTTTCTTATAAGGCAGACTGCACTTATCAGATACTGAGTTTAACAAGATGCTAACAAGAACAAATACTGTTTCAGTTTTCCTCCAGAAAAAAAGTGTTATGTGGGATCTAGGAAAAAGGGAAAATTCTAAGCGGATCCAAAGAGGAAATGTCTGTTTAGGACTTGCCTGATCCACTAAGGAGCGCGCAGCATTTCCAGTTTTAAGAGTTCGACAATCATCATGCAGACCACGCTATATGGCTAAGATGACAGCTCCGTTTCATAAACGATGTAGTCAAAATTAAAGTGTTTGGCTGGAGGAACCTTTTTATACAAGGTAGATTTTCTTAGGAATCATGTCTTTAAAAATACTCAGGGCACAATATTAGTTATAAAATAATTTTTACAATATTCTTGTTGAACAAATGAAAAAGATAAAACTGGAATCATTCTCCATACCACTACTCACTGGCTCTCTGGAACCCAGGTTTGGGGATTTTTTCCTATAAAATGCAGTATTCATTTTCCCACTTCCTAATACAGACATAATACTATGAAGATGAAGGAAAGAATACTTGCTTTGAATTCCTAATATTAAAAGGAACCCTATGACTAAGAATAAAAATACAGTTAATCACTCCTTCCTTAACACTCAACAAAGTAGATAAATGTCTGCTTTAAGTTAATGTTGTCTATTATGGATAGTCAGCCAAAAGCAAACTCTTGCCTCATCCAGATTTTGCCTTGAACTGCTGTCCTACCCACAACTCATATGCACCCTAAATCCCACCCTTTAAGCTATACATACTTTTTGTGTCAAGGACCAATGACTGAGCAAGTAGGAAAGAAAACAGAACAGAAAAATCAAGAAAATTTTTATCTAAACAAGAAAAAATAAAATTTTTACTTGAAGGAGGCTAGGGAATATATCCAGAATAGCCTAAGATACATGAAATCAATGTTAATATTTGTGTTCACCTTATGTGATGAAGTCATTGAGGACAGCAAAAGTTTGAATAACTGCTGAAATGCTGTAAGAATATGATTAGATGAAATTCTGATACTAAAGAGCAATACATTTGTTTTGACTACTGACTGATACAATTGACTCTGTATCAATAGCTACTTAGATTTTGTTCTTAGCACGTTAATCCTGACCCCATGAGGCTTCACATCCTTGTCTAGGACAGAAGTTCAACCACCTTAGATAATGCCCATTGGTTTTCTTCATTCACTTCTTAAGAAAAACTTACTTCATAATCTACCTGAACTCACTGATAACTCAGAGAAATCACTGCACCCTTAAAATGAGATGGATTTCTCTCTGAGCTGCTTCCTGACTAAACTCAGACACTTAAGGAACTCTGAAGTGTGCAGTCATCAGGGAGATTAAGGAGTTTTTGTATCCAATTAAATTCTAAGCTGTAGAAACCAAATTTATTAAATTTACTAAAATACTTGTGAGAGTTAGAATTTAACAGGGGAACATACAAAAAAGACGAGGGTGTTCTAAAGCCTCTCTTTGGTTATTCTTGACTATCTAGGATTTAAAATTTAAACATATCAGAAACAATTTAGATCTATCCTCTGTGGTGAAGTTTGACCAGCTTTTTCCCAGCGACACACAGCAGAAGAATCTGTCATTCGGTCCATCAGTTTTAATTTTCTGGAGTATTAGCTTTGTAAGTTTCACTATTAGAAAGGGGAATTAAGTTGACTCACAGAGGGAAGGCTGGTCATGATTTTTAAACATAGTTCTAGTACACTGACTGTATTTACTCTGCTGGTTTTATGTACCAGAAAAAATGAAAACTGTGCCACTGAAAAAGTACCTTTTCAGGTTTTTGTTAGAAAATTAATGTCTGAGAGGGGGGTTCAGGATGGGGAACACGTGTACACCTGCGGCGGATTCATGTTGATGTATGACAAAACCGATACAATATTGTAAAGTAATTAGCCTCCAATTAAAATAAATAAATTTATATTAAAAAAATAAATTCCTTAGCTAAAAAGGGAGAAAAAAAGGAAATTAATGTCAACTCAAACAGCCTATAAAATCTTCTGATACTATGGATGGAAGTATGGATAATTTGTATTCTATCATTTTCCTCTTAAGCTCATATAAACCTCTTGTCATATAAATCTCAAACTGCTCTTAATTTAAGAAAACACTAGAGTAAGGTAACACCACCAGGGTGTCAGTCCACACAGATCTGTCTGAACTGCTGTCTCTAACACTGGAGGCATCTACGCTTACCTACGTGTATGTATCTTACTGACTCTCTAAGTTTTTGTGTGTTTCTGACTCCTTTTCTGTCTTTTAAATAAAATACTTTTTATTGAAAATGAGGTATGCTCAATGTTAAATAAAGTCACATAATGGCAACCCACTTCAGTTTTCTTGCCTGGATAATCCAATGGACAGAGGAGCCTGGCAGGCTATAGTCCATGGGGTCAGAGTCAGACACTCTGTGGGGTTACAAAGAATCACACCCCAGGATCTGACTGAGTGACTAAGCATGCACACACATGCATGCAAGATGCTGCAGAACTAGCAAATAAACAGTAATTTAAAACTACTCGTGATTTGGTATAGTTATGCCCTCAAACAAATGTTTTATACATTATAACATCTTTATATACTAATATAACTATTAATTTCCTATATGGCAGAAAATATTTTAAAATAATCCTCATAGGGGCTTAATTCATGTGGAACATTCACCAAAAGTGATAGTTTAGAACATTCTTTTAAAAAGATTACACTTATTTCATATTCAATTTGCTTTTACAGATTCTACAACCTGAAAAAACTTCCATACTTCCACATTGATTTCTCATTTGTAAATAGTGATTTAACTGAGGAAAAGACAGCCCTAATGGAAGGTTACATTTTGGCAGCAATGTATCGATATATCTTTACAATAAAAAGATGTAGTATATACAACCTTAGAACTTGGATAAATGGTAAAGAACTTGAGGAGGAAAATAATTTATGAATAAAAAAACACATGTGGATTTCCTTTTTCAGAACTGATATAAAAACTCTGAAGGAGAAACTGCTACTCAACTAGGATAGTGTCCACATTTTCTTGTGTGAGTTCTGACTCTAAGGCACAAGATGAATCTAACTGTTCTTGCGACAAACGAGAACTTTTCAGGGGGATGTCAGACCAGCTGTCACAATATGGCGGAAATCTCTGGGCTAATGCATTACCGAACCTTTGGCACCGGTTATACCTGTAAGATTTGCCTTTGTGTGTGTACATGTGCTCCAGCAATTGGCTCTTTCGGAGAAACTTATGACCACAGATGGTACAGCTGATTTTTCTCTTCCTTGAAAAAGAAAAATTACAGTTTAATTCCACTGGCTCAGTGTCTTTGGAGATCAAAGACACTTGACTGATCTGCAAAGGCTCTGTGGCACCCCGGTTTGAGAGGTCGGGCTGCTGCTCATTCTCCTTGACAATAAAGGAGCTGAGCCGGCGGCATTCAAGAGCCTCGCTATTTTCATTAAGTGGATGCACTTCACCAAGGTCATTACTCTCCAGAATGGAAGCAGGGACACCAAATGGGAGGGATCCAGACACGTGGGTGTGGAGATGCTGTCTTAGATTACTACGGGAATCAAAACGTTCCCCACAGTAATGGCATAAGTGTATTTTGATACTGCTTTCGGTGAAAGTGGGGCCTGTCACCTCTGATGAGGGTGAGGGGCGGCTCTGGGAGATCACAGATTCTGGGTCACATCTCTCCTGCTTGATGGACACTGGGGGCTTCTGGTGCTCTTCCAAGGCCTGGGAGGCAGGATGGGCCCTCTGCTGGTCTGCAGTGCCATCATCCAGCCCAATAGCAAGAGAGAGCTGCAACTGGGGGTGGTCACCCTGGACAGCAGCTCTGTTTCCACTGTTATTGGAAGGAGCTTCCTTGACCTCCAGCCCTGGTTTGACAGCTGTTTTTTGGGTCGTTGAGATCTGAATGCCATATAAATTTGAGGACTGCACAGTCTCTGGTGAGAACACTTGATTCATCTCAGTTGCAATGTGAGAAAGGTAGTCGGCGTGAAGAAATCGAATCCCTTCCTCCAAACGACTATGGTCCACAATCTGTTTTGGCCCTTTCCCCGTGTACATAATGTGCAACAAATAGCTGAATATGTCAGGCTGGATGTCAGTTGGTTGTATTTTTATGCATTCACTGTTAAAAACAAAAAAACAGACCCACACAGAATGAAACAACCCAGATGGCCTTTTAGTTAATAGCATACAGTCTTAGGCTAAAGCAGTTTCGTCCTAACTTCTAATTTAACAATCTGCCTTGACGAAACACAGCAACAAAAGCTCAGATTTTCATTGTATACCAGTTTTATGGCCCAGCACCAAGTCTTCACTTATTCAATCTACTGCCTAAAGTTAAGAAACACAGATATTCTGATTAGTTCAACGTTTAGTGACTCCTAAGTGATATGCACTTAAACTGCATGCAGGGGGTAGAAAAACAAATAAAACAGATACCTCGCCCTTAAAGAACTTAACAGTCTATTGGGTATATAACCAAAAGAACTGAAATCAAGGACTCCAATGGAAATCCATAAACCAATGGCATTTTACATTAACCAAAAGCAGAAAACAACCCAACTATCCACCAATAGATGAATGGAGAAACAAAATGCAGTATATATGTATACTGGAACATTACTCAGCCATAAAAAGGAATCAGGTTCTGATATACACTACAACATGGATGAATCCTGAAAACATGCTAAATGAAATAAGCCGGACACAACAGGACAAATTCTATATGATGCCACTTGTAAGAAACATCTAGATTTGGAAAATTCAGAGACAGAAAATAGATTAGAGGCTACTGGGAACTTGAGAGTGGAAAGGATGGGGGTTTATTATGTAATGGTTAGTTTCTTTCTGGGGTGATGAAGTTTTAGAAATAGGTAATGGCAATAGTTACACAACATTGTGGATATGATTCATGCCCTTGAACTGTACAATTAAAAATGGTTAAAATGGCAAATTTTATGCTTATATATATTTTGCCACAATAAAAAATAATTTTAAAATTTCAAAGGGCTTATTGGAATTGGTACCATATAGAATTTAAATCATACTCACCTTATTTTGGCTTCCAAATATATTAATATATCTACTCTTTAGATCACAAATGAATACAAGTGTAATTCTGAAAAGCTTTAAATTAATCTCAAGTCCAATTTTTCACATATGAATCTAGAATTCAGAAGATAGATGGAAATAATTGTGTAACAAGAAATCAGGAAACACTCTGTTAAAATTAAGATAAAGAGAACCTGAGGGAAAGGCTGGATGACAAGGAACAATGGAATCAGTCGATGGACTTACCTTCCCTGAAACGCAAGTTTGCCTCAACACATCAGAAAGCAGTCTGAATGCCAGCAATCCATTTCTTTAGTCCTGATATTTTAGGATTCCCTCTTGGGTTTCACTCTTACCTCTGACCCACTCATTGCTATGGTCTGTGGCAGGGTTGTTTTTTTTTTAATATCAGCACAGAGGTCTTTTAAATGAGGAATTTTAGTTACTCAGCAGAAATATCACAGAGCAGGCCTGTTACCTGTGCATCTCCTGAATTTAGCTTAGCATGGTGCCTAGTACACAACAGGTGCTTTAAGAGCTAAAACAACTTACTGCTCTCAAATGAGGCTGATGTGAAGGTAGGGTTCCTAATCTAGTTTCTACATTGACACTTAAGTTGGAGAGGAAACTTTTGTGTGACAGAAAAGCCTACCCATGACCTGTCCCTGACTCTAATCTCCTCTCCCCTTTTTATCATATATGCCAATCATTCTGATTTACTCCATTTTTTGAATGTGCTAGCCTGGTTCATATCTGCATATGTTTTCTTGCATTTTTTCCTCTGCCTATAATTGCAATTATTGGCACTCCTCTATAACATCTGAAAAACTCCTCCTGATCCTTTAAGATTCAGAGCCTCTGTAAAACCTGTTCTAACCCTCTCAAAGTAAGGCTGCTGACACTCCAGTCTACTTTGTGTGCAGCACTTCGACTATACACATCATAGAAACTTTTAATAGCAGCAGCTAACAGTGCAAAGCTCTGTTCCAAACATTTTAATATTATTAATCCATTTAATCTTCTCAACATCATGGAGTGGATATACTATTCTAGTGTTTTACAGAGAAGGAAATTGAGGCACAAAGAGATCAATTACACTGCAATTATTTTCCTTACATGCATTACCTCTCTCTTGGACTATAAATGTCTTTTTTCTATTTTTGGCCAAGCCACCTGGCCTGTGATCTTAGTTCCCTGACCAGAGATCGAACCTGCGCCCCCTGCAGGGGAAGCACAGAGTCTTAACCACTGGACTGCCAGAGAAACGCCAAATGTAAGGTCTTCTAAAAAAGCATAGTGTTCCATCACTTTTAACCTAACATGCATTAAAGCTATTTTTTACCAAGAGCTCAGAATCTGGATACCATTTTATACCCCTCTCCCTATCATGTTGAGTTAATCTAAATTTAAAAAAAATTTTTTGAAAAAATATTTGAAACAAATGACCTTTGAATTACAATATGGAATATCGGCCCTCCCTCCGTGGTGACGGCGCCACTCGACCCAGTGTCGGATTCGGCGGCACGGCCAGAGAAATTGGGGCTGAGGACACCGTCGCCCGCAGAGAGGCGGAGCCCAGAGAGGAAAGAAGGGTGGAACGGACTGCCCCACCGACCGGCGGGGCTCCTCTGCTGCCACCAGGTGGGTGGAGTTATGACATTGAAATCTTGCTATGAAAGTATGAAGGAACAGAAATCAACAACTTAGTAACTAAAAGAACAGATTTGCATGAGTTTCATTTATTAGCTGTGCGTGTAATCCTAGATGGACAAGTTACTTAATAACTCAATCACAGTTTCTTTTTCTCTTAAAAAAAATATGGATAATGGTAGAATTTACATTAGATAAATTCTTAGTGGTTGGTTATGGGATTAAACAAATAAATAAACTTTACCTATTATTGTTTTCATTATCTTCCACCATTGATCCTATACAGAGCTTAATTACAGATGTGTAAAAAAATGATAATTTTTTTTTTTAATTTCCTAAGGTGATCCCATAAAAAAGAATACCCAAAATGATGTCATAATAAAGCTTAACTATATCACGGTATTAAAAATTCTTCTGATTTACAAAAGCACCTCCTTACCTTGTTTGGTGAATAAATATCATCTTGAAATAGTTAGAAAAAGCAGCAAGCACTGCTCTGTGGGCTTTGAAGTAGACGTCTCCAATAGCAACGGTGCAATCACACAGAAAACCAAATTCTCGCTGCATGTTCAGCTGCTGCAGAAGGACAAGGCTATGGCTAGCTGTGTCCATTGTGGCTCTGAGAAAAAGGACAATATAGTTTTTGCTTTTTTTTTTTTTTTTTTTACCAAATTGGCTATAGTTCACACAAACCTACAGAGGACAGGGAGACCTAAATCTAAATGAAATTACTCAACATTTTTCAATACTGTTAATCTAACCCTAAACTTAGCTAACATTAAATTATGATAACTGATATCAACTGTACTGAAAAGGTAATACATGGCCTTTTTAAAAATCTGGTAAGAAAGTGACTTGTCGTGGGTGCCGACGATGTGAAAGAGGAAGTTTGTCCTTTTTTTATCTATGTGACCACAATGTTTCTAGTCCTCAGTTTCCTCACTGGCAAAAATGGGAATGAGGTACTGATCTTTGCCTCAGGGCCAGATGAGATAAGTTACCTGAAAAGCACCTTGTAATGGAAACTACTGTTCAAATGTCAACTCTAAATGTGTGCCCTGGCTAGGCAAGAGCTGTCCCTGCTCCTTAGGGATCCTCTGCGTACTCAGGGGACACTGGCCGCCTAACTATCATATAAGTTTGGGAAACTTATCAGTCACAGAAGCCCTTAAAATAGATGTCAAGCCACATGGGGCTTGGAGCCCAGTGGGAAAGAACCTAAGCCCTGACCTTAACTGGACTCAGACACATACAAGCATGGAAGTTCCCGAAGAAGTAGAATGCTGGATGGGACCACTGCTCTCAGGGGGAGCGGAAATCATGCCTCGGGAAGAACATGCAAAACAATTCTGGTGGAGAAGCCTAGTGTGAGCAGAGCAGCAAGAACATTTGAGGGCGCCCTGGAAGCAGGAGGCTGGGCCATCCTCTCCATCCACCTTCTCCACCTCAACTGTGCGGAGAGCCCTGGTGCTTCAAAGAGAAGGCAGGTGTGGTATAAAGGGCACCACTGGGGTCTGGGAGAACCGTCTCTAAAAGAGCAGGTCCTAAAAAAAGAATGAAGCTTTCTCACTAACCAGACAGATCAAAGTCTTAAGGAGGTCAGTGATGATAGTGGGAGGTTAGCTGTCTGGAGACTGGCAGTAGCTTGGGCTGCAAAATGCTGAGTGAGGGATAATAAAAATCAACAGTTTATAATGCTTCCTGTGTGTCAGGAATTTTTCACTCATTTAATTTTCAATACAATTCTGTGAGAAAGGAAATAATCAATCCATTTTACAGGTGAGGAAACAATCAGCAGAGAGCTGACTGACCCAAGATCATGCTGCTAGTGAGATGCAGAGCTGGGGATTCAAACCTGGGCACTGGACTCCAGACCCCCAGGGTCCTCCCTCTCCACCTCCCAGAAAAAGACACAACCCACCAACTGAAGGAGCAGAGGGAACAGTCATCAAGTACCCTGGGAAGTCTCAGAGGAATACCTGGAAAGAAGAATCAGGGAGAAACCCAGATTCCTGCTACTTAAGCAAATGTGACACAGCAAAATAAACATTTAAAACTGGTAAAGACAAAAGCAATTATTACTGATTAAAGGTTAGAGCTATTTTAGTTAAAACCACGTATTTAATGTACTAATATGAAATAATCTCCAATACATATTAAGTAAAAAAAAAGCAAAATGTAAAATTGTGTAGAGAAGACTACTATTTATGAAAAAGTGGTAGAGTGGTTATTTTATTATTAAAGGTTGGGTAAGAATTTATGCATAAATATATTCTTGTTTATGTATACATGTCTGGAAAGATTCAAAGAAACCACTCTCCTTTCTGCCAGGGAAACTAGAGAACAGGGAGTTAAGGGTAGCCCGCGGAACTATCCTGTTTGAATATGCTGAAGTATTTTAGACAGATAAGTAGATAAAGAGCACAATGTAACAAGCACCCACCTCCCACCCACCTGGCCCGGGGCACAGAGAGTAAACAACCACAAATAGGGAAGAAAACCACTGCATCTCTCCCTCATTCTATCCCCTACCACCCCCTACTCCTTGCCTCCAAAGGCAGCCACCATCTTGATTTAGTGTTTATGACTCCACTGTACATCATCATATTTCTACTGCATATGTATATATCCCTTGAAATCGAAGGTGAAGTCGTTCAGTCGTGTCCGATTCTTTGGGACCGCATGGACTGTGGCCTACCAGATTCCTCCATCTATGGGATTCTCTAGGCAAGAATACTGGAGTGGGTTGCCATTTCCTTCTCTGAGATCTTCCCAACTCAGGGATTGAACCTGGGTCTCCTGCATTGTAGGCAGACGCTTTACCATCTGAGCCACCAGGGAAGTCCCATATATCCTTTAAGAAGGTTTTTATATGAATAGTATTATACTTTAGGAATCCTAAAACTTCTTTTAACTCTATATTCACACACTACTTTAAAAAATTCTTCTAATTCAAACGTAATAGCTTCCCCTGGTCCTCCCTCGAGTAACAAAACAAAACACATATCCCTTTCTATCTTATTTTTTAAAAGCTTATAAGCAGAAATAAAATAAGAAATTAAGATAATAGAAGCTACAGCGACCTGAGCCTCTAGGAACATAATCAAAAATCCAAGTTGTGGGTATTGTTTCAAAAGGCCATTTAATCAAAAGTCATTATTTATTGTATTTACCACATTTCCCTGATTCTAAAATACCACCAATTTATAAGGAGATTAAAAAACCAAATTAAAATTCTATATTAGATATTTCAATATGTGAAAAACAAGTCTTAGATTCAGTAAGATAGTTAAGGTTGAAGTACCTTAAACCAGTCTTACAAATTATCTCCGAAACAGCCCCCCTTGGATCATAAACATTTTCAACAGTTCTCTCTCTCTCTCTCTCTCTCTCTCTCTCTCTATATATATATATATATATATATATGGTGTATATAAATAGTGCATTAGTATAGTGAACTATTGAACCATGTAGAAATGAAAATGGTACATACTAAAAAGCCACATATATAAAAATCTGTGGTTAATGGTCTGAGTAACAGTTAAATTCACTTATCAAACAAATATTTTGTGAAGAGAAATTTAATAAAGGAAAGTACTTGAAAGCATGCACCATACAAGGCACAGAGACAGAAAAAAATTACAATGATGTTGCAGTCAATAAGCTAATAGGGGAGACAGAACATAAAACAGAGCAACTGTGACATGAAGCAAAAGTGGTAAGTGCCATAAGAGCAATTGGACAGCATGAGGGGGAGATAAACAGGAAGCCCAATGAGAAATAAGCCATTTGAACTGGATTTAGATGAAAATGGAGAAGGTGAACATAGCATTCCAGGCAGAAAAAAAAACCAGAATGAGTAAAATCATCCTCATTAGGCCTGAGAATCAAGACTGCTCTAGTAGCAACAAATATAAAAGATTAACAAAGAAAAGGCACGGAGCAATAAAGACCAGTAAGTAGTCTTTTGTAACATCTAAATAATGGCAGTGGGAATGAAGAAAGGAATACAAGAAGATATACAAGATGGAGAACTGACAAGCATTGGCAGAGAATTGGATGTGCTCAGTCACAGAGAAGATCAAGTCAAAAGTGAGTTTCAGAGCTCCAGCTTGGGCAACTGGAAGAATTCATTCATTCCTCAGGATCCTATTTGCAGAGTAACTGCCATGTGCAAGGTGCTGATATACAGGTAGTATAGCAGAATGCCAGAAGGGAGGCACAGAAGCTGGCTTGGTAAGAGAAGCTTCATTTTGCACACAGTGAGTTTGAGGTGTCCACCCTAGGACATCTGAGTAGAATGGGCAGCGCTGGAGAGGAGGTCCTCCGAAATAACTGGGCTGAAGTCACCAGGAATGGATGGGGTTACCAAATAAAATAAGAAAAAAGTAGAAAAAAAGGCTAAAAATGAATCCTTGAGAAACACGGATACAGCTGGACAGACGAAGAGAAATAAGAACATATATTGTTATTGAGGGAGGTAAAGAAAAAGTGGATGCTCTGAAGGGAATGGCAACCCACTCCAGTATTCTTGCCGGGAGAACCTCATGGACAGAGGAGCCTGGCGGGCTACAGTCCATGGGGTAGCAAAGAGTCACACGACGCAGCGACTAACACAACACAAGAAAAGGCAAGAACCTTGACGGGAGGAATGGCTGAGAAACATGGGGATGAGACCTATTACAAACACCCGCCAAGTGTGCTGACCGAGGTTTCTGGTGACCTCTCTCAACACTCTGGGAAAGAGTAGAGTATCTGACTGCAGGGCGATGTTAGAATGTTAGAAAGCAGAGGCCATTGAGGATAGGCACAGACAGAACAGGATACTGAGGGAACGGCAGATCAAAGACTTCCAGGCTGAAGATGGGTAGAATCTCTAGAAGCTGGAAAGAACAGAATCAAAAGTATAAGTGCAGCAGTGAGCCGTGGAGAAAAGAAATCTTTGTGTTTTTTTTTTGATTGTGGAAAGCACATGGTTGAAGTAAGAAGAATCTCAGAGTATTCTTCAATGGCACTGATTTACAAACTATGATGTCAATCCATATGCAAAGAGGTGAGTTTAGGCCTTGAAAGAAACCCATTAATCCTTGATGTTAATATAGAGTGTTGAAGTTTACAGAGAACATTCACACACAGTAATTTCTCTTTCTGCTTCAGATAAGATCATTTCCATTTACCTATCTTCAAGTTCACCATCATTCCTGTTAACCCACTTTTTATCTCAGATATAGTTTCAGGACTAAAATTTTCATCTCATGTTTTCTAAGTTTCTATTTCTCTGCTGAGATTTCCAGTTTATTCACATATTATGACCTTATTTTCCTTTACACCCTTCAGCAGTTACAGTAGTTGCTTTAAATCTTCTCAGCTAAATTCAACCTCTGGGTCATCTTGGGGTCAATCTCAATTAGGATGATAGTTTCCTATTTCTTCATGTGTCTCATGATTTTGGATAAAATCTTAGACACTGTCATTACTAAAGACTCTAGGTACTATAATATTCTTCCAAACAGCACCAATGTTTTTTTGTTTTTGCAAATTAGCTGCTGCTGTTGCTGCTAAGTCGCTTCAGCTGTGTCCGACTCTGTGCGACCCCGTAGACGGCAGCCCACCAGGCTCCCCCGTCCCTGGGATTCTCCAGGCAAGAACACTGGAGTGGGTTGCCATGTCCTTCTCCAATGCATGAAAGTGAAAAGTGAAAAAGTGAAGTCGCTCAGCCGTGTCCAACTAGTAGCGACCCCATGGACTGCAGCCTACCAGGCTCCTCTGTCCATGGGATTTTCCAGGCAAGAGTACTGGAGTGGGATGCCATTGCCTTCTCCGGCAAATTAGCTAGGCTGAACTTAAACTCCCCAGTTCTGCCTCCACTATGGTTTGGAGTTTTTTTGTGTGTTAGGTGTGCTGTTTGGAGGCTGCTCAACACACATATACATTTCAGGGTTGGCAAGAGATTTCAGCTGAATTTATACACAGTATTTGGGGGTCCCCTCAACAACCTTTCTAGGATTTTCCTCCCTACTTTCTACCTATGTGGTCACTCTGAACTCTTGTGGAATCTTCCAAGACCAGGGATTGAACTTGTGTCCCCTATACTGGGTAAATGGATTCTCATCCACTGTGAAGGGTGGCACTTATATTTTGCAATCTTCTTTAATACCTGGCTTTAAAAACTATAGCTGGGTTCTTTTCTCTGCCTTTTCAATCAATCTATTGCCACATGATGTTTTGGTTCAAATGTATTAAGAGAAATTGCCTTGGCAAAAGCAAGATAATTATAAACCCACTGACAGAAATTCAGGAAACTTCAAGGTGTCCGTGGACCACACTTTGAGAACCTCTCTCCTACACTATCTTTTTTTGATCCTACGAGGTACTAAAGCAGATCCTGTATTATTTCCATTTTCAGGTTAAGAAACTATAAGCTCAGAGAAGGCAGGAAAGGTACCCAAAATCAGATAACTACCTGTTAAATGGTATTGACAGAACTTCACGTCTGACCTCAAACTCAGTACCTTTTCTTCAAAATCCCCATCTAGAGCTATCAATATATATACTGATGGCAGATTTTGCAAATATATTGAATCAAATAAAGGGATAAATGTTTCAAGTTTATAAAATGAAATAAACTCAAATCTGTTAAATAAAAAGTCATATATATATATATATATAAAAGTTCATTCAAGCTTGTTTGCATTATGGACATTTCATGTTCTAAGGCAGCACAACCAGACTTTACCTCGTGTTAATAGAACCAAAACATCACAGTTAATTTAGGACGTTTTCTAATACAACTTACTTTACAAATTATTAGAGAGGCTTTTAATATAGCCTTTGTTCATCATTTTTTGTCTACTCATTTGATTTTCTTTAGAATGTGGAATAGTCAAAATTTCCTCTGTGTACAGAAACATCTTAGAAGTTACATGTGAGAAATTTTCATGGAGATTTAAAATGTGAGAGAGGTTGCAATAAAATAACTTACCGTTATATGTACAAATGCTATAGCCAAATGTAATGGTGCTACATCTTAAAACGGTTTATCTGTTATCAAAGCGATATTAATAATAATAGCACTGATATTTAAGAGACTACAAAAAATTGTTTACTTACTAGACTGTAATAACTCTGGATTAGCTCAATCTAAGTAAGCTAGAACAGTTTCAATGTTAACTTGATATCCAACATCTTTAAATTTACTTAAAAAAAAATTTTATAATAGACAGAGTAGACTCTTAGATCTGGACTCTCAGACCTATGACAGCCAGAATAATGCCCTACAATGTGCAATTTTTCATTCTGGCAGGCTATAAGACTCTTGAATAAAAGAATAGACAAAAGGAGTAAGACATCCATTTCTCTGGAAAACACTTATTTTCTTTGTGGTTTCCACCACTGTAACTTTATTATTAATTATTAAGACATGGAGACAGGAAAGTTGGCCTAGGAATGTGTACAGCTTTTTTGAGATACTTACTCATGGTTATAAATACAAAGGTAAAAGCAGAAATATCCAAAGTGCTACTTACTAAGATTTTATACAATGATTTTAACTTTTTAATTTACCTTCACATGATTGTGGCAGTGTAATGTTTTATAACCAAGATAAAGAATGTTTACAGAAATCATTTTACCCCAGAATAGTGGCTCTAACTGCATTGTAAAACCTTCTATGCAGAGCTGTACTGATGTCTGAGTCCTACTCCAGATTAACCCAAACAGAACTGCTGAGGGTGAGGCATAGAGCCTTTTTTAACCTCCTCAGGTGACTCCTGGAGAAGGTAACAGCAGCCCACTCCAGTATCTCTTGCCTGGAGAAC
The DNA here is from genome assembly GCF_023091745.1 of Budorcas taxicolor. Lineage (NCBI taxonomy): Eukaryota > Metazoa > Chordata > Mammalia > Artiodactyla > Bovidae > Budorcas > Budorcas taxicolor. The sequence continues at coordinate 74,859,441 of NC_068919.1, forward strand.
TTCATGGACAGGGGAGCCTGGCAGGCTATAGCCCGTGGGGTAACAAAGAGCTGGACACGACTGAGCGACTAACATACAGGTGATTCTAATATAATGCCTCAATTAAGAACCACTGCATTAGAAGAACAAGGGACCCAGGAAATCCAAGAGACTATTTCACACACTGAAATTACAGAGAAAAGCTATTTCACAAGAAGGGCTTAAAATGTGGGAATTATACGAATTACATTAAATGAACCAAAATCAACCACTGTAATTCTAATTTTAACTGTAAACTAAAAATTTGCCAGATCAAGAAACAGAAATATTCCCAAAGTAGTATGGGTCTTGGGGGCAGATGAAGAACACACCATTTTCAAACTTCTTTTTCAAAAGTACTTAGGAAAAAGAGGTATATTTACTCTCTCGGACACTATTATATCTATTTTTATAATATCTGAAAATGACATGGAAATTCAAGATCTGAAAATTCTTGTGTGAGGTAAACCCTGCAGTAATTCTAGGCATCTGCTAATAAAATTATCTCTGAAAATGTAAGAGAAGAGGGGAAGGAGCAGATGCGGTAGCTGGTACAGGAAGAGCAGTTAAGCTCTAGAAACCTTTAACGGAACAGGGGAAACGTTAGTTTGGGGCCTGCTGCCTGTTGGTAGACACAGCCAGCCTGCTACCTCTCTACTCTCATCTAACCAACACGTGGGATGCCTGCTAAAGCCGCAATGCCAGGCAAACATGAAAGCTAACACCGGTGAGTGCAAATTGCTACTGGATCTTAAAAATATCAGAACCTTGTAAAGGAAAAGTTTCCTCTTAGTCCACTAAAAAATATTAAGTCTGCATTTCTGAAAGAAAAAGCAAACCACTGACAGGGCTGGAGAAAACTGGAAAACAACAACACTGGTACAGACCTGGAACACAGTACAAACAAGAATGATTATAACTTCTGAATATAGGCGAACCAATGCTTCCTTTGCCACGCAATGTTCCACACACACATTATCCACATGCGTTAATGAAACCCTTTGCTTAAAGTGCCTAGGATTTCTCAGGAGGAATTAAAGAGTCATTGTATGATTAACTTGTAACCAGGGAAATAATGAATTGAAAAATATTCAAAAATAACAACACTATAAACACTTTTTCTCCAGGTAAGATTAAGAAAGAAAAAAAAAATTCCTGCTAGAAAAGGAAAGCAGATTTGTTAATAAATTCAACCAATAATCCTGAAACTGTTTGCTTCAAACACTTTCTTTCCTCTTCCTCCACTCTCCCTAAGCAAGCTCAAGCAGCAATATCTTTTCTAGCCTAGAGGAAATATTGTTACAGTTATTAATGGCTATTATTATAGAGTAAATAGTATGTGTAAGGCCTTGTGCTAAATGCTCTATGTACACTATCTCTTTTAATCCTCACCATGACTATATGTATTATTTTTATTTCCACTTTACAGATAAGAAAAAACCTAGGCTTAGGACATACAACAAGCAAATAGTACAAAGTGGGATCAAAAGCTATATTTGACTCCACAGCCTGTGCTGGTAACTATAAACTGGAACAGTATTTTTCTTAGCATTCTTCTCTCAAGAGACTGAAGTGCACATGCAATTTGGAATAAATAAGCAGAAAGGGGGCACAGGAAGTGGTGTAGAAGTACTTTATAATTTATCAAGATAAGAGCACCTGCACAGCTTTTTAAGACAAGGAAAAAACCTGCAATAATAGAAAACCCCCAACTCTTTTCTGGCCTTTATTACTAAAATGTACAAGTTTTTCTTTAACAAGATGGTCAAGCACCATCTACGGACCATAGTAAATAAATCACTTTGGTTCAGTGTTGGGGAGGGCATTATGCAACACTTCCCAGCACAGCCCTGACCAGGATAATTTATGGCCAAGGCACTTGGGCCCCTCCTCCCCAGCTAGACAGCCTGGCTCCTCCGCACTCCCCTCAGGAGATAGGGTGGAAGCACACAGCTCTACTTTCTAAGGCGTAGAGGGCAGCTGAAAGTCCTGCTCAGCCTCTCTGGGCAACCACAGGCGCCAATAAATCAGCCACAGGCGATTCACTCATCCCCTTCCTGGCTTGAAGTGGTAGCAAGATCTAATGCAAAAGAGCACTGACCAAACTTGGGAGATAAAGTGATTTAGCCTTGAGTTCTACTGCAAATGACAGCATCACTGAAGCCAGGTAAATCTTTCTGAGCCTGTTTCCTTGCTTGTAAGATGGGAGACAATACTATCTCCATTTTGGTAAATATTCATAATTCATCTATGAAAGAGCAGCGGGCCACTGCAGGTTGCTGTTGGGCTGTTTACTCAATAAACCAGGACCAAATCCATCTCTGCTACCTCCAAATAAGACATTCAGAGCTGCGCTGGGAGAAAAAGTGTAGCAAGTTACATGCGGTCCCCTCCTGTCATCTTGCTAATTATCCCTGTGATGTTCTATTGGTTCCTGAAAACCTCCCAGCCATCAGAAGTCATCTATTCTGCTTCCTATCCCATCAGTTTTGTTCCCTATTAGAGAGCTGACGTCTGATAATGGATTAATAGTTCACTCTTAATTAAAGCATATTCAGATTGCCAAAGTGATCTCTGGTGCCTTTACCCAAGGAAGCAACTAATCCTGCACATCTTGGTTATTCTTGCAGAAAACAGAGCTGAATGTTTTTGTGCGGGGGAGGGGGACGAGCTTTGAGCTCAAAGTGCATTAATAGGCAGTCTATTCCACCTAGCAATAGTGCCAACCACATTCCTTAAGAGGCCAGAGTTATCACACTAGCCAAGTCTGATTTCTCAATAACCGGAATCAAGTACAATCACCTCTAGCAGATAAGTCTCTACAGTGAGTGGGTTAAACTGGCATCGCACTCCTGGTGTGGTGAGCCCTGGAGTCTAGTTATTGAAGAGATATGGGACTCCGATCAAGCTAGTCTTTTGGCCTGGTGTCCTCACCTGTAAAATGAGAGGGATGAACTGCATTTTCTATTAGGCCCCTTTCGGCTTTAAGACTTGTGATTCTAAGGTGTACTTTACATACTTCACAAAATCCTGTGAGAATAACAGCTTTGCCAAAGAGGAGTCTCAAAAGACTGCATGCCACTGGGGGGAACCGGGGCGTTAATTTATGAAACATGTTAGCTGCTGTCAATTTCCAGGTACGGCGCTAGGCACTGCCTAAGCAATTTGACAACAGCTTGATTTCTCCAAATAAAGAGTGCTAAAGAAGGCAGCGATAGATGGAGCAGGCTTTAAAAAGTAAAACTGATTTAGAATGAGATTAACATAATCTGAAAAAAGAATTATGGAGATGAGGGGGAATTCCGGCCCTAGAGAAGGGGTAATCACAAACGGGGTTGTGGAGGGGAGACGGAGGACAGTGCCTGCAGCATTCCGCCAGTGGCACCTGGAGACCCGCCCACTGGTGAGAGGGGTCCGGGGCGCAGCAGCCTGGGGAATGCCGCAGGCCCGTGGGGGCTTCCCGCGCCGGGTCGCCCCGGGCCCCCCAGGCGGAAGGTCTCCGTCCCTTTGAAGCGCCCCGGAGCCCAGTCCCGGCCTGCGTCGGGCCTGGCGGCCGCATGGTGTGAACAGAGAAAGGCCGCTCTGGACATTCTCCGCCCAGCTTTCACTGACGGTTGCCATTTTCCTCCAGTACCCTGATTGACATCTCAAACGGACCAGAAACACCCATCTCCCCAGCTACTTGCATCTGTCCCGCGACCGGCGCAGCTGCAGGCCGCCGCCCTAGGCGGATCGCGGCGGGAGGGACTGAGCCCGGGGCAGCCCATAGGGGCCGGGCCGCGTCGCTTACCCAGAGGCCGCCGCGGCAGGCAGGCGGCCGACTTCTCCGTGCGGGAGGGGCGCCTCCCGCGCCGCGTACGTCACGCGGCAGCGCCGGCTCACGCACCCCGCGGCCCGCTCTCGCGCGGCTTCCCGCGCCAGCTGCCCGGCGAAGGGCCCCACGTGACCGCGCCCCTCGTAGCTGTGGAACCAGAGGCGCGGGGGCCGAAGTGTGCGTGCGTGCGTGCATACGTGCGCGGCGTCCCGCCCGCTCGCCCGCCTGCTCAACTGGCTTGGCGGGGGTCGGCCCGCTCTCCGGGTGCCTTCGCCACGGTTGCTAGTCGTGACTCTGTAGGCGGAAGCGTGGAGACCAGCCTGAGCGTCACAGGCTCCCACACACACACAACCGCGTGACCCGGGGACTTTCCCCAGGGTGTGCAAAAACACAGGCACCACCTCATTTCAGAGATGGGGGCGGGAAAGGGTGCACCCGCGTCTTCGCGGGAAGAGGAGTGAGGGCGCGGGGCCAGCGAAGCTTAAGCCCCGGTAGCCTAGGAGGGGAGGCGGTCGGGCGGGGTGGGGCATGGCGGGGGAAGTGACTCAAGGCCAGAGGCGGACAGGCCCGCGGAAGGCAAGCGTGGGGGAGGTGCGGGGAATGGGCGACCCTGAACTGACTGGTAGCGCACGGGACGGGACGAGGGTTCCGGCACCCCCCGAACGCTAGGAACGTATTGTGAGGGAGGGTCCCAGCTGCTGGGCCCTCTGGGGCCGGGCTCTGACATCTGGACGGAGTGGGAAAGCAGCAGCCTGCCCTTGGGGAGCCGGGAGGAGCCCAGTCCCATCCAGCTGTGCAAACAGGAGGAGGAGGAGGTCCCAAGCCTACCCTTGGGAAAGGGGCGAGAGGGGTGGTCAGGCCGCCGCCGCGCCGGCCCCCGCGGTGCGGGTTGCGCCAGCCTCCTCGGAGCCCGACGCAGAAACTTGTTGCAACAAACAGGCGACCGCGGGTGCCCCTAGCAGCCAGCGGCGGAGTGGGTGGGCGGTCGAGAGGGAGGGGAAGGCTGGCGGACGCCGCAGCGAACTGGTGGGCAGACCCGGAGTCGCCGCGTAAGCGGGGCCGGCTCAGTGCGGTGCAGCAGGCGCGGCTGTGCGGCAGCGGAAGTCCTTTGTTGCAGCGCAGTCCCTGGCAGAGCCAGAGCCTCTCCGCGCAGCCCAGCCCGAGCGCCGCGCGCCGCCGCCACTGCAGCTCTCGGCCCCTTCGCCTCCGCCTGCCTTTCCCGCTGCCGATTTGCCTTAAACTCCCTAAAATCTCCGCAGCCCCGGTTCCTGCTGCGGCCGGTGAGTATTTGCCAGTTATGGGGCTATTTGCGCAACTTTGGCCCGGGCCGCAGGGCTGGGGGCGGCGGGCTCGGCGGAGTGCGGGACCGGAGCGGCGCCGACCCGTGCGGGGAGCCGGAGCGCCGCGGGCGCACGGCGAGGACCCGGTGACGGGTGACTGCCGGGCCGCCTGCTTGATCCCACCGCCCGCCAGCGCGCCCAGTCGGGGACGTGCGGCCTCCCTGGGTCGGAGGCGAAGCCCCCACGGAGACTAGTTCCCAAATTAGTTACCTTCTTTTCCCTTTCTTTCTCTGCCTTTATTTTTTTGAGGGGGGAGGGGAGGGGAGGTGTAGACGGGAGGCGGGAGGAGCCGGTTGATTGACGTGCCGAGAGCCCGCTTCTCTCAACTTACAGCCGCGGCTGCTTGGCGGGTGGGAGGGGAAGTGTCCCGGAGCCCGAGGCCGCAGACTTGGGCGCGCTCCGAGGGAGGAGGCGTAAGAGCCGTGCAAATTCTTGCCACGCTTTTTCCCACCCCCTCTTGCCGTCACACTCGCTTTTTTGTTCAGTAAAAAGTGGTAGGTCTCGGGTTTGGGGATTTTTAGTGGAAAGATGTTTCCTGGGAAGAAAGTGTTTTCCTTTCCAGTGGTGGGCGCTTACTAGAGTTCTGTTAGTGTCCGGTAAATATGTTGGATGTAGATCGGGAGCAGTTAACACTAAAATATGTAGGTTTGGGTCTGAGCTCAGCCACTCACCCCGTCTTCCTTCGTACCTAAGCAGCGCATCTGCGTGATCTGAAAGGCTGACATGACATTTTCCAAGCTGGGAGCGTCAGGGAGATGTAGATGAAAGTCCTTGATGTTTTCTAGGGACAGTACGGCGTTTGTATGTAATAATATTCTTAAATCAAACTGGTAGGCACGCGCAGGTTCTTTACTGGCCTAAGTGTATTCCCATGCAATATGTATCACGTCAGGAAAACTATGCCAGGAACGAAATATTTCCCCTTTGACACTCGATCCCAAGATGTGGTCCCAGGCTCTTTGAGACTTGGAATCAGTCGTTTGAGCTCAAGTTCAAGGCACTCCAGAACAGATTTGGTGAGGGATGCCGTTCTCATGATAACTACTAAGCAATCACGACATTTTCCTTTGAAATTAGGAAATTTTGTCATTGCAAATGGATATGATGAGATTTGGAATACAAAGCGATGAAGCTTGAATGATGGCTGGCCATCAGAACCTCAAAACTTTTGAGTCACTTGCTAGATATCTAATAAAGTCTCAGTAATAACTGAATGGATTTGGAAGAAGCTAGATGGGGCTTCCTTATCTTAAACAGAAAAAATTGAACCGTAGTGATGGTGAAATACTTTCCCAGAGATTGATAAAATGATGATAGTCTGCAAGTAGGACCCTCAATCAGCATCTTACATTCATTTCAAAAGCAGGTTTCTCCATTACAACCAAATTTTCATGGTATAGAATAATAACTGCTCGAGTTAAGCAATCTTACCTGAAGCCTTTCTACTCTTCGTACCCTAGTATGGCCTAAATTGGAGGCAGAGGGGAGCCCTGATGCATCGTTGTCAGAGTAAAGAGAAACCATATTTAACCAGGACCCTAGCAGGGCAGAGCAGTCTCCGACACTTGCTCTTGACCTTGTGTTTGATTTCGTTTTAATGCAGCTAAATTTTTGTACTGTTTCCTTGTTCTCTTTTGCCAGGCTCTGGGGAAGATATAGTTCATGGAGCTTTTTAAGGGTATCTCTTTGTTCCTTGCAGAATAACCAGTCTAATGTGCAAGAGAAAAGAAGTGCCTGCTTTCAGGCCTCTCCTCCATCCATGAGAAGTGCTAAGCCTTTGCAATTAAGCTCTGGTCCAAAGGGGAGAGAGAACCATTTGAGATAAAAATACAGAAAATTTTCCATAAATTTTATTTTTAAGCTACAATCTGTTGTCTTTCCTTTTGCCCAAAAAAATTGAGATACATTTGAAAAAAAAAAAATTTGCTTGAGAGGGCACTTTGGTCCCTGTAGGAGCTTGTCTCCTGACATTTTCTTGTGCTGTTATCTCTTACCATAAAAATTGAAATTATTCTAATACTTTTATGGGAACCAAATTAAAACTGGTTCATGTCTTTTTTTTCCCCTCAGAATAGAAATGCTTTTTTTTAATATAAAATTCATTTTCTTTATAAAAATTCAACCTATACCAAAGTACATAAAAAAAAAAAAGAAAGTAATTTTGACTCCCACTCCTTAGAGATAATCACTGTTAACAGTCAGTTCCTTGTGTAAAATGAGAGAGGGCAACATTTGGTCATACTCTGCTGCTGTGTGTACCTCACCCTGGCTAGGGACAGCCGTGATGATTCATGGACTCATGAACTCATGCTCTCTGTTCACCATTCTGGCTGGTGAGAACTGGCGAGGTAGAGAAAAAGGGAAAGTTTTGCATTAGAGTGATTTAAAATTCTATGATTAAGTAACAAGACATGAGAGTTTAAATATAACAGGGCTGCTATTTTAGATTTGTCCTTATGAAGTACTTACTGTAGCTTAGCAGACTAGTTCTCACACTTTGAATGTTAATGTTGGTGTCAAGCCTTTGATGGGTTGATTTATACTGGCCAAACTCATTAAAGCAAAACCAAACCCTCACATTTGTCAAGAGTTTCATAATTTATAGTTGGGGAGTAGTTATACTTATCATTAAGACCACTGCCAAGATACCACTGTGCTGATACAGGGTGAGATGTCCCTCTGGATCTGTATTCAGAGGTAACATGCCAAACATCAAGGAAAGGAAACTAGAGGAAAGAAGAAGATTAATGACTGTGGGTTTCAGATGTGGCCTAGAAGGAGACAGTACATATTTAAGTTATATTTCTAAGTATACTCATATTGTGGCACATATAAGAAGTCTTAAAAGTACAGAATCACTTATTTCTTAGCCTGGTATTTTCAAGAAGAGTAAGCTGTGAAGTAGCTGATATTCTGACAACAAATTGCTGAAATAGTACATAGAAGTTAAATTACAACATTGGTTGATAGTTTTGAGGACATGAGGGTTTTTTTTTTCTTTTTCTGTGATTTGAATTTAAAATCACTTTCAAAATAAAATTGGAAAATTAAAAGAATTAAATCTCCAACCAGATTTTCTGTTATCTGTTTGAGATGTGATCATTTTTAGAGATAATTGAGCTCCATCCTCACTTTAAATCTTTTGTATTAGAGGAGGGCTTCCTTTGATGGGTAGTGGGAGTCAGCAGATGGAAGAGGAAATGGGGAGAGCAGGGCATTCTGCCTTCAGTATGGGGCTTTCTAAGAATGGGGTGACTCTGGGAGGCTTAGAATGTCCAAAGGGACACTTCAGTTAATAGTTATTGCCAGAAAGAGTGTTTTCTGGCTGAAAACACTGAAACTTAGGGCTCTGAATCAAGAGTCAGAGTTTGAGTCCCATCTTATAAGATGAGCACTTGAGTATCAACCACTGAACCTGTTTCTTCATTCACAAAATGAGGATAGTAAAAATACCTACCTCAGGGCTGTTGTAAAAATCAGTTGCATAATGTATGGGAAATCACATTGTAATTTTTGACTATTATATAAAAGTAGCCATAATTGAAATAATGCAAAAAGTTCATAAGCAAAATAAAACTTGCCGCCTTCAACACTTATTCATTCAAAAACTGATCAAATACCAACTAAATGTCAGGCAACTGTTAGAGGCTTGGGACACAGAGATGACTAAGATAGTGCCCTGATCTCAGGTAGCCTACAATGAAGCAGGGGAACCACATCATAATAATCCCTGCCATTGAGTGTGGTGATAGAGCATCCCAGTTTGAATGATACATTATTTGTTTGAAAGCACAAAGGTGTTTGCTTTTTTAGTTAGTTTGAGATGAGGGGAAATATTAAATAGACAAGACTTAAAAATGGAGTTAAGCTTCTTAGAATGAACATACCTTTTTTTTCATTTAATTTTTCAAAATTCTGGAGGCCAGGTGCTTTTTGTTGTTTTTAGTGATTTAATTTATTTATTTTTGGCTGTGTTGGGTCTTCGTTGCTGCAGGCTTTGTTCTAGCTGTGGCAAGCAGGGGCTACTGTCGAGTAGTGGTGCACGGGCTTCTCACTGGGATGGTTTCTCGTGTTGTGGAGCACAGGCTCTAGGACACTGGCTCAGTAGTTGCAGCTCCTGGGCTTTAGAGCACAGGCTCGATAGTTGTGGCACGTGGTCTTAGTTGCTCTGCAGCATGTGGGATCTTCCCAGATCAGGGGTTGAAGCAGTCTCCTGCACTGGCAGGCGTATTCTTTACTATTGAGCCACCAGGGAAGCCTCTGAACATATTTTTTATGATACTCTTTTTATTGGTTTCAAGGTGTGTGAAGTTTTCAGGATTTTGGTTAGAATTAAAAATTTAACACTTGGAGCTACACAGTTGAAAACAATACAATTTAAAAATATATGTGGACTTGCTGAAAGAAGGAAGCTGGATAGTCCCTCCCATCATCTTAGAGCTGCCTCACCAATTTTCATTCAGCAACATTTACTGAGTACACACCATGCTGCAGAGACTCGAACAAGCCAAAGTCCTGGCCTTCAAGTTGCTCACGGTCTAGTTGGGAGACCAACATATGGATAATTGTGGTAACTGATTCTTATTTAGCAGTTGCTCCATGACACACCTCCTTATAGTAACCCTAAACCCTAGGGAAAATTGTGTGTTAGTTGCTCACTTGTGTCCAGTTCTTTGTAACCCCATGGACTGTGGCCCTCCTTGCTCCTTTGTCTATGGGATTCTCCAGCGAAGAATACTGGAGTGGGTTGTCATTCCCTTCTCCAGGGGATCGTCCCAACCCAGGGATCGAACCCAGGTCTCCTGGATTGCAGGCAAATTCTTTACTACCAGAGCCACCAGGGAAGCCCTAGGGAGGATTATCATCCCCATTCTCAGATGAGAGAATTGAGGCACAGATAGATGTAACCTGCTTGAGTTCATACATCTACTAAGTGACAGAGCCAGAATTTGAATCCAGGCAGTCTGGTTAGTCTGTGCATTAACATCTGCTTTATGTTGCTGTTCTGATTATTTAAAAAATAGCATAGTCAGTGCAAAATAAGGAGATAATACACAATAATATCAAAACCCAAATCAGTGGGAGAGGGAGGTCTCCAGAGGACTTTCTGGAGGTGATTGATTCTTAAAAGATATGTGGTGGGTTCAGACAGTTAGCTGAAAACAGACAGTTAAAAACCAGTTAGCATGAATAAATATGGAGATAAGAAATACGTGAAGTATATGGAGTTGGAGGATGGGGGAGGTGGCAAGCAGTTTGATGCTGCTTGTCTGAAGTGTGAAGCAGTAAGTAACCACGTAGGAGACTAGATGGGTGGACAGGAAGGGCTTTTGTATGCTTTCCTTAAGGAGTTTGCATTTCAGTCTGAGGGTATGTGAAAGGACTCAAAGAAGCAGAATGACAGGGTCTGATTTTTGTTCTTTATGAATCATCTGAGTGTGAAGGATAGATTTGAGGGACCAGTTAAGGAGCCTATTGTAATAATTTAGGAGTAAAGATAGATGCCTCAAAGGACAGGAAAGGTAAGGATGGGATAGAGGGGCAAATTTGAGAAATACTTAGTGAGAAAATTGGCAAGACTTAGTTAACTGTGAGGCAGAAGTCCTAGGTGACTCACGAGTATCCTGGGTGGTTAGTGCGTGATGGAGGTGGGGGAAGAGCAGTTTTAGTGGGTCCCAGACAAAGTCACAGAGTAAGTATGTTGAAGAATAAGGTTCCACAAAATGAACCTTAAGAATACGAATGCCACGTGCAAAAAGGGACTTCCTGGTGAAGCTGCCCTTTGCTGAGACAAGCCTTCTGTTCAACCAGTGCCCTCTGGTGGTCAGAAGATGCCATGTTGCCCCCTCAGGATGAACAGATCAAAATGTAGACTGAATTAAATGCTTTTCCTCTTCCACTCCTGGAGAGAGAGAATATTTCAGGGGTCACTATGTTTCCTTTGCATTCTGTGTCAATAAATTCATTTCCTAGACCTAGCACCTTGACTACAGTAACACCTCAGTTATTCAGAAGTTATTTGGTTGACAACCTCAGCAAAGAGTAAGGCAGTTTGTTGCCTATCAAAAATTAAGATAGGTTAAACAAAGTGCATGAATTAAAACCTTATCATACTCATAGAACACTTCCCTAGGTCCTCACAGAAAATTAAATTATTTATGTAGACTCAGTTTCAGTGAGTTTTTGTTGAATTTCATAACCCATAACAGAAGTGCTGGGCTACAGATCAACAGACCTTTTAGAAGTAATAGCAGTTGCCTGGACAAGTAAGGAGACAGAAAAATACTAACCACCCCACAAACTATACTCTCCAAAAGTGTAACAGCCTCAGGCCATTTTGTGTAGGTGCGAACAAACCTTGCAAATTTGAACAGTTCCTATTTTTCAGAAAAAACTGATGCAGAAGAGCTAGTAGCCAGCCAGGTGTTGCTGTATGTGGGGGGCAGCTGTTGGAATTGGAGGAGGAGCCCCAGACCAGAATTAAAGAGACCAAGGCCCTATCCTGTCATCTACAAAAATTAGATATGACTTTGAGTGTATGACTTAATTTCTCAGGGCCTCAGTTTGTTTTCTCATCTATAAAGCAGCAGGTTGAACTTGATCACTTGGTAAAATTCTGTGAATTTTGTTCACAATGATGATATTAATGTTTAAGAAAAATTCCATTGCTCTTGGAAAGACAGTTTTCATCTCTGGTTTATATAAGAGTTCCATGAGGAGTATGGTTATCTCTGATTTATAGTTGAGAAACCAGGCTCAGAGAGGTGAAGAAAATTTGTAGTTGGGTAAGTAGTAGGGCTGGTATTCAAATCTATCAGTGTCTGCTCCCTGGGTTCTTAATATTTTCATTTAACAAGCATGCATTAAGTGCCAACTCCATGGGAATTGTGCTAGGCACAGGGAACACAAAATCCATTAAGCCTTGTCCCTGTCTTGGAGAGCTGAGTGTAGTAGGCATTGCTGTATAGTCCCTCTATTAGTGCTAAAGGTGCAAGTATTAATACTACTATAGAACGGGTTGGCGCTAGTGGTGAAGAACCTGCCTACTAATGCAGGAGACTTAAGAGATGTGGCTTCGATCCCTGGGGGGAAGATCCGTTGGAGCCGGGCGTGGCAACCCACTCCAGTGGTCTTGCCTGGAGACTTCCATGGACACAGGAGCCTGCCGGACTACAGTCCATAGGGTCACACAGAGTGAATCACGACTGAATTGACTTAGCATGGCATGCACTGCACAGTTAGGATGAACTAATACACAGCCTCATTGGGGTTTTTAAAGACTTTATGGTGTGAAGACAGAATGGAGCCACCATTTATAGCTTTGTTTCTATGGGAATATGTTTCAGGTTCCAAATAACTTAAAGTTTTGGAACATAACCCAGTATAATTTCAGAACTTCCTGTACTAAGTACTGAATTTGCAGTCTAATAATCAGTCAGGATGCCTGTTCTAAAAAGTGAATAAAATTTTCTAAACTTGATCATGACTGTCCAGTTTCAGTACCTTGAATAAAAACCTGTTCTCTTTAGGAAACAAACCTGTATAACCAGTTCTTCCTGGAAATCTCAAGGAGAAAACCTAAAGAATTTTACTGAGGTTAAATTTAGAGATTGGAGCACTGTATACCCTGGAAAATGGTATTCTAGGAAGAACTTTGCCAAGGTGACCTTATTTTTATAGGCGGCAAAGTCATTAAGGCTATGATCTCAAGCTCAAGAGTTCTATTGCTTGTGTTCTAATCTCACCAAGTACTCTGTGGCCTTAGGAAGGTTATAGAACATTGTGTTCTGTTTTCTTATCTGGAAATGGGTCTTAGAACATACTTTGTAGGATTGTTACGAGGATTAAATGATAAAATGATATACATATTTAAATGCACATATACATGTTTTATATATAATACTATATGTCTTACTATTATTGACTTGCCAGGCTCCAGTTTAAGCAGATATATGTTACACACACACACATCTGCTTGATAGTAAGGCTAGTGAAACAAATTTATCTTCCCTCCCATTACATTTTCAAGCTTTTATTTTTGCTGATGTGTACCTCTCCCCAATTTTTCACATACACTCCAATGCAGATATCCGAAATGTCTTTCCCCTTGCTGTCGACTTTTCTTTCTTATCCTCACTTATGGAGACTTTAGTCAAATCCTTCCTAAAGGCCACTGTTCTAGTACAATCATGCTTTTCTCTTTCTAAACTCTTACTGAACTTTATTGAATATAATTTAGTATTTTTCTCAAATTGTTTCTTGGTTTAAAACGTAATCCCTCAGGGAATTCCCTGGTGGTCAAGTGATTTAGGACCCTGCACATTCACTGCCGGGGGCTCGGGTTCAGTCTGTGGTTGAGGAACTAAGATCCCACAAGCTGCACCGCTCAGCAAAATAAAAAAATAAAATGTAATCCCTCATATGTAATTAGCTCTACTGTATACCATCCTTCTCCACCGTCCACCTCAGTGCTTTATGCTGTTAGGAACATTGTGGGTGTTTAATACATTCTGATATTCTGGTTTATAAGCAGAAGAGAATCCTTTCACTATATTTCAGGCTTCTTAAAATCTAGTCTATAGCCCTCAAGTCAAGTCCATATACATTTATCATATAAGACATAGAAATAGATATGAGGAAATGAATGTATGTACTTAACAGTTACCTTTGAGACCCAGAGGTAAATGTTAGTAGTTCAGAGATTGGGATGCTGAACTGTAAACTCAACTGCGTATGTGTGTGTACTTAGTCGTGTCTGACTCTTTGTGACCCTGTGGACTGTAGCCCCCCAAGCTCCTCTGTCCATGGGATTTTTCCAGGCAAGAAGACTGGAGTGGGTTGTCATTTCCTTTTCCAGGGATCTTCCCAACCCAGGGATTGAACTCACCTCTCTTGCATTGGCAGAAGATTCTTTACCACTGAGCCACCTGGGAAGCCCTGAGCTATGCAAATGGTTCTCAGAAGAGTGTTCTTAGTAATGCAAGTCAGTGACACAGATTAGAGGGTGGTTATTCGCCTTATCAGAGAAGGCAATGGCAACCCACTCTAGTACTCTTGCCTGGAAAATCCTATGGATGGAGGAGCCTGGTAGGCTGCAGTCCATGGAGTCGCTAAGAGTCTGACACAACTGAGCGACTTCACTTTCACTTTTCACTTTCATGCATTGGAGAAGGAAATGGCAACCCACTCCAGTGTTCTTGCCTGGAGAATCCCAGGGACGGCGGAGCCTGGTGGGCTGCTGTCTATGGGGTCGCACAGAGTTGGACACGACTGAAGCGACTTAGCAGCAGCAGCAGCAGCAGCAACAGGGCAACAGAAACATCAAGCAAAACAGTTTTTTTCCATTTAAGAGATTTAGCAATGAAGGAAAAGTATTTCTGAAACCTTACTATGTCAGTGAGAAATTTACTGAAATAGCTTAAAATATAATTTAGGGAACACATCTACTGAATAAGATTAGATGCACATATACAGACACAGCCGCATTACAGATGGAGTTCTGGGTAGTTTTTTTGTGCAAGGATCTTAATAAATCTCGTGTTAAGGACTCATACCCAATCTTTGCTGACTGTTCTTTGCAGAGGGGCACACTGCAAGGAGTATGTAGTAATCACTGTTTAGTGGTTAGTACCATCTGGATGGTCAGGAATCCCAGTTCCTACTTTACCACAGTTAACCCTCCTCGATACATTGTTTTAACAGCACTACATCACTGTCCGGTGAAATAAGCCTGTGGGACCAGATTAGATCTCTAAGCTCTAAAAGCCTCTGAATATCTAAATTACTGAATATTCTTAATGTGCTTGGTAGCTGGTTTTGAATTTGAGAAGGCTGGTTAAACTTTTTCAAACTAAAAGTCTCACAGGAATTTAGATCCTTTACCCATGATTCCACCTCCTGCCTTTCTGTTTGTTTTTGTTTTGGTGTTATTAAGCCACCTTAAAGCTTTTCTGAATGAGGTGTAACAAGAAGAGAGTTGTTCATGCTAATGTGTGAATGATTGCTAGTAAAGGTTACTCTCCCTAAAATCAGCTTTACTCAGAACTTGGTTGTATTGTTGTAGAAACTACAGTTTTAGATCAGCCTAAGAGCTGTAGTGTTAGCATTAATTTTTGACAAAAAGGTACTTGTTCAGCTTCCAGCTGTATGAGGGGAAGATAGAAATACAGAGACATGGTGGTGGTGGGATTCATACTCAGGTCTGTTGGACCCTGAGCCCTTGTTCTGTCCATCACAGCACATTGCCTTCGTGCATAGTACGTATGTGTTGAGCAAAGTAACTCATCTAGAACAATAAATTGTCCTCAGTGATGTATCCTTGAGATTATAGGATACCTATGTTGTTGCTGATTCTCAGTACTCTATACAGTGCCTGGTACACCAAAATACTCGATTTTTGAGTTAATGTGTGTTAAAATGCTGTTGATTCTCTTACTTTAGTGTTTTGTTTAACACAGAATGTATGTTCACTAAGTGAATTATAACTGTAGCTACAGATGTGCCTATCATATTGGTCTATGTGGCTGCATTCATTTTGGTTGACCATAAAACTGCTTTTCCTTTAGATTACAAAGGTCTTTGGAACTTTTAAGCTCTTAATGTCAATATTTCAAGCACAAGACATTTAAACCTGAAAGTTTTAACAGATAAACTGCTGGCTTTCATACGGATGGGCTCTTATTTAGAAGGAAATTTTAAGACTGTCTAGTCAGACTTCCCGGAGAAGGCAGTGGCACCCCACTCCAGTACTCTTGCTTGGAAAATCCCATGGACAGAGGAGCCTGGTAGGCTGCAGTCCGTGGGGTCACGAAGAGTCGGACATGACTGAGCAACTTCACTTTCATGCATTGGAGAAGGAAATGGCAACCCACTCGTGTTCTTCCCTGGAGAATCCCAGGGACGGGGTAGCCTGGTGGGCTGCCGTCTCTGGGGTCTCACAGAGTCGGACATGACTGAAGCGACTTAGCAGCAGCAGCAACAGTCAGACTTCCCTCCTGTGCTTAAGGAAGCAACACTACCATTACAACTGCCACTATTCCTTCCATTAGTTGTCACGTGCCAAGCACTGAACATTTCACACATGGCTCCTGTGAAGCCTCATGTTTGATACCATTTTTGAGGTGTAATTACCCCCACTTTGACAGTTCAGGAAACTTGGGGTCAGTGA
The DNA here is from genome assembly GCF_023091745.1 of Budorcas taxicolor. NCBI lineage: Eukaryota > Metazoa > Chordata > Mammalia > Artiodactyla > Bovidae > Budorcas > Budorcas taxicolor. The sequence goes on from NC_068919.1 coordinate 74,875,780, forward strand.
GGACAAACAAGTCATCTAAGGTGGCAAAGCTAAGTTGGAACTCAGGCCTGTCTGACCCACAGCCTGTGCCCTGTTCACTGCACTGTCCTTAACAGAATTTCTCCCCTGCTTCTAAATGGGACAGTCATTATCCTCTAGATGAGTTTGTTTCATTTTTTAACAACTCTTATTATTAGAAGAAAATTTGAGATAATATCTATCCTTCTACCTCTTTATTCATTAAAGGTCTCTCTGAATCCTGTAGAACAGTGGTGTCCCCAATCTTTTTGGCACCAGGGACCGGTTTCGTGGAAGGCAAGTTTTCCAAGGTCTGGGGCCAGGGGGGTAGTTTTGGGATGAGTCAAGCGCATTACATTTATTATGCACTTTATTATTATGTACTTCATCAGCTCCACCTCAGATCATTAGGCATTAAATCCTGGAGGTTGGGGACCCTTGCTGTAAAATGTCTATAGATCTAGAGATCTCATCCTACATAAAATGGGCTTGGAGGGGGTCAATATTTGTGTGTGAGTGTGTGTGAAGGTTTTGTTGTTGTTGTTTCATGTTATTGTAATTTTTAAAACTTCGTAGTCTGTGGTTATTTACTTGACTTTCCATCCTGAAAACTTTTCTCATTTTCTTTTACAGCCTTCATTCATAAATATAATTTTTATAAAGGCCACATGGCAGTGAATTTTAGGAAGTAGATTTACCTTGGTTTACTTACAACTCCCTTATTACCATGCATTTCGAGTTATAAATAACACTGATAAATACCTGAGCATACATGGCATTTTGTATATAGCTACATACTGAACATGACTCAATTCTGGTACAGATATCTAAGTTACACAAGGTTGAAATATTATACCTACTTGTAATACTATTTGATCTGGCTTACAGAAAAGGCCAGACGTTTCAATTTAAAGATGGCTGTAGGTCTCATAAGCCATCTTCATTTCACCAGGGGCACGTCCCTACTGTGTAACTCTGATTTCAGGCAGGAAAAAAACAAGCAGGGTGATCTTTAGGCAGTAGGGGAAAGGGGTATGTGACCCACATGTGATTTGTGACAAACAGATAAAAAGCAAGTAGAAGTAAGTAAATTTAGATAATTTCTAATTATCATTGCAGGGATTAAAAGGTTTTGAGATGTGAATGTTTTATTTCTATGAACAGCTTGTTCAGTTGTTCTTTTTATGTTCAGTCAAATTGCGTAGGAACTTGTTTTCAAGTAGAAGATAGATTCTGAAATTTTATTTATACAGGTTAAAAATTAAGGCTGAAATTGGATCTTATTTTAGCTTTGTAATATAATCGGACTTACAGTGCTCCTGTCTTTATCCAGCATCAGCTCTGTATATTAAAAATATTTATATGTTGATAAGTGAAGAAAACTAGTTGCAGAAGATATATACAGTACAATATCATTTAGGTTAAAAAAAATTTTTTTTAAACCAAAGCAAAACTATTTGTCTGGCATGTAGTGGGTACTCAATAGCTGTTGACTCTGTATGTATGCATATAAACAGATTTGAAGATAAATAATTGGAGAGGTTATCTCTGGAAGGAGGTATGTGACCTAAGGTGTGTTTTTATTTTATGTACTTTTATGTTTTAATTTTTTTCAGTAAGCATGTGTTACTTTTGTATAACTTTTTTTTAATGATTGAAAAATGAAGAAAAATTTACAATCTAAGGACAGATACCTCCTTCCCAAATAGGTCCCCTGTTTCTTTATACAGAATTACTCCTTCTCTAATAAATTAAGAAACAAGCATTGACCAAACCTATTTGCTTAGTGCCATTTGCATGTAGTCTAATAAGCTTTAGTGAGTAGAATTTTTCTAAGGAAACTTTCAAACATACAAAAATAGAATTATGTCTACTTCCTAGCTTCGATAGTTATCACCACAGGACCAATCTTGTATCATTTATAGCCCTATACCCACCCCACTGGATTATTCTCAAGCATATCTTAGATGTATCATTTCATCAGTAAACACAGCAGTATGTGTATCTAAAAGATAGGATGTTTTTAACACAACCAAAATTCCTGCATCACACTTAAGGATGAGCAATAATTCCTTTATATCAATCACCTGAAGAGTTTTTTTTAATATTCGGCAATTGAATTACTTTCAATTCAAATTGCTATTTTATTTGCTTTCACTGTTTGTATTCTTTAAGTACTTTAAAACTAGTGTCTTTTTTCCTTTCAAATTTAGTTTGAAATTGCATGTTTCCTTCTAGAGTTGTAATGAAACCAAAATGATGGGTTTTGCTTTTGATAACTTTGCTTGTATTTCTTAAAAATGAGAAGCTTGAATAAATGGCTATCTTCAAGTTTTAAAAGTGATTCAGGTATATATTAATTAACTTTTACAATGTTAGAATGGACAGCTCTTTTTTTTCAAGTGCTTTTCTGATTTCTTGTCTGATTTTAATGTTTTTGTTTTACATAGGTCTCTAATTAATAGAAGATGGCAAAGCCCAGCCACAGCAGCTACGTCCTGCAGCAGCTAAACAACCAAAGGGAATGGGGTTTTCTCTGTGACTGTTGTATTGCAATTGATGACATTTACTTTCAAGCACACAAAGCAGTTCTAGCTGCTTGTAGCTCCTATTTTAGAATGTTTTTCATGAACCATCAGCACAGTACTGCACAACTGAATCTCAGCAACATGAAAATTAGTGCTGAGTGTTTTGATCTCATTTTGCAGTTCATGTATTTAGGAAAAATTATGACAGCTCCTTCCAGTTTTGAACAGTTTAAAGTGGCAATGAACTACCTACAGCTGTACAATGTTCCTGACTGCTTAGAAGACATACAGGATGCAGATTGTTCTAGTTCAAAATGTTCATCTTCTGCTTCTAGCAAACAGAACAGCAAAATGATATTTGGGGTGAGAATGTATGAAGACACTGTGGCTAGAAATGGCAGTGAAGCTAATAGGTGGTGTGCAGAGCCAAGTTCAACAGTGAATACACCACATAATAGAGAGCCTGATGAAGAGTCGTTGCAATTAGGTAATTTTCCTGAGCCATTATTTGATGTATGTAAAAAGAGTTCTGTGTCCAAATTATCTACTCCAAAAGAACGTGTATCACGACGCTTTGGACGGAGTTTTACCTGTGATAGCTGTGGATTTGGCTTTAGCTGTGAAAAATTATTAGATGAGCATGTGCTAACCTGTACTAACAGACATTCATACCAAAACACAAGATCCTATCATAGATTAGTGGATATTAGAGATGGAAAAGACAGTAATATCAAAGCTGAATTTGGTGAAAAGGATTCTTCTAAAACCTTTTCTGCACAGACAGACAAATACAGAGGAGACACAAGCCAGGCTGCTGATGACTCAGCTTCAACCACTGGAAGCAGAAAAAGTAGCACAGTGGAGTCTGAACTAGCCAGTGAAGAAAAGAGCAGAGCCGCTGAGAGGAAAAGAATCATCATTAAGATGGAACCAGAGGATATTCCTACAGATGAACTGAAAGACTTTAACATTATTAAAGTTACTGATAAAGACTGTAATGAGTCCACTGACAATGATGAGTTAGAAGACGAAGCTGAAGAGCCATTTTATAGATATTATGTTGAAGAAGATGTCAGTATTAAAAAAAGTGGGAGGAAAACTCTAAAACCTCGGATGTCAATAAATGCTGATGAAAGAGGTGGTTTAGAAAATATGAGGCCCCCGAACAATAGCAGTCCTGTACAAGAGGATACTGAAAATGCTTCTTGTGAGCTGTGTGGGCTCACAATAACTGAGGAGGACCTGTCATCTCATTACTTGGCCAAACACATCGAAAATATCTGTGCATGTGGCAAATGTGGACAAATACTTGTGAAGGGTAGACAGCTTCAGGAGCATGCCCAGAGATGCGGAGAGCCCCAAGATCTAACAATGAACGGGTTAGGAAATGCCGAGGAGAAGATGGATATGGAAGAGAATCCTGATGAACAGTCAGAAATAAGGGATATGTTTGTTGAAATGTTGGATGATTTTAGAGACAATCATTTCCAGATAAACAGTATCCAAAAGAAGCAGTTATTTAAACATTCTGCCTGTCCTTTTCGATGTCCTAATTGTGGCCAGCGATTTGAAACTGAAAATCTAGTGGTTGAACATATGTCTAGCTGCCTAGACCAAGATGTGTTTAAGAGTGCCATCATGGAAGAGAATGAAAGAGATCACAGACGAAAGCATTTTTGTAACCTGTGTGGGAAAGGATTTTATCAGCGGTGTCACTTAAGAGAACACTATACTGTTCATACCAAGGAAAAACAGTTTGTTTGTCAGACATGTGGGAAGCAGTTTTTAAGAGAACGTCAGTTGCGCCTGCACAATGACATGCACAAAGGCATGGCCAGGTATGTCTGTTCCATTTGTGATCAAGGCAACTTCAGAAAACATGACCATGTACGGCATATGATTTCTCATTTATCTGCTGGTGAGACTATATGCCAGGTCTGCTTTCAGATATTTCCAAATAATGAACAGTTGGAGCAGCACATGGATATTCATCTGTATACATGTGGAATATGTGGAGCAAAATTTAACTTGAGGAAAGATATGAGATCACATTATAATGCCAAGCATTTGAAAAGAACATAAGTGATTTTCTACTGTAAAAAGTTTAGCTGATAGGAGACAAAACACCAAAGCAAAGGATATGAGCTATTTAGAAATGATTTTATAAGATGGAATTGTTGAAAAAAATTTTCAAGGCCCTTTTACCGTTAATATTTTTGTCTAGGATCTTAAGTATATACATTTTAGGTGTTATTAAATGTTTATCATTTTTGTTATTTCTTAATAGATTTGTTTTTAGTTTGTTTTAGCTATGATTAAAATTACTTTTAAATGTAGATTACAAGTGGTTGTTACCCCTTCAGTGACTGTTGAAGCATAGGTTGTTTTTTTTAATCAGTAAGGTGGTGATGTCACAATTTTTATTTTATTTTGTTTTTTTAAGGCTACCTTGTGAAATTTTAAACCCAATATCATTGGCCATTCCTGTTTAAATTAAAAAAAATTTTTTAAGTAGTTATTTAAAACTATCCCATTTACTTTAGCTTTTTTTTTTTTTTTGTAAGTTGAACAATGATTTAGCCACTGTTTATTTCCCTGTCTTACCAGTGAAATTCATATTCTTAAATTGAAAACTTAGTAGGCAGGTTAGGTGCGCTGAATCTAACCTTGAAGGTTGACATGGGCTCAAACTTGGCCTAAAAAGATTGATGGACCTAAGGAAATTCCTATAAATGAATATTTCCTATAATTGATAAAATATTATCATTTAATAATCACATTTAAAACTTATATTAAGTGTAAAAACCCAATGACTTTACTCCACTTGACAAATTAGTGGGGACAAGTCATTTTGTTTTGTGATTAAATTTAACTATGATAGTTAATTAAAAAAGCATATCTTGTATTCATTTAAAATAATTTAAAATATTTTGATTTCTAAAGTGTGTTAGTTTATCAATTATTTTTGTTTATAAATAGATTTTAATAGCTTTCTAGGAAGATGACATCTAAAGGAAAATGATTTTTCACCTTTAAAATGACATACTTTTGGAACTTACTTTGAGATTTGAGAAAGCTGCCATGTATATTGATAAATCTAATAAAGAAATCAATCACAAATCTGGTTGTTCTATAAAAGTAGAGTGTGCAAAACATGTCTCGTGTTTTATACTAAGATTTGGAGAAAATGTGTTATGGAAAATTACAGTTTTATCAACATGCCTTTTTTTTCTGTAAAGGACTATAAAATTTGAGGACTATAAAATAATAACAACATATAAATGGAAAGTTTATTTTTTAAATAAAGTAGTATTACTGTTAGTTGTTGCTGACATGAGGTCTACATGAATTACATGTGAATTAAAACTGGCAAAACCAGCCCACAAATCAGCACATCTGTTGGATAGAATGTGTTTTAATGTAAATTACTTGCATAGTAATACCCTTCTCATAATGAAAGGGATTTTAAATAACTCCTATATTTAAAAATATAATTCTGTGATTATGAACAGTAATTTAACAGTATTATTCTTTTTGTTTATATCACATTTTAAAGATATGCAAGTCATATTTTTGTATACCATTTGCATAAAAGAACAAGTTTGCCAGGAGAACTGAGAGACATATTGACTGGCATAGATTTAGTTGAAAGAGAAGAAGACCACAGTGTGTGCTCAGAGATTTGTGGGGACATGTTGAGGTGTTAAGAATTGAAATAGTACAGGAGCCATACAGTATTAGAACAAAATAATGGGAAGTAGAGATGGGGGAAATACACAAAAAGACAAGTGAGAAATCAGGATTTTTTTTTAAAAGCCATATAGCAGAAAAAGCAAGAAAAATGATTCATCCTAGTTCTTAGATACAGTAGTTTATCAAGTTATTAAATCTGAAATGCAACTTAAAAATGTATATACATTACTAATAGAAACCTGATAAAAGTTCTGTAACAAATCCAGAGACCATCAGAGAACAGAGAAAAGATCTCAAACCAAATTTCCAAAGTATATAGATAGCATCTTAGTAGACATCACTTTCTTTGGAACCACTTTTTTCCATGACCCTCTTCAAAGCCTCTATTGCAATGGCTTTCCCACCATTAAAGAACAAGTTTGTTGTTTAGTCCCTAGGTTGTGTTCGACTCCTTTGGCGACCCCGTGGACTGTAGCCAGCCAGGTTCCTATGTCCATGGGATTTTCCAGGCAAGAATACCAGAGTGGGTTGCCATTTCCTTTTCCAGGGGATCTTCCTGACCCAGGGATTGAACCCATGTCTCTCGCATTGGCAGGTGAATTCTTTACCACTGAGCCACCTGGGAAGCCTTTAAGAATGGAAGCCTTTCTAAATACTACCACTCTGTAAAAAATGATTTCTAACACATTGGGAAAGGGGTTTAGTTTTACACATGTACTAACAGCCAATTAGCAAGCAAATATATAAACATTAAAGATAATCTCTAATTTTACATAACTGATGTTATAGTTTCACAAAGCCACACTGCAGGATGCGTTTTCCTCGTTATACAGCACACGCCTTTTGTTTTGCAGCCAGCTACAGCAGTACAAGCTTCTTTATGTACAGTTTTCCTCATTAAGAAAGAGTTCTTTTAATGACTACATGCCTCTTTTTAAAACGGAGGGGGGGGGCAGGGGGGGGCGGGGGTGGGTTTGAAATCAATCCGACACCTCTTTAGCCCAGTTTTCTCTCACTTCCCTCTCCCGGAGTGGAGCTACAGAGTTGTGGCTACTTAATACTGCTTCTTGCCCTCCAGTGATATGAAGACAGTGAATCAAGGTTGTGGATGTTGCCTCCATCCTACTGTCTTTGTAGTTTACGTGATTAGGCTCCAAATGTGAAAATGAAGGGGAAATCTAGATAGTTATATATGGAATATTGTGTTTTCTTACAAATACGGTCTTTCTTAAAGGGCCTTTTGTTCTCCAGCAAAAAATCTTGGGGGAATGGAGTCAGTACTTAGCAAGCTTGCCACCAATTCCAGCGCAGCTCAGATGTTTATAATTTTTAGTAAACAGGACTAAGAATCTCAGAGATTAGTGGATTATGACTCGAAAGTTGTCTTAATCCTGTATTTTTAAAGTAATATTCAGATAAATGACTTACATGAGTAAAATGGCTAATGTTTAAAGTTTGAGTATAAACAAAAGCACTCCAAGGGCTAGATACAAAAATTAAAGAATTAAAATAAGGACAGAGTTTTCTAGAGCAGTCAGCACCAATTAAAAGGAAAAATTATAGGCTAAGTAAAAATCACAAGTATTGTGGCTGAGAATAAAAATATGAGCCAGGTAAAAACATTGAGTAAAAAGTGAGGTGAGTAAAAATAGAATTTGATACGCTAAAATAATGGTTAATTCCATCAGAGCTACAGAATGCCTAATGAAACAGCTTTTATGAACATGCCGAGGATATGCATAAACGTGAGATAATATTCCAACGTTTATAAAAAGTGGGAAGAGAAGCTGGTGGTGGTTTGTAACATTCTCTGGTTAAACAATACATATTCCTATATATCACTAGTTAAAGAACTTCTGTATTTAATAGATCTGTGGAAAATTCCCCAAAGAACCAGTGTAACAGTTTAAGTTAAACATAAAACTTGTTAAAACACTAAATTAGTACCAACTAGAAGAGAAAAGCTTGAATATGTATAAGCATACATAGTTGAGAATAAAGTAGTTTGGTATATTTCTTAATTCTAAATGGGTTTTGTGAGTTACACTTTTTTTTTTTGCCATTAATCTACTTTGATTAGCTCATCATTTGTCACCACCCCCACCTCCTTTGTGACATATGCTTCTCAGTGATAGAAGGCTTTGACAATGCCTAAGATCCCAGGATACCAAAGGCTCTGCGGGAACATAACTTTGTGGAATGTCTCCCATCTCCTGATACCTGAGGTGCAGTAAACAAGGTGATAGAATGAATGCCAGGGAACTGAAGCAAGTAGAGTTAGATTTGGTGTTAGAACTTGTGGCCCAGATTTGGAAGTCTATGAACTACCCATCCCAGGGCTCTCAGTAATCCCATCAACCATTTCATTAACACTTTTTGTACTTTGCTAAACACTTGATACAGATGTAATTTTAATGAATCATCGGCCTTATGAGGTAAGTATTCTATCAGTAATTTTCCAGATGGGGGACTGAGGTTCAGTGAGACTGAGTCTTTTTCCTAAGATCATATAGAAACTAAATACTAGCACTGATATTTGAAACTAGGCCTACTTGATTCCTACATTCCTGTACTTAAGCAACATACTTTACCAACCAAGAAGTACAAAGAAAAGCCTTTTCAGTTCAGGTAATACGTATGACAAAGCTCCTAGGAGATTCTGTGCTCCTTGTTCATCATCTGTCATCTACTGTGCCTGGTAAGATAGCTGGTAATAGTGGTACCTTAATGAACTTATTGAATAATGTGAAAATATATCAGAAGCAAAACATTTTTATTTGAGTAGATCATTCAGAATGATGTTTTAGAAATGAATATTAAATACTCTTATAATTTTCCTTTATATTTCTACCTCTGTGATGTTTTGCCTCTGTTTTCCCTATTCCTGATTGTTATGTTTTAACCTCTGACCAGTCACCATTTCCTTTTATTGGTTATGTGATAAATCATTTGAAAATCTCCATTGTGGCCCCCTCAAATCTGTGGCCCCCCCAGAATGTTTTCCTCTTTTTGCCTTAGCAGGTGATGTGGATAAGAAATTCTTCATTTATTTGGCTAAAAAAACACAATCCCTAATTATCATTTTGTAAGGATTAAAGTTTACAGAGCAATCTCTAAAAACAAGTTGTTCTAGCCACTTGTAATTCAATTTGCCAGAAATATCTATGTATTCCTAGTGTAAACTTACAACCTTACTTGTAAATGAAAGATAATTTCAGGAAACAATTGTATATCCACCCTAACCTAGCAGCAAACTTTTAAGAAATGGAATAGTCTACTGGTTTAAGTGAAACAACATCCCTCCCCATCTAATCAGATTTTAATTTCATGCATCTATTGCCTGATTTCTAAAACCTATACAATAGGTTTTACTGTTACTTAACAAAGCCTACTACTTTAATGATCTCTCTACCATCTGCCAAATATTTTTTTTTTTTAAAGGTGAGATTAGAAGATGGTGAAGATTCCATACAAAATATATAATCTTTTAGGTGGCCCACTTTCATTGCCTTCTATCAAACTCAAGGACTTATTCCTTGGTAACATACAGGTTGTTGCTGTTTAGTCCCTAAGTCATGACTCTTTTGTGACCCCATGGACTGTAGCCCTCCCAGCTCCTCTGTCCCTGGGATTTCCCAGGCAAGAATACTGGAGTGGGTTGCCATTTCCTTCTCCAGGGGATCTTCCTGAACCAGGGATTGAGGCAGTGTCACTTGCATTGGCAGGCGGATTCTTTACTACTGAGCCACCAGGAAAGCCCCAACATATGGGTTGAGTCTAGACCAAGTGAAATTTAGCTACTTATAAATTTATATGCTGGCAAGAGGCAAAAGTGCAAGGATTTAGAATGTCTGTGTCTCTAAATATTGGTAAATAATAACTAAATGACAATAGCAGCTTATAAATTCATGCTAATCTTAAACTAGTTTAATAACACACGCATATGCTTAGTTGACTTAGCATTAAGAAGTTAAATCCATTTAAGTTGCTCCCTTACTATATTTAGGAGAACCAAATCACTAAGGTCCATTATTAGTGACAAAATTGTTTATCTTTTCTATCAAATTCTACCACAGATCACTAGTGGGCAGGAAGCCATTTATAATTTTTTATCATCTTACTTGCTGGCAAGACTATGAAGATTATAATTCAGTACTTGCCTCTGAATTAAATGTATCAATGTACTAATCACCACTGTAATAAGTAAAAAATCACAGGAAACTCTAGGACTGAAAGATGACAAAAATGTAAAAAAACATGACTTCGTGAGTCAGGAATAGTAGTAATTTTATGTGGGAACATTTGAATAACTTTGTACTTACCTATTTGAGAAAAGAATGGGTAGACATTTCATGAATCCCAGTTAAGCTTTATTTAGAATGTTACTATGTTGTTTTTATTCTACTTAAACCAATTGCTTATAGCAGAACCAGCAGAGCTCATTTTTAGATGACAGAAATATAAACATCTTGATTATGAAAGTCATTGTTTCTTTCAAATGCTTATCTGCTCCTTGATGTGGAAAAAATGAAAAATTTCTTTTATTACAAAATTAGGGCAAATCATTGCTGCAAAAAATAAAATTCTACCCAGAATCATTGGGGCAGGTTAGGAATGCTATGAACTTAGGAATTTGAAGGAACACTCATTTTTGTGTATGGGTGTACTTTATTTCCATTTGCAGAGTGTAAAACAATATTTGAAGAGAACAATGTTAGCCTGATGGCTGAAGGCACTCATAAAAAGAACATGAACTTGTTAGATGTATGTTTCATTCAGAGATTTGATATTAACAAGTACACTGTAAAATTATTTTATTTGAAGGAAAATACTTTTTAATTGCTTCCTTCCTCCCTACTTTACCTGACTATCCTCCTCTTTGTTTCATATTTATGAGTCCTACCCATTCTATGTTAGCCCTTGTAAGAAAAAGTTGCCCCAATAGCTGAAAAATTATATTGGTGAAAAGAATACCTTATATTTAAAGGGTATAGTGAATTACATCGGGGAAGAAATTAAGTTTTAGGATCTGTGCTTTTGTTCTCATTTTTTGTTCAATTAACAGTGTGCTGGCCTGGTGCCAAAAGTGATGAAATTCTGACCTAAGATTTATGTTGTATCTTGTAGAGCAGTCAACTTGTAATATTATTTTTCTTGAGTTTTGTCTTTTTCTGTGTGGCAGTGGTCAAATAGGGCCTTCTAAACCTCTGGAGAAGTGAGATCTGAATTTGGAGAGGACATGGGGAAGAATCAATCAACAGATAATCTTTAAGTCCAGACCCAGGAATATCAGATCTGAAGTGACACCATCTTTTCTGTCTTCTGACAAACCTCATCAACCCCAAAAGTTCCAGTTGCAAGGATCCAAGAAAACTCAGTAAAGATCACTTTGGAATCACTTTGTTGTGACAAAATCGATTCACAGTGACTCTATTATTTGTAAAAAATCTGCTAAAGAAAACAACATCAGTGATTAAAGCTACACTGAAATGAAACTTTATATGCTAATTATCTTCAAGAGCCCCTCCTAAAATAAAAGGGCTTGTTAGGCTACTAGAAATACATTATAAAGTAAGATAATCACCTATCTGTGTAAACACATATAATTCTAAACTTAAATGGAATTACAGTTTATATATCATGAAATGTAGTTAGTTTCAAAAATTACATACCAATTCTGTAGTTTAGGTTATAAATAAAAAGATGTGGGTACAAAGAAGAAGTTACATGTAAGACCAATATTTTAACAAGATAATCTAGTTATTGCTTACTGTAATGTGACATTTGCCTTTCTTTTTTTTCACTGTATATAACCAGTCACAAATCTTGATTATTAATATTAATGAGGCTCCCTTTTAAGTCTGTTGCTTTGAGAAAAAATAGAAGTGGTATTACTTCCACGGTGGTATATATTCACAGATCACAGACAACCAAGAAGAATGTATCAAGTCACATTTTCTTCTCAATTTAGCAATGTAACCTAATAGGCAGAATAAGCTGTTAAACATTTATTCTTGGTATTAAAACATAATACCATGCTTCTCAGTTTTCAAATTTCAAGACAAAATTCAACTAAGTATTGAATGAAACCACTGTTAACATGTTTAAAAAAGCTTTCATGGGAAAATGAAATGTCTGATGATATTTTAACCTGAAGATAGATATACATACATTTCTCAACCATATTAATCTTACAGCCATATTATTTGCATATTGTGAATATATCTGTAGTTTTGGTTAACTGCGTAGTCAACTCAATATCATCATCATAATCATTACTGTTTCATCTGCAATATCAAGATGTATATATTCAGAAATGGTTTTGTTTTTATGCCAATGCCTTCAAATGTTTTAATAGGGAGTTGCACAAAGATATCTAACTTAAGAACATATTTAAGAGCAGATGCAGAATTTAAGACATTTAACATCTCTAGATATAAAGCAGGATAATAACATGAATATTCTAATAATTAGACTAACAAAAAATCAGAAAAAGTTAATTAAAATGTGATACTGGGTACAGGGGTGAGAAGGGAGATGAGAAATCCACTAAAGACTTCAAATTCATAAGAATTCATCTGCTTTAAGAGAAATAAATAAATTTAGAGAAGTGTTATAGTCTAAAAACCAAAAACTATAGCCAGTTTCTTCTAGAAATATGAACAAGCATATAGAACTGCAGACTTCTAACAAGTAAACAGAAAACAGTAAAGATAAAAGAATACTATCAATAATTCAAGGTGCTAGATCAATATAGTAGAAACTCAACAATTTTTGATTACTGGTGGAATTAGATTTACAACAGAAATATGACTTAAATTTTGACTGTACTAAACTACAAATGTAATAAATTATAATAATTATAAATGATATAAATGCATTCTATAATGTGACTACTTTCTGTATATTAGTATAAAATGGACTATTGGGTTACATAGAGAATTTTTGTTACATTTTTTAACCCACGCTTTATCTAATAAAATTTCCTCCTCTATGTTCAGAATTTAAAATGTCTTTATATTACTTTTTTTATACTGTACTTTTCTAACCTTGCTCTTTTTAAAAAATTATTTGACTGAAAAGTTATCTGTTCCTTTCATTCTATAATACCAGAATAATAAAGTATCTGATATAGCTAATTATAGTATTCCTGAGCACCTTAAGAAGTGCACAAAGAATTAACTAAAATTCTTATTTCCAAATCCTGGTTTCTTTCAATACAGAATGACTAGAAGAGTACTATCTCATGGCAAACAGATGGTAACAAATTAGGTTTCCTCATAATATAAAAATAGGTAATTATTTATAAAAATTAACTGACATAGTATTTAGTTCTTTTAGAGGGTTAATCTATTTCTCAAAATAACAATTTATTCAGAGAAATAGCTACGTTATCAATGTAGTTCATTTTGTTAAATTTCCATTTGAGAGTTTAAAAAATTGTTTTTCTTTTTTCAAGTGATCAGCAATGAGTCTTCTCTTCATTTCGGGTAAGTTCTGAAAGATAAGTGCCATAATTTCACAGAAGTTAGTATTAGCAATGACGGCATATTGAATCTGATTCTCCATATATAAGACAACAGCTTCACTTTTTTCAAAGTTGCTCAGTCGAGTCTGACTGTTTGTGACCCGATGGACTATACATTTGCCTGGAATGCAGGAGACCTGGGTTCCATCCCTGGGTTGGGAAGATCCCCTGGAGAAGGGAAAGGCTAGCCACTCTAGTATTCTGGCCTAGAGAAATCTATGGACTGTATAGTCCATGGGATTGCAAAGAGCTGGCACAACTAAGCGACTTCTTTTAAATTATTCTTTTACTTCTTTTAAATTATTTCAGAGTATTCTACAAGAGTGTCTTGTCTTCAAGGTTAACACTCTACAAAACTGAAAAAGGTACAATTTGTCTGCTATTACACAGATTCACTTTTCTAGAAAAGTCTCTCTTCCAGGTTTGGGAGCCTTAGCCTTCCATACAAGGCAAAGTAGTGTCGTATTCCAATTATTGTGTATCTACAATTCAAATAGAACTTTTAAAGACTGACTTTTTCAAGATTCAAAGAAGCAGATGGTGAAATTCTAGTAACAGGTGATTGGAGAAATATTTTGGGACTGGGTACATCCAAAGAATTATAAAATGGCAGTATTCATAGAGATCTTAAATATAACAAGTTGAACTCCAGTTTGCTGATAGGTTCTCAAATTACAGGCTGCTACTGACTCCACTCCTCGCTTCAGGGCAACATTACCTCTTCAATCCACAACCTTTATGAAGGTTGTGCCTGGGTAGGGAATGAGAGGGTTTCAGAATATCCATAAATTTCTTTACTAGAAATTCTGGAAAAAATGTATTCTTGCTCAGGTAATCTCCTTAGGGTAGGCCTTACTACCACAAGCACACAGTTTTAGACCTCATCTTATTCATCTTTGTAACTCTAGGTACAAGTATTTTCAGATGTGAATTTGTTTCAATTTTTGGTCTCTGCAGTATTATTTAGTACAGAAATGTAAGAGGCAAGCAAAGAATCTTCCTCTTATACAGGGAAAAAGTGAAGTTATTATTTCCAGTTTTTAATGTCTCGGGTCACTTTTAATAAACACTGAACAAGTGAATTACTACTGTGTTCCAGGTACTCTTCTGGATTTGGGGAGTTCATCAGAGAAAATTTGACACACATATAGTTTTTGTTTTATTCAGACTGTGTAAAATCTCAGTCTTTGGATTTTAAAAATATTTTGAAACACCCTATTTATAATCTGCCAAACAAATCTCACCTGTTGAAAATCAGTAGTAATTTCTACATAAATAGTAGGATTAGTGAATCGTATTTCAGTTGAATGCTGATAGCCAAGCTTTAAAAATCATCTGTAAAAAAGAAAATTTAGAAAAATTACTGATAATCCTACTCTCTAGAGATAACCAATTTTGATGCAATTCTCATATATATGATTATCCTACAGAGGTTAAGATGATACAAAACTGTTGTATCTAATTTTTCCACTTAATTATACCAAAAACATTTTCCTGCGTCATTAAAAATCCTGTAAACAATTTTTAATTCATGACTATAGGTCAAATAATTATTTCTTATTGTTGGATATTTAAGCCATTTCCCCTTTATCACTGTTATCATAAATAATACACCTGCATGCTCCATTATTTCCTTAAGATAAATCCCACAGAGTAATGCTAAATGAAGGGTACGGTCATATTTAAGTTAAAGAAAAAATATTGTCACATAGTCCTCCAGAAAGACTGTACTAATTTACATTCCCACCAGTAGGTAGGGCTTTACCTGTTTTGCTGCACCATTACTGAGGTTGATGAATATCATTTCATCTTAAGTTTGCTAAGTTTGATCATTTTTAATGTGCCACAAGTTTAAGGAATTATGAGTCACAATCATAAAATAGAAAAAAAATTTTTTAATCCATACAAACGAGAAAAATATTAAAAAATCCAAGAAAGGTCAGTATATGATAATGCTCCAGAACTGCAAAAATTTATTTCATATGAAATAAAAATGCAAACACTGTGTCTTTTTGGGACAAACTCAGGATGCCATTTTAAGTATGAAACTTATGAAACATCAATTTACTGAGTGAAAAGTTAGAACAAAAAAATACATACAGCTAATGAAAATACAGATAAAACTGCTACTGTGGTTTCAGAAAGTTGTATTAATGATGAATGTGGTAGTTAGATGGCAAGATGTAATAACTGTGCAGAGAGATAGTACATAGTTACTATACAAAAGAACCTCTCCCTTCTGAAACTCGAATTTTGGTTTTTGTGTGTAAGAATTGGCATGTCTTCTTTTTCGCCATCTTGCTTTGTTTGAGGTGTGTGAGGACTGAATACAACAGATCTGTAGAGTCAGTGTTTCTCACAGTTCTCTTCTGCTTTCAGTTGTAGTTGGGCCCTATATCTAAATCACATATCATTAGTTCTATAAAGACTATGTATTGCTCTCCAGTCCACTAATACCCTGAACTCGCTTTTTTAACTGCACAAAAGACAAGAATTTCTAAGAATAAAATCAAGAAATCCGTACTTACCATTTAAGGCAACTTCAATAGAAATTTTTGGTTTGATCCTTATATTCCTAATTTTTAAAAAGTTTTCCTAGTTAAAGTTTTTTCCTTAACTTCTTTAATGGAAAAAGAGATGGGAATTGTGAAGTGAGATTAACAAATTAATAGCAAATGTACTTTTAAAAATTCGAAATTACATACACAACTAGATAAAAGAAACTTAAATATCCATTGGTTAACTTTCTAGGATTCTGTCACCGTTATTTTTTAAATTATAGATAACTTGTGTTACTCTCAAAAGCTTTTCTCCAGCACTGTCTCATAACTTCCTTCAAAAGATGTTTCTCTCCACGCCCCCATAGCCTCAGGGAAAAGATCATGGCATATCCCGTCCACCTGAAGAGACTATTTCTTGTTTGTATCCCTCCTCATGTACTGACACCAACCTTCAACTTGTAGTTGCCCCCAGCACACACTGCTCTTATCTTTGCCCATGCTACAACCCATGCAAAGAATGACAAAGGTCAGAGGCTGTCATGTCACCTCTTACAGGAAGCCCTCGGGAACATTAGTTTCCCCGACTGGATGCGCTCCCTGTTTTGTGTTCCCCATAGCACTTCTCTTGAGCTATTTTTAGCTCTTTATTGAGCTGTCAACCTCATAAAGACACACTATTCCACTCGTCGTCTTACTCTCACATCCTGGGACTTGTTAAAGCTGAATGAATGTCTCCAGCTTCCCCACATAAGGTGAAGTGTTACCGCTGTTTTGTTACTGTCTTCCTTCCGGAGCCCATTTATAGGAGCCTGCTTCTATCACCTATCCCATATTCCTCTTAAACACGACAGAATGAATTGCGCTCCTTTCTATCTACCTCCTCTGAGAGTTCTCACTCAGCTGAGTTTACGATAGCCTGGGTTAAGAGAATCCTGAGAGGCGTGAGACCGGGTTATTTTATGATACTTCAACGTGTGGGGTTTGACTACAGACTTCCCGGAGCACTCAAAGCGGCGGATAAAGCACTTGAAACGGAAAATAAAAGCAGTGGCGAGAGAACAGGGAGATGAAACTAGGAAGCTTAAAGTGGTAAGACAAGCAGGGTAAACGGAAAGTGAGATCAAGAAAGGGGAAGAGTTGCAACCACGCCCATGCCTCCCTGCCACTCTGTAGGCCTCCGCGCGCAGGGAAAAATGGTCAGCCTCTTCCGTAGCTCTCCCAGTCTCCTGCTGCCCCCGCCCGCCAGATAAGATATCCATAGCTCACACCAAGACTCTGCGAAGCACGCAAAATTAAATTACAGGAGGCCGACGGCCCGTCCTAGAAACTTCATCTTCATTTCTTAGTCCTCCACCCAGCTCCTCCTCCCGGGGCTGTAGCCGCCCTCACGCCCAGGCCCCGCCAAGCCAACGCCCACAAGCGGGCAGAAGAAAAAAGCCAGCTCTGGCCCTAGTTCTTTGCTGTCGCCAACTCAGAACGAATTGCCCCGCCCCAGCGAGCTAGGTTGGCCGAGACACTAGTAATTGATCGACATTTCAGGATTTAAGAACTGAGCAAACCGTATAGGTGGCTCCCTTCTCCCGGCTCTGCTTCCGCGACTCCTCCCAGCGCCACGCCCCAATCCTTTCCTCCCCGCCCTACTTGGGAATCCGCGCTACTCATTGCCTGCGTGCCCTGCCAATCCAACGGACGTCGACGAATCCTGACTCAGGGAAGGTGAAAATTGAGAAGAAGCGCGTACACCTGGCCTGAGGCGCGAGCCTAACGCCCCCAAGCTGCGGGCCGCTCTGGGGCCGCGGGGACTGCGGGCCGCCTCGGACACGTGGGAGGGGTCTCATTTGCATAACGGCCGCCCCTCGCGTCCTAGCTTGGCCCGGAATCCCGCCCCTCATCCATCTAGAAGTCTGTTGGGCCTCAGGCCGGTCACTCCGATCCCGGCAAGCCTGTGGCTGGCGGTCCCGAGAGCGGATTGGCTCTGAGAGTTTCCAAAAGGCGGCGGGGAGGCGACTATAAGAGTGGGGAGCCGAGCGAGGGGAGTGAGACGCTGGTTGCGTTCGCGGAGTCTGGTGCTAGGCGACCGTTAGTTGAGGCCGCAGATTTTCTCCCCCAGCTGTTCTCGTCTAACGTCGCTTGCCTGTCTCAGTCAGGATGTCTGCCCGCGGTCCGGCTATTGGCATCGACCTGGGCACCACCTACTCGTGCGTGGGGGTCTTCCAACATGGCAAAGTGGAGATCATCGCCAACGACCAGGGCAACCGTACCACCCCCAGCTACGTGGCCTTCACCGACACCGAGCGTCTCATCGGCGATGCAGCCAAGAACCAGGTGGCCATGAACCCCACCAACACCATCTTCGACGCCAAGAGGCTGATCGGTCGGAAGTTCGAGGACGCCACAGTGCAGTCAGACATGAAGCACTGGCCGTTCCGGGTGGTGAGCGAGGGAGGGAAGCCCAAAGTGCAGGTGGAGTACAAAGGAGAGATCAAGACCTTCTTCCCCGAGGAGATCTCCTCCATGGTCCTCACTAAAATGAAGGAGATCGCCGAAGCCTACCTGGGGGGCAAGGTGCAGAGCGCGGTCATCACCGTCCCGGCCTATTTCAATGACTCGCAGCGCCAGGCCACCAAGGACGCGGGCACCATTACGGGCCTCAACGTGCTGCGTATCATTAACGAGCCCACGGCGGCGGCCATTGCCTACGGTCTGGACAAGAAGGGCTGCGCGGGAGGCGAGAAGAACGTGCTCATCTTCGACCTGGGCGGCGGCACCTTCGACGTGTCCATCCTGACCATCGAGGACGGCATCTTCGAGGTGAAGTCCACGGCTGGCGACACTCATCTGGGCGGGGAGGACTTCGATAACCGCATGGTGAGCCACCTGGCGGAGGAGTTCAAACGCAAGCACAAGAAGGACATTGCACCCAACAAGCGCGCAGTGCGGCGACTCCGCACCGCCTGCGAGCGCGCCAAGCGCACCCTGAGCTCGTCCACGCAGGCCAGCATCGAGATCGACTCGCTCTACGAGGGCGTGGATTTCTACACGTCCATCACCCGCGCCCGCTTCGAGGAGCTCAACGCCGACCTTTTCCGCGGGACCCTGGAGCCGGTGGAGAAGGCTCTGCGCGATGCCAAGCTGGACAAGGGTCAGATCCAGGAGATCGTGCTGGTGGGCGGCTCCACTCGCATCCCCAAGATTCAGAAGCTGCTACAGGATTTCTTCAATGGCAAGGAGCTGAACAAGAGCATCAACCCCGACGAGGCGGTGGCCTACGGAGCCGCGGTGCAGGCGGCCATTCTCATCGGGGACAAGTCAGAGAACGTACAGGATCTGCTGCTACTCGACGTGACCCCGTTGTCCCTGGGCATCGAGACGGCTGGCGGCGTCATGACTCCGCTCATCAAAAGGAACACCACCATCCCCACCAAGCAGACACAGACCTTCACCACCTACTCAGACAACCAGAGCAGCGTGCTGGTGCAGGTGTACGAGGGCGAACGGGCTATGACCAAGGACAATAACCTGTTGGGCAAGTTCGACCTGACCGGGATCCCCCCAGCGCCCCGCGGGGTCCCCCAGATCGAGGTCACCTTCGACATCGACGCCAATGGCATCCTCAACGTCACCGCCGCCGACAAGAGCACCGGTAAAGAAAACAAAATCACCATTACCAACGACAAGGGTCGTCTGAGCAAGGATGACATTGACCGGATGGTGCAGGAGGCGGAGCGGTACAAGTCGGAAGATGAGGCCAATCGCGACCGAGTAGCCGCCAAAAACGCTGTGGAGTCCTATACCTACAACATCAAGCAGACGGTGGAAGACGAGAAACTGAGGGGCAAGATTAGCGATCAGGACAAAAACAAGATTCTCGACAAGTGTCAGGAGGTGATCAACTGGCTCGACCGGAACCAGATGGCGGAAAAAGATGAGTATGAACACAAGCAGAAAGAGCTCGAAAGAGTGTGCAACCCCATCATCAGCAAACTATACCAAGGCGGCCCTGGCGGCGGTGGCGGTTCTGGAGCATCCGGGGGACCGACCATCGAGGAAGTGGACTAAACCTGCACTCAAGACAGCGTAAAAACCTCTTTTCCTTTCTATTTTCTTTTTCCTTTTGTTTCTGTTTCTTTGAAATGTCCTTGTGCCAAATACGAGATCTGTTATTGGAAGTGTTTAACCAGTGTATGCATATGAAAGGAAAGGTGCAACAACTTAGTTGAATGATAAAAGATTAGTTCTAAAGTTTGATTTTTTAGAAACATTATTTGAGGTAGCTCTTTAATGCATTTTGCTTGTTTGCTGACTTGAATGTTTTTTGGTTATCTTAGTTTGTGCATGGAGATTTGAGAGGGGAAACCTGAAGTTTGGTAACAATAAAATACATAGAAGCTTGAACTGCTTATTTGTATGTACTACTTGAAGAGAAAGGTGAACATTGCAGTAATGTTAAGGCATACTTTTTGCAAATGCATAAATACAGATTTAAAAGTAAAAAGCTGAAATTGATCTAAAAATTACTGTCTTGGAGTTTTTTATTTTGGTTTTTTTTACTGTTTACCCATATAGGTCTTTAAGTAAGGTATTAGTATAGGGTGAAATTTGTCTAACTCAATCTTATCTAATTCTCAGATGAGCTTCCTGCTTTGAATTACCAGCAACTTAAGGGGAGAAGATCTGGGTAAACTTTACCCTCCTTTTAATACAGAAACCAGAGTTGGCATAAATGTTCAAGTGAAAATCCACCTGAATATTCCAGCAAAATAAGCTGTATTCCAGGGTTAAGTACAAAAAGATTCTTTCTGTAAACAAAAGGAGTTGTCTTCTGAAAACAGCCTAACATAATATGAAACAAGTTTGCTTTCTGCTGCATACAGGTGTCTGAAACAAGATCTAACAGACAAAGGTTAAAGCCACTTAATATTGAGTCCAAATTCAGTCAAACTTTTAACTTTTTCTAGTAAAACAGTTCAAATTCTGGGCATATGGCAAATTCAAGAAGAATATGTTTTCAGCACTTAAATTACTTGGATGGTAAAGGAAGATAATAGTTTTTTGTTGTTGTGATTTGAGGATCATAGTGCTTTTTCAATACCTGCCTTAAATCACTAGAATATATTTCTTTTTTAAAAAGATAAACTGCAATGTCCTATATTTTGTCAACATGCAACTTGTTCATTTTCCAATATTTCCAATTTGAGATTGTTACAGATAGAAATATAACCCTTTGAAATCCACTATCCTGGGCTTAAGTTTTAAAAATCCACATCCTTGGAAGAAGGGGGTTCATGTTTATATTTTAGTGGACTGACTCATCTGCTTTGTACTGATTTATTCTCTTTAAGGAGAATTTGGAAGAAATTCAGTAAAGCTGATTGGAAAATGCATAGTTAATCTAATGTTTTCACCGTACAATTTAATATCTCCTTCCAGGTGATGTAGATTTACTTCATGTTGTTCATAACAGTGACATATAGAAGCTAATTTTAAACTTAGTAGTGGACTCTTCCATATCAAGCACAGAGAGGAATTTTTGAAATATAAAAACTAGAGAACAAAATAGCCTAAAAATATTGAGCTTTGGTCACAGTCCTCTCACGTAAGAGCTGACTCTTTGTACATAGAATTTTTTTTCTTTTAACAAGTCTCATTTGGGTGGAAGCGGGAGATAAAAAGGCAGTTGTAAAATTGCTTCAAAATAAACATTTTTTTAAAAGGTAGTTGTTCCTTACACTCTGAAAGGTGAACATAACTTGAGTTTTTCAATGCTGTTGCCAGAGTGGAAAGTTATCAGCAAAGAAGCATTAAGGATATTTCACTGACTGCAGATAACATCACATAAATATTTGATAAGTTACCTTGGTAATTAGTAGCCTTAGAGTGACGTTTCACCTGAGTTTTTACCAAGGTAATATTCATTCTGTTAACCTTTTGTTAGTTTTTTATTGAGTGTTTATCCCTTGCTCTAACTTTAAAGTATACAAAGTATAATGGGGGTCTTTAAGTGCAGTTTGGTATTAGTTTGACTCATTTTAGACCTCGTTTTAGAAGAGATTAGTTTCTAAAGGATCAGAAAAATGCCAAATGGTAATCTCTCTGATCCTATAGCCTGACCTCTGGTAACTTGCTGTAACACTAACATCAATCTATGTAGATACTTCATTTTCTGTTATTTTGAAAAGTAATTTGTAAAACTCTTGAGTGCTTTTGTCTTCTCAAATTTACCTAGATCTAAATATTGCTTAAGATAAAAAGCCACTAAAGTAGCCATTCATGTTTCCAGGGTCAGTTAAAGCTGGTAACTCAATAACTCATGGGAACCCTTTAGCAGATGTTAGATCAGCCATAGTCAAATGACAATGGAAAAAGTACTTGAGTTCAGGATGAGGCTAAATTACAGTTTAAGGAATAATTAACATCACTTGCCCTTGAAAGTAATACTATGCTAGGGACTAGTGGTCATGACTACAGCTAATGAAATATGTATAGAATGCTTAGGGATTGAAAAAGTACATTTCTCAGAACGGGGACTTAATTTCTTCTTTCTTGAATGTCTGATTAACATAATTGTCCCTGTTTTGAGGGAATGAATCTAGACACCTGTCAAATTGTTTAGAGTATTTCGGTTGTATGAAATTTCAAAACAAGATTACTCTAAATTTATCATATTAATTTATATGTATAATGGAAGTTAATGCACCTGACTTGTGCGTTAGGAGATACTAGTGCTCTTTACATCTTTAAATTTAGCATGCATATTAAAATACATAATATATTCTGTATGTCAAGGAGAACTAAAAATCTTTATTCTGTGTATAATTTTAAACATGAATATAATCTGACTATCTAGATGAAATCAAAAGGTCTCTCTTATGAACATCAAATACTGGGGCTCATGATAAGGTATTTCAATTGGATGTAGTTTATAAAAGTTGGGAGGCATATTTCTCTTGCTTTTGAATACTGGAACTGAAGTTTTAAAGAATCTCAAATCCATATGATCACAAGACAATTGCTAAAGGAATATATATATATAGAACAGTAATATTCAATTGTTTCTGTATATTTAATGTATGAGACAACTGTTCTGAAGGACTATCCTTAAGCATTAAAATTAGATATAAAATTTAAATCCTTCAAGAAAAATTACAGATCTTTAGAAGAAGAGCTCAGTATTTCTTTTTACAAGTATTTACAGCTTTGAGGATGGAGATATTTTAGGATATATGTATTTCTAAAATTTAGTAGTGTTACTTAATGTTGAAATGTTTTTCTCTTAAGTGAAAAAGTCAGACTCTTCCTCCATCCCTTTTAGTACAGATTAGGATGTTTGAATTGAAGATTGGAGAAATAAGCACCAGAAATGGAGTTGCTAATTCAAATACTAGTATTGCTGTTTCTTATATATTAGTTTTAAAAGTAGAACCATAACATTTTGAAAATCTGTCCACTGATTTTTTTATAGTATAAATATGCATAATATCCAATTAATATCTTGGGCCTAAAATTTGAGACAGTCAACTTAGTTTTATGTCATATGCTCTTAGTTCTCTTATCTTGAGAACTTAATTAGGCAAAAAAAAAATCTTATAGGACATTTGAAATTATTAAATATTTAGACAGCACCTTTCCCCTACTTCATTGCATCATGACTTTTTTTTTTAAGAGAAAATTATATTTCCATATTAGGTTGTGAGTTTCTAATGTCATTAAAAAAAAAACTAACTGGTGGAAAATCTAATAGATGAGTGGGTCACTTTAAAAATAATGATTAAAAAAATAAAAAAAAATAAAAATAATTATTTAGAGTCATAAAAACAATTTTTACTCCCTCTTTCGTTAGGGTCTAGTGACACAGAAATATAAGATGGTACCTTCAGAGTTATCCAGGGTTTCCTCTAAGTGTTAACATGGCCCTTTAGCACAGCTGTGGTAACTTGTCATGTAACTTTTATGTAGGTCATTATTCTGGGTTCTCAATTCCTTTATTTTTACCTTTAGTTTTGCATATTAGACAGCCTAAAGTTAAACACGGTAAAGTATAAAAGATCCTTGGTTTTCTATTAGCATTTCTTCACTCATTTAGCTAAACTGAAGAGGTTGCCTGGAAGTGTGATAAATGGGTACGACCGAGAGTCCTTGTTCTTCCTTGTTCCTTTTTGGAGCTTCAGCTCATTATTTCTTCTTGTTCCCACCCAAAGTTAAATACCCAGGTTGGAGAAAAGCTTTTGATGACTGGGATATTTTGGTGAATTCTTTTCAAATGAGTCATCTTATAATAAGCCAGCCTCTTAAAGGCCATAGCCTCAAAGCAACATTGCCAGTGTACTGGTGGGTTTCCTTATATCTGAGCCAGTTGGAGCAGTTAGCAGCAGTGGACTCGAGTGGATCATGAATCTAGGTGTTTACAGTTTTATACTACTGTCAACAGTGATTGTGTGTTACCAAGTAGACTAGGATGGTGGGGTTAAGGGGAAGCAGTGGAGTGTCTATTGCTCTTGTTTGTAAAGTTTATGCGAGGAACTTCCTCAGTGTTTAAAACTCCACCTTCCAATGTAGGGGGTGTCAAATTCAATCCCTGGTTGGGGCACTAAGATCTCACATGTGTGCAGGGTGCAGCCGAAAAAAAAAAAAGAAACCAACTAATAAATGGGTGTTACCCATCATCCCACCAATGTGGGATTCATAAGTTTATATGAAAATAAAGTCAGGTATTTACTGACCATCTATTTAATGCTAATTAAGTTGTGGGGCTAAAACAAAAGCAGAATATGAGGCATTCCCAGTCATATAGTGTCATTTAGCATTGCTTACCATCAGTGTTAGAAGGGGGAAAATACCAAACAATCTGCATATCAACTCAGTTGCAAGAAGAAATTACAAGACACATGGTTTGAAAAGTAAATGCAGGAATGAAGTTGAACGTGGACTTCCCCAGGTTGCTCAGTGGTTAAGAATCCACTTGCTAAAGCAGGAGAGAGGGGGTTCCATCCCCTGGAGAAGGAAATGGCTCCCTACTCCAGTATTCTTGCCTGGGAAATCCCATGGACAGAGGAGCATAATGGGTTACAGTCCATGGGGGGGGTTGCAAAAGAGTTGTACACAAATGAGAGACACCGTTGAATACCCACTGACACAAACCAAGGTTCTTTGCTTTCTGCAACATTAATTCTCAGTACTTTAATTCAGGGTGATTCTTTACATACATTCAGTTCAGTCGCTCAGTCGTGTCCGACTGCGACCCCATGAATCGCAGCACTCCTTAAAAATCCTCAAACACCGATCATTTGGGTATCTTCAAACGACTTCCACATCAAAAACCTTGATTTCCACGGTTGCGCCACTCGCCACGCCACGCCACCCCCGACCCCGTCCCAATCAATTTAGTCCCAGCCTGGATTTTGTTTCTCTAACCTGGATTTAAACTTCATTTCGTGCTATCAAACTTGGGAACAAAGGGAGCCTCCCTGTGGAATTGAATCTAGTTTTTCTAATTCAAAACAAAGCCAGTGACGTGGTTGGCTTCTCGGTGGCAAGGCACGAAGGACTGACCCCTAAGCAAAAAACCCTCGGGCAGCTTCGTAGTGAGACGCCAGCGCGCCGAGGCAGCCCAGGGTGTCCCCAGAGGCGGGAGCTAAGTCCATCAGCCGCAGCGGCGTAGGAAGCAGGGTCCCGCCCCCAACCCCGGCCCCGGCCCCGGCCCCGCCCCCGGTCACGGTTTCCAGGCGACGCTCTGAAGCGGCCAACGAGAGACCATGAGTCCTGTTGGGGAGTTTTATTCGAGGCGGCGGCGGTTGGACTCGCAGTCTGCCCTGTAGGATGTAAGTGCCCCTTCGGCTGACCCCACCCCGCGGCCCCCGCCCACCTCCGGCGCCCGACGGGGCTCGGTGGCTGGGCCGCGGCGCCCTCCACTGCCTCAGCCGCGGTCTTGCCCTCCGCGCTCCCCGGGCGGGGCTCCGCCGTAGCCTGGGGCGAGGCGCACTCGACGAAACCTGGGCAAAGTGGTCTACAATAAACCAGATGATGGAGGTATGTTCAGCAAACGGTCAGAATTGAATTCCGGCTCCCCACGCTGATATCCAGATGTAGGAAATTTCTACCTCACCACCTCTGATGGGTTGTCTGCAAAATAAGAAACCCTCGGAGGAAGCAGTCCTGCTCGGTCCGGCTGGGATCCCCGGAGAGGAAAGGCTCCGAGCTGGTAGCTACGCAGCCTTGGAGAGTGCGAACCTGTAGTACGCTGGCTTGCTTTTGAAGGCCTGGATCAGGGTTACAACAGGTGTAGCCCCTCTGAAAGATGGGGGCTGCCTTGGGCACCAGTTTATTGTGGTCTAAGTCCCAATTGGTAAATTGCTATGGTGAGCCTTGAGGTGATGCAGGCTTTTAGCCTTCCGCTCTTCCTTCCCTTCCTTCCTTTCTCCCCTACGTTCCTCCCTTACTGTCTACTTGAAACTACACCCCGAAATAATAACTTAAAATCCTGGCATCAAGTTAAAAAAAAAGAAAGTTTAAGGCTCTATAGCGTTAAAGAGCAACTAGTGAGAATTATTGTTAAAAGTTCATTATGACATGTTGATTTTAAATTGAACCTTTAATTATTTTTGCTGCAATCATTTCATTTTACAGCAATTGGGATTGCGATTAGGGATGTGGTACTGGAAAGATGAAACCAAAACACTTGAATTCAGAAGGTAAATTTTAACAAAATTTTATTATAGCTTTTATGGAAATTACATGTGTTTGTATAAAAAAAAATTCAAGCAATACAGAAGAGTACAAAGAATAAAATGAATGTCTCCTGAAATCTCACCATCTAGAGATAACTATTTTGGCAGCCTTCCAGATATCACTTTCTGATGACATTTATCAGCTGTTTCCTATGTACCAGAAACTGTGCTAATCAGTTTATCAACTCTTTGAAACAGCTGCATGTTAATCCACTTTTACATATGAAGAAACTGATGTCAAAGGGGTAAGAAGTATGAGGAATGCTAACAGCCTTGGTCATATCACACAGCTCAGATGTTTTAAATCTAGGTCTACTTGGTTAACACTGTATTATTAACTATTTTATAAAATTGCTTTTTTGAGTTATAGAAATAGAGTTTTACATTAATGACATCATGTTATACCTGCTGCAATAGACAGCAAATTTTACAAGGTAAAATTATTAGAATAGAAGAAAGAAAGTGAAAGTCACATCTGACTCTTTGTGACCCAGGCCAGAATACTGGAGTGGGTAGCCTTTCCCTTCTCCAATTATCTTCCCAACCCAAGGATGGAATCCAGGTTTCCCTCATTGCAGGTGGATTCTTTACCAGCTGAGCCACAGGGGAAGCCCAAGAATACTGAAGTGGGTAGCCTATGCCTTCTCCAGCGGATCTTCCCTACCCAGGAATCGAACCAGGTTCTGCTGCATTGCAGGCGGATTCTTTACCAACTGAGCTGCTAGGGAAGATTAGAACTAGTTTTAATTCTCCACTGGGGAAATATTGACTCCGTTAAAAGTGTTTTGCTAAACTAACAAGACTAGCCACCACCTGCTATGCACCTGTTATGTCCCAGGCATTTGCATATTTTTCTGATTCTTAAGACAGCCTTGAAAAGTGAGTGTTAATATCTCCTCTCCACTTCATAGATGAAGAAACATGGCTCAGGGAGATTAAGCATTTAAGCCAAAGTCACACAGCCAGAACAGCAGAACTGACATTTCAAACCAAGATTTATCTGATGCCAAAGTCCTTTCTACTTTAAACAGTATCTCCCTCCAATAGACTGTAAGCCCTCAGTGGAAGGAACTGTCTTAATCATCTTCACATCCCTGAAACCATCTCCAGAATTTCACAGAGTAGGCATTCACCAAATGCACTGAACAAGTGCATACTGTACTGAGGACATGGGGGCTGTGGGAGGGAATTTGGAGTGTCATGTACCCAGATAATCTGCTTTGCACAGTAACAGCTTGATCTCAGGAGTGTTCAAGTTCTAGCACATCAATTTAAGACCTTGGAAATTTCTTCCATGGTTTTGGTCTCCCTCCACCTAGGGTAGATAGGCCACCTTTTACACCCACTAGCCAACAGGAGTTCATAGACATCTAGGTACTCTCAGATTCAGGTCAAAAGAAGAAGACCGCTTTTCCTCTCCCCCACCTTGCAGTTCCTGGCATCTTTCCTGGATGAATGACACTGGGACTCTTCCTTTCAGAGAAGTAGTGGCCTATTCCCAGGCAGAGTTTGTCTGACCTTTGCAGATTATACCCTGAGGAGGATAACTGTATCCGAATATAGCAGTATACCCATTACCTCTATGCATGAAATGACACAGTAATGGGCAGGGAAAGGATGGTCATTATTTCTTAGGAAAAAGACCATGGTGAGTAGTTTGGAGGGAGACCTGGGTTCAAATCCTGGTTCTGCTACTAATTTGGTGGTCATAATTTGTCAAGTTACTTAGCCTTGTTAATTATAAGTTACCTTATTCAGAAAATTAATGCCTTCTGAGGAGTAAATGAGGGCATTGCGTAGTTCATCAGCTTGCATGCCCATTTCTTTCTTATTTATTCCCTCGGAATACCTTGGAGATTTTCCTGGCTATCCAGTGATTAAGACTTCGCCTTCCAATGCAGGAGCATGGGTTCAATCCCTGGTCAGGGAGCTAAGATACCACATGCCTCAGGGCCAAAAATCCAAACATAAAACAGAAGCAATATTGTAACAAAGTCAATAAAGACTTTAAAAATGGTCCACATCAAAGAATCTTTTACAAAAAGGAATACCTTTATTCACAGGTGAGTTGGCCCACAAGACATGCATCTCTCTGATAGAGTGCCTGTAGTTCTTTCGTTTCATGTTTCAGGTGCCTTCTTCTTCCAGCTGAGAGAGAATCAGCCCCTGTCTGAGTATTTGCTAGGGTCATGGACTCCCCTGAGGACGCACAGGAAACTACACCTCCAGAAGCCTTGGACTTATTTTTCAACATAGCCTAAGAAAAGACTCTAGTAACTAACTGGTGTGGAAGCCAAGAGTGGTCCAACCCTCTGCATCTTAGTGATGAGTTCTAGGAGAAAATATGACTGTTTTTTCTCATTTGTTTCAGGGCAAAGGAAAATGAGATGATTGTTCTAGAAATATCAGGAAAGCACATCAACACAACGTGGTCTAAATAGGTTGCCAGATTGAAGGGGGAACTGTGAAGATTGGAAGAAAGTATAGATCTAGGTCAGACTGTGGTTTGGGAGCCAATCAGAGGTGCAATTTAAGGGACAATTTTCAATTATTACTAGTGCTGCTGCTTAGTGATTCCAAAAGCACTGTGAGCATAGGCTGCTTTCAGAGCTATGGCAGGACACTCACAAGGAGGAATCCATCTCACCATCTGAACCAGAGGATGACTTTAGTCAAGTTAAAAACCACTCAGGCAAGTGTGGGAAGGTGTTACGTGTCCAGAGGTCATAAAAACAAAGATGACGGTTTAGCAGTAAATGTCAGACTGTTGGCTAAGGGCATGCACTGCCACAAGTTTCAGATGCTGAGACATGGTCAGCCTCTCTGAGCCTTAGTTCTCCATCAGTAAAACGACATCCATGTACTGGATGATCTTTTTGATGTCCTCTAACCCCAAATTCTATGATCTTATGACTTTATAAT
Source organism: Budorcas taxicolor (assembly GCF_023091745.1). Classification (NCBI taxonomy): domain Eukaryota; kingdom Metazoa; phylum Chordata; class Mammalia; order Artiodactyla; family Bovidae; genus Budorcas; species Budorcas taxicolor. The sequence goes on from NC_068919.1 coordinate 74,905,673, forward strand.
TCTAAGTTCACTTGACTTAGTTCACAGACCTGATCTGTAAGATCCCAAATGGGTCCTTTTCCTTACCATAAGGCTCTCTCATCTCCAGTTTAACTCAGGCAAACTAATAGGGGAAGAAATGTTGAATTGTAGGGATGGATCTGAAACAAGGTTAGGAGGGAAACAGTTTCATTTGTCATTAACTGAGATTGGGTGTTTCTGTGTTCTCTCATCTTCTAGAGAAGAGAATCTGGGAAGGGCTGGTGACTTGAAATTTCTTTAGCCTGGGGGGACAGTTAACAGCCAATGGCTTATAAGTGCCCAAAACACTTTGATGGTCCAAGGGAAAACTGAAAACAGTTTTGTGTTCTTGTTTAAGGTGGTTATATTAATATCAATGCTGCACATTAGATATCCAGCAAGCAGAATGGACTTCACAGAGCTGTTAGAAAATGTCTGAATGTTAGGGGAATTGACCATCTTGTTGAAGACTATCTAAATGGTCTGTCAATAGAATGTATTGACCACATGCTGTTTCTTCCTCTGTACCTCTATCAACATTTTTTACGGTATGCAGGTAATATATCAATACATCCTTTTTATTCTTGGAGGAGGAAATGGTAGTCTACTCCAGTATTCTTGCCTGGGAAATCCCATGGACAGAGGAGCCTATAAGGCTACACTCCAAAGGGTCACAAAGAGTCAGACATGGCAGGATGCACATGACGCAAATTCTTGTTATTACAAAAAAAAAAACACCTCAAATAATACAAAAGCATACAGCTGGGGAAGATAGCTCCCTTCATCACCATACCCCCTCTCTGTCCTATCCAATCCCCATTCTCTCTCTGGAGATAGCCACTATCACCATTTGGTATCCTTTCACTTCTTTTTTTTTCACCATTCCTTCAGTATTTCAGCACTCCCTCCCCCTAAGTACCCAATCCATGGAGACCAGTGATAAGAAGAGGACAAGAAAGAATGAAAAGTTCAGGAATCATCCGCTAACCAACTTGGTGCCAATGTTCTGAAAAAAAAAAAAAGAAAAAAGTCATTCCCTTGAGGTGACATATTTAAAAGTATATACATGCTTTTAGATTCTAACCTAGTTTTCCATCTGAATATTGCCAGGATGTTGGCAAAAACTCCTGGAAGAAGAAAGTACCAAACTGATTAACTTTATTATTCCCATGGCAGGTATTTCTCTAAAATTATGACTTTGTGGGCAACCAATGCCAGAAAAAATGTAAAGGAAGTTGTTTCAAAACTTATGTTGACAAGGATATGGTAAGAGTGTATGTGCATGCTTAGAGAATGATTAAAGTCTGGGGGAAAGTGCTGCTATCTACTATATCTACACTTAAACTTAACAAAGAGACCTGTAACTGTGGGCAGAGATTAAACTTCTAGGTCATGTTATCAATGTGGCATTATTTCAGGCAGAAAAATAAACATCATAATCCACAATGGCTGCCAAACTAATGTATTTGGTAGACACCACAATTCTCTTAGAAAATACACTCTTTATAAGGCAGGAACCGCATCCTACTGGTCTTTAAAAGACTTTTTTTCTGTTTTCCTATTAAGCATTTCCTAATAATCCTGAGAGTCTGTGCATTGACTGTAATCAGAGAATGTTTTTATTTTTTTATTGAAGGATAATTGCTTTACAGAATTCTGTTGTTTTCTGTGAAACCTCAACATGAATCAGCCATAGGTATACATATATCCCCTCCCTTTTGAACCTCCCTCCCATCTCCCACCCCATCCCACCCCTCTTGGTTGATACAGATCCCCTGTTTGAGTTTCCTGAGCCATACAGCAAATTCCCATTGGCTATCTATTTTAGGTATGGTAATGTAAGTTTCCATGTTACTCTTTCCATACATCTCACCCTCTCCTCCCCTCTCCCCATGTCCATAAGTCTATTCTCTGTGTCTTGTTTCTCCACCAGTGCCCTATAAATACATTCTTCAATACCATTTTTCTAGATTCCGTGTATGTATGTTAGAATACAATATTTATCTTTCTCTTTCTGACTCACTTCACTCTGTATAATAGGTTCTAGGTTCATCCACCTCATCAGAACTGACTCAAATGTGTTCTTTTTTATGGCTGAGTAATATTCCATTGTGTATATATACCACAACTTCTTTATCCATTCATCTGTTGATGGACATCTAGGTTGCTTCCATGTTCTAACTATTGTAAATAGTGCTGCAACAAACAATGGGATACATGTATCTTCTTCAATTTTGGTTTCCTCAGGGTATATGCCTAGGATTGGAATTGCTGGGTCATATGGTGGTTTTATTCCTAGTTTTTTAAGGAATCTCCATACTGTCTTCCATAGTGGCTGTATCAGTTTACATTCCCACCAACAGTGCAAGAGCATTCCTTTTTCTCTGCACCCTATTCAGCGTTTATTGTTTGTAGACTTTTTGATGATGGCCATTCTGACCAGTGTGAGGTGATATCTCATTGTGGTTTTGATTTGCATTTCTCTGATTTTCAGCAATGTTGAGCATCTTTTCATATCTTTGTTAGCCATCTGTATGTCTTCTTTGGAGAAATGTCTGTTTAGGTCTTTTTCCCACTTTTTGATTGGGTTGTTTGTTTTTCTGGCATTGAGTTGTATGAGCTGCTTGTATATTTTGGAAATTAATCCTTTGCTGAGCGCTGAAGAATTGATGCTTTTGAACTGTGGTGTTAGAGAAGACTCTTGAGAGTCCCTTGGACTTCGAGGAGATCCAAGCAGTCCATTCTAGAGGAGATCAACCCTGGGTGTTCTTTGGAAGGAATGATGCTGAAGCTGAAACTCCAGTACTTTGGCCACCTCATGCAAAGAGTTGACTCATTGGAAAAGACTCTGATGCTGGGGGGCATAGAGGGCAGGAGGAGAAGGGGATGACAGAGGATGAGATGACTGGATGGCATCACCGACTCGATGGAGGTGAGTTTGAGTGAACTCTGGGAGATGGTGATGGACAGGGAGGCCTGGCGTGCTGCAATTCATGGGGTCACAAAGAGTCAGACACAACTGAGTGACTGAACTGAACTGAATCCTTTGTCAGTTGTTTCATTTGCTATTATTTTCTCCCATTCTAAGGGTTGTCTTTTCACCTTGCGTATAGTTCCCTTTGCTGTGCAAAAGCTTATAAGTTTAATCAGGCCCCACTTATTTATTTTTGCTTTTATTTCCGTTATTCGAGGAGGTGGGTCATAGAGGATCTTGCTTTGATTTATGTCATTGAGTGTTCTGCCTATGTTTTCCTCTAACAGTATTACAGTTTCTGGTCTTACATTTAGGTCTTTAATCCATTTTGAGTTTATCTTTGTGTATGATGTTAGGAAGTGTTCTAATTTCATTCTTTTACATGTAGCTGTCCAGTTTTCCCAGCACCATTTATCGAAGAGGCTGTCTTTACCCCATTGTATATTCTTGCCTCCTTTGTCAAAAATAAGGTACCCATAGGTACATAGGTTTATTTCTGGGCTTTCTATCTTGTTCCTTTGGTCTATATTTCTGTTTGTGTGCCAGTACCATACTGTCTGGACGACTGTAGCTTTGTGGTATAACCTGAAGTCAGGAAAGTTGATTCTTCCAGCTCCATTCTTCTTTCTCAAGACTGCTTTGGCTATTTGGGGTCTTTTGTGTTTCCATATGAATTGTGAAATTTTTTGTTCTAGTTCTGTGAAAAATGCCATTGTAATTTGATAAGGATCACATTGAATCTGTAGATTGCATTTGGTAGTATAGTCATTTTCACAATATTGAGTCTTCCTAGCCAGGAGCATGGAATATCTCACCATCTGTTTATGTCGTCTTTGATTTCATCTGTGTCTTATAATTTTCTGTGTACAATTCTTTTATCTCCTTAGGTAAGTTTATTCCTAGATATTTAATTCTTTCTATTGCAGTGGTGAATGGGGTTGATTCCTTAATTTCTCTTTCTGATTTTTCATTGTTAGTATATAGAAATGCAAATGATTTCTGTGTATTGATTTTGTATCCTGCAGCTTTGCTAAAATCATTGATTAGCTGAAGTAATTTTCTGATACTATCTTTAGGGTTTTCTATGTACAGTATCATGTCATCTGCAAACAGTGAGAGCTTTACTTCTTATTTTCTGATCTGGATTCCTTTTATTTCTTTTTCTTCTCTGATTGCTGTAGCTAGGACCTCCAGAACTATGTTGAATAATAGTAGTGAAAGTGGACACTCTTGTCAGACAACACTTATTTTTGATATTACAGCAATGCCTGACACAGAGTATGGCCTCAGTATATATTTATTGTTGCTTAATTGTGGTCCATTGTTTGTTAGGCCCATTACTGCTCAATAATGCTTGTTCACAAACTAAAGAGTCTAAGAAACCCTGAGTTAAGTAAAGGGTCCTGAAACCTTCTTAGAGATAATCAAGCTTTTAGAAGAGTCCACAGCGATGACAACTGAGTCCTGCTTGGGAGGCAGGACTGCCTGGTGGGTAAGCACATGCCTCTGTAGCTAGAGAACTGGCCCTGGTTCTGGCTCTGACACTTGCTAAGTGATCTTGATCAGTTTACTTAATCTGTTTCTAAACTTCAGTCTTTTTCATAATGGAAAAATTGTGACAGTAGCAATATTTTCCTTATAGAGTTGCTGTGAGGATTGAATAAGATCATACTTCAAAGCACTTTGCATGTAACAAGTACTCAGTAAATCAAAAAAATCCTTCCAAATCGATCACAAGCCTTCTATTTCTTGTGAGGTTACAGCTGGATTTTCAGATGAAATGATTTGTTTATGGTGGTATTCTGGGGGCTAGTGATACGTAGATACTGAATGCAAAGTCCGATCTTTTCATTTTTTCCTAGGTGGTTGTTCTGCATGTGAATACATGGATTAAGAGTGGATGTGCCTCTGATTCTCTCCAGGACACTCACAATACGTATCAGTCCTAAGTTTCCATGAGCTGTGGCAATGCTCTGATTAGTTTCTCCCAAAAAAGATTAAGTTCCTAATTTTCTCATTTCTATTACAGTTTTACACCTGCAGTAGAATCCAAGGAAAGAGGAAAGAAAGGCAAAGCAGTTCACTTTGTTGAAATTGATGGTCCAGCTTCAGACAGGTAGCTTAACTACCACCATGGCAGTGTTGCTAATAGCGCCTCTTAGCAGAATGGCTTAAGCCTCTACAAACTCTTAAGAAAATATCACTCCCATCATCTTAAGTTGAAATGCAAATACGCATCAAGGAAAGAACATGCACTATTTCACAATTATGATAGGAGCTAGTCATCCCAATAGAGTATCCTTGTGATAATTTGGCTACAAATGGATTTTCAGCTTCTTATACTTGTAAAAAGAATTGAAAACGATAGATATGCCAAAAACAGATGAGCTAAATGTTCTATTTTGGGTGAAATTGGTATTTTCATTTTATGTCAGGCAGTATGCATTCCTCCTATCCCTAGCACAGTATATACAATGTTTAATAAAATATATTCCAAAATGATCCTATATTAAATGAAACCCACGCATAACACTCAGGGTCTTCTTACTTTATAGTAAATACTTTCTGTGCCTCAGGATAGATTAAATACAACTAAAACCTTTCAAAGTACTACTAAAGGGCTTCCCTGGGGATTCAGTGGTAAAGACCCCACCTGCTGTGCAGGAGATTCGAGTTCCATCCCTGATCCGGGAAGATCCCATATGCTGTGGAGCAACTAGGCCCGTGTGCCACAGCTGTTGAGCCTGCGTTCTAGAGCCTGGGAGCCATATCTGCTGAGCCCATGAGCTGCAACTGCTGAAGCCTGCATGCCCTAGCCTATGGTCCCCAACGAAAGAAGCCATGGCAATGAGAAGCCTGCTCACCGCAACTAGAGAGTAGCCCCTGCTCTGTGCAACCAGAAAACCCCTTGCAGCAACAAGGACCCAGCATAGCCAAAAATTAAAAAAAAAATTTAAAGCACTACTAGAGACTGTCATATCCCCTAACAGGTTGACAGATAAAAGGTTTGCTCTAAGAGACGATAAGTCACCCAGAGGCTTAGAGAAACGAAGTCAGCAGGGCAACGTTACACTGCATGATGCTAAATGTGAGTAACTGTGTCATCATCCTTACATATGTTCCCTGGTGTCAGCCTCTAAGGCAGCAGTTTGTCCCTCTTTCAACTGTCCATCTTCTCTCCCTTCAGTTGTGGCTTTGCTTTTGCTACAAGATACCGAGATGCCGCGTATCTGTTCCTTTACAACGTTTATGAGGTATGTAATGCTTGTGAGACGTTTTAGATCCTTTATCTTTTATTTTGAAGTCATTCCATCTGATAAATGATGAAAAATCTGAGTTTAGCAGAAAGAGCTGGCTCTGTGCTAGCCATCCTCTCAGGATTCTGTTTCAAAGACTGAGACCAAAGGGAGAAAAAGTCAGGTCACAGGAGCCCAAAATAAAGTCAAGGAGTATGGAGAGCATATTGTCAGAGTTCCAATGAGTATGCACTGTGTGTATGTTAGTTAAAGGGTATGCTCACTTTCGGAAGATCAGTGTTCTCCACTAGTTATGTCTGGCAGCCCCAAGTACTCGGTGTGTGACTCTGGCACAGCTTCTTGTCCTTCCTAAGCGTCAGTTTCCTCAGATACAAGTTTGGAAGTCCTGCTGTCGCAGGTGGCTGTTTGTGGAAGGTGCTCCACGTGACAGCTGCACTTGCAACCGCAGGTGGAAAATGGGTATCCTGAACTGTGGGAGCGCCCTCAGATTCCCTCAGCATTCAGTGAAGACCATTTATGGGAAACATCTGAGAGTCTCTGCCTGATGCTTTATTCTATAGCAGGAGCACACTCAGCCAGACTACAGGGCAAGCTTGGGGCACTAGGGTGTCAGCGTCCCAGAAGCAGCCTCCAGTCAGTGACGTGCTGGAGGGAGAGTTGGCAGATAAATAGCCCACCTTCCACCTGTCAGGATAACTCTTGAGTTTTCTACACTGTCTCCCAGAGTCCCCCATGGGACTGAACTACACAGTGATAGTGAACTTGTTAGCACCCCTTTCCTATCTCACCTCTCTGCTCTCTTACTGATGTTTACTCTGATCACTTCCAAGTAAACTACTTACTCTCACATCTGTCTCATGGCACGTTTCTGAGAGAACCCAGCCTAGGACAGGTAATTATTAATATCATGGGAAAAAAAGTCTGCACTGCTCATCTTCATCTTGCTCTCAAGGTATGCTTAAGGAAAGCATGCCACAGTAAACATTTCCATCTGGGGCTAGAAAGGAAGCAGCAAAAATTTTGTAAGAATATTTGGAAAGAAAACAAAGGCTTTTAGTTTTAAAACAAATGACGTAGGACTGTAAATCAATGCAATCTTTTTAGAGAGCAAAACTTATGAAACTTTACAGATTTCTGTAAAGCATTTTCACTTCTAGGAAGTTACTCAAAAATGTGGCTATGAGAATGATTACTGCAGCAATGTCTATATTTTTTAAAAAACCTAAATATCTATCAGTACAGGATTAGTTAAATTATGAGCTACAGAATACTTTATCCAGCTGTTTAAAAAAATGAGAAAAATCTATACATGGTATCATGGAAAGAGGTCCATCCTACACAGATAAGGGACAGAGCAAGTTGCAAAGACTTGTGTATACAGCATTGCCCCGTTTGTTACCAAAAAAATTCAGGCATATATTCATGCATATGTGTGTGTGTTGGTAGGGGAGGACCTCATATGTGATTGTCTGTGCTCTAGAAAGGTTAGGATGGATTCATGCCAAACTCTTAACAGTGGGTACCATTAAGGAGTAGGATGGTGACAAAAGAGCGAGGGGAGAGTCTTTTTACCTCGTACATTTGTGTACATCTTTTAAACAACAAAGTTACCTATAGTATAAAAACTTTTTTAAAATGAAAACTAACTGATAAGCAAAATTGTAATTCAACTGTGACCTCCTAAAAAGTTTTGTTTACAAAAGTCAGATTTCTTATATTTTCAACAGTTATAGTATGTAGAATTTTAAATGTAAACTAGTTGTGTGATGGGTATGCTGACATGTGTGTCTACTTATTCTTGTGTTGTGTGCCCATGTATTTTTTTATGACTAGCTTCATGATTGAAATATGTTGTCATTATTTTAATGACATTATTTTCATTTTAATCTCCTCATAGGAATAAGAATCTTGACAATTTCCTTATGGCATTGTTGTACTACTTATATTATTACTTGGAAAAAATCTCACAGGAAAAGAAACCCAAAAGCTATATGGTGTAAGTAGAATTTTATAGTGCATTTTAAAAAAATTGATTTATTTATTTCTGGCCAAGCCTTGGGGCTTCCAGGATGTTAGTTCCCCACCAGGGATTGAACCCAGGGCCCTGGCAGTGAAAGCACCAGTCCTAACCACTGGACCACAAGGAAATTCCCCATAGTGCACTTTAAAGCTTTATCACTGCCAGTATTAGAACTAACTTTTGTGTAGGCTAAAGAGACGATGGAAATTGAGAAATCTTGGATTATTAAGATAAAATGTTTATTTAATGTTTCTCTTATAAGATAAAAAAATAAAATGTTTATTATTATTAAACATTTTACAGGGAGGAGTTCTCCAGTTTTAACGCTCACTGAATAATTCAGACAGGTATTCTGTTAATGAAATATTCCAAATAATATAGACCAGCAATGCCCAATAGAAGAGTATGCTCAACTTTTGAGAGCTATGTACGTAATTTAAACTTTTCTGATAGCTGTATTTTTAAATTGCAAAAAGATACAGGTGAAATTAATTTTAACAAGGTATTTTATTTAATCCAATGACTCAAAAATATAATCATTCCAACTTGTAGTCAGTGTTAGGAAGTTATTATTAAAATACTTTACTTTTATTTAGCAAGTTTTTGAAATAAGGTCTGTTTTATAATATTCAGAGGAATTGAGGAATAGCTGAGCACTAGCTGCTCAAAGTGCTCAGCAGCTACAGGTGGCTCTCAGCCATATTGAACAATGTGGATATAGATATTATTTCTGTTTTTCATGCTTACAAAGTTCTTGCTAAAGGGTTTGTAAGCATCTAATTAAAAAAAACTAAGAATTAAAAAAGATTAATAGGTATGAGCCAAATGATATTCCACATCACAGAAGGAAACAAGATTTCGTAGGCTACCTATGAAGAATTTAATCACTTTAGGTGGAGGTGGCTCAGAGCTATACAGGGCAAGAATCTGGGAACTCAGTGTCCCAAGCGGAACAATGCCTCTCAGGCATGGTGACCTTTGCAAGCCATGAAACTTTCCCAGTGCCCTCCCCAGTACGCATGGAACCAACCCAATGATTTAGCTCTTAGGAATGCTGGATAAGAGTCATCAGTTTGTTGCTGTGGAATGTTTTCAAAATGCAAAATCCTTGCACATAAACAAGCAGCCTGAGAAACATTTTGTGGACAGATGAATGTATTGGGATAGCAGTTTTCTGAGGAACCAAATAAATAATTCAAACATTGCTACTCCAGTAAAGCCATTATAATATGCAACATCCACCAGAGCAGCCAGAGATCATGAAGTGTTTCTATGGTAGCAGAGGGACTCAAGCCAGCTGTGGGCTCAGAAACTTTGAGAAGTCTTACTGTTTCCAAAGACAAAATTTATTAGACTTTGGTAGCATATTAGCTTTTATTTTGTATGGTGTTTTCAAATTCTGCAGGTTATTGCTACTCAAGCCAGAGACATTGTTTCAGTTCTTAATCTGTAAGAATAGATAACAGAGAAGAAAGGTTTCTTAGTTATTTTTAGAAATGTGCTAAAATTATAGAACCCACTAATATTTGGTTGGGGGTTCCCTGTGGCTCAGCTAATAAAGAATCTGCCTGCAGTGCAGGAGACCTGGGTTCAATCCCTGGGTTGGGAAGATCCTCTGGAGAAGGGAATGGCTGCCCACTCCAGGATTGTTGCCTGAAGAATTCCATGGACAAAGGAGTCTGAGGGCGCTACAGTCCATGGGGTTGCAAAGAATCAGACACAACTGAGCGACTAACACTCACTTTTTTTTCAGTGATATTTGTATATTTTCATAGAAGGAATCAGTTACAGAATGACTGAAAAGTTCAAGCCTTAAAAGTAATGGTTCTGTGGTGTGATTCTAAAAAAGCATAACTTCATTTTCAAGTCTCCATTAGTTGATTGGTTTATTTATTATAATTGAAGCAAATTAAATTGAGATATCTGTGCATAACTTAAAAATTAATTTCAGTCAAAATAATGAGGTCTAACATAGAGATAATAGTAGCACTCACTTTCAGTTATTGTCCAGATTAGATAAGATAATGCATTTTATCCTAATCTAGTGGTTGGCACTTAGAAGGAAAGCCTATAACCTGTGACAGGAGAGCAGGAAGAGATAGAGAAAGATATCAAAGATACACTTTGATGATCTTAGATGAATAAAAGACCTCATTCCCGAAGAAGAAGTCTTATCCCCATTTTACAGATGATGAAGCTAAGGCTCAGAGAGTTTAAATAGCTGGCTGGACGTTACCTGCCAAGTTAGTGGTGGAGCTGAGACTAGAATGCACATCTCTTTAACTCCACAGTCTATGTCTGTGTGGTATGCTCTCATCCCTTACTAGTCAGATTGGCTTTCTGTTGCTAAGGTTATCCATTTGTAATTAGGACTTATAGCTTCTGAACAAAGGTTCAATTATGTATGCAGTTTCAAACATCATACATATTTTCAAGTTGTTACAAGCTTCATAATTATAATTTTTAATGGTAGCATAATGTTCCTTCAAGCCACTATATGTTAGTGACTTATAAATCTGCCTGTTAAGAAGCAATGTAATATAGTGATAACAGCACAGACTTTGGTGCCTGGCTTAAATCCCACAGGAACTCATATGTTAGATCCTTGTCAAGATCTTAAACAGTAACTGGCTGTGTTACTATAGCCTGTATTACTATTCCTATTATCCCTCTATTTTATATATTTTTGGAGTCTCCAGGTTTTCTGATAGACATAAATAATTGCATTGATATCTTCATGTATTACATTTCTCCCCTAACTTTGGATGATTTTTTAAAAAGAAATTTACAGGAGAGATTGTTGGATCAAAACTTAGGACCAATTGTGTGGCACTTGAAATTATTACCAAAATTTTTTCCAGAGGATTATACCTGGGTTTGTTTTAAATGCCAGGCTCTACCCAGGCTTAACGGAACCAAAATCTGAAAGAGCTGGCATTGGGAATTTGGACTTCTAGCAATTACCCCAGGTGAAGTTTTTTACACTTATTAAGACTTAAGAACCATTTGCCCAAACATTTCAAACCATTTCTTTGTTGTTGTTTGGTTTGCTTTGTTTTCAGCAGCAGCAGGAGAGATTAACTATTGGCAGATCTGGTAAAGTAGAGGTGAAGGCTGCAGGTGGTGCTTCTGAAGGAAACAGGGAGGCCGGAAAGAGTGATGGTCATTGGGGTGCTCGTGGGAGAGTATGTGTTGGGTTATATGATATTTGGGCATTTAAAGTTGGAACCCACTTTTATCTATTGCAGAAGCTCATGTTATTCTGATGACTCACAGGCCTTCTCACCATGTGTGATAAAGTTTTGTGCTTGGAGACATCTATATTATCCTTAAAGCCACTCCCTTCCCCCCACAGCTTATCCTCCTGTGGTTAGTCTAGTGGTTAGCAACAGAAGGGGCAGTATGCTGTTCCTGTTGTTTAAAGTGCGTTTCATCTGGTTTAAATCTTTCTGAAAACAAAAGGGCAAGAACAAGATAGTGCCACTTTCAATAGCAATCATTGGAATATATTGTTGGCAATGTTGTTTCCTGCTAGATTGTACTGCGAAGCTTCTAAAGTTAGGCTTCAGACATGCCGTAACCTAAAAACAGATTGTCTTTTAGAAAGTATATTTGCAATTCAATTGGATGGGGCTGTGTTTTACAGGGAAGCAGGGAGGTGATTCTAATTGATGCCAAAGTTCCCAGAACTGAGGGTGGGCAAACGTTGAGCAGTTCAAACATTGAGCCCCCAAACATAGTAGTAACGTCAGAAAACCCTCAAGAAGCTAAGGTGGAGAAAAGTCTCCATGGCTGTTATAGCAAAACAGCAGCAAAGTGGGCTGCTCACTGCCTCAGAAACTAGGATAGGGAATTTGTTAGTTGAGCTGTTCTCAATTAGGACTGTCTGCGTATAAAATTAGGGGTACATCAGTTCAGTTCAGTCACTCTGTCGTGTCTGACCCTTTGCGACCCCATGGACTGCAGCACGCCAGGCCTCCCTGTCCGTCACCAACTCCTGGAGTTTACTCAAACTCCTATCCATTGAGTCCGTGATGCCATCCAACCATCTCATCTTCTGTCGGCCCCTTTTCCTCCTGCCCTCAATCTTTCCCAGCATCAGGATCTTTTCAAATGAGTCAGCTCTTCACATCAGGTGGCCTAAGTATTGGAGTTCAGTCCTTCCAGTGAACACTCAGGAGTACATAGCACAATATATAAAGAATCTTTAAAAAATTAATACTCAGGACTTCCCTAGTGGTACACTGGATAGGAATCCGCCTGTCAATGCAGAGGACACAGGTTTGATCCCTCATCCGGGAAGATCGCTCAGGCTGCAGAGCAACTAAGCCCATGAGCCACAACTACTGAGCCCACGCTGTAGAGCCTGTGCCCCGCAACAAGAGAAGCCACTGCAATGGAAGAGTAACCCTCTGCAACTAGAGAAAGCCCGTGTTCAGCACCGAAAACTCGGTGCAACCAAAAATAAATAAATTAATAATATTCGGCATAAATTGAGATGCTGATTACAATGATAAATGTCAAAGGACTTGGAGGACCTTCCTCTGCCGCAGCTCAAGTAAAAAAAAAAAAAGAAATGATAAGTGAGATGTGTTACTCACTTCTGTTTCGAAATAGTTTATACTTCTGACTTTTCACTAGTTGATAAAGACATTTACCAAATTAATCCAAATTATTGTTTTTCTTTTCAGGGGCCTTGTAGAGAAAAAAGAAATGGAAGTGATTATCAGTAAGTTAGAAGCAGCACAGAAATACTTGGCACAGAAGTACTGTGTCCTCGTCCTGGGCTTGGGAATGCCTGATAAGCATCACATGAGCTGCGGAAAGTAAGCACTCATTTAGATCTTCACTTGTGTGTATATCCACATCCTTACGACCCTTAACTTTGACTTTGGGTACCCTTGAGAAAGACTTATTGTTTGTTGTACAGAATAAGTGGGCTCAACTGAGACTGTCCCAAACTCATGTGATGTAGTATTCAAGAGAGCCAAGTGAGTCTAGGAAGAATCTCAGCTGATTTTTTTTTCTTTCTTTCAATTAAAGTTGATTTACAATGCTGTGTTAGTTTCAGGTGTGACAGATATTTTAACAGCCTGCTACCACTTGGGTTTAAAATGTCTTTCAGATTGAATAGGATTGAAACATACATTACCATATGTAAAATAGATAGCTAGTAGGAAGTTGCAGTATACACAGGGAGCTCAACCTGGCGCTCTGATGACCTAGAGGGGTGGGATGAGCAGGGACAAGTGTTCAAGAGAGAGGGGACATATGTATACTTACTGCTGATTCACAATGTTGTATGGCAGAAACCCAACACAATATTATCAAGCAGTTATCTTCCAAATAAAAATTAAAGTAAGAACAGTTAAAAAAAAAATTCTCTCAAATTATATCAGCTCGATGAAATCTTGCTTTCCTGTTGTCAGACAAAGGCTGCTTGGCTGTGTTGGGTGAGAAGCCGAATGCTGGGCCAGTGTTGAAGGGGTATTGGGTGTGTCCTCTGCCCTTATGCTGCTTGCCTTTCAGAAACAGTTGTGGGTATGAGTAAGCTAGGAGTAGTAAAATGACCCCATTTGTGGAAGGATATTTTTTACCTTAGGATGACAGTTTATAATAACTAATATAATTAAAAATTTAAACTGTCGTATCACAGGAAAGTTTGGGATCACAGGAGAGAAAATTCCAATCCTTAACCCAAAATCTCCCTCTCTGATTTCACAACGTTACCAACATTCACAACATCACAACAGTACTAATTTCACAACAGGCTCAAGACCCGTCTCTGGTCATGGCCAGACTTTAAAAATTTTTTTAAACTTTATTGGCAAAGAACCTGATACATAATTTCTGTTTCCGTACATTCCCCCACATTTTTCAAAATACCAATATTTGTATTGTATATACTTTTTTGTGTTCCACGTTTTTTTTTCTATGAACCTTATTCTAGTATTCTGCTTATATAATCTCACCTGCTACTTTGAATAGCAACTGTGGTTATTCTGTCATATAATGTACCAGTTTGCTTAACCTTTCCTCTTGTGCACACTTGTGTAGTTTCAGTTTTTATGCTTACTGTTTTTACATTGAATATCTTTATATAAGTAACTTTGTTCATTTGCGCTGTTTTGTTGTTGTTGTTATCAGTCACTGAGTCATGTCTGACTCTTTGCCACCTCATGGATGTAGCACTCCATGTTTCTCTGTCCTCCACTATCTCCCAGAGTTTGCTCAAATTCATGTCCGTTGAGTCGGTGATGCCATCTAACCATCTCATTCTCTCCTGCCCCCTTCTCCTTTTGCCTTCAATCTTTCCCAGCATCAAGATCTTTTCCAATGAGTCAGCTCTTCGCATCAGGTGGTCAAAGTATTGTAGCTTCAGCTTCAGCAACAGTCCTTCCAAGGAATATTCAGGGTTGATTTTTTAGGATTGACTAGTTTGATCGCCTTGCTCTCCAAGGGACCCTCCAAAGTGTTCTCCAGCACCACAGTTGAAAAACATCAGTTCTTCGGCACTCAGCTTTTTTTATGGTCCAACTCTTACATCAGTACATGACTACTAGAAAAACCATAGCTTTGACTATGCGGACCTTTGTCAGCAAAGTGATTTCTCTGCTTTTTAATATACTGTCTAGATTTATCAAGAATAAGGTAGCTAGGCCAAAGCAGAAACTCAGTTGTGGCCGTGTCTGGTGGTGAAAGTAAAGTCCAATGCTGTAAAGAACAATATTCCATAGGAACTGGAACTGGAGTTGAAAGGGAAAATGTAACAAATCTAGACAGCTCCCTAGTGTCTTTTCCTCTTCTTAAAAGGACACTAATACCATTATGGGGCCGCATCCTCTTGACCTCATCTAAACTCGGTTATCTCCCAAAGGCCCCATCTCCAATTATCATCACTTTGGAGGGGTTTTAAGGGCTTCAACATATGAATTACAGTGGGGGAAAGACGCATTCTGTCTATGACAAGGTTAAAAAAACACATACTCTAAAAAACATTTTTAAGTACATTTTTATTACATTGTATTTTTTTATACAAACTTTTAAAAGAACTCATGTTTATAAGTGATTGCCTCAGTACATTTCCTGGAAATGTTGGTCTTTCTGCCATTGTGGGCAATGTCACCTGCTTTGGAGAATAATCAGTTTTTTAGCTCACTACCCTCATTCACATAACAAAGTTTATATAGGCCAAATTGCTGAACAATGAATATTGAGTAAAACAGATTATAACGTGACTTTACCAGAAAAAGTTGTTAATTGGACATGGGAGTTGATTGTATCCTTGCATGAAGTTTCTATTGCTCTTTTTGGTTGTTTTTATTTAGAGAAGATAAGGACAATGTTTTTGCCAGTTATGAGTTATGACCTGATTTTAACATATCATTCTTTTAACTTCTTCCTGCTGTGAAGAAGCTTCTATTCTTCTGTGTATTTCCTGACTTTTCTTTCTAATGTGTGCATACTTAATGTTGGACTAGACACCTTCTACTGTTTATCTCTGGAGATAAAGATGTCAGTAGAACCAGTAATTTAGCGGCTGTTAATTTAGTGCTTTCATGATTCTTGAGAAGTAGGAGGACATGTCTTTCTGTTCTAAATACTGCTGTGAAATCCTGATATTACAAAATCTTCAGCAAAATTTTGATGAACTTGTTGAGTAAAACCGCTCTGTGTTTTCCGGGATAAGTAAGAAAACCCCCAAATGGCACAAACCCATAGAACTGGATCTGATCTTTGGTTATGGCCAATTCTGGCTCCAACCCCACCTCTACCCTGGAAGGTATGCCCTCCTCCTCTGCTGTCAGTGCAGCTGTCCCCTGACCGGTGACCAAAGAGACTGGCGGTGGGGATGGGAATGGGGACAAAGGGGTTTCTTTGAAGCTCAGGTGCTTAAGTCATCTTTAAGTCCTTCTCCCCAACCCTTACCTTCAGTCACTTGCACCAAGGCCTCTTTTCCCTCCCGCAAGCACATGCCTTTGAAATTTCTCTTCCCTTGTACAGAGCAGGCCTCGACCATCTTTTAAACCTAAGGCAGAAGAGGGCCTAGTGGGAACACAGTTTTTTTTTTCTCTCCCCAGCCCAGAACCCCATATGTCTGGCTCTAGGCTTTATACCCCTTCAGGAATGACTGAAAATATGATTTGGTTTAGAGCTAAGAGTCTCATTTAGCAGGAAGGAAAAAGAAACCATATAACAGACCACGACAGCCTCTGAGTTTACCAACAGCCTGGCTTCCCCCTCTTTCCTTTGGATTCCACCCTCACAGGCGAGTGTAAGGCCTCTTTGTTGACCAGTGTGGCAGCCACTTACCGCCTGCGGCTACTGAGTGCTTGGAATGTGGCTGATCCACATTAGTACTGCTGTAAGTGTGAGATATGCACTGTACAAAAAGTTTAAAAGTGAATAAAATAGCTCACTGATAATTTACAATATTGATTACATATTGAAATGATAATATTTGGGGGTAAAATAAATATATGATTAAAATTAATATCACCTGTTTCTTTTTACTGTGGCTCCTAGAAGGTTTTAAGTCACATTTGTGGGTTGTATATTTCTGCTGGATTACGCTCTTATCAACCTGTGTCTGTTTTGTTTCTGATCCTTTTTGCATCCAATAGCCATAACCGCTGTTTGAGAATTTTTTTCTTTATTTTAAACTCAGTCTCTAGTTCTTTATTTCCATTCCTACTAATGCCTTGTGTTACCTCTTCACCACCATTCCCCTCTCCTCACCTCCCTAACATACACTTTACCAGATATATTTGGAAGAATACATTTCCTCGTTGGCTTGTTTATCCTGAATTTATACTGATTGTGTATATCTTGAATTTCTATTAATTTATTTAGCTTTTTTTATGAGTCCCACTTTATTTTTTTAATAAAGTGTAGTTAATTTACAATGTTGTGTTAATTTCTGCTGTACAAAGTGATTTAGTCACATAAACATCATTTTTCATGTTCTTTTCCATTATGATTTATCACAGGATATATTGATTAACCAAACACTAGGGCTTTTGATCTGGGTAACCTGGGAAGTTGAAGAAAAAGACATTGGCACTCATTCACAGTGCCTTTTTGATAGCATTTATGTGAGTAAATAGTTATGAGACCATTGGTAATAATCTGCAAAGAGGCCTTTTGAAGATAAAGGATTGCCTAGATCACTGAAATATTGAACTTCCCTTTCAAAGAAGGGATTTAAAAAAAAATAATTTTAAATAATTTTTTTTTAAAATTATTTTTAAAATAATTTGTTTTATTTCAGGGGAAAAATATCAGATACACAAAAAGACTGGAAATTCTTTGAGGTGAGTCACTTACCTTTGGGGACTCTGCTCTTTGACATGAAACATGAAGTATAGCAATAACCAATAGTTATTTTTCAGGCACATATATTTAGTAAATATCTTCTAGAAAGGATACTAATAAGCTGTGTGCCATTCCTTAAATCTTTGGTCTGATTTTCCTCCTGCAAAAGTGAGGACGTGTATAAGTTCCCACAGCTCTGCAGGCATGTGGAGAGAGTGGCTCATCTTGGTTTGCATCTCCTTAGCAGTGTTCCATAGAAGGAGTTTCCCATGTCATTTTTCATGTCATAGCTGTGGACTGTGATTCTTGTCTGTGTCTGTCGTAGTCCTTTTATACATTCTGCACATACGTAGCCTGGATTGTCTTCCGACGTCAACACTTCACAGAGATTGAGGAAGAAATAGGAAGGCTCTTTCGTTCCAACATGTTCAACATTCCTCGAAGGAAGCGTGAGGATGAAGAGTCAGGAGGGGAAAAGAAGCGCATGACTTTCGTACAATTCAGGTATGACCTTTTGACTCTCCTAAGTTCAAGGACGTTGCTAGGAAACAGGATCATGTGACCTGAATGTCATCCCTGCTTCTCCCTGCCAGGAGAATGATGGCAAAACGCCCAGCGATTAAAAAAGCCATTAACATGCGCTCTCCAGTCATGTCCACTCTGCTGCCCTCTCTCAGAGAGAAAGCTCAGAATGTCTCTGAGAAAAAGTACCGCCAAATAGGTGCGAAATTCCCAGCCCAGATGCAAGAGCCCAGGGAAACTCTGGACTCTTTGCACATGCCAATGTAAGTGGCCCCAGGGGAGAGGAAGGAGAGACGGAGTGTTGTGTGTCACTTCCTAGTTGGGACCCAGGAGGGGCAGGGGCTCAGACATAGTGCTTCTGCCAGAAAGTTGAACAAAGGTGGAAACACACTCTTCCTACCATCCCTGGCTCCTGTCCATCTGTTTTCTTTCCAGATCAGCTCTTGGTGTACGCATGTAGGCTAGAAAAAAACTAGAAAGTTATACTAGACTTCAGACAGTTTTAATTTGGTGAAGTAAATAGCAGACTTTGTAAGACTGAGGTTTTCCCATTAGAAGAATAATCTTTGGGAAATGTATGAAATCTTGCTAGGTGTCAAGTTTTTGGACCCATATTTAAGACTACAGTGGTGATTCATAGAAATAGGGAAAGCTTAAAAAAAAAATAGGTGCATAAATCTGTGTGTGTGTGTGTGTGTGTGTTTATCAGTCTTAGCTTTATACACATACAAAGCACAGCCATATGCCTTAGTCTTTGACCTCAGCAAAGATTCATCTATACCAATAATTCTTTCTACAGAGTTGGCATCTTGGGGGAGCCTCGATGTCAGTTCAACCCCCATACCCTTATCCCCCTTGATCCAGAAGAAAGCATGAAGTCTGGAAAACTGTCTTCCCTGATAGAAAGAAATAACATGAGGATTCAGGATACACTGGACTTAGTCATGAGAACACTGTCCTCTCAAACAACATTCCCTAAATAATCTATACATTCCACTTCTGTAGTTAATTCCTATATTTGAAGTAAACTACTTTGACTTAATCACTTTATATAAGACTAGTGTTTATTATTAAACTTTAAAGCTTATCCAAATTATTTTTGCTAAAAGTTCAACAGTAGACTAAAGAATTCTAGGAAGCTTTTGAAAAGCTCATTTTCCTATATTTAATAATTTGCTTTGTTAATTATTTACTTCCTTGGCTTTACATGACTGTTTAGAGTAATGTATTAGGACATTTGACTTTTTATACTGCTCAATGAACAATGCAAAGAAGTAGAAGAAAACAATAAAATGGGAAAGACTAGAGATCTCTTTAAGAAAATTGGAGATATCAAAGGAACATTTCATGCAAGGATGGGCATGATAGAGGACAAGGATGGGCATGATAAAGGATGAAAATGGTAAAGACTTAACAGAGGTAGAAGAGGTTAAGAAGAGAGGGCAAAGATATACAGAAGAACTGTACAAAAAAGGTATTGATGACCCAGATAACCATGATGGGGTGGTCACTTACCTAGAGCCAGACATCCTGGTGTATGAAGTCAAGTGGGCCTTAGGAAGCATTACTACCAATAAAGCTAGTGGAAGTGATGGAATTCCAGCTGAGCTATTTAGAATACTAAAAGATGATGCTGTTAAAGTGCTGCACTCAATATGTCAGCAAATTTAGAAAACTCACCAGTGGCCGCAGGACTGGAAAATGCCGGTTTTCTTCCTAATTCTAAAGAAGGGCAGTGTTAAAAAATGTTCAAAAGTGAAAGTCACTTAGTCATGTCCGACTCTTTGTGACCCTGTGGACTATAGCCTGCCAGGCTCCCCGTCCCAGGAGTTCTCCAGGCAAGAATGCTGGAGTGACTTGCCATTCCCTTCTACAGGGGATCTTCCCAACCTGGGGACCGAACCTGGGTCTCCTACATTGGAGGTAGATTCTTTACCATCTGAGACACCAAACCACCATACAACTGGGCTCACATCCTATGCTAGTAAAGTGAAAGAAAGTGAAAGTCGCTCAGTCGTGTCCAACTCTTTGCCACCCCAATGAACTGTACAGTATATGGAATTCTCCAGGCCAGAATACTGGAATGGGTAGCCTTTCCCTTCTCCAGGGAATCTTCCCAACCCAGGGATTGAACCCAGGTCTCCTGCATTGCAGGTGGATTCTTTACCAGCTGAGCCAACAAGGGAAGTCCAAGAATACTGGAGTGGGTAGCCTATCGCTTCTCCAGGGGATCTTCCCAATCCAGGAATTGAACTGGGGTCTCCTACATTACTGGTGGGTTCTTTACCAACTGAGCTACCAGGGAAGCCCCATGCTGGTAAGGTTATGTTCAACATCCTTCAAGCTAGACTTCAGCAGTACTTGAATGGAGAACTTCCAAATGTATAAGCTGGGTTTAGAAAAGGCAAAGGAACCAGAGATCAAATAGCCAATATTCACTGAATCATAGAGAATTCCCCAAAAACATTTACTTCTGTTCTATTGACTGCATGAAAGCCTTTGACTGTATGTATCACAACAGAGTGTGGAAGGTTCTTAAAGAGAAGGAATACCAGATCATTCTTACCTGGCTCCTGAGAAACCTGTATGTGGGTCAAGAAGCAACAGTTAGAACCTTACATGGAACAACTGACTGGTTCAAAATTAGGAAAGGAGTATGACAAGGCTATATATTATCACTCTGTTTATTTAACTTATATGCCAAGTACATCATGCAAAATGCTGGGCTGGATGAGTTACAAGCTGGAATCAAGATTGCTGCGAGAAATATCAACAACCTCAAATAAGCAGATGATACCACTCTAATGGCAGAAAGTGAGGGGAACTGAAGAGCCTTTTGATGAGGGTAAAAGAGGAGAGTGGAAAAGCTGACTTAAAACTCAACATTAAAAATATGTAGATCATGGCATCTGGTCCCATCACTTCATGGCATGTAGAGGGGAAAGAGTGGAAATAGTGACAGACTTTTTTCTTCTTGGGCTCCAAAATCGCAGGCTGGTGACTGCAGCCCTGAAATTAGAAGACCCTTGCTTCTTGGAAAGAAGGCTATGACAAACCTAGATAGCATATTAAAAAGCAAAGGAAAAGAAAGAGCAAAGACATCACTTTGTCAACAAAGGTCCATATAGTCAAAGCTATGGTGTTTTTAGTAGTTATGTAAGGATGTAAGACTCTGATGCTGGGAGGAATTGGGGGCAGGAGGAAAAGGGGACGACAGAGGATGAGATGGCTGGATGGCATCACCGACTCGATGGACGTGAGTTTGAGTGAACTCTGGGAGTTGGTGATGGACAGGGAGGCCTGGCGTGCTGCGATTCATGGGGTCGCAAAGAGTTGGACACGACTGAGCGACTGAACTGAAGGATATAAGAGTTGGATCATAAAGAAGGCTGAGCACCTTAAAAGAATTGATGCTGTTGAACTGATGCTGGAGAAGGCTCTTGAGAGTCCTTTGGACAGAAAGGAGCTCAAACCAGTGAATCCTAAAGAAAATCAACCCCGAATATTCATTGGAAGGACCAATGCAGAAGCTCCAGTACTTTGACCACCTGATGCCAAGAGCCGATTCACTGGAAAAGTCCCTGATTCTGGGAAAGATTGAAGATAAAAGTAGAAGAGGGAGGCAGAGGATGAGATGCTTGGATACCATCACTGATGCAATGGACATGAACTTGAGTGAACTCTGGGAGATGGTGAGGGACAGGCAGGCCTGATGTGCTGCAGTCACAAAGAGTAAGACACAATTTAGGAAATGAACAACAATTAGGACGTTTAGCCAGTGTTCTAGTGGACTAGTGAAGAAACATTCTGTTTCTTCATTTTTGAGTTCCTTTTTGTTTTATGAGAGAGAGTAATTGGTACATCTGAAAACAATATATCATAAAAAGGCAAAATAAAATATTTTTAACATTAAATCTCTTTCTATGGCTATATTATTATTGGCATTGGGATATAAAGTACATCTGACTCATTTAAAGGCCTTTTAGCATGTACATTTCATTCATTTTTTTCATTTGTTTATTTAACAAAACTTATGTTTCAAGCCCCTGCTCCATCCACAGCCTTGTGCTGGCTTATGTAAGGAAAAAAGATCATCGAGACAGAGACCATATCCTCTGGTCTGGGTAGTAAAGAGGATTAGTAAAACCCATGCCTGCTAGTGATACAACATTGAATGAGTTAGAGACCTTTAAAGAGAAATCCAGGTGCCCTTTGAGGACAGATCAGTAGAGCCCTCACTTCCAGGGGAATTGGGCTTCCCTCATAGCTTAGTTGGTAAAGAATCCACCTGCAATGCAGGAGACCTGGTTTTGGTCCCTGGGTTGGGAATATCCCCTGGAGATGGGAAAGGCTACCCACTCTGGTATTCTGGCCTGGAGAATTCCATGGACTGTATAGTCCATGGGGTGGCAAAGAGTAGGACACAACTGAGTGACTTTCACTGTCAGTTTTCACTTTTCCAGAGGAATCAGGAGCGTTCAGATTTTGAAATTGGTGTTGCAGGGACGGGGTGGCACTAAACAGGAGCCTCCTGTCAGAAAAAAAGACAGTGTGCAAAGGCACAGAGATGAAAAGGTATGTCCTGTGACCAAGGATGGCAAGAGTCATGGGTGTACAGGGGGGAGGGTGTGTGAGGCGGAGAGGAGGAAGAGTGGACTGCAAAGGGGAGCTGAGCCCTGCGTGCCTTTGCAGGGAGCCAGAGGAAGCTGTGTTTTGACCGCTGATTGTATACAGTATTATCCTTTAAAAAGTCCTGTAGGAGTTTCACCAACTAAAACAACTGGTGAATTTACCTTCCTGTGGCCGCGGGTTTATCCTCAAATTTCAAAAGTCCTCCTTTTTGCATTTAGCTAAAGGTTCCCCAGGTTTAATATCAAGAGCAGAGGAACAGCAGCTCCAGCCTGTTGATCGTGTTGGGGGGGGGCATCTTCTGTGCAACACACAGCCTGGCTTCACTGTCATCCCTTATGTTCCAGATCAGCTCCAGTTACTCCTGTTAAAATTGCAACGTTTTTCTCAAATAAGGATCCTGGGGCAGGGGAAAGGCGGGGAGCAAAGAAAAAAATCCTGAACTAACCCCTGTGGAATTTTTTATTTACACAGAGAATTTGGTTATAATGCACTGTGTCATAACAAATTTTTACCTGGAACATGTTGACATGGTTTTATTTTTATGGGTTTTTTTTTTATTTTAAAAAGTAAATCCTGGAAATTTTGAGACTTTTATAACTGTCTTACTAAGGCACTGGGCTTTTTTTTTTTTCCTCCTGCCTTCTTTCTGACCTGTGAGGCTTTATTGTCCTTCATTTATTAATTCCTTCCATTTTTTATTCTGTTTTTTCATTCACTCTGTGCTAGGTACCATGTTTGGTGCTGGGAATTCAGTATAGAAATGATATAGCCAGTTCTGACTTGGAATTGACAGTCTTGGGGAAGAAAGACAGGGATCGAATATTCAGATAACTGATTGCAGTGGTGGGGAATGCTGCAAAAGAGAGGTCATCTGGTTCCAGCACGACTCAAGTGGTTGTTGGCAGGACTGAGTTCCTGGCATGCTGTTGGCCCGAGGCCTTCCTTGGTCCTTTTCCATGAAAGTCCCTCCAAAAGAAGCTTACAACATGCCAGCTGACTTTATCATTGTGAACAAGTGAGAGAATACGTGCAAGCAAAAGAGTGAAGTTGGGTCCCCACTTTACACTGTATGTAAAATTTAACTCAAGTAAACCGTAAGCCTAAATATAAGGGCTAATATTAGAGAACTCTTAAAAGGTAGGAGTAATTTTCCTGATCTTGGGCTAGGTAATGGCTTCTTAAATATGAATAATATCAAAAGCATAAGCAGCCAGAGGAAAATTGATCAATTGGACTTCATCAAAATTAATAACTTTTGTGCTTCAGAGAACATTAAGAAAATTAGGGGGATTTCCCTGTTGGTCTGGTGGCTAAGACTCAGCACTCTCAGTGCAAAGGACCTGGGTTCAATCCCTGCTTGGGAAACTAGATCCCACACACTCCTACTAAGGCCCAGTGAAGCCAAATAAAAATAATAAAATAGAAAATTAGGGTAATGATTGTACCACAATTTCTGAATATACTAAGAAAATGGAATTACACATTTTAATGATGAATTCATGGCATGTGAATTATATTTTTAAAAAGCTGTTAGTAATATATAATTCAATATATACATTGTTTGTTTTATCAATAAAGCTGTTATAGAGAAAAATGTGAAAACACAATCCACAGAATGGGAGGAGATATTTGCAACTCCTATATATGATAAGGGTCTAGTATTAAGAATACATAATAAACTCTTATAATTTGACAATAAAAAGTTCAATTTAAAAATTGGCAAAAAGTTTGAATAGAGATTACTCCAGAGAAGATGTACAAGTGGCTACTAAGCACATGAGAAAGCACTCCACATTTTTAGTTGTTAAACTGACAGTGAAATCTTACTTGACACCCACTAGGATAGCTATGAGCAAAAAGCTAGAGAAAAACAAGTGTTGATAAGGATGTGGAGAAATCAGAATCTTTACAGCATTCCTGATGGGAATGTAAAGTGTTGCAACCACTTAAGAAAACTGTCAGTTCGTCAAAAAGTTAAGCATATACCATGTGACCTAGCATTCCACTCTTAGGTATATACCCAAGAGAATTGAAAACATATGTTTACATCAAAACTGGCCCACAGATATTCAAAGAAGCGTCATTCACAATGGACAAAGAAGTGGAACAAACCAAATGATCAACAACTAGTGAATGAATAAACAAAATATGTATATCCATGCAGACCCCATAGACAGCAGCCCACCAGGCTCCCCCATCCCTTGGATTCTCCAGGGAAGAACACTAGAGTGGGTTGCCATTTCCTTCTCCAGTGCATGAAAGTGAAAAGTGAAAGGGAGATCGCTCAGTCATGTCCGACTCTTCACAACCCCATGGACCGCAGCCTACCAGGCTCCTCTGTCCATGGGATTTTCCAGGCAAGAGTACTGGAGTGGGGTGCCATTGCCTTCTCCGAATGAAATATTATATAGTCATAAAAAGGAAAGCTACAAAATGAATGAAGCTTGAAAACATCACACCAAGTGAAAGAAGCCAGACAGAAAAGGCAACATATTCTGTGATTATAAAGGTATGAAATGTCCAGAATAGGGAAATCCATAAAGACAAGGTAGATTAGTGGTTGCCAGACACTAAGGAGAGGAGGGAATGGGGAGTGACTGCTAGCAGGGTTTCTTTTGGGGTGATTGTAAATGTCTGGGAATTAGATAATGCTAATTTTACACAACTTTGTCAATAGACCATCCCTGATAAAAGAGTTAATTTTATGGTATGTGAATTATATCCTAATTAAAACAAGGAAAGTCTGAGAAATTGCTACGTGGTGACTAAATCTAATCTAGTATCCTGGATAGGAACCTGAAACAAACATCAAAAAAGGATATTATGCAGAATCTAAGGAAATCCTAATGAAATATGGATTATAGTTCATTATAATGTAGCCGTATTGGTTCCTTAATGTACCATGGACTTTTCTGGTGGCTTAGTGGTAAAGAATCCGCCTGCCAATGCAGGAGATGTGGGTTCCATCCCTGGGTCAGGAAGATCACCTGGAGAAGGAAATGGCAATCCAACCTAGTATTCTTGCCTGGGAAGTCCCATGGACAGAGGAGTCTGGTGCTCTACAGTCCATGGGGTTGCAAAATAGTTGGACACAACTTAGCGACCAAGCAACAGTAATAACGAATGTACCATACTAATATAAGATGTTAATAATCAGAAACTGGATGTAGAGATACAGGAATTCTCTATATATCTTTGCTACTTTCCTTTAAAACTCTTCTAAAATTTAAAAACTGTTTTAAAAAAGCGTTCAGCAGATACTTATGTCAAACCTGACATGTGGGCATAGAGCTGGACCACATATGGTCTTTATTCAGGTTGCTTTCTGGACAAAAGTGGAAGGATAAGATAAGCACATGTACAGAATGGAGTCTAGAAGTCAGAAATCAAGAAACACAATGCAATAGGTCTTAAAGGAGAGAGCCTTTTAGGTCAGGAGATTGGGAGATGAGCATAGAGCATTGGTCTTGGAGCACATCTTCCAAGACACCTGGAAGATGAGAGGGGTCTGGATAGGCAGAGAAGGGGTGGGAGTATCAGGGGGTATTTCCTGGGATTCTAACAGGGTTCAGACCCGAAAACCAGGTGGCAATGGGGCCTTGTGCAGTTAAGCTGGGCTGTGGGCTTGGTTAGGGAAGCAGTGAAGACTTCTTCATGTAGGAAAAATCATGTTATTTCTTAACCTTTTCCAAGGGCTCCGAAATGTTTTCTATTCAGTCTTTGTTCTCAGGCTGACCCCTGCAGGCTCCTGTAACATTTGAACCGTCACCGTCTTCTAGGATTCAGCCTGGCCAACCATGTCAGCATTTCCATCCTTACCTCTGTTTTGAGCTTCAGTTCCATCATAGATACAAATCACCCTACTTAGAACTTGGCATATGGCATTCTGGTCTCTAGCTAATTTTTTTATTTTTATTTTTTTTATTTTTTTGCTGCTGCACTGCAAGGCTTACAGGATCTCAGTTCCCTGACCAGGGATTGAACCTGGGCCCAGAATCCTAATCACTAGGCCACCTGGGTGTGCGTGCTAAGTTGCTCAGTTGGGTCCGACTCTTTGCAACCCCATGGATTGTAGCCTGCCAGGCTCCTCTGTCCATAGTTTCTCCAGGCAAGAATACTGGAGTGGGTTGCTGTGCCCTCCTCCAGGGAATCTTCCTGACCCAGAGATCAAACCCGTGTCTCTTACATCTCCTGCATTGGCAGACGAGTTCTTTATCACTAATGCCAACAGAGAACTCTAGCTAATTTTTTTACCAAGAAAGAAAAATAAATATGCCTCTTCCAGGACCATTGCCCTTCAGCTCTCCTCCCTCTGAGCAAGTTTCAGGTTGCAGAAAGCAAGCGGTTTCAGGGTGAAGTGTGCCCTTGTGTTTGAAGGGTGTCTCCAGAGCAGTCTGTGTCTGGCAGCGGGTTTGCTGTTCTCTGCCTAGAGTTTCTGTCTGTGGGGCAGTGCCTGAGGCAGTCTAGGTGGGTGAGCCATGCCAAGTGGCTTGATGTCCTGTACCACTTGCTTTGTACCTTGACCCTTCTCATCCTCTTTGTACAGAATGGTTTGATCTCATTTCCTTTACTTCTCCTGTCTCTAACCCAGAGGCCTGAGCAGAGCAATAGGAGAATGCCCTGGGGCCCAAGAGCTCAGGTCACACTGAAACCTGGCACAAAGATGGCCACCCACACCTAGGACCTTTGCAGGGAACAACTGTCCCACCCCAGCTGGCCAGTGTCAGAACACTGGAGCTATTTAGAGTCAAAGTCTATTTGTAGTTGCCCCATATCAACCTGTACTTCTTCTAGGAATGGTTTTTAATGCTACCACCTGCCTAATTTACACAATTAATCCTTGTTCAGGACAAAAAAAAAGAACCTTAGAAAACACAAAGAAAAAAAATGCCCATAATCTCATCACTCAGGATAACTCATCATTAATGTTTAGGTAAACCTCCTTTCAATCATTTATGTGCATATATGTACAAACGAAAATGAGGTCATGCTGTGTACCCTTGTCTGCAACCTCCCTCCTACACAAAGTGATACATCTGGAACATTCTCCTGTGTCAGCCAGTACCCATCTAAAACATTTTAATTATTTACTTTTAAAATATTCTATTGTTTTGGTTGCACTGGGTCTTAGTTGCAGCATGTGGAACCTAGTTCCCTGACCAGGAATTGAGCCACCAGGGAAGTCCCCTTAAAACATGATTTTAATTACCCTGTGGTATTCTGTGGTAGGGCTTCCCTGGTGGCTCAGTGGTAAAGAATCTGCATGCCAATCCAGAAGATGTGGGTTCGATCCCTGGGCTAGGAAGATTCCTTGGAGAAGGCAATAGCAACCCACTCCAGTATTCTTGCCTGGAAAATCTCATGGACAGAGGAGCCTGGCTGGCTACAGTCCATGGGGTGGAAAAAGAGTTGGACACAACTTCGTGGCTAAACAAAAATGATCTATGATATGAATAGGTCACTGTGTCCTTGCCCCTCCCCTACTTTCTTGTACACATACTGCTTTTTTCCTTAGGATAAAGGTCTGCTAATGACATTGCTGCCTCAAATATCACACACCTTCTCTAGACCTTATGATTGCCAAATTTCCTCCCCAAGGCCATCCCTAAAGCATGCTACTTCCGTCTGCGTATGAAAATACTCACCCCTCACCTGGGCATTACCACTCCTTTGAGTCCTTGCCAATTCTTTGGTAGTGAAAAATGGAATCATATGTTTGTTCTACTTTACATTTTTCATTACTTCTTGGAAGGAAAGTTATGACCAACCTAGATAGCATATTAAAAAGCAGAGACATTACTTTGCCAACAAAGGTCTGTCTAGTCAAGGCTATGGTTTTTCCAGTGGTCATGTATGTATGTGAGAGTTGGACTATAAAGAAAGCTGAGTGCAGAAGAATTGATGCTTTTGAAGTGTGGTGTTGGAGAAGACTCTTGAGAGTCCCCTGGGCTGCAAGGAGATCCAACCAGTCCATCCTAAAGGAGATCAGTCCTGGGTGTTCATTGGAAGGACTGTTGCTGAAGCTGAAACTCCAATACTTTGGCCACCTCATGTGAAGAGTTGACTCATTTGAAAAGACCCTGATGCTGGGAGGGATTGAGGGCAAGAGGAGAAGGGGACAACAGAGGATGAGATGGCTGGATGGCATCACCGACTTGATGGACATGAGTTTAGGTGAACTCTGGGAGTTGGTGATGGACAGGGAGGCCTGGTGTGCTGCGATTCATGGGGTCGCAAAGAGTCGGACACAACTGAGCGACTGAACTGAATTGAAGGATGAATAGTTCTTCATACTGGTCATTTGTGCGTCCCCTTTTCTGATTTATCACAGAAATAATTTGATGTATGAATTTCTTGGAGTAAACGCATTGCCCAACCCAAGGAATTATGTTCTAGTATCAGATAATAAAAATAACAGTACCTTATCATAAATTCTAGGTCAAGGTGAATGGTCTCTAGGTGTTTGTTCTTAGTTGATAAAATCTATTTGTCCATCTTCTGACTCAGAATCTCAGAATGCTTTGCAGATCCCAGTTAAACCTGTTGAAACACTTTTTTAGGTACTTATGATAGGAGTTCCATCTGTCTCAGTAACTTCTGACCCACCAGCCTGGTATGCCGCTGTGCTGTGTGGGTGCAGTTGTGCCCAACTCTGACCCCATGCTCCTCTGTCCATGGGATTTCCCAGGCAAGAATACTGGAGCAAGTTCCCATTTCCTTCTACAGGGGATCTATCGCACCCAAGATGGAACCCACATCTCCTGTGTCGGCAGGCAGATTCTTTACCACTGAGTCCCCTGGGAAGCTCCCCAGGCTGGTAGTGGTAGGAGAAAAACAATATGAACACAAGAACCTGATCATTAACCTATTAATATCCTTTGCTTATTTTTCTATTAATGGACTCTGTTTTTCTTTTATTGATTTGTCATTCTTTGAAGAAATTGCAAAAGTTCCTGAGAGGAAAACAGTTCACAAAAAGCTGTTGAGTTCAGTTCAGTCACTCAGTTGTGTCTAACTCTTTGCAACCCCATGAACCGCAGTACACCAGGCCACCCTGTCCATCACCAACTCCCAGAGTCCAGTCAAACCCATGTTCATTGTGTCAGTGATGCCATCCAATCATCTCATCCTCTGTCGTCCCCTTCTCCTCCTGCCCTCAATCCCTCCCAGCATCAGGGTCTTTTCAAATGAGTCAGCTCTCCAAATCAGGCGGCCAAAGTATTGGAGTTTCAGCTTCAACATCAGTCCCTCCAATGAATACCCAGGACTGATCTCCTTTAGAATGGACTGGTTGGACCTCCCTGCATTCCCAGGGACTCTCAAGAGTCTTCTCCAACACCACACTTCAAAAGCATCAATTCTTCTGAGCTTAGCTTTCTTTATAGTCCAACTCTCACATCCATACATGACCACTGGAAAAACCATAGCCTTGACTAGACACACTTTTGTTGGCAAAGGAATGTCTCTGCTTTTTAATATGCTGTCTAGGTTGGTCATAACTTTCCTTCCAAGGAGTAAGTGTCTTTTAATATCATGGCTGCAGTCACCATCCACAGTGATTTTGGAGCCCAGAAAAATAAAGTCAGCCACGGTTTCCACTGTTTCCCCATCTATTTACCATGAAGTGATGGGACCAGATGCCATGATCTTCATTTTCTGAATGTTGAGCTTTAAGCCAACTTTTTCACTCTCCTCTTTCACTTGCATCAAGAGGCTCTTTAGTTCTTCTTCACTTTCTGCCATAAGGGTGGTGTCATCTGCATATCTGAGGTTATTGATATTTCTCCCGGCAATCTTGATTCCAGCTTATGCTTCATCCAGCCCACTGTTTCTCATGATGTACTCTGCCTATAAGTTAAATAAGCAGGGTGACAATATACAGCCTTGATGTACTCCTTTTCCTATTTGGAACCAGTCTGTTGTTCCATGTCCAGTTCTAACTGTTGTTTCCTGACCTGCATATAGGTTTCTCAAGAGGCAGGTCAGATGGTCTGGTATGCCCATCTCTTTCAGAATTTTCCACAGTTGATTGTGATCTACACAGTCAAAGTCTTTGGCATAGTCAGTAAAGCAGAAATAGATGTTTTTCTGGAACTCTCTTGCCTTTTCAGTGATCTAATGGATGTTGCCAATTTGATCTCTGGTTCCTCTGCCTTGTCTAAAACCAGCTTGAACATCTGGAAGTTCAGCCTGGCTTGGAGAATTTTGAGCATTACTTTACTAGCATGTGAGATGAGTGCAATTGTGTGGTAGTTTGAGCGTTCTTTGGCATTGCCTTTCTTTGGAATTGGAAAGAAAACTGACCTTTTCCAGTCCTGTGGCTACTGCTGAGTTTTCCAAATTTGCTGACATATTGAGGGCAGCACTTTCACAGCATCATCTTTTAGAATTTGAAAGAGCTCAACTGGAATTCCATCGCCTCCACTAGCTTTGTTCGTATATGATGCTTCCTAAGGCCCACCTGACTTCACAGTCCAGGATGTTCAGCTCTAGGTGAGTGGGAGTGATCACACATTCATGTTTATTTGGGTCGTGAAGATCTTTTTTGTACAGTTCTTTTGTGTATTCTTGCTACCTCTTCTTAATATCTTCTGCTTCCATGAGGTCCATACCATTTCTGTCAGATAGTAAAATCTCATGTGTGTAAAAACCACATATCATTATATAGGTTGAAAGTCTGGAATAAAAGAATTAAATTACTAATAGTGATTCTCTCTGAGAAGTAGGATTATGTGTGGCTTTTCTTGAAACATGTATTTTCTGTTTTTTTTAACAATAGATTTTTTTTTCCCCAGAAGTGTCCCTGATTTCTTGCAGAGTGATGATGTCTACCTCATCCGGCAGAGTACAGTGCAGAGTGCTCTGGAGTGCGTAGAGCATAAGTTATGAATAGGCATCAGTCACGAAAGGAGAAAGACAGATGACTGATGTGACAGGGCATTCATTCTCACTACTGATTGGAAGTATAAGTTAGAACATATGATTCCATTTTCACTTCTAGGATTGACAAAGAGTCCAAGAAGTGATAATGTTTCATCTTGGCAAGTGGGTGGGGAAGTAGGCATTCTCATACACTGATGGGAGAGTATACTCTGGTATGAGCCTTTGGAAGGCAATTTGGCAGTAACAGATTACCTTTTGAGTATATTTGTGTATTTTGTGTATACATTTAGGGCTGGTTCAGGTATCTGACTCCTTCATGTCAACTTGTGATGGTGTTGTCCATCACTGATTTAAAACTCATTTAAGTGTGGATACTTCCCTGGTGGTCCAGTGGTGTAGATTTCGCCTTCCAATGAAGGAGGTGAGGGTTCGATCCCTGGTTGGGAGCTAAGATCCCACATGCTTCTTGGCCAAAAAATCAAAACATGAATGAGAAGCAATATTGTACCAAATTCAATAAGGACTTTAAAAAAAGTCACTTCCGAACAAAAAAAAAATAAAAGCTTATTGAAGGGTGAAACTGTCTTTCCATGCAACTCTGTGACCAGAGAAACACTTCAGAAGTGCTTTTGAGGATGCTTATGATAGTGATAAAATAAAGAACTTTTCTTGAATTTACAGACGGTCATCAGTCATTTACTGATAATCTACTCAGGGCTCAGTGCCTTGCAAGGTTTATCAGGGACTCAAGTATAGCATAAACTTCTTGTCCTCAGAGCTGACCTACAGAGTCAGGACGAAGCTTAATAACAACAGCAGGGAACACGCAGGTAGGGTGAAATTGTGACCTGGAGATTACAGCCTCAGCAATGAGTCAGCTCAGAATCATCTGTGCAGAAACAATGAGGATCCTGGAGAGGAGTGGAAACTTCTCGCGTCCACTGGTCTCTCCACCTCCTCCTGAACCAACGCTCTTATGAACACTCTTATCAAGCAGCGTGGCTACTGCATTTAAATTTGCCTCTTTTCCAATACTTGGACCACCTGATGTGAAGAATTGAGTCCTTAGAAAAGACCCTGATGCTGGGAAAGATGGAAGGCAGGAGGAGAAGGGGACAACAGAAGATAAGATGGTTGGATGGCATCACTGACTTGATGGACGAGAGTTTGAGCAAGCTTTGGGAGTTGGTGATGGACAGGGAAGCCTACAGTCCATGTGGTCGCAAAGAGTTGGACACAACTGAGCGACTGAACTGAACTGACCTTTTCCCTGGCAGGCGTTGCTTTCTTTCACAGTGTACCTCACGCATGCATGCTCAGTTGTGTCTGACTCTTTGTGGCCCTATGGACTGTAGCTTGTCAGGCTCCTCCGATTCTCCAGGCAGGAATACTGGAGTGGGTTGCCATTTCCTCCTCCAGGGGATCTTCCCGACCCAGGGATCAAACCCACGTCTCTTGCATCTGCAGGTGGACAGTTTACCACTAGCACCATCTGGCAAGCCAGGTGTAACTCAGGGCAACCCAAATGGTTGATTGAGGGACAAACTTCTCTGTATAGAAATATTTCAGGTAAAAAATGTAGAAGGAATGATTGATAGAGTTAGAATCTTACCATCTTGCAAAACCTTAATGGAATAATGAGTCCCCACAATGATTATCAGAAGTGGTTAACATCATGAGAGACATCTGGTCCTCAGATGCCCAGATGGGAAGATACACCACCACCTGAGGTGTTCCTGCCAAAAAAAACCCAAAGCAGATTGAGCCTCTATATCTAACATTTGATTTATAGGAAATTCAAGGGAGGAGAAATATGCTAAATAGTAGGACAGAGTTTGCATCAGAAAAATTTTAAATGCATGAAACTCTACAGAAAAAAAATACCCTTTTTAAAAAACTTTATTTTGTATTGGGGTATAGCCGATTGTGCGAGTCCCTGGGTGGGAAAGGTCCCCTGGAGGAGGGCATGGTAACCAGTATTCTTCCCTAGAGAATCTGATGGACAGAGGAGCCTGGCAGGCTGCAGTCCATGTGGTTGCACAGAGTCAGACACAATTGAAGCGACTTAGCACACATGCAAACACATAGCCAATTAACAAACAATGTCATGATAGTTTCTGGTGAACAACGAAGGGACTCAGCCATACATATACATGAAAAATAACCTCCATAAATGAAAAGGGTAATAAAGGAAGGGGAGAGAAACTTTAGGTTAAAAAAAGAGACTTAGAAGACATCTAAGGTCCTTGCTTGCATCCTAATTTGAATAAGACAGTTTAAGAGACACATACTATATATAATGTGTGTATACATATGTACATGTACAAGGGAAATTTACTAAGGAGATATTTGATATTGAAGAATATTTGGTAAATTTGTTTTGGTGTTACTGTTTTCTAACACTCCATCCATTTTTAGAGCCATTAACTTAAATATTTATAGAAGGGGGAAAAAAGGCAGGCAGTGGAAAGGAAATCGAGAAAAAAACAAGCAGGTATCAACTCTCTGTATGTGACTGCAGGGTGATTTTTATACCATCTTCCCCAGTCCTGTTACTTTACAATGAGTGCAGACCAAACCATGTGTGAACCACCAAAACATACCTTCCAGAAAAGGAAAGCAGTAACAAAAAGCAGTGAATCAATGACATGCCCACACAGCAGGGATCAACCTGAGACCCTGCCACAGCAGGGCAGTGGGTTTAGAGCTGCTTCCTCCTTCAGCGGCCTGAGTTCTTCCATGTGACTTCCCTGAGCCCACTGACTCTGGATCAACGTGCAGCTTCCTCTCCGCACGCTGCTGCTTTTACTAATGATCTCCTCCCCCACATGCAGCCTTTTTCCTTCACACACATGCCTCAGCATGGCCGATAATCACACACTGATGCAGACCTATGAGGCACAAATGGAGCGTTTGCTTGAGGACTAGACAGTCTTGTGTCGCTGTGCACAGAGAAGAAAGCGCCGGGAGCCCTGAATGCCATCGCGCGCCGCACACTAACACGTACCCATTAAAGAACAAGTGCGTGGGTTTTAGAGCTGGAGAAAACTTTTTCGTTAGTTCTCACAGCAAACCAGGAAGAATGGGGGTTACACTGCTGGCTTTTCAAGCCAGGATCCTGAGTTACAGAGGTGTTGTTACCAGTTTAGAATTGTCCGTTTGTCTTACTAAAGCATTGCTTTTATTTTATTGCATTTATTTATTGTTAGTCACTCAAGTCATGTCTGACTCTAGCCCTCCAGGCTCCTCTGTCCATGGGATTCCCCAGGCAAGAATACTGGAGTGGGTTGCCATTCCCTTCTCCAGGGGATCTTTCTGACCCAGGGATTGAACCCAGGTCTCCTACATCCCAGGCAGATTCTTTACTGTCTGAGCCACCAGGGAAGCCCAACTCATTGCTTAATTATTTCACAAATATTTGTTGTGTACTTCTGCACAAAGCCCTAAGGATACTTCCATGACAAGGCAGACATAGTCTGTGCCCTTCCACAGAGTCGGAGCCCTCTCCTGACAGAGGATGGATTAAGAGGGAGTTAGCAGGGAGTTAGGGAGAAGGCAATGGCACC
This sequence comes from Budorcas taxicolor, assembly GCF_023091745.1. Classification (NCBI taxonomy): domain Eukaryota; kingdom Metazoa; phylum Chordata; class Mammalia; order Artiodactyla; family Bovidae; genus Budorcas; species Budorcas taxicolor. Next base: position 74,940,842 of record NC_068919.1, read on the forward strand.
CCACTCCAGTACTCTTGCCTGGAAAATCCCAAGGACAGAGGAGCCTGGTCCATGGGGTCGCTAAGAGTCGGACACGACTGAGCAACTTCACTTTCACTTTTCATTTTCATGCATTGGAGGCGGAAATAGCAACCCACTCCAGTGTTCTTGCCTGGAGAATCCCAGGGACAGCGGAGCCTGGTGGGCTGCCGTCTGTGGGGTCGCACAGAGTCAGACACGACTGAAGTGACTTAGCAGCAGCAGCAGCAGGGAATAGATGGTTTGTGCTCTGTGGGTTGTGGCAAGATGTTGGGACTTTATCTAATTGGGATAGGAATCAGATGGAGAATTTTTAGGCAAAGGAGTAATATGATCCAATTTCATTTGAAAGGATTGCTGTGGCCATGGTGTGGAAAACGGGGCTGGAGTGGAGGATGGAGAGTGAAGGCTGGGAAGCCCATTAGAGGCTACAGAGGCGGCCCTGGAGAGGGAAGATGGCCACTTGAACTAGGGATGGGTTCCAGATAAGGAAGGGGTGACAGGATTTGGTGGGTTGGATGTCAAGGATGAGAAAACTGAAAGCAAGGAAACCTCTAAACTTTTTGACCTGAGCAATTGGGTGTTTAGTGCTTCCACAGGGGAGAGTGTACAAGGAATGGGTTGAGGGCAAAAATCTTGAATTCTATTTGGGAATGTTAAATCTGAGATGTCAACCAGCCATCTATGCAGATATGAGTTGGCCTTTGGATGTAGAGATCAGGAGTTCTGGGAAGAGCTGGGGATACGGATTTGGAGGTAACTGGCTGTGGGCCTGGGTAAGATGACCTAAGGAGAATGAAGCTGGAGAAGACAAAGGACCAGCTTAGATCACTCTCCAGCTGAGAGGGGTTAGAGGAGGAGCAAGCAACAGGCAGCAAACCCTTCCATGCTCCAGCCACAAAACTCAACTTCAGAATGTGCCACCAGCCAGTGAGGCAAGAGGAAAAGTCATGGAAGACCAGAGGAAAAATTGTGACATGAAATAAGCAGGCAGCTGGGTAGAAATGCTGCAGAAGGAATCAGAGAACAAGAGAGAGGCGACCATCAGACTTGGGGACGGGGAGGACAACTGTGCAGACTTAAGGTGTGGAGCCCCCTTGAAGTGGGCTCAGGTGGGAAAGTGGATAGTGGATACTACGAGCATGGACAATGCAAGGTTTGCTGTGAAGGGGAGGAAAGAAATGCAGCAGCATACGTGAGGAGAGGCAGGACCAAGGGGGTGCAGTTTTATTGTTGGCTTCTCTTGGATTTCGGCTTTTTAGAGACAGCAGATGGGCTGAGGGTGGGAGATGGAGAATGGAGTCTGGAATGTGTCTGATACAGACTATCCGGTAGAGGAAGGGGATGTTTGTAGGAGCTGAGACCTTGAGGGCTGGGATGTGAAGCAAGGGTTGGGGGTTGCTCTTAATAGGAAAGGCAACTGGAGTCACGGGAGGGAAATCAGAGGGTGTGACACTCTTTCCCCAAGTTCTTTTGATTACCTTAGATGCCCAGAGCCCCCTTCTGTGTGTACTACTTGAGCAAGGTACAGTCTCTGAATTTTCAGTAAACTAACTTAGCCAAAACACTTAGCCAAAGTGCATTCTAAATGGTGGACTTTCAGACACTGCATAGGAAGGGAATACATAGCTGCGCTGGGAAGCCTTTTTGGTTTCCCTGAAGCCACACTTTTTGGTGATCATCTACTCCACTTCTATGTAAGACCAGCTGGGAAAGTTGTATCATTTTTTTTCTCTAAGATTTCTTAACCAAGTCATGGATCATCAAGGATTAAAAAATTAACAGCACCGGAGCTCTGAGTCAGCTTCAATTCTGTAGATGTTTTTTTGTGCCCTGTAGGTTCTATTTTAAGATTAAGTTCATTTCTCTTCTAGAATTGACTGCCAGGGAAAAGACAGTCTCTTCTAAAATTTTTCTGTGATTTCTTTCATCACAGAACAAGACTATTTAACTTATCATGGGTTGCTCTTTATCTTTTGCTTCAAGGAAGCACAGAAATAAATTTGCTGCTTAATCATAAGAACTTAGAGCTTCAGTCTCTCAGATTTTTTTTGTCTATCTTCCCAATTTTGTGTTGCTTATATCTTTTTCTTTTGTTCCTTTTTAAAATTAAATTTTAAAATTTTGAAATTTTGTGGCAGGTTTACATGAATTTGTAAGAAATAGTACAGAGGGATCCTGTGAACCCTTTACCCCGTTTTCTCAGTGGTAGTGTCTTGCACATTATAGTACAGTTTCACAACCAGGATACTGATATTGATCCAGTCAAGATACAAAACATTCCATTCCTTACATTGCCTGTTTATCACCACATACCTCTTTCCTGTCCCCACCCTCAGCCCCTGACAACCATTAATCTGTCCTCCAGTTCTATAATTCTGTCATTTCAAGAATATTATATACATGGAGTCACACAGTAGCTAACTTTTGGGCATTGGTTTTTTTCACTCAACATAATTTCTGGGAATTCATCCAGGATGTTGCATGTATCAATAATGCATTCTTTGAAGCGCTATTTACAATAGCCAAGGCAGGGATGGATGAATGGATAAAGAAGATGTAATATATACAGTAGAATATTACTTGGACATAAAGGGAATAATGCCTTTTGCAGCAACATGGATGGACCTAGAGTTTATCATACAAAGTGAAGTAAGTCAGACAGACAAAGACAAATCCCATATGATATCACTTATATGCAGCATCTAAAAAAAATGATACAAATGAACTTTTACAAGACAGAAACTATTTACAAAACAGACTCTTCTGTAAAACTATTTACAAGACAAAATAAATTTATGGTTATCAAAGGGGAAAGTAGGAGAGAAGGATAAATTAGGAGTTTGGGCTAACATATATACATTACTATATATAAAATAAATAATCAATAAGAACCTACTGTATAGCACAGGGAACCCAGCTCAAGGCTCTGTAATAACCTATATGGGAAAGAATCTGAAAAAATTAGATATATGCAAATATATAACTGAATCACTTTGCTGTACACCTAAAACCAACACAACATTGAAATCAACTATACTCCAATATAAAATAAAAATAAAGAAAACTAATTTGTTTCTTTTTATTGCTGAGTCATATCCTGTGATATGGATGTACCACAGCTTGTTTAGTTCATCCTTCTAAGGACATATGAGTTGTTTCCAGCTTGGAGCTATTACAGATAAAGCTGCTATCAACATTTATGTACAAGTTTTTGTTTGAACATAAATTTTCATTTCTCTAAGCTTATACTTTTTATAATTAATTGTATCAGATCTTTTTCTGTGAGTGGATAGTATACAATCATAAGTAAATAAAAGACCATCTACTATTTTTGTATCGTGATTGTCGTTATCATGTTGTTATCCTTCATCTTCCAACTCTTCTCATGGCCTGGAAGCTTGGCAGAGTTATATAGGGTATTTGCAGGTCCAGTGGAGACTGAATTCTGATATGTGTTCTCTACTTCTGGCTTTTTGTGGCTACTATGAAAATCACTGCGCTGGTCTTCAGGTAGGGTTTATTTCTTCTTCCTCTCTCCAGGATTTTGGTCGACATGAACCGTATTTGGTTTTGAGTTGCTTGCTTAGGAAAGGCTCAGAGATATGGCTGGATATTCCTTCATGTGTGTAGGCAATTGAAACAGAAGTCCTAAAAGATGCAGGTACAACTGACTCCTAAATCACTTCGTCTGGACTCTTACATTTGAAATTAAGATAACAACTTCGTGACACCGTGGTTTTTTACAAATCTCTGTGAAAAAGAATGCTCACTTTAAAGAAAGAGGCAGAAATGAATCTACCATGAAACCCAAGCCATGTGTTTTTGTTGAAGCCACATTCAACCAACCATAATGGAGGAATGAAGGGTAAAAACACATGTATACCTGTTCGTTTCTGAGGCTCTAAAGTGACACAGACAGTGGATACAATTCTCACCCTCTCTGCCTATATTAGTCTAATACCTGGCAATTAAATTCTTTTTTTTAAATATAAATTTATTTATTTTATTTAATTGGAGGTTAATTACTTTACAATATTGTATTGGTTTTGCCATACATCAACATGTATCCGCCACAGGTATACACGTGTTCCCCATCCTGAACCCCTCTCCCTCCTCCCTCCCCGTACCATCCCTCTGGGTCGTCCCAGTGCACCAGCCCCAAGCATCCAGTATCATGCATTGAACCTGGGCTGGCGACTCGTTTCAAATTAAATTCTATTTGCTCATTTATTTCATTCAACATTTTGTTCCCTCTATGCCAGGGACTGAAGTGGGGACTGGAAATTGGGAGATTAATAAGATGCTGTTCCTACGCTCATGGGGATCACAGTCCACTGAGAGGGAAAGGTGATGTCAAATGATGATGTGTGAAGTGCTGTCCCAAAGTCTGCAAGTGGTGCGGTGCCAGCAGCAGCCTCCAGTGACCAGGGGTGGTGGCAGCAGGGGCCTCGCTGGACTGGTTCAGCAGTGTAGTCTTGTCTGTGGTTATGGCTGGTTGCCCATTCTTTAATTCTTGATATTTTCTGAGTCTTCTTGGTAATTTTACCTAATATGCTCCTAGTAAATTCTCTTTCTACTTGAATCAGCCAGCGTTGGTTGATAGACTGCTTATTTCAGGTTATTAGGAATACCTCCAGGATTGTTTTATGAATGAAAATGTGAGACTAAACCCCATCCAGTTATGAAAATGATGAAATACTTCCGTGCCAGTTGGTATTGATAAATAAGCACTGCTCCCAGCCCCCCTGAGATGCTAGGCTTCCAGGTTCCTCCCCTGGGACGGACCCTCTCTCTTCCCCACAACCCATCATCTCACTGATTACATTAGGAACAGGTGTTCTGGTACTACATGTGGTATTCTTTCTGATTAACAGGTACCTCTGGTGATGCATCTTAATGTACACAGTATACATTGTAAGTGTATGTATATGAAAGTGACAGTGAAGTCACTCAGTCGTATCCAACTCTTTGAGACCCCATGGACTGTAGCCTACCAGGCTCCTCTGTCCATGGGATTTTCCAGGCAAGAATACTGGAGTCGGGTGCCATTTCCTTCTCCAGGAGATCTTCCCAACCCAGGGATTGAACCTGGGTCTCCTGCATTGTAGGCAGATGCTTTACCCTCTGAGCTACCAGGGAAGTGTATGTATATAAGTATATATAAACATCAAAAATTTAGGACAAATTTCATGTCAAATGGGAATTTACTTCACAGTCTGTGTGGCTAATGAAAGATCTTTCTGCATCTGTACATGTAGATTTATTCCCTTTTCAAATGACTGCTTCATTACGTAGATTAACTATAAATGATTTAAGCAGTTTGGGGAGGTTTTAAAAAATAGAGATGTCCTTCCCCCATATCTCAATACCACCTGCAAAAGTGTGGCCAAGATGACAGAGTAAGTAGACCCTGCTGCTGCTGCTAAGTCGCTTCAGTCGTGTCCAACTCTGTGCGACCCCATAGACGGCAGCCCACCAGGCTTCCCCATCCCTGGGATTCTCCAGGCAAGAACACTGGAGTGGGTTGCCATTTCCTTCACCAATGCACGAAAGTGAAAAGTGAAAATGAAGTTGCTCAGTCGTGTCCGACTCTAAGAGGCCCCATGGACTGCAGCCTTCCAGGCTCCTCCGTCCATGGGATTTTCCAGGCAAGAGTACTGGAGTGGGGGGCCATTGCCTTCTCCGAAGTAGACCCTGAGCTCATTTATTTCCACATTCACACCAAAATTATAGCTCTTTATAGAACAACTTTATAGAACTACAGCTAAAAATATAAAGGAGACACAAGGAGATGGGCAGGAGAGGTGAAGTCACGGTATAGTCAAGACCCACATCCGCAGGTAGGCAACTCACAAATGAGAGAATGATCACAATTGCAGAGGTTCTTCCCAAGAGGTAAAGGGTCCAAACACTGCTTTGGGTGCCAGCCAGAGGGTTCTGCACTGGGCAAATGAGCACTCAGAACATTTGGCTTTAAACCAGTGGGGCTTACTCTCAGGAGATCAACAGGGCTGTGGGAAACAGACTCCACTCTTAAAGGGCACATACAAAATCTCACATGCTGGGACCCAGGGAAGAAGCAGGAATTTGAAAGGAGCCTGGGTCATCTGACCTGCTGACCTTGGAGAGCCTTCCGAAGAGACAAGAGACAAGTGAGTCTCCCCCTGGGGACACGCTAGCAGCAGTCATTTTGGGAGCTCATCTGTCTCAAGGATGCTGGTGCTGGCAACTGACATTTTGGAATCCTCCTTCTTGAGCCCAGGACTCAGACCTACCCAATACCAGTCCTGGGATGCCCCAAGCCAAACAGCTAGCTGGACTGGAACACAGACCCACCCACCAGGATGTCAACTCTCCCAGGCTCTTCTGAGCCCCCAGCCACCCAGGGACCCACCCTGCCCGTCATTGGGCTTACTAGCATTGGGACAAAGGCTCACCCATCAATGGGCAGAGGGCAATGGGTACCAGCCCTGGGCCTCCCTAAGCCTCAGCCGTGCCCACCAGCAGTCCGACATCAACTCTAGGATTCCCAAGGCTCCACAGCCAGAGGTCCTGGGACCCAGCTCTACCCACTAGAGGGCTAGCGCTAGTCCCGGGACCCCGGCCCTGTGGCCAGCTGTCCAGATCTGACCCCACCTACCAGCAGGCCAGCAATAGCTCTGGGACCTTGAGTCCCACAGCCAGAGACCCTGAGATTTTGTATGGTGACTCATGGTAATTAGACTGCTCATGGTGGTTATTTTTTGTTTATCATTTTGAAATATATAGAAATATTAAATCAATATGTTGTACACCAGGAACTAACATAGTGTTGTAGGTCAAAATATTGTACTTCAAAAATGAATAAACAAACCCATAAGAAAGAAGATCTGATTTGTGGTTACCAGAGGTGGAAGAGGGGGGGTGGGTAGGGTGGCTGAAGCCAGGAACTCGATGAAGGTAGTCAAGTTACAAACTTCAGGTTACAAGATAAATTAGTACTAGGAATGTAATGTATGACCTGATAAATGTAATTAACGCTATTGTATGTTATATGTAAAAATTAAGAGAGTATATCCTAGGAGTTCTCATCACTAGGGAAAAATACTTTTCTCCACTTCTTGAATTTTGTAGCTACATGAAAGGATGGATGGTCACTAAACCTGTGATAACACTTTCATGTTGTATGTAAGTCAAGTCATTATGCTGTATACCTTAAACTTGTGCAGTGCCATATATTTGAAAGTGAAGTAAAAGTTGTTCAGTTATGTCCAGCTCTTTGCGACCCCATGGACTATACAGTCCATGGAATTCTCCAGGCCAGAGTACTGGAGTGGGTGGCCATTCCCTTCTCCAGGGGATCTTCCCAACCCAGGGATGGAACCCAGGTCTCCTGCATTGCAGGTGGACTCTTTACTAGTTGAGCTACCAGGGAAACCCGTATGTTTATTACATCTCAATAAAACTAGGGGAAAACAGAAACATTCAAAAAACACACCACCTACAAGATGGAGATTCAGGAAATATAAGGAGAAGTTGGTCCTGTGAATTTTCCAAACTCTCCAGGTGGTTCTCCAGGTCTGGGATTTATTGGCACGAGCCATGCATCAGTTGACCCTGCAAACATGAAAACAAAGAAAAAGCCATAAAATTTCCTTTATAAAAGAAGGCCTGTGTTCTCCTTTCTAGGACACAATATATAAAGTAAACAATATAAAAACCTGTGTTTAGAGACTTCCAATCCTTAAGTTTATAGTTGCCCTGGCTTGCTGCTGCTGCTAAGTCACTTCAGTCGTGGGCCAACTCTGTGCGACCCCATAGACGGCAGCCCACCAGGCTCCCCCATCCCTGGGATTCTCCAGGCAAGAAAACTGGAGTGGGCTGCCATTTCCTTCTCCAATGCAGGAAAGTGAAAAAGTAAAAGTGAAGTCACATAGTTGTGCCTGACTCCTAGCGACCCCATAGACTGCAGCCTACCAGGCTCCTCCGTCCATGGGATTTTCCAGGCAAGAGTACTGGAGTGGGGTGCCATTGCCTTCTCCGTGCTGGCTTGCTACCAGATTGTAATTTTTCTCTGTTTAGCAATAACTAAAAGGAATGCCAATCTAGAAATAAAATGAGAGCAGAGCCCTCACAAGAAGTTCCAGATATACAGGCCAAGCTTTTGCTTCCAAAGAACATTGCTGTCCCTCCTGTATTTAGAATAAATTCAATTCTGGTTGTCTTCCAGGAACTGACAGTGGTCAAACATCAGTATTTCTTCAGATTTGGAAGTAAATCATGATTTTTTTTTTCAGAAGTCAACAAAAAGCTCAGATAATCAGGTATAGTTCTTGGAAAGGATTAAAACGTGAACTCAGTTCAACACTCCCAAGCAATCTGGAAACCAGAAAAACATATTTACGGGAAAAGACTTATATAAATACTTTATCAGTGACCCAAATGATAGAGTTGAGAATAAGTATCTTGTGTTGGTGGCTGATACCAAATTAGGTGGAGTTGCTAACATCCTAAATAGTGAGAACTTAACTCACCATGACCCTTTTAAATTGGCCTTGACACATTTTTTTAAAAAATGAGGCATACCGCAAATACAAGATGAGAAATGGCTCACAAGAGCTATAGTGAAAAAATTATGATGAGATTTTCAAAGTTAGCAACTATATCACTAGCACAGAATTAGTCAGCAGTAGAGAAACTATTGAGAACATAAAACAACATGATGCTGGAATGTTAATGAGGAAAGATAAGCAAAACTGAATACTTTTCCCACATATGGCCTTGATCAGGCCTTAACTGGAAAATATTCCTATCCAGTTTGGGCCTTCATAATTTGGAAGTCTATCTAAAAAAAAAAAAAAAAATTAAGATGTGCCCTGAAAAATGTGGGTGACTTATAAAACAGGAAAAGAAGGGAAATCTCTGGGAGGAAAATTAAGCTAATTTAAACTTCAGAAATAAAACTCAGAACTTTAGAACCCTCTTCAAATATTCATGGTGTGATTATAGAGTGCTAAATATCTTTTTTGCACAAAAGACACAACTGGAAATCAAGAGGTCAGTCAGTTTAGTTGCTCAGTCGTGTACAACTCTTTGTGACCCCCATGGATTGCAGCATGCCAGGCTTCCCTGTCCTTCACCAACTACCGGAGTTTGCTCAAACTCATGTCCATCAAGTTGGTGAATCAAGAGGTAAACATTCAGTAATTTGGATTAACTTGGATCTAATCTAAGGCCATGTTTGGGCTTCTCAGGTGGCACTAGTGATAGAGAACCTGCCTGCCAGTGCAGGAGACATAAGAGATGCCTGGGTTGGGAAGATCCCCTGGAGGAGGGCATAGCAACCCACTCCAGTACTCTTGCCTAGAGAATCCCATGGACAGAGGAGCCTGGTGGGCTACAGTCCATAGGGTCACACAGAGTTGGACACAACTGAAGTGACTTAGCATGCATGCAAGCAAGGACATGTTTGCTAGAGGTAGATTAGTTGTACTGGGTAGCTGTGTTTAACACCTGGAATATAGAGACTGTGGACTCTGGAATTAGCTTGGGTTTAGATCCCAGCTTCGCCACTTAATATCTATGAGCCTGACTTACCCTCAGTCTGCCTCCATTTGCCCATCTATGAAGCGAGAGGTCAATACTGTCTGCCTCATGAGGTTGTGGGGAGGACAGTATGAGATGATGCAGGCAAAGTCCTGAGAAGGGTGTGATTATTGGTTGACCACTAAGGATAGTAAAACTTCTCGAACATGTACCTGGAGGGGATCCATGAATCTTTTCTAAGGCTGTCTCAAACTTACGGTTAAATTTATGGTTCTAGTTTGAGACAACTCTGTGAACAATACATGGTGTCTATGCAAAACATCTCACACAGTATTTTTGCCATCATTTCAAAACTGCCTCACTCTATCACATTCTTGTCTCTCACAATTATAAATCTTGTGCATTCAACGTGGCCGTCTTGCCCACAGTACACATGTACAATCACATGGGCAGCAAACTTGGACATGGTGCATGAGAATATTTGCTCCCTGTTCTTTTGATACTGCAGATATATTATCATATAGGCTTCCTGTCATACTGTGAAATGAAAGTGAAAGTCACTCAGTTGTGTCTGACTCTTTGTGACCCCATGGACTAATACTGGAGTGGGTAGTCTTTCCCTTCTCTAGGGGATCTACCCAACCCAGGGATCGAACCTAAGTCTCCCACACTGCAGGCAGATTCTTTACAGCTGAGCCACAGATAGAGTCATATCCAAATTTTGAGTTAATGAACCATTTTAACTCAATTCAAATAAATTCCATTCAGTTCAAGTAACCATTATTGAGGATGTAGCTAGGCCTTTGGAATGACAAACTACTTCTTGTTCTCTGCCTTTAGAGATCTCACAGTGTAACAAGAAAAAGAAGACAATGAGTTTATTTTAATATTACATAACAGAAGGCATGTTTCAGGTGCAAACTGCCATGGAACAGAGCCTGATTGATGATTTTTTCCCTAGGAATCCCCAAGTGAAGTCACTCAGTCGTGTCTGACTCTTTGCGAACCTGTGGACTGTAGCCTACTTGGTTCCACCATCCATGGGATTTTCCAGGCAAGAATACTGGAGTGGGTTGCCATTTCCTTCTCCAGGAGATCTTCCTGACCCAGGGATTGAACCCGGGTCTCCCACATGGTAGGCATTGTAGGCAGACGCTTTACCGTCTGAGCCGCCAGGAATCACCAAAGGCTCCCAGAAACCCAGACACTTAAGTGAACTTTGAATAAAGAGGGGAGGGGAGAGAAGTTCTGAGGTGAGGCTGAGAGGAGGTCTAGAGAATGACAGTTTCTATTGGATCCAGGGGCAAGGGGACTGTCATTATACATTACCATTATTACTTTGCCTAAGTCAAGTTGGCACAGATCGGTGACATTTCTAGATAGACACGAACATGATCCAGTATTTGAGGCAAAAGAACTCAGAGGTCATGGGTTTAAGTTGTACCTCTGCTTTGCAGAAAGATTTCAAAAGCACCGCTGACAACTCAGAGTAATCATCTTGGTGTGTGGAACTTCTCTGGTGGTCCAGTGGCTAAGGCTCCACATTCCCAATGCAGGGGGCCCGGGGTTTGATCCCTGATCAGTGAAATAGATCTCATATGCTGCAATTAAGACCCAGTTCAGTTCAGTTCAGTCGCTCAGTCGTGTCCAACTCTTTGCAACCCCATGGACCGCAGCATGCCAGGCCTCCCTGTCCATCACCAACTCCTGGAGTTTATCCAAACTCATGTCCATAGAGTCGGTGATGCCATCCAGCCATCTCATCCTCTGTTGTCCACTTCTCCTCCTGCCTTCAATCTTTCCCAGCATCAGGGTCTTTTCAAATGAGTCAGCTCTTCCCATCAGGTGGCCAAAGTATTGAAGAGTTTGAGCTTCAGTATCAGGCCTTCCAATGAACACTCAGGACTGATTTCCTTTAAGATGGACTGGTTGGATCTCCTTGAAGTCCAAGGGACTCTCAAGAGTCTTCTCCAACACCACAGTTCAAAAGCATCAATTCTGTGCTCAGCGTTCTTTATGGTTCAACTCTCACATCCATACATGACCACAGGGAAAACCATAGCCTTGACTAGATGGACCTTTGTTGGCAAACTAATGTCTCTGCTTTTTAATATGCTATCTAGGTTGGTCATAACTTTCCTTCCAAGGAATAAACATCTTTTAATTTCATGGCTGCAGTCACCATCTGCAGTGATTTTGGAGCCCCCAAAAATAAAGTCTGACACTGTTCCACTGTTTCCCCATTTATTTCCCATGAAATGATGGGACTAGATGCCATGATCTTCATTTTCTGAATGTTGAGCTTTAAGGCAACTTTTTCACTCTCCTCTTTCACTTTCATCAAGAGGCTTTTTAGTTCCTCTTCACTTTCTGCCATATGGGTGGTGTCATCTGCATATCTGAGGTTATTGATATTTCTCCCGGCAATCTTGATTCCAGCTTGTGCTTCATCCAGCCCACTGTTTCTCATGATGTACTCTGCATAGAAGTTAAATAAGCAGGGTGACAATATACAGCCTTGATGTACTCCTTTTCCTATTTGGAACCAGTCTGTTGTTCCATGTCCAGTTCTAACTGTTGCTTCCTGACCTGTATACAGGTTTCTCAAGAGGCAGGTCAGATGGTCTGGTATTCCCATCTCTTTCAGAATTTTCCACAGTTTATTGTGATCCACACAGTCAAAGGCTTTGGCATAGTCAATAAAGCAGAAATAGATGTTTTTCTGGAACTCTCTTGCTTTTTCGATGATCCAACAGATGTTGGCAATTTGATCTCTGGTTTCTCTACCTTTTCTAAAACCAGCTTGAACATCTGGAAGTTCACGGTTCATGTATTGCTGAAGCCTGGCTTGGAGAATTTTGAGCATTACTTTACTAGCATGTGAGATGAGTGCAATTGTGCGGTTGTTTGAGCATTCTTTGGCATTGCCTTTCTTCGGAATTGGAATGAAAACTGACCTTTTCCAGTCCTGTGGCCACTGCTGAGTTTTCCAAATTTGCTGGCATATTGAGTGCAGCACTTTCACAGCATCATCTTTTAGGATTTGAAATACAGGATGGAAGTGCAACCAAATAAATCAAAATAAATATTAAAAAAAAGAATCTTGGTTTGTGTGTATGCATCCATCTATGCATTAATTTATTTTTTTGCATTCTTATACGTTTGGACCAAAACAATTTTTAAATAGTAAATGCCAGAGAAAGAAGTCCTGTCTGTGATAAATAAGAAGAGAAGGCACTCTTTCTGGATTCTCATTTATTTGTAAGGGTTCTGGTCACATCTGCCCAATCATAGGAGTGTATGAGGAGTAGACACTCTTCCCCTTTATCATTATGGTGCAAACTGGGGAAAGCATAGAACACTCTACACATAATAAGGGAAATGTCCAGAAATCTCACCCCCCTGCATGCTGTTACTGATGCTTAAAATGACCTCTATGCACCGATGCCGAATCAAATCTCGGAGAAAGAGTTTTGGGTGAAGTAGAAAAGAATAGCTTTATTCCTTTGCGAGGCAAAGGGGGACACAGAAGGCACTGCCTCAAAATCTGTGTGTCCTAACCTGGGGGCATTTTGTGAGGAGTTTTATATTGTGGCTCAGATGGTAAAGAATCCTCCTGCAATGTAGGAGACCTGGGTTCGATCCCTGGGTTGGGAAGAATTCCCTGCAGAGGGAAATGGCAACCTACTCCAGTATTCTTGCCTGAAGAACTCCATGGACAGAGGAGCCTGGCAGGCTACAGTCCATGGGGTTGCAAAGAATCAGTAGCCATAGTTCAAGGGTGAGGTTGCTGATAAGGATCAGGGTGTGTGCAGGGCGCGTTTTCCTTTTTTAATCTGGCTAGGTGATCTTCTGGTGAGCTTCTGTGGTTTAAGAGACTACAAGGTGTCTCTTGATTTTCTCTGAAGATGACTTCAAGTGGTTAGCATCTTCCATTTGTTGTGGGTTTTAGTTCTGCAGAAGAGCTCAAAGGTATTTTTATATGTACCCCTTGACCTACAAACAAAAAACGGAAGATACGGAAAGGCTTCCAGGCCCCAGGAACCCCACAGTGTCCTGCTTGGTTTCATTCTGTAGGCTTCTATGACAGGGAGAGTAGAAGAAATAAGAGAGAAAGAAAAGCATGAAGGAGGACGCAGGTGTCTTGTGGAGTGAGGTCGAGCCGGGGTTCCAGGGCTCTCTCCTAATCTCCCTCCAGGCAGTGAGTTTGTTCCCTTGCTGATGTTTTCTTCAATAATAACTGAATCCTGTTATAAGATAGGCCCTTCCTGGGGTTACAAGGAGGGCAGCGGTGGCGCCACTGACCAGGCTGGTCCCCATCCAGTAAACTCAGGATCCTTAGGGGACAGAGCTGTATATCTGTCTCTGGGCACCAGCAAGTCCCTGGAATGGCACACAGCCTGGCACCATTAACAGGAAGGCTTTATTTTCAGGGCTGGGTGGGGGAGAAGCAGCTGAACGAGGACTGTTGGGTGCTTTGCTATGGTGCAAGGTCAAGGCTTTTTCCAAAGCAAATGACAGATTGTTCTTTGTCCATCTGTAGCCAAGTGACACCCGAGGCCCCAGGAGGAATAGTTGGTGCCCATCACGAGACGCCACGCCCTCATCACATGCTTGTGTCAGGCTCTAAACGGAGCCTGATGGGCCTGCCTGAGGTCCTGCCCCTGACATCTGGCCAACAACTCTACTTTCTCCTCCGTCTCTTCTTCGGTGTCTGGTTTCACAGACACCAAATAAAACCTTCATTGATTCAGCATTTGAAATCACTGGAGCTGAACTAACTAAAGTTTTCCCTTGTAATACGTTAGCAAAATGTTTAATAAATAAAGATAAAAAGTCATCAGAGGAAGAGGGGATTTAACCCAACTAAAATGATAAATGTATTGAAAAGACTTTAGGGTTGATTAGTCCTTGGTGGTAGATGGATTCTATATTTTGGCCCATTTCTAACTGATGGACACAGTAGGGAAGATTACACATTAAAAAGCAAAAAGGAAGGACGCGCTGTTTATTTAAAACAGCACTGTGATTTGTTAGCAACATCTATGCTGGGCTTGAAGAAGATACAGGAGTGGTGGTAAATAGGCCAGGTATTTGCTCCTTTTGGTTTCTCAGGTGGCTCAGTGGCAAAGAATTCACCTCCCAATGCAGAAGATGCAAGGTTTAATCCCTGAGTCGGGAAGATTCCCTCCAGGGACACAGGAAATTGCAACCCACTCCAGAATTCTTGACTGGAGACTCCCATGGACAAAGGAGTCTGGCAGGCTACAGTCCATGGGATGGAGAAGAGTAGAACAAATTGAGCAACTGAACACACATGCATGTATTTGCTTCCTTAATAAAGATCAAATCTCTTTTAGAAACAGAGCTGTGTAGAAAACAAATACAATGAAAGTAAATAGCATTAATTAATCCTTTATTGTGTTCCAGACCTATGCTAGAATCAGTGGGAAATTGTCACTTGCCATGGGCACTTGTCATCTACAAGGATTAAATTATGTGTTGCTGCAGCTGCTGATTTTCAACACCCTTTGAAGGGAGTTCAGGGTGGAGAGCAGAAATGAGGCACATTGTGTTCTGGAAAAACTGGCAGGACAGGTCTTAAGATAGTTAGATATTTTCAGGAGCTGGTTTTATGAGCCCAATTCTACCACCTCCTCATATCTAGAAAAGCACTGAATTCCTTCATGGTGATATTTGTGACGAGCAGAAACCTTCTGTAAAACTATGTGCTTGATTTCATATACTTTCCCTTCATCAAGATCACATATATACTGATCTTCCCCTTCTTGTTTGGAGCAATTTCTCAGAGCTACCTGAAATATTATCTCCTGGGCTATACCCCTCAGTTCAGTTCAGTCGCTCAGTTGTGTCCAACTCTTTGCAACCCCATGGACCGCAGCATGCCAGGCCTCCCTGTCCATCACCAACTCCCGGAGTTTACTGAAACTCATGTCCATTGAGTTGGTGATGTGATCCAACCATCTCATCCTCTGTCATCCCCTTCTCCTCCTGCCTTCAATCTTTCCCAGCATCAGGGTCTTTTCAAAATGAGTCAACTCTTCGCATCAGGTGGCCAAAGTATTGGAGTTTCAGCTTCAACATCAGTCCTTCCAATGAATATTCAGGACTGATTTCCTTTAGAGTGGACTGGTTGGATCTCCTTGCAGTCTAAGGGACTCTCAAGAGTCTTCTCCAACACCACACTTCGAAAGCATCAATTCTTCTGCACTCAGCTTTCTTCACAGTCCAACTCTCATGACTACTGGAAAAATCATAGCCTTGACTAGACGGACCTTTGTTGGCAAAGCAATGTCTCTGCTCTTTAATATGATGTCTAGGTTGGTCATAACTTTCCTTCCAAGGAGTAAGCGTCTTTTAATTTCATGGCTGCAGTCACCATCTGCAGTGATTTGGGAGTCCAAAAATAAAGTCTGACACTGTTTCCCCATCTATTTGTCATGAAGTGATGGGACCGGATGCCATGATCTTAGTTTTCTGAACGTTGAGCTTTAAGCCAACTTTTTCACTCTCCTCTTTCACTTTCATCAAGAGGCTCTTTAGTTCTTCTTCACTTTCTGCCATAAGGGTGGTGTCACCTGCGCATCTGAGGTTATTGATATTTCTCCTAGCAATCTTGATTCCAGCTTGTGCTTCATCCAGCCCAGTGTTTCTCATGATGTACTCTGCATTGAAGTTAAGTAAGCAGGGTGACAATATACAGCCTTGACGTACTCCTTTTCCTATTTGGAACCAGTCTGTTGTTCCATGTCCAGTTCTAACTGTTGCTTCCTGACCTGTATACAGATTTCTCACGAGGCAAGTCAGGTGGTCTGGTATTCTCATCTCATTCAGAATTTTCCAGTTTATTGTGATCCACACAGTCAAAGGCTTTGGCATAGTCAATAAGGCAGAAATAGATGTTTTTCTGGAACTCTCTTGCTTTTTCGATG
This sequence comes from Budorcas taxicolor, assembly GCF_023091745.1. Classification (NCBI taxonomy): domain Eukaryota; kingdom Metazoa; phylum Chordata; class Mammalia; order Artiodactyla; family Bovidae; genus Budorcas; species Budorcas taxicolor. The sequence continues at coordinate 74,957,341 of NC_068919.1, forward strand.
ATCCAGCGGATGTTGGCAATTTGATCTCTGGTTTCTCTGCCTTTTCTAAAACCAGGTTGAACATCTGGACGTTCACGGTTCACGTATTGCTGAAGCCTGACTTGGAGAACTTTGAGCATTACTTCATTTCGCCCCAAATAAAACTTAATTTACAACTCTCAAATTGTGCATTTTTTAAAAAGTAAGCATTAGATACTGTAAAATTTTTTCATTTGATTTTTACTGTACTCAGAAGAGTAGTAATGATTATCCACTTTTACAAATGGGGCAATTGAATCCTGTAGAGATTAAGTTGACAGAGGCCAGATGGCCAGTCAGGTTAGCAGAGTCAGGTTTCAAATTCAGGTTTGGTCGATTGCAAAGTCCACTGTTATTTCAATTAAAATAAAAAGGCGGGGGCGGGAAGGGGGGCAGTTTCCCTGATGATTCAGTGGTTGGGAATCTGCCTGCCAGTGCGAGGGACACAGGTTTGATCCCTAGTCTGGGAGGCTCCCACGTGCCTCAAGGCAACTAGGCCTGTGCACCACCACTACTGAACACCAGCACTGTAACTACTGAATCCCACTGCACCTAGAGCTCAAGCTCTGCAACAGGAGCCATGGCAGTGAGAGGCCCACACACAGTAACTAGGGAGAAGTCCCCGCTGCAACTAGTGAAAGCCCACACGCAGCAACAAAGACCCAGAGCAGCCAAAAAAAAAAAATTAAAAATAGGGCTTCCCTGGTAGCTCAGTGGTAAAGAATCTGCCTGCCAATGCAGGAGATTTGGGTTCGATCCCTGATCTGGAGAGATCGCCCAAGCCGTGGAGTAATTAAACCTGTGTGCCACAACCACTGAGCCTGTGCCCTAGAGCCTGTTCTCTACAAGAGTATGACAAGAGACGCCACTGCAGCTAGAGCCCTCACTCACCACAACTAGAGAAAAGTCTGCTCAACAAACGAAAACCCAGCACAGCTATGAATAAATAAAACCTAGTGCTTGAAAATCCCATGGACGGAGGAGCCTGGTGGGCTGCAGTCCAAGGGGTCGCTGAGAGTCGGGCATGACTGAGCGATTTCACTTTCGCTTTTCACTTTCATACATTGGAGAAGGAAATGGCAACCCACTGCAGTGTTCTTGCCTGGAGAATCCCAGAGACAGTAGGCCCCCGTCTATGGGGTCACAGAGAGTTGGACACGACTGAAGCGACTTAGCAGCAGCAGCAGCAGTGCTTGAAAAAAATATATAATGCATCAAATGAATCAGTATGTCAAAAGACTTCAGTATGTATGAGAACACTTTCAATTAAGATGGTTTTAGTGGAGGTAAAATGAAATAATTTAAAATACTAAATTAAGAAAAGAAGAGAGAAAAAGAGAAAAAAGGAATGAAGACAAGTTGTGACAAATGGAAAACAACTAGCAAGATAATAGATGTAAGTCCAACATAGCAATAATTACATCAAGTATAAACAGTCTAAGCCAACCCTAGTAAAAGTCAGAGATTATCAGATTGAATTAAAAAGCTGGATCAAACTGTAGGCTGCCTATAAGAAACATACTTTCCATATAAAGATGCAAATTGTTTAAAAGTAAAAGGATAAAGAAGGATAAATCAAAAGAATGCTGGATATATTAAAAAATAAGAAATATTACCAAGGATAGGAGGTACATTACGTAAAGATAAAAAATAATTTTATTGAGAAGACATAACAATTCTAAATGTGTAGCACGCAATAACAGAGCTTGAATATATCTAAAATAAAAACTGATAGACTAGAGAAATCTATAATTATAGTTGGAGATTTCAAGACTCTTCTCTAGTAGCAAGAAAGAATAAGCAGATAGAAAAATGGGAAAGATAGAGAAGACCAAAACTATTAGCCAACTTCACCTAATTGATCTTTATAAGATGCTCCACCCACGAGTGGTTAGCCACTCTTTTTCAAGTGCACATGAAATATACCCCACTATAACCTGGACCCAAAAAACAAAACTTCGCAATTTAAAAATAATTGACATCAAAGTATATTTTCTAACCACAGTGAAATTAAGCTAGAAATCAATAAAAGAAAGATTGCTGGAAGTACCCCATGGGTCAAACTAGAGATCACAAGGGAAATTAGAAAATATTTTGAATTGAATGCAAAGTCAAAAATGCTGACATTTTACAAAGTCCATCTGGTCTGAATCAGTGTGATTTGCCTGCAGGTTTTGAGGAAATGTGCCACTGAGGCTATTTTATTAAAACACAGGGGCAAGGATCATGACTTCAGCAGTCTTTACAATGAAGAGCATATGAGTAATGTCTGTACAGTGCCCTCCCCTCCTGCTCCCACTCTTTCTGCAGCCCTGGCTCTTCCCTGGTTTCAGGGAGGGAACACATACACAATAGAATTTCACTTTAGACACTGTGCATGTGTACTAAGTCACTTCAGTAATGTCCAACTCTCTGAGACCCCACGGACTGTAGCCTACCAGGCTCCTCTGTCTGTGGGATTTTCCAGGCAAGAATACTAGAGTGGGTTTCCAGGCCCTCCTCCAGGGGATATTTCCAACTTAGGGATCGAACCCACTTCTCATTATGTCTCCTGCATTGCAGGCAGGTTCTTTACCACTGGCACCGCCTGAAAAGCCTCCTAGACACTACTGTGCTGTGAAGTATTTCTGGGACAGCATCTTGCCCATGATAAGAAAATCACTGCGCAATGAAGAAAGAGACAGGAGGCTTTCACCTCAATGAGCAGGAGTCAGATCTCTTCCTGGCTCTGTGTTTAAACACTTTCCAACCACGACACCAAGCATGTCTTGCCCTGTGGCAAACCTCTGAAGAGAACCAGAGGCCTGTGGGAAATTCATGCCGTCATCATGGGTGACACAGGCAGAATGGGGGCTTACATGACAGGGGAAAAACCAACCTAAGTAGGGGCAGGTACAGATTACAGTGTTATTAATATAATCACAGCATGTATGTACTGCTCACTCTGTCCCAGGCATCATCTCTTTGGACCTTACAGTAACCCTATGCGGTGAGTCCATTCTGCAGAGGAGAGACTGAAGCCCAGCAAGTTAAATTGCTTAGAATTCCACAACCAGCAAGTGGACAGACCATGGATTCCATTCAAGCAGTTTGCTCTGACAGCTGAGTAGCTCCAGGGGGTTCATACTGAAAAATACATGGTCTCAGCTAGTCCCCACAAGGACCCTGAGGGAGGCCTTGTAATCAAATGGGGAAATGATGCTGGGGAACTGACAGAGATCCGGAGAGGTTACGTGACTTACCCGTGGTCATTAGGCTGTTACGGCAGGTCTCAGGTTAGGACTCAGTCCTTCTAACCCCCAGGCCCGCGCCCTTTGTGCCACACAATGCTGCCTCCCTCACCTGGGAGCCCTGGGAGAATCGCTTATATTTCTTCCATCCTGCTGTTATACTTTCCAAAGTACCGGTGTGACCAGGTGCAGATGCACGTATGGATACAATGAACAGAGCAGAGGCGGTATGACTGTGGCCCAGGTCATAGAGCTGCCAAGTACGAGAGCCAGGGGAGGGGCTGGGAATTACGGGGCTGTGTGGGTCCATATAATTAGGGCTCTGGTCTGAGAGCCTCAGGCCATACATATAAGCTGTGTGATCTCAAGCAAGTGACTTAATTTCTCTGAGCCTCTATTTCCTTGTCTAAAAACTTGGGGTTAAAGTATTAATGATTTCATAGAGTCACTTTGAATATTGAAGGAGTAAACGCACATAAAGCATTGAATCCAGTGCCTAGCACGTAGGAAGTACCAAGGCAGAAAGTGAAAGTGAAGTCGCTCAGTCGTGTCTGACTCTTTGCGACCCCATGGATTGTAGCGTACCAAGCTTCTCCATCCATGGGATTTTCGGGCAAGAGTACTGGAGTGGGTTGCCATTTCCTTCTCCAAGGCATCTTTCCAACCCAGGGATCGAACCCGAGTCTCCCACATTGTAGGCAGACGCTTTACCATCTGAGCCACCAGGGAAGTCACAGGGGCAACACAGGTACATTTTCTAAGTGTTGCTTCTAAGTGCTTGCTTGTCGCTATACTCCTATGGCTATAACCCCTGGATGGCAAAAAAAAAAAAAAAAACAAACCACAAAGTTTTTCTCTTCCCTCTTCCCTTCTGGAGAGTGGTGGTTTTTGCCTCGTGCCTCCCCTGCGTGCTCACCAGCCTGAAGGCTTGGAGACATTTGCTTGTCAGGGCCTGTCTCCATGGTACAGCAGAGCCTCTCTGCTTTTAGTACAACTCCAGCATTTAGGAAATTCTCCCTGGGTCCAGAGACGGTGTGTCTAGCAGTTCATTCTTTTTTTAAAATATGTTTATTTTTGTTTTTTACTGCCTCAGATGTTAGCTGCAGCATGTGGGATCTTTTCATAGTTTCCTGACTTGGAATCAAACCCGTGCGCCTGTATTGGGAGCACAGAGTCTTAGTCACTGGACAACCAGCGGTCTCAATTGAGATTTTTAGAGGTAATATCTCTAGAGTCTGCCCTGAGATTTGTAGGGGATTGCCCTTACAGTGGGCCTTCCCAAGTGGTGCTAGTGATAAAGAATCTGCCTGTCAATTCAGGAGATGCTGGAGTCAAGGATTCAATCCCTGGGTCGGGAAGATCCCCTGGAGGAGGGCATGGCAACCCACTTCAGTATTCTTCCCTGGAGAATCTCATGGACAGAGGAACCTGGTGGGCTGTGGTCCATAGTGTCTCAAAGAGTGAGACACATCTGAAGCGACCTAGCACACACGCACACCCTTAAGGTAGGTGATTATCCTTAAGGTTCAGTTCAGTTCAGTTGCTCAGTCGTGTCCGACTCTTTGCGACCCCATGAGTCGCAGCACGCCAGAACTCCCTGTCCATCACCAACTCCCGGAGTTCGCCCAAACCCATGTCCAGCAAGTCAGTGATGCCATCCAGCCATCTCATCCTCTGTCGTCCCCTTCTCCTGCCCCCAATCCCTCCCAGCATCAGGGTCTTTTCCAATGAGTCAACTTTTCGCATGAGGTGGCCAAAGTATTGGAGTTTCAGCTTCAACATCAGTCCTTCCAATGAACACCCAGGACTTATCTCCTTTAGGATGGACTGGTTGGATCTCTTTGCAGTCCAAGGGACTCTCAAGAGTCTTCTCCAACACCACACTTCAAAAGCATCAGTTCTTTGGTGCTCAGCTTTCTTCATAGTCCAACTCTCACATCCATACACGACCACTGGAAAACCCATAGCCTTGACTAGACAGACCTTTGTTGGCAAAGTAATGTCTCTGCTTTTTTTTTTTTTTTTGTCTCTGCTTTTTAATATGCTATCTAGGTTGGTCATAACTTTCCTTCCAAGGAGTAAGCGTCTTTTAATTTCATGGCTGCAATCACCATCTGCAGTGATTTTGGAGCCCCAAAAATAAAGTCTGACACTGTTTCCACTGTTTCCCCATCTATTTCCCATGAAGTGATGGGACCAGATGCCAGATCCTTTCAATTAAGAACATCCAAATCTGCCCACTGGACAGATGAAATGCTAGAATCCCTTTTTCTTGCACCAAAATGCTATGCATGTATCAATATGTATCAAGTCCTAAAAAAGTTCATTCTCCACTATGATCCTTTATAACTTTTTCAAATGGACATAGCTTTGAAGAAAATTAACCTTATTTCGAGATGCAGTTTAGTGCAGTGAACAACAACAAAAAAAAAAAAACTGGACTCTCAAAAGTCCTAGCTGGTTAGCTGGACGATTGTACCCCAAATTGTGAAAATGGTTTTCTCACAGTGGTGAAATTGTAGATGATGTTTTCCTTCTGCTTCTGTATTTTACTAATTTTTATACCATAAGAAAGAATTACTTGAATAATTTATCCTAAGGAAATAACCACTTACTCTGATAAAGATGTTTTAACAGCATTGTTTATGGAGAAAACAACAAACAAGCTGAATGTTCACCAAGAGGGAATTACTTAACCTGAATATGGGTCACCCATATAATGATGTATAACACATCCACAGAAAATGGTGTTTCCAAAGAATATTTATTATCATGGGGAATACTCATGATGTAATGTTAAATAAAAAACACTGTATATAATAACACACTCAGTAGAATGACTAGAGGGCTTCCCTGGTGGTACAGTGGTTAACAGTCCGCCTGCCAATGTAGGAAACACAGGTTGGATCCCTGGTCTGGGAAGGCCCCACGTGCCGAGGAGCAACTAAAGCGGCTACACCACAACTACTGAGCCTGCAGTGCCCCTATTGAAGCCTGCGTGCCTAGAGCCCCGTGCTCTGCAACAAGAGACGTCACCACAATGCAAAGTCCTCACCCACATCGAAGAGTAGCCCTGGCTCGCTGCAGCTAGAGAAAGGCCTGTGCAGCTACAAGGACCCAGCCCAGCCGAAATAAACAAATAACAGAATGACTAGGATGAAAACTTCTGACCAAACTGTTACTGCAGATGAGAAGGAACTGGAACACTCATCCACAACTGGTGGGACTATAAAATGGTGCAAATTTTTTTTCTGTGGGACCCTCCCAGCCCTGACCTTCCCAGTGACCATCTCCTTCCTTGAGCCCCAAAATGGTGAGGACCCCAGGTTCTATTCTGGGGGGACCTCCCACTCCCATAGGTCCTGTATGTGAAGGTATCCAATGACTATTTTTACCAAATTAGATCATTTGTATTTAGTTGGTTTGGCGGGACAAAGGAAAGGAGCCATTGCCCTTAACAGAGGGTGCCGATGCAAGTGCCAAGGGAGAGAGCAGGGACCGTGACCCTAAACCTCTCACAGGATTCAGGAATTCCTGCGTGCTTCCACACAGTCCTCGGGATAGATAATAAAGCTGGCCAAAACATTCGCTGGCCCAGATCAGACTAGGTGCTTCTTCACTCTCTTCCTGCCTTCGATGCCTCTTCACCCAGGCTGGTTTTGCCACTGGAATGTATATTTCATGGCTTTGATTCTGTTCATAAAGAACTAGCAGTTTTGGTTGAAACCTGGCCCATCTTGTTCAAACCATCTTCACAGTGGCTCACTGTGTGTTTCCAGACTATGCTGTTTGCCTTATTCTAACTTCCCCATACTGAGAAGAGAGCTGAGAAAACTTGGCACTGCTGTGCCTTCTAGACCTGCCACCCACCACGGGAAATGGATGTGGCACTGAGAAACCAGACCGGCCCTGCCCACAGCACATAATCACCGGGTTTCTTATTCGGATGGCCCAGGCCAGTGCCAGGCCTCTTGTACGTGTAGGAGCCAGGACATAAAATCCCACCCTTTCTTCCAAAACAAACCTAGGGAGGCTTTATTCTGTGTTGCTTTCCTTTGATGAGGTTTTCCGGGGCCCGATGGATGACTCTGCTCTCTCCCCGTGGCCTCTAATTATTGCCCACACTCGGTCCTGTCTGTTGTGGTTTCTGAGTAGTGAATGGAAGTGAACCTGGATGTTTTATCATCGCTTTGGAACATGAGCCTAGACAAGCATGACGTTCCCTGTAATTTCCATTCCTTTGGATTCCTATTCAGCCTCAGTTTTTTGCTGAGACAGCATATGAAGCAAAGAATGATCAAGGTCTGGGCCCCTCCCCAAAGTGCCAGGTACCTCCCTCTCTTACCAGGGGTGAAATCAAATGACGCAGCTAGTTCCCAGCTTTAATCAGCTGCCCATCAGCAAGGTCGTCCATCCTACTCACCATCAAGATGCCAAGGGGTGAGAGAGGTTCCCAAAGGTAGAGGCCTGGCTTCTGTCCCCAAGGAGTTCGCCATGTAGACTCTGCCCTCAAGCGTACTCTCCACAGAGAGTATGACCAATAACCAGCAGGACCAGTTCCCGATCCAGGAGGACACCCAGCGCTGTGACTGAACTTGTTGTGCATAAAATGACAGTTCTACAGACTCAGAGCTGCTTGAGGTCAGTGTGGCCTGGAGGGTTCTGAGACTGTGACCTGGAAAAGGAGCTGTTTGAACTGAATCTTAAAAACTAAGTAAGGGTTATTTAGGTGGAAAAGGAGGGAAGAAATTAAAGGTGCTCCACACTGCATAAAAGTGAGGGTGAGCCCAGCTCTCCTAGGGACCCACGCTGTGGTCTCTTTCTTTACTCTGAAGTTCTTGCAGACCCTCTCCTTCAACTGCTTTACCTGAGAAGAAGGCCAGTCCTAAAGCAAGAGGTGATTCAGACCCCTGAAGGTCGTGGTGAGTTAGTTGCCAACTCTTTGGGACCCCATGGACTGCAGCCCGTCAGGCTCCTCTGTCCACAGGATTTTCCAAGCAAGAATACTGGAGTGGGTTTCTGTTTCCATCTCCAGGGGATCTTTCCGTCCCAGGTACTGAACCCACGTCTACTGCGTTGGCAGATGGATTCTTTACCGCTGAGCCACCAGGGAAGTCCTCCTGAAAGTGAAGCAGCCCCTAAATCCCAGCTCCCCCACCCCAGTCCCAAGGAACACAATGCATGTGTATAAAGTCACTGAAGTAAAAATAGCTGATTACAGAACCTGAGGCAGGAGGTGGGGGAAGGGGAAGACTGAGGCAGATAGCTTTGGGTGCCCCGAGGTCATGTGGGGTGGAAGATGAGAGGGTGGGGGAGACCCAGAGGAACTGCTGAAGGAGGCTGAAGGTCGGTGCTGAGACTCTGCTGTGTGTGGGAGGAGGTTGAATGGCTAGACAGCTGTTTGTCTTGTAGCTGTGGGCAGAGGCAACTGGAAAAAAGGAGTCAAGGGCTGATTTGTCCAGCCTCTGGGTTCTGTGTGGAGCCTTCATAACCCAGTAACAAGATTTTATTTGATGTAACAGACTGTATCTTCCCTCCCTTCCATAGCTACAAAGGATTTTATGGTTAAAAACCTGTTCATGGAGAGAAAATACTAGGAAGGACATGTGTGGCGAGCTCTGTGACCCTCGGTCCCTGGTTAGTCTCAGATCCTCTGCAGTATCTCCCTGCACTTGACTTGGGGGGGTCCCAGTTACTGCTGACCCAGAGCCAGCTCTTGCCTGCCCCACCCCACACGCCCCAGCAATGCTGGCTCTCCTAACTGCCGTGCTAACAATCGCTCAGGCAAGACTGAAGCATCCTGAGCCAGCCCAAGCTCTGACCCTGGGTCAGAACCAGGGAAGGGGAGGGGGAGAGGAAGGCAGCCCAGTACATGGGAACAGGGAACCCAGAGGAGGATGCCAGGAGGGCCCCTGTACTTGAGACAGGGGCCCTGGGACTATCAAACTGCCTGGGAGCTGTGAGTATTTTGAGTCTGGGAGTAGCTTTTATTGATATCCATGTATTTATTCGGAGCTTCCCAGGTGGCGCTAGTGGTGAAGAACCTGCCTGCCAGTATAGGAGATGTAAGAGATGTGGGTTCAGTCCCTGGGTCAGGAAGATCCCCTGGAGGAAGGCATGGCAACCCATTCCAGTACTCTTGCCTGGAGAAACCCATGGAAAGAGGAGCTTGGTGGGCTACGGTCTGAAGGGTCACAGAGTCAGACACCGCTGAAGTGACTTAGCATGCATGTATTTATTCATCAGGATTATAAATCAAAAGGTCTTATCTGTGCCCTTCACCACTATTTTCCCAACAAGTGGTATCAGAATGGCACTGCCAGGCAGAGGTCCCCACAAAGATTACGTCAATGAAAGGAGAATATAAATTCCATGAGTGAAAGAGGCTTGGTGTTTTTTTACTGCCATATCCCTGGTGCACAAAGTAGCAACTAAATAAATATTCATTTATTGAATGGATGATAAGTGAATGGATGAACTGGGCACTTAAAAATCACTCAATCAAGGATGAAAGGCTTTTAAAAAGGTTGTAATTGGGGCGAGTTAGGGTAGAAATTTTGCAAAGCCTAAATTCCAGATCCATGCATTCATTTATTGAGCACTGTTGTATGCCAGGCACAATGATAGATGTTTGAGATACAGAAATGAATCAGATATGACCCCTGTCTTCAAGGTCACAGGAGACTTTAAGCAAAATAAAGGCCAGAAATGACACTGGAATTTAACCTCAAAACAAGTCAGTGAGGTTGGTGATATTATTTGCTCCATTTTATAGTTGAGAAAATAGGGGCACAGAGAGGTTAAGTAATTTGCCTGAGATCACACAGCTAGGAAATGGTCAATGCAGGCTTCCAATCCAGGCATTCTGACCTAGAGTTGGAGCTCTTAGCTACCGCTCTGAAACATAAGGAAGGATAGAGAATCGCCCTTTACTGTTCATGATGGTGTAAAAACCCCTGAAGTTTGCTTCATCAGGAATAGCAGAGAGTTACAGTCAGCAAAATCTTTTCAGTTCCAGGGTCCCAAAGACTTTGACAATCTGAAGACTGGACACCCTTTCCAGAAAACTGCAAATATAATTCTGGGGTTTTGTTGCTTCCCTGGTGGCTCAGAAGAAGAATCTGCCTGCATCAGAACTTCCCTGGTGGTCCAGTGGTTAACAAGCCACTTCCCAACACAGGGGATGTGGGTTTGATCCCTGGTCGGGTAACTAAAGATCCCATATACTAAGGGGCAACTGAGCCCATGTACCACAATTAAAACCTGAGGCAGCCAAAATAAATTAATTAATTAAAAAAAAGAGAGAGAAGGATCTGCCTGCAATGCAGGAGATCCGAGTTTGATCCCTGTGTTGGGAAGATCCCCTGGAGACTGAAATGGCAACCCACTCCACTCTTGCCTGGAGAATCCCGTGGACAGAGGAGCCTGGTGGGCTACAGCCCATGGAGTGGCAAAGAATCACACACAGCTGAACAACTGACACGGGCCCAGGTGGGTCCCCTGAAGCCTATTCGTAGGGCCTTCAGGCCTGTGGACTTGAGGTTAATGGGTCAAAGGTTTCCAGTTTGGCCTGGAGGTGGGGGTGTGGGTGGGAGTTGGGTTTGCAGACAGGGATCAAGGTTCTGATTCTGAGGTCAGGGCCAGGCTCAGCTGAGCAGAGCGGGTGCTGCTCAGGCCATCGTGGCTGCCTGCCACCCGGCTCAGTGCCTCGCGGATGAAAGCACCCACTTCAAACTCTGAGTCATCTGGTGCTATTTCTTTACATATTTTTACAAGAAAAGAGACTTTATTTGAAATGATTTACCAACATATTATAAACTGAGACATACAAAACAGACTTCAAGGAACTACAGAAACTTACAGTTTCAGGAGCTATAAAAATAAACTCTTTCCAATGTCCCCATAGGACATGTAAATTCAACTCCAGAGACAAGAACAGATGAAATCAATTCACTTTTCAAGCTGTTACAAACCTAGCTAATATAATGTATAGCTATTTTCTTCTTTAAAAAATTTAATCAATGTAATACATGACCAGGATTAAAAAGCAAAACCTTCGGAGGATTTCCCTGGGGGTCCAGTGGTTAGGACTCCATGCTTCCAGCGAAAGGTGTGTGTGTTTGATCTTTGGTCAGGGGACTATGATACCACATGCCAAGTGGTGCAGCCAAAAAAAATTTTTTTAATCAATAAATAGAAATAAAAAGCAAAACCTTTGGAAAATCCAGCAATGAAAAGCTACAGCTGTGTCTTTTCCTATCTTGAACCCCAGTCCCTAAAGGGAAGTACTTTTACCTGTCCTGTTTTTACTGCCTCCGAGGGCTACCTCTTGACCTCTAAATATTATGCTTGACATCTGGTGTCCTGCTGTCAAAGCAAGCCTCTAGATATTGTCACCACCTCTGTGACACCCCTCCCACTTCTTTATAGTTAAACTGCTAGTTCCCCTATGTTGCATTGATTCACGTTGTAACTGAAAACCATATACTTCCACCTCTATCTCTTGCTCATTCAACTTCTGACATCTCCCTTGTTCCCAGATTTTACAGATGAGAAAATGGAGGCTTGGGAGGATTATCACTTGCCCAAGGCCACATGGTTGGGTACAAGCCCAGCTCAGCCCCCAAGCCTGACTATGGTCCCAGAAACACTTGGGCCCGGCACTGGTCACAGTGCATGTGAAGTGAGGTCATGTGCTATTTTTTTCACCCATTACTATGCAAAGAGAGCTGAAGCCCCAAGAACTAAGCTTGTCAGCTAGTTAAAACACCTTATTAGCTAGTGGAGGAGGGGTGTTTATAGAGAAGATTGCAGAGTTCTGTGGGTCAGTCCTGGAGATCTGGGGCCCATGACTTCCTTCATTCTCTTGCTTCAGGGAAGCAGGATTAGAAGAGTTAGTCTAGGATATGTTATGGAGATATGGATGATTTGGTAGAAGCTAGGGCTTCCCTGGTGGTTCAGTGGTGAAGAATCTGCCTGCCAGTGCAGGAGACGCTAGTTCAATCCCTGGGTGTGGAAGATCCCCTGGAGAAGGAAATGATAACCCACTCCAGTATTCTTGCCTGGGAAATCCCATGGACAGAGGATCCTGGCAGATTGCAGTCCATAGGGTTGCAGAAGAGTCAGACACGACTGTGTGACTGAGCAAAATGGAGATGCAGAAATAGAGAACAGACTAGTGTACTCAGTGTGGGAAGGAGTGGAACTAACTGAGAGAGTAACAAGGATTTTTTTTAAGTCTTTATTGAATTCATTGCAACAATGCTTCTGTTTTATGTTTTGTTTTTTGGCCACAGGCATGTGGGATCTTATAGCTTCCCAACCAGGGACTGAACCCACTCCCCCTGCATTGGAAGGCAAAGTCCTAACTACTGGAACACCAGGGAAGTGCCCCTGGGTTTTCTCTTTATTACAGTCCATTATAGGTTGTTATAAGATATTGAGTAATATTCCCTGTGCCGTAGAGCCAACCCTTGTTGCTTATCTGTGTTACGTATAGTAGTTTGTGTGCTCAGTCATGTCTAAATCTTTGCAAACCCATGGACTGTAGCTCGCCAGGCTCCGCTGTCCACGGGATTTTCTAGGCAAGAATACTGGAGTGGGTTGCCCTTTCCTTCTCCAATAGTAGTCTGCACTATACTCCTAACTTGTCCTTCTTCCTCTCCTTTTCACCTTTGAAACCATTCATTTACTGTCTGTGAGTCTGTTTTTGTTTTGTACATGAATTCATTTGTATTAATTTTTAGATTCCAGATATACATGATCATATCACATTTGTTTTCCTCTATCTGACTTATTTAACTAGGCATAATATTCTCTCGGTCCATCTAAGTTGCCTTATATAGCATTCTTTCTTTCTTTTTTTGTGGCAGAGTTATAGTCCATTGTATAGGTATATATAGCACATCTTCTTAAATCTGTTGACTGATGATGGTAACTTGGATTGTCTCAATGTCTTGGCTATTGTGAACAGTGCTGCTACGAACATTGGGGTTTAAGTATCCTTTCAAATCAGTGTTTTTGCTTTTGTTTTGTTATGTTTCAGATTTATACCCAGTACTGGAATTGCTAGATCATATTGTAGCTTCTAGTTTTTTAAGGAATCTCCAAACTATTTTTCATAGTGGCTGGATTATTATGATGATTAAGATTCCAAATATATCTTATATATCAAAGTCATATTTATAAGACTGCTAAAAGGTCAGTGGTTACCCAGGGTGGCAGAGATGGGGTAATGAGTAGTCTGAGTCTAGAGAATTCTCATGATAATGAAAATAATCTATATAATACTGTAATGATGGATTCATGTCCTTATGCATTTGACCAATCTCACAGAATCTATATCACTAAGAATGAGCCATAAGGTAAACAAACTATGGTCTTTGAATTAGTGTGATGTATCAATGTAGAGCCACCAGTGGTCCAAAGGAACCACTCTTCTGTGGGGTGTTGAGAATGAGGGGGACTATGCCTGTGTGGGAGCAGGAAATATATGGGAAATCGCTATTATATTTTCACTTTGGCTGTTATATATTTCACTGTGAACCTCAATGGCTTTTTAAAAAGTGACTGAAAAAAATTAAATATGTTGGTAATTAGCTCATAAAACACTTATGGAATATATTAAAAGATTTAAAAATCTTAAAATAGATTATAGCTTCCCAACCAGGGACTGAACCCACTCCCCCTGCATTGGAAGGCAAAGTCCTAACTACTGGAACACCAGGGAAGTGCCCCTGGGTTTTCTCTTTATTACAGTCCATTATAGGTTGTTATAAGATATTGAGTAATATTCCCTGTGCCGTAGAGCCAACCCTTGTTGCTTATCTGTGTTACGTATAGTAGTTTGTGTGCTCAGTCATGTCTAAATCTTTGCAAACCCAGCTACTCCACTTCTGGGTGTATATCCAAAAAAAAAAAAAAGAAAGACCTAAAACACTAATACAAAAATATACATCCATGCCAATGTTCATAGCAGCACTGTTTACTATTACAAAACTATGGAAGTAACCAAAGTGTTCATCAAAGGATGAACTGATAAAGAAGATTCAATACTACTCAACCACACACATACAAGAATGAAATTTTTGGCATGTGGGATCTTCCCATACCAGGGATTGAACTGGTGTCCCCTGCATTGCAAAGCAGACTGTTAACCACTGGACCACCAGGGAAGCCCCATATTTATTTTATTTTATTTTATTGAAGTGACATTGTTATACAATGTTTTGTGTGTTGTAGATGTTGTTGTTGTTCAGTCACTAAGTTGTATCCTACCCTTTGCAAACCCACGGACTGCAGCCCACCAGGCTCCTCTGTCCTCTGTCCCCCAGAATTTGCTCAAATTTATGTCCATTGAGTCAGTGATGCTATCTAACTATCTCATCCTCTGTCGCCCCCTTCTCCTCCTGCCCTCCGTCTTTCCCACCATCAGGGTCTTTTCCAAAGAATCAGCTTTTTGCATCAGGTGACCAAAGTACTGAGGTTTCAACTTCAGCATCAGTCCTTCCAGTGAATATTCAGAGTTGATTTCCTTTAGGATTGACTGATTTGATTTTCTTGCAGTCAAATGAACCCTCAAAAGTCTTCTCCAGCACCACAGTTCAAAAGCATCAGTTCTTTGGTGCTCAGGTCTCTCATCTGTACACGACTACTGGAAAAAACACAGCTTTGACGATATGGTCTGTCAATGCTTCCACTTTTCCCCCTTCTATTTGCCATAAAGTGTTGGGACTGGATGCTATGATTTTAGTTTTTTGAATGCTGAGCTTCAAGCCAGCTTTTTCACTCTCCTCTTTGACCCTCATCCAGAGGCTCTTTAGTTCCTCTTCACTTTCTGCCATGTTTCCTTCCCTCAGCTATTTGTAAAGCCTCCTGAGACAGCCACTTCGACTACTTGCATTTCTCTTTCTTTGGGATGGTTTTGGTCTCTGTCTCCTGTACAATGTTACACACTTCTGTCCGTACTTCTTCAGGCACTCTCTCTACCAGATCTAAGCCCTTGAATCTATTTGTCACCACCACTGTATAATCAGAAGGGATTTGGTTTAGGTCATACCTGAATGGCCTAGTGGTTTTCCCTACTTTCTTCAGTGTAAGCCTGAGTTTTGCAATAAGGAGCTCATGATCTGAGCTACAGTTAGTTGCAGGTCTTGTTTTTGTTGACTGTATAAAGCTTCTCCATCTTTGACTGCAACGTAGTGGTGTTCATGAGTAGAGTCGTCTCGTGTTGTTGAAAGTGGGTGTTTGCTATGACCAGTATACTCTCTTGACAAATCTGTTAGCTTTTGCCCTGCTTTATTCTGCACTCCAAGGCTAAACTTGCCTGGTACTCCAGGTCTCTCTTGACTTTCTACTTTGGCATTTCAATCCCCTATGATGAAAAGGACATCTTCTTTTTTTGGTGTTCATTCTACAAGGTGTTGTAGGACTTCATAGAACCAGTCAACTTCAGCTTTTTCAGCATCAGTGGTTGGGGCACAGTCTTGGATTACTATGATGTTGAATGGTTTGCCTTGGAAATGAACCAAGATCATTTTGTTGTTTTTGATGTTGCACCTGAGTACTACAATTCGGACTGTTTTGTTGACTATGAGGGGTACTCTATTTCTTCTAAGGGATTCTTGCCCAGAATAGTGGATATAATAGTCATCTGAATTAACTGGCCCACTCTCATCCTTTAGCGGAGAAGGCAATGGCAACCCACTCCAGTGTTCTTGCCTGGAGAGTCCCAGGGACGGTGGAGCCTGGTGGGCTGCGGTCTATGGGGTCGCACAGAGTCAGACACGACTGAAGCGACTTCGCAGCAGCAGCAGCATCCTTTTAGTTCCCTGATTCCTAAGATGTCGATGTTCAATCTTGCCATCTCCTTAACCACGCCTGATTTATCTTGATACATGGACCTAACATTCCAGGTTCCTATGCAATAGTGTTCTTTATAGCATCAGACTTTACTTTCACCAGCAGATACGTCCACAACTAAGCGTCCTTTCCACTTTGGCCCAGCTCTTTCTTGTGCTGTTTCTTTACTCTTCCCCAGATACCTTCTAACCTTGAGGGCTCACCTTCTGGTGTCATATCTTTTTGCCTTTGCATACTGTCCATGGGGTTCTTGCGGCAAGGATACTGGAGTGGTTCACCATTCCCTCGTCCAGTGGGCCATGTTCTTGACTGTGACCTGTCCATCTTGGGTGACCCTGCGTGCATGGCTCATAGCTTCATTGAGTTTTGCAAGACCCTTTGCCACAAGACTGTGATCCAAGAAGGGGCTGTAGGAGTGCATAATCTTTTTTCTGTCATACAAGGTTTCTGGGTCAATGTTACTTCTCCGTTTAGTTTTTTTAATAAAGCTCTGTGCTGTTCTCCATAGCAAATGTACTAATTTTCATTCCCAGCAACAGTGGAGGAGGGTTCCCTTTTCTCCCGATCCTCCCCAGCATTTATTGTTGTAGATTTTTTGGTGATGGCCTTTCTGACCTGGGTGAGGTAATACCTCATTGTACTTCTGATTTGCAGTTCTTTGCTGAACATCGTTTCTTGTGCCTTATGGCCATCTCTATCATTTCCTTAGAGAAATGTCCATTTAGATCTTTCACTCCTATTTTATTGGATTTATGATTTGTTTAATATTGAAGTGCATGAACCGTTTGTCTGTTTTGGAAATGAATTCCTCGTTGGTATATTTGTTTACAAATACTCGTTTCCATTTTGAAGGTTCTCTTTTTGTTGAGTTATGGTTTCCTTTGCTGTGCCAATGCTTTTAAGATGAATTAGGTCCCATTTATTTTTGTTTGTTTGTTCTATACTGTTCTCTTTAGTGGATGTACTGATTTTCACTCTTAGCAACAGTTTAAGAGGATTCCCTTCTCTCCACACACTCTCCAGCTTTTATTGTTGTAGATTTTTTGAGATAGCCATTCTGACCAATGTGAGGTGACATTTCACTGTACTTTTGATTTGCCTTCCTCTAAGAATTGGGACTTCCTGGTGCTCAGACGGTAAAGCATCTGCTTACAGTGTGAGAGACCAGGATTCGATCCCTGGGTCGGGAAGATCCTCTGGAGAAGGAAACAGCAACCCACTCCAGTACTCTTGCCTGGAAAATCCCATGGATGGAGGAGCCTGGTGGACTGCCATCTATGGGGTCACACAGAGTCAGACACGACTGAAGTGACGCAGCAGCAGCAGCAGCAGCATCTTTTCATAAGCTTTATGGTCCTCTGTATGCCTTCTTTGGAGATGTGTCCATTGATATCTCTGACTCATTTTTAAAAAATGAGTTTGTGTGTGTATATATATATATATATATATATATATATATATATACAAACTGCACTAGCTGTTTGTGTGTTTGGGAGATGAATTCTTGTGGGTATCTTTGTTTGCAAATATTTTTTCCCATTCTAAGGGTTATCTTTTTCTTTCATTTCATAGTTTTATTTGCTATACAAGTGCTTTTAAGGTTAATTAGGTCCCATTTGTTTATATTTGTTTTATTTTTCATTCCTCTAAGTGGCGGATCAAAAAAGAACTTGCTGTGACTTTTGTCAAAGCGTGTTCTGCCTATATTTTCCTCAAGAGTTTCAAGGTATTTGTTTTTCCGTTTAGATCTTTAACCTATTTGGAGTTTGTTTTTGTGTGTTTTGTCAGGAAGTATTCTAATTTCATTCTCATTTTCATTGTATAAAGAACCTCCACGCTGTCTTCCACAGTGGCTGTTACCAATTTCCATTCCCAGCATCCATATAGGAATGCTCCCTTTTCTCTTCACCCTCTCCAGCATTTATTGCTTGTAGAGTTTCTGTCTACGGCCATTCTGACCGGTGTGAGGTGATACCTTGTTGAAGTATTGATATTCACTTCTCTCATATTTAGCGATGTTGACATCTTTTCATGCGATTTTTTTCAAAACGGTGTGAGTTAAAACTTAACCTCTTGAAATTGGCTCCTTAACCGTCTGCCCTGTTTTGAACTGTTTTTCGATGAGCTGTCTCGGACATTTCCTAAAGGTAGGTGTGTTTCAGTTACAGCCTTTACAGCCGGGCAGACCTAGTGAATATTAAGTGCCCATCAGTGCAGGATTTAAAGTTGTTGTTTTGGAAAATGGCCACAAGGTGGTAGCATTTCTTCATGCCCCCGCCCCCCTCCACCACCACCACTTTTTCCGGTAATTTAATTGTTATTTTATACTGGAGTAGGGTTGATTTCCAATATCGTATTAGTTTTAGGTGTACAGGAGCTTGATTCAGTTATCCATAGACATATATCTATTCTTGTTCAGGATTTTTTTCCCATATAGGTTATTACAGTGTATTCAGTAAGTTCCCTGCACTATTCAGTAAGTTCTTTTTGATTATCTATTTGATATATATTAGTGTATATATATCAAACCCAAACTCTTAATTCACCCCCCAGCTAACTTTTTTGGGTAATCATAAGTTGATTTTCCAAGTCCGTGAGTCTGTTTCTGTTTTGTAGATTAGTTCACTTGTATGAATTTATAGATTCCATCAGTGATATCTTATATTTGTCTTTCTCTCTCTGACTTAGTATAATAATCTCTTGGTCAATCCATGCTCCTGCCAATGGCACTATTTCATTCTGTTTTATGGCTGAGTAGTATTCCAGTGTATAGATGTACTACTAGGACATCCTTTTTCTGTTGAAGGACATTTTAGGGTTTCCCCGATAGTTCAGTTGGTAAAAAATCCACCTGCAATGCAGGAGACCCCAGTTCGTTCCTGGGTCAGGAAGATCCACTAGAGAAGGGGTAGGCTACCCACTCCAGTATTCTTGGGCTTCCCTTGTGGCTCAGCTGGTAAAGAATCCTCCTGCAACGTGGGAGACCTGGGTTCAATCCCTGGGTTGGGAAGATCCCCTGGAGAAGGAAATGCTATTCACTCCAGTATTCTGGCGTGGAGAATTCCATGGACTATGACGGACTGAGAGACTTTCACTTTTATTTTTGGTTGATTCTATGTCTCGGTTCTTATAAATGATACTGCCCTGAGAAGAGGGATGCATGTATCATTTTGAATGACGATTTTCTCCAGATCTGAGCCCAGGAGTGGAGTTGCTGATCATATGATGCCTCTATGTTTAGTTTATTAGGGAGCCTGCCTACTGTCTTCCATAGTGGCTAGACCCATTTACAACCCCACCAGAAGTATAGGAAGATTCCCTTTTCTG
Organism: Budorcas taxicolor; assembly: GCF_023091745.1. NCBI lineage: Eukaryota > Metazoa > Chordata > Mammalia > Artiodactyla > Bovidae > Budorcas > Budorcas taxicolor. The sequence goes on from NC_068919.1 coordinate 74,976,777, forward strand.
TAGGCTGTCTACAGAATTTATTCTTTGTAGATCTTTGTGATGATGGCCATTTTAACCTGTTTGAAGTCATACATCATTGTAGTTTTGATTTCCATTGATTTAATAATTAGTAATGTGGAGTGTCTTTCCATTTGTTTTTTTTTTTAAAAATCTTATATAGTGTGAGTACAATTTACTTCTTGAAACCGGCTTCTTAAAAGTCAGCCCTGTTTTGAATTTTTCCCAATGATTTACACCAGGACATTTCTTGAGAACGGGTGTCTTTTACAGTCCCACAGGCCTTGTGAATATTAAGTGCCCATCAACTCAGGTTTTAAAATTATTCTTAGGGGAAAGAGCCACAAGCAGCAGCGTTTCTTCATTCCTTCCTTTTTTGCCTTTCAATTTGATTTTTATTTTATACTGGGATAGAATTGATTTCCAGTGTTGTATTTGTTTTGCCCCCAACATGTACTGTTGTAAGAATCTGTGGAGGCCATGTACACCTGGCACCCTTAAGGATGGGCTTCAGATTTTGACCCTTCAACATCCTGGTGTCCAGCCACTGCTTTAGCATTTCTACAGGCCCAGTGCTCACTCTAAGGGTTCTGTAATCCGGCCTCTATCTGCCTTTCTTGAGATCTGCGCTTCTGGGATCCTACAGGGCAGGGTCTCTGTGACTGTTCTATAGCTTCTCTAACAAATGACTACAAGCTGGGTGGTTTAAAACAACAGGAATTCATCCTTCCCTAGTCCAGGAGACCAGACACTTGAGATCAAGTTGTTGCAGGGCTGAAGTCCCTCCGGAGGCTCCAGGATAAGGTTCTTCCTGTCTTTTCCAGCTTCTGGGGGTCCAGGCATCCCCAGGCCTGAGGCTACATACCTGCCATCTCTGCTTTCATCTTCACGTGGCTTCTCCTCCATGTCTGTGCCTCTCCTTCTTTGTCTCTTATAAAGTGAAAGTGAAGTCGCTCAGTCATGTCCGACTCTTTGCGACCCCGTGGACTGTAGCCTGCCGGGCTCCTCTGGCCATGGGGTTCTCCGGGCAAGAATACTGGAGTGGGTTGCCATTTACTTCTCCAGGGGATCCACCTGACTCGGGGAAATCCAACCTACATCTCTTGCATCTCCTGCATTGGCAGGTGGATTTTTTACCACTGAGCCACCAGGGAAGGCCCAGGTAGTTAACCTTACAGATTCTCAGGCACTAGTAGCTCTGGTGCCATGTGTTCATGACCATCAGGTAGTTAATTTCTTCCATTTAGTGGTGATCTTAGCATCTGTAAAGCAACTCAGGAAGTGTGTTTCAGATGCTACTACTATCTAGGTGCTTCAGAGAGGAGCTGCAGCAGCAGATATGGGGAAGAAGGTCTGCCCCAGGAAAGCCCCATGAAGTCCTGCTCAGTTATACCAGGTGACTGGCCTCAACAACCAGGGCAGGTTTGGCTGCCTCCTGGGTGTGGGGAGCAGCAGGGTCAGAGTCCTCCGAGGGACCTGTTAGCCCCCACAGTGAGATGGGGATGCAGAGGTTGGGCAGATGCATCTGGCCTGGGAGAAGGGTCCAAGCTGGAAATAGCACCAGAATCATCTCAGGGAGGAAGAGGAAAGGCCAGGTGGGGGCAGGTGGGTCACAGCAGACTGTGTGCAGGTGAGGTGGTACTGTTGGAAGCAGCACAGAACCAGAGGGGAGTGGCGGTCAGGAGCTCAGCTTCATTCTGTTGTTTTTTGTAAAACCACTGTGTCAGAATTTGAGGCAAGTCTCTCAGAAGGAGACTTCTGACCCCAGTGCTCCTGTGGCTTCATCAAAGGGGCTTAGGTGGAAAACAGAACCACTGCAGGCTCAGCCTATGTCCCTACTGGGGGTGAACCCCATCAGGGCACTGGGGCCCACAGACTTCAGGGAACCCCTGCCCTCAGGAGTGGTAGCCCTTCTTTGAACCAAGGTCATAGGTCAAGGGCCATAGGTCATAGTTTAAGGGTGATAGGTCAGAGGTCATAAGTTAGGAATTGACATATGGTAATTCTATGTGTAATTTTCATCAACTGAATATAATGACTTCCACAGTGGGTGGACTATTTTACTTCTTTTGGTATGGCTTTCCTTGTGGCCCAGCTGGTAAAGAATCCACCTGCAATGCAGGAGACCTGGGTTTGATCCCTGAGTTGGGAAAATTCCCTGGAGAAGGGAAAGGCTACTTACTCCAGAATTCTGGCCTGGAGAATTCCATGGACTGTATAGGGTCAGTCTATGGGGTCTTCTCCTCTTCCATGGGGTCACAAAGAGTCGGACACAACTGAGCAACTTGCACTTTCACTTGCACTTTCAAGGATCATAGTTCAATGGTCAGAAGTCATAGGTTACAGGTCACAGGTGAGATGTCTGACAGAGTGGGAGCAGATGAAATGGGTCAAGTGTTAGAGATCAGGGGTCACATGTTGAGAGTGAAAAAGTCAAGGGAGTGAAATAGGTCAAGAGTCATAGATTGACCCTCAGAGGTCTTAGGTCAGGAATCAACATATCATGTTAATTCTATGCATAAGTTTTTGAGTAACCGCTATAATGACTTCCACAGTGGTTGTGTCATTTCACTTTTTTGGTATGATTGTCAAGGGTCATAGTTCAAGAGTCAGAAGGCATATGTTAAGGGATCAGGTGTTATAGGTCAAGGGTCAAAGGGTCAGAAGCCATGAGTTGATGGTTTGGGTCGGAGTCAAAGTTTGGAAGTCATATGTCAAGGGCCACAGATAAGAGTTCATAAATCGAGTCCTAGGTCGATGGACAGAGGTCATAGGTCATCATACACTGATATATATGTGTACCATATGTGTATGTCTTTGAAATATATATGTGTAATACTGTACTAATATATTACATGGCCTTCCCAGGTGGCGCAGCGGTACAAGAATCTGCCTGCTAATGCAGGAGATGCAAGAGATGCAATCTGGATTTCTGGGTCGAGAAGATCCCCTGGAATAGGAAATGGCAACCTGCTCCAGTATTCTTGCCTAAAAAAAATTCCATGGACAGAGGAGTTTGCTTTAAAAAACAAACAAATAAGAATTTGGCAGCCAAAGCTGAGCAATGAACTGGATGTTCTCGCTGGATCTCTCTCCCTGAAACATAGAAACCTGTTGATTAAATGGGTGGAGAGCCACAGAACATCATGACTTAAGTGGAAAGAAAGCATACCAGTTTAATATATATCATCCCCATTACATGGGAACGATGCCGTGGGCTGGCCCTGCTCACCGAGGCCTGAGAGCAAAACAAACTGCCTCTTTGTTGCACACAACAACATTCCCTTTGTAATCACTTGAAGATGGACTAGTTAATGTCTCCTATCCTCCCTGGAGCCACTGAACAGCCAGGGTGCCTGTCAGCAAGAGAAGTGTGTGGGCACCCAAACCTGTATATGTATGTCAGGTGGTGGGAGCTGCCAGGAGTACTAAATTCTATGTGTTGAGAACAAAAACAGGGCGTGGAATCTGTCCTAGAGGCCAAATCCTACTTTTAAATAATGTGTTGCATTGTGTGGAATTCTCCAAGTCAGAATACTAGTCCTGATCGTAGGGACAGAAATATAGAATCCTTCCAAGTGTAGCATTTCTCACAGGGGAGCATTTGATAGCCCAGGAAGTTAGGAGAGTAGATTATAAGAACTGTGTCCTTGCATTTCAATAAAGACCTGGCACAAATAGTATTATGGGGATCTTTGGAAATCTCTAGTCACTGGTCACTTTCCCGAGGTTTGTGATGTTGGGTTACTCTGGTGTGACTGCAGTGGGATCAAGTAGAAAGGGCAGGAAGCTCTTGAATTGGGGCTGAATTCTGATGTGAATCCTGGCCAGTACTCATTAAGTTTGGTGACCTTGGACAATTTAACTTTGTGAAGCTTCAGATTCTTATCTAAAACAGGACCCATTACTAAACAAAATGATGTATACAAAGTGTCTATCATACCACACGGCATACAGTAGGCACTAAACAATCTAGAAAAAAGTTAGCTGATAATAGGTAAAGGCTAGACATTAAAAGGTTCCCCCGCAAATTTCCTAGCTTCTTCTGCCAAATTTCCTAGCACTGATGTCTGTCCCTCCAACCGAATCTCTGAGGTTTCCTTCTTTCCTAACAACTTCAACTTTTAATAATGGAAACAGCTCGCTGTTCCAGAAACAATTTTAGGGAAGAAAAATCTTCCCCATAAAAATAAACTTAAGCCTACCATAATTATAAATGTATTAATTTTTACTTCTGCAATTTAAAATACTCCCCAGCAACTAGTTCAGTTCAGTTGCTCAGTCCTGTCTGACTCTTTGCATCCCCATGGACTGCAGCACGTCAGGCTTCCCTGTCCATCATCAACTCCCGAAGCTTGGTCAAACTCATGTCCATCGAGTTGGTGATGCCATCCAACCATCTCATCCTCTGTCATCTCGTTCTCTTCCTGCCTTCAATCTTTCCCAGCATCATGGTCTTTTCCAATGAGTCAGTTCTTGCATCAGGTGGCCAAAGTATTGAAGTTTCAGCTTCAGCATCAGTCCTTCCAATGAATATTCAGGACTGATTTCCTTTGGGATGTACTGGTTTGATCTCCTTGCAGTCCAAGGGACTCTCAAGAGTCTTCTCCAACACCATAGTTCAAAAGCGTCAATTCTTTGGCGCTCAGCTTTCTTTATAGTCCAACTCTCACATCCATACATGATTACTGCAAAAACCATAGATTTGACTAGACGGACCTTTGTTGGCAAAGTAATGTCTCTGCTTTTTAATACTACCCCTTCATTTAACCTTGTTCTCGTACCATCACATATTGAAGAGAAATCAGTATTACAGCAAAGCTTAGATAGTTTAACTTAACAAGAATTTGTACAATTATTTTTTAAAAAACTTTGACATTTGGAGCATTATTTAAAGTGGACTGCTATTTAAAAGCATAATTTCTGGGGCTGTTCAACTTTCTAATTAACTTTAAAGTTAATTCTGCTTTTATATATAAAAATGTTTCCCACTGTCATTAGGAAAATTACCAAAGAGTTTCTTATCATATTTATCTACATGCTTGTCAGTTACCAATCCCCCTGAAGCAGCCCCTTTCCATGGCCATAGCATTCACAGTCCAGTTTGATGATCTCCCTGCCACATTTACATTTTTAGTAGCAAGCTCTTGAAAACCTGACCATTGTCAAAATCTGTACTGAGTACAGAGACTTCAGTCAGTGTGACAGATGGTAGAAAGAAATATTTATATGGAGGCTGTGGGTGGGAGAGAAGACACTTCCCAACTGTTGCCAATAATTAAACTTGCAGTAGCTGCCGGTGGGCCACACAGGCACAGACCTGGCAAAGTCTCCATCGGTCCTGATGGGTTTTCCTTATAGCCAACAGCTGTAGGCCATTAGTTACTCTTTGGGGCCCCAGGATTCTTCTCGGATGGCTCAATCTCCCTCACAGCCTCGTCCAGGAAGGAGGCTTGGTTCTCCCAGGAGGAATTGCAGCTGAGAAGGACGGCACCAAGCTGGCTTTCAGAGAGGTGGGGCAGCAGATTGACGGTAGGTGCTGGGGCGGTGGGACAGGTGGAGAAAGTTAAGGGTTGGACATCATCTTCTTGGGTGTCTCTAGAAGGACAGATCCGCTGGGACCAACACAGTGAGGGGCTTGGCAGCCAAGGACATCCAATGACATGAGAAGAGAGGCAACCTGCTTATTTCTACCATCTTCACTAAAGCCTACCTTGCTTATTTTTAATGAAATGTTTCAAAACTAAAATGTGAAAAAAAGGTAAGTTAAAAAAAAAAATAATCTAGGTTGGTGGATTTGTCCCTCAGTTCTCTTCCAGAGCCCCTCAGTGTAGACCCTGGTCGGCTCTGCCGGTGTTGGAAACACTGCCACCTGCTGGACCCTTTGAGAATGTCAGCAGGCCCTGCCCTTCAAACCCAGTCTTGACTGGTGCCAGTGTCAGCAACTCAGCCACCAGAGTCAGGGTGCACGGGACCCAAGGCCTGTGGCTGCCAGTGGCTCAAGGGAGAGATTAGTCGGCTAGCCAGAATATGGACATAATTAGACATTGTTTTTAACCTTTAAGCAATGATCTCATTCTACGATTACGTTACCTCCACTGGGCTTTCCGGGTGGCTCAGGCCGTGGAGAATCTGCCTGCAATGCTGGGAACTCGGGTCTGATCCCTGAAGAAGGGAATGACTACCCACTCCAGTCTTCTTGCCTGGAGAATTCCATGGACAGAGGGGCCTGACGTGCTACAGTCCATGGGATCGCAAAGAGTCCGACACGACTGAGCGATTAACTTTCACTTTCACTTTGTCATTCGCTGAAGGGTTTGGGAACAGAAGGGTCAAGACCTCCTCTGTCCTCTGTAGATCTCCAGGCCCTGATTTGAAATGACGTGTGTGCTCAGCCCTAGACTTTCAAGGCAGCTTCAAGTGAGATGTATGTAATTCCTTTGCTCTGACAACATGTTCCACTCTGTTCTCTCTGTTTCATAATTAACTGCTTTTAAAGAGAATTTATGGGGCCTGATGAGTAGCTGAATGTTTCTTTCTTTGAACTCCCAGATGTTCTGACCAGATTCCAGCCTCCAGTCCCTGTTCCCAGCCCTTCACCAGAGCCGTCGGGTAAATTTTCTAATCCTCTCTGGGACATTCCTATTTCCTGCTGAGAAGTAAAAAAACAACAGTGCTTCCCTAAGGGCGGTGTGCCTCAGCCCCACTGCTCACAATCTCCATTTTAGGAAAAATGTTTCCCTGAGCACGAATCCTCTGAAAGGAAAAGGCCTATGAGTCTCCTGAGAAAGAATATGAGACCCCACCGTGAGGATTTGCCGTAGAATTTCGCTGCATTCCTCTGCGGGACTGGGCTGTCTAGGAAGTTCATTTTGATTTAAAAATATATCAGAGTGGAAGTGTGTTTGTGTGAGTAGGCGTGTGAAACAGATTTGAAAAAAAGACAGGCAAAAATAAAGTGGGGAGATAAGGAGAGAGGTCAAAGGCAAATAGTTCTTTCCTTCTAAAAGGATCTCTTCAGAGTGCTTGAATTTTTTATTATGGAAATACTCAAAACGTTCAAAACTAGAGAAAATAGTCTAATGAACCACTGGGTACCCCTCATCCCACTTCAACAATTATCAACATTGCCAATCTTTATCACTTATCTGCTCCTCTTTTTTTGCACCAGAGCTGGACCTGGCCAAATCCATGGACAAAACCAATTTGCCTCTTGTTTTTGTGGAAAAAAACACAAAGTTTTACTGGAACACAGCCATGCCCAATGGTTCCTATTGTCTATACCTGCGTTCACATCACACCAGCAGAGGTGAATTGTTGTGACAGAAATCATGTGACCCAAATGCCTAAAATACTTCTTGTCTGGTCTTTCACAGAAAATATTTACACACGCACACAGCCCTGTGCATGTACATGCCTGCTCGGTCGTGTCCTACCATCTGCGGCCCCATGCGCTGAAGCCCACCAGGCTCTTCTGTCCATGGGATTCTCCAGGCAAGAGTACCGGAGTGGGTGGGCATGCCCTTCTCCAGGGGATCTTTCCCACCCAGAGATCAAACCCAGGTCTGTAGCACTGCAGGCAGATTCTTTACTGTCTAAGCCTTCTCTTTCACTCATATGTATTTGTTGAAGAAACCAGACTCTGTCCTACAAAATCCCCACATTTTGGACATAGTTGGGTATATGCTCATTGCACAATTTTACATGACCATAATGCATTATTTTTAATTGGAGTAGGCATTAAAAAAAAAAAAACGGAGTACAGTTGAATTACAATGTTGTGTTAGTGTCAGATATACAGAAAAGTGTTTCAGTTATATATATACATATACACACACACTTTTTCAAGATATTGAATATGGTTCCCTGTGCTATATAGTAAGTCTTATTGTTTATCTGCTTTATATTTAGTAGTGTGTAGTGTGTATCTATTAATCCCAACCTCCTAATTTATCCCTCCTTACCATTTCCCCTTTGATAACCATGTTTGTTTTCTAAGCTCGTGAGTCTATTTTTGTTTCGTAAATAAGTTCCTTTGCATAATTTTTTTAAGATTCTACCTTTAAGTGATATTGTATGATATTTGTCTTTCTCCGTCTGACTTACTTCGGTATGTTAATAGTATGATAATATCTACATCCATCCATGTTGCTGCAAATGGCATGATTTCATTCTTTTTTTTATAACTGAGTGATATGACCACAGTGCATTTTTCTGTCAGGCTACATGAGGTGGTGGAGCTTTGGGCTTTCTCCCGGTTTCCAGACCTACCTGGGCAGCGCCGTGTGACCCCCAGCAGTGGCCCCACTGCGTTGCGGGTGAGAGCATGCCTCCTTCCTTTGGCGAACTCCCTGTGATCCTGGTGAAGCTGTTGTTTCCGTCCATTTGGGCTGCTGTAACAAAATATCGCAACAGAAATGTGTTTCTCACACCTCTGGAGGCTGCAAGTCCAAGATGAGGCCGCCAGCGTGGCTGTGTTCGGGTGAGAGCCCGCTTCCTGGTTCACGTGCGTTGCCTTCTAGCTGTGCCCTCGTTTAGCGGAAGCAGGCAAGGGATCCCAGCGGGATAGTTTTCCTAAGGCACTAATCCCATTTATGAGGGCTCCATAGAGGCACGCCCAAAGGCCCCACCTCCTAATACTGTCATCTTTGGGGGTTAGGATGGCAACATGTGAATTTTGCAGAGACACAAACATTCAGATCACAGCACTGCCTATCACAGCTCCCTGGCTTCTTCTTCATGACAGCCCAGGAGGTGAGCATGGGACTCCCACCCAGGTGATTAGAGCTCTTCCCTGGGGAGTTATTTTCTCCCACAGCATTGCCAAACTGGCATGATCTCACCTAGAGCTGCCTGTAGCCATGCCTGAAAAGTGAAGTGTTAGTCAGTCATGTCTGACTCTTTTTGACCCCATGGACTGCAGCCCGCTAGGCTCCTCTGGCCATGGAACTCTCCAGGTGAGAATATTGGAGTGAGTAGCTATTCCCCTCTCCAGGGGATCTTCCTGACACGGGGATCGAACCTGGATCTGCTGCATTGCAGGCAGATTCCTCACAGTCTGAGCCCCCAGGGAAGCCTGTAGCCATGCCTTTGTTGTTGTTGTTGTTCAGTCACTCAGTTGCGTCTGACCCTTTGCAATCCCATGGACTGCAGCACACCAGGCTTCACAGTCCTTCACAATCTCCCAGAGCTTGCTCAAACTCATGTCCATTGAGTCAGTGATGCCATCTAACCATCTAGTCCTCTGTCGTTCCCTCCTCCCGCCTTCAATCTTTCCCAGCATCAGGGTCTTTTCTAATGAGTCAGCTCTTTGCATCAGGTGGCCAAGTATTAGAGCTTCAGCTGCAACATCAACATCTGACCTTCCAATGAATAGTCAGGGTTGATCTCCTTTAGGATTGACTTGTGTGATCTCCTTGCAGTCCAAGGGGCTCTAAAGAGTTTTCTCCAACACCACAGCTCAAAAGCATCAATTCTTCAGTGCTCAGCCTTCTTTATGGTCCAGCTCTCACATCCATACATGACTACTGGAAAAACCATAGCTTTGACTATATGGACCTTTGTTGGCAAAGTAATATCTCTGCCTTTTAATGTGCTTTCTAGGTTTGTCATAGCTTTTCTTCCAAGGAGAAACTGTCTTTCAATTTCATGGCTGCAGTCACTGTCTGTGGTGATTTCTGAGACCAAGAAAAGAGCCTTCATCAAGAGGCCCTTTAGTTCCTCTTTGCTTTCTGTCATAACGGTGCTGTCATCTGCATATCTGAGATTATTGATATTTCTCCTGGCAATCTTGATTCCAGCTTGTGCTTCATCCAGCCTGGGATTTCACAAGATGTGCTCTGCATATGTTAAATAAGCAGGGTGACAATATACAACCTTGATGTACTCCTTTCCCAATTTGGAACCAGCCCATTGTTCCATGTCCAGTTCTAATTGTTGCTTCTTGACCTGCATTCCTGTTTCTCAGGAGGCAGGTATGGTGGTCTGGTATTCTCATCTCTTTAAGAATTTTCCACAGTTTGTTGTGATGCACACAAAGGCTTTAGTGTAGTCAATGAAGCAGATGTTTTTCTGGAATTCTCTAGCTTTTTCTATGATCCAATGGATGTTGGCAATTTGATCTCTGGATCCTCTGCCTTCCCTAGCACAGCCAAGTAACAAAGTTTAAATCACTAAAGGATGCTGAGGATCCTAATAATAGCTGTCACTTGATTGTGTCCCTCCCCAATGCATGGCACATGGCTGAGACCTAAGGGAACACAGGGTTGTGAGTAGAAATGGAATTATGTCAGTAAAGTCCTCATAAAACTACAGGGCAAGGGCAGAACATCTAAGAGGATAGAAGCATCTTCCTGCTGCTTCATCACAGAGCTTCTCCCAGCTTTGGTCCTGTGAGTTCTTCAGAAACAATACTTTAGGACTTGAGTTTGAGTAGGCTCTGCGACTTGGTGATGGACAGGGAAGCCTAGCATGCTGCAGTCCACGGGATCACAGAGTCAGACAGGATTGAGACTGAACTGAACTGATACAAAATTAAAAGTTTTCTTTAAAACGCTGTATTGCCATGACAACACCTGGTTCCACCTGAACTTAACTTTTCTCAAAGCTTGAGCTAACCAGTGTGTTTTTCTTATAGAAATATTTTTCTTAAGCTACGTTAATGCTATGTGCTTACCTTAGAATCTGCCTTTCTTCAAGTCAGTTCCAAGGAATACTCAGAACCAATGATGGCTCAACAAACCAGTATGTTTTACTCACGGAAATCTTCTCTTAAGCTATGTTAATGAAACTATGTATCTGCTGGGAAATTTGCCTTTCTTCAAGATTCACGTCAATTGTTTTATGGCCCAGGATGACTCACCCTGTGCCAATGCTATCTCAAAACACATGTGGGTGAAGGGCCTGGTGCAACTCTCAAACTTTAGTACACAAAAGTGCTGAGCGGTCAAGCGTCATCTCTGGCCCTGGATTGAACTCCTCTCCTCTGGAGGCCAGGAATCCCAGCATCGTTCATGTGCTCATAGCAGCAACCTTTTACAAGGAGGTTCATAAACACTTGTGAGAATTATCCTTCTTCTCCCAGTTAACAAACATACTCTTTATTTTTCTAGAGGGGCAGGGGAAAGCTCATTTAGAGAAATGCAGGCCCAGGTCTCAGCAGAAGAGACGAGAGACCAGTGAAATCCCAGTATTGCTCTTGCTATATCTACTCATGGACTGAGTTGGGAAATGCAGGCACACTTGATTAACCTTAATAAAGCCGGACCACCTCCCCTTCAGCACTTTAGTTACCTGTTGCTGCAGAACAAATTACCCCAAATCTTAGAAATTTAAAGATTATAGTAAATGCTTACTATCTCACACAGGTCAGAAATTTGGGAGTGGTTTAGCTGAATGGTTCTGACTTGGGGATCTCTCATGAGCTTGCAGCGAACTGTTGGCCAAGGTTGGAGGATCCGTTCTTTGATGTGACTGGGGGATGCACTGTAGGAAGAATCACTCTAGTGTTGGTTCTTGGTAGGGATGGGAGGTGGTTCTTACTCACATGGACTTCCCCATAGTAGTGCTTAAGTATCCTCATACCATGGCAGCTGACTTACCTGACTGTGAGTGATCCACTCTTTCCTTTCTGTAATAGCCTGTTGTTCTATGTGCTTTGTTGTGTCCAACTCTTTGCAACCCCATGAGCTGTAGCCCACCAGGCTCCTTTGTCCATGGGATTCTCAAGGCAAGAATACTGGAGTGGGTTGCCATACTCTTCTCCAGGGGATATTCCCAACCCAGGGATCGAACCCATGTCTCTTACGTCTGCTACATTGGCAGGCGTTCTCTTTTCACTAGTGCCATATGGGAAGCATGCGCTGTTGTTACAGTTTATCCCCATTCAATGTGGGAGGGAATGACACAAAAGCATGAATATCAGGAGACAAGGCTCACTGGAGGCCTTCATGGAAGCTGGCTAGTGCAGCCAGTCTCAGCATGGTACCATTTTCAAGAGGCACCAGTTTCACATTCAAAAGCGCTGAAAACGTTGAAAAGCAGTCTTTACTAACATTTCAATGAGAGGCAAGGAAGGCAGAATTATATTGCCTGGGGCCCATCAAAAGTTCTAAAGTTCCTCTTCACTCACATATTTCTCCAAAGTTATCACTCATCACACCAAAATCTCTCTTCTCCTAAACACTCAAATCCTCACACCTCTCCCCATCCCCATCTCAACTGTGTAGATTAAGTCAACTTCTCTTAATTCTCAGCTCTCCTCTTTACTCTGAGGCCCCAGGAACCAGGTATCAGCCACAAAGACTTTTGAGTGGGGCATGGAGAGAGGATGAAGAGGGAGGCTGGGAAGAATGATATGTTAACATTTTGTATCTTTATCACATTTACATCCTAAGTGCCTTTATAGTGCTGAGAACATAGTAGATGCTCAGTATGTTGATGAATTAATGGACGGTGGTGTTTAAAAGTTATAAACAAAAATTATTTTATTTAGTGGTATTCAAAGCTAATGCTATATCAACAAATTTCCATATGGAAATTCCATAGTATTAGCTTGTTTAGAAATGTTCATGATAAGGGTATAAAATGTTGCTACTTTTCTATGTATGTATTTTTGGGGTGCTCCCTTGAAAAACCCTGTTGAATCAGAATCTGTGTTTTATTCCTTTTTATGTCCCCCAAACCTGGTAATGCCTGACTTGGGGTAAGCAGCTTTGCCAATTACTTGTTGAATACTTACAATGTATACCAGACATTTATCCAGAACCAATACATGTATTAACTCACTTAATTCTCAGGGTAACTGAGATAGATTATATTATTATCATCCCCATTTTTCAGATGAGGAATATGAAATACAAAGAGATTGGGTAACATGCTGGAGGACAAAAGCAAGAGCTAGGATATGGACCAGAGCCGTCTTGTTCTAGAGTCTGTGACCATCCTCCCTACCACATCCTCAGGGTTTGCTGAATTGAATTAAAGTTGAGTGAGGAGATTGGTCAGATCTTTCCCAGAAAAATCTATACACCAGACACATCTAGAAAAACGCTGAGAAAATTCTAGAAACCGCTAGTGTACTTTAAGATGATCATGGATGGAAGAGGGGAAGTTGCAATGCCTCTGAGGATGGTTGGTTTAGAGAAAGATGGAATATGTCCAAAAAAAATCAATGAATGCACAGAGGACTTTTAGGGTGGTTAAGATACTCTGCATGATACTATAATGATGGACACAAGTCATTATATATTTGTCCAAACCATGGGATGTGCAACAGCAGTGGAGTTTGGGTACTTATGATGTGTCAATGTGGCTTCATCAATTGTAACAAATACACCACTCTGGAGGGAGATGCGGATAATACAGGAGGCTATGCATTTGTGGGGGCAAGAGGTATATGGGGCATCTCTGTACCTTCCTTTGAATTTGTCTGTGAATCTAAAACTGCCCTTAAAATTAAAATAACATCCTCAGCAGAAAGAAGTCAGTGAATATGAGTAAAGCCAAGCAGCTGGGTTCATTTAACATCAGAACGGAAACCCAGGTGGAGGGGAGCCTTGTGGTCTGTGCCCCTGGCCAGCTGCGATCCAGAGCTGGGCGGGCATTGAGCTGACGCAGTGTCCCTCACAAGCAGTAATAGCTCTGGCCATCACAGAGCTCTGGTTTGTTGAATTCGTGTTCAGTCTCATATGGATATTAATGTTTGAGAAAATTTTTTAAATCACCATAGAAACCAGGAAGCAACGCTCCTATTTGGGGAACCAACTAATGGAATGTTTTATAAAATAAGAAACAAGTTTATGCTTCAGCCGTGGGATTGTGTTCACCCTCTCCCGTGTTACATGGTTCATGTCCGCCTCCTCTGGTGCCATGTAATACTTTTAGCTTTCAGAATTGGAAACCGCATGACTCTTGGAGAAGTTTAAAAAGGATAGGAATGTAAAGTGAAGAGAAGTGAAGTGAAGTGAAGTAAAGTGAATGAAGTCGCTCAGTCGTGTCCTAAACTTTGCGACCCCATGGACTGTAACCTACCAGGCTCCTCCCTCCACGGGATTCTCCAGGCAAGAGTCCTGGAGTGGGTTGCCATTTTCCTTCTCCAGGGGATCTTCCCCACCTGGGGATTCAACCTGGGTCTCCCACATTCCAGGCAGATGCTTTAACCTCTGAGCCACCAGGGAATGTAAAGATTTCCCAAATAACAGTTTGCACAGCTGAAGCAAAAGGAAGCAGAGCTGTGGAAAAGAGAGGTGGTGTGGCACAGGGCTTCCTAGGTGGAGCTAGTGATAATGAACCTGTCTCTCAGTGCAGGAGACATAAGTGACAGGGGTTCGATCCCTCGGCCAGAAAGATCCACTGGAGGAGGGTGTGGTAACCCACTCCAGTACTCTTGCCTGGAGAATCCCATGGACAGAGGAGCCTGGCAGGCTACATTCCATGGGGTCACAAAGAGTCAGACACAACTGAGCCAGTAAGCATGTCAATTATATCTCAACAAAATTGGAAGAAAAAATATTTTGGAGAAGGAAATGGCAACCCAATCCAGTATTCTGGCCTGGAAGATCCCATGGACAGAGGACCCTAGCGGGCTACAGTCTGTGGGAGTCGCAAAGAGTTGGTCACAACTGAGTGACGAACACTTTCACTTTCACACAAGGCGGACTCAGTTTACTTTTTTTAGCTTTTTTTTTTTTTAATATGGACCATCTTTAAAATCTTTGTTGAATTTGTTACAATATTGTTTCTGTTTTACGGTTTGGCTTTTTTGGCCACGAGTCATGTGGGATCTTAGCTCTCTGACCAGGGACCAAACATGTACCCCCTGCATAGGAAGGTGAAGTTTAATCACTGGAACACCAGAGAAGTCCCGAGGATCCAGATTTAAGAAAGAAGCAGAGAGAGAAAGGCAAGAGGGCGCCTTTTGCCTTTCTCTCTCTGTCAGATTTCCAGACAGGCACGTTTCCTTCTGCAGATGACACAGTCTGAACAGAATTGAGAAGAGACCTCTCTTCCCTTAGGGCCGCCATTGCTCAAACTGCCTCTGTGACTTTGTTCCCGTCTGTAATACACAGGTCACACTCACTATAACCTGAAGAGCAGGAATTCCTTCACCGTGCACAGTGCCCGGCAGTTTAGAGAACACTCTGGAAGGCTGCCCCCAGAATGTCAGCTCCGTGGAGGCAAAAGAAAAGCATTCTTCTCTGTGTTGTTCTCTGTTGCAGTCCCAGCCCAAGGAACAGTGGGGTCACACAGCAGACACACCATCAACAGCGCCTGGATATGTGACGAGGCGGGGTTTCGGGGCGATCCCGGGAGGTATTTCTCTTCATTTTACAAATGAGAGAACTGAGTCGGCCAGACTGAGTAATTGACCCGATGATCTGGATTAACACAGGTTGTTTGGCTCCAAGTCCAGTGCATAAGAAGTACATCAAAATAAAGTATGTTCTTCTTTTTTCTTTTTCTTTTTTTAATTGAAGTATATTTGCTTTATAATGCTGTGTTAGTTTCAGGTGTATAGCAAAGTGATTCAGTTGTATGTATATATCTTTTTTCCAGTTCTTTTCCCTTACAAGTTATTATAAAACTCTGAGTATAGCTCCCTGTACCAAATGGTAGGTCCTTGTTGGTTACCTATCTTATATATAGTAGTCTGTGTCTGTTCATCTCAAACGACTAATTTATCCCTCCCCACAGCTTCCCCTTTTGGTAACCATAAGGTTTTTATTTTCTGTGTCTGTAGGTCTATTTCTGTTTCGTATGCAAGTTCATCTGTATCATTTATTTTAAGATTCCACATATAAGTGATATTATGTGATATTTGTCTTTCTCTGTCTAGCTCACTTCACTTAGTATGCTAATCTCTAGATCCATCCATGTTGCTGCAAATGGCATTATTTTGTTCTTTTTATGGCTGAGTAGTATTCCATTTGGAGAAGGCAATGGCACCCCACTCCAGTACTCTTGCCTGGAAAATCCCATGGATGGAGGAGCCTGGTAGGCTGCAGTCCATGGGGTGGCTAAGAGTCGGACACGACTGAAGCGAGTTAGCAGTAGCAGTAGCAGCAGCCGTGTTCTGTTGCGTGTTTGTGTGTATACATTCTTTATCCATTCATCAGTTGATGGACGCTTTGGTTGCTTCCGTGTCTTGGTTTTTGTAAACAGTGCTGCCATAAACATTGAGGTGCCTGCACCTTTTCAAATTATGGTTTTCTGCAAAGCATATATATTTAAACACCCATGAAGGTACATGAAGCAAATACTCTGAGCCCTTTGGATGATGATTATTCTCCTCCCTCGCTCTTCCTATTTTCTTTTCCCCTCTCATATCAGCTTCATTCTTGTTCTTACCCAGAATGTAGCTTTTGACTCTTTCGGCTGTGTGAGAATACCCTGTGGGGCCTTACCCTCTTCTCCAAAGGGCTTTTGGGGAATTCCTTCCCAACCATTCAGGTTCCCTCCCTAGGAGGGGTGGAGTCCTGGCCAACACAACCTGTTCTCTCCTAATAACTTCAAAGTGATTCTATTGCTCCCCTCATAGACCAGGTCCGGCCTCTGTCGGTTGGCCCATTGGTCAAAGTACATTGAAGTGTTCGTTGTGGGGGACAGAATTCCAGGCTCTTGCAGTCTTTCTTCTCATACGGACTCCAAGTCCTTGGTTCAAAGTCCCCCTGTGTTTATCAGTAACAGGAAAAACTGATGTTATGCACCTCCTAATACAATGCCCTGAAAAGAGCACAGCAATATTTCTGTGGCATTCCTGCCTCAAATATATAAATCATGAGGAAGCATCAGAGAAACCCAAATTGAGGAACACGCCATAGTGGGCCTGGCCTGTGCTCTTCAAAATATCAAGGTCGTGAAAGGTGAGGAAAGCCTGAGGAACGGTCCTAGATTGAAAAAGGCTCAAGGGACATGGCAAGTGAATGCAACTGTGATCCAGCTTTGAATGCTGGGCCTGTAATCAGCATAACTGAGACAAGCAGTGAAATCTGAATGAGCCCGTGGATTAGACGGTATCCTTGAACCTGTGTCAATTTCCTGATTGTCATGGTTGTACTGTGGTTATGTTGCAGCATGTCCTTGAACTTGGGAAACACACACTCAAGTAATGAAGTGGGGAACAGTCGCTCTGCCTTTAAAAGCAGGATAACAGCAAAAGTGGGTGGGAAGATGGGCTTTAAAATTCAACACACCTGACTTCCTTTGCAAACCAAGTTTCAGTTTCTCCTTCTGTGAAGTATAGCTAACACTCTACTTACGTCATTGAATTTTAAGAATTCAGCGAGGCACTTCCCAGTAGTCCAGTGGTTAAGAATCCTTGCAATGCAAGGAGCCTGGGGTCTATCCCTGGTCGGGGAACTAAGGGCCCCCATGCCTCAGTGAAGTGAAGTGAAAGTGTCGCATCTTAGTTGTGCCTGACTCTTTGGAACCCCATGGACTGTAGCCCCCCAGGCTCCACTGTCCTTGGAAATCTCCAGGCAAGAATACCAGAATGGGTAGCCACTCCCTTCTCCAAGGGGTCTTCTGACCCAGGGATGGAACCTGGGTCTCCTGCATTGCAGGCAGATTCTTTACCATCTGAGTCACCAGAGAAATTCAGGTAGGGCCAAAAATTAAAAGAAAAAAAAGACAATGTTGGTAAAGAGCTTACCCTGATACCTGGCACATGGCAAGCCTTCCACAACCTCTAGCTACCTTTATTGCCTGAACATGTTTCAAAGGGATGAAGAACTGTCATTGTACAAACATTAGCTTTCCAGCTTTGTGGCTGGGTCCCTCTTGGGTTCCCTCCTGGCTGCTCTGCTTTGAGACCTTGTCACCATCATCATAGGCATTGTCTTTGGAATCAGCCACTAGTTAGAATTATTTTCTTTGGCCTGAATTCAGATCCCCAGGCTAAAGCATTGAAGTCTGAAGCAAAGCCCCGGGATGGAGCTCTTACTTCACAATCCAGGTTTCCTGTCCCTTGCTGGGGCAAGCATCTATCTCTTCCTGAACAGCCTGGGGCTTGATTGAATTTCCTCTAGGTGTCCAGAGGGCTCCACTCTGAATCCGGAGGTGGTCCATCTAAGTCTCCTCATTTCAGAAGTTCTGGAAGGCAGCCAGGGATTCCTGGCCAGTGGCTTATCCTAAAGGTTGGCCATCAGTGTCTCAAATGTAGGAAGGTGGGGATTGAGGGTACATGTGGGAGGCCAGACCCTAAGGGTCAGCTGTGTAGCCACTGGGAGGGGAAGTGGCATCTCTCTAAGCTGGACATTGGAGGGTGTGGTTTGGGCTCTACTCTGGCTCATCACTTAAAACACCTGTTCAGGAAGTCACCTAGGGTGGGGGTGTCTGTCGATTAGGGAGGGTATATTTAGTTTTCACAGATTTGAGAGCAAAGCCTTCCTTGCAGTTTTAATCTTCACCCTCTTTAGAGACCGTATCCATCTTGGTCTTTCAAGTACTGAATCATTTAGATTAAAATTTTGAACTAAGTCTTGAAGCAAAATTATTTATTATCTCAAGATTTCTATTGGTTAGGAATTCAGATCAAACACAGTGAGAATGACTATTCTCTGCCCTGTGATATCTAGGGCTTCAGATGGCAGATGTTGATGAAGGCTAGGGGTTGAAATCATTTAAATGTGTCTTCACTCATGTGTCTGGTGACTGATACTGGCTTTCAATTGGGAATCTCACTGATGCTGTTGGTGGGAACATCCACATGTGGCTTCCACACGTGGTCTGGGCTTCCTCACAACAAGGCAGCTTCTTTCCAAAAGCGAGTAGCCAGAGAAACAGGGAGAGCAAGGTGAAGGCTGCGTTGCCTTTTATGACCTGGTATGTCAGAGTAATTGAGGTAGAGAAGACACTAGAAGATATCTATGTCTCTCTCTCTCTCTATGTATATATATATACATATAGCTGACCCTTGAACAATATGGATTTGAACTGCATGGGTCCAGGGATTTATAAAAGGATATTTTTTCAAGAGTAAATACTCTTGAATAGTATAGATAGTACTATACTATCCTCAGTTAATTGAATCCTTAGGTGTGGAACTGTGGATACAGAGGAACTACAGATTTCCAGCTGTGTAGAGGATCATCACCCCTAATCCCTGCAGTGCTCAAGGGTGTGTATACACACACAGAGTTAGGAATAGGTTCATGTGATTATGGAGGCTGCAAGTCCAAATCTACAAAGCGGGCCAGTATTCTGGAGATCCAGAGAGGGGTGCCAATGTTGCAGTTCAAGGCCAAAAGTGGTCTGCCACGGAATTCCATCGTATTGGGAGAGGTCAGTCTTTGGTTCTATTCGAGGCTTCAGCTGATTGAATGAGGCTCAGCCGCATCATGGAGGGCAATCTGCTTTACTCAAAGCCTGCAGACTTAAATGTTAATCTCATCCCCCAAAAATCCTCAAAGAAGCATCCAGAATAGTGTTTGACCAAATACCTGGGCACTGTGGCCCAGCCCAGTTGACACATAAAACTAACCATTACACCTAGTTTCAGAACTCACACAGTGTACTTGCACCACATTCTACTGGTCAAGGCTGTTATAAAAGTTTAGCCAAATACAAGAGAAGAGATCACAGAATGCCCCCTGCTGTGAATTCAATAGAGTAATATAAATACCATGTTGTAAGAAGCATATGCTTATGGCATGGGGTATGTGTTGGTGTGGCATCTTTGGAAAATATGATGTAACAAATGTCCAACTGTGATATAAGGGGAAAGGAAACCAATTTATAATCAAGTATTATGTCTTTCAAAATGTAAGTCCTCCAGTGTGGCTGCTCTCACAGTTACAGTAGAGAAGTCAGATTCCTGCATCTGTTCACAGCATCACTTTGAATGTGAGCCACACAGGTGCAGACTACTATAGGTGTGTCCCAAGGGCAACTCAAAAAAGATGAGTGGAGATGCTGTGGGTGGTGTGATTTTCCAAAATGGTGAACGCTCTAAAACTCTATATAAGACAAAGTGCAATTTTTCCTGTTTACATGGTAGTTGTATTCCTGGGATGGGGTGGAGGGTGGTGGGATTTGGGGAAAATCTGAGCATATAAAAGTTTGCAAAATCACATTGTGTTTACGTGTAAAGTGGAGTTATTAATAGGTTTCAAAGCTCAAAGCCTAGCGAAATAGATTGTTAATCTATAAATAAGCTGTTTTACCAATAGAAATGTCTCAGGGAACATGCCAATGTCATGGGAGATATAAGGCAATTCCTACAGAACTTTCCAACAATCACAGGAGGACTCCTGGCCTCTGTGATCTCTCCCTACTAAAACCTAGCAGTGGGGACTTCCCTCGTGAACCAGTGGCTAAAACTCTGTGCTCCCAATATAGGGAGCCTGGGTTCGATCCCTGGTCAAGGAACTAGATTCCACATGCCACAACAAAAAACGTGCCACGACTCAGACCTAGTATAGCTAGATAAGTAAATGAAAATAAACAAATATTTTTTAAAAGTCAATAGTGCCCTCTCCAGCATTGAGACCACCAAAACCAGCACCTACGCTTTTCCGAAACTCCTCATGGAGGACATCAGCAACCCTATTGAGAAGCAGTTCTGTAGAGGAAGTGCATACCTGCTAAGTCATTTCAGTCGTGTCCAACTTTTTGCAACCCCATGGACTGTAGACTTCCAGGCTCCTCTGTCCATGGGATTCTCCAGGCAAGAATACTGGAGGGATGAAAGAGAAACCTTAGACTTTACTGGGACTATTCAATAAAAACCATGCCATTCTCTAAGGGGATCTTCCGACCCAGGGATCAAACCAGCATCTCTTATGTCTCCTGCATTGGCAGGTGGGTTCTTTACCACTAGTGCCACCTGGGAAGCCCCAGATAAAGGAAAGGAACAGAGAAATTCCAAAGATTCCTGTGGAGGAAGTCTGGGGAATATAGATATGAACCAGTTCAGTTCAGTTCAGTCCAGTTCAGTCATGTTCGACTCTTTGTGACCCCATGGACTGCAGCAACCAGGCCTCCCTGTCCATCACCAACTCCCGGAGTTTACTCAAACTCATGTCCATTGAGTCAGTGATGCCATCCAACCATCTCACCCTCTGTCATCCCCTTCTTCTCCTACCTTCAATCTTCCCCAGCATCAGGGTCTTTTCAAATGAGTCAGCTCTTCACATCAGGAGGCCAAAGTACTGGAGTTTCAGCTTCAACATCAGTCCTTCCAATGAATACTCAGGACTGATCTCCTTTAGGATGGACTGGTTGGATCTCCTTGCAGTCCAAGGGACGCTCAAGAGTCTTCTCTAACACCACAGTTCAAAAATATCAATTCTTCTGCACTCAGCTTTCTTTATAGTTCAGCTCTCACATCCATACATGATTACTGGAAAAACCATAGCCTTGGCTAGATGGACCTTTGTTGGCAAAGTAATGTCTCTGCTTTTTTTTTTTTTTTGTCTCTGCTTTTTAATATGCTGTCTAGGTTGGTCATAACTTTCCTGCCAAGGAATAAGCATCTTTTAATTTCAAGGCTGCAGTCACCATCTGCAGTGATTTTGGAGCCCCCCAAAATAAAGTCTGTCACTGTTTCCCCATTTATTTACCATGAAGTGATGGGACCAAATGCCATGATCTTCGTTTTCTGAATGTTGAGCTTTAAGCCAACTTTTTCACTCTCCTCTTGCACTTTCATCAAGAGGCTCTTTAGTTCTTCTTCACTTTCTGCCATAAGGGTGGTGTCATCTGCATATCTGAGATTATTGATATAGCTCCTGGCAATCTTGATTCCAGCTTGTGCTTCCTCCGGCCCAGCGTTTCTCATGATATACTCTGCATATAGGTTAAATAAACAGGGTGCCAATATACAGCCTTGACGTACCCCTTTTCCTATTTACAACCAGTCTGTTGTTCTATGTCCAGTTCTAACTGTTGCTTCCTGACCTGCATACAGATTTCTCAAGAGGCAGGTCAGGTGGTCTGGTATTCCCCATCTCTTTCAGAATTTTCCAGTTTCTTGTGATCCATACAGTCAAAGGCTTTGGGATAGTCAATAAAGCAGAAATAGATGTTTTTCAGGAACTCTCTTGCTTTTCCAATGATCCAGTGGATGTTGCCAATTTGATCTCTGGTTCCTCTGCCATTTCTAAAACAAGCTTGGACATCTGGAAGTTCACAGTTCATGTATTTTTGAAGCCTGACTTGGAGAATTTTGAGCATTACTTTGCTAGCGTGTGAGATGAGTGCAATTGTGTGGTAGTTTGAGCATTCTTTGGCATTGCCTTTCTTAGGGATTGGGATGAAAATTGACCTTTTCCAGTCCTGTGGCCACTGCAGAGTTTTCCAAATTTACTGACATATTGAGTGCAGCACTTTCACAGCATCACCTTTTAGGATTTGAAATAGCTCGACTGGTATTCCATCACCTCCACTAGTTTTGTTCATAGTGATGCTTTCTAAGGCCCACTTGACTTCACATTCCAGGATGTCTGACTCTAGGTGAGTGATTACACCTTTGTGATTATCTGCATCATGAAAATCTTTTTTGTACTGTTCTTCTGTGTAGTCTTGACACCTCTTCTTAATATCTTCTGCTTCTGTGAGGTCCATACCATTTCTATCCTTTATTGAGCCCATCTTTGCATGAAATGTTTCCCTGGTATCTCTAATTTTCTTAAAGAGATCACTAGTCTTTCCCATTCTATTGATGTCTTCTATTTCTTTGCACTGAGGGCTGGCTTTATTTTTTGGGACTCTAAAATCATTGCAGATGGTGATTACAGCCATGAAATTAAAAGATGCTTACTCCTTGGAAGGAAAGTTATAACCAACCTAGACAGCATATTAAAGAGCAGAGACATTACTTTGTCAACAAAGGTCCGTCTAGTCAAGGCTATGGTTTTTCACATGTATGGATGTGAGAGTTGGACTATAAAGAAAGCTAAGCGCAAAAGAATTGATGCTTTTGAACTGTGGTGTTGGAGAAGACTCTTGAGAGTCCCTTGGACTGCAAGGAGATCCAACCAGTCCATCCTAAAGGAGATCAGTCCTGAGTATTCATTGGAAGGACTGATGTTGAAGCTGAAACTCCAGTACTTTGGCCTCCTGATGTGAAGAGCTGACTCATTTGAAAAGACCCTGATGCTGGGGAAGATTGAAGGTAGGAGAAGAAGAGGATGACAGAAGATGAGATGGTTGGATGGCATCACTGACTCAATGGACATGAGTTTGGGTAGGCTCCAGGAGTTGGTGATGGACAGGGAGGCCTGGTTGCTGCAGTTCATGGGGTTGCAAAGAGTCGGACACAACTGAGCGACTAAACTGAACTGAACTGAACTGATCGCTGAGAAAGGCTTTCTTACCTTTCCTCACTATTCTTTGGAACTCTGCATTCAAATGGCTATATCTTTCCTTTTCTCCTTTGCTTTTCACTTCTCTTCTTTTCACAGCTATTTGGAAGGCCTCCTCAGACAACCATTTTGCTTTTTGCATTTCTTTTTCTTGGGGATGGTCTTGATCCCTGTCTCCTGAACAATGTCACAAACCTCCATCCATAGTTCATCAGGCACTCTGTCTGATAACAGGAATGAGCCAACCAGTGACAAAATGGAGGATGGAAAGCAAAAAGTCTCATACCACATCTGATAGGTAAGACCTATGCATGTGTGGATGGGTGGAGGGATCCCAGCCTATCCCAGAGACCCTGGTAGAGGCCCCACCCTGCTCCTCCAACAACCACCGCCAGCCAGGATCAGCCAGAAGAGAGCTCTTTTGCATATATTCAGTGTCATCTGCATCAAGGGACCCTAAGCTTATGGGATGTTGCCCACACTTGGAGTGAAGCGAGGGAAAAAGGAACTGAATAGCCAGCAGTGTTCTCTTTCTGATCACTGCACCCTGATAGTTTGATATCTCCTTGTTTAGGGATGAAAGAGAAACCTCAGACCTTACTGGGGCTATTCGATTAAAACTAGAAACTTCAAGGTGTCTCCATTTTTTAAAAAAAACAAAGCATCATTCAGGAACCTCTATGTTACACCTAGCATATCTTTCAAATTTCTACCACTGGGCCTTTGCACCTGTCATCTGCTGTGTTGGAAAGTCATCTCCCCTGCTGGGTGCCTGTGTAAAGCCTATTTGTTTATCCTCAGTCTCACTTCCTTTGTGAAGTCTGGGGTTCCCAACACAACCCAACGAGACCTCTCTTCCTCCCCCACATAACTCTTTCTCTCATGGATCCATCAGCCTCACGGGACTCACATATGTGGTGTATATCTTTCATCAGGCTCTTCCCTCCCACTGGACACTTTCTTAAGGACAGGACTGAGGCCAACACCCCTGTTTCTCTGTATCTCCCTAGAGCACCTAACCCAGTGCCTTGACCACAGTACACATATTTTACATTCATTCAGCAGGAACGAAACTTCATAAAATTCTGCCACTTGAAATACGGCAACATTCATCTCTTGAGGTCAAACTAAACTTTCACATTCCTGGGAATTAATTGCTGACATTTCCAGAGCTTCCCTTCTTCCTGTGAGAGGCTGAATTTGAACTACTACTTTAAACAATAGGTGGTTGATTTTGTAAGTGGCTGTTGGGAAGGGCCTCAGGAAGGGAAAGCTGCAAAGGTCTGAGTCAGGAAGGCAGGGACAAGTGAAGGGAGAAAATTCTCCTGGCCCTTAAAGAGGAGGAGGAAGGCAGCCTGAGAGTTTATTCATTGTTATCCTCAAACGTTATTGGCCTGTTCCCTTGTGACATTTCCATGGCTAAATATTCCCATAAATCACTTCAGACCTTCCACAGGGGCGGGTGGAGTGTCTCTGCCCCCGAATGGTGAGAGATTTCAAAACCCCACTTAATTACAGAACTTCTTCATTTCAATTTCCCATTAATTAGGAGGTTTTTCTGGTATCACAGGTCCTAAATTTGTGGTTTCAAGAGTGCCTGTGTTCTTGTCCTATGACCTTGGTTCAATCCTCAGGTCAGGCCTCCCTGTATTATAGTCTCATAGTGGCATGAACTTCCCCTTCTTGGAATTTGTACAAGTGATCTTTTTTTTTAGTGCTGTTTTTTATCATTATTTTTAATAATCTGTTTAATGTCTCCTTCTACCAAGTTGCATGCCCCAGAGGGCAAGTAGCCAGGCCTGCCAGGTCCACCACTGTGCTCTTGGTTCCTGGCGCAGAGGGTACGGGAGCTGGTTAACATGCATTGAGTGAAAGAAGAGTCTGGTACTTCCTCAGGAAGTTAAACAAAGTCACCATAGTGTGCGCAATTCTGCTCTTAGGTATTTACCCAAGAGAACTGAAAACATGTGTCCACACAGAAACTTGTACGCAAATGTTCATAGCAGCAATATTCATAATAACCAAAAAGCAGAAATACCCAAATGTCCATCAGCTCATGCATGCATGAATAGAATGTGGTCTATCCATACAGTGGAATATTATTCAACCATAAAAAGTGATGACGTACTGTTACAACCTTGAAAACATTATGCTAAGTGAAATAAGCCAGAGACAAAAGGCTGCATATTATATGAATCCACTTAAGTGTCCAGAATAGACAAATCCATAAAAAACCCAGTGGTTGTTAGGGGTTAGTGGGGGGGAGGGGATAATAAAAAAAAGAAAAAATCTCTTCACATGAGATTTCTTTGTTATGATTAAAATCCTTTGGAATTAGAGAGATGTAATAGTTGCACAATACAGGAAATATACTAAAAAACACTGAACTGTAAACTTTAAGGTGATGGTATTTATATTATATGAATTGTACCCCAACTTTTAAAAATTCTACCTTAAAATATACATATTTTTTTCCTTTTGGGGGGGCACGCTAAACTTTTGTGTCCTTAGTTCCCTGACCAGGGATCGAGTCTGGGTTTCCTGTATTGGAAGCGTAGGAGTCCTAACTACTGGACCACCAGGGAATTCCTGATACATACATTTATTGAGTGAACAGTTCATCCCTGAAACAGAAACTGCGGGGTCTCTGGATCAACGCTCAGATTTTTGAGGTTTTAGTGCTAGCTGTGTTTCCTAAGAAGAGCTGGTCTCACCGTGCACCAGCCCCAAGCATGCTGTATCCTGCGTCGGACATAGACTGGCGAATCGATTCTTACATGATAGTATACATGTTACACGGTGATGACGCAGAGAGTTGTTATGGGGAGGGAGGTGGGAGGGGGGTTCATGTTTGGGAACGCATGTACACCCGTGGTGGATTCATGTCAATGTATGGCAAAACCAATACAGTATTGAAAAATAAAATAAAGTAAAAATGAAAGAAAAAAAAGTTTTAAAAAAAAAAAAAAGAAGAGCTGGTCTCTACAGGGTGAGATGTCGGCAGCCTGTGTGGGAAAACGGCGTGGCTGCAGTTTATCTGCGACTGTACGTTGGCTGCCAGCAGCCCCGCTGGACACAGTCCATCACTGACATTTTTATTAACTTCAAGAGAGGAAGTTCCAGAGGGAGGCTTCTACCCTTTTTTCTTGAAACTGATTTCTGAGGTGTGTCCCATTAACAAAAACATCCCAGACTTCAAGGCCAGGTATCACAGCTTCATCTTAGGGGGACCAGGAGCAGGTGGCAAGTACTCCAGTGAGAATTTGGATGTGTTTTATTGCAGGCTTTGGGGATTTACATAAGAGGTAAAGAAAACCTCACGTTGGTGCTACATGAGGCCATGATTTAGAGCTGGCAGGAATACAGAGAAATGTGCTATGTCTGTAGTTCAAACCCTGGTGGAGTGGGTGTAGGGAGGGAGCCAGACATTCCGTGTGTGAATATGCTCAGAGGCCCTTCAGTCTGGTTGAACAAGGGGAATTTTCAGGGCTTGTTCTTGCAGATGGATTTCCTCTAAATGAGGAGACGGATCCTTTACGAGATTATCTCCTCTTACAGAGAAGCAAGAAAGTCTTGGGAAAAATCAATGTGAAAAAGGGAAAAAACATTTTTGCAGGAATTCTTTGCTCTCAACAGCAGGTCTTGGCCAGGGCCACTTAGAGGTTGAGAGTAACCTGCAGTTAGGTGCATTTTTTAAGGTTCCTAGTAGCTGACTCATTGGCAAAGACCCTGATGTTGGGAAAGATTGAGGACAGGAGGAGAAGGGGATGACAGGGGATGAGATGGTTGGATGACATCACTGACTCAATGGACATGAGTTTGAGCAAACTCCCTGGAGGTAGTAAAGGACAGGGAAGCCTAGTGTGCTGCAGTCCATGGGGTGGCAAAGAGTCAGACACAACTTAGTGACTGAACAACAACAAATATTAAAATGTGAAGAAATGTCCCCACTCAAAAGGTTGCTGGGAACTGTGCTATATTTTAAAAGTTTATATTTGACAGATTAATACTTTTGCCACAGAAACACAGAGTAAAGGTAATTATGCTTTTGCACTATAATGCCCTGATTTATTTTAAATCTATGACATGAAGTGCTCTACAGGCAGCGATGGAACTTGGACTTAGAGATCTACCCCAAACATCAACATCTCTCAATCCTGTCATCTAGAGATGACGTCCAAAGCCAGAGTAGGGGGCCCTTTGTGAATCATGTGACCAGAGCCCAGTGCTTTCTATACCTGACCATCATCTCTATATAGGCTCCTTGGGCCCCACCACCTGCAGGTCACTTGGGTTGGAGTGAGATGCTGCCGACTCAAAAGCTGTATTTGTGCTGAAGCCAGTTCTTATTAAGACCTTTTGCTTCAATCAATAAGCAATTTGTTCTTGAGACTTTAGTCCTCTTTCTGGTCAATTCCATATGCCTGTTTGCTAGATGTTTTTGTGGATTTTATTTTTGTTTTAGTCAAAAGCAGTAGCTTGTTTCTAGGGCAAAGGCAGTAATTACTCATTTTCCAACTGCAAACAACCAAGTGTCAGGCAAGGTCACACTTCAGCCCTCCCAGCTCTTGCTTGCTAAACCGGCTCCTGTGAAGGACGCCTTCAAGGCCTCGGCCTACTGTAGACCCTCATGTATCACTTTTCCCAAAGCCCCAACCCCAGATGGCCATGCCAGCCAGTGACTTGAGGGTGGCACTATGAGTCCACGGACCCATGGGGACCCACCTGGAGGAATTTGGGAAAAGGAGTTTAGCTTCATTAGAACATCTTTAAGGCTTCCCTGGTGGTCCAGTGGTTAGGAATCTGCCCTGCAATGCAGGGGACACCAGTTCAACTTCCAGTCGGGGAAGATCCCATGGGCCATGGAGCAACTAAGCCCACGTGCCGTAACTACTTGAGCTTACGCTCTGGAACCCAGGAGACACAACTGCTGAGCCCCTGTTCCACAGAAACGGAGCCACGTGCCGCAACTACTGAAGCCTGCGTGCCTGGAGCCCATGCTCTGAAACAAGAGAAGCCACTGCGATGGGAGGCCTGTGCACCGCAGCTAGAGAAACTATGTCGACCCAGCGCAGCCAAAATGAATAAACCGTTTAAAAAAGAAAAGAACATCTTTAAACAAGAGTGCAGGGTGTGGAATTCCCTGGCAGTCTAGTGGTTAGGACTTGGTGCTTTCACTGCTGGGGCCCGGGTTTGATCCCTGGTCAGGGAGCTAAGATCCTGCAAGCTGTGCAGCCAAAAAGGAAAAAGAAAAAAAGAAAAGAGGGGACAAAGAGCATTTTGGATCATTGTAGAGGACAAGCTCAAGGAGTCGCTTGGATACTAAATTTCTGTGTGAGGTATCAGTTGTGAACTACCTTGCCATTCCCAATTGTAGCAGTCGGGGCACATTCCAGAATACCTATCATGTACCAGGTATGAACCAAACATTTGTCATGGCACCTTCTCACTTCATCTTCCCCACAACCCAATGGTATAGGTACTATTCTCATGCCCATTTTACAGAAGAGGAAACCAAGGGTAGAATGGCTGAGCAACTTGCCCCAAATCACACAACTATTGAGCAGCAACAGCCAGGATCTGAAGACTGGTCTATCTAACTCCAGAGGTCATGATCTCAGAAACTCTATTTCTTGGTTTCTAGAGCACTTTCCTTTTCTAAACCAACTTCATGTTCAGGGCCTTTTTGTGAACAGAAAGTCAACGGTCCACCCCACAGGGCAGTGAAAAAGAGGCTCCTACAGTGTGGCTGTGAATGCAAATAACAAAGACATGAAAAGCTCTGAACCTCAGGAGGAGGCAGACCACAGAAGAGTTTTGAACAGGGAGGCAGGAGGAGGTGTCTGCGCCCTGCTGAGCCCAGCCTCCTAAGCAGGTCACTCAAGGTTTCCCTGGAGCTTCTCACCTGGGACTGAAAGAGACTCAGGAATCTTGGAGCAGGAGGGAATCTTGGCCATTCACCTTCTCTGGTTGCTGCAAGGGAAACAGGTCTGGGAGATTAGGTAGAGAACAATTTTACTGTCTGCAAGCACAATCTGGGACTCCTGGCTCCCACACCGTTTAGAGCATGAGGCATTTTCTCAGTTAGGAAGCCCAGAACCTGACAGGTGCTGCAACTGACCAGGGGAACAATCTCAGGCAGCCTCAGCCTGCAGCGGCTTGGAGCAGGATTTGTTTTCCTGGCCAAAGACTGAAGTCAGGCAGTGGCAGGGAGAGCGCTGAACCCTGGTCACTAGACCACCAGGGACAGTGGCTAGTGGCAAGGCCCTAGCCTACCAGTGGTGTAGAAGTGAATTTCCACATAGAGATGGAAAGCAGTGAAACAAGTGAAGTGTCTATTGGGAGGAAAAGAGTATGTGTGGATAGACACACGGGTGGGCTCAGAGAGAGTCACGCCCTCCTGGTAGTTTGAATCATGAGGCATTTCTGCTGGGCTTCCTTTGACCAATCATCTTGCTTTGCCTGATTCTGAATCCGTATTTGGTTTACCTCAGAGTCCTTCCTTGTGTGTGAGCTCATTTCTTAGTGAAGATGGGTTCTAGTGAAGAGGTCTGTGGGTATCTGACATCACTTGGTATGAAGTGACACCCCCTTTCTTTTGACCTCCAAGTAGCCTTTCTGCACGTGTGTAGTTGGGAAGCTCTCCTTAACTTCAAGAATGCGGAATATATATTGTCTTTTATCTCTTATCTGGGCAGGGTTCAGCCTCCTCCATCTGCTTTTATGAGTTTCTGCTTTTATGGAGTTTCTGTTCACAGTGGAGAATCTGTTCAGCCTGGGGCCCCTTGAGCTCCTCCTTCAGGAAGACACCCAGCCTTGAGTCCCTTGGGGTCTGCCAGCTGCTAAAGTGACAGCGGACTGTGAATGGAAGGTGACCTTCAAACCCTTTTAGGGTGAATGAATCATGTGCATTTTTGTAAATATGTGAATTATCTGGGCATATGTCAAAAATGACTCCAATCTGACTGCAGGTCTTGCCCTTGATACACTGTTCTCACTGCTGATCCAGGAAGTCCCCAACCCATTACCACCCACTTTTCATGGACTAAATGGTATTCGTTTTTGAGATTTGTTTTCTGCAGGTCTGGACTTGTCTGGATCTGAGCACACTTTTTTCCCCATACCTTCTTGCCTTTAATGTAGGCTGTGTCCTCTAGGCGGCAGAAAGGAGCCATTTGTTTTACAAGGGCTGAGCCTCAAGATGTCTCAGAACTTTAAGGAGAAAAGAAATACCTGAAGATCTTGCACATACTTTTCCCACTGATTGAAATGTGATCTAGAATCCTCTAAAAGAGAGGATATTGATAGGAACTCAGGCTCTGAATTCAAATAGCCTCAAATTTGATGGATCTAATGTGCAGCACAGTGGCTATAGTTCACAGTTGTTGTTTAGCCCCTGAGTCTTGTCCAACTCTTTTTTTTTTTTTAAGGATAAAGAGTATTGGCTATTTTTTTTCTTTATTCAATTTATTTTAATTGGAGGCTAATTACTTTACAATATTGTGGTGGTTTTTGCCATACATTCACATGAATCAGCCATGGGTGTACATGTGTTCCCCATCCTGACCCTCGTCTCACCTCCCTCCCCATCCCATCCCTCAGGGTCATCCCAGTGCACCAGCCCAGAGCACCCTGTCTCATACACCGAACCTGGACTGGGGATCTATTTCACATATGGTAATATACATGTTTCAATGCTATTCTCTCAAATCATCCCACTCTTGCCCTCTCCCACAGAGTCCAAAAGTCTGTTCTTTACATCTGTGTTTCTTTTGCTGTCTTGCATATAGGGTCATCGTTACCATCTTTCTAAACTCCATATATATGCGTTGATATACTGTATTGGTGTTTTTCTTTCTGACTTACTTCACTCTGTATAATAGGCTCTGGTTTCATCCACCTCATTAGAACTGATTCAAATGCATTCTTTTTAATAGCTGAGTAATATTCCATTGTGTATATGTACCACAGCTTTCTTATCCATTCGTTTGCTGATAGACATCTATGTTGCTTCCATGTCCTGGCTATTATAACAGTGCTGTGATGAACATTGGAGTACGTGTGTCTCTTTCAATTCTGGTTTCCTCTGTGTGTGTGTCCAGCAGTGGGATTGCTACCGGGCCATATGGCAGCTCTGTTTCCAGTTTTTTAAGGAGTTTCTGCAGTGTTCTCCATAGTGGCTGTACTAGTTTGCATTCCCACCAATAGTATAAGAGGGTTCCTTTTTCTCCACACCCCCTCCAGGACTTATTGTTGGTAGACTTTTTGATAGCAGCCATTCTGACCAGCATGAGATGGTACCTCATTGTGGTTCTTGTCCAACTCTTTTGTGACCCTGTGGACTGTAGCCCGCTGGGCTCCTCTGTCCATGGGATTTCCCAGGCAAGAATACTGGAGTAGGTTGCCATTCCCTTCTCCAGGGCATCTTCCTGACCCAGGGATCCATCCCAGGTCTCTTGCTTGGCAGGTGGATTCTTTACTACTGAGCCACCTGAAAGTATAGTTCTCGATACTATACCATATATTTTAAATTTGCCCAAAAATAGACCTTAAATACTCTCAACACACACACACACACACACACACACACACACACACACACACGTGGTAACCATGTGAGTTCATGGATGCATTAACTAACCTTATTATGGTAATTATTTCACAATATATACAAATATCTAGATCATTGTATACTCTATATTTCCACAGTGCTATCTGTCAATTATATCTCAATGAAGCATTAAAAAAAAAGAAGAGAAAGAAAAAGAAATCAAAACCCCCCAAAACAGAAAAGCCTACATTCACCCTCAGCCATCTACTGTCTTTATAACCATAGCAGGCTATTTAAGTTCATCAAGCCTCAGTTTCCTATTTTGTAAAATAGGAATAGTAATAATACCCACTTAACAGGATTGTTGTGAGCTTTATATGGCAATTGCTAAAAAAAGGTTTGCTTTCATTATTACCTTAACTGTTACTGCTGCTCTATAAATAGCAATGAATTTTAAGTCTGAAGGGAAGGTGAAGCCACTTTCTTCAGTATTGGCTAAAGCTCTCTAAGGAGGCATTCAGCCCATTCTTTTCCAGGCTCTGTCCTAGGATGACATTTCACATCCTGGAAACCAATAATACGAACAACACAGAGGCCACACTGGACACAAGGAAACATGTTGGCTTCCTCAATAAAATCAAACCCACTTCCTCCAAGGTCAACCCCAGCTGCGCGGATGCTGTGTGCATGGGAAGGGTGGCTGGATCATTTGTTTCTGTCCCCAAGATTCACCTTCCTCTGGAGATTTCTCCCTAATCTCACTGGTGTCACCACGGGCAAGGAAAGCTGCACCTCTCCCCCACCCGCATGAGAATCTTGCTTCTGCCACCCACCTTAGTGGGTCTGGGTTTGCTTTCATTGAGGGTGTCAGTAAGCTTCCTTACCCTGAGACTTGGGGGTTTTCTGCTTTTTAGCTTCATCCTGAGATTTTAGGATGTTTAGTACCTAAGTGGAAATAATCATCACTGTAGCAGCTACCATTTTATGTGCCAAGTGCCTATGGATTCCCTCATTCCATTTCTGCTGCAATCCAGTGGGCTAATTCCTATGACCACCTCATTTTACAGATGGAGAAACTGAGGCATTAGGTGACTTCCTCAAAGCCTCTTTTTTAATTGGAGTGTAGCTGATTTACAATGTTGTGTTAGGTTCAAGTATATAGCAAAGTTATTCAGTTTTATATATACATTTTTTTCAGATTCTTTTCCATTATAGCGCCCTTCTATTGCATATATATATGCATATATGTGTATATACACACCACATTTTTGTCCATTCATCTCTCAATGGCATTTAAGTTGCCTCCATGTCTTGGTTACTGTAAATAGTGCTGCTATGAACATGGCATGTATCTTTTTGAATTAGAATTTTCTCTGGATGTATGCCCAGGGGTGGGATTGCTGGATTACATGGTGATTCTATTTTTAGTTTTTTAAGGAACCTCCATACTGCTTTCCATAGTGGCTGCGCCAATTTACATCACCACCAACAATGTAGGAGGGTTCTTTTTTCTACACACCTTCTCTAGTATTTATTATTTGTAGAGTTTTTGATGATGGCCTTTCTGACTGGTGTGAGGTGATACCTCATTGTAGTTTTGATTTGCAATTCTCCAATAATTAGCTATGTTGAGCATCTTTTCCTGTGTCTGTTGCCCATTTGTATGTCTTTTTTGGAGAGTTGTCTATTTAGGTCTCCTGTCCACCCCAAAGCCTCTTGGGTAGTCTGACTGCAGAGCTGAATTCCAAGTCACTTGATCATGAATTGAATAAACACAGACACTGCATCCCTACCCCTTCTATACTCGAAGCACTGATAAAGCCTAAGGTCTTTGGTGATACTGATACCAGTTTCATCAAAAAGTCGAGTGCAGCCTGTGCTCCCTTTGGCTGGCCCCTGAGTCAGATCCAGGCATCAGTGACACCAGGGAAATGCTATCCTGCAGGGAGATACCCAGCATCCAACAGCTGGGCTCTTCCCCATATGCTTGTCCTAACCCGCCCCCAACAGCAAGTTCCCTCCCTGCTTGAGACCCCGAGAGACACTCAGTTGCATGGCACTTTGCAAAGACCCACAGAGGGTGAAGAAGATGGGTGTGGCTTCTCTGAGGCGCAGTCAGCTCACAAAGGTCTGACACAGGCAGGAAGAGAAACACCTCGGAGGTCCTCCCTTGTCAGAAACTGAGCCCTGGGGCAGGAGCACAAATGCTGTTCCCTCCTGTCTTAGCCTTTTCACCTTCTTATTTCTTTACCACTGCGAAGGCAACACTCAACAGGCCTGTCAAGACACCATCCCTGCCCTGGAGATTCAGAATCTGTCACCATCGCTATGAGGTGAGAAGGAAATTGCAGTGCTGAGGTTTCTTGCTTCTTCCTCACTGAGACAGACAAACCCAACTGTCAACAAACCCCAAACCAACCAACCAACCAAGTGATGCTGGGAGGTTGCTGGGCAGCAGGCTGCATCTATGGCAGACAAGGTCATGAAATGGCCTGGGCGCAAAAACCAAGGTCATGAAAGAGGATGAAAAGAAGAGGAAAAGCTTGTGAAGGGGGGGGTGCT
Organism: Budorcas taxicolor; assembly: GCF_023091745.1. Classification (NCBI taxonomy): domain Eukaryota; kingdom Metazoa; phylum Chordata; class Mammalia; order Artiodactyla; family Bovidae; genus Budorcas; species Budorcas taxicolor. The sequence goes on from NC_068919.1 coordinate 75,011,190, forward strand.
TGGACTGAAAAGGGAGTGAGGCCAGTGTGCGTAGGTTCCCCAGGTACCCAGTGAGGGAGGGCCAGCCAGTGAAGAGGAGAGGAGCGTGGTGGGTGGGGAGGGATCTGAAAAGAGGGCAAAAGGGAAGAGCTTGAAAAGAAAAGCAACCGTGCCAGAGAACCAACAGGATTAGGACATTAAATATCCAGACCTGCAGACAGAGCTGTACTGTATATAAGTTGTGCCTCATGGATCTGACTTAAAAACAAGCTGGGAAAGGTGTCAGCAATTACATACTACAGGTCAGCTATGTTAAAAAAAAAAGAAAAGGAGGATAATTTAGGCTTTTATTTCTTAGAACCAACATAAGCTTCTTCACAAATTCTTATTCCCATTAATCTTAGGTGGGAGAATTTAAACTTGCCAGCTAAAGGAAAACAAATCTCTTTCACTTTAAAATCATTTTATTAGATAAGTTCAGCTGCTTTTGGATAAATATTCAGTTCAGTCCCTGCCTGGACTATTGCTGGCTCTCCAGGTGTACCCTTCTTGCCCCTTCCCCCTTCTGTCCCCATGCTGTATATAACTCTGGGACAATGGACAGGGTGGCTGGTCTGGATCCTGAACCTTGAGTCATCCTCTGGTCCTCAGTGACCTCTATAGAGATGCCCTTCACCCACCAGGTCTGCAGGCATCCATGATTGAGGTCCTGGCTGGTGGGGCCTGCTGGTTTACCTGGCTCCTCGGTCCTGTCTGCTGGTTCTGTACATAGACACCTGCACCTGTTTCATGTAGCTGTTTGTTTTCCACTTCCCAAGACAGGTCCACAAGATCTCAATTTTCAAAGCAACTCAGCGTTCCCTAGCAGCCTTGGACATGTCTGTGTTTCTCCCAGGCCATACTCCAAATAGTCAAAGCTATGGGTTTTCCAGTAGTCACATATGGATGTGAAAGCTGGACTATAAAGAAGACTGAGTGCCAAAGAACTGATTCTTCCGAACTGTGGTGCTGGAGAAGACTCTTGAGAGTCCCTTGGACAGCAACGATATCAAACCAGTCAATACAAAGACAATCAACCCTGAATATTCACTGGAAGGACTAACATTGAAGCTGAAGCTCCAGTACTTTGTGTGTGTGTGTGTTAGTTGCTCAGTTGTGTCCATCTCTTTGCGACCCCATGGTCTGTCCATGGAATTCTCTAGGCAAGAATACTGGAGTGGGTTGCCATTCCCTTCTCTAGGAGATCCTCGCGACACAGGGGTCAAACCAGGGTCCTCTGCATTGAGGGTAGATTCTTTACCATCTAAGCTACCAGGGTAGCTCAGTACTGTGGCCACCTGATGCAAAGAGCTGACTCATTGGAAAAGACCTTAATGTTGGGAAAGATTGAGGGCAGGAGGAGAAGCGGGTGACAGAGGATGAGATGGTTGAATATCACTGACTCAATAGACATGAGTTTGAGCAAACCCTGGGAAATGGTGAAGGACAGGGAAGCCTGGCACGCTGCAGTTCTTGGAGTCACAGAGTCAGACATGACTTAGCAATTGGACAACAAGAAGGCAGGGGGAATGGGGACATCTTCAGTCCCTCTCCCAGACTAAACATACGGTGCAGTCATCTCTGCTTTCCTGAGCTGCCTCAGATGGGTGTGGGGACACGCCGTGTGGGTGGCCCCCCCAGGGCTCCAGTGGAGGAGCAGGGCATGCATATTTTGTGTTTCTGGTCTGCTCTCAACCTCTGTGGAGGTTCTCTACTATCCTCCACGCTGGCAGCAAGGTTTGACATGGGTGGAAGAGCACCAGCTTCTGGCCTCCCACCCCTCCCGCTCCCCCTCCAAGCAGCACAGGACTTTGCACTTCCTCTTTCTGATTCTCAGGGACTTCCTGTTTTGTCGTTTGTTCCTTCTTCCCTGCCCCATGGGTTTTGTTCGAGACAATATCCACCTTTCTCTTTCCCTAGGCAATGAGCCCCATGGTACAGTGAGAGAGTGTCGCTCACTGCTCAGGAAAGTGTTTCAAAACACTACCTCCCTTACTGTAGAACTTTAGGACCAAGGAGTCATTTCGAAGGAAGTGTTGTTTGTTTGCTTGCTTGCTTGTTTGTTTTGGCCCTGATGCTCGGCTTGCAGGATCTTAGTTTCCTGACCAGGGATTGAACTGATGGCAGTGTCAGTGTGAAGTCCTAACCACTGGACTGCCAGGGAATTCCCATCAAGGGAGTGTTTTTGCCGGCATACTAATAAGGGTCAGTGTTTTAAATGATACAAGTTTTTTGTTAATGAAATTCTCATCCGCTCAGATAAACAACAACCACTTCATTAACTCTCCCATAGTCATCTCCTCAGTTCTCCCGCAAGCCTGCTCTTCCTTCTGTTTCCTTCTTTTTTTTTCCTCTGATGTATCACGCACTCTCTCTATTTATTTACTTATGCAGCTGTGTTGGGTCTTAGTTGCAGCACACAGGGTCTTCATGGCATCATGCAGGACCTTTGGTTGTGGTGTATGGACTCGGTAGTTGCGGCACACGGGCTCTCTAGTTGTGGCATGCAAACTCCAGGGCACACAGGCTCAGTATTTGGCACCCAGGCTTAGTCACTCTGAGGCACGTGGGATCTTAGTTCCCTGATCAGAAATTGAACCCATGTCCCTTGCATTGTAAGTCGGATTCTTTAACCACTGGGCCATAGGAAAGACCCCCTCCTCTGTGTCTCTAATCTACCTGGACACCCAAGTCAGAGATTAAGAAGCCTCCTAGACTGCTTGTTTCATATTCAGTCTATCTGAACCTTCTTCCTCCTTCACCTGCAAGAATGGCTGTCTCTCTCCTCTCTCTCATCCCCATCACTACTGCCTACATTCAGGCCCTTTTGGTTCTCACCTGGATTGTTGGAAGGATTACAATCAATCTTTCTACACCCAGACTTGCTTACTTGCTTTCGTCCTTCTTGCCACTGATGTGAACTTTCCCAGTATATATCACACCGTGTCATGTCTCCACCTAAGACTGTAGTTCCCTGTGCCTATATCTCATGGCACTTGCCCATCTCTCAAGACTCATGTCTTTCTGCTATGTGCACAGCCTCTAGTCCAGCCAAACAGCTTGCAGTGGACTGGCAATGCTGTGCTGGGCAGCTGTGTGACTTTGCACATGCTGTTTCCCTGGCTGGAATGTCCCTTCCCACCTTCTTATCATGCAACATTCAGCTCAGAGATATCCTTCTCCTTGAAGCCTTTTTGGTCCTCCAAGCAAGAACGCTATGCTTTTTCTCTTTTAAAAATTTTTTATTTTGTACTGGGGGTATAGCCAATTAACAATGTTGTGATAGTTTCAGGTAAACAGAGAAGGGATTCAGCCATACATGTACATATATCCGTTGTCCCCCAAACTTCTTTCCCATCCAAGTTACCACATAGCATTGAGCAAAGTTCCATGTGCTGTACTGTAGGTCCTTGTTGGTTAACCATTTTAAATATAGCAGTGTGTACATGTCCATCCCAAACTCCCTAGCTATCCCTTCCCCTCATCCTTCCCCCAGCAATCATAAATTTATTCTCTGTGGGTCTCTCTCTGTTTTGTAAGTAAAAGAACGCTATGCTTTCAACCATCATGGTACCGACTTGCCTCTCTTAGGACACTTGCCATGCAGAATTTATATCATAGCACTGGGCTGTGGGCTCCTTGAGGCCAGTGATCAGTTACAGTAATCTTGGTGTCTCCAGCAGGTAGCACGGGTGTCTGTCTCAAGCTAATTGAGTGAATGGATAACACTGAGCATCAGCTCTGGATTGGGAAGAGACCTTGAAGGTCACTAGTTTCAGTGTTTGCATATTCCAGATGCTTCTCTGAGAGGTTAAGTCAACAGGTTGACCTCACGCAGATAATTGATAACAGAACCAGACCTGGTCTTTGAATCTGAGAACAGAGCATTTTCTCACTATTCTAGACACAGCAGAGGGGAGTAGAGGTTGGGGGGCAGGCTGTGGGTTGGGATTGGTGAGAAGACAATAGAAGCAAAAATTTAATTCAGGGCCTGGTATAACTTACTCTCAAGCAGGAAACGGGTCAATCCCACAAAGGGTTTTTGTAAAACCCGTGTTACTCTCACCTGTGCAACTGGAGAGAGTACACGACGTCAGCGTGAGCAGCTGGCACCTGAGGTTACAATAACAATGCTGCGGAAGAAATTTAAATCAAAGCCTCACTTGCTTGCTACTGATTTGTTTGAGGTTCAGTCAGTTTATCCAGCCCAATTATACGACCATCACAATTTTTTAAAATTTATTTCTTTAGAAACAGAGTCTATGTTTAAAAAAACCCATCCATGGGCTTCCCAGATGGTTCAATGGTAAGGAATCCGCTTGCCAATGAAGGAGACGAGGGTTTGATCCCTGATCCAGGAAGATCCTGCATGCCTCCAAGCAACTAAGCCTGTGCACCCCAACTATTGAGCCTGTGCTCCTCAATAAGAGAAACTACAACAATAAGAAGCCTGTGCATCACAAATAGAGTAGCCAAGTCTCACCACAACTAGAGGAAAGCGTGAGCAGCAGCAAAGACCCAGCACAGTCAATCAATCAATAAAGAAATTTTTAAAAGGATTATTGGCAACCCTTAATAGAACTTAGTAACATTTACTTTAAAAAAAAGGAAGAAGAAAAAAAGGAAAAACCCAGCCATATAACCTTCACCTTGTTCCTCCCGGAGACAGTGGGGGAGATGGAGGGTGGGCTTTCCCAACCCAGATGGAAGCGGGAATTCGAGGCTTATTTAGGGCATGACTGAGGACAAGACACTTCACTGTTCTGCGCCTTAGCTTGTATGTTTGTGGGAAATAGAGGTCACGCGAGTTCTCCCCCATGGTTGCTGTGGGAATGAAAAAAAGGCGCTAAGGCAGCAGCCAGCAGAGTGGGTGAAGCCTGGCCCTGGAGCCAGGGCACCAGGGTCGGAACTCTGGCTCCACCCTGGCAAGGTGTGTGACCTCAGACAGGTGGCTGCCCTCTCTGTGACTCAGTGTCCTCTTTGGAGGGGTCGTTAGGACCCATGTGGTGCTCGACAGAGGCTGGTACATAGTGCACACCAGGTAAGTGTAAGCTGGTGGAAACGCTGGGTCTAGTGCCAGGTACTTAGTACAAGGGAGCCCTTTCCTTCTTCCGCAGCCAGAGGGAGCCCCATCTGTGTATCCGTTTGGGGGTGTCCAGCCCTTGGTTGTGGTCTTCAGCTCCACCTGTATCAATCATGATAAATCTGGAGGAACCATGCCCTCCCTTTTCTCTGTTGAGCCAGTGACAGGTAACTCTCTCTCTTGATCACTGGAGTCACCACACGTTGACCCCTGGCCCAAATACCTGGAGCCTCTCTCCCCTACCCCTACCCCAGGAGGTGCAAGCCCCTTCTTGGGCAAGCCCTCTGCTCCCAGGTCAGGGCAGCGTGGTCTCCTGCCCAGCCTGACACAGGGCGCTTTGTTCAGTTCTGCAACCTGGGCCCCAGCTCCCAAAACCTCCCCGAGACCTGTTTGGACCTGTCGTCTCTTGGGTTTATTAGTCTCAGCTCACTTGCTAGACTCTCAACTCCACATGCCAACCCAGTCACCTTTCCCATGCGGACACACCCCGGGGCCCTCAGAGGGATACTCAGCGCCAGCCCCAAGTCACAGCCCTGGAGCTGGTGGAGGCAGGTGAGGAAGGGCAAGGGCTAGAACCTGAATTCAGAAGAGAAGAAGCCTGAATCCTGCTGCTGGTGGGAAATTGAAAACAAAGACAGCAAAGCTTCTGTGTCTCCTTAGAAATCCCTGTGCCCTGTGAGAGTTCTAGGCCCAGGTCCCAGAAAATGAAGAGAACTCTCAGAACTTGCAGGACTCTTCCGGGCCTACTCTTGACCTGGTTGAAGCAGGAAGCCTCATTATGGCACCCCAGCAGAGGTCCTTCAGGCTCTGCGTGAACGTGTCCTGAGAGCTCACTCCCTTTCCACTTGCACATGCCACGGCTCAGCCTGCCTCTGGCTGGAAACCTGGCTTCTGGAATTCTGACCCAGGGCTCCCAGTCCCTTTTCTGTGTGATGGTTGATTTGAGCAGTTATTCTATCCACTCCATCCCCCAGCTTCTCCAGGCTTAGCACGTCCATGGTTCCTCACATAACATGATGTCCAGACCCCTCCCCATCCTGCCTGGGGTCACTGGACTTCTCTCATGCCCACAGAAAGGCATCGTAATCACAACAAGGAATGAATCCCTGATAGTCCAGTTGTTAAGAATCTGCCTGCCAATGCAGGGGACACGGGTTCAGTCCCGGCTGGGGAAGATTCTGCATGCCATGAGACAGCTAAGCCTGTGTACCACAACTACTAAAGCCTGTGCTCCACAAGAGAGGCCACCCAATGAGAAACTCTAGCACTGAAACGAAGAGTAGTTCCCACTCACCACAACTAAGGAAAGTCCTAGGGCTGCAAACTGAAGGCCCAGCACAGCCACAAATAATAATAATAAAAAAATAATAACAGGGAAGCCAGCAAGTATTCTGGGTCCTACTGTGTGGCAGGAATGGTGCAGGTGAGGAGCACAGGAGTCTCACAGCTGGCCTCTGGCCTCAGGGAGCTAACCATAGATGTGAGAAGGAGATAACTTCTGTTCAAGTTTGCAGACCAGTGGAGGTTACCTGCCACATTCCTACAGATGAAATGTTTAACAGTTGAGGGGGTTAGCTAAAAGATACAGTTTTTTTTTTCAAAGTAATGAGAAGGTCTAAAAATGATGGTGACGAAGGTTGCACACATCTGTGAAGATGCTAAAAACCATCGAATTGTTCACTTTCACTGACTGATTGGCATGGTAGGCGAATTGTTGCTCTTGTTGCATTGTTTAGTCACTAAGTTATGTTTGACTCTGCAGCCCATGACTGTAGCCCACCAGGCTCCTCTGTCCACGGGATTTCCCAGGCAAGAATACTGGAGTGGGTTGCCATTTCCTCCTCCAGGGGATCTTCCCAATCCGGGGATCTAACCCTTATCTGCATTGGCAGGCAGATTCTTTACCGTTGAGCCACCAGGGAAGCCTTGGTATGGAAATTTCATCTTAATAAAGTCAAGATTTTAAAAGTTTAACAGTTAAAATGTGTTCTATCTTTCTACCTGGAAAAGTATTCCTTCAGAAGGCCAGATTTGTGGTTAGCGTTCCTGGCATCCTCGGATTCTGCGTGGGAATGTGGCTGCACAGAGAGAGCCGGTCAGCCCCTAAACAGCTCCGTCCTCCTTCCCACCCCTCCCTCCCACCCCAGCTCTTCCTGCACCTTGAGAGGCTTCGTGAGCATGCAGGGGACTCTTCAGCTCACAGGTTCCAGTTCCACAGCCCCTGTCAGCTACCTTTACTGCTAGTGATGTGCACACTGGTGATGGGGTCTGCTCTAGGAAGGCCAGACCCAGGAAGACGCCATCATAGGCCCAGGTTGACTAGTAGCCTTTTTTTTTTTCCCGAATTTTTATAGGAGTAGAGTTGATTTGCAGTGTTGTGTTTTTATTTTCAGGTGCACAGCAAAGTGAATCAGCTCTACATATACATACACCTACTCTGTTTTAGATTCTTTTCCCATACAGCCATTACATTACAGAGTATTGAGTAATACCATGCTATACAATGCTGCTGCTGCTGCTAAGTCGCTTCAGTTGTATCCGACTCTGTGCGACCCCATAGACGGCAGCCCACCAGGCTCCCCTGTCCCTGGGATTCTCCAGGCAAGAACACTGGAGTGGGTTGCCATTTCCTTCTCCAATGCATGAAAGTGAAAAATGAAAGCGAAGTCGCTCAGTCATGTCCGACTCTTAGCGACCCCATGGGCTGCAGCCTACCAGGCTCCTCCGTCCATGGGATTTTCCAAGCAAGACTGGAGTGGGTTGCCATTGCCTTCTCCGGTGCTATACAATAGGTCCTTAAATAATAGTTATCTATTGTAGTGTGGGCCTAGAGATTATCTTACCAGGTAAAGTAAGTCAAACAGACCCCATGGACTATAGCCCACCAAGCTCCTCTGTCCAAGGGATTTCCCAGGCAAGAATACTGGAATGGGTTCCCATTTTCTTCTCCAGGGGATCGTCCTGATCCAGGGATCGAATTGGCACATCCTGCATTGCAGGTGAATTCTTAACCAACTGAGCCACCAGGCAAGTCCATCACTTATCTGTGGGATTTTAAAAAGTGCTGCAGGGCTTCCCTGGTGGCTCAGTGGCAAAGAATCCACCTGCCAATGCAGGAGACATGGGTTTGATCCCTGGTATGGGAGGATTCCACGTGCAGTGTAACAACAAAGCCCAGGTGCCACACCTATGGCGCCTCTGCTCTAGAGTCTGGGAACCACAACTGCTGAAGTCTGAAGCCCTAGAGCCCGTGCTCAGCAACAAGAGAAGCCACTGCAATGAGAGGCCCGAGCACCGCAACTAGAGGAAAGCCTGCCCAGCAACAAAGACCCCGTACAGCCAAAAAAACAGTGAATAAATCAATAAATCATTTTTGAAGTGATTTCATATTAATATAAGTAAATAAAAATTTCTAAAAGTTTAAAATGGTGCAAATGAACTCATTTGCAGAACAGAAATAGATGTAGAAAACAAACGTATGGTCACTGGAAGGGAAAGGGGAAGGGGAGGGGGAGGGGTAAATTGGGGCAGGGGGCCTTTGGACCAGGGGATTCCAGAGCCTGGTCTGGAGCAGTGCTACACCACTGAACGTTCTTCCGTGTTGGAAATGCTCTATGTCTGTACTGTGCCATCTCTAGCCTCGGGTGGCAATTGAGCATTTTAAATGTGGCTAGTGCACACAAGGAATGGAATTTCTTAACTGAAACATTGTCATTAAGGAACTTTTAAGTTGCCACGTGTGGCTTCTGGCTACCATAGGCCTAGAAAGCAGGGCGAGGGGGACTCTGAATGGACACGTCCTGCTGACTCCATCCTATAGGGGCGGTGGGGTGGGGGTGGGGGGTGGGAGGGCTAGGCAGGGGCTGGAGGAGCACCAGAATAGGGCTTTCAGGTCTCAGGAAGATACTGGAGATGAGATTTGTTCTCAGAAGGAAACAGCCGTATACGGCTGCTTATCCCTGGCCAGTGAGCTGTCCAGATCTGAGGAGAGGGGCAGAGGGCTGTGTGCTCGGGGAGGGGAGAGACTTGAGGGCACCCCCAGACAAGTCCTTCTGAGATTTTTGCAGGGACCTGTTTCACATGAGAGGCCTCCTTTGGTAGCTGAAGCCTGCTAGGACTGTGGGTACTGGCAGATGGAGAAGATTGTTATTTTTTTCTTCCAAGGCCATGTGAACGGGGCAGGCCGTGTGCATAGTTTCCATGGCATAATCTGACTAGAAAGCCCTGTGTGTCTGTGGGGGAGGGATGCAGAGGGGACCTCAGCCCAGCCTCAGTCAGAACTGGGCACCAGCCCAGGAGACGCATTCCCTCCCGATTTCTGCAGGGTCCTGAACAGAGAGGCGAGGAGGGCCGCGCCAGGCTGGCCTGAGCCTTTGGAAGCTTGCTTGGCTGCTGACTGGGGTGAGGAGACTGGCTCTTCCTGATGCCTGGATGTGCGACAGAGGAAAGACACTGTCCAGAGAACTTGGCCAGGTGGAGGCTCAGGCAGAGCACAGGAGATGGATTCTCAGGGAGGCAAAGCCCAGGAGAGGTGAAGGAGGGTCTCTACACTTCCCTGCCTTCTCCCACCTGCAGACCAGAAGCTGCTGGCAGGCTGGCTGGGGCCAGCCCTGCGGAGGAAGCAAGCAGGATTATTTGCCCAGTGTGAGTCCAGGCAGGTTCCCTGAACACTTCTGCTCGCTGCCAGAGAAAGGATGTCTGTAAAGAAAAGAAGCCACCCTCCAGCCCTCGAAAACTGGAGATGCAGAGATGTCAGGGTTGCAGAGCAAAGGCTAGCATTAACTAAGTATCTCTGTACTGGGTACGGGACTCTGTGCTAAGCGTTCTGAACTTCTGATCTCATTTGGAACAATATAGATTAATAAAATCATTATAAGGGACTTTCTTGGCAGTCCAGTGTTTAAGAAGCTGGGCTTCATTTGACAGAAAACAAAATTCTGTAAAGCAATGATCCTTCAATTAAAAAATAAATTAATTTTTAAAAAAAGAGGAAGAAGCTGGGCTTCCACTGCATGGGGCATGGGTTTGATCCCTGGTTGGGGAACTAAGATCCCACGTGCTGGCGGCCAAAAAATAGAAACAAACAAACAAATCATTATAATAGCTAATATTTCTTGAGTGCCTACGAACGGACCAGACATCAATCCATTTAATCCTTATGACTCCCTTGTCTTTAGAGGGAAGGAAACTATTTCTCATTTACAATTTTACCCCAAGTTGCTCAGTCAGAAAATGTTCCAATTGAAATTTGAACCCAGACGCTGACCTCACACTCCTGCTCTTAAACCACTGATTTTCCTGACAGCTGTTCTGGGTGTAACGTAGATTTCCTGAGGCTCTAGCCCAGGGTCTTCAAAATGATCCCTCAGCTCCGAATTACCCAGCTTTTCCCAAAGCTCCTGTTTTCCTCCTCTCTCCGGGCTCCTTGGAGTCTGGAAATCTGGCATCTCAAAGGCTCCCTGTTCTTGGATAGCGGCTGTCCCTTCACTTGCTCTGGGTTTGTTGTGACGTGCAGGCTGGCTGCCCCAGGCCATGGAGGTTGCCCAAGACAATCCTGCCTTTCTGAGGGGCTTGCTGGCCTCGGGTCTCAGCCACAGCCCTCACACACAATGCCCTCTGTCTCCACCAGGGCAGAAAGGAGCATTATTGCAGTTGGGTGACTCGGGCTCCACTGGGGTGATGTTTGTGGTCTGAGCCTTCCCAACCCGGCACCTCCCCACTGGCCAGAGGCAGGCCCAGGGCACTCGGGCCTGGGAGTCCCTTCCTCTTAAGGCCCCTGCCTTGGCTCCCAGGTCAGACTTACCTCTCCCCTTCCATCCCCTCCTGCTGATCCTCCCCCAGACTCACGTCTCACTCTCCTGAGTCTGTGATGCTCTAATTTCAGTTACTTCTGGGAAAGCACACAGCATTGTGCCTGGTACAACAGGCCCCCACAAATGGGACTTTCTCTTCTGCTTTCTGGCTTCTCATGCTTGGATGTCAGGCATGTTGGAGATTATTTTGTTATCAGGAATTTTGAAAGAGACCCTAGAAACAAGTGTGTTCTTTTTTTTTTTTTGTCAGTGAGCATTTTATTTTTTTATTTTTTATTTTTTTTAATGTTTATTTTTACTTTATTTTACTTTACAATACTGTATTGCTTTTGCCATACATTGATACGAATTTAATAGCAATAGCAGCCACAGTTTTCTAAGCCATTGGCCATATGCCTGGCATGGGGCCAAACCCATACCCTCAGGACAGTCCTGGGAGACTGTGCTCTATTTATTTATTTATTTTTGGCTCTGCTGGGTCTTCAACCCATGCAGTGGGGTTGCTGCATCCAGGCTTTCTCTAGTTGTGGCCAGCAGGGTCTACTCTTTGTTTCTGGTGCTCGGGCTTCTCATTGGAATGGTTTCTCTTGTTGGGTAGGAGCACAGGTTCTAGATGCAAGGGCTTCAGTAGTTGCCACGCACAGGCTTAGTTTCTCCAAGGCATGTGGAATCTTCCCGAACCAGGGATCAAACCTGTGTCCTGCATCAGCATACTTGCATGCTCAGTTGTTAAGTAGCATCCAACTCTTTGGGACCCAATGAACTGGGATTTTCCAGGCAAGAATACTACAGCGGGTTGCCGTTTCCTCCTCCAGGGGATCTTCCTGACTCAGGAACTGAACCTGGGTCACCGGCATTAGCAGCGGATTCTTTACCACTGAGTTAAGTAAGTGGATTCTTATCCACTGAACCATGGGGGAAGTCCAAGGCTGTGCTCTTTTCTAGTCCCATGTGAAGGATAAGAAGAGGATGCTCAGAGGCTTGGAGTGACTTGCCTGAGGCGGCAAAACTAGTAAGTGGTGCCCCTGGGAGTGGAGCTCAGCTCTGAGCGATTGACCATTGTCACTGCACCTGGATTCGTCTCCCAGGGGTCCAAAACCTAGGTGGCCTAGAACAACAGTCACGTATTGTCTCACAGGTGTGGAGCCTAGGAGTCCAAGGTCAAGGCCCTGAGAGGGCGGTTCCTTCTGAGGGGCGTGCGCAGGCTCTGCTCCTGCCTCTGCCCCAGTTCTGGGGGGCTTGCTGGCAATTCCGGGTGCTCCCTGGTCTCTCCCTAACGCCTACCTTCATCTTCACCTGGTGTCCTCTGTGTGCGTGTCCGTCATTTTCTCTTGTTGTTAGGAAACCAGTTGTATTAGACTAGAGCCCACCCTGATGTTCTCATTTTTATTTGAATATCTGCAAAAACCTTATTTCCAAATAAAGTTGCATTCACAGGTACTATGGACTGGGACCTCAAAATCTTTTTCGGGGGACACAATTCAACACATGACAATGCCTTTCCCTGCTCACTATCCTGGTAGCTCAGGCCTTCTCTCTCTCTTTATTTATTTATTTCTCCATTTTTAAAAAAGATAGGTATTTATTTGTTTGACTTTGCTGGGTCTTAGCTGTGGCATACGGGATCTAGTTCCCTGACCGGGGATCGAACCCAGGCCCCCTGTATTGGGAGCGCAGAGTCTTAGCCACTGGACACCAGGGACGACCCACAGGCTTTCTTAAGTGGACGTGATGTTTCCCTCAGTTCTAAGGGCAAGACAATCTTCATTCCATGACCTCTTTCACTGGCTCACATAGTGTGTACACACACACACACACACACACACGCACACACACACGGAAATTCAGTCATGTTGACTGAAAAGAAAATGCACACTTAGAAGTTGAGAATTGTATATATATATATATTTTTTTTTCAGTTGACAGAACAGAGGCTGGACTGCCACATTAACCACGCTAACCCCTGGACTCTGTGGAGAGATGGCCACATCCAGCCAGGATGAGGTGTGGAGGGTGCCAGGGCCACACCTGCGTGGACAGGAGACCGCCTGCGGTGCAGACGCTTGACCCTCTGAGCCCAGCCAGGCGGCTCTGAAAACATCCCCTCCCCCACTCTCTACCCCCTGGACTCAGGCCTCCTTCCCTCCACCTCCAGGCTCGCAGGAGCAGAGTGTGTCATCTCTGAGCTCCAGCGTGTGGCCCGGCAGTGTTGTTTAGGGAGCACTGAGGGCAGAGGGAGGCAGCCTCCAGCTTGTGAGCCGCTATATGTGGATCCTTCCATCTGCACCTCCAGCTACACACAGGTTTCCTTACCTGGTTAATTATCACTTCCGCTGGGTCTCAGGTGGTAAGCCCCCCTCATCAGATATAGATGGGGCCTGGGGAGGCCCCAGCCTGGGGTAGGAATGGTGCTTCCTGGGCCCTTGACCTGAGGCGTGCGGGCCCTGCAGACATCTGGCCCCAAGCACCCAGGGGCTCGCCTAGCGCAGAGGCCTTGCCCCACCTTCCCCCAAGCTCCACCTGTGCCTGCCCCAGCCTCCACTCCCTGCTCCTCCTCCCATTCCCCATGGAGGTTCCTGCTCTACTTTCTGTCTCCCATGTCCCTCACTCATCTCCATGACTGGTTTCCTTCTGCCAGGCCGCAGTGCACACACTCATACATGCTTTACACAGTTACACGTGCTCACGCCCACCCTCACAAGCCCACACACGTTCACATGCACCCAGAAACACTTACACACCTGCACACACCCTCTCACAAGGCTCACACGCTCACGCATGTGCACACATTCTCATCTGCCCAGACACACACAGATGTACCTTCTCTCACACACCCATACACTCACATACACACGTGCCTTAGACTCGCTCCCAGAACCTCCCTGCTAAGAGCTCTGCTGTGTCCTGGGCACGGGCTTCCTTGAATTGGCTCCTTAGTGGCTGCTTATAAACGGGTCTCCTGGGGGTGAGGCACCCATTGATCTTACTGGGAGAAAGAAAACTGAGGCAGAAAGAGAGGTTCAGCCCTCAGATCAAACCTAGAAGTCCGCTTGACTTCCAGGTTGGATCCCAGCTACACCACTCTGTAGCTATATGGACTGAGGCACATGCCTTGTTTTTCTGAGTCTCAATCTTTTTATTTGGGAAATGGGAATAATGTTCGCCATTTTACAGAGCTGTGCTCGAACTAAATGAAAGATATAGCCTGACATAAAAGAAGCATTTGTTGTTATTTATTTCAAAATTCAATTGTATTTATATTTAAAAGATAAGTCACATAATTCAAAATTCAAAAGGCAGGAATGGGTATAAAGCAAAGTCCCCTTCTCATCCTGTCCCCAAAGCACCTAGCCTCCTTCCTGCAACCACACAATCATTGTTCTGTGCCTCTTTTTCTCACTTAACAATAAATATAGCTTGGAGAATGTTCCATATCAGTACAGAAATGTCTTCCTCATTGTTTCATGGTTCCATTGAGTTCCATTATGTGGAGGTGCCATCATTTATTCAACTAGTTCTCAAGGGATAAGACATTTAGGTTGTTCCTAATCTTGTGCTATTTTGAACAAAGCTAAAGTGAGGAATCTTGTATGGACATCAATTCCCACAGGTGTGAGTGTATCCAGTAATACAGAAAATATTGTCAAATATCCATTAAGACCCCCAAAGCCACTTTTCCTGACACATGGGTCACTCCTCTTCTTTCACAGGTACTCACTCTACAACTGAGAAATCTGATGGGCGATACTCCAGCCCTGGATTTTCCCAGCACCATAAGCCAAATCCTAAGACCCTTGCTTTGGCTGAAGAGACAACTCTATAACATTTTGATTCTTAGCATTTCAATAGGATTCAGCCCACCTGGAAGGAGCCAACACTGCCAGGATGTGGAAGGACAGCAACGAGTTATGTTATAGATCTGCTGAGGAGAAAAGCATTTGCAAACCAAAGAGCCCAGTGCTCAAGGATTTGCCTACTGGATTCAATCAGCAGATAGAACTCGGACACACAGGACCTGCCATGCACTGTGCTGGGGATGAGGAGGGGTCGAGGGAAGACAGGGCAGACCCTACCCTCATGGAACCTGCAGTCATATGTTGGAAAAAAGCACAAAGCAAGCAATTCACAAACAATATGAGCTGTGGCAAAAGAGCAAGAGCAAGAACTTCTCTGATGGTCCAGGGACTAAGAATCCACCTTTCAGTGCAGGGGCATGGCATGGCATGTTAGTCGCTCAGTGGTGTTTAACTCTTTGCAACCCCATGGTCCGTAGCCCTCTAGGCTCCTCTGTCCATGGAATACTGGAGTGGGTTGCCATTGCCTTTTCCAGGGATCTTCCCAACCCAGGGATCAAACCTAGATCTCCTGCATTGCAGGCAGATTCGTCACTACCTGAGCCACCAGGGAAGCCCCTTCCAATGTAGGGGACTTGGGTTCAATCCCTGGTACCGAACTAAGCCCATATGTTGCACTGGAGAAGCCAGAAAATTGCAACTACTGAGCCCATGTTTAGAACCTGTGCTCCTCAACTACAGAAAGCCTGTGTGCCGCCTGAAGACCCAGTGCAGCCAAGAAAAAGCCTTCTTCAGCTTAGACGAATTTAGAGACAGGCTGGGACATCCCTTGACTCTTCTTTTCTGAAGCCCCTTTAACTTTTCTTTTCTGAAGCCCCTTCTGGTTTTCCTTAGAGTGTGCCCAGAGGCTTAGCCTTCTTCCCTGGTTCCTTCTACCCCCTCACTGTCTTTCTCGCCATGGCTCTGGGCAGCTGGGGGCCTGCACACTGCCTTGGAGAGGTGGATGCTGCCCCTGGGCACAGCTGGAGCCGTGGTGGCACCTCAAGCTCTCCTGCTGCTGCCCACCACCCACCTCCCCAGCCTTGGAGAGCTGCTCTGAAGCTAGCAAGTAAGAAGGGCTGGTCTGCCACCCACTTCCCTTCCTGGTGTCAAAACTTGCTTATCAGGGCCAGCTCACCCTTCCTGACACACAGGAAGGCAGCCATCTGATAAACTGGGTTGTACCATGGTGTTGGCCACTCCCTGGAATATTTGCATATTTGATGACACAATGCAAAGGAGTGAGTTGCTAATTAGGGACCACCCAGGCTCCTGGGAAGATTTTCTGTAGGTGACACAAGGGACTGGCTTATATTTAACAACAATTGACTTGAGTTAGGCTCTTCCCTGGTGGCTAAGAGGTTAAAGTGTCTGCCTCTAACGCGGGAGACCTAGGGTTAAGAAAGTGTCCTCCACAGTCTCTGCGCTATTGCATTGCTGTTTTAAACTGCAACTGCGAGGAGTCTGTAGAAACAAAGCATTTGCCCGAGAACGGGAGCTCCTCATGTCCACCAAACTCGCCTCCTGAAAGGTCAACTCTTGCATCCGTGGACCCACGGCGTGGTAAATGCAGTATTGCCACATGGAGAAAACACACTGGCAAAGTCTCAATGGTGTTAGCACAGCAGGCTGATGTTTAGCTCCTAGAAACTATCTATTGTGAAAGAGAAAAATGGAATGAATATTATCAACATAACAATATAAATGTAGGCATACAACTGGCAGAAGGTGGGGCTGGAAGGGGCATCTTGATGGAAAGATAGGTAAAAGGCCCTAGTAAACTCATTTTACAGAGCTAGAAGACTATCAAAAATTGACCCAGCCAGCAATCAAGTGAGTTTTAAGTACATTGCTTAAAGTTACCAAGATAACCAATAGAGGGACTTCCCTGGCGGTCCAGTGGCTAAGACACTGAGCTCCCAATGAGGGGGGCCAGGGTTTAATTCCTGGTCAGGAAACAGATTCCACAGGCCACAACTGATTTCCCATGCTGGAAGGAAGATTGAAGATCCTGCGTATTGTAACTAAACCCGGCGCAGACTAATAAGTATTAAGGGACTTTCCTGGTGGTCCAGTGGTTAAGAATCTACCTGCCAATGCAGGGGCCATGGGTTCGAACCCTGGTCTTGGAAGATTTCACTTGCTGAGGGGCAATTAAGCCGCAACTACTGAGCCCACGCTCTAGAGGCTGTGTTCTGCAACAGAAGCCACCGCAGTAAGAAACTCGTGCACCGCAGCTAGAGAGCAGCCACCCTTGGCTGCAACTAGAGAAAGCTGTCGCACGGCAACAAAGCCTCAGCTCAGCCCAAATAAAAAACTATAATTAAAAATATTAAAAAAACAAAATGCATTTGAGTCAGTTCTAATGAAGTGGATGACCCTAGAACCTATTATACAGAGTGAAGTAAGTCAGAAACAGAAAGATAAATATCATATTCTAATGCACATATACGGAATCTAGAAAAATGGTACTGAAGAATTTATTTACAGGGCAGTAATGGAGAAAGAGACCAAGAATGACTTATGGACATGAGGAGAGGGGAAAAGGTGAGATGTATTGGAAGAGTAACATAGAAGCATACATTACCATATGTAAAATAGATAGCCAATGGGAATTTGCTGTATGGCTCAGGAAATTCAAACAGGGGCTCTGTATCAACCTACAGGGGTGGGATGGAGAGGGAGATGGGAGGGAGGTTCAAAAGGGAGGGGATATATGTATACCTATGGCGGATTCATGTTGAGGTTTGACAGAAAACAACAATATTCTGTAAAGCAATTATCCTTCAATTAAAAAATAAATTTAAAATTTAAAAATATTTTAGAAAAAAGATAACCAGTAGAATAACTGATAATTGTCATGACTAAAAATAAAGGTGATTAGGGTGAAGGGTGGGAGTTGGTTAGTGGGTTAAATTCTCATCTTTCTTAGGCAGGAGTCAGGCATCTGAGGTTGATAATCCAATGTTGAGGAGCCAATTCCTTTGTGGGAGGGTGACGACCATCTAAGGGCTGAGACCTGTCAAGCCAGTTGTCTCTGGAAAGGAATAACAGAGTAAGGCAGGGACGTGTTAGTTATTCCCTATAAGCCCCATGGTACCACCTTGAAATGATAGACTGGTTTTACTTTCATGAAACTTATGAGAAATTCTTTTTCAATTTTCCACATTTTCTGTAATGGGCATTTGTGATGATGATAAGGAATGATAAGAGAATATAGAAACAAATAATTAATTGTAAATTTCTATTGTGTTAACATATTATAAAATCATGACAAAAAAATTAAGTATACAGTTCAATAGTGTTAATTGTATTCACTGTTGTGCAAGAGACTTCTAGAACACTTTCTGCTTGTGAAACTGAAACTCTAAACGTATTGAACAATAGTTCCTCATTTCTGCTCCCTCCAGCCCCTGGCAACCACCATGTTATTTTCTGTCTTTATGAATTTGACTACTTTAAGTACCTCATATAAATGAAATCATACAATATTTGGCTTATTCACTTAGCATGATGTCCTCAGGTTTCATCCAGGTTGTAGTATGTGACAGGGTTTCTCTCATTTTTAGGGCTTAATAATATTCCATTGTATGTATGTATCACATTTTCTTTGTTCATCATAAAGATAGACCCTTGAGTTGCTTTCACCTGTTTTGCTGTTGCAGGTAATGCTGCAGTGAACCTGGATGGGTATATAAGCTTGATTTATTTCTAAAAATAGATACCCTAGAGACTTTCCTGATGGTCCAGTGGTTAAGAATTGCCTTGCAATGCAGGGGACTCAGGTTTGAACCCTGGTCAGGAAACTAAGATTCTACATGCCGCGTACCACAACTACTGAGCCTGTGTGCTCTGGTGCCTGCGTGCCACAGCTAGACAGTCTGTGTG
Organism: Budorcas taxicolor; assembly: GCF_023091745.1. Classification (NCBI taxonomy): domain Eukaryota; kingdom Metazoa; phylum Chordata; class Mammalia; order Artiodactyla; family Bovidae; genus Budorcas; species Budorcas taxicolor. Next base: position 75,029,825 of record NC_068919.1, read on the forward strand.
CTGCAGCAAAAGGCCCCATGTGCTGCAGCTGAGACCCAATGCAACCAAATAAATAAATAAAATAAAAAGGATATCCCCAATAGATATAGAAACTAAGGTCAGAGAAGACCCATAACTTGTTTAAGTCCCTCTTAGACTACAGCAAGCTCTGGGCATGCACTTTTGGGCTCCTGCCTTCCTTCTCCTGACAGCAAGAGAGTTAGTTAAAACCCGATTTCTTGAGATGGTCTGGAAGCTGGAAGAAGCATGAATGGCATGGAAGGCACATGGAAAGAAGCCAAGTTGACACCAGCCTGACACATCGTCCTCCTCCCATCCATCCACCTTCATGGTACTTTCCATTGTTGGCATTCTCCCAGCCCTGCCCGTACCTACCCAGTGCCCTATTGTGGCTTCTGGTGCCTGTGAGCATCTGTGATCTGAGTTCAGTGCAAAGGCATTTGATTAATCATCTCACTTTCCCGCAAGTTCACTTTTTTCTTTTGAGTCTTGGGCCTGTGTCTTGTGTTGATTTACAGGCTGGTGGAGGGCTCTGCTAGGTTGTCAGGATCCATTCACCTAGTCTCTGACCATCCTGGGAGAGCAGATCCCTTTCTGGGCTGGAGGCTGAGGGTGGAGCCATGTCACCAGTGCTGGCTAGCTTGGACGGTTTCCCACAGTGTTAGGTGACAGATTGTTCTTGGAAAGGAAATTATTTAAGTTCAGCTTTTCCTCTGATGATCTGGGAGGCACTTGGTCAACACATGTGGAGCTGAAACCCCACAGGGACCTGGCCATTAATGGCCATGTGAACTGGGCCCTCAGGCAGGGCCTGAGACACATCCCAAAGCGGGGGAAGACTGTGGGGTATGGGAATTCTGAAGCCTGGGGGCGGGGGCGGGGGGGGGGGTGGGAGGACGTGAGCTCCCCATGGGGCTATTGGGAGGCGTGGAAGTGATTTCCTTCCTTACTGGACTGTGGTGTCAGGGCCACCTGGTAGCCTCAGATGACCTTTTGTGAGGTCCTTTTCTGAGCCAATGGCTCTGTGGGGTGGGGCTGGGTGACAGCTGTCAGAGTTCAGGCAGCTGATGTCTGTGTCTAGGAAGGAAGTTGACACCAGGGGTCTTCCCCGTTTCCCATTCTACACCATCTGCCTTTTCTGACGTAGATCCTTGATTGGGATGTTCTGTTCCAATTTATCCTGCCTTTTCTCTCCCATGCCCTGGAGGTGGGTGAAGGAAGGATATTCTCCAAGGCTTTGGGTCTAATACATAGCCTCTAGCCACATGTGGCTATTGAGATTTACATTTACTGCAATTAAATAAAATTAAAAATTCAGCCCCTTGATTGCCTTTAGCCACATTGCTAGGGGCTACCCTAATGGACACTGCACGTTGTGGACATAAGACATTTCCATCATCAAAGAAAGCTCTGTTGACAGGCTGCCCTAAGCTGCCTGTCTTTTCTTCTCTATGATTGTGATCTGAAGTGACTGAAGCTGCTCCTTCCTTAGGCTGGGGACATCCAGAGAGTGCTGCCTATTGAGAATCTAAAAGCAGAGAATGAGTAGTGTGGAAATGCCCTCAGTCCCCAACTCAGGACTGAGTCTAAGGCAGCCTTGCGCTCTGAAATCTTGCTCTTCCTGAGGGTGGAACCACCTGAAGGTACCACCTAAGCCCTCTAGCTTCCCAGGTGGCTCAAGTGGTAAGGAATTCGCCTGCCAATGGGGGAGTTGCAGGAGCTGCATTTTCAATCCCTGCATAGAAAAGATCCCCTGGAGGAGGAAATGGCAACCCACTCCAGTATTCTTGCCTGGAAAATCCTCATGAACAGAAGAGCCTGGCAGGCTACAGCCCAGGGGGTTACAAAGAGTCAGACATGACTGAAGTGACAGAGGACACCTGCAAACTATTTAAGTGAGTTCTGGCTTGCAGCAGGGATTTGGTTCTGCTTGCCACCAAATCCATTTCATGAATGTTTCAGGATGTGAAGATGATCCCACCTAAGCTGGTCTTCTGACCCCTGTCCTAAAACACCACACCTCAGTGATCATCCAGTCACTAACCGTCCTCTGATAGACAGTTGTTGTCTGTAGGCCATTGCTCCTGGCAATTAACCATTTGGTTCCCTGTGAAAAGACTGGTCATTAAAGTTTGGAAGGAAGTGGGGACATGTGTCTGTCTGGGAAGTCTGTAACAGGAGATGAGTTTTTCAGAATAATGCGACACAGCCTTGCTTTCTTCCCCGTACTTGTCCAAGACTGTCTTTTTTGTCTTTTAGATCCACCCCTCAGCACAGAGTATTCCCCACATGACAGCCAACTTTGGGACTCCATCAATGAACCCTTTTTTTTAAAGTTAATATATTTTTTATTGGAGTATAATTGCATTACAATGGTGTGTTAGTTTCTGCTGTACAACAAAGTGAATCAGCTATATGTATACACATATCGGTGGCTCTAGTGGTAAAGAATCCACATACCTAAGCACAAGATGCAGGAGATGCGGGCTGGATCCCTGGGTCAGGAAGATCCCTTAGAGAAGGAAATGACAACCTGCTCCAATATTCTTGCCTGGGAAATCCCATGGACAGAGGAGCCTGGCAGGCTACCGTCCATGGGGTTGCAAAGAGTCGGACATGACAGTAGGCACACACACACACACACACACACACACACACACACATATATCCCCTCCCTCTTGGACCGCCCTCCCCCCCGCCCCCCACCCTACCCTGTAGGTCATCACAGAGCACCAAGCTGAGCTCCCTGTACCATACAGCAGCTCCCACGCACTATTTCACACACAGTAGTGTGTGTATGTCAGTGTCACTCTCCCAGTCTCTTCCACCCTCCCCTTCCCCACCCTGGGTCCACATGTTGACTCTCAACATCATTGCATCTCTATTCCTGCTCTGCACCCACCACTTTTCTAGATTCCACATGCATGGATTAATATGCAATATTTGTTTTTCTCTTTCTGACTTACTTCACTCTGTATGACAGACTCTCAGCAATAAAAAGGAATGAAATTGGGTATTTTGTGGAGATGGGGATGGACCTAGAAGCTGTCAGTGAATCTCTTTTACCTGCTTTGTCAGGTTCCCTGACAAGAGGCTGAGAAGACGGTTAGGAGGGATACTTCGTCTTTTTTCAGTAGAGTGGATAAGTTCAGAGATTATGAATCTAGGGCTGCTAGCAGCCAGCTTTCCTGCCTCTCAGTGAGAGCCAGCCTGGAAAGTGGAACTCAGTAGAGAGGAAAAATGGGAGAAAACAGAGCCTTGGAATATTATTAGAGCCAGCCGTACCTCAATATTTTGCAAACTAATGGACTTCCACGGACTTTCCAATTATAAGAGGCGATTAAAGCTGAAGACAATATCAAAGACAACTTTCTACTAGAGTTAGCTTATGTTGAGTCTCTGTCACTTGCAACCAAAAAACTAATACAAAGTCATTGAAGTGAAAGTTGCTCAGTCATGTCCAACTCTTTGTGACCCCATGGATTATACAGTCCATGGAATTCTTCAGGCCAGAATACTGGAGTGGGTAGCCATTCCCTTTAGGTTGAGATATTTGGTAGGAGGAAGTCTCTACTGGAAGATCAAGTTCAGGTCCTTGCTAAGATACCAGCAAGGAGTGGTCAGACAGGGACTTCCCTGGTGGTCCAGTGGCTAAGACTCTGTGCTCCCCATGCAAGTAGCCCAGGTTCAATCCCTGGTCAGGGAACTAGATCCCACATGCTGCAACTAAGACCTGGCACAGCCAAACAAGTCAATAAATAAGATAAATATATATATTTTTAAAAGAGAGAGCCCACTTCTTTTAAGAGCCCACCTCTTTTAAGAAACCTTCCCTGACCACCCCAGCCTCTACCCTCTGGCTTCTAATATCCTCTACCCTCTAATATCAATTATAATCATTAAAGAACTGAGAGCGGTCTTTTACCAATGCCTGCTTTCATTGTCTAGAATGGCACTCTAAAGATTTTACTGTTACATGTTCACAGCTTGTCACTCTGTCTCACTTGGTCAAAGTCAGAGACGGGGCCTGACACTTTTGTGTCTCCAACAGGATCCAGCATAAGGCCTGGCACATAATAGCACCTCAGTGAATATTTGTGGACTAGAAGCTTGCAGATACAAGTGTGAGAGCCACAGGAGTCCAGTCTGTATGCAGCTCTGCTCAGGGGAGATGAACTCCACTCAGGCGTCCACGATGACAGTAGGTGACATTCCTCTAGCAAAGCTAGAGGGAATGGGGATCAAGGGGCAGGAGGAGCAGAGGAAGAGACTGGAGAAGAGGTGAGAAAGTAGATCTTTGCTGATGGCTAAGACCTCCCAGGGAACGTCTCCTAGGTCCCCTGGGACAGTGGGGAAGAGAAACGTCTATGTGTCTCAGACTCCTCTGAGCTCCCTCGGGGAGGAGTGCAGGCCAGGGGGCTGGGCATAGGGTGAGGAAAGGCACAGGTCAGAACTGGCTCCTCTTTGGAAACATCTTCAGAGCTGGGGCAGGAGCCACGTGGGAGAAACTAGGGTCCCTACTGCATGGTCACTCCTCCTTCTGGATCTATTTCTGATTGCTTCAGGTCTGAGTTGTGGTGTGCGGGCTCTCTAGTTGTGGTGCACGAGCTTAGCTGCCCCACAGCATGCGGGATCTTAGTTCCTCGACCAGGGATTGAACCCACATTCCCTGCATTGGAAGGCCGATTCTTAACTACTGAACAACAAGGGAAGTTCCTAAAGGTCTTTTGAGTGACGAGAAGATCTTTGACATAAGCATTATGTCCACATTCTTGGAAAGCTAACAGTATGTGAGCGTATGTATTCTGAGTCATTCCTAAAAGGGGAGGGAATCTCTTTCCTCCCTTCAGGTGTGATCATTGTCACTTCTGAGAGCACAGAAAATACTACCCAATTAGGCCCTCAGCTGTTCCCTAATTGTTTTCTGACTCCTCTTTTTTGATTTGTTTACACATTTCCCTCCTGGGGCAATGCTACATCTTATTCTAAAGTGTGTATCTCCCAGCAACCAGAACATCCTTGGATGGATGAATAGATGGGGGGTAACTTGGTAAATCTTATCTTCCTACATAAACAAATGAACATCAAAATCTGTATGAGTCAGGGTTCTCCACAGAAATAGAACCAATAGGACGGAGATGGATATAAACACGAAAAGTTTTACTATAAGCTGTTGGCTCATGTGCTTATGGAGGCTGAGAAGTCCCGTGATCCACCATCTCTAAGCTGGAGACCCAGGAAAGCTGGTGGTGTGGTTTGGAAGGCCTGAGAACCAGAGCACCAATGCTGTAGGTTCCAGGCCAAGTCTGAAGGCCTGAGAACCAAGAGTGCTGAGGACGGGAGAAGATCTATGTTCCGGCTCAGCCGTCAGACAGAGACTGAATTCAAAGTTCCTTCATCTTTTTGTTCTATGCAGGCCACACATTGGGGAGGGTGGTACACTCTACTCAGTCCACCAGTTCAAATGCTAATCTCTTCTGGAAACATCCTCACAGACAACCAAAAACAACATTGAACCAGATGTCTGGACATCCTGTGATCCAGTCAAGCTGACACATAAAATTAACTCTCACAAACCCTAACATTGACCAAGCATTTATTATATCCCAGGCACATGCTAAGTACTTTACTGATATTATCTCATTCTTAGGGATATATTTGTGTGAGCATTCCATAGAGAAAAAATGTTTATATTAAGTGACTTCTAGGGTCTCTTTCAGTTATAAGATTCTTTGACTTGACATGGCAATAGGAAAACTAGGATATTGAAGTGTGGGGCTTGGATGCCTAACACCTAGAAGCAGAAATAAAAATAGCATTATTAGTTCTTCTTTTCTGTGGACTAGGAACTGTGCTAAGTACCTCACAGATATTTTCTCCCTTATTCCTAAGATAGAACTACTACTATTCACTCCATTTTCAGATGAGGAAATCAAGGCAGAGAGAGATTAAGTGGCTTGCCTAAGAAGCAGAGCTAGCATGCAGGTCTGTTGACCCCCAAGTCTGTGCTCTTATCCATCCTGCTTCCAGTGGGACTGCAAAGCCCTCCACCTTGGCCTGGATGGCTGAGAACGTGCCTTTCCCTGGGTCCACAAGGAGGCAGGTGATCTGGGGGAGGGAGAGCCTTGCAGTGGGACCTGTGAGGTTTAATGAGGAGGAGTGGCACAGAGGACATCTGGGGCTGAGGAAGGTTCTGGAGTGGGGAATTGATACTACAGGAGCCTCTGAGCCCAGCGGGAAGGAGACTAACTCTCCAATCCCTTCAGCAGCACTTGGCAAACCCCTGCTTTTCTCCCTCTGTATCTCCCCGGGGCAGAGAGGACAGGATGTTCTGGAGTTCTAGCAAGGGGACCACTCCTTGGGAACAGGCAGCAGAGCTATGATTAGGGCTTAAAAGTCTACGGTTGCCAGGCAAAGGCCTTGCCTCACCTTTTATAGCCGACTAGCTTGAGACATCATGTCACAAGTATTTAGAGACTTTTGCTTCCCACCCCCACCTCTTCTGCTTTATGACCCTGAAAACATTCTTCCTTTTCTTCCCATTGGTTCAATTTTCCAGCCCCTGGAACAAGGCTATATCTCACTAGTGAGCCTAGAGGTTTTCTGGTGAATTGAAAGGCAGTTTATACTTTCAATTGGTTTTGTTGGGCCAAACAAGGTGGGGGCATTTCTTATCTTGGGTTTAATTTGCTTAAGTTGCTTCTACCTTCTCTGCTTGGGTTTAGGGCTCCTTGGGAGCAAGGGTTGGGTACTTTGGTAGCCTGATGAGTTTTGGCTGCAGAGGGGCCTGGAACATGTCCTGGGTTTGCCATTAAGGACCGCAGGACCTAGGACCTGGTACTTGACCTCTCTGAGACTCAATATTCTCATCTGTAAAATGAGAGAATACTACCTGTCTCCAGGGGTTGTTGGGCAATCCTCAAAGGATTGTTGACTAGCCTGGTACTGTGTTGTCCCCATCACAGCACAAGCTGAGGATAACCACAGGCCTGAGATAAGGGTGTTTGGATCAGAGAATCAGGAGGCTTCTCTCCCTAGACCAGCTTGGAGGTGAAGGGGAAAGAGCTTATTGGAGGTGCAGGGGAAAGAGCTTGTTGGAGGTGCAGGGGAAAGAGCCTGTTGTAGCTGAAAGATCCAGTGTGGGGTTCCTTCAGATGGTAGAATCCATGATTTTCAGGATTGGAAGAAACCCTGGCAATCCTCTAAGACCTAGAGGAAGGCAGTTATATAGCAGGAGAGTGAGAGAGCAGGCAAGGCCCTGCTTCTGAAGGGATTGGAGATTTTGAAGGGAGTGCCTTCAAGAATAGGATAGGACCAAGTGGGGACTGACTGGGAGCCTGGTCACTGTTCAGGTGGACAAACAAAGCTATTCCATCCACCCTTCTGTCGATGCTTCATTCTCTGTGGAGAAGATGCCGGTGGCTTAGGAAACGAGATGGACCTGATCCCAGTTGCCCTAATCCGGTTGTAACCAACCCATGTTTCCTGTGTGGTCTGGCATAGAAACCAAAGGAAGGGTTAGGCAGGTCTGGGCCCCACTGTCGCCTCGGCACAGCTATTGCATCCTCTTTGGATAAGACAGAGAAGCCAGGGAACCCAGAGGCCCCTGTCTGAGAGGAAAACATCAACAACCAAAATTACAGTCAGGAAGAACTGCCTCCATCTGCAAGTAACTGGGTAATCACCTCCTAATTAAGCTCTTATTAATTTGCTTTCTGAAAGTTACAGCATAGCACTTGGTAGGTGCACCCCACCCTGTTTCTCTCTAAGGTGTTGATTAAGCACTACACATGGAATCAAGGCGGAACTCTCTCATCTGATTAAATATAATAGCGCGATTAATTCCAACATCTGAGCTCTTAAAAGCCATACCCTTTTATCTTTGGAGCACTGGGAGGGATTTTGGGGGTTTTTATCTTGAGTCCTGTGTTTCAGGGCAGGGAGAAGGAGCACCAGGAGGGGAAGAGACACAAAACAGAATTCAGACTCATGTTTTTTAAAGTGTGGTCTAATGAATCTCTCTTATATCTGACTCACTTGGCTATTTAAAAAAATGCAGATTCCTGGGGTCTGTTTCTGAGTTAGAAACTTGACAGGCAGTTTTATGAACACCAGGTCTGAAAAGTTCTCATGTTGAAGTGGCAAGTCTTCTAGGATATCAATTGCATAGATATATGAAGTACTCAGACAAAATCACTATGGTCCATGACCTCAGCCATGAAATTAAAAGATGCTTTATCCTTGGAAGAAAAGCTATGACAAACCTAGACAGCATATTAAAAAGCAGAGACATCACTTTGCCAACAAAGGTCCATATAGTCAAAGCTATGGTTTTTCCAGTAGCCATGTATGGATGTGAGAGTTGGACTGTGAAGAAAGCTGAGTGCCGAAGAATTGATGCTTTTGAACTGTGGTGTTGGAGAAGACTCTTGAGAGTCCCTTGGACTGCAAGGAGATCCAACCAGTCCATTCTAAAGGAGATCAGTCCTGGGTGTTCATTGGAAGGACTGATGCTAAAGCTGAAACTCTAGTACTTTGGCCACCTCATGAGAAGAGTTGACTCATTGGAAAAGACCCTGATGCTGGGAGGGATTGGGGGCAGGAGGAGAAGGGGACGACAGAGGATGAGATGGCTGGATGGCATCACCGACTCAGTGGACATGAGTCTGAGTGAACTCCGGGAGTTGGTAATGGACAGTGAGGCATGGTGTGCTGAAGTTCATGGGGTCGCAAAGAGTCAGACACAACTGAGTGACTGAACTGAACTGGTGCTGGGAAAACTCTTGAGAGTCCCTTGGACAGCAAGGAGTTCAATCCAGTCAATCCTAAAGGAAATCAACCCTGAATATTCGTTGGAAGGACTGATGCTGAAGCTGAAGCTCCAATACTTTGGCCACCTGATGGGAAGAACTGACTCATTGGAAAAGACCCTGATGCTTGAAAAGATCGAGGGCAGGAAGAGAACGGGACAACAGCGGATGAGATGGTTGGATGGCATCATCGACTCAATGGATATGAGTTTAAACAAACTTCGGGAGATACTGAAGGACAGGGAAGCCATGTGCTGCAGTCCATGGGGTCTCAAAGAGTTGAACATGACTGAGCAACTGTACAACAGACAACCCCAAACACCATCTCATGTAATAGTTTCTTAACCCACCTCAGAAAATTTTTCGCTTTAACATTAGGCTGGATAAAGCTTGACTATTCCACGTTTACACTTCATTTATTGACAGGTAGTGATGTGATGCAAATAGAAAAACTGCTGGCCCAAAGGCTAGAAGTCTTTCTGACTTACTTCCTTAATTAAAAAGTCACAGATTCCTGGGGTCTGTTTCTGTCCGGAGTCAGAAACTTTCCAGGCAATTTTTATGAATGCTCAGGTCTGAAAAGTCTCAGCTATAAGGGGCCAGAAGTCAGAGAAGGAATAGCATGTTTGTGTATAAATCACCGCTAGATCATCAAAGGCTGACGTCTTAGTGCCAACTCCCAGGTCTCAGGTGTTGTAAATGCTGGTTTACAGCTCTTTTATCTACTGATAACAAAAGTGATCTCCAGAAATGGTTCACATGTGCTCCCAGGTTCTTGAAAAACCACAGATGATTGGCAAATGTTTCTGTTGTAGACACAAAATCAAATTAACAGCTCATTTCCTTCAGGAGCTCTCCACAGCAGCAGCCATGACCCTGAATGTAGTAAGGAGAGGAGCTGTCTTCCTCCCTCTCCTTCATCCCCCACATTTTCTTCCCCTTTCCGATGTAAGATTTTTCTGACACTTAGGGAATCCAGGGGCTTCCCTTGTGGCTCAACTGGTAAAGAATCTGCCTGCAATGTGGGCAACCTGGGCTTGATCCCTGGGTTGAGAAGATCCCCTGGAGAAGGGAAAGGCTGCCCACTCCAGTATTCTGGCCTGGAGAATTCCATGGACTGTATAGTCCATGGGGTTGCAAAGAGTCTGACATGACTGAGCTTCACTAAGGAGTCCAGACTGAAGGAAAGAAGTTACTGACAAAGAGCTTCAGGAAGCAGCCCCCGTGCACCCACTGCCCCTTGCCCAGGTCACTACCCTTTCTCCTCTAATGGAGAGTTAGTTACAGACCTTCCATTCTACTCATTTCAGGAAGCCTGGGGGCTACGTGGCTTTGAATCACTGTCTTGTCTGGCATAGTGAACTTCATTCAGTGTGCTCTGAGGACATGAAGAGTTGGGTCCCTGACTGCTGAAGATTCTGATAGGATTCTGAATATAGGTAGCCTGGGTAACTCTGTAACATGTGATAATGGCCTACTTTAAAAAAAACAAACAAACAAACAGATTCATTGAGATGTATTTCACATATCACACAACTTGCCCATTTACAATATACAATTCAATGATTTTTAGTATATTAAATATTTTTAGTATTTTATCACGACTAAAAGAAACTCCGATCCTGTTAGCAGTCACATCACCCTTCCTCCATCCAATCTCCCTTCACCCCGACTCCAGCTCTAGGCAACCATTAATCTACTTTGTGCATATTTGTCTATTCTGGACAGTTCATGTAAATGGTATTACATATATGTGTGTCCTAGTGACCAGCTACTTTCACTTGGCATAATCTTCAAGTTCATCCATGTTGTAGCATAAATCAGTACTTCATTCCTTTTTTTGACTGGATTATATGGATATACATTTTGTTTATCCATTCATCAGTTGATGGACATTTGGACTGTTTCTACCTTTTGGTTATTATGAATAATGCTGCTATGAACATTTGTGTACAAGGGTTTGTGGGGATAGATGCTTTCATTCCTCTTCGGTATATACCTAGGAGTAGAATTGTTGGGTCATATGGTAACTCCATGTTTAACCTTTTGAGGAACTGCTAGACTGTTTTCCAAAGTGGCTACACCATTTTACATTCATTAACAGTGAGAGTTCTAATTTCTCCACTTCTTCCTTAACACTTATTATTATGTGTCTTTTTTCCCCACCCCTATTATGTGCTTTTGATTTTAGCTTTTCTAAATGGTATGAAGTGAGGACTTTCCTGGTGGTCCAGTGGTTAAGACTCCATGCTCCCAATTCAGGGGGACTGGGTTTGATCCCAATGCAGGGGTCAGGGGACAAGATCCTGCCTGCTTGCTGCAACGAAGCCCTGTGTGCTGCAACTAAGACCCAGCACTGGCAAAAACCAAAAAAGTATGAAGTGATATTTCTATTTTTTTAAAATTTGCATTTCCATGATGGCTAATGACTCTGAGTATATTTTCATGTGCTTATTTTCCATTTGCACATCTTTGGAGAAATGTCTTATTTAGATCCTTAGAAGACTCTTGAGAGTCCCTTGGACTGCAAGGAGATCCAACCAGTCCATCCTAAAGGAGATCAGTGGATCATTGGAAGGACTGATGCTAAAGCTGAAATTCCAATACTTTGGCCACCTCATGCGAAGAGTTGACTCATTGGAAAAGACTCTGATGCTGGGAGGGACTGGGGTCAGGAGAAGGGGAAGACAGAGGATGAGATGGCTGGATGGCATCACTGACTCAATGGACGTGAGTCTGGGTGAACTCCGGGAGTTGGTGATGGACAGGGAGGCCTGGCGTGCTGCGATTCATGGGGTCGCAAAGAGTTGGACACGACTGAGCGACTGGACTGAACTGAACTGAGCCCATTTTACAATTTGGGTTATTTGCCTTTTTATTATAAAGTTTAAGGAGTTCTTTACATATTCTAGATACAGTCTTTCATCAGATATATGATTGCAAAATCCTTCTCCCATTCTTGGCATTTTTTCACTTTCTTGATGTCCTTTGAGGCACAGAAGTTTTATATTTTGATGAGGTCTATTGTATCCGTTGTTGTTATGGCTTGTGATTCAGATTTTGAGAAATACGGCTAAAATGCAGCTTGAAACTCGAAGCTTTGAGGCCTCAGAGTTTGGTGGTGCTTTGTAGGTTGCAGGGATTCCCTGCTGACAGAGATTTCCTCCCAGTTTGGGATTTCACTACCCACCCAGCCAACCAGCCCTGGCTCCTTCTCCTGGCTGGAGGCACAGAGCCCCAGGGAACCTTCACTGTGTTTACATCCCCTCCCTCTCCTGAGGTCTACCACAATAGAGCAGCTGAGATGACAGTTTGGAAATGTCCTTTATTGTGAAAACTCAATGGCCTTTGTCTCTGGGATTTGAAATGTAGATGCAAATGTTGGCAGCCAAGAGTCAGGAAGGAGGAGGGGAAGGGCTGGGAGAAGAAACCCTGCCATTGATTTCCATAGTGAGTCATTCCAACTCTGTGTTGTCTTGGTTTTCTCACCCATAAAATGGGGAAAAATAAGTCCAACTCCCCATTTCAGTGGGGGTACTTTGAAGATGAGTTAGAATACTTTGAGATCTTGGATTAAAGGCATTACTGAGACACAAGGTGTTATTATCATAATAAATGACTTAATAGCAGAAAGGGTGAGGTCGCTAAAGCAAAAGGCTAAAGGAGAGGCTCTGTGCTTCGGAGTGGCTTCAGTCTAGAGCTGCTGGGCCAGACACAGAGTTTTATTCTTTATTATTATTATTGTTCAGTCGCTAAGTCATGTCCAACTCTCTGCAATTCCATGAACTGCAGCATGCCAGGCTTCCCTGTCCTTCACTATCTCCCGGAGTTTGCTCAGATTCATGCCCATTGAGTCAGTGATGCCATCCAAACATCTCATCCCATTGCCCCCTTCCCATCCTGCCTTCAATCTTTCCTAGCATCAGGATCTTTTCCAGTGAGTCAGCTCTTTGCATCAGGTGGCCAAACTCTATCTTCAGCTTCAGCATCAGTCCTTCCAATGAATATTCAGAACTTATTTCCTTTAGGACTAACTGGTTTGTGATTGTCTTATTTCATCTGAGTTCAGCACTGCTCTATGATGGTAAAGAGTCTTCCTGCAATGCAGGAGACCTAGGTTCAATCTCTGGGTCGGGAAGATCCCCTGGAGAAGGTAATGACAACCCACTCCAGTATTCTTGCCTGGAGAATCACATGGACAGAGAACCTGGCAGGCTATAGTCCATGGGGTCACAGAGTCGGACACAACTGAGGAACAAACGCTACTGGTATGTCCTATATGACTTCTGCCACAAGGCAAGATTCCATTCTTTTTAGGAAATAAGCTATACATTAAAACAAGTAGAAACAACGCAAGACATTATAATCAGGGTGGGAATTGAATAGCAAGTGTCAAAAGTAAAGCAGAAATGCTGAAGAGCCATGTTCTCTTATTATGAACGCAAGGTCTCCCACACACTAGCTGCGTGACTTTGCCTCACGTTCTTCTTCTCTGACTACAATTGTTCGTATAAGGGACTTGGAATAATGGCTGACGCATAGTAAGCCCTCAAATATTGTACCTATCTTGTCAGGCTTGGGTTTTGCTGGTTATATAATATTAACCAAGTGGCTAGATCCCTGGGACCTCCTGTTATCCCATCTGCAAAATGGGGATGAGCATACTTACTAGTGAAATGGAAAAAGACCCTGTGGGACCCTTCCAGGCACAAATCCTTTCCGTATTCCCTATTTCTCCTTTGTAGAAAACAGACTTCCTTTAGCCTCCTAGAGTTCTAAAGGACAGATTCAAACAGCTACAGGGAAGGGAGGTTATGCAGAAACAAAGGAGGAAAAGTTAAGAAACAAAGATGCAGAAATGGGGCAGGGTCCGGGTTCCAAGACATTTATTGTTTAGTTACTAAATTGTGTTCGACTCTTCTGCAACCCCATGGACTGTAGCCTGCCAGGCTCCTCTGTCCATGGGATTTCCTAGGCAAGAATACTGGAGCGGGTTGCCATTTCCTTCTCCAGGAGATCTTCCTTACAAATGTCAGTGATCAAACGCACATCTCCTAAAGTGCAGGTGGGTTCTTTACCACTGAGCCACTAGGCAAGTTGGTCCAAATCAAGGAACACACACAACATCTTTGAGTTCTTCTGCAGAAACTAAGGCCCTGCGCCCCACCCCCTCCCGCCCCCCCCAAATCAAGGTGGAGCATCAGGCAAGATTCCTGGGATAGGGCCCTGTTACCTTCAGTTCAGTTGCTCAGTTGTGTCCGACTCTTTGCGACCCCATGAACTGCAGCACGCCAGGCCTCCCTGTCTATCACCAACTCCCAGAGTTCACTCAGATTCAAGTTCATCGAGTCAGTGATGCCATCCAGCCATCTCATCCTCTGTCTTCCCCTTCTCCTCCTGCCCCCAATCCCTCCCAGCATCAGAATCTTTTCCAATGAGTCAACTCTTTGCATGATGTGGCCAAAGTATTGGAGTTTCAGCTTCAGCATCAGTCCTTCCAATGATCACCCAGGACTGATCTCCTTTAGAATGGACTGGTTGGATCTCCTTGCAGTCCAAGGGACTCTCAAGAGTCTTCTCCAACACCACAGTTCAAAAGCATCAATTCTTCGGCATTCAGCTTTCTTCACAGTCCAATTCTCACATTCATACATGACCACTGGAAAAACCATAGCCTTGACTAGATGGACCTTTGTTGGCAAAGTAATGTCTCTGCTTTTGAATATGCTGTCTAGGCTGATCATAACTTTCCTTCCAAGGAGTGTCTTAATTTCATGGCTGCAATCACCATCTGCAATGATTTTGGAGCCCAGAAAAGTAAAGTCTGACACTATTTCCTCATCTATTTCTCATGAAGTGATGGGACCAGATGCCATGATCTTAGTTCTCTGAATGTTGAGCTTTAAGCCAATTTTTTCACTCTCCTCTTTTACTTTCATCAAGAGGCTTTTTAGTTCCTCTTCACTTTCTGCCATAAGGGTGGTGTCATCTGCATATCTGAGGTTATTGATATTTCTCCCGGCAATCTTGATTCCAGCTTGTGCTTCATCCAGTCCAACGTTTCTCATGATGTACTCTGCATAGAAGTTAAATAAGCAGGGTGGCAATATACAGCCTTGACGTACTCCTTTTCCTATTTGGAACCAGTCTGTTGTTCCATGTCCAGTTCGTGTTGCTTCCTGATCTGCATACAGGTTTCTCAAGAGGCAAGTCAGGTGGTCTGGTATTCCAATCTCTTTCAGAATTTTCCATAGCTTATTGTGATCCACACAGTCAATGGCTTTGGCGTAGTCAATAAAGCAGAAATAGATACTTTTCTGGAACTCTCTTGCTTTTTCCATGATCCAGCGGATCTTGGCAATTTGATCTCTGGTTCCTCTACCTTTTCTAAAACCAACTTGAACATCTGGAAGTTCATGGTTCACATATTGCTGAAGCCTGGCTTGGAGAATTTTGAGCATTACTTTACTAGCATGTGAGATGAGTGCAATTGTGTGGTAGTTTGAGCATTCGTTGGCATTGCCTTTCTTTGGGATTGTAATGAAAACTGACCTTTTCCAGCCCTGTGGTCACTGCTGAGTTTTCCAAATTTGCTGGCATATTGAGTGCAGCACTGTCACAGCATCATCTTTCAGGATTTGAAACAGCTCAACTGGAATTCCATCACCTCCACTAGCTTTGCTCGTAGTGATGCTTTCTAAGGCCCACTTGACTTCACATTCCAGGATATCTGGCTCTAGGTGAGTGATCACACCATCGTGATTATCTGGGTCGTGAAGATCTTTTTTGTACGGTTCTTCTGTGTATTCTTGCCACCTCTTCTTAATATCTTCTGCTTCTGTTAGGTCCATACCATTTCTGTCCTTTATCGAGCCCGTCTTTGCATGAAATGTTCCCTTGTTATGTCTAATTTTCTTGAAGAGATCTCTAGTCTTTCCCATTCTGTTGTTTTCCTCTATTTCTTTGCATTGATCGCTGAGGAAGGCTTTCTTATCTCTCCTTGCTATTCTTTGGAACTCTGCATTCAGATGCTTATATTTTTTCTTTTCTCCTTTGCTTTTCACTACACTTCTTTTCATAGCTATTTGTAAGGCCTCCTCAGAGAGCCATTTTGCTTTTTTGCATTTCTTTTTCATGGGGATGGTCTTGATCCCTGTCTCCTGTACAATGTCACGAACCTCCATCCATAGTTCATCAGGCATTCTATCAGATCTAGTCCCTTAAATCTATTTCTCACTTCCACTTTATAATCATAAGGGACAGAATGTGGTCCACTGGAGAAGGGAATGGCAAACCATTTCAGTATTCTTGCCTTGAGAACCCCATGAACAGTATGAAAAGGCAAAAAGATAGGACACTGAAAGAGGAATTCCCCAGGTTGGTAGGTGCCCAATATGCTACTGGAGATCAGTGGAGAAATAACTCCAGAAAGAATGACGGGATGGAGCCAAAGCAAAAACAATACCCAGTTGTGGATGTGACTGGTGATAGAAGCAAGGTCTGATGCTGTAAAGGGCAATATTGCATAGGAACCTGGAATGTTAGGTCCATAAATCAAGGCAAATTGGAAGTGGTCAAACAGGAGATGGCAAGAGTGAACGTCAACTAGGAATCAGTTTCTAGGAATCAGTGAACTAAAATGGACTGGAACTGGTGAATTTAACTCAGATGACCATTATATCTACTACTGTGGGCAGGAATCCCTTAGAAGAAATTGAGTAGCCATCATGGTCAACAAAAGAGTCCGAAATGCAGTACTTGGATGCAATCTCAAAAATGACCGAATGATCTCTGTTCGTTTCCAAGGCAAACCATTCAATATAACAGAATTCCAAGTCTATGCTCCAACCAGTAACGCTGAAGAAGCTGAAGTTAAATGGTTCTATGAAGACCTACAAGATCTTTTAGAACTAATACCCCAAAAAGATGTCCTTTTCATTATAGGGGACTGGAATGCAAAAGTAGGAAGTCAAGAAACACCTGGGGTAACAGGCAAATTTGGCCTTGGAATATGGAATGAAGCAAGGCAAAGACTAATAGAGTTTTGCCAAGAGAACACACTGGTCATAGCAAACATCCTCTTCCAACAACACAAGAGAAGACTCTACACATGGACATCACCAGATGGTCAACACCGAAATCAGATTGATTATATTCTTTGCAGCCAAAGATGGAAAAGCTCTATATAGTCAGCAAAAACAAGACCGGGAGCTGACCCTGGCTCAGATCATGAACTCCTTATTGCAAATTCAGACTTATATTGAAGAAAGTAGGGAAAACCACTAGACCAGTCAGGTATGACCTGTTACCTTACCACCAACCAATCAGGAGAATGTCTGCACACAGTGGAATGTAAGAAAGACTCTGACATGTTCCCCAAATGATTCTCCTTTTAAAAATTTTCCACGGGGAGTAGACTCCAGAGTTGGCTTTTGGCTAGGAGTAGGCTATCTCCCCAGGTGGCTGACCTCCCGAATAAAGCAAGGTTTCCTTCCCAATCAACACTTGTCGATGAACCTGATTTCCACACTAGCTCACAAGGTGGCTGTGAGGATGGAGGGAGACAGCGTTTGTGAACACTGCAGCATATCAGGAACCCTACAAATGGTAAACATTCACTAAATGAGTTACTATTACTATCAGTAACTGCCAGCTGCAGTCCATGGGGTGGCAAAGAGTCAGACTCAACGAACAACCACCACTACAACCTCGATTACCTGTCCTGGCTGGGGGTGAGGGGTACTGCTCACCAATGAGGTATCAGTAACTCAGTTAAGGGGGACTCTTTGCTACCCAGTGGACTCTAGCCCAACAGCCTCCTTTGTTCTTGGAATTCTCCAGGCACGAATACTGGAGTGGGTTTTCCTTCCTCCCCCAGGGGAACTTCCCTACCCAGGGATGGAACCCTCTTGTCTCTTGCACCTCCTGCAATGGCAGGCGGATTCTTTGCCACTGCACCACTTGTGGCTTTAAGCCAGAAGCCTTCTTTGGAAGCTGGAATCTGAGATGGGCAGGACTGATAGGATTTGGGTGATCAGAGAAGAAAGCAGGATCAAAGAAAAAGCAGAAGCCTGAGGCTGAACTACACTCTGGAACGCAGGAGAGGACTGGGGCTTCTCTTTTCCCGGAGCTCGGAGCCTGGAGACCGTTTCTGGCTGAGCCGCGGTGGCTGTTTACCTCCGATCCTGCCCCCGCCCCCACCTTCCGCAATCTCTTTCACCTTCCCCTTCGGGGCGGGCAGGGTTCTGCTAGGCTGGAGCAGGCTCTCCCTCCCGCAGGAATGTGCGACCCTCCCTCTCAGAGGAATGTGCGCCCGGCTTCCCGCGCGGATTAGGCCCAGCGCCTACCCTTTCTGCCCGCCGTGGGTAGCCGGGAGCGCCGCTGTCTTCGCCGTACCCTCGGCCTAGATCCAGTTTCAAAGTCACCTGAAAGCCATTTCCTTCCGCGCCCGCCCCTCCCCTCCCTGTAAATCACCTGGGGCTTGCATTTCCCAGAGTAGCTTACTTTTCTTTTTGGGGGGGCTTGTTTTTTTAAACAGGAATATTCGTCCTTTACTAGACACACTTAATGTTTACACACCAATGTCAAATATACCCAGAGGTTCTGATGCCCGTGTCCCATCCATTCCTCCCATCCCTCCTCCCATCCCGGGCTTCTCTTCCTGTCTTGTGCTGGGACAGCATCTTTTTTTTTTTTTTCTTTTTTAGCACCTTTATTGACGAATTATTTCCGGCTTATTTAAAGTTTATGCTCTTGCTCAAAAGCCAGCGGGTCCTTATTGAATGTCTCCGTCCCGCCCTCAGCCCCTCACTTCCAGGTGTGCACCTTCCCATGCCGAAATGATTACATACAGACATCAGAACAGGGGACAGTTTCTCTTCGTTGTACCAAAATGGGTCTTTTATTACACGGGGTTCTGCCTCTTGCTTTTCTCATCTAACAGTATCTTGGGGGACTCTCCAAGTTATCGGCTTCTTCATCTCTTTCTTGCTCGTTTCTCAGAGGTTTGGACTTACATCTGTAAAGGGTCACGGGAACCGAATTTCGGTGAGGAATTCAAGACGTGACTTTCTGACTCAGAAAAGCCGAGGTGCCCGGCTTTGGAAGGGTCAGGGCTCCCAAATTCGATCCCCACTAAAGGACCTTTCCTGTTCGTAAAATCGGGGCCGTTTAGGCCGTCCGGTGCCCTCTTGGGAGGCGGTGACACCAGGGTGACCCCCTCGGCCCCCACCCCACGTGCGTCTTTGTGTCTTAGCCCGTCTAGGTGACTCCGGGACGGGTAGCCTTCCTCCCGGCGCACACCGCCGGGGCCGCGCGCGAACCCCACCTGCGGCGTTAATCATTAGCAGCGCGCGAGCCCCGCCGCCGCCGTCGCAGCTTTTACCCCGGGTTCCAGCTCGCAGTGCCGCGAGGTTTCCCCCGGCCCCCGCCAAGCCGCCAATCGCGGGATTCCAGACGCCGGCCCGAGTCTCCACCCACTGGAAAAATTCCTGGTCCGCCCTCCCAGTCTCCCTGCCCCCTCCCGAGGCTGCTCCAGCTCGGCTCGGCCCCGACTTCCTGCTGGGCACTGGGAAGGCGCGCGCGGGCTGGGGTCCCCGGGGGCCGCGCTCGCAGCTGGCCGCGCCCCGGCAGCCAAGGGGTTGGCGGTGGGCGGGAGCGGCCGGCAGTCTCGGCCCCTTCCCGGAGCGACTTTCAAACTTGCGCCTGCGTTGCGGCGGCACCTGGGTGGCTTCGCGCGCTTTGCGTTCCGGACCCGGTGGGGCAGCCGGTGCTCGGTGAGTGTCCCTCGGTTCTCTCCGCGCCCTCCGCCAGCGCCGCCGGCCCAGCGGCAGTGCCCGGGGTGGTTTTGAAACCCGCACCCTCCCAGGCACCCGCCCCAGCGCCCTGCGGGGTGAGGACTCGGGGGAGGCAGAAGGGGGCCCGGGGCCGCGTGGGCTGCTTCCAGGGCGACCGTCCTAGCCAAGGGCTGGAGCGCGGGAGGATCGTGCCAGGAGACATTGTCTGTGCTTTAGCCCCCACCCCGGAAACGAGAGGAGCGAATGGGCCGGGTGGCTCCAAAAGGCTCAATTTGAAACTCGGGAAGCCCGCGAGGCTGCGCCCACCCGCGCCCACTGCGCGCTAGGTTGCAGGAGGGCTGGTCCTTGCCTCGGATTGCGGTCCGGGCGGGGTGGACCCTTTTGGGGAAGGATCCGCGCCTCTGACCCCGGGAGCCCGAAGGCGCCAGCAGCCTGTTCCGGGTTGGTGTCACACGGTACTCTCTCTGGGAATCTCAGCTCACGTCCTGGAGGGATTAGAATGGGTGCCAGAAGTGGGGTGTCGGGGAGCCGAAAGCACAGAAGCCACTGCCTGCCACTGTCTACCCTCGACCTCGCCCACTCCCGAAATCGGTTTGGTTTATTTTCTCCCTATTCTCAGTCGTTTGGTTTGGAAAGCTACGAGAAGGCGTGCCAATTTCAAGACGTTTCGGGTAGCTACTTTTACTCTTTGGAGCTACTTTTGAAAAACAAAAGGAAGAACGGAGTGGGAAGTGTAATAGTGAGAGGAGGGAGGGGTGTGGCCTGGGGTGGGCGGGTGGTGTTATTGTGGCCATTGTCAGAGTTCATCCTAGAAGTCGCTTGCCTGTCTACCGTCGTGGGCCCCCCAGGAGGCGATCCGGACCGCATCACCCTCCAGGGAGCCCTAACTGGGGTTCCCAGAGTCTCCTTAGCCCCACCTCTGCGCAGCTCAGTCACACCGACCTTGCTCAAGAAATAATAAGCAGGCGAATTTTGCAAGTTTGGGACTCTTCACTGAAGATTTAGCTTAGAAAAGGTACTCTAATTCTTGACCGAGAGATTTACTTGGAAAATGAGAAATTCCTGGACTACACTACTTGCCTAAAGCTTCTTCTGGTTGGAGTCAGTCCTTAAGGCTCTAAGGCCACACACACACACAAAAAAGAAATTAAAAAAAAAGAAATAATAAGCAGGGAGAGTAATGACAGCCCCCCGGGCTCCGCGCTGAGCACGCTGCTTGCCTCCCTTCAGGCAAGTGCCATTCCATCCTCTCCTTTGCTCGACTAGGGATGGAGTGCTGAGTGGCTTAACTGGGAGTGACTTCACCCTAACCATTTCCAGCAGAAAACCTAGGGAGTAAGAACCCAGAAAAGTTGTACCCCTTCTTTCTGTTATCCTCTTCCCTGTGGTCCTGGGAAGCCTCATCTTCCCACTGTTAATAGGCTTCTGTCTCTGCTGCCCCCACTCCCAGCCCCTTGGATATCTAAACCTGGGATACCTTGCTCTGGGGCTGGGTCAGGGAGTAGGCTTGGGGTAAGCCAAGTCCTAGAAGCAGAGAGTGATGTGCTGAAGAGCTGCCTTGAGCTTTGTTTTTGTTTTGTTTTTACTGATTTTAATTGGAAGTGGGACAGGGAGAGAGTGGGAAGAGCCCGGGCCTGGAAGCCCAGCACTGGCTCTACCGTGTAGCATCAAAGACTGAGTCATTTGGGCTGGAAGGCACCCTGGATGTGCCATTTACACATGGAGGCAGCAGAGCCCAGAGATGTGAGGTGATTGGAGCCGAGCTCCTACTGGGCAGACAGGGACTCATGGTCTAACCTGTGCTTTTCCCAACATGACCTAAGTCACAAAGTGTTTTTCTGACTCAGTTTCCTCTTGAGTAGAGTTGGAGACTTGCCTACTTTTCCTCCTAGAGGGGCCTGGTAAGGATCAGAGGAAGCCAGGTATGTGGAAAGTGCTGCATAAACTCCTATACAAAATGAAGGCTCAGTGTGGCTAGGAGCCCCTGAGAGTTTTACAGTTTAATGGAAATGTCCCATGTGTGCCACAAGGAGATGGTAGATACCAGGAGCCAATGGTGGACACTCCCCCGGCCTGTAATAGCTCAGCTCTAGGGTAAATATTTGCCCTACCAAATCGACAGCCATCCCAGTGTCACTGTGTTTACGCTGGAAGTGGCCAAAGGCCATGGCCTGAGGGCTGTCCAGGGCAGGAGGGGAAAAGGAACTGTGTTCCAGATGTACGGCTTGCCCCTTCACCTCTGCTGTCTTCTTGGAACCTTATGAAGGCTCTGGTTCCAAGCTTGGGGGTTGCCTCAAGCCCAGGCTGAGCACTGACTTTGAAGGGTTAATCAGGAAGCCATCTCGCTCTTCCTGGTTGTATTGAGAGGTTGAGGGGACTCTGGGCACTGGGAGGTGCTGCCTTTGCAGCTGCCCTGAGGGCTGTCTTCAGCTCATTTGTCCCCCCCTGCCTTCCCCAGGCTGCCCCTCTGGACCCAGCGGGTGCTCAGTCCTGGCCAGCTGCGTGTCCATAGGCCTTTGTTTCAAAGTTGCAAGCCGGCCCTCCCCAGCAGAAGCCCTCAGGCTGGGGCCCTGGCAGCTGGAAGTCACTTCTGCCAGCAGGAAGGCCTTACTGGAGTCCACCGGGGACCTGGCAGACCTTCATTTCCTCTTGTAGGTTCCATCTGAAGCCCCCAGCTCACTCTGGCCAGATTTCTCTCACCAGATCCACCCTGAATGGATGGATCATCCTCTTTTTCTTCTACACTCACACCCCTTCGTTCTATTTTAAAGGGTTCTTTCATTCATTCAAGAGTTTTTTGGCATCTGCTATATACAATGCTGGACGCAGGCGACACGGCAGTGAACAAAATATATTAGAGTCATTGACCTCATGGAGCTGTCTTCTAGTGGGGGAAGCCGACAACAAGCAAGATAAATAATGAAAAGCAAGTTAATGATGAGCAGAGTAATGTGATAGGAAAGGTGGATGTGAGCTGTCATGGAGTGGGTAGGGTCATGGAGTGGGAGGGATGGTGTTTGAGATGGGGTGTCCTGGGAGACATCCTGAGGAAGGGCTCTTCAATAATGCCTGAAGGAGGAATTTTCCTGGTCTCTGGTTTCCTTTTCTTGAAACCCAGTTCAAGGAACTCACTGTGGGGCTTGACAGCTTCCTAGCCCTGCGGTGCTAACCTCCTTTGAGCCTGTGTTTCTCACCTGTAAAGTGGAGTTAGTCATCATACCTACTGCGTACGGTTTTGTGAGACTGAACAATGAGCTAACGTCTGTTTGATGCTTAGCAGAGTCTATAGAGGTCTTCAGTAAGTGAGAGTCTTCTATTTTGTTATTTCTCCAACCAAATTCTGCAGGGGTAGCCCAAGCTCTTTATTGCCATTGCTAAATGAAAAGCTTGAAGCAAGTGGGGAATTGGAGGCAGGTGAAAATGGAAACCCTACTTAGTGCAGACTTTTGTAGTTGGTGAGACTCTTCAACCCTCTCCTAGAATCAAGGCTGGGGGATTGTTGAGGATGTGGGCTTCCCAGGTGTGTGTGCTGCTTCTAGGGTAAACTGGGGGCAGCCCTGATCCTCCCTTGCTCTGGAATTTCCCTTGCTTCCAACCAGCCCTGATGAATCACAACTTCATCCCTGGCCTCTCTACCCTGCCTCACAGCTGGAAAGGCTAGCTGTCTCTCCCCCAACGTCTGTAAGATGAATTCTGCTGGGAGAGGGAGAGAAAAGGCTGGTGAAAACGAGGGAGGGGCAGGGAAGGCTGGGCAGATGGTGGGTGGAGCTGTTTGAGGAGAGCCTGCAGAGGTGCAAATGGGTGCTCATGGAGGCTCAGGCAGCCCCAGAAAAAGTTTCAAGTAGGCTCCACCATGGACCAGAATTTCAAGTAACAGGAACAGACAGACACTGAGTGCTGAGTCTGGCTGGACTCCGCTCAGCTCTGCTTCCACTCAGCCAATCTGAAGAGTCTTTTCCCTTCTCAGCCGAATCAGGACCTCAAAGGGAGGTGCCTGAGCTCAAAGATAGCTGCTGTCAAAAGCGGCGGGGAGCGGTTTCCTGGGGGCCGAGCCGGGCTCAGGAAGCAGCGATGGGCGGTGGAGGGCGGGGGCTGGGGAAGTGGTCATCAGCCAGACCGCGCCCTCTGAGAGCCCAGTTTCAGCTACCAGACAGCCAGGGAGGCCCTTGAGGTGAAGGGGCTTTCTGAGCCTACCAGTGGGTGCCTGAAGACCGGGTAAAACTAGGTGTAATCGGGCTTCAGAGGAAGTTCCAGGGGGGGCCCTAACCAGCCTCAAGCAATTTTGTGATGTTGGGTGACCTCAAGTCAGAGGAGAATGAAAATGGGCAGGGTTAACTAGTTTGTGATCCGAAGGAGGTACATCCAGAGTCGATGGCCACCCCTCTGGGTGTTGGCTGTCTGGGATAAAGACTGGCCTTGTGAACAGGGTCTCTGCTCTGTTGTTATTTTGATTAGCAGTTCTCTGAAGGCAGGAGCTCTGCTGGAACCATCTTTGTTCCCATATAGCATGGAGAACAGTGTAATCTACAGGGTGTGATGAGCTTGTGCTGGGGTCCCATCATGAGAACAGTCTGGGCTCTGTGATCTCATCTGCTCCAGTTTTTATTCCATGCAGTTAGAGGAAGAAGGCAGTGGTGGGGGTCAAGCCTAGCCCTGGATGGACTGTTGCCATCTGGGAATGCCACCCAAGAGAGAATGGGACTTTTTACAGTTCTCTTGCTAGCCTCTGGCGGGGGGAAGCCTCCTGGCTTAAGCTCAAGGAATGGATTTTTAAGGACTCTTAGACTCTGTTTCATGCTGAGCAGACTCTGGGGCCGGCCGTAGGACTTGAATGAGGTTCCAGTGGGCACAGTGGCGACTGTGCATGTTGCCTTTTGGGAAACAGAATTTGAGGGTACTAAGCGTTGCTCTAGTTGTTGCTGGAATTTGGCTGAGAATGGAGGGAGGGATGCTAGAGGAGTGAAGTCTATTTCACTCTGGTAACGGGATCTCAGGAGGAAAGATGGGTTCTACAGGTACTGGAAGCTCTAAAAAACTTTGCTCCCCAGGCCACAAGACCATGTGTATGTATGTTTGTCTATAAGTGTGTGTGCATATGTGTATAAGTCAGAGATTCTTGAGCAATAGATGGCAAGTATTGATTGACAGGAAAAGGGAACCAGTATTCTTGCAGGCTCTGTCTGTCCTGTGCATCGCTGCGTCTCCAGTGCTTGCTGCGTAGTAGGATTCCAGTAAATATTTGGTGAATAAATAAAACCCTACTGTGTGAATGAAACTTTAGGAATTAGATACATTTTCACACTCTTCACAAATGTTCTACTCTGTCCTAGTAGAGTAGAAGATTCTAAGAAGTTGAAGCTGTGGTCAACACCTACGGCACAGGGGCAGGCAGCTCTGTATTCCTCCAGCCTGGACAAGTGAAAGGGTGCCTCGGGTCACTGGGACCAGTCCTCCCAGGCCTGCTGAGAGTTTGCCCCTTGCATGTTGTGTCCCAAGTGGAGTATGCTTTTAGTCTTGAAAATAGTTCATCCCATAATATGTCCTATAACCCCTCTTCTACCATATTTACAACATGGCCACCCAGTGGCCTTGCTTATTTGCAAGTAGCCAGGAAGGTCTCCAGGTCGACCAAGACTCAAGTTCCTGCATTTTCTTTCACACCAGCTCCCTCAGACCCTGTTTAACTTTTATGTAGGAGTTGTGTCATCCAGTTTCCAAGCCTACAACTGAAAGGCAGCAGCAAAGGAGAGTATAAAGAGACCAGTGTAGAGAAGAAAAATGACCACAGTGCAATGACAGTTGATGGAGTGGATGGAGAACGAGACACCGTGGAAAACAGGCATGAGTGTGAGAGCCAGGGGTCATTATTTATGTAGGGGGAGTGGCTTGGCACACCTTGGCCTTGGGGGGCATCATCATTTTGATAATTGATGCTTTGCTGGTAATTGTGACCCTGAGTCATCAAGCAGAGGTTAAATGATGTTTCCTTGACTGTTTGGGAAGGGAGGGAAGGAAGTGTGTAACGTGTTTTTGAAAGATGTCCCAGTCAGATTGACTACAGTTTTTTAAGTGTTGACTCTTAGGTAATATCACTAATCTTCTCAACAAGGCATAGGAGGTGGTGGTACCCTCAACTACAGATGAGGAAATTGAATCCACTCACACTAGGTAGGTCACTTTTCTGGGATCTCAGCTAAGACTTAGCAGAGATGAGGTCTGAACTTCTAGATGACTCTAGAGCACATGTGAGCTCTACCCCAGACTCTTTGGAAACTGGGCACACTCTTAAAAAAAGGTGCCTTTTGGATAGCTCTCTCTGCAGGGGTTCCAGCTGGTCAAGGTTTTACTGGGTTACTGTGGAGCCAGGATGGGCCCAAACTTAATTCAGCTCCACCCGTAGCAGACTGCCAGTTATCCCAGAGAGCGCTTTCCATTTTTTAAGCTTCTACCTGAGTGCCGCACAACATTTCCGAGGCCAGAAAATGTTAGGGAGGAGCTGCAATTTCAAAAATCCCAGGCCTCTTTCCATCAGGAGCTTTTGTTCCTTTGTTTGGGTTCTGGATGCTGCTGAAGGGTGCTGTGCTGTGCTGTTCAGCTTCCATGCTGGTCGTTCCAGTCATGTCCAGGGTGGTGGGGCCCGCCCCTGCGTAGGAGCTCCTGTCTTCTCACCATCCAGATCTGGCAAATGGTAATTTTCTCCAATTTATTTCTGTCATTTGAATGTTAAACAGATGCAGTCAGTGCTTTCTTTTTCCTCCTAATTGCTTTCTCTTTCCTCCCTCCCCAGAAGTAACATTCTCTTGAATATGGTGTTTATCACATCTATGCATGTCTTCATAGTTTTTACTGTTTGTAAGTAATTTATAGTTTCCTGTTGTTTTGATTTTGAGATGTATAGCATCATGTTGAATAAACATTGTTGTCTAGATTTATCCATGTTGAAATATTTAAATCTAGTTTATTCACTGAACTGTTACATGGTGTCTGTTGTGTAATTATAGCTTCCTTATGGACAGACTTTTAGATTGTTTCCATTTTTCTCACCAGTATCCTGTGTTTATCATCCATGTGTCAATCTTTTCTACCATGTATGTCAGTGGTAGGATTATGGGGTTATAAATTGTGCTTTTGAAGATACTGCCAAATAATGTCCCTGCATGATTTGTGAATCAGTATACGTTCTTACCAGAAACACAAGAGGCCCTATTTCACTAACATTTGGATTGTGTCTTGTAATCTAGTAGATGTAATTTTAAAATTATTTTATAAACTGCCCCTTAAAATTAGCACTTTTGATTGAAGATAGGGATGAGCATTTTTCACGTTTATTGCCTGTCCATGTTTATAATTCTGTGAGGTTTTGCCTTTTGCATTAAAAAAAAATTAAACCAAGTAATACATCCATGTGATTCAAGCCCCAGAATGTAAAGTCTACCCTTTGTTTCCTTGCTCCTAGTTCCCCATGCTTTGACAAGTTACAGGTTCTTGGTACTTTTTCAGAGTTCTAGTTGCCATTTTCTTGATGATTTTTAGGAATTAAAAAAAAATCTATGTATATGTGTTAAATGAAACAAAGTGAGTGTTAGTTGCTCAGTCTTGTCCTACTCTTCGTGACCCTATGAACCATAGCCCATCAGTCTCCTCTGTCCATGGGATCCTTCAGTCAAGAATACTGGAGTGGGTTTCCATTTCCTCCTCTAGGGGATCTTTCTGACCCAGGTATTGAACCTGGATTTCCTGCATTGCAGGCAGATTCATAGTCTTTTGTGGGTTTTATTCATTACATATAGTTCTGGATTGTTTTAAGTTGATTAAAGTCATTTTTCATAGGGAAATTTAAATTTTAATGTTGTCACATTTGCCAGTCTTTTGTTCATATCAAGAAATCTTTTCCTACCCTGATTTTTATTAAATGGGTTCTTAAAAATTTTTTTTTAATTTAAATTTTTTTTTTACTGCTCTGAGTCTCTGTTGTAGTATGTGTGCTCTTTGTTGTAACTCGAGGTCTTCTCGGTCTTTCAATATATAATTTTATTTATATATTTTTGGCCATGCTGTGTCTTCATGCTGCGCGGGCTTTTCTCTAGTTGTGGTGAGTAGGGGCTGCTCTGTAGCTGCGGTGTGCAGGCTTCTCACTGTGGTGTCTCTTGAGCACACAGCCTTCAGTAGTTGCAAGCATGTGGGCTTAGCAGTTGTGGCTCCTGGGCTCTAGAGCATAGGCTCAATAAAGTTGTCGCCCACGGGCTTTGTTGCTCCTCGGAATGTGGGATCTTCCTGGATCAGAGATTGAACCCTTGTCTCCTGCACTGGCAGGAGGATTCTTAACCACTTAGCTACCAGGAAAGCCCTTGAAGCCCTGCATTGGAAGGTGGGTTCTTAACCACTGGACCACCAGGGATATAAAATTTTTTTTTAAGTTTTGCTTCTACTCTTAACATTTTAAATTCATCTGGAGTGTATTTTCTGTATGTGACAATGGTTCTCTCTGGCTACATATTAGAGCCTTATGAGGAGCTTTTTAAAATAGTACTATTGTCTGAGCTTCATTTCAGATCAGCCCAATAAAATGAAAATATCTTGGGGTAGGGCCCGGGCATGGTTATGAAATGGCCCAGGTAACTTATGTTCAGCCAAGGTTGAGAACCACTCAGCCTTGTAAGATGGAACTGATTTTATTTTTTCCAGAGAAATAGCCAATTTTCCCAGTGCTAGTTATTAAGCAGTCTTTACTTTTCCTGCTGACTCTTTACTTTTTAAGAGTTGATTCGATAGCTTTATTGAGATATATTTCCCATATCTTAAAATTTACCCATTTTTTAGTATATATGCACAGAATTGTATAACTATCCCTGCTATCTAATCTTTTTTTTTTTTTCTCTTTCGGCCCTGCTGCTCAGCTTGTGGGATCCTAGTTCTCTGCTGCTGCTGCTGCTGCTGCTGCTGCTGCTGCTGCTGCTGCTGCTAAGTCGCTTCAGTCGTGTCCGACTCTGTGCGATCCCATAGACGGCAGCCCACCAGGCTCCCCCGTCCCTGGGATTCTCCAGGCAAGAATACTGGAGTGGGCTGCCATTTCCTTCTCCAATGAATGAAAGTGAAAAGTGAAAGTAAAATCTCTCAGTATCAAATACAGGCTCTCGGCAGTGAGAGTGCAGAGTCCTAACCACTGGACCACCAGGGAATTCCCTCTGCTGTCTAATCGTGTGTGCTTAGTGGCCTCAGTGATGTCCACCTCTTTTGAGACACTATGGACTATAGCCCACCAGGATCTTCTGTCCATGGGATTTTCCAGGCAAGAATTCTGCAGTGGGTTGCCATGCTCTTCTCCAGGGGATCTTCCTGACCCAAGGATCAAACTCAAGTCTCTTAAGTCTCTTGCATTGGCAGGCAGTTTCTTTAACTGGTGCCGACTGGAAAGCCTGCTATCTAAGCCATTTTTATTAGCACAGTTTATTAAGAGAAACTGTACTTTTTGCAGTCATTTCCCCTATCCACTAGCCCCAGGCAATCACTAGTCTACTTTTATCTTTCTAGATTTACCTATTCTGGACCTTTTACATAAATGAGTTCATACAATGTATCGTTCTGTTGACTAGCCTTTTCATTGAACATAGAGTTTTCATCCATGTTGTGGCAGGTTATCAGTTCTCCATTTTTCATTCCATTATATGGGTTTACTACATTTTGTTTATCCATTCTTCAGTTGACAGACATTTGAGCTGTTTCCACTTTTTTTTGTATTATAAATAATATTGCTATAAACAATTGTGTACAACTTTTTGTACGCAGCATATAGATCTCCTAGCTTCTATATGACCTACTGGGAGATGATTATTTATAAATTAACTTTTTGAGGAATTGTTAAATTGTTTTCTAAATAGGCTACACTATTTCTTACCAGCAATATATGAGTTCTAATTTCTCTTTATCCTCTCCAACACTTGTTATTGAACATGGTTTTAATTTTAGCCATCTTAGAGTGAGTATGAAATGGATTTAATTGTGATTTTGATTTGCATTTTCCTAATGACTAATGATGTTGAACATTTTTTCTTGTGCTTATTGGCCATTTGTATATATTTTTGGAGAAATATCTATTCAAATTGTTGTTATGTTAAAATTGGGTTATTTTATTGTTGTAAGGGTTCTTTATATAGTCTGGATACAAGTCTATTATCAGGTTTACAAATATTTTCTCCCATTCTGTGATTTATCTTTTCACTGTCTCTCTTTTAAAAATTTTTCAAAAATGATGTGTAATTGATATATTATTATTAGTTTCAGATATACAACTTAATGATTCAATATTTGTATACATTGTAACATGATCTAGTCTACTTTCTTTTCATTTTCTTTATAGTGCCTTCGAAACATAAGTTTTAAATCTTGATGAAGTCGAATTTATCTGTTTTTTTTGTTTTGTTGCTTGTGCTTTTCCTATTGTATCTAAGAAACCACTGCTTGCCCAAGTTCACAAAAACTTACCTCTATATTTCCTTTTAGGAGTTTTACATTTAGGTCTGTGATCCATTTTGACTTAATTTTTGTGCATGATATGAACTAGATATGCAGATTCATTCTTATGCATGTGAATATAGCTGTGAATATAACATTGTTGAAAAGACTATTCTTCCCCTATTGAATGGTTTTGATACCCTTATGAAAATCAGGTGACTATAAATGTGGAGTTTTATTTCTGTACTCTCAGTTCTGTTGCATTAATCTATATGTCTATCCTATATGTCAATATAGTCTTGATAACTATAGCTTTGTAATCAGTTTTGAAGTTGGGAACTGTGAGTCTTCCAACTTTGTTCTTTTTCAAGATTGTTTTAGCTATTCTGGCTCCCTTGCTTTTCCATACGAATTTTATGATCGTCTTGTCAATTTCTACAGAAATGCCAGCTAGAATTTTGAAATAGATCACATTGAGTCTGTAAATTAATTTACTGAGTATCGCTAACTTTAAGAGTGTTAAGTGTTATGGGATATCCTTCCATTTATTCAGGTCTTTAGTTTCTTTCAAGTGTTTTGTAGCTTCCCGTATACAATTCTTACATTCCTTTTGTTAAATATATTCCACAATTTTCAATGCTTTGTTATAAATGGGATTGTTTTGTTTCTTGAGGGGAGAAGGTAAGCCACTCAATTTGCAGGATCCTAGTTCTCCCATCAGGGGTTAAACCCATTCTCTTGGCAGTGAAAGTGTAGAGTACCAGTCACTGGACCACCAGGGCATTTCACTTTATTGCATTTTGGATTGTGTGCTACTAGTATATAGGAATACAATTGATTTTTGTGTATTGCTCTTGTATCCTTCCATCTTACTAGATTCTTTTCATTAGTGGAGTCCACTAATTGTTTCATTAGTGAATTTCTTAAGATTTCTATATACATAAGATATTGTCATCTATGGATTTAGTTCAGTTCAGTTGCTCAGTCGTCTCTGACTCTTTGTGACCCCATGGACTGCAGCACACCAGGCCTCCCTGTCCATCACCAACTCCTGGAGCTTACTCAAACTCATGTCCATAGAGTCGGTGATGCCATCCAACCATCTCATCCTCTGTCGTCCCCTTCTCCTCCTGCCCTCAATCTTTCCCAGCATCACGGTCTTTTCAAATGAGTCAGTTCTTCACATCAGGTGGCCAAAGTATTGGAGCTTTAGCTTCAGCATCAGTCCTTCCAAGGAACATTCAGTGTTGATTTCCTTTGGGATTGACTGGTTTGATCTCCTTGCAGTCCAAGGGACTCTCAAGAGTTTTCTCCAACACCACAGTTCAAAAGCATCAATTCTTCAGCACTCAGCTTTCTTTATAGTCCAACTCTCACCTCCATACATGATTACTGGAAAAACCATAGCTTTGACTAGACGGGTCTTTGTTGGCAAAGTAATGTCTCTGCTTTTTAACATGCTATCTAGGTAGGTCATAACTTTTCTTCCAAGGAGCTAGTGTCTTTTAATTTCATGGCTGCAGTCACCATCTGCAGTGATTTGGGAGCCCCCCAAAATAAAGTCTCTCACTGTGGCCATTGTTTCCCCATCTATTTGCCATAAAGTGATGGGCCCGGATGCCATGATCTTAATTTTCTGAATGTTGAGTTTTAAGCCAACTAGAAATACTTTTACTTCTTCCTTTTCAATCTGAATGTCTTTTATATCTTTTTCTTGCCTAATTTTCCTGGCTAGAACTCCAGTACAATGTTGAATAGAAGTGTCATGAGGGGAAATTCTTGTCTTATTCCTAATCTTAGGGGGGAAACATTTCTTCTTTCCCCATTGAGATGAAGTATCTGTGGGGTTTTTTGTATGTTCTTTATAAAACTGGGGATGTTCCCTTCTATTCCTAGCTTGTGTGGTGTTTTTATCATGGAAGGGTGTCAGATTTTGTCAAATGTTTTTTTCTGGGTCTATTTAAGGTGACCAGATGGTTTTTGTATTTTATTCTATTAATATCTAAAATTATATTAATTTATTTTTAGTTTTGGATGTTAACCCAATCCTGTATTTCTGGGATAAATTCACATGGTCATAGTGGATATTCCTTTTTATATCTTGCTGCATTCAGTTTGTTAGTGTTTTGTTGAGGATTTTTATAGCCACATTTATAAGGGATGCTGGCCTGTAGCTTTTTTTTTCCCTTGTGATATTTTGTTTGGTCTTTTATCAGGCCTCATAGAATGTGTAGGAAGTGTTCCTTCCTCTTCTGCTTTTTGGAAGAGTTTGTGAAGAATTGCTGTTAATTCTTTAAATGTTTGGTAAATTCACCAGTGAAGCCATTGCGTCCTGGGCTTTTCATTATTGGAAGTTTAAAAATTCTTAATTCAGGCTCTTTGCTTGTTAACAGATCTCTTCAGATCTTTTGTTCCTTCCCAAATCCTCATTGGTTTATGTCATTCTAGGAATTTGTCTAGGAATGGCATCAGTTCAGTTCAGTCGCTCAGTAGTGTCTGACTCTTTGCGACCCCACGAATCGCAGCACGCCAGGCCTCCCTGTCCATCACCATCTCCTGGAATTCACTCAGACTCGGGTCCATCGAGTCAGTGATGCCATCCAGCCATCTCCTCCTCTGTCGTCCCCTTCTCCTCCTGCCCCCAAATCCTCCCAGCATCAGAGTCTTTTCCAATGAGTCAGCTCTTTGCATGAGGTGGCCAAAGTACTGGAGTTTCAGCTTTAGCATCATTCCTTCCAAAGAACACCCAGGGCTGATCTCCTTCAGAATGGACTGGTTGGATCTCCTTGCAGTCCAAGGGACTCTCAAGAGTCTTCTCGAACACCACAGTTTAAAAGCATCAATTCTTCGGTGCTCAGCTTTCTTCACAGTCCAACTCTCACATCCATATGTGACTACTGGAAAAACCATAGCCTTGACTAGACGGACCTTTTGAATATGGTGTCTAGGTTGGTCATAACTTTCCTTCCAAGGAGTAAGTGTCTTTTACTTTCATGGCTGCAGTCACCATCTGCAGTGAAAATCCAAAATGGAGCCCAAAAAAATAGTCTGACACTGTTTCCACTGTTTCCTCATCTATTTCCCATGAAGTGATGGGACCAGATGCCGTGATCTTCATTTTCTGAATGTTGAGCTTTAAGCCAACTTTTTCATTCTCCATGGCATCAAAGTTATCTAATTCATTAGCATATGTTTGTTCATAGTATTTCCTTATAATCCTTTTAAGATGTTCTTTTTTGTCTTTGATAATCTGCATTTATACTATGTATGATAGGTCTAAATGTGGACTTTAAAAAAAAATTTAACTTAGTTGTGCTTTCAATATGAGGACAGATGTCGAGATGTTCAGTTCTGGAAAATTCATATATATTCTGTCTTTGAAAATTGCCTCTCCTTTAATTCTTTTCCTTTTCTTCCTCCGGAACTCTCTGGATCTTGTCTCTCTCTCTCTTTTAAAAGATTTATTTGTTTGCTTTTTTTAAATTTCTGGTTGTCCTGAGTCTTCATTGCTGCACACAGGCCTTCTCTAGTTGCGGAGAGCAGGGGCTTCTCTTGTTTCGAAGCACGGCCTCTAGGTGTGTGGGCTTCAGTAGCTGGGGCTCTTGGGCTCTACAGTGTGGGCTCAGTAGGCACATGGGCTTAGTTGCTCATGGCATGTGGGGTCCTCCCAGACCAGGGATCGAACCCATGTTCCCTGCATTGGCAGGCAGATTCTTAACCACTAGACCACTGGGGAAGCCCTGGATCTTGTCTCTTAATGTTCATATTTTCTATCTTTCTTTTTATATCTATTTCAGGATAATTTCCTCAGTTTTTTTTCCCCCCCATTTTACTAATTCTTTCTTTAGCTGTATTTAATTTTCTATTTAATTTACCTTTTGGGTTTAACATGTCAATATTATATACAATTAACCCTTGAAAAATCTGGATATGAAATGTGTGGGTTCTGTTATATGTGGATTTTTTTCAATAAATATGTACTATAGTATTACACAGGGCTCAGTAGTAAAGAATCTGCTTGCCAGTGCAGAAGATGCGTATTTGATTCCTGGTTTGGGAATATCCCCTGGACAAGAAAATGGCAATCTATACTAGTATTCTTGTCTGGGAAATCCCATGGACAGAGAAACCTGGCGGGCTCAGTTCAGTTCAGTTCAGTTGCTCAGTCGTGTCCGACTCTTTGCGACCCCATGAATCGCAGCACGCCAGGCCTCCCTGTCCATCACCAACTCCCGGAGTTCACTCAGACTCACGTCCATGGAGTCAGTGATGCCATCCAACCATTTCATCCTCTGTCGTCCCCTTCTCCTCCTGCCCCCAATCCCTCCCAGCATCAGAGTCTTTTCCAATGAGTCAGCTCTTTGCATGAGGTGGCCAAAGTACTGGAGTTTCAGCTTTAGCATCATTCCTTCCAAAGAACACCCAGGGCTGATCTCCTTCAGAATGGACTGGTTGGATCTCCTTGCAGTCCAAGGGACTCTCAAGAGTCTTCTCCAACACCACAGTTCAAAGGCATCAATTCTCTGGCGCTCAGCTTTCTTCACAGTCCAACTCTCACATCCATATGTGACTACTGGAAAAACCATAGCCTTGACTAGACGGACCTTTGTTGGCAAAGTAATTCTCTGCTTTTTAATATGCTGTCTAGGTTGGTCATAACTTTCCTTCCAAGGAGTAAGCGTCTTTTAATTTCATGGCTGCAGTCACCATCTGCAGTGATTTTGGAGCCCCCCAAAATAGTCTGACACTGTTTCCACTGTTTCCCCATGTATTTCCCATGAAGTAATGGGACCAGATGCCATGATCTTCGTTTTCTGAATGTTAAGCTTTAGGCCAACTTTTTCACTCTCTTTTACTTTCATCAAGAGGCTCCTTAGTTCTTCTTCACTTTCTGCCATAAGGGTGGTGTCATCTGCATATCTGAGGTGATTGATATTTCTCCCGGCAATCTTGATTCCAGCTTGTGCTTCTTCTAGCCCAGCGTTTCTCAGGATGTACTCTGCATAGAAGTTAAATAAGCAGGGTGACAATATACAGCCTTGATGTACTCCTTTTCCTATTTGGCACCAGTCTTTTCCATGTCCAGTTCTAACTGTTGCTTCCTGACCTGCATATAGGTATCTCAAGAGGCAGGTCAGGTGGTCTGGTATTCCCATCTCTTTCAGGAGGGCTCAAGGAGTCTCAAAAGAGTTGGATATAGAGACTAAACAGTAACAGCAGTACCACGCAATCTGCAGCTTGTTGAATCTGCAGATGAGAAATCATGGATACAGAGGGCTGGGTGTAAAGTCATACATGGATTTCTACTGCCCCAAAGCCCCATATTGTTCAAAGGTCAACTATTTTATTTCCATTTAGTACTTTTTCAAAGTCTTTTTCAGATTTTTCTTTTATTCCTAGTTTTTGGAGTATCAATTTCTTTCATCTTCTGACTTGCTTGTCATGGTTTGTTTTATTGTGTGCTTAGTAATTTTTATGCTGAGAAATAGTGGAATGCTTAAAAGCATCATAAGTCTGCACTTACTATGATGATGGGGTTCCCTTATGGCTTAGCTGGTAAAGAATCCGCCTGCAATCAGGGTGACCTGGGCTTGATCTCTGGGTTGGGAAGATCCCCTGGAAAAGGGAAAGGCTGCCCACTCCAGTATTCTGGCCTGGAGAATTCCATGGACTGTATAGTCCATGGGCTTGCAAAGAGTCGGACACAACTGAGCGACTTTCACTTTTACTTTACTATGATGATGAGGTCTAGGACATACCAAATGTGTGGGTGGTGGGCTGAGGTGGGGCAGAGGAAAAGATTGGCGGAGGAACTTTGTATGTCTGGCTGCTTCCTGTCATACAGGTCTTTGCCACGAGTCACCTTTACAGAGCCTTCCTAGGCCTCTCTAACTAACACTGTCCACCCCCATATTGCCTTTTCTCTTTTTCATCTTTTTCATAACACTTAACACTGTCCAGGAATATATTAGATATTTGTCTACCTTTTGTGATTGTCTTCCATATTGGAGTGTAAGCTCCATGATAATAAGGATTTATCTTATTCACTGCCGTGTCCCCAGCACCTGGCGTGTGGTTTATACTGTCAACAAATATTTGTGAGTAGTCCTGTATTTAAATGGAAGTTATCTGAGCCCTGATGATGCAATTTTCAGCTGGGCTGAGCCTGACCAGGCAGCAGAGAAGAGGTGAACAGTTTGCCTCTCCATCCCCAAACCTTTTTCTGTGTCTCCAATGGAGATATCTCTTCCTCTCATTATAAAAGCCCAGAAAATATCATCCTTCCTGTGTGCTTCAGCTTTCTTCTGGCATGAGTCCTACAGCTGCCAAATCAGTAGTAGGGACTGGAGCATCAGAAGCCCTGGGGGAAGAAAATGCACAAAACCCTGGGAAGATCTGGTCCTTAACCTTGAGGAGGCTGTGACTGAGAAGGCACATACAAAGAAAACAAGTTAGGACGCGTGCCCATTGCCTGAGTCAGCTGTGTGGATCAGAACTCCTGCTGTGAGCTTGCGGTAGAGAAGGCAACCTGTGTGCTGGCCCCTGGGTCACATGTTGACACAGAAGTGGTTTCTGGAGGGATCAATGGGCAGGTTATGAATTCCCAGCCAATTCCATGTTGGCCTCCTGAGGTTTGCTCCATGCTGTAGGAACTTGTTCTGAGCATAGTGTTACTTCTAAAAGGGCAGAAAGTGCCAGAAGGCGTCCCCACGAGGTGGGCAGGGTTGACACGTTTCCATCCGTCTTTGGCTGTATCTCTTGGACCCACTGATATTGGGGTTGAGGAATAGTGAGGAGCCCCGGAATTCCGGCCAAACCCTGGCTTTCCTGCTGCACGGCTTTTGGTGAGTGAGTAAATAGCTCCGCTTCACTGGCTTCCCCGGTGGCTTAGCGGTAAAGAAACCACCTGCAATGCAGGAGACTTAGGTTCGAGTCCCTGGATAAGGGAATGGCAACCCACTCCAATATTCTTGCCTGAAGAATCCCATGGACAGAGGAACCTGGCAGGCTACAATCCATAGGGTCGCAAAGAGTCAGACACAACTGAAGCAACTTAGCACACCAACGGTTGTGGTAGGCAGAGTTCATAGAGAATGTGTTTATTACCACATTGCCTGCTATTGAGGTTATTCCAGCTCAGCATCTTGGGAGCCATTTGTGCCTCAGTTTCCTGATCCGTAAAAGAGGGAAATAATTCCCAACCGCTGCAGCCATCCCTCCCCTCTGTCTCTGGCTGTTGTGAGGGTTAATATCCTCAGGCTTTGAGGGCCTGAGGTGGGGGAGGAGCTTTATAAATGGGTTATTGTTGTGCTGGTGAATGCTCCCGCTTTGTTCAAGTGTCTTCACTATTTGACTTCCTGCAGTTAGCGTCCCCAGACTTGAATTGCTGGAGACACTTGCGCATCCTCAGCGGTTGGTGGCGCTCACCTGGCCTGGCTGTGACCTGGGTCTTCACCAAGCGGGGACCTGCTGAGTTGGGGTGGGAAGCTCCATTTCCTCTGTTAGGGGCCCCCCGGGCATCAGGAATGAAAGAAATGCAGAAAGTATGACCCGCACGCGCAACTGATTCTGAATAGAACGTTTATTGAAGAGGTTTTGCAGGAGGCGGCGGGCGCTTTAATTCCTGAGGCTGTTGGTGGCAGCTCTCTGCTCGCCCCAAGCCTGTTAACTGCTCAGCTGCCAGGGCCAAATGCGGCTCCCGGGCCCCACGCGGCCCTCTTGGTGCTCAGATGGGAGCCCTTTTGAGGAAAGCGGTAGGTACCCGGCTGGCCAGGCCAGGGGGTGCGAATGGGGCAGGAGCAGCACTATCAAAGGCCTCCGAGTCTTGCCAGACTCTGCTGTGAAACCCGGCTGGCCACAGGCTTTGGGGTGAAAGGTAAATTTCTCCCCTGGGCCTTCAGAAACTGAGGACAGGTTGAGTTGGTCCCTTTTTAAAATCCTGCCCAGGCTTCTTCCGGGGGATGTGTCCATTGAGGCCGGGCAGGAGTGAGAATCCTGTGTTCCTTTTTGAGTTACTGCACGTGGTTCTGTGAGGGGCTTCGGAGGGTCTTCTGATCTCTGAACACTCGGAATTGGGCGATTAGGGAAGGGGCTGTTTGTAGCGGGACCCAGCACACCCTGGGAAAAGCAGAGTTAATCTCCCACGTTTTCCGGAAGTTTCCTTTTCCCAGAATCCACAGAGGGTGGTTATGTTAGATAAAATCTAGGGGTGCTGGCAGGATGGGCAGGTGGAAGGATGTTGTCCCTGACCCGGACTCTTCCCCTGGTGGACACCGCCAGACCAGGGCCTTGTCCACCCCTCCCAGAGCTCTGGGCTGCAGAAGCCGGGAGGTCAGGGGCAGGTTGCTGCCCTGCCCTGCCTTGAGTTTCAGCCCTGAATCAAGGACTGGCTTTTCCAGGAACAGGACTGCTACCTGGGCCATGCCCATGTGGACCCGCCTGCCCCAGAATCTAGGCTTTGGTGACAGCTGCCCCTTCTGCGTGTGTGTAACTGCTCAGCTGAGGGAGAAAGCTGCTCTCCTCCCACCTGGAAACTGGTTGGATGAGTTTCTCAGGCCTCCCTGGTGGAGGCCCCTTAGAAGGGAAGGCAGGGATCTGGGGTGGGGTGGGGGCGGGTACTGTGGGGTGCAGAGGGGCCCCCCTGGGGTCTGGGTTAGGGATCCCTGAGGGACAGGGTCACGCAGGAGGCCCTGCTCTCCGAAAGGCCATCTGCCTTTGAGAATTGACCTTGTTGTGTGAGTCTGTAAGTTATGCCTTGGAAAACCTACTTTCCTAAGTTGTCTGGGTCAGGTGCCAGGCTCAGGGTTGGCGTCCAGGGCAATGAGGGGGTGTTGGTTGGAGCTCTTGCTCTTGTTCCTGAGGGCCAGGAGAATCAGGGTGGCAGCAGTTCATGAAGGGGGGCTGCTGCTGTTGCTTGGAATTGAAGACCAGCTTGTGTTTGGGGGAGCCTCCTTAATTCTGGTTTGCTTGGGGAGGGAGTT
Organism: Budorcas taxicolor; assembly: GCF_023091745.1. NCBI lineage: Eukaryota > Metazoa > Chordata > Mammalia > Artiodactyla > Bovidae > Budorcas > Budorcas taxicolor. The sequence goes on from NC_068919.1 coordinate 75,068,864, forward strand.
TGGGGGAGGGTAAAACCCTCAGGTGGCAACACTGACTCCCCCGCCCCCACACAGTGCCCCCAGCTGGGAGCTGCTGTTCTGGAATCCCAGGGGAAGATTCCCTGCTAGTTAAGCCCTGGCATCTCAGTTTCTAGACTTGGCATTCACCCCCCTGCGTTTAGAAACATTTCGTATCTGAGTAGTTTCACGTCTCCACATTTACTGGGGGCCTTGTTTCTTCCCACTTCGTAGGGGTTGGGATAGGTGTCACCCTTCTTCCTAGCATGTTCTCCCCATCTCTTTCTCTCCCTGAAGCTCTGTAAACAGCCAGTATCTTCTTCAGCTTCTGGATGCTCCATGAACATTCTGGCTGTGTAGACCCCTGCGGCCATAGCACCACCTAGCAGTTTGTATATTTTAAGGGTAGTTTCTCACTTTGTCTCCCCGAGTCTCTGTGGTGGGTCTTCCAGGCCTGGCCCAGGTGTGCCCATCCCCTTGCTGCCAGACGCCCCAGGTCCTTGCGTGGTCCAGGGCCTTTGGGGACTCCACTGTCGCGTGCTGCCACCCTTGTACCAGGTGCCCTTAGGGCTCTTCCTCACCTGGCAGAAGCTTTGTCATCATTCAAGACGCAGCAAAAATGTCACTCCTTTAAAGCTGCCTGGGTCCCCCAGGTAGCACTTTCTACTTCTTCCGTCAGCAGAGTTTATGTGCATTTCTGTGCCAGCACTTGAGGCACTGGTTTGTGGATAATCTGTTTATATGTCTATTTTTTAAAAACTATTATTAGTATTATTATTATTTTTTGGCTGCACAGCGTGACTTGTGGGATTTTAGTTCCCCAACTAGGGATCGAACCTGTGCCTCCTGCAGTGGAAGCACCGAATTTTAACCACGGGACTGCCGGGGAAGTCCTTGCTTCCTTTGGTCATTGATGTGCTTGTCCAGTTTCTTCTGATACAGTATTTGTTCTCCAGAGCAGGTTCTGTGTGTGATTCATCTTTGTGTCAACCCACAAGGCTGCCACAGTGTCTTTGTGCAAAGTGGGTGCTTGAATATACTTGAGCAGTGAATTCTGAAGCTCATGACTTGGGAAGGGCTGTTAGTCTTATCTCTGAATGAGGGGGTAGACCTTGCGGTACAGATGGCTCACTGCCCCGCTCCCTGTCGTCCAGCAGGTTAGGAGTAGAACTAACGTTGGTTTTGAGCCGTGCTGGCTGGAGTACCAGGGCTCTTCAGGTCCATTCTGCTGCCTTCCCCTCTTGGATATTCCCTGTGATTTAGGAAATGGGCAAACACTGGGGCTTTCCCCTCTAAGTCCTGGCTCTCTCATTTGTCTACCCTGGAGTTGGATTACATTTTTTCTTTAAAATCCAAGGACGGGTGTCAAGGATGGTTTCCACCGATCGCTTCCCTACCTCATGGTACCTGAGTAAGTTCTGTTCCTGCTCAGGCCTGTTGTTCCGCATGGCCCTGTTCTCCCTGCGGAACCCAGAGGAATGCGCCCTGCCTGCTACAGCAGAGGACTGACTCATTCAAACTTCATCTCTGGTTTTACCTTCTGTGGGGCCTGGATATCAGACTTGTTTCCGTTTCCAGCTGAATTGCTTTGTATTTGCCCTTAAGAGATCATTGTCCAAATCTGTGTTGGGATCATAGATGATGGATGATCGGCAGGATTAGGGTGAAGTGGGGAGGGGAGGGTTAGGTCAGGGTGGTGCATGATTAAACTTGTATCTCTATTATTGACTTGAGATATGGGTCTACTTTTTTAGACATGCATCAGAAAAATCTCTTATCCTGATGCTTATGGACAAATAGTAACTCATCCATCCTTCTCATTGCTACCATTTATGGAAGGTATACTTCGCGACAGTTGTTCAAATTGCTCTACTTGTATCCTCTCGCTCTTGGAGACCAGTGAAGTTGGTAGTATTGCTGTGCTCATTTTATGGGTAAAGGATCTTGAAGTTTGGTTAGATTCAGTGACTTACCCAAGGCCACCCATAGCTAGTAAAACAGAGTAACTGGGTTACAAACCATGTCTGCCTGACTCCAGAGCCTGTGGATCCGTTTACTGCACTTAATCTCTGCTCTCTGGACCTCTCATGTACTGAGGTACTTGCTCATTCTCTCCTTCTCATCTGAGAACTCAGATCCAGTGGGCCCCTCTTTTCCCACTTGCTTCCCGCTGAAATTCTCCAATGCCTTTGAATCTGATGCAATAGTAAATGCTGCAACTCTTAAAGGTGTGGTTCAAGGTTGGCGGCCTCAAAATAAGCACCCTCTATAGTGGGTGTACGGGGAGCAACTAGATGGTTAATTTGTGGGGCTGGGTCTCTGAATTTTGCTGATAAGGAGGGGTGGTCCTGTCAGCCTCTAGAGATGGGAGAGGAAAGGCCTCTGAGAACACTGGAGGTGTCTGTGATTTCTAGCATGGTCTTTATCCCCTCCATCTTCTGGGGACATTGTGTCTGTGTCATTTTCCTGCTTAGTGACAAGCTGTGACCTACCCTGGCTATTAGCAATAGCAATTTCTCATCCACAGTAATTGCTCTCCTTTGCCTTCAGTTTCGATGAAACCTCCGGGTGGACTTTTCCTGGGATATCTGTAGGGCCCTTTTGCTATAGTCCCTTCTTCAAACTCCAAAGTGGTCTTTTCTTCCAGTTTTTGTGGCTGGTCACTTAATATTGGCATGGCTGGGCAGCTACGCCCCCGCTCCCGTCCCTCTTCTGAGGCCTAGAGTGTGGGGCTGCTGGGGTGAAGGGGCAGTCACTGCTCCTGCGTGCCTCCTGGTGAATTGGAAACTTGCTGGCAGTGACTAATTGGAAACTCATTAGACAAGGAGGAACTGTCTCAGGTCTTGACTGTGGCTACTGTTTGTCTTTCGTCTGACTACTGTGGGAGTGGAGAAGTGCAGAAATTTATTGAACACCTAGTGCGTGCATTGCCTTCTGGGGGTGAAAGAAGGCCCAGCCCCCTAGGTTTTTACTGTCTAGTCTGGGAGGAGAGCTTGCACATGAGAACCCCAAGGGCCTGTGCTGTATGCGACACTCAGGCTCAGCTGAGTTCAGAGAAGGGCCTGTGTGTTAGTGTCCCACGGCTCCTGTTAGCAAATGCTGCCATCTGAGTGCCTTAGAACAGCACCCATGCAGACTTCCCTGGTGGCTCAGTGGGAAGGAATCCACCTGCCAGTGCAGGAGACACGACATGACCCACATTCCACGGAGCAACTAAGACCCTGCGCCACCGCTACTGAGCCTGCGTGCTCTAGAGCCTGGAAGCCGTAGCTACTGAAGCCTGTGCGTGCTACGGCCCCTGCCCTGCAACAAGCGAGGCCTCTGTGATGAGAAGCCCGCTCCACAACTAGAAAGTAGCCCCTGCTTGCCGCAGCTAGAGAAAAGCTCACACAGCAACAGAGACCCAGCACAGTGAAAAAGAAATGAAATAGCAGACATTTATTATCTTACAATTCTGGAGGTCAGATGTCAGTCTGGGCCTATGGGGCTATTTTCCTTCTGGAGTCTCCAGGGAAGATTTTGTTTTCTTGTCCTTTCCAGCTTCCCGAAGCTGCTTAGATCCTTTGACTTGTGGTCTCTTTCCTCCGTCGACACAGCCAGCAGCCTGGCATTGACCGGTTTCTCGCTCTGCCCCTCTGCCTTTGCTGTCACGTCAGCTTCTGACTCCTTGTGAGGACCCTCGTGATTACTGTGAGCCTACCCACATAATCTAGAACAATCTTCCCCATCTCAAGATCCTTAACTTGATCATACCCGCAGAATTTCTTTTGCCATATAAGGTTACCCACATAGATAGGCTCCTTGTATCCAGGGATTAAGATGTAGACATTCCTGGGGGAGAAGCATTTTTGGCCTGCATCATTGTGTATGTTGGATGGGTTGGTGATGGTTAGGGAGGCCTTTCTGAGGATGATGACTGGACCACATATGTGGAGGGAGAGAATGTCTGGGACACCTTGCAGGTTTGAGAAGTAACATGAGCAGATGTTGGGCTTGTGCGTGGTGGAGACGGGGAGGTGTGGGTGAGCGGTATTCCCACTGATATGAGATGCCAGGGGCTTTCCTTCCCTTCCAAGGTCAGGCCGAGGGAGTTTTCTGGACTTCAGTCTATAGGCCCAGACTCTATCCCAGAATTCAGGTGGGAGGGCTCCGTGGGCAACCAGAGTCCTTTCTAGCAGCTGACTCAGGCACACTTGGTGGCCCCCTGCTATTCTTGGTTGGTGGGAAAAGGAATTCATGAGGGAAAATGAATTCATGAGGGAACAGGAATTTGAGCCAGCTGGCCTGGGTTTGGGTGGCCCAGAAACCCTGGTCACACAGTTCGCACAGCCTCTGTGATAGTCACGTTGCTCATGAGGAACACAGTCCCTGGAGAGCTTCCCTTGTCCTTAGGTGCTTGGGGCCCCTGAGTCCCCGGGGAGGGACAGGAGGGTCAGAGGGAGAGAGGAAAGAGCCAGCCCCTCTCAGGGATCCTCCTTGTCCTCAGGAAAGCCTCGAGGGTGTGGTGAGAGGTCACCCACCTCTGCCCACCCTCTGCTGGCCCAGAGAACCGTAGGAATAGACCCTCAGGAGCTGGGCCTCTGTGGGGACAGTGCTGGGCAGCAGCATGGCTGGGTGGTACTGAGCTGGGGGGTGTGTGTGTGTGTTTAGCATAGCTGGCTCCTCTGGAAGTTAAATTGTGTGTGTGTGTGTGTAGACCCTCGTGATACCGAGCTCTGTGTATGTGTGTGTAGCACATCTGGGCTCAGGATCTCGTTTGTGTGTGTGTGTGTCTTCTGTGGGAACAGTGCTAGGCAGCAGCATGGCTGGGTGATACTGAGCTGGGGTGTGTGTGTGTGTGTAGACCCTCGTGATACTGAGCTGTGTGTGTGTGTGTGTGTGTGTGTGTGTGTGTGTGTGTGTGTGTAGCACACCTGGGCTTAGGATCTCAAGGTGAGATCTCTGGAAGTTCACACTGTGTGTGTGTGTGTGTGTGTGTGTATAGACCCTTGTGATACTGAGCTGTATGTGTATGCGTGCGCACATGTAGCACACCTGGGCTCAGGATCTCAAGGTGAGATCTCTGGAGGTTCACCTTGCTCCCGCCCTGTCTGTCTGGCAGAGCTGTAGCACTTCTCTGTATCTCCCTTCTGGCACCTTATGGGTGAGCAGATCCTCACAGTGCAATGAGGGGAAGATCAAAGGTTGTGGCCCGGGTTGAAGAACCTTTGGAATACTTAGCAGGTGTTGGGAGATGAGAGAAGGTGGAGAAGGAGGGCTGTGCCGCCTGCGGTCCCCAGGGAGGGAGGGACTTGGCCCACATGCAGGTACCAGATGACCATTCCCCTTCCCTCCCGGGGCCACTGGACTTTGGAGCAGTTGCCTTTGGGCGAGCTCCTCTGTCGCTCCATCTGCCTCCAGAGCAGGAGTGGCATGTCGGCCTTCCGTCTCCCGGGTGTGGGGAGAAGGGTAGTAGGTGAAAGGATGACGTCAGCCGCCTCCACACCTGGACCCAGCCTCTCTGAAGCAAAATGTTTTCTGGAGTGTCTCCAAGTGCTGGCCTGCACAGCTCCTCTTGTACAGCCTCCTGCCTTCTCGGCCTGCCGGCCCCTGAAGGAGGGCTGGAAGGGAGTGTTAGCGAGTCCTGGGGACTCCCAGGACTAGAGAAGCAGAGGTTCTCCAGAAGGTTCAATCCAGGTGAGCGCCCCCATGGGACCTTCTTCCTGAAGCTGGGGTGGAGCTGGGGAGCAGGGTCCTACTGCCTTATTGACAAGAGGCCTGAGGACAGAACATGGGGGCTCTGGTGGGTTTGGCTGGTCTTTTTTTTCTGTTGGAGGCAGGAGCCTGGGTCAGATCGGGGGCACGGTGCTGAGGCCTCGCAGGGAGGAGAAGGATGTGGAACCTGGCTCCAGTCAGCCGTCCTGGGAAACTCAGAGGCCTGCTGCAGCCTGCCTGCCTCCCTGCCTGGGAGTGTTCAGGGAAGGTCCCCAGGAGGTGTGAGTGGAGGAAGGGTGTGGAATAGGTTTAAATTTAGAGAAAGTTAAAAAGAAAAGAAACTGATCTTCCTTTCTCTCCTGCACCCGAACTTTCAAAGGTGCATGTCTGAGCAGCTTATGGGGCCGATCAGAAAGGTCTCAGGGACCCTATCACAGAGGGCTTCTCAGCTGTGGGAGAAGTTTTCTAGAAGACTGACTCACTGGCTGATGATTGATTGGATTGATTCCTGTTAAAAGATGGAAGGGGTCAGTGAGGAGGGATATTTAGGGAGTTGGAGACCAGGGTGATACAGTGGGCTGTGGCTTGGGGTTTGGCTGCTGTCTGTCACCTCCTCTAGGCGCCCACTGTCCCAGCAGACAGTGTCTTCCAAGATGAGTTTAAAGACCCCTCAGTTCCAGTCGTGGCCTTGGGGTGAATCTTACCGTATGGGGTAATGTGCCAGTCCACGGAGAGGAAGGAAAGGTTGGCTGTACCCGGGAGCCCTTCCGTAGGCAGGTGCTTCCACTGTCTCTGTGGGGGCCTGAACGCCACTACAGAAAGGTGTGTGTGTGCTCACTTGCTCAGTCGTGCCCAACTCTGCGATCTCATGGACTATAGCCTGCCAGGCTCCTCTGTCCGTGGAATTTTCCAGGCAGGAACACTACAGAAGGGTGGAGATTGGGTTTTTAGAACCAGAGGGCACTCACACTGGGTATGATGTCTCTTTTCCCTCACTATCTGATGGTGTCTGCTAACAGTCCCACCTGGACTCTGCCTGACTGCTCCATTTGCTCTTTACCCTTCCTTTCTGGGTCTCTGTATTCTTTTCAAGCAAGTACTCTTGCCCAGGGGAGAGAACGAGAGCCTTGTGAACCTAGGTCTCCTGGTGACTGCAGGGCTTCTCTTATCATCCGAGGAGTTATAATCCGATCCTGGTGCCCTCCTGCTTCTTGCCTTCTCTAACACCTGCAGTCCTTTGACCAGGAGTATGTGTTTTTCTGTGTTGTTCCAAGGAAAAGGTAAATGGGCAAAGGTCACATAGTAGGAGGTCTAGAAATAGCCTTAAGGAATCTTAATTCTCAATTTTTTTTTTAACCTCTATTGGCCTTTGTGAGGGAAGTAAAATATTAAAAGCCATGACCTTTATGTCTTAATATGTTCCTCATGGTTTATGCTGAGGCAAAGCCATGGCATCTAGGGCTGTGACTAATCCTTTGCTGTGGTTCTAGCTGGTGTGAAATCCATTAGGGAGGCAGCCATCAGTGGGCAGGGGCAGAAGAGCACTCACACTGAAGCCTGAGTGCCTGAGTCCAGATCCAGGCTCTACCGCATGCTCTTTCTGTGGCCTCAGTTTCTGCATCTGTAAAATGGGGATAATAATAGTACTGACCTCATAAGAGTTGTTATGAGATAAAAACCTCGTTATGTTTACAGCACTTGGACCATTTTTAGCTGTTAGCCATTATGCTTTCTTTTAACCCCAGGAGGATTTGGGCATGGGTGCTATGAAAATATGAGCTTGGTTTGCAGGCAGGTGGCTGTGTGCAGTCAGAGAAAATTTCTCCAAGTAGGAAAGATGCGTTAGTTCCTGGGCTTTTGAAGTGTGCATGGGGACCCTATGGTGATGGAGTCCCTAATGAGGGACCTCGAAGATACCCTTTAGAGAGAAATCTCTTGAGAGACTGTGTGTGGGGTGGAGGTGGGGGGCTGTGACTAATCCTTCACTTTGAGGCCATGACCTGGCCAGCTGTGAAGTCCATTAGAGACTTGTGCCTTTTCCGCTTAGCATCCCCATAGGGGCTGACTGACCCCAGGTTTCATCTGAGAAAGGTCTTAGGCCACAAGTCCCTACCCCTTTGTTCCAGCTGGGATTGACAGGCCTTGGGGGCTGGAGGGGAGACGGGGTGGGGGGGTGGGGTGTGCCTGATGGTTCACTTGCTTTGAAGGACACATTTTCTGACACACAGAGTATATTCAGTACAGGTTTGCTGAATTAAATCAAACACAAAATGTGTTATATAAAATGGTACATGCACAGATGAATAATCACTGCTGAGATACACAGATTTTTAAGTCACAAGAAGGTCAATCACTTCACAGAGGCTATTCAGCAAGTCCCACCGGGCCTGGGGTTAAGGGCTGGGGCGGAGTTCGGGTCTCTTTCTTTGTCTGAAACGACAGGCCACCGGTGGGTAGAAATGACTAGCTGGCTCATCTTAAAGGCTCTTCTGAGGAGGCAGGAGAAAGCAGCAGTGCTGTGTTTCCCAGAGGCTCTCCTGAGATGCTCCGTTTCACCAAGGTGATCCTGTTAATTACTCCTTTGACTGCATCTGGAAGGAGGGAGCAGTCAGGACTGGCCCCAGCGCTGCCACGGTGTTCTCATCTGCAAGATGAGAGGCTTGCGTGGAGGGAATCCCCTCCCCTAGCTGAGACATGCAGTGGGAAACTGCTGTGCTTCGGAGGGTCCTCGCTGAGCTAGCGTGCATGGCCAACAAGTCTCCATGCTCCTGACTTTAGCTTGGTGGTCATACTGGTTCGTCTACCATCACTATCCGTGTGCCATTTGCAGATCACGTTTTAAGGCCCCTGCCCTTAGGTCACTGCCTACGGCTGGGAGTCTTACACAATGAGTGCTACAAAAGGGATAACCCTGGGATGCTACAAGAGTACACAGAAGGGGCCCCCAGTTTTGGTTTCTGGGTGTATGTGGCTTCTCACTGAGACCCAAGGTTTGGTATAAGTGACACAGGCTAGGGGTATGGCATGGGTGTTGGGGAGGAAGTAATGGCCAGGTAGTGAGAACACTTGCAAAAGCCAGAGCCCAGGCGGGGACACTGGTTCCAAGTTGGGGTAGAGGCACAGAAAACCAGGGGGGCAAATTCAAGATTGCCAGAGTGATAGCACCGTCTCGACCCTTCTCATAGCTCTAACTTGTGGTCTAGTCACTTCTGAGTCCTAGCGCTAGGGGTGGAAGGCATTGGGACAGTAGGGGTGGAAGAGATGCTTTAGAACATTTTTCCTCTGGAAACAGCAGTCAAATGAACATTCTGGAAAGTGATGTTGATGGGCTTTGGTGCTCTGGGGTGGGGGGTGGAGTGTCCTTGACTTTCCCAAAGGCCACAGCTACCACCCTGCCTTCCCAACTTGCTGCTTCAGGCTGGCCTACCTGTGAGCCTGTTTAGGGAGTAAAGTCCACCTGAGGCTATGTTTGCCTCACCTGGGAGCAGTTTCCTGCTTGCTGTGCTGCCCTGACCTGGCTGTGCTAAAGGGAGCTTCGGGAGACTTACCTGTGCCTCAGCCCTGGGGAATTTCCGGTGCCCCTGGAGCCTGGCTGAGTCAGAAGCAAGCACCAGGGACTGGGGCAAGGAGGTGACGTGGGCTCAGCCTTTGCATCATCTTCTCTGTCTTCCCCATCAGTATCCAGAAGGTTTCAGGTTCGTGGTTAAGCCACTGGTGCCCCAAAGATTTTGCAGTTCCACATACTCTCTGGCATATAGGTTGCTAAGAGCCAGATCCTTGACCAGTGGACACCTGGGGAGTGCTTTTTGACGACTGCCAGTACTATCACTGTTCTGATGGTTTATGGAGCCGTCGCTCTGTGCTGGGCACCAAGCTGTACACCCAGCAGCTCACTGCATACTGCAGGGGACAGCCTCAGGACAGCCTCACCTCCTCGCAGGTGGTGAGAAGCAGAGGCTCTGGGAGGCTGGGTGATTTGTAGGAGCAGAGGGGCTGGGCTGCAGATTCCATCAGAAGGCACCCCTGACCGCTGCCAGCTGTTCTGGGGCCTCAGCTTTCTGAGCCCTTGGTTGATCCAGGATGTGGTCCACCTTTCTTCCACTCTGGGAAGGATGGAGGTGGCGCTGTTAAGACAGGCAGGAATGTCACTTGGGCATCCTCGTAGATGCTCGTACAGTCGCAAGGAAGGGACCTCCTTGAGATTCAGAATTGTTGCTTTAAAAATTGCAGTAAAGTACATGTAACATAAAATCCACATTTTAAAATGCTCAGTGGCATTGAGTGAGTACATTCATATTGTTGTGTATCCATCACTATCTTCCATCCATAGAACCTCCCATTATCTTGCACAACTGAAACTGTATCCATTAAACAGTAACTCCCCATCCCCTCCTCCCCCAGCCCCTGGCAGCCACCCTTTTACTTTCTGTTCCTGAGAGGATTCCAGAGGTTTGACCCTTTGTCTGTCCTGCCCAGAACCTCCCCGGAACGCCCCCGCCAGGCAGCGATGCCAGGATGCCCGTCTCTGCCTCCCTCCACCAGAACGGCAGCCAGGAGCGGCCGGCGAGCCTGACCTCCACGACCTCCTCGTCCGGCTCCTCGCGCGACAGCCGCGGGGCCATGGAGGAGCCCAGTGGCTCCGAGGCTTTGGCCAAGAATGGGGAGGGCACCCCGTGTGGCCAGCATCTCCCCAACAGCAACAACAACTCCAGCGGCTGGCGGAACATGCGGGGGTCCCTGTCGCCCTTCAGCAAACGCACGCGGCCAGTGGCGCCTGCGGACAAGTTCGGCTATCTGGGCCGGGTGGTGCGGGAAATCGTGGAAACGGAGCGCACGTACGTCCGGGACCTGCGTAGCATCGTGGAGGTGAGGCTTCCGGGGGCTTAGGTCTGGAGGAACGGCGCTCTCCTCCGGGGCTGGGGCTGGCCTCTGGCTTCCGGTGGCCCAGCTCTTGAGCAAAGCCCTACTTCCATCCGTGGGAGGAGGAAAGTTCTCCCTCACATGTTGCTTCCGGGATCTGCCTCTCTCACGGCGCCCGCCCGGATGCTGCTGGCCGCTCATGCCGCCCTGTGACTTGGGGGTCCCGTCAGTAGTTGGGCCAGCAGAACTTCTGCGGATGGTTGGGGCGTAGGCACCCTTCGTGGAGAGTGGGGACTCCTGTGCTTAGCCAAGAGAGAGCCGCGATGAAGAAACTGGCTCTGGGCCCCTCCCTGCACAGCGCCCAGCTTCCTCTTGTTTCCTGCCTGTGGGGTGTTAGGCGCCTGTGTAACCCCTGCCTCAGACTCCTTCTCTGTAAACTGAAGAGGCAGGGCCTTGAAGGGCCAGTGCGAGTGTTTCACACTGGGAGGGGCAAGGGAGAAGGTGACTGTGTGGCCGCCACAGAGGAAGCTCTCTGCCCTTTGGAGGGACATGTGCTTGTTTCCTAGGCCTGCCTAACAGGCAGCCACACGCGGGGGAAGCTGAAGATGCATACGTTTATCTTGTCCTGGTTGAGGAGGCCAGAGGTCAAAACTCAAGACTGCTGGCCGGGTTGGTTTCTTCTGGAAACTCTGAGGGAGAGTGTGTTCCAGGGCTCTCCCCTAGCTCCTGGATGCTGCTGGCAACCCTCGCTGTTCCTTGCCCTGTAGCTGTCCGCCCCCCATTATCTGCCTCTGTCTTCACATGGCCTTGTCTGAGTCTGTCTGTGTCCCCTCTTCTTACAAGGACACCAGTCACTTGATTCAGAGCCCACCCTACATCCAGTGTGGTAGCATCTGATGATCCTTAATCGTTATATTTGCAAAGACCCTATTTCAAATAAGGTCACATTCTGCGATTCCAAGTGGGTATTATTATTTGTGAGGAGGAACCAGCCGTCCCAGGGCCGTAGGGGACGTCTGTGAAATGGGCACAGCAGGAAAATGCAGCCCAGGAATGAGGCGTGGCTGGTGAGCGGGGCGATGGGGCAGGACCGCATTGTGCCGGGGCTGCGGCTGAGCTCTGACGACTCTCTCCACGCAGGACTACCTCTTGAAGCTCATTGACACGCCAGGGCTGCTGAACCCAGAGCAAGTCAGCGCCCTCTTTGGGAACATAGAAAGCATCTATGCACTGAACAGGTATGGAGTGAGCTTGACACACCCCATGTTCTTACTGTGAGCCCCATCTCAGGGCCTGGAGAGGGGCCCCGACGTCCCTGGTCTTACTCGGCGCTGTGATGCGTGGCCCGGGGTCTGATCGCCCAAGTGGGGAAGGGTGGTCCCTCCCTGTACAGTTAGCTCCCTTCAGGAGAGAGGGCCTTTGGGCCTGTGTGCCCTGGGCCCAGTGTGCTACCTGATGGGCAGAGGGGCTCGTGTGAGGCGGTGTTCATGTTGGGTCCAGGCTGGGCCAGCGCCCCTTCAGGGACTGCTGCACCCTTGCACGTGAAGCTCTTTCCCCGTCCCTCTCATCTTGGTCCCCCATGTGCAGATCTCTTCATTCTTCTCCACCTTCCCCCTGATTCTGTGGGAAGCTGGGGCTCCCTGGAGGTGATCTGACCCATTAGGTAGGGGAACATACAAGCCTGGCAAGGAACAAAGAGGGAGGCTGAGCAAGGCCTGGCGAAGGGCTGCTTCAGGGACTAAAGGGCTCCACGAAGATCACACATGAGCGGCTGCCAGGGCCCCCAGACTCCCCAGGGAGTGAGCACTGGCCGGGAGGAGCAGAGCTTGTGGGGACAGCATTGACAGGATAGGAGGAACCTTGCCCCAGGCCCCTTAAGATGGGCAGAGGGACTTACTGCTGGGCAAGCTGGGAGGCCTGATGCAGGGGAGACTTGGACCGGAGGGTGTGGGCTTGGGCAAGAAGGAGCACAGGAAGGGAGGCCAGGTATTCCTCTCGTGCCCCCGTCTCAGAACAAGCAGTGGTGGGACTCACCCTGTCTCTCCCGTTTTCTGCATCCTTCTGAACTGGGGGCCTCGGTCCCTTTGCTGGTTCTCCCTATCTCCTTCCCCTTTTAATGTCTGCTTCTGTGTGTTTGACTCCTTCTGCCTGCAGAGGCGCTGTGTCCCCTTCTGAGGTGGGTACTGGTGTGCCTTCTCCCTCTCCTGCTGGTGGAGCGCATGGCTCTGTTTTGCCCCCATCTTTGCTGCGGTGCTGGTTCCCTCCCGTAGTTGCTGCCCCGGGTGGAGCTCACTGACACTAGGGCTGATGTGTGTCTGGGCACCAGGAGGTTGGAGCGGGGGGGTGTGTGTTGGTGACCATGGAGGCTGTGAGTGGTCCACGGTCTGAAGACCACCCTCCCTTCACCTAGCCAGCTACTCAGAGACCTGGACAGCTGTAACAGTGATCCCGTGGCTGTGGCCAGCTGCTTTGTAGAAAGGGTAAGAACGGCTGGGTCCATCCTGGCACCATCCTGCCTTGCTAGGGACCTCTCTCCGGGGGAAGTGCTGGGTGAATATCAAGGGCATTTGGGGTGGTGCTGGGGGGTGCTGGGTGGATGGCATGTCCGAGACGGATGGGTACAGAGATGAATCTGCAGATGCTTGGGGAGAGTGTGCTCCGGGGCCTAGGGTCATGCCTTTGATACACCCAGGCTTACAGGCAAATGCGAGTCTCCCTGAAATGACTGTTTTTGGTCTTTCTTTAGAGCCAAGAATTTGATATCTACACTCAATATTGCAACAACTACCCCAAGTGAGTAATTAGGATGGAGAGGGGAGGCAGAGCCATCTGGCGAGTCCAGAGTACCCCACCTCCCCCTCCAGACTCCCCTCTGGTGACTGCCCCTTTCCCACTGGCAGCTCGGTGGCCGCCCTGACCGAGTGCATGCAGGACAAGCAGCAGGCCAAGTTCTTCCGGGACCAGCAGGACTTGCTGCAGCATTCACTGCCCTTGGGCTCCTATCTCCTCAAGCCGGTCCAGCGCATCCTCAAGTACCACCTGCTGCTCCAGGTAACCTGGGGCTCCTCCCGAGGACATGGGGGCCTGAGGGAGGGGCAGGGCCCTTGAGCCTAAGCTCCTGTCCCCCGCACAGGAGATCGCCAAGCATTTTGATGAGGAAGAGGAAGGCTTTGAGGTGGTGGAGGACGCCATTGACACCATGACGTGCGTGGCCTGGTACATCAACGACATGAAGAGGAGGCACGAGCACGCGGTCCGGCTCCAGGTGCTCTGGAGCTGAGAGCTGGAGGGGCGGGCAGGCAGGGGTGCTCGGGCAGGAAGAAGCGTGGAAGAGGGAATGTGAGCTGAAGGGTGGTGTCCTTGAAGACGGGCTTCTCTGGGGGGAGCCCTTGGTGCAGCGTGTCTCTGTGAAACCTAGGCGGTGACTCCAGGGGGCCCTGCATGGTCCCAGCAGGGTCTCCAGCGGCCTGACCCTGGGGCTTGGGGCTTCTCTGCTGCAGGAGATTCAGTCTCTGCTCCTCAACTGGACGGGGCCAGACCTGACCACCTACGGGGAGCTCGTCCTGGAGGGTACGTTCCGCGTGCACCGTGTGCGCAGCGAGAAGACCTTCTTCCTCTTTGACAAAGCGCTGCTCGTCACCAAGAAGCGGGGCGGCCACTTTGTCTACAAGGGCCACATCCCGGTAACCAGGCCACACCTCCTCCTCCCCTGCTTCCCACCTTCCCAACGGGCCGGTTCCACTTCCCAGCTCTGCGCCAGACTTGACTGGGCCTCAGGTTGGGCTGGACGCAGCTCCGCCTTTAGAAGAATACTCTCCCTGCCTCCCCTGACGGCCTTGAGGGGTGGGGTCCCCAGTTGGCTCCCTGCCAGGGGCTTGACTGCCATCTCCCCCTGCCCTCCCAGTGTTCCTCCCTGATGCTGATTGAAAGTACCCGAGAGTCCCTGTGCTTCACCGTCACGCATTATAAGCACGGCAAGCAGCAGTACAACATCCAGGTGAGGGGCGGGCCAGGACAAGACCCCGACGGGCCTGCGGGGTGCAGGCTGGGAAAAGACCCGCCCCTTCCTCGGCGGCGGGCGCCTTGGAGTCTCCCCGTGGAAGGCAGAGGTCCTTGGGGACATCTCTCGGGCTTGTGCTGAGGATTTGAGCCTCATAGCACCCCCAGCCTTCTTTCTGCCTCTGGCCCCCGTCGGCGGAAGCCTAGCCCACGCCAGATGGCTTCAGGCCTGTCATGGTAACCTCCTCGTCCTTTCTTGGGCCTGCCCAGGCCAAAACGGTGGAGGAGAAACGGAGGTGGACTCACCACATCAAGAGGCTCATTCTGGACAACCACCACACCACCATCCCCCAGAAGGTGAGTTCCCGGGGTGCCTGATGGGGAGCCGGGAGTGACTGTCCCTCAGGGCCAGCTCCGGGGAACCCTGGGGCCTCATTTTCTGGACACTGGCCCCACTGGACAATGGGATCAGTTCAGCGGATGCTGCGGTCCTCTGTACCTCTGTGGGGGGCCCTGGTACCGCAAGGCCAAGGGAGAAATGGCTTATAGCAAGGTAGCCACGAGGTGGGTTTCCTTCCCTTCCAGGCCAAAGAAGCCATCTTGGAAATGGATTCCTATTGTAAGTTCACACTTCCTGCCTGCTTTGTCCCTAATGGTGCTTGTCTCTTGGTCGGACTGTATCCTGGGGGAGCTTTGCTGGATACTTAGAGTCTAGAGAGTAGGGAGGATGGGGGAGGCTCCTTCTGTAAGGCTGGGGGTCTACTGCGAGGCCAGGGCTTGGTGCTGATGACAGGCGGGATGCTATCTGCCTCGTGCTCCTGGTACGTGGGAGGTTGAAAGAGCTCTGCAGGCTTGTGGCCCTAGAGCTGGGCTGGGCAGCAGAGTTGTGCTCAGGGGTGGGCAGAGTTCAGCTGATGGGCTGATGGTATCCCAAAGGCCTGGTTGTCTCTCTCGGGTGCAGATCCCAATCGGTACCGCCACAGCCCAGAGCGCCTGAAGAAGGGCTCCCAGGACGACGTGTCCACCCACGTGCACCAGGGGCGCCGGCAGTCTGGTAAGGCAGGGACTTTGTGAGGCTTCTTTTCAGGACCTTTAACCAAGTGGGGAACAAACCTTCTACAGCAGCATTTGGGGCTGGCTCTCACCTCTCTGGAAATCCCAGGAAGGGCTGGTGGGGGGCGGGGGGTGGGGGTAAGTGCGGTGTGGATGGGTACGTCTGGAGCCTCCTGCCTTCCACCAGGCACCTCTGGCACCTTCCTGCTTACCCAGGGCTGGACAGCTCTCCTTTTACAAGGCCTGGGGAAGGTTTGTTCCAGGCACCCCTTCTTAGCGCCCCCACAGTTGACTCCTTCCTCCTTTGCCATTTGGAACACTGGGAGTCAGCCAGAGTAATGCTGGGACGTCATGGATGGTCCACAGCCCAGTTTTGGAACAGAGCAGAGGCAGGACGTGGGGAAAATGAGTTGGATTTCAAGTGCCACCAGATCCAGACAGGAAATATTTACTTTGGGTCTCAGGGAAGAGTTCTGTTCTCCTTTCTTGGGTTTTCTTCCATGACTGGGCTTGCTGCTGTGTACTTGGAAGTATTGAAATGAACCGTTTATTGAAGAGGAAACCTTGCTTTTATTCTCTGCCCTTGTAGTGATGAGTGTGTGTGTTTTCTGTGTCAATTTTCACCCTCTTCATTCAGTCTGAGGCCCAGGGATAGATCTAGTTTTGGCCAGGCACTTGTCAAACTACCACCTGGGGTGGGAATTGGGGTGAAAACCATCTCAGAGACCCCTAAAGAGAAAGACTAAGTAGTGATGGGAGCTGGGTCCTGGCTGGGATCCCCACAGTGTGTGGGGTTTGATTGGCAAGACCCACAGGTCCCCTGAACAACTGTGTGGATTGACGTAGAGCCTTCGGTTTTCTGGAGGATGAAGCCGAGCAGTGTCTGGAAAGCTCTTGTGTGTTTTGTTTGGTGGTGTTCCTGATGGATCTCAAACCTTAGGCAAACTTGCCATGGTTGCAAAAGGTCTTTGGTGCCATGTGTTAAAAGCCTCAAATTGGGAGTGTTACTTCCCAAGTCTCTGGCCCCTCTTGCTTCTCTGTCCTTTCTTCTGTAATTCTCTCATCCCTGTAACATTACCTCTTAACTTGCCATAGCTTTGACTTGGAAGCTTCTAATATGTGGAGGTGTTTAGTAAGTGGCGGCAGTGGTAATAATAGTACTGCCTGTCATAACATCAGCTGCAACAAGCGAGGCACTTGGGAAAGGAGCCGTTTCAGAGCTGAAGTTTCCCCAGGCTGAGGTTTTAGCCTGTAAACACTAAAACAGTTGGGTTTTGTTTTTGTGTTTTAGTTTTGTTGTTGTCGTTGAGTTGCAAAGTTATGTCTGACTCGTTTGTGAACCCCATAGGCTATCCATGGGATTTCCCAAGGAAGAATATTGCAGTGGGTTGCCATTTCTTCCTCCAGGGGATCTTCCCAACCTAGGGTTTGAGCCTGAGTCTCCTGAATTGCAGACAGATTCCTTTCCACTAAGCCATCAGGGAAAGAATTCGCTTGCCAATGCAGGAGACGCAGCAGGAGACACAAGTTCAATCCCTTGGTTGGGAAGATCCCTTGGAGGAAGAAATGGCAACCTGCTCCAGTATTCTTGCCTGAAAAAACTCATGGACAGAGGAGCCTGGTGGACTACAGCCCATGAGGCCACAAAGAGTCAGACACAACAGAGCAGTTAAGCACGTCCGTCTTCACACTGAATAGTGTTCCTGCTTATTAGTCTGCGTGCTTTTCTGTAGTAGCCCTTCCTTCTTCCCTCTTCTGTTACAAATTAATCGATTGAATGTGTGAGAAAGCAGTCAGGACATCAATGAGAGGGAGGATTCGGGCCCGTGGGAGAGCTTGTTCTCAGTCGTCTATTGTGATTGCCTCCAGGCCTATTTCTGCTTCATACTTGGCAGAGAGTTGGGATGGGCAGATAAGTGCACTCTCTGGATAAATCAGGTGTTGTTGTCATCTTAAATATTCTTGTTAAATATTCTTGATTACATGGTTTAAACTGAAAGAGTAGAGCCTTTTGTATTTCTCACTTTAAAAATGACTAGGTATCTGGTTACCTCGATGCAGGTGGAGGGTAGGTGTGTGTGCCTGTGTGCATTTAGAAAAAACCGTTCTTCAATATGCTCTCCTGTCCAGGAACAGCTGAGGCACCTCAGGAGAGCTCCCTTCTGACTCCCAGTTTATAGTGGGGCTGCCATTTGATGCCAGGTGGTCAAGGGCAGTAGGGCTAAGGGCACGGCTCTGTAGAGAGGTTCTAGACCTGTCCTCTCATCCTGGCCTCTCTATCTCAGGTCTGTCCCCAGAAAGGCTGGGTATAAGGTGCTGACACCATCGGCCTAATGGGTATATTCTGTCCTCAGGGCCTGGGCAGCCCTTGTCCAGCTGGGCAACACTCCCCAGTAGGCAGCAGGGCTTCGTGGTGCCAGGCCTTAAAGGCCATAGCAAGTTGGATGCAACCTCTGCTTTCCAGCGGGGGCTCTGTGAAGGGGCTTGGGTGTCATTAAGACCCTGATGTGCTCTGTGCAGGGAGGCGGGGCTTGAGGTGGAGGCCAGGGCCCCCAAGAGAGGCTTGTCATTCTCAAGAGGACAGTGTAGGGTTGTGGCCTCAGAACCAAGGGCCCCAGCAGGGCTAGTGGGCAGGCCTCGTTCTGGGGGCTGTCAGCCACAGCAGAGCCCCCCAAGCCGGGGTGGGCAGTGGCTCCCTGTGGACTGGGCATGAGGGCAGCCTTTGTCAGGCCACGGGGGCCCGGCTGGAGTGGACTTTGAGCTGGTGATGGGCCGGTGGCGCTGTGAGTGTGGGGCCAGGGCCAGGCCAGGCAGTTTGTGGGCTGCACTGACTCTGCCCGTTGCTCTCCTCCTCAGAGCCAACCAGACATCTCTTCAGGCAACTCAGTGAGAAAGGTGAGAGAGGGAGCGATGGTCGGCTATCCCCTTGAGCCCTAGGGCGAGGGTGAGCAGGAGGAGCGGGCGACCGGCAGGGTGGGGGCGACACGGGCGGTGCAGAGGGGCCTCTGTTTCTCCCTGGAAGGGGGCCTCTCACCCTTGCTGTCCGGGCTCTCCCCCTACACACCTCGCACCCTGTCTCCCTGTCCTTGGTTGATAGCAGGAGCTAGTGACTCCCACCCCGAGCTCCTGTGCTGTCAGTCATTCCTTTGAAAGTCCTGTGAAGATTCTGGGAGCAGGAGCCCCTGATGAGGCCTTTCCCGGGGGGTCCTGGGCCTCAGGCCTGTGTAAGGGGGTTCTTTCTCCTGCTCACTGATCTCCCCTCTCCCTCCCCCCTCGCCCATGTGCCGGGATCTGGCGGTGGTGGAGCAGCCAGAGCCGCAACAGTGAAGGTAAGGCCAGGGGCGAGGGGACTGTGGACAGGTTGGGGGGAACTACCCGGATCAGCCCTCATCATCGTCACTTACTCAGCAAACACCTGTCAAACACTTACTGGGTGCCAGGCTCTGTCTTGAGGGTCCTGGAGATGAATAAGCCCAGGGTACCCTTCTGCACCCTTTTCCTGGGGTGGCAGCCTGCCGGTGGCCGGCCCAAGCCTGGATCCTCTCATATTGCTCTCTCTCCCTGGGGCAGGCGGGCCAGTCTGGGTCCTGAGTTCCTGCCCAGGCCTCAGGCCCAGCTTCCCACTTCTAGAGTCCCCCGTGCCACTCGGGAGCCCAGAGGTTGGGTGTCTGTAGATGCAAAGTCTCCCCAGCCCCAGCAGCTGCAGGAGGAGGGGGGTTGCCCAGAGGCTGATCACGAGGGGGCCTTGTGCTCTGCACAGCACGCAGGCAGTGTTGGCACGCTCCTGGACTTTGGACAGCCCCACTGTGCTCGGGGCCTGCAGTCGGAGGCCGAAGGGGCTGCCCAGGAGGAGCAGGAGGAGGTGATGGAGGAGGAGGAGGAGGAGGAGGAGGAGCAGGCCTTTCAGGTCTCTCTGAAGGACCTGGCAGGGCACAAAGGCAGCGAGAAGGGGGCCAGGCCAGAGCCCTCAGGCTCGGAGGAGGAGGAGGAGGAGAGCCTGGCAGTGGCGGAGCAGGTAGCCGACTTTGCCAGCTCCCTGCTGGCCGCCCTCCACTGCTGGCACTATCGAGCCAACGCTTTACTTTTCTCCCGGGGCGCTATGGTGAGGTGTCTCTTTGATCTCCCCTCCTCCTTGCATGCTTCCTGGCACGTGCTTGCCCATCCATGAGTCCCCTTCCCTGCTCTCCTCACCCCTCCATCCTTGTTCCTTCATTCCTGCCAGTGGTGTTTCTTAACCCCCGGCTCGCTGTCATGCCCTGGTGAGCCCCTGGCATTCATTGTTCCAGTACTGGAGCTAACCAGCATGCTACTCAGCGGGCATGACTAATGGGGCAGGCTGGGGGGTGGCGGGGAGGTCAGCACACCGGGGGCGCATGCCTGGTGGGGATTTCTCAGTCTCCCAGACTTGGCAGTCCAGGCCGACTCTGGATGGCACAGGTCCAACGCTGGATCTCAGTGTAGCCCAACCCCCTTGGGGCTCAAGAGGTGCTGTCACGGTTGGGATGCAGAAGGGACCAGCTCTCTATTGTTCTGGAAGCTGATGACTGCCCTCTGCTTGCTGCAGGGGAAGGAACGCAGGGAGTCTGAAGAACCCAAGAGCTGCGGGAGGACCAGGAGCCGGTCTCCAACTCCTGAGGAAAAGTGCCTGAACTTTGAGTCTGTGACTTCCCTGCCAGAGGTGAGTGGCCAGCAGGTGGAATGGGGATTGTGCATACCCTCCAGCTTTTTAGGCGGGGCTTTCAGACATGGCTCTTGGCGGGGCTTTCAGACATGGCTCTCCTGTTAGGTCCATGGGGACAGGGAATCTTGCTCTCCAGGACTCTCATGCCTTCAGGAAACCTGTCTGGCCTATGGGCATGTGGGTTGGTGACAGACAGCTTCTTACTCTGAATTAGAAAACAGTACCCCTCCCTCTGGGGCTTCCCTAGTGGCTCCGTGGTAAAGAACCTGCCTGCAATTCAGGAGATTCAGGTTCAATTCTTGGATCAGGATCTTCCTGAGGAAAGGGCATGGCAACCTACTCTAGTATTCTTGCCTGGAGAATCCCATGGACAGAGGAGCCTGGGAGGCTGCGACCCTGCAGAGTCGGAAACAACTGAAGCTACTAAGTGGCAGATGCAGTCTCTTGCCAAGGGACACAGTTACTGGAAGTGACCAGAGTTTAGGTCCTCTTGGCCAGGCCTCCTTGCATAGAGCATAAGGCCCTGCCCTGCCAGCATACCAGACATTTAAATCATGCCTGTCCCACCTGGCAAAGGAATAAGGTGTTGATATCTACTGGACACCTTCTATATGCCTGGTGTTCTGTTTCTTTCTTCTGTTTTCTGAACCAGCTCTACCAGGGAGAACGAGACTCAGAGAGGTTAGGTGACGTGCCTGACATTGCACAGCTTCTAAGGGGCAGAGCTCAGGTTAGACTTGGGTCTGTGACCCAGAAGCCTGCACTCTTTCCTCCCCACCCCCACCATCAGCCCAACGCTATCTGTGGGTTATATGTAACAGAGTCCTTTGCTTTCCCAGAGATACAAGGAAAATTTCAAGAAATCTAGACCCCCAAGGTGATCCTCACAGCTAGGACAAGACTTATAGCCTGGGTGACACTGGAAAAGGGTTTAGAGTGGTGCTGGTCAATGATAATAGAATGTGAGCCTCATGTGTAATTTTGAATATTCTAGTAGTCTCAGTAAAAGATTATTTAACCCAGTATATCCAGACTATTATCATTTCAACACATAGTATCAAAGCTACTCATGAGGTATTTTGTACTTTTCGGTGTGAACTTTTTGCAGCATGGACTAGCTGCATTTCAGATGCTTGAGAGGCACGAGTGGCTGGCAGTCATTGTGTTGGACAGTGTCCAACCCAGGGCCTAGCTCCTGGGTCCCTCTGTGCAGATGCTAGACTAGAACGGTTGGAATCAGGTCTGGTTCCTCAGATTTTAGAGTACTGTCTTGTCTTCTCCCTAACGAGCCTTCTGGACAGCCGCCTATACTGGCTGATTTTACAATTCAAATGACCTTTGATGTGGTCAGAAGGGAGTTGTCGACTTCGCTTCCTCCTTTGTCATCCGCTGGGCAAAGGCAGAGTCGGGCAAAAAGGAACTGCATCTCCACCTTCGCCCTCTGAATGGACTTCAGCACATGGTCCTATTGTCCTCTGGATCTTGACCCACACAGGAGACCCTGGCCCTTCAGAGGGGTCATTTAGGCCCAAGTTTCAACCAAGAACGGCCTCCCCGTCGGGAGCTACTAGGGCTTGAGGAAGGGGAGTCCTGGGGCCGTGGATCTGACCCCGTATTGCATGTTCTCACCCTGTCCCTGTACCACTCAGGTAGGCTGCCACTGAGAGGTGCTACCACTCTGCATTCCTAGAATTTTCCTTGGCTTTGAGGACATGGGCCCAGCACCCCAGCTGCAGGGTGACTGAGGGCCAGCCTCTCCTTGCTGCCCCGCTTTCGAGTGCTGTTCCGTCTGATTGCCTGCCTCTTAAACTGCAGCCCCTTCTCACTAGGCAGTGAGCAAACCACGCTGTCCGTACATTCCACGGGTCCCCTGAGGGAGGTTTTTGTCTCATGCGAGCCCTTTGTGCTGCCCCAGGTTGAGCCAGACACCGAGTCTGTGACTGAGCAGGAGGTGTTTGCTTCCGTGGAAGGTCCCAGCGCTGAAGAGATGCCCTCAGACACAGAGGCCCCCGAGGTCCTCGAAATGCAACTTGATCCCCACCAGCTGCTGCTGGGGCTGGAACCCCCTGATGACATGGCAGAGTTCATGGTGGCCGAGAGCACCGAGGACCCTAAGGCCCTGAGCAGTGAGGACGACGAGGAGGAGGTGGGGGCCCTTCACGAGCCTGAGAGCCTCCTGCCTCCCTCCGTGCTGGACCAGGCCAGTGTCATTGCTGAGCTGTTCGTCAGCAGCGTCTCTCGGCGGAGCAGCCTGGCCCTGGAGGAGGGCAAGTCCAGTGGCTTCGGGACCCCAAGGCTGGCCAGCCGGAGCAGCAGTATGGTCAGCCTAGATGATGGTGAGAAGGGCCCAGGCCCGCATGGCGGCACCACAGACTCCCTGGGCTCTCAGCTCCTTCCAGAAGCAGACCTTAGTGTTGGGGTGGCCGCAGAGAGCGAACCTTCTGTCAATGGGACGGAGGCCCCGGGCCCAGGCTGCCCAGCGGAGCCAGACAGGTCTTCCTGCCCAAAGGAATCGAAGCTTTCCTCCCAAGACCGGCAGTTGCTGGACAGAATCAAGAGGTACTACGAAAATGCAGAGCACCAAGATGCAGGCTTTAGCGTCCGGCGCCGGGAGAGCCTCTCCTTCATCCCCAAAGGGCTCGTGAGAAACTCGGTCTCCAGAATCAACAGCCTTCGCAAGCCAGACCTGGAGCCGCAGGCTCCACTGGGGCACAAGAGACAGGTGGGCTTGCGGGCGGCCCTCTTTGACTGCCCAGGACCAGGCCAGGCTGGCGCTGGGGACACAGCTCCTATCACAGATGCTGAGTTCCGCCCATCCTCGGAAATGGTAAAGATCTGGGAGGGAATGGAGTCTCTCAAGGGGAGCTCTCCGAAGGGGCCGGGCCAAGGCCAGGCCAACGGCTTTGACCTGCACGAGCCCCTGTTTATCCTGGAGGAGCACGAGCTGGCGGCCATCACTGAGGAGTCGGCAGCTGCCTCCCCAGAGAGCGCCTCCCCCACCGAGCCCCGCAGCCCCACCCACCTGGCTCGGGAGCTGAAGGAGCTGGTGAGGGAACTGAGCAGTGACGCCCAGGGGAAGCTGGTGACCCCACTGCACCCCCACATTCTGCAGCTCTCCCACGTGATGGATAGCCACGTGAGCGAGCGAGTCAAGAACAAGGTCTACCAGCTGGCTCGTCAGTACAGCCTCCGGATCAAGAGCAGATCAGTGACAGCCAGGCCTCCGCTGCACTGGGAGAAGGTGGCTTCCACCACCCCCCTGGTGCAGGAGGAGGTTGGTGCACCATCCGGTGGCACAGGTACGACGGGGTGGAGCGAGGGCCCTTCCCACAAGCCTGAGCTGGGAGCACCTTTTAGGAGCCAGATGGCTTCTGGGGAAGTGACCCCCAAAGAACCTATACCAGAAAAAGGGCTGAGGTGAGCCCTGGAACTGCTCTAAACCCCAAGGGCACAGGGCCATGGGGCTCTCTTTTTGAGGAGAGCAGAAGCTCTTGTCTCCTCCTCTTGATTCCTGACTCCTCTTCCCTGCCTTTTCTTCTTTCTTCTCATTTTCCCTTTGATACGGGGGATGCAGATGGTAAAGGGGATTTCTCTCCCATCACACCCCAAACCCCAGCAACCACCCTTGCCCAGAAGGGGAGCTGCCATAGCCAGTTCAGAGAGCCCTCACGTCCTCTTGCTCTGGGATTCAGGTGGCTTGTGCTCTCCCCACAGGTGAGAGCAAGCTGGGGCCACCTCTCTCCAACCACGAGCAGTCTGCTGTCCAGAAGCACAGCTCGCCCAGGCCTGGCTCTTCCAGGGAGATGTCGCCACAGCGTATCTCCTTCAGCTCCTCGGCCACCAGCCCAAGGACCACCCCACCGGGGGCCTGGCACGGCCCTCGAAGCCCCTTTGACACTGAGACCTTCAACTGGCCCGACGTCCGAGAGCTCTGCTCCAAGTATGCCTCCCTGGACGAGGCGCTCCAGACCAAGGGTGGCTGGCCCAGCAAGGTTCCAGTCAACCGGAGCCGCTCGCTGCCGGAGAACATGAGGGAGCCACAGCTGGCTCCCTCCAGCAGATTGGGCCGCTGTGGCAGCCTCAAGGCCAGGTGGGCCCCTGTGAGCCCAGAGGCGGCCCAGCCCCAGCCTCTGGGGGAGTCACCCCCAAGCGAGCCCGACAGAGGGGAGGCCCTGCATGTCACCGCAGACCTCACATTGGAGGACAACCGGCGGATGATCGTCATGGAGAAGGGGCCCCTGCCTGGCCCTGCTGCAGGGCTGGAGGCGGCCAGCGGGCAGGGACTGAGCTCTGCAGCCGGCCAGACGGGGAAGGACCAGGAGTTGCAGGAGTCTGCAGAGTATCGGCCTAAGGAAGAGGGTCCCAGGGACCCAGGGGACCAAAGCCAACAGGGCAGAGTGCGGAACTTGAGGGAGAAATTCCAGGCCTTGAACTCCATAGGTTGACTCTGAGTCCTGGGGGAGGGTGCAGTCGGGCTGAGGGGTAGAGGGAGGAACCACGGCATCCTCGTGCTCGCAGCTGGGCTCACCTTGCTCACGTGACTCCCTTCCCCTGCCTTCAGAAAGGCTGCCCCTGGGAGAGCACCTGCCGTGGACCGGGACTTGCTGGCGACTTGGCACAGGCCCATGTGAGCCCCTTTCCCCTGTGAGGCCAGTGTGGCCACTTCCCTTGTATATAGTTCTGGTAAGAAGCCAGATATTTAAGCTCATCTCTTCCCAGAGAGAGCAAGCCCTGCTCAGGCCTCAGCGTTGCCTGGCCACTGCCAGACCAGGGCCCACCCAGGGGACACATAGGAAGCTGGCCTGGGGAGGCTTTGCTCTTTAACCGTGCCTTTTCTTAGGACCCAGGCAGGCATGAGGCCCATAATTTATTGCTTTCCATCCTGTGGTATGTTAGTGTTCTTGTGCGCACCTGCGTGTGTGCATATGTGTGTGTGTTGCTTCTCCCCTCCCAGGAAAAGTCTCGTCAACTCTATTCAGGTACTTTTGTGGGTTGTCTTGCTGGCCCTGTGGTTGTCGCTAATGTACACACATTTCATTATTTGCCAATGGTGTAATAACCACTGCTGACCAACCAACCTGTGTGTGGTCTCCTTCCTGGGATCTGGTTGGGTTGGGAAGGGTCAATTGTGCCCAGGGCTGTCTTAGGGGAAGGTGGGACTTGGGCTTTTTGCTTCCACATGTACTTAGTATGCAGCCATGCTCTCAAACCACAAGGCCCAGGTCCTGGTGGAGGAGGCTGGGGCAGCAGGATGTGCAGGAGGGGGGTTGTTCTCTGTTATTTCTACTCCCGTGGGCTTCTGTCTACCCATAGCCTGGCGTCCTGTCTAGGGTGAGGTCAGGGGGTACTGTGCCGGCCTTTAGCTCTTTTCCCCAAGAGCCAAAGTTGTATTGAAAGGGGTGAGGTGGAGGGTGGGATGTTTTTCTAACAGACAGATATTTCCATGACTGGTGCCTTTTATTCTCTCCCTCTCTGGTTCCCAAGAGGCATCCTAGGGGGTGAGGATTCTAAACTTAGAGCCTAGGAATATCTTAGGTGGCTTGCAGTGTCAGGTGAGGGGTACCAGTGCATGTTTTCTGAGGTGGCCTCATTCTTCATCTCATTCGCTAAAGTGTCTTTGATTCCCGAGGGGTAAGAATGCCTCCCTATTTCTAACTGGGTGTTTTGCCCCTTTCCTTTGGTGGACCAGTCTTGTTTCGCCTTGTCTGCCTGGGAGGACTGGGGCTGCAGGGCCAGGTGGGAGAGCTGTCTTGCAGGTCTTCTGACCTAGGAGGATAGACTCAGCCTAAAGATGAGTCTGCAGAGTCTAATGAGGTCAAGTATCAGAGGCAAGAGGAGGCCTTCCCTGGGCAGAAGCTGAGCTGGTCCGGCCCATGTTCTACCAGCTGCCTGGAATGGTCTGTGGCCACTTGAGCAGCTGCTGAGGAGCCTGCTGGTTCCTACCAGGCAAGTCAGATTATAATGAGAAATCACACACTGGAGTGAGAGTCAGGAGACCCAGCCCTGCACTTAACTGGCTGGGTCACCAGGTGGTGTAAGAGGTAAAGAACCTGCCTGCTAATACGGGAGACAGAAGAGATGCAAGTTTGATCCCTGGGTTGGGAACATTCCCTGGAGGAGGACATGGCAACAAACTTCAGTATTCTTGCCTGGAGAATCCCATGGACAGAGGAGCCTGGCAGGCTACAGTCCACAGGGTGGCAAAAAGTCAGACATGACTGAAGGGACTTAAAGCACACTTGCCCCGGAAATGAACCCCAGGCGTGTGGATTCTGATATTCAGATCTCTGCCCCGCGCTCCATGCAGAAAGGCCTGTAGCAGGCCCACAAGATGGCTGAATGCATGAATAAGTGAGTTTTCTCAGGGTCACAAGTGAAGCACAGGACCTGGGTCCTGGCATAGTTGTTTCTATGAGACTCCAGGGACAAGTCAACAGCCTGGCTGTACCTCTCTCTGTCTCCATGGTGGTCCTGGGTTCACAGATCCGGCCTTGCTTACTCAACCAGCCCTCTTTGGTCCAATTCAAAGGGAAACAGGCCAAATAGAATTATGGAGCATTATTGATTTATTAGAAAAACTAGTAAATGGGTTTCTTCTGGTTCGTGGAAGCACATTTGAGCAGGTGGAGGACAAGACCCGGCCGGCCCCAGGGCCAGCCCCAGATTGCAAGGTCTGTGCCCAACAGGGTTGCAGTCGTCTGCCGCCGCCTCCTCCGTTGCATCCTCCCTGAGCTTGCTTGTCCAAGGGACCGAGCCATGGGGTCTTCTGGATCTCTGCCCCCTCCCACTGGAGGGAGGAAGGAGATCCAGAGCCACCCTTGGGGACTTTACATTCCCTCCGATAGGCAGGAAGGAGGGGTGGGGTGGCATGGAAGCCAAGCCTCCCGAGGACCCTCCTGACCTCCCTCAGCCACAGTCCACTGAGGCCAGGGGGACAAAGGGGAAGAAGAGAGGGCGGGAGGAGGACCACCTGACCATGCCCAGAAGGAGCTTCCTCTAAACTGCTCTGGGGAGGAAGCCTGATATGCTGGTGTGGACTGGAGCTATTTGGGGATACTGTTAAAAGACTGCAAAATAGAAAATGTAAGGAGGGGGGAAAAAAAAAAAACTTGGCAGGGTGCCAGGAGCTTAACCTCCCCCTCTGGCCCCCATGTGGCTCAGAGTCCCAAAGCTGGGTGCCTGCAGTTTCATTCCAGTTGGTCAAGGGTCTTGGGGCCTGTGTGATGTAGGAGAGGGGTGCATGGGAAGTTGGTGGTAGGTGGTGGGTCAAATGCAGCTGGTTGCTGCCCTTGCCCAGTCTAGGGGCCCAGGGGTGGCAAAATCCTAGCTTATCCTCGAGGCCCTTTCATTCTTGGGACTGTGGAGTTGCTTGCTGAAATCCGTCACTTCAGAAGCACACGTGGAAGGCAAAAGGTGGCCCCGAGTGTCCTGGCTCCCACAAATTGGCCCATGGGGACAGCTGAGAGAGACTTGCCACCACCTGCTCTTCAGCAAGGAACATGCCATCTATCCTGGAGCAGGACATGCCTTCAGGTGTGCCTGAGGCCTTAGTTATTGCCAGGTGAGCGTCACTACCTAATTGCCTCCTGCCTTGGTTTCCCCTAGGTGTAGAGAGGTTGGTGAGTGGTACAGATTAGGTTCCCTGTGGATGCACAGAGGGCCACAGGGATAGGTAGATAGAGGACACATGAAGACCCTGGCTCCCAAGGTGGGACCACGTGTCAGGCCCCGTCAGAGAACTTCCCTCCTGTGGTTCTTGTCTGCTGAAGTTGCCTTCCCTTGACATAGTAGTAATTGATCTCGAGCACTAAGGGCTCCTGGGAAGGCCTAGTAACTCCAGATGCTTAGGCCTGTGGTTTCTGCCTTAGCCTCACCCAGTTATGGGGGATCGTCTCAGTGTGTCTAAGGCTCCTTCCCATGGGGAAGGTGATGGAAACAGCAACTGCAGGTCCCAGGGTCCTTTCTGCTCTGCCCAGGGGAGTGTCTGCTGCCTGTAACTCAAGCCCTCTTTTGGACGTAACCCAAGTTAAGATGTTGGGCTGGAGCTGTATTGCTTTCAGAGGGTGGTGGAAAGAATACTGTGGAACCAGATGTCTGACTTTGGCAGCATGGGGACGGTCATCCCTGGGGAGAGAGGTTGCAGGGCCCCTTTTGGCTGTACCTAGGATTGGGGGATAGATTCCCATGTAGCCCCCTGACTCAGGTCAGGCCCTTCAGGAGGACCTGTGCAAGGGTACTTGCCACATCTTAATGGCTCCAGCCCCAACATTTGTCCCAGTTCTCCTGGGATTGTTACCAGGGTTGTAATACCCAGGTGTGGCCGCATCTGCCACCTCAGGGTGACAGGTCGTGAACTTTGCTGTGAGTTCAGCCAGCACCCTCAGGTGGTGCCAGCTGCAGACAGGACGCATGGAGTATTTGGCTTTGGGATGCTCTAATGCAGGCGCTGCGGTGTCCATCTCGTATGGGGACCTGCACTGTCTCTCTGGGACCTGGGGTCTGAGTCGGGTACTGCTGGTCTAGCAGCTACTGGGAGTGCCGCAGACCCCAGAGTGGAGAGGTGGCGCCTCGGGCAGTGTGGAAGTCTTATCTGCTTCCTTCTGGCCTGAGCCCTAAACTAGCTGTAGTTTTTTAAAAAAGAGGGCTGCTTGAGAGCTTAGGGTCCAACCACCACCTGGCCCAGTGGCAGCAAGGGGGTGCTGAGGCGGAGGAAGGCCCCTCGCACTTAGGACCTATCAATTTTGGACAGTGCCCCCTCTTTTTGTGGGACGAGGGGCTGCGGTTGACCTCTGAGGTGGGGCTGCAGTGGCCCCTGGCCCAGAGCTACCTGAAGACTCCCTCCTCACGCCCCTAGGGGGCAGGCCGGGCCTTCCCAAGGACCTTTTCTCTTCCCCTGGCTGTGACCGAGTTGGACAGGACCCCAAGCAACACTTGCTTTGGGAGTGGGCAGCATCTCAGGAATCTTCCCTGCTGACTCAGAGGGTAAAGCGCCTGCCCGCAATGCGGGAGACCCAGGTTCGATCCCTGGACAGGAATCCACAGGAGAAGGAAATGGCAACCCGCTCCGTACCCTTGCCTGGAAAATCCCATGGACGGAGAAGGCTTCGGTCCATGGGGTCTCAGAGTCGGATACGACTGAGCGACTTCACTTTCACTTTTCAGCATCTGAGGAACCCCCATCAAGCCTTCTCCTCCAGCTTGTGTGGGAATAGGGTTGTGGGGACTGGCTCCCCTCGGCCTCGTAAGGAGGGTCGGGAGAAGAGCGTGTGGGCCTCAAAAATCGTTTCCTGCCCCCAGACTCGGAGGCCCCGAGGGCCCGCGGAGCTGGGAGCCGCGTCCCTGGAGCCCGCGCTCGCTGTGTGCGGGGCCCCGGGGCGGAGGGCGCGGAGGCAGGCGTGGGCCGGGCCGGGCTGGGCTGGGCGGGCGAAGGCAGCGATCGCAGTGCAGCGGAGCCCGCGCCCGGCCGGCCGGCCGGCAGCTCAGAGCAGGCAGGCGGCAGGCAGCGGCGGCGGCCGGGCAGTGGGCAGGAGGAAGGTCCGGCCGAGGAGGGAGGCGCTAGTCCCCGCATGTCCTAACGACGCACCGGCTTCACCCGCCGGGCGCCCGAGAGGCTACTTCTTTTTGGGGAAGAAGCTGAACCTCTTCTCCTTGTCCTTCTTGCCGAGGCTGGCATCGGGGCCGGTGATGGGGGGAAGGGGCAGGCTCTGTGCCTTGACGCGGATGCTCTGGGACTCGTTGATGGCCGTGCTCACGCCCTGCAGCCAGGATAGCATCTCCTCCTGTAGGGCGGGAGGGTCAGGATCCTCAAAGGACGGGCTGCCTCTAGGACAACCCCTTCTGATGGAGCCTTGAGGCCAAGGGCCACGAGTCCCTCCCAACTGCTCCTTGTTGGCAGAGATCAGGGCCAGGCGGCCCTGCACTTACCTCATCCTTGCCGTGGAAGAGCCACTCGCTGCCGTTGCTCAGCCTAGGAGGACAAAGGGTTTCCCCCGTGGCCACCTCTGGCTCTGACCCCCCAGCTCCCCGAGCTTTCCCATGACCAGGACCCTGTCAGGCAGCACAGAGCTTTCTGAGAGAGGCAGAAATCAGGATCACCAGCCTCTCTTATTTGAAAAATCTCTGAGGGGCACCTCAGGCCTGCAGCTGGTCACATACAGTGGGACCTTGACTGGCCACTTAGGCCAGATCGAGCCACCAGGGAAGGAGTGGTGAACAGGCAGGGCCTCACCTCAGCTTGAAGACATGCTTCTTCTTCTTGTAGTTGGCAGCAATCTCACAGATGGCATGTCTCAGGGTCAGGGGCTCCTCTCCATGGTAGGGCACCCCCAGGGCCAGATTCTTGGCATCCTTATAGAAGGCCAGCTCACTATTCCTGAGCACACAGTACAGGTTGTTCCAGGACCTGTGAAGGTACACACAGGCAGGTCACCTACAGTCCTCACTTGCATGCTCAGTTGCTCAGTCGTGTCTGATTCTTTGTGATCACATGAATGTTAGCCTGCCAGGCTCCTCTGCCCACAGGATTGTCCAGGCAAGAATACCAGAGGCTTTACCATTTTTCTTAACTACACCAATTTTACCGTGATCAAGAGTAATACATTTTACGGCTAAAAAAATTTCAATTAAGAATAATCTACATGTGGGATTTCCCTAGCAGCCCAGTGGTTAAAACTTAGCACTTTCAATGCAAGGGGTGCAGGTTCGATCCCTGGTGGGGGAACTAAGATCCCACATGCCACGTGGCATGGCCAAATAAAAAACAATCATCTGCATGTAATTCCACTACCAAAGTCTACTATTGTTAACATTTTATGTATTTCCTTCTGGTTTATTTTCTATTCACATATATAACTAAAATTGGATTATACTGTATATTCAATTTAATTTTGTACTTTTAAGTTTAACACTACGTCATGAGTATTTCCCCATCCTCAAATATTTGAATCCTCAAATATTTCTTGAAAATAATTTTAATAGCTATATTGTATCCTATCAAAAATAAAAATAATCCCTTTATTGGTAGACCTTTTAATACTGGAAAATGTATCCACAATTGAAATAGCAATATGATAAACATCCTTCTGGGGCTTCCCTGATGGCTCAGCAGTGAAGAATCTGCTTGCCAAAGAAGGAGATGCAGGTTCGATCCCTGGGTTGGGAAGATACTCTAGGGAAGGAAACGGCGACCCGCTCCAGTATTCTTGCCTGGGAAATACCAGTCTATTGGGGTCGCAAAAAGAGTCAGACACAACTCTAAGGAACAGCAGCAACAACACATCCTGATGCTTTAATCTTTGCCTATAACTCTGATCTTACCTTGAGATATATTTCTAGAATTGTTGAGTCTAAGACCAACTGTGTAAAGAACTTTTCAAAGCACTTTCATAGCCACCAGCATATCTGAGTCTCACTCGTGCTTGTGCTCATTCAGTCGTGTCACTCCTTGTGACCCCATGAACTATATAGCCCACCAGGCTCCTCTGTCCATGGGATTCTCCAGGCAAGAATACTGGAGTGGGTTTGAGTCTCACTACATCCCATGAGTCTCACTACAGAACTGTAACATGAACAGAGCAGAGTGTTGTTTTGGTGGTAGGAGTATTTTGTTTTATTGATGATAAATGCCTGGTATACTGTGCTAGCACTTTTTTAAAGGAACGTATTTGTGCAAATCAATGCTCAACTCAAATGGGAGGCTTGGTGAGGACAGCCAACACATGAGCTCATAAAGGAGTTCACCTGAGCTCCTTCTTTAACAAATACAGAGCACATTGCCCTTGGACAGTAAGGAGTGCTGAGAAACATGAAGCGTGTCTTCCTCCTCTTCCTCACCACCCCTCCCCCACTCCTGTTTGAGGGCAGAAAGGTGGGGAACTAGCAGGACACATAGGGAGGAAGGACTGGAAGGTCAAAGAGAGAACTTGACCTGTTCAAAGCTGGCTGCAGAGCCACTCCACAAAGCCCAGATTTCTGATAACAGCTCAGGGATCCTCTGCTCAGACTTGGCCCTCACCAACTTCTCTGAGCTGGTAGCCCAAGTAAGGCAGTTGCTAAGGAGGAGTAAAATCCTGCCTTGGACAAAGGACAACTTCTTTGAGATGGTTTCCCCCATCTGGAAAATGGAAACCTCAATATCACAGGGTGGTTGTGAAAACTTTGTCAGTCCTGACATAATGCCTGCCGCATAGTAGGTACTTTATAAATGCTAGTTTCCCCTCTCCAGCAGCCCCTCCATATAAAGCAATAAGCCTCTTCAGGGTGGTCGGGCCCCAAATTCATTTTTGGAATTTGAAATAGCTTTGGTGTGTCCTCCAGGCCAGGCTCTCTGTATGTTGCCAGCTGGCCCTGAGAATAGAGCTGGCTTCCACCTCTTGACGCTGCCCTGTTTCTCTGAGACCCTGGACTGCTGCCTGAAGGCAGCGGCTCCTAGAGACTCTGGGTCGTGGCATCCCCTGGGTAGACCACACTCAAGGGCACGACTGCCTCTGAATGAGTTCCTCAGGGTCATATCATTCCTAGGAGGGCCCTCCAGATGGCATTTAGGTCAGCTCTTTCTCCTTCCCTATTTTATGGCTGGGGAAACTGAGGCCCAGACTGGGTAAAAAGTGGGACTGGGTCAAGGACAGGCAGGTCTTGTTAGTGCCAAGACCTACCTGTTACCCTGCCCTGGCATAGTACCAGCTAGTGTTCTCCTGCTCTGCACCAGGCATGGCACCACATTTGAGAAGCAGGCTATCCCCACCATCCCCATGTTACAAGTGAGAGGCTGAGTAACTAGAATGAGGTCATAGGACTTGAACTCAGGCCCACAGCTGAAGACAGGCTTTCCCACCATGCCAAGTAGCCCCCCGGAGTTGGCCCAGAAGGCGCCCGGGAACTCTCAGACTAGAGGTGGAGGGCCGCCTCACCCACAGACTGCCCAGGTAGCTCTGCGCATCCTGTGGCCCCGCGGCCCCTCCCCGACACACCTGTTGGAGGCCTTCTTGTTGGGCCCCTCCAAGTCGTGCTTCCGGCCCAGGAAGCCCTCCATCTGCACGCTGTGCCCGCGGTCTCGCTGGGCCGGCAGCGTCGTAGGCTCGTCGCCCTCGCTCAGCGGTGTGTCCAGGACCTTGAAGAGGGGCTCTGTGGCGGGCCTCTCGTCTGTGCTGGATTTCTCCTCCTGCCCGTCCTCGTGGGGCCCTGGCGGGGGTGGCGGCTGCAGGTCCTGGGGCCACGGCCTCTCTTCTTCCCCCTGCTTCAGGGAATATGGGAGGAGCGCACCTTGCTGAGGGCCCAGACCCGGGCGGCCACTCACGGCAGAACAGGGGAGGTCAGCAGGCCTCACCCGAGTCTGGTTCCTCTCTCTTGTGCCCTCCCTGACCCACCCTGGCCCTTCCCCAACCCGCTGTGGGTGTCCACCTGGCCTGCTTCCCCAAACTCTTGCCCTCTCCAGCCTCAGTAGGAGCAGGTCATTAGAGTGAGCTGAAGGGGCTGGGCCAGGGGATTTCTGACCCTGCTTGTTGCCCGACTCCAGGTGCCCACCCTGGCTTCCTGTCAGAGGCTCCAACTCTGACTGAGTTAGACCTGGGCTCTGACAAGATTTCAAAGTCAGATTTCAAATGAAGAAAGGGCTCTGCTGCTGAGATAGAAGGAAAAAAAAACATTTGTACTAGGATGTTGAACGACTCCCAAGTATTTGTTGCTCAGTCGGGTCTGACTCTTTGCGACTGTAGCCTGCCAGGCTCCTCTGTCCGTGGAATTCTCTCAGGCAAGAATACTGAAGGAAAAGCCATTTCCTTCTCCAGGAGATCTTCCTAACCCATGGATCAAACCCGGGTCTCCCACATTGCAGGTAGATTCTTGCCATCTGAGCCACCAGGGAAATTGATGAGAACTTGTTACCTTCAACTTGTGTCTGGGCACCAGGCCCTAAGTCTCCAGGTTGCTGTTTTGTCACTAAGTCATGGCTGACTCTTGCGACCCCGTGGACTGCAGCCTGGACTGCAGCCCACCAGGCTCCTCTGTCCATGGGGTTTCCCAGGCAAGAATACTGGAGTGGGTTGCCATTTCTGTCTCCAGGGGATCTTCCCAACCCAGGGTTTGAACCCATGTCTCCTGCATTGGCAGGTGGGTTATTTTACACTGAGCCACCAGGGAAACCCAGAGCCTCTTAACTCATGGGGGGAATAACTGGTCCCACCCTCTTCTTTTGGTGGGGATTTGCTGGAGGAGGGCAGTGGTTCCTAACCCCGGCTGCCTTTTACAATCATCTCGAGAGCTTTAACAAAATATGCGCAGGACC
Organism: Budorcas taxicolor; assembly: GCF_023091745.1. Classification (NCBI taxonomy): domain Eukaryota; kingdom Metazoa; phylum Chordata; class Mammalia; order Artiodactyla; family Bovidae; genus Budorcas; species Budorcas taxicolor. The sequence continues at coordinate 75,103,429 of NC_068919.1, forward strand.
CATCCTCAGGATGCTGGGTTAACTAGCTTGGAGTGGGGTCTCCGCATTGGTGTTTCTTAATAAGCTTTCCATGCACTCAAGTGTGCTGATGGAGAATCACCACCTAAGGAGTCAATGCCCCAGGGAAAGGCTGTGGCTTTTGCCTCGTTACACCTCCCCATGGAAGGCGTAAAACTAAGATTATGGCATCTGGCCCCATCACTTCATGGCAAACAGATGGGGAAACAGTGACAGACTTTATTTTTTTAGGCTCCAAAATCACTGCAGATGGTGACTGCAGCTATGAAATTAAAAGACGCTTGCTCCTTGGAAGAAAAGCTATGACCAACCTAGATAGCATATTAAAAAGCAGAGACATTACTTTGCCAACAAATTTCTGTCTAGTCAAAGCTGTGGTTTTTCCAGTAGTCATGTATGGATGTGAGAGTTGGACCATAAAGAAAGCTGAGCACTGAAGAATTGATGCTTTTGAACCGCGGTGTTGGAGAAGACTCTTGAGAGTCCCTTGGACAGCAAGGAGATTCAACCAGTCCATCCTAAAGGAAATCAGTCCTGAATATTCATTGGAAGGACTGATGCTGAAGCTGAAACTCCAATACTTTGGCCACCTGATGCAAAGAACTAACTCATTTGAAAAGACCCTGATGCTGGGAAAGATTGAAGGTAGGAGGAGAAGGGGACGACAGAGGATGAGATGGCTGGATGGCATCACCGACTCAACGGACATGAGTTTGAGTAAACTCTGGGAGTTGGTGATGGACAGGGAGACCTGGTGTACTGCAGTCCATGGTGTTGCAGAGTCAGACATGAGTGAGGAACTGAACTGAACTGAACTGAATGGAAAGCAGGATGCTCCCAGCCCCCACCCAAGCCAAGTGAGAGGCCTCTAGTGGAGCCATGGGCCCTGTGTCAGGTGCCTACGAGAAGGGGACGCAGACTCTTGTCCCCTGGCTGGGTGCCTCCTTATGCAGAACCTTGCTGACCCACTTTTGTGCCACTGCAGCAGGAGCGAGAGAAGGACAGACTGAGAGAACAAGGGGCAGCCTGCTTTCGAGTGCAGCGCAAGAATGTCAGCTGGGACAGGAATGGGTGGGTCTCCTATGTGCCAAATAAGCACCCAGGAAGGCAGCCTAGCTGGAGACATCTGGCCAGAACTCTGCCTCAAAGGTCTGATTGCTGAGGACCTTAGAGCACCAGGTGGGAAGGGTCTTATAGTCCCCAAGCAGGTGGGGACCAAGGCCACTGAAAGCCCAGGAGGACCAGAGCCGCCTCAGGTGGTAAGGAGACACTGCCCTCTTTTCTACTTTCTGTCCCAGCTGAAAAATGGAGGCCCGGAGAGCGCTGGGGAGGAGCCAGGAAAGAGCAGACCCGGTGTTTCCCACTGTGGGTCCTTCAGACCTTGGATCAAATCCAAAAGAGAGAAATGGAGAACGAGAGGAGCTGGGTACCATTCTGGGCATCAGATCAAAGCTTCAAACTGAAAGAGACTCATTGGACTTTTTAACAGTAAAAAAATGATCAATGTCTGCCAGAGCTGGCACTAAGGAATGGGAAGTGGAGGTTCGGTGGAGATGTTTGACGGCAGTGGTTGGAAGAAAGGTAAAGTTGGTCATGTTTGTATCCCCTAAATGAGGACTAAACGACTTCCCTGGTGGCTCAGATGGTAAAGCGTCTGCCTACACTGTGGGAGACCCGGGTTCGATCCCTGTGTCGGGGAAGATCCTCTGGCGAAGGAAATGGCAACCCACTCCAGTACTCTTGCCTGGAAAATCCCATGGACAGAGGAGCCTGGTAGGCTACAGTCCATGGGGTTGCAAAGAGTCGGACATGATTGAGCGACTAAACTTTTTCTTTTTCTAAATTAGGACTAGTCAGCAAACTGATCTGGGGTTCCCTAAGATCCCATTTGAAGAAAGGAATAATATGGCTGGAAAAGGTTGAAAATCACTAGTCTAACACCTTCAATCTATGAGACAATCTGAGCTCAGAGGTTAAGTGACTTACCCAGGGTCATATAGCTTTCATTTCCAGTTAAGAAATGCACTGAAGAATTGGGCAGGCCTGACTTTTTATCACGCCCTTAAGGTTCTCATCTTTTCCTTGTCTTAGAACCTCTGGAGAGTTGTGGCTGGGCCACACCCATCGTTATGCATCTTGCATGTATGTTTTATATGTTTGAGTGTTGGCAATGAGCCAGAATTGACCACAAGGATCTGGAGGCCCTAAGGCCTTGCCTGGATCATCCTCTAGCAGGGAGGAAGGGCGGGAGTGGCAGGTTGAGTCTGGGAGCCTGGGTTCTGTGCACCCAGTCAAGCCAACCCTGTGACTCAGGCATAGAGGTTGGGGAGGTAGTGAAGCCTTTCAGCCTCTCTCTCCAGCTGGCCCCTCTGCTCCTCCTGGCAATGGGCCAGGCTGTCCGGGACTCACTGGAGGCTCATGGAAGATGCCCTGGCAGATGCTGGGAGGGAAACCCAGCAGAACCTCTCGGCCTTGTTCACCCCCTCACTCAGCCTCTGCCCTCCTGGGACTGGTTTTACTACAGGCCCGTGTGTCTACAGTCTCTTCGCATACTTTCATTTCCATGCTCCTTTCCTTTTGGGAACTCTCCTTCGAAAACACACATTTTTCCAGGACTGCCTCCTGACTTAATTTCACCTTCCATTTCCTCCTGATGGGTGCCTGATCCACATTCCCTGGCAGGGACAGTCAGAGACCATGGCCAGTGTGATCAAAAGTTAAGCAGCCAGGTCATGGGTGGGCTTTGGAAAATAGGGGTTTTCCGATGTATGCAAAGATTTCTTCTGTTCCCTTGACTGTTCACATGGAGACAATTTAAAACACATCCTCATCCCTTTATCCTGAAGGCTAAGGCCTGAGGAGGAGAGAGCCAAGAATGAGGGCGGGAGGCAGAGGGGTCTGGTGGCAGCTGCTCCTTTCAGACCCAGGGCTTCTCTCCCTCCTGGGCTGGGGGAAGGGACACAGGAGAAAGACAGAGGCATGGCTTGGGCAAAAGGGTCCTCCTTTTATAGTCTCCAGGGGTAAATATGTTCTGTGCCAGCTTCTAAAAGAGCAGGGCAGGCACTTCTGTTGTTCCAGGAACCATGTTGCGCTCTGATACAGATTCTGCAGGCAGAGGGATCAGTGGACAGCAGACACCAGGAGGGGGTTGGCTATCTGTGTGCTGTAGGGACAGGCAGGCTCTATTCAAAGGCCCTGGATAGCTGAGATGATCTGACTCCCTTCTGTCCTCCGTGATACGTGGCAGAAGGCAGGTGTGCAGCTCTGGCCCTTCGGTCAGCAGGAGGATGCATAGATTCCACCTGAGGGGTAGCCCAGCCTAGAGCCCTTGCCCAGAGGAGCTGGGGGACATTCTGAAAAAAGGAGGATCCAGCCATTTGGGAGAAACTCTGGGTATCGGGTCGGGATGGATTGAGAGTTCAGACCATGAGTTGGAGTAAGAGCAGGAGAGAGAAGGGCCCGAGATGGTGCCTGGAATAAGCCTGGAGCTTCTGTTCTCTGGTTTGGGTGGGTGCGTGGGGCACATCTGAGTTGGGTGGGTAGGGCTCATCTGAGCTAGGTGTGTGTGCTGGCTGCTGGGATCAATGCATCAGAGGAGGGTAGGGGACAGGCAGCATTGGCTGCTGGGGGATCATCAGGGGAGGAAAGAGCACAACAGGAGAGCCTTTTAGGACCTCACAGGACTGTAATCAGACAAGGAGAGGCCTGAGCTCCTGACAGGCAGGGCGTGGCCACCTCAGAGTCTTTGCAGAGTCTTGTACGCTTGACTTTGTAGGGTCCTGCCTTGTTAGGAAGCTGACTTGGGCGGGGGAAAGCAGGCAGATGTCTCCTCCCGAGGACTTTCAAGAAGGTGAAAGGAAGGGGGACAGGATGGGTCCATTTCTTACCCAGAATAAAGGGGTTGCAGGTGTAGTTCCAGACCCAGCCAGCAGGTGGCATAAGGGGCCCGCACACAGACAACCAAGTCTCCAGCCAGGGAGAAAAACCACCTGGGGTGTGACCACAGGGTCTCTGAGACGTTCTAGAAGATGCTCAGTGATCCCAGATATATGGACAAGCAAGGAAACGCATGTGAACTTCTCTCTGAAGGAAACGGTGGTAAATGAGAAACGGGGTACAGGGATGCACCCCAAAGACTATTCAACCTTGGCTGTGAGAGGTCTTGCCCACCTACTTCACAGCAAGAACTGAGCCTCGAGCGTGTGTAGGGGGTCTCCAGGGAGGGGCGCTGCAGGAAGGCTGGTTTGGGAGGGTTTTGGCAACGAATGTTAGAACACTTATGGGGGACGTTTAGAAGCTGAAGGACTGTGGTGAGAGATGGAGGAAAGAATGGAGGGAGAATGAAGACCGTCGCCTGCTAGGCATTCTACCTGCATTCTCTATTCCTGTCCTCACACCCTTTCTGAGAGGTGGGCGCCACTATGCCTGTTTCATAGACGAGGGAAACTGAGGGTCAGGGAGAATGAGTAACGAGCCCAGAGTCACACAGCTACTGAGTGAAAGTTGAGGATGCAGTGGTCTGGTCCCAAACCCTGAGCTCTTCCCACTAAATCCTGCTGCAAGAGACGGGGTGGCACTACTGCTCAGGTAAAAGGGGCTATCCAGTGGGGCTCATGGTCTGAGCTTACAGAAGGAGGGGAGTCTGGCTTACAGAAGATGCGTGGCTGACAGGCTGAGGCAGCGGGACTGTGTCACAGCCATCAAAAAGGGCCAGAAGAGGGGCTGGGGGCCACACAAGACCTAGGGTTGAGTGCCTTAGGCAACCAAATAGCCCCGCGAGACGATAGAGAGGGGAAGTTGGCCACTTCTGCAGCCGAGAACTTCTTCCTTCCCTAAATGTCTGTGGTCTGGGCTTTCATTGTCTGGGTGAGAAGGCTCTCAGCAGGCGGGCTGGGAAGGCTGTTCAAAAGACACTTGTTTGCAAGAGAAGAGTTGAGAGATGGGAACAGAGGGTGAGCAGAGACAAATGCCGGAAGAGAGGACAGAGGGAAATGCGTGGGAAGAGCTGAGGCCGGCCAGGTGGGGAGTCCTCCAGGTTGGGGGCTGAGGGGAGAAGCTCTCATGAGGATTGGGAAAGGCAGCAGGGTGGCTCAGCCCTGTGCCCCGGGGGCCAACTGTTAGAATTCTTCTGGAGGATGTTTAAGAGATGAATGAGATGGTTGTATGGCATCACCGCCTCGATGGACATGGGTTTGAGTGAACTCCGGGAGTTGGTGATGGACAGGGAGGCCTGGTGTGCTGCAGTCCATGGGGTCACAAAGAGTCGGACACGACTGAGCGACTGAACTGAACTGAGAGATGAAGGACTGTGGTGAGAGTCCAGTCACTGGAAACCAGGGAAGACAAGGGAGGGATGCAGAGCAGAGGGCCACCCGGTGAAGTGAGGGGGAGGGAGGGGAGTGTGCAGGGTCCCCTTGGACAGGGAAGGTCTCCCCCATGACCATCCCGGGGGAGAGAATGAGGCTTCCTCAGGGGCTCTCTTCGCCATTTCTATGACCAGTGTGGGCTCTTCAGGTCCCTGCCGTGAGGAACTGGAAGCTGCTTGATGTCTCTGAGCTAGGCACTCAGACCAAAAGGAAGACACTGACTCCCCCATCTGGATCTGACACCCAGCAGTCAAGCTGGCAACTTCCAACCCCATTTCTGAGATGCCTTCAGTGTTGACTGAGTCCCATGCTGGGTCTATCGGGATCTGGGATGCTCAGAAACATGGACTGGCAGACAAACCTGGCAAACCAACCTAGGTTGGTTGCCTTTGAGCAACAGGATGGGAAGGTCACGCCCAACCTCAGCATAGAGTGGGGTACACCCAGCCTCGTACAGATGTCCAGAAAGAGCCTAGAGCCAGTTTCCCCAGAGTGCCAGGGCGTGGTGACAGGCTGTAGGCAGACACAGCCCTGCCACGCTGATTCAGGCATTCTGGGGAGACAGACACACCCCGGTTCGTGGGAAAACTGATGTTCTTTCCTGACCGGGTCTGCTCATTATGGACAAACACTCCATTTGCCTTCACTGTAAAAACACCTGAACCAGCAGCTCAGTTCAGCCTCAGAGTGGGAGGGAGAAACGATCTGGTAGAAAGGATGGAGAGAGCTTGCTCAGGCAAGAAGAAACACAGCTGCTGTGTCCACACCCACATCCCTTCCCTCTAAGGACGTCAGAGTCTGGCCTCTGGCAGCTGATTAAAGCTCTAGGCTGCCTGCTGCGGAGGCTGGTGCTGGGGGCTGGGGGTGGGGGGTGCGGTGGGTGGGTATTCCTAAGGAGCAGCTGGAGCCACCAGGCACTGGCTGAAAGGTGAGCTGCTGCAATCCAGTGCCCACTCAGTCCTGGGACACTATCCCTCATGTTCGAAAGTGCTGGTAAGTTGCCTGAAGCCACATCAACCTCCAAGGCTCTGGAAGGGAGAGACAAGGGACCTGGGGGTCTGGACTCTCCTATTCATCCCAGATGAGTTGGCGAGTCTTCCCTCAGGGAAGCCAGCTGCAGGCAGTCTTGGAAGGTCATGGGGAAGAGTGACGTCTGTGAGCTGCGCTTGGCTAAGAGAGTTTTTCCCTGACAACCTGATGAAGGCCTGATAATGAAACGCATCCAGGCAGCTGCTTTTTGGAGCAGCCTGGCCCCAGAGTCCCTGCACCACAGAGGAATCCATCCTTGAGGCTCAGAGCGAGACAGGGCACATTTGCCCCAAAACAGTGAACCCCGAAGGCAGATTCTTTCTTGCTGCGGCAGCCCACTAGAAGCACCAACGCTTTTCAGGGTTCTCGCTCATCATTACAGCAGCTCCACTGAGAGAGTTCCTAGAGCAGGCACAGGGCACAGAAAGCCCCCGGGGCTGTGGGCTGGGGGCCCCCAAGCCCGGGTTGTCTCGGATCCTCTACAATACCATTTCTTCTCCATAAATCAACCTCCGCATCTCACCACAAATGTTACACTGAGGATTCCAAGGCAGCCAGAGCCAAGGAGATGAGGATGCTTAGCAGGACCTCAAAGCCCTCCCCAGAGCTGCCCCAGGATGAAGGGGAGACACATAATGTGGAAGGTGTGGTGGGAGGAGGCTCAGCCTGCTGCCAGACCCCCTCTGCTACCCCAGGGCCACCTTCAGGGTAGGCCTTCAGGCCACCTCCTGGCCTTGGCAGGAGCAGAGGTTCAACCCTGCCTTCCTGTCTTCCCCAGGCAACCAAGGAAAACACCCTAGCCCTTTGCCATCTCTTCCCATCTCCAGCCTCACACCAGCTGGCACCTGACCACTGAACCAGGTTCCTCAGAGCTGAGAACACCACAAAAGTGGGGAAACCCTTCTCTCCCAACCCTCCCTTTATTTAGGTACATGGTTCACATACAGGAACGTTCTGGACTTTCTGTAATCCTGCAGAGAGAGCTCTATAAAGGACAAGGAGACCCAGGAGGATTAGGAGGTTTGTCTAAAATCTCTCAGGATATTTCTACAATGAAGGACAAGAACCCAACATCCAGACTTTCAAAATTTCACTCCAGGAATTTTGCCATTTGTGAAAACTTGTTTCTTCTTGATCTCACGCACTCCTGCATACTTACCTGTAGAATGGATTTTATTTTTTTTTAATCAGAACATGCTCTAACATGGAAAGCTAGGAGGTGATGGAGGCAATGGATTGTACAATAATGATATGCTTGAGGAAAAAACCGAATGCGTGGAACAGTGCTCCAGCCCCCGCCTGTGCGTATGTGTGTGTGCACACACCCAGGAAAGGAGGAGCAGGCAGGGCTGGTACGGTGGTCACCGTGGGCTGCGCAGTGGTCTGAACAGGGGTTCAGGTGCCTGGTCTGCTCCCCCAAGCAGGAAGCCAGCATGCACTAGTGATGGGTCTCACAGGGAGCCACAGTGCACACATCTATCGCACGGGACACCGACACCAGACCACACACAGCAGGGATCTGTCCCACGGGGCACCAACACCGGACCACAGACACAGAACAGCGTGAGAGCCAGGCCTAGCCCGAGAGAAGGCTCAGCAGAACTTCCTGCAGCCAGCCTTCCTGGGAGAGGCCTGTAGCTTCTGGAAAGGTTTTCCAACCTGCATGGGACTCTTTCTCCACTCTTCTCATATCGAAGAACAAGGGGGTATCCCACTTTCCCCCTTGGAGTTCCGTGGATCCTCATGGAAACTCAACAAAGGGCTCAGAAAGGAGAAGCAGCAGGAAATCTGTTTGCATGAGGCCTTGGGCCTGGTGTTCATTTGATTCGCCATCTGGTCTCTTCCTGGTACCGTGCACAGGCCACTTGCCCCATCTGGCAGGGTGGCTGGCTCTCTGGGAAGGGTCTCAAGTGTGGGCTCACTCCTCCTTCTAGAGAGACTCTCAGGTCCAAGCAGGTTTTATTCCCCCCAGATCCAGCAGCATTCAGGTGTTGGATGGAGGTGGCTCTGATGCACATGTAATTACATTTGCACAGACGTACACGACACAGACAATGGATGGATCGCTCAGGCGGTCACAAAGGAACCCACAGACCTGTGACACCACCACACGCAGACACACAGGGATACACAGCTGAAGCGCAGGTGGCAGGAACAGTCACAGCCCCAGTGTCCGCAGTCCGTGCCAGCCCCCACCAGAGTTCTCTCTCCTTCCAGGGGGGCTGTCTCTGGGAAAGGAGGGGCCAGGGCGAAGTTCACCGGAGACCCCCCCACTGCCACAATGGGATCTTCAGAGGGAACTCCTAGGAGAGACCCTCCAGTGGGAGCTCAGGAGTGCCCTCTGCTGGACATGACGTGCTGGCGCCCCTCAGAAAGGGAGGCCTCTGGTGGGGCTGGAGGCAGCTCAGAATGTGTGTCTGCGTCGTTGTGTGTGTCGTGTGTGTGTGTGTGTGTGTGTCTCAAAAGTGTGGGAAGGGCCGAAATCTAGATCTGACAGGGATTCTGCGCAGGAAATGCATTTTTCTGGGGTTGGTGTCGTACCAGAAATTTCCACCAAGAACTACTAAGGGTTCAGGCAAGCTCAACTGGGTACCTGCACAGGCGGTGGACATGCAGCAGCAAAGCCGTGCAAGGCACATGCTGGGTTCTTGCTTTCTTCTCAGTCAGCGGCTCCCAGGACATTTCCCCAAAACCGGGGTCAGAGCCTCCCAGACTTCCTGCATAGACTCCCCGAGTCCTTTCAGCTAAAGGTTCTATGCCAGGCAAGGCCCTGAAGACATCTGGGCCTTGGGTACCCCCTCCTCTCCATCCTCCCTTCTACAAGTTGGAGACCTCTGAGGCAGAATCTCTGGGGCTCTCTTTTCCTCCCAAAGGGCTTCCTCAAGTCTATTCTTGCCTCAGAATCATCTCTGTCTCCAGCTCACTGACCCACAGGCATCAGGCCAGGAAGGTGCAAAATGGGAAAGGGCCTCTGTTTCAGTGGAAGGAGTCTACTCGAGGGTGAACGTGTCCACTTCACTCCCCTAAATGCCACGGTTGGGGCAGAGAAACCACACGGCCTATTTGTGAGTATGTGTGGATGTGTGCGTGTGCAGGGGGTACTGAGTTAGGGACAATGTTGGAGGGAAAGGACAGTGTTTAAAAGGGGATCATTCCTGCTGTATAAACTGTTCCCCCTGATGGAGATGGGGATGTGTTTATATAACAAAATTTATTAGACCACATAAAACCAAACTAAGAGAGTCGTGTCAGTGGGCTGGCATGTCAGTTTCCTCTTGATTGAGGGGAGGAGGGGAATTATTCTAGAAAATAAGCTAAGTAAATAAGGAAGAGTGGTGGAAGGATTCTGGGGAGGTGGGGGTGTACCCATCCTGGCCTTCTGCCCCTGCAGAGCCTAGTCGGGACGATGGGTCTCTGGCAGCAATGAATCCCAGGAACTGGACAATTGGGACAGGGAACTGACCGGGGACGTTCTCTCAGTGGTGGCTCGGTGGGGACCTCGGGGAGCCTCCCCCGCTGTCTCGCCTTCCTCCTCTTGAAGCCTACGGAAAACAATGTCCCACTTCAGAAATGAGCACCTCTTGGAGGCCGTGGCCCATCTCCAAGGCCTGGCTTCCCACCTCCTCCCCCCAAAACACAAGTCAAGTCTGCAGCCCGGCAGACCCTCCACAGTCTGCAAAGTGAAGGCAGATGCTTCAGAAAAGGCTGGTTCCAGGCAGCCCGGCCTCCGAGACACGTGTTCAGCTGGTTCCCAGAATAGGGGGTGACGGCGCAGCAGCCATGGCCTGCCCCCCATCCTTCCCCCATGAGGACTCCAGGACACCCAGGACTGGGGGGAAATGAAGTCTCTTTTCTGCCTTTAAGCTCCAGACACTCTGGATTTCTCTGACTAGTGGCCCAGGTGTGAGAGGTCACATATGGTGTGTCAAAACATCAGGGGGCCTGTTTTGAGTATAAGCATCGTCCTCCCCCTCCCCCCCCCCTCAGCAGAGTGCTCCAGTCAGTCCTCCCCACACTCACCCAGGCTCCTCCTCAGTTCTCTCTGGGGTCTGGCGCTCTTTGAGCTCAAGCTAGGAAAGGGAAAGGCCAAGGAGTCAGAGCAGCCACGAGGGGAGCCTGCTCTGAGACAGCTTTCCCCAAAAGAGGCTGCCTGTACCCAACATATCTGATGCTCGTTCCTTCTGGAATCAGCCCCTCTTGTCTCTTGCCTTCAAAAGTCCATCCTTCCTCCCACTCCTGTTTCCTTCCTGCTCTCCCCACTTGCTCAGCCTTTTACACTGCCCACAGGTCCCCCAAAACTGCCTAAGAGCTCTTGACTGGAGGGACCCCCAAGGCTGTCCACTGCTCTGGGCCACCCTTCGCCAGCTCACCGTGGTGGGCTTTTCTAGGGCAGCAAAGCGCTCTTCCCAGCTGGCCGCAGATTTCTCAAAAGCCTCGTGCCTCTTGAGGAGCTTTTCTACACCGTCCACCGTGTGTCCATAGTCCCGGCTGGCCAGGTAGGGTTCCTGGGCGATCAGCCATGCTTCGGCCACGGAGGCATCCCGGAAGAACTGGCACACTTCCAGCACTGCCGAGACAACAAGGCTCGGGGTCTGTGAGCGCCCCCCTGGACCTAGGTGGTCTGGGGAGGTCCACTCACAGACAGACGTGCAGTCGGCGGGCGGGCGGACCGGGCTGTCTTCCCAGGCTGTCTTCCCAGTCTGTCTTGCTCACTCACAGACGTGCACAAGCAGCCATGGGAGAGTCCAGGTCTTTGTGCAGCCTCTACCCAAGTGGTGGGCTCTCCCCACCCCTCCAGTCTCCAGCCGCGGAGGACAGAGCCCCTTCTGGGCAGCACACACCACAGGTCAAACACCTGGGATGCACTAGAGCCTTACCCTGACCCCTGGAGAGGCCACAGCTCTACGGGAACGCCAGCCCGGCAGGAGGCGGGGGCGGGGGCAGAGGGTAGACAGGGAGTGGGTGTGCTGGCTGTCAGAGGTGGGTTTCCAGCAGCGTGTCTGCTGGGTCTTCTCCGTGAACCTCCTCCCCCCCAACCCCCGAGGCTCCTGGCCCTGAGTTCTGCTGATGAGTGGTGCTGTGTGTGTTGGGGGGCTCGTCTCCTCCACTGCCTTGTGACATCACCCCTCCCCGCACCCGCCCCTACCCCTCCCCGATTGCCTGGCTCCCAGGCTTCACTCACACATGCGGAGCCGCTCCCAGCGGGCCTCCCACTTCTCCTTCATCTCCTCCCTCCTGGACACCACCTGCTCCCGCTTCTCCCTGATCTGCGGGAAGAAAGCGAAGGCAGCTCAGGCTTTGGTAACTCTTCCCCCCGCTGTGGGAGGCAGTGTGTGGAAGGGCCCTGCAAAGCCGGCTGGCCTTGGTCACAGGGTAAGGCTTTAGTGCATCCCAGGGCATCAAGTCTTGGCCCTGCCAGCTGAGCAGTCTTGGCCAGGTTACTTAACCTCTCTGGGGTTAAATATGCCTCACCCAGGAAGCAGGGGTCGCCAAGCCCAAAGCACACACACGAGGGTTTAGGAGGGTTATGAGCCCATTCGCCCTTTGAAGTGGCCAGCTCCTTGAAGGGGTTTGGTGAAGCTGTAAATCCCTGGGCCAGCACAGAGCCCCAGTGCTCCTGGGATGAAAGAAAGATGAGCCTCCAGGGCCCGCAGGCTCCCTCCCAGGAAGCTGTCTGGCCCGGCAGGAGTGGAGGCGAGAACAGGATAGCACGCGTGTCCGTCCCGCCCGCCCACCTCGTCCAAGGCCTGGTGCTGCCTCTGCAGGAGGGACTCGCCGAGCTCCAGGCAGGTGCTGAAGTTCTTGCTGCGAGTCTCTATCTCTGCCCGGATGCCCTGGTGATACTTCATGAGGAGTTCCACCGAGGAGACGTCCCTGGGGGGCAGGGTTGGGAGTTTGGTGAAAAGGGAGACTCAGGGTGACTCTGGCCCACTTGACATCAAGTTCCAATCAGAGGGGGGCCCCCCATCTGCCTGGGAGTCTGACCCCACTCCATCCTCTCTCTCTGGACAGCCAGGAAGTCCTGCCAGCTGCCTGGTCCAGCAGGAACACTGATGCCCTAGTGGCCTCCCTCGGCCAGTGGTCAGGACACGGCAGGGGGGCAGCAGCCACACACACACACACACTCACACACACTCACACTCACACACTCACACTCACACACACACACACACACAAACACACACACTCACTCACACACACACAGAGGAATGTCACATTTGGCAATAAAGAGGAATGAAGTGCTGATTTATGCCAAGTAGATGAACCTTGGAAAGACTGTGGACAGTGAAAGAAGCCAGTCCCAGAGGACCACACATTCTGTGATCCCACCCATGTGAAAAGTCTACAATAGGTAAATTTAGATATACAAAACTGATTAGAGGTTGCCAAGGGCTGCAAAGAGATAGGAGTGGGGTGATGACTGCTAAGGGGTATTGGGCTTCTTTCTGAGGTGATGAAAATTGGGGTGATGGTTGTCCAACTGTGACTATGCAAAGCAAACACTGAATGGCACCCTCTAAACGGCTGAAGGGCGTGGTATGTGAATTATAAGCTCAGTCAAGACGTTAAAAATAAAAATTTGACCACCAGGACAGGCGCCCCAGAGGCAGAGGGCCAGAGATGGGCACAAAGTGTGTAGTGAGTTCTGATCCTGGCCAACTGCCCACATACCTGTCTCTATCTCTCATAGGCAATGAGCTCCTTTCCCAGGTTTTAGGGAAAAGGTCCCCAAAAGCCCGTGCTAGGGGGAGAGGGACCACTTCTGGACCTGCCCAGCTTTTGATGTATAAACTATTTATTTTCACTGACAACTGTGGCCACTTGTGTCCCACGACGGAATCTGAATGACAGATGTGTTTCTCAGCACTCAGGATTCTTTACTCCGCAATGGTCGTCATCCCAGTAGCAGCTGAGCCACTAAGATGCTGCCTGGACCCAGCCTCAGGTGCCCCTTGGGGATTCCTGTGTGCCCACAGTCCGGGAGACCCCTCCAGGACGGGCTGGCATCCCGGCCCGCCAGCCTCTGGGACAAAGTGGGCCGGGGGTGGGGATGCTGCTCTCACCTGGGCTTCTCCTGGGTCTCGATCTGCCGGACGATGCTCTCCATCCAGGAGAGGAGGTCTCGGGCCATGCTGAAGAAGCGGAATTTGTCTGCCGTGTCCACCAGCTGGGTGCGGCGCCCGGCACAGGCATCGAGCAGCGCCTGCCACGCGGCAGACACTTCCTGCTCGTTGTTCTGGATGATGTCTGCCTTCTCCCCAGCGTATGCCGTCTGCAGGCGGGCGGCCACATCCTGGAACTGCTGTACCTGTGATGGGGCAAAACTGACTGTTGTTCCCCGGGCTGACATGTCTTGGGCCTAGGATGGATGAGAGTGTCTGCTTCCTCTGGGTCTCCCTCTTGAGGATGGTGCTGGAGAGAAGGCTCCCTGCTTTGGCACCTCTGCTGACCCAAAGCGCCCCTTGAGTTCTGATGAGGATTTGGGAGTAAGAGGGGCTCTGTGCCCTTTGATGTGTGATTATGAGAGTAATTATATACCGGGCATCGCTCTAAGCACTTTTTATGACTCTCTCTGTTTTTATAACAATCTCATCAAAGAGGTACTATTGTTATCCCTGTTTCTGAAACAAGGAAACTGAGCCGCAGGGAGGCTCGTGACTGGCCCGAGGTCACTCATGCTCGGAGAGGGCACAGCTGGGACTGGAAGCATCTCTCGACTCCCTGTTCCAGATCCTTCTTGTGATGCCATCCCCTGTTTGAGGCCGGCCCCAGGGCAGTGAAGCCTCATTCCCGAGGCCCTGGTGGGGCTGTACCCGCCTCAAGGGCTCTGGCATCCCCAAGGCACCTCCAGCTGGAGGACAAATCCCTAGGCTGTCCCCTTCTTGGTGACCCAGGGGCCCCACCTATTAATACTTTGGTGTTTTTTCCTGAAATCCCACTGCGTCAGTGCAAGACTGCAAGTGAGCCCAGCTCTCCCTGTTCCTCTGGAAGCCCAGTGAGCACCCCCAAAGTGAGCGAGCCCCCCGCCCACCTCAACCTTTTCACCACTTTGGACTCTGCAGAACCTTATGGGCCTATAGAGTGCCTTAGGGGGCACCCCATGATGGGAGTGGGGAGTCTAGGCTGATCTTGGGCCCCCCTCCAGCTCCCACTTGGAAAGGCTGAACAGCCCCATGGCTAAGTGTTCAAAGTCTACAGCCAGACTGCCAGGATCTGAATCCTGGCTCCACTGCTTAGCTGCATGTTTCCAGGCAACTTAATTACCTTTCTATGCCTTGCTTTCCTCATCTGGAAAAGGCAGAAGCCATTACTCCCTTCCTCAGAGTGTGGCTGAGTGTATTGCTTAGAACAGTACCTGGTGCTAGGAAAGCGCTATGTGTAGACTCACTAATGATTCTGTAACACTCTGACAACCAGATAAACTGCATTTTAAGGTACTTTGCATTGGGTTTTGGGAAAGGCTCTGTTTAAAGTGAAAGTGTTAGCCGCTCAGTCATGTCCGACTCATTGTCGAGTCATGTCAGGCTCTCTGTCCATGGGATTCTCCAGGCAAGAATACTGGTGTGGGTAGCCATTCCCTTCTCTAGGAGATCTTCCTGACCCAGGGATCAAGCCCAGGTCTCCCACATTGCAGGCAGACTCTTCACCGTCTGAGCCACCGGGGAACTAGTTCTAAAGCTAAAGAACATTTGAAAGCCTCTGCTCCCTGCCTTCCTGCCTGGAGCTGTTGCCTCTCTAGGGAGTGCCTGTTCCAGAGATTTCCTCTCTAGAAGCCAGGAGAGGACCTGACACAACAGGGCCCCAGGGATGCTAGTCAGGGGCGAGGTGGAGGGACAGCTGGGGACCAGAGGCACCTGCTCCCCCAGCAGGTGGAGCTCCCGCTCAAAGGCAGTGTGCGTGCGGTGGAAGGACTCCGCGGTGCTGGCGTCCAGCCCCACATCCTCGGGCAGCTCGCGGTGCTTCTCGCCAATGAGGCCCAGGATCTCGGAACCGGTGTAGAAGTAGCGCTGCAGGTCATAGGAGGCGGCCAGCAACTGCATGCGCGTGTCGATGAGCTCTAGCAGGTCCGCCCACATCTCGTTCAGCCCGTCCTTCCACTCGGCGATGGTGGCTGCCTCGGAGTGGCCCGCGTCGATGAGCCTCTCAATGACGGCATTCACGTTGTCCACCCGCTCCTGCCCAATCGCCCCAGTCTCCCGGGCAAAGTCCCGGAACTTGTCCCGGAGCACCTGGACAAGGGTAGATGGAAACGCGGTTATCGGTTATCAGGGCTCGGGCTTCAGTGGTGTCATCACACAGACTCCCAGTGGTGCCTGCCACCACCTGGAGCTGGGCTCTGACACCTTCCCCAGGGTGCCTGAGCTCACACGGGGGAGCCCTCGTCACTGCGGCACATGGCACTGGGCAGGCGAGTGTGTGTGAGTGTGGAGGGGGAGAGACAGCTCCCAGGTCTGCTGCATTAGAGGGAGACAAAGCAAGCAGGGGCCGTGGATACTCACAGTCACGTGGTCAAAGTCTTGCCCCATTTCCGAGGAGGAGGCCACCGTGTCCTTCTCTGCGATCCACTGCTCCAGGTCATCCACCTCCCTCTTGAGCTGGAACAGGTGGTACATGTTCTCCAGCTTCCGCCTGCGCTCCTCCGCCATGTCCTTCAGCCCTGCATACTGCTTGTCCACCTGCCCCTGAAGTCTGATGATCTGTTCTCTGGGATTCAAAGCAAGAAAAGTCCTCAGAGGGGGCGGCCGAGAACCCAGGGCAGCCAGCTTCAAGGAGCTCACCTCCTCCTTCCCAGCCCTGAGGCCTGGATGCGTGGGGGAGCACAGCTTTGAAGATATGGCAGTGACTTTTCACAGGGAAGAGCTGGGAGAAAAGGAACCATCCCTTAGACCATGATGCTTCGGGGGATGATGAAATGTGTCCCCTGCCAGGAGCTGCCTCCTGTCCCTGCCCCTGACTCTGAGAAGCTCAGAGAGACTGGTCTGGATGGAGAATTCTTTCACTATTCTTCCAAGGGGGCTGGCAGGGCAGTGGGCAGTCTGAGCCTGGCTCCACCAGCAACAGGCCTGCTTGGATCCTCAGGGAGGGATGTGCAGTACCAGGGGCTCTTCAGTCTCTGGGGGTCCTGAAGTGGCTGCTGTGGGTGCCCTGAGGATAGGGCCATGCCTGGGGGCAGCCTGAGGTGCCTGACCCAGTGGGCTCCACTGATGCTGCACCCACACCACTCAACAGTTTAGACGGCATATGATGATTTTGCAGAGACACTGCGAGATCCTGACCTACCTTCTGGACCACACACAAAAAGCAAAGTTAGACTAGGCTAAAAGATGCTGAAGACTAACTCCCCCAAAGACGGGAGCTCTCAGTTCACCACGCAGGCAGTTTTGCTACTCTGTTCCCTAGTCTCTTTGCCAACCAGGCCTCCTTCCATCAGCCCTGTTTGAAGTCACACTAAACCAGGACACAACAGGGAACTGGGGCCAACCAGCAGTCCAGAAGGTAGCCTTCTCAAACCCATAGACTTGGGGAAAACCATTCCTGTTTTCCCCTTGGACCTGAAGGGATCCTGCTTGGCAGGGGCAGGGGGCGTGCCCAGGAGCTGGCCAGGTCGCCTCCGGAGGCACACGCACCCTTCGGGGTGGCCTGCGGATAGCAGGCCCTGGGCCCGGCCGGCCAGCTGCTTGATGTTCCTCCCATATTCCTCCACTGCCCGCTGCTGCCGCAAGTGCCGCTTCAGCATCACGATGGCACTCTCTTCATCCTGCAAGGAAGCGGATTGTCAGGGCACGAGCTCATCTCACCTGGGTGAGATGAGCCAGGATGGGCCAGGAGGTGCAGGAGGGCCAGGCTTGCGGGACACCCCAGGAGCACCACGCGTGGCCTCTTCCTGCTACTCCCGGTGCCTGGCAATGCCCGCATCCCACCTTCCTCTCGACGCCCTCAATTCTTACCTGACATCCACCCTCCCAGGCCCCGGTCCAACCTCTCTCCTCATGAAAACTTCCTGTATCACCCCAGCTTTTAGAGATCCCCTAACCTCACCTCTCACACCCTCCCACCACAGTACATCTGCACAGAACCCCTGACACACAAAAAAATGTGAAGAATTCTTGGGTTAGAGCAAATCTAACTAGAAAGCTGAGCACAGAAGAATTGATGCTTTTGAACTGTGGTGTTGGAGAAGACTCTTGAGAGTCCCTTGGACTACAAGGAGATCCAACCAGTCCATCCTAAAGGAGATCAGTCCTGGGTGTTCATTGGAGGGACTGATGTTGAAGCTGAAACTCCAATACTTTGGCCACCTGGTGCGGAGTGCTGACTCATTTGAAAAGACCCTGATGCTGGGAAGGATTGAGGGCAGGAGGAGAAGGGGATGACAGAGAATGAGATGGTTGGATGGCATCAACGACTCAATGGACATGAGTTTTGGTGGACTCTGGGAGTCGGTGATGGACAGGGAGACTCGGTATACTGAGGTTCATGGGGTCGCAGAGTTGGACACGACTGAGCGACTGAACTGAACTGAATTGGCAAACAGGGCACCCAGCTGGAGTACATGCATCATATGTTCTCAAGAGGGGCATCCTGAAGGCACCTGGACCCCTGCCTGCTGCCCTCAGTTCTCACACACCTGGCCTTCCAGGTGCCCCCCTGATAGCCCACCTCCCCCCTGGCTCTTCTTCTCAGCTGGTTTTGGCTCCCAACCCTGGACCCTGCCCGAGCTGACCTGGGGGTTCTCATCAGAGAAGACGTAGAACTCCTGCTCGCCGATCCAGGCCTCAGCCTCGCCCGCATCCAGGTAGTACTGCTGGGCCTCGCTGGCCTCTTGCAGGTGCTTCAGCCGGGTGGCCGCTGCCTCCCGCAGTGTGTCCCATGAGCCTTGCAGCTGCCCCAGGCGCTCCTCTACGTCCTGGCAGTCGATCTCAGCCGCTGCCACCAGCTGCTGCCCTCTGTGCAGCACGTCCTCCACCCGGGGCGTGTGGCCCAGGATCTCATTCTGCAGTGTCTGCGGCCAGAGGGGAAGAGCTCAGGGGCTGGCCTTCCCACCATGCAGGGCAGCCCAGGGCCCCTCCTGGGCACCTCTCGCCCCGAACCACTTAGGGAAGCTTGAGCAGAGTGGGTGGCCATTAAAACGGCCTGTGACCATGTGCCCAGTGCAGTACTGGGTCCACCCACTCTCCTCTCACCCTCCTGTGAGCTTCTGAGATAAACACTGGATGCCAACACAGAGTGGTTAAGTCCCTGTGGGCTTCGAGTGACAGGGTGGGATTTGAACACGGCTCTCTTGGATCCCAGAGCTGGAGCCCTTGACGGCTCCCTACTCCTGTTTCAGTAGAGCTCAATTTCTTTGCTGTGCATGGTGAAGGAGAGGAAAATGACTCTTAAATGGCCTTCTGAGGTCTGATTTTAGCAACTTTTACTCTGTATAAAACAGTAGTCAGCAGTTGTTCCTTATTCAGGGTAGGATTTTGTTTTCTCCTGCTTCTATTTCTCAAATCTTTTCTGAGCTTTGTATTATTTCCTGCTTGAGACTTCAGTTACCAAAATGGTATTTTCTTCCCACTTTGGTGATGGGCAAGAATAGGATACATGGCCAGTGTTGTGACCATCAGCATTCAAAATACATGGAACTATCAATGCCTGTAAGTCACCTAACTTGTTGAAAGGCACCTTTACACCTGATGCTTGGAATCTCGAGTCAGACAATTTCCTGTGGTCTCTGAAGTTGTATTAAAAAAACCCACTGCTCAGCTGAGACAATTTCCTGTGGTCTCTGCAATTGTATTCAAACAACCCAGGGAGGCGTCAGCTGCCACTTGCCTGCTTACTTTCCCTGAGATCTATGAACTCTTCAGGTATACTAGAAAGCTATTTCTGTCTCTCTCCTTTTAAGCAAATTCCTTCCTAGGCTTCTGCTCAGTGTGCTTACTTAGGCCATCTTGTCCCTTGACTCCATTCATTTAATACCTAGTTATTAAATTGTTTCCAAGATAACAGGCCCTGTTCTAGGTTCTAGGGACAATATGGGGACAAGATAAACAAACCCCTGCCCTCATAAAGCGTACACTCTAATAGAGGAAAGGGTAAGCAAGTAAATAAATAAATGAACATAGATAACAGCTGCTACGAGGAACAGACACCAATGAGATGAAGATTGTTCTCCGAGGCGTGGCAGTGGCCACTCTAGCTGGGGGTCCAGGAAGGGTCTTCTGTACAGATAACATCTGAGTGAGACGTGACAGGTGAGAGAAAGAAGCTCCAGAGAGATCTGGAGGGTGAGTGTTGCTGGCGGCAGGACAGAGCCAGTGTCAAGGAAGTCCCTGGAAGGAAACCTGGATGGTCCAAGGGGCCAGGCAAGCTAGAATACTGTGAGGGAGGGTGAAAGGGATAAGACAGAAAATTCAGGGGGAGGTGGGAGCCAGGCCAGGCTGGACAGTGGCTCTTAACCCTGGTTGAACATTGAATCACTGGGGGAAACTAGACGTAGATAGGGCCACCCCATCCCCAGAGATCCTAATGAATTGATCTGAGATGGGACCCAGGCATTCGTATGTCTAAAGGTTCCCTTGGGTGATTCTAATGTGCAGCTAGAGTTGAGAGCCCTTCATGAGGCACCTTGCAGGTTGGGTTCTAGTCACACCATTAGAGCAGTGGTTCTCAAAGTGGGGTTCCAGGCCAGCAGCATCAGCATCACCTAGGATCTTAATAGAAATGCAAGTTATCAGGCTCTGCTCCCAGAGTTTGCTGTAGAGGATCTAGGGTGGAGCCCGGTCAAGTGTGTTTTAACAGGCCCTCTGGGGAAGTCTGATGCACACGGACAACTGCAATAGAAGGAATGATAAAATGGGATTTCAGCTTTAGTGAGGCTAGCTTAAAATCATCTTTACTGGAGCAGCCACACTCACCCAAGAGATTGTCTTTCCCTTCATGTTAAGGGGAACCCCATCCATATTACTCTTGCCCTTCTCGTGAAATAGCTATCTTCAGCCCAGGGAGGTGAAAATCATTTGGCAATAATTCTGAGGCTAAAGTATTGAGTGTTGAAGTGGCCAGAGTTGGCTCATTTTATAGTAGAGGAAACTGGGGCCTCGAGGATACTGTCTTCTGCCAGCCTTCCCCCTTTAACTGGAGGCTGATGTGATAGTGGAACCCCCACCTCCACCACCTTCTAGTTTAGGTACCTACGTGCTGCCCCTGGAGCGTCAGTGCCATGATCATGCCAACTGGAAGCAAAGGACTAGAGGGAACTTTGAAGAAACCACTTTTAGTATAATTAATTCAGGCCCTTGCACAGTTGCTGGGTTCTGTGGGCAGATGTTGGCTGCTGACATTTTTGGAAGAAGTAAGTACTGTCTGCCATGACCTTCCTTTCCCAAGTTGCTGCAGTACCGACTGTCACTCTGGGACATTCTGCTCTTCTCTAAGTCCCCAGATTCTCCCTGATCGACACTGCAGCTGCCCGCCCCACCCCGCTTCCTGAGCCAGAGAGCAAACCAGGCAGGAGGGACTCCGACTAAGAGCAGGGGTACAGTCAGCCCCTGGCCAGACTGCATGGTCAGACCACGAACCCATGCCACTGGCCTTCCCAGAGGACGCAGGCTTCCCTGCAGCCCTGACAGAGGAAGAGCATCCGCTTGCTTCCAGGCTTCTGACCAAGGCCACAGAAGTTCCCAGTCAGGCCTAAAACAGCAGAACAGCCAACGGATGTTTGCTCCTATGGCTCAGGGTCCAAGTTTAGTGGCTTCCTCTAAAGGAAGCGGGGGTTAGAGCCCCACAGCATCCTCACATGTTTCAGAGAGTAGAAGCCTACTTGCCCGGAGGAGACCCAACGGGCCAAGCTTAGCCCTGAAAGAGGAACAAAGCAGCGACAGGAGAGATGCCAGGAGCTACAAGCCTCCTCTCAGGGAGGCCAGGAATACAGAAGCTACAAAGCACGTGAAACCCCAGGGCAGGGCCTCCAGATCCTGTGCCCTGAATGGCCTCAAATTCCAAAGCACCTGGACCTCTCACTCCCACTCACCAACCCCCACGGTTCCCCTAGAATTCTCTCTGCTATCACCAAAGCTGCATGAGAATACACACACAGACTGGGAACCCTGAAACTGTCAACAAGAAGAGTAGTCTGTAATCTGCTGCCGGGGCTTTGTGTCGTCAGAGCTGGGTCCTCTTCCCTGAGGAGTGGCCGGGGCAGGAGGGACTGACCAGGTAGCAGGACTCACCTGATTCTTCTTCATGAACAGCTGCACGGTTTGCAGGTTAGTGCCATAGTCGGTCGACTGGGCCAGAGGCAGCCTCTCTTCCACCCAGAGCTGTGGAGACCAGAGGGCAGGAGAGAGCTGATGACAACCACGGCCACCCTTTCATCACTCACCAAGGGTCAGACACAGCTCTGCCTACTGTTCCTCCCAACAGCCTATCAGTGTTTTGTAAAAGGGGGGCATTCGATGCTCTGAACTGAGGTTCCAAGTAAGTTGCTCCTGGTCACTTCAAGGTGGGTGGCAACATAGGGATCTCGAGCCCAAGTCTGTCTGGCCCCTAAAGTCCACGGGAGAGCCGCCCTTCAAAGGGCACTGGCTTACTTTTATGTTTAATGTAATCATTACAACCACCCTGTGAAATGAGGTGGTGAGATGACCAGACGTCTCCTGCCAAGAACTGCCCTGGGCAGCAGCCAGCCACCCCGATGACAGCTGGGGAAGCGGGGGGGCCGCTGTGCCTACTCACCGTCTCATCCTCTAAGTCCCGGCTGATCTGCAGCTTGGCTCTGGATGATTCCAGCTGCTTCTTCCTCCTCCCCAATGGCTCCAGAAGGTCCAGGAATCGCTTCTCGATGCTCAGGTCTTCATCCCCCGCCTCCTCTCCCAGTGAGGGCATCTGGGCGAACAGCTCCTCCAGCTCCTCCTTGCGCACGTTCACTTGGTCCTCCACGCGCTGGGACATGAGAGGATGGTGTCGGCACCAGCCCTGGCACCTGGCCAGCCCCTCCTCCTCCTCATCGTTCACGTCCCACCAATCCTCCAAGACCTGGCTTGCACTCAGCCTTCCCCAGGGAGTCTTCTTGGATTGCCCCCATCTTACCTATTGCTCCTCTGAGCACCTATGCTACACTTCTTATGCACACTTTTACTACCCTGTCTGGATCCATCCCTGTCTTATCCACTGCAGAGGGTAGGAGCTGGGTTGTAAACTGGGAGACGTGATAAAAGCCAGCCTAGCTAAGGGGACAGGCGGGTACTCCCTTTCAGGTTGCAGCTTTGCTGCCAAGACTTCCTCCATGCCAACGGCCCCAGTCTGCAACCCGTTCACTCGCCTTCAGCTTAGCCAGCATCCTGTTGACACTGGTCAGGTCCTTGCCCAGGTCGTCTGACTGCAGCTGGTCCTCCATGGCCCGGATCCACTTGTTGAGGTCGGCCTGGGTCTGCGAGCGCATGTCGGAGCTCCTGGCAGCTAATAGCTGCCGAGCCGTCTCTTGTGTGTTGGCCTGAAGCTCGTCCCAGAGCTGGTGCAGGGCTTCCAGCTTCTGCGACACCAGGGCCGCAAACTGGGGCTTCTCCTCCATCAGCTGCTTTCCTTCCTGTGTGGGGAAGGAGAAGTGTTCACCCTATGACCTGGGAGAGGACCCTTGGAGAGCTGCCTTGCTCCAAATGGTTGCCAAGGGCTAACTGAGGGGAGGTCGGTGAGGCGATGGATCTGTCTAGAACTTGGATGAGGCTTAGCTGAAAAACTCTGTACCTCAAGAGTTATTTGCAGCAGAAACTGAGGCACGTGGAGGTTAAGGCAGCCTGGCTTGGAGCCTGTATACTGCACTACGATGGACACAAACTCGTGTGGCTCCCAGGCCTGCTTTTTCCGGATAGCCACAGGAGCAAGAGGCTCCTCTTTCTCCTCTCTTTTTCTTCCCAAGCCTGACTCCAGCCATATTTTTGACTTGCGCCTCTGGACAAGCTTGTTACAGACAGGACCTCTGCTATGAATGACAATTCCCTAGTGGTTCTGCCCATCCAAACAATGAGGGTCAGTAGTCCCCGCCACTCTGCTCATCTCACAGATCTCCCTGCCTCTGGGCAGGACATCCTGGTGAGGACGATGGATGGCAGACAAGAGATTACTGCTGTCCTGGCACTGGACGCACAGGCTCATGTTCTTAGTGTCTGGACTGTCCCAAGACTCAAGTGACCCGCAGGAGGCACCCACTCTGTGCAGGCTTAACATTGGATTATCGGGAGTTCCAAGGTTTAACTACTACTTGGAGAAGTTTTTCACATCCAGGTTCTCTACCGCTCAGCAAGCTCTGGGCCAGTGTCTGTCCCCCATGTGCAGCCCCACTCAAGGAAGCATCCCCAAGCAGAGACCCCACCACTTGCTCTGCTCACCGCGTCAATGTTCTCCAGCCACCCCTGGTGGGAAGCCAGCTCTGCCATGAATGCCTGGTGCTTTAGCCATTTGTTATGAAGGTTTCGAGCTTCATCATAGGAGACATCCTGAGATGTTAGCAGCTTGTCATTGATCCAGAGAGTGAGCTGTGGGCAGAAAAAATGGGATCCATGGTCCCTGAGTGTCCCTCTTTGGCCAGGGGTTCATGGCTGAACCTGCTGCCCACCTCTGGCTGCAGAAGAAGGCCAAGGGGAGGAAGTATGAACACAACGAAGTACTCCCCTCTGACTCAGGATCCCTAACTCCCAGGACAGGAAACTTAACTTGCGTGGTCTCAGGGCTGAAACACAGGCTCCCCCGTGTCTTCCCCTCTAGAGCATGCATGTGCAGTACAACACCAGGAATATTCACACTTCTCTCCGCATTTCCAGGACTGAGGACAGGGCCTGGCCTATTGCAGTAGCTCAACATGTGTTTACTGAATGGATGGTTAAACCCACCCTTTGGCGGTAGGGTGAAAAAATGTTATCTGAGGACAAAGCCAAGGGCAGATCCTATAATAAAGGAAGTAAAGGAAGAACTTTCGAGTCTCTCTTGTTTCCGAGATGTCCTGGCATTACACCAGGCTTGGTTTGTACCAAGGGCAGAGGTGGGTGAGGACAAAGTCATTTGAGTTGAGAGGAAAGGGGTATGAGGATGGAAGCAACAAAAATGTCAGGGGAAGCCCCATTCCACATGGAAGCACTGTTCATGGAGAGACCTAGGAGTGCAGGGTAAAGATTTCCCTGGACAGCTCACCCCAGGCTGAGTGAGGAACTTCTGAGTCAGTGGTTCTCCAACCGAAAAGCTTGTTGAGAATGCTGCTCTCTATCTCACCCCCTAAGTTCTGATTCATCTAGGCCCAACGGGGGCCCAGAAGTCTGCGTTTAACTAGAGCCAGGACCAGCTCCATAACTTGCAGGGCCTGGTGTAAAATGGAAATATTCAAAGTCATTGGGAATTGCAAGCTGGCAACAGCAGAGTATTAAACCAAACATGAGGCCCTTGTACACAGCGGGCCCTGTGTGAATGCAAAGGTCACATGACTTTCAGGCCAACCTTGACCAGGACCCTAGGTGATTCTAATACAGATAGTCCTCGGGGCCCTTGTTGAGAAATCTTGCCCCAGACTTGAGAAATTAAAAGATATCTTTACATATGTTTAAAAAAAATTGAAACCAAAGATTCTAGAGGATGAAGGACTTAAGCCGTTATGAGCCCAGAGCTCTCTGCTTTTAGAATCCAGACTCCTGAGTTAGAAAGGACTTCCCACCTCCAGGGCACCATGCTTCTAGAGGTAATCTCCTGCAAAGTGGCCAGCCTGGCTGGAGCCTTACCTCCTGGCAGTTCTGCAGGAAGTTCTGGAGCTCCAGGTTGTCTTTCAGAAGCTCTGAGGCCTCCAGGGCCTTTTCGTTGTTCTTCCTGTGCCTGCAAGGAAAGCCGGAACACAAGTCACGAGGGTGCTGTGTACCGCACCACAACCCTACCTGGCTCCGGCCCCCCAACCCTTGGGGCAGAGAGTACCTGTCCTCAATCAGCTGCACCTTCTCCTTGATCTTGTCTGAGAAGAGGTTCCCCTCAGCTACCAGCTTGTTTCCAGAGTCCACAGGACTCAAAACCTTATCCCGGTTGTTCTCCATAGACACCAAGAAATCCTCAAACTTCCGGATCCCGGCCTCTGCAGCTTCTAAGGAGTCTGGGGGCTCCAAGTGAGCCAGGGTATATTCCTGTCGAAGCAAGTTTCCAGACAAGGCATGGAGGTGAGGAGGTGGAGGAGAGGGCCCTTGCCAGGCAGGAGCACCGTGTGCAGCCATGCAGGTTACAGCATGAATGGCGCCCCCTGCAGTTGCGCAAGGAGGAAGGTCCCTGAGTCCTGTTCCCTGCCCCTGCCCAGGGCACCTGATGAGGAGAGTACCCAAAGCCACATGGAAGGATAGCCATCCAGGGAATAATTCACTTCTCTGAAGGCAAGAAGAGAAGAGGATAACAGAAGACGAGACGGTTGGCTGGCATCGCTAACTCAACGCACATGAGTTTGAGTAAACTCCAGGAGATGGTGAAGGACAGGGAAGCCTCGTACGCTGCAGTCCATGGGGTCACAAAGAGTCAGACATGACTGAGCGACTGAACAACAACAAGCCTCTAACTGGCCCAAGAATAAGACACAGTTTGGGACATGGGACTGGAAAGGGCATTGATAAGGAACAAAGAGGACTGTCTCCTGAGCTAGAGAGAATCTAAGAAAAGCCCAATTTGATCCCTGAGCCCTGGAGCACTTCTGCAGGCTTATAACCTACAAATTCTCTTTCCCTGAGAGATGCCCCAAGCTCCTACTGCCTCTCCCTACCTGGTTGCTGAGGATGGCCTCAGCCTGCTTGGCATCTTTCTGGAACTCCTGGAAGCCGAGGCACTGGGTGAGGGCCTGGCTGCGGCTCTCCCACATCCGGCTTAGGGCGTCCCAGCCCTTTTCTAGGCCGTCTAGCCGCTGGGCCAGGAGCAGGTACTCTGGGTCTGTCTGGCCATGGGTCACCTTCTCCCCAGACACCCTAACTTTCTGGTAGCTCTCCTGGTGCCTGTCGATGTCATCCTTGATGGCTGCATGCTGCTGCAGGAGCTGCTCGGCCTCCGGGAGGGACTCGGGCATGTCCTTGGAGGCCACATCCTTCTGGGTCGTGGATAGCCACGCCTGGAAGGCATCCAGATCCTGCAGGAAGGCCTGCAGCTGGCTGGCTTCCCCCAGGGAGGCCTCCTGGCTCTTCAAGGCCTGTTTTAGGCCCTGCCACAGCTCCTCCACGTATGCCTGCCTCTGCTCAATGTCCTTCTTCTGCTCGGGGTGTAACGCCATCAACCGCTGTGACTCCCGCTCCAGCGTGCCCAGACGGGTCTGGATGGCAGCCACGTCACGCTCCAGCCCTGACAACTTGCGCTGGATGGCAATGACCCCTGCCAGGTCCTGGCCCAGGTCCTTTGTGGACTCCACCACCTTCGTCTTGTCCATGATCCACTTGCCAGTCTCCTCGCAGTCCACGCAGTAGTTGTGCACCCGGAGGGCCGAGTCTACTGCCTCCCGCCGTTCAGACACCATGGTCTGGAAGTCCTGCCACCTGCCGAGGGAGACGGGAGTCAGACAGCCTCTTCCTTCACCCTTCCCACAGGGGGTCCCTTCCAGATTTCCCACCAGAGTCTCCCCTGATAGAACCTGCACACTGAAAAAAGAGTCATCTCTCCAGCAAACTGTAATGAGTCAGTTTATCCAATTTTACCCAAGACAACAGAACTGCCAGAGCTTTCCATTAGCAGGAGGTGAGCTGTGATGTTATTACAATCATCAATAAAGCAACATGATGCTCTGTATATAAGCTCTATGTGTAGCTGAAATTCAGGAAAACTTGCAATTTCCCAGATTTTTTGAAATGCAAGCATATCTCGTTTTATTCAGCTTTGCTTTACTGTACTTCACAGATACTATGGGGCTTTTGTTTTTGTTTTCTTTTATGAATTGAGGATCTGTAGCAATCCTTTGTTGAAACATCTATTAGTGCCATTTTTGCAACATTTGCTCACTTCATTTCTATCATATTTTGGTAATTACTGCAACATTTCAAACTCTCTCATTATTATACTTGTATGGTGCTCTGTGGGCAGTGAACTTTGATGTTACTATTGCAAAAGGTTATGACTCACTGAAGGCTCAGAGGATGAGCATTTCTTAGTGATAAAGTATTTTTAAATTAATGTTTGTACATCGTTTTCCTAGGCATAATGATGTTGCACACTCAGTAGACTACAGTACTTTTTGTAAACAACTTTTATATGCACTGGGAACTCCCCAAATTTGTGTGTGACTCGTTTTATTTTGATATTGATATTTTGATATTTGATTATTGGGGTGGTCGGCAACTGAACCCACATTGTTTCTGAGGTATGCCTATACTGAAAATAATTAGAAACACCCCATTATCAACCATAAGAAAACTTTATGACACAGGATCTCAGCTGCCCCAGAGGAACCACACAAATGTCTAAGACCATGTTCCAAGTGCCCAGGGCCTAAGGAAAGCCAGCATGGTTGTCAAAGAAAACAGTCGTAGTGAAGAGAAGGAAGATGAAGAGGAAGGGGGAAGGAGAAGTTGGGATTGTAATGAAAACATTTTAACCTTCATGTGCAGTGTGGAATGAACCTGGGGAGTGTGCAAAAGATGGGCAGATGTCCTGCAACTTGTGTGCAGCCCACAGTAAGCCTCTTCTAAAGAGCCGCTCAGTAGCCTGGGTCCACACCACCAGGGACACCTCCCCTGGACCTGGGTTTACTCATCCTGCCTCACTGTGACCTGGAAGCACACGAGAGTATGCTGAACGTGCAGTCGCTAACTGAGCTCATCTCTCTTGATTACCCACAACGTATAAGCATTATGAAGAGCTTTGGGAACATACGGTCATAGCTAGACTTTACTCTGGCTTTGGCCCCTAGGGAATAATAGTCATAGCCAGACTTTGCTCCATGGAGTGTATGAGTTAGAAAGAAAGTATGATAAACTCATCAAGCAACAATAATATAAAGTACGACGTACATAGCACACACCAGGCAGAGAGGACTAAGGGAGCTATGAGGAGCAGGAGGGGTGGTAAGAGCAGGTCACACGGTGGTCCTCTGAGCTGTGCTTCAATGAACACTTCACCAGCAGTGAGCTATTTAAGGATGGGCCCTGAGTCACTCATCTTTGCAGCCCAGGCACCTGGGGATGGAGGTAGAGGGAGGAGGCAGATGGACTGGGTAGACTGCATTGTGGGCATTCCCAGGGTGACCGCAGTCTGGGTGTGGAAGATAGGTCTGCAAAGCAGTGGGAGGAGGGCTGGGAAGGATCGGGAATTCCAAGAGGGAGGAGGACGAGCCCAGAGAAAGGATGGGAAATTCCAGGAAAGAGGGGAGGAGTCCAGAGGTAAGGCCCCTGACCTCTGGGGAGTTTTATGCCTGTAACACGGATGCTGCTGAGGCTGGATGTTAAGGGAAAGGGGCTGGAGGTTCCCCCCAAGGTGCTCTGAAACTACTGTGAAAGGAAAGCGAGGTGCCCCAGGGCTGGGAGGCCTCCCAGCACCATCCAGAAGCCACAGGAGACAATCCGGCGGTGCCCCCAGGAAGGAGGTTCCATGGTGACTTTCCAGGCTTTTTTTGGTATGGCCTCACTGCAGCCACCAGGCAGGGGCCACACAGGGGACAGGGTGACGTTTGGGTCTCGTCTGCCCCCCAAACCCACCTTCCTCTCCCCCGCACCGTCTCCCAAAGCGGGGGACGTTGTTAGAGCTGCTCTAGGCAGCACTGGCCAGCCATGTCAGGAGTCCAGGTGTGGTCCTGGGCCCAAGATATTAGAAGATAATATTGGTCGACCAGAGTGTGTATGGTGGAAGGTAATCACATATTCGGTAAGTGCTGAGTGACTCATTTCCGTTCTGTCCTCAGTCACGCACGGTGTTACATCACACAAGCATCAGGTACGTGTCTTGGGCCACTGTTCTAGGCTCTGGGGGTAGAACCACAGATGAAGTAAAATGCTCCCATTCAAATGGGCAGAGGCAAGTAAGTGTATACTCCATCAAGTGGTGACAAGTACAACGGAGAAAAGTTAAGCACCAGTCCCTGGTGGTCCAGTGGTTAAACCTCTGCACTTGTAATGCAGGGGGTGCTGCTTCAATACCAGGTTGCTGCTGCTAAGTCGCTTCAGTCGTGTCCGACTCTGTGCGACACAGATACGGCAGCCCACCAGGCTCCTCCGTCCCTGGGATTCTCCAGGCAAGAACACTGGAGTCGGTTGCCATTTCCTTCTCTAAGGCATGAAAGTGAAAAGTGAAAGGGAAGGCACTCAGTCGTGTCCGACTCTTCACGACCCCATGGACTGCAGCCTACCAGGCTCCTCCGCTCATGGGATTTTCCAGGCAAGAGTATTGGAGTGGGGTGCCACTGCCTTCTCCCAATACCAGGTTGGGAGACTAATATCTCACATGCTATGTGCTGTGATCAAAAAACCCCCAAATAAACAGTTTTTAAAAATCCAATTTAAAGGGGGGAAAAAAGGGGGGCTTCCCTGGTGGTCTAGTGATTTAGACCCTGCCTGCCAATGCAGGAGACATGGGCTCACTTTCTGGTCCAGGAAGATCGCACGTGCTGCAGGGTATCTAAGCCCTTTTCTGTAACCTCTAAGGCCTGTGGGTGGCAACTATTGAAGCCCACATGCCTAAAGCCTGGGCTCCACAAGAGAAGCCACTGCAATGAGAAGCCCGCACACTGCAGTCAGAGAGTAACCCCTGCTCGCTGCAACTAGAGCGTAGATCCCACTCGTTGCAACTACAGAAAGCCTGCATGCAGCAATGAAGACCCAGCGCAGCCAAAAATAAATAATAAGCAATTTTTAAAAATCTTTAAAATTAAAAGGAAGCAAGAATATGGGATTGAGGCAGAGGAATTGGATGGGAAGGAGGAGGTGATACTGTGAATGGGGTGGTCAGTGTGAACTGCACCAAGAAGAGGACATGTGACCTGAGATCTGAGTAACGTGTGGGAGTGAGGATACCTGCGAAAAGAATATTCCTAACAGAAGGAGCCTCAGACAATAAAATCTTGGCGCTCAGAGGTGTGGACGCTATATACGATGCTGTGGACACTGTATAAGATACCATGGGCATTGTATAAAATACTGCGGACACTGTATGAGATACTGTGGACACTAGAAAATATCATGGACACTATAAGATACCATAGACACTGTAGAAAATACTGTGGACACTGGATAAGATACCGTGGACACTGGATAAGATACCGTGGACACTATAAGATACTGGTCTTCATTTACTTACAGTCTAGTAGAAAAGTTCTTAAAAGATGAAAGTAATTATAATAAAAGATAGAGTGTGAAACTCTAAATCAGTCGAGGAAAGATACTTTTTCATCCTGGAAACTGTGAAGGAGAGAAACCTGTACTGGCTTGAAAACAAGCATGGTTTAGACCATATTGTTGGAGGAGGATGGTCTCTGTAGACAGAATGGCACCCACATGGAGGCAGGACCGTGGGTACAGGTGAAGGAGGACAGTTGTCTTCAGAAACAGTCGAAGAGCTATCATGTGGAAGAAGAATTGGAGTAAGTTTCAATACCTCTAACAGGCAGAGCCAGAACCGACGTATACAAATTTCAAGGAGGCAGATTTCCACTCACGATGAGATCCAACTTTCTAACAAAAGGGACTGACCCCAATGGGGTGGGCTACATGGGGAGGAAGCGTTTGTGCAGGATGCAGGCTGTCTGGGATATGTGGCTCAGGAAGCTTTCAATTCCCAGACGTAATGGAAAGCCATCTTACCTTTCCAGGCCTCTAAGGATGGCAAGTACCTTGGCGTATTCCACTTAGAACAGTGCAAGGCTTAGGTGTCTGTAACAGCATTCTCTGACTATAGCTCCTCAAAGCAGCAGATTACTGGCTGACAAGTTCTTCCTGTCTGTCTGTCTGTCTGTCTCTCTCTCTCACACACACACACATGCACACACACGCATCACTGTTACCTCCAAGCCTAAAGAAGAACTGGAGGCATCCCCCTCCTTGGCATAAACCTCAGCTGGCAGGGGACCCTCTTGAATTACAGCCCTCTTCTTTGGATGCTGAGACAATCTGGTGGCTCCCAAGTATCAGGGGGTTGCCCTTTGCCTCCTCTTAAGCCCCCTGGGCTGCTCCTTTTCTTTACAGCCAGGTCTTCCCTAACCCCACCTCCTGGTTGCCTCAGGCAGCGCAGGGCTCAGGCACAAGTGTGGGGTAATGGATTGGGGCAGCGGCGAGGCAGTGAGCATGGCGCTGCGCATGTAAAGCCCAGGGCACTGAACGGAACACAGGTGCATGCGCTGTCCTGGTGTGGCAATTACATCCTAAGCAGTCCCTCTCCAAGGCTCCTTGAGGCCTGTTTTTCCTTCTGGCCATGACGTGTGCTCAAGGCTTCTTGCTAATTCTCCTCTTCGTTCAAGCCAGTCTCATTATCAATGCTGCATTTTGGCACAAGCAGGAGCTTTCTTTTATGGACAGTACTTAAGAGCTCTCAGAAAGCAATCTTTCCTGCCTAAGAACGTCCGGGGAAATGTGGCCTGAGAACCACATGGCCTGATTCTAACTGAGGATGCACTCAGGGCATTTCCTCCATTGCTCAGCACACACCCATTCCACGCACAGCACTGCAGCTCTTTGAACACACCTCTCTCCCTGGGCTGGTCACCACCCAGGTCCCTCCTCCCTGGGGCTATAGCTCCAGGGTCAGAAGGAGACCATGGCAGATGGAGGCAGGAACTCTGAGGGTACAAACCTGGCATGCATAGCAGGCCTCCTGACTTCTGGGCCACACCCCACAGATGTGCCAGAAAAGAAGCCCTTATCTCCGAGCCCTTTCCACATCCCACCTGGTATTCAGGTGGTCTTGGCACTTCTTCACTTCCGCACTGCGTGGGTGGTTACTCTCTACCAGGCTGTTGGCAGCAAGGTTCACGCCATCAATCTGAGTCATCAACGTCTTCATCTCCTGGTCCAGGATGTCAAACCTGATGTGGACAGAGAAAATGAGGATTGCTAAGGCTTTTGCTTTCTGCCCTGCTCTTGCTTTCTCCTTCCACCTCCTTCCACCAGGTAAGAGGGGAGATAGGAGAAAGGTGTGCTGACATTCCCTCTTTTCTGGCTCATGGGTCCAGTTTCATGGTTTAGCATTTCCTGGATGAGGCTAGGAGAGACCTGGTTACTTATACAGGCCAGTGCCTCAACAGAGATGGAGGAAAAATGAGGTGTGGGTGGTGTTGACGGCTACAGAGCACCTGCCACACCTCCACTGGCCCAGCTGCTGCTCATGAACACAGTTCCACTGCTTCCACCTGAAGGATACCTCTCCAGTCAGGTGCTCTGTCCCTGGGGAGGAGAAGGGAACGCTGCTGAGGCTGTGGGCATCCTGTGTTATGAAAGCTGACCCCTCTGAGATAAGAGCCCAGGTCCCTCCAGCATCAGCATGGGATCACTGGGGCAGGATCAAGGAGCGGCCTCTTTCTCTCAGCTCCTTGGATTCCGTATTCAGGATGCTGGGGGCAAGCCTTGCCATGCCGGAGTGCTGATGGAACTCAAATACTGCAAATGAGAGTGGCTTGGACTGACAGTTCACAGACTGGTCTCTGAGGCCCCTGAGGGTTCATGTGGTTTAGGGACTGCCACCAAAAGACAGAGCTTATGGGGTCTAGCCTCTCACCTCCCCCTTAATCATGTCCCCTCCGCTTTCCTCTGTGTTACATATCAGGGGTTCCATATACAATTCATTTGAACAAAGGCTGCTGTTACTGAAAAGCCATCAAACACTTGGACTAGAAAGAGCCCCTTTGGGAAAGGCCCCAGGGGGGTGCAGTGCCCAAAGCCACAGAGCCAGATGAGACCTCGTGACTCCCGGTGCCTGGCCTCTGGGACAAAGGACGTCCGACAGCCCCTCAGAGAGGGCCTTGCTGATCTGGAGGCTGTTTGGGGACTAGGAGCAGAGACTGTAGCGGGAGGGCCAGCTCTGACCTGTGCTGCACGACCTCCAGGTCCTCCAGTGTGTCCGGGATCTCCATCTGGGCCAGCCACTTCCCCTTCTCGCCCATCCACAGCTCACAGGCGTCTGTCTCCCCAAACACCGTGTACAGGTCCAGGGCATCCTGCAGCCTCTGCCGCCGCATGTCCGCCTGGGCCACCACCTGCTGGTAGAGATCCCGGAGGGCCTGCAGCCGGTTGGTCACGTCTGGGGAATCCTGGAACCCTTGGGGGAAGTCCTGCGCCTGCTGTTCCAGGTGCTCCATCACTCCGCGGCTCTCCTCCAGCTCCTCCAGGAAGTCCTTGTGCTTTTTCCCCAGGGCCCGTGTGGCCCCTTCATCCTGCCCCACGTCTTCCCCTGAGAGCAGCCGGTGGGCATCCTGTAGCCAGGCCTTCAGATCATCTGCATCGCCCTGGAACTGGAAGAAGTTCTCAGTGTCCTGGAGGTTTTTCTTGCAAAAGGCAGCGAGGTCCTTCAGCTCGTTCCACTGGTCAGACACCTTCTTGATCCGGACCTCAATCCGCTCATGCCCAAACTGCTTGCGTGCCACCATGCCCTCAGCCTCCCGGAAGATCTGGCCCAGGTGGGCATCCAGCCCGCGCAGCTCATCCTCAAAGGCTTTGTGCTTACGCTGCAGGATGAGCACGCTGGTCAGGTCCTTGCCATAGTCCAGGGAGGAGTAAATCTGCTCCTTCTCCTTGATCCAGCTCTCGGCCTCATCCATCTCCCAGAAGAACTTACAGAGACGCTTGGACTGCTCCAGCTGGGCCTTGCGCCCAGCTGCCGTGTTGCTCAGCTCCTCGAAGCACAGTTCCAGGTGGCTGACACGATCCCGGATGACCTGGGGGTCACAAGGCTGGTACCCTGGGTGGCATGGGAAGAGGAAGGACAAAGGGGACAAGGGCTTCATCATCTCTGGGCAAGCTTCAGATCTAGAACCACACCACCTAGAACCTGCCATCTCACTGGGGCTTTGGGATTGGATGCAGAGGGTCTCAGTTGCTCAGAGGATAGGCTTTTAATTGGTTCTTTATAATGAGTTTCCACTAAAACTCCAGGAATAAGAGGGGTTAAAAGTTGGATCAGCTCTCAGTAGAAATGCATAATGTGAAATTCTTTTTAAAAAGACCCAGGCATTAATTTCTAGATGATTCTTCCAAGAGGCAGCAGGGGTCACCTATTTAAGACTTGAACTAGCCAAGAGGATGAAAGAAGAAGGATACCTTCTTGGTGCTTACACACCTTTCTGATAATAGATGACTGAAGCAGTCGCCTGCTCTCTGGAGAATTTTGCTCCCCCTCAAACTTTCTTGCAGCTAGATTTATCCACCCTGGGGTGCTGGAGTGCTGGGCCAGAGACCTCAACAGAAAAACCTCAGCTCGCAGCCTTACCTGGCCCCTCAGCGAACTGCAGGGTGGCTGTGGTGATGGCCTTCACTTTGTCCCCTTGGATGGCAATGTCAGCCTCCATCAACTTGTGTTTCTGTAGCAAGTCCTCGACCTCCAACAAGTGCTTCCCAAACTCAGCAGACAAGAGGTGAGCCTGGCGAAGAGGACAGACAGGGTAGATGGAGTAAGGAGAGGCGAAGAGACCCACATGCTAGGAGAATAACCTTCCTAAGCGAGGGTCCGTGGCACTGGGGACCAGGATATCAGATGCAGCTGGAAAATGCAGCTGCTCAATGGAAGAGAGGCTACAGAGCAGGAGTTCCCACTGGGGGTGCCCATCAGAATCATCCCGGGAGCATCTTTCAAGAGTTCAAGTGCTATACTCAGTCTGCCCACGTGTGCCCCAGGGGTGGGACCTGGGTGTATGTATTTTAAGAAAGTTCCATGGGGTCTTTCCTTCATGGTCCAGAGGTTAAGACTTCACCTTCCAGTGCAGGGGATATGGGTTTGATCCTTGGTCGGGGAGCTAAGATCCTACATGCCTCAGGGCCAAAAAACCGGAACATAAAACATAAGCAACACTGCAACAAATTCAATAAAGACTTTAGAAATGGCCTGTATCTTCAGGATGGGGAACACATGTGCACCCAGGGCTGATTCATGTGAATGTATGGCAAAAACCACCACAATATTGTAAAGTAATTAGCCTCCAATTAAAATTTAAAAAAAAAGAAAAAAATGGCCTGTATCAGAAAATCTTAAAAAAAAAAAAGAAAGCCCCAGTCTGTCTGCTGTGCGTCCTCAGTTGAGAGACACTGTGATAGCAGGAGAGGAGACTCAGGCTTCTCAGTGGCCCTGGATGCCAAGGTCTGGATGCCAACTAGAGTCAGATCGTGATACTCAGAGCCCGATTCTCCAGGCTCCCGAGGGAGGCCTATCTTGTCCAGGCCCTACAGGCCGGCACCTGTGTAACTATGAACCCCAGATTTCTTGATCACCGGGGATACAGCAGACTGGAGCAGAGCGAGCTAAGCTGCTGAGAGGCAGATGCCATCAGACACTCTGCTGCCTTAGGTGCTCTCTCTGACTTGGCCGTGGGGCTGGGAGGCGCCTACGGAAGCACAGCTGGCTGAAGCCCCAGGTGGAGGGGGCAGGGGTGCCCAGGCCCACCTTGATGCTGTCCATCCAGTCAATGCTGTGCAGCATGTCCTGGAAGAGCTTCTGCAGGTCCAGCGTCTTCTCCAGCCTCTGGCGCCGGGCCCGCAGCAGCTCCTGCAGGTAGTCCCACAGGCGCAGGATGTTGTCCTTGCGGGCCGTGATGCGCTTCTGGTCATGGTAGTTCTCCTGCTCCAGCTCCTGGGCCAAGTCCTCCAGGGCCCGCACCCGCTCCTCGTAGGCGGCCGTGTCTGTCTCGATGGCCTCATGCTTCTTCTTGGCGGCCTCCACTGCTGCCAGGTCGTACCCGAAGTTATCCTGTCCCCCAGGGAGAAAAACAGGCGGTTTGGTTAGGGTCCCCTTGGTTGGTCCCCAAGCGCAGAGAAATGGCAGGTCTTTTAGGAGCAACTTCTGCAGGAGAAAGCCCTTCTGCCATCTTTTTCAGCCTGCCTTATCAGAGACAAGTTCCAAAGACTAAATGTCTCACAAGAACCTTGGCAAGAAGCTTGTAATTTTACTCACTGGGCCTTCCGTGTGGGTGTAACCCTGGGTGACTATCACTGACAGAGTTCCTTCCCACCTGCTGGCACTCACCACCCTGCCTGGAGAGGACCTGTTCTGGGCAGGAAGGGGCTTCTTACTGGAAACCCTGCAGCTGCACACAGAGGGCTTGCCCCGTGCTCTCTGGGGCGCCTGCACACTCTCCAGTTCTTTCAGAATGCTTGCTTCCCCCTTCTGGATGGAATTTAATTTGATGCCAAGATCCAAGTGGGAAGGGACAGATTCTCTCATGGAGAATCAGTCCTGGGGTCAGTTTTTAGCTAGTGAAATGTGACACAGTCCTGAAGGCCAGAGTCCAAGGGGCATGTCTGACACCCACAAGGTGCACGGCTTCCATCGCATCCCCAGAGGACCCCTGAAATGTCGACTTGAACTCTGGCTCTGGGTGACGCTCCTGGCTCATGGGGGATAACCTTTGGGGCCATTTTTGGATTGTGTGGCTCTTTCCTAAAATGAGACTTAATAGGGAATTCCCTGGAGGTCCAGTGGATAAGACTCCATGCTTCTAATGCAGGGGGCCCAGGTTCGATCCCTGGAGGGGAACTAAGATCCCACATGCTGCAACTAAGCCCATGCACTGCAATGAAGACCCAGTGCAGCCAAAAATAAATAATTTAAAAGTGAGACTTAGTCGATCTGGGAGAGTTCCTTTTCAGATGTCAATCCTGACCCACCCAATCACAGGGAGCAGGGCTGCAAGGCCTGTGGAGAGGCCTGTCCCACTCTGCCGGCCCCACCGCCTGCAGCCCCACATGCACCCCACTACCTGGGCCACGAGGCGCTGGTTTTCGTTGAGCCACGTCTCTCTCATGGCAGCTTTTCTGTCAAAGCGCCGGGCCAGCTGCTCCAGCTTCTCCTGCCGGATGAGCTCATCCCTCAGGGCCAGCTCCCGCCGGTACTCAGCTTCCTCCAGGCTTTCCCAGGCCTGCGCGGGGGTGCAGATGAGAGCTCTTGGGATTTGGGGGTCCCATCCCAACTCTTTCACCAGTACTGAGTAATTTGAGGAATCCAGACAGAACCTAGCCTTCTAGTTTTCCTGTTTAAGCCCACTGAAGATTCAGGGAACACTGATCACGACCTCCCAGTCCCCACTTCCCCTAAACTGGCCTTCCTGTAAGTCAGTCTTGGTTTCATATAGTGTTATTGCCTTTGTGGGTGCTCAATAAATTCGTATTGAGTAAATGGTCACCACCATTCCACTGGAATTTCCAGGCGGTGGTAGGCCTCCAAATCTCCAAAGTGTCACAAGGCATTCGCCTTCATTAAAAGTAGCCGATATTCCCTAAAAGCCCTCCAGGTTCTAAAGAGAATCGGCTATAAACTGGACTCTGGGCATCTGAAGAGGGGACTTCACAGGTGGACAGTGGGTAGAGTCTGACCTCTCGCTGCTAGGCTTGGATAGTACCCCCAACAGCCAGCTGGTCATTATTAACAGCACAGAGAGTGGCTTGGCTTAACCCTGCCAGGAACCATTCCCTATGCCCTCATTAGGAGAAGCTCAGTTAGCCCACTGGCAAGCCTACTGAATCCCCGTTCTCATGGCATTTGAGCTGGAACTGTGTAGCAACTGCCTCTTTTTTTTTAAACTGAAGTATAGTTGACTCACCGTATTGTATTAGTTTCAGGTGTATAGCATAGTGATTCAATACTTTTATAGATTATACTTCATATAAAGTTATCATAAAATACAGGCTATATTCCTTATACTGTACATTAAATCCTTGTATCTTATTTATTTGATAGGTTTGTACCTCTTCATCCCTGTCTCCTACTTGCCCCTCTCCCCACCCTTGAATGGAAGGATGGTGGGTAGAGTCTGACTTCTCAGGGCTAGGCTCAGACAGCACCCTCAATAGCCAGCTGTGTCATTAACAACACCACAGAGAGTGGCTTGACTTAACCCTTTCCAGGGACCATTCCCTGTGCTTCTATCAGGAGCTGAATTAAGCCAGTGGCATCATGAAATGGAAAACGCTGCTGTACCCGGTTGATGTCAGACACCAGTTTCCCATCGTGGGGCGTATACACTTTCTGATTGTTGGCTCTCATCCGGGACTGGATGGTAAAAAGTAGGACTTCCAGATTCCCCTTCTCCTGAAACCTGTTGAAAACACAGGTTGGGTGATGAGGGTTGAGATTCCCACAGCCATTTTTTCTTTCTTAAGTAAACATGGAACCCTGGCAGCTTGGAGCTTGGATAGCAAAGCATATTTCTCTTTAAAAAGTAAAAAGAAACACAACATTATAAATCAACTATACTTCAGTAAAATTTTTAAAAAGTAAAAAAGGATAGAGGATCTATATGTTTTACCTGTTACAACATTAGTCTATCATACTCACCGAGACCTAACAGGGGTTAAGTCTTTGCAACATAAATCAAAGAAAACACAACTACTGCCGTGTTTGCTCATCATTTGTTTCCATGGGGGAATGGCTAAGTGTTCTGGAAATTCCTGTAGGTATCAAGTTCTACCAATCGATACAAAGAAATTCTTCCCTGTTCTAAATGCTAAGGGCTCCCGACTAGCTCTTTACTTAGTTTTTTATGGAGTGAGTCAATAAGCCTTTGAAGCAGCATTATCCACCTAAGAATATACTGCACAGAAAGCAACTTTCACCTGAGTACTAATGAGTTGGCTGTCCTGACAACTGTCCACAAGTCCAGATGCTTCTGAGGGGCGAGGAAAGGCTGGGCTCCAGGAGGATGTCAGGGGGAGGGGATGATGGCAGCCGGATGGCCAGAACTGGGTTCGTCTAGAACCCAGTGTCCAGACGAGCTCCAGGTAACTGAGTATTTTCCCATTTCTGTACATGGTCAAGTATCTACCCACTTTTCCCTCCTCCTTGTGGCAGCCACAGATCAGCTGGTAAGCAAGGATCCCAGGCAGCCCGAGGCCAGCCCATATACCTGCTGCTCATAGGCACGTCAAGGAGATTGTGACCTCGAGCACTGTCTTACGCAGCCAAGGGCTACCACCCCTGTGTGCAGTGCCGGGTGGACTCACAGGAGGTATTACCTTGATAAACATGGTTAGTGTCAGGCCAGAAATCAGATACTCGTTTATAGTACATTCTAGAGTCTGCGTCTGGCCTTTCCCTGTTGGCGAGTCATGAGTGAATGAGCAGGGGAGGAAGGAAGCATAGGTACCACTGATGAGCTAGAAATCTGTTTCAGGGGAGCTGGACAAGCTGAGGGCAGGGGAGCTAGAATGCTGTGTATGTATGTGTGCGTGTGTGTGCACACGCGTGGCTGTATTTGCGTGTGCATATGTGCATGCAGGCCCTGCACACACTGCAGTGGAGCAGAGGTCCCGAGAGGCAGGCTAAGTGCTCTGCTGATGGATGAGCAGTGACAGACGAGAGAGAAGAAGGATGTGTTTGATGATGAAGGAGGCCGCACGTGGCGAGCTCTGGGGCTGCGGATGCAGAGGTCGTTACCAGAGAACAAACCCGCAGCTAGGTGTGCAGGAAAGAGGAAGTCTCCAGCACAGGTTCTTTGAAGAGATTCTGAAGCCTGAGATTTCACTCCTGCTCCCCACTCAGGGATCTGGATCTGAGAAAGTACTTCCTTGGCTATGAGTCAGGGGTTACTCAATGTCCATTTCCTGCAGGCTGACAGCTTGGGAGCAGGGAGACAAGACAGGATGAAGCAGGTGACAGACAGGCAGCTCTCTGACCTCCAGGATACGCCTCTCAGATCCCTTCTCCACACCCTCTCACCTTTGGGAGGTGGTTTCTCAGCAGTTGATGCCCACCCTCCCAGCTGCCCGGGCCCTTACTTGGGTGGCTTCTCGATGGTACGGTAGGTGCTGAAGGCCTGCAGCTGCTGCTGGACACCAGCCAGGGAGTTGGCGAACTGGCGGCTGTTCAGGACAGTGATGGTCTGCTCGATCCAGGTGAGCAGGTCCGAGGCCAGCCCACTGTACTTCTCAATCATCTTCTCGGTCTCAATGGCGTGGTCGATTACCTAGGGAATCACCTTATGACTCATCCTCATTAGAAGGGTGAGGACGTCAGTGCAGAGGCCAACAGGGACCACAGTCGAGGTGGTCCTCCTCCTCGCAAGCCCTAGAGCGTTTATGTTCACTTTGTCCCCAGAGCCCAAGACCACTGCTGAGCAGAGGGCTGGATAGGTGGTGCAGGAGGGACCCGGGTGTGTTTGGGATCAGAAACAGCTCCCTGCCCTCTCTCACCCTGTAAAAGACTGGAAAGCCCACTGTCCCAGGACATCAGTCACCAGAGGAGCCAAAGTCTTGTTTATTTAAAAATGAGTATTAAGGATCGAGGTCATTGGAAAAGACCCTGATGCTGGGAAAGATTGAGGGCATGAGGAGAAGGAAGCAACAGAGGATGAGATGGTTGGATGGCATCACTGACTCAGTGGACAGGAGTTTGAGCAAGCTCCAGGCGATGGTGAGGGACAGAGGCGGCCTGGCATGCTGCAGTCCATGGGGTCGCAGAGTTGGGTGTGACTGAGCGACTGAACAACAAGGATGGAAGGCTTCCAGGCACTGCCTTTACTCAACACCAGTGCATAAAGATGAATGAGAAATGGTCCCTACCCTGGAGGAGCTGAGGACCCAGTGTGAGGGTTTGTAGAATGGGGTGGCTCCTGGGTAGGCTATGGGAGCCTGAGAGATCTGACAGCACAATAGATTAATAAGGAAAAGCCTGTTTTGTTCCTGAGGGAATGTTCATGAGACATGGGTCTGCAGGAGGAAGGTGGATTCGGAGCTACGACCTTGTTGAGGACAGATCATCAACCTGGGCTGGAATTCAGCTTGTGAGCCATTAATGTGGCAATGCTTGGCTTCAGAGGAGGTTGGTGGGAGTGATGTGAGCCCTTTCCTATGGCTGGGGTCGAGACA
This sequence comes from Budorcas taxicolor, assembly GCF_023091745.1. Lineage (NCBI taxonomy): Eukaryota > Metazoa > Chordata > Mammalia > Artiodactyla > Bovidae > Budorcas > Budorcas taxicolor. The sequence continues at coordinate 75,144,800 of NC_068919.1, forward strand.
TGAAGCTCTTAGGAGAGAAAGGGACTGTCTGTCAAGGCCTGCACGCGGTGAACACGGACCCGGGGGCCCTGGTTTCACAACAGCTCCGTACCTTACCGACTCGCTTGCCCTCTACCGCCAGCACCTTCATCTTGGAAAAGTAGTGGTAAAACGCCACCACGTAGGTAATGATGGATTTCTCGTCAGGGTTTTCTGTGAAGACATCTGCAAGGGGAAAGTGTGGGCTCTCAGGACCAGTTAGAAGCTGGAAATGTCAGGCTCAAGGGGTTCATCTCCCTGTGTCTCCAGCACGAAGTTTAACTACATGTACCGAGTGACAGGCAAGAATGGAAGAGGAATGAGGCTGTGGTTTAAGCCAGAGGATGAAATCTATACTATGACCACAAAGCAAGGAAAAAGGGAAAAGGAGGGGGAGATTACAATGGCTCCCAAGCAGGCAAGAGAGGCATCGGAGCCAGTCTGGAGCTGAAGAGCAGACGGAACAGAGCCCTGGTCCGGCCCCAGGCCCACATTGCACCCCCGGCTTGCCCAACACTGCCACGTGTCACCAGGTGCCCTGCCCGTCTGGTGGGCGCCAGCTCACCTTCAGGGTCGAGGAGCGGGATGATGCCCAGCTGACGCTCCGCCACTTCGAAGGCGTGTTCCAGGTTGTGCCGGGCGTTGGAGTCCTTCAACTTATCAAAGTCAATCAGGTCAGGCCTGGGGATGAAGCCAGACTGTTAGAGGGCAGGGGGCATGGTGTCCCCCACCAACAGGGCAAAGACCCTGAGCGGATGCAAGGAAGTGGGTGAGCCGGAGGAGTGAGAAGAGGACATGGGATGGAGGAGGGAGCTGTGAGCACCAGCGTGTGGGAAAGGAGGATTTAAGGGAGGTAGGATGCTGAGGGTGAGAGGAGCAGGCACAGTGGGTTTAACCTTCCTGTGGAGCTTGGATAGTAACCTACATGCTAAGTGCAAAGTATCAAAACCCCCTCCCCGCAAGGGTTCCCCGGCTCCACAGCCTGCTCGCCCCTCTTACCGGTGCTTGTGGATCAGGGCATTAAAGGCCAGGCCATCCTTCCAGCTGGAGGTGAAGTTGGTGACATTGACGTGGGGGTAGCTGCATCCAAGAGAAACATTAAGACCTAAGAAACAGATTCTTTTGTGGTTCCTACAAGTGTGTGAAGGAGAGGGGTGGACCTGACCCTTCTCGAACAGCTTCAACAAGACAGCAGCTGTTAAGTCCCACAGAGAGGCTCCCCCATCAGATGGGCCCAAGAGACACTCACCCCCACAGACCCCACGGTCTGACCCAGGCAACTTTGGGATAGAATCCTACATTCCGGGCCTCTAAGAATCAGGTTGGGATAGACTTTGCATTGAATATGCCCAAGCTGCTATAGTTCTGGGTAATATGTGGGTGGGGGTGAAGAGGGTGGTGGGGCATGGCAGGGGCTGGTCCCCAGGGCATACCCTGCCGTCTTCATCTGACACCACAGGAGCAACGCGTCCTTGGCCGAGCGCGTCTCACGACCTTCCTGAGTTTGGACAACGATGTCCTGAATCTGGGGGCAAGGGAACAAGAGAGAGGAGACTGAGATTTGCATCTGGCCCAGAGTTCTCCCTGGAAGACCCCCCTCTCCCTCTTTCCTCCTCTGGTTACCAGCCTTGCAGCCACTCCACAGGCTGAGGCCTCGGGTCCCAGAGGCCTGCTACCCTGCCGTACTCCCCAGGTCAGAGGAGACGGCTCCAATCAGAAACTCGAAGGGGAGGCCAAGAATAAATGCACGTCGGCCCCATTCCTCCTCGGGAGGCACGACGCTGTGAGGGCTGTGGGACGGCATGACTGTTGGAAGGGGTCGCATTTGGATTAGCGGCTCCTCTTGCCTTTCCATCCTCCCTGGTCCTGCCGTTATTACCATTTCATCGTATACACCTGCAGCGAGCAGGACCAGACACCCGAGACCGCTTGCAGGACATCCTCAGGGTGGGAGTTGAGTGTTACTTTTCTTCTCCCGGCCCTTCCCTCCTCCAACTAGGTTCTTTCTACCCCAAACCAGCAGGTGGAAGACCCTGCTTTCCTCCCCTTGGGCTTCCTAAATTTCCTTACATAACAGACCTGGACTTTCAGGGTGGGAAGAGAAAAGCTTCTGACTGGAAAACACAGCAGCAGATTTTCTGCACTGTCTTTGCAAATTTTGAATCAAACTATTTAGAAAACCAAAGAGTTACCCATGCGAAAGCAGCCAGATCTCAGTCCAGCTCCCAGTTTCTAGCTTCCCTCTCAAAAGACCACGACATTGACTGGGCTGCTCACGCTCAGCCTCAGCAAGTTGGTGATGCTCAGGATGGTCTCTCCTTCCTACAAGCACTGTCGCTGGGGACACGCACGTGAACGCTCACACTCATTCACTATCTTCTTAGGCCCTGGGGACCCACCTGGAAGCGCAGGATGATGGTCCAGATTAGGCCGAGGACCAGGCGGTGGTTGCCGTCCACGATGTCGTGGGAGCCCATGTTCTCCAGGTGCACGCGCTGCTCCCTCAGGAACTGCAGGGCCTTGTCCACATTCTCCAGGCAGTGGATGCGCATCTTCCCCTTCGTGGGCTTTGGCTGAGGGACGGCATTGGCCCCGTGGGCAAGGAAGAACCTCACGGTCACGCCTGAACCAGCTCCTATCATCAGCATCCACCCTCCATGCCAAACTCCACCTCCCAGCTCACTCCTCAACAACGCTTCAACCCCCCACTTTCAGCAAAGTTCAGGGGGTTCCCTCCCTTGAGCACCCAGAACTCTGCAAGTGCACTGTACCAGTACTGTTCCTCGGTCTAAACAGAACTTTCTGAGTGGTAACAGATGACATTCAGATAAGTAACACAACAGGGAGTTAACTGAGCACCTACTATGCGCCAGGCACACTTCTAGAACTATTTACTGCTGATTGGCAATAAGAGTGGCTTTCAGTTTGGCAATTGATAATGGGTCCATCCTGCCATCCAACCTCCTCCCTTCTCACCCTTGAATGGCCCCAACCGAAGCTCAAGGGACCACCATTGCTGAGTAATTGCATCATCTGAAGGGTTCTTAGTGGTAACTCTCTCTAGTGGGCCTTCAGTGAAGGGTAAGAGGCATTCTTTAACTTCAGCCTGGAGTTGAAAAGGCAACAGAAGAATGTGGAATCTTTCATTCAAACCCCAAGGATCTTAGCCTACGTCATCAAGTACAGGTACCATTTTACACGTGGGAGAAATGAGACAAAGAAGGTCCTGCCTTGTAGGTCCAAAGTCACAGTGGAAGTGACTGAACAAAACATGAGCCTTGACCTGGTTCTCCTGCAGTGGCAACACTGCTGCTGGGTGAGTTACAACTGAGAGGGCCTGAAATAAATCTCCACTTGTAAGAGTGATGGACACGCAGGAAAATATCTTCCACTCTTTCCTCCTGGTTCCACAAAGGATGCAAATTCTCCAGCTGGGTAATAGGATCTGTCTTAGCCTTTGCAAGGAGGCTGAGGGTAAGCTCACTGCAGGCCTGACAAAGATAACCAGATCCCAAGAGAAGAAAGTCAAGGGCTCTTCTTATGAAGGAATATGAAGGAGGTGGGAGTGGCCAGAAAAAAGCAAGAAATTCTGAGACAATTCAGCAAAATTAACTAAAGTTTTGGCTGATATATTGGATGGAAAGTCATTGCATTTATGCTGGGACATACAGGTGGGGATAGTGGTAAAGAATCTGCCTGCCAATCCAAGGGACACAAGAGATGTGGGTTTGATGCCTGGGTTGGGAAGATCCCCCGGAGTAGGAAATGGCAACCCACTCCAGTATTCTTGCCTGGGAAATTCCATGGACAGAGGAGCCTGGCGGCCTACAGTCTTTAGGGCTGCAAAGAGGTGGACATGACTAAGTGACTAAGCACAGCACATGTTTAGATGAATAAGTTCAGAGAACCAATCAGTCACATGGATACATGGCATCATTACTATTGCAGGTTGCGAGAAGTGGAGAGGTCCCAGGCCGTGTCTTTCCTGCAGAAGGGACCCAGGACCAGCCACAGGGCCCAGGGGAGGGGCTTTACCAGCATCTCTCCGGAGAGCACCTCCAGCAGCTTGATGAGCATCCGCCCATCCCGCAGGTCCTTGTAGAGGTCGGTGATGCGGCAGGACACACGCGCCAGGTGCGAGTTTGCCCATTTCGTGAAGGTCTTCTTCTGAACAACTTCCCGCTCATCTGGGTGGGGAGAAGAGCCTTGGGTGAGGTGCCTGAGACTGGTAGAGTCCATGTGCCATGTGATACGGGGCCAGAGGGTTTTTCACCTTAACCCAGAATTGCCCCATCCCTGGCAGAGGAGGTGGGTATATTTATTCTGTCCCATCTATCCTATTCCCCTCTGGGGAGCATTGGTGACCAGAGCGCAGCCTTTTGGTAACTTCCAGCACCATGGTATCAAGGTGCCCCGAACCTAGTCACCTGCTTGCCTGTGCCCATCAAATGCTCTGTACCCCTGGGTCAGCGAGCTCAGATTTCAATGACAGGTTCACCTGTCCACTCACCCAACAAATACTCCCTCTGTCTAGAAGGCTTTCTCTCTGCCCCTCTACCTCATCCCATCCCTTTCACCTAACTCCTAGTCATACTTTAAGAGTTAGCGGAAACAGTGCTTCACTGGGAAGCTTTTGTGACCCCTAGGTTGGGTCTCCCCTGGTGTGCCCTCACCCCTACATCTGCATTGCTCATCTCTCCTCGTACTTGGATTCGTTGAAAGTCTTTCCTGCAAGATTGCAGGCTCCTTGAGTCCAGCAAAGTTGTCTGTCTTGTGCATCTCTATATCCCCAAAGCCTGGAGCACAGTAGGTCTCCAGAGCTGTACTGTAGCTGGCTGTGTGGAGGTTTATCCAGCTCCTATTCCAGGTCTCCTGATACATAAAAGCAAAACACACTGCCTGCCCTCAAGGAACTGCTGGTATGTAGGGAGAAGAACATGGAGACAATGAGATTACGTGGAAAATGCGATCCACGCTGGGTGAAGGGTAGCTGGGGCTTGGGCTGGAGGCTGTGCACTAAGTTCTCTTTCTTGCCTCCAGAATGGCAGGCATGATTTTCCATCTTCAGACCTGGGAAGCTGACACCCCCGGCCTGAATAAGCCTCAGTCCAAACCAAGATGCTGGCCCAGGCTTTGCCAGTTGAGGTGGGCTACCTCTTAGTACTTCCGTTAAAACAGTTACTGTAAAACAAATGCTGCTATCTGTTTGGTTAGGGCTGGGAAGCTTGACTGAGATGCTGGAGAGAAGACAGGGACGGGGACGTCAAAAAGAATGGAGGACAGGGTAAAAGAGAGAGAAGAGGAGCAGAAAAGATAGAAACAAGGAGAGCAGCTTAGTGAACAGCCTGCGGCAAACTGCTTCTGGGCATCGTGGCTGAGGGTTCCAGGTGGGAGCTGACCTGGCAGTATGGCTGGGCCATGGAGGGTCCCTGGGGAGAGTGTGCTCAGGTTGGTCACAGTCAGGGCAGACTCCCAGCAGTCCAGCCAGGAGGGAATGTCAGTGCCGTGAAAGCAGAATAAATGCTGGCTCAACTGAGCCCAAACCGTGGAAGGGCTGGCTTCTTCAATTATTAAATATCTGACTTAACAACAAGAGGAGCCCGGCCAGCATGGCCTCGAGGGGATACTCCTGGCGGTTCCTGAGGCTCACAGCATCCAGTTCCTTCTCACTTCGTGGCTATTTTGGTGTTAGCAACTCAGACCCTTTATTCGCTTATTCATTCATTCAGCAATTGCTCACTGTACAGACATTAGGTGCCAGGCTCTGAGTGGAGGTGGGGCATTCAAGAACAGGAATGAGTCCCCTCCTTGATGCAGACAAACTTGATTATAAATATGATGAGTTCTGGAGTCACGTGTAAAGAATTCTCTGGAAGCCATCTAAATAAGACTTCTAAGAAGAGGAAAAATACTACAACTGACTGTACAAATCCACCATAACAAATATAAAATTAAAATGTGGCTTACTCATTCTGGGCCTCTGGGCAAAGTTTCAAGGGGGAAAAAACCCTTATTCTACTGAACCCTTCCCTGATTTCAAGGTCTGCTTCAGCAAAACGTAACTAAACTTTTGATGATATTTTGGAAGGAAAGCAATTGAATTTAAGCTGGAACATGTTTAGATTCAACAGAGCCAGCCTCAGCCCTATGCCACAATGCATTCCCTAGAGATCAGACCGGCTCCGTAAAAAGCTAACCTTTCTAGTCTGTTGTAGAGGGTTTGTCCAAGGGGCTGGAATTTTTGTCCTTTAGGACGTAACTGTCTCAAAAAATCAAAGTCCTTTCTTTCCTTTACCTTTTCTTGTCTTTAAGAATCTAAAGAGTTCATTATGCGGGTGCTGAGACCTGTTTACTTGTGCTCAGCAAAGTGTAAGGAAGAGCTTCTAACTGGGACATGGAATTTGATTCTAGGCTGCCTGCCTGGCACGTGGATCGGTACAGATGTAAATCACCCTTACAGCTCTCCAGTTCTCAACAAATGATGTGTATGAGGCCTCTAAATGCTGGAGCTGCAGGTTTAGAGCTCAGGCAGGTAGCCTCCTGGCTACCTTTTACTTGAAGGCTGAGGTGCAATTGCCTAGGACACCAGGCACCCTGAAACAGTTTATAGTGTTGAGACAGGGGAAATATTCCAAGAGGCTCACGACTGTTAAGGAGAGGCAGGCCCCAAGGTGGGGATGATTTCCATCAGCTCGTAGCCCTGGCCGCTTCTCATCAACACGCTCCACGCTCACTCCCATCAGGTGTTCAGCAAAGCTGTCCGAGTGCAGGAGAGGGAGGGGAGTGGTGCAGAGCAAGCTGGGCTGGGAACCCTGGGGTGTGGACAGACCAGGGAGACAGCCAAGCATTGGGACTGCTGTCCCCTGGGGACCTGGGCCATTCTGTAGGGAACAATTGTGGAAAAGAGGCCTCAGCAAGGCCCTGCCATGGGCTAGGCCTTATTTCTGGAGCCCTAACTCTGCCAGTGAAGGACAAGGGGCAAGTCTACCAGCACGGCCTGACTTGAAACCACCAGAACCTCAGAAAATACTCGTCTCCACAACCATCAAGCTCAGGGCCTCTCCATTCCTGCCTGTTCCTCTCCCCTCTCTTCCTTGACTCTGGCCATCCTCCTCCTTCTCTAGAAAATTCCCCTTCCTCTCTGATCAGCGAGTTAGAATCACTGTCTGGGTATTGTGACCAGCTGATCTTTTTTTTACATTTCCCTTCAAAGGTTTAGTTTGAGGTCAAATAAATCCAACACAATTCAAGTATTTACCCACTAATCAGTTCATACACGGAAAGAGCTTAAAATGTACCTGGCACACAGAAAGTTTGCGTAAATGTGAACTATCATTGTTATCGCTGATGTTACTATCATCTCTGGCTGCAGGGCCCAGACGCCGCAAGAAGCATGAGAGGCTCACTCTCCCCAAAGGCCTCGCAATCTAGGTGAGGAAACCAGACAAAGACCCTCTAATAGTTTTATAGCCACTGAAGAGATAAAAGACCCTGATGCTGGGAGGGATTGAGGGCAGGAGGAGAAGGGGACGACAGAGGATGAGATGGCTGGATGGCATCACCAACTCGATCCACATGGGTTTGGGTGAACTCTGGGAGTTGGTGATGGACAGGGAGGCCTGGTGTGCTGCAGTCCATGGGGTTGCAAAGAGTCAGACACGACTGAGCGACTGAACTGAACTGAACTGAACTGAAAAGATAAAGGGCAGTTCATTTTAATAATACAAAAGCTGTCACAAGGTAATACTGGATTATTATCAGATAAAAAGCACACAGAATAAATAGTTAAGGATCAAAGAGGAGAGAGATCATTTCTAACTGGATCATTTAAGAAGGGGCTTGTGAAGAAAACCATTTTGCACAGGCAGAGGAGGAAGGAGGGGACCCGCGACACGGGATACATAAAAGGGTGGTGCTTGTTCAAGAGTTGCTGACTAGCTACAGGTAACAAGAAAATATGTGGGAAACAGGTTTTAAATGAGATGTGGAAAGCCTTGAAGGAAAAGCTAAGAAGTTTAGATTTAATCCTAGAGGCTAAAGGACCCACTGAAGTGATAGCAAGATCATTTCCTGAAAAAGGAATTTGGAAAACTCCCAATGATAGAAAAATGACAAAACGTTTCAGCTTAAATTTTTAAAAAATTGTGCAAATTCTATATAAATCTAAAAGTCTCCAAAGGCTCACCAAAGACTTGAACAAATGGAAAAAAAATCACACAAAATTCTTGAATAGGAAAACTCAATATCATAAAGATGTCAATTTATCCTAAATTTATATATTTAATATTATTTAAATATATACATGATATACGTTTGAGGGGAAACTAGAAAAACAACTAGAAAACTCATTATAAAAATAGCTAAGAAAATTTCAGAAAAGAAGAGTAATAAAGGGTAACCAATCTTCCCAGGTATTTTTCCTAACAAATATTATAGTATAAAGTTATAATAATGAAACTGTGTGATACTATCATATGGATAGACACATTAATGGAACAGAAATAGTCCCAAGTATATATAGGCATTTAACATCTGATAAAGGTGGCACTTCAAATATGAAGAGGAAAAATGGATTATTGGGTATAGGGTGTTGATAATAAGATCTCTTCAAGAAAATTAGAGATACCAAGGGAACATTTCATGCAAAGATGGCTCAATAAAGGACAGAAATGTTATGGACCTAACAGAAGGAGAAGATATTAAGAAGAGGTGGCAAGAACACACAGAAGAACTATACAAAAAAGATCTTCATGACCCAGATAATCATGATGGTGTGATCACTCACCTGGAGCCAGACATCCTGGAATGTGAAGTCAAGTGGGCCTTAGAAAGCATCACTACGAACAAAGCTAGTGGAGGTGACGGAATTCCAGGTGACCTATTTCAAATCCTGAAAGATGATGCTGTGAAAGTGCTGCACTCAATATGCCAGCAAATTTGGAAAACTTAGCAGTGGCCACAGGACTGGAAAAGGTCAGTTTTCATTCCAATCCCAAAGAAAGGCAATGCCAAAGAATGCACAAACTACCACACAATTGCACTCATCTCACACGCTGGCAAAGTAATGCTCAAAATTCTCCAAGCCAGGCTTCAGCAATATGTGAACCATGAACTTCCAGATGTTCAAGCTGGTTTTAGAAAAGGCAGAGGAACCAGATATCAAATTGCCAACATCCGCTGGATCATTGGAAAAGGAAGAGAGTTCCAGAAAAACATGTATTTCTGCTTTATTGACTATGCCAAAGCCTTTGACTGTGTGGATCACAATAAACTGTAGAAAATTCTGAAAGGGATGGGAATACCAGACCACCTGACCTGCCTCTTGAGAAACCTGTATGCAGGTCAGGAAGCAACAGTTAGAACTGGACATGGAACAACAGACTGGTTCCAAATAGGAAAAGGAGTACGTCAAGGCTGTATATTGTCACCCTGTTTATTTAACTTCTATGCAGAGTACATCATGAGAAACGCTGGGCCGGAGGAAGCACAAGCTGGAATCAAGGTTGCCGGGAGAAATATCAATAACCTCAGATATGCAGATGACACCACCCTTATGGCAGAAAGTGAAGAACTCAAGAGCCTCTTGATGCAAGTGAAAGAAGAGATTGAAAAAGTTGGCTTAAAACTCAACATTCAGAAAACTAAGATCATGGCATCTGGTCCCATCATTTCATGGGAAATAGATGGGGAAACAATGGAAACAGTGACAGATGTTTTTTTTTGGGGGGGGGGGGGCTCCAAAATCACTTCAGATGGTGACTGCAGCCATGAAATTAAAAGACGCTTACTCCTTGGAAGAAAAGCTATGACCAGCCTAGACAGCATATTAAAAAGCAGAGACATTACTTTGCCAACAAAAATCAGTCTAGTCAAAGCTATGGTTTTTCCAGTGGTCATGTATGGATGTGAGAGTTGGACTATAAAGAAAGCTGAGTGCCGAAGAATTGATGCTTTTGAACTGTGGTGATGGAGAAGACTCTTGAGAGTCCCTTGAACTGCAAGGAGATCCAACCAGTCCATTCTAAAGGAGATCAGTCCTGAGTGTTCATTGGAAGGACTGATGTTGAAGCTGAAACTCCAATCTTTTGGTCAGGGAAGAGCTGACTCATTTGAAAAGATCATGATGCTGGGAAAGATTGAAGGTAGTAGGAGAAAGGGGTGATAGAGGGTGAGATGGTTGGATGGCATCGCTGACTCAATGGACACGAGTTTGGGTAAACTCCAGGAGTTAGTGATGGACAGGAAGGCCTGGTGAGCTGCAGTCCATGGGGTCACAAAAAGCTGGACATGACTGAAACTGAACTGATAAGATGGCCATCCAGGAAAAATTAAGTTAAATTCACATCTCATACTCTAAGACAAATTTCATTTGGGTCAAAAATTGAAATATAAAAAAGAAAACCATAAAAATACCAAAATCAATTATAGTAGAATGTTTTTTATGTTAGTGTAGGGAAGGGTTTTCTAATTCCAACACAAAATCCAAAGCTGTAAAATGAAAGACTAAAAGTTCAACTGCATTAAAAAATGTTTGTGCGGGATAAAATACCATAAGCAAAGTCAAACAAATGAGGCAAAGTCTTTGTAACTCACATCACAAAGGGCTAACTTACCTTGCAGGTAAAGAAAATCTAAAAAAGAATGAGAAAAAAGACCAATAATCCAATAGCATAAAGAAGTAAGAATGTGAACAAAGAGTTAACAGAAAAAAATTGTATAAGTCTCTTAGAAGTGTAAAAAATTATCCCAGCTATTTATTCATTATAGAAATACAAACTAAAACACACACAAACCTAACACACAGTCCTTAATTAGGTTAAACAAATTAATGATAAAAGACATCTTTGAGACAACAGGAAAATTTGAATATTAAGTGGGTATTAGATTGTATAAGGGAATTATTAATTTTATTGGGTGGCTGCAGTCCATGGGATTGCGAAGTCGGACATGACTGAGCAACCTCACTTTCACATTTCACTCTCATGCACTGGAGAAGGAAATGGCAACCCACTCCAGTGTTCTTGCCTGGAGAATCCCAAGGACAGAAGAGCCTGGTGGGCTGCCGTCTCTGGGGTCGCACAGAGTCGGACACGACTGAAGCGACTTAGCAGCAGCAGCAGTGACAGTATTATAGCTAAGTGGGAAATGCTCTTGTTATTCAGATATTCATGCTAACCTATTATGATAAAATAAGAGGAGAATGTCATAATAATCTTCACTTTACTTTAAAAATATTTCAGCCCCAACATGAACAAGCAAATATGGCCAAATATTAACAGTTCTTAAATTTAGGTGATAATTCATTTTACCTTTATCTCTACTTTCTCACATGTTTGAAAATTTTCATACTGAGAGTACAAAAGTAAAATGAAAGTACATCAAGACACTATGTTTTACTTATCAGATTCACAAAGATCCAAAAGTGTGATAAAATACCATGTTGGCAAGGAAGTGGGGGAGAAAACATTCATATGTTTTTGGAGAGGGTGTAAAAGACAATTTGGCAAGATGGATCAGAATTATAACTGTACTTACTTTGGGACCCAGTAATTCCATTTCTAGGGATTTATCCTTCAGATAGACATACATTTGCAAAATGACACTGATCAGCTTATTCACTGCATTTTTGGAAATGGCAGATGATTGGAAATACTCTAAATGTCTACCAATAGAGGGCTGGTTAAATTAAAATTATGTCTAGACCATGGAATACTATATCTGCAAAAAGAATGAGAAGGCCATTTGTGTACTAATATAAAATGATCTTCAAGATACACTGGGTGGGGAAAAAAGGACAATATGCGACAATATATGGTGGGGAAAATCTGAGAAAAACAATATAGACTATTTGCTAATATATGCAAAAAACATTCCTGGAAAGATACATGAAAAGCTGGTAACACTACTTATGGGAAAAGAACTGAGTCTGGAGAACTGAGATGGGAATTGTTCTTGTTCAGTTGTGTCTGACTTTTTGTGACCCCATGGACTGCAGCACACCAGGCTTCCCTGTCCTTCACTATCTACCAGAGTTTGCTCAAATTCACATCCAGTGTGTCAACGATACCATCCAACCATTTCATCCTCTGTTGCCTTCTCTTCCTGCCTTCAATCTTTCCCAGCATCAGGGTCTTTTCAAATGAGTCTACTCTTTGCATCCAAAGGATTGGAGTTTCAGCTTCAGCATCAGTCCTTCCAATGAATATTCAGGACTGACTTCCTTTAGGATGGACTGCTTGGATCTCCTTGCAGTCCAAGGGACTCTCAAGAGTCTACTCCAATACCACGGTTCAAAAGCATCAATTCTTCAGTGCTCAGCTTTCTTTATAGTCCAACTCTCACATCCATACATGACCACTGGAAAAACCATAGCTTTGACTAGACTGATTTTTGTTGGCAAAGTAATGTCTCTGCTTTTTAATATGCTGTCTAGGCTGGTCATAGCTTTTCTTCCAAGGAGTAAGCGTCTTTTAATTTCATGGCTGCAGTCACCATCTGCAGTGATTTTGGAGGTCCCCGCCCCCAAAAAAACCATCTGTCACTGTTTCCATTGTTTCCCCATCTATTTCCCATGAACTGATGGGACCGGATGCCATGATCTTAGTTTTCTGAATGTTGAGTTTTAAGCCAACTTTTTCAATCTCTTCTTTCACTTGCATCAAGAGGCTCTTGAGTTCTTCACTTTCTGCCACAAGGGTGGTGTCATCTGCATATCTGAGGTTATTGATATTTCTCCCGGCAATCTTGATTCCAGCTTGTGCTTCATCCAGCTTGGCCTTTCACATGATGTACTCTGCATAGAAGTTAAATAAGCAGGGTGATAATATACAGCCTTGACGTACTCCTTTCCCAGTTTGGAATGAGTCTGTTGTTCCATGTCCAGTTCTAACTGTTGCTTTCTGACCTGCATACAGATTTCTTAGGAGGCAGGTAAGGTGGTCCATCTATTTATTCCTGCTATGGCTTCCTATAAAATTCCTTGACTGTTTCTTGTCTCTCTCTCTCTTATCTCTGTTAGAAATCTGCTCTCAAAAGTAGAAAATAAAAAAAAAATTAAAGTAGAGAATAGCAGCCCAAATATTCAACAGGGGATTATTTCATGGTTTTGGCACATTTATATATATGAATAAGGTGGAAGAACTTCCAATAGCAAGAAAAGATATTATATTTTAAGGGAAAATTCAGATTATAAAACTACCTGTATAATATAAAACTACAATATAATATTGTAGACCTATATACATAGACTCATAGAAAAAAGCTAATGATATACTATATTATAGTGGTGTGTTAAGACTGTGGGTGACACTTTGTTTTGCTTATCTATGTTTACTAAAATATCTGCAATGTACATACATAACTTTTATAAGAAACAACAGATGTCATAAAGAAAAATGGGACATAGAACTCAAATCCCAAAGGACAAATGACTGATTAAAAGTCAAAATGTATCCTTCTTAAGGAAGTCTGAATTTTCACCAGAGCATGGCTTTAAGCTATGGGTAAAGCTAGGTGGTCAGAAAGGCAAGTGGGAGAAAAGGTACCAAGGGAGACCTTGGATCAATAGCCTGGCCTGGAAAGAAGCATTTACTTTTTTTGCAGGTTTACAAAGGGATTTCCCTCCATTTCATGCCAGGAAGACAAGAGCTTAGATAACCTGAGAGAGGGATATCCGAACTTGTGACAAACCCCAACGGTATAGATACCAACCCATCATAAAGCCTAGCGTGGGGCAGACTCTCAGGGACACGGCATAAATGATCCTGCTGGCACAAATTCTACTCCTCCTGTTTAGTCTGGGGAGGAAGTGTTCTTTCCACCAAACAACTTTCATCATACTGGCATTGTGAACAGCCTGGGCACAGTTCTTCTGCCCATAAGGATTTCAAAGCCAACTGGGGTTGATCCTAAGAGAAAACTTAAAGATGCTTACTACATATGCCAATGCATGTTTGAATATATACAGATTCCTTTAAATGCAAGAATAAAGCACACAAGACTGACTCTAAAAGTGAGCAAAGTTAAACACTAAGATGCTGGTTAACTAGATCTGGGTAGATTAACACAAAGGAAGACTATAAAGCCATGAAAATTATAATCTGCATATTTACAGGCATGAGAAGATATTAATAATATATTTCTCAGTGAAAAACAGTCTAAGATTATAGATGCTGTTTATATTTATACATATACATAGTCTATGTATATGTATAAATACAAAAATGTATCCATAGACATTATAATATCTATATGGGGTATTCACAAATGTCTATACTTTCTTTTAATCAGTTTTTCTAATCTTTTCTACACTAAATATATATTCTTATGTAATAAAAATGTTTAAAGCTATAAATCACTCTATTTTTAAACTATAAAAGAGGATTTTTATGTATTTTTTAATAAAATAGGGTTTTTATATACTATAGGAAAAGTTTAAATTTAAAATATTTCATGTGAACAAATGAAGAAATGAAGCCACCAGTCTTCCCTGGTGGCTCAGATGGTAAAGAATCTGCCTGCAACGTGGGAGACCTGGGTTCTATCCCTGGGTTGGGAAGATCCCCTGGAGGAGGGTATGGCAACCCACTCCAGTATTTTTGCCTGGAGAATCCCCATGAACAGAGGAGCCTGGCAGGCTACAGCCCACGGGGTCGCAAAGAATTGGACATGACTGAGCAGCTAAGCACAGCACAGCATGTGAAGAAGGCTAGTTTTGATCCAGGGCTTGAAGATGATAATACTTCCTGAATGGCAGGGAAAGAAGGAGGGGTCTCTGGTGAAAACTTGCAAACCCATATGTGTGTGTACATATGTGCGTGAAGGTGTATGCGTGCATGCTTTGGGGGTGAGGGTGAGAAGAGTTTACCAGAGCAAAGAAGTCAAAGGACAGTCTATGGAAACTGAACTTTATCCTCCAGGAAAAGAAGAGCCAGATAAAGTGATACCTCACTAGAAATTTGCTGGAGGAGAAAGATTCTAACCACCCTGCATAAATGGGATTGGACAAGGGAGAGGCTGGAGGCCAGGTAACTCGCTCAGAGGCAGCAGCAAAAGTCTGTCTGATGTGCCAAGGCCTCATTGACATGTGAACTCTGGGAATGAAATGACAGGAGATGATCTGGACAACATCCCAGGACAAGGGGCAGCTGGCCCTGGCAGGTGACAGCATTGGGAAGCTGTAAGACAGAAGTAAAAACGAGTTCAGGGTTTTGATTAAAGAGGCTCAAGAGGCTGGTGGTGAAAGGAACATGGGAAGAGATGTCTCAGATGGAGTGCCGAGGAGGAGATAATGCAGACCTGAAGGACATTCAAGTGCTGTCGCCTCAACAGCAGAGGGCTGATCTTAATAGCCTGGGATTCTAGGCTTGTCCTGGCCCTTCCTGCTGTGGGACTTCCCTTGTCTAGAAAGGGGAGGGCAATAGTTACACCTTGCCAACTTCAGAGTGGTTGAAGGGCCAGTGAGATCTGGATAAAAAGCACCTAGAACACGAAGCAGCTGTACAAACACCAAGCACCGCTGTCATGCATGCAGGTGGTGGCTGCATGGAGACAGGACACTTGCTGAGAACACGAGGCCGCAGAAGTCAAAGACAGTCCAGGATTCAGCCTCAGCCTAGCTGTTAATGAACAGAGAGAATTTCTGGAGAACCCACTGATTTACTGAAAAGGGTCAATTCCCTTCCCCCAAGCCAGGAGTCAAAGCTCCGAGGTTCAGGGTAAAGACACGTGGTCAGCCCTGCCCCAGGGAGCTTCTCCCCAGGTTCTGAGCTGGAAAGTCCTCCTGCAACATCTGATTCAAGCCCCTTATGTTACAGGTGAGGAACCCAAGGCCCAGAGAAGGAAAGTAAGTTGGCCAAGGTCACCACACTGGGGAAAATGTGATGGCAACAGGAGGACAGAAGAATTATATGGTGGGGACGAACCACTTTTCTGCTCCTGGTGGCCACCAAGCTGACTCTCCCTGCCACCTTCTCTTTCCTGGACATTTGTGGAGCCTCTCCACAACCTGTTCTCCCCATTGAGGTTAGAATGATCTTTCAAAGCTAAACGTAACCACATCACTTCTTTGTGGTGGGTTGGGATGCATGCTAACTTCCTTCATAGCTCAGCTGGTAAAGAATCCACCTGTGATGCAGGAGACTCCGGTTCAATTTCTGGGTTGGGAAGATCTGCTTGAGAAGGGATAGGCTACCCACTCCAGTATTCTTGGGCTTCCCTTGTGGCTCAGCAGGTAAAGAATAGGCCTGCCATGTGGGAGACCTGGGTTAGATCCCTGGGTTGGGATGCATGCTGATGGGTCGGGAGCAGCACCGTCTGTCTGTCAGGCCCTTTCCTGAAGGCCACAGTCTCTGTCCTGAAAGCCCACAGCTCTTCTGTTGAAAATTCTCACCCTTTGATGCTTCAACTCTGCCGGTCCTTTGCAAGCAATCCCCTCATCAAACATCACCACTATGCGTTACCTGCTGCTTCTTGCCAGGACCCTGAGGATACTCAAGGCCTTTGAAGGCCCCTGGTGACTTGGTTCTTACCTGCCCCTCTTATCTCCACTCACTCATCCCACACTCTTACTCAAACAAGCCCCCAGTCCTCCTTGGACAAACTATAAGCTGTGGATTATGTTATAAATGCACAATTCCTAGTCAGTCTTCATAGCATTTATCCTAATTTGTCATGACATACATGTCTGCATGTACAAAGACACATGTGTGGCTATTTTTTTTCAATTTTTAATTGGGAGATAATTGCTTTACAATGTTGTGTTGGTCTCTGCCATACACGAACATGAATCAGCCATAATACATGTGTCCCCTCCCTCCTGAGCCTCCCTCCCACCTCCCACTCCCATCCCACCCCTCCAGGCTGTCACAGAGCACTGGGTTGAGCTCCCTGTGACATACAGAAAATTCCCACTGAGATCTATTTTACATACGGTAATGTGTATGTTTCAAGGCTACTCTCTCATGTGTGACTATTTGATTGATTTCTTTCTCACTAGACTGTAGAATGAGACTCCCTGGTTGATCCAGTTTTCAGAGTGTGAAGGCCAAAGGGTTTGGAGTCAAAATGCTGCCTGAGACGCAGCTACCGGCCTCCCTGTCATTCTGTCTCTGTGACAAGATATAAAGGGATAATGAACAATTGCTTCAGTTGCTCTGAAAATGACACTCTTGGCACCTCTTCAGCCAAGCAGCAGGCAGGGGGGGTGCCCTGTGGGGGTAGAGGGGCGGGGGTGTTGGCTGCTCCCAGGAGCCAGAAGCACAGGCAAGGCCTGGTGTCAGGACCTGCCTTTGGGAATGAAGCTGACAGTCCACAGGAATGGCCTGCCGATGGAGGAAGCTATTAACATGGCTCACTCAGACTGCAGTCCACGGGGAGGGAACAGCATCTCATGATTCACCTCGGTCTATTAATATTTGATAAAGCATCTTCATGATGATAGATAGCAGTCACCCAGAGAAGGGGAAGAGCCGCAGTTCTGCAAAGCATTCTCAGAGAAGAACATCCCCTTTTATTGAGAGGGGATGATGGGAGAAAGTGTATGCCCTGGGCAGGAGAAAACTGCCCTGACCACACAGCACAGTCGGCACGATGGCCTCTCGCGTAGGTTGGGCTGCACAGGTAACCAGCAGGCTTCTCTGCACAGTGGTTTGTCTCAGGGGAAGGAGGGGGACTCACAATGGCTGACCTCCAAGAGAAAGCTGCTGAGCCAATTATTTTTTTTCTTCTGACAGTACATTAAAATGATGGCTGATGATTAAAGATATTTCCATGAATAGTACATTTTCCCAATATGTGGTCTCTAAATAGAACTCCATTCCACGTTTTTAAATCACAGAAGAAAACATCTTAAAAAGCTCTCACTAATGACACCATCTTTGTTCTCACAGGTAGCTTAAGAGAGACATTTGGGCTGTGCACATCTGATGGATGGCTTTTGGTCTCCAGCAGCTGCTTTTGGAAATTGTCATCTTACCAGGCTGCCAAGAAGTTGCTGAACCCTCCTGGCACAACCGTGGTGAAGCCCTGCTTTCTGAAAGAAATCATTCACCCTCTGGACACAAAGCTCTTCTCCGGCGACTGGGGCACCTGGGCTCAGCATCATCCTGGGGCAGGTGGGGAAAGGGGAGAGTGGGGGGAGGCCAAGCATCATTTTTTACCACCAAGACCAGGCAGGAATCCACAGGAGTGACTGGGGTGTCAAGGCCAGCAGGGCGGGGGGAGCACCACTGACCGCTGTGTCCGAGGACCACTCTCCCGAGGCTCTGATGGAAAGCCTACTGGCCACAGACCTTAACCTGGGGACCTGGGTTCAGTGGGTCTGAAAGACGTTCCCGGTTCCCAGCAGAGCAACTGCATGCTTCAGAGCACAGGGACACAGCCTGCAGTGCCCTGTTGCGTTCTCTGAATCATCCCTGACCAACCTCGCCATCGGCCTCACCTCATTTCCAGCAAGAAGGCAACAGAGAGAACGCGGGAAGGAGGCACGTCTCTAGTTCGAAACATCGCTTGCATTCCAAATTAGAGGCAAAATCAGAGTGGGCTACACAGTTTCGTGCACTTGGTCTTAAAAGGGAGGCTCTGAGTAGTCTGTCCCTTAGTAAATGTTCAATGGGCCAAAGAAGGGGAGGAAGGACATGTCGGTCCTCCCCTCCCCACAGCCTCCTCAGGAGGCCCCAGTCTGCTCTCTGCATCACCGCCGTCCAGATGTCTCTGCACTGAGGAGCTGGAAGTTACACAGCGGGCGGCACTTGAGAGGCGGGGAAGCTGAGCTGTGTGTGTGCGCAAGACAAGCAGGGGACGTGGCGAGGATAAGGCACAGGGTTTCTCTTCTCAGGGCACCTTTCTGTTGCTTTCCTCCACTCCTACCCCCCTAGCTGGGTCACATCTGCCCTGAGCCAGCGCCCTCACCCAAATCTTGGGGGTACACAATTGAGAGCAAGGCTGTGTGCAGGGAAGAGGCCTCCTCTGGGCGTTCGGGCCAGAAAATCCCCACAGCCTGCAGTCCCTCATCCAGACTGGCAAGTGCTTACCCGGTGGCGCCCAGGATGAAGGACAGCAGATGGGGTGAGACACAAAGGGGGAGATGCAAAGGCTGGAAGTCTTGGAGGGATGGGAAGGTGGGCCCTCCAGCTGCCTTCCTTCCTCCAGTCTTTCAAGGCAAGTCCCACAAGCAGGCAGGTGCCAGAGGCAGGCATCAAAGCAGAGGACGGCCTCCTGTTCGGGAAGAAGCCTCAGGACTCACCCGCCACTGAACCTCAAGAAGCGCTGCCAGCTTTAGAGGCCAACACTGAGAGCAGCATTTGCCCGGGGACCTACCAGGCTTCCAATCCTCCCCTTGCATCGCCAAGGTCAAATCCATCCCCATCCAGGAGACTCCCCCTTTGCTTTAGTCAGGCTGATCCAGTTTCAAATGCAGCGTAATTCATTCTGGAGAGAAGTCAGGTATCTGTATACCAAGGTGGAGGTTTCCAGGCAGAGTAACCAGATGGCTTGTTTATTTTGACTCCAGGAGGAAGAGCTGGGAATGATTTGAAAGGCAGGAGAGAGACTGTCTCCTCTGGAGCTCAGAGGTAGGTGACTTAGGAGGCAGAATAGACAGAGTCCACTTAACCAGATGCAAGTCTTCTAACCACGGGTCACTAAGTAGAGAGGGACCAGGAGGCACTGCCACACTAAGAAGGGCATCTAAGAAGGCCCTGTCATCCTTGGTTTACCGGGTCTTCCCATCACCCAGCTAATGGCAGAGATACACCTGGGATCCAGACTGGATGCCTAGGAAGAAAGTGCTACACAGCAGGGGGCTTTGTCCCCATGGCCCCTGGGTCCCTGGGGACAAAGCCAAGAGCTCCAGGCACAAGCATTAGCCTAATTTTACTGGTTCCTGGCTCCTTTTCAGACACAGCCCTTCTAAGACAAAGCAGGGTGGTGGTTAAGAGGGAAGAAAATGACCCCAGAATGGCCAAGGTAACTGGGACATTGTCTGGACTGATGATCGCAAATATTTGAAGTTGGGAGAAGACAAGGGACAGAAAGGTACTATTAATATTCCTGGGAGTTCCCTGGCAGCCCAGTGGTTAGGACTCTGCATGTTCACTGTCGAGGGCCTGGGTTCAATCCTTGGTCGGGGAAATAAGATCCCACAAGCCGCTGGGCTGGAAAAAAAAATACTGTTCCCAAATAGATTTCCTGTAAATACTAACATTCATCAAGGGATTTAATTAATAAAAAACTTTCATAAGCCTTATCTTACTTGATCTTCACAACAACCTTGGCAAAATACTACGGTCTTCATTTTGTAAAACAGGAGACTGAACTGTCCTCCAAGGTGGTAGCCTCAACGGTGGAACCAGGACCAGAATCTGGGTCTTGTGACATTTTCCTCCTCACTCCAGGACCTTCAATTTCAGATGGAAAAGGCCAGGCCAACCTCCCCAGCCCTGCCACGTGTACCTATGAAGCAGATCACCACCATCTTAAAAGAAAAACAGGGCTGCATGCCTTCCTTCCAATAATACACCTAGGAGTGAGGAGCGGCCATGGAGAATGCAGAAATGGTGCAGACCAAAGGTAGCTTCAGCTCCCTCAGCCTCTTTGGAGAGGCTGACGGCTGCCTGGACTGCCAGGGGAGCCCCAAAGATGGCACTGAAGAGAAAAACATCAAGAAGTTAAAAGCAGTAGAGATCTGGGTGCAGGAGGCTATTGCTCCCTGCTTCTGCTCCGCCCACCCACCAGAATAGTCAGTTTGGCCACTCTGCCTCGGACCTTCTCAAAGCTTTAGCTTCTCCCACAGATCACTCAGAGTGGACTCTCAGGAGAGGAAAGTCAGTAAACTGGTTAGGGTTTTATTTGTTTTAAAAAAAACCCTGAATAGACTCCAAACTTGGGTGTGTACTTGCTAGCCAGATGTTCTAAACGGCTAAGATCCAGGCATGTAACTCTATGCTCTGTGGTTCTGCTCCTCCTGGGGGGCTTTCAGATGCTATGATAGAGGAGATGTACACTTGCAGTGAGGGATACAAGGCTGAAGGACGCTCTTTCCCAATCAACCAGCTCAACTTACTTCCACCAGTTTCCCAGGCTGCGCATCAATCAGACCAGGCTGCCACACATATCAGCCAACTGGACCAGCTCTAAACCCATTGTCCTGTGAGCCACACACACCCTCCAGTCCCCAGCCCAAGGACCACCTCTTCCACAAACAAGTCCCTGATTCTCCCTGTGTCTCCCGCTTTGTTCTCTCATTGCTATTTAATTATGTGTCTTTCCCATAGTTCTTCTCTAATTTTATTCTTGCTAAATAATTATGAACATCATTTATTTCCCTAATAGATCATAAACTCCTCAGAGACAGATACTATGTTGAATCCAATTCTGTGCTCCCCCTTATCCACGTTCATGTCTGGGTAGAGGTTCAGCTTTGCACACAGTAGGAATATGACTGATAATTGTTAAAATGGAATTTACCCTGGTTTCTTCAAAAACAGGCTATCTGTGAAACACAAAAGACAGCCCCACCCCTCAGGCTGCCCTTTGACAAACTTTTACGGAGTATGGTACCCTCTCCCCGCAGGTGTATCTCAGGGTCACGGCAGCCAGACCTAGCCAGCACAAGACACAGAGAAAGTCAAACCAGACTGGCAAAGGCAAGGGCTTCAAGCCTGGTTATTTAAAGAGGTTAAAATTACATAAGCAAAAGCAAGGGACTGGTGCTGTTATACATCCCCAAGGAAAACCAAGGAAGGATTTTGTGGGGTCAGGGGTGGCGAGGAGGAAATGAGGGAAGAAGAAAGGGAGTTTCCTGCAAAGAGCAAGGACCAAACGGGTGATGGCTGAGACCTGAAAGGATTCCCCACCACCACAAGGAGCGAGACACAGCATCCCTTTTGCAGGGATGGGAGGCCTGGACACTCCTGAGATGAGGGGTCATCATGATCTCAGAGAGGCCCTGCTCACGCCTCCAGGTGCTGGAGAACTGGGCACCAGGGAGCAGAATGCGGGGAGGGGAGGTGGAAGAGAACCACCAGCAACCTCAGAGAGGGCCTTGAGCACTGGCGGAGGGAGAACCACCCCAGAGAGTGCTTATGGGAAAGGCTGTGCCCTTCATACCAGGCGGAAGATGGAACCACCACCGACAGGGAAACAAGTCTGATCTGGGCCAGTCACTGATGGAGCAGGTGAAGGAATCCACCCCTTTCCTGGGATAAAGCCACACACACGCCCCCACCACAGGACCTAAGCTTTCTTTATTGGTTGAGGACTTAGGGTCAGAACACAGCTACCCTGGGACAGGTTCCAGGGAGGCAATGGTCATAGTGATTGGTGAGGGGAAAAATTCTCAAGAATCAGATCTCAGTCAGCAGGGGAAAGAGAAGCCATTTCTACTAGAGATTTGAAGATCTCTCTCTCCCTCTCCCCACCCCCCCCTTACACACAAACACATCTATTATGAACCTGCTAAGTAAAAATCTAATTCCAGTTTAAGTATAAGAGGTTTAGTCCAGAAAATCCTCCTCTCTGAGGCAGTGTGGGGAAGATCTTATCTGTTCTCCATTTCCTATCAAATCGCCCTTTTTCCTTTTGGGGCCACAGAGATGATGAGAATTCCCCTATCCAGGACCAGGCAGGAGATCGAGGTACAGAATGAGGCCCACGCCCCTCTGCCCGGCTGACCCACCCCTCACAGGCTCTTTCGCCCAGACCTCCTCTTTACTTCTGACTGCAGCCACAGGTCATTCAGGGCAGAGGACAGGGCCCACCTGGCACCACTTTCCGCCTGGAAGAAAGCTGAGGACACGTGGGAGGAGAGACTGCCTACCCTGTGCTCACTCCCAAGGGGCCCTGGCCTCTGAGCCACGTGGCCACATCTCCATCGCCTCCCTGCCAGGGCTCACACCAACACACCCAGGGGATTCATCACAGGCGGGAGGGCAGTGAACCTTGGGATTAGGAGAGTGGCTGTCCTAACCCCCACGGCCCCAAAGAGTACCTGCCAAGGCCTTGATCCGGGACCTCTCAAAGAGCCTGGCTGAGCTGTTGTCATTATCCAGCTCATCATCCGGGCCGTCCCAGCGGGCATTGATCCGGCTGTACGGTGGCTGGTTGCCCACGTTTTCAAACTCCGTGGCTGATGTCATGTCAGCAGGCTGTCCGCAGCTACGCCTGCCTCAGTCTTCATGGAAGGGTCCCTGGTGGGGGACAGTAACACAGTCAGAGGGTTAGCGCCCAGCCCCTTGGACTTTGTCTCAGGGAAACTTATTTGGAGCGGCTGGTAGGAGCAGATCCTTATGGGAGCGGCACATGGTGCCCTGTGCCTGGCCACAGCTGACCAGGGGTCACTGGGTCACCCGGCAGAAAATACAGCAGCAGCAGCAGCAGCCCCAACAACAGTAACGGGGACAGTGCCAGCGGGGACAGAGGGCTGCAGGCGGCAAGGGTCAGGACAGCCAGCAGGTGGGGATGTTGGGCGCAGCAAGCCTGCTTCCTCCAAACCCGCTGCTACGGCCACAGAGGTGGGTGGCTCTTCTGGGAGCCAGAGGCTGGCAGGGACGAACTGGGCAGAGCAGCGCTACCCTATGACCTGGGGACCCAACCTGGAGGGGAGGTGGGGACAGGGCAGGAGAGGGAGAAGCTGGGAGCTGGTGGAGTCTGACTCAAACGTGAACCAGTAGGGAGAGAGGCAAGCATGAGCTTTGAGATGCCACTGGTGCCGCCAACCTGGAAGCTGCACTGGGGAATGTTAACTCCTCCCAGAGGCTCCCAAGAACCCTCTGAGTTCTTGGCCTGCAGCCAACAGTCAGAAAGCTGGCTCTTGCTTTTGCCTTCTCTGAAGTGTGCCCAGGTGCTTGGACAAGCTCTCTGGTTGCATCTCAGGACAGACCACGGAGCCAGATCAGCCTGCTGTCCCTTCGAGGCCGTCAGCATGATGGTGGGGTGTGGTGGCGAGGGGATCCCACAGACGACAGAGCTGTGTGTGCTCATCCGTGCTGTGCACACGGGCGGCAGGAGCACTGGGTCCCTACTCACCTGTCATGTGTCACGCTTATGCTTTCATTCATAATTAATTCACATATGCGCCAAGTCCCTACGAGGCGGCGGATGCTATGCCAGGCATAGCACCTTATGAGTGAGACAGAAGGGCCCTGTCCTCATGCAGCTTATAACCTGGCAGCAAGCGGGATGATTAAAGAAGCAAGTACAGTAAGGTGTGATGCTTTGGCACAATTGGGAAAGAAGGGTAGTGTGAGGGACGCATGCTGGATGCTGGGTGTCAGGGGAAAGAGAGTTTAAGCGGGTTCCTAGAGGGAGCTTGGAGGCATCCTGTAAAGGGGAGATGAAAAGGAAGGAGTCCAGAAAAAAGGAATGAAGAGCAGGTGCAAAGTTCTGATGGTGAGAAAGGGTGTGGCAACATTTAGCAATCTTATGATGTAGCTGGAGGATGAGGGTAAGGTCAGGGAGAAAAGGTCAGGGAGAAGGAGGCTAGAGCAGCCAGGCTGGGACCTGATGTCCTGGGCTTTTGAAGCAAGACGGGCTTCCATTCAGTCTTAACGGCCTAACCTGTACCTGTCCTTCAGTCATCCCCCCAGGGAGCTTAAGAGACTCCAAGATCAAGTCTGTAAAAGAGAACAGGGAGCCCAGAGCCTTCCTATCCAAGAGGACAAAAGGGGGGAGGGGGTGGGGAGGCTGTGAGGCAGACAAATGACAAGTGTTGACAACTAGTGAGCTGTGAGGTAAGCCACTCCCTCCAGGAGTGTGTGTGCACACACACAGTCATCCAACACACACAGCCACCCAAGCAGACGCGTGCCTGAGGAAGAAATGAAGCAAGCTAACGAGCCTAAGCATCACTGCAGCACCAGGGCCCTTGTTTTTCAGACAGAATCCCTTCAAGCTCTCTTTCCCTCACCTGACTAATCAATCCCACCACATCCCTTCGAGGTAAGACTGGAGCCGGAGTTATCCACCGTAATTGCGCAAGGGAGGAAACCAGGGCCTGCTAAATGAGGCTTCCCCAAGGTCATCTAAGGAATGACGGCTGTTGGCTGGGAAGGAGGCCAGGCTGGGAAGGGGCTGCTGTACCCCCTTCGAGTGGGCAGGTGGATTTTAAAGAAGCAGGTGAGGAAAGAACATGGCCCAGGGGGCCAGAGGGCACTCCTCAGCTTCCAGAGCTTGCCAAGGTGTTTGCTACTGGGGGAGGGAAGGGTAAAGATGGGGAAGTCAGCCATCACCCCACCAGGTCCGCCCTGTGATTCCAGACCTGGGACCCAGAACACCCTCATCCCCTCTGACAACCTGTTATCTCCCACAGTCAGGTGTGCTGCTTCCGAGGCTGAGATGTCCCACTCAGCTGGCAGGCAGAGGTTGGTGGGAGGGACCCCCCCTTAAGGGACCTCACCAGCGGCTCAGAGCTGTGAGCGGGGCGGGACCAACAGGCTGATCGGCTGAGCTGAGCTGAGCTGCCAGATGCACGCGGGGAGATGAGATCAGATCCTGCATGCAGGAGGTAACCGGACCCTGGCTCTCCTTCTCATCTAGGGCTATTTTTAAGAGTGGATGAGCTGAGCAAGGCCCAGGCCAGCCGCAGAGCCTGGGGAGTGAGATTACCTTTGCAGCGGCTCCGTAAATAAGTCTGCCCCAGAAAGATGAGCCTGAGCGGGCAGACCAGCAGGCCAGGCGTTCAAGACAAGATTGATGGCCCTGGGTGCAGAGGAGCAGCCACTCGACAGCCATTCATCCTGCTTAAACCCGCCCTGCCTCCTGCGACTGGAGCTCAGAGGAGGTAGCAGCCAGGCAGTGGCTCTGCCGGGAACGTGAAAAAACACATGTGCGTGTCTAAACACACAACTCAAGGTGTTTTTTCTTTTTTCTTTAGAAGGGTCAGGTCCCCAAAGGCAAACACCAAGGAAAGAGACTCAGAAACTAAAGAAAGGCCCTCTTCCTCTGGCTCCCCAGCCTTTCCCACCCCAGTGGCCTGCCCAGATGGCATCCCACCAGGGCCAAGGGAGTAGGGGTGGGCTGCTGTGCTCAGTGGCAAGGGGAGAATCGGGTGTGAGAGGCAGGAGAAGAAAATAAGAAAAAAGGAAAGCTACGGATGGTGATGCCAGGAAAACAAAGCAAAACTTGCCTAAAAACAAATTCAACCCTTGCAAGGCCTAGCAATAAAGAAACCACTGTGATTGAAAATAATAGCATATGCTGGGGACACATGGTGGGAACACCTAACCAAATGTGGGGCCATGAAAATGACATTTAAATTGGTATTGGAGGGGAAGCTGGAGCTGAGGCGATTCAGTCATGTTTTTAGGGATATAAGTAATCTCTGCAGTCAGACTGGCCCTCCATGAGTATGTTAGTTACTCAGTTGTGTCCAACTCTTTGTGACCCCATGGACTGTGGCTCACCAGGCTCCTCTGTCCATGGAATTCTCCAGACAAGAATAGTGGAGTAGATAGCCATTGCCTTCTCCAGAGGATCTTCCTGACCCAGGGACTGAACCTGGGTCTTTCACACTTCAGGCAGATTCTTAACCATCTGAGCCCTAAGTATGGCGGACAGCAATTAAATGGCTAAAAACAGGCCCCAAACTGCACCTCACTTCCCTGCCAGCAAATCCAGGAAAAAAAATATAAGAAGTAGTTCCATGTCCATTTACTCCCTAGTTTACTCTGAAGCCCCCTAGAAGTCCTTCTCATGACCCACCACCAGGGCCTCGTCAGAGTGTAGGTGGGTCTTCTCTGGTCTGTGTCCAGGAGAACCTGCCTTCCCTGTCCATCTACCGGCCTGACAAGCAGCTGAGCAAGTCTGTCTCCAAAACCACAATCTGAGGCTCAGCCTCACCTGGTAGGCTTCTGTCACCCCATGACTCCAGGATACACTTTGAGTGGGATGGGTTGGGTTGCTAGAAAACTTGCCCACAGCTCTGTACTGAAAAGCTCATGCGCTTACACAGCACACTCACTTGCATAACGAGCGCCTGCCTGGGAAATGGATTTCACAATATCACTGATGCAACCCACAGCTCCACCCTTTTCTGGTGTGCCTAGGGACCATCTGCTTTTGAGATCAGGTGTTAGGCCTCGGAATTTCAACCGCGTGTGCTACGTCCTGTTAATCCCCGGGGGTGGGTAGGAACCCAGGAAGTGGCTGTCAAGGTATCTGAGCAGAAGAGGATAGATGCTTTTTCCTTCCTCTCTGCACCCCATCTCCTCTTCCCTGGACCACACAAATGTGAGCAGTAACAAAGCCCAGGAGTGAGAAATGGAAGAAATACAGGCTGGCGCTATTTCCTTAGCAGGGTCACGGGTACAGGCTATTACAATAGCTTAAATACAGTCTTCCATAAGCAGAGATCTTAGAGTCTCTCTTTGTCTTTAGCTATAAGATTTGACCCCTTACTTGCTTCCTATTTTGTCCTGCCCCTTTATGCTACCTCTAGTCTGCTTTTAATGTGTTTTGGTACCATGCCAACCCAGGTCAGAAGATTAAATCCTAAAATTTCCCTGGAACCTTCCTGCCAATGCTTTTTACCAAAACAGAACATTCCTCTACTCCCTTTGATCGTAATCTCACTGCATATTCACAGACACCTTGAAGAATAAATACATAAAAACTCACTAAAACAGCATGAGAACCAGTGAGACACCCAGTGCAGAGTACTCGAAATCTATCTCCACCCCCACCCGCCTCCCCATCCCCCAGCTCCAGTCTGGCACCTTCGTGTGTCTAGCAGACGTCTCCACCTAGAAATTACGGCTCAGTCTCAGTATGGCTGGGGCTGAGCCCAAGGCTCCCAGCACAGCAGAGCAGGGGAGTTTTGGGACCATGGGGTGACAGTGAGGCCCAGACAAGCGTACCACCTGTGGATAACCATTCCTGCATCTGGACATCACCAGCTGTGCCTGGGCCAAGCCACTGCCTCTCCTTAAAGCATGCTCTGCTTTCCCACATTCCACAGCTCCCATCCCAACCCAGCCTGGCTGCCAGTTCATCATTAGCAGGGTATGGTTTGGGGGTTCTTAAAGTCTCAAGATTTCTCTCCATGGTGGCCACCATCGAGGATATCCATCCATCTGCAACATCCTGGCCATTCTGGTTTACTACTGTTTGGTAACGCTTTGCCCAGACCCTTCTGCTCCCGTTTCTATCAACAGGCAGGGACTTCAGGCCCACATGTCACAACTTGCCCGTCTTCATCATGGAAAAATCTCCTACTAAGAACTGGCTTCAGTCATGCTGCAGCTGCTTGGATGGGGGAGGAGGGGTGGGATCCTGGCCCCAACAGTTCTTACAGGGATTTGATTGGGGAACAGGTGCTGCCCAGCTCTGATACAGGGATTGGGCCATCAACCCTGTATCTTACCACCACCTATCAGCACCTCACATCCAACACAGAGGCAAATGTCTACTGGGAATGATTAAAGGCAAGGGGAGAGGTGATCTTAATATACATTAAAAAAAAACAACAAACAACTTTTAGTTGTGGCATGTGGGATCTAGTTCCACCACCAGAGATTGAACTAGGGTCCTCTGCATTGGGAATGCAGGGTCTTTACCACTGGGCCACCAGGGAAGTCCCTACGTGGTTTGTAAAGATTATCTTCTATTCTGATTCTTGGGCTTAATATCTACATTTACAGAAAGCTATTATAACCCTGTCCTACTTCTTCTCTCTCCCAACTCACTTCTTTCAAGATAGCCACTGGCCTCCTTCCTGCAAATAAGCAAATTCTATAGTCATCAAATTAAAAACCTGAATGCCCAATTTCTGTTCTTCCATGAAGACTTTTCTAGTTACCTCTCTCTTCTCTGATGAAAACTGCACAGGGAGGTACTATGGTCTCAATATTTGAAGTAGTAAAGAATAGATTAAAATACCTACAGACTGGGAGAAAATATTTGCAAATGATGCAACCAACAAGGCCTTAATGTTCAAAATGCATAAAAAGCTCATACAATTCAACAATAAAAACAAACACCCAATCAAAAAATGGGCAAAAGACCTAAACAGACATTTCTCCCAAGAAGACATTCAGATGGTAAACAGGCACATGAAAAGATGCTCAACATTACTAATTATTAGAGAAATGCAAATCAAAACTACAGTGAGGTACCACCTCACACCAGTCAGAATGGCCATCATTAAACAGTCTGCAAATTGTTAATGTTAGAGAGGCTGTGGAGAAAAGGGAGGCCTCTTACCCTGCTGTTGGGAATGTAAAAACTTAGAAAACTAAAAATAGAGTTGCTATATGATCCAGCAATCCCACTCCTGGGCATATATCCTGACAAAACTATTCAAAAAGACACAGGCACTCCTATGTTCATAGCAGCACTATTCACAACAGCTAAGACATGGAAATAACCTAAATGTCCATTGATAGGCAATGGATAAAGATGAGGTGGTATATATATACAATGGAATACTGCTGAGCTACCAAACAGAATGAAATAATGCCACTTGTATTAACAGCAACATGGATAAACC
Organism: Budorcas taxicolor; assembly: GCF_023091745.1. NCBI lineage: Eukaryota > Metazoa > Chordata > Mammalia > Artiodactyla > Bovidae > Budorcas > Budorcas taxicolor. Next base: position 75,174,300 of record NC_068919.1, read on the forward strand.
TAGAGATTATCATACTATAAGTCAGAAAGAGAAAGACAAAAACAATATGATAACACTTATACATGGAATCTGAAATATGACATAAATGAACTTATCTGCAAAAAAGACACAGACTCACAGACATGAAGAACAGATTGTGGTTTCTAAGGGAGAGGGGAGTAAGGGAGGGATGGACTGTGAGTTTGGGATTATCAATGGAAACTATTATATATAAAATGGATAAACAACAAGGTCCTACTGATTTAGCACAGGGAACTATATTCAATATCCTGTGATAAACTACAATGGAAAAGAATATGAAAAAGAATGTATACTTGTGTAAAACAGGATCACTTTACTGTATAGCAGAAATTAACATATTGTAAATCAACTATACTTCAATAATATAAATTTTAAAAGAATAGGTTGAAATAATTGCGAAGAGCTGACTCATTGGAAAAGACCCTGATGCTGGCAAAGATTGAGGCCAAGAGGAGAAGAGGGCAGCAGAGGATGAGATGATTGGATGGCATCACTAACTCAATGGACATGAGTTTGAGCAAACTCAGGGAGTCAGTGAAGGACAGGGAAGCCTGGTGTGTTGCAGTCCATGGGGTCACAAAGAGTTGGACATGTCTTAGTGACTGAACAACAATAGTTGAGATATTTCTCATAAAACAATTGATTTGGAAAAGATAAGGAAAAATGAAACTATTAAATAACAGGTTGATGGAGAATTATACAAGATCACATTTCTAACACCTGAATTCAGTGATGAGTTTTAGTGTCATTAAGAATAAGACAATAAGATACTGTGCCTCCAGATATGAGGCATTATGAAGAGTATCATGGCCTATGACATTCTTACCAAAAAAGTTAAATCTCAATCTGATCAAGTCTGTAGAACTAGTTTTCCATTTACAGGAATTATACGTTGAAGAGACAAGTTAAATGACAACATGAGGAAACAAAGAGACAGATCCAGGAGGTGGGTCATTTTGCAGACAACTGGCTCCACTTCTTCAACAAGTCAATGGCGTTAAAACAGACTGTAAAAGAGGCAGAGGGTGGGGACTGCTGTATATCAAAAGGGGCTCAGGAGATGCAACAGTGAATGGATCGCATACTTTGGGACTTGAATCAACACCAAAACACACCCAAACACGTTTTTAGACAACCAGGGGTATCTGAATTGTGGACTGAATAGTGGATGATAACCAGGAATTATATAGTCAATTGTGTTAGGTGTGATCATGACAGTAAGGTTATGTTACTAGAGCCCTAGTGCCCAGCCCAGTCTGGCTTCTTCCTCCTGCTCCAAGCTCATTCCCCAACCCAGCCCCCCACCACTTCCTGCATCCTGCAAGACTCCTTTCAGCTCTTCTCAACTGTCACTCCCCCAGCTCTGGCTCTTGTGGACACCATGTCCTCAGCTTGGGACATTTTCTGGAGCATTTTGCATGTCTGGCTCTTCCTCTTTTCTCAGGCCTCCTCTTAGGGAATATTCCCATGTTGAAGTCCTCCCCCAGCACGCCATAGAGACTAAGTCCTTTGTCATCCCCAGTCTGGGCCCTTCGCTTGACCCCTTCGCAGCCCTTACCATAACTGCGATCACTCATGCATTTGTCAGTCTACCTTCGTTTTTTTTGCCTCTCCCTGCCTAGACTATCGGAGGAGGCAACGGCAGCCCACTCCAGCACTCTTGCCTGGAGAAACCCATGGACGGAGGAGCCTGGGGGGCTGCAGTCCATGGGGACGCGAAGAGTCGGACACGACTGAGCGACTTCACTTTCACTTTTCACTTTCATGCATTGGAGAAGGAAATGGCAACCCACTCCAGTGTTCTTGCCTGGAGAATCCTGTGGACAGAGGAGCCTGGTGGGCTGCTGTCCATAGGGTCGCACAGAGTCAGACATGACTGAAGTGACTTAGCATGCCTAGACTATAGGTTCCTTGCAGGCAGCAGCCAAGCCTGTCTCATCCATTATGCTATTGCAGTGCCCAGCACTGTGCTCGGCACATAGAGGTGCTCAGTGAATATTCTGCTCCTCCTCAAGATGTAAGCTCAAACTCTAGATCCACTATCCCACCTTATTCCCGATCCATTCACTGCGCATTCACACAGCCCACTTACGTGCATTGAGCACTTACTCAATATTGATTCATCATCATAGCCAGTCATTAAGCCTCTGTAAAGTGTCTTTTATCCCTCATACCTTTATGTTCTAAAGCTTCCATTTCACTCCAGGCCCTTACCATTACCCACCAGGACATGGGTAATGGTCCAAATTTGTCTGCACTCAACCTCTTCGATCCATCCTGCACAGCCCTCCTCACAATGACTCGCCTCTGTTCCATAGTTTTCAGCAACTCTCTGACGCACATGCTAACCCGGAGTTCTATGCCTTTTGGTGTTGAGCGCATACGCTCTCTTATGCTAACTCTGCTCCAACGAAGAGGGTCCACGTGTCCTGCACTCCCACCTTTGTGTCATGTGTTTCTACAACTTTATTTGTGGAGCAACCCATATGCTGAAATTCAGGCATCTTTCCTCTCTCCTGGCAATTTAAAACAAATACTATTTTTACACATTTAGAAACACAATGTAGCATTTTCCTAGAAGCTGAGGGAGGTCACCTTTCCCCTTCTATTCAGCTCCATGGATCCCACACTGCTTCTATGACCACCAGGTGCAGGGGGCAGCCGGGTGGGCTCAGGGAAAGCTGCTGCTGGTCTGTGTGCTGACTCCTCCTCAGTTCCACTCCCTCCCCCAGTCTCATGTTTAATCCCTGGTGAGGCCAGATCCTCATCATCTTTTCTTCTAGCCATCCTTCCCATCCTGGGAGTAAGATGAGTCTTTAGTTTTTTCTTCCTTCCATCTTCATTTTAACACGTTTAAGTCTTTCTCATCTTAAATAAAACTCCTCCTTGTCATCCTTTCATTTCTCCCTTTCAAAGTCAAATTTCTTGACAAAGTTGCCAAGAATAAGAACAGGTGATTTACAAAAGAGGAAATCCAGGAGGCTAAGACCCTAAAAAGAGATACTCAAGTTCATTAGCTAGCAAGAAATGCTGATTAAAATAAGGAGACACCAGAAGCAAACATTATCAAACTGGATAACATGAGGTGGTGATGTGCAGAGCAGGCACCTTGTATATTGATTGCTGGTGGGAGTATGGACTGGTCCAGCCATTCTAGAAGCTAGTGTGTAGTTCTCAGTCAGGTTACATATCTACAACCCTGTTCCTGGGCATACAGACTGAAGAAATTCTCACACAGGTCAAGAAAGAGTACATATGAAGAGAAGTTCACCACAGCATTGACTGTGTGGCGGGGAGGCGAAGACAAATGGTGTGTCCATCACTTGGGGATGGACAGTAAAATGGAATGAATGTACACATGGAGGATCTTAAAAAATAGTGGATAAAATAAACAGAATGAGATTTATAGCACACCACTGACATAACTTCAAAGTGTTAGTCGCTCAGTCGTGTCCGACTCTTTGCAAGCCCATGGACTGTAGCCCACCAGTCCATGGAATTCTCCAGGCAAGAATACTGGAGTGGGTAGCCATTCCCTTCTGCAGGGGATCTTCCCCACCCAAGGATCAAACCCAGGTCTCCTGTATTGCAGGAGGATTCTTTACCAGCTGAGCCACCAGGGAAGCCATTCAAACAAAAGGAAAACTTAAATACATGAAAATGGTTGCCTCTAGATGGAGTTAGGGAAATGGGGACGAAAGAAACCAACCAACCAACCAGGAGAGGTACCTTGACTAGAAAATGAGGACGATGAACTGAGAAGTATGATGAAGTCTCTGCTTCTAAAGTTAAAATAGATACAGTGTATTTATCTATAATATATTCATGAGAACCTCCTCATGCCATACCTAACTCACTCCTTATTGCACTGAAAGCTGGTTTCCCCCATCAGTTCTTGAAGCTATTCCTGAAGCTATTCATGGACACCTCCCTTCCTAGTTCCTTAAAACAACAGATGCTTTTCAGGCCTTTATCTTGACTTCTCAGGAGGCTTAGGCTCTTTTGGTGGTCCCCAAGTTTCCTGAGATCACCTCCTTTGTCTTCCAGGACTTGTTCCTCCTTCTCTCTTAACTGTCTGAACCTTTGTCCTTGGCTTGCTCTGTGGGCTTCTTTTCCCCTACTGTCCCTTGAATGGCGATGTTCCCCAGAGCTCTATCCTGGGGCCACTCCACTCTTGGTCTGTCTACACACTCTTCTTAGACTATCTCCTGCACCTCTATGACCTAAATGATCTCATGCAAATGGCTTCCAAGTCTGTCTCAACTCCCATCTATCACCTTCAACTGACTTCTGAACATCCACCTGAAGGACCACAGGCCACTCATACTCAACATTATCCCCAGTTGAATCTATCACCATTGGTCCTTATAGCCATGGTCCCAGTCCATCAATATCCCAATGGCCCAAACTCAAACCTGGGGTGATAAGACCCAGCATCTTATCAACTAAGGCCCTCAGTGTCTCTCAAATCTCCATTCTTCTCTGTCTCTACTGTGCCCCTCACTTCTCACCACCGCCATCTCAAGTCTCGTGGCTTCCTGATGAGTTCTTTGTACCCACGTTTGCTCTTTTGCCTACCATCCCGACCCATCTTCTACCTTGTGGTCAGAAAGATCTTCTCGGAATATAAATATGATGTCACTTCCATACTTTAATAGTTTCTCTCTAAGAAGGAAGTTTAAAACCCATAGTTTAAGTTATAGTCAAAGCCCTTTGTGATTTATCCCCTGCCTGAACACTATTCTATCCAACCCTCCCTACTTCCGCAATCCTACTTTCCAGTCACAACAAACTCGATTCAGGTCCCCAGCTCTCTATCTCTCTCTATATCTATCTATCTATCTATCTTGTTGCATATACTTTTCCCTAAGCCTGAAACAGTGGCTCACTGGTAAAGGATCTGCCTGCCATTGCAGGAGACTCAGGAGACAGAGGTTCAATCCCTAGGTTGCGAAGGGCCCCTAGAGAAGGGAACAGCAACCCACTCCAGTATTCTTGCCTGGGAAATCCCATGGAGGGAGGAGCCTGGAGGGCTACTGTCCATAGGGTCACAAATAGTTGGACATGACTGACCACGCACCCATGTATACACATAAGCCTGAAACACATTCCTCTTTTTCATAGTAATTTCTTATCTGTTTGAACTCATCTCAGCCTCACTTCTGTTGAGAAAGCTCCCCATCTCCACGCATGTCCCCTGCAGTGGCAGTAGGTGGGGGCACGTCTTCCAGGCTCCCCTCACTGTCATCAGAGCACTTTCCATGGCCTAGGAGAATAATCTATTTTTCTGTCTTTCCCAATAGATAATAAGTGGCTTGAAGCCAGGGACAGTCTTATTCATTCGTTTCATCCCAACTACCCAGGATAACTCCAGGAACATAAAATGAGGCTAGAAGACGCTGAACAAATGGGTGAGAAGGGAGAAATGCCAAGAAGGGCTCCTGAAGAGCTAAGAACAGCTACTGCAGAGGACACGCTATCGGACGGCCAGTCTGGAGGTCAAGGTGGTGGAGAGGCTGGGGACACGGCACAGACAGGAGTGCTGTGGATGCGGGCTGGTCCTGACGTTCTCGCTCTTGTCCCTGCTGCTTCAACATCACAATCCTCCCATCACCTCCTCTTTTGCTGGACTGTGCTGGCAGAAGAGCGGGCAGTGGCAACAGGATCCAGCTCCTATGATCCCATCTTGAAACCTTTCAGAGCAGCTCTGACTCAACCCACACCTCAATCTCCTCACCCAGCACTGAAACACTGATGAACGCAGCCTCCTCTCGCCCAGAACTCATCTAGACAGGGATGCCACGCCCACTCAGCCAAGAAGTCTTTTAGATATTCTTTCATGTGTCACAGAAATGTCAGTCACAGAATGGTTTCTATCTCTACAGCTCTGCTACCCAAACAAAGAGAGCGACTTTAAGAGTTGAACCTATAAATAATATATAAGTTATGGGTGCCAACTTGGTATTCATTCACATTAGAGCTTTTCAAATAATTCAATTAAAATGAATCTTTTAGATGTTGCTCAGGCCCACAAGGACTCCCGAGGGAACGGGAGCTAGCTGGAAGAACTCCCCATCCTGGCCCAGGGCACAAGCCTGACGCAGTTGGGCCGTCCCCTGGAGACACACAGCAAGTTGCTGGCAAGGCTCCTGTCTCCCAGCAAAGCCACAGGCAGCCTCTTCCGGCCCTGTAGGGCCTGCCCCTCCTGTGCATGATCCCCCACCCTGCAGGGAGAGCACCTCTTGGCTCCTGGAATCCACTCAGCCTTCTTCTCTGGGTGCTGCTGATGGGGAAGCCCCCACTGCTGGCTCATGCAGTCACTCTGCTGCCCACGGTCCTCAGGAAAAGGACTTGGCTCTCTGTAGGACTATGCAGCAAAGCCCAAGGCGAGGAAGGGAACATGGAATTTACTGAGACCATTATATTGGGTTGGCTGAAAAGTTCCTTCGGGTTTTCCATGAACTAGCATAGAGAAACCTAAATGAACTTTTTGTCCAACCCAATATATACTGCCTCATTTTATATGTGCCCACATTCACAAACTATTAGATATTATTACTGTTATCGCTGCTGTTAGTATTACTGTGCCTGCTCTATCAAAACAGCAGACCCGGGTTGAGATCCTAACTCCCATACTTAACTTAGTAGTCATGTGCTCTTCTATCTATACGTCACTCACCCATGTTGTACCTTGCTTTCCCCATCTGTAAAATGGGAATACCTTGTGCTTCCATGCACAGGATCAGGCCTAACAATGCCTGACTGGCTCTTTCTACAAACAGCTTGGAGGCCTCTTCCAGTCATCCCTGTGGTTAGGTGTGGCTGTGTGATTGAATGAGCACAAGTGACACCACTTCAAGGTCTAGACTAAAGGGCCAAGATGAGAAGAACCTGCTTTCCTGGATGACTATGGGGAACAAAGTCTCCCCCACAATTTATACTCATTTACTCATCTATGATGTGAGCCAGAAGTAACATTCTATTTTACAGTTCTTTATTAGAGCAGTTACAATGCCCTAATCAATATATTCATCATTTACCATATAAAGCTATTGTATAGATACTATAAAGTTATATGAAAATGATGTATAAATTACAAAGTACCCTAAACCCCAAGGTATTCTTATTTACAAAAAAAAATGCAGTATCTCTCAGTATCAAGTTTTGAGTCTGCTCAATACAGACACTCTCACAGCAAAAAGAAAAGTTCATAGTTGATGGAGTCTATAGTCATTACCCCTCTGCCCCTTCTGCAACTGTCTTTCCCTTTCAACTCTGCTTCAAGCTTTCCCAACCTCCCTTAATACCAGGTTCCTCTACTGAGTCTAATGACTCAAGTCTAATTCGTCCTTTAGACCTACTTCCATCCCTACTTCAAAACGAAATTGACTCTGACAGCCTAATTTCTTATCTCAGTAAACTCCGCAAACAGAAGGATGCCATTTCCACCCTGAAAGTCTTTGCCTATGGTTATTGCTGTTGTTCAGTCACTAAGTCGTGTCCGACTCTTTGCAACTGCATGGACTGCAGCGTGCCAGGTTTCCCCGTCCTCCACTATTTCCCGGAGTTTGCTCAAGTTATGTTCATTGAGTTGGTGATGCTGTCTAACCATCCTACCCTCCGCTCCCCTCTTTTCCTTTTGCCTTTAATATGGTAGGGACTTTTGCCTGGCATATCATAGGGACTGGATGGAACACGTTAATTGAATGAAACTGATGTATCTACCTTCCCAAGGGGCAGAGTATCTCTCCCAGGAAACTCATCTTAATAAGTACCTTATGAAAATAGATTACCTTATTCAAAGGATGGATATAAAAGATACAACGTTAGAGCCAAACCAGACAAATGGGTGATAAGCAGTTGGTTGGACAGGCCACTCAGCACATTCAAATTGTGTGAGGGAGGCAGCTGTGTATTGTACCTACAGGGAAAGTCAGTTTTGCTTAGAGAGCCCCTGAAAGGTGTAGCCTTAACTCAATGTATGACCTGTGCTAGGAGGCAGACTCTGGGTGGGAGAAGGAACCATCCAGAGTTAAAGAACTTAGCAAGAGAAATGCAGAATGAGGCCCTTATTTCCTACCTTCTAGAGTTATACTCAGACCTTTCAGCCTTACTGCTGGCCTGACCATAACCAAGGACTTTGATGAATTTTCCAACGCTATTCTAGCATCGTGTATATGACTACAGAATCAAGATAAGTATTCACAGGTAGGTTGATACTGTTTATTAATTTAACATTTTTTAATTGAATAAAGCACGCCCCAAAAGCCATGAAATACTTAAGTATAAACAGAACAAAACATGTCCAGGATCAATAAGCAAATGATTACTGGCAAAGGTGTCAAAACAATGTAACAGAGAAAGGGTAGTCTTTTCCAACAAATGGTGTTGAACAACTGGACATCAAATGAAAAATAAAATGAAACTCTACCTCACAACACAAATTGAGGGTAACTCAATATAGATTATAGACCTAAATGTAAAACCTGAAACCTCTAGGAAAAAAACCAGGAGAAAAATCTTTGTAATGCTGGGTTAAACAAAATATTTTAGGTACAACACCAAAAGTATGATCCATAGAAGATTGAGTATTATAAAAGAAAAGAACTCATTAATTTGACATCAGAAATAAAAACGTCTACTCTTTGAAAGATATTGTTAAGAAAATGAAAATATAAGCCACAGACTGGGAGAAAATACTTGTTAAAACTCATGTGATATCATACAATACATTTCTTTCTCTGTCAGACTTATTTCATTTAGCATAATACCCTCCCTGTCCATCTATATTGTTGCAGATGGCAAATCATTCTTTTTTATGGCTGAAGAGCCTTCTGTTGTGTGTATATATCTACCACACCTTCTTTAGCCACTCATCTGATGGACACTGGGGTTGCCTCCATACTTTGGCAATTGTAAATAATGTTTCTACAAACATCGGGGAACATGTATCTTTTCAAATTAGTATTTTTGTTCCTTTTGGCTATATACCCAGGAGTGGAATTGCTGGGTCATATGAGAGTTTGATAGTTCTATCTTTAGTTTTTTGAGAAACCTCCATACTGTTTTCCACAATTGCTGCAACAATTTACATTCCCACCAACAGTGTAAGAGGGTTACCTTTTCTCCACATTCTTGTCAACATGTTATCTTTGTTTTTTTGATGACAGCCATTCTGACAGATACGAGGTGATATCTCACTGTGCCTTTGATTTGCATTTCCTGATGACTAGTGATGTTGAGAATCTTTTCATGTGCCTGTTGGCCATCGGTCTGTGCTCTTTGGTAAAATGTCTATTCAAGTCTTTTGCATATTTCTAATCAAGCCGTTTGGGTTTTTCTTTTCATGTTGAACTGTATGAGCTGTTTATATATTTGGATATTAATCCCTTACCAGTCACACCATTTGCAAATATTTTCTCCCATTCAGTAGGTTGCCTTTTCATTGTGTCAAAAAATTTTAAGTTAATTTAGGTCTCATTTGCTTATAACCCTTATTATCCCCATTTTATGGGTGAGGAAACTGAGGCTTAGAGAGTTTGGCGATTTGCCCCTGTCCATTAGCCAGCAAGCGATGGAGCCAGGATTCAAACTCAGGCAATCGGGCTCAGAGCCCCTGCCCTTAACCACTGTGATCACAGCCCTGCCTGACCTGAGCCCTCTGCAGGAAGGAATGAGACATCAAAGGATCAGGGTGCCTGTAAACAGTTTTTAAATCATCTGGGACAGATTCTTCCACACCCAGCTCAACACCAGGCAACAAGAACATCAAGGAAGGCAACAGGAAAGAAAGATGATCTATGTTGGGAGGCCACGAGGCCTTTTAGGGTCACAGTTAATCCAACCCTGAGATTTCAGAACACAAATATACCAGGCCTGTAGTGGGCATCAGATTCACATTTCCTCTGAGGATCTCCAAGCACCTTTCTCCCCCAAATCCTCACAGATGGAGAGACGACAGGAAAGCAAGGTGGGGTAACTTTCCTAGGACAAACCAGTGGCAGCATCGGAAGGGAAATGTCTGTGTTTAATCCCCCAGCTCTTTTTTGAAGCTGCAGTCTAATTTTAAGGTCCCTCCTTAACACCACACACATCCATCTATTTTCAGAAGAAGGGAAACCCAATGTGTGGAGCCAGAAGAGGGTTTCTGCAGGTTTTCCAAGGTGCTGCAGCTTGATAACACTCTCCGCCCATCTGTTAAAGTGCGCGGCAAATATTATCACCTGAATGCAGCTGAGGTCAGGGTACCCCTGGTTCTGAGCACTGGAAGTGGGCTACCCAGAACTGGACAGCAACTGGACAGTACGTCAGTGCCTCACCCCATAATCAGGCTGAGCTGCTTGCAAAGGAACCGCTACCACATTCCTCTCTTAAAGAGGCCTGACTCCAAATAGCTTGGCTGGGGCCAGGGCAGCGAGAGGTGCCAAGTGCCTGCCGTTCCCAGGGAGCCGTGTGTGTGTGGCCAGGGTGGTGGACACATAAGCCAGGGGCGGTCATCTGAACAGTGTGGAGAAATGAGCGGTCATTGCTAAAATAGTCAGCAAGTAGCTCCCCAAAGCTCGCTATGCCTCAACATTCTCTAGTATGTGGTAGCAATACTTGACCATTCCAAGGGTTTGAGCTAGCTTCCAGAAAGAACCACAGGGTAGCACATGGGAGATTTAGTCCAGAAATAGTAGACTAAGGTGACTTTGACTTGGGAAAGTGAACCAGGCAGTGCCGCGCCAGTGGCTGGCGACATCTGGAGTTAGGCAGCCATGGGATGACCCCGGATTTAGCCACTCATTAGCTGTGTGGCCTAATTAGGCCATTTCTTTAAACTCTAAGCTTCTGTTTCTTCTTCTATATAGAAAGTGGAGTTAAAGACACGTGTACCCCAACGTTCAGTGCAGCACTACTTACAATAGCCAGGACATGGAAGCAACCTAAATGTCTGTCGACAGATGAATGGATAAAGATTGGTACCTATTTAAAATGTAATATTACTCAGCCATAGAAAGGAATAAAACTGGGTCATCTGCATGGACCTGTAGATATGGACGGACCTGGAGTCTGTCACACAGAGTGAAGTAAGTCAGAAAGAGAAAAACAAGTATTGTCTATTCACGCATATGGATGGAGTCTAGGAAGATGGGACTAATGGGCCTGTTGGCAGGGCAGGAATAGACACACTGATGCAGTGGACAGACAGGTGGACATAGGGAGAAAAGAGGAGGGTGGAACAATTGAGAAAGTGACCCTGACATATATACACTACCGTGTGTGAAACAGACAGCTAGTGGGAAGCTGCTGTGCAGGGAGCTCAGCTCAGGGTTCTGTGACAACCTAGATTGGTGGGATCTGGGGGGTGGCAAGGAGGTTCAAGGGGGAGGAGATATATGTATACACATAGATGATTCACTTCATTGTACAGCGGAAACTAACACAACATTGTCATGCAATTATATACCAATAAAAACAGAGTGGAGTTAGCAATCCTCACCTCACAGCACTGCTGTTTGGATCAAATGAGACGATGTATTTAAGAGTCTTTCACAGAAAACCTGGCTCGGGGTGCAGCCCTGAATACGTATGTGCTATACCAGGTCTGTGGCTGGCCTCACAACTGAGAAGAATGAATTGTTGCCCCTCTTTGTACCTCAGTTTCTCCAGCAAGAAAACAGCAACTGCTCTTCCCCCACCTCTACTGATGGCACTTCAAAGCCGGGGATATGCAGAAGTAGAGGGTTTCTTTAATCATCAGAAATGGTATCCAGTGTTTACGTGGCATCTACTCAGGGACTGGCCATCTCGCCCTTTTGGGTATCTGTGCAGATCCTCCAAATGCTGGATGACAGACTTCTGATGAAAACAAGCAGGCTACACTTCTGCACTTCTCAAGTTTTGATGGTGCCGGGAGCAGACACGAGGAAGCAACCATCTCCCGTGTGTCAAAGACTCGGGGAGGGACGCGGAGCAGTCATGCTGATCCCACTCCAGATTTGTCATCTGACGCCCCCTCTTTCCTTCCAAAGAAGGGAAAGATGTCTTTATTCCATGGGGTGGGGGTGGGGATAAAGTCAGCGTTTGAATATTCATCACAATTCTTCACAACAAACACAACAGTAACTTCCTGACTTTCTCATTTTCCCTTGGTCACAGCCCATCACAATGCCCTTATTCCATCACAATCCTTACTTCTCAGGCCAGAAGAAAGGGACAGGAGTGACATTTTGTTGAGAGTTAGGACAGGTTTCTGGCTTGCTCAAGCTGCCTTTTCTGGATAAAGGCCATCAGCTGTCAAACTAACCTGAGGAGCTGGGCTATGAGACGAGAGTGGCTTTGCATAGAGGGGGATGCTGCCTGTCCCACCTGGGCAGCTTCCCCACCCTGTGTCACTTGGCAGGCATGGAGAACACTGACACTAACCATCTTCTCCTAGCATTAGCTCCCATGCCTTGACCTGAACCATTCCACCTCCTCCACCACCACCACCACCATCCAACCTCCCGTCCCAGAACTGCCTAGGACAGGACCATTATTAATTTTGTGTATTTCCTTTAAGCCAACCTAATATGTTTTATTAGATTTTTTAGAAGATTTTTTGATGTGGACCATTTTGAAAGTCTTTACTGAATTTGTCACAGTATTGCTTCTGTTTTTACGTCTTAGGATTTTTGGCCCTGAGGCATGTGGGATCTTAGTTCCCCGACCAGGGATCGAAGACCACCTACATTGGAAGGCAAAGTCTTAGCCACTGGACTGCCAGCAAGTCCCTAGATCATTTTTTAAGTATAGAAGTGTTATATGCCAGGCCTTTAGAAAATCCAACAAAACAGGCTGCAGTGGAGATTCGACAATAGCAGTCTACCCATCCTCAAAATGGTGCCCCCAAGCTGAGTAGACTGTCCTCACATGAATAAGTGACAGTGGTGCCCGCCAAGAGCTGCTTAGCAGGAGTTCCTATGTAAAAATGAGGGCTAGAAAACCCAGCCTGCCTTTATTTTTACAGTTACCCTTGATTACCAGTGAATGAATGCCCTCAGTTGTGAGCTATCCACAGCTCTCCCCATCTAAACCCTCTCCCTGCATTTTATGCAGTCAGACCTCTGGCTATTCATGGGATAAGATCAGATCCCAACGCACGATAGGAATTTGTATCTCCAACAACAAATGTTTGTAGAACACCATCACAGAACAACAATGATAATAACAATAACAAATACAGTAACACACGTATTCAGCGATGACTCAGTACATGAGATGCATTATGCTAAGTGCCAGGCCTACATGGGAGTGTATTGATAATGAAACCAGCTGTGAGTAATTTCCACTTTCTCCATTTTATAAAGGAAGAAAGTGAAGCTTACTGGCATTCAGGAACTTCCCCAGGTCACACAACTGTAGAAGCAAGGGGTGAGGTGCAACCCACAACTGGTCTGACTTCAGGATGAATTGCCACTCATGGTAAGTTTTAACTTTGTTAACAGTCCAGTAATCCATGTTGACACCTAGCAGGGCCTCAGTCAAAAAGAAACGTGAAGATGATGCCAGAGGTCCCATTATAGAAACACCTCCTATGTATAAAACTCAGGTTTACTATTCTCCCCGACACCGCATCCCATCTCTACCCAAAATACATTTAAAACACATTCAGGGGATCCTACCTGCTCTAAGGTTTCTGCTTGGTGTTTAGAAGTCTGTCTGCATCCTGTTCCCTTTGTGACCACAGCAAGCCACTTTAGAAGAGGCAAGCACATGGCTCCTCCTGAAGGCCTGACCATTTCAGGTCACTAACCCACCAGATATAAGACCTGGACATCCAGAGACCTCGAGCTATTGTTCTGTCTACATATAACACTCCCTTGTAAAAGAAAGAGACAGAGGGACACACAGACACACAAAAACACTGGAAAATGAAAGATCCAAAGTAACCCATAACCAAACCAGGCCGGGGCTCGCATTTGAAGTGAACTCCTCTAAGCCCCGGCCCATTATCTGGGCTTGGCAGAATTAGCCCACTCCCCAACTTATCTCTCTTTGTACCTACACAGCTTGCTACACCCACTGCATGTGGACATTCTTATCAGAAAATACCCACACACAACAAGCGTTTGCCTTTGAACAGAAGTAGCTGTTTAGCCCGCCAAACATCAATAACTTTGCATAACTATTGATACATATATTGTGAACACGTACAGAAAGCTCATGACCACAGAACAGACACTGACTGCAGGGCACAAGTGGTCTGTGTGTCTTTGGAAACTGTCAACCTATTACAAAATACCTGTCACTCTCCTCTTTCCCAGCAACCAGAAGAACAAAACTTGCCATCTCTGAATTATTCATTCACTCCACAAATATTTTCTGAGCACTGTGTGCTCTTAAAGTTTTACCAAACTGTAGGATTCTAGAGATGAGAAGAAAGTTGTCCCCTAGTTCTTTTTATGACACTGGTATCAGGAGGCAACGGGATCATCCAGCATCAGACTTGCCACAAGGTAAGAGCCTTTGACAGGATTCCTAGGTGGTGCCAGTGGTAAAGAACATTCCTGCCAATGCAGGAGACGTAAGAGATGTGAATCTGATCCATGGTTGCCCCTAGAGGAGGGCATGGCAACCCACTCCAGTATTCTTGCCTGGAGAATCCCCAAGGACAGAGGAGCCTGGCGGGCTACAGTCCATAGGGTCAAAGGGATGCACAGACACGCAAAAACACTGGAAAATGAAAGATCCAAAGTAATCCGTAACTAGGTCTCAAAGAGTTGGGACATGACTGGAGCGACTTAGCACAATAGCGGTTGACAATGTGAAGTTATTGCTTTTGGGGTCAAGTGGTATCATGTGCGTCTCCGACACTGGGAAACAAAGACTCAGCAACAGCCTCATCGACTCCCTTCATTTCTGAGTCAAATTATTTTTGACTCTTTAAAGTTTAGCATTTTGGTTTTTAATATGTGCTTGTCATTTGTTAAATATATTTCATGGTCAGACATTTGGGGCCAATGTTTGTTGGTTTTTAAAAACACAGAACTACGTTTTATGCATAAAGTCGGTAGATCATGGAGTCAAGATAAAATGTTTACTGGCTGAATAGTTCTTAAAAGATGGAAACCACCACCATAAAGCACTGTTGCAGCCATGGCTTAAAGCACCTAGTGAAATTCGAGCTGCACCTTCCCTGTATCACCTGCTGTGATCAGAATGAAAGCAGAGAACTGTTACTCCTGACTTGTGGTAAGTAACTTGATTATAATGCGTCAGGATGACTGGAATTCCCTTCTCCCTGCACTGAGAAGCCTGATCTTAACAAAACAAAAGCCCACACGGTAATTAAAAACCCTGCCCCAGAAGTGGAGTGGGAGGTGGACCTCATTCTCCTTAAAAGTCTTCGAGGGGTCAGGAAACACTGAGGGAGGGCGAGAGAGCAGGGGTTGTAGAGACCCTCAAAGTTGGTGTATGTATCACATGAGCTGTGTGTAAGAGGACTGATGGGGCCTCAGAACATGTGTAGCTACAGGGGTCTAGATGACAGGCAGCTGCAGAAAGCCCTGCAGATATGGGGGGTGGGGGTGGGGAAGCCATGCTCCTGGGGCAGCTGAATGCACAAGTTGTATCTATCACTGGATGAAAGCACAAGGCAGATAAATGTGTGCACCTGTGTTGTGGCAGTTGATTAATTCAATTAATAGTTACTGAGCACCTGCAGGGCTTATGGCTGCTTACTGTGGGGAAAGACAGTATCTCCCGCCTTCAAGGAACTCATGATTGCCTTACAATAAGACGATGACAAGGAAATGTAACTGAGTGTAGTCAGGGACTGCATGAACCATATATACACACGGCTTGTTTAAATCGGGCCTTTGTCTCACTGATCCTTCAAATTCTTGAAGGCTGACAGCAAGAAAGAAGTCAACTCAACAATCAAATCCCAATCTGCTCTAGTTCTGCTTGATAAGGTGAAAGAGGACATCAGGAGCTCTAAACACAACCTCAGGGCAGAGGAGCTGTGTGTATGTGTGTGCATCTGTGTGTATGTGTGTAGAAGCATTTGTTGAAAGCATGGATATCAAGATCTAGGGTGGTCTGCAGCCAGCCCATTAAGCTATCAGGAACTCACCATCCACCAGTAGCTCCACATCCCCATATGTCTTTTTTTTTCTTTTTTAGATTTTTTAATGTGGACCATTTTTAAGTCTTTATTGAATTTGTTATAATATAGCTTCTGTTTTATACTTTGGTTTTTTGGCTCTGAGGAATGTGGGATCTTAGATCCCCGACCAGGAATTGAACTTGTATCCGCTACACCGGAAAGAGAAGCCTTAACCACTGGACTGCTGGAGAAGTGCCCCCATATGTCTTAACAGCCATAAAAGCCACTTGTCTATATGTCGAATCATCTCCAGGTGTGATTTCCCCAGTTTTCCACAAGCTTTGCAGCATCAAGCCTAACCACTTTTTAGCACATTTAGTTCAAAAAGCCTCAGGTAATTGAAATAGAGTGTCAATAGAAAACAATGATTCAACAGGCCAGTTTAAACCAACTTGGCTGCTGGTCTTCTCCCAAAGAAACATCAAATACCAAAATCCTGGCCCCATTTGAAGGTGTGGTCTAGCCATATAAAGGAGAATGGGCAGAACATATCTGCAGATAGCACTCTTCAACTATAGACCAGAGCTCAGGCTAAGAGGACCCTCATGTGGGCTTCTAGGAAGACTTTTCCAAGATGGATCCAGTGGGCACTGGGGAATAAGTGGATGAGTAGAGAAAAGCCTGTTCATCTAGCCTTCAGGTACCTTGGCAGATCGACTGTGGCTCCTTCAAGACACACTGGCCTTGAATCAGAACATCAATTCAGAAATGTAAATCCCAGACTGGGAGGAACCACCAAACTCCTAAGTTAAAACAGCAAGCAGGACTCAGAGCCTGAAGTGAGAGCATTTACTACCATGAGACACAGTGCCAGCTGTTGGGAAATGCTGACCTGTTATAGTCCCTTCCTTTTTCAGCTATAGTCTAAATAAACTACTTGAAATTCACTGTGGAATCCATGGCTAATAGGGAAGCCACCCTTTGCCGTTATGTTGGACAGAGCAGGCCAGCTCTTGGAAAGAAGCTGCCTTCTACTATTCACAATAGCCAAGACATGGTAATAACCTTAATGTCCATCTACAGATGAATGAATAAAGACGATGTGATACACACACACACACACACACACACACACACACACACACGCACGCGTGCGTGCAATGGAATACTATTTAGCCATAAAAGAGTGAAGTAATGTCATATGGAGCAACATGGATGGACCTGGAGATTATTATACCAAGTAAAGTCAGCCAGACAGGGAATGACAAGTACCATATGATCTCACTTACATGTGGAGTCTAAAATATGATACAAACGAACTTACCTGTGAAACAGGAACAGAATCACTGACATAGAAAACACACTTATGGTTATCAAAGCAGAAAGGGGGTGGGGGACGGATAAACTAGGAGTTCTGCATTAGCAAATACAAACTACAATATTCAAAATAAACCACAAGGGTCTTACTGTATAGCACAGGGAACTATATTCAATAATCTATAATAAACCATAATGGAAAAGAATATGAAAGAGAATATATATGTATATGTGTAATTGACTCACTTTGTTGTACACCAGAAACACAACATTGTAAATCAACTATACTTCAATTTGAAATAAAAGCAAATATGAATAAATATGAATTAAAAATAGGGGAAAAAAGAGAAAACAAGCTTCCTGTTTTCTTCAATGCCACCCTATGGATGAGTAGGCAAAGGGAGGCATTCCACATCAGCACACACTTCCACTTCCATTACAGCTTCTGACCAGGTGACCATTTTACCTTCCCTGTAAAATGCTCTCAGCCCTCTCATCTGTGCCCTCACTTTGACACCCTTCAAGACAGAGAATGGCACCCTTAAACACCCTCTGAGAATACGCGCGTCTGTGACACTTTTTCATGACCCCTCTGATGACTCACAACTGTCACATTTATAAGTTTTATGTTTTAATTCTTTTATTGCCATTTAAATCTACCTGAAAAAAATAACAACCAAATAATGGTTCCTAGTTTACCTTCAATATAAAGATAGAGGTCTGATTACAGACACATACTTAAAGAAAATCATTCTTACTCTACTTGTTTTCTAATATCATGATCCAAATCCTTTTGGCTTTTATTGAGGATCCTTAAAAATCACATTCCTTTTTTTTTTTTTTTCTGGTCTCATTAATACCCACTCCAATTTCCCTCATTTCTCTCTAACTGGGACCTCCTCAGAGAGACTTATCCCTGTGAAGGACCAGTCAGATGTTTTGGAAGTATGACCTCGTGGTTCCTCTCCTGTTGGCAACTTTGCAACATTGTCAGTACATCACATAGTCATTTTCCATTCATGGTTTAGATGAGTAGTTAAGGCTCTAGCCCAACAAGCCTCCTCTGACATTGTTTTCATCAATCGACTGCTAATAAATACACTTTGAAATTTTTAAAAAATGGAAAAATAAATAAGAGCTGGTTGTTTAACAGAAGCATAACACTCTTGACTTACATCACGTTTATGTTAATAAAAAAAAAATCAACTGACTTTTAATGAGCACCTACTATGTACACGTACCATACCTGGACACATCTATACTCGCAGAGTTTTCAGACCCAGTTAGACGTCATACAGATCATAGTCCCTTATCTGTAACAATGCTGAAATTCAAAAAGCTTTGAAAGCACAGAAAAATTTGTAATTCATTTGGTGGTAGAGTCTGCCCTGAACGAAGTTAGGCTAATTTATATTCTTCATTTATCCACCTTCATAGGAGAAGGCAATGGCACCCCACTCCAGTACTCTTGCCTGGAGAATCCCATGGGTGGAGGAGCCTGGTAGGCTGCTGTCTATGGAGTGGCGAAGAGTCGGACGTGACTGAGCGACTTCACTTTGACTTTTCACTTTCATGCATTGGAGAAGGAAATGGCAATCCATTCCAGTGTTCTTGCCTGGAGAATCTCAGGGACGGGGGAGCCTGGTGGGCTGCCGTCTACGGGGTCGCACAGAGTCAGACACGACTGAAGTGACTTAGCAGCAGCAGCAGCATCCACCTTCATGTGAATGTTTTGCTGCCAAAATATCACGCCCAATTATAGGATGCCACCCCAAACACAGTATAATTTTTCTAAATCTAAGAAATTCTGAATTCCAGGCTAATTCTAAACCCATCCCCTTAAAGGCTGTAGCATGTTTTTTGCAATATAGTCAGTATATCACTTAGTCATTGACTCCTTGGTCATAGTTTACTAAAGAAGAAGAAGAGAAAAGAAAGAAATTCTGAATTACAAACACATACCTCCTACTGGCTTCAAAATAAGTTGACCATGAACCTGAACGTTAGGTTGCCTGTTATATTATTTTATGAGGACCTCAGTTTCCCTATTCTCCACAGCCTCTTCTCCCAATGATGCTACCATTCTTTCTCTCTCTTCCCCTTCCCTTTCTTCCCATCAAACTCTGCTCTGAGGGACCAAAGATGCCAGAGTTTAAATGTGTTCCCACCTCTGTCCAATAGAGTGATAGTCAAAGGACCAGACGGTTGAAGGTGGTCTTTGAGGCATTAGACACAGAAGTGCTAAATGTGGGACAAGCTGGCCGGATATGGTCTGCTTTCCATCTATCTAGTGGTCATATTCCTCATAAACCTAACACTACTTCCCTAGCAATAACTCACTTCTCACAGAAATGCCTAGAGAGTCTATGGCCATACCACCCTGAACATGCCCCATCTCGTCTGATCTCGGAAGTTAAGCAGAGTCAGGCCTGGTTAGTACTTGGATGGAAGAAATGTCTAGAGAGACCCATTCCCTGCTCACTTAGCCCTTTTTGGATTCTTTTAACCCTCCAAGGAAAGAGACCCATATCAGACTCTCTGAACAGCACAACAAGTTAGAGGCACGGTTTTTTAAAAGTCCATGGATGTTATCTCTGCTAATGGAAAGGCAGTACAATGACAGGATTCAGAGCCAGGGCTCTGGAGCAGACCACCAGAATTCAAATTCCAGCTCTGCCTTCTATTTGCTGTGCCATCTAGGTCAAAATAACTTAACCTCTTTGTGCCTTGGTTCCTTCATCTATAACTGAAGGAACCAACATTACCTACTACATGAGATGGTTATAAAAAAATAAGGACTTCAAATATGTAAAATACCCAGAAAAATTCTTGGTACCTAGAAAGAATGTAAAAAATACCTATTAATATCAATAGTAGTAGTTTGTTCCTCAGTCCCATTGTTCTGAGCTCATCTGTTCTTTTCTTTAAAAGGCATGCTATGTGTCAGACACTCTGCTAGGCACGGGAGTTTCTAAGATGATTAAAACCTGGTCTTTGTTCTTAGGCGCTGGTGGATGAGTATGTGAGATAGTTATAAAAACCCTGTTTGGGGGTTACATTGGCAGTAACCCCAAGGTGGAGAGAGAGAAAAACCCAGTGCTTTATGCGAGCACAGCAGAAGCATATAGGAGGCCTCTGCAAGTGTGGGTGGGTAGGAAATCAGTGAAGTGAAAGTCACTTAGGCGTGTCCAACTCTTTGAGACCCTATGACTGTAGCCTGCCAGGCTCCTCTGTCCATGGAATTCTCCAGGCCAGAATACTGGAGTGGGTAGCCGTTCCCTTCTCCAGGGGATCTTCCCAAACCAGGGATCAAACCCAGGTCTCCTGCATTGCAGGCCGATTCTTTACCATCTGAGCCACCAGGGAAGCCAGGAGTAGGGATCAGAGTCAGGAGTTATCTAGGTACAGTTGTGGGAGATGGAGAAGAGGAGGCAGGCCTGGCACGCAAAGGCATTCCCAGTAAGAGGAAAGCATATCCCAGGCACGAAGGAAGGGAGAAACAGCCTGGAGTCAATGGGAAACTGCCAGGAGCCTGATGAAGGATGTGAAATGGACAAGCGCCCTATCACAGTTGGCCTTTCTATTCCATGCTAAGGAAATTGAATAACAGGGAGTCAGAGAAGGGTTCTAAATGGATGAAGTGGCTAGATTTGCCTTCTAGAAAGATCCCTCTGGTAGGTGTGTGGAGGGATTGATTTAAAGGGGGAGGGACAAGATAACAGGCAGAGAAGATGGATAGGATGTTATAGTAGGAGTAGCCTCAGAGACAAGAGATGCTGTGGGCCACAAACCAGGGTAGGTAGTCAAGATGGCGAAGAGAGATCAGGTCACAAAACTATTCAGGATACTGATGGTTTTAGTGGAAATGGCAAGTTAGAAGAGGGGAGAAGTCAAGAATGACTTCACCTTGAGTGACTAAGTGGATGGTGGGTCTATTAACCCAGAGGGTGATTACAAGAGAAGGAAGAACTTGGGCAAAGGAATGAAGATTTCAATGCATTAGAAACACGTATCAAGCCTAAAGCTGTGTTAGCCATGGTGTTAGGTGCTGGAGATGTGATAATGAGGCAAAAGAGAGAGGCTTTTTGCTCTCATGGTGCTTTAGCGCAGTGGAGGAGGCAAATAGCCAATGAATATTTACAAATAATTAATTTTTAATTTACAAATTGTATAATGCTGCAGAGGAAAGTGTAGAGAACTAGGCTAAAGGTTAACAAGGAAGCTTCACCTAGTCCGGGGGACATGGGACAGCTTCCCTGAGCAAGTGGCCCTTACATTGATACCTATGGAAGAATAATCAGTAGGGCAACAAATGGGGCAAGAGCTTGTACGAGGCCAACATTAGAGTTTCTAGACACCCGTGAGACCTCCAAGGGAAATGTTTAGCTGGAGGCTGAGTGTTCAAGTCCTAAGGAAATCATCTGGGTTGGAGGTATTTTAGAATCAGAGATAAATAGGTGGCATCAGAACCACTGAAAGTGGGCAAGATTATCCCAAAAGAGGCTATAAGTGTTCAGAATGGAAGCTGAGGAGGAACCCTGGGGAACTCCTTCCTGGCGGTACACTGAGGAGGAGAAGCCAGCAAAGAACAAGGGAAGGCAGGAGATGACCATACCTAGAAGTCTTGGGGGAAAGGATTTCTGGAAGCAGGGAGCAAATAGCAGCATCAGGTACCCAGGGAGCTTTAGTAACTGGTGACCACAGTGAGAAGAGTTTCTATAAAGTTGTGGGGATGGAAGCCCAGGGACGTGGCAAGTGGAATAAATGACAGTAAAATCATAAGTATAGCCC
The DNA here is from genome assembly GCF_023091745.1 of Budorcas taxicolor. NCBI lineage: Eukaryota > Metazoa > Chordata > Mammalia > Artiodactyla > Bovidae > Budorcas > Budorcas taxicolor. Next base: position 75,196,501 of record NC_068919.1, read on the forward strand.
ATTCCTTCACAGTGTCTGCTGAGGGAGGGTATGAAGCTTCGAGGGTGGGCAGACAGAGATGTGGGGCTTCCCAAGTGGCTCAGTGGGAAAGAATGTGTCTGCCAGTGCAGGAGACAGGGGTTCAATCCCTGGGTTGGGAAGATCCCCTAGAGACAGAAATGGCAACCCACGCCAGTATTCTTGCCTGGGCAATCCCATGGACAGAGGGGTCTGGGGGTTGCAAAAGAGTTGGACACAACTTAGTGACTAAAGCAACAACAATAACAAGATAGAGATGAAGGGCCAGAGGACAGTTAACCAATGAGAGAAACCTGGGTATGTCTAGAGGCTCTAGGAAAACAGCAAGAGAGAGGGAAGGATGATGAATTCAGAATAGCTTGGGGTCTCCCATGGTGCACACATCAGCACTTATCATTGGGCCAAAACCTTCCATACCCGTGACTGGATACTATTCTTTCTCCCTCCATGACAGGGTCCGGTTCCCGACTCGCTCTATCGCTTAGGTCTCAGCTGATTTTGTAGAATCCCCACTCACTAGGCCAGGCCCGGAAAGCCACGTGGGTAAGAGGGACGCTCTTCAAGTCACCCGCTGCCCACCCGACTCTCTGGGAATCTGGGAGACAATCGCCGCTCCAGGCCAAGGCTCTGCCCTTCGCTAAGTGGAACACGGAGAAACCTGGTATTATTTCCTGGTGAGCAAAACAAAAGCGCTACCACACCCCAGAAACTTGCCTACAAATGAGTTCTCTGTGCACAGAGAGGCTGGCTGAGAAGGGTGGCTGACGTCCTTAGATGGGCCTGGCTCCGCGCTCACCACTTTCAGGAAGTGGCGCCCCATGAAATCACCCTGGGGACGCTGGCCCTTCACTGACTGACGGCAACTCGTCAGAAAGTAGGCACCTCTCACCACCACGCTGGCCGAGTGACAGCAGGGCCTCCTGCAAGTAGCAGGCTCCGTGGAAGAGAAGGGTGACCCCCATGGTGACTAACCAAGCAAAGGGCTTCCCAACCAACAGAAAGCTGGGACGAATGATAAACAGAACAAACAAGCAGCAGCTTGGAAAAAGTAACAAGAGAAGGTGAAAACGTGTGAGACGGACAGACCAACCTTCAAGGAGATGCCCGGGAGAAGAAGAAAAGTCTAGGTGATTCAATGAGTACACCGACATGGGGACCCTGACACACCCCCTAAACACTATTCTTTTTGAAATATGAAAACAACCCCTTAAACAATTATTCTTTATAGTTCGAGTTGATAGAGAGATTGTGTTAGATAAAGTATTTCTATCACAAGACATCATCGCCCCTTGTATCCTAAGACAGTGTACCTGGCTGAAGAGAAAGGTAAGCTCTTAAGTAAGTGGCCTCCAAACTTGGATCTTCGATACAATTCATCTTGCAGCCACTGGGACCACAAAAGTCGAAACACACACACAAAACAGAGCAAGCAACTGAGGGACTGTGGTGAGTGTCTGAACATCAGCAGGGCAGGAAGTTCCGAACCCCTCCCACCTTCTCTCAGCCACAGCGCCGCACAGGACTGGAGCAGGACCCCAGTGGGACCCCGGCCGGTGTCACCAAGCGGCCTGCAGGGCTGGACGCTGGGCAGAGCCGTGGACGCCCTGGCGGAAGCCCAGGCTCTGGCCCGAGGAGTGAGGCCTGGCAGATGGCAAGGACACACAGCGCCCAGCGGGCCTCGCAGCCTCCTTGCCTGGTTCGGGGGAGGGAAGAGAAAGCCACGGGCTAATGCTGGGTCTATAGCTTCTACTGGCTCAGCAGGCAAAAAAGCAGTGAAGCCAGAGTGGCCGTCTCTCCAGGCACCGGGCTTCGGGAGCAGACAGGCCAGCTGTTGTTCTACAAGGCAGCTCATCTCCACAGACACAAGCTTCTGGAAGCACAGGTTACAAGGTCAGGCCAAGATCCCTCCCTGAGGCCTCCTCCCCAAGACTCTGCACAACAACCATCTGAGAAGGAAGATCCGGAGGCGGGGGTGGGAGGAGCCCACCGCCAAGTTCTTTCCCTCTGCATCAGACCAACCAACTTCGTCAGCTCCACAGACCTGCCTCGGAGCCATCTGCTTAGTGAGCTCAGCACGACGCCCCTCAAGGCTCAGCCAAGTTCAGCCAGGGAGTAAGAGTCGCCAGGCTTTGATGGGAAAATTCAGTCCTGCTGATGGTAACTTTGGGATGCTCTTGGTGAGTCATTTCTCTTACTCACAAAGCCTTCTTCCACTTGAAAAGGAAGAGACTGTACTATCCAACCTGCCCCCAAAGGATTAGCAGGAGCAAACTTTGCAAACAGAATGGCTTGAGTTTTCTAACCCCTCCATCCAAGGCAATGAAAGATTCCCAGGCTTCATGGAATGCCTGTCTATACGAGAATTCAAAACACCTCAGAAGAGATGGGCTCTGCCTAAAGAACAGAAGTCCTCAAAATCTGTTCCTCAGCGGGCACGAGAAGGAGGACAACTCACCCCAAGTGTGGAAGAGGCCATAGCCTCGCCGGCCAAGACAAAGCAAGTTCTACCTGCTGTTGGTCTGCTGGAGGCCTTGGACCAGATCACGACCTCTGTGTGCAAGGAACAAAGAGCTTGGTTTTCCTTTGGGACGTGAAGGATTTGCCTGTGTTTTCATCTCATCATTTGCCCATTCTGTCCAGCACATCACTTTGGGGGATTAGCACTAGAAATCAGTAGATGAAGAATGGACTCCAAACCAAGTGACTCCAGAATGCTGTGCGTGAAACCGCAAAATCCAGCAGGCCTTCTGCAAGGAACCAAAGCATGCTGGTTTTTGAAGTCCCTTGTGCTAGAAAGCATTTGTATTTTCCAGAGAATGGCGGTTTCCATTTATCTCAAATGGTTTCTAGAATCTGGATTTTTTTCTCCCTCTGAGGTCCGGCAACTGAGTTGAAGAATGCTCTTTGTGGTTTAATCCTTGCTACAAATGTGCATAAAGAGTTTCTCAGCAAAGACTTTCCCAGTTCATTTGGGAGTTTATCATAGATTAAAATGGCACTGGTTTTCTTAAAAAAGACATCTAAATTCTTGCGCAAAATTTTCATTTTATTAATTATTAATATGTTGCTTACTATTGCCAAAAATATTGGCCAAATATTTATGTTCAAATTTTTACACATCATTATAGGATCCATTTCTAGTAGAACCTTGGATACATTTTCTTTGACCCCTTATACCATGTAATGAGATTAACTAAAAATTCACAAGTTTGCTAAAGAGAAACCAAGTTATATGACAATAGCAACTATCATTTTTGCTCACCTCCCATTTGCCATCTGACATACATTTTTATCCAGTCCATACAGCAATCCTATCTGCAAGGTAGGTATCCTTATTCTCCATTTTACCAAAGAGGAAAATGAAGATCAAAAAGATTAAATTACCTGCTGAGGCCACAGAGTTAGTAAGTGTTGAAACCTAGATTCGAAGCCAGGTCGGGCCATAGCCAAAGCATGTACTCTCTTTGCCACAACACAGAGCAGGAGTTTCCACTAGAAATGAAGTTGCCTCATGAGGAATGGAAATTTACTATTCAGAGTACAGTGAACAGAGAGTGAGGATAAGTACCAGGCACGTGGGGCAAAGGGGCAGCTGTGTTAAGCTTGGTTTGTATTGATATTAAATCCTTTAAAGGGTAGGGCAAGTGACTTGGGAGAGCAGTAGATTTAAAATATTTTGCAGATGAGACCACAGGGGAAGCCAGAGGATACTAACAAGGGCACCGCCCAGAGAAACTGGAAAGATGAGCAGGGGATAAAATGAGATCAAAGTCAGGAGTGGTGGGAGGCCGGCTCTGGGAGAGGAAGGCGGCAGAGCCTGGACACTCATGGGGGACCGAAGAGAGGAGAATGGGAAGGAAGCTGCAACTGGACACCGAGTGAAAAAGAGGAAGGAAGATGGGAGGAAGACAGGAAGGAAGGAAGGAAGCAGGAGAGGCAAAACGAAATGGCAGTATAGTCTGGTCCAAGCCGCTCCATAACAAAGCGTCTGTGCCAGGGTCCTGCTGGGGAGAAGGGGCAGAGGACTGCCCTGGGCTGCAGGAGAGGTCTTTCCCTATCCTGTCTGTCAGGAGAGAATGGAGAGAATCACAGAGACAGCCTTCCACTTTCCCAACAAACTTGGCCTCATTTTCTAGCCCCTTTAGCTTACATGGGGCTTCCCAGGTGGCTCATTGGTAAAGAATCTGCCTGCTCAATACAGGAGACACAAGAGACGTGGCTTCAATCCCTGGGTCAGAAAGAGTCCCTGGAGGAAGAAACGGCAACCCACTCCCATATTCTTGCCTGGAAAATCCCATGGGTAGAGGAGCCTGGTGGGCTAGTTTATGGGGTTGCAAAGAGTCAGACATGACTAAGCATGCATGCACACTTTAGCTTAAACAGCTTATCTGCTTCCAGGAGTTTAAAACTAGCTCCATATTATTGATTAAAGCCAAAAAAAAAAAAAAAAACCCACAAAAGTAAAAATAATCTAATTTGACATCATTAAAAATTGGTTTAAGAAAAAAGTTGGTTAGGGACTTTCCTAGTGGTCCAGTGGCTAATATGTCGTGCTCCCAAGGCAGGAGACCCGGGTTTGATCCCTGGTCAGGGAACTAGATCCCATGTACCACAACTAAGAGTTCTCATGCTGCAACTAAAAAGAGATATTACATGCTGGATGCTAACATATCACTTAATGTAAATAAATAATTAAAAAAACCTGATTAAGTGAGTTCCCTGGTGGCCTGTGGTTAAGGATTTCAGGGTTTCACTGTCGTGGCCTGTGTTCAGTCCCTGGTTGGGGAGCTGAGATCCTGTCAAGCTGCGCTGCATGGACAACAAGAAATGGTTAAGTAGTGTGGTTTCTTCATACACTGAAACCATGTTGAATGAGGAAAATATACAAGTATACATATGGGAAAGATGACCTTGTGTACGATGAGCAAAATAATGTAAACTGCCAAACAATATAGTATGCATAATAGAAATCCTTTTCTGTAAAAATAAATAGCAACCATATATTTTATTAGCATATATGTAAAAAATATTGGCAGAATATACATCAAATTTTAGTGAATGATTATCTAGCAGATAAGGAAGGTAGATAATGAGGAACTTTTATTTTCTATGGTCTGTATGTCTGCAATATTTAACATTAGTAAAACTTTCTATGGTGTTTGTAAATAGAAAGAAAAATAAGTATTCCTGAAAAGGCCATAAATAAAAAGTCTCTCACCTCATCACAATCAGGAAAGGTAAAACTGCCAAGCCATAAGTCAGATTCTTCCCATTGAATGAAAGGCTTCATACTCTTAGAATCTAAGAGAATCACACCAAATACAGCCTGATCCTTGGCTTTCTGCCTTTCCCCAAAATACAGCTTGAGGTGGTAGGAGCTGGACTTCCTAGCAAAGATCCCTCTTGTTCATTGGGCATCAAGGAAATCCCCTAGTGACATGAACCAAGCAAAGAAAGTGCATTCACACCCAGAGAGCTTTCAGGAAACCAGATCCTCTCTTATCTCCATCAACAAAGGAGACTCATTTTTCACCAACTCATTGAATGAGCCCCTTTGTTTTTCCTTAAGGATCATCATATATTCTTTCCCTGCTTCTACAGCAAGTCCAGAGATGCCCCAGAATTCAGCATGGAGAGGCAGAGAAGCAGTCCCAGGGCAAATTTACTTGTCCACATTTTTAAGAGAGCCAGGACCTGAGATGGTTGGCCACTGAGAAAAGGGGAGGGAACTGCAGGTAGGTGCAAGCTGTGCCTGCAGGAATGTTTGCATTATAACTAAGCTTCCCAACTTCCATGAGTGGCACCTACATCATATGTCCCACAGTAGAACATGAAAAAAGAAAAGGGATGGAGCCTGCCTCGGTATGTTGTGGGATAGGCGGCCTGAGTCCACCAGTCCTCTGACAAATACACAGTGATGCATCCATCATCCCATGCTAGGCACTACTCAAGGCACAGAGAACAAGGAGCAGAGTCACCTCACAGCCTCACAGCACTGTGGGATGCACTGGGATCCCATCACGGGGCCTTGTATGTGGAAATACTTGATAACCTTCACAAGATCAGTTTAGTTCAGTTCTGTTCAGTTGCTCGGTCGTGTCCAACTCTCCGCAACCCCATGGACTGTGGCATGCCAGGCTTCCCTGTCCATCACCAACTCCCGGAGCCTACTCAAACTCAAGTCCATTGAGTAGGTGATGCCATCCAACAATCTCATCCTCTATCATCCCCTTCTCCTCCTGCCCTCAATCTTTCCCAGCATCAGAGTCTTTTCCAAGGAGTCAGTTCTCATCAGGTGGCCAAAGTATTGGAATTTCAACTTCAGCATCAGTCCTTCCAATGAATATTCAGGACTGATTTCCTTTAGGATTAACTATTTTGATCTCCTTGCAATCCATGGGACTCTCAAGAGTCTTCTCCAATGCCACAGTTCAAAAGCATCAATTCTTTGGCGCTCAGCTTTCTTTATAGTCCAACTCTCACATCCATATATGACTATTGGAAAAACCATAGCTTTGACTAGATGGACTTTTGTCGGCAAAATAATATCTCTGTTTTTTAATATGCTGTCTAGAATGGTCACAGCTTTTCTTCCAAGGAGCAAGTACCTTTTAATTTCATGGCTGCAGTCACCATCTGTAGTGATTTTGGAGCCGAAAAAATAAAGATCACACTTCATCAAATGTCAGGGCACAGGTGAGACCAGGCTAGGCTGGTCGGCCTTACCACTCAGTGCTTTCTCAGCCCCCCAGACTTCCACCAGCCACCAATCCTTTCTCAGTCCAACTTCCTTTCCAAAGATTCCTCAACCTCTCAGTGCAAAACATATCACTCCAAACTTTCTTTGTGGTCTGCATTCACCGCCTTCTGCTCCTCACCATGGCTTCACTCTTATTTCTGATAATTGCATGAGACCTTCCACTAAAACTTTGAGGGTCACTTGAGCCTCTCATGGATGTGAGAGTTGGACTGTGAAGAAGGCTGAGCACTGAAGAATTGATGCTTTTGAACTGTGGTGTTGGAGAAGACTCTTGAGAGTCCCTTGGACTGCAAGGAGATCCAACCAGTCCATTCTGAAGGAGACCAGCCCTGGGATTTCTTTGGAAGGAATGATGCTAAAGCTGCAACTCCAGTACTTCAGCCACCTCATGAGAAGAGTTGACTCATTGGAAAAGACTCTGATGCTGGGAGGGATTGGGGGCAGGAGGAGAAGGGGACGACAGAGGATGAGATGGCTGGATGGCATCACGGACTCGATGGACTTGAGTCTGAGTGAACTCTGGGAGTTGGTGATGGACAGGGAGGCCTGGCGTGCTGCGATTCATGGGGTTGCAAAGAGTCGGACACGACTGAGTGACTGAACTGAACTGAGCCTCTCATAAGGCTAACAGCATCCTCCTCGCCTTTCCTCTCAGCCTCCTCCTGCATCAGACACTATTAACCATCCTTTTCTTGAAGCTGGATGTGCATGGCTTTAGATTCCCTTGGTTCCTTCATCCTCAGTGTTGCTACATCACAATCATGTTCTCTAGATCCTCCACCTATCCCTTAAATGTGGGTATCGCCCAAAGTTAAAGTCTATTCTTTTCCCTCATGTGACCGTCTCTTCTTTCTGGGCTGACCAAGGGCTGTCAAATCAACACCCCCAGCCCCAGCGGCTTCTGGCCTCCAGAATCACTGCAGCAGCTCCACTGAAACAGGCCACTGATGCTCCCCACTCCACCGTGTCACCTGAACTCTTTCTTTGTGCCTCCTCCCCACTCTCAGAGCCTCTCCTTCTTCTAAGATGTAAATCTCAGTAAATCAGCAATGTCAATATGCCAGACACGTGAGCTAGAGAACGCTGTCACATTCATTAGCTCCCCTTCCCCTCTACTTCAGTGCCACTGAGTTTTAAGGACCGGCAAAAATACTCTAAGACTTGAAAAAAAAACTGACTTGTACCAGAGTATAAAATTAAGACTGTAAAATCAAAATTAAGAATAATACCAATGGAGGGAGGGGTGAACTAGGAGTTCGGGACTGACATATTGCTGTTCTCAGTTGCTCAGTTGTGTCTGACTCTTTGCGACCCCATGGATTGCAGCATGCCAGGCTGCCCTGTCCTTCACATATTTACACTCTCTATATAAAACAGATAGCCAGTAAGGACCTACTGTATAGTACAGGGAACTATACTCAATATTTTGTAATAACCTTAAGGGAAAAGAATTTGAAAAAGAATATATATACATATATATGGGCTTCCCTGGTGGCTCAGTAAAGAATCTGCCTGTCAGTGCAGGAGATACAGATTCAATCTCTAGGTTGGGAAGATCTCCTGGAGGAGGAAAAGACAACTCATTCCAGGATTCTTGCCTGGGAAATCCCATGGACAGAAGAGCCTGGCAGGCTACATACAGTCCATGGGGTTGCAAAGAGTTGGAAGTGACTTAGTGACTAAATAACAACAGCAGTATATATATATATGAGAAGGAAATGGCACCCCACTCCAGTGTTCTTGCCTGGAGAATCCCAGGGACAGCGGAGCCTGGTGGGCTGCCGTCTATGGGGTCGCACAGAGTTGGACACGACTGAAGCGACTTAGCAGCAGCAGCAGCATATGTATATATATGTGTGTGTTGTTTATATATACATATACAGGAATCACTGTGCTATAAACCTGAAACTAACCCATTGTAAATCAACTATATTTCAATTAAAAAAAACTAATATACTTGCTAAAAAATAATTCCAAAATCTCTTCAAATATTTTTGGCAGCAAAAACATTGTATTTACTGTAGGATACTGGCAAATTTTAACATGTTTGACCCTTTATGTGTCAGGGCTCACAAAGAGAAACAAGGGGTCTGATCTCGCACAGGAAGATCAGACTTCTCATTTTGACTTCTCAGAATCTCTTGAATTCATCCCCTCCCTTCCACTTCCATTGCCCTGGCTTGGACCCACTTGAGCCTTCTGTTATATTTCTGTGCCACAAGGGAAGCTCTATATTTCTTTAGGAGGTCTTAAAACACAAAGGACAGCATATCACTCCCATGTTCAAATATCTGGATAGTGCTCCAGGACCTGGCATCTAAACTACAAGCTCTTTCCACAGCATTCAAGGCTGCTACAGTCCAACCCCACCCTACCTCTTAGACCCCTCGTCACTACCTCATCCTCTGCTGCAGCCATACCAGACTCCTATGTCCCATGTACCCTCATCTGCCCTGTGGAATGCCCTCTCCCCTCTGTGGCCAGAGGGCAACTGGCACTTGTCTCCAGGATCAGTTCAGATGGCTGCTCCTCAGTGAGGGCTGCCTTCCCAGGGTCCCTGGTCCAGACCAATCTTAGCTTCCTAGAGACCCTGGAGCAGTTTGTGATACACTCAGTTCCACATGAGTCCCCCACTGCCAAACCAGAAACTTCCCAAGGCAGAGCAGAGAGCTGTGTGTCAATCACCTCTGTGTTTCCCTCACAGTCTAGCTCATAACAGACAGTACTGTGCCCTGAAATGCAGCCACCTCTTGTCCTTCCTCCCGACATCATTCTCTCTCTGCTCCACTGCTACTTGGTCCTCCGCATCATTGCTGGAGTGTGCAGTAGATCCCTGTGCTGTGCTAAGTCACCTGACTCACGTCCGACTCTTTGTGACCCTATGGACTGTAGTTCCCCAGGCTCCTCTGTTCATGGGATTCTCTAGGCAAGAATACTGAAATGGGTTTCCATGCCCTCCTCCAGGGGATCTTCCCGACCCAGGATCAAACCCTCGTCTCTTATGTCTCCTGCACTGGCAGGTGGGTTCTTTACCACTAGTGCCTCCTAAGTAGACCCTTAGCTAGGTCTATACCAGCGAAACTTGGAAGCTATGAAAACTGAACTTCAAACCCACTATAACCATTCTTCCTAATGCCCCAGATTTCAGACAATGAAAAAGGCTCTGGAGTCAAGCAGATCTGGGTTTAAACCTGGACTCTGGCACTTGATTGTGTGACCCTTAAGTGACGTTGGCTTGAGCAGCCTCAACCTCCTCACCAGTAAAAGAGGAATTATATCTAACTCAATGGACCGTTGTGAGAAATTAAATGAGTTAAGGCACTTGAAGTCCCAAGCATGATACCTGACATATGACATTGGCTCACAAGTTAACTAGCAACAGGAAACAGAAGCACGGTCTCAGATTTCTCAAACCACCTGACCTTGACAGAGGTTCTTCCCCTCTCTGGATGCTAATATAAAATATTATTACATCAGTAACATGATAAACTCCATGGTGCTGCTTGTATGTATTAAAGTCATCATGAAGAGATAGGAGTATATGATACCATACTGCTTTTAGGAATGCGAGAAGGTGGGACTTCCCTGGTGATCCAGTGGCTGGGATTCTGCACCCCCAATGTGGGGGGCCTGGGTTTGATCCCTGGTCAGGGAACTGGATCCTGCATGCCATAACTAAGACCCGGTGCAGCCAAACAAATAATTTTTTTAAAAAAAAGAATGAAAGCAGGCAATCTAATAATCTGATACAGAAGACATCCAAAGCATCTCATCATTAAATGAAAAGACCAAGGTGCAGAATAGTACAAAAAATAACCACAACACACATATACACAGATGTGCATGTATATATGTTACACACACAACATATGTAAATATATAAACCTATATATGTTATATACACTTACATATGCATACATATATCTGTGTTACATACACATACATATGCACATACATACACGAACACAACCACATACCTATATCTATATGTATATGTCTATACATGCCTAGAAAATCTCTAGAGGGATATATGAGAAATAGTTAATGGTGGCTGCCTCCAGTAATAGGCCTAGGAGTGCCATTTACACTCTTCTGTACTGTTTGAATTATTTTTATCATGGATGTGTGTTCATGTTGCAATTTTTTAAAGCCAGTTTTTAAGAGCTGTAGGGAGAGGAGGAAGAAAGGGAGGAGGAGAAACAGGGAGAGAGGAAGAACTATGCCATGGATTAAGAGAGCTGGGTTCCACTTGTAGCCCTGCAACCAGCTAACTTTGCAACCTCAGGCAAACCACCTTCCCTCTGCAGATCTCCCTTACTGGTATTATAAAAAAGGGAGCTGAGGAGCTTAACCAGATGATCTTTGGAGAAAATTCCTAGGTTATTAGGGGATGTCTGCAAGGTGCACAGAGAGCACATTTTATCTGTAGAACATCTCTCTTTGAGCTGTTTTGATGCTTTAAGCATCAGGTTTTTAAAAAGGAAAATACACTATTTCATTGTGACCTCTTTCACATTTCAATGAGAAAGCTTTCCCACCATTTCACAGGCAGAGAAACCAAGTATAGACTGTGATGATTACTTGCCAACCAAATACACTGCTCACTAGACTGCTGTTTGCAAAGATTTATGACGCCAGGAGTTTTATAGCTCCCAGTTCATTCCCTGCCTCTTCCGCAGAGGAGGCACAAGGCTTATGCAAAACAAGCAGAAGGCGCTGTTCGTTGGTGGAAACAGGGCGAGATGTAAAGTGACTTCCCCTGGGTCGGAGTATAAACCAAGCTCACTCCCAGCACATTTAGGAAGTAAGTATTGAACCCTGGGGATCAGCTCCGCATCCCTCCCCCCACCTGGACTGAAAGCTTCACCTTGCAGATGTGTCTCACTGCAGTCATTTTCTGAGTGTTTTCTGGGTCAGAAGCAGTGAGAGCAGCTAAACCGAGGCTGCTGATGGAGTCGCTACATTGAGGGCACAGTACTGAGTTACCTGCTCTTCTACGCACCTACCAGCTCACCCAACGACCTGCTGCTGGTCTGAGTATTTTTCCAGTCTCCTGGACAAAGTGACTGCACACGGCTTTGAATGCAAGTGACCTCGTTTGTCTTCACAGGTGCAGGTCCCTGCCTTGCAGAGGGTATCTACTTCCTGCCCCAGAACAGTCTGCTTCGGTTCTAACACAGCACCTCACTCTCTGTGCCTGTAAACACCTCTGTTCTTCTGATAACTTTCTACCATGAGGGACCCTCTTGCTTCAGACTTGAAGTGTCTGGGCATTGATATTTCCCAGCAGTTGCAGAAAGCACGTACAGAATGCACACATCCACCTTGCAGAGAAAGGAAGAGCCTGAGCCGTCAGCAATAGCCTAGATTTTAAATGGGAAAACCAAGACGAGAGCACAGCTAATGTACTACAAAGTAAAGCATCCCTGAAAATAAAAGAAAAAGGCTTGTCCACTCAAAAAGCACGCAGCCAGGCCACTAACCAGTAGTCAGCCTGCTGGTAGCCTTTACGATGGCACCTTGAGATGGATAGTGAGCACTGACCTCCATGCCATTCTATCTAGACCTTCTAGAGGTAGCTATGAGTTGATCCTATGCTCACTGTCACCTCTGCATCAGATTTGTTGGCTGTTGTCTGTTCACCAGAGACCTAATTATGCCCCTCAGCGCTCCCTGGGGCCTTTGGTTATCTTGGTCAAGTCCCTTTTTCCTTTGTTTCTTTACTTCCAGGTCCCTCTATGGCCCTCTTTATCCCAGACACATCTTTCCAAGGCATTTTAATAAAATCTTTTTGGCTATTCCACGCAGGATCTCGGTTTCCCTACCAGGGGTCGAAGCCATTGCCCTGCAGTGGAAGCAGGGAGTTTTAACCACTGGACCACCAGGGAGGTCCCTCTCCAAGGCATTAAGAGGACCTTTTGTTTATTGGTTCCCCTCAGAACCTCTGCACATGTTTATAAAGGTCTAGCAGCCCCACTCATAGTCTTTGGAAGCTAAAAACCAACTCCTATCAATTGGGCACAGAACAGAGCAAAAGAAGAGAGTGGCTGGATTGCAGTGGGAGTGTGTCCATGACAAAGAATTTTGTTGAAAGAAACAAAACACTCTCAAAGGCCTGAGCAAGCAGTATGCTGGGAGTCCAGCCCCTGGTGAAACTCACTTTTTGTCTGGGTAAGGCAAAAAGGAGGGCAGAACATACCAAGAAATACGCTGTAATACTTTACAAGATTGTTTCTGCTTTGACATGCCTTAAGGACAAACAAAGGTTAAATGCACCCAGAAAAAAACACAAAACCTCTATACAGGAATTTGGGGTCTTTTTATTTCTGAAATGCCTTTCTTAACTCTTCACCATGATAAAGCAAATCTTGTGTATATTGGCCTAAAACACCCACTGAAAGATCTTTACATAGCTACATTCTGAGGGTCAGCCTCAAACATTCACTGAAAAATGAGGTAGGAGTGACTGTATTCTTGATGAGTAACTAAATTTTTCTAGCAATACACATATTCCGATGACATAACTTAAAAGTCAGAGGTCACTTTTCCCTCCACTAAGCGAAAAGCAATCAGGGCATACAGAGGTGGGAAGACAGCCTCCTGAGGTCTAAAGCACGCACTCTACTTCTTACCCACCCCTGTCAACAGCCGGTGCCTCCCATTAACCCTTCTTCACAATCTTCTATAGGTCAAAATGTGGGGGATTATTTTCTGGGTTAGATATTCTTAAAACTTCCTCTATCACCCAACTCAACTATGTGGGATCTTAGTTCCCCAACAAGGGATCAAACCTGCGCCCCCTGCATTGAAAGGCAAAATCATAACCACTGGACCACCAGGGAAGTCCCCTCAACCAGCATTTTTTGAGCATCATACATGAGCCAGACCCTGAGTTAAGCACCCATGGGCACCAGACAAATATCTCTTCGTCAAGGAACTCATAATCTAGAGGAAAGCCACACCTGTGTACAAGCAGCCAGGATACCATGTGAAAAGTGACAGCGTAAGAACTCAGAGGGGAGTAAGGTGTCTTCCTGGGTTAGAGAAGAGGGAAAGAATCAAAGTGGTTATGTTTGATCAGGGCCTTTAGCGGTATTTGTGTGAAAGTTCAAGGTCGAGAAAAGGGAAAACGATATTCCAGGCCTAGAAAACAATAGAAGAAAAGTCATGGAGGCATGAAAATGCACCCCAAATTTAAACAGTCACAAGTATCCAACGTGGGATAAATGGGAACTTCCCTGGTGGTTCAGTGGTTAAGACTCTGAGCTCCCAACACAGGGCACATGGTTCAATCCCTGGTCAGGGAACTAAGATTCCCCATGCCACTCAGTGTGGCCAGAAAAAAAAAAAAACATTGCATCCCAATGTGGGGTTAATGGAGAGGGAATGAAGCTTGGAAAGAAGGTTAGAACAAGTTGCAAAGGTCCCTGTCTGCCTGTTTAAACTTTATTTCGGGGCAACAGGGAACCCTTAAGGATTTTCAAGCAGTTGAAGGACTCGGTCAGTCTCATGTTTTTAAAAATAATTCTGAGATCAGGTTAGGAAGACAGAGACTGGAGGCCAATTATTCAAACACGAGATAAGAATAGGGACAGTGGAAATTGAAAGAAAGAAACTAACTTGAAATTGTTAGAGGAAAAATGAATAGGAGCTGGCAGCCAACAGGATGTAGAAGTATGAAAAGAAGAAAAACTACAAAGTTGCTGAGGTTCTTACTTGGAAGGATGGTGACAGCATGAACCTAGCTATGAAAAAGGGCAGAAGAGCAGGCCTGGAGGCAAAGAAGGGGACTGAGAAGTCCCATTGCTACATGGGGAGTTTGGACCTCGTGTTACAGCCAAATGGAGACAGCTGGTAGACAGCTTGAAGGCAGATATGGAACTGAGAGAGGAGACTGGGGCTAGAGATACAGATCTGGATGCACTGGCCACCCCAATAGTTGCAAACTGGTAGAGAGGAAGGAGATGCGGGTTTGATCCCTGGGTTGGGAAGATACCCTGGAGGGACGGCAACCCACTCCAGTATTCTTGCCTGGAGAATCCCACGGACAGAGGAGTCTGATGGGCTAAGTCCGTAGGGTTGCCAAGAGTCAGACGTGACTGAGGCGACTTGGCACAGCACAGAGAGGAAGGAACAGGAAAACCAGAAAGACGCAATGGTAAGCAAGCTGGGAGGAGAGGAAAGGTGCCAAGAGAGGGCACAGTTTCAAAACAAGAGTGGTTACCGGTCAAATATTGCAGAGAACCTGGGACTTGGGTCTGGAAGGAGGCCACTGTGTCTGACATATCAGACCCCTTCGAACAGCAATAGGGAGAGCTGCCTTATGACAGAGGGTATATTGTATAATACTAATTAGCATCTTCATCCTCAGATGTCAAAGAACTATTTCAGAAACAGGATTCAGAACATTATTTATTAACAGCTAATCAGGGTATTCAAGCCTATAAGGTAAATCATTGAAAATATACAGAAACACATAAACGTATACAACTAATTATCTTTCCAAATTCAGATCATTAAAGATGCAGGATAAAAGAAAAAAAGTCTTAGAATTAAGACCTGTGGAATATTGATGTATATCCAAATATGATGGGTGTGGTGACTCCAGGTGAGCACTCTAGAAAAATATACCAGGGTTCAGCTTTGATCCTCTAGGTATATAATTTAGGGTAATTAAACTTCCCTAAGACTGATTTTTTTTCATCTAATTAGGATGATAATAGAAATAACAAATACATATAAAAACTCTCAGCACAGTGCCAGCACATAATAAATGTTGAATTAGAAAAACTCATTATTCTAATTATGCAATTACAGTAATGTTTCATCATTACATTATAATTATAATAATATTTCATTAGTCTTTACTTTTTTAATCAATAACTATTTTTGAGTCACTCCCCTCCATGTACCAAGCAAGTCTCCAGGTGCTGGGAATATTAACTTAAAAAAAAGAGTGCAATCCTGTTCCCCATCACAAGAAGCATGGCCTAAATGTGTAGAAGGCAAGTGGTCAATTAAAAAACAAGATGATCCTTCCTGTAATAAAAGAATGAGGAAGGTACTCAAAAATATGCAGGAGGAAGCACTCGGTGCTACCCCAGGTCCTGGGGAAGGACAGTGGCTGTCAGATGAGGTAACATTCAATCATTACAAGAAAATCTGAAGCAATTTAAAGGATAATAATAAATATTAAGGTGCCATCACACACATACACACACACACACACACACACACACACACACATCACTGAAAAAATATGTCAGAAAAGAAGGTTCTTTGCCCAAGGGCAAACAGCAAGAGAAAAGGAGCTGGAAGCAACCCAAACTCTTGTCATTCAGCCCAAGGATATATTTTGGCTGAAACAATCATCATGTAATATTTACACACTTACCCCTTGAGCTTGGGCTCCACGTTCTACAAAGCAAATTAAACATCTCTTGCCTGTCCTCTAAAAGTCTACAGTTTAAAAATAGGTAACTAATTAATGGACAAATTGAAGAACTTTGATGACAAACTACCTGCTTCAGGTAGAGTTCTCAAAGGAACAATTTTCAAGATCAGTTCAGTCCCAAAGGTGAGGATGTTAACAGATTTTGTCCTTCCCTTTGAAAACAACAAATATCAGGGAGAAACATTAAAACTGCATAGTTTGGTTTCTTAAAAAGCTAAAAATAGACTATCCAGCAATATATTGGGGTAACTTCTGAGTATATACCCAAAAGAAGGGAAAGCAGACTCTGGAAGAGATGCTCGTATATCCATGTTCATAGCAGCATTAATCACAACAGACAAGAATGGAAGCAACTCAGGTGCCCATCAATGGATGAACAGATAAAGATGTGAAAAAATACATACAATGGAATACTATTCAGGAAGGGAATTCTGACCCATATGATAACAAGAGTGAACTTTGAAAACAAACTAAGTGAAATAAGCCAGTCACAAAAGAACAAATATAGTATTATTTGATCTGTTGATATTTACATGCGGCATATACAGTGCTCAAATACATAGAGACAGAAAGTAAAGTGGTGGTTGCTAGGTGATTCATGGGAGTTAGTGTCGAGTGGGTACAGTTTGAGTTCTGGAAAATGAGAAACATCTGGACATGGATGGTGATGATGGCTACACAACAATGAGCGTGTGCTTATGTCACTGAAAGCAAAAGTCGTGTCCGACTCTTTGCAACCCCATGGACTGTACAGTCCATGGGATTCTCCAGGCCAGAATACTGAAATGGGTAGCCTTTGTCTTCTCCAGGGGATCTTCCCAACCCAAGGATCAAACCCAGGTCTCCCACATTGCAGAAGCCCTATGTCACTGAACTGAGCACTTAAAATAGTTAAAGCGGTAACTTTCATGTTATATATGCTTTTTGTAATTTAAAAAACTGAATGGCTGCCATGCTTATTAAGGGCTTTCCTGGTGGCTCAGAGGTAAAGAATCTGCCTGCAATGCAGGAGATGCAGGTTCGATCCCTGGGTCAGGAAGATTCCCTGGAGGAGGGCATGGCAACCTACTCCAGTATTCTTGCCTGGAGAATCCCACAGACAGAATCGCACAGATCCCACAGTAATCCCCTGGCGGGTTACTGTCTATAGGGTTGCAAAGAGTCAGACATGCCTGAAGCGACCGAGCACGCACACATGCATGCTCATTAAATACCTGTTCATTTCAGGGCAAATAAAAATATCTCGTTTCTGACATTTAGATGCAATGCCATCTGAAGAGGGGATGAGAAACTGAGCCCGAGCATATTAGAAAGCTCTTCATCCAAAGGAGCAGTATCCAGTTACCATTCCCTGGGAATGGACACCTTTGTGACCCACTAAGAAGGTGGCTTTGTTGGCAGCTATCATCTGACAAGTTTTAATTAAAATAATCCCAGTGTACCAGCATCGCCCCACTAGGGATCGACTGTCAAAGTGCACATTCCAAAAATTACCAACTGAATTTCTATGTGTAGAATCATTAGGCAGAGCTTTATGTAAGACCTGTGACTATAATTCATATCAAATTATAATCTGATAAAATATAATTCAAATCAGTTCTTACTCTTAAGATATGTCTTGTTGAATAATAGATGGACACAAGGAAATGGCAACCCACTCCAGTATTCTTGCCTGGCGAATCCCATGGACAATCCATGGGGTTGCAAAGAGTTGGACACAACTGAGCAACTAACACTTTTCCAGAACAGCTAAATAGAAATAGAAGTATATAATTATGTTCAAATTAAGTAGTATATGTAACTAGACCTGTAACAAACTTGGATAAGGGAGAGATTACTTGGGCCAGGACTGTTCCAGGAAGACTGATGGAAAGGACTCTGGGAGAAATGTTCAGGACTCAGGAAGTATGTCTCAGGTCATATGCTTATAGATGCACTGAATTTTTCTTAAAGGATACACAGGATATGGTTGACATTGGTAACTTTTTAGGAGTAGGACTGAAGGGAGGGGAAGAAAGACTTTTACTTTTCACTGCGTTCCCTTGAACAGAGTGGATACACTTTTCAAGCATTCACTTCATAATTTTAAAAGTTCTTTTTAAAAATGATAACCAAAAAGTGTTAAAAAAGTGGGCTCTAATCAGCAAATTGAAAACAGTTCTAATTACAGAAAGTGAAATATATCTCAACCTTGTCTGTATTGCATCTTAATTTCTATCACATAATGGAGACGTTGTGAGAACGACCTAAAAGTAAAGGTACAAAGCACAAAAAACTAACTGCACATTTGAGGCTTTACCTCAAAACAAACAGATGAGTCACTCATAATAAAACACCTTTCTGGTATTACCTGCCTGAGTCTATTCCAAATCAATTCCTCAATGAAAACAAAAATTAAAAATAGTAGCCCACAGTACGTTTGATAAGACATATCCCCATCTCACTATATGGCTTTTTCATTGCTAGTAGCTCAGATCAAAACCAGTTGAATCATCCTTGATTTATTATTTTTCTCCCATCTTCTGTATCCAAGTTCCATCAACTCTACCTAACTGATTCATCCGGAAGCCAGCTGCATCTCTCCACACCCACCACCATCACACTGGGTCTACAACTCTACCCTGGACCACTTGCAGTAGCTTTCATTTCACTCTCCTACAATCAATCTTCCACAGGACAGCCAGAAAAAATTCTCCTAGAACACCAATATGAACTAGTCACTCCCCACCCACAACTTCCTGTAGTCACAGGAAGGGCTAATTGTAGGGCTAAAACCCAAAGTTGTCACCTGGCTACAAAGCCTGCATGATCCAGATCCAGTTTCCTCCCCAACATCACGTCCTGTGCTCCCCTCTGGATCCCTCCACTCCAGACATACTGGCTTCCTGCCACTCCATGGACATAGCAGTGACACCCGTCTCTGGACCTTCCCACTCGACCTGAATCTCTTCCCCCCAAACATCCTCATCCCTGTTCTTTGTTCCATTTGGGTCTCAACTCAATGGAAAATTCAGAGAGGCCCTTACCAGCGATCCTACATCAACTAGTAGAATCACCTCCCTCTCTTTCTCTTTGCACTATTTTTCCTTTTCTATCACCTAAAATTATGATAGATGTTCATCTGTGGTTTGTTGTTGTTTAGTACCTGTCTCACCCAACTAGAGGGTGCTCCATGATGTCAGACTATTTTTACCATCTTCACTGCTGTATCCCCTGGGCCTAAAATATTACTGGCAAGTAAATGAGATCTCATTAAGTATTTGTTGAAGACGGAAGTAAGCACAAATCAAGGCACATAGGATCACTGGACAAAAAGAGGTTCTTGAAGCCCAAAATGAGACATATGCATAATAACATCCAGTAAATTTGGGGTAAGAGACTTAAAAAGCCAAAACATCAATTAATAGACATATAAATCCATCACTTATCTATAGCATGCTGGGAATCCACATGTATGCTTGACACTACTTTGTAACATCATCCATGTAGAAGCTGAAGGGCCACTCTTAAGGTTTTGTGGCTAAAGAGTAAATACTGTAACAACTTTTCTTCTCCTCTCCAGGAACAAAGAACTTAGACTAAAAGTTCTGCAGGAGAAAGAAAGCAATTACTATCTCAACATGAAGACCCAGAATATTCAACTATTCCACTGAGAAGATCTGGACAAAGTCCCAGCCTTGAAATAAGGGAACTGACTGAAGTCAAGTTCTACCACAAATTCAGGGATTTTGGACAAACCCTTGTATGTTTCTGATCCTGTTTCCTTGACTGTTCCGTTTTGTCACATGGTCATTGCAGAATAAAATGAAGTGACACACTTAAGAAAGGCCTCCTGAAAACTAACTGAACCATATATCATGTGTGGTCATCATCTTGTTCTGGCTGATCTTAGTTCACATTCCCTTTGCTGCCGCCAGTGAGCTTTGTCTAAACAAGGATCTGATCAGGTCTCTCCTCTGCTCAAAACGTTTATTGATTTCAACTTGAACCTTCAATGGTTCAACTTCCTCACACACTAAACTCATGCCATCTTTAGGGCCAGATATCTAGCCCATTCATGGACTGTGGTCTACACTCCAGGCACAGAGAACTACTGCTCTTCTGCTAATCTGACCACACTCGATTGCACGCCTCTGACAGGCTGTGAGCTAGAGTCCCACCCGAGCCTATTCTCCCTTCTTCCATCAGGAAAACCACAGACACCCTCCAGCCTGAATCAGACTCTTCCCCAGTGGGGCAATTTCTCAGGCGTCCTGTAGAATCACTGTTTGCAAGTCCTTTCCCCACCAGACCAGTGAGTCTCCACTGGACACCTTTTTATGTCCTCAGGATATGACAGGGAAATGCATACAGTAGGTATCCAACATCTGCTCTTTCTAAATATTTCTCAGGTGGCTCTCTCAGGCCTTTCAAGCTCTAAGGCTCTATGACTTACGGCTTGGAGTCAGTATTATGAAAGGCCTTTTCTAACTCTTTCACCCTGAAGGAAATATTCATGAAGGTGAAACTGACTGAACACTCCTAAGAGGCTTCAACAGACCTGAGAACTCCCAAATGTTCAATCTGGATTTAGACAGGCAAAGGAACTAGAGATCAAATTGCCAACACCTGTTGGATCATAGAAAAGGCAAAAGAATTCCAGAAAAGCATCTACTTCTGCTTCATTGACTACACTAAAGCCTTTGACTGTGTGGATCACAACAAAGTGTGGAAAATTCTTCAAGAGATGGGAATACCAGACCACCTTACTGCCTCCTGAGAAATCTGTATGCATGTCAAGAAGCAACAGTTAGAATCGGACATGGAACAATGAACTGGTTCCAAATTGGGAAAGGAGTAGGTCAAGGCTGTATATTGTCACCCTGCTTATTTAACTTATATGCAGAGTACATCATGCAAAATGCTGGACTGGATGAAGCACAAGCTGGAATCAAAACTGCTGTGAGAAATATCAATAACCTCAGATATACAGATGATATCACCCTTATGGCAGAAAGCAAAGAGGAACTAAAGTGCCTCTTGATGAAGGTGAAATAGGAGAGTGAAAAAGCTGGCTTAACATTCAAAAAATGAAGATCATGGCATCCAGTTCCATCAATTCATGGCAAATAGATGGGGAAACAATGGAAACAGTGAGAGACTTTATTTTCTTGGGCTCCAAAATCCCTGCAGATGGTGACTGCAGCCATGGAATTAAAAGACACTTGCTCCTTGGAAGAAAAGCTATGATCAACCTAGACAGCATATTAAAAAGCAGAGACGTTACTTTGTCAACAAAGGTCCATCTAGTCAAAGCTATGGTTATTCCAGTAGTCATGTATGGATATGAGAGTTGGACCATAAGGAACCCTGAGCACAGAATTGATGCTTTTGCACTATGGTGTTGGAGAAGATTCTTGAGAGTCCTATGGACAGCAAGGAGATCAAATCAGTCAATCCTAAAGGAAATTAGTCCTGAATATTCATTGGAAGGACTGATGCTGAAACTGAAGCTCCAAAACTTTGGCCACCTGATGCGAAGCACCAATTCATTAAAAAAAGACCCCGATGACGGGGAGGGAGGTTGGGGAGGGAGGAGACATGGGTGTACCTATGGCTGACTCTTGTTGATGTCTGACCGAAAACCACAAAATTCTGTAAAGCAATTATCCTTCAATCAAAAAAAAAAAAAAAAAAAAAAAGACCCTGATGCTGGGAAAGATTGATGGCTGGAGGAGAAGAGGACAGAGGATGAGACAGTCAGATGGCATCACCAAATCAATGGACATGAGCTTGAGCAAGCTCCAGGAGATGGTAAAGGACAGGGAAGCCTGGTGTGCTGCAGTCCATGGGGTCGAAAAAGAGTCGGACACGACTGAGCAACTTAACAACAACAAAGGGGCTGCTGGAAACAGGCCGGAAGTGAGCAGAGGGACAGAATGAGGCTAGAAATTTCTTTCTGGTCCTCGTAAGTTATGTCTTCAAGGCATGCTTCATTTTGAGGTGCTTTGAATTCTCAAATGAGCTACACCCATATTTACATCTGATATAAATGGAAATGATTTTCAACCTATTTTCAGGATTATCCAAGTTTCTCCTTTTCAAGATGGAGGAAACTCTTGAGCTGAACATAATTCAAAGCAATTATTGTTCTTTAGCTGTCAAGGTGCCCTGTTATTCTTTTCATAAATATCCTGGATGATCTGAGCCCAGTTCATCACAAAGTCTTTTTTTTTTTTTTCTTTAGCCCTGTACCTTTTCAGTTGCTAAATTTACAGCATTCAAATGAAAGGAAGAAAGGAAGCCCCACTTTTGCCCCCACTGCTAACATGATATGTGTCTGGGTTTTAATTGCCCTTGTAATTATACCCTTGGCCAGGTCTGCACAGGTATAATGCAGAAATTAAACATTATGGCAAAGCCTGAAAAGGCCTCACTGAGGTAGGAGGACCCGACAGCTTTGTAATATCTCTAGTTACCAGGAAAAGGCAAAAGAAAAATGAAAAGGAGGCCTGGGAATGTCATAAGCTAGCTAGATAACAATCTACTGAGGAGGCATTTCTGTCTATGACCCCCTCTAAGACTGTGAGCTGGAAGGCTCGGAATCCCTTGGTGGTTTGATAGTCTGCTAAGGCTGGATGAAAATGGAAGAAGGTGGAGTGCCTGGCTTGTGAGTTAAGAAATAAGCACAGCAACAAAGGGAAACGCGCTATGACATTTTCTAAATATTTACCAAGGGGAGTTGACAATTCAGTGAGTGCAGCCAGACCTGAGAGTGAATTCTCCTGACTGCCTCCTACACCTTCCCTCAATCACCATCTCCATCTCTGAAACCAGGTAACCTTCCCCTCTTGGGGTGTTAGAGGGAAAGCTGCCTCTCTGTGATAAACCCAGCAAATGCTACACGATGATTCTGGCACACAGACCACCGCATTTACTCTTTCTCCCCAGGTGTCTTATCTAAAGCAGAGGAGTAACTGAACAGCTGTTTAAAAAAAAACAAAACTAAGTCGATACAAACTACTTTCAAGATAAAATATTTCTTTCCATGGTAATTTGCAACTAGTCATATCCATATGATTTCAGCACCCAGCATCCATGAATTCCCTGCCAGTCCTCATTCCAAAACTAAATTTCTCATCAGCCCACACAGCAGAGTTACTTTCATTCTTGATCCTCCCAAGTCAATTGATAAATGTTAATCTGCAGGTCAAGGTTATTTTAAAAATTATGAAGAAATGTACTTTATATTACTCTAAACTTCCCGCTGGTCACGTTTTCTACCATTTCAGGTCTTGAACAGAGAGCATAATTTTGTGTTTGATTTTGAAATCTGGAAAAACATACTTCAAGAGCAATTTAGTGACTGGGTTTAGATTAAAACAGGTATTTGACACTCTCAATAACTCTCTAAAGTCTTTTCCTTCTCCACTGCTCCAGAAATGCTACATAATTATTTGTCTTAAAATCTGTATCAACTCAAGATATTAATACCTATTGTGCAAAAACGCATATATCTGTACACCTAACAGGCAATGGGGAGGTTATAGAGCAGTTTGGAGTTGAATGCCCCTTCATATCTTCTATCCTATCTCTAATACCTTTTAAAGATTTTACTAGAATGGAAGTATTGGACATGAAAATATACCCTCTCACAATCTCTCTCAAAGGAAAGAAAATGGCAGTGGTTTAATATTAGGCAGAACTTCAGGAAATAAACCCAATACTGGCCTTGAGAGGGAGAAAGGAAAGAAGCAGGCTAAAATGATAAGAAGCAGGCAAGGTCCGTACCACCACTGCACAGGAATCATCAGGTGCATTACCGGTGGGCCTCACCTGTAAGCAAACAGCTACACAAATGGAAGGTGAGACTCAGTGACCTCCAAGGTCCCTTCCCAGTCCAACAGCGTTGCCTCATGAATTTTTTATAATTATCTTCTGTCCTATCACCCTGTCCCCATGCATCATCAAGCCCTCCTGGCCACGTCCACGACTGAAAGGAAAATCTGTTTTCAAAAAAAACCCATGCTTCGACTACTGCCAAAATTACAGTTCTGTCCTTGAAACAATGACAGGCACATAATGGGCATGGCTAAATACCTCTGAGCAAGTGAGTCTCCAATACCTTCAGCAATATATATATTTTTACAACAGGATGTAAATAGCTTATTTTAACATTGATACCTGCTCTTCCTCAAAGTGTTGACTGATATTCATGATTATTTTCTTCCTGCAAAACAGATCTTCTGGAAAGCAGCCACCGTGTGAGAGAAATAACCCATGTGATTTGAAAGTGAACCTTGGGGGCTTTGCAGGTTTGGTTCAGAATAGCAGGCTTCATCCTGCTAGGGTTGGAGGATCTCCCATGGAGGACAAGTCAGTGGTGGCTTGCCACAGGGAAGGGGGCACTGGTGGGAACAGGCCAGGAGGTGGCCCGTCCCTTCAGCAATATTTTTTAAGCTTCTCTGATAGATGCAGAATTATCACCCAAGGTCTGGGGAGTGAAAGACTGTGAAGCTAAGAGACAACCCTATACCAGCTCTTTCCACCTTGTACTTCTATATCCACTGCTGACTGCCAAACCTCAAAAAGAAGGTTGACCAGCTGAGTCTGAATCCTAGCCCCACCACTCATCAGCTGTGTGATGTGAGGCAAACTATTTAATCTCCTTGAACCTGTTTCCTCACTTGTAAAATGCTGATAATATGAGCTGCCTCACAGAATGACAACTGAGTAGGATAATATAAAGAAAAGTCTAAGCGTTCATTTACTCATTCTCTCATTTATTCAGCAAAGATTAACTGAGTGTCCACCACAGCCAGGTCCTGGGTTAGGCACTGGTTTGGTATGTAAAAAACAGAAAAAAAAAAAAAAAGAAAGAAAAAGTCCATTACTTTTATTTACTAAAAACAGCCTGTGTCCAGAACGGTGGCAGATTCGTCAGATTTTTAATTTAGTTCAACACTTTCATTCACAGCTAGTTTGCCTAAAACAGTCATTTTTAATTAGTCATATAGGATCCCAGGTGTGAGTCTGCCTCCGGCCAACCTTTACCTACCCTAACCCTAACCATCTAGCAGGTGTTCTGCTAAAAGACGCCTTCAGAACATTTGGAAGAAGCAATGACCAGAGCAAAAGGTGGTATTCCAGCTCTCAGCAGAGCAAGCCACTCAGGAAAACTTGATACGCCTGTGCACCCAGGCCCGTCCTGGATGCCTGAAAGGTTTGGGGTGCTTTCAATTCCACAAGCGGACTGAGTCTTCCGAGAATTGGGATTAACAGGACTGGCTCATCCCCAGTCATTGTGACTGGACCACCTATAAAGCTAAGGGCAAGAGCTAAGGGGCGGGGGTGTCTAAAGGCCACCTTTTTTTAGTGTAGGGCTGATGTCTTTCAGCTATACTTAACGTCAGGGTTTGATAAAGTTCTGTGTAAATAACCCACCGCTGAGAAGTCAGGTGGTCTCAAGGCTGGTGGGCTTTTCTTCAATGTGAGCTTAATATTTCTTTTTCTAATTAGCCCCACAGCCTTTGGGCAAGTACAAGCCTAGCTGTGCTGGGTACTGAGCATTCAGGACTCTTAAATATTTTGCATTTACAGAAAAAAAAAAAAAAAGAGTTGCCCAAGACATTCTGGAACCCCAGGTCTCCTAGCAAAAGAGTTAAAGTCTGAAACTGGAATAGGAAATGACCTGCTCTAGGTCATATGGGATCAGAGGGTGATCAAAGAAGGGATTCTAGAATAAAATTTGGTACCATCTGTGAAACTAAGAATTGGGTAGCAAATAGTATATAGGTGCCTAAAATTTTTGATTTGCAGACTCCTCTCATTCAAGAGCCACCTGAATCATTTCCCTTAGGAACTGAAGTATATAGATCGTGACTAACTCACTGCTGTGGGTCTTGCACGGCTGCCTCCTACCTAGAAGTGACAGCCTAGACTCAAGGCACAGGAGCTCTGGGTGCAAAAATACTGTCACTAGATACCCACCACTACCACCCCCATCTGAAGCATCTAAGAAGCTAAACTATGGCTTCTTTTCATTTTCCTTCAGCGTGTTATTATTAACTCCTGGCGCCTCTAATTGCTCACTGAAAACAGTGGTTTGGATATTAATAGGCTGAAAATCAAGAACCCTACCTGGGGCTCGTTGTCACGGAAACGATACTCAAGCCCGCCACTACTTCCCCACCCTTGGAAGTCTGGGCGAGTTGGTGGAAGTTGGGGATTGTCTTAACGCTATTAATTTCTCCCTCTTTCTGCTGTTTCTCAGGGCCAAGTTGTTGGAGAAAAACTGGTGAGGCGGGTGACTGTAGTATGTAGCAGCTTGGAGGAGTGGAACTCTTTAGGAGTGGAAGGGTAAGGGTCCTTGGAGGATAGTTTGGGGCACGCTGAGCTCCTCTCCTTGGGGCTGCACCCGGCCACTCCGCTTCGTTCCCCGGGCCCTTCCGCTGCCCTTCTCTCCCAGCCTAAGCGCGGAGCTGCCAGCAGCGCGCAGACAAGTTCCCCAGAAGGGAATCTGAGCAGCCCCAGGGCTGAGAAACCCAGCAGAGAGGGGAATGGGGAGGTCGGACAGACTAAAGGCAGAACCCTCTTCGTCCCCATGCCAAGGTTCTGGGGGAGGCAGCCCCGGGACCAGAACACGCATCCCGCTCACTGCCCTCCCAGCGCCCCCGGGCGATGCTCCAGGATCCGGCTCTCCAAAGCAAGCGCCCAGCTCGCTAAGCGCCTCCGAAACCCACGCGGATTCCCGCGCCCCGGGGCGATCTCTGCCGCAGCCGCCAGGGCCTCCCGCGGGCTCTACGCCCGGCACCCAGGGCTGGGCCCCCACCCGGTCCCCTGGGCGCCGTGCGTCACGCGCCCCCTGGGCCCAGCGCCTCCTCTGCGCTCGCGCCGCGCGCCCCAGCCTCGCGCATCCTCACCCGCACCCAGCTCCCTCCGGCCGCGGGGCCCTCCCGGGACTCACCTGCGCTGGGGCTGTAGCGGCGGCCACCCCGAGCCCGGGGGCGGCAGCGGCGGCGGCGCAGGGGGAGGAGGGCAGCGCGGGGCTCCTGGCACAGCGGCCGCCGGGCGCCTGGTGCTGCCGAGCCGCGGACCCGCCCAGAGATATAAATAACATTATCTGAGGAGGGACATTCCTGCCGGGGGACATCGCTGCTGCCGGGACCAGATAGTCCCGCGGCGGGGGCGGAGAGGCGGGGCCGCAGCCTCCCGCAGCGCCAGGCCCAGCCCCCGCCTTCCCCACCCACTCCCGCACCTGCCAATCAGCCTCCGAGCCCCGGGCCACCTGCCCGGCCTCCGCCCGGCCTCCGCCCGGCTCCCCCGGCCAGCCTCCGCCTCCCGGAGGACGGCCCGAGTCCGGGCCACCCGAAGCCGGAGCGGTCCGCAGCGCCCCCATCGCCGCTCACCTCCCCTCACCGCGCGCTACCCCGAGCCCCGTGCAGCGGGGAAAAGATTTGGCTGCAGCTCCGGCCTAATTCGTGCACCCAGAGCGGCAAGCCTGGCCAGGAAAATGAGCCCTCCAACCTTTCCCACCCCACGTCCCCACTGTATACAGTCAGGCTTTTCAAATATGTTAAAAGACCCGCTGAGGCCGTAGGTTAGGAGAGGCGGGCGCCCGGGCAGCGCGCCCTCGCTGCGGCGGGTTGGGGAGAGACAGATTGTTCCCGGGGGCTGGTGTGTTAGAAAGCGCACTGTGGGGCAGGCTTCTCGGGGCTGGCGGTAAGAGCAGACGCTGGGAGGGCTGGCGTGGGCACTGGGCGGGAGACCCTCGCCCCCAGCCAGAGAGCTCGGTGTCTCTGTTTGCAAACCTGGTGTCGTCTGGGCAGACCCCGCAAAGCCAGAGGGGCACAGCGCGCAGTCCCACGGCTTGCATGTTACAGGGACTGTAATCAACAGGCAAGCTGCCACCCCAGCCCACCGACATCTCCTGGCCGGCCCTGGTTTCCAGGGAGCCGAGGTTTTCTCGCCGCAAGCCTGGGTGGGGTGGGATGCTGTAGGCCTGAGAAAACACTAGAAACGCTGGTGCCAAAGAGGAAAGACAACAGCACCTCCGCTCACCTCGGGAGAGACACAGAAGTGGCAGCTTGCAAGGCTGTCCACTTTCTTGACTTTCTTACTATACAAGGTCATTGTTCAGCAAGCCTTCGTGATACTCCTTTCCGCAGTTTTCATCTCTTTTCTCCATCAGCCTTGCTGGAACGGTTTCTACCCAGACAACAACCCAGGGAATCTCAGGTGTTTTGGAGATGGCAGTGGCAATGTGAAGTGCAAAGATGTAGAAAAGAGTTTTAACTTTGATGATGCCTGGTGTTCTTCACAACGGGACAGTCTTGCTACTGAGTTATTTGCTTGGGAGTATAATTATGCTGTTTTCCAGGATTCACCAGGAAAAGGGTGTTTAAGTACCAGATGTGAGTTCTTAGTCTATATACTGAACATATGCAAAGATACTTCACTTCCTGCTGCAGTCACACGTCTTGAGAGTGAGTATTTAGACCCTGATTTGTGCTAAGTGGGGCAAACCCCACAGATGTCACAAAGCCGCACAACTCTCCACACCCCCATCTTGTTTTCTGGGCCCTTATTAAGCTCAATTTCCCAAGACCCTCTAGTAATATAGGGAAGATAATAGAAGAATATTTGTGGTCATGCATTAGATTAGTAATGATCCACTCTTTTCCCTTTCTGATAACATTTAAGAGTTCCTTTTTTTTTTTTTTAACTGAGTTAGATGCAGAGGTTAAAGCGTCTGCCTGCAACGTGGGAGACCTGGGTTCGATCCCTGGGTCGGGAAGATCCCCTGGAGAAGGAAATGGCAACCCACTCCAGTATTCTTGCCTGGAGAATCCCATGGACGGAGGAGCTTGGTGGGCTACAGTCCACGGTCGCCAACAGTTGGACACGACTGAGCGACTTCACTTTCACTTTCAGAAACAAAAAGGTCTCTTTCATTTAAAAATTAAGAACCAAATTCTGGCAAGGAACACTCAAGAAAAACAGGCCAGCTTCAAAGGCTGAGACTATCATATATCTCAAGTAGCAATCCTTGATCTATTTTTGAAAGAAAAAAAAAATGGAGTAAATTATGTATTTATGTTTTTAAAAAGCCTTGTGTGAATAAACTTATTAAATAAATTCATGATTCCCTAGAATTGCAGCTCTGCAGCTACATAATTATATACTACTAAAACAGATAATTCCTTAGCTTTAGGTTTGTGGTTCTAAACTGAAGTTGCCCACATATATTTCTTTATAGCCCTAAAATTTATAATTTTCAACCATGAAGGAAAAATTAATATGATAAAAGCACCAAATCAGTGGACAGATTACCCTAGGATTTTACAAACCAGCCCAGCTGCTTTAGTTATCTCCACTTCAGCTGAAAGCTAAATAATTCAATACAACCTCATTTGCTCCAGAGCCTGTTATCCTGACAGCATCTCCAAATGCTTTACAGCTAATAGAGTTACAGTGAAATGATAAATTAGGACTGAGGGAGAGAGGAAGTTTAGAAGTATAGAGGAAAAGGGTATTGTCAAATGAGGGAGGGAAATGGCAGATCCCAGGGAGTGGGAATGAGAAATTAGGCAAAGTGAAATAGGTAAGAAGGAAAATCTCATATAAGGGTTCATAACTGAAGTCATTGTTGTGGGCAGCAGGGATGAATTCTGTAGGGACTTTCTGAGAAGAGTACCTAAAGCCTCCCGGAATTGTCCATTGGGGAGATGAGGGGCGTCCCTGGTGGCTCAGAAGTAGAGTCTGCCGGTCAGTGCCAGAGACATGGGTTCAATCCCTAATCTGGGAAGATCCAACTTGCCACAGAGCAACTAAACCCATGCACTTGTGCTCAGTTGCTAAGTCGTGTCTGACTCTTTGTGACCCCATGGAGCCCTGCAGGCTCCTCTGTCCATACTGGAGTGTGTTGCCATTTCCTCCTCCGGGGGATCTTCCCGATGCAGGGATCGAACTCAAGTCTCCAGCATTGGCAGGTGAATTCTTTACCACTGAACCACCTGGGAAGCCCCAAGTAAGCCCCCGAGTCACAACTATTGAGCCTGTGCTCTAGAGCCCTCGAGCTGCAATTCTGAACCCTGGTGCTGCAACTGCTGAAGTTCTCATGCGCTTAGAGCTCATGCTCCGCAACAAGAGATGCCACTGCAATGAGAAGGCCACACGCTGCAGCTGGACAATAATAGCCCCTGCTCACCACAACTGGAAAAATGCCTGGTGCAGCAGTGAAAACACAGCAGAGCCAAAAATAGATGAATTAATTAATTTTTTTAAAGAAAAGGAAAGTTGGGAGATTGGCCCTCATCCTGGTTGGTCAAGGGGCTGCCACCCTAACCCCCTATTCCATATTGACACCCCACACTTCTGAGCTACCAAGCAAACTCCTAACAGGCAATCTACAGTTCCAGGGCCAGAGAGAAGGTGTGCATTTGAGACAGAAGTTGTCAACCAAGAATTGGGACTTTTACTTATACAGGAAGAGAGGGTAAGCTCTTACAGAAATGTCGACCCAGCTCCAGCTAAAATCAGTAGGAGAAAAGAGGCTATAAGTTGGGACATTAGAGGAATCTGACACAAGAAGGAATTTTCCATTTCTGTATTCTCTGAATGTTTTACATTGAGCTTGTATTATTTGATAAACAGTTGGAGATAATAAAGAAAATAATACGTAGAGATTGGATCAAGATGGTGGATTGAGCCCACACATCTACCTTCTCTTCCATCCCAAATCTCATTTAAATATATATATATATATATATATATGTCTTAAAGAGAATAGAAATCTAACAGCACAAGAAAATAAGAAAAAATGTGATCAATTTTCCAGAAATTCTTAGGAAATACTGAAATATAAAAGAAAGACAGGATCTGATCATTTAAAGGGATTCCAAGTAGAAGTCAAAGGATACAAGACATGGAGGGGAACCTAGGATAGAATAATTCACCGAAGAGCCTCCTCCCCTGCTGGCATTAGATATCAAATGTTTGCCTGTGGGATGAAGTTAGTGGGGCTATTGGGACCAGAGGGGCAGAGTCCAGGTATCCACTGACCCCTGGAAGTGAGAGGGAACTTTTACTCTCTCTGGATAGCATATTGTACCCTTCCTTCACAGTTCCTGAAGAGAGGCTATGATTAATAGAACAGGCAAGCAAACTGATTCTCAAATGAAAGATGATCGAACAATCAAAATCACCAAAGATTCTGTCAGAGGAAAAGCACCAAACTCAACCAACAAAGAAGTATTATCAGAGGAAACTACGAAAAGGAAACAGAAGATAAATTTTAAATGATTTTAAATTTTATTCAACAAGATTTGAAAGGATATTGTATCCATGAAAAAGAATCAGTGAGAAAACATAGAAATTTAAAAAGTAGTTCCTGAAATTTAAAATCCATTAGCTGATCAGAAGAACTGATCAAGTCAAAGAGCAGATTAGTGGAAACAAATTCTCCTCAAACACAGGGCGAAAAACAGGGTGATGGGAAGTTTGGGAGAATGGTTGAAAGCCATGGAGGTGAGAGCCTCAACTCCAGTATCTGTTCAATAGAAGTTACAAAAGAAGAGAAAAGAGAGCATAGATGAGATGATTATAAGGAGAAAGTAGAATAAAATTTCTCAGTGTTGAAGAAAACTATGAATTTTCAGATTCCCAGTAAAAGCAGCTTAAAGCAAGATGGAGATTTTTAAACATAGTTTACAAATTTTATGTATAGTTTAAAATTAGATTTAATTTGATTTCATTAAGACCCAAGAACTTGAAAAAAAATTAAACTGTAAACCAAGAATATAGGCTAGACTAACTTCCTATGCCTTGAATGAAATTAATCCTGAAGTTATTTTTTACTGAATCACAAAACCAAAGTTATTTGTTTGAAATTTAAAACTGCTGTGACTTAGAAATAAACATGTATCAGAAAGCTACTTAAAAACAGACCTACCAAACCAAATAAACCCAACCCTATCCAATATTCCCTTCATTCAAATTCTTGCTAACAGTGGAAAAATCAAGAACTCATGATAATGAAGAGAAAACTTCAAAATAGTGCTTAGGGCTTAAAAAACTAATGTTCCCTCCTTATTTACCTTGTCACCAAGAGATGCATTTCATAAAATTTGGCTGAAATTTCCATTCCATTTCTGGAAACATCTAGGGGAACCACACTCTCCACAAATTCCGAAAACAAAGCAGCAGGAGGACCGGTTGGGAACCATTTACAATGTAGGGGCCCTGAGGACAAAGGGCCAAACTTCCGCTTCCAGTGCCTCCAACAGATGGGTCCCTGGAAGGAACCTGAAGCTAAACACCCAGCTGACCACTCTTTAAAGCAGCAAGTGAAACTGATTTCACATTTCCCTCCAATAATGGAAAGAAGTGAAAGAGCAAGGCTTGCATCCTGTTATGTACCAGTGCATGGAAGAACTAACCAGGCTTTGAGCATCTTTCCCTCCATAGCTGAGCCTGAGCTTTCCTTCCTTTTCGGGATTAGATTTTCTGTTACTTAAAGGATGTGAGTTTGTGCACATGTAATACCAGGCTTATACTGGGGTGTGCTGATAAACTGATGCCTGAAGGCACTTCTATTCTGCAATTGCCTTGTTCAGGCTGTGCTATTAATACTTTGCTCAGGCTTCCATGATGCATACCACAGACTGGGTGGCTTAAACAGCAAAATTTGTTTTCTCACTATGCTGGAGATTAGAGGTCTGAGATCAAGATACTGGCAGGGTTGTTTCTTCTGACTATGCTGGAGATTAGAGGTCTGAGATCAAGATACTGGCGGGGTTGTTTCTTCTGACCCTCTTTGGTTTACAAGTCAAAGATGGCGGCCCTCTTTTCCCTCTGTCTTCACGTGCTCTTTCCTTTGTGTGTCTGTGTCCCAATCTCCTCTTGTGAGGAGACTAGCCATACAGGATTAGGGCTAGCCGTATGACCTTATTTTACCTTAACTACCTCTTTAAAGGCTCTGTCCCCAAATCTGGTCACTTTCTGAGGTACTGGGGGGCTAGCATTTTAACATATGAATTTGGGGGGTGGGCCATAATTTTAGTCCATAACCCAGACCTCATCTTTTCTCACATGAATTGCTTCTTATAAGCCTCCTGATTGTTGTACCATTCTCCAGTTTCACTTTCTTTCAATTCTTCCCCCACAGAGTAGCCAAAATACACTTTCAGAAAAGGAAATCTGATCATGTCACTCCACTACTTTAAATCACCCAGTGGCTCCCTGTTGCTTTTGGAATACCGTTTTGAGTTTCCCAGGACATAGCACAGTTCCTGACACACAAGATATACTTAATAAAGGCCTGATGAGTGAATAAGGGAATGAATAAATTAATGAATAAACAAACTGTGGGAACTGAAAGAGAGTTGCAAATTCTGGAGGTCAACCAAAGAAGTAGGTAATTCAAGGTTATTTCTATTTGATGTAAAAATATAAATTTGTGATTTATATTCCTCTAAGGAGGATCATTTTCCTATTTATGTTTAGGTAGTTATCTAAATAAATTCACATCCCTAAAACATAATTGGTAGTATCTATGTCTGAACTTCACCAACTCCTCGGTCCCCTTGACACGTTCACAGCTGGACTTACTGCCTGTGAATGAGAAATGGAATCAATAAAGCAGGCTTTCCGTTCACACGCTCTACCAAGTTCACCTGCCATCTTCCATTCATAACGTGTTAGTTGTGTCCAACTCTGTGACCCCATGGACTGTAGCCTGCCTGGCTCCTCTGCCCATGGAATTCTCCAGGCAAGAATACTGGTGTGCGTTGCCATTTGCTTCTCCAATAATGAGATACAGCAAATACAATAGTAATGGTTCAGATATGTGAACTTTGTCTCTGTTTATTCCACCATCTCAGTGCTGTTTTCAGACTTCCTCCTTGGGCAGTGGCCCCTCTTCAATCCCCATGGTCCAATATGCCAAAAGATTAAAAATATAGGAAGATGGATCAGAAAGCATCATAAGCAGTGAGTTGATCTTGTTTTGACATTAATGCTCTATCTTGGGTACTCCACAAAGTGAATAATCTGTATGTGGATAATCAGAAGTACCTAAACCAGAAACCTTTGTTCTCTCCTTTTATAAATATTTATCAGGCCAGGAACTCAAATCAAGGGGAGAAAATATAATTTAAAACTTGAGTTTGTTAACAAAGAATGACAGCTAGAGTGCTAACAATTCAACCATTAAACCATTTTGTGCTTATGTGATAATTATTGCCAGCATAAATGATCTTGTTAATTGCTTTAATTTGTAAGTGAGCAGTTTCCAAGTTTACACATTTTTTTTTTTCATAATATTAACCAAAACCTTTGGGAAATTTTCAATAAAATTTGGGAAGATATTGCAATGAAAGATTTCATTACCTCTGCAAATTCATCTCATTTTCTATTCAGTGGGATATGTCTGCAGCTGCTCAACTTCTGCTTGAATATTTCTTGAATGCTTTAAAGTCTACAAGAAACTCAAACATAATATATTTTGTAACATAACTAGTTCTTATCAAAAACATAATTTTTCTTCATTTTCCTTTGTGTATGGCAAATTATATTTTTAAAAGACTTATCATTTTCTTTTTGCCAAATGCCACACAATCATTTTTATTCAATTTCATGAAGTAAATTGCTATCATTATTCTTATTGCCAGACAAAGAAACCAAGAAACTCAGAGTTCAAGTGATTCTCCAAAAATCACACAGAGCTCCAAATCCCTTTCTAACGAAACAGTTATTTATCTAGAAAGCAGTATCTCATGGGTTTTTTAATTAACAGATCCCATGATAGTTAATGTAAATGATCTATATTATAGAATAATTTTTTAAGTCAATAATTAGATTAAAAATTTAGCCCCCAATTATGCTGAGTATGTGCAAGTAACAACTCAGTGCTGCTTTTCTATTCCATCATCATCTTAAACATCAGAATACACTTAATTAAGCATCTAGCTCGGGACCTTCCATAGCAGAAACCAAAATAAGTGAAAGTTTTTGACCCTTCTTTTGGAAGTGTTTCAAAGCTGTGAGTGAACATCAATGTTCCATTACTGACCTCAACTACTGCTTAAACCTATTTCTCAACTCCCACTCCTCCCCTCTACCAAATATGGCCAGAAATTGGAGTCAGAGTTTTCCCCATACTATTTCAAGCACTTAAGGCATTCCCTACCCTCATTCCAAAGATCTAATATTACCTATATATGAATCTTTTAACTTATTCCATAACTAAAAACCAATATTAAAATGCAAATGACCTTGGGAAGAGTCAGTTTTTAAGGTACAGGCTTTCAGCTACTGGAG
Source organism: Budorcas taxicolor (assembly GCF_023091745.1). Classification (NCBI taxonomy): domain Eukaryota; kingdom Metazoa; phylum Chordata; class Mammalia; order Artiodactyla; family Bovidae; genus Budorcas; species Budorcas taxicolor. Next base: position 75,232,032 of record NC_068919.1, read on the forward strand.
TAAGGAAAAGTTAATGCCATTTAGTGGCATTTTAATAGCCAAGCAATTTTTTAAAAGATGGTAATAGGCTTGTCTGAAAAGATCAGTAGATAGAGTCAAAAGACCTGGCTTCTACTCCCTGTTAGCCTTTCTCTGTCTTCGTTTTTCTTCCACAAAATGATGGCATTGAACTAGCTAGTCTCCAAGGACTCTTTCAGCTCTAGCTTTCTATATTTTACACTTGTGGTAGCTCAGAGTTTAAAGCGTCTGCCTGCAATGCGGGAGACCTGGGTTCGATCCCTGGGTTGGGAAGATTCCAGTGGAGAAGGAAATGGCAACCCACTCCAGTATTCTTGCCTAGAGAATCCCATGGACAGAGGAGCCTGGTGGGCTACAGTCCACGGAGTCGCAAAGAGTCAGACATGACCGAGCGACTTCACTCACTCACTCACTCACACTTGTAGTAAAGACATACTAGCTGTTCATTATAATAATGTTTTTAAAAGGAAAAATTGGGAATTCAATGTTCATCACAATATAATTAATTAAACCAAGTATAGCGGGTATACACACACACACACATTCTATGTAACCAGTTAAGTGATAATGTGGTTTTATATTTATTGATAGGGAAAGACATCATGAAATACTGTTTAAGTAGCCATCAAATAATCCTAAATTGACTAAGGAAGGATACTCTAAAAAATCTTAAATTATTTTTAGTTAATAGAATTAACACTAATTCTTACTTCCTTCTCTATTCTTCTATAATATTTGGTTATTTGTGCATATAGAACATTTTCATAACAAATGATAAAATTATTTTTAATTTGGGGAAAATATCATTAAATATAAGTAGCAAATATTAGATCCTTTCCTGTGAGCAAGTTTTGATAGAGAAGAGGGTTAGGGTAAGGACAAAACAGCAGTGAACTAAAGGAAAACAATGAGTCAATAGTTTCATCTGTAATTCAGATAATGAAATAAATACGTGCCTTGAAGGTAAAAAACTGTTGTTACACAAATTGGGCACAGCTTTTCACCATCCTCTCAGTCATCACATGCTGGATTTGCTTGATACACGCTCACTCCCTGATACATCTTATGCACAGTGGGAAGAGTTGTCAAGCCTTCAGATCAGCCATTGGATTCAATCCAAGGCTAATCATCTCTGTAACTTTGTATTCTTTACCACTTCTGCCTTAACTGTTTGATTTTCCTAAGGTTGCCTAATCAATCTTGATAATTGATAATCTTATCAATTATCACTCAACTTTGAAAAACATGCAGCTTCATGTATTAATTTTCCTTTCTCAAGCAGACTGTATAATGCTTGATACTTAAAAGCACGTCTTTACTTTCTTTTCAATTGCCCGAGATGCTTAAACAGTAATAGATGACCATACATAAATGTAACACTGAAGACTGTAATAATCAGCATAAGTACATAGTTACCACTGGTTACTTTACTTCCTAAGCCATGTTACAAATTCTGGCTCTTTACTAGATCCCACAGAAGACATAGTGACCGTAAGGTAACATGTCCCTTACCTAAGACAATCGTGGCTTACACTTATTGTCCCAGCAGAATCAAGTGTCCCTTTGCTCTCTCAAAAATACACAAATTATGTAATAATACTATTGATCAGGCATCACTAAGGGGCTTCCCAGTAAATTCCAACATACAAAAAGTAATTTGTCTTTAGCAGTAAATGAAAGCTTTGTGACAAAAGATGACTACAGAGTACAATGTTCACATTAGATTATGTTAGATTACCTGAAGATTACATTACTAATTGCTATTTCGTAAAACAGTTTATATAAATTTGTCGACTCTGCCCTCTACTGTCTTACAACAGTATTATGACATCATATGGATAGCATTATTTTGGCTTCATTGCTTGAAGCTGATTGTATTAGTCCTGTTTTACTTTAGAGGGCTGGCCCTCATCTTTGCCTGTCACTGTATTAGCTTTTGGGGACTTTTGGAGACCAGGTGGTGCAGTGGTAAAGAATCTGCCTGCCAATGCAGGAAACACAGGTTCAATCCTTGGGTGGGGAAGGTGCCCAGGAGCAGGAAATGGCAACCAGCTCCAGTATTCTTGCCTGGAAAATCCCATGGACAGAGGAGCCTGGCAGGCTACAGTCCATGGGGTTGAAAAGAGTTGGATGTGACTGAGCACAGACATACATTATTAGCTGTTAAAGATCCCCGCTCCTACACCCCATCCTCATCAATTAAATCAAAACTTTTAGGGATGAGACCCAAGTATCAATTTTAAGACTCTCCAGTCACTAGCAACATACGGTGAAAGTAAAGTGAAAATGGTAGTCACTCAGTCATGTCTGGGAGAAGGCAATGGCACCCCACTCCAGTACTCTTGCTTGGAAAATCCCATGGACAGAGGAGCCTAGTGGACTGCAGTCCACGGGGTCACTGAGAGTTGGACATGACTCAGTGACTTCACTTTCAGTTTTCACTTTCATGCATTGAAGAAGGAAATGGCAACCCACTCCAGTGTTCTTGGCTGGAGAATCCCAGGGACGGCAGAGCCTGGTGGGCTGCCGTCTATGGAGTCGCACAGAGTCGGACACGACTGAAGCGACTCAGCATCAGCAGCAGCAGCAGCAGTCATGTCTGACTCTTTCAGACTCCATGGATTGTAGCCCACCAGGCTTCTCTGTCCATGGAATTCTCCAGGCCTGAATACAAGAGTAGGTAGCCATTCCCTTCCCCAGAGGATCTTCCAAACCCTGGGATCTAACCCAAGTCTCCCTCATTGCAGGCAGATTCTTTACCATCTGACAGTATAGGTTGAGAAGCATCACTTAGAACGTCAGATCAAGAGACAGAGATGCTGAAGGCCAAGATCCTCTTTGTGGGGCCCTGTGAGGTGAGGCCAGGGTCGGCGGGGTGGCAAGCAGGGCCTGGGGGGGCGCAGGATTGCCCCCGGGGTTGTGCCTGACACCTGGAGCCCCCTAGGAGCTGGGAGCCCATTCCCACCGTGCCCACCCTGTTGTGTGACGCTGGCATCTCCAGGAACTCGGCATTCTCAGACCTTGACCCTGTTGGACTGAGGCTCAAAGGCCCATGGTAGTGAGTGGCGTTTGTGATCAGAGCTTAGATCTCACGACTTTCCTTTGCACCTGTGGCTTTCCCTAATGAAATACATCAACAGAGCAAGAAAACCAGGAGGAAGGATTGAACTATTACATTACTAATGTAATGTTTACCTGGTCTTGGAACAATTAGCCTTTAACGTGGGTGGTGATGGCGGGGGATTAAATCTATTTGTGTAGGTCACATCGTACACAAGAATAAAATTAAGATGGGCTGAAAAAAAAAAAAAGGAATGTCAGATCAAATAGTCTGTTGTGGTTCATTTAGGTTTTTGATTCCATAACCCAGATGATACAATTCTCCTAACCATGTCTGGAGAAGCTTGGAGGTTGGAAGAAAAAGATGAGTGTATGAGGACAAACCTACCTCACTATTTGAAAAAATGGCTTAAAAAACATTCTGAGGGATTGTGTCTTTCTTGAATGTAAAAATATACATATATTTTTCACTGATGGTGATGACATATATGAACAGTACCCATTAGGAAATAAGTCTGTTCAGCCATCAGCTTCGATGCCACAGCTCAGTGCTTATTTTCTTCGGATGGAGTTATCTGCTGAAGAAGCTCCAAAATAGCAAGGAAAGTTGGATCAGAAGATGAGAGCAAAGGAAGTAGAGCCCATTGCTTTGAATGACTGCTTTCTTTTCCCTGAATGTTCAGACTTGTTAATGGAGTTTATCATATGGAAATACACTGATGTGAAAGCCCAGGAAATCTGCTGGAGTAAAAGTTGCACTAATGAGAACATTAACTAAATTAAGCCACTGGAGGGAAGTGAATCACAAAGGGAATGAGGGAGAAAGAAAGATACAGAAAAAAATTATTAATAGTCAGAGGAAAGAGATTACTTTTGTAAAAAAGAAAATTGAACAAGATGCAAGTTTTTAATAATAAGATCAATGCTTACTTTCCACTTCTTTTTTCTAAAGTTTATCAGGAAAAGTTAGTGATCTATTGTTGAGACTGGCCGTGTTAGAAGAGTTTTTTTCTCTTAAACTTTTAACCAAAACTGTGGGACCAGTCAAAGCGTTGGCATGAAAAAGATGGGATTACTTAGGGATTTTGATAGTGAGCATAGAGTAAAAATTTCTTGTGAAAATAGCAAAACCCTCTTAACATTAAAAGGAGAGAAAAGGAAGATGCATGTAAAAATGGTGAGATCCTTATACGACATGTCTGGGACTGCATTATTCAGTACTTCAGTCTAGTCAAAGCAAGATACTTAGCAAAAGTGAGAAGAGCATAGAGGTTTGGAAGAAGCATCAGGAATTAATTCTAAATGATTCTATCAGTGCTAGTTCTATTGTCTGTGGGACAAATGCTGATACTTTAAAAAATTATTTTGCAAGAAATGAATAGGGACAAAGTAAAAACATTTCCACAGATATAGTAATTCATAAAAATGGCTCTCACTCTTTTCTCTTTGATAGACACCTGTGACTATCTGATGGAAGCTATGGACCTCTCCCCAGAGAAAATCAAACATTTTTGTACATTATTTTACATACTCTTCCATCCTAGTTTAAGACCCTAGACTTACAGATGGCTAACAGGTACATGAAAAGATGCTCAACATAATTAAATATTAGCAAAATGCAAATCAAAACAACGAGATATCAATCACATCCATTAAAATGGTTATTAGCAAAAAGACAAGAAAAAAGAGCTGTGAGGATATAGAGAAAAGGGAACACCTGTGCTCTGTTGGTGGGAATGTAAATTGGTGTAGTCACTACGAAAAACAGTAAGAAGTTTCCTCAAAAAGTTACAAATAGAACTACCATATGATCCAGCAACTTTGCTTTTTAGTACCAATGGATGTTTATCCAAAAAATGAAAACACTAACTCAAAAAGGTATTTGCACTCCCATGCACAATAGCCAAGATACGGAACCAATGTAAGAATGTCTTTCAGCGGATGAATGAATAAAGAAATGTGTGTACTTATATACACACATGGAATATTTTTCAGCCATAAAAAATAATGAAATCTTGCCACTGGTGACAATATGGATGGACCTTTGAAGAAGGAAACAGACAGAACTGGCTCCGTCTTGAAAGCAGGACTCTATCTTGGGCTGGACTATGGACTTTGATCTATATGCCCAGTCTCTATGGAAATTACAAAGCAACTGGAAAACCAGACCCCCTGGATAGAAGAGCCCCAGGGCTCATAACTAGACTCTCCGTCACCTAAAAGAATACCCTAATTATCTGAGTAACTGAATAGAATCATAAATTCTATTATGCTTATTGGGGTATGACCACAGGCCTATTGATAATTGTCCACTCTTAACTACCTAGGTCTAAGGCATATGAATCACGGGTTATCTTTGACTATATCTTTCTTTTCCTTTGTTCAGGGAATTTGGGGAGGTGGGTTTGGGCACATACACTTAGGGTATATAAGGTTTTCACAAAAACTGGTCGGGGTCCTTGGCGAAGAGGAGACTCTGCGTTGGGCCCTCCGGTGTAATAAGCTGCACTCCACTATCTGCATTGTCCTTCTGAGTGAGTTTGTTTCCCGGAACACGTGGCTACAACACCTTGAGGATATTGTGCTTAGTTGCTCAATTGTGTCTGACTCTTTGTGATGCCATGGACTATAGCCTACCAGGCTCCTCTGTCCATGGAGATTCTCCAGGCAAGAATACTGAAGTGGGTTGCCATGCTTTCCTCCAGGGGATCTCTATGCTAAGTGAAATGAGTCAGACAAAAAAGGTAAATACTATATGATCTCATTTGTGGAATCTTAAAACAAAAAAAGAAAGAGAAAACAAACTCTTAGATACAGAGAACAGATTGGTTGCCAGAGGTGGAGGTGGGGGGTGGACCAGATGGGCAAAGAAGATCAAAAGGTACAAACTTACAGTTATAAAATAAGTAAGTCATAGGTAAGATTTCAATGTACAGCATAGTGACTATAGTTAATAATACTGTATTGCATTTTTGAAAGTTGCCAAGAGAGTACATGTAAAAGTTCTCAACATTAGAAAAAAATTTTATAACTATTAATATATGTGGTGATAGATGTTAACTAGGCTTATTGCGGAGATCGTTTCGCAGCAATACAAATACTGTTATACAAATATATATCAGTATATATGGTATTTGTATATATGTGTATGTGATTGCAAATACCAAATCATTACATTACACAACTGAAATAGATAAGTCAATTATACCTCAATTTTTTTTTGCTTTTATTTTTGGCCATGCAGCATACTGGATCTTAATTCTCTGACCAGGGATCGAACGTATGCCCCCTGCAGTGGAAGCATGGAATTTTAGCCACTAGATTGCCAGGGAAGTCTCATATACCTCATTTTTTTAAAAAAACACTTGATTTATTAAATAACCCACTGTGAATGGATTTATCATTAAAAATTATTATTATAAAACATTTATTGAGAGCTATGTACATAAATCCTTAAGTTTGACATGATATGCACATAGGGTTAAACAATAAAAAGTTCCTGTCTTCTAGCTATTTATAATTTACTTCCCAGGTGGCTCAGTGGTAAAGAATCCGCCTGCCAAGGCAGGAAATGCAAAAGACACGGGTTCGATCCCTGGGTCAGGAAGATCCCCTGGAGAAGGAAATGGCAACCCACTCCAGTATTCTTGCCTAGAAAATTCCATGGACAGAGGAGCCTGGCGGGCAACAGTCCATGGGGTCGCAAAGAGTTGGACACGACTGAGCATCTAAGCACAGCACACATATAGCTTCATGATATCCGTGTAAAGGACATACAGTTGCTACATGAAAAATAAAAACATTTGCATCTTCATAGGATCGAATAAGGACATATTGAGAGGCAGTGGGCCAAGACAAGGTTTTTTAAGGCTCCACAACCTCTTTTCAACATAGTCAGGGAATTTTTTTTTTTTTAATGTATTGAACACCCCTAGTGTAAGGCCTGGAAAATCCCATGGATGGAGGAGCCTGGTAGGCTGCAGTCCATGAGGTCGCTAAGAGTCGGACATGACTGAGCAGCTTCACTTTCACTTTTCACTTTCATGCATTGGAGAAGGAAATGGCAACCCACTCCAGTGTTCTTGCCTGGAGAATCCCAGGGACAGGGGAGCCTGGTGGACTACCATCTCTGGGGTCGCACAGAGTCGGACATGACTGAAGTGACTTAGCAGTGGAGGGGATAAAAGAGGAGGACATGAGTTTTGTCCTCAGACTGCAGTCACTCCTATAAGATGGAGAGAGAAGCACACAAATGACTCTACTACAATGCAGACTCTGGTAAATGCCCTATACAACTTGCAAACAAAAAATTTTGGAGAAGAGTTCAGATAGTAAGATCACATTCAACAAGACATGGAAAATGACCCCATACCTCCTACCTTCCTTTCTGTGAGAAGCCCTTATTACTTTTCATGGAGAAATTTCACATGACCAATCCTGGTAGAAAGACCAACTGACTCTCTCTTTTTCATGGCTATAAATCAGTTTGAATATAAGAAAATTGTGGAGATTAAGACAGAAAGGCTAAGTCGAAGCCCTACTGTAGCTAGCTTTAAAAGCCAGGGTGAGGGGCCTGTACCTATTTCATTTGACAATAGGAATTTGCTGAAGGCTTTTAAGTAAGGCACAGATAGGATCAGAGCTGTGCTTTAGGAAGTTAATCTGCCAGCAGTGCTCAGGAGAACTGGAGTGGGAGACAGGAGATAGGCTATTATAGCAGTCAAAGTGAAAAACACTGGGGGCCTGAACTAAGGTGGTGGCCGAGGAAGTGGCAAGCAGGACGGATGTCAGGCTGTGAAATTGATAGGCCACTGTGATCGTTGGATGGCATCACCGACTCAATGGACATGGGTTTGGGTGGACTCTGGGAGTTGGTGATGGACAGGGAGGCCTGGCGTGCTGCAGTTCATGGGGTCGCAAAGAGTCAGACACGACTGAGCGACTGAACTGAACTGAAGGTTCTTAACTGAAGGTTGTTTACGGGGTTTAGAGAACCCTCAAAAAAACAAAAACAAAACCCATGTCTTCTCGGTATTTTAGAGTGATCCTCTCCTAACTCAAATGTCTGCCCCAGCTACAGATACATACACTTTCCACTTGAACAGAAAGGGGCCCTAATTACGTGGAAGAGATTGGGTCTATTTTCATCACCTGTTGATGACTAACTGTTGAATTCTAATCAGTTCTTTTCCTATCTGTATTTTTTTCCTTCCTTGCTCTAGTAAGCTTCTTGCTTGGAATTCAAAAGAAGAAAGGTACTATGAGCAATTTTAAAAATCAGAATTTATTCCAAGCAAATAAAGTGCTATCTATAGTCTAATATAGAACATAAATTCCTTATCATATTCTTTAAAAAAGTCCTTCCTTAATCCTGGCTAATCCCTGAACTTTCATCATATTTTTTTCTTCCCTTTACTGCCAAGTTTTTCATAAGATCAGCCTTCATTTATTATGTCCCTAAAATCCTCATCTCTCATTCTTTAACCCTTATAACATGGAGCCCACTTCCACAATTACAATAAAGAATCATGTCATCCTCACCACTCAAAACTATGAATTTTCAGCTTAGTCCTCTTTGACCAGCGTTTGGTTCTGTCAATCAACCTCTCAAGCTTGAAACTTTCTTTTCCTTTGTTCCTCTTGACTACATTCTGTTTCCTTCCACCTGAGGGATCTCTCTTCTGCAATCCTGGCGAGTTGTATTCCTTCCTACTCTACAAAATATGATTGTAATTCAGATGATAATTTGGGCTGCCTACTACTTCTGATATTGAAGGAGAAAACTTTTTCTTTTTTTAAAATATATTTATCTATTTGGTTGCACTGAGTCTTAATTGAGGAATGTGGGATCTAGTTCCCTGACCAGGGATCGAACCTGGGCCCCCTGCATTGGGAGCCCAGAGTTTCAGCCACTGGATTACCAGGGAAGTCCAGGAGAAAACTTTTTCATTCAATTATTCAATGATCTACAGAATTCCTAAATCCACATCTCTAGCTGTCACTGCCTTTCTCAGCTCCAGTACTTCCTGTTGGACACTTCCAAATGGGCATCTCAAACTCCTCGTGTCTGGAGGAGAACTCCTCTACGTCCCCTAAAAGCTAACTTCTCTCAACTCTGCCACATTTATCACAGATCCTATCATTTTCTCAGTTCTCAGGATCTAAATTTTGAGCAATTCTCGATTGTCTCCTGTCCTCACATCGCTGGCCTAGTTACCAACATACTATCAATCCCGTCTTTGCAAGTTCTCTCAAGTCTGTCTCCTCATGCTTCTCTCTACTGCCACTACTGTAGACACTTAACACTTTTCTCGTAGGGATTTTCAACACTGTTTTTGTGCCGTGTGGGCTCTTTATTGCAGCGTCGTGGGCTTTCTTTAGTTCCAGTGTGAGGGCTTCTCTCGGGCTTAGTTGCCCTGAGCCAAGTGGGATCCTCCTGGACCAGCGATCAAACCCCCATCCTCTGCCTAGGAAGGCTGATTCTTAACCACTGGATCACCAGGGAAGTCCCTCCAACACTTCTGAAGCAAGTTCTTCTTCTTTCAGTACACTAAACACTTTAGTTGGGGATACTAATCTTCTAAAACCTTTCTGTTGAAAGTATCATTTCTTGCTCAAAACTCTTCAGCTAAATTCCAGCCCACCACAGGACAAAAATTTTAATTTCTTAATCTGGCATTTAATATCCACCACTCTCTTTTCTTTGCTTGCTTCTGTTCTTACCTCACACACATCCTCTACACAAATTCTCTTCTCCAGCTACAGGGATCTTCTAATTGTTCCCCAAATAAGACACACCCTTAGAGCCCCAACACTTGCACAATCCAGAGGGCTTCAGGCACAGAGACATAATGTGAACAGTGTCCCCTGGAACTGGGCCATGGCTATCTTTCTTTCCACATCCATGGCGGTACCTTTGCTCTAGATTCTCTCTTATAGAATGCTCTCCTTTTGCCTCTGTCAAGACCCAACTCAAGTTTTGCCAGCTCCATGAACTCCCCACCAACTGTCTTACCCACCGATAAGGACTCCCTCCCCTTAATTCCTAGACCACTGGTCTATACACAGGGTGACCATATAATTTGCTATCTAAACTGTGATGTTTGAGAGTTACAGAGGGTACAATTACTCTGCAACAACAGGCATAAGCTGGGGCAAACTGAGGCGTATGATCACCTATTTACATATTACTCATTTAGCCCTCAGTCTGTGTTTGGCAGGTTTTGTTTGTTTGTTAAAATGAATGGATGTATTTAAGCGTATGTGCTTTATTTAAAAACAGACAATCCTATGAGTACAAATCACGTATTCTCCCTCTTTGTTCACCTGCTGCCTGGCCAGTGTCTTACACACAATATACAAAGAATTGTCTTTCATCATGATGATGTTTTCACTGTTATTTAGCAGTGAAACTTGGGGTACGAGTGAATTTACAAAAGCTGTAAATTCACTCAATTATCATTCTGGCAGGGAGACAAAATTCTCTTTGTCCCTAGAAAGAGATAGTAACATCAAAATATGTCTTCAAGATTATGGTGAGGCCTGGGTCGTGGCCTCTGGCACATGATTCTGCCTTGTGCCCTTGTTACTTAGCAATGTCCTTGCTCTCTATCTTGAGAGAATCTCCTTTCCATTGCTTTGTCATGATGCCACACGGAAGAAACTGACAGTCTCAACCAGAGACCTTATGTAACTCACATCAAAATAAAACCACATCTAAGAAAATGCTGCTGTCTCTAACTAACCTGAAACCAAATATTTGGAAGTTTTGACTTGCTTGACTTGTTTTGCTTAATTAACATCTGCCCCCTTTTTTTAGCATCATCCCTGCTAAACTAGCAATAATCAAAAGAGGAAAAGACTAAGGCCTAAGAACAGAAAAAGGCAGCAGGCAGTCATGATAGCTTAGGTTCCAAAAATAAACCAGAATAAAAACTGAAAAATGAAAGACAAGTGGAAAAGAAATAATTAGGACAGAATCATCTCTCAGGAGTAAACACACGACAGAGAGTCATGTTACAAAAGAGCATCAAGTCAAAATTCACATGGAGGCACTTCCCTGGTGCTCCAGAGACTAAGACTCCATGTCCCCCATGCAGGGGGCCCAGATTCAATCCCTGGTCAGGGAACTAGATCCCGCATGCTGCAACTAAGACCCAGTGCAGCCAAATAAATAAATACATATATATCTTTAAAAATCACATGAAGCTGCACATGATAGTGTTAGGGGCTATTGGAAAGCTCCTGAAAGGAAAACCAATTCATTTGAACTACTGATGGCTTGGATCTTACTAAAATGCCTCCTGCCAACTAGGTGACTATCATCAGGCAGCATTCATCCATTTTTAAATGGAATAATGCAAGGGACTTTACTCTGGATTGCTTTTCTAAAATTTGGTTCTCAGAGAGATTTCATCTGTAAATCTTTGTCCTACCATTTTCCTTTCTACTGACTAGCAATCTCTCAGCCCTTCCTGACATCAGTGGTCTTAAAAACATAATAATCTAGCTAGCGAGTCTCTAAGTGTTCTCTAAAGTTTGAGGAAGAGCTCCTTGGAAAAGAAGACTCTCAAATATTCCCAGAGATGCCCCTCTTCCTTCTACTTAGAATATTTTTATATCTAGCCCTCTCTGGTACTAACTGAATATATAACCTCTTATTGTTCCCAAAACTTTCATTTCATTATCTCAAAGCCACCATCTCTTTCAGAAAGTTTAAGCCAGAAATAGGCAACTTAATGGCAGATGTGCCTCTGAAATGTGTCTCCTATCCCCTTTGTCCAATCATTCTGCTTCCTTTTCCCTTTCTCTCTCATTTCCTTTTTTTCTGCTTGAGATTTTATTTTGTTCTATTCCCTACCTCATCTTTTCCTCAGATATACTTAGGGCCTTTGATAGCAGGCAGGGTCAAATACTGTTGATTTAAGCATTAATCTTCCTAGAGGCAGAGTTCTATGTTAGATAGCTTCTTGACAGTTCTTTTTCCTCTGGCGTACACTGGGCTGCTGTTAACTACAATACCTTGATTATTGCCCACTTGTTCTTATATCCTTATTAGGTTCTCTGGATTCATTTTCATCAATATAGCTAACTTAGTATGTGTATCAGATCTTATGCTAAGTAGGTTATCTCTTTTAATTCTTTCAACAACTTGATGAGGTAGATGTATTCTCAGTTTGCAAATGAGGGAAAAGGCACAGAGGAGTTAAATACCTTAAATATATGTCACAGCTAATAAGGGCCACAGCCAGGATGTGAATCCATATCTGTATGTCTCCACACAACAAGGTGGGTGAAAAATGTGATGCTGGTATATATAAATGTGATGCTGGAAGAAAAGTGAACAATTAAAAAATTTATTACATGTTAACTTCTACCAGGGCTAGATTATGAGTAATTATGAAGTTAGTCTTCCCTGACATTGTGGCCAAAACGTTATCCTTCACTTGATTGCTACCTACTTTATACACCAGCCTTACACACTTGTTTCCACATGCCTCTGCATCTTTGCACATGTTGTTCCCCCCTCTAGAGAACATCCTGTCCAATAACCCCTAATGTCCACCAATTCTTTCTTTCTTTTTTTGAAATTTTTATTCTGCCTGCCAGTGCAGGAGACACAAGAGACACAGTTTGATCCCCCGGTCGGGAAGATCCCTTGGAGGAGGAAATGGTACCCCTCTCCAGTATCTTGCCTGGAGAATTCCATAGCAGAGGAGCCTGGTGGGCTACAGTCCATGGGGCTGCAAAGATTCACACATGACTGAGCACAACAACTACAAATTCTCTCCCAATAATGAAATATCAACCCTTCTGGATAATATTTGCTGACACTGTGTCCCTTCTCTCTCCAGCCTCTCCCAGGCTGAGATGCTTGCCCTTTCTCTGGGCCCCAGTAACATTCCTAAGAGCAATTATTACATTATATTGTGATAATTGGGTTTTATTTTCCCCCAGATCGCAAGCTGTTGGTGGCTCAGACGGTAAAGAATCTGCCTGCAATGGGGGAGACCCAGGTTCAATCCCTGGGCCGGGGAGATCCCCTGAAGAAGAAAATGGCAATCCACTCCAGTATTCTTGCCTGGAGAACTCCATGGACAGAGGAGCCTGGTGGGCTACAGTTCATGGGATTGCCAAGAGTCAGACACAACTGAGTGACTAACACACAATGAAGGCAGGCATGGGATAGGTACTCCAAACATTATATGAATGGAACCAAATTGAATCCCTGAGCTTTAATGTTATAACATTACTTCTTCCAGATATATTTTCATTTTGAACACCATTTAAAATTTTTTGATGGAAGGTTCTCTGATGTCAACATCTTAAGTATTAACTGAATTGGTAAAAGAGGACTAATGAATCATGCTGGTAGAAGTCACCTACTCCCTTCAACCCAAAACAACAAACCATTGTGGATCTAATTACCCATAAAAGGAAAAGCAGTGTATAGAATCAATTTAAGTCAGAAAGACATTGTTAAACTTCCAGGAATGAGGTGACAAACTGAACTCTAAGTTTACAGATCATTTCCTAGAGAGCAGCAATGAGGTGTTAAATTGAATGATATTGGGGCACTTTTCTTTTCCTTGTTGAGTCATCTGTTCTTTAGGCAGAATCTTCCTTTTGGTGGGTACAGCATGACGATATGACTTAGCAATAAAAGATATTGGACTTAAAAAATTTTTTTAAAACCAAAACTCCTTCTCCTAAAAAATGTTTTCCTTCTCACTTTTTAAAATCACTTAAAGCAAATAACCTGGAGTGAACACAGTGAAGTCTAAATGAGACAGGTGGAATGGTGACTGCTTTTGGGCGTGAAATTAGGTATAATGTGGTAGGTGAGACGAACCAATCAAAAAGCATTGCTGAGCACCCACTATGTGTCAGGCATAATGCTAAAAGCTGGGAAACAGGCGTCGTTCTCAAGAAGTTCAGAATCTAGTGATGACTATGGCTTCCATATTGAAGAATGAATTAAGTGTGATTGTAAGAAACTAATATTCAGTCTTCTTGGAAGAGGTTATGTTCGAACTGCATCTAAGACACTGAATATAATTCCAACAGGCAGAGAAAGGGCCATTCTAGGCAGAGGGTGCAAAACCCAAAAAGCTTGAGAGAAGACCTGGAGGAAGTTAGTGTGGTAGGGCCATGAGAAGTCTGGGGAGGCTACAAATAGGAAGTGTGCATGACGAGGGAAGGACAGCAGAAGGAGAGGAGGTAGGACAGGCAGTGAGAAAAGAGAAAAGTAGGCTCGGACCAAATTGTTTAAAAGGCTTTGAATATTGAAGTAAGCAAGTTGGTCTTTATCCTGAAGGCAATCATGGAGCTTTTTAAGTGACATAATGAGGCTGATTCTGTTACAGTCTCAGCACTGACATGCATGAAAGTGAAAGTCACTCAGTCATGTCCGACTCTTTGCAACTCCATGACTGTACAGTCCATGGAATTCTCCAGGCCCAGAATACTGGAGTGGGTAGCCTTTCCCTTCTCCAGGGGAACCTCCCAATCCAGTGATCGAACCCAGGTCTCCCACGTTGCAGGTGGATTTTTTACCAGCTGAGCCACAGGTGAAACCCACTGACTTGCATAGTTGTTTAATAACATGCCTCAGTTCTCTCAGACCTTGGTATACACTTTCTCATTAATTCTCAGAGATGATTTTTTCAAGAGGAAAAAGTACAAGGAACCAGCAATAGGGCTGGGAATTGTTGATTAGGTATGAACCCAGAGTAGCACTTACACAGAAAGCTCCTGCCTCTTTGTGTGTGTGGGTCAGTCACTCAGTCATGTCCGACTCTTTGCGACCCCACCAGGCTCCTCTGTTCACAATATTCTTCAGGCAAGAATACTAGCTGTTCTTTTCTCCAGGGGAGTCTTCCTGAACCAGGGATTGAACCTGGGTCTTCTGCATTGCAGGCAGATTCCTTAACATCTGAGTCACCAGGGAAGTGCCTGTCTCTTTGGACCTTTAGGTAACTTTCTAAGACCGCTTTCTGGAGTAGCATTTTTGCTCTCTATTTCCTGTGGTTTCCCTCCCAAGCACAATTCTTCCCCCACAGCGTCCTCTTCAAAGCAACATGCTCACTCAGTCTTTCCAAGTGCACACAAACCACCTTGCACAAATTAAAATACAGAGTCTCATAAAATTCAGCTAGCCATAGATTCACACATGGGGCAGGCTGTTGAAAGTGAAAGTCGCTCCGCCATGTCTGACTCTTTGTGACCCCATGGGTATAGTCCATGGAATTCTCCAGGCCAGAACACTGGAGTGGGTAGCCTTTCCCTTCTCCAGGGGATCTTCCCAATCCAGGGATTGAACCCAGGTCTCCTGCATTGCAGGCGGATTCTTTACCAGCTGAGCCACAAGGGAAGCTGAGCAGGTTATTACTCATTACCCATCCCCCCCTTTTCCTAATTTAATATCCTCTCTTCTACTCCCTTGTGCTTATGGCCAGAGTTCTTTTTCTTAGGATGCTTGAATCATGTGTATTTACTCATATATCTAAAACATTTGTGTACCATTTTATAAAGCAATCCTGCACAGTAGTTATATTCATTGTTGTCATTATTTTACAGATAAAAACACTGAAGCCCAGCTAATAAGAGACTTGCTTATGGCCCTAATTTTATTAAGATAAGATTAGGACTGGAATCTAAACTTATAACTTTATATCACTATGTTATTTCCCAAGTATATTATGCAGCGTTTATGTACTCCTTCTCCATTCCAAGTCAAAACTACCCTTTTCATGGAATTCTCTGGTGGTCTAGTGGTTAAGACTCAGGCTTTCACTGCTGTGGACCTGAATTTAATCCCTGATAGAGGAACTAAGATCCCACAAGCCTTGTGAAGTGAAGTGAAAGTTGCTCAGGAGGGTGGCCAAAAAACAACCTACCCAAGCTTCTTGATGCCTATGGCTTTTGTGTCTGCATTTCCTTGATGCAAACCCTCCCTCTGCTGGCCATTGTCCAGGGCAAAACAGGAGCCTCTTGGCTTCCCTTTCCTTACTCCCTTGACTTTGCTGAAAATTCCAAACTCATTGGCATCTCAGAGCTGGTATAGGTAGTAATGAATAAAAGTCTGCTCTGAGACTTACTATATCCTTGGGGCATACATTAGACATAGATTAAAATTAAAAGCATACCTAAAACCCAGTTACATACATTTTGATTATTAAATCCTTGTAAGATTTGAGTGATATTTTCCCGAAGGCTACTACATCTTAGATTCTGACATAAATCATGAAAATTGCATATGGAAATGATTATCTGTGCGTGAAGAGAGAGGAGAGCTGAGGAAAACAGAATAAAAAGAAACAGTAGCTAGTCCCATGCTTTTTAATGCCATGTATTTAAAAGCTTGGGTTTATAGCCTGAATAGCTATGAGAACCATAAAAGGAAGAAAGTCCAACTTGGCTACTGAGATTAAAAAAACAGAGGCCAGCCCTGAACTTTCAGAAGCTCTGTTGTACCTGCCTTCAGCCAGGCTCACCTGGACTTACAGGGTTAACCCAGGATTGCTGCTAATTCATTTATCCCAGGGAGGTGAAGTCAGGTAAAGACACCACTCCTATTTCATGACTTCCCTCAGAGACAATGGAAAGAATGACACATAACTTCACCCAGCAAATGAGCTTCTCCTTGGAGATGAGCTTCCCTCCACCTGTGAAATTAAGGCTCTGGGGTGCTTCCTTATCCCTTTGAACAAAGGACAAAGAGGGCAGGCATGCTCAGCACTGCATCCTTGCAGCCTCTGGGCTTCAAGCATCATAAAAGGCAAAAGAAAAAAGGTACTAGAAAAGAAGGGTGTTAAAAAGAGATTCAGTTTGCAGTCTTAAGGGAAAACTTAAATCTTGCCCCAGAAATGTAGTTTAGCATATGAAATTGAACCATTTTAAACATTTAGTTTCCTATGGATTCCTTTTACCAAGAGATAATATCATGCGTAAACTGCAACACATGGGCATGTATGATATACATTATTGACATTACGCATATATTAAAGATTCCTGTGGGTATTATCTCAGTGAAAATGCTATTAGAAGGTAACCCTTAAAATTGTTATTGCAAACTTTATTTTATATAGTTATTGTAAAAGAAAAGAAAATACATTTTTTTGCAACTTTTTGTTGTTGTTGCAAATTTTATACCACTACTTGGTCCATTCCTTTCAGGTGCCAATCTGCTTCTGTTTTGCGGTCTCTATTTTCTTTTCTTCCACCTGTCAATCTCAGAGACTTTCAAGTTTCTATTACCATAATCACACTTCAGTTTCTGGTCCTGCTCACCTCCTCCCACCAGTCTCATTTGCTGCCTCTCTCCCCTGGACATAGACAGATTTGGATGGAAAATGTCACTGGGTGTGAAGCAGGAGATAGATGGGCTTCAGGCTGAGCAGCAGGAGTCTGCCCCTGTGGACAGATGCTCCAGGATGAAGCAAAGGAGGAGCTGCTGTTGCTGCTGCTGCTGCTGCTGCTGCTGCTGCTAAGTCACTTCAGTCGTGTCTGACTCTGTGCGACCCCATAGACGGCAGCCCACCAGGCTCCCCCGTCCCTGGGATTCTCCAGGCAAGAACACTGGAGTGGGTTGCCATTTCCCTCTCCAATGCATAAAAGTGAAGAGTGAAAGTGAAGTCGCTCAGTCATGTCTGACTCTTTGAGACCCCATGGACTGCAGCCTAACAGGCTCCTCTGTCCATGGGATTTTCCAAGCAAGGGTACTGGAGTGGGGTGCCATTGCCTTCTCCAAAGGAGGAGCTAAGCCCTGCCCAAATAGAGACAACATATTTCTCATTCTTGAAGTCAAGAAGAACTTTCTAACTATGCATGTGTAGACAGGCTCCTGGGAGATCAAAAAGGGAGTGATGTCAACCTATCCACAGCCCTCTTAGTTAGAATCCATCTTGGTTAAGAGATGCGTGCACACACAGGCAAGCCCTGAGATAAATCACATGTGGATGCAGAACTGGGCTTCCCTGGTGGCTCAGATAGTAAAGAATCCACCTGCAATGTGGGAAACCTGGTTTCGATCCCTGGGTTGGGAAGATGCCCTGGAAGAGGGCATGGCAACCCATTCCAGTATTCTTGCCTGAAGAACCCCCATGGACAGAGGAGCCTGGTGGGCTACAGTCCACGGGGTCGGAAAAAGTCAGATACGACTGAGCAACTAAGCACAGCATGTGAGGGCGTGACTTTCTCTCTGAGCTTGCCTGTGTGTCTATTCACATTTACTCTTCTTTCTCCTGATAAACACTTTACCTGTTTCACTACTTTCCATTTCTTTGTGGAAGTTCATTTTCTGCAAAGCTGTTCAGACTTGGGTCTTGTTATACTCTCACTGCCACAGTCTGACTTCAGTCTCTGGCTGGGGAACTGAAAGCCTGCTTCAAGCGCTGCAGGCTGAGGCCACGCAAGATCAGGTGGATAGCCATCAGCTCTCGAACTTTTATGCCTGTGAATAAGATGGCCTTTTACTCACTTGCTCATTTTAGTAACAAGATACTATCTCACTCTGGGAAGGTAAAAAAGATGCTGGTAAATATGAAGATTGTCTTTCATGCCTCAGAAAAATTAAATCTGTTCACGCTAAAAACTGAATCTTTGAGATCTTTGACTGCAGCATAATTTTCTATTTGTTAAGGTTTTTTTAAAATCATGCATGTTTTCTATTATTGATGAGACAGAAAGCTATATATCTCCCCCTTGTGGTTCTTGTTAGTGTCTGCCTTTCCATGTACAATTTCTTCCAGTTCTAATCAACCCTAATAAAATGCTGCTAAAATAATCTTTCTAAATCACATTCTGTTATCCCTCTCCTGCTCAAACTTTCAGTGGCTCCTTATTTCCTGCAGGATAAAATCCAAACGCCTTGGCATGGTCCATCTGAAATTAATGTACTAAAACTCTCTGCATTTTGAAATCTTACACATTCTTCACGATTTAAATTCCTCTTTCCCAATCCACCTGGAAGTAGTCTCTCCATTTTATGCGCCCACACCACAATCTCTTGAGAAACCTATATGCAGGTCAGGAAGCAACAGTTAGAACTGGACATGGAACAACAGACTGGTTCCAAATAGGAAAAGGAGTATGTCAAGACTGTATATTGTCACCCTGCTTATTTAACTTATATGCAGAGTACATCATGAGAAACGCTGGGCTGGAAGAAGCACAAGCTGGAATCAAGATTGCCGGGAGAAATATCAATAACCTCAGATATGCAGATGACACCACCCTTATGGCAGAAAGTGAAGAGGAACTAAAAAGCTTCTTGATGAAAGAGAAAGAGGAGAATGAAAAAGTTGGCTTAAAGCTCAACATTCAGAAAACGAAGATCATGGCATCTGGTCCCATCACTTCATGGGAAATAGATGGGGAAACAGTGGAAACAGTGTCAGACTTTATTTTTCTGGGCTCCAAAATCACTGCAGATGGTGATTGCAGCCATGAAATAAAAAGACGCTTACTCCTTGGAAGGAAAGTTATGACCAACCTAGATAGCATATTCGAAAGCAGAGATATTACTTTGCCAACAAATGTCCGTCTAGTCAAGGCTATGGTTTTTCCAGTGGTCATGTATGAATGTGAGAGTTGGACTGTGAAGAAAGCTGAGCAGCGAAGAATTGATGCTTTTGAACTATGGTGTTGGAGAAGACTCTTGAGAGTCCCTTGAACTGCAAGGAGATCCAACCAGTCCATCATAAAGGAGACCAGTTCTGGGTGTTCATTGGAAGGACTAATGCTAAAGCTGAAACTCCAATACTTTGGCTACCTCATGCGAAGAGTTGACTCGCTGGAAAAGACCATGATGCTGGGAGGGACTGGGGGCAGGAGGAGAAGGGGACGACAGAGGATGAGATGGCTGGATGGCATCACTGACTCAATGGACGTGAGTCTGAGTGAACTCCGGGAGTTGGTGGTGGACAGGGAGGCCTGGCGTACTATAATTCATGGGGTAGCAAAGAGTTGGACACGACTGAGCGACTGAACTAAACTGAACTGACACCACAATCTGCCAGTTAATTATATGTATTTGTGCTCATTTTATCTCTCAGACTTTCTTGTGAATATCTGGATAGTACGAAAGAACAATGTATTTTTCAACTTTCTGTTGTCCCCACAATTCTTTGCATAGTGAGGCATTCAACAAATGTCTATAGAACTGAATAAAAGATACAGTAGTTAGTAAAATTGTTGGCATTAAGCTTTAAAAACAGACAACACATTTAAAAATTGATCAAGAGAGAACTGTATAGGCCAGCCCCAAGTAGTAGAAATATGATGCAAGTTACATGTGTAATTTTCAATTTTATAGTAGCCAAATTTAAAAAATAGGTAAAATTCATTTTAATAATTTTTATTTAGCCCCATTATTTCAACAGGTAATCAATATAAAAATTACTCATGAAATATTTCACATTTTTTCCATACTAAGTCTTCCAAAGCTAGTGTGCAGGATGTACTTACAACACATTTCAGTTCAAATTTGCCACATTAAAAGTGCTTTTATAGCCACATGTGGCTACTGGCTACTGTATTAAAAAGGTGAAGAGCCCAGGGTAGGAACCAAGTCCTATCTTGGTTGGCTGAGTAGCTTTGTTATCCTAGATAAGACCTTTAACCACTTATTTCCTTGGTTTCCTCCAGAGGGCTCTAGGATGGTCATTTCTTATTAACACTTTTAAGAGATTCTCTGCAGAGCTATATATAAGTGGCTCTTCCCAAACACTTCATTTATTGCTTATTCACCTGCCAAGATCTGAACTATCACTCTCACTGCCCTAAGAAATGGTATAAGAATGTATCCAAATTATAATTTCAGCTTTATGTATATGGAGTAAGTCGAGGAAGTGAGAAAGAATTCCCTCTCGTGAGTTTTGTGACTTGCCTTTCTGTCAGCCTAGCCTCAGGAAGGCACCTATTAGAATTTTGCGAGGTCCAAGATCCCTTTCCCCTTCCCGCCACAAGGTCCCTGGTCTCTTCCGCTCTATAAGGAAGGTTTCCTAAGTCCTCTTGGCTCTCAGTTCTTGTTGTCTGAGAGACCAGATCCTGCCCTAACAACCGTTGCTAAGGGGCGGAGACTTGGAACTGGTTCCTGGGACCAAATACTCCAGGATCTAGTATTTTGGGCGCATGCGGCGACCTTCTTTGAACTCTCGCGAGGTTTCGTCTTCCCGGAAGCACCAAAGGATCTTCGCTGCTAACTGTGTCGCGATGTGTGTGGACTGTGTGGAGAAGGAATATCCCAACCGGGTGAGCGAGTGGGCGCCGAAAACTGCCCGCTCCCTTGGCCCATGCCCGCCCTTGAGGCTTCTCGTACCCCTGGGAGGTCTGGCGTGGGGCGGACTCAGCCGCTCCACCCCATCCAGTGACCCGGTAGCTGTTTTTAGGCGCCTGACAGTGGGGACGGCTTCAGCCGTCGTTTCCTGCAGATCCCTACCCTGGAGACTGGGAGCAGCCGTCGCTTAATTTCTCTTGACCTCCAGGGGAGGGAAAAAAACCCCTGCCACCGCCGCCAACCCAGCCGAGAACAGAGGAAGCCCCCACCCCTACCCTGGTCTTATCCTCAAGCTTGATTTGATGGCATTCAGTGCTCCTCCCGAATTCGAGCGCTAGAAGGGACCTCTGAAGTCATCTGTTCTAACCCAGTTTTGCTGATGAAATTAATGCCTGGAGGCGGGAAATCTCTTGCCAAAAGTTCACATTCTAGTTAGTACGAAAGGCAAGACTGGAATTCTGGTTTCCTTGCTGTTAACTTTCTTTTAAATCTCTGTTCCTTTCAAGCTCAGGAAATTGCGAAGCTTGTTTACTCTCATTTCGTTCAACGTATATTGACTGAATATTTGTCTGCGTGTTTAGTTGCGAGCCGTCGAAGAGCGTACGTTTACAGGGTCACTTCGCTAGCAAAAAATGACTAGTACCTAAATGCTATTCAGGTGTAGAGAAAGGGGAGAGCAATAGGAAATAGTGGTGGTCTCCCCAAAGAAAGGTGGAGTTCATTTGAGACTTAAAGGATAGTTGTGACTAGGGTGGAAAAGGAAAGGAAGAACTGAAGGCTGGGGGAAATAACAAGGATTCTCATATAGGCTGCTTCTGTCTCTTTAATAATTTGAGTAATACTTAGTCTTTTGGGAGGGTTTTATAACACATCATGAACGCTCATATCGTATAACCTCTGAAAGTAAAGGTTTAGCATTATAAAAAAAAAGTTAAACGATGTATCCTGAATGACCTGGCAGTTCTGTTTCTAGAGAAATAAATGCATGTTCCTGGAGACTGGTATAAGAATGTTCATAACAGCATTGTTTGTGGTGGTGGTGGTTTAGCCGCTAAGTCGTGTCCGACTCTTGCGACCCCATGGACTGCTCTTCCCAGAGGAGCCTGCCAGGCTCCTCTGTCCATGGGATTCTCCAGGCAAGAATACTGGAGTGGGTTGCCAGGCTGGAAAAATGTGTGGTCATAGAATGGAACGCCATGAGTGAATGAAGCAGTGGCTCTCAACTGGAAGCAGTTTTGCCTTCTGTGGGACATTGGACAATAGCGGGAGATATTTTTGGTTATCACAACTGCGGTCCTACAGACACTTAATAGGTAGAGGCCTTATGCCTTTACATTTCACATACTTTTCTGTATTATGGTCTATTTCATACTTTTCTTTTTAAGTTTAAAGAGAGATTGTTGTGAATCCAGTACTGAAAACTGCACATTATAAGCACCGTGAGGAAGATGTTTGTTGTGGATAATATAAGATGTTAAATTGGGGAATTCCCTGCCTCCACTTCCACTGCAGGGGAAACAGGTTCAATCCCTGGTTCGGGAACTAAAATCTCATATGCCAAGGTGAGGCCAGGGGGGAAAAAAAAACATATATATATATATATGGTTGGATTTTTAAGAGTTGAGCTCATCAGAAGACAAAAATTATATTGAAGTTTAGACTACACACTTTAGGCTTTGGGCAGCCATCCAAAAAAAAAAAAAAGAACAAGGAAATGACTCTGAAACCTGCTATATAGGAAAGTGGATCGTATGGTTGTATGTTGAGATGATGGGATGGGGGGAAATGTAAAAGGACAGCCCTACAGAGCATTTGGGGAAACCACATGGCAGCTGTAGTATAGGCATGGGATGATGAAGACGTCATATCGAAGAAAGAATTAACAGGACTAAACCAGTTTAATGTAGGAGGGAAGAGCATTCATAATCTCAAGAGTTTTCTAGGCAGCTGGGAAGTTTGGAAGTATTACAGAAGTTTGAGCCATATGGGAAGGAGAAACAAAATTGGGGGAACAAATGATCAGATTGCTTTTTTTTTTAAATCATGTTTCATCTGAGGTTGAAACTGTAACACTCCAGAAATAGGCTAAAAATATAGGAAGACAGTTTGGGTAAGAGATTCAAACAGATGAGTCAACCAAATAAAGGAGTCAGGAAGAATTTGTTCACTTAGGAAAAGAATGTAGAGAATCAACCACTATCAAGAACTGAGCTTCAAGGATTAAATGAATTTAGAAAGTGAAAATAAAAGCATAGGAAGAAGAAAATAAAAGTAAAGCTTTGAGGTGATTGGAAAACCAGGAAAGTGCCTGAAGCAGTTTTCTCTGATTTTTATTCTGTTCTAAAGTGATTAAAAACTGTCAGGAGGAAGAATTGGACTTTTATTTGAAATTCCAGAAGGCAGATTCAGAAATAATTCGTGGATGGTTGTTAGGGGGCTATAGGCTTTAAATCAGAATAAAGAACTTTCTAACAGATTTTTTTATTTTAATGGAATGGATAACCTTAGAGAAATTGAACTCTTCCTTTCATTCAGTAGAGACTAAATGATATCTTGAAGTCTCAGGGATCCCTCCAACTCTGGGATTTTTTGAACTCATGAGATATTTTTAAGGACAGTAACAGCAGAAGCTACTCTGCTTGAACCTAGCAAAGGAAAAGGTACTAAGGTGGTGGTAGCAAGTATAGTCCACTTATTCCAAAAATTTGGCAGAGAAAAATAATGGGTTAACATGTTGGGTAGGTCTAAATGCAGAATGAGTAGGTAATAAATATTTAATTGTTTATCTTTGGGCTTTCCTTGTGGCTCAACTGGTAAAGAATCTGCTTGCAATGCAGGAGACCTGGGTTCGATTCCTGGTTTGGGAAGATCCCCTCCGGTATTCTGGCCTGGAGAATTCCATGGACTGTATAGTCCATGGGGTCGCAAAGAATCGGACACAACTGAGGGACTTTCATTTCACTTGGTTTCCTTAAATGTCTGGACTTTGGTGGTGAATGTTTTTCACAGCCTAGATTTCTTACAGAGCTCTGGCCCTCTTGTTTGTAATATTACACCAAGAACTTGAAGTCAGACTTGAATTGAATTGGAAATGAACCATACTAATTTTTTGAACAACTTTTTTTACTCATCTATGAACCAGATTACTTTTTTCATTTAGAAAAGCATTTAGCAAACCAGTTAGAACTAGAACTCTACTGCATTTTCCAAAATAACTGATTAGGCACAAAATTGTAATAAAACATTTCTATATCAAACTAGAAATGAAACCTATACTTCATATAGTTCAAGTTTCAGCTTTAACATTCTTAGTAAATGTAGCAGCCATACAGAAGTGAAGTCGCTCAGTTGTGCCCGACTCTTTGCGACCCCATGGACTGTAGCCTACCAGGCTCCTCTGTCCATGGGATTTTCCAGGCAATAGTTGTGGAGTGGATTGCCATTTCCTTCTCCGGGGGATCTTCCTGACCCAGGGATCGAACCCGGGTCTCCCACATTGTAGACAGACGCTTTACTGTCTGAGCCACCAGGGAAGTCCAAGCCATACAGAAATGGAGCATAAATTTAGACTAATCAGAGGGAAGTAATCAGTGTAAATTGGTTACATGTTTAAATTAGAAATTGTTTTATATACTTTACTGTAAAATTAAGCTGTGAAAGTTCATGTACTCATTGCTATGTGCGTGTGCATTTTGCTCAGTCATGCCTGCCTCCTTGTGACTCTATGGCGTATAGCCTGCTAGGCGCCTCTGCCCATGGGTTTCTCCAGGCGAGAATACTGGCGTGGGTTGCCATAGCTTACTCCAGGGAATTTTCCACGACTCCTGTGTTGGCAGGCAGATTCTTTACCACTGTACCACCTGGGAAGCCCAAATTGTTGTTCAGCATCAAACCATATTTGATTAAATGCTGAGTCTGATATATAATTTGTAAAACAGTTGTATGGAAATGGATGCTTTAAAATGATGGTCTGCATTTTTAAATGTCTATAATAAAAAAAAAAAAAAACACAGGGGACTGTCCTGGTGGTCCAGCGGCTAAGACTTATCATTCCCAGTGCAGGGGTGTCGGGTTTGAACCATGGTCAGGGGACTAGATTCTATATGCCACAACTAAGACTTGGAGCAACCAAATAAATAAATATTTTAAAAACAATCTGTAATCAGTAACTTAACTTTCCACTTTAAGACAGTGAAAAAGTGAGAGCAGACTGAACCCAAAGCAAGCATTAGAAATGATACAGATTAGAGTGGCAATGAATGAAATAGAAAATAGAGGAAATCAGCAAAATTAAAATTTGGTTCTTTAAAAACTGTATTTTCCATTTTTAAGTACTCCCTGTCAAAACGTATACACTGATAAGTTATACTATCTGAAATAATAGTTTTTTGAAAGAAACAAACTGGCCCAATCCTTGTCAATATTTTTGCAGATTTCTCCAATTTGTAAGATTTTATCATAATATACTTTCATACTAATCATCATAGTATTTAACCATTTTTTCCTATGTATTTGTATACCTTTACAGATCTTCAGTCAGGATTTGGCTGAATCACACTTTCTAAAGATTGTTAACTTTTGACTTTTTTCCTATCTTCTTGAAACTGTTATAGCTTACTATTATTACTGCGGAGTTGATTTAGATTTTATTCTTCTCTTTCCTCCTGCTGTGAAAACCTCAAACGCTTCTCTGAATACTGTATTCTTTAATTTTCTTTCCCAAATTTGGACATTAGTAATCTTGCTTCATCTAATAAAATAATCATGCCTTACTGATGAAGGTTACCCTCACTTTCAAATGACCAGGGCCCTTAGAGAAAGCCCCATCAGTTTCTTAGGTACTTTACTTGCATTTTCCCACTTCAAGAATTTATTTCCTTACCTCACAACATGTACATAGGTATCTTTTCTCTTCCTTCAGTATTTAGAGTTTACATTTGCCCTGCTTATATGGTCAGATTACAGAGGTTAGACCATATTGTATTAAGTGCCTGTGTTTATGTATGCCCTTCTGCTCAGAGTTCTGTTAATAATTTATTTGAACATGGTATTTAGATGTTTATTCTTTTAAGAGTTTTTTTTAAAATTCCTTAATTTCTTGGAGTCTTTGACAGTCAACTTTTCTGGATTCAAGGCAGTAACAGTTCAGACCTCAACAGGCTTTTTGTCAAAGTTTATTAAATTCTAGCTGAGCTATTTAAAATCCTAAAAGATAATGCTGTTAAAGTGCTGCACTCAATATGCCAGAAAATTTGGAAAACTCAACAATGGCCACAAGACTGGAAAAGGTCAGTTTTTATTCCAGCCTCAGAAAGGCAATGCCAAAGAATGTTTAAACTACCATAGAGTTGCCCTCATTTCACATGCTAGCAAGGTAATGCCCAAAATCCTTCAAGCTAGACTTCAACAGTACATAAACCAAGAACTTCCAGATATATAAGCTGGGTTTAGAAAAGGCAGAGGAACCAGAGATCAAATTGCCTACTTTTGTTGGATTGTAGAAAAAGCAAAGGAATTTCTATTTCATTGACTACACTAAACATCTGTTTCATTGAAAAACATCTATTTCAAAACATCTATTTCATTGACTACACTAAAGCCTTTGACTGTAGATCACAACAGACTGTGGAAAATTCATAAAGAGATGGGAATACCAGACCACTTTACCTGCCTCCTGAGAAACCTGTATGGTCAAGAAGCAATACTTAGAACCGGACATGGAGCAGTGGACTAGTTCATAATTGGGAAACTAGTGCATCAAGGCTGTATATTGTCACCCTGCTTATTTAATTTTTATGCAGAGTACATCATGTGAAATGCCAGGCTGGGTGAATCACAAGCTGGAATCAAGGTCACCAGGAGAAATATCAACAACCTCATGTATGCACATGATACCACTCTGCTGGTGGAAGGCGAAGAGGAACTAAAGAGCCTCTTGATGGAGGTGAAAGAAGAGAGTGAAAAAACTGGCTTAAAACTCAACCTTAAAAAACCTAAGATCATGGCATCTGGTCCTGTTACTTCATGGCAAATAGTTGGGGAAAAAGTGGAAACAGAGGTAGATTTTATTTTCTTGGACTCCAAAATTACTGTGGACAGTGACTGCAGCCACGAAATTAAAAGATGCTTGCTTCTTGGAAGAAAAGCTATGACAAACCCAGACAGCATATTAAAAAGCAGACACCTTATGTTGCCAACAAAGGTCCGTATAGTTAAAACTGGGTTTTTCCAGTAGTCATGTGTGGATGTGAGAGTTGGACTGTAAAAGAAGGCTGAGCACTGAAGAATTGATGCTTTTGTACTGTGCTGGAAAAAACTCTTGAGAGTCCCTTGGACAGCAAGGAGATCAAACCAGTCCATCCTAAAGGAAATCAACCCTGTATATTCATTGGAAGGACTGATACTGAAGCTAAAGGTCCAATACTTTGGCCACCTGATAGAGCCAACTCATCGGAAAAGACCCTGATGCTGGGAAAGATTCAGGGCAGGAGGAGAAGTGGGCAACAGAGGATGAGATGGTTGAACAGCATCACTGACTTAATGGTCATGAGTTTGAGCAAACTCCGGGAGATTGTGAAGAAAGGGGAAGCCTGGCGTGCTGTTGTCATGTTGACATGACTTAGCAACTGAACAGCAACAACAATCATGTAACTAGGAAAAGAACTTGAAAAAGAATAGATACATGTGTATGTATAACTGAATCACTTTGCTGTACACCTGGAGCTAACACAACATTGTTAAATCAACTATACTTCAATATAAATAAATAAGGTTAATTAGGTTGCTTATGAATTAATTAAGTTCTGAACAATTACTAGTAAGGCCTTAACAAAGGCCTCACTTGAGCCAGGAACATATGTTATTTAGTTTCTTAGTTACAGTTTCTTTCTCTTTTAAATGTCATGGTGTCAATCTGATGAATTGCAGAAATTCCCTTCTTTGCTTGAATCACACATATCCTAAGGACTGGTATCTATAAGAGCTGAAAGTTTATCTGTATTTATTTTCTGATATTTTTAAGGCTTGAGAAAATGCTTTTTCAACAGTCAACTGAGTATCACATTGCATAAGATCATTTTTATTATTAGCTCAGAGTTTCCATTTTGATTAAATTTTCATTCTAGTTTTATGATACCTCATTTAGTGGTGTTGGCTATTAGATTTTCTAACTTTTCCTTTTCATGTGTTATATTAAAACTTCATTAAGTTGTTTCCTAATTGCATTTAGTCTTCTCTCTCAAACACAGTTGCAGACTTGCAGCCTTAACACTGCCTCAGGTTTATTTACTATGAATAATACTTCTAGAGGAAAGCAAGTAATTTCAAAAATTACTTGGCATAAACTTCAAGCAAGTAAATTGTGGTCATGTTTTTTGCCTTTAGAGACTTTAAGTCTATTAATCATTTTCTCCAAGGATTTTGAAATATAAGAAAATTAAATCTCCCCCCTCAAAAGAAAATTAAATCCCTATTTTTCTTATTTTAGGGTAACATCTGCCTGGAAAATGGATCTTTCTTGCTGAACTTTACAGGCTGTGCAGTGTGCAGTAAGCGAGATTTTATGCTGATCACAAACAAATCTTTGAAAGAGGAAGACGGAGAAGAAATAGTTACCTATGATCGTAAGTAGACTTTTTTTTAACATCTAAGTCTGTTAGCAGATGTCATCTTTTGGGAACTAGGTTGTGCAAAGTATTATGAGGTCTATATTACTATCATATTGCAACACGTAA
Organism: Budorcas taxicolor; assembly: GCF_023091745.1. Classification (NCBI taxonomy): domain Eukaryota; kingdom Metazoa; phylum Chordata; class Mammalia; order Artiodactyla; family Bovidae; genus Budorcas; species Budorcas taxicolor. The sequence goes on from NC_068919.1 coordinate 75,261,123, forward strand.
TCACTAGTTTTTTAAGAGGAGAATATAGGTAACATCTCATGTATCTAGCAACATCATATATTCCACATAAATGACTTGCAGATAGCTGAAGCTTATGATTTAGGCACCAGTTTTCTTTTGTTTATCTTTAAAGACTATGTCTTCTGAAATAAGATATAGGGACTTTTTTTTAAACTTAGGGTCATCCATGTGAATTTTCACCTTCTATTATAGTATAATGCAATGATGTGCTTCAGCAGCTCTTAAGTATTTAGGGCTGTTTGTCCTTATACCAAATGGCTCTGAGAAACTGTTTTTTTAAGTCTTATTTCTGCTTTTATAGCTTTTGTCTCTTTTGTTACTGTCAGCCTATTGTTTCTTTTGCTGCTGTAAGGATGGTGCCATCTTCATGCGCTGTTCCTCATCCTTGATACTGGGAAATGAAATAAATAACTATGTATAATAAAAAATCAGTTCTGAGGTTGGCACTAAGAGTCTCTGAGTAAATTTACGAACATGTAGACTTTAGTGCAGAGAAGGCAATGGCTCCCCACTCCAGTACTCTTGTCTGGAATATCCCATAGATGGAGGAGCCTGGTGGGCTGCAGTCTATGGGGTCTCGAAGAGTCGGACATAACTGAGCGATTTCACTTTCACTTTTCACTTTCATGCAGTGGAGAAGGAGATGGCAACCCACTCTAGTGTTCTTGCCTGGAGACTCCCAGGGACTGGGGAGCCTGGTGAACTGCCGTCTATGGGGTCGCACAGAGTCAGACACGACTGAAGCGACTTAGCAGCAGCAGCAGACTTTAGTGCTGAGATAATGTGGCACCTGTTTTAACTAGTCACATTTCCTTTTTGATTGTCTCTTGATTTTTTGGTATGTTCTGACTATATGAAATAAATGTGTAAATAATGATATTTTTAAAGACGGGTATAAAAAGACACTAAGCCTTTAGAATAGAGTCAGAAAATAGAAAAATGTGCTATATTAGAAGACTCTTCTTTCTTTTAGCATATTTAATTTTTATTTTTCTAAAATAAAACACTTAGAGGATAGTGGTCAAAAGCAAAGGCTCTGGAGTGAGAAAGCTTGGGTTTGAATTCTGGTTCCAACACTTCCTAACTTGGCGTGGTCTTCCTAGTTACTGACACACAGTGTGCGTTTTTTTACTTATCCTTACAAAGGGCTTCCCTGGTGGCTCAGCTGGTAGGGAATCTGCCTGCAATGTGGGAGACCTGATCCCTGGGTTGGGAAGATCCCCTGGAAAAGGGAATGGCCACCCACTTCAGTATTCTAGCCTGGAGAATTCCGAGTATAGTCCATGGGGTTGCAAAGAGTCGGACATGAGTGAGCGACTTCACTTCACTTCACAAAGGTGATAAGAACAGTATCTACCTTGTTGGGTTTTTGAGAAGATTAAAAGTGTTTAAAACAGTATCTGGCACATAATAAGCACTCAGTATATCATAGTTATTACAGTATTGTTTTTACTAGAGTCTTGTTACTGCTAAATTCACTTTAATGTCTTGTGTTAACTTTTTGTTTATGTTTGGGTAGTAGCACAGTTTCTATCCTTCCTGAGAATAAAAGCTCCTATATAATTAGGTAGGTCCAGCTAGTTTAAAAAATACACATATCTGTTAATTGTTTACCTTAGCTTCCAGTGGGAATTGCACATTAAGTCTCTGAGTTCAGGTCCTTAATTATATAGTGTTGCTGTGTAATAGGGTCTGTATTTTTTTTATCAAGAGGGACATTACAATGGGTTTCCTTTGTGTTAAATTTGACAGAGTTAAGATTCTTTTAAAGCAATACCATGCTAAGAATAGAAATTTTACTGTCTTCAGACACCACCTAAGATTTAATTATTTAAGTCTCTCTCTGTTTCAGCAGATCTTTGTAAGAATTGTCATCACGTAATAGCCAGGCATGAGTATACATTCAGTATCATGGATGAATTTCAGGTAAATGTATATATGTGGGTGTGTTATTGAGGGGAAGGGGGATAAGAGTACACTTGACAAATTTAGGTATAATCTTCATAAATGAAGTGCTTGCAGATGTTAGAGGAGACCGTCCCTCTCTTCCACTTGTGTAAGTTGAGACAGATACTTTAGATGTGGGTGGATCTGTTCAAACCTGTCTTCACAAGAGTCACAAAGCAAAATGCATGCCTTACAGATGATATCACTGTCCTGTCATTTTTGCTTATAAAGAATAGCACCTTATGGCTTCTTATAAGGTTATCATTGTGCCTCTTTTTTCTCTACCCAGTTATTTGATTGCACAATTGTTGGCTTTAAGTGTTGATCTGCCCACTGCCACCATTCTGTAGAGCATGGTAATCGTAATAGTGAGATTATCTCTGTTTCTGTTGTAGGACTGTAGTCAGCAACTCTGTGGTTTCAATTTTGATAGGATATTTGAATATTATTTGCTAAGTTAAATAACACGATAGGTGTATCATGGTTGAAGGAGAGAAGCTGAACCACTGTAAGGGTACAGAATAGGGACCTATTAAAAGATTAGTCCTTATACAACTGTGAGAGCATGTGAAGAATTCTACAGAATCCTACAGGCTGGTATAGGCCTGCATTTGCTGAAGATTCACAGATCTAACAGTGAGGAAGAAAAGCTGGACAGTAGGGGAGAGCCAAGGACAAACTGGAAAGCCCAAGGACACACTCATCCATGTCCATCCCTCACTGCTTCCGCTTTCAAGGCTTCAGATTAAGTTACTTATTTCCTGTGAACTACATGTTCATAGGATATAAACGTCAGGTAAGAGCTTTTTACTGTCAAGGGAATTTTTTTTTTTGGTAGTACTATGATTAGGGAAAAAAATCTTCTACAGTAGAATCTTATAAAATAGTACAAGAGAACCACTTTCATTTTTACTTCAGTGTGGAAGAAGGCACTTAGTCACCCGTCAGAATCTGGTCTAATATCTTGTGGTCTATCTAAATAACATCCTGACCACATCTCCCCAGCATCCAAAAATTATGCCTCAAAGATTCTTGTATGATAGGTGTCTCTTTGGGCAAAATCAAGATCTCAGTGAATGAGTAGTGGCCAAATAGGGGAGTGAACATGTCAAGGACTTAAAGGAGCATCTCTGTCCATTCATGGGAGGACGGGTGTGCTTATAGCTATTTTTCAGCGGTTCCTGAAGCTCCTGTGAGGTTTTTAGAGTCCCTAAGTGAATCGTGAGATTGCCTGTTTATGCCCTCATTGAGCCATAGTGTGTCACCACCACGAGACCAGAGCCTAGCAGATTTTCCTTTATGACTGAGTACAGCCATTTTCAAAGCTGTCCCAGAAGTTCTCTGGGGTAGGAAGAAGGGAAAGGAAGATGGCTATAGTCACAATGCCTAGATAGTGTGGAATTCTCTTGGGAATAAACTCTTAGACTGGACTCTACCTCCAGTCCTCTCTTTCCCAACATCCACTCCCTGCCACCCCCGTGTTCTTTATTTTGCTATCAGCATATTTGTCTTAAAATGATGCTTTCAGACTACCTCTTTGGCTTTTCTAGGATAACTGTCTTTGGCTCCAGTATACTGTCCAAGCTTCCCATCCCAAGGTTCTCCCTGGGTTGGCAGCCTCCCTTTCTCTCATTTCTCACTGCTCTCCTTTTGCACACCATTCATAGCATTGTCCCAGCTTTAGTCTCTCCTCCTTCCCCCCTGTTGTAGAAATTTTTTATTTCCTCCTCTCTGTTATCCCCACAATGCATTTCCTCAGGAACTTCATGTTACCTTCTCTCCTAGCTTTTTCTCAGTGAGATTTAAAGCATTTTTACATTAAATATATCTAGTTCTTCTCTGTTTGTTAAAAGTAAATTAGAATCCTTTTGTTTCACTCAGCTGCTTCTTTGATTCATCTTCTGATCTCTCTCCTTCCTTTTGCTTCTTTACTTGAATAGCTCTTTACCTTATTTTCCTTATTTCCCTTTGCTCCTCCTAACAATCTAAAAATTGGTTTTCACTTTACTTCCGAATTTCAAATTTCACTTTACTTTCAAATTTCATTTTCACTTTACTGAAATTATTCTCTCATAGATTCCCTATAATGTAGCCATATCCTATGACCTTACCTTCTCATCTCTCTTAACATCTTTCTGGATCTGGTTTTTTTAACCATTGTCTTTTTGGAGCATTTTATCTTCTGGGGTCCATAGTGCTAGACTTTTTTTCTTTCTTTTTAAATCATTTTGACCGTTCCCTTGCTTTTTCTGTGGTTTCCTTTCCTATTTCTCCCTAACATCTTTTCTCCTGAGCTTTGGTCTCTGGTCTAGGAACCTTCTCTTTACTCTCTCAGATGCTGAGCACACATATACTCAGTCTCTGATGAAACCTATAGGGCATGTCCCGGATCTCCTCTAACCCTAACGTTCCCTCTGCCCTCCTTTCGCCCTTTGTTTCTTTCTTTTGTTTGGCTCCACTGTCACACTTCATGTGAGGGACCTTACCGCTCAAACCTAAAATACTGCAGCAGTCTCCACACTGTAGTCATGCACACTGCCCTCATTAATCTTCTGGAAACACCATCCTGCCACTCCTCTGCTACTCCTTACGCGATGTACTGGCCCTGTTCCGTAGCACTGTATTTATTCGTGCAGTTTCCTTTACTTAACTTGTCCCTTTCACTATGTGCATGCTAACTAAATCTTACCTCTTTTAAGCTGTACTTAAATTGTGTCTCCTCCTGCTTCTTAGTAATCCAGCCCTTTTTTGAACTCTTCTTGTATCTATTGCAGCCCCCAACTCGTGACTAGCCAATTGGTTAGTTCCATCTCAGCCTGATGGTCCCAAGGAGTCCTCATTCTCAGCTGCTGTGACTTACTTTCCTCAGCCTCACCCCACTCCAGCCCCCATCTTATTCCAATATTAGTTCAGGTTCAGGGTGGGATTCCCACCGTTGGTAATATTTTGCTTTGTTTGAAATGTCTTATGAGAAATTTAAATCAGAAGTAGGCAGACGAGGACTCACAGAGGTCCCGTGGTTAAGACTCCATGCTTCCACTACAGGGGCCTCAGGGACACTCCCTGGTCAGGGAAGTTCTACATGCCACGGGGTGTGCAGAAGAGAAGAAGGCAGAATAGCATAGTCATCTTCAGTTCTCAGCTTCAGTTTGCTTTATTTGTACCTCTCAGGATTATTTTGAAGCAAATCCCAACATTTACTTCTTCTGTAAATAATTCAGTATGAAGCTCTAAAAGATAAAGATTCTGTTTTTAAACAGATTCATTTTTAACAAGCAATGTTGTTAAAATAAGATTTTCTGATGGCAAGTGTCGAGGGGAAAGTAGAGACATATGTACAGTTTAAATGTAAAATAAGTTGTAAGTGATTACAGGCATCCTGTATTTTTTATATTACCCTAAAATCCATTAAAAGGTCTATATATTTACCTTAGTAAAGAAGAAGGAAACTGAGACTGCTTTTTCTTTGTCTGTGGACCAGGGAAGGAGAGGACTGAGGGTCAGAATTAGCAGGTAGTAATAGAGGGAAGAGGCCTATGGGACCCTCAGTGTAAAACACAGGATCTGATCTTGCCCAGAGGGGATTCCACCCATCCCAGCATTTCTTCTAGATCACTCCCCACAGGCTTTGCCCAGGTGGAACCTTTGAAGATCTCTGTGAATGACTAGGGGGAATTCTGATTCTCCTAACTTGGCCAGTTTGGGTGAAAAGTGTCCTGATCCCATATTCTTGGCAGCATGAGAAGATATGTTCCTGGCATCCCAAGTGAGAATTCTAGGCATATTTTCCCACAGAAACACTTCTCTGTGTGGTTAGATTCTATAGGACTTGTACAGTATAAATTTAAAAGACTCCCTGGATTTCCCTGGGAACCTAACTGCTACGTGTAATGTTACTTCTGTGGGAAACTGCTTCTGCATTCCAAATAATTGACCTGCAGTGAAATTTGGATTCCAGACTGCCTATAAATTAAAGATTATAGGTATAATCAGTCTTCCTGATTTAACAGTTTTTCCAGATTATACCATATGTTAGGTTTTCTCTTTCTGTCAAGTTGCACTGTAAATTTTGCAAGGTCAGACCTTGTTCTTGCCTTTTCCCATGTCTGCCAGTGTACCTGGCATATTACAGAGCCTTTAGGCACTTAATGAAAACTTGTCATTGGGTAGGTTGGTTGAAAATTCAAATAGTTGTCTAGCTTCACATATTTTCCCATATTGGCTTTATTATTATTTTCTTCTTTCCCAGTGAGAGGTTGACATTCTACTAATAATGTCTAGTGAGTGAAAGCAGAATTTGAAAAACCTTGGAGAGAGTGGATTTTAACTATTTTTGATTCATGAGACTCTTATTTGTTTGCTGAGCTCTAGCCTCTATTTCTACTGTGTGAGTGGAATAGACTTTAAACTTAAATGTGGTCTTTTAAGAAACAGTCTTTCTACGACTGTAACTAAGTCCTCCTGCTGAACTCTCTAGCAAGAAATGGTGGCAGTTGCTGGTTCTGAGTCTTCGTACTGTAGTCACTGTTTACCTCTGTGACCCTCTCTAGTGACTGTTCAGACCCATGAAACTCAAACTGCCTTGACTGATCAATTTCCAGGCAGCCAGCAATCTCAATGTCAGGTGTGGAAATACTAATAGATTTAGTGTAGATGCTTGTTTTCCTAAAGAAGATAAAAGGTTTTTGAGTAAAAGATTTGAAAGAAATATGTTTCTATAGTTTATGACCATATTACAAATTCTAGAAAGGAACAGCTATAAAAACAGAACTTTGCCCTAAGGATTTTTGCTTTAAACAAAATACTTTCTGTCACCAGTCTGGACATTTGTTAAGTCTAGGAAACATAAAACTCCTTAGAAAGATCAAATTCTAGAAAACTAGCTATCTAAATATGAGACATGAGATACTAGTGGATTTAACATAATTGTTTATTTTTTCTGGAGTTATAAAAGCCTTTTGGGTTTGGAAATGTTTTCCCTTTTTTTGTTGTTTTAAAAATCGTTTCTGTTGCATATTAGTGTTGAATAATTTAGAAAGGAACGGCTCTAAGAACAGAAATTTGTCCTCAGGGGCGCACTCTCACATTGTTTCATTACTTTAAATGGCAGCACTAAGTAAGCCCAGTATATGTGTTTTCTAAATCCAGGAAATAGCCATGCCTTTCCAAGATGACATTCTTGTATACATAGTACATACAGCATAGAGTATCAGCATGTATTCAATTTATATAAAGAAAATGTTGTGGGATACACAGACTAAACCTAAGACTTCACTTATAGGAAGAAAGTTGAAGAAATTGATGTACTGTACAGATAGTATATCCATGACAATTTACAGAGAACAGGTTTACTAGAGAAAGTTATGAAGCCTGTTTCTGCTGGTTCCTCAAGGTAATTGTGCGCTTTCTCTTGTTCCAGGAATATACCATGCTGTGTCTGTTATGTGGTAAAGCCGAAGATACTATCAGCATTCTCCCAGATGACCCCCGACAAATGACTCTGTTATTCTAAGGATCCTTCTGCAGTTCTGTAATAACACTGTTGTGTTGGTTTACAATACAGCAAGCCCGATGATTTGCTTAGCTTATAATGGAAATTATTTGCATATTATTTTTTGCTGCTTAGACTCACCTGTTCTTTGAAAGAAAAAGAGTTCCCTGGCAGTCCAGTTTTTAGGACTTGGCACTTCCACTGCTGTGGCCAAGGTTCAGTCCCTGGCTGGGAAACTAAGACCCTACAAGCTGTATAGTGCAGGCCCCTCTGCCCCCACAAAAAAAGTAATTTAGGAAATTGCTGAGCTCTTCTGCTAAAGTTCCCAGTGCATATCAGTGCAGCCAGAATGAGGCATCTTTGTTAGCTGTTATGTGGCTGAAAAATAACTAGGATGGAATGCACATCTAGTGCCCAGATCTTGGTTCCAACAAAAGGAATCTAGGACTCCTTGGAGAAGTGACTGAGTCTAGGACTGGGGCAGTAAATATACAAGATGAGCTTGGAGTATCTTGAGCCACAAAAAAAGGAAGAGCTTGAAGGGAAATCACAGTGATTGGGAGTATGTCAAAGGGACAGAAGAACCCCCCAAAGAACCTCCCAGTGACCAAGGCTGGAACAATCTGAGCAGCAAAATAAAGTAGTATCGGATTATAACCCAAACTATAAAATAAATATTCATGAGTCCCTACGTGAATGACTGAATAAATACATATATTGGAGAGAATAGTTAAGTCCCCCACATAGGAAAATTTCAAATAATGTATGTAGATACTCCTAACTCCTTAACTATGGGTTTGCATGACTTCCTTCCAAAGAGTAGAGTATGGAAAGGGGGAAAAGTAATTTTAACTTTTATTTAAATGAGAGATCTGACAGACATTAGCCTGGTGATCAAGATTAACATCACTGATGATAAGCCATGTTGATAGCACTACCCTTGATATGTGATAAGAATGACATGTTACCTTTGAGGTCTTCCTCCCCCAAACCCAAAACTTCAGTCTAATCATGAGAAAAACTTCAGACAGATCCCAGTTGAGACAGAAATCCCAATTGAGGAAAATACCTGACCAGTACTCCTCAAAACTGTCAAGGTCATCAAAGAAAGGAAATCTGAAGAGCTCTCACAGCCAAAAAGAGCCTAAAGACACCTGACTATTAAATGTAATCTGGTATCCTGAATGAGATCCTGCACCAGAAAAAGGACATTTGGTTAAACTAGGGAAATCTGAATAAAGAATAGACTTTAGTTAATAAAGTAGAATGGTTCAGTTGCTCCAAAGAGATCTTACCTTGCATAGTTGAAAGAACACTGGCTTGGGTGTCATAAAACCTGGCATTTAGGCCTCTGCCATTTGGTAGCAGTATAACCATTAAAGCGTCATACTAGACTTTATTGTCCCCTTTCTATAGAATTGGTGTAGTATAAATTGATATTATACTTCCTTCATGGTATTGTTAGAAGATCCAAAAATCATGTAAATGTAAAATTCTTTGGAAGGCATATAAAGTACTAGATAGGATGAGATTGTTTTAGTTAGTTCTCATTCTGAAATCAAAACTTAAGGGTCAGGCATTAAAGCAGAATTGTTTCTTGTCCATATCTCAGACCCTCTGAACGGAGTGAGCCAAGTTGTTTCCAACTTTCAGAGGAAAGCTTTGTTATGTAACAGGAATAATGATGATAGCCGAGGTTTACTGAATACTTACTATGTGCCAAGGCCATTTTAAGCACTTGTTTCATCCTCATTAACCATTCCATGAGGGTAGGTACTATTGTTATCCCAGTTTTAGAGCCAGATAAACTAAGGCAAAAAGAAGTTAAGCAGCTGAGTCCAGGTCACGTAGTACAGTGGTGCTCTCACAGTCATAGTGTTCAGTACACATGAAGTGTGAGAGTCTGGCAAGGTTAGGAAGAGGTCGAGAATATCAGTGATAGCACTGAGGAATTTAGGCATGTCAGGCTAAGATTTATTATTCAGAAAACGCAGCTGTTCTTAGGGATCAGTTGTTTTATTCCTGGAAAATGTTTTCCACTTTCTGCAAATCTATATCTGACCTGCTGAGGAAATCATTTGGTGAATTGAATCCAGAAAGCAGAGAAAATGTTTCATTACTTTAAATAGCAGCACTAAGCCCATTACAGTCTCTGAATTGCCCCTTTTTGGAGTTTGCTATTACTTCCAACTTAAGTCTTTGGAGTTCAAGAGTATGAATTTATATGCCCTTCCTGATATCCTCATCTCTATAATTATCTGTTTGGGGACAATATATTACAAAAAATTTAAACGTAAGATCCTACTTATATATTTCGTTATTATTAAACCGGCATTGTACTGTGTTTGGCGATCTTCCTTATATATCTTATAGCATTTTTTTGTGGATCTAATAGAATAAAGACCTCTTAAATGCAGTTCTACTTCTTCTATATTTCTCTGTTTAAGTAAAGGGGAACCAGGCAAAAGCATTTGTCTTATTTCCTTCTCTTGAGATGTAAGAAGGGGAAGAAAGGACCGTAGTGGGAGTGTAGTGGGAAGCATGAACTGGTGCTGGCATTTCATTCTTTCTCTCCCTGCTTCATGATGTACAGGTTGGGGTCGACCTAGTGAGGCTCTTGAAACTCAAAGCTCAGCATGTTTGCTGTAGTTTTAATTTGCTGTATCTTACTCAAATAGTCTTGAGTTCTCCAAATACTAATTAATTGACATGTGATATAGTCTAGACAGAGCCAGATATGGCTTATTAGCTTGTAAGTCATCACTGAGAAGTATACATTCACTGTTCTTTATTTCAATGTAACAATCCTTTTCAGTTTCATTCTTCTGTTTTGCAAGCAAAGCTAAGTTAAACTTGACTGAATTTGAGGCTGTCAGTTTTAAAATGTATGTTTCTTGACTATAGTACAAGTCTCCATTGTGAGATATGCTGTGGTTGGATAGAGGGGAAATCAAGAGACCTGGGTTTGAAATTCGCTCTGCCACCTGCTCATTGTGGGACATTGGGCAAGTCATTCTCTCTGTACCTTGATATCTTCAGGGGAAAAGTAGACACAATCATGCCTCCTTCACAGAGTTTTAAAATCATGATATAATGTTAAGTGAGAGCATCATTAGGTCATACAGTGCTGTGTACAGGCAGCTGTCAGGGGTCTTAATGCAGGAACTCTGAGATAGAAGAAAGCACTGTTGTGTCATGGTTAATTGTAGAAGCTTTGTAGACTGACCTGGGTTTACCTTTCAACCCTGCCCCTCACTAGACCTTTGTCCATGAAGTTTCTTTCTCAATTACCTAGTCTTTAAATAGAGATAAATATTCCTCAGGATCAGTATGAGGATTAAATAACCTAGGGTATAGAAAGTACTTAGCGCAGTGTGGGGGTATGGTATGTGGTAATTTGGATGACGGTTGTGATGGTGATTATTTGAAATCACCTGTAAACGTTTGGCTTGGACTTTCTTCATCTTAAACTGAGGAGATTTAGTTACGGGAACACAGTCATGGAAATAACCATCAGTTTCAGTGTATGTATCTGGGCCCCTAAAATCACTTACTCTAAACTGTATTTTTTTTAAGAGCCCTGGGGGAATGATTCTCTCTGTCCCTCCTCTAAAGTAGCATTATCTCAGCACTTCTGGAAAAGCCTGTTTATGACTTCTTGCTTCCTGAGTGCCCGTGGGGAAATTTGATTAAAACATCATGTTGATCTAGGAAAGTGGGTGATTATATTAAGGTTTGCCATGGCTGTTTATGACCATAAACTGATACTTCTGAGGATGTAAAGGGGACAAACAAGATGAGGAATAAAGGAAAGGAAATAATTCCTCATTTCTGAAGCAAACAACATTTCCCTGCCCAAATGAGGAGGGCTCTTCTAGCATCATGGCCCATTCTGACTCTCTCTGCAAAGTCACTTAGAGTGTAATTCACATTCCTTTGGGACTCTCTAAATAATTCTCTCAACTTGAGCCTCCTGGGGAAGACCCAAGACATTGTTCTGGCATATGAGGTCCCCAGTTACCTATGGCGTAGTGTCTGAGCCCAGGAGAGCTGGCTCTGCTGTTGGACATCACAGCAGGCAGTGGCACTGTGAAGATGATGAACAAATCATGCCGGCATTCCACAGGAAGTCCCATTTTACTTCTGCAGGGAAGCAGTTTTTACTCTAGAATCAGTGCTTAATCTTGCCCCCTACGAAAAAAATAGAACCCATACCCTAGCTGTTGGCTCTGACAGTAGAAATCTTAAAAGGCTTGAGTTCTCAAGAGTCAAGTTAAGGGCGACCTTAATTTAGCAGGAGGCCTTCAGAAACATGCCAGGGGATTCCTACTGTACCACTCAGGTTACCGTTTTGAAATAAAGCACCGTGGATGACAGCTTTAGTAGAAGGTCAGACAGTGGGGATCCTTAACCTCTATCCCACATTTACTTTTCAGATGATGTGAGTGCTTGGAAAACAGTTACGGGGAACATCCTAGAAAAAGCATTTTCCCCTCCGTGTGGGGTTCTCAAACTGATGTGTCCAGCTGGGAGAACTGTCCCTGAGAAGTAAAATATTCCATATAGTGATCGAAGAAGGAAAGGCAAATTGAGGTTTCCAGGAAGAGGTTTGTGGGACAAAGTGGGGGGCGGTGACTCGTCTTTTCTGGAGTATGACAGAGCCTGGCCTCGGTGGTGCTTCTGAGAATGCCTGCACTAGCTGAGGAGTCTAGGGCACCATCCTTCCAAGCCGTTCGGCAGAACTCAGTCCTCACAGAGAGCAGCTATCATGTCAGCGGGTTATAAACAGGCTGACTGAAGGGAGGCTCTCTCCCTTCCCTACCCTCGCAGGAAAGGACGTGAAACCATCCGTTCACACCTAAACCTGTCCCTTTTGTGAACGTGGGGGCGTGTGAGAACGACAAGGGTGGAACGCAAACTTTAAAAAGGAGGACGAGTCCATATAACAATGGATCCAAAACAAACATTGCTCCACAAGGTGATCAGGAGATGGGCAAAGAGCTCTTTGTGTTCCTGGTAACTGTACCCTCCACACCCTTGCTGTCAGTAAGTGGACCAAATTCACCTTCTCAAGATGCAGATAACATTTAGCCCAGTACCCACAGAGAAACTGACATCTTCCTGACTGGAATCCTCTGACCACCTTCCCAGTGCTTCTGCCACTTCCCCTTTCTTCTCATTATCACTTTCTTTCCCCAGTCCGGAAGAAGAGTCGTAAAGGAATAAGACAATTCACATTTCCCGAAACTCCACCTGCCGCTGTAGACCTTGACCAGAGCTTGCTTTCCGGACAGGAATTGGGATGTCCCCTTGATCAGAGGCTCCCTCTCCTCAGCTTTTGTGTGCTGCCCACCCTCAGTTCTGCCTGCAGCCCCACCACCCCTCCCCACTTGGTCAGGGAAGAAGACACGCAGAGCCTGGCCGTTTCCACACCCACCCTTTATTGGACTCAGCCCACAGGCTGGCTCCGGGCCTTCACTCTTCTCAGACACTGCCCATACAGATTTAGGACGGTGCCATCATTCTGTGAAGACACAGAGCCCACCCATGCCTTGGAGCCTCAGGCTGAATCACCAACCAGAAGGTTGCAGGGAGGGGAAGGAAACAGGCAGACCAGAAAGGCAAGGCTCTTCAGTGAAGGGGACTATCTGAAGGGAAAGCCTGGGCCCAGCAGTCTTCTGAGGGCACAGTGGATGCTCAAGAAAGACACTCAGGGCAGGAGGAAATAGACCTGCTAGTGTCTATATGGCAACTTTGAGGAGGCGCTTGATGTCAGGCTCGATGTTAATGGTTTGGAAGGTGCGGCTGTAGCGGCGGAAGGGCTCCCCTTCCGGCCCAATGAGGAACTTCTCAAAGTTCCAGGACACATCTGAGCGGCGCACGGGGCTCCAAATGATGAACTTGGGATCGGTCATGAGGGAAAACGGGTCGTCATAAGGGTAGGGGAGCTTATCCTTCAGGTAGGCGAAGACAGGATGCTCATTCTGACCATTCACATCACACTTCTGGACAAGGGTGAAGGTGGGCTGGAATCCACCCCCAGGGCGGACATACTTGAGGCTGTTCAAGATCTCTTCATTCTGACAGTTCTCCTGGGGGAGCAAAGAGACAAAGAGCTTGGAAAAGGCAAGGGGAAGATGGAGGATCTACAAAGCCTTTCACTCTTCTGTACTCCCTAGGGTCATTCTTTCTAGGTATCTTCCCCCTTCCTATTCTGTCTCTTCTTCATTCGTTTTGCCCTACTCTTGAATCAGAGTTTTCCCTCTCAGAGCTATCATCCTGAAGCTTTGCTGTCGTTTCTGAAAGTTCTCAAAGATCCTAGTTTGGCTGTTCTTGTACTGAAGATTTAGCGCTTTTGAGCTGTTGGTTCTCTCTCCGATCCACCCTGAGCAGTTCTTAGGGTATGTCTTCAAGGAACCCTTCAGCTCAGGGAAGTAGAAAGAAAGGGAAAGGAGGCTCAGATCACACTGCCTAGAACCCTTCTTCCACTTATGTAGCTACACGCACACACTCACATCTGCATGCACACACACTCACATGCGTGCCGCCACCTTCCCTTTCCTTCTGCCCTGATTGTGCCTCTCTTCTAATTACCTGTGATGTTGAATATAGCCTTGGCCTCTGCCCTACTCAGCTCCTCAAACTAAAGGTGAAATTGAGGTCTAGAAGAATGGGATTTAAAGCTTCTTCCTTTCATCTTGCCTCATCCTAGATCTGAAGTACAAGTAGGCAGAAACTTTGATGAAGGAAAACCCCATCCAAGGAAGACTAGCTTTCAGGTGCCATATAAAGACAAAATAGGTTAGCACCAACAATGAATATACTGTATATGAAATTACTTCATGGCCACTAGGCATGAATCAAATAGGATAAAGGGTTTAGGCTTCTGGAATAGGCCAGGGGAAGGGGAAGTTGAGGAAAGAAGTGCAAGAGGGCCAAAAGGTGTGCATGTGTAATTATGGTCCCTTCCTCTTAGACCTTGCCCTCAGCTAGAATGCTTTAGCCCTATTACCTGTCTTCTCTCCCTGCTGCCAGCCCTGTCTTATCCCTGCTTAGGATTCTCCTCCCCTGACAACCCTCAAAGCCCCATGGAAACCCTTATTTTCCACCCCCACCCCCAAGTCTAAGAGTCAGATATCTCCCTCTGGGAAAAAGTTCCTGCCTCTGACCTACTAGAACCAATTAGTACAGTCAGTTCCAGGCCATCATGACATCTTGAGCCCGGAGTTGATGGCTATTAAAAGTCTTATCTCCTAATGCACATGGCTGGCTGGCTACTGTTATGTTATGAATTCCCTCCAGCAACTGGCTGGCCTGAAGTGATGGCTGGAGGCACCTCTGAAGAGGTTTTGCCTTTTCTATGTCTCTTGTCCTGGCCAAGCCTAGAAGAGGAATTGAGACAGGGAAGGTACAGTGAGAGCACTCATGGTTTGGGCTCCGGTTTGTTACACCAATGACATTTCAGCCTTCCTGCCTGTATCTCTGCCAATCTCTTTCTTGCCTTCAGGCCTCTGTGAATTGAACCAAAGGCTTTATACTTGGAGGGTTCACTTAGGGATATTCTGCCTGCTTGTGCTATTAAAATCCTAAGTGAAAATAGAAGAATCCCTAAAAGATAACTTGAGGTGTGGGGGCTAAAGATGTGTAACAACTTGACCCATTAATCAGGGACATTGAGGAGCATATGATACCCAGAGGAGACATGCACTTTACAAACCCTTTGCCTTCCCCCAAATTCACTCTCCACTTGGCTGGTTTCAAACAAACAAACAAAACCTTTCAATCTAAATAATAAAGTTGCTTGCTTTTTCATATTACTTTGTATTTTCCAAGTTACTTTTGTAGCTCTTACACTATCAACCTCACAATAATCCTTAGTTCCCAGCTCTTCTGACCCCATGGACTGTAGCCCACCAGGCTCCTCTATCCATGGGATTTCCCAGGCAAGAATACTGGAACGAGTTGCCATTTCCTTTTCCAGGGGGTCTTCCCGACCCAGGGATCGATTCCTTGTCTCCTACACTGCAGGCAGATTCTTTACTGCTGAGCCACCAGGGAAGCCCTCCTATATGAGACAAGTGGTATTATCCCTAGTTTATGGACGAGGAAACCAAAACAGAAAAATTGAGTGGGCACTGACCCATTAAATAGCAGAACCAAGTCTAGTGAGAACAATGGTCTCCTGAGTCAGTTCAATCCTAATTTGATTCTTTATCTTCTGTTTCCTCCATCATTCATTCAACAAATATTTAATGAGTGTCTTCTATACCCTAGGCGCTGAGGACACAATGGAGAGAAAACCAGACCTGGTACCAGCCCTCATGGAGTAAGTGTAGTAGGAAGACAAGAAACCATGAAAATCCACATCTTTGGTGTGCTATCACAGACAGACTCAACTGACTTCCCCCTGGTACTCACCTGTACCTACAGACCTAGCTTAACAAAACATACCCCATAATTCCAGACACTCCAGCATACAGCCATTCTCCCCCCTCCATAGTACCCTAGAGCTTCAGCAGTCCAACTCCAGGGGCCTCTCACCTGATGTCCAAATTGATTGCAAGGGAAGCCAAGAACCACCAGGCGCCTGGGGAAGCGGCACTGCAGCTCGTTGAGTTGGGTGAAGTCCCGGGTGGTTGTGCCTCAAAGCGAGGCCACATTCTCAATCAGCACTGCCCTGCCTCGGAATGTATTGAAATCTACCTTCTCCCCATCCAGGCTGATAGCACTGAGGTCGTAGAAGGACTTGGCAATGTAAGCCATGATGGATGTGCAGAGTGAGCGGCAGAGCCTTGTGAGCCCACTTAAGGGTCGATTAAAGGGGTGGGGAGGAAGGAGGAGCCAGGAAGGATCTCACAATGGGGCTTTGAACATCCCCAGGATGACTTAGCAAAAATAGTCACCTACCTGTAAGTGCTGTTTGAACAAGAAACTTGCTCCTCCTATTTACAGACTCTGAACAAAGCCACCTCCCTGCCCTACCCCTCTAGCAACCTGGGAAGGGCCAATGTGTTATCTCTCAGTAGACATCAATAATTCACTGCTTGCAGGAAACCAGAGCCCCAGAGGTCGGAGAGGAGGAAAAAAGGGAGGGAGGGAAGCAAGACTGACTCCTGTTTGCCCCAGCAAGTGGTTTTCACTTGGCACAGACATTTAGTGCGTGCCTGCTGAGTGCTGAGCTGTGAACTGTGCAATCGAGAGGCCAGGGTCTGCTGACATGACAAGGAAGGGAATTGGGTGCATGTCCCCTTGACTCAGACTACCATCGAAATATACATGTTACTGTTCACATTTGGCCATTACCTTCCACAAGGATAAAATCAAAGGGACCCTTGGGAGGATGGTGTGTGATTTTCTAAAAGAATGACTTTTGGTGCTTCAGCTAGCACCCAGTCTGAAGAGGTGAGGCTAGGTTTGTCTTGAAAAGTCTTTCAGTGAATGATGGTACTTGTCCCAGAGGGTACATCTGCCCTTGCACCTACTCTGGGCCATCTCCTCTAATACCCCTCACCCCGCTCCCAAAGGGTGAGGAGGATGCAGTCGATTGTGGCTGGGATAGCAGAGAAGAGTCATAGAGCAGGTGGGCAAACTCAGGGCGGGGTTTACCTTTTTTCAGACAAAAGCTCAGGTCCTGCAGACTTTCCAGAGGCGGTTGTGCTGGTCATTCTCCACAGAAGAAAGTGTGCATGGAGTCGAAGCTGCTGTGGTTCTAGACCTAGCTAAGCCACTCAGTTTTTCAACACATCTGGGGACCTGCTAAGGGCTCTCAGGGGAGCGGAGCCCCGGATGCCCACAGAAACTATAAAGGCCTAATACTTCACTTTATCCTTCCAAACGCCCACGGATACAACAAATCAGGGGTTTGTTTTGTTCTTATTTATTTTTTAATGCCTGGATTTTTCCATCAGTAAAGCTGGCAATTAGGCTTAACCTGGTTTGGGGATTTTAGAGTGAAAATTCAAAAACAGTGCAGTTGTTTACTAGAGAGTGTGTTCACAGGTATGTGTCCCTTGGGAACCGTCTCTAAGACCAAGAAGAAACCAGGCTGGGGAGCAGCTGGTCTTGAGAATCTGATTTGCTGGGAGGATGGAGCAACTCTCCAGGCAGCACCTGGCTTTTCTGTGTTTTGTAGCCTATTTGTGGCTGTTCTTGGCAACAGGGAAGCCCACGTATCTCCACGGGCTGCTCCCCACAAACAAGCCTCCATTACCTAAGTGGGGAGGGAAACTTTTGCCACTAGAAGAGGCGGCAGGAAACACAGAGAGAAGTATGTTCCCTGCTGAGGCTGGGTGGAATTCCTGGGAAAAACCAATAAACGTCCCCCTGAAGCCGCTGAGTCAGAACTTGGCCCTGACAGTGGGCTGAACTTTAACATGAACTTGCCAGATTCACCTGCGTGCCTGGCACTCCCCAAGTACTCTCAGGCTTCCAGAAGCCTCTTACTGACTGCCCTTCTGGGACCCTCTCCAGGAAGACCACGCACATCCTGAGATGAGAGATAGGGGTTCTCTCTTCCTTAGGTACACGCCATCTCTTTCCTTCAGGACACTTTGAGTCACCCGGGCTCTCACCTTACATGATTGAATAAAATTGATGAAGCTCTGCTAAGGTAGCTCTTTGTTTCCAACTTTCCCTCAAACTGGCCCACTTTTCGGAAGCTTGTAATTTTGGACATGCACTAACACAGCTTTCTGCAAGGACAGTTGTTGTTCTGGAAACTGCACTGGCTTAGTAGGCAGAAAGCCTTGGTCAGCAGCTCCCAACTCTGGCTGCAATTGAGAATTGCAGTTAGAGCTTTTCCTAACTAGAAATGCCAAGCTTTCCCCTCCAGAGATCTCCGTTCAGGTTGGTCCTTTTCAGCTTGACTCTGCCGCTGTACCTTGGGTCCCCTAGGCACCTGTTCCCTTTTCCATTGAACCTGGATAATCACCTTCCTTATCTCACAGAGAAGTGATTGTTCCAATGGAGGAGATAAAGGTTTATGAGTTCTCTGTAAATTGGAAAATACAGATTTAAAATTTTAGGCTACCATTGCCCTGCCTTGTTTTACTCCTTCCTTCTTGTTTTAGCTTTATCTTCATTCTCTGCTTCTTCCATCAACTCCAGCCCCCAGACCCCTAGACTCCAGACTGTCTCGTTCTCTGGGGGTATCCAAGCATAGTGAAGTGAAGTGAAAGTCGCTCAGTCGTGCCTGACTCTTTGTGACCCCATGGACTATAGAGTCCGTGGAATTCTCCAGGCCAGAATACTGGAGTGGGTAGCCTTTCCCTTCTCCAGGGGATTTTCCCAACCCAGGGATTGGACCCAGGTCTCCCACATTGCAGGCGGATTCTTTACCAGCTGAGCCACAAGGGAAGCCCAAGAATACTGGGGTGGGTAGCCTATTGCTTCTCCCAGGGGATCTTCCCGACCTAGGAACTGAACCAGGGTCTCCTGCATTGCAAGCAGATTCTTTACCAACTGAGCTATCAGGGAAGCCCATCCAAGCATAAGGCTAAGATGAACTTCTGAAAGATTACTTAATACTGCCTCATGCCTTTAGGAAGACCTGTTCCATTCCAAGAGATGAGAACCTTCTTGGCTGTTAGATATTCAGCATTCCCCCCACTCCCAGCCCACCTATGACAACTCAATCTTATTTCTGCAGTGTGTGTCCACAGCAGAGCAATGGCTGCTCTGCTTGGGCTCCCTGCAGGTGGCATTAGGAGAGGCACCAAGTGGATGACGTTTGCTGCCCGCAATGTCCTTCTACTGCTGTTGTTTAAGGGTTCTGGAGCCTCTTCTACCGGCACTGCCCCTTCCCCTGAACCACCAGGGTCCCATGGAGACCCACGCCTGGGGATTCACACAGGCAGTCACAACTGTGATTGGAAATATTCTTTATTTTGTAAACATCTGTGTTTAAAATAGATGAACCCTGCTCACAATTCCTCTACTGGACCCGAGACACAGCACACAAAATTTCACCTGTCACAGGGAGAAGGTGGGGCTCACGAGCAGGTGCCAGGGGTGGCGCTGAGTCTCAAGACAGCAAATGCAGATGTGGTCAGGAGTCCACAGGCAGGTGCGCCTGCTCAACAGTCTAAGGCCGGGGCCCAGGCCGCCTCCGGGATCAGAGTTCAGGGCTGAGAGGCTGACTCTGGTACCTGGTGAGCCTAGCTGCACCCTAAA
This sequence comes from Budorcas taxicolor, assembly GCF_023091745.1. Taxonomy (NCBI): domain Eukaryota; kingdom Metazoa; phylum Chordata; class Mammalia; order Artiodactyla; family Bovidae; genus Budorcas; species Budorcas taxicolor. The sequence continues at coordinate 75,280,753 of NC_068919.1, forward strand.
ATCCCAGCGCCCCTCCTGCCCCATACCTCTCCCCAGCAGTGGCCCCGTGGATGCAGCTTCTCAGGCCATAGAGTCTCAACCCCAAGGTTTCCCTTCCAGAACCCCTAGGGCACAGTAATAATACAGTCCCTTTCCTGAGGGGGTAGGAGAGGAAGGCAATGGTGCTCGGCCAGACCTTCAGGGAAGTGGCGACGCTGATCCACAGACTGGAGCCAATGGCCAGCATAAACTCCCCCTCCCTCAGGTCCCTGGTGGAGGGCACACCAAGGGCTGGCACTGTCAACCCCCAACCCCAGAGATGGTGCTGCCTATGTCTAGACGTTTGAGGAGTCAAGTCCTCAAGGAAGCATTCTCAGCTGTGGTCGCGACTTCATCCTAGAGAGTCAGCTCTTTACATTTCTCATCAGCCGATAATTATAATTACTCTGGCTTTCTTTTTCCTCCCATATAACCTGTTCCACATCCCTACATCCTGAGCTGCCCTCTCCTGATGTGGTATCTTAAGAGTCAGGAGGGAAGGTTTGGCAATTTCATCCCTCACTATTTTTTCCAGAGGAGTCAGTGGGGCTCTTAATCCTTCACACATGTGTCCTGGACTTTATTAACAACTGGTGAATGTGCAAGGCCTAGTTCTTTGTTTTTGCTCCAGCACCAGCCATGCCTCACAGCTTACGACTGATCCTCCTCCCGAGGCTTCTCCCATCTTGGGAAGGTGGGGAAGAACCCTCCTAGGGCTGCTAACTGACATGCTTTCCCTCTCAAAGGGCCTCCTGCAAACTACTCTGGACTGTATGGAGTTAAAGAAACTTCTTCCTGAAACAAAGGGCCCCGGAGGAGGGAATCGGCTTCCCCCTACCTGTCGCCACAGGGCAGTTGGCAAACCCATGAGCCTCTGATTCAGGAGCTCGAGGAACAAGATGAGCACTTGGTCCTGAAGGCTGAAGGGACAGCACCATGCATTCCCACCCAGGGCTCGCCTGCCTCCTGCCCACGCGCTCCCGCCCTTCTCCCACAGACTCTGGGTCTTGGGAGAACCTTAAGAGCCGAAGGCTGGGCTCAATGAAAGACCACCAGCCTGGTTCTGTCCCCTGTCACCTGCCAGGGGGTGTTGGGGAAATGCCCTTCTTACATAAGAAATGGAAGATGGGGACCCGGAATTCCTGCTGCTGCCCAATTCCCCTCTGGTTTGCAAACTGCTGTCCCAGCTCTTAACTTGCAGGAGCTGGCCCTTCTCTTCCAAACACTCCCCTTCCTGCAGTGTGTGGCTGACTCCGGGGTAGGGTAGGGGGGCTCTCCTCACCCCTGCAGTGCCCACAGGCCTTGATCCACATCTTGAAATTCAGGAGCCCAGGGGGTACGGGAGGTAGAGAATGGAGGTGACTTTTTATCCCTGCCACCCCGCATCATTTTTTTTCTTCTCTGAAGCACCTGTCTCCAAGCTCAGGTCCCCCAAGAGGCAGGTGGGCAGGCAGCCAAGCATGGGGTAAACTGGGGTGGGAGGAAGGAGAGCCCCAGATGTGGGGACCACCAGTTAGGGCTTTCCTTCCTCCCCTGCATTCCTCTCTGCCTGGGCACCCGGGAGGCAGGCCGGGTGGCACAAGAAGGGGCGGGTGGTGGCCGGGGGAGATGGGGGGCTGCAGGTGGGGCTTCTCCTGGGAGCAGAGAAGGGGGAGTGCGGCCCTGGGCCTGAGTGAGGAGGAAGGGGAAGGCGCTGCCCCAGCAGTGACACATGGGCGTGGGGAGGTGAGGGCTTCCATTCGAGTACAGCCGAGCAGAAGGGACAGACAGAGAAGTGGGAAGAAGCGAGAAACAGCGGAGAGGAGACCAGACGCACCGAGAGACAAGGAGCCTACAGTGGCCTTGATTCCAGACTCGGGCATCGCCTGGGAGCTCCGGGCAGTGAAGACGTGCTCGTCACACATCGGGGGGCTCACAGCAGGCCTGTGGCTGGGGACACAGGCTGGTAGGGCCCCCCCCGGGTGGAGGGCTGGGGGCGAGGCTGCTCCCCGGGGCCAGGCAGGGGAGGAGGAGCAGTGGCCAACATGCCGCAGGGTCACCCGAAGGAGAGGGGCAGCGGGGCAAGGCCCAGGCTCCCTTGTGCCCACAGGCCTCCTGCAGGGAGAGGGGGGTTGTGCGGGGGTGCTCCACGCAGGATGCTCAGCACCAGCAGGTTTTTGAAGAGTTTGCCGGGCCCTCGGGTTTGCCTTCATCCTCCTCCAGCTCCGCCAAGGCCAACTCGTGGTTAGCACATGTCCGCAGACCTTCCAGCTCCTTCCTGTGGGCTTGCAGCACCAGCTCCGTCAGGCGCGTGAAGGACTGGGAAAGCAAGGAGCACAGCTGGCCAGGCATCTCCCTCTCTTCCCCAGTGCCCCTGTGGCTGACCCCTGCCCCGCCCCCTGCCCAAGCAGGGCTCATCTGCTCTTGGCCCCTCGGCTGCTTACCACTCCATTGGACTCAGCCCAGGGATGCTCACCTCTTTAATGTTGAGGTTGGTGCAGGCACTTGTTTCGTAGAAGTCCATGCCATACTCTCTAGCCAGCTGCAAGAGAAGAACATTCCTGAAAGGGAGTCAGCAAGGGAAGGGAGGTGCCCCGCAGCGCCTGGCACATCCTCCTGCCAACGCACTCAGGGTCCTTGCTATGTCGTGACCATTTCTCAGGAGATAAGTAGATCACTTCTCGGATGAGACTGGGAGCTCCAAAGACACAGGCCAGCAGAGGTCAGGAGAAGGTGCTCCACCCATGCACCCCCACCCCACCCAGCTACACACAGGCACACATACACACCCAGCATGCACACATCATGTATCAGGAGACAGAGAGGCCCAAAATGTTGTGGCGAATCAATGAAAAACACGGGCTTGGTGGTCAAACAAACCCAGACTTGAAAACCAGTGCTGTCACTTAAGAGCTGGATGACAACTTACTGATTCCCTTTAAGCCTCCCAGCTTCATCATCTGCTCAAAGGGGATGAGTGTGTCTATCAGCCAAGGTTGTGGAAGGATTAAATGCATCTATCTCTAAGCACTTGCTTAGCACAGGGCCACACATACAGTACTCAACAAATACAATATTCTAGTAGGAGCTAGCTTCTACTTTCAAACTTTTCAATGACCATGTATTCTTTTTTATTAAATCCTAAACAACAATTTATATGCAGAGTACATCATGAGAAACGCTGGACTGGAAGAAGCACAAGCTGGAGAAATATCAATAACCTCAGATATGCAGATGATACCACCCTTATGGCAGAAAGTGAAGAGGAGCTAAAAAGCCTCTTGATGAAAGTGAAAGAGGAGAGTGAAAAAGTTGGCCTAAAGCTTAACATTCAGAAAACGAAGATCATGGCATCTGGTCCCATCACTTCATGGGAAATAGATGGGGAAACAGTGGAAACAGTGTCAGACTTTATTTTTCTGGGCTCCAAAATCACTGCAGATGGTGACTGCAGCCATGAAATTAAAAGACGCTTACTCCTTGGAAGAAAAGTTATGACCAACCTAGATAGTATATTCAAAAGCAGAGATTACTTTGCCGACTAAGGTCTGTCTAGTCAAGGCTATGGTTTTTCCTGTAGTCATGTATGGAGGTGAGAGTTGGACTGCGAAGAAGGCTGAGCGCCGAAGAATTGATGCTTTTGAACTGTGGTGTTGGAGAAGACTCTTGAGAGTCCCTTGGACTGCAAGAAGATCCAACCAGTCCATTCTGAAGGAGATCAAACTTGGGATTTCTTTGGAAGGAATGATGCTAAAGCTGAAGCTCCAGTACTTTGGCCACCTCATGCAAAGAGTTGACTCATTGGAAAAGACTCTGATGCTGGGAGGGATTGGGGGCAGGAGGAGAAGGGGACAACAGAGGATGAGATGGTTGGATGGCATCACTGACTCAATGGACGTGAGTCTGAGTGAACTCCGGGAATTGGTGATGGACAGGGAGGCCTGGCGTGCTGCGATTCATGGGGTCGCAAAGAGTCGGATACGACTGAGCGACTGAACTGAAACAATTTTATTTCAAGGGCTAATGGGTGCTATTGACTGAAGAGGGACAGAAAAACTCTTGAGACCCCTTAGAGTAATTGGGTGACTCTGGCCTCAGTGGCATCCATCATTCCTCCTGTTCTCCGGGAGCAGGGTCCCCCTGTTTACGCAGACGTTCTCTCAGCACCATCTGCCCGACCTCTCTGCCACTGTGGCTTCTCTGACTGTGGGCCTGTCATTCCTGCATTTTCCTTCCAACCTCTGTCCAGGTGTCAGGAGGACAGGGAGTGGGGATGGTGGTGAGATGAGATGACGGTGGGACAAAGCTGCTCCTGGAGCTGCTAGAGAAGCAGCAACCTAAAGCCCTTCTTCCTCGTTAACAGGATGGGCTCTCAGGCAGAGGTAATCCCACTCTGGGGGCCTTGGAGCTGAGACAGGGCTTTGTTTCAGGATAGACCCCAAGTCACTGTCCTCAAGGATGGCAACTCACCAAATGCCTTAGGCTGCTGTGGGAGGTGGGAGGGAGGGGTCCCTGACAGTGACAGAATCCTGGGCCGTCCTTCTTAGAATTGGCCCTGGAGGCCAGTGGAAAACCCAGGGATGGATTCGGCCAGCTCTCCCACTTACCTGCTGCCCTTGTTCTCTTCCCACCTGCCGTTTCTGCTCTTCATCGGCCTTGTTCCCTATAAGTATCTTCTGGACACCTTCTGGTGCGTACTAGGGCCAGAGGAAGGCAGAACCGCCAGTGAGTGCGGCCTTCCCCATCCCACCCCATCTCCCCACCATACAGCCTCCACAGGCGTGCATGCCAGCACCAAGGTTCAGAACCCCAGGGACAGAGTGGGCCAATGGGGTGCAGGCGCCAGGCTCCCCCAAGTACCGCGGCTGACCGCAGGGGTCCTAGAGAGATGTCGTGGGGACCGTTGAGGATAGAAGACGCTGGTGTTCCCTTGGGTTGGACAGCTGGAAACGATCCTGGACTTAAGTCCAACTTCTCACTCTACAGATGAGGAACTGGGGACTCAGAGCTCCAGGGGCATGCCCAAGGCTCCAGAGCTGTGGTGGCAGAGCCAAGACCAGAACCCCAATCTCCCAATTCCACCTGGTCCTGAGATTTCGGGTAGGAAGCTATGCACAGAGGAGGCTCTGTACTAGCTTGTTTCTGGGGAAGACACAGCCATGGAGGCCTGGCAGGGTACAGAGCATGAGGGCATGGCTGCTGGGGACTCACCCTGTGCCTTACCCACGGGGGCCACAGCCAGGGCTGCAGAGGAAGGGGAGAGTTCCTGGTAGTGTCTGCTCGCCAACTCTGACCACCTTAGCCCTTCCCGTGTGGGCCTCGCCATGCTCTCCCCTCCCAGTACCCTTCCCCACCCTTGCCACCCGCCCCCCCAACCACAGTGAGGCCGCGTGACCTACCTCGTCCACATCACTGACCCACTTCATGATGTGCTGGTAAGAGCGCTCGCTGCTAATGTCATAGACTAAAAATATTCCCTGAGAGAGAGGAGAGAGAGATGGGGGAGGCAGACACACACGGAGACAGTGCAGTCAAGGGGCCAGAAGCTGGTGGGGGGGGCACATTACATGCTGGGTCCCCGTGGCGGGGGGCACTTACATGCTGGGTCCCCGCGGGGAGGGGGGCACCTCACATGCTGGGTCCCCCTTCCCTGCTCAGCATAATGAAGATTCATAAGCACCCAGAAAAATTGCCTTCTCTCTCAGTGCCCCCAAGCCACTGCTTCCTAGATCACAGAGCTCTCTCAGGCAGGAAGGCACATGGGTCTTTGGCGGGGAGAGGAGGGTGGAAGTTGAGGGTAAGGACCTGCCTGTAGTTGAGTGCCCACAGAGGAGCTGATGAGTGAATAAATGATCAATAAGTGATGGAAAGACTGCCCTGAGCCCATCCTGCCCCACTCCCCAGGAGGCAATCCGAGGCCCACTTGGGGATCAGTGGCACAAACATCTCAAATGCCCAGAGCCAGGCGGTGGGTGGCAGCACTCCACCTCTAAACGCTGAGAACAGTGTCTCACCTGGGCCCGTCTATAGTACTGCTTTGTGATGGTCTGATACCTCTCCTGCCCTGCCGTGTCCCTGCAACAGAAAGGCAGCCGGTCAGAAAGGCAGGGACCGTGGGAGCTGGTGGGGAGGGGAGGAACAGGAGCTGGGAGACCCTGTGCCTTCGCAGGAGAAACTGGAGAGCTACGAGTGAAAAATCAGTGGCGTTTTGGTCCCCAGGTAGAGCCAAACGTGTCTGACTCTACATGAGAGAGGACTGGTCATAGGTGCTGACGGGGCTTGTGGGGCCTTGTCAACTATACCTGCACCGGCAGCCGCAACCATATGCGGGCCTTGGAGGACTGTCTCTAGGATCGGGCCACTGTGGCCAGACTGGTGGGACGGCTCCACCTCCAGTCCCTCCGGGACCTCTGAAGGCAACGCCCATACCGCTCTGAAATTGGAAGGGGGCTCCCAACGCTGGAAAGGCAGTGCTTCCAAGAGCACCAGGCTAGAGTCACAGCGGCCCCCTGTGGCTACTTGTGGGAACTGCACTGTGCTGTGGCAAGGAACTCTCACGCCAGGATGGGGAGTAAGCCCTCCCTCTTTCTAACCCTACCGCAGTGCAGTGCAGTGGGGGGCTTGGCCTCAACGGAGAAGCTTTATTCGAAGACAAACCCACAGTGCTTAGTTTGCCAATTCCTTCTAATTCTTGCTTTTTGGTGACTTGCAGTCAATCCCATAAATTTCTTAAGAAAGAGATGAGATGGACTTCCCCGGTGGTTCAGTGGTTAAGATTCTGTGCTTTCACTGCCAAGCGCCTGAGTTCAATCCCTCGAGGAACTAAGATGAGCGATTAAGGCTCATGGGAGCAGGAGATGGGCTCTGAGACTTCTGCATCTTTCCATCAAAGAGGTGGCCAGTTTCTCCAGATGAAGCCTTGGGGTTGTGCGCATGGCAGCTCAGGTGCAGCCCCGGGGCCTCTCCTCCCACCTAACTCACCAAATCTGTATCCGTACTTTGATGCCATCTACCTCTATGGTCTTCATCTTAAAGTCGACACCTGGGGAAAGGAAGCAAGCAAGGAAGTTAGCAAGGGTGCCTGCTGAGACCTGAAGTAAGGTCCAGGGTACTCATACCTGAAGGTTCTCCTTTGGGTTTAATTTGGCAGAAAGATGGCATGAGGGAAAGGCCTTCTTGAACCAAAAACAGAGCCTGGGCAGTGTCCAGGGCTTTGAATGGGGCTTCCCTTCCTATCTGAGCTTAGAGTTGCCAGGAGTAAAGGGGCTGGGACACACAGCAAGTCAGAATCCACTCCATCGCTGTCTTACGTCGCCCCAAAGCGTGTCTAACTCTAATCCCATGAGAGGTCTTCCTGTCTCTACTTCTGCACAGAACCACCTGTATTCATCCCTCCTGGAACTTTGCTCCCTAGGAACAAGTCTACCTCCTTTGCCTGGGTTGTTTCTCTCTCTGCCTTATGAGCAACTAGGAGGGGTTAACGGCACCGTCATGAATGTGGAAAAGGCAGAGATTGTGGCAAAAGAGGACTTTCGCCCCATGGTGGGTATCAAGCCTCCGGCACCTAGCAAAGGCCCACCAAGGAGATGGCCCAGTGCATGCGTTGTTGATTAGGCCTGGCCACAAGAGGCACTGCTGTTTACCAGAAGGAGCATGGGCTTGAACGTCAGGGCTGCACTTGAATCCTGACTCTGACCACATAATTCATAGCTAGGGCCCTGGGCATCTTGCTTCTCTGAGCCTCCATTTCCTCATCAGTAAAATGGGGACATTACCAGTCATTTCAGAGGGTCACTAAGGAGACCAAATGACATCCTGTGCCTGGCACCTGGTGGCCATTCACTCGGTCACAGCTATCACTGTACCAAGTACAGCCCTGGTGCACACCGGTGCTCCTGGGTGACTGCCAGTGACCATGTGAAGGGGTCGTGGCACAGCACGTCATCGGGGAGGGAGGTATAGACAGACAGGGTTCTCCCCTGCCTAGGGGCGTGAGGAGCTAAACTACCACGAGACATAGGGAATGTAAGGGGTCTGGCAAACCAGCCCCCGGAAGTATATCCGGGGATTTTTGCGACAGAAGTCAGCGCCACCAGCAGCACGCAAGCATCAATCTGGTGACAGCAGAGATGGGGTGCCTCTCCCCAGCCCTAATTGTGCGAGGTGCTGTGCCAGTGACTCAAGGGCTATGTCTAGTAAGGTGGCTAAGCTGCGGTCTTTGTGCACTCCCTGGAGACAAGTCGGGAAGGGGCACCATCAACCGGTGTTCAGGTGGGGAACAGGCTGAAGGCAGACTTCTGGACCACAGTCCCTGAGCTGCACAGCAGAGCCCCAAAGTGCTGAAATCCCCAGCGCCACCCCACCTCGGTATGAGTACTTCTCCGCTTATCCATCATGCCCCCAGCTTTCTACAAACACAGAGAGATTAAATTCAGCATCAAGAGCAAGCATCATTTAATTAAAAAGGAGGAGAAGACTCAGACCAGACAACCTGAACTAAATCAAGTTGGTCGGACATGAATCATTTTTCACCTGCCCAAGCTGATTCATATCTATTGAGCTGTACTTTTCCGAATGTGCGACATCTGGCAGCCATTCTTCCAAGGGTGCCCAGAAAGTAGAAAAGCAGAGAGAGAAGGAAGGAGAGGGGACCCCTGGCCTTGGTGGTGGGGGTGGGGGGGGGGGGCAGAAGCATGCTCACCCGCTCCCTAAACAAACATTTGTCAAGAATTTGTTTCTCCGCAACACGTGGTATGGAAAGGAATCAAGAAACCTTTCCTGTTACAGTGCCTTCTTCCTAGAAGAACAGGTAATGCTGTTCATTTTATAAAAAACCTGGCTCATCGTCATACCAGCTCAGTCCAAGGATGCCTTTCGCAAGTGGTCACATAGGTGGGGCTGGTGAGAGAGAGGGCTATTTCCTTTATTCCAGAAACTTCCACAGGAACTGTTTGCCCTGTGCAGTGCTAGGTAGACAGAGTGCCCAAGCAGACAGATGGCCCCTGCCTCTGCAGAGTTTATTGGCCAGGAGACAAAGGCCCAGGGAGGTGAGATAAGGCGTCCAGGTCGGCACAGCAAGTAGCCAGGGCCTGTCAGAGGGCAGGGCCCTTGCACTATCTCTCGGGCGGGGGGGTGGGGGGGGGGAAGGGGGGAACGAGAGGAGAGCTGTGTGTTACCCAGGCGGAGGGGTCTTACCTACGCTTTTCTGTTTCTCTCTGGAAAAAAATGGAAAAGTACTTGGCGAGGGGAGGAGCCCCCAGAGCCGGGAAGCTTCCCCCTGAGACTGAAGGCAGGTCTGAGGAGAAGCAGGGCTGACAAGACAGGGAGCTGCCCTGGGCTTGGCCGCCTCCTCTCTTCCCTCGCTTCTCAGCTGTGTGGCCAGGGAGCAAAACCGCGGAATTCTGGGGGCTCACTGCACCTCCACACACCCCACCATCTTGCAACCGAGGCCCTCCTGACCACCCATCAAACCTGTAACACCTCTGAGAAGTGGAAAAAAAAATCAGCTCTTCCCCTGCATGAGGGAAGAAAGTCTAAGCCTTCTGAGGGGTTTCCTCTCCCACCCACTCACCTTTTTAAACGGAAAGAGTAACAGCCCAGAGATCTTGCACTGGAAGCTGCTCCTCTACTCGGTTCCCCCACTCCCTGGGCCTTCCACCATGTCTACCTACAGTCAGCCCTGGGCCCTGGGCCCGTCCATGGCCCCTTTCTTGTCCCCGTGTGGCTGCTGGCTTTTTCCACCGCTGAGCTCTGCCGGGCAGAGTCAAAATGCTGGCCTTGTTCAGTCACCCAGGAAATCATGCCTTGCCACCCCAGCCAGCCCTCGCTGCTGCTCAGAAGCTGCTTATTTGAGGCGGCTCACCCACCACATTCCTCACGGCCACTGTCCTTCACGCAGAAGGGCTCAGCCCTGGCCCACCCTCTCCCCTCCCCTAGCGCTGAAAGCATCCAAGAGAACACCTTGGCCACTGTCTTACGGGCAAAGTGACTGCTACGCGATGCAGCTTTCTTCTGAGGCCCACGTCACTTTCTCAGGCCGTCCTGCCATCTCCACCTTCCCTGGGGGGACAGTCCTCCATTCCTTTCGAGTCTCACCTCTCAGCTGTCCTCAGCCCCCTCTGGCTGCACATCCCAAGTTTCACCTGTGTTGCATCTGCAGCCTTTCCTGGGAGAAGACAGATTCTTCATCCGCCTCCACCCCCGGAGTGTTCTCACTCTGGCTCCTCTAAGGCAGCGCTTCTCAGGCTTTAAAGTTCATGCAGATCACGTGGGGACCGTGTTGAAATGCAGATTCTGATTCAGTCGGGGCGTGAGATGCTTCACAAGCCTCGGGGTGAGGAAGATATCACTGGCCCATGGATCACACTCTCGACAGCAGGCGTCTCAGGACAGAGGTTCTCCAAGTGTGGTCCCCAAGCCCTCAGCCTCAGCCAGGGCTTGTTAGAAATGCCAGCTCCTCAGATCTCTAGCATCCAAAACTCTGGGTGGGGGTGGATAGGAATCTGTGGTTTAACAAGCTCTCCAGGTGATTCTAGTACACGCTGAATGAAGACTGAGGATTCCATCTGAAATAAGCTTTGCCTGTGAAGCATTTCCTTTGCCGCAAGGGAGGCAAAGGAATTCTCTGATTCTCAAGATCAGCTACTCTGCAGTTCAGCTTTAGAATCGCCCAAAGTGATTTTTTTTTTTTTAAACAAAATGACACTAGTGGGTAGCTTAAGATGTTATGGAAAAATCTGAATGAACTTTGTGGCCAACCCAATACTTTGGCTTTCCTAGACCTGATGAGTCAGAATTTGAAAGCAAGGGGCTGAAGTCTGTATTTTTAACAGGACTATGAGTGATTTTACTTTTTAAATTATGTATTTATTGGCTGTGTCGGGTCTTAGTTACAGCGTGTGGGCTCTTTCATCGGGGAATGCAGGCTTCTCTCTAGTTGAGGCATGCCAACTTAGTTGTTCTGTGGCGTGTGAGATCTTAGTTTCCCGAGCAGGGATCTAACCCGTGTCCCCTGCACTGGAAGGCAGATTCTTAAACATGGGCCACCAGGGAAGGCCCATGGGTGATTTTTAGATAGAGGAAAGTCTGAGGGTTCTAATTTAGTGGAAAAGCTATCCTTGGCACTGGAGTCAGAAAGACCTGGGTCTGAGTCCTGATTCTGGCTGTGTGACTTTGAGGAACTTTCAACTTCTTGGAGCCTCAGTTTGCTTGTCTGTAGCAGAGACATCACCTTGCCAACAAAGGTCCATATAGTCAAAGCTATGGTTTTTCCAGTAGTCATGTATGGATGTGAGAGTTGGACTGTAAAGAAGGCTGAGTGCTGAAGAATTGATGCTTTTGAACTGTGGTGCTGGAGAAGACTCTTGAGAATCCGTTGGACAGCAAGGAGATCAAACCAGTCAATCCTAAAGAAAACCAACACTGAATATTCACTGGAAGGACTGATGCTGAAGCTGAAACTCCAATACTTTTTGGCCACCTGATGCAAAGAGCCTACTCACTGGAAAGATCGAAGGCAGGAGGAGAAGGGGACGACAGAGGATGAGATGGTTGGATGGCATCACCGACTCAATGGACCTGAGTTTGAGCAAACTCCAGGAGATAGAGAAGGACAGGGAAGCCTGGCGCCCTGCAGTCCATGGGGTTGCAAAGAGTCAGACACAACTGAGCGACTGAACAACACCAACAAGAATGAGAATATCACTGGGCTCCTGAGGGTCGGTGTAGGATATAAATTAGATAATATATGTACACCTCCTAGTAGATAGAAGATAGTTCCCTTTGCTAAATAAAGGTTCCTGGGGAGGAGCCAGAAAAACAAACCCAGAACACCCTTGTCAGGAGAGACAGCGCAGTCTAGTCTTTCGCCACGCCTCTACCTTTGCTTGTCTGGCAGCATCAACATCACTGGGGAGCCTGTTAGAAACGCCAGTCTTCTGGGCCCCCCAGACCTACTACTCCTAAGGCACACTAATGCTTGAGAACCAGTTTCTAACCTATTTCCAGGCAGAACCACACGCATGGCTCAAGATACTGCTAAGCAGTACCTCCTGGCTGGAGGACCCAGAGCCCTTGGTTCTCATACCAGTCCGACAAAGGAGGCAGGGTGGGGATTATCACCACGGGGCACAGAGAACCCAAATGACCTGCTCCCCACATCCTACGGCCGAGCCAGAACTGCGAATCGGTCTCTTAAGACCTGCCCGGGGCACCTCTCCTGCCCAGCGGCTTCCCAACCCTCCGAGGCTGTGGAATCCCACTGCCTTTCTGTCTCGTCCCCGCCTTCCCCATACCTCTTCTGTATCACGAGGCGTCTAGCGGTGAGGCAGTGGGCACGCGTGGAGCACGCCCACCGTAACTATTTCCAAGGAACCTCTTGCTCCTCGAGAGTTCGTGATTCCATTTGAAGCCCAGAGGCACCACCCTGGACAGCGCCACCTCAGAGTTTCCTCAAGTGGGCTGACATCCCTTCCCGGGCACAGGGGACACTCGGGTGTGAAGGAACTAGCAGCTCCCTCCACACGGCGCAGGCAGAGGTTCTTGGAGACCGTGGGGTCCAGGGAGAAGAAAGTTAAGATGTGGTTGTCTCCCACCCACAGGTCCAAAGCATGACAAGCAGCTCATTGTCTCCTCCCGGGACCTCAGATCCATCAGTTGTGGTGTCTGCCACACCCAGCAATCCGTTCTGGGTGAAACTGCATAGCCTGAAGCCTCTGCTGGGGAAAGCAGGGCTGGCCGCAGCATGTTCTTTGTGGAGAAGCAGCTCCTGCCTGGGCCAGCATGGACGTCTAACTCCAAAGAGGGACATCAATGGGCTTGCCGGTGACCCACAGCATGACCTGGCCAACAGGGGCAGGGGAGCTGGCTTAGCCTACCAAAGCAGCGCCCTCCAGGTGGTGCAAAGGGGACCGGCCAGCTGGCAGCAAGAGGAGCAGGAGGCAGACAGATGTGCGGCGTGGGTCCCAGCACAGCCACCCATCCGTGCCAGGCTCCGGGTCTCAGCTGGTGAGTGTGCTTATAGCATAGACCCCTTTCCTTAGAGCACGTCTCAGAATGCCAGAAGAGCCTCAGCCTGTGCTTGCCCACGGCTCCCCTAGGCTGGTGGTCTCAGCTACAGGCCCGGGAACAGACGAGGTACCCTGCTCCTCACCTCCCCCCTTCTTCTCTTCCAGCCCCCACTAGATGCACAGTACCTATGAGGCAGGGGAGAAATTTTGTATTTGACAAAATTCTGTGTCTGTTTTCAAAATCTCCGCCTCCATCCCTGCTCGCTGCCAGGCATAAGAGTAGCAATTTCATTAGCGGCACCCCCCTGCCCCAGAGAGGAGGAGGAGGGATGGGTGCCCATGGCTCAAGAGCAGGGCGTGTGTCCTGCTGTCTGAACACCTCGCATCAACGACAAGAAAACGCCTCAGTGAAGCCACAGTGCCAGCTCCTGATGCACCTGTGATGGTGGTGCCCTCACCACCCTGGTGGCCTCTGGCTCCTCCCAGGTCCCTGGCTGTGGGGCTCTCTCCTTCAGCAGCAACCTGCAGTGCCTGCCAAGCCCCACCTGCGCCCTGGAGCGCAATCACAGCACTGCCGTCAGAGGACTGGAGGCTTGGAGCAGAGGGACCAGGTGGGGAACACGGCGCTGCCACTGGCCCCGCTCCTAAGACAAGCTTAGGAGCTTACTGCCAGCCCAGTCTAGCGGCGGAGGGCCTATGAAGACCAGGGAAATGAGGGGATAGGTACATCCAGGGGACCAGCACTCCTCGTCTCTGTCTGCCTCCAGAGAAAGCCCTGGAAAGCACAGGAGTGTGCAGCTCAAGAAACAGACGGGCAAGGTCATTAACAACACAACCGTGGGGCCAGAGTTTTGTTCCAATCCTGCCTTTACCACTAATTACCTCTGTGGTCTTGGGAAAGCTACTCAACTTCTCTTTGCCTCAGTTTCCCCACCTGTAAAATGGGGATGACATTCCCTATTGTCAGAGAATTTCTGTGAGGATCATGAGATAAACCCACAACAGAGCCTGGCACATTGAGTTTTATTAAATGTTAGTTGAGGAAACTATCAGTGTCCTATGAAGGGGATGCGATTAGGGTCCTGGCTTGGGGGATGGAAAGAGCCCTAGAAAGCTGGAAGGGGCTCGTGTTAGGACAAGGAAGGAGAGAGGTGCAAAGAGGGGAGTCAGCCACACTAAGCCACAGCATTTCAACAAAAACTGAAAATGCTGCCCGCCGTGGGAACCAGATGGCCCCCGGAGTCCGGCTACAACCTGAAATCTGGCAAAGTTAGCTGTGCCTGTTGGCGGGCCAGCACCTCATGGGTTAACATCAGGTGTCAGGTTGCCTGCCTGCCCGGTGCCACGGGCCTCAGGTGGAAACAGGGTTTTTCTGTGCCAAATGCTATCATTGTGATCAACCACAGCCCAGAGGCCCGGCAGCCTGGGGACCTGAGCCTTCTCCTTAGCAATGCAACGCCACCACAGGAACCACTTAATACACCTGAAACCCAAGGCAGACACCCAATCCCTGGAGCCATGGTGGCTCCAGTTACGAAGCTCAAGTCCTAGGAAGGCCCCCAGCCCCATTCCCTGCAGGAAACCAGTATGTGCTGGGTGCAAGGCACTCCTGGGGGACACGGCGGGAGGTCACCCTGAGAAACCCCAACGCTGTCTGGAGGAAAGGGCAGACCCTGTGGGGCTGTGGCTTTCTGACTTTGCCACCCAAACGAGGCACCAGAGTGATGCCCTTCCCTCAGCAAGAGAGCAAAGTGTAACACCATGTCCCCGCCAGCTGAGGGACAAGTAAGGGGAAGAACAAGGAGAGGGGAAAGATGAGGGACAGCTGAGAGACAAAGCTCGAGAGAAGATTCCAGACAGAGGCTCAGGCCACACAACTGGCCTCACACCGGTCAGGTGCAAGGCAGGGGAGAGTGTTCTCTGCTCCAAACCTGCCACTTGCTGCATCCTTCTTCCTCCCTCCCTTCTGTCTGGGGACTTCCAGCCTCCCTGTCCATGGGGCTGCATGCCACTGACTTCCCCTTATCCAGATCTGGGTTGACTGTCCCTCATGCTGGGGAAAAGGTGTCCACAGGCTCTCTGAGAAAGGGCATCAGGCAGCATTTGAACCATCACACTCTGGAGGGATGGGAAGCAGGGCCTCTGGCAGAGTCCTGATCCTCTAACTCCAAGGCCGTGATTCAACCTGAGGTCAAAGGCCCTGGTTCAGCTGTCCACGCACAAGGCAGACTGGTGATGTGAGAACAACATTCTCTCTCTCTTTTCTAAGACACAATCAGATGCAGTGCACGTGATGATAGGGGCAACAACTCTGAAGGCAACTATTTTCACAACAGATCTTGAGATTCTCTGGAGATGCAGGAACCCAAGGGCTGTTATCACGCAGAAGGGTTTCCCAGTCAAACATGAACTCCCATGATGCTGGGAGGAATGCATGCCCCAGTGCCTGAGCCCTGGGGGCTCCTACTCCAGAGTCCTGGAGGGTCACTTCAGC
Source organism: Budorcas taxicolor (assembly GCF_023091745.1). Classification (NCBI taxonomy): domain Eukaryota; kingdom Metazoa; phylum Chordata; class Mammalia; order Artiodactyla; family Bovidae; genus Budorcas; species Budorcas taxicolor. The sequence goes on from NC_068919.1 coordinate 75,296,251, forward strand.
AGCCTGGCTAAGCTGCTGGGCGTCGTCTGACACCAGCAGTGACCCTGAGCAACAGGCAATATTGACCTTGGTCTAAGACACTGACCTCTCATGTGTGCATTCACCAGGGAGGACCCCACTCACACAGGGATCACAGGAGCTGCCTTCTTGCTCCCTGCTACGTCTGAGCTTATCCTGTGGCATGTATCTGAGCAGAGAACTTACTGGAAACTGTTCACCGCTTACAGAACTCTCCCCACCTTCTCACAATCTCAAACACATGAGTACAGAGTGAGTTTCTTATTGTCTGTGAGTCCCCGCAGATTCCCTCTAGGGAAGTTCTCTAGGAAATGTGTACATTCATTCATTCATTCAAAACAAACTGTTATTGTTAGTTCATGTGCCAGGAACTAATAAGCCAGGGGACACAGCCTTGAATAACACAGAAATAACCTTGTCTTCAGTGGACTTCTATTACAGTGGGGAAGACAGATAATAAATAGGGAAACCAGTCATTCCAGAGTGTAAGAAGTGTTGATGCAAAAGCAGAATCATGGAGTAGAGGGTGAGGACACCCAGGTATGGCCTGCTTTAGACTGGCTGATCAGAGAAGACCTTTTAGAGCAGGTGACACCTGAGCTGAGGTCGGAATGACAGGAAGGCACCTGCCGGGAGAGGGTCTGAAGGGTCGGGGCCCCAGGCAGGGAAGGCGGCAAATATCCCTCAGGCTGGAACACATTTCACTGAAACTCACAGTTCCTCAGAAGAGGAAAAACACAGGAGCCACATCATTCTGTTCTGTGATAAAGAGGGAAAGCTCAGCAAGGGGGCTTCTGGGGACCCACCCTCATTACGCACATGTGTGCACACACCTTCATGTACACAGGAACTCATCTGGAGGCTCTAACTGAAGGACGCACTGAGAAACCCCTCAAATGCTGGCAAGGCCCACTTGGAGACTCCGCATGCCCACTTTATGATGAGATTTCTACCTCATGTGTGTAAGTGCCCCGTTCCTGTGCAGAGTGGGTGTTCAGGAAACATCGGCCCCCTTGCCCTCCCTACTGTTGCATGCATAGACCCCCCCCCGGGCCTCCGGGCCATGTGCTATGCACTCCAGCCAACCCCATCCTGACCCACTCTCACATGACCTGGGCTTGGCTCTGGCAGCTGACTGCCGAGTGGTCGGTGGGTACTGCTGAGGCAGCCAAGGTCTGCCAGGCTTCTGACCACCCACTCCTCCACCCTCTGCCAAGCCTTTTCCCGGGTGGGCCTGTCAATGTGGCCCAGAGGCAGAAGGCAAAGCGGGGGAAGAAACAAGGGCCTGGAGCCTCAGGAGCAAACATCTCAGAGGGGACAGGGCCTCTAGACATGTCTGCCCACACACACAGCCCACAAAGCAAACTCCAGCAAGGGTCTAGTTGACAAAACTATGACCAGCCACTGCCAGCTGGGCCAGCTGGACAGAAGAGTAGCAGCCCCAAGTTGTGAGGTGTTTTCTACACACCCTTCCTCCACCACTATCCTTTTGGAAACCCTGCTCAGTTCAGAGGCCTCACTCAAATGTCACTTCTTCTGTGAAGCCATCACCAACCAACAAAGGGGGAATATATCACTCCTCTGTGATTCCAAAGCATTCTGATATTGCTTTTGCATGATATTCTGGTTGTCTGTTTGGATGTCTGACTCCTCAACAGCACTGTGAGTCCCAGAGGGCAGCACAGCATCTTTTTCACTCTATATTCTCACGGCCTGGCAGAAGGCAGATACTCAGTATACATGTGTGTGTGTGCTAGTTGTGACCCCATAGACCATAGCCCTCCAGGCTCCTCTGTCCTTGGAATTCTTCAGACAAGACTCCTGGAGTGGGTTGCCATTCCCTGCCCCAGGAGATCTTCCTGACCTGGGTCTCCTGTGTTGCAGGCAGATTCTTTACCATCTGAGCCACCAGGGATGTCCACTCAGTATATATTATTCAACAAAATTGAATAAATGAAAGAAAAAAAAAGAATGCATAGGTGAGTGAGGGAATAAATGAGTGATGAATGAAGTCATTACGTTCTAGGAGAAAAGATGAGTAGAGAGAAAATTTTAATCAGAGAAGAGGGATCAGGGAATGACCCCTATTTTATAGCCAACTGTTGGCCCTCTCTATGGAACGGGGGCTCCAGTCACCGAGTTCTCCATAAATATGTTCTCAGAAAAGTAACATGAGGGCAATACTCAGATCTCAACTTCAGAGGTGCCCCCAGCCAGACTCCTCAATCATGGCCCCTGACAGTCCCCAGACTCAGCCAACAGCGGAGGCACAACTGGCCCTCCAGCCCGGAGCACTCAGAGCAGGTGAGGGAGGCACTGTCTCCCCCTTGGCTCACAGGCGACAGGGTCTGCTTGGCGCCTTTGGAGGGCCTTCTGGGGTGAGCAAGGACACGCCCAGTGCAGTTTGGAGCAAGTGGAGGAGAGGCGATGGTTCACGTTGGGTTCACCTGCATGTAAGACATGAGTCATCACTTCTCTAGGGCCTCAGTTTTCCTAGTAATAAAATAGGGCCGATGATTCATTCTTTCCTCCTCAGTGGGAGGAATTGAGTGTCCAGGAAGCTCTGTGATCCGCTTGACAAAGCACATTGCCCAGGGCACAACAGCCAAGGAGAGGTCAGGGGCCTATGCAGAAAACTGGCAGTTTTACAGGGAAACAGGCACAAATATTAGATTACAGCAGAAGGCACGCTGAGAAGAGCTGGCAATCAGGGTGGAAGGGTAATGGCCAAATATTGATTTGGACGTTATGAAGCTCATCACCCAGCTGTCTGGGAAGCAGGCAGGAGGAGAGGGGAGGAAGAAGGCGGCACCAGGGTGCTCGAAGCCGTGGGTGAATCTGCAGAGCTGTGCAGGTGGTACAGGAGCATAGAGCAGCCGAAAGCAGGGTTTCGAGCTGTGCTTGGGGATCACGTCCTCGGGGGAGGGGGTGTGTGCAGCAGGGCCAGGGAGCCGTGCAACACGTGGCTGAGGTCGGAGCCTTAAGGCAGGGCCACCCTGTCCCCTCAGGTCACCTCTTGCCCCACTCCTCCACCTCTGCATGTCCTCGCAAACTCACTCTTCCTTCTCAGCCCCTGGCTCTGCCAGGGCAAGGGGGAAACCAGCACCAAAACTGCACTAAAACCCAGAGCCTACTCATGTGCCCCCCAGTTCCTGTGTTGCTCACTGGTGTCTCCCCAGCTCCTCGCCTGGCTCCTGGCTTGGAGTGGCGGGTGCTCCACCGATAGTGCCTGAATGACTGAATGCATGAGTGATGGACAGAAGGGCCTCAGAGCACGTATTGTTCATCTCCAACGTTCTTGTGAACTAGGAATAACCACAATAACACAATGAGGACAGCTGCCATTTTTTCTGAGAGCTCTGCCAAGTGCTTTGTATCTGTTGGCCCCTGTAATCTTCACAACGAGCATTAAGGCAGATTCTGTTACTATCTTCAATATACAGATGTGGAAATTAACGACAGAGACGTTAACTGTCTGTAAGGCCATGGCAAACCTCAGGCATGTGCTCTTTTTGTTCAACTCAGCTTCTTACCTCCCCTTCTTCAGGGTCTGGGGGAGCTGGGGGGCACAGAGACCCTCCTGATCCTCCCACAGTTCACAAAGCATGTATACACAGCGCCTTGTGGTCTGGGGGCCCAGAGACCTCGGGACTGTGGTGCCCAAGCATCAGCCCCCGTGTTTGTTAGGCCACTCGACAGCAGGCTCAGATCTCTCCCCGCTGGTCCTTCCCCAGCCCACTTTCCCTTCTTCAGTTAGCCACAAGCCCTTGCCCCAGGCAGGGAGAGAATAGAACTTCCTGAGAAAGATGATATGGCATCAGCAAACCCAGCTGAGGAACCAGGCCCGAAGCCACAGCCATTCAACCAGTCAAACCGGAAAATCATAGGCCAAAGCCTCCTATGAGCCCAGAAGGTGGCCTTTAAGACAAAACAGTCTCAAGACCAGGTGACAGGTCTTCCAAGGAAGAAGGGAAAACCAAGGACTGGAGGGAGAATGCCAACTCATGGGCCATCCCGACAGCTTCCATGCCTGGCTGACATGTGACCGCTGTGCAGAAACGAAGTCAAAGGTCACTGCACGGAGATGTCCATTGGGACGGGACATTGTCTCCCTGCTGGGCAGGCAGTGCCAGCTACATGAGGCCTCTCGGAAGGGGCTAGGTCAATGGATTTGAACTACTCTCCACTTCTGGAGGGACACAAGAACAGGTGACTGTGAGGGGCTCCAGAACAGGTGTTGGGGCCACAGGATGGGGAGGGGGGGAAGAGAGAGAAGGGATGAGCTGAGAGGGTCTGACATGCCCAGATACTACCACTGGTCTCCCTTGACTGGTCTCCCAGCCAACATTCTAAATGCCATTTTCTCCCTTCTTCCTGTCATCCCCCTGCTCAGAAACCCTTGACACCATCACGAAGGGGCTCAGCCAGCTCCTCAGCCAGGCCCACGGTACCCCCTACCCTCCTTCCCTCACCAGTGGGATGTTTATGGAGAGCGTGCCTGGCCCTGTAGTAGGACGATGCAAACAACGAGGAATGAGGTTTGGTCTGACCCTCAAGGCACCTGAACTACAGTTTGGCAGACAGAGAGATAAACAGAGGAATGTTCTCACTCCTTCCCTCTCTTCGGTTCCAGCCAGACTGCCCAGAGTTCCGCAAACACCCACTGAGCTCCCACCTCTGTCATCTCCGCTCCTGCCACTCCGTCTGCTCCTTCCCTTGCAGGAGGAACTGAGAGGCAGCCCACACTGCAAGGCCTCGCTCCAGCCTCCCCTCCTCCCTGAGCCTTCCTGCCACTTCGCATCCACCGGGCCGCCTCTCCTTCTGTGGTCTCCTCCATCGAACACTTCGGGGAGCATCAGCACTTGTGCACGGGCCCCTCACCATTCACGGGCTGCCTCAGGCAGGTCTTCCAGGGTTATTCAGCTGCTGGTACTGAGCGTGATACCTTCATTACTAGTAATGATAAGGATCATCATCCCTCCCTTACACTTGAAGAATGCTTCACCACGTGCTCTCAGACAGACTCTCTCCCTGTGACCAAGGCTCTTTCTTGGCCTGTGTTGCTTTCCCAGCTGGATCACAGGCTTCTGTGGGCAGGCAAATGTGGATTGCAATCTAACACACCTGGCACTGTACTTCATGGTGAATGCTTAATGAATTAGTTTAACAGGTGAAGAAATAGTAGGGAACATCATGGCACTGACTGCCCTCCTCTGCGTGGGCCCCCTTCCAGGTCAGCAGAGCTGCGTGGGAAAGAAATGCCAGCTCAGGGCCACCTACCCACCTACGAAAGAGGAGTGGCGGTAGGCCTCCTCATCACCCCCTGCAGGTTCTTCTCTGGAATGTCACATGCTCTTACAGTAAGTGACCTCAACAGTGAATCACAAATCGACATGGTCCAAGAATCTGAACTCCGTCTTGGCAGTAACTGGAAAATTGCCCCATTTTCCCTATTCACAGAAGCAGCCCTGGGAAAGGTGCCGAGATCAATGTCCAAGATGGTAAGAGAATGTGTCTTAGACAAGGAGCAGCTCGGGAGAGGTGACTCCAGGTTTTATTCATCTGAGAATCTTCAGGTCGCAGTGCTGAGCCTAGTTACAGAACACAGTTTTTTGTGGGGGGTGGGGTGGGGGGAATGGATAAACTAATGAATAGGGCTTGGTAGTACCCATCCTTGTGGCTCCTTGATTTGTCTCTTGGCTGCCCCTCCCATCTCCCTGAGGACCTTTCTGCATCACAAAAGCGAATGCTTTTCTTGACCATCCAACTTCTCCCCTAGGTTCTTAGTTACAGCTGAAAAATATGACCAAGACAACGCAAATCACAAATGTTACAGAAAGCTTTAAACAGGAAAGCATTCAAGAAACCCAGTGGGGCAGATTTTAAAAGGCTGGTGTGAAGAAAGGCAGGTTTCTTCCTCTTCCATAGAATCCAAACTCCTATACAGTCCTCTGCATCCTAGGGAAAGGCAGGCCCAGCTGTGAGTACAGAGAGAGTCCTCACCTGCTGCAACCTGTCCTCACTTCCCATCTGGTTCCTCAGCCATTCCCAGGCATTTCCCCAACATCTCCTCTTCCCTGAGCCTGCCCCAGAGGCCTGTAGCCCTCCCTTGGCCTCCAGACCCTCCCCATTCCTAAGATGTCTCTCATTCAAACAGCAGCCCAGCCCAAGCTCCTGGACATCCAAGGAGCTAGGCTAACAGCTCCCCTGAGGAAGATGAATGCGCCTGTCCCCTGACCCTGAGTCCCTTGAAGACAGTGAAGCAAAGAGAGAATGAGGTCCTAGGAGCTCCATGATGATGACGACAGGAGTAATGACCAGCCTTTTCCAGGTTCTGTGTCTGACTCTAAGTGCTTTTACAGACATCACCTCATCTAATCTTTACAACACCTGGACAGGCAGGAGTGTGTTATCCTCCCCATTCTACAGGTGAGACGCTTAGGTGATATTCAGGGACGCCCTGCCCCAAAGTGAGGTTCCCAGGTTTGTCTGACAACAAAGACTGCCTCTAAACCACGGGGCTCTGCTCCTCCTGGCTCTACCTGCCTCCTCTCCTCTCTTGGCAAGAAGTGGGTGTGGGAAGGGAGGGTGGAAGTCTCAAGTGGAAGCCGAGTGTGGGGCCCTTCCTGACGGGAGAAGGGCCTGGTCAGTGCTGAGGCCACTCGAGGGCGTCATCAGAGAACCTGCTAGACATGGGTGAAACGCCCTCAACTCAGGCGTCTCAGAGGAGGCGCCCACTCAAGGCGAAAGACGGCTCAGAGGGGCGGCCACCCATTCCCTCCCAGAATGAGTGATTCCATAACAGTCCTGTCCAGCAAATGCCACAGGCCTTGTCCCCTCTAAGCACCGGCTCGGGCACTGCCGGAGCAGAGATGTATTCTGAGTCCCGCCTGCCTTCTGAGCCCCTTGCCTCGCAAGTAACCCTCCTGGCCCTCATCCCCCTCAGCCTCCTTCAAAACAAACGCCTCCGCTGACGTTTTTCTGGAGCTGGCTAGCCATGCCCCATTCCGCGCACTGGCTCGCCCTTACCTATGCCCTCCTCCAGGTGTGTCCCACCTTGTGGCTTACCTTCACAGCTGCGCCCTGTCAATTCAATCCCTTTGGCCCCTCCCTTCCTCCTCTCTTCTCCGCTTTGGCTCCACACTGGGTCGCCCCTGAACTGAGGGGTACCCAGTGGCTCGGCTCCCCCTACTCTGAACCCCCTCACCCTGAGCACAAGCTTTCCTTCCCCTCCCCCTCTGCACCTGGGGGTGAGGGGTGTCATATCGGTGGCTATGATTCTCCACTGCCCCAGCTTGGAGTACCCAGGCCTAGGCCACCCCGTTTTCTCGGCTTCTGCGGGGAGGCGCCCCAGCCTGAGGCCCGAGCGCCTACCCTAGTCACCGACAGCAGTAGGCGGCCTGTTATCTCCAGGAACCCAGGCTTAAATCCCCAGCCGGCGGTCCCGCACCCTGGGGTTCATCCCCGCGCCCTTGCCTCTGGAGCCTCCGCCTCTAGCCGGAGCGGCGGACCCTTGCTCCCGGGATGGAGAAGCGGCACGGCCGCCCGGACAGGTGGAGGCGGCGGCGGCGGGGAGGGTGGGGCGCCCCCCGGCCATCGCCCCTTACCGATGGTGGAGATGTGCGAGGAGTGGAACTCGTTGTCGGTGAAGCGGCACAGCAGGCAGGTCTTGCCCACCCCAGAGTCCCCGATCAGGAGCAGCCGGAACAGCACATCGTACTGTTTCGCCATGGCTGGGCCGGAGAGGGCCGGGGGCTGCGGGCGGCGGGCTCAGCCCTGCTCCGCCGGGGCCATCGCGGCGCGCGCTCGCCCGGCCGAGAAGGGCGCCGGCGGCGAGACGGGAGCTGGGCTGGCACCGCCGCCTGGCCGCCGCTAGCTCGGTGCTGGGAAGCGTGTGCGGCGGGAGCGCGGTGGGAGGAGAGAGCCGGCCCCCGCCCGCCCCTTCCCCCGCGCCGCCGCCGCCGCCCGGGGAAGAGGCGGGGAGCGCGCGCCGGGGAGCCGACCCCTCGGCGGGGGCGAGGGCGAGGCCGGTGCGCGCTCCCCGTCCCCAGGGTGTGCTGCCCCGGCCGGGGCCCGACCCCCTCCCGCCTGCTTTGGGCGGGGATCCGAGACGCAGGGGTCAGGGGGTTGGGGAACGGTTTTGTTTTCCTGTAGACCTTCCGAGGGCCCTGGGATGCTGGGATGAGCTATCCAGCCCACCTCCACCAAACTCCTCGCTTGTCCCCCAATCCCATCCCGAACCTGGCCCTGATAGCTCCGCCCTAGCCGAGCGCCCGCCCCCCGCCCGGGGAGAGGGCCCGAGAGGGACAGTGGTTGGTCCTCACCTGGGCTCACCCCGGGTCGGAAGGCCTCGGTCTGGGTCTGGATTAAAGCGCGCGTTTTCGCTTAGAAGTCGCGGCCTCCAGAAACCCTGGAGAGTATTGCTAGAATTCTCCCTCTCTGCCATCTGGCTTCTCCATAACCTTGCATGACTGTGTCCTCCCTTCAACCTCCCCCTCCCCCACTAACCCCAGGGGAAATGTCTGCTGACCTTCACCAGGCTGAAAAGACAGCGGATCGTAAAAACACTTCCAAATGCACAATCCTTCGGAAGTGTTGTGCGGGCAAGTCTGTTTTGAGTCTAAGCTGCTTAGGGTCGGTGCTCAGGATGCCAATGTATTATTTCAACCCACTAAGTATTTCTGCTGGTGCACACCAATGGCTCCAAAGAATGAATGGACCTCTGTTCAAGACCCAATTTACTACCACTGAATGTGTTAGCACCAGAGAGAGGCAAATAAATGCTCTCTGGAGTCTAGAAAATGGCCTATTCCTGAGAATAAGTACAAAGGGAGAACACGTCTAGCCCATTAGATCTTTAAAAAGTGATGACAAATTGGGTGTGTTTGACTGTTTTCAGGCCGAGTATTGGATGTGAAAATGTTTTTCAGTAGTAGGTCAAGAAAAGCAGTAAGTCCGTTTACTTGGCTTGAAGAGCTATACTGCAGGCAAAGGGTATACATTTATAATAAAGAGGGAAAAAATCCTGAACTGACAGTTACTTAGATGGCATTAAAAGCCAAGGAAACCTATTTTGCGGAATCCTCTAAGATGTCCAGGTGTGATTCTCTTCACTGGCGTTACATTGGGTTTCAAATACATGCTGTGGGCTCTGGAGTTGGGCTCACTTGGGTTCCAGTCCTAGCTCTTCCCCTCACCAGCTCTGCAGTCTTGAGCATGTTATTGAACCCCAGTACTCAGTAAATGCTGAGGGATGGAAATCACCCTTCTTTGATTTCCCTGTGCATATGTGTGTGTTTTTGTTAGTCACTCAATCTTATGTGACTCTTTGCGATCCCATGGACTGTATCCCGCCAGGCTCCTCTGTCCAGGGGATTCTCCAGGCAAGAATACTGGAGTGGGTTGTCATTCCCTTTTCCAGGGGATCTTCCTGACCCAGGGATCAAACCCGCGTCTACCCCATTGCAGTCAGATTCTTGACCGTCTGAGCCACCACGTAGGTGGTAAGCATATCCCACAGATGGTCAGGGATGTTTTCAAGGCACTCCCATTGTCCTGTCGTGATTTTCATCCATACCACCATACATGGCCGGTGGAGGGGGGAAGGTTCAGCTCAGCCTGGCCCCCTCTGGGCACTGCAGCTGCCCTCCCATCGATGGATGGGCACTGTAATGGTCAGTACTTCCACAGGCCTCCTTACTGGGACGTTAGTGGCTCTCTGCTTGCTTCTGTTAAGGGAACGGGAAGGAAAATGAAACCTGAGGTAAGTTCCTTGTCCAAGAAGAAACTTCGCTTTGAAGGAAATGGCTTTGCATAGGTTAAGACAGGCAAGGGAGTGCGGCTTCTTAAACAAATCCAGGGAAATGAATGCCCAGGCTCATAAAAAAAATAGAAGAGATTTCATCATACTAGGCTGACCTCAAATTCGGTAGCTTACATTTCTTTTTTAAAAAAGCAGAATCAATAGTGGAATAGTCTAGAAGCCTAAACTAGCTCACCTATTTTCAGAGCTGTCAGAGAGAGATCACTATTGTGTGTGTGTGTGTACACATGGGCATGTGCCCTTGTGCACACACTCTGAGGTGGAAGAGCTGAGATTTGGGGACAATGTTAGCAAAAGTACCACAAAACTGGTCAAGACAACAAAGCTTGCTTTAACCGCGGTCTTTGTAAAGAAAATACTTAATTCTCCCCTTGCTGCAGTCACTCAGTGGGACATTTTGACATCCTCTCCAGGGGAAGTCAGTTTGGACTGGGGCGGTCTTTAGTAGAGCTGGGCGACATCCGAGGAATGGTTGCTGGATATCTCTCCTGCCAAATGCTTCCGAGAATCATTCTCTCAAGTACATTGAACTGATTCTTTTACCAGGGAGACAAGTGCCTTCCGCGCTCCCCACCACCTCCACCCTAGCCACATTGAGCGTGCTCTGTGTTTAAACAGCCAGCAAGGGCACCGCTGTGGGATCTGTTGTAACAGTGGCTGAATTAACTGGAGAAATGAGCCAACAGGCAGCCCGCTGCTGAGACTCAACACAGGTGGACTGTGGGACTCCAGGTTAGCAAAATCCCATGCCTCTTCCAGACTCACATTCGGTTTCCCAACTCTGGGTGAACGTAAGTACTGTGCTCACCTAGCAGAAGGATTTCTGCCTTATCTCAGGATCAGAGGAAACAGACAGACCCCATACCCCCTGATTGTCTCAGTACCGTTTTCTATTCAAATCCTTTTCCTTCTCTGTCTCTGAGAAATAGAAAAAGGAAGAGACTGAAATGACAAGGGAAAAGGGGACAGGGCAAGCTAAGCTGTCAGAGACAAGTGCATATACACCTGAAGCCCCTCTGAGGTTGCCTTGTAGATGGCAGGGGAGGAGGGGCTCTGTGACACTTGGGTAGGGAAGGTAAAATTTTGTGACATTCAACAGATGTAGGAAGAGTTGATCCTGTAGCCATAAGCTGTGTGCTCACTTGTTCAGTCATGTCTGACTCTTAGGCAAGAATACTGGAGAGGGTTGCCATTTCCTGCTCCAGAGGATCTTCCCGACCCAAGGATTGAACCCATGTCTCTGTGTCTCCTGCACTGGCAGGAGGATTCTTTACTACAGCACCACCCAGGGAGCTCGTAGTCATAAACTGCTGTGCTCAGTTGCTCAGTCGTGTCCGACTCCTTTTGACCCCGTGGACTGTAGCCCACCAGGCTCCTCTGTCATGGGGATTCTCCAGGCAAGATTACTGGAGTGGGTTGTCATGCCCTTCTCTAGGGAATCTTCCTGACCCAGGAATTGAACTGGGTTTCCTGCATTGCAGGCAGATTCTTTACCAGCTGAGCTACCAGTCATAAATTAACAAGCTTCCAAAAGGCTGTTTGGAAGGAGTGGTAATATTAATACACATTTGAAAGAAGTCACAATGTTCATCCAGAAACTCATTTTAAATCTATTTTACCATTATCTAGTGGAGTAAAACATGAAGATCTCTTTGTTAATTGAGATTTTTAACTTTCTAAGGAGGGCCTAGAAAGTTAAAAAAAATCTCAATTTTAACAGCCTAGGGAGGGCTGCCCCAGGCATCGACCGACTGCTTGCAGAGAGGGGAAGAGAGGGTGAGTGGAAGGTGGTAAAGGGCCAGACCTGGATGTGGTGGATGTTGATTTTGCCCATGTTCTATTGGCCAGAACTCAATCAGAAGGCTCTGCCTGCATGCATTTGGGGACTGCTGGGCTGTCACTTCGCAGGTGCAATGCCCGCTGTGGAAGGGAAGCAGGGCTTTAGTGAATAGCCAGCATTTCTGTCACATAAAAAGAAGGCTGGGGTGGCTCCCAACCCCGCCTGTGTATCAGCATCACGTGTGGAGCTTTAAAAATGCACGTGTCTGGGACCCAGCCCCAGAGATTCTGATTGGGTAGGTCTGCACGGATGCCCAGGAATATCTGTATTTTTAAAGGCACAGATGGTGTTGAAGGTCTCTTGTTAACTCTGGAGCGTATGTGTCTGGCATTGCCTCTCAACAGTTTTTAAAACCATTTCTCCGATTTCTCAATGTGAACAATGCTAATTGGCTTCCATTCTGTATGTGCTGGTAAAGTAGTTTTCACCATAATAAATCCCAAGTAGGACTAAAAGTCGATACTTTTGTACAGGCTTTCAGTAGTAGAGTCTATGTAATGATTAGTAATATATAATGGTGTTAATTTTGCCTCAATATTTGACACAATGGTGCAGGTATGTATGATTGATGATATACTGATTTCTGAGAAGCTCACAGTTGTTCTCAATGCCACAAAATCATTGTTCAGAAAGCTATTCTTTTTGGAGTGATTTGAAAAACTTCTTTCCCCTCAGTGGTCCCCTTCCAAAATTTCAGAGAGTAGTAGGTGCAAGCATCTGCTGGGGTAGTCTTGTTGCTGCAGATGGAAAATCTAGGATGGAGCAGAGACCAGGGAGAGGTTAGAAGGAACTAGGGGGAGGAGGGCTGACATGGAAAGGTGAATGTAATCATCATCACTGAAGAGAGCAAGTGGCAGCGTGCTGTAAATAGAATAATCCTCTCTTCCCATCCTCTCTTCCTTGTTTTATTGAAATATAATTGGCATGTAACAGTATATTAGTTTTAGGTGCACAGCAAACCAATTAAATATTTGTATATGTTGTACATATGCATGTGTGCTAAGTAGCTTCGGTCGTGTGCAACTCTTTGTGGCCCTATGGACTATAGCCTGCCAGGTTCCTCTGTCCATGGGATTCTCGACCCAAGGATTGAACCCATGTCTCTTGTGTCTCCTGCATCGGCAGGTGTATTCTTTACCATGCTGCTACCAAGGAAGCTCGTAGTCATAAACTGCTGTGCTTAGTTGCTTAGCCATGTCCAACTCTTTGCAACCTCATGGACTGTTGCCCATGGACAGGCTTCTCTGTCCATGGGGATTCTCCAGGCAAGAATACTGGAGTGGGCTGCCATGCCCTCCTCCAGCAGATCTTCCCAACCCAGGAACTGAACCTGGGTCTCCCACACGGCAGGCAGATTCTTTACTGAGTCACCAGGGAAGCCATATGTTGTATGTGCTACAGGAAATAAGAATAAAAACTAGAATTTCACAATTTCCACATTCTAATGTAACTATTTAAAATATTTACCAGAGAATATTTACTCTATTGAAAATATAACTAAACACTTATGTTATATATTAAAAGGCCATCTTCATAGGTTAGAATGAATTATTCCTTTCCTATTTTATTTCACTGAATTCTGTGTGTGTTATGTCCTATTTTATGTCTATATCTATACATTTTATGTTTCTATTTTGTATGTTTATATTTATTTATATTTATACAGGTTCTGTATTTATAGTTAGTGAGCTCTTGAAGGATAAGACTAGTATAATATTATGTTCATTGTCATCATTTTTTACAGTACGTTACACAAATAAGCACGCAAATGTTTATTACAATGACTGGAAATCATTCGAGTCATTGAACTTACTCAGTGCCTATTATGTTCTAGAGAGTAAGCAATGAACAATATAAAAATCCCTGTCCTGAGAGCTTACAGCTTAGTGGGAGGAAGACAAACAGTAAACAAATGCATAAAGTATGGAGTTTGTCAGCTGGTGATATGTGCTCTGGGGAAAAAGAACATAGGAGAGTGGGACAGAGTATTAAAATCTGAGTAAAGAGCAGAAGTGAGAGGGCAGAGCAGGCCAGGTCTACATCTGGGGGTGGAGCGTTGTGTGGGAGGCGGGAGCAAGCACCACCCTCGGAGGCTGGCCCCGGGGTGTACGCAGAACAGCAGGAGGCCAGTGTGGTGGACAGAGTGAGCAGGCAAGTGCAGGAAAAGGCCAAGTTGTGGGGCCTTCTAGGCTAGGATAAGAACCTCGAGGCTGCCTCTGAGATAATCAGATGTCTTCAGATGAAGGGGTCATTTGCTTTCACTGAAGAAGTTCAGTCTGGCTTTTGAGTTTGTATTAAACTGTTGGAGGACAAGAGTGGAAACAGGGAACACAGTTAAGAGATGAGAGTAAGAATCCAAGTGGCAGATGGTGGTGGCTCGGCCCAGGACCTCAGCTGTGGGATTTCTTAAGCAGGGGTTAAATTCTGGATGTATTTTCACTAAGAGTTGTGGGGAATGAGAGGAAGAGAGGCATCAAGGATGGCTCCAAGAGATTTGTAGGAAAGTGGGAGGATGGAGTTACTTACGGTAATTGAGGGGAGAAGGCTGAGGGCACGGGTTTGGAAGAGAAACCAGCAGCTCTGTTGTGAACACGTTTACCTTGCTAAGATGTACGTTAGATATCTAAGTGGAAATGCAAATAGGATGTTAGATACAAACGCGAGTTCAGGAGAGAAATCCAGGTTGGAGATATAAATGAGGGTGTTTCCGATCTACTGGCAGTATTTGCAACACTGAACCTGACTGAGCTCATAGGTGAGTGTAGACAGAAAACTCCAAGGGACTTCAAAGTTACAGCGTGAGGGAGATGAGGAAATAGAAAAGGCTGGTGCTAGACATTGCAAGAAGGTATCTCAAAGAGAATGGAATGATCAACCCCGTCACATGCTGCTAGGAGGTCAGGATGAAAGCTGAGATTGGCCCTTGGATTTAGCAATTAAAAGTTTAATGGGGACTTGACAAGAGCCGGTGGGGAAGCCAGATCGCAATGGGTTCAGGAGACAGTAGGAGGAGAGGAACTGGAGCCACTGGTAGAGAGGGAAGGAGGAATGGGGAGGTAGCTGAAGGACGAGTGGAATCAAGAGGCTTAAAAGTGTCTTTTTCCCACCCCGTGAATGGAGAAGTAGCCTGTTTGTGGGTGATGGCTATGATCAAGTACAGGAACAATTAGATGTCTTAGGAGAGGTAAGGGAGGATGGGCATGAGGGGAGAGGGAGGGTTTGGCCCTAGGTAAGAGCTGGGTAACCCTTTCATCTGAGGAGGGCCAGGGACAGGGAAGGCAGAATAGGAGACTGCAGATGCTGGTAGAGAAGTCATTGTGGGGGAGAAAATTAATTACCTAGCAGGATAATAGATGAGTTCTTTCCAAAATATGTATGACAACATAGATTTGCAAGATATTAAAAGAAACAATTCATGCTGACATATGGGCTTCTGTGAGTAATGCAGTGAGAGCAGTTTTAAAGCTTTCTCTGGAAGCTACTCTAGGAGAAGGCAACGGCACCCCATTCCAGTACTCTTGCCTGGAAAATCCCATGGACAGAGGAGGCTGGTAGGCTGCAGTCCATGGGGTCACTGTGAGTCGGATACGACTGAGTGGCTTTACTTTCACTCTTCACTTTCATGCATTGGAGAAGGAAATGGCAACCCACTCCAGTGTTCTTCCCTGGAGAATCCCAGGGACAGGGGAGCCTGGTGGGCTGCCATCTATGGGGTCGCACAGAGTCGGACACAGACTGAAGCGACTTAGCAGCAGCAGCAGCAGCAGCTGGAATCTACTCTAGGGGCAGAAGCGCCCTCTAGTGGTTCATCCGGACCATTAATCTTTTTTCTTATTGCTCAAGATAGAAATATTAATACAAAATAGCACTATCCACATCTTATTTTTTAAAGAAACAATTACAATTCAGTTTAATTTAGAAGAATGTCATACATTTGAGTTAAATAAACCCAAACCATCTGTAGTCCAAGCTGGAGGGGCTATTATCATTGCTAAGACTTTCTCCTATAAATATATCATTTTCTGCCATACTGCCAATATTTATGTACATTGTGCTTCTTGAACAAACCATTTTTATTAAACTCAGAGGAAAGATGACTTGTAGGCCATCACTGATCCAAGGCTGAAAAGTCTTCTCAATCCCATGTAGAGTATAAACTCCTTGTATTTTCCATTCCTTGTTTCACTTGATTTTGTTGCCACTGGGTTCCCTCTGCCTAGGACTGTCCTCCCACCCTCATCATTTGCTCATGATCTTCCAGACTACCTTCAGTCTCCCCTGCCATATAGTCTCACCCTATCCTGTGCTTTTTTCTCCCTCATGCCATTTCCCCCAACTGCAATAATAGTCAGTTCTGTAAGATTGTTTAATGTCTGTTTCTTCTGGTAAATCTTGAGACCCATAAGGGCTGAGCACGTGTGTGGCTTATTCACCACTGTCTCCTCAGCACTTAGTTCACTGAGCAGCACATCAAGACACTATCCTGCAGGAGGCTCTTGCTTCCTCCCTATTAACCTGGTTCAGATCCCACTGTGGAGGAGACTGCATTCAGAAATAGATTTCTATTTCTTGAATACAATTTGCAATTGCTTTAGGTGCACTTGCAACAGATGTTATAATTTGTTACAGAATTGTTCCAGTTACTCTTTCAGTAGCTCAATTTAAATTTTTAGGTAGCAAAACAACTCTTTACAAAGATGGTGGAGTTCTTAGATTTGACCCAGACCTTAACAGATCATTTTTTCCAAAACAGAAACAAAAGGCAATAAGATGCCAATCCAGAGGAAAGAATAGAGACCGTGTCATGTCATACAGCTATATCCATGACTCTAACTCACACAGACCTACTTATTCCCAGATTTAGAATTATTCTGGAACCTCCAGGACTTCACTCAACAACAGCACTTCTAAAATGGACATGGTGATAGTGTTTACCTACCTTGGGCCTCTGGACCATTCCGGCCTCATCTTTAGACACTGAGAACAGGGGGATGGCTGGTTGTGAAATATCATACCACGGTTTCCTGGGTCCTAGACATGTGACTTGGAATTGAGTGGGAACAGAGTAAAATCCTCTGAGCTGGAAATGGATCTTGTGTCCAGGTTTATCTGGAAAGTCTGTTACCATCTTGTCATCTCAAACCCCCAAGCCCCCACCCCTACTCTAAATAATTTAACCTCTTGGTATTATAATTTTGGAGTAGTCTTTTTGTTGTGGGTCCCTGAAAGAGGGTCTCTTCTATCGCTTGCCCAAAGGTAGCAGAGTTTTCCTAAAATCACTACTTGAACATTTAATGGAGACGTATATGATGATTAACCCCACTTAAGAGGAATTTTATTCGGAACACCTTCAGATTAAATATCAGATTGAATACAAACACACGTGAGCATATTTATTGCATGTTCTCTCAAACTTGCTGTTCCTTTCTCTTGTGAGGTTCTTCTTGATGTTGTTCACGTGGATGGCTCCTTGTCATCTCTCAAGTCTCATTCTCCATGTCACTTACCTGGAGAGGCTTGGCCAGACCAGCCAGTCTAATTAGTCCCCTCCTCCTTTATTTTCACAGATCCTGTTGTTTTCCTTCATACAATTTATCACAAGTCTTCATGTATTTATTGTGTTCATTCACTTAATTCTGTCAATTCTACCAGATTGTAGGATTCCCACGGGCAAGGACCTTATTTGCTTCGCTCACTTTTGTATTCCTGGCACCTCGCACGGGTGCCCTGACATAAGTAGGTACTTCATTTAAAACTGCTAAATGAATGAGTGAATATTTCTTGGTTGTTTCACTTATACTTGTTCCTTCTACTGCGTTTTCGTTTCTGCTACTGCACTGTAACCCCAATGAGATAGGAGAAAATTATAGTGCCCCTTTCCTCCATCACTAAGTGCGGAGATGGCGATGCCTTTGTGGAGAAGCTACTTGCTGGCTTCTCCTGGGCGGCTGTCATGTTCCCAAAGGTGAACAATAATTCTATTCGTAATAGCATGATTGAGACAGGAGAGCTGTCAGAAATGCTTTAAGAGTTACACTCATTGGGCTCTTGGGCACTCGCAACTGCAAACTACTGACATAACAATTAAGTGAGAATGAGCAGAATGTTGAAAAGAGGGGTGTGTGTGAAATGAAATTCGGACGTACACATTCTTCCCTGCCGCTAGGAAACTGAGCCTCTTGCAGCAAACCCTCTGTCCAGTTGGGGGCGGCAGCATCCCACTCCCTGAAGATGTGTAGGTGGCAGGAGCAATTCGCGTTCAGAATCTTTTGACTCTACCCGCTCACCGTAGCGCCTTAGCCCGCTCGAGTTTCAATGCGCGTTGTGGCTTGCCGAAGCTGAGCCCTATACACCGCCTGCTGCTTTCCGGATCATGGCTTCTCCGAGTTCCTTCACCTATTGTTGCCCTCCATCTTCCTCCCCTGTCTGGTCAGAGCCGCTGTACAGTCTGAGGCCAGAGCACGCGCGGGAGCGGTTGCAGGACGACTCGGTGGAAACAGTCACGTCCATAGAACAGGTGAGGTGGCTTGACTGGGCGAGGCGCCCGCGCGCGGGCTTCTGGGAGCGGGAGTCCGGTCTTCAGGGCTGCTGGGGCGCGGAACTCACCTGGGAACTACAGCTCCCAGGGTGCACCGCGGCGCTTCCCCTTTGGGAAGCTCCGGGCGCCCAGGCTTGGGCTGGGGGAGTGGAGGTTTTTTGGCCCAGGTTGGGGAGGGGTCGATGTCAAAGCTGGAGCGAGAGAACAGTACCTAAGCCTTGGGGAGCAGAGAGGATTTTGTTCCGTACCTGGAGGACTGAAGCAGCCCAAGCGGATTTACAGCCCACTCCTTTCTGCCTGACATTGGGAGGTTCTCTGATGGAGAGTTCACTTTCTACAGCCTGATTGTAGTTGTGGGACAAAGAAGGGGAAGAGAATTGGCCAGACTGTGGTCATGCCGTTCTGTTGTAGGAAGGGGGAACCTTTGTAGGGCATGATAGTGGGCTTTTGCCTAACACTCGGAAATGAATTGTCTAAGGAGATACGTGTGCTGACAGAGCAAGAGATTTTACTGAGAAAGGGGTGCCTGGGTGGAGAGCAGCAGGGTAAAGGAACCCAGGGGAACTGGTCTGCCACGTGTGGCTCACAGTTTCAGGTTTTATGGTATTGGGATTAATTACTAGGTTGTCTCTGGCCAATCATGTTGCTTGGTTCATAGCCTAACTCAGGGTCCTTTTTTGGCATGCATCTCTCAGCCAAGATGGATTCCAGGGAGAAAGACTCTGGGAGGTTGGTCTTCTCTATCGTTGAGCCCCTCCTGAATTCTCCTGGTTAGTTTTTGTCTGAAGCACCACGTTGCTTATGGGGACCTCTTGTTGGCCAAGTTGGGTGATTTTGGTCAACACTTACCTAACTCCCCTGAGACACTTCATACTCAACATACTTATTGGGAATTGGGGCAGAGGTTTCTTTCTTCTGTACTTTCTGTTGGCAGTGGGCACCTTCTTATCTGCTGCTGCTGCTGCTAAGTCGCTTCAGTCGTGTCCAACTCTGTGTGACCCCATAGACAGCAGCCCACCAGGCTCCCCCATCCCTGGGATTCTCCAGGCAGGAACACTGGAGTGGGTTGCCATTTCCTTCTAGAGTAGAAATCTCTCTCCACCTGATCTAAATCTAGGCATTCTGTGTCTAAAACTGACTTCCACCCTTATAGTAACAATTTGGCCTGAAACTGTTGGACTCTGTCAGAGATAAACCTTGTAAGCAGATGAAACAGAGAGGGGCTAAACAGGAGGCCTAATAGGATGTTCATTGCGGGGCTTGGGGGAGAGGGGGGGAGAAAGGCAACATTTGGGGTGAGGGCTGCAGAGTGTGTGACTTTCTTCTGATTGGTAGGTGGTGAGGTATGGTGCTCCAGGAATCTTGGGCTCAGCCTGAAGTTACCATCCTCCACTTGGGGGGTGGGCTGGGGTGTGTGTGTGTGTGTGTCTGTGTCTGTGTCTGTGTGTGTGTGTCTAATTGTGTGTGTGTCTAATTGTGTGTGTGTCTAATTGTGTGTGTGTGTGTCTTTGTGTGTGTCTGTGTCTGTGTGTGTATGTGTCTGTGTGTGTTGTGAGGGAGGGGGGGCAGTTTGTCATTAGAACTCAAAGATACAGTAATGCATGCTTCTGGAGTAGGAACCAAGACTCTGCCCCAAGGCTGTCCCACCACTTGGCTGTTCCTCCCCTGTTTTTGCATCCTTTCCCTTCCCTGATTAGCAGCTGTTTGAATCTGCCCTTTGGAACTCAGTGAAGGTCAAGGAGGCTGAATGAAACCTATAACCTACAGACAGGAAACAGAGAAAGGATTTGTACTCTGTGGGAGCCCCACAGATTCCTGCTCAGTGTCAGTCCCTTCTTTGATACTTCTCAGTCTTTCAGGGAATGGGACAACAATAGCAGTGGCAAATTCCTGTTGAAATGGGGCCTAGTCTTGTCTCAGTTTAGGGACTAGACACTGAATTGGAAATGTTTCTGAGTTCCAGGTACTGGATCTGAGTCCCTTATTATTAAGATCTCAATCCTTTGTTCCACCATTTTGGTGTAACAGACTTAATTAGAAGTAATTAGAGGAGTGAAACCTGGAATAGGCAAAATAAATCTCATTCCCTGAGGTATTTAGAAGAATAAGCTTGAAAGCCTTTCTGAACCTCGCACCTTTGGGAGACTTGAAACCAGTTGTCTAATTGCACCTAAGTAAGTTTTAACTTCTGATGTAGCATTGACGTAACAGGAGCTATTGGCCACTACACATATATTTCTTCTTTTTGTTAATATCTGATGTAAAGCACTTTCATTTTTTAGTTACAAGAGGATACCTTGAAACCATATTGTTGCAGCTACCAGTCACCAGCGGACATTGTTTTGAGAAATGCCAGTGACATCCCATGGCTGACACAGCTCAGAAAACTCAAGTTCTCAGCAGTACTTCGCCTTGTCTGAAATCACGTCCATAATGCCTCCTAATATTAATAACCTTAAGTGTCTCAACCACAGCGACTCCATTTTGACTTTCAGTTTCATTTTTCTCCTTAATTGGCCAAAGCAGGTGTCTCTCATAGAAATTTTAGTGTTATCTAGGTATGAGATGATGTAAGAATTTGGGCTCATAAAATCTCTTGAAACTATAACCATCTGAAGGCTTGTTCTGTCAGTTTTTCCAGCGCACAGAGCACCTCATCCTTGATCTCCACACTGAACTCCTTTCGGGAATGTGTTGAAGGTCAGTGGCCACAGTGCCCAGTGATCTCATTGTTGCAGAGGCAGATGGCAAGTGCCAATTTTCAGTTGGCAGGGCCCCTTCCGGGTCATAAATTTGACCATAGTTTGGGGGGCATTTCATGACCATTTTGTCCCACAGTGCTTGGACTGCTCATTTCCAGGTCTGGTGAAGGTTTCACTGATGGACTAGGCCCTATTAACAGCGGCCAAAAGTCTCTAGACCACCTTAGTCTCTTATGGTCCAGGAAAATATTCCTTCCTGTTGCTCCTTCCTATATCTAAAGTTATGCTTTTATAATCATTGATCTCACGTGGAACTATGTATCATTGTATCAGAGGCTCAGCCACATATTTGGAAATGCAAGAAACAACAGTTTTGTAAAACAGGCAATATAGAAAAAAATAGTACAGCTAGCAGAATTAGTAAGGTCACAAATTAAAATTTAAGTCAAGAACTTCTATTAGGTGCAGCCCAGTATATCCCAGGTCATCTGATTTAATCTGCTTTGTATCAGTCTTTATCTTCAAGGGAAATTATATATTGGCATTGTCCATAAAGCACCCAGCCCGATTTCCTAGTATTACTAGTCTGGTTATCCCTAGTGGTTTTGTGGTGTGTTGTGTGCATGCTCAGTCATGTCCAACTCTTTGCAACCCTATGGACTATAGCCCGCCGGGCTCCTCTGTCTATGAAATTTTCCAAGCAAGAATACTGGAGTGGGTTGCCATTTCCTATTCCAGGGCATCTTCCTGACCCAGGGATCGAACCCACGTCTCCCTTGTTTCCTTCACTGGCAGGCAGATTTTTTACCACTGCACCACCTCGGAAACCTTTAATTGTTACCAAAATAAGGGAGCCTTTACATTTAAATGACCATATGCTAACCTTCTGGTTGCAGATCATGGAACATCTTATCATCATCCAAAGATAGATTACTGAGTTAAGCTTCAGAAACAAAGTGTGTCTTTTTAATAATTCAATTAAACTTTGCAGCAATGTAACATAACAGCAAGGAATTATCTGATAAGTGAATCTTAGTGAATATAGGCCTCAATAAACAGAATTTAGTATCTAGTGAAACATTTTTTTCTCTAAAATCACCCTCATTTTTATCAAATATGCTGCTGCTGCTGCTAAGTCGCTTCAGTCATGTCCGACTCTGTGTGACCCCATTGACGGCAGCCCACCAGGCTCCCCCATCCCTGGGATTCTCCAGGCAAGAACACTGGAGTGGATTGCCAGTTCCTTCTCCAATGCATGAAAGTGAAAAGTGAAAGTGAAGTCGCTCAGTCGTGTCCAACTCTTAGCGACCCCATGGACTGCAGCCCACCAGGCTCCTCCATCCATGGGATTTTCCAGGCAAGAGTACTGGAGTGGGGTGCCATTGCCTTCTCCGTTTATCAAATATAGCCAAATCAAAATTAATTTGTCCTCAAATTAAATCTGATTCATTGATAAAAGTCCTCCTGAGGCCAGGAAGGCCACACTGAGGGCTTTTGTCACAGATTTTGCCTTGTAGATTTAAGTGAATTCCTCCCTTTTTGAGGTTCACAGAATACCTTGAGATTCCTGCACCTGTTAGGAGGTGGCCTTCCTAATTTATCTGATGAAGTTGCTAGGAACCTAAGAGTTTCCAGTCTCCAGAGAGCTCAGGTAGAGAGAAAAGAGAAAATTTTAATTCTGCTTATAAAGGTATAATTTACGAATTTGCTGTAAGTCATAATTAGTTTGAAGGGGTTTCTTATTTTTTAATTAATTTTTTTGATTGTGGTAGGTCTTATTTGCTGTGGCTTGTGGTCCCTAGAGCACAGGCTCAGTAGTTGTGGCACGTGGGCTTTAGTTGCCCAAGGCATGTAGAATCCTCTCGGACAAGGGACGGAACCTGTGTCCCCTGCATTGGCAGGCGGATTCTTATCCACTGTACCACCAGGGAAGTCTGAGAGTGTTTCTTCATATCTGGAAAACACAGATTAAAAACTAATAATGTTTCAGACAGAAACCATAAAAATTATAACCACGTTAATTAGTTTACTCAAACCTATGTAACTAATCCTTTTTGTTAACTTTTTATGAAGCCGTCAGATTTTTTTATTAGGATTTTTTTCTCTTACCCAGTTCCCCTGTATAATCTGAGATTTATCAGAGTACAGTAACTGTCTATAAATGAGAGAAAGACTTAAGAAGTCATGGTTAAACATTTGATCACAATGTAATTGATGAGAGAAACTTAGTTACTGCTGTGATACACATTTTAAAATAACAGCTTAAATTATAACATGATATCAGGACGTTGTGCTAAGTCACTTCAGTCATGTCTGACTCTTTTTGACCACATGGACTGCAGCCCGCCAGACTCTTCTGCCCATGGGGTTTTCCAGGCAAGAATGCTGGAGTAGGTTGCCATGCCCTCTTCTAGGGGATCTTCCATACCCAGGGATTGAACGCATATCTCTTACAGTGACAGGCGGGTTCTTTACCACTAGCACCACCTGGGAAGCCCGATATCAGGATATACCCAAATTTAAAAAAATTACACAATTTTTAGAATGTCTATATTAATAATATTTATACATACAGTATATTCTAAGTAGGTTTATCACTCATGTGATAATGCTGTCTGTGTAATCTATCAAATACTACTAGTTAAATATTTCTCTCCAAGATGCCTCAGAGACCCTCTAAAATGTCCCAAAGTTAACTGGAGGTCAAAAGAACTTTTAATCAAAATTTGGTATGTGGGAAGTTTGTCAAAAATTTCAAAACACTTGGTCAAGTAGGAGCATAGGTCACTGGGAGATAACACTTATTCCCTAACCAAAGTTGCAAGAGATCAACAGCAAATGCAGGCTGCTTAAAGGCACAGAAACTCACACAACCTGTCATCGAAACAGCATTCAAAGGAAACTTTGTTTTCTTAATAGAGAGTGAAAAGCAAATCGAGTCTTGCACCAGCTTGCCTTTAACAACAAAATTCAGTTAACTTCAGTCTAAACGTAGCCAATCCTGACCACCCTCAGGATGGTCTGTATCTCCCATGTTAGTCTGTTCCCCATGGTCTTCTCCGTACAGAAACAACCAGCTCTAAGACAGACTCACTTTTTTTTCCCCTGCTGCTGCTGCTGCTAAGTCGCTTCAGTCATGTTCGACTCTGTGCGACCCCATAGACAGCAGCCCACCAGGCTCCCCTGTCCCTGGGATTCTCCAGGCAAGAACACTGGAGTGGGTTGCCATTTCCTTCTCCAATGCATGGAAGTGAAAAGTGAAAGTGAAGTCGCTCAGTCGTGTCCGACCTTTGGTGACCCCATGGACTACAGCCTACCAGGCTTCTCCATCCATGGGATTTTCCAGGCAAAAGTACTAGAGTGGGGTGCCATTGCCTTCTCTGTCTTTTCCCCTAATAAAATGCAATTCCATTTCTCATACCTTGTTCCCTGAAAACACACATCCTATTTTCCTACTATATACTGAAATTCTTCCCTAATTACGTGTTTAAATTATAGAGTCCTCAACTCTTAAAAACCTTAATTTCTAGTGAAAACTGAGAAAGTAACCAATTATGATGTCTTCTAAATTAATATTCTGTAGATTGGTGAACATAAATGCCTGTGATAGTTTCTAAAAACATTTGCTTTTAAAAAATATCTATTTAAAAATTTATGTATTTATTATTTATTTGATTTCTATCAAACCTAGGTACAATAAGGGCATTATACTTTAATAACTCTAAAGACTTGTCTGTG
Source organism: Budorcas taxicolor (assembly GCF_023091745.1). Lineage (NCBI taxonomy): Eukaryota > Metazoa > Chordata > Mammalia > Artiodactyla > Bovidae > Budorcas > Budorcas taxicolor. The sequence goes on from NC_068919.1 coordinate 75,320,910, forward strand.
TTAATTAAATCAACAAACAAGGTTTAATACCAGATACTAATTTAATACTGAATATTTCCCAGTTCTTGTAAACCTGAAATTAATTCTAACCAGTAATTTTCTGTATTTTTGAGCACTTACATAAGCACTTAATTTTGTTTAAGCCAATTAAGTAGAGCTCATCGACAAATTAATTTTGATAACACCATTTGGTAATTTGGATGGTATTTGATAATACCATCGAAAGGTAAGGACATATATATAATGTACACTGATATTTAGACAGATACAACCAGAGAACTCATAGATTCATTTTTTAAACGTAATCATGAATCAGGTATTACAACATAAAATTCAGTAGCTTCTTTCCTCTTTTTTTTTCCCCCCTAAGTCTCAAGAATTAGTGATCATCTAGATAAGATAAATAATCCTGAGAGCCATGGTCTCGAGGTACAGGGTGAGAAGAACAAGTTCTCCTAGAAGAATTTGTTCCCGCAAAGTCAAAATTCTGAAAAGATGTTTCATCAAGCTTTCTTTTTCTAACCATATATACAAAAATAACCAGTTCTGGAATTTTTTAAGAGTTTCACCTAAACCAGTTTCTCTGGAGCCTGAAGAATATTGTGGCTACACAGGACTATAATAAAGTATCATCTTAATCTCTTAATAAAATATCATCGTCTTCGTAGGCTCATAGGTAAAATCCTTCTAGTCAGACAGCATTCATCTGCAGTGGACAGAACCAGACTTTCCCATGTCACAGAGCAGAATGGCCATCATAAATCACAACCCAGGACACAGAGTAGAACACACACATAGGCCCAGTTTTGTAATCAGACACTTCCTTCATCACAAGATCGCAATCTCTCAGAAAACCTCCTACAGAGACACAAAACTTCAGATCTCAGAAAACCTCCTACAGAGTCACAGAGCCTCAGTACTGACAAACAGTAAATGGAAATATCTTAGGTTGCCAAAGATTTCAAAGGGAGGAAAGGAGGACAGATTGAAAGAAGAGGGGAAGAAGGTGGCACAAAAAGGGGTGGTCTTATGGACGTCTCCTGACACCTACAGATGCCCAGGCATTATAGGAATTTTTCCTGGGCTTATAGGAAGGAAGGATGGGAACTTGGCCCTACCAGAAACCAGATAAAATCATTGGCGTTCTTTGCCCACCAGAGGTGATCAGCCTCCGTCCCTCAGCTCAGGCTGAGGCTCTCCAATCAGACTTCTGTGTCCAGTACCAGGACAGAAGAAAGGAGGGTAGGATAGAAGGGATTGAAAAGAGAAAAGAGAGGGAAGGGAAAAAAGGTCAACAAAGTTTCTTGTTTGTTACCTGGTCGGGGCATTCTGGCCAGTCATCTGCATCAAGGGGAGGCCGGGGACAAAAGGGCTCTGGTAGCAGCTGCTGGGTCTGGTTTGTGGGTGAGTGAGCTGGTCCCTGAGTTCCCCAAATGGTCAGGCTGTCAGTCGTAGCAAAGGGGTCCCACCAGAGTTGCCTGTTGTTACAGGAAGGGGGACCCCTTCCAGGGCCTGAGAGTGGACTCTTGTCTAACACTAAGAAATGAATTGTTGGAGAAGGCACATCTGCTGACAAAGCAAGAAACTTTATTGGGAGGAGGCATCTGGGTGGAGAGTAGCAGGGTCAGGGAACCCAGAAGCACTTCTCTGCCACGTGGCTCGTGATCTCAGGTTTTATGGTCATGGGATTAGTTTCCAGGTTGTCTGGCTAATCATCTTGGCTTGCCCCGTAGTCTGATTCAGGGTCCTTCTAGTGGCACATGCATCTCTCAGCCAAGATGGATTCCAGGGAGAAGGACTCTGGGAGATTGGTCATCTCCTTCCTCTTTCGGCCCCTCCTGAATTCTCCCAGTTAGTGTTTGGTCAAAGCACCATGGGACCTCCTTTTGTGAGACAGCTTAGGCAAATGGGCTTGGCCAAGGTGGGTGGTTTCAGTCAACAGTTCCCTAACAACAGTTCCAGGTTCTGTTTAATTTCTGAGCTGCAATGCCAGATTTGAGGCCTGCCTCATGGGTGGGCATTTTAGTAGTTTTTCTATCATTTGAGCACCAGCAATGTGTTGGACAAAATGTTGAATGCTGGAAATACAAAGAAATAAAATAGTCACTGATCTTGAGCACTGCAGAACCCAGCTAGGGTAGACAGACTGGAAAATAATACAGTTTGGGAAGTAAGACTGTAATAAGACTATGAATTTTGGACTTCTTGACATTCACTGAAGCCTCAAAGTAGATAGAAGCTGTCACTTTGAAATGTATTTGGGGAATGAGTAGTGAACTATGGTTTTGTTTTTCTTCTCATCCTCCAATTGGAATTGTTCCCAAGTTAGTTATTGTGGAAATGCTTATCCATCTGTCACTAGAAATGATCAGAACGATTCTTTTTAGCACCAACAAATAAGCATCAGGCTGCTTACTAAAAATATGATCTGTTAGTAACATTAGTCTCCACGCTTAACCTTTGATTTTCATACCTGAGGTTGGAAGCCTCAATTTTGGTAAAATTAGTAATGATAAGTATTATATTGTATTGACTATAAGTATTGACTATAATAACAAAACAAGGGTTTGAATACATACTTATACATTCAGTAGGAGAGGGAATATTTTAACTGGAGATCTAAGCTTCATGGGTTTTAGGGTAGAAAGGGAACTTACCTTTTGAATCTAGCGTCCCAGGTTAGTTAGCCCACCAGTGTCCTTCTACAGAAGTCTTTTGCAAAAGATTGCAGAGAAATCTCCCATCAACAAAAAAGCTCCAGGATCTTGGCAGTATTCCTAAGTAATGGATTGTTGAATTGATCCAGGTCAAGCCTTTTTCTTTTTATCTGACCTAAGACTATAGGGTCACCTTTTGTGCAGTTAATTGAATTGACCCAGCAGATAAGGCTACAGATAGAGAAGATGTTAGTGGAAAAAAGGGAATCAGAATTTGGTCTAATTTACAGAGGAGAACAGAGACGTCCAGGGTTAGAGGGGTAAGTCAAAAAAAGGAACCTTATCAGGAACTTTACTGATCTGTTCTTTCCCTTTTGCCTGCACTACTTTTTTTTTTTGTTGAGGCCCTGCTTAGTTTCTATCAGGGAAAATCCAGCACTTACATTCTAAGTGCTTAGGTATAATGAGTGATGCAGAAATGGATGCAACACAGGTCTACAAAAGTGTTGGCCAGTGTCTGGACCAGGTGTGGAAGCTAGGTTCTGATATGGAACATTGGCGCTATTAGGATGTCTTTCAAGTCTAGGCCCAACCATGTGGGGGGAGAGTAAAGCATCTTACATTTCTTTTCCATGGTGCTATTCCAGCTCACATTTTAAGTCTAGGATAAACAGTTCCAGATCATGGGAAGATAACATAGTATCTCATTTTCATAGCTGCCTCAGTAGTTTTAATAATCATTATAGTATCCATTTATTGGGCATATATTTTCCATACCCAATATATCATTCAATTCTTATGCATTTTATAGATGAGAAGACTGAGTCTTAGAGAAGGACCAGGTTGGTAGGTTAATGATTATATAGTCATAGAAAAAACAACCTTGCTAGGGGTTGTTTACAGAAGATACTACTGTTATTCATTTGGTTCTGCCTGAAGATTCCATTTATACTTAGGGATTTACTGACAGAGCTCAATTTTGTGCCATTGCCAGTAAAAACAAGTCCTTGTCACCTGCTTCCCATCTGATTATCAGGAGACTATTGGCTTAACAATAATTTGATAATAGAAGTTAAACTTCTAAACAGTGGAAAGAGTCCTTAGCTCTGGGTTTTTCATTGCATTCATTCATTTTATTATTCACCCAACAAATACTTGAGTGCCTTCTTTGTGCCAGGCACTATTCTAGATGCTGGACATAAGGGAGTGAACAAAAGAAGCTGAGTTGATGCTTTTATGAAACTTTTGTTCTAGGCTGGGAAGGCAGTAAATTAAAAAGGAGAGGAAAAAAAAAGTGCCTGTCCATCCATCTCTATCTAATGTTAGAGAGAAGTGCTGTGGAGAAAAATAAAGCACTATAAGGGAGATAGAATGTGTCAGGGATAGATAGGGTAGGAGCAGGGGAGGTTTTTATATACGCTGGTAATAAAGGAAGCTGCTGCTGATGTGATGTTTTGGCTGAGACCTGAAGTAGGTGAGGGGACAAGGGATGCCTGTATTTGGGGGAAAGGCATTCTGGGCAGAAAAGGCAGCAAGTACAGGGTACCTGAGGCAGGGGTGTGCCTGGTGAGTGGAGAGCCACTGAGCAGAGAGGTTAGCAAATGGAATAGGAGCTGCGGTTGGATCTTGTCTTTCAGATATTCTGGTTGAGATGGGAAGCCATTTGGCTGAATAGCTTCCATTTACCTCCCCAGAGTCACTCAACCCTTTTCTAACCTGCTCTGCAGGTCCCAGTAGGCAGACCTGCACTGACAGGCAGCCTTCCTTTCTGACTTCTGGTTGCATTTGCTCACAGGGTGTATTAGTAGGGAATGAGTGAGAGAGAAGGATGAGATGGGCATCTGTATTCTCTTCTCAAAGAAGTGTGTGGGTGGGGCAGTCTCTAGGCTTAAGGTCAATCTCTAATTAAGTGTCTCCTCCATGGAGCTCTCCGTCTCCTTCTCCTCTCCTTCTTTTCATTCTTCAGGTCTAGAATGGGGTGAAGTACCCCATACTGCTAGCCCTCGTGTTGTGATAGGAACTCTCCTCAGATCACCCACTTTGAATGTGTCATCTGTTTTCTACCAGAGGTCAGACTGATCTGTAACTGGAGGATTTTGCCACAATCTTTTGAGCATTTGAGCAGGCCCATTTAGGTCCCTGTTGAGAGTAGACTGTGAGGAGGCCAGCGTGGGTGCAGGGAAACCAGTTAGGTGGCTATTGCAATATTGATGATGGCTTTGCTCAGGGCTGTGGTGGTGGAGGTAATGAGCAGTGCTGAGATTCTGGGTGTCTTTTGGAGATCTCTGTCTTGACAAGCTGTTTTACTTCTCAACAAACTGATGAGCTTAATGCTCAGAGGACCTTTTATGACCACAAAGCAAGATGTTGTATTATTAGTGATTGTCTTCCTTTTTGTGTCATCTGCAGCCACCCCATTGCAAATGTTCCATAATTCAGGCTGATAGGGTAATACCAGTACAGTCTCAGAGGTAGCAGGCTTACCAAAAGCAGTTGTTACTGAAGATACTACTCCCATTTTCCTTTTAGACAGCCCTTGAACAGAGGCAAAAGCGTTCTTCACCTGAAATGGCATGAAGTCATTAGACAACATTCAGTCAAGTAACAGTCAATTCTGAGGGAAATCTAGAAGAATTATTTGTTGTTGTTCCATTGCTCGGTTGTGTCCAACTCTGCGAACCCATGTACTGCAGCACGCCAGGCTTCTCTCAGTTCAGTTCAGTCACTCAGTTGTGTCCGACTCTTTGCGACCCCATGAACCGCAGCACGCCAGGCCTCCCTGTCCATCACCAACTCCCGGAGTTCACCCAAACCCATGTCCATTGAGTCGGTGATGCCATCCAACTATCTCATCCTCTGTTGTCCCCTTCTCCTCCTGCCTTCAATCTTTCCCAACATCAGAGTCTTTTCAAATGAGTCAGCTCTTCCCATCAAGTGGCCAAAATATTGGAGTTTCAGCTTCAACATCAGTCCTTCCAATGAACACCCAGGACCTGTTTCCTTTAGGATGGACTGGTTGGAGTTCTTGCAGTCTCCTTGCAGTCCAAGGGACTCTCAAGAGTCTTCTCCAACACCACAGTTCAAAAGCATCAATTCTTCAGCGCTCAGCTTTCCTTATAGTCAAACTCTCACATCTATACATAACTACTGGAAGAACCATAGTCTTGACTAGACAGACCTCTGTTAACAAAGTAATGTCTCTGCTTTTTAATATGCTGTCTAGGTTGGTCATAACTTTCCTTTCAAGGAGTAAGCATCTTTTAATTTCATGGCTGCAATCACCATCTGCAGTGATTTTGGAGCCCCCCAAAATAAAGTCAGCCATGGTCAGTCCCATGAAGTGATGGGACTGGATGCCATCCCATTAGTTTTCTGAATGTTGAGCTTTAAGCCAACTTTTTCACTCTCTTCTTTCACTTTCATCAAGAGGCTTTTTAGTTCCTCTTCACTTTCTGCCATAAGGGTGGTGTCATCTGCCTATTTGAGGTTATTGATGTTTCTCCTGGCAATCTTGATTCCAGCTTGTGCTTCATCCAGCCCAATGTTTCTCATGATGTACTCTGCATATAAATTAAATAAGCAGGGTGACTATATACAGCTTTCCTGTCCTTCATCATCTCTTGGAGTTTGTGCAAACTCATGTGCATTGAGTCGGTGATGAATTCTTTTCTCTTAGAGGAAAAAAAAAAAAGAATACTCCTGAAGCAATCATAGAATGACTCACAAGAGCATATAATGAAGTGCTTAATTCTGACTGCATTGCATGAGGTTTCAGGGAGTGGAAGCTGATCTGCTGTGGGCTGAGGGAGTCAGAACAACTTCATAGAGGATGTGGATGGGGTCGAGCTGTAAAGATGAAGTTTGAGGGGGAGCTATGCCAATTTGAGAAGCCCTTAAGGGGGAAGTCTTACCAGTTTGGCTGTGGTAGGGAATTACGTCAATGGATGAAGGGGCTGATCTAATGGTAGATGGGGAAGAGGGGAAGGTAGAATGGGATGAAGAGAGCCAGGCCAGAGAGCTGGCTGCAAGTGCCAGGCATTGCACTACTGCAGATCCTGAAGGAGGGAGCACTGGGAATCCAGGAATGAATCCTGAACTGCTGCTGATGACGTGTTTCAAGCTCTAGTCTCTGAAAGATTATTAAATGGAAGTGGAACAAGTTCCTACATATGGTCAGACTAACTAGTTTTTTATGCTTCTGATAAAAGGGACCAGAGCTTTGCTTGTTAAATGCTTAGTAGGCTAGTTACGTGAATCAATTTTATTTTATTGAAATTCAGCATATATCATGTTACTCAACTATAAGAAAGTGCAAATATCAAAATCTCCCAGTTTTCTTTTTACAAAGCTCCCTAAAGTGCTTTCTGGAGTATACTTGGAGTATACTTTGGAGTATACTTGGAGTATATACAAGTACACATACTTGTAGGAGCTAAAGCTCCAATACTTTGGCCACCTGATGGGATAAGCCAACTCATTGGAAAAGAGCCTGATGCTGGCTGGGAAAGATTGAGGGCAGGAGGAGAAGGGGATGACAGTGTATGAGATGAGTGGATGGCATCACTGACACAAGAGACATGAATCTGAGTAAACTCCAGAAGATAGTGAAGGACAGGGAAGCCTGGCGTGCTGCTGTCCATGGTGTCGACAAGAATCAGACCCGACTTATCACCTGGGCAACAACAAAACAAACCAAAAGCCTACTGACAAGATTTACATTTTAAATTTAGGTATCTATGGATGAGATGGCTGGATGGCACCACCGACTCGATGGACATGAGTTTGAGTGAACTCTGGGAGTTGGTGATGGACAGGGAAGCCTGGCGTGCTGCAATTCATGGGGTCGCAAAGAGTCAGACACGACTGAGCGACTGAACTGAACTATTTAAAATCACATTATTAAAATCACACTAATTTAGAAATATTGTTCTTTCTCCTCCTCATATTCATAAAACATTGTCTTCAAATTCGTCATATCCATCTTTGACCTTAATGTTTTTATTATCATTGGAGCTACATCTTAGATCTATGAATATGTTTTTGCAGGCCACACTTTTAGTTTTTCTAGATACATCCCTTTTGAATATGGAAAAGATACTGAATATTTTATCACAAGTTACAATTATTATTATTTTACAATGTGTCCAGTTGGTGCATATCTTTGATCTTCACAATTTAAACACTTTATTACTTTTTAAAGGGATCTTTGAAAGGGTTTACAGTGGCCGTTTACACATGAAAGTGTGAGCTCATAACCCCAGGCATTTAAATCTGTGTTTGTCTTCTTTCATTGATACCATCAGGTGACCTCTGTAGGCAGCCAAAACCAACCTTAACTTAGGTTCTTCTAGGCTGATGTATCAACCCCAACTGGTTCAGATTCAAAATAAAGAATTGAAAGAACTCCCCACAGCAAGAGTTACTTTGTAAGTATTTTCCTATAAGGTGACTTGTTTTTTCTGAGGGATAATTGTTTTAGGATGAATCCTTTTCTTATATTTAATCTATTAATGGTTCTTTTACCACTTCTTCAGCATTTGCGTGAATCTCAGGCAGCAACTCTGCTTTCTGGAATGGGCCTTCTCTGGGAGAGAGGGGGAGATGTAGGGAGAAGGGAAGTGATGATCTATGCTATGAAAGTTGGTGCAGCATGAGATTTGCTTTAGATAGAAGCTGTGAAAGAGAAAGTACCAAATGTATGAGTTGTTGTTTTTTTTTAACCACTCAGCTATGAATGGAAATTATTCTGTGCTTCCGATTGAACTTCTAGAAAAATCCCATGAGCTGTCTTTTAAACAGAGCTGTCGAGAATGCAGGCAGGTGGCTAGGTCTGCATTTGTGTTGCCATGGCACCTGTGTCTTGGGGACTTGGGGGCAGTCGCTGCATCTGACCCCTAGATTCTCACATCGTCTCTTGGTTGTTGAAAACCACAAACTGATACACATATTAGTTTATATCATGTACATAGACTAGGCACACACACACATATTTAATAGTTCATATTATATAAAGTTGCATGTACATGTACATCCATTTAAATATATAGTAGGGAAGGAAAAAATCTTTTGCAGTACCCAGCTTAGATTCTCCAGATGGGGCCATGTAAATTAGACCGATCGAAAACAAATTAACAAGAGAAAAATAAACAGAAATTTATTGACATGTGCATTGCGTATGTACACCTGGGAACACCCATTGATGGGTCACCCAAAGGGTAATTACATGCCCTTGTATGCCACCTTAGGCTCAAACAAAGAAAGGGTTTTAGGCTTTGGGGCTGGGGAGACAACTCATGGGAATGATCCAGGAAAAGTATGGCAAACAAGAGTTGTTTAGGTTTGCCATTCAGATTTAAGTCAGTTCCTTCTCCATTGATTAAAATTGTTAGGAGTCCTCCACTCCCTGGTATGGAGAGGGAGACATCTTTACAAAAGGAAACTTAATGCCTTGTTTTTAGAGCTTTTTCTTCATCTCCTGGTTATCAGTGGCCTTTAGCTTAAAATAATCTATATACCAAAAAGGCCTGTTTGGGGATGGCATATTCTGGGACTCCTCAATATGTATAATCTGACTTCAGTAAACTTAAAACCATTCTGTCCATAGAAACACTTAGCCTGTGCCCTGTCAGAAGCAGGAGTAAACTTTTGACAAATGAGTAGACTTAACTCTGAACTCTTATGTTCCCTTTTGGCCATATCCTAAGTGACCAGTTGCCTCATGACTGGAGAAAGTGAGAGATGTATTGTTAGGACTAAGTTATGTTGTTCATTAAAGAGGTTTGGGAGGGCAGACAAGGGTTTCTTTAGGTATATCTCCATTGCAGAGTTAGAATTGCTGGGTTGTAGGGTCTGTGTCCTTTCAGTGTTATTACCGGCTACCGTGTTGCCCTCTAGCAATTTAAGCATTAATTAGTGGTGTACTACAATTAGCAGGACTTCCCTGCTGGCCCAGACGGTAAAGCGTCTGCCTACAGTGCGGGAGACCCGGGTTCCACCCCTGGATTGGGAAGATCCCCTGGAGAAGGAAATGGCAACCCACTGCAGTCCTCTTGCCTAGAAAATCCCATGGAGCCTGGTAGGCTCCAGTCCATGGGGTCGCAAAGAGATGGACACGACTGAGCGAGCAATTAGTGGAGTTCTATTTTGCCATCACCCTCTCTGAGACTTTGTTGTCAGCAGTCTTAATTTGGGAAAAATAGTATCTTTTACATACGTTTCAAATATCTTCCCCTGGGCTCTTGTTTGCCTTTAATCTTGCTTATTTTTATGCTCTTCTTTGTCTTTTTCCTTATAGTTTGGTATAAAGATATTCTCCTGTATGCTGTTTTAATCACTTGACTCAAGTTTTTCATGTTTGAGTTTAATCAGCATGGTTTTTACTTATTTACTTCTAGGATGTGAGGTCGGAAGGCAGTTTTTATTAGCATCACTTACTGTCCATGTTTTTTCCTTTAATATTGGATTTTCCCATCTCTGCCTTAAACCAAGTTTTCGTATGTACATGGGCTGTTAGGAGTTCTTTAATGAAAAATGCTGCTAAAGGAACTTCCCTGGTGGCCTAGTTGCTAAGACCCTGTACTCCCAATGCAGGGAGCTCAGGTTCAATCCTTGGTCAGGGAAGTAGATTCCCCATGCAGTAGCTAAACACAACTAAGACGCAGCATGGCAAAAAAAAAAAAAAAAAGCTACTAGAGGACATTTCCTGAACAGCACAGCCCAGTAATGCTGTGCGCCTGACCTTTGAATGATGCGGGCTACTAGTGATAACATAGCTGTGGATCTGTGGCCGTTGGGAACTCTTTCCTAGTGTTCATTTTCGTTTATGATTTAAACTTAATTTTCCTTCGTTACTTCTGGAACACCTGATGTTAAAACAAGGTTTTCTTTTTTTTTTTTTTTAATCAAGGTTTTCCAAAAAAGGAATTGGCAGTGAGGGCAGTGGGTCTCAAACCTGGCTGACCATTAGAATCACCTGGGGAGTTTTGGCCTCCCCATCCCCTCCTCCAGGGTTGTACCCCCAACCAACTAAAACAGAACCCCTGGGGGTGGGACCCAGGCATTGGTATTTTTAAGCTCTTCTAATAGGCAGCCAGGGTTGAGAACCCATGGTTCATAAAGGATTCATAGAGGATCTCAGCCTTGATAGAGAGGAATGCCAGCTAATTACAGAGACTGTCAACTCTGACCACCTGCTGAATCTTGTACTCAAAGTATTAGGATATTTGTTCAGAGGAATGTTTTACCTTGTCACCTTTGTTTAACCTTTACTAGTTAAGAAGAAGAAAAGTGTGGTGAGCAGTTGAAAAAAAAGATAGTTATAAATTAAGAAAGTCCTATTTGGAGTCAAACTCAAGCATCAGCCTCTGAGCTGAAATCCACCGTGACTATTAAAGAAAACCTTTTTGATCTATCAAACATAAGAATGCATCAGAATCCTCTGGAGGACTTGTTAAAAAGAATCCTCTGGGTGGGCCCCATCCCAATAGTTTCTGATTCGATAAATCTATGACCTGAAAATTTATATTTTTAACAAGCTCAGCTTGGTTGCAGGTACACTGCCTCTGAGCTACTTGCTCTAAAGGTTTCTCTTGTTGGTTTTTTTTTTTTCCATTGTTGGTTTTTTAAATCCTTTCTCCTAATGACGGACAACTGGGCTGTTGCCAGATTCTGGATATAATGAATAATGCTGTTATAAACATTCTCATAGAAGTCTTTTTATGATCATGTGCTTTCATGGGTTAAAAACCTGCATGTGGAATTGTTGGATCACAGGGTAGGTGTATGTTTAGTTCTAAATGAAACCACTAGCCTTTTCCAGAGTGATCTTACATGTCACACTCTCACCAGCAGTGTGAGGGCTGTGGTTCCTTGACACCCTTGCCAACATTTGGTGTTGTCCCTCTTTTCAACTTTAGTCATTCTGCTAGTGGATATGGAGGGGTATTGTTAAAGAAAAAATGATTCATGACACATGTTAAAGAAGACTTTATTCAAGGAGGACTACCATGATGGTGTTTTGCAGTGGGGGAGAGAGATTGGGCTCAAGTCTGAATACAGCAAGGAAAATTGGGAATTGATAGCATTCTTTGGCATTGCCTTTCTTTGGGATTGGAATGAAAACTGACCTTTTCCAGTCCTGTGCTGAGTTTTCCAGATTTGCTGGCATATGAATGCAGCACTTTCACAGCATCATCTTTTAGGATTTGAAATAGCTCAACTGGAATTCCATCACCTCCATTAGCTTCGTACGTAGTGATATGTCCTAAGGCCCACTTGACTTCACATTCCAGGACGTCTGGCTCTAGGTGAGTGATCACACCATTGTGGTTATCTGAGTCGTGAAGATCTTTTTTGTGTAGTTCTTCTGTGTATTCTTGCCACCTCTTCTTCATATCTTCTGCTTCTGTTAGGTCCGTACCATTTCTGTCCTTTATTGTGCCCATCTTTGCATGAAATGTTCCCTTGGTATCTCTAATTTTCTTGAAGAGTTCTCTAGTCTTTTCCATTCTATTGTTTTCCTCTATTTCTTTGCATTGATCACTGAGGAAGGCTTTCTTATCTCTCCTTGCTATTCTTTGGAACTCTTCATTCAGATGGGTATATGTTTCCTTTTCTCCTTTGCCTTTAGCTTCTCTTCTTTTCTCAGGCATTTGTAAGGCCTCCTCAGACAACCATTTTGCCTTTTTGCATTTTTTTTTCTTGCAGATGGTCTTGATCACTGCCTCCTGTACAATGTCACGAACCTCCATCCATAGTTCTTCAGGAACTCTGTCTATTAGATCTAATCCCTTGAATTTGTTTGTTATGTCCACTGTATAGTCATAAGGGATTTGATTTAAGTCATACTTGAATGGTCTGGTGGTTTTCCCCACTTTCTTCTATTTAAGTCTGAATTTGGTAATAAGGAGTTCATGATCTGAGCCACAGTCAGCTCCCAGTCTTGTTTTTGCTGACTGTATAGCGCTTCTCCATCTTTGGTTGCAAAGAATATAATCAATCTGATTTTAGTATTGACCACCTGGTGATGTCCATGTGTAGAGTCTTCTCTTGTGTTGTTGGAAGAGGGTGTTTGCTATGACCAGTGCGTTCTCTTGGCAAAACTCTGTTAGCCTTTGCCCTGCTTCATTCTGTACTCCAAGACCAAATTTGCCTGTTACTCCAGTTATCTCTTGACTTCCTACTTTTGCATTGCAGTCCCCTATAATGAAAAGGACATCTTTTTTGGGTTTTAGTTTTAGAAGTTGTAGGTCTTCATAGAACCGTTCAACTTAAGCTTCTTCAGCATTACTGGTTTGGGCATAGACTTGGATTACTGTGATACTGAATGGTTTGCCTTGGAAACGAACAGAGATCATTCTCTCATTTTTGAGATTGCATCCGATACTGCATTTTGGACTCTTTTGTTGACTATGATGGCTACTCCATTTCTTCTAAGGGATTCTTGCCCACAGTAGTAGATATAATGGTCATCTGAGTTAAATTCACCCATTCCAGTCCATTTTAGTTCACTGATTCCTAAAATGTTGATGTTCACTCTTGCCATCTCCTGTTTGACCACTTCCAATTTACCTTGATTCATGGACCTAATATTCCAGGTTCCTAAGCAATATTGTTCTTTCCAGACTTTACTTCCATCACCAGTCACATCTACAACTGGGTGTTGTTTTTGCTTTGGCTCTGTCTCTTCATTCTTTCTGTAGTTATTTCTCCATTGTTTTTCAGTAGCATATTGGGCACCTACTGACCTGGGGAGTTCATCTTTCAGTGTCTTATCTTTTTGCCTTTTCATACTGCAAAGATGGACACAGAAGTACAAAAGTCAAGACCTGATTGGGAGGAGGATTCAGAGGAGCATAATTAAAGTTTCATTAAGTAGAGTCTCTTGGATAGCAAGGAGATCAAATCAGTCAATCCTAAAGGAGATCGACTCTGAATATTCATTGAAAGTACTGATGTTGAAGCTGAAACTCTAGTACTTTGGCTACCTGATGTGAAGAGCTGACTCATTGGAAAAAACCCTGATGCTGCGAAAAATTGAAGGCAGGAGGGAAAGGGGACAACAGAGGATGCGATGGTTGGATAGCATCACTGACTTAGTGGACATGAGTTTGAGCAAACTCCGGGAGATAGTGACGGACAGGGAAGTCTGGCATGCTGCAGTCCATGGGGTCGCAAAGAGTTGGACATGACTGAGCGGCTGAACCACAACAACAATAGTCTCTGTCAATGTTGCAGTGTAGAATATTTGCTTCTAAATCGACAGAAGCGGTCTCTAATTGATTTCAACATCTATTTAACTGCTATACATATAAATACATGTACAGTGTGTGTGCACAGATGTGTTTGACTTTTCAAAAAAGTAGTTGTGAAATTTTGGTGCGTGCGTGCTAAGTCATTTCAGTCGTGTCCAACTCTTTGTCACCCTGTAGACTATAGCCCTCCAGGCTCCACGGTTTATGTGAGTCTCCAGGCAAGAATATTGGAGTGGGTTGCCTTGCCCTCTTGCAGGGGATTTTCCTGACCTAGGGATCAAACCCCAGTCTCCTGCATTGGCAGGTGGGTTCTTTACCACTACCACCACCGGGAAGCCCAGAAGCTTGATATTAAGTGTTTTGTTTTAATTCTTAATAATTTCTAACTTCTTATTATAAAAATTTTCAAATATACAGAAAAATTGATAGTATGTGTTTGCCTTCCACCTAATTTCCCCGACTCCCATAAACTGTTCAAGGATAAATTTTAAAAGATAAGATCATGACTCATACAGATATAAAATGAACACCTGTCAAAGATTTTATTTGACTGATGAACCCAGTACTTCAGATAAGATCTCAACATGCCATACATTTATAGTCAGATAGGAATGTGGAAATAGATTTGCAAATGGATGCAAAACTGGTCAATAGTCATAGAGTGATAGTTAGTTGCACTTTACTAGATACAATTTGCATATCTGTGGACAGAAACTATTTGCAGTACTGTCAATTTTCTGCAAATTAACTTCTATCTCTACAGAGTTGTGAGATAGTCTAGTCTCACAACTAGACTAGAGATAACCTAGTAGAGATAACCCAATAATGGATCATCCAACCAGGACACAGGTTTTCCTTTAGGGGTTGTGTCTGTATGTTTACATGGTGTGCGTGTGTGTGTGTGTGTATGAGACTACATGTATATGACTGTTTTTTCCCCTGGATTTGGAAAGAAGATGAAGTTATTTTGACAGTTAACCACTAAACAATAAAGCATGCATCTCTTAAGAATAACATTCTACATAAAGACAATAAAATTACATCTAAGAAGATTAATAATCAGATAATCACGATGGTATGGTCACTCACCTAGTGATCAGACATCCTGAAGTGCGAAGTCGAGTGGGCCTTAGAAAGCATCACTACGAACAAAGCTAGTGGAGGTGATGGAATTCCAGTTGTGCTATTTCAAATCCTAAAAGATGATGCTGTGAAAATGCTGGACTCAATACACCAGCAAATTTGGAAAACTCAGCAGTGGCCACAGGACTGGAAAAGGTCAGTTTTCATTCCAATCCCAAAGAAAGGCAATGCCAAAGAAAGTTCAAACTACTGCACAGTTGCACTCATCGCACACGCTAGCAAAGTAATGCTTAGAATTCTGCAAGCCAGGCTTCAATAATACATGAACCGTGAACTTCCAGATGTTCAAGCTGGATTTAGAAAAGACAGAGGAACCAGAGATCAAATTGCCAACGTCCGTTGGATCATCGAAAAAGCAGAGAGTTCCAGAAAAACATCTACTCTGTTTTATTGACTATGCCAAAGCTTTTGACTGTGTTAGTTCAGTTCAGTCACTCAATCGTGTCCAACTCTTTGAGACCCAGTGACCTGCAGCATGCCAGGCCTCCCTGTCCATCACCAACTCCCGGAGTCCACCCAAACCCATGTCCATTGAGTCAGTGATGCCATCCAACCATCTCATCCTCTGTCGTCCCCTTCTCCTCCTGCCCTCAATCTTTCCCAGAATCAGCATCTTTTCAAATGAGTCAGTTCTTCGCATCAGGTAGCCAAAGTATTGGAGCTTCAGCTTCAACATCAGTCCTTCCAATCACAACAAACTGTGGAAAATTCTGAAAGAGATGGGAATACCAGACCACCTGACCTGCCTCATGAGAAATCTGTATGCAGGTCAGGAAGCAACAGTTAGAACTGGACATGGAACAACAGACTGGTTCCAAATAGGGAAAGGAGTACTTCAAGGCTGTATATTGTCACTCTGCTTATTTAACTTCTATGCAGAGTACATCATGAGAAACGCTGGGCTGGGTGAAACACAAGCTGGAATCAAGATTGCCAGGAGAAATATCAATAATCTCAGATATGCAGATGACACCACCCTTATGGCAGAAAGTGAAAAAGAACTAAAGAGCTTCCTGATGAAAGTGAAAGAAGAGAGTGAAAAACTTGGCTTAAAATTCAACATTCATAAAACGAAGATCATGGCATCTGGTCCCATCACTTCATGGGAAATAGATGGGGAAGCAGTGGAAACAGTGAGAGACTTTATTTTCTTGGGCTCCAAAATCCCTACAGATGGTGATTGCAGCCATGAAATTAAAAGACACTTGCTCCTTGGAAGAAAAGCTATGACCAACCTAGACAGCATATTCAAAAGCAGAGACATTACTTTGCCAACAAAAGTCTGTCTAGTCAAAACTATCGTTTTTCCAAAGAATTGATGCTTTTGAACTGTGATGTTGGAGAAGACTCTTGAGAGTCCCTTGGACTGCAAGGAGATCAAACCAATCCATCCTAAGGGAAATCAGTCCTGAATATTTGTTGGAAGGACTGATTTGTAGCTGAAGCTCCAATACTTTTGTCACCTGATGCGAAGAGCTGACTCATTTGAAAAGACTCTGATGCTGGGAAAGATTGAAGGTGAGAACAGAAGGGGACATGAGTTTGAGTAAACTCCGGGAGTTGGTGATGGATAGGGAGGCCTGGTGTGCTGCAGTCCATGGGGTCGCAAAGAGTTGGACACAACTGAGCAACTGAACTAAGAAGATTAAAAATAAGTCTTTAATACCGTCTAATATTCACATTTGTTTTTCCGTTTCCCCAATTTCTCAAGATTCTTTTTATAGCTTTCTGGTATGTTTTGAATCTGGAGCCAATCAAAGATGCTTTATTTCAGGTTGTTTAAAATTTTTGAAGAGCTAATCCTTTGGGAATTGAATTTTCTTATGACTAATCCTGATGACCTTTCTTGTAACATTTCATGTAGCAGTGTTTCTGAAACAGATGCTTTCTGATGTCATCCTCCTCTGAAGAGAGCCAAATCACTTTCATTAACATGGTCACAAACTGTGTCCTTTGCCCTCAAGGAAAATGAACCTATGAGCTTTTTGCTGTTTACACAAGAGAAAACTATCTTTTACTGTAGGGCTGTTAATACCTTTTGTGTTGTAGCCAGTTGGTAGCTGCCTTGCCTAGCTGCCGAAAGGAGAGATTAACTAGAACAGAATAGTCTCTTGCTTTGAGATAAAAAGGAGACATGGAAATTCAAGATAAAATTCAAGATAAAATGAAAGGCCAGGGAAAGGGGACATGCTTTAGCATCTCTATATTGAAGCTGAACCTTCCTTCCTTTCTTCCTTACTCCCTTCCTAATTCTGACTTGAGAGCTATACAGTGTTAGAGTTCTTCATGATTTAGGTAACTTTCTTTTTAAATAGTTACCCTTAATTCTCCTATATTTAAAGTGAGAATTTTGATAAAATTTTAAAAAGGAATTTAATTATAATTCTTGTTCTATAGACACTATGCAGTTGTGACTGCTTTTCTTAATTCTGTCCCAAAGGCTAAATTTCTAATTTTACTAATGTTTGGAGGCCCCCAAGACCACTCTTAGATTCACTGATTCACTACTAGTTCAGTTCAGTTCGGTTCAGTCACTCAGTCGTGTCCAACTCTTTGCGACCCTATGGACTGCAGCACACTAGGCCTCCCTGTCCATCACCAACTCCCAGAGTTTATTCAAACTCACGTCCATTGAGTCGGTGATGCCATCCAACTATCTCATCCTCTGTTGTCCCCTTCTCCTCCTGCCTTCAATCTTTCCTACCATCAGGGTCTTTTCAAATGAGTCAGTTCTTCGCACCAGTTGGCCAAAGTATTGGAGTTTCAGCTTCAACATCAGTCCTTCCAGTGAATATTCAGGACTGATTTCCTTTTGGATTGGATCTCCTTGCAGTCCAAGGGACTCTCAAGAGTCTTCTCCAACATCACAGTTCAAAAGCATCAATTCTTTGGTGCTTCGCTTTCTTTATAGTCCAACTCTCACATCCATACATGACTACTGGAAAAACCATAGCTTTGACTAGAGGGAGCTTTGTTGGCAAAGTAATGTC
This sequence comes from Budorcas taxicolor, assembly GCF_023091745.1. Taxonomy (NCBI): domain Eukaryota; kingdom Metazoa; phylum Chordata; class Mammalia; order Artiodactyla; family Bovidae; genus Budorcas; species Budorcas taxicolor. Next base: position 75,338,952 of record NC_068919.1, read on the forward strand.
TCTGTTTTTTAATATGCTGTCTAGGTTGATCATAACATTCCTTCCGAGAAGTAAGCATCTTTTAATTTCATGGCTGCAATCACCATCTGCAGTGATTTTGGAGCCCCAAAAATAAAGCCTGCCACTGTTTCCCCATCTATTTGCCATGAAGTGATGGGACCAGATGCCATGATCTTAGTTTTCTGAATGGTGAGCTTTAAGCCAACTTTTTCACTTTCCTCTTTCACTTTCATCAAGAGGCTCTTTAGTTCTTCACTTTCTGCCATAAGGGTGGTGTCATCTGCATATCTGAGGTTATTGATATTTCTCTTGGCAATCTTGATTCCAGCTTGTGCTTCACCCAGCCCAGCATTTCTCATGATGTACTCTGCATAGAAGTTAAATAAGCAGAGTGACAATATACAGCCTTGAAGTACTCCTTTTCCTATTTGGAACCAGTCTGTTGTTCCATGTCCAGTTCTAACTGTTGCTTCCTGACCTGCACACAGATTTCTCATGAGGTAAGTCAGGTGGTCTGGTATTCCCATCTCTTTCAGAATTTTCCACAGTTTGTTGTGATTCACACAGTCAAATGCTTTGGCATATTCACTGAAGAAGAAATAGATGTTTTTCTGGAACTCTCTTGCTTTTTCAATGATCCAGCAGATGTTGGCAATTTTATCTCTGGTTCCTCTGCCTTTTCTAAAACCAGCTTGAACATCTGGAAGTTCACAGTTCACGAATTGTTGAAGCCTGGCTTGGAGAATTTTGAGCACTACTAATGTTCCTGAAAACTGGGTTTCCCTCTTGGTGGATGTTGAGCCAAAAGACACAGCCAAATCAAAGATTGGAAGCAGGAAATAGTTATTAATAAAAATAGAGAGGACACTGGGGAATCTTTCCCAAGGCAGTATCTCCCTTAACAGCAAAGCTGGGAAAGTTTTAAGCTAGGGTACATGCATATTCACAATTAGGCTTGAGTCCAAGCTTTAGTTGATTAAAGTCAGAAGGATCAGTAAAGGTCAGCATGGTCAGCCTTTGGTTTCAGTAGATCTGGTGGTTGAGGCCTCGAGCTACTCTTTTCCATTAAAAGAGAACTAGGAATTTCACAACTGATGTGTTATCTTTGCTACTGTTATTTTTCTTGCCTGATAATTTCTGCATTCTTTGGTCTCTTAAGATCATTGATTACTAAGACCTGTTCACGGGCAAGCATTGTGGCCAGACTTAGGTCCCAGAATGGCTTTGGCTTAGGCCAAAAATGGCTTCTCTTATGTCAGGAAAATCATGTCTGATTTTCTTTCTCTGGGGACCTCTACCTTTTCTGCTTACACAAAGATTCAGAGTACTCAGAATATAGCTGTACTCAAGGTGATGATTTATTATAGCAAAAGGCTAGAAAGCAAATCAGCCAAGGGAGAAGGCTCATGGGGCGAAGTCTGCAGGAAACTAGGACAAGTTTCTAAGAGTCCTCTCCCAGTGGAGTCACAGAGAAGGAGTTTAATTTCTCCGGTATCAAACTGTGACCGCACATGCAGAACTGCCAGGGAAGCCCATTAGAGACTTGTTGCTCATGGTTTTTAGTGTGCCTGGTCACTAAAACCAGCACCCTCTTTTTAGAATAATTCCAGGCTCCCAGAAGGAAAGTAGCTACTCAGCATAAACTACCTTGCTGATACAATTTAGGCTCAATGAGCCAGTCTTGTCAACTCTGGGAATGGTGGGAACCCTGGCATGTTCTAGGCTCCCAGACTCCAGCGAGGATCTATCTTTCAAGGAGGCCTTCCTAAGGATAGCAGTCTCAGGCCTGCCATTGTAACTCTTTTATATACAACTAGCTTTTTTCCTTTCCTTCTGCTATGCAAATCAGAACATTGAAAGAATGCTTATGTCTTCTCAGTGACAAAATTACTCAGATTTATATAACACTGGCAGATGACACTGGCAGAGAAGGGGAAGCAGAAAGGGATGTTGCATGCTTTGGCGATTACTTTCATTTTCTCATCCTCAGATGACTAGTTTTTAGTTTCTGTATCAATCCACTACTATTTGTTTAAAAAACTGTAGGCTTATTGCTAGTACTATTTTGAAAGTTGTACTCTGAAAATCATACTTTGTGCTTTGAAGTGATTGGATTGTTTTCTCTTAAAAAATACACCAGTTCCTAAAAACAACCCACAGAATGGGAGTAGGATAGGGAACTTGTATCTAGAATACATAAAGATTTATTACAGTTCATTGACAAAAGACAAATAACCCAGTTTAAAAAAATGAAGAAAGATCTGAATAGACATTTCTCCAACTAATATCTACAAGTGTCCAATAAACCTGTGAAAAGATGCTTAATATCATTAGCCATCAGGGAAAGGCATTCAAAACTATAGTGACTTACTGCTTCAGAAACACTAGGATGGCTATGATAAAAACACATAATAGCATGTTGCTGAGGATATGAAGAAACTGGGACTCTCATATGCTGCTGATGGGAATATAAAATGGTATGACTGCTGTGGAAAAGTCTGGCAGTTCCTCAAATGATTACACATTAATACGTGATCCAGCAGTTTCAGTGCTAGTGATGCCCAAAACTTGGCCTCTGGGCACTAGGGCCAAATCAAATCTCAGAGGCAGAGTTTTGGGTGAAGTAGAAAATAATACTGGGCTGGATGAATTACAAGCTGGAATCAAGTTTGCTGGGACAAATGTCAGCAACCTCAGAAATGCAGATGATAACGCTCTAATGGCAGCTAGTGAAGAGGAACTGAAGAGCCACTTGAGGAGGGTGAAAGAAGGGAGTGAAAAAGCTGGCTTAAAACTCAGCATTCAAAGGATCATGGCATCTGGTGCCATCACTTCATGGCAAATAGATGGGGAAAAAGTGGAAACAGTGGAAACAGATTTTATTTTCTTGAGCTCCAAAATCACTGTGGATCATGGGGTGACTGTGGCCATGAAATTAAAAGATGCTTAATCCTTGGAAAAGCTATGACAGACCTGGAAAGTGTAGTAAAAAGCAGAAACATCACATTGCTGACCAAGGTCCATATAGTCAAAGCTATGGTTTTCCCAGAAGTCATGTATGGATATGAGAGTTGGGCCATAAAGATTGAGTGCCAAAGAACTGATGCTTTTAAATTGTGTTGGAGAAGACTCTTGAGAGTCCCTTGGACAGCAAGGAGATTGGTTCAGTTCAGTTCAGTATCTCAGTCATATCTGACTCTTTGAGACCCCATGGATTGCCCTGTCTATCACCAACTCCTGGAGCTTGCTCAAACTCATGTCCATTGAGTCGGTGATGACATCCAACCATCTCATCCTCTGTCGTCCCCTTCTCCTCCTGCCTTCAATCTTTCCCAGCATCAGGGTCTTTCAGATGAGTCAGATCTTCACATCAGGTGGCCAAAGGATTGGGGTTTCAGCTTCAGCATCAGTCCTTCCAATTTCAGGACTGATTTCCTTTAGGATTGACTGGTTTGATCTCCTTGCAGTTCAAGGGACTCTCAAGAGTCTTCTCCAACATCACAGTTCAAAACATCAGTTCTTTGGCACTCAGCTTTCTTTATTGTCCAACTTTCACATCCATACATGACTACTGGAAAAACCATAGCTTTGACTAGATGGACCTTGGTCGGCAAAGTAATGTCTCTGCTTTTGAATATGCTGTCTAGGTTGGTCATAGCTTTTCTTCCAAGGAGCAAGTGTCTTTTAATTTCATGGCTGCAGTCACCTTCTGTAGGGATTTTGGAGCCAAGAAAATAAAGTCTCTCACTGTTTCCATTGTTTCCCCATCTATTTGCTATGAAGTGATGGGACTGGATGCCATGATCTTAGTTTTTTGAATGTGGAGTTTTAAGCCAGCCGTTTCTCTCTCCTTTTTCATTTTCATCAAGAGACTCTTCACTTCCTCTTTGCTTTCTGCCATAAGGGAGGTGTCATCTGCATATCTGAGGTTATTGATATTTCTCCCGGCAATCTTGATTCCAGCTTGTGCTTCATCCAGGCCGGCATTTTGCATGATGTGCTCTGTATATAAGTTAAAAAAGAAGGGTGACAATATACAGCCTTGACATATTCCTTTTCTTATTTGGAACCAGTCTGTTGTTCCATGTCCAGTTCTAACTGTTGCTTCTTGACATGCATACAGATTTCTTAGGAGGCAGGTAAGGTGGTCTGGTATTCCCATCTCTTCAAGAATTTTCCACAATTTGTTGTGATCCACACAGTCAAAGGCTTTGGTGTAGTCAGTAAAGCAGAAGTAGATGTTTTTCTGGAACTCTCTTGCTTTTTCTAAGATCCAACAAATGTTGGCAATTTGATCTCTGGTTCCTCTGTGTTTTCTAAATCCAGCTTGAACATCTGGAAGTTCTCAGTTCATGTACTGTTGAAGCCAGTTTGGAGAATTTTGAGCATTACTTTGCTGGTGTGTGGGATGAGTGCAACTGTGCGGTAGTTTGAGCATTCTTTGGCATTGCCTTTCTTTGGGATTGGAATGAAAACTGACCTTTTCCAGTTCTGTGGCCACTGCTGAGTTTTCCAGATTTGCTGACATATTGAGTGCAGTGCTTTCACAGCATCATGTTTTAGGATTTGAAATAGCTCAGCTGGAATTCCATTACCTCCACTAGCTTTGTTCGTAGTGATGCTTCCTAAGGCCCACTTCACTTCAGACTCCAAGATGTCTGGCTCTAGGTGAGTGATCACACCATCATAGTTATCTGGGTTATGAAGATCTTTTTTGTATAGTTCTTCTGTGTGTTCTTGCCACCTTTTCTTAATGTCTTCTGCTTCTGTTAGGTCCATACTGTTCCTGTCCTTTATTGTGCCCATCTTTGCATGATATGTTCCCTTGGTATCTCTAATTTTCTTGAAGAGATCTCTAGTCTTTTCCATCCTGTTGTTTTCCTCTATTTCTTTGCATTGATCACTGAGGAAGGCTTTCTTATCTCTCTTTGCTGTTCTTTGGAATTCTGCATTCAGATGGGTATATCTTTCGTTTTCTCCTTTGGCTTTAGCTTCTCTTCTTTTCTCAGCTAGGAGATCAGTGAATCCTAAAGGAAATTAATCCTGAATATTCATTGAAAGGATTGATGCTAAAGCTGAAACTCCAATCCTTTGGCCCCCTGATGTGAAGAACTAGCTCATTGTTAAAGACCCTGATGCTGGGAAAGATTGAAGGCAGGAGGAGAAGGGGATGACAGAAGACGAGATGGTTGGATGGCATCACCAACTCAATTGACATGAGTCTGAGCAAGCTTCAGGAGTTGGTGAAGGCCATGGAAGGCTGGCATGCTGTAGTTCATGGGGTTGCAAAGAGTCGGACACGGCTGAGTGACAGAACTGGACTGAACTGAGACAGCACCAGGACCCTGTCCCAGGCTGCACCGCCCTTTCCTGGCTAACACTCCCTTATCTCCGCATCCCCACCCTTCCCTGATTAGCAACTGTTTGAATCTGCCCTTTGGAAATCAGGGAAGATCATGGAGGCTGTTGTCTGTTCCCTACAAACAAGGAATGGGTAAAGGGTGCTGGCAGAGAAAGGCTCCTGTGCCCAGGAGGCTCAAAGGGTCCTTCTCAGTTTCATGCATGCGTGCATGCTAAGTCACTTCAGTTGTGTCTGACTTTTTGTGACCCTATGGACTATGGCCCACCAGGCTCCTCTGTCCATGGGATTCTCCAGGCAAGATTACTGCAGTGGGTTTCCAGTTCATACTCCAGGGGATCTTCCCATCCCAGGGACTGAATGCATATCTCTTATGTCTCCTGCATTGGCAGGGAGGTTCTTTACCACTAGCGCCACCTGGGAAGTTTCACTAGGTATATACATACGAAAACATATATCCATCCAAAAACTTGGACAAGAATATTCATAGCAGCATTATTCATAATGGCCAAAAAGTAGAAGCAACCTAAATGCTCATCAACTGATTCCATTTATATAAAATACTCAGAATAGCTAAATGGATTGTGAAAGAAAGTAAATTAGTGATTGACAGGGGCTGGAAGGATTGGGGGTGATTGCTTAGGGATGTGGGGTTTCTTTTTGGAGTAGTGAAAGTGTTCTAAAATTGATTATGGTGATGATATGCAGCTCTGTGAATATAGTAAAAACCTCTGAATAATACACTTTAAATGGGTACATTGAATGGTATGTGAGTTATATCTTGATAAAACTGTTGGAAAAACATACCCATTCTTAAGAAAAAATAAAGTGAATTATTTGTTCATTATCATGAACAGCTGATCTGAAATACTCTTGTATTTATTAAAATTTATAATGTATATTTTCAGACACAAGTCAGTTACTAACTTCATTGGACTATCACTTGTTCATTCTGAAGAGGAGTGATTAGGAAACCAGAAGAGAAATGAGACTATGTTGGGAATGGTTTAAGCAATTTCTTCTTTGCAGGTATGACATACCTGTGTTTCTGTCAGGTGTCTTACTTTAGAAATACCTCGGTTTTCGTCACCTGGTTCCTGGCTGCTTATGTTGCCCAAATGGTGACTGATGGTGGGACTTCCCTAAGAAGTTCTTGGCTGGAAGCTTTGCCTCCTGGGCGTCTTAAGTGTCAGTTAGAATGCTCATCCATTAGCCTCTGAATATTATTAAGTCATATGGATGTGAATTGATTTGTGTTTAGGTACAGGAAGTGAGTTTTCCTCCTACTTGCTTTTTGTTTTATTCAAAATTCATCAGTTCACTTGAACTATAACAGTATATTATAAAAAAACAAAACAACAACCCCCCAGTATATAGTACACAAATCTTTGTATGTAATGATCTTCCTGACATATGTTTCTTTCTTTTTTTTAAATCTTGTTCAGCATATACCCGGGAAGGCATGACTGGCCATACAGTCTGTGTTCCGCCGAGTCTGCTGCTTTGCATTAGTCCCATATCAGTGTCTGGCAGGGAGAAAGAATCCTGAGGAGTCTGGGACAACTTTCTTACTCCTCGTGAGACAATCTCGCAGTACTTCAGTCTGTTTTTTGAAGTATTGTAAATTCTTAGCCAGACAATCCCTCAAACTCATGTTCAAAGGCAAATACCAAAGCATATCCTGAAACCGAATATAAACAAATTTTAGATTGGCTGCCGTTTTAGCTGTTACACATCACTACTCCCCTCATCTTGATTCTTGCACACTTGTCAAAAGAGCTCGAAGCTCTAACTTCATTGGGTGTTTCAGAAATATTAAATAATGCATTTTTTATATTTCCTAAGATGGTTAGATAGCATCACTGACTCAGTGGACATGAATTTGAGCAAACTGTGGGAGATAGTGAAGGACAGGAAAACCTGGCGTGCTGCAGTCCTTGGGGTCGCAAAGAGCTGGACACGACTTAGAAACTGAACGACAGCTGCGAGAGGACATTATTCCGTATCTTGTAATCTCAGCAAGGACTGGCCTCACAAAGCAAGGATGGCTGGGAAGGTGAAACCCTGTGTCCTGCTGGTCAGTCCCTTCCGGCACTACTGTGCTCACCTTCCATCATGCTGTGGTCTTCAGAGGAGAGTGGTCATCTCATTTCCTTTGTGACTTGACTTTCTGAGATTCTCCGTTTTATGGGACTGTGGAGTTGCTGTGTGACACAGGTCTAATGACCAGATGTGCTGTTTCTTTGGTGTCTCCACGATCGATATTCTTATAAATCCCTTCAGGAATTTTAATACTGTTCAATCTGTATTTAAATTATTAAATCTGACAGTAAGAAGGAGGACCCTTGGCAGAAATTGAGTATTTGAGAATGACCAGTTAACGAACACCTAGACAACTTCATAGAGCAGGCGAAAACAGATCTTTCAAGCAAAGGGGATCTGTCTTTATCTCCGAGTAGCTGGTGTCGGGATGCCAAACCACAGAACCGCCATTAGTTTGGATATTATGGATTAGTTTACTGGAGAAGTGGGTTGTGATGTTAACGTGGTTCAGATCATTCTTTCTGTCCTTGTCCCACACCTGTCATCCTGCAGAGCTCCTGCACGCAGTCATATCATGCTGTTAGGCTCAAAGCCACACCAAGGAACTCTAGCCAGTAGGCATTTGTGGCAAGAGGAACAAAAAGTTGATGAAAGTCTTACCTGCTTTTGTTTTCTCTCTCCCGTCTGCTACATCCTTACCAGGCAAAAGTAGAAGGAAAGATCCAAGAGGTCTTCAGTTCTTACAAGTTCAACCACCTTGTACCAAGGTAAGCTGTCTGAGTGGATCTGGGAAATACCATCTCCCGTGGGAGCCTTTCTTCTCTCCTCCTTGAGCTTGTCCAACCTCGGGGCGTTGTAGCTATGAGGCTGGTGTTTCCTCTCCTTGTGGCTCCCTGAAGATGCTCCTGACGCCGGCTCCTGCCACTATTAAAATACCGACTGGAGGAGTTGTGCGCTTGAGCTGGGCCGTCAGGTGTTACATGGGGATCCCCCTCAGGGCCTGAACTCTGAGCTCTGAAGATGGAGGGAGAGAAGACGTTTGTGATCCTGTAGCTTAGTTCTGACCCGCTGCACTGGTGTTCAGAAATCTCAGGTTTGCTCTTTCACGTAACACTTTGAAACAGATGTAGAGTCAGGGGGATGGCAAAGGATGGATTCCTTTAGTGTATATTATGACTTGACTGGGGAAATGAGGGGTGTTTGAGCCTCTCCTAGCCTGGCCCTTGTTGGTGGCTATGCAGCAGATTCTCGGGGCCACACTTTAAGTGAGAAAGACAATGCCTTTTGTTTTCCTTGGTGCTTAGCAAGTTGAAGCCTTCTAAGCTCTTTTGAGGCAGAAATTCCAAAAGGGGGATTATAAACAGAAACTTATCAATTTGAACCTTCATTTTCTCTTTTTCCCCCCCAGTTTTGTAATGTATCACACTAGAATTTCATAAGGGCGTTTCTCTTGTAATCACAGATTGCTTCTCTGAAATCACCCTGTGCGATCTTTCCGCATCAGTAGTTCAAGTTGTGTTTGCTCATCGTTTTATATTGATGTTACAGTACTTTTCCTAGTCAATCTCTGAACATGGAGTAGTTGGGCCACTGGCTGGTTCTCTCTGGGTGGGAAGCTTATGGGTCTAAAATCTGGCCCAATCTTGTTCACGTCTCCCAACTTCCTGACACCTCCTCACACACTGACTCCTGGCAAGTCAGTCTCTGGGTACTTTTACTTACTGGAGCATTACAAATATTTCTAGCCTCAGTTAACTTTGTGTCTTTGTTTTTTGTCCCTATTTCCCTAAAAAAGAAGTTTAGCTAGAAAACTCTGATTCGCCAAGACAGAAAAAGAGTCAGAAAAAGGGAAAGCAAGGTGGAAAAATTCTCTCCATCTTCCTTCCCTGGGGAAGGAAAGCATCAGCTAAGCAGAGAAGTCTTTTTCCGAACTGCTAACCTAAATCTCTGCATTAACCCAAAGCCCCGACCTCAGAAAATGAATTATGGCTCTTGTCATGAGTGGCAGCTGGAGCTTAGCAAATGGCACTGTTCATGTAAACAGCTCAGGGAGAAGGAGCCCTCTGGCCAGTACAGGCTGTTTTCCCAGAGGTGGTGGGACTTGGTAATGCTGTGGGGCATGGTGGCTTCAGGAGGGGTTTGTGGTTAGAGTTGCACTGGGATGACTCACCTGTTGTTCTCTGAGTCTCTGTCCACTGTGGACATATGTCTTCTGTGTTCCCAGAGGACCTTTGATCATTTGACATTCCCTTGTCACCCACCATAAGAGTAGAGGCCTTGGGCTTTCCTTTTATCCTTACTGAGATGGGAGGGAGATTGGGAGGTTATAATCTGAGAAGCTGTGTTTGGGGAGTGGTAGTAGAGGACAGTAAAGGAGGGAAGTCCCTTGATTCATAGGTCTTTAGGTCAGATGTGGGTAGAAAACAAAAAGTGTTCCTCCTTTGTGGAAATAGAATACATTAGGGCTCTGGGTTTTATTTCAGGAATCTGACATTTCCCATTTTATCATTGTTGCCTATGAAAATGAGTGTTTTAAAGGATGCTAAATAGCATCTTATGTCGCAGCATGCTAATCAATATAGAGACATTACACATTGTGGGTGAATAACAGAATGTAAATCAGCTTATCAATATAAGGCTGGGGCCGAACATCTTCACCATAGAATGAATTTCTGGGACATAAGAAGAGATATGAAAATTTAATCAGCATTTTAAATTACTGTCACAATTATAATATTTAACATTTCATCAGTCAAATTTAAAAATTTTGATATTTATATTGCAGGAACAAACCTTCCTTGTTAGCTACAGTGAATATTCAGATGTTAGCAATTAATCTAGGTGACACAGCTTGTTTGTATCTCTGAGGTCATGATGGTGATTGGATGTGATAGAAACACACACATACTCCTGAGACCACTGGCCATGCCCTGGCCCAGGGATGTCAGGGATGATTCTGAGGAGGCATCCATCTATTCAGCCTTTCAGAGCCACTGCCAAGTAGAAAATTTGGCTGAAATTCAAGGCTGAAGCTGAATGTTGTTACATCCTGCCATTTTTTCCTCATCCCAGAAATGGTTTTCCTTGCTCTCAGACTGTGAAACATGCATCTTCTCTGGAGTGAGGTGGTCCATCCCAAGAAGGCTTTGGACCATGCTTTGAACAGTTTTGTTTATCAGCATCCTGCTTTCCCATAAAAGTTAATTTTTCCTTCCCTCTGGTTAGTCATTCTCACTGTTCACATACTTACGGATTTACTTTCTTCCATGTATTATATATTAGCTTTAGTAACAAACCAGTGTGAGTCAGACATAGGCATACATATGTCCCCTCCCTCTTGAGCCTAGCTCCCACCCCACCACCCCCTGGCTGATTCTTAACAGTGTCTTACCCCGTCATCCTGCTTCATCTATCTTCCCACCTAAGTGTTTTCATCAGTCCAGTTTGTAAATACATACCGAGTACCTAGTGGGGTTGGATAATTTTTCTAAAGCCATGATTGTAGTTATTTTTTTCTCAGCTGAAAATCCTCAGAGGTTTCTTGTGCCAGTTTTTTTTATTGAGGTATAACTGACCTAACATTATATTCATTGCAGGTGTGCAATGTAATGATTCAGTATTTGTATATACTGCAGTATGGTCACCACAGTAAGTCCAATTAACATTCAGCACCATGTGAAATTGAAAGTCACTCAGTTGTGTCCAACTCTTGGCAACCCAATGGACTGTAGCCCACCAGGCTCCTCTGTCCATGAAATTCTCCAGGCAAGAATACTGGCGTGGCTAGCCATCTCCTTCTTGATTTTCCTGACCTAGGGATTGAACCCAGGTCTCCTGCACTGCAGGCAGATTCTCTACCATCTGAGCCACCAGGGAAGCCCAGTCAGCACTATATGTACTCACAAATTCTTTTTCCTATGATGAGAAGCTTCAACGTCTTCTCTGGTAGCTACTTTCAAATATGCAATGCAGTATTATTATTTAAATTAAAAAACCCTTTATCTTATATTGGAGTATAGCTGATTAACAATGTAGTGATAGTTTCAGGTACACAGCAGAGCAACTCAGCTGTACATACGCATGTATCCATTCTCCCCCAGATTCCCCTCCCGTTCAGGCTGCCACATGAAGCAATACAGTATTATTATTGACTAAGGTCACCATGCTGCACATTACTTCTTCATGACTTACTCATTTTATAACTAGAACTTTGTACCTTTTGGCCCCCGTCACCCATTTCACTGCCATCCCCTTCCACCTCCCACCTTAGGCAGCTACCAGTCTGTCTTCTGTATCCATGAGCTCAGGGCTTTTTTTTTGGTGGAAGCCCTAGAGTGTCACATACAAGTGAGATTGTGCAGTATTCATCTTTTTGTCTGACTCACTTCACTTAGCATAATGTCCTCCAAGTCTCCCCATGTTACTGCAGGTTCCCTTTGAGTGTTAAATTTCTTAGCTGGCATCCCAGGTCCCTTCTTGACCATTCCTCTTTCACTCCTAACAGCCCGGCCAAGTCCCCAACTTGTCACTTCCCCTGCATGCTTTATATTCATCTGTAGGATGTAGTGAAGCTGTTAGCCACTTGCACCCATTTAAACGTAAATTAACAAAGTTTACAATTTAGTTGCTCAGTTACAATAGCCACCTTGCAAGTGCTCAGTACCCCCACGTGGCTTGTTGCTTCCTATTAGACAGTACAGACAAAGACTCTTCATCATCACTGCAAGTTCTCTCGGATGGCCCTGGTTTGGTTCCTTTTGTTTCTCTTCCTCTGGCTGAGCTGTCTTCCCACCATCACTTCACCTCCTCTTCTCCTCTACCTGTAAAAACATTCTCCCTCTTCCAGGGCCACCACCTCAAGTTCCACCTGTTCACGCAGCCTCCCCTGATCATTTCTTTCTGAATGAGATGCCTCCCCCAACCACTTGAGAGCCTCAGGAACATTTTATATGTTTTTTCTTTCTGAAACCTACCCTTTTTTTTTTTTTTTTCATCATCTTGTAACCACTTATGTCCTTATCTCATTTCCAGTACAGAACTGGAAGCCTTTTTGAAGTAAAGACTACTTATTCTGTGCACAGTACCGTGGGAGTTCAATAAACAATTGTTGAATTGAATACCTAGGGAAGAGAATGCTTCTTCTTTCGTTTCTTTTCTGGAATCAGCAAGCACAGTGAATGTCTCAGATTCCTTGCTTTTTTCTTTCCTTCTGTAACCACACAGACAGACCCCCTTCTGTAAGACCCAGCAAAAAACAGCCGCCCCCTGCCCTTCGCCTGCCTGTGCAGGTGGTCACAGCAGATACAGTCCATCTTAGAGCCAGTGCTGCTGACATCAGGGCTAAGGAGAGCGACTGGCTGCAGCGTACAGACATGATCCTCCAGCCAGGACTGTGGGGCAGCACGTGGAAGTGGAATGTGGGGGAGGGAATGATAGCCCGAGGGCTTCCCAGGTGGTGCTAATGGTAAAGAACCTGCCCGCCAATGCAGGAGACATGAGATGTGAGTTTGATCCCTGGGTTGGGAAGATCACCTGGAGGAGGGCATGGCAACCCACTCCAGTATTCATGCTTGGAGAATCCCGTGGACAGAGGAGCCTGGCGGACTATTGCCCGTAGGGTCACAAAGTCGGACACAATTGAAGTGACTTAGCACAGCATAGCACAGTAACAGACGGATGAGTGAGGGGCAGGCAGAGTACAAACCTCAGACCTCAGAGAAGTGACCCCAGAAGAAATGACTGGAACGATAGAGGTGAACTAAGTCAGGGACACAGCGAGGCTCAGGATGGAGAGCCACAACATATCTGTTCTCAGCTGGACACCAGAGGAACTTCCTGGGTGGTTTCTTGCTGCCTGGCTAAGTGTGCTTATGGTGGCATTTCTCGCCCAAATCTACCAGCCACAAGGGAGAGGATCCCCCCAAACATTGGTCAGCATGATTTGCAGACACTTGAGGGGCATTCAGAGGCTGGCCTCTTTTCTCCAGTGTAGGTGTCCTGGGAAGCTGAACAGGTTGCTGTTTTCTACTCATTGACTGTGGGGGGGTGACCAGAAGGTGAGAGTACGTGTGTGGGTGTGAATGTGCGGGTGTACCCGTGTGCACACCTGTGTTCTGTACTGGGGGAAGCAGGGGCTGTGAGAGTAGTTTTACTAAAGCTCTTTGTCATTCCAGGCTTGTTTTGCAGAGAGAGAAGCACTTCCATTATCTGAAAAGAGGCCTCCGACAGCTGACAGATGCCTACGAGGTAAACTCCTCGCCCAGGAGCTCTCTCTATCAGATTATCCGCCTTAATCTTTCTTTCCTTTTTTCTGTTTGGATGTAAAAGGCATGTGTGGGCTTGGCCTGTTGCAGGTTTGGTCGCTGTCCACGTGGCTCTGGTAGGATCCAGGTGCACAGCTGCCTGGCCCCACAGAGCTGGGACGCCTACTTCTGAAACTAAAGCTCCTCTAGTCTCTCCTTGCTCAGAGCTACTGGAGCCCCCAGCTCGGGGCCGGGGGGGCTTCCTTCTACCCACATCGTGGCTGAGGGGGGTTCATGTGCATTCTTCTAGATGCTCTTTGACTATTAGCTAAAAGGCGGTCTAGATATCCTCACCTGTTTATCCTCACCCCATTGCCCTGTAAGCAGATCTAATTTCTCTACTGGCCAAAGCACCAATGTATAAGTCCCAGAAACTACTGTGCAATTTAACATGGTACAAATGCTCAGACACGAAGTGGATTTTAAGTCAATATTCCTCAGAGTCCTTGAGGTCCACAGAGGGGCTCAGGGGAGGGCAGCAGACGTGGAGGGGAAGGGTGTTGGGACTAGGGGCTGAGTGACAGGCAGAGGGTACATGTGAACCAGAGGCTGCAGTCTTCTGCCCTACTTTCCACAGAGCAGCTCTGCTTTTAACTTGCTTTTTCTTTGGGCCACATCTGATTATTTACGGCAGGGGTTTGGGCCTATAGACTCAAGCAGGTGGCATAAGCCAGGGATGTGGGCTGGGTTGCGGTGGTGGGTGATGGTCGGGGGAGCAGAACTGAGGCAAACCGGAGGACCATGCTTTTGCTCTGTTCCTGCCAGCCGCTGTCAAGCAGCATTGCAGACCCAGGGTTGCCGGATCTCTTCTTGTTCTTTGAAATGAAGCCAGAAATTCAGATTTCTCTATGGATCTCTCAACTTGTAGCTGTTACAACTAATTCTAATTAAACAAACAAAACACTACAGGGAACAAACAGAACACATCCATGGGCTACATCTGGCCTGTGGACTTTCGGTATTCAGTCCTTGATGGTTCGGGTCAAGTCAGTCCTGATACAGTTAATACCATGAAAGCTAACAGTGCATGGAATAGTGTGCTAACGTTTGTCATTCACTGTCTCATTTAATCCTCACAGCTAGTCCAGGAGGTAGGTAAGTATTTTTTTCTAGATTAGGAAATAGGCTTAGCAAGATTAATTAATTAATTTTCTCAAAGGCATATAGCTAGTGAGGGGCTCAATGGTACAGAATCCACCTGCCAAGCAGAAGACGTGGGTTCGTTGCCTGGGTCAGGAAGATCCCTTGGAGAAGGAAATGGCAACCCACTCCAGTGTTCTTGCCTGGGGAATCCTGTGGACAGAGGAGCCTGGCAGGCCACAGTCCATGGGGGTCACAAAGAGTTGGACATGACTTAGTGACTAAACCACCACCACCACGTAGCTAATGAGAGAAGGAGCTGGCACTGAAACCCATAGCAACAGCGTCTGTCAGCACACCAGCTGCCCCTAGGTGGTGAGCAAGTTTATGAAGAGGGCAGCTTAGGCCAATGAAAAGAGCACTGGATCGAGAGTCTAAAAACCTGGGTTCTTGTTTCTTACATTTACTGTCTTTGTCATCTGGAAAAAGTTCATCTCTCTGGATTTCATTTACATACCATTTATATACTTGAGATTCGTAAAACTGGGGCGATAATACTACCTGCCTGCCTAGGCTTGAATGCTTGAATATTTATGGCTTGAATTAGGATCAGGACCTATTCACAGGTCACCTATGGAAACGTTTTCTAGCTGCTCAGGCAGAATTAGCCAGTTTCTTCCTTGTGCCCATTACAGCATTTATCCAGCTCTGTGTATGCACTTGTTTTGTTCTGCCTTATTCCAGAAACACACTAGTACTTCCGTGTCTGTCTAACGCCCTCCTCTACAGATAACTGCACACATTCTAACCCAAGCACCTCAAGAGAAGGAACTGAATTTTTTTCATTCTTGTGCCCCTCGTGCTGGGCATGAGGAGATACTTATTAAATATTTGTTAAATCAATAAACGAGTTAATGCAGGAAATCCTTCCCTGTAATTGTGGCTCTCCTTGGGTCTACACTGAGAAAACAGTAGCACTTGAGTTTCTGCCGTGGGAAAAGTCCTCTGCTTGGCTTCTTTCAGTGCCTGTCAGGGAAGGACCCATTGGGTTCAGGTTAAACGCCTTTGTCCCGTTGTCTTTTGCTCACATATGGTCACTTCAGCCCTGGGATAAGGCCTTCAGGCAAAGTGTCCTTCATCCCTCCGAGGTGGCCCCTCTCCTTCTTGCCAGGCGGCTGGGAGGGAGACAGATGTCGCCTTGTCAGCAGGGTCTTGGAACGATTCTGAATAAGGGGTGTGTTTTCTGCCCTGCCCCTTTCACAGTGTCTGGATGCCAGCCGCCCATGGCTCTGCTACTGGATCCTGCATAGCCTGGAACTCCTGGATGAGCCCATCCCCCAGATGGTGGCCGCAGAGTGAGTCTGGCTTTGGGGCGCTCCTGGTGTCCCCTGAAATTGGGTGTTGAATTTGAGGGTTCTTTTTGTTCAGTTTCTGTTCTATTTCTTTTGAATGAAAAACACAAGAGTGCTGCAAAGAAAACCGTTGCCCTTCTCTTGACCTCTAGTAACTTCCTGAAACTCCTCCACTTCAGAAGCCCGTTGTGTGCCCTTGGGTAGAGCAAGACTTTGAACTTCCAAGAGAAGGATTCTGTTTCTTCTGTGGCCTTTCCTCTGGGCTTTTGCTCTGGTCTTTGAGAAGTCTTCATCAACGCTGGAAAAACCTGATTTTTCCAGAAAGTACAGTATACATTTGAATAGCTTCTGTGGGGAAGCACGTGACAACCCTGTGGACAAAAATGCCTTTGCTTTCCATAAATACCTGCCCAGAAGTCCCTCCTCGCCAATGCCTGGGGGACGGTCTGGCTCTTGATGGCAGTGGATGTGTTACTGGCTTGGTGTACAGATGTCAGGACATCGTTTTCCTAAACTTCTCATTAATGATTAGAGATCTAAGCAACTAATTGAATAAGATTCTTCCCAAAGCGCTTCTGCAGAGGGTGCCCTCATTGTGGCTTCTCATCCTTAGAAATTCATCACACTTCATTTATTTTTTTAAAAAAAGATTTTATTTATTTTTGGCTGCACTGGGTGTCTTTGTTGCCGTAAACGGGCTTTAGGCTCCAGTAGTTGCACATGTGGGCTCAGTAGTTGCGGCTTGTGGGCTCTAGAGCACAGACTCAGGAGTTGTGGCCCACGGGCTTAGTTACTCCACGGCATGCGGGATCTTTTCGGACTGGGGATCGAAGCATTGTCCCCTGCATTGTAAGGTGGATTCTGAACCAGTGGACTACCGGGGAAGCCCCACAGTTTATATTTTAAGGAAAAAAACTGATCATCACTCTAGTCTGAGGGGTACCTAAGGTAGGAAGGGGCTACCAGGAATTGGCTCTGATGCCCTAGTTCTCACCTTCTCTCAACAGCATCCCCTGCTGCTCCGAAGGTAGAGAGTCGGAGGGAGGCCTGGAGCCAGGTTTGTCTGCCCGCGGTGCACAGGGGCGGCTGTGCCGGGATGCGTGGAGGCCAGCCTGTGCTCCTCCCTGGCCACAGTCCCTCTGCCTGGGTCACGCTGTCAGGTCAGACGAACAGAACCACACATTGTCTCATTCATTCCGTCTTAACAATAACCTCTCATTCTTGCCTTCCTGGGCAGGGTGTCTTGTGATGAATGTGGATAGAAAAGATAATAAAGAATTAGGCCATTAACCCTTGTGATGTGTACAGTGCTTTCAGAGGGAGAGGAAAAATACACATTGTCTTCCACATCACAGAGCTGCTGCAAGCCTAGTTGCTTCTAGCTCTGGATGTAGAATTGGACACAGTTTCTGCAGTAACAGGAATTTAATTGTCAAAATAAAGGCCTGTGTGTTTTTGAAATACCAGTTGGGGGTTGGGGGTTGTTTGGGAAGTTCCCCCCACCCGTCACATACACAGTCAAGATAGATGGAATGGGAAAATCGGATGTGAGAGAATCTGGAGGAGTTGGTGAGAGTGAAGTACAGACGCCCCCTAGAGAAACAGCGGTTTGGAGCAGGAAGGAGGCCCTCTGTGGGTGTAAGCTGATCGGAAGTGGGAAGATGGTAAAGGGCTTCCTGAAGTGGAAGAACTTGGATCAGCATCAGTTCTGGGTTTTTCTAGGTTCTGTACTTGGAGTTGTATGTTGTTCAGTCTCTCAGTCGTGTCTGACTCTTTGTGACCCCATGGCCTGCAGCACGCCAGGCTTCCCTGTCCTTCACCATCTCCTGGAGCTTGCTCAAACTCATGTCCATTGAGTCAGTGATGCCATCCAACCATCTCGTCCTCTGTCGTCTCCTTCCCCTCCTGCCTTCAGTCTTTCTCAGTATCAGGGTCTTTTCTAATGAGTCAGCTCTTCGCATCAGGTGGCCAAAGTACTGGAGCTTCAGCTTCAACATCAGTCCTTCCAATGAATATTCAGGACTGATTTCCTTTAGGATTGACTGGCTGGATCTCCTTGCAGTCCAAGGGACTCTCAAGAGTGTTCTCCAACACCAGAGTTTCAAAGCATCAATTCTTCAGTGCTTTATGGTGTTGTATTGGTAAAGCTTTTCTGAGGAAATAAATGTTGGAGCAGCTTTTGTGACAACATCAGCTAGGAAGAGAGGACCCCGTTGAAGGGCTTTTCACACTGAACAATTGAAGACAACCTAAATATCAACGGTTGGGGATGTCGTAAGTGTAAAGTTTAGGTGAAGTCTCTGTGTTGTGATACATACAGTGAAATATTATGCAGCCACTTAAAAAGTTAGCAGGTGTTTGGTAGGCCTATGGTGATCATTTCATAGTATATACAAATATCAAATCATAACATTGTAACACCTGAACCTAATGTTACATGTCAGTTGTACCTCACTTAAAAATTTGTATATACACATAATTGTGTGTATTTATATATGGGCTTCACTGGTGGCCCAGACGGTAAAGAGTCTGCCTGCAATGCGGGAGACCTGGGTTCGATCCCTGAGTTGAGAAGATCCCCTGGGGAAGGGAACGGCTACCCACTCCAGTATTCTGGCCTGGAGAATTCCATGGACTGTACAGTCCATGGGGTCGCAAAGAGTTGGACATAACTGAGCGACTTTCACTATACTGTACTATATTTATATATAAAAATGTGTGTGTTTAATAGAGATACTCATGATTTAAATGAAAAAAGGTAAAGATTCATTTTTTATAGATTAAAATTAAAGGTGGTTCTACACATAGAAGTAAACAGAAGGATGTATAGGATAACATGTATAGGATAACACGATAGGAGTTATTTGTGTGGATGATGGGGTTAAAGGTAATTTTCTTTCTTTTCTAATCTTATTTGCATTTTCTAAAATTTCTACAATGAATCCATTGTTTTGTAATCAAAAGAATGTTTTAAAATTTAGAAGCTGATTTGTCCTGATTGCAAGAGCCACTTGATAGTTAATGACTGAAATTTTCTGTTTCACAGCCACCTTCAAAGCTTTACCTGTGGTTCTTCTGAACATTGATTTAACAAACTTTTAAAGAATTACCTAGACTTTCCAATAATGAACTTTGTCTTATGCCTAGCAGGCAGTTAATTCTAGGTGCTAATAATATTTGTTATGAACAGAGCCTAGTAGCTTGACTTATAATAGTATAAACTCTTTTTAGTAAGAAATAGAGAAATCTTAATGACTTCTATTAAAATATGGGGATTTTTTTTTAAAGACTACCTAATTTTGGAGATTGCTTTTTTATTTGTTTTGCACAGGGAGAAGAAATGCTTGGAAAATGTGGTCAGATTTTTTTTTTTTCTTTATACAAATGTTAAGGTGACATACAGGGTGTGTTTAGCTCTGGAGTTTATTCTTCTACTGTCCTCTCTCTCTGCTCCCTGACCTAGTGTGCAACGCACACACATTCACACGCATGGGTTTCTTTCTCTTTCCTGTTTTGTTCACATTTGTGCTTCCATGTCCTGGGAACAGTATGACAAGCTGAGGTCCCTCTAGTGGACAAACCACTTTTGTCAGCTCTTGTGACTGCTGACCAGAGCCAGCAAGGCCAGGCTTTTACTGCTGGTGTCAAACCTTTCAGGAATGATATATTCAGTTCAAGAATAATATATTCAATAATAATGTATTTGTAGGAATTAAGTGTGCCCTTCTTAAGAGAGTGTATCCATAAATTTATATATATGTTTACCTCAAATAAATTAATATTTTGGAAACACACTAAGTACATTTGCTTTGTTAATGACTTTGGCACTGAAGGAAGCATTTTTTTTAAATGAGAATCCCTTGCTTCGTTATTGAAAGCTACTTAATGAAACACATGGAGTAAAATGAAAACCTCAGGGAAACCATGGCAATGTTAAGTTAGGTCTTTTAGCTTCTATAAGATCTGAAAATTATCTTTAACTTAAAAATTGTTTTAGGACCTTTCCATTTGTGAAGCTTTCCCAAATATTAAATTTAAATTTTCATGTGCCAGTGTTTTGTTATTTCCCTTTAGAAAGTTTATCAGTAGCTTGTCTCTTGAATAGCTCCTAAAATATCTCTGCTTTTAATTTTAAATTTAATCTGTCTGTTTCCTTATCTTTCAATGAAGATAGCTTATGTCTTCTTTTGTCTTCTGGGCATTTTTGGCCAGGTGCTGCTGGCATCTACTAGGGAGAGGTCAGGGATGGTGCTAAATGTTCTCCACAGGACAGTCCCTACAACAAAGAATTGTCCAGCCCAAAATATCAGTAGTGCCACAGTGGTGAGACTCTGCTCTAAAATAACCATCTTCAGTTTTTCTTAAATCTAAACTAAATTTTTCTTATATCTTAGTTTAGATAGACTTCCCTGCTTGTTTTGATTATTTGCTTACATACTGTGCATGCTTTTAAGCCCTTCATCCACACTGGTGACAGTGATGTCCAGAATCAACCAGCTTTAGATCTGTCCTTAATCATCCCCTAAAAGTCTGAGTAAATCGTTGATACTCTTGCTTTGAACTTGATCCTCTTATAGGTTTTGTGTACTTTCTAATAGCTGGATGATAGAGCAGTAGTGTTCAATAGAACTTCCTAAAGCAATGGGAATGTTTCATGTTTTGTGGCAGCCACTAGTCCCATGTAGCTATGGAGCAGTTGCAGTGCGGCTTGTGTGACTGAGGAGCTCAATTTTAATTAATATGATTAAAATGTAAATAGCCTCATGTGACTAGTGGCTACCTGTTGGACAGAGCAGATGTATCACATTGCTACCCAAAATGTGGTCCCCAGACCAGCAGTATCTCCGTCACTTGGGAACTTGCTAGACGTGCAGAATCTTGGGTCCTTCTAGTTCTGCTGAAATAGATCTGCAGTTTGATGAGATCCTTGGGTGGCTTCTGTACACGCTCAAGTTAGAGAAGCACTGAAACCTGGCTGTACACTGGAGTCACATGGGGAATTTTTAGAACTATTGCCACTTGGGCCCACCGTCAGCAATTCTGATTTAATTGGTACTAGGTATGGCCTGGGCGTTGGAATTTTTTTTTTAAACATCCCCAAAGTGATTCTAATTACACAGCAAAGACTTGTGGTATTCAAACTTTGTATATATCCACATCACCTGGGAATTTGGTAAAAATACAGAGGCCCAGCTCTTTCCTGCTTCAGCAAGCCTGGGTCTCTGTATTCTTCATTAGCCCTCCAGTGATTCCAATGTACGCATTTGGGGTTTATTTAGAACCCCGATCTAGGAGATAGTTTCCCACTTTGTTGGAAACTTTGTGAGAACGAAATGCCTTGCTGACTTGAAAGAAAACTGATCTACTGGATTGCTTACCTCTATGAGTGAGCGAGTGATCTATGATACTTGTTTTTCACAAAGTGTGCCCCTCTGGGTGTTGGCTCAGTGTTTCCTGCTTGCGATTTTTTAAATTAAGTTGGTGAATTTCTGGTCTCTAAGCTAAGTTTTTTTCCCCCTTTGGATAGTTAGAGTGTCATTCACATTTTGCTTTTCAGAATTGCTCAGAGTTGTGCCCACAACAGCTGGTAGCTTCATGGTCAGTCTGCCAGTTCCTTAAGGTACAAGTTGGAAAGCCCATGGATCAAAATGTTCTGTAGTTCGGAAGTGCCTCCGAGTTGAGAAGAGCCGAGCCCAGTTCCCCAACACAGCCCCGGAGTCACTCAGATGTAGCCTGTCAGCTGGGGACAGTTGGCGTGGAGGGGTGATTTAATGATGTCTCTAGTACATTCAGATCCCAGCCTACTCCAGACTTTAGGCCTCAGGGTCAGGAGTATTGCATTTGGTGTAATTTTGTCATGGGAGCTGGGGAAGGGAATGGGTAACTAGATGACTTTTCCTTTTCCTTTTCTTTTTTTAACATGTGCTGTTTCCTATCAGTCAAAAAATTTTGTTTTTGTGATACAGAAAACTTTTTGTGCAGACAACTTTCGTTAGACCGGGAGTTCCTTTGCCATTTGTTTCCGGGAAATAGGATAAGAATTGATGAAGGTTTGGGAAACGTTAGTGACAAGCTCATTTTTCTTTGCAAAAATTAACTGCTATTGAAAACATGCCACAGAATTGTCTTCCTTCTCTGATCATCAACTTTAGTTTCAATCTGTGTGCTTCCTACAGTAAAATTGTGGGTGGAACATGAAGTGAGTGTGTATTGCTTTTAACTTGTGACAGTTTCAGGACTCTACTAGGAAATCAGCAGCATTTTCTATGGCTGTCCCTGCCCAGGTGATGTAGCAGGTCTGAAATCAAAAGTAATCAAATATGACCTGAGAGAGCAGCCATTAACTCATGTCTTAGTTGAGATCAAGAAGACTGTGTGATCTCTTTGGCAGCATGGATAAGAAGGAATGAGATGGAAAAGCCCAGGAAAAGAAGGCTGTCTGAGCACTAGAAGGACTCAGATTTGCCCCTGGTTCTCTTAAATGAGGGGCTTCCCAGGTGGCACAGTGGTAAAGAATCCACCTGCCAATGTAGGAGATACAGGTTCGATCCCCAGATCTGGAAGATCCCCTGGAGAAGGCAATAGCAACTCACTCAGTATTCTTATCTGGAAAATCCCGTGGACAGGGGAGCCTAGAGGGCTACATACAATCCACGGGGTCACAAAGAGTGGGATGCAGCTGAGCTTGCACGCACGCATGCTTTTAACTGAGGCCTTGTCCCAGTAGGAAGCTGGGATCCTGCTATGTTGGGGAAACAGCTTGAGAACTCTCCTGGGGTCTCCTTTCTGATGAACTTCAGAGGACCTTCTGACAAAGAGGGGCTCTCTTGGTTTCATCTAGAGCAAGAAGATAACTTCTGGGCAAACTGACGACATGCTTGGAAGGAAGGGCTTAGAGGCCAACCCTCAATATAACAGTTTCCCTCAGTGAAGGCACTGGAGTTTCTGAAAAATTCTTCACAAGCCCACAGCTGGGGATACATTCTTGTTTTCTTTTCTTTTGTTTTTTTGAGAAGTATTTGCTTGTTTATTTGGCTGCATCAGGTCTTTGTCATGGAACACACTCTTTGATCTTTAGTTGTGGCATGCGGGATCTAGTTCCCTGACCAGGGTTTGAACCTGGGCCCCCTGCATTGGAAGCATAGAGTCTTAGCCACTGGACCATCAGGGAAGTCCCTGGCATGCATTCTTGTGATAGGAGTTGGCAGTGCTTAAGTCTGCCACCATGAGCTCAGTGTGCAGAAGCCCACCTCTCATTCTCCTAACCATGGAGACAGACTCCATTGGCAGCTTGTTTCTTGTCAGTGATACGAATAAATATCAGTAGCCCACTGGGGCTTAGGCTTCAACGAGAGTGAGAAGGCACCTCTTTAAATATTTCTGATAGGCCTATGTGAGGGCTCTAGACCAGCATAGTTAGTGGGGGGAAAAGTAATTGAGCATCACCACAATTTAGGCGAAATCCAAAACTCGGAGCTACCCCAAACGCAAGAAGGGACTGGTGTGGCAAATTGAGAGAAAAGTATGGGAAGGACTGGGTCAAGAAGCATGAGACTCACTCCAGTTCTGTGAAGGGCTATATGTTTCTGCCCGGCCTTGTGTTCCTGGCTTCACAACTGGGCAAATGCTTAACTACAAAGCTGATCGAGGCAGGGTAGAGAATTCATCCTTTGGGTGTAGAGAATACATCCTTTACAGATGTATTCAATATATATTCACTAGGTGGGAGGGTGTTTCTTCTCTTTGGGCAGGGCGGAGCCTTGGAAAGGCCTGGACTCTGGTAGAATTCGGTGTTTTGGAATTAATGCTGTCTTTGTTTTTCCCTCTGGCCGTGTGCCTAGCGTGTGTCAGTTCCTGGAGCTGTGTCAGAGCCCAGAAGGCGGCTTTGGAGGGGGCCCTGGCCAGTACCCACACCTGGCACCCACGTATGCAGCAGTCAACGCGCTGTGCATCATTGGCACCGAGGAGGCCTATGACGTCATTAACAGGTACAGCCAAAGCCAGCAGGGCCGGACACCCAGCCGGGCTCCCATCTGCTGACGCTGCGCTGACCATCACTTCCCTCCCTTCTCAGAGAGAAGCTTCTCCAGTATTTGTACTCGCTGAAGCAACCCGATGGCTCTTTTCTCATGCACGATGGAGGTGAGGTGGACGTGAGGTGAGTGGGGTTTTTCTCAGGCTGCTGTATCAGCAGATTCTCAGGCTTATCTGCCATCAGAGATGCCAAACCCAGGGAAGGACACAGGACATCGCCACCTTGTCTCACTGAATGTCACACAGAGAGACGTGTCAGTGACATGGTTCATCATCCCTGCAAATATGGGCCAGATGTCCTCAGGGCTCATTGTCACTTGACTTCTTTTATGTAGATGCCAAATACAAGTAACACAAAAACAAAATCAAATGCTTTTGTTTTAAAAATGAAAAATACATTTGTTTGGCATGAGATGCTATACCATAGATGTAACTGTATAGTGTAATATAATCTTTCATCTTTTTGGTATGGGAAGGGAGGCGAAGGCCCAGTGGGGACTAAGTAAATATTTTCTGGATGCATTTGATGAAAGCGTGAGAATGTTTAACACCTGTGTGAGAACTGCTTTGGGCAATGCAGAAACCATTAGGGGCCAGTGGAGTCTCTGAAAAACAGTGGCATTAACTGATTGGAATCAATTGGCTCAAAATAATACTTTTTTTTCAAGAATTGTCTGATGTACCTAGCAAGTCGTTTACTCACCTGGCAGGAGGTTCCCTATAAAACATCTAGGGAATTCACTGAAATAGTCATTTCTCACAAGCAGTGGATCATTGAGATATATACCAAATTATTATTGTTTAGTCTGATAAATAAATCGTTATGAGGTTTCTATAGCAAAGCCATTGTATCGCCTATTTGTAAATGTGTTGTCCTCTACACGAGTTGATAAATACTCTGGCTTAACTATTGGTTTGAAAATATAGGGCAAGAAAACACATGAAGGTTGTGGAGCATGGAACACATTGCAGATAAAAGGAGGTAACCTTTATCTGCAGAGACCTTCATGAAGGGTTTTTGTCTATTTGTAACCTGTCTGTTCAAACCATAAATAAGACTAGGTATCTGGAAACCTGGGTACCTGGAAAACTGTTTCTCTGCCCACAACACCTCTGACCTGAAATGTGGGGGTGTTTACCCTCATATTAATGACACTAAGTACTCAGAGTTGGCACAGACCCTACAGATTACGGGCTCAGTCCAGCAAGACTGTCTGCACTTCAGACAGCAGTCACAAGTAGTGGGTTCCCTGGTTAACCAGTTCTGCCTGATTTGTAGATCGGGGGTCCCCATGACCCCCTTGTCAGTTCAGTAATTTTCCAGGACAGCTCAGAGAACTCAGAAAACATTTTTCTAATACCATTTATTATAAAGGATATCATAAAGATACAAATGAACAGCCACATGAAGGGGCATACATATAGGATGAGGTCTGGAAAGGTCCAGAGTCTAAGAACTTCTGTTCCCATGATGTTGGGGTGTGACACCCTCCTGACAGGCACTTGGGTGCAGCCACCAACCCAAAAGCTCCCTGAACTTCTTCATCCAGAGTGTTTTAATGGAGGTTCCATTATGTAGGCATGATTGATTAACTGATTGGCCATTGGTGACTAACTCAGTCTTCTGGGGAGTGGGGCAGAAAGTTCCAACCCTCTGATCCCATGGTTGGTTCCTCTGGCAGCCAGCCCCCACCCTCCAGGAGTCACCTCAGTAGCATAAACTCAGATATGGTTGAATGGGGCTTGTTATGAATTACAAGACTCTCACCCCATTACTCAGGAAAAATTCCACTAGTTTTATGATCTCTGTGCTGAAAAGACCAAATAATGTTTTTTACTATATCACAATACCCCAGTATCTGTTGTTAAAAGGTAAACAGGGGCATGTTAAAAATTTTATGAACTTATTTGAGCAAAAATTGATTCGAATAGGGCAGCATCCCATCTCTCAGATAGGAAGGAAGCCCGAGGAGAGCTGTGCACAGTGAGACTTCTGTAGGCAGAAGGGAGCAGGGACAAGAAAGTGACATCAGGCGCTTAAAGAGTGGGTTGGCTGTTGCAAGGCCACTTTCCTTGACGGGACTGCAGGGGTTGACCGGCAGAGCATCTCACTGATGCTGATCAGGTGGTTCCTGACTGACTGACTGAAGATCCCATTTCTGGGAAAGTGGAAACCATAATGAAGTCTTGGTTTGGTGATGTGGAGTTTAGCACAAGGGTCTCCTTTTGGCACCTCTTGTTTTGTTTCTTAGCACTGTATATGCCAGTGAGGGCTCCCCGGGTGGCTCAGTGATAAAGAATCCACCTGCCAATGCAGGAGATGCGGGAGACGTGGGTTCGATCCCTGGGTCAGGAAGATCCTCTGGAGGAGGAAATGGAAACTCACTCCAGTATTCTTGCCTGGAAAATTCCATGGACAGAGGAGCCTGGTGAGCTATGGTCTGTGGAGTCTCAAAGAATCGGACACAACTTAGCAACTGATCACAGTGCCGGTGAAGCCAATATAACTATTGAGGAGAAGCAGTATTGTGTTGACATCTTTAGAAAAAAATTTAAAGGATGCTTTTCCCCTCTTGGTCACTACATTTTCATCCTGTTCTGCAGATACTCCAAATGTAGCTTTTTAAGGTTTCCTGAGATTATAGGTGAAAGCAGACAAACACTGGCAAGATCGCTTTGGCATTTCATCACTTACCTTTTTCAGATATGATTATTCTCTAACTTATTCATTCCGGTGCCAGTTTCCTTCTATGTTCTTATTCATATCTGCCAGACAAATGCTAGGAATCTCCTCCAATAAAATAGGTTTGTTTCTGTAGAGCTCTTTAACCATATGCTTCCTCTGGTAACATCCTGCCATTTGAACCATGCTTTACATTTACAGAGGATTAAAGATGTGAACGATGGATGTAACCTAGCAGGCTGCGTCCCGTTCGCCTGCTCAGCATGGTTTTTCGTGCCCCAGTTCCATCGCTTTTCACTTGATTTTCCTTTAATTGTCTTTGCCTGGGAGCATCAGCAGTTACTCCTGAGTGCTGCCAGGTGGATTTGACCTGAAGAGAAGCAGTGGTTGATAGGGACCTCTGGAGGCTAGCCTGTCTTCTTCTGGGTTAGAACCGATCTCTTGATATTCCAAGCCTGTCACAAGTCCTCGTTTCTGAGATGAGCTTACTCAGGCATTCACAGCTCCCATGGACTGCCGCTAATCCAAGCCAACTTGTAGCCAGCACCGTCTTTCCCCTCAGTTCTTAAGAAAGGAGCAATTATTTATTCCTGACCTCCTAATCTAAGTTATATAACCTGGCGTATCCCGGGAGGGTAGTGGGGAGATAGGGACCCAGCGTTTGCAAAAGTTTTGGCAACAGAATGTAGAGTGTGTTTGGGGAAGGAGGGGGTCAGTGTTGCTGAAGTGCAGAGGGGTGCAGGCAGAGAATGAAGCTGGCTGGCCAGGCTGGGAATAGCCCGAGGAGCACTGCAGTCTCCTTGAGAAGTCTGGAGCTTATTTTAAAGGTAGTAGAAGCCACTGACAAGTTTTAAGTAGGGAGTGACATGATCTGATTTGTGTTTTGTTAGAAGTTCTATGGGGAATACATTGGGTTTCCCAGGTGGCTGCGCGGTGAGGAAAACTCCTGCCAATGCAGGAGACCTGGGTTCGATCCCTGTGCCTGATCCCTGTGTCGGGAAGATCCCCCAGAGAAGGAAATGGCAATCCACTCCAGTATTCTTGCCTGGAGAATTCCACGCAAGACAGAGGAGCCTGGCAGGCTACAGCTCATGGGGTCGCAAAGACACGACTTAGCGACTAAAAGAAACAAGTGAATGCATTATGGTGTTTTAGTGAAAATCCTCTGGTTTCAGGGCTGGAGGGAGGAAGACTGGACAGGAAACTGACCCAGATTAAAGATGACTTGGATTTGGGTGACAGCAGGAGGCTAGAGGGCAGCTGACAAATTTGAGAGGATGATGACGGGACAGAGAGACAGAGGAAGCTGATGCTCAAGAAAAGTGTATTTTGTTCACTCATTGTCTCAGTGTGAGATCTGGCAGCAGGTCTCAGGTCTTCCATTTATGAAACAGGCCACACTGCTGACTGCCTCCCTACCTCAGAGGTTATATTCACATTCAAGAGCAAATACTTTTGAACCCCTTTGTGAGACTCAAGACCTGAGAGGAGTTAGGTCAGACTTTCGAAGTTAGCTTACGGTAGATGATAACACTTGGCAGAAAGGATTCTTGCATGCTTCTGATGCCTGCTGGTTTAACTCAGCCTCTGCTGTGCCTTTGGCCAGTGTGAGCAGGCTGATTAAAATGCTGGGAGGAGAATAATAACCTGCAGCTCACTGGAATCCTTCAGTGTGCTTGACTTAGTATTATGTCCATATTGAACAATATGGAAGCTAGACTCTTCTCTCTCCTCTCTTTTATATTCCTTAGGAGCCCTTAGATAAAGGATCTTGAAAGAAAATAGAACAAACAGGTTTGTCTTCAACATAAAATGAAGCTGAGATGTTGGATGTTTGAAAAGACCATGTGCTAAGTTGCTTCAGTCGTGTCTGACTCTTTGCGATCCCATGAACTGTAGCCTGCCAGACTCCTCTGTCCATGGGATTCTCCAGGCAAGAATGCTGGATTGGGTTGCCATTTCCAGGAGATCTTCCCTCCCCAGGGATCGAACCTGCGTCTGTTGCATCTTCTGCGTTGCCAGGCAGGTTCTTTACCACTAGCGCCACCTGGGAAGCCCATAGTGGAAAAGAAAGACAGTTTGTAGATGTGTTCTATCATAGAGGGAGAAGCTAAAATAAAATGTGTCCTGAGAAGAATTAGGGCTGGCAGGATGGAATGGCAAGAATTATTCCAAATCAAGTGGGATGTGTTCTTTTTTCTGTTTAAAGTGTGTATGTGTGTACTGGAGGGGTGCTTGAAATCAAAACTCTTTTCTCACTTTAGAAGTCTAAGGAATGGATCTGAGTAGCTCGTCTATTCTGGTCCCTCTTGCTTGGTCTGTGCAGCCATGTGGTCTGGCAGCCTACTTTGAAGGTTGTCTGTTTGAAAGAAATGTGGTTAACCTTTAATGCGGCCATGCCATAACCATGGCAAGTCCTGGATCTAAGGACAGTACTGACAGCTGGATGAAGGAGCATCTCAGAAATACCTGAATGACAGCATGGAATTCTGGGAGCCACTGTAGGTCTTTAAAAGAAGAGCTGAATTCACTGTTGACATAAATTGATATGGCTGTTATTTCGTGTGGTGTAGATTTGACTGTGTGGAGGTAGGGAGAATAGAATGTCATGTTCTTTCTCTGAGACCACGCTGTGAGGAACTTGATCCAAATGGAATGTCGGAGCTCCTGGTGGGAGAACAGGAGTGAGGACAGGTGGTGATTACAGCTTATGAGGCAGAGAGCAATCCACCCAAGAAGTTCAGTGAGCCTTGTTTGAGCTCTTCCTGAGAGTGTGACCCTTGCCCCTCTGTTTCTGTCCTTCCAGAAGTGCGTACTGTGCTGCCTCGGTAGCTTCGTTGACCAACATCATCACCCCAGACCTGTTTGAGGGCACTGCTGAATGGATCGCAAGGTGAGAGATGCTGGGATTTGTCCCATTTCTTAGACAGCAGGCGGTCAAGACTTCTGAAAAATAAAGGAAGTGCAGAAGAACCAGAAGAGAATGTAAAATTACAAGAGACATCTTATGGTTGAAAGATTTTACATTTCAAAAATACTTTAAAAGTTTTCTTTTTGCTAGTTTTCTTTAATGTGATTGGCAAGGATCAAAACTCTGGGTAAACAGTATTAGTCAGAGTCTAAATGGATTTAAACCAGTTTGAAGAGAAATTTGGAAATATCTCAAAAATGTCTTTGCTGATGACCCCAAAATTCCACTCCTCCAGAAACTCACACACATGCATGAGAGAGACAAACATAGGACTCATTTATAATAGTAAATAAAGCTAGAAATGGAGTAAACGTTCATAAGCACGAGATGGTTAAATGAGTTGTGATGTAGTCACATTAGAATATAATATAGCAATTAAAATGAATAAGCTAAAGCTACATGTATCAATATGGGTGAATCTCAGAGCACTATTGCATTTGATAGTGTTAAACTAGTGTAAAAAAAATGTTAAAGAAAACATGCAGGTTAGCACATTGACTGGAAATTTGAAAACATGCAGAACAGTTCTGTATTTTTTATGGCAGAATCACATGCAGTAATATAAAAACATGCTGGAAAGAATAAGCACCAAGTTTAGGATGGTGGTTACTTCTGGGAGGAAAGCAAACAAAATGAGATTACAGAAAGTCTGCACTTCTCCTCGGGCTTCCTAGATGGCGCTAGTGGTAAGGAACCCACCTGCCAGTGCAGGAGACTCAGGTTCAATCCCTGGGTCGGGAAAATCCCCTAGAGGAGGGCGCAGCAACCCACTCCGGTGTTCTGGCCTGGAAAAACCCATGGACAGAGGAGCCTGGTGGGCTACAGTTTGTAGGGTCGCAGAGTTGAACACAACTGAAGTGACTTTGCATGCACACGTGCACACTTGTACTTAGGAGACCTCAGGTCTATCTGTAACTGTTTATTTGTTTAAAGTTTTTAAAAAAGAAACCTGAAATGCATAAATCAAAGGTTGGTGTTAGATACACATATGTTCTATATATTATTTGCTATACTTTCCAGGATCCTTCCAATTATCTCATAATTTAAAAAAAAAAAGGTATAGTAGGTTTATCTATACTATTGAGTAATTATATCCAAGCTGTATTGTTTTATTTTTCATGTCTTAATTTTTATCAAAGTAGTACTTAACTGCTATGAAAATACAATTTTCAGCTAAACCAAATGATATACTATGATCATATTTACTTTTTTTGTATGACTTTTTTCCCTTCTGGAATTAATCATTACCTCCTGATTCCCACGTTTTCTGCCAGAGCTATAAAATTACTCTCAATATGGTCAAACAATTCAGGTGATGTATCCGTTCTGTTTTGTGTATGTGTGTTTGTGTACATGTGTGTGCTCGTGTGTTTTGAGTCGTCTACCCCTGGGCCTCTGCCCTCCTGCTTCAGTCTGGACATATTGATCTCAGCTTGCTGCACAGCAGGCATCCAGAAGCTTCCTTTCAGCATGAAATTCACTTTTCTGCTTTGGTAAAGCCCCAGTCCTCCTTTCTCCTGGTTTACTTACTCATTTGAATAAATCATTTATTTCAACAGATCCCAAAAAAGAGAACTTGGGAGATAGATTTTTAAGATTTTGCAATTATTTTTATTCTAGTCTCACCCTTGATGGCTAGTTTATTTGGTTAGAGACTTCTAAATTGAAAACTATAAATTGTATTCGTTCAGATTTTTTAAGCCTTGCTCCATTATCTTATGGCTCCCAGTGTCATTGTTAAAAGGCTGATCATAATGATGGCCAGCCTTTATTGAGGACTTCGTGTGTAATACTTAATAGTAAGGGAGCTCTAGTTTAAACATTGAGAATATAACCTTAGTTTAAACATTGAGAATATAACCTTTGAGCTAGATGGCCTGGGTTTGGTTCTTTTTTATACCTCTATTTCTCAGTTGAGATTTCCCATTTTTTCATTCATTACAAGTATATTTTTCTTCATAAAGATAAATATACAATTATAATATCTGTTTTAAAATTCTTGCCTGGAAATTTCACCATCTGGCTATCTTGGAGTTGACATGTCACCTTTTCCTGAGTGCCTGTGTCACGTGTGTTGGGCTTGTACCCTGGACATTACAGCTTCCCAGGTGGCGCTAGTGGTAAAGAACCCACTTGCCAGTGCAGGAGACATAAGACACATGGGTTCAATCCCTGGGTCAGGAAGATCCCCTGGAGGAGGTCGTGGCAACCCACTCCAGTATTCTGGCTTGGAGTATCTCATGGATAGAGGAGCCTGGTGGGCTATGGTCCATAGCGTTGCAGGGTTAGACATGACTGGAATGACTTAGCTCGCATTACTGGATGTTGTAGAAGCTGGAGTCATTAGATTGCTTTAAAGAGGGTTGATCTTTCTCTTCTAGCAGGCAATCTTATCTTGGTTAGTTGATTGCAGTGGGCAGGGGCTCAGCTCTTGGGTCAGTTCTTAGAAACTCCTTTCAGTTTGTCCAGTACAGGCATGATTCAGGGTCAGGTAGAAATTTGAGCGAAGTTTAAACGTGGAATTTGGTATTTTCCTTCTCTGACTCTCCTCTTTCTGGAATTCCTCATCAGTTTCTGTTATTCTGGTTCTTCTTGCCAGAAATATGAGGCTTTCAGTTTCAGCTGCCTTCCGCTGACCTGCTTGCCACTGTTGGGCAACTGTAGCCATCCTCAGGGCAAATCAAGAAAAAAGGGAGGAATGGGGGAGAGGAGGGACTGACTGTCCCAACTTTCAAATCCCCACCTTTTTTCGTTTGCTGAGACTTCAGGAAATAGTTTTAGTGTGTTTTGTCCGGAGCATGTAGTTATTAATATTTGCAGGATTCTGACTGCCTGGGTTTGAAGCCCAGTTTTGTCATTTATTAGCTTAGTGGCCTTGGTCAAATTGTTTAACTTCTCCATGTCATAGTCTCCATATGTGTCAAATGATGGGATATTGAATTTGATATTAAGCTGAAATACAAAGAAATTTAAGTGGTAAAACTTGTTATGGTTTCCACTGTGCGTTACCGCCTCTCAGTCCACTGTATTCCCAATCCATTGTCTGTTTCTGTCTTATTTCTCTTATTCTTGCTGTTTGGAAAATTCATGATGAGCCATGATAGGATTTTATTGTTGTTGTTCATGGTGCTGGGTACTCAGCAGGTATCTTCAGTCTAGAATTGCACGTACTTTACTTCCATACTTACTAAGAGGTTCCCTTACCTTTTATCTTCTAATCCTTCTGTTGAGTTTTTATTTCTGTAATTCTATGTAAAATTTTTCAAAGCTTATTTTTAATCTCCATTTATATAGAAAAAGAATACTTCTTTTTTATATACTCTCTTGTTCTTGTTTCAGGGATATTTTGTCTTTACAATGTTTAGAAAGTTTACTTCTGCTCCTCATGTTATTTCCTCCAATTTATTTTTATTTGTTTTATTTCTATGTCATGTTTACATAAAAATCTCTTTCATGTACGAGCCTTTGCTTAAATGTTTGATGTTCATATTTAAGAGTCAGGTGCTAGAAAGCTGATGGAGAGCTATGTTTGCCAGAGTGGCCTGGGATCCAGCCATTCATGGGGAATTCTCATATATCAGTGTCCATAGGATTTTTCTGTGGAGAACCTTCCAGATTCCTGGTTATGGTATGAAGCTGGCAGCCAGCTTTGTGAATTCTAATAGGGGAAGGGGGCTTATCTGGTGGCTCAGCAGTAAAGAATCCACCTTCCAATGCAGGAGATGCAGGTTTGATCCCTGGGTCAAGAAGACCCTCTGGAGAAGGAAATGGCAACCCACTCCAGTATTCTTGCCTGGAAAATCCCATGGATGGAGGAGCCTGGCAGGCTACAGTTCATGGGGTTGCAAAGAGTCAGACACGACATAGTGACTAAACAGCAACAACGGCAGGGAAAGGGGTTGGGAATGCTTTTGCTCAGGTCAGAGACTTCCACTGAATCCTCCTGCTCAGTACAGTGCCTCCGCCTGCTCTCAGCTGTGCTGGAAATTCTGGAATTCACACTTCTTGATTAAGTCCCTGCAACCTCCCATCTGCTGGGTACGTGGAGGTCTAACTGAGTCTCTTTATCAATTTACCACCAGTCAACTCAGTTAAAAACCTTCCCACTTTAGGGGTAGCTTACGTCCCTCAACTTGTCATCGGAGAACATCACCTTGCTTTTTGTTGCTTCATCCCTCCTTTCCTCTCAGGGCTGGTGTAGGTTTCTCGGCTCTATTAAGTCAGTTACTTCTTATCTTCATCCTTTTCCAGCTTTCACAGTTTCGTTATTTCCTGTCTGTATTCATATCCTCTTCTATTCTCTTTATCCTTATGGGTTTATCCTTTTAAAAAATTCCTTTACTTTCATTTTACCGGGCTCTTTTCAATCCATTATATTTAGCTAGAAGAAATTCCCAAAGAATTTTGCTAAATTGCTCTCATGCATGTGAAAACAAAGGGATGGAAAGTGGAATGTGTAAATAAATGCATATTGTGTGTGTGTGTGTGTTTTAAAGCTGAGTTAAGAAAAGTTAAGAAAAAAAAAATTAAGAGGTCCCTTGCATATTCTTCACTCATCAGACCTTTCAAACTTGAGCTGTTCATATACTCCAAGAGGCCAGATGCGTTGGAGAGAAAATTTGGATTGTGTGTCTTTGGGTGGCCATGGGGTTGAGAGATGGAGGATGCTGAAGAAGCTCTTCAGGGGGCAGCAGCCAGTTTTTGACTCCGCTGTGAACTCCCTAGGCCTCGGTTTAGTTCAGTCGCTCAGTCGTGTCCTACTCTTTGTGACCCCATGGACTGCAGCACGCCAAGCCTCCTTGTCCATCACCAACTCCTGGAATTTATTCAAACTCATGTTCATTGAGTTGGTGATGCCATCCAACCATCTCATCGTCTGTCGTCCCCTTCTCCTTCTGCCTTTCATTTTTCCAAGCATCAGGGTCTTTTCAAATGATTCAGCTCTTCGTATCAGATGGCCAAAGTATTGGAGTTTCAGCTTCAACATCAGTCCTTCCAATGAATATTTAGAACTGATTTCCTTTAGGATGGACTGGTTGGATCTCCTTGCAGTCCAAAGGACTCTCAAGAGCCTTCTTCAATACCACAGTTCAAAAGCATCAATTCTTTGGCATTCAGCTTTCTTTGTAGTCCAACTCTCACATCCATACATGACTACTGGAAAAACCATAGCTTTGACTAGACAGACCTTGGTTGGCAAAGTAATGTCTCTGCTTTTTAATATGCTGTCTAGGTTGATCATAGCTTTTCTTCCAAGGAGCAAGCGTCTTTTAATTTCACGGCTGCAATCACCATCTGCAGTGATTTTGGAGCCCTCCCCCCCAAAAATAAAGTCCGTCACTGTTTCCACTGTTTCCCCATCTATTTCCCATGAAGTGATGGGACCAGATGCCATGATCTTAGTTTTCTGAATGTTAAGTTTTAAGGCAACTTTTTCGCTCTCCTCTTTCATTTTCATAGGAAGCTCTTTAGTTCTTCTCTTTCTGCCATAAGAGTGGTGTCATCTGCATATCTGAGGTTATCAGGCCTCTCTGAAGAAGGCCTCTGAATTCCCAAGGCCTCTCCTTTAATGAGAGGTGCCTGGAAGACAGGAAGTACTACAGTTTCCTTTTTCTTCCACCCAGAAGTTGGATTAAGTGCTCATTGACCTGTATACCTGTGAGGATTTGTGAGGCAGATACACCTGTAGGGAATGTGACTCTATATACACATCTGTAGCTCATTGGGAGTAAAGTTCTATGTTATATGAAAATATATAGGAAGGAAAATTTCTTTATATCACAGATGAAATAGGTTTATTAAGACATGCAAAAAGAAAATCTGAAGTCACCAACCACTCATGTTTCTTATCTTTCCAGAATTGCAGAAAAATCATGCAGTACATTATCATTTTATGACTTTTTCATGTAATATATTTGGAACATTTTAAAGTATACTTCTGTAATGTCATTTTAAATGACTATATAGTATTCTGTTATATGGATACATCATAATTTATATAACCAGTCCCTTACTATTGAGTTTCTAAGTTTCTAACATTTCACTATTACAAATGGGGATACAATAAACATTCTTATAATCTGATCTTTGGACACATTTGTACTTACTTTGTAGAATTAATTCCTAGAAAGTAAAAATGAAAGTCACTCAGTCGTGTCTGACTCTTTGCTACCCCATGGACTATACAGTCTATGGAATTCTCTAGGCCAGGATACTGGAGTGGGTAGCCTTTCCCTTCTCCAGGGCATCTTCCCAACCCAGGGGTTGAACCTGGGTCTCCTGTGTTGCAGGTGAGTTCTTTACCAACTGAGCTATCAGGGAATCCCTTTAATTCCTAGAAATGACCCTAATATTGCTGGGCTAAAGAGTATTAAATTTTTATGACTAGAAAATGCAGTCATATTTTCTATATTATCTTACATTATCTAATTATCTTATAATCCCAACAATTATTATAGTAATAACTTGAAAATATAAGAACTTGTAATTTGGAGAAATAAATTTACTTTGGATAGCTATAAAGGTATATATGTTCATTCTGGAAGCTTTTTGAAAACAGAAAAATAAAGAGGAAAGGTATCAGCAATAGATTTGTATTAAAAGATAACCATCATTAGCAATTATTTTTCAATTTTATTTTAACCTGATGGTTATCACAGTATACATATGATTTTATAACTCTTTCTAAAAAGTAATGATTCGAGGTTCTATGTTCATTAGTAGACTATGTTTCCTTTTTTTTTTTTTTTTGAGGAAAGCATGAAAGTCACTCAGTTGTGTCCAACTCTTTGCAACCCCATGGACTATAGTCCATGGAATTCTCCAGGCCAGAATACTGAAGTGGGTAGGTGTTCCCTTCTCCAGGGGATCTTCCCAGCCCAGGGATAAAACCCAGGTTTCCCACATTGCAGGTGGAGGAAAAGGCATTTCTAAAAGTTAATTAGCTGGCATCTTTCCATTCATAGTTGCAATTTTAAAAATAGAATTCAGTTCAGTTCAGTCGCTCAGTCGTGTCGAGAAGAGTTGATTTGTAAGTTGTGTTTCAGGTGTACAGCAAATTAATTCCTATATATATATATATATATTCTTTTTCACATTCTTTTCCATTATAGTTTATCACAAGATACTGACTATAGGTGCAGCAGTCTATGCCTTAAGTGGAGCCACTTCACTCTTTGCCATCCAGGGTACTCACTGGTTGACACTCAGTTGGGTTTTCTCGACCTCCTCCCAGGTGTCAGAATTGGGAAGGTGGGATTGGCGGGGTACCAGGAATGGAAGCCCATGGCGGCTACACGTTCTGTGGCCTGGCTGCGCTGGTCATCCTCAAGAAGGAGCGCTCCTTGAACTTGAAGAGCTTACTAGTAAGTACTTGGTGGCCTGTCTTCCCCTCAGGCCCCAGGCCCCTGGGACGTGACCGCTCGGACATGCTGGTTTCAGGGACGTTTGTCTGTGTGAAGAGCTAGCAGTTCCTCCCTTGAGCTCTGGGCTGGCAGTCATGTAACAAAGCTTCAGATGCAGTTGTTGGATCGCCCAGCCCTGTTACAAGAGAGTGCAGGGGGTGAACATCTGCTCTCGGTCTCGGCTCCCTTCTTCCTGCCTTTCCTTCTTCTTGCTCTGAACCTCCTACATCATGTGTTAGGCCAACCCCAGACCCTTCTTGAGTCCCTCAGACATCTGGGGAGGGCCACAGTACCTGCCTCCTACTTCTAGGAGAGTATAGCTTCAGTCTCTTAAAACTAGAGGTTTTCACGTGTCTTAGAAAGATTCTCCCGGGAGAAGAAGTTATGAGAAGAGCTTTTATTACCCTCCACACCATGTGAGTGTTTAGTAGCTACCTTTACACGAGCTGGTCACAGCTGGGAATACACGGAGCGGGTGGCCCAGGCATTTATGTCTCAGCTCCAAGCTCCTGCCCATTATTCAGAGTGAACTTATGCAGAGTGCAGTCAGCTTCAGGGGCTTGTTAGATTGTAGCTAAATTGTCACTGGAGGCCTGGTACACACACACACACACAGCCACCAAGGAGCTGTCTTTGGTGAAACTTTTACTCCCTGATCATGACCTCAAAGCACATCAGCTGCAACTGACATTCATCTCCTCTCCCTAAGTTCAGATGTCAGGTTGCCATTGTAGGAACTGTGTGAGACCCATCATGGGGTCCCAAGAGAGTTTGTATTTTTCC
The DNA here is from genome assembly GCF_023091745.1 of Budorcas taxicolor. Classification (NCBI taxonomy): domain Eukaryota; kingdom Metazoa; phylum Chordata; class Mammalia; order Artiodactyla; family Bovidae; genus Budorcas; species Budorcas taxicolor. Next base: position 75,376,962 of record NC_068919.1, read on the forward strand.
CTGTACAGACATGACCAGTGGCATTTTGTCTTGGCCTTTAGGAAGCCTCCTCCTGTAGCATACTCTTCTTGAAGGTTCTTAAAGCCTGAAGGGTTTATGCCCAAATGGTCAACTTTATGCATAGACTTAGAGTTTATCAGACATCTAAAAACCTGATCACTAACAATGTGTGAAACGTAAAAGCCCCATCTCCCAGGCAGAAATAAGAAATAAGCAGATGTCTCAGTTCCAGTAGCAGTGTTCTGGATTTGAACCCTTTCTCTGCCACTTCATGGCCATGTGACCTTGGGAAAATTGTCTAATCTGTTTTAACTTCAACTCTTTTTCTCCATAAGGTAGAGGTAATAGTTCTTTGAAGGTCAGAGAAGATAATATACATAAAACAGCCTGGTATGTAGTAGGTGCATCCTTCTTACCCAGACTACTCCCTCCCTTCTGTTTGCTCTGGGAGAACTAGGACCCATATCTGAAGGATTTTATGAATTCATATAGCCAAAGGAAACAGAATAAATCCATGGGCTTCGGCACTGGAAAAAAATTTAGTCTGGCTTATAAACATTTAATCTGTGGGGTAAGCAAAAATGAAGCATAGATTCCCTACTGTAGTGCCTGTTTTCTTGGGTCGTGCTTCGCCTGCTCTCCTCAGATGGCATCCGTCCTAAAGCACTGGCTCATAAGACTGACTGCGGATATATTAGTGGGTGTACCTGCAGTGTCTTTTGTGTCTCTCTAAGAGTTTTAGGGTTGTGACTCTATGGGTGGTGTTGCCTTGAACAGGGGTAGAATCTAAGCTCTGCAATTGTTCACTAAAGGAGGCCTGGACTGGTTCTTCCAAGGGGGGTCCTCAGTGACTCTTTTCAGGAACTCACGGTAGTAAAACGTAGGTCCAGGGCAATGCCCTCCTCTGTACCTTTCAGTTTGGAGAAGCAGCTCCTTGAGATCCTGGCTGGTGGCTGCGACTGTCTTGAGGGGCTGGGAGGGACATGGAAATATTATCTGCTCGGCCAGTTGGTCTGCTCATTCCTCGAGGCCAAGCCCTTGACTATCTTGATGTTCGAAGTAGAGTGTGTTTAGAAAACTTGGTGATAAGGGAGGAATGTATCATGTGTGGCCACCGAGTGGCACCAAGAGCCATTTCACAGGTTCGGGGTAAAGGCTCTTCTTCTGCCGGCCGGTTTGCCCTGGAGCAGCAGAGTGGCTGGAGCCCACGGAGCCACCCTCGCTCACCAGGGCTCGTGGCTTCTGCCCCTGGTTCTGCAAGGGGCGAGGGCTGTGCTAAGAAACCTGGGGGGAATTTCCTTGCCAAAAATGGTGTGAAATCCTCTGATGACCTGTGGCACAAAATTCCATGTATTTGCTTTTAATAAACTTCCCTGAGCGAGGAAAGTGAATAGAAACGAGCCACCATGTGGTCTGGCCTGAAACTTCCCAGTTACACCTTGTTTATTAAGAGGCGTTATTGCAGGTCTCCTTCCAGGCCAGGCTGGCCCCTTTGTTCTTTCAGCACCAGAACCCTCTTGGAACCCAGGACAGGCGGTTAGTTGTCTGTTAGGCCCTGAGCAGGAATACATGTTGGTTGCCTCCAGAGGGTTAAACTAGCTTTTGCAGTGTAGAGCCCTCTGTGATGTTGAGGGCAAGGATGTCTGAGGTCAAAGCAAGGGAACGGGAGCTGAGAAGCCAAAACCTGGGAACTCTCCCTCCCAGACCGGCGTCTGGAGAGCTGGCTGGATCACGTGTCTCTTTTAACCTCTGGCGCCTCTCTCTTCTCTGTCTCACGCTCAGCAATGGGTGACAAGCCGGCAGATGAGGTTTGAAGGTGGATTTCAGGGCCGCTGCAACAAGCTGGTGGACGGCTGCTACTCCTTCTGGCAGGCGGGTCTTCTGCCCCTGCTTCACCGCGCGCTGCACGCCCAAGGTGAGCCCGGGGTGCTGGCGGGGCTGGCAGCTCCCCTCGGCTGCTGACCGAGTTGGAGGCCAGGGTGCTTGGTGAGAGGGGTTGAAACAGGCTCTGTCCATCCTGGATTTTGAGTACCCAGTGTGGACCCTCTCGCCCTAGGCACGCGTGTGCCAGCTAGGATTTCATCCTTGGGTTCAGAGGTCACTGCTGCTTCACACCGGCTGTGGCAGGTGGGGGAGGTGGGTGCCTGGCGGTGTGGTGACTGCCACCTCAGCTGAGTGTGAAGCCATAGGTTCCGATGCTGAGCTTTGTGTGAGTCATGCCAGACTGAAAACCCACACTGTGCATGTGGTCACAACAGTGCCAAAAAGGCAGAAAGAACCCCTGGAGCAAAGACCCAGCATGCCAGGCTGGCTGCGTGGTGGCTGCCATTAGAAGTGTCATATTTTAAATTCACTGAAGAATCCTGGATGCAGGTTAGTACTGCCTCCCTACCCCCAACCCCTGCACCACTGGAGTAGAGAGACCTAGGTTCATCATCTCTGTGGGACCTTAGATGGAAATGCAGATCCAAGCAGGGAAATAGCAAATTTCTGGGAGCCTTCCCTTGTTACCTCTCAAAATCTCAGGCCGCCACCTGAATCATCTTTTTCATTTACTTCATGTGAGAACAGGAAGGAAACCGGTGGGCGAGGGGAAGTCGTGGCGGCCCTGCTGCGTGCTGACCAGTCTCAGAGTATGAGCCCTTGGCCCAGAAGAAAGCTTAGTAGTTGGGTTATTCTTTGCTCAAATGTAGAGATGCGATTCTTTTCTACTGCCCCCCATCCTCCCGCCCACCCGCTTGCCGGATACACAACTTTCTCTTGTTTGGCTGTTTTTTCCTGAGTCCCTTGCATTAGTTTCTTATTTGAAGTAAACTGAGGCTCTCTCCTGTGTCTCCGTCACCCCACCCTCCCTGTTGCAGCCTGTCCTAAGATTCCTCTGCCTAGAGCCCAGGTTTCAAGGTGAGCTGAGGCCTCCTGCTGACTCTGGAGCCTGCATGGTCTCTGCTTTGGACACTATAGTAGGAAATCAGAAATTCCCTGAGAGTCCAATGTTTCAAAACAAGAAATAACTTGGGGTTTTAGTGATCTCTATTTTTGGAACTGGTGAGGTCAAACCTCTGGTAATACCCTCCGCCTTTCACAAGCCTATCGCTGGAAGGGATAAGATGCGATCATTCTGTAGCTGTCGGGAGAATCTGGTGAGAGGGTAACAGGAGCCCTACCTGCCCAAGTCTTCACAGGGTCCCTGCTTTACATTTTGCTTTTTATAGCACAAGTTTTGGAGGATTGGTCATATTTCCACATTTGCCTGTGGAAGAAAGTCTGTTGTCTGTGAATTTTGGTGCTTCTAGCTTTTTTCACTCCCTGGGAGGAGGCCCATATTAGGCCTGTAGCTCACTTCTCAGCAAATAGTGGACTTGGACCAGGCAGGGATCTGGGAGGAAGTTTTGAGTGGTGGACAAAATACTGATGTTGGGAATCAGAAGGAGATGCGATGTAGAAAGATATTCACAATATACTGTAGTCAAAGTTAGGTTTCAAAGCAGTATGTATGCAATTCACCTGGGAAGTCCCGGGAAATATACTTTTAAAGTTTTATATCCCACTGTTCAGTTCAATTCAGTTGCTTAGTTGTGTCCGACTCTTTGTAACCCCATGGCCAGCAGCACGCCAGGCCTCCCTGTCCATCACCAGCTCCCAGAGTTTACTCAAGCTCATGTCCATTGAGTCGGTAATGCCATCCAACCATCTTGTCCTCTGTCATCCCCTTCTCCTCCTGCCTTCAATCTTTCCCAGCATCAGGGTCTTTTCAAATAAGTCAGTTTTTCGCATCAGGTAGCCAAAGTATTGGAGTTTCAGCTTCAACATCAGTCCTTTCAATGAAAATTCAAGACTGATTTCCTTTAGGATGAACTGGTTGGCTCTCCTTGCAGTCCAAGGGACTCTCAGGAGTCTTCTCCAACACCACAGTTCTTTTACCATGTGCATTACTTTTATTTTAGTAAGTGAACAAACATGTTTTTCGAAGGTGATGATGCTAACACTGATAATTGAAACGATGCCGTGGGGCCAGCACACTGTGGCACAAGAACCCAGGCCATCCCTGACTTGGCGAGTGGTCGTCAGGCCGTCAGTAGTCCATGAGGTGGCTGCCTTAGGCATAGAAGACAGTATTTGAGTAGAAGAATGAATTATTATTAATATATTTAAAATGTCCAATGCTAAGTCGCTTTTTTTCGTGTGGATGTGGAGCAGTAAGACCATAGCAGGCCTGTGAGTTTCTGTTTGGATTGATAGTTACTAGTTGCTGGCTTGGGAATACTCCATAGTTGTCCACCTGCAAGACTGAGCTCCATGTGGCTGTACCTGTGAGTTACTGTTGGAAAAACTTTTGATTTCTCAGATAAAAGGAACGTTTGAAATGCAAAATGACATTATAATGGGGATCTGTATTTTAAGGGAGAGGGATAAAGGATTTAAAAGGCACAGTTATCACTCTCTAATCATATCTCCTTTTATCCCTCTGTGATTATGTGTGCAAATTCAGGATCTCAGGAAGTTCTTGTCGAGTTTATGAACTTTGAGAAATGTAGGAGGTAACTGCAACACTATAATCTAGTTAATAATAAACATAGCATTTTCTTCTCAGTTTCCAATTTTAGCGATAGGTTATCATTTACCTTAAGGTAACAGTCTTTTATTTATTATAGGATATGAAATAAAGGTATACTTTATACTGATGTTTCATACAGTTGATCCTAAAGTTTGATAAATATGCTTTTTAAAATAACAGCTTTCTTGAGATATAATATACAGGCTGAACAATCTACTGATTTGAAGTGCACAGTTTAGTAGTTCTTAGTGTTTTCAGAGTTGTGCAACCACCCCTGTGATCAGTTTTAGAATTTTCATGCACCCCCCCCACCCCTCCGCACCCCGCCGCAATCACTGTGCCCATTGAATGTGCTTCTTAAAAGAAGAAATCACAAAGGAAAAATTAAGTGTCATATGGCATATAGGTAAACTATATTTATGTAATTTAAAAAACCCATTTAGCCAAAAAATAGAGCCAAAAGGGAGAAAGAAATATACCATATGATACAGATAAAGGGTAAATATAGTTAAAAGTTAGGTTAATAAAATCGACTCTTGTATCTCAGAAGACAAAGGATACTTTCAAAAGGAAATACAACTAGTAAGCAAGTTATGAAAAAACTTCACCCTAATTAGTAATTAAAAGCAAGATAAATGATTAGGTACTCTTTCTTTTTAACATTTTAAATGCTGAAAACTTATTTCCGTATATGATGTTTTATCTTATTTTTATTTTATACTGAAGCATAGTTGATTAACTGTGTTAGTTTCAGGTGTATGGCAAAATGATTCAGTTATACATGCATCACTGAGAACTTTTTAAAAGTAACCAATGCTGGAGGTAGTACAGGAAAAATCTTAAATTTTACTGGCAGCTATATAAAGTCTTAAAGCAGTTTATCAGTATCTATGAAAAGCCTTAAAAATGTTTATTCTTTTTTAACTGAATCATTCCACTCCTTTGAATCTATTTCAAGAAAATAATCCTAAACATAGAGAAGATTTACAGAGGTGTTTACTGCGGCATTTTTTATGATTGCAAGGAACTGGAAACAGCCTTGGCAACAAGTACGCTAGAGAGAAGTCCCATCATATCTGTGCGTATCTCCTACAGCGCTGTGCTCACAGGTGGAGAAAGAACAAAGAGGAAAGCAGTTATAACACTGTGAGCACTTCAGGAAGTGTGTGTCCTGGGCTGAGCACAAGCAGGGGCCCCTGACTGCGCTCCTCTTCCTTAGGTTCAGTTCCCGTGTGCCTCTTCCAGTGTGAGCATCTCAGGGGCCAGGCGGGACTTGAGTGTTGAAGATGAGTGGCTTTTGTATGTGGCCCCCAAACATCAGCCGACCGTGCACACCATCCAGGACTCAACCTGAGGGATAGCGGTCATTTTCCAACTGCCCCCACCTCTCCTCCCATCTCTCATTTAAGAAATCTGAAAATGATTATTTTCTGTAGTAGTCTATGTATATGTATATTCCAAAATTAACTCTTTTGGAAAGTTCTTTTTATGTACCACATTTGCTATAAACTTTGATGAATTTTTACCATAGAAGATTCTCTACACATATATGTGCGAGTTTGGGTCCAGTGCCTATATTGATGCCATGACATGTGTCCACTTATGAAATACTCTGTGGCTTTTCAGAATGATGGTTATGAAGATTATGTAGCAGAACAGAAAAGTGTATGCCTCTAGAGTTAAATGAAAGACGTAATCATATGTCTTTCATACCTGTATAGAAAATATCATACCTGTATAGAAAAATGCATAAAACAAAAAAAGACAGAAAGAAAAATTATCTTTCAGTTGCCATTTACAGGGTGTTCACTACCTTTGTAGCCAAGGCATCAAAGTATAAAATTGACCGAAGACTTAATGCACATCCTATATGTGTATTTTTAAAAACAATTCTCATATAAACGTTTCCATGCACATCTGCTGGGTGGTAATTTGTCCCTCCTCCTCCCCTGATAACCGTGTCCACAGATTCTCTGACCGCTGGTTGAACTTCAGAGTGAAGAAGCTCAGTTGCTGGCCAGTACTTTAGTATTATCACCAGAATCCCAATTTCTGCTTAGACTATCATATGATGCAGGAGGGCGGTTATTAGATTTCTTCTTAGAGAAACTTTTTGAGCCAAGAGACTACCTGGAGAATTCCCTTTAGTGATGGATTAAATTCAGGCTAAGAGAAATGGAGGCAACAGCCAGTATTACCCCTGTTGGAGTTCTCTCGGCTAATCAAGAGTCTGGTTGACAGGAGAGACGCGCTAGAGAAAAAGTCTTAAGAAGCCCAAGGGAGGAATTGTGAACCCAGTCAGGCGCAGTAGCAGAGGTCAGTGTGGAAAGCTGAGCTAAAAAGCTCATCTGTGCCTGCAAGGGATGTGGTTTAGAACTGCCATCCAAGGTAAGGAGAAGGAGATGCTTCAGGTAAAGTCAAGTGCTGCTCTGACCTGCTGCTCTCTGACCCATTTTAAGGTTCCGGAGAAGGGACGTGTCCCAAGAATGTGATTTTCAAGATTAGTCCAAGCAGAATGGGGGGAAACCTTGACTTCCTATTGGATCATAAAATACAAAGTAGGCATTGACCTGCCGCCGGCCGACTCCCAGGCCCAGGCGTGCACTGACCCTTTGTCTTCTGCAGGTGACCCTGCCCTCAGCATGAGCCGCTGGATGTTTCACCAGCAGGCCCTGCAGGAGTACATCCTGATGTGCTGCCAATGCCCCACCGGGGGGCTTCTGGATAAACCCGGCAAGTGAGTGCTTTGTCTCTGGGGAGGGCGGGGCAAGGGGGCTGAGCACGCCGGCCTGCTCAGACCCCGACGGGGCAGCCCTTTCCATGCAGTTGCTTAGTGCCCACAGGGCGTGGGAGCAACCGGGCACGGAGCAGCCCTGTCCACCATGCGCCCGTCCTGCGCTTCCAGCTCCCTCCTTTTCCTGGCTTACCTGCACCCCCTTACCAGTTAGGTAAACAGATTGCTGCATGGGTAACGTTTCTTTCCTCTTTTATTTAACCAAACTGACCTAAATAGATCAGGATACAGGGTTTTAAAACTCCTGGGTGTCACGCTGTTGTTTAGTCACTAAGTCAAGTCCGACGCTTTGCGACCCCATGAACTGCAACATGCCAGGTTTCCCTGTGCTTCACCATCTCCTGGAGTTTGCTCAGATTTATGTCATCGAGTCAGTGATGCCATCCAACCATCTCATCCTCTGTCATCCCCTTCTCCTCCTGCCCTCAATCTTCCTCAGCATCAGGGTCTTTTCCAGTAAGTTGGCTCTTCATATCAGATGGCCAAAGTATTGGAGCTTCAGCTTCAACATCAGTCCTTCCAATGAATAGTCAGGGTTGATTTCCTTTAGGACTGACTGATCTCCTTGCTGTCTGAGGGACTCTCAAGAATGTCATAAACAGAGATTATAATCACAGCTTTCATAGAGTAGATTGAACACCTTTGGGTGCCATATACTGAAAGAGAAAGGGAAGCCAGTCAAGTCCTCTTCTCTTTGCTGCTCACTCCCCTCATCCCCCGAACCGACCCCCTCCCTGCCCCCTGGCACACACACACACACACACACACACACACACACACACACACCCTGCCTCCTCCTGCATGCCTCTAGGGGAAGGCTCAGCTGAAGGCTGGCCCCCAGCAATTTACCCATTTGTAAATTTTGACCCATTTGAAGAAAGAATTTGACCCATTTCTAGAAATTTTGGTGTGGGGTTTTTTTATGGATGGCTTTTTTTTTTTTTAATGTACTCTATGGATTTAGCAATACTACCCTGGAGAGCCCTTCCTAGAAGGAAGTCAGGAGGACCTACAGTTCCTGCGGTCAGGCAGGGTGGAGCTCTGAAAAATGCTGCTGGGGGAAGCCAGGCTTTTAGGCTTGTGGAGGGCAGGTTTGGTCGCCTGAGCGCTTTCTGGGCCTCATCTGTGGCCTTGTCGTCTGAGGCCGTGCCGAGGTGGGTGGGGAGCAGAGGACACCTGCTCAGAGCTGCCGCATCCTTGCAGGTCCCGGGACTTCTACCACACCTGCTACTGCCTGAGTGGCCTGTCCATAGCCCAGCACTTCGGCAGCGGAGCCATGTTGCACGATGTGGTCTTGGGTGTACCTGAAAACGCCCTGGTAAGGCGGGATGTGGCGGGGTTGGGGCTTACCACCGCTTCTCCACAGGGCCCCCAGGACGGGGCTGGCAGGAGGGCAGAGCAGCCCTGTGGGGCCTCCAGAACCGAAGGCACGGGTGTCCCCCATGGACAGGCTGGTGAGCTTGCCATCCCCACACCCCCTCCGTCTGCAGCCCATTCCCCATTTGTGAGCACCTGACCGGCAAACTCAAGGTTCTAAGCAGGGATCCAGCCTGCGATGGAGGGTGTGTGCCTGTGTCCCAGAGTCTAGGACCCAGACCACTTGTCATTAATCCCCATCTCCGAGGAAGCTGGCTCGGAGGCAGTGGTTTCTGCGTCTGCAGCAGCAGCCCCTCCCTGTGTGGCTGATGTCTTCTCTTGGAGCTCTCAACGTGCAGCCCTGCATCCAGAGAAACCCTCTCAGACCACCGTCTATAAATGAGATGCCCAGAAACGCTCGGCCAGAGCATGATTTGTGCCCCTCATAGCACCAGCACAATTTATCATGTGTGTGTTCAACTGGGTTTTGTCTGCATCCCTCAGAAACCGTCAGCCCCCTGTGGGCGGGTTGTTCACTGTGGCATCCAGCCTCAGGCCAGCCTGGCCACAGGCGATGCTTCTGAACCTAGTCAGGAGCCTGAGACATGGCTCCGACTAAGACTGTCCTTGGCCGTCAGATGATGTGCCCGTGCAGACTGCCATGAAATATTCCAGCAGAAGAAACGCTGATGGCCAGTAGGTGGATGAAAAGATGCTCAGCCTCTCTAATTAGTTGAGAAAATCCAAGTAGCAACCCTTGAGCTTTCTCATGTGGTTGCCTGCTACGCAGCCCTCTTCCGTTCCTTTCCCTCCCTCCTTCCTCATTGTAAGCCCATCCTAAATCCATCATTGATCATGCCTGCAGATGTTTTTGTGCTATCACTACAGAGGTATGTATCCACAAATAATAGAGTTGTTTTGTATGCTTTCCGTTGCTTTATAACAGGTATCTTCTGCATCACTTTTCTCACTGACATTACCCTGAGGTTTAGCCGACTTCATGTATAGTATCCCCTTGTCTAGGTGTACTCGTTGCGTTTTCTAGCCTCCTGTTGGTCAGCATCGAGATGGTTTCAGCTTGTGCTGTGACACGAGGTGTTGCAGTGAACATTCTTGTTGCAGTTTCTCTGGGACACCCACCTTCATCTTCACTGGATGGCCCTGAACTGTGCCCCTATGTGACTGGGTTATTTTTCACTCACACACCACCAAGCTGAGTTGTGCTGTGGTTAGATATCTCCTTTCCGCTAACTTGACTAGTGCTATCTCAGTTTTGTTTTGCATTTCCCTGGCTACTGGTGAGGCTAAGCATCTTTTCAAACATTTTTTTGGCCATTTGTGTTACGTCTTCTGTAAATTGCCAGCAAATTGCCTTTGCTCATTTTCTTACTGATCTGTAATTTTGTTTGCTCTTTTCTTATACGTTTTGTAGTTCTTTGTGTGTTCTTGATACTAGCTCTTTGTCAATGGTATGTGTGTGTGGTGAGTCTCTTCCAGTTTGTGACTTTTCACCTTCTTATTAGTGTTTTTTGTTGAATAGAAGATTTTAACTCTGAAGTGAATAATTTTATTTGCCTTTTTGGTTTTCAAAGGTTTGGGTGGGCATGGGGTTACTTAAAAAATCTTTTCCTACCAGAGGTCATAAACACATTTTCTTCTAAACAATGTAAATTTTGCCTTTCCCATCTAATTTTTAAAATTCTTTTGGAATGGATTTCCATCTGTAGTGAGGGTTGGATATAATTTTACCTTTTTCCTGTTTTGGATACCAGTTGACCAGCACCATTTACTGAAGTTTACAACCTTTCCTACTGATGTGTATCACATGTTTGTTACATACTCAAGTTTCTGTTTATGAGTTGATTCTGTTTCTGGACACTCTGTTCCATGGGTCTGTTTTATTATCTTCACTGTCTTATCAAATCTTAAATGCATGTAAGCAAGTCTCACTCACCTACCCCATTCTTTTTTTTTTTGTTTTCATTATCCTTTGCCTTTTGCATTTTAGGATTTCCTGTGCATTTTAGGATCAGCTTATTAAGTTCCGCACAAACACAAAAGCTAGTGGAATTTGTATTACATTGACTGTAATATTAATGGGAGACAACTGACTTTAATATTAAGGCTTCCCTTAATATTTTTCAGGTTTTTTACCTATATTTTAATGGTCTTTTATCATTTCCCACAAAGGACTAGCATATCTTGTTAGATTTATGTCTTAAGAAATTTATAGTTTTTGTGTCTATTGTGACTGCAGCATTTTTTTCCATTTTATTTTATAATTGGCTGTTATTAATGTATAGAAATGCTATTGATAATTGTTGTTTAACTTTGCACCCAGCAGCCTTGCTGATTCTTTTTTTTTGATTGCTCCAAGCAACTTATTGGAGAAGGCAATGGCACCCCACTCCAGCACTCTTGCCTGGAAAATCCCATGGACGGAAGAGCCTGGTAGGCTGCAGTCCATGGGGTCGCTAAGGGTTGGACACGACTGAGCAACTTCACTTTCACTTTTCACTTTCATGCACTGGAGAAGGAAATGGCAACCCACTCCAATGTTCTTGCCTGGAGAACCCCAGGGACGGGGGAGCCTAGTGGGCTGCCATCTCTGGGGTCTCACAGAGTCGGACATGACTGAAGCAACTTAGCAGCAGCAGCAGCAAGCAACTTATGGGATCTTAGTTACCTGACTAGGGGTCAAATCCAGCCCCCCTGCAGTGGAAGCCTGGAGTCCTAACCACTGGACCACCAGGGAATTCGCACTGAATCCTCCTAATAGTTGTTAATAGTTTGTCTACAGAATCTCTTGGATTTTTTTATTTAGACCATACTGTCATCTTCAAATAAGGACAGTTTTGCCATTTCCTCCCTGATGCTTAAGAATTTTATTTATCTTGCCATGTAAGATAATTTTATTTATCTTGCTAAGTTGGCTAAACGCTCTGTGGAGTGTTGACCAGAAGTGGTAATAGAAAGTGTTCAGATTGTAATGGAAAGGCTTCTATAATTCCACCATTCAGGAAGATGCTGACTGTGAGGTTTCGATAAATATTTCATGTCAAGTTAAGGATATTCCCCCCCTTTTCCTAGTCTGCTGAGTTGTTTTTTGTTTGAATCATAATCTAGTGTTAAATTTTATCGAATGCTTTTTCCACATCTGGGTTTTTCTCCTTTAATCTGTATTATGTTTTGTTAATACACATTGTGATGTTAACTTTACATGAGAAGGATAAACCCTACTTGGTTATAATACAGAGTGTGTGTGTGTGCTGGTTTATCACACTGCTGGTATTTTTGGCTCATGTTTTTATTTAGGATTTTTTTTTGCATGTGTGTTCATGAGAAAGATTGATCTTATGGTACTGTTCTTTTCCAGTTTGTGTTTCAGGATAATATAGCCTCATAAAATTAGATAGGTATCTTCCTACCCTACTTTTCCTTTGGCAAATTTTGTGTAAGTTAGAGATCATAAGCTAATACTTGCTTGAGAAAACAGGTAGACCTAGTATTTGGTGGCGTGCAGGAAATGTTTGTAGCAGAATAAACAGTTGTTATTTAACGTATTCATATAGGTTTTAACGAATTTCTTCTGGAGCCGTTTTGAAAATCCATATTGTTCTATAAAGCTGCTCAGTTTATCAAAATTTTTATATTTTGGCACGAAGCTGGGGATGGTATTTTCTTTGAAGTTTTTAAATCTCTTGCAATTATGTCCCCTTCTTCATTGTCCCAGAGTGGAAGAATCCTGAATACTGGCCCAGGACTGTACCCTGTCTCAAACCAGAGTCTCTGTGGTGCAGTGGGGTAAAATAATTTATATATGGCCTGACACATTTACTTAAATGTTAGGGTTGTGTACCTTTTTCTTGATTATAAATATAAATGCATGTTCATTGTTTTCATAATTGAGATATATATGCAAGTATAAATTAGAAAATTTTAAATAGTCATGTCACTGCTCCTATTGTGGAATATTCTATATACATCACATCTACACACACTTTAAAAAGTAAGTTTGGGATATCACACATACTGTTATCCTCATTTAATGTAAGTACTTGGCAATGTCATCAAATATTTGAAAGCATATTTTTTTTAATGGCTCTATAATCCCTTTGTGTCCCGTGTGCTAGAACATGTTTTTACCAGTACCCTGTTGTTGAACCTTAGGGCCTTGTAAGATAAATCTCCATGTGCAGCTCTGATTTTTGTTATATTCTTACAAGTGCATTTAATGGGCAAAGGCTGTGCACATGTCCAAGGACCATGGATGAGGTGACTGATTGACATCTGTTCTTCTCTTTGCAGCAGCCCACTCACCCTGTGTACAATATTGGACCAGACAAAGTGATCCAGGCTACCATGTACTTTCTGCAGAAGCCGGTTCCAGGCTTTGAGGAACATGAGGATGAGGCATCAGCGGAGCCTGCCACCAACTAGGGGACACGGGGTCCTGCAGCTCTGTGTTCACCCATCTCCCCAGTCAGACCAAGGTTCATACATGTCGATACATACTGCATTTTGTGCTGCACAAGCCTTGGCCGCTGTGAAGCTTGGTTCTTTGTCCTTTTTTGTTAAACAGAACAAAACTGATGGCTTTTGGTTCAGAGAACACAATGGTGTGGTTTTTTAAAAATTCTTTCCACTCCCGTCCTACCAAAAACCTACCAGCTGTGTAGCATCTGGACCCGGCTCTGGCTCGGCCAGGGTTGGCTGGGGAGCAGTGCATGCTGGAATAGCAGCCCCGCCCCGCCAGCTGGCCAGCGCGACTGTCCATCAAAATGAATGACGTCTGAGTATGCAGCATTCAGAGCTGTTGCTGCGGTTCTCACGTGTGCTACCACTGCGTCACCAGGAAGATGGCCTCCTGTGGGTGGAAAGAAGTCTGCTCCATGCCTAGGCAGGGGCTTTGAGTCTCACCAAAATGAGTTCTCCAGGAAAATAACGTGCTGGGGCTTCACTCAGAGGTGCCCAAGGTCCTCGCCTCCCAGCCTGATTACTTGCAAGGGGAAGGAGCTAGGGTTGGGGAGAAGGGCTCAGGAGGTGTGAGTCCCTCCCTCTCCAGACTGGGCACTGACCACACATCTCCAAGGCCAGCTTGCTGCATGGGCAGGATTTGCCTCGGCCCCAGTTGTGGTAGCTTAGACCCGGGAACCAATTATGAATGGAAAACGAACTTCTTGTTCAACTCTGAGCCAGAGGAAGCAGCCCCAGAGCCACCCCATCACGTGCCCTGAACAGCCCCTCTGAAGACTGCAAGGCAGCACCTTCAGCCCTCAGCCAGGCTGTTTCCGTCTTTCTTGCCCTGACTCCCTGCTCACCCTTCTGAAAGACAGTGTTGTCTTCTCTCACCCTGAGTATTAACACTACTAAGTCTTTCACCTTCATTTCTGACTCAGGATTTATTCACATCCTGCCTACTCCAGGCTCAGAGAAAGAAAACCTAGTGCTAGATAAGCTGGATGCTGCCAGGGCAGGGCTGAGCGCTGCCCAGAGTGTCCAGCCTGGCAGGGCCCCTGCTGCCCACACAGAACAACCCTTTCTCGGTTAGTGGGGGTGGTGTTGGCTCACCCGACTCCGATGGTCACAGCAAGCTCCATGTCGCTGGTCTGGCCTTCCCGTAAGCAGCCGTGGGCTGTGGGCAGATGGGGACCCAGAGATGCAGCGTAAGGCTCATCTCAAAAACTCTGGCCATCTGCTGCCTCTAATTTCCTAGTGCTTTGGCGTATTGAGCTATGTATTACCTCCTTGAAATAATAAAAAAATAACCTTTTCTATGACGTCTCTCATTCATGACTGGTACCAAGAAAACTCCCGAGTGTCCAGCGTTAGGAGCTCTCCAAGTTGCTTGTGGGTCACCTGTCTCCTCCTGTATGTGATTCCAGACCAGGCGAGTCAGTAGAGGTGTGACTTGGCTTCCTCCTGCCCACACCTTCTCCAGTCGAGGACAGGGAGGACCTAACAAAGAGGGGGAGAAGTTGTGCGCTCCACCCTCCCTGGAGCCCTTCAGTTCGTCCAGCATTCCACACACACAGGTTCCAGTCTGTGTGTCTGTCTCCTTCACCTGGCTATGAGCAGGGACCTTGCTGCTGAGTCCTCATGCAGGAACTCGGCAGTGGGTGACATCCTGGCAAGAGGCAGGGCAGCTGCTGCAGGGGCAGGTCGGCATCATGTGGTCACCTGGTGTTCCTCACCTGGTCAGACCCTCTCCCAAGGAGAAGCCAAGAAGGCGGGTGCTCTGTGGCCTGTCCCCCCTTGATGGGAAAGAAGAAGGTGCCTACAGAGGTGGAGATCGACCAGGTCCATATCCTGGCTTGTAATTCTTGTCCTCGTGCTGTTCTTGCCAGGCTAACAAATGTTCAGGCTACAAAGCAACATGCTGAAATGCACCCTCCCATCACTACAATGAAAGGCCAGCCCTCTAACACCAGTACCCTCAAGGTATTAAGAGATTAATTGCAGTAGTAATTGGTGTGGTTAAGAGAAGGGATTGCTTCAGTCTACACTGGCTTTATCCCAAGGAGGGAGGATTTGAGCCAGGCCCCGAAGGGTAGGGAAATTTGGCAAGGTAGAAAAGAGAGGATCGTTCACTGGTATTCTTACCTCAGGAGAGTCTGTACTGGTGTATCCATGAGACCTCTCTCTGCTCCCATTTGGGTCTGGAGGGTTTCCTGACTTAAAAGAGCATTCCAAGTGGGTCCTCAGATTTATCATGGATCCTTAAGTTAGAGGCACTTCCACAGCATTCAAGGTAGGTTGCCCCAAATATTTCTTCTATCAATAAAGAAATTGACTACAGAGCTCTATCTCCAGATGGGCCCCAACATCCCCCTGGAACCTATCCCAGACCCACCTTGAATGCTATGTAAGTTGGGAAGCCTGCCAGACTACTATGAGCAGAGAGGGGTCCTTGTGGATAAGCCAGCACAAACTTGACTGAGATGACAGTATGAGTCAACAATGTTATTAAACTGCCCTCTGGTATAATTTCTGAGAAGTTGCAAGTTAGATGATGGCCACTGTGCTGTAACAATGCAGGAGTGTCCTCGATGAAGGCCTTCTTGGGAAAACCTCACACAAAAGCAGAGGCCATATTATTAAATAACATTTCTGTGATAGCCTTCCATGGAGGTCTAGCCTTGGATCTTGATATGCTGACTCCTGGTGATTTAATTTGGCAGAGGAATGGAGTTTATAAACCCCTGGCAGGGTGGTGGCTTACATGGCCCTGGCTGTTTTCATCAGTATTAACTATGCTGCACTTCTGGCAGGAGCTTGATAGCCGGGAGTTAAAAATGGAGCTTCTTGAGTGCCCTACGTGTGCTTATTGTTGGTAGACATGGAATCCGTTGGCTTCAAAAGTCAGATGTATAGATAACAGCGCTGACATCTTAACAAAGACTCAGGACATAACATTCTGGGATAAATTTGGGAAACTGCTTTCCTAAAGCTGATGGTAGGGCTTGAATCACATGTTCTTTCCATGCTATTCTGGAGACCTTTCCCCTTTGCTTTATTATTGAAATATAATTGCTTTACAATGTTGTGTTCAGTTTCTGCTGTACAACAGGAATCAGCTAGGTGTACACACATATCCCCTCCTTCCTGAGCCTCCCGCCCACTGCTCCCCACCCCCTACCCCTCTAAGCCATCACAGAGCACTGAGCTGAGCTCCCTGTGCTGGACAGCAGCGCCCTGCTAGCTGTCTCTTCACACAGCAGGGTAGTGTGTATGTGTCACTGAGTGTTTCCGCTCGCCCCACTCTCCTCCCGCTGTGTCCAAAGCCCACTCTCTACTGCATCTCTGTTCCTGAATAGGGCTGCATATGGATGGGATTAGTGGGTCTATGATTCAGGGCTATTCAGTGTTGCTTCCATCTGAGGATGTGGGTATTCATCTGGGGGAAGTATTCTGCTAATATTTTATTCTTCCACCATTTACACCAGGGGGCAGCAAAATTTCTCTAAAAGGCCAAAGTGCAGTTCAGTTCAGACCCCATGAATCACAGCACGCCAGGCCTCCCTGTCCATCGCCAACTCCTGGAGTCTACCCAAACTCCATTGAGTTGGTGATGACATTTAACCATCTCATCCTCTGTCGTCTCAACCTTCTCCTCCTGCCTTCAATCTTTCCCAACATCAGGGTCTTTTCAAATGAGTCAGCTCTTCACCTCAGGTGGCCAAATGCTATTGATAAAATATTTTAGGCTTTGCAAGCAACTACTCAGTTCTGCTCTACCATTGTAGTACAAGACAGCTGCAAAGTATGGCTATGTGCCAATAAAACTTTATGAAAATGTAGTGGGTCATTTGGCTCATGGGCTGTATTTGCCTACCCCTACTATGCTGACAAAGGTCTGTCTAGTCAAGGCTATGGTTTTTCCTGTGGTCATGTATGGATGTGAGAGTTGGTCTGTGAAGAAAGCTGAGTGCCAAAGAATTGATGTTTTTGAACTGTGGTGTTGGAGAAGACTCTTGAGAGTCCCTTGGACTGCAAGGAGATCCAACCAGTCCATTCTAAAGGAGACCAGCCCTGGGATTTCTTTGGAAGGAATGATGCTAAAGCTGAAACTCCAGGACTTTGGCCACCTCATGCGAAGAGTTGACTCATTGGAAAAGACTCTGATGCTGGGAGGGATTGGGGACAGAAGGAGAAGGGGATGACAGAGGATGAGATGGCTGGATGGTATCACCGACTTGATGGACTTGAGTTTGAGTGAACTCCAGGAGTTGGTGATGGACAGGGAGGCCTGGCGTGCTGCGATTCATGGGGTCGCAAAGAGTCGGACACGACTGAGGGACTGAACTGAACTGAACTGAACTGAAATCTAGGCTAAATCCCATCCCATTCAACATTCTCCCACATCTCATGGCTGGGATGCTTTCCATGTACATGATATTAGTGTTAAATGACAAAATGTACTTGCTAACATTCAGCCCAAACATTTTAACCACCAGTGTGCATTGCTCAGGTCATTCACTGCCCTTGAACAGGAAGGAGAATTGTATGATGTAAAGAACTGTTGCAACTGACAGAAAACCGGACCCAAACTGGCTTAAAGCAAAGAGGAAATGTGTTGACTCATAAACTGTAACGTTCAGGAATTAGTGTAGCTTTGTGAGTGGCTTCAATAGGTTTCTCTCCATCTTTCTATAACGGCTCTGGCGTCAGGCTCTCTCCACGTGATTCTAAAATGGCAGCAGCAATAACTCCAACCTTACATACCCTTAGGGTCAAGTTCAGCAGACAACAGCAGCAGGCACTTCCTTCCCAGTGAGTATCATAGCATTTCACTGGCTTTGATCAAGCCAAGTGCTTTTCTGAGACTCAATCCTATGGCCAGGAGACTACAATACACTGATTGATCACATGCTTCTCCCATGAGCAGGAAATGGGGCTCCATCAGAAGCACAAAGACCAAGAATGGGGAAAGAATGAAGCCTCAGTACAAATTCGTAGTGTGTGTGAAATTGGCTCAGTTGTGTCTGACTTTTTGTGACCCCATGGACTATAACCTGCCAGGCTCCTTTGTCCATGGAATTCTCCAGGTGAGAGAACTGGAGTGGGTAGCCATTCCCTTCTCCAGGAGATCTTCCCAACCCAGGGCTCAAACCCCGGTCTCCCGCATTGCAGGTAGATTGTTTACCATCTGAGCCACCAGGGAAGCCCAAGAATACTGGAGTGGGTATTCTTATCTTAAGGATAAGTGAGCTTCCCTTCTCCAGTGGATCTTCCCAACCCAGGAATTGAACCAGGGTTTCCTGCATTGCAGGCTGATTCTTAAAAGGGAGAGATGGATGCTAGTGATCTAATCATTATGTTCTCCATAATGGTGGATTCTAGAAGCCTGTCATGGACATTGTGGCATCCATTCCTTCCCTCCGCAACTGTGGCAGCCAAAAGGCTTGTGCGAGTCTTCCCCCACAACCCCCGTCCAGGCCAGGTCCTGATTGGCCCAAGCCAATCACTTTAATTTATCCTTCTGCTTCAGCAACTTGTTCAGGTTTAATAATGACCCAGGCCTAAGCCAATCAGCATGGTTTGTCCTAGCCTCAGTGATTGACTTAGAGCCAAGGATGTGGCCTAAAATAGACCAAAGAGAGGGAAGCCCTAGACATCTGATGACTGGGGAAAGCAGCTCTCTCCTGTAAGGGATGGTGGAATGTGTGGCCTGGAACTCCAACAACCATTTCCCTACCTAGAAGGAAGCCTGTCTTAGAGGCCAGTCCACACAGACTCCCTGAGAGACTTACTGAGAACAGCCACAGCGCCGTCACACTGCTCCTGCAGCCGGGATCTACCTCTGGACTTCTCAGTTAGGTAAGCCAATTTGAGTTGGATTGATTATTTACTATTGCTTGCAACCAAAAGCATCCTGACACACACAAAATTCTATCCCAGATTAGCCCCCAAGTTGCGAAGTCCTCACCTGCTGCCTGAAGAATGCTGATTGTCAGGGATTCCCTAGTGGTCTAGTGACTAAGAGTCTGTGCTCCCAATGCGTGGGGCCCAGCTCTGATTCCTGGTCAGGGAACTAGATCCCATATGCTACAGCTAAGGATCCTGGGTGCTGCGACTAAGACCCAGGACAGACAAAGAAAAAAAAAGAATGCTGATTGTCCTTGCCACCTCCATCCAAACAAGAACCCAGGGAAGACAGCCTCCTGGTCACTGCCCCTCGTCACTTGACGCTTGATTCAGTCTCGAGGTGGGTGGGGTAGGTGTGTTATCTGTATTTTACAGCTGGAGAAACAGGTCAGAGAGCTGGAGTGACTCACCAGCTATCAAATAGTGGAGTCTGGACCTGAACCCAGGTCTGCTGCCTCCAAAGGCCACGTGCTCCCACCACTCCCAGTCTCTGAAATGGGTGGTCTCACGGGGTGGGGAGCAGACTAAACGTGCATGAGTTTCCCCCAGGGTGGACGACCGAGGCCTTGAATGCCTACTCCCGTCTTTCACCAGGATGCGGATGATGATGAAGAGTCGGGGCAGGCTCACCTTACCCTTCTGGGCAGCCCCCCTGCCACCCCCACCGCTCAACTGTCAGTCCCCAGCATAAAGCAGCGCTCTCCGCACCACGGGCGGGCCACCTGGCGCACAGTGTGACGCGGCGTGACTCACAGGCAAGGCACGGTGAGTCAGTTTTCCCGGGAGCTGACCACAGCCAGCCTTCTCCACTCCAGCCCAGCACGCCTAACTGGTTCCTGGACATCCTCTTTCACTTCCTCGCAGTAACCTTGGCTCTGTGTTTTACCAGCTGATGCAGGAGGTTCAGAGCACAGGGCCCAGTGGCTACTGTTCCTCGTTCCTACTTCTTAGGCATGTCCAACAACAAAACCAGGCAGGCGGGCGGAGGGCTCATCAACAGCCCAGGTTAATGGGACACTTTCTCTGCCCTCTGCAGACACACAGCTGTGAGAAAGAACAACAATAATACATTTTAAATAATAAACTTTCACAGAGTTCCCTTCTGCCCCTTAGCCAGTTTCCCCTCTTGTTAGTATCTCACATTAATATAGTACATTCATCATAACTAAGGGCAAATATTGACCTATTAACTAAAGCCCATACTTTATTTCCCCTGGAGAAGGAAATGGCAACCCACTCCAGTTTCTTGCCTGGAAAATGGCATGGACAGAGGAGTCTGGCAGGCTACAGTTCAGGGGGTTGCAAAGGGTTGGACATGATTGAGCACATACTTTATTTGGAATTCCTTCATTTTTACCTATGCCCTTTCTCTGTCCCAGGATCCCATTCGAGATACCTCATTACCTCATGACATTTAGCTTGCTCTTGGCTGTGATATTTTCAGACTCACCTTGCTTTGGGTGACCTTGACAGTTTTGAAGAGGAAACTCATCAAGTATTTTGCAGGCCGCCCACCCACTGGGATTTGTGTCAGTTTTTTCTCATGATTAGACTGAGTTTTGGGGAGAAAGACCACAAAGGTCAAGTGCCTTTTCATCCCATCCTATCAGTGGTACATGCTATCAACATGGCCTCTCACTGACGTTGTTAATCTTGGCCACTTGGCTGAGGTTTGTCCCCCCGTAAGGTTCCTCTTTCTCCCCCTTTCCACACTGTTCCCTTTAGAAGAAAACCCATGTGCACACCCCAGCTGAGGGGTGGGGAGTTATACCCCACATCCCTGAGGGCGGAGTAGCTACATAAATTATTTGCAGTTCGTTTGGGAAGTTTATCTATGCTCTATTTATTCATTCAATCATTTATATCATGATTAATATTTTATACTTTGGGTTATAAATCAATGTTTTAATACTGTGTTGTTTATTTTACTGCTCCAATTGTTCCAGATTTGGCTATTAGGAGCTCTTTCAATTGGCTCCTGTGTCCCTCTTTCATACCCATTCTTTCTTTTAATAATAATGCATTTTTCTATTCTTTTTCTTTCAAGAAGTATTGCATGTTGGTAGGTAATTGTCGACATTGGAAAATGGGTACCTTAGGGTTCAGTAGACTCCTTTCTCAATCTTTGGTCAAAACTAAATTCTTTTCAAAATAAAAGGTACTGCGTGCTGGTTACCTTGGATGGGGGACTTCATGTTGCCATCCGCCAGACCTGTGATGGCCTGGGCCTACAGGCCAGGAGCCCGTGCAGGGTAGAGGCTCTGGCCCATCTTCCTTCCCCCCATAGCCTCCACCCTGCTCCTCTGCTGGCTGCACTGGGGGCCTGAGGCTGGCACTGTGGTGGGGAGAGGCAGGAAGGAGAGCACAGGAAGAGCTTGAGAAGTGATGACCTGGCCCTGCTCCCTGCCCCTCCCACATGCCAACCCTCTCTGGACAGAGGGCCCCAGCCTCTGAACTCCTCTGGCATCTGTAGCCTGGACAAGCACACTTGTGCCATGTGCCTGAATCTGCTCTCCACCTACTCTAAGCTTCTTGGAGGCAGGGCCCAGGCTTCATCAGCTGCCCCGAACCCCCCCAGTGATTGACACAGTGCTGGGCTGAGAATACAGGCTGCTCAAATACCCATGGACTGAACTTACGCAGAACTGACCCCAGGACGGACACAACAGTGCTCAGAGATGGACACTCACCAGAGAGCCGGAGTCCGCTGGCCCACACACTCCTGTGTATGCGTGGGGTACTGGTGACAGGCCAGGCATTGTGCTCGGGGTGCGGCAGCAAACATGAGGACCAGACCTGGGCTCGTGGGAGCGACCAGGTGGAAAGAAGGCCTGCCGAAAGGCTCATGGCAGCTCTCTGAGAAGGACGGGGCCCTGGATTCAATCCCTGGTTGGTGAATAGTCAAGTCATTCAAACCAGAGTTCCTGTACCCGAAGTCTCCACTGCAGTAGGTATCTGCTGTGGACGTGACATTCCTCCTCTCAGCTGGCTGGCCTTGCTGTGGCCTTTTGGCCCAAAGCCTTTGGCCACTGTCCTTTAGCCCCAGATCTGTCCCTGCCACCTCCCAGTCGTTGATGCCTCCGGGAGATACGAAACAATGAGACTCTCAAGCCTGTGTGTGGGACCACAGTGCCAGCTGGACTCCTCTCTGCTGATGAGCGCCCAGGGGCGTGGGCGGCAGCTCTGCACGCCTGTTTGGTTCTTTTCTGAACCAGACTCTGTGTGGCTCATGGGGGCCTTGCAGGAACTGGCTTGTGAAGGGCTTACCTTTCCCTTTGGGCCTGCAGTGGAGCTGTCAGCTTTCTGCTTTTCTTGGCAGGAGGCTCAAACCCTCACCATGTTCAGCGCTGGAGTGGAAGGTTCTGGCACAGATTTCTTAACATGGGATCCTTGATTCTTCGTTTCCTTTTCTTTCCCCCTCTGGCCTTTAATTTACTGGAAAAAATTAATAGCAGAGATTGTGCTGGATAATTTGGCCCAGAGAAGGCTGTAGGTGTACAAGGGCCCCACCTGTACAATGGACATCAGAGGAAAACAACCCTAAATGGGGCCTGGCGGTCAGACCTGGGCCTGCTGGTGCGGCTGGCATCCCACATGGGCACGGGAGGGAACTGGCTCGGCTGGTTGTGAATTGTCCAGGCCCACCTGTTTGGCTCTTTTCTAGACACACCCGTCCTGCTGGGTGTGTGTGTGTGTGTGCACTCAGGGCACACACGTCAGCCAGGGAGAGCTAGAGCACGTGGACCCTGGATCCAGTCATCAGACCGCATGGAGCCAGCAGGTGAGTCTGTCCCCACCTCACCCCTGCTCAAGGGGCCCTGTAAATACCAAGGTTCCACCCTTATCGTAACGAGGCCCCAGCAGGAAACACAGGGCAGGCACAGGATGGTTCTCAGTGTCTCTGTGGCTAGCTTAATGCAGGTCATCAGGAGGGCACTGCAGAAATATGAACTGAAACCGGGATGGAGAACGGGGTGAAGAAACCAGAAAGGTCATGGCTAATGGTTCTGACCCAGACAGCAAGGGTGTATTTCATTTCCCACGTTGAGATATTTTCAAACAATAGCAGACCATGTTTTGCTAGAGTCCCTTCAGAAATCAAACAAAACCTATCTGTTACCATGCCGTTTGGTATTCAACAAGTATTTACTGCCCCTTCTTCGTGAGAATTTTAACATACTGAAGGAGAGAGCTGATTCACTCCATACCTCAACAAAACTCAAACGGCTGCATGGCCAGGACCTATGCTGGCAGACAGACCTAAGAATTGCTAACGTGTGTGTCCTCCCCAAGTGCCAGACGTTCCAGCTTAATGCCTTCACGCCTCACAGCGGCACTCTGTTCTACTGCTGTCCTCGTGTCATGCCTCAGGAAACCATGGCAGAGTCATCCAGAGCCAGGCAGTCCAGACAGGTGGGCTCAGAGTCTGTGACCTAAACCACCCAGGCTCTGGTTCTGAAGCTCTCAGTCTCCTTGTCCCTAGCTTGACCTAACGGAGCAATGACGACACTTGCCCAGTGGGTGATGCTGCTGCTGGGAAAGCCTCCAGAGAAGGCAAGCAGGGGCCTGCCCAGTGCCGTCAGTCCTGTGTCCACCTCAGCCTGCTTCTCCAAGCTGGTCCGGGAATGAGTTGGCCAATTTGATTCTCTATCTGAGAAATAAACTAGAAAATATTTTTGTTTATCCCCTTCTCAGGGGAAGTATGGGGATATATTAATTAAGCCCATGCCTTCAGTAAACCCCAAACTATCGAACCCCAAAACTGACGGACATTTTGTCTTGCCCACTCATGATCCAGCAGAGTCAGAGGCTCCTAGTTCCTAACATGATTTTTCCACTGTGTATCCAACGTAGAGGCTGGCAAACTCCTCTTGCCTACATGGGTTTCCTCCTCAGGCCAGAGAAACTGTTTTGAGCAACAAAAAGCTCTAGTTTCATGCTGTGCAGAATGGAGCCTGACAAATGGGCCTGAGAGATAGCCTTGCTCCGGCTGGCTTATAAACCAGCTTGGTGACACAGGACAGTCAGTGTGGCATAAAAATGGGTGCTGCCCCATGATATCACCTTTGCTTGGGGCTTCAACAAGTGGCGAGGCAGCCCTCATGAGCGTTTGAGCACCACTGGGAGAAGGGAAAGACCGTTGAGGTAGTTCTATCCATCGAACTTACAATAAGCGTCTCCCTGCCCCCTTTCCCCAAGCCTTCAAGAGCCTGGTCTCAGACCTACCTGGGTAATTCAACTCAGCTGACTCACTTGTCCCAACAGTTTCCTTTTGTTCTCTGGGTTATTTTGCCTTGGGAAGTCAAACCTGAGTGCACAAGAACCACCTTGTTAAACAGCCCGACTGGTTGGAGGGCCATGGTGGGCTGCTGGTCAGGGGAGCAGGAGCCTGAGAATCCTCTTAACAAGCACCCCTGGGCATGGCCCAAGGGTCCACTTTAAGTAACATCACCACGGGTGTTTCTGGGCAATTCTGCCAGCCAGAGTACCAAGCGTCCCGAGTTTAGAGCCACCGCTGAGTAGCAGAAGGAGGGGATGACACAGCCTCACTTGGGGTGACAACAGAACTAAGGTGCGTTCTCTGGTTTTGAGCACTGGGCTGTCACCAGTTCTGGGGTCCTGTGCCCTCTCTTCATTCAGCCTGCCTTGTATGGGGAGCAGACATCTCGGGCGGGAAGCAGTTGTGAGACATGGAGAAGTCCACCCTCATGCAGTCCAGGGGAGACCTGGGTTTTTTGCATCTTGCAGATTTAGTTCTGGTCATGTTCTGTGTGATAAGGGTAGCTGGCACCCGAGTCTCCCTTGGTCCTGAGGTAAGTGCATTATAAATATTATTTCCTCTGCTTCTCACAATCACATTGTGAGGTTAAAGCTATTATTATCCTCGTTTTATATATGAGGACTCTGAGCTGAGAGAAGTAACTTGCCCAAAATTAAAGCGACGAACAAGAGCCAGAATTTTGAACTCAGGCAAGCAGACTTCAGAACCCAAGAGTTAATACACTACAACTCTAATATTAGAGATCGAATTCAGCTCTCTTCAGTCCTAGCTCAGGGCTGCTCTAGTCCGCTTTTTAAGTCTTTCTGAGTTGATAGCTTTGTGAGCTTTAGGCAATTCTTTGCTGAAGTGGTAGCTACTCTACAGATGGGATTAGCATATTAAGAATTTTAAAAACCGGGCCATTAATACCCTTGCCCTTGGGGCAAATTGTAAAGGGAGGAAAATATCAAGCTCTCCCCATGGCGAGAGACAGAGGTGGCTTTTCACAGGACCAAGTCCTCAGCAGCTTCTCTGGCTTTGTGCTGGGCTGTCCTGAGTGCAGTGCCTTGAGGACCAATCACAGAGTAACCTGCAAGTGAACCGTGGTCACTTGGGTGACCTGGGGGACATACACTGGCTTCCTAGACACGCACACCGGAAGGAACTTAAGCCATGGCTTTCACTTGTTTCCCTTTAGCGAGCACAGCCTCCAGCCCAGGGGCTCTTACCTGGTTCTCCTTTTCATGCAGCTGCTCCCAGTAACACCTCTTCCTCTCCACAGCTTGTCAGCGCACCAGCCAGGTTTCGATTTTCCCAGGTGAACCCGCTATCCTGTTGTGGCCTTTTTCTTCCAACTGGTTTATGGGAATTTCGAGACGCCTAAAACTCAACTCCTTTTCCAGCCAATATCCTGGAGCCAGGGACTGGATCTCGGGGACGCCACCTCTTCCAGGATGGCTCGACTGTTTGCTTCACCAACACGGCCACACCTGCAGCTTGGTTCTAATGCCCACCCTGACCAAGGCCATTGTGTGTAATATGGAATCTATAATTAAAAGTCCGGATATACAAAGGGATGTAGTAAGGGGCAATAAAGGGGAAGGAAAGAAAGCACACTCACTTTGAAGGCTGAGGAAATCACCAGACTGCTCATTCCCTATTTTCCCTCCCTTACTCATGTCTCTTTTTGTCTTGAAAAGGAATGCCATTAATAAACAGGATTCTGCTCTCTCCCTGCATCCTTGTTTTCCTTATTGAGATCATGGTTTTGGGAGTTGGCTTGTCATGTTATAGAACACCTCTTATAAATATGAATAAGAATATATATAACTGAGTCACTTTGCCATATAGCAGAAATTAACACAACATTGTAAAAATGCCTCTTAAAGAAACACAGTCCACCACCTGTCAACTCCCGTTAATCACAAGAGATGCTACAGATTCGACATCCAACAGATAGGAGCCCCGGCACCACCACTCTCAAGAGTGACAAATCAAAGGCCTGATTTGACTTCTCTCCCTCCCTTGGTCCAGGAGCAGCAGTATTTCCTGTCAACTAGACAGGAAAACCATAGCTGAGCTGTATTCTGGCCATAAATCCTTTCTTTCAAGGTCAAACAAATTCAGGCCAGGGCTGGTCCCTAGCCTGACGAGAGCTAACTGGACGCTGTTGAAGCCTCTCTGACTTCCAGCCCATAGCAGCCCTGCTGCCTCCTATTACTATGTCGGAACTCTCTAGAAACTGCAAAGTCCTAGAGAATACCAGTTGCCCCTGGACTGGACATGACATTCATTACCAAAAGAAACCCAAACCCACAGCTCTGCACTACCAGTTCCCCAAGGGTCATCTATTTAGCTGGAGCTGGATCCTGAAATGTTGTCCTGGATAACCCCATCCATGTGGGATCTTTCAAAGCTTCCATGCAATGAGCAAAGTCACCACCACTGGTTTATCCACCCCCCGCCCTGTTCGGGCCAGGCTGAGTCCTTAAAACACAAAGGGAACCACTCCGCCTACGGTGGCTCCCAGCCTGCGGGCTCCTCTCTCAGGCCCCCACATGGGCCCAGTGGCCTCCACCATCTCGGCCTTTGCCAGGGCAAGAAGACACCACCACCAAGAAGGATAAAATAAGTTTTTATTTATAGTCTTATAGTAAAGGGGAAAGCCTTAACTTGCAAGACAATTCTTCAGCAGTATGTACAACATACTTTTTATTTCCATGGAATGGAATCAAACACGGACTGAGACTACAGAGTATACACTAGAAATCAGCAAACGCCAGGAACAGAGTAGGAAAAAGACAAAGAAATGAGGCCGAAACACACAAAACCCTTCACTGGGATCTGCTGACCGCAGCCAGAACCAGGGCTGGATCACATAATGGGGACAGGTTCCAGGACAGTCGGAAGGGGAGGGGCGGGCGAGGGTGGGGAGGGGTCCGCACTGGGGTGCGGGTTTAGTACGAGGTGAACTGCTCTTGGTATTTACATACAAAATCAGTTGGCTCTATTTCTTAGAAATACACACGGAAAGAAAGGAAGATTTGATCATTACTTTATGAATCTGTCGCTTTGCCATACCGACATCATCAGAAATAGGGACAATTCACTTGGGTTCAAATTTCAGTAGCAGGAAATAAATATCAAAACATCATCACTGGCCCTCAATACAAAACCTCTACCCAACCCGATCCTCCCTCCTTGGCCCACCCACCCTCTGCCACCCCCTGGCAGCTCCTGTTCCACTGCTGCCGTCCCCTCACGCCACACAAGCGTCACACGGCCTCCCTAAAGCTAGCTGAGAGAAGCAGGAGTGAAACAGGCCGAGACTCTGTGCTGCAAATCTGTCCCCACTTCCTTTTATACCACAAACTTCTCCAAGGATCTGGTCTTTCAATAGGAGCGATAAATAGCCTTTTAGGGGAAAAAAAAATCCTTAAAAAGAAGGGGGAATAATTCTGATTACTCCAAACTGGTCATCTTCTGAAAGTAGAGCAGTCCACAGATTCACAAAGTCTATCAAACAGAGGTGAGGATGGCCCAGAAGGAGAGGCCTGGGTGGGGCAGGAGTCCCCCGGGCACGTGCCTGGAGGGGCTGGAGGAGCTGGTGGGTGGTCAGGACACCATGTGCTCAGAGGTCTGGCCGGCCGTCTGTCCTCCACAGAGAAAGCTGCCAAGTTGGGGTGTTTTGGTTTAAAAATTCCTGGTGGGGACAGGGAATCCCTGAAGGGAAACGTTAAAAAAAAAAAAGTGGAAACGGGGAAGGAGAACGGAGAGCTGTTGTCCAAGAGCTTCTACGTAAAAATAAAATTTAAAAAAAAAATGAGAAAGAGGAAAAAAAAAACAAAGAGTCTCTTAAATGGTTCTGAGAGTTCTAAAGATGAACTGAAAGGAGGATAAGACGACGGAGGAGACAGACAGTTTTTATTGCTGGCCTGCCCCGTGGAGCTTAGCTGGCCTCCATCCGGAGCTTCTTCCTGCTTTGGGGCTCTTCGGGCTCCGACTCCGAGCTGGAGTCTGAGCCCCCATCGAAGGCAGAGATGGTGCTGCCCTTGGCGTTGGTGTAGAGGCTGCTGTCTGAGGAGGGGTAGTTGGTCTGCAGTTGGGCACTCGACCTCGCCTTCTCCAGTGCACGGACTGAAAGGCAACCAAGCGAGCGGGTTACAGCCTTCTGGAGACTAGGGGAGGAACTGAGTCTTGGGTTGGGGTCCAGCCTGTTCTTCCGAAGGGGATGCTGGCCCCTGAGGCTCAGGGTGGCTCTTAAGTAACTCCCTTCCGCTGGCTGGCCCACCTGCACACTCCCACTTCCCTTCGCCTTTCCCAGCCAGACACGAGTGCTCAGTGGATACGGCCAGCCACTCTGCAAGGCCACCCAACCCTGAAGAGAAGGCGTGTGAGGTCACCATCCTGCCGTGGAAGCCCAGTACAGAGAGAGGAACACGAGCTCGCTGCGGGACCCAGCAGTGCAGTAACAGCGCAGCTGGCCCAGCAATGCCTGGCTCCACAAGGGTGTGAGGGTCACACATTAGCAGGGAAGGATGACAGAAGATGTACCAGCCAAAGAAAAGTTTTGGCTTAGCTCTCATGTACAAGATCCACTTGGAAAGACAAGCTGGACACTTGGAAGCAAGTCACCAATATACAGAGTACCTGGGTTTTCCAACACGGAGCCCCTACATGCAGGCTGCTTGGCCCGGTAACCAACCCGCTGCCGCCTCCCACTGCCCATCCCTCGGTTCAGCTCGTCTTGAGCCTGGAAGGTCAACCCATTTATTTTGGTTTAGTTTATTTTATTTGAGATGTTCTAACCCAGATGGTTACTTGCATTTCCTTTTACTTGCATCTTCCATGAGGGAGGAAGAGAAGTGAATTCCCCAGGAACAAAGAACTTGATCAGCTCTCGCTTTCCCCTGTGGTTGTAGGAAAAGGCGGGTGTGAGCATTGGAGAACAGCATGGGCCTGGCCCATGGGCTGCCCTGAGTGGACTACCGTTGACACGGGGAGCGCTCACTGTCCCTGAACACCTGGAGTCTCTGGCGCTTACACAGCACACTCCAATCCAAGGACCTCACAGCTCTTTTGAGGCACCTGAGGCCAGCTGCGATCTCTACTACCAGTGAAACACTTGAGCCCCAAGAAGGGGAGAGCGAGCAGGTTAGAAAAAAGAATCCAGATGCCTAAGCCTTAGACTCCACTGTTCCCTCACCAAGGGCTCAGGTCCTTCCTCAGGATGGCTACACTCGACTACAGGCCCAAGCAGCAGGGCTGCAGCTGCTCAGGAGCTTGGCTCCGTCACTGGTTCTGACTCTGCAGGCCCCGGCGTGAGGCCCTGACCTGGCTGGCGCACAGCAGGGCCAGCTGCCCCACGAGCTCCACTGCTCACCTTGCTGCTCCAGGAGAGCATTCTGCCGCTTGAGGTCATCAATATCTTGCTGGTGTGTGTGGTTTTTCCTTCGCATATACTGGATATACTCTGTGGCTTTGTCTAGGATTTGGGCCCGGGATGCCTGTTGCAATATGAGAAAAAGCAGAGGGGACAAAATAAAGACCTAGTCCATGCAGCAAGGAAACCATTCCTTTCAGCAAAGGCCACGTGAGGGGACAGAAGTAGGAGGGGAAGGGCACGAAGCGCTAAGTGCTGTCGAGAATCTTCTTTATGCTGGTCAAGGCACCAGCTGCTTTCCACAGCTTACCTCACTGGCACTCTAAGAAAGGTGGTTCCACTAGGAACCCGAGTCTCCGAGAAGTTTACTGGTTTATTCAAAATCACCAGCTAAAGGGTGTAGAGTCTGGATTCAAACTCAGCTCTGTCTCAACCCTGAACTTGTTTCCCAGCCAGCCCCTTTGGTTCTTTAGGTTGCTTTCACGTCTTCGGCCAGGCTGTTCTGAAAAAATTAAACTACTACTTAACTGAGAGCTAAGGTCACTCACTCTCTGCTGGGCCTAGCTATAGGCAGCTGGTCCAGAAAGACAAAATCAAGATCTCAGCTGGAGCTGGCTCAGGATGGGGACGGGTACAAAGGTTTTCATCAAGGTCTGAGACTTCAGACAAGTACTCAGATCGTTGTTAACTAGTTCCAACTAAGCCATGTGACCGAGTCACTGTTTCAACCTCTCTGGCTAAAGAGACGTTTGTGAAAGCTGTCAGAGCTTGGTGTCAACACAGGAAGGGCATGAGATTGGGCCACTTCAGGAAGCAACCACACCTTTACCACGGCTGAGGGTAGCCTAGGGACTGCCCTGTAGAGGAACAAGTTAATGAGCTAATAAAATGGATGTCAGGTTACTTGGATCCTGGAGGTCAAACTTGTCTGGGAGATTCCCTGCAGGGTTGCAAACATGGCCTGAGTTACTCATGACCAAGCAGTCAACTGACTGAACTGGCAAAATGGTACAAGGCCCAGAGAACTGAAGCCCAAGACAAGCTAGTCTAGTGGCTGAAGTCTGGCAGTCATGCCACTGAGACTCCTGAGCAGGAGCAAAGCTTCTGAAATGGCAAAGAAAACAGCCACACTTGGGCGAGCAAAACTATACCCACTTGTAGTAAACCCTGACAATCGCAACTCATAGACTCCAGCACGGCCGGGTATCAGAGAGGTTGGGAAGACCTAGGTTTATTCACCAGTTCTCACAAGTACTAGTCTCCAGGCTTTCCTCTTATGGCATCCTTAAGGCAATTTCCTCAAAAGGAAACTGTTCATATTCAACCATTTTTATCTGGTGTGAATTATGTGTCGGGCACAGAGCAGACACTGTGGGGAAACAAAATGTATTAGTCATGGCCTCTTTGCCCAGATGCTTACTTACTATCTAGTTGAGGAGATAAACATATCTATATACAGACAAATCACAGGGCAGTACCAACAAGCGTAACTTGAGTGGTACAGATTACAAAGGCCACGGGAAGGACGGCTTTTGGCCGGGGTGGTCACCTTGTGTGTGCCAGGAATTAGCCTTGGCTCTGCACACAAAGGCTCCCATCTGAACCAGTGGGTCAGGGTGGGTTAGACTGAGGCGGAATTTGTGAAAAAGGGTTGCTCTGGGCAAGAACAGCGTAGACAAGGGCATGAGGGTGGAGACAGGACCAGGTCTCCATCTTCAGTTGAGTAAGTCAGCTGATGGAGAGAAAGTGAAGGCACCTACCAGTGGGGGATGGGGGGCAGGGCGCGCGACTCTCATTACAAGGCTACTTCGGAGGCTGTTTCCCATTTCTGCCAAAGGAGACTTATTAGGGTTAATTACTGGGTGATAAAACGGGGGCCGGGGAAAGGGCACATATTTAGAAGGGACTAATTAAAATACCCTGCCTCTCTGGATGCTAGAGAGGGGATTAAGAACATGTATAGTCGGATAGGTGGCAGGATGGCAGGGTGGGGAGAAGAGCTTAGGAACCCAGCAGACAGGTGCCTCCAGAGTCCTGTCCCTAAGGTGCTCTGGGACTGCAGACACAGTCTTTCTCGCAGGGTTATTTCTTATCTGACAAGAAACTCTCTGACCCCACTGAGCCTTCCAAATTCTATGCATTCCATCACTGATCTAATTGCCATGCATATTTATATCACAGCCTCTCTTTAAATTTGCTGTTGTTTCCCCGACTAACTGTTGCTCCCAGAATGCAACATTAACCTCATTTAACTCTGCATTCGTTATCTACCACAAGGGAAAAAAGCAAAATCTCTGAACAGGAGAGCACTTGCAAATGCTTAGTGATAATTTTTAACAAATGACCACACTGAGTAGCGGCCTGAGTGCTACCACTTTCTTCTTCACACGTTCATACATGAAATCACGAGGTGTTCATACATGAAATCACGAAGTGAAACGTGAGCCATGAGCATAGCGCAAAAAACCAAAGAGAAAGATGCCAAGAGAGACGGAAGTCTTTCTACTTCAGGGCATTTTCTGGATGAAAATACAATTCATAGCTGCTCAGAAAACGCAATGTATTGGGATCAAGAGGCCTCCATTGAAGGAGAGATTGGAATTAACCCAGCACCCTCTAGAATGCTAACAAGCACCGCCCTTCTTCCATACCCACCCCTTGCTAAGCAGTACCCAGGCCACTTCAGGTTGTCCCTGACCCCCCCCTTAGCAAGTTCAAAAGCATGGTTCAGTTAACTTTATTTTGCCTTCTCCAGTGTTCTCAACAAGAAGTAAAATCCCACAAGAAAAAATTTGAAGTACAAATGACAGAATTCCCCCAAATTTACAAGTGCATGAAGTCCACAGGGAAGAAAAAGCCAAAGGTTGAAGGTAGAACAGGACAGACTCATTGAAAACCCCCTCTCTACAAACCACCCCCCTAGTTTAACAAACCATACAAGATCATGTGACCGGCCACAGGGGGAAGGTGTGGGCAGGACCTTGCCTTTATGAATTTCTACTATGAACAGTAAACATGAAGCCTGCAAGAATCCTGGGCCTCATGGCCTGGACTATGGAGTGGCCCTGGGCTTTCGGTTTCTGTTTTCTAAACAGTGCCCAGTTGCTGAGTCGGCAGTCTTCCTGTGAGTGTCCCTGAGCAGATAAGACTTGGTAGGATCAACATGTCCATAGATCGACTGTTGCCTTTGGGTATCCAGGAAGGATCTGAATAAATAATCTTTCCTGCTAGTTTTTACAATTAGAAGGCACTAATTCTTATCTGCTTTTCCTAGCAGAAACAGAACCCTTCAATGGTCTGGGCAATCCCAGCACAGGAGGGTCTGTGGCTGTGGGACCGAAGCAGCACTGGGCCTTCTGGATAGCTGAGTGAGTTAATGCATAGCAACTGAGGCTTCTCTTTCCCTCTGGGAGCCACGTGAAAGGACACTGGACACCCTTGCCAGATGGTGTTCCAGAGCCATGGCTGCACACAGCAGTATCAATGATGAGGATAATGGCAGCATCTGAGGACTTACACAATGTCAGGTACCCTCACACAACCTTCTGATGTGTTCAGTTCAGTTCAGTTGCTCAGTCGTGCCCAACTTTTTGCGATGCCATGGACTGCAGCATGCCAGGCCTCCCTGTCCATCACCAACTCCCAGAGTTGACTCAAACTCATGTTCATTGAGTCGGTGATGCCATCCAGCCATCTCATCCTCTGTTGTCCCCTTTTCTTCCTGCCTTCAATCCTTCCCAGCATTAGGGTCTTTTCAAATGAGTTAGTTCTTCGCATTAGGTGGACAAAGTACTGGAGCTTCAGCTTCAGCATCAGTCTTTTCAACGAATATTCAGGATTGATCTCCTTTAGGATGGACTGGTTGGATCTCCTTGCAGTCCAAGGGACTCTCAAGAGTCTTCTCCAACACCACAGTTCAAAAGCATTAATTCTTCAGCGCTCAGCTTTCTTCATAGTCCAACCCTCACATCCATACATGACCACTGGAAAAACCACAGCCTTGACTAGATGGACCTTTGTTGCGTTAGTTCTGATGTGTTAGTTCCCCTATTTTATACACAAGGAAACTGAGGCACAGAGTTGTAACTTGTCTGATGTTAAATAACCAGTAGGTAATATAGTCAAGATTTGAACCCAGGCCTCTAGGACACCCTTATTTTGGGACCAGAGAGGAGGCTGTGGAACTAAGGAAGAAGATCAATGAAATTTGGAGAGTCAGAGCAGGAAAACAAGGACTACAAAAGAATTGCCCAATTTGTCTATAAGGACATCAGTGAAGAGCCTGGTGAGGGTGGTTTCCTTAAAGAAGTGAGTTTAGGCAAATCATCCTCACATAGGTCAATGGGTGCAAAAGTGACTTGAAGCTGAAGCAAAGATGAAGACTGGTTTTTACAATGAGGTTGAAAAAGTAAGAAATGGAAAAAAAAAAAGTAGTGTATAATAATAGCAGCATAGAAGGAAGATTATTTTTCTTTTTCTTTGAGAGGCAAGTGAAACCCAAAAAGTCTCTTAGCAGAGAGGCAGCAAATATAGAGGGAAAGCCAGAACATGCAAGCTAGCTTGAAGAGAACTGAGTGAACTTGGGCCACAGCTAAGAGGAGATGCGGGCTCCCCACACTGCTCTGGCTTTATCACCTAAGAGGAGAAAACTAAAATGGATAGTGGAGACAGCCCAGCGTGGCTCAGGGGCCCAGCAGTTCCTGCCTCCTCCTGCTCGTCTGCAGCTGCTTGCCTGTTTGCATCTGTGCCCCGAGCAGCGAGGAGATGGAGAAAAAGGCCACCCCAGCCTCCAAAGGTGCCCACTTGAACAGAACTCTGTTTGGGAACAGAGTACACTCACCTTGTGTGCTGTGGCAAGAATCAACTACGTATTTCACCAGAGGCCCCAAACCCAAGAGTTTGATTCTAATCTGTACCTTTTAAAGGTCCCAAATGATTCTTGAAGTACTTAACAGTGATGTTTAAAATGACATCCATGGTTATTAAATCCCAGTTAAGGAAGTGGCTCTCAAAATTTTTCATACAGGGCAAGAGTCCCATACATTCCTGGAGCTGTACATCTTTGTGTTTGTGTGTGTTTGTGTGTGTTTGGGTATCAGTCCAAGTTGTTTTAGAAAGCAGGTGGGGAAAGGTGAGGAAGAGAAGACTAGTACTAGACTGTTAACAACAGAAACGTCATTGCTGTTCCCTAGGGTCCTAATGCTGATCTAAGAAACAGTCATTTTTGCTGAATTTATCATTTTTTTCCTCCTGTCAAAATCAGATCCTACCGGGCTGATGCGACAGTTGCCCTGTTCTCCTAAGAACCAAAACCCCATATCCTGGGGAATGAAAAACCAGTGGCTGACTTATCAACTGACGTGTTTTATTTTACACTAGTTATTTTAAAGAAAATAAAACCATTATTTTCTGAAACCTGCACAAACTTTTACATATGGTAAAGAAAGGGAGGGCTAGGGCAAAGCTGATATATATTTTCAACTGATTAAGCCATTTTCTGGAAACAAAAATTAAACAGGCAATAAATTTGGGTCTGCAGTAAACTAGTTCATTCCAAAATGGAACCACCATCAGTGCCAACAAGGGAGGCTAGAAGGCTGTGGGGTCAGAACCAGCACAGCTGTGTGGCACCGCCAAGGTCTCCTGTGCCTAGCCCAAGGGACCATGTTCTTGATTACTACAGGAGACAAAGGTATCACACTCCATAAAGGACCTAGTTAAAGCTGGGAGCCAGACATCTGTTTAAGGGTCAACACAAGTCACGTTTCACTCTATATTCTTTTATCTTGGGCCCTTGGTAGTTTGAAATGAAGGTGTGACACTGTCCCATCCAACTTTGATCACGTGGGACAGGAGCACAGGGCTCCTCCAAAGAGGAAATACAACTAGTAAATAAACATGTGGAAAAAGACTTACTCTCACAGGCAACAGACAAAACACAAAATTAATTACTATCTTTGGCTTACTAAATTAGTCACCCCCTTCAAAAAAAAAAAAATCCAGTGATGGCAAAATCGGTACTCTCAAAACAATACCAAAAGACTAATCTTTAGAATTTACTTGAAAATGAAAAGAAAAAACACATGAAAACTACCCTCCTGGAAAGCGTTTTGGCAATACAGCAAAAAATCAGGTGTTTTTACCACTAGACCCAACAACCCAACTTGCAGGAATCTATTTTATGGAAATAGCCACATGCACCAGGATGTGTATCACTACATTATTTGTTGAGTTAAAAAACTGGAGGAAACCAAAATAGTCCAAAGAAACATGCCTGATGTCTATATATGAACATTCTGTCACTTGGGGAAAGGACGTTATGTGAAAGCAACAAACTATGGCCTTTACCCATGTGAAGCGTGCATACGAAAAGGCCAGGAGCAGACCTCTTTACTCCTGCTTCTGAGACTCCATCAGCAGACACATGGATTTAATAACAGCAGCTTTAGGGAGAGAGGGAAGAGCAGCCACCTTTGTGCGACATCCACTTGGAGATGTCCAACTTCGGTCATATTAAAATGGGGTATGGGATGGGAGAGTGTATCTCTGAACTGCACCGTCTGGTACAATAGCCACTAGCCATGTGTGGCTAATGAGTACTGAAATGTGACTAGTCTGTACTGAGAAGTGCTGTAAGTATAAAACATACTGGATTATAAAACAGTGCAAGAAAATAATATAAAATCCCATTAGTAATTCTTAACATATTGATTACATATGGAAGTCATACTTATTTTTGTGTTGTAATACTTGCTCAGTCCTATCTGACTCTTTGTGACTGTAGCCCACCAGGCTCCTCTGTCTATGAAACTGGTGGTATTGGTTTCCAGGCCAGAATACTGGAGTGGGTCGCCATTCCCTTCTCCAGGGGATCTTCCCAACCCAGGGACTGAACCTGGGTCTCCTGCACTGCAGACAGATTCTTTAATGTTTGAGCCACCCAGGAAGCATAAATAAAACTATACTATTAAAATTAATTTTATCTACTATTTTTGTTTTTTTACTATGTCAACTAGAAAATTTAGTTGTATTTAAACTAAATTATATTTCAAATGTATTTGTGGCTTACATTGAACTTTCACTGGACACCACTTATCTTAGAATCTTAGAATAAAGCAAAGGTTGTAGTTTTATTATAGGAATGGAAGGGCTGTTCCTTTTCTTCCCATTTTCCCACAGTTTTTTGCAACTTTTTTAGAGGGGAAAAAAGAAAAAACATGCTAGAGGGAAGGCCTAGTAAGCAATTCCTATCCTTTCAAGTTGCTGAGTTTCATGGCTCTACAGTACGTAGTGAGCCCTCTAGCACTGTGTAGCACAGACTTCCAGAAGGATGGACAAAGTTCCTGCCCTCAGGGAGTGCACCCTTCAGTTAGGTGATAAGACTGTTACACACAAAAAAAAGGAAGACAGAGGAGAGGCCCTATGAAGGTCCACTGGGGTGTCAGGGACCGTGATATCCAGGGTTCTCAAGGTGCTGAGGCATTTGATGTGGGCCGTGACAACGGGCAGGTGGAGACTGACTGGCAGGGAGAAACGCAGGAAGGCACAAAAGCAGGAAACGCAGGGAGCTGGGAGTCCTTGAAGTGGGTCTCCTCATTGTGAAACCCCAGTGTCATCCGGGTGGTGAGGCTGGAGTTGGGACCTTGGTGGAAGGAAAGAATTCAGATAAACCTGTGGATGACATTCCTGCACAGAGGAGGGCGTGCACTGCTCCACAGCAAGGGAAGCAGCAGAAAAAGCAGGAGGGCAAGTTGGGAACCTTATTTAGAGAACATGAATACCAGTCCTTACCTCGATGGGCACTGAGAAACCCTTGGAGGCTTTCACAGTGCAGAAGTATGAAAAAGTCAGATACAAACTGTACATTTACAGTTACTGAGCCCAGAGCTTAAGGGAAATCTGGGCAACTGTGGACAACAACTTAAGATGTAGAAATTTTAAGAAGAAATGCCCAAGTTGGAGTCTGGTCAGATACTAACTGATGGGTAATGAGGTGAAATGGGTAGGGCTGTGGTTTACGTTTCACTTAAAAGACAATCCTTTCAGCAGCCCAGATATGATGTAGAAATAGTGCTGCCAAATGAACTGCCTGCCTCAAAGGGTGTCCACCGGAGTGAGCCCCTCCCAATAACACTCTCTCTGCTTCCTACTGTGTGCCCGGCTCCAAGGGAAGAAATATGACCAAAGATATTCTCTCTGCCTTCAGTACTTACTATGGTGAAATATGGGAGATGGGTAGACAGCCATTAAGTAACTACACAAACACATGTACAGTTACACCAGGGATAAGTGCCTGGGCCACAGGGCTAAGTGAGTTTAACAGGGATATTCAGCTGTAGGAACTGTTGTTTCCTGGTATAAGGGAACTATCTGATTTCAACATTTACCTGTTAAGGACACTGGGCTTTAAGGAAGAGGAAACAAATCAGCTCTGTGTTCTGACCCCTTACTTGACGTGCATCATGTTGTTATCGGTGTTACGTATAATTCTCTCCCCTAACAAGAGAGCTAGATGCTCAAGAGCAGACACCATGTATTAACCTCTGCGGTGCTCACATTTAAACACATGAGCACAGCCACGCGGGCCGTGCTGTCACAGCGCTGAGCAAGCTCAGCTTCCTCTGGCGCGCACTCCTCAGCTCCATCCTGGGGACCTACCACGAGCTGGAGTCTGTGACAGGAGCTGGCAGAGGCAGTGCCTTCACAGTCTCACCCAAATAGAAGGGACTCTGACTCACTGCCTAGAAGAACGCTCAATTGTTGAGTAGAAGAAACACTGTTTTCCTTTATTTTCATCTTAGGTGATAATCTCTTTTTATTATAGCTGTATCCAAAAAGGAGAAATCCAGAGCACCAATGCCTAAGACAGCAATGAAGTATGATTAACAGGCATTTAGCAAGAGACTTAGAAGATGAGAAATTACTATAAGCCACCGTTCAGCTACACATGGCAATGCTCAAACAGAACCTTGCATCACTAAAGTCAACCATGCCAAGCAGACACTGTGACTGGAAGCAATCTCCCTGGTGCAGGGGCTGGAGCTAACTTATTGGGGGTGGGGGCAGAGTTAGGGCCCCATGAAAGGCAAACTGACACACTCACCACCAGGTATACCATTCCCCACCACCCCACCCCACCCCAAACACACACAACAGGGTGAGCTCAGAGCCAGCAAGCCATTGGGCAACACTCCCTAGGACCCAACTAAGGACCCTTAAAACAAAGAATAATTCTGTTCAAGAACAGTAGTGTCTTCCTTTGCAAAATGGGGTCACAGTTGTTTTTGTCCTTGTTTCATTAATCCTGGCGGCTCAGACGGTAAGGCGTCTGCCAGCAATCGCAATGCGGGAGACCTAGGTTTGATTCCTGGGTCAGGAAGATCCCCTGGAGAAGGGAATGGCAACCCACTCCAGTACTCTGGCCTAGAGAATCCCATGGACGGAGGAGCCTGGTAGGCTACAGTCCATGGGGTCGCAAAGAGTCGGACACGACTGAGCGACTTTACTTTCACTCACTTTCCTTGACTGGCTTATAGTTCTAATTCCATTCTATTTTTCCTGTGGGCTCCAAGTCCAGCTGAAGAACTATGGGAAACAAGACTTAAGCAACAGGAGCTCAAGAGGCCACTTGCAAACAATTCGATCTATGGCAAAACCCAACTAGACTGCCAACTATAATCATCTATTTCTCAGAGCAGCAATACAGACCCAGACAAATTTATAAACTTCAGTGACGCTTAACTCTGCACTTCAGTGTTGCCTACATATTCTAATTCAGGGGAGAACATTTGTAGTAACCCTAGTATGACACACTGCCAAGATATTGGCTCTATCCAGGGGAAACTCCCAATATGAAGACAAGGTATAAGAATTTAAGGAAATTTCTTTAAAATGTTCTAAAGTTGTTTATCCCCAGGGTGTGGCAGAAAGACTAACTCGGCAATCGGCAGTCCTGAGTTCTAGTCCCTGTCTAGCTACGGACTAGAATCATGATCTTGAGCCTGCTCCCTCATCTCTCATACATAACAATGGCAAGAGCTAGCAGCAGTAACTGTCCATTTATGACAGTGTGTAATACTCACCTCAGAGAACTACTGTGCTGACTTCATCTTACATTGCAATACAAATATTAGTTAATACCGACATTTTATTTAAGCAAAAGGTGAACATCTTATAGTAAAATATAGGAAACAAAGGATAGGGTTTGGGTCTCACATTTAAAGCTGTTTTTTTGGGGGGAGGGGTGTTTTTTAGTATAAAGTATCCCCCATTCTTGGTTAGGATCCAATTCAATCAGTATTAGTTTCCCTTTAAAAGACAAAAGGCTTAGAACACGTAGGCCAAATAGTCCCAATTCTAAGAGAGAAGTCACCTGGAACATAGAGATGCACAAACCAAAGGAGACTGGGGGCCCTCCCTCCCAAAAAGCTGATCTAAGCACCCCCACAACTCACAGGGCAAAATTATCATTTCAGGATTATTTACATAATGTCAGAACCTTGACTGCTGCAATCCCAATCAAGAATTAGCCAATTTCCTTTGGTTCGAATACCACTTAAAAAAAAATTGCAACATTTAGTGAAAACTCGGAAGTCTGAGGGACCAGAGTATTCTGTGAGACTCAGCACAGCACCTGTGAACAGTGTCAGCAGACAAGGAAAATAATAGATTGTGAAACTTAGTGGGAAAGGGCTGGGGTTCAACCAGAGGTAATAGCCACTTCCTTTATTCATGCTCAACACGAACATTTGGACTAGAACCCACAGAAGCATCCTGAAATTGGTAAGGAACCTGGTAAACTGCCACTGGTGCTCCGTTCATCTGCTCAAAGAAACCTGGCCCCTGACCACTCCTCTCCCCTATTCCTGCTACTTCTCTGACTTCATCTCCTGCCACTATCCCTTCACTCACTCCATTCTGGCCACCCTGGCCTCTGTCTCCTTGAGAGGCCCAGGGATGCTCCCAGGCTCCCGCCCCTGGGCTACTCCACTTGCCTCCCCTGGCGTGGAATGCTCATCACCAGACAGATACATGGTTGAAGTCTATGGTCTTGCCAGTGTGTGTTTTTTTGGTCTGCCCCAATGAAACCTGCAACCCTGCTTTCCTTGTTTAATTTTCTCTATAGCACTTATCTGACATAATACATATATATATTTAATTATTAGTTCATTTTCAATCTTTTCCTCACCAGACTAAGAGCTGCTTTCATCTGCTTTGTTCACTGCTGTATTCCTAGTATCTAAGACAATGCCTAGCATCCAGCAGATCCCCAGTATCTGAGAATGGAGTCAGTGAGTAAATGAATGGGTTACAATGAATGACAACTATCTGTAAGGTTTGTAAAGTTACCAAATTCAAACTGTCAACTTCCTTGAAGAAATGAGACAACAGGATTATGGTAATGTGATTTTTAAGGACCTAAGGAAGAATGTTACAATAATGTAAAAAAGACTAGGTAAGAAAAAGGTAGAGTTGAGCTCTTAAGAACTGACCTCTCCCAAAGTGCTCTCAAACTTAAGAATCATCTGACTGCTAGTTATAAATACAGATCTCCAGGACTACCTCCAGAAAGACAGACTCAGTAGTGATTCTGAGGGAGATGGTCTACAGGCCATCTCTTGGGATATACTGTAGCGGCACCACTCTTTGTTAGATGTGAGACTTGGAAAAAGGTAGCTCTTGGCCGTTTACTTCACCAAGGCCATTTTAATTGGTATCATGGCACATGAATACGCACCCATGTCAACAGTTCAGGTAAGCACAAGAGATAATCCTTTGCATGTGTGCACTCTGACTAAAAGGGTGAGCCTCTCTCCCCATCATAAAGATTTCCTGTGGTGCTCTGACAGTGTTGTACCCAGGAATGCTGTTATTCCAGGTAAGCACCTTGTACCAAGGCCATTAAGTCAAGTCCACACTAAGTAGGCCTAACCCATGGCAAATTCTGGTTTTGCAATACTAGGTATTTACATGGCCTGTTTTATATTTTTCATAAAGGTCAGACCCACCTCATGCTTCAACCACACAGTCACACCTTAGATTAGGTATACAGCACATGGCTTACCAGAGTGGCAGTATAAATAAAATGAAACCATTATGGCATCCAGTTTCACTGGCCCAGGTTTAATTCTGGATAACCAAACAAACCCAAAACTCCTACCTCAGAGCTAAATCTAGACAGCCCAAAGCACACCTGAGAGCAGTGGTTTTTCTTAACATGGTTGCTTCTTGAAACATTGCATTA
This sequence comes from Budorcas taxicolor, assembly GCF_023091745.1. Classification (NCBI taxonomy): domain Eukaryota; kingdom Metazoa; phylum Chordata; class Mammalia; order Artiodactyla; family Bovidae; genus Budorcas; species Budorcas taxicolor. Next base: position 75,418,922 of record NC_068919.1, read on the forward strand.
ATGAACCAACAAAACAACCAAACAGACAAACAAATAAAAAAACAGGTCCTCTTCCAAATTTGCCACTTACACCACTGAACAGCTGCAGAGAGCAGCCAGTTATATTGTGTGTCAAAGATGGAACTAACTGTGCAAACACATATCTTCTCCAAATTTCAAGGACTGACCCTAACCTATAGGCTTTTTAGTCAAAGCTTTGGACTTTGTTTTTCAAACGTAAAAACAGTTGGTGCCTACCTCTCCAGGGAAAACAGTTTCTGGAAGGCCACCAATGGGGTAGGGGGATGAGGGAAGAATAGTGGTTATTTTTCTCTTTCATTTTGTGTGAACATGTCTCTTCACTCAAGTTCACATTTAAAATGCTCTCTCTATATATGCCTTTGGAATAATAACTACTCTTAGACTGGGAGATCACTGATGTCCAGATGGGTTTACATACATTCCTGGGAGGTTTCATGTAAAATGAGTACCAGTTTGAACCATACGAAAGGAATTTCCATGGAGGTCCACAGAATCATTGACCTCAGAAATCCTTAGCATTATCCCAAACTACTGTATGTTTGTTATAATGATTTCTTGAATGAGTAATTTATTATATGTAATATTAATTTTAAAAGATAGCTCCTACTGATGTCTTAACAAGCAGCTCCATTACATCTGACATCGTTTGTTAAGGATGAACTAGAGAATAAGTAAGGTGTGTGATGACTCCCCGAAGAATCAAAGATGAAGGAAACCATGTCACCCAAATATCCCAGACTCCATTTCTTTCTGGAAAGGTGAGCACCCTGCTAAGCCCCACAGCACGTTCTAAGCTAGTGGTGGCTCCTCAGCTTTCTCAATAAACTCACCTTCTCTCCTTGGAGTGAGGGGACCGAGTCCCGCAAACTGTGAAAGCTGTCTTTGATGTGGTCCCTGCGTTTCCGTTCCAGTGCATTGTGATGAGCCCGTTTGTCAGCCTGGAAGAATGGGAAAAACATCACATTAGCGGTGGCACTCCTCCTGCCGGCCACAGCTGAGCGGGTACAGCCTGGAAGTATGTGTTGTCAGCGCAGTCCCAGGTGACTGGACTGGGAAGGATTTGTCGAGGTGGGCAGTTAGGAGTCTCCAGAATTAGGCTCTGCTAAAGGGGAGAAAGGGGTGAGCAAGGCTTGCGACAGGAACATCCAAAGGAGCTCGATGCATCCAGCTCATGCATAAGTAAAATAAAAGTTATTCACGGGGACAAAGTGTGACTCTCCTGGAACATCAGTTTTCTCCCACAACTTACTTATGTGACACAACAGCTGCCAGTCCCACGGCTAGGAGGTGGCCAGGGAAAAGCTGCAGTGGGCCCCTTCATAAGAGGTGATCACCCCCACTGTAAGAGATTCCCCTTGGCGGGGACCCAGGAAAGGAGTCAGGTCACTGGTACAGCACTTCTTTCATGCGAAAACATCACCGTGAGTCTGCTCTGGTCTCCACCTTGCTAAAGGGTACTAGTTTTAAGACCTGATTGCCAAATCATATATGAGAAACTAAAACTTCTGGAAAACCCAGATGCATGAATCTGAGATCACCATGACAAAGCTGACATAGACGCCAACTGCATTCTGAGCTCTTTTTTTTTTTTTAAGTGCATCCAAGTGCTATTCTGCCAAGGCCTTCCCTTCACAGGCTGCCAGAAAGGTAGTTCTTAGACAGCAAACCTTCTGACACTCACACACTCTGAATAAATTTCTTCAGGCACCTGCGGCATGTCATGCTTATTTGGCAGTAGCTAAATACCCACAGACCAAAGGCCTTATCCTGTCCTGCTTAGAATCACAAAGAACAATCAGCTGAGAGGGGCAAAGACAGCCAACAAATCAGGGATGGCAAAACACACTAGGTTCAGACGGAAGACAGTGCGGGTGAACACTGCAGGGAGCTTCGGCAGATCCCCATTATAGGGGCAGTCCCTCCAATGGAGTGCAAATGCTGGCTTAACCCAAAGCAGGAATGTCACATCCACACTTCGGGAATTAGTGGAAATACTGTACTCTGAGAATTTACCCCCAATACATGAGGCTGCACTGAGCTAACCTAAAGAGGAAGTCTGGACATAGGAAGTTCAGGTAGCTTTAACCTACCCAGACACAGAACCCGCAATTTTAAAAATGAAGCAACAGGAGTGAACAAATTGGCTTAGCACAAGAAAGCCTCAAATCAATCTTTGTACTAGACAAGATGTTCAGATAAAAGTCTATAAAGAAAAGACTTACGGGAATGAAAGGACTTGAAATTCTAGTATCTAATCCTAAAAGTCTGAGTCATGACAGAGGAAAAAGAGGCTGGGAGCAGCTGCGGTAATTTTAGTCACTTCCTGGTCTCTCAAGCACAACACCTCACCTACAGCTCTGTTGAACAGGACACACGGTTCCCATCACAGCCACGGTTCTCCATGGCATAGCGCTTGTTTTTAGGGCAGATGCCTGGAACACAGCTAAAGCTCTCCTAATTTTACGTCTGGATTCTCTGTAAAAATGAGTGTCTGCTGAACTTCAGCGATAATGTGGAATTTACGGGGAAACTGAGGGAATGACCAGATCACCTGAGGCTAGAAGGTATCACATAGCATTAGAGCAAGAATATTGCAGGTACCTTCTGTCAGCTATATGAATAGCTTGAAGGAATTAAACATATTTAAGTACTTAGTCCTTTATCTAACTTATCATTCCCTCTAGTCATGTATTGATAAGGTAGTTAAGTTGGGCTGGTTCTTAGACCAAAAACTTCAGAGGGCTAAGAGATGGCATTTGGCATCTGTCTGTCTCCCCTGTGGTTGCTACACACTCCCTAAGATGGTTTATTTACATGCAAATTAATTGTCCAGCTTTGGTATCCAGCAGCAGCCCAAGATACTCCTGTCTACTAAATCACCCTGATTCCTGGCCCTCCTCCCAGCTTAAGAGCTGTGCACAGAAGCAGTGACACCAGTTACCCATAATCCTTCTTGTTGATACACATAAAATTCTAATTGTCTGTTTTCTTTCTGGGAGAGCCCTGCAAATCTCAAATGGCTAGAATCAAGTTGGACTTGGTTTCACTCAGGCCTGCACTAGAAGGGTGGAGCTAAGTATAATCTAACACCAAAATCATCCCCACAATGCATTACCCCCTTCCCATTCACTGAGCCCTGAAAGGACTCAAATGGACAAGTCTTTCGGTTAGAGGACTGTAAGTGAACTTGGCTGTGGACCATCAGCAGAAATCTTGGCTTCTCATCTGGGGAGCCAGCCAACTTTGAGAAGTTGGCTCAACAAGGAAAGGCAGCAGTCCACTGCCTGGTAGAAAGCCTGGCCTGGGGACCGCTGTTCTCAAAGCAGTGGATGGAATTTCTGCGGTGGTTCCAGGCCCCATTTAACCAGCAGAAGAGTGGAATCTTAGACCAATCCCTGCTGCCATGTCCATCCCCAAGCTGCTCCACTTAACCAGAGGCCATTTTAAAGCTCTCTGAGACAATGTCAATGATGTATTTTTTCTTCTTCTCAAGCCTCATTTGAAAGAGCAAGTTAAAAACATGCAGAACTAACATGCCTAATTCCAGGCAACTCTGATTAAATAATACCTCTAGTGGCTTGAAAGACCATATGAAAAACCTTTATACAAGACTGAGAATTCTGTTTGGGAAACAATTTCCAAATGTCTAGCAGGATGAATTCCCCTCCCCCACAATTCATCCAAATGGAGGGCCAATTGCCAGGCTTATCATTGCTTTATTAACTATCTTCACCTGCTGGCAACCCTTTTTGAAAGGGCCAAGATTTCAGAACTGAGAATGAAAAACTGGGTAAAGATTCCCCGTATAAGGCACCTGAGATCCTTCCACAAATGCAAAACTAAGAAAAAAAAAGGGGGTGGGTGGGAAAGGGCCAAACACTTGTGTGTCTTGAACAAATAAAGCTCAACTCAGATGAGCCAGCTTTCTCTTACCTATACTGAGGAAGATGTTTGATAATGAAAACAGGTGCTACCAGACAAGTTCTAGAAGACAAAACAGGCATTCTGGGCTGTACAGCAGGCCCCCAAATACCGCCCCTATACATCCTACAGGAGCGGGCTGGATGCTGTCACTCTTTAAGCAAGCTGGATTTGCAGTTTCTGCCAGACAAGCCCTCCTTCGGGGCATCCCAGGCTAACAGCAACACTAAAGGGCCGTGTGATACTGAAGCGTGGCCCACAGATGCTCAACAGGAACTCCAACACCAAATCGATTCCAGCTTTGACATCTCTGCCAAGGTTTTTCTTCAGCCTCTCAGTATTATTTCCCCCAAACTTTCCATACTGGCAGCCAGAACACAAGTCTTCACCTACAATTTGTCCATCTCTGACACTAACAAGCACGTGTTATCTTAAGTGTTGTTAAATGTTGAAGGCAAACATTATTTCCTTAGCCAAGAAGTTGCTAAACTGGCAGCAGGTTATTCAAGCTAAGGAAAGCTGTTCAAAACTGAGGGATTTTAAAAAATTATTTCCTTCCAACTAACGGCATAGAGACTACATCTTCCTTTGAGGCGTTACATCAGACAGCAGCATTATTTCCCACAAGTTCTAGGGAGGCAAATCGCATGGGGAAATGAATGTTCCATTATGCAAGGATGCCTAAGGTTCTCCAGAGCAATGCCATCTCTTGCAGACTACCTGACACCTAATTCTGTCTATAAGGGGAATCTTCTCGAATCAATATAGAAAACTCCCACCATATATGGGATTAAGAGTTGCTCTGTAAACATTTACTGCCTTCAAGAAATTTAAAAGTTATATTTTAGAAGGAAGATAGTGTTGCTTATGATTACTTAATAAGGTATTCTTATTAACACTAATGCTGGAAATACATAGGCTCAAAATTCTCATCAGAAAAGATTTACTATCTCTGATGGGAAGTAGATAGGATAAATAAAACTGAACTTCTAAGCAACTTAATTCACTTTAATCAACATGAAAACTGCAACATGAAACTATAGGCAGCTTGGATGAGAAACTCACTAAGGTCCTTAATAGGAGATATAAATGGCAACTTCCCAACACCTCTCCAGCTTGAAGCCAACTGCCTGGTATACGTTTTTAATATCCAATACATATGTGTGTTTTCTAGGCTACTCAAAAAAATCACTTGGTGCCTTAAAAAACTGGGGAAACATATCATATAAATATGCCATCATTCTACAGCCATTTTCCTTGACCAACAATGTTACTATTACTGGCATCTTGGAAAACGACTTATATATAAGATCACCCTTCCATAAGTATTTTTAGGAACCAAACTTGGCATCCAGATCACTGTGAACACTCTAAGCTGACACAAAGTACATGTATCATGTAGCACTTTCGCCATGCAACTAATTCAGGGTAAAACACACTAATTTCCTGACTATATTTCGATCTCAAAGGCGACCAGCCAAGCTCATTCCCCTCTGAATACATTGCAATTCCTAAAAAAACAAAGAGCTCTGAGAGGTTAAAAATATTTCATACCAGAAAGGTCCAGAAACAGAACTTTACAAATCTGTTTCTAACCACCCTCCAGATAGGTATGCTGTAACTGAAACAAGTGCAGCTGTCATGAAGAATAAGCTGAAAAAGACCGTGGGTTTCTAACACACTAACCCTAGCCCTATGTTTCTCATATACTTTCATTCCTTCCAAAAAAAAAAAAAAAAAAAATCCCAAACAGAAATAAAACAAGTATTACCCTGCATGAAATATACCTGCCCCAGAAAACTCTGAAATGCAAATTTTTTCCTCCAAAGAATAATAAAAATAAGACAATATCAGTGACATTCTGAGATACAGTGAATTTACTAATAAAAATTATTGTTTGGGATTACTTCCTTTAACAAATCTTATTCGTCACTAGAAAACCTGTTTTCCGTTTGCACTGAGGCAACTATAAAAAATACTCGTCAAGTCAGTTTCACTTTCTGTTACTTCGAGCCTCTGTTCTTGCTGAATATCCAACATTTCTTATGCAGTAAAGCCGTAGCTATTATAGTTACATTATAAAACATGAATGAATTTCTCCTTCTGTATTAGGACCCACAGGACCTTTTCAAAATAACTTCTTAAAAGTTCTTCTGTAGTCCTAAATATTTGGTTGTTCACAGTCCATATCCTTTTCTGAACTAAGGCAAAGCTTAACAGTTTCCCCCCAAATTAAAAAAATATATATTTATCTATACTAAATGTCAGGAGATAGACAGATATAGTCACGCCCGGAAAAAAATAAAATCCTTTTAACCCTATGTATTCACAATAATTGCTTGATATGCTATAAAATTTGCCTACTGCTTCTCTCTATACCAGTGTGATTATCTTACAACAGATAACATTTAAACATCTCAGCAAGTAGATGTGTCAAATTAAAAACAAAGGGTCAAACCCACTCCCTCTGCCCACCCTCCAAAATCAAAGGGAAAATCCTAATTACCTTAACATCAAACTTAAAATATCTAGACAAAACAATGAGATTAGCACTCTAGGAGAGTGGAAACATTTTAATAATTTAATAAAACAATTTACATCAACAACCACGTGCATGGATATTTTGAAAAGCAGAAAGCTCTCAGGAACTATACGCCAAAATTCCATAAAGAAAAATTTTCTCACAGTGGAAAGCTGATATAATTTCAATTTAAATAATAATTCTTCAAAGGAAGCCTAAACAACCCCTATTCTCCAATTCTGATCAAGCCCTAGGGCAGATTTTATAACTGGAGACTTGGAGGAAAACAGACCAGATTTCAAACATGAAATTCCATGTTTATATTATTAAGGATAATAGTAACTGAATAAAAGGAATTTAATTTTCAAATGTATGTAAGAGATATTAAGTATCTAACAATACTGCAAATATTCAAAGTATTGTCTTCAAATACTCCAAGGAAAAATAAATTCTTTTTTACTATTTGGAACAACTGCATTGTTGGATTTTTACAGAAATACCAGCTCTCAGCAAGTACACTTTTGTCTCAGTACCTAACTGCTTTGACAACCTCAGAATTGAGCAGGTACAAGAGGGCTTGCTTTCACTTTGTGATAAATTCTTAGACCAGAGGTCTCTAAGTGGCATCCTTGAAATTCTAACAAGCCCCTAAACAACCTGATTGTCTCAAACATTATTTTAAAAATCAGAAAAATAACATAAAATTCTGGATTTTTAATCTTTCTTCCAAAATAGGGAGATAAGACAACACTTCGCCTGATTCTCACGTAACAACCCATCGGACTACAGTGGCTGCCTTTTCAGAAGACGCATGTGTTCTTTAGCGCTGCGGTTCTCACCTCTGCTCTCCACTGCATTCCTGACTATCTCACTGCCTGGATCCTCTGGAAGCATCTCAATTTTGGGGCTCCATTCTATCCACTCCCTACTGCTCCCATCTGTCAACTGTTAGACAGCATGATTTACTTATTTCTCTTCCTCCCTGATTATGATTTATCTTGTATCTATTCTTTTTTCCTTCTATTCATGGAACACCCATAGTACTGTCTCAAGGACATGAGATTAGTGTCTATCTTAAATCCACAGAATCATCTACTGAGAAGATTTATAACAAAACTTTGAGAAATTACTAACAACACTGTACAGTCTCAACCATCACCTCTTAGCAAACCTCTCTCTGCAATGCCACTTTTCTTCAACATTCTTTTATTGCCTTTATACTGCTCCTTCAACTAAAATATAGTCAGATCACAATAAGCTGCTGAATGTGACACGTTCAGATTCAACCTTTGGCTCCTCTACATCCCCAATGTCTGCATTAGAATAACACCAGATTGTGAGAGATTCCATAGGTCTACAGCAGTCACATGACTTTTGGTTAAAGGTGATTACTGCATGTGGCTTCAACTTCACACAGCCATGGTTTAGAACCTACTTCTTCCTAAGTAAATCTGACCACTTTTCCCTGAAGTAATACTACAGCTTACTTCAGCATGATGCACTTCTCATTTCCCACTTATATAGTGACAACTAGAGCCCCCATCTGAAAACTACGGAAGGATTCATTTCCTTGCATACAACTTCTCTCACTCACCTACATTCACGGAAACTTATCACCTGAGACTCCAGAATTATGAGATTTGCAAACCACCCTCCGCCCCCACCACCACCTAGAACCCCAGAGCAAGGCCCCACCTCACCTTAGCGGTTAACAGGTGAGTTTACTACAACATTACAAGTAACAGAACAATCTCTTTTTCTCTCCGACCCCAAAAAGGACTAGAATTGAACGGAAATGAAAATGAAATGGAGAGTAGGAGACGTACCGCAGATTGAAACCTCGGTTGCTCTTCCTGGAATAAGAGAGAAAAAAAAAATAGAAAATATAGAAGTTATTTTTACACTTCACATTCAATAATAAGAAAGAAAATGCCGGCGTCAGAGGAAGCGGCGGGTGGGGAGTCAGCCCTACCCCCCCTTCCCCATCCTACGCCCCCATCCCCCCTAGCGGGATCGGGTAGCGGGGCAGGGGGGTCTCGAGCGCCGCCCCACCTTCCGGGATCCGACCCGGGACAGAAGGGGATCCAGAGCACTGTCTCCTCTCCTCGCACCCAGCTCATGGCATGTGGGCACTCCCAATCCCTCTCCGCCCTCCTTCATTCCCCAGGATCCGCGGGTCACGGGCGCACTGGGTCGCGCGCGGACGGGGCATGGTCCTAAGCGCAGTCCCCCTTCCCCATGATCCAGACAATGGGATCCCCGGCGCACCCCGTCCCTGTCCCCCGGATCCTGAACGGGATAGGATGGGAACGGGAGGCCGCAGCACCTTCCTCCACTGGGGGAGGTTGGGGTCCCAGAGGCCGCGTGTCTCCTCCCCACCTCCAGTCCCAGAAGGCCGCTCCGGCCAAGAGCCCGGAGCGAGCGAGCCGGGAGCGCGACGGGTCCCGGCCCAGCGGCGGAAGGGGAAGGAGGCGGCGGCTGCCCGGCCCCCTGCCGCCGTCGCCCTGCTGAGAACCCCGGCCGCTGTCCCAGCCTGACAACCCGCAAGGGAAGGAAGAAGCCCCAGGACTCACGTCGCTCTCCACCTCGATGTCATCGTTATCGCTCATTTCCTACGGCCCAGGGAGCGGCCACTGCAGCGGCGGCGGGGAAGGGGGAGGGGTGGAGGGGAGGGGGAAGTCACCGACAACAACAAGCCGAGTCCCCCCCCACACACACTCACTCACTCACTCACTCACTCACTCGCTCTCTCACTCACACACACACACACACACACACACACACACACACAACACGGGCGAGAACCACCTCCTCACTGCAGCACCGGATCAACGGCGGCACGCACGCCCGGTCGGCCCCCTGCCACGTGACCGGGCTCGTCACGCTGGGGCCGCCGAGACTTGTAGTTCTTGTCCCTTTGACTTACGGCCCAACTAGGTAAACAAAAACTACAAATCCCATAAGGAACTGCATCCAGTCTTCGCCAGCCCGGCTTGTTGACGGAGCCCAAAGCGCCTGCGTGCCCCGTGGAGGGGGCGGAGAGAGAAGCGGCGCGGTGCTTGCTGGGAGTCGTAGTCCGTAGACCGCGAGTTGTCAGGAGATTTTCCTCCCGAGGCGGCAGAGGTGGCTGCTGGGAAGACAGGACACGTGGAGGGAGCTGGGGCTCCTGGAGCCGGGCACAGGCTGAGCGCCGGGCGCCGGGCCCAGGGGACAGGGTGGAGGCTCTGGAGGAGTAGCCAGCTGCCTAAATAACGCTGCCTCTCCTTGGTGCGACTGGTTTTACTCTGTCTTTGGATGACTGATTCGCTCTGCGTTGCGCCCTGGGGCGTGACCCTCCTGCTGGGGGATGCTACAGCAGCGAATTAGGGGGCGCGGCTCCGATTGCCCACGCAGACCCTGGGGATCTGGCATTGGGGAGGTGTCAATGGCAGGTGTTGAATGATGTCACAGGCCTGGCAAAATGACCGACCACCGGCCTCGCTGAGAAACCTCTCCCAGTCAGGAGAATCTAGTGTCCATTCATCCGGGACTGACGATCTTGCTTCTTACTTGAGGGTCATCCTTTCAGGCTCTTTACATGGGAATAAAAGCGCCTTCTAAATTTGTTGTAGAGTAAGAAGTTTAAGGAGTGCCCCAGTTCAGAGTACTATAATTAAGAACTGCAAAAAATACCGAAATGGGAAACTGATGCAGCTCCCTATCTAGTTAAACTCTTATTTAAATATTGTGGCATGAGGTGTGATCGTATCTATTTCACTAATATTTATTGAACATCCAACATGTGCCAGCATGGAACTGACATAATGTGTAACACTGGAACGGACCCTGTCTTTATGGCGCTCACAGTTGTGGAAGCAAAAGTGAGACTGCCCTGCTGTAATTTTAACAGTGTACCTTTACAATAAATCCTTAATTTAAAAACCTTAGAATGTTTAAATTGTCAAAAGCAGTTTGGAAATAGATTTCGTAATAAAGCTGTCTTCATTGTATGTTAGGATTATTTCTACTGCAGTGTGGAAAGAATAAGTAAAAATTCTTTATGGTCTAATGTCATCAATGGAGACAACTGGAAATTAAAATAGGATGGTTACATTACTGCCTTGGAAATAAAAGCATATCTAGAGGACTGTAAAAAAAAAAGTGTATATTAAGTCCCACAGGAGGAAAAAGAAGAAGAGCAAGACACTTTCAAGCCTAAGACAGTTACCAAGCTACTCTTATGTCTGGTGTCTGAAATGAATGAAATCTTGAGTTTTCCCTATCAGTTACTGAATCTATAATGAGAACCATTTTATTCCTGACTTTTGAATACGGAAATTTGGAAATATGTCATTTGTGACATATCTCCCCATGTAAGCACACTATCTATGCCTAAGAGATAAATGTAAACATGGTAATCTTTACATTTTTCCTTTAAATATCTGTTGTATTTGAAATCTGCACATCTTTGCAAGTAAACTTATCTTTTCTAAATACTTTTGTCTCAGTCTTCCTTTCACACCAAGTGGAGGAGATAGACGTAAACAGATCATTGTAAGAGCTGCTGGACTAGAGGGCAACAGGGAAGGCAGGTGGTTCTTGGGCGAGTTAATTGGCTGGAACCTAGGACTAATTCATGATTACAATTATTGAGTGGCAGTTATGTGCAAAGCACTATAGGCAACCCAGGCTACAAGTTAAAATCACTCTGGGGTTTTACAAATTCTGATGCCTGGGCCACACTCCAAACTAATTAAGTCAGAACCTCTTGGGGGTGAGAACCAGGTAACATGGGTTTCTTAAAAAAAAAAAAATCTACAGGTGATTCCAACATGCAACCAAGATGGAGGACCACTGCTACAGAGGATACCAAGATAAGATGTTCTTCCAATGAATCTTATAAGAGTGAATTTTATGGTTTGTCAATAATTATAGTTCAATAAAGCAGTTATATAGAAAACAGGATAACCTTGGCTTACCTGGAATTTAAAAGCTGGAGTAAATTATGAACACAAATCATTGCAATGAAGACAATCTGAGTGTTACATTAGCTACATAGGCAGTGAGTGATGTAAGAGCTCAGAGGAACGAGGAAAGAATGGAAAAGACAAGAGATCTCTTCAAGCAATTTAGAGATACCAATGAAACATTTCATGCAGAAACAGTATGGATCTAACAGAAACAGAAGATATTAAGAAGAAGTGGCAAGGATATACAGAAGAACTATATAAAAAAGGTATTCACGAACCAGATAACCATGATGGTGTGATCACTCACCTAGAGCCAGACATCCTGTGAAGTCAAGTGGGCCTTAGGAAGCATCACTACAAACAAAGCTAGTGGAGGTGATGGAATTCTAGTTGAGTTATTTCAAATCTTAAAAGATGATGCTGTGAAAGTGCTGCACTTAATATGCCAGCAAATTTGGAAAACTCAGCAGTGGCCACAGGACTGGAAAAGGTCAGTTTCCATTCCAATCCCAAAGAAAGGCAATGACAAAGAATGCTCAAATTACCACACCATTGCACTCATCTCACACACTAGCCAGAGAAGACAATGGCAACCCACTCCAGTACTCTTGCCTGGAAAATCCCATGAACGGAGGAGCCTGGTAGGCTGCAGTCCATGGGGTCACTTAGAGTCGGACATGACTGAGCGACTTAGCAGCAGCAGCAACACACAGTAGCAAAGTAATACTCAAAATCCTCCAAGCCAGGCTTCAACAACACGTGAACCATGAACTTCCAGATGTTCAAGCTGAATTTAGAAAAGGCAGAGGAACCGGAGATCAAATTGCCAACATCTGTTGGATCATTGAAAAAGCAAGAGACTTTCAGAAAAACATCTACTTCTGCTTTATTGATTATACCACCAAAGCCTTTGATTGTGTGAATCACAAACTGTGGAAAATTCTTCAAGAGATGGGAATACCAGACCACCTGACCTCCTTCTGAGAATCCGGTATGCAGGTCAAGAAGCAACAATTAGAACTGGACATAGAAAAACGGGTTGGTTCAAAACTGGGAAAGGAGTACATCAGAACTGTATATTGTTACCCTGCTTATTTAACTTGTATGCAGAATACATCATGGGAAATGCCAGGCTGGATGAAGCAAATCAAGATTGCCAAGAGAAATATCAATAACCCCAGATATGCAGATGACACCACCCTTATGGCAGAAAGTGAAGAACAACTGAAGAGCCTCTCGATGAAGGTGAAAGAGGAGAGTGAAAAAGCTGGCTTAAAACTCAACATTCAAAAACTAAGATCATGGCATCTGGTCCTATCACTTCATGGCAAATAGATGGGGAAAAAAGGAAACAGTGACAGAGTTTATTTTCTTGGGCTCCAAAATCACTGCAGACAGTGACTTCGGCCATGAAACTGAAAGATGCTTGCTCCTTGGAAGAAAAGAGATGACAAACCTAGACAGTGTATTGAAAAGCAGAGACATCACTTTGCCAACAAAAGTCAGTATAGTCAAAGCTATGGTTTTCCCGGTAGTCTTGTACAGATGTGAGAGTTGGACCCTAAAGAAGGCTGAGTGCTGAAGAATTGATGCTTTGAAACTGTGGTGCTGGAGAAGACTCTTGAGAGTCCTTTGGATAGCAAAGAGATCAAACCAGTCAATTTTAAAGAAAATGAACCCTGAATATTCATTGGAAGGACAGACGCTGAAGCTGAAGCTCCAATACTTTGGCCACCTGATGCGAAGAGTCGACTCATTGGAAAAGACCCTGATGCTGGGAAAGACTGAAGGCAGGAGGAGAAGGGGATGACAGAGGATGAAATGGTTGAATGGCATCATTGACTCAATAAATATGAATTTGAGCAAAGTCCAGGAGACAGTGAAGACAGGGAAGCCTGGCATGCAGTCCATGGGGTTGCAAAGAGTTGAACATGACTGAGTGACTGAACAACAACAACTGAGGTGTTGTTGACCAGATAAACCTTCTTAGACTGTCAGCTCCAGGAGGGGAAGGACTGGTTCTGCAGAGACCTGGTCAGATTTTGGTCACCATGAATCCCCAGTTGTTGGATGGAAGACTGGGCAAGTTGGAGAGGTGAGGAGGAAAGACTTTCCAGGTAGAGAGAGAACGGTGATTTTAACAGATTTCATTTTAGTAATTGATAGATTATGAAGACCTGTCAAACCCAGTTATTAAGTTTGACCTAATAGACATAAAACCTTGAACCCAATTACAGAATATGTTCTTTTCAAGCACTCACGGAGCATTTACAAAAATTCATCATGTTTTGAGCCGTGAAGCAAATAGTAACAAATTTCAAAGGACTGCGATTTTAGCATGTTCTGGCTGCTGCTGCTGCTAAGTCACTTCAGTCGTGTCCGACTCTGTGCGACCCCATAGACAGCAGCCCACCAGGCTTCCCCATCCCTGGGATTCTCCAGGCAAGAACAGTGGAGTGGGTTGCCATTTCCTTCTCCAGTGCATGAAAGTGAAAGGTGAAAGTGAAGTTGCTCAGTCGTGTCCGACTCTTAGTGACCCCATGGACTGTAGCTACCAGGCTCCTTAATGCAATTAAAATAGAAATAATAACTAAAAATCCTAGGAAGTTTTAAGTGACCGAAATGGAGGGACTTTCATGAGGATGGCACATATACAGGAAAGAACCAGACATAGGAGTGCAGAGATTTCCTCTTGTTTTCCTTTTTAGTATTTTTCTGATGTGGATGATAATGTAAGACCCTAAGAATTCGTTTTTATCTCTGTATTTGTGAGTGTCTTTGGTAAGGCACTCATCAAGACTGAGCCTTGACACTGACTCGGCAGCCCAGTCGCACTCCTTGTTACTTCAAGTTTGGTTCAGTGCTATCCACATCACCAGGGAGCTTGTTAGAAATACAGAGCCCACTCCAGACCTACCAAATCAGATCTGAACTGTAACAGTATGCTCAGGTGGATTTACAGAGTTTCAAACTCAATAGGGTCTGCAAGAGCTCTGATGAGCGGGGAAGGGGACAGCAAACTGGAGAGCAGGTCACCTCCATTTTCTCCTCAGCTCTTTTCAATTTGGCTTCCACTCCACCACTTGACTAAAGTCACTCTTTCTCCTTTTTTTTTTTTTTTTTGCCACGCTGCACTCCTTGCTGGATCTTACTTCCCCAACTGGGGATCGAGCCTGGGCCCTGGCCATGAAAGCACCGAGTCCTAGCTATGGTACTTACTGCCAGGGAATTCCCACCTAAAAGCACTCTTTTCCAGGCTACCAGCCACCTTTTTATTGGTAAATCCTTTGAGCTGACAGTAGCCTTCTTCACTGTGGACCGCCCCTGTTTCTCAAAGGCCAGGAACTCTCCGGCTTCCTCTTACCGCCTTAGCTGCTCCTTCTCTGAACCCTTTGGTTCTTCCTGCCCTGTCAGTGTTTGAGGTCCAGTGGCTCTGTGGTGGCCCCCACCTCTTCCCCTCCTACTCTCTGCCTGACAGGATCCTCTGCCTCCTGAGGCTTTCATGGTTGTCTTTCTTCTCTCTGATGGCAGCCCCAAGATTTGAACTCTACATGATTATATTCAGTTTGTTTCTCAACAGGTCTACTTGGAATCACCCACAGGCAACTCAAAACCTGAGGCTTAGGAATGAGAAAAAGTAGGTTTGGCTCAGCATTTGGAGTAAAATTCATTTATATAAAGTTGCATGTATCTGTTTGAGTATGTATGTACAGAGAAATATGTAGGAGAATATTGAGCAAAAATGTTAGTAGCACTTGCCTCTGGGAGGTGAGGTTTCCGGAGATTTTTCTTTTTCTTTCCTTTTTAAGTGAGCAGCATCATTCTCACCCAAACAGTAGGGCTATTAAAAGACAACCACTATCTCAGTAAGTCAGTTATCTTTCCTAAGCAGCAAACTTCTCAAGCCATCATCTCGAGGAGGAGGGCTCCTCCTTTTCCACGCCGCTTATGCTTGCTTTCTCTTTATTTGCAGGGGAGACGGAGGGTGTAGCCACAGAGATACCAGCAGGAACCAGCTGGCATACTCAAATTAGGATCACTTGAGGGGTTATTAATAACAAAGTTGCTTACAAATATGTGGGCAGGGTGTAAAGAAACTGCAAGGAATCGCACAATACCGTGGGGGCTCTGTGCCCACAGCTCGGCCTGCAGGGGTGAGGGAAGGAGTGGTTATTGGAGCTGGGACAAGGGCTGCATGCAGAGGGCCCTCTGACAGGAGCTCAGAGCTGGGGCCCAGGACAATCTGATGTGGCGGGCCAAAAGGAAGATGACGCAGCACAGCAAAGCA
Source organism: Budorcas taxicolor (assembly GCF_023091745.1). NCBI lineage: Eukaryota > Metazoa > Chordata > Mammalia > Artiodactyla > Bovidae > Budorcas > Budorcas taxicolor. The sequence continues at coordinate 75,434,622 of NC_068919.1, forward strand.
CCCTTGCCTCCTTTTCTCACCTTTTCAGAGAGCGTGGAAGAATTGCAATCCTTGTCTGTTTTCTGCCCTCCAGCCAGTTTGATCTAGGAATGGTATATCTTCACTCTCTTCGTTAAACCTTTCTATCTCTCTCTGGTGGCTCAGACAGTAAAGAGTCAGTCTGCCATGTGAGGATACCCAGGGTCGATCCCTGGGTCGGGAAGATCCACTGGAGAAGGAAAGGGCAACCCACTCCAGTATTCTTGCCTGGAAAATCCCATGGACAGAGGAGCCTGGCAGGCTATAAGTTCATGGGTCACAGAGAGTCAGACACGATTGAGAGACTGGGCCAACGATCCCTCTCAATGCCCTCAGGATAAAGTTTACACTCTATAGTTTGGCACATAATGCTCTTCATGATCTGACTTTTTTGCCAGCGTTGCCTCTTAGCTCATAATCTCTTACCCTCTGTACTCCAACTGTGCAGAACTTTTTGCCTTTCCCCCAAACAACCATGTTTTCTTTTGCCTCTAGGAATTTCCACATTCTGGTATCTCCCCAAAACCATTCCCACGTATTCACCTTTTCTTCTCATCCTTTGGGACTTTGGCATCACCTCCTCCAGGAAGTTCTCCTGGATTCTCCAGAGCTGGATTAGTGGGAATGGAGTGAGCCACAGGCAGTCAGTTTCTCCTCTTGTTCTCCAAGCTGATGAGTCACTCCTCCTCTAGGGGGTAATAAAAGAGGAAGCACAGAGCCATAGTATTCCTACTATATTTTTTTTCTCTCTGCAGAATAGAGTAGACTGTTCAGTACCTTGAACTTTTAGCCTCCAGAACCAAGGGAGCGATAGAGGTATTTATAAACCATCCAGTCTGTGGTATTTTGTTAGAGTAGCATGAATCGATTAAGACAATCACCATCTGTTTTTATTTGATATTTACTTACTTGTTTATGGACTATCACCCCACTAGACCATAAACTTTGTGAGGTCAGGGACCATGCCTATTTTGGTCTTAATCATATCCCTGGCATCTAGCATGGTAGCTGGCCTGTGGCAAGTACACAATAAATAGTGTAGGCCTGAACCTAAGAATTGTTTATTTCAAGGCCATCATACTTTATAGACTCCATCAGTCAGTCAGTTCAGTGGCTCAGTCATGTCTGACTCTTTGCGACCCCATGGACTGCAGCACGCCAGGCTTCCCTGTCCATCACCAACTCCTGGAGCTTACTCAAACTCATGTCCATCAAATCGGTGATGCCATCCAATCATCTCATCCTCTGTCATCCCCTTCTACTCCTGCCTTCAATATTTCCCAGCATCAGGATCTTTTCCTGAGTCAGTTCTTCGCATCAGGTGGCCAAAGTACTGGAGTTTCAGCTTCAGCATCAGTCCTTCCAATGAATGTTTAGTACTGATTTCCCTTAGGATGGACAGGTATGATCTCCTTGCAGTCCAAGGGACTCTCAAGAGTCTTCTCCAACACCACAGAATCCATCAGTAAATGTTAATTCATTCTTAGAAGTATCTGGAGAAAGAATTATGAAAATGGTTTCTTCTTTGCCAGAAAGCTAAGTAGAGCTTCCCTACCTGACCTGAATCCCTGGGGCTGATAGGAAACAAAGAGGCTATTTGTTTGGGTTTTGCTCCACACATTGTGCTTGGCAGGGCAGTCCCTGCTAATAATGCCCTGCTCTGAATTCTTCTCAAAATGTGTTTCAATAATTCTGAGGACTTAGGGGTCAGAATGGAGAGGAGGAGATTATGTCAAGGGCCAATCTGTGTTTAGCCTATGCTTTTCTTGTAGTCCTTGAACTAATTTGACTCCTTTGTCAGAAAAGCAAAGGCATCTGTTCACAGCTTTCTTAAGGGCCTGCAGAGGATGTTTTGTTTGATAAAGTTAGTTTCCTTATAGACATTGGTATTTGTTCATGGAAGTTGTTACACTGATCACTTTGGCTTACTGGTACGGTATATGAATACAATAGTTTATTAGGTAGGATAAATTTTAGTATAATGGAATAATATTTTTCATATTAGGTAGGAGAAATTTTAATATAACAGAATAATATTTCTCATATGTTTGACCATATAATCAAAGCCCAATTTAAGAAGAGTAAACAAACAGAAATTACAGATCTTTCATGGAGATGTTTGAGGTTGAATGGGACAACAGCTTTTATTTTAAATAATATTTCAATCAGAGTCTTCATTGTGAGGCTCTTCAAAATCAAAATGTACTCCTCAAGGCAATTTGGAAATCACGACTAAGTATCAAATATGATAGATTTTGCAACTTTGATCCAGCTTCTTGCTGACTGTGGCAAGAACATTTTGCCTACCAACTCCAAGTTCCTTTTACATTAGAGGAACATGTATGCCCCAGGTCACGTGGTTTCTTCAAAGAGATGTCCTTTGTCTCCTGCCTGTGACAAAACTGGGGACCATGGAAGGAATATGTCTCTCTGAAGCTTTGTGGAATTTAAACAGCCACCACCAAACATTTAATTAACAAATAAATTGATTAATTCTTGGTGTTATTTAAATGGATGGCTCAAAACATTAGATATTTATGGAAAAGGAAAGATGGGAGAAAGAAGTGACTGTAGGGGCTATTACCCTGGAGTCCCCCACAGTCAGAGTGGATGCAGCTAAGTAAAGGGGTGGTCCTGATTCTACTGGAGCCCCAGGGCTTCTACAAGCCTCTATCCCAGAGCAAACAGGAGAGAACCTGCCCTAGGGGATGGAGCTACGCAGATAAAATGAGATTATGCATGTGCCAATATTCTCTTTTGTTTGTTAAGAATTGAGGTATAATTTATATAAAGTAAAATTCACTTTTTAGTGTACATTTCTGCCAGTTTGACAAATGCAGACCGTCATGCAACCTATCACCACAATCCAATCAAGTATAGGACTGTTCTACCATCCCCCCAAATTCTTCTATGCCTTTCTAGTCAACACCCTCCATGCCCTCAAGCCTTTGAAAGCCACAACTGATCTATTTTCTATATCTGTAACTTTACCTGTTCTAGAATATCACAGAAACAGCATCATACAGTATGTAGCCTTTTGTGTCTCGCTTCTTTCGCTTTGCATTTGGGATTCATCCAGCTTCTTGCATATGTTACCAGTCGTTCTTGTTGCTGTGAGGTGGTATTCCATTGATGGAGATAGTAGTTTGTTTACCCATTCACCAGCTGAAGGACATGTGGGTTGTTTCCAGTTTTTGACAATTAGGAATAGAGCCGCTATAAACATTTGCATACAGGTTTTTTTGTGAACATAAGTTTTCATTTCTCTTGGATAAGTACCTAAGAGTGGAATTGCTGGGTCATATGGTAAGTGTATGTTTAATTTTATAAGAGACTGTCAGGCTGTTTTTCAAAGTGACTGTACTAGTTTGCATCCCCAGAGGCAATATATAAGTTTGTATGACAATATTTTGAAAAGTCAAAATTCTACACATCACTTTTAAAGGCAAGTATAAAGTAACTTACCCAGTATTGGGAGGAATTTTCAGAGACAACTCTAAATCTGTTTGCCAAACTAACAAACGGAGGCCACAGAAATTAGCTGAGAAGGTTGACTGAGTATTTGGAGCAATTCTTCAAAGGAGAGTATTTATTTCGAATCCCAGTTAATATGGACAGACATCTGTTGAGCACTTTCCATGTCCTGGGCATTGGGCTTCCTGTTTTACATGTATTTTCACAATGACTGCTGTTATGATCCCACCTTACACGTGAGGACATGAGGCCCAGAGAAGGTAATGACATACCAATTACAACCCAGCTCATAAGAGACCTCACAAGCAATAAAATCCAAGTGTGCTGAATTCCAGACACTGTACCCTTTTAACTGCCCCCCTGTGCTAGCCTCTTAGCTGCTGAGAGTTACTACTAGTTATTAATGCTTCTAAGATTGTACCTTCTGCATTTCTTTGCACACAGACACCAGGCTGGAACATGGGCAGATATGAAACTTTCTGCCAGCTAACCCTGAGCTCCGCTGCTGTTCCTTTAGTCCAAACCCACAAGTCTACCCTGCCAGGCTGTGCTCCCAGCTCTCAGATTTACTGGCTTCCTCTGAATCATGCTGTAAGCTGCACATTGTGTCTTTGGAGAAGATTTGGAGAATATTCTAGAAAGAAAGCCTCCTGCTGAATGTGGGGAAGTCCAATGGAATGACCTTTCTCTTCTAGTTTGAGACGGTCAGGCTGAGAGTGTGCTGCCAAGCACGGGTCGGGTTCTTTCTCTCTAGCTCTTGCTTTGATGTGGGTCATTCCCAACACCACACAGAAGCACAAAGAGACAGAGTTTTAGGGGGCTTCTCTTGTGCTTCAAATGTTGGGTGCCTCAGAGTGCCTTAGAATCCTAACTCCTCAGATCCATATGGTGTGATTTAGAGCTGACAGGGACTCTGTTGCATTCTGATTCCCTTGGATCCACTGAATTAATTCACTGCCAGAATTCTGACTCTGCCACTTACTGGCTGTGGGACCTCGGGCAACATGATTAACCTTTCTGTGCCTGAATTTCTCTGTCATAAATTAGGGAAGTGATGCTTATACATGGGGTGTTTTAAGGACTGAATGAACAGGACTGAATTCAAGTACAGTGCCAGGCAAATTGCAAGTGCTTACTAAATGGTTATTGTTGTTGTTTTCCAGTCACCAAGTCGTGTCCTACTCTTTGCGGCCCCACGGACTGTCAGCCTGCCAGGATTTCCCAGGTAAGAGTGCTAGAGTGGGATGCCTTTTCCTGCTCCAAGGGATCTTCCTGACCGATGGACTGAGTCTGCCTCTCCTGCATGTGTCTTCTGCATTGCAGAAGGATTCTTTACCGCTGAGCCACCAGGGTAGCTTAATACTAATACAACCCAGAGACTCCGAGTGATACTTCTAATGCCAAGGTATCTCAGAGCACAGTTAGAGTTAGGCAGTGTGGTGCTCAAATAGGATGCTTGATTGGGACACAGGAGAAATCTGAGATTAAGAGCAGATTGGGCAATTAATTAGCTTTGTGACCTTGAGCGGTCATTTGACCTCCCCTCTCACTTTCTTTCAGTAATTACCTCTGAGGATTGTTCCTTATGGCTATCCCTCTGACCTTTTAGAGTAAAAACTAAAAAGAACCAGCTGAACCTTCAGATTGCCACATCCTCTTTTATTCTACTCAGTTTCAAAAGGAAGGATCCTGGTTTTTAGAAAAACTTTGTGTTTTCCCCAGAAAGAGGCTTTTTAAAATAGTAATAATGATGGTAGCCACAGGGCACGGTGACCCACTCCAATATTCTTGCCTGGAGAATCCCCATGGACAGAGGAGCCTGGCGGGCTATGGTCCATGGGGTTGGTTGCAAAGAGTCAGACACCACTGAGCAACTAAACATAGCATAGCAGCCACAGTACTGAGCATTTTTGCTGCACCAGGTGCTGGACTGAGTCCTGCATCGTGTCACAGAAGCCTCCCAATAGCCCGGTAAAGATGAAGAAACAGGCTGAGCAAGGTCAAGTCACTTGCCCAGCATCACTTAGCTGATAAAGGGCTGAGCCAGGATCCGAACCCAAGCCTCTCCGATGCCCTGTGGGCATGTGTGCTCGCTCAGTTGGTCCAACTGTGCGACCCCATGGACTGTAGCCCGTTAGGCTCCACTGTCCATGGGATTTTGCAGGCAAGAATATTGGAGTGGGTTGCCATTTCCTCCTCCAGTATATCTTCCTGACCCAGGGACTGAACCTGCGTCTGTTGCCTCTCCTGCATTGACTGGTGGAGTCTTCACCACTACACCATCTGGGGCTTCCCTGGTGGCTCAGACAGTAAAGAATCCACCCGCAATGTGGAAGACCTAGGTTTGATCCCTGGGGTGGGACGATCCCCTAGAGGAGGGCATGGCAACCCACTCCCATATTCTTGCCTGGAGAATCCCCATGGACAGTGGAGCCTGGTGGGCTACAATCCATGGGGTCGCAGAGTCGGACCAACTGAGCAACTAAGCACACATAAGCACACAGGCCACCTGGAAGCCCCTCTGATGCTGAAATGCCTGCTCTTAAGCACAGCACCGCTGCCTTGGCTGGGACCATAATAGAGAGATTTAGAATGGAAGGAAACTTTGGAAATGACCTACCTAGTCCTGCGGCCCCAAACCACTCCTTTTAATCAAACTCAGCACAGTTGCCGCTCCCTCTACCAAGTTATTGATACATAAGCTCCCTGTCCTCTCTAGTTTGGTAGCACAGTGATTTGGAGACCCCTGGTTTGCAAACTCCTTATGTGGGACCCTTCTGTGATCAGTACAGTCTGAAGTTGCCATGCACCTGACTACCAAGGAGGTGAAGGGTATTCGGGGAATGAAGGGCAGTCGTCCGAGAGGTTCAGGCTGTGAAGTAGACAGTTATGTGTCCAGAGCACTCAGGTCCTCTTTCTTAGGGTGAGTGGAGAAAACATTGCCTAAGCTGTCCTATGCTTTCCCCAAATCCAGCCGTCTCTTCCAGCCGCCAACAGCAAACCCTGAGCCTCTGGCATTTCTCTCTGGGCTTGGTAGGGATAGCAGTGCTGGCATGGCCAGTCTGCTGGCTGCAGTCAGCACGGCCTTCTCACCCTGTTTTTTCCCGGCACTGCCAGTGGCTTATTTGACTTCGAACAAGTCTCTCAAGGATCAATTGAATTGTTTAAGCTCTAAGCACGTTGATTAAAACAAATCATGAGGAATGATGATGTTCTGTGTTTATAGGAAAATTTTCTTCTAGGCCAGAGTCCCTTCTTCCCCCACCCTGCAGCATAGTTACAGGCCAAATGCCGTGGCCATTCAAGAAGTATGAGAGGAAATTTGCTTTGAAATAGGAGGAGAAACTGACCTGGCTGGTTTGGTAATAGGTCCAAGGAACATAGTGTCCTCTGGACACTGACAGCTGCTGGAATAAGTCTGTTTCTCTTGTCGGTCAGGCCGACCCTCTCTGGCAAGTTGACTCATGATTATGGTGATGATCAACAACAGTTACGGAAAGCCTGCTGTATCCTTGTCAGCAAGGTGTGCTGAGGTGGGAGATGAGAGATTTTTATGTGCTGGTAAACAGCAATGACAAGTGACACGTGTGAAGTAGATTACAAAACAATGCATAACATGGTATCACATTTACGTATTTTTTCAAATATGAGTCTGCATAAAAATATCTGAAAAATATACACAAACTGTTGGGACTTCTCTGGCAGTTCAGTGGTTATGACTTTGCTTTCCAATGCAGGGTTTAATCCCTGGTTGGGGAGCTAAGATTCCACATGCCTCTTAGCCAAAAAACCAAAACATGAAACAGAAACAATATTGTAACAAATTCAGTAAAGACTTTAAAAATGGTCCCTGTCAAAAAAATCTTAAAAAAAAAAACAATATACACAAACAAAAGAAATGGGATGGAAGAAGGCAGAGAGGGGATTTTCATTTTTTATCATGTATACTTTGAGATTATTTGAATTTTTCTAAAGAGAATGTATTGCTTCCACTCACCCCCAATATTCTTTGGTATTTATTACAATATGGTTTCTTAAAAGTCAGACTGATGAAGTAAAATTAGCATATCATTATATAGTAATTATACTTATACACATACTATGGTAAAATCACTCTTTAAAAGTGTATGGCTAGATGAATTTCAACAAATGTACATAGTCATGTAAGCATCATCACAATAATTATGTAGACTATTTCCATTGCCCCCAGAGATTCTCTTCTGCCCTTTTGTAGCAAATCTCCTGCCCTTACTCCCAGCCCCAAGTGACTGCTGATCTGATTTCTGTCCTTATCACTTAGCTTTTTCTAGAATCTTAATAAATGGAATCATATAGTGAACAGGGAGCTTTTCATGACTGGTTTCTTTCATGTAGCACAGTGTTTTTGAGATTCATCCCTGTTGCTGCTTGTAGTAGCTTGTTCCATTTCTTTGCTGAGTAGTACTCCTCTGTACCTTAGTTTTTTCATTTACCAATGTGGCTTGTTTTCTGCTTTTTGTAATCATAAGTCAAGCTGTTGTACACATTTTTGTATAAGTCATTGTGTAGATGTAAGTTTTCTCTTGGGTAACTACCTAGGAGGTTTGTTGGGTCATGTGTTAAATATGTGATTAATTTTTATAAGAAACTGCCAAACTGTTTTCTAAAGTGGCCATACCATTTTGCATTCCCACCACGGGTACCCCAGCCACTCCATCTCTTCAACAGCTTTAGATATTGGCAGATTTTTGGATCTGAGTCGTTTTAGAAGGCAGATAGTATTATCTCATTATGGTTTTAATTTGTATTTCCCTAATGACTAATAATATTGAACATCCTTTCATGTACTTATTGGCTATCTGTATTATTTCTGGTGACATGTCTTCAAGATTTTCATCCATTTAAAAAACTGGGTTTTCTTTCTAATATTGATCTATAAGATTTCTTAACATATTTTGGATATAAGTTCTGTACCAGAGATGTATTTTTGCAAATATTTTCTCACAGTATGTGACTCATCTTTTCATTTTTCTGAAGTGTCTTTTGAACAGCAAAGCATTTTAATTTTGATTAAATATAATTTTTTTTAATGTACTAATAGTTTTTCCTTTTTGTGTTGTATTTAAGAAACCTGTTCCTAACCCAAGGTGACAAAGATTTTTCCCACATTTTCTTTTGAAACTTTATACTTCTACCTCTTACATTTAGGTCTATGATTCATTTTGAGTTGATTTTTAAACAGCTTTAGATATAATTCACATGCTACACATTTAATCCACTTAAAGTGTACAAGTCTGGTTTTTAGCATATTTAAAATTGTGCAAGCATCCCCACAATCTAATTTTGAACGTTTTCATCAAACCGAAAAGAAACTGCAAGCTCTCTGGTACTGACTTCATATTTCCCCTCCCATCCCCTCAACTCTAGGCAACCACTGGTCTATTTTCTGTCTCTACAGATTTGCCTATTGAGTTAATCTTTATATATAGTAAAACCACTTCAGCATTCTTGCCTTGAGAAAACCCTGTGAACAGTATGAAGAGGCAAAAAAGGTAAGAGTTAAAGTTAATTTTTTGGGTACATGTATGTCCAATTGCTACAGCATTACTGTCTGTTGAAAAGACTATCTTTTCTCCACTGGACTACTCTATCAGCTTTGTCCATAATCAATTGACTTACGTGTGTGAGTCTATTTCTGAACTCTCTCTTCTATTCCATTGAACTATATGTCTATCCAGATGTCAAAATCACCCTGTCTTGATTACAACAGACTAAAAAAAAAAAATGGAAATATGGTAACACTTGTCCATCAATTTTCTTCTTCTTTTTCTGGCTATCCTGTATCCTTTGAAGTTCCACATAAGTCTTTGAATCAGCTTGTCAAGTTTCTAAAATAAGCCTGCTGGAATTTTGATGGAGATTGCTTTGAACCTTTAGGTTAATTTCAGGAGAACTGACATTTTAACAATATTGAGTTTTCTCATTCATGAACATGGTATGTATTTCTATTAATTTAGGTTTTTAATTTTTCTTAGTAATATTTTAGTTTGCAGTGTTAGATCTTGCATGTTTTATCAGACTTACTCCTAAGAACTTCATGGTTTTTATGATTAAATGTTACTTTTAAAATTACAATTTTAGTTATTTATTGTTAGTATCTTAAGATATGATTTTTGCACATGGACCTTGTATTCTGTGAGTTTATTAAACTCACTTTTTTGTTCTCTTTGCTGTTTTGTGAATTCTTTGGGATTTTCTATGTAGGTGATAGTATTTTTATTTTTTTTTCAAAACGTATGCCTCTTTACTTCTTGCCTTATTGCACTGGCAGTGAGCACCAGTTCAGTGTTGTATAGAAGGAGTAAAAGGAGACATTTTGCCATGTTCCCAATTTTAGAGGGAAAATGTTCAGTTTTTTACCACTAAATATGATGTTTTTTTTATCAGTTTGAAAGTTCTATTCTAGTTATCTCAGTGTTCTTAATCATAAAAAGATGCTGGATTTTGGCAAATGTTTTTTGCCTTTTTTTTGGTGTGTGCATCTTTTGAGATGATCGCATGGTTTTTCTTTTTAGTCTGCTGACATGGGGAATTACATTGTTGATTTCTTTAAAAGTTAAACCAACTTTGCATTCCAGGGATGACGCTACTTGGCCATGATGTATTATGCTTTTAATATATTTTTGGATTTGATTTGCTAATATTTATTAAGAATTGTCACGTTTAGAAGAAATAAGGCTATTGGTCCATAGCTGTTTTTTTTTTCTAATTGTGGTGTCTTTTTCTGATTTTGGTATCAGGATAGTGAGGGGAGACGTATTCTCTCCTCTTCTATTTTCTGGGTAAATTTGTGTAAAATCTGGGTAAATTTGTGTAAATTTTCTGGTAAAATTTGTGTAAAATCTTATTTTCTGGGTAAATTTGTGTACTATTTCTTATTTTTTGGTTTGAATACTTCTATATCATTTAGTTTTTTTCTAAAAAGAATATAATACCTTTGACCATTGAACAACGTGGGTGTGAACTGCCTCAGTCCATTTGCATTACATGCAAATATTTTTCAGTTGTAAATACCACAGTACTACACAGTCCATGGTTGTATGACTACGCAAATTGGAGGCACTGTGGATACGGAGGGTCCACTCTAAGTTATACATGGATTAACACCCCAGTTTGTTCAAGGGTCAACTGTACTTTAAAATTTCTATTTTAAAAATAATTTTATAGCTATGAAAAACAGTAGTAGTACAATAATAATACAGAGGGTTCCCATATACCTTTCACCTAGATTCCCAATGTTAACATTTTGCATAGTTATAGTATAATGATCAAAACTAGGAAATTAACACTGATAAAATGTTACTAATGAATTTATAGATTTTATTAAAATTTTTTTTGGTGTTGTTTAGTCATTAAGTTATTCCAACTCTTTTGCAACTGCATGGACTATGGCCTACCAGGCTCCTCTGTCCATGGGATTCTCCAGAAAAGAATACTGAAGTGGGTTGCCATGTCCTCCTCCAGGGAATCTTCCCAACCCAGGACTGAACCCACGTCTCCTTCATTGGCAGGCAAATTCTTTACCACTGAGCCACCAGGGAAGCCATTCAAATTTTACCACTTGCCAAATAATGGCCTTTTTTCTGGTCTAGGATTCTACACTGCATTTAGTTGTCATGTCTCCTCCATTTCTATTCTTTTAAAAAAAATTCCTCGGTTTCTATCTTTAGTGATATTTGCATTAATTTTTTAATTGAAAAATAATCAGGAGAAAATTTCCCCTATCTTCTTCCTTCCTTCTGAATAATTTTGGTCTATTAGCTTGGGCCAAAACGAAGTATGCACCAGTGTGGGGAGTGTGGGGACTGGACGTTTCAGTGGCCTGTCACAGATATAGGAACCCAAGTGTAGTGAAGCATAATCTATGAACGGAGGGTTGATGATGGCTCAACAGGGTTGTCAGGATATACAATGAGTGAGAGGGCCTCTATGCCAGTGTAGGGGTAAAGGTGGGCCAGGTGATGTGATGAGTGTATCTGAGCAGGGGTATGATGGCAACAGATGACTGGTTACATACAGGGGCTTTGATCAACTAAATGTATCAAGAATGATTAAGAACAGATGTCACCGTATCAGAAAATAAAAGCTAAGATATAGATATATAGATCTCCTTAACTGTATACTCAGAAATTCAGAGAGGAGCAGCATTCTAATAACATCGAACACATCAGTACCCGGATCTTGGCTTCTAAATATCATTCTCCAGTAAAAGAAACAAGAATGCTTTAAAGCAATGGCTGATTTCAGGGCTGGGTCAAGGTAAGTACAAGATATTCCTAGAATTTTTTTGTGTCAGAAGTTTAGGAAATTATAGAAGAATAATAGAAATATGTTAAAAGAACAGAGAGGCCAGTTTGAGGGACCGCCACTTTCCAAATCTGGGATAATTTGAGCGTCAAGGTAAATAATAAGTTATAGACTATACCCCACTTAATAAAATGAGAGTTGATGTGCTTATAGTGAAATAAATGAATAATAAATGGAGAGAGGAGAAAGGCTTTTTTTTTTTAACCATGGGATGCTAATGAATGAATATGAAATGATGACAGAATTAGAAAATCACACTGGCAACCAAAATAATAATAATAATAATAATACAGTCAAAAAGCACAAAAGAATGTGTAATAGTGGGTAAAAGATGAATGAGGAATGAATATTTACATAATTCCAAAGTACCTCCCAACAAATATTTGATAATTACAAAAGAAAAAAAAGTGTGACTGTGGTGGGAAAGTGGGCAGATGCCATCTAATCAGATGATCAAGGTTAACATCACAAGGAATAGGACAAATCAATATCAGTCACCTCTTGATAGACTAGAATGAGAAGCACACAGCAGCTCTTCTGTGATATTCCTGACGAAGATGCATAAACTGAACTTACTCATGAGGAAACAACAAACCCTCAAAAAGGAATGTCTAGCAAACAACTGGCCTATAATCTTCAAGTTTCCAGGCTTTTAAAGACCAGAAATGACTGGGGAACTATTTCAGATTGAAACAAGTTGAAGACACATGACAATTAAATACTATGCATGATCCTGGATTGAATTCTTTTCCTATAAAGGATGCTATTGGTATAATTAGTGAAACTTGAATAAAGCATGAAGATTCAATAGTAATAATGTATTGATGCTGGTTCTTGATTTTGATGGTTATTATGAACAGAAATAATCAGGGAAAGGAAACAACTATTTATCCTGCTACTTCTCTAGTATTCTCCATCTTCATTGGTGCTACCATCATCTATCCCAAAATTCAAGCTTGTAATAAGAGACTCATCCTTGACATCTTTCTTATAATGTTAAAGTCCATTTGGAACAACCTAAACATCTGTGATGGATCAGTAATAAGAAACATCTATGCCTTGGAATTGTTGTTGTTTAGTTCCTAGGTCATGTCTGACTCTTTTGTGACTGCATGGACTGTAGCCTGCCAGGCTCCTCTGTCCATAGGTTTTCCCAGGCAAGAATCTTGCAGTGGGTTGTCATTTTCTTCTCCAGGGAATTTCCCAACCCAAAGATTAAACCCATGTCTCCGGAATTGGCAGGTGTGTTCTTTACCACTGAGCCACCAGGGAAACCCATGCCTTGGAACATTATATTGCTATTCAGAGGAATGAAGTGCATCTCTATGACACAAAAATAAAAGGACAAAGTTTTGAAATAGAATAGAAGATCCCCTTCTCATCAATTTTTATACACACAAAGACCAAGTGCAGTGAAAGATATATTCCAAAACGTTAAAAATACCATCTCTTTGGGGTGAAATTATGAATTTTCTTCTTTACTCTTTGGATTTTTTTTTAGAGTGATGCATTAAAAACACACAATAAAGATATTTAATTTTTGAAGAATTGCTTAATATGAATAATATGGTAGAGACTTAAAAAGGAGATAGAAACCATTCATCTTCAAGGAACCTCAAAATGAACAGGACAATGTAAAAATTACATATATGGTCTAGAATACATATAGTAAGAAGAGAGATAAATTTAGAGGCAAGCTGCAACTATAAAAAAGAATGAGGACATAAGAAAGAAGAAAGACTGATATTAGAGGACTTGGGGAGATGGAACAGGGCACAACTAGAAAGGTCTTGGCTGTGTGATGGATTTTGAAGAAGAGAGGGTCATGGGAAGATGAGGGAAGGCTGTTTTCTGAGAGTGGGGAAGTGAGAACCTGGGTCAGAGATCTGAGCCAAGTGGGGAGCTGAGGAAGATGCTTAGCTGACATGATAGGCAGTTTTCTTTCCTGAGTTTTTGTATTTCCTTTAACTTCTCTCATTTTTGATTCCTCCTTCCCCACTGTTCCCTGGTGACTTCCCGGACATGTCTGAGTGACTTCACTTCACTTCTCCACTGTTCAGGGACCTAGGGGTAAAATATAGCCCCCATTCACTCCAGTGAACACATGAATGTGCGTGCTAAGTTGCTTGTCATGTCTAACTCTTTGCAACCCCAAGGACTGTAGCCCACCAGACTCCTCTTTCCATGGGACTTTCCAGGCAAGAATACTGCAGTGGATTGCCATGCCTTCTTCCAGGGGATCTGCCTGAACCTGCATCTCTTGTATCTCCTGCATTGGCAGGAGGGTTGATTACCACTAGTTCCACCTGGCAAAACACACTTAATAGAGTTAAAAGAGTTAATGTGAACAAAAGTTAGCTTATAGGACTTCTCTTGTAGTCTGGTGGGGCTTTCCTGGTGCCTCAGATGGTAAAGAATCTGCCTGCAATGTGGGAGACCCAGGTTCTATCCCTGGGTCAGGAAGATCCTCTGGAAGAGGGAATGGCTACCCACTCCAGTATTCTTGCCTGGAGAATTCTATGGACAGAGGCTTCCCTGTCTCTACCAGGGCTACAGTCCTGGGGATTGCAAAGAGCTGGACATAACTGAGTGACTAACATTTTCACTTTCACTTGGTGGTCCAGTGGTTAAGAATCCACTTTGCATTGCAGTGGACACTGGTTCAATCCCTGGTCAGGAAGATCCCACATGCTGTGGATCAACTAAGCCAATGTGCCACAGCTACAGAGCCTGTGAGCTGTAATACTGAAGCCCATGCACCCAAGTGCCCTTGCAACAAGAAGCCACAGCAGTGAGAAGCCTGCACACCATAACTCGAGAGTACCCCGATGGCTGCAACTAGAGAAAGCTACTGTGTGGCAACACACACACAGCACAGTCACAGGTAAATAAAAATAAGTTATTTTATGAAAAACCTATGGAATATATAAAGAAAACAGTGCCTGACAGTACCATGTAAAAACAGTTAAGCCACCTACATCTGGTTTCTTATTCTGAAGAATTCTGTGAAAAGATCAAAGATCTGTACATATCCCTGTTTCCCTGCTCTTGAGATAATTTCACAATAACTCTTAAAGTCCCAGCATAATTTTGCGGGCATCTGGTCTGGCTTCTGATCCTCCCAGTTCCCCGTGCCTGCGTCTTAGCTGTGTGTTCTCTGGGTGCCATCTCGTTTCCTACTCCAGGGAAGCTGGTCCAGAGAATACATCTTGTTCCGTGTAGAAGCAAATCTCAGCTCCCTAAAACTCAACCTGCTGGAACCTCTGGACGCCTCTTATTCTTTCCTAGCACAAGATAGTACAAGGGCAGACCTAGTTCACAGCTGAGCTTTCAGGCAATGCTGTTGGACATCTTTAAGCCCTTCCTACTTAAATCTTTGGCTCCACCTACTTTAGAAACATTCTGAGATGATTCACTCGAGTCCCTGCACCAAGGAAGGGTCTTATAAAATCTGCCTATTATAGTTTCACAACCCGATAATAACCACATAGTAAACATACCATTCACACGGTATGAATTAGTACATTTACAGCACGGGTAAGGTCATTCTCACTTACCAAGTGAGGTGGTAAAATCTCGCCTGGAGGGCACATGTTGGGGAGACTTGGGAGTAGCTTTACAGCCGGTGAAAGCTTGAGGTCATCTTTCTGGCTAGTCTCTCAATTAGGTGGTTTAAAGATTAAAAAAAACAATTGAATGAATTCCACCTCAAGAAATTATTTTTTAAGAATTGTGCCTGCAGGCAGGGAAGGGGAGGGTGGGACGAATTGGGAGAGTAGCATTGACATATATACACTGCTGCTAAGGTGCTTCAGTCTTGCCCGACTCTGTGCAACCCCAGAGACGGCCACCCACCAGGCTCCCTCGTCTCTGGGATTCTCCAAGCAAAAACACTGGAGTGGGTTGCCATTTCCTTCTCCAATGCATGAAAGTGAAAAGTGAAAGTGAAGTCGCTCAGTTGTGTCTGACTCTTAGAGACCCCCTGGACTGCAGCCCACCAGGCTCCTCCGTCCATTGGATTTTCCAGGCAAGAGTACTGGAGTGAGGTGCCATTGCCTTCTCCGATACATACACTACCAAGTGTAAAATAGATAGCTAGTGGGAAGTTGCTGTATAACACAGGGAACTTAAGGCAGTGCTCTGTGATGACCTAGAGGGGTGGGATGGGGATGGGTGGGAGGGAGGCTCTAGAAGGAGAGGATATATGTATACTTATGGCTGACTCATACTGTTGAACAGCAGAAACCAACACAACATTTTAAAGCAATTATATGCCAATAAAAAATTAAAAATATATATGTAAGTAGTTTAAATTCCTTTGATTAAAGTAATTCTGTTTGTAATAGAATTACTCTCTGGACCAGAAGGAGAAGTAGTGCCTCTAATTTTGCCAGTCCTTAAAAAAGCCACATGGAGTATATTAACTGCACATACATTGAAACTGAGAAGGAAAAACCTTTATTATGAGGTGGTACACTCACACTGCACAGTCTATCTGGAATATACTATAGACAGTATCCAGAACCTTTAGAGTCATAATTTTTGCCTTCCTGTTCCTTCTTACTATGGAAATAACATGTATGTATTAAATATGATTATTGATAATGCCCTTATTATAAAAGCTTTCTGTGGCTACACAGTTAGCTTCACCTGTTCTCCTCACTACTGCGTGGAGGAGAGTCTTTAGAGCAGGTGAGTTGGGTTTTATATGAGAGATTGAAGTGGAGTTTAAAAGGCACTTGATAAAGACAGAAGTGGAAGTATGAGCTCTGAAAATCTGACTACCACACTAAAATAGGAAAAAGTGCATGGTTCGGGCTATCCTGGGATAGGGCTAACCCAAGGGGGAAATTTATTTTGTACTGGGCTTATTTCAGTGTGATTTTTGTATAAATTTTTGTAAGATAAAGGTCTACTTCAGGTGGAGCCTCAGCTCAATATCAATCTTTGAGCTTCTTTCATGCAAGACCCTTGTGGGATCTGAGACCTCCTAATACAACCAAATGATTTTATGTTCATCATAGTAGGCATATAAGATGAATCAACCTATAACTACATGTTTATTTTACAGACTCTTTTACTTATGAAGTGCTTAGTATTCCATAAGTAGTAACTCATGTAAGCCTTCTACCAGCCTTCTGGGGCAAGACTATCATTAGACCCATAAAGCTGAGGCACAGAAAGGTTGAGCACGGGTACGTGCTCATTCGTGTCTGACTTTTTGCCATCCCGTGGACTGTAACCTGCCAGGCTCCCCTGTCCATGGAATTTTCCAGGCAAGAATACTGGAGCAGGTTGCCATTTCCTACTCCAGGGGGATCTTTCCAACCCAGGAATCGAACCAGTATCTCCTGAATCTCCTACATTGGCAGGTGGATTCTTTACCACTGAGCCACTTAGACGCTGAGCAATGTACCCCAAATGTCACAGTTCTGAAGCAGCAGAGTCAGGATTTGAACCCATTTGTCTGGTCAGACTTCAGAGTCTTCTTCACATTTGGCATTGTGGTGCTTATCTATTGGGATTAAGCAGTGGGACTCCAAGATCTTAACACCCTTCCCAGAAAATAGGCTGATAGTTGCCATAAAGAGAACCAAGTCCACACATTTCCTGTTAAAGTAACTCTCTGTTTAGAAATCACACATGCTTTATATGTTAGAATAGGACTCACATCCTCTCAGGTCCCAACAGGGTGTGAGCATTTTGACAGGATGGTGCTGCGGGAGGACCATTTCTGCACTGAGGAATGTGATAAACAAGAGGCAGACCATCTTCCCTCATTGACAGAAGCCCCACGACGGATATGGGTCAATCCCCGTTTTCCATCCCCAGTCCCAGTGAACTGCCCAGTTTAGGGGTCAAAGATCATTCAGATAATGCAAGAATCCCATCAGGCAGATGATAGGGAACAATGTGGATATTGCTTGGGACTGCATTTAATAAGGAATGAAGGCAAAGTAAGATTATTTTGGCGAGTCTTTGTCTTTAAGGCTCTATAATTTCCTTATTGCTATAAATGGAAATGGAAGCACCATCTGGACCAGAGGGAGAAGTAGTGCCTCTAATTTTGCCAGTCCTTAAAAAAGCCACACTGAACACATCAGCTGCACATATGCTGAAACTGAGAAAGAAAAACCTTTATTGTGAGGTGTACACGCGCACTGCACAGTCTATCTGAAATATATTTTAGACAGTATCCAGAACATTAAGAGTTATAATTTTTGTCCTCCCATTACTTCTTACTATGGAAATAACATGTATGTATTAAATATGATTATTGATAATGCCCTTGTTGTAAAGGCTTTTCTGTGGCTACACAGTTAACTTCACCTGTTCTCCTCACTATGCGTGGAGGAGAGTCTTTAGAGCAGGTGAGCTGGGTTTTATTTGAGACTCTGAAGTGGAGTTTTAAAGGCACTTGATAAAGACAGAAGTGGAAGAAAAGTGTGAGCTCTGAAAATCTGACTACCACACTAAAATAGGATAAAGAACATGGTTCAGGCTATCCTGTTCATTTTATTTCTACTATGTAGTCGACCACACAAACTGAGCAGCTAAAGTCCCATGCTCTGCTGCTATCAGCAAAGACGGCTCGAGGAGCAGCTCCCAACTGTTTCTGTCCCACATCCTGAATTTCTTGGAAAGACACATGCTCAGAAAGGGCTTCCTATTAGGGACGAAGGGTTGTACTGGCCTCTTTTGAGGGCAACTGGAAAAAAAGATTTTTTCAGTAAACATGCTGAGAAGGCAAAATGGAAGTCGAATCTCCACCTTGTGGAATGACAAGTGACCACCTTCATAGTCCAAAGACACTAGAACCTTCCTGGGTCTTTTAAGATGTCACTGCAGAGGTTGGTGAAAGACTGATAGTGACTTTGGTAGATCCTTACAGCCCAGATGTCTTTTTCAGGTTTTGGTTTAAGCCCCTTTTTCTTTTTCCCAGATTCTTTGACCACACCAAGGCCCCGGTAGCCACAAAGGCCACCTGCACATGCCCGGGGTGCCTGCCTGATGAAATCCCACAGTGCCCAGGGCACAGAGAAAGGAGAGTCTCTCTGGGTTAGCTGACAGCTAATTTCACCCGTGTTTATTCTGCTCATGTACTGCTTGGAGGTAATGGTTGGCAGTTTCTAGGTCCAGGGTCACATCACCAGGGGAGACCAGACGGAGTGCTGGGCAGGATGCTGAAGGCAGGGAAGAGGAAAGCTTCTGGGGAAGCCGCCTGGAACCCAGAGAAGCTATGGCTTGGGGAATGCCTCCCTACATCTCTGCTAAGAAAGGGGAGCCTGCTTGCCCCAGGCTTGGGCAAGCCCACTAGCCATTAGAAGACTGCATATCTGTGGAAGGCCTTACTCTTCCTCTCTCAAGACAGGGAAAACTTGGAAGACCCAGATGTGACCCAGTTGCTGGTGAGTATGTAGTCAGCACAGGCCCCCAAAACACCTGCTGGGCCTGGATAGGGTGAGGTAAACGAGGTGCCAAAGGCATAGAGTTTAAGGAGGCGCTTGAGCTTCAGGTTGGGCAAATGCCCCCTTCCCTGCTTATTGGCCCCTCTCCCAGCACTGGGCTGTGTGCTCAGGAGCTGGCGTTCTTTAGGCTTAAGCTTTACTGACATCCTGAGGCCTCTGGTCAAGCTTGGCCTAACAGCTTGCCCAGACCCACTGCTCACAGCTCCCCCCTCACTGTTCCCTTCTCCCAGGCCTGATTCCTCCCTCTTCATGTGAATGTCAATAACCTACCTAGATGCTTTCTTCAAGTGTGTTGAAACGTGTTAAGATGACCAGGAATGTGAACAGAGGCCCTACCTGGTGCCCTCTCTGCACACTCAGGGAAGTTGACTGTTGACAAACCTGTCTCAGTCTCCAGGGTCTGCCGGACGTATTATCTCCTCTCCCTTCCACAGGTCACTCCGGCTGGTGGCTGTTTAGATGCCTCACCGGGCTCATTATCATGAGCTATTCCCGTCTCCTCCAGGGCAGTTGACAGGTTCTTTGGGGACAAAAAAAGGGAAAGGCTTTGAGTTCCCAGCCAACAGGCGCTTCCCTCTACACTAAAGAAGGGCTACTCTCCAGCTGCAGGGAAAAGCCTTCTTCCCTCCTCCGCTTCTAGAACAACAGTGACCGCCCAGGGGGAAGCAGGACCTCTCATCACCTTTGAACTTGTGCGGGAGGTCACTGAGCTCACCCCACCTGGAGAAAGCATCATTTCTCTAGCCCAGTTAGTGAACTTGAAGATTAATGGTTTAACCTTAATGTTTTCACTCCTAGGAATAAACAGAGGTTTGTTTTTTGCAAGGATGAATTGATTTATTTCTCAGGAATAAGCAAGAGAAGGGCAAACTGTACACTGTCTTTCCCAAAAGGGGCATCTGGAAGAGAGGGATGCACCTGGGGACAAGCCTGCCCCTCACATTTGCAAGGCCTGGGATGAGGGGACAAATGGAGGCCCACACGTCATAGATCTACAGCTTCAGAAGTCATACCTCAAACCAGGGAACTGCCTAACAAGTGGATCTTCCTACCCTGATACGTTTACTTTACTTTCATAACCTAAAAGGTCAAGTTCAAATTGAGAATTCTTGGACTTCTGCCCAGGGACACCCAGTCCAGGGAGTGCCTGCCTCACCCCTCCTAGCCCCATCCCTGCCACCCCCTTCTCTTCCTGTCATGGCTCTGCTCTGAACTATGAGGGGCCTGTGCACACATGTGTGAACACCCCAGGCTGCATGTCTGTGCTGTATGCATACGTCACCCTTGGCCACCATTGGGTTTTGGGACCATTACCCAGAAAAGAGGACAATGCAGGCCCTGGAAGTAAGCTCAGGGCTATTTGGGCAGGAAATTCTGGGACTGTTGTCTAGAAGAGGGTCCCGGGGCTTGGGTGTGTGTTTGTGAAAATATTACTTTGGCCCCGAGGGGGGAGGGCCAGAGAGGGGACTTTTCCCAGGACCAGGTGCAAGGGCAGTGCTACCAGGAATAACCATTCCCTATCAACATTCAGAAAACGAAGATCATGGCATCTGGTCCCATCACTTTATGGGAAATAGAGGGGGAAACAGTGGAAACAGTGTCAGACTTTATTTTTGGGGGCTCCAAAATCACTGCAGATGGTGACTGCAGCCATGAAATTAAAAGATGCTTACTGCTTGGAAGAAAAGTTATGACCAACCTAGATAGCATATTCAAAAGCAGAGACATTACTTTGCCGACTAAGTTCCGTCTAGTCAAGGCTATGGTTTTTCCTGTGGTCATGTATGGATGTGAGAGTTGGACTGTGAAGAAGGCTGAGTGCTGAAGAATTGATGCTTTTGAACTGTGGTGTTGGAGAAGACTCTTGGACTGCAAGGAGATCCAACCAGTCCATTCTGAAGGAGATCAACCCTGGGATTTCTTTGGAAGGAATGATGCTAAAGCTGAAACTCCAGTACTTTGGCCATCTCATGCGAAGAGTTGACTCATTGGAAAAAACTCTGATGCTGGGAGGGATTGGGGGCAGGAGGAGAAGGGGACAACCGAGGATGAGATGGCTGGATGGTATCACGGACTCGATGGACGTGAGTCTGAGTGAACTCCGGGAAATGGTGATGAACAGGGAGGCCTGGCGTGCTGCGATTCATGGGGTCGCAAAGAGTCGGACACGACTGAGCGACTGAACTGAACTGAACTGAACTGAACCCAATAGAAAAAAATGGCCATTCCCAGGTTCTATGGGATCCACCCAAATGCCTTGTAGAGAAAGGAAATGGGCAGGGCTGGGAGTGGTGTTGTTATGTTAGAGCCTGCCAGGCTAATTGTTCATCTTCAGACCATTTTGTTCTCTGGATAAAGAAGCAAAAGCAAGACATCTGATGATACCACTGTTTTTCCCCTTTGGCCCACCTGCCTTTACATGCCTGTTTAAGACATGCCTGCTGTTCTGTAAAGAAAACAAAGAGGACTCAGGTAATCCCCAGATGCCAGCCCAAGTCAGCCCTGCATGAGGCTCCTGACTTCCTAGATAATCCACAGCTTCCTTAACAAAGTGGACCAGCATTCAACCTGTGCTTTTGTTTTATAGGCTGTTTTATGACTGGAAATAACCTGCTTATTGTAATCTCTCTTGTGGGATTTACAGAGGTGTCATCTGTTCTATTTTCCTGGCTCTTTCACACATTTATTTAAATTCATTCATTATTTGGCAAGAACATTTTGTATTCTAAGTCTTAATCATATAAGAAAGAAATATTGTCCAACAGACACAGCCATTATTATATTGATTCAGTTTTTATTCATTTAAAAATTGGGGTTTCTCCCCCTTGGGGGTTCTCTGGCTTTTACGATACAGTTTCTCTGTGAAGCCCTAGAGATGGCTCATAAAAGTGGTGTGTTTGAGTTTGTAGGCTTCCAAAGGTGCAAAGTGCTTTCTTCAAGGAATAAACTCAAGTTTATTATTGCTCCAGAGTTTTATAAACTATCTTCTTTGCAAGGGAGAGACAACAGTATGTTCTAGTTTTTGCTTTTCTCAATCATTGACTCCTAGGTTGGTCCCTGATTTCCATAACTGTCTTTGACCTCAGGGAGTCAAACCCTTCTCCTGGCATTTTTCATGCATGCGTGTGCAAAATCTACATAACTGATAATTTATCATTGTAAGCATTTTTAAGTGTGCAATTCAGTGGCCTTCACTACCTTCACAGTGTTGTGTAACCATCACCACTATGTCCAGAACATTGCCATCACCCAAACATTTCTGTACCCATTGAGCAATAACTTCCTATCTCCTGGCATTTTGATCCTTAGCTTGTGCAGTGTTTATGCACTTTAGAGCCAAGGAACCTGACTGGGAATATTTGCTCTGTCCCTTACTAGGCCTGGGATGATGATCAACTTGCCCTATCTCTAGTCTATTCAGTCGCTGTGTCATGTCTGACTCTTTGTGACCCCATGGACTGTAGCCCACCAGGATCCTCTGTCTATGGAATTTTCCAGGCAAGAGAACTTCAGTGGGTTGCCATTTCCTACTCCAGGGGATCTTCCTGACCTAGGGATTGAACCTGCATCTCTTCCGTCGCATTGGCAGGCGGATTCTTTACCACTAGCGCCACCTGGGAAGCCCAAGTCTTAGTTTACTCATCTGCAAAGCTGAGCTAATACGAATCAGAATAATAGCCTTCATGGAGTTGTTACGTGTACTTAGTACTGCATACGAAGAGCATCATCAGCCCTCAAAGGAGCACATTGTCTTCTCCTTACTGTCAGTGTCTCATTGCATCAGATGAGGGTTCTCAGCTATCATTCCCCAAATCCCTAGATCTTCACTGCCATCTGGGCTAGACCTGGCTCCATCTCCATCCCTGAGGCAGGGCTAAGAGGGGTTCAGGACATTTCTTAAACTTCCCAATAATGACTAACCTTCACTAGGTAACATTTGTCAAAAAGAGGAAACTCAGCACAGAGATAGGTGTTAAGGAATGTGAAGCAAGTCTCCCAGTTTGTAGGTGAAAGACAGGATTCGAATGTGGCCTGGCTTCAGGGCCCTTGTTCTCAGCCACTGGACTCTAAACCTTGATGTGCTTGTAAGCATCTGGTAATGATTGTGGCAGAAGTGGAACTTGGAGAAGCAAATTCAAGCTCACCTAGCAAGGCTGTGGCATGGCCAAGAAGACAGACTGGACACCTGATGCCCAGCCACTGGCTGTAACTGCTGCAGGGGTAATTATCCTAAGAGCATTATGTCAAAGATAATCAGGGAATCATAATCAACTTCCCCTTCCTTAGAGTGAGGCCTGAGTTTTTAGGGAGTTTTAGCCATGAACGATACCAGTGGTTTTCCTTCTGGAGTATTACTTTGATGGCTTTCCTCATTTATTTTCCAAACCACATGGTTGGAGCTTCCCAAGGATGGGTGTCACTGGCTACCCACCCACCTGCTTCACCATCCTGATTCTCAGTCCTCCAATACATCCCACCCTTAAGACTTTATTGACCGTGGTAGTTGAGGAGTGACTTCTCTTTTAAGACATTGTTCATATTTTCATGTTTGTTTCTTAAAATGGCTTTCTTAATCTCCCTCAGTTGGGACAGAAGACATTTCCCCTTGTCCTCTAGGAATTGATAGAGTTTCTCAAACTCACAGGCGACTTTTTGTCATTCAGTTTCTGTTTGTTTCTAAAATAGAGACAAGTGGTCACATGAACACTGAAGTAATCACATGCATCTTTCCTTTTCATCATTGCCCACATATGCTGCTCTATAATTTCTTCTTTGATTCTATTCCCATCACATACCCACTGTAAAGGAATTTTAAAAGGGAGACAAAACATAAATGTATTTAGACCTTCAAAGTGTATGTCACGCAGTGTGATTTCAAACTGAGTTTTTGCAGCTCCAAGGTTACCTTCAGTGATCTTAGGGGATAATCTTAATTATGAACCTCTCAGAAAATAATGTTAATTCACCCTTATTTCAAAAATAGATGTGCCCATGTATCTCTAAGGGAGAATGGGACATGTCATGAAGTCAAGAACATGTGTCTGTGGGTGTAATTATGAGAAGACTAGGAATGAGTGAGTTACTCTGTAAAGCATGTGGGTGTCTGCTTTGTGGTTCAGTTCCTTGGCTCTGGTGTTGGGCTCTAGGGAAGTATACATATCTTAAAATGTGCAAATGGGAGGAGTTCAAGGAACATGACTTCTGCTGCATCTGGACACCATCCTTGACAAGATGAGAGTGACTCCAGAATGCAGAATGAAGAGTGAATTTAAGAGGCAGAAGGCAAGTGTTTCAGATAGCTAACCAGCTTGGACCGGAGGGTGTGTGTTGAGAAACAGTAGCAGACAGGAGGTAATTAAGTATTTACCAGGAGCTGACGGTATTTGGAACTGGAACCATCTGAACCACAACTGGCAATAACATTAAAAAAAAAATAGTCCAAATATAAAATGTTCAATTAGAAAAAAAAATTCAGAATCTATAACTATTAAGGTAGAGAAACTGTACCCAACTTGTGTTCATAAGTAACTTTTTTTCTTGGTCTTCCTCTAAGTCAAGAATTGGCAAACTACTGCCCACTGGCCAAGAACCACCCACACCTCCTGTTTTTGTTTGGCCCTTGAGCTAAGAATGGTTTTTACATTTTTAAATGGTGGAAAAAAGTCAAAAGAATGCTTTGTAACTTGTGAAAATGATAGGACGTTCAAATCTCAGTGTCCACAAATAAAGTTTTATTGGCACACAGCCATGCTCATTCAGTTATATATTGTCTATGGTTGCAGAGGTAAATGATTGCACAGAGACTAAATGGCCCTCAAAGCTTGAAATATTTACTAATGGCTTTTAAGAAAAAATTTGCCTGCTCTAAGGAAATTCTTGCCAATTAGGCAGTTGGTAGCTCTTCCCCAAGAAATGAGTTCCATTGACAAACCAGGAAATGCTATTTTAAATAAAATCAAATGGTTCTTTAATAAGCTAATGTGATAAAGAACTCTACCAAAAAAAAGAAAAGAAAAGAAAAAAAAAGGGTTGGGGGAAAGAGAAGCAAAGTCTTTGGTGTTTTCTAAACTTATTGTCCCTGGAATGTTTTCTTTCTCTCCCTTGTTCTTCAGAGGGCTCTTTTGTGGTACTAATGTTCCATGGAACATGACTTGGTAAATACTGATGAGAAGTAATTGGTGATTTATACATACACAATTGGGACAAGGGGGAGAAATCCTGCTACTTAGAAAACTGGTGGTAGAATTTCTCTCAGAGGGAAACTTTTTTGTTTCATAAAACATTTTCTAGGTCATTTGGCCATGCAAAATTAGGTTCCGGGAACTCAATTTGGAAGGTGGAAAAAGGAAACAAAGAGAGTGTTAAAATAATTCCGCATAGTAGAGTGAGGACAACTTGGGGTTTGGGGCTGGGCACAGACTTTATGATTTGTGGAGCCCGTTGCAAAATGAAAATGTCAACATGTAGCAAAAGGTGCCATTAGAGGCACTAACATATAAAGCTTTTTTCTTTCAACTGCAGTGTTTCTCTCTGTCATGCTGGTTTTAATTTATTTAATTCCTGTTTCCTCAGGCATAAGGGCTCCACCAGGGCAGATCTTGTAGGCACCTGGGATTTGGCTCTGGGCATGCACAGGCCACCCACCATCTGCAAGCTCCCTCTGCCACCAGCTCCCAGGCTAAACGTCCTGCCCAAGCCACGGTGGGGAAGTCAGACCAGACTGGTCCAGTTCCCGTGGGCCGGCCGCCCCAACCTGCCCTGGACAGGCAAGCTGCTCTGGGTAGGTCACAGGTTGAGGTGGGAAAGCGAGCTTGGAGTACCAGCCAAAGGTGGGAGGTAGTTCAAGGCGGTGGGGGCGCAACACCCCCCCTTCAAGACAACCAGCCCCTTGTAGGCGGGGTGTTGATAAGAGGGCTGAGTGTGAGTCCCAGACACATACTCAGTTGACCCGTCAGACTTCACTTACAAAAGCACAAATTCAGAGATAAAATTCTTAAGGATTTCAAGACAGTGAGCACGAAGCATGAAACCCGGAGCTCAGGCCCCTCTGAGCGCAGGTGCCTGTGGGGCCTCATTAGTCCGACCCTGTGAGGCCAGGTCTGGTGCAGCCTTTTCACTTCTACTTTCTGAAAAGAAACGATTCCACACCTTCACTCCACACCCAAATGTTGGGTCAGCAGTTGCCTTGGCAAATTAAATTCTAAAGGGACTGATTTCCTTGTTTGAGCCCATGCCAGGGGAAGGAACAAAACAGTAGTTGGGAAGCAGGGCTAGGAGGAGACTCACATTTCAGCATAAACAAGAAATTGGACCAGAGGTGGCCGTGAGAACACAGTCCCACTGGGAGCATGCGGACATTTTTGGTTTCCAACCATGCAAGTGACCAGAGCCAGCTGGAAGGCTTGGAAACGGCCAGATGGCCCACACTTGGGTTTCCCATAGTATGACTGATGCTGTATGGGGAACATGGTGAAAATATGTAAAAATCATCTGAGGATACTTAATAGTCCATTTTTTACTGCGTGCATTTCCCTATGCTAGAAGTAAATCTAAC
Organism: Budorcas taxicolor; assembly: GCF_023091745.1. Taxonomy (NCBI): domain Eukaryota; kingdom Metazoa; phylum Chordata; class Mammalia; order Artiodactyla; family Bovidae; genus Budorcas; species Budorcas taxicolor. The sequence goes on from NC_068919.1 coordinate 75,461,484, forward strand.
TGTGGTCTTGCGCTGCCTGAATTTATCACTATTAATCACTAGTGACAAAAACCAGCAGCAAAGGATGGTGATAGATCTTAACTCAAGTTCTGGTTTCTATTTCATACCTCAACTCCCATGTGACTTGGGGGAGAAACTGGCCATAGGCCAAGACATACTCTTAACAAGTAAAAAATATATAATGCATCTTTTCCAGGAAAAAAAAAAAATTAAAAGCAAGGAGGAGCAGAGCTGCTTCTGCCCAGCCAACCTGGCTTTGATCAGAACTGAGTGATGGAGAACATGGGAAGACAAGCAATGACCATTATTTATCCACCTGACCAGCTGACAACATTGAGTAAATCAGGACTGACTGATAAGTCACTATTTATTTATTTTAATTGGAGGCCAATGACTTTACAATATTGTGGTGGTTTTTGTCATAGATTGACATGAATCAGCCATGGGTGTACATGTGTCCCCCATCCCAACCCCCCTCCCACCTCCCTCCCCACCCCATCCCTCTGGGTTTTCCCAGTGCACCAGCTTTGAGTGCCCTTTTTCATGCCTCGAACTTGGACTGATCATTTATGTCACATATGGGAATATACATGTTTCCATGCTATATCTCTAAAATCATCCCACCCTCGCCGTCTCCCACAGATTCCAGCTTTATATCAGTCACTATTTATTGAACACTTGTCAAATATCAGACATTCTGCCAAGCCACTCTCATGTACTATCTCACTTAATAGATTCTACCAGGTCATTATCCCGTTTTACAAATTGAGGCTTGGAGAAGTTATACTTATGTACAATTATACAGCCAGTAAGTGCCAGAACTCTGTTTTAAACCCAGGTCTATACTTGTCTAGCCCAATCTAGTCATGTCTAAGAAAGTCAGTCATGTCTAAGAAAATGAATTTCTACTGGCCTTTGCTGAATCGTAAAACTTGCCTTACTCTTAAATGTACATATCCAGAAGGTACTGAAGCTGCTTAGATATTTTATTAATTAAAGTAACCTAAGATAAATCACTTTTCCAAACAGGAGACGTAAAATAGTGAAGGGGATTGATGACATGATATCTAATGCTATTCCTTTGATTTGAAATGTTTCACCTCCAAGGTTGGGGCTTCCCAGGTGGCATTAGTGGTAAAGAATCCACCTGCCCGTGCAGGAGATGCAAGAGACAACAGTTCATGGATTCAAGGGTGGGGAAGATCCCCTGGAGTAGGAAATAGCACCCCACTCCAACATTCTTGCCTGAAAAATTCCACAAGCAGAGGAGTCTGGTGGGCTACAGTCCATGGGGCCATCAAGAGTCGGATGCAACTAAGCCCATACACACAACCCTCCTAGGTCGAGGACTGAGATCGTCTCTTTCATGCCTCCTTTTATCCTCAAGGTCTTACGTATAGCAGTCACTCAATAAATGCTGGAGAACAGAATGCTTTGAGCAGAATCTTGAGATTGGCGGTCAGCCTCTTGAAACTTTTGGTAGCAATAAACAGCTGTTTTAGGACAGGTAAAAATGACTTGAAAGAATAAACATTAAAAGACAAAACAAAACACGTCTACCTCACCCTTGTCATTGTGCAGCAGTGTAACAGCTCCAGAGGGGACGAGCAGCCAGGCTGAGTCTCCTACCCAAATCTCTGCAGCTGACTTGTCTGCTGTTTCATTGAGGCTACAGAAGCCATTCACACTCAGCCTAGAAACTTGGGATTTGTCTTCCCCTTCAAGCTCCACGTGCAGCCATGGTTAGGCTTTATCATTGAAGTCTCTCTCAAATCCGTCGAATTTCAGTGTCCATATGTAAAGTGTATTTGGAACACAGACACATCCTTTAAGTATCATGAAAATGAACGTCACTCAGTTGTGTCCGACTCTTTGTGACCCCATATACTTGTATCAGGCCAGGCTCCTGTGTCCATGGAATGCTCCAGGCCAGAATACTGGAGTAGGTAGCCATTCCTTCCTCCAGGGGAATTTTCCCAACTCAGGGATCGAACCCAGGTCTCCCACATCACAGGCAGATTCTTTACCATCTGAGCCACCAGGGAACCCGTTAAGTATTGTGTGTAGCTGCTTTTGCCTCGCCCATGCAGACTTGAGTAGTTGAGACCTTGTGGTCGACAAAGTCAAAAAGATTTGCTATCTGGCCTTTTTATAGAAAAAGTTTGCTGACCTCTGTGTCAAAAGAACATAGGAATAGACTCAGAGCTGTTCCCCGTCAGAGTTCAGCTACTCCTTCTCCCGTCTTTCCCTCCTCACCACCTGCTTCAGAGCAAGATGTGGCCCTGGGCTTGTGAAACCCCGCGTTACAGATCCTCACTCCCTGTCTCCTCTGGTACCTTGATCATCAATGCTGCTGCTGCTGCTGCTGCTAAGTCGCTTCAGTCGTGTCCGACTCTGTGCGACCCCATAGACGGCAGCCCATGAGGCTCCCCGTCCCTGGGATTCTCCAGGCAAGAACACTGGAGTGGGTTGCCATTTCCTTCTCCAATGCATGAAAGTGAAAAGTGAAAGTGAAGTCTCTCAGTCATGTCTGACTCTTCGCGACCCCATGGACTGCGGCCTACCAGGCTCCTCCGTCCATGGGATTTTCCAGGCAAGAGTGCTGAAGTGGGGTGCCATTGCCTTCTCCATCAGTGATGCTGCTTTCTCTTTATCCTTGCTTTTTCTTGCCTCCCACTCTATGCTCCAGAAATATCAGATGGCTTAAAGTTTCCCCCAAACATGTATTTTTATATTTCCTGCCTTTCCTTGATACTCTTTTATTTAAAAAAATTATTTATTTGGCTGCCCTGGCTTTTAGTTGAGGCATAAAAGAGCTTTTGTTCCGGCTTGGGGGATCTATTAATAGTTCCCTGCCCAGGGATCCAGAGAAGGCAATGGCACCCCACTCCAGTACTCTTGCCTGGAAAATCCCATGGACAGAGGAGCCTGGTAGGCTGCAGTCCATGGGGTAGCTAAGAGTCGGACATGACTGAGTGACTTCACTTTCACTTTTCACTCTCATGCATTGGAGAAGGAAATGGCAACCCACTCCAGTGTTCTTGCTTGGAGAATCCCAGGGACGCTGGAGCCTGGTGGGCTGCCGTCTGTGGAGTCGCGCAGAGTTGGACATGGCGGAAGCGACTTAGCAGCAGCAGCAGCAGCAGCTCAGGGATCAAACCCAGGCCCTCTGCACTGGGAGGACGGAGTCTTAGCCACTAGACCACCAAGGAAGTTTCTCTTTGATAATCAATACACAAGATTCCCCCTTTCCATCCTCCCAGTTATTAATCCTCCCCCACTCCACAAAACTCATACACATCCGCCTAGGGATTTTCTGGGACCCAGAGCAGCTAAAACAAAACGCTAGGAAGTCTTTTTCAATTCTACCCTCTCTTACATTTAATCACTGGCCCTCTGCAAGTTCAGACTCTTTACATACTTGCTGTAGTAAATATCATGTTACGTCCTAGTGAATAGAGTGACTAGCCTTCCCCATGTTTCATTCATTAGCTGACTCAGGCACATGTGCCAGGCAGTGTGCTGCTGCTGCTGCTGCTGCTAAGTCACTTCAGTTGTGTCCAACTCTTAGCGACCCCGTGGACTGCAGCCTACCAGGCTCCTCTGTCCATGGGATTTTCCAGGCAAGAACACTGGAGTGGGTTGCCATTTCCTTCTCCAATGAATGAAAGTGAAAAGTGAAAGTGAAGATGCTCAGTCATGTCCGACTCTTCGCCACCCCATGGACTGCAGCCTACCAGGCTCCTCCGTCCATGGGATTTTCCAGGCAAGAGTACTGGAGTGGTGCCATTGCCTTCTCCAGGCAGTGTGCTAGGGGCCGTGATTGAGTCAGACATGGTCCTTGATTTGTCTGGCTGGGTAGACAGTTATTAAACATGAAAACAAGTGCATAATTATATGTTGTGAGAAACGTCATGGAGGAAAAACAGGGTGCTTTGAGGAACATTATCTGGCAGGCACGTAAGAGACATTCAAACAGTTGGTTGGATTGGGCTGAGTAGAAAAAGATGAGCTAAAAGAGACAGGCTGGCCAAACCGTGTCCTTTCAAATGAGGATCTCAGGCACAGAGATGATACGTGGCTTTCCCAAAGTCACACAGCCCCTAGCTGTCAATATAGCCACATGCAGCCCATTCATTAAATTTGTTTGGGCCATTCCAAGTCTGGTGGTCTTTATGTTATCCTGTTTACCTTATTGTCCAACGAGTATTCTTATCAACAGTCATCAAGTGCCTGTGTGAGAACTTTATATGTGTGTTTTAATAACTCACCTGAATTTGATCCCAGTTAATCAGGCATATTGATTAATTAGTGAAAGGTGGCCCAAAACAGGGACAATAATAATTTCAGAAGACTTCAAAGCATTTACCAAGCTATCCTACATTTCCACAGCCTTTTCTTCCTCCCACATTGCCATAGCCCTCCTGGAAGCTGATGTGGGTATATTTTGTTGTAGTATTTTCCAGAGATGGTGCTGGAGAGAGAATAGGATAGCCCCAGAAGCTCATTCCCCCAGACCTCATGTGGCTGGAAGATGTTGTTCCTATCCGAAGGCCTCCCTCTGACTCTCCCATGTGATGACAGTTTCACTGGGGGCAGGTGGACATGGACTGATCAGCAGCTGATACTGAGATGCGACTAGATTGAGGCAACCAAAGTGATTTTGAGCAACACCAGGTGAGCAGGCAGTGAAATGCAAGGCTGCAGAGATGCCGGAAGGACCTTGGTCTACTTAAAAACATCTCTTGCAGTACACTCGCTGTGTTCATAACAGTGTACAGCATGGGGGCAAAAGCTTGCATCTGGGGGCTGGGATTGAATTCTGGCTTCTCTATTTTGAGGGGGGGTGACTTGGGCAACTCAGCTTCTGTGGGTCTGTTTCCTCAAATGCTGATTAGAAATACTGAGGGCTGGTGCGAGGGTTAAATGACTTCAAGCATGTAAGAGACTAGCGCCCAGCCCTGGGTGAAGGCCCAGTGGCAAGACCAGATCCACAGAGTATGATACTCTGCCTTGGGCACTGTCCTGTATTAACATACTTAATCTTTACAAAGCCCCTCAGAACCAAGTACCAATTCCCTCATTTTACTAGATGAGGAAACGGAAGCACAGAGAGGTTAATCACTGTGTCCAGGACACACAGTCTGTAAGCATCAAAGCTGGGATTTGAACCTAGATAGACTGGCTCCAGCAACCATGCTCATCCATGCTACACTAAACAGCCTCTCAATAAAGATGGGTTAGGGTGCGTTTTTACATTGACTATTCCTCCTTTTTCCTTTAAATTGCCAAGTCCTTCTGTTCAAATATTCTATGATAACCTTATTATCTGAGCTGAAAATTTGAAGTATATGTTCAAAGAAAGGCTTCTGTGCTGCAGAAGGTAAGAAGTTTAGAGGAGAGAGGCAGTTTTGAAGGTATGGTTTACAGACTGCAAAGTTGGAATTTCTAAAACATTTGTGGTACCTCAAGGGGACAGCAGGATAGAATATTTGCAATCAATTTTGTTGTTTAGTCCCCAGGTCGAGACAGACTTGCAACTCCATGGACGATAGCCTGCCAGACCCCTCTGTCCATGGACTTCTCCAGGCAAGAATACTGGAGTGGGTTGCCATTTCCTTCTCCAGGGGATCTTCTAGATCCAGAGATCGAACCCATGTCTCCTGCATTGACAGGCAGATTCTTTACCACTGAGCCACCAGGGAAGCCCATTGAAATCAGTATTATCCTGAAAAAGCCAGCATAGTAGGTGAAGATATTCTTTTCTTTGCCCTTTATTTATTTATTTATTTAAATTATTTTTTAAATTTGTATATTTTTAAAATTTTACTTTATTTTACTTTACCATACTGTATTGGTTTTGCCATATATCAACATGAATCCGCCACAGGTGTACATGAGTTCCCACTCCTGAAGCCCCCTCCCACCTCCCTCCCCATACCATCTCTCAGTAGACTGTGTGAGATTCACATCCTGCATGTGGAGCCCTCTCTGAATGTGACTGATTGGCAGACCTCGAGGTAGGGTAGGGCCCCACTTGCCTCCCCTCCGCTCCCCTTCCCTCGGGAGTCAGGGCCCTCTCTGAGCACTCCTGTGGGCCTACTCATCCTACCAGGAGTTCTTGGTCCTTCACTGCTCCTCCCTTCTCAAATTCCAAAGCAGGCAGACTCTTTCTTTTTCTTTATGGTATCCAAATGGTTCTCAACTCCATGGAAACACACAAATCCAAAATAATTTTTACAGAATTTTAGTGCTTTTATTATTTTTTGTATTCCAAGATTTTCTATAACCCAGAATTCTGGTCCTGTCCAAACTTTAGTCTTAGTAGATACAGGAAATGAGGGGCAGGTGGTGTGAGACATTCTGGGATAGTTTTGGAGTGGAGGGAGAAGGAACTGGTGTCCTTGGTTGTCTCTGGGGAGGAAAGTCATGGCTGGAGGAGAGGATGATGCAGTCCTTTGTACCTACAAGTACCTTGAATTTGTACTTATGTGAATGTATTACCGATTCCAAAAGAAATGGAGAAAAATGAAGAAACAAAGGTGTTCCTCTCTTCCTCGGTGAGCAGGGTAAGTGGTGAAAGGCACTCATGTTGGAATGATAATCTTCCCACGTAGGTTGGGAGGGAGGGGCAGCTGTGATGGACTAGCTTACACACAGCCTCTTTTATGAGCCACATGACACCCCTACCCCAAATCACTCTTCCTCATCTCTACCAAAGGAAGTACAGCATATAAATTTAAAACACAGGCTCAGCTCCACCACTGCCAGCTGTGTGACCTTGGGCCTATTAAATCTCTTTGTGACTCAGTTTCCTCATTTGGAAAGTGGGAACTAATAGTGGGAGTTAGGAGATTAGCCTACCAGGCTCCTCTGTCCATGGCGATTTTCCAGGCAAGAACACTAGAGTGGGTTGCCATGCCCTCCTCCAGGGCATCTTCCCAACCCAGAGATCGAACCCAGCTCTCCCACATTGCAGGCAGATTCTTTACCATCTGAGCCATCAGGGAAGCCCCGAATAAGACTCGGTATATAACAAATTGTCAAACACCCATTGTTACTACAGGCAGTCCTTGCTTTGCATAGCCCCAGTATGTACAAACTTGTTATCACATTTTAAGAAACACTAGTCCCCTAGTAACACGTCATATTTCAGTTACCATTGTGTATTAAATATAACTGCATAAAGTACAAACTTGCTGCTAGCTCTTCAGTCCACAAATCACTACGTAACCAATAGATGCACACCATGATCAGTGAATGACTAGTTGTGCCACTTATTTTAAAGCCTAGTGGGTATTGGTAACTGCACACCTGTACTGGGTTCATGCACAGACAGCAAAGGACTTGGTGATTTGGCTTCCTTGTCTTCCAGCGACAAACCCACGTGCCATTTTACAGAGATGGTTCATCAGAAAAGAGGACTGTCCAACAGAGATGTAAGTGCAGCAAATAAGTGAAAAGTGATAAGACTGGAAGTAGAACCGTATGTGACCAAAAGATCTGAAAAATGGCAACATCAGAGCAAAGATATGAGATCTAAAAGAAGAGCCATGGTGCAAACTGTATTGAAAAAGCCCAGTGAATATAAATACAGGCTCAAGTCCCTTCAACATCTTGTAATTTAAGTTGCACTAGGAACAGAAAGCTGGTCATAGTTGAAACGGAGCATTTACTTCTGCTTTGGATTCTGTGCAGTATGGCAGTAACTTTTCCTCCACTGTGCAAATAAGCTTGCAGGATTTGAATCTAATGTAAATGAAGGTAGGGGAAAAAAATTGGTGGCCACAGGAATGTTGACACTGCTCCCATTACTGAGACTCTAGATGTATGGACAGAGGAATTTGGTGAAGGTGGATTTGTTGGTATAAATGGGGAAAGTGGTTGTCACAAAACGGAGGAGGGTGTCCCAGAAAAAGTGACATTGAAAAACATCTGACATTAGAGAAAACCTTAGAGCGATTTCACAGCGTTGAAAGTTCAGTGGATAAATGTTGAAAAGATCCAAAGGAGCATGAAAATTCACTAAGGCATGTCAATGATGCTTGCCCTGTTTTGTGAATTATGTGAAGAGAAAAAGAAGGCAAGCATTGTTCAAACTACTCTTGATAAGTTTTTTTTAAAAACCAAGAAATAGAACACACTCTCAAAATTCCTAATGTTTTAAATAACAATGTATTATATAAATAATAGAGTTACTATTTTTTCCCTCTAACTTTATAATTGACAGTAAGAGGGTTTTAATTTTGACAACAAATTTAAAGGTCATGGAACAATCCTCATTTTTCCCTCTGACTATTTAGGTCAGTTTGAATGGTGTCAGCTTGCATGGTTATGTTTATGGTCCTATGCTGCTGTGCAAAGCAAGATTACCTTTACTTCCTCATGGAAAAGTACAGAATAGCATTTTTGGGTTGTTGTTTTAAACTGTGGTAAAATACACATAAATTAACCATTTTAATGTTTTTAAGTACTCAGTTTAGTTACATGAAGTACTTTCACAATGTTGAACAGCCATTATCTCCAGAATATTTCCATCATCACAGACTGAAGCTCTGCACCCATTAATCAGTAGTGCCCCATTCTGCCCTTCCCCCTGCCTCTGGTAACCACCTTTCTTTCTGTCTCTGTAGATTTGCCTATTCTAGGTAAGCTTGTATAAGTGGGCTCATACAAGGACAAATCCTTTTGTGTCTGTTTAATTTCACTTAGCATAATGTCTTCAAGGTCGATCCGTGCTGTGGCACGTGTCAGCATTTCACTCCTTTTTATCATCTAATAATATTCCACCATACAAACAAGCTGCATTTTGTTTATCCACACATTTGTTGATGGAGACTTGGGCTGCTTCCACCTTTTGAACATTGAGAATAATGCTGTTACAATCATGGGTGTCCAATAAGAGACTTTGAAGAATAGTTATCTCTGAACAGTAGGACTTGGGCTTACTTTTCATTTCAGACCCTTCTGTACTATTTGATAAAAAAAAAAACAACTATGAGAACGTGATATATTTATAATAAATAGATCAATAACATATAATACTGTGGAACTTGGAAAATCCTACCACATGGGAGTGGGTTAAATGTGCACCAAGCTTGCCGCTGGAACATAGAGGTAGGTACACGGTAGCTGCTACTTACATTCGAGTTAGAATTGGATGCTTCCCTCTGGGCAGAGGGTATGGGGTGCCCTAGACTGGCAGGAGGGTGGAACTCAAAGGGCTGTGCTAGAATTTGCTTTGGTGACCCATTTGGAGGTGGTTACCTATGTTTTGGTCCCTTCCCAAGAAACCCAAGGTCTGTTACTGCTCCATAGTCATCCCAGCTTTCCTTTTGTGCCCCCATCTGGGCTTGTCCTCCTCAACCATGAATACCAGGTCTCAGGCAGCATACCATTCTTAAATCCCCTCTAAGAAAGTCTGTGTTCTTAGACATTTCTCCAAACAAGACAAACAGATGGCCAAGAGGCACATGCAAAGATATTCAACATCACCAATAGAGAAATGCCAATCAAAACTACAATGAGGGGACTTCTCTGGTGGCTCAGTGGATAAGAATCTGCCTGCCAATACAGGGACACGAGTTCAATCCCTGGTCTTGGAAGATTCTACATGTCATGGAGTAAATAAGCCTGTGTGCTACCACCACTGAGCCCATGCTCTAGAGCCCAGGAGCCAAAACTACTGAGCCCATATGTTGCAGCTTCTGAAGCTTTTGTGCCTAGCGCCTCTGCTCCACAAGAGAAGCCACCATAATGAGAAGCCCATGGACCACAAAGGAACAATAGTCCCCACTGCCTACAACTAGCACACACAACAATGAAGACTCAGTACAGTATCCGTCCCCCGCAAAAAGAAAATCACGTCTAAACAAAGCATTTTAAAAAACTACAATGGAATATCACCTCATATCAGTCAAATTGGCTGTCATCAAAAAATCTACACACAATAAATGCTGGAGAGAGTATGGAGAGAAGGGAACCCTCCTACACTGTTGGTAGGAACATAAATTGGTACAACCACTATGGAGAACAGTATGCTGCTGCTGCTAAGTCGCTTCAGTTGTGTCCGACTCTGTGCGACCCCATAGACTGCAGCCCACCAGGCTTCCCTGTCCCTGAGATTCTCTGGAGATTCCTTAAAAAAATAAAAATAGAGCCATCGGTTCAGTTCAGTTCAGTTCATTCGCTCAGTCGTGTCCGGCTCTTTGCGACCCCATGAATCACAGCATGCCAGGCCTCCCTGTCCATCACCAACTCCCGGAGTTCACTCAGATTCACGTCCATCGAGTCCGTGATGCCATCCAGCCATCTCATCCTCGGTCGCCCCCTTCTCCTCCTGCCCCAAATCGCTCTCAGCATCAAAGTCTCTTCCAATGAGTCAACTCTTCGCATGAGGTGGCCAAAGTACTGGAGTTTCAGCTTTAGCATCATTCCTTCCAAAGAAATCCCAGGGCTGCTCTCCTTCAGAATGGACTGGTTGGATCTCCTTGCAGTCCAAGGGACTCTCAAGAGTCTTCTCCAACACCACAGTTCAAAAGCATCAATTCTTCAGTGCTCTGCCTTCTTCACAGTCCAATTCTCACATCCATACATGACCATAGGAAAAACCATAGCCTTGACTAGACGGACCTTAGTCGGCAAAGTAATGTCTCTGCTTTTGAATATACTATCTAGGTTGGTCATAACTTTTCTTCCAAGGAGTAAGCGTCTTTTAATTTCATGGCTGCAGCCACCATCTGCAGTGATTTTGGAGCTCCCCAAAATAAAGTCTGACACTGTTTCTACTGTTTCTCCATCTATTTCCCATGGAGTGATGGGACTGGATGCCATGATCTTTGTTTTCTGAATGTTGAGCTTTAAGCCAACTTTTTCACTTTCCTCTTTTACTTTCATCAAGAGGCTTTTTAGTTCCTCTTCACTTTCTGCCATAAGGGTGGTGTCATCTGCATATCTGAGGTTATTGATTTTTCTCCTGGCAATCTTGATTCCAGCTTGTGTTTCTTCCAGTCCAGCATTTCTCATGATGTACTCTGCATAGAAGTTAAATAAGCAGGGTGACAATATACAGCCTTGACATACTCCTTTTCCTATTTGGAACCAGTCTGTTGTTCCATGTCCAGTTCTAACTGTTGCTTTCTGGCCTGCATACAGATTTCTCAAGAAGCGGGTTAGGTGGTCTGGTATTCCCATCTCTTTCAGAATTTTCCACAGTTTGTTGCCATCATATGACCCTACAATCCCACCCCTGGGCACATATCTGGAGAAAAACATGGTCTTAAAGGATACATGCACTCCAGTGTTCATTGCAGCACCATTGACAATAGCCAAGACATGGAAGCAACCTAAATGTCTATCAACAGAGGAATGGATAGGGAAGATGTGGTACATATATACAGTGGAATACCACTCAGCCATTAAAAAGAATGAAATAATGCCATTTGCAGTAATGATGAACCTAGAGATTGTCACACTGAGTGAAATCAGTCAGAGAAAGAGAAATATGATATCCCTTATATGCAGAATCTAAAAATAAATGATACAAATGAACTTATTTACACAACAGAAAGACTCACAGACTTAGAGAATGAATTATGGTTACTGGGGGGGGTGTGGAGGGAAGGGATAGTTAGGGAGTTTGGGATGGACATGTACACACTGCTATATTTAAAATGGATAGCCAACAAGGACCTACTATATAGCACAGGAAATTCTGCTCAATGTCATGTGGCAGCCTGGATAGGAGGGGAGTTTGGGGAAGAATGGATACATGTATATGTATGACGGAGTCCCTTTGCTGTCCACCTGAAACTATCACAACATTGTTAATCAGCTATATTCCAATGTAAAATAAAAGTTTGAATGATAATAACAGTAATAAAGAAAGTCCCTGTTCTACCTCCTATGCCCTCAAGGCCCTGATATGGTTATTAGTCATTACAAGTTCACGTGTTCTCTACTGGCCGTATAGTTGCACTGCTGCACCATAAATATAAAAAGAAAGTGTTTTTTAAGGACAGTAATTCTGTACAAAACCATTGGCACTTCTTTTCCAGTGTCCATTGCAGACACTGCTAATTGATTGGAAACATCCCGCTGAGACCAGAAAAGGCCTGAGAATCTTTCTGAAACAAAATCTAATGTCAACAACTTGGAGTTGGCACTTGCAATAATATCAGTTTGACTCAAGGAATGACCTTCTTGGTCTAGATGTCAGGTGTTGGGACAGGGGTGTAGAAGGGAGATTTGAGAGCCATGGTTTGCAACACCTCTGAGCTCACGCCGTGGAGCGAGGATCACACCTGGGTAGCTCAAGCACCTGCCATCCTCTCCAATTTAAAGATTAGGTGACCTTGTGAAAACTGAGCTAAAATGTTGGCCTCAAGCTGGCTACACTTAGTCCGTTTCCTGACACCACTGGCTATGTCCTGAGATGTGGACTGTGTCGTGGCCTCTCCACACCTTCCATGCACACTCTGTGGAGGAGCAGGAAGGCTTATAGCCCAAGGTACAGTCAGGAACAGGATGGGGCCACTGGGCCATGCTGGTCAGTGCTCTTCCTGCTTCTGTTGGCCCTCCTTGTGAATTAATAAGGTCTCCAGGCCTTGCAGATCCCATCTTGGAGGGAGGCAGAGAAAATTTGGTATAAGAAAAAGAAACAAGAAATAGGGAAATCAAATCGTCTGCTACTGTCACAGTGGGGCATGTCTATAATGAATCTGGCTACACACTTCAGAGATCAAGCCGTAGCCACTGAACACTGCAGATGGAGCCATTAGCACCCTACCACTGGCTACTGGGGAATTTGGGTTTTTTTTGTATCTTTGTGATCCTGGGGCTAAGATTTTGCTTCGGGAATCCTTGTTTATCCAGATGCTTATCTACCACTAGTGACAATAGTAGTAAGGGAAAGTTTTCTAGGTACCAGGCACTGTGTTAAGTGTTGTATAAACATTACCTGACTTAATTCTTACAACAATCCTAAAGGTAGGGACTACTGTCCTCATTTTATAGATGAGGAAATGGAGGTTTAGAGAAGTTAAGACGTTTATCCTGGTCAACCCCTGGGAGAAGAAGCAGAGCATGGATTTGAATCTATATGACTAACTCCAGATCCCCGACCTTTAACTACCAGGGCCTGTGAAAAAAAAAATGACTTTCTTCTGTACAGCTTTTAAGGATAACTGTGTGAACATGATGGGCAGCTGTGTGGTGGCTTACACTGGGAAAATATTCCCCTCCATTAAAACTAGACACTGCCTTCCGGGTCCCCTCCCTTCTCTTCCCTTCTCTCCTCCATCCTTTCCCCATCCCTCCCCCACTTCCCTGCCCTCTCTCTGTCCATCTCCAGGTTAAACCCCCTTCTCCTTCCTCTCCCTTAAACCCACCAGCCCATGTGAGTGGGAGTCCTCAACTCGGCTCAGCTGTCCAGGCAAATCCAGCAGAGGATGGGCCTCCTGGTCCTTCTTACTGATGTCTTTCGTCCTCCAGGTGCTGCCGGCACCTGGAGGTGCAGAGGCCCTGCCTCCTACTCCAGGGCAGCCTGCTGACGCCCATGGTTCCCAGCTGCCTGTTGGCTGGCCTGGCAGAAGCTGTGGCCCCACTCTGTGATTCTGGGTCTTGGCTGGAAGTTTTGGAAGCACACGCAGCAGTGACTTCTTCCTTGCGGTGGCGACTGGATCAGCAGCTGCCAGGACAGGTTTGATTTCACCTTCCGTGTCTCCAGTCTCTTCATCATCTCCTCTGAGCTGAGAGCTTGGATGAGGGCCTCCCAGACCAGCCCATACAAGTAATCTGAGCCTTTTGGCTTTTGGTTCCTTTCACTTTTCCAGTCAGAAGCTGCTTCCCTTGGTTCTACAGCTTTTCTGTCAGCAGGCCTGCGGAACTGTTTGTATCGGGGGAAAGAGACTGTTTAGGGTGGGGAAACCAACAAGGACTTAACCCCAGTGACTGTTCCACGGGCCCACGGAGCTCCCCGTTTGTCAGATCAGAATGTTTGGAGAGTGCTTTGCCGTAACTGCTGTGCTGGCCCCAGAGATGTGAACCTACCCGAGATGTGATGGCTGGTTCCCATCGCGATCTGACGGCACCCACAGGGGGCTGCTCCCAGGGCTGGGGGCGGGGCCGGAAGTCTGGCTTCCTGAGAGTTAGGAAGGACTCAGAAGTTGGCAGGGAGACGCTGTCTGAGTCACATCTTGAGAGAATTTGGGAGAAGTGCTTTTCTAAAACTTCTCCACATGGAAAATTAGGCTAGGCATTCAACAGGAAATGGGGGACAGGGGATGGTGGGGGGTGTGCTTTTTCAGGGGTGGCCTCAGTGACAGGTGACATCTGGGTCTTACAGTGGAGAGAGTCAGGATCAGGGAAGGTGTCCCAGGTTCTGGGGCTGAGAGCTGAAGACCAGATGAAGCTATCTGGATGGTGTTACGGCTTGGAGCTCCCGCGTCTACATTGACTCCAGCCCCTGGAAGTGAGGCTGCGGACATGCTGGTGGGTAGGGGGGAGCTGAAGTGGTCTTACCCTGCTTTGCAGTAGGCTCTGGAACCCTGGACTGGAATCAGAGAATTGCTGTCCTTGGGTGCTGGGAAGTGAGCCTACAAAGAATAAATCATAAATAGGTGATGCGCTTTCCTGAGAGCTGGAGATAGCCCACTTTTACCTTTACCTGCTGAGGAAGGGAGTCCTGGTTAAGAGGTGGGAAAGGCCTTGGGGCTGGCCACTCAGAAGCACAGCTCCACAGGAGAGAAGAGGAAAGTCCTGACTGGTCGGTGCTGACTTTGGAGGATTGCGGCAGGACTGTGAAAGTTCAGTGGAGACAGGCAGGTGCAACAGGCATGTGACAGCAGTGAGACCACCCTTGCTGAGCCTGGCCCAGCAGTTCCTACTGCTGCAGCTGTGCTTGGGAGTGAAGTGTCGAGCTACCTGTTTCAGAAGCCCTGTCTCTCTCATCACCATTTCCTGCAAAGCAGTCTTTCACAAATGACTGCTGGACACACTCACAACCCCTTCTTCAAGCTCACAAGGTAGAGACCCTCTCCTGAGGCCAAACTCCCTGGGAAGTGGTGGAGACAGGATGCATGCCTAGGTCCAGAGCCCAGGTTTTCACCATGGACACTGCTGCTGCTGCTGCTGCTAAGTCGCTTCAGTCGTGTCCGACTCTGTGAGACCCCATAGACGGCAACCCACTAGGCTCCTCTGTCCCTGGGATTCTCCAGGCAAGAATACTGGAGTGGGTTGCCATTTCCTTCTCCAATGCATGAAAGTGAAAAGTGAAAGTGAAGTCGCTCAGTCGTGCCCAACTCTTAGCGATCCCATGGACTGCAGCCTACCAGGCTCCTCCATCCATGGGATTTTCCAGGTAAGAGTACTGGAGTGGAGTGCCATTGCCTTCTCCGACCATGAACACTAGGGGACCTCTCATACACAGGGACCCTGAAGGAATATGGCAGGACCTGTGCTCTGGGTGGAGCTACACATTTTCTTAGGGGACAGAAATCACCAAGACTTTTGTTGTGGCAGCAGCAGAAAGGACCAGTGGAGGAGGTGTCCTTTGCTCCTTGCATTTATGTGTCTGGAGAGGAGCAGTAGCAAGAGGCTCCTGGGCTTGTCGTAGACACTCAAGGGAAGAGTGCTTGCCCTGGATTTCACACCATCTAGCCTGAAACATCTGTGAATACTTAGTCATAAGGTCTCCTGGTACCTGCACGCCACAGAGAAGTGGCATTTGGGATGTGCCTCTTAGGACACATTCTTTCATCTCAGTGCATTTAAGTTGTGTAAGCATCTGAGGTCCCTCCCAAGGGTTCGGAGACCTGAAGTTACCTCCTGCTCCCAAGTGGATTGTGGGGCTTCCCTGGTGGCTCAGATGGTAAAGAATCTGCCTGCAATGCAGGAGGCCCAGTTTCCCTCCCTGGGTCGGGAAGCTCCCCTGGAGGAGGAAACGGCAACCTACTCCAGTGTTCTTGCTTGGAGGATTCCATGGACAGAGGAGCCTGGTGGGCTGCCGTCTATACGGTCTATACAGTCCAGGGTCGAAAAGAGCCGGACACGGCTGAAGGACTAACACTTTCATTTTCTCAGTGTAATGTTGGGGAAGTCAGGGCGAGGTGGACTCAGAGGGCCGCGAGCATTATCATAATGGTGAGGGAAAGATGCAGGTTGCTTCTGACAGCCAGAGAAATACCCGTTTTAGGGCAGAAGTGAGGGATAGGATCTTGGTAATGTTGATGAAAGCATGACATTTTGTCTGATACCGAGAAAGGACCCAGCGGAACAGATTTGCATTGATGTTCTACATGGGTTCCTCTGGTGATTCATGGGCCAGCCACAGAAAAACGTGTGAGGTTTTCAAAAGTATTTCCTACAGCAAATTCAGTTCCACATTGAAAAGCGCCCAAGAACGAGCATTTGAACAGCACAGCTGCAGTAGTATAAGCTTTACTAGGTGAACGGCTTCCTGATTTAAAAAAAAAAACTTAAAAAAATTTTTTTACTGGAGTCTAGTTGCCTTACAATACTGTGTTAGTCTCTTCTGTGTGGAAAGGGGAATCAGCTATACATATATATATATATATCCCCTCTTTTTTGGATTTCCTTCCCATTTAGGTCAGCACAGAGCACTAGAGTAGCATTCCCTGTTCTATACATTATTTTATTCATTCATTTGTTAGTTAGTGATCTATTTTTGGCTGCACTGGGTCTTTGTCGTTGCGCATGGACTTCCTCTAGCCGCGGTGAACAGGGGCTACTCTTCATCGCAGTACGAGCTTCTCATTGTGGTGGCTTCTTTTGTTGCAGAGCGTGGGTTCCAGGGCAGTCCAGCTTCAGTAGCTGTGGCTTCTGGGCTCAGCAGTCATGGAGCACAGGCTTAGTTGTTCTTCATCATGTGGAATCTTCTCAGACCAGGAATCAAACCTGTGTACAGTAGATAATTTTTAAAATTTGATTTTACCAATCAGGGTAAGCAGGCAAGGAGACCCCTAAGGGCATGTGGTCTTTCCAAAATAGCTTGCAGGGCAAAAAGTTTGAAAGCCTCTATCAGGAAGAACAGGTTCAGTTTCCAAGCTCTGCTTATTTGGGATCCCAGCAAGCCCTGTTTCTAGTGAGAGAGTAATGCCCTCTTCCCTTCTGCAGGGGTGGAGAGAAACACTGCTGTCAGGCCTGTGGGCTGGAGAGGGGAGAGATCACTACCCCTGAGTCATAAATATCCGCATCCTTTCTTTTAACAACAGTGTATCTATATCCACGTAGAAAAAAAAGACTTGGGGAAAACAAATGTGCATGGTGGTTCACTGTAGGTAATTTGAATTTTTTTTTTTTTAATGCTTAATTTTTTTTTTTCAGAATTCCCACAGAGAATATGTGTTTATTTAATAAGGAGAGGAAAAAACCCTCTCTCAGGTAGAAAAATAACAAACATTTATAGAACACTCTGATTTGTAAAGTCCTTCTCACATACATTCTAATT
Source organism: Budorcas taxicolor (assembly GCF_023091745.1). NCBI lineage: Eukaryota > Metazoa > Chordata > Mammalia > Artiodactyla > Bovidae > Budorcas > Budorcas taxicolor. The sequence continues at coordinate 75,478,951 of NC_068919.1, forward strand.
TAATCCTTTCAACAGCACTCTCTGATGACGATTTCTATTTCAGCTTCAGAACACAAGCCTCAGGAGGTTTAAAAACCTCAAGGACACGTACAAGCCAGAGTGGAACCTGGTCTTCTTACTATAGGCTCCCTCATCCCTTAGGCTTCTCCCTCATCCCTTAGGCTTCTCCCTCATCCCTTAGGATTCCAGAATCTTGGGATGAGAGGATTGAAAGGCTGCAGAGGGAAATGTGACCTCATGGGAGGTGAAGGTTGGCGGCTGCTCTTTGGAGAACTGGGGACATCATTCTTCTGGTTTCATTTGGTGATGATTTCTGAGCTGAGTAGAAAGCATGCCCTCAAAGTATTGGTCCTCTGGAGCTCCCAGCAGCTGGGTTTTGCTCTGCTCAGCTCACCAGTCTAGTTGGAGACATTTAGGGAACTGCTCCCTGCAATCACCCATGGCCCCATACTTTCCTCCTTTCCTGGGCCCAGGGCACCCTCCTTTCCTCCTTTCTTCCTTGTGTTGGACAAAGTGAGAGGCACAAGATCCAGCGTTGGCCAGCCTCTTTATACCCTAGTCCTGGGCTCCTCAAGGAGCCAAGAGGTGCCCTCTGATGGAGTAGAGGCTTCCAGGCTGAGGCAGGGAGTTTAGAGATGAAGACAGGGAGGTGGGGGGTGAAGCAGATTCTCTTTCAGAGCTGGAAAGAGGGAAGGTAAATGGAACCATTGGCAGAGCTATCAGAGGGTGCTCAGGGAGCACGGCAGCTGGCAGTCTTCCTTCTCTGTTGGGTGTCAGCCTCGCTGGGGTGAGGCTGGTCTATCCCCACTCATCAGTGTGGACCAGCTGGAAAAGTTCTCAAGTCTGGTTGATTGGGAAGGAAAATGAGAAGGCCTGTTTTTTCGAGAAATAAAAGAAGTGGTGTGTTGGAGTCAGCTCCTGCCAGCTTTCAAGAGGCCAGTTGTTCTGTTTTCAAGAATCATGTGAATCATCATGTTGATAACAGCTTGAAATTGGTCTTGGGGGAGTATTTCCACCACGAAAATGGACAAACACTACAAACCAGAGTTTCTCCCTGCCAGAGAATTGGTTTACCTGCATTCCCCTGGACAGGGGCACCGTTTACCTCATGGTTTTGGACTTGCTTTGGCCTTTTAAGGGAGACAGTGACAGTGATGTCTGACTCTGAGCTTCTCTCTGTGATGTTACAATGGGACATGGGGTCACCCTTGACCTTGGCTTTCCTTTTCCTATACCTAAATCACAGAGGGAAGACTTGGCTGGAAAGGGACCTCCTGTGTCCTCTGTTCCTAGTCTCTCTAGGCCACATAGCAGAGACAAAGTACATGCTTTGGAAACATTTGTTCAAGGGGTCCAAGGGAGTCCCTATCACCTGTTAGAATTTCACAATCTTCCTGGCTGTGGTCAGCAGAGGGCACTATAGGACTAATGATGTCTGACCTATAGCTCCTTCTGATTCTCTTTAAAAGAAAAATAATTTGAAAGGAACAGAAAGGGGCCCAACTGATTGGGTGAATTTTAGGTGAAACATCAATTCTAAAAAAAAAAATTGCAGTGATCAAGTGATAGATAATAGTGAACATTATTCTGGCATTTTACAGTTTACAAAAAGCACCTGGCCTACACTATTTGTATACTTCTCACGGACAGCCCTGTGATGCAGGTGGAAGCATCAGTGTAGTGGATACATGTGTGGGCTTTGAAGTCAGCGTCTGGGCTTCACATTCTGAATGTGTTGCTTATGGACTCTCTGACTTTGGACAGGTCATGAAGTTTTCCTGTGCTTGGGGATAACTCTGGGGCTTGACTTGGTGTGAAAATCAAGCTTGGTGTGAAATGGGAGGAGACTTAAAAAGCCCTTAGGCTGTTTTGCAGGTAATAAGTGGTTTATTACCTATTAATTTGCTTAGTAACTCATTTTTCTTAAGGAACTCACAGGTAAATTCAGCCCAGTGCTCTCTAGGCCTCATGATCTGAACCCGAGTGCTCAAAATCAAGGAGGTTTCCTGTCCTGAGCAGTTTAACCCTTGCACCATAAGCTCAAAAGACTTCAGGGCCAACAGGGTGCAATAAGATAGAAACAGTGGGGATTCCGGCACTGTCTGACGCAGCAATAGATGTGCAGAATGAGTATAACCAGATCATCTGATTTTTCAAGAGAAGCAAGGACTCCAGATTTTTATGTGAAATATCCCAATTGATGAATCTTGTCAACTAATGTTGTTGTTCAGTTGCTAAGTTGTGTCTGACTCTTTGTGACCCCATGAACTGCAGCCTGCCAGGATTCCCTGTCCTTTACTATCTCTCAAAGTTTGCTCAGACTCATGTCCGTTGAGTCGATGATGCCATCCGACAGACATGAATTAAGTTTTATAAAAAGCAACACAAAACAAAACACTGTGGGAACAAAGTCAAACATGTTTGTAGGCTGCATCCACCTGTACTACCAGTTAGCAATCACTGGATAAGGCTTAAGGTAGTGGGTGAGGGGGGTGGGCTGGGGTGGTTGTGGTGCATGCTCCTGGGGGTAGCAAGGTTAATCCCATGACCAATCCTTTGGAGAGCCTTGTCAAAAGCGGGTGTATTTCGCCTAATTGATTACTTTCTCCCTTGGGCTGAGTTAAGCAGCAGTCTTTGCTCTTTCTATAAAGAATCAATTCCTCGCTTAAGTAGTGTTGAAAGTTTCTGGATGAAAATTAGAATGACTAGGATCTATCTGCAGCCCTGCAGTGTGACTCCTGGCAAGTTTCAGACTCCCACTCACCTCCAATACAGGCAATGCAGTAGTTTTCTTTAAGATCATCAGTGACTGTTGTCTTCCTTCTATTCAGAAACTTGCTCAGAGAAGGAGGCTTCATTTTTGAGTGTCAGGCCAAGAGCCTCCTTCATTGGTCTACATTTGATCTGCCCCACTCCTAACTTTGAATTTTTCTTTTCATTGCTTGCTTGTTTCTTAACACGCAAGAATCTTTGGAAATATGCATACCTGTAGTATAGTCTGGACAGTGAGTCAAAGCAGGCACAAGAAGCATGTCATTTTGGGTCCTTTGAGAAACAGACATCAGGATGGACACCTTTTTTTTAAAAAACAAACAAACAAACATTGATTTATTTATTTTGCTGTGCTGGCTCTTAGGTGCAGCATGTGGGATCTAGTTCCCTGACCAGGGAGCAAGTGTGGACCGCCTGCATTGGGAGCATGGAGTCTTAACCACTGCACCATCGGGGAAGTCCTGGCAGGACACCTTTGGAGAATAAAGGGCAGAGGAGCAGAGGTTGGTGAGAAGAGCCTTCAGGCAACAAGGCAGGCCTGAGGCTTGCCGAAGGAGAGAGGACAGGAAAGAGGATTTGGGTCGAAAGAACCTTAGGCTGGAGCTCAGCTCAAGAAAGTCTTGGCCAGGCTGATTGGAAGCCCAAGAGCAGAGGCGTTTCCTGACCAGGCTGGGTTCCTCTTTCTGTTCTCTGGATAAAAGAATTAGGTGCAGTCTCTTCTTTCTGCCTTGAATATGTAGAACTGGAATTGTCCTCCTATGACTCTAAAGATGGTGGAACAGAAATGAAGAAAGAGGCTGAGTTCTTGATGATATTACTGAACTGCTGCTTGGTGATGTCATTTATGCCTATTCTGGGCTACTTACTAGATGAGAAAAATAAACCTATCTCCAGATTTCTCATACGAGAAAAACAAACCACACTTCCTTGAAGGCTCTATTAGCTGAGTTTTATGTTATTACAGCCAAAACACCAAAACATCAGAAGAACTTGGTGTGACAGAGCCCGATGTTGATGATGTCATCTGGCTCCATGAGGACAGCTGTGCCTGAAGCTAGCTCAATGCCCAGGACTTTTCGGTTTTAGAGACAGTCCTTTCTCGTTCTGCTTCAACAGTTTAGGTTGGATTTTCTGTTGCCTGAAATGAAAAGACTCCTCATATAGCTATTAACAGATAGCCAAGTAGACCAGTGAAGTTTTCCAGCTCCTCTCAGTCCCTGCTCCATAGTTTTTGGTGAGAAAGTGAGAACGTTAAAGGAAGGAGAGAGAAAAGAATGACACAAAGTAGTAAGACTTGAGCTGGTCTGACAGAAGATTGGTATGCTTTTATAGTTCCGTGTCCAGAACTTGCTAGCTTCCCTAGGGTCCTAGCTTCCCTCCTCAGGGCTTTTGTTCCTGACCGGTAAAGGTTTGCCCTTGACACCTTGCAGACACCCTGACTGCCGCGAGTACTGTGACTCAGTTTCCCATTCCAAGCAACCCAGCGCTGCATTTCTGGGGTCTTTTGTTCTCCATGATTCTTCCTTAGACGTAGCATGACCCATGCCTGTTAACCCAGCTCCTTAACCAGTCTGGCTGTTCTAGGTTTCCCTTGGTCTAAGGGCTATAACCCCCTGGTACTTACTGGTCTCCAGGACTTTCATCACTTCTGAGAAGGGACCATTTAGTCCAATCTTGGTGTGGACCAGCATTAATAGGCAATTGCTACAGGGAGATAATACAGGAAGATAAATGCTAAAAATATAGAGTGAATCACAGAAAATTACATCTCTTAAACCCTACAGTGTATTCCTATTGCCATAGCAACCCCCGGCTAGTAAAGACAGAGCTGATTTATCGCTGGCTTCCCCCAGCACTCAGTTCTGCCAGAAGCACCTCCAGGCTGTGGTGGGAGACCCAGTGAGGAGAGAGATGGGGACATCACTGATCCGGTGTTTTCTCCCCTCCATCCCTTCCAATGTATTTCTGTAGTGAAGGAACCTGAGTTCCTTCCATTGCAACCTAGATTGTCTCCCAGTGCCTTTTGTAAGATGAAGGTGACTGTTTCTAACCTCTGACAAAATATCCTGCATCCTGCCAACACGAATCCCTGTGGCAGCAGAGGGCTGACTTCCTGGAGGAGTCAATGTGGATGGGCACGTGAAGAGGCTGTTGGTACTAGGCTGGTCTGAATGGAGGAGGGGAGGAGTCCGCCTCATTCCTTCTCTTTTCCTTTCCTTCGCCTCTCCACCCGCCGTTCTCTTTCCCCCACTTCCCTGCCTCTTCTCTCTCCTCTGCTATTTCCTTAGTAGGTCCACTGTGACGTGGACTAGCTGGGAGATGGGAGGAGTCAAGCTTTGACCATGAGTCTGGTATAGAGAGAGAAAATACAATGCACTTTAATAAGCATTTTGCTATTCCATTGGCACTCTAAAATTCATTGGTACATAATGTTTATTTTGTCATAATGTTAAAAATGAGATTCCTGATTGATATTGAAATTTTCATAGTTTGGAGGAATATTCTGGACAAGTTCTGGAACATCCTCTCTCAAAAATAGCCCTGCCTGGACATGTCAAAAGGACAAAGGGGAGAGCTGGAAGTCGCTCCCACTGGCCAAATTGCCATTTGGCAACCTTCATAGTAGTAACTGGTTCAGGCAAGAGCTATCAATGGACGTATAAGCCAGTGAGTAAAAATTTGATGAAAAGCAGGATTTTTATACAATCTCAAAGTTCCTTCTCATAAAATATGTATTGATTTCAAAAATAAATATAGTAACTTTGCACTGGAGAGGCTTGACAAGACCCCACCTGAAACACACAGTCCAAGTTAGCATCAAAAGGGACAAATCAGTATCCTGCCTCTCTGATGTGATGCGCTAAGGGCACAGGATCACCTCTGTGGTACTCCTACCAAAACTGCGCAACCTGAATCTAATTGCGAAAGAACATCGGAAGGTCTAAGAGTAAGGGACAGTCTATTCAATAACTGGCTTTTATTCTTCAAAAATGTCAATGTCATGAAAGACAAAAACTGATGAACTAACCTAATTGAAAAAAACTTGGAGAGACCCGACAACAGGAGATCTTGGATTGGATTCTGGATCAAATACTTTTTTGTTTATTGCTGTAAAGAACGTTGCTGGAAAACTGATGAAGTTTGGAAAAGGTGTGTAGGTTAGGTACTAGTATTGTATCAGAATAATTTCCTGATTTTGATCATGTATTGATGTCATAAAAGAAAGTGTCCGTTTTTCTCCCCTGGGAATTTCACACTCAAGTCTTTCGAGATAAAAGGGCATCATATCTGTAACTTACTTTCAACCAGTTCAGGAAAAAAAGTATGTAAGATAAATGGATAGATAGATAGAAAATGATAAACAAATGAGGTGGTTTACAGGAATTCCCTGTATTTTTCTGTAAAAAGGACTTTTCTATAAGTCTGAAATGATTTCAAAATAAAGATTAAAAAATAGCCCATCTTCAGACTGAAAGTCCTTTTCGGTAAGTTTTCCTCCCATTCTCCTTGCCCCCGTTTCCCCCACTGATCCTCCCCTGTAGCGTTTAGGTTCTCACAGCTCCTGAACAAAGCAGGAGAATCTTGCCGTAATGAGGGGGTGTGAGGAGGGTGTGTGTACGTGCCTGTGTGTGATTGAGGAAAATGCAACGTCTCTCTCAGGGTGTCACCAGAGGCCAAACATGAAGCCAGGAGACAGTCATTTTACAGTGCCCAGATCAGGCTAGGGAATGAAGTCAAAGGCCCCTTGATGACTCCTTTCAGGTTTCTGAGGGAAGGGAGAGTGTGGCCTGGGCGGGAGGTACTGACCCAGCTCAGTGAGAGCTGACAGCCAGCCTAGGATGTGAGAAAGCCCAGAAATGAATCCTCGTTCTTTCTCTCTCTCTTTCATGCCTCCCCATCTCTTCCCTCTTATTTCGTAGAATCTTTCCAAACACTCTGATAACTGGTAAAGGGGCCCTTTCTATGAGGGACAGAACATTTCTCTGCAAAAGGGGGCACTTTCTTCCCCTCAGGCCATGGAAGGAAGCTCAGCGTGTAGAAATCTGCTAACTTCGGGCTTAGAAGGTGGCAAGGTGGACGGGAGGACCACGTGAGGCCTCGTGCTCCATCTTCCTACATTTGGTCCAGCCCATCCAGAGCTTGTATCCAGGGCCAAAACCTGGCATACCAGTCCCAAACCACATACCCCAGTGTCTACATGATGGTCGTGACGTGGAAAGATATCCATGGGCTGCATTGACATTCACTCCCCAGCTTTCTCTAAGAGCATTTACTTTAATTCACTCATCTCAATACTGTGCGTGGCAGTGAAGCAGAAAGTGGTTCTATTTCTAAATGATCCTGATCAATGAAATAATGTCTTGATTTCTTCCCAGAGGTCTAGGGACAATAACTAGAGAATCTAAAGCCTAAGGGATGGGTGGGGTATAGATGGAAGTGGGTAGAGGAGAAGCGGGGTAGATGGTAGAGATAGATGCCCCTGGAAGTGGGCATCTGTCCGACTTCTAGCTCTTAGAACACTGCCCTGTGGTGGGAGGGAGGCACGGGGAAGGAAAAAAAATGGAGTCATTTTCAGTTCTGAAAAGATGATATTTGTCTCAATCTACCATCAGCCAGATATGAGTTATACAAATCAAATAGGCACAAGGCTTCAGGCTGGACTGTGAAAAAGAAACTTTAAATATTAAAGAGCTGGTCAGCTCTAATCTGATCCATTTAGAGTGAAAAGTAAAGATACTATGTGTAAGACCTTTTTAAAGAGGCCGCAGTCTGTATGTTTCTGCAGAGAAGCTAAACCTCTGTGGCTGGGCCCAAGATTGTGCATAGATTATAGAGGATCCAACTGCTTGCCATTGTGTGGCCCAATCGTCCACATACTAACCTCAAGTGGCTGGCTTTGTTTCAGAGTTACTGTACACCAAGTAGCAGCATTTTTTTATCAATCAAGTGGGGATCAGCCAATAAATGACTTAATATAAAATTTAGACCAACACTAGACAGACCTATAAGAAACTGTAAAACTAACTCTGAGATGGAGGTGGGAGTGATCAAGAAACTCCCTGTGCCATCCCAAAAAATGTTATGGGGAGAGCCAGGCTCCTTCCATCTGGTTGATTCACTTAGACCTCTAGGACCGAATGACCTGAGGGGAATTTTAGTTTTTTTCAAGGTTCCCATATGGAAAAATATTATTTTAAAAATATTATGTTACATAGGAAATTCATTATTTTCATGGGACAACTTATACCTTCTTTTATTTTGCTAATCTAAGGAAGCGTATCTACACTTTCAGAACCAGTATTTGTAATTTCAACAAGAAAATTTCTCACTAAGATCTCAAAACTCACATTACTATATTTAAGGAATGAGTAACTATACTTAAGGAATGAGCAGGAATCTGCAAAAGGAGAAGCAGGTGACTTGCTGGAGCCCAGGGACAAGTAAGCCCCACAGCAGAGGGAGGAGCTGGGTGAGAAATCCAAGACTCAGTGGACGTGCCCTTCTCCAGCACTGTGGGTGGCACTGTGGGTCAGGATGAGCGTTACTGTCGTCTCCTGAGTGTGAGTTCTGCCAGGGATTTCATTTCCCACAGTCCACCCTGGTAATAGTCTCTTTGGTTTATTGCTCAGAACTGGGGCAAACTCTTCTTCTAAAGTAAAAAAAATAATAACTTTTATTTATTTGGCTGCACTGAGTCTTAGGTGTGATTCACAGAGTCTTTAGTTGCTGCATGAAAATGCTTAGCTGTGGCACGTAGGATCTAGCTCCCGGATCAGGGATCAAACCCAGGCCCCCTGCACTAGGAATGCAGAGTCTTAGCCACTGGACCACCAGGGAAGTCTCCCTGGGGTAAACTCTTTTAGCCTCTTGAGTCTGCACTTGGGACTTGGCAATTTGCAACATCATAATGTTCCATTTTTTCTTCATGACAGGTAAACCCTATTTTCATCATGTTTACTGTGGCAGGTTAAAGATGGATGCAAATTCTTTGCCTCTTCTCTCATCAAGAGTAGAGTCTGTGTCCTCTTTTAATCTAGACTGAGCCTAAGACTGGCTTTGACAAACAGGGTGCACTGGAAATGTAAGAAGTCTGGCTTCCCTGAGACTTCCATGCTGTTAGGAAGCCCAAGCTAACCATGGGGAGAGAGAGAGGCCATGGGGTAAAGTGCGGAGGTGCTACTCATGTGAGTGATTGTCACCAAGTAAAGGAAGCCAGATGAGTGACTCCAGCCAATGGCATATAGAGCAGGACAACCACCCAACAGAGCCCTGTTGGCCGGGTTAGAGTATCATAAGCAAATAAGACGGTTGATTTAAGCCAGTAATTTTGGGGGTGATTTATTATCTAGTTAGTTAACTAAAACATATACAATCAAAGCTAGTGGAAGTAGTGACCAATCCACCATTATTACCACAGGGAAACAACGGATCCCAGATGGATAAATCTCTATGTCATTCAAATAAAAAATTCCACTGAGCTGGGAGCAAAGCCCAGAAAAACTCCAGGATTCCAACTGTGGCCTACATGATGTCAGATAGGAATAACATTTTTCTGGGAACAGCTCTTTTTTTCTTATAGTCCCTCTTCTGTACTGAGTCCCATATTTTCTACCCTGTTTGACCATTATAGCTCCCTACTGTAGCCCCATTATCCAGGGGTACATTCATTTTACTTTTAAATGTCTCTAGAGAATATCATAATAGTAACATTTGTAAATAATCTAGCTGTCCAACAGTAGGGGACCACAAAAGTAATTTATGGTATATTCATATAGTTAAAAGCATGAATTTATTAAAATTGATGCTATATAAGGATATCATAAGCATAGAGAGGTATTCCCAGTATATATCATGAAACAATTTGATCTCACTTAAAAATCTTATGTACTGTATTTATATATGCCTGGAAAAGGACGTGAAGATTTGCAACAAGATTGAGTAGGATACGGGGACCTTATGCTTCTGAGTTTCCTGAATAAGTGTGTATATAGCTTTTCTAATATGATAAAACAGTAAAAGAAGTTTTATTTAGGGGTGGACGTAGTGATAGGAGGGTAGGAAGTCTGCCAGGCCCCTAAGGGAAATGGAATTGGGTTGCAATGATGTTGTGGCTTAGACTGAAATAACTGTGCTTTTTTAGGGATACCCACCCAGGATTTGCCTCCTTGTGCACAGAACCTGCTTCAGGCAGCCTGCCCACAACATGACCTCTATTAATAGCAGCCAGAAATCTGGACTTTTGCAGATTCTCAAGTGAAATAAGAATCAGAGCCAGCATCATGGTTATTGAGTGGTCTTGCCAAAACTTCATCATCAAATACTATTTATTACAGGGCTTTCCTGGTGGCTCCGTTGGTAAAGAATATACCTGTAATGCAGGAGACTCAGGTTCGATCCCTGGGTCAGGAAGATCCCCTGGCAAAGAGCATCAAGCCACTCCAGTATTCTTGCCTGGAGAATCCCAAGGACAGAGGATCTTGGCAGGCTACAGTCCATAGGGTCCCAAAGAGTCAGACACGACTGAAACAACCAAGCGTGCATTCATGCTCTATTTATTAAACGCTGTCTTGCTTTAATGGATCAAGAAGTAGGATTCTGTTTCCCTTTATCATTGACCATTGTGTTTCCCAGCAAGAGGAGGGTTCCTTTCCTGAAATGGCCAGCACCTTCATTTCCCTGAAGTCATATTACTAGGCAGAGTTTTCCAGGGAAAGAAACTGCTGATTCAACCACATATCACCAAGCAAATGTTTGGTTGTTCTTTGTGACTTTTTGTCTGACTCTCATTTCTTTTCCCTATGTCCTACCAGAAAATACAAGAGTAAATCTGTGTGCAGTGGACGTGTGTCGTCCAGAGTCTCCTTCTCCCTTCTCTTAGAAACAGCACCCTGCTTTGCTTCTAAGGAACCACCTCCATCCATTGTTTATGTGGTTGGGGGTGGAATAACCTCATCACCTGGCACATGACCCATGTTTGGCCAATTAGTATATTCTGTTCTCAGCAGACTTAAGAGATGTGGGTTCAGTTCCTGGGTCGGGAAGATCCCCTGGAGGAGGAAATGGCAATCCACGCTAGTATTCTTGCTGGGAGAGTCCCCTGGACAGAGGAGCCTGGAGGGCTACAGTCCATAGGGTTGCAAAGGACATGACTGAGTGAGAAAGCACACATATTCTCCTGGCCACAGGCCAAAGGGCCACCGACAAGCACGGGACATGGGTCAGGCCCCAGAGACTCAATTCTGGGACTTTTGCTGGAACTTTCAAGAAATGGGTGGACGGTTTCCATTTGGGTTGCGGAGGTGATGGACTGCAAGTCCAGAGCAGCGCGTGGCTGTCTTTGTCAGAGGCTCACAGGAAAAGCCTACCTGAGAGTAAAGGTAACACAGAGGAAAGCAGAGCTGAGAGAAGGAGAGAATCAGATTTTTGAAAATGTCATCTTTTGAAAACCAGAGCCAGCTACTTCAGAAGTTTTTAGTTGTGAAAGCTGGGAAAATCCTTTTTCTCCCCATTTAAGACAGTTTGAGTTGGACTTCATTCATAAGAAAGGTGGGAGAAGGTGGCATCTGAGTGAAACCTGTCAGTTTGGGTAGAATCATAACTTTTATTTCTGCAGTATTTTACAGCTTTTGCAGCATATCACACATCATCGCATTTGAACCTCATGATGAACTTATGAAGTTGCAAAATCCGTATCATTATTTCCATTTTACAGAAGAGGAAACTGAGGTTTAGAGAAGTTAGGTGATGTGTGCAGAGGCATAGAGCTGGAGAGTAGCAGAGCAGGGGCACAAATCCAGGCTCTCTGCACTGCCTGGAGGTGCTTCTGGGCATAAATCAGGTTTGGTGGGCAGAGAGGAGACAGAGTGGGATGTTGGAGAACATATTTCTCAGTGACAGGGACTATTTTGGCTCTTTTTGCATCTTCTATGATTGCCTAATACAGCACTAAATATATAATAAAAATAATAACTAATATTTAGTGTTTGCCACATGCCCAGCATTAGGCAAAGCAAGCACTTTACTTGGATTATCCATCTCCTTTTGCTTTTCCAAACACTGATATGAATAAGGTATTTTTATCGTGGGGCTTCCCTGGTAGCTCAGATGGTAAAGAATCTGCCTGTAATGCGGGAGACTCTGGTTTGATCCCTGGGTTGGGAAGATCCCCTGGAGGAGAGACTGTCTACCCACTCCAATGTTCTTGTCTGGAGAATTCCATGGACAGAGGAGCCTGGTGGGCTACAGTTCATGAGGTCACAAAGAGTTGGACACAACTGAGTGACTCACACACACACACATCCTCTTTACCATCATTTAACTAAGATGAAGAAACTAGAACTCTGAACAGCAAAGCCACTGGCCTGAAGTGAACATCAAGTAAGTGGCAGAGCAGGGGACTGGGATCCAGACCTGCTCTGTCTCAGTCACCAGGCCGAAGTGGCCCCTTTGCAAGGAGTACGTGGAGGCTGTCAGCAACTCCTGGTTGGTTTTTTGACCTTTCAGTAGGAGTTGGGGAAGATATTCTAGATTATTCTTTTTTCTTTCTTTAAAAAAAATGGAAGTACATTTGATTTACAATATTATATTAATTTCAGGTGTACAGCATAATGGTTCAGTATTTTTACAGATTATACTCCTTTAAAAGTTATTACAAGATAGTGGCTGCAATTCTCTGTGCTATATAATATATCTTTGTTGCTATCTATATATTTATTTTATACATAGTAGCTTGTATTCTTAATCCCATGCCCCTAATTTGTCCCTCTCTCCTCCTCTCTCCACTCTGATAACCAGTGGTTTGTTTTCTGTAAGTCTGCTTCTGCTTTGTTATATATATTTATTTGTATTATTTTTTATATTCCGCATATAAGTGATATCACACAGTATCTGTCTTTCTCTGACTTATTTCCCTAAGCATAATATTCTCTAGGTTCATCTATCAATGCATTGCTAGGCAGCATTTCATTCTTTTTAATGCCTCAGTAATTGCCATACCACATCTTTATTCATTTGTCTGTTGATGGGCATTTATTTAGGTGGCTTCCATACCTTGCCTATTGTAAATAGTGTTGCTATGAACATTGGGGTCCATGTATTTTTTTGAATCAGTATTTTTGTTTATTTTCCAGATATATATACCAAGGAGTGGAATTGCTGGCCTAGATTTTTCTTTTTAATTCTACATCTCCTCTCCTACATTCTCTGAAATTCCACAAAGACACAGTCCTTTTCACTCATCTTCTCACACTGGCTCTGGCTGGCTGGCTAGGCAGTGGCAAAGCCCATGGATGCTTCCAAATGACTCCTGCAACTTCCTGTCCTCCAATTTTCTGGCTCCTGCTGGTGTTCAGATGCCCAGCATGACACTATAGGGGGAACAAGGGAAGGAAGGTCCTGCCAGGGGAAGGCCCTGTGCCTGCAAACCCTCAGAAGCCTTCCCTCTGTGTCTCCTCTCCCCCGCTCCTGCCTGCTTCATCTCCACCCTGCAGGAAAGCAAATACAGCTCGTTATCTGTTTATTTTATGAAGTGCTGCCCTTGGTGTTCCAACCACCTCAGGGCAAAGAGCACACGAGTTAAAAACAATTCAAAGACATAAAACAGGGATTGGCAATGACGGACAGTTTTTAGAATCAGCAATAAAATGCCAGTTTGAGGAGCCCCAGCTCACCCTGGGCCCTGAGGATCACCTGTGGGGCTCTGTCACCAGGAGGGGCAGGGAGAGATCTCCCTACAGCCTCAGAGTTGTTTGCTCACAAGGCCCAGACAATCCAGGCACCTTCCTTCAGACTCTGCCGTCTGAGTCTTTATGACTCAGCTCAGGCCAGCATCAACTGGTTTGTTTATTTTCTTCCTGTTCCTGGCTGTGGGAGGCTTGCAGGAGGCCTGCAGTGTCTGCCAGGGGACAGAGGGGCTCTAAGTGCCTGGTTAGGGGGACCAGCTCAGTCATTGGCCTGTCACTGCCTGGGCCTAGCTAGCCGTTGGTGCCCAGACAATAATAGTAATGATAATGACAGTGTTAATCATAAGAGCTATGCTGGACTGAGGCTTCTGCTCTGTGAAGGAAGGAATGTTGTCCCATTGCTAAGGTTTCTCCCACTTTGAAAGACGTGTGGTTAGAACCAGGAGGGAGGAAATAAGGCAAAGCAATTGTGTAACCCAGGGTGGAGGAGAATTTGGGGAAAGGAAAGCACCATGGTGAAGCCACTCTAGCTTGAATGAAGGTCAAGGTGCTGCTGAGACTCCAGCCATGAGACACAGAAATGTTGCTAATTGTGGAAAAGTTTGCCTAAAGAACAAGCAACGAACCCAGACCCAGGCAGTTGGAGCTACGATTCCCAGCTAATACTTCCCAGCCTTGAGCAGGTCACTTGACTTCTCTGGACTAGTTTTCTACCCAATATAGTGAAGGGACAGGCCCAGATAATCCCCTTATGTGGTTGCTGTTTAGTTGCTAAGTCACGTCTGACGCTTTGTGACCGCATGGTCAGTCACCTGCCAGGCTTCTCTGTCCATGGGATTTCCCAGTTAAGAACACTGGAGTGGGTTGCCATTTTCTTCTCCAGGGAATTATCCTGACCTGGATCGAACCTGCTGCTCCTGCATTGGCAGGCAGGTTACTTAACCTTTGAGCCACCAGAGAAGCCCCTTATAGCACTGTATCATATTGGATTGGCCAAAAGGATTCTTTCAAGGCTTCACAAGGTGTTATGGAAAAACCCAAATGAACTTTTGGGCCAACCAATAAGTTTCTGATTCTCAGAACTCAAATAGTCAGGGGTAAACATTAATTGTCCTGGTTTTATCTGCCAGGCACCTGTGGGATCTCCCAGAAAAGAAATATTTGCCAGTCTCTTGGTATCACACAGGTTTCTCTCTCTGGTGGAACCCGGGTCTCCAAGGTGGAGGTTGCTGGGGGTGGGTGTTGAAAAGTAGCATCCTATTGCTCAGTTATGCATTTATTATCACCTACCTCCCCTCCCTCTGAGTTGGTGGTTGCCAATTAGTAGCTGTTTCATTGGATCATGCATCCAGGTTCTGGAATTTCCTGAGCACCACTTCACCTAAAGAGCAGCTCCTGCGTCTCTTTGGGCAGTAATGAGGCTTCCTCTCCAGCCTCACACTGGCCCACTATCTTTCATCCTGCCGAGCCTCCTCCTGGCTGCACTCATTTCTCCCTGTGCCCGGGTTTATTCAGCTGTGTTCTCCTCTGCTCCGCAGGCTATCTGTCACAGGAGGCTGTCACAGCCCAATTGGAATTCACTTGATCTTTCCTTCTGCCCTGTTCGCTGAGCAAACGTGTGCATTCGGCATTTCAGCCATGGAGATTCTCTGACACCACTTTGCTCTTGCCTAAAATGGAAACTTCAGAGGTTTTGCAGAAAAATTCCACATTCTCCTGCAACCTAAAACCAACAGCTCTTTGTTGAATATTTACCGTATGCTGAGTGCTGTCATGCCCTCAAGAAACTTATGATGTTCTTGGTGAAATGAAACAGACACATGTGAAACAATCTGAGAACAGCAAAGCACAATAAATGGTGTCAGCATTATTGTTTTGGTGCTGAAATATGTGTTACAATAGTAGCCCCACGAACACTAGAAGTAGATGCTGACATACACCGAGCGCTTATGCACATCTTATTTAAACCTCATAACAAGCCACTGAGTTGGGTATTATTGTCCCCATTTTATACATCAGCAAACTGAGACACAGAGAATTGAGTTGGCCTGCTGTCTTATGCAAGATAAGGCCACCCAACTCTTTTCAACTCCAAAGTGTGTGTATTTAAAACTCCAACTCTGTGCAGCCACTGCTCTGCTCTGTAAGCTCCATGAAGGTGAGGTCTAGCTGTTTTGCTTATGGCTGTTTTCCAGAGCCACTTTCTCAGTGCTTACCACAGTAAATACTCAATTAAAAATATATGTGTATATTGCATATTGCACCTCTTATGGACAAAGTGACCTATATGAACAGGTAGATAAAACAGGAGTCAGAGGTGGAAGGAATGTTGAGGAGTGTGGAGGATTATGAAGTTCAAGCTCAGCCATCCTCATAGCCAGCAGGATGGGCTTGATGACAAAAGAGTGGGGGAATAGAAAGTAAGACAAAACAAAACAAAAACACAAAACTAACAGAGGAGAAACACAACAACACTGCTCCTATTTTGAGGCCTTAAATCCAGCTCTCATCCACTCCCTGTTCCCACGCACTTCCCGGTGCTCACACAGGTCCTCCCTGTGATGGTGGGGTCAGCCTGCTTTGTTCTGCTTACATCTGAGTCTCACAGAACAGTGGGTATCAGGAGGGGGTGGGTGCTGGCTTTATGCTAATTTATATCCCCCAAGTTGGGTTGGTTCCTCAGAGCATATGTTTGCTGAAATGAATTGAAATTAGAATGTGTCCCATGCAGCTCAGTTTTTTTTTTTAAGCCTTGTTTTCCTTCTTCTTCTTTTTTTTAAACGTATGTTTTTTGGAAAGTAGCCATGATATAGGAAGAAAGAACAGTAGGGCAATCCCTTGGTAGTTATAAGGGGAAATGAATGTGGTGGCTTTTTTTTTTTTTTTTAAAGCCCTGGGTCTGTTCTGTCCCAGATTGAATTCCCAGTCTTAGAAGAAAGGAGAAATGAAGCTGCATCCTCTCATCCAGTCAGCCTGAAGGGTTTGCCTCAAAGAGGACTGAGGGGGAAATGCTCAATTTTGTTGGTTTGTTCTGCTGGGTCCTTCTCCCCAGGACACTGTTTAGTGCACCTAGTGAAGTGGAAAATGAAGAACAGGTGGGTAGTCAGCTGTGAAAGGCTTTAATGGACCCAGCACCCCTTTGGGAATGAGGCAAGGCTCTTGCTGGCGCTCAGGACCAACTCTCTTCCAGTTCAGCGGGCTTTGTTTTCGTAATGGGAATTTAACTCCCTGAGGTGGCCCCGAATGGAGCGGTATCACTGCCGTCAGCAGCAGTGGGGCTTCAGCATCTGGAAAGGGAACCGAGGTCACTGTCCCAGGAGGGGTCCTTTGGCTCCTTGGGTCATTTGGAAATCTTGAACTTCCTGGGTGGCCAGCAAAGTGGGTCACGTGACCCTGCAAACAGAGTGATGCAACGATTACCTGGGGCTTCCAAGCAGTGGAGCAGAGACCGTTCCTGAAGTGGAGAGACTGTGGGCTGGTATGGATCCAGTCCTCAGGGGCTTGGGATCATCACCGATATATCTGTGGGGGCAGTTTGTTGGACAGGCCTCCTTGAGGCTTTTAAGCTCCCTGGAGTGTTCTATAAAGTTTCTATAAAGTGGTCCACAAAGTTTTCGGCACCAGGGACCGTTTTCATGGAAGATAGTTTTTTCCATCGACTGGGGCAGGTGTGGAGATGGTTTCAGGATGATTCAAGCACATTACATTTATTGTGAACTTTATTTCTACTATTATTACATTAGTTCCACTTAGATCATCTGGCATTAGATTCTGGAGGTTGGGGATCCTTGCTAAAAAGAACATGGATTTGGGCTGGGTGGATGGGAGAGGATGTCCGCCTAGTAATAGTAATGAGGAAGGGCAGGAGTAAGGGCAGGTGTTTGTTCTGTGCTTACTGTACTTCCAGACCCTGGGTTAAGGACCTTATTTAGACATGTGTGAGAGCGATGCCTTCACTTCCTAACCCCCCCAAAATGTAGTCTTTGCTCATTAGCTACGAACTTTCTCCTGCCTTCTCAGGGTTTTCCTGGCTACTGAGCTTTGGGAGGCATAGAATCAGGAGAGTGGATATGGAGAGGGAGGACAGGAGAGGTGGTAGGGAAAGGAAAGGATTCTTCTTGTTGGGCAAGCTCCCAAACTCTCCTTTGCTATGTAGAAGGCTGGTACTGGGTAAAGTGTAGAAGAAAAAAAAAAAAAAGAAAACGAAGGAAGAGAAACAGCAAGTTAAGACAACCTGTTGCTGACCTTTGCAAGTCGGGACCCAATAAGGATTCCCTCTGCCCAGTGTCACTGGAGCCGACAGAACAGACGGAGTTCAGTTCAGAAGTGAAGGAAAGCCTTATTCTCCAATCCGAGAGTGGAGCAGAATAACCTTGAGCTCCAGACGAGGGGTCCTCAAGCTCTGGGATCTAATGCCTGAGGATCTGAGGTGGAGTGGATGTAACAATAATAGAAATAAAGTGTGCAATAAATGAAATGTGTTTGAATCATCCTGAAACCATCTGCCCTACCTGCCCTGGTCTGTGGAAAAATTCTTGCATGAAACCTTTGGTCCCTGGTGCCAAAAGGTTGAGCTGCCCTAGACCACATGCTCTCCCCAAAGACCCTGGGTAGGGCAGCTCATCAGTATGGAGGGAGCCAAGTTCTCCAGGATCCCGTGCAGCTGGGCAACTCAGGTTACAGCTTGTAGTGTGGAAGCAGCGTCTGTACGCAGCCTGCGCCGCCATCTTGAAGTGTCAGTTGCCCCGCTTCTGAACACGGTCGGCGGAGCTGAGGTGTTAGCGCAGCCATGTCGCACTGCGAATTCTGGCCTCAAGTGCTGAGTGCGAGGCCACTGCACACAGCACCTTCTGAGCAAGGGAAACTCAATGAAGCACCAAGGAAAAGGGGGACAAATGTTAGACTTTATTACCCACTTTCTATTTTTATTTTCTAGGAATTGTTAGTGAGCTTTAACTATGACAAACCTATGCAACAAACATGGGATGGGGAGGAATGAAAAGCAGCAGGAAAAAAAAAACCTTTCTGGGTTGGATGTTAGGTGGGGTTGCTGTATAAATACAGGACTCCGGTTACATTTTAATTTCAGATAAATAACAAATAATCTTTGACTATAAGTGTGATCCCTCACCTAGAGCCAGATATCCTGGAATGTGAAGTTAAGTGGGCCTTAGAAAGCATCACTACAAACAAAGCTAGTGGAGGTGATGGAATTCCAGTTGAGCTATTTCAAATCCTGAAAGATGATGTTGTGAAAGTGCTGCACTCAATATGCCAGCAAATTTGGAAAACTTAGCAGTAGCCACAGGACTGGAAAAGGTCAGTTTTCATTCCAATCCCAAAGAAAGGCAATGCCAAAGAATGCCCAAACTAACACACAATTTCACTCATCTCACATGCTAGTAAAGTAATGCTCAAAATTCTCCAAGCCAGGCTTCAGCAATACATGAACTGTGAACTTCCAGATGCTCAAGCTGATTTTAGAAAAGGCAGAGGAACCAGAGATCAAATTGCCAACATCCGCTGGATCATGGAAAAAGCAAGAGAGTTCCAGAAAAACATCTATTTCTGCTTTATTGACTATGCCAAAGCCTTTGACTGTGTGGATCACAATAAACTGTGGAAGGTTCTGAAAGAGATGGGAATACCAGACCACCTGACCTGCCTCTTGAGAAACCTATATGCAGGCCAGGAAGCAACAGTTAGAACTGGACATGGAACAACAGACTGGTTCCAAATAGGAAAAGGAATACGTCAAGGCTGTATATTGTCACCCTGCTTATTTAACTTCTATGCAGAGTACATCATGAGAAATGCTGGGCTGGAAGAGGCACCAGATGGAATCAAGACTGCCGGGAGAAATATCAATAACCTCAGATATGCAGATGACACCACCCTTATGGCAGAAAGTGAAGAGAAACTAAAAAGCCTCTTGATGAAAATGAAAGAGGAGAGTGAAAAAGTTGGCTTAAAGCTCAACATTCACAAAATTAAGATCATGGTATCTGGTCCCATCACTTCATGGGAAATAGATGGGGAAACAGTGGAAACAGTGGCTGACTTTGTTTTTTTTTTGGCTCCAAAATCATTGCAGATGGTGATTGCAGCCATGAAATTAAAAGACACTTACTCCTGGGAAGGAAAGTTATGACCAACCTAGATAGCATATTCAAAAGCAGAGACATTACTTTGCCAAAAAAGGTCCATCTAGTCAAGGCTATGGTTTTTCCAATGGTCATGTATGGATGAGAGAGTTGGACTATGAAGAAAGCTGAGCACTAAAGAATTGATGCCTTTGAACTGTGGTGTTGGAGAAGACTCTTGAGAATCCCTTGGACTGCAAGGAGATCCAACCAGTCCATCCTAAAGGAGATCATTCCTAGATGTTCATTGGATGGACTGATGTTGAAGCTGAAGCTCCAATACTTTGGCCACCTCCTGCGAAGAGTTGACTCATTGGAGAAGACCCTGATGCTGGGAGGGATTGGGGGCAGGAGGGGAAGGGGACAACAGAGGATGAGATGGCTGGATGGTATCACTGACTCGATGGACATGAGTTTGGGTAAACTCCAGGAGTTGGTGATGGACAGGGAGGCCTGGCGTGCTGCATTCCATGGGGTCACAAAGAGTCGGACACGACTGAGCGACTGAACTGAACTGATGTCCCAAATATTGCATGGGAAATCGCTGTACTGAAAAACTCATTTGTTGTGTATCAGAAATCCAAGTTTAACTGGGCATCCCTTTCTCTTGTTTGCTTTGTTTTGCCAAATCTGTGAAGTCTAGTGTTGGGGAGAATTTTGGGAGATTTCTAGAGTTGAGATTCTGGAGTAGTAGTGGGTGAGAGGTAGGGGAATTGGACAGAAGGGGAAAATATTATTTTAAGAAGTGTTGCTGTGGTTTATAAATTGAATCCCCTTTTATGTTCTTCAAGTGAATTGGATCCCCTTTTATGTTCTTTGAGTGCTGCTAGTAAGATTAGAAAACTTTATAAATTACATTTGGTTTTAGAAATGTCTTCAACTGTAACTCTGTGCAGACTCTGGGGGGTGTGAAATCCTGGCTTATATCCAGGATGCATAAACATTATCTCATACAACCGTCACAGTTGTACAAGCTGGGAAGCATTTTCTTGGTTTAGAGATGAAGAACTTAAGGATCAGAGAGGTAGAATAACTTTCTCAAGGTCACCCAGTAAGTAGTGGAGCTGGGTTACAAGCCTGATTTCATTTGACTTCCTGTGCTCTAAACCTGAGGTCTAAATAACCCACATCAAACTGAATCTCTACTTCCCAACAAGATGCTACTCGGATATACATTTAAAAAAATACTTAAATATGTGTAGAATAGACTTATGGATTTTCACCATTATCTGAAGAAGATAAGGATTGCACAGGTAGTTAGTGGCAGAGCCAAGGTTAACAGCTGGACCCACAGAGGGAACAGGGATCAAGAGCTCCAGGAAACAGCTGCAAAAAAGTAACATGAGTCAAATTGACCGCCCTTTTATTGTCAGCTTCATCCTGCCTCAAGTTCACCCCACCTCTCCCCTCCTACCTCCTTCCCCACTCCAGGCTTTGAGCCATGTCCCATTTCTACGTGTTCCTGTTCTGAGCCAGCTGTCATAATCCCTGCAAGGTGTTAGCTGATAACAGTCTGTGGGAGGATTGTACACTGTTAGCAGTGGAGGATATTAAAGGCTGTAGAACTCTAAAAGCAAGTGTGTGCTGAGACAGACATCACAGGAGATGCCTGGAGGAGGGCCTGGCTACCAGGAGGCCTTGCAAGGTGGCGCTGACCTTTGTGCATTCCCTGTGGTCTGGCGTGGTCTGTTTCCAGCTTTACCAGTTTAGATACTCTGTCTTCTTATGCCCCAAATTTGAATGGATGCAGCAATGATGATTATAGTAACATAGCTCAAACTATAACCCCCTTGAAAAAAGCCAATTTATTAATGTATAATAAGACACAAACCTGCTAAGCTGACTTTAGCCTGACCAGTGCCTTCTCTCGAATAGGGTGAGAAACTTCACGGAGAATCAAGATATTGGCTGGTTGTTCAAGGCTCCTGGAACTGCACAGGGGAAACTCCAGAATGACCAGAGCTCAATGGTATTGAGTGTGAAAGCCTGAGGCACAATGGCTAGGCACATCCTCTTATCAGAAGGGGCAGTGCTAGGACATGGCAGGTATCAGACAAGATCTAGGCAGAAAATACTAAACAGCATTCTCAAAAGGGAATAGTAATCACAGAGAGTTTGACGAAGGGACTATTCTTTTCAAGCATATTTCAAAACCAACAAGGGATGATGAATCACCCCTGGTCTGTCTCCAGTCTGGCAACTCTGGGAGTAAAGACCGCCTCCAGCGGTGTCTTCTGCTGCTTCCTTTTTGGAAGCCGTCTCCAGCTGTACCTGCAGCTCTAAGGGGAGCATTTCCTCATGATCCATTGCCTTTGATGAAGGAAGAGAGTCACTGCCAAAACGGTCTTGTGGGGAGGGAGCTGGGAGAAGAAACACTCCTGCCCGTCTCTCCTATGGCCTTCTGATCCCGCACTGGCCTCCAGTTGGCGGAACACAACTGGAAGACAAAAGGCTCGACAAAGACCAGCTTTTTAGATCACAGAGTGAGGCAGAGAAGGCAGAGTGGATCTTGATGGGTGGACAGTGAGCCTGGCGCCAGGCCTGTGAGCGTTGTGCCTCTTCATTCCCATGCTTCTTTGTCAGACCACTTTGCTTCTACTTGAGACATTTCAGGGTAATTCCTTGGATCTGGCTACACAGGGGGCTTTCTGCTCATTTTCTTTCTTTAAGGTGACTCTGGGCATCTCTATCTGATCAGTTTAGGGATGGATTCACTTATATAATCTTCTCATCTTATTTTCTTCATTGTCTCATGGTTTCTAGGGCCAGGGTGGGAGCTTCCATAAGCCAATGTAATTCAGCCTTATTGGATAGCAGAATTAAGAGCAGAGGGAACTCAAGAGCAGGCCAGGGCTTTCTCCAGTACACTTGGCATCACCTTTACCAGGAGTGTTTGTGTTTTAAAAGAGATTCTTAAACAAATGAAATTTAAGACCCAAAGCAATGTCTCTCAAGTGACATGAAAGAAAGTGAAAGTCATGTCTGACTTTTTGCCACCCTATGGATTGTAGCCTCCTAGGCTCCTCTGTCCATGGAATTTTCCATGCAAGAATACTGGAGTGGGTAGTCCTTCCCCTTCTCCAGGGGATCTTCCCAACCCAGGAATAGAATCAAGGTCTCTCACATTGTGGGTAGATTCCTTACCATCTGAACCACCAGGGAAGCCCAAGAATACTGGAGTCCGTAGCCATTCCCTTCTCCAGGGGATCTTCCCAATCCCAGGGGATTGAACCCAAGTCTCCTGCATTGCAGGCAGATTCTTTACCAGCTGAGCTACCAGGGAAGCAGTAGGGAGGTGTGGTGGACTGAAGATGGTCTCTCAAAGATGTGCACATTCCATTCTCCAGAATATGTTGCCTTAAATGAGAACTTTCAAAAAACTAATGCCATCCTGTCCTGTCACTTCATGGCAAACAGATGCGGGAAAAGTGGAAACACTGACAGAGTTTATTTTCTTGGGCTCCAAAATCACTGCAGACAGTGACTGCAGCTGCAAAATTAAAAGATGCTTGCTCCTTGGAAGGAAAGCTATGACAAACCTAGACAGCATATTAAAAAGCGGAGACATCATTTTACCAACAAAGGCCTGTATAGTCAAAGCTACGGTTTTTCCAGTAGTCATGTATGGATGTGAGAGCTGGACCATAAAGAAGGTTGAATGCTGAAGAATTCATGCTTTCAAACTGTGGTGCTGGAAAAGACTCTTGTGAGTCCCTTGGACAGCAAGAAGATCAAACCAATCAATCCTAAAGGATATCAACCATGAATATTCATTGAAAGGACTGATGCTGAAGCTGAAGTTCCAATATTTTGGCCACCTATGTGAAGAGCCGACTCATTGGAAAAGAGTCTGATGGTGGGAAAGATTAAGGACAGGAGGAGAAAGAGGTAACAGAGGATGAGGTAGTTGGATGGCATCACCGACTCAATGGATGTGAGTTTGAGCAAACACAGGGAGATAGTGAAGGACAGGGTAGCCTGGCATGCTGCAGTCCACAGGGCTGCAAAGAGCTGAACATGACATAGTGACTGAACAACAACTATGGGAACAGGGACTTTGCAGATGGATAAAATTAAGGATCATGAGTTGTGGTGATCAGCTCGGCTTATCCATGCAGAGCCAATGGAATTACAAGCATCCACGACTGAGCGACTTCCCTTTCACTTTTCACTTTCATGCATTGGAGAAGGAAATGGCAACCCACTCCAGTGTTCTTGCCTGGAGAATCCCAGGGGCGGGGGAGCCTGGTGGGCTGACGTCTATGTGGTCGCACAGAGTCGGACACGACTGAAGTGACTGAGCAGCAGCAGCATGTATAAAGGAGGCCAGAAGTTCATGAGCTGAGAGACGAGATGTGATGCCAGAAGCAGAGATGGGATTGATGCATTTGGAAGACAGAAGGGAAGGGTCCACAAGCTAAGAAATTCAGGCCTCTAGAATCTAGGAAAGGCAGGGCTTCTTGCCTACAACCTCCAGAAGGAGCATGACCTTTGGTTTTAGCCCCATATGACCCATTTCAGACTTCTGACCTCCAGAACTGTAAGAGAATAAATTGGTGCTGTTTTAAGCCACTAAATTTATGTAATTTATAACAGAATCAGAAAACAAACACAGAGGATATCTGGGGGTAGAGGTTCCTTTCCAGCATCCTTTGATCACAGGCTACACTAAGACCGCTTAAAGCAGCTTTTTCGCCAACCAGAGTTGGGTCTCTACACAGACACCAATGGACTGGAATCCTGAGCATAAAGGTCACCTTGGTTATCTGTCTCATAACATGCATAACTGATGCTAAAGTGAGCTTCCACTCCAATAATCATGTTCCCAGACCTTGTTCTTCACTACTCACCAGGCCAGGGATAGTTAGGGTCCTCCCTTCCCCAAGACCTTGAGTTGAGAGCATGGCATTTTCAGAAAGGCAAGTAAGAGAGACAGGCAGAGGTGGCCAGGAGGCCTCTCCAGCAGGGATGATTGGTGAAAAAAGTAAGGAGTGACACAAAGGACCCCTTTCCTATTGGCACTCTACTGCAAAAACAGCCCAAGGAAAGAGATTTGAATCTTCTTTGAACTAGAACATTTTGGGAAAAAAATCTCCAATGTGAACTTCATGTCACTGAGCAGCTATTTTAGTTATATTCTCCACCCCTGCAGTGACCCCAACCAGCTCTCAGGAAGAGGTCTTTCTCTGAAAAGCTGTTTTGTTTCTTCTTCAATTAAGTCACATACACTAACTGGGAATGAAGAGGACATCACTTAAAATGTGTCTTTAGAATTAAATGGAATATGAAAAGGCTTAAATCCATTTGAGAGATGGCCTCTTCTATCAGAAATCAATAGAATCCCTGCTTTCTACAGTGTGCCAGCTCGTAATGTGAAAACTGCTCAAACTCTCAATTTAACATTTTCAAAGGTGATATTAAATTCCAAGATTTTATATCTGTTATTGCCCATTTAGGTCCAAGTTATAAATCTGAAATCTCTCCCCAGCTTAGAATCTGACAGTGCTCGATAAAAACTTTTATAATCAGGTTCGATAAAGAATCACAAATCTCCATCTTGTGATTTTCAGCTTACGACAGTCTTTGTTAATAACATCTTCCTGCCTTGATGTTTGTCAATATTTGTCATTTTTTAAAAGGGATGAGATAGAAATACCATGTAAACTCTCACCTCTTGGACAAAAAAATGCTGTTAGTAAAGCATCATGAATAAGATGTCTTCATAGTGGCATTTATAAAGGATGACCATGAAAAGCCAGAAGGTGAAATCTTTAGTGACAACCATGGTCTGCTGCTGATGGCATTCATAGGGAAACAGAAGACAGGCCATCATCTGGAAGTCTTAAAAAAGACTTCCCTTTGCTCATTAGCATTTATTCCAGTCCAGAAATGGGCGGTTGTGCACCTACCCTTCTAAATTGTCCTTAGGCTAGGAATAAAGCTTCCCTGGTGGCTCAGTTGGTAAAGAATTCACCTGCAATGTGGGAGACTGGGTTCGATCCCTGGGTTAGGAAGATCCCCTGGAGAAGGAAACAGCTACACACTCCAGTATCCTGGCCTGGAGAATTCCATGGACAAGGAGCCTGGCAGGTTACAGTCCATGGGGTCACAAAGAGTCAGACACGACTGTATGACTTTCACTTCCATTTTTTCACTCCCAAGCCTGTTTTGAGTGAGCTCTTTTCTTCAGACACTTAAGAAAAAAGTTAATAAAAGATATTTTTATTCAAGCAAGTTGGACTTTGAGTTCTGTTTTCCTATCTGTAAAAAGAAACTATAAACCATACTATATGCACATATGTATACACACCTGTATATAATGTACATATATATACTATGTACTAAAATAATGAAGACAAACCTGGAGATGTTAATCACCAAATTCAGGACAGTGTCCCCTCTGAGGAAGAGGGAGGGGGATATGATGAGGAGGATACACAGAAAACTTCTGGTGAGTTTGCAATGTTTTATCTTCACAAACTGTGTAATTTGCAATTTCTCATTATATTACGGTCTATGTAGTTTTATTTGCATATATGCTATATTTTATACTTAAAAATAAATTTTAAAGAGGGGTTTTGTTGTATGACAGTCAATTTTATGTGTCAACTTGACTGGATACAGGAATGCCCAAATAGCTGGTAAACATTATTTCTGTGTGTCTGTGAGGGTATTTCTTGGAGAGATTAGCATTTTATTGAGCAGCCTGAGTGAAGAGGCTCTGCCTGCACCTAGTTGGCCAGGCGTCATCCAATCTGTTGAGGAACTGAATGAGCGAGAAGGCCAAGGAAGGGTGAATTCTGACTCTTCCTGATCTGGGATGTCCATTTTCTCCTGCCCTTGACATCAGAGCTCCAGGTTCTTGGGCCTTTGTACTCTGGGACTTTTAGCAGTGACCCCTGACTCTGAAACCTTTAGCCTAGGACTGGGAATTATACCTTTGGCCACCCTGATTCTCAAGTCTTTGAACTTGGACTGTCTTATATCACTGGCTTTCCTGGTTCTCTGGCTTGCAGACAGTGGATTGTGGTATTTTCTTAACCGCCATCACTATGTGAGCTAATTCTTTTAATAAATCTCCTCTTATCTCCCTCTCTCTCTCTCTCTCTCACTCTTTCTGTCTGTCTGTCATCTATGTATATCCCGTTGTTTCTGTTTCTCTGGAGAATCCTAACTAACACAGGTTATGTCATCAGAGAAATAGGGATATGAGGGAACGGTCCAAATGCCATTCAAATTCAGCATGGCTCTTTAACTCTGCCCACGGCTGCTCTCCCAAGTCTACAGTGAAGTTGGGACTAAGATATGCCAGTGACAGGGGAGGGTGAAGGGCAAAATGGTGTACCGTCTTATACAAGCTAATGAAAGCTGATCAATTTTCAGAAAATTTGCAAGCCATCAAACACTTATTATTCAAAACTAAATTATGTAAGCTTATAATTAAACAAGTTATATTAAAAGCAATGATAATAAATACATAAAGGATTGCATCTTAACTCTTTTACTACATATACTTTTATCCTTGCTCTTGAAGTTATTTCTATTTATTGTATCTGTATGGTGGAAACACTATATAATGCATATCTCTTTATAACTCTGTATTCAGTGACATCATATTGGTAAGCTTGAAACTGGCCAAGATGGGAGTACGCACACCATAGAAAATGGCAAATGCTACTGACTGTGGCTCCTGCTACCCAAACTCCACACACATGACAGCCTGCTGTTACACCTTTACCAGCACACCTCTGGGCAGAACCCAACTTTCTCAGCTGCTTCTGAACTCTCACTTGGTTCTGAACATTCTAACTGCTCAATCACCATGAAAAACTCACTGCGCCACTAGGTATGCGGCTGTGTAGATTCTGGAGATATTAGGCAGAATTTTCAGGAAAGAAATGATCTGTTTTCTTCTATACATCCCTAGACCCCAAATTAGCAACTGTCAGTGTCCCTGATTATCCCCTGTCAATGGTGTATTTGTGTGTTGGGATATTCCAATCCCAGATGGCACATTATTGGGCCAGAGGCCTCTGGTTATCCCTGTTGACTATCCCTGTTCTATTCTCTTTCTCTTTTCAGTCCTGACTTGCCTTCAGTTGGTGACTCCCTGGAGGTCTGCGACCTCGATTTATATAAAATGATGAAGGGGGCAAAGGGGTGGGACACTGGCCTGCAGAAACTTGGGGAAGTATAAGCTTGAGCAACTGCCTGATGGCCAGATTCCCTGCTAGGCTGTGTCTCTGCTGCTGGCAGCTCCTGGGGCTTTGGAGTTGAGCAGAGCTGCTTGAGAAACTATTGCGCTGCCCCCTCATCACATTTTCCCATGATCTTGAACAATGCCTGGGCCTGGGGCTTCAGCCACCTGAGCACTAGCGACTGTCAAAGAACATTAGTTCTAAAGAAGGTAGGAGGGGGACAGAGAGATGCTGCTAAGAACAGTCAAAAACAGAGGTTATCTCTGGAAGTATATCTTGATTTTTTTCTCTCTCCCTCCCAGTTCTTCTCCAAGCCATTTCGAAAATAAACTCCACGAAAGAAGGAAAATAATCTAACTATCTATTAATAGGGGACAGATTAGGTATATTCTATCTTGAGAAGGAAAATCATTTATCAGTGAAAAATCACCTTTCTTTTCGACTGTTGTGTCCATATAATACTTGTTAGAAATGTAACATTCAAAAAAAAAAAAAAACAATTGTAAGTATGTTGTAGAGATTACATGGCACGTGAAAAACCTAACTTCTATTATTTAGCATTGTATTTCAAAAGAAAAGCACTGTTTTAGGTGGAACTAACTGTCCTACTTGTGGTTTAGGATAAAATTTCCAGTGACAGAAATTAGATCCAAAAAGTGCTATAACTCAAACAATTTGGATGGAAGAGAAGCTAATGTACTCTAGAAAACTGTGAGATGACTCAAAAAGCGGCTCTGGGGAAGATAGAGACGCTAATGTGAAAGAGACATGGGAAGATTTTGAATACATTATGTCATGAAATGTAAGAGCCGAAGAAAGTCGTATTTCTACCTTAGTGTGTTGTTTTATGCAGTACGTGATTTTAAAGATGTATGTGTAACTAAACCAATATAGAGTTTAAGTTAAAAATCATGGTTTAGAAGACCAATAACATGGGGAAAAGGTCATGGCAGTGATAAATCAGTATAAAAATTCTTGGTCTATAAAACTACCCAGCTGTAAATACAAATACACATGAAAGAAAATAAATGTATATAGATCCTGAAGGAAAATCACTGAAAAGAATCTGTGGTTATATTCCTATGTAAGATTACAGGTGACTTTTGTTTTTTTTTTCTTTATATGTTTTCAGTTTCCAAACTTTACACAATGAATAGTCATTACTTTTACAACAAAAAGAACCTTATTTTAAGACCAGTATGATAAAACATTTGCTGGTAGTGCCTGCCTTCACCATATACTGTGAATCCTTCTAAGTACACTAGTGTGGAGTAGAATTGAAATATTAGCTTAATTTTATGGAGTGTGACTCATGCACTTGGAACTGTACTAAGCACTTATTATTATAGTGGATTATTTATGTAATTACCACCCCATCCCTATGAAGTTGGCATGAATACCCTTGATTTCATAGGTGAGGTAACGAAGGATCAGAGTGATTTGTTTCTCTGCCCAGGTCACACAGCTAGTGAATGGAGGTGCTGGCTCTTAACCCAGGTAGACTGATTCCAGAGGCCACATTCTCAGCCCTGTGCTGCCTCTTACCACCCCAATACAGATCTGGCAGGATTTCAGAAGTTGTTATAGGCCAGATTATGGGAGAATTACTACTAGCCAAGTGTCTTGAGCATTTCTTCTTGGCTTTATGTACACTTAAAGGAGTTGGAAATTTTAATGGAGTTATGCACGTTTCTTACCTGGGACTGTCATGTTTGCATGAGTAAGGGAATGGGATGAATTTGTTGGGTAACGTGTTCCCACCCACTTCATTAGGCAAGAAGACTTCTAAAGTAATGGCACAACTGAGTATGCTGTTCTAAACAGTGTCTGTAAGGATGTTTGTGGGGCTACTTAGGTGACAGGGGAGAGACTTAGAGGACTGACCAGACCAGTGGTGAAGCACCAAGACAGGGGCTTTAAGTAAGGGCAGCAGAGCTGGGAAGCAGAAGGAGGCCGGGAGAGTGGACAAGGAGCAGCTTTGCCCAGCAAAAGAAAGGGAATTAACGTTTGCTGAGCATATACTGTATGCTGGGTATTCACGTTTGCTCCTTCATTCCACCCTCCCAACAGCCCTATTTGGTAGGGATCGTTACCTCCGCCTGCCAGCTGGAGAAGAGGAGGCTCAGACAGTTGAACCTGCCCAGGAAAGAACCAGTAAAAATGTTAGGTGTGTGCTAAGTTGCTTTAATCACGTCTGACTCTGTGACCCCATGGATGGAAGCCCATCAAGCTTCTCTGTCCTTGGGATTCTCCAGGCAAGGTTCTTTACTGGTTATTGAACGGTAAAGCCAAGACTTGAACTCTGGTCTTCCTGTCTCTAAAGTGTTTTCATTTCTATCAGTCAGTGTTCCAACAGGAAATGTTCAAATGGAGTTATTGAGGAGAGTTTAACAAAGGAGCTGCTTATAAAGCTGTGGGCAGGTGATGGGGTTCAGGACAAGCTACCCTAAAATATGGCACCTTAGCATTTGGAAGTCCTACGTGAAAGGCACTCTCCATGTACCAGGAGGAATATTTTTATTACTAGAGATGGGAATTGGGGACAAGAAATCTGTACCAAAACTTATTAAACTAGCCCTTACTTCCCAGTTGCTAAGCCGCTTCAGTCGTGTCCGACTCTGTGCGACCGCATAGACGGCAGCCCACCAGGCTCCCCTGTCTCTGGGATTCTCCAGGCAAGAACACTGGAGTGGGTTGCCATTGCCGTCTTCACTATTTACTGCTCCAAGCCCAAATCGCTATGCTTTGTCAAATCTTGACAAATTTACTGTTTCTTGATCTAAAAGGTTATAAAAACTTCCTGCTCTATTCACTTCTTCAGGTCTTCATCCTCTTGTGAAGACTCCCAGGTACATGTAAAAATTTAATGAAACTTCTATGCTTTCTCTCCTCATCTGTCTTTGTCAATTTAATTTTCAGAGTCACCCTGAGAGGGTCCCAGAGGAGGTTTTCTCCCCCTACACAAGGTTAAGGAAAACTAATGTGCATGCTTCAGTATCTGTGAGCTAGTAGGGAGTCATGGCAGGGAGTAGTAGGGAGTCATTCCTGCACCTAAAGGTGGAAGGCCTTAAGGTGCAAGAGGGGGAGCCAGCTACCAGACCTAGAGACAGTAGAGCCACCTACAGGAGCTGTCAGCTTTTAGAGGCACAGCCAGCCCGTGGTCCTGCAGGTCTCCTGATGGTACCTCCTGTTGACTTAACGCAAATGGGAAATCAGAGGGCGAGGGAGTCAAACGTAGCTGCACCTAGAAGCTAGTCAGCTGGTGACAGAAACAGGGTGGAGGAGGCTGGAGAGTGAATCTGAGGTGGGCAGGCCAATGCAAAATGTCTTGCGTCCTTTTCAGGCATAAGTAGTCTGCTGCGTTAGTATTATTTCTTCAAAAACCTCCCCACTACATGAATCAAAGGGCACTAACAAAAGAATGAAAAAGGAGTCCACAAAATGGGAGAAGATATTTTCAACTCATAGATTTGATCAAGGATTAATATCCAGAACATATAAAAACCTTTGAAAATGCAACAACTAAAGTGCAATTCAGAAATGGTAAATGGCCCATAAGCACATAAAAAGATGCTTAATGTCAGTAATTAGAGAAATGCAAATCAAAACCACAATGTGGTACTACTTTACACTCATCAGGACATCTATTATAAACACAAACAACGAAACAAAACAAAAACTCCGAAGATAAATGTGTCAGCGAGGATGTGGAGAAATTGGAACCTTTATGCTGGTGGGAATATAAACTAATGGAGATGTGGTGGAAAATAATTTGGTGATTCTTTAAAAAGTTAAACACAGAAATACTATATGGTTCAGCAATTCCACTTCTAGGTGTATACCCAAAGAAATCAAAACCCAGGACTTGAACATATGCTTGTATACTAACATTCACATATTATTCATTATTCACAATAGCCAAAAGGTAGAAACAACCCACCTGTCCATCAACAGATGAAAGAATAAACCAAATGGGATGCATACATAAATGAAATATTATTCACTCATAAAGAGGAATGAAATTCTAATGCATGCCACAGCATGTATAATAAGTGAAAACATTATGCTAAGTGAAATAAGCCTGACACAAAAGGACAAATATTGTGTGATTCTACTTACATGAGATACCCAGAACAGACAAATTCATAGAGACCATCAGTGGAATAGAGGGGCCCCAGGGCTGGGGGAAGAGGGAATGTGAAATGATTGTTAAACGGGAATTTCAGTTTGGGATGATGACAAAGTTCTGGAAAAGGATAATGGTGATGTTGCAAAACAGCGTGAATGTACATAATGCCACTGAATGTACATTTTAAAATGGTTAAACTTTGTGTTGTATAAAAATTTTACCCTCCCTTCCCTCTGAGCACAGAGGCTTTCACATCTGCCCAGATCAGAACCCACAAAGTGCCAGAACGCTTAGGTTTTTACCATGAGGTTTCAGGACTCTGAACTACCTCATCATTCATCAGCAGATAAATAAAATTTCCTAGCCTGACTCAAAATTTTTCTAAGTCTGGTGGTATTTTTTGATAATGCAGTTTTATGAACTGATAGCCCTAGGGGAAGAGATGAATCCTAATTTTTTCTCTTTTTTCTTTTTAGTAATGAGATCCCCCAAGAATGGTTGCTGGCAGCCCACTACCGCTGTTGCTGGGGGCTGAGGGTTGAGTGGGTCTGAGTGCTTGCCTGTGAGCAATTCAGGACCCCAAGAGATTCCCAAAGAAACTGCTGCTCTGAGGTTATTCATCTGATGGGAAGATGCTGGTGAGAAAAGACAACATTTTCTGGTAAGGTTTGGCCTGAATCCTGCAAGGAGACATGACCTGGGAGGCAGGGGCGATGTTGACAAAAGCGGAATTTATGCATCCCCAGCTGCAAGGGTGGAGATGGGCAGGCCCCGAGTCCCCAGGCCTTGTGGGCTGAGTAGAGTTTGTGGTCACGTGATCTGAGCAGTCACACACAGACCCACCCTCAGAACAGCCACACTGTTGGTTTAACGTTCTGTTGTTACCATCTTGAAATTCATAATACTCTTTTTTGACAAGTGGCCTTGCATTTTTACTTTGTACTGGGACCTGCAGATTGTGTAGCCAGTCCCGCCTGTAGGGCATCAGAAAAGAGAAATTTCACCTGAAGTTGCTGGGCCAAATGGCCCCATGGGAAGGGAGAGGGACCTCCAAGGTGCAGGTCTGATGAAAGCAAGTACCACAGAGCAAGGCGCTGGAGACTGGAGGTGCCAGCTTCTCCATCAAGCTCTTTAATGAGAAGGCTCTCACGGCAAACCCAGACTGGGGTGGGGGAAGGATCGGAGGTGGCGAATCAGCCCCACTATCTGCCCCTCCAGGTCTGTTAATACTTGGTTTTCTCTTTGGCTTTGTCCTTGGGTCTTATTTCAACCCCACCCCAGACCTATGGCCATTATTTAATAACAGAGCTTTCATACCTAACATTGATCGCTTGATCCCCTGGGGGAGGGCATGGCAACCCACTCCAGTATTCTTGTCTGGAGAATCCCAAGGACAGAGAAGCCTGGCAGGCTTCCGTCCATGGGGTCGCGAAGAGTCAGACATGACTGTAGCGACTTAGCACACACCTGACATTTTTACTGGTTCTTTAAACTTCTTGTTTAATATCACTTTTATCTTCTATGTTTCATTCTACTTGAGTCTTGTTTTAAATGTTGATCTGTTTGCTCATGTTCTAATCCTTCTGCTTCAGATAGTAGCGTGTGTGGGTTGCTGTTGTCCTTCTGCAGGAGTGACAGTGTCCTGTTTGGGAGCACACATCCCCCAGGAGCACTGGCTGCTTGTCTGGTGTTGTGCACAGGAAACTGTGCAAGGCCAGGCCCTTGTCTGAGCCATCCCCCGGGGGCGTCTCATGCCTTGTTGCTATTGTTGCTGTTGTTGTTGTTGATTCCTGGAATCCCTGTTTTGCTCTGCAGTTGCTCTGGCCTTGATTTGGGAAAGAGAGCCAGCAGCCCTCCTGGTATGCCAGGTTGGCAGAGACTGGAATTCTCTTTCTGGCTCCCTTCTGTTTCTTGTGTAACCTCTCCAGGCTGGATCCTCCCTCACTTGTAGATGGGTAGAAACCTATTTAATTGCAAGTTGCTAGGTATGGGTATTTGTCCATTTCAACCGCTCCATTTCAATTCATTTGCAAAAGGCCTGTCAATCAACTGTAACCGCCATGAAATTATAGGATCCAGATAACCTAGGCTTACAAGCAACGTGTATGCGAGGGGAAGGCAGTCATTTCTGAAATTTTATTGGATGAATTTTCTTGCTGTCTGATTGGCCAAAATGTCAGGCAATTATGCAGGAAAATGTTCTTACTTTTTAAAGAGAGTATTTGGGAGTAAAAATCATAATACATCTATAATTTATTTTAAAATACTTCAGCGTTAATTAAACAAGCTTAAAAACAAGAATCGTTAGTTCATGGTATTACATTCACAAGACCATATGTTGCAAAAATCATTCTTGTAGGGAAGTATGTTTCTATTTTATAATTGCATACAGTCATATATATTATATAAACACTATGATATGAATGTTTCTGTCTTCCCAAAATTCATGTATTGAAATCCTTAACCCCCAAATGATGGTACTGTATGAGGAAGTGGGGATTTGGGGAGGTGCTTAGATCATGAGAGTGGAACCCTCATGAACAGGATTTGTGCTCTTATCAGAGGCTGCAGAGACATCACTGGCCCTTTCTACTGTGCAAGGACATAGTGAGAAGGTACCAGCTATGAACCAAGAAGTGGGCCCTCACCAGAACCTGACACGCTGGCACTCTGATCTTGGGTTTCCAGCTTCCAGAACTGTGAGATAAATTCCTGTTGTTATAAGCAATGTTCCTTTGACAGACGAGAAAATGGACCTGACTTTGTGACTTTCCTGAGGCCACATAGAAGACGAGATCTTAGTTCTCTTGGGCACAGATCCAGGGCTCTTTCCGGCCTGCCCTGCTCTGTCAGGAGTCAGAAAGGAGTGCAGGCTGACCTGCTCTCCTCAGAAACTTGCCTGCAGAGCCACAAAGTCTCGTCTCACAGATTCATCCCCTGTGGTGTTACTAGAACACACATTGCAAAATGTGATTCAGAAGTTTCAAGTCAAACATTACAAAGTGGTTGTAATTGATGGATATCCGTAACCCAGGATGGTGGGTGGCTGTCCTTTTGTTTATTCTTTCTAGTCTTCTTAATATGTTATTTTATGTGTGCTTGTTTAGATATACAACTAATATAGGTTCATTGAAGAACTATTTGAAGATATAGATAGGACAAAAAGTTAAAAATGAAAATTCCCATAATCTCACTGTGACTAACAAGTTAGGCATGTATTACTCATCTGTTGCTGCATAATAGATTACCCCAAAACTTAGTGGTTTAAAACAAAAGACGTTTATCATTTTGCAGTTTTTATGGGTCAGGAATTTGGGAGCAGCTTAGTTGAGTGGTTCTGGCTCAGGAGCTCTCATAAGGTTGGAACCATATGAATGAGATTAGCCTAGGGCTGGAGGATCTGATTCCAAGGTGACTCACTCACCAGTCTGTTGGCTGGAGGCCTTAGTTCCCCAGCACATGGATTCTCTGTAGGACTGCTTGAGTATCTTCACAGCATGGCAACTGGCTTCTGCCCGAACAAGTGATCCAAGAGGAAGAGCAAAGAGGAGGCTGCGGTATCATTTACGACCTAGTCTTGAAAGTCACACCCTGTCCCTTCCGCCACACTCTTATTTGTTAGAAGAAAATCACTAAGTCAAGTCCATACTCAAGGGGAGAGGATTTAACTTCTAACTCTTGAAAGAAAAAGAATTTTTTTTGGAAGAAGAACAAAGGACATATATTAAAAATATCACAGAGAATCTCTAGTCATCACGAAGCAACTCAGCCTGTGCGCCGCAACTATTGAGCCTGTGCTTTAGACTCTGGGAGCTGCCTGGGAGCTGCAGCTACTGAGCTGGCATGCTACAGCTACTGAAGCCTGTATGTCTAGAACCCGTGTTCCACAGCAAGAGAGGCTACCACAACGAGAAGCCCTCGAATGGCAATGAAGAATAGTCCCTGCTCACTGCAACTAGAGAAAGCCCATGCAGAGCAACAAAGACCCAGTGCGACCAAAAAAATGTGTATGAAAATATGTGTATACAGCTGCAAATCTTGTTAGAAACAATTTCAGGCATTTTATATATATATATATATATATACACACACACACACGTGATAGGGTATTGGTATGAATTATGTGAGTTAATATAATTAAAGAACTTATATCTTGACTGTCACAGGATAAGCAGTATGTGTTAGCTTTTACCATGTCAGCAAGGTTATTTTAAAAATATATTAATGGCTTCTGAATACACTATTATATGTACATTCTATACTTTAATACTATTATTAGACATTTAGGTCATTTATCATGTTTTTATTACTGTGACACAATAAAAAAATATCTGGTCTCCAAACACATTTGGAGTAAGAAATGTTGTGAGTAGAGAGACAGTTTTTTCTTTTAATTGCTAATACTAGTAATGCTGTGATAAACATCCTTGAAGCTAAATCTGTGAGCTGGGAATGGAACTGTCTGGAATGTACACACAAGTTTGCATGTATGATGCTACTTGTGGAGAAAGGGGCCCATAACTTTCATCATATTCTCAGCAAGGTCCCTAATCCAAAGAGATGAAGAGCTAGGTTATGGTCCTCATCTATCTAGGTTCAGGTCTTGGGGGAAGGGATTGGAGATGTGGTCATTAAGGCCAGGAACACTGATTCATACCAACCAAGCTCCCAGGGGAGTTTTGGAGACACCTTAATCACATGAGCACTACATTCACATGTTGGATATCACGGTAGTTTATCTCTAGGACAATATCTAGGTGTCTAATCTGACCACTTTATTATTCTTGTTATGAGATATAATACCTTGTGGTCTCGAGATCTGTGGTTCTTTGGTCCGTTGTATCTGAGTTGATTCCACTTGAGGGTTATGGCTCATTTATTCTACTAGGTATTTGGTATGAACTAAGTGTTCCATAATATTTGTGGAATAAATGGAGGTGTTGTGAAAAATGGATATCTGTATGAGGAAATGCAAAGAGGAAGTGGCCTGAGTTTGTCAGGCTTTGGATGATTGAGTTTTTATGATGCAGGCCTACAAAAAGCCCTAGAGAGGAGCGGGGGCCCCAGAATCTTGGTGGAAAAGGATGTGGTGGCAGACGCTGCAGGGAGATGTTCTGAAGCATGGGTTCCTGAAGAGCAGGCTGAGTGTGAGGGTGATGGGCTGATGTGTCAGATAAGGAGTGGAGGGACCTAACACATGGGGCCGGCTCCTACACTCATTGCACTCACCCCACCCCTGGGGTTACCGCAGGACCCATCCTACCTACCGCTGAGAACTTAGTGTTACACTGAGGGCTGCAGCCTGCGGGTGCTTCAGAAGCTCACTTCCCACAGGTGGCAGACTTTTCTCTGAGTCTTCACAGCAGCAGCTGTCAGGAAGTGGCCTTCTTCCAGGCCAGTGGCCCCTGGCTCATGTGGGCAGCTCGCCCCAGGTGGCCCCCCCAAGCCCCACCTCTGAGAGTGTGGCTCAGCAAGCCTGAGATAGGGTGCAGGATTCTGCATTTCTAGTGCTAGTGGCTCTCTGACCACCTATGTTCATTCAGGTCCCCTGAGAAAGAGACGTCAAGACAGGATGGAAAACAAAAGAGATTCTGGTGGGGAAATGCCTGAGTGGGAGCCCAGGGAGGAGGTGAACTTGAGCTCCAGTGCAGATCTGGCCCCTGGGAAGGAGAGGGATGGGCAGTAAAAAGACTTAGGGCAACAGTGACGTTTAGAGGAAACAATGGCCACAGGACTGCTCTCATTTCAGATGCCAGCTGCAGATTTAAACTCTTCAAGACCACCCTCCCATTTCAATAATGTGCTAGAAGGATTCATGCAGCTCACTGAAAGCTATCATACTGGTGTTTACAGTTTATTATGGGGAAAGGATACAGAGTAAAGTCAGCAAGGGAACAAGTACATAGAATGGAGTCCAGGGCACCACCAGACTCTGAACTTCCATGGGCTTCTCCCCGTGGAGCCAGGGTGTGTTACTGTTCTTGCATTGATGTGTAACAATTTGCATGAAGTATTGCAAACCAGGGAAACTCTGGTATTCAGAGATTTTACTGGGGCTCCATCATCTAGGCATGATTGATTGATTGTCCATGTAGTTGTTCTCAGTCGTCAGGTTGACCGGTATTGCATGACCCAAAGCCCCGCCGTAAATCATACTGTGGTTCTTTCTGGTGTGGCCTGCCCTCACTGTAAGCCACACTGACACTCAAGGCCCCAGGCAAATAGAGATTATCTCCTGGGAGCCAAGGGCAAAGGTTAGATTTTTTTACTGTACAGGTAGGAAGAGTCTCAGTAGTGCAGCTCTGAGAAAGGTCCAGGCAGATGAAGGGAGTCCTCGAGCCAAAGATGCCCGTTGGAGGACTTCTGGGGACCTGGGGGGAGCACCCCCGCCTCCATACTCAGCATCAGCTGGGAGTAGGCCTGGGGAGTGTGGTCTCAGAGTGAGTGTGGGCGTAGATTCTGGGGGTCAGCAGCTGGGGCCTCCAGCCGGGCCTACTCCCTGTAAGAGGAGTGCTGAGTGGTGAAGGTTATGGCTGTTCATGCCCTCAGAGCTGGGAAGGGGCAGTGGTGAGTGGGCTGGGGTGGAGTGACGTGAGATTCGCCACACCCAGAACGACTCTCATGGCCCTTGCAGTTGACAGTTGATTTCTTCTTCTTAAACTCCACAAGCTGCTTGGGGAGGAAACCAGGTGGATGAAACTGAAATTACAGAGAAAGTGTGGCACGCAGACCGAGCATGTGAAATCAGGAAGGGGGTGACTCAGAACCAAACACCGCTGTGTGTGTGCGTGTGCATGTGTGTGTTTTCTGCCAGGTGCAGCTGGGCTTGCCCCTTATACTGAAGCCTTGTTCCTACTTCCTCTTTGCTTTCATGTTGTCTTACTGTGTTCCTTGCTGGCAGTCAGAACCCAGCCCCTGGGAGGGCGCATGATGTTTTTAATTGAAGAGTGAGGATGAATCTTTGCACACTTAAAAAAGTCCAAGCTAGGGCCAAGCCCCCAACAACAACTGCCTAAGGGTAGGGACAAGTGGTCTCAGCAGCCACACGCATGACAAACCTCATCCTTGGAAGACTGTGTCTTTGGGGACATGACACTAAGACTGGGTCCTGTCCTAACTTTGCCCTTGACTATTATTACTGCATTTCCCAGATTCTCAGACACCACTGATTATGAGATCCATCATCACTTTAATAACTGCTTTCACTGAGGGGGAAAGAAACATGATCACATCATAGATACACAACAATTCAAACACCTATCTTGATTCCATGACTATTAACATGTGAAAAATACAGTGCATCTTAAAAATGACATAAAAAAGCAGGATTGAAAAAAACAAACTGAGAAGAGATTGGTATTGAGATGTAAAACCAATACCCATATTTTGGAGTAATTTATTAATAGGCTTTTTACCATGTGTCATTGCTATTTTTATTTTGACAGGAAGAGGACAGAAGTTGATTTGATATATACCTACCTGAAAGAGTGATGTATTAGTGATATTTATATTCAGCAAGCTGTGCAGGGCTTAAATTGGTTACTAGATATTTGCATTTTCTAACTACACAGCCAAAATAAGAGAACTAAAGGATATTTCAGTTTGAGAATAATAGCTAATATTTGTGGAGTGCCTTTTATGTGCCAGCACTGCTCTGGGTACTTTATGTGTATTGACTTGTTTAAGCCCATGGAAGTCTTGTGAGAAGGTGCTAATACTAATTTGACCCTAGAGATGGGAACAGTGAAGCACAGAGATTACACGGTGTGCTCAAGCTCACACAGGTGGGAGGTAGACTCGAACCCAGGTGGAGTGTCTCACCTCTTAACTGCACTCTACAGTCTCTCTTAAAGCATCAGTCAGGGAAATAAACCAAACAGAGCTGAGAGTTTCTAGTCCTTGTCTGAGTGCAAAGGAAAGGTTGGGATGGGCTAAAAGCAGTGATTTGTTGGTCAACATTTGCCAATTTCCTGTGTGTAAGTACTTCTGTCTGGGCTGATTTCAGGGTACCTACTTGCTGGTAAAATTCCAGAGTGCTTAGCAATAGCTTCTCAGGAACTGGCACAGGCCAGCTCTAGCACCTTCCGCAAAGAAGAGGGCGGCAGAGGATGTGATGGTTGGATGGCATAAGAGATTCAGTGGACATGAAGTTGGGTGAACTTCAAGAGATGGTGATGGACAGGGAACCCTGGTGTGCTGCAGTTCATGGGGTCACAATGAGTTGGACACGACTTGGCAACTGAACAACAACAAATCTCCAGCACACCACTAGCTGAAAGTAATCATTCAAGTCGGTGGGGAATAGTTTGGCCAGGAATGTGTTTTGCATGATACTCAGTTAAATCAACCATGAATGGGACTCGGCATGTATATTCAGGGCTTGGAAGTGGTTTTCCCCCTGTTTCCCTGACTGCCAACCAGGGGAGACAGCCCTTTGCTGGACTCTGGGGAAGCTGCGTGTGTGCTCACCATGCATCACCGGCTTCTCTGAGTGTCGCAGATGAAGCTGAAGACCAAGGTTCCCACTCACAGGGAGGCAGTTGCCTGACTCGTGCTCAAGAAGGGACACTTAGTGGCTGCCTAAGTGCCTTCCTCCTGAAGCAGAGTGGCAGTGGTGAAATGAGGTGTAAGGGAAGAAAACCACCAGGTTTAAACAAGAGGAAAGAGGGCCTCTGAAGTGTGGAGCTAAAGGGTTAAGAAGAGGCCCATGAGCTATGATCAACGAGGGTGAAGAAGGACAGAGAAAATCTTATAAAACGAACTGGAAAACATTTTGGTTATTATTGGAATAGCTCTAGAAACAGTCATGGAATACAAGGGCCAGGCAGATGACTTTACGTGGGCAAATTAGGGTATAAAATGGGCTACGGTAGGGACTGGGGCCAGTTGTAAGCACATGCACTACTAGAAGACAGCGAAGTACTGTTTGTTGAAAGTGAAAGTTGCTCAGTCTTGTCTGATTCTTTGAGACCCCATGGATAGTCCATGGACTTTTCCAGGCCAGAATACTGGAGTGGGTAGCCTTTCCCTTCTCCAGGGGATCTTCCCAACACAGAGATCGAACCCAGGTCTCCTGCATGGTAGGAGGATTCTTTACCTGTTGAGCTACCAGGGAAGCTCTAATGTGGGAGACCTGGGTTTGATCCCTGGGTTGGGAAGCTCTCCTGGAGAAGGGAAAGTCTACCCACTTCAGTATTCTGGCCTGGAGAATTCCATGGACTGTATAGTCCATGGGGTGGCAAAGAGTCGGACATAACTAAGCGACTTTCGCTAACTGTGCTGGGAGTCTTTTTTCCTTTAACATTGTTGTTGTTGTGTCTGGCTCTTTGCAACCCCACAGACTGCAGTGCACCAGGCTTCCCTGTCCTTCACTGTCTCCTGGAGTTTTCTCAAACTCATGTCCATTGTGTTGATGATGCCATCCAACCATCTCATCCTCTGTCGTCCCCTTTTCCTCCTGCCTTCAATCCTTCCTGGCATTAGGCTCTTTTTCAGCGAGTTGGCTTTTTGCATCAGGTGGCCAAAGTATTGGGACTTCAGCTTCGGCATCAGTCTGTCCAGTGAATATGCTGGGTTGATTTCCTTTAGAATTGACTGCTTTGTGCTTCTTGCTGACCAAGGGACTCTCAAGAGTCTTCTCCAGCACCATAGTTTGAAAGCATCAGTTTTTCAGAACTCAGCCTTCCTTATGGTCCAACTCTCATATCCACAAATGACTATTGGAAAAAAGCATATCTTTGACCAGAGAGACCTTAGGTTTTGTTTTAGGTTTTTTTTTTTTACATTATAGACTAGGGGAAAACAGGTTTATAACCTGGTTGTAGGCCTCTACTTTGTGAGTTCTCTCACCCATCCTTTCCTTGTAAGATTTTGAAGGCAAGATTCATAGGTTGATCTACTAATGGTCAGGGGCTACAATTACCCCTGGCCCTCATCTGAGCAGTGGGGCACTGGGGTGGAGCAGACAGTGGGATCCATCCATCCCATGTGCTGGCAATAAGGGATACATTGTAGCACACTTTGAACAATAATAAAACAAACAAATTCAGTCTGCTTTCTATTATCAACGTGTGTTGGCAATCCTGAACAATGTTAGTGATAAAAATATCCTCCTTGAAAAAAAACTTCTGTTGGTCTAAGTTCTAAATAATTGCTTCAGTTGTTGTTGAGTTTTAAATATATCTCTGTCTATCTATAGCTATATGCTTCAAATTAACACATTTATATAACTTATCTATGGATGAATATTGTGCTCTACATGGACAGTAATTTGAGAATTAACCCCTAACTCATGTGGAATCAGCCACAAGTATTTGTTTCCAGAATAAGTATCTAATGATTTGAAAACACTTTAGTTCCAAACTCTGTGGAATTACATATTCCTGTGTTTAAACAATATAGTCAAAATAAACAATGATAGCAAATGATTATGAACATGATGAAACAGAATACAAGATAGTTGCATCTTGCTGTCCATGTGACTATGTTAGAAGAACTCAAAAGAACAATGTCTAAGTGCCTTGATTGTTTCCATCGAGAGAGCTGGATGCTTGTTCTAAAGCAACATAGTGAATAGTTCCAATATTTACTGTCACTCAGCCATTTCCTCTGAATTTTTTACAGAAGAAAACCTTCAGAAGTTTAGCAACTATAACAGAAATTTATGGTGAGTTTTCTGATGAAGATATTTTAGCAGAATTTTTTGACCGTGGAGACCATTGAAAAGCAGCTAAAGTAGATTCTGAACCAACAAATATATGGACAGTGTTATAACTTCTGAAATTGGTTGTGAAATGGGATCTCTATGAATCTCTGACAAATCTTTTCTGGCCATTATTATCATTTGTTTCATTTCCCGATTGTTGCTCAGAGTTGTCACGTGCAATAGGGGGTTGTTAGAAATGGTCTGCCCACAATGTTAACACACCATTGCTCTGAGGTCTGCTTAATCTCTCAGGTGGAGATGGCCTCTGGGCTGCAGGAACTCTTGCATATCTTCAGGACAAAGATTTAACATTTTATTAATATTTAAAGCTTTTTCCAACATAGGGATGTTTTTAACACAACCTTGTCTTGACTATTTAATGGCCTGATTGAAGAATCTGTCTTGGCAGCCCGGAATGGGCTTTGGAGCATCCATGGAAATCCTAGTATTTAAAAGTTTGATCCCATGGCTGAGGAGTGGTGGGTCTTCTTCCCACTTAAGAATGAAAATTTCTAGCCACCATTCCAGATGGGCAGCTTGGGGGCTTTCACAGGCATAATACCCTGACGTTGGGTAGAGGTATGGAGGTCCCTTTACTTTGCTGCTGGTTCCTGGCCGGTAGACAGGCCATTTCCCTGCTGGTTCCAGTGTGTTGTCCCTGCAGGATGGGGAAGTGGAGACTCACCAGTCTGATGAAGGGACACAGCTAAGACAATGAGGCTGACCCCTAAACCAGTCCTGGCAGACAGGGCCAGGCGGGGCCCTAGGTGGACAGAGATGCTGCCTTTCTCTGAGATAGACTCCCCCGCCCCCCCAAGACCTGAAAGTCTTACCGCGGCAGTCACTCCACTGTGGTCCTGCCGTTGCATCTGTTACTGCCACTGCCATCTTCACTCCGCTTCCTAGATACACTCGCAAAGACACAGAAGTGCCGCATGGAGGGATTGTCACGTCCCCATGAAAATGACAAGGGGGACCAGCTCCTTGGTAGTCAGCCTGGTCATGTAGGGTCCTGGAGGCCAGGGATGCAGAGCAGGGTGGGTTTCTGGGGGGGTGGGGGGTGGGGCTTGGATGGGGAGAGGTCTGGGACAGTGGGACAGGAGAAGAGAATGGTGAACAGAGGGGAGAGGCCTGGCCTGCAGGGCTGGGAGGAGGGCCCGGAGCCCAGGACCGGGACAGGCGGAGAGGCCTTAGTGCTCACTGCTCTGCCTGGTTCAGTCCAGGAATCTTACATTGTCATGTGCCGGGGAGAGCGGGTGGTGCACAGAGACGCTCCAAAGGCAACTGATTTCTTCTTGGAAGCTGTTAAGGTTATTGATTTAAGTCAGGACAGGCTCAAGGGCACTAAGAGATTCTCTTGAAAGGAAATCAAACTGCTTCTCTAGGTGAGTATTGCTTTTTATTTAGGCAGGGGTCTGAATCTATTGAGGGGAGAGCAGCTGGGTTTCACCCCTGGAGCATCTGGGGAGACCTATAAAGTTTATT
Organism: Budorcas taxicolor; assembly: GCF_023091745.1. Classification (NCBI taxonomy): domain Eukaryota; kingdom Metazoa; phylum Chordata; class Mammalia; order Artiodactyla; family Bovidae; genus Budorcas; species Budorcas taxicolor. The sequence continues at coordinate 75,523,065 of NC_068919.1, forward strand.
GATTGACTTACTTAACTTACACTGGCTCATAATAAAACAACTAGATCCATCAATCAGCTCCCAGGCCCCCCTTGACAATGATTATAGCATGGATTGATTCCTCCTCAGAGATGGCAGTTTATGGAGAAAGTACCAAGGGGGTGGGGACGCAGATGCTACTCAGCAACATTCCAGGGCGGCACCACCGGGAGCCACTTCTTGCCCAGGTGGGAGTGCCGGGGGAAGGCCCGGAATAGGCTGCCGTGACCTCTCCGGATAGAAAAGAGCTAGACAGTCCATCAGGAAGGTGGCAGAGGGCTGTCAGGCTTCTGTTTGCCAGGTGACAATGGGCAAGTGAGTGGGGATATTGATAAGGGCAAGGAAGGAGAGGCGTAGGGAGAGGAGCGGCCAGCCAAGATAACTCAGGGGCCAGCACCCCTACCTTGAAGTCTGGAGCAGGGCCCTTTGGAGGGCACACTGCAGGCTTGCCCTTGTGCCAACAGGAAGGACTTGGAGGAGGAGTTATTCATCCCATTTACCAAGTGTTTCTGTCGGCTTGAGAAGTAAGGCACGTCCTTACCTGAGGTTATTTGCAGCCTTGCTGGAAAGACAAGCTGTTGCCACTTGAATGAGATAATAACCTGAGATCTTGGATGATGAAATGCTATCAGTGACACACGTTCTAAGTGCTATGAGATTTCAGGAAAAGGGAACTCTGTGAGGCTTTGAGGGGCTGGGGAAGGTCTCAGAGAGATGATAAGACTTGAACTGGGCCTCCCTAATTCAAGAAGAGCAGATGAGTAAATCCATCTTGTAGAAATGTGGCTTTCATTGTCTAAATGGGCAGAGAAATACTTAAGGACTGTGGAATAATGTGCACAGTAGTTAGATGTTAGAGCTCTGAAGTTAAAGTTTTGGTTCCAGCCTGGGAGTTTACCAGTTATTATTCATATGGACAAATAATTGAACATTTATAAGTTTTAGTTTTCTTGACTATAAAAGGGGGATAATAATAGTACTAACACGGTAAAGTGGCTGTAAAGATTAAATGAGACTAATGTTTGTAAAGCATTGAACACAGTGCCTGGAGCAGAGAAAACATTCAGTAAATGAAAATCATGACCACTAGTATTACTGTCAGTGGTGGTAATAATAGCTTTCTATTACCACCAGGTTCTCGAGTGCTTTGATTCCTTGTAGACTACTTGGAGGAATGGATAAAGGGTAAGAAGAGATTGTGTCTCTGTCCAGAGGGAAAGCATGTGTGTGTGTGTGTGTGTAAAGTCACTTCAGTCATGTCCGACTCTCTGTAACCTCATGGACTATAGCCCGCCAAGCTCCTTTGTCCATGGGATTCTCTAGGCAAGAATACTGGAGTGGGTTGCTATTCCCTTCCCCAGGGGATCTTCCGGACCCAGGGATCAAACCTGCATTTCCTATGTTTTCTGCATTGGCAGGCAGGTTCTTTACCACTGTCTTTCCTAACAGCTCAGTTGGTAAAGAATCTGCCTGCAATGCAGGAGACCTGCATTGAGACCCTGGTTTGATTCCTGGGTTGAGAAGATCTGCTGGAGGAGGGATAGGCTATCTACTCCAATATTTTTGGGCTTCCCTTGTGGCTCAACTGGTAAAGAATCACCTGCAATGCAGGAGATCTGGGTTGGGAAGATCCCCTGGAGAAGAGGAAGGCTACCCACTCCAGTATTCTGACCTGGGGAACTCCGTGGTCTGTATAGTCCACGGGGTTGCCAAGAATCAGACACGACTGAGTGGCTTTCACTTCACTTTCCTTCTTTTCCTCTAGAGCCACCTGGAAAGCCTAGAAAAGCACACAGGGAATCCTATTCAAAGTTTGAGCTCGCTTTCATCCAGTGGAAAGAACTTCCATGAAATTATTTCTTTATTTTCTTGGATTCAGAATGTCCTCCTGGCCAGCTGCCCCTCCCGTCCAGAGCCCAGTCGAGCTCCCCTCCTCATGAACATTCTCCTCATAGCTCTGGCCATCGGGCTCCCTCTTTCCCTATCGCCTGCGCTTCTCCAGTGGCATGAACAGGGGCTGAACAAGGGCATCAACAGGGGTTGACTCCTGCTAATCTCTTTTGTGGCTTTGTTGCATTTCCCCAGCAAGGTGCGTATGTCTCAGAAGTAGAAACTAATAGAGTGCATGCTCCATGGACTTTAGGAGAGTGATCGAAACTTGTTGAGGCTTCAGACTTTCTTCTCTGCCTAGACTGAAGTTTCTGTGCTCTCTCCCCTCCCACCCCCATTCCTTTTCACCAAGTCATGCTCAATTCCTGGACCCCAGACACCTGTGGGGTCCTGCCCTGGACCTCTGTGAACATCTCAGGATGCTTGAGCCTCACCAGTGAGGAGCCCTACCAGGTAGGAACAGTGCCACTGGCCAGGCTGGGCTTCTGTGAATGACTGGAATGGAAGAAGTTGCCACTGTTCTGGGTCCAGGTTTTGGTGGAATTTCTAGCTTCTTTGGACTGGAAGAGAAGTTCCCAGAGAGGTGGCCAGATAGATCGTAATAAGTTAAGTCCCAGTCGAGCCTGACAGCAGAGACAGAGTGTGGTCTATGCTGGGAAGCTGGGGAATGACAGCCTCGTCTTGCATTTCTTGTGGCTTTCCTTTAGGACTGGGAAGACTCCCCTGCACTTCCACATCATTTGTTTGAATCTTGTTTTTCAACTGTCTCCTGGAAAGAAGCTTATTGGAAACATTTCTGTTCCTCTCATCCCTGTTTTATTCTCTAACCCGCAGGGTTAGGGTTAGAGGGAAGATTAACATGGAGATACGTGGTAGGTGAGCAGAGAGAGGCTTCTGGACCATTAAAAGAAATGAAAGCCAAATGGGGAGCATATACGTCAGAAATAAGAGGCTTTCCTGGTGGCTAAGTGGTAAAGAATCTACCTGCCAACACGGGAGAAGCGGATTCAATCCCTGGGTTGGAAAGATCCCCTGGAGAAGGAAATGGCAACTCATTCCAGCATTCTTACCCAGGAAATCCCATAGGCCACTCCAGTATTCTTACTTGGGAAATCCCATAGGCAGAGGAGCCTGGTGGGCTACAGTTCATGGGGTCGCTAAGAGTCGGGCAAGACTGAGTGACTTCACTTTCACTTTTCATTTTCACGCATTGGAGAAGGAAATGGCAACCCGCTCCAGTGTCCTCGCCTGGAGAATCCCAGCGATGGGGGAACCTGGTGGGCTGCCGTCTATGGCGTCACAGGGAGTCGGACACGACTGAGGCAACTTAGCAGCAGCAGCAGCATCTACTAAGCAACATCAGCACAAGGCCAGGTACACATAGGCTAGGGACAACCAGTCATATTAGCAAGAATAAAACTGAAGTCTGGCCTAAGTCTCGCTTCTTTAAGGAGAGGCACTTTGGCCCAAATATCATGGTGATTATTCTATATATGGTAGATATTTCTGCAAGCTCATGCTGTCCTTTTTGACTATGGGAGGCCCTTACTTAGAACCCAAAGGGCAAGGAGAAGAGGCCCAGGAGCCCACTGAGGAGGTGGACAGTGGCATAACAGCAACCAGCCAGTTTAGGGCTTGGAGGGCAGAGATAAGTGACCCCCGACTTCTGCAAGCCCTCCTGAAAGGCCCCATTAGAGATCGAGCAGGGGTGCAAGGAGGAGAGTGTGCAGCGTCAAGGTGTGAACTTGAAGCAGCCTGGAGAATAAATAGGTTGAAGAAACTCTAAGAGAAAACAACCCTTTGGGGATCCAACAGAGGCATATCCAGGAGCAGTGGCCTTCCACAGAAAGTTACATAAAGGGGCTCCTAACCCTTCAGGAGATGAAAAAAAAAAAAAAACAATCTCCAGTGCAATACCAGAGCGCCTTGGGTGGTATTCACAGCACCTCCAGAGGTGGGGAAAGGAGCACGGTTCCTCACTCACCCTCTAACTAGTTCTCCTTTGCTTTTTCCTGTGCAGACAAAAGTGGTAGGACTAATGAGCCCTCGGAATGGGAGAAAAATGGAACTTCCATCAGCAGTGCTTTCAGCTAGTTGGGTGAGGATTAGGTAAGATATCTTAGAGAACAAGAAAGATATGGGCCACTTTCATTTTTTTCAGGTATATTTAAAAAAAGGGAGAAATGTCAAAACAGAATCACAAGAATTGTGATTTTTTTAAAAAAAAACTTTCATTTAATAAATTGGTATAATTTAGCACCAAAGGCACTGAGTTATTCACAAGATAATTATAGGGCTTTTAAAATATATGAATTTATAAAGTATGACTGGCAGTCTGAGTTAGATAATGGGACAATGTGTTTCAGTTGTATGATGAACATCATCGTCTTCCAGTGTTGCTGCGGAGTAGCTCTGAGACTGTATGTGTAACCTCCTTTGGAGATGAATCAAAATTTTAAATCTGAAGCCTTTGGTTGACTTGGGATAAATAGTATCCCCACACAGTACTTGCCTCCCCAGTAGCCCTTGGATTAGCAGAAATAAGGAGTTTACATGGGAGTTTACAAGTGCAGCATTTTATAAAGACTTAGAAGACTTAGATAATATTTAATAAAGATCCCTTTGTTGAATTAGGGAGATTTTAAAGAAGGGATTATTATAGCTTTTGGGACAGTATTTGTGGGGAACCTTTTACCTCTAAGGGCCTAAATGTCTTGAAAGCATTGCTAGTGAGATTTAGTTAGACACATATATTCATGAAAAATCTAAAAAGATGGAGATAAAATTGCAAAATGGTGAAAGGAGAATTGTCCCTTCTCACCAATGTGTGTGTGTGTCACAAATGTTGTGACCCATTTCCAAGGTTTGGGCCTCACTTGTCCCTTATTCCTGCTGTGTCCAGTTCTGTGGGGTGCCAGCTAGTTCCCACAGGTGCAGCTGACCATGCTGACCTCAGATCCACTCTGTATGGTCTCACTTTCTGCCTTCAGGCCTCTGAGTAATGTTGTGGGTGGGGCCACACGGTAATGTGCTTAGCACACACATGGGTGACCGCAGACGTCCATGGGGAGAATCTTTGCCCAGTGGTCTGGGTGGCAGTGGAGAGCTGCTGACACCCTACTTCCCCCTTTTGGTTGTTGCTGAGACACCTTTCAGACAGTGACTCTCTGGTCTCCTTGGACAGTACAAGCTGAAGACTGGAGGCATGGCCACCTCCAGACACAGCTCTGTCTTAGTTCTTTTTTCTTCCTGCATCAATTCCGTCCTCCCTCACTTCCCCGCCTTTGATTGCATTCCCCAGAGAGCTTGCACTCAGGTCTCTGTTTTACGCTCTGCTCTCTGCGACCCCTAAATCCTTTTGTACAGGAGCTAGTGGTGCACTTGATCTTTTTACTATTTTTTTGCACTTGATTTTCGGAATCTCAGTGCAAGAACTGACACGGGAATTTGTCACAAGCCATCTATTGAAATTTCTTTTCTTTTTAATTTCTGATTATGTCATTTAACAGTGTTATCTCTCCTTCCTAGCCTTGAGTAACTTATAAATTTGATCATAAAATTTATTGGCTTTTCACAAAAAGCCATCAATAGTCAACCTCTGTAACCTCATCCCAGGCTTCATTCTTGACAATTACCCTCCTGCAGCTTCACCTCCTACAAGTGCGCAGACGGCCAGGCTCTTCCCTCTCAAGCTCTTGTACGTGTTCTTTTTTCTGTGCGGAATACTCGTCCCTCAGATTTTTCGTGTGGATAGTGCCCTATGATGCTTTGTTGTTGTTTTTTTAGCCGCTAAGTTGTGTCTGACTCTTTGAGACCCCATGGACTGTAGCCCACCATGATCCTCTGTCCATGGGATTCTCCAGGCAAGAATATGGGATTCGGTTGGCATTTGCTTTTCCAGGGTATCTTCCTGACCTAGGGATCAAACCCATGTCTTCCACATTAGAGGAGGATTCTTTACCACCGAGCCTCCAGGGAAGCCCCTATCATGCTTTAGGGCTCAGCTCAACTCTCACGCCTCAAAGGGGACCTCCATGACCACTGTGCTTACGCCAGATGGCACTCACCCACTCCATGGGTACCACGGATCCATTCATTTGTTTGCCTTTTTATTGTCCATTGCCCTAATTAGAATGAAATCTCCAGGAAGGCTGGGATGAATTCTCCAGGAAGGCTGTTTTCTTTGCTGTTGTCTCTAGCACCGGTCCAAGTTCTGACACCCGACAGGGGCTCAATCAGTTTTTGATACATCCTTTCCACTTCTGCACTGGATCCCATCCCCTCTCACCTTCTCAAGGGCATTGTGCCACTAACACTCCTTCTTCTCGCTATCATCATCATCCCTTATTAGGATCATTCCCATCGACAGACAAACACACTGTAATTTCTCTTACTTAAAAAAAAAGCAAAACCAATAACTGCTCTTAACCCACATCCTTTTTCAGTTGACACACTACATATTTCATACGTTGTATTTGCTGTCTGTCTCCTGCATTAGATGAGAATCTCCACAAGGGAGAGGTTTGTGTCTGTCTGCGGCTGCATCTCTAATGCCTGGAAAACAGTGCTCACTCACTAAAAATGTGGTCAGTGTATGCATCATTTTGCAGAATGAATGAATTTATGAAACAAAAGAGACTTTCTTAATCAATAGAGAAAAAAATCAGTCTATATCTGGAGCAATGTCTAGATAGCTTAAAAGATAACATTCAACTAATAAGCAATATACATAAGAAAGATTTGCAGGGGTATGTAGTAGCTATCTAATTGTGTCAGTGATGTGGGGAAGAATTTTATTCCACTCTGAGGTACTGCCTTCTAATGTGGAAAGCTCAACAAGGCAGTTTAATGGAGAAAGGAAAAACTAGTGACAGGCTTCTGAGCATTAAGATAACAGCCAGCCTTGTCTTAGAGACGAAAAACTGAGGCTCAAAGGTAGTAATTTTTCTCAATCTCTGTGTTCTCCCCTTTAATGGCCTAGGACATAATTATCTATAAAACATATCCAGATAACCAACTCACAGTAAAAGGGAAGTTGTTGTCCTTAGAAATTTAACACCACCAATTTCTTTTTAAGGCTGAGTGCCGAAGAATTAATGCTTTTGAACTGTGGTGCTGGAAAAGACTCTTGAGAGTCTCTTGGACAGCAAAAAGATCAAACCAGTCAATCTTAAAGGAAATCAACTGTGAATATTCATTGGAAGGACTGATGCTGAAGCTGAAGCTCCAATACTTTGGCTACCAGATACCAAGAGGCAACTCGTTGGAAAAGACCCTGATGCTGGCAAAAATTGAAGGTAAAAGAAGAAGGGGCGACAGAGGACAAGATGATTGGATGGCATCACCGACTCAACGGACATAGTTTGAGCAAACTCTGGGAGACAGTGAAGGACAGGGAAGCCTGACCTGCTACGGTCCATGGGGTCCCAAAGAGTCGGACACAACTGAGTGAACAATTGCTTTCCGCAAACTTGACATGCAATAATAGAGCCGCCCAGGAGGTGGTGACTCGCCTTTCTCTCCAGGAGGTCTCCACAGTAGCAGGCCACTGAAGGGCGCAGAGCTACTGGGGCCTGGCTGCGTCAGCCAGGCAGGGCCTTCAGGGAGGAGAGCCCCCAAACAAGGCTCTGCCTCAGAATGCTCCATTCTTGTTGGCTAAACCCCCATAAGTAAAATAATTGCTACTGAAAAAGATACAGTTTTAAAGCTTCAGATGCAAAAGAACTACAGATCCGGGATGGTTGGCAGGTTCACAGTCGGGATATTTATCTCAAATTCAGGGAGTTTGAAAATCTAGGACAGCTCCTTGGCAAGCCAGTACTGACGGTCCTTTTGTTTGACTTTTCTGAGGCAACAGCCTCTGAGAGCCAACCAGATTTTCTCCATGAGAGAGACTCAACCTGGCCAGCAATCTACCACAGGAATTATGAACCTGAGATTTGGGGTCCACCTGGGGTCACTCTGAGTCGTATACAACTGAGTGACTAACACACAACCCCTATAAAGGGGCGCTAGTGGTAAGGAACCTGCCTACCAATGCAGGAGACCCGGGTTCCATCCCTGGGTTGGGAAGACCTCCTGGAGGAGGAAATGGCCACCCACTCCAGTATTCTTGCCTGGAAAATCCTATGGACAGAGGATCCTGGTGGGCTACAGTCCATGGGGTCACAAAGAGAGACAACCGAAGTGACTCAGCACGCACACACACAAGCACACACACACACAAGCACACACAACCCCTGCAACTGGGTGTGGGATTGTGTGTGAGGGTTGGAGGTGGGGGGGGGGGGGTGTGTTGACAGATACTTACAGTTTCTAGAAAAGAAAGCGCATTGTTTTCATCAGTCTTTCACAGAGCTCCATGATTCAGAAAGAGGAACTACTCTGAAAATCTTCCAGCCTTTCTCCCCAGAGGCCTCGTGGACTCTTTACCCCACTCTGTCCCCTGAGATACTCCAGTTCTCCAGTTGTCATTAAGAGGGGTATCAGGGATTGGCAAAGAGACAGAAACATCAGTTATTTAAACAGAGAGGGTCATCTAATGATTGGAACTAAGTGTAAAGTTGTTATCTAGGTAACAGAAAAGGCAAAAAGAGTGCCCTAAGGTATCACAGGGTCAGCAACTGCAGGAGCAGCCCCCACCCCTAGGACCAGGTATGGGGAGAGGTGGGAACTGTTAAAACTTAGAAACCTGAAATCAGATGTTGAGGATGAGGTTCTGCTCAGCTGAGCTGGAATCTCTGAGCTACAGAGGGGTCCAGGTGGTTTGGGAGGGGAGAGTGGGGGAGGTAGGGTGTGGGAACCCGGTGTCTCCTGGGAGGGGGGAGTGTGATGAGGCTGTAAGTGTTGGGGAAATGGCGAACTGCATACACTCCTGCATAAAAACTGCGTACAAATTTTGCTACAAGATATGCCTTACTGCCAGGGTGAAGAGGGGAGACTAGGCTAACATGGATAGGAACAGGAAACCCACGCAGGAAGGAACAAGCCCCTCCTTACTCCTCCAGCCATGCTGTCTCCCTCTAGGGTCTCCCATTGGAAGACTGAATCTGGAGCCAGTTGGCAAAGGTGAAATCTAATTTGCAGAGTCCCAGCACGGAGGAGCCTGGTGGGCTGCAGTCCATGGGGTTGCAATGAGTCAGGCAAGTCTGAGCAACTTCACTTTCAATTTTCACTTTCATGCCTCGGAGAAGGAAATGGCAACCCATTCCAGTGTTCTTGCCTGGAGAATCCCAGGGACAGGGGAGCCTGGTGGGCTGCTGTTTATGGGGTTGCACAGAGTCGGACACGACTGAGGTGACTTAGCAGCAGCAGCAGCAGCAGCAGCTCTAGATCACAAGGCTGAGTACAGAAAGCTAGGTTTGAAGCCCAAGCTGACATAGCTTCCTCCCCTTGACCTTCCCTCTGCTCTGCAATCAAAGCCGTAGTCAGCCCATCACTTGTCCTTTAGATTTTCTGTACCTGTGCACAGGGTCCCCTAAGCTTCGAGGGACACATGTTACGCTCTCTCAGTGGACAAGTTGATTCCTATTTTTCTAGGCTTGTGACAAGGGCCCTATACTCCCTTCTCCCCACTAGGGATGGGACTAGACTCACAATACAGCAACAACTTTGCCCAGAAACCCTCTTTTTTCATTTCCAAGCTCCTGGCTGTTTTGTCACTATGAAAGACGGGTATGAGAGTAAACTGGTTTTCTCTGGCTTCCTTTCTTCCAAAGCCTGAACCATGGTCTGAACCTCTCCTTGGAATGTGAGCTCTACTGCCTTCAAAATTTCTAACATCTTATTATATATGTACTCAGAAAAATGAATACAGCAACTGGGTTGCCTTATTATTTTCAAATCATCAATATTCTTAAAGTTTTCAAGCCTGAAGAGAGTGGACCTTTTAGGTCCAGTGGGGACTATTCAGGTAGAGAAGAGATGCTATGAAACTTGCCTCAGGGTCTCGGAATTGTGTGTCAGCTTAAGCCACTAACCTGTTTCTAATCCCTGGTAGGAGGATTGACAACTCTGGGATTGCTTCAGAGGACTATCACCTACCTCACTGCTTACTGTGAGGATTAAATGAGATCACATGTGCAAAAGTATTCTGTAAACTAGAAGGCACAGTGTGCAGAGGTGAGCTGGACTGTCGTGAGTATGGAAGCTTTAGTTCAGTTCAGTCACTCAGTCGTGTCTGACTCTTTGTGACCCAATGAATCGCAGCATGCCAGGCCTCCCTGTCCCTCACCAACTCCCGGAGTTCACTCAGACTCACATCCATCGAGTTGGTGATGCCATCCAGCCATCTCATCCTCCATCGTCCCCTTCTCCTCCTGCCGCCAATCCCTGCCAGCATCACAGTCTTTTCCAATAAATCAACTCTTTGCATGAGGTGGCCAAAGTACTGGAGCTTCAGCTTCAGCATCATTCCTTCCAAAGAAATCCCAGGACTGATCTCCTCCAGAATGGGCTGGTTGGATCTCCTTGCAGTCCAAGGGACTCTCAAGAGTCTTCTCCAACACCGCAGTTCAAAAGCATCAATTCTTTGGCGCTCAGCCTTCTTCACAGTCCAACTCTCACATCCATACATGACTACTGGAAAAACCATAGCCTTGACTATCCGGACCTTAGCCGGCAAAGTAATGTCTCTGCTTTTGAATATACTATCTAGGTTGGTCATAACTTTTCTTCCAAGGAGTAAGCGTCTTTTAATTTCATGGCTGCAGTCACCATCTGCAGTGATTTTGGAGCCCCCCAAAAATAAAGTCTGACACTGTTTCTACTGTTTCCCCATCTATTTCCCATGAAGTGATGGGACCAGATGCCATGATCTTCGTTTTATGAATGTTGAGCTTTAAGCCAACTTTTTCACTCTCCTCTTTCACTTTCATCAAGAGGATTTTTAGCTCCTCTTCACTTTCTGCCATAAGGCTGGTGTCATCTGCATATCTGAGGTTATTGATATTTCTCCCGGCAATCTTGATTCCAGCTTGTGTTTCTTCTAGTCCAGCGTTTCTCATGATGTACTCTGCATAGAAGTTAAATAAGCAGGGTGACAATATACATCCTTGACGTACTCCTTTTCCTATTTGGAACCAGTCTGTTGTTCCATGCCCAATTCTAACTGTTGCTTCCTGACCTGCATACAGATTTCTCAAAAGGCAGGTCAGGTGGTCTGGTATTCCCATCTCTTTCAGAATTTTCCACAGTAAGGGGGCCTTGATTATCTAGAATTTCTAAAGATGCTTCAAAGCAGGCACTTGTAGTTCAAAGAGGAAACTTTGCTTTTCAAAACTAGATCCAGAGCAAACAAAGAGATTGTTTGGCAAATGTATTTGAGAAAAAAAAAATACCCCTAGAGTATTAGCAACACTGAGTGATTACAGTAAAGCTGATAAGTATGGCCCCACCCATATGTTCCTGGCCCGCCCCAGGGTCATCTACAATGTGGTCCTCACTTACAGCAGCTTTCTGTTGCTTGTTGCCTGGAGGTATGCCCTGGCGCCTGAAGCATGCTTAGCCCTGAGGTCTACAGGGACCAAATGCCCCAGGAGCAACCTTTACTCTTGGGGTCTGTGTACCTAGGTCCACGGGGGAGCCCAGTAGGATAGAGCCCCCATCCCCCCAACCAGTGGTGAGCGGCTCACCAACTCCCTTTGTTGACTTCTTTCCTTTCTTGTCTCACTTTCCCTACTCTCTCAAAGAACTTTCTGGAATCACCACCCCCATCAACTACTTGCAACTTGAATCTTTGCCTCAGAGTCTGCTCTTGGGAAGAACTCAAGTCATGGCAGAGAAGTCTGGAGGGCTTGCCTTTGGCAGGCAAATTTAACGTATATTAGCTGAAAATTTCTCTGTCAATACAGTTGTTGGGTGCTAAGCAAAATGGCTAAGTAGCAATAATAACTTCCATTTGTTGATAGTTTTTTTCATGCCAAGCATGATCCTAAGCTCCTTTCACATACCTCATTCATGTCACTTTGAAGGTCACTATGAAGTGAAGTTGCTCAGTCGTGTCTGACTCTTTGCGACCCCATGGACTGTAGCCCACCAGGCTCCTCCGTCCAAGGGATTCTCCAGGCAAGAATACTGGAGTGGGTTGCCATTTCCTTTTCCAGGGGATCTTCCCGACCCAGGGATTGAACCCAGGTGTCTCACATTGCAGGCAAATGCTTTAACCTCTGAGCTACCAGGGAAGCCCCAACCTCATTCACAGTGACCTTCAAAGTGGGTGCTCTTCTTATTAGATGGGGAAACTGAAGTGCAGTGGCTTGCCAAAGTCATGTAACTTGTAAGTGAAAGAGCTGGGATTCTGACTCTGGGAATTTGATTCTAGAGCCCATACTTTTATCTACTCAGCATAGTTTCCAAACTGTTGGCCACTGAATAAGCAAAGAGCCAAAGAGCCTGGCTCCATTCCTCATGTGTTTTAAAAGGCCTAACTCAAGGGTTGCTGAAAGACAGAGGGTATAGTAAGATGAGTGTAGGTTTGAGAATTCAAAACCACATTCTACCTCCACTTATCAGCATCGTGGCCTTGAACAAATCACTTCTCCTCTGACCCTCAGTTTGGAAGGGGGAGCCTGGTGGGCTGCCATCTATGGGGTCGCACAGAGTCGCACACTACTGAAGTGACTTAGCAGCAGCAGCAGCAGCAGCAGCAGCATGGGGTGGCAGAGGTTAGTGAAAAATAATGCCTGACTCATGGGACTATAGTCAGCATCAAATGAGATGATGCTTGTGGAGCACTGGAACTCCAAGCATGATGGACAATTTTGGATGCTATGACATCAGTAACAGGCTCTCAGCTCCCTCCTCTGCAGATCACTATCCCTTTTAGCCCAGCTCCCAGGGCCCAGGACTCTCACCTGCTGCTTCCTTAAAGGAGTTAGGATGTAGGTGACAGAGGATAGGACTTTGGAATCTGACAGGCAGGGATTTGAGTGTCATAGTCTTTGCTGTCTCTATCTTAAAAAAAAACAAAAACACCTCTGGACAGTTATTGAATGTCTCCATGCAGTCCTCTATTTTCTCATCTATACAATAGGGATAATAAAACAGGACTGTAGAAAAGGTTAAATAAGGCAGTGCATACAAGTACTTAGCACAGTCCAGCACATCCTAGTGCTCCAAACATTGTTCAGTTCAGTCGCTCAGTCGTGTTCGACTCTTTGCGACCCCGTGAACCACAGCACGCCAGGCCTCCCTGTCTATCACCAACTCCTGGAGTTTACCCAGACTCATGTCCATTGAGTCGGTGATGCCATCTAACCCTCTCATCCTCTGTCGTCCCCTTCTCCTCCTGCCTTCAATCTTTCCCAACATCAGGGTCTTTCAAATGAGTCAGCTCTTCACATCAGGTGGCCAAAATATTGGAGTTTCAGCTTCAACATCAGTCCTTCCAATGAACACTTCCAGATATTCAAGCTGGTTTTAGAAAAGGCAGAGGAACTAGAGATCAAACTGCCAACATTCGCTGGATCATCGAAAAAGCAAGAGAGTTCCAGAAAAACATCTATTTCTGCTTTATTCACTATGCCAAGTCCTTTGAGTGTGTGGATCACAATAAACTGTGGAAAATTCTGAAAGAGATGGGAATGCCAGACCACCTGACCTGCCTCTTGAGAAACCCGTATGTAGGTCAAGAAGCAACAGTTAGAACTGGACATGGAACAGCAGACTGGTTCCAAATAGGAAAAGGAGTACGTCAAGGCTATATCTTGTCACCCTGCTTATTTAACTTCTATGCAGAGTACATCATGAGAAATGCTGGACTGGATGAAGCACAAGCTGGAATCAAGACTGCTGGGAGAAATATCAATAACCTCAGATATGCAGATGACACCACCCTTATGGCAGAAAGTGAAGAAGAACTAAAGAGCCTTTTGATGAAAGTGAAAGAGGAGAGTGAAAAAGTTGGCTTAAAGCTCAACATTCAGAAAACGAGGATCATGGCATCTGGTCCCATCACTTCATGGGAAATAGATGGGGAAACAGTGGAAACAGTGGCTGACTTTATTTTTGGGGACTCCTAAATCACTGCAGATGGTGATTGCAGCCATGAAATTAAAAGACGCTTACTCCTTGGAAGGAAAGTTATGACCAACCTAGACTGCGTATTAAAAAGCAGAGACATTACTTTGCCGACTAAGGTCCATCTAGTCAAGGCTATGGTTTTTCCTGTGGTCATGTATGGATGTGAGAGTTGGACTGTGAAGAAAGCTGAGCACTGAAGAATTGATGCTTTTGAACTGTGGTGTTGGAGAAGATTCTTGAGAGTCCCTTGGACTGCAAGGAGATCCAGCCAGTCCATCCTAAAGGAGACCAGTCCTGGGTGTTCATTGGAAGGACTGATGTTGAAGCTGAAACTCCAATAGGTACTGTTCTTAATATTACTGTTATTACTGTTGATTTTATGAGAGAAAAATAGGGACAGAATGTAAAGACAGGCAAAGTCTGACTGATTTTACATAATATATAAGAAGAGAATTATTAGCAGTTTCCATCTACTTAAGAGAAAGTGAGAACGCCTCAATCTGTCATTGCATTCCTGTTTAACATTCAAATTCTGTACATCTTGCTGGAGAAAAGGATAAAGTTCTCAAGAAAAAAATAGTTTTGAAAGCAACAATTTACATCAAATGATAATGAAACAAATGATACACAAAAGATGAAATCCGTGACAGTGAATACACTTGCATTCCTCATAAGTAAACAGAAGCTTTTCTTTCTGAATCTTGCTCCCTCCCGACTCCCCAAATCAAACCAAGTGTGTGTGTATGCTTGTAGAGGGAGGGGACCAGCTGGGGGAGTGCAGGGCTAGAAAGACCTCCCTCCGAAGCCAGGCATGGACTCTGAAAGGAGCAGGTCAGGGCAGAAGTGTGGGCAAGGAGGGCAAGAAGACTGGAGACACAGGCAGTAAATGGTGAAAAAGAAAGCTGGCGAGGGCCTCCTACCTTGTGGCTGGCACCGGAGGGATTGCTTCCCTCCTCCCGGGCACCAGGCCTCATTGGAGCGGACCTGCTGGGTCTCCCCACCCTGTGCTTAGGGGGGCAGAAGTGCCTATTGGAGACTCAGCACTTGTTAACTTGTCACCGCATCAAAGAAGAGAGAGAGATCTGACATTTCCCCAGTCCCCAAAAGTGAAATAAGAAAGGGTTCTTTACTTTCAGGGCCGTATCCTGAATGACAGAGGTCATTTTTTGCAACTGATCTGTGTGGGCGCAGGCTTCTAATTGTTTCCTGAATTACCTGCTATCTATTAGCCATCTGGCCGCTTGCCAGAGTATGCTAACGTCTCCAGAGTTCCTGGCCTGGAGTTTTGAGGAGCAGATTTCTTGTTTTGTCTTTGGGAATGTAGGACTTGGAGTGCAGGCCCCGTGAGTCCCGCTGGCAGAAACTCTGTCCTCCTCTCCTCTGCCCTTAGCTGTGCTGAGGGCAATGCCCAGGCACAGTGCACAGCTCCCAGCTGTGCCTGAGAGAATGCCCAGGAACCTAGTGCACAGCCATGCCGATGCTCATGTGGAACAGCGTCTCCTCTTTCTCCTGGACCCTGGACTCCACACCTGTAGGAGATTTGGCTTTATCAGAATGTCCTGGAAACCCTTCTTAGCAAAAGGTTTTTTGGAGTTGATGTCATTTGCTTAGAGAAAAAGGAAACTCTTCAAATAATCTTTTGTTTGGGGAGAAGAGAGTAAGAAGGGTGTGAGAATTCAATAGGCCTGTTCTTCCGTTGAGTAAGGGCAGAGCTTGGCCATCACCCAGGGGGGCTGAGTATGCTCAACATCAGTTACTGCCATGACCTTAAAAACACACAGTGAAACGTCATCATGTGGGAAGGGTGCACAAACATATGGCATCATTCATCTTCTTGTTATAAAGGCAGCATGTGTTCATTATTTTAAAATTTAGAAACTCTGGAAAAGCAAAAAGAAAAAAACATTCAGAATTTCATTTCTCTAAGATAATTATTGTTAATCTTTTGGTGTATTTTCTACCTTTCTTTTTCTCTTCTATTTTATACCTGTTTATGAAAAAAAAAGTGTCTTTTGATTAAAAAATACAAAGACATTTTGTGAATACAGAACACTTTGTCTTGTTCTGTGCCCCGACCCCTCTGCCCCAGCTCTCCTCCCCATCATTCCTTCCCAGGTGTCTTTGCTTGGTCCTCCCTTAGGCTCTGAACTCCTTCTGGGTCATGACCCTCCTATTGAAGTCTAACCAGCTTTCTTGATGGTATCATCCAGACCCATGTTATTTGGGACAATCTTATGCCATGGACTGCTAGCCCCCACCTATACTCCAGATTAGAAATCAGCAAACTTTTTCTGTGAAGGATCAGATGGTAAATAATTTAGGCTGTGCAGGCCATATACAGCTCTGTTGCAACTACTCAACTCTGCTGTTGTAGCATGAAATCAGCCAGAGACAAATATGTAAATGGATGAGCAAGGTCATGTGCCAATAAAACTTTATTTATGGATGCTAAAAAAAATACAGTGGTACCATCCAATCTTTTGGAAGTGTCTGAAGGATATATCCTTTAGCACCAGAGTTTATGATTAGCTCTATGGTAATCCTCAGAGAACTTCTTTTATGGGGCTAAGATAGAACAGAGCTCACATACCAGCAGGACTGGTTCCAAAGGACTAAAATCCAGGACCTTTGGTTTTAAGCATTTATTTTCATTTATGTGCATATGGAGAAAGAGGACCAGGTGGAACTGCCTAGAAGTAGAGAAAGTGTACCTGTCAATTTACTTGATCAAAAACCAAGCAGGCAAGTATTGGACCAGCTCTCCAACGGTAAACATTTAGAAAACTAGACAAAATGTATGAAACCACTGTTTTCACAAATTTCAGACATTTGCTGAGAGAATGGAAGCAAAATGAGGTGATCCCTAGATTACTTCTGCATTTTGCCTAGAAGCACATTCCAGACCACAGTGCAGGGATGGAAAACAAATAGGACGTGGGAATTGAATCTTACTGAGTGGAGGAGACAAAGACCAGGGGAGGCTGAGTCAGCTGGAATTTGCCAGACAGAGAACCAGGAAGAAGAGCACCGCTCAGAGGAAGAACTGCAGAAGGCTTTGCCGGAGTTCTTAAAAGGATTTGGCTGAATCCTAGAACACAGGCATAGTTTTCATGATTTGGGGAAAAAAGCAACTATGGGGGAAAGAACAAGTACTGGGGAGCTGAAGACTGAACGCCTCCAGAAACTTGTACGTGATTGGAGTTGCTGAGCTCTAATCAGCTAGAATAAAGAGGCCACACTGAACATCTGGAATATTCAGTCAAGACCTTAGAAAAGCAAGACGTTGGGAATGAGACCCAAATAGCCCTGCACTAAAGGTCACTCAAGATCAGCCCCAACAAAGCTTGCAAACTCATAATGATCTGTAAAAGACTTTGACCACCAGAACAAAATTCAAAACTCTTTGAAGGAAGAAAAAGAAATCGGTCCCTCAACAGTGTAACATTTACAATGTCCCACATGTCTTAAAACAGTTACTTGACATACAAAAAAGAGACAGAGAAGTCAAAAAATGAGAGATATGAGGCAATTAGCAGTTGAGACCCTTTTAAAGCATTATAAGTATGCTAAAGGATTTGAAGGAAAACATAACCAAGAGAGAAATAGAAACTATAAAAAGAAACCAAATGGAACTTTTAGAAGTAAAAAATGCAACATTTAAAATGAAAAATTAGATACCACAAAGGAAAAATATTAGTGAAATTAAAAACACAGTAATAGAAACTATTAAAACTGAAGCACACCAAGGAAAAAGAATGAACAAAAATGAACGAAGTTTCAATGACCTATGGAAAAACATCACAAAGTCTGACTTACATACGTTGGTAGTAACAAAACAAGGGGAGGGACTTCTCTGATGATCCAGCGGTTAAGAATCCACCTGCTAATGCAGGGGACGCAGGTTTTGAGCCCTTATTCAGGAAGAGCTCAAGTGCCTCGGGGCTGCTAAGCCTGACGTCACAACTACTGAACCCACGCTCTAGAGCCCGTGAGTTGCAACTACTGAGGCTCGCGCACCATAGAGAGGCCGCCACAGGGAGAAGCGCACACACCACAGCCAGGGAAATCCCTCAAGCAGCAACAAAGACCGCACACAGCCAAAAGTAAAATAGCTACCACCACTACTACTACTACTAAGTCACTTCAGTCGTGCCCGACTCTGTGCGACCCCATAAACGGCAGCCCACCAGGCTCTGCCGTCCCTGGGATTCTCCAGGCAAGAACACTGGAGTGGGTTGCCATTTCCTTCTCCGATGCATGAAAGTGAAAAGTGAAAGTGAAGTCACTCAGTTGTGTCCAAAAAACAAGGAGAGAAGTGGAAAATATTTTTGAAAAAATAATGGGTGAAAAAAAATTTTAATTTTGACTCACAGATTCCAGAAATTCAACCCACGCAGGATATACATAACTGCACAGGGACACAGAAGGACCTTATGGGGTGATAAAGTGTTTTGCACCTTGACAGCAATGGTAATGGTGGCAGTTGTGGAAGTATGTGTGTTTGGATTTTAGAAGTTGTGAATTCATGTAACACATTCAATCCCAATCCAGCATATCTCATAAATGTATCTCCATGGTACAAACACTTCTCCATGGTGAGAAGCCTGGCTCCCAACAACATTGACATGTATGTTCATTTGCCCATTGTTTCAGAATTTTGCTGTACTACTAGAAGATATAATACTATAGAAAATAAACTGAGAAAAAGTAAAAAATTTTGTTTTCACTAGATTGAGTGTATATAATCAAAATATTGTGCTCAAAAATTCTTTGGATTAATTTCCCCCCCTCACTTCAGTAAGATTATGTTATACTTTTAAAATATATTTGTATACCTGTCAGGGTCCAGTCAGGAGGTAGAAACCACAAAAGTTATTTTAACAGACAGAATTTAATATAAATATTTGTTAATTAGGTATTAATAAGTAGGTACCTAAACAGATTTAAAAAGAACTTTAAGGCAGCAGTTCCCAAACTTTTTGGTTTCAGGAGTTTTAAAAATACTTTTACGAACTCACTGAGGACCCCAAGGAGCTCATATGTTGGCTAAAGCCTGTGGTATTTATCGCCAGTAAGCTCAGTTGGTAAAGAATCCCACTTCAGTATTCTGGCCTGGAGAATTCCACGGGCTGTATAGTCCATGGGGTCTCAAAGAGTTGGACACTACTGAGCAACTTTCACATTCAACATATACATTTATCACCAATGTTAGAAAATAAAACTGAGAACTTTTCTACAACATTTATTTTTTAAAAAATTTAAAAATAACAGGCAAGGTAAGTGGAGAAAATGTGTAGTGAAAAGATGGATATAGGGTATAAACTTCCAGTTGTAAGATGAGTATGTTCTGGAGATCTAATGTATAGCATAGTGACTTCAGTTAACAATGATGTTTTCTATACTTGAAAGCTGCTAAGAAAGTAGATCTTAAAAGTTTTCATACCATACACACACACACACACAAACACACACACACAATGGTGAGTATGTGAGGTGATGATGTGTTAATTAACCTTATTGTGGTAATCATTTTGCATGATATATGTATATCAAATCATTGCATTCTACCCCTTAAACTTCCAATGTATGTCAATTATATCTCAATAAAGCTGAAAATAAAAACATCTGGCTCAGCTGGTAAAGAATCTGCCTACAATGCAGGAGACCTGGGTTTGATCCCTGGGTTGGGAAGATCCTCTGGAGAAGAGGACAGCTACCCATTCCTTGGAAGAAAATCTATGACCAACCTAGACAGCATATTAAAAAGTAGAGACATCGCTTTGCCAACAAAAGTCCATCTAGTCAAAGCTGTGGTTTTTTGAGTAGTCATGTATGGATGTAAGAGTTGGACTATAAAGAAAGTTGAGCACTGAAGAACTGATGGTTTTGACATATGGTGTTGGAGAAGATTCTTGAGAGTCCCTTGGACTGCAAGGAGATCCAACCAGTCCATCCTAAAGGAAATAGGTCCTGAATATTCTTTGGAAGGACTGATGCTGAAGCTGAAACTCCCAATATTTTGGCCACCTGTTGCAAAAACTGACTCACTGGAAAAGACCCTGATGCTGGGAAAGATTGAAGGCAGGAGGAGAAGGGGATGACAGAGGATGAGATGGTTGGATGGTATCACCAACTCAATGGACATGAGTTTGAGTAGGCTCTGGGAGTTGGTAACAGACAGGGAAGCCTGGTGTGCTGCAGTCCATGGGGTTGCAAAGAGTTGGACATGACTGAGGGACTTTCACTTTCATGTTAACAGAAATAACATATTTTTATGAAAAACAACTATATAAAAATTTAGTGGGGAGAGTGGCATTATTTAACCTTTTTGTAAACCTTTTTCATATCTGGCTTAATAGAAGTCAGCTGGATACTTGTATCTGTTTCTGCATTCAGTCTAAGATATGTTGTTTTGGTCAAAATATGTGAAGAAAATCCATATCTAGCTATATAGACATGTAGTTAGAAAAGGAAGGACATTTTAATAGACTTTTCAGATAATAATTGTTATGTTTTTGGATATTACAGCAAAAGTAGACAAATAGTAGTTTCTTAAAGATTGGTTGCAATGTATAATCTAAAACTATATCTAAAAAACATTTTGTTAACCTGTTATATTAAAACCCATTGGTCTGTCTTGCAGTTTGAAAGGATCTTTTCCTCATGCATGATTTAGTAATTGCATGCATCGGTCATTGGAAAATATCAGTTGACTTCATAATGCAGATATTTCAAATGTTGCCATATTTCATTATACATCATTCAAAAAAGTTCCTATTTGTTAATATCATCACAAATCTCATCAGAAAAGTTTTTAAAGTATTGGAAACTATCAAGCTCACAATGGCAGATGCATATATTCCAAATTTTTAAATTTAGTTTAGAAGCTCATATTTTGTCATTGGCAACAAAAACTGTCAGTTGTTTTCCTTGAAGTGACAGGCTTACTTTGTTCATTTTTGAGAAAAGTCTGCTTAATGTCCAAATCTGAGTAACCAGAGTTTGCCTGTTCATTGTTTCTGAAAGTAAAAATTGGTGTGCAATGAAAACTATGGCTAGTTCAGCTAACTGAAACAATTGTGCAAGCGCTATTCCTTGAGACAGTCATAATATCACATTTTACTCTATAGCACAAATGTTTCAGTTATCATAAGAATATTGAAGTTGTTGACTAAAAAGATGCACAGTGTGAGAGTTGTTAGTTAAGTTTTATTTGGGGCAAAGTGAGGCCTACAGCCAAGCAGACTGCACCTCATATAGTTCTAAGAGACTGCTCTAAAGAGGCAGTGGGAAAAGGTCAATAGATAAGATTTTGGTGAAGGGGGGAGTTCAGTGCAATCAACACTTTACAAAATGTTTTCTGCTAGTCATGGGGAGCTGATGTCACCATGAAGGGATTTAGTGCTTTTCTAGATATGAAGAGATGCAAGATCATGAAATGAGTTCCTGAAAATGTCTGTCTAAAGACTTGCTACGCCAGTTTGTTCTTGGCAAGTGCCAATTTGTAGTCAACAAAAGGATCTGAACATAAGAATCATGATTTAATAAAGTTACTCATTTTACTGCTTTGTCAAGGGTTATTCTTAAGTAGAACTGGATTTTTTTCCCCCTGAAAGTACATAATGGTAAAAAATACAATGACTGCTAGTGTGGCACTCCCTTTATTCATGTTAAAGGGTCAACAGTCTTATTCACTATGCCTTAGGCACCATCAGTGCAAATGTCAACACAGAAAAAGGAAAATAATGTCTTACGTTATTTTGAAAATATTTTCGACCTCATGGATCCCCTGAAAGGGCTCAGGGACCCTCCAGAGGGATCCACAAACCACACTCTGAGAACTGCTACCCTGAGTTCTCATAGTAGCAACAATAGAAAGCAGTTACCACCCCTACTGCTGAGAGAATAAAAGGAGGAAGTTGAATTTTTTTTAATGGCTTTACAATGTTGTGTTAGTTTCTGTTGTAAAATGGAGTGAGTCAACTATGTACATACGTATATCCCCTCCTTCTTGGACCTCGCTCCTACCCCTGCTTCCCCATCCCACTCCTCTACGTCATCACAGAGCACCAAGCTGAGCTTCCTGTGCTTTACATGGTAATGTCCATATGTCAATATTTTTGAAACTCAGAAACTTAGAAAGGAATTGTGGAATTGAAACTCAGAGCTCCTCTGAGGGAAAGGGGACACTTGGCTGGGATTGGCTTCTGTGACTTCCTTGAAGGGGCCCTTAGGATTGGAAACTTAAGAGCTTGAAAAGAGGGTGCCTGCTGGTTGGTGCTGGTTTCTCTAAAATGATGTAATGAGGCTAATTTTTTAAGTGTTGGAAAAACTGTAAGCTGCATTTCACTGCTGCTATGAGAAGGAACTCTGCTGCCAGGGTGAAGATGAGGCTGCAGTGAGACTCTCAGGAATTGCCACCAGAGAGGCAAACAAGTTCTCTCTTGGCTCTGCTAGGTGGAGCTCAACAGAGAGGCAGCAGGCAAAGTGGAAATGTGGTTTGCAGAACCTTTGCTCCAATTTCACAAAGCAGAGTACAAAAGGCTGGGCTTGGAACTTAGAGACACTAGCAGGCATATTTGGACTTATTTGCTCTTGTTAGCATTCAGTTCAGTTCAGTCACTTAGTTGTGTCCAACTCTTTGCAACCCTATGGACTGCAGCATTCCAGGCCTCCCTGTCCAACACCGATGCCCAGAGTTTACTCAAATTTGTGTTCGTTGAGTCGGTGATACCATCCAACCATCTCATCCTCTGTTGTCCCCTTCTCCTTCGACCTTCAATCTTTCCCAGCATCAGGGTCTTTTCCAATGAGTCAGTTCTTCACATTCAGTGGCTAAAGTATTGGAGTTTCAGCTTCAGCATCAGTCCTTCCAATGGATATTCAGGACCTATTTCCTTTAGGATTGCCTGGTTGGATCTCCTTGCACTCCAAGGGACTCTCAACAGTCTTTTCCAACATCACAGTTAAAAAGCATCAGTTCTTTGGTGCTCAGCTTTCTTTATAGTCCAACTCCCAAATCTGTACATGACGACCCGAAAAACCATAGCTTTGGCCAGACAGACATCTATTGGCAAAGTAATGTTCTCTGCATTTTAATATGCTGTCTAGGTTGGTCATAACTTTTCTTCCAAGGAGCAAGTGTCTTTTAATTTCATGGCTGAAGTCACCATCTGCAGTGATTTTTGAGTCCAAGAAAATAAAGTCTCTCACTGTTTTCATTGTTTCCCCAACTATTTGCCATGAAGTGTTGGGACCAGAGGCCATGATCTTAGTTTTCTGAACGTTGAGCTTTAAGCCAACTTTTTCACTCTCCTCTTTCACTTTCATCAAGAGGCTCCTTAGTTCTTCTTCACTTTCTGCCATAAGGGTGGTGTCATCTGCATATCTGAGGTTATTGATATTTCTCCCAGCAATCTTGATTCCAGCTTGTGCTTCATCCAGTCCAGTGTTTCTCATGATGTACTCTGCATAGAAGTGAAATAAGCAGGGTGACAATATACAGCCTTGAGGTATGCCTTTCCCAATTTGGAACCAGTCTGTTGTTCCATGTCCAGTTCTAACTGTTGCTTCTTGACCTGCATACAGATTTCTCAGGAGGCAGGCCAGGTGTTCTTGGGACTCCCATCTCTTTCAGAATTTTCCACAGTTTGTTGTGAGCCACACAGTCAAAGACTTTGGCATAGTCAATAAAGCAGAAGTAGATGTTTTTCTGAATTTCTCTTGCTTTTTCAATGATTCAACAGGTGTTGGCAATTTGATCTCTGATTCCTCTGTCTTTTCTAAATCCAGCTTGAACATCTGAAAGTTCTTGGTTCACATACTGTTGAAGCCTAGCTTGGAGAATTTTGGTGTTACTTTGCTAGCATGTGAGATGAGTGCAATTGTGTGGTAGTTTGAACATTCTTTGGCATTGCCTTTCTTTGGGATTGGAATGAAAACTGACCTTTTCCAGTCCTGTGGCCACTGCTGAGTTTTCCAAATTTGCTGGCATATTGAGTGAAGCACTTTCACAGCATCATCTTTTAGGATTTGAAATAGCTCCACTGGAGTTCCATCACCTCCACTAGCTTTGTTCGTAGTGTTGGTTCCTAAGGCCCACTTGACTTCACATTCCAGGCTGTCTGGCTCTAGGTGAGTGATCACACCATCATGATTGTCTGGATTGTGAAGATCTTTTTTTGTACAGTTCTTCTGTGTATTCTTGCCATCTCTTCTTAATATCTTCTGCTTCTGTTAGGTGCATACCATTTCTGTCCTTTATCGTGCCCATCTTTGCATGAAATGTTCCCTTGGTATCTCCAGTTTTCTTGAAGAGATCTCTGGTCTTTCCCATTCTGTTGTTTCCCTCTATTTCTTTGCACTGATCGCTTAGGAAGGCTTTCTTATCCCTCTTTGCTATTCTTTGGAACTCTCCATTCAGATGGCTATATCTTTCCTTTTCTCCTTTGCCTTTCACTTCTTTTCACAGCTATTTGTAATGCCTCCTCAGAGAACCATTTTGTCTTTTTTCTCCTGGGAATGGTCTTGATTCCTGTCTCCTGTACAATGTCACTCACCTCTGTGGATAGTTCTTCAGGCACTCTGTCTAACAGATCTAATCCCTTGAATTTATTTGTCACTTCCACTGTATAATCATAAGGGTTTTGATTTAGGTCATACTTGAATGGTCTAGCGGTTTCCCCTACTTTCTTCAATTTAAGTCTGAATTTGGCGATAAGGAGTTCATGATCTGAGCCACAGTCAGCTCCCAGTCTTGTTTTTCCTGACTGTATAGACCTTTTCCATCTTTGCTGGAGCTTCTCCAGCTTTTAGATTTTCTCCTATCTTTCTTTATTAAACTTTATTTTTTTACTACATAGAACATTAATAAGCTTCAAAAGAACCAAAAATATACATAAAAGTGTGCCCAGAGATGTATCCTCACTATAGTTTTTCCGGTAGTCATGTATGGATGTGAGAGTTGGACTATAAGGAAAGCTGATCACCAAAGAATTGATGCTTTTGAACTGTGGTGTTGGAGAAGACTCTTGAGAGTCCCTTGGACTACAAGGAGATCAAACCAGTCAATCCTAAAGCAAATCATTCTTGAATATTCTTTGGAAGGACTAATGCTGAAGCTGAAACTCCAATACTTTGGCCACCTGATGCAAAGAACTGACTCATTGGAAAAGACCCTGATGCTGGGAAAGATTGAAGGCAGGAGTAGAAAGGAATGACAGAAGATGAGATGGTTGGATGTCATCACCGACTCGATGGATATGAGTTTAAGTAAGCTCTGCGAGTTGGTGATGGATGGGGAAGCCTGGTGTGCTGCAGTCCATGGCGTCACAGAGTTGGACAGGACTGAGCGACTGAACTGAACTGAACTGAACTGAACTGAACTGAACTGACTGATGGGTGAGGGTTGCAGGTATGTGACTTTCTTCTGAGCGGTTGGTGGTGAGGTAACAGGGAGGTATTACAGGAATCTCAATCATCAGCCTTTTGGTTCCAACCAGTCTGGAATCTCAGCATGTACTTCCTATCTCCCATCTGGGAGGAGCCTTAGTTCCTACAGAACAACTCAAAGATCTGTATTAGATTGTTATGTATATCCCTTGAGGAGAAACTAAGATTCTGTTTTGTTGCTTCACTATTATTTCCTGACTGTTTTTCTTTTGTTTCTGCTTTCCCTGACTTTCCTAACAGTAACGGCTTGAATCTGCCCTTTGGAACTCAGGGAGGCTTTTCTTACAAATAAGAAATGGAGGATACAAACATATTTTTGTACTTACGAGGGTCCCAGAGGACCCAGCTTCCGTGGTGGCTAAGACAGTAAAGAACCTGCCTGCAATGTGGGAGATCTGGGTTTGATTTGTTGACTAAAAAAAGTTTTGCGAGTTCAGTTTTACTTGGAGCAAAATGAGGACTGCAGGCCCAGGAGGCAGCCTCTCAGAGAACTCTGAGAGGCTGCTCCTAAGCAGCAGTGGGGGAAAGTCAATATATAAGGTTTCGGTGAAGGGGGAGTTCAATACTATGAAGTACTCATTTTACAAAAGGTTTCTTGTTAGTCATGAGGATCTGATGTCACCATGAAGGGATTTAGAGCTTCTCTACATATGAGGAGATGCAAGGATGGAGATCATAAAATCTGTTCCTAAAAACATCCAACTATCTAAAGACTTGTCCCATCAGATTCCCTGGACTACAGAGTGCTTCACTCCACCTTGAACTTCCTTAGGGGTTGTTGAAGGTCACCAGCTGCAGCAGCATGGGGTTCAATGTACGCAGAGGCAAATGGCAAATGCCTTTGTTGTTCAGTCATTGGCGGTCCCTTTGGTAAGTGTCAATTTGTAGTTGACATGCCCCCCTTGTGGTCATAAATCTGACCGTACTTT
Source organism: Budorcas taxicolor (assembly GCF_023091745.1). Lineage (NCBI taxonomy): Eukaryota > Metazoa > Chordata > Mammalia > Artiodactyla > Bovidae > Budorcas > Budorcas taxicolor. The sequence continues at coordinate 75,549,374 of NC_068919.1, forward strand.
GGGGGGCATTTCATGACCATTTTGTCCCATGTTGCTGGGAAGGCTCGTTCCCAGTTTTGAAGAAGGTTTTTGTTGATAGTCCTCTCAATATGCTATTACTGGATTAAGTCTTAATCGTCAGAGATCTCTGGACACCTGTCTTTTAGTTATGGTCCTGGAAAGTATTTCCTTTCGTTGCATCTTCCCATGTCTAGAGTTACACTATTACAATCATTAATCACATATCAAGCTATACATTTGATCAACTGCTTTAAGTTTAGTCATCATTATATTCACTGGAAGCTCAGTCATACACTTAGTAATACAAGAAATAATAATCTTGTGAAACAAGCAAAATACAAATGGTATAGTTAATGACATTAGTGGAATTAAAAGTAATTGTTTTAGCCATGAGCCTCCCACACCAAAGCAGTCTTTTTCAAAAAGATCATTAAGACTAGGGAATGGGTCACTTGAAGCAGAAATCTTTCTGCTTTAACCACAGATTTTTCATGTGGTTCATCAAATGTGTTACATTAAAGGATTTATCAGGTATGAAAATAAAGCATTCAGTTTGAATTATAGCAAAGATATCTCCCTGAGATGCTGTAAGTTGTCAAGGGCCTTGTAGTTGTATAGCATGAATTTCTCATCATTGAGATCTCAGAATTCAGTAGGCTAATAGCCTGGTTCTATCATTTAAAGCTTCTGAGAATTGTTAAGACTTTGATATGACCAATTACATCCTCTGACCCCACTGATTACAACAAACTGTGGAAAATTCTTAAAGAGATGAGAATACCAGACCACCTGACCTGCCTCCTGAGAAATCTGTATGCAGGTCAAGACAAAATTGGACATGAAACAACAGACTGGTGCCAAATTGAGAAAGGAGTATGTCAAGGCTGTATATTGTCACCCTGCTTATTTAACTTCTATGCAGAGTACATCATGAGAAATGCTGGACTGGTTGAAGCACAAGCTGGAATCAAGATTGCTGGGAGAAATATCAATAACCTCAGATATGCAGATGACACCACCCTTATGGCAAAGAGGAAACTAAAGAAAGCAAAGAGGAACTAAGGAGCCTCTTGATGAAAGTGAAAGAGGAGAGTGAAAAAGTTGGCTTAAAACTCAACATTCAGAAAACTAAGATCATGACATCTGGTCCCATCACTTCACGGCAAATAGTTGGGGAAACCATGAAAATAGTGACAGACTTTATTTTCTTGGACTCCAAAATCACTGCAGATAGTGACTGCAGCCATGAAATTAAAAGATACTTGCTCCTTGGAAGAAAAGTTATGACCAACCTAGACAGCATATTAAAAAGCAGAGACATTACCTTACCAACAAAAGTCTGTCTGGCCAAAGCTATGATTTTTCAGGTAGTCATGTATGGATATGAGAGAGATTTGGACTATAAAGAAAGCTGACTGCCAAAGAATTGATGCTTTTTAACTGTGATGTTGGAAAAGACTCTTGAGAGTCCCTTGCACAGCAAGGAGATCCAATAAGTCCATCCTAAAGGAAATGAGTACTAAATATTCATTGGAAGGACTGATGCTGAAGCTGAAACTCCAGTACTTTGGCCACCTGATGTGAAGAACTGACTCATTGGAAAAGACCTTGATACTGGGAAAGATTGAAGGCAGGAGGAGAAGGGGACAACACAAGATGGACATGAGTTTGAGTAGGCTCCGGGGATTGGTGACGGACACGGAAGCCTGGCATGCTGCAGTCCATGGGGTCTCAAAGAGTTGGACAGGACTGAGCGACTGAACTGACTGACTGAACTCAACCCCACTGAAGGTGCGTGTGTGCGTGCACACACACACACACACACACACACACACACACACACACAGCTGCCTAATGGTCATACTAGTAGAATACAGATCTTTGACCCACTGAGATCATACCAATGGTAGAATGGTTGGGGTTACCTCTAATTTGTTAACACATATGACCTTAAATTCATGGGAATCCCAGGCTACACCTTCATATCCATCCCTGTAGATGTCAAGGCCATGCATTAGTGCCACAAAACCACTGAGTTCCATACCAATTACTCTCTCTAAGGGTAAATAAAAATAGGCATAGTTCATAAAGCACCCAGGTTTTTCTCATAATTACCTGGTTGATCAATTTCAGTATGATTTAACCCTTCCCAACATAAAGGAGCTTTTAAACACCATACCCTGGTGTTAACCATGTAGATTCATCCCATAATCATGGGAGCTTTCCTTGTAATAGATGAGAGGTTAATTTTTTTTTATTGAGACTTAGCTCATCACTCCAATTGAGTTCAAATGACTCTAAGAGAAAAGTTAAATCTATGGCCAGCATCAGAGCATGTATTTTTAATTGGCCAGGTGAGAGGATCCCATCTTGTAATATCATGAATAGATAGAACAGGACTGAAGAGGCCTGATGATTTATATAACCATAATTAATCAAAGACACTTTTGCTTTGCTGAAACTTTTACAGAGTCTCAGACTGAATTTTTAAAATAAAATCTTTCAGGGCTAGGAAAGTCATCCCAAAGTTTTATCACAGACTTTGTCTAACAGATCTAAGTGAATTCCTTCCTTCTCAAGGTCTCCAAAATTCCTTGAAATTTCTGTACCTGTTAGTGAGATAACTTTCCTAACTTATCTAATAAAGTTACCAGAAACTAAGAGTTTCCAAATCAATGGAAAATGGTGGAGTAGAAGGATGTGTGCTCATACTCTCCTTTGAGAACTCCAAAATTACAACTTACTGCTGAATAACCATTGATAAGAGAATGTTGGATCCCACCAAAAAAAATATGCCCTGTGTCCAAGGGCAAAGGAGAATCCTCAGTAAGATGGTAGGAGGGGTGAAATTGCGTTTAGAATCAAACTCCAAACCCACCAGAGACGCTTGGAGGGCTCAAACAAAACCTTGTGTGCAACAGGAGACTCCACAGAGACTGAGCCAGACCTCTTTGAGTGTCTGAGTGTCTCCTGTGGAGGTACAGGTCAGCAGTGGCCTGCCACAGGGGCAGGTGCTCTGGGTGCAGCAGACCTGGGTATGGCATTAGCCCTCTTGGAGGAGGTGGCCATTTATCCTACCATAGAGCCACCAGGACTTACACAGGACTGGGGAAATAGACTCTTAGAGGGCACAAACAAAACCTGTGAGCACCAGGACCCAGGAGAAAGGAGCAGAGACCCCACAAGAGACGACTGACCTAGACTTGCCTGTGAGTGTCCAGGAGTCTCTGGCGAAGGCATGGGTCAGTGGTGGCCTGGTGCAGGGTTGGGGACACTGAGCTGAGCCCTGAAGAATTGATGCTTTTGAACTGTGGTGTTGGAGAAGACTCCTTGGACTGCAAGGAGATCAAACCAGTCCATCCTAAAGGAGATCAGTCCTGGGTGTTCATTGGAAAGACTGATGTTGAAGCTGAAACTCCAATAATTTGGCCACCTGATGTGAAGAACTGACTTATTGGAAAAGACCCTGATGCTGGGAAAGATTAAAGGTGGGAGGAGAAGGGGACAAGAAAGGATGAGATGGTTGGATGGCATCACTGACACGATGGACATGAGTTTGAGTAAGCTCCAGGAGTTGATAATGGACAGGGAAGCCTGGTGTGCTACAGTCCTTGAGGTCACAAAGAGTTGGACACAACTGAGTGACTGAACTGAAGAGTTTCCAGTCTCTTGAGGGTTCAGATAGAGAGAAGAGATAAATGTTTTAATTTGTTTATAAAATATAATTTTTGCAAATTGCTGTCATAATTAGTTTGAGGGGAGGGTTTTCCTTACACCTGGAAAACACAGATTTAACCCAGTAATTTTTTAGATTGAAACCATGAAAGTATAAGCATATTTGCCAGTTCATTCAGTCCTTTTGTTTACCTTTGTGAAGTCATCAGGTTTTCCATTAGAATCCTTACCTAGTTCAGAAATTGGCATTTATCCAAAAGTCCTTTCTATAAATCTTCTTTAAGAGGAAGCATTTTTGTGAAATGTGGTTAATATTATGACAATATTTTGAGATAGTAACTAGAATTGTATCTGATAACATTTTACCCAAATATATAAGGATTTTAGGAACTCTAAACAGTTTCTAGGAAATCTATATTAGTAACATTTACCATACAATATAACTGGAGACTTATTACTCACTTGACAATATTCCCCATGTAATTCTGTATACAAAATGAATCTAATTAGTATAATATCTCTCTTTGGGATGTTTCAGGGGCCCTCTGAAGCATCTCAAAGTTAGCTAGAAATCTTCATTAGAAGGATTGAGAAAGTTTTGTCAACAAATATCAAAAAGGTTTAGAACACTCAGTCAGATGAGATCATAGATCATTGTGAAACAATACTATTCACTTAGCCAACGTAATGATAAAGGATTTCAAAACATCATTTAATAGAAACTTAATCATCATTTTAAAGAAACTTAAATCTATTATGAAAGGCAGTTCAATATCTGAAGAAAAGATGTCCTCTTAACAGAGACAAAAGCTAAATTCAAGTTTTTGCACCAGCTTATTTAAAAGGTAAACTTAATTAACTTTATTTTAAACTTGGTCCTCAGCTCAGTTCAGTTCAGTCGCTCAGTCATGTCCGACTCTTTGCGACCCCATGAATCTCAGCACGCCAGGCCTTCCTGTCCATCACCATCTCCCAGAGTTCACTCAAACTCACGTCCATTGAGTTGGTGATGCCATCCAGCCATCTCATCCTCTGTTGTCCCCTTCTCCTCCTGCCCCCAATCCCTCCCAGCATCAGAGTCTTTTCCAATGAGTCAACTCTTCACATGAGGTGGCCAAAGTACTGGAGTTTCAGCTTCAGCATCATTCCTTCCAAAGAAATCCCAGGGCTGATCTCCTTCAGAATGGACTGGTTGGATCTTCTTGCAGTCCAAGGGACTCTCAAGAGTCTTCTCCAATACCACAGTTCAAAAGCATCAATTCTTCGGCGCTCAGCTTTCTTCCCAGTCCAACTCTCGTGTCCATACATGACCACAGGAAAAACCATAGCCTTGACTAGACAGACTTTTGTTGGCAAAGTAATATCTCTGCTTTTGAATATGCTATCTAGGTTGGTCATAACTTTCCTTCCAAGGAGTAAGCAGCTTTTAATTTCATGGCTGCAATCACCATCTGCAGTCATTTTGGAGCCCCAAAAAACAAAGTCAGCCACTGTTTCCACTGTTTCCCCATCTATTTCCTATGAAGTGATGGGACCAGATGCCATGATCTTCGTTTTATGAATGTTTAGCTTTAAGCCAACTTTTTCACTCTCCTCTTTCACTTTCATCAAGAGGCTTTTTAGTTCCTCTTCACTTTCTGCCATAAGGGTGGTGTCATCTGCATATCTGAGGTTATTGATATTTCTCCCAGCAATCTTGATTCTAGCTTATGCTTCATCCAGCCCAGCGTTTCTCATGATGTACTCTGCATAGAAGTTAAATAAGCAGGGTGACAATATATAGCCTTGACATACCCCTTTTCATATTTGGAACCAGACATATCTATATTAGTTAGATCAAACAAACATTAATACCAGGTATTTAATACTGAATATTTCCCAGTTCACATGAACCTGAAATTCATTTAGGTTAATTTCTCTTGTATTTAGAATTATCTTACTTTTAACCACTTAATTTTTTAAAAAGTTAATTAAATTAGAGCTCATTTACACACTGATCTCAGCAATCAGCAATATTATCCAAAAAACAAAGACACACAGAAACATACATATATCCAACTAGACATAAGAGATCCTATAGCTTTGTTTTCCAAACACAGTTATGAACACTAGTTGTAAAAGAAAAAAGTTTGGGATAAGGTTTTAAAAGGCTTTGTTCCCCCTGTTTTTTTCTTTTGATTTCAAGAATTAGAGATGGTCTAGATAAGGGATCCAGAGAGCTCTGGTCTAAAGGTGTAGGAGGAGTTATTTCTTCAGGGCAAGAATTCTCAAAGAGAATTTTTTTCTTCTCGCTTTCTCTGGAGTCTAAAGAATATTGTGACCACATTGTCAAAAATAGTATATTTCTGTGATCATAGTTTTATCGCCAAAATTTAGACCAGATAGTGCTCAAATTGGCCCTTATAACAAGGACAGATTGGTCTCAGCAGGGATTGTCCCTCTGGAGAAGTGTGGGTCTTAGTTTGATCAGGCCCAGGCTGTTGATTACAGGAGGAAGTCTTGTCATAAGGGAACTTTAGTCCATTTTCCTATCCTATTGTCAATAAAGATCTAATATTTTTAGACCATTTTTCTTGTCATAGCTATAGATGGACCAGTCCAAAAAAATTTTGTTTTTCCAAGGAATTCCCAGGTGGAGTGTGGAACCTTAGAGTTAGCAATTCCCATATTAGCTCATATTAGCTCGAGCAGTATGTACCAGATGTCTGCACGCTTAAACCAAACCAAACCAGAACTTCACCAGCCAGGAGTCATACTCAGAAACAAAAGGCAAAGAGATGCCCAGAAATCAAAAGTCAAATGGTATAAATGCTGAACGTGACTTCCCAGTTCCACTAGACCTGTGACCTGGGAGAGTCAGTGCTAACATCCTTTTTTTGCTCTGATAGTTTCGAGCAATTTCTTGTTTGTTTTCTATGAAGAAGTTACTCTATCATTTCCTCTTTTAGAAGCTTCTAGATACCAGTCAAAGTAAGCATGGCCAGCCTTTTCTAATTGTGTGCACAAAAATATCAATTTTGGAATATCAAAAGAACCCCAATTTGGCCATTTTAAGTTGAGATCTCTTTTAGTATAATTTCTCCAATTAACTAGGTACTTGCAAGTATGAACTCCATATGTCTTGTACACGAATCTGGCTGGAGTGTTAGTCAGAGGCTGACTTTCTGACACCCCTATGTTTCTGTTTTTGAGAGATTCTGTTTCCCATTCTAAGCTGAATTTGTCAAGGATAAAAATCACTAGTGAACATGGGTAGTGGGCCCATGTGCTGCATGAGCTTAACTCCTCCAGGAGTTACCCCAGCTTGTCTTACATGTCTCGAATTCCGCCTCCAGCAATCTAAGACCACCATGGCTGCTCAGGTCGCTGAATGGCAAGTTCTTATGTGTGACCCCTGGATGAGCAAGTATTTTAATTAATGAGTGGGTTTCCCTATGGAACCACTGCACGGTATGAGGACTTGGCCTCCACTATTCCCGTAAATTTCTCAGTCACTTGAGAAAACCAAAACCAGCCAGGAGAAGTCTTGTCCCTTTTCTTCAGAGAAAACCTCTCATTTATTTTCCTCACTTTTATACTGACAAATTCTATGAAGTGAAGTGAAGTCGCTCAGTCGTGTCCGACTCTTTGTGACCCCATGGACTATAGCCTACCAGGCTCCTCCGTCCGTGGGATTCTCCAGGCAAGAGTACTGGAGTGGGTTGCCATTTCCCTCTCCAGGAAATTCTATAATGGCAGTCAAATTGAGGGAAAGTGTCAGATCAGCCTCTTACTTAACCACTCATCCAAAAGCATCCAGTCCCCTACAATGGAGCAACCTCAGCGTCTTTCAGCCGAGCTCCGGGTATTCCTTGACTTTTTTCTCCAATCGAGCCCCTCTACCCAGTACCTTTCCACTGGGTGGGTAATTCCCCCGGCATCTTTCAACCAGCATGCCACCCAGTATCTTTTCAGTGGGTGGGAATTTCTCGGTATCTTTCAACTGAGCCCCACTCAGTGTCTCGACCATGAGTGGGTATGCCCTGGATATTTCACCCAGTATCTTTCCTACTGGGAAGGGGCAGGTAACCTCCTCCACCATCAAATAAAACTCAGAAATTCAACCAATACAGCAGATTCAAGAACCAGGAGAGACTTACCCAAATTTGCCTGCACTCCCTAAGGAGGTAGATGGGCACAAGGGGCTGCTGCTGGTACCAAAGGTCCGGTTCCTTGTGGAGTCCAGTTGAAGGAAGGACGTCCACTCTGGGTCCCTTTGTGGTCACCATAACTGTTGACAAAAAAGATACACAACTTGAGAGTTCCGAGTTAAGTTTTATTTGGGGCAAAATGAGGACTGCAGCCTGGGGGGCAGCATCTCAGAGAGCTCTGAGAGCCTGCTCCAAAGTGGCAGTGGGGAAGGCCAATATATAACGTTCTGGTGAAGGGGGAGTTCAATACTATGAAGTACTCATTTTACAAGTGGTTTTTTGTTACTCATGAGTATCTGATGTCACCATGAAGGGATTTAGTGCTTCTCTAGATATGAGGAGATGCAAGGGTGGAGATCATAAAATCTGTTCCTAAAAACTCCAACTATCTAAAGACCTGTCCCACCAGATTCCCTGGAGCACAGAGTGCCTCACTCCACCCTGAACTCCCTTAGGGGTGGTTGAAGGTCACCAGCTGCAGCAGCATGGGGTTCAATGTCCGCAGAGGCAGATGGCAAACGCCTTTGTTGTTCAGTCATCGGCAGTGCCTTTGGTAAGTGCCATTTTGTAGTTGACAGATTCCTGGGTCAGGAATATCCCCTGGAGAAGGAAATGGAAACCCACTCCAGTATTCTTGCCTGGCAAATCCCATGGACAGAGGAGCCTGGCAGGCTACATCTGTGGGGTTGCAGAGTCAGACACAAATGAGCAATTAACACTTTCACTTTCACAGGATCCTGCTCGGTTTCATTTCCTAACAACATTAAGCAGTCTCCTATGATGGAGAAAGTATTGACCAGGTGTTACTTAAATTTCTGACTCTGTACACCAGTGCTGAATCAGATCCTAGAGGCAGAGTTTTGAGTGAAGTGGAAAAGGAGAGCTTTATTGCTTTGCCAGACAAAGGGAAACATACTGGTTTCTGTATTGAAAAACTGCCCTTTGGAATCAAGAGTGGGTCATGGAAGCTGGACTCTTGCCTACAAGAAATGGGTGGACAGAAAGGCCTCTGTGCCTGGGAGCCCCGCAGGGCCCCACTTGATTTCACAGGGAGGCTTGGATTCTAGATTTGATATGTCTATAAGTGACTGCTTGACCTTAGATAAATTACTCTTGTCAACTACAAATTGGCACTTGCCAAGAGCATTACCAAGGACTGAACAACAAGGGCATTTGCCATCTGCCTCTGTGGAGATTGAAACCTGTGCTGCTGCAGCTAGTGACCTTCAGCACCTCCTAAGGGAGTTCAGGGTGGAGTGAGGCAGTCTGTGATCCAGGGAATCTGGTGGGATGGGTCTGTAGATAGCTGGATACTTTCAGGAACAGATTTTATGATCTGCATCCTTGCATCTTCTCATATCTAGAAAGGTCCTAAAACCCTTCAGGATGACGTCAGATCCTTGTGATTAGCAGATAGTCAGTCACTTCAGTCTCTCAGTCATGTCTGACCCCATGGACTACAGCATGCCAGGATTCCCTATCCATCACCAACTCCCAGAGCTTGCTCAAACTCATGTTCGTCAAGTTGGTGATGTCATCCAACCATCTCATCCTCTGTCATCCCTTTTTCTTCCTGCCTTCAATATTTCCCGACATCAGGGTCTTTTCCAATGAGTCAGTTCTTTGCATCAGGTGGCCAAAGTATTGAGTTTCAGCTTCAGCTACAGTCCTTCCAAAGTATATTCAGGACTCATTTCCTTTAGGGTTTCCTGGTTTGATCTCCTTGCAGTCCAAGGGACTCTCAAGAGTCTTCTCCAACCCCACAGTTCAAAAGCATCAATTCTTTGCCACTCAGCTTTCTTTACGGTCCAACTCTCACATCCATACATGATTACTCGAAAAACCATAGTTTTTCTATATGGACTTTTGTTGGTAAAGTAATGTTCTCTGCTTTTTAATATGCTGTCTAGGTGGGTCATAGCTTTTCTTCCAAGGAGCAAGTGTCCTTTAATTTCATGGCTGCAGTCACCATCTTCAGTGATTTTGGAGTCCAAGAGCATAAAGTCTCACTCTTTGCATTGTTTCCCCCTCTATTTGCCATGAAGTGATGGGGACAGATGCCATCATCTTTGTTTTTTGAATGTTGAATTTTAAGTCAGCTTTTCCACTCTCTTCTTTCACTTTCATCAAGAGGCTCCTTAGTTCTTCTTTGCTTTCTGCCATAGGGTGGTATTATCTGCATATCTGAGGTTGTTGATCTTTCTCCTAGCAATCTTTTTTTTTTTCTTCTAGCAATCTTTATTCCAGCTTGTGCTTCATCCACCCGGGCATGTTGCATGATGTACTCTGCATAGAAGTTAAATAAGCATGGTGGCAATATACGGCTTTGATGTACTCCTTTCCCAATTTGGAACCAGTCTGTTGTTCCATGTCCAGTTCTAACTGTTGCTTCTTGACCTGCATACAGATGTCTTAGGAGGCAGGCCAGGTGGTCTGGTATTCCCATCTCTTTGAGAATTTTCCACAGTTTATTGTGATCCACACAGTCAAAGTCTTTGGCATAGTCAATAAAGCAGAAGTAGATGTTTTTCTGGAATTCTCTTGCTTTTTCAATGATTCAACAGATGTTAGCAATTTGATCTCTGGTTCCTCTGCCTTTTCTAAATCCAGCTTGAACATCTGAAAGTTCTCAGTTCACATACTGTTGAAGCCTAGCTTGGAGAATTTTGAGCATTACTTTGCTAGCATGTGAGATGAGTGCAATTGTGTGGTAGTTTGAACATTCTTTGGCATTGCCTTTCTTTGGGATTGGAATGAAAACTGACCGTTTCCAGTCCTGTGGCCACTGCTGAGTTTTCCAAATTTGCTGGCATATTGAGTGAAGCACTTTCACAGCATCATCTTTTAGGATTTGAAATAGCTCCACTGGAGTTCTATCACCTCCACTAGCTTTGTTCATAGCGATGCTTTCTAAGGCCCACTTAACTTCACATTCCAGGATGTCTGGCTCTAGGTGAGTGATCACACCATCGTGGTTATCTGGATCATTACAGTCTTTTTTATATAGTTCTTCTGTGTATTCTTGACACCTCTTCTTAATATCTTCTGCTTCTGTTAGGTGCGTACCATTTCTGTCCTTTATTGTGCCCATCTTTGCATGAAATGTTCCTTTGTTATCTCTAATTTTCTTGAAGAGATCTCTAGTCTTTCCCATTCTGTTGTTTTCCTCTATTTCTTTGCATTTATCACTGAGGAAGGCTTTCTTATCTCTCCTTGCTATTCTTTGGAACTCTGCATTCACATGGGTATATCCTTCCTTTTCTCCATTGACTTTCATTTTTCTTCTTTTCTCTGCTGTTTATAAGGCCTCCTCAGAGAACCATTTTGCCTTTCTTTTTCTTGGGGATGGTTTTGATCACAGCCTCCTGTACAATATCACTAACTTCTGTCCATAGTTCTTTAGGCACTCTATCAGATCTAATCCCTTGAATCTACTTGTCACTTTCACTGTATAATCATAGGGATTTGATTTAGGTCATACCTGCATGGTCTAGTGGTTTTTTCCTACTTTCTTCAATCTGTCTGAAGTTTTCAATAAGGAGTTCATGATCTGAGCTACAGTCAACTCCCTGTCTTGATTTTGCTGACTGTATAGAGCTTCTCCATCTTCAGCTGCAAAGCATATAATTGATCTGATTTCAGTATTGACCATCTGGTGATGTTCATGTGTAGAGTCTTCTCTTGTGTTGTTGGAAGAGGTATTTTGCTGTGACCAGTATGTTCTCTCGGCAAAACTCTGTCAGCCTTTGCTCTGCTTCATTTTGTACTCCAAGGCCAAACTTGTCTGTTATTCCAGGTATCTCTTGACTTCCTACTTTTGCATTCCATTCCCCAGGATGAAAAGGACATTTTTTGGTGGGGGGGTGTTAGTTTTAGAAGGTCTTGTAGATCTTCATAGAATCATTCAACTTCAGCTTCTTCCACATTAGTGGTTGGGTCATTGACTTGGATTACTCTGATATTAAATGGTTTTCCTTGGAAATGAACAGATATCATTCTGTTGTTTTTGAGATTGCACCCAAGTACTGCATTTTGGACTCTTTCGTTGACTATGAGGGCCTCTCCATTTCTTCTAAGGGATTTTTGCCCACAGTAATAGATGCAATGGTCATCTGAATTAAATTTGCCCTTTCCAGTCCATTTGGGTTCACTGATTCCTAAAATGTGGATGTTCACTCTTGCCATCTCCTGTTTGCCCACTTCTTCCAGATAATCTTCTGTAAAAGTAGTGCTTAATATATTGAACTCCCCAGATCACTGCAGATGGTGATTGTAGCCATGAAATTAAAAGACGCTTACTCCTTGGAAGAAAAGTTATGACCAACCTAGATAGCATATTCAAAAGCAGAGACATTACTTTGCCAACTAAGGTCCGTCTAGTCAAGGCTATGGTTTTTCCAGTAGTCATGTATGGCTGTGAGAGTTGGACTGTGAAGAAGGCTGAGCACTGAAGAATTGATGCTTTTGAACTGTGGTGTTGGAGAAGACTCTTGAGAGTCCCTTGGACTGCAAGGAGATCCAACCAGTCCATTCTGAAGGAGATCAACCCTGGGAATTCTTTGGAAGGAATGATGCTAATGCTGAAACTCTAGTACTTTGGCCACCTCATGTGAAGAGTTGACTCATTGGAAAAGACTTTGACGCTGGGAAGGATTGGGGACAGGAGAAGAAGGGGATGACCGAGGATGAGATGGCAGGATGGCATCACTGACTCAATGAACGTGAGTCTGAGTGAACTCCAGGAGTTGGTGATGGACAGGGAGGCTTGGCGTGCTGCGATTCATGGGGTCATAAAGAGTCGGACATGACTGAGCGACTGAAATGAACTGAACTGAACTTCACCAAAGTCTTATATATTGACCTTCCCCCACTGCCTCTTTGGGGCAGTCTCTCAGAGAGGTGCCTGGGCTGCAATCCTCTTTTTGCCCCTAATAAAACTTAACTCGTGACTCTCAAGTTGTGCAGCTTTTTTTAGCTGACATTCTAGACTAGAAGGTTCTTGAGAGTCCCTTCAGACTGCAAGGAGATCCAGCCAGTCAATGCTAAAGCAACTAAGTCCTGAATATTCATTGGAAGGACTGATGCTGAAACTGAAACACCAGTACTTTGGCCACCTGATGTGAAGAACTGGCTCATTGGAAAAGACATGCTGGGAGAGGATGACATGGTTAGGTAGCATCACTCTCTCAATGGACATGAATCTGAGCAAACTCCAGGAGATAGTGAAGGACAGAGAGCTTGGAGTGTGGCAGTCCATGGAGTCACAAAGAGTCAGATACGAGTTAGTAACTGAACAACAACAAATAACTAGATCAGTGGCTTCTAATGTTTTTATCACCTCTGAAAACAAAAATGCATTTTATACCATGGTCTAATGATTATATATCTATATATATAAAACTGAAAAAAGTTGTAACATATAGTGCTCATCTTTATGGTTTAGAGTATTCTATTAGTTTTCTACTGTTGTGCAACAAATTACCACCAATGCAATGGTTTAAAACAACATGCATTTATTATCTGTTTTCATAGGTTAGAGTTTTAAGTACAGCTTTAGCTGGATGCTCTGCTCAACTTCTCACAAGCCTATAATCAAACTGTCAATTGGCACTGCCATCTTACCTGTACTTGGGATATTCTTCCAAGCTCATGGGATTGTTGGCATTTGTTCCTTTGGTTTTTTTCAGGGCCAGCAGGAGAACCTCTCTTTTAAAGGGATTACATAATGAGGTCAGGCCCATCCAGAATAATCTCTCTTTTGATTATCTCAAAGTCAACTGATTATTGTTGACTGAAGAATAATATACAATGTACAGTTTTGAGTTATGTTTTATTTGGAAATCTCATTGAAAACTATAGCCTGAAAGACAGCCTCTTAGACAGCTCTGAAGAACCATTCTGAAGAGGTAAGAGAGGAGACAGGATATATAGAAGATTTTGCCAACAAAACAAAACAAATCATGTAGTTGAAGATAAGATCGCTGCTAATCAAAAAAGACAAAAGTCTCAAGTTAATGATTTTAGTTCCTTTTCCTCTGTGGTAAGATAAAAGATCCTGGGATCGTTGATATTACTCCTTCAATATGTACCTTAACAGTCTAGGGCCAGTACTGGTGTTTTTTCCCATCCTGAGTCCCCCTCAGGAATGCTGCAATGCTGATGGTGGGCAAAAGTCATTGTTTACTGAAATCACAGCAATGCTTTTGGGTCTGCATTATGAATCTTGATTATGTTGCAAGAGCCCTTCCTTTGTCATGTAACTGTTGCAGGAAAGGGGATCTCTTCCAGGGCCTGAGAGAAGGCTCTTGTCTAACATTCAGAAATGAATTGTTGGAGGAGACACACATGTTGACAAAGCAAGAGACTTTATTGGGAAAGGGTGCCCGGACGTAGAGCAGCAGGGTAAGGGAACCCAGGAGACTTCTCTGCCGCATGGTGTACAGCCTCGAAGTTTATGGTGATGAGCTTAGTTTCTGAGTTGTCTCTGGCCCGTCACTCTGAGTCAGGGTCCTTCCTGGTGGTGCACGCATCACTCAGCCAAGATGGAGTCCAGCCAGAAGGATTCTGGGAGGTTGGTGGGCACATGGACTACAGGCGCCTCTCTCCTTTAGGCCTTTTCTGAATTCTTCCTGTCGGTGGTAGCTTGTTCGTTCCTCATTCCTTACCAGGACTTCCTGTTTGAGATAACTCATGCAAGTGGTTACTATGGTGCCTGGCCAGAGTGGGCAGTTTTAGCCAGTGGTTCTCCTAACATGACTACCATAATGTTGGGAATGATGTTCTGTCATATTCAGAGGCTCTGCCCACACGCAAGGGGAGGGCATGACAGAAGGTCACTGGGGATGTGATCTGAGAATTCTGCCTACCACAAATAGGATGGACTCTGGTATTTTCTACTTTTTTCTTTCCTTTAAAAAATTAGATTTTTTTTCTTTTTTGTCACCCAACTAATGGATTAGGACCACTAGTTTGAAAACCTTATACTGGATGTTTTTAAGCACCAAGAATTCATGTTTTTAAGCACATCTCAGAACCTTGGGTGTGTAGAGGGCTCTGGTCATAGGGCAGGAGACTATTGTATTAATAAGTTGTGCAGAGAGCACGAGGTTATCAGTGGTAACTTGACTGAGCTTTTTTGGCTCTGATCCTCACAGAGAACTCCTGTTCTTATATCTTGGGAGGAGAGCCTCTCAGCATGCTGGTGGAGCTTATCTGGACATCTCTCAAGAGGGAGGAACAATCAGGGCAAGCTCAGAAGCAGTCAGCTGTCATGGATTCTGCCTGGCTCATTAGTTCAAAGGAATGCCTGGGAGGCAGGGCGATGTGGGGGAGCAGGAAGCAAACCCAGGCCCAACACAGCCACCAGCTTTGTGACCTGCTCAGGACAAGTCTCTTTTCTGGGCCTCAGTTTCCACCTCTGAAAAAGAGATGCTGAAGGACTGTTCACGTATCCAGAACATTTGTGAATCTGAAAGGAAGCAGAACTGCCATATTTCTTAGAGGCTGAGTCAGGAAGGGAACCATCTCCAACAGGTGGCTTCATTCTGCTGGCTGGTAACTGAGTGTTTTCCAGAAAATCTAGCAATGAGAAGTCAGACTGTGAATTCCCCGGGAGCAGGGATGAAGGCCTCCCCACAGAACCTGGCACCCAAATCTTTGTTTGGCTAAACAAGGGAACTCGATGATTTTTGTTGCTGTTTGTTTTTTTAAGCTCTGGAGTCCCAGATTCCACTTTGAAAGCCACCATCTTGCTTATGGAAAGGATTGATTCTGAGTATCTCAGCCAGTAGGGCTATGGAAATGGCCTTCAAACATTCTTAAAGGAAATCAGAATTTTATTCAGAAGCTGCTGGGACCATGGGATGGTGCCAAAGCTAGGTGACCAGAGATAAGAGTGCTAGCTACCTGGATCTGTCTGAGAGCTGAGGCATCTGCAGGAGATTGTAGTACCTGGTCTCCTTTTAGAACCATCCCAGGGATTTCTCTGTTGGTCCAGTGGCTAAGACTCTGTGCTTCCTATGCAGGGGGACCTAAGTTTCATCCCTAATCAAGAAACTAGATCCTATATGCCACAACTAAGATTTTGCATGCTGCAGCTAAGACCTGGTACAGCCAAATAAATATATAAATAAAAAAATACTAAAAACAAAGCAGAAAGAATCACTCCCAGCTCCTGTCTAAGGTGGGGAAGTGAGATAGGAGTCCAAGAGTGGAGGGAGAGGACTTCTGGGCTGAACAGAGAAATGGGGAAAGAGAGGTAGGGATAGGAAGAGGGAAAGAAAGAAGTGAGAGAGAGAGGGGAAGAAAAAAGGATGGATTTTTAACAATAGATCTTCTTCCCCTGGGAAATTTTCAGTGGCAACCACACCTCCCATCTCCAAAACTCAATATCCTCTCTCTCTCTCTCTCTTTCTGTTTTTTGTTTTTTCCTAACATGAGTTGCTGAGCTACTGCAAGGGGAGCTGAACTGAGACACCGAAAAGTCCACTTCAAGATCAATATGGAAAAGTTTAAGAGACATTCAGGTAGTCTTCTGGGCTTCAGAAGTAGGTGGCCCCTAAACAGAAACATAGTCACTGTATCAGCACTTATCAGTATTAAACATAGTCTCCATGCGCTGACTCATTTGTGACTCATAAGTCCTCCGCTGGCAGAGGACTTGGTAGGGAAGAAGGGTATTCCTTTCCAGCCTGCTCAAATGTCCCACAAGTTAGGAAACCCTGCCTGACTCTCAGCGCTGCTGGGGCAGAAGAGATGTTCACAGTGAGCCTTCCTGTAAGCAAAGGAAGCTCAGTTTAGGATGGCTGTGGGGTAAGTAAGTAAGTTCATGTGGCCTCTCTCTCCCCAGTGACATTGGCCCCTACCTCCAACCGTGGGATGGGTGGAAGGAATGTGTCCTGGCCTCTGTGGCAGCAGCTGAGTCAGCCATGGGCCTGGAGGAAGAAGGGCTTCTGTGAATCATCAGCAGCTTTTTGTTGCCCCAGGACAACGCCAGAAGGAGAAATGTGTGCACACAGGGGTTCAGAACCAGAAGCCCAGCCTTGCAAGCCAAGGGCACAAGCACAGAAGCCTGAGAGGAAGGGAGTGCTCCAGTTTCTCTGTGAAAAAGGAGAAGGTGACTGTGCAGGGGAAGGGCCTTGGCAACTCTCTGGACCCCAGTGCCTGCCATCAATTCTGGGGGTTACGCAGGGGAACTTCAGGCTTCTGGATCTCTTCCCTCTGCTACTTGTGTGTGTCCTTAGAGATGCTCCTTGCTTTCGATACCAACATAAGGAAAGCTAATCAGGAAGGTGAATCCGCTGCAAGACAAATGGTGTGACGGATTTACAAAGGAATGAATTATCTATTGTTTGGGATTGTTCTGCCCTGCTCTGCTTCCATTAGCACAGCTTGTGGCAAGCCAAGTGGGAGCCAAAGTTGTTCCATAATGGAACAGTATGTAGTAAGGGTCACAAGAGTGCCGTAGACAACATGCACAAATAAGTTTCAAGAGATTGTTTCAGGCAGGGGTGCTAGAAAAGGTTGCTTAGAGTTGGAAATTGAGCTAGGCTTTGAACGTGGGGTGATATTCTACGACATAATTTGTCAGGGCTCCTGTGATGTCATTGTATAATTTCACCATAATTTATTTAATCAATTCCCTATTGTCAGACATTTAAGTTATTTCTAATTTTTGCTATTATAAGTAACACTATAATGAACATCCTTATACACACAGTTTTACAAACTTAACCAGTTTTTTTAAAGGATATGTTTCTTTAAAGTGAGTTGATGAGTCAAAGAGTTTGCGCAAACTTTTAAAATCATTTTTTTTTCTGATTACCAAATTTATATATGCTCATTATAAAACACACTGTAAAACACAACATAAGGCTATGGTTTTGAAAAAGAAAGTCTCCTGTAATCCCATGTCCTGAAAATATTTTCTGATAACAGTTTGGTATATATTTTTAAAACTTTAAATATGTTTTTAGTGTTTCAACATGTGAAACACTAACATGTTGTAACATACACACCTCCAAAATGGACTTTCAGTTGTACTTAGAATGGATTCCAGAACCTTTGCCTGGCCTGGCTGCAGGTGGCCTCTGTGGTCCCAGGTCCCACTCTCCTGCGCCTTCACTTGGCTCCAGTTGCAGAGGACTCCTTCTTGCTTCTAGAGCCAGTTACACTTGCCACTACTCCCGGCTTTATGTTGGCTGATCCCCCTGATTGGAATGTCCTTTCCCCAAATATTCATTCACAAGATTCTTTCAGGTGTCTGCTCAAATGTTGCCATTCTAGAGGGTCCTTCACTAATCGCTGTACCTAAAATAACACAGACTTTTTTTCACTGTTGTTGTTCAGTCCCTCAGTCTTGTCCGACTCTTTGTGTCCCATGGACTGCAACACGCCAGGCTTCCCTGTCTTTCACCATCTCCTTGAGTTTGCCCAAACTCACATCAATTGAGTCAGTGATGCCATCCAACCATCTCATCCTCTGTCATCCCCTTCTCCTCCTGCCTTCAATCTTTCCCAGCATCAGGGTCTTTTCCAATGAGTCAGCTGTTCACATCAGGAGGTCAAAGTATTGGACCTTCAGCTTCAGCATCACTCCTTTCAGTGAATATTCAGGGTTGATTTCCTTTAGAATTGACTTGCTGTCTAAGGGGCTCTCAAGAGTCCTCTCCAGCACCACAGTTTCAAGGCATCAATTATTTGGTGCTCAGCCTTTTTCATTGTCCAGCTCTCACATCTGTACATGACTACTGGAAAAACCATAGCTTTGACTAGACAGATCTTTGTAGGCAAAGTAATGGCTTTGCCTTTTAATATGCTGCTTCTGTTTGTCATTCCTTTTCTTCCAAGGAGCAAGCATCTTTTAATTTCCTGGCTGCAGTCACCGTCTGCAGTGCTTTTAGAGCCCAAGACAATAAAGTCTCTCACTGTCACAGTTTCTGTTGTTTCCCATCTATTTGCCATGAAGTGACGGAACCAGATGCCATGATCTTTGTTTTTTGAATGTTGAGTTTTAAGTCAGCTTTTTCACTCTCCTCTTTCACCTTCATCAAGAGGCTCTTTAATTCCTCTTCACTGTCTGCCATAAAGGTGGTGTCATCTGCATAACCGAGGTTATAGATATTTCTCCTGGAAATCTTGATTCCAGCTTATGCTTCATTCAGCCTGGCATTTTCCATGATGTACTCTCCATATAAGTTGAATAAGCAGAATGACAATATACAGCCTTGATGTATTCCTCTCCCAATTTGGAACCAGTCCGTTGTTTCATGTTCGGTTCTAACTGTTGCTTTTCCACCTGCATACAGATTTCTCAGGAGTCAGGTAAGGTGGTCTGGTATTCCTATCTTTTTAAGAATTTTCCACAGTTTGTTGTGATCTACAGAGTCAAAGGTTTTACCATAGGTAATGAAGCAGAAGTAGATGTCTTTCTGGAATTCTCTTGCTTTTTCAATGATCCAACAGATGTTGGTAATTTGCTATCTGGTTCTTCTGCCTTTTCTAAATCCAGCTTGCACATCTGAAAATTCTTGGTTCACCTACTGTTGAAGCCTAGCTTGAAGGATTTTGAACATTACTTTGCTAGTGTGTGAAATAAGTGCAATTGTGTGGTTGTTTGAGCATTCTTTGGCATTGCCTTCCTTTGGGATTGGAGTGAAAACTAACCTTTTCCAGTCCTGTGGCCACTGCTGAGTTTTCCAAGTTTTTTTCATAGCACTCATCATTACCGGACACAATAAGTGGGTGCTCAGTCGCTACGCTGTGTTCAACTCTGCGACCTCAAGTCCTGTAACCGCCGGACTCCTCTGTCCATGGGATTTCCCAGGCAAGGATAGAGTGGGTTGCCATTACCTTCTCCAGGGGATCTTCCTGACCCAGGGATTGAAGCCATGTCTCCTACATTGAAGGCAGATTCCTTACCACTGAGCCCCCTGGGAAGCCCTGAAATATTATATGCATGTGTGTGTGTGCACATGTGTAGCTTGCCTAGAAAGTTCTGTGAGAAAAAAGAAATGTCTTGTCCTCTGAGCAACCCCAGCAATTGGAACAGAAATTGGCACATAGTAGGCATTCAATAAATGCATGTTGAATAACTGAATAAGATGAAACTAAACCGTATTTATTATTCTGAAGCCTCCTTTTTAACTTAACAGTATATCAGATATATCTTTTCACATTAATATATGAGTCTTTTTTAGTCTTTCTAAGGCTCTAAAAAGCAGAGACACTACTTTACCAACAAGGGTCTCTCTAGTCAAAGCTATGGTTTTTTGAGTAGTCATGTATGGATGTGAGAGTTGGACTATAAAGAAAGCTGAGCACTGAAGAATTGATGCTTTTGAACTGTGATGTTGGAGAAGAGTCTTGAGAGGCCCTTGGACTTCAAGGAGATCCAACCAGTCCATTCTAAAGGAAATCAGTCCTGAATATTCATTGAAAGGACTGAGGCTGAAGCTGAAACTCCAATACTTTGGCCACCTGACGTGAAGAACCGACTTATCTGAAAAGGCCCTGATGCTGGGAAAGATTGAAGGTGGGAGGAGAAGGGAACAACAGAGGATGAGAAGGCTGGATGGCATCACCGATGCGATGGACATGAGTTTGAGTAGGCTTCAGGAGTTGGTGATGGACAGAGAAGCCTGGTGTGCTGCAGTCCATGGGGTCACAAAGAGTCAGACATGACTGAGCGACTGAACTGAACTGAAGGCTCTGCAGTTGTAATTTGTTTACCAATTCTCTTTTGATAGGCATTTGGGCTGTTTTCAATTTTTCAATATTATAGACAATGATGCATCACACATCCTTGAATATGTATCTCTGCATGCTTTTAATGTTGTGTATCATTTATCTGGAGAAGGAAATGCCAACCCACTCCACTATTCTTGCCTGGAGCACCCCATGGCCAACCTGGCGGGCCTTAGTCCATGGGATCGCAGAGTCGAACGTGACTAAGCAACTAACCCCACATCTGAGATGTTGAAAAACCCTCCAAGCATAAATGTTTAGCATAATGTTGGAAATGCAGATGTGGATCTGAGTGATACCAGCCTGCAGGTGGATTGGAGACTTCACACTGATGTGACCATTGAAATCATAGGAATCAATGGAATATAAAGAAGGAAATTGAATAAAGCTCAGAAATATGATTCTTAAGCATGTCTGTATTTAGATGGTAGGAGGAGGAGGGCAAGAAATTATTCATTCATTTGACAAATATGTGTTGACTGGTGTTTTCTACAAGCTGGGAATACAACAAACATGAGTGACATAGACCTTACCCTTGCCTTGATCTCATGGGTTAGATTCTAATGGGAAAAAAGGACATGGAAAATAACAAAACAAATCAGAAAATCTAGCGACTGAACAACAATGTTACAACTGTCAACAAAATAACATAATGTTGTAATCATAAATCTGCCATTTCTTGTCTGTGAATTTTGCTCTGATCTCTAGCAGGTATGTATACATATTCTGTCCTTTGATGTACTTCTTGCCAAAACCCATGAGAAAGGAAGTATAATTATATTAATACTTATTATAATTTAATTTCACTAATAATTATTATAATCAGTAATTATAATTTTGTATTTTAATAAAACATGTATTAAACTTTTTCAACATGCCAAAAAAAAATCAGAAAGTCATAATAGGGTAAATAGGATAGGGTGGCACTGATGTGCAGAGGTGGGGAACTACCACAGACTAGAGATTTTAAGGCAAGTATTCTAGAAGTAACATTTAAACTAAGACTGGAGTAAGTCAGAGTTAGCCAGGAGAAGGGGTGCAGGTCAGGCATGGGGAAGTGTTTCAGGCTAAGGGAGGCTGGGAGGCATGAGAAAGCATGGCACATCCAGGTCATTGAAAGAAAATGTCATGTCGCTGAAAGAAAAAGCTTATGTGACAGAAGAGTTGAGAGTGATGCTGATAATGGGGAGACATGAGGTTGACAGGTAAGCAGGAGCACTCTGGGCCACGTAAAGGGGTTGGCTGTTATCTTAAGGGCAATGAGGAGTTTTAAACAGGGAGGTCATGTGACCAGAGTTGTATTGGAAATGACTGTGGCCATGATGTGGACAACGTATTGAAGGTGGGATGGGGCATGAAAGTGATCAAGACTAGAGGGACATGTTAGGAATCAAGGAAGAGTGAGTAATGGTGTCAGGCATGGAGAACAACAAATGGATTTCAGAGGTATTTTGGAGGATTCGAAGGTATAATCGACAGGACTTGTTTACAGATCAGGTTTAGGAGAAGAAGGAAAATGAAGACTCAAAGATGGTGATGAACAAAGATGACGAGCACTTTCTGACTTGTGTAGCTGAGACAAGAGGAGAAACTGGAGGTAGGCTAAGGATGAAAAATTCGGTTTTAGAAATACTGAGTCTGAGGTGACATGGAATAGCCAAGCAGACCAAATGGGTAAAAGAAAGAGAGAGAGAGCAGGGTTTTGTGTCATCAGTATCAAGATGGAATTGACACCACTGGCAAATGTCAAATCCACAAGAACAGGGACTTGTTTTACCCTTGGGGCTTAAATCAGTACTGGTCTGACTTAGAGTGGGTGCTCAATACATATGTGTGCAGTGGAGGAGCAGACAAGATCACTCAGGGTAAGAGAGGACAGGATGAGGCCCAGGACGGCACCTGAGGGGGGCCACTGCCACCGCGTGGGAAGAGAGATGTTTGTCGCCGTACAGAAGGGAAGCAGCCCTCAGAGCAGGGGTGGTCATGGGGAGGGAAAGGCAAAACAGAGGAGGAAGCGGTGAGCAACGTCAGTACTCTCAAGAAGGCAAGAGAACTACAAGGAACCAAAAGCTGTGGCCACAAAGAGGTCGCTGGTAAACTTTGGTGAGGTTATTTTTACTGACACATTGGAAACAAGAGCCATGTTTCAGAGGACTGAGGAGGGATCAGAAAGGGTCTAAGGGGAGATAGTGGGAACACATAACTCAGAAGTTTGATAGTGAAGTAAGTATAAAAGGAAGTAAAAACAAGACAATTTTAAAAAAGAGAAAGAGGTGGGGACAATGTCTTCTTTCTTTTTTAAAAAGAATCATTGATTTTTGACTGCATTGGGTCTTTGTTGCTGTGTGCAGGGGCTTTCTCTAGTTCTGGGAGAGCAGGGGCTACTCTAGTTTCGGGGTGTGGGCCTCTCATTGTTGCAGAACACAAGTGTGGGCTTCAGTAGCTGCGTTTTGTAGGCTCTAGGGCACAGGCTCAAGGAGCTGTGGCTTGCGGGCCTAGTTGCTGTGCGGCATGTGGGATCCTCCCGGATCATGGACAGAACTGGTGCTCCCTGCGCTGGCAGGAAGACTCTTAACCACTCTATCAGCAGGGAAGTCCGACAATGTTTTCTTGATATTGGGAAAGAACAGCAGCAAAGTTTAAGATTCAAGAATAAGAGAAGCTAATTTTTTGAGAAAGGTGTGAAGGGATGGGATTCCCTTCTAGATGGAGGATCTGCTGCAGGTCAGGAAAGAGACAAATGTTCCTTTTTAATCAGACACATGATAAATTTTCAGATTTGCAGATGGTAAGTTGGGGTTGCTTGTCTGGTGGCCTGTAGTCTCTGTATGACCGAGAAACACTGATGGGAATGGTTATAAAGGAAGGAGAAGCAGCAGATCAGGGCGAGGGGAGTCACAGGAAAACAGAGGTCCATGAAGGAGACAAAGAAAGCCTCCTGGACACAGTGTCCCAGAGAGGAGAAACTGAGGGCTGATGAGGCACGGGGTTTGGTCAGTTGCAGATGATTCATAACATTTAATAAAGGGTGGGCCTTCTACTACAAGGATTTAAGAAATGAACAGATGTGTAAGAAAGGAAGGCAGCAGTTACATAAAACTAGAGAGAATCCTGGAAGGGGAAGGCAGGAGTGAAATGGACACTAAGGGTAATTTGAACTTGATTCAGGATTTTTTAAATGCAGGAATGCTTGAAGACAGGTCACTGGAGAAGGAAGGTTGGAAATGCTGGAGAAGGAACAGAAAAGTCAGACTGAGATGGGATCAGAAGTTTGGGAGAGAAGTTAGCTCTTTAAACGTGGAGGGATCCTTCTCTTTTGTGACAGAGAAGTTGAAGAGGATTGATACACCAGCAGATAAATATTCTAAGGTGGAAGTGAGTTGTGATTTGTGATAAGAAATATGTATTTGGTCTTACTCCAGGTTCCTGGCACAGAGTTCCTAAAACTATTTGAAGTTTTTGTGAAGAGAGCAAAAAAGTCTTTATTAGACGTTTGGAAAGCCCCTAGATAGCCTTAGGATGGGGATTGTTGCCACGGTAACCAACCAAGTGATTACAGAGTTGGCAACTTTCAGTTGTACTCCCTGATCTCTAGGGAGGGGAGAAGGGCTGACGATTGAGTTCAGTTTCCATTGGCCGAAGATTTAATCAAGCATGCCTTTGTAATGAAACCCCCATAACACCCCAGTAAGGATGGGGCTTGGAGAACTGGGTTGGTAAACACCTGGAGAAGAGGGGAGAGTGGCTAACTCAGAGGGCATAGTCTTTGCCTGAAGCATCTCTTCCATCTGGCTATTCCTGTTATATCCTTCTAGAATAAACTGATAATCGAGTGAGTAAAATGTTTCTCTGAGTTCAATGAGCCACTCTAAGAAATTAATCAAACCCAAGGTAGGAGTCATTGGAACCTCCAATCTATCTACAATAATTCATCTAATGCTCTGTTTTCTCCAGTGTAAGCCAGCTGATCAGAAGCACAGGTGATAACTTGAACAACCTTGAACCTGGGTGAAGTGGAGGGAAGGAGGCGGGCAGTCTTGTAGAACTGAGCCATTAACCCATAGAATCTGACCCTATCTCCAGGTATATAGTGTCAGAGTCGAATTGTAGGACACCCACCTGGTGTCACAGAGAATCTCTTTTGTGGGAAAACCTTACACATGTTGGGACTGAGTACAGAATCCTTGAGGGTAAGAACTCAAAATCTTGAGAAAGTTGTTATTTCTACACAGATCATCCAGGAGGAAGGAGGACAAACTTGTTCTCCATCTTCCTCAAACCTCTCCTTCACAGGCCACTGGGTCTTTCATCAAACCTCTACTTCAAGAGCTGCTAGACCTTTGATGACCACTCTGCCCCTAGAAATCTGACCCATTGGCTGGATCAAAAACTTGGGCTGAGGATTCAGTCTCTGCACTCAGCCTAACAGGCTGAAGGCTGTTATCGCTCCTGCCTCGCTACCGTCTTTGCAGGCTGAAGAGTTACAAAAGATCAGGGCTGGAAGGGACCTGTTCCATGTGAGAGATAAAGGAAGGAAAGAGGTCTTAAGGAAGAACTGGGTTTTTCTCCACACTGTTGGCTTTTCATTTTACACTTACTCAATACATCCCAAAGTCCTAGCAGAGTTGTTGGTGTTTTTTGGTTTTGGTTTTTGTTTTGTTTTTGGTAGAAATTGAAAAAAGAAATTCTAAAATATGTGAGAAAGCAAAGGATCTAGAATAACTAAAACAATTCTGAAAAAGAATGAAGATAGGGAACTCAAGCTACCTGAATTAAAAATCTATTACAAAGCGACAGTACTCAAGAGAGTAGGATATTGGCATAAGAATAGTCATATAGACCAAAGTTGAAAAGAGTAGAGGAAAAGACTTACATTAAAATGGCTAAGTTTTTTTGTGTTTTTTTTTTTTACAATGCTAATTGTTTTTACAATGTTGCCAACTCACTTCAATGGGAAAATGATAGTCTTTTAACAAATAGTACTGGAAGAACTTGATTTCCATTTAAAAAATGAACTTGATCCTTAATTCACACCATACACAAGCATTCATTTGAGGTAGGTCATAGACCTAAATGTAAAAACTAAACTGTAAATCTTCTGGAAAATAAAATGAGAAAATATCTTCACAGCCTTAGAGAAGGCAAAAAAAATTTTTTTAAACAGCTTAAAGAAAACAATAAACATAAAAGAAAAAAAAACTATTAGATTGCATCAAAATTTACAATTTCTGCACCCTTAAGAAAATGAATAGGCAAAACATAGACTGGGAGAAAGTATTTGCATAACAAAAAATGTTATTAACAAAATATAAAACTTTCTTACAACTGAATAATAGAAAAAAAGTCACCCAGTTTAAAAAATATAGCCAACACTTCACAAAAGAAGATGTACAGATGGCTGGTAAGCACATCAAGAAGTGCTTAACATAACCGCTGCTGCTACTGCTGCTGCTAAGTCGCTTCAGTTGTGTCCGACTCTGTGTGACCCTATAGATGACAGCCCACCAGGCTCCTCTGTCGTCAGCAGGAAATGCAAATTAAAACAAATACACACCTACTGAATAGTTAGAATTAAAACTCGACAACACCAAATGTTGATGAGGATGTGGAGCAACTGGAGTACTCATATGTGATTTTGGAAAACAGCTCAGCAATTTCTCATAGTAAGACACGCACGTACTCCAAACCAGCAATTAAATTTCTAGGCATTTACCCAAGAGAAAGGAAAACATATGTCCATAAAAAGACTCAAACAAGAATGTTCCTAGCACTGCCACTTAATTAGCTGAGTGACATTAAGCACAACTAGTCTGTGCCTCATTTTCCTCTTACATAAAGTGGGGTTAATGTCAAAATTCTAAGTAACTGGAAGGGGAAACTATGAGGCCAAATGCACAGCCTTCCTCTGAGAAAAAGAGCACAACTGGTCTCTTCTCAATGTGGCTGCCATGGCTCATGAAGCATGGATTGCTGGTGGCCCAACAGCCGCCAGCCACCTCTATGTCCCCTGGAGGCAAAAGGTAACATAAGGTCTAGAGCCCAAGCTGGAGGTTTTGGCTGAGCCAGATCTGAAGTTGGATTTCTCCAGCATACAGAGTATGAGTCACCCCTCTCCTGAGACATTATGTTCCTCTAAGGAGCTGTTTCTTCTGAAGAATCTCTCGGGAAAGGAAACTTGAGCAGCATTCACATGTGGGGTTCAGAAATGGATAAGCCAATCTGAGTGCCTTCCAGGCGTTAAAAGGGGATGCTAGGGTCCCCAAGAAAGCGTTTCACATAAATTAAGAATGATCCCAGATAAACTATATATGTCTGACTTCACAGTGGGCAAGCCTGCATTTGGAAGGTGGAAAGTACTTGATTAGTGTTCTTTGTGGTGGACTCTTGAGCTTCCCTTCAAGCCAACCATGGCAATCCCATTCCCCTTGCCAAAGATCAGTTTAAGTGTAGGAATGTACCCAATTCTGCCTAATGAGACATGAAAGGAATTCTACAGGGGACCTTTGGAAAGTTTCCATGCTTCTAAGAAGCAGCCATGGGAAGAGTGTACTTTGCTTCCTTGGGATGTTATTTTGTCTGATGAAGGTATCTTATGACCACCTAGGGAGCCTGCTA
Organism: Budorcas taxicolor; assembly: GCF_023091745.1. Taxonomy (NCBI): domain Eukaryota; kingdom Metazoa; phylum Chordata; class Mammalia; order Artiodactyla; family Bovidae; genus Budorcas; species Budorcas taxicolor. Next base: position 75,576,598 of record NC_068919.1, read on the forward strand.
GAGGATAAACCAACATCTTGCTGACAGCAAAACAGAGAGATGAAGACAACCTGAGTCCTTTACACCTTGAGTACACCTTATACTACAGCTGGAACTCACTACTTCTAATTCCCATTAGTGATACAGTACTTCTTTACATGTTTGAATCTGAATTTTCCTTTACTTGCAGCAAGAGAATACTATTACTTGTGGCTAGAGCATCCCAACCAACAGAGCATGGGACTATACTTTCTCCCTTAGCTGATGGGAGCTTAGAGCTAATAAGATTGGGGTATTAAGGTGATGTGACTGGTATCTTTGCCAGGACAATGGGGTCATTCATGTTTCTATGCATATCAGGATGTGACTCCTACTTTACAACCCAACTGAGCCAAGGATAGTATATTCCTCTGCTTTCTCGTTTTTTGTTTTTGTTTTTAATCTTTAATCAAAGTGAACCTGATTCTGACCCCCCAATCCTGTTCAGTGGGCAGATTAATCTGTCACTTCGGGGGCTCAAGCCCCTGAAAGATTGTGCGCAATTGGGTGTAAGTGGAGAGGTGTCCCGTCCACTCATCAGCTCACAGTCTATAACGAGTTTTGTCTGATGCCTCAGGTCTCTTTTAGTTTGGTGACTTTGATTCTGAGTCACACTTGCGGCTCAGAAATCTTTGGTGATACTGGAAATTTGATGAGGCTTGTCTGGTGGCTCATATGGTAAAGAATCTGCCCACAATGTGCGGGAGACCCCTGTTAGATCCCTGGGTTGGGAAGATCCCTGAAGGGCACGGCTACCCATTCCAGTATTCTTGCCTGGCAGGCTACAGTCCATGAGGTCGAAAAGAGTTGGACATGTCTGAGCAACTCACATCTAAGGCCTCATGTGCTCTTGAGATCTGGCCCTTACCCAGGACCCTGGAATGTGTTATCATAATCAGAGTTCATTTTCATTCGTTTATCTTTTTCTATCTTTCTGGTTTCCTATCTCTCTTGTTTCCTTTTCTTTTCCTTCAAAGCCCTCCTTCTTCCTACTCCCAGCCCTTCTCCTTCTGTATATCTGCATCATCTCCTCAATGAGCCAGGGATTTTACCCACACAGGAAGATCTATTAGCTTCAAGGAGCTTTTGCTTTTTGTTCTGCAAGAATTCTTAAGGCAAGAAAAAACAAAAAGCCTGATTAGCAACGCCTGCCTGAAAAGAGAAGGCAATGGAAAAAAACAGCAAGTGAATTAATATCACAATTTTCTTGTCACAGGTACCTCAGAGGTGACAAGGGTGAACTTAGCCCAATAGGAGAGCTGACTCCATGGTGAGTGGCAGCCAGCCAGCCAATGAGAATGAGTCAAGGAGAAAGAGCTGCTGCAAAAACTTCCTTCCTTATTTGTGAAACCTGCCTCACAGCAATTGAGAACCTGGGAAGCCGGCTGCTCCTTTCCTACCTGGGTGTTTTTAAAAATACATTTCTATTCCCATAAGCATTCTTTCCATCTCTTGCCTTGTGGTTACGCCTGGGGCTCACTAACTTCACTGGGGAATGGGAGGATCAAGTGAGATAAAATTTTGGCGCTGGGAGGCACTGGTAACCAACTCAGGGCTGGAGCAACTGCTGGTCTTCCCCACCTCCTCCATGGTGGTCACGCTTCTTGTGGCTGGGAGGTCCTGTCAGCCTGTATCTGCCCTAGTCCTCCAGGCAGCATGGAGCTTCTGGACTTGTCCCAGAGGTAAACAAGAGCAATAGCACATGCCCCTTGTTTGAGATAGTGTTTTCCCACCCAGAGCTGAAAGACCTTTGAGATCATTAAGGCCAACTCCCTAATGTAAGAGATAAGGGCCCAGAGAGCCCAGAAGACTTGGCTCAGGGACCAACACCAGGGTGCGGGCTCTTTCCTCCCAACCTTCCCTTATCAGCCTGTTCTCCCAGTCTTGATTCTGTCCCCCAGGTGCTGTTGAATGTTTGTCCTGCACTTACCTTCTCGTTGCCTTGAGGCCAGCATACCTCCTGCCAAAGGCTCTTTCTAAGCTGTTGGGATGATTAACCCAAGGACAAAGAGTCCTTTGTGTGTCTGCAAAGATTCAGACACCACTGAACTGAACTGAACTGAACTGAACTGAATCCAAGGACAGTGAGGGCTTGTAGAGCCCACAGGCCTCATGTCTTAGGCTGGCCTCTTGCTCAGTCTGTCTCACCCTTAGAGCACTTTGGGAAGGAAACAGGACTGTGGGTTACTTAGAAGATAGCTGTGGGCATCCCCCATTTTATAGTAATTTTCTGGGCAAGCTCACTTGTGACCGTGACTTGAAAATTTTGGTCTGGAGATGACCTGCAATCAAACTATGGCACAAACAAATCTAACAAACACCTTGGGGCCTAACCACGGGGCAGTTCAGTTCAGCTCATATCAGTCGCTCCATTGTGTCTGACTCTTTGTAACCCCATGGACGGCAGCACACCAGGCTTCTCTGTCCATCACCAACTCCCAGAATTTGCTCAAACTCATGTCCATTGAGTTGGTGATGCTATTCAACCATCTCATCCTCTGTCGTCTCCTTCTTCTCCTTCCCAGGTAGCCTATAGAATACTCTGTAAGAAATGTTAGGAATTGCCTGGCAGTCTAGTGACTGGTGGGGGAACTACGATCCCACAAGATGTGTGGTATGGCCAAAAAAAAAAAGAAATATTCATTGATGACCTTGGGAAAAGCTTTATGTGAAATGAAAATTAAATAAGATGAGGGACTATAAAGTGCTTAGCACAATGTCTCATATGTGGTAAGCTCTCAACAAATGTTTGCTATTATTGCTGTTATGAGTATTTTAATTTTGTCACTGTTTAGCTGGGCTCCTTGGTACTACTGCCTATTTCTCCTCTCTTCCTGGTCTGAGAGATCTTCTTTTAGTCTTCTTCCTCAACTTTCTACTTCCTAATCCCATCAAATCAGAGAAGGTGATGGCACCCCACTCCAGTACTTTTGCCTGGAAAATCCCATGGATGGAGGAGCCTGGTAGGCTGCAGTCCATGGGGTTGCGAAGAGTCAGACACGACTGAGCGACTTCACTTTGACTTTTCACTTTCATGCACTGGAGAAGGAAATGGCAACCCACTCCAGTGTTCTTGCCTGGAGAATCCCAGGGATGGGGGAGCCTGGTGGGCTTCTGTCTATGGGGTCGCACAGAGTCGGACACGACTGAAGTGACTTAGCAGCAATCCCATCAAATAGATTTCTTATCACTTCCAGCATAGACTAAAAAATGCCAGGACCACTTCCTCCCCCAGCCATTTCCCAGCCCCACACACACAACCTGTGCTCCAGCTTGGCACATTGCCTCCTGCAAAATCTGGTTGTCAAGGTGTTGAGAGTGTTCACAGAAGTTGCGTTTGGGTGGGCGAGATTGTAGGTGGTTTTTTTTTATTTAAAAAATTCCCTTTCTTTGCTTGTCTATGTTTTTTTATTTGTTTGTCATGGGTATGTATTGAACTTGTACCGAGAAAATATTTTTAATTTTTATTCAATCTACTCACTACTTCTGGAAACCTTTCCCTGAAAGGTTCTACTGCATTCTGAGCATTCTTTTTAACTTCCTGCCCCCTCAGCCTCTCTTTCTCTCTGCTCTGTAATTGCATTCACTAGTGAGTCGCCCTATAGATGTTCTTAAAGGGATTCTGCATCCATGAGAGGGCTGTAGGTGCCTTGAATGTGAGGCTGTATCGTCTCTTCTGTAGAAATAGCTAGAATGTTTCTCAGATGATTTTAGCTGTACACCCTCTTCTGCACCCCTGAGCCTAGATGACTGAGAATCAAGAGTACTTTCAGAGCTTGGTTTAACCTACAGAACATACTATTCCCATTTTACCCTCTGACACCAGGGCTAGCAGCAGAGTGCGGTTTTTGGGGAACCCTGATGGATGTACAGGGTGGTTTTCAGCAGGGACTGGCTGCATCATCTTGGGGCTTGGGGGCAGTATCTTAATCTGAGCATGAATTTAATGTTGATCTTGCAAAATCTCCAGAATGCCTTGTGTGACACAGAAAGAGTCTCAGCCTAGCCCCAGGCAGGAGAGAGGGAGGGGCACACAGTCGACAAGACTTAGCAACTGGACAACAACATGTGATCTTCAGTTCAGTTCAGTCACTCAGTCATGTCCGACTCTTTGCGACCCCATGGACTGCAGCATGCCAGGCCTCCCTGTCCCTCACCAACTCCTGGAGCCTGCTCAAACTCATGTCCATTGAGCCAGTGATGCCATCTAACCATCTCATGCTCTGTCGTCCCCTTCAATCTTTCCCAGCATCAGGATCTTTTCAAATGAGTCAGTATTTCCCGTCAGGTAGCCAAAGTATTGGAGTTTCAGCTCAGCATCATCAGTCCTTCCAATGAACATTCAGGACTGATCTCCTTTAGGATGGACTGGTTGGATATCCTTGCAGTCCAAGGGACTCTCAAGAGTCTTCTCCAACACCACAGTTCAAAAACAGTCTACCGCTGTTTCCACTGTTTCTCCATCTATCTGCCGTGAAGTGATGGGACCAGATGCCATGATCTTTGTTTTCTGAATGTTGAGCTTTAAGCCAACTTTGTCACTCTCTTCTTTCAATTTCATCAAGAAGCTCTTTAGTTCTTCTTCACTTTCTGCCATAAGGGTGGTGTCATCTGCATATCTGAGGTTATTGATATTTCTCGCGACAGTCTTGATTTCAGCTTGTGTTTCATCCAGCCTATCATTTCTCATGATGTACTCTGTGTAGAAGTTAAATAAGCAGGGTGACAATATACAGCCTTGACGTACTCCTCTCCCGATTTCGAACCAGTCTGAAGTTCCGTGTCTAGTTCTAACTGTTGCTTCCTGACCTGCATACAGATTTCTCAAGAGGCGGGTCAGGTGGTCTGGTATTCCCATCTCTTGAAGAATTTTCCATAGTTGATTGTGATCCACACACTCAAAGGCTTCGGCATAGTCAATAAACCAGAGATAGATGGTTTTCTGGAACTCTCTTGCTTTTTCAGTGATCCAGTGGATGTTGGCAATTTGATCTCTGGTTCCTCTGCCTTTTCTAAAACCAGCTTGAGCATCTGGAAAGTTCACAGTTCACATATTGCTGAAGCCTGGCTTGGAGAATTTTGAGCATTACTTTGCTAGCATGTGAGATGAGTGCAATTGTACGGTAATTTGAGCATTCTTTGGTATTGCCTTTCTTTGGAATTGGAATGAAAACTGACATTTTCCAGTCCTGTGGCCACTGCTGAGTTTTCCAAATTTGCTGGCATATTAAATGCAGCACTTTCATAGCACCATCTTTCAGGATTTGAAATAGCTCAACTGGAATTCCATCACCTCCACTAGCTTTGTTTGTAGTGATGCTTTCTAAGGCCCACTTGACTTCACTTTCCAGGATGTCTGGCTCTAGGTGAGTGATCACACCATCATGATTATCTGGACTGTGAAGATCTTTTTTGTACAGTTCTTCTGTGTATTCTTGCCACCTCTTCTTAATATCTTCTGCTTCTGTTAGGTCCTTATAATTTCTGTCCTTTATTGAGCCCATCTTTGCGTGAAACGTCCCCTTGATGTCTCTAACTTTCTTGAAGAGATCTCTAGTCTTTCCCATTCTGTTGTTTTGCTCTATTTCTTTGCACTGATCACTGAAGAAGGCTTTCTTATCTCTCCTTGCTATTCTTTGGAACTCTGCATTCAGATGCTTATATCTTTCCTTTTCTCCTTTGCTTTGGCTTCTCTTCTTTTCACAGCTATTTGTAAGGCTTCCTCAGACAGCCATTTTGCTTTTTTGCATTTCTTTTTCTTGGGGATGGTCTTGATCCCTGTCTCCTGTACAATATCACAAAGCTCCGTCCATAGTTCATCAAGGACCCTGTCTATCAGATCTAGTTCCTTCAATCTATTTCTCACTGCTACTGTATAATCGTTAGGGTTTTGATTTAGGTCATACCCGAATGGTCTAGTGGTTTTCCCTACTTTCTTCAACTTGAGTCTGAATTTGGCAATAAGGAGTTCATGATTTGAGCCACAGTCAGCTCCCAGTCTTGTTTTAGCTGACTGTATAGAGCTTCTCCATCTTCGGCTGCAAAGAATATAATCAATCTGATTTCGGTGTTGACCATCTGGTGATGTCCTTGTGTAGAGTCTTCTCTTGTGTTGTTGGAAGAGGGTGTTTGCTATGACTAGCGCATTCTCTTGGCAGAACTCTATGAGCCATTGCCCTGGTTTATTCTGTACTCCAAGGCCAAATTTGCTTGTTACTCCAGGTGTTTCTTGACTTCCTACTTTTGCATTCCAATCCCCTTATGTGATCTTGGGATAGTTATTTAGGCTCCAAGGCCTGGGTTTTCTTATCTGTGTAATCCAACTAGTGGTATTTCCTTCCTCTTAGGAGTCTTATGAGGGTTTAGTGAAATAATGCTTGTGGAATACATTTTAAACATCTAATAAATGCTAGCCACGGTTACTGATATTATTGCAATTATTATTATAAATTCAAACCTGATGTTTGTTTTTCAGAAGAATCCCACTACACATCCATTCAGGCCCTTATTTCCCATGTATTTGTTCACCTGCATACATTCATCTATCACATAATGGCAATGGATAATACAGATATACTACATGAAATAATAATATTTTAATAGCTCATATTTAAATTTCATACTCTATGTACAAATCACTGTACTAAGTTCTTTATATGTATGAAACTCATTTAATCTTCCCAAATATGTGGTGATGTTGGTACTATTATTATCCATATTTCATTGAGGATGAAATAATTTCATATAGAGAAGTTATGTAATTTGCCCAAGGTCACATAACCAACAAGTAAGAAAATGAAAATTTTGGGTTCTGAGGAATCTGGTGCAGAATCCAAGCTACTTGCTATTAAACACTCTTGCTATTTTCAAAGACTCTGGGGAAAACAATGGAAGGACAAAAGTATGAGTCAAACACTGATTCTACCTGTAGAAAATAGTAACCAGAAGTGATGAGACACAAGGAAATCATATGCCCTCAGGGCAGTGTGAGCATTGCTGCCTGGAGGTCTAGGTGGAGCCTAGGTTGGCCTCTTGACTGAGTTTTCACTTATGATTAGCTTGGGCGATCAGATGAAGTCTCTGTTGCATGGTCTCTAAGGAGACCCCCCTAACTTAATGCATTGCTGATAGCTTGCGGCCACAGTTGGTACCTCCTGCTCCATGGAAGCCTGGATGACAGAATGTCATTGGATGGGTATAAATCCTCACAACTGATTGCACAAATAACTCGAAGTACAGAGCCTATTGAGCGTGAGCTGGGTCATTGCCTCTTGGGGCCGTTGTGTCATTCGCTGGCTGGCTGTCTAGTTTTAGTTCTGTGCTGGTTTTTAGTTCAGTGATGTGGCATCAGTAGCTTGAAAGCAGCCATGATAGTAGTATCTACACCACGGAAGTCAGCAAACACTACAAATCAGCACCCACCACCCCCCATCAAGTTTGTTGTTAAACATTTCTCAGCATCCTAGCCCAAGAGATAATCAAATCCGGTGATTTTCACCTTCCTTCAGCCAAGGAGATCCACTGAGAGTGCTTGATTTTTGCCTGAAGGAGAAGAAGGGAGTGCTGGGCAAGGTGAGGGCGAATGGAACTCTGTCCTGAGCTAAGCCAGCAATGTGTTTGCTTGTTTTTACTACGACCTTTTGTGTAAGACTTGTGACTTCTCTGGTGGTTCAAGGTAAAGCGTCTGTCTACAATGCGGGAGACCTGGGTTTGATCCCTGGGTCGGGAAGATTCCCTAGAGAAGGAGAAAATCCCATGGATGGAGGAGCCTGTTGCAGGCTACTGTCCACGGGGTCGCAAAGAGTAGGACATGACTGAGCAACTTCACTTTCACTTTGTGTAAGACTTTAAGGACAGTTCTTTCCACATTATAGCTCTTTTCACGGTTCTTTTTACAAAAGTTCATTAAAAGCAATGAAAGTGACTCATCTGGTCTAATCTTACTTGACAGTCAGGAAGTAGAACTTTTTATAGTTCAGAGTCAGAAGAGCAAAGTGACTTTCTTTAGGTCTCCCAGAGCCAAGCCCACCACCTTCTATGAGGGACTTGGCACCATGGTGCCCACAGTGGGCGACAGACCCCCGCTGTCACTAACTGGGGCTTCCCTGGCTCTCAGCAGAGACTCTCACGGCTCCACTCAGAGAGGTGTCCTCCCTAGAGCCTCATCCACTGTGCCCCTTTGCCCTGGAAATGCAAGGACCCTTAGCAGAGCCTTCTGGTGTTTTTCTCCCATAATGAATCCTCTCCTGGTACCTCGAGATGACTGGCTGCTTTTCTGAGCCCATCTTCTCAACTGATGAGAAGCCAAGTTGAAAATCTTACCCTTACCACCAGGTTTTAAAACTTGCTCCCAACTTTTGGCTGGGGAGAGCTGCTTAAAGCCTTAAAAGCAAACAAAACATAGTCATTTTATCTTTTATTCAGCAAAGCTAGAAATGGATGTCAGGGCTTGCTGGAGGGCAAATGGATGTGGTCGTGTAGGGGGTGCGGTTAACAGGGAAGAGTAACAGGGAGGGGAGAGAAGAGGATATGAGTGAAAAGATAAAAAGAAACATTTAAAAAATTCATTTTTAGGGGTAAGAAAATTCAGCTACAGGCGCCAAGGGGTATAATTTCCTGAGACTGTCGAAAGTCTTGCCCATTGCTTCCCTCTAGCAAAACCTGCTCTCTGGGCTGTCGGTCAGTTGGGCTTTATTTTGTAATCCCAATCTCCCAGAACCAGTGAGCACTTGAAAGCATTGCAGAAACTTATCTTTGTCGTAACACCACAGTGAAGAATTCTGTAATAAACGTGGTTTGAGTTTGCTAGGGCTGCCATAATGAAAAAGCCCAAGCTGGGTCACTTAAACCAGAGACATTTGTCTTCTCACAGTTTCAGAGACTGGAGTTGAAGATCGAGGTGTGGGCAGGTCTGGTTTCCTCTGAGGCCCTGCAGCTTATCTTGTAGGCGGGCAACTTTTTGCTGTGTGCTCACATGGCCTTTCTTCTGAGAGTGCACACATCTGGTGTCTCTGTACCTCTGAATTTCCTTTCCTTATAAGGATGGCTGGATTGGATTAGTGCTTTTATTAACGGACTCATTTTAACTAGATCGCCTCTCTAAAAGCTTATCTCCAAGTGCTGTTACATGGTAAGGTAACTCAGATGTCTGAGATAATTCATATTTTGAGGTTAGAACTTTAACAAATGAATTTTGGGGCACACAATTCAGTGTATAACAAATGTTTAGGCAGCGTTTATCTAGTATACATGCATAGGACCCAGATAACATATTTGGATATTAATGGTCCCTCCTCACTGACCCTGAGAACTTTTATCATCTGCACAAATTAACTGCCATGCCTTGGTTTGAGAACTCATCAGGTGACATGACTTTACAAAAAAGTCTCATTTGACTTAAAGAATTTTGAAAGTTTCACCTCTCTTTCAAATTCTTTTTGTTTTCACCAGAAATTGATTTTCATAGGTGGGATGTCCTCAGGGACTTTCAATATTAGCAGAAGCTGCTGATGACATGGAAACAGATGCACTGGCTGAGTGTGGCTGAGAAGAGACCACTGGGCAGGGCAGACAGGGCAGATGAACATGGAATCATGGGAAACTGCAGACAGACAAGTGAGAAAGGTTATCAAGACCCTGCCAGGATGAATTAACAGTTCAGCTGTGATAACTATTTAAATATGGTTAAAATAGACACAGTTCTTGCCCTTCAAGCAGAGGACCCTAAAGGGATCATGATCAGCAATTTTCTTGGACCTGAAATAGTGGTTTCATTCAAACTCCAGAAAAAGACTTATAAGATTTCTGTAGATTTTTTATGAGCTGAAGTAAAATTCTTTCCTGCTTCCCCAAACACACATATTCAGATGATTCAGAAGCACAAATTGTAAGTATCCTTTCAGTGAGCTACCTTGTTGTTGTTCAGGCGCTAAGTCTTGTCCAACTGTGCCTGTGCCATTTGGCCATGGAGCCATTAGAAAGCCATGTGCAATTATCGTTCAGTTCAGTTCAGTCACACAGTCGTGTCCGACTCTTTGCAACCCCGTGAACTGAAGCATGCCAGGCTTCTCTGTCCTTCACAATTTCCTGAAGTTTGCTCAGAACTCATGTTCTTTGATTCGGTGATGCCATCAAACCGTCTCATTCTCTGTTGCCTTCTTCTACTCCTGCCTTCAATCTTTCCCAGCATTAGGGTCTTTTCCAATGAGTTAGCTCTTCACACTAGGTGGCCAAAGTATTGGAGTTTCAGCATCAGTCCTTCCAGTGACTATTCAGGGTTGATTTCCTGTGGGGTTGACTGGTTTGACCCCCTTGCTGTCCAAGGGACTTTGAAGAGTCTTCTCCAGCACTACAGTGAGCTGGGTTGTGAAAAATAAACAAGAAAAATCACTATCTATGCATTTCTTGCCCCTGCTCCAATGGATTATAAGTCGTTTGAGGATAAGAACTGAGGTATGTACTCTACAGCCCCAAGTGTTCTTTGCATGAAGTGAATACTCTATATATTCACTGATTTGACCTGAATCTCCAAGAGGAAAGATTTTTTTAATAGAAATCACTAGAACACTCAAAAATGACATCACTGTTTCAGACTAAGAAAGGAGAAAAGATCTGATTACCCTAGAAAAAAAAGCCCAGGTGACCGTGAGAAAGTCAGCAGTCTCCTTCCTTCAAGGGCACCAGAGGTTTGTGTTCTTCAAGTAATGAGTTGGAGGGGAGGGGTTGGCAGTAAGTTCCACTGGACTTCCTATCACCTTTCTAAGGTATGGACTTCAATAGCCTATAACTTCAGTGTAATTGCTCTGTGGTCTGCTCTCTATAAATAGTAGCTTATTTGTAGGTAACTCAGTGCTGCCTATGAAACTGCTAGACTCAGAAATTAAATCAATTCAATTCAACGGATATTTATTGTGTAGTTCAAGACAAGAGAACTCTCAAACAGCCTAGATTATAAGGAGAGAAGAACCTAGGAGTGTGGAGGGGTAGCTTAAAAGAAGGTTAGCCTTTTATGTTGACAATTTCCCTTTCAGTTCTACACACTGGACCCCAAGACAAAGAATAAGTAGAGGTGGGCTGCCAAGTGGGAAAATACAGGTGTAGATAAATGGAATGCTCATCATTCCAGCCTGGTGATTTAATGACTCATATAATCCAAGCATGGAACTTGTGTTCCCTTGGCTAGTGATAGTTTTAGGTTATAGGCATATGACCCAGTGATGGTCAATAAGAAATGAGAAGAACCAATGCGGGAAGATGGGAAGGGGAGAGGGAGAAGGTTTCTGGGAAAGGCTAATACTGGTAAAATATTCTTCAACCATTGTTATATTTCAGAGAACAGATACCACTGGAACCCTCTAAGCAGAAAAGGGTTTAATTTAGAACATTAGGTGCTTAAAAATTTATGGATGGGCTAGAGGAGAAGGTCTTGGCTCTACCTCCCACAGTAACCAGCAGAACCCTGCAGAAACATTAGCCAGGGTGGCTATTATCTGTGCTCAGCAGAGAAGCTGGGGGAATCAAGAAGGCATCACAGTAAGCATGACTCCAGAATCACACCTTTTACCCATATTCAGGGATCAAAAAACCACTGCCAGGGCCAGACTGTCCCTGCTTGTTCTGGCTGGGCAAGATGAATGTCCCTCTTCCTGCTTCTCTGTCCCCAGGAAGTTGGTGGCAGAGCACTGAAACTTTCATTGGTGGTAGAACAAAAATCCAGTGCCTCCCTGACCACATTTGCCAGGAAAGGCAGGTGAAGCAGACCACACTCTCCTCTCACATCTCAAGATGCTGCATCTGATGTGCATTCTTCTACACGGAAGAGCTCAGCTAGTGCAACCCTTCTGCAGCCCCTTTTCCCCTTCACACACTCCTGCCCAGGAGAGGTGGAGTGACATAGCAAATAGGTAAATTTGGGAGAGGAAACTTGCTGTGCATGAACCAGTCCTCCCTTGTCTTTTGGGAGTAAGTTGCACACAGGGAGTATGTTTTCTGCTCTGCAATTCCAGGGACAAGCTTTCCTTTGGTGCGAGGCCTGGAAGTACGGTCCAGAGGTTCCTGTGACTGGCTGGGTGAACTGGTCTTTAGAGTGTTGGAAGTTCAGTGTTGGAAAGCTCACCTGCCTACAGTTACACTTATTGTTACAGACTAATCAGAAATAGGGTAATGTTTGGACCTCTATATGCCATCTTTTTCTTTTTTTTAGTTCCTCCTGTTTCTTTGTTGATTTAGGAATTTGGGGAGGAAACCAGGGCTGGAGACATGAAATCGAACTCTCTTTGTGCTACTGATTGACACCTGGTCTGTCGCAGGGCTGCCTGTTTGTATAAACATCAGCAGTTTTCAAAGCATGTTATACATGTGATCCTCACAACAACCTGTGGACAAAGACAGAACAGGATTGTGTAGCTGAGGAAGTAAAGATTCAACTCCTTTTTAAAAAAAATTTTTTAAGCATAGCTGATATACAATGTTGTGTTAATTTCTGCTGCAAAGCAAAGTGATTCAGTTACACATATACAAACGTTATTTTTAATATTCTTTTCCAATATGGTTTATCATTGGATACTGAATATAGTTCCCTGTGCTATACAAGAGGACCTTGTTGCTCATCCATCCTATAGTTTGCATCTGCTAGCTCCAAAGTCCCACTCCATCCCTCCTCCACTCCTCTCCTCCTTGGCAGCCATGAGTCTGTTCTCTATGTCTGTGAGTCTGTTTGTTTCATAGATAAGTTCATTTGTGTCCTATTTTAGATTCCACATGTAAGTGATATCATACGGCAAGTAAACTCCAGGAGTTGGTGTTGGACAGGGAGGCCTGGCGTGCTGCGATTCATGGGGTCGCAAAGAGTCGGACACGACTGAGCGACTGAACTGAACTGAACTGAAAGTTGCGACTCTCAGTGCTTCCAACTTTTTCCAGGTTATGATACATATAGAACATTGAAAAAATGTATATATACATACACATACACATACACATATACTTATGTATACAAACATATGTGAAAATTTGTATATATCTGACTATGGAAAAGAAATAATGCTGCTAGCGCCAGAGGTGATGGGCTCAGAGATTCTGGCTGCCCTGGACCTTACCTGGCTAATCCAAGCATTGAGAAGATCAAATTCTCAGCAGACCTATAACCCATTCCTTACTACCAGTTGGGAATTCTACCTTAAAGAAGTGTGCTAATGTCCAAAGTCACAAGGTTAACACACAGAAGAATATTCAAATCCAAAGAATCTCTACATAGTCTGAAATGGGGGAGGTGTTTGTTACCTTCACATGTCCTCACTGTAGCTTCTTAGGTCAGAGAAGTTTCAAAGGAAAGACTTCTCAATCCAGTCTGTCTCTACTGCACTAATCTCTATAAATATCTCAACAAATATATATATAATATGCCTAGAATATGCCTAACTACAGGAATATTCTAGGTGCTGGAGATACCTCAGTGAACAATGCAAGGTCTCTATAATCAAAGAGCTTACTACATTCTACTAGAATCTTCCATTTCCGGTTCCTTTAAAGTACAGTAGAAACTTCAAGGCAATCTGAGTACAGACATATCCTAAGACGTTTATGATTTTTTTTCTCAATATTTTTTCACATGTTCCCACATTGATTCAATAGCAATTTTCGTGTGTATGACTTGTCCTTATCAAGTCTTTCCAAAGTATACAACGTCAGTTGTCACAAGAACAAAACTTCTTTTTGCACTCACATTTTATTGGTTTTCACAATGATGGAATTACATAATCAGGAAGTATGATGAGCATAAATGGATTTGGGAACAGATGGCATTGACCCTGGTCAGCACACAGCTCAATTTGTGGCCCCGGAAGTCCCTAAGAGGACCTCTGCTACCTGAGTTTCTGGTGCGCTCTGAGCTCTGGTGGGCTTTATAGAGGAAATAGCATCTGCTAACCTGGTAACTTGTTAGGTGGATGTCAGTTTTAAGAGCTTCTGCCACACGGATTCACTATCTCCCCCAGACTGTATGCATATCAAATTTTGAGAGTCGCTTATTGGCCACTCTCTTATTGGACGACTCAGGTATTTATTCCAAAGCTTTATGAAGGTGGGGGAGACAAGCATTTGTACTTTTGTTTAGCAGATTTTGTTTTCTGTTGCTTTTTTTTAAAAATAAAATTTCTAAAAGGGAAAACATAACTGTGTTGCCTTTGTGTGATATCTAATGATATGTGAAACTTCTTTTCTCCACAACCCTCCCTCATCTATTTCCCAGTCAGGAGTCCCAGGCCCTTCCTCAGATACCACTTCTTCCTTCAGGATGGTGCAGCCCCAGCACCGATCTTTCCTTCTGCCTTACAAGGCCTGTGCCTCAGGCATCGAGTGTCACTGCATTTCCCCTAGCTCAGGCTTCTGCAGCCTCTGTAGAGTGAGGAGGTGAACTCTGGTACATGGCTGAGGGTCAGGGAGTAGATGCAGGGGAAAACTGGCTTCTTGCGAACTGGAGGCCAATGCAAATCAATACCCCCAAATGTAGATTTCTTCAGAAAATCACCCAGTCTGGTCTACTTTATTTTTCATAAAAAATATATGTATTTCTTTTATTTTTATGACATGGACCTGATTTTCCTGGCTTGGGTTTCATGAAAAAGAGCACCCCCTTAACTGAAAATGCTCCATCTAGAATCATTCAGGACATGCGGCACTGTGTTCAATTAGAGTAGAGGTGGAGTATTCAGTCCATCTTGTACAACTGAACTCTCTATGGGAGAGCGAGTTGCCCTCCTGTCTTGTAAAGAGACAGGAAGAGAATATGTGCCCATACATATGTAGTGACAAGAGCGCACCAGACAGAGCGAGCCATCCTAGAAACAAACAGGCAATAACACTGATAAGTAAATGATAAAGACTGTTCAGCGTCCCACAGTGCTCCTGAACTGACAGCGAGATGACAGATTATTTAATCCCGCCCATCTACATTGCAGTGAATAGGCGGCGCTCCAGTGAAATGACTTGCAAAAGACAGAGCTAGCCTGAGGCAAAGCTAGGGTAAAAAGCGCCTAACCTTTAGTCATTCGTTTCACCTACTGTACCTGCTGTTCTCAAAGTATAGTCCATAGAGCCTTGAGGAATCCCTGAGTCATTTCCCAGGTGTTCATGAAGTTAAAACCCTCTTCATAATTGTATGACAACATTTGTTGCATTTTTCATCTTGTTGACATTTTTACTGAAGGTACGAAAGCAGTGGTGAGTAGAAATCCCATCTCTCGAGTATGAATCAAACGGGCACCAAACTGTAGCAGTCATCATCACCACACACCTGGCATAAAAACAAATGTCAGTTTCATTTAAGAATGTCCTTGATGAAGCTGTAAAAATGATGAACCTTACTAAATATTGATACTTTTCAAAACATTCTGTGTAATAAAATGGGCAGTATGCATAAACTACTTTTACTGCATTTCAGTGTGTGATGGTTATCTCGAGGGAGCTGAGTTTGTGAGTTGAACTAACCATTTTTTTTTTTTCTCATGCAACATTTTTATCCCCCCTTGCTTGAAAGGCTAGATGACAAAGAATGCTTTTTCAGACTGGATATTTGGCAGGCATTTTCTCAAAATGAACAAAGGGGCCTGTCACTTCAAGGAAAAACAACTGATAGTATTTATTGCCAATGATAAAATTTGAGCTTCCAAGCGAAAATTAGAATTTTGGAAAACTTGTATCCAACACTGTGGAGCTTGACAGCATTCCAAAACTTAAAGATTTTTCCAAAGAGATCTACAGTGATATTAATAAATGTGATTTTTTATGATAGTATATAATGAAATGGGTCAACATTTAGAATATCTGTATAACTCAGTGAAGCAATATTTTCCCATAACCAATGCATGGTATTACAAAATAGTACGTGGGTAAAAATCCATTCAAGGTGCACAGTAAACCAAAGTTTAATGTAACAGAACATGAAAAGTTCATTGATATACTTGAAGATTCCGCACTGCAATTAACCTTTGAGAAACTTGCTATGTTTTGGTGCCGTATCAAAAAAGAATATCCACAATTATCTAAAAAAGATGACTGAGTACTGTTTATTTTTCTGGCTACATATCTGTGTAAAGCCAGATTTTCTTCACATACTTCTACCAAAACAACATATTGCAACGTTGACTATTAATCCAGACATTTACGAAATTTGCAAAAATGTAAAACAATGTCACTCTTCTAATTTTACTTATCTTGAAAGTTTTTTTTTTTTTAACAAAAATATGTAATTTATGTTGACGTCTAATGGATTTAGGGAGCTTCCTAGATGGCTTGGTGGTAAAGAAGATTCCTGCCAATGCAGGAGATGCAGGTTCAATCCCTTGGTTAGGAAGATCCCCTGGAGTAGGTAGGGCAACCCATGCCAGTATTCTTGCCTGAGAATTTCATGGACAGAGGAGCCTTGCGGGCTACAGTACATGGGGTAGTAAAGAGCTGGGCGTGACTGAGCACACACCCACATGATGGATTTATTGTTATTTAAGTTAATTAATAAATATTTTAGATTTTCTACCAATAGATATAGCCTTCATAAAATTTAAAAGTAAAAAGGTCCTGAGACTGAAAGGTTTCAGAGCCACTATATTGCACCATTTTGCCTTCCAGAGAGTGCGTTGGAGGAGGTTCTTCCTTCCCCTTTACCCAAAAAAGCCAATGCTGTTACTGCTTTATTTTTAAATCCAACCCCTGCCCTCTTCCTCCAAAACTGTTAAAAAAAAGTCGACGGCAAAAATACTGCAAATACTTGAAACCAAAGGACCCAAAACAGAGAGAAGGCAAAGGACTGAATAAAGGTGTTTCTTTGGAGCCTGCAAGGTTGACCAAGGACCACCTCCTGTCTGGCAGTCTGGCAGGAACCACCTATTTCTTTTTGCTTCATTGGCCTAACCTTACATCCATCCAACCACTCCCATCCTTTAAGTCAGCCCTGTCCGGGAACACTACTGTCCTCTGGGGCCTCAAAACACAACAGCTTTATTAAAGCTTTGGGCTGATACCCACCCTCAAGCCCCTCTTTCCTTGTGCCCCCTCAGGGACGACAGTGCAGGGGAGGGCTCTCTTAGCACGAGCCTCTACCAGCTCACTGTCTCAGGCTCAGGGCCAAGATGAAAAGGGGCGGCCTCTGTTTCTGGGCTGGAAAGAAACTGTAAACCTCTCACAGGCCACATACCAGAAGCTGCCAGAAGACCATTTCCCTGTTAGTAAACAGGGCCGCTGGGGCCATCTTTCTCTCCTTTAATAACCTGTGGGGCACCTATTGATTGCACATGCTGGTCCATCATAAATTAGAACAGGGACAGCTTCTGGTAGCTCAGGAGCTGTGTGGATGGAGAAATCAGCTCACTAACACTTAGCTCATAGAGCACAGCACATGCATCACAAAACCATGGAGAATTAGGTGCTGAGAAGACACGGGAATCAACTCTGGTGGCTGTGGAGGCTTCTGGCCATGCTGCAGACCTTAATCAGGCTGTTTCTTGTGTTCCTATTAGAGACCTACAAACACACAGATTGCATGCCTCCTTCTATAGCATCCTCTTCAAATGAGAGGGAGCAGCAAGCTCCAGTGGGTGGGAGACCCTGCTCCCATCCTAATCGCCTCACCGGGATGGGAGCCAGCAAGTAGGAAGGAATGTTCAAGTCTTGTACTTCTTGAACAAGAGCACTGAGTTAGGAATCAAAAGACACATTCTAAAGTCCTGCTTTAGCCACTTACAGCTACTTGATCTTGGGTAAGTCCCTTAATTTCTCTGAATCTCAGCATCTCACCTGGAAAGAGGAGAGAGGAGAAAGTAATAATACCTAAGAAAATATACCGGGCTGGTGTGCTCTCTGTAAATGAGTATCCATTGCTGAACCTGAATTTGAATCAGTGAAAAGATATGGCAACATGTGTAGGGCTGAAATGATTTCTTTCTCCCACCTCCAAAATCTGGCATCAGGAACTTTCCACCACTATCCTTAGCCAACACTTTGCTCATAAGTAAGAAGTGATGTCATGAAACTCATAGCTTGATAAATTGGAAATGTTTCTCTCAACCTTCTGTCTTCCTGAGCCCCACCTGACTTGGTTTCTCGGTTGAAAATTCATTTCACAGGGCCCTCTCTAAACTGGATAGCAAACACAGAAAAACATGCCAGCATAGCTTACCAAGTTCTACTAAAAAAGCTTGACACCCACATGCCCATTCTTGGAAGAACCTTCAGAGTTTCTCTGACTTTACCGCTCTGGGCGCTGAATGCTTTTCCAAAATAAGTAGTACTATCCTGCGGTTCTACTGTGGTCCCTTTTGCCAGCACTCATTAAAAGGGACCAGAAGGACCGTGTGCATAGTCATATTTCCATATTTCCCTCCCCCTGGTTCTGGAAACGAAATCTGCTGTCCTGGGACAGAGTGTGTAGTGGGTTGGATGGTGCTCTTCCCACACTTCCACCAAATATGTCCACATCTTGGAACCTGTGAATGTGATCTTATGTGACAAAAAGGGTCTGCATAGATGTAGTAAAATGAAGGCTCTTGAGATGAGATCATCCTGGATTACCTGAATGGGCCCTAAATCTTCAACACACAGTGTTCTTATGAGAGACAAGAAGAGGAAATGCAGACACCAAGAAGTCCATGTGGAGATGGAAGCAGAGTGATGCGGCCACAAGCCAGGGGCTTCTGGAGCCACCGGAAGCTGAGAGACAGGAGAGGATCACCCAGTAGAGCCTTTGATTTCAGACTCTTGGCCTCTAGAACTGTGAGAAAATAAATTATGTTGTTTTAAGCCACCTAGTTTGTGATAATTTGTTATAGAAGCTCAGGAAGCTTCTACAAGTGTGTTCCCCTGGGACGGACCCCAGCTCAGGTTCTTCCACAGATTATTTCCTCCCTCTATGAGGAGATCTGTCTGAGAGCAGCCTCAGATGGCCTGGTCAGCGGCCAACTCTCAAAAGTCCAAACCCCCATCAGGGGCTGTGGCTGAGGATCCACAAGGGAGAAGCATCCTAGGATGTTTTCAGCATCCCTTGCTGGGCAAGGCATTGGGGAAATGGTCTGAATTTTGGAAATAGATGGACCTTGGTTTAAAACCCAATTTCACCATTGACTCTGTGCCTCTAGATAAACTATCAATACTTTTCCTCTTTGTGCTTCAAGTTCCTCATGGATGAAATGAAGATAATAATGCCTAGATGGTAGGCAGGAACAGACCCAGAATCTGTATAAAAGCCAGCTCTAGGGACTCTTTCAAAAAGAAGAATCCATAGTTTCAGTTGGGAGTGGGGCCTTGAGAGGGCTTTGTTACTGAGGGGCCCTGAGGCTTAAACTAAGCCAGCCTCTGCTTCCAGGGTGTTCTGAGGATTATAGATAAAAACAGGAGGCCTAAGGCAGTGCCTGGCTCCTCCTGGGTGCTCTGTGAGAAGTAAAGCTGTTTGGATGAAAACTTGAATACTGTCTCCTGAAAAGTACACAGATGTGTTTCCAATGCATAGGAAAGTGTCTGGTAGGATACATTCCACAGCAGGTTGCCAGTTGTTGCCTTGATAGCCATTTTTCCTTTCTTTTCCAAAACAGACAACTGACTTTTGGGAGGATGGCCGTGTGCTCAGCTAAATCCTAGCTTCCCAGTGAGGTGTAGTTATGAGACTAAATTCTGGCCAAAGATAAGCAAAGAGGTATAAGAGACTTCTCAGGGGAGAGTGTTATAAGTTGAATTGTGCACTCCCCCAGCCCCGCCCTGCAATTCATGTGTTGAAGTCCTAATCCCAGTATCTCAGTGCAAGTGAAAGTGTTAGTCGCTCAGTGGTATCCAACTCTTTGTGACTCCACAGACTGTAGCCTGCCAGGCTCCTCTGTCCAAGGAATTCTCCAGGCAAGAATACTGGAATCGATTGCCATTTTCTTCTCCAGGGGATCTTCTTGACCTAGGCATCAAACCCAGGTTTCCTGCATTGCAGGCAGATTTTTTTTTTTTTACCATCTGAGCCACCAGGGAAGCCCCGGTATCTCAGGATGTGACCTTATTTGGAAACAGGGTCTTTGTAGGTATAATTATTAAGATGAGGTCACTAGGGTGAATTGCAATACAATATGAATGATGTCCTTATAAAAAAAGGAAAATTTTAACACAGACACACACACACAAGGAGAATACCATGTGAAGATCAAGGTAGAGAATGCAGTGATACTTCTAAAGGTAAAGGACAATAAAGATTGCCAGCAAATTTCCAGCAGAAAGGAGGGAGAACATGGAATAGGTTTTTCTTTATAGCTTTCAGAAGGAACCAGCCCTGCTGACACCTGGATTTCCATCTTTTAGCTTCCAGAACTATAAGTCAATAAATACATTTCTGTGGCATAAGGCACTCAGGTTGTGGTACTCTGTTATAGCAGCCCTAGCAAACCAATACAGAGAGGTTTTCCCTTCTTCATCTCTTTTCCATTCTGCTGCCTGGAATGCAGATAAGAGAGCAGAGTCTCCATTAGCCATCTTGGCCTCGAGAATGAGAACCACGTTCACAACTGGTAGAGCAGAGGGTTAACAGCCTGGGACCCTAAACGCTACACGGAGCTGCCACACTAGCCCTGGACTGCCTACCTTCTGGAGTCCCTTGGACTGCAAGGAGATTAAACCAGTCAATCCTAAAGGAAATTTTCAGGTCAGTTTATTTCTCTTCCTCGGAGAAAGAAAGATGTGTTTGTCCTATCACAGCAAAAATTTGGAATGATGGACTAAAGGGTTTTAAACAGCAGACAAGTTACAGCTCAGTTCAGCTCAAGCAGACAAATCTTTTATTAGACAGACACTCCCAAGACATGGGAGCAGGCCTACCCAGCTCTGTACTCGTCCACTAATCCTTAAACTCAAGGGGTGTGTTTAGAGCTGGATTCATTAGGGCTTTGCCGCATCGCCCATCCCTTGGAAAGCCCAGCCCATTAGCTTCCGGCTGACTGTTTGCAGAAGTCTTGTGCCCTGACAACATCAGACCAGCCCACTCCCCTTAAGCATATACCACACCACACCTGCACCCATATTCTGCACCTGTTGCTTCACTTGGCCACCTGCTCAGGATACGCTAGGCCTCTGAGGTGCACACGCTTCCCTGGTGCCTCTGCTGAGACTGACTTTCAAGTCCACCCAGTCCTTGCAAGGCCCACCCTGATTTAGTCAGGATCCCTTACGAGGTTGGCTAGAAGTCCAAGAGGGGTCAGTTGAAGTGTAGTAGGAGCAGGGGCCTCTGAGTTGGAGGCCACTCAGCGACTGAACGTTCTCTGCTGAGGGGCGAATAAGTTGGCCCCCTGGACCTCAGTGGGCTACAAACTCAGCACCCCGCCCGAGTTCTGAGGGGCAGTAAGCTCTGCTTTCCAGGTGCCCAGGAGCCTGACCAGGGCTCAGATCAGACCAGGGCATCAGCCAGAGGCGGGTAGAAACAGCTCAGGCATTGGGTGAACTGGGGCCGCAGACAGCCTTTGGACAGAGCGGAGGAGCAGTGTGGAGCAAGAGAGGCCTTGCTATTTTTACACGGATACTGTTCTAACCACAACTTACAGGTTTCGGAGGTGGGTGGGTGGTATCTATTTGGCAGAAAGATCTTTGAGATGAGAGCGTGGCAGGGGGCCTGAGCACCGCTACTTCCTCTGCCTTTCCGAGTGTATTGTTGTCAAGCCACTAATCCTGGTTCTGCTCAATTTGTGTGCCCCTTAAAGAAGTAGAGGGCTTCCCTGGTGGCTCAGCTGGTAAAGAATCCATCTGCAATGCAGGAGACCTGGGTTCAATCCCTGGATTGGGAAGATCCCCTGGAGAAGGGAACGGCTACCCACTCCATTATAGTCAGACACTAAAGGAGTAGAATGAGGTGAAATGTGGCCACCTGGGGGGGCCTGGGGGGGCTTCTCTGATGCCTCAGCGGTAAAGAATCTGCCTGCCAATGCAGGAGATAATGGGTTCGATCCCTAGGTTGGGAAGATCTGCTGGAGAAGGAAATGGTAACCCACTTTAGTATTCTTGCCTGGGAAATCGAATGGACAGAGGAGCCTGGAGGGCTACAATGGTAAAGAGTTGAACACAATTTAGTGACTGGGTGCTCACTGCTTCCTGGGAGGCAGTCATGGCCACTGGGGAGTTTCCAGAGCTGTGAGAGCTGTGAGAGCTTATGTGTGAAGTCATTTCCCTCCCCTTCAGAGAAACCGGATGATGTGTGGGTTTGCAACAGCGCTTGAGGATCAGAGAGCCCTGAGTTCAAATACTAGGGTGGAGGCCTATTGATTACTCAGAGGGTAAGGCTTGAGGGTAGGGCTAGGTGTTTGAGGGTAGGGCTCACCAACAACGGTGCTCCTAGCCTTTGTGGAAATTTGTTTTTGCCTATACACCATTCCTTCTCCCTTCCTCAATGCCAGATGGTCCTTTGGGAATCCATCCATCTTCCACTCTTTCCATTTTGTTCAGGTGGGGATGACCTCACCCCTATTCTGCTTCCAGAATGGTTGTATGACCCAGACTTGGCCAGCCACAGTCACAGTGTTTGGTTGAGGAGTAAGTCTTTTGTCCAGGGAGCATCAGTGAGGTCCCGCACTGGGACTGTTGCTGAAAGAGGCACTCTTTTCCCACTGGAGTTGCTAAGCTGGGAAGATGTAAGCCAAAGCCAGTGATGGCTACCTCTGCCACTGCACGGGCAGAGTCTGACTGAGAATAAAGACAGCAGAGGGAGGAGGCAGATCTGGGAGATGGGGACACAGAGCTCTTCCTACCCTTGCTGAACACCTGAAACTAGCCTTTCCTGAAGCTCTCAGGTTTTAATTTATACCAGCTAACATATTACCTTTGAAAAAACCAGCTTGAACTGGGTTTTTGTTAATGGCAGCCAAAGGGGTTCTGACTAATTCATCTTTCTATTTACTTTTCATTTTGGTGAAAATTTTGCAATTTTTACATTGTGGCATAAAAACAGAACTCTGACATGTTTGACAACATACTTTTGACGGTTCTATCTCTTTCTGACAAGGACATGCTGGGAAGATGCAGAAACACATCCCCTGGGTCCATCCCCCTCCTTTCTGAGTATACTTTTATCCAGAGCTACATAAATGTATGCTAATGATCTTACACTGATGACAATCGGATCTGTGCTCCAAGAAGATTATAGCAGTCATGAGTAGGATTAGACTGGGGAGAGGCAAGTAGCAAAAAGTCTACTCAGGAGGCCAGTGTGATTCAAATAAGAAGTGATAAGGATCTTCACCAGGTGGTAGCTGCAGAAATGGAAAACAGAGACCCTGCGGAGGGGGATTATCATGGTATGGCAGTAAGTTAGATGGTAGAAGAGTCACAATAAAATGTTTCCATCTACAAGGCTCTGTGGGACCTTGCCCCCCAACCCCTGATTTGTCCCTGACTTATCTTGTGGCACTCTTTCTCTTGTCTGTTTGCCCAGCTGCACTAGCCTTTGTGCTCACTGTACCCTTTGCTCAGGATACTCTCACCCCAGAGAGCTCCTGATCTATTTCTTCACTCTCTTCAGGGCCTCTTCACAGATGGGAGTGCATCAGAAAGGCTTCCCGGAGCTCACCCTTCAACTTGGTGTGCCAGGTGGTGCTAATGGTAAAGAACCTGCCTGTCATTTCAGGACATGTAAGAGATGTGGATTCAATCCCTGGGTCCGGAATATCCTCTGGAGGAGGGCATGGCAGCCCACTCTAGAATTGTTGCCTGGAGAATCCCATGGACAGAGGAGCCTAATGGGCTATGGTCCACAGGGTCTCAGAGTCTGACTGGAGAGATCTGGCATACACGCATCCCAGCACTCCTTATATCTGTGTGAACTTTCTCCATAGTACTCAGCCCCTCAATGGCTCTCCCCTTCTCTCTCTCTCTCTATATATATATTTTTTCTATCTTTCTTTTTTTAATTTAAATTTTTTGTGGGAGTTTAGTTGATTTACAATGTTATGTTAGTTTCAGGTGTACAGAAAAGTGAATCGACTATACATATACATATATCCCCTCTTTTTGTTAGATTCTTTTCCCATAAAGGCCATTACAAAATATTGACTAGAGTTCCCTTTGTTATAACAGTAGGTTCTTCAGTCAGTTCAGCTCAGTTGCTCAGTTGTATCCAACTCTTTGTGACCCCATGGACAGCAGCACGCCAGGCTTCCCTGTCCATCACCAGCTCCCAGAGCCTACTCAAACTCATGTGCATCATGTCAGTGATGCCATCCAACCATCTCATCCTCTGTTGTCCCCTTCTCTTCCCACCCTCAATCTTTCCCAGCATCAGGGTCTTTTCCAATGAGTCAGTTCTTTGTATCAGGTAGCCAAAGTATTGGAGTTTCAGCTTCAGCATCAGTCTTTCCAACGAATATTCAGGACTGATTTTCTTTAGAGTTGACTGGTTAGATCTCTTTGCAGTCCAAGGGACTCTCAAGGATGGAGTCTTCTCCAACATCACATTTCAAAAGCATCAGTTCTTTGGCACTCAGCTTTCTTTATAGTCCAACTCTCACATCCACACATGGCTACTGGAAAAAGCATAGCTTTGACTAGACAGACCTTTGTTGGTGAAGTAATGTCTCTGCTTTTTAATATGCTGTCTAGGTTGGTTAGTAGTAGTAGTAGGTTCTTATTAGTTATCTATTCTATATATAGTAGTGTGTATATGTTAATCCCAAACTTCCTCCCTCCCCCTTCTTTTTTGCTTTTCTTGGCTAGAGTGCATGCTCCACAAAGGCAGTGAGTTTTGTTCATCGCCAAGTCCCTAGAACCTAGAAACAGAATCTGGCACCAAGTAGGTACTCAGTAAATATGAATCAAGAAATCTTGAGCTGGGACAGTGATGTGGCATTGACAGAAACAGAAACACTGGGAGAGGAGTGAGGAGAGGGTTAGTGGAGTGGAGGAGGGAGGTGGTGAGTTAGCTCAGAGCTCATGGGATTTAAGTTTAGATGAGCAGATGGTACTGCCCAGCTGGTGGTTGAAGTGCTGGTGGTCTGGTACTCTGGAGAGGCCAGAGTGGAGATTTAGTGTGGAATTAAGCCTTAAAGACTGGTGGAACCTGTAGTGTCAGTGAAATTCCCAAGACTGTGGACAGAGAGACCAGACCTGGGCTCAAAGGCCTAGAGAAAGTCCAGGGTGACCAACTAGTCCTGGTGAACCAAGCACTTTCCTGGGTTAAAAGTTAAAAGTCTAGCTTGGAAACCCCCTGGGGCTCAGGCAAACCAACAAGGGCCTAAGAAGCTTCTTTCACTGAGGCAGAGGGAGGGGAAGGATTGGTTGGAAAAGGTAGGGCTTCCTCATAGAACTCAAGGAAAGGGAGGGCTCTAGTAAGGACACGTCTCCCTTCCTCTCTCTCCTCCCCCAAGACCAGTTTGGTTCTGCCTTTCTGAGCCCAGGAAGGCTGAGTTACCTCTGAGTTTCCACCGACCCCACCTCCCAGCCACACTTGATGGCTTCCTGGTAAGCCTGGCAATCGGTTGGTTTAATCCTAGGGCCAGGGCCCCAGACCAACTGGCACAAGTGTTAACCTTTGAATTCTGGTGTCTGGGGGATCAAATGATACCCTGGGTAAGGGGTTCTCAGTCCGTGATCATTTTCTGCTTGTCCTAAAGTAGAGTTTAAGAGGGTAAACAAGTCTGCATTTGCCTAGCCCCTGCGGCTAAGGAAACAGGAAGCTGCCTCTTCTCTTGTAAACAACTCCAGCCAAGATTAGCAGTATTGTAAGGTGCTGGCTCTTAGCAGTGGGCACCGAGTTGAACCCAGGACTAACTTTCAAGTGAGGGAAGTGATTGCTGAGCACACAGAAATTCAAAAAGAAATCCTAAAGGCCATTTTCAAACCTTTTTCTGAACTTGGGAGTTCTCAGAGTAAGTTCTGAATGAAGTATTTGGAACCTTGATTACTGCCAAGAGAAGATGAGACAATAAATTATAAAGTACCTTAAGCTGTGTCATTTAATTTCATAATTAAAAGTATACAATTATTTTAAATAACTACAGAAATACAAGATCATATCACTATATCTTATTTTAAATAAAAGAACTGTTAACATCTATAGAAAATGTGGTCCCTGGCCTCAGAGAATGCTATGGCTTACCTGTAGAAGCAGGACATATATCAAGCTCATGAGAAGAGCTTAACTATATTTCAGTTCAGTTCAGTCGCACAGTTGTGTCCGACTCTGCGACCCCATGAATCGCAGCAAGCCAGGCCTCCCTGCCAATATTTAAGGAAGTAGAAATAAATGTTGTGTCTCTCACCCCTTTCCAGCTTGCTTGCCTACAACATACATATCCACCCTCCCAGTGAGTATGAAGAAAAGGTCAGAGTGTGGCAGTATTTTCAGCCATCATTCTTTACCCACAGACCTGTTCCAGGAAGAGAAGGTTAGGAATGTGGTAAGCCTGAGCTTAGATACATTGGCTAGAAATTTAATTCAGTAAGTGCTTACCGTACCGGCCGCCTACTCGAGGCCTCATGCTGCATTAGGCCCTTTGGGGATCTAAAAGAAGGTACCTGCCCTTAATCTCACTGGAGCAAAAAACTGAAGTCCCCAAAATGAGGCCTCCTATTATTAAGTGCCAATGTTAATTGTAAGTGTGAAAAATTCTAGAAAAAGGAAACATTAATGTTTTAAGCAGACTTTATATTTCATAGGAGGCTTCCCTGGTGGCACAGAGGTTAAAGCGTCTGCCTCCAATGTGGGAGACCTGGGTTCAGTCCCTGGGTTGGGAAGATCCCCTGGAGAAGGAAATGGCAACCCACTCCAGTAAGAGGCTAGGCATTGAACAGGATATCTGTCAAGAGACAATGAAGCTTGATGACTCAGGATATAACAAATGAATAAATACTACAGTGGGAAAAAACATTTTTGCTGAGATCTAGCTCAAGAAGATCTCAGCAAAAAATGTTTTTCCCATGGACAAAGGAGCCTGGTAGGCTGCAGTCCATGGGGTTGCAAAGAGTCGGGCATGACTGAGTGACTTCACTTTCACTTTTCACTTTCATGCCTTGGAGAAGGAAATGGCAACCCACTCCAGTGTTCTTGCCTCGAGAATCCCAGGGATGGCAGAGCCTGGTGGGCTGCCATCTATGGGGTCGCACAGAGTCGGACACGACTGAAGCGACTTAGCAGCAGCAGGAGCAGCTTGAGAAGAAAGGGAAAATGTTTCATCATTCCTTTAAAAATATGTATTGCTTTCAGTAAAATAAAAAGAACCCATGGCTCTAAAGAAGTTAAAGGCCTTGGGACTTCCCAGGCCGTCCAGTTGTTAGGACTCAGCACTTGCACTGCATGGAACATAGGTTCTATCTTTGGTTGGGGAACTAAGATCCTGCAAGCCACATGGCACAGCATAAAGAAAGAAAGGAAGGAAGAAAGTTAAAGGACTTAAATGAAGAAGCAGTCATTTCCTCGAACTTGAGCAGATAACCTAGCACGTAGGCACTTAAAACCTCAGGTCCTTCTGTAATATGAAAGCCCATCATGCTGGGAAGAAGCACCAGCTATTGGTCAACAGAGCTTTATAAATCCATCAGGATAGGCGAGGTTATGCTCTGGTAACAAGGAACCTCAATCTCAGTGTCTTGATACAGTAAATATTTATTTCTTGTTCATGCCACATATCCAACAAAGGTAATGGTGAGGTGGGGTTAAGCTCTGTTCCATATAATCTCCCAGGGACCTAGGCTGAGATTCACTGTCTTGGAATGTTGCTGTCTTATCTTATGGCTTCCAGGTGAAAGAGATCTAAGACTCAAATCTGTAGGTGGCTTATATTACTTCTACCAACATGCAGTTGGCTAAAATCCAACCATAAGTGAAAGGAACTATGGGACATATCATCTTCCTTGGTGCCCTGAAAGAGGAAAAGTAAAATAGGATTTAGTAAACACACTGCATTATATGCATCATGACTTTGATGCACAGAATTTTACCCTATTGATAATAGCTATCAGTTATATTTGCTAATCCTTATAATAATCCTATTATTATTGGATTAGCAGTAAAAAATGAGGTAGCTTTTTAAGTATTATCTTTATTTTAAAGGTGAGAGATGTGAAGGAAAGAGAAGTTAAATCACTTACTCAAGATCCCAGAGCTAGTAAGCAGCACAAAAGAGATTCCAACTCAAGTAGTTTTTCTCCAAAGTTCACACTCTTAACCATTATGCTATACTAACTTTTCAATGATTTAGTTAAAATGGGAGTCAAATCATGGCCTCATGTACCCTGAACCTCTCACACTGGGGAATAGAAAGCTTCCAGCAATAATGTTAAGCTTGACTTTCACCAGGTCCCCTTGCCAATATTGCTATAGCATCAATTGTATAAATATATTTACAAGGTTCTTGACCTGCCTATCTTGGTATGCCATCTGTTCTTAGGGATATGGATGAGAACTTAATTATGTATAAATTGTATGGGTAGATGCTGTTTCTAAATGCAACACATTCTTGCATAGGCATCAGCAATCGTCAAAAGCATTGTGTCCTCTATTTCTGTCCTTGGGTGAGGCATTCTGGCTCCCTTGTCCTTAACTGCTCTCCAGCATGAGTTCTTCTCATTCTTTGTAGAACAGAAGTTAAGTGAACTATATTTTTCTTCTAAATCAATGTAATGGAGCAGATTATGTACAGACAAGTGGTGGGGGAGACATTGGCAGCTGGCCCTGATCGTGGCTGAGTAATAGATGTATTAGGAATCCAAGTTATCTCAAGCCTCAGACTTTTTCAGGTTTGCTTATGTAACCCATGTGTCCAAGGTCAGACAAACCTGGAAGCAACATTAGGGCCATCATTTCAATTACATCCAGATTTTAAACCTAATATGAGCCGAAATTTTATTTATTTTGTTCACTGCCATATGGTGAACATCTAGAGCAGGGCCTGGCATATAACAGACATTCAGGAAATGTTTGTTAAGTGAATTTGTTGACTAAATTCTAATCCTCTTTGGAGAGACTGTGGTGAACTGGGAGAGCTTCTGACTTTAGAATCAAATAGACTTGGGTTCAGATATCACAAGCTATGTGACCCCTTGTAAGTTATTCTCTTTAGCTTCATCCTTCCTCATTGATAAATGTAGCTAATATTGCCTACCTCTTAGTTATGAGAGTGAAATGTGTTCATTCATTTCATATAGTCAATATACTGTAGCTTTGTGTGACTTCTGTCCTTATCAGAGAAATTCCTGGAAATTCAGCTGTTTTTCAGTGTTCCCCTCAAACATTCCAGAGTCTTCAGGGGTACCTAAGGAGCACTCACTAGTAAGTCTTCCTGGCTATAAAATCTCACACATCTCTTAGATTCCCCACGAGCTTTCTCTGCCTCTGATCTGATGCCTTTGTCTGATGCTGAGCTCTCCATGGCCATTTTGCAGTGCCCACCACGTAGAGTGTTTAATATATGACCTGATGCACTGCCTCCTACTGGAAGCCAGTGATGTCAACACTGAGTCAACAGCACTGAGGCCACTGCTCCTGCCACCCTCTGAAGCTTCCACCAAAGGCACCGCCATTGCCCATTAAAGTCACTGTGTACTTTGCTAGGCCACCTCACTGGGCTGTTGCTTCCTAGCACAAGAATCCACCTGCTTGAAGCAGGAAGCATTCTTAGGCTGGTCCTGTCCACTGGTCCCTACTAGCTCTGCAGATTGAGGAGTATTCTTGATTCATACTCCTTTATGAACACTCAAGATCCCAGTTTAACATAGTTTCTAACATAGTTTAACACTATGTCCCAATAGTGTTCTTGGTGTACCCCAGTATCTCACAGAAATTTTCTGTGACTATGCCTATTTCAGCCCTCCACCACCCCACCCCATCTTCAGACTTAGTCATATCCATAGGGTGCTGGGTGAGGAACAATCTAAGAAGCATTCACCAGCTGTTACTCAAAACCACTCCATCCCCCACAAGTCATCTGTGGCGGCTTGTATCTACCAGTTTCTTTCTCTTTTAGAAAGACTCCTTCCTTTGTGGTTCCTGGGTTCCTCAGACAGGTTCTTGACAGGCTTCTCTACTGGCCTGTCTCTAGACCAGCTCTGACATGTCTGAGCCCCAGCATAAATATGGCTGTCTCCAGACTAAAAGAAAGAAAGCTGAGTGCCAAATAATTGATGCTTTCAAAATGTGCTGCTGGAGAAGATTCTTGAGGGTCCCTTGGACAGCAAGATCAAGCTAGTCAATCTTAAAGGAAATCAACCCTGAATATTCATTGGAAAGACTGATGTTGAAGCTGAAGCTCCAATACTTTGGCCACCTGATGTGAAGAGCCAACACATTATAAAAGACCCTGATGCTGGGAAAGATTGAGGGCAGGAGGAGCAGGGGGATGACAGGATGAGATGGCATTACCAACTCAACAGATAGGAGTTTGAGCAAACTCCAGGAGATGGTGAGGGACAGGCAAGCCTGGCATGGTGCGGTCTATGGGGTCACAAAGAGTCAGACACGACTGAGCAACTGAACAAACAACAACCAGCCCAGATCCTCACCACTTTAAAAAGGGGATAAATAAACGATAAAGGTCAAAAGCATAACTTTCTTGGGACTGTAAGAGATGATCAACAGAATGTCAATACTGAAATTTCAAAATAAAGACTTTGATAAACTTTAGAAAAGCATTGATTGAGATGGTTTGATAAAAAAGCGAGGTCAAAAGTCCTAACTTTAAATAGATGGGTGAAATCGCACCAAAACCAGTAACAAGGAAGTTATTTGTACAGCTGGCCTCAGTGATCTGCAAAATCTGAAGAAGTTGGGAAACTCAGAAGACTGGGAAGAAACCTCTTTTGGGGCTGTTTGAAGGCTATCACAGTGCTAGGAGCTTTTCATATGCTCTTATCTTAACCCTGTGTTACTGGAAAAAACCACCCACCCACACCCATTCCCTCTCCCCTACTCACCAGATAAGACCTGGGAGGAAAAGAGCCGTGTTTCTCAGAGTGAGTATAATCTGGGGCCCTCACAAGTACAGCAGGGGACTTTAAAGCTTTGACAGAAGTCTTGGACATGTTCAGGGAGAGCAGCATTTGCAAGCAGGGACTGGAGAGACATGAACTGCTTGTATAAGACCATAGGAAGAATCTGTTTTTCCTCTAGAGGATGGAAGCAGAGAAGAAAAAGCAAAGAAGAGAAAGACAGACTGAGAGGAATTCATTTTGGGGGGTATGTTTGAGTGGATATAAATCCCTCTGTGTGCTATGCTAAGGCCTTTGATGAGTGAATTTTCACTGAAATTAAGGAAATGGCTGAGCTCCACAACTAGATTGGCATGACACAGTTCTGAGATAGTATTTGAAGAATGATAAGAAGCTATTCCAGAATTCAGATAACACCCGGGACGTGGGAGCTCACAGAGAGACCATTCACACCCCCATAAATCCTTCTCAGGAAGAGCATGGGACTGTCTATACCTGAGTGATGGGTGTCCGACTATGTGTGTGCTCGGTCATGTCCTACTCTTTGAGACCCCATGGACTGTAGCCCGCCAGGCTCCTCTGTCCATGGGATTTCCCAGACAAGAATACTGGAGTCGGTTGCCATGCCCTCTCCCAGGGGATCTTCCCAACCCAGGGATCAAACCTGCATCTCTTGCATCTCCTGCATTGCAGACAGATTCTTTACAGTTGAGCCACTAGGGAAGCCTGCGTCTGACTATATCTTAGCTAAAAATTAAGGACCAGGAAGGCCCTCTGACTGACCTCTGTTTATACGTGTAACCACACGGTTTATAAGATTTTTGAATTGTTTGTCATTTTCTATCCAATTTGTAAATATTTTCAGTGTCATTAAAATCTCTTCAGAGACATATTTTTAAAAATTTTGCACAATATGGGTGCATCTTAATTTTCTTAACTACAAAATTGAGCATTCTGGCTGTTTCCAGCTTTGTGTTTTGTGAATAAATTTTTACTGAGCAGCAGTTTAACTGATACCAACTAGGGTTCTTGGCCTTCCCCAGTCAAAAGAAATTGACTAGCAGACAGACAAGAAATTCAGGCAAGGCTTTACTGGAGCTCCCAAGGCCACCGGGGTGGGGGGTGGGGCAAAAACAAGTAACAGGTTCCCTTGGTTGCCCTGAGCTACTGGGTCGTGGGGTGTGGGGAAGCTGGTTCCTTATACGGGGTGAGGTAGGGGAATGTCCAAGGGTTGGACTGGAGGGGTGGCTTCTGTGTCTTGCCCAGCCCTTTGGTGGAGCTGTGTGCAAGGGGCATATATAGTGTGCTGCCTTTGCTCTCAACACCCTATTTTTTGCCCTGGCTCTTCAGAAGTGGCAGTTGGGTTTTTTGGTCTTTTTGTATCTTTTTGTCCATAATTTGCCCCAACTGCACATGCATGCAGTTATTTTTAGTCCCTTATAATTCCTTTTTTTTTTTTTTTTGCTCAAGGAGATGTTTATTCTGGTGCAAGCATTGCTGTGAAGCGTTCCAGGTCCCAGCCTATCTCATAACCATTCCGAAATGAAGTTAGGTGATCTAGATGAACCAGCAGTCTCAAATTTAATCTCTCTTGAAGCCTGACTATACAAATGAACAGTGTCCAGACGGTGTATGAAAACTGAATTCTGACCCACAACTTCTGCAGTAACCAGCCCAGGAAGCCAAACTGTAACCTCTGTAGCCATCAGCCCATAATAGCTAACTTCCCCTTTGCCCATTTTGCCTCTGTGTCCAAGTCAGAACCAGCCAGAGAAAGTCAAATATGTTCTCCAAAACAACCTCATAGGGTGCTCTGCTTCTAGGCAGTCTGCCTTCAGCTTCTTCATGCCAGCCATCACCAAACGGAGCCTGGAACCCTTCCCTATTTTTCACCATGACGTTTTCTGTACCTGTCTTTGTCTCTGCCAAAAGCAAGTGATGCTGGCTGAGTCCTTTACCACAAGCAAGCTCGGCAAAAACAGCCTCTGCATGTTCTCCTCTGGGTGGTCTTCTTTTCTGCCCACACTCTCCTTGAATTAACCTGATGGACACGGATCCCAAAGGAATGTCACAGGCAAAAACATTGCATCACAGTTTTTTCCACCATGAGCCACTGGAAAATACTGGCTATTTCTAGAAGGGCCCCTAAAAGAAAAACCCCTCCACACCCCGTGCACACCTATCAGACAGAAGGTCCTGGGCTCTGTGTCTTCCTTGGCCGCTTGGTGCCTATGGACACATAGCAGCAGCAGCAGGAAGCCAGAGAACACAAATCAGCCGCCGAGTTCAAGCTGCTCCAGCCCGTCACACTGCCACGTCGCCAGCCCATGGTGCTGTGCCAGTTACCACCACATGTACCAAAGTCACTTCTCAAAACACGGTCAAACAAACTGCAGCAGGGCCATCCAGGCGTTAAAACACTCAGGCACAATTGTCAAAGCAAAGACTTCTGTGCCAATAAGTAGGAGTCTGGGCTACATCCAGTTAAGAAATCACCTGGATGACAGCCTGAAGTTTAACTCTTTGTGGGCAGACCGGCTCATCACCACGTCTACTAAAGAGAGGGCGAAGGGCATGAGGTGGGAGGGACCAGGCGTGAGATTCAGTCAGATGGAACCTGGGGTGGTTTTCTGTACTGTGGTCCCTGGGCAGCCCCGACTGTGGGGGCTGTGGGTGACGCTGTCAACTCAGGTCATCTGAGGCAGGTGTAGGTGCTTCCCTTAGTTTCTTAAGCCTCTTGCCCAATTTCCCAGAACCGCTGGGAAACTGGCAAATGTTTCCTGACAGCCTGCTGTGTGTCTGGCACTGAGGTTCCTTTATGGTTTTCCTTGGAAGAGACAGAACAAAAGCTCCACCTTTATCTTCTCAGAGCTCTTTCTCTAGGGGTGTTATCAGAGCCACTCTAGGTGTAGATATCCTGGGATCCATGGAAAATTCTGAAGAGCTTCTCACTAGCCCCACATTCTGAGAAACAGCATGGATGACATTTGAATAGGCTTCTAAAATCTACTGGGGCTTCCCAGAGGGCTCAGTGGTAAACACCCTGCCTACCAATGCAGGAGATGTAAAAGACATGGGTTTGATCCCTGGGTCAAGAAGATCCCCTGGAGGAGGGCACAGCAACCCACTCCAGTATTCTTGCCTGAAGAATCCCATGGACAGAGGAGCCTGGAGAGCTATTATTAAGCACCATTTACCAAACCCACTTGGTTTAATCTCTGCAAACCTTCCAGGTCAGTACGATCTTATCATTATCCTTCTTCTGAGGCTCAGAGAGTTTCTGATCACACAGCTAGGAAGGTAGACAGCAGGCTCTTCCATCTGCAAACTCCACACTGGACACTTTTGGTGGGGGATATGGGAGGTGGGGGGTCTGGGGCAAGAGGTGGTGGATAGGATATCTACCTCTCACTGGAGTCTGAGGCTCTTGCTGTAAGCTTCTTGATACTGCAGAGGGTGGGGAGTTTAAGGCAGCCATGGGGTGGGGTTTACACCACTTACAGGGAGGCCCATGGCTGGAGACACCCTCTGGGTTTACTTCAAGCCTCAGAAAAGGAGTGCTTAAGGGAAACATCTCTTCTGCTATTTTAATAGGGGGGTGAAAAAAAAAAAAGCAGTAAATACAAGGAGTTAGCTGGTTGCTGTGGAGAAGGCAATGGCAACCCACTCCAGTACTCTTGCCTGGAAAATCCCATGGATGGAGGAGCCTGTTAGGCTGCAGTTCATGGGGTTGCGAAGAGTCAGACACGACTGAGCGACTTCACTTTCACTTTTCACCTTCATGCATTGGAGAAGGAAATGGCAACCCACCCCAGTGTTCTTGCCTGGAGAATCCCAGGGACAGGGGACCCTGGTGGGCTGCCATCTATGGGGTCGCACAGTCGGACACGACTGAAGCGACTTGGCAGCAGCAGCAGCAACTGGTTACTGGGATGGCCCGTAACGCACACTTTAACTGTAGAACTGGTCACTTCCTGGATGTAAAAGGAAGGTTTAAGAAAAAAGTGACCGAGAAGGCGCCCACTCCCAGCCACCAGCCCAGCCAGCTGCAGAGAGGGAAACAAATGAGCTTCTATAGATGGAATCGTTTGTTTGAATAGAGGTTAGCTGCGGCTTCTCTTTGTAACCTGGGGTGGAGAGTGGGGGTGGCTAACACTTTAATGCTTCCCTTGGGCAGTAATTAGGTGCCCCTGGAGGGATGGCCACTGTCAGGACCCCATAGGGGACCACTTAGAAGAAAGGTCATGACTCTAGAGAAATTAAGGGATCGAGTCAGAAAGGTAAGGGTCCTGTGGAGCTGGGAGAGAAGGGACATTTTCCCCACAAAGGGTTTCCCCTCCTATGTCATCTTTCCATGTTGCGTGCAGGTAATAAGACCAAGTCATAAAGAATTCCCCCCTGCCAACTCCCAGCCAGCCAAAGTAGGAGTGCCCAGAGTGGCAGGCAGCTTGTGCACAGGGTCTGCGGGGACTGGCCTAGTGCAGAGGTGCCCGTGAAAGGGCAGGCCTTTTTCTCTACCCTTCCTGTCCACAGCACCATGACGCTCCAATGTGCTGAGTGCCTCTTGGAGGCTGGGAAGACAGAAGCCTCACCCAGTTTGCTCCCCCTGTCCTTTGCCTCCCCCTCTGCCTCTGCACAACTTCTGCTCACCAGCTCCTCACACCTCAAAGGGCCTCTCCCATAGGGAGGCACAGCAGAGACAGCACCTGCCTCTAGAGTGACTCTGATTTATCTCCTGTTGACTAAGTCACTCACTGGAGAAGGCAATGGCACCCCACTCCAGTACTCTTGCCTGGAAACTCCCATGGATGGAGGAGCCTAGTAGGCTGCAGTCCATGGGGTCGCTAAGAGTCAGACACGACTGAGCGACTTCACTTTCACTTTTCACTTTCATGCATTGGAGAAAGCAATGGCAACCCACCCCAGTGTTCTTGCCTGGAGAATCCCAGGGACTGGGAAGCCTGGTGGGCTGCCATCTATGGGGTCGCACAGAGTCAGACACGACTGAAGGGACTTAGCAGCAGCAGACTGTCACTCAGGGCACTAAACTCCCTCCTGGCCTGGGAGCAAGTGAGAGCAAGGAGTTAGAAGTGGAGAAAGCCATTCTTCTGTCTCTCTTCTTCTCTGGACCTGTCCTCTGCTAGCACCCTTGAGCAGGTTGTTCCTCATGAACGGCAGGGCCCTGCTGGTCAGTGACTTTGCCTGTGAAGCCGGTCTCAGCGCACTGGGTGGTGTGGGGGCAATGGGGATCCATTGGGGATCACAGATGGGGAAGGAGATTTCAGCACCATGGTTACGGGGCCAGGCCATGTGCTTCAGAGATTGCACAGAGAGAGGGGGACACAGGATGCATGAACTAGGAGGACTGAATTTTGGCCTGAAGACCTTTGAAATCTTTGTGAAGAAAATAGAAGACACATATGGCAAATCCACAGTAAACTCAGATTTTAAAGAGTCCAAAATGAGCCTTGGGTTTTGCAAGACGCAAGACTTGGATACAGCTTTAGGGCAGATGGTTACTTAGTTCTGGGAAAACCAATGTAATGGCCCATTTAATTATGCAAATGTGGGGATACAGTAGCTGGAAGGGAAAAGGGCTCTGGGTGGTAAAGTGAACGAGTGTATCTGTGTTGGAGTCTGATACAGGTCTCTGCTATGCTTTCTTAGAAAAACTGGATATGTTGAGAATTTGGCCTATGCCAGGCTGATGCTCCATTGAGCTTGCTTATGTTTCCATATAGCTCATCATAGATGATGGACTTGCTTTTGCCGGGGCTTTATTGGTACCCTGGGCACAAGCAACAGAGAGTCAGGGAGACTCTGCTAGGGGCGCAGCCATACAGGCTGTTCTGGCGCCTCCAGGAGAGATGCCCTTAGCCAGGACAGTAGCATCCCCATATGGACGCCCTTGGCAATGAGGAGGCCCATTTGAGGGGTCTCCCTAGTGTCAAACATTCACTGCACTAGGCTCTGGAGTTCTCACCCTGAGTCTATCTCCTATAATAGGTCAGTGACTAGAATTCAGAAACTCTATGTATTTGAATTAGAAAAAAATTAAAAAAAAAATTTTTTTTTACTAGTTTCTGAATGAAATGTAGCATTTCACTCAGTAATGATGTAGGCAATAAACTGCAATAGTATTAGAAGAGCTTGTAATGTTGTCACTGATAAAAATCATGTACATTTTCATCACTTTGCTGTCGTTGCTGTTATACTGAAGTCTTTTTTATGCTCGTCATTGCTTCAAAATTACAGTAACTATTAGCTCTGCCGCTCGAACCTGGCAGGATTAAACTAACCTTCTAGTTGGGATCAGGTAATAGAATTATTTGTAGGTAGCTTGTACTAGATCAGACTGAATCCTGGGCTTAGGCCATCCTGAAGAGCATCAGCTATTGAACCATTTAGACAAATGTAAAATTACCTATAAGTATTTCTAGCCGATGCACCTGCCTTGGACACAACTCATTTTACCTGTGAAGACTAATATCTAACATTTACTGTGCTAACTACAAGCCCTCCAGTGTTAATGTAGATAAAGGTAGCTGAAGTTTTGTGGTATCCTCTTCTTGTCAGAGTCTTTTTTGCTTAGAGTTCTGCATAGAGTCTTTTTCGCAGATGTTATTCATCTCGGAAGAATGCCTCTCTTTCAGGGGACTTCAAATGTTAATTAACTGCTCCTACGGTGTAGAAGACATATTTGTCATGTTAACTATGCTGAAATGTTTTAAATTAAATGATAACAATATAACAAATCAAGACTGATCCAGGAGTTCGGTAGGAATTGTAGGTTATCTGGCGCCCAGTGAATACTTGAGTCAAACTTCTGGAATTTACAGTTGAAACCATCTGGGAGATAGCATCAGGTACATGGGCTCACATTCTATGAATCCCTTGGTCTTGGGTGGACTGCCTCCAGAGCAGGCTTGATAAACTCTATCATGTCAGGTCCTTAAAAAAAGAGTATCCTAAAAGCAGGAGACCACTGCTGCTTCCCCTTGTGCTTTTTTGGAAAGGAGCATATTATTTCATGGAAAGCAGATAAACGCTGAGTGACTGTCTTATCTTGCGTCTTATCTTGCTCGTAGCTCTATATTTCAAGTGTCCTTCTCCCAAAGGTGCCGAATCTAGCTAAAAATAGGCAAGACATTACCGCCTTTGGTATCAGTTTCAAATGTAAAGAGGTTTAATGCCTATTAGCAACTAAAACTACGTTTTCTCCCCTTTGAAACTGAACTACACTTTGGCAGAAAGAAACAGTTATTTAAAGCCTTAGTATTATTAATTCAGGAAGGGACTACACAGAGCATTTATTCCAAGTTCCCCATTTTAACAGATGAGAAAATGAAGGCCAAGAATGATAACTTAATAGCTACATGGCAGGCCTGCTAACCAGTCTGAGATCTTCCTTTCACACAAAGATCTAGTCCCTACTGAGATGAAACAGTGGGAGATGATGAAATTGAATTTTCAGAGCAAGCCCGTGTCGAAACACTGGCAATAACCACTCAGAAAATGCAATGGGAAAAACATTTCACTTACAGCAGCAGCAGAGATGATAAAACTCTCTAATTAGATGTCTTCTTCATTTCACCCACGAAAATAAATTCTAGATGGATTAAAGATCTAAATATAAAGAGAAAAACAAAATGATGAAATTCTAGAAGGAAACATAAGAGAATATCTATTTCCCATGATATTTGGGTAGGAATGAATGATCTTCATAAGCAAGACACAGAATTCAAAATGTAAGCGAAAAGATCTACAGAGACAACTGAAAAAAAATTAAAAACCTCTGTAAACAAAGACAAATACAAAACAGTAGATTAAGAGGAAATATTTGCCACATATATTATAAGTAAAAGATGACTACCCAGAATATATAAACCATTTTAACAAATAAATACAAAAAATAAATTAATTCTATAAGAAAATGGACATAGGACATGAACTGGCCAATCACAAATGAAATACAAATTGTCATGGAGCATATGAAGAGATGGTTTTAGGCAAATGGATATCAATTGTGGTTTTTGGACTGCAGTTGGTTTCAGAACAATCTAAACAAGAATATTAAATCATAGGCAAGGGATGGTCTTCAGGGAAATGGGCTTTCCAGAAAGCTGGAAAGGTTTAGGCAGGCTGTAATTCAGGGAAACCTGGCCTTGTTAAATTTGTTTGTAGAACCAAGAGAGTTCAAGTTTGATAAAGCTTTCCTTAGACAGAAATACGGCTTGTGTGTATAAAGGTGATGAAAACTCTGAGTAGAGAAAGGTTAAGGCATAATCAGACTTGAATTGTTTCACGTCTGGCTTGATTCTCCTTGCAGGCATTCTGTGCCCCACCCTGAGGCCTGGGGGCCAGGGAGAGCTGTACTGAGACAGCCATGTTTGTTCCATGTGGCCACCCCACTGCTGACAAGATTTTATATCATTCTCCAATTAAATCCTGACCCTAATTTTTTTCTACATTGAGTGTGTGTTTGCGTTCCCTTCCTATCAACTGATAAATATCTGAAATGCAGCAATGTTTATCCTAGTTAATCTAAAAAATGTGGATCAAAATATGATACATCTGTTTTTGTCTAACTGAACAGAACAAATTAAAATACCTGTGATATCCAGTGCTGACAAGAGGTGGAGTAAAGTTAATTCCAACAAACTGTTGGTATGGAATGGAATGGAATTCGCTTCAGTCATGTCCGACTCTTTAGGACCCCATGGAATATAGCCCACCAGGTTCCTCTGTCCATGGGGATTCTCCAGGCAAGAATATTGGAGAGGGTTGCCATGCCCTCCTCCAGGAGATCTGCCTGACCCAGGGGTTGAATCTCCATCTCTTATGTCTCCTGCATTGGCAGGCGAGTTCGTTACCATTAGCACTACCTGGGAAGCCTGACTATTGGTAAGGATATTATTAATAAAGCCATTTGGGGGTCAGTTTGGCAGTATCTCTTAAATATCGAATATATTTCCCTTTGACTTAGCAATTGTAATTCAGGAACATGTGCTTATGCTTAAGCCACATGGGAAAAGATTTTACTGAAGTGTTGTTTTTATTGAAAATCAGAAGCAAAATGGCATGCATAAGAAAACAATTAAATAAACTGGAACATGTTCATGCTTAGTTTATATTCTTCCAGAAACAGATCTTGTGACTGGGAGTCAAGTGTAAGTTGTCTGGGAAGTGTAAGTAGGGAACTGGGGAAGCGATGCAGGGCAGAGTAGATGACTAATGAAGGATGTGTTACTGAGCCAGTGAGTGACCAGAGTTTAATCCTTCAGGAAAACTCAGAAGGTAGTACAAAGCACATATCTCGGGATTATCCTAGCCAAGGGTCCAGGGGGCTGGGATATTTATACTGCTACAACTTTTAGTCATTGCTAAAGCTGTCTCTCAGAGGAACTTTAATTCCCAAGTACTTCCACTCAACCATCCATGGGCAAATTGGTTTCAGTGGCTGGAGGGAGCTATCCAACAAAGGTGGAGGTATTGGCCATTGGCAGTCAGGCTGTGATGCGTGGAAATGATAAAGGTTTCCAAAAGGATATGAGTGGAGCACGGACAGTATTGGCCACAAATGCTAACAAATGCAAAGAGGCCATTAAACAGAAAGAGACAAAGTAAGTAGCAAATATTGGACTGGCCAAAACGTTCATTTGAGTTTTTTCATAAGATGTTGCAAAAGTCCTGAACAAACTTTGTGGACAATCCAGTAAATATATAGTGTGTTTTCACTTCTGTAATGAAAATACACATAACATAATTCACAGTGGTTACCTCTAGAGAGAACAGGGTAAAGGAAATGATGGATTTTAATTTTTTATTTTATTTCTGTCATTTGTTGTACAACAGGCCTATAGAATCATTTAAAATTAAAAGAACTAAGGGAAAGTTTAAGAAACACATTCATGAGAAAACAAGAAACAGGTGAAGAAACTGAAAAACACTATGAATTAGGACCAAAAAATACATCCACTAATTAGTCACTCAACACATTTTTATTAAATGCCTTCTATGTAGCAGGCTGCATATTAGATTGTTGTTGTTTAGTCACTAAGTCGTGTTAGACCCTTTCCTGACCTCAGGGACTCTAGCCTGCCAGCTCCTCTGTCCATGGGATTTCCCAGACAAGAATACTAAAGTGGGTTGCCATTTCCTTCTCCAGGGGATCTTCCCAACCCAGGGGTCGAACCTGTGTCTCCTGCATTGCAGGAGGATTCTTTACTGCTGAGTCGCCAGGGAAGCTATGTATTAGATTAGATACTAAATAAAGCAGCCAGTAAAGACTGCCAACTGAGGTTCTAAACTTGCTGATCCAGGAACCTCTCCTGAAATCTTGGTATTGGTGGAAAGTTAGTAAATTTTTTTTCCCTCGAAATATCCATCCCATCTCAAAGCTTCTGAAGCTAAATATTCATACTTTTGAGGGTTGTTTTTTTTTTAAGTTTTAAAGCAGGGAAAGCATAGAGCTTAGGAATACATGTGGATATGCTTTTAAATGTTGAAAACACTAACGCGTAGGGAATTCTGATTTTTTTTTTTCTTCCACATATATCCTGAACAGAAGTGAAGTGTTCATTGACAAATACACAAGATAATGGCTCTTTCACCACCTGAGAATTGTCATTGTTTTTTCCAGGTACATGATTCTTGCGCTAAGTGGTTACGCTGTTGGGGTTAGCAGAGTCTTTTCTGGGAAAAAAAACACAACTGAATCTCCTTTCCCTGAAATCATAGATACTGACTCTGTGAAAAAGAAGAACGTACATAGAAAGCCCATTTTAGCTCCCAAACACTGACCTCCACAACTTTTATGACTTCTTGTCTAAAGCCTTAAGAACTACTGAAGAGGTGGCATTGATGTAATCTGGGGGAATTGCTCCAAACTCTCTGCTTTTCAGCTTTCTTGTTTCAAAGGCAGAATAGACATCTCTAGGCATGATAGAGGCCGAGAAGTAGCAAGCGAAAGCATGGCACAGAGCACACAGCAAGTGTTCCATTCGTTTTAGTTTCTGTCCTTCCCCACTGGCAAGACCTGTCTCCCCCGGCACCCACCGTAACCTTGTGAAAAACTGTATAAAGGTAGCTGGTGGATGAATATTGTTCCATCATCTGATGAGATCTCTGTGTCAGACAGACTCTAAGGTGACCTGTAGTGATTTCCAGTCTCCTGTGTCCCCACCTTTCTGTAATCCCCTGTTCCTGAGCCACAGGTAGAGCCTGTGAGTTGCAAAGGTCACAGGATGTCACTCCCTTGATTAGTTTACATTATATGGAAAAGTGGAGGGATTTGTAATTAAGTTCCAAAGTCAGTTGTTTTTTTTTTAAGTTAATTTGTTGTTGTTTAGTCACTAAGTTGCGGCTGACTCTTTGTGGCTTTGTGGACTGCAGCACACCAGGCTCTTCTGTCTTCCACTGTCTCCCACAGTTTGTTCAAATTCATGTTCGTTAAGTTGGCGTTGCTATCTAACCATCTTATTATCCTCTGCCACCTCCTTCTGCTTTTACCTTCAGTCTTTCCCAGCAT
Organism: Budorcas taxicolor; assembly: GCF_023091745.1. NCBI lineage: Eukaryota > Metazoa > Chordata > Mammalia > Artiodactyla > Bovidae > Budorcas > Budorcas taxicolor. The sequence goes on from NC_068919.1 coordinate 75,619,064, forward strand.
CAGAGTCTTTTCCAATGAATCGGCTCTTCAAGTCAGGTGGCCAAAGTATTGGAGATTCAGCTTCAGCATCAGTCCTTCCAGTGAATATTCAGGGTTGATTTCCTTTAGGATTGACTGGTTTGATATCCTTGCTGTGCAAGGGACTCTCAAGAGTTTCCTCCAGCACCACAATTTGAAAGCATCAGTTCTTCAGTGCTCAGTCTTCTTTATGGTCCAACTTTCACATCCATACATGACTACTGGAAAAACCATAGCTTTGACTATATGGACCTTTGTTGGCAAAGTGATGTATGTCTCTGTTTTTTTAATATGCTATCTAGGTTTGTCATAGTTTTCCTTCTAAGGAGCAAGTTATCTTTTAATTTCATAGCTACAGTCACTGTCTGCAGTGATTTTGAAGCCCAAGAAAATAAAATATGCCAATGTTTCCACTTTTTCCCATTCTATATGCCATGAGGTGATGGGACCAGATGCCATGATCTTAGCTTTTTGAATGCTGAGTTTCAAGCCAGCTTTTTCACTCTCCTCTTTCACCCTCATTAAGAGGCTCTTTAGTTCCTCTTCACTTTCTGCCATTAGAGTCGTATCATCTGCATATCTGAGGTTGTAGATATTCCTCCTGGCAATCTTGAATCAATCTTGTGATTCATCCAGCCTAGCATTTCTCATGATGTACTCTCTATATAAGTTAAATAAGCAGGGTGGCAATATACAGCCCTGTCTTACTCCCTTTCCAATTTGGAACCAGTCCATTGTTTCATGTCTCGTTCTAACTATAGTCTTGACCCCCTCACATATGTTTCTCAGGAGACAGGAAAGGTGGTCTGGTACTGCCATCTCTTTAAGAATTTTCCACAGTTTGTTGTGATCCACACAGTCAAAGGCTTTAGTGTAGTCAATGAAGCAGACTGACTGACTTACTTTAAGTTGCTCAGTTGTGTCTGACTCTTTGTGACCCCATGGACTATACAGCCCATGGAATTCTCCAGGCCAGAATGCTGGAGTGGGTAGCTGTTCCTTTCTCCAGGGGATCTTTCCTACCCAGGAATCGAACCCAGGTCTCTGGCATTGCAGGCAGATTCTTTACTAGCTGAGCCACCAGGGGAGCCCAAATGAAGCAGAAGTAGATGTTTTTTCCTGGACAGTTAATCCAGAGGGAGATTTTCTTGGGTGTGTCTGACTCAGTCTGGTGGAAGCCCTTCAAAGAGGGCCAAGGCCCTTCCTGAAGTCCAGAAACTCTCCTAGCTTTGAAGAAATAAGCCCCATGGGGCGAGAGGGCTACTAGAAATGATCTCACTGCAAAGAACTGCAGGCAGCCTCTAGGAGCTGACACTAGCCAGCAAGGAAACAGGGGTCTCAGATCTAGAGCTGCAAAGAGATAAATTCTACCAACAACATGAGGCAGCTTAGAAGTGGATCTTGCCCCAGTCAAGCTTCTGATGAGACAGGAGCCTCCACTGACACCCAGATTTCAGCCTGGTGAGACCCTGAAGTAGAGAACCTAGCTAGGCTAGCCCTGGACTCCTGACCCAGAAAGACTATGAAATAATAGCCATGGTGTTGTTTTAAGCTGCTGACTGTGATAACTTGTTACACAACAGTAGATTATCTCCCTGTAACTCTTCTGCTTTATACTGAGATGATAATTAAAAGGATGGTGAGGATAATGAAGGAATGAGGGTGGGAGGGGAGGAAAAACATGAAACATTTATTAAACACTTAATATATGCCAGGCACATTAGTCATGGTTCTGAAATGAGGCAAATGGGACCCTCAGGTGGTAAAATAAGGAGAATCTTAAAACAGAACTATAATCAGAAGTATGCATAGGGTTAGGATTCCCAACAAGAGGTGTTGAGGCCATGAGCATCTCTAGGTGTGAATGTCTAAGGGGAGAAAGCAGAGTTAATGGAAGCTTTAGAGAGCTTAGCTATGAGAGAGGACTGTCTGACAGGAACTGGGGATGAAGGTAAAGGTAGATAGCCTCTACTAAAATGGTGAAAGCCAGGGAAATAAATCCCCTGGGTTCTTATTCCTTTGAGTAGCTATTCTACTAGTATCTCCCTTTGGTTGAATTCAACCAGAAGCTAGAGTGCAAAGATTACTTGGTCACACAGTCTTAGAGGTCAGTCTCTAAGGCCCACAGCAGGGATGAATAAAGAGGTAGAGAATGGAACTGGAAGGGTAAATGGAGAATAATAAACTCTCATGGATTAGTTCATTGATTTTTGGTACATGAGGACTGAAGTATAGCGATGTTATGTAATCTACCCAGGGCAAGAGAACCAATGGGCTTTCCAGGCGGCTCAGAGGTAAAGAATTCACCTTCCAATGGCGAGGACGCAGGAGACATGGGTTTGATCCTTGGGTCAGGAAGATCTCTTGGAGGAGGAAATGGCCACCCATTCCAGCATTCTTGCCTGGAGAATCCCATGGAGAGAGGAGCCTGGTGAGCTACAGAGTCCATAGGGTGGCAAAGAGTCGGACATGAGTGAGCGACTGAGCATGCAAGAGAACCAATAGGTGGTAGAACGAAGATTGGAACCGAGGCATATCTAGTCCCAGAACCCAGACTTTTTTAAAAAACTAATTAATTAATTTGGCTACATTGGGTCTTAGTTGCGGCATGTGGGATCTTCACTGTACCATGTGGCGCTTTCGATGCAGCACAGACTCTCGAGTTATAGCACATGGGCTCAGTAGTTGTGGAGCACAGGCTTAGTTACACCGTGGCATGTGGACTCTTAATTCCCTGACTAGGGATCGAACTCTTGTCGATCTGCATTGCAAAGTGGGCCATCAGGGAAGTCCCAGAGCCTGGACTCTAGACCACTCCAGTTAGAGTCACTGGGACCCTTTGTGCTTGTCACCTTTCTATTCCGAGCTTTCCTCTGGATCCTGGAAGTCCCTTCCCTGCTCAGCCACAGTGTAGGCTGGCTTCCTCTTTCTTTGCCATGGCCGCCTTCACGTTATTAAAGTTAGGTACTGGCATCCTGCTTGTGGGGGCCAGAATAGGTCCCCCATAATCACCATGGGTGACTAAATTTGGGGGGAAACAAACATTTTCTCATGAGATTTCCAGCTGAGTTGTTCAGGACCAACAAGAACAGAAAACTCTCCAATGTTTCCAAAACCATCAAAGCCTTTGACATTTTCTCCCAGTCATTCCCAAATTACTTCAAAGTGTTTGTTCTTACCTGGCAGGAGGGCACGGGAGAGTTTCAAAGCCTTTTGTGGAGATCCGCAGCCTTTACTCTCATTTGCAAAGCTTCTCCTCTGAAGAGGTGATGAGTTCAGCTATTTCAGGAGCAAGGATGTAGATGTGACCCTGGCTCAGCTCAGAGTAACTGCCTAGAGTTCCCGCAAATATCAAGAAGAAAGGAAAAGGAAAGTTAAAAAGAAAACCTCTCAACATAGTTCGTAAACCTGCCAAATGCTTAATTAGCTTCTTTGTAGATCTGCAGCCCACTTTCTTCTAGGATATGTCCTCGTAGGAGAGTTAGGATATGGGATTTGGGGGCACAGAGGGCTTGGTTCTGGTCCCAGCTCAGCCACATATTAGCTAGATGACCTTGGGCAAGTCATTCATTCATGGAACTTTTATTGAGAGCTTTATCCTTGAGAAGTATAAAGATGAAAGACACAGTTTCTGCCCTCAGGGAGCACACAGAAAACTGAATAGAAAATGGTATATAAACAAACAGTTATATCCCAGTGTGATAAATGCTAAGACAGAGGTTCCATGAGGGGCGCCTGGAGAAGGGAAACCTAGCTCAGCCTGGAGAGGCTGATCTACCAAGCTCTCTGGGTTTCCATCCCTTGCTGTGAAACAGAGAGGTTTCATGTATTTGCAAGGGTAGCTAATTCATTCATTTAGTGCTGGACACTGAGGAGTATGGGCTTCCCTGGTAGTTCAGTGGTAAAAAAATCTGCCTGCTAAATACAGGAGATGTGGCTTCCATCCCCAGGTCAGGAAGATCCCTTGGAGTAGGAAATGGTAATCCACTGCAGTATTCTTGCCTGGGAAATCCCATGGACAAAGGACCCCGGAGGGCTACCATGCATGGGGTCACAACGAGTTGGACATGATTTAGTGACTGAACAACAATTTAGGAGAATGCAAAGTTGCCTAAGGTTCAGCTCCCACATGAAGCCCCATTGGTGACTTGCACCTGTCTCTGTGAGAGGGAAAGAAAGCCAGCACGGCCCCTGCCCCTCACTCAGGATTCTTTCGAGGAGGAGCTCTTGCGTCTCCCTGTTCCTGCCTCAGTTTCCAACACACAGTATGTGCTTTCTTGGCCATCTGTTTGATTCCGGTGTGCTCTCTCTGTAAATGTGCTAAATTGAGAAAGGCAGGTTTTATTGGATTAGCAGAAGCAGAGCTGCTTGACAAAGGGAGTCAGAACTCAGCTGGAGTGAAACCAAGAACAAGAGGACAGAGAAGAGCAGAAAGGAGGGAACCAGAAAAGCTAGAGGCAAAGTCAGTCTGCTCCCAGGAGAATTCCAGGAGACTGGTCTGTGTCTCGAAGGCTGTAGTTTAGGATTGATTGACTCTTCATGAGGATGAAACAAAAAAGCTGGCAGAGCTGTTTCTTATTAGCAGCCAAATTAGTTTAGTGAAAGTCCTGCCTTCCAAGGGGGGTAAAATCAAGCTGTAATTAGGAAGTGAACACAGACTTCTTAAATAATTTGGGAGATGGTACCACTTCCTATAAAGGCATATGCTTTTTTTCAAAGGCAAGTCCAAATCTCTGCATTTCTCATTCATTAATGCCCCCATCATTCATTCACTTAGAACTGGGCAATGAGAGGGATGCAAAGTTGTACAAGACTCAGCTCCTGCTTCCAATTTTATTCTAGTAAACCTTTTGGCTAAGGTCAAGGGTAGTATTGGAGCTTCCCTAATGGCTCAGTGGTAAAGAATTCACCTGCCAGTGCAGGAGATAGAAAAGATGAACATTCGATTCCTGGGTCAGGAAGATCCCCTGGAGGAGGAAATGACAACCCACTCCAGTATTCTTGCCTGGAGAATCCCATGGACATAAGAGCCTTGTGGGCTACAGTCCATAGGGTGGCAAAGAGTAGGACATGCCTGAAAATACACAAACATTTATTGAACACCACGTGCCAGGCACTGGACTCCATTTGAGAATCAGGAATGAATAGAGGGTGGTTTCTTACCTTACGGAGTTTATAGACTGGTCAATTTGCTAATAAAATGTCTTCCCACTTAGAATATTCTAAACACTAACTTGAACAGATATATTTTTCTCTCCTGTGATTTTGTCAGTTCTCTGGCCTTTGTTGGGAGTAAATAAATAAATAAGTAAATAAAGCAAGTAAATAAGTAAATAAATAAAGTAAGTAAATAAAACCTCCGGATTTATTCTAGAAGCTTGCCAGTTCAGCTCTGAGCTCAGTTATTTGTGACTGGGAGAGAAAAGAATGATCTGTTTCCTATCTCTCCCCTCCAGGTTTAACAATGCACCTGGCTGGATCAGACACATCCACTTTGTTCTCTAAATGAGGTGTTGCACACACTGAGTCATTTTTCTGGCTTTTGAAAAAGCTCAATTCAACCCTCCAATTTCCTACCTTTCTTTCCCACCTGCCTTGTTTAATAATTAGGCTACTTAATAAAAGCTTTTGATGAGGAGTGGGGGAGGAAGACGGTGATTGTTCAGGTTTACTAGTGCCTGAGGAATAGAGCAGCTACCTCTGCCAGAGTCATCATGTTCTGGGTTGTTCCCTAGGCATCAGGTTGAAGGAAAAGGTCAGAGGCCTTTCCCACTTGAGGGCCAAGGCGTGGCTGACCTCAGGTCGTACTGTCTCCAAGGGCCCTGCCAAGGATTCACATTTGGCTCCTGTCTCTAGCCGTCTTGATCCTGCTCCTGACTTACTTCTCATTGCATATACTTGCTTGGAGCTTCTACTAACAGCAGACGAGTTCAAATATATGCTGGGTTTGGAGATTAGAGGGCAGATTAGACTGGGTGAAGGTAAGGAAAAAATTGCAGGTCAGCGTGTGATGATGCAAAGGAGTCCGGAGGCCTCACTGGAGGAGAATATTTCAGGAGGAAGGCACTCAAGGCATGGACCTGAGCAAAAGAGAAGGGGAGAGAGAACCTCTTACTAAGAGGCTACATAGCTTGGGGGAAAAGGCACTGGTTTTGTAGAGATTGAGATGTCAGTTCAGATTCCAGCTCACCATCTACTAGCCATATGATCTTATACAAGTTGCTTGGGCTTCTCAAGCTTCAGTTTCCTCATCTCTAAAATGGAGCTAAGAATATCTATTTGTATAGTCTTTGTGAGAACTAGTAATAAAATGTGTCAAGTTACTGGCATGCAGTAAACTCTTGATAAAGGTATATGTAATTATTTATTGAGTACTTTTTAAATACTAGGTACCTTATATAGTAGTTTAGAGGGATTTTGTTAGTGGTAAAGAATCTGCCTGCCAATTCAAGAGATGTAAGAGACAGGTTCAATCCTCGCATCAGGAAGATCCCTTGGAGAAGGGAAAGGCAATCCTCTCCAGTATTCTTGCCTGTAAAATCCCATGGACAGAGGCGCCTGGTGGGCTATAGCCTACGGGGTCGTAGAGAGTCAGAAACGACTGAGCAACAGCACATATCAGGGGGATATGTGTAGAAAGTGTGGTATGCCCAGTAGGATTGACCAGTGAATTATCTGAGGAGCTTTTCCTTGGGTTGTCTGGCAATGGGCTACCTCCTTCTCCAAAAGGAGTACTGGCTATACCAACCTCAACTTCCTGTGGGACCAGGAGACCTCAAGCTGGGCATTTCAAGCACTTCCATAAGCAGTGGGCCCCTAAATTCATACTGCTTAGTATCTGAACCCCCAAGTATTTATGCCTCCAACACAGCCCCTCTCAAGCTGACCTATAAAAAGGAAAAATAACAAAGGGATTCCTCCTTAAGGGCGTAGCTCTACGGCACATCCAACCACGCCCCACCGAAACTTGCCTCCCTGCAGGATCCAGGGAGAACAGAGGACCTGCATACCTGCCCCCTTTATGAGTTTCACCTGCACCAGTGATGCTCCTAGTACTGAGTTCTTTGCCAGAGCAGAAAGGCAGTCTCTACTAGGAAACAACAACTCTAAATGCTATATGAAAACTACTGTGATAGAATTACTTCACACGGCCCTAATGGGGTGCAGAGAAGAGGCATCTAACTGCCTTTTGCAGAATGTCCTACTTGAAAGAAGAGTTGGCTTCTCTTCTTTCAGATGCGCAGAGAGACATTCCCATTCAAAGGGAATAGCAGGGCGTGGAGGCGAGAGAGCGACTCAGGCGTTCTGTTTGCTCAGTTACCTGAGTAGCGACGTGCCAGATGATGCTGGAGAGGTAGACGTGTCTTTGAGGGTTGTGCTGAGAAACTGGAATTACTGGAGGTAATGGAGAGTCACCAGAATGTGTGAGGCAGATGTGCATTTTAGAAAGATCATTCTGCAAGCTATGTGAAGCACGAATTTGGAGGAGCAAGACTGGAGGCAACAACCCAGGGAACAACTGATGATTGCACCAACCAGGATAGAACAGTGAGAACAGAGCAGAGAAGATTTGAGAGAGAGACACAACAAATTAGGACTAAAAGAGGATTTAGGAATAGTTAGTTCTTTCTTTCACAGCTGAGGAAATTGAGGAATAAAGAGATGATATCACTTCTTGGAAGTTGAATCTTCTTGTACCCCAAATCTCCTTTTTCTAAGGAATATCTTAGGGTCCACTTCTCTACATAAGGTGTTCTTGATCTTTGGAAGAGTAAGGGTAGGACAGGAGGGGGACTGCTAAGGAAGAGTACATTAGATGTGAGAAGGGAGTGGCTGTGTGAGTCTCTTTCATTTCTTTCCCCTGATGGTTGCTCAAAACTTCCTTCATTTTAGAGAAGTGTAGTTCTGTGAATAAGCATTCACAGAACCGCAACCTCTAGTGTGTTGATTTCTTTGTAGAAGGATTGATGGTGTTATTTCCTGGCAAATAAAACACACCCAATTTACGCATACTTGGGAATGCATGGGCGTAACCCTGCAATGTGCACAGAGAGGCAGAAATTCTACTGGATGCAGCGAATGCGGGGTATCAGTGAAATCTGATTGGTCGCCTGATGTGCTCTGACACCAAGTGTTCAGCATCCTTTCTAGAGAGTGTCACTCAAGATGCGCACAATGAAATCATCTTGTGACATAGATATTATTGGGCACATTTAACAGAGAGGGACACTAAAGCCCAGAGGGCCTGAGATCATGCCTGTGGACACAAGTAAGTAAACAGGAGAGCTGGAATTCCCTGTTCTTCCCACTACACCTGTTTACCTTCCTGGAAGCTGGTGCAGGACTTGCCATCATTTTCTCTTTTGACCCTAACACTTGCACACCTATGGCTGTATGATTAGTTGGTCAGAGAAAGGGTATGTACAGTCTGTCTTACACTTTTGATCCTCTGACTCAAGCATAGACTGGAGCACACATGGATGGGTTCGAGTTGTTCTCAGGATCAGAAGATGTCCTTCAACAGCATAGCTGTCATGTGAGCCTTCTGTAGCATGGGGTTCCTATAGGACCAAGGGGACTAACTCCTGGAGTGGGGTCCTTGCTTTCCTATCAGAGACTTCTCTTTTAAGGTCTGTTTTCCCAAATATAGCACAATCTACACTTTCCACAACACCACTTCTCTTCCCTTAAGTGAGAGTGAGAAAAAGAAATGTTAACACCAATTAGCTTTTTTCTTTATACAGTCCATGGAATTCTCCAGGCCAGAATACTGGACTGGGTAGCGTTTCCCTTCTCCAGGGGATCTTCCCAACCCAGGGATTGAACCAGGGTCTCCTGCCTTGCAGACAGATTCTTTATCAACTGAGCTATCAGGGAAGCCACAGCTTTTTTCTTAAACATATTAATGCTTCATTGTAATGTTTATAAAATATTATACAATATAAATATTATACATAAAATAAATAATAAAAATAATATTCATTATAAAATTGTTGAAAGTATATATCAACATTTGAGTATACACACATATACATATGTCTGCATATTTGTATATGTGAGTTTAGATATAAAAGATAAAGGTATCTGTGTATAAAGCCATAACCATATTTCTCTTGCACAAGTGGGCTCACAGTATACAAGCTATCCTGCAATTTGCTTTTTTCCAGTTATCAAATAAATTGTTTTCCTTTTTAAGATCATAATGATGGGTTTCTCAGAGCTAGCAGTTCTAGAGCACGTCTGTAGCTCCACTGTTTCCTGACGACTCATGATAGTTGCGCTTCTTAATAAAGCCTGTGTATAACCAGATCAAACAATATCATGTATCCAAGACACTTTACAAACACAGGGTGCTGTACTCATGTGGGTTATTAAAATACTGGGTGCAGTGTGAAGATACATTTATGCACGAGTGGGTTGGATGCTTCTCATAGAGTTCTGTGCCATAGCTAGTGGAGAATGTTTGCACTTTGGACAGGGGGAGGGGCAGACCACTGAGGTTAATATAGTTGGTCCTGCCTGCTGGCATGTGCTCACCATGGAAGCCTTTCAAGGTCCCCTTGTGCCTGGCTTCTGGCCACCTCTGTCCCCCATAGCACCTGGGTGACTGATCAGAGGAGGTTTCCTTATCACATCTATTTCACCAAACAAGACTACAGCCACCATGGAGGCAGGGATTCACCCTAACCTTCCCAGGAGCCCAGAATCTGACAAGGTTTGACTTGGTGGAGAACAAGGGGCATCATTTTAAATCTTTAAAACACCTCCAAATCCCTCAAAGACACTCCAAATCCCTTTCTGGTTCAGTTTAACATTTCACTTCTCCCTACTTCCGGTTGAGAGTTTGAGAAAAACCAGATTGGTGGTTGACTGGTTGGGTTTTTTTTTTAACCTATTGACAAGCCTGGTTTAAAACTGCTCAACCATTTTTCAGCTCCCAATACTGTGTGTCTATAGATAAACAGGCATATATATTATCTACTTTTGTTTACTTTTCCCCAAATGGAAGTCCATTAATTCCCCAATATATTTTACAGAATGACTTGCCTGTTTCTAACATGGGAAGATATATTAATCCTTAGTCCTGAAATGTTTAAGTTAGAAAATAATGGGAAATAGAAAAAAAAGAAGGACCAAGATGACTCATTTATCTCAGATGTTTACGCTACTTCAGATGTTTAAACTACTTCAGAAGTGCCAGCAATGAATTAAAACCAGATTTACAGAAGAATGACCCAACTCGCATTTTACCAGCGACACTTTAGTTCTTTAGCAAAAATTGCACTGTATGTCTAGAAGAGAGGAGCTTGATGATGACTTGAGTCAAGTAGCATGAACTTAGCTCCAACTGGTCTGGGGATAACGAATCAATATTTTCTCTCTATGGACAGAAACCTCTTTAGAAGATGACAAAGGGAAGCCATAGTCAAGTACAAGATAGTGACATCCTGTGATATGTTAGTGCTGAGAAAGGGAGCTGGCCTGGAAGAAGAGCAAGATCTTTTCTTGCTCACTGAATCGTCAGCCAAATTTGCTCCTCTGCTTGTTCTGTGGCGCTCCTCCTGCTTTAATCTTTCCCTAGGCACAAATGCAGCGGCCCTACAGGGATCCAACAACCGAGTTTTCTATAAGATGATCTGAAGGCTGACGATGCCAGCATGTGATGAATGATAAAGGCTAGGGTTGTGGTTAAGTTAAAAATCAGGGAAAAAATAAGATGCAGGTCAAGGAACCTTTCACTGAGAGGTTAATAGGACTTTATATTTAACTAGTAACTGCAGGAAAGGAACTAATCTTGCAACAGAATAGATATTCTTGACAATGTTAGTTGGTTGCCATCAATTGGCATTCAATTTTATGCATTTATTGTCCAAGTTGTAAGTTTGATCTTGGAATGAACAGGTAGTGAAAGACTTGAGAAGCTTAATAAGTGAGGTTATTTACTTTGTGTATAAATGAAGATGAGGTTTTGAGTGAATAAAGATGAAGAGAGAGAGAGAAACTGACTAACCCTAACCCTGAGCATGTACTTCAGGTGGGTCCTCCTAGGTAGCATATGTTGATGAAAGTGATCTCAGAGCCAGCACTGGCCCTCAGCCCTGGGCATGCAGGACCTCCAAGTCAGTCCACTTGGCAGTGGGCAGGCCCTAGTAGGGCTGACAAAAAAAGTACAGGGTGCTCAGTTAAATTTGAATTCTAAATAACAACAAATATTTTTTTAGTAAAAGTATGTCCCATGCAATGTTGTATATATATTTGCTGAATCTGGCAACCCAGTCTAGGAGGCTTCCAAATTAGTTAACTCACTAGAGACTTATTTATAAGTCAGAATGCCAAAGTGTGGACTTTTAGGGCAGGGTACACCTTTCCACATATCAGTGCCCTCAACCTACTGTCTATTTCATGCTCCTTTAGGGGTTTGGTTAGTCATGTTGGTTGGTGAGTGTCACGTGGTGGTAAAGCAGTTAAGTGGGCTCACAGGCTACACATCCGGCTGCAGTAGACACCCAGAGGAACTCTGGGTGTTGACTACAGGGACACTGCCCAGAACCTGGAATAGCAGTCCAGGTAGACACAGTGTGTGTCTCTCGCCCTGACAGGGTTGCAATAAAATGGGGCTTAAACTCTTCTTTTTCAATATTTATTTTTCTTTTTTTAAAATTTATTTATTTATTTTAATTGGAGGCTAATTACTTTATAATATTGCAGTGGTTTTTGCCAAACGTCGACATGAATCAGCCATGGGCATACATGTGTTCCCCATCCAGAACCCTCCTCCCACCTCCCTCCCCATCCCAACCCCCAGGGTCATCCCAGTGCACCAGCCCTGAGCACCCTGTCTCATGCATTGAACCTGGACCAGCAATCCACTTCACATATGATAATGTACACGTTTCAACGCTATCCTCTCAAATCATCCCACCCTCGCCTTCTCCCACAGAGTCCAAAAGACTGTTCTTTATATCTGTCTCTTTTGTTGTCTCGCATATAAGGTCATTGTGACCATCTTTCTAAATTCCATATATACGCTTTAGTCTACTGTATCAGTGTTTTTCTTTCTGACTTACTTCTCTCTGTATAATAAGCTCCAGTTTCATCCACCTCATTAGAACTAATTCAAATGCATTCTTTTTCATGGCTGAGTAATATTCTATTGTGTGTATGTACCACAGCTTTCTTATCCATTCGTTTGCCGACAGACATCTAGGTTGCTTCCATGTCCTGGGTATTATAAACAGTGCTGCGATGAACATTGGGGTACACGTGTCTCTTTCAGTTCTGGTTTCCTTGGTGTGAATGCCCAGCAGTGTGATTGCTGGGTCATATGGCAGTTTTATTTCCAGTTTTTAAAGGGATGTCCACACTGTTCTCCACAGTGGCTGTACTAGTTTGCATTCCCACCAACAGTGTAAGAGGGTTCCCTTTTCTCCGCACCCTCTCCAGCATACATTGTTTGTAGACTTTTTGATAGCAGCCATTCTGACTGGTGTGAGAGAGTACCTCATTGGTTTTGATTTGCATTTCTCTGATAGTAAGTGATGTTGAGCATCTTTTCATGTGTTTGTTAGCCATCTGTATGTCTTCTTTGGAGAAATGTCTATTTAGTTCTTTGGCCCATTTTTTGATTGGGTCATTTATTTTTCTGGAATTGAGTTGGAGGAACTGCTTGTAAATTTTTGAGATTAATTCTTTGCTAGTTGTTTCATTTGCTATTATTTTCTCCCATTCTGAAGGCTGTCTTTTCAATCCCTATCAAGCTACCAATGGTATTTTTCAGAGAACTAGAACAAATAATTTCACAATTTGTATGGAAATACAAAAAACCTCAAATAGCCAAAGCAATCTTGAGAAAGAAGAATGGAACTGGAGGAATCAACCTGCCTGACTTCAGACTACACTACAAAGCTACAGTCATCAAGACAGTATGGTACTGGCACAAAGACAGAAATATAGATCAATGGAACAAAACAGAAAGCCCAGAGATAAATCTATGCACCTATGGACACCTTATATTTGACAAACGAGGCAAGAATACACAGTGGAGAAAAGACAATCTCTTTCACAAGTGGTGCCGCGAAAACAGGTCAACCACTTGTAAAAGAATGAAACTAGACCCCTTTCTAACACCATCCCCAAAAATAAACTCAAAATGGATTAAAGATCTAAATGTAACACCAGAAACTATAATACTCTTAGAGGAAAACATAGGCAAAACACTCTCTGACATAAATCACAGCAGGATCCTCTATGACCCACCTCCCAGAGTAATGGCAATAAAAGCAAAAATAAACAAATGGAACCTAATTAAACTTAAAAGCTTTTGCACAATGAAGGAAATTATAAGCAAGGTGAAAAGACAGCCTTCAATATTTATTTTTCCAAAAACTTTTGCAAGTCACCAAAATCTTACTCTTCATCACAGACATGATATCATTTCTAAGATACCTGCTGATTCTGCTGATTAAATCAATTTATACTGATGGAGCTGCTTTTGAGGGAGTCCTGCTAGATCTCTTGCTGAGGTTTAGGAAACTTGATAGTCTTAAGTAGCAGATAGTAATTTTATAAGATAGTTTCAGATGTGTACATATGTATCATTGATTTTCCAGAACAGAACATAGTTTTCATCTCAGATTCCTTTTCTGTGTGATGCAGAAAAAAAATTAATCTAGTAACTACCAGGGAGATTAATTCACACTTACATTATCTCCCTTGCTTTACTTTGGATGGAATCTCAGTGGGAGGGGAGTGAGAGAGGGGGAATGCATATAACACCATGCACTCTGTGTGGGTACCTCCCAAGATGAGTAGCTGTCCCATCTTGTCTTCAATCGTGGAATCCTCCCCTCTGGCATCCAGAGTTGTCCTTGAAGGTGGCTACATGCCATCTGGTTTGCTCAGTTCATTCTGCCACACATGGTTATTCTTCCGTGGTATGACTCCTCCAGGCTGCTGACTGTCACTCTCAGCTAACTTCTAAGCCACTCTCTAGGTATGAATAGGGTTCAGCTCCTCTCCCACACCTCTTTGGGGCCACAGGAAGCAAGACTGTCACTGGGTTCTCTTCCTCTGTCACCTGTAATGCCATCTCTTCTCTGTTGACCCCATATCACTGGGGTATAAGCACATCTGTGGGGTTAGCTGCCCATCCACCATAGAAAGTAGACACAAGTCTTTTCCATTCTCAGTTTCCTCAAAGCTCACCTGGTGTTCCATCTCCAACCACAGGTCTCTCTCTTCTGAGGGGATTCACCCTGGGAAAATGACAGGGGGCTGAGGCCTCTCTTGGAGACCACACATCCCTACCATCCAGGTAATCCTACTTGAGTGCCTAAGGGCTGGTTATCTTGGATGGTTCTTTTGGATCCATCTTGTTTGTCTTCTGGTTAGGCATGACATTGTACAGGAGACAGGGATCTAGACAATCCCCAAGAAAAAGAAATGCTAAAAAGCAAAATGGCTGTCTGGGGAGGCCTTACAAATAGCTGTGAAAAGAAGAGAGGCGAAAAGCAAAGGAGAAAAGGAAAGATATAAGCATCTGAATGCAGAGTTCCAGAGAATAGCAAGAAGAGATAAGAAAGCCTTCTTCAGCGATCAATGCAAAGAAATAGAGGAAAAGAACAGAATGGGAAAGACTAGAGATCTCTTCAAGAAAACTAGAGATACCAAGGGAACATTTCATGCAAAGATGGGCTCAATAAAGGACAGAAATGGTATGGACCTAACAGAAGCAGAAGACATTAAGAAGAGGTGGCAAGAATACACAGAAGAACTGTACAAAAAAGATCTCTATGACCCAGATAATCATGATGGTGTGATCACTAATCTAGAGCCAGACATCCTGGAATGAAGTCAAGTGGGCCTTAGAAAGAATCACTATGAACAAAGCTAGTGGAGGTGATGGAATTCCAGTTGAGCTATTTCAAATCCTGAAAGATGGTCCTGTGAAAGTGCTGCACTCAATATGCCAGCAAATTTGGAAAACTCAGCAGTGGCCACAGGATTGGAAAAGATCAGTTTTCATTCCAATCCCAAAGAAAGGCAATGCCAAAGAGTGCTCAAACTACCACACAATTGCACTCATCTCACATGCTAGTAAAGTAATACTCAAAATTCTCCAAGCCAGGCTTCAGCAATACGTGAACTGTGAACTCCCTGATGTTCAAGCTAGTTTTAGAAAAGGCAGAGGAACCAGAGATCAAATTGCCAACATCCGCTGGATCATGGAAAAAGCAAGAGAGTTCCAGAAAAACATCTATTTCTGCTTTATTGACTATGCCAAAGCCTTTGACTGTGTGGATCACAAGAAACTGTGGAAAATTCTGAGAGAGATGGAAATACTAGACCACCTGACCTGCCTCTTGAGAAATCTGTATGCAGGTCAGGAAGCAACAGTTAGAACTGGACATGGAACAACAGACTGGTTCCAAATAGGAAAAGGAGTACGTCAAGGCTGTATATTGTCACCCTGCTTATCTTATTTAACTTCTATGCAGAGTACATCATGAGAAACGTTGGGCTGGAAGAAGCACGAGCTGGAATCAAGATTGCTGGGAGAAATATCAATAACCTCAGATATGCAGATGACGCCACCCTTATGGCAGAAAGTGAAGAGGAACTCAAAAGCCTCTTGATGAAAGTGAAAGAGGAGAGTGAAAAAGTTGGCTTAAAGCTCAAAATTCAGAAAACGAAGATCATGGCATCTGGTCCCATCACTTCATGGGAAATAGATGGGGAAACAGTGGAAACAGTGTCAGACTTTATTTTTTGGGGGCTCCAAAATCACTGCAGATGGTGATTGCAGCCATGAAATTAAAAGACACTTATTCCTTGGAAGAAAAGTTATGACCAACCTAGATAGTATGTTCAAAAGCAGAGACATTACTTTGCCGACTAAGGTCTGTCTAGTCAAGGCTATGGTTTTTCCTGTGGTCATGTATGGATGCGAGAGTTGGACTGTGAAGAAGGCTGAGTGTCGAAGAATGGATGCTTTTGAACTGTGGTGTTGGAGAAGACTCTTGAGAGTCCCTTGGACTGCAAGGAGATCCAACCAGTCCATTCTGAAGGAGATCAGTCCTGGGATTTCTTTGGAAGGAATGAAGCTGAAGCTGAAACTCTAGTACTTTGGCCACCTCATGTGAAGAGTTGACTCATTGGAAAAGACTCTGATGCTGGGAGGGATTGGGGGCAGAAGGAGAAGGGGACGACAGAGGATGAGATGGCTGGATGGCATCACGGACTCGATGGACGTGAGTCTGAATGAACCCCGGGAGTTGGCGATGCACAGGGAGGCCTGGCGTGCTGCAATTCATGCGGTCGCAAAGAGTCGACATGACTGAGCAACTGAACTGAACTGAACTGAGGCTCAAATAGTGTTGAAAGTTCAGAAGGTCTTTTCTCCCAAGTCTAGGTCTTGTGTTCAGTACTCTCATTGGACTCTTGAAAGCTAAGCACTGACTTTCTTTTTCTTGGCATTCTAGCTGTAGCAGCATCACTTTTCCCTAGCATAGGACGTGCCTTGGATGGCACAGAAGGAGAGGACAGTGGAGTGTGCAGAGTCGATGGGCAAAAGGAAGACCTAGTTAATATCTCAAAATATCCTTGGGCTGCACTGACAATGGACCTGCACTGAGCTCTGTGCCTCAGACCTGTGTGATCCTCAGAACGTGATTCTCATTTCCAGATGAAGAGATAAATGTCGAAGAGGGGATAGGTAGCTTGTTCCAAGATCCCAGATATAAGTGATGGAGAAAGAATTGAACCTAGGATGATCTAAATATCAAAGCCTCTGTTTAAAATCCTAACAGTGGTCTCATTAACTTGGTAAACAACTGACTCTTCAGAAAGTTCATTAAAAACAATTCTGATAAAGACTTGTTGCAGGAGATCCCGATCCAGTTGGTCTTTGATGGGGCCTGGTTGTCTGCATTTTGAACAGTAGGTAAATCTGTAGGTAATTGAGACACACACCAAATTTTAAGAGCTGGCTCTGCCACTTGTTACCTGTGTGGTTTGGGACAAATTACTTCACCTCCCACTGCCTCAGTTTCCTCATTTGTTAAATGGGGAACAATGATATCCCTCCCACTTTTGAGCTGCTGTAGGAATTAGATAAGTTTAAAGTACAAGCACTAGGAAGAGTGTATGGCACATAATAAATGCCCGATAAGCATTAAAAATGATTACTTTTGCTGTCTCTTAGCAGCAACTTACTTACAAAACATTTTTTAGAAGCTCTGCTTCCTGGACAGATTACATAAAAGAATAATTGCCTGCATTTACATAGATTTTTAATAGTCTGTGTCTCAGGCAGTGATTTTCTTTTTTCTTTTTTTTTTTTTTAGCCTCTTTTCCCAAATCTTGGCTTATGCCAAATTTGGATCCCATGGTCTCCTGCCATCCCAACCATCTGGAGACCATATTTTGAAAATAAGTTGAAATTAAGCCACAAATGTAATGATGGTGACAGGTCAAAGTGAACTAGATCTATGATTCTCAACCTAGGTTGTAACTTAGAAATACAGAAAAGAGCTTAAAACAATGCCCAAGTCATATCCAAGATCAATTCATATCAGACTCCTTGGGAACAGGGCCCAGCCATCAGCATATTTTTATCTCCAAGTGATCTAATGTGTGCCCATTGTACCCCAACTCCAGCTCTACTAAATAGAAATTCTAAGGGTGGGACCCAGTAGTCTGTGTTCAAACAAGCCTTCCTTAAACCTCAGGACGTTTGATGTGAACTATTTCATTGTTCTCCCCATGTCCAGATCTCTGTTTTTGCTTCTCTTTCCAGTAGGGTGTGACGTAAAAGCAAGACAGAAGATACATTAACTCAGTTCCCTTAAGAAGGTGTAAGCAGGTCAGTTTTTGTTTAGTCACTAAGTCATGTCCGACTCTTTGAGACCTGATGGACTGTAGCCCGCCAGGCTCCTCTGTCCATGGGATTTCCCAGACAAGAATACTGGAGTGGGTTGCCATTTCCTTCTCCAGGGGATCTTCCCGACCCAGGGATTGAACCCACGTCTACTGCATTGGCAGGCAGATTCTTTACCGCTGAGCCACCAGGGAAGCCTAGACAAGTCAGTACTGTTTATCCAATTGATATTTATTCTAGCCAGACCTGCCCTAGTCTAGGGGAATGAGGATCTTGCAGCCTAAATGCCTGCATCCCAAGGGACTCATGATCCAATTAACAGAGGTTGCACTTCCTCAGAATGGAGACCACGTCAATATTTGTCTAAAACTCTCCTTTTCTCCAATTCTATCTCTGCCCTGGAAGCTTCACGGAGACCAATAACACATAAACAAGTTCCAAACCAGCCCATCTGCTTCACATTTCCTGCAGAATGCTAAAACGAGTTTTTTAGTGTTGCTTAAAATACGTCCCTCTCCTCCTGCCCTGCCCCCCACCAGGGCGTTTGCTCTGCGTCCTCAGACCACCTCAGCCCCTGCCTCCTCCTCCACCTAGGCCCCTTCTGCACAGACTTGGCTTCACACAATGCTCACAGTTATTCCTGGCATTAGCTTTTTTGGCTTAGGGCACAGCCAATGATATCTTTTTCTTCTTCTGTTTGAAGCACTGTCTTCGGTCTCCTCATTTGTCCCTTTCTCCTCTGGCAAGTGCAATGCTATGACATTTGAAAGTGGCCTGGTTCCCTGGAGTCTGGTAAATGGCCTGCTGCTAGAATTAGCATGAGAGAACCGTGTGCAGAAGCGTAGAGCTGAGCTAACAGGACCTGCTCTCCTGGGGCGCAGACACTCCTCTTGGGACTTCCACAGCAGACTTGCGAGGTTGGAGTGCCAGGGAGCTGGGAGGTGGTACCTGGAGTAAGTCTGAAATTCCTTCCTAAATTTGAACAGTGGCTCCATGTGACTTCCCTGGTGGCTCAGATGGTAAAGAATCTGCCTGTAATGCAGGAGACCTATGTTCGATCCCTGGGTTGGCAATATCCCTTGGAGAAGGGAATGACAGCCCACTCCAGGATAATTGCCTGGAGAACTCCATGGGCAGAGGAGTCTGGTGGCTACAGTCCAGGGGATTGCAAAGAGTCGAACACAACTGAGCAACTAACACTTTCCATGTGACCTTAAACCACTTGTGGCTTTGCACTGCTCTAACTTAAGCAGAGACCTTTGCCATCAATTAATTATAGTGAGGCCCTATTAAGTTGCAAGGTACAGGCATACCTCATTTTATCAAACTCTGCTTTATTTCTCTTCCAAGATACTGCCTTTTTTGTTTTTTAAACCAGCTGAAGGTTTGTGGCAACCCTGTGTCCAGCAAGTCTATCAGTGCCATTTTCCCAACAGCATTTGCCTACTTCATGTCTGTGTCACATTTTGATAATTCTTGTGATATTTCAAATTTTTAATTATTACTATATTTGTCTTGTGATCTATGGTCTTTGATGTTATTACTACCATTGTTTTGGGGAGCCATGAACCGTGTCCATGTAAGATGGTGAACTTATTTGAAAAATGTTGTGTGTGTTGTGACTACTCTGCTGACCAGCTGTTCTCATCTTGCTCCTTCTCCTTGGGCTTTCCTATTCCCTGAGACACATCAGTATTGAAATTAGGCCAATCAAGAACCCTACAATGACATCCAAGTGTTCAAGTGACAGGGAGAGTCATATGTCTCTCACTTTAAATCAAAGCTGGAATAGATTAAGCTTAGTGAGGACACATGTCAAAAGCTGAGATAGGCCTAAAGCTAGGACTCTTGCATCATTTAGTCAAGCTGTGAATGGGGAAAAACTTTTCTTGTGGGAAATGAAAAGCACTACTCCAGTAGACACAAAAGCAAAACAGCCTTATTGCTGATGTAGAGAAAGTTCTGGCGATCTGGATAGAAGATAGAACCAGTCACAATATTTCCTTAAGCCAAAACCTAATCCAGAGCAAGGCCCTAATGCTCTTCATTTCTAGGAAGGATGAGAGAAGTAAGGAAAATGCAGAAGGAAAGTTTGAAGCTAGCAGAAGTTGATTCATGAAGTTTAAGGAAAGAAGCTGTTAGCATAACATGGAAGTGCAAAGTGAAGCAGCAAGTGCTGATGTAGAAGTTGCAGCAAGTTATCCAGGAGATTTAGCTAAGATAATTAATGAGGGTGGCTACACTAAAACACTAAAGATTTTCAACGTAGACAAAACAGCCGTATCTTGGAAGAAGATGCCATTCAGCACTTTGGTATTAATAGCTAGAGAGGAGAAGTCAATATCTCGCTTCAAAGGACAGTCTGACTTTTTTATGAGGGATAATGCAGCTGGTGACTTTGAGTTGAAGCTGATGCTCATTTACCATTCTGAAAATCTTAGGGCCCTTAAGAACTGTGCTCAATCTACTCTGCCTGTGCTCTATAAATTAAACTCCAGAGCTTGGATGATGGCACATCTGCTTTACAATGTGGTTTACTAAATATTTAAGCCCACTGTTGAGATCCATTGCTCAGAAAAAAAGACCCCTTTTAGAATATTACTGCTCACAGACAAAGAACCTGATCATCCAAGAGCTCTGATGGAGATGTACAAGATGAAGCTTGTTTTCACAACTGTTATCACAACATCCATTCTGTAGTCTGTGGGTCAAGGAGTCATTTTGACTTTCAAGGCTTATTATTTCAGAAATACATTACATAAAGCTATATTTAACTTATATGCAGAGTACATCATGGGAAATGCGGGGCTGGAAGAAGCACGAGCTGGAATCAAGATTGCTGGGAGAAATATCAATAACCTCAGATATGCAGATGACATCACCCTTATGGCAGAAAGTGAAGAGGAACTCAAAAGCCTCTTGATGAAAGTGAAAGAGGAGAGTGAAAAAGTTGGCTTAAAGCTCAAAATTCAGAAAACGAAGATCATGGCATCTGGTCCCATCACTTCATGGGAAATAGATGGGGAAACAGTGGAAACAGTGTCAGACTTTATTTTTGGGGGCTCCAAAATCACTGCAGATGGTGATTGCAGCCATGAAATTAAAAGATGCTTACTCCTTGGAAGGAAAGTTATGACCAACCTAGACAGCATATTAAAAAGCAGAGACATTACTTTGCTGACTAAGGTCCGTCTAGTCAAGGCTATGGTTTTTCCAGTAGTCATGTATGGATGTGAGAATTGGACTGAAGAAAGCTGAGAGCTGAAGAATTGATGCTTTTGAACTGTGATGTTGGAGAAGACTCTTGAGAGTCCCTTGGACTGCAAGGAGATCCAACCAGTCCATTCTAAAGGAGATCAGTCCTGGGTGCTCATTGGAAGGACTGATGCTAAAGCTGAAACTCCAATACTTTGGCCACCTCATGCAAAAACCTGACTCATTGGAATAGACTCTGATGCTGGGAGGGATTGGGGGCAGGAAGAAAAGGGGACGACGGAGGATGAGATGGCTGGATGGCATCACTGACTCGATGGACATGGGTTTGAATGAACTCTGGGAGTTGGTGATGGACAGGGAGGCCTGGCGTGCTGCGATCATGGGGTCACAAAGAGTCGGACACGACTGAGCGACTGAACTGAACTGAACTGATAGCTGATATAGACAGTAATTCCTCTAATGCAGGGGTCCCCAACCTCCTGGCCATTGATATCCTATCAGATCAGCAACAGCATTAGATTATAAATAAAATGCAAAAAAAATGTAATGTACTTGAATCATCCCCAAACCACCCCCTACCTGCATAACGTGGAAAAATTGTCTTCCATGAAATTGGTTCTTGGTGCCAAAAAGGTTGGGGACCGCTGCTCTAATGGATCTGGGCAAAGTAAATTGAAAACCCTCTGTAAAGGATTCACCATTCTAGAGGCCATTAAGAAAATTCATGATTCATGAGACGAGGTCAAAATGTCAATATTAACAAGAGTTTGGAAGAAATTGATTCTAACCCTCAAGGAAGATTTTTGAGGGATTCGGTGCTTCAGTAGGGGAAGCTACTGCAAACACGGTGGAAATAGCAAGAGAACTTGAATTGGAAGTGGGTCCTGAATATGTGGCTGAATTGCTGCAATTTCACAACAGAGCTTAAATGGATTAGGAATTGTTTCTCACGGATGAGCAAAGAAAGTGGTTTCTTAAAATGGAATCTACTCCTGGTGAAGATGCTATAAGGATTGTTGAAATGACAATAATGGATTTAGAATATTACATAAACTTAGTTGATAGAGCAGGGACAGAGTTTGAGAAGACTGACTCTAATTTTTTGAAAGAAGTTCTACTGTGGGTAAGATGCTCTCAAACAGTGTTGCGTGCTACAGAGAAATTATTCATTAAAGAAAGATCCAATCTATGTGGCAAAGTTCACTGTTGCATTATATTATGAAATTATCACAGCTACCCTAATCTTCAGTGACCACTACTCTGATCAGTCAACAGCCAGCAACATGGAGATAAAATCCTTCACCAGCAAAATGATTGCAACTCACTAAAGTTTCAGATGATGGTTAGCATTTTCTTGCAATAAAATGTTTTAAAATTAAAGTATGGTACATTGTTTTCTTAAGACATAATGCTATTGTACACTTTATAGGCTATGGTATAGTGTAAACATAACTTTTATATGCACGGGGGAAGCAAAAAAATGTGTGTCTTACTTTATTGCAGTGGTCTGGAACCAAACCCACAATATCTCCAAGGTATGCCTGTACTATTAGAATTTGAACAAACTTGGAAAGACCAATTCCAAGGGAGATTGTGGAGTAGGAACAGTGCTCCTATATTCTCTTTTTAATTTCAGAGAAATGCTGCGTCCCTTCTTTTCCTCAAGGACTTAATTTGAACCCTATTTTAAGAGCAGAATCCAAAGTCCCATACCCTCTCCTAAATGTGCTGTCTTGGCCCATACTTTATCTTTTCACCATCCTGCCAAGACCAGGTTAGATAAAATGATAACAACTGATAATATGCTAATATATCTTTTCAACAGCATAAACTTTAGAATGCCCTCTTTGTACCAGGCATTGTGCTTCAAGAGGCAACTCTGTCCCTTAAGAAGCTTGAAGAGACAAGATGTGTGGACATGCAAAGATAATAGCTTCAGACCATGCCAAGTGAACCAGATAACAAAGGTTAACGGGTGATGCTATTATTCAATAAATATATACTGAGTGCTTATTACATGCTATGTTACATGTTACCAGTAAGAGGGGGAATAGATAAAATCACTGGCTTCATGGATCTTAGGTTCTAATAAGACAAGACAGAGTGTTAATAAATAAATATGTAATACATCAACTTGTGACAAGTACTTGAAGGAAAATGAAGCAGAGTAAGGTGAATTTTTTAGATAAAATGTCAGGGAACACCTCTCAGATAAGGAGGCATTTGACTCAAAACCTGAAGAAAGAGGGAGAGCAAGTCATCAGAATATCTGGAAGAATTTTCCAAGCAAGCTGAATAGTAACTGCAAAGGCCCCGAGGCGGGAATGTGCTTGGTGGTTCTGAGAAGGACAAGTAAGCCAGGGTGGTTGAAGGGTTGTAGGCGAGAGGGCAGGATGGAAGGTTAGAGAAGTGATAGGTTAGATCACCAGTGTTCTAGAGGCTGTGGGGAGAATTTGGATTTTGTCCTGAAGCTGTTAGAGGGTTTTGAGCAGAGCAATGATATGACCTGATCACTCGGTGTGAGGGCAGATGTAGGCGTGCATGAGGAGGTGCAATGATACAATGATGGTGGCTTGGACTCAAGTGATAACACTGGGATTGGTGATATGAAGTTTAATTCTGAATATATTTTAAAGGCAGACAAAATGCTAAGGTATGTGTTCACAAACAGAGAAATTAGGAATGATGTCAAAGTTTTTGGCCTGAATTCAAGGTTTTTACACTTACCGGAGAGTATGGCTGCATCTGTCTCAGGTAATCAGAGAAAGACTGATGAAGGATCTAAGATTTTAGCTGCACTTTGAAAAACGAGTATGGTTTTGGAGCTTGTAAAAACTCTCAGTGGCTTATTCTGAGACCATTTTGTCTTCCTAGACCCCATCTCCCCACCTCAAACCCACTCCTGTGATAAATTTTAACACCACAACTACAGGAGTCAAGGGGCTCACCCTTGTCTCACAGTGCTCCGTAGATCCTGGGCCAATCATGGAGATTCCTTGCTCTTGCCAGTACCTGGCTTAGAAATGGGCTGATTCAGGAATGGGCATGCACTACAATTCTGGACAACAGAACAGAAAAAGGAAGCTGGGACAGAAAAAAGCTGGGACTTCTGGGAAATTTTCTGAGTCTGAGATGCTCTGGATTTGAGATTTGTGTAAAGACATGGTACTCAAGCTGCTGTTGTCATCTTGCTGACGTGAAGTGGGAAGCAGAGGTCAACAGTGCACAAGTTGAGAGTGGCAGAGGGAAAGGGTGGAAAAAGAATGCTTTTTTGAGGACATTGTTGAGTCACTGAGTTCCCCGACCTTAGAAATACACCATTTCTGGACTTCTTAAGTGAGATTAAAAAAAACAAACCCTCCTTATCATCAAATGCTTTTGAGTTGGGTAGTTTGTGCCTGAAGCAGAAAGTATATCACTTTAGATAAGCAATAGATAGTAAGGCATAGCAAAAGCAAAGACACTTTGAGGCAAGAAAACTCAAAGTATATTTGGAAAAGAGTAGGTGTAATAACTTGGCATTCGTTCATAGACTCGTTCAAATATTTGTGGAGCCCCTACTATGCACCAGACGCTGGTCTCAGATGTAGGATGCTACAGCAGACAGGATCCCTTTTCTCATGGAGTTTATTACTTGGTGGAGGAAAGACAAGCGGTAACAGGAAATACAATAATAATTTCAGGAAGCTGTAAGTATGATGAAGGGAATAAAATATACTGACATGCTAGAAAGGGACTAGACGGGCTTCCTGAGGTTACTGTGTGTCAGTTGCTCAGTCGTGTCTGACTCTTTGTGACCCCATGGACTGTAGCCCACCAAGCTTCTCGGTCCATGGGATTCTCCAGGTAAGAATACTTGAGTGGGTTTCCTTCTCTAGGGGATCTTCCCGACCCAGGGATAGAATCTGGGTCTCCTGAATTGCAGAAGGGTGCTTTACTGTCTGAGCTATTAGGGAAGCCCTTCCTGAGGCTGGGAATGATATTAAATACATTCAGGAGACTGAAAGAAGTCATGTTTACAGAGTGAAAGGACCCTGGTGTGGCTAGAGCCTAGGAGAGAGAGGAGAAGAAGAGACAAGAGAGGGAAGCAAGGCCAGGTCCTTTGGGCTTTGCGGCTGAGGCAGGCATGTAGATTTTATTCTAAGTCAGAAGGGAAGTAACTGGAGAATATTTAGTAGGGGTGTGATATGGCCTCTTTACCTTTGTAGATCTGCCTGGTGACATCATGGATGGACCCAGGTGGAGGGATGTGGGAGACAGAGAAGTATAAACCTGGGAGAGCCATCACTGTCAAGTAGCTTCTTTCCATTTCAACAACCCAACCCAACATTGTGACTCATTTGAGAATTTCAGGTACGGGAGCAATGGCCTTGGGGCAATAATTATAGTAGAGGCCCTTTGGCCGGCTGGGCCATCCACTTGGCCTTATTCCTAAAGAACAAATCAGCCTTGCCACAACACTAGATAGAAGGAAAGAAGAAAGAAAGTGAAGTCAGTCGAATTTGACTCTTTACAGCCCCATGGACTGTAGCCCACTAGGCTCCTTCATCCATGGAATTTTCCAGGCAAGAGTACTGGAGTGGGTTGCCATTTCCTTCTCCAGGGGATCTTCCTGACCCAGGGATCTTACCCAGGTCTCCCACATTGCAGGCAGATTCTTTACCGTCTGAGCGACGAGGGAAGCCCATATCAATAGCCAAAACAGTGTTGATTAGAAATAGAGGTGATTACCTATTTAAAAGAAATAGCGCATGAACCACATAGGTAGTTTAACATTTTTTAGAAACCACATTTAAAAAGTAAAAGAAGGTAGGGACTTCCCTGGTGGTCTGGTGGTTAAAGCTCTGCATTTCCACAGTAGAGGGGCATGGGTTTGATCCCTGGTCAGGGAACTAAGATACCACATTGCTGCACAGTGTAGCCAAAAACTTTTTTAAAAAGTAAAAGAAAGTAAAAAGATAAAGTTAATTTTAATAGTATATTTTATTTAAGCCACTATATCCAAAACATTCTCCAAAACAGTATATTTCAACATATAACCAATATAAAAATTATGGTTGTTCAGTCACTAAGTTGTGTTTGACTCTTTGCAACCCCATGAACTGCAGCACACCAGGTTCCCCTGTCCTTCACTATTTCCCAGAGTCTGCTCAAACTCATGTCCATTGAGTCAGTGATGTTATCTAACCATCCATCCTGTGCCACCCTCTTCTCCTCTTGCCCTCAACCTATCCCAGCATCAGGGTCTTAGTGATCTGGTTTTGTTTCTTTTTTCCTTCCCCCTAAGTCTGAAGTTTACTGTATTTTATACTTACAGCACAGCTTAGTTTGCACCAGCAACATTTCAACTGCTCAGTAGCCACGTGACTAGTGGCTACTATACGATATTGGTCAGTATAGGCATTGGAGAAGGAACTGGCAACCCGCTCCAGTGTTCTTGCCGGGAGAATCCCAGGGACAGGGGAGCCTGGTGGGCTGCCGTCTATGGGGTCGCCCAGAGTCGGACACGACTGAAGCCACTTAGCAGCAGCAGCAGGCTTAGGAATGCATTCTGGGAAAACCTGGTACAGGAAGTCCATGTCAGGATGAAACCCTGGACTTTGGCAATGGCTTCCTGCTTCTGCCACTGTGCTCGGAATCCATTCCCTAAAAGAGATGTATTGGGTCAAAGACATGAACATTTTTTAGGACTCTTAGTTATTTTTCTAACTGATTACATCTATTGATGATACTTCCTACCATGAATATAGGTGCCAATATCACCAGCTCCTGATTTGGAAATTTGCATGTTAATTTTGGGAGGGGGGAGGTTAATTTAGCAAAAGAATTCATCTACTTCAGTTTAAATTTATTTAATCTTGTGAGAAAATAACAGGCTTCTTTTAATCTGCTTCTCTTTGATAACTAGTAAAATTGAATATATCTTCACATATTTATTAATATTCTTTTGTGAATTGTGTGGTTATAAGTCTTTGGTCTATTATCAGCAGAAGTGTTAATGAAATTTTTGAGTGGGTCACAATGCTTGCTCAGTTCAGTCTGTAATCATATTTTCTTTGCTTAGATTGGCCTCAGGGGCCACCAGATTATCAGAGAGTTTAGGAAGCATGGATTCAGACCCAGGAGGAAGCTGATCTCAAGTGTTTCTCAGCTGAGGCAGACTCTAGCTCTCTGTGGCTGGAAGCATAAGTGGGAGTCTACTTAGTAAAGAGATTCCTTGCTCTTAGTTGAGTTTAGGGGCACTGGTGTGCTGGCTTGACTGACGGTTTCCCTCCTAAGAACTGGGTCTTTTTCCAACTAAGGTGTAAGTTTCTCTGTACTGCACTTTGTTGCATTCTTTCTGCGCCTCCCTTGAAATTACTCCTGGAGCAGCTGGACTGGATTCTGGCTCTTCTCAACCTTTCAGTCACATATTTACAGTCTCTAGATTTATCCCTGAAAGTGAAAGTGAAGTCGCTCAGTCATGTCCGGCTCTTTGCGACCCCATGGACTATAGCCTACCAGGCTTCTCCGTCCATGGGATTTTTCCAGGCAAGAGTACTGGAGTGGATTGCCATTTCCTTCTCCAGGGGATCTTCCCGACCCAGGGATTGAACCCAGGTCTCCCACAATGCGAGCAGACGCTTTACCCTCTGAGCCACCAATTACGTGTGTAATGAGAGGATCTTACCAATTTAATATGCAGATCAACTTTATTTCCAGTTTCTTGGGTAATGTCTTGTTGTGATGTTTAAGAACTGACAACAGCTTCTACAACACCATCATTCAATATGATGTCTAATATTAGGCACTCTTTCTTTTGTGGAGATGAATTCTATCTCTATTAGCATTTTTAAATAAATGAATATTGAAATTAAGATACCATTTTGCATTCATAAAAATAATTAAAAATCTTCTAGTTTAAATTTTATGATATGCTTCAGTTAAGATATTCTTTCATCATTGAGATTGACCTCTCCTTCTATTAATGAATCACTTTGAATAGCTAATATAGGCACATGGCATAACATTCAGAAGTTTAAAGAGGTATATAATGAAAACAGTCTTCCTTCCTCCTCTGACTTCTATCCACTTAACTTCCCTCTTGATATTATCAAGAGGGCACCTGATATTATCAATTTCTTGTTTATCATTCCAGACATGGTTTTTGCACTGTCATATATCCAACACACACACCCACACACACACACCCACACACACACACACAAATAGTGTACCATCCTGTACTATTCTATCCTGCATATTGCTTTTCTCACTTACCAATATTTATTTGATGTCTTTTAATGTCATATGTATACAATTATTTCCTTCTTGTTAATGGTTGCATATAATTCAGAATGAATGTAATGTGATTTATTAATTGGTTTCCTACTTCTGGGTCAGCTGGCTAGTTTTCAGCCAATTTGCATTTACAGATAATGCTGTAACTAGTATCATATGCATGTCCTTTTGCTCACATGGAAGTGTATCTATAGGATGAATGCCTAGCAGTAGAGTTGTTGGGTCAAGTGCATTTTTAGTTTTGAAAGTTATAGCCAGATTGCCTTCTATAGATTTATAGCATTTATAATGAGCAACAAATGGGTATGCTGGTTTCCCCTTGGCAATTTTGGATATTATCAAGCTTTTTGAGCTTTGTCAGTAGGGAGATGAAAAATGGCATCTCTTGGAGTTTTAAAGTACACTCTCTTTAGTGAGGTTGAATGTTTCATATGTTTAACAGTCATTTGTGTTTCATTTTGAAGCTGAAGTTTGTTGCATAATATGATCTGGCCTTTCCATCCCAAATCCTGCCTTGCAGAACTCAGAACATGCCTTTTATCTCCATAGCTTTTGCATCAGTTTAGGTTCAACTTGAGTGCAAGTAACATAGAACCCTGACTCAACTGGCTTGTAGAATAAGGAAAATCTTTTCTCTTACATGACGTCATGTTTTGGTATAGAGCAGGTCTAGGGTTGGTTAGTTTAGCTACTCACCAAGGTCACCAAGGTCCCTGGTCTTTCTATCTTACGGATTGTGTGCCTAGTCGCTCAGTCGTGTCTGACTCTTTGTAGTCCCATGGACTTGGCCTGCAAGGCTCTCTGTCCATGGAATTTTCTAGGCAAGAATACTGGCACAGGTTGCCATTTCCTCCTCCAGGGGATCTTCCCGACCCAGGGATCAAACCCACATTTCTTACATCTCCTGCATTGGCAGGTGAGTTCTTTACCACTAGAGCCACCTGGGAGGTTCCATCTTTCTGACTGCCACTCTCCAGTTAGAATACTTCATGGTCACAACACGGCTGCGTTAGTCAGGCATCCCACAGACACCGCGCAGCATGCAGTAGAAGATGACGTCTGTTTCTTACCATAAGCCTCTTTTTAAGAACAAGGAAACGTTTCCTCAAGCTCCCTTTCAGAAGATACACCCTTGAATCTCATTAGCCAAACCTGAGTTTTATGCCCATTCCTAAACCAGTAACTGGCACAAAGACTGACCATCATAACTGGCTCATGTCAATCAGGATTTTCTCCTGAATTCTATAGAGTAGCAGTGGAAACTCCTCTGTCCCCCAGAAGTAATTAGGGCACTGCCAGCAAGAAATGTGTAGGTCGGCTGTAGGTGGATAGTTTACTGACTGCCACAGCTCTGCACGTGATATGCCCTTTGCCTGATACAGCTCTTCTCTACATATCCTGCCACGCATGTTTCTAGCATAGGCTCAGTGTTGGCTCTGAGGAAAGCAACTCTGCCTCCCTCAGGCCCCTTCATTCAGCCTGTGCTGCCCTCAGCACAGCATTCTTATGCTGACTTTGCCTCCCAGTCTCCCACCACATCCTGCACCCATGAGGGCAGGGTCTGCTTCTGATTTGTTTCTGTATCTCAGTGCACAGCATAGAACAGACACGACTCATTCTTGTTGAACGATCTGTCTGCTAGCATTTTATTTGCTAGAGTTTCAAATCTAGATTCACAACAGAAATCAACTTAGAGTTTTGTGTTTGTAAATGATTTGCTTGTTGAAGTTTGGAATTAGGATTATCTTTTCCACATACAGCAAACGGGCATTTACAGAACAAATTGTTTAACTGGTGGATTATTGGTTCCTTAAAAGTGTAGAATTTCAACAAATATTTCTCAAACACGTATTATATGTTGAGCACTGTCCCAGTTGGCTGTTTATGCAAAAGTAGAATGAGAGCTTGTCTTTGAATGTGTGTATGCTTTAAAGCAGCATTTTTCAAACTGCAGGTCAAGGTCCTTTTGTGGGTAATCAATTTTGTGGGTCAAAACCATTTTAAAGTGAAAAAAGAATATAATATCAATCGATTAGAACATTATATCAGAGTGCATCACTCTTGGTTAAACTTTTGGTTTATATGTATATCTATGTGATGTCCTGGGTCAAGATTATATAATATGTTTTTCACTATGGGTAATGGTCAAAGCAGTTTAAAGTCATTGCCCTAAGGATCAGTATATCTTCTTTCCTCTTTCTCTTGCATTATTCTGCTCCTAAAGTCTGGGATCCCTGGAAACAGGGTAAAACAGGGCTTTAAGATATCTGCCTCCCACAGCACACTCCTGCCCTGAGCCAGGGCCCCAGCCTGAGGTTCAGTCAGCCAGTCACAGGTTTTAGAGTCAGAGGCAAGAGTTCAGTCCTGAGCTCCAGCACTTATGATCTCAGCAGTCCAAGTCACTGGACCTTTCAGAACATCTGTTTCTCTCTTGTGGAGATAACAGCAGTACTTGTCCCACAGGCAATCAAGGAGGTCAATCTGTGAAAATATGGTATGGCTTAGTAAACTCCCTCCTACCCTTCAGAGGAGGAAAGCAAATGGAGCCCATGGTTGAGAAAGTTCTGTCTCCTGAGCAGGGAAAAAAAGACTTCAAGGAATAGCCCCACAGAGAAACTTAAGAGGTGGCTCTGAACACCCAGGGGCTGCAGACATTTGAATCAAGAAAGGGGAGAAACCAATCAGTGGGAAAAGCTCAGGGCTCTCCAATGAGCTGTTGCCTTTCCTTTCTCTGTGGAGCTGGAGAGCAGGGCTCATCTGGAGGCGCTGACAGCGCATAGCGCTGCGTCCGGAGGGGAAAGGTGCTGACTGTCGTCCTTTTGCGTAAACTTCAGAAGGAGGACTGCTGTTGAACTCTGACCTCCCTTCACCCATTGCAGGAGGTGTGGCGGGGCTGCCGGTCCTGGAGGTCACTCAGGGTGGGCTGAGGTGAGAGGAGTGGGATGGGGCCAGGGTCAGGAGCTCAAAGGAGAGCAAGCCAGTCTGAGTGCTTGGTCTGTCTTGAGGCTCAGTAATCCTCACCCTCAGAAGTTCTCTCTTCTGTGACTCTCTGAGCAGGGGTCACAGCGGACAAGCTGGGCATGGTGTCCTTCCTGCCCCCTTTCTCCCTGGAAAACTCTCTGCAGCCTTCACAGCCTGGTTCTCCTGTCATCAGACATATTAACAGGGAGCCAGGGATGTGCTTCCTTAAAGAAAAAGTTATTTTTACTTGTTTGTTGTTCACCCTGAATTGTCGAGACAGAGGATGAGAGAATTCCAAGAGTTTTAGATGAAGATGGGGGACCCCTATGAACCTGGTGGTTCTTTGTTTCTTTATTTCTTTCCAGGGTCTCTGTCCTTAAGATGCCCCATCTGGGATCTGGGCACCTCATTCTCTATTCTCTGATACATTTCAAGCCAGCCTTGGCCCCAGGGGTGCCAGTGTTCCCCAGCAGGCTCAGTGGAAGCTCGGGGAAGCAGGCAAGGACAGGCATTCTCACTGCCAATACAGGGAGAGAGGAAGGCGTCAGTCATGTGTGAACAGCTACGGCTCCAACAACCTTCCCAGCACAGCGTGGGGTGTCCATTTGCCAGAGTTTGTCTCGAGTTGTGCCTTCTTAAAGGGCACCAATGACCTCTAAGTCACCAAATCCAGTGGCCTTTCCTCAGGCCTCATCTTCCAACTGATCAGCCCCTCTTTAATGCTCTGCTAGTGATCGAACTCTCCTCCTGCTTCCCCAACAGCTCTTCCTCTGGTCCTGTCCCTTTTTCTCCTGCATCCTCAGCTTAAAACTCCCCCAAGCTTCTGTCTTTAGTCCTTTTCTTTCTCTACTCTCCCTTTTTCTGGGAAAATTTCAGCGTCCTTTGGTAGTATTTTAGTCGAGACTTTTATTTTCAAGTAACAGTAATTAGTATAGCCAAAAGGAAGGTTTCCATTATAAAGTGTCTACAGAGCCCAGGGGGAAGGAGAGGGTGAGTCTCAGAAGGGGCTGAACCCAGAACCTAGTAGGTGTCCGGGAAGCCAGGCAGTAGCTGAGAAGCTGGTCCCTTCCTCTCTGCAGCTCTGCTTACATTCTGTTTCTAGATGTTTCTCTAACTTTGCTGTCTGTTTCTGGGCCACCATCTTACCTGAGGCCTTCATGACCTCTTTAGTAATTTCCCTACTCTTGGTTGTATCTTTCATCCAAGCTGTCTTATTTCACCAGTCTTCCCTCTGCATTGGGTCCCACATTTTAAAGCAGGGTCCCCAGCCCCTGGGATCTAGTGCTTGATGATCTGAGGTGGAGCTGATGTAACAATAATATAAGTGAAGTGTACAATAGATGTAATGTGCTTGAATCATCCCCAAACCATTCCCTTGCCCTGGTCCATGGGAAAAATTGCCTCTACAAAACCAGTTACTGGTGCCAAAAAAGTTGAGACTCGTTCCTTTAGAGGGTTCCCCTCTGGTCCACTCTGGCTGCAGTTCTCCAGGAGGAAAGGAATCCACAGGGCCAGTGAATATTCCCACCCAAAGCCCCCATTCCCTTTCTAGAGCCCATTTCCTGGGCTGGGGTCAGATTTCCTCTAGGAGCATTCTCCTAAGGGCAGGTCACACTGTTGCTGTATTTACTGCTAGGCTTACAAAGTGCTCATGGGGCAGTTGTCTGTTGCAGAGAGGTGTGGTAAGGTGGCAGCAGGAATGTGAATAGAGCTTGGACATGTCCACTGAATGTGCTTCATGCTCCGGGTCATGTGGGATGGATTCTGACCTGAGAAGTGAGGGTGGCCTGGGGCCAGGGCCAGCTTCCCTTCATTCTACCTTGACCCAGCATGGAACTCTGAGAAATTCAAGAACTCTGTATTTGAACCTGGCAGTCCACTTTGTTATGAAGGTTTGTTTGTCAGTACAGGGGGATGGAACATATTTTATTTAATAGTTTGTTGGTTTGATTTCTAACTTTTAGACATGTGGCATGTGGGTTTCCATTTGTACTTATGCTCTGGGCTGCACAGACCTTAGGGGCAAGTCTATATTTCACTGTGGCCAGTTTTAAAATATATATATATTCCCTAAACAAGGCTCTGATTATATCATCATCTGCATGGAAGCTTTTGATGATGACTGCTCCAGCTTGCTGGGAAGTAAGTGGCTCTGGCTGTTCATTATTCTGTGTCAGATGAAACTGACAATCAAGTGGGACCTGCCTTTCATCAGAGAAAGGGTCAGGCCAGTATGGAGTCAGCAAGGGAGCAGCTTACTGCTCGGAGCTCACAGAGGGAGCTTAGAGGACAGAAGCCAGGGCAGCCTGACGACTAGCAATTGGAACCTCAAGCAGAGACAGTGTAAGTTCATGCAGACAAGTGTCAGAAAATCAAAGGCAAGTCTAAGGCAAGCTGTCAAGAAGTGGCTGGTTTGAAGTTGTTGAGGAGAGTGGGGCACATATCAAGGTAAGGGAGATTTGATTTCTGGGTCACTTTTGGCCTCTGTTCCAGATTTTCTTATAGTTCCCACATGCTGGAACTTTTCCTCACCTAATCCATCTAAGACCCTTCCAGGAGATGAGAGTGCATCATGGAAACAAAGCTTAGTACCTAGCAGTATTCAGCAATGGTTTGCAACGAGCAACTTAAGAGCAGTAATAAGCATATTCTGTTTATAATCAACCTCCTATTGAATATCTTTGAAGGGACTGAATTTGGGAATCAGTTAGGTCAGGGAAAGGATAAGCAGGTAGGGCTGAAGTTGAGGGAGGTAGATTGGGGCAAGATGACGTCCCAGAACTTTCTCCTACTTCTGAGGTTGAGTCAGGCACTCATGCTGGGAAAGAAGATGTGGGACTGAGTGCAGGCTTCAGCTTCTACTTGGCACAGCTCCATCTGCCAAAGCGGTGCCACTTGTGATGTTCTCATTCCAGATGTGCAAGGATCAAGAGCTTCCCAGAAAAGCTGTTTTGAGCTTGGGAGACAAAAAGGTAAGTTAAAAAACTGGGAACATGAGGAAAGGGAAAGCCTTGAGTTTAAACTAAACGAAAAAATCATATGCACAGCTTTCCTGGACTTCAAAAACAAGCACTGAGGACAGATTCACCAAAATTCATATACAGGCCGTTCTTTTATATGAAATAGTTTTAGTTCAAATTCATTGATAAGAGCTCTAATGGGGACATTAGGCACTTATTAGGGACATCCTGGTACTTTGGCAGGGCTGCTGACATCTTAAGAGGGCTGCCTTGTGAGGAGCTTAAAGAGCCCACTTACCCAGTGCTTCTTAAACCAGTATGCATCAGAACCACCTGGCAGTGCTTATTCAATATGCAGAATTTATAAGAATTTTTCCCCTATTTATACAAAATAATCCCTTGAAAGCAATGATAGTAAGGATCTTATTTCTCACAATATACCCAAAATTACTTTCTATATTTAAAAGTGTTAAAGAAAAAAAAAACTACTTTAGCTTTATCAGGAAAAAATTTTTTCTAAGGAAAAACTCAAACCCCATTTGCAGAAATTTGACAAAGGGCAAAATCAAGTTATAAAACTCCCTCTCTTAACTTCAGTTCATGTCAGTCGCTCAGTCATGTCCGACTCTTTGCAACCCCATGGACTGCAGCACACCAAGCTTCCCTGTCCATCACCAACTCCCAGAGTTTACTCAAACTCAAGTCCATTGAGTCGGTGATACCATCCAGCCATCACATCCTCTGTCATCCCCTTCTCCTCTTGCCTTCAATGTTTCCCAGCATCAGGGTCTTTTCAACTTAGGAATATTAATAAAAGCAAAATGTTCTAAAGGTTGCATCAGTCAGGGACCTGAATCCCCCCTCCTCCCCAATAAAAACCTTATATTGAGTCATTAGAGAAGATTGTAATAAAAGACTTTATTTGCAAAAGATAGGATGGTCTTAGATAAGAGTAAGGGGATAATAAGGGGATGATACATCTCTTCTGGGCTGTTAAGTGCAGGAGCCATCACCACCTTATCAAATTACAAATTGAAAAAGCAAAGAGGCCCTGATCCAGTTAAGGGAACTGAGAAAGAAAGTAGATGGAGAGAGCTGCATAGCAGGAAGGAACCAGAGAAATAAATATGCCAACTTCATAGGCCAACCCTCCCAGAGGCTAGAGAGCCAAGGGAGCCCACGGATGCAGTCCCTGGGGCTCAGTATCTAGGAACAACAGGCAGGTGGAGAAGGCTGCAGTGTGGATCATGAGGGGTAAATGGAGAAAGAAGATCCAGCGCTCATCAGAGATGGTTCAGGGGTGGGAGTGGCTACTGGGTGTCTTTACAAGCACTGAAGAAAACAACTTCCTTTTCTATCATCTGGTTTATATCACCTTGTAGCAAGTTTATCAGAAATATGTTATCATTGTGTGAAGTCTTGTCTTGGGGGAGGGGAGCAGAATCCTGTGCCCCACCCTCAGACCCAGAGTCAAGTCTCACCCATAAGGGGCCCTGAAAGCTGAACTTTAAACAAATGCTCCAAATGACTCACAAAGTGGAGGGCTGAGCTGCAGTGGTTACATTGTTAGGAAAGTGGTAACAGTTACCTACCTTGAGAAAAACTGAAGTGTGAAGGCCCCTGGACAAGGACAGGCGGAAGAACAGGCTGGTTAGTAAGGGCGTTCAGAGTTTCAGAAGTTTTTTTCCCATGATGATGTTCGTATAAGAGCCTATCAAACTAAAAACACGCCTAAGAGAACTTGGAGAAGGTGAAACATCGGGTCTCCACAAGGGCCTGACGTCCCTCCCGAGGAGTCCCAGGAACCCATCCTGAGTTCTTTTAGTCTTTGTCAGGGCTGCTCAGTATCCCACTCTCCTAAGCCAGTGCAGACGGAACTCCAGAGGGAGCATCTGTGGCCTGAAGGAGGAAGGTCAGACCCTGAACTGGCTTCACAGGACCCTCCAAACTTTTTAGGTACAAATGGATGGGCAGCCTCCGCGGACAGGGCTTTCCTTCCCCTCCTCCTGGGCCGAGTGGCCGGACCTTTAGTACTTGGGCTGGGGAAGCGCCTTTTATTGATTTCCTTAGTCTGTGTTTCCCAGACAATGGAAGTTACCTGCTTAAGG
This sequence comes from Budorcas taxicolor, assembly GCF_023091745.1. NCBI lineage: Eukaryota > Metazoa > Chordata > Mammalia > Artiodactyla > Bovidae > Budorcas > Budorcas taxicolor. The sequence continues at coordinate 75,655,486 of NC_068919.1, forward strand.
TAACATTAAGCACAAGGGAAATGACCCTTGGGACTGGAGACAGCAAGGTTGTTCTGGAAATTGCAAAGGCAGTGCGGCTGTTGTGGCTGTGTACCTGTGGAGGCCTTGGACTGGGCTTTCTTCCTCTCCTCGAAGTCTTCCTTATTTGACTGCTCTGCGAGTGGCCTATAAAGCTTGAGACAGGGCAGGGGATGCTGCAGGGTCAGCCTAGCTTTCCCCAAGAAGCCAGTGAATTGTCTGCAAAGAAGTTCAGCTGTAGGCCTCAGGGCAGAGAGAGAAGCCTTCTCTAAATCCAGAAGTCAGGAAATGCTCATTATACTCTATATAAAGGCACCCCCCGTGCTTTCTGGGCTGACACAGGGAAGGACTATTTATTTTTCGGCAATGCTTGTCTGAGTTGGCAAGCTTGGGCTGGAGCAGGGAAAAGCAGATCCAAGACAATCATGTGATGGAATTACACCTGCTGAGATAAAGAACAGTGGAGCTCCCCGAGCACACATTCTTGCAGACTCTGCATTGCAAACTCTGGCTCAGAAGGTGCCAGGCTAATTTGTCTTTTGCCAACTAAAGGCAAATGGAGGAGGGCAGAGCCTGGTAGCTTCTCCAGCTGCCTGGTGATTTGAGGATCACTCTAATCACTCCCCTCCTCCACCATTGCCCTCCTGCCGTCAGCTAAAGAGCTGATATGAATTTGCTCCACTTTATCAAGGAGCAAGGAAATGCACATCTCTTTATTTTTCCAAATAAACTGAAGTCAGGCTGAGTCCCCTCTTGGCCTGGCTGGTGGGGTCCTCAGTGTTAATTATTATTGGAATTGTCTCTTCCCATGCACTGAGCAGTACTAGAATGCAGGGGTCTACCTGGGAACAGGAAAGCCGGACAAGGGTTTGAGATAGTCAATAAAATGCGTGCGTGCATGCATGTCAGTAGCTAAATTGTGACTCTGTGATGCCATGGACTGTAGCCCACCAGGCTCCTCTGTCCATGGGATTTCCCAGGCAAGAATGCTGGAGTGGATAGCCATTTCCTTCTCCAGAGTATCTTCCCAACCCAGGGATCAAACGTGTGTCTCCTGCATTGACAGGCAGGTTCTTTACCACTGAGCCATCAGAGAAGCCAGTCAATAAAACAGCCACCATTATTAATATTGCTTCTTTTCTTATGAGATGCAGCTATCTGACAAAAAGATTTCTAATCATCCTGTCTACTTTGCCATAGGGGGGCCCCTGATCGTATTTTCAAGGTCATAGATTAGAGATTGTCCCCAAATCGATAGTTTTGTTCCAAGTTTGGGGTGCAGGGAGAGTGGAAGGAGCTTTGAGGAAACTTTAGACCCTCCTCCCATAATCTGGGTCAGGGTCCCCCAATCTTTGCTATAGATAATTAATCCTTGCTTATTTCCATGTTTACATCCACATAAACAGCTGAGAGCACCCTTCTCCTCTCTCCAGATTGCTGCCACTGAGACCCTCCTACATAGACACTTGGAGGCTTGACTGCCAGGCACCACCTGCTTCCCCAGAACCTCCAACCCCCAGATCCCTGTACACAGGAGCAGTATCTCCACTTTCTGAGGAGGCCTACCCTTTAATGTCTCCCCAGGCTCATAGAATTCAACTCCCTGTCTTATTCACAGAGACCCAGCTTCCTTCCACCCACCCCCACCCCATCCTCTGGACCACCTCCAGCTTAATTCCTTCTTGGGCTTGACCTTTGAATTGTAGAGAAGCCAACTGCTGTCATCGTCTCAAGACAAAACAGGGGCTAGACCACTGAACATGAAACCTTGGCTGATTTGTAGCGCCAACGAAGAGGAACAAAAATGGTTTTGTTTTTCTCTTTTTCCACTATATAAGGAAGGAAGGAAAATACGTTTCATTCAGTTATCACGCCTGAGATTCTGTCACCAGTCAGTCCTTCATGTAGGATACTGCTGTCTCCAAGGGATACTAAGATGTTCTCTTGGAAAAGTTGACAAAGTAAGGCAAGCACCTTACTATTAGATGTATTTGACACCTTAAATGCCAGCCAGGGGCAGGCAGGAGAAAATGGGTGTCTTGTGGAGGCCTAGCTCTGCTTCACCTTATAGCCAGGTCCAGGGGCTGGCTTTGTGGTTGGCTGTATCAGATGACGCTGACCTCTTTCTGTTGAAGATAAGCTTGCGCATTTCCTGTGGTTTATTTGGGCTGCGTCACTACCTCCTGGAGAGGTAGCAAGGTGGGGCGATTAGTTTGGATATCAGATCACCTGGGAGTTATTGCTGTTTTATATGAAATGAAGAGCAACAAGGCCAAGTTCAGAACGAGGAGGAACTCAGAACATAGGTTCACGTAGAGTCTGGCAAGGCACTGAGGGCCGCGGCCTCCTTTAGGGCCACTCCCGTGAGAGCTGGCAGTGACTTCATTAAACTCACAGGGTCAGGGGCAAGCTCTGACACATAGTCCTGCCCAGGACTGCCAAGAACTCCTAGGCAGCTTTTGGGTCCCATCTGGATTAACAGAAGCTACAAGCAGACTCTTGTTGGAATCAATGCAACCTTGGCTCTTATGTTCTGTGCTTCAGTTTTCCCCTCCTTAAAATGGGGATAATAAGATACCTACTCCATGGGGGTGTTGTGGGGATTTGTTAGTGTGTTTAAGGCACTTAGAAGAGTGTCTAGCACATTGCAAGTGTTACAGAGATGTTAACTGTTGTAGTTACTGTTGTTGCTGTTTAAAGCCAGGTGGATCGCGGAGTCAGCAGCCTCAGGTAAACCTGGGGAGCTGCAGCTAGAAATAATTATTTACACTTGTTCCCAGCTTTCTTAGGGCTACAGATGAAATAGTATTTGTTACACCCTCTTGGAGTTTCCTTGGGAAGGGCAAAATACCTGGATTTCCCACTGGAATCCAGGTAACAGAGGCCTTTACTTTGGGTCTCTGTGATATAAATAAACTTTACTCTTAGGTGGTAAAATACCTCCTTAATAGCCATGGTTTGAGGGTCTTTGCAAGGCTTTCTAGTTCCAAGACATCTCTGCCACAGGCTTGCTCCAAAGCCTGACGTTGTCTTTAGTGCTTCCAGGAGTTCTGAGGAGGTGACCCAGTCTGCAGCCAACTGTGTGGATCTGGACTCTAGCTGAGAATCCTGCAGAAGTTACTTAATTTCTGCATCTCAGTTTGCTCATCTGTAAAAGTAAGACTAATGAAACTACCCTCTTTATAGAGTATTTGGGAATTAAATGAAATAGTATGAGTACAAGTTTAGCAAAGTGCCTGGTAAAACAGTGACTGGTGGTGATGGCGGTTTTATCTGGAGAAAGCATCAGTTACCGATTTAATAATTATTAATCCACAAATACTCAATTTTGAAGACTTTATTAGTAAGTATGCAAAAATGTTGAAAAGGTAATACAATGAACATCTGTGTACACACCATTTAGAGTCAATGATTTCTTCATCTATGATGTTGCCATTTTTGCTGTTATTCATGATTTTTCTGCAGTTATTTTGCTGTCGTGTGCATCTGGTTTTTAAAAATATTTTATTTTCTTGTGTGGCTGTGGTGGGTCTTCATTACTGCATGTGGGCTTTCTCTAGCTGTGGCTAGTGGGGGCTACTCTCCAGCTGCAGTGCACAGGCTTTTCATTGTGGTGGCTTCCCTTGTTGCAGAGCATGGGCTCTAGGGCGTGTGGGCTGTAGTTTTTGCTTAGTTGCAGGCTTAGTTGCTCCATGGAATGTGGACTCTTCCCAGACCAAGGATTGAACCCATTGAAGGGATTCCCCTTCAGTGGCAGGTGGATTCCTAACTACTGATCAGGGAAGTCCCCTTAGTCATTTGTAAGTTGCAAGCATCATGACACTTCACCCCTAATTACTTAAGCATGTGGCTCCTCCAAGTAAGTAGGTTCTTCTACATAGCCACAATACCATTACTACATCCAAAACAGTTGACAAAGTTTCTAAAATGTTTTTAGAATTGAGCCAACAACTCATACTTTTCCTGTTATTCGCCCAAAGTCTTTTAGAGTTGCTTTTTTCCAACTGCTGCTGCTGCTGCTGAGTCGCTTCAGTCGTGTCCAGCTCTGTGCGACCCCATAGACGGCAGCCCACCAGGCTCCCCCGTCCCTGGGATTCCCCAGGCAAGAACACTGGAGTGGGTTGCCATTTCTTTCTCCAATGCATGAAAGTGAAAAGTGAAAGTGAAGTTGCTCAGTCTTGTCCGACCCTCAGCGACCCCATGGACTGCAGCCTTCCAGGCTCCTCCATCCATGGGATTTTCCAGGCAAGAGTACTGGAGTGGTTAGGAACCAATAATACATGCGTGAATTGTGTTTGGTTACATTTCTTTAAATCTAGAGTAATCTCCCCGTGGGCTTCCCTGGTGGCTCAGTGGTAAAGAATCTGCCTGCAGCGCAGGAGATGTGGGTTTGATCCCCAGGTCAGGAAGATACCCTGGAGAAGGAAATGGCAACCCACTCCAGTATTCTTGCTTGGGAAATCCCGTGGACAGAGGAGCCTGGGGGAGCTACAGTCCATGAAGTCGCAAAAGAGTTGGACACAACTTAGCAACTAAGCAACAACAAATCTCCCCATCTTTCTTTTTTAGGTGCACTGAGTTTTGAAGAGGCCAGGCCATCTGTCTGATAAAATGTCCCATTCTGGATTTGTCTTATTGTTTCCTTGCAGTATGCTTTCAGTGGAAAGAATGAAAAAATCTAGAGCTTAAACTAGGGTGCCTGGGTTGTCCCAAAGATGTAAAATTCTACTGCCCCTAGGGATTGAGGGAGGAAGTCAAAACACAAGGCACACTCATTTTTTGAAACTGTGAACCTATTAAACACTAACTTCTTTTTCTTTCTTTCCCCTAGCCCCTAGCAACCACATTCTACTTTCTATGAATTTTACTACTATGAACCTCATCTAAGAGGAACCTTATAATGCTTGTCATTTTGTGATTGCCTTATTTCACTTAGCGTGATGGCTTCAAGGTTCACCCATGTTGTAACATGTGTCAAGATTTCCTTCCTTTTAAAGACTGCATGTCACTCCATTGTATAGATGTGCCGCATTTGGCTTGTCCATACCACATGGACACTTGGTTGCTTTTATCTTTTGGCCATTGTAAATAATGCTGCTATGAACATGGGTGAATAAACATCTGTTCACAACCCTGCAAGGTACACTCACTTTCACCTTTTGTCTTGCAGCTAGCCTTCATGCAGCCTATAACTACTGGTGATTTTAGAAAACGTGTTTTAAATCTAATTTTCTTTCCCATCATTTTCTTCCTTTTACCGAATTCTAACATAAAGCTACTCCTTCAGGGTTGCCATTTTTCTGGAGCTTACAGCCATGTGCAAGAAAAATCTGGACACTATTCAAAGCAAGTATTTCTACATTTCTTGCCGTGGCAAGTATATTGATTATAGTAATATCAAGGTGTGTAAGAAGCTGAAAGCTCCAAGCTTTTAAAGCCACTAAATGGGAAAGGTTCGAGATGCCCTTTTAAATCCATTTATGAATTTTTAATCTGTTAGGCTCCTATACTTCAGAAAGTGAAAGTGTTAGTCGCTTTCAGTCATGTCATGAAAGTGTCAGTCATGTTCAACTCTTTGCAATCCCTCGGACTGTAGCTCGCTAGGCTCCTCTGTCCATGGAATTCTCCAGGCAAGAATATTGGAGTGGGTTGCCATGCCCTTCCCTGGGGGATCTTCCCTGACCCAGGGACTGAACCCAGGTCTCCTGCATTGCAGGCAGATTCTTTACCATCTGAGTCGACAAGGAAGCCCCTCACACACTTCTGATTAAAGTTATTTATTCCAAGTTTCCAAATTAACATGTGTGACTTATATCTAGCTACCAACAAACTATAAGAGGAAGCAAGACAAAGTAGAATCAACTCTGAACTGGATGATGGTGATGGGGATCCAGCATCTGAGCTCTGCTGACAACATGTGACCTGGGGCCAAGTCTCAACTCTAAGAGTCTCGGTTTTCTCATTTGTCAAATGGAAAGTTGATTGATGGCCTTCAAATGTTATGATAGCCTGAGCTACATTTTCTTTATTTGCAGAAATCAACGGTAAGGAGGCACTTATGGAAATTTGAAAGCCCTGAATTTGAGTTCCAGCTTTTCCCCATAAGTTGGGTGATCTTCAGCAGATCCCTTAATTATACGAGCTGAACTTTTCTAACTTGCAGAATGGATACGATGAACGTTGTAGATCAGTGATAAAGATTATCACTGATAATGAAGTCTGGTGACAGGGCTTTGTAATTTTAAGGTACTATAGGATCCCATGAGAGTGCTTGCATGGAGGATTTTAAGCCATAAGGAGCTCTACAAATGTTAAGGAATTACTATAGAAGTAAGAACATTATTGTTAGTGATCCACTTATATAAACTTAACATTTTACAAAAAAACAAGTAGATTCTAAATCCTATTCCCTTCTTCCTAAGAATCCATTCTTTGTTGGTCCTGGGCATTTCCTAAATTGCTTTGGATTTTGTGGTAGATCTCTGCCCCTACCTTAACCCTACTTTGTAAACTTTAACAGCTGTTAGAAAGTGCTTGCTTTATTTTGCTCCAGAACTTGCTACAACATATCTTGTTTCAACAGAACTCCAGCCTGCCAGTGGAGTTATGGTTTTGCCAGTTGTGATGACTCTAAAGCCCTTTGTCAATTCTTTTGAGTCCTGGAACACTTGATCAGCGAGTTGGGTTGCACGTTGCTTTAACCACTGAAGAGAAAGCAGCTTCCCAGGTTTTTCCATGTTTTATAACCTGCAATTTAATTATGATTGTTTAACAAGTGTTCAGGAGCTTCAAATAGCCCCTATCAACCTTTGTTCACTCTTTATAACCACACCACCCTGTCTTCTAAGGAACTCTCTGTGTTTCCAATTCAAAAAGGGAGTATTTGAGAAAAAGAATATTGGGAATAAGATTGGTTCAGAATTCAGCTAAGAGCTCAAGGGATAACAAAATGTTTCAGATTTGAGTATGGTGTGCCAGGCTTAATTGTTCATATGCAAAAGAATTACCTGGAATTCAAAATAAAAACACAAATTTCTGGACTCTGGCCCCAGAGGTCCTCCGATTAAGAATATCTGAGTTGGGTCATGTAATACACACTCCTCAGGTGGCTCTGATGCAGGTTCCAGGAGAAAACACCATTTTAAGCAAGTTGATTCTAGACCAGCCACACACTATGCTCAGTCTCCATGTTTATACATGGTGAGGAAAAGAGCAGCTACCCTCGCAACCTGATGAGTTTGAAATAGGAGCAAAAGGAGACATGAAACCATTTTGAAAAGTGAAGAGCTCATACTAGTGCAAGGCACTCTCATCCTCCTTAGCATTCTCTTGCCTCAAGGGAGTGGACCCCAGCTGACAGCATCCTGCCCCCACCCCACTAAGCTCTTACAGGTATTCATTTGAAGGGAGAGAAGCTCCACTGACCTGCTTTTGTCCACTTGGTCCAGACAGGCTCTCCTAGGTTTATGACTTTCCCAGCAGAGTGTTACAGGACCACCCATATTTCAGTCTGTAATCTTGCCCAAAATGTATCTGGAGTGACCTTCCTAATAGGTCCAAGTCCTTCTTGAAATCTAGGTACATCTGTATCATTAATGACCCCATTGATTTCATTTCCTTCAATGTCACATCCTTCCTGGGCCACACATGCCTTCTCTTTGATCCCAGGCTTGCACCTGAGGGTTTGCCGTCCACACCTATGCCTCATGCTTTGGCTGTGTTCCCAGGTACAGTGTGTACCTTTTGAGGTTCAGAGTGATCAATTTCACGTTAATCTTTTCTCCCTCACTCTATTCTAATCTCTTTGGAAAGAATTTTTCCAGGGTATTCTATCCTTTGAGGCCATATTCATCTTGGAGAGTACCATTTCCAGTTAAAGCACACTGGCTTTCTCTTTCAGATGTATTGGACGGTCTACCAGCAAGGCCCTCGACTGCTGTTGCTGGACTGCAGCGTACCAGGTTTCCCTGTCCTTCACTACCTCCTGGAGTTTGCCCAAACTCAAGTCCATTGAGTCGGTGATGTTATCTGTCTCATCCTCTAAAACAGCATTAAAGGGAATCTGATTCGTAGTCCAGAGACATTTATTAAACTCCCTTTTCTCTCCTTAATCTGCATTAGGCAGGCTTACCGAACCCCTCAGATTGTCCCTTGGACCCAGGCCACATGCTTGTTCCTCCCTTCATCCTCCACTTCCCTTTTCTCCCACATCTCCAATCCCATTTTTATTCATCTTCCAACCTGGCATAAAAGCCTACAAACTGACTTGGGAAAGACAAGATTGATCTTAGAGCAGTGCTGTTCAGGGAAAATAAATGAACCACTCATGTAATTTAAAATTTTCTAGTAGTCATATTTAAAAAGTAAAAAAAAAGTGAAATTAATTAAAATAATATGTTTAATTCAGTATGTTTAAAATGCTATTATATCAACATGAAAAAATATAATAGTAGTTCAGGAGAGATCTATTTTTTCAGACTATGTTCTTAAAATCTAGTGTGTTTTTTCACTGAGAGCACATTTTAAAATGGATTACATACCTATGGCTGCTTCATGTTGATATTTGACTGGAAACAACCAAATTCTGTAAAGCAATTATCCTTCAATTAAAAAATAAATTAAAAAATCAAATGGATTAACCACATTCCAAGTGTTTAATAGCCACACGCGGCTAGTGACCTTATGGAACAGTGCAGCCTTACAGGGTAGGTGAATGGGCAGACAGAAGGGAAAAACTGGGTTTCAGATCTTGCCACATGGCCTACTTTATGAAGATGTTTTCAACGTTGGTACAACAGCAAAATTACAAGAATAAGGACAATGTGCTGAGTTTTACTTCACTTCAGTTCAGTTCAGTAGCTCAGTTGTGTCCAACTCTTTGCGACCCCATGAACCACAGCACGCTAGGCCTCCCTGTCCATCACCAACTCCCGGAGTCCACCCAAACCCATGTCCATTGAGACGGTGATGCCATCCAACCATCTCATCCTCTGTCATCCCCTTCTCTTCCTGCCCTCAATCTTTCCCAGCATCAGGGTCTTTTCAAATGAGTCAGCTCTTGGCATCAGGTGGCCAAAGTATTGGAGTTTCAGCTTCAACATCAGTCCTTCCAATGAACACCCAGGACTGATCTCCTTTAGGATGGACTGATTGGATCTCTTTGCAGTTCAAGGGACTCTCAAGAGTCTTCTCTAACACCACAGTTCAAAAGCATCAATTCTTCGGCACTCAGCTTTGTTTATAGTCCAACTCTCACATCCTTACCTCACTACTGGAGAAACCATAGCCTTGACTAGATGGACCTTTGTTGACAAAGTAATGTCTCTGTTTTCTGGGGGTCTAAGTTCCCTGACCCTGGTGGCTTAGACGGTAAAGTGTCTGTCTACAGTACGGGAGACCTGAGTTCAATCACTGGGTCGGGAAGATCCCCTGGAGAAGGAAATGGCAATCCACTCCAGTACTATTGCCTGGAAAATCCCATGGACAGAGGAGCCTGGTAGGCTACCATCCCTGGGATCACAAAGAGTCGGACATGACTGAGTGACTTCACTTTCACTTTCCTAGTTCCCTGACCAGAGATTGAACCTGGGCCCTCAGCTGTGAAAGCTGGACCACCAGGGAATTCCCCACATAGTCTTTTTATACATTAGCCTATTCAATCATCCTGACCACTGCATGTTTTGAAACAATTACTTTCAGAAAAGATGCAAGTACAGTGTACAAAACTGTTTTACTTGAACCATTGCAAAGAAAGAAAGTGAAGTTGCTCTTTGCGGAAGTGTCTGACTCTTTGTGACCCCATGGACTGCAGCCTGCCAGGCTGCTCTGTCCGTGGGGATTCTCCAGGCAAGATTACTGGAGTGGATTGCCATGTCCTCCTCCAGGGGATCTTCCCAATTCAGGGATTGAACCTGGGTCTCCTGCACTGCAGGCAGATTCTTTACTGCCTGAGCCATCAGGGAAACATTGAAAGGAACTTGTTGATTTGATGCCCTATCAACCCCCAATTTTAATGCATACTTCCTACAAAATAACCTCAAAAACCACATACGGTTACGGAAATTAACATCAGTGTATTACTATGCAATAATTTAGGTACCATTCAAGTTGTCTCAATTAGGTACCATAATAGTTGTCTCAGTTATGTCTTCAGTCTCCTTCAGTCTAGATTCCTTAGTCTCTTTGACTTAAATGATTGTGATGCTTTTGAAAATTATAGACTAGTTATTTCATAATTAAGAAGTATTTGGTGGGGAGTTAATTTAAAACTATACAAATATGGGAGTTCCCTGGGTGTCCAATGGTTAAGACCCTGCATTTTCACAGCTGTGGGCTCAGGGCAATGATGCCTGGACCCTGATCAGGGAACTAAGATTCCCCAAGCCACGTGGCACAGCCAAAAAAGCAAATAAAACAAAACGGAAAAATGTTAAATTGCTATTAATTACAGTAAGCCCCCTACACAGGAACCTTCAACTTGTGAACTTTTGCAAACATGTGTTTGCTAAAGAGGCAAACACATGTGTTCACATGATCAGTCACATAAGTTAGTCCACATATCTGGTGTCATTGTCACGTGGGTGCATCCTCTACAAGTGGAACAGGAAATGGCCAGGGGGTTTTCTTTGAGGAGGCACTGTTAGTTTTTGAGGCATAGGACCCGAGCATGGAATGGTACACAAAGGTTGCAGCAGCTGTTCAGAAGCCAACCCAGTTCTACTGCGTCCTCTATGATGAGAACAAAAGAACTACTACCCAGACATCACTAGACATTTTTTCAAATGGGTAGATAGAACTGAATCCAGCCGGGAACCAGAACCTGTGCCATCAACGTCAGGTGTGAAGCTGCAGCTTGCCTTCCATCTCCTAATGTTAGGGATTCTTCGGCTCTACCATCTTCCACCTCCCCTCTGTTCAGTCAGTAACTCTGCTTGCCTGTTCACTCCATGCCAGCCCCTGTATGCCAGCTGTTGTACTGTATTACTGTACTTGCCAAGGTTCTTTACTGTAAGATTTAAAATGTTTTCACTTTTTGTGTTTGTTTTTATGTATTATTTGTGTGAAAAGTATTATAAGCCTATTACAGTGCAGACAATATTAGCCAACTGTGTTATTAATAGTTAGGTACCTAGGCTAACTTTGTTGGGCTTATGAACACATTGGACTCCTTGAGGAGTGGGGAGAGGCAGCTTCCTGGAAGAGAGGGTTCAGAGGGGAATTAGCAGTGATCTGAATGGGTCTTATACTAACTTTCAGCCAGTCCTCCTGTTTTCAGACCTGTCCAGCCTCTGACTTTGGGAGGTGCCTGTTGTCCCCAGTGTCTGGGTCTTTCTGGGATTCTGAGACTGTTTCTCCTCTAAGTTTAGGTTTCTGCTTTCTCTGAATATTGTTTCTCTCATTTGCTGTGTCTTTCTCTAGTGGTCTTTAGTTTTTGTGGGCTTATGTCATTTAAAAATTCCTTGGCTGAGTTTATTTTGTGAGGATAGAGATAAATGTGAGTGTTTATCTGCCATGTTTAACCAGGCAACAATGATTTTTCTATTTATTTTATCAGTTTATACCTCTAATGTGTTACATACTCCCATGTCCTGGGGAAAAGGTGTTTGAATAAACCCAGGATTTTTTCTTCTCCATTTTCTCCCTGCCCCCAGTGAAGTACCAAAGGTTGCACTGACAGAGGTTATTTGGACTTCTAGACTTGGTACTAATACTGTGGCACTGTTGGCTCCCCAAGGAGAGCTGGACTAGAGTGCCTATAAATCTTCAGCCTTAGCCAACTGTGAGTTTTAAACCTAACCATTCCCTGTAGATCTGTGGCTTAGAGCAATGAATTTAGATAAGGACAGGGTTTACTGTTGTTTATTGCTTCACAATAAATGCTGTTTGCTCATGGTAATTGGTTTACGAAAGCTCTTCAGTCTCTAATAAATAAACACCCAGGGTCATTTGTTAAGTTGGAAGGTGAGGGGTCCCAAGGCTCCATGAGGACCGAAAATCTTGATCTTTGCCTAGTTCCTGGGACCATCCTTTGAAACGAGGCCAGGAAATTACAAAATTAGTCTGATCACTTAAAAAAAATTTTTTTTTTTTACCAACTCATATCATCATAATTAAATTTATTGCTACATGTGGCAGATATAGTAGGCAGTAAAATTCAGGCTGATAATCACCATAGTCAAGGGATGGAAGTGAAAAGCAAAAATGGGGCAAGAGTACCACCAACTCTCACTAGACTTGGCCTTACTTTACCGAAGATGAAATAGGTTCAGAGAGGCTTATAACAAGTAAGTGGCTCCACTGGTATATAAATTCAGGTCTGTCTAACACTGATTCTTAGAGAGGGATTTAGACCCTGTGAATTTTAGACTCTAAAAGGCCTGTGCTCATTCTGAGAAAGCAAAGGGTAGAGCCAAGAAACTTTCTACAGAGGGAAGTTTTCTCTTCTATTTGGCAAACATGGCTTTCTAGAATGGATTATTTTTCTAGCAGAAATTGCAGTGGGATTTGGAGGGAAGTCTACTGTTTTGGTGGTAATATCAGCCAAACAGAATCAGGAAGGATATATGGTGGCAAGGGACAAGAACTGGGAATCTCTATAGTTGTTAAAAAACACTGATTTGATTTGATATCAGATAAGCTTATCTTCAGGAATGCCAAGAGACATCTTGCCCTGACACAAAAATATCTCCAAGCTTGAAGGGACCCAGACCTGAGCCCACCTGTCACCTCTAGGTAGGGAAAGGTTAGAGAGGTGAGTTCCTATGAAATTTCACATAAGAAGGAGAAAGATGGCTATGTCAGTGACTCTCAGGTAGTCCAGAAGAGTTTGGAAATGTTAGATTTTTATGTTCATTTTAATTGTGTTGATGTCTTAACCTGGTAACAAATTGTCAGATAATCATTTTTATGTAATAATAAAATATACATAAAATGTTAGTGATGCTTCCTGCTCAGGGCCCCCTCCCCAGCATGGAGTGTGATTGAGATACATTTCATTCTGATAAGCTGGCAATTTTACCAGAGTTAGAGGACACTGACAATTATCCCTCATGTTGCAGCAGACAATGTAGAAAGCCTCCAAGTTCTAATTTCTTTTGGCCCCAAGAACGTATCTTACAGAAGGAGCAACTTTGGTGGCCCTGGAGAGTTTAGTCACTAGGTGACATTATTTTACTGAAGGGAAAGCCCACAATCCTGTTTCAGTAGATAGGGAGACAAGTGACTAATAAATGTGATAAAATGGGCTTTCTGTGTTAAACACAGCTGCATGGGTTTTTAGATCAGGTTTATATAAGAACACTCTGGAATTCTTTCCAACTACCAGTGAGATCAGAGTGTCCATGGAAAGCTACCGAGCACAGACACTGGAAAAGCAGAATCATCCCCAATTTCTGCCATGTGACCCCAGTATGACCTTGCTGATGTGTTTGGGTTGTAGTCTGTTGGTTTAAGTGAAACCTCTTTGCAAGGTTACCACATAGAACAGTACTTGTCAGCCTTGATTTAGCAAAAAGCAAGAGCCTTTCTGAGGGTGTCACAAATTCCCGAGAGAGTTCAGTCTTTCTTAGCGCCCCTCCCACTGAGTGCAAGACATCCGGAGAAGCAGTTGTGAGATTAAACAATGATGGGGTGATGCAACTCCAAAAAGGCTGGAAATCCTTAATAGAATTAAGTCATAAAGCTACAGAGTAAAGGAAGGAGTGACTTGACTTTATGATGACTAATATGACAATCTTAGCACTTCATTTGGTGGCTGCTGCTGAAGGAGGAGGAAGGAGGAAGGGAAAACAGAGAGGATGGGTGGAAGGAAAGCTGCCTCAGTGGTGACAGTCCTACTGGACCATAAATTAAGCTAATTATTAGTATTAGCTGCGACCTACTATTTAATTCAGTAGTGTTGATCTGTGATTCTAGAACTCGTAAGTTGGCAAACCATTATGAAATGGAGCTGTCCAAAAGATCCTATATAAAATTAAGTTTACTATTCTGGTTATTATAGTTCAGGAGTCACTTAACCAAGCTGGTGTGGTCATGAATTAAGAAGATGAGCTGCTAAGGAAGAGATTGAGAGAAAGTTAATATTTTTTTTTTTTCAAGCTAGTTTGTCTATAACCCCAGTCACCAGGAATCAGAGGCCAGTGGATAAATGTTAAATAGGATGAAATCTGTAATACAACCAAAGGTGTGGGTTCTAGTTCTGATTTTGTCATCCTTTTGACCTTTTCGAATGGAGATGAAATGAAAATGTTTGTCTTGTGTCTACCTTGTCCAGGATTTAATAGATCAAGCCTCTAGGAGAGAAGTAATGCATTCTCTTAAAATACACGTTAACTAAATGTCAGGTGATATAACCCTTGAAGGTCTTCTAGCCACAACAATTTCACTTGAAAGCTATTAATTTCAGAAACAGAGGACAGAATACCCTGGAGTTTCAGATTAATACTCCCTAAGTACACCTAGGTTAGGAAACTTTCAGGACTATAGACAAAATAAGTCCACAGGAGGATTAGGAAAGCATCTACCATGTCTATGCAGTGACTATTTCTTATAGCATCATTTTTTTTTTTTGCTATATCATGTAAACAATTATGAAAAAATATACTTTACAAGAAAAATTTTAAGCAGACAAAAATAATATGCAAGAACATGAGAAAGCAGAATTACGAGCAAAGTTCAAACATTCAGTAAATATCCAGTGAGCACCAACCACATTATGTACCAGGCCCTATGATAAGGGTGTGGATCCAAGAATGGCTTTACAAGTAATTTATAGTGGTTCAGTATTAAAGCTGTGGGGAGGCAGATAGGGGTGGTACCCTGAATTCATCCCAGCCTTTCCCAGCCTTTGGTAACTTCATCCCTACCTCCACTCTCACTGAATTTCTGGCAGTTGAAACATCATCCTTCTGGGGGTTCCCCAGGGCTCATCCCAATAGTTGATCAAGTGTTCTGCCTTTCCTTGTAGCTATATGTGTGTGCATGCTAAGTTGCTTCAGTTGTGTCTGACTCTTTGCAACCCCATGGACTGTAGCCCACCAGGCTCCTCTGTCCATGGGATTCTCCAGGCAAGAATACTGGAGTGGGTTGCCATGCCCTTCTCCAGGGGATCTTCCTGACCCACGGATCAAGCCTGTGTCTCTTATGTGTCCTGCATTGGCAGGTGAGTTCTTTACCACTAACGCCACCTGGGAAGCCCCCTTGTAGCTATGACCATGCCCCAGTTTGGTTCACTGGATGTCAGTGAAGGAAACCCTTGGCAACTACTTCTGAACGTGCTGATCCCAACTTTGGAAAGTGTTTCTAAGAGAAAAGGACAGCCAGTGTCACATGTTCCCCATGTAGCTGCCTCATTGGCATCTGGAAAATTGCAAGTCATCTAGCTTGTGGCCTCAATCCTCAGTTGTAATCCACTGAGTCCACACAATTGCTCAGACATTGTAGAAAGAGGTGGCACATTCCTAGCCCTTGATGGATGTGTAAACTCAAGTTACATTTTTACATTTAAAAGAGGAACTTAAAAATATGCAGGTTAATTCTGCTTCCTAAGTATTTATTGCCATTAACTTGGACCATTAAACACTATCTTTTTGAAACTCCATTTCTCTCTGCACTCACTAGTGAAACATTCCCAATAATAGGCCTCTTTTCTTTCTTAAATGTTCTTCCCTGACTTTTCCATTTAAACTGAGGAAATATTATCATAAGTGAAATCTTTCCCTATTCAGCTAGAAATGAGCACTTAACTTAAAACTAATTGCAGGCCAAGCTTTAAAGGGTCATTAATTAGTAATGGTACCAGAGGAGCAAAGTGACTAGATGGCTGAAATTGAGCAGAACAGGCCCAACGTTTTTTACTTCTTATTCCATCTGACAACAGCTGTCCTTCAAAAGCACATTTAGTTACTGAGTGAAGAGACTTGGTAGAATTTCAGCATAGTCCCTTGCATGTGGGAAGCTCTCAGTAACACTTCTCTACCTTTTTGCCCTCTCCTTTCTATCTTCCTTGCTCTCTGCAGTCGTTCACGCCTTCCAACTCATTATGAAAATAATGGCTTGAACTCCTTCAACTTTTCTCAAATGAAGCCCTGTCTCTTTGGTGCCACCCACTCAATGGACATGAATGTGCCCAAACTCCAAGAGATGGTGAAGGACAGGGAAGCCTGGCATGCTGCAGTCCATGGGGTCTCAAAGAGTGGGACATGACTGAGTGACTGAACAATAACAACTCTTAGGTACTCCTTTCCTGGTCTGATTCCCCTGACAATCTTGATGCCCCTTGCTCTAGGCTCCTCTGTGGCCCCATTCTTCCAGTAATCCCTTCTCTACAGTGTATCATCATTACCATTGTCAACTAGCACATTCCACCTTGAAATCCAACAAAACTTTCTCTAAACCCTTTTGTTTCTTAAGTTACTGTTTTCTCCTATGTTAAGCCAACCTTGAAAGAGTAGTCTGCACTCCCTTCAATTCCTCATCTAAATATCTGTCCCTTGCCAATTGCAACCTGGCTTCTGTGGCTACTAAAATTGCTTTCCTGGAGATCAGTAATGACCTCTTCTCATTCCTCTTTCATCTTTTCATGGCATGATGTGCTCAGCTACTCTCCTGATTAACTTTTTCTGACTGGCTTTGTTTTTATCTGCCTCTTTTTAGGGCTTCCCAGGTGGCACTAGTGGTAAAGAACATGCCTGTCAATGCAGGAGACATAAGAGCCATAGGTTCAGTCTCTAGGTCGGGAAAATCCCCTGGAGGAAGGCATGGCAACCCACTCCTTGCCCTCTTGCCTGAGAATCCCATGGACTGAGGAGCCTGGTAGGCTATAGTCCATAGAGTTGCAAAGAGTTGGACATGACTAATGTAACTTAGCATGCCTCTCTTTATCATCTCCCATGTCAGTACCTTAAATGCTTCTGTCCTCAAGTGCTCATTCTTAGCTGCTTCTCTTATGCTCTGGATCAGGGTTTCTTAATCTGAATGCATATAAGAATTACCTGGGAGCTCTTTTAAAATGCAAGCCTAGATTAAATCCAGTTGTTGTCGTACAGTCACCCAGTCATGTTCGACTCTTGGCAACTCTTGGCATGGACTGCAGCATGCCAGGCTTCTGTCCCTCACCATCTCCTGAAGTTTCCATATCAATTAAATCTAATTTCTGATACCACCAAGAAATTGGATTTGATTGATCTGGGGTTGGACCCTGGCATCTATTTTTTGTTTTGACTTTTTAAAAAAAAAATTAATTTTTTTTAATTGAAGGATAATTGCTTTACAGAATTTTGTTGTTTTCTGTCAAACCTCAGCATGAATAAGCCATAGGTATACATATATCCCCACCCCCCGCCCCCACCTTTTGAACCTTCCTCCCTTCTCCCTCCCCATCCCACCCCTCTAGGTTGATACAGAGCCCCTGTTTGAATTTCCTGAGCCATACAGCAAATTCCCGTTGGCTATCTATTTTACATATAGTAATGTAAGTTTCTATGTTACTCTTTCTATACATCTCACCCTCTCCTCTCTCCCCATGTCCATAAGTCTGTTCTCTACGTCTGTTTCTCCATTGCTGCCCTATAAATAAATTCTTCAGTACCATTTTTCTCGATTCTGTATATATGTGTTAGAATAGGATATTTATCTTTCTCTTTCTGACTTACTTCACTCTGTATAATGGATTCTAGGTTCATCCACCTCATTAGAACTGACTCAAATGTGTTCCTTTTTATGGCTGAGTAATATTCCATGGTATATATTTACCACAACTTCTTTATCCATTCATCTGTTGATGGACATCTAGGTTGCTTTGATGTTCTGCTAAGTCACTTCAGTCGGGTCTGATTCTGTGCGACCCCATAGATGGCAGCCCAACCAGGCTCCCCTGTCCCTGGGATTCTCCATGCAAGAACACTGGAGTGGGTTGCCATTTCCTTCTTCCATGTTCTAGCTATTATAAATAATGCTGCAATGAACAATGGGATACATGTGTCTTTTTCAATTTTTGTTTCCTTAGGGTATATGCCTAGGAGTGGGATTGCTGGGTCATATGGTGGTTTTATTCCTAGTTTTTTAAGGAATTGCCATACCGTCTTCCATAGTTGCTATATCAATTTATATTCCCACCAACAGTGTAAGAATGTTCCCTTTTCTCCACACCCTCTCCAGCTTTTATTGTTTGTAGACTTTTTGATGATGGCCATTCTGGACCCTGACATCTATTTTAAAAATTATCCTTAAGTGATTCTCAAGTACAGCTAGAACTGAGACCCATAGCTCTAGAATATCTATTTTTATTCTTAATTCTTACATTCCACTGATATATAGACCCATGTTCCAACTCTTTGCTAAACATCTCAGCCTGAATGCTACATAGTACTTCACTTTTTGGGTGAACCGAATCAAATTCATTTCCCCATTCAAAGAACCTCTTCCTCTATGTTATAGGATCACCATTCTCACATTCTCCCAAGCTGGAGACCTAGAAGTTACACTTAAAAATTTCTTTGGCTTTTCTGCTCAATTCACTTATTTGCCATGCCTTATTGATTTTTAATACTGACCAATTTAAAATCCATTTTCCCCTGCCACCATCCTATGCCTCATTTTAGGACCTTGTTACAATAACGTCTTATTTGGCATTCTTGCCTTCAGTCTCTTTCCTCTTAATTCCATCCTCCACATGCTAGTAGAAATGCCTTTCTGGAACACAGATCTGATTGTATGCACTCAAAAACCATCATTGGGAGCCCCCTTGCCATACCACCATTTCTTTAGAGGGGCCCTCACAATCTGACCCCAATTCTCCAAAACCACTCTCTTCTATATTAGATTCCCACCCCATGAGGTTCCCCATAATACAATCATGGCCCATGAATCATGATATATTCCTTCTTGCCTTTGCTATTCTCTGTCTAGGACTGAATTCAGCTCAGATGGTTCAAAGAAAGATATGACCTACAGAGATACAGTCAAGGTAAAGGGAACCTACAAGAGTGGTTGAGACATCCATAGTAAGCAGAATGGGATGCTCTTTCTTTCCCTAGTCTCAAAGGACTGGGGGTGAAATACTATTACCACTTCTCAGTGAGCGCTGGAGCTATGGAAAGAGGGCCATCAGTAGAAGCAGGTAAGATTACAGCCACTGCCAAACCAGAGTGCAGAAGCAGAGAGGGGACAGCAAATAAACAGCTCAGACTCTCCTCCTTGCCTGCTGATCTCCTTCCTGAAGGTGTTTTTTAATTGGCCAAAGTCAACTAGAAGCTAGCCAACCGCCAAGAATGGTCAGATGATGCAATCTACTATTTACAAAACAGAGCAGAGAGAAGCAGAGAATAAATGGTGGGGTGTGTGTGTGGTGGAGGTGGTCACCTCTCCGACTCTGTGTGACCCCATAGACAGTAGCCGACCAGGCTCCCCTGTCCCTAGGATTCTCCAGGCAAGAACACTGGAGTGGGTTGCCATTTCCTTCCCCAATGCATGAAAGTGAAAAGTGAAAGTGAAGTCGTTCAGTCGTGTCCAACTCCTAGCTACCCAACGGACTGCAGCCCACCAGGCTCCTCCACCCATGGGATTTTCCAGGCAAGAGTACTGGAGTGGGGTGCCATTGCCTTCTCTGAGTGGAGGTGGGGGGAGAATTAAATGGAGAATAACCATGTAATCCCCATTTTTATGTAGTAAAATCCTTTGTATCTTTTGGTTCAAATGTCACCTATTATGTGAAGTCTTCCCTTGTTTTGCTACCCTAAGAACGAGTTATTTCATTCCTCTGGTCTCCTTTCTTATATCGACGTTATTGCAGCTCTCAGTCTGAATTATGACACTATTATTTATGTATCTGCATCCATCTCTTGCACCATACTTTGTGCTCCTGAAGGAAAGGGATCATATTTCATTTGGTACAGTGTCTTGCAGATAACAGGCTCTCCATAACTGCTGGTTAAATTTGATTGCATTTCCATGATATCTCCTTCTCAGCCTCCATAAGGGAGATTCATATATACTTGAAGTCCTACATTTTTTCCCCACTTTTCATGAGTTCCTTTTTTTGGTCCCACTTCTGCTTCTTCCTTGAGTTTCTCCTTCCTACCCCTGTTTCCTAGATTAGGTACTTTAAACTGCAGCTCATCAATAAATTGTTGGGGATACCGACATCACTGATCCTGGCAGGGATCCAAAAATCTCTAGCTTTATTTCATGTCCTAAGTGGTACATATAAAACTTTTTTTCTTTAATTTACGCATGTACCAAGCTTAAAAATGAAGTCACAGAACCCGATTTTTTGTTCTACATTGGACTTTAAGCACTTCTGAATGGAAGTTATGCTTGGCTTCACATGTTACAGAAAAAGCCATGCGCTGCTGCTATTCTTTCTAAATACCAATAGTGAGTGCAGCTAACACATTTTTACTGTATAAACACTACTCTACATAGATGGTTTTGATGCACATTGAGATTTTTATATGAAAAGGAGTATTTTTAGACCCAATGAAAGTATTATTTTTTATGATGTTGATAATGGTGGAAATAACGGCAAAATTATAATTCCCATAGTAGATCAGAGTTTTCATCTAAAATACTGAATTTTCCATCTTGAGAAGTTGGACTTTGGTCTTTTTAAAATATCTTTCTTTTCTCTCCTTAACAAACTCATTTCTTCCTATGCTTTCTTAAGCATATGGAGCACAGTTACAAGAGCTGTTTATAATAGCTGTTATCATGTCTTTGCCTACTAATTTTATCACCTGTGCCATATCTGGGTTTGTTTCAGATTTATTTGTTTTCAAGGATTTATTCGTTTTCCTCATTCTGGGGTTTCCTGCTTCAATTTGTATGTCAGATTTAAAAAAAAACACAAGTACCAATAAAAAATTGAATTACAGGCATCATGATTTTCATATTTTTTGATGCTGGACTTCTGCAGGGAGGGCACTGATTCCCTTAAATATTTTTGAGTTATGTTCTGGGACACAGTGAAGTTACTTGGAAATGTGTGTGTTAGTTGCTCAGTTGTGTCTGACTCTTTGTGACCACATGGACAGTAGCCCACCAGGCTCCTCTGTCCATGGAATTTTCCACAAGAATACTGGATTGGGTTGCCATTTCCTTCTACTTGGAAATAGCTGGATCCTTTTGAGGCTTGCATTTAAACTCTGATGGGCAGAAGCAGAGTTGCCTTTAGCCTGTTAATGAGGCAGTACCTTTCTGAGTACTCAACCCGATGCCCAATATACTAAAAAGATTTTACATTCAGGTTGTTGAGAATGCAGGTTATTTCCAGCCCTGTGTGAATGCCAGTAATTGCTCCTGCCAGGTGTCTCTCTTCCTGTCCTCAAGTAGTTTCTTCATACACATGTGCTGATCGGTATTCAGCAGAAGACTTGTAGGGAAGCCCCTGCAGACCTCCAGAACTCTTTCTCTCTTTCCATGAAGCTTTCCTACCCTACGAATTCTAGCCACCTTAACCAATCTCAATTCTTAACTTCAGGAAAACTGCCAGGCTTTATGGGGTTCCCTTGCCTGTACTTATATGCAGAGTACATCATGAGAAACGCTGGGCTGGAAGAAGCACAAGCTGGAATCAACATTGCTGGGAGAAATATCAATAACCTCAGATATGCAGATGACACCACCCTTATGGCAGAAAGTGAAGAAGAACTAAAGAGCCTCTTGATGAAAGTGAAAGAGGAGAGTGAAAAAGTTGGCTTAAAGCTCAACATTCAGAAAACGAAGATCATGGCATCTGGTCCCATCGCTTCATGGCAAGTAGATGGGGAAACAGTGGAAACAGTGGCTAACTTTATTTTGGGGGGCTCCAAAATCACTGCAGATGGTGACTGCAGCCATGAAATTAAAAGACACTTACTCCTTGGAAGGAAAGTTATGACCAAAGCTACACAGCATATTAAAAAGCAGAGACATTACTTTGTCAACAAAGCTCTGTCTAGTCAAGGCTATGGTTTTTCCAGTGGTCATGTATGGATGTGAGAGTTGGACTACAAAGAAAGCTGAGGGGTGAAGAATTGATGCTTTTGAACTGTGATGTTGGAGAAGACTCTTGAGAGTCCCTTGGACTGCAAGGAGATCATACCAGTCCATCCTACAGGAGATCAGTCCTGGGTGTTCATTGGAAAGACATGTTGAAGCTGAAACTCCAATGCTTTGGCCACCTGATGCAACGAGCTGACTCATTGGAAAAGATCCTCATGCTGGGAAAGATTGAGGGCAAGAGGAGAATGGGATGACAGAGGATGAGATGGTTGGATGGCATCACCGACTCAATGGATGTGAGTTTGGGTAAACTCCGGGAGTTGGTGATAGACAGGGAGGCCTGGTGTGCTACGGTTCATGGGGTCACAAAGAGTCGGAGACGACTCAGTGACTGAACTGAACTGAATTTGCCTATACTGTAGCCTGGAATCTCTCTAGGCAGTAAGCAGGGGCAATTATAGTTTCACTTCATTTGTTTTTCTTCTTTCAGAATTGACTCTTTTGTACTGTATGCTGTCTAATATCTGAAAACAGTTGTGTATATATAGCTTATTTGGTTTCTGTTTGTTTAAGACAGAGTAAATCAGGTCCCTGTTACTCCATCATGACCACAGTGAAAGTGAGGTTTTATTTTCAAATGGAAGATGGGAGAGTATATTGAACCAATTTGTAACAGAAAAATAAGCTAGTGTGTGGCCATGGCCCAGTCATTTCTCCTCTTCTTAGCTTTACTTTCCTCATCCAGAAAATAAAGAGGATGGTGTCTATATGATTATTGAGTTTATCCCAGACTCTTAAATTCTGCAACTCTAAAATAAAGTACGGGTGTATTTTTGCAGAGAGAATTGATATACAGTCTCCAATGTGATAAAGGTTCAGAACTAGGGAACTCCCTTTTTGCCATAGTAAAGTAAATTTAGAAGAGAAGATTAGTCTTTTAATAGATAAAGAGGAGTCTTTAGTTATAGACCTGAGTTGGACAATTACAAATTCCAGAGCATAGACATGTAAAGTGACCAAACGAATTGAAGAAAGAGAATTGTATAGGAATATTCTTAGTTTCATTATTGTTTGCAAGGCCTGGCACTGTATATTGGACATAGTAGGTGTTCAATAAATATCTGTTCAATAACTCAGTGGTATTTAAAGCCATTTTCCTAACAAGGAAAAGCAACTGAAAAGCTTTTATTATAGCAAAAGTTGGAAAAAAATGAAAAATCTTTCAATATTGGGATTGGTTAGTGGTATATTCAGGTTATGAAATATTATACAACAGTCAAAAATACTGACACAGAATGCTATGTACTAATATGGAATGCTTCCAAAGACATAGTGCTAAATAATAAAAAAAACAAGATCACTCTATATATTTTATACTCTTACAATAAAAAATGTTTTAAAAGGAATTAGATCTGTTTTAAGGCAATGTATACATACATGCTTATACATTCAGAGAATACATCTAGAAGGACACACAGATGGTGACACTGATACCTTAGGAGAAGAAGACTAGGAGACAGTAAGAAGAGAAACTTTTTTATATGTTTTGAATTCATGTCCTTTTATATATCCTTTAATTTTTTTATCATGTGCATATGTTATCTACTTTAAAAAATGTTGCTATTGGATGTATACATACACATTTTTGTTTTTTCAGTGAAGTAACTGAAAGTCTCTAAAAGGGCTAGATTTCTATAAAGCTGTCTGGAAAATTTCCCCATCTCTAGGTTTTGTGTTTAAAGGAACCACAGCACACCTACTCTTTCTACTATTACTACAGGAAAGTACAAGGCCCCTCCATAGCTGTGATTAATTTCCCATTCCTTGTGAAAAGGATCATCATGCTAGATACCTAGGGACTGTGGAGCTTAATGCCTGCTTGAATATGGGTGCTTGAGAGAAAGAGCAAGGCCATTTGTTTCTAATGATCTTATATACATTTTATGGCATTTAATTAGCCTTTATAATCTACCCCACCCATCTTTCGGGCTTCCAGATGAGCAATCAAGAAAGCATGGGATACAGGAACTGGACAGGGAGGCTGTGAGATTCACAAGATGTTAGCCCTTAGTTTGCTACTTTCCAATGCTATAGGTAATGTGTAAATGTGGTTAGAAGAGTGTGAAATAACATCCATCATAAAAAAACAAAACCTTTTCTGTTTTAGGGAGAGAGTTGTATCTCTGGTAAACTATCGTAAAAGAATGACTTCTAGTCATAACCTGTGTTCCTGTGAGTGTCTAATGCACCTAAGGTATAACCCAGCCAAATATTTCCTGGAAGACATGGAGAGATATTTGGAAACATATGTTGAAATCCAAAATTAAAAATCCATGGCTCATAATGTAAGTCAGAAAACGTGCTACAATGCCCAAGGCATTTTCTTCTGACTATTGTCTGCTTTAAAATTTCTGGTGCCATTGCTGGTTTTGAATTCTTGAAGTGCTAATGTAGCAAGTAGACAGTCAGTGCCAGAAAGATGCCTCCAAATTCCAGTCAGTCAATAAAAGAATAGGAAGAATAAGATTCCTGACTTCACAAAGCTTATTTTTGTCATATGTGGGATATTATTGTGCAGAAATTACTATAAGACATAAATAACAGGGAGTAAAACATTCATTGAGGGGGCTTCCCTTGTGACTCAGACAGTAAAGCATTTGCCTACAATGTGGGAGACCTGGGTTCGATCCCTGGGTCAGGAGGTTCCCCTGGAGAAGGTATTCACTCCAGTATTCTTGCCTGGCAAATCCCATGGACGGAGGAGCCTGGTAGGCTACAGTCCACAGGGTCACAAAGAGTTGGATACAACTGAGCGACTTTACTTCATGAATCAGCAGGAAGAGTCCTGCTTCCAGCCACTCCCCCAATCTGAACTAAAGGTCAAGAATTTAACAAAAGGGGGGCCCTCTACTAGGTGATTCTAGATTTAGCAAGTAAAAATTCAGGATGCTCAGTTAAATTTGAATTTCAGATAAACAAATAATTTTTTAGCCTAAGGATGTTATGTAATATTTGGAATGTGCTGATACTAATGATTTGCTGATTATCTCAGTCAAATTTAATTGGACATCTTGTATTTCATCTGCCAATCCTAGCTGCTACACGGAGTAAAAGTAGATATATATTATTGTCTTTTCCTCACCTCTTGGTAGGATGAACTGCTAGTGACACCTGGCACACGAATAGGAGCCAATCAGGAGTAAGGAGACAGCTGATTTCTTGCTATGCTGCAGAGCCAGAATGGAGGAAAAGGCTATATGAACTAACTCAAGAACAACTGTGAGGCAGATTCCCCCTTCCCCCACAAGTAAACAGATGGGAGCACACTTAGAACACAGATGATGAAAGTTGAGCTTTTGAAAGCAGATATTAAATGAAAAGCTGACTCCAGAAGGCTTGGAAGTTTTGAAGAGATTCTATACTTCGGAATTCTTGGAGTTAGTGAAGGTGGAAGTTCCACAAACTAGGTAAATTAATGCTGGATATGAGATGGGGTACACCTGCTCTGTGGCGTCAGGCTGAGAGAAGCCTTCACGTCATGCAGGCTTCCAGAGCCAGAGAGCATGGCGTGGTGGTGAGAGGACAGAGGCAGCAATTAGGAGGCACAGGTGAGTTTGTTCAAAGGCTGTGGAGGGTCTTGCAGACCATGTTAAGGACTGGGGCCTTAATTCACAAAGCAGTGGGGCTCCTCTGGGGGTTGGCACGATCAGAGTTGTGCTTTAGAAATATTAATCTGGCAGCCTCTTATAGAGTGATTGCAATGGGCAAAGGGAAGAAAGGGAGGATTATCAATTGAGAGGGGATTCAGTTGGGCCACTCTGGTCCTATGGCATCCATTAGTGAATTAGAAAAATGTACCTCCCTTGAAGAGATGTAGACTGGGGCACTCATTCTGGTTAAAAGACTGTGCCAAAACATGAGGTTTGGTGACAAAGTCAGGAGGTGGAGTTTCAGCTTTCCCATTATCTTCCTGGGATGGCAGTGGATGAGATGGTGGGATGGCATCACCAACTTGGTGGACATAAGTTTGAACAAACTCTGGGAGTTGGTGATGGACAGGGAAGCCTGGCATGCTCCAGTCCGTGGGGTCGCAAAGAATCAGACACAACTGAGCAACTGAACTGAACTGATCTTTCCAGATAGTATGGTAGCTGGTTAATTAACACTAGTAGGTTAAAGCAATAAAGGTTTATTCCATGCTTATGTCACAGTTCAATGCCTGTAGTGTGGTTTTCCTTCTGATGGACACAGGGATCTGGGATGCCTACCTTGATCTGAGAGTGAGACTGTGTTGAATATGAGCCTCCAAGATCACCAAGGTGGGGGGTTGGGGGAAGAAAGAGCAGGAGATCCTTACAGGGTCATTTATGACCACACTTGGAAGTGACTTAAGTTCTGATCACATCCCATTGGCTAGAACATGGCTCCAACCTGACTACCAAGGAGGATGGGAAAGATAAAGGAGGACAATAACTTGTGGTGTGCTTGACTCTAGAAAGCTTTGGAAGATGATTCTAGCAGTTGGAGAGGATTGTAGGGATATTAGGGGAAATCTGATGCACTTTATTCAGTTTTTATTTTGACTATAATAAAAGCAATATCCTTTCTCTTGTGCAAAGCAATTTAATGAGCATCCATACCTAGCAATTTGGGGTTTTTTTTTTTTTAGAACTATATATGTGGAAAATTATGAGTCATAAATACAAGAGGAATCTTCAGACATTATATGGTCTTTGATACTGTCAGAGCATGACTGATTTAAGCTGAAAACCAACCAATCAACCAACTCAACCAACAAACAAAAAACCCTCAAAACTACACAGGTTAGTTTCTGTAAAAATTTGTAAAATTCGTCTTACTTCATGAATATCATATAATATCATTTATGTGTGGAATCTAAGAAACAATACAAATGAACGTATTTACTTAACAGAAGTAGAGTCACAGATGTAGAAAACAAACTCATCACTGGGGGGAAATGGGGGGTAGGAAGGAAGATTGGGATTGACATATACACACTATTACTACTACTACTAAGTCACTTCAGTCGTGTCCGACTATGTGCGACCCCATAGATGGCAGCCCACCAGGTTTCCCCGTCCCTGGGATTCTCCAGGCAAGAACACTGGAGTGGGTTGCTGCCGGGAGCCAGCATGGGGAATCCCGCCTGTGGCAAAGGTCATGAGGAAAGGGGCCTGACAAATGTAAAGGCGGGATCAGGCCTCAGGGGTCCCCCTGGACTTTCTCGAGCATCTACCCCCCAAACCAGAATCTGCCTGCTTTACTGTGTTATGCTTTCCACCTACTCTTCTAACATTAACAGGGGGCTGTCCCCCCACCACCTTTTTCTGGAAAAAGTTAATTTAGAGCTTTTAGATAATAAGTCTCCTGGGCATAATAAGAGTGTTTTAATCCAAAAACCCCTCTGATGGCTTTCTAGCCTGCCTGACAGGTTTATCAGGACTCTTACAGCTGCCCATGTGATTGTTTGTGGCCTCCCGACTGCAGAGGCACAGGAAGCTTAAAACATCCTAGGAATGTAGGGGCTTCCGAGGAGTCAAAATCATTAGAATAGAACTGATTAAGGGTTTCATTGTTGAGCCAATACTTGCTGCCAAGGTTTCGTGTCCTTTATTTGTTGATATAGTTGGTATGTAGAAAAAACAGGTAGTAGCCCTGGCATTAGCAACATTAGATCTTTGAGTTAAGTACTTTCTTTGTTAAAACCCACTGCACCTTTGTTTTACAGGAATGTAACTTTACTTAGTACTTTGAGGGTGATGCAGATTAAAGAAAAAACACTTCAAGGGAAAATGAGTTTTCTGGTTGATAGACATTTATCTAGGAAGAGAGCCATAAAAATGTTAACAGGCCTCTTGGCCAGAAGATAATGTAAATCACCTGAGACCTTTTGTATACGGGAAAGTATGCAAAAAGAAAGCCTGGTCTCAATAAGGGTCAGAACTGCTGCCCCTGCATAACTCTGCATATTCCATTATTTCTTTATGTACAACTTGGGATATATAAGCTGCCTTTGAAAGTAAAGTTGTGAGTCTTGCTCCAATGCTTGGCTCCCCCATGTTGTTCTTTCCTTATTCTCCCTTTTCAAGCTGAATTCCCATCTGGAGCATAGAGGCTCACTGTGTCTACTTATTTGGCTGGGCTTCTAAGACCCAGGCGAGAGGGAGCCCAAGGCAGGGCACCCTCCGCTATTCAAGCGGGCGCTTGTGGCCTACGTAGACGGTGCAAGTTCCTTGTCTCAGAACTTTATTGGCTTTCTATGTAAACCAAGGAATACAGCCTCTTTTCTCCTCTATTTTCTCCACTGCACTATTCTTTCCTAATCTCTCTTTATATCTCTAAATAAATAAGTCTCTCCTCACTGACACCGTCTCCCTTTCGAATTCCCTGGATCCACTGGGGCTGGACCCCAGCAGGTTGCCATTTCCTTCTCCAATGCATGAAAGTGAAAAGTGAAAGTGAAGTCGCTCAGTCGTGTCTGACCCTCAGCGACCCCATGGACTGCAGCCTACCAGGCTCCTCCGTCCATGGGATTCTCCAGGCAAGAGTACTGGAGTGGGGTGCCATTTATACTACTATATATAAAATAGATAAAAAGGACGTATTATATAGCACAGGGAATTCTAGTCAATGCTCTGTAATGGCCTATATAGGAAAAGAATCTCAAAAAGAGTGGATATATGTATACAGAGAGCTGATTCACTTTGCTGTACAGCAGAAACTAATACAACATTGTAAATAAACTATACTCCAGTAAAATTTTTTTAAAAAAATTTGTCTTCATCTGCACATGATATTGGAACTCTAGATTTGCTCTGATGAATGTAAATTTTATCCCATGTCCTTTGATGAGAAAAGTGGTAAGTGGTAATTGGGAGACAGGGAAGGAAGATGAAAATCTCTCCTACTACAAAATCAAAATGATATGTGCACAATCTTATTTACCAGAGCTTCACTTAGTCTCCCTGTTACTTAGTTAAGTTCACAGAAGGCAAAAATATTCTTTGAATATTCAAAATACTATTACATGGGCTCATACAATCAAAATAGATGCCTAAATAATCAGAATTTTGTCATATTGGCAAACATCAGATCTGATATACTGCCAAGGAAATTTTAAGGGCATGATCGTGAGGAATCTTAACTATAATGCAGGTTTTACATACTTCAGACTTAACCTATGATATCCATATGTTTTAGACCTTTCAGGAAAATTCAGATTTTAACTATTAGGTTTGGTTGTTAGATTTAGTTTCACCCCATTTGGTGAAAAAAAATATGGCCACTGCATATCTATCTGGGAGGAGTTGGTAAATTCATTCATTGTATGTTGTGGAGGAGAACTAATCAAGCACATTTTCTCTTAGAGGCGCACAGAAAATTAAAAGCGAGAAGACTGCATAGATTATTTTATTAGGCACTTATTTTTAAAGTGAAGAATACGCCTATAAAAGGAAAGACAAAGTTAATTGGATTTCTTCTATTATTTACGAATGTGGACATAGTATGTGTAAGGTTTTCCTATGATCCTTTAAAAATAGCTATTAAAAACTATTAGAACTTCCTTGGAAACCATTTTCAAGATCTAGCAACACGTAAAGACAAGAGTTCTTTCATTTAGTCAGATCTTTTCTGCGGAAACAAATTCCACTTTCTTCATTTGTTCATTTACTCATCCATTCATTCAATTACTATGCATTGAATATCTCCTAGAGGCCAGGCACCATTCTAGGTGCTGGAGGTAACAATGATAAATCCATCTGATTCTATGATGGTTTGTTAGGATTTTGTTTTTAAGTAAATGAAATATTGAGCCTGACAGAATGCAAAGAATATTTGGTTTGGAACCAGAAGATCTGAATTCTAATTGTGGTTATGTGTGTGCTCAGTTGCTCAGTTATGTATGATTCTTTGATCCCATGAATGATAGCCAGTCAGCCTCCTCTGTCCATAGAATTTTCCAGGCAAGAATACTGGAGTGGGTTGCCATTTTCTACTCCAGGGCATCTTTCTGATCCAGGGATTGAACTCGTGTCTCTTGCATCTCCTGCGTTGGCAGGTGGAGTTTTTACCACTGTGCCACCTGGGAATCCAATTGTGGTGATACTCAACCATCAGTTATATTAATGATATCAAATAATGATTTATTTGTCTCAAATCTCACTTAACTTTAGTCACTTTTTCACCTAATCAGTTATCACATCTTTTAAAATTTTTGAAATTCACCTGCTGCTATCTACTTCATCTCTTGGTTATTTCTTAAATCATTGCATCCAGAGCCATGCCATATATGATTGTGTAGGTCATCTGTTGTGTGTGGCAGAGACATTAGTCCCAGTCTCTCTTGTTGTTAATTCAGACCTTTATGAATTCCATTTCTACTATTTATATATTAGACATTCATAAGTGCTTGATATCAACACATGATAGGATTAGCTTTTAATAAAACTTGTCTAGAGATTAGCTTTCGAAATGTCTGTCTTTCATATGTGAAGATAGTTTTGTCCCATTATCATAGGGCTTTCACTTAAGAGGAGCCACAAGTGTTGCATTACATAGATCATGGTTTCTCCTTGTGAACAGAATTCACGATGTGATCAGACCATTGTAGGTGGGCAAGTTATTTTGTTGATGAGAAGCTCGATGTTCCACATGGAGATAAACTCCAACACAGCCCACCCGACTTCATAAACAAAACCAAGACTGAAATTTAGTGGAAACAATGGACTGGGGAATTTTCAAAGGCCCCTATGAAGGATGAGATTGAGTTGAATTGCTAAGTACTGAGAATAGAAGGATAGAGTGATAAGATCTATATGTGAATATTAGAGGGATTAGTAGGGTTGTGAAAAATTGACAGAGAAAGCAAGGAAGAGGAGTATACATAGCAGGGTACCCAATATGTCAATTCTTGGGTCTGTCCACCTCCTGCCTCTATGCAAGGGTCTGCCATGTTCATGCTCATAGTGCCTGCAGAAGAGTAGCCACCACCAGCTTGACAGAGTAAATTGGAAATAACACCTTACTGAAGGCCAGAAGACCTACGATGTGACTTAGTAAAGAAAGACAAGACCCAACAAGACTTCCCTCTCTGGAAGTTGGATAGACTTCTCAGCTGTTTGACCTGTGATTATAAGAGCCCAGAAGACTGGTAGTATATTTTAAGCTTAAATGATCAGCCTTGAAATACATGTAAGTTAGCCCACTTGACCCTGTCTGTGTAAGTTTACAAGTCTACTTGTAATCATGCCAGCACAATTTATAGGGGGTTGTTTTAAAAACCTTTACCCTTTGTCTTAAATGCCAGCATTTGTGTTGGAATATGCAGTGCAGAACTGAAATGACATTCAGCCTTTGGTCCAGGAAATCTTGTTTTTTTTTTTCTTCCTGAGATTCTGTTTTCATGTTATCTTAACTTCGAACTTAGATCTGATAATAACAGTAGTGTTCACAAAGTCTTGCTTTAGCTTAGGGTTTTTGTAGAGCTGTAAATGGCAAACATTTATTGTGGGGTTTTCTTGTGCCAGGAATTGCTTTAAAGAGCCTTATATTTAATATTAATAACTCATTTTATAGTCACAGCAAACTGATGAGGTATATAATGTTGTCATTTCCATTTTACATGAGTGAAAAAACAAGACAGAGAAAGGTTTAAACAGTTTCCCAACATCTCATCACTATTAAGTGTCAGAGCAAGTATCAAATATAGTTAGAATCTATGTTCTGAACCACAACTCTATACTTCCTTGTTCCCATGGAAACCGTAGAAGATCCTGACTAACCAGAGGTTATTAGTTTCTTGATTTTCCCCTTGGCAGTTATACAGCAATGAAAATTAATTAACTCATTTGATAAATATGCTACATAATGGTGATCAAGACAGATAGGCAGGATCTTGGCCCTGAAGGGCTTCTGGTATTTCAGACTTTTGTCAGTTTGGTTAGAGTTGGTTTTTTCCCTTAGAACCCAACGTTGCCTGGAGTGAACTCAAAGAGTTTTTGCTACTGCAAAGTGGAACATTGTAACTTTGGTGACTTCAGCAAAGCTCACTTTTACTAGCGCAAGTATTTGTAACATTTTGACAGGGATAATTATTTTTTTGGCTGGAATTTTTCTCTTTGAGCATTTTTTTCTCTTGTACCTATCCCATCTTTTCAAAGACTGTACTGTTAGTGTTGGTTTAAAAATTCAAAATGTAACACTACCATGTATTTGTCTTTGTTAACATTTCTCTCAAATCTTTTCAAACTTTTGGGGATTTGTTTCTCTTTTTGTAAAGCATTAACAACCAACTATGCCAAAGCCTTTGACTGTGTGGATCACAATAAACTGTGGAAAATTCTGAAAGAGATGGGAATACCAGACCACCTGACCTGCCTCTTGAGAAACCTATAGTCAGGTCAGGAAGCAACAGTTAGAACTGGACATGGAACAACAGACTGGTTCCAAATAGGAAAAGGAGTACGCCAAGGCTGTATATTGTCACCGTGCTTATTTAACTTCTATGCAGAGTACATCATGAGAAATGCTGGGCTGGAAGAAGCACAAGCTGGAATCAAGATTGCCGGGAGAAATATCAATAACCTCAGATATGCAGATGATACCACCCTATGGCAGAAAGTGAAGAGGAGCTAAAAAGCCTCTTGATGAAAGTGAAAGAGGAGAGTGAAAAAGTTGACTTAAAGCTCAACATTCAGAAAACGAAGATCATGGCATCTGATCCCATCACTTCATGGGAAATAGATGGGGGAACAGTGGAAACAGTGTCAGACTTTATTTTTTGGGGCTCCAAAATCACTGCAGATGGTGACTGCAGCCATGAAATTGAAAGACGCTTACTCCTTGGAAGAAAAGTTATGAGCAACCTCGATAGCATATTGAAAAGCAGAGACATTCCTTTGCCAACTAAGGTCCATCTAGTCAAGGCTATGGTTTTTCCTGTGGTCATGCATGGATGTGAGAGTTGGACTGTGAAGAAAGCTGAGCGCCGAAGAATTGATGCTTTTGAACTGTGGTGTTGGAGAAGACTCTTGAGAGTCCCTTGGACTGCAAGGAGATCCAACCAGTCCATTCTGAAGGAGATCAGCCCTGGGATTTCTTTGGAAGGAATGATGCTAAAGCTGAAACTCCAGTACTTTGGCCACCTGATGCGAAGAGTTGACTCATTGGAAAAGGCTCTGATGCTGGGAGGGATTGGGGGCAGGAGGAGAAGGGGACGACAGAGGATGAAATGGCTGGATGGCATCACTGACTTGATGGACGTGAGTCTGAGTGAACTTCAGGAGTTGGTGATGGACAGGGAGGTCTGGCGTGCTGCGATTCATGGGATAGCAAAGAGTTGGACACCACTGAGCGACTGAACTGAACTGAACATCCAACTTAATATAATTTATCAAGCTACTACGGAATTGTACCAGGATTAGATTCAGTGACACGTGACAGGAAAATCTAGATGATAATGGCTTAAATAAGATAGAAACTTATATATATATATATATATATATATATATATATCTATCTTTACATAAAAGAATTTTGGAGGTAGGCAGTCTAGGATTGGCATGGTGGTTTCACAAGGTTGTCAGGGAGCCACGCTCTTTCCTATTCATTTATGGTATCCCTAGTGTATGGCTATCCTCCTCGGAGTCCAAGATGGCTAAAAGGGCTCTAATTATCACATCATACCCTTGGTAATAGGATGGAGAGTAGGCAGAAGACTGTATCTCTGTTCCTTTTATGACTTTTTTTTTTAAAAAAAATAGAAGTCCCATACAATGTTTATATCTCAACAGCCAGAATTTAGTAATGTGGTCATAACCGTTACAAAGGAGACTAGGAAATATAAGATTTTATTTGAGTGGCAATAGGACCATGAAGGAATAAGAAAATATATGTTGTTGTTCAGTGGCTAAGTTGTGTTTAACTCTTTGCAACTCCATAAACTGCAGCACACCAGGCTTCTCTTTCACTGTCCCCTGGAACTTGCTCAAACTCATGTCCATTCAGTCGATGATGCCATACAATCATCTCATTCTCTGTTACCCCCTTGTCCTCTTGCCTTCAATCTTTCCCAGCAACAGGGTCTTTTCCAGTGAATTGGCTCTTTGCATCAGGTAGCCAAAGTATTGGCGATTCAGCTTCAGCATCAGTCCATCCAATGGATATTTGGGTTGATTTCCTTTAGGGTTGACTGGTTTGATCTCCTTGCTGTCCAAGGGACTCTCAGGCATCTTCTCCAACACCACAGATAAAAAGCATCAATTCTTTGTTGCTCAGCCTTCTTTATGGTCCCACTCTCACATCTGTATATGACTACTGGAAAAAACCGTAGCTTTGACTAGCGGGGCCTTTGTCGCAAAGTGATGTCTCTGCTTTTTAATACGTTGTCTGGATTTGTCATAGTTCTCCTTTCAATGAGCAAGTATTTTAATTTCATGCCTGCAGTCATTGTCCACAGTGATTTTGGAGCCCGAGAAAATAAAATCTGTCACTGTTTCCCCTTTTTTCTCCATCTATTTGCCATTAAATGATGGGACCAGATGACATAATCTTTATTTTTTGAATGTGGAGTTTTAAGCCAGCTTTTTCACTTTCCTCTTTCATCTTCATCAAGAAGCTCTTTAGTTCCTCTTCAGTTTCTGCCATTAAAGTGGTATCATCTGCATATCTGAGGTTGTTGATGTTTCTCCCGGCAATTTTGATTCCAGCTTGTAAGAAATTTCACTCTGCATATAAGTTAAATAAGCTGGGTGACAATATACAGCCTTGATGTACTCCTTTTCCAACTTGGAACCAGTCTGTTGTTCCATGTAAGGTTCTAATTGTTGCTTCTTGTCCTGCATACAGGTTTCTCAGGGGACACGTAAGGTTGTCTGGCATTCGCATCTGTTTTAAGAATTTTCCACAGTTTGTTGTGATCTACACAGTCAAAGGCTTTAGCATAGTCAATAAAGCAGAAGTAGATTTTTTTTGGAATTCCCTCCTTTTTCTATGATCCACAGATGTTGGCAATTTGACCTCTGGTTCCTCTGCTTTTTCTAAATACAGCTTGGACATCTGGAATTTCTCAGTTCACATACTGCTAAAGCCTAGTTTGAAGGATTTTGAACATAATCTTTCTAGCATATGAAATGAGTGCAATTGTAAGTTAATTTGAACATTCTTTGGGATTGGAATGAAAATTGACCATTTACAGTCCTGTGACCACTGCTGAGGTTTTCAAATTTGCTGGCATATTGAGTACAGCACTTTAACAGCATCATCTTTTTTTTCAGCTTAATTTTTATTTTATTTTTTTAACACCAAAACTATTTTGTATTGGGGTATAGATGATAGCAGCACCATCATTTAGGATTTGAAATCAGCTGGAATTCCTTCACCTCCACTAGCTGTTTATAGTAATGCTTCCTAAGGCCCACTTGACTTCACATTCCAAAATGTCTGGATCTAGGTGAGTGACCACACCATCATGGTTAAGTAAGTCATTAAGACCATTTTTGTACAATTCTTTTGTGTATTCTTGCCACCTCTTCTTAATCTCTTCTGCTTTTGTTAGGTCCTTGCCATTTCTGTCCTTTATTGTGCCCATCTTTGCATGAAATGTTCCCTTGGTATCTCCAATTTTCTTGAAGAGATTCCTCTATTTCTTTGCACTGTTCACTTAAGAAGGCTTTCTTATCTCTCCTTGTTATTCTCTGGAACTCTGCATTCAGTTGGGTATATCTTTCCCTTTCTCCTTTGCCTTTCACTTCTCTTCCTTTCTCAGCTATTTGTAAGACCTCTTCAGATAACTCCTTTGCCTTCTTGCATTTCTTTTTCTTGGTCACCTCTTCAGGCTGCCACCGCCATGTTATCCTAAGAGAATATTTAAAAGGGGGTAATTTGAAGTCTCTGCCACAGGTACTTTTCATATAGTTGGCATTTGAAAAAATTTATTGATTGATTTTTATAAACTTGATAGTCATATTCTTAGAGGGCATCACTCAAGTTATTAATAAAGATAGATAATCCTAGACTTTCCCTTTTATTATTATTTTTACTTTATTATTTCATATAGTATATTGTTAAATTAACTGCACCTAAAATAAATCCAGCTGGAATTAGCTTGTGCAAAATAGGAAATATATTGGAAGAATATGGGAGAAATCCTTGGACAAGGCAAGCCTAAGAAGAAGAAAGGCAAGATTCTGCTATTGGTCAAGAAAAACTGGAACTGGGAATTCCAGTGTAACAATGACATTTTCTTTATACTCTTTGCTTCCCTCTGTCCATTGGCTTTATCTCTCGAATGCAGAATGCTTTTTTTCCCACTTGACAAAAAATGTCCAATGACGTCTCCCAGATTTTATTCTAGGTGAGGCTTGACATGACCTCTCTTCCAAAGTCTAAAAAGCTTGGAGGAATGACTTCCTCAGTCCATCTTATATCAGAAATTCACCTCTTGACCAGTTAGCTATGGCCAAAGGGACAGTCCAGCAGTAATATGACTTCTCTGGCTGCTATCATGTGATAGAAATGTGGAAATGGGAAAAGCATTTCTCTAGAAAAGGGGTATGCTGGCTACACAGGTATATAGACTACACTATCATTATACAAAATGGAGAAACATAGGTCAGTGGCCTGAATTAAATAAATGATAAAGGAGAACAGTATCTATCCTAATGAAAGCAAAAGTTAATTTAACAATGAATAAACAATGGCAACCCACTCCAGTATTCTTGCCTGGAGAATTCCATGGACAGGGGAGCCTGGAGGGCTGCAGTCTGTGGGGTCGGACTGCATAGGGTCAGCCATGACTGAGTGACTAACACACACACACACACAACTTTTGATATGGCTGCAATATATAGAAAGTTTACTATGTGTCTGGCACTTTCTTCAGTGCTTTTTACATGTTGAGTTGTTTATTTCTCACAACTCTATGAGCTAGAGATTGTTAACCTCTTTTATAGATGGAAAAACCAGGGATCAAGGAGGTTAAATACCATGTTCAAGATCATCCAGCTAATAAGTAAGCTACAGTTGTCTTAACTTCCACGTTTTTAACTACTAGGGTAATCTACTGTCTATTACTTCTCCATCTTGAGTTGAAAACTGTGGTCATTTTTGATGAAGTGATTATTAGTTTTTTTTTCCCCTTTGGTTCTGCCATAACAATGCTATGTGAACTTCATGAGTCTTGTAACATATCTGAGTCTAAATCTCTTCACCTGTAAAAAGATTGAGTTGTTCAAATAATGTTTTTCCCTTTGTTAATGCAGGTAATATTTTATTTCTGAAGACAACAGCTATTATATTTTTTATAAATTTTATTTCATTCAATATTTTTGAGTGTTTCCTGAGATAGATCTGTGTTAGGAGCTGTGATGAAATTAAAAATATTCAAGATGTATTTTCTGCTTATAGTATTTTGGACAAACAAACAAAATTATTATTTTGCAGATTTAGAAGTCCAGAGAAGATTAGCCTTCAGAAGCGATATAACCATCAGCTCAGCTGTATCTTCAAGGTTCTGCTCTCTGTTTGCCATTTTTAGTTGGTCAGCTTCATTCTAAGTTAGTCCCTCTTACGGCTGTTAGATTGCTGCCAGTGGCAATTTGGGTTATAGGCTGATTTGCTCATACCTGGTAGAAAGGAGAGAATCTTCTCTTCAAAGCATGGGCTAAAAATCCTTCTGATTGGGTCCGTTTACCCCAGGACCACTGGTGGCTCAGAGATTAAAGCGTCTGCCTGCAATGCAGGAGACCCAGGTTCGATCCCTGGGTCGGGAAGATCCCCTGGAGAAGGAAATGGCAACTCACTCCAGTATTCTTGCCTGGAGAATCCCATGGAGGAAGGAGCCTGGTGGGCTACAGCCCAGGGACACGACTGAGCGACTTCACTTTCACTTTCACACAGTTTTCAGGTCTAATAATTAGAATAGTCTAGGATCTGGCATAACTTTGAGTCTAGGTCACACTGCAGTAAAAAAAACAAAAAACAAAACCAAATCTCAGTAGCTTAAACAAAGGTGTAGCCTTTATTCAAACTATATATCCATCCTGACTTGATGAAGGAAGGAGGTGGGCTGTTCCACATTGTCCTTTCTTAGGGGAGCTAAGTTAACTAAGGCTTTATCATCTTCAACAATACTGGTCTTGACACTGGGGAAGAGTTTGGACTTATACTTGCAATTAAGTGTTCTACCTGGAAGTGACACATATCACTTCTATCCGCAACCCACTATAGACTGCTGCTGCTGCTAAGTTGCTTCAGTCCTGTCCGACTCTATGCGATCCCATAGATGGCAGCCCACCAGGCTCCTGTGTCCCTGGGATTCTCCAGGCAAGAATACTGGAGTGGGTTGCCATTTCCTTCTACAGTGCATGAAAGTGAAAAGTGAAAGTGAAGTCGCTCAGTCGTGTCCGACTCTTGGCTAGTGACTTTAACTAGTCACATGGTCCAGCCAACTACAAGAGTTGTATATGACTGGAAAGACAGATTGACTCAGACTAATTAAATTGCCCTTCTGTAGCTGGAGGTTGGATGGTTATCTAAAAAACAAACAGATAAAAACAAAAACATGGAACTCTATAATAAGGAGAGAACAAGAGTAGATGCTGAATA
This sequence comes from Budorcas taxicolor, assembly GCF_023091745.1. Taxonomy (NCBI): domain Eukaryota; kingdom Metazoa; phylum Chordata; class Mammalia; order Artiodactyla; family Bovidae; genus Budorcas; species Budorcas taxicolor. The sequence continues at coordinate 75,694,108 of NC_068919.1, forward strand.
AGAAACCAACAGTGTGAACAACCTGACATTTTACCTTAATGGAGAAGACAGAAATTTCAGCCATGGAGGCAAGTCATAGGGAAGGATAGTTTGGCTAATTTCATTGGTCTTTAAATCAATCGCTTCATTTATTCTTTTGATTGGAAAGATTGACTTTGGCTATTTAATGAGTGGATGTAGTTGGAATTTCTATGGCTTAAAAGTGACTTAAAATGTTACTGGATTTGAAAGTATGGACAATTTTTCCATATTTTATTGTAGTTCCTGCCAATGGGGTGTCAAGCTAGCTAGATGTATTGTTTTAGAACTGACAAACAACTAAAGTTTATCTAGTCCAACTTTTTTATTTTGCAGATGAGAAAACTAAGGCCCAAACGGGTAAAATGATTATCTCAAGGTCACACCTTCTTGCATGTAGCAGTAACAGTGCTGTCTTTTGGATGATTTGCTGTAAAATGGAATCCTCTGAGTAAAATGTAGCTAGAATAAGAATTAGAAAACAAGGTTAAAGTTTTGTTTAAATTTTTAAAAAATTTATAAGAAAGTTTTCAGGACTGATACTCAGTTGGTCCACATTGGTAAAGATGGAAAATTTTCTAAACTGTTTGGTAAGTAGTTGCTCTGAACCTCCTGAGAGTCTCCTCAACCTTTCTCTCTGATCCTTCCCACCACTGTAATAAGGGGCCCACCTCAAAGGGATGATTTTAAAGTTAAATAATGGAGATAAACAGTTTATCATGGGACCTGGCACTCAGCAATATTATAACTTGTCTATTATTTTTATTATTGCCATTAATGAAATGGTAGTCAATTTCAAACTAGCTCTTACATGAAAGTTCAGGATTTTGGAAATGTGATGGTATTCAAGCTCATTAACTTTGATCTAGCTAATCTCGTGATACAATAGCTTCTCATGTACTCATTAACTTTCATTTTGATCTTTTCTATTGTCTAATGGTTGACTCCGCTTCACCCCACCTGCAAGACCCCACAAGTTCTGGTTGATGAAAGAATTTAATCTAGGCTGTGAAAAAGAATATAAAGTATGGACAAGGTTCTATTAGTTCTTAGTAAAACATCTCATAAAGAATGTTCTGTACAGTGTTTTGTTGAGCAGAACTTGCCTGTAAGTTTTCAGATAAGCAAAGATAGGCCTAACGCCTTGCTGGTGACAGAGCCGTGGGGGTTGTGGAGCAATTCTACTTGCTCGAGCAAATATCAGACACCAGGCATGATGAGAGGCAGATGGAGTAAGAAGAGATGGAGGGTCCAGAAGCATAGAGGGAGACTGGAGCTTCTGGAGAAATCAGCCTTTGACAGAGATGTCTTTGGTAGCCAGAGATGTTTAGAATCTTTTGGGGATTTTTTTCTGTCAGAAATTTAACCCAGCAAGAAGGCAGAGTTTCAGTAGTAACCTCTTTTGTAACAGTAAATGAAATGTGTTTTTCAAAAGCTGGAACTGCTGGGAATTTTCTTGAAATTCATTACTGGCCCAGACCTTAATGTGTAAAGATTGGTTCTCAAAAATCAGTTGTTTAACTGATATGGTGGCCACTAAATGCTGGACATGTCCTGGAAAGGGCTGTGTTCTGTCAGTGACTGAGATGTACATTGACTCAACAGAATGCAATCCAAATTGTTAAAGGACTAGTTTCTGAGTATATTTATTTTACAGACAGCAAATTATCTGGTTTGGGCTTCCGAAGAGGTGGGCTCAGTCCCTGGGTGGGGAAGATCCCCTGGAGAAGGAAATGGCAACCCACTCCAGTATTCTTCCCTGGCAAATGCCGTGAAAAGAGGAGCCTAGTGGGCCTGGTGGGCTATACTCCATGGGGTTACAAAAGAGTTGGACATGATTTAGCCACTAAACAACAAGAAGACAAGAACCAGCCTATAAATGTGCAAGAAATTCCAGACAAACATTCTTTGGACAGATTTTTTTCTTTTTTTGAGCAGAAAGAGGTAGAGAGTATAAGTATTTCACTTCCTAGGCTTTTGGAAAGGAAAAATGAAGGCAATATTAAAAAACCCAGGAGTTTTGAGGCCAATGTAAAGGAAAGCTTTGAAACTGGAGATCTTAAACATGCTTGCTAAAGTATTGTTAAAAAGTACTGTTTAAATTAAGAAAGCAGATATCGACCTCGCCTCTGACTTCTAAAAAGTATCTAGAGTTTGACTGTTAAAACTTTGGCCTTTAATCTATCTTACTATGGCATAAATCTAAAATTTCTGTTCAATTCCAACTGAGGTATGTAGCCATTATAGCAGACTTTTGTTCAGTTTATTAACTTAGCGCAGAAACCTCTGCAGTGAGCGATAGCAACCACGCATAGGATAAATGATGGTTGAATGATGGAATATAAACGCTAAGCTAGAATATAGTTCTGGCTCTGCCAGTATATATTTTTGTGTAACCTTAGATCAGTCACTCTACTTTTTCCTCAAATTTCTCTTCTTACAGGGAGACAATCATAAAAATGACTGGAAACTGCCACTTCACTGAGAGCTTTTTCTTTAAAGGGCTGATGATAAAAACCAATCGCAAGGTCCAGCAAACCTCTTTCAGAGGAAACTAAACTTCTTGAGGGCAGGGAACTTTTTTTATTTTTGAATTAGCAGAATCTTATTTGTATTTCTGTAACACAGTTTCTGGACTCTAAAAAGGTGTCAACAAATATTGTAAATTTATTATTAGGCAGATTGCAGTCTTGGCAGCCTCTTAAATCTCTTTTCTGTGATCCTTTCATACTTGGCATCTAAAAGGCCGCCGATCTTCGCTCTGTGATAGGTTCCCAAGGCATGTACTTAAAAATATCCAAGTCTAGAGAAATCATTCTTGTCTTTACGGGCACCATTTCGCTTTCTCAAGGTATTGCACCCAGGCTTGGGATCTGGGTCCGGAGGCTACAGGGAAGAGTTCGGTACGGGAAGCTCATCCTCCCGCCCTCCGATTGGCTGACCCGCACTCCACTCACGCGGTTCGTGTCTCTGATTGGCCTCCGTAGCACCCCCCCCCCCCCCCCGCCTCGGCTCGCGACTACTTTGTGTGCCTGGGCGGCACGCTCAGCTCCTCCGGCTCAGCTCGCCGTCAGGGCTGGACTGGGCTAGCTCTTCGGCCCACTGCTCTGCATCGCGGGCGCCAGGAATTTTCCCGAGTCCGAGCCGGGTAGGAAGCATCCTAGGGAAAAGCTGCCTCCTCCGCCCCATGTTCTCTTTCCCGTACTGAATAAACTTCCGCCTTGGAGGGGTTGTTGCAGCCGCGGGTCGGGGGGAGAGGCCAGGCACCGAACCCAGGCTCTCATGGGGGAGGGGTCTTTCTGTCCAGGCGAATGACCAGCTCTCAAAAGATTAAACCGGGCTTCGCTATTCGCATGGGAGTGCGATGCCATTCTATGATCGTGCTTTGCAAGCTGCAGCGGAGCGGCCAGACCTGCGCTACGGGGGCTGAGCAGCAGCGATCACTCCTAAAAAGTAGCAAGGAGCCTGCTTCATATCTCCAGTACCAGTGGTACTTAAGGGCCGCGGGCTGATCTGGCACGGGCCGATCCGTTTCCCGGCGGTTGAGAATACGGCATTCCCCGGAGGTGGCGCTCCCGGGAGTGGGGAAGCCCGGCTCCGCTCGCGCCTCCTTCAGCCTCTGGCCTTCAAGCGGTAGAGGGCGGCCTACACTCGTGTCGGAGTCGGCGCCCGTGCGCACACCCTGCTGCCCCTGCTAGAAGTCTCCCCGTCCCGCTGTGGCTCAGCCTGGCAGTCGGACGCTGCGGCTACGCGGTCCACGGGCGCGGCGAGAAGGGGGCGGGGAGAAACCCTGGCACAGGCGGGGGTCGCCGTAGGAGGCAGTGGCCAGCGCATGCGCGCCTTCTCCCAGAAGCTTGGGACGCTGAGGGGGCGCGCGCTCCCATTCGCGCGGGCACGCTTGCGCTAGCTGAGGCTTCCCCGCCTGCGCTCGCGGTCAGAGCCGCTCAGGCGCGTGCGCGTGTTATCTCCGGTAGACCCGAGTAGCCCGGTGCTCCTCGCTCCAGGCCCCCGCCCCTCGGCGCCCCCCGGCCGACCCGTCCCCTTCCTCTCCTCGCGGAATGGGGCCGGCGCTGCTCGGGGTCGCGCGCCCGGGACCCGGCTCGCGCTCGGTCTCGCGCTGTCAGCGACTGCCTGGCTCGCGCCGCCTCGCGCTTTCCCTCAGTCAGTGGCGCCGAAGGCTCCGTTAAGCAGCGACGGCGGCGGTTCCTGTTTCCGTTTCTTCCTCTCCCTTCAGTACGGAGTAGCATCCTCCACCCAGCCACCCCTCCCACTTCCCCAACGCGGGGCAGCTGCGGCTGCGGGCTGTAGCGGCGGCGGCTGCTGGGGAACGGCGGAGACCGCCTCTGCTCCCGCCTCGGGTAAGGGGGCGTTTGGGAGCCGGGCCCCGCGCGCCCCGGGGTCTGGAGGTGGGCAAGCGCGGGATCTCAGGAGGCTCCGGGGAGGTGCCTGCCGGCCGTCGCAGCTCTCTTCCCCCCGAGGAGACCCCCGGGCCTTTTGCTGCCACTGCTGCTGCTTATGCAGCGGCTCCGGGGAAAGTAGGGAGGGAGCCCCCGGGACCCTCGGATGGGTGCCTTTGCGCGGCCGCGGGGGTGCGGGGGGGTGGGGGCCGCGGGCAGGGGACTAGGGACGCCTGCCGCCTCGGCCGGGGCGTGGAGCGGCTCGGCTGCTGCCCTCGGCGTCGCGCATCCTTGGTTAGGGCAGGGGCTGAAACCGAGGACAGGAGATGGGGGCAGGGGTGGGAGGTGTCCCTCGTCTCCTCTGCTCTCACCTGCCCTTTCTCCAGCAACTCCCTCCCTAGTGTCACAGACTGTGGGGAGGAGCATGCTTGTGCTTTAAGGGCTTTCCTGAGGGGTTCTCCGGCAGGAAATCGGGGAATGGACCCGTGCAAAGATCCGCTCCCGGCGAGGGGCCAGTGCCAGGGCAGTTTCACGGCTTGAGTGCCGCTGCACCCTCGTTTGACGTGGAAATGATGAGCTGGCTGCTTTAGAGCTCCAAACTTATTTTGGGAAGGTTAAATGAGTTCCTAAATATTTATTTATTTAACCTCCAGTTAAAGGAGGTTTGTCCTGCAAGAGCGAGTGGGCTGTCGTGTGCAGCACCTGTTTTTTTTTTTCTCACAGTGGGGATTGCAATCTTCAGCTACACATAACGTCAGAGACGCAGTGTATTTCTTAAGTTAAATGGCAGTGTCATGGTTAGAATTTATCCCTGGTGAGCTTTAGCGTTTGAGTGAGGCCTTGGATAGAGCAGGGTGTTATTTCTTATTCCCATGTTTGAGTTAGTTTACAGTTGACTTAATCCAGCTCAAGAGTGTGGACCTAGGCAAGCCAGAATCTCCTGTAGAAAACACCCAAACCTCAAGTAACGCAGACTAAATTTCGACAAAAGTTTTCTCTCAGTTTACAGTTAAACTCATCACATGTAACTGATTGAACTTTGGCTTGGTTCTCTTTAGAAACTGCAAGCAAGGTTTAATTGCAGTTTTTTGCTCCCTTGTTATTCTGGGGGATAAGTGCATATTTATTTTCTTGATTAACTTTTGTTTTTATGCATATTTCTTTTAAAGAATGCATCATATAGAAAACTTTTTAGGAGAGAGATTTGCAGCACTATAGAGATGCTGAAGTAGTGAAGTAAGTTGTATTCTCTCTTGAAAGTAACTTAAAATTAACCTGAAATCCTATGATGTATAATAAAGCCTTGTACATTGCTAGCCTTGTGAAATATACCATAAAATGCACATAGTAAATCTTAGTTTGATGTATACCTATTACAATAGTAAGGATAAGGTGGGAATTTAAAGATTTGAAATTATGATTTTATAGCTTAGTATGTAAAAATGCAGGGTGTTAGAAATGAATAGGATTTAAGGAACATAGAAGGGTGGTTTGGAGGCGTGAATTTTCCTTTTCCTGCTTTATAAACTGAGGATTTTACTTAAATTGCTGAACAGCTGGAATGAAAGTTGCATAGATAGCAGAAACAGATGCAAAAATGTGTCTTTGATCAAGTAGTGAGTTAACATGAAGAATATCTTGTGGTTTAAGACAGTGATTCAAAATAATTTCCATAAAACATAGCATTCTATAGATTGTATTTTAGGATGTTCTTAAATTGAAATAGACACTTAAAGTTGTTTTCCTTCAAGTCAGTTTTGAGAGATAGAATTGAAAAACAGTAACTTAGATTACATTCTGCAGTATTTGGTTACAAGTTTTAACTAGTTATTTTAAGGCATTGGAGTGTCTTTAAAAGTGGTGAATTTTTAAATCACTAGTGGCTTGGAAAAACTTGTGTTCCTTGTTTATTTTTTTAAGTGCCCGTTATATCAGTAGGTTGGTCTGGAGGGGGAGCTAGTGCCAAAGCAAAGCATGGCTTAATATATGTTTGAACTTTTTAAAACACCCCAAACCAGATTTTTATGACCAGAAAGAAATTTAATTTTTAGTTAAAAGAGGAAGGGAGTTGATAATGGATATATATCTTATCTGTCCATAGTTACTTGTGGAGTATATATATTGTATATTACAAATTAGTTAGAAGTTTTTTTCGTGATCTGAAAATAAATGCATAAGGTTTGTTAAATTTCTCATTTTAAACCTCTGAAAGTATGTCTCCAAACTTAGGGTATATGATGATAGTTTCTTAACCTTCTTATGCATTGCATCAGAAAGGAAGCAGTATTTGTTAACCCTTTGTGCATGTTGTATCTCCTTAAGTTTTTTCTTTATAATATCTATAGTCCTAAAATTTCAAAAGAGCTTCAAGTAGAGTCTTATAAGAGCAAAGATATCAAGTGTGTAGTATTTAGCTAGGTATTTATCAATAGCTAGGTATTTATTTATCAATGAATACTAGCTAGGTATTTATCAAAAGTAAAGGTAATTGCAATAAAAAAAAAGGGTCCTTTAAACATCTGGAGAGCAGGATCCCAAGGTCACTTCTTAACATCTCTCTCCTGCAATATAATGCAGTGAGTCCAGCTGATCTATGAAATTGAACTTGTGCTTTTGAATATGAAGCAGTAATTTTTTTTATCTGTGACACTTTATTTAGGTTTCTGAACTGCAATCAGTTTTGATTTTACTTCTTACGGTTCACATATTTTTCAAATTCAAGGTTAGGATTGATTGTGTGTACATTAAAATCAGAATATTTTAGTTTTCTGAGGGTAGTAGTTGAGTTGTTCTCCATTGCTATTCATTGTGTAAATAGAATTTCGGTGGTGGTAAAATAAAAAAGTAGATTCTTTGAAAGGAATGAAAATATCTGTGAGATACAGAATAGTGAGGCGTTTACTGTATTTAAAAAGTTAATGCTATAAATTAATCAGTTTAATAAGATATTCTAGAATATTTTCTTATTTTTTTTCATTTCTTTAATGGTTCTTTTTGATTCACTGCACAGTATGAGTAAGTCTCTTGGTTTAATTAAATGGTGAACATACCCATTTCATATTATAGCACACTTATAAAAGTAAAAGCATTTTCATTTCATAGTCATAAAAGCAAATGTAAAAATAAACATGTAATTAAGTTTCTTTACTTAAAGATAAAACAAAATTCAGATTCTAAACAACTCTGAAACCAGCATAATTTTTCTACTCAGGCATCAATACTAGTCCTACTGGTACTTTTCAAATGAGATGTCAATCTCCAGTCTTCTGTAGTCAACAGTAGTATTGTAGATATAGGATTTAGAGGATCAATACCAAGTTTCCCTTGGTTCTCCTGTTGATGATTCTCTGGCTTATATTTCTGTACCATATAGTATATGGTTTTGCAGTTTGAATTGATATTGAATTATACTATTGAATTGTAGCTTGTTATAATGAAAGAAACATGTCTAAAAGTAAGGAATAATTAAAACTGATTCTTTTAAAAAAGACCTGTTAAAATTCAGAGCAAAGAAGGTTATATGGGTATATATATATGTATATATATTTCTAACAGATTAATCTCAAGTCTCAACCTTCCTTTCTCTCTACATTCTAGTTTCCTGATTACATCTACCCTTCTCCAACCATCTTCCATCATTCTGTGATTTTCTCTTTGTGATAATTAGGAATCAAACCAATAAAATGAAACATATCATTCACTTAGCATAGTTTTTTCTTCCTTGATTAAATGACTTTATATCAGTCCATATAATATTTTAAAGATAAAGCCCATATGGACTTCATGCAGTAGTCTAGATTTTCCTTTTAATGGAAGAAGAGCAAATAGGGCCTGTGGGATTATAGCATGTATTTCAATACAAGAGTTATTCATGCTCTTTACAGAAAGTAGAGCTATAGAGTTAATTTCATTTACATTTTTAAAGATACAGGCTTTATTTGCTGAAAACCCAATATTACACTCATTTACTACTTTTAAAAATATCTTTTTGTGATAATTTTTTGTCAGAAAAGAACATGTGAAGAGGAAATGTGTTGAATTTTAAGTTTAAAAAAATTGACAAATTGACACATAAGGCTAGAACAGATGTAATTCAAACTTGCCTTTGCTATCATTCTCTTTTCTTTTGCATTGGTTCTATAGTATAACTTCTTCACTTAAGCACTGGAATAAAGCTTTGAAGATCACTCCTGAAATGCTCTCCTGTATTTGTTGTGTCTAAGAACTTGGGTTTTTTTTGGAAATTAAACTAATTCAGGGATAAACTGAATAAACATGATTTAACATATTTACATTAAGAAGATCAGGCTTAATGTTTCTACTTGTCACAGTCTCAGTGACTGGTAGGTGTAAATAAGGCTCATATTAGAAAATAAATAATAAACTATTGATGCTAATCTTTGATGTAAATGGGACATTAAGCTCATGTTTATTTTAGCATCTCAGTTATGAGAAGTGTTACATCATGTGAGTTGTAAGTGCTGTAGCTTTCTGTTTGTAAATGAACAAAAGTGAAGGGAAATGGAAGATTGTTCTATTTGATTTATCCCCAAATTTGTAACTAAAATGAGCCTGTTTTGTGTCTGTGTAAATCTTATTTTTTTTAAGACTGTTAATGAACCATGAATGAGTTTTAAATTTTTACTAATTTATGGCTGGCTGTTTATATTCCTTAGATGAGATAAATGCCATTTAATATGACTTAACACCTAGAGCTTTAGAATAAATTTGTCTGTAGTAAAAATGGTATTTACAAACCATCAAGCTGTAAAAGCATCCCAATGTTATTAAATGAGTTAATATTCCATAAGCTAGCTTTTAAAATCACTTCTATAGTTTTAAAAATTAATTTATTGTAATATCTTGATAAATAGTAAAGGTGGAAAAATATAGTTTGTAGCTTTTATATTTCATTCATTGTCTCAGCCTTAGGTAAGCTTGGGACCAGTGAAGGGTGGGAGACAGAGAGGGGATGTACTGGTTGATGAACCTGCTTTCTTTAGAGGTGAGGGAGATTTCTTTTCCAGTTTTTTCCACTCCATCCACTCCCTAGAGATGATAAATCTGTCTTTTCCAACAGTGGTGACAAATCTGGGAGTTACCTTTGCAGGATTTTTTTTTTTTTTCTTTCTTAGAGTTCATAGAATATTTCCTGGTAAAACATTAGCTTTTATGTTAACAATAATTTTTATTAAAATGGCTTCATTCTCTTGCAACAGTAGGCAAGAGACTGGAAGAAATACAGATTGACATGGGGTTTAATTATTGAAAGTCACTCAGTTGTGTCTGACTCTTTGCAACCCCATTGGCTATATATAGTCTGTGGAATTCTCCAGGCCAGAATACTGGAGTGGGTAGCTGTTCCCTTCTCCAGGGGATCTTTCCAACCCAGGGATGGAACCCAGGTCTCCCCCATTGCAGGCGGATTCTTCACCAGCTGAGCCACCAGGGAAGCCCAAGAATACTGGAGTGATACTGGAGTGGGTAATCTATCCCTTTTCCAGTGGATCGTCCTGACCCAGGAGTTGAACCGGGGTCTCCTGCATTGCAGGCGGATTCTTCACCAACTGAGCTACCAGGGAATCCCAATTCATTATTAAGCATTTATTAATGATTTTGTATAAAAAGGGATATGGGAGGTGTTGGTTCATTGTTAGGAGTCCTGTGTCAGTCATCTTATTGTTCTGCTTGCTATTAAATACATGGCAGTCCCTTCTTGCATTTCTTGAAATGCAGTCTTATGCCTTCTCTGTTATTTCTGTCTTCGTCTGTGGAGTTTCTGACTACACGGAATTGCTTTTTAGAATGTCTCTTTACCTCCTTCATCTGTCTCATTGGAATAATTTAATGTTAAAAAAAAAAAACAACTAACAAACCCAAACAGTAGGAACCTATGTCCATTGAAGAGAACAGCTCTGAAACAAAAATGGACAGTAATGTTCTCCTTTCATGGGAGTAGTTTTAGCAGACTTAAGCCAGTTATTGTGGAATATTCACAAGGAGAAAGTATATATTTGATGATCAGGGCCCTAGTCATTAGAGATCTGACTGATTCAATTTCTCTAGCATATGGAGTTGTACCTGAAAGAGATATATTCAGTAGAGATTGTAATTTTTTTTGTATGTGTTGAGTTTTGTGAGTAACTACTTAATTCAGTCAGTTACCAAATGGCAAAAGGTTGTAATTTTGAGAAAAATCTATTCTTTAAAATTAGAACTTAAGCCAGGGTAAATATTTTGTTTTCTTTTCGCAAGTTTCAAATTTTTATTTATCTTTTAGAAAGTTATTGAAATTCTAGGGTTTAGGAGGTGGTAATTGAAGCTCTTGAGTCAAAAAGTCTTTCTTTAGCATTGGTTAAATAAGCCTCAGTGGCATGAGAAAGGCAGATGTACTGAGTAATTCTGACTGCTTCCTCTGACATGATTATGGACATCTGGGCCTTCACCAGTTAGAACTGTTTGTTTTTAAGAACCAAGCAGTAGATTATCAGCTTGATACTTATGGTGTAAAGCATTCATAGAATGAATGATATAATGTTATTTTTAATTTGTAAGTAAATGAGGACTATGCTTCTTGTGCTGAGTAGGCTAAAGAGTTGTATACCTAATAAGGATGTACAAATAATAAACTAAAGAAACTTGCTAATATGCAGTTAGGAATGGTTCCTCTTATTAGTGTTTATAATGGCACAAATTATAATGGTGAAAATGAAATCAGCGAAGAACTCTGTTTTGGAGCAGTTTGTTAGATAACAGATATCTGTTCTATAACTGTCTGCAGAAGTTCACTTAGAGCCCTGCAGAATCCTACCTAAAAGGAAATAATGATCAACAAGTAAAGTATTTTGGAAGGAAATGTGAATTTTTTTTCTGTGTATATTTGCACAGTGCCTGTCACCTTCTCTTTCCATGTCAAATATAAGGTTAGAAAGTCAGGTATTTAACTTTTGAAAATTCTGAAGGGAAAAGGATCTGAAGTTTGGAAAAAGGCTGGTTTCTTCATGTTTTAGTACTCCTTTTTGACATAAAATTTTCTGAGAGCTCCACAGTTGTAGAGTTAAAATCTGAGTTCTTTCTTAGCAATTTTTTTGGATTGCTTTATTGAAGTTTATTGGACGGGGAGGCCTGGCGTGCTGTGGTTCATGGGGTTGTAAAGAGTTGGACATGACAGAGACTGAACTAAACTGATTGAAGTTTGATTTATATGTCATAAAATTCACCGTTCAAATTTTAGTAACTTTATATAGTTAGTGTCTCAGTGGTATAGAATCTGCCTGCCCATGCAGGAGATGTGGTTCAGTCCCTGGGTCGGGAAGACCCCCTGGAGAAGGAAATGGCAACCCACTCTAGTATTCTTGCCCGGAGAATCCCATGGACAGAGGAGCCTGGTGGTACAGTCCATGGGGTTGCGACTTCGTGACTAAACAACAATAATATAGTCATACAACAGCTATCACAATCCAATTTTAGAACATTTTTGCCTTCCAGAAAGCGTCCTCTTGCCCACTTGCCCAACCCCTATTCCTCCCCTCAGCTCCAGGCAACCACTTGTCTGTATTTTGTCTCTGTAGTTTTGTGATTTATAGAAATTAGACATTAATGGAGTCATACAGTAAATGGTCTTTTGTTTCTTGGCTCTTTTCACTTAGTATGGATTAAGAATGGATAAAGTAGAAAAGCTTTGAGCTTGGAATCTGGAGACCTGGATAGGAATATTATCTCTGCCACCCAGATGTGTAAACTTGGGTAAGCCATTTGCCCTCTCTGGGCCTCTGCTTCTTTCTCCATCAAGTGAAATATTTTAATTTTCTTCTCTTTTGGTTTTCACACCTTGGTAGACATTCACTGACCTTTCCCTGGAACGTACCTTAATTCTTTCCTTTAACACTTTATGTCTACATAAGTTTTTTCTGAATCAAAAACAAGGCTTATGGTCTTAAGAGGTGACTCAGCAATGGACAAATCTGAGACTGCCTTGAAGCATCAGGATGACTGATTAAACCTTTTCTTGGGCATTTTTTAGTTCATGTGTACAACTTTGAGAATAGGGATAGTCTTAATTGCTGACTTAATAATTAAGACTTTTGAAGAGAATAAAAGCAAAGTTGAATAATTGTCGGAGGTAGGGCTTTAAAAGTGATGGAAGCTTCTTAGGAACATATGAAAAAATTATGCTTTTTAGTTGTGTTTTGTTCTGGAAGTAGAAGGTGGAGTAGAGCATTTTTAATTAAGTTTGAGTCAAGTTGGGCTCCAGGAAGAAGAGCCAAAGGAGATATATGGCTACTGTCCTAGGGCTCATCTGGAGGCAAAGCTGACAGATAACATTCAGGTGACAAATTAGGGGAAATATATGTATATAGGGAATTAAAAATGAGGGGTGTGCATGTGTATACGTATGTGTAGCAGGTATAGACCACAGACTGAGTAGGCTGGTATCAGGTATATGCCAAGGGTGTAATTTTCAGTATAGTATAGTAAAGAATTGATGCTTTTGAACTGTGGTGTTGGAGAAGACTCTTGAGAGTCCCTTGGACTGCACGGAGATCCAACCAGTCCATTCTAAAGGAGATCAGCCCTGGGTGTTCTTTGGAAGGACTAATGCTAAAGCTGAAACTCCAGTACTTTGGCCACCTCATGGGAAGAGTTGACTCATTGGAAAAGACTGATGCTGGGAGGGATTGGGGGCAGGAGGAGAAGGGGACGACAGAGGATGAGATGGCTGGATGGCATCACTGACTTGATGGGCGTGAGTCTGAGTGAACTCCGGGAGATGGTGATGGACAGGGAGGCCTGGCGTGCCGCAGTTCATGGGGTCGCAAAGAGTCAGACACGACTGAGCAACTGAACTGATAGTAAAAGACAGGGTATTGAAAAACAACTAAATTTAAAAATGAGAGTGCTGTGACTACTTTTAAATATTCAATAATTTTGACTCTTAGAAACTATCAGAGGTTCTTATATCATTTGCAGTAATAGGAAGTATGGCTATAAAATGATTGAACCTTTATTTTATCCAACATAGTAGAATATACGAGTGGTGACCTGCAAATCAGGCCTTGTAGAGGAGGGGAATGTAGCTGTAAATATATTTTACTGATGGTGTCATTAGAGCAGCATAAAAAAATTTGTTCATGCTTTATAGTCACACTTTTTTGCTTGAAATGGTATTTTTATTTTAAATAAATCATCCTATGATAACCAAAAATATCTCCAAATCAAACCTGTATTAAATGAAGATTTTTCACTTTTGATAGTATTATAAAGATTGTGTTAAGACTTTAAAGGAGTTCCAAAAGTAGAATCCCAAAGCTTATTGTGCAATGGCAGCATTCTAGGAATAAATTTAAAGCTTTCTAAGGTGACCATTTTTATGACAATAATATTCTTTTGAATATATGCTATACCATGTATTTTTAAATGTCCCACTGAAATTGTGACCTCATGGACGGTAGCCTACCAGGCTTCTCTGTTCATGGGATTCTCCAGGCAAGAATACTGGAGTGGGTTGCCATTTCCTTCTCCAGGGAATCTTTCCCACCCAGGGATCAAACCCAGGTCTCCTGCATTGTAGGCAGATTGTTTATTATCTAAGCCACCAGAGAAGCCCACATATAAAATACCTAAATATAAATTATGTAATTGAAAAAATTTCAGTGTAAAGGAAGGGGAAACTTCTTTCTATAACTTATGAAGCTTCAAAATGTTAAAGATAATCATCATTCATATTTTCCCAGGGAATTTTAATTTTCAATCATAATAATAAGTGACAGCTGTCAGAAAGTATAGCCATTTCTACATTTAGAATTCTTTTTCTTTATATGAAGAAAGTGAAAGTGTTAGTTGCTCAGTCATGTCTGACTTTTTGCGACGCCGTGGACTGTAGTTCTACAGGCTCCTCTGTCCATGGGATTCTCCAGGCAAGAAAACTGGAGTGGGTTGCCATTCCCTTCTCCAGGGGATCTTCCTGACCGAGGGATCAAACTGGGGTCTCCCACATTGCAGGTAGATTCTTTACCATCTGAGCCACCAGGGAAGGATAGTTCTCTCAAATACTTGTCCTTAAGAAAGTAGCTATTAGGGATTTTTTGAATAATCAGATACTACTTTCATATTTAAGCAAAACACCAAGCTAGACTAGGAACTACATTAAAGCAATAAAAATGATTAATTTCTAAGTTTTAATAAATTCTTAATGGGTGCTGCAAAATACTTAACATTTGTTTAACAATTATTTTCTGACTGAGTTCCTACAGGGGCTATTTCAGACCTTTTCTACCTCTTTCCTAGCCTGTAATGGTATACTGCTCTCAGACTTTGCAGGTTATTTCACTTGCTTTTTTTTTTGGAAAGTGTAAGACAGTTAAGACCATCAAACAGAGGCTTCCTCAGCTTTGGTTTCTTTATCAGTAAATTGTGTAATTTCCCCTCCTCTGTACCATTTGGTGTCAGGGATGTGTCCGTTAGGCTTTCTCGACTACTTCATGACCATTTGTATCCCAGCTACTCTTTAGAATGGGTTTTCCCTGGTGGCTCAGTGGTGAAGAATCTGTCTGCAATGCAGGAGATGCGGGTTTGATCCCTGGATTGGAAAGAGAAGATCCCTTCTCTTCCCCAGGAGAAGGAAATGGCAACCCACAGCAGTATTCTTGCCTGGAAAATTCCATGGACAGAGGAGCCTTGTGGGCTACTGTCCATGGGGTCACAAAGAATTGAGCATGACTGAGCTACTGAGCACACAAGAGATTAAAAACAAAATTCAGTGTCGAACATTCTGTAACAAGATGAAGCTGTGCTTGTTCAAGTACCTTTAGAATATATAGGTTCATTAAGTTCACTCCTTTATCATTTTAATTTCAGTTTCTCCTAACAGCATCTTTACTGGCCTAAAAAAAGCAACAACAAAACCCCAAACCACTTTTCCTTATTCTTTCTGCCACTTCCTCCATCCTCTGCTCTTGCCCCCCACCCCCACTTCTTTTGGTGTTACCCACAACCCAAAGTAAAAGCAGTATGTCTCTTGCTTTAATTTTTCTACCTTCTTTTTCAGTAAAACTATTCTTCTTGTCTTTGTTAATGACCTTATGAACTGCCAAACAGAGGCATTTCTAGTATTAGTTTTAGCTTTTTAATTTTTCAGATCAGACAGTGTGAATCCCTTCTCCTGATTTTCCTTGTAACTCAATAGTCTTGGTTCTCCTATATATTCTAGAAACTCTTCTTTTCTTTCACAAGGTCAACTTCTTCATTAAGTATTAGCCTTATACATTTTTCTTAATCTAGACTTTTTTACTTGTAATGTTACAGTGTTTTTTAGCTTCAGTGAATACCTCTTTCAGACAACTCCTACCCATATGGAAGCTGCTTGACTTTCAGTTTCCAGCTTGAGAGCGCCACCTGTTTGTTATTCCATCAAGCTCAACATACTCAGTACTGAATCTTCTCTCATCCAAACTGTATTATTCTAACTTCCCTTTCTCTATTATTGGCTCATCCCTCTCGTCCAAACTTGAACTCTTGAGTTATCTTTGAGTTCCCTCCCCATCAGATCCTTTCCTTTCAAGCTGTAAATTCTGTTACTACAGTGTTTCTGTACTTCATCTGCTCTATTTCCTGTTTTTTAACTACAGAAATTTAAGTTCTCATTACTACTAACATAAATAATTATAATTTTGTAATTGTTGCAATAGAGGGAGAGGGGGAAGAGGCAGTTCTCCTAGGATGTGATCGGTAGGGAAAGAAAGTGACATTTAAGCTTAGCACTAAAGAATAAGTAGGGAAATTCTAGGCAGGCAAACTGCATAAAGACTTATTCAAAGTTTATTGTATGTTGTCAGCTCATAAGACTTTTGCTTCAGTCCTTACTGCATGTGGGTGTTTTTCCTATTGGCACGTGCTGTTGCCTTTCTTCAGATATTGACGATCCAGAGAATGAATAATGTAAAGCCAGAGTGACACAAAATAGTGTATATCTTATATTACCTAGCTTTGAGTGAGCAGAGTGGTGAAAATGTGAAGGGCTGAAAAGGGAGTACCGTTGGCACTGGTGACTAGAAGCTGTCTTGAAGGTCCCTGACACTTGGAATGTAAATCTTCAATGGGCAGCTGTTTTCAGTCTGCCGTTGATCTTAAACAACTCAGGTTGGACCTGTCCAGGTCCACGTATACTTTATATTTTCAGCAGTAAATGCTACAGTACTATAAGGTCTCTGGTTGATGGAATTTGTGAATGTGGAGGAACTGCAGTTACTGAGGGCTGACTGTAAATTACACTTGGATTAACCCCCACACATTTTCAAGGGTCACATATAACTCCATATGGCTTTATCTTTTATTTTTGCCTCTTTTCACACTTGTTTGATTGCCCTATAGTAGGACTTGGTAATATCTTTATATTAATAGTCACTAATAACAAAAGTAAATTAACTGAGGATCACAGCAAGTAAAGAAATGACTTACTATTTCTGTTTCCTTTGAGAAGCAAGATGTTTTGTGCTTTTCAAATGGGGAACACTGAAAATAACAACAGTTCTACAATGATTAAACCAAAATATAACTTTCTGACTTTGCAAGTAGAACAACCTAGGCAGCATATTAAAAAAACAGAGACGATACTTTGCCAACAAAGGTCCATGTCATCAAAGCTATGGTTTTTCCAGTAGTCATGTATGAATGTGAGAGTTGAACAATAAACAAAGCTGAGTGCTGAAGAACTGATACTTTGGAATTGTGGTGTTGGAGAAGACTCTCGAGAGTCCCATGGAATGCAAGGAGATCCAACCAGACCATCCTAAAAGAAATCAGTTCTGAATATTTATGGGAAGGACTGAGGCTGAAGCTGAAACTCCAATACTTTGGCCACCTGATTCAAAGAACTGACTCATTGGAAAAGACCCTGATGCTAGGAAAGATTGAAGGCAGGAGGAGAAGGGGACGACAGAGGATGAGATGGTTGGATGGCATCACCGACTCAATGGACATGAGTTTGAGTAAACTCTGGGAGTTGGTGATGGACAGGGAGGCCTGGCGTGCTGCAGTTCATGGGGTTGCAAAGAGTCGGACATGGCTGAGTGACTGGACTGAACTGAGAATGGAGATAGAGCACTCCAAGAACAGCCAGATCCAAAAATTTAAATGTCTTATGGATCTTCTCCATTTCTTGACTTCTCTCTTTGTGTTGGTCTTATTATCTGCTTATGTTAGAAGGCTTTTTTTGGCAGGAATGTATGGACTCTGACTACTGAGAACTTAAATTTCTGAAGGAAGACCTATAATTGGACCCATCCTTGGAGAATTGTCATTGTCACCAGAACCACATAAAATGACAGAGGGTCAGTTTCCCAAAGCATGGGAATACTATAAACCAGAGAA
The DNA here is from genome assembly GCF_023091745.1 of Budorcas taxicolor. Lineage (NCBI taxonomy): Eukaryota > Metazoa > Chordata > Mammalia > Artiodactyla > Bovidae > Budorcas > Budorcas taxicolor. Next base: position 75,711,891 of record NC_068919.1, read on the forward strand.
ATGAGAGAAGGAATGAGAAGTAGGCAAAAACCATCCATAATCATTAGACAGGAGGAGGAAAGGAAGGGAGTAGCAGATACAGGGAAAGGAGAATGCATATACAGGAGAGAGAAGCAGGTTAAGGGAAAGGAACTGTTATTAGCTGAGAGTTTACTGTGTGCTAAGCCTTGGATTCCCCTTCATGGATCACAACCTTGTCGTGACTAAGGGGATTGCATACCTCAGTGATGCTGTGGGCCATGCCATGCAGGGCCACCCAAGATGGACTGGTCATAGTGAAGAGTTCTGACATAGTGGGGTCCACTGGAGGAGGAAGTGGCAACTTGTTCCAGGATTCTTGCCTAGAGAACCCCATGAACAGTATGAAAAGGCAAAATGATACGATACCTGAAGATGAGACCCTAGCTGAAGATGAGGAAGCATGGTGTCCAGTATGCTGAGGAAGAGCAGAGGGCAATTGCTAGTAACTTCAGAAAGAATGAAGTGGCTGTGCCAAAGTGGAAATGACACTCAGTGGTGGTTGTATCTGTTAGTGAGAGAAAAGGCCGATGTTGTAAAGAACAATATTCATAGGAACATGGAATGTTAGGTCCATGAATAAAGGTAAACCAGATGTGGTCAAGCAGGAGATCCCAAGGTTGAACATTGACATCTTAGGAATCAGTGAACTAAAATGGACGAGAATGGGCAAATTTAATTCAGATGACCATTATACCTACTACTGTGGGCAAAATCCTTTAGAAGAAATGGAGTAGTCCTCATAGTCAACAAAAGAGTCCGAAATGCCGTACTTGAGTGAAACCTCAAAAACAACACAGTGATCTTGATTCATTTCCAAGGCAGCATCACAGTAATCCAAGTCTATGCCCTAACCCCTGATGCTGAAAAAGCTGAAGTTGATGAGTTCTGTGAAGACCTACATACAACACCTTCTAAAACTAATACCAAAAGAAAAGATTCCCTTTTCATCATAGGGGATTGGAATGCAAAAGTAGGAAGTCAAGAGATACCTGGAATAACAGGCAAGTTTGGTGAACGAAGCAGGGCAAAGGCCAACAGAGTTTTTTTAAAAGAACATGCTGGTCATAGAAAACACCCTTTTCCAACAGTACAAGAGACAGCTCTACACATGGACATCACCAGATGTCAATACTGAAATCAGATTACTTCCCTCGTGGCTCAGTGGTACAGAACCAACCTGCCAGTGCAGGAGGCTTGGGTTCAGTCCCTGGGTTGGGAAGATACCTTGGAGAAGGAAATGGCAACCCACTCCAGTATTCTTGCCTGGGGAATTCCACGGACAGAGGAACCTAGAGGGCTCCCATCCATGGGGTTGCAAAAGAGTTGGACACAGGCTTCCCTGCTGGCTCAGATGGTAAAGCGTCTGCCTGCAATATGGGAGACCCGGGTTCGATCCCTGGGTCAGGAAGATCCTCTGGAGAAGGAAATGGCAACCCACTCCAGTACCCTTTCCTGGAAAATCTCATGGACAGAGACTGGTATGCTACAGTCCATGGGGTTGCAAAGAGTCAGACATGACTGAGCGACTTCACTAGTGACTAAACAGCAGCAGTGATGTTCTTCGCAGCTGAAGATGGAGAAGCTCTATACAGTCAGCAAAACAAGACCTGAAGCTGACTGTGGCTGAGATCATGAGCTTCATATTGCAAAATTCAGGCTTAAATTGGAGAAATCAGGGAAAACCACCAGGCCATTTGGGTAAGACCTAAATCAAATCCCTTATGATTATACAGTGGAGGTGATGAATGGATTCAAAGGATTAATTCTTGTAGACAGATCAGGTAGTGTGCCTGAAGAACTGTGGATAGAGATTTGTAACACCATACAGGAGGCAGTGGCCAAAACCATCCCAAAGAAAAAGAAATGCAAGAAGATAAAGTGGTTATCTGAGGAGGCTTTTACAAATAACTGAGGAGAGAAGAGACATGAAAGGCAAGGGGCAAAGGGAAAGATACACAGGACTGAATGGAGAGTTCTAGAGAATAACAGGAAGAGATAAGAAGCCCTTCTTAAATGAACAATGCAAAGGGACAGAGGAAAACAATAGAATGGGAAAGACTAGAGATTTCTTAAAAAAAAAACTGGAGATATCAAGGGAACATTTCATGCAAGGTTGAGCATGATGAAGGACAGAAATTTTAAGACCTAACTGAAGTAGAAGAGATTAAGAAGAGGTAGCAAGAATACACAGAAGAACTGTACAAAAGAGGTCTTAATGATTTGGATAACCATGATGGTGTGGTCATTCACCTAGAGCTAGACATCCTGGGTTGTGAGGTCAAATGAAGTATTACTACCAACAAAGCTAGTGGAGATGACAGAAATCCAGCTGAGCTAGTTCAGTTCAGTTCAGTTCAATCGCTCAGTCATGTCCGACTCTTTGCGACCCCATGAATCACAGCACGCCAGGCCTCCCTGTCCATCACCAACTCCCGGAGTTCACTCAGACTCACGTCCATCGAGTCGGTGATGCCATCCAGCCATCTCATCCTCTGTCATCCCCTTCTCCTCCTGCCCCCAATCCCTCCCAGCATCAGAGTCTTTTCCAATGAGTCAACTCTTCCCATGAGGTGGCCAAAGTACTGGAGTTTCAGCTTAGCATCATTCCTTCCAAAGAAATCCCAGGGCTGATCTCCTTCAGAATGGACTGGTTGGATCTCCTTGCAGTCCAAGGGACTCTCAAGAGTCTTCTCCAACACCACAGTTTAAACGCATCCATTCTTCGGCGCTCAGCCTTCTTCACAGTCAGCTCTCACATCCATACGTGACCACAGGAAAAACCATAGCCTTGACTAGAAGGACCTTAGTCGGCACAGTAATGTCTCTGCTTTTGAATATGCTATCTAGGTTGGTCATAACTTTTCTTCCAAGGAGTAAGCATCTTTTAATTTCATGGCTGCAGTCACCGTCTGCAGTGATTTTGGAGCCCCCCCCCCACATAAAGTCTGCCACTGTTTCCACTGTTTCCCCATCTATTTCCCAGGAAGTGATGGGACCGGATGCCATGATCTTTGTTTTCTGAATGTTGAGCTTTAAGCCAACTTTTTCACTCTCCTCTTTCACTTTCATCAAGAGGCTTTTAGGTCCTCTTCACTTTCTGCCATAAGGGTGGTGTCATCTGCATATCTGAGGTTATTGATATTTCTCCCGGCAATCTTGATTCCAGCAATGGCCAGAGGACTGAAAAAGGTCAGTTTTCATTTCAATTCCCAGGGCAATGCCAAAGAGAGTTCAAACTATTAATACCATACAGTTGTGTTCATTTCACATGCTAGCAAGGTAATATTCGAAATCCTTCAAGCTAGGCTTCAGCAATACCTGAACTGAGAACTTCCAGAGGTACAAGCTGGGTTTAGAAAAGGCAGAGGAACCAGAAATCAAATTGTTAACATTTGTTGGATCATGGAGAGAGCAAGGGAATTTCAGAAAAACATCTACTTCTGCTTCATTGACTACTCTAAAGCTTTTGACTGTGTGGATCACAACAAACTGTGTAAAATTCTTAGAGATAGGATACTAGACAAACTTATCTGTCTCCTGAGAAACCTGTATGTGGGTCAAGAAGCAACAGTTAGAGCCAAACTTGGAACAATGGACTGGTTCGAAATTGGGAAAGGAGTCCATCAATGCTGTATATTGTCATCATGCTTATTTAACTTTTATCTAGTGTACATCATGCAAGATAACTGGTTGGATGAGTCACACGCTGAAATCAAGATTGCTAGGAGAAATATCAACAACTTCAGATATGCAGATGATGCCACACTAATGGCAGAAAGCAAAGAGGAAATAAAGAGTTTGTCTATTCATCTGTTTAGAAGTTTGAGTTGCTTCTAGTTCTTGGCAGTTATAAGTAAAGCTGCTGAAAACATTTGAGAATAACTTTGTAAGAACACGAATTTTCATTTCCTTTTGGTGAATACCTAGGAGTGGGATTGCCGAATCGTATGGTAAGTGTATGTTTACTTTTCTAAGAAGCTGCCAAAATATTTTCTAAAGTTGGCTTCACCATTTTGTATTCCCGTGTTCAACATGTTTGAGCTCCAGTAGATCTTCATCCTTGCTAGCACTTGGTATTGTCAGTTTCTTTTTAAGTTCTTTTCATAGATTTATGTCATTGTGCTTTTAGTTTGTATTTTCCTAATGACTCATGATGCTGAGTATATCTGTGATTTAAAATGCATTTCTTTAACATTCTAAGAATGTGTATTTGTTTTTAAAAAAATGATTGCATTTTTTTCCCCATGTCATACAGTAAATAGCTTTGACAAGGCCTTTGATGAGCATTTGGGTTATTGCTCCTACATCACACAATCCAGAGGACACCATTCACACACACACACACACACACACACACACACACAACCATTCACACACACACAAAGTGCTCTGTGGAGTTGTGCAGTGCAGCAGTCCTGGCTATATTTACAGCTATTATCTTGAGTTATTGATAATTAGTTTCCGTGGAAAACTTGACTAGTATCAACTGATGCATTTAAAAAATAAGTTTTCAGGATTTCCCTGAAGTGAAATTTTGTCCAGGAACAGGTTCTGAAAAAATGCCTTACAGGCAGTATGGCTAACGGATCAGTCTTGGGAGATAGAAAGGCCTCTTTCAAATTCTCAGCTCCTCCATTTACAGCATTTACAGTGACTTTGGGCATCTTATCTGGCTTCTTCTGAAGCCATTGTTTTCCAGCAAAACAGCATTGATAATATCTCCCTTTTATAGATGATGTGATAAGAATTATCAGTAATGCATGCAGAATACCTGACACAGGGTCTTTTCCGTTCAGTTGCTCAGTTGTGTCCAACTCTTTGCGACCCCATGGACTGCAGTATGGCCAGGCTTCCCTGTCCATCACCAACTCCCAGAGATTGCTCAAACTCATGTCCACTGAGTCGGTGATGCCATCCAGCCATCTCTTTCCTCTGTTGTCCCCTTCTATAATCACGGGTGTGTTATAAAAAAAGACTTTGAAATATAGCAACTATTTCAGTTCAGTTGCTCAGTCGTGTCTGACTCTTTGTGACCCCATGAATTGCAGCACACCAGGCCTCCCTGTCCATCACCAACTCCTGGAGTTCACTCAAACTTAGGTCCATTGAGTTGGTGATGCCATCCAGCCATCTCATCCTCTGTCGTCCCCTTCTCCTCCTGCCCCCAATCCCTCCCAGTATCAGAGTCTTTTCCAATGAGTCACCTCTTCACATGAAGTGGCCAAAGTATTGGAGTTTCAGCTTTAGCATTAGTCCTTCCAAAGAACACCCAGGACTGATCTCCTTTAGGATGGACTGGTTGGATCTCCGTGCAGTCCAAGGGACTCTCAGGAGTCTTCTCCAACACCATAGTTCAAAAGCATCGATTCTTCGGTGCTCAGCTTTCTTCACAGTCCAACTCTCACATCCATACATGACTACTGGAAAAACCATAGCCTTGGCTAGACTGACCTTAGTCGGCAAAGTAATGTCTCTGCTTTTGAATATGCTATCTAGGTTGGTCATAACTTTTCTTCCAAGGAGTAAGCATCTTTTAATTTCATGGCTGCAATCACCATCTGCAGTGATTTTGGAGCCCCCCAAAATAAAGTCTGACACTGTTTCCACTGTTTCCCCATCTATTTGCCATGAAGTGATGGGACTGGATGCCATGATCTTTGTTTTCTGAATGTTGAGCTTTAAGCCAACTTTTTCACTCTCCTCTTTCACTTTCATCAAGAAGCTTTTTAGTTCCTCTTCACTTTCTGCCATAAAGGTGATGTCATCTGCATATCTGAGGTTGTTGATATTTCTCCCGGCAATCTTGATTCCAGCTTGTGCTTCTTCCAGCCCAGCATTTCTCATGATGTATCCTGCATAGAAGTTAAATAAGCAGGGTGACAATATACAGCCTTGATGTACTCCTTTTCTATTTGGAACCAGTCTGTTGTTCCATGTCCAGTTCTAACTGTTGCTTCCTGACCTGACTATAGGTTTCTCAAAGGGCAGGTCAGGGGGTCTGGTATTCCCATCTCTTTCAGAATTTTCCACAGTTTATTGTGATCCACACAGTCAAAGGCTTTGACATAGTCAATAAAGCAGAAATAGATGTTTTTCTGGAACTCTCTTGCTTTTTCCATGATCCAGCGGATGTTGGCAATTTGATCTCTCGTTCCTCTGCCTTTTCTAAAACCAGCTTGAAGTTCACGATTCACATATTGCTGAAGACTGGCTTGGAGAATTTTGAGCATTACTTCACTAGCTTGTGAGATGAGTGCCATTGTGCAATAATTTGAGCATTCTTTGGCATTGCCTTTCTTTGGGATTGGAATGAAAACTGACCTTTTCCAGTCCTGAGGCCACTGCTGAGTTTTCCAAATTTGCTGACATATTGAGTGCAGCACTTTCACAGCATCATCTTTCAGGGTTTGAAACAGCAACTATTTAGGGACTGAGAAATGCACTTTACTTGAGACAAGAAGATATGCGACTGAATACTTCTGGATACCATTTGTTCTGACCAGTGAAGTCAGGATATGTGAGGCACCCGTGAACTTTATAAGATTTTTCTAAACTTTATAATTTCTTGTTGTGATTCCATGGTGATTACAGTAAATGCTGAAAACAACAAGCCAGCAGAACCAGGGAGATTCTGGATACAAAGAGAGGGGTTTACCAAACAGTAGAGTGAGTATGGAAAGGAGTTTAGGTTGAGTTTCTGGACCTGGGAAGTAACTTAAAAGTCTTAACTGTAAAGAGTCATAAAATGATCTTGTTTGTTTGCTTGCTGTTTTTTTTTTTTTTGGTTTGGTTTTAAGCCGTCTCTCTACCTTGGTGTTTTCTGTTAGACTTATTGGTTTCTACTTCTGTATAGTAAGGAGGTTTCACAACTTTGAGTCACACTGTTTGGGCTCACAGTTCTGCTACTTTCCAAGTGATTTTTTTTTTGGGGGGGTAACAATACGAGGAGGAGTAAGAAATAGCTTAAGAAATAGAATTAAAGGTTCTTCTCTTTTTCCATTTCTTCTCTCTCAGGTAATATTTCATTCTAGTCACTTTGTAGCTTAGAGAAGGAGGATTTGCATTCACATGTCCTTTCTTCATCTGCCTCTCTTCCCTTTGATCTATTATGTCATGTTGTCTGTTTTTTTCAGGTTAACAAAACCTAAATATTTAGCACTATCTCCAGTTGCTGCCGCCAACCTCCATCCTAAGGCAGCTCCCCTTCTCCTGCTTCTCCGTCTGTGGTTAAACTCTTGGTACCATTTCACTTTTGCATTTCTTAAATTCCCGAAGTCTCTACTTTCAACATTTTTTGGTATATGTTTTCACCGGCACAGGATTACAATCAGAAGCAGTTGTAAGGGCTACTTATGTGGTTTCCTACATTTTAATTAGTTTTAAAGAAGTTTTTAAAACTGGTATATAAATTAATGTGTAAATGTAGTTGCTGGTATTTTGTTTTGTACTGAAAAAGATATAATTCCCCCCAAATCATGTGTAGCCATGAAGTACTACCACCACCCCCTCTTCTCTGCCCCCTAGTGGTGGTTTTTTTAAATTAAAATTTTCTTTCTTTTCTTTTTTTTTAAAAGGATAGTGAGGCCCCCGCTTTCAGGGTCTGTATTCGTACTGAAAATCAAGATCAAGTGAGCTTCTGCCCTTCTGTTCCATTGGAGGTTTCTGTCCTCCCTGAGCTTGCCTTAGGACACCTGCGTTACTGTTTGACAGGTGTACTGCCCCAGTCAGACTCCCCACCTGGCACTGTCCCCGGAGCGGATTGCGCCTGGCCTAGCCGGGCGCTTGGCACCAGAAGCGAGAGCCCCTTGGGGCCCACCCAGTGGTGATTGACATAGATTAGTTTGGTTAATTAGCCACCAACAACTCCTCCAGTGATTATGTCTAACTCACTAATACCCTCCTTGTAAACTTGTCAGTATTGCTGCCCAGACTTGACAGAGAGGCACATTTTCTTAGAAATTTATGTCACCTGTTTTGAATAGGGACACTTTTATTGTCTTAGACGTCTGTTTTCCTCTTTGTTAGGCAGTTTAATAGTATGTTCATCAAATGTTGTTTTATTGAGAAAGTACTGTATGGCAGACATTGTATTAGGCCCCAATTATGTCAACAGAAACGAAAATCCTCAAAGGGAAGGCACCTTAATCTCTCTGTACTAAAGTTTTAACTTATTTTTTCATTCTATTTGTAACTTTAAACTGCAAAAACAAAAACATTGCATTGAATTTCCATGTAACATCATTACAAAATTCAGCTAAGTAAATTTGAAAATTTGATTGGCTTTATTCAGTGATTCATGAATTGGGCAGCATTCCATTCTAGCTAGCAAATAGAAAGGAGCTTTGACGAGCTGAGCAAAATGGAAGGGAACAGGAACAGGGACAAAGAAAGAGCAGAGTTGCCTCATCTTTCTTTGGGGTAATTCAAGAGGTCTGTCAGGTGGTTTCTCTACTGCTAACCAGGAAATTCCAGATTGACTTGTTTAAGATTGCATTCCTGTGAGAGAGTGAAATTGTTTTTGGGTTAGGTATTAAGTCTTGGTTTGCGGACATGGGTCTTAGCACAAACAACTCCATTTTGGGCCTGTTGTCTCTTCCCTCAACACCTTTTTTGATGATATATCTTGATGAAAATCCAGAAATCATGCTGTTTTATCCATGAATAGAGAAACTTGAATTTCTTTTTGTAGTGTAATTACAATGCCATTGTTATACTTAAAAACAATTAACTGTAATTCTTAAAATTAACTGATACTCCCCTATTATGTACAAAAAGTCCTTTTGCATTTGGTTTGTTTAAATCTGGATCCCAAAATGGTCCAGTCACTATAATTGGTTGTGTAACATCTGTTTTAAATTTCTTAAAAAAAAAAACTTACTATAATCGGTTGTGTAATGTGTTTTGTTTCTTTGAAACTAGGATAGCCTGGCTCTCTATTTTTCCCTATGCTATTGACTTGTTGAAAAAAAAGTTTTATTTTGGTGTTTTTTTTCTTATAGAATTTAGTTAGATTTGGAATAATTAGCACTTGCTGCAACACATTTTATCTGTATTACTTCCACCTGATAAAACTTAGCTTTCCAGGTTGTCAGTTAGTTACCATAAGTGCCTTCTGTGTCTTCACTGAATTCTCTGAATAACTGCCTTAAGATGCATGCATCTATCTAGAATCCTTCTCCCTGGGAAAGACTTAACTTCCTGGTGATTTAAGGCCTTTAAAAAAACAACCAGCTCTTAGATTTTTATGACATTTGTGACTAGTATGTAAGTCACAGGTATTAACAAGAGTTAATTAGAGCCCATGAAGAATCAATAAAAGCATAAAGTGAGATACTATACATATTAGGGGAACATTTCACCATAGTCCAGTGATCTCTTTTGTTGTAGATGAGAAGTATCCTTGACTTGAGGAGAAACTTCCTTATCTGTGCAACAGTTTAGAACAACTGCATCTTGTAGTAATTATTTTAGGCCCAAGGTAACAAAACTGAAACTATATTTCATAATCAAACCACATCTGCCTTTAAAAGAAGAAAAAAGTGAATGAGTGTAGTGAGCAAGTTATACAGAAAGAAATGTGTTTTCACACATTTTAAGTGATTCATTTTTTATTAAGATGATATTTTGGATAAGTGGCAAGATATCTTTTACAGAGACAGTACATTGACAAGTAACTGATTTTCATTATAATTTTGGAAATTTACTCCCTTATTTAATACATGGAGACCTGTTATACACTTTGGTGATGCAGTTAGAGATCAGGGTTGTTGAAATGTAGATATCATTTTAATTACAGTTTATAGTACTTGTACCTTAAAATATTTTCATATATTTGTAGAAAAATATACATGTTATTAGTAACTCAAAAATTTGAACAAAGCTTTGGTTGACAATAAAATTTGTTTAATAAGTAAAAAATTTTAAGTTTAAAACTGAGTATGGCACAAAACTGAGAGAGGTATCATACCTACAAAATATCTCAGAACTCTTGAGTTGTTAAAAAGAAGGAAGGTTTGAAAAACTGTCATAGCCAGGAGGAACCTAAAGAGATATGACAACTAAATATAATTTGGTATATTAACTGGGATCCTGGAACAGAAATAGAGGTTTAGGTAATCTGCAGGCTTTAGTTAATAATAATACATCAGCATTTGTTTATTAATTTTAACAGATGTACTATACAGGGCTTCCCTTGTGGCTCAGCTGGTAAAAGAATCCACCTGCAATGCGGGAGACCTGGGTTCGATCCCTGGGTTGGGAGGATCCCCTGGAGAAGGGAAAGGCTACCCACTCCGGTATATTCTGGCCTAGAGAATTCCATGGACTATATAGTCTGTGCGGTCGCAAAGAGTCAGACACAGCTGAGCAACTTTCACAGACAGATAGACGTACTAATGTAAGATGTTACTAATTAGGGGAAACAGTGGGAAGGCAGTATATGGGAACTCTGTTATCTTCTGAATTTTTCTTTAAATTTAAAACTATTCTAAAAGAGAAAGACTTTAAAAAATGAGAAAGTTAATTTTTTAAAATTATGAATAATAACTGCTTGAGAACAGGGTCATTTGATATTAATATTTGTATGCATAAAGACTAAGCACTCAATAAATGTTGTATGACACTGTTTCACTTAGGTTATTTTGTGGAAGGCGTTTTGGGAAGATGAGAAGCAGAAATTGATAAGGAAGCTATTTAATTTTCTTAATTTTTATTAAAAAGTTGCCAAAAATTTGAGTTGACTTTATTTGAATACATTTTATACTGAATGAATTAAAAATGTTTGTATAAGGGTTCTATTTTTTCTTGAGGCCAGTTTGAAATTTTCAGTATTGTAAATGATTCTGCATCAAGCTTAGTTTAGTTTATAAAACTGTTTCATTACATTAACAGGCTGAGTGCTAAACATTAAAAGTAGTCCTTTAATAAGAAGAATTAAATATAATATTAAAAAAAACCCCGAGTATTTCAACATTATTAGCCATTAGGGAAATACAACTTAAAACCAGAAAGAAATACTACTGTGTACCTTTTAGAATGGCAAAACAAAACAAAGACACAAAACTGACAATACCAAGCTGGCAGAGATGTGAAGCAGCTGGAACTCGTATACATTGCTGATAGGAATGCAGAATTGTACAGTCACTTCAGATAATAGCTTGGCAGTTTCTTATATAAAATTAAACATACACTTAACATGTGGCCCAGAAATCTCACCAGTAGGTATTTGCCCAAGAGGAATGAATTTATGTTCCCTCAAATTATATACATGTCTGCTTTATAAGGAATTTGGTCTAAGTACTGGCTAAATAAACTTATGTTAAGTATTATTTGACATTTTCTTTATTAGATTTTTTCACTTTCAAGGATTTATACAAGAAGTAACTGATAATAAAAAAAAATTATATCAAAGAGTACTATAATCATTCTGTGCAAAGAATTTGACCTAGCAGTACAATGCCACATTTTTGAATAGGTAGTAATTATTTACTGAAATCATAACACTATCCAGTGAGCACTCTGTGAAACATTTTAACTATATGTTTTGCTCAGTATTATGGTTATTATTTTCTCCGTTTCACTCATGAGGAAACTGAAGCATAGAGTTATTAAATGACTTGCCTAGGATCACACAACAGGAATGTGATAGAGTTGGAATTTCAACTGTGTCAGACTCAAAATTACTTTCTTTCTTTTTTTTTTTTTTACAATTTATTATACAACAAAATATAATTATTATGATTGTAAAAATAAAGTACAAATTCAAAAAAAGACCACACAGAACAAGTCTATTTAATGTATTGTAAACTAACACAGTTATAGCCACCACCCCGGAAACTTGTAACTGTTTCCCTCCCAGTAGTAACAATTATTTTGATTTTTTGTGGTAATACAGTTTTATCACCCGTGTGTGTGTGTGTGTGTGTGTGATAGTACACATTAATCTTACCTATTTCAGTTTTGAATTTGGTATGCCTTTTGAGCCTTTTAATCTGTAGGTTCCCCCTCTCATTTCTTTCTTTTCTGCACAGTTTAGCTGCTGAACCCTGGCTGACGTGTAGAGTTTCCCACAGTTTGGTTCTGCTGATTGCATACTAATGGTTAATTCAACATGCCTTTGTCTTTTTTATGTGTCCTGCAGGTTTTCTGTGGGATCTAGAGTCTTGATCAGAATCAGGTATGATCCTGAGAAGACTATATGAGGTTATATTCATTGGGGGGACTTGATATCTGCATGAATCTTTTTTGTGATGTTACCAGCCATGGATATTGAATACCTGCTTGCTGCTGCTTAGTCGCTTCATTCGTGTCTGACTCTGTGTGACCCTATGGGCCATAGCCCGCCAGGGTTCTCTGTCCAAGGGATTCTCTAGGCAAGAGTACTAGAGTGGGTTGCAATGCCCTCTTCAGGAGATCTTCCTGATGCAGGGATTGAACCCAGGTCTCCTGCATTGCAGGAAGAGTCTTTATCACTGAGCCATCAGGGAAGCCCATTTAATACCTACATCTAGTAATTCATTGGGGATTGCAAAATGGTGATATTCTAAGTAATTTTTATTTATGATTTAGGGTACTTCCATATAATATTATCTTCAACTGTTATTTTGTTACTAGCACAATTTACAAGGAAGTTCAGTCACTCAGTCGTGTCCGACTTTTTGTGACCCCATGAACTGCAGCATGCCAGGCCTCTCTGTCCATGACTAACTTCCGGACCATGCTCAAACTCATGTCATTAAGTCAGTGATGCCATCCAAGTATCTTATCCTCTGTCATCCCCTTCTCCTCCTGCCTTCAATCTTTCCCAGCATCAGGGTCTTTTCCAGTGAGTCAGGTTGTCTCATCAGGTGGCCAGAGTATTGGAGTTTCAGCTTCAGCATAGGTCCTTCCAATGAATATTCAGGACTGATTTCCTTTAGGATGAACTGGTTGGATCTCCTTGCAATCCAAGGGACTCTCAAGAGTCTTCTCCAAAACCGCAGTTCAAAAGCATTAATTCTTCGGCACTCAGCTTTCTTTATAGTCCATCTCTCACATCCATACATGACTACTGGAGAAACCATAGCTTTGACAAGACAAACCTTTGTAGGCAGAGTAATGTATCTGCATTTTAATATGCTATCTAGGTTGGTCATAGCTTTTCTTTCAAGGAGCAAGCATCTTTAAATTTCATGGCTTCAGTCGCCATCTCCAGTGATTTTGGAGCCCAAGAAAATAAAGTCTGTCACTGTTGCCATTGTTTCCCCATCTATTTGCCATGAAATGATAGGACCAGATGCCATGATCTTTGTTTCTTGAATGTTGAGTTTTAAGCCAACTTTTTCACTCTCCTTTTTCACTGTCATCGAGAGGCTCTTTAGTTTTTCACTTCCTGCCATAAGGGTGGTGTCATCTCCATATCTGAGGTTATTGATATTTCTCCTGGCAATCTTGACTCCAGCTTATGCTTCATCCAGCCTGGCATTTCACATAATGTATTCTGCATAGAAGTTAAATAAGCCGAGTGACAATATACAGCCTTGACGTGCTCCTTTCCCAATTTGGAACCAGTCCATTATTCCATGTGTGGTTCCAACTGTTGCTTCTTGACCTGCATACAGATTTCTCAGGAGGCAGGTCAGGTGGTATGGTACTCCCATCTCTTTAAGAGTTTTCCACATTTTGTGGTGATCCACACAGTCAAAGGGTTTGGCATAGTCAATAAAGCAGAAGTAGATGTTTTTCTGGAACTCTCTTGCTTTTTCGATGATCCATTGGATGTTGGCAATTTGATCTCTGGTTCCTCTGCCTTTCTAAATCCAGCTTGAACATCTGGAAGTTCTCATTTCACATACTGTTGAAGCCTGACTTGGAGAATTTTGAGTGTTACTCTATTAGCGTGTGGGATGAGTGCAACTGTGCAGTAGTTTGAACATTCTTTGTCATTGCCTTTCTTTGGGATTGGAGTGAAAACTTGGAACAAAACCTTGTGCGCATCAGGACCCAGGAGGAGGAACAGTGACCACAAAGAAGACTGACCCTGACTTGCCTATGAGTGTTCACGAGTCTCCGGCAGAGGCATGCGCTGGTGATGGCCTGCTGCAAGGTCAGGGGCACTGAGTGTGGCAGTGCGTGCATCGGGCCTTTTGAAGGAGGTCGCTATTTACAAGGACAGGCAGGATAAATGCCTAATTCTTCATTTTTAATTACCCGTTTTCAAGAAAGTGGATATGTGCGGTAAAAACTGCTGAAAGTGTTTTAGTTATTTAAGGATCATTATGAACTCAAGGATTTACACATATTTAGATTTTAATATATTGCAGTTAATACAGTTAATGAAGCTCTAATTGTCCCATCTTTGACCAGTGAGAACCTCTTTAGGAGTGTTTTGAATCCTTTTATATGTCCTTGCTGCTGCTGCTGCTGCTGCTGCTGCTAAGTCGCTTCAGTCCTGTCTGACTCTGTGCGACCCCATAGACAGCAGCCCAACAGGCTCCCCCATCCCCGGGATTCTCCAGGCAAGAACACTGGAGTGGGTTGCCATTTCCTTCTCCAATGCATGAAAGTGAAAAGTGAAAGGGAAGTCGCTCAGTCATGTCCGACTCTTCTCGACCCCATGGACTGCAGCCCTCCAGGCTTCTCAGTCTGTGGGATTTTCCAGGCAAGAGTACTGGAGTGGGGTGCCATCGCCTTCTCTGGAAGATGACTATATAATAGATGACTATATAATAGAGTTAATACTAGTTGAGGAGAGCCTCAGCTGAGCCACCAGTAAAAACAGCAGGGCCTGGAGCATAATAGGAACTCAAGAAATATTTGTTGAATGGATATTAGGATGTGAATATCTTTACCTCTGTAATTTTGTACCTCTTCCCTCACAGTGGTTGACTCAGAGGTACTCAGTAAATGTAGTAAAGTGAATAATGAATAAGATCATGGCCTTTGATAGCGTATTAAAAAGCAGAGACATTACTTTGTCAACAAAGGTCCGTCTAGTCAAGGCTATGGTTTTTCCAGTAGTCATGTAAGGATGTGAGAGTTGGACTATAAAGAAAGCTGAGCGCCGAAGAATTGATGCTTTTGAACTGTGATGTTGGAGAAGACTCTTGAGAGTCCCTTGGACTGCAAGGAGATCAGTCCTGGGTGTTCATTGAAAGGACTGATATTCAAGCTGAAACTCCAATACTTTGGCCACCTGATGCGAAGAGCTGACTCATTCGAAAAGACCCTGATGCTGGGAAAGATTGAGGGCAGGAGGAGAAGGGGACGACAGAGGATGAGTTGGTTGGATGGCATCACTGACTCAATAGACATGGGTTTGGGTAGACTCCAGGAGTTGATGATGGATAGGGAGGCCTGGCGTGCTGTGGTTCATGGGGTTGCAAAGAGTCGGACATGACTGAGCAACTGAACTGAACTTGGATAGCAGACCTCATTCCAGAACCAAATATTAATGGTACGATGTTGAAGAGCGAAGTAAATTGACCACATTTCTATTTCTCTGTCTGTTAAATGGGTTTTATAACTAGCATTGTTATTATGAAGTTTAATTGAAATAACTTAATGCCAGCCAATAATTTTAATAGTCAACATAATGGCTGTTACATGGTAGATGCTTAGTAGAACTTAGCTCTCATTAATGACTGTTGTTTTTGGGTTTATATATTTTCTTCAACTAATTATCTCATTATATTTTATTTAGTATCAAAATAAAATACCAAATAGATGGAATATATATATATATATATACACTAATGGTGGGTGAAAGCAGCCCAACAGCAATGTGGGTAACAAAAATGAACCTGTTAGTATAGATTTCCTTTCGCAAAAGAATGTAGTTATAATGGTTGATGTATTAATAATTTAAGCTATAATGTTCACCAGATTGGCTATTAAGCATTGTGTTTATAGCTATGCTCCTCAAGTAGAAATAGATTAAAAAGGAACATAAAGATGTGTTTTCTGCAGTATACCAAATTAGCTTATAACATGGTTGGCTTTTGACTTATACATACACTCTATAGATATAAGTGCTCTATAGAATAGAGATTGCCTGAAGAAGTGAGTGATCTCTGTGTAGAGCAGTGCTGTCTCTTTTGTGATTGTTTAGGTTTTCCAGCAGAGACTATTAATTAATCTTCTCTGACCCTAGGCTCTGCTGCCGAATCCCTGCCTCTCTGCAAGGCTACCATGCTGCCTTAGGTGTCAGGGACGTCTCTGCTTTCACTGACAAACAGGCAGACAAATGAATTCTTGAGATCACAACTTGGAACTCCAAATATTAATACACCCACACTGCGCACCCTACCGCAATATGTATATTTCCCTATATTTATAAATAGTGGCTAAGTATGGTTGATAAATTACCATTTAAATATGGGTTGGCCTGGGACTAGAGTTATCAGTTAGCATGTTTCTCCATAAAAGGAAAGTGCATTCTAAGTTCTGAATAGGTTTTGGAATAGCTTGTTTATAGTGGACTGTTTATATATGAGGACCTTTTTGCTTGTCAGGGGCCAAGCATGAAATATTTGGTATATTTACTAATTTGTAATCATTAGGGATTATATATCTGAGTTTGGGGTTAAGCCATGTACTACAGATGATTTACATTTTTGTGTAATTGAGACTGAATGATACTGTTGCTGATATTTATTTAAATGAATGAAAGCTGTAATCTTTAATCTGTGTAACTTGGTAGAGTGGAAAAAAACTGTGGTTTAGTGTCAGATCTGAGTTCAAATTTTAGCCGACTAGTTACTAACTGAATTTGTTTCCTAAGCTGTAAAATAGAGATGATAATTACAGAGTGGTTATGAGATTTCAAGTGATTTAGCAGTAGCCCATGTAAAACGCTTAGTCAAAGCACTTGATACACATTAAACACTCAATAGCATACCATTAGATCCTTAATTCCTCGCATTAAGTTTTTTTTCACATAAGGACTTGTTTAAAAGTGGACATTTTTCTGAGCTACAGCATGGAATTATGTTTAAAAGGCATAATAGTAAATAGGTGTGATAGTATATGTTGATATTTCTTTGGCTATGTTGAATAAAAGATGGCTTTTTAATCTTTCACAATTTTATAATGCTCATAAACACCACTTATTAAGTACTTATTTGTAAAGCTCAAGTGGCAAGTAAAAACAGTGAATAAGGTAATGTGCTGTTTTTTGTTCAGATTATTATTTTATATAGTAATGTTTGCCTTGCCAGGAAGTCTTATTTTATAGAGACATTGGCTAAATTTTTATTTCCTGTTTTGAAATAGTCAAATTTTGAATTGTATATATGCTTCTGACATGCAAATTGGTTTATTAGTAGCCAGAACTGCTTTCCAGTGTAGATGGATATAGCATCACCAACTCAGTGGACCTGAACTTGGGCAAACTCTGGGAGATAGTGAAGACGGGGAAGCTTGGTGTGCTGCAGTCCATGGGGTTGCAAAGAGTTGGACACGACTTAGTGACTGAACAGCAACAAGCCAGAACTGACCTATAAAGCTATTTCAGTGAAAGTAGCGAGGAAACCTTAAAATGTAAATGAACTTGATAATTGTTCTTACAGGAACCTGATGATAAAAATATGCAACTCTAGTTAGTATAATAATGTTTACAGTTCAGTTTCAGGTTAATAAACTGAGCATAATTTAACAAAAAACAATAGTGTTTTTGGCCTTGGGCATTGAATATGGTTTGTGAGAAAGTTTGTCTTAGGTAACAAGTGCTTCATTTAAGCAGTGCTCTTTGAGTAGGCCATAGTAAGTATGAGATACCTAGAGAAAATTTGTCTGTGGGTATCATGTACTTAAAATGGCCAGCCAGCTTTGTGGAAGGTAGAGTTAGCAGGTCATTCATGCTTCTCCTCTCCTTCTATTTCCCCCTCTCCTTACTCCTACTCCTTGCCGCCTTCTCCTCGCCGCCTTCTCCTCATCCCTCCTCTTTTCTTTTCCCTTCTCTTCCTCCTTTTTTCTCCCCTATTTTTTTCCCGTTTCCCTTTACTCCTATAGTCTTTGCTGAGGTTTTTTAACCTGTGGAACATTTCAGACATATTAAAAGGTATAGTATATCAGATAGCAGACATTATCCACCACTGAAATTAATGTATTCCATTCCATCCAAAACGATTGACTATTTTTCAACATTAATGATACAGTAGGAATAGAGAAATTTGGAATGAGAAAATATGTAGTTCTAAAATTTCCTTCTCTTATATTGGAAAAAAATAGGTGAGGGAAAATGTTTGAAGATTAATAGCAGTGTTGCATTTTTGGAACATTTGTTTTACTTGTACTGAATTGAGTGGAGCTCTTCCCAAGTGGTTCAGTGGTAAAGAATTTGTCTGCTAATGCAGCAACTACAGGGGACACGGGTTCTATCCCTGACTTGGGAAGATCCCCTGGGGAAGAAGTGGCAACCCACTCTAGCATTTGGGATTTCCTGGTGGCTCAGATGGTAAAGAGTCTGCCTGCAATGCGGGAGACCTGAGTTTGATCCCTGGGTTGGGAAGATCCCCTGGAGAAAGAAATGGCAACTTACTCCAGTATTGTTGCCTGGAAAATCCCATGGATGGAGGAGCCTGGTGGGTCACAAAGAATCAGACACTACTGAAGCTACTTCACCTTATGCTGATCATAGGGCTTCTCAGGTGGTGCTAGTGGTAAAGAAGGCCCCTGCCAATGCAGGAGACATTAGAGGCACTGGTTCGATCCCAGGGCTGGGAAGATCCCCTGGAGGAGGGGATGGCAACCCACTTTAGTATTCTTGCCTGGAGAATCCCACGGACAGAGGAGCCTGGTGAGCTAAAGTCCACAGGGTCTCCAGAGTCGGACATGGCTGAGGTGACTTAGCACGCATACAGGCACATGATAATAATCACAGTTTTTTCTTTATTTCTAATTCTGTAGAGATTAGAGGAAGTTTTCTGACAAATCAGTTTGCTGCTTAATAGTAGTAGTTCTCAAACTTATTCTTAAGACCCATTTTACCTTATTAAAAAGTATTGAGGGAGACTACAAGAAATTTTTTTGGTGATTATATTGATATTTGCCACATTAGAGTAAAACAAATTTAATATAACTATTCATTAAAAATACCAATAATAAGCTCATTACGTCTATGTAAATAATATTTAATTAAAAATAATTTCCAAAACAGCCAAAAAAATTAGATTGCCTTTGTTTTACATTTTTGCAAAACTCTTTAGTTTTGCAGACTCTTAGTAGAAGATGTCTGGATTTTTATATTTGCTTCTGCATTATATTGTAATATATTGTTTTGGCTGAAAGTGAAAAGAAAGTGAAGTCGCTCAGTCATGTCCAACTCTTTGTGACCCCGTGGACTGTAGCCTACCAGGCTTCTCCGTTCATGGGATTCTCCAGGCAAGAATACTGGAGTGGGTTACCATTTCCTTCTCCAGGGGATCTTCCCGACCCAGGAATTGAACCCGGGTCGCCCGCATTGGAGGCAGACGCTTTAACCTCTGAGTATTGTAATATATTGTTTTGGCCCAAGTATATGAATAAAACATGGCTATTTTATGGAAACAGTGACAGATTTTATTTTCTTGGGCTCCAAAATCACTACAGATGGTAACTGCAGCAATGAAATTAAAAGACGCTTGCTCCTTGGAAAAAAGTTATGACAAACCTAGACAACATATTAAAAATCAGAGACATTACTTTGCCAACAAAGGTCTGTGTAGTAAAAGCTGTGGTTTTTCCTATAGTCATGTATGGATGTGAGAGTTGGACCATAAAGAAGGTTGAGTGCTAGAGAATTGATGCTGTTGAACTGCGGTGCTGGAGAATACTCTTGAGAGTCCCTTGGACTGAAAGGAGATCCAACCAGTTCATCCTAAAGGAAATCAGTCCTGAATATTCATTGAAAGGACTGATACGGAAGCTCCAATACTTTGGTTACCTGATGTGAAGAGCTGACACATTAGAAAAGACCCTGATGCTGGGAAAGATTGAAGTCAGGAGGAGAAGGGGACAACAGAGGATGAGATGGTTGGATGGCATCACTGACTCAATGGACATGAGTTTGAGCAGACTTCAGGAGATGGTGAAGGACAGGGAAGCCTGGCGTGCTACAGTCCACAGGATTGTAAAGATACAGACACAACTGAGCTGAATTGATAGTTTCTCAGTACACAGACTGTAAAAAAGGTGTGAATGTTTGAAATTTTAGAAAATAAAAATAATTTTAACTCTTTATTAAGGATATTCTTAAGTAATACTCACTCCCTTCTGCCTTCCCCCCAACTCCTTGCCAGTTGTTTGTCAGTAAAACATACACTGACTACTAATACAGTTTGATACCAGGGCCTTTGTTCATTCTAAGACACCGTCAGTTTTATCCAACTTGGTTTTTGCACTGTGCATGCAAATGCTAATTTTATGATAAAGGCGGTTACCATCTCAATGTTACCATGAAGATAGTTTTGGCCTTGTGAATCCTTGAAATGATTTGTGGGATACCAGTTGATTCGTTAATCATCCTTTGTATGCAGTGAGCCAATTTTTGGATATATCTTAATTATTAGAGGATAGTTATTTACTGATTTTTGTTACCTGAATTTTCCTGTTCAACTTATCTTAAATTAAATTTCATAGCTTTAAACAACTGTCCATTTTTAAGGAATCCAGATGTAGAAGGTTCTTGAAGAGAACCAGGTTTGACTATTGATTATTTAACAGTTTCAAAGACTTTAGAACAGGGAGAGGAAATAATTTTGCCTTGGTTTTGAATGGTTCTTTAGATCAAGGTTTAGAGAGGAAGAGTTTTTTTTTTTTTCTTAGCAATAGAGGGTGGTGCAGTAACTTCAAAATTAAGCCTGTCCTTTCATCTTTAAATTCTCAGAGCTCTGGAATCTTGAGAAATGGTGTTGGAAGAACAGACGTTAAGGGTTTCCAAACCTTCATTAGATTTACACCAAAACTAGAGTCACTGCACTTAAAAATTTTTTTTTTTTCCTGTTGAGGTTCTGTTTAGGATTTTAGTAGAAAAAAGTATTCTGTGGCTAAAATATGTTTAGAAACTTCATGTTTATCTGTGGGACTTATTTCTGAATAGCTTGATTCATTTTCTTAATGCAGATTATTTTTGCTGGTTGTTATTTACATATGGGTTCATCCATTTAATACATTTATTAGAGCATACACTGTGTTGCAGTCACTAGTTGAATATAGGAATGAGTTAAGACAGAAGGCAGACACTGATAGACATGGTTCTATTTCCAGTTATGTATATACTATACAGTTTTGGACCTTACACTCTAGCAGAATTTTCTCCATCCTTCAGCTGGTCCTGGGTCAGGTTCCCTATATCTGTTTTCCAGTTTCAAAATTATTACCCCAGTCAGTGACCTTTGAAGTTTTGTATTTTTAAAATAATTTCAGACTCACAAAAATGAATGGTGCAAGAACGGTATAAACAATTCTTCTGGGGCTTCCCTGGTGGCTGAGTGGTAAAGAATCTGTTTGCCAGTGCAGGAGACACGGTCTCGATCCCTGATCCAGGAGGATCCTACATGCTGTGGAGCAGTTAGGCCCGCGAGCCACAACTGCTAAAGCCCCCGTGCCTTAGAGCTGGTGCTCTGAGACAAAGGAAGCCACCATACTGAGATGCCTGCACCCTGCAACTAGAGGGTAGCCCCACCCACTGTAACTGGGAAAAGCCTGTGCAAAGAATAAACACCCAGTGCAGCTACAAACAAGCAAATAAAAGTATAAGCAAAAAATTATTCTGTACCTTTTGTCTAGTTTCCCAGATTTAATATTTTACATTTTATTTCTATCATTCTTTTTTCTGAACTATTTGAAGGTCACAAATATGATTCTCTGAAACTCAGTGTTTATTTTATGAAATGTAAGACAATTTCCTGAAGTAACCAAAGGACATCAATCTGTCTGTAAATGAATAATAAGTGAGGAATAATAATAAATGAATAATGAATAATATTCATTTAATCTGTCTATATTTGTTAAGTCTTATTTACTTTGTCTATGAATTTAAATTTTACCAACTGACCAAATAATATAGCACAAGAAAAAATATTTTTCTCTAGTCCAAGATCAATGGAGAAGGCAGTGGCACCCCACTCCAGTACTCTTGCCTGGAGAATCCCATGGATGGAGGAGCCTGGTAGGCTACAGTCCATGGGGTCGCTAAGAGTCGGGCACGACAGAGTGACTTCACTTTCACTTTTCACTTTCATGCATTGGAGAAGGAAATGGCAACCCACTCCAGTGTTCTTGCCTGGAGAATCCCAGGGACGGGGGAGCCTGCCGTCTATGGGGTCGCACAGAGTCGGACACGACTGATGTGACTTAGCAGCAGCAGCAGCAGCAGTCCAAGATCAAATTCAGAATCATGAGTTACTTTCGTTTTCTTTAATTTGGAAAAGTTTCTTTTATGACACTGACTTTTTAAAAATGTAGTCCATTTATTTTGTAGAGTGTCTCTTGGTTTGGGTTTGTCTAATGTTTCATCTTAAAATCTGATTATACATTTTTTCAGGGCTATGGTTGTGTCCTTCTCAGGTGGTTTTATCTGGAGACACATGATGTTGATTTGTCCCACTGTTGGTGATTCCAGTTTTGGTCACCTGCCAGTTTTATTTTTTATTCCCTACTCTGTGTTTTTCCTTTGTAATTAATAAGAATGTTATGAGGAAATACTTGAGACAATGTTAATATTCTGTTTCTTATCAGACTTTTATTAAGTACTGTTGCATTCCTTTGAGGAAGTTTGTGTGCTGTGTCTGCTGAGTTGTTCAGTTGTGTCCAACACTTCACAAACCCCTTGACTGTAGCCCGCTAGGCTCCTTTGTCTATGGGATTTTCCAGGCAAAAATACTGGAGTGGGTTGCCATGCTCTTCTCCAAGTCCTTCTCCTGCATTGCAGGTGGATTCTTTACCAGCTGAGCCACCAGGGATGCCCAATAATACTGGAGTGGGTAGCCTCTCCCTTCTACAGTGGATCTTCCCTACCCAGGGATCAAACTGGGGTCTCCTGCATTGCAGGCGGATTCTTTACCTGCTGAGCTACAGGGAAGCCCCCAAATTAAAACTGGAGTGGGTTGCCATGCCTTCCTCCAGGGGATCTTCCCAACCCAGGGATTGAACCCAGGTCTTCTGCATTGCAGGTGGATTCTTTATCATCTGAGCCACCAGGAAAGCCCAAGAATACTGTAGTGGGTTGCTATGCCCTCCTCCAGGGGATCTTCCTGACCCAGGGATTGAGCCCAGGTCTCCTGCATTGCAGGTGGATTCTTTACTGTCTGAGCCACTGGAGAAGCCCATTATTAATATGGTGGTTGCCAGTTGGTGAATTTCTCCTTTAATTAGCTGACATTCTAGCATGTACATACACACGGATTCTCATTTTACTTAGTACTGTCAAATCGATACCATTTATTTTGATTCTTGGCTTGTCCCAGATTTGGTCCCTTCAGACTGACTGCTGTATCCTTAAGACATAGTTCCATCTTTCTTTGAACATTTCCTTAGTTTCTGGAATAAGATGCTCTTGGTCTGTCTTGTACTGTTCCAGCCTTTGAAATGGAATGAGCTGTTTTATCTAGAAGTCTCAATTCCTGTTGGGAGAGAACAGGATTTAGATAAAAGGTCTGGGTGCTAGTTGTCCTATTCATTGTTAATGGGGTGTCATTGCTTCCAAGTTCCCTCAGTTGATAGAGTTAGGAGATACACACACTCACATGTTCTTATCTCTCTATTTATGTGTATGTATATCTACATATATAGTTCAAGTTGATACCTTCGATTTTAGTCCAGCACCATAAGATTCATAACTTTTTCAGCATTTCTAATTCCCTTTGCTAACAGTGATAGAGCTGACTTTGATTATTTACAATACATTCACTTAGTAAATCAATTCTAGTATGCTTAAAAGATAGTCTCAAAGTTGATCAGTCACACTAGTAGTAAAAATTAGCTAGTGGTCTTTTTGTTTTCAGCTTGACAGTATATAGGCAAAATAACATGTTCCAAAGTTACTTCAGTTAGTTCTTCCCAGTGGCTCTACCCATCTTTCAGTGTGGATATATTCAGTATAACTATTTGAAATACTTTTATGTCTAGTTCTTTCTGTCTGTATAGCACCTTAGGGGTTATTCCTCCTGTATCCTTGTTGATTTTCTTTATTTTTTGAGTATATGAAACATTCATATGGTTCAGAACGATAGGGATTACTGTCCTAACAGGAGTCAGAACTATATAGTTTGAAAGTCATTCGCCCATCTCTTCCACTCCATTTTTCACTTATACTCCCAATAGGCTGAAAGGTGGTCCCATGGGTGACATTCAAGTGCTAATCTCTGAAATCCGTTAATCTGAAAAAAGCATTTTTGCAGATTTGACTAAGACTCTTGAGACAGATTATTCTGGGTGGGCCCTAAATACAGTCTTGGGTATTCTTCTTAAGAGGAAAGCAGACAAGAGATTTGACATAGGAAAGGAGAAGGCAGTGTGATCATAAAGGCAGAAGCTGGGTTGGAGCCTCATGTCACAGAGTGTTAACAACTACCAGATGTTGTCAGAGACAAGGAACAGATTCCTTCCTAGAGCCTCCTATGAGTGAGGCCTTATTTACACCTTAATTTTAGTTCAGTGATACTGACTTCAGACTTCAGACCTTCAGAATGATGAGAGAATAAATTTCTGTTGTTGTAAGCCACCAGGTTGGTGGTAATTTTTTACAGCAGCCACAGTAAACCACTACACACCACTTGTTGGTAACCAGTCTTATTATTTTCTTGGTTAAATATTTTATTCTGATTCATGGGTATTTCTTATTTCATACTCAAAAGCTGTGTACAGTAAATAGTCTGCCCTTTATTTTGTTTTCTTTTATCTTGGAAGATCTTTTTCATCTTTCTAGAACAACATATTACTTAATTGTGTTGTTGCAATAATTTAGCCAACCACACTCCAATTTAAAATTTTTTGCATTTAGGGTTTTTCCATTAATTTGCAGTTGAAAGCAGTGATGTGGGGAATAACCTTGTCCATATATGTTTGTATACTACTATTTTATTTTTTTTTCATGGTATATTTCCAAAGTGAAATTGCTAAGTCAAAAGGTGAATATATTTATGTTTTGTTATATAAATTTTGTTTGTTGTTGTTCAGTTGCTAAGTCGTGTCTGACTCTTTGTGACCAAATGGACTGTAGCACACCAGAGGTCGATGTTTTTCTGGAATTCTTTTGCTTTCACTATGATCCAGTGGATGTTGGCAATTTGATCTCTGATTCCTCTGCCTTTTCTAAACCCCAGCTTGAACATGTGGAGGATCTTAATTCACAGAATGATGAAGCCTAGCTTGAAGGATTCTGAGCATAACCTTACTCGCATGAGAAAGGAGTGCAATTGTCTGGTAGCTTGAACATTCTTTAGTACTGCCCTTCTTGGGAATTGTGATGAAAACTGACCTTTTCCTGTCCTGTGGCCACTGCTGGGTTTTCCAAATTTGCTGACATACTGAGTGCAGCATATAATAGCATCATCTTTTTGGATTTTAAATAGCTCTGCTGGAATTCCATCACCTCTACTAGCTTTATTGACAGCAGTACTTCCTGACGCCCTCTTAACTTTATTCTCCAGAATGTCTGGCTGTTGGTGAATGACCACACCATTGTGGTTATCCAGGTCATTAAGATTTTTTTTTGTACAGTTCTATTCTTTCCATCCCTTCTTGGATCTCTTCTGCTTCTATTAGGTCTGTTAAGGCATTAATGTAAGGCACATTGAAAAAGAGGAAGTCAAGTTATTTGACATGGGAATGTAAAGGGAATGACGGTGTTATAACCAATGGAAATTTCAGTAATTTGTCTTCTGATTTCAGACTAGCTGAAAGGATGATAACTAAAAGGATATTGACTATAATAGATAAAGATATAATTTTTATTTCTAATTTCTCAGAAATATTATTCTCATTTTTTGTGATTCTACAAAGCTTATATGAACGAAGTTATGAATTAAAGATGACAGAAGTCACTTAAATATCTGTTCCAGTAATTTTTGGCATATAGGGCTGGCTGGAGGAAGAGGAAGAAAAAATGGGAATTGACATTTTACTGTCAAATGGAACCTACAAATTTACCTAGACCAAAATAGGAATAAAAATTTATGTGGGCCCTATTAACTGGTAAGAAAATAGATAAAGTTCATGGATTATTAGTTTATGTTGTCCATGTAGACAACTTCAGAATAGGAGAGGAAGTAGTGAGGACTTCTTCTTATTACTAACTTGGTTTTTTATTTTGCTTCAAAGGAATGTTACATTTCAAGATCATTATAGGAAATATTGCTTACCAATAATTATGAGTTTAACAGTCTTAGAATAGTGAATTCACTTTTGTTGAAACAGTGGACAGAACAGGCTTTTCAGTGTTTTTATTTTTCAAATTCATACTGGTTATCAGTTCAAAATATTTTCTTTTTTGTTCTCTTTTTATTCTTAGAATGATTGTTAATGAGAAAAAACATGGCACAGTTAATGATGTCACTTGAATCTTTTAGTTTTCCCTGTCCCTCAAGTATTGAAATATGACATTCCTTTCATGATATTCCTTCTGGCCATCATGTTCTCTTTCTTTTTAGCGTCAGAGTCCTTTCCAAAAAGAAATATGCTGCCTGGCATTCTGTATTACCCCTGATTTCCAGGTGGAACAGTGAGCCAGATGCGCTGACATCTAAAAACAAGGGGATTATATTTCTACAAACAAGACAGTAATTCAGATCTTCTTGCTTTAATTCTTCTCTGTTTTACCGTAATGAGATTTTTATCAAAGTCCAAGAGATGACTGATACACAGTAGTGACCAATGGCTTCATATTAATAGAGCTATTCATAATAAACTCATCAGTGAAGTATTGGAAAAAATTTAAAGAGTGATTTTTCACTGGTCTGTTTATATAATATTGAAACAACCATAGCACTGAAACACTCAGAAAGTACAAAACACTAATATTAAATGAAGATTGATAGCTTTGAAATACTGCAGCATCTTAAAGTATCTTGTGAATGACCAAAACCAGATAAAATTTTGGTATAACTTTAGTTTTTTTCCACAGAACTATATATTAAAAATACTGGTAATCCATGCAAGATGTATACAAAATCCTGAACTGACTAGATTGTTCAGTGAATAAATAATATTCCACACTGTTTTATTGTTACGGACAAATGAGCTTTATAATTCAATGAAACCCTTTTAAGAAGTTCTAGTCCATAGAATGATGTCCTCAAATTATTTGGTCCTATTAGTTTTATTAACAAAAACATTGCATCCTTCTTGGTGGTGGTGATGATTTAGTCACTAAATCGTGTCCAACTCTTGTGATCCCAGGGACTGTAGCCCAGCAGTCTCCTCTGCCCATGGGATTTCTCTGGCAAGAATACTAGAGTGGGTTGCCATTTCCTTCTCCAGGGGATCTTCCTGACCCTGGAATCGAACTTCGGTCTCTTGTATTGCAGGCAGATTCTTTCCTGATTGAGCTATGATGCTTAATTCCTCTGAATATCATCTTTAAAAGGCCCTACTTGATACTTGTCAGTATAAACCATAGGTCAAGTGCAACCCTCCCATCTTCAGTCTATGGGCTCTTCGTGAATTTCTGTTCCATGTCCAACACAATGACTGGCCCATGAGTTTTCCATTGGAGATTTAATGGTCCTTACTTCAACACTTTCCACAAAGTATCCCTTCCTTCTCTAGGTGTTGGGTAGAATGTCAGATTAATAATGGCATGTGGTGTTCTGTAGCATACCTGCCAAAATGCGATACTTTCCTTGGAAGAAAAGTCATGGGCTTCAGTCACGCATCTGAGTTGACAGACATCCAAGTGATTCCTATATAAAAAGAAAAGATTGGTGTTTTCTGGAATAGAATGTCCACTTTTAATAAATTCAAACAGATCCAAACATAAATATCTTCAGACCTGATGGATTTTATGTGCCTTGTCATTTTACAAATTGTATCGGCACCAAACCTCTGAACCTTATATAACCCAGTCCACTGCATTTGGGGGGAAACATCTTGAAGGTACACATGCTGAGTCACTTCAGTCGTATCTGACTCTTTGTGACCCTATAGACTGTAGCCCGCCAGGCTCCTCTGTCCATGGGATTCTCCAGGCAAGATTACTGGAGTGGGTTGCCATGTCCTCCTCCAGGGGATCTTTCTGACCCAGGGATTTTATGTCTCTTATGTCTCCTGCATTGGCAGGTGGATTCTTTACCACTGAAGGTATACTCCGAGTATGAAATGTGGGCTTTTTGGTAAAATCTTTTATAGGGATAAATATAAATTAGAAGATAACCTGTGAAAAACTTCTCTGAGTGGCTTAAATTTAAAAGATAATACACTAACTTGCCAGTATTGATGAAAACATCAGTGTCTGTCTTCATGATGTACCTAGCATTGGGGCAAAACTCAGTTATCCACCTAAATGCCATAATCATCTTCAAGATCAGGTTATTGTTGTCATTTAGTTGCCAAGTTGTGTCTGACTCTGCTACCCCATGAACTGTAGCCTGCCATTTCCTTCTCCAGGGGATCTTCCTGACCCAGGGATTGAACCCACATCTCCTGCTTGGCAGGTAGACTCTTTACCACTGAGCCACATGGGAAGCCCCAGGTTATTGTATGTGACTATAAAAACTCTTGTATTATATTGCCAGAACGGAGGTGTTTATCCTTTAAAGATAATGCTAACACTTCGTCTTCACTTTCAGCCTGTTGGCCAGTAAGAAAAATGTAAGAACCTTGTATCCCCACCAAGACTTCTTTTCACCCCAAATGACTCTAATGGCCTGTCTGACCTTCTCATCCGAGGGGTGCAAAATCACTAGGATGACAAGCAATGAGTTTTGATGAGAATAGTTTGAATGCTCTTGAAGTGTGAAGTGAAAGTCTTGTCTGTAAATGGACTCATAGAAGTACATCTGATTCACACACTGTCACGTGGTGGTGATGCAGACTGAGGTGCTACATCACCAGGAAACGGAAGAGCAACAGCAGCAGGAGGCTCCATTGGAGGGATCTCAGTGACATCCTGCCCGGAAGGGTGGAGCACTGGGGCCCTTTACAGCCACTCAGCAGCCCATGAGCCTCAGGTTCTGGCTGCTAGACACCGCACAACCCTAGGGGCTCCATTTAATCTCCTTGATTTATTCCTTCTGAGCAAAAGACCTTCAGTTTCACCAACAGGACATTCAGTAGTAAGAAGTAGTCAAAAATAACACTTGGAATTTCTTCTGAAAAACAGAGACTCTCAGATTGGCTTAAAATTCTGCCATATACTGCTTATAAGACACATGCCTGTAGAATTTCTGATGAAACCAAAGCAGTAGCTGAAGTTTTTGTTTTCCATACTCCATGCTATAATCAAAAGATTTGCCGTGAACTACTCTCAGCCGCCCGGGGAAAGGTTAAACTATTCCCATTTGAAGACTCCAAACCCAGATGTTCCTTATCTCTGGTGGGGCAGCTGATTGTCGCGGCGGCCTGAGCTTCTGGGTGCTTATTTTACCTACTTACTGATGTCTGTTTGCCAGCATAACATGTATGTTGGAAGCAGCAACTTCCCTTGTTATACCAGATTCATTGATGTATGTATTAATGCTACAGGAAAAGAGAGACAACATAGTATGTTTTTCTCCTTTGGGGCTTACTTTCCACCTCTTTGTGTATTCTCTCTTAATATTGTATGTGTGCTAATTGCCTATTTCACTTTTATGGTTACTGTTCTGAAATTCAACCACATAGTCTGCATTTATTATATGGTTAAGGATAACTTATTAACATGGTGAGTGGTGTTAACTGAATACATCTAATTTTTGGAAAATTTCAGCTTTCAGTGCAATCACAAAGTTAGATTAATTCATAGTTCGGGCTTCCCTGGTGGCTCAGAGGTTAAAACGTCTGCCTGCAATGCGGGAAACCTGGGTTCGATCCCTGGGTCGGGAAGATCCCCTGGAGAAGGAAATGGCAACCCACTCCAGTATTCTTGTCTGGAGAATCCCATGGATGGAGGAGCCTGGTGGGCTACAGTCCACGGGTCGCAGAGAGTCGGACACGACTGAACGACTTCACTTTCACTTTCCTTTAAAATAATTAAAATAATGCTTCCAGCCAAGTTGGAGTGACAGGGATTGGTATCCTTTTACTTGAAATAACTAGGCAAAAAACATGAAACAGCAGTTCTTGAGGCATTTGCCATCAGGCAACCCAAGACATTGATCCCTGAGAGACAGGAAACAGCCGAGACCTATGCTTGGTCTAGCCTGGGGAGTGTTTTTAGGCATGGAATAGTAGAGCAGTAGAACCCCAGAGAAGGCTAGAGAACGGCCTGAATTGAGGAGACGGTGCTCGGAGCCTGAGAAGCTGAGGCAGCTAGAGCTCACGGGGCAGAGTACCAGAGAGGAGAGGGTGGCAAGAGAATGTTACAGATCCGCAGAAGTCCCTTCCAGTAAATCAGCTGAGTACTGATCAGTACATGCCTGTGAGGAAACTAAACCACCCAGAAGGAATCCAGTACTCAGCTCACACACGTTAGGAATA
Source organism: Budorcas taxicolor (assembly GCF_023091745.1). Classification (NCBI taxonomy): domain Eukaryota; kingdom Metazoa; phylum Chordata; class Mammalia; order Artiodactyla; family Bovidae; genus Budorcas; species Budorcas taxicolor. The sequence continues at coordinate 75,742,482 of NC_068919.1, forward strand.
GGGCCTGATTCACCGAGTGTCAGCTAGAGCATCTCTAACATTCTAGCTTTCATTTTTAGATGTTCGATTTGGGTCTTTTTTCTGTGTTTTTAACTGAAATTGCACTCAAGTCTTTTCTCTAGCTTCACAGCATATAGAATACATTTATAATAACTTTTAATCCTAGTTTCCTGGTTTTATAAAAACTGTGTCCTTTCTGGGTTGGTTTTCATTGATACTTCTCCTCATTTGTCTCTTATTTTCTTGTCTTTTTTTCTTGAAACCTCTTGGCAAATTAGTGAATGCTTGTTAGGTATGTAACAGAAGACATTGTAAATTATGCTTTGTTGGGTGCTGGATATTTTTGTATTCCTCTACATGTTCTTGAAGCTTTTCCTAGAATGTATTTAAGTTACTTGGGAAGTATTTAATCCTTTAAGGTATTCCTGTTTGGACCATTTAGTATAATTCTGCTGTATTCCTGAGGCAGAACCTTTCTGAATACTTTACCTGATGCCCTGTGAATTATGAGGTTTTCCATTTAGCTCACCATCTGTTTACAGATGTTAAGTTGAGGATCAGGTTGTTCCTTCAGGGTTTGTTTTTAAGCTCTGCTGGCATCATCATCGATTAATCTTTATTCTGGGACTAATTCAGCCCTGCTGAGGCCTCTGCTTATTGTCCAGAGTATGCAAGGTTGCTCTCCTCTGGTTAGGTACAACTCACATGTCCCTAGCTCTGAATGAACTGGTCATTTTTCTTAGCTCCCCAGCAGATTCCCTACCCCCCTCACCTTTGCCTTATGGAGTTTTACCCTGTGTGGGTGCATGCTAAGTCACTTCAGTCGTGTCTGACTTTTTGCGACCCTATAGATCATAGCCCACCAGGAGTTTTAATCCTAAGTATGTGCAAATTAGCATGAAGCCAAAGACTCAAGAGAAGATGTCTGAGACTATTTTCTTCATTACTCCCTCCTCTCTGGTATAGTATTCCAGTAATAATTGCCATATATCCCTTCGCTCATCTGATGTTTGTCTTTTCATGTTGGTGACCCTGCTGTGCTCTACTTTGGATCTCCCTGCCTGCAGTAGTGTCTGTAACATGTCTCTTAGCAGAAAGTCAAGGTGTATGTAGGCTTATCTAGCTTGTTTTCATCTCTTAGAGAATACAGATCTACACTAATTGTTGTCCAGTGTCTGGAAACTGTCCTGTCATCTATTTTGCCTAGTTTTGCAGTTGTTTACTGACTAAAGAGAAATCTGGTACCAGTTACTTCATGATGAAGTATAAATCCCATAATACTGAATTATTGTGGGAGGTTGGTGAAGTTTTGTGAAGGAATCATGATGAGCCTTGACTGATTTTGTAGTTAACGGCCATTTAAGAATTGTCAGTTTATGGGCCCTGGGGGTAGTTGACTTGGGAGTGGTTTGTCCTTTTCAATGAGAATTTTCAGAAAAGATAATGGAAATTGTAAAGTTTTAGTCGCTCAGTTGTATCTGAGTCTTTGGACTCCATGGAATGTACCCTGGCAGGCCCATCTGTCCATGGGATTTCCCAGGCAAGAATACTGGAGTGGGTTGCCGTTTTCTTCTCCAGGGCATGTTCCTGACCCAGGGATCGAACCCGGGTTTCCTGCATTGCTGACAGATTTTTTTACCTTAAGACAATATACAAATGTGCTTGCTTTTGGTTTAGAATTATTTATTAAATGTTTTTATAGGCTCTTGTGTCTCAGAATAAATTTTTGACTCTTGGAATTTAGAATGGACATAGTTGGATTACTTTTGGGGAGATGGAACTGGTAATGATTTTTCTGTATTATTTCTAATCATCAGAAATTGGTTTCAATAGGCTTTGCTGTCATTGGAGAAAGACTACATCTGACAATTTGAAAATAATCTCATGTTGTAACGACAGTAAATTAACTGGCAGAAAGACATGTTTCCATGGAGTGTTTTGTGTCTTTATGTTATTCTTGGTTTTTTCTACTTGGTGAGCTGCACATATGTACACACTCAGTGAACAGCATATGATGTGTGAATCTTCATTAAGACCATTTCACTTGCCGGTCAATCATAGTGCTGTGTGTCAAACATGTTACTAGATAATGGGGACTAGGTGACGAAAGAAGTAGGAGATAGTGTTGCTAACCAGAAGACTATATGGGATGGCACATATCAAAGGAAACAAAATATTCTTGCAGAGATGAATGGAGTACAGAATGATTTTATCTGCTCTCAGGCAGGAATGAGGAGCTGCATTTTGAGAAAGCTGATGAATATGCATTGATTAACAAAGAGGATAAGGGAGGAAAAATCCTTCTTTTAAAAAGAAGGAATGCTGTGTTGCCTGGTGACAGCTGAGAATGACAGAATTGTTCTGTGGAAAACAAGCAAATTAAATTGACTTGAATCAAAGTTTGTGTGGAATATAGTCAGAAATGAGATTGTAGAGCTAACTGAGGTATAGGGATGTAGATGATTTCAAACTTTGATCTGGAAAGAGATGTTTCTGATTGACCTTGTGTTAAGATGTAGACAAAATTAAGAATTTTGTGTTCACAAAGTAGTTTTATAGGTGCAGATTTATTTTAAGATGAACTATGAAGCAAATTAAGACACTGAGTGTTACTATGTTTGAATATAATTTGCAAAATGAAAGGCTGTTTCTTAGTGGGATTTGAAAGGCATTGTTGGTATTGTTCAGTCGCTCAGTCATGTCCAACTGCGACCCCATGGACTGCAGCACACCAGGTTTCCCTGTCCTTTACCTTCTCCTGGAGTTTGCTCAGACTCCTGTCCATTGAGTTGGTGATGCCATCTGAACCATTTCGTGCTCTGCTGTCCCTTTCTCCTCCTGCCTTCAATCTTTGCCAGCCTCAGGGTCTTTTCCAGTGAGTTGGCTCTTTGCATCAGGTGGCCAGGGTATTGGAGCTTCAGCTTCAGCATCAGTCCTTCCAATGAGTCTTCAGGGTTGATTTCCTTTAGGATTGACCAGTTTGATCTCCTTGCAGTCCAAAGGACTCTCAAGAGTCTTCTTCAACATCACAGTTCAAAAGCATCAATTCTTTGGTGCTCAGCCTTCTTTATGGTCCAACTCTTACACCCATATGTGACTACTGGAAAAACCATAGCTTTGACTATACGGACTTTGGTCAGGAAAGTAATCACTCTGCTTTTTAATACGCTGTCTAGGTTTGTCATACTTTTTTTTCTAAGGAGCAAGCATCTTTTAATTTCACAGCTGCAGTCACCGTCCACAGTGATTTTGGAAGCCAAGAAAATAAAGTCTGTCTCTGCTTCTATTGTTTCCCCATTGATTTGCCATGAACTGATGGAACCAGATGCCATGAGCTTAGTTTTTTGAATGTTGAGTTTTAAGCCAGCGTTTTCACTCTTCTCTTTCACCTTCATCAAGAGACTCTTTAGTTCCTTGTCACTTTCTGCCATAAGGGTGGTGTCATCTGCGTATCTGAGGCATATTGAAAGGTGTGGCCTGAAGAATAAGTGAATATGCAAAATTTTTACATGTTATGAGTAGCTACATAAGGGGAAAAAAGGGGACTTTAGAAAAGTATATAAAAGGGAACTTTAGAAAAGTATATAAAAGCTACATAAGGGAAAAAAAGGGGAGTTTAGAAAGCACATAATGGTAACTGAAGTTTGACTGAGGTTCATATTATATATGTATATTTTTTGTTCCAGGTTGCTGCTTTTTCTAAGAGAGCACCAATGACCCTGATGGTGTTTCCAGTTTTGATAAAGAGTTCTATTGCAGTTATTGATTAACTGAACAAATTCAGGTTAGTAGATTTTGTGGACAGTACTTCTCTTTTCCAATTATATGTTAATATTTTTAGAAATGGATAATTTTATATTTTGTTACATATGTATACACCAGTGAAGTAGAAAGGCCAAGTCAGTTTAAACTCTTACTGAATTATGTACCTACCACACTACCTATTATGTACAATTTGCAGTGCATAAAATGAAAAATGTTTTATTTCCTATTTAATAGTTTTTTACTTTAAGGTGCTGGGTAAGTTGTGGGTGAATATTGTATACTGTACCTTTTCATCATGTGGCATCTTTAGTGCTGAAAATAAACTACTCATCTTGAAATAGTTTGAAACTTTTAGTAGCTTATTTTGAAAGATTTCATTTTCATTCATATTTCAGTTATACATTCACATTTTTATTTTTTAATTTTTTGTTAAGTCTGTTAATTTTGACAAATATATGTTCATTACCATAATCTTCTAAATTCACTCTTGTTGCCTTTTTGTAGTCAACCCCTCTCTCCATCTCAATCTCTAGCAACCACAGATCTGTTTTTTTGTCCCTGTAGTTTACTTTTTCCAGTATACCATTTAAGTGAAATCATTTAATGTGTAGCTTTTAAAATCTAGCTTCTTTCATTTAGCACAATGCATTTGGATTTATCCATGTTGTGTGTACCAGTAGTTCATTCTTTTTTGTCACTGAGTAGTGTCCTATTGTATGGATATACTGCAGTTAGTTCCCTGGTGGCTCTGACAGTAAAGAATCCTCCTGCGGGGTAGGAGACCTGGATTTAGACCCTGAGTCTGGAAGGTCCCCTGGAGAGCGGAATGGGTTTCTACTCCAGTATTCTTGCCTGGAGAATTCCGTGGACATAGGAGCCTGGGGTCCATGGGGTGGCAAAGAGTCAGACATGATGAGCGACTAATACTATCTATCTATCTATCTATCTATCTATCTATCTATCTATCTATATACATATACAGTTAGTTTATCCATTCACCATATGATGGACATGTGGGGAGTTTCTAGTTTTTGGTGATTATTGCAGTTGCGCTTTCTTCTTTTTTAATCCTGTGATAAAATGCACATAAAATTTACCTTAACCATTTTAAAATCTACAGCTCAGTGGTGTTAAGTATATTCACATTGTTATGTAGCCGTCACCACCATCCATCCTCATAACTTTTCATCTTGTAAAACTGAAGCTCTATACCCATTAAACAATAACTCTCTATTCTCTGCTCCCCCAGTCCCTGGCAACCAGCACGATGCTTTCATCTTTATGATTTTGGCCACTCTAAGTACTTTATATGAGGGGAATTATACAGTAAGTTTCTTTCTATGACTGACTCATTTCACTTAGTGTAATGTGCTCAAGGTGCATCCATTTGTAGCATATTGCAGATTTTTCATCCCTTTTTAAGTTTTAATAGTATTTCATTGTGTGTATATATCACATTTTGCTTATCTACTCATCAGTTGATGAATATAGTTGAGTTGCTTCCATGTTTTAGCTACTGTGAATAGTGTGGCTATGAACATAGGTGTACAGTGATCTCTTCAAGGCCCTGCTTTTATTTCTTTTTGTGTATATACTCAGAAGCAAAATTGCTAGATCATAAGATAATTCTATTTTTACCTTTTTGAGAAACCACCCTACTGTTTTCCACAGGAGCTACACCATTTTATATTCCCGCCAGTAGTACACAAGGCTTCCAGTTTCTTCACATCCTTGCCAGTGCTTATTATTTTCTTTCTTTCTTTTTTTTTTTTTTTAAGTAACCATCTTAATGGTTATGAGGTGGTATTGTACTTAAGTTTTCATTTGCGTTGCCGTAATGATTGCTGACATTGAGCATCTTTTCATGTCATTTCATGTTGGTAATTTATATATTTTTGGAGAAATGTCGTTTCAAGTCCTTTTCTCAATTTTGAGTCATGCTGGTTTGTTGTTGAGTTCTAGGGTTCAGTTCAGTTCAGTCGCTCAGTTGTGTCCAACTCTTTGCAACCCCATGAATCACAGCACGCCAGGCCTCCCTGTCCATCACCAACTCCCAGAGTTTACCCAGACTCACGTGCATCGAGTCAGTGATACCATCCAGCCATCTCATCCTCGGTCGTCCCCTTCTTCTCCTGCCCCCAATCCCTCCCAGCATCAAAGTCTTTTCCAATGAGTCAACTCTTCGCATGAGGTGGCCAAAGTACTAGAGTTTCAGCTTTAGTATCATTCCTTCCAAAGAAATCCCAGGGCTGATCTCCTTCAGAATGGACTGGTTGGATCTCCTTGCAGTCCAAGGGACTCTCAAGAGTCTTCTCCAACAACACAGTTCAAAAGCATCAATTCTTCGAAGCTCAGCTTTCATCACAGTCCGTCTCTCACATCCGTACATGACCACAGGAAAAACCATAGCCTTGACTAGATGGACCTTAGTTGGCAAAGTAATGTCTCTGCTTTTGAATATGCTATCTAGGTTGCTCATAACTTTTCTTCCAAGGAATAAGCATCTTTTAATTTCATGGCTGCAATCACCATCTGCAGTGATTTTGGAGCCCCCCAAAATAAAGTCTGCCACTGTTTCCACTGTTTCCCCATCTATTTCCCATGAAGTGATGGGACCGGGTGCCATGATCTTAATTTTCTAAATGTTGAGCTTTAAGCCAACTTTTTCACTCTCCTCTTTCACTTTCATCAAGAAGCTTTTTAGTTCCTCTTCACTTTCTGCCATAAGGGTGATGTCATCTGCATATCTGAGATTATTGATATTTCTCCCGGCAATCTTGATTCCACCTTGTGTTTCTTCCAGTCCAGTGTTTCTCATGATGTACTCTGTTAAATAAGCAGGGTGACAATATACGGCCTTGACATGCTCCTTTTCCTATTTGGAACCAGTCTGTTGTTCCATGTCCAGTTCTAACTGTTGCTTTCTGACCTGACTATAGGTTTCTCAAGAGGCAGGTCAGGTGGTCTGGTATTCCCATCTCTTTCAGAATTTTCCACAGTTTATTGTGATCCACACAGTCAAAGGCTTTGGCATAGTCAATCAAGCAGAAATAGATGTTTTTCTGAAACTCTCTTGCTTTTTCCATGATCCAGCAGATGTTGGCAATTTGATCTCTGGTTCCTCTGCCTTTTCTAAAACCAGCTTGAACATCTGGAAGTTCACAGTTCACGTATTGCTGAAGCCTGGCTTGGAGAATTTTGAGCATTAATTGTGCGGTAGTTTGAGCATTCTTTGGCATTGCCTTTCTTTGGGATTGGAATGAAAACTGACCTTTTCCAGTCCTGTGGCCACTGCTGAGTTTTCCAAATTTGCTGGCATATTGAGTGCACCATTTTCACAGTATCATCTTTCAGGATTTGAAATAGCTCAACTGGAATTCCATCGCCTCTGCTAGCTTTGTTCGTAGTGATGCTTTCTAAGGCCCACTTGACTTCACATTCCAGGATGTCTGGCTCTAGGTGAGTGATCACACCATCGTGATTATCTGGGTCGTGAAGATCTTTTTTGTACCGTTCTTCTGTGTATTCTTGCCATCTCTTCTTAATATCTTCTGCTTCTGTTAGGTCCATACCATTTCTGTCCTTTATCGAGCCCATCTTTGCATGAAATGTTCCCTTGGTATCTCTAATTTTCTTGAAGAGATCTCTAGTCTTTCCCGTTCTGTTGTTTTCCTCTATTTCTTTGCATTGATCGCTGAAGAAGGCTTTCTTATCTCTCCTTGCTATTCTTTGGAAGTCTGCATCAATTTCTTATCAGATATAGGATTTGCAAGTATTTTATCCTATTCTGTGGGTTTCCTTTTTATTCTATGCATAGTATCTTGTGCACAAAATTTTTAATTTTCATGAAGTCAAGTTTGTTTTTTAATTTCTTTTTTACATGTGCCTTTGGTGTCCGCCTGTCCAAGAAATCATTGTGAAATTCAATGTCCTGATGCTTTAGTGCTTTGTTTCTTCTAAGAGTTTTATTATTTAAGTCTTACATTTAGGTTCTTGATCCATTTTCAGTTAATTTTTGTAAATGTCATTAGGTGTGTGGACCAGTTTCCTCAGCACTCATTTGTTCAAAAGACTTACTTTTTCCCCACTGAATGGTCTTAACACCCTTATCAAAAATCATTTGAGCATATATGTGCGAGTTTATTTCTAAGCTGTTTTTCACTAGTCTGTGTGTCTGTCTTTATGACAGTGCTGCACTGTTTTGATTACTATAGCATTCCAGTGAAAATTTGAAATCAGGAAGGGTGAATCCTCTAGTTTTTCTGTTCTTTTCCAAGATTTTCTTGGCTAGTTGAGGTCTCTTGAGAGTCTGTGAGAATTTTAGGATACTTTTTTCTCTCTTTGTGCAAAATTCTTTGGGATTTTGATAAGCATTGCATAGGCTTTGTAGATTGCTTTGGGTAGTATTGACATTTTAGCAATATTAAGTCTTTTAGAATATTAGCGTGATATTTGTTTCCATTTATTTATGTCTTCTTTAATTTCTTTCAGCAATGTTTTATTGTTTTCATTGTACAAGCCTTTCACTTCCTTGGTTAAGTTATTTCCTAAGTATTTTGTTCTTTTTTATGCTATTGTCAATTAAGTTATTTTTCTAATTTTCTTTTCAGTTTGCTCATTGTTTGCGTATAGAAATGCAACTGACTTTAGTCTTTGTATTTTTTTGCTGAATTCATTTATTACTTCTAACAGTTGTTTTGGTGGAGTCTGTAGGGTTTTCTACATAGAAGACCGCATTATCTGCAAGCAGAGATTATTTTATTTTATCTTTTTCAGTTTGAATGCCTTGTATTCTTTTTCGTAATTGCTCTCACTTCAGCTTTCAGTGCTGTAGCCAATAGAAGTGATGAAAGCGAGCATTCTTACCTTGTTCCTGATCTTACAGGAAAAGCTTTTAGTCTTTCACCATTGTGTATGTTGTTTGCTGTGAGCTTTTCATATATGGCTTTATTATGTTGAGGTAGTTTCCTTCTATTCCTGTTTATTTGAGTGTTTTTTATCATGAAAGGATGTTGAATTTTGTAAAACACTTTTTATGTGTTAGCTGAGATGATCATGTGAGTTTTTCCTTCATTTTGTTGATGTGGCGTATTACATAAATTTTTGTATGTTATGCTCTCCTTAGTTTTAGGAATAAATTCCACTTGTCATGGTATATAATATATTTACTGTGGAGTCATACAGTTTAAAATAAAAATGTGATTATATATTCTTTATTAAAATAATGTTACTTGTTTTTAAAGAGATCACAATGATTTAACTGTTGCCTTTTTGGATTGGGGTTGCATTTCTTTTTTAAAATGTCATTAAAAATTAACTAGAAAAAAATTAACAGATCTTATGGGTATGGGAAGAGACTTGCAATTTATGATCTTTTTTTAAATGATCATTTGAGTATAGAAAGAGGGGTGATGAAAATTATAAGATGGGGGTATATTGGAACTTATGTGTTATCCTTATTATGGAAAAATTAGGTAGCTTTCCTCAGTATAGTGGCAGATCAGAAATGTACAACTTTTTATGTAGTTAACCCTCATATAGGGAGCTCTAGGAGTTACCTGTTTAGAAAAGTCAAGTATTTATAAGAATTCTTTTGTCTTAAAAATGTATGTAAAAAGGACAAAGGTTGGGCGTGAAAAGTCAATTTAAACTTTCTTGAATGAATATTTGGGATGAAAATGATGGAAACTGTCATTCTGCCTTGGGGAAATTAAATTAGTAATATGAAAGATTAGCTTATTTAGTGGTATCGAAAAGCTATTTAAATATTTACAAGGAATATCTAGTTCATTATGTGCTTTAGAAATAAAAATATTTTGAGCAAAATGTCATGCTTAGATTCAGAAAATGTTGGTTTCAATTTCACCTCCAAAGCCTGAACACTAAAAAGAGTCAGTGCAACTTTGACCTGTTCTCATGTTTCTGTGTGTCTTTAGATAAATTATATAGCTTTCATAGTCTCTGTTAGATAAGTGGTATGCTATATTATGTTCTCAGGGAACGTTTCAGAAATAGATAAAACATTTTAGGCAGAGACAGAGCATTTTAAAGATGTTCCTGAGAGAATGTTTGTTCATTGGGCAGATTCAGCACAGAGTCAAAGATGATACTATGCTCAGAAGTTCTTCAGAATTTGAGCTCTTTTGTGAGTGTCTTATTAATTCTATTAGTTATCTGGCATAACTTTATAATAAACATGAAAAACATTTGTTGTTGTTCAGTTGCTCAGTCGTGTCTGACTCTTTGCGACCACATGGACTACAGCACGCCAGGCCTCCCAGTCCATCACCATCTCCCAGATCTTGCTCAAACTCATGTCCATTGAGTCGGTGATGCCATCCGACCATCTTGTCCTCTGTTGTCCCCTTCCCCTCCTGCCTTCTATCTTTCCCAGCATCAGGGTCTTTTCCAGTGTTTCTAAAACATTACTGAAAGCCAAATATTAGAAAAAGAGGTGAATTACTAGTTTGTGAAGTGAAGTCGCTCAGTCGTGTCTGACTCTTTGCGACCCCATGGACTGTAGCCTACTGGGCTCCTCCGTCTATGGGATTTTCCAGGCAAGAATACTGGAGTGGATTGCCATTTCCTTCTCCAGAGGAACTTCCCGACCCAGGGCTAGAACCTAGGTCTCCCTCATTGTAGGCAGACGCTGAGTTTGTAGGAATACTGATTCCATTTGCTGAAGAGCATGTCATGAAATTTTAAGGTAAATATTATATAGTTCCTGAAGTCTATTAGAATTTCATGTACCTACATTCCCAAGTAGACGATTGAACTTCTTCATGGTGAGGGTCATTTTAGATTTTGGTGTTTTCTAAAAGAATTATTTCTACCGCAAGTATTACTACTTGCTGAATGAATGACTTAGTCCCACCCATTAGTGGACTTCTTTGAGTTCATTAGAGCCCCATTGCATCTGTGGATTCTTCAAGCTTGTCAGGGCAAGAAGGAGAAAGTTAATTTTCTGAAATCATGAGAAAATAGAATCAATCAGAACTGTGAAAACTGTACTTGTAGAACTGTTAAGTGACATGGACCTTAAGGAACATTTAGTCTAATACTTTTTTTTTTTTTTTGTAAATAGGAAAGTGGAGACCTGGAGAGGTGAGGTGATATGATTTAGTCACACAGCTATCTGGAGACATGTTATGTAGTGCTCATTTTGCTCACCATATTGCCTCTCTTCCTCCAGGGATCATTGCTTGATCTTAGAGTTGAAATAAAGTTAAATTGCTCAATTTAAAATTGTTTATTTGCAAAACTCAGTTTTAATTTCTCTTTCAACTGATTTTAAGTTAAAAAAGGTTACTGTTGAAAGGGTATGAGATAGGATCTTCATTTTTAAACAGACCGCAAAAATATGCTGATATTAAATATGTGGCTAGAAAAATCTAGCAAATTATGTTTTATTTTTCAACAACCTTAAAATTTTTATGTGGATTAATTTAAAATGTATAATATTAAATGAGACCCAAAGTTTTACAAAGTTTAGATAAATTTGGACCTTGGATTTCTGGGTTAAAAATCTAAGTACTCTAAAATGTGGATTATATTCTGCTCTTGAGGATTTCATTTAATAATCGTATTTACAGGTAAAATTGGTGAAGTTCAGAACTAGTAAACAGTTTTCTATTTTTTTCTTTTAATTTTGGCTGCACTGCACAGCAGGAGGATGTTCAGTGTCCTGACCAGGGACTGAATCTGTGCCCCCTGCCGTGGAAGTGCAGAGCATTAACCACTGAACCTCCAGGCAAGTCCCTGTTTCTCTTTTTTTTTTTCTCGAGCACTACTGAACCTAGAAAATTAGCAAACAAAACAAAACAAAAACCCTCATTCAGTATACTCTTTTGAAAATGTAATAGTTTAAAATAAAAGTAAGAATCAAACATATAATTATTTACTTTTGTGTATTTGATATACAGGCTTGTTGAGAGAGACTGTTTAAGACACACGAAGTGGTTTTAGGTTATACAGGTAGTATACCTTTTTGTCTAAACGTTTTCTTCCTGGAACATTTTCTACTCATTGCTTTATACTAACTTCATCCTGATTTCCTAAAGTCTCTAGCCCTTTAGGACAAGGGAGATACCTATTGAGAGGTGATTCTCTATGATCTCTTATGCTTTAGCGCATCTTCTGAGCCAGAGACATTGGCAGCTTTTGTTGAGGGCCCTCTTTTGAAAGAAATTTGCATCACAGACAGCCTGAGAAGATAGAAATAGTATTTCCATAACAACAGAGGGCAGATTTCCTTACTGTCCAGGATAATCAAGATAATCTCTCTTGGGAAAAGGTGGGATATTTTTGCTTGCAACTCCTTTAAAATATTGACGGTTCCTAGGTTTCAGCTTTCTTCTCCTGTAATGTAACCCGCTGTGTGTGCAGCATCACCTGGCTTTCCTTGTATTGCCCTTTAGGAATTGGAGCTTGGGGAACCAGTGCAAAAGATGATACACTGGCTACAGCTGTTGTTTTGAGTAGTAAACTTCTCTTTGTTTCTGACCCAGGGGTATCATATTTTCTGCCAGGATTATCTGATACTGGCTCACCAAATATTACTAACACAACCTATTGATAAAACAAAGTTGAGTTTATTGCTTACTGTGGTAAAGGAGAATACCACCTTGACAGATATTTGATAATACCTTAAAAGGGCAAAGTCAAGGGGAAAATTTTAGAATTTGAAGTTTGATTTTATTTGAGTCTTGCAGTGGTGATGCTGGAGCTTGATTAATATTGAATAAGTATCACGAATATCAATACAACAATTTAGAATTGATCAAAACAGCAATGCAAGTATTTAAAAAACTGTTGATGCTTTCTGTTGGAGTCTTGATGAGTCTTTTGTGAAATTTCTGTAATGAACAATCAAGGTATGTTCCCCGTAAGAATATCCTGGAATAGTAGAGTATGCTAATGAAGACTTTGGACTAGTAAAGCCAGGCTTGTGTACACAGAAAGGGGTGTGTGTATGTATGTGTGTAGGTGTTTTAGTTTCCTAGGGATGCTATAACAAATTGCTGTATAATTAGTGACTAATTAGTCACTTAAAAGAATAGCCTCTAGGGGAATAATTTTTTCCTCTTTTCGAGCTTCTGGTATTTTTAAGCAATCTTTGGTGTTTCTTGGCTTGTGGCAGCATACCTTTAATCTCTACCTCCATCTTCACATGGTGGTCTTCCCTCTGTGTGTGCGTGACTCTTTGTTACTCTATGGACTGTAGCCTGCCAGGCTCCTCTGTCCATGGGATCCTCCAGGCAAGAATACTGGAATAGGTTGCCTCTAGGGGATCTTCCCTCTGTATCTCTGTCCAAATTGCCTTTTTTTTATAAGGATACTAGTCGTTGGATTAGAGCCCACCCTAATCCAGTATGACCTTACCGTTACCTTGATTACATGTGCAGAGATCCTGTTTCCAAGTGAGGTCAAGTTCACATGTTCCAAGTGGAAATTTGAGGGGTGGGTAGTATTAAATGCATTGCAGAGTATATGGTTTCAGTTCTGTGTTCAGTCTGTGTGTGGCTAGATGCTTTTGGTTCTCAGTAGCCAGGAAACTCTCACAGTCTCATTGCTTTGCATGCATGTAGGTTAAAAATCTCAGGCTCATCAGAGTTGTTAACAACAGCATGGTATATTGTGGAAGGAATACCAGTATGGAAATCAAGATGCTTTGGTTCTAGTTTCTGTCCAGTTAGTCAGTCAGTTTGGTTGCCTACTTGTGTCCGACTCTTTGTGACCCCATAGACCGCAGCACGCCAGGCCTCACCGTCCATCACCAGCTCCCGGAGCTTACTCAAACTCATGTCCATTGAGTCTGTGACGCCATCCAACCATCTCATCCTCTGTCGTCCCCTTCTCCTCCCGCCTTCAATCTTTGCCAGCATCAGGGTCTTTTCAAATGAGTCAGTTCTTCGCATCAGGTGATGGTGGAGAGTTCTGACACAATGTGGTCCACTGGAGAAGGGAATGGCAAACCGCTTCAGCATTCTTGCCTTGAGAACCCCATGAACAGTATGAAAAGGCAAAAAGATACTTTCTGTCCTGCTGTTAATTATAATAGCTTGGAAAAGTTACGGTTTTCTCCAGCTGTTAGTTTCTCAATGGGTAAAAGGGGAGGTTTGAAAGAAGAGAATAGGAATGTATCTCTGAGGGCCTCTCTAGCTCTCAGGTTCTAAAGTTCTGTAATTGTTGAGTGTCTGCTGTATACTGTATTGGTATTAGTTTTGTTGGAGTGACAAAATTAAAAAAAGAAATAGAGAATGCTTTAAGTGCTAATCTGATGTATTCTGACGTGAATATAGCCTTATTTATGTTTTGTTTGCTTGAGTTAAAATCATTAATGAAGATATTGGGTAAACATGGAATTAGCCCATTCTAGTCCATTCCATTCTCTCTGACTTACTATATTTTATTTTTCAGTATGAATGTTGTATTTAGACTAGAGACATTCTTCAGGTCAGTTGATTCATTTAAAGTTAGAAAAATGTTTTGTTGCTCTACTCTCTCAGCTGACTTCAGAAAATGAAATAACCTTTTCTGAAGCAAGCATGATGTAGACTATGGAAGTATTTGATTCCTTTTGTGATTCACAGTCTTCACTTTCTCTGTAGTATTTATTTTTTTGATTTTTGGATGCTTGAAAATCTAGAAAATATCTTTACCCTCCTCCCCAGCTACTCCTGCAATTCCGCAGGAAAAAAAGCAAGGAAGGAAGACCATGTTGAACACATTTTCCTTTTTTAAAATTTTCTTTATTTTTTATTGAAGTATAATTGACTTACAGTGTACTAGTGGAAAGTGATGAGTTGTTTTTTCAGCTTCTTTGACCAGTATAGGCCTATTCACATGATCTGTTTCTCCTTGAGTTTGCATTGGCAGATTGTGTCTTTCAAGGAATTGGTCCATTTCTTCTAAGTTAGCAAATTTGTGGGCATAGAATTATTCAAATCTTTCTTTATTATCCTTTTAATATCTGTAGGATTGCTAGTGATGGCCTGTCTTTCATGTCTGATATTCGTAATTGACTTCTTCACTCCTTTTCTCCTTAGGAAGCTTGGCTAGCAGTTTATTCATTTTATTGATCTTCTCAAAGAACCAGCTTTTAGTTTTGTTGATTTTCTTGTTTACTGTTTTTAATTTCACTGATTTCTGCTCTGATTTTTATTATTTATTTTCTGCTGCTTATTTTGAATTTAATTTTTTCTTTTCCTTGTTTCCTAAGGCAGAAACTTGAGTGGTCAGCTTTACTTTTTAAATTTAAATATATGCATCCAGTGTTAAGTTTCTTTCTGAGAGAGAAAATGTAGTACGGTATTTGCTGTATCCCACAGATTTTTATGCTTTATTTTCATTTTTATTTAGTTAAAATTTTTTTAAAAAATCCTCAACACGTTGATTCATGTATCATTTGTATATGTTGTTAATATCTACATACTTGGGGATTTTCTGGCTGTCTACTGTTACTAATTTCTAGCTTAATTTCATTGTGGTCTGAGACCATATTTCATTTGATATCTGTTCTTTTAAACTTGTTAAGGTGTATTTCCTAGCCCAGAATATAGTCTGCTTGGTGAATGTTCCCTCTGAGCTTGAGAAGAATGTATATTCTGCTATTGTTGAATGAAGTAGTCTATAGATGTCAATTGTGTGCTGTGTTCACTTATGTCTAACTCTTTGCAAGACCATGGACTATAGCCCACCAGGCTCCTCTGTCTATGGAATTTTCCAGGCAAGAATACTGGAGCAGGTTGCAGTTTACTGCTCCAGGGGTTCTTCCCAACCCAGGCATTGAACCCACGTCTCCGTGTCTCCTACAGTGGCGGGGGCATTCTTTACCACTGTGCCACCTGGGAAGCCTCTATGGATGTCCATTAGGTCCAGTTAATTGATGGTGCTGTTCAGCTCTGTGATATTCTTACTGATTTTCAGCCTGTTGGTTCATTTACTGATAGTGGGGTATTGAAATCTTCAGATATAATAGTGAATTTATGTATTTCTTTTTGCAGTTCTACTAGTTTTTATCTCAAGTATTTAGTTCTGTTGTTAGCTGCATGTATATAAGGATAGTTATATCTTCTTGGAGAATCAATGCTCTATCATTATATACTGTCTCTCCTTATTCTGGAAATCTTCCTTGCTTTGAAGTCAGCTCTTTCTGTTTTCTTTTGGTTAGTGTTAGCATAGTGTATCTTACTTTATCCCTTTTCCTTTAGTAAATCTATGCCTTTATAAGTGGGTTTTTGCAGACAACATATAGTTGGGTCTTGTCACTCTGAATTGGTGTATGTAGATCACTGACATTTAAAGTAATTATTGATATACTTATTAGTATTTACTGTATTTTAAATGTTTTCCAGAATCCCATGGATTGAGGAGCCTGGTGGGCTGCAGTCCACGGGGTCACAAAGAGTCAGACACGACTGAGTGACTTGACTTGACTTGACTTTATTACTTGCTCTAGTTCTTAGTTTCTTTTTTTTTTTTTTTTTCCTTTTTAATTTTTTTTTTTTTTGGCCTTCCACTCTGTTTCTGCTGTCTCTCATTTTAATTGACCATTTTATATGGTTCCATTTTCTATCCTCTTATAGCATATCATTATGTATCTTAAAAGAAACTTTTTTGAATGGTTGCCTCAAAGTTAACATTTATACATTTCTAGGTAATTCAAGTTCATTTTCAAATAATACTACACTACTTCATGGATACACAAGTACCTTAGAGTGTTCTCAGTTCCTTTCTCCTATCCTTTATCACATTTCTGTCATTCATTCAAGTTTCCTATAAGCTATGATCACAAAATATATGGTTTTGAACACATTATTTGTTAGATTAAGAATAAGAAAAATAAGAGTTTTAGTTTTGCCTTCATATATTGCTTTTCTTATGCTCATTTCTTTATATAATCCATGTTTCTTACCAGTATATAATTTTCTTTCTATCTGAAGAACTTGTTTTTGCATTTCTTGCAAGGCAGATCAGTAGGTTTTCAGTTTTCTCAATTTTTGTCTGAGAAGGTTTCCCCCCTCCCCCCACTTTTGAAGGATAATTTTGTTGGGTACAGAATTCTAGGTTGGTGTTTATTTCACTCATTTTGTTTGCATGGTTTCTGAAGAGAAAGTTCAATGTAATTCTTATTTTACTTCTTTGTAGATAAGGTTTTTTGGTTTTTTTTTCTCTCTTTGTTTCTGTCTCTTCTTTTTTCTGTTGATTTACACATCTGTTTCTCTGCAGTTTTAATATGATATGCCTAGGTGTTAAGTATTTTAGTATTTGTCCTGTTTGGTGTACACTGAGCTTCCTGGATCTGGTTTGGTGTTTATTACTAAAGACATTTTTGTTTTCTATTACATTGTTGTTGATTTGTAACATTTCCTATTGATCTTTTCTTAGAGTTTCCATGTTCTGCTTTTATTACCTGTTTGTTCTTACATGTTGTTCAGTTTTTCCATTAGAGCCCTTTGCATATTTACCATAGCCTTTTTTTAACCCATTGCTAATTCTAAAATTAGAGTCTGGTTTTGAGGCATGCTTTGTTTCTTCAGATTGTGTTTTTTTTTTGCCTTTACAATGCTTTGTAATTTGTTATTGCTATCCAAACATGGCATATTAGATAAAAAAGGGGAGGTAAATAGATCTTTCAGTTCAGTTCAGTCCCTCAGTCATGTCCGGCTCTTTGCGACCCCGTGAATCACAGCATGCCAGGCCTCTCTGTCCATCACCAACTCCCGGAGTTCACTCAAACTCATGTCTATCTAAATAGATCTTTAATGTGAGGCTTTATGTTTATCTGACTAGGATGCCATGCCATGCATATGTGTTCAGTTGTGTCTGACTCTTTGCAACCCAATGGACTGTAGACTGCCAGGCTCCTCTGTCCATGAGATTTTCCAGGCAAGAATATTGGAATGGGTTTCCATTTCCTCTTGGGATCTTCCTGAACCAGGAATCCAACCCTTGTCTCCTGCATTGGCAGGTGGATTCTTTACCACTGAGCTACCTAGAAAGCCTGTATTTGATGTCAGAGGCTAACATTTCTTGCAGTGTCCTTATTTGGCTTGTTCTTTTGTCTTTGGGTTATGTAGAGAATCTTTAAATGGGGTCTCAGACTTTGAAGTTCTTTTACCTATAATGCTCTGTTATTGTATAGAGTTGTACTGATATGGAGGTAAGGTGGTTGGGAGTTCTGTGGTATTGTGATCAGGTCTCAGTTTTTTAAACCTGATTTGTGTATCTCTTCTGTTCTTTGAAGGCTGGAGGGAGCTGGAGTTAGGTAAGGTACTTCCTGGTAGGCTAGGTTCTGTTAAAATAATTTTCTTTTCAAACTGTCCTTTTTAAGAAGAACAGAAAGCTTTGGGTATATTTTAAGAATTATTATGTCTCCCTTCCCCCTGCTGGAAATAAAGAAATTTTTCTCAGATTATCACAGTTGAAAACCTGGTAGGGCTCCTGGAGGTAAAACTCGAGAAACTGTTGGGGCCTTTCAAAGACTGAGCACTCTCACGGTTTTTCATTCTAAGCTAGTCTACACTGAGTCTCCAGCAGTTTGTCATTTACTGTTTATAGTGTTCCTACTGATATTGGCTCCAGCTGAAGATTTATCTTCCCAGGCTTTGCTTCTTGCACAGTGTGATTTTCTGTATCTACCTGTCTCTGTAGTTTTCAGGGTAGAGGTTTGCCCTCTGGCTTCAATTCCCTGATTAATTTAAGAAGAGTGGTTGATTTTCATTTTTTCTCTTCAGCTTTTTTATTGCTATAAGGACAAGTGTGATGAATTTCAAGTTCTTTACATGTTGGACCTGATTGAAGGTTATTTTTGAATCTTTTTGACAATGGTAAAGACTTGGTACAATACCCTGTCTGATTTGGCAGTATTACTCATTTGGAATGTGATTTCCTTCTGGAATCAGGTTTGCATATTTTGAGATCATGCATTGTAATTTGCGAGGATGAGTAAAGAACTTTTCCTGAGGGAAGTTAATATTAGGACTGATTTTCGTTATTGGTAAGATGGCTCGTTCTGAGCCCATTTACTGTTACTCTGCAAATTTGGTTTGGGGGCAATAGCAGCCTTTGTTTCCTGTGTTGATAGAGTTTCATTTTTATACCTTACAAAAAATATCTGATTTTACAGTCTGTTTCAGAATAAGGTCATGTCAAGTTATACCAATTTGCACTCTGATAACTATACTGATGATTCTAAGAGTGGTTATTAAAATCTTGTACTGATATTTTTGTATTTATGGAACCAATTAATTGGATGACCTATTTATGTTGAGTATCTTAATTTAATTAGATTTCCCACTAATTATTTTTATGAGTAGAATAAGGTAATGTTAATCCTTAAATTTTCTCTGATGTGGTAAAAAACTTAATGTACATCTTGCATATTAGATATCTTGATAACATGATTGTAGCTACAGGTGGCTGTATGTACCTTCCAGTACTTTTCTGTATATAGACTTTTTTACATAGTTGTGATCACGATTTATTTTAAAATGTGTGCTTTTCTTTTTGCAGTTAGTAGTATATTCTCTCATTCTGCATCATTGTGTTTCAAAAATAATATTTTTTCATTGAGTAAGGTATTATTAGATTGACCAGACTGACAGTTTATTGTACCTATCGCTGTCATGAACTGTATGTGCATTTAGCTTTTCCATGGTTAGCTTTTCTCTGTGCTATTTCCTTGCCTGGATTTTCAGAAGTCTCAGTTTCTCTTTCTTTCAGTTTCTCTCTCTTTCTTTTAAGGAGTATTTTATATATTTCATGTTCTCTCCCACAGTGCTAATTAGTTTTTACAAAAATGGATTTTTTTTTCTCATATGATCCGAAAGCAGTGCTTTCAGACTTATAGTGCCACAGTGATTCCCACAGTTTTGTTCTAAAAAGTTGAAGATTTTCACCTGGATGATAAAATGATCTCCTAGATATATCAAATTTGGTATTCTAGACTCCCACCCTTAGGCTGTATTAATAAATTGTCTTTATTCAAATAATTTAATATTTTACAAATTAGATTTTTTCTTTCCTCATATTTATGGGTTTAATATGATTTCTGTGTCAGGATTCCTTATTAGATTTTCTGTGGTCTTCTGACTTTTCCCCTGTCCTGTCATTTGTGCTTAGAGTTCAGTTGGATCTAGTGATTTGAATGGAAAGTCAGTACTCAGAGAAACTTACAGAAACTTCTGCTGAGTCTGATGATTTTGAACTTACCTAATTCTTTATGCACAATCTTTAGCAGCTTCTCAGCAACCATTAGTTAATTTTTATTGTAAATTATACACTAGATTATTGAGTGTTTTTTAAATGGGAAAATTGTTAATTGAACTTTTACTCTCTTGAGTGCCCAAGACAACTGCATGGATAAGATACGAATTAAAGTCTTGAGGAGGCAAAAGTCCAAAGGAAAGACATAATGCGCTGCAATCATGCCAAACAGGGAGCTATGCTCATATGAAAGATGCTTTGTGAACAGGGAGAGAGTAATGCTGTCCCCAGAGTGGAAGAGCAAGGAATTTGAGACCTGAAGGAAGTGACAGCTGAGTTATGGCAGAGATAGTTTTAAAGCTAAAATTCAAGTATCTGTTCTCCAAAATTTCTTCAACTCTAGACTTCTCTGGCGAATTTACAGTGTACCATAGCATTCAGTTACAGATCTATACAAAGAGAAGTACTGCTTCTAGTAAGGACCCTGATACTTGGCGTGGTTCAGGATCAACAAACCAAAACTATGTTTTCCTTGGCATATTCTGCTTGCTAGTCATATAGCTGTGGCTGCCATCCTGCCGCTGCTGCAGCTGCCTCTTCCGCTGCTGTCGCTGCTGTTGCCCCAGCAGTGCTGTTTCTAAAGCTGCTGCTCTCACTCCTCCTGTGCCTTCTGCCACCATCCTGCTGCTGCTACCTCCGCTGCTGCTTCTCCGAGTGATACTTGCTTTCACCAGGGACAACTTTATGCTCCTTACAGATTTAAGGTGGGAGATTAGATCATGGTTTGGGTACAGTTTTCAAGAGAAAAAAGGGATTATTTTCATAAAAACTTAAAATTACCCCCATTTTCAAGAAGTATTCTGGTAATTTCAAGTTCTGCTTATGAATGGTTATCCTGTGTTTCCCCTTTCTTTATGTTTCTTGGTAAGTATTACTTTATGCATGACAGTATGATTGAACTTTAATGATTAGATTTATTCCAAATAAAAAATCAACCTCAATGTGAAGCATTTCTCTAGTTAAATGTATGCTTTTGTTGTTGTTATTATTGTGTTCCTGAGGATTCTGATCATTTCTCTGAGCATTCA
The DNA here is from genome assembly GCF_023091745.1 of Budorcas taxicolor. Taxonomy (NCBI): domain Eukaryota; kingdom Metazoa; phylum Chordata; class Mammalia; order Artiodactyla; family Bovidae; genus Budorcas; species Budorcas taxicolor. The sequence continues at coordinate 75,763,544 of NC_068919.1, forward strand.
GGTCAATCAGGGTATTTCTAAGGTGAGTTCTAGGGTGTTTGTAGGGAGAGTTCTAGGTGTTGGTAGGGTGAGTTCTAGAATTTCTGTAGAGAGTATAAGCTATGTAGTAAGACAGGTGTGGTCTGATTCCTGATTTGGATTTGCTAGCTGTGCTTGGATAGTTAAATTAGATGCTGAGTTTCCAAATCTGTAAGATGTGGATAAATAATAATACAGAGTCTTTAGCACAGTGCCTGGTGTATGCATGAAGTAATGACTCAATAAATGTTAACTGTTATTACTGTTAACTGAATAGGCATTCCTTAAGTTTAAAGCCTCAAATGTATGGACCTTGAAGAATATCAATATTAATATCTTGGGGCCACTTCGAGCCAAGACTAAATTTTAGGAAGCACCTTTTTATTTATTCATAAAGAGTGATTTTTTTTTGCATTTTTTAACTTTAGCAAAATACATAAGATAATTCTTTTTATTTCTTTGCATATATATTTTTATAGAGAAGATTGCTTATAGAATGACCAGTACTCATGTGCCTTTCTGACCTGAAGCTAATCTAGTGTCTACAGATTTTGTCAAAAAAATTTTCAAAGAACCTTAATATTGTAAAACAGTAGTACAGAACACTTAGCACAGTACAGAAGAACAGGCTCTTGGTTTATGTTTAAATTCTGGCATAGGATGAGACCACAGGTTGTATAGGTTTCCCTGTGATGTGTATGTGTGTGCTAAGTTGCTTCAGTTGTGTCCAATTCTTCACAACGCCATGGACCATAGACTGCTAGGCTTCTCTGTCCATGGGATTCTCCAGGCAAGAATACTGGAGTGGGTTGCCATCTCCTCCTCCAGGGGGATCTTCTCGGCCCAGAAATCAAACTTGCATCTCTTATGTCTCCTGCATTGGCAGGAGGGTTCTTTACCAATAGCCCCACCTGGGGAGCCCCTTCCTGTGATGTAGATATTATATTATAGCAAGAGTTGATGAGAGAACCTTTTCACAGCTTCTAGTCTGCGTAAGTTGACTCACTTGGGATAAGTTAGAGTTATCTGAACTGTGTTGACAAACTGTAGGGAGAGATGTCTTTTTTTTTTTTTTTTTTTAAGTTCTTAAAGTACCTTACTTTAGGTGTTATCAGTGATACCTGATGAAGGCAGCAGAAAAGTCAAGAGACAAATGTAGTCAAATCTAGATTCTATCTCCTATAATCTTTTCAGTCAGGAGTTCTAGGTTCTAGAACCAGGTTTGTAAAATATTGAGGGACCTTCTAAAGGAGCCCACTGATAGTCAAATAATTAATATCTTTTTCTTTGTCTTTCTTTCTTGGGCAGTGGAGGTTGGAAATGCATTCAGGGTCACGAAACCTTTTTTTGTATGATTAATTTTCTGAAAAGAAATATTCCACCTTCCACCCAGATAGTGTTTCTCTTGGATACTTATATTTTTAGAACAATTATGTTACTGCGTTTTTAAGTTCTGAGTTCCTGACTTGGAATATGGTATAGACAGTTGCAGAATAGGTAAGTCTTACTTAAAAAGTATTCATTACTTCCTGTGCCACCAAATAGTACTAGTGCCTAATGTATACAGATCTGTATACTAATGTATACAGATACATTCTTAAAAATGCCAGGAGAGTTATCTTTTGGTGATAGTTTAATTTATTGATACACTGTGTAGTTTTGAGATATTAAGAAAGTGCTACTTTTTTAAATGAGAAAGGAGATGGCTTAAAAACAAGTTTCTTTTAAATACCAGTAAATTACTTGACAGTTTGATTTATTGTGATTGAAAGGGTTTTTAGTTGATCTAATTTTAGATTCTAGAGAATGCTTCACAAAAATACCTGGTTAGTCAGTTAGAACAGTGGTGGACTTTCCTGGTGGTCCAGTGGTTAAGACTCTGTGCTTCCACTGCAGTGGGCACGGATTGGATCACTAATCGGGGAAGTTCTACATGCCTCGGAGTACAGCCAAAAAAAAATTAATACAGTGGTATTTTTCATACATATTGTTAAAAATCAGAATTTGTGGAGTGATAGGGGTCGCTAAGAGTTGAACACGACTGAGCAACTTCACTTTCACTTTTCACTTTCATGCATTGGAGAAGGAAATGGCAACCCACTCCAGTGTTCTTGCCTGGAGAATCCCAGGGACGGGGGTGCCTGGTGTGCTGCCATCTATGGGGTCGCACAGGGTCGGACACGACTGAAGCCACTTTAGCAGCAGCAGCAGTGTTACACCGTGACACTTTATCAAGGAGACTGTATTAGTAGGCAGCGTCAGATAAGCTTTTCCTGACCACTCAGACTAAATATCTTGTAACTTTTTGTCATATTATCTTGTGTATAACACTCTTGTTTCCCTTGTGTATATATGTATGTATGTGTGTGTGTGTGTGTGTGTGTGTGTGTGTGTGTGTATTTGTATTTAGTGATTATTTTCATGCTGGAATGAAAATTCAATGAGAAACCTTTTTTTCTTTTTTATGAAAAGCTTTATTAAGTGCCTAAATGCACATGGCCTGAACTATGTATGTGCAGTTTAAGGCCTGAGTGCTTGGCTGAAGCCAGGAAAACCATTGGCCTTTATCCTGTTTGCAGAACGTCTACTGTTCATAGTTGGATCAGTCCTGTGGCATGCAAAGGAGAAGATAAATATCCCAGAGCAAGATTATGCTAAAGTGGAATAATACCGTGGGTATGGACACTGAGCCATCCCTTCTAGTTAACCCCTTGGAATATAACCTGAGCACCTAAATTATAGCTTCTGACTCATAGTGGGTAGTCAGTAAGTATTTGATGGTGAATGGAGGATATTCTTTTCTCTCTCTTCTTTTTTTTTTTTTGAGGGAGGAGTAGCAGGGTCAGATTTGAGTGCAATATAAATAACTTGAATTCATTTTCATAAAGACTGTGCCAGGAAAATATATCTGCTTACTAAAGAATACATTTAACAGTTTAAAAATGAAGAATTAAGAACTCCTTAGTTTAAGGCTTGCTGATTTTCATCATTGTAACTCTTAAAGGAAAAAATAAATTGTGATAATTAAATTGAAAATTCAAGAGAAATTTTGGTTGATGAAGTGATAATACATTTGTGATAAAAGTTATAAATACAATTAAAATTTTAGAAAAACTAGAATACCATGAAATCACTAAAAAAAAAAAAATTAAAGGAAAAATCTCTGAGGCAGACCTTTATTCTAGAATCTGGAGGAAAAAAGAAGTATAAGGTAGACTTTAAATAGGATAAAGATTGCCAGAGCAGGCCAATCTGAGGCTAAATGTCAGCCAGGAAAAATGCCCTAGAACAGATGTTAGATGGAGGAACCCAGAAGTAAAACCTGCAAGCTGCTGTTGAGTTAGATTGTGTTGGATCCATCATGGACTCCCTTGTTCAATGCAATCTTCTATGTCCAACACGATGTCTGGCATTTAGTATTCTCTGCATAAAAATTTTTCCTGAGAGCTGCATTCATATATAGGTAGTAAATTCCTGAGAGCTGATTTCAGACATTTTAGAACTTCCCTGGTGGCTCAGACGGTAAAGCGTCTGTCTACAATGCGGGAGACCCGGGTTCGATCCCTGGGTCGGGAAGATCCCCTGGAGAAGGAAATGGCAATCCACTCCAGTACTATTGCTTGGAAAATCCCATGGACAGAGGAGCTTGGTAGGCTACAGTCTGTGGCGTCACAAAGAGTCAGACACGACTGAGCGACTTCACTTCACTCAGAAGTATCTTTAATGCCAGATTGTGGTAGATTTTTACCTATATATAATTTTTTTAAAATTCTTTTAACGTTTTAGGGCAAAGGATCGGAACTTGTGCCTTTGGCTCTTGCTAATACAGTTGATCGTTGAACAGTGCAGGGGTCAGCAGCACTGACCGAAAATATCGTAAATTTACGTTGTCTGTTTACAAGATAAACCTAAATTGTCTGTCAGATACTAAGACTAGACATCAAAAAATGAAAAGAAAATATGAAAAAGAAATTTATATTTATAGCTATAACAGTTCATGCACTGATAACAAGGAATCTGATTGCTTTATTGTAGCCTAGTATAATTGATATGATTGCTTTGTAGTAGCCTAACCTAACACTAATGAATGAATCATTATAAAATTTTTATGGCGTGCAGTGTTTCAGTCATATTCATAATACAGTATTAGAAACATTGTTACAGTAAAAACACCCCACTTACTTGTGATGATAAGCAGTTTCTCCAGTTATGACAGAGCGTTTTGCTCTATTGTAATGTAATTGTTTGAAAGCAAAGTTATAAAACAGTAAGAAAACTAACACATTATTAATTTTGAATACCACTTACCTTATGCCTGTATAAGAACAGGCTGTCCACTTCATTGCAAGTTTTGCATATGATGTATTACCCAGTGAATACTTGGGTGATGATGATACAAAAAAATCTCATACAGTTCTTCTGTGTAGTTACTAAATTTTTCAAAGGAAGACCATACATATGCATTAGATGAGTTTGTTAACTGTATGGCATGATTAGCATTTACTGTTTAAGTGAAAGTGGGTCATAAGAAAGGTCTTCATCCTTGTCTTCACATTGAGTAGGCTGATGAGGAAGAGGAAGATAAGAAGTTAGTCTTGCTGTCTCAGGGGAGGCAGAGGTGGAGGAGGTAGAAGGGGAGCAGGAGTGGCAGGCACTTGGTATAACTTTCTGGAAATATTTCATAATTTCTGTCTTTTTTTGCTTTTTCATTTTTCTGAAACTTTCTGTATGGTACCCATCTTTCTACCATTTTGGGAAGATTCCCCTGGAGAAGGGAATGTCTACCTACTGCAGCAGTCTCACCTGGAGAATTCCATGGACAGTATAGTCCATGGGGTCGCAAAGAGTTGGACATGACTGAGAGACTTTCACTCTCACTTTCCTACCATTTGCTTTAATTTCAGTTCCTGTATCATAAAAGGGTCCATGTTGTAAAAAAAGAAGTCAAAAGCAGTCTTGAATAATCAGACCTTATCTGCCAGACATTAGATTCTGTCTAACGTCAGTTTGTTTCCTGGCACTCATTCTTCTCTCTCTCTCTCTCTCTCTTTTAAATTGAAGTATAGTCCATTTACACTGTCGTGTGAGTTTCTGGTGTACAGCAAAGTGATTCAGTTTTATATATGTATTCTTTTTTGTATTCTTTTCAATTATGGTTTGTTATAAGATAATTGGATATAGTTCCCTGTACTATACAGTAGGACATTGTTGTTTATCTATTTTATATGTAGTTTTTTGTATCTGCTAATTTCAAACTCCTGATTCGTCCCCTCCCTCCCTATTCCTCTTGGTAGCCATAAATTTGTTTTCTTTTTTGTGAGTCTGTTTTCTAAATTATCACATTGGTATCATATTTTAGATTCCACATATAAGTGATGTCATGTGATATCTATCTTTCTATCTAACTTACTTCACTTAGTATGATAACTTCTACATCCATCCCTATTGCTGCAAATGCCATTTTTTCATTCATTCTTACAGCTGTGTAGTAAGTACATTGTATATTACACATTGTGTATCCTGGTAGCTCAGCAGTAAAGAATCCACCTGCAAGGCAGGAGACACACAGAGATGGGGGTTTGATCCCTGGGTCAGGAAGATCTGGAGAAGAGAATGGCAACCCACTGCAGTATTCTTGCCAACAAAATCCCATGTACAGAGGAACCTGATGGGCTACAGTCCATAGGGTCGCTAAGAGTTGGACATGACTGAAGCGACTAAGCATGCACATATATTTATACTTGCTTGCTTGCCAAGTCGCTTCAGTCGTGTCCGACTCTGTGCAACCCCATAGACGGCAGCCCACCAGGCTCCCCCATCCCTGGGATTCTCCAGGCAAGAACACTGGAGTGGGTTGCCATTTCCTTTTCCCATGCATGAAAGTGAAAAGTGAAAGTGCAGTTGCTCAGTCGTGTCCGACTCTTAGCGACCCCATAGACTGCAGCCCACCAGGCTCCTCCGTCCATGGGATTTTCCAGGCAAGAGTACTGGAGTGGGTTGCCGCTGCCTTCTCTGATATTGATACTGCATCTTCTTTATTCATTTATCTGTTGATGGATATTTGGGTTACCTCCATGTCTTGGCTATTGTAAATGGTGCTGCTGTGAACATTGGAGTGCACATGTTTTCAAATTAGAGTTTTCTCTAGACATGTGCCCAGAAGTGGGACTGCTGGGTCATATGGCAATTCTGTTTTTTAGTTTTCCGAGGAACCTCTGTACTGTTCTTTATAGTGGCTGAGCCAAGTTACATTTCCACCAACAGTGTAGGAGAGTTTCCTTTTCTCCACACCATCTCCAGCATTTATTATCTGTTGACTTTCTGATGATGGCCATTCTGACTAGTATGAGGTGATGTCGCATTGAAGTTTTCATTGGCATTTCTTTAATAATTAGCAATGTTGAGCACCTTTTCATATACCTATTGGCCACCTAAATATCTTCTTTGGGAGAAGTATCTGATTAGGTCTTATGCCTTTGATTGGGTTGCTGCTGCTGTTGTTTTTGTTACTGAGTTATATGAGCAATTATTTATATATCTTGGAAATTAAGCCCTTGTTGGTCACATTGTTTGCAAATATTTTCTCCCAGTTGTAGGCTGTTTTATTTATGGTTTCTTTTGCAGTGCAAAAACTTATAAGTTTGGTTATGTCCCATTTGTTAATTTTTTGCTTTTATTTCTGTTGCCTTGGGAGACTTATCTGAGAAAATGGTATTATGATTTATGTCAGAGAATGTTTGCCTATATTTTCTTCTAGGAGTTTTATGGTGTCATGTCTTGTATTTAAATCTTTACACCATTTTGAGTTTATTTTTGTGTATGGTTTGAGGGAATGTTCTAACTTCATTGATTTACATGTAGCTGTCCAGTTTTCCTAAACCCATTTACTGAAGAGACTGTCTTTTCTCCATTGTATATTCTTGCCTCCTTTGTCAAAGATTAACTGCCCATAGCTGTATGGGTTTATTTCTGGGCTCTCTAGTCTGTCCATTGATCCATATATCTATTTTTTGATTGGTACCATACTGTTTTGGTTACTGTAGCTTAGTAGTATTGTCTGAAGTTTTGGGAGGGTTATGCCTCTAGCTTTGCTTTCTGTTTTTCAGGATTGCTTTGACCATTTTGGGCCGTTTATGGTACTGTATAAGTTTCAGGGTTATTTGTTTTAGTTCTGTGAAAAATGTCATAGGTAATTTGGTAGGGATTGCATTAAGTTTGTAGATTGCTTTGAGTAGTATTCTAGTCTTCTTCCTCATTGTCTGGCACTGATTCAGAAACACTCATCTCTATCAAGTCATGTTCTTATTAATTGCTCTTGTTTTGTGTATGTAAGCTCTTGAATTTTTTCTCCAAAATCCTTATCCTGAAATTCTTTTACCCCCAAAATTTTTTGCCATCTCTTTGAAGATCTCTCAGAATTGCTTTCAAGTCCTCAATTGGCTCTGTCATAAATCCTGTGAAGTCATGTAACATCTGGACACAGTTTTCTCCATGAGGAATTTGTTTTGGGTTTAATGGCTTTTTCTGTAACAGTGATAGCACTTTCAGTGGTGTAATCCTTTCAGACTTTGTAGATCTGTTGGGTTCTCTTCCATAGCTTTGATGGTCCTTTCCATAGAGTCCTGCATGTTATGAGCCTTAAAGGTCTTTACTAGAGAGGACTTTGGGAGCAAGTGGACCATTTTGATGCCTTTGACGTTGAACTGATGGGGTTCTGGGTGGCCACATGGACCTTTTCCCAATATCAAAAGAACTTTAAAAGTCAGTCACTTACTGGTAAGGTACTCCCTGACTTCAGGGACAAAACATCAATGGAACTGGCATTAAATTCTCTAGTTTTAGGGCCTTCTCCTTTCTGTTGCTTTAAGTTGTCATATAATGACTTCAATTTTTTTCTAATATTACATTCTATAGATATGCCTTTCTTATAGGAATCCTGTACCCAAATAAAAGCTGCATTTTCAATATGTGATAAAGAGGTATTCTGCAAAACGTGCAAGGTTTTCACACTTGCTGGCTTTATTGCAGTGATGACTTCATGAATTTTCTTTTCTTTTTACAGTGGTCCTTACAGTGGATTCATTTATCTTGAAATGGCAAGCATTGGCATCTGCAGACTTCAGTCTATGGGGCATATTGGGCAATTCAGATTTTTTTTGCAATGTCATGACTTTGCTTGTTAGAAATGTTTCTGGCATCACTAGTGGCATTTCATATGAGTCCCATGTTGTTATTCTGAGTTTATAGTATTGTATTGAACATGATAAAAAAAATATGTGGAAACTGGGAGAGATCACTTTTTACTGCAGTGCACAATTTATTGGAGAGACAAACTGTTCATGCAGAGGTGATTAGCATCACATGGCATTTTAAGCAGATAACTCAACACTTGAACTCATCACAGTGGAAATAGGAGGTGACTCTGAAATTATTATAGTATTAGAGTATGTACTGTGGTTAATTTTATACAGTTATGCTTTACTACTGTGTCTTTATATTTGTTTGCATTTTCCTTAACTGTAAAAGTCACTATGTATGGTCTGTGTTTGTGTGCCTAAGTTTTGATAAATTTCAACTTTTTATATTGAATTTGTGCATATTTTATAGTCATAAATGAAAAAATAGATTTGGATTTACATATATTTTAGGTATTCATACCTAAATTTTTCTTAATTTTTAAAATATTTCTAGGCTACATAGTTCATCTATGAGTTTTTTCAAATTGTCGCAAATCTCCAAAAACTTTTTCAGTATTATTTATTGAAAAAAAAACTGTGTAAGTGTAATGTTGTTCAAGAGTCAACTGTAATATGCTTATAATTGTTTGCTGCTTTATTCTTATCTGTAGCTGGACCCTTATTTTCATGAAAGATAGAGGGCAGGCCTCCCTGGTTTTTTGAGTTCTGATAGCTAGAATTGGAGTCTATGACCAGTGCACTAATACCAGGATAGAAAATCTTATATTTATTTTGTTCAGTTCAGTCGCTCAGTCGTGTCTCGACTCCTTGTGACCCCATGAATCGCAGCACGCCAGGCCTCCTTGTCCATCACCAACTCCCAGAGTTTACCCAAACTCATGTCCATTGAGTCAGTGATGCCATCCAGCCATCTCATCCTCTGTTGTCCCCTTCTCCTCTTGCCCTCAATCCCTCCCAGCATCAGGGTCTTTTCCAATGAGTCAACTCTTCACATGAGGTGGCCAAAGTATTGGAGTTTTAGCTTCAGCATCAGTCCATCCAATGATCACCCAGGACTGACCTCCTTTAGGATGGACTGGTTGGATCTCCTTGCAGTCCAAGGGACTCTCAAGAGTCTTCTCCAACACCACAGTTCAAAAGCATCAATTCTTCGGCGCTCAGCTTTCTTCACAGTCCAACTCTCACATCCGTACCTGACCACTGGAAAAACCATAGCCTTGACTAGACGGACCTTTGTTGGCAAAGTAATGTCTCTGCTTTTTAATATGCTGTCAAGGTTGGTCGTAACTTTCCTTCCAAGGAGTAAGCGTCTTTTAATTTCATGGCTGCAGTCACCATCTGCAGTGATTTTGGAGCCCCCAAGAATAAAGTTAGCCACTGTTTGCACTGTTTCCCCATCTATTTCCCATGAAGTGATGGGACCAGATGCCATGATCTTTATTTTCTGAATGTTGAGCTTTAAGTCAACTTTTTCACTTTCATCAAGAGGCTTTTTCTTTCCTTTTCACTTTCTGCCATAAGGGTGGTGTCATCTGCATATCTGAGGTTATTGGTATTTCTCCCAGCCATCTTGATTCCAGCTTGTTAGATCTTAGTAAATAAAGTTCCACAGGATTTAATTGCCCTGCTAAAGAAATCTGTATTACTTAGTTATATAAAGTTATGACGATTGAATAAAGGGGTGAGGAATGAGTCATCAAAGTTTTTCTCTTGCAGTTACTGTTTTCAAACTTGTGTGTGTGTTGGTAGCAATGAAAAATCACTTAGTCCTTGATGGACTTGAGAAAACACCTGGAATCTTAAATTGTGTCTTCACGGAGTCAAAGAGGTTGATTAAATTGCCCTATCACAAGTGTAAATAGGAAAAGGATTTAGTCTAGATTTTCTTCTAGGCTTCTATTTCATTTACAGTTTTTTTAATACTCCATTTTAATACATCCTATAAATTGATGAGTATACTTAATATGTTAATGTGCCCCTCCACCCAAAAAGTTACATTAAAGCAGTGTGGTGCTTTTAATCAGGAATATAATGTTAATTTGTTGTTCAGTTGCTCAGTCATGTCTTACTTATTGCTATCCCATGGAAGCAGAACGCCAGGCTTCCCTGTCCTTCACCATCTCTCAGAGCTTGCTCACACTCATGTCTATTGAGTTGGTGATGCCATCCAGCTATTTCATCCTCTGTCGTCCCCTTTTCCTCCTGCCTTCTGTCTTCCCCAGCATCAGGATCTTTTCCAATGAGTCGGCTCTTTGCATCTGATGACCAAAGTATTGTTAATTTCAGCATCAGTCCTTCCAGTGAATATTCAGAGTTCATTTCCTTTAGGATTGACTGGTTTGATCTCCTTGCTGTCCAAGGGTCTCTCAAGAGTCTTTTCTAACACAACAGTTAGAAAGCATTAAGTCTTATGATATTAATAGTTTAATGTTATGTCAACCAAAACAATCTTCCCTGAGGGGGAGGGTTTTGAAATTTACCACATAGTGATTATGCCTATGAAAGAATAAATAGATTAATCCTGTTATCAATGCCTGTTCTAATTAAAACCAAAGTATACATATTAGTAAGAGATATAGTAAATACTAGATTAAACCATTTTAACAAGAACAAAAAGAATAAACATAAGTTAAGACTAAGATACTGCCAGAGGTGGGATTGTTTGATAGGTCAAGGCTGTGAGTGCTATAAGAGGATTATGTGTGTTCTGCACATTATCTGCCCTGTAAGAGGTAGTCAGTACATAATGAGTGAGAAGTAACTGCTAGTTTATTAGCGGAGGGATTTCAGAGAATGTCCAGGAAGGAACAGAGGAACAGGAAACAGAGGGTTGTTTGAGCTGTTAATTGCCAGGAACCAGAGATTATATAAACAAGTGCTATCTAATATGGTAGCCAACAGCCACATGTGGCTGTTTACATTTTGAAAGTTAAAAATGTAATTTTTCAGTTTCACTAGGCATATTTCAAGTGCTCTGTGGCCACTATAGCTAGTGGTATATATATTCGATACCATATTGAAAAAATATATAGAGAGAACACTTCCTCATTGTAGATATAGCTGATATGGACATTTTCTCAAAGATTTTAATGATCCAGATAATCATAGTTTTTAAGATAAGAATCTTAGGATTTTTTAATTTAATATTTGTACTGTGAAATTTATTTTGATTTTCAGTTTTATCATGGATACTTCACTAATTTTTAATTGTTATTTTGTGTTTTTAAATGTTATTTTAATCTGATTTTGAGAATAGCTCCCATTTATAATATAAATTAATGGAAAAATGTGAAATGGTAACTGGAACTTGTCCTTCCAGTTAATGAAAAGCATCAATTCTGTTAAATAAGATAATGAATAGAACAGTGAAAATTCCTTTTAAGGTTTTTCCTGTCAGTATTTTAGGAATATGAAACTTTAAAAAATTGCTTCTACTTCTTTTGGTTAAACATGATAATGTATTTTTCAGTATAGTGCCAGGCTTATAAAAGTTTCTGATTAGGTGTTAGTTAGTTAATTCTTTCAATGCATTCATTGGGTCATGGATCCAAAACCAGATGATCATAAGAATTCCCTGAGAAGCCTTTTAAAAATACAGATATCCATGACATATAGCCTATGTATTATATATAGCATGTGTATTAGTATACAAAAGGATTTTGTCTAATTTTTCCTTAGCATTAACTCCTTGAGAGAGAATTGTTGGCTCAAAAGATTTAATCATTTGAGATTCTTGATTCATAGAAACAAATCCCCTTAAGAAAGTTTGTATCAATTTACAAACTTTCCCTCACATTTTCTCTACACTGGGTGTAGAGAATCTACTAGGTGGATTCTTTTACATATTTCAGTCTGTTCTCTCATAAATGATGTTTCAGGAGTGATCAGTTTCAGTGTGAGTGTGGGGGAATTGGATTAAAATTTTCTAGTATGAAGAAATCAGATATTTTGCTACTATCATTTGAAAACTGATCATTACAGTTGGTTCTGGGTGGTATTGGAATTAGTTTGAAACCATGCCCTTAATAATGCCATCTGACAAAACTATTTGTTGTACATAAATATGGTTACAACAGAATCCCCTTAATTTGGGGACTGTTTATCTTTGCATCCCTAATGGCTTATAGTATCTGGTCCTTTAAAAGAAAACTGATTTACTTTAGTCACTACACTTGATACCAGACATGGGTTTTCCACACCAAGAAACTCTATGATTCTCTAAGAACAACTGAGGGTTAGCACAGACTCCACAGATTAAGGGCTCAGGCCTACAAGACTATCCTTACTTCAGGTATCAGTTGCGAGTAGTGGGTGCCCAGGTTACCTGTACTTTTGTTTGACGTGACTGTAAATCGAGGTGGGGTGGGTGGGAGACTCCTGCAATCTCCTCAGGTTTGATCATTGCTGTCATGGTTCACAGAACTCAGGGAAGCATGTTTGCTAGTTTATTTTAAAGGATACAGTAAAAGATAAAGATGAAGAGCCAGATGATGAAGTACACAGGACTAGGTCTGGGATGGGTGTGCCCCCTCCCAGTGCATGGATGTGTTCACCAGTTTGGAAGCTCTCCACACCTGTAGTTTATGGATTGATCTATGGAGATGTCCTCGTGTAGATGTGATGGATTATTGACTCAGTGTCCAGCCCCTCTCTTCTCCATGGCAGACAGGAGCTGAAAGTTCCAAGCTTCTAATCATGACGTGGTCTCTCTGGTGACCAGCCTCCATCCTGAAGCTATCTAGGAGCCCACCAAGAGTAGCCTCATTAAAGTAAAAGAAATTCCGAGGGACTCAGGAGTTCTGTGTAAGATGCTTCTATCACCCCCATCACTCAGATGATTGTTAGGATTTTGGGAGTGCTGTGTCAGAAACTAGTGTCAAAGACTAAATATCAGGGAAAAAAATTGCTCCTACCACCTCTGTCATGCAAGCAATTATAAGGGTTTTAGGAACCCTCTGGTTCTGTATTAGGAACCAGAGACAGAGACCTGTGAATATGTTTCTTATTATGTCATGCCATGATTGGGGGGGGTTTAAGAATGCTCATTGATGTGATTGCCTTTTTATCTGAATCTGCTCTTTCTACTTTATTATTATGGTAACATCTCCCTTTTGGGACTAATAAAGCTATAACAAAGTATAGAAATAATCTCTGCTTTTCTCTTTGAAAATTATTTAAAAGTTAAAAATTGTGATAAAATACACATAGAACCTAAAATTTGGCATTTTAACCTTTTAAAGTGTACAGTTCAGTGGCATTGAGTAGATTTACATTCTTAATGCACTCATCACCACCATCCACCCATAGAACTTTTTTCATTTGCAAAGCTAGTACCGTTGGGTGGTAACTCCCCATTCCCCTACCCTCAACCCCTGTTAACCACCGTTCTACTTTCTGTTTCTGAATTTGACTACTCTGTGTTCCTCTTATGAGTGAAATCATATAGTATTTATCTTTTTCTGACTAGCTTATTTCTCTTAGTGTAGTGTCTTCGAGGGTCATCCGTGTTGTGCGAGGGTCAGAATCTCCTTTCAATTTAAGCCTGAATAATATTCCATTGTGCATGTTACACTGTATTCTGTTTATCAGTTTTTCTATCAGTGGACACTTGGGTTGCTTCTGTCTTTTGATTATCATGAGTAATGCAGCTGTGAACATGGGTATACAGATATCTCTTCTAATTCTTTTGGGTATAAACCCAGAAGTGGTATTGTTGAGTCATATGGCTTACTCCTTGGAAGGAAAATTATGACCAACCTAGACAGCATATTAAAAAGCAGAGACATTACTTTGCTAACAAAGGTCCGTCTAGTCAAGGCTATGATTTTTCCAGTAGTCATGTATAGACGTGAGAATTGTACTATAAAGAAAGCTGCGTGCAGAAGAGTTGATGCTTCTGAACTGTGGTGTTGGAGAAGACTCTTGAGACCCCCTTGGACTGCAAGGAGATCCAACCAGTCCATCCTAAAGGAGATCAGTCCTGGGTGTTCTTTGGAAGGACTGATGCTAAAGCTGAAACTCCAATACTTTGGCCACCTCATGCGAAGAGCTGACTCATTGGAAAAGACCCTGATGCTGGGAGGGATTGAGGGCAGGAGGAGAAGGGGATGACAGAGGATGAGATGGTTGGATGGCATCGCCGACTCAATCTACATGGGTTTGGGTGGACTCTGGGAGTTGGTGATGGACAGGGAGGCCTGGCGTGCTGCGGTTCATGGGGCTGCAAAGAGTCAGACACGACTGAGCAACTGAACTGATGGTAATACTGTTCTTAATTTTTGAGAAACCACCATAGTGTTTTTAACGTTGGCTGCCCCATTTTATATTTTCACCAGCAGAGCACTGGGTTCTAATTTCTCTACATCCTTGCCAACACTTATTTTCTGTATTTCAATAATTGCCATCTTAATGAGTGTGCTGCAGTGTTTCATTATGGTTTTGATTTTTCATTTCCCTATTGACTAGTGATATTGAGCATATTTTCATGTACTTATTGGCCATTTGTACATCTTCTTTGGAGAAATGTCTATTCAAGCAAATCCTTTGCCCATTTTTTGTTTTAGGAATTTTCTTTACATGTTGGGTATTAATCTAATTCTCTATATCTGGATATTCCCACATTAATTATACATTATATAAAATGTTTTATGATTCTGTAGCATATATTTCATTTTTCTTATAGACTTCAATATAGTATTTTTGGGGGGGTGATGAGGAAATATGGCTTTATTGTTTTTAGAGCATATTTATTGATATATGACTGACATTCTAAGCCCTGAATAGATTTGAAATATGCAATGTGATAAGTTTTGACATATGCATACATCTGTGAACTCATTGCCACAATTAAAAGTAGTGGACATATCTGTCACCTTCCAAAATTTCTTCCTGTCCCTTTGTAATTCCTTCTCTTACCCTCTCCTGATCTTCCCCCCTTTCAGGGAAATACTGATATACTTTCTGTCACTATAAATTAGTACATTTTCTAAAGTTTTACAAAATGGAATCTGTAGTATGTCCTTTTGGGAAGAAGTTGCTTTTTTCACTCAGCGTAATTATTTTGGGATTCATCCATGTGGTCGCACCTTAATTCTCTTCTCTTTGTGCCACTCAGGTACTCTCTTGAATGCTGTAGCAATCTGGGTCCAGTAAGGAGATGGAAACCATACAGTTGGTTAAGTAAGGAAAGTTTAGTATCAAGAATTATTAACTGTGACTAAAGAGTTAACTGTGAGATAATAAGGAAACTTTATACAGCATTGTAGGGCTTTGGGAGAGTACCCAAGGAGGGCAGATTTGGAAGGGGTTAAGATGTCATTGGAGAAGATGGGGTTCAGTTCACTGGATAGCAGAGAAGTTCATGGTTTGTATAGGCCAGAGGTGGTCTGAAGTTGCTGGATGAGCAGTAGGCAACTCATTGGAGTGTGAGGGGAGAGCAGGGGACAGAACTGACAGAATGGGTGTGTAGTGGGAGTCCAGGTGCCAGCAGGGGCAGGAAACTTTTGGAGTGGGTGGGCTGTCTTGGGGGCTTGCAGGAGAGACAGCTTGGTGTGTGTCCATCTGGGCCACAGGCAGCTATGTTCAGTCTCAGGGCTTGTAGAGGGAGTGTAGATGCTGGTGCTGGTAAGAGACCAAGCCCGTAAGGGACACTGACACTTTATTATACCAGGTTGAGGCTTCAAGGCCACAGAAGGATTGTTTTCTCTGCAGGTGGCTAAGACAGTACTCTATTGGAAGTCCTCATATCTGCACCTACTTCAGTGTCTCTTGAGTGCCCTCTATTGAGAGAGCTAAACATGGGGCATGTTGAAGGAATGAGCATACTGAAGGAATTTTCTTGTCTGTCATACAGCATATATTGATGGATGCATTCAGAACTGAGGGGAATAAATTGATAAGTGATACACATGGATATATCACAGTTTGTTTTTCCATTTATCTATTCATGGGCATTTTGGGTTCTTTTTTAGTTACTGGTTCTTACAAGTAAAGCTGCCATGAACATTTAATATACAAGTTTTTGTATGAACACATATTTTCATTTCTCTTCATTAAATACCTAAGTGTGGAATGACTGGGTCATAGAGTAGGAGTGCATATAACTTTTTAGGAAATTACCAAATAGTTTTCCAAAGTAGCTTTACCAAAAAAAAAAAGTAGCTCTTTTTATTTTTGGTTTTGTTGGCAGTGTATAGTTCTTCTGTATCTTACCAACATTTGGTATGGTCATTCTTTTTAATTTTAGCCATTACTAACTGGTGTGTTTGTGTGGTCATATCTCCTTGTGGTTTTAATTTGCATTTCTCTAATGACTAATGATATTGAGTATTAATTCATGTGTTTATTTACCATTTGTGTATTTTCTGTGGTAAAATGTTCAGATCTTTTACCCTTTGTTTTAATTGATTTAATTCCTCATTATTGAATTTTGAGCACTCTTTATATATTTTTTATTCTATGCTTTGCAGACATTTTCTTCTAGACTGTGGCTTGTCTTTTCATTCTCTTAACAGTATCTTTTGAGGAGCACACATTTTTAATTTTGATGAGGCCCAGGCAATCAATATATTTTTATATGGATGATTTTGTTTTTGTATCTAAGATGTATTTGGCTAATCCAAGCTTAAAAAGGATTTTCTACAAAGTTATCTTCTAGATGTTTTATGGTTTTAGGTCTTACACTTCATTCTATGATGAATTTTGAATTGTTTTTTAAAATATGGATCATAAGCTGCATGGAGGTTCATGTTTTTATGTAGTGATATCTAGTTCTAGCATCATTTGTTGAAAAGGTTGTCCTTTTGATATTTGTCAAAAATCAGTTTGTCATATATACGTGGGTTTATTTCTACCAGATTTGTTCCACTGAACTCTTTGTCTGTCTCGATGCTGCTATCATTTTGATTACTGTGACTTTATAAGAAGCCATGAAGCCAGGTCATGCTACCCCTCCAAATTCATTCTTTGTTTATGGCCTATAAGATATTGGCTGTTGTACTGGTTGTCAATTTATTGCCTCTCAGCTCCAGATTTATCCTTTTTTTCACTGCTTTGTGAAAATGTATCAGGTCCTTTAAATGTTTTTCTTTTGCCAGCTTGTACAGTGTTAAGCTTTGTCAATAGAGAATGCTGGAGAGACATTGCAGGAGAGTTTTGCTTCTTGGTTCTTGTGTGCTTGCTTTGTGGTCTCCAGCAGCATACTCATCTTCTCCAGTGTCAGCCCACATAGCTCCCCGAGCCTACATCTCCTGAGCATGTGCAGCTTTTCCTGCGCTAGGCTCCCTGAAGTGCGGAGAGAGCAGTGGCAAGCGCAGCCATCAGCTAGCAACTTCTCTTTCTATCTCTCCTTTGTGTGGTTTGTAGCAGATTACTTCGGTGGGACACTTCCAGGTCAACAGCTTTTTTTTTCATAGCTCCCTAAAGACTGGATTTCTGGCAGGATCCACGGGCAGATTTTCAGCAGGTTCTGCCTGCATGTTACCAGAGTACCTTCTCTACTTCAGTGAGATAGACCTGTGCCCTCTCCAAGTTCTGAATGTCAGCCCTGAAATCGCCTGAGAGGAGTTGGTAGAGGTTCTTGCTTAGCCACTCTGTCTGAGCCTTAGGAAGTATTGGCTGCTGTTGTGTTCTTTAGAGTTCTGTTTACTTCTCACTAATTAACTGCTATTACTTCAACCTCTTGTTATAGTTAATGATTCTATATACTTCACTTTCAGTTTTCAAATCTCTGTAGCTACTCTCCTGATTCAGTCCAGAGGGATGCAACTGTACTATGTCGTTTACATTTCTTTGTGAATTTTAGAAGCAATTTATAAATGTCTATCTGAAAAAAGGATATTGGGATTTTTGCTGTATCTGTAGAGAAATTTGGGGGAATTGCAGAGGATCTATAGATAAATTTGGGCAGAATTGAAATCTTAACAGTGTTGTTTTTTAACCCATGAATAAGGCTGTCTCCATTTACTTAGATTTTTAACTTTTTCTTAGATTTTTAATTTCTTTCAGCAGTGTTTTATAGTTTTCAGTGTACAGATCTTTCCCACACTTTGCCAGACTTATCCCCAAGTATGGTATTTTTTTCTCTTATATATGGTGTTTTATAGAAGATATTTTTAAACGGTATTTTTTAAATCAATTTTTTATAAATGGTATTTTTTTAAAATTCAATTTTTTAATAAATGGTTTTTTATGCCATTTATAAATGATGTGTTTAAAAATTCCAGTTCTGTTTGTTCATTGCTAATATATAAAAGTACAATTTATTTTTGTATGTTGGCCTTGAATTTTGCAACCTTGCTAAGTGAACTTTTCCGTTCTAGATTTTTCTTTTCTTTTTATCGATTCCATTGGATTGTCTACATGGACAATTGTGTCTTCCGTGAATAAAGAGAGTTTCATTTCTTTCAGTCCAATACAGATGACTTTTCTTTCTTTCTTTCCCTTTTTTTTTTTTTTACTGACTTCACTGGCTGGACCCTCTAGTATAATGTTGAATAGAACTGGTGATAGTGGATATCCTGGTCTTGCTTCTAGTCTTAGGGGGAAAGCATCTTTTCTTTCATAATTAAGTGTGATATTGATTATAGATTTTTTTCCTAGACCCCTTCATTAGATTGCTTTCCTTTCCATTCCTAATTTGCAGACTTCAAATCAGGGACAGATGTTGGGTTTTGTCAAATAATTTTTTGATGTGTTTATTGAGACGAGAGTTACTGTTTGTGTTCCAGCCCTGCTGCTGCTGCTGCTGCTGCTACTGCTGCTAAGTCGCTTCAGTCGTGTCCTACTCTGTGTGACCCCAGAGACGGCAGCTCACCAGGCTGATGCAAATGTCTGCTGTGCACAGTTTTGTATTGGCCGTTCCCCACCCCCCCCCAACAGAATGCTCCCTTCATGAAAGCAATCATTCTGCCTGTATAATACCTGGGTTTTAAAAAGTATTTTATTTTCAAATATCATTTATAATTGTTTAAAATATAAACTAATTATTGAACTATGGTATGAAAAAGTAGAGAGAAAAATTAAGAAATATTTGGAATAACATATACTGAAGTAATTGTTAACTTACAGTTGAAACATTGTATTCATTATGTTCAGCATTACTGATGGGAGATAGCTATAGGATACTTAGGCCTTTTTGTGAATGAGTTGCCCTGGGATAGTTGGGTTTAAGTCTTGTATTTACCAGTTGCTAACTTGATAAGTTTCTTAAACTAATTTTCTGATTTCTGAATCTGTCGAGTGAATATAAAAATATTCATCCCAAGGGTTATAGTGAGGGTTAAATAGAATCAACTGCATAAACGTACATAGCAGTGTTGTTAGGCACTTAATAAATGTTTTTGTCTCTTATTTTCTGCTAAGTTTCTAATGAAAGTTATCTTGGAACCATCAAGAAAATAAAGCAAATTCCTGCTTCTGGAACTTTTAAGCTCTGAAAGAGTTCTGACTTGGGGAAGGATGGTAGAATTTTTTTTATAGTGCTTTAGTAGGATGGGTGCAGGCATAGTACAACTAGTTTGGGGGAATGGTTGGTTAAGTATAACTCTCAGAGAATTGGTCTTGTAGATGAGCAGCCATTGGACAATTTAGATTTTATCAACAGAGTTGGGGAGAAGCAGCCTCCGGAGCATGAGAGGGCCAATGGAAACTTCCCAGATTTTTAGAGTCATCATAGTAGATTTTTCTATCATTGGCTCCTGAAGTCTTTTCCCAACCCCACAGTCCTCTTCCCCAAACCCCGAGTATGAGGGCCCTTTACCCTGGTCATGATTTTAGGCCTTTCTAGCTCTTGATCTCAGAAGGAATATCTTTATGAAACTTCTAAGAATAAGTAATTAAGTATTTTGTAGTGTTAAAAAGTCTTCTAAGTCTTCCTGTCTTCTTTGCACCATGTTTTGGATCTTGTTATATACCTACTATGCAGTAGACAAAACGATAATGTATAATAATGAAAAGCTTCAAAGTAGACATATGGCTGGAAGGGAGGGTTTTGCAGCAGCTTTTTTTTTTTTTTTTTGTCTTATAAGAAGTCGAATGAGATAATTTTTAATGGCTAGTTTGCAGACTTCAATATGTGCAAGCAACCTTTCAAAGCCTACCTGTGCATTTGCGGGAGCTCGGTTTGTGACTGAATGGATCAGCTATTCTCTTGTATCTTTTTAATGCATTACTGGTTTCTAGCAGCTGGTACTTAACACTGTTCAGTTATGAGTTTGGTTACTTGTCTGTGCTTCCTGTGATTTCTTTGCTTTTATGAGGTACTTTTTGACTACAGGTGGATACAGTATTCTATAAATATAATCTATGCTTTGAAATTAAATTATCCTTGTCCTCTTTGAATACTCAAATCGTCTTATTATCTGTGAGTTTGCCTCTTGTTTTGTGACTTCCTGTGTTCTTGTAATGCTTGCTTACGTTTTAGTATAAGTATAGGCATCCATGAAAGACTTCGGTCTGTTTAGATTTTAGGGAAATATAATTATTTGACCATCATATTTAGGATTATTGGGGTGTTTCTTCCTAACTTTTCAGAATATAGAAAAAGAATTGAATTTCCTATTCTTTCCTAATCAAGCTCTCTAAGCCCTTTCCTAATCAAGATCTTGCACTTTTCAAACTAGCTTGAATGAAAAATGATATGAAGTATAGTGTATCTGTTATTTCTACATGGATATGCTTACCATAACTATGGAAAATAATTTGATTTACTGTGAAGCTCTTTTAGGGTAAATGTGTCAGATATAATCAATATTTTAGTATTATCATATATACTTAAGTACTTTTCCATAACTTATGAGAACTTTATTTATTTATTTTTTGTTCTACAAAAGATCACGAAAATTTCAATAATGGAGCTTTCTCTTTTTGATATTCAGAGGAAGTTAGAGAACAGATTTATCTACATTTATATAATTTTATTTAAATTTGTCTACATTTTGCCAGTTACTGGTAAGAACCTTTCCTTCATGAACCCTACTTTGCTCCTTAAATGACATTTTACTCCACTTGTGATGTTTGGTGCTTATAAAGTAAATGTTCACTGTTCTAGCTTTCTTTAATTTTCTGGAAAGTATTTTTTTTTAGCCTCTATATCTTTAAATGTTGGGAACTCTGAAAGACAGCCTTTCTTATTTCTTCTCAAGAAAGTATCTTCATTTATTCTTGAGGTTTTTCTAGAAATTCCTGCTACCCACAGGTAGAAATGCAAATATGCAAATATAAAATCTCAGCCATTTAGGATATTTTTAAAATGACCAAGTCAGTTTATTTAAAAAGTTCCATTAGATATGTGGTTTTTTAATAACTACCCCCCAACCCCCGCTTTACTGAGTCATACTTGACAAATAAAATTGTAGGATATTTAAAGTGTACATTGTAGTGCCTTGATCTGTGTGTGAATTGTGAAAGAAGTCCCACCATCTAGTTAGTTCACATATCCATCACATCACCTATTTTATCTGTCTGTCGTTTTTTGGTGTGTGTGTGTGTGTGTGTGAGAACATTCAGATTCTCTCTTAGCAAATTTCAGGTATGTAATACAGTGTTATTAGTGAGTGTTGTTGTTGAGTCACTCAGTCGTATCTGACTGCAACCCCCTGATCTGTAGCCGACCAGGTTCCTCTGTCCTTGGGATTTCCCAGGCAAGAATGCTGGAGTGCGTTGCCCTTACCTTCTCCAGGGGATCTTCCCAACCCAGGGATTGAACCCATGTCTCCTGCATTGCAGTTGGATATTTTGGCAATGGCTGAGTTACCAGGGAAGCCCCAATATCAATGATAGAAACCACGAGAGGAGGTGAACTCAGAGTCTTTCTATTCAGCCATCTTAGTGAACTCTCCTTAAACCCATTCAGCTTTTATTTGCCTGGAAAACCCTTTATCTCTTGTTCAATTTTGAAGGACAGCTTTGCTGGGTAGAGTATTCTTGGTTGGCATTTTTTTCTTTTAGCACTTTGTATATATTATTTTACTTCCTTCTGGCCTAAAAAAGTTTTCAGATTTTGCTGAAAGAATCTGCTGAATATTCTATTGAAGTTTTCTTTTACTTAGCATGTGGTTTTTCTCTCACTGCTTTTAACATTCTGTCTTTGTTTTTACCTTTTGATAATTTAATTTAATGGGACTCAGTTTAGACTCGTCTTATTTGAAACACTTCAGATGGACTCCCTGTGTCTGGGTATCTATTTCTTTCCTCAGATTAGGGAAGTTTTCAGCCATTATTTCTTCAAAGAAGCTTTCTGGCTCTTTTTTTTTTTTCCTTCTGGGACTCCTATAATGTGTAGAGTCCCATTGGCTTTCAGAGCTAGATGATTTGGGGCCCAGTTCCTCAGATGAAGTCTTAAAAGTTGGAGTGGTAGATGTTGGGTCTAAACTCTTCATTTTTCAGGGAGAAGCTAGTAGTGGTGAATTCCTTCCCAGTTGTATATTGCTGTGCTGGGATTGGAGTTTATGAAGAGAATGTTTCTCAGCTTTTCCACTCATTTGATGTAGGTTTTTCCTTATTTACCCTCTTTGCAGTAGTCACTCGCTAGTCTCTGATTTTCTTTCAGAGGAACGTGCATGTTTGGGTGTAGATTCAGTGTGTCTGAGGGCCTCTTATGTAGCTGTTTGAGAGCCTCTTATGTAGCTGTTTTTGACCAGAATGAGATTTGTGATTTTTAGATACTGAATGAATAATGATCCAGAGAAATGAGATGCTGTTCATATCTTAAATATGATACAAAAATGAGTCTACAGTGTGTATAACTTCATTTGTGTTGTGTATAATGTAACCTTTTTAATGTCAGTACACTATTAGAGAATATATTTGAAATGTTATCAAAAGGACTCAATGTGTTGTTTATTGATATCATACCTATTTCTAGTTTGGGTCATATACTTGTTTCATAAGTATGCCAAGTGCACGGCATGGTGAGGGAGAAGAAATGTAAAATGTGAGTTTATGTAAAGATACTTAAGGAAGGAAGTGCAGTGTACACTTTCTTATGTGTTTTTTTTAATGTTAAAAAAACATTGAAAACTTGGACATCTGAGAAAGCTTAGAAAGCTTCTTGCATTTTGTAACAATTCTTATCTACTAGTTGCAGAGCAAAAACAATAGAAAATTAATTATATAGTAAAAAAGAAAAAACACCTTTAACTATGAAGTCCTCCTATCAAATTCTTCAGTTCATTAAACCTACTTTTGGTTCTTATTATTTAAAAAACGTATTTAGCAGTTTCAAGAAAAGCTTCAGAACAGCTGTAATTACAGCTGCCGTCTTAGTCAAAATAGGGGTTTTTAAAGGCTCCTCACTCTGCTTTCGCATCTCTTTCACTCACCCCAAGCAACCCAAATTTAGTTGTCAAAGTTTTGGTAAGCTCAGAATTCCCGAAACTGGAGTACCATGTGTTTAACTGCGTGTAGATGCAATGATTATCTGTGACTCTTTATTAAAGCTCCTGGAAACGTCTTCATTTTCCTGCTTCTCTGTGCACAGTTATATGATTGTTGTCTGTTCTGCCTGTTTCTGCATTGAATTTTATAGATATATGAATATTCCAAACACAGGTTAGTGATTTTTATGAAGGCCTAGGCATCTACTAAGAATATTTAGAGGGATAATAGGTTTCAATATAAGTTAAAGCTAATGTTGACATAATTACACGTTGATTGGAAATACCTGAAAAACTGTATGTCTGTGTTTTTAAAAATTACTTCCTCAAATTTTACTGTAATATAAACTTGCCTTTCACCTTTTCTGAAAACAAGTTTGGTAAATTTCTTGAAGCAAGTTCTGTTGCTTCTTGGAGCAAGTTCTGTTGAAGCAGTGAATCAGAAGTAAAATACATATCCATGTTAATGTTTCCCTTATTCTTCCTTCCTCTAGTTTTATGATCTGGGGATGTGGATGTCATTCTGAGGTCTGGTTTTCATGTCATCAGTTGGGAAATGGCTCTAAGGGTTATGAAGAACTGTGACTAAGCACAGGGTTTGGGGCCAGTCTCCCTGTCCCAAATAATTACCATCTCTTTGGCAGATACTCATTATGCTGAATATTGCTCATGGGCTCTAATAACTTAACTTGGGTTCTAACCAATTTTACTGTGCCTTCTCAGAAATTGAGGTGATTTGCTGTTGAATCACACGTAAGGAATTGAGAGTCTTCTGTCAGTGCTAACAGTTTAACACTTAAGGTAGAAAGGCAACTGAAACACGCCTGTATGTGCATAGCACCGTGTTAGCACCTCTTACGTTAGCACCATAAGCATCTCTTATCCAAAAGTATAAGGCTACGAAGATGTATAGTTCTTACCTTTAAATAAAGTAGAAAAGGTGCAGATATGTGCATTAAAATAATAAATCAACTTTTATAGGGTAAATAAACTTGGACTTAAATCGGCAATCTCAGGAACTCTTTAGAATTTAAAAGAAATTCCAAAGATCTAGACCAGTGTTTTTATTATCATACACAGTAAAACAGATTCAGAGAAGTTGAGTGAATTACATTGTCATTGATTAAATGGGAGGTTTATAGAACATTCTAAATATGAACTCAGTAGTGAAATAGGTAGCAAGTTAATGCTTTTATTATTATTTTAGTGTCAGCTGATGTTGGTTTATTGTTCAGTGTAGGTTTTCTAGAGAAGCTGCCAATTCGTTTCTCACAAAAGTATAGTGTATATATTAGTGGAATGTGGACTTAGATAGGTTATTTTTAGACAGCATAGCTTTGAACAAAAATCGTTTTAGAGAATACTGGCAAATTCAAGTGAATAATAAAACATTCATTAAGACAGAATAAGGAAACTATATTTACAAAATTACATAACCTTTAAAACATAATTTGGCTTATAGGCATGAGGGCAGATAGCAGGTAAAATTTGAGATGGAATGTAATTTTAATGATGAAAGTACAACTAATTTTGTGAGAATAAAGGAGGAAACTCAACACAAAGAAACTTGTAGGAAGGAAAATAAAACTTTGAGACTTTAATAAGATAGGAAAAAGGAAATGTGAAAAGCAGTTCAGTTTTATTTAGGGATCAGTCATACATTTATCTCATTATCAAAACTTGTTGTCAGTGTCTTCTTTGACTTCCTCCCTTCCTTTACTGGTTCTCTCTGAGAAAGGCCCTACCGTGGTGTGATATGGCACAGTGCTGTTCTGGCTTTGTCACTTATGACCAGCATGGTCTTGGACTAAAAATTTGCTTATTAAGACATACTAAAGTGAATAACTTTTAGTTAGTTAATCAGACATTTGAAATTCAGGTACTTCGTAGAAAATGAGACTATGTCTTTGCTGTGACTGTAGGATCATTGGAGTAATCAAGTGAAATCACGTGAAATTGTTCTAAAAACCAAAGACTTCACAAAGGTAAATAATACTGTTTTATGCTGTAACTATAAATTCAGTCTAACAAGACAAATATTTGTCTATCCAATATGTCAGAATTAAGGTTGCAGTTTTGAATTAGGGAAGATACAGTTCTAGCTTTTAAGATGCTTTTTGTCTAATTTGACAAAGTAGGAAATAAAATATATAGTGCAGTTGTCTACAGTATATGACAGAATATGAAAAGGGTAATGAGAGGTTAAGCTGAACTGAATTTTGGCTTTTAAGTTAAAGAGCTGCTTACCTGAATCTACTCCAGGTCCCTGAGACTCAGTACGCCACAAGTGACAAAGTGAGTATTTTGACCTTTGATGTATATGTCTTCTGCTTCTTGGGCTTTTAAGAGTGGACAGATTTTAACGTGAGTTGCCACGTGATAGAGGTCTAAACTTAGGCTTTCCAATAGATGCGGATAGGAACTTGTTAATTTTTAGGTGTACAGATATGAGTCAGTAGCTGACTCAAAGTTACAAAGAATGTACAATTTTTAGTCTTGTTGAGTGTTATCAAGGAGATATGTTCCAGGTTTTAACATCTGGGTTGGATACTTTGATAGGGGCATAGAGGATTAAAAGGGGACTTTAGGAACATCTGTTTCAACCCCCTGGAATATACTTTGTACAGGGTCCCAGAATTAGCTTGACTATTTATCATGCTGAGGAATCTTCTGGTTATGTCACATAGTACACTTTCTTATGGGCTCTTGTGTTTGGTATTCTTTTTTTTTTTTTGGCTCCGAATGACCTCCCTCTCATTGTTGTGTATTCTTTACCTTTTGTTGCATATGCTGCAGGTTTGGCTGAAGCGAGAACCTGTTGATGGAGCAGCCAGGAGTAGAAAGAGGAGAACGATAGGTTCAGGACGCAGGACAAGAAAGGAAATTATAATAACAGTAATAACTAATACTTATTAGCACTGAAGTCCCAGATGCTGTTCTAAATGCTTTTCTTATATTAATATGAGATGAGTTAAATGAAACATAATAGTATTTACCCATGTTACAGATAAGGGAACTGAGCTATAATGCTTTGCACAGTGGACGGCAGGGTTCATGATTTTGGATTCTAGAGAGTAAACCCTGAGCACTATCACAGATTGCTTATTAAAGATAACCTGGAGGCCCCTTTGTGAAAATTTCTCTGCCTTTTCTTCTCTAAATGTGATAGCCATTAGAGATAAAAGATGAATATTTTAAAAGATGAATTGGGTTGGGTGGTGATGCTGGTGGAGGAGGTGAAATACTACAGAATTTATTCAGCATTTTAAGACTGAATGATGGTATCAGAAAGGAAGGAACCTGAATATAATCTACTGTGCAAATCAGGGGGAAAGGGAATTTTGGTGAAGACCAGATTTTATGATGCTATAGAAGCATGAAAGCTTGATCCAGGAAGTTTAGTAAGGGCTTATGGTCACTGGTTTAGGTAGATCAGCACTGTACAATAGAAATACAATGTGAACCATGCTTGTAATTTAAAATCTTCTGGTAGCCACATTAAATAAGGTAAAAAGAAATAGGTTAAATTAGTTTTAATAATGTATCTTATTTAAATATTATTTAAAATAATTATTTAAAACTAATGAAATATTTTGCCTTCTTTTATTCCTACTGAGTCTTTGAAGTTAGCGTGTATTTTACACTTAGGGCATTTTTCATTTTAAACTAGCCATATTTCACATGCTCAGTGGCCACATTTGGCTACTGACTGCCTTACTGGACAGTGCATTTTTATACCATTAAAAGATAGGTTCTTTAAAAAGTTTCTGATTGAATTACACCTAGATGGCTTATTCTTCCTCTGTGAAGGAGTGGAGGGAGGTCTGGGGCCTAAAGGTATCCCTATTCAGTTGTGTCTAGAGAACCTTCTCATTACGGGGAACATATTTTTTAATACTTAGTACAAAGAGAGTGGGGAAAGATTTACCAAATGTTTAGGTTTCCTATCATTTGAGGTGCGTGGGTGTTACGCAGTTAGAGGGACTTCTAGGCCGTTCCAAATAATTTCTGTGGTCATATTAGTTCTGGGCTCTGGTTTCCATTATAAAGAGCAGAGTGCTTTTTCTGTAGACAGAGCTCTGGAAGAGAAGCACACCGTTCTTGAAACGTGGTGTCTGTTGGTTCAGGGACTCTGTGCTGCCATCTAGAACCCTTCACAACATCACTGATTTCACTGATGTGCTTTTATGGGATTTGATGTGTTTAAAGTTGCATTATTCCTCAGGCAGGGATTTCTAAAATCTGCTTTTTCCTTAAAAAAAAAAAAAAAAAAAAGAGAAAAGCTCCCACTAAATAAACTTATCACATTAAAAAAATGGCTAAATCTTTTGTAACTATTAAAGTGTAATATGCATTCTTTATAAAAATCTAGATAATAGAGTTAGCTGCTTTACATGTTTAATAAACAGATCTCGAGCACAGGGAAGTGTTCAGTCTGTGTTCAGTCTTTGGGTTCCTCCTGCCGTAATAAGATTCTTTGGGCAGTAGCTCTCCAGTGAATCAGACTCTCTGCATGGGACAGGTAGTGAAAAAGAGACAGTGAACAAGTGAGAAGTATGTGTTCTTTCTGCCTAAGATATATATGTATATTGTTCTGTATTATGGATCATATGTTATTTAACTAAGAGCCTAATTTGAATGCATTTCATTAAAAATCTTCTTAGTTATCTGTAAAACTAAGATCTATAAAACTAAGTAACTACAAGAGTTGCATTAACTTGTTGAGAGATACCGGGTTAAAATACAAGTTCTGTCCTGTACAGTTGAACAGAATAGTGTACACGTTATCATATCAGTAGTTTTCATTTTCTGAGTTTGTAGTTTTAGTGGTATGCTGATGTTATCAGGCTTCCCTGGTGGCTCAGATGGTGAAGAATCTGCCCGCAGTGCAGGAGACCTGGATTCAGTCCCTTGGTAGGAAAGATCTCTTGGAGGAGGAAATGGCAACCTCCTGGCAAGTATTCTTGCCCAGAAAATCCCACAGACAGAGGATCCTGGCGGATTACAGTCCATGGGACCGCAAAGAGTCGGACACGACTGAGTGACTAATACTTGCTTTCATTTTTTTGATGTTATCAGTGAATTGTGTTTTACTTGTGAATGTAGTTGTGGTTCAGGTGGGAGCAGGGTAAGGGATGTTTGTGGAAACCATTGCTTACCATTTCGGGGATGCATTGTGGGAAGAAGCAAGCGAGAAATATATTAATACTTGAGAGATAAGACAGTAGCCACATGGGAGCAATTTGAGATACTGGGAAATACATATTTTGAGAAAAGTTAGAGTGTTTTAAAAAATGTACAAAACTTAATCATTAGGAACATAATCAAATTTTATAAAATTTGAGTAGGAAACATTAAAGAGCATTAGAGAACTTTGAATTTCATATTTATTATGTTCATATTTTGTGTGGATGAAATATAGAGTCTTGTTTTGAATTGACCCCCTTGTGGCTTCTTAGACTCTTAACTAAGGATCATAGTCTTTATGTGTGGAGAGTTCCAAGACTGAGTTTGTCAGGTTATTGAATCTAAAGTCATTCAGTGTTAGCTGTTTAGATTTTATCAATCTGTATCTTCATATTTTCTGCTGGAAGGTTAACAGTCATATTGACCCTTGTCAAGGAGTTATTAGTAATTTATAATTCTAAAGTGCTGTGAAAGCATTAAACACTCTTTAAGTATTATACTTATTTGAACATTCCTTAATACAAAGTAGTTTATTCATCAACCCCTACCTGGTTTTGGTTACTATAATTACCTGTTCTCAGACGTCTGTCACAGTCCTGTGCCTGTCCTTCTTTAGTTATTAGCCTTGTAGGAACATTTGTGAGTGTGTGCTTAGGTCATTCCCCATGACTGACCTGGGCATAACTCAGGAAAATTCTTGTAAAGTGTGTTTATGACTGTGGAACGGTTTTGTATTGACTGTTGTTGCCTGGCTTCTTGAGGAAGTTAGCTTAGGTTAAAGAGTTCAGATTTTGGAATTACTTGGTTTCTCATGAATCCTGTCTCTTCTCCTTTACCACCTCTAGGCAAGTTACTTGCCCAGGCAAGTTGTTAAACCTTAGTTTCCTTAACTGCAACTTGAAATAAAAGCGAGTGCCTCTTAGGCTTGTTAGGACCCCTATAAGATAATCTCTCTACTATTAGGGATATAGCATTTTGCTGTTTGTTTGTTTGTTTTTGAATCAAGATGATTTCCTTTTTAGAGTGGTTTTAGGTTCACAGCAAAACTGAGAGGGAGGTATAGAGGTTTCCTGTATGCCCTTTGCCCCTGCACATGTATAGCCTCCTCCATTTATCAGCAGTTCCCACCAGAGTGGTACATTTGTTACAGTTGATGAACCTGCATTGACACATTGTAATCAGAAATCCATAGTTTACCTTAGGATTGACTCTTTAGGTTGTACATTCAGTGAGTTTGGACAAATGTTTAATAACATTTATGTATAATTATAAAACTGCCGGGAGCCAGCGTGAGGAACTCCACCCATGGGCAAAGGTCATGAGGAAGGAGGCTTCGGCATACGCAAAGGCAGGATCAGAGCCTCAGGAAACCCCGCTGTTCTTGAGCATCTACCCCCAAAACCAGAGTCCAGCCCCTCCCCCGTATATCCTCTGTGCCTTTTCATCACTTCTCCCCAACTTCCAACCCTGGACTATTCCTAATCTTTTTACTGTCTCCATAGTTTTTTGTTTTCCAAAATGGCATATTAGTTGGAATCAAACAGTTATGTAGCCTTCTCAGATTGACTTTGTTTACTTTAAGATTCCCCCCATGTCTTTTCATGACTTGATAGTTCATTCCATTTTAGTACTGAATAATATTTCATCGTCTGCAAGTACCAAAGTTTACTTATCCATTCACCTACTGAAGGACATCTGGTTGCTTCCTAGTCTTAGCAATGATAAATAAAGCTACTCTGAGCATCTATGTGCAGGTTTTTGTGTGGCCATTAGTTTTCAACTAGCAGCTACTTTTATTGAGTGTTTATTTATTTTAGCCAGACACTGTACTATATTTTATATGCAAAATATCATTTAATTCTTATTGTTTAGTCACTCAGTCATATCCAACTCTTTTGTGACCCCATGGACTACAGCACGCCAGGCTTATGTACGTATAATAGATTGTGAAGAATTTACAGCCCATAGTAATATATGTCCAATAACTGATTGCTATTGTTTTATCTCTGTGTGAGTTCTGAGCATGTAGTTTAAGTAGAAATTGAGGCTTTTAAGATGAGACTGACAGTGAGCATTCTGATCAGACCTCAAAGAATTATTAAGAAGTTGACAGTGGATTGAAGGTGAAGTGTATAGTAAATTGTAGTTCAAGGATAATCCACATGGTAATCATTTAGGAAGCCTGTTAAAATGTAGAGTTTGGGGTTCATTTACAGAAACTCAGGCTTTATGAATCAGAATCTCTGGCCATGGAGCTCAGGTTCTGTAGTTTTACAAGCTTAATAAGTAATTCTGATTCACTATGAAGTTTGAGAATCATATTTTTAATTTATTCTTCCTGATGAATACAAAATGATTCTAGTGATTTTAAATAGTTGTTTTTCTTTGATATAATAAGCTTTCTATTTTATTGGTGATGGAGCTGGTAAACTTTTTCTGTTAAAATTTTTCCATGTTATGAGGGTACGAAGGTAGTGATATTTGTTCATTCAACTATTTTTTAGTAAATGTCACTTCTTTAAGGTATATTTTAATTTTTAAATTAAAGTAATTTATAATAATAAATTACTTTATTATTCAAATAATATAGTCTTTTTGGATAAGAAAGGATAGGCATGCTTCTATGCCTATTATGAAGGTAGGTAGAGATGCATGCTATTATGAAGAGCATACTATTACGAAGATAGGTAGAGACACAGAGAGTGTTTTCTGGTACTAACTAGAAAGGAAAAAATAGCTATAAATAATTTATATAACTAACATGAATGATTAAAATCTGATGGAAGTTTTCAAAGAGTTTTGGTATGGGTTACTTTATTAGTCATATTAGTTAATGACAGAGTCATATCAGGAACGCTTAGCTTCTGTTGTTTTTTGACAGTTCCTTTCTCTCCTAAGAACACTGTTCTTTTGGGTTTTGTCTTTGTTGGCTTCCTGGGAAGTCTTATTCCAGATCCACAGTTTGGGAAATCAGAATTCATCCCTACAGTGCTTCACATGCACCTAACTTTCTTAGATTCTTCCGGTAAAACCTTACCCAAAGGAACCAATGAATTCAAGTCATAATTTTAAACTTAGGTCTTTAGAAGACTCCATTTCAGTGAGTCTTTGCATTTGTATTTTTAGCCCCCAAATCTTTCTGGCTCCAGCATCCACTTTAATAACTCTATGGGTTAAGCAGTGCTATTTTTTTTTTTTTTTTTGATGGAGCTATATTTAGGCTTTATTGACTCTATTTTTATTTTTTATTTTTTTATTTATTTTATTTTTATTTTTATTTTTTATTTTTTAATTTTAAAATCTTTAATTCTTACATGTGTTCCCAAACATGAACCCCCCTCCCACCACCCTCCCCATAACATCTCTGTGGGTCATCCCCATGCACCAGCCCCAAGCATGCTGTATCCTGCGTCAGACACAGACTGGCGATTCAATTCTTACATGATAGTATACATGATAGAATGCCATTCTCCCAAATCATCCCACCTTCTCCCTCTCCCTGAGTCCAAAAGTCCATTATACACAGCTGTGTCTTTTTCCCTGTCTTGCATACAGGGTCGTCATTGCCATCTTTCTAAATTCCGTATATATGTGTTAGTATACTGTATTGGTGTTTTTCTTTCTGGCTTACTTCACTCTGTATAATCGGCTCCAGTTTCATCCATCTCATCAGAACTGATTCAAATGAATTCTTTTTAACGGCTGAGTAATACTCCATTGTGTATATGTACCACAGCTTTCTTATCCATTCATCTGCTGATGGACATCTAGGTTGTTTCCATGTCCTGGCTATTATAAACAGTGCTGCGATGAACATTGGGGTACATGTGTCTCTTTCAATTCTGGTTTCCTCGGTGTGTATGCCCAGCAGTGGGATTGCTGGGTCATAAGGTAGTTCTATTTGCAATTTTTAAAGGAATCTCCACACTGTTCTCCAAAGTGGCTGTACTAGTTTGCATTCCCACCAACAGTGTAGGAGGGTTCCCTTTTCTCCACACCCTCTCCAGCATTTATTGCTTGCAGATTTTTGGATCGCAGCCATTCTGACTGGTGTGAAGTGGTACCTCATTGTGGTTTTGATTTGCATTTCTCTAATAATGAGTGATGTTGAGCATCTTTTCATGTGTTTGTTAGCCATCTGTATGTCTTCTTTGGAGAAATCTCTATTTAGTTCTTTGGCCCATTTTTTGATTGGGTCATTTATTTTTCTGGAATTGAGCTGCATAAGTTGCTTGTATATTTTTGAGATTAGTTGTTTGTCAGTTGCTTCATTTGCTATTATTTTCTCCCATTCAGAAGGCTGTCTTTTCACCTTGCTTATATTTTCCTTTGTTGTGCAGAAGCTTTTAATTTTAATTAGATCCCATTTGTTTATTTTTGCTTTTATTTCCAGAGTTCTGGGAGGTGGATCATAGAGGATCCTGCTGTGATTTATGTCTGAGAGTGTTTTGCCTATGTTCTCCTCTAGGAGTTTTATAGTTTCTGGTCTTACATTTAGATCTTTAATCCATTTTGAGTTTATTTTTGTGTGCAGTGTTAGAAAGTGATCTAGTTTCATTCTTTTACAAGTGGTTGACCAGTTTTCCCAGCACCACTTGTTAAAGAGATTGTCTTTACTCCATTGTATATTCTTGCCTCCTTTGTCAAAGATAAGGTGTCCATAGGTGTGTGGATTTATCTCTGGGCTTTCTATTTTGTTCCATTGATCTATATTTCTGTCTTTGTGCCAGTACCATACTGTTTTGATGACTGTGGCTTTGTAGTAGAGCCTGAAGTCAGGCAAGTTGATTCCTCCAGTTCCATTCTTCTTTCTCAAGATTGCTTTGGCAATTCGAGGTTTTTTGTATTTCCATACAAATCTTGAAATTATTTGTTCTAGTTCTGTGAAAAATATGGCTGGTAGCTTGATAGGGATTGCATTGAATTTGTAAATTGCTTTGGGTAGTATACTCATTTTCACTATATTGATTCTTCCGATCCATGAACATGGTATATTTCTCCATCTATTAGTGTCCTCTTTGATTTCTTTCATCAGTGTTTTATAGTTTTCTATATATAGGTCTTTAGTTTCTTTGGGTAGATATATTCCTAAGTATTTTATTCTTTTCGTTGCAATGGTGAATGGAATTGTTTCCTTAATTTCTTTTTCTACTTTCTCATTATTAGTGTATAGGAATGCAAGGGATTTCTGTGTGTTGATTTTATATCCTGCAACTTTACTATATTCATTGATGAGCTCTAGTAATTTTCTGGTGGAGTCTTTAGGGTTTTCCATGTAGAGGATCCTGTCATCTGCAAACAGTGAGAGTTTTACTTCTTCTTTTCCAGTTTGGATTCCTTTTATTTCTTTTTCTGCTCTGATTGCTGTGGCCAAAACTTCCAGAACTATGTTGAATAGTAGCGGTGAAAGTGGACACCCTTGTCTTGTTCCTGACTTTAGGGGAAATGCTTTCAATTTTTCACCACTGAGGATAATGTTTGCTGTGGGTTTGTCATATATAGCTTTTATTATGTTGAGGTATGTTCCTTCTATTCCTGCTTTCTGGAGAGTTTTTATCATAAATGGATGTTGAATTTTGTCAAAGGCCTTCTCAAGCAGTGCTATTTTTAATATCTGTAGTTTTTCTCATTTTCAGAAACTAGGTCAACCGGGCTTTGTCAAATGAAAAAAGGTACACTTTATTTTTTAGGAGTATCCTTGGACTGAATGTAGCTAAAACATAGACATTGTTGCTCTTCTTTAAATACTCATAGGATATAATTTTGCTTATTTTAAGCTCAGTCTGCCCAGTACAATAATATATTTATCTCTGGAAACTCTGGCTTTTCTATTGTACTGTTCAGAATTCACATGAATTATTAAAACTTTCTAGTAGGCCTTTTATCAATAGCCTTTTATCTGACCTCTTCTTTAAAGTTGTCTTCAGCATTTTCAAAAGAATCATCTGGGTCTTTCTGGGGCTGGAGATTTTGCTTCTGTAATGACAGAAGCAGAGAGTGAACTTTTTGGAAGTTAGTAGTAGTGGGGTACAAAAGAAGAGAAAAATCAGACTAAATTATACATCATGCCATTTCATTGTAAAAAATAATGATAACCTTTTGTCCTTTTCAGAGAGTGATGGTGGTGGTTATAGGAAGAGTATAGGGTGAATTAAGGAGACATCAAGGAAAATATGTCTCCTAACATAGAGCTTTAATTATTTCCCAAAGGTAGATAGTAAAGTGGTTCTTTCCAGAAATTTTTCATTCATAGGAACCCTGTCTGCAGTATTGGTATACTTATCATTCACCCTAGAATATTGACAACGTTGATGTTATAGGTGGTAATCTGAGTTACTGCTTTTGTGTCATATTCCTTTCTGTTTTAAGTGTGGGCTACAGACCTATAACAGTGTTGATATGATTGTATTACTATTGTAACAGTTTTTCTTTTTAAACCAGAGTAAAACACTCTGATTTTTTCCTTTGTTCTTATAGTATTTTTATTTTCAATAAGTACACTTCCTTCTGAATTATTTCAACATATTTGGTCAGTCGCTCAGTCGTGTCTGACTCTGCAACCCCATGGACTGAAGAACGTCAGGCTACCCTGTCTATTAGCAACTCCTGGAGCTTGTTCAAACTCACGTCCATTGAGTCAGTGATGCCATCCAACCATCTCATTCTCTGTCCTCCCCTTCTTCTCCTGCCTTCAATCTTTCCCAGCATCAGGGTCTTTTCCAGTGAGTCAGTTCTTCATATCAAGTGGCCAAAGTATTGGAGTTTCAGCTTCAGCATCAGTCCTGCCAATGAATATTCAGGACTGATTTCCTTTAGGATGGACTGTTTTGATCTCGTTGCAGTACAAGGGACTCTCAAGAGTCTTCTCCCACACCACAGTTCAAAAGCATCAATTCTTCGGCGCTCAGCCTTGTTTATGGTCTACTCTCACATCCATGCCTGACTGCTGGACAAACCATAGCTTTGACTAGACAGACCTTTGTTGGCAAAGTAATGTCTCTGCTTTTTAATGCATTGTCTAAATTGGTCATAGCTTTTCTTCCAAGGAGCAAGCATCTTTTAATTTCATGGGTGCAGTCACCATCCACAATGATTTTGGAGCCCAAGAAAATAAAGTCTGTTCACTGTTGCCATTTTTTTCCCCCATCTATTTGCCATGAAATGATGGGACCAGATGCTATGATCTTAGTTTTTAAATGTTCAGTTTTAAGCCAGCTCTGGATGTAGCTAGTCTTTAGATCATATCTTGAATATTAAAGTCATAGGCGGTCCCACTAGTGGTTCCGAATCCCTCTGTCAGTGCATTATAAACCCTTGGGTGTTTTTTTTTTCTTTAAACATGCCTAGACTCTGCCTCAGGCCAGTTAAGTCAGATCTCTGGCTGCAGTGTTCTGGACATGATCATCATCATTGTTTTTAAAATAATATTCTGTCATTCTCATATGAATAGCATTAAGAGCTGCTACTTTATTAATGTGAAGGAGAGTCATTAAGCTAGGTAACTCCATTTTATGTCCTCATTTACTGTTATCTTCTATCATTTTAAGCATCTGAAGGATAAGCATAAACTGGTCAGAATTCTTTAACTGGGAGGCAGCTTATAATGTTGGCTTGAAGTTTTCTTCACAATATACTGGACAGAAAAGTTTGACTCCTTGAACCCTTCTTCATGGCTTTTATTTCCTAGTGCTCTCATAATTTTCGTAATCTTCTATGGATTCTCCCTAATTTCTCAACAGCTTCTTGAAAGTATAGTAATCCAAACTCAATATAAAATTAACAAAACTGAATAGTGGCAGAAGCAGCAAATAAATTCCTTCTACTTCTTAAATTCTGTGATTTTTATTAAAGTGGAAAACATATTTGTTTCAGACTTTTTATTGGAATTTTCTTTATGCTTTAGGGAGTCAAAATGTGTTTTCTACCATGATGTTTGTTTTAGTACATTACTTTCTTAGGTTACATTTCCTCTGTTTTCTTTCTCAATTGTACTTTTTGCCACCATTTCCCTGTATGTATTTGGAAATAGTCAGTACATATTTTCTCATGGATTATCATGTTTTGGGAAAGTAGTTTTCCACATTGATCAAGTCATGGTAAAATTTTATTCCATTTACATATCAGTTAGAATCTAGACAGGGAAGCTATCTACACTATATTTCTGCCATAAAATGTGATACAGGGAGTAGGTTATACAGGCATTAATTAGAGGCTGAAAAGGCCAAAGGGAAATAGTGGAGTAACACAGAGACAATAATTGAAGAAAGCATCAGTCATCCAGAGGACGGGAACTGAGAAGAGCTTAGAGTAGAGTTTGGGCTCAAAACTTCTAGATGGGGTACTGACTATTGCTGGTACTTCTTGGAGTGTCAGAAAAACTTGTGGCTCTCACCAACTGCTGCTGTTGGGATGGAGGGCTTGTGCTAGGTCAATGCTGAGTGGAAAAAGCAAGCTTCTCCTTATTGGCAGCATGAGGAAGCTGCTGCTGCTGCTAAGTCGCTTCAGTCATGTCCGACTCTGTGCCACCCCATAGACGGCAGCCCACCAGGCTTCTCCGTCCCTGGGATTCTCCAGGCAAGAACACTGGAGTGGGTTGCCATTTCCGTCTCCAATACCACTACATGTGAATGAATGTGAATGTGAAGTCGTTCAGTCGTGTTCGACTCTTTGCGACCCCGTGCACTGTAGGCCACCAGGCTCCTGCGTCCATGGGATTTCCCAGGCAAGAATACTGGAGTGGGTTGCCATTTCCTTCTCCAGGAAGCTAGCTGGCAAAAGAGAAAAGTAGTTTCCACAGTTCTATTAATATTATCAGCATTACTGAGCTGAGTATTAAAGGGTGGATTTGTTGCTGAGAGACCATACCTGAATAACCAGCATGTATAGCTTTCTCTTCTGGTTATAAGATAGCTTTTGGTCTCTTGGTCTCCCTCTTAGCGACGGGAACCCTGCATGTTCTTGGTGTCTAGGATTTAGAATGAAAGGAGTTATTATTATTTTTAAATAAGTTGTGTAGCTAATGTGATTTGATAACTGTCACAGCCTTTCTTGGGACCTGAGATTTAATGATTATTCATTACTTTGACTCACAAGGGGTTTCTGTATTTCAAGATCCCTTATTCAAAATATAAAAATTGTAAGAGTGATGATAAACCAGAGATTAAAATTGGTTGCTTATCGGCCAAACTGTGGCCTATAGTGGGAACCAATCTTTAAACAGAGGAATTATACTTTCTCTCTCATTCTAGTATTCTTGCAGCAGAGCTTCTCAACTTTTAATATGTATATGAATTATTTGGAGATCTTGTTAAAATGCAGATTCTGATCCAATATGTCATTGGTTAGGGCCTGAGATTCTGAATTTCTAACAAACTCCCAGTGGAACCTGAAGCTACTGGTCCCTGGACCAGACTTTTTTTGTCTTCCCTTCCCTGGTGGCTCAGCTGGTAAACAATCTGTCTGCAATACGCAAGACCTGGGTTCAATCCCTGGGTTGGGAAGATCCCCTGGAGAAGGGAACAACTACCCACCCCAGTATTCTGGCCTGGAGTATTCCCTGGACTTAGCGTCCGTCGGGTTGCGAAGAGTCAGACACGACCGAGTGACTTTAACTTTCACTGCATTGGGAACTGTTGGTTTGGCTTGGATCCACTGTTGGACCTGGTTTTGGGTGGTTGAATGGTGAGTGGATCATGAAGTAGAGCTTCATTCAAGCTTATTTTCCAGAGATGTTTTGAGCAATTTTATTAGAGGTATTTATAGCTGTTTCTTTCCAGGTGGGCATAGAAGGGCAGTGCCTCCAAATAGGTTGACTTTTCTTCCATAATTTTGTTGCTCCTCTAGATGTAGAAGCATGCTTATCACTTGTAGTTTTCCTGGAATATCTGAGGCTTTTTGGTAACTGTGTACATGTTTAAGGGAAACTAAACTAATGGGAGACAGGAGAGGAGGACAGTTAGAAAATTCATGTATCAGATAGCTTGTGTTCTTTAAAGCCATTATTCTTGATTAAATATAGGGCTATCTATGCATTTAAAAAATTTGGTTTCAATTTCACACTAAATGCATTTTCCCACTTTTGACACTTTGGTATACTTAAAGTATAAGGTCTTCCTTGAGCCAAATAATAATAGTCTATCTTAATTGAACTTCATATACAGCCCAAATTTATGAAGTTGTTAATTGCTCTTTATATTTGGATTTTACTTTACCAAGGCATACCTGATAACATGAATAAAAAGTTAATCTTTTATTCAGTTGCTGACTGTCAAGCTCCTCTCCCTGCTTTCCTTATCCCCATTACCCCCAATTCCTGGATTTTTCTTTTTGTCTTTATAGACCTAGATTTTTTAAGACCGTAGGTTGTTTCTTCTTGTCTATTGGTGCTTTATATTTGTATGAATGTTACTCTCAAAATTTTTAAATTCAGGCTATAGGTAATATAATTCAGGGCATGGAATTGAAATAATTGGCCGCTTTATCAGTTGAGGTGAAAGGGTTAAAATGAAAGTTAAGGATCCAGGGGACCCCTACAGAAATGAAGGGTAAAAAAATGCTCAATTTTAGGATCCTAAACAAAGCATTTTGATTGGCATATAGAGACCCTTGCATGCACACAGACGTCCA
Source organism: Budorcas taxicolor (assembly GCF_023091745.1). NCBI lineage: Eukaryota > Metazoa > Chordata > Mammalia > Artiodactyla > Bovidae > Budorcas > Budorcas taxicolor. The sequence goes on from NC_068919.1 coordinate 75,802,947, forward strand.
TATTTGAATATTTATAGAAGATAATCTGTCAAAATTACTGTTATTTTAATTTGCCAAGCTTGGCTGATTGCTGCAGTTGAATGTTAGTTGAATTCTAGATGAGGAACTGTAAATATGATCTGGTCTGGAACATACTTTTTGTCCTTGAAGCTGTTTGAATAGTACCCTCTTTTTTTTTTTTTTTTTTTTTTAATAGTGGGACCTTTTTATATTAGCTGAACTTTCATGTTTTCCTTTTTTTGGGGAAAAAAAAAAGTAGGGTGATAACAGTAAATGTTAAAATTTTGTTGTGTTGTTGTTAAAAAAACTATTTACAGTTAGTGATCAGCGATTATTTAAATAGTTTTCAGCTATTTGTCCAATCTTTGCTCAAAGAAGCCTTCCCTGGAGAGTTTAAACCTAGGGACATATATCTCTTCAAGGCTTGAGGTTTTGTGTCACATAAGTTTCTTGTTAACAAAGAAATGTATAATTGTAGATAATTAATGTTAACCCTTTCTTTGTCTCATTTTAAACAGTTGATAATTATAGTGACCTGGTTTCAAGCAGTAATATCTTCCATTGGAAATATGTGATTTCATCAGCTTCTTACATTCCAGGGGAGAAAAGGTAAGCCATTTTTCATACTTAATATTTAGTAACTTTGTAAATTAGTCAAATTTTTCTCTTTTAAAAAAGTTAAAAAATGCTTTTCTCTTTAGGTAGTGTTTTCTCATGCAGAAAACACTGTGTTATTTATTTACGTCATATCACTATTCCTCAAAAGATTCTGCTGAATCTACATTATTTCAGCTCTAGAGATAATATGATGGAGAAGGTAGCGGCAACTCTTGCCTGGAAAATCCCATGGATGGAGGAGTCTGGTGGGCTGCATTCCATGGGGTCGCTAAGAGTCGTACACGACTGAGCGACTTCACTTTCACTTTTCACTTTCATGCATTGGAGAAGAAAATGGCAACCCACTCCAGTGTTCTTTCCTGGAGAATCCCAGGGACGGGGGAGTCTGGTGGGCTGCTGTCTCTGGGATCGCACAGAGTCGGACACGACTGAAGCTACTTAGCAGCAGCAGAGATAATACGATGACTTTCTAAAAATCATACGACAGCTTTTTGGAGCAGGACTACATTCTGTGTGCTATCTACTGGGCTGTCTTGTCCCTTTACATAGCTATTCTCCCCTGAGTTTCTGGTTTTACATGTATAACCACTGACATGACTAGATAGTCTTCAGAGTTTTGTTTTCTTGCTTTTGATGTTTTCATTTCTTTATCTCTTGTAAACTGACATAATTGGATCTTGCTTTAGTAAGATAGTTGGTTATTACTTTTGTTAGAAACTATGTCAAGTACTAAGTCTCAGATTTACTTAGACACTGACTTTATTTTGGGGTTTGAGGAATGTGGGGGTCTCAGGAATATATTTTACATTTAGCAAATTGGGTGGAGCTTACAGAGCATTCTTTTCTTTTTTTTTTTTTTCACAAGCGTCCATCTTCTTTCTCTTTGGACAGTTCTTTTTTGTGTAGATTTTCTTTTTTCTATGAGTGTTTATATTACTGTTCACTTATTACTGTGATCTCTTTTCTCAGTTCTTTTTGTGACCATCTCTACTATCATTTCCAGTATATTTCTTACCCTAATTCCTCAGTGATCCTCCTAAGAAAATTATTTGTCCAACTCTGTGGTAATCCTCCGAGTGAAGAGTAAGATTCTTAATAATTCCTTAAGATGTTAGGCTTGCTTCTAGTTTTGTAGTGGTTCACCATCTGTTTACTATATAAAGGACTCAGAAGTATCTGTTATACCTAATGTATCAGGGATATGGATAATAACAAAATGAAATTTACATTTATGCAAAGCAAAGGTGGGGTTAATATAGTCCCTTGGGTTTGGCCATTCTGATATTCTTGCTATGTTTGGAGACTTATTTTGCAACCTACTTTCAGATTTTTTAAGGTGAATTAGATATGTTCATCTTATAATCAGTTTGCTTTTGGTTAAGTATGTTAAAACTCAAGTTGAATAAAATTTAAGTTAGTAATATAAAAAGTAATGAGCTGTTCTACAGTATGATTTGGAAAAAAATTAGCTGTACTTCTTGCTATAAGAACAGCAGATAGCACAACTAAGATTTTCTAAGTAAAGTAATTTTGGTAAAGGTTAATTTCATGGCAATAGAAAATGTTGGGATTTGGCATCCAAATGTCAAATTTCACATACAAATCCTAGCTTTCTACTGACTTTTCTTTTACCCCCAGAGGATAAATCTTAAAACTTATAATTTGTTTAGAAGACACTATAGTGCTGTTTCAGGAATAAGAAACTAGCTTTATTTTTCTATAATTTAACAGTAAGGGTAACCAGTGCATTACAGTACTTGTTGATAGGTTTTTATAAAGCTCTTATGGAAATTTAATATTCAAGTGTTTATGCAGAAAAAATTTTAGTTGGTCATAATGATGTGGGTTCTAAATGATAACCCATGATATTCACCTATGTGTTTTCATTGTTTCAGAAAGAAAGGATGAAGTGGATTGTTTAATAGTTTGCCTTTTGGTATTATTTATTGGGTAAACACCATGAGTAATCATATCTTAGCTAATTTGTGTGCCAGTGAGACAAATATAGATCTCCATTTGTTTCTTAGCTCCTTTATATCATAAGAGGGTTATATTATCACTCTGTCAGTTAGTTAAAGGGTAACAATTGAAAATGGATTTTTGTTTGTTTGTTTCTGGTATGGCATGTAAGAAGCTTAGAAGTCATTATTCTAGCTTAACAACAAGTGAAATAGTGAACAAACTAAGAAATCAAAACTCTTCTTAGATCCATCAGAGAAGTGAGGTCACAGGGCAAACCACTGTTCTCAAATTGAAGAGACAGGCAGATAGAGAATGACAGCTTAGCAGCAACCTCAAAAGAAACCTCTGGTGTGTAGGAAAAATCTAAAGTGTGATTGACAAATTATAGGAAGCTCCGTGTGGACAAACCTGACACGAAAACTCCAGGGGGACCTGGTAGCAGGGGATCCCCACATTTTCATGATTTTACTTCTAGGAGCTCTCTCAGGTCCTCACAGTGACTATCTGAGAAAAATCCCCTGGTGGTTCCTACAGGGGGAGGAGAAAATAACCATTTTGAGATATGCCAAGGCATCTTCCTTTTCTTAACAAGATCTGCTATCAAGAGAAAGTATTTTACCAGAGAGAGCCTCATCTGGTAGAGTGTTATCAGACACTAACTGACCTAGAAGAAGGGAGATACCCAACTCTAGCCTTCCATGTTGGAAGGAGAGAAAGATCCAGTTCTTGCCCTCTGTACCATCCTGTTCCACCTAGGAGGGGAGTGCAAGACTGGAAAGAACTTGTGAAGTTCACAGCCAGAGGAGCACAGTTCCACTGAAAGGCTGAGACCTAACTTCTACTCCCGCCACACCTTACAACATTAGTAAATTTCTGTTTGCTGTAGTTCCTTTTATTCTGTGAGTGATGTCTGACTTCCAGCAAAAAACTACAGGGCAGACTATAAGAAAAACCGCAGTTTAAAGAGAGCAAGCATCAGAATCAGACTCAAATGTGACAGGAATACTGGAATTATGAAACAAGGGATTTAGAACAACTGTGCTATACAAAAAAGATCTTAATGACCCAGTGAACCACTATGGTGTGATCACCTGCCTAGAGCTGGACATCCTGGAGTGGGAAGTCAAGTGGGCCTTAGCAAACATCACTGCAAACAAAGCTAATGGAGGTGATGGAATTCCAGATGAACTATTTCAAATCCTAAATGATGATGCTGTTAAAAGTACTTGCTCTCAGTATGCCAGCAAATTTGGAAAACTCAGCAGTGGCCATGGAACTGGAAAAGGTCAGTTTTCATTCTAGTCCCAAAGAAGGGTAATGCCAGAGAATGTTCAAACTACCACACAATTGCACTCATTTCACATGCTAGCAAAGTAATGCTCAAAATACTCCAAGCTTGGCTTCAACAGTATGTGAACTGAGAACTTCTAGATGTTTAAGCTGGACTTAGAAAAGGCAGAGGAACCAGAGATGAAATGGCCAACATCCACTGGATCATAGAAAAAACAAGAGAATTCCAGAAAAACTACTTCTGCTTCATTGACTATGCTAAAGCCTTTGATAGTGTGGATCACAACAAACTCTGGAAAGTTCTTAAGAAAATGAGAATACCAGACCACCTTATCTGCCTCCTGTACACAGGTCAAGAAGCAGCAGTTAGAACTAGACAAGGAACAACGGACTAGTTCAAAATTGGGAAAGGATGACATCAAGGCTCTATTCTGTCACCCTGCTTATTTAACGAAGGCAATGAGTAGAAAACGGTAACAAATACAGTAGGTATTAACCCAAGTTTATCAATAATTGCTTTAAATATCAGCAGTTTAAATACACTAAAAGACAGATTGTCAGATTGGATCAAAAGTCAAGATACATTGTGTACAGAAACTCTTTATATATGAAGACACATATAGATTAGACATAAAGAGATGGAGAAAGATACACCATGCTAACACTAAATAAAATAAAAAAGCTGAAGTAACTATATTAGCTTTGACAGAGCAGACTGCAGAGCAAGGAAGAGTTTCAAGGATAATAAAGAGCATTAAAGGTGAAAGTGCTAGTCATTCAGTTGTGTCTGACTGTGCGGCTCCATGGACTGTAGCCCCCCAGACTCCTCTGTCAGTGGAATTATCCAGGCAAGAATAATGGAGTGGATAGCCTTTCCGTCTCCAGGTGATCTTCCAGACCCAGGGATTGAACCCAGGTCCCCCACAATGCAGGTAGATTCTTTACCATCTGAGTCACCAGGAAAGTCCCAATAGGAGCATTATATAATAATAAAAGAGTCAGTTCTTCAAGAAGATATAATAATCCTTAATATGTGTGTACCTAACAACAGCTCATCAAAATATGTGATGCAGCAACCAACAGAACTGCAAAAACACATTGCTCAGTCCACTGTTACAGGAGGCGACACTTCAGCACTTCCGCCAGAAATGGACAGACATAGCAGAAAAGCAGTAAGGACACATCTGAACTCAACAGCAGTATTAATCAACTGGATATGATTGGCACATCATCCAGCAACAACAAGGACTACATATTTTGTATGATTTTTTTTTTTGAATAGGATTTGCATCCATACATGGTCAAAAAGAAGAATGAGGAACTCATTTTAAAAAATACAAAAAGCTGTCACCTGCCTCCCTTCTACTTCTTACATAATTTAGGGTATGAATTTTAAAATTTTGATCTTTTAAAATACTGAAACATTTTTCTTGCCTCAAATTTGGTATAATGATTGGAATAGTTGTGAGGGTTACTTTTCCAAATGAAACCTATCTGGCACTTTTTCATTTATTGATATTATGAAGGAATACCTCCTACAACCAACCCCTTGGTTCCATATAGCAAAATTTGAAAACTGAATCCCTCATGACCTGGCCAGTATTTGATAATTATTGACTTTTGCTCCTGAATAATAGACCTCTAGATACCCAGATTCTTTTGAGTGATATAGCGGGAAGAGCAGAAGCAGATAAGAAAGGCCAGGGGCGAGTTTGTAAAAGGAAGAAAATATTTATTATTATCATTTATCTGCCAGGTAGACTTATGATGGTGAAACCAAAGGGATTAATAACATAGGATTCTCTAAAGGATATAGATATCTGTTAAAATCAGTGAAATTGTTCCCATCCCTGTAGAATTAAAAACAAAACAAAACCAAAGATAAAACACATCAAATGAACTTTTCCCCTTTGGATCACAAGTAGTGGTATGAAGACAAGCTGTACAAACCTTGATTAAGTCAAATCACGTCTTACTTTGTTTCCTCATCTTCAAAATGGAAATAGTGCCTGCCTTACAAAACACTGGTAAGAATTAATTGAGAAAACATGTGTACAGTGCCCGGCTCATATTGGGCATGCACCAGGGTTACTTCTCCTCCTAGCTCCTTTCAGCATCAGTAGTAATATCTGGACTTCAGTCCTTGAATTCACTAGTTACTTGTCATGAGATCTTTATAAGATCAAATTATTTTGTCTCTCTGAGCCTTATTTTCCTTTGGTATAAGATCATTAATATCCAAATTATAAAGCTGTGGTTGTAATTCATTTCCTTGTATCATCTAGGAGATTTTCATTGAATCTAAATCTGATGTTAAACTGCTAAAATATGTGAGTTTTACTGAATAGATATTTTGGACACCAAATTCACATTTTTTTAAAGGAATATATAGTAGGAGGAATATAAGAAGGAAAAGTAAATCTCTAGTTTTGTTTTTTAATGGGAGGACTCTATACTAGCTTACTTAATTTTTGCTTAATATAATTCATTGGGAAAGTGGGGAAATTATGGGTTGAAGGATTTATTTTCACTTGAAATAGCTACTTCTAGAAAGGATATACATAGGGCACCAAGTTAGGGATTCCAAACGCTTGAATGTACCTCTTTCTTTCTTTTTGTTCTTTTTATCTTAGGTGACATTATTTTGAAATGAGACTTCAGCATACGGTAATGGTTTCGTGGGCAGATACTAGAAAATGATACTGTATGGTATCTTTTATGTGCAATTTAAAAACAATACGAATCAATACACATGCAAAACAGAAGCAAACTCAGATTTAGGAGCTTCACTGTTGGTTCACTGATAAGAACTTGCCTGCCAATGCGGGAGATGTGGGTTTGATCCCCTGGAGGAGGAAATAGCAACCCACTCCAGTATTCTTGCCTGGAGAATCCCATGGGCAGGGGAGTCCATGGGGTTGTCGAGAGTCAGACACGACTTAGCAACCACACAGATTGGAAAATTATTAAGTACTGAAAATTTTCTGGCTTGTTAATTACCAAAGAAAGAACTAATAAACTCTTATTAAAATTTAATATTAAACTTTAGTTGGTAAATTAAGACTCATAAATGAATCATGTTAAATGAGTTTGAATTAGGTCAATATTATTGGTGAATTCAGTAGTGTGTTAAATCAATATAAATTCTGTGACATAATCACAGAATAGAAATTGATATATGTATGGTATATTGTATTGAAGGGTTGCAAATTGATGAACTGGGAAGTTGGTATTTTTAATGATGTTATAAATCCATGAATTTCAGTTAGATTTACTTGAATATGAATCACTTTTATGAAAATTAGCAGTAAAATATTATTGCTTTCATATTCTGTAGCAGTTGTGTCAGCTTTTGCATATAATCAAATGAATGTAAAATTTAACTTATTTTTTTGCATGTTTCCCAAAGTTTAGAAAATGATGTAGCATATAGAGTGTTAATTACTGTTAAGAATTCCCAGTTTATCATTTTATTTGACAATATGTAGCTCCTTAAAGTGAGCGATTTCACTTTGACTTTTCACTTTCATGCATTGGAGAAGGAAATGGCAACCCATTCCAATATTCTTGCCTAGAGAATCCCAGGGATGGGGGAGCCTGGTGGGCTGCCATCTATGGGGTTGCACAGAGTGTGCACAGAGTCGGACACGACTGAAGCGACTTAGCAGCTCCTTAAAGTGAAGTTGCTCAGTTGCGTCAGACTCTTTGTGACCCCATGGGCTGTAGCCTGCCAGGCTCCTCCATCCATGGGATTTTCCAGAAAAGAATACTGGAGTGGGTTGCCATTTCCTTCTCCAGGGAATCTTCCCGACCCAGGGATCAAACCCTGGTTTCCTGCACTGCAGGCAGACTCTTTACCATCTGAACCACCAGGGAAGCCTGTGTAATTTCTTATTAAATGCTTATTAACAACTTTGAAAATGACCTACAAAGTAGAGAATAGTCTCTGCATGCAGTCTTTACCTGCAGGAAAAAGAATAGATGAAAATATAATAAAAACTAAATTGTGAATGCATTGAGTGCAGACAGGTTTCTGCTGACAAAATGGATGTGAATTTATGTGTGAATGTTAAGGACATGTGGATATGTTGATTATAGCAACTGTTAGTATTGTTGTAAAGCAAATGATTTGCAGAGTTAGGTTAAATGCATTGTGGGTATGGCTGAGATCAAAATAACATTAATTTGTTCAAAGTTTTTTTGTTTTTTGGTATTAAAAAAAATATTTATTCAGCGGCACTGGGTCTTAGTTGCAGCATACACGATCTTTTAGTTGTGACATGAGAATTCTATTTGTGGCATGTGAGGTCTTCAGTTGCAGCATGCCATTTCTTACTGTAGCATGTGGGACCTAGTTCCTCGAACAGGAATCAAACCCCAGCCCCAGTGCATTGGGAGCTTGGAGTCTTAGCCACTGCACCACCAGGGAAGTCCCAGCATTGTGTTTGTTTTTTTAAGAAGCCAGATACTTTTGTATAATACTAGGTAACTTAACTACTTTTCTGGTAATAATTTAATGTTAAGAACAAGTAGATTTTTTATGATTGTACATTTATAAGATATTATTTGGACAAGTCACTTATAAAGTAATATGATTCATATACTTTTCTTTTTTACTGTGATAAAGTATGTATAACAGAATTCACCACTTAACCATTTAAAGTGTATGATCCAGTAGTGTGAAACGTGTTCACATTATTGTGCAGCCATCACCAGTGTCCATCTCCAGAACTTTATCATCATTCTGAGTAAAACTGCACGTTAAACAGTAACTCCCCATTCTTCCTGACTTCAAGCCTCTGTCGCATGGAGTTGATATCCAAAATATTTAAAGAGCTCATAAAACTCAACATCAGAAAAACAAAAAGCCCTGTTAAAAAATGGGCAGATGATCTGAACAGATAATGCATGAAAAAATGCCCAGTATTGTTAATTATCAGAGAAATGCAAATCAAAGCCTCAATGAGATGTTACCTCAAGCCTGTCAGAATGGCAATCATCAAAAAGAACAGAAACAAATAATTGGCAAGGATGTGGAGAAAAGGGTACCCTTGTACATTGTTGACAAGAGTGTAAATTGGTGCAGCCATTGTAGAAAAAAGTATGGTAGTTTCTCAAAAAACTAAAAATAGAACTACTATATGACCCAGAAATTCCACTCCTGAGTATATATCTGAAATATTGAAAACACTGATGTGAAAACAATACGCGCATGGCAATGTTCTCAGCAGCATTATTTACAATTACCAAGATACGGAAGCAGCTTGTGTCCCTCAGCAGAAGAATGGATCAAGAAGATATGGTATGTTCACAGACACATACCCACATATACAAGAATGCTGCTCAGCCATAAAAAAGAATGAAATTTTGCCATTTGCAAAAACATGGATGGAGATTTAATATGGAGGATATTATGGTAAGTGAAATAAATCAGACAGAGAAAGACAAATACTGAATTTTATCACTTATATTTGGAATCTAAAAAAATAAAACAAATTAGTGAATATAACAAAAAGAAACAGACTCACAGATAGAGAGAGCAAACTAGTAGTTACTGGTGGGAGAAAGATGGTATGGGGGAGGAACAATATAGGGTCTAGGGGATTAAGAGGTACAGCCTACTATGTACAAAATAAATAAGCTATAAGGATATATTGAATAGCACAGTAAATATAACTGATATTTATAATAATTGTAAATGAATTATATAACCTTTAAAAAAATGTATCACTATGTTACACACCTGAAACTTACATAATATTATACAACTACAAACTAGTAAAAAATATCAAAATAATGGAAAGCAAAAAAACAAAGAATTCACATTCTCCCTAATACCCAGGCCCTTTAACCACTGTTCTGTCTCTGAATTTGGCTACTCTCGGTTTCTTATGTGAGTTGAATTATACAGTATTTTCCCTTTTGTAATTGACTTCTTTTACTTAGCATAGTGTCTTCAGGGTTCATCCATGTTGTCCCATGTATCAGAATTCCAGTCTTTTTAAGACTAATATTTCTTTATGCATATGCCACATTTTGTTTATCCATTTGTCTGTCGTTGAATGTTTGGGTTGTTTCTACCTTTTGGCACTTGTGAATAGTGCTGCTGTGAACACTGATGTGCAAATATTTGTTCAATGGTGGTCATGTGTATTTTTAATATATATTTTAACATTTAAAGATATTTGAGGTAATGAAATTCTATTTGAATGGACTGCATAAATATCTGTGTTTTCACTGATATCAGTGGTGGTTTATTGAATACCCCTCATGTATTCCAGCCCCCGGGCCACAGGCCACAGAGGGTCCCTGGCCAGTTAGGAACTGGGCCACACAGCAGGAGGTGAAATGTGCAAAGAAATGAAGTACTCCCCATTGTTCACATTACCACCTGAGCTTTGCTTCCTGTCCGATCAGCAGCAGCATTAGATTCTCACAGATTTTCATATATCACAATGTAGTGATGATAATAGAAATAAGTGCACAATAAATGTAATGCACTTGAATTGTCTTGAAACCACCCCCACCCACGTTTGTGGAAAAACTGTTTTCTACAAAACTGGTTCCTAGTGCTAAAATTGTTGAGGACTACTGTTCTAAGGGATATAAAGAGAATATTTATTGAATACTTACTGTGAATTGGAGATTAGGGACATAAAGAGTAATAAAACCATGTTACTAAAAAAAAAAAAAAACCATGTTACTGTCTTTGAAGAACTTGCAATCTAATAAGAATGATAGGATGTGTATGTGAAAACAGAACAACCTGGTAGCATATACTTTTTGAAGCTGAAGAGATGTTCACAATCTGATCCAGACCAGCATCTTCTCATGCTAAGATTTTTGCATGTCATCCTAATCAGTTAAGAGGCAAAATACATGACCATAATCAACAAGCATATGCCATTCAAGTATATGTATTTAACATTCAAGCATAAATTTTGTTATCAATCATTACACTCTGCAAAACAGTCTTCTCCAATAACAGCATCCTTAGAATGGCTTATATTCTTTTATCCAAACTCCTACCTTAACTCTGACTTAATCTCCTATCTTCACCTCCACCTTGAGTTGTATAATTTTTTGTTGTGGATGTGTTTATTATGCGTGTAAACTGACTGAAGTGTAGGTGAGTAAAAGGTGAAATGATGAACTCTGTATGTGTTTCAAGTTTCTTTCCAGGCTTAGATGATTCTAATTTTATCCCTATAGTACCTGGATTTCCAGGTGAAAGAAAACAGAATAAGCAAGTCTAGAGGTTTCTCAACAGATCTATTTCATAATAATTTAAAAGGAAAAAATTTTATTGGAATAAAAACATTTTGGTGTGCTTTGGTGTTTCAGTGATATTTCTCCCTCCCTCAAGCCATTTTTTTCTGGAAAAACAAAATTAATCCTTTGTGAATTCAGTCATAATTTTCGAGTTTAGTTGTATTTTTAAGGTTTTTCTGGCTGCACCGTCTGGATCTTTTAGATACCACTCTTTTTTTTCCTATTTCCTAACGTTTCTAACTGAAATGTTAGAAAGACCAAAGGAAGACATACAACCAGCTGTTAGATTCATATTTCCTTTGGATGATGTTTTGAAGTTCAGAAAAGGAACTTTGAAAAATTTAAACACAGCTGAGCAGAGTTTCCAAGAGGCAATACCGTAATACTACTTCTTTCTCCATATTTATTTTCTTGACTCAGTACTGAGCCTGAATTCTGAGTGGTGAAGACATTTATAGACTCATTACTCTGTAGGGTGAAAAAAAAAGGAAAAAGCTAATTTCAAAGTTAAAACTTAGAAAAAAAAAGATAATTGTAGAAGTGAGGAAGGATGAATGAATAAGGATGATCATCCATTCATTCAGCACACATATGAAAGTCTGCTATGTACCAGACACACCACTAAATACTGGAAATAAAGCAGTGAATAATATAGGATCAGTACCACTCCTGGAACTTTGATTGCTGGTAAGAGTGAGTAGGACCTAATAGGCTCTTAAAAATAACTTGAATAAATGAATGTCTTAAATAAATAAACTTGAATAAATAAACTTCAATAAATAAATATGTTGTGGAGAAGAATTTGGGGGTAAAGGACATTTTAGTGAAAAAGTATGAAGTGTCCTGTTCATTGTGTTTGAGATACTTCATTTAAAAAATGGAAACAAATAAAATACTTATTAATGGGGAAAATGACTTAGTTATGGTAATACATAGAATGTAATACATTGGAGCCCTTAAAAATAATGACATTGAAGTATGTTGGCTAACATAAAAGATGTTCTTTACTTAATGTCAAATTAAGCAAAGTAGGCTATAGAATAGGATGTATGGAATGATTCTTTTGAGATTATTTACATTTATGTAAAATATCTTTAGATATAGTGGAAACTTTGGAATCAGACATTCTTGGGTTCCATAAAAGCGTACTTCATAAAAGTTATTCGTTAACTACTGGGGTCCAGCCCCGGTTGGATCCAGGGTATCTGAAGTGTGGATGGCGAGGCGAGAGAGATATATAGATATAGAGAGAGATGAGGAAAGAATTTGCAGTTAAGAGAATAGAGGAGAGAAAAGAGGCTGATATTCCTTGGTTTACAGAAAGTCAATAAAGCCTCAGACAAGAGACTTGCTCTGTTCATGTAGGCCACAGACGCCCTCTTGAATAGCAGAAGGTGCACTGCCTTGGGCTCCCTCTCACGTGGGTCTTAGAAGCCCGGGCAGGAAAGTGAACTCAGAGGGTCCCCACATTCCAGGGGATGAGCCTGAAAAAGAGATAAAGAGAGAAAGAAAGTACGACCTTGGGAGGCCAAGCTTGTGCAAGACCCATAACTTTATTTTCAAAAGCAGGTTATATACTCTAAGTTTTACATAATGGAATATGCAGAGTCATGCAGGGGCAGTAGTCCTGACCCTTATCGATACCAGGCTTTCTTTCTGCATACCTTTCTGTATTCATTAGGTGATTTACATTATCTTCTGGCCAGGAGGCCTGTTAACATTGTATGGCTTTTTTCCTTGATAAATGTTAATCAACCAAAAAAACTCATTTTCCCTTGAAGTGTTTTTTCTTTAATCTGCATCACCCTCAAAGTTCTAAATAAAGTTACATTCTTATAGAACAAAGGTGCAGTAGGTTACAACAAAGAAAGTACTTAACTCAAAGATCTAATGTTGCTAATACCAGGGCTACTACCTGTTTTTTCTATATACCAACTATATCAACAAATAAAAGATATGAAAACTTGGCAGCAAGTATTGGCTCAGCAGTGAAACCCTTAACCAGTTCTATTATAATGGTTTTTAACTCCTCAAAAGGCTCTACATTCCTAGGGAGTTTTAAGCTCCCCGTGCCTCTTGTGGTTGGGAGGCCGTAAACAATCACATGCATAGTTGTAAGTGTCCGGATAAACCTATCAGGCAAGTTAGAAAGCTGTCAGAGGGGTTTGAATTGAAACACTCTTATCATGCCCAGGAGACTTATTAACTAGAGTTATAAGGTGATCAGGGACAGCCCCCATTAATATCAGAAGAGTTTGGCAAAAAGCATAAGATAGTAAGATGGACAAATTCTGGTTTTGGGGTAGGTGCTCGAGCAGGTCCAGGGGATCCCTCGGGTCCTGATCCACCTTGCCCGTCAGGTCTCTCCGCATGACCTTGTCATGGGTGGGATCTCCCGTGCTGGCTCCCGGCAGTTAACATGTGTCAGAGTTTTATCTAACTAATGAGGGAACAATCAGGAAGACCAAAGAACCTCTTATAAGAGTTTTTGAGCATCAGGAGTTCTTGTATTCATTTAGGAAAAGGATGCTAAGATAAAATTGCTAAGCCACACAGAAGTCTCATCAAATTTCTGAAGGAAAAGGAAACCATATCACCTTGGAAACTTGGAATGTAAAGCAGTAAGTTCAATTTAAATATCATCATGGTCTTTATCATCATCTCCAGTATCATCAAATATATCAGTTTCATTGATTTTAGTATGGTTTGGAAGCTTGCTATATGCCTTCAGAGTTATAGCTTTATCTACATTGTATTTTAAAATTACATCAGCTTTGTTACCCTATTAGTCTGGCAGACCAACCAATAAAATATCTGAGGTATTTATTTAAACCATTTTTCTCAACTTTCCTTTGTTACAGCATAGCCTCTTTACACATCAGAATACATTGCTTCTACTCATTCATTTCCCAACATTTTGATTTCCTGAGTATACTCTTCTTCATTCATACTCTTCATGCACCAACTTTTTGTATTCATTGTCTTTCTTACCCTTGCATCTGTTTAACCTCCTTAACCTTATTTTTGGGCATGGCAATGCCTCCCAGCATCTCAGGTGTGTTTCTTGTGGTGGCAGTGGTGGCTGCTCCTTTGAGTGGCACACGGGACAGAGTAGCATATAGTACAGATGGAACCACATATGTGGGCAAGTTTTGACTGAATTTTTCTAAGATATACTTAGCAGCATAAAAATTCTTTCCTTCCTTCTTCCCTTTCTGTGTGTGTTAATGTTTTAAGGTGTTGTTTTATTTTGGGGGGTGGGGAGGGCAGGTACAGAGTTATCTTTACTCTCAGCTTTCTTAGCCTCATTACTAAGGTGGACCTCTCTTCTTCCGTCTTTACTAATTGTCCCAAGGATTCCGTGAGGACTTTTATATCTTGCTTGTGAGAACTTGGATGATTCCTGGCCCTGTGTACGCACTGGGAATTACCTCCCTTTTGTTACCTGGTAATTTTTCTTGCCCGGAAGTTGTTTTTGTTCAACCATCTCATTTTATGCATATGCAAAATTGATATTCAGGTAAAATTTAAATAGATCTTTCCCCCTCTTCTTAAATAGGCCTTTGTGATGCTCTCAGTTCAGGACTGTAGCCAGTCAGCCTTCTCTGTCCATGGGATTTTCCAGGCAAGAATAGTGGAGTAATAGTAATAATGCCATTCCCTTCTCCAGGGGATCTTCCTGACCCGGGGATTGAACCCAGGTCTCCTGCATTGCAGGCGGATTCTTTACCATCTGAGCCACCAGGGAGGCCCCAGTTGCTTACATATGGAAGTTAATTCTGGATTCTGTTATTCCCTCATGGGTGAAAGTAGAGATTTCTTAACACTTTTAAATTGGAGAATGATATTCTTAGTGAGTGATATATCCTGCTCAAATTGTTATCAAATACTATTATGTGTAAAAATTCATTTTTAAAAGTGTTGCCTAAATGAAATTTATCTTAGTAACAACATCTCTTCTACACATAGATGTAAATAAAATCTGCTTTGGCTGCTTTTCTTCTAATATTAGTTACCAGTCAACTGATGCATTAAATGAAAGTTGGTGTAACCCTAATGATTTATAATAGCTGATACTTTTTGGTACTGCTTTGCTTCACTGAAGAGCACTGCTGTTTTATGGTGCTTCTTTTCTTTTAAACATGATTCAATTTAGCTAAAAGAACAAAAACAAAAGCAGTAACCTTAACATAACTCTTTATAGAAACTTTTTACTAATAAAAAATCTGTTTTATATTCCATCTATTGAGATACAGTGAAAAAGTATTAATTTAGTTACTAATTATTTCTTTGAAATTCTTTCAGTTAGTTTAAAAGCATTGGGAAGTGGTAGTAGAAGTGAATTGAGAATGTCTCATTAAGTTTGGAATTAAGAAAGTAAAGGATGTATTTGGTGAAGAACAATACAAATTTTGTTGTTTTTGTTTGTTTTAAGGATCTGAGATGTTCATGAAAGAGTTAACAACTGTCATGGTTACGGTTGATTCAGTTCGCAACATGAACTTCATTCTTTATCTTTAATGTTTCAGTTACTATACTAGGTACAAGGTGCCCTATCTAGTAGTCATTTTGTGTCTATTGTGTCCTTAAAAGAGATACTTGAAATTGTTAGGGGAATGTTTGAAAATGAGTCAGTAGTAGCAGTGTGATTTGAATGTCATATGCTGAGGCTTAAGGAAGGTATTTTTGTCTCTAGCATCAGAATTACATATAAGTAAATCTTTAAAAAAAATCCTAAAGAAATTTATAGCCCTAATTTACATGTCTCTCAAGGGATGAGGGTTAGGATTATAATTATAGATGAGAGAACTATAAAGGCACTAATTCTAACAGATGGTAGCAAAATGTCCAAATTTTTGTTACTTTTGTTATTTCTTAAAACTGTTTTCTAATACCTTTAAAATGACTGTTTTTAGATACAGCCATTGAGTTTGGTATAGCAATAGACTGTTTACTCTTTAATTTTTTCATAGCAGATACAAAATGCAGACATCTAATTATTCAGAATCTTTTAGACACTAATGGCTATTTACTTGTGAGAAAATTTAAACTGGTATGTGACAGTCACTAGATCCATCTGCCAAAGCAGCTTTAGGTTTTGGTCTGTTATTACTAAAAGCGATGGGTCTTACCATAGAGTGACCTAGGCCACATGGATGCACTGCATTTCTTTCCCTGAGATGACTTACCACTGAAAGTCATGGATTCAGTTTGTTATTTTGGTTGCATGTTCCCTTGTCACTTTGCTACTAAAGTGTAATAATCCCTCAACAATAATGGTTTTGGTCAGCCAAGCCATATTGCTTTGATTCATTTGGAGTCGAGAACAGGGACTCTGTAGTGAAATAGATCTGACTATGAATCTCTGCTCCTCCTGGTTTTGTGACCTTAGGTGAATTACTTAACCTCTGCTGATGCATTTGATATTAGTATAGTTTACTAGTTTAAATGTGTGAACTCTGGAGCTAGTTTGTTGGGATTTGAATCCTGGTTGTGCTGCTTATAAGCTGGGTGACTTCAGGCATGTTTCTAACTTTTTGCCTCCTCTTTCGTATCTGTAAATTAGAGATAAGAATAGTACTTATCTGTAAACACTTTGAGTTTTTTAAACCTACCTGGAATGTAATAAGTACTCAATGCATGAATACTAGTATTATCTATGTAAAAATGAGGACAGAAATAACATAGAAAGCTGTTATGAGGCCTGAATGGTAAAATAAATAAAGCACTTCACACTGGGACTTAGTAATGTTCAGTAAATGATGGTACTATAAAGAGATTGGGGCTTCCTGGGTGGCGCTAGTGCTAAAGAACCCACCTGCCAGTGTAGGAGGCATGAGATCCAGGTTTGAATCCTGGGTTAGGAAGATCCCCTGGAGGAGGGCATGGCAACCCACTCCAGTATTCTTCCCTGGAGGAATCCCTTGGACAGAGGAGCCTGGCCAGCCTGGTCCATAGGATTGCACAGAGATGGACATGACTGAAGTGATTTAGCATGCACACACATAAGGAAATTAATATTAGGATGCAGTAGATATATCTGTGGAGTAAGTATAGATCCAGGATTTGTAATAAAAGAGACCACACTGAAACTCCATTGCTAGTTGGTTAGGACAACAGTGAGTTCCAGCATTCTGTTAGGTCACTTGTACAAAACAAATCAACTTTTCTATCCCAACTGACACACAGATGGGGCACATGAAAAAATCCTATCCAGTGCTGGGCTGGATGAAGCACAAGCTGGAATCAAGATTGCTGGAAGAAATATCAATAACGTCAGATATGCAGATGACAACACCTTTATACCAGAAAGCAAAGAGGAACTAAAGAGCCTCTTAATGAAGGTGAAAGAGGAGAATGAAAAAGCTGGCTTAAAACTCAACATACAAAAAATTAAGATCATGGCATCTGGTCCCATTACTTTATGGCAAATAGATGGGGAAAAAATGGAAACAATGACAGACTTTATTTTCGTGGGCTCCTAAAATCACTGCAGATGGTGACTGCAGCCATGAAATTAAAAGACACTTGCTTCTTGGAAGGAAAACTATGATAAGCCTCAGTTCAGTTCAGTCACTCAGTCTTGTCCGACTCTTTGTGACCCCATGGATTGCAGCACACCAGGCCTCCCTGTCCATCACCAGCCAACTCCTGGAGCTTGCTCAAATTCATGTGCATTGAGTTGGTGATGCCATCCAACCATCTCATCCTCTGTCGTCCCATTCTCTTCCTGCCTTCAGTCTTTTCCACCGTCAGGGTCTTTTCCAATGAGTCAGTTCTTTGCATCAGGTAGCCAAAGTACTGGAGCTTCAGCTTCAGCAAAAGTCCTTCCAATGAATATTCAGGACTGATTTTTCGGATTGACTGGTTTGATCTCCTTGCAGTCCAAGGGACTTCTAAGAGTCTTCTCCAACACCACACTTCAAAAGCATCAAGTCTTTGGCACTCAGCTTTCTTTATGATCCAACTCTCACATCCATACATGACTACTGGAAAAACCATAGCTTTGACTAGACGTACCTTAACCTAGACAGTGTATTAAAAAGCAGAGACATTACTTTGCCAACAAAGGTCCATCTTGTCAAAGCTATGGTTTTTCCAGTAGTCAGGCATGGATGTGAGGGTTGGACCATAAACAAGGCTGAGCACTGAAGAATTGATGCTTTTGAACTGTGGTGTTGGAGAAGACTCTTGAGGGTGCCTTGGATAACACGGAGATCAAACTAGTCAATCCTAAAGGAAATCAGTCCTGAATATTCATTGGAAGGACTGATGCTAAAACGGAAACTCCAATACTTTGGCCACCTGATGCGAAGAACTGACTCATTGGAAAAGACCCCAGTAGTGGGAAAGACTGAAGGCAGGAGGAGAAGGGGACAACAGAGGATGAGATGATTGGATGGCATCACCTAATGGACATGAGTTTGAGCAAGCTCTGGGAGGTGGTGAAGGATAGGGAAGCCTGATGTGCTGCAGTCCAGGGAGTCACAAAGAGTCAGACATGACTGAGGCACTGAACAGCAACAACGGAGATTTCAGAATTAGAATTGCAGTCTTGGTGTACCTATTGTGACACAGTTTGCAACTGGCCACACTCCACAGCTGGCCAAGAAAGTAAATGCATTTATTGGGAAAAGCTTTTACATCAGCCACTAAAGATACGACATCAAAGTTTTCCCAATATGAAGGGTTATTAGAAATTTTGAAAAACAAAGTGAGTCATGATGCAGGCTCCTAATATTCTACTCAATCCTAAAATCTCATATTCTAGTCAATTCTAAAATTTACCCTTCTTCTGTAGTAATAGAATCCTGACTTTTTGTTTTTAGCTAGGCACATTGATGCCTGGAATAAAGACTATTTCCCAGCTATGTGACTAAGTTCTGGCAAAAGAGATAAAAACAGAAGCATTATGTGTGTGCTTAGAAAAGGCACTGACTCAACTGTACGAGACCCCATTTTGCCATTCAGTTTCTCTTCTTCTTTTTGACCTGTATTGAAGACATGATAACTGGAGCTTTAGCATACAGTTTGGGCCATGAGGTGATTTTGATGATGGAAGCCAGGGACCTAGAACGGTAGAGAAGTTAGAAACTTTGGTCCCTAAGGATACTTGCAATTGACATCTCTACATCACCTGTCTCTAGACAACTTTTACAAAAGAAAAATAAATCTCAATGTTGTTTAAGTTACTGCTGTGTTTGGGTATTCTGTATTGTGCAGAATATATTATTATACTGAGGGGAAGGAATAAATATTAAAGCACTATAAATCCCTTATGATTATACAGTGGAAGTGAGAAATAGATTTAAGGGCCTAGATCTGATGGAGTGCCTGATGAACTATGGAATGAGGTTCATGACATTGTGCAGGAGACAGGGATCAAGAACATCCCCATGGAAAAGAAATGCAAAAAAGCAAAATGGCTGTCTGGGGAGGCCTTACAAATAGCTGTGAAGAGAAGAGAGGTGAAAAGCAAAGGAGAAAAGGAAAGATATAAGCATCTAAATGCAGAGTTCCAAAGAATAGCAAGAAGAGATAAGAAAGCCTTCTTCAGCGATCAATGCAAAGAAATAGAGGAAAACAACAGATTGGGAAAGACTAGAGATCTCTTCAAGAAAATTAGAGATACCAAGGGAACATTCCATGAAAAGATGGGCTCGATAAAGGACAGGAATGGTATGGACCTAACAGAAGCAGAAGATATTAAGAAGAGGTGGCAAGAATACACAGAAGACTGTACAAAAAAGATCTTCACGACCCAAATAGTCATGATGATGTGATCACTAATCTAGAGCCAGACATCTTGGAATGTGAAATCAAGTGGGCCTTAGAAAGCATCACTACGAACAAAGCTAGTGAAGGTGATGGAATTCCAGTTGAGCTGATACAAATCCTAAAAGATGATGCTGTGAAAGTGCTGCACTCAATATGCCAGCAAGTTTGGAAAACTCAGCAGTGGCCACAGGACTGGAAAAGGTCAGTTTTCATTCCAATCCCAAAGAAAGGCAATGCCAAAGAATGCTCAAACTACCGCACAATTGCACTCATCTCACATGCTAGTAAAGTAATGCTCAAAATTCTCCAAGCCAGACTTGAGCAATACGTGAACTGTGAACTCCCTGACGTTCAAGCTGGTTTTAGAAAAGGTAGAGGAACCAGAGATCAAATTGCCAACATCTGCTGGATCATGGAAATAGCAAGAGTTCCAGAAAAACATGTATTTCTGCTTTATTGACTATGCCAAAGCCTTTGACTGTGTGGATCACAATCAAATGTGGAAAATTCTGAAAGAGATGGGAATACCAGAGCACCTGACCTGCCTCTTGAGAAATCTGTATGCAGGTCAGGAAGCAACAGTTAGAACTGGACATGGAACAACAGACTGGTTCCAAATAGGAAAAGGAGTACATCAAGGCTGTATATTGTCACCCTGCTTATTCAACTTCTATGCAGAGTATATCATGAGAAATGCTCGGCTGGAAGAAGCACAAGCTGGAATCAAGATTGCCGGGAGAAATATCAATAACCTCAGATATGCAGATGACACCACCCTTATGGCAGAAAGTTAAGAGGAGCTAAAAAGCCTCTTGATGAAAGTGAAAGAGGAGAGCAAAAAAGGTGGCCTAAAGCTCAACATTCAGAAAATGAAGATCATGGCATCTGGTCCCGTCACTTCATGGGAAATAGATCGGGAAACAGTGTCAGACTTTATTTTTTTGGGCTCCAAAATCACTGCAGATGGTGAATGCAGCCATGAAATTAAAAGACGCTTACTCCTTGGAAGAAAAGTTGTGACCAACCTAGATAGCATATTCAAAAGCAGAGACATTACTTTGCCGACTAAGGTCCATCTAGTCAAGGCTATGGTTTTTCCTGTGGCCATGTATGGATGTGAGAGTTGGACTGTGAAGAAAGCTGAGCGCTGAAGAATTGATGCTTTTGAAGTGTGGTGTTGGAGAAGACTCTTGAGAGTCCCTTGGGCTGCAAGGAGATCTAACCAGTCTATTCTGAAGGAGATCAAGCCTGGGATTTCTTTGGAAGGAATGATGCTGAAGCTGAAGCTCCAGTACCTTGGCCACCTCATGTGAATAGTTGACTCATTGCAAAAGACTCTGATGCTGGGAGGGATTGGGGGCAGGAGGAGAAGGGGACGACAGAAGATGAGATGGCTGGATGGCATCACGGACTCGATGGACGTAAGTCTGAGTGAACTCCGGGAGATGGTGATGAACAGGGAGGCCTGGTGTGCTGCAATTCATGGGGTCGCAAAGAGTCAGACACGACTGAGCGACTGAACTGAACTGATTGAGATTTAATCACTTGTGTATAGGGTGGGGGTGTATGAGAGGACTTAAACATAAAGGAGATTGAAGGGCAGTAGCAGAAATGATTAAAGAATTGAGAAGATTGTAGGTCTACTTTTATTATATTGGTGAAATTTTATTGTATTATTCGGAAATAAACTTCATGGGAAAATATTTCAAACAGTGACATTTGTAAACTACTTATTAAATTATATTTTGTTGGTTACAGGGCGTGGTTAGAAGAGCTGGTAAAACTGATGGGGGAGCATAGATAATTTTTACTTTACAGCATTAATAGTCTTTTATATTGCTAGGTTGTTATGCCATTGTTAAATAAAGTATTTATAACAGTAGATTTTTTTTTTCTGGTAAAGTTATTCTAATTAATGATATTTCACGTGTCCCTTGGAGAAGGAAATGGCAACCCACTCCAGTGTTCTTGCCTGGAGAATCCCAGGGACGATGGAGCCTGGTGGGCTGCCGTCTATGGGGTCACACAGAGTCGGACACGACTGAAGTGATTTAGCAACAGCAGTAGCAGCACGTGTCTCTAAAAATTTTGGATTGGCAAATATGAAAAAAAAGTTAGAAAACATTGGATTGACCATTTTCTCTAACATAGGTTGAGAAAAGATTATTTTGGAGCCTACACAGCAAATGTTTAAGATTTATTCACTGTTTTACATAAAGATTATTCTAAAAAATTATTTGTGTATTAATACTTGGGCCCTCACTTTTAAATGGTTTGTGTGACACCAAAAAAAATTGTTTGACATTTAATTTAATAGCTTTGGCTAGACAAAGGTTTAGATGCCTGAGCTGAAAATGTGATAATCTCTCTAATAATGTTGCCTAATTTATGACTTGGTTTTATTGGATTGTGTGGAATTACAGACCTGTCTTTAATGTAAATGTTTGCTAATTTGGTGTACCTAATGTGACTGATATGATGTGTTTTAATATATCTTTATTAATGAGCTTGAACATCTGTCTGTTTATATTATAATCATTTGTATCAACAGCATAATACAGTCTTAGGCACAAGAGCTTCTTTTCAATTTTGAATCCTGTGTCTTCTAGTTACTAATTATTTGACCTTGAATATGTTTCTGTGACTGATTGGGATGGGAGCACAGTATTGTGATAAGGGCATTACTTTTATAGATAAAAGACCTCGACTCTGACCTTCGCTTATACTAGCTTTGTAAATGCTTTAAGCAAATTACTTGATAGCTGTGAGCTATCGTTCCTCATCTGTAAAGGGATGGAGAATTAGAGGGTTTTTTTTTTTTTTGAGGAATAAACTGAAATAATTATATAGCGCTACAGAAATATAAAACATTAAAATACTTTATCTTCACTTAAAAAAAAATCAAGAATATTTTATTGTTCTAAGATTTTTTTTTTTCCCTTGGATTTTTTATCTTATAACTGGAAGTTTGTATTTGTTTGACCATTTTCATTCAACTTGCCTACTTCCCACATTTGTAGCCTCTAGCAACCATCAATCTATTCTCTATATCTATGAGTTTGGGTTTTTTTTTTTTAAGATTCTGCATGTAAGTGGGATAATGCAGTATTTGTCTTTGTCTGCCTTAGTTTACTTTGCATAATGCCCTCAATTCATCCAGATTGCTTCAGATAGCAAGATTTTCTTCCTTTTTTTATGATTGTATACGATTCTGTTGTGTGTGTTTGTGTAAGTGTGTGTGCATGTATGTGTATAAAATCCATTGTGTGTGTGTGTGAGTGTATATATGTATGAATGTAAGTATATTTTTTGAGGAACTGCCATACTGTTTTCCATAGTGGCTGCACCAATTTATACTCCTACTAGCAGTACATGAGGGTTCCTTTTTCTCAACATCCTCACAAGCACTTGTTATTTCTTGTCTTTTTGGTAAAAACATGTGAGGTGATATCTTGTGGTTTTGATTTGCATTTGCTGATTAGTGGTGTTGGGCACCTCTTCCTTTATCTGTTGGCCATTTGTATATTGTCTTTGGAGAAATGTCTGTTTAGATCCTATGTCTGTTTTTAAAATGGATTGCTTATTTTTTCTATTGAGTTGTATGAGTTCTTAATATATTTTGCATGTTAATGCCTTATGTATATATGGCTTCCAAGTGTTTTATAGGTTTCCTTTTTATTTTGTTGATGGTTTCCTTTGCTATGCAGAAGCTTTTTAGTTCAGTGTAGTAAGCAACAGTTACAACTGGACATGGAACAACAGACTGGTTCCAAATGGGAAAAGGAGTACGTCAAGGCTGTATATTGTCACCCTGCTTATTTAACTTCTATGCAGAGTACATCATGAGAAACACTGGGCTGGAAGAATCACCAGCTGGAATCAAGATTGCCGGGAGAAATATCAATAACCTCAGATATGCAGATGACCCCATCCTTATGGCAGAAAGTGAAGAGGAACTCAAAAGCCTCTTGATGAAAGTGAAAGAGGAGAGCGAAAAAGTTGGCTTAAAGCTCAACATTTTGAAAACTAAGATCATGGCATCTGGTCCCATCACTTCATGGGAAGTAGATGGGGAAACAGTGGAAACAGTGTCAGATTTTATTTTTGGGGGGCTCCAAAAATCACTGCAGATGGTGATTGCAGCCATGAAATTAAAAGACACTTACTCCTTGGAAGGAAAGTTATGACCAATCTAGATAGTATATTGAAAAGCAGAGACATTACTTTGTCAACAAAGGTCCGTCTAGTGAAGGCTATGGTTTTTCCTGTGGTCATGTATGGATGTGAGAGTTGGACTGTGAAGAGATCTGAGTGCCGAAGAATTGATGCTTTTGAACTGTGGTGTTGGAGAAGACTCTTGAGAGTCCCTTGGACTGCAAGGAGATCCAACCAGTCCATCCTAGAGGAGATCAGCCCTGGGTGTTCTTTGGAAGGACTAATGCTAAAGCTGAAACTCCAGTACTTTGGCCACCTCATGCAAAGAGCTGACTCACTGGAAAAGACTCTGATGCTGGGAGGGATGGGAGCATTAGGAGAAGGGGACGACAGAGGATGAGATGGCTGGATGGCATCACCAACTCAATGGACGTGAGTCTGAGTGAACTCCGGGAGTTGGTGATGGACAGGGAGGCGTGGCGTGCTGTGATTCATGGGGTTGCAAAGAGTCGGACACGACTGAGTGACTGAACTGAACTGAACTGAGTCTCACTTGATTATTTTTGCTTTCATTGCCTTTTTTTCATTTGCTGTCAAATTAAAAAAATATTGCCAAGACTGATGTCAAGGAGATGTTAAAATTTTATGGTGCCAAGTCAATGGAATTAAGGAAAAGCTGATAACTCCTTTAATTATTGAACTGTTAATTAGTTGTAGCTTTTATTTATCAAACCCATACTACATGCTAGCCACCATGACTAGCACTTACATACATATCTTAGTTCAAGACTACTTTAAATATTCATTTAAACTAATAAAAGTAAATAGAGTTAATAGTCTCAACCAGTATATAATAATAGCTATAATTGTAATTATTATATTTTTATTTTATTTGGTCCATAATGAATGTTATTAACTAATTTACAAAGAGGTTAAATTTTGGCCACAATCACACAGCTAGAAAGTTGAGGAGGAAATGGGCAAAAATTGTTCTTAGTGACTCTAAAACTCTCTATTAATTCTCCAGTTATTACATTGCTAAATATTATTGAATGTATCCCCTTGTATAGATATTTTAGTAGTAGCTTTAAGGCTTCCCTGATAGCTCAGTTGGAATCTGCCTGCAATGCAGGAGACCTCTTTGATTCTTTGGTTGAGAAGAGCCACTGGAGAAGAGATAGGCTACCCACTCCAGTATTCTTGGGCTTCCCTTGTGGCTCAGCTGGTAAAGAATCAACCTGCAATGCCGGAGACCTGGGTTCAATCCCTGGGTTTGGAAGATCCCCTGGAGAAGGGAAAGGCTACCTACTCCAGTGTTCTGGCCTGGAGAATTCCATGGACTCTGTAGTCCATGGGCTTGCAAACAGTCGGACACGACTGAGTGACTTTCACTTTCACACTTGAAGTATCGCATTAAAAATATATGTAACTTGTTAAAATCTACTGTTATTGAAGTTTTACCAATATGAAGTGTAGAAAATACCTCTAAAGTTCCTTTGCCCTCCTGTCATTTATAATATGATGGTCTTAAAATATCTCCTCTACATATATTTAAAACTGCAACAGACAGTTACACTTTTTGCTTCACTTGTCAAACATAGTGTAGAAAACTCAAGAATAGAGGTTAAGTCTATTACATTTACCCATGTTTTTGCTCTTTTTTATGCTTTCTTCCTTCTGGGATTTATGAGGCAAAAAAAAAAAAACAAAAAACCCCAGACCTCAGAGAACTTACTGCTGTGGTGTTCCTTTAGTCCCTAGATCCTTGCAGGTCTGCCTTTGCTTTCCAAGTTACCTTATATTTTTTAATATAGTGGTTGGGGTTTTTAGCTGTTCTTAGTGGGAGGGATGGGGAGAAGCTTGTGTTTTCCATCTCGGTCTGGAACTGAAAGTTACTTCATTGTACTTTCAATAATATATATATATATATATATATATATATATATATATATATATATATATATATATATAATTGGCTATGCTGGAGTTTTATGTTGTTTTCCTGATCGTGTGCTATTTGGGAGGAAAAAGCTTGGGGCCTTTAAATCTCTGGATTGAATTAGACTTGACATATCCTAGTGGTAGAGTTGCCCATCACTGGGGTTAAAAAAGTACATATAAAGGAGATTCTCTAGCTGCCCTTTCAATTCTTGGAAGTGAGCAGTTTCTTAATAATAATAATAATAAAATAGCTGTCATTGATTTTGGTTCTGCCATTTATTGACTTCATGATTTTGGGAACGTTATTTACTCTCAATGTGCCTTAATTTCCTCCACTGTAAAATGGGGATAATAGTACTTGAAAGGTTGTTGAGAAGATTAAATGGTATTATAATTGTAAAGTAATGAGAAAAAATACCTTACATTCAGGAAGAACTGTATAAATGTAGCTGTTATCTTCATTATTCTTAGAGTAATAGGCCCATATGATAGACGTTATTACATTCATTTTAAGAATAAAAAATTCAGGTTCAGAGAGAGTAAGATGCCTTGCCTGGTTCTTTTCTGGCCCAGTTCTATATAGGTATTCTTAGGATATACACGCAGAGCTGTATGATCTTACACTGTATGCTTTTCAAGGTATGATGCTATCCATCAACATCATCAAATCCCCATGCATCCTGTATTTTCACCTAGCATTATGTGTATTTCTCTTCATACTTGACATTTTAACCCAAGCTGTAACATCTCACCAATCATTGTACCATAATTTATCTAACCTTCTCTTATTTTTGAATATAAATTGTCTCTCTGTCATCCATCTGGCTCATGTATTAATGAATGCTCACCAATATCAGTATATTATTTTTATAATGCAGTAGTAATGATTGACCTTTAAAGGGCTTTATGCCTTTTATATGAAGATAGCAATGTGTTTTATGAAAATGTATATCCCACTAAAAATTTTCAGTAGCATAATATGTTTATTATACTTTTGAATCTCTTGTTCTGTAGAAACTGCTTTAAATCTGTTTGAATCTGAATTTTTGAATCTTTATTGTTATTTAGGAAGAGTTCTGTAGAAAGATTGTGCATCTTTATTCATTAGTTGTATTGTATGAGACTTGGAACTTTTGCCATATGTCTCCTGGCCCTTATTAAATGTAATGTGGGAGGACTGTGCAGGTTATCAAGAGTTGGCTTAAACGTAAGTCTTTGATTTGAAATTATATTTGGATATATTTCTTTCTGAGCATCTACAGTTTACATTTTCTGAATGTAAATATGGATGAATAAAGATGAAATGACTTTGAATCTTAGCTCTGATTCTTCAAAGTCTTTATTTTATGTTTATTTTGCCTAGGATTTTGACTATAGATATTAAATGAATACATGCACACTGTGTAATAGTCATACATTCACTTTTTTGTTCTACAAATATTATTATAGGGCTTGCTTTGTTTTAGACACTGCTCTAAATCCCTGCTCTTCTGATACATACCTTTTAGTATAGAAAAGAAATAAGCCAATAATTATTGTGATAGTGTGATAGAGAATAATGGGGGATGGTGAGTGCTTTTTTTTTTTTTTAAGACAAAGTTTTGTAGCATTCTTATAGCATTTTATAGTCATTCACTTTTTCTTGCTGCCCAAGGTCCTGGTTTTGTTCTGCAGCCCACCCTTGGGAATAAATTCTATTAGTCTAAGCATAATGTAATCCCATTTCACTTGTCAGTGGTTGAATTTTCAAGGGATGGGTTGACTCACTCTTGTTTAATAGGATGCACAGATTTGGGGGAGACTTCTTTTAGTAGTTTCTCTCCTTTATAATGCGAGTGACTAGAACAGTTGTTCTTTTTCACACAATTACCTGTGGCTACAGTTAAGATAGCCAACTTGTTACCACGAAGAGAGCTAGGGCGAGGACAGAAGCCGATATGCCAAGCGGGAAGAATAGATAGATGAAAAGAATTTTTTGACTGTTTCATGGAACAGTTGAATTAGTCAACTGTAAAACCTTTCTTTAATCAAGTAATCGATTTCCTTATTTTTGAACAATCATTTCTTTGGCTGTGCTGGGTCTTCGTTGCTGCGTGGGCTTTCTCTAGTTGTGGTGAGTGGGGGCTACTCTCTGGTTGCAGGGCAGGGGTTCTCATTGCGGCGGCTTCTCTTGTTCTGGCGCATGGGCACTAGGCTTATGGGCTTCAGTAGTTGGGGCACATGGGTTCAGTAGTGGTGGTGCATGGGTTTAGTTGCTCTTCAGCACGTGGGATCTTTCCAGATCAAGGATTGAATTCGTGTCTCCAGAACTGACAAAGGCGGAATCTTTACCACTGAACCATCAGGAAAGCCCTGATTTCTTTATTTTTAAAGCCATTTAAAGTTGGATTTTCTCTTACTTCTGTCCTAACATGTCGTAATTGATACGTGTTGTCAGGGACTATCCCTGAGAAGAGGGGACATTTAAGTAGAGGTTTGAATTATGAAGAAAAAGCCGAAGGGATTGTAGGTCAGGTAGAAGGTACAGCAAGAGTGAAGATCCCATGATAGGGAAGAACTTCCCATATTCTGGAAACAGACAGAAGGCTGGAATACGTAGTTTCTATTGACCGGGGAAAAGATAACAGTATAATATTTATAAATTGCATTACAGTTTCTAAATCATTTTTACTTATTTAATATGATCTTCACCGTTAAATGAGGATATACTATTATTACCATTTTGTATTTTGGTAAACTCCCCATATATTTATAGCTAGTGATTTATTTGAAATAGTTACTCTTTCTACTTTATCATGTTGGCATATGAGTATATGTTATGTCCAAAATCCCCTGGAGAAGGGCATGGAAACCCACTCCAGTATTCTTACCTGGAGAATCCCATGGGCAGAGGAACCTGGCAGGCTACAGTCTATAGGGTCACAAAGAGTCGAACACGACTGAAGTGACTTAGCACACAGCATACGTATGTTATGTATATATTTGATAACCAGATAAAATGGTAAGAGATATGTTTTATTTGAATTTGTTAGTGTTACCACTTTTTGGCAGTATTGATATGTTTAGGGCAGAAGGAACAGATGCCAAGGCCAGTTTTCTGGATCCATTTGAATGGTATAAATTAATTGCATCAGTAAACACAACCTGGTGTGTTGAATTAAAGTGAGTGACATGCTCCTGATAGAAACCATATAAATGTGATTATGTGTTTGCACTTCATAACTAGGAAGGTAAATTTCTAAGATATTAGCTGGTTTTAGTGAATTAATAGAGTATTTTGTGCTCATGTATTCAGGATGCCTGGCATTTTAAATTCATATGTGCATATACTGTGACCTTACTCATAAGTGTACTGTGAAAGCATGATAGATAACTGTAAGTAATGAATAAGAATTGAATTTTGTAATCTTGGTCGTTGCTATATGAAAATTTCCTTTCCTTTCCTTTCCTGTTACTCCCTCTTTTCCCCCTCCAGGCTTTCCCTTCTCTCCCTTTCTGTCTTCCCATCCTCTCCGCCTTCTCTCCCTTCATTCCACTTATCAGTTTAGTTATTTAGATTTCAGCTGTCATTAAAGGACCATTTTAATTTATGATTCTATTTTTACTTGTTTTTTCCTACTTCTTCCTTAAATTATTAAACAAAATGTTGTTACTGCTCTTTTCACATATATGGAGAATAGACAGAAAGATTTTAGGTAAAATCTTTACTTAATTTGAAAATGAATTAAGATCAGTTGAGAATATGTTTAAATAAATAGTTGTGGACTTGTATTAATCTGGAATTGACTTGAATTATATATACATAGGGCTTTTTAAATATTTGTACTTTATAATTGATAATTAGCTTTTCTCTAAAAGTTTAATTTGATTTCCTTTTATCAACCTGATGCCTTTAAAATATAACAGTTAAGCTTAACCTTTGCTACATTATAGTAGTCATTCTTTAAATTTGTTGAAAATGATTTTAATTTTCTTTTGAAGTTTTAGGTTTATTCTGTTACATTGAATTACTTTAAGGAGCACTCTGTAACAGTGATTTGCTGTTTACTCTTTCAGTTACTAAAAAATCATCCTAAAGATGATAGCTCTCTAAACCATAGTATACACTTATTATAATCTAAGGAATCATTATTATTTGAATATTTATGATCCTTTCTTTTGGATTGAGAAGAAGTTAGGTTACTAGGAAGATACAGAAAAGTTGCATTGTAGTTTGTTAGTTTTATAGTTACTTCAGTGGAGTCTCATTTTCTTTGAAATGTGTAAAAAATAGAATTTTCACATTAACAATTGGATTGAAGTTGATCATATCTATAGAATAATTACTTTTGATTTCTTTCATTAAAAGTAAGTATGTATACTGATGATTTTGCTGAGGAAAATCTCATAGAAACTCAAAATGCAAGCAAATAATTTAACCATTTACTGAATTAGCATTCTTCAGTTATTGACATTTTCAGTTACATTCACAAGACAGTTTAAATTTTATTAAAATTTTTCTAATAGATTTTTCAACTCTATTGAAGCATTACTTACATGAGCAAAAGGTACATATAGTAAGTGTACACTTAGATGATTTTTCTTAAATCTGTACCTTCATACAACTGTCATTCCCCTTTTTAATCAGTTGTATGCATGCTCCCTGGCAATCAGTAATCTGATTTTAGTCACTATGTGTTAGTTTCTCTGTTCTAGAACTTCATAAATGTGTATTTTTGTGCCTGGTGTCTTTCAACAGGCGTATTTTTGAGATTCATCCAGGTTGTTTTGTAAATCAGTAGTTCTTGTTTGTTAGCCGCTCTGTCGTGTCCGGCGGTTTGCGATGCCATAGACTATAGCTGTGGCTCCCCTGTCCATGGAATTCTCCAGGCAAGAATACTAAGTGAGCAGCAATTCCCTTCTCTAGGGGATCTTTCCAACCCAGGGATTGGATCCACGTCTCCTGCATTGCGGGCAGATTCTTTACCATCTGAGCTACCAGGGAAGCTAGTTCCTATTTACTGCAGAATAATATTCCATTTATGTGAACCTGTTACCTGTTGATTAGACACTTGGATTTTTTTTCAAAGTTTGATTCATTGATAAAGTGGCTGTGGTGTCTTCTATAAATATTTGGTGGAATTCACACATAAAGCCATGTGGACCTAGAGTTTTGTTCCTGGGAACATTTACTAATATACATTCATTATCTTTAATAGATATAAGGCTTATGCCTATTCAGGTTATCTATTCTTTTTTGAATAGCAGTTGGCATTGGCAGTTTGTTTAAGAATTTTATCCATTTCGGGTCCGGTTTCATATATATTGACCCTAAGTTGTTCATAATATTTCATTATTATCCTTTTGTAGAATCTGTAATGATGCTTCCCTTTTCATCCCTTATATTGGCAATTTATGTCATCTTTTTTCCCTAGATTAGTTCATCTAGAATATTATTAATTTTATTGATCTTTTCAAGGAACTGGTTTTTAGTTTCATCAATTTTTTTCTTGTATTGTTCATCTGTTTTATATTTTATTGTTGTTCAGTCGTTCAGTCGTGTCTGACTCTTTGCTACTCCATGGACTGCAGCACACCAGGCCTCCCTGTCCATCACCAACTCCCAGAGTTTATCCAAACTCATGTCCATTGAGTCGGTGATACCGTCCAACCATTTCATCCTCTGTTGCCCTCTTCTCCTCCTGCCCTCAGTCTTTCCCAGCATCATGGTCTTTTCCAGTGAATCAGCTCTTTGCATCAGGTGCCAGTGTATTGGAGCTTCAGTTTCAGCCATCTGTCCTCTCAGTGAATATTCAGGGTTGATTTACTTTAGGATTAACTGGTTTGATCTTGTAGTCCAGGAGACTCTCAAGAGTCTTCTCCAGCACCACAGTTTGAAAGCATCAATTCTTGGGCTCTCACCCTTCTTTATGGTCCAAATCTCACATCTGTATGTGACTACTGGAAAAACAATAGCTTTGACTAGACGGACTTTTGTTGGAAAAGTGATGACTCTGGTTTTTAACACGCTATGTTTGTTATAGTTTTTCTCCAGGGAGCAGATGTCTTAATTTCATGGCTGCAGTCACCATCTGCAGTGATTTTGGAGCCCAAGAAAATAAAGTATCTCACTGTTTCCATTTTTTCCCCATCTATTTGCCATAAAGTGATGGAACCAGATGCCATGATCTTAATTTCTTTTAATGTTGAGTTTTAAGCCAGCTTTTTCACTCTCCTGTTTCACTTTCATCAAGAGACTCTTTAGTTCCTCTTCACTTTCTGCCATAAGGGTGGTGTCATCTGCATATCTTAGGTTATTGATATTTCTCGAGGCAATCTTGATTCCAGCTGTGCTTCATCCAGTCCGACCTTTCCCATGATGTACCATGCGTATAAGTTAAATAAGCAGGGTGAAGCTTTTACCTATTTCACCAAACTTTCAAATGCCTGCCTTCTTCTTGAAATATAATGTAGACTTTAAAACTATATTGTTTTTTCTGCTTGTCATACATACATCTTGTGACTTTGTTGTAAACTCTATAATATTTGTGATTTTAGTTTTAAAGAATCAAATTTATTTTACTTTTGAATTAAATTTATTTTAAGAGATTAAAAATGAGGAAAAACTTCATTTATATATATTCATACATTTATTCATTGTTTACATTCAAATTTCCATCCACAATCATTTTCTTTCAGTCTGAAAAGCACCCTTTTAAGTATATCTTGTAGTGTGTATCTGTTGGTAACAAGTTCTTTCAGCTTTTGTTTCCAGAAAATGTATTATTTTGCTTTTATCTTTTAAAATCTTTTTATTTTACAATTACAAAAAATTTTCAAAGAAAGAGTTTTCATACACTTTTTGTCAAGGCTAGCCTAATGTTAACATCTTACATAGTCGTAGTGCATTTGTGAAAAATGATGAATTAACAAGGTGCAATATTATTTGCTAGACTACACACTGTATTTGAATTTTACCAGTTTCTCCATGGTGTCCCTTTTCCAAGATCTAATCCTCGATACTCTGTCTCCTTAGACCTCTCTTATCTGTGACAGTTAGTTGCTTCATTATTTTTTCATGACCTTGATAATTTTGAAGAGTATATTAGGGTCAGGTATTAATATTTGGTTGGATGTCTCTCATTTTGGGTTTTTTGGTAGTTTTCCCATTTTTAGACTGAAATTTGGGTTTGGGGGTTGAATACCACAGAGATAATGTGCCATTCTTCTGTACCAATTTAAGAGTTGTTTCATCGCTGTAAAAATTTTCCTGAAACACCTTGGTGATCAGCCCTTACTTACACCTTCAGTCCTTGGCAACAGCTGATCTATGTTTCATTCTGTAGTTTTCTTTTTTCCATAATATCAGATAAATGAATCACACAATATGTGTCTTTTGGTTCTATCTTCCTTCACCTAGGAAAATGTCTTTTTAAGATTCACCCATTTTGTTGAGTGGGCCAATAGTTTGTTCCTTTTTATTGCTGAGTAGTAGCCCTTTATTTTTGATAGATTATCATTTGTTTTGATAAATGAATGTTCTCATTCACTTATTGAAGGCCATGGCGATTTTCTTCCCGATTTTTGTCTATTTATATATGAAGCTGCTATAAACATTTATGTAGCAGTTTTTGTGAGAATATGAGCTTTCATTTTCCTTGAGGTGATACCTAGATAGGAGTGGGAATCTTGTGTAAGTGTATATTTTTAACTTTGAAACCTTAAACTTCTTAAAGCAAACATTGGAGAAAATATATTGACCTTGGATTTGGCATTGAAGTTTTAGATATAATAGCTAAACCACAGTCTATTAAAAATTATATTCAAACAAAAGATTAAATTTTTGCTGCATTCAGGACACTGTTAAAATGCAAAGACAAGTTACAGACTGGTGGAAAACAATTGAAAAGTTACATATCTGATTATAGACATGTATCAAGAATATATAAAGAACTCTTAAATCTCAAATGTAAACAATCTAATAAATAAATGGACAAAACATCTCAATGGACATGTCACCAAAGAAGCTATATGGATGGAAAATAGGCAGAGGAATAGATGATTACATGCTTAGAGAAATTGAATGCAAATGAAATCTGCATTGAGGCACCACTACACATCTATCAGAATTGCTTTAAAAATGGAAAATACCAAGCGCTGGAGAAATTGCAGAGTACAGGAACACTAATTTTTTGCTGGTAACAATTTAGGATGTAAATTAAGGATGAAGAAGTTGCTTTGGAATACAATTTGGCATTTGCTTATAAATACATATTTTTCATACGACCCAGCATTCTCAATCCTAGATATTTACCAAAGTTAAATGAAAGATTACAAAAACTTGCTCTTCTGTTTGAAGGTATTGTGAGTTCAGTTCAGTCGCTTAGTCATGTCCTACTCTTTGCGACCCTA
Source organism: Budorcas taxicolor (assembly GCF_023091745.1). Lineage (NCBI taxonomy): Eukaryota > Metazoa > Chordata > Mammalia > Artiodactyla > Bovidae > Budorcas > Budorcas taxicolor. The sequence continues at coordinate 75,837,354 of NC_068919.1, forward strand.
TGAATCGCAGCACACCAGGCCTCCCTGTCCATTACCAACTCCCAGAGTTCACGCAGACTCATGTCCATCAAGTCAGTGATGCCATCCAGCCATCTCATCCTCTGTCGTCCCCTTCTCCTCCTGCCCCCAATCCCTCCCAGCATCAGAGTCTTTTCCAATGAGTCAACTCTTCACCTGAGGTGGCCAGAGAACTGGAGTTTCAGCTTTAGCGTCATTCCCTCTAAAGAAATCCTAGGGTTGATCTCCTTCAGAATGGACTGGTTGGATCTCCTTGCAGTCCAAGGGACTCTCAAGAGTCTTCTCCAACACCACAGTTCAAAAGCATCAATTCTTTGGCGCTCAGCTTTCTTCACAGTCCAACTCTCACATCCATACATGACCACAGGAAAAACCATAGCCTTGACTAGATGGACCTTTGTTGGCAAAGTAATATCTCTGCTTTTCAATATGCTATCTATGTTGGTCATAACTTTTCTTCCAGGGAGTAAGCGTCTTTTAATTTCATGGCGGCAGTCACCATCTGCAGTGATTTTGAAGCCCCAAAAAATAAAGTCTGCCACTGTTTCCACTGTTTCCCCATCTATTTCCCATGAAGTGATGGGACTGGATGCCATGATCTTCGTTTTCTGAATGTTGAACTTTAAGTCAACTTTTTCACTTTCCACTTTCACTTTCATCAAGAGGCTTTTTAGTTCCTCTTCACTTTCTGCCATAAGGGTGGTGTCATCTGCATATCTGAGATTATTGATATTTCTCCCGGCAATGTTGATCTCAGCTTGTGTTTCTTCCAGTCCAGCGTTTCTCATGATGTACTCTGCATAGAAGTTAAATAAGCAGGGTGACAATATACAGCCTTGACGTACTCCTTTTCCTATTTGGAACCATCCTGTTGTTCCGTGTCCAGTTCTAACTGTTGCTTTCTGACTGGCATATAGGTTTCTCAAGAGGCAGGTTAAGTGGTCTGGTATTCCCATCTCTTTCAGAATTTTGAAGGTATTGTCAGTGGATAGCAAAGGGTATTTGCCGTTTCTTTTTATTTCAGCACTTTTTAAAGATAGTGTTCTGTTGCCCACTAGCTTGTATTTTTTTCTGATAAGAAGCCCCCTGAAATTCTCTTTGTAGCACCTGTGTATTTTCCCCGTGTGACTAATCATCTTCTCCAAATTATGGTTTTATTTGTATTTAAAAGTACATTGGAAATTCTGCATGTGCCCATGACTAAGCTAGTTTTCAATATGTTACTTCAAGTTTGATGATAGGTTTTGTTTTGAGAAGTCCTTTTTTGAACTGAATGCCAAAATGGGGGGAATGCCTGTACATTTCCAACTGGCCCCAAAGCGATTAATGTAAATTGTTTTCTTGCTAATGATGATGAGTGGCTTTAAAGTTTTAGCACCTGACCAGATTTTAGTTCACAATGATAGTTACTTTAAGGTGATATGACTGTGCTGAAAGCTGTTAAACACTGTAGTATCTGAAGATAGGTGCCGTTAACAGTGGCTGCTTGAAAAAGTTACTTTTTTTTAAGTCAAACTTTCCAATTTTTTTCTTTCTGTATAATTTTCTCTTTGAGTAATTTTTTTAAAAACTGACATGTTACATTGTATTAGTTTTAGGTATACAACATAATGATTTGATACATGTATATTGTGAAATGATTACTGTATGAAATCTGGTTGACATCTGTCACCATATATAGTTACAGTATTTTTCTTGTGATGAAGATATTTTCTGTCTGTCTTCAAATTCACTTAACTTTTCCTCTGCAGTGTCTAATACGCTCTTAATCATTACCAGAGAATTTTTTAATTTTCTAGATTGAAAAAAAATGATAGATGTTGCCTTTTTGTTAGTTCTTATTTCTTTTATCAATGTATTCATTTTCTAAAATTTAAATCCTAGCATATATTTTTAGTAATCATTTTAGGGTCCTTATCTGCTGTTACCATCACTTTGTCTTCTGGGTCTGTTTTAAATTGACTGATTTTCTTCTTGGTTGTGAGCCACATTTTCCTACTTGTTGCTTCATAGAAAAAATATACATTTCTTGAAAAGTAATTCAAAATTTCTTCAACCATGTTTCTATTGATGAGCAATTATGTTATTTGTAGTTTTAAATTGTTGCAAACAATGTTTTAATGAATATCCTTCTGCTGTGTTTTGTTCACATGTTAAAATTCCTCTTGGTATAAATTTCTGCTAGTGGAATTTCTCATCAAAGGACCCGCTTATGCAAATATTTGACATATTATGCCATATTTCCCTTTCCATAGGATGTACATATTTTATATTAAATAAATACTGAATTTAAGTTAAATAAGTACTGCATTATTTTTAAGTTTAGAAGAAAATCCTGTAACGAACATGGTTCATGGCAGAACACGCCAGGCTCCTAGAGATTTGCTTCTGTAGCACGTTGTCACAGATTCATCTTTTGACCTTAACCTTAGTAAACCCACTTGAATGTAACTCTTGGAAACTTTCACATAGTCAGATGCTAAAAGAAGTAGATATTGTGGTCATTTTTTTATATTTTGAATATGCGTGTGTACTAAGTTGCTTCGGTTGTGTCCAACTCTTTGCAACCCTGTGGACTATAGCCCGCCAGACTCCTCTGTCGATGGGATTCTCCAGACAAGAATACTGGAGTGGGTTGCTATTTCCTTCTCCAGATATGCTGAGTATAAGAAAAGTTAATTTGATAGTGTTGTAATAGTACTACATTTTGTTGTTGTTCCTTCTAATGGAATGGTTACACTATTTTTAAGGAATTAATTGGGTGATATTGTTTATATTTAGTTTTTACTGAATTAATCAGAATATTAATTGCTATAAGAAGAGGCTTTTGGGGGGGCTTGTTTTAGTGACAGTACTGCCCTTGCAATTTGAATCAACTAGGATATTATCCTCGAGGGTAGAAATTTTTTTGTCTTTCTTGTTGTTGCAGATCCCTAAAATTCCCAAGTGCTGCCTTATTTTTGGTTTGGGGCTTGAAATGCTGGAGTGTTTGCTCTTTTTTCTAGTCACTGCCGGTAGCCTTTAACAGCTTTTGGAATACCACAGGTGATCTCTCTCCATGTTCTTTGTAATTTTTGGTTAGTTGCTGGACAGTGTGAACTTTATATAGTTAAGTGTCTATTTTATTGCATTTCTTTAAAGAACATTGAGTTTTATTTTGAGAGGCATTTATTTCCTTTTGGATCACTTTGAGCTTGCTTTTACAGCTTGTTTTTAAGTTTTATTGTAAATCTTGTTAGCATAGCCTTTATTCTGTGGCTGGAGTCATTAGACTTGTCTCATGAACAGATCTGGGCTACAGCCCTTGAGCTAAGAATAGACTTTACATTTTTAAACAGTTGTAAAGAAACAAGAATAAAAGCTAAGAATATGTGGTAGAGGCTGTATGTGTCCCACATAGTCTGAGATATTTACTGTCTTGCTCTTTACAGAAAACATTTTCTGATCTTTGCTCTAAGACTTGCTTAATCCTAACTTATAAGATGTTTTATTTCTTGGCTTTCTACTGAATATCCCAGGTTTTCTGTGATATTTTCATTCTGTTTGATTGGAACTTATATGTCTTCCCTTTATAAAATCTCTGAAAGATGTACAGCTTTCAGCTACATTTAATTTTTCTTTCCCTGGTATTCTTTGCAAGTCTCATGTGGTCTTACTGTGCGTGCAGAACTTAGTATCTAGCCGGAGACTCTGAGGATCACCTCTGCACATTTCTGGAGCCTTTTCTCTGGGTAGCTGTTTTCACTTTGGTACACTGACTCACAGATTCCAGCCACCTTACATTCCCTTAACTTTTTTTATTTTAATTTTATTTATTTTAAAATAAGATAATGTTTTAATACAATATATTTTTTAACTAAAGTTAAGTTTTAAAAACATGAGTTGACCATGTATTTCTGGGTTTATTTTTGGACTCTCTATTCTATCCCATTGGTGTCTGTGCTGGTATCATACTGTTTTTTTTTTTTTTTTTTTTTTTAACTTTCTATTTTATGTATGGCTGAGTCACTCTGTTGTGCACCTGGAACTATTAAAACATTGTTAATTGGCTATACTCTATAAACTTTTTTTGTCTCTTATCTTTTCACCTCAAAAAGATAGCTGTGCTTTGCTTGAATTATCCATTTTTGTTCTAGTGTTCAATAACGTTTAGTTAGAAACCTGCAGTGAACATAGGACTTACATTTGGTTGTTGACCTCCTCTCAGGCATTACAGTCTTGTCTGACCTTTGCCCAATGTCTGAAAACTGTTTTCCTAAATTTTTTTCTTTTTCTTTTAGTTTTCTAGTTGTTTATATGTGAGGCCAAGTCTAGCATCAGTTATTTTTTCATGGTGAGAAGTGGAAGTTTGTTTCAGTTCAGTTCAGTTGCTCAGTCGTGTCCGACTCTTTGAGACCCCATGGACTGCAGACCACAGCACACCAGGCCTCCTTGTCCATCACCAACTCCCAGAGCTTATTCAAACTCATGTCCATTGAGTTGGTGTTGCCATCCAACCATCTCATCCTCTGTCATCCCCTTCTCCTCTCACCTTCAATCTTTCCCAGCATCAGGGTCTTTTCCAATGAGTCAGTTCTTCACATCAGGTGGCCCAAGTATTGGAGTTTCAGCTTTAGCATCAGTTCTTTCAATGAACACCCAGGACTGATCTCCTTTAGGATGGACTGGTTGGATCTCCTTGCAGTCCAGGGGACTCTCAAGAGTCTTTTCCAACACCACAGTTCAAAAGCATCAATTCTTCAGTGCTCTGCTTTCTTTGTAGTCCAACTCTCTCATCTATACTTGATCACTGGAAAAACCATAGCCTTGACTAGACAGACCTTTGTTGGCATAGCAATGTCTCTGCTTTTTAATATGCTATCTAGGTTGGTCATAACTTTTCTTCCAAGGAGCAAGCGTCTTTTAAGAAGTCTGGTTAGTAAACATTGATAGAAATGCTTTTAGACTTTTGATATATTATAAATTAATAATTATACTTTTTAAAAATATCTTATTTGTTGTAAATTGAATTTAATTTTTATAGATTTGTAAAGAGGTATTAGCAGGATATTAAGGAAACTGATTAAGATTCAGTTCTGTTCTGCATCTTGAATGCCTACTCTGTGTCTCAGACTTTGTACATCTTGCTGGGGACAGAAAAAGTAACATGTGATTTGAAGGCCAGGTACTCAGTCTGGTAGGGAGAGTAGACCTATGTATTATCTATTGCTGCATGACAAATTACCCTAAGACTAAGTGGTTTAGAAAACTTAATCTCTTGGCCAGGAATCCAGCCATGGCTTTAGCTGGATCTTCTGGCTCAGGATCTTTCAAAAACCTGAAATTAAAATGTCAGTCAAGCTGCAGTGGTATCAAGGCTTGACCGGTGGAGGATCCATTTCCAAGTTCACTGACATGGTTGTTGGCAGAAATCAGTTCCTTTCCACATGGGCCTCTTGACAGGGCAGCTCACAGTGTGGTAGCTTATATCTCTTGTAACCTTATCTCAGAAGTGAAATTCTGTCATTTTCACTGTATTCCATTTAAGAAGTAAGTCCTTAGGTCCTGCCTACACTCAGAAGGAGGGGATTACACAAAGATACGGATATAGGACACGAGGATCGTTAATAGCCATTTCAGAAATTGCTTTAATAACCCATGGTATATAAATTGCATAAAATATTATAACTGGGTCTATAAAATAATGTTTTGTTTTATAAAGAAATAAAGTTTCAGAAGGAAACCTGGTACATTTTGATCCATTTACTATTTGCAGATGAAGGGTTGTATGTGAATCTCAAACAGAAATGAATTCATAAATACTTGACAAGAAAACAACCCACTCAGAAGAAATCTCAGCAAATACTGTTTATAAATTTTAGTCAGAAATTAGCTCATATTGTTAATGTTGAAATATTTTTGCTAATAAATTTGAAATATTTTCATTAATAAATTCATCCACAAATTAACTGAGTGACTCATTTCAAAGGCTGTACACACTTCCTATAGCTATCTCATTGTCTTTGCAAAGGGAATCTTCTAGATGAGGAAAAAATTAAGACATAGAGAATTATTTTTAATGGTGAAAGGTAACCATAAGATTGCTGATCTTATTGGCTTTTTAGACCAGTTTACTTTAATACTTAAGGGGGTGTCTTGTAAAATATATGTTAATAATAATAAACCCTAAAGTTGTTGAATGATTTTATTTTCCTTATAATGGCACTGTCCTCTGCATTCTACATTCGTATTTGCTTTCTGGAGCATAAAATGCAGTTGAGGTTGATGTGCCCAGATTTTGTATCATGTATCATAGAGGCACATGCCATTATGACATCTTCACTCACTCATTCATTTATTTTAAAAAATATTTGTAATTAAGTTTTAAATACTGTTCTAAGTACTTTGGATATGTCAGTGAACATGGATAAAAATCATTAAGTTAACATTTTGGTTGGTACGGTTCAAAAATAAACAATAAACATGATAGGTAAGTAAGCACACATTCATTATAGATAAGAAAAAATTATATATGTGCTCTTTTAAACCATACTAAGGAAAATTACATAGAAAGCTACTTGGTTTTCAGCTTATTTTTGTTGATCACTTTTTAAAATATTGATCAAGACAACAAACTTTGGGGAAATATTCTCTCTAAAGACAGAATTAAAATCATGCTATTAATTAAGAAATGACCATGTTTTGCTCCTACAATAATTTCTTGCTTTTCATATGCAATATCAATATTACTCTAAAGTGCAGTAATTTAATGGGTTTCTGAGGTGGCTCAGCAGTAAAGAATCTGCCTGCCGATGCAGGAGTTGCTGCAGACGCAGATGCGATTCTTGGGTCAGAAATATACCCTGGAGGAGGAAATGGCAAACCACTCCAGTATTCTTGCCTGGAAAATTCCATGGACAGAGGAGCCTGGCGGGCTCCAGTCCATGGGATCACAAAGAGTCGGATACGACTGAGCAACTGAGCACAATTTCTCCTCTTCCACGTACTAATTTAATATCTTAAGTATTTTTGGTGGTTTATAAAATCCCAAAGCACTTGGTATGACAAAATTATGTTTCTGTAAACTTGTTACTGTTCGAATTATTTTATACTTTTGCTGGCTTTGAATATTTATGATAATTGTTATAATTTTAAGTAAAATGTTACAGCACATCTTTTATTATTTGTTATTGAGGTGATTCTTGTTTAGAAAACTCTATAGTTTTGTTTATCACATTTGTCTTTCTAGGTTAGTTTTTTCTATGAAGGGGAAGATTTAACACTTTTAATGTCTTATTGGTAAAGGTCAGTTTTCATTCCCATCCCAAAGAAAGGCAATGCCAAAGAATGCTCAAACTACCGCACAATTACACTCATCTCCCACACTAGTAAAGTAATGCTCAAAATTCTCCAAGCCAGACTTCAGCAATATGTGAACCGTGAACTTCCAGATGTTCAAGCTGGTTTTAGAAAAGGCAGAGGAATGAGAGATCAAATTTCCAACATCCGCTAGATCATGGAAAAAAAGCAAGAGAGTTCCAGAAAAACATCTATTTCTGCTTTATTGACTATGCCAAAGCCTTTGACTGTGTGGATCACAATAAACTGTGGAAAATTCTGACAGAGATGGGAATACCAGACCACCTGACCTGCCTCTTGAGAAACCTACATGGAGGTCAGGAAGGAACAGTTAGAAATGAACATGGAACAACAGACTGGTTCCAAATAGGAAAAGGAGTACGTCAAGGCTGTATATTGTCATCCTGCTTATTTAACTTCTATGCAGAGTACATCATGAGAAACGCTGGGCTGGAAGAAGCACAAGCTGGGATCAAGATTGCCCCGAGAAATATCAATAACCTCAGATATGCAGATGACACCACCCTTAGGGCAGAAAGTGAAGAGGAACTAAAAAGCCTTTTGATGCAAGTGAAAGAGGAGAGTGAAAGAGTTGGCTTAAAGCTCCACATTCAGAAAACGAAGATCATGGCATCTGGTCCCATCACTTCATGGTAAATAGATGGGGAAACAGTGGAAACAGTGTCAGACTTTATTTTTTTGGGCTCCAAAATCACTGCAGATGGTGACTACAGCCATGAAATTAAAAAACGCTTACTCCTTAGAAGAAAAGTTATGACCAACGTAGATAGCATATTGAAAAGCAGAGACGTTACTTTGCCAACAAAGGTCCATCTAGTCAAGGCTATGGTTTTTCCTGTGGTCATGTATGGATGTGAGAGTTGGACTGTGAAGAAAGCTGAGCACGGAAGAATTGATGTTTTTGAACTGTGGTGTTGGAGAAGACTCTTGAGAGTCCCTTGGACTGCAAGGAGATCCAACCAGTCCATCCTAGAGGAGATCAGCCCTGGGTGTTCTTTGGAAGGGCTGATGCTAAAGCTGAAACTCCAGTACTTTGGCCACCTCATGTGAAGAGTTGACTCATTGGAAGAGACTCTGATGCTGGGAGGGATTGAGGGCAGGAGGAGAAGGGGACGACAGAGGATGAGATGGCTGGATGGCATCACTGACTCGATGGACGTGAATCTGAGTGAACTCTGGGAGTTGGTGATGGAGAGGGAGGCCTGGCATGCTGCGATTCATGGGGTCGCAAAGAGTCAGACACAACTGAGCAACTGAACTGAATGTCTATTGGTTTAGCTTAGTATTGAGTAGAATGTATTATAGGTTCAACATATGGTAAGACAACATTTTACAGTGGTGCATGTATTGTCAGACAGTATAATAATACATAAACATTAATACTTCTTTTGTCAACTTACTGAATTAAATAAATCCCTTAGGCCATTAGGGTAGATTTTTTTAAATTGAGATTTGGGGTTCAAAAGGACAAAAATTGTAGTCATGTTCTTTAATTGTTGAAACCGTTTCTTCAACTTTTCTGTGTAGTCTTTCATAACTACTTAATGAATGGTTAAGCACCCATCACATTGTTTTATATATAGAAACTATCTTTTCTCTCTTTTACAAGGACCTCAGTGCCTGGAAATAAGACTTTTCTTACATAGCTCTGAACTTGTCAAATGGTATTAAAGTTATATCTTTGCCTACAGATATTTTTCTTGGGGAGAAAATTGTTTTGTTTCCAAAAAATTCAAAGCTTCGTGATGTAGAAGTGACAAATGAAACCAATAACCTAGCCTGAGACAGCATATCTATTTTGTAGTGTAAGATGCACAGTAACTAGAATTTAACTGGTATTAGACTTCTGTTGCAATTGTTGGTATTTTAAAAAAAAATTTGAGGAAGGAATAATCTACCATAATCCATATGAATCTTTGCTTATGAATCTTTGCTTATGTTTGGAGTGGTTGCCAGCTGTATAATGGCTGTGATAACCTTTACTTGGCTAATTGCCTGTCACCTGCAGAGTGAAATGGTATGACAGCTGAGCAGTGAGAAGGGGGTGGAGTTTAAATTTTGTAGAAATGAATTCATTCATACAGAGACCATGTTTCAGTTTGAGATAATGGAAAAATCAGCCCAGAATATGTAGTTGAGTACATTTGGTTTGGTTTTGAGTGAATTTTCAAAGATACAGTCTTTAAATCTCAGTATCTGTGCTATATTGCACAGTGATGTTAGAAGGAAAAGTAATAATGGCGTTTGGAGGACTTTCAGTCTTAGAGCTAATTAATTTATGTTGTAGAGCCTTGATTTAATATGGAGATGTAAAAGCTTTTCCTTTTTTCTTGTTACATTATTTGCCAGCCTATTGGCTACTGAAAACCAATATGTTTCTTTTAACTCCATGAATTTCAGCTTATGCTATTTTATACATCCTAAATAATTTAAATAATTTCCTTCTCTTTCCACAGCATGTAGAGTCCATGAAGCACAGGAAAATAAAACTTCCTACTCATACCACCAGGAGGATCTCTTGAAAAGAGTCACCATAGGACTACAGGAGAGACTAATTTGTCTGAAGCATCATGTGTTGAAACAACGGAAGGCTACAGCCTTTGCACTGCTTAGAAATAGAGTGATGATGTTTTTAATTCTGTGAGCTCCAGGACCCCAGGAGAGTGAGTTGAAACTCTGAAAATGCGGCCATGGACTGGTTCCTGGCGTTGGATCATGCTCATTCTTTTTGCCTGGGGGACCTTGCTGTTTTATATAGGTGGTCACTTGGTACGAGATAATGACCACCCTGATCACTCTAGCCGAGAACTGTCCAAGATTTTGGCAAAGCTTGAACGCTTAAAACAGCAAAATGAAGACTTGAGGCGAATGGCTGAATCTCTCCGGTAGGTTCCAAGAAACTGGGAAGAATGGTGAAATGTTGTACTTGGTTTTTAGGTGTAGGGCTTCAGTCAGCTATTAAAAAAACGCGTAATGATTTCTGTAAACTGCTATTTTTGCAAAAATTTAAATATCTTAGTAAGGTACTTTTTGTACTACTTCTCTATGTAGTTAACATAGAGAATTACTCTAGCAGATTTTGTATTTACATATGAATTTTAGTATAGAAAAACTGTGCTATTCAATTTATGTACTTATATTTTGTTTCAAATTATCTTCAACATTTTGATTATTTTAATTAAGCTTTGTATGATTTGAATTAGTCCATATTAAAATGTTCATCATGGACTGTAATAAACATACTATAATAATTGAGAGACTAAGTTAGTCTAACTGTAACTTATGAAATGAAAAAAATTCATTCTTAAAACAACTGTATCTGGAATCTAGAGATTTACTGTAGTTGCTACTTCTAGTCTATTAAAAAATGTGACAAATATCTGTTAGTCATCAACTTTGGGGAAAAACAAAGTTCTGTATTTTGGGGGGCAAGTGAATGAGGTGTTAAATAGATAATCTATATTTGTTTTCAAAGTTATTGAATTTAGAAGTTCTTTAGTATCTTCTCATTCCTCATACTTAAATGTGAAAGTGATTGTATAGTTAATGCTTGCTGTCTCTCAAGAGAGCAGTTGAAGATTTGAGAAGATGAAAAATTGAGACTCATCTACAGGTGGTAATTGGCTCTAAGGGAAGTAGTGTAGAGAAAAAGAATACTAAGTCATTTCTTTTTTGAGAAACAAATAAACTGAGGAGTTGAAAGTGGAAGCGTTCTGTTGTGCATGGAGCCTTCAGAGTAATTGGAGAAAGAGAACTGAGAGAGTGATGCTGTGGAGGCTGAGGAGCCTTCTCCATTTCTACAGCCTTCTACATTTCTACATTCTATGAGGAAATGTAGGTGGCAGCATCATCCACCCTTGGTGCCTCACTGCCCTTCACTCTTTACCTAGAACTCAGTTCTTTCCTTTTGTTTAGTTCCATAACTTTTCTTCACCCTGATATTATTTTTGATCTCTTTATGTTCTTTGGAAAGCTGGGATATGTGTTAAATGAGTTTTACAACAATGAATGAAACATCATCCCTGTTATTTGTAGGAGTAGTACCAATCAGCAAAGTACAAAGTAATCAGGAATTAGAAAGCAGACAGATAACTTTTTGAAATTTGTGTATCATTTTATTTCCTTGTTGAGAAGAGCCAGGGAGGATCATGGAAAGGATGGTCTTTCAGTAGAGTCTTACTCATTTGTTATGGGAACCAAAGATTGATAATTAGAAGATGGTAACAATAGCTGTCATTTGTTGAGAGTTTATTTTGTGCCAAGTACTATGCCAAGGACTTTATATTATCTCATTGAATTCCGCAACTTTTTGATGGGATGCTGGTTCTGATTTTATAACCATTTTACAGATAAGGAATCAACAGAATATTAAGTGATTTAATTTTTCCCAAGATTACAGTTTTCACAAATGATGGCACTTACTTTGAATCCTGGCAGTTTGAGTGGACAGCCAGGGAACTGGTGAATTGTTTTGCCTCTGAATAGAGGGGCTTCCCTTGTGGCTCAGCTGGTAAAGAATCTGCCTGCAATGCATGAAACTTGGGTTCCATCCCTGGGTTGGGAAGATACCCTGGAGAATGGAACAGCTACCCATTCCAGTATTCTGGCCTGGAGAATTCCATGGACTAACTGAGTGACTTGCACTTTCACTCTTGGGTAGAAACCAGTGAGAAGTAAATGATTCAGAAATCTCAACAAAACATCTCATGTAGCAAATCAGCAAGAGTAGTTAATTTTGGAGAATCCTTGTAGTAAGATCTTATTCTATATTATAGGAATTTTGCTCCTTGAAAAAAGAATTGCCTCTTAATTTAGGCTTATAAAAAATTGCCAATTTTCCCCCTAATTTCAACTTAAGTACTGATACTTCAGTTGGCTTATTTCTAACTGCCAGGCATTAGGTTGGCCAAAAAGTTTGTTCAGGATTTTCTTTAAGATGTCATGGAGACATCCTGAATGAACTTTTTGGCCAATCTAATATTTGTTTCTATTGCATGAAGGAAAACTTGCCTTAATATGAGTTATTCCTTCTGAAAAATAATCTTTGAGTTTCTTAAGTCACTTTCTTTGTAGTCTTTCATGTTTCTGAAGAATTAAGTTCTCAGCTTCTCAGATGTAGAGACAACTTCTAAGAGTGTAGACATTTAATATGTCATGTTATAGAGCATATATACAATCTGAAAGCACAGATGGAGCAAATGAGCCTATATAGACACACACAAATAATTTTAAGAAATGTAATTAATTAGGGAAGAAAACTTCCTCAGGCCTTTCCATCAACTTTATTGATAGGACCATTTGTGTTTTCTCCAAAGAGATTTTATTTTAAAGTCCCTGATACCAAAGGAAGAGCAGTAGAGGTGCTAGTGGCATCGGTTTCTTTTTCTCCCTTTATTGTAATATTTCATACTCAGTTTTCTGTGTCTTTTTTTAATAAGAAGATTTGTTCAGAAGGTAGACTGTGTAGAATTAATTCAGATGTCTGTAAAGCTAGATTATTTTTTTGAGATATGGTATGTGGATTGGAATTAGAAAGTAACCCAGAAGCCTGCATGCGTGCATGCTGAGTCGTGTCAGACTGTTTGCAAATCTATGGACTGTATAGCCCACCGGGCTCCTTTGCCCATGGGATTATCCCTGCAAGAATCCTGGAGTAGGTTGCCATTTCCTCCTCCAGGGGATCTTCCTGACCCAGGTATCAAATCTGCATCTCCTGTGTCTCCTACATTGGCAGGCGGATTCTTTATCACTGGAACCACCTAATTCAGATGTCTTGTAAAGTTAGGTTATTTCTTTTAGATAGGGTATATTGCTTGAAATTGGAAAGTAAGTCAGAAGTCTGATTTACTTAAACATTCAGGACAGTCATTTTTAAAAAGCAATTGCCCAACCCTCTAGCTTGTGTTTGCTAGTCTCATTGATAGGACTACAAATTTAGGAAAATAATTTGAAGATCATTACTCTGAGGGATACAAATGTTTTAGATCAACCTGGGGAGGTTGCTGTATGTTGTTGTTTTCCAGTCGCTAAGTCATATCTGACTCTTTGCAAGCATGCCAGGCTCTTCTGTCTTCCACTGTCTCCCAGAGTTTGCTCAAATTCATGTCCATTGAATCAATAATGCTGTCCAACCATCTCATTTTCTGCCACCCGCTTCTCCTGTTGCCTTCAGTCTTTCTCAGCGTCAGGGTCTTTTTCAATGAGTTGGCGCTTCACATCAGGTAGCCAAAGTATTGAAACTTCATGTTCAGCATCAGTTCTTCCAATGAATATTCAGGGTTTATTTCCTTTAGGATTGACTTGATTTGATCCCCTTGTAGTCCAAGGGACTCTCAAGAGTCTTCTCCAATACCATAGTTCAAAAGCATCATGCTGTGTGTATTTCTGTGTGTATCTATATGTATATTTAATTCTGAATTGTTAATGAATAATTCCTATATGGTAAAATTCACTCCTTTTAGCATAAATGTCTATGAATTTTGACAGATTCTTACAGTCATGTAACCAGCACCGCAATCAAATTATAGAATTCTGTCTCACTCCAGAATTCTGTTGTTCCCTTATGTAGTTAAAATTATATTCTACCTTCTGTCCCTGGCATCTACTGATCTGTTTTCTATTCTGTGTTTCTTTTCTGTTCCAAAATGTCGTATAACTAGAATCATGCAGTAGGTAGCCTGTAAGTCTTTTCTTTTTCATTTAGCATGGTATATTTGAGATTCATCAGTGCTGCTTTGTGTTCTGATAGTTCGTTTTTGAGCAGTATTCCATAGTATGTTTGTGTCAGTGTTGTTGTTGTCTTTAAATGCATTCACCAGTTGAAAGATGTTAATATTTCCATTTGGGGGGCTATTATGAATGACGCTGTTAAAAGCATTTGTCCTGAGTTTCTGCGTGTGAGTTTTTGTTTCTCTTGGGTAAATACCTGGGAGTGGAGTTGCTGGGTCATGTGTAAGTGCATTTTAACTTTATATAAGAGGCTACCCAAATGTTCTCCAGAGTACTTGAACTATTTTTTATTTCCACCAGCAGTGCTTGAGAGTTACAGCTCTCTCCTTTGCTAGCACATGCTGCTGTCAGGTGTCTTTACTGTAGCTGTTTTAATAGATCTGTAGTGTCATCTCCTATAGTTTCAGTTTGCATTTCTGTAATGATTAATGACGGTGAGCATTTTTTTTATGTGCTTATTTCCTATTCATATATGTGCTTTGGTGAAGTATCTACTCAGATTTGTTGCTTATTTATAAATTGAGTTATTTGTTTTCTTATTGAATTCTTTTTTAAAAACTGGGGTATCATATATAACAAAATGGATTATATATATATATATGCATAGATATAAAATAAAAACATAGTAGCATAAACCAATAAACATTTATTTGCTTCTGATTATTCTATTTCAGTTGGCCTCAGCTGGACTGGTCACTGATGTGGTTGTAGCCATCTGGTAGCTTCATTGTGACTGGGCAGTCTGATGACCTGACTCATGTTTGGTGATTAAGGGACCGTCAGCTGCTTCCCCTCTATCTGGCTTCTCTAGAAGGATAGCCCTGGTTTCTTACCTTGCAGTGTTCTAAGCAGGCAAAAGTAGAAACTGCAAATCCTCTTGAGGCCAAGCATGAAAAGTTACACAGTATCACTTCTGCCACATTCTGTTAATCTTTGCAAGTCAAAGGGACTTTCCACATGCAGGGAATAGAAGTAGGAACTGCAAAGAATTTGTAGCCATTTTGACCCACAGTTCTCATCTCTAGATATAATGTTGAATAAATTAGGTCACATTGTAGTGGTCTTGAACAGCCAGAGTTTAGTATAGGCTTGGTTGATAGATAACAAGAAATCATAATTGGTTTTTCAGCAGAGGCGTATCACTGTGAAAATGGTTGAGGAAGATTTAGATTTTCAGGTAGATTCGGCCATGTACTTGACTGGAGTGAAATTAACTGGGAAATACAGTATTAATCTAGACGAGGTGTTGTTGACCTTAATTAATGATTGAATTGCATGGCTTTGGTACCAAGGTACATCTGCTTATTTTCCCATGTTTCCTCCATGCTTTTATCTGGCTTTCCCCAGTCATCCTTTTCTTACTTGTTGATTGCCAGCATCTTGAGTATACATGTAATATCCTTCTTTAAAAGCTTAGAAGTCATCGCTTTTTAGCGTACCACCCTACAGGAATGCCTTTTCAAATTTCATATTTGTCTTGTTTCAACTTTTACTAATGTGAAGTTGCTATCAGTTTACAGAATCTTTGCTTCTTAGGATTTGAACCTGCCATTCTGCCTCTCAGAGTAGAAATTAGCAGAAAACACCTGGAAAATTACTGAAACTTGTTCTGAAACTCCGTGAGCAGTGAACCTCATTGACAGATGTCAGAACTGGACAGAACTTGTAAAATTTAAGGAGTGCTTAACTGAAAGCTTTCCTCTTAATTCCTTATTCTAGTTCCATTTATTTTGGGGAGCATAATTTTAAAAATTCAGTGTGAATTTGTAGCCTTTTTTTTTTTTTTTCTTTTTTTGGTCTAGGAAAGAAAAGATTTCTTCTGGAATTTAGATATTAGCTATAAGCTAAATTTTACATGAAGATATAATTAACTTACGATTATCTGTGTTTCTGAGCTACATGCTAGTCTCCTCAGTTGGATTAGAGCCAAATCATGAATCTTCCAGTGGAAAAATTTGTCTGATACAACGAAAGTATGAAACACTGCCATGGGTAGGAAGGAAACTGATGCAGTTTTTCGTAGGTCATACCTTACTTCAGTTTGCGAAACTGATATTAGAAATTGAAGATGCCTTTGTTCCTGCTGGTTGTTTAGAGGATTTGCTGTAGGCAACCTTCTCCATAAATGCTTGTCTCATTTGTAAAGAGTGTACTTGTATTGAGTCGCTCAGTCGTGTACGACTCTTTGTGACCCCATAGACTGTAGCATGCCAGGCTTCCCTGTCTGTCAACCATCTCCCAGAGTTTGCTCAAACTCATGTTCATCGAGTTGGTGATGCCATCCAACCACTCATCCTCTGTCGTCCCCTTCTCCTCACGCCTTCAGTCTTTCCCAGCATCAGAGTCTTTTTCAATGAGTCAGCTTATGCATCAGGTAGCCAAAGTATTGGAGCTTCAGCCTTAGCATCAGTCCCTTCCAATGAATAAAGGATTGATTTCCTTTAGGATTGACTGGTTTGATCTCCTTGCTGTCCAGGGGACTCTCAAGAGTCTTCTCCAGCACCACAGTCCCAAAGCATGAATTCTTAAGTGCTCATCCTTCTTTATGGTCCAACTTTCACATCCATACACGACTACTAGGAAAACCATAGATTTGACTATATGGACCTTTGTCAGAAAAGTGATGTCTCTGCTTTAGAATCTGCTGTCTAGGTTTGTCATAGCTTTTTTGCCAAGGAGCAAGGGTCTTTTCATTAGAAGAGCATACTGATTCTATTCTTATAGCAAGTGAATAGATTGGAGTATATAGAGCATCTAGCTATAACCTGCCCCCCACCTTTTTTTTTTTTTAACTTTTATTTTTGCAGTCTTCCATCCATTATTCCTTGTGCTATCAAGAATGTCTTACTTTTCCATATGGAAAATATTCCTTTCCTATGTTAGAATATCTTAGTGAGATTTTTAGTCAATATTCCTAGTCTTCTCAGTCTAACAATCAGATGCTTTCTCCCTGGAATTTGTATTAACCTTTTCATATATAGCTGTATTAAATTTGCTAGTGGATTGTTTGCTATGTTAACAAGACATGCTTACCTGTAATATTTCCTTCTTACAGTGTCTTTAGGGTAGTTTTAAGGTTATACAGAAAAATTTTATTCTCAGATAGTGTTTGTGTAAAATTGGAATCCATTCTATTTTATATCTTTGTTACAATTTCACCAGTGAAGCTGCCTGGGCCTGAAGTCTTTATTTTGGGTGAGTGGGGGGAGAAACATAGGTTGGTTTTCGTAGAGACAGGAGACATGTGGGAAGGCTTCAGATTCTAAAAAAAAAATTTGTTTTTCTTTTTTAATAGAAATTGGACCATGCATATTTTCTTTTTTTTTTAATGTCAGTTTTGGAAAATGGATTTTTCAAAAAGTGGTCCATTTTATCAAGATTTTCAAATGTATTAGCATAAAGCTGTTCATAATTCCTTTTTACTTTTCTACTTTATACCTATAATATCTGTAGTACTTTTTCCTTTTTCATTCTTGATTTGTTTATATTTTCCCCTTTTATCTTGCAAACAGTTTATTGATTTTATTTATTTTTTCAAAGAACTTCTCCTGTTTTTTTCCCCCCTATTGTATGTTTGTATTTTGTTGATTTCTATTCTTAGTTTGTTAATTTCCTTCTTGTAGTATCTTTGGAGGTTTTTTTTTTTCCCCCTTTCTTTCTGTTTAAAGCTTTTTCAGAAAGAATTTTTATATTATTGATTTTAAGCCTTGCTTTTTTCCTAACATATGCCTGGAGAGCTATAAATTTCACACTAATCAACTAATCACAGCTGTAGAGAGCACAGTTGCATCTTGACAATTCTGTCAGTGACTTACTTTAATTGATATTCAGTCAAAAATAGTTTCAAATTTCTTTTGTGATTTTTCTTTTTAACTTGCTAGGTATTTAGGACTGTATTTTAACCTACTGTCTGTTACAAAGTATGCATTATGTTATTATAATTTTGATTTAAATTAATCATGAAGTGAAGTGAAGTTGCTCAGTTGTGTCCAATTCTTTGCGACTCCATGGACTGTAGCCTACCAGGCTCCTCCCTCCATGGGATTCTCCAGGCAAGAGTACTGGAGCGGGTTGCCATTTCCTTCTCCAGGAGATCGTCCCAACCCAGGGATCCAACCCCAGTCTCCTGCATTCCAGGCAGATGCTTTAACCTCTGAGCCACCAGGGAGCCCCAAATTAATCATATTGCTCTATAATTGACTACATATTTATTCTTTCTAATGTTGTTTACTCCTTCCTGCAGTTTATTTCTTCCATGCTGATCATTTCCCCTCAGTCTAGAGAATATCCTTTAGTATTTTTGGTAGTGCAAATATGATGGCAATAAATGTTTTTTTATTTTCTTTTTCTGAAAACTTTTAAAACATGTGTTGAGATAATGTTTGCTTGTATAGAATTTAATTTGGCACATTAGAATTTAATTTTTTTTAGCACTTTTAACATGTCATTCTATTGTTTTCTAACTTACATAGTTTTTGTTGAGAAGTTAGCAGTTTTACTTGAAGTTTATCTTTTTCTTTGGCTACTTTTGCATTTTAATTTTTGTCTTGGTGTTATACAAGTTGACCGTGATGCCCAGATATGACTTTGTTTTTATCTAGTTTGAAATTCACTGAGCTCAATTCTGAGATTTGATAAATCGTAGGTTTTAGAAAATCCTCAGCTATTACCTCTTTAAATACTGCTTCTGGACTATTCTTTCTCTTTTCTCTTGAAACTCCAATTATACATGTTAGTACATTTCCTTTTATGGTGTTTCACATGCCTTTTATGTGTCTTTCACAATCTAATTTGTTTTTGTACTTGATTTTATGTGTTTTGTTTTGAACTGTCCTCCAATTTATTTAATCTGTCTTCTGCACTCATTCTGATGTTAAGCACACCCAATTAGTAATTTTTTATGTATTTTGATTCCAAAATATCTAGTTTATTCTTTTTTATGATTTCAAAATTCTTTGTAAATTTTCTATTTTTCATCAATATTGTCCATGTTTTTAAAATAATTTCTTTAAGTCATTATTCTAACATAGCTATTATATTGTCTACTAATACCTGGATCATCTTTTGTTCATCTTTTCCTATTGATTATTGGGCGGATTTTTTTCCTCTTAACATGTCCAGGATTTTTTTTTTTTCCCTCGTTTTTAAGAATACTGGTGTGGGTTGCCATTTCCCACTTCAAAGGATCTTTATTTTTGTTAGATAGTGTGACAAAATATTTTGAAAATATGTTGTCTAAAAGTAGTTTGGAAATTATGGAAACTTCCCTCTGATATGGATATATTATTTCTGGGACTATTATTTCATCTGGTACAATTAGGGATTGAGCTGGGTCATGGCTAAATTATGGTTTTAGTAATACTTAGTCCACTTCTTTTTCTTGCTTGTTGCTGCTGCTGGGTTGCTTCAGTCGTGTCCAACTCTGTGCGACCCCAGAGACGGCAGCCCACCAGCTCCCCCATCCCTGGGATTCTCCAGGCAAGAACACTGGAGTGGGTTGCCATTTCCTTCTCCAGTGCATGAAAGTGAAAAGTGAAAGTGAAGTCACTCAGTCGTGTCCGACCCTTAGTGACCCCATGGACTGCAGCCTACCAGGCTCCTCTGTCCATGGGATTTTCCAGGCAAGAGTACTGGAGTGGGTTGCCATTGCCTTAGGCATAAATCTTTCATGCTTTTTAATTGAGGACTTGATGGATTTCTTTCAGGACTTAAATACGGTGGGAAATTTAGTCTGCCTTTTAGATGTGTTTAGTCTTGCTCATTTGCGTGTTAAACCATGTATCATATAAATATAACAAACACTGGGAAAAAAAAAAAACTATGACTTTAAGGTAGGTCTCAAATAGGACTTTGTCTTGTAATATCCAGGGCTGAAAAATTTTAGTCTGTCTTAAAATTTCTGTCTAGCATCCCATGACCATTGGTCAGCAAACACTGTCTTTCAACAACACAAGAGGTGATTTTACACATGGACATCACCAGAAGGTCAGTACCAAAATCAGATTGATTATATTCTTTGCAGCCGAAGATGAAGAAGCTCTTTACAGTCAGCAAAAACAAGACCTGGAACTGACTATGGCTCAGATCATCAGCTCCTTATTGCAAAATTCAGGCTCAAATTGAAGAAAGTAGGGAAAACCACTAATCTATTCAGCTATAACCTAAATCAAACCCCTAGTGATTATACAGTGGAAGTAATGAATGGATTCAAGGGACTAGATCTGATAAGAGTGCCTGAAAAACTATGGACGGAGGTTCATAACATTGTACAGAAAGTGGTGACCAAAATGATCTCCAAGGAGAAGAAATGCAAGAAGACAAAGTGGTTGTCTTAGTAGGTCTTACAAAGAGCTGAGAAAAGAGACATGAAAGGCAAAGGAGAAAGGGAAAGATATTCCCAACTGAATGCAGAGTCACAGAGAATAGCAAGGAGAGATAAGAAAGCTTTCTTAAGTGAATAAATACAAAGAAATAGAGGAAAGCAATAGAATGGGAAAGACTAGAGATCTCTTCAAGAAAATTGGAGATACCAAGGGAACATTTCGTGAAAAGATGGACACAAAAAAGGACAGAAACAGCAAGGACCTATCTAACAAAAGCAGATGAGATTAAGAAGAGGTGGCAAGAATACATAGAACTATACAAAAAAGATTTTAAATGACCCAGATAACAACAATGGTATGATCACTCATCTAAGCCAGACATCCTGTGATATGCAGTCAGTTGGGCCTTAGGAAGCATTACTACAAACAAAACTAGTGGAGATGATGGAATTCCAGCTGAGCTATTTCAAATCCTAAAAGATGATACTGTGAAAGTGCTACACTCAATATGCCAGCAAATTTGGAAAACTCAGCAGTGGCCACAGGACTGGATAAGGTCAGTTTTCATTTCAGTCCCAAAGAAAGACAATGCCAAAGAATGTTCAAATTATCATACAGTTGCATCCATTTCACATGCCAGCGAGAATATCCTCAAAATCCTTCAAGTTAGGCTTCAATGGTACGTGAACTGAGAACTTCCAGATGTATAAGCTGAGTTTAGAAAAGGCAGAAGAACCAGAGATCAAATTGCCAACATCCACTGGATCATAAAAAAAGCAAGGGAATTCCAAAAGAAAATCTACTTCTGCTTCATTGACTATGCTAAAGCCTTTGATTGTGTGGATCACAATGAACTGTGGAATATTCTTAATGAGATGGCATTACCAGACCACCTTACCTACCTCCTGAGAATCCTGTATGCAGGACAAGAAGCAATAGTTAGAACTGGACATGAAACAATGGGCTGGTTGAAAATTGGGAAAGGAGTACGTCAAGACTGTATATTGTCACCCTGCTTATTTAACATATATGAAGAGTACATCATGTGAAATGCTGGGCTGGATGAATCACGAGCTGGAATCAAGATTACCAGGAGAAATATCAACAATCTCAAACATGCAGATGATACCACTTTAATGGTAGAAAGTGAAGAGGAACTAAAGAGCCTCTTGATAAAGGTGAGAGAGGAGAGTGAAAAAGCTGACCTAAAACTCAGCATTCACAAAACTAAGATTGTGGCATCCGGTTGTATCATTTCATAGCAAATGGGGAAAATGTGGAAACAGTGTCAGATTTCATTTTCTTGGACTCCAAAATCAATGTGGACAGTGACTGCAGCCATGAATTAAAAGAGTCTTGCTCCTTGGAAGAATACCTATGACAACCTGCTACTGCTAAGTCACTTCAGTCGTGTCTGACTCTGTGCGACCCCATAGATGGCAGCCCACCAGGCTCCCCTGTCCCTGGGATTCTCCAGGCAAGAACACTGGAGTGGGTTGCCATTTCCTTCTAGACAGTGTATTAAAAAGCAGAGACGTTACTTTGCTGACAAAGGTCCATATAATCTAAAGCTATGATTTTTCCAGTAGCCATGCATATGCGAGAGTTGGACTGTAAAGGAGACTGAGCACTAAAAAATTGATGCTTTTGAACTGTGGTGTTGGAGAAGACTCTTGAGAGTCCCTTGGACTGCAAGGAGATCAAACCAGTCAATCCTAAATGAAATCAACCTGGAACATTCATTGGAACGACCTGCTGAAGCTGAAACTCCAGTACGTTAGCTACCTGATTCAAAGAGCTGACTCATTTGAAAAGACACTGATGCTGGGAAAGATTGAGGGCAAGAGAAGAAGAGAGCAACACATGGTGAGATGGTTGGATGGCATCTCTGACTCAATGAACATGAGTTTGAGTAACCTCGGGAGGTGGTGATTAGGTAGGGAAGCCTGGTGTGCTGCAGTTTGTGGGGTCGCAAAGAGTGTGACAAGACTTGGTTACTGAACAACAACAAGCATCCCTTCAAATTAAGCTACTGTACCGTGGACAAAACTGGCTATAAATTTGTTGTTCCTATAGTTCCCAAAGTTTCAAAATCTTTTGTAGAATCTACACCTGTACCTCACGTCGTAGCTAGAATCAGTAAGTGCTCCCTAGGTAAAAACATGGGCTAGTTATACAATGCTGTTCTCTGGACTGTTAGTTAATTTAATCCTGCATTTGAAAATATCTCTCTAATGGCTTTAAATGGGTTATATTTTCAAGTTACTTGTTTTCAAATTATTTTTATTGTTATTGTTACAACAGGGTTTCCCTGGTTGCTCAGACAGTAAAGAATCTGCCTGCAGTGCAGACCTGGCTTTGATCCTTGGGTTGGGAACATCTCCAGGAAAAGGGAATGGCTACACACTCCAGTATTCTTGCCTGGAGAATTCCATGGATGGAGTTGTCTGTCGAGCCGACAGTCCATGAGTAGAGTAGGGTTTGCCATTAACTATTATATTCTACCTGAAACGAAAACTACCTAGATTGAAAATTGTTGGAATTCATTTATCTTAATACAGCTGCTATAAAGAGATTTCCATTAGTTCCTATATTTAGGTCCCTAGAGCTGTTCTGTTTCTTGCCCATTTTAAGGTCTGATTGTTCAAGTTTTCCTTTGATTTATTTTTAATTTTTCCTCCCATTGTACCCCCTGTTGTGTGGTAAAGGAAAGTAGGATTTTGGGCAGGTTGGAAGTTTTTTTTTTGTTTTTTTTTTTTTCTAATATCAGTGATCTCTACTTCATTGACCAATATAGTGTATCTCTTAGGAGAAAGAGATCAAGATGAAATCTAGATAGATTGAGCTTGATGTGCTTTCTAAACCTATCCAGTAGAAGGTCGGAAAGTTAATCTAAAAGTCAGGGAAAAAGTCAGGATGAGAGAGAAAGATACCTTTGGGAATAATCTATATAGAAGTGATTGCCAGAAAATGTGTTGCACAAGGTAAAATTTGTGTGTTTATTTCAGGTAACCCACAGTCATCATAGGTTTGGAGAGAAGTAAGTGTGGGAATAGTTTTAAAGGAGATTTTAAAGCATATCTGGAAGAACTCCTTTCTATTAGTAGTTTGTCAATAAATAGCTCTTTAGCTAATGATAGTTGATAATTAAAAAAACCACATAATTTAAATACTTTTCTAGAACTCAGAATACTTGTTTCTCTTTAATAGACAGGAAAAAAATTCATATTAAATATTTAGCATAACACATTAGATTTCATAAAATGTACATGTTCCTCAGAGTGACTGTTTTCCCTGAGAAAATCAGTTGACTTCTTTTGGCCTAGAATACAAAAGTAGAGAAGGTTGATTGGGATAGATGATCATATTGAATAAATTTGTAAGTCTTTACAGAGACAAAATAATTGCATAATATACTAGGTCATGAAGGAGTATAGAATAGGTTTTGTTCCTTAGGATTTGGCTTTTATAACTGAATTATATGAATTTTTTTAAGATGATTTTTGCTTTTATATGTGGGAATTATATTTGCCCACCATGAGCTTTATTTAAAATACATAAATTTTAATTATTCATTGTAAGTACTCAAAAAGGCCTTTAGGGAAGACTGCACCATTCTTTGAGAAAGGTGTCGCATGAGTAAAGATATTAAAAATCCTAACTATTCATTGGAAGGACTGATGCTGAAGCTGAAACTCCAGTACTTTGGCGATGTGATGCGAAGAACTAATGCATTTGAAAAGACCCTGATGCTGGGAAAGATTGAAGGCAGGGGGAGAAGGGGATGACAGAGGATGAGATGGTTGGATGGCATCACTGACGTGATGGACATGAGTTTGAGCAAGCTCTGGAAGTTGGTGATGGACAAGGAAGCCTGGCATGCTATAGTCCATGGGGTCGCAAAGAGTCAGACACAACTGAGCAATTGAACTGAACTGAACTGACCATGAACTTTATTTAAAATATAGAAATTTTAATTATTCATTATAACTACTCAGGCATTTAGGGAAGATTGGACTGTTCTTTGAGAAAGGTGTCACATGAATAAAGATATTAAAATCTTAAATAACCAAGATGAAGTTATTTAAACTTTGTGTGTTAGTTTTGTCATATAGACAAAGTGCTGCTGCTGCTAAGTCACTTCAGTCGTGTCCGACTCCGTGCGACCCATAGAGGGCAGCCCACCAGGCTCCCCCATCCCTGGGATTCTCCAGGCAAGAACATTGGAGTGGATTGCCATTTCTTTCTCCAATGCATGAAGGTGAAAAGAGAAAGTGAAGTCTCTCAGTCATGTCTGACTCTTAGCGACCCCATGGACTGTAGCCTACCAGGCTCCTCTGGACATGGGATTCTCCAGGCAAGAGTACTGGAGTGGGGTGCCATCGCCTTCTCTGATAGACAAAGTGAGTGTGCATTAGATATTTTATGATGTTTGGATATTTGAATTTAGGGGCCTTGATTAAACATTTTTTTAATCTTTTATTCTTTTATGTTAGTATTAATGAACTGATAATGGTTTCAAACACATATTACTGATAATTAAAGGTAAATAATAATACGAAATATGGCCATAGTGATTCATCAGTTTCAGTGTTACTTCATTTATAGATGATGCATAATCTGCTATAAACAGTGTACAGGGGAAAAAACTTTCCTGAGCTATTTCTCTCATTTTTTTTAGGTGTACTTTTATTTCACTGGGAAGTTTTTTTAATGTTTTTGAGATGTCATATTACCATTTTATAATTCATTTAGGTAAAATCATGAAACAAAGTGGTTGTTTAGCTTGATCAGGATTCTAGACAAAGCTGTCTGAAAGAGAATGAATGTAAAAAAGTCTTCAATGTATTTTAACTTATGAATTACAGTAGCTAGAAGGTGGTCTTGTTGCTGGTTCAAATAGCATGAATTTGATCTTAATACAGTCTTTTTGTTCTTTTAAAATGTATGCAGATGTGGTTGCTTGGCGGAGATAATTGTACATCAGAAATGCATAAGAGAGTATAATGTTTGGAGAGAAGCCGGGGTGCACTTAATAAATACAGAATACTGTATCTTCAATAAAGACAAAAAGAACACTCAAAAGTATAGTTTAATGTTAATTCTCATTTATATTCAATAACACTTCAAAAATATTATCTGTTACCAAATGTTATGTACAGAAACTAAAATGACTTAGTCATTTTTCGGTAAGTCAGTGTCAGAAGTAAAAGCAGAATCTTCTGAGGATTTAGGAGTTTGTATCTAATTTTCAGTACACTCCCTATTGGTCATTTTTTAATACCTTCTCATGTTCCCCTTCTGTTAAATATTATCTTCAGAACAATGTGTTTTACTAGCCTACAGATAATGAAAACTATCCTATTTATTATTACTATTACTTTTGATAATTGTTCAATGTGATCAAAGATGTCCATATACCAGTATTAGAGAATTGTCACATCTTTTAGTTATATAAATGCACCTGTGTAAGCTATAGTGATGGTGTTTCATGTTTATTGAACTTAAGTGTAGTAATAGTTTATAATCTGTGTAAAGAAATACAGATGGCACATTTGACACAGTTTGCTGTGATCACAGTACTGCAGTGTTTAATGAGGGTCACAGAATCTGTGGGAAGAAACCACATACTGTAAGTTTAAGTTCTAAATTTATTTGGTCAACAATACATAAATATTTTAGAAGTATGACCATATGGAGTGGGAATAGATGTAATGCATCTACATGTAGCTTCCCTTAGCCCTTTAGAATTCCTGGTACAGTCATAAACTGCTAATGCAGTTGTCCACATTAGGTAATATCTTGCCATATCTGGGTTCATTTCTTGTTATGCTATAATAATCCTTATATTTGGGCCCAGTGTCACATTTTTTGGAAGACTGTACACAAACTATTTTTCATTTAAGGAGATATGTACAAACTGAGATTTATTAGTTTTTGAGCCAAACCTAGCATCAGTCCTTACTCTGATCCTTGAGAAGAATACAAAAGTCATTTCACTGTATCTCAGTCATCAATGTACTTCCTAGCATTATGAATAGTACATTTCTCCACATACTGATAGTGGTATGTACTGTGCCTGTGCGTGCATGCATACACACACACACACACACACACACACACACGTGCATGCATAGAAGTTTGTTGTAAACCAGCCAAGTCATTATTAATTTGATTTTTTTTTCTTTAGTGCTATTGGTAGCTTTCAAAAAGCAGAGGTCAGTGAGGAAGATAAAACTCTCCCCCATAATTTTGCTCTCTTTAATATGTTACAGTGTTAGCAAGACTCAGATCGAGTCCTGCCACACACAAATGTTTGTAAGTGGGTACAAAAACAGTCACAATCTGTTCTGTAACTTTGTCAGAGGGCATGCTCTTAGTCTTCTTTAGTTGTTTTTATAGTGTCTTTTGTGAAGGGCTCTCTTGAGGCAGTTGTGAGAGTCGTTCTGATAACATGTTTTGGTGTACTTTCTGTTCGGATGTTAGAGAATGTCCGAATGAGCCCCTGGACAACATATGGTTTTGAAACCTAGGCCTAACATGTAATTCCAAAGGTTGTGATCTACTGGAGTTACTATGTTTGTACATATTGTTCACAAAATTGTTCGCAAAATTCTTCTACAACATTTCTAGGTTCCCATTTTCATATATATTGAATTAATTTTACCAGTAAAATAATATTTATAGTATCTGCTGCTAAGTCGCTTCAGTCGTGTCCGACTCTCTGCAACCCCTTAGACGGCAGCCTACCAGGCTCCGCTGTCACTGGGATTCTCCAGGCAAGAACACTGGAGTGGGTTGCCCTTCCCTGGTGGCTCAGAGGATAAAGCATCTGCCTGCCAATGCAGGAGACCCGGGTTTGATCCCTGGGTTGGGAAGATCCCCTGGAGAAGGAAATGGCAACCCACTCCAGTATTCTTGCCTGGAGAATCCCATGGACAGAGGAGCCTGGTGGGCTACAGTCCATGGGGTCGCAAAGAGTCGGACACAACTGAGCGACTTCACTCACTCACCTACCTAATAACAAACTACCTTTGATTGTAAATGCATGACCTGACATGGATGTATGCTCAGTCATGTCCAACTCTGCAGCCCCGTGGACTGTATAGCCTGCCAGACTACTCTGTCCATGGGATTTTCCAGGCAAGACTATTGAAGTGGGTTGCCATTTCCTTCTCCACGGGATCTTCCCAACCCAGGAATCAGACCTGCGTCTCCTGCGTTGACAGGCAGGTTCGTTACCACTGCACCACCTGGGAAGCCCTTGATTAGAAGCAGAGCTGGCTAAGGAACTTTAATATCAATCACAGCCCAGGTAGTATGAACTTTTCCCCAGCTTTACTGACCTACAGTTGACACATATCATTGTGTAGATTTAAGATGTGCAGCGAGATGAGTTTTGGGGGAGTGGGAAAGGCTGCACTGGGTCTTAGTTGTTGAACGTGGGGTCTTTGTTGTGGCACACAGGCTTTTCCCTAGTTGTGGTGTGTGGGCTCAGTGGCTGTGTGCAGGCTTAATTGTCCCACGGCATGTGGGATCTTAGTTTCCTGACCAGGGATTGAACCCACCTCCTCCGCATTGGAAGGTGAATTCTTAACCACTTAACCATCAGGGAAGTCCTCAACGTGATGATTTGGTATATGTATATATTGTGAAATTTTTTACCATAATTAGGTTAGTTACACATTCATCACCTCACAACATAGTTATCTTTTGTCTGTGTGTGTTCTGTAAGATTTTCAAAATCTACTCTGTTAGCTCTCAGGTATACATATAATACAGTATTCTTAATCACAGCCATCATATTGTACATTAGATCCCCAAAACTTATTCATCTTATAACTTGAAGTTTATTCTCTTTGATCACCTTCGTCCACTCCCTCACCGTCACTCCCCTATCCTTGATCCTGGAAACCACCAATATACTCTTTGTACTATGAGTTCAACTTTTTTAGAGTCTTTACATAAGTGAGATCATACAATATTTGTCTCTTTTTCTCTGATCTGTTTGATCCTGGAGCCATGCTTTCAAGGCTCATCTGTGTTGTCACAAATAGTAGAATTTCCATATTTTATCATGGTTGAGTAATATTTGATTGTATGTATATACATCACATATTCTTTATTCTTTCATCTGTTGACAGACACTTAGGTTGGTTCCATGTCTTGGGTATTGTGAACAATGCTGTGGTGAACACGGGAATTCAGATATCTCTTGGTGATATTGATTTCGTGTTTTTGAGATGATAATTAGTGATGTTGAGCACTTTTTCACGTACTTGTCAATTTTTATGTGTTTTGAAAAATGTCTATTGAGTTTCTCTACCCATTTTTATTTATTTATTTTCAATCTTAATTTTTTTAAATTATTTTTTTTTAACACCAAAAGCATTTGGTATTGGGGTATAGCCGATTAACAATGTGTGGTAGTTTCAAGTGAACAGGTATACATATACATGTATCCATTCTCTCCCAAATCCCCTTCCCATCCAGGCTGGCATATAACATTGAGCAGAGTTCCATGTGCCTCTGCCCATTTTTAAATCAGATTTTTTTTATTTTTGTTATCAAGTTCATGAGTTTGTTATCTATTTTTGACTATTAACCCACTGCATATGGCTATCCAGTTTTCTAACACTATTTATTGAAGAAATTACCCTCTCCTCATTGAGTATTCTTGGCTCTCTTCTTAAATGTTAGTTGGCTGCATATTTAAGGATTTATTTCTGGGCTCTTGATTCTTTTCCATTTATCTATGTGTCTGTTTTTATACAAACACATGCTGTGGGATAACTATAGCTTTGTAACATAGTTTGAAATCATGAAATGTAATGCCTCCCACTTTGTTTTTCTTTCTTAGGGTAGCTTTGGCTGTTCAGGATATCTTGTGGTTCCGTACAACTTCTCAGGTTGTTTTTGCTACTTCTGTGGAAAATATCACTGACATTTTGATGGGTATTGCATTAAATCTTTAGATGTAATGTCCTTTCCATTTCTTTACTTTGAGCCTGTGTGTGTCCCTAAAACCGAAACGAGTCTCTTGCAGGCAGCATATATAGGTATATCTTAAGAATCTCAGGTTCAATTCTAGACCACCACAAGAAAGCAAATAATGCAGTAAAGCAATCACACAAATTTTTTGGTTTCCCAGTTATAAAGTTTATACTATATGGTGGTCCATTATACAATAGCATTATATCTAAAAAATATGTATATACCTTAATTTAAAAGTACTTTATTTCTAAAAACTCCTAACCATCATCAGAACCTTCAGCAAATTGTAATCTTTTTTGCCGGTAGAAAGTCTTCCCTCAATATTGATGGTTGCTGACTGATCAAGGTGGTGGTTGCTGAAGGTTGAGGTGACTGTGATAGTTTTAAAATAAAACAATAATGAAGTTTGTAGCATCTTCACCAGAAGTAGATTCCATCTCAGGAAAGCACTCTCTGTACTCATTCATAAGAAGCAACTCCTCGTCCATTCAGGTTTTTCATGAGATTGCAGCAATTCAGCCACATCTTCAGGCTCCCCTTCTGATTGTAGTTCTCTTGCTATTTCTGCCACATCTGCAGGGACTTCTTCCATTGGAGTCTTGGACCCCTCAAAGTCATCCATGAAGATTTGAATCAGCTTTTTCCAGGCTTCTGTTGATGGTGATATTTTGACCTCTTCCCATGGACAGAGGAACCTGGAGGGCTACAGTCCATGGGGTTGCACAAGTCGGACACGACTTAGCGACTAAACCACCACCACCACCATGAATCATGAATGTTCTTAATGGCATCTAGAATGGCGAATCCTTCTCAGAAGGTTTTCAGTCGACTTTGCCCAGATCCCTCAGAGGAATCACTGTCTGTGGCATCCATAGCCCTACAAAATGTAAATCTTAAAGAGTAAAACTTTGTTAGCAGGCTTAAAAGCAACTTGAATCTAGTCAATCTGTATCTTTTGATTGAAGAATTCAGTATATTTACAATTAGAACAGTCATTGATATGTAAGGATTTACTAATGCCATCTTAATATCTGTATAGGCCAAAATATTGGAGAAGAACAGATACTCCCAACACATTATGTGAAGTCAGTATTACCCTGATATCAAAGCCAGATAAATGAAGCAAAGCAGAAAACTACTGACTGCTGTCTCTGATGAATGTGTAAAAATTCTCAACAACAACAAAGCATATCTTTTAAGTATTTATTCCCTAATAAAGAGTGAGATATTTGCCTAATAGAGTGAAGTCACTATTCCTAGAGTGTAAGTTAGAGCATACACCAGTATACACAAACACATACACCACATGTACTACGTACTAAGGTATTTTACTGACCAAATGGCATAGTTGTATAGAGACTGACTATTAGCATAATCCTGTGTAAATTATGGTTTTTACCTTGTTTCTGTTATGTTTCTAATAGCATTTGTATACATAGAACTTCTGTTTTAGATCAGATGCATGTTTGCCTGATCTACTCATCTAAAAGAAATAAAAAGTTTTGCAGAAATCATAAATTATATACATTTTTTTAATGACCACTTTAGTTCCACTAGAGTATAAAATTGTTACACCTGTAGTTGTTTGTGAAGTGATTATCTGTAGTGAGGGAAGAAATCTTAAGTTACATGAATAATTCTTCAGTTCAGTTCAGTTGCTCAGTTGTGTCCGACTCTTTGCGACCCCATGAACCGCAGCACTCGAGGCTTCCCTGTCCATCACCAACTCCTGGGGTCCACCCAAACCTATGTCCATCGAGTCGGTGATGCCATCCAACCATCTCATCCTCTGACGTCCTCTTCTCCTCCTGCCCTCAGTCTTTCCCAGCATCAGGGTCTTTTCCAATGAGTCAGTTCTTCACATCAGGTAGCCAAAGGATTGGAGTTTCAGCTTCAACATCAGTCCTTCCAATGAACACCCAGGACTGATCTCCTTTAGGATGGACTGGTTGGATCTCCGTGCAGTCCAAGGGACTCCCAAGAGTCTTCTCCAACACCACAATTCAGAAGCATCAATTCTTCAACACTCAGCTTTCTTTCTAGTCCAACTCTCATATCCATACATGACCACTGGAAAAACCATAGCTTTCACTAGACAGACCTTTGTTGGCAAAGTAATGTCTCTGTTTTTTAACATGCTATCTAGGTTGGTCATAACTTTCCTTCCAAGGAGTAAGTATCTTTTAATTTCATGGCTGCAACCACCATCAGCAGTGATTCTGGAGCCTGGAAAAGTAAAGTCAGCCATTCTTACTAGTCTAGTAAGTGAAAACAAGCAAGTATTTGCTGAATTGAATTATGGATTATACTATGTATTAATGTGCAAAGATAAAACAGACTTAATTTAATAATAGTTTAAGCTTCTATATTTAGAGAACCAAACAAACTAAAAAGAGCATTTTGCTTTCAAGGTTCAAACCTGAAGAGAATGAAGTTTGTGTATATATTAAATATATCTATGCATGTCTAAATGTCCATACATTCATACTCTTCTCCCCTGCCCTGAGTTACTAGACACTGTATTAAAAATATTAATAGACTGTTTTATATTAACCCTTTCCTTCCTTTGTAACTCCCTTAAAAAAGGGACTGTTTCATTCACCTCTGTATATTCTGCAGTATTGAGCATAGCACCTCCTTCACAGTAACTTTGAATATGTTTTTAGGAAAGCATTTATTCAGAGTTCTAATACCAAAATATTCCAGAGAAATTCACTGTAAGGATTATGTTTTGTTTTTTTTTCACTAATTGTTCTACCTGTTCTTTATTTTTCTTTTGTTGAATCCAAACTGCTTCAAGGCAAGATTCTTGAGACTAATTAGTTTGGGAAGCACCCTGACATTTTCTATGAATATTTGAAGTGTAGGAAAAAAGAATATGTATCTTTAATCAAAGTGTAAAAATTGACAAGAATTAATGGTAGCTATAGGAAGATGGGTGTTTAAAGTGTATACCATATAGGTGGCCATTTTGCCTCCCCTGTCTTTACTGAATTCTACCTTTCTCCTTTCCGCATATTCAATCACTAGGAAAGAGTAGGCCTGGAGTTGTTTCTTTGACTTTAATTGCCAAGATTATTAATGGTGTTTAAAAACTTTATAAGACTATGATCTGTACTTCAGTTGATGACTGCTTTTGTTACTTTATAAATGAGAAACAGGATGGTTTACATGTTTAATGTAAAAGACAAATTAAAAATAATTTCATACTCTGTATTTTCTTTAACAGAGTAATTAAAATTTTTTCATTGGGGTATAGTTGATTTACATTGTTGTATTAGTTTCAGGTGTACAGCGAAGTGAATCTGTTTTACACACATAAATACATCCACTCTTTTTTAGATTCTTTTCCCACATAGGCCATTACAGAGTATTGAGTAGAGTTCCTTGTGCTATATAGTAGGTCCTTATTAATTATCTATTTTTATATAGTAATGTGTATATGCGGAGAAGGCGATGGCACGCCACTCCAGTACTCTTGCCTGGAAAATCCCATGGACGGAGGAGCCTGGTAGGCTGCAGTCCATGGGGTCGGTAGGAGTCGAACACGACTGAGTGACTTCATTTTCACTTTTCACTTTCATGCATTGCATAAGGAAATGGCAACCCACTCCAGTGTTCTTGCCTGGAGAATCCCAGGGATGGGGGAGCCTGGTAAGCTGCCGTCTATGGGGTCGCACAGAGTTGGACACAACTGAAGCAACTTAGCAGTAGCAGTAGCAATGTGTATATGTCAGTTCCAATCTTCCAATTTATCCCTCTCTTCCTCTCCTTACTCCCTGGTAACTGTAAGTTTATTTTCTACATCTGTAAGTCTGTTTCTGTTTTTGTAAATAAGTTCATTTGTAGCCTTTATTCTTTTAGATTCCACATTTATAAATGAGAAATGAACGCTTTGCATGTTATGTTTGAAAATGAAAGTGTTAGTTGCTCAGTTGTGTCTGATTCTTTGTGACCCCATGGACTGTAGCCCTCCAGACTCCTCTGACCATGGGATTTTCCAGGCAAGAATATTGGAGTGGGTTGCCATTTCCTTCTCCAGGGGATTTTTCCGAGCCAGTGATCGAACCTGGGTCTCCTGCATTGCAGGCAGATTTTTTATTGTCTGAGTCACCAGGGATGCCTTCTGAATGATGGAGCTCCAGTCCAGAATACTGGAGTGGGTAGCCATTCCCTTCTCCAGGGGATCTTCCCAACCCAGGGGCTGAACCCAGCTCTCCCTCATTGCAGATGGATTCTTTACCAGCTCAGCCACCAGGGAAGCCCAAGAATACTGGAGTGGATAACCTGTTCCTTCTCACAGATCTTCCCGACCCAGGAATCAAACCAGGGTAGATTTATAAATATAGATAAATATTGATTCCACATTTAGAAATGAGAAATTGATGCTTTGCATGTTTAGTGTTTAAAAAAAACTTGAAAATAATTCATACTCTGTAATTTTGTTCTTTAATAGAGCAGTTTTTTTATTTTTTTAAATATAAATTTATTTATTTTAATTGGAGGTTAATTACTTTACAATATTGTATTGGTTTTGCCATACATGGACATGAATCCTCCACAGGTATACACGTGTTCCCCATCCTGAACCCCCCTCCCCCTCCCTCCCCATACCATCCCTCTGGGTCGTCCCAGTGTACCAGCCCCATGCATCCAGTATCATGCATCGAACCTGGACTGGCAATTTGTTTCATATATGATATTATATATGTTTCAATGCCATTCTCCCAAATCATCCCACCCTCTCCCTCTCCCACAGAGTACATAAGACTGTTCTGTACATCTGTGTCTCTCTTGCTATCTCGCATACAGGGTTATTGTTACCATCTTTCTAAATTCGATATATATACGTTAGTACACTGTATTGGTGTTTTTCTTTCTGGCTTCCTTCACTCTGTATAATCGGCTCCAGTTTCGTCCACCTCATTAGAACTGATTCAAATGTATTCTTTTTAATGGCTGAGTAATACTGCATACTGTATATGTACCACAGCTTTCTTATCCATTCATCTGCTGATGGACATCTAGGTTGCTTCCATGTCCTGGCTATTATAAACGGTGCTGTGATGAACACTGGGGTAAATGAGTCTCTTTCAATTCTGGTTTCCTCAGTGTGTATGCCCAGCAGTGGGATTGCTGGGTCATATGGCAGTTCTATTTCCAGTTTTTTAAGGATTCTCCACACTGTTCTCCATAGTGGCTGTACTAGTTTGCTTCCCACCAACAGTGTAAGAGGGTTCCCTTTTCTCCACACCCTCTCCAGCATTTATTGCTTGTAGGCTCTTGGATCGCAGCCATTCTGACTGGCATGAAATGGTACCTCATTGTGGTTTTGATTTGCATTTCTCTGATAATGAGTGATGTTGAGCATCTTTTCATGTGTTTGTTAGCCATCTGTATGTCTTCTTTGGAGAAATGTCTGTTTAGTTCTTTGGCCCATTTTTTGATTGGGTCATTTATTTTTCTGGAATTGAGCTGCAGGAGTTGCTTGTATATTTTTGAGATTAGTTGTTTGTCTGTTGCTTCATTCAATCAATGTAATACACCACATTAACAAATTGAAAAATAAAAGCCATATGATTATCTCAATAGATGCAGAGAAAGCCTTTGACAAAATTCAGCATCCATTTATGATTAAAAAAAACTCTCCAGAAAGCAGGAACAGAAGGAACATACCTCAACATAATGAAAACTATATGACAAACCCACAGCAAACATTATATTAAATGATGAAAAATTGAAAGCATTTCCCCTAAAGTCAGGAACAAGACAAGGGTGCCCACTTTCACTACTACTATTCAACATAGTTTTGGAAGTTTTGGCCACAGCAATCAGATCAGAAAAAGAAATAAAAGGAATCTAAATTGGAAAAGAAGAAGTAAAACTCTCACTGTTTGCAGATGACATGATCCTCTACATAGAAAACCCTAAAGACTCCACCAGAAAATTACTAGAGATAATCAATGAATATAGTAAAGTTGCAGGATATAAAATCAACACACGGAAATCCCTTGCATTCCTATACACTAATGAGAAAATAGAAAGAGAAATTTAAGAAACAATTCCATTCACCATTGCAATGAAAAGAATAAAATACTTAGGAATGTATCTACCTAAAGAAACTAAAGACCTATGTATAGAAAACTATAAAACACTTGTGAAAGAAATCAAAGAAGATACTAATAGATGGAGAAATATACCATGTTCATGGATTGGAAGAATCAATCTGATGAAAATGAGTATACTACCCAAAGCAATCTATAGATTCAATGCAACCCCTATCAAGCTACCAGCGGTATTTTTCAGAGCAGTTTTTTAAATATAAAATTTGGAAAGAGAAAAATCCTAGAATGGTTTATAACTAGACTTCTGTTTTCATGGAACACCCCAAAGTAGTGGCTTTTGGTGTGGTCATTTGAAAATGGCATCAACATTTCCTTAAAATTCTTAGAACCCCAACATGTTTAAGCCCCATCCCAGAATTATTGTATCATACACTGTGGAGATGTGGCTCAGTGTTCTTTATTTTAGCTAGCTCTTTAGGTGGATCTGATACATGGTAAAGTTTTCAACCACTGCCCTGAAGTATAAAAATTTGATATTTAAATTCCTGACAGAGAAACTTCATAACAGAAAAAGGAACAAATATAACCAATGAGTGAGTCATCTTTGGGAATTTATCATGACAGTGTTAATCTTGGGCATCTGGAAGAATTTACTAATGAAATAAACATGTACATCTTGTTTCCTGTTAAGTGTAGAACTTCATGTAATATGATAGAAGTGATGCTCAGGTCAGTTCAAAAGCATTTATTGGGCAGTTTCTATTTATTCACCTTAAGAGGACAGATTTTAAGACCTGTATTTACTCATTTATATAGCCAGAGCTGTTATATAATAGCACTGGCCTTGAAAGAAGAGTGTAAATTGATTATTGTTGTATGTGTGTCAAAAAATATAAACCAACATGTGCAAATTTTAGCTTACCCATTCCATCCTGGTTTTCCAGTTAAAACCTACTAAGATCTTTTTCCTTCCATAATTCATCCATATGTGAGTTGGTATGTTTTATTATTAATAGTAGTAAATATATAGATACCAACTATTTTTACTTTTTTGTTCTACCCATTTTTCCTTTCTTGAATGATGCCTTTATTTCCAAATCAGCAAAGATATATTTATTTATCATTTCTCTGTTTTCTAATAGGACTTTTGCATATTTACATAAAAATTATAGTTAAAGTAGCTGCCTGTGCTTTGACAGTTTTGACATTTTTATTTTCTCAGTCTTGGCTGACTACAGCTTATTTTGTCTATTACATCTGACTGAGACCATTAGAGTCTTGTTGCTGAAACTGTAAGTCATGGTGTTAAATTTACCTTTGAGGTATACAAAATAGAACTGTATACTTGAGTGCACTTTGCCTCAAAGGGGTGTAGCCTAAAAGGAGCATAAATGTTAATGTGGCAAATATAACCAGATTTTTCTTCATAGTATTTCTTTCATTTAAATTTATGTAACTTTTCCTGGAAATTTTATGCTATCCTGAGATATTTTAATATAAAATATATTTACCTTGATATTATTAGATATTTTAAGAATGTTGCCATTTCATGATCTCTGCTTACCTCACTAACCTTTACTCTTAGTACTTTCTAGTTTGCCTACTAAATAAACGTCTGCTTTGTTGAGCAATTAGTATTTCTTCAAAAATACTATGCTTTCTGACTCTGTTCCCTTTTACATTTTACTACTTTGCTGATTCAGCCCCCACTCTTATCTCTCCTGA
This sequence comes from Budorcas taxicolor, assembly GCF_023091745.1. Lineage (NCBI taxonomy): Eukaryota > Metazoa > Chordata > Mammalia > Artiodactyla > Bovidae > Budorcas > Budorcas taxicolor. The sequence goes on from NC_068919.1 coordinate 75,874,567, forward strand.
GCATTTTTAGTATGTCATAGAACCAGCCATGAAACAATGGACTGGTTCCAAATTGGAAAAGGAGTACATCGAGGCTGTATATTGTCACCCTGGTTGACTTTCACCATGGTTGTCACTTCTGTGCAGAGTACATCTTGTGAAATTTCAGGCTGGATAAAGCACAAGCTGGAATCAAGGTTGCCAGGAGAAATATCAGTAACCTCAGATATGCAGATGATACCACTCTTATGGCAGAAAGCAAAAAGGAACTAAAGAGCCTCTTGATGAAGGTGAAAGTTCAGTTCAGTTTAGTAACTCAGTTGTATCCAACTCTTTGTGACCCCATGGACTGCAGCACGCCAGGCTTCCCTGTCCATCACCAACTCCTGGAGCTTACTCAAACTCATATCCATCAAGTTGGTGATGCCATCCAACCATCTCATCCTCTGTCATCCCCTTTTCCTCCTGCCCCCAATCCCTCCCAGCATCAGAGTCTTTTCCAGTGAGTCAGTTCTTCGCATCAGGTGGCCAAAGGATTGGAGTTTCAGCTTCAGCCTCAATCCTTCAGTGAATATTAAGGACTGATTTCCTTTAGGATTAACTGGTTGGATCCCTTGCAGTCCAAGGGACTCTCAAGAGTTTTCTCCAACACCACAGTTCAAAAGCATCAATTCTTCAGCACTCAGCTTTCTTTATAGTCCAGCTTTCACATCCATACATGGCTACTGGAAAAACCATAGCTGTGAATAGATAGACCTTTGTGGGCAAAGTAATGTCTCTGCTTTTTAATATGCTGTCTAGGTTGGTCATAGCTTTTCTTCCAAGGAGCAAGCGTCTTTTAATTTCATGGCTGCAGTCACCATCTGCAGTGATTTTGGAGCCCAAGAAAATAAAGTCTGTCATTGTTTCCATTGTTTCCCCATCTATTTGCCATGAAGCGATGGGACTGGATGCCATGATCTTAGTTTTCTGAATGTTGAGTTTTAAGCCAGCTTCCTCACTCTCCTCTTTCACCCTCATAAAGAGACTCCTTAGTTCTTCCTCACTCTCTGCCATAAGAATGGTGTCATCTGCATATCTGAGGCCACTGACACCTCTCCCAGCAATCCAGTCTCCAGCCTGTGCTTCATCCAGCCTGGTATTTTGCATGATGTACTCTGCATATAAGTTAAATAAGCTGGGTGACAATATACAGCCTTGAAGGTGAAAGAGGAGAGGAGAGTCCATGGGGTTTCAAAAAGAGTTTGACACAACTGTGTGACTGAACAACAACAGCAGCTAGTTTTTAGGACTCAGCCCAACCATGTCTTTGTCTGAGAATCCATTCTTGATCCTTCTCATCTGGATAAGGTCCTTTTTCTGTCCATTCCTGTGCTTGGCTAACTACTGTCACTGTACTTATCATAGTATGAAAACTTTATACAGTTTTCTCTTTGAATCTTCAGTCTTTTGAAGTAATGGATCATATCTTAATCCATTGTTGTATTACAGTGCTGAGCTCAGAACCCAGTACATTTAATAAAATGCCCATCAAATGAGTGAGGAACAAATACATGAATGAATAATACTGATTGATTTGGGGGGGCATTTGTATTTGACTGAAACTCACTCCTGTAATATCAGTTGATATTTGTCATTTTAGATGTGCTAATCCATGCTTGTTATATCTTTGATCCCGTACCTTGGACCTGGTGAATATTGTTACATAAGTGAATTGGACTTTAGGACTATATTTTGTGTAAAATCATTGTGTACAATGACATATTTAGATTTAGGCATTTTATAATTAAACTCTAATCTTCTTGGAGGCCTCTTTCTTTTAAAGATTTGTTGATCTGCCTTATACCCCATTGGTCTAAGTATTCCTTTTGCATATTTGGGTTCCGTTTGGAGTTACGGGTTCCATTGCATTGTGGATTATTTTGTAACCTAGATAGAGGATTCTTGTTAATATCATATAGTAGTTTCCTCTGAAATTCTGTGTTCTCATATCATTATGGTAGATATTAGACATAATAGTTTTGTACTTCAGTTAACTATGATAGTTATCAATGTTATAAAATATAAACATATACCCTGTTATTCATAACCAACAGGAAAAACTAATAACTGACTTATAGTTTCCAGCAACTTAAGCAATATTGAATTGATTTGGATTGTTGAAAACAAGAAGCATAAAAAGAAAAAGGAGAACCCAGAGTCAAATGTAATTCACTCAGCATATTACAATACTTTGATTTTTAATGATTAATCAGAGAGCACATAGAGATCATTGTTTTTTCTTCCAACTCCTTATTCGTATATTAATCATCTCCTTTGTTGTGTAAAGGAAGATATTTAGGAAGACAGGTTTCATATTTATTTCCTTTAAACTTTTTGGATTAGATCTGAATTGGCAACTAGGAGTTTTTGTTTTCTTCTTAATACCAAACCTTGAAACTTCTTATTCAAGGAAGTGAATTGCTATCTATAACTGTTGCTATTTGCTTACCAAGAACATTTATTTTTCAAAACTGGAACTAAGATGGAAAGGTGGTAGATTAGGCTGTTAACAAAGAGCAAGTAGAGAGAATAAGTCAAGATTTTGAAGGTATGTTAATTCAAAGTAACATTCTAATATTTTAATCTATTCTGTATGCCATAATCTAGGTACTTTCATTTATGTTACTTTTAAGTTATTTAATCTCAAGTGAAAATTGTGGTTTATTTTGCCATAGGCTCTTCTTTTATATCATTTCAGTGCTTAACATTTTAGTTTATATATGTTTGCATTTGACATATTAGTTGGTCAAATTTTATTCATTTTTATATACACTTAGCCTTTGTAGTCAGAGAATTCTGAACTTACAGTTCATCTCTGTTGTTCAGTTTTTAGCTAGGTGAATTACTTATCCTCTGAGCCTTAGTTTCTTCATTCATAAACCAAGAAATTAAACTTCTTGATTAAAGCTTATTTTGGTTTCAGGCTCCAGAATTCCACTTAACCACAAAATGGAATTATTTTTAGGACTACATGGATATCTTTTGGAACTCACAGTAAAGTCAGGAAGCAAGTCAAGACCTCATAAGACTCTAGAAATGGAATTGGAAAGCTGTTAGAAACCCAGACTTTTAATTTCTGTCTCTGTCTGTCTCTTTGTGTCTCTGTCTTTTCCTTATTTATTTTCTCCTTATCTCTGATTTCTGACTCTCTTTGTATATCTGCCTTACTCTTCTCTCTCTTCCCCTGCGGATCCTCTTTTGTTGTTTTAGTGTGAATTTAGCCAAACACTAAACAGGAACCTGACAGCTCCTAAATTTGTATAACTTCAGTTTGAGTGACCAGCTGGGACTAAATGGTGGCCCTTAGTTTATATACTAAATCTCCAGGAGAAAGAAGCTAATTGATCCAGCTTATGTCAAGGCATGTGTACCTTGTCCAGGCCACTGTGGGTTAAGGAGGGAGGGCTCCGTAATACAAACACAGCTACTCTATAGTTGGTGGCAGGGGTTAGTGTTAAAGTGGGTGATAGCTGGTAGCTGTCCACTTAATGGTGTGTACACATAGACCACACACACACACACACACACACACACATATCAGATTCAAAACATGAGTGATTATTTAAAATTGCAAAACATAAGTTAGTTTGTAACCAAAGGCTATGGAAGTTCTTAACTACTTCATTGCTAGGCAGTCTTTGAAGGGAAGGAAGATGAAGAGATGGGCCTAGTGGAGTATTAGTTGCGTTGCTCATGCTGTCCCTGTCTGTTTTAACAGTATGAAAGTGGAGTAATAAACTCATTGAACTAATAAGTCATATGTAAGCACTGTCATTGATTGTTTTTAGTCATTAAGATAGTGTCAGTTAGTTTGTATGTATTCATTGTGTAAGTAAATGTGTAAACTGGTAGAAACCTAAACTTGAAGGTATTTTTGGCATTTGTGGTGGCAGAGTATAAATCATCTGTCATTCTCAAAACATGCCTGTGGCATTGGAATAAAATTCCTTTAAAGAGTTTTCTGGCACTCTGAAAGGACTAGTTAGAGACTTTTCAAGATGTAAGATAATATTATCCTTTTTGTTCAGAAATATTAAGAAAACAACATCAAGTGATTTCTTTAATCAGATGGAAAGTTGAAGCAATCTTGATGAATTCACTAAAATGGTTTGCTATGGTTGAGTATTATGAAACAGTTTTCAGATGTTTGTGTAGCAGGTCTAAAAGTGACCAACTTACAGAACAGGAGGCAGATTATTTCATTAGCTTATATGTTGCTGTTGTATATGCAGCGAATCTAAGGTAAATCTGCACAAGGTATGTGGCTTCTATCCCTGGAAAGTCTGATGTAGCATCAAAGGCTAATTCTTTTTAATTGATGATCTGTCATTTTATGTAGGCTTCCTTGGTAGCTCAGTTGGTAAAGAATCTGCCTGCAATGCAGGAGACCCCAGTTCGATTCCTGGGCCGGGAAGATACTCTGGAGAAGGGATAGGCTACCCACTCCAGTATTCTTGGGCTTCCCTTGTGCCTCAGCTGGTAAGGAATCCATGTGCAATGCAGGAGACCTGGGTTTGATCCCTGGGTTGTGAAGATCCCCCAGAGAAGGGAAAGGCTACCCACTCCAGTATTCTGGACTGGAGAATTCTATGGACTGTATAGTCCATAGGGTCACAAAGAGTTGGACCTGACTGAGTGACTTTCACTTATATAAGACTTCAAGAGAGCTTATATATTAGTATAAAGAAGTTCTAAGTTTTAGATGTGATTAAAATAGAAGTTTAGCCCCATATTAAAACAGACTAGAAGATACAAATTCATTATCTAAAATTAATATTTAAAGCTTCAGAAAAAATTGTTTATGTTTTTGAATAGATTATCAATCACAGATTTTTTTTTCCTCCAGTTAGATGGTATTTTGGGACTCTTCGGATGTTACCTACCTTCAAAATATATGTTGCATATGACATATCATATGCAGTTTTGAGCATGTTAAAGTTTATTGATGAAGGAATTAATATAGAAATGACTTAAATAAAAATTTGTTAATTGGACATCTGTATGAAGGAAATCAGAATATGTAAAGAAAATGGGAATTTGGAGGCTGGAGTAAGCATGCTGCTTATAGCACTTTTCCTTCTCTATTGAAGCTCAGAAATTTAGTTGGTTTGTGAGTAGCTATTAATAAACCATTCATTACCTTCTGCATAAAAGGCAAATATAATTCCACCAGGTTTATAAAACAGGTAGCCCTCCCTGAAGTTAAAGGCATATGTATGGTTTTAGGAATCATATAGTTAACTGCAAATCTATCAGCTACAGTGATATGAGCCCAGTGACTATGTGACTGTGCCTCTGGCTGATAAAGACATTAATGTTGACAAAGTATAGCAGCAGCGTCAGGTAGTTGAGGGTTATGGCTCAAGTGCAGTATATCATTTTATGAGAAATACCCCTTTAAACTTTTACTAACAAACCACCTTAGCTTTGAAATGAGGAGAGGCTTTAAGGCAATTTTCCATCAGAGAAGACAAGCACAAAATTCCTTGCCAAGTAATCTTTTAGAATTTCTTAAATTGCAGACCTCTGCCCCCAAAGTATATCCATCATCTGAGGTGTAAAGAGCCTCTCCTGACAGTTTTTGTAAACCACGCTTAGGTATTTAATTTAGTCTCATATAAATTCCCATAACTTGCAGAATACAAAGCAATCTAACATTATTTCCTACAAAAATAACTACCAAAGTTTACTTCTGAAACAACTGTTAGAATGGCATATTACCTTTTAATTCAGGCTGTTTATCACAATGATATGGAGTTTGAGTCATTTGGCCTAGCTGGTGTCAAAGACCATGATTTTAAAGAAAGCAGCCACAAGTTGAATCCACACCCAAAACTGTTAGATTTATATAGAGAGAAATTCTCTTTTATAATTAGAGATAGCATTCTTCATCTTGTATACCTTCAAGTACCTGTCTTATTGATTCCTTACTCTGTCTTTGAACAGTGCCTATTTGAGAGGTGGGTTAAATTTTTCAGGCAAGAAAAGAGAATAAACTGCTCAAAGCATATATTCCATTGGCCTAGTTCTTTAGTTATCTATTTTTACACTGGGATTCTATTTAGGTGTTTTAATGTCATTTCATCTGGATTCCCCCAGAACAAGTAGAAGAGTAAATTGGAAGCTGCATTAGAAGTCACACTTCGTCACTATGCAGTATTGTATCAGTTACTACACAGATCATCGCTGTTCACTGTGAGAAGGGACCTGTTCAAGAGAGTGCACACCAGGAAGCAAGGCTCTTGGGGCCATTTTGTAGGCTACCTGCAATACCTCGTGTCTGACTCTTTGCAACCCCATGGACTGCAGCATGCCAGGCCTCCCTGTCCATCACCAACTCCTGGAACTTACTCAAACTCATTTCCATTGAATCGGTGATGCCATCCAACCATCTTATCCTCTGTCGTCCCATTCTTCTCCTGCCTTCAATCTTTCCCAGCTTCAGGGTCTTTTCAGATGAGTCAGTTCTTCGCATCAGGTGGCCAAAGTTCGAGTTTCAGCCTCAACATCAGTCCTTCCAATGAATATTCAGGACTGATTTCCTTTGTGATGGACTGGTTGGATCTCCTTGCAGTCCAAGGGACTCCCAAGAGTCTTCTCCAACACCACAGTTCAAAAGCATCAACTCTTCAGCACTCAGCTTTCCTTATAGTCCAACTCTCATATCCGTACATGACCACTGGAAAAGCCATAGCTTTGACTAGATGGACCTTTGTCAGCAAAGTAATGTCTCTGCTTTTTAATATGCTGTCTAGGTTGGTCATAGCTTTTCTTCCAAGAGAAAGCATCTTTTAATTTCATGGCTGCAGTCACCACCATCTGTAGTGATTTTGGAGCCCTTCACAATAAAGTCTGACACTGTTTCCCCATCTATTTGCCATGAAGTGATGGGACCGGATGCCATGATCTTACTTTTCTGAACGTTGCACTTTAAGCCAACTTTTTCACTCTCCTCTTTCACTTTCATCAAGAGGCTGTGTAGTTCTTCTTCTTCACTTTGTTCTTTTAGAGTTTATAATGTCACCATTGCCAGTAGTAATGTATTTCAATTAGAGGATATATGGAAACTATTTATTTTAATAAGTATTAATATTCCTACTTGTTCTTATTTAAAAGCACTTCTGTTTCATTTTCTTCCTACATCCGCCCATAGAATATTCTCCCTCTCTTTCATTTCATCTTCCTGTCTCACTTTTATGGTTTCCTGACCTAAGTAATGGTTGATTTGAAATGATAGCCAAAGTAAGGTTCTAGCTGTATAGAATATGAAATAGTAGGAAATAGCATAAACCTGCAGTTGTAAATCTGGATAATTTAAGCTGCTCCCCTTTATAATTATTTATACTGTTTATTAAAACTTCATGCTAGAAGCAAAAATCAAAGAGTAAGTATTATTAAAGGGATGTAAAAAGAATGAAGACTGAGGAGTGGCATGTCTGGTTACCATAGTTCCCTTTGGAAGTAATGGCTCCTGATTTCCTCAAAATTGAGAAGACTCAGCATATGGAAGTCAGACTGCCTTGCCTCAGAAAGATAATGTTCTTCATGGTATCTTAAAACATAATTACTGAAATAAATAAAGTGCAAATAGCAAGGGATAGAAATAAAAGCTAAAAATTAAATTACTGGCACTGAAGTAAAGCTTGACTCCTGTTACAGAGAGTGAAGAAGAAAAAGCAAGAAATTAAAACAGAGAATATAATAGATAATAGAGGTCCAGCAAAGATCCAACAGTAAGATAATTGCAGGAAGTAGGGAATGGAAAATGTGGAGGAGAAAAATTATTCAAAGATATAATAAAGTTTTCTCTGAGAAGAATTAACAATTGAATCCTCAAGTCAAAATGATATTTTGAGTCCTAGGGATTTTGAGTGCTTGGCATACCTAGGTTAATTGATAGAACTTTTGATATTTCTCCAGGTATTCAGAAAAAAAAGGGCATATCATTTCAGAGGAGAAGGGCAAAATAAGACTCTTAGTAAACCTCTTCTCAGGGACAGCCAGTGCCGGAGATCAACGTAGCAATAGCTAAACACTTCTGAAATAAAGAGGATGTGATCCAGAAATATTGTTCCTAGCCAGGATACCATTCATTTATAAAGTCAGCAGGCAGACATTCCCAAATACTCATGAGTCTCTCTTGAAAAAAAAAAAAAATCTCTTAATATGAAATCCAGCCAACTAAAAGGTAAAACAAACTGGTAACAAGATTGGCAGTGACTCCATTTAATATGAAACATAAGATATTTATGCAGTTTATGATTGTGGATCTGATAAGTTTGACTGTGAAAAATAACATGCCAACAAAATTTTGTTTTGATAGGATGTATGAATAATCTCGTATTTTAGTTAATAACATCTAAAATTTTAAGTATAATTTAAAGTAGATATTATTCTACAAATATTTTCATATTTTTTAACCTTAAAGCTTTTAGAAAATATCCATTTGAAATTGAGGAATTCATATATTTTCACTGACATGTTTCTGTTAAATTCAGGTAAGATTAAATGTATTATATTTTAAAAGCACAGACAGTATCATCCAATTTTTATGAAAGCTTCTAAAATCTGTTTTCATATGGGCATTAAAATGGCTAGAATTATGTTAATGTAAATGTTAGCTTATTGTAACTTTCTGTGTAATCGTATTTGAGGTATCTCTCTTCATACTTCTTATTAAATCACTTTAATCCTTTCAAAGAGTGTGTACTAACTTTTATAAAAATTATTTATTTAATTATTTTGCCCCATCCAGTACCTTATATTCTCCTATGTGCCATATACTCCAGCCATATAAAATTATTTCCATGTTTTCTTGAATGGAGTGTGCTCTTTCATACAGCTCTTCCTTCTGCTTGAGGTAACTTTCCCTTCCTTCATCATCTAAAATCCTTAATGTTTAGAAATATAATTCAAATTTCAGAATTTGTGTCTGACTCTTCCACCTGGTTATGAAATTCTTAAGGATAGTAGATGTTTCTGATTCGTGTTTGTGTCCTTCTGTCATGTAACAAGCACTAAATTGTTTTTTTGATTGAGCTATGATTCTTGCTCCTACAGAGATCATAGTATCAGATTTTCCTTCTTTCCTTTCTTTCCCTCCTTTTTATCTTTCTCCAACATTTCTTTCACTCTCTTTCTCTTTCCCTTATTCTGTCTTTTTTTTTTCTTCTTCTTCAATGATATACAGAAGACAAGAAATTTAAGTAGTAGGTGTTTGCCAGACAGAAGAGAGTCCAGTTTTTTAAAAGATGATCCATAGACACAGTAAAACGTACAAATACTACAAAGAGATATACACTGGCAAATAATTTCCCATACCGACTCAGCCTCCAACTCCTGGATTCCCCTTCCCTTTGTGTATCCGTTCAGAGATATCTCCCTGTCTGGGAGGAAAGAAACAAATACGTGACATACCAATGTATTACTTCTCTGGTTAGAATGATCTCCTAGCTCTGTGTTTGGTGTTTGAGAGCTCTGCCTACTTGATTTTGTCCTTATGAGTTCATATTTTTTTTCTTTATGACTGTATAGAAATCACATTGTTGACCATGAGTTCACAGGTAGAAAATGTGACATTTTAATAGCCACTTAAAACATGAAAAACATTAATTAATTAATTCTAAGACTCTGGAATTGGAAATTACTTTGCAGTGAGTCTCTTCAACCCAACAAAGCCAGTTCGTTTTTCACATGGGATAAAAAGAGACAGGAAGGGGGCAGAGTTTGTGCCTTTGCTGAAGTCTGAACACCTTGACCTAACTAAAGAGTTGTTCTTATATTTTAGATTCATGGGGCCAAAAAATAGATGCCGTTGGGAAAATCCCTTGAAATGTCTCTCTCTCTCTCTCCTCTTTGGCAAACACTGGGGAATACTTATAACTGAAATGGTTTCATTACCTAGAGAGCAGCATGCTGGCACCCAGTATGCTCACTTGTCTATTTCCTAAGTGTGGATTGGTGTCCAGAATATATTAGGCATATGAATAACTTACAGTTCTTTTGTGAAACCTATAATTTTTCCTCCGGAGAAAAGGTTTCAAGACATTACCGTGTAACTATAGGGTTCAATACCTCAGTGAAATCCTACTTAAGGTGTTGTTTTCTTAGTTTCCTGGTATTTGTTGGAAATAGATTTCATACATCAGGCTGGGATTTATATGCCTGAGGGCAAAGGATAGTAATCTTTCACCTCCTTCTGCCACTCCATCTGCCTTGATAAAAATCTCTGTGGGAAGAAGTGTTGTTAGTGCTATATTTTGGGAATTTGACACATTTGTAATTTCATTGGAGAGGAAAAACAAACAAAAGCATTTCATTATTGACTTGGGAAAATGTCACATCCTGTAGCTTGGGTTATTTTATCTATGTTTTGTTAATACACATGAGTATACACACACACACATATTTAGCACGTCAGTTCAGTTCAGTCACTCAGTCATGTCTGACTCTTTGCCACCCCATGAACTGCAGCACGCCAGGCCTCCCTGTCCATCACCAGCTCCGGGAGTCCACCCAAACCCATGTCCATTGAGTCGGAGATGCCATCCAACCATCTTCCATCTTTTCCTCTGTTGTCCCCTTCTCCTCCTGCCCTCAATCTTTCCCAGCATCAGGGTCTTTTCCAATGAATCAGCTCTTCACATAAGGTGGCAAGGTACTGGAGTTTCAGCTTCAGCTCTTCACATAAGGTGGCAAGGTATTAGAGTTTCAGCTTCAAAATCAGTCCTTCCAGTGAACACCCAGGACTGATCTCCTTTAGGATGGACTGGTTAGATCTTCTTGCAGTCCAAGGGACTCTCAAGAGTCTTCAACACCACAGTTCAAAAGCATCAATTCTTTGGCACTCAGCTTGCTTTATAGTCCAACTTTCACATCCATACATGACCACTGGAAAAACCATAGCCTTGACTAGACAGACCTTTGTTGACAAAGTAATATCTCTGCTTTTTAATATACTGTCTAGGTTGGTCATAACTTCCCTTCCAAGGAGTAAGTGTCTTTTAATTTCATGGCTGCAATCACCATCTGTAGTGATTTTGGAGCCCCCAAAAATAAAGTCAGCCACTGTTTCCGCTGTTTCTCCATCTGTTTGCCATGAAATGATGAGACCGGATGCCATAATCTTAGTTTTCTGAATGTTGAACTTTAAGCCAATATTTTCTCTCTTCTCTTTCACTTTCATCAAGAGGCTCTTTAGTTCTTCCTCACTTTCTGCCATAAGGGTGGTGTCATCTGCATATCTGAGGTTATTGATACTTCTCCCGGCAATCTTGATCCCAGCTTGTGCTTCTTGCAGCCCAGCGTTTCTCATGATGTACTCTGCATAGAAGTTAAATAAGCAGGGTTTCAATATACAGCCTTGACATGCTTTTTTCCTATTTGGAACCAGTCTGTTGTTCCATGTCCAGTTCTAACTGTTGCTTCCTGACTTGCATACAGGTTTCTCAAGAGACAGTTCAGGTGATCTGGTATTCCTATCTCTTTCAGAATGTTCCACAGTTTCTTGTGATCCACACAGTCAAAGGCTTTGGCATAGTCAGTAAATCAGAGATAGATGTTTTTCTGGAACTCTGTTGCTTTTTTGATGATCCAGCAGATGTTGGCAATTTGATCTCTGGTTCCTCTGCCTTTTCTAAAACCTGCTTGAACATCTGGAAGTTCTCGGTTCACGTATTGCTGAAGTCTGGCTTGGAGAATTTTAAGCATCACTTTACTAGCATGTGAGATGAGTGCAGTTGTGTGGTAGTGCCTTTGGCAGTGCCTTTCTTTGGGATTGGAATGAAAACTGACCTTTTCCAGTCCTGTGGCCACTGCTGAGTTTTCCAAGTTTGCTGGCATATTGAGTGCAGCTCTTTCACAGCATCATCTTTCAGGATTTGAAATAGCTCAATTGGAATTCCATCACCTCCACTAGCTTTGTTTGTAGTGATGCTTCCTAAGGCCCACTTGACATCACAAATTCAAGATGTCTCACTCTAGGTGAGTGATCACACTATTTAGCACTCATACACACTATTTAGCACATACTGTAGTATAGTCAATTATGGAAGAAAATAGGAAGTTCTTTGATGTTACCTGAAAACAAAGCCTAGGGCATAAGATGAATTGTTCCTTCATAGGATTAGTTGTGTGAATACATTTGAGTGTAGTATTAGTTTAAAATTTCCCATTTCAGTATGAAAAAATTCAAATTTCTTTTACCTTTGAACTTGATATTAGTAGTCTGTGGCCAATCACTGTCTTTGATGAAAGGCTAAAAAAAAGTTTTTATTTAGTTCAGATTTAGATTGAAGTATTTAAGAACATGAAAGTGGCATAAGATTCTACCTCGGAAAGCTTAAAATGCATTATGTCTTTTAACTTCAGTTTCCTTGTTGTGACAAGGCAGGATGGCATACAAAAAGAACGGAAAAGCTCTGAAAGGGTTAGCCCTCAGTTGTTGATAATGTTTACCTCACTGGGGTGTTGTACAGCTTCCTTAGCACTAGCAAAGCAACTTAATACCGCTGGATGAAAGACAGTTAAGTCATTAAGGGTATGGTAGTGCTGTTATGAAGGGGTGTGGCAAACCAGTGATCATTTTTCCATTGGTGACGTGGAGGGAAGCTGTGATACAGAGCAGTTTGAATCTAGAATGCTTGATGAAGTAGCTCTCATCTTTAATCTATCAGCTGAAAATCAGTGGTTGCCTTTCTCTTAAACTATTCTGGTGTGTAACCAAGACAAATGTATACTTTTACAGCAGACTTTTGCGGTGTGTGTGTTGCAGGGAGGGGGTTGTGTAACCCAGTAGCAGTGTACTTTACAGATACAGTTAACAGTGCAAACAAATCTCAGATTGATTATAACAATTCTTTACATGACTTGGTTGTGACTAGAAAGGTGTAAAATCTATTGCAAGATGTAATAAAAAAAGTTTTAACTGGGAATAAACAAAGGTCATTGCTTCTAGATCTCACCTCCTAGTTCTTCAGGAAATTTCCAGTTGCTTATTAACTGAGGGATTAATTATGAGAGCTTTTCTGCAGCTTTGTGCATTTGTAGCCGTATGTGCAGTTGATGTTTTGCCAGCTCCATTCTTAAAATAGACACTGAATGCTTTTGGATATATATGAGGCTTTTTCACTTTGGTTCTGTGTCATCATTGTTTCTTTGCTGAAAAATTGTTCACAAAAAATGATTGTGTGAGTGTGACTTGAAGTAAAGTATGCATTTATTTATAATTTGTGGACAGAATGATTGGGTTCCCTTTATTCTAGCAATGGCTTCTGATAGGGAATGTGATTGTTTTCTTTTAGAGAATGAATACACAAGTGATGAGGTCTTCATTAATTATCAAAGACAAAGATCTGTTCAAACTTCAGCCTTTGGTGGAAAGCAAAGAAAGACTCTGCTAGAGGATGAACTTGCATTTGGGAAATGTCATTCTTTCATGCAGGTAGCCTAGTTCTGTCTTAATAAGGGCTTCCCTGGTGGCTCAGTGGTAAAGAATATGTCTACCAATGCAGGAGATTCAAGTTCGATCCCTGGTTTGGGAATATCCCCTGGAGGAGGAAATGGCAACCCACTCCAGTATTCATGGCTGGGAAATCCCATGGACAAATGATCCTGGCAGACTCCAGTTCATGGGGTTGCAAAAAGAGACATGACTGACTTAGTGACTTAACACCGACAGTTTCTAAATACTAGTGGAAGTTTGCAGACATGTTAATCACCTTTTCCTCTAAAATAATCCCTGTGGACCTGCCATCCAGTGATATACTACTATTTTGTTTGAACCTGAGTGGGTTATTAGCAATGGAAATAGCACATTTTATGTATTTCTGTCTTTTTTGGGGGGAGGAAAAACTTGTTGGGAAACTATCTCCAGTCATTCTTCAATGCATCATTCATTTGATAGCCATTTCTTGAGCATTTACTATAGGTCAGCACTTGGGCTGGGTCATGACATGTTTATTGATAGGATATGAATATGATATGGTAGCCGCTGTCTGAGTGGAGAATTATCATTTATGGATGTATTGGGTGTTTTGCACTCATTCCTTCCCAGGATCCCTCCCTTCTCCACCTCCCTTCCTTTTTCATTCAAAGCAACAGATAATATTTGTGGTTATTTTATTAATATGTTTCCTCTGATACTGTAGCATATCTTCACTGAGTCTTCCAGAAATTCCTTAGCAATGATAAGATGGTTACTATTCTATAAAGTGCTTTTTGTTTTCAAACAACGTATTTACTTTGTCCTTCTATGTGTCTTAAAGTATCAGTGTACTGTAATATCATCTGGGCTATATTAACTTAACTAATAACAATGGAATCCCAGGCCACCTTACCTGTGAAAGTGTAAGTTGTTCAGTCATGTCCGACTATTTGCAACCCCATGGACTATACAGTCCATGAAATTCTCTAGGCCAGAATACTGGAGTGGGTAGCCTTTTCCTTTCCCAGGGGATCTTCCCAACCCAGGGATCGAACTCAGGTCTCCCACATTGCAGGCAGATTCTTTACCAGCTGAGTCACAAGGGAAGCCCACCTTATCTGAATGCAGAAACATAGATGCAGGTCAAGAAACAGGAGTTAGAACCAGACATGGAACCCTGGACTGGTTCAAAATTGGGAAAGGAGTATGTCAAGGCTGTATATGGTCACCCTGCTTATTTAACTTATATGTAAACTATATCATGTGAAATGCAGGGCTGGATGAGTCATAAGCTGGAATGAAGATTTATATTGCTGGGAGAAATACCAGTAACCTCAGATATGCAGATGACACCACTCTAATGGCAGAAAGCAAAGAGGAATTAAAGAGCCTCTTGTTGAAGGTGAAAGAGGAGAGTGAAAAAGCTGGCTTAAAACTCAACATTCAAAAAAATAAGATCAGGGCATCCAGTCCATCACTTCATGACGAATAGATGGGGAAACTGAAAACAGTGACAGACTTTATTTCCTTGGACTGCAAAATCACTGTGGATGGTGACTGCAGCCATGAAATTAAAAGATACTTGCTCCTTAGAAGAAAAGCTGTGGTAAACCTAGACAGCATATTAAAAAGCAGAGCCATCATGTTGCCTACAAAGGTTCATCTAGTCAAAGCTGTGGTTTTCCCAGGAGTCATATACATATGTGAGAGCTGGACCATAAAGAAGGCTGAGTCCTGAAGAATTGATGCTTTCAAACTGTGGTGCTAGATAAGACTTTTGAGAGTCCCTTGAACTGCAAGGAGATCAAACCAGTCAATCCTAAAGGAAACCAACCCTGAATAGTCATTTGAAGGACTGATGCTGAAGCTCGAATCCTTGGCCAGCTGATGCAAAGAGCCAACTCATTGGAAAAGACCGTGATTCTGGGAAAGATTGAGGACAAGAGGAGAAGAGGGTGATAAAAGATGAGATGGTTGGATGGCATCATCAACTCAATGGACATGAGTTTGCACAAACTCGGGGAGATGTTGAAGGACAGGGAAGCCATGCTGTCCTTGGCTGTCCATGGCATGCTGCTGTCCATGGGGTCACAAAGAGCTGGATATGAATGAGCAACTGAATATCAATAACAAACAATGGAAATGAAGTTAAACTGACAAATTGCTGATATCAAGTCTAATCTTTGTCAGTAGAATTGAAATTAATTTCTGTTCCACTTAGATTGTGTTGATTTTTTTTTTTTTGACCTTTGGAATGATTATTTTTTAACTTAGCTTAAATAAATATACACAGAGATGATTCCATGTAAATGCATATGCAAAATGGAAAAGTATAATTTTGACGTGGTATGATTTTTAACTATAGATCTATATTAGAAAAATCAGTTTTTACTTCGTGTGAGCATGCATGAAGATTAAATGTACTTATTAGTCATTGATTTGACAGCAGCATTGTTCAGTCAGAATTCCTTGATACTGGTGTATAATTTTTATAGAATTCTTTCCAGAGCTATTAATTCACTTGCAGCAGCTATCAAGGCTGGTGTTCTGAGGAAGGATTGTATTCCTTTCTTCATGTGATAGGCTATTTTAATGTGACCAAAATTTTTAAAAGCCACCCTTCTTTCATATTCCTTCAGATTTTCCTTGGAGACTATGGTGTGAATGTGAAGAATAGCTAGGGAAGTTACTAAATCTTACTTACTATCTTGATAGTTTTCAGCTAATGTCTCCAAGATAGCATATTAAGAAACCAGATACGAAACTATACATTCTTTGAAGACTTAATGATATTCTTTTTAAAAAAGTAGATCATAGGTTAAAATTTGTGAAAGTTTCTCTCATAGGACTTACTATATTCTAGTTTATTGAGTTTTCCAAGCAGGGTGCTGTGTAAACACTTACTTTGATATGGAAAATTTTATTACTACTTTTTTAAAAAAGATCAGTCTTTCTACTGATCAGTTTTATTACTGATTTTTTTAAAAATCAGTCAGCTGAATTCGTATGACAAAACTTCATATTCTTTATAATGTTTATAAAATTTTAGGAAGGTACTATAAAGATATTCCATAATAGTATGTGCTATTCTACAATAGAACATGGTAAAAATGTTAATAAGTAACATTTATTGAGCCTCCACCTTTTTGAAGCATTTCTTCTTCAACATGAGTCTTTGTGGGGTGATTGTTATTTTCATAGTGCAGATAAAGAAATTATTATCAACATTATAGTTATTTAACCTTAGAAAGGAAATTATTATAAATGTATTAATAACCTTTCTAAGGTTAAATAACTTGTTTAGAGTCCCATAGCTAGTAGCACCCTGATCAAAGTCCTTCTTCCTCTAGAACCTATTGTTTTAACCTTTGTACAGTTACCCTAACCAGCAGTTAAGTAGACATTGATACAAATGACCTGTACAGTGAGGGTGATGAATTAATCTAAATTATTCACACTTACGAGAATGTTATATATCCCAGAGTCGCTTGGCTTGGAGTAAAAGACATGCTGGTGTAACCAAAGTTTTCTTTGGAGGCCTAGAGACTCTTTGTCTATATCTTTAAGCAACTAGGATAATTAGCTCTACCGTCACTGCCCTACATGAACAAACATATCCTGGTAACATTGAGATGGATATTTATAGCTTATGCCATCTCACAGTGAATTTGTCTTTCATGTATTTTGATTTATTCTGTTAACTAACAGAAGGGAAGAATAACAGAAGCCTGGATTCTGGTTCTGGCTACACTGCTTATTAGCTTTGGAACCTTGAACAAAGTTGCTTAACCTCTCTGAACCTCACTTTCATAGCTATAAGGATACCTCTTTTTTCTTGATTGTTCTGAGTTGTTGTAAATGAAATAGTTTTCTTAAATGTCAATCATAGTACCTTGAAGATAATGAGAGTACCATATGTGATAATAGTTATTATTATTTTCATTATGGATGTAGAAAAAGAACAGGGAGTAAATTTTAAAAAACAACAGAACTTGCTTTACAAAGTTGAGTGTTTTGGAAACCAGCAGTTCAGTGATAAGCATTAAGATGGACTAATGAGAAATGCTGGACTGGAAGAAACACAAGCTGGAATCAAGATTGCTGGGAGAAATATGAATAACCTCAGATATGCAGATGACACCACCCTTATGGCAGAAAGTGAAGAGGAACTAAAAAGCCTCTTGATGAAAGTGAAAGAGGAGAGTGAAAAAGTTGGCTTAAAGCTCAACATTCAAAAAACGAAGGTCATGGCATCTGCTCCCATCACTTCATGGCAAATAGATGGGGAAACAGTGGAAACTATCTTTTTGGCTCCAAAATCACTGCAGATGGTGACTGCAGCCATGAAATTAAAAGACACTTACTCCTTGGAGGAAAAGTTATGACCAACCTAGATAGCATATTGAAAAGCAGAGACATTACTTTGCCAACAAAGGTCCGTTTAGTCAAGGCTATGGTTTTTCCAGTGGTCATTTATGGATGTGAGAGTTGGACTGTGAAGAAAGCTGAGCGCTGAAGAATTGATGCTTTTGAACTGTGGTGTTGGAGAAGACTCTTGAGAGTCCCTTGGACTGCAGGGAAATCCAACCAGTCCATTCTGAAGGAGATCAGTCCTGGGATTTCTTTGGAAGGACTGATGCTAAGCTGAAACTCCAGTACTTTGGCCACCTCATGTGAAGAGTTGACTCATTGGAAGAGACTCTGATGCTGGGAGGGATTGAGGGCAGGAGGAGAAGGGGACGACAGAGGATGAGATGGCTGGATGGCATCACCGACTTGATGGATGTGAGTTTGAGTGAACTCCGGGAGATGGTGATGGACAGGGAGGCCTGGAGTTCTGCGATTCATGGGGTCGCATAGAGTCAGACACGACTGAGCGACTGAATTGAACTGAATGAAACCTACCCTTATTTTAAAAACATTATAGTCCTGGAAATCAGAGTTTTTTAGTGCAAACTGCATATTCTCTTGCTTGGTGTTTGGAATAAGCCTTTCTCTGCCCAAATAAGCAAATAGAAGCCCCCAAATATTATAGTCCTTGCAGTCTGTCAATCTGTTTAATTTAAATGTCTTCTAAGTATACATGTTTATATCTTTAGATGTGTCTGTGTGCATGTATATGTGTGTGTGTGTGTGTGTGTGTGTGTTTGAAAAAGAGTATATGTATGCATTTGTTTAAATCTAGTTTGTTTGGTTAGTGGTCTTATCCTTAGTTTACTCGGAATTTTAGTAAAAATTTAGTAAGAATTTTTGTAATTTTTGACCTTTTTTTAAACAAGCCATTTAATATGAAAACTTAATTTTTGCCTAAGCCCAGTTTTCCACCTTATAAATGGAAAATAAGCAAAAACAGAACCAGTCATCAACAAAAAGAGAAAAATATGTTTTCAGAATATGGTATCCACTCTATATCAGGAATATAAATAAGATAATTTTTCTGAAAAAGCTGGAGGAGAGGAGAAAAGAGAAAACCTAAACTCACTGAGAATTATTTGTGTTTTTACCCTCCTTTCCATGCATATTTTTAAGTGGTTCAACTCTGCCTTATCTTAAAGCATTTCTTAAAAATTGGAAGTATGCCTGAAAAGGAGACAGAAGTATTCTTTGGGAAATATGTTTTCCAAAATGAGCATTTTCTAAGATGTTCTAAATTTTTACTTATCCTCAGAAATGGCTGGTAATGGGTTATCAGCAAGCTATTCAAGTTTGTACCCTTGTTGTATATGACCTTACCGCTGTGTTACAGGGAGCATCTGCTTAGAAGGATTTGGGGATATGTTCCTGGGCCAGACATCCAGAAATACGGGTTTGCAAGGTTTTCAGTGTTTTGTTGTATGGGTTCGGTTTCACTTACTGAGCTAATAGTAACAGTATTATCATTTTATCCTTTGAATCTGACAAATCTAAAAGATTTGCAGTAGATTTGAACTGGCAGACAACCAAGGTCTTTGCATTTCTTAATATTGTCATTCACTGCTTTCTTAATTTGTAAGAAGAGCTTTCCAATAATAGTTTATTTTAATGGGCCTACTTGGTACATAAACTCTGACAAAAATTCAGTAATCTGCTGTAAATGCAGTGCCCAGCATTTTCTCACCAGATCCTTGCCCTTTTGAGAATATGAGGTAAATTAGCTGTTACTATTGAGAAATGTTAAAGCTCAACATTCAGAAAATGAAGATCATAGCATCTGGTCCCATCACTTCATGGGAAATAGATGGGGAAACAGTGGAAACAGTGTCAGACTTTATTTTTCTGGGCTCCAAAATCACTGCAGATGGTGATTGCAGCCATTAAATTAAAAGACGCTTACTCCTTGGAAGAAAAGTTATGACCAACCTAGATGGTATATTCAAAAGCAGAGACATTACTTTGCCGACTAAGGTCCGTCTAGTCAAGGCTATGGGTTTTTCCAGTGGTCACGTATGGATGTGAGAGTTGGACTGTGAAGAAGGCTGAGCACCGAAGAATTGATGCTTTTGAACTGTGGTGTTGGAGAAGACTCTTGAGAGTCCCTTGGACTGCAAGGAGATCCAACCAGTCCATTCTGAAGGAGATCAGCCCTGGGATTTCTTTGGAAGGAATGATGTTAAAGCTGAAACTCCAGTACTTTGGCCACCTCATGTGAAGAGTTGACTCATTGGAAGAGTCTGATGCTGGGAGGGATTGGGGGCAGGAGGAGAAGGGGACGACAGAGTATGAGATGGCTGGATGGCACCACGGGCTTGATGAACGTGAGTCTGAGTGAACTCCGGGAGTTGGTGATGGACAGGGAGGCCTGGCGTGCTGCGATTCATGGGGTCGCAAAGAGTCGGACACGACTGAACGACTGAACTGAACTGATTGAGAAATGTTGAAATTTAGAAATTTCTCCAAAACCCAATAAACATTAAAAGTGGAATAACTTGGTATCTGATAACCGTGGCTAGAACCATGTCTCTTCGTATTTTCTGTTTCTTCCTGGTTCAGTCTTGGAAGGTTTTTCTTTTAAGTATTTATCTATTTCTTCTAGGTTGTTCAGTTTATTGGCATATAGTTGTTTGTAATAATCTCATATGATCCTTTGTATTTCCATAGTGTCCATTCTAACTTCTTTTTCATTTCTAATTTTATTGGTTTGGATCCTCTTTTTTCTTGATGATTCTGAGAAAACATTTATCAATTTTGTTTATCTTCTCAAAGAACTAGCTTTTAGTTTCATTGATCTTTGCTATTGTTTTCTTCATCTCTATTTCATTTATTTATACTATGATCTTTATGATTTCTTTTTTTTACTAACTTTGGGTTTTGTTTGTTTTCTTTCTCTAGTTGCTTTTAGGTATAAGGATAGGTTGTTTATTTGAGATTTTTCTTGTTTCTTGAGGTAGGATTATATTGGTATAAACTTCGCCTTTAGAATTGCTTTTGCTGTGTCCCGTAGATTTTGACTTCCCTGGTGGCTCAGACAGGAAAGCATCTGCCTACGATGCAGGAGACCCGGGTTTGACCCCTGGGTGGGGAAGATCCTCTGGAGAAGAAAATGGCAACCCACTCCAGTTCTCTTGCCTGGAAAATCCCATGGATGGAGGAGCCTGGTAGGCTACAGTCCATGGGGTCATGAAGAGTTGGACACAACTGAGCAACTTCACTTCACTTCACTTCACTTCACTTCACTTCATAGATTTTGAACTGTGTTTTCATTGTCATTTGTTTCTAGGTAGTTTTTATTTCCTCTGTGATTTCTTCTATGATCTCTTTATTAGTTGGTAATATATTATTTAGTCTTCATGTGTTTGTGGTTTTTTTTTTTTTCCCCTGTAACTGATTTCTAATTTCATAGTGCTATGGTCAGAAAAGATGCTTGATATGGTTTTAGTTTTCTTAAATTTACTGAGGCTTGATGTGTGACCCAAAATGTGATCTATCCTGGAGAATGTTCCATGTGTATTTGCGAAGAAAGTGTATTCTGCTTTACTATGGAATGTCCTATAAATATTAGTTAAGTCTCTCTGGTCTAACATGTCATTTAAGGCTTGTGTTTTCGTACTTCTGTCTGATTTGTCTGTTGGTGTAGGGAAGGTGTTAAAGCCCTCCGCTGTTACGGCGTCACTGTCAGTTTCCCCTCTTAGGGCTGTTAGCACTTGCCTTGTATTAAGGTACGCCTCTGTTGGGTGCATGGTGTGGAAGTATTAAGTCCCTTAGTCGTGTCTGACTCTCTGTGACCCCATGAACAGTAGCTGCGAGACTTCTCTGCCCATGGAATTCTCCAGGCAAGCATACTGGAGTGGGTTGCCATTCCTTTCTCCAGGGGATCTTCCCCATCCAGGAATCAAACCCAGGTCTCCTGCATTGCAGGCAGATTCTTTACCATCTGAGCCACCAGGGAAGTCCTATGTTGGGTGCATATATATTTACAATTGTTACGTCATCTTCTTGGATTTATCCTTTGATCCTTATGTAGTATCCTTTCTTGTCTTTTGTAACAGTCATTATTTTAAAATCAATTTTTTTCTTATACACGTATTGCTATTCCACTTTCTTCTGATTTCCTTTTGCATGGAATATCTTTTCCACCCCTCAGTTTAACCTGATTTGTAAATCTTGCCCCAAATTCTTTGTGTTAACAAGGATGCTTTTCTCTTATTTGAAGTGAGCAGGGACAACTGTCAGTCTAGATTGTTCTGTGTTTGGCTCCTGGATAATGAAACTATGGTCTAGTTTACACTTTCTATTTCACTTGTCAAAATAAACATCGACACAGATTTCCTTGGAGAATTGAGCCTAAGACCTACTTAATGTTGATATCACAGTATCTTGGAGCTGAATTTCCCTCCAGACTTTCCCATGTGATTATTCTTTTAAAACTGATGTTGTTGCTTAACCCTTCTACCAATCCTTGGGTTCCATTTACATTTTTACATACTCTGTAAAATGAATAAGCATAACTACAAGAAGCAGTTCATTTGAATAAAATGATACTTTCTCTCAATAGATAGATCTCTTCCATCTATCTAATTTGACAAAGCTTGACATTTGAATAAATGCGTTTATTTTTTGTGATTTTGCTGCAAATATTTTAGTCCCGTGAGTGCCCATTTAAAATTCTAACTGAAAAAACCAACACACAAATTTAAAAAATGAGCATATGTCAAGTACTGAGTATAATTCTTATTTTCAGCCAGTTTAGTTCATATTTATAAATGGTCCAACTTTATGACAGGCCTAGTAGTTTATTGGCAAGATGCCAATAATATAGATGATAGATTGCTTTTTTAAAGAATTCTTTTTATTGGGTGAAATGATCTTATCTTAGCAGTTGTAGTCTTCCATTGAAATGACAGAGTTTAGGCAGATGATGAACAACTATGTTGGTTAATCTCGTCTAAATAAAAGATATTTTAGTTGGTATTTTTACAGCAATATTCTTTTTTTTCTTTTTAAAATTTTAATTATATATTTGTATATATCGTTTAGTAAAGTTGATTTACAAAGTTGTGTTAATTTCAGGTATACAGCAAAGTGATTCAGTTATATATATATGTGTGTGTGTGTGTGTGTGTGTGTGTGTGTGTGTGTGTATATATGGAGAAGGAAATGGCAACCCACTCCAGGATCCTTGCATGGAGAATGCCAAGGACAGAGGAGCCTGGTGGGCTACAGTCCATGTGATCATAAAGAGTCGGACAAGACTGAGCGACGGACACATACACAAAAACATGTATACATATATTATATACATATATATAATTATTATGTTCATTTATATCATTTTTTTTAGATTCCACATATAAGTGATATCATATATTTGTCTTCATTTTACTTCACTCTGCATGACAGTCTCTAGGTCCATCCACATTTTTACAAATGGCATACATATTTCTGCCTATAATATGTATATAATATATATTCTTTTTCAGATTCTTTTCCATTATAGGTTGTTATAAGATATTGAATATAATTCCCTGTGCTATATAGTAAACCGTTACTGCTTCTCAGTTTTCTTTAACATAGTGGGTATATGTTAATCCCAAACTCTCAATTTATCTCTACCTCCTGCTCCACTTTGAGAGCCATAAATTGGTTTTTTATGTCTGTGAGTCTTTTTCTGTTTTGTAAATAAGTTCATTTCTATCATTTTTTTAGATTCCATATATAAGTGATATCATATATTTGTCTTCATTTTACTTACTTCACTGTGCATGACAGTCTCTAGGTCCATCCACATTTCTACAAATGGCATAATTTCATTTCTTTTTATGACTGAGTAATATGCCTTTGTGTATATGTACCGCATCTTCTTTGTCCATTCATCTGTCTGTGGACATTTAGGTTAATTCCATGTGCTGACTTTAGTAAATAGTGCTGCTGTGGACATTGGGGTGCATGTATCTTTTAGAATTAGAATTTTCTCCTGATAAATGCCCAAGAGTGGGATTGCTGGATCACATGGTAACTCTATTTGTAGTTTTTCAAGGAACCTCTGTATCATTTTCGGTGGTACCTGCACTGGTTTACATTCCCACCAATAGTATGTGAGGCTTCCTTTTTCTCCACATCCTTCCCAGCATTTAATATTTGTAGACTTTTTGATAATGTCCATTCTGACCTGTGTGAGGTGATATATACCTCATTGTAGTTTTGATTTGTATTCTCAAATGATTAGTGATTTTGGAGCATCTTTTTATTTGCCCGTTGGACATCTGTAAGCCAAAGAGAGAGGCCTCAGATGAAACTACACATGTCAACCTTTGATTTTGAACTTTTAGCCTTCCTAACTATGGGAAAATAGCTTTGTATGAGCTACCAGTTTATGGTATTATGTTATGGCAGCCCTAGCAAACTAATACAGCATATGAGAGTTCTAATTACTCTACATCTCACCAACATTCAATCTTATACTCTTAATTATTATCATCACTGGTCATAGCAAACACCCTCTTCCAACAACAAAAGAGAAGACTCTACACATGGACATCACCAGATGGTCAACACCAAAATCAGATTGATTATATTATTTGCAGCCAAAGATGGAGAAGCTCTATACAGTCAACAAAAACAAGACCGGGAGCTGACTGTGGCTCAGATCATGAACTCCTTATTGCCAAATTCAGACTTAGATTGAAGAAAGTAGGGAAAACCGCTAGACCATTCAGGTATGACCTAAATCAAATCCCTTATGATTATACAGTGGAAGTGAGAAATAGATTTAAGGGCCTAGATCTGATAGATAGAGTGCCTGATGAACTATGGAATGAGGTTCGTGACATTGTACAGGAGACAGGGATCAAGACCATCCCCATGGAAAAGAAATGCAAAAAAGCAAAATGGCTGTCTGGGGAGGCCTTACAAATAGCTGTGAAAAGAAGGGAGGCGAAAAGCAAAGGAGAAAAGGAAAGATATAAGCATCTGAATGCAGAGTTCCAAAGAACAGCAAGAAGAGAAAAGAAAGCCTTCTTCAGTGATCAATGCAAAGAAATAGAGGAAAAGAACAGAATGGGAAAGACTAGAGATCTCTTCAAGAAAATTAGAGATACCAAGGGAACATTTCATGCAAAGATGGGCTCGATAAAGGACAGAAGTGGTCTGGACCTAAAAGAAGCCGAAGATATTAAGAAGAGGTGGCAAGAATACACGGAAGAACTGTACAAAAAAGATCTTCACGACCCAGATAATCATGATGATGTGATCACTAATCTAGAGCCAGATATCTTGGAATGTGAAGTCAAGTGGGCCTTAGAAAGCATCACTATGAACAAAGCTAGTGGAGGTGATGGAATTCCAGTTGAGCTGTTTCAAATCCTGAAAGATGATGCTGTGAAAGTGCTGCACTCAATATGCCCGCAAGTTTGGAAAATTCAGCAGTGGCCGCAGGACTGGAAAAGATCAGTTTTCATTCCAATTCCAAAGAAAGGCAATGCAAAAGAATGCTCAAACTACCGCACAATTGCACTCATCTCACATGCTACTAAAGTAATGCACAAAATTCTCCAAGCCAGACTTCAGCAATACGTGATCCGTGAACTCCGTGATGTTCAAGCTGGTTTTAGAAAAGGCAGAGGAACGAGAGATCAAATTGCCAACATCTGCTGCATCATGGAAAAAGCAAGAGAGTTCCAGAAAAACATGTATTTCTACTTTATTGACTATGCCAAAGCCTTTGACTGTGTGGATCACAATAAACTGTGGAAAATTCTGAAAGAGATGGGCATACCAGACCACCTGACCTGCCTCTTGAGAAATCTGTATGCAGGTCAGGAAGCAACAGTTAGAACTGGACATGGAACAACAGACTGGTTCCAAATAGGAAAAGGAGTACATCAAGGCTGTATATTGTCACCCTGCTTATTTAACTTCTATGCAGAGTACATCATGAGAAACGCTGGACTGGAAGAAACACAAGCTGGAATCAAGATTGTTGGGAGAATTATCCATAACCTCAGATATGCAGATGACACCACCTTTATGGCAGAAAGTGAAGAGGAACTAAAAAGCCTCTTGATGCAAGTGAAAGAGGAGAGTGAAAAAGTTGGCTTAAAGCTTAACATTCAGAAAACGAAGATCATGGCATCCAGTCCCATCACTTCATGGGAAATAGATGGGGAAACAGTGCAAACAGTCTCAGACTTTATTTTTGGGGGGATCCAAAATCACTGCAGATGGTGACTACAGCCATGAAATTAAAAGACGCTTACTCCTTGGAAGAAAAGTTATGACCAACCTAGATTGTAGATTCAAAAGCAGAGACATTACTTTGCTGACTAGGGTCCGTCTAGTCAAGGCTATGGTTTTTCCTGTGGTCATGTATGGATGTGAGAGTTGGACTGTGAAGAAGGCTGAGGACCGAAGAATTGATGCTTTTGAACTGTGGTGTTGGAGAAGACTCTTGAGGGTCCCTTGGACTGCAAGGAGATCCAACCAGTCCATTCTGAAGAAGATCAACCCTGGGATTTCTTAGGAAGGAATGATGCTAAAGCTGAAGCTCCAGTACTTTGGCCACCTCATGCAAAGAGTTGACTCATTGGAAAAGACTCTGATGCTGGGAGGGATTGGGGGCAGGAGGAGAAGGGGACGACAGAGGATGAGATGGCTGGATGGCATCACTGACTCGATGGACGTGAGTCTGAATGAACTGCGGGAGTTGGTGATGGACAGGGAGGCCTGGCGTGCTGCCATTCATGGGGTCGCAAAGAGTCGGACATGACTGAGCAACTGAACTGAACTGAACTGAACTATCATTCAATTAAAAGATCCTTTTATAATTTTTATTACCTTTATATCCAATCAATTTGGTCTGTGATTACTTCTTCAGGGAATATATGATATTTGTCATGCATATCTTAGTATTGTTTAGATTTATTCCTTCCTTATCATTTTGTTTGCTGTTTTAAATGTGATGTATTTAAAAGATACATCTTGTAATTTGTGGTTATTGTTTAGGGATATTAAACTAATTTTTTATATTTTTATACTGTGTCTAGAAATTTCCTTGAACTCTCTTAGTGCAGTTAGTTTGTACATTATATTGGATTTTCTACATTAAAGATCATATCATCTTTGAATATCAACAGTTGTTTCTTCCTTTCCTATGTTGGAAGTCTTACTCTTTCTTACTGCCTTGACTAAGACTTCCAGAACAGCGGTTAACAGCAGTGATGGCAGACATTTCTTCTGCTGTTTCTAACTTTAAAGGGAATACTTTTAATTTTGATCCATGTGATTTTTACTATGAAGTTTTTGATACATACTCCTTATCAACTTAGGGAGTTTACCTTCTATTCCTTAAGAATTTTATAATGGATAAATTTTAACTTTTGTCAAATGATTTTTTTCCTGTTTCTGTTGAGGTGGTAATTTTATTATTGCCTTTAACTTGTTATTGCATTGAATTTACATTAGTATCTTTTCTAGCTATAAACCAACTAGATATTCTTGATAAAGTCTAGTCATGGTGTATTTTTTAAAACATTGCTATGGTAATATATCACTTAGGATTTTGAAAACAAATTTTTAGTTGGCCTTTAATTTTCCTTTTTTTGACCTTTATACCACTTTTCTATCAATTTTTTACTAATTTCAGGAGTGGGAGTTTGGAACTTCTTCTCTTTTTATTTTCTGTAGGAAAAAAATTTATATAATTATGAATATTTGTGAAACTAATATATAAAAATGCCTGGTCCTAGAGTTTTTTTACTTAAATAGCTTTTTGATTACTGATTAAATTTCTGTTTCTTCTTGAATCTATTTTGATATTTCAGTTTCCTCTAGAAGTTATTTTTTCCCATATCTTAACATTAAGTGCCTGAAAATATAGTATTTTATGATGAGTTAAAATTCTTCATCTGTGCTTGTAATTCTCTTTTCATTCCTAATATTGTTTATTTGTGCCTAGGTTCTCTTTCTTAATAACGATCTTTATTGTTTCAGCATTCATGGCAAAATCATTGGAAGTATTAATATTTAAGAAAGGCAACCTATTTTAAATGAACTATTAAATACATTTCTGATGAGAAAAGTTTAATTTTTCTGAGAGAGCTGTATAATCATAACACTTAGGCTACAGATTCACTGTTTTTCATATCTGACCACAAAACAGGAATTTACTGATTTTTATGTTTTCAACAGAGCCACTGAATTCTCTGAAAAGTGGCTTATGTTTGTGTATTAGAAGGACAACATCATGTTTGAAAGATTTTCTTCAAATGGTTTATTCCAGAGAATTTCATAATTTTTGAAATAGGCATAATATTAGAAAACCTGAACATGTTGACATTTTTAATGGGAAATGAATATCATCTACAGGAAACCCTGTTTCATATTCCATGACATTAAATATAATCAGTGTAATAGACCAGCAACACAGTCTGCTTTCCTTTCATTCTCTGATGACTAATGATGTTTAATCTTTTAATATGCTTATGTTTTTAAAATTTATTTTGTGTGTGTGTGAAGTATCTATTCAAATCTTTTCCCTTTTTCCCCCTGCTTGGGTTGTGTTCTGATGATTGGATCCTTTATACAATTTAGACAGAAATCTTTTAATAGATATAGGATTTGCAGATATTTTCTTCCAGTCTGTGTCATGTCTCACCATTGTCTTAACAGTGTCTTTTTAAATAAAGAGTTTTTAATTTCAGTGAAGTCTGATTTATCAGTTCTATCTTTTATGGATCATGCTTTGGTGTCATATCTAAGAAAACTTTGCCTAACTGATGATCATAAAGGTATATTTTTTTGTTTTCTTCTATGAGTTTTATTGTTGTAAAAGCTATTCTTTCTCCACTAAATTGCTGTGACTTTATAATAAATCAGTTTTGCATACTATGTATGGTCCTATTCCCGGATTCTATTCTGTTTCATTGATTTCTTCATTTATCTTTATGCCAGTACCTCGCTATATTGATTATTGTAACTTTTCAATCTTGGTATCAGATAGTGTTGGTCTTTCAGTTTTCTTAGTCTTTCACAGATTTGTTTTAGATGTTTGCCGTTCCATATGAATTTTAGAATTGGCCTGTCAGTTTCTAAGCAAAGTTCATCATTTTTACTTTGCAGATTTTATCTTTTTCACTGCATCATATTTAATTTTTTCATGATTTTGTTACTTTGAAATATCAGTTTCCCATTGTTTTTTCCTAAATATAGAAATATATTGAACTTTATATGTTGATTTTGAATTCTGCAACCTTATTAAACTCCCTCAGATTTTCTACTTGGGAACTTACAAGTTTCCTGAATTTAGATGTTCAAATAACTCACCAGAGTTGGATATTATTTTTAAAAATAAGCCTTCTGTCCCTTCCTCTTTTTCTTTTCCTGTTAGAACTCCAGTAATCATAGATTGCTTTGCTTATGGAATTTATAATTTGATTTTGGGAATATATAATTTCCTTAGTCTTCCTTCACTCTTCTTTTTGTTTCTTTTTGCTCCTCTGAGTAGATAATTTCAAATGAGCTGTCTTCAGGTTCACTAATTCTTTGCTTGATCAAGTCTGTTGCTGAAGCTTTGTGTTGAGTCATTGTATTTTTCAGGTCTAGGTTTCCTGGGTTTGTTTTGTTGTTGTTGTTATGGTTTCTGTTTTCTTATTGAATTCACAATTTTGTTACATGCATTGTTTTCCTAATTTTTATTAGCTATGTTTTTTCACAGTTCACTTAATTTTTTTCAGAGGATTGCTTTCAGTTCTTTGTTAGACAGTTGATAGATCTTCATTTCTTTGGGTGTAGTGATTGGAGCTTTATTAGTTTCATTTGCTGGTTTTATATTTACCTGATTCCTCATGATCCTTCTGTCCTTGTGTGGATATATTCTCCTTTGAGAAAGTGGCATCTTTTCCAGCCTTTACTGAATTAAGCAGGGAGAGACCATTACCAGTCAGCCCAGCTTAGGGTTCTGGATGGGCAGCTGGTAGCAGCCTTGGACAAGGAGTGCTTACATTCAGGGTCTTGAGTTAGAGAAGGCTACTGTGTGTGCTCTGAAGTTGAGGGACAGAGCAAGTGTTATTTTTCTGCATTTGAGTAGGTCTCAGAGCTGGGCTTTGCATTTTCAGACTGAACTGCTAGCTGAGATCTGTGTTCAGGTAGGGGTGCTTGCTGGGCTCTGTAGTCACCTAGTCAGGCAGGGTTGTGGGCCACGTTCTCTGGCCTGCTGTCCAGGGATTGCTGTTGGTTGCATTTTGGGAATGAGCAGGGCCATACACTTTGCTCCACATTCATCCATGGTTGGATGGGGCCTCAAGCTATGCCCCCTGACTTGATGATACCATTGGGAAGATTCTGTATTCAGTTAAAGCCATACACAGAGCTCTATGATCAGACGGGAATTCAGGGTGTACTCCTAGATCAGATTGGGACATACACTGTGCCCCAAAACTGGGTGGGCCTATAGGCTGGGTTCTGTCACTTATAAGGCTATTGTCTGTACTCTGCTGTTTGACAGTCTCTTGCTGGGCTTCTTGGCCAGGTAGGCTGCCAGTTGTACCCCACAGTTGCATGAAGCTTGAAGCTATGCTCAGTGGTTGAGGGGTTGCTTTTTGGGCTCACTGGTTGGGTGGAGCCATAGGTTATGCTTCATGATTAGGTGAGGTGGCTACCTGGACATTCAAACTGGGTGGGTTTTCATGCCATGCTCAGCAAATGAATGGGTTGTAGGCTATGCTGTGCTGCTGTACAGTGCCAAGGGCTGGTCTCCACATAGTCAGTACCAGAGGCTAGGCTTCACAGCTGTCGAGGGATGCTGTTTGGACTTCCTCAGTCAGACAGGACCAGTGGTCATGCTCTGCAGTTGGGCAGGGCTGCTGGCTTGTCTGTCCGCTTGAATGGGCTTATAGGACGGGCTTCAGAGACCAGGGTCTCTGGTCACCTGTGAGGCTGGAGACTATGTTTAGCAGCAGAGTGGTGCTTCTGGCTCAGTTCTCTGCTTGAACAGACCTACAGAACAGGCTCTGTGGCTGCCTGAGGTCCCTGGCCAGGTTTCCTGGTCAGGTTGGCAGTACACTGGGCTTCGCAGTTGGGTGGGCGTGCTGACTTGCTTTCCTCCTAAGTAGGCCATAGGATGTTTTTCATGGCTGCCCAGAACTGTGTGGCATCTTTTGCCAGTCTTCACTGTTGGATGGGATCGGAGGCTATGCTCAGTGGTTGCATGTGGCCAGTGACTTTCTTCCCTGCTTGGGTGGCCATAGGATGTGCCGAGTGACTGCCTAGCATCTCAGGCCAGTCTTCCTGCTCAAGGTGGGGTTGAAGGCTATGCTCAGCAGCTGAGTAGGGCTGCTTGCTGACTTGCTTCCCTGTATCAGCAGAGCCCTAGAATTTGCTCCTCCTCCAAGACAGCGCTCTGGCTGAGGAACCAACCAGGCAGAACTGCCAGCCAAATGCCCAGACCAGCTGAGGTCATGAGCTCAGCTCTGCAAGAGGTCAGAGTTGCTTGATCAGGATCTCCGTTCAGGCCCAACTACTAGTAGGAATGTAGTCTGCCAAGATCTGCACACTGACTGCTGTGAGCCCTTTCCTCCTCCTCTGTCTCTAGCTGATTCTCCTAGTAGTCCCCATGAAGTACTTAAGTGGGCCTCCCAGGAAGCATCTGGAATGCTGGGGAAGCTTCATGTCCTCTTACACTCTTCTTTTCCTGCAGGAGAAACTTTAGGCCGAGGGGATCTCTTCAGTGCAGCACTGTGCTGAGCTGGTGAGGGTTGGGGTTGGGGAGCTGGTCAACGTGAACTCACTCCTCTTGCTCTTCTAATGCCCTTTTTCTTGGCTTTTATGGTTGAAGGGGATACTTCATACTCACCCTTTCGTTCTGGGATCTTTAAAAAGGTATCTAGTCTGTGAATAGTTGCTAGTTACTCTTTCCCTGAGGAGTACTGAAGCCAAGAATCACCTATTTTGCCCTCCACCTTTCTCCAGATTCCAGTTTTATTAAACCATTGTTTCATATGTTTTACTGGGTTTTCACATGTTGTTTTTGTTGCTGTTGTTCGGTCGCCAAGTCATGTCTGACTCTTTGTGACCCCATGGACTGCTGCACACCAGGCCTCCCTGTCCTGGGTTTTCACTTGTTCCAGCCTTAATGATAAATCTGACCTCTGTTACTTCATCTTGGCCAGATTCTATATATCTTTTTGCACAGTGAATGTAATAAAACATTCAGTTACCTAAATATTCAGGTAAAGAGATTGTTCTTACAGATTTACTCTTTTCTGTATGGGATTTGGAAAGAAAAGCCCTTATTGTGTTCATTTTTTGCATTGACTTTTCTATTACTTTTCTTTATCTATAGTTTATCCATAGTTGGGTTACATTATTACATATAAATCACTAATTCTTTTCTGTTCTATTAGGATTAGATCGGATTTAATGCTTAATGGAACTCTGCTGAAAAGACCTTATGCTGCTTTTCCATGCCTGTTTTCCCCTAACATTATTCCATCAAAGTATGAAGAAATGAGATAAAAAGGAGAACCTGGACATATCTTTCTATTGACTGAAATTTTGTATCACTAAAATGTAATCTGGAAAAGGACATCCTAATCCTATGGTATATTGCTGCCATAATAAATTACAAGAGGTGGTAATTTTATTTTGTTTTCAAATTATTTCCTACAAATCAGCCATCTAATTCAGAAAGCGGTTAAGAGCCAAGTTTTAAAAATTATGTACCAGGAAATGCCTCATTTATGAATGTATACGTATTTGTGCTCATAAATTGGGTAATTGTGCACCTAACAACTCTCTTCATTTTACCATTATTCTGTTGTTTGTATACAAATGAGGCTTTTTTAAATTCAAATTCTGTAGCCTGGAACATTCACGATTAATGGATGACTATCATTTCTGCTTCTGTTCAGTGTTAATGCATACAATTTCATGTGAAATTATAGAATATTTTATTTACTCTGGTATAACTGTAGCTTCCCTGATGGCTTAGACAGTAAAGCGTCTGCCTGCAATGCAGGAGACCCAGGTTCAATCCCTGGGTTGGGAAGATCCCCTGGAGTAGGAAATGGCAACCCACTCCAGTACTCTTGCCTGAAAAATCCCATGGGCGAAGGAGCCTGGTAGGCTACAGTCCATGGGGTCACAAAGAGTCAGACACGACTGAGCAACTTCACTTTCTTTCTTTCTTTATAACTGTAACAAGAGCTTCTTTACTAAGCATTCATTCTGAAGTTAATTTGGTTTATCTGTTATATAAAAATGCTAGAAAAGGTATTTAAGTTTTATATTACTTTTTTCATCAGGTTGATATCTAAATTTAAGTTTGGTCAAGTATAGTTTAAAAATTGGAATGATTGCAATGGTACAAATTAATATTCCAGGCATTTTAAGGTTACAGCTTATCTCGAAAATGACTGAGCCCAGATACAGTAGTCCTGAGCCCAGATACAGTAGTCCTGATGAGGTTTATTGACAGATACTCTGCTAGCTATTTAGAGACATTTTATCATTTAAATAGATTATGGAAGAAAAAATCAGCCATTTTTTAATTTTCTCAATATTTTTCCAAAAGTATTCCTCAATATATTTCCAAAAGTATATATGCATATTTATATATGTGTATGTAAATATGTGTGTATGTATTAGTTTCCTGTTGCTGCTGTAACACATAACTATAAACTTTTTGGCTTAAAATAGTAGAAATTTATTATCTTACAGTTTGGGAAGTCAGAAATGAGTTACATGGAGCCAAAACCTAGGTGTCTATGGGGCCACATTCACTAGAGACACTCCAAGGGAGAATCTGTGTCCTTGCCTTTATCAGCTCCTAAAGATGCCTTTCTTGCATTTGTTGCTCATGACCCATTCCTCCATCTTCAAAGTAATAGGTATGACCTTCTCCTCTTTTATAATAAAATTTCCTTCTACTCCCCTCTTATAAGAACACTTGTGGTTATAATTTATGACTCACTTGGGTAATCCAAGCCTATTTCCCCTTCTCAGGATCCTTAATCACACATATAGTTTTCTGTCACCTAAGATAGCATTACAGATTCCAGGATTAGGATGTGAATATCTTTTATGGCAAAATTGGAGTATAGAATACTGTCAAAAATCACATAAAAACAAAATATGTTAGAAATAAGTACAGTTTGGAAAAAAGTTGTACAGGTTGATAATATAAGCAAGAAATCCTGGAGTTCCTCTGCTATGTTCCAACATTTTATATTGACTGGTAGTTTTCATAAACATAACATAAACATAAACATAAACAGGACATTAACTGTCAGGTGTTTTTCCTGGTATTCTTCATCTTCTATTCTTGTCTTTCCCTTCCTTGTAAAACCAATGCTTAGTAATCTAAGGTCATAAGTTCATGAACTGGAGCACAGGTCTACAACGGCCTGATATTGTGATTAATTTAGAAATAATTTGCATTTGATATTTGAACATAGACACATTTTCAGTTACATGCTTTCATACTCCTTTTAAGCCTTTTTGTCACCCTCTCCTTCATCTTTGTTTTTCTCAACAGCAGTGAAAGAATTGATCAGTTTGGCACTAATGATGTTATTCAGAGTAGTATGAGTTTTTAGGAGACAATTCTAAAGGTTCCTTAATTCTTCAAAGATCATACATCTCTGAGCTAGATTATTTTTTTCTGTGTTCAGTATCATTCCAGTGTTTATGTCTTACCCTTTTACCTTTGGAGAGAAAATTTCATTTGGTACTTCTAATATGTGTTATGGTCCAGTGACTTCTAGAGTTACCAATAAATAGGTTTTAGCAAAGTAAGCATGTATTTTCTTGCATAATGTATAAGCTAAATGTTTACGTTTTCTTTCTTGAACTACAGAATACCAGAAGGCCCCATCGATCAGGGGCCAGCTTCAGGAAGGATTCGTGCTTTAGAAGAGCAGCTTGTGAAGGCCAAAGAACAGATTGAAAATTATAAGAAACAAACTAGGAATGGTAGGTAATCATATACTGTTTCTCCTCTTCAATATACTGATATTAGTACAAATAATTGAAAGTTTCCTTTCATCAGAATGTTGGAAATGCTAATACTCTCCATTGCTTGACAACAGGTTTGGGGAAGGATCATGAAATCCTAAGAAGGAGGATTGAAAATGGAGCTAAAGAGCTTTGGTTTTTTTTACAAAGTGAGTTGAAGAAATTAAAGAATTTAGAAGGAAATGAACTCCAAAGACATGCAGATGAATTTCTGTCAGATTTGGGACATCATGAAAGGTACTTCCTTTACGTTTCATTTGGGATTTAGTAAAGATTATAATCTAAGAATGGGAAATGGAAACCTTTGTTAATTTCCCTGCTGAATGGCAAATGATATCTTCCATGCTGGGAAAGATTGAGAGCAGGAGGAGAAGGGGACGACAGAAGATGAGATGGTTGGATGGCATCACCGACTCAATGGACATGAGTTTAGGTAAACTCTAGGAGTTGGTGATGGACAGGGAGGCCTGGCATGCTGCGGTTCATGGAGTCGCAAAGAGTTGGACATGACTGAGCGACGGAACTGAACTGAATGTTTAGAAGCAGTAGAGTGCCTGAGGGCTCAATGGACAATAATCACTGAAAGTAGTTCATCACCAGGAAATATTATTTTAAATGAATTTCTAGAAACCTTTATGCCCTGAATAAACTCTGAAGGTAGTGCTCAGTCAGCTAGCAATACATTAAAATATCTTCCTTTATATCTCCTTGTTATACAACTGACATTTGAAGTGGAGTGTGCAGTTTACATTATAGTACATTCATTGGAACACATACTGAGGCTGGCAGTTATGTTTTGAATTGAAACACTGAAAACTTCAGCAACTTTTTGAGATTTCTAGTGAAAAGTTAATAAGTTTTTGATAAAAGGAGCATGCTATTAATTGCTCTTCCATTTAGTTGCTAGAAAGAAGAACCTAAAATCTGCCTAGTTAAATTTGTTTCTCCTGTTTGCACATTTCTGAAAATGTGGAGTTTATCTTCCGTGGCAAAGGACACATTTTGGTCTGGTGTGTTCATGCAGAACAAAATGTATCTGAGAATCTTTATAGATATGTAAAACCTGTCCATAGGCCTATTATATTTGCAAGTCTATATTCTCAGTGGGATTCTGATGGCAATTACTGTCTCATTAGTGAACAATAAAAGAAAAATTGTTGTATTAACACAGTCTACCACTGTGAAGAGGAAAAGAATTACCCCACAACCTAGAGATTCATATATATTAACATATCAGCAATATTGTAGTTATTTTAAAATATTGCTTTGCTGTTTTAAGTGAAATTACAAATAAAATCTGTCAGTTTATTGGAATCATTTCAGTATTAGTGAATCTATAGCAGTTTAAGATAGCATAAATTTCAAGGGGCATTGATTTACTAGGCCACAGATTCAGCAGTCCCTTTGAAATTTTTGCCTAACTTGCAGTCAGGCCATACTTAGACCTTTAAACCAAATATGGACTGATTCTGTCCTTAATGCTTCTCCACCCTAAGCTGATTCTGGGCACCAAGGTTCTGTTATTTGGAGCTTTGTGCTTGCGTGCTTTGCTTATTGCAGTTTTTTAGGAAAACGCAGATCTGAAGAGGATTTGAGTTGGGCAGACTATATGGTATTTTAAAGGATAAATTTTGGCTCTTCTGATAGAATATTTAATTTTAAAGTTTGAATGATTTAATTACTTGAAAATTTCATTTTTCAGTTCAGTTCAATAACTCAGTCGTGTCCGACTCTTTGTGACCCCATGGACTATAGCACACCAGGCTTTCCTGTCCATCACCAACTCCCAGAGCTTGCTCAAACTCATGTCCATCGAGTCAGTGATGCCATTTTATTTTTTTGCCTTTTCCAAATTAAAATATTTAAAAATTATTTTGTGCTTAGGTTCTGTGACTGTATGTAGGAATTGAAAAAATATGTGGAAATAAAAAATGTTGGGCCCTGAAAAGTTGATGTAAATCAGTGTTGATTTTTTTGTGAGTTGAGTTCAATCTTAAATACATTTTGTTTCTTGCCACTGCCTCTTAGTTAAGTAATAATATTTTGCTGAAAACAAAAAGGGAAAGAGACCCAAAATACCCAGTTTCTTTTGCTGTCTTAAGCAGAACTTATAATGAACTTGGGATACAACTTCACAGGGTAGTAATTTAACTCCAGGCAGCCAGATTAGAATGCCGTATTACAATAATGAACAAAGGACAACCAAAAATTAGAGAAATAACCTTTAAAGTAATGAATGTACAAATAGAGAGGATTTGTATGTATGTAGCATATGCTGTCTTACTGTTAATTTCCAAGATGTTAAGTATAAAAATTAAAATAGACCTTTGTCTCTGGTGATATTTACATTACACAAAATCCCCATTTTCTTTTTATGCTGGCCAAAATTATAGCATACAAGTGGCCTCTGGACTGAAAGTCTATGTTCTCTGAAAAATTAGTTAGAGGTTGTGTCTATCAGTTTTCTTGTTCAGATTTCCCTTTGAATCACTCATGATTTTTTTGTTCAGAAAGACATCAGTTATAGCGAAATTACTAATGAGCTTTTGTTTTTTCAGAAGGGCTTTCTTTATGTCTTAAAATTTTGTTCTCATAGAAACTCTGATCTCCTTTTTTTTTTACTTTCTAAATCAACTTTATTGTGTCATAATTTATTTACAATGAAATGTACATAATGTAGTCTATAGTTCTGTGAGTTTTGACAAATGCTCCTAGTTTTATAACCATCACTGCAATCAAGATACAAAATTGCTACTGCCCTAGGAAAATTCCTTCTGCTCCTTTATAGTCAGCACCTTCCCACCCCCAACTCCAGTCCCTTACAGTCACCAAATCTGTATCCGTCCCTATAATTTTGCCTTTTCCAGAATTTTATATAAATGGAATTATACTATGTAGATTTTTGAGTGTGGTTTCTTTCACTTGGCATAATGCATGTGGGATTCACACATGGGAGAAAAATAGAAGCAGCAGAACTTGATGACTGATCCAGTGTACAGAGATGGGGGACTTAAAAGTAATTGAGGACTTTGTATTTTGCTGGAAGGATAGCTTTCATAAGTGGAGATCATTGTTTCTTGTGTAGTAATTTGATTTTTTTCCCTGACAAAGTATAGTCTCCTGAAGACTAGAACTCTAAATTCAATACCTTCTCTACCCTGCAGTGCTAAGCACTCATTATTTAGTCTACATTCAGTAAGTTATGTCTTTTTTATTTAATATGTGCATTCTTTGATTATTTCACACTCTACTTTGCACCCTGTGCAAAAACAAAATCCTACTCCATCGAAAGATTTGTTAATTTTGTGCAACTAAAGAAAATTATATAACTGAGGTCAAAATTGTAAAATTTTGTAATTGAGAATTGCAAAAGGTATAAAGGGTGAGTTATAGGAGAAAAGTCATTTACCTCTAAGTATAAAGCTAGAAAGCTCCAGTTGATTTTAACAGTGAATGCTGCAAAACAGAGTATCTGTTAGAAAGTGTTATCAGAGTCATGCTGAAAGGAAGCCTGTGGGACCAGAAGAAAACCTGACATTTTGTATTTTTGTACTCAGTGCTCTTGACTTCATGTTTGATTTACTTTGGAGGATTTAAGTGATCCCTGTATCTAAAAGTAGTCATGAGACTTCAGTTATCCATGAATCACTAAAAATATAGTGTTTCCAGTTTGGAGTATAATTCTGATTCTAAGCAATGAAGTATGAACTTTCTTTGAATGTAAATGATAAAAAATAATGTTGCTTACTGAATATATCTGATCATTTGTTTATATTTCATGGGCCCTGTGCTCAGTAATTTTTTAAATGCATCAAAAAATATATTGAAATTGAAGGGGGGGAAAACCCACTTTGCCTCATCATAGACTTACTAATATGGTTGTTAGAGTCAGAGAACTAGTTTAGATTTTATGTTTTACTCCATAGTGCTACTCTTCCTTGAAAGAAGAGGAGAAAAAGTAAAATGAATATGGAACATTATTTTCTTTTGATGACTGTGAGCTCTTGGTTCCAATCTATTTATTTTACAGACACAACTGGAAATTCAGTTTAATATTGAAAAGGAAAAAATATGTATCCTTTGTTGTTTTTACACATTTTTTCATACTCAGCTTTTATTGTCTCTTAGGCCTTATAGTTTCACTTATATGATAAGTGAAATTGCACGTCTTTCATTTTAATTCTTAAAAAAGTAATATACTGCAAGTATATAAATCAGAAGTCCTTTTGTATATGTTTATTAGTGTATATTAGATTTCTTTTTATTTGTGTGAACAATATGAATGGTTTATAGCAATGTTATTATGGAAAGTATATTTTAAATAAGTCAATTCTAAGAGCAGAACTCCTTATTCAGTGAATAAATTTCCTAGAACCCTAATATAGAACACTAAATGTTGAGTAAATCACAAATATTGCTAATGTCTTCAATTGTCATACTAAGTAGAAAAATTTTAATTTCTAAACATTTTTAACTTGTGAAGTCATGGTCATAGATATTATGAAGATATTTGAAATTCAGTACTTTTCATCTAATAAATAGAGGCATATCTCACAACAGTCTCTTCTCAACATACAGGTAAATTAGAAAGTCAGTGGCAAAATCAAAAGTGCTCCGTGCCAATTGTTAAGAATTTTTGTGTGTCGTCATTGCTGCTACTGCTGCTAAGTCACTTCAGTGTCGTGTCCAACTCTGTGTGACCCCATAGACGGCAGCCCACCAGGCTCCCCCATCTCTGGGATTCTCCAGGCAAGAACACTGGAGTGGGTTGCCATTTCCTTCTCCAATGCATGAAGGTGAAAAGTGAAAGGGAGGTCGCTCAGTCGTATCCGACTCTTAGCGACCCCATGGACTGCAGCCTACCAGGCTCCTTCGTTCATAGGATTTTCCAGGCAAGAGTACTGGAGTGGGGTGCCATTGCCTTCTCCGGTGTGTTGTCATTACCCTAGTCTTTTTCAAGCTTCAGCAAGGCATCAAGAGCACCTGGAGCACGTCTTAAAACACGGATTACTATATCCCATCCTCAGAGTTCCTGATTCAGTAGGTCTGGAGTGGGGCCGGAGAATTTGCATTTCTAACATC
This sequence comes from Budorcas taxicolor, assembly GCF_023091745.1. Lineage (NCBI taxonomy): Eukaryota > Metazoa > Chordata > Mammalia > Artiodactyla > Bovidae > Budorcas > Budorcas taxicolor. Next base: position 75,914,516 of record NC_068919.1, read on the forward strand.
TTCCTACGGAGAAGGCGATGATGGCACCCCACTCCAGTACTCTTGCCTGGAAAATCCCATGGACAGGGGAGCCGGATAGGCTGCAGTCCATAGGGTTGCGAAGAGTCGGACACGGCTGAGCAACTTCCTTTTCACTTTTCACTTTCATGCACTGGAGAAGGAAATGGCAACCCACTCCAGTGTTCTTGCCTGGAGAGTCCCAGGGACAGAGGAGCCTGGTGGGCTGCCGTCTATGGGATCACACAGAGTCGGACACGACTGAAGTGACTTAGCAGCAGCAGCAACATCTTCCTAAGTGATACTGTTGGTCTTTGAGAACAAAGGCTTTACAGAATCCCTGGTTCTTTTTATTGGTTCACCACTGATAGAGGCTATGTTAAGTTTCTTGGGAAAAGTCACATGTCTCTTTAGGTTGGTGTGCCTTAACAGTAAACTGTGCGGGGGGGGGGGGGGGGGGGGGAATACTCTTTTCTTTTGCTCCCCACTTGATGCTGTTTCTTTTAGTGAGGAGACCATATTTCTGTTCTAGAATGTAGCTTTCTCACTGTTCATTACTCAAAATACCTACCATTAATGCAGCCTGGATTCCAGATATCATGTGGGTTTCAGCTCTCCTGAGATTTTTAGCAAAATGCTGTTGACCTGATTAGCCTATTACCTGGGAGCTAGTTAATTAATAATATTCCTTGACTTTTAGGAGTTTTTATTTTTTATGAATTTAGAGGGGCTGATGGCATAATAAATAAATACAGAGTAGAATATTATTATTACCTGGTATATTGATCTCAAGCATTAATATCATTTGATCTTTCAGTTGATGGTCATTCTAATGATTGTATGTGACCATGCTCCATAGTAATACCATCACATTTACTTGATGCTTCTGATATCATTGACCATGAATTGACCCTGGCCTCTTGGAAATAGCAAGAGGGGAATTAGCAGTTTAGAATGGTTATTTTTTGTCATCATGACTTGATTTATGTAGTAGTTTTAAGTTCAGTGCTTGGATTTATGATTTTTTAGATTTGGCCCTTAGTTTCTGAGGGTATCATGGAAAGTTTTATCTTACCACCCTTTTTGCTTGTTCAGAAATACATTTCACTTAATCATTGTTGCTTTGGCTCTTTTTGTCATCTTTATGGCGCCAGACACCAGCTTATGAAATAGTTAACTGGAGTTGCTTCTTTCTTATTTTAAATCATACCAATTATTAAAGGATAGGAGGGCTCACAGAACTGATAAGCTATTTCTCAGTTAAGTTGACTGAAACTGTTGAGATGCAGCCTAGTAAAGTAGCAGTCTCATTGCTCCGGCCTGGTTTGTATCATCTCATTACCAGTAATTTGTAAAGCAGCTTTGCTAAGGCTGAGAACAGCTATGTTTCCCAAATGATGACTGATTCTTATGACTAACTAAGCTGATTAGCTTTTTGCTACTGTAGGGGAATATGTAACAAAAATACTTCAAATCAGGCAAGGGGTGTGATATCTGACTGGTTATAAGGGAATATTGGTAGGTTAATATCTCACAGGTTTATTTGATCAGAATTGCTAGTCATAACCATTGTGGTCCAATAGCTTGGTTTTTTTCCTCTCTTTATAAAGTAGACTCTCCTCAACTGTCTTTGAAAGGTCCAAGAACTGAAATTTTCATTCTTGAATAGTTAAGTTTTGTGAACCTTCAAATCTATCATTCTTTGTGCTCTATTTTATTATATACATGCACTTAATTTTTTTAACATGTGTTTTGATTCTTACATGAAGCTGAAATGTAAATATTCTTTCTCCAGTTGTTAGTATCTTTAGGCAAAATGTTTCTGTATGATTGTTTTCCTACTAAGGAATTTAGTGATACTAAATATCACTAGATATCACTAGGTACTATCTAGTGATACTAGAACATTCCTCTTAATGTCCTTGGACAAAGAGAGACATTGTCACATGAAGTTACTCTTATTCAGCTTGTTACTGAATTTCTATCAGCCAGATTGTGATTCTCCATCTTCTGTAAGGGAACATTCTATCCTGAAATAAAATTTGCATTGGAAGGAGAATCTGGTAGAAAAGTGTGTCTTATCTAGTGGCCCTAATTCTTGTTTTGCCTGTCCCCACCTTACGTCTCCTTGGGTGTGGTTTCCAAGCTCAAAATATTTTTTGACACGAAAAATACTTAACTTACTAAGGATATCCTATGTGCTAGTCACTGTGATAAAGGCCATTTTCTTGTTTTATCAACATAACAGGAGACACAAGAGACACAGGTTCGATCCCTGGGTCAGGAAGATCCCCTGGAAAAGGAAACCCACTATTCTTGCCTGGAAAATTCCTTGGACAAGGAGCCTGGAGGGCTGCAGTCCAAGGGGTTGCAAAGAATCAGACACAACTGAGCATGCACGAACAATATTTTGTGGCAAACCTCCTTATTTTATGATCAATACTGTGTGGCAAACCTCCTTATTTTATAAAAAAGCTATACTCAGGCCTAGAGAATTTAGATAGCTTATGCAATTAAGTTAGCAGAGCTGTTCTATCTAAATTTCTTTCTCTTAATTGCTAAATACTTCTCTGAGCTTTATTTTTCTCTTCCACACGTGGGGATATAATTCCTGCAATAGTAACATTGTGATGATTAAATGTGGGAAAATAAATAAAACACTTTCCACAGTCACTAACACATTGTAGAATCTGGTAGACTGTAGTCAGACCTGCCCAAGGAAAGTCCCATAGAGGATATATATAGAAAATTCCTAGATCCTGCAAGGAAGGCACCATTAAGGGGAGATTGTCACAGTGCTAACAGGAAGAATTTCAGGGTCTGAAACCTAAACATAAGCCTAGTGGAGCTCACTTAACGAATAGCATAATTATTGCCCTGTGTTTTTATTGCTGCCCTACTGGACTCCCCTCTGTCTGTGTGGGCTGTTGGAATGGCGGTATTCTAAATTCCTCCTGAGACAACATGGGACGCAGTGGGAGTACTGTCTGCCTTTCTGTCTACTGGTCACAGTTTTATCCTTTGCACTGTTTTCTTCTGCCCCAGGAGCAAACCACAGTATTGCCCCTGATGCATATTGACCTGTGGGTTAGGTTTCATAGTGTACCCTCCCTTAGTCACATTTGCTTTCCGTTCAGTTCAGGTGCTCAGTCATGTCTGACTCTTTGTGACCCCATGAACCACAGCATGCCAGGCCTCCCTGTCCCTCACCAACTCCCGGAGTCCACCCAAACCCATGTCCATTGAATCGGTGATGCCATCGAACCATCTCATCCTCTGTCGTCCCCCCCTTCTCCTCTTGCCCCCAATCTTTCCCGGCATCAGGGTCTTTTCCAGTGTGTCAGCTCTTCACATCAGGTGGCCAAAGTATTGGAGTTTCAGCTTCAATATCAGTCCTTCCAGTGAACACTCAGGGCTGATCTCCTTTTAATAAATGCCAGTTCTTTCACTTTGGACTTTTCTTGCTTGAATTACATCTTCTCTGCCAACCGTCTGGGGGAGAATCCCTCTTCAGCATTTTGAATCAGGTATAAACAATACTCTGCTCGTGGTTCTTCATTGGCATAATTGAGAAAGACTTGAACATTTAAAAACAGTTCTGTGAATATTAATATGTATAAAAATAGGAAAATTAACAGCAAACATAAAGAATATAAATGTAGGCCAGCTTTGGAAGAAGCTGACAAATATCAAACTCTTGCTGTTAGAGTCACAGGTGTTTGTCTCATCTGTCACTTACCTTCAGACGTGTGTATTCTACCCTGAAATGACCAGTGCTGTTCTACTGGTCCTTTGCCTGGATTTGTATTGATATTTCCCAGGCTTTAATACCTCAGGACTTTAGATTCACCATCCACCTCCTAGATTTATGGTAATCTTCATAGTCAAAACCAAGTCAGCTAGATTATCCCAGCTTTTGGGACACTTCCAAGAGATTTGATTTTAGGAAGGAGTCACTGAAAATCCAGAATTTCTGTGGAATGATTTTCAGACACCATGTTTCCCAGTAATGGGCTGGGAAACTGAATCTTTCTATTTGATTATCCTCATGTCTTTCGCTAACAGGTGACAAATTTTGCAGGATGGTAACTTATAAACATTATTGGATTAGCAAAGAACTACAGTTGACCCTTTAAAAAGTGTGGAGGTTTGGGACACCAATCCATTGCACAGTCAAAAATTCACATTTTGACTTCCCCAAAATGTCACTAATAAATAGCCTTCTGTTGACCAGAACCCTTACTGATAACATAAACTGTGGATTAACCCATGCTTTGTATGTTGTGTATCAATATTACATACTGTAGTCTTACAATTAAGTATACCAGAGTAAAGGAAATGTTATTAAGGAAATCATAAAGCAGATACATTTACAGTACTGTACTATATTGATACCAGAAGTTTATGTCCTCTGTTTACAAGATGAATTGTCTCTCAGTAGCTTCATCTGTCGGAGAAGGCACTGGCACCCCACTCCAGTACTCTTGCCTGGAAAATCCTAGGGACGGCAGAGCCTGGTGGGCTGCAGTCCATGGGGTCGCTAAGAGTCAGACACGACTGAGCGACTCCACTTTCACTTTTCACTTTCACACATTGGAGAAGGAAATGGTGACCCACTCCAGTGTTCATGCCTGGAGAATCCCGGGGACAGGGGAGCCTGGTTGGCTGCCGTCCATGGGGTCACACAGAGTCGGACACGACTGAAGCAACTTAGCAGCAGCAGCTTCATCTATACTATTTTATAAGATACAAAACACGATAGGTATTATACATATTATAGTAGAAAGCAAAAATGAAAAGATAGCATAAAAAACAGCTATAGCAATACATGTATTATACCTGTATTAACAATGATTGCTTTAAAGGAGGAATATAATCAATATAATTACTTTGTGGTAGCCTAGACTATACACTAATAAATGAATTGTTATAAAATTTTTATAGCAAACAGTTTTATAGTCATATACATAACACAGTATTAGAAATATTACATTTTTTTAAAAACCTATGATAATAGGCTAATATGCAGTTTCTCTAATTATGAAGAAGAAATATTCTATAATAATATAATTCTTTGAAAGCAAAGTTATGAAACAGTAAGAAAACTAGCATATTATTAATTTTATATTAAATATAATTCACTTTATGCCTATGTAAGCATGGATGAGTACCAGCATATATTTTACACATTTATGGTACATCTTTTTCTCAATTTTTTTTTGTTTTGCTATTTCCATAGTATGTGGTTCATCTGTGAGTTTTTTCAAATCATCTCAAATCTGAAAAAATTTGTCCAATTTTTATTTTTAAAAACCTGCATATAACTAGACTACTTTCACAGTTCAAATTGTGTTGTTCAAGAGCCAACTGTAGGTTGAATTTAAAGTCATTTCCTGGACTTGTCTTCGTTACGTGATGTGCATGGGGAGGCCAAGAAGAAACGATGTACAAAGCAAGCTCAATTTAGTTGACTCTAGAAATAGAGTGACTTATTTTGTGATTCTGACTGCATCATCATAAAAAATTAGTGTCTTTTTTTTTTTTGGTCTTTGGTCTCCTAGTTATGAGACTGGTTATTCCACTTTCGTGACAGAGATTGAGATGAATATGAATAATTGATTGCTAAGACTTAGTACTGATGTAGCTTGGTAAAAAACATTCACTTTTATGTTTTCTAATTTATTAAAAAATACAGAGATCAGCTTTCATTCCCAGTGGTAAAGTAATGATTTGATTACTATGACATGAAAGCATAAACCATGCCAATTTTTATATTTCAAAGAATTTTCCCCTCTAAATTATACCTAATGTAGTTTTACCTGCTTGAGTCTGTGTAGTGATTGTCATGGAATGTATTGCTATTTGTTTGTGCGTATGTTTATTTTTAATGTAACACCATGCAGAGCATATTGAATTTCCTTTATTCCTTCGACATTTGCTGATAGACTGGTTATTTATCCCGCTGTATTATTACCTCTCCAGAAACAACACTGTTATTTAGAGTTGAGATTTGCGATAAAAATTGTGATTACTCCTATTTAATGGGTAGGAAAAAGCAAATGACCATGTTTGGATATGATGAAACCTATGAAATATAAAAAATAATATGGGAGGAATGGAAAAGAGGCCTTATAAAACTGAGAAAATAATTTAAATAAAATTCAAGAGCCCTATAACACCATTATAGTTAAAGACATCTCCTGTTTCCATGATCAAGTCACACAGTTTCATATGAGTGGTGACTTTTCCCCTAGCAACTATAAAATGATATTGTAGGCTACGTGATAGTCCATAGGGGCCTCAGTTTTGTAATATGAAGAAAACCTGAACTTCTGTTCAGTGTATAAGACTGTAAGTTAATTTCCTAGGGAGGCATTAAGTTGTAGATACGGTTTATCCAACTAAAATTGCTCTTTCAATGAAAAGAAGTGTTTTGAATCTTAGGTTGGAATAATAAGTATAAAAATAGATAAAACATCATGTATTAGATTCTTGCCCTATTTTTAAAGGGTAAACACGGAAATAGGCAAGCTGTGAAGTGTCCTGTGCATGAATAATGTTGACACATTGAACAAATGCCTGAAATGGTTCACAGATGACCCTGTTATTCCAAAGCACTGTATAAAACTGTTCCACTCTTAGTTGTGTGAATATTCTAAACTGTAGCTATGATTTTGAATTTTTGTGTATATATTATTAATAGTTTTGCTTTATTCAAAGGGTCTATTACCAGATATTCTCTGTTTATTGCGTGTCATTCTGATGGTTTTCTATAACAGTAAATAAAACTTTAATTTTTCCAGTGGGCTGCCATTTCTTTGTCCCTAAATGATTTATCATTTAGTTAAGAACCAGAAATAAAAGAGAACTGAGGCTGTCATGTACTCCTACAGAAGTCACAGTTGTTAAGGGCTGGTTTCATTATCTGTTAAATGAGTCCTTACTGATCAGTCCCTTTCTTCAGGGTGCTATAAAGCACTGACTGTTGGGTCATTTTTCTGAATGGCCATTAGTCCCACATATACTGTCATCCTCATACCCAGTGGATCCGTCCTCTTAGTTGTAGAATCATTCGTAGGTCCTCCTCAGACACGGGTAAAAGCTCTGAAGCAACTCTCTGAGTCATTCTAGCATAAATAGCAGTGTCTTAGTATATTTGGGTTACTGTGACAAAAATACCACAGATGCATAGCTTTTGAACAACAGAGATTTATTTCTCACAATTCCGGAGGCTGAAGTCCTAGATCAACATACTGGCTGATTTGGTGTCTGATGAGTGACCTCTTTCTGCTTCATAGAGAGTGCCTTCTCACCATGCCATCAATGTGGCAGAGAGGCTAGAGAGTTCTGTTGGGTATGTTTTATAAGAGCACTAATCGCATTCATAAGGGCTCCACTCTCAGGACCTAAGCACTTCCCACAGGCCCGGCTCTTGAACACCATTGCACTGGGCATTGTTTCAATGTGTGCATTTAAGGGGACCGCAGATGTTCAGTCTGCAGCAAGCAACAACCACATATATTATTACTTTGTTTCTATTATCATTAATCCTTTAAAAAACTATGGCAGGCATTAAAAAACTATAAGGCAGGTATTATAATACTTATTTTTAAAATGAAGTAACTATATCTGTGTTGTTCAGGACTTTCCTGGTGGCTCAGATGATAAAGCGTCTGTCTACAGTGCAGGAGACCTGGGTTTGATCCCTGGGTCGGGAAGATCCGCTGGAGAAGGAAATGGCAATCCACTCCAGTACTATTGCCTGGAAAATTCCATGGACAGAGGAGCCTGGTAGGCTACAGTCCATGGGGTCCCAAAGAGTCGGACACGACTGAGCGACTTCACTTCACTTCACTTCATATCTCAAAGATGTCAAAAAGAAAGCTAGTAAGAGGTAAATCCCAAACTGAGAGACCTATCTGGTTCTCAAAGCTTTTTCTCCTCTGATGTGGAATCTTTCTGATTTGCATATTTACAATGAATGGTGTCCACATTTTTGTACTCTGGACCCCTTACTTTAATATTTGTTGTATGTGTAACATACAAAATACGTTAATATTGTTTATGTACTCAGTAAGGCTTCTGGTCGACAGTAGTGCTATTAGTAGTTAAGCTTTGGGCGAATAAAAAGTTGTATGCATTTTCAACTGTGTGTGGTGTGGGTACCCCTCATCTCTGAGTGTCTCAAGGACCAACTGTATACTTTTCTGATAAATAGAAATAAATGTCTAATTTTATAATTTTCAGAAACAAATAGTACATACTTAATAAGCATTCTCTAAATGGAAGAGTTAATACAAAATATGGTGAGGGAGTAAAGCTGGAGTTATAACTAGTTAAGGATTATTCCCAGAAATTCTCTAGCACAAAATTGAATTTATGAAAGATAAAAATTATCAATATTATCTCATCTAAAATTCTTGAAGAATTTTTTTGCTACTTTTTCATTTAATTATCTATTCAAAATGTCTACTGGACATTTTCTATGTGATCAGCACTGTTCTGTAGGCTGATTTGTGGTGGTTGGTGGGTTTAAAAAGTACTCTGCTACCATAGAGCTTAAGTTCTAGAAGGTGGAGGAAGATAATAAAATAAGTAAATGATGTATATTAAAAGATGATAATTGCTTGGAGAAAAATAAAGCAGGGAAGGAAAAGAAAGAAAATTAAGGGATGTGATGGTAACTGGGTGTTGAATTTTTAAGTGAGAGTCTGGAAAGCCTTTTAAAACAGAAAGTGAGCACAGATTTAAATGGTATTTGGGTGAGTCACGTGGAGGATATCTGGGAAAGCAGCATTCCAGGAGCAAGAAGAGCAGATGCAAAGGCCCTGAAGTAGGAACAAGGCTGACATGTTCTGGGGTTAATAACAAGATTATGTGGCTGAAATAGAGTCCACAGTGAGGACAGTAGTAGGAATGAGATCAGAGAGATGAAGGAGGCCATATTGTCTGGGGCCTTGTAGTTCAAAGTAATAACTTCCAGTTTGATGAAGTGAGATGAAGAGCCAGTTCATAAGAGCAAAGATATAGCATCATTTGACTGGCATTTTCACAAGATCTGGCTGCTGTGTTGAGAATAGACTATAGAGACTGGCAAGCGTGGAAGCAGGGAGACCTGTTCAGAGGTTGCTGTAACAACTCAGGTGAGAGAAGATGGTGGCTCAGTTGATAGCAGTGCCAATGATAATGCTTGGTCAGAACCTGTTTCAGTATTTGCTGATAGGTTGTTGGGGGTTGTTAGAGAAAGAGGAGACTTGCTTTTTACTTTTCTTTATTGGTAAAGGTAAGTCATAGCTTATATTTAGTGTAATGTAAGTAAAACCATCTGCACCAGCCATCACGTTTCTCTTACCTTGTATACTGAGCATTTTAGTTTACTTTGCAGGAAATTCAGCATGTTTCAATTGACACTACCAATTCTATGCAGAATGGCAAAGTGTCTTACAATCATTTTATTAATTTAGACCAAGAATTGTCAAATTATGGGCCAAGGGCCAAATCTGGCTCATAGCCTGGTTTTGTGAATAAAGTTTTATTGGAACATACACACATTTTTTTTTTCCCTGCATATTGTCCATGGCAGCTTTCCTGCTTCAAAAGCAGCAGAAACCCAGGAATCCTAAAATATTTACTGTCTGGCCCTTATAGAAAAATGTTTGCTGACCTTTGGTTTCAACTATTGTGTCAGAATTGTGCCAAGATTTTCCTCTCATCTTTTTCCAAGTATGAAGAGGAAATTTAAGAGGGGTCAGAAAGTGACAATAGGGGAACAGAAAGGTAACATTCAAATACTGGCACCAGCGTATTTCTCTCCCTTATGTTAATCTGCCTGTTTCTTTGCTGTGGATATCCACTTCTCCCTAATCTCTGAAGTGCTCTGTGTTGAGATATAAGTACACATAACCGGCCTAGGGGAAAAAAAAAAAAAAAGATTTGTTTTTCTCAATAGTAAAAATTTACTGTAGGAATGAATCTTGGATGCTAGAAACTAAATTGTTGAATTTGATAGAAAATAAAAGACAAGTACCACCATCAGCGTGAGCATCAATCTTTATGAAGAATTTGACTCATCTTATGATTTTGCATAGTCCTGTACAAATGAAGTACAAATAAGTTAGACCCCCATTGTTGTTTGGTTTTTATAGGTCTATAATGACGGATTTATACTACCTCAGTCAAACAGATGGAGCAGGTGATTGGCGGGAAAAAGAGGCCAAAGATCTGACGGAGCTGGTGCAGCGGAGAATCACGTATCTTCAGGTAAGAAGGTTGGGGTAATAAATAAATTCCAGTGGACGATAGGAGGAGAGACATTAGAACTAAGAGCTGCTGCTGGTTTTTAGTTTTCCTAGCCCTTGCTTTTTGAAAGTATTTGTCCATTCATTTTACGAATTTATTCAAAAAGACACCATGTCATGCCTTGAATGGAATATAAAGATGGCTAAAACAAGATCCCTGCCCGAACAGGAGCTACTTCTGACACACGCACACACAAAAACGATAGTGCAAGATAGAAGTGCTGCAGGTATGAGATACGATGAAATGCTCATTGGAGGAAGATGTTGCAGATAGCTTTCTGGAGAAGATATCATTTGACCGAGCTGCAAAGGATAATCATATAGGATTTAGACGTCCAGAAATGGAGAAGAGCGTACTAGCTACAGCATGCTATTTGCTGTGCTCATTCGCTCACTCGTGTCCGACTTCAGATGATGTGAGTAGAGCTCCTACCTGGGAAAGAGCAGTACAGGAGCCCAATGAGAAACAGGATATTTCAGTTTGTCTGGAGTTTTGGTTGTGTGAAAAGGAGAGTTGGTAAAGGTAGGTTCAGGAGCCAGATTGCCGAGGTCCTTGTGTACAGGTTAAGCTTTATGGTACATAAGCGGCAAATGGTTGCCGAAAGATTTTATTTATTGCCTAACATCATTATAACAACAAACAGGAAATATAAATCAAGGGTAAACTCCAAGTCCCAGGCCCTTTTAAATGTTCTCTCTTCACTTTGTGTGTGTGTTTTCTTCTAGTTCTTACTTACATGCTTACCCAGTCTTAAAACGTTTGTAAAGACAGAATTGATTTAATTTTGAATTTTTTTTTTTCTTAATATACCATAAACCTTTCTTGTTTTACAGTCACAACCTACTTTTGAAAAATTTGTGTACATAAGAGTATCATGATAAGAGTGGTGCTTTAGTTATACTAATCTGAAAGGTAGAATTTTGCTTGAACTGGATTCATTGGCAGAGACTGGAAGGAGACTGTTTAGGACAGGAGTCCCCAACCTCCAGGGGCTTCCCTGGTGGCTCAGCTGTAAAGAATTCGCCTGCCAATGCAGGAGACACAGGTTCAATCCCTGGGTCAGATGAAAACCAACTCCAGTATTCTTGCCTGGGAAATCCCACAGACAGGGAGGAGCGTAGCGGGCTGCAGTCCATGGGTCACAAAGAGTTACACAACTTAGCGACTAAAACAACAGCAACTCCAACCAGTGCCTCCTGCCATAGGTTAGAAATAAAGTGCACAATAAATGTAATGTGCTTGAATCATTCTGAAACCATCTCTCCTCCCCCCGGATCCGTGGAAGAATTTTCCTCCGCTGAACCAGTCCCTGGTGCCAGAAAGGTTGGGAACCACTGGTTAGGATATAAGGACAGTATTGCAGGTGAGAAATATTGAGGTGTGTGGCAGTTTGCATTGGAAGGGAAGAAAGGAATTTGAGAAGATCGAATAGATAAGCCTTTCCAAGAGGCTGAAGGACCTGGAATGACTAGGGTAGTGGGGTATTAACTGAAAAGGAACTTAATAAAGTTGAATGCAATCATCAGGAGGAAACAATGAATTAGTAAACAGAATTCTGTAATGCTCCAAACACTTGCAGTTGGGATGATCCTCCCCATCCACTTCTGGTGATGGTATGCTTTCTGTGTATACTCACTCTGTTTCCCTTTGAAAAGTAAGGTGTCTTATAACAGCGAAATAATAGCCAGTGACTTTATTTTGTATATTTTAAGATGCACATTTTCATACACTTAAATAGGAAAAAAGTAGAAAATCAAGTGCTTCAAGACATCATTAAAAACAAAACTGATCTTGGCATGCTGTCTTGTCTCGTGCCCCATGGCCATTCATCAGAGGTGTCTGTAGAATGAGCAACACTTGCCTCCTGTAGGGAAGAGGTAATTATCTCCTATCAACTAGAACCTCATTCAGTGAACTATAAACAGCTGGTGGTGCAGAACTATCATCCTCATTTAAAATGGAAATAACTATGGTTTCTGAGTTTCTTCCATTTCCACATATTCATTAAGTTTTCACCCCACGAAAGTTATTTAAACTATGATTTGGCCATACTTTAGCTCCCCTCACTGTAAGGAGTACCTACCACTTGCTCTAGTTTCTTTTTTCCTCTTGGTTTTTAAGAGGCCAAGTGCTCTCACCGGTAGCATGCAGTTCATCTTCAGTGTGCTGTTTTCAGTGGTTCTGTTTAGAGAATTTCACTTGTAAATCACTTATAGCAAAACATCATTTCACATGGACCTAACTTTGAATAGGTATTCAAATATTACCTATTTTAAAAATTCTTGCTTTTTTGCTTTTCTTTTATTTTTTTTCTATTGGAAAAGAAAATGTGATTTTTTTTTTTTTAATATTCAAGGAGATGGGGAAAATCTCAATAGGAAAAAATGTATTTTAGAAAAAATATTTTTCTTTAATTATTTAATGAATTTATGATCATTTTTTTCCATTTTTAAAGAACTATATTTTTAACATATTATTTTTTAGAGGTTAAAGTTGCCAGTCACTCAGTCTTCAACTTCTTTGGATATAGGTGAATAAGCATCCTCTCTCCCATTCCAACAAAATTAAAGATATGTATTTGTAAGGAGGACTTGCCCAGTGGCTCAGCAGCAAAGAATCCACCTGCAATGCAGGAGATGCCAGTTTCATCCCTGGGTTGGGGAGATCCCCTGAAGAAGGAAATGGCAACCCGCTCCAGTATTCTTGCCTAGGAAATCCCGTGGACAGAAGAGTCCAGCAGGCTACAGTCCATGGGGTCATAAAAGAGCTGGACATGACTGAGAGACTAAACAAGAACAGTAGATCATAAGGAATCTTTCTCTGACTTGGATTTTTATTCCTTTTAAAAAAGAATGATTTGGGGACTTCCCTGGTGGTCCAGTGGCTAAGACTCTATGCTCCCAATGCAGGGCGCCGGGCGCCGGGGGGCGGGCCGGGTTCAATCCTGGGTCAGGGAACTAGATCACACAGGCTGCAACTAAGACCGGTGCAGCCAAATAAATAAAAAAATAAATAAATCATGATTTATCCCTGGTTTAACTTAATGGATTAGAGAATTAATCAGAATAGTTAAGCTATTTATACAGATGTTTTAGAGTGATTGCATTTTTTCCCATTACATCTTTTCTTGGTATTCAAATCTATTGATGTTTCCATACTATTACTTTTAAGCCTTTTATTACTGTTAAAAGGATATTTAAGCAACTTAGATTCTGAAAGACTTCAACAGGGCTTACAAAATGAGAAGTATACTAGGAAATAAAGCTAAAAAGGGATAAAGGACAACGTCTTTGACTTTTGATTCAGTTCAATTCAGTCACTCAGTTGTGTTCAACTCTGCGACCCCATGAACCACAGCATGCCAGGCCTCCCTGTCCATCACCAACTCCTGGAGTGTATTACCCAAACTCATATCCATTGAGTTGGTGATGCCATCCAACCATCTCATCCTCTGTCGTCCCCTTCTCCTGCACTCCATCTTTCCCAGCATCAGCGTGTGTTTGGTACCTATATTCAAAATAAAAACAAGCATTTCATATAACTTATAGATGGAGATTTTAGAAGGCTTTCCTTCTTTAGCCCATCAGCCAGCTATTATATAAAGATGCTAATATTTTTTATCTAAGTAGAAAATAATAAGGAAAAGGTACAATAGAAACAAATATTTTCAACATTTTAAATCTCTGGGAGATTTTAGTCACTGAAATACTTGCTGTAGTCATAAGTAATTCAGATAATTTTATAATTTACTTTTAATGGTTTGTTTGAATAGGTGAAAAAACATTTTCAGTTTTACTAGATTTTTACTTATTAAACTTGTGACTTCTCATTAACACAACAAGAATTTTTTAAAAATCCTGATAGATTTAGGTATAATGTAAGACCTAGTACAAATAGAAAAAACCTAGATTAAACCCCTGTCTTAATCCATAATAGGTTTCTTTTTAAAATCTAAGCCTTTCTTTCTGCAGTTCTCCAGTCCTCTGAATTGAGCAAATATCCATTATGTCTCATGAAGATCCTGCTTGACTCACAGTCGTATAGCACAGTGAAGTTTGGTTTCAATATTAGATTTCCATTCAGTTATTATCACATATGTCATGTCTCTCATGTTTGCTGTGCGCAGTCGTGTCTGACTGTGTGACCCCATGAAATGTGTGTAGTCCATCAGGCTCCTCTATTCGTGGAATTTTCCAGGCAAGAATACTGGAGTGGGTTGCCATTTCCTCCCCAGGGGATCTTCCCAACCCAGGGATCGAACCCACATTTCTTGTGTCCCCTGCACTGGCAAGCGAGTTCTTTACCATTGTGCTGTCTGGGAAGCCCTTATTGTCATATACCTGGATTTTACTTGGGAGAAGTAATTGCACCATACACTGGAAGATAAGAAGGTACTAGAGCAAGTGGACTTCAGTGGGACAGAGTTCTATAGTTGTCTTAATTAAAATTATCTTATCCTTAGAGTTCAAGGCCCTAAGGCATGGCATTAAAGGACTAAACTTACTAAAAACTATAATAATCTTTTTGAAGACAACCCCAGGTATGCTGTGTTAGTCTCAAGTAGAATGGACCAAGTAATTCTCTTAAGGTCTTAATCTTTTGTATGTTTATCTAAGAAGTTCTTCACCCATACAGTGAACAGGTAGTATTGGGCTGTTTAAAATACTATGTTGTTCTGGTCTTTAATCTTGTGCTACATGAATCATAACACATTGAAAAGTTTGTTGAATATATTTCTCTAGTTTCTGATGTTAACTTCAGGCTCACTTTAAAAAACACACTGCTAATATATTTGTTATGTGTCTGCATTCTCCTGTAATGCATGTCATTTTCCTAGACTTTTGAATGACATGGAAGAAATTCTTTGATTGTGGTTATTAGAATATACTTTGCAGTTTCTAATCTGCTCATATTAAGCACGTTGGAAGAGATCACAATGCCTTGTTTTTCCTTAACTTGCTTGAAACAAGTTGTAAGTTGGTGACTCTGGTGAAGAGAGCAGCTAGTTAGGGCACATAACTTATAACAGAAGGCATTTTCCAGTTTAACTGGAAATTATCCATGTTTTGGTACTTAAAGGTTCTTCTTTTGTTTTTTCTACCCAGCTCTAGAGTTGACATTTTAAGCAGAATTGAACCCATTTCAGGTAGAATCTAAGTGTATAGAAAGTAGCACTAGTTGGAAGTGGGTTTTTGTTTTTGTTTTTTTCTTTTCGTGGCTTCCTTTGGGGGCTTTGCTTTGTTTATTTGTGTTTTGAATAGGACTTTTCTTGGAAATTGGTAGGTTGATAATTTTCCGTTTTTTGAGAGAAAACTAAAAGCTATGGAAATAGAGAAGATTTTACTTTTAAAAAGAGAATAGAGCTTTGTTTTTCCATTCAAAAGTAGACTAGTTGGAGATAATACAGATTTCTCTTTTCCTATATGGATTCTAGTGACTGCGGACGGTCTTTGGAATGGAAAGTGGCCAGGTTACACTAAGAATGTATTATTGAGGCTGTTAACATATTTTTCAAATATTTTTCAGATTATGGGGAAACCCTCCACTGTAACACAGGATGTGTCTAACCCCCTTTCTCTTCAACAGGACAATCTTTAAAAATAGATTTAAGGCCAGACTATAACTATAAACTTGATTCATCTGCTAGTATGCTCACCATGAGATCAAATCTTTCATCTGGTGCCCTCAGAGTTGTGTGTTCTAATGAGTAATTCAGTGTATTTCTGCCCAAATGGGGACCAAAATAAAGCCAGAAGTGGTAATAATTATAACTCACTAGAAAATGTCATTAACTTAGCTACATTAGGACATTCATTAAATGCTTAAAACAATTGGCGTAAAGAGAAACTTTCAGGACTTTTCCCTGTTTGAAAGATATTAGTTTGAGGTGAGATCCGTTAGGGAGAAGGAAAGAGTATTTCAGAATTAAGGCCTAAGAATATACTGACAAAGAATATCTTTCCCAAGATAAAAAGTATAAACAAGTTCAATGAGGAAAGAAAAAGAAATGGTAAGTGAATATGGTGGCAAGGGTAGCTTTCATGAAATGAAAGAGGGAATTACTCCACTGGAAGTCAGCTGAGGACAAAGGTGGTGATAGGAAGTAAAAAAAGATTTATTAAAGGAAGTTTTCTAAGCATTATTAAAAGCTACATTATTTGGAATCTTACAGATTTTATGGAGCCCTTGCATGTGGGTATGTAGGTCTCATAGAATTATTTATTTTTTCATTTATTCAGGAAGTATTTGGATGTACTGGATATCCTAGGCATTAGGTGCATTGTTACGGATTTAGGGTGAACCAAATGGACATGGTATGGTGTCTGCCCTCAGAAAGCTTGAAGTGTGGTAACATTCTGAGAGTATCTCTGAACTAATTATCTTCACACACACACGATTTATTTTACCCCTCCATTGTGTAGTTTTGACATTTATTTCTCTGACTCATCATTTGGATATTTTATTGCTTCCCCTATTGCTGTTACACACATTTTTCCTATCTATGTGGTTGCTCAGTCATGTCCAACTTTTGCAACCCCATGGACTGGCCCCTGCCAGGCTCGTCTGTCCCTAGGATTCTCCAGGGAAGAATACTGAAGTGAGTTGCCATGCCCTCCTCCAGGGGATCTTCCCAACCCAGGCATCAAACCAGGTCTCCTTCACTGCAGGCAGATTCTTTACCGACTGAGCCACCAGCCACCTTTATCACTCCTTCAGAAAAAAAAACCTTTTGTTGTGGAAAACTTCAAGTTATGTAAGTCAGAAACCATTGAACCCCTAGTACCCATAACCCAGCTTTAACAGTTACCAATTCCTGGTCAACTTTGTTTCATCTGTGCTTCTACCACACCCCTTGCATATCCAGGATCATTCTGAAGCAAATCGCAGACGTTTTATCATTTCATTTGTAAATATTTCAGAACGAATTTCTGAAGGTTAAAGATAATTTTTTAAGAAAATAGCCACATGCTAATCATATCTAAGATTACTAACAGTAGTTCTTTAATATCATCAAAATAATCATGTAGTGATCATATACCCCTGATTGTCAAACACATTTTAGTGTGCTATTTAAAAACTGATTATCTGCAGAGGGATTCCAAAAAGATGGTAGACTAGGAAGCACCAGGAATTTGTCTCCCTACCTATACTGTTGCACTGGCAGAAACCACCTGATATAACTTTGAAGTCTGTTGAAGGCTTACAGCTCCGGGGGAAAGTTTGTACCATAAATTGCAGTTAATTTTGGTTTTCAGCTCTTAGCACAGTAGAAGCTATCCATTCCCAGCCCCAGATCTGTGGTAGACAACAGTGCACTTCTTCCTGAAATGCATAAATGGTTCAACATGTGAAATTTGATCATTGTAGTATGCCACATCAACAAATAAAGGAAAAAAACACATGATCATCTCAACTGATGCAGAAAAAGCATTTGACAAAATCCAGTACCCTTCATGATAAAAACACTCAACGAAATAGGAATAGAAGGAAACTGCTTCTACATAATAAAAGCCTAATTTTTTAATGTTGATCTTATATCCTGCAGCTTTACTAAACTTATATATTCTAACAGCTTTTTTTTGTAGATCACGTTAGATTTCCTATATAAGTTATCATGTCATATGCTAATTAACATCTTTATCTCTTCATTCCCAATCTGGATGCTATTTTGTTGTAGTTGCTTAATAGTTATTCACCTTAATTAGTATATTCTGTTACTAGCAAACCCAGAGAAGGCAATGGCACCCCACTCCAGTACTCTTGCCTGGAAAATCCCATGGACGGAGGAGCCTGCTAGGCTGCAGTCCATGGGGTCGCTAAGAGTCAGACACAACTGAGTGACTTCACTTTCACTTTTCACTTTCATGCATTGGAGAAGGAAATGGCAACCCACTCCAGTGTTCTTGCCTGGAGAATCCCAGGGACGGGGGAGCCTGATGGGCTGCCGTCTGTGGGGTTGCACAGAGTCAGACACGACTGAAGTGACTTAGTAGCAGCAGCAGCAGCAAACCACTTAGGGTTAGTAAACTGCAAATTTAATTCCTTCTTTTAAAATCCTTGACAACATCTGATTTGGGATTTTAAGTTTCTTCACAAGAGTTTAAAACCATCTTGACATGCCTGATGGCTATAGAGGAACTTATTAAATTCCTAGCAGTGCACTTAGCACAATTCTATCTGCATTTTGTCATTTTAAAGTTTAAATATTTCTTATATATTTATATCATCTTGATTATCAATAATACAGGTTTTTAAAACATCATTCCTTATTAAAGATATATGAGAATGCATATGAGGTCCTTAACATTTACTATCTAGAAATAAAATTAGCAGCTGATGGAAATCTAGATGCTGCTCCCTAAAATCATTTTATCTTTTGAGAGTAGCACCACCTAATAAAGTATCTTTTTACTTTCTTGAATGTAAGTTGAACTTAGATTTGACTCTTATTTAATTTAGGTATATCAGCCCCAGTGTTACTCTGTTTCCTCAGTAATTTTCTCTTTCTAGAAACATACTCTTTTTTTCCTAAGAAAGGAAAAATTTTTATTATAGTTTGATCCTGCCCTAGATCACAATATACATAGCATAATTATAGAAACAATTTTCCAAATTTTAAAAGAAATCTGGGTTTCATATAGTCATAGTGCAATAATTGGGGATTTTGGCCCTGACTATGAGGTCCCAGGCTGTAGATTCCTCTTCTAGAATCCTGGTCTCAATCCCAGTGAGGCAATAACTGGGAAGTAGCAAACTCTCCTGAGGGGGAAATGAAGGCTCTTGACCAGACATGGATCCAGATTTAGAGAACGGGCTTGAAGCCTCTAGTTTTTAGTACTCTCTTTTATGTAAAGAAATACAAATATAAAATTAGATATTAGAATAAATTCACTTGATTCTCATTATTTGCTCCAGTTGTATTCTATAGAGTCACACAGAATTATTGAATAGTGAAACATTGATTCTAAATACCTTTAAGTCTCTGATCAGTTAATCAGTATATAAACTTGATCTATGTGTTTTCCTGTTTGAAAACACCAAATATGTATTGTTGACTCATTAGCATTAAACTGATAGCTTTATGGGCTTCTCTGGTAGCTCAGATGGTAAAGCAATGAGGGAGACCCGCAATGAGGGAGACCTGGGTTTGATACCTGGGTTGGGAAGATCCCCTGAAGAAGGAAATGGCAACCCACTCCAGTGTTCTTGCCTGGAAAATCCCATAGACAGAGGACCCTGGTAGGCTACAGTCCATGGGGTCGCAAAGAGTCAGACATGACTGAGGGACTTCGCTTTTACTTTCATAGCTTATAGCACAATAACTCATACTTGAGTAGAACTTGCCTAACACATATTTTTCTCTGGAAGGCATCTCGTAGCTTTCTAGTACTTAGGAACCCTGGACAGCTTACGAACACTTCAGCACCACGCTTATGTGCCATTTTAAACAGTGAAATTACCAACAAAAAGCACCAAAATGAAAAGAAAAAAAAAGGCTCTAAATAGACTGTCAAAAGGACCCCTGTTCATAGAATGAGAACTGAAACAAGAAGGTAAATGGCACCTTATTTGACCTCAGCAGAGAGTTTGTGTTTAGGAGGCTCCCATTTTTCACTGTATTACACTTGTCCACAAGTGACCTGAAAGCACATCAAGTGTTGATTTTGAGGTTACAAATAAATTTTAGCTAGTAGGCAAATTTGCAAATATGGAATCTGTGAGAGTAAGGATCAACTATGTATAATGAAAACAAATCCCAACAAATTACAAATTTTATGAAGTTGACAAATACCACAAACACAAAATTCCAGAAAAATTAAAAATTTTCTGACTCTTTATAATACTGTTTCCTCACATTTCTCAGGTGCATACTCTTCGATTACAGTTTGTCATATTTTCTATAAAGTGAATTGACAATGATTTTGTAATATTTTTTATAAAGAGAATGGAAAGATTAAATCAGATTTTTGATCAACAAAATTTTGTTTTTAATTATTCATATTTGTGATACATAACCTTTGCAACTTCAAATACAGATACCTCGTGTTTGTAGTACTGCTATAAGCTAGTGCCCTACATAAAAGGGAATTTGTATAAGTTTTATTTCATGTGATTCTCATCCAATAAAAAAGAATGGAACATATAGTTGTTTTATGCTATAATTTTAATAGTATATGTTACATTTTTGAGGTTATTAATAATAGAAGAGAACTTTTGTGTTAATTAGGCATCACTGAGAACCGACTCCACTTCTCCATGGGGCACATTCATATCACAATGCAACCTCCTGCCCTGTACCTATATTTATGTCACAAAAATAACTGTGCAAAAGCAACCATGAGCACATAAATACATACCTCTAAATGATTACTAAATTAATAAATCTAAATTAAATTAATTCCTTGCTTAATTTTCCCATAACAGGACCTCAGGAATGTTGAAGACCACTTTATTTCCTCCCAACACTGATACCAACACTGGGGAAGTGAGGTGAATGGGAGGGGGCTTCACGTGGGAAGAGACAGCTGTCTTTCTCCCTGTGGACAGATTTTGCAAATTTTGACTGGTTGAACATACTGCACAAGTCCCCCTGCTCGCAGGGCCTTTGAAAGGATCTGTGTAAATGAGGCTCCCTGAAGCATACATTTCAGTAAATCCACTGCACCCACAAGGTAGTCCTTCTCATTGAACTAGGAGGGAACCTGGTCACTTAGGGGTTTTCAGTCCTGCTCCAGACGTGAGATTACTCAAGAACACTTAATGGTAAGCAGCCTGAAATAGAGAAAGGCTTTGCAAAATTAGATGAAAAGTGATAAATACCGACCTTTATGATTCAATGGGTTCTGTCTCAAGCACATAAATACAGTAAAAACTAGGTTGCTTGCAATTAAAATTTTGCTTTAATTTGATATTAGAACAGCAACTTTCCATTAAAGAGCTATAACTTCTGACTAGAACATTCACTTTCATCTCCAGGACTCCCTAGAGTATGCGGCACTTTCTCTTATTGACAACCCCAGAATTATCAGTCTCTCTGTTCACTGACTGCTCACAATGTTTGTGAAGGGCATCTGTGCTCTTGGTGTGAGTCCTGGTTATTGTAAACCAAAACTGAGCAACTTTTCCCTGACTTTTCTGTGTATGTCCAGTAGGCCTCACTGCCCCTTCTCGTAATTGCTTAGCTCAGGATAGCGTGTTGACTAAGAATCTAAGACCAAATAAGTCATAAATATGGCTCAGTGATGTCATTAGAACATAAAACTACATGTCTGTGTAATCAATTAAAATACGTATATCAGTTCAGTTCAGTCGCGCAGTCATGTCCGACTCTTTGCAACCCCATGAATTGCATGCAGCACACCAGGCCTTCCTGTCCATCAGCAACTCCCGGAGTTCACCCAAACTCATGTCCATCGAGTTGGCGATGCCATCCAGCCATCTCATCCTCTGTCGTCCCCTTCTCCTCCTGCCCCCAATCCCTCCCAGCATCAGGGTCTTTTCCAATGAGTCAGATCTTTGCATGAGGTGGCCAAAGTATTGGAGTTTCAGCCTCAGCCTCAGTCCTTCCAGTGAACACCCAGGACTGGTCTCCTTTAGGATAGACTGGTTGGATCTCTTTGCAGTCCAAGGGACTCTCAAGAGTCTTCTCCAATACCACAGTTCAAAAGCATCAATTCCTCAGCGCTCAGCTTTCTTCACAGTCCAACTCTCATACCCATACATGACCACTGGAAAAAACCATAGCCTTTACTAGAGGGACCTTTGTCAGCAAAGTAATGTCTCTGCTTTTAAAGATGCTATCTGCTATTGCTAAATCACTTCAGTCGTGTCCGACTCTGTGCGACCCCGTAGACAGCAGCCCACCAGGCTTCCCCGTCTCTGGGATTCTCCAGGCAAGAACACTGGAGTGGGTTGCCATTTCCTTCTCCAATGCATGAAAGTGAAAAATGAAAGGGAAGTCGCTCAGTCGTATCCGACTCTTAGCGACCCCATGGACTGCAGCCTACCAGGCTCCTTCGTTCATAGGATTTTCCAGGCAAGAGTACTGGAGTGGGGTGCCATTGCCTTCTCCGAAGATGCTATCTAAGTGAAGTGAAGTCACTCAGTCGTGTCCGACTCTTTGCGACCCCATGGACTGTAGCCTACCAGGCTTCTCTGTCCATGGAATTTTCCAGGCAATAGTACTGGAGTGGATTGCCATTTCCTTCTCCAGCGGATCTTCCCAACCCAGGGATCGAACCCAGGTCTCCCGCATTGGAGGCAGACGCTTTACCATCTGAGCCACCAGGGAAGTCCTAATGCTGTCTAGGTTGGTCATAATTTTCCTTCAAAGGAGTAAGCGTCTTTTAATTTCATGGCTGCAGTCACCATCTGCAGTGATTTTGGAGCCCCCCAAAAATAAAGTCTGACACTGTTTCCACTGTTTCTCCATCTATTTGCCATGAAGTGATGGGACCAGATGCCATGATCTTCGTTTTCTGAATGTTGAGCTTTAAGCCAACTTTTTCACTCTCCTCTTTCACTTGCATCAAGAGGCTTTTTAGTTCCTCTTCACTTTCTGCCATAAGGGTGGTGTCATCTGCATATCTGAGGTTATTGATATTTCTCCCGGCAATCTTGATTCCAGCTTGTGCTTCTTCCAGTCCAGCGTTTCTCATGATGTACTCTGCATAGAAGTTAAATAAGCAGGGTGACAATATACAGCCTTGATGTACTCCTTTCCTTATTTGGAACCAGCCTGTTGTTCCATGTCCAGTTCTAACTGTTGCTTCCTGACCTGCATATAGGTTTCTCAGGAGGCAGGTCAGGTGGTCTGGTATACCCATCTCTTTCAGAATTTTCCACAGTTCATTGTCATCCACACTGTCAAAGGCTTTAGCATAGTCAGTGAAGCTGAAGTAGATGTTTTTCTGGAATTCTCTTGCTTTTTCTATGATCCAACGGATATTGGCAATTTGATCTCTGGTTCCTCTGCCTTTTCTTTTTTTTTTTGGGGGGGGGGGGGTTTAGATTCTGTTAGTTGTCTATTGCCCATAACTTTTTTTTTTAATTTTTATTTTTACTTTATTTTACTATACAATACTGTATTGGTTTTGCCATACATTGACATGAATCCACCACAGGTGTACATGCGATCCCAAACATGAACCCCCCTCCCACCTTCCTCCCCACCACATCCCTCTGGGTCATCCCCATGCACCAGCCCCAAGCATGCTGTATCCTGCATCGGACATAGACTGGTGATTCGATTCTTACATGATAGTATACATGTTTCAATGCCATTCTCCCAAATCATCCCACCCTCTCCCTCTCCCTCTCCCTCTAAGTCCAAAAGTCCGTTATACACATCTGTGTCTTTTTCCTGTCTTGCATACAGGGTCGTCATTGCCATCTTTCTAAATTCCATATATATATGTGTTAGAATACTGTATTGATGTTTTTCTTTCTGGCTTACTTCACTCTGTATAATTGGCTCCAGTTTCATCCATCTCAACAGAACTGATTCAAATGTATTCTTTTTAACCGCTGAGTAATACTCCATTGTATATATGTACCACAGCTTTCTTATCCATTCATCTGCTGATGGACATCTAGGTTGTTTCCATGTCCTGGCTATTATAAACAGTGTTGCGATGAACATTGGGGTACATGTGTCTCTTTCAATTCTGGTTTCCTCAGTGTGTATGCCCAGCAGTGGGATTGCTGGGTCATATGCCTCTGCCTTTTCTAAACCAGCTTGTCCATCTGGAATTTCTTGGTTCACATACTGTTGAAACCTAGCTTGAAGGAGTTTGAGCATTACCTTGCTAGCAAAATTCAGACTTAAATTGAAGAAAGTAGGGGAAACTGTTAGGCCATTCAAATAGGACCTAAATAAAATCTCTTGTGATTATACAGTGGAAGTGACAAACACACCCTGAGCTGCCCATTATATCATGCATCTTTCTTTCCATCTGATAAAAGATGAATATCTTTTCTATTCCATCCAGTTTTCCATTGTGTTCTATACATAATAGAATAAGTCCTTCAATATTCCAAGTACATTTATGAATTGTTACCAAACTAAAACATGGATCTGCTCACCTGACACTGGACTGTGGTAAAGGAAAATACAGCATTCACTACAGGACACTAAGCAAGGAGAGGAGAAGGCAATGGCACCCCACTCCAGTACTCTTGCTGGCAAATCCCCTGGACGGAGGAGCCTGGGGGACTGCAGTCCATGGGGTCGCTAGGAGTCGGACACGACTGAGCGACTTCACTTTCACTTTTTACTTTCATGCATTGGAGAAGGAAATGGCAACCCACTCCAGTGTTCTTGCCTGGAGAATCCCAGGGACAGGGGAGCCTGGTGGGCTGCTGTCTATGTGTCGCACAGAGTCGGACACAACTGAAGCAACTTAGCAGCAGCAGCAGCAAGCAAGGAGAACAGACACCTCATGCTCAAAGACCCAAACCCACCAATGGTTTTCTGGGGAGCATTTTTTTTTCTTTTTTTCCTTTTTTTTTTACTTTACAATACTGTATTGGTTTTGTGAATCTGCCATGGGTGTACATAAGTTCCCACTCCTGAACCCCCCTCCCACCTCCCTCCCCATACCATCCCTCTGGGTTATCCTCTGGGGAGCATTTTTAAAGGCAACATTTGGGTGATGGTTGCAGTTTGTGGACTTGCTTCTATTGGTTGGAGGTGAGATGACAGGCTGATGTTTCAGGACTCTTAATCATCAATGATTCTAGCTAATCTGGGGGCTGTGTGCTTGTGGTCACCATCCTCCACCAGGATGAGGGTCTTAGTTTTTGCTGAACAACTGAAAGATATGCGTCAGATTGTTGTGTATATCCCCTGAGGAGGAACTAGGGCTCTGTTTAATAATCATTACTTTACTTGTTGCTTTTGCTTTATTTCTGCATTCCCTCACTTCCCTACTTAGTAAATGTTGTAAATCTGTTCCTTGGGACTCAGAAGGCCTAGGAGTTGTTGTTTAGTTGCTAAGTCATCTCCAACTCTTTGGCAACCCCATGGTCTGCAGCCCGCCAGACTCTTCTGTTCATGGAATTCTCCCAGGCAAGAATACTGGAGTGGCCATTTCCTTCTCCAGGGGATCTTCCCACCTGGGGGTCAAACCTGCATCTCCTGCATTGGCAGGCAGATTCTTTACCACTAGCCCCAAAGCCTAGGAGACTAAGCCTTTTGCTACAAACAAATGGGGGACAGAGTGGGGCTTTGGTACCCAGGGGGACTCTGCAGGGTCCTACTCAGTCCCCCTTTTATTTGATAATTCCTTAGTCCCATTGGAAATATGAGTGGGACAAGAAAAGAATAGAGTTTTGGATAGAGAAGTTAATCATACCTTAGCAGGGAAACTTGGTGGTAGGGGCACTCAGTTTGACTAGGTAAAACTAGTCATCAGAAAGATGAGTCTGAATTTTAGCTACTCAGACATTAGGAAAATAATGATGCTGATTTAAGCAGAAAGTAATATGGGCATTAGAAAATCTCTTTAGGTTTATTGAAAGACTAAATCCATGTGACTCACTAGTGGTAGAAAGTCTCCAAAGTTTTATCAAAGTAGAATACAAAACAGAGCAAGATATAATTTCTTAAATCTTTATGGAACATGTATTCCTTTCCATCTTCTCCGATGTTGCTTTTCCTTTAGCC
Organism: Budorcas taxicolor; assembly: GCF_023091745.1. NCBI lineage: Eukaryota > Metazoa > Chordata > Mammalia > Artiodactyla > Bovidae > Budorcas > Budorcas taxicolor. The sequence continues at coordinate 75,940,479 of NC_068919.1, forward strand.
ACACTATTTTTACAGATTTTGCAGGCCTAGACTAGAGGTCAGCAAAGTACTGCCCTCTAGCCAAATTCAGCTCAACTGTTTTTGTAAATAAAGTTTTATTGGAACATGCATACATGCTAAGTCACTTCAGTTGTGTCCGACTCTTTGTGACCCCATGGACTGTAGCCCACTAGGCTTCTATATCCATGGGATTTTCCAGCAAGAATGCTGGAGTGAGGTACTATCCTTCTTCAGGGGATCGTTTGCACTCGGGGATAGAACCCACAACTCCTGCATTGGCAGGCAGATTCTCTACCACTGAACCACCAAGGAAGTCCCAATTTTTATTATATCTACCTTATTCTAGGTGAACATTATGAGAAATATTTCCTCACTGCTCTCATCAGGTGTCTTACTTGTAGAGACTGCACACACAGTGATGTCCTCCATGCCTGCCCTGCAGTGAAAAGGGCACCCCTACCTCTCTCAACTGGTGTTACAGTTGCAGAGACTTTGGACAAAGCCTTGTTCACCACCACACTGCAATAATGGGGCAGTTGCCGTTTCCCTCCCATCTGGAGTAGAGGAAAGATTATGAAGAGAAGGGAGTTAGATAAAGAGATTTCCTACAATCTGTGTTTAAAACCCTGGGCAGACCTCTGAAAGTAATCAGAATCAATATAGAAAAAGGTTTGAGAACTGAGCTCTGGTGTGGTATCCATCAGGCTTCAAACTGGCCTCTGGGTAGTCCATAAGTGGAGCAGAACAAAACACTGAAAAGGCATTAACAATTAAATTGACGTTTGAGCCACAGCTCATAAAGGTGAGCTTGGAGTCCAAAACAGTTTGCCTACTAAACTAGGTAATTTAAATAGAAAGCAGAGTCTCAGAACATAATACTCATCATCATACCAAGAACCAGGAAAACCATAATTCACATGACAGAAGATAATCAGCAGACATCACACTGAGATGACACAGATGTTAGAACTACCTGACAAGGATTTTAAAGATACTATAGTAATGAAAATGCTCCAAAAAGCTATTACAGGCTCGAAACAAGTGAAAACATTTAAAGTCTCAGTAAAGAAATAGATTATATATTTAAAAAATCAAGTGGAAATTTTAGAACTGAAAAATTTAATAACCTAAGTAAAAAACTGGCTCATAATAGAATAGCTATAACAGGGAAGAATGACTGTGCTTTAAGTTAGATCAATAAAAATTATCCACTATGACGACAGAGAGAATAAAGATTTTTTAGAAAGTAAACAGGGCCTCAGGGACCTGTGGGCAATAACAGCGACAACAAAAATTGTACGTTTGTATCTTATGATTGAAGCAGTGATTTGAAAACTTCCTAAATTTGGTAAACTCCTAAAGGGAAAAACCCAAAGTAATGTATTCCCAGACACATCATAAGTAATTTGCTGAAAACTAAGACAAAGAGAAAATTCTTCAGAGCAACTAGAGAAAAGCATTTTATTAGCTAATATGCTTCTGAATCAGAAAACATGGAAGCCAGAAGAAGTGGTAAGATATTTTTAAAGTGTCAAAATGAAAGAACTAACAACCCAGAATTCTTCATGCAGTGAAAATATAAGATGATATAAAGACATTTTCAGATGAAGGAAAACTAAGAGAGCTTTTTGCCAGCAGACTTGCTCTAGAAAAGGAAATTCTTCAGACAGAAAATGATAACAGAAAGAAACTTGGACTGTCAGGAATAAAAAAAAAAGTACAAATGAGAGAGTAGATGTAGGGTAAATGACTGGTTTTCTCCCCTTATATTTTTAAAATGTTTGATGGTGAAAATCAAAATTTATAACATTGCATGTTATAGTTTTCAGTGTATATAAAGGTAACATTTTTTCATTCTCAGTTTTTCCTGAGATGTAAAGGTAATTTTTAAGACAACTATATCATAAAAGAGGAGCGATAAAGGGAACTAAAAGTTAGTAGGATTTCTGCATTCCACTTGAAATAGTAAACTGTTGGTATGAGTAGACTATAATAAACTCTGTGTACATAAACTGTAATACCCAGTGCTGCTATTTAAAATACTCTATGACAAGATGTACTTTAGGAGGGAAAAAAAACACTATAGACAAGTCAATATTGAATGCTAAAAGAGGTTCAGAGCATGCACAGGAAAGCAGAAATGGGTGTTGGATTTTGTCAAGTGCTTCTTCGTATTAATTAGTGTTAATTAAACTGTTAATGGTTACACTAAATCAGTTTGGAATACTTAACCAGCTTTGCTTTCCTAGAATAACCCTACTTGGTCATAATATATATGTGTGTGTGTGTGTGTGTGTGTGTATAAATGATAAAAAAATATTTTGACATATGAATATTTAACATAAATAGAATCATACAATATGTGACCTGTCTGCTTCTTTCACTTGGCATAATATTTTCAAGTTTCATACATGCTGTAGTTTGTTTTAGTACTTCATTCCTTGTATGGATATCCAGTATTTGTCCATTCATTTGTTGATGGACCTTTGGGCTGTTTCTGCCTTTTGTTATTTGAGTACTGCGAAGACATGCTTCTACATGTATTTGTTTGAGTATCAGTTTTCAGTTCTTTTGAGTATATACTTATAAGTGGGGAATTGATTTTTGAGAGGGTGCAGAAGCAATTCAAGGTTGGAAGCATAGTCTTTTCAATGTATGATGCTGAAATAATTGGAAACCTCATAAGCAAAATATCGCCCTTGACCTAAACCTCACACTCTACTTAAAATTACTTAACTCAGAATGAATAGTAAATCTGACAGATAAAATAAATGTGATATGTCAAACTATAAAGCTTTCTATATGTGAAACTATAAAGAAAAACTTAGGAATGAATCTTTATAACTTAGGCTAAAAAGTTCTTAAACATGACACCAAAATGGTTCATAAAAGAAAAAGAAATAAATTGGACTTTACAAAAATTAAAAACTTTTGATCTGGGAATGTAACCCTTTAAAGAAGATGAAAAGGCAAGCCATAGACTAGGAGGAAGTCTGCAAATCACATGTCCAAGAAAGGTATTGTATCCAGAATGTATTAAGAACATTCTAATCTCAATAATCAGAAACAGTTCAGTTTAAAAAATGGGTAAAAGTTTTGGACAGCTTTACCAAAGAGTAAATATGAATGACAAATAAGCACATGAAAAGGTGTTTAAATCATTAACTATTTTTAAAAATGCAACTTAACAATACAGTGAGATACCATTACATACCTATCAGAATGACTAAAGTAATGTTGAGCAGCTAGCCCTCTCATAGATTCTTCATGGGAATGTAAAATGATAGAACCATCTGGGAAACAGTTTGGCAGTTTGCTATAAATTTAAACTTGACCTTATCGTGTGATTCAGCAGTCATACTGCTGTACACTCATCCTAGAGAAATGAAAATTCATGGACGCACAAAAATGTATATACTCACATACATGGCAACTTAATTGTAATGATCAAACCTTGAGAACAACCCACATATCTTTCAATGGGTAAATTAACTGTGGTACATTCCACATAGTAGAATACTACTCAGCAATAAAAAAAGAATGAACTATTGATGCACACAGTAACTTGGATGGATCCCAAGAGCATTGAGTGAGTGAGTGAGTGAGTGAGTGAAGTCGCTCAGTCGTGTCCGACTCTTTGCGACCCCGTGGACTGTAGCCCACCAGGCTCCTCCATCCATGGGATTCTCCAGGCAAGAACACTGGAGTGGGTTGCCATTTCCTTCTCCAGGGGATCTTCCCAACCCAGGGATCGAACCCGGGTCTCCCGCGTTGTAGGCAGACGCTTTACCGTCTGAGCCACCAGGGAAGTCCCAAGAGCGTTATGCTAAGTGATAAAAAGAGATCATTGGTTCTGGAGATTAAGGTTTGAAGAAGGGTGTGACTCTAAAGGGGATAGTGTACAAGGATTTCTTGGTCTTGATGAAACGGTTTGTGTACTGATTATGGTAGTAGTTAAATGAGTCTGTATAGGTTTTGAAAGTACTACACCAAAACAAACAAACAAAAAAAAGGTGTGCGTGTAAAAACCAGTGAATCCAAATAATATCTGTTTTTGTTATTCAGTCACTCGTGTCTAACTTTGCAACCCTGTGAACTGCAGCATGCCAGGCTTCTATGTCCCTCATTATCTCCCGCAATTTGCTCAAACTCATGTCCATTGAGCCAGTGATGCCGTCCAACCATCTCATCCTCTGTCACCCTCTTCTGCTGCCCTCAATCTTTCCCAGCATCAGGGTCTTTTTCAGTGAGCTGGCTTTTCACATCAGGTGGCCAAAGTATTGGAGTTTCAGTATAAGTCCTTCCAATGAATATTAAGGTTGATTTCCTTTAGGATTGACTAGTTTGATCTTGCTGTCCAAGGGACTCTCAAGAGTCTTCTCTGGCAGCATAGTTCGAAAGCATCAATTCTTCAGTGCTCAGCCTTCTTTATGGTCCAGCTCTCACATCCGTATATGGGAAAAACCATAGCTTTGACTTTATGGACCTTTGTTGACAAAATGATGTCTCTGCTTTTTAATATGCTATCTAGGTTTGTCATAGCTTTTCTTCTAAGGAGAAAGCATATTTTAATTTCAGGGACCATCTGCAGTGATTTGGGAGTTCAAGTAAAAAAAGTCTGTCACTGTTTCCATTTTTTCCCATTCCTCTCCCCCCATCAATTTGCCAGAAAATGATGGGACCAGATGCCATGATCTTAGTTTTCTGAGTGTTGAGCTTTAAGCCATCTTTTTCACTCTCCTCTTTCACTTTCATCAAGAGGCTCTTTTAGTTCCTCTTTTCTTTCTGCCAGTAGGGTGGGATCATCTGAGGTTATTGATATCTGAGGTTATTGATATTTCTCCTGGCAATCTTGATTCCAGCTTATGCTTCATCCAGCCTGCCATTTCGCATGACGTACTCTGCATATAAGTTAAATAAGCAGGGTGAAAATATACAGCCTTGATGTACTCCTTTCCCTATTTGGAACTAGTCTGTTGTTCATGTCCGGTTCTAACTGTTGCTTTTTGACCTTCATACAGGTTTCTCAGGAGGCATGTAAGGTAGTCTGGTATTCCTGTCTCTCTTAAAAATCTAGTTTGTAGTTAATAATGTTGTTTAACATCAATTTCCTGATGTTGATAATCAGGAATTCGGTGTTGTAGTTAAGTAAGATGTGTTCATTGAGGAAGGCTATGTGGAAGGTACACAGTAACTACTGTTTTTGCAATCTATTGTGGATCTTGAATTATTTACAAATAAACATCAAAAAATGTAGAGTTAAAGATTTTCAAAAGTAAAGAAAATAACATGAATTGGTTAGAGCACTGTTATACTGAGGCAGTGAGAAAAGTGATCTAAGAGGTTTTTTAATTAAAATAATAATAGCTAAGGATTTCAAAGAAATTTTTATTCTGCTAATAGTAGATTCTCAGTGCTTGGTCAGCTACATGGGAAAGTGGGACAAAGCCTCTATCCAGGAGAAGTAGCAGCAAGATTTGACGTCTGGTTTAATTATTGTTGATGGTTTGATTTAAAAATCAGTGAGGGACAAGTGATGTAAGTATCGTTTCTACTCCAAAGAATGGCATTTTGCAGAATGTAACAGCTGGCTTAACAGTGTTAAGTTATTCTTTTATTTAAAACAAAACAAAGCCTTTGCACAAGAAAAAAATTCCAGCTACTGTTTCTCTTTTGTGTCTGCTAATCTATTTTAGTTTTGAATCCTATATAAGATACAGCTAACCTTTCTGGGAGGGATTGGGGGCAGGAGAAAAAGGGGACGACAGAGGATGAGATGGCTGGATGGCATCACCTACTTGATGGACGTGAGTTTGAGTGAACTCCGGGAGTGAGTGATGGACAGGGAGGCCTGGCGTGCTGCGATTCATGAGGTCGCAAAGAGTCGGACACAACTGAGCGACTGAACTGAACCTTTCTGGAGCTTGCCTTATTTTTATCTTTCTTTCCCCTTCTTCCCTCCTCTTTTCCCTCTCCCACCCCATTCCCTCAGCCCTCTACCTACCCTCCTTCTCTCTTCCCTCCCTTCCTCTCCCCTCTCTTCCCTTCTCCTTTTCTCTTCCCCCTTTCACATACTACTGCCTTCTCCCCCTTTTTCTCCCTCTCCCTCTTTTTTTTTCTCCCTGTAGAGACTATCTGCCAGTATCATCCTTGTATTTTGATTTTGAGGAGGAAAGCCCCATAAGTCTTGTTAAGTAGAATAATGGTGGATGGAAGGGCTTTCCAAAATTCGACCTTAATTTTGTAAAGCAGGCTGGTTTTAACCTGACCAGTTCAGTTGGTTCTGAGACCTGGAAATCAAGCTGTCAACTTAGGAAGAAACATTGAAGGTACTTGAGGAAATTCATTTTCTGTGCATTCATGTAGGATTGGCAGAATCTGGCTCCTCATATAACAACTTTTCCTCTGTAGCCTTGGAGGGAGTTGTGTTTACATTCGATTTTGAATGAGAGAATTAAGCTTGGATGCATCTCACTCCTTCTCTGTCTCTCCTCTGTGGCCCTTATGGAAGCAGACAGTGTTCCTAAGGTTGCACTGGTGTACTGAACTTGACACAGAGGTCTTTTAGGGACTATCTGGAATACCCAGAGCTGATAGAACACTGTCTCAGAGACTATCAGTGGAAGACATTCTCCACTTTGTTGCTTTCTACTGGATCTATAGAATTTCCATCTTTTTAAAGATGATTTTCAGACATTCAATAGAGATTTCTAGGCAAAGGGCAAAAGTTTAAAAAATGCATTTAAAGTAAGCCAGTTACTGGCTTTACTTACCATGAAGAGCTTTTCTCTTCTATAACCATGTAATGACTACCTACCTTTTGCTTCAACCCATCAGGATAACAGTCTGTAAACTATGTATCTTGATCTCTTACTCTTAAAATGTTACAAAATACCCACAGGGAAATTGAGTTCCTGAAGCAGTGGGTGGCCTACTTGTGAGTAAGCTAGTTTTTTCCTTACTATTAATAATTACAACAGATTGTTCTTCTCTGTGTGTGCGCGCTCAGTCCTTTCCAACTCTTTTCAGCCTTATAGACTGTAGCCCTCCAAGATCTTCTGTCCGTGGAATTTTCCAGGCAAGAATACTGGAGAGGGTTGCCATTTCCTACTCCAGGGGATCTTCCCGACCCAGGGATCAAACCCATGTCTCCTGCATTGGCAGGCGTCTAGAGGTGTGAAAAGCACACCTTAAACTACTTTAACTTTGCTATGAAAATATTCTTAATATGTTAAAAGACAATGATTTCCGGTGTTGGCTTTTGAAAATGGGAATGCTTTTTAACTTTCTCTTTCATGGTTAATTATGCCCAGAGTCTTTATTTTAATCACCACTATGCAATACTTTAATTCCGCTGTTAGCTTCATTACATTCTCTGCTTTGGTTTCTGAAAATAATTTTAGAGAAATAAAACCAAATTGTTTCCAATACAATGAATTGTTTTCACCGCACTATTAATGAATCTTTTCTTCATTACCACCACAAACCTAGATGTTGCGAATGTTTTTAAATAAGCAAATTAAACACTATTTAGTCTTGTGATTATAGTAAACAAAGAGCACAATAAAATTTAACTTACCTGACTCAATCCTCTAGTTTTTACTGACCTTTCTTTATTGGAAATAGCTATCTGTCGTTTAACTTCCCCCTATAGAGGTAATGTTATTAGAGAGAAGCTGGAAGGATTCCCAGGGTTTTGATTCTAAAGTGTAAGACTTGAAACTGTAAAACCAATAGAAGAAAAAAGAGGGGAAAAGCTCTTTGACATTGGTCTTGGAAGTGATTTTTTTCAGATATGACACCATAAGCCTAAGAAACAACCACAACAAATCAATAATGAGACTATATAAAACTAAACTTCTGCACATCAGGAGACATATGAGGAGTCTTCAGGTATATGCAAAGGTGCTCAATATTCCTAATCATTAGGAAAATGCAAGTCAAAACCACGATAAGCCAGATCACCTTGTAATTGTTAGAATGGCTATCATCAAGAAAGACAAAAGAAAGTAAATGTTGTAGAGTATGTGGAGAAAAGAAAACCTTTATACCCATTCCTGTTGGTGGAAATGTAAATTGGTAGCGCTATTATGGAAAACAAGATGTTCCTCAAAAAATTAAAAATAGAACTACCATATGATTCCAGCAATCTCACTTCTGAGTATGTATCTGAAGAAAATAAAATCAGTGTCTCAAAGAGATATTTGTACACACATGTTCATTTCATCATTATTCACGATAGCCAAGATATAGCAACAACATGGTTCTGTCAGTGGATGAAGGGATAGAGAAAGTGTGTGTGTGTACAAACAGCAATGGAATGTTATTCAGCCATAGTAGAAAGAAAATCCTGCTATTTACAACAACATGGGTGAACCTGGAGGATACTGTGGTAAATGAAATATGACACACAAAGACAAATACTACAAATACTCACATATATGTGCAATCTGAAAAAACTCAAATTCATGAAAGCAGAGAGTACAACAGTAGTTACCAAGGTCAGGAAGGTGGGGAAAATGGAGATGTTGATCAGATGGTACAAAGGTTCAGTTACGTGGGATGAATAAGTTCTAAAGAGTTAATGTACAGCATGGTAACTGTAGTTGTTAATAACAACACTGTATTGTGTACTTGAAATTTGCTAAGAGAGTTGATCTTAACTGCTCTCCTCGCCAAAAACTAAATTATAACTGTGTGAGATGATGGATATGTTAATTAGTTTAACTTTGGTGATCATTTCAGTTTTTACATATTTTAAAGCATCCTATTGTACACCTTAAATATATTCAGTTCTTATTTGTCAAGTAGACATTCATAAAGCTGAGAAAACAATGACCAGCAAAGTGCTGTGAGCCCGTACTTTCCACTGCATCTTTTGTTGAAGGCTTCATGGGGAGGGGACAAATAAGAGCACGGAGCAATGGGTCAAGACCTGAATTCTAAATTTTGGCTTGCTACCAGTTAGTATATTTTTGTGACAATGGAATTGACATCACCTTTGTCTTGTACATGCGGTCCTGTTGAACTAACAGTTAGTGAGCACTTATTCTTTGCAAGAGATGCTTGGAGATATTATATCCAGTTTATATTGACTAAATGCTTTTGTTTGTTGTTGATTTAGCCTTTTTCTTCAGTGTTTTGGTCCAGAAAATTACACTGTGACTGGAAAATTTTCCTCTAAAGAGGCTTTTATTTGTATGGAAAATCTAAATAATCTTGGCAAAAGGTTTTATCTGTGATTTAAAAGCCATAGAATTGATACTATTTTGTAATATTACATCAATTCTCGATTACTACTAATTTATTAAGTGAAGGAAGTAGAAACCTCTCAATCCTAGCAGTGCCTAAGTTATATAATAATGCTTATGGTTTACTAGTTGATTCAAAATTATTCTTTTTTTAGCAAAATAGAAATTGAACTGGCTTCCTAATTAAACTGGCTCTTCACATCCCAGAGTGACTATTTTTGTGTTGTAACCCAAGTAAAATAAGTATTTTAGCATTTTGATGGTGCCTTTAATGAATTGCTTCCTTGGTGGTGCAGAGGTTAAAGCGTCTGCCTGCAATGTGGGAGACCTGGGTTCGATCCCTGGGTTGGGAAGATCCCCTGGAGAAGGAAATGGCAACCCACTCCAGTATTCTTGCCTGGAGAATCCCATGGACGGAGGAGCTTGGTGGGCTACAGTCCACGGGTCGCAAAGAGTCGGACACGACTGAGCAACTTCACCTTCACCTTTAGTGAATTAGTAATCATTTAGGCTTAAGAGATGCTGCTTCCTTTAATATACTGTATTAGTTAGAGGAATATTGATTTAAATATGCTTCCCAATGTTTATTCACAGATCAGTGAAAGCAAATGCAGATTTCAGTTCTGCTGAGATAGGATCATTCTTAGAAACTAACAGTTTCAGAAGAAATGCCTCAGGTAGTGGGTTTTTTTTTTTAAAAAGAGCTGAACAAAAGGAATACAGAAGAACTCTGTTTTATCTCAAGTCCTTATTCTTATATGTACTATGGTGACAGCTTTACTGCAGAATTATAACTGTAAAATTGTTACATAACATTGTTAGCTTGTAAGGGCCCATGATTGGGCCACCTCATAGCACTAATTACAAATAGAACAGCATTTATCCAGTGCGAAGTAATATCTCTTGAGATTATGAGAATAAATGAGATAGTATGTTTGAATTAGCTTTGAGTGTATGCACGTGTTTTAGTTTCATATTATCTCTGAGATAGAAGGATGGGTGAGCAGGGAGAGGTTATGGAGAAGGTAATTTTTATCTCAATTATACATTACCAAATTGAAGCAAAAATCACAAAATTGAATTCATAACAGAGCTTGAATTAGGAAAAAAAAACTTGTATCTTAAACCTCTCTGCAGTTCTTCAGGTAGAACATGATGTCTTAAGTAATTTTGACAAATTTACCTCCTATTCTAAAACTTAAATAACATCACCATTGAAAGGACCAAGAATACATGTGTCTATTGATGAGTCTGATTTTAAGAAGACCTGGTATACAAAACCCTACATTATAAATATAATTTATAGAGTTTGTAAAGTAATTTCACTTTGCCCTTTACAATTATTCTTTGTATTATGGACTACCATTGAATAATTGAAAAAGTACATTTACTTAGCATTTCAAAAACACAATAAATTATATATTGAAGGTTTATTTTAAATGCAGTTTTATTCATAACCCTTTCAGTCCAACTGAAAGTGATTTTTGCTTCTTCTGTTCCTTAATGCCTTGTTTACCACAATCGTAAAACATTTAAATTGTCTACTATTGTGGTTATTTATGTGTAGAATTTCTTATTCTATTGGATTGTCATCTCCTATGTTTCCTTGTATACATTAAGTGCTTAACAAATATTTATTAAATGAACAAAGTTTCACCTATACTTGATCACACAGTGGTAATCAAGGCAAAAGGAGGGAGAAGTAAGACTCTCTCCCAGGGGACTTATGGGGGAACATTTTCATTCTATATTTCCCCATCCCCATCTCCCGCTCACCAACAAGAACTGCTTCTTAGTGAGTCTCCATCTGCTGGAAGTGAATCATATTCCAAGTGTGTGTATGTGTGGGGTGTGTGTGTCCGAGAGAGAGAGAGAGAAAGGGCGATAGGGAGGGAATGAGAGAGGGAGGGATGAGTGGAGGGAGCAGTGTGAAGCCGTAAGGAGGAGAAAAAGCAAAAGAATTACAGCAGAGAACAGAATTATCTGCCTGCATTTTGGCATTTCTAGTAGAGAAATATAGAAGAGGGTGCATTAGGCACACAAGAAGCAAACAAAAAACAGATTTTATCATCAGAAATAGCTACCCTGATAGAATGATAACATGATTAAAGTAAAGCTTTTAGTAATGAAGCCCTTCTCTATATTCTTGCTTACGAATAATGCATACACACTTCAAGTTTTTTGCAGACAACAGAAAAGTCTAAAACCAGGATCAGTGGTAACTGACAAAGTCTGTTTGGTAAGAAATTTGGAGATATGTAGATGAATGTATGTATGTATAACAATGGCTCTGTTTTCACGTTTATAGAATTCCATAAATATCTTTATTTGTTGCTACTTTGTAACAGTGGTGGATAACAAAGACTTAGCTCTGATAAGGGGTTTTCGTATATAAGGTTCCTTTCCATTAGAATAAGTCCCTATCCATGTCAGAGTTGTTGCTTTATCTGCTTTTTTTTTTCCTAGATATTTATTCTGATGAGTCTAATCTTGTGTTAGAACATAAACTTTTTCTGTTTCTTGCTATCTCTCTCTTTTTTAGGAATATTTTATGAACAAGACCCTTTGAATTTTGCAGACTTTTAAATATCATTTTGGTTTAAAAAAAAAAAAAAAGGGCTATAGCTCTGAGTCTTTTCAGGGTTTTGTCTAACTATTGCCATTCCAAACAGCCATTCATTGTCTCCGATCACTCTCTGCCTTAGAGTCTTCCATTGGTTACGCGCATATGTAGACCTTTCTCATTCCAGAACCAAACATAATAGACTTTTTTCCCTTTTTCTGTGTTATCTTTGACATTACAGAAAGATTTAATATATTCTGTCACCAGCTTACTTGGAGACACATTAAGACTCTTGAATTACACTTCATTTCATAAATTATCCTCTTTTCCTTAGACTTCAGTTTTTGAAACATTGGGTTCTAATTAAACTCTTTTCTCAAGAAATATAGATATATTTTTTAATGTAGATGTGAGTCTTCTTTTCAGCAAAAAAATCTACAGTTTGAAAACTAAAGGTCAGATGTTTTAATTATTATATTCCTTTACTCTCTTTTTTCCTTAAAAAAAATTAAAACTAATATAAGATATAATAATATGGAAAACTGGTTGGTTGTGAGGTATGTGGGATCTCTGTACTAACTTTGCAATAATTCTGTACATCTCAAAGCAGTTCTAAAAGAAAATGTTTATTGAAAAATATGTGAAGGACATTTTCATTCATATGAATTTCAGAAATATTCAGGGTGTTTTATTTCTTACACATCATGAAAAATCTAACAAATGTCAATACTCTTTGCTGTCTTAACTATTGAATTAATAATAAAGCTTTGAATCAGTTTGAGAACATTATTTACTTCCAGATCCTTGTATAATATTGTAAGAAAGTAAATGATGAATTGGTCTCCCAACATCAGACCCACTCTGTTCCTCTCAAATCTTCCGTGGCTGAAGTGGGAATTTTTATAGCCTGAGGAGTCTGTCCTTGAGTTCAGTCTCAAGCAAAGAGAATCAGCAACTCTAGAACTTGACTGAGGAGACAGCATTGACCACATCTTGCTGAATTTTATCTGGACTTTCTTCAATTCTTAAGGGCTCTAACTCTTTTTACAAGACTCTTGATGGTATAGGTTCTTCTTTGATCTGAAAGGACTAGCCTGCAGTGGCACATCTGAATATGAAAGATAATTCTGAAAGTAATTGTGTGTTGCATTTTCCCTTCTCAGCTTTTTTTTTTTTTTTTCCTGAATCATTTTATAGCCTAATCATCCTAGCTTTTGTTTCTAGGGCTCTACTTGACATGACAAGTATGATGATGATATGACAAGATGATGTCCCTAGAAAATAGTTGTAGATTTGTGGTTTAGCAACTGGTTTATTAAAGGCTGATATAAATTGAGAACTGATTACCTTGCTTATTGCTATATGGAAGAAAAGATGCTGTTCCTAAAGGACCCGTTCTTTCTCTCCCAGACCTGCAGACAGAACAGCTTGAAAATTTTCTCAGGCTAAGGAGTCCTTGTCAAAACAGATTTCTATTTGAAGCACTAAGCTGCCTAGGGTATTTACAAATAGCCCAAATGAAATACGATGGGGCTGAAACCTTAGAATGGGAAAAAAAGAATTTTTCACATTTGCTTAACCCCACTGGACCCATTGTTAGATAATTACAAATAATATTAAAGTGTTTTAACCACTTGCTAGTCATCTTATATCAAAGTATGTAAGTAAGAAAAAATGGCTAGCCTGATTAAAAATTGGACATAACACATTATCAATATATCTGATATAAAGCCTGTTCTACATTTTATTTTGAAAATTACCAGCAGCATCAATTTTGTTTTCTTAAAGTCCTATGACTGATATTTTTAAACTGTTGTACTCATATCCTGTTACAGTATTCAGTGGCTTTACTTCAATAATGAAAAAGTCCATTTTGTTGGTGACATCTTGAAATCTGGAATAGGTAGCAGTATTAGATAAATTACAGTTTTTCCTTTAAGATAATTTGAGTTTCATCTGTGAAGGTAATAAGCTCAGAATGCTGAAGTGCAGCTGGAGTAAACAAACTATTTTCCTCCTTTTATAACTGTTTCAGTGTGTGCAACTTTGAGTTCAAAGAGGATCATACTTGAATGTACTGAGTGAAAGAGAAGCGAAAGAATATTATTATTGTTATTTTTTTATGTAACTGCTTAATTTCACATTTGTTGGTGATGTTTCTGAAGTGTCTGGCCTTTTTCACTGCCATCTCCCAAAGTATGCACATAAAATTTTCAGTGGATTGTTTGAAATCTAATCTTAAAAGCTAAATTCCTTGCTTAGTAAGATATACTGAACTGGTCCTGGCTTATTATATTGATTTTTGACAGTTGCCACCTATAAAGAGAAGTTAACCTCTCCATACAACTAGTTTATTGTCGCCTTTGTTTCTCTTCCTTACTGACAGAATCCCAAGGACTGCAGCCAAGCCAAGAAGCTGGTGTGTAACATCAACAAAGGCTGTGGCTATGGCTGTCAGCTCCATCACGTGGTCTACTGCTTTATGATTGCATATGGCACCCAGCGAACACTCATCTTGGAGTCTCACAATTGGCGCTATGCTACTGGAGGATGGGAAACTGTGTTTAGACCTGTAAGTGAGACCTGCACAGACAGATCTGGTGTCTCCACTGGACACTGGTCAGGTAAGAAGCCTGTGCAACTTGTCATCTCTCTGGGTTGAACTACTGCATAACCAAGTTATCGGATTTCTACTTACAGCCGTATAGATTATAGTATTTTTCTCTGCATTGTGAATACTATACGTTATCCAGATAAAATCTGGAATGGTAATATTTTATTCACAAAGTGTTTCATGATAAATGTTTTATTTTTTGGCCACACCACACAGCATGCAGGAATCTTAGTTCCCCAGCCTGTGCCCTCTGCCGTGGAAGTGCAGAGTCCTAATCACTGGACTACCAGGGAATTCCCCCATGATCAGTTTCATCTCTAATGTTCATTTTTATCTGGATCTAGCAAAATCACTAAGTTTTTTCAAGGAACATAATTTATTCTTTCAATGATGATGACGTACCTTCGCTTTTTGGGGTGCTTTCACATTATTGTACTCATTTGATCCTCGTAATTATAACATAGATTGCTGGTTCTCAAACTTCAGCATACATGAAAATTATCTGGAAAGCTTATTAAAATACTGTTTTCTGATTCAGTAAGCCTGAGACAGGGCCTGAAATTTGTATTTCTGACAAAGTTTCCAGGTTCAAAGACCATTCTATGAGAACCACCTAGACAGTGCAGGTACCTTTATCTCCATTTTATAGTTGAGGACAATGAAGCCTAATTTGTTTATGTGATTTTAATTTTATTCAGGAAACATTTAATGAGGAACAATGTGTTTAAGGTACAATGCTAGGCATGAGAAGAGATGCAAAGATGAGCAAGAAATTTCTCTCCAAGGACTTGGTGATAGAAGGGATAGAGTATAGATAGAGTTTCTTACCACTAATGTTTTATGTTTTTCTACAGTGATGATCTTTAAATAAGGTCCAAAGTTGGGCTGCCTTTGTTAATATCTTTGCTGTATCTTTTTGTAATCTTGGGCAAGTAAAGTTAACCTAGGCCTTCATTTCCTCATTCATAAAATGAAGAGTAACAATTAACTTGCCTCTTTGAGTTGTTGATAGGATTAAATACACTAATATGTGTAACGCACTTAGCACAGTACCTGACATATAAGCTCAAGTAATTGTTAGATGCCTTTAATAGTATATTCACTGAGGGCCAACAGTGTGACATATACGGAACTAAGTGATTAGGTGAAATGCGTAGTAAGTCAGTACGCTATCTCTGCACTCACATCTTAGAAGTCCAGCATTTTTCAAAATGCTGAGGCATTTCAGTTAATATAATTTCTTATGGAGTTGAGCACCTTTTTTCACACGTTAAAACACTAGGTGTGAATTAAGGAGCGATGTCATTGGCAAAGTGAGTAACTTTAGTTCCTTTGTTTGTTTTTGCCTCCTTTGGGAAATACAAGTAACACTTCACAGAAATGTCAAGAAAGTTAATTGGGTAATTTCTTCTATAAAATGCCTTAAGTTGCTCTATAAAATGTCCTTTATGGATTTAAAGTATCATCTTGTGATAAGAATTTTGTCTTCTTTGGGAGCCTTATTCTGTATATCAGCATTTGTTTTTTCTTTGTAGCTCACTTCAAATTTTAAAGTGAACCTCCTAATCTAAAACTTAGCTGAGCTTTAGTTTTGAGGTTTCCTCTTCCATTGATCCAGCTTCTCAGGTCTTTCAGTGGTAAAGAATCTGCCTGCCAGTGCAGGAGACACAGGAGACGTTCAGTCCCCTGGAGGAGGAGATGGCAACCCACTCCAGTATTCTTGCCTGGAAAATCCCATGACAGAGGAGCCTGGTGGGCTTCAGTCCATGGAGTCACAAAGCGTCGGACATGACTGAGCGACTGAACACACACGCACTCCCGTTGATCTGGTCTGTGGTTTATAGCTGGTACAAACAGATTAGGTGTCAAGGTTAGGGAGATACAGAAAAAGCAACTCTTATCCATCTCACTGTGGCTTTTTCATTTTGTGTACTTAGTTCAGTTTCAAGCTTCTTTGATTGTGGAAGCATATAGCCTGCAAAGAATAAGTTTCAGCGTTTCAAAGGAGAGGTAACTTTATGAGTAGCAGTCAGTTAATAAAAAATGTGAAAAGTTAGCCTCACTAGACTTTCCGATTTGATACATAGGTTGGCCATGCCAATATGCTACAAGTAGTTATTTGGTTTGTTTGATTGTAATCCTTCCTTATATATTTTGTAGTATGTAGTGGCAACTATAGAACATGAAGATTAAAAATATAAAATATGGAGAAAGGAATGGCAACCCACTCCAGTATTACTGCCTGGAGAATTCCATGGACAGAGGAGCCTGCAGTCCATGGACTCGCAAAGAATTGGACATGACTGAGTCATTGAGACTTTCACTTTACTTTGAACAATACCTGTTCTAGTAGACATAATATTATTGGAAAAGAGTCTGTTGTGTTTTTACACATCTACAAAACAGCAGTTAGAAAATATAATTACTTTTGCACAAAAAATATAAGATTCTCAGGAATAATAATTAAGAAAAGCTAAGGACGGCTGTTACGCTGGAAATTATAAAGTGCTATAGACAGCCAATAAAGATGGCCAAAATAAATGGAAGGAAAATAAATATATAAAATAGACAACTAATGAGAACCTACTGTATAGCATATGGAAATCTACTTAATGCTCTCTGGTGATGTAAATGGGAAGGAAATCCAGAAAAGGGGGTTATATATCCACATATGGCGGATTCACTTTGCTGTACAGCAGAAAATAACATTGTAAAGCAACTATACATCAATAAAATATTTTTATGTAAAGGCTTGAATTTGAAACATTCAGAATTTCTTCATGTTACAGTTAAACAGACTCTCCAAATCATCCTTACTTTTTTATGTGGATTCTTAAGACCTGGTAGATGCTAAGTGGCTTATCCACAATCACAGAGCTTATAAACGACAGAACTCTGGTTAATACATTCACTCTACCTACCTCCAGTCTAAGTCCTTCCTAGTACGCTACTGTCAAATGCCTTACCTAGCAGAATAATGATTAGAAGCGTAGAACGGTTTTTAATGTCTGGGAACTAAATAATATGATGAATTTCATAACTCTATCCTCTTTCCTCCCTCTACCCTGTAACTTTTCCTGAATCTTTCATATAATTTTAGGTACTGAAGAGTTACCAGTGGTATTTTCTTCTTAGTAATTTGCTGTCCCTGATTAAAGAAATCATTTTATTATGGTATCATAGAATTATAATTTTAATTAAATATATCTTTGCTTTTTCACTACAGATACTGTATAAAATCATACATCTTTCTTCATGCTAATGAATTAACCTATGCCTGTTGGACACCTTTAATTAAACTAGTAGTTATTTTCAATGTTCTTTCAGAATTCATTATAAGTAAAATAATTTAGATGCTAATCTTATATCCAAAAGAAGAGGTTTATTTTACAACTTAGAATACCTTAATTTTTATGAGAAGTATGATTGCCATCCACTTCTATGTCTGTTTATATACACTATATATGTACCTTTTGGAGAAACCTATTTCTAGAATTAGAGAAATCAGAGTGAATTTTAATAAGCTCTTTGACATTAATCCTTCAGTTAACCATAAGTCAACTAAAGCTGTTATTATTCTGACCTGTACAAAGATTTTTAGGATATTATGACACGACTGCCATGAAATTATTGCTGTTTGTACTCACTTGACACGATGTGCCTGCAGGTGGAATTTAGTGACTTCTGTGCAAATCTGTCACCAGTATAGAAATTAGTATCCACATTTGATCATTTGAATAGCCAAATCATAGATTGTTGTAAGTTCAATTCTTTGTTTTTCCTCCTTCATTTTTTTATATTTGTGTATGAAACCATATCCTTTGTAGTAAAATGCTGCTGTTTAGTTGCTAAGTTGTTTCTGACTCTTTCTGACCCCGTGGACTATAGCCTGTGAAGCTCCTCTGTCCGTGGGATTTCCCAGGCAAGATACTGTAGTGGGTTGCCATTTCCTTCTCCAAAAATTTGGTTTAGTGAAGCAAAATATAAAAATTATGCTTCCAATTGAAAATAATAATCTTTCCTTGTTACCTACAACTGTCATGTCGGTTCTAAGGTTGTTGATAAAATGGTCAGTTATTTTTCTGTATTGCAGAATGTTTCCTAAACCTGAACTAACTACATGTAATAGGCTTGATTCTTCCAAATAGATTCCTTATGATAATTTAGAATGGGAATCTTGGCATTTAATAGTTTGAAGTATCTTTCAACAGTAATTGATTTGTTAAATTTTGTTGACTGTTTTAGGCTATGTATGACTACCGGTTTCCAAGATACTTTTGTAGTTGCTGTTTACTCTTGAATACATTGATTTAGCATTAGGGAACTTAAGCCATTTAAACTCAGTTCTCCATTATTTTTTTCCCTTCATGTTCAGATTAGCAATTAAACCATTTGGGTGTTTTGCATTTCCTTCTCTTGTCTTTCATTGTCATAAATTAAACTGAATTACTTAATTTGATAAATCTAATTGAAAAACTTTCTTTTAAATGAAAATAATGACTAGTAAGAAACAGTGCTTATAAATATGAAAAAATTTAATGCCCTAGAGGTATCTGACTTAAGTGTATGTTTGGATAGATTGCTGCTTGCTGGAAAAAGTTGGCTTAAACCTCACGTTCAGAAAATTAAGATCATGGCATCCGGTCCTATCGCTTCATGGCAAATAGATGGGCAAACAGTGGAAAAGTTAGCTGACTTTATTTTTGGGGGCTCCAAAATCACTGCAGATGGTGACTGCAGCCATGAGATTAAAAGATGCTTATTCCTTGGAAGGAAAGTTATGACCAACCTAGACAGCATGTTAAAAAGCAGAGACATTACTTTGCCAATGCAGGTCCAACGAGTCAAGGTTATGGTTTTTCCAGTGGTCATGTATGGATGTGAGAGTTGGGCTGTGAAGAAAGCTGAGTGCCGAAGAATTGATGCTTTTCAACTGTGGTGTTGGAGAAGACTCTTGCGAGTCCCTTGGACAGCAAGGACTATGTACTATCTGGTCAGCCTGGGGGAAAGGCAGACAACTAGAACAAACAATTAAAATTTATTGTGACATGGGTAAGTCCTTAGTACTCTAAAGTACATATCTAACGTGTATTTGGGGGTCTTCTGCCTAAGGCCCCTTACCTTGTGCTCAGTCATGTCCAAATCTTTGTGACCCCACGGACTGTAGCCCGTCAGGCTCCTCTGTCCCTGGGATTTTCCAGGCAAGAACACTGGAGTGGATTGCCATTTCCTGTTCCAGGGGATCTTGCTAACCCAGGGATCTAACCAGCATCTCTTGGGTCTCCTGCCTTAGCAGGCAGATTCTTTACCACTGGGCCACCTGGGAAGCCTAAAGCACTTACATAATGCTATGTTTCCTGCATTTTATTTAAAATTTGCATAATTGTTGTCTGTAGGATAACAATTTTGCATTACCGTTTTATGTAGAGAGAATAGGAAGGTAATTTAGTTTTCTACCTTGGTTGAGCAGTTTTTTTCCAATTATATTAGAGATGTAATTGACATAACATTTTATTAATTTGGTAAAGCATCTGTCTACAATGTGGGAGACCTGGGTTTGATCCCTGGGTCAGGAAGATCCCCTGGAGAAGGAAATGGCAACTCACTCCAGTATTCTTGCCTGGAAAACCCCATGGACAGAGGAGCCTGGTAGGCTACAGTCCATGGGGTTGCAAAGAGTCAGACACGACTGAGTGACTTTCCTTTATTAGTTTAAGATATACAACATAAGTTTAGTAAAAATCTATCTTCTCACATGGCTAGAAATGTTTTCTCTTGTAATGAGAACTTTTAAGATTTACTCTATTAGTTACCTTCAACTCTACAATACAGTATTGTTAACTATAGTCACCATGCTGTATGTTCAGTTCAGTTCAGTCGCTCAGTCATGTCCGACTCTTTGCAACCCCATGAACTGCAGCACGCCAGGCCTTCCTGTCCATCACCAACTCCCGGAGTCCACCCAAGCCCGTGTCCATTGAGTCGGTTATGCCATCCAACCATCTCATCCTCTGTCGTCCCTTCTCCTCCTGCCCTCAATCTTTCCCAGCATCAGGGTCTTTTCCAATGAGTCAGCTCTTCGCATCAGATGGCCAAAGGATTGGATTTTCAGCTTCAACATCAGTCCTACCAATGAATACCCAGGACTGATCTCCTTTAGGATGGACTGGTTGGATCTCCCTGCAGTCCAAGGGATTCTCAAGAGTCTTCTCCAACACCACAGTTCAAAAGCATCAATTCTTCTGTGCTCAGCTTTCTTCACAGTCCAACTCTCACATCCATACATGACCACTGGAAAAACCATAGCCTTGACTAGATGGACCTTTGTTGGCAAAGTAATGTCTCTGCTTTTTAATATGCTGTCTAGGTTGGTCATAACTTTCCTTCCAAGGAGTAAGCGTCTTTTAATTTCATGGCTGCAGTCACCATCTGCAGTGATTTTGGAGCCCAGAAAAATAAAGTCAGCACATCCTCAGAATTTAGATATCCTTTTCTTTTGGAAGTTTATACTTTTGACCACCATCACCCCTTTCCCCCAACTTTCCCTGTCTTCACCTCTCTTTACCTCGGGCAACCACCAGTCCATTCTCTTTTCCAATGAGTTTGTTTTTTTTAGATTCCACATACAAGGGAGATCATGCAGTGTGTGTGTTTCTCTGACTGACTTATTTCACTTAGCATCATATCCTTAAGGCCTGTCCATGTTGTTGCAAATGACAAGGTTTCTTTCTTTCTCATGACTGAATAATATGGCATTGTGTATATATAAAAATGTGTGTGCATATATATATACATATACATATGTGCATATATATGTATTATTTTCTTTATCCATTCATTCACCAATGGATGTTTGAGTTGTTTCCAATGGCTGAGTTATTATAAATAATGCTGCAGTGAACATAAGGGTGCAGATATCTCTTCAAGATAATGATTTCATTTCCTTTGAAATATACCCAGAGATGAAAGTGCTGGATCATATGTTATTCTATTATTAAACTCTTTAAGCAAATACCTCACCAAGGTTAAAAGGAAAATCTTTAGCAAGCTGAGACAAATTAAATTATACTTTAACTTCTTCCTGTGAAACTAGTATTTGTGACATTTACAAAACTACCCAGATATCTATTGAAGTCATCCAAATAATCTAACAAGCTTGTATCCTTAACAATGGTTGATCTCAGATGGACTGTTTGATAAACTAATGATATGGTTGATAATCTATAGACATAACCTGTTAGGATAGACTACGGACCTGCTTCTACATAGTATTTTTACGGCAGTATTTTCAGCCTTTGGTGATTAAGTAGAATATGAAATAAGTGCATTTAAAATTTTAGATCCCGTGCTGTAAAAATATCTTTATTTCTCTGTTTAGGTAATGTGAGGAAGAGGAGAGGATAGTGGTCTATGAGTTTAACTGTGTCTGATCTCAGTTCTGTTGTTTTTAGCCTTCTGAACTTAAGCAGTTAATTATCACTTCTGAACCTCAGATTTGCTTTAATAAAGCCCATGATATTCAATACTTATCTCCCTACACACTTTTATGGGACTGTAGTCATAAAGGAAAGTGATTAAAAGCTATAAAAGGTATTAAGATGATTTTCACAGAGTTTCTTTTCATTGTCTATGTTTGGTCCCCAAGTTTTAAAACAAAAATGTTGTAATGGAATATATTATTAGATTATAATTTGCAAAAATAGGAAAGTTATCCTTTATTCTGAGATGAAAACTAGGCCTTTATAGGGACTTCATAGACAGTTTTCCCTTTTAAAATTATAAAGTTACATGGAAAAATTGAAAGAGATCCAGAGAGGAGAAATAACTTCTGAGAATAACCTTAAGCACTAGACTCGCTCTGCAATTAAACATAGTAAAATTGTGGACCAGTCAGATAGTCTCTCTGCAGTTGCCTTAATATTTTTTCTGCACCAGTATACCTGAGATAGAAGGTATACTCCTACCTATAACAGTGGCTCACTGTAATCAGTGATTTTAAAATTGGCTGTGTCTGTGGGATTGGGGTAGTGGTACAGGGAGACAGTCTGAAGACTGAGCTAGCTATCCCTACTTCCAGACTCTAATAGGTCTCTCTGCCCTACACCCTGCTCTTTTGAGAACTACTGACTTAAACACATGTCATTTGCAGGTACATAAAGACTTTCATTTCAGCCTTTGCAAGACTTCTTTTGCTGTTCATGGTCCATAAAGGAAAGAAAGATTTTTGTCTCAGGAATATAAAATACCAGTTAGAATATATGTGTATCTCAGAAGAACTCAAACTACCTTTCCCTCTGATACTTTCTTATCTTCATCTTAACACCTGCGGAGAGAAAGGAATCTATGGTATCTTATTTATAGTTATGAAATATGGGAGTAGAGAGCTGAAGCTTTGTCCACACAACAGTTTTGCCCAGAGTGCACCCACGTCTTAAACATGGCTGTTGATATTTATTTCCATGTTTGTCCTACAAATGCTTCTTATGTTGAGATATGAGTAAACATGGAGAAAGTGAGTCAGAGGTTTGCAAACTGCCAGGATAAACACAGTACATTTTTCTGGACTGTCAATTTTATTTGCTGGTATGTAAGCTAAATCGTTTTCAGATGATAAAACAGACAGGATATATAATGGTGTAAAATGAAAATTTTGATAAAATAGCAAATTCAATCCATAAGTTTAGTCCAGCCTTCAAATCCTTAGTAGTAGAAGTTTACCCTCCTTTGCTGTTGGGAGCATTTTGAAGAAAACTTTAAGCAGTACCATTCTGTTGGGTTGGCCAAAAGGTTTGTTCACATTTCCCTAACATCTCGCAGAAAAACCCAAATGAACTTTTTGGCCAACCCAATATTTTTGCATTTTTTTAGCTATTTATTTTATCTTGAAGGCGATTACAGACAGCAGCAGGGCCTAGGTCTTCTGGGTTATTTACACAATGCCAACCACTTGACCAACACACAATAAATGTAATAAAAAAACAAAATCCATCTCTTGTGGTGGTGGTGGTTTAGTTGTTAAGTCATGTCTGACTTTTGCGACCCCATGGACTGTAGCCTGCCAGGCTCCTCTGTCCATGGGATTCTCCAGGCAAGAATACTGGAGTGGGTTGCCATTTCCTTCTCCGGGGGATCTTCCTGACCCAGGAATCGAACCCAGGTCTCCCACATTTCAGGCTTCTCTTCTGTATCCTGGTCCAGTGTGACTATACTGTGCAAGCTGTGTGAAGCACTTTTACTAAATTGTCATTTTTTTAAATGGTCTGTTGCTAAGAATGAATTTTTTTAGCAATATATCCTGCCCCTTTTGTACAAAGATCTGGCAGAATGAGTTCAGAGATGAAAAGAGGTATGCTTTAGGAAGCAGCAATACATAATTAGCATAAGAAGTCATTGAGGAGTGGAAATAATTTCATTGGAAAAGTTTTGAAAAATCCTCTTAAGTCTCTTTAGAACCTACCCACGTTTGCTAGAAATAGAATCATCCAGGCTCTCTCAGTTTCCCATGGGAATGTCTGGGGCCCTGACCTTGATACCTGTATCAGAAATTATCAATGTTTTTGTAAGTACTCATATACCTTTTATATTAAAAGTGTGTTCTTAAAATTTGCTGTAAATTGAATTGTTATAATTAAGTTATGTTTTAAATATTCCAGTGGGACTATGTAAAGAATTCCAAAGGAAATCTTTTCATAAAGTAAAGACTCTTTTTTTCTAATATGAGCTCTTAGACCCCTGGTTTGTTGATCTGTCTCTCTTCTTCTCCCTCTCATATTCTCTTTAAAATGCAATCAATGTATTACATTGTGATAAGAGTCTTATTTGTTTACAGTCTGTAGATCACATGCAAGTTTAGAATGATTCTATAATTAAGATAATTGTTGACATGCTAAAGAAAGCTAAATGCCACCTGACCCTTTTGGCAAGTTTTACGTGCGAGAGCTCTGGGTATGACAGAAATGTAGAATTTCTTTATCTCTCTTCCATTGGTTTTTATAGATTATAGACTAATTCCATGGAGTCAGAAATAGTAATAGGCCATCATCTTTAGTGGAATTATACATATGTGAGTCACCTACAAAAGCAGGGAAGTGCATTAGTCACCATGTAAAAATTTGAGTGTTTCTAGATGCTAAAGGGAATAAGATACAGCCTCTGCCTTTTAGGAGCTTGCATTGAGTATGTTAAAACAGAGATCTGTAAATGTGACAAAGGTAGGATATGTTAAGTGTCGTAAGAAAGGTTTGGAATTTTGTGGGTCATCAGAAATCAGAGAAACTTTCTGGCTGAAGTATTAAAGACATCACTGGGAGTGAAAGTTATGACCAACCTAGACAGCATATTAAAAAGCAGAGACATTACTTTGCTGACAAAGGTCCATCTAGTCAAGGCTATGGTTTTTCCAGTGGTCATGTATGGATGTGAGAGTTGGACTATAAGGAAAACTGAGCACAGAAGAATTGATGCTTTTGAACTGTGGTGTTGGAGAAGACTCTTGAGAGTCCCTTGGACTGCAAGGAGATCCAATTAGTCCATCCTAAAGGAGATCAGTCCTGGGTGTTCTTTGGAAGGACTGATGCTAAAGCTGAAACTCCAATACTTTGGCCACCTGATGTGAAGAGTTGACTCATTGGAAAAGACCCTGATGCTGGGAGGGATTGAGGGCAGGAGAAGGGAACGACAGAGGATGAGGTGACTGGATGGCATCACCGACGCAATGGACATGAGTTTGGGTAAACTCTGGGAGGTGGTGATGGACAGGGAGGCCTGGCATGCTGCAGTTCATGGGATTGCCAAGAGTCGGACATGACTGAGCAACTGAACTGAACTGAACTGGCAGTGTAAGCTAGGCCTTTAAGGAAATGAAGAAGGGCATAGTCTATAGGAACAGATCAGTGTCTTTGACTTGGAATCCAAACTGGTTCTATGTACCTTCAGAGTCCAAGGGACTCTCAAGAGTCTTCTCTAACACCACAGTTCAAAAGCAGCAATTCTTCGGAGCTCAGCCTTCTTCACAGTCCAACTCTCACATCCATACATGACCACTGGAAAAACCATAGCCTTGACTAGACGGACCTTAGTCGGCGAAGTAATGTCTCTGCTTTTGAATATGCTATCTAGGTTGGTCATAACTTTTCTTCCTAGGAGTAAGCGTCTTTTAATTTCATGGCTGCAGTCACCATCTGCTGTGATTTTGGAGCCCAGAAAAATAAAGTCTGACACTGTTTCCACTGTTTCCCCATCTATTTCCCATAAAGTGATGGGACTGGATGCCATGATCTTCGTTTTCTGAATGTTGAGCTTTAAGCCAACTTTTTCACTCTCCACTTTCACTTTCATCAAGAGGCTTTTTAGTTCCTCTTCACTTTCTGCCATAAGGGTGATGTCATCTGCATATCTGAGGTTATTGATATTTTTCCCAGCAATCTTGATTCCAGCTTGTGCTTCTTCCAGCTCAGCATTTCTCATGATGTACTCTGCATAGAAGTTAAATAAGCAGGGTGACAATAGACAGCCTTGACGTACTCCTTTTCCTATTTGGAACCAGTCTGCTGTTCCATGTCCAGTTCTAACTGTTCCTTCCTGACCTGCATACAGATTTCTCAAGAGGCAGGTTAGGTGGTCTGGTATTCCCATCTCTGTCAGAGTTTTCCACAGTTGATTGTGATCCACACGGTCAAAGGCTTTGGCATAGTCAATAAAGCAGAAATGATTCAAACTGATACAGTCTTTAACAGCACTTTATATGTTCCAAATCACCCTGTTTGTTACTATCACTTTGGTTTTATGAGAACAAAGCAGAATAGCATAATTGGGTCATGGGATTTCAGCAGGGCTTCTTTTAAGAAACTTTAACAACCAGTGTTAATCAAACTTAGAAGTATTTGATGGCTTCTTGTGAAACTCTTTGAGAAATGTAAATGAAAAGAGAAGAGGGAAATTATGATAGAGGAGCAAGGTGAAGACATCCACCCCCTCCCTTACTCAACCTCTCACTGAGAACCAGATCAGCTTCACTGCAGTCCCAGCCCAATTGAACGTCATTCCTCTGTTCCTCTGGGTTTTATTTCATTGGCCCAATGAAATCTTAGTGTATGGGCTGATTAGGGACTAGGAGTATGCTCCTGTCAAGGAGACCTAACCTTTTTCCCTTTAGTTTGGGGGACTGTGTTGCCTGCTTAGCTAAAGCCATCGCTGACCCCAGTCACAACCTTCCTGACAAAACATTAGTCTTCTATTAGTTCTTTAGCTCTCCAAGCTGATAGATGATGATTTGGGGAGGGAAGAAGGGGATGTGGTATAAAACATGCTATCTTGGAGCTCTAATATGTAGGTAATGCTAAGGGAATCAAGAATTAATTGATTCTTTTAATATTAAGAATACTGCTTCTACTGCCGTATCTTGTCAGTCTTGATCCATGCAGTTCAGAATACCTAATAATAGGGTTGACAAAAGTAGACAATGTATTCTTTGTCCCCTGTTTTCCTAGATTATATTCAGTACCAACCACGGTGCCACCCAAATTGAGCGACTAACACAAATTGAGATGTTAGAATATATAGAGCAGTCCATGGGCAGCATCCTTTGGAAATGTCTGGCCAGTAGTACCTGGATTTACTCTAGAAGGTCAGATAGTCCTTTAAGAATATGATATCTGCGTTTTAAAGGGCTGTGGTAGATCTGTTTCAGAGGAAAGACTGTTATCTATGGCTTGTCATGAATGACCATTTTAGAAGCACCCATTTGTAATATATGTTAATAAGTGGACATTTAGTTCATTTACCTACTGTGTCTATTGTGCCTTTGTATTCCCACATTGATGGACATTTAAATTATTCACGTTTTTGCCATTATAAACAGATATATCTTTGAATACCTTTGTGTATGTCTCTTCGTTCATATGTGTTAGTTTCTCTAGGGCAGTGCTTATCAAACTTTTCCACATCATACTGTATGTAGAAGATATTTTTCCTACCCATATTATCACCTGAGAGATGATGACATATGGCAAAGCCATAGAGTTCTCTATGGCGGAGTGTTACAAATAAAATCTTATACTCTAAAAGTGAGGCTAGGAAGCAGTCATCCTCAGCTAAACTCATCCCTCCACCCATTTTGCAAATAAAGTTTCACTAGAACACAGCCACGTCCATTTGTTAACATATTGTCTATGACCGTATGACATAGGGTAATAGTATGAGCTTTCATACTACAGTGGCAGAGCTGAATAGTTGCAGTAGAGACCATCTGACTGCAAAGCCTAAGTAGCTTTTTACAAAAAAAGTTTGCTGACTCCTACCTTAAGATAATAATTACCAAATATAGTGTCAACGACTGTAAACTTGTGAATAGATTTTTCTTTGTTTGGTCTTTTTCATGTACTTGTTAATTTGAGATGAAATCAATTTATAGTAAACAGATTTTAAATGTATAATTCAATGAATTTTGATAATGTAACCAACACCTCAGTCTTTTCAAGTCTTTTCTAATTCTTAAAAGTGGATTATTTTTACTTCTTATTTTTAATTTATAGGAGAGGCGTGTGTACTCTAGATACAGATTCTTTATCAGAAACATAATTTACAAACATTTTCTCTCAGGGTTCATTTTCTTAACAGTATCGTTAGAAGATCAAAATTTTTAACGTTACTGAAATCCAGTTAATTGATTTTTTTTCTGTGACTTATAAATTAGTGCTTTTTGTGTCCTAAGAAATCTTTGCCTATCTTAAGGTTGCAAAGATATTGTTTTATGTTTTCTTCCAGAAGCCTTATGTTTTTAGCTTTTATGTTTATGTCTGTGATCCCTTTCATATTGATTTTTGTGTGAAGTATGAGGTAGGGGTTGAGGTTTATTGTTTTCTATATGTTTATCCAGTTGTTCCAGACTTACATATTGAAAAACTGACCTTTCAGTTTCAAATCATTTTGGTGCCTTTGTAAAAAGTCTATTGACAATGTATGGATCTATTTTTGTGCTCTCTCTCTTCTGTTCTTTTTATATCTGT
This sequence comes from Budorcas taxicolor, assembly GCF_023091745.1. NCBI lineage: Eukaryota > Metazoa > Chordata > Mammalia > Artiodactyla > Bovidae > Budorcas > Budorcas taxicolor. Next base: position 75,968,913 of record NC_068919.1, read on the forward strand.
CTTAACTCCTTAAGTTTTTATCTTCCATCAAATATTTTGCAACATATTGATTGGAAAGCTGTACATGTGCCTAGAAGTGTGTTGGTAGGTCATAGTGAAGTATATTTATCTTTAAGTTATCTTCATATCCCTAATCTCTCTCTGTCTCTTAACTGTCCCCTTTGCTTTCAGAAGCTATCCCCTTTTAATCCATTCTCCACCCTGCCAGCAGAGTGATAGTTCCAAAATTAAACATGACTTTGTTTCTTAAAAGCTTTCATGGCTGTGCAGTTTCTAGAGAGATACATATTAACTCCTTACTTAGAAAACATAAAATTAAGCTGCTGCTTCTGTACTGCCCACTTCTCAGAATTTGCCCTGGATTCCTGGTCTCACCAGCCCAACTACAAATTTATTCCTTCAAACTTCTGTGCACTTTTATTTTATGCTGGGAACATACTTATTCTTTCTAGAAACTCTTTCCTGTATTTCATCCCGTGAAATCCTGTTTATCTTTTAGTATCACTTCCTTTGTGATCTTTCTCTCCAATTGACCTCATGTTCTCACTTAAGAATATAGTCTTTAAATAGCTTGTTTACTTGTCTATGTAAGTATATTGTGACTTTTTTGAGATTCTTATTTGATTTATTCTGTCCCCTTTTTACCTAATAGTGCCTACCCAATAATTGTTACTCAGTTGTGGAGCCTTTTTTTTTTTTTTTTTTTTAACTAAATCACCTCTAAGCAAAATGAGGTAGCCTCCCTCATAGCTCAGTTGGTAAAGAATCTGCCTGTAATGCAAGAGACCCGGGTTCGATTCCTGGGTCAGGAAGATATCCTGGAGAAGGAAATGGCAACCCACTCCAGTATTCTTGCCTGAAAAATTCCATGGACAAAGGAGCCTGGCAGGCTGCAGTCTGTGAGGTCGAAAGAGTCGGACATGACTTAGCAACGAAACTACTCAGTTCAGTTCAGTTGCTCAGCCGTGTCCAACTCTTTGTACCCCATGAATCGCAGCACGCCAGGCCTCCCTGTCCATCACCAACTCCCAGAGTTAACTCAGACTCAGGTCCATCGAGTCAGTGATGCCATCCAGCCATGTCATCCTCTGTTGTCCCCTTCTCCTCCTGCCCCCAATCCCTCCCAGCATCAGTCTTTTCCAATGAGTCAACTCTTCTCATGAGGTAACTACTACCTCATCAAGCAAAATGATCCTTGAAAATGTTACTTTCCATTTCCAGTTATATCAACTAAAGGAAATATAACGTGATAATGATTATATTATGATTCTAATCTATATGATTCACAGGCTCTTGATGCAGAGCACATGAGATCATAGGCATGGTAATGTTTGGAAAATGTTTTTAAAATATGGTGGCCTAATTGTTGTTATACTGAAAAAATGCTATTTTAAAAAAATAGCAAAGTTTAAAAGTACTTTATGGACTAGAGCATTTTCCTATATGAAATCTCAGCTATATGTGTATGTGTCTGTCTCTTTGGATATCTTTGATTCAGTAAATATTTATGGAATACTTCCTCAGTTCAGGTATTATGAAAGCAATATTACATACAGCAATAGCTAACATTTAGTGAACCTTAAAATATAACAGTGCTTAAGAACTTTGAATATGTTATGTTATTTAATATTCACAATAAACCTTTATGATAGGTGCCATCATTATTCACATTTTATATAGATTAATCATTTGGCAGAGATAATAAGAAATCCCCAGTCTGACCTCAGAATCTGAAAATTTTGCCAATCTCAGTGTAAATAATTGAGACAGAATCCCTGTTCTCAAGAAGCTTTCCGTCTAAAAAGATTAACACAAACATTTTTCAAAATTTGTTTCATGAGGCAACATGTGGTTAGTAGTTTATAAAGATACAAACAAACCAGGATACAAACCTTCCCAAGACTGGGAGGTACAGTCAGTGCAGCCAAAATAATGAAAAAAAAAAAGGCATTTGAACTGGTCTTGGAAAAGCTGTAAAATGACCAGAAATCTTAGATATAGAATTCTGCACACTTGAAGTGCTTGGAATGATGTGTTTTTGTTTTTGTTTTTGTTTTAATGCTATGTGCCTATTATATCTTACTTAGAGCAGTGCCAAAGTATCAGAACTGGGCATCATTTCCCCTTCTGCCTGTGATTTGCTGAGTTATGTGGAAGAGAGCATTAAACCATCTGCTTCTCAGTTTAGTAGAATGTGACTGAAAAATCAGTCAGATAGCTAATTATGTTGTGTTTCTCAAGGGACTCCAAATCAAATTTGATAGAAGATGCTTAGATGCAGGTATTTTTTCAGCTATAAAGGTATGAAGATGTTTGTGCTTTAGTTATATAAAACCTTACATTTTATATTCATTCACTACTGTCATTGAATAGGTAAAACTGAAAATCAATGTTCACATTCAGAGTAATTGCAATTTTTGTGATAGGTTTTGTATTTATAGGAATACAACACATAATTTTATAACTCATTACCAACAGTTTGTGGCAAACAATAAATAAATGTAACCATGCTTTTGAAGAATATCAGCAAAAGTAATTAAGTTAATATAGAATTGCTTGTTAGGAAATGTTTTGATTAAATTGAGGATGTGACATAGGATTAACCTTGTTATTATTACTCGACCCTGTGTTACAAATAGTGCCAAAAATATAAACAATGAATGTCACCCTGAAAGATTTGTACTTTTTAAATTAAACACACATGAAAGTATTAAACTACATCAAGAGGTGCATTTTCTGCTAATGTAATTTAGAATATGATGTTAAATTATTAATCAAATGGTTGGATATGGGGGAATTTTTTCAAAGAGAAAAAAGGATAAATTGCTCCATGTCAGTTGAACAGTATTCCAGACACCAAAAATAAAGGCAAGGGAGGCATAAAGATTCCCTAATTTTGTAGTATGTGCATATAGGCATCCATGATATGAATAGTAAATGTTATGTCTATATTTGTGACATTTTTAAAATCTGATAATAGCTTCAAGCTCCTTCTTTTTCTGGGTCATTAATGTTAATATGTTAGTATTGAACTAATTAATGTATATATGGACAAATCACTGTTCCCTGGTCTGCTGTGAATAATTTAAATGTTTCTCATTTGATTAAATAAAATCTGTTCTTTGAACTTTTTTTTTTTTAAGCCTGGAAAGCAATATACGTTAGTGATAAATAGCAATCGTGGTTTCTATGTTCTATGTTGATATAAACATTTAGAATTGGTTTTATATAAAACTGTATATTCCTTGGCATTTTCAGTTGTTTAACAAAAAAACTAATACATATTTTAATATAACAACTGTAATATGTCCTCAACTATTTAAACATGTTTCTCTCTGTTTTAGTAGCAGAATTATCTATGAATTTGAATAAAATCAGGAGTGGCCAAAGGTACATAAGAAAACTCCTACGTAAATTGATGCATTTGCCATACCGTTTCTTATAGACTGCCTTGCAGTTCAGTCTCATTGAAATGAATTGCCTGGGTCTTTAGAGTATGCTGAGCAGATGAAAAGAAAAGGAGGGAAAAGAATCATTTGGGAAAAGTTTGAATGAAATCCTTGCATTGTGGCTAAAAAACAGCCTGAACCCTCTATCTTGTTATGTCATTCTTTAAAATAACAGGGAAATAAATGATTCCAGGAGCTGTATTTTGAGAAGATTATCTGTTGTCAAGAGCAAACTAACATTTTAAAGTTATTGCCTTTTTAGTATAAAACATAATATGTTGTTATTCAATTCCATGTTTAATTATTTTAATTTGTAACAGAGACCACAGGTAAGAGCTACTTACAAAAAAAGCCTTTGATTTGTGGAATTTTTGAAAGGCCATTTCTTGTTCTCCTATCCTTTCTCTTTTCTGTGGTTTGATTAGTGACTACCAGAAATAAGGAGAAGGTGAAAAGCTCAGGCTCTTTTTTTTCCCCCGTTACTTGTTATTTTGCAGTCTCTTTTGTTATTGGAATGAGAGACAACATATATTTTCAATCTCCCAAATTAATTAGGAGAGATATGAATATAGATAATATTAAATGATAGATATGCAAAAAGTCATTTTTCCATCACTTTGAATAGTTTTATGCCATGCTATGGTAACCTAACCCCAGGGTACAGAAATGATGTGCAGAGGCCATAGTCCACCAAGTGGATAAGACATACCTCAAGAAATAGAGAACTTTTGTATTATTGTTGCATGATAGTGAACAGCTGTAATCTCAGTGAGCTTGCCCTTTTTGGCAGCTGGCTTTATTTAGCATTTTTAAAAATTGCATGCTCTTTGCCTCTGGTGCCTGGCATTCTTCAATTAAAATTTTAAATGTATTCTTATCATCCCTAACACAAAGCTTATTTATGCAGCCCCAAATCTAGCCTGAGACACCTGTTCTTGAATCCATTTTTTTTTAAAGTTCAGTATGAAATAAATCTGTAGCTAAGTCATGCTGGAATTAAAGAAATCATACATTATTTTAATGGAATCTGATCAAGCTACTTATGGGCTTAAGTGAATGGCTGAGGTCTATTAATGGGTATGACATTATTACATGAAAGCTATTTCAATAAAGGATTAGTGTTGTTAATTTTAAGAGTTGTTTTGTTTTATTAACAAGAGTCTGGAGACAGTAAATAAAGGGGCTTGATTATCTCTTTGATTTCTTTTAAGCCTTAAAATTCTATCAGTTAGCAAAAAGGAACTATTATATGTAAGGGCAAGTTTTTTGTGTCTGTTTGCCATAGAAGAAAGAGAAAGCTGTTTTTCCACTTATATCAAATTATAGTCTTCCTATCAATATTGACCAGAAAATTCTTAAAGTCGTGAACTTGAAAATATCTACACTGATGTAGAAATTAAATACCTTCAGATAGAACAAGTTTCTTCCCAGGGAAGAGGTTTCAGGTAACCTGTGACTCATACTTTATTGAATTTAAGCTGCTTCTCCACGTAGCCTTCCAATTCAACTGAAAAAGCCTTTGATTTAATAGAACACTCTCTTTGTGCTTGTAATTTGTGATAAGTTTAGCCTTCATTAGTTAGAGGTTTCATTGAATCCTTACCAAGCCTAACTCCCTCTTCATTCAAAGGAAACATCTTATCTTTTCTCATCATTAATAATCTTTAATAGGTTCTATGATACCTCTTTTTTTAATTTTTAACGCATTTTATCATTTGTTCTCTCTAGAAAACAACACCAAGGGGAGGTAGCATGATTTTTAATTAATATAAAACAACAAAAAAGGATTAGAGATTGTGTTAACTGGATAAAGTATCAGCAATTAGAATTTTCTGGATATAATTTCTTCTGGATCATATTGTTGTTCTCTTAATGCTAAATTTATTCATTCTACTTGACATAATTGCTTTAAAATAATTTTTAAAATATTGTATGTGTATTCTTTTAGTCTGTTTTGAATGCCTTTATTTTTTAATTTATAGGCCATTTCTTAGAGCAGTTTTAGGTTTATAAAAATATTTATTAGACAGTAGAGTGTTTGCTCTTTTTCCTCCCCTTATCTCTCTCCATAGTCCAGTTGCCCTATTATTAACATTTGCTCTGATGCAGTACATTCATTACAATTGATGAACCAATATTGATACATATTATTAACTAAAGTCCATAACTTACATTGGGGTTCAGTCTTCATGTAGTATAGTTCTGTGAGTTTTGCTAAATGCATAATGTCTTGAATCAACCATTACATAATCATACAGAATAGTTTCACTGCCCTAAAAATTCCATGTTCCACCTATTCACTCCTGTCTTTACCTACCATCTCTGCCAATCACTGATTTTTCTGTCTTTATGATTTTGCTTCCTAGAATGTCAAATAGTTGGAATCATATGTTATGAAGTCTTTTCTGATTGCTTTTTAAAAAATAAACGGTTCCTCCGTGTATTTTTGTGGCTTGACAGCTCATTTGTTTTTATTGCTGATAACACTGAATTGTGCGGAAGTACCACAGTTTGTTTATCCATTCACCTATTGAGGGACGTCTTTTGGCAGTCATGAATAAAGCTGGTATAAACACTCGTGTGCAGGTTTTTGGGTTGGCGTACATTTTTAACTAAATTGGGTAAAGACCTAAGAGAGGGATTGCTGGGTTGTATGGTAAGCCTATGTTTAGCTCTGTAAGGAACTGCCAAATTCTTTTCCAAAGTGGCTGTGTTAGTCTTCTTAGGCTGCTGTCACAGAATACCACAGACTGGGTGGCTTAAACAAAACATTATTTTTTGCAGTTCTGGAGGCTGGGAAGTCCAGAATGAAAATGCCAGCAAATTTGGTTCTTCTTAAGGGTCCTCTTCCTGTCTTGTGGGCAGTTGCCTTCTCGCTGTGCCCTTGTGTGATAGAGTCAGAAATCTCTGTTGTCTCTTGATCTTCTTCTTAAGGGCACTAATTCCATCACTGGGGCCCCGAATCATTACCTCGTTTAAACATCATTACCTCCCAAAGACCCTACTTCCTAATATCATCACACTGGGAGTTAGAGCTTCAGCGTATCAGTTTCGAGGGGACACAGCACTGAGTCCATAACAGTAGCTGTACCATCTTACATTCCCAGGAACAATGAATGAGAGTTTCTGTTGCTCCACATTGTCCCCAGTGTTCGTCACTGTTTTAGATTTTAGCCATGGAGAAGGCAGTGGCACCCCACGCCAGTACTCTTGCCTGGAAAATCCCGTGGACGGAGGAGCGTGGTAGACTACAGTTCATGGGGTCGCAAAGAGTCAGACACTACTGAGCGACTTCACTTTCATTTTCACTTTCAGTAGGCATGTAATGGTATCCCGTTTTGATTTGCAATGTCTAATGACCTCTAAGGGGCTTCCCTGGTGGTGCAGAGGTTAAAGCGTCTGCCTACAATGTGGGAGACCTGGGTTCCATCCGTGGGTCGGGAAGATCCCCTGGAGAAGGAAATGGCAACCCACTCCAGTATTCTTGCCTGGAGAGTCCCATGGATGGAGGAGCTTGGTGGGCTACCAGTCCACGGGTCACAGAGTCAGACACGACTGAGCGACTTCACCAAAAAAAAAAAAAAGACCTCTAATGTCGAACACCAGTTCATGTGCTAATTCACCACCTATACATCTTCTTTGTTGAGATGTCTGTTCGGTTCTTTATCCATTTTATCATAGGATTGTTTTCTTATTGTTTAGTTTTAAGAGCTCTTTAAAATTTTTGGATATAAGTCCTTTATCAGATATTTTCTTCCATTTGTGGGTTTCATTTTATTCTTTTAACAGTGTCTTTCAAAGAGTAGAAATTTTTAATTTTAATGAAGTCTAGCTTTTCAATTTTTTCTTTTATGGATTGTACTCTTGGTGTTAACATCTGAAAACTCATTGACAAACCAGAGACCACTTAGATTTTTTTTCTTCTCAAACTGTTTTGCATTTTACATTAGGTGTATGATCTATGTTGAGTTATTTTTTGTGAAAGATATAAGGTCAGTGTCTAGATTTTTTTTTTCATGTGGGTATGCAGTTGTTCCGGCACCATTTGTTGAAAAGACTGTCCTTTCTCTGTTGGATTACCTCTGCTCCTTTGTCAAAGATCAGTTGACTTTATTTGTGTGGGTCTGTTTCTGGGCTCTTTGTTGTGTTCCATTCATCTGTTTGTGTATTCTTTCACTGGTACCACGGTCTTGATTACCATCACTTTTTAGTGAGTCAAGTAGTATCAGTCCTCTTTATCCTTTTTCTTCGACAGTGATGGCTATTTTGAGGCTTTTGCCTCTCTATACAAACTTTAGAATCATTTTGTTGCTAGTCAGAAAGTAGTATGCTGGGGTTTTTATTAGGATTTTGCTAAATCTACAGATTGAGTTGGAAGAATTGACCTCATAACAATATTTCATTTTCCTATCTATGATTTTCATTTATTTACATATTCCTTGGTTTCCTTATTCAGAGTTTTATAGTTTTCTTCCTATGGATCTCATACATTTGTTTGACTTAAATTTTTTTCCTTCCTCCCTTCCATCTTCCATTCCTTCTTCCTCCCCCAACACTCTTTCACTCCCTTCCTCTATCCATTTGTAAATGGTAATATATTTTTAATTCCAAATTCCAGTTACTTGTTAGTGGTATATAGGAAAGCTATTGATTTTCATATATTAACCTTACATCCTGCAGCCTTGACTTAATCACTTATTTGGTCCAGCAGTTCTTTTAGTGATTCCTTGGAATTTTTTGCATAATGGTCATATCATCTATGAAAAAAAGATCCTTCTGTATCTTCCTTCCCAATCTGTTAATCTTTTATTTCCTTTTCTTATATTATTGCATTAGCTAGGACTTACAGTACAGTGTTGCATAGAAGTGGTGAGAGGGAATATCTTGCCTTATTCCTCTCTTAGGGAAAAGACATCAAGTTTCTCACCATTATATATGAACATAGCTGTAGGTTGTTTTTAGGTATTCTTTAGCAAGTTGAGAAAATTCCCCATACTAAGAGTCTTATCATGAATGGATTTTGGATTTTGTGGAATACTTTTTCTATATCTGTTGATATTATATATGATTTTTACATTTTAATATGTTGATGTGATGGTTTACATTAGTTGATTTTCAAATGTTGAACCAGCCTTGAATAACCTGACATATATCCCACCAAGTCATGTTGTATAATACTTTTTATATATTGCGCCCCATCCCTGGGATTCTCCAGGCAAGAACACTGGAGTGGGTTCCCATTTCCTTCTCCAGTGCATGAAAGTGAGAAGTGAAAGTGAAGTCGCTCAGTTGTGTCTGACTCTTATCGACCCCATGGACAACAGCCTACCAGGCTCCTCTGTCCATGGGATTTTCCAGGCAAGAGTACTGGAGTGGGTTACCATTGCCTTCTCCGAAATCAAATCTAACAATATATAAAAAGTATTATTCAACATGACTTAGTGGGATATACATCAGGTTATTCAAGGCTGGTTCACAGAGTCGGACACAACTGAAGCGACTTAGCAGCAGCAGCAGCAGATTTGATTTGCTAATGTTTTCTTGAGAATTTTGCATCTATGTTAATGAGAAATATTGGTCTCTTTTTTTTTTATAATGCATTTGTGCAGTTTTGATGTTAGTATAATGATGGCCTCATAAAATGAGTTAGGAAGTGTTCTCTCTGGGTCTGTTTTTTGGAGCAAATTGTAGAGAACTGATATAATTTGTTCCTTAAATATTCGGTATTATTCACAGTGAAACTATCTGGGTTTGATGCTTTCTGTCTTGGAAAGTTATCAACTATTTATTCAACTTCTTTGATCAATATAGGCCTATTCTCCTTGTATGAATTTTGGTAAATGTGTCTTTCAAAGAATTGCTCCACGTTATCTAAGTTACCAAATTTGTGAATATAGAATCTGTTCATAATATTCCTTTATTATCCTTTGATTGTCCATGGGTTCAGTACTAAATGGTACCTCTTTCATTACTGATATTATTTGCGTCTTTTCCTTTTTTTCTTTTTACCCTGAGTAGAGGTTTATCCATTTCTTTGCCCTTTTCAAAGAATGAGCTTTTAATTTTGTTGATTTTTCTCTATTTTCTCCTGCTTTCAATTTCTTTGATATTTTTTCCTCTTATTTTGGACTTAATTTATTCTTCTTTTTCCAGTTTCCTAAGTTGGATGATTGATTTTGGCTCTTTTTTCTTTTAATGCATTTAATGCTGTACATTTTTCTCTAAGTACTGCTCTTGCTGCATCCCACAAATTTTGATGTCTTTTTTTCATTTAGTTCAAAAAGTTTTTTAATTTCCAGAGATTTCTTCTTTGATTTTTGTATTATTTATGTGTGCTGTTTAATCTCCAAATATCTCAGGATTTTCTAGCTATGTTTCTGTTAATGATCTCTCATCTAATTTCATTGTTGTCTGAGAGCATACTTCTTATGGTATCTATTCTTTTAAATTTGTTAAAGTTTGTTTTATGGCCTAGAGTATGCTCTAACTTGGCGAAATATTCCCTTTGAGCTTAAGAAGACCATGCATTCTACTGTTACTGGATGAAGTATTCCGTAAGTGTCAATTAGATCCACTTGATGGATGATACTATCCTGTTCAATTATATCTTTACTGATTTTCTGCCTCCTGGTTCTGTCAGTAACTGAATGAGTGATATTGAAGTCTCTAACTATAATAGTGAATTTGTGAGTAATCTTTGAATTAAAATAAATAACGAATTCTTGCAGTTCTAACAGATTTTGCCACATATAATCTTATACCTGTTTATTAGGTGCATACGTTTTAAGAATCATAATGTCTTTCTGAAGAACGGACCCCCTGTCATTTTGGGGTTGCAATGAGTCAGACACAACTGCGCCTGAACATTACACAACACTTCTCTGTCACTTACAATTTTCATTGCTTTGTCTGAAACTCAGAGGTATTCCACCTTTCTTTTGATTAATACTGGCACAGTATATATTTCTGTATACCTTCACTTTTAATGTTTGTTGTCTTCATACCTAAAGTAGGTTTCTTGTAGACAGCATATAGTTGGGCCTTGCTTTTTGATCCACTCTGACAGTTCTTGTCTTTTAATTAGTGTATTTAGGCCACATACATTTAAAGTGATTATTGATAAAGTTGGATTAATGTAAACCATACTTGTGACTTTTCTATTTGTTGACCTTGTTTCTTTATTACTTTCCTCTGTTCATCTACCTTCTCTGGTTTAATTGATCATTATAATGACCCCACTTTCTCTCATCTTAGCATATAAATTACAACTTCTCTTTTAAGTAGTTACCCTAAAGATTATAACACACATTTATAACTACTACAAGTCTACTTTCAAAAAACAGTATACCACCACTTCATGGGCACTTCAAATACCTTATAACAGAGTAGTCCCAAATCTTCCCTCCCATTCCTTAAAGCACTGTTATCATTTATTTCACTTATCCATAAGCTTGTTGTGCAGTCACCCAGTCATGTCCGAGTCTGCGATCCCATGGATGGCAGCACACCAGGCTTCCCTGTCGTTCACTATCTCCTGGAGTTTGCTCAAACTCATGTCATTGAATTGGTGATGCCATCCAACCATTTCATCCTCTGTCGTCCCCTTCTCCCCCAGCCTTCAGTCTTTCCCAGCATCAGGGTCTTTTCCGATGAGTGGGCTCTTCACGTCAGATGGCCAAAGTATTGGAGCTTCAGCATCAGTCCTTCCAATGAATATGCAGGGTAGATTTCCTTTAGGATTAATTGATTTAATCTCCATGCTATCTAAGAGACTCTCAAGAGTCTTCTCCAACATCAAGCTTGAAAAGCATCAGTTCTGTTCAGCACTTATACTTTTTTATGATCCAACTCTCACATCTGTACATGACTACTGGAAAAACCATAACTTTGACTATATGGACCTTTGTCAGCAAAGTGATATCTCTCTTTTGAGTATGCTTCCTAGGTTTATCATAGCTTTTCTTCTAAGGAGCAAGCATCTTTTAATTTTATAGCTGTGGTCACCTTCAGTGATTTTGAAGCCCAAGAAAATAAAATCTGTCAATGTTTCCATTTTTTTCCCCATCTATATACCATGAAGTGATGGAACCGAATGCCATGATCTTAGTTTTTTGAAGCATAGCTTATCCATAAGTTATGATCATGAAATATTTTTTTGCTGTTATTACTTTAAACAAACTGTTATCTATTAGATTAATAAAGAATAAGAAAAAGAAAAGATTCTATTTAACTTTCATTTATTCCTTCTTTAACACTCTTTGCTGTATATGTATGTATGTATATATGAGTTCTTGACATACTTTCTTCTCTCTGAAGCTAGCAACAGTTTCCCTCAATTTTTGTCGGAGAAAGTCTCTTTTGACTTTTGAAGGCAGTTTTACTGAATACAGAATTCTAAGCAGCTGATTTTTCATTCTTTAAAAGCAAAGTGTTTTACTCCAGTCCCTTCTTGCTTCCATGGTTTTTGAAAAGAAAAGTGAAAGTGAAGTCGCTCAGTTGTGTCCGACTCTTTGCAACCCCATAGACTGTAGCCTTCCAGGCTCCTCTGTCCACGGGATTTTCCAGGCAATAGTACTGGAGTGGGTTGCCATTTCCTTCTTTAGGGGATCTTCCCAACCCAGGGCTCGAACCTGAATGTCCCACATTGTAGACAGACACTTTTACCATCTTAGCCACCAGGGAAGTCCTTTTGAAAAGAAGGCCTGTGTAATTCTTATTCTTGTTCCTTTATTGATAAGATTCTCCCCTACCTCCTCGACTTCTTTCAAGATTTTTTCTTTGATTTTCTATAGTTTGAATATAACATTCATGATATAGATTTTTTATTTATTTATCCTGCTTAGTATGTTCTCTGAATTTTGTAGATCTGTGGATTGTTGTCATCATTAGTTTTGGAAATTTCTATGGCATTATTATGGGCTTCCCTGGTGGCTCAGAGGTTAAAGCGTCTGCCCACAATGCGGGAGACCAGGGTTCGATCCCTGGGTTGGGAACCTCCCCTGGAGGAGGAAATGGCAACCCACGCTAGTATTCTTGCCTGGAGAATCTGCCCCTGGAGAGAGGAGCCTAGTAGGCTACAGTCCATGAGGTCCCAAAGAGTTGGACACAACTGAGCAACTTCACTTTCACTTTCATGGCGTTATTACTTCAAATATTTCTTCTCTTTCTTTCTCTCTTTTTTTTCCTCTGGCATTCCCATTACATGTATGTTCTCCTTTTGTAATTGTCTCAGTTTTCAGATATTCTGTTTCATTCATTTCATTTTTTTTTCTCTTTCCAGTCAGTTTTGTAAGTTTATATTGTCATTATCTTCAAGCTCATTGATTCTTTCATTCAGTCATGTCCAGTTTACTGATGAGCCCATCAAACACATTCATTCCTGTTATTGTTTTTTGTTTCTAGCATTTTCTTTTGGTTCTTTCTTAGCGTCTTCATCTCTTTGCTTATGTTACTTATCTCTTCTTGCAAATTGTTCACTTTTTTCATTAGAATTCTTAACATGTTAATCATAGTTATTTAAAATTCCTGGTCTGATAATTCTAAAATGTCTGTCATATATAAATCTGGATCCAGTGGTTGCTTTGTTCCTTCAGTCTGATTTTTTTTCTTTTTTTCGCCTTTTAGCATATCTTACAATTTTGTGTTGAAAACTGAACGTAATGAATTATGTAAATGCAGAACTGAAATAGATAGGCCTTTGGTGTGAGGTTCTATGTTAATCTGGCTAGGATTGAGGCTGTGTTTACTATTAAACTGTGGTAGCTGTGGTGTCCAATGTTAAATTTTCCTCTAGTATCTTCATTTTTTTGTCTCCCTTGTTTTTAGGTTTTCTTAGACACTCCTTAAATAGGCAGTTTTTTTAGATGTTGTTGGTTCAGTCTCTTCAGTCGTGTCCAGCTCTTTGTGACCCCATGGACTGCAGCACAGCAGGTTTCCCTGCCCTTCACTATCTCCTGGAGTTTGTGCAAATTCCTGTCCACTGAGTCTCTGATGCCATCCACCCATCTCATCCTCTGTCACCATCTCCTCCTCTCCCGAATCTGGGTCTAGTATTCCCATCTCCTTAAGAATTTTTCACAGTTTGTTGTGATCCACACAGTCAAAGGCTTTTGCATAGTCAGTGAAGCAGAGGTAGATGTTTTTCTGAAAGGTAGAAGTAGATGTTTTTCCTCTTTACTGATCTTCAGTTTAGGTTAGCAGAGCAACTTGTGAATAGACATTTATAGTCATATTTTTACTATGATTATGATAATAGGAACAAATCTACATGAACACTGTTGAGATGACAATGTGATTCATGCCTATAATACATTTTTTTTCTATGAGAAAAAAATAAAATTTTTGAAACAGGAAAAAATAATAAATTCCTAAAAGTCAAAGATTTACTATACAGCAGTTATTATGTCCTTACACTTCTTCTGAAAACATCTGTTTGGGCAATACAGCCCTTTACTGTTTTATGGATATCATGTAACCACTCCTCCCCTCTTGCATACATCCATACACACACATGCACAGGTATATTCACAGATGTAGAGGCCAGAATGAGTATCTGACTCTGAGAAACTAACCCGTTAGGCTGGGCTGTGCCAACAAGTTACCTGTTGGCAGGTAATCTAATCTTGCACTTGAGCACACCAGCTGTGGAGTCTGATGGGTCTGTCTTCTAACTCCTTCACTGGTCATCTGTAAGAATACTTGCCCTGTAGGGTAATTTTTGTAATTAAGAGAAATAATATTCATAGGTGTTTGGCACAGTATTCAGCACATGATCTCAGTAAACATTAGTATCCTTACAAGAGACTCTGCTTATCTGAGGGTGAGACTAAGTTGTAAAATCCTGTAGACTCAAGCTGATGGCTACAAGATGGGGCACTGACAAGAGAGAAGTCACTTAGCAAAGAGTGTAGCTGACCTGCACAGACGATGGTAAAAAAAATTGCAGGTTTCTCATTTTCTGTAAAATACAGTTGTATTTCTTGTTTTTGTTTTGTTTTGTGTTGGCAATTCTCTTATATTCTTTCCTTTTCACTTGAGCTAGTTTGACCAGGTTTCTAGTCCTGCAACCAGTGACCTCTCAGTGAATCCTTTTTCTGGTTTTTGATACTGACAAAAGCAAATTATCATGTACAAGTTTTGTCCTACAAAACTTAACTATGAAGTACCAATGTCAGAATTCCAATATCCTTTATTTTATGAATTTTATAATCTTTTCTAACCAAGTAAGCAGTATCAGCAGACATATGTAATATTATATTCTTCCTCCTTTTATCTTCTTCTGTTTCAATGGTATATCTACCCCTATCTCCAACTGAAAGGAAAAGAAATAACAGTTTGTTAGTACACAAAGAAAAAGCATCCTTTAGAACCAAAATGTAATGTAGTCTTATTATCTTGTATATATTGTTTCCTGTGCATTGAAGCCTAAAAAGGGCATTTGGGGTCATATTATTGATTCATCCAATTCAGAACTCTGATTTAGCAGCAGTTCTCACTGACATATTATAAGAGATATAGTTGCCATCCATGATATCAAGGTCTGAACATTTATATTTTTTTTCCCAGATATACTAAATCTGGCTTTTATCTTCTCTTGGGGTAATGAGTTCTGTAAGAATTTCACCTATTGTGTAAAATTAGACTTTATTTATTCTTGAAGTTATTTTTTCAAGCACTAGTGAAACATTCCTAATTCTAAGATTTGGGGAGTACATCTTGAACACATTATCTAAATCTTTCATGATTTTTATAGGCTCTGAACATATCCCCTCTTAGCTCTCATTTTTTCAGGTAGAAGAAAATGATTCTCTTCTTCTTCTTCTTATCATTTGGAAGATCTCTGTCCTCTTAAAAACCATTATTTCTCCTTATTCTTAAGATGGAGTAGTTGAACTTCACAGATTTATTCACATACAAACATAATTGTAATTTCCTTTTTCATGTATATTCAACCTAGTAAAAATTACTTTTTATCACCTCTAGAAGTTCTTTTTGTGATATTTTTTAATTTTTCAGAAATTCCACTGACATGAATAAAGTTAATTTTTATAATAATCAAGGCTGGAAATGTTTCTGAAAATACAAATACTTGTATTTATTTTATGATTTATTTTGGATGCCATCAGTTATTTTACCGTAACTCTTGGATCATATCATCAACACTAGATACTTCAGTGTATAAGGTTTTCGTGCTTAAGTTGAAATTTGTTTACTTCTATTTATCCCTAATATACCACTTAAGAAATTAAAAGTAGGTTTTTTAAGGACAGAAATATTTTAGATTGCAGAATATTTTTTGCTTTAATGTTTAATCATTGAAAGTATGTAAATAAATAATAAGAGAATGATTTATAAGTTTAATAAATATGTTATGACAACTTTGCTTCCATATTCTATGTTATGAAGTAGGCTATTTGTTCTTCATGGAAAGCTTATTTTATCATTATTAGGAAATAAGACTGTCGTTGGTTGGCTAATTCATATTTTCTTTTTACAGTCAAATTGTGAAGATATTATTAACTCTTAACCATGAGCTTTAAATTGACTAACAAGCACTTTATTTCATATGAATAATTTAAAGTTGAGATCATCTGTGTTTAGTTACTGTTTCGTTTCTTGGGAGATCAAAGTGTGAACCCAAAATGACAAATGATATCGTTTTGTTAAGCCACAACTCACATCTTCTGATAGTTTTATGAGTACACATGATCATCGTTTTATGTCCTTCACTTAACATTAAATTTCTAGATCCAGTGCACTCTGCAGAGATAGGTCTAGATCTTACCTGTGGGAGTTGGCCTTACCTCTTCCTTTGTCTTGCTATTTAAACTCACACCTGGAGCCTGGCCCTCTCCCCTCTCTCTCTTTCATTCCATGAGAGGTATTTTGGCCTTCTCTGAAACTTTAAGGAAGTGGAATAGGAATGGAGTAAGACTTTAAACTCAGGAATCAGAATGTCTAAGTTCAACTCCTGAGTGCTTGCTAAATGACCTTAAACAGGTTACTTAACTTCATCTGTAAAATGGGGATAAGCAAGTACTCACCACATAAAGACTTTGTAGACTAATTAGGATAATGTTATGGAAAATGTTTAGTGTAGAACCTGGCATGTGGTTGGTGTTCAGCAAGTGTCACCTCTCGATTCAAGATGCTGATGGAGAGGTCCAGTGGGGAGGGAGTGGATGTGGGAGCTATTTTAGAAATGGCTTATGGCAGAGGTCATTGAGAAGGAGCAAAGCATATGGGAAGAACAGACTCTGGACCTTCATCCCTGCCAGACTCTTTATCAGTTGAAATGAAGATAGGATTATGATAAATAGTGGCCTCTGATTTAGAGATCTACCAGATTTAGACTTTAAATCTACCAGATTAAGACTTTGTGGTCTATTGATAGATAACTGTCTACAGGTTGAAAAATATGTTGCATATATAATAGGAAGCAGTAGGGATCATCTCATTGGAAAAGACCCTGATGCTGGGAAAGATTGAAGGCAGGAGGAGAAGGGGATGAAAAAGGATGAGATGGTTGGACCGCATCACCAACTCAGTGGACGGGAGTTTGAGCCGTGAGGTATCCTGCACTGCGGGTAGATTCTTTACCATATGAGCCACCAGGGAAGTGGGCTACAGTCCATGGGGTCACAAAGAGTCCAGCACGACTGAGCGACTAAGCACACAGCACACACTGTAAGGAAGGTTTGTTGTTCCTATTTTAGTAAGCTGATATATTTGTCTGTTTTATCAGTAATTTGTAGTACTTTAATACAGCACCATACTTGATTGTCTTTTTCCCTCACATCCTACAAAAGTCTTAACTGTTTTATTATTTCCTTCTTCCAACATGAGTGTATTTTCATTTCCTTCTCTCATGAAATAACCAAAATTTCTTGTTATAATTCTTGCATCTTAGGGTTTTAGGATGGACCGTTACTCTATCACCAGGGAACCTTAATTAGGCTTTTCTGATGTAACATAATTGGATGATAACTTAGTGTAAAATTACAAGTAGTTGTAAAGTCAACATGAAACATCACATTCCTAACTCTTCAACTTTGTGCTGACCGCAGAGACAGCTATAAAACTACCCCATAGCAAAAGGGAGCACAGCGTGCCACCTGATAGCTCTGTTCTGCAAGAGCCTGCCAGCACTCCTGCTCACCCTTTCACTTCTTCCAGGGATTCTCAAGGAATGAAAGACTGTTATCACCTGGAGGTCCTTCCTTCTGGCTCGCTCTTTCAAGGAGACATGACATGTGATGAAAGAATAAGAGGAATATGACAGTGGAATCGTGATTTTTTTTTTCAATCATGGGGGAAAGAGAGGTTGGGGTTTGGCTCTTTACTAAATTTGATGAAATTGAGGTTTGTCTTTGTTTCCGCTTCTTTTCTCCGTTTCCGTGTTTCTTACCAATGAGAAAAGCTGTTCTAGAATTCTCTGGGATCCTTTGGGTTAGAAGGAGGTTCTAAGTTAGAAGAAACTATTCCTGAAAAACAAAAAACTCCCCCAAACCTCTAGTCATAGAGTTATAGGACCTGCGCAATGTGAATCATCCAAAAAAAAAAAAAAAAACCTGTTGTCAGCATCCCCTTTATGAACATAGCATCTGTGGACTGTCTGGAACCTCTTGGCAAAGTAACATATATGTATACAAAAGTTAAATGACTAATTTTGTTTCAGAAACATTAAGAATGACTTCAGGAATTCTGTTTAGTGCCATGAAGCAAACAAATATCTTTGGTCTTTTTGCTTTTGACACTGTCCTGCCCACCTTATCCTGAACTGCATAATTCACTAAGCTATTACATATTTTCCATTAGCTGTTCTTTTAGTCCTCGATCCGGAGTTAAGACTGTCAGAATATCATTGAGGTCAGTGAACCATGAGCCTGATTGCTTTTGCAAGGCATTTCTGTTGCTAGTAAAAGCAGCAAGCACCTCATAAGAATGCTGCATAGTTGTTCACATAGTGATATGCTAATTCTTAAGAATGTTGCTAACAGTGCAGTGTGTTTCATATGATTGAATTTGGAACTTTTCACTCAACTGGTTCAAGCATTCAAACTGGAAGTAATAACAGTCTTTTGAGTTGTTGCTTAAATAGAGCAGTGACGGAATTCATATGACAGATGACAGTTGTTCATTCAAGTTCAGGAAGAGATCTCTATCAGCCACAGTGGTTGAAAAACAAAAGGAAAGTGGCCCAGATGTTCACTTTTTAATAGTATATCTTTCCTTCATATTTTAAATGAGAACAGAGCTCATCCATTAAATGAGGATATAAATATTAATGTCATGTTAAAAATCCCAAAGAACAGAGCTCACACATTTATGTGATTTTTTTTTTTTTAAACAGCCTCCTATAAATTAAAGAAAATCAAACAAACCACCCCCGCCCCCGTGCCTCTGGAGGTATCAACACAGGTGGTTAACTTTCGGTCTTTTTACTCATACCTTCTCTAACAAGTCTCAGAGAGTTGAGTAAAATTTAATCAGTCATATTTGGCCACACTGTGGCAAAGAAAATGTAAATCCCCAAAGTCCAGATAGCCTTTGTGGATATAATTTAAGCATATAAATTTCTTGCTGTGACGTGAGCAGGAAGTATTAGCAGTTTAGACAACTTACTGCTATTCTGAGCTTTCAGTATAGCACAGAATTTTGGTCAAGATAGTGATGATAGATTATCAGAATTTTCACATAGATCAGAATTGCTGTTCACTCTGTGTTCAATTGTTATTGCCTGTGGTAAACGGTATGAACAAGATTTACTTTGGGTGTATATCTTATATGTCCTTATCTGCTGTATTCGGGAGCATACCTTTGGCTCACTGAAATGGGGCACTTTGATATATTTTTCAGAGAATATGATATTTTGGTAAATAATCTCTTCCTGGACCTAACGATAGCCAGGTTCTTGAGAACTGTTCAGCAGAATTGGTCCCAGGATAAGAGCTAACATTTTTTGAGAACTGCTGTGAATCAGGCATTGTATTCAGCTTTCTCCATGCAATATCTCATCCACAGAATTAACTTGATGAGTAAGATACTATTATTAACCCTATTTTACATATGAGAAAATTGCTGTTATCAATGACATTTTCCAGATGAATAAGAAGGGGTGAAGTTAAATATAACCTATCCAAGATCACATGACAGTTAGGTGATAGAGAATTTGAACTCTAATTTTTATGACTCCAGAGCCTATACTCTTAATCACTGTGCACACAGTCATGGTTCTGTATGAATAGGCATTTGCTTTGCTATATTTCGTTTGATGTCACTCCCTGCTCTAGCCTCCAGTGGAGCCATGAGTCCCAGCAGTTGACACAGTCTTTGGTATGGCTGTTGAATGGGATGGCACCTAGCTGCTAGACCCATTCAAGACCACACTAAGGAGGAGAACTAAAACCTTATTCTGTCTCTCTGTACTTATTTGGAGGAAGCCAGAACCTATGTGGGTATTGACGGAAATCTCTTTAAGAAGTTTGAGTCCAAAAAGTAGACAGGTTTTCTGGTTCAGAATCACCAAAAAGTTACTAATAACTCCCTTCTCCCCCCAAGTGAATTTAAGTTCTAGATAGTGATATCTTATTGAAGATGTTTCTCAACTGACAACCCTATTCCAGACCTCTTTGCTTTGACCAGTCTGAGCTCTATGAATTCTGTTTTTAGGAGAGTCCCCCTTCCTGAGTTCTGCTTCTCTCACAAGACAGTAATGACAGAGGAAGTCTTATGGACTGGGGCCTAAAATCTTTGCATCCTTGAAACATTTTTCATTACAGCAAAGCCCATTAATTTATCAGTTCAGTTCAGTCACTCAGTCGTGTCCAACTCTTTGTGACCCGATGGACTGCAGCATGCCAGGCTTCCCTGTCCATCACCAACTCCCAGAGCATACTCAAACTCATGTCCATCGAGTCAGTGATGCCATCCAACCATCTCATCCTCTGTCGTCCCCTTCTCCTCCTGCCTTCAATCATTCCCAGCATCAAGGTCTTTTCCAATGAGTCAGTTCTTCGCATCAGGTGGCCAAAGTATTGGAGTTTCAGCTTCAGTATGAGTCCTTCCAATGAATTTTCAGGACTGATTTCCTTTAGGATGGACTGGTTTGATCTCCTTGCAGTCCAAGGGACTCTCGAGTGTCTTCTCCAACACCACAGTTCAAAAGCATCAATTCTTTGGCGCTGAGCTTTCTTTATAGTCCAACTCTCACATCCGTACATGATTACTGGAAAAACCATAGCTTTGACTAGACGGACCTTTGTTGGCAAAGTAATGTCTCTACTTTTTAATATGCTGTCTAGCTATGGTGGATATTAAGCTTCTAAAGCCCTTTCTTTTGAAGACTAATAATTCTGATTGACTATCTGCAGGGCTAGTGTCTCTGACTTATGTTACATAAAACAGTAGCAGAGTAATGCTTTTAAACAGAGCTGTTATGAATTGACCAGCAGGGAGGAGGGCTCTTCTAGAGGTACTTGCTTGTAGCTGAGAAGATCATCCCTTACAAAGAGCTGCCTATGCTCCTGCCAGAGAACAGGCTTGTTGTGTACTAACAAGCTTTTTGAGTCTTAATCTGCCCTTGGCAAAGAGAATGACCTGATAAAATAGGGTTATCAACCAGAGAGGTCATCTGAAATATGAGATAATTAATAATGACCGTATCAATTCAGGTTGAACTGGGCAGTCAGTTGTGTAACACCCAGGCTAGTTTGCACTGGTTCTTTACAGATGAATAGTGCTAACTTAACGTATAATTTGTATATCTAAAATATCCTCGTTTTAGAGACTGATGCAGTACTTTTTTTTTTTTTAACCAATGCTGATGTCTTAATCTGGGCATCTGTCATGGCTCACTGGTAAAGAATCTGCCTGAGTTCAGTCCCTGAGTCAGGAAGATCCCTTGGAGAGGGAAATGGCAACCCACTCTGGGATTCTTGCCTGGGAAACCCCATGAACAAAGGAGCCTGAAGGGCTACAGTCCATGGGGGTCACAGAGTCAGACACAATTTAGCAGCTAAACAACAGTCTTAGAATGGCAGAGCACTCTTCATTGGTAAACAGGGATGCACTTAAATGCTTTTTTTTTTAATGCATGTTCCAGAAAGCAGAATGTAGTATAGTAGAGTAAGCACTGCTAAGTCACTTCAGTTGTGTCCGACTGACGCTGTGCGACCCCATAGACGGCAGCCCACCAGGCTCCCCCGTCCCTGGGATTCTCCAGGCAAGAACACTGGAGTGGGTTGCCATTTCCTTCTCCAATGCATGAAAGTGAAAAATGAAAGTGAAGTCGCTGAGTCGTATCTGACTCTTAGCAACCCCATGGACTGCAGCCTTCCAGGCTCCTCCGTCCATAGGATTTTCCAGGCAAGAGTACTGGAGTGGGGTGCCATTGCCTTCTCCGAGAGTAAGCACTAGAGTCTGATTATTAGCTAATTACCTTTGAGAAATCCTCTTAACCACTCTTACTCTGTTTCCTCTGGAAAATAAGGGGGTTTAAATAAATGTGTTTCCCAAAATTCTGAAACCTACCACAGATTACTAGAGGTGACTTTAGGTGGCATGTAAGATCATGTCAGGCAGTTTTCTGAAAAGAAAAAAAAATTTAAACTTTGACTCATAGCTGAGTTATTCCTTATTTAGTCTTTTAATAGAATCTGGGGACTTCCCTGCCATGGGCGGAGTTCCT
This sequence comes from Budorcas taxicolor, assembly GCF_023091745.1. NCBI lineage: Eukaryota > Metazoa > Chordata > Mammalia > Artiodactyla > Bovidae > Budorcas > Budorcas taxicolor. The sequence goes on from NC_068919.1 coordinate 75,991,050, forward strand.
CACGCCTTCCTCATGACCTTTGCCATGGGCGGAGTTCCTCATGCTGGCCCCAGGCACTTCCCGGTGATCCAGTGGTTAAGAATCTGCCTTGCAATGCAGAGTTAGGCAGGTCGATCCCTGGTCACGGAACTAGGACCCCTTATGCTGCAGAGCAGCTAACCCCACGCACAACTGCTGAGCCCACACCCCAGAGCCTGCGTGCCATAGCTAGAGCGCTCACATGCCAACTGCTGGAGCCTGCGCCCTCTGGAGCCCACCTGCCACAACTAGAGAGTCTGGGCACTGCAACAGAAGATCTTGCATGATCCAACAAAGATCCTGTGTGCCACATGCAGCCAAATAAATTTTTTAAAAAATAGTAATCTGTCTTGAACTTAGTGCCCTTTATAAGCAAGAGAATTTGTATAAAATTTAATAACATAGTTTTGTTTGTAGCAAAGTTATAGTTTCAGTTACCATATATAAAATAAATCAATTTAAGTTTTAAAAAGTGGATTTTTAAACATTAAATAGTACAGATGGTACGTATGGATATGGCAGAAATTACAAAGGTGGTACATAAATGACTAAAGTTTAGAAAACTGTGAATAAGATTATCTCTAGGATCTGTTCCAGGTTTAAATTCTTTTGAATGTGTATTCCAATAGAACAAGAATGTTTTATGGCAAACCAAGTATAAAAGAAAAGAACTTCCAACTTAGCATGTACTATGTAATTTTCTTTCATTTTGAAATATGTCATTATTGAGGAGGCTAAAGTTTTATTCTAACAGTTTTTTTTTCATTTATAAATATGAATATCCCTTTCTTAATATTTTACTGGATAACTGAGTATTGATATGTTTTAGATAGCGTGTTTGTTGGTGATGATGGTATTGTGTGTTCCTTTGTTTATTTGTTTCACCAAAAGCAGTCTGGTTCTGAGTGAGGTTTTTGAACTAGAAATCTTGAAAGTCAGTAACCATGTCATCACTCTATAGGCTATACTCTGACTAGTACAGTGTTTTAGCATAGTGTAGTGTTCAGTAAATATTTGAACAAGTGAATGAATAAATAAGTCAATACAAATATACTGAGTTTGTGTCTGGAAGGTGCAAGCGTAGTTTTCATTTCTGAAATGAAATAGTCAATAGAGCTATCTATGCAGAAATTAAGGCCTTGGGACAATTATTTATAGAAGGTAATACTTTCTCTTGAGTGAAGTTTGGAGTTAGTTACATGGGAAATTTAGCATAACCTTTTCAGGAAGAAATTACAAAAAGAAAGTAGCTCTACTAATTTTGCTTTTGTTTATGGTCATATAGGAGAAGCTAGGATTTTCCTTCTTTTTTCTCTTTCTTTTTTATAAGAAAAGGCTAGCTTTCTACCTTACTTTTTTTTCCTTCTCATACATATACTACTTATCATCTCCACCCTGGGGAGAGCACCCTAATTTTCCTTGCCTTAGGGGAGATATTAGAGCTTAATTTAAAATACAGCTCACTGTTTCCCTAAACACTCTTGATTACAGTTTCTCATCTGATAAAGGTGCCCAGCTCTTTCTTAACTGGCATACGAAGTGAACTGCAATACTGGTGGTAAATTTGTTTATTCTCATTTATTCACTCAACATTATGTGTCAGGGGTTTTGTTCTAAGACTCCTGAAATGAGTTTTACATATCAGTGAGAATATTAACCAGATGTTTCTAATCCTTAACTTTACAACTGACTTTCTAATAACCATGCAGTTGGTTTGAGTGACATGCCCGGATCATGTAATTTATTTTAAAACACTTTTTCCATTTACAGAAAAACAAAATTTAAGGACTGTGTTTCATTTTGGTGAATATATTTCAAACATATTCTATGTCTGCTCACTACAAATACACTCTTTCTTTAATGGCCCAGTGATTAACTGTGATTCTGATTTATTATGCACAATGACAGCATCTTAACTGGAGTTATTTTGCATGTTTAGGTTAATATGTTTTGTTACTTAAAATTTAAGTCAGTATATTTTATATTTGTAAAATCTTTCTGCCTAGTATGTTTGTGTTTTCTAGTTATTATTAATACTATGTGGTCTTTAAAATGTGACATAAACTCTGAGGATGCTGGTTATAACATCTTGGTTTGTTGTCAACATATTATAAAGTTGATAGAACAGCAGTAACATTAATGGTACATAGAAGTTGAATTTCAAAACTAATCATAATTTACAGCAATTATCTATCACTTTTCTAACTTGAAATTAAAATTATTCAGGTATACAATCAACACAGATTCTATTATGGTCATCATTGAAAATATAATAGATCTAATTTTGTCCAGGCAAAAAAAAAGATTTTGGAACTATCTTATTTTGTTTCTTTAAAAGAGATACTTGTCTTAAAATTGTAATCTTTAGATATCTCTAGAGTCATTGTGCTCTGTCATGAAAGTGTGCAAGAGCCATTTGCTATCATGACATGCTGGAAGTTTTGAGAACTCTTTGTCTAATTCAAAACAAACAATTACAGATTCCACATGTAAGTGCTATCATTTGATATTTGGCCTTCTCCATACAGCAGAAAGTAACACAACATTTAAGTCAACGGAACTGCAATACAAATTCTAAAAAGAAAAACAGTTATGAAAAACAGGACTTTGCCTACGGGAACATGTCCGCTGACAATATGGTTATTCTCTGATTAGATGCTTGGAGTGCTGGAAGCCATCTTTATCTGGGTTATGAGGTATTGATATGGCAGCCCATTATGGTAGAAAAGAAAAGGCCACATACTTGAGAGGCAGACCAACCTGAATGTGACATTCGGCTCTGTCACTTTTACTCTGGTACCGAGGGCAAGTTACTTAACTTCCTCTATAAAATGAAAATTATAACGCTTTGGAGTTTCTGTGCCAATAAAAGCACCCAGAGTGAGTTCTTGTCAAATGGCAGTTGTACACGCAATACAGTGTGATGACATGCTCTGATATTCCCTCAGGTGAGATAAAGGACAAAAATGTGCAGGTAGTCGAGCTCCCCATCGTGGACAGTCTTCATCCTCGTCCTCCATATCTACCCCTGGCTGTACCAGAAGACCTTGCAGACCGACTTGTACGAGTCCATGGTGACCCTGCAGTGTGGTGGGTGTCCCAGTTTGTCAAATACTTGATCCGCCCACAGCCTTGGCTAGAAAAGGAAATAGAAGAGGCCACCAAGAAGCTAGGCTTCAAACATCCAGTTATTGGGTAAGAACCTGATTCGTTTCTCCTAAAGTGATATGTAGTAACATGGGTGCATAACTTTAGAGAACAGGATGAATGTTACAAGATTTAGTATAATTTTCATAGCCACACCGCAAAACAGAGGTTCCAGTGTTCACCTTAGGCCACAGGGAGATCATTCTTCCTTTGGTCACTTAGAACAGCTGAGTCATCATAATTTAGTCACTTAATAATTTGTTCATTTATTCGTTCAGCAAATATATTAAAACACATTTCGGAAATTAGCTGTCTCTCCTGGGGAAACAAGCAAAATTTTATTTTATCGGGAGTATTTTAGATACTAGACATGCTTCCTATCTTACTCTAAGAGGGCCATGAGATGGGGCGCTCACATTTATAGCTTTTCTTTTACGCCTTATTCTTAGGTTTCTTTCGTTGCCACTAGTGGTGATTTTGCATTTTTGATGTTCTGTTTTCTTTTTTGTTTTGGAACCCATTTTGAGAACAAGATTTCATTTGTAGGGTAAGATAATGTTGAAATTGTTATTTAAAGTTGTCTCTTAGCCCACTTAGCAATTACTGTTTATATATGTATTCAGTCTCATGCTTATGTTAAGGGAAATGTATCAGGAAATCTTGGAAGCAAAAAAAGTCCAGAAGAGCACTTGTACTCACAAGCATGTGCTCTGTCCTATACCAATACATAAAAAGTTATGAATAAGGCATTTTTCTTGTCCTGATGCCAGATTTCACACCACAGGAAATGTTCTTTGCCTAAAGGAAAGAATATGAGTTAAGTGACCTTGGTAATACTCCTGCCTGTTCCCTAATTCTGGGTCAAGTTACTTAATAATAGTATTATTGAGCTTTGATTTTTTTTCCATTTGTAAAATAGGGAAGGTAATACCTCCCCTAAAAATGATGATGTGATAATATAAGAATGAAAAAAGGATTTTGGTTCTGTAGGGAGAAAATACACTGTAAAATGTTATTACCTTTCAGAGAGACTGATGCTTAAGTAATTCCTGAAAATAGATTTGTAGGCTAGACTATGGCATTCTGCAGCTTCTACTGTTTGTAATAAAGTCAGCTATTGATTAATATTAATACATGTGTTGATTCATTCACTTATCTGCAGAACATTTATTGAATACCTGCTACTGTGGGGGACCAAGATTAATTTTTTTTAAATGACTCCTTTCAACTCATTACAGTCCATGGGAAAAGAGACTTAACTAACATTAGACTGGGAGAATGTGATTAATGCCCTGAGGAAAAGCATAGAAGTCTTATGAGAAGTCAGGGAAGGGGAAATGTACTTTCTGGACCAAGAAAGCCTTCAGAACCACAGTGTTGGAACAGAATTTTCAAAGGTGGAGAAAGATGGAGGATAGTAGTTACATTCCCAAAATAACTTCAACTGCATTATCTCAGTGATCCTGTAACACAGTCCGGTGAAGTAGGCAGAGATGACCATTTTACAGCAAATCTCTTCCCAAAGTTCCAGAGTTTATAAAGGCAAAACCAGGACGTAAAGCTTCTTAACTTTGTTTGGATAACCTGTAGTTTTACATAGCAGAAAGCTACCGTTATTAATTTTTCATGGAGCATCCCCCACATTGAGAACTGACCAAATACAGGAACTTGAAGTTCTGCAGACAGCTAAGTTATTTGCACACTGAAGCAGTGTGTTGTCTGAAAGAGGGGTGCACTAGAATTCAAGATCTAGGAGTCCAGACTAGTTTCTGCCACTTAGCAAGTCATGTCACTTTGGACAACTTGCTTGGTTATCCTCGGCCTTCCTTAATTGTCACTGTTTGTGTATTAAAAAAAAAAAAGCACTGGGTTAGATAATAGGTATCTATTAACACAATAATAGACTTTTGTGTCTACCCATCATTCATTCATTCATTTATTTGTTGTGTTTGGTGGAATTGGGAATAAATAAAATCAGATTCCTTGCCCTAGAGGAGCTGTGATAATGAAAATCAGGCAAGTACACAAATAACTTTTACAAGACTGGACTGAAATGCAAGTGAAAGAAACCAGCATTCCTTTTTGCCTTATGTTGTCATTTTGTTTCCTGAAATGTCTTCAGAGGCCTCAGTTTCTTTAACTGTTAGATGAAAGAGTTATATTCTAATATCCTTCACAGCTCTAACATTCTAATTCTTTCATGAAATTCCATTTAAGGTCCTCTCTCAAATTATTGGTCCAGGCCTAGTTTTAGGAATACTTGGAGAACTGAGAGAATTGCTTAGTAGTACTCTGTTCCTCTTGCTTTGATTGTTCCTTTTTGTTATAGATCTCCTTTCCCATTTTTCCACTTGTGTCTTCGTCTTCATATGTACATAAGTTACTGACCCCTGTTCTAAATGGTGCTAAAACAAATGCATGGTAAAAATCAGAATTTCAAGTAGTGTTTCTTCTTATGAAACTTCTCATTGAAATTCAGTGGAATTGTTCCTTCTGTCCCATTTCATCTCCAGAGCACAATGAACAATTCCAAATTTCCTGAGAGAACCAGTGACTAAGAAGATTGTAAAAAGGAAAAGGTGTGATACAATAGGTGCTCATATGCTAGTATTCACACCTGGACTATCATCTGAAATGCAAAGGAAAGAATAGCCGTGAAGATGACAGAGTAACTGCAGTGAAACTGAAGCCTCACTCCAGATTCATAATAAATGGGAGCCTCATAGGCTGCCGTCTGTGGTCGCACAGAGTCGGACACAGCTGAAGCAACTTAGCAGCAGCAGCAGGCTTGACCTACTGTGAAAGTGTTAGTCGCTCAGTCATGTCTGACTCTTTGTGACCTCATGGACTATAGCCCGCCAGGCTCCTCTGTCCATGGAATTCTCCAGGCAAGAATACTGGAGTGGGTGGCCATTCTCTTCTCCAGGGGATCTTCCCAACCCAGGGATCGAACCTGGGTCTCCTGCACAGCAGGCAGATCCTTTACCATCTGAGCTACCAGGGAAGCCCCAGGCTTGACTTAAGACTTGCTCATATATTATGACCTAAAAGGAAACAAATCTATCTTGTTCTTTTCTTTTTATGAGCAGTGGTTTAGTAACTTGGGAAGAGAGGGGTTGTAGAAAGGGCAAATGTAAGGAGTGTTTTAACTTATGAAAACCAACTATGATTACTATTATTCTTAATTTCATTAAAATACTGTTGAAAGTTGAGGCGTTATTCAGTGCAAGACAGTGTAACTTTTGTGTCCCCAGTTCTACAATTTCACAGTTTTTGAGCTTTTCTTAAATAGGACAGATGAAATTAGTCTCTGCTTGTATTTAGTAGGGTAAAACAGCAGAGAATGGAAATTCATTATACCTACAACAAAAAAAGTTTGGAATGGTTCTACGAACTTAAAATAGTAAGAACTCTTAACAGGTTTGCCTTGCTTTGATTGTGCTATAGAGAGTATCCTTGCAGGTCTGTGTTTTCCTTAGCTTTAAACTCTATAAGCTGCTGTTACAGTGATGATATAGGATAAAATGAAGAAAAAGAAAACTTGGCATCAAGACATTACAAATGATATATTTAATGTTCTATAATAATAACTGTGAGTCTTGCCATCCTTTATTGTCAAAAATATTAAAAATTATTTCTAGTTTTTTGGTTGGTATTTGCTGCCTTGTATACAGTCTAACCCTAGAATCTCCCATTTACTTCTGATTTGCCAATTACTTTCTCTTTAAAGCATTTTTCAAAGACTTATTTTCTAATCCCCCTTGTATTAATATGCAAATATATTTAGAATACATGTGTTTGAATTTTTTAATATTGGTTTTATTTTTTCTAATGTTGAAAATGAAAGAAAACTTGGTTTAAATGTACATAAATGGGGAAACCAGAATTGAAAAAGACACATGTACCCATATTCACTGCAGCACTATTTACAATACCCAGGACATGGAAGCAACCTAGATGTCCATCCACAGAATAAAGTTGTGGTGTATATACACAGTGGAATATTACTCAGCTATAAAAAGGAACACATTTGAGTCAGTTCTTATGAGGTGGATGAACCTAGAGCCTACTATACATAGTGAAATGAGTCAGGCAAATACTGTATATTAACAGATATATATGGAATGTAGAAAGATGGTAGTGATGATCCTACATGCAGGGCAGCGAAGGAGACACAGATACACAGAACAGACTTTTGGACTCATTGGAAGGAGAGGGTGGGATGATTTGAAAGAAAGCATTGAAACATATTCATTACCAGGTATAAAACATAGCCAGGGCAAGTTTGATGTATGATGCAGGGCACCCAAAGCCAGTGCTCTGTGACAACCTGGAGGAATAGGGTGGGAAGGGATGTGAGAGAAGGGCCAATTTATGTTGATGTATGGCAAAAACCATCACACTATTGTAAAGTAGCTATCTTCCAATTAAAATATATAAATTTTTTTAAAAAGAAAAGGAAATGTCCATAATGCCACCATGAATAGAGGTATAAAGCTGAATACCCTAAAAGTACTCTCTGGATTGGAGCATTTTCAGCGGAATCTGACTTTATCTCTCTGTCCTTACAGAGTCCATGTTAGACGCACAGACAAAGTGGGAACAGAAGCAGCCTTCCATCCCATTGAGGAATACATGGTGCATGTTGAAGAACATTTTCAGCTTCTTGCTCGCAGAATGAAAGTGGATAAAAAAAGAGTTTATTTGGCCACAGATGACCCTTCTTTATTAAAGGAGGCAAAAACAAAGTAAGTTAGATGAACTATGATTCTACAGTGGATCGTCTCTTTTCAGTCAGAATGAATCCTTAATTCCCACGACTGGTGATTCTTGTTACATTGAATTTTATTACTGATTATTGGGGGTTTTAAATTCAAACAGCTGTGTGCTCGTGCAACTGTTATTATGATCAAAGCATATTTGTGGTGCCAGCAAGGTGTAGACTTCGTTGTGAAACCCCCTTCTCTCAACTTGTAGGCAGCAGTCATCTCGTAATATACTGACACGACCTTTGTGTGCTTGGAAGGCAGAGGGGCAAGCTTTCTGGTGTCCTTGTAAGGACGCCCATTCCATCATAAGGGCCCCACGCTAAGGATTTCCCAAAGGCCCCATTTCCAAATATTATCACATTGGGAGTTAGGGCTTACACATATGAATTCTGAGGGGACACAAACATTCAGTCCATAACACTAATCAATTCACAAGACTGTTAAAAATGAAACACACAACGTACTTGTCCTTTTGCTCTTACAGTCTTCACTAAGAATTGAAGGCAACTGAAACCATGTGTAAGATACAAGTTTTCACCTTGTAAAAACTTCTGGAATTTGGAGATTCTATTTTTTAAAAAGAGAATCAAAGGAGGAGTTTTGTTGGTGAAAGAAGAAGGACTGCCAGCTCGTACTGAGCAACACCATTGATACTGAGCCCACCCGCCTGTATTTCAGGCACTGTGCTAGGTGCTGGGGGGTGCACGGCACACAAGACACTCTCTGCTCCCAAGGAATTCCTACTCTTGTAGGGGAACGGGCAGTACGAGTAGCGCTTTTGCTGTTGTTCAGTCACGGAGTCGTGTCCGACTCTTTGTGACCCTGTGGACTGCAGCACGCCAGGCTTCCCCACCCTTCACTGTCTCCCAGAGTTTGCTCAGATTCATGTCCATTGAGTGGGTGATGCCATCCAGCTGTCTCATCCTCTGTCATCCCCTTCTCCTCCTACCCGCAATGTTTCCTAGCATGAGGGTCTTTTCCAATGAGTTGGCTTTGTATCAGGTGGCCAAAGTATTGGAGCTTCAGCTTTAGCATCAGTCTTTCCAATGAATAATCAAGGTTGATTTCCTTTAGGGTTGACTGGTTTGGTTTCCTTGCAGTTCAGTAATACCATCTACTCCAGAATCATCCCTGAACCCTTGACTAAGTGTTCCTCCCCTAAGTGCATTTATCTTAATATTTAGCACTTGCTTATTTCTGGTTCCCTCACATTATAAGCACTTTGAAACTATACCTAGTTCTAGTAAGTGTTCAGTAAGTACTGAGTTATGTTCATTTCAGTCCAGTCAGTTTGAAAACATTTTATTAGCAGTTAGTCATTTGACCTATTTGACTTTTAATTAATTTGCTTCTCAATCCTTTTTATGTCACAAAGAAAAACAAATGTTGGGAAGAAAAACAAATCTGGAATGAATACTATAATGCAAGCATTTATCCAAATCACTGGATAATCCTTTAAACCCTATTTCTACCTCATAAGAATGTAAATTAACCTGATATAAATTGCTTTTTCTTTAAGGCTCCCTCTATGGATTATACACACAGACACACACTCTTTCTCTCTCACACACATATATACACATACAAGCCAAAAGGCCGAGAAATTCATCAGCCAAATAGAAGCCAAGTTATATATTATACTTATAATTCTTGTATAAGAGTTAGGGATTAAATGAAGATTTGGACACAAAACATAAGAAGTAAATTCCACAGATACTATTCCAGTTTGATATGCAGACCTATTAGAAACAAAGTAGAAATAGTTCATCTTAGTCCTTCATTTTAAAACACCTGACTGAATGTGTAGCTTAGTTGAAAAAAATCTTAAAATATTACTTTATTTACTCTTTTCCTTGTTCTTGAATGCATCATAAATTTTCCCCTTGATTAACAAAATAGTTCATGCTCATCAGAAAATATGGAGTTGGTGAGTATACAAGCAAGGAAAAGAGTTTACTCCTGACCTCATTACTCAGTGGTAACAACTACTTAACTGTCACCATATTTCCTTCAGATATTTGTATAGTTTTACATTTTAAAAGTTGATCATATTCCATATAATTTGAACTCTTCTTTTTCTTAATACAGCAATAGATCCCTTTTCACAGTTTCCTTAAAAAAAAAAGGAAAAGCCATTGTCTCCTTTTTTTTTCAGTGATTAAATATCCAGTGAATGGAAATACCATTGCTTGCTTGACCATTCTCCTAATATTTGACAGGTTGTTTCCAGTGCAGTGAGGTGTGCCTAAAATTATCCATATTATTTCCTTAATGTGGATTTCTGGGCTTGAAAGTATTTAGATAAAAGAAAATGAACATGTTACAGCTGTGATCCATAGCACAGCATGATATTCTTACACCAAGCAATCCTTATAGTACAGTTGGCAGTAGATACTACTACCGTTGGCAGTCAAAGAAATAAGAACTGTCAAAATTGTCTGTCCAATATTGTACTCTGAGATAATGGAGATTGAGGGTAGGAGTGGAACAGGAGGAAAAAACAAGCCATTAAAAATCTCTCAGATTAAATATTTACATATTTATTTTGCTCTTTATGAAAAATGCAGGATGAGCTCTTCCTAAAATTAAGTTTATTTAAATAAATAGAAGCAAGGGAAATCTGTTAAAAAGGTTTTCTAAAGCATTTGGTTGCCATATCCAATGAACAATCAGCCACAGTGGTAAATGTCTTCACCATTTTATCTAACTACATACAATTTGCTAGACACAGTTACAGGGCATTCAGTTCAGTTCAGTTCAGTTCAGTCGCTCAGTCATCTGTGACTGTTTGCACCCCATGGACTGCAGCATGCCAGGCTTCCCTGTCCATCACGAACTCCCAGAGCTTGCTCAAACACTCGACTCATGTCCATCAAGTCGGTGATGCCATCCAACCATCTCATCCTCTGTTGTCCCCTTCTCCTCCTTCCCAGCATCAAGGTCTTTTCCAAAGAGTCAGTTCTTTGCACCAGATGGCCAAAGTATTGGAGTTTCAGCTTCAGCATCAGTCATTCCAATGCATATTCAGTACTGATTTCCTTTAGGATGGACTGGTTGGATCTCCTTGCAGTCCAAGGGACTCTCAAGAGTCTTCTCCAACACCACAGTTCAAAAGCATCAGTTCTTTGGCACTCAGCTTTCTTTATAGTCCAACTCTCACATCCATATATGACTACTGGAATAACCATAGCTTTGACTAGATGGACCTTTGTCAGCAAAGTAAAGTCTATACTTTTTAATATGGTGTCTGAGTTTGTCATAGCTTTTCTTCCAAGGAGTAAGCGCTTGTCTTTTAATTTCATGGCTGCAGTCACCATCTTCCGTGATTCTGGAGCCCAAGAAAATAAAATCTGTCACTGTTTTCATTGTTTCCCCATCTGTTTGCCATGAAGTGATGGGCCTGGATGCCATGATCTTCATTTTTCTGAATGTGGAGTTTTAAGCCAGCTTTCTCACTCTCCTCTTCCACTTGCATCAAGAGGCTTTTTAGTTCCTCTTCACTTTGTGCCATAAGGGTGGTGTCATCTGCATATCTGAGGTTATTGATATTTCTCCTGGCAGTCTTGATTCCAGCTTGTGCCTTCATCTAGCCTTGCATTTCTTACATTAGGAATATACAAAGAAACCAAAAATAATATGTGGCTTCTCCTCTCAGGAGTATCTGTCTAACTGATAGGCAGTATACATGTCACCCTTAATCACAGTGTCATCATATATCAGTACTTGTCCTGAAGGAGGTGTATACTAGGTAGTGAAGTCAAGAAGAGTCTTTCCCTCAGTCTGAAGAAAGACTTTGCAAAAGAAAATTTGATACGATTTTTAATTTCAAGTTAGTTCGTGTGTGATATAAAAAATAAATTTTTACGGCATGAAAGAAGAAAAGATACTTTTTTAAATCATTGCCAATCTCTGCAACCTGACAGTGGAAGACCTCTTCTGCTGCATACTTGTGGGCATAAGACAAGAAAGAAGCATGTTTGTGTGGAGTTTTCCATGCTCATTGTTGAAAGTACAGAATCTCCTTCCTTCATTATTTCCATTGTTTCTGTTTTTTTCAACACTCAGTATCCTTCCTCAAGCTCTTTTGCATATAGAGATAAGGCCTGAGGAACTTAGGTGCCCTTTTGGTTTGGTGCCAGGAAGAGGCCTTTAAGTTCAGAAGGGCATAATGTTAGTGTTACTTCTCAGTAAAAGGATCACTCTGTTCCACTCAGTACCCATAGCACGCTGACAGAGTTAGTCTTTACTCTAGGATACAACTTGTACTGGTGTGTTTTAACAGTTTCCCTCCTCCTTCACCCTCCAGCCTTTTCATATTTATTTGTTTCTGTTTTAGCCCCTTGCCTGGATATATGCATCTTCACAGGAATCACATTAAAAGTCTCTTTGGTTGTTTTCTTTATAGAACAAATGTGACATTTCCTTCATCTCCCTGATTCAGAGCTGGGAGGGCAAAATGTCAAAAATAATGAGGCCAAATGGATCTGATCACTGAATACCAGTCTGAAACAGTGCTCAGAGACTTTTTCTTCACAGTCATTATTAGAGGCAGTAAGAGAAAGCTCCTTGGAGGCTGTGGAATGAAGAGAAATCTGAAGCAGCTGTTAGGGAATTAGGAAAACGTCCCAGTCATAGGTAGCACTCACTTGTTCGTGTGTTTATCCACATGACTTTATGTGGAGTTCTAGATGCTGTGATGCAAAGGAAAATAAGGCATAGTTCTAACCTTTGGGAAATACTGTGTGGAAAAAGCCACGTAAACTGACGCTTGCTGTCTCGGGGCTTATGAATAGAAACTCCTGTTAGTTCAACAAATACTTACTGATTTTCTGTTACATTCTAGATTCACTTTTAGGTGCTAGAATAACAGAGTAAACAGAGCAGAAGAAATGCCTCTCTTTACAGTTTGCATTCTAATTAGGGATGATGGAGGTGGGAATGAATGCAGACAGTGAACCGTTGTTATTTAGTTGCTAAGTCATGTCTGACTCTTCTGTGACCCCAAGGACTGTAGCCTGCCAGCCTCCCCTGTCCATGGATTCTCCAAGCAAAAATACTGGAGTGGGTTGCCATTTCCTTCTCCAAGGGATCTTCCTAACCCAGGGATTGAACCCAGATCTCCTGCTTAGCAGGCAGGTTCTTTACCACTGAGCCACCAGGGAAGCCCAAAATAAACAGTAAATTAATATTATGCCCAGTGATAAGAGCCATGGAGAAAAATTAAACAAGTAGAAGGGTTAAGGTTTGCCAAACTCCTCACTAAGAGCTAGCATTTGAGCAGAGAGACAAGGAGGAAGTAAGAGATAAAACCAAGTGGATGTCTGAGGAAAGAATGTTTGACAGTCACAGCTAGTGATTAGCTAAATTTATTGAGCATTTACTGTATACGAGGTACTCTTCTAAGCTGTTTATAGTACTTAACTTAATTATTAAAAAATTATATAAAGTAAGTACAGTGGTTATCCCTTTTGCATGTAACTTCCCAAAGTTTACAACTTAACTCTGATCTATCACATGTACTGAGAAAATTTATTCACTCTATACTGAAATATAATTAAACCTCTGATTCAGAGTAGAATCATTTGAACATATGGTAGATTTTTTAAAGACATCCTGTTTCAATATTTTTAACACATATCCTCTCAGGACTACTACAATATTAGTTGGTGGACATCTACATGGAATTTACTAACATAAATTTATTAGAATGATTCCTTTATCACCATTATTTGTTAAGATGGTGCTAATAGGGATTAGGGCTTCACCAGTGACTCGGCGGTAAAGAATCCACGTACAATTCCCAAGACACGGAATTGATCCCTGGGTTGGGAAGATCCCTTGGAGGAGGAAATGGCTAGCCACTCCAGTATTCTTGCCTGGGAAATCCATGGACAGAGGAACCTGGCGGACTACAGTCCCTGGGGTGGCAAAGAGTCGGACATGACTGAAGCAACTGAGCATGCATGCATGCCAGACCTACATATGGAAGTTAAAGGAGACAAGTCTGAAGTATCACAAATTCTAAACTAAAATTTTTAATGAGATTTAATGATGATATTTATATTCTAAAGGAAAAGCTCAGTGACCAAATTTGAAAGCAGGTTGGAGCCTCCTAGAGAGGCAGAAGGCAACTGGGACTCCCCCTGATGATACAGACCCTGGCCACAGGCATTCTACCACAGAGCCCCTGGTGCTAGCAAGCTCCATTTTCAAGTCCTCCTTCTAGCCTATTAGCACTGGGGGCTTATGTGCCCACTAGGTGATTGCCTCCAGTACTGGGATCCCCAGGCCCCAAAGCCAGCGGTGCTGGGACCTAGCACTTCCCACCAACAAGACCAGACCAGCCTTAGAACCTGCACACCTGCAGTCGGGAGCACCAGAACCCAGCCCCATCCAGCGGTGGGCTGGCACCAGCCCTAAGATTCCGCAGACCATGTAGCCAGCTGTGTCAGGACCCAGACCCACCCACCAGCCGCTAGCAGCCCCCACATAAGGCAGGACATGACAGCCAGCCAAGCTGAGAGCTAGCCCTCCCTCCCAGCCTGCCCACAGTGGTTGGCCCCACCACAACAGAAGTGCCCCCTCAGCCCACATACAACCTCTGTTGACCAGAGGGGAGTATGTAGCTGGACCCCATAGGACATCTCCTACATAAGCTACTTCTCCAAGAACAGAAAACATAACTGGCCTGTCTAATATATAGAAATAAACACAGAGAATTAAGCAAAAATGAGGCAACAAATAATGTGTTTCAAACAAAAGAACAAACCCCAAAAGAACTAAGCAAAGCGTAGATGAGCAATCTATCCACACCAACACCACAGAAATCAAAGGATCAAAGGAGATTACTGCAAACAACTATATGTGAATAAATGGACAACCTAGAAGAAATGGATAAATTCCTAGAAATCTATGGTTTTCCAAGACTACATTAGGAAGAAATAGAAAATGTGAACAAATCAATTACCAGTAATGGAACTAAATCAAGATTAATCAAAAAGCTTCCAACAAACAAAAGTCCAGGACCAGATGGCCCCATGGGTGAACTTTATGAAATATTTAAAGAAGAATTAATGCCTGTACTTCCAAAAAATTGAAGAAAGAAGACTTCTGAATTCATTCTGCAAGGCAAAGGTCACCCTGATTCAAAAGCCAGACGAAGATGCCACAAAAATGGGAACATACAGACAAATATTGATAAGATACAAAAATCATTAACAGAATGTTAGCAAGCTGAATCCAACAATACATTAAAAGGATCATACACCATGATCATGTGGTTACAAGGATAGTCAATATTTGCAAATCTGTCAGTGCAACACACCACATTAACAAAACAAAGGATAAAAATCATATGATCATCTCAATAGGTACAGAAAAAGCATTTGACAAAATTCTACATTTATTTATAATAAAACTCTAAGTAGATGTAGAAGAAATGTACCTCAGCATAACAAAGGCTGTAATATATGACAGTCTCACAGCTAGCATAATATTTAGCAGTGAAAAGCTGAAAGTTTTTCCTCTAAGATCAGGAAGAAGACAAAGATGGCCATTCTCACCACTTAAATTCAACGTAGCGTTGAATGTCCTAGCCACAGCAATTGAAAGTTGTTAAGACATTATATCCCTAGAGTTTTCATCACAAGGAAAAGTTTTTCTTTTTCCTTTTTAAAAGATGTTGTCTCTTTAGGAGGTGAGGGATAGTGACTGAACTCATTGTGGTAACCATTTCGTGATGTGTGTAAGTCAGTTCATTGTGCCTTACACTTACATGATACTGTATGTCAATTATATATCAATAAAACTGGAAGAAAAAGACAATGTATAAATTACACTATTAAAAAGATGAAAAGGATAGTTTAAGGATAAAAGTGGGAGAGGAATGCATAAAATGAAAATGTGTCAATGTGAAAAAAAATGAAAGCAGGCTGAAAAAGCTCTTCAAGGTCACTCATTACAAAGAAAGAGCTTTCTATTTGCAATTTATTTCATGAACTGAAAGGGACATTCTGATGCATATGTGTACTTTATATGACATGCCAATAACTTTAACTTTAACTTTTAACTTTTAACTTTAACTTTTAACCTACAGGACACCCCAGAATGGTTTCTTCCCCATCAGTGGATTCAAAGATGTTTTGTCAGCTACTCTATTGAGTGCCAGAGTTAAAGCTCTCCTTACTGTTGGAAAGAGAGGCACACCTGTGTACAGGAGGTCCACCTCCTGTTGATAGGATACTACTTCCTGATAGAATTCTATGATTTCAGTGATTTTGTTTCTTTTTCCAGGTACCCCAATTATGAATTTATTAGTGATAACTCTATCTCTTGGTCAGCTGGACTACACAATCGATACACAGAAAATTCACTTCGAGGTGTGATCCTGGATATACACTTTCTCTCCCAGGCAGACTTCCTGGTGTGTACGTTTTCATCCCAGGTAAGCATTTTTAAATGGTCAATATTCTGTGGTTATATTAGGTCAGGAAGTTCTTGGATCTTTTTTAAAAATGTTAGTTATCATGATTCAAGTGCAATGTTTTAATATTGGGAAATGATCTCTTTTATGAAAAGATGAAAAGATTCCAGAAAGCATAGCTTTTCTATTACATTGAACATTTAGTTGTTTCCAAGCAGTTGTTGAATACATCTCTAATGAAGCCAGCTACTGGGGTTGTTGTAAAGGATATTTGGCTTATTCACAGCATTTAACAGAAACAGCAAGTAAGTTTACTTAATACTTTCTGATTTTGCATGCAATCAATATGTAACCAGAATCCATCCATTTCTACACGTCAGTGCGCTGATACTGAGAGACTTAAATGCTCAGCATTTTGCCTTACTTCATTGCTTTGTAGAAAATAAGAAAGAGGAAATGTAATTCCTCAAGTCCTTTTACATTTCTGCTACTGCTAAGTTGCTAAGTCACGTCAGTCGTGTCCGACTGTATGCAACCCCGTAGATGGCAGCCCACCAGGCTCCCCCGTCCCTGGGATTCTCCAGGCAAGAACACTGGAGCGGGTTGCCATTTCCTTATCCAATGCATGAAAGTGAAAAGTGAAAGTGAAGTCACTCAGTCGCGTCCAACTCTTTGCGACCCCACGGACTGCAGCCTACCAGGCTCCTCCATCCATGGGAGTTTCCAGGCAAGAGTACTGGAGTGGGTCACCCGTGCCTTCTCCTTCTCCTTTACATTTCTACCTAGCAAGAAATAGTACAATATATTTAACCAATACCATATTATAAGCATTCTTTAACTATTACAGAAAAATTATATGTCATTGGTTTGGTGTATGTTTTTATGAGTGTCCAATCAGCCTTATTTGCCCAGTGGAATATCAACATAGAAATATTTGTTGTGGATTTTATTTAGCTCTCTTATTTATGTGCATATTATTGGTTAGTTTATTCAACAAGCTATTAAATGGTTGTTTGTGCTCAGATCTATGCTGGGGTAGAGGGAATTTCATGGGATTGAAGATACAGGTCTTAGCCTAGTCAAGAATCTAGTGAGCAAAATATTCACATGAAATAACTAGAGAATAATTACCAAGAAATATAAACCATGTAAGATAAATATATGCCTAAAAGCTTGAAGAAGCAGAGAAAAGAAAATGTGAAAAGGAAAGTCACATCATTTACATGGGAATATACTGCAGAGAGTATAAAGAAAATAGGAAGTTTATTGTATGACAATGCACTTTATCGCAATGGTGTGGTGTTATGATTGTTGGGAAGATACTTACCCTAACAAAGGCTGTATACATTCCTTCAGTGTGGAATAAGACTACAATTAAGACCCAAAGACAGCTACCCAGAACAGGAGTCACAAAGCAGCAGTCCTCATCAGAAGGGAAACGTGAAGGCATCTATAGCTGATATTTCTCCCTTAGTGGGGTTAGGATCCTATCGTTGAGATGGTCCCTTTTCTATTCTTATGGGAGGGGGGGGGAGGAGTTGTAACTACCTGCTGCTGCTGCTGCTGCTGCTGCTGTTGTTGCTGCTGCTGCTAAGTCGTTTCAGTCGTGTCCAACTCTGTGCGACCCCATAGACGGGGCCCCACTGTCTCTGGAATTCTCCAGGCAAGAACACTGGAGTGGGTTGCCATTTCCTTCTCCAGTGCATGAAAGTGAAAAGTGAAAGTGAAGTCGCTCAGTCGTGCCCAACTCTTAGCGACCCTATGGACTGCAGCCTACCAGGCTCCTCTGTCCATGGGATTTTCCAGGCAAGAGTACTGGAGTGGGGTGCCTTTGCCTTCTCCGTGTACCTACCTAGTCCCTCTCAACTGCTTTTGATAATCTGGCTGTGTGCCTGTGTGATCAACAGGTGCAAATAACACATTTTCGAATGGTTGTTGTTAGAGCAATTGAATCAAGAATTTCCAAATGCACCACCTCCTCCTTTAGTTCACTTCAGTTCAGTTCAGTCACTCAGTCCGACTCTTTGCGACCCCATGAATCGCAGCACGCCAGGCCTCCCTGTCCATCACCAACTCCCGGAGTTCACTCAGACTCACATCCATCGAGTCAGTGATGCCATCCAGCCATCTCATCCTCTGTCATCCCCTTCTCCCAGCATCAGAGTCTTTTCCTGCCCCCAATCCCTCCCAGCATCAGAATCTTTTCCAGTGAGTCAACTCTTCGCATGAGGTGGCCAAAGTACTGGAGTTTCAGCTTAAGCATCATTCCCTCCAAAGAACACGCAGGGCTGATCTCCTTTAGAATGGACAGGTTGGATCTCCTGGCAGTCCAAGGGACTCGCAGGAGTCTTCTCCAACACCACGGTTCAAAAGCATCAATTCTTCGGCACTTGGCTTTCTTCACAGTCCAACTCTTGCATCCATACATGACCCCTGGAAAAACCATAGCCTTGACTAGACGGACCTTTGTTGGCAAAGTAATATGTCTCTGCTTTTCAATATGCTGTCTAGGTTCGTCATAACTCTAGGCATAAATTTTAGGCCTAAGTCTGTTCCTTCAGTCCAGGGTTTCTCAGCCCGGCACCATTGACTTTGGGGGCTGGAGAAGTTGTTGTGGGCCATTGCACTGTGCACTATAGCATGGTTAGCAGCATCGGTGGCCAGTAGACCCTCATCTCAAGTTCGAACAGTCAACAGTGTTTCTAGACCGTTGCCAAATGTCCTAGGTTGGGGAAGTGAGAGGGCAAAATCGTCCTTGTAAGAACCACTGCTCTAATTATAAAGCTCTAAAATTAAACAAAGGGCTTTCCAGGTGGCTCAGTGGTAAAAGAATCCACCTGCCGACACAGGAGACACCAGTTCAATACCTGGATCGGAAAGACCGCCCCCTCCCCCCACCAGAAGGAAGAAATGGCAACCTTCTTCAGTATTTTCGCTTAGATAAACCCATGGACAGAGGAGTTGATCTTTGCCTAGATAATCCCATGGGGTTGCAAAGAGTCGAACACACTGAGTGACTGAACACATACACACACACTCAAATATAAGCATGTCTAAACATTGGCAGATCTTACGTGTAGGTAGACAGTGAGACTTACAAGCGCTCTGTGTTTTCCATCCTTTCTTCCAGCTCTCCTTAATTAGGCTGTTAAGCTCATTCTGGAAAGAAAAAAAGAAATTTTTTTTTTCCTTTTCAGTGATGTGCTATAGAATTTTTGATCCTTGTAGCCTCACAACACTTTTGACCCAAAAGTCAGGAGCTCTGTCACTTCATGATAATGGAAACCTGTCCAGATTTGAAGAACATATTGTTCATACTTCTTTGTTCTATTTTATGCATAATATTAACCTCAGTGTGTTCTTCAGACCTCAGATCCAGAAAGACAGTTTATATGAAGAAAGAGTGCTGAGAGGTCTGATTGTATCCAAAGGAATAAGATTCGTGATTATATGTTATATTGTTCGTTAAAACTCTTGGCAAGTCAAAGTTCATCCAAAAGAACTCTCCTAATTTGAACCAATATTTTGTGTCCCAAAATAGATTTGAATATCTCAGACATTTTATGTTAGGGTTCAGAATAAAAGTTTAATAGTAAAAATACCTTATATTTATATAATGAGTAGCAGTTTGCTAAATGTGATCACCTCCTTTCTTGATGACTAATGGCTCTAGCATTTGATATGGTGGAATAATTCCACACTTGGTGATAAATCTTTGAGCTTACTTGCACTTCAGTATTTTTTGAAAATATTTTTAACATAAAGGCATTTGATACAGTTTAATATTTTTATGGTGTGAGTGAAGTTGGTTGCTGGCTCGCAGTTTCCTTGCCATAAATCAAAATTGGGATTGTTTTGAAAAATGCCCCCAAAATGTCTCAACAACAGCAGCAGTGGAGTTGGAGAAAAACTCACTGATGGCATAAGTGTCAAGCTTTTAACTTCACAAGGCAGGGAATAAGAATGAGGCATTGTAGGTTCTGGGATCATACTACCTGGGTTTTAAATCCATCTTTGACCACTTAGTGACTGCAGCATTTGAACAAATTACTTAGACTATCACTGACTTTTTTTTCCCCTCCCTATAAAAATAGTAATAATAATACCTACTGCATAAAGTTTTAGTGAGGAATTAAAGAGTTATTATAGGTAAAAAGCACTGAGAATAGTACTGAGCAATATATTAAATGCAGCGTTAGCTGCTGTTATTTATATGGGACTTCCCTGGTGGCTCAGACGGTAAAGCGTCTGTCTAGCAGTGCGGGAGACCTGGGTTTGATCCCTGGGTCGGGAAGATTCCCTGGAGAAGGGAATGGCAACCCACTCCAGTACTCTTGCCTAGAAAATCCCATGGATGGAGGAGCCTGGTGCAGGCTGCTGTCCATGGGGTCACAAAGAGTTGGACACGACTGAGCGATTTCACTCACTTCACTCACTCCCTCACATTATTTATGTAGGAATAGGACTGTCTTTGCCTGTTAGACTCTACAGTGTTTATGTGAGCAGCTCTTTTTCACATGGCCCCATTTCAGACTGTTTGTTCTCCCATTTGGGAAGGAACATGAAACCTGCTATTCAAGGACACCGCTGCCTCTACTTATGGTCACAAGTGATGTGTGGGGTCCACATAGCCACTGTGTGCATTGATGCATGTAACAGTTCTTCATAAAGAAGAACAAACAGGAACATTCAGCATATTAATTGCTATGCCAAGGCACCATCTTAAATTTCTTTAGCTTATTGAAGGACAGCATCACCATATAATGAATTTTAAAAAACAAAAACTCTTCATTCCCAAAGGGTGAGTGATAAGTAACAGTATTTGCTGTCGCAAATGTAGGTGAACTTATGTATAGTTTTAACTTTAGGAAAATTAATCTGCAGGCTTTCTTATATATGCCACAGGCATGCTAGAAAGTGGGAAGGGGGACAAGAAAATAAAACAATGAGAACCAAATCTCAGCCCAGAATAAAACATGGACAACCAACTTTCAAATTTTCCTTGATGATAATATCACTTCAAGAAATGGTGAGAAGGAATAAAAGTTTAGACTCTTCTTCATAATGCTTTGGCAATCCTGCAGTTTCAGTCATGTAAACTTTCTGTCTCCTGTATACTTCTACCCTTTGAGAGCGTTTATCCTGTATAACAAGTGAGAGTTTATATGTTGACTGTGTGCTGTTGTAGAAAATCCTGGAAGAATAAAATGCATTGTTGGAGGGAAATTGCAAGGCCTGGTTGATGTTTAAGAAACTATAGACAGAAATGTCATGACTCCTTAATCAGGATTCTTTATAAGGTTTTGGATCCATTCTTCTCAGCCTGAGGGCTTCTAAACATCCTTGGTTTTATATCCACAAATAAGGTCTGGGAATTCTCTCTCCTTAAGTGAAAAGTTTTTAAAAGCCAAGAATATGACTGTGCTCTCTAATTTTGTTTCTGTTGTTCCTCTTAGTTTTCTGAATTCCTTCATCAAAGCTTTTTCTCAAAGTCAGGTTTGTCCTAAAAGCTTCATAAATTGAAGAAAACAAGCTATAGGATTTAGTCTGAAATTTAGAGGCAGTATTTTTCAAGAACATCAACTAAGTTTTGACAGCTATGCAGTGAGTCATATTCCAGACTATTCTACCAAATACTCTAACCTTGTTCTGTGTTACTGGAAGTTGTGTATGCCCTAAGCATCTACTGTGTCATTTATTTTCATATTTAACGAAACCATCTTAAATCTGAAGCAAAGAAATTACATTTGGAGAAATAACAGCAGTTGACAGCTCACTCTGGGCAAAATATCAGAAGGGTTTTGTTTTTTTTAATACTGCCTATCAAGTTTTACAGTCAGGTTTTATCACTTGAAATCTCATTTACAAAAATGGTTGTAGATGTCCATTTTAAAGACTATAGGTAATTGATGTTTTTTAAGGAGCAGTCAATATTTGTTCAGTAGTTTCTCAGTCATTAAAATCACCATAGGACACATTTTTTTCCCCTTGTGACACTTCCTGTGTGGCACTTAATGCGACATTCTTGTGGCATTTTCTGTTGTTTCATTCCAAATCACACACAACACAACTTGCTTCGTCACAGTTTGTATCAGATTTTGGAAAGCCCAGAAGGAGAAGCCAGACACTGATTGATTTTATTTCCAGACAGACAGCTCTCGATAGGGATCTCCAGGGAGGTGTGGTTATGAAATAGCAGTGGATACTGTCCTCTCAGTGAAGAGCAAAATAGAGCAGTTTACAGTAAAAATGCACAGATACCCCAGCCTCACACAGAGAGACACGAGCCCACTTCCAACTTTTCACACTTGAGAGATCTTTCTGGCCCTGTCTATTTTGACAAAAAAACAATATCCCATCTGCTCTCAGAAAGCTTTGGAGGTTCATGCAAAGCTCAGCTGGTTGTTAGGGACAAAATTCAGACTTTCCTTGGACTTTCCTTCCTTTTTAAATTTTTTTCTTAATACAGTCATATCTGTGTTTCATCCTTTGGCAGGATTTTTGCTCTTACTCATAACTGTGTGCTTAGTAGTGTTCTAAAAACAGTACAGTGACACGTCAACAGTGAGTGAAATAAGGCATACTACATATGGCTATCCACTGCTTTGCAAACCATAAAGACGACTCCTCACAATCATGCTACCTGTCAAGTATCAAAGATGAGTATTGACATCAGCTGGAAGGCATCATTTACCTGCTGTGTGATTTGGATTTGTAAAGCCCAGAGAGGACGCCTGCTGCTGCTGCTGCTAAGTCGCTTCAGTCGTGTCCGACTCTGTGCAACCCCATAGATGGCAGTCGACCAGGCTCCGCCGTCCCTGGGATTCTCCAGGCAAGAACACTGGAGTGGGTTGCCATTTCCTTCTCGCAAGAGGATGCCTAGAGTGATTAAATGCAAACATTGACACTATAGTCAGCTTTCCAATTCTTTACAGTAAATTGCCCCCTGGTTAACATAGAGAAAAAATTTAATTGCTCAGAATGTGCTATATGGATCTTAAGGATTAATATCACCAGTGGACTTGAATCTCAGCTGCTGGACTAATATTGTACATGGAGCTGTATTCATTCAGAAGGTATTTATCGAATGGCTGCTTTGAGGCAGGCACTATTCTAGGTTCTTATCCTAACACTCTAAGGCAGTTGAGTGTGTGGTTTAGAGACAGAGTCCTAATTACATTTCTGCCATTTCAGTCAGTTCAGTTCAGTCTCTGAGTCATGTCCAACTCTTTGCGACCCCATGGACTGCAGCACGCCAGGCCTCCCGGTCCATCACCAACTCCCGGAGCTCCCTCAAACTCATGTCCGTTGAGTCGGTGATGCCATCCAACCATCTCATTCTTTGTTGTCCCCTTCTCTTCCTGCCTTCAATCTTCCCCAGCATCAGGGTCTTTTCCAATGAGTCAGTTCTTCACATCAGGTGGCCAAAGTATTCTGCCATTTACTAACCCCTTTATTCATTTTGTTTAATTTTTGGAGATTTTTGGAAATATTAATATAGTTTCTTCAGCTATAAAATATAAATAATAATAGTAACCAAGTCATAGGGTTGTTGTGAGAGTTAAATGAGTTGAGAAAAAGTGTGTGTACAAGCCCAGCTATTAGAACAGTGGTCAGTAGGCTCACCTGCTCTCATTATTGCCGTTATTATAAGAAGGAGCCTTTTATTGGCCCCCCATTCATAATTTCTTTGGCATAAGAAGGTATGTTTGTTATCCATCAGGTTAATACATCAACAACTATTGATTGTTGTTGTTGTTGTTCAGACACTAAGTCCGGACTGCAACTCTGTGGACTGCAGTATGCCAGGCTCCTCTGTCCTCCACTATCTCCTGGAGTTTGCTCAAATTCATGTTCGTTAAGTTAATGATGCTGTCTGACCATCTCATTCCTCTGCCACCCACTTCTCCTTTTGCCTTCAATCTTTCCCACCATCAGGGTCTTTTCCAGTGAGGTGGCTCTCTGCATCAGGTGGCCAAAGTATCAGAGCAACTATTGCTAGCCAAACATAAACTGATCATTAGGAATACCCTCAAAAGAAAGCACATTCCTAAGGGTGTGGGACTGAAGGCAGTGTTGTTTTTATGAGAATGAGAAGTTAATTAGTGAAAGGGGAAGACACATTAGGGTCCATTGCCATGATGGACATTGTAGTCATCCCAAGGCAGTACAAGGTCTAGCATCCCTGACTAGGGATAATTGAAAACAGGGTGGAGGGGCCCTGAAAGTACAATTCAGGTTTTCCCAAGGCGTGCCTTGGCCTTACGCTATCCAAAATGTGAGCATGGAGAATAGGATCTGCAAGAAAAAATATGCTTAGCAGTTAACAAGTATACACATTCTGCCTAGGTTCAAAACCTGAATATGCCACTTAATAATAGTATAACTCTGGCCATTTTCCTTAACTGATCTTTGACATCCATAAAACAAACATGATAGAATATTATGGGACTCCTGACAATTAAATTAGACCTTGGAAGCAATGTCCGACAGAAAAAACTAAGTAAAACTCAGTAAACATTAACCTCTGTCATTGTTATTGTACTTTGCTATTATTGGAGCTACTTTGTTTTAATTATTTAGATTCTTTCCAAAGTCTTCACTTGATTTTGTGAACCCTGTATGGGCCTCTGACTAAATATGAAGTCCAAGTTCAAAATCTTTTTTAGCCTCATTTTATTATAGTTTCAGTATTCTACCAGTGATGTCAATTATACTGTGACATTCCCAATATAAAATTAGTTTGTTGACAAAGTAGCAGATTTGAAAGCAAACTTATTCTCTTGGTTCTAGGTCTAGTTGAAATCCTAGCACTAGAATTAGTCTCTATCTGCAAAGTTAAAAATACTGTGTAAACTTAGTTTTATTTGCAGATTATATATGGCATTTAAGAAGTGCCCCTCCAGTTCCTGAAATTCAGATTTTTTTTAAAGACTTAAGTTGATTATTAACCTAAGCAGATTCTATTTACTCATAACACTTAAGAATTCAGTTTTGATATTGTGAATGCCAAAGTTTTTAAGAACTACTGGGTACCTTAAATTGCTCCACTGAGAAGATTAAGAGTTATTATTAGCATCATTTTAAATATGTGCAAAAGTATTGATATAGGGACAATAAAACTTCATTAACTGAGATAACTACAACTGGAGATGTAGAAAAATTTGACCTCAGTTGAGTCCTGTGTTCATAGTACATAATGGAAGAATTTTCTAAGCAAAATGATAGTATTCTCTTTTGTTTTCACTTATTCTTAAAAAAGTTTCTGAAACCCATTTACTATATAATGAATATATTTATTAGTTGTTTAGAATGTTATACCTCCATTAAGATAGTTTACCTTTTTAGCAAGTCTGAAGCTCAAGGACTGAGGAATTTCAGCTGCCATCCAGTGAGAATGTTAGGTGTTCTTTGGACAGAGGGATCTTTTAAGTAGCCTTAAATGCATCAGGTAGATGCGCCTTCCCCAGGGGCTAGTTCATCTTGTTTCAATCTAGACTGCTGCTATCTACACATCACACACAAAACTCTTCAGAGCAGAAGTGGCAGATATGTTTTAGCTCATTTGGCAATAGTTGATTGTCAGTAATTACATGAGTTTCTGTTGAGAAGAGTTCTGAGACCAGATCTAAATTAGCAGAAAAGAATATGTGATTTATTAACACTGAATGAAAGGAAGGGAGCAGCAGCATTTGTGTAAAGTATTTATAACCCTGAACCTTAAAGTTCACCAAGGGCACAGGCTATGTTATTTTTGCCCAGCACTCTGTGGCTCTTAATAAGTGTTTATTCTCAAAATACTTTGCACAATATATACATATACTTTTTTTCTCTGCAAGATCCTAATTGTAATTATCTTTTATGTTTAAAAAAAAGATACAGGCAAAAAAATGAAGAATGACTTTGTACCATCATCTGAGAGCAAAGGGACTGGAAACCTGGGACTGGAATCTACCACTCGTTCTCTCAGCCCCGGTCCTAGCTTAGTCCTCGTCTCTTTGGCAAGGGCTCTCAGATTGCTACGAAGGCGATCTTACATGTACTAACAGATTTTTTTTCATGCTTTCCCAAGGTCTGTCGAGTTGCTTATGAGATCATGCAGACACTGCATCCCGATGCCTCTGCAAACTTCCATTCTTTGGATGACATCTACTATTTTGGAGGCCAAAATGCCCACAACCAGATTGCCATTTATCCTCACGAACCTCGAACTGCAGATGAAATCCCCATGGAACCTGGAGATATCATTGGTGTGGCTGGAAATCATTGGGATGGCTATTCTAAAGGTGTCAACAGAAAACTGGGAAGGACGGGCCTGTATCCCTCCTACAAAGTTCGAGAGAAGATAGAAACGGTCAAGTACCCCACATACCCTGAGGCTGAGAAATAAAGCTTAGATGGACCAGAAAGACCACCAAACTCAGTTCAAACCATTTGAGCCAAACAGTAGATGAAGAAGGCCCCAACCTAACAGCCCGTGGTTAAAACGAGTCAACATCTTCAGCATCAGGAGCAGCTGGGATCTGCCAGATGCTTCATTGGTGGAATTCCTCTTTAACAAGGGCTGCAGTGCCCTTAAACCCATGCACAGTCCAATAATGTACTCATGTATAACATGCAAACAGATTGTTTTCTACGTTACCCCTTCTTTCAAGACTATGTCCCCATGAAACAAACACTGCCACATTGTGTAATTTAAGTGACACAGACATTTTGTGTGAGACTTCAAACATGGTGCCTATGCCTGAGAGACCTATGTGACCAAATGAGATGACTTGAATAGTTCCCTCTTGTGGGGAGCTTGATCCTTAGCCAGTGGTGGTATTGTAACCACTGAATTCACTCCAGTCAACAGATTCAGAATGAGAATGGATGTTTTTGTCTGGAATTTTTTTTTTTTTTTAAGTAATTGCACCGGTTCATCCACCTCATCATTAATAAGTGAAGGATACAACAGAAAATAAAATATTCACACTCCATTAGGAACTTTTGTAAAACAATGCCATGAACAGATTCTTTAGTACTCAATGTTTCTGGACATTCTCTTTGATAACAAAAAATAAATTTTAAAAAGAGGAATTTTGTGGAGTTTCTAGAATTTTATATCAGATGATGATGTAGCCAGCATTATAATGGAAAATGATGATAAAAAGAGTTTTACAGTTTTTCTGCTTTACTTTTTTATTTTTCTGTTTTGGATTGAATGGCTTAGCTCAGAGAGTCACTGGTCCATTTGAACACCGAACACTGAGTTTAGTTGGTACACGTTATAGAGTTGCTCAGAACACTCTTTGGAAGTTTTTCTTTTATTATTAATATTTTGGACATTGTTTATTTGTTTTAATTAATCAAATAATCATACTCCTTGCTGTCTGAAGAACTATTCCCTCCATTTCCGAACTAATAATTTCAGGCTTGTTCTTTCTTATTGGAGCTATTGTCACTTTTTGTGAGTTGAGTCCTGTTATTTCAGCCAAGAAATGATTTTGTGCCCTTTACTATCATGTCCTGCTTTTGAGAGTACCAGGAATCTGTGGTGTTGGGAAGCTGGCTCTGTTTCTGAAATGCGTGTCCAACAGTATATAGAGTTTGGTGAACAAAGTAGAGGGGAACCAGTGTGAGACCAAAATGAACTTGGGATTATCCCATCCAGGTATTTCTTTTTAGTAATTCTACATCAGAATCACTTCAAAAGACAAGACTTTGATGCCCCCTATGCTTTCTCTCTGAACATCACTTTTCTCCTTATAAGATCACTTCCTCTTTTCAGCAGCCTGCCTCTTTTTAGATGCCTGGTAGGAGTATTTCATAGCATTGTTTTACCTTCTGAAAGAAAATTTTGATCCATGTAGGAACCAGTAGCAGGCCTGGTATTAAATTTTAGGAATCCTAAACAAAAAAATCCTGTCCTTCATATCATCTGTAAATGAAAATGCCTGTGTATAAAATATCCCCACCAAACTTCCCTAAATTCTTCCTACTTTTCCAGTCAAGTCTCCCAGATATAACTGTCTAGTATCAGTAAGCAATTTTCAATTTAATTTTGGTACAAGTAAGTCATTTGAGACAAAAATTTCCAACTGAGCAGAGGTACTTTGAAATGCAAGTTGTTTTCTAATTCTCATCTCACTTGTCATCAGAGCGTCAGTAACCATGGGTTTTTATTTCCTCTGCTGAAATCTCTTGTTTTTATTCATTATGAGCTCATTTTCTTCTGCTTCTTTGAACAGAGTTATAATAACTGCTTTAAAACCCTTTTCTGCTAAGTCTAATACCTAATTAATCTCAAAGTTGGTCTCTATTTGTCTTTTCTCTAGAGAAAGAATCACATTTTTCTGGTTATTCAAATATTAAGTAAATTTAGATTGTATCGTGAATATTAAGTGTTTATGTTGTAGATTCTGTTATATTCCTCTTAAAACACTGATGTTTTTGTTTGTGCAGACATTTAACTTCATTGGACTCAAACTGTAAACTGTCTTGGGCAACAACACAAAGCCTAAATTATTTTATCTTTACCTGGAGTCTGCCCCATACGGATATGGTTTAGGAGTCAACTAGAGACGAGGGTAGATTCTACACATAGAATTTGAAGCCCTTTCTTTGGCTTTCTGTATTCTGAGATTTCCATCCTCACTTTCCAGCAGCTGTCATTGCTCTGATTCTGTGACATCCTCTGCTTCTTCAGCCAGAAAGATGGCAGTTTTCTATCCACCTAAAAGCCACAAAAATGGAAAACTCATCTTGTACCTTTCCCTTCTTCCAAGTTTCAGTCTCTTTCCAGAGTTTGTCTGCCACTTCAGTGACTTTGAGTAGCTTTTTTTATTTTGTCAAATGTTGATCGTTGTTATCCATTGGAAGATCTGTTCAGTAGATGCTAAAACTCTGTCATACAGGAAGTGAAACTCTGAAGCAGAGATTTAAAATGAAAAAGTATGGTCGGGGAGGGAAGAGCCTCTGTTTAGATTCTGACCTTAATAGCCAAGTAGCCAATAGCTTTAAGCAGGAAGCAAGACAAAACTACCAAATTGTTCAACCTGCGGGTGTGAATGGCTAATGAATACCACTGACCACTGCCTTCTGAAAAACTTTTCTGAGCCACGTTTTTGCAAATCATCAAGTACATGCCATACAGGCTGCCCTGTTGGGAGGACTGATATTTCTTCACCACTGTTGTAATTTCTCCATGAAAATCTGGTACTTTAAAAGTCTGCATGGTTTTGGATCAAGTGGCCAAGGCCAAATTAAGATTATTTGGGTCTTTTCCTTGTTACTAGACCCATTTCTGAAAGAGCCTTACCTAGAACAAAGTTACTAGCCTGGGCTCATTGGATTTACATACCAGCATCCTGCACACTAAAGACAAAACAGTTACAAAAGTTCTTCCTGGTCCTGCCACTCAAGTCTGATTTAGTGCTGAGCTGAACTTAAAGAGTTCATGCCGGTTGTCAAAGTGCTCTCAGCCCTCTTGCAGGATTTCTTTGTGTCCCAAGTGAATGAGACTCATTGCTTCCTTCTCTGATCTTTAGGTTTTTTCCTATCATATAGAGCGTAGCCTGTTGAGAACATGAATGGCCTCAGCTTCTGAGGGGCTTGAGAGTTTATAAGAGAAAAAGCACATCTAAAAAGCTATCTCACAGAGTGATTATTGTCATCATCTTTTAGTTAGAATGCAATCACTTTGTATTCTTTAAGCAGAAAAAGTATTGGGGTCTAAATGGTGCCTCTAGAAGAATGTCCTCAGTCTCAGAATAAATCTCTTTTACTTGAGGTGCAGCAGACATGTCCTCTTTGACCACAGCCAACTCCCTGATACTTCATTTGTTCTCCTGGGAGGCTGTACAATAGCCAGAATCAATAGGCTGTACAGAATAGTTGTATGGCTTGGGAACTTGGCAATAACACCCTAATTTGTGCCAGATGCAGACTCTGGGTAATTTTTTAAATGCAGTGCCCAGAAGGAAACACGAAGGAGAAGTTGCCTCGGCAATTACTGGTTCCTGACAGCAGTCTCTGTCTTGGAAACAGGGAGAAGCTGTTCCAGGATCCTTGGCAGGGCAGACGCAGGCCAGGGCAGGTTCTCTGGCTTCAACTTTCACTGACGCTACGCATGTTTGAAGTTGCCCTTCGACAGCACATTCACTTTTGGTTCCTTCATACAAGTCAGAATCTCTGAGTACCTAATCAGCTGTTCAGCCTTGCCATCTGCAGTCCAGTTAAGTTGCCACCTGCTTTTCCCTCTCCTTATTCTCAAGACAATCTTGAGTTTATCTGTCTACAGAAAATGATCTCATGTGAATGGTTCCTTTGTTATTGTTCCATTGTTCATGCAGTTCCTATGCTAATTACTTAGACTATAGTTTTATCATTGGCATCTCCCAGATAACAAGGAAACATCAACCCCCTTGGACAGTTTGAGGTAATATAGGCCTGAATCTGAGATATAATGGTGCTGTTAATATACTGTGTATTTGTGGGCATTTAACTTAAGCTAAACATTTCAAAGGCTTTTAACAAATCAGTGCCCTTATACTCAAGGGGAATGTGGCCAGGGCATCCTTTGCTTAAAAACTATGTCAATCAGAACAGAACCTGCACTTTTTTAAAAAGCAGTGTATCGAAGGTCATGGCCATAACTATTTGATGTTTTGGGAAGAGAGCCAGGGAGAGAGTTCAGAGCCCCTACTGACCTGTCATCTGTAACTGTAACCTCTCCTCCTTTTTTGAGTCAGTGTCCTGTGGAGGCTATTGTTCCCTAACTGCCTGTGTGGGTAGAGAAAAGGCCATTAACCAAGAAAAAGCGGCATGTTTGTTTGTCACCCAGCTGGGCATGAGAGCATCTGGTGGAGGCTGGGAATGTGCACTGCTTTGTTCAAAGAGCACAGATAGTTTGGACTGTGGGTGTGGTCAGCAGTCTGAGGAATGCTGGGACTTGGCGTTTCTGGCTAGTCTTAAGCTCCCAGCTCCCTCGTGGATTGCAGCCCCTAAGAATTTTCTGGCCCAGCATAGAAAAGAAGGGAAGTTAAGTGTGTGCAAAGTCAGAAGACCAGTTCTCCATTTTGTTTCTCCTTGTCACAGTGCCTACGAGCTGATACGTTCCTGTACCTCAGATTCTCTAGAGGAAAGATGAGTAATACTGAAAATCTCTGAACTGGGGTTGAAAACAACTGGCCTTCCATTTTGTCTCTGCCATTGAATGTCACATCATTCTCGAAGTTCCATTTTCTTCGTCTGTGAACTGAATTGTTTGGATTTAATCAGAGTTTGTAAATGTTACTGTCTGTTTGGGGTCCATAGGTCTAAATTGGGTGGCTACTACTCAGCCTCAGCGGATTATTGTGCTAAGGCATAACGTGGCCAGATCCTTGTTTTTCAAGAGAAGCCAAATCTATTTTTATACAAAAATTTAAATACTAGTATCTCATTTAAAAAATGTAAGACACTAAAGAGTATAGAAATAGATGGGGAAATAGTGGAAACAGTGTCAGACTTTATTTTGGAGAGCTCCAAAATCACTGCAGATGGTGACTGCAGCCATGAAATTAAAAGACACTTACTCCTTGGAAGAAAAGTTATGACCAACCTAGATAACATATTGAAAAGCAGAGACATTACTTTGCCAACAAAGGTCCATCTAGTCAAGGCTATGGTTTTTCCAGTGGTCATGTATGGATGTGAGAGTTGGGACTGTGAAGAAGGCTGAGCACTGAAGAACTGATGCTTTTGAACTGTGGTGTTGGAGAAGACTCTTGAGAGTCCCTTGGACTGCAAGATCCAACCAGTCCATTCTGAAGGAGATCAGTCCTGGGTGTTCTTTGGAAGGAATAATGCTAATGCTGAAACTTCAGTACTTTGGCCACCTCACATGAAGAGTTGACTCATTGGAAAAGACTCTGATGCTGGGAGGGATAGAGGGCAGGAGGAGAAGGGGACAACAGAGGATGAGATGGCTGGATGGAATCACTGACTCGATGGATATGAGTCTGAGTGAACTCCGGGAGTTGGTGATGGACAGGGAGGCCTGGCGTGCTACAATTCATGGGGTTGCAAAGGGTCGGACGTGACTGAGCAACTGAACTGAACTGAACTGAAAGAGTATAAAAGAGATA
The DNA here is from genome assembly GCF_023091745.1 of Budorcas taxicolor. Classification (NCBI taxonomy): domain Eukaryota; kingdom Metazoa; phylum Chordata; class Mammalia; order Artiodactyla; family Bovidae; genus Budorcas; species Budorcas taxicolor. The sequence goes on from NC_068919.1 coordinate 76,023,515, forward strand.
TCAGTGGCTACTTTGAGTCCCTGGTCCATTAGTTTACAACCTCTGGGCTAGATCTGGAAAGTGCTAATGTCAGGACTCTGTCTCTGGAAAGGATTGGTCAGATGGCTAACAGCTGTACAGTGCTTTCAGGTTCAGTTGCTATGTATGTCCTAATTCTTGGGCAGTGTCTGCTCAGCTGGCTCTCATCCTGGGCTCAGAAGTAACTTAACGTGCTGAAGACAGCTGTTGCTGTGATAGCTCAAACCCTGGGTCCCTCTCAGACTTGGTCTTGAGAGTCCTCACTGGCTGTGTTCCAGCTACCCTGACCACCAGTCTTGCTTTCCTGCAGTAGGTCCACAGACTAGCGATGACTCCACAACCCATAAACTGAGCAGGAGTCCCTGCTGTTCTTCTCCATTACATCCAGATATCAGGATGTCAGAGTATGCCTCAAGTCTCTGGTTCACAGTATAGAGGGGTTGGGAACTTGTCAATAACACCCTAATTTATGCCAGAAGCAGACTCTGGGGAATTTTTACAGGGATTTTTGGTAGTCTTTAAGAAAGTATGGTGAACTAAGAGGTGCTAAATGCTTGAAAATGAGCAGATATTTTTGTTTTTAAAAATGAGAAGAAGAGAGACTATCACCATGTATATTGATAAATTTGACAAGTCCTAAGTAAGGCTTCAAACTAGATTATTTAAAAGTTAACAGTGATAACTACGTAAAAACCAGACATATCAGACTAATCCTATTTCTTACTTTCATACACTTTAGAGTAATGAGCATTACAATAATAGCTAACATTTATTGAGCACTTGCTGTGTACCTGGGGTTTCTCCAGGTACCCAACTTATGATCACCATAATCATAAAGTAGGTACTATCATTATTAACTCCATTTTATTAACTAGGAAACTGAAGCGTTGCCTGTGACAGAGCCAGGATGCAAATGCAGCACGCCTGGCTTTTAACCACGCAAGGAATGCTGTGTTGCTGCATACTGTCTCTAGGATTTCAGCTTGGCAGTAACTTCATTGTGGACCAAAGGAAAACAGCTGAGGCTACATGAGCATTTATTCAAAAGGTTTGATTAACTCAGTGTCTGCTGGTTTGTCATAGAGCTCTAGGCTGACTTGTTCACATAGGTTATTAATGCTTTGAGAAAGGACAGTGATGGGAACAATGTGATGTAGTAGTTAAAAGTATGAGTTCTGTCAATTTTGTTGGGTTCAAATCCTGGGTCCTCTACCTATTGGCACTGTGACCGTGAGCAAGTAACTTTTCTGCACCTTTGCTTAACCATCTGTTAAATGAAAATAGTACTAGTACATAACTACTTCATGAAGTTTTTGTGAGGGTTAAACAAGTTAACACATGAAAACCTAAATGTGAGCTATTACTGCTATTCTTTTTGCATTATTAATCATAAGTTTTAGTGACTAAAAACTGAGACAATAGCAAATTATATTGTTTGGGAGAATTAAGGTCCCTAAAAGTTGCTTAAAAATTGAAATTAAAAGGTAAATCTAGCTGAGATAGATTTAGCCCTGAATACTCAGGGCTGAGAATCACTGCACTGAATAATAAATACTAGAGCACTCAACATACCCTATGAGCTTCCCTGGTGGCTTAGATAGTAAAGAATCTGCCTGCAGTGCCAGAGACCCAGGTACACTCCCTGGGTCTGGAAGATCCCCTGGAGAAGGGAGTGGGTACCCACTCCACTATTCTTGCCAGGAGAATTCATGGACTGAGCAGCCTAGCAAGTCACAACAAATTGGACACAACTGAGCAACTAACACTTTGACTTTTAACATAGTGTACAGCTTGCAAACATAGTTCCTGCTTAGATCTAGAAGGTCTGTTGTGCTTCAGGTCAGCCTGTTGGAGATGTAACTAAAGACTTAGAGAATTTAGTTGCCAGTAAAAGTGCTGTGACACCACCTCACACTCTACCCTACCTCTCAAAAACAGAAGTCTCCAGAAGGAAGGTATTGGAATCTTGAATGTCACTTTGAGTCCTGTGCTGGGTACGCCACGGTGGCAAGTGTAGGTGCTGGTGAGGCTGCTGTGTGAAGCAGCAGGTAGGCTTGCTTCATGTGACTGCAAAGTGCAGAAGTAGCAATATTAGAGTAGCTCAACCCGTGAAAGAACTTTATGACAAATTGTGTTGTTGATCATGACACAAGCTAGTTTAGATGACAGTTCCCTGTCCTTTCAGGGGCATCCAAGCAGAACTGAATGCTGAAGGGAACTTCAAGCATGAACAGGGGTTAGATAATCTCCAAGTTCCTTCCGGCCCTAAATTTCTAAAATGGTCATTGATTTATAGTCACATTGTAGGGACTGAAATTCCATCTGGGTCATAAGTGGTGCCAGCCTAAAGCTGCCTGATTAGAAGACTGGACAGCTTAATCTGGTAGCAAAGAAGAATAAGGGCCTATCTATTTGGTAGACCAGCTGACTGGGTCTTTTTCTGGATCTCAGTTACAATCAAGAGACTTAACTTCTTATGTAACACAACAGGCTTTGTAAATCTATCCGTTTAAATTTAGACACTCCTCTTTTGTTTGTTTTCTTTCCTACCTTTGTTTGCTGGTAAAGCTTCTTTCATAGAATCACAGCTTTATTTTCATCTAAGTGCAAATTAATGAAGGTGCTCCTGTAGACAGTTATTGTAATATATTTACTTGTATAACAAAACTCTTACCGCTATCTGCCAGGAAAATTGCGTAAGGCTACAAATCTGCAGTGTCTACAATAGGCATCGCACTTCCCCTGTATAGCCATATGCAGCAGCCCCAGTGCCAGAATGGAAAGGAAGCTATGCTTGTAGTCAACAGACCTGGGTTCTGCCCCTAGCTCAGGACCTAAGCTGCTGATCCCCTCGGCAAGCTGCATAATCTGTCTAGGCCTCGATTTTCTTACCTTTAAAATGTAGGTAAGTTAGTTAGCTGTAGAGTAGACGTGAATTTGCTTTGTGAAGCCAGGTCTCCCACATTGTAGACAGACACTTTACTGTCTGAGCCACCTGGGATGTCCCACTTGTAAAGGCTTACAGCTCTGCAAGATCAATCTCTAGACATTTTTTTCTGGACAGCTACTATAGTTCGAGAACTATGATAGGTGCTGACTAGAAGGAAATTAGTTTAAAGAACTTACAGTCTTACCTGGAAAGCCGTACACATGTGAACTGCACTGGAAAGTTACAACCTAACATAAAAAGTCATGTACGTTTGAATAATTAGAGCACGGGTAACTTAGTGATCCTTGGCATTTGCTGAGCTCCTACTATGTTGGACTAAGCCCTTAACATGCTTTATCTCACATGCATGATCTTCACATTAGCCATGAGTGGTTGGTGTTATTATCCTCATCTTTAAAGAAAAGGAAAAATAATAACTAGCATTTATTATTCATTTACCATGTTCCTGACACTATTCTAGTACTTTATGTATTTTATTTCATCCTCACACTACCCTATATGTACTATTATTCACATATGAGGAAACTTATTCAGAGATTAAATCAATGCTTTCCAATACTTTTCACAAGATGGCACACATAAAAAAATATTTGTTTGGCATTTGAGGCATTTTAGAGCATCTTTATGGGTTAGATGAAAAATTCAATGCATCTATATTAAAAATTTGATAAGATACTTAGTGGAGGATTGGGAAAGGTATATATGATATAGTAATTCATTGCTCACTGGCAGAGGGTACTAGGTATAAGTGTGCAGTAAAATAACAATTTCCATATTCAAGAAATATCACAAGCAGCTGTATGAATATTGTTTAAATGTAACTTCAACTGTTATAAATTGTTGAATAATTTTTATAAATGGTTCAAGTATTTTATAATTATAAGAAAACTTAACAACTGACAGCATTTTGTGGTATTCCTGCAACCTGGCAAACTCTTGAGATTTTTGTTTTTGTAGTTTTCTTTACAAAGCAAATGGCTGGTGGGTGGCTAGGTGGAACCAAGTCTTGAATCCAGGACCAACTCTTCAGTCTGTTCTTCTAGGCTCTGTGCTATCTTGCCCTTCTTCTGTGAAGAGCCAAACCGTGAGACCCGGACCCCATTGATCCTTAGCATATTTGATTATTGGATAGTTTGATCATCCAGGCTTACACTAAGGGGAAGCTTATAATTAACCATGGTCTTCAATTAACCTAAATTTCCCCTACCAAGTTCTCCCTGATGGTTTTGGAACTAGCATTCCATACTTCTTTCTATTCACTCTCTGTATGTTAGTGGCTCAGTTGTGTCTGACTCTTTGCGACCTCAAGAACTGTAGCCCGCCAAGCTTCTCTGTCCATGGAATTCCCCAGGCAAGAATACTGGAGTGGATTGCCATTCCCTTCTCCGGAGGATCTTCCCGACCCAGGGATTGAACCCTGGTCTCCTTCATTGCAGGCAGATTCTTTACCATTTGAGCTACAGGGAAGTCCATATTTCTACTCATATCCCAAACAAGAAATAGATGGGCATGTGACACAAGCGAAGATGCTGAGAGGTGGCAGGCAGCAGACTGCCCCTGTACTCTGGAGGTTCCTGCTGGGCTCACTCTTGCCTTTGCCTCTGCTTGTCTGCGCCCACTGGAGGGCAAGTCCTGGCAGAGTGGGATTCCCAGCTCAGCCTTCGGCGCTCACTGGAGATGCTAAATTAGAAATGCTAAATTATATGCTGGATTATAATAAAGTGGAGTGAAAATGAAAGTAGTGCAGTCATGTCCGCCTCTGTGACCCCATGGACTATGCGGTCCGTGGAATTCTCCAGACCAGAATACTGGAGTGGGTAGCCTTTTCCTTCTCCAATTATAATGAGAGACTCTTTTAACTCTCACTTACTCAGCATCTCCATGCAGAAAGAACTCTGGATGTGATTCTGTCTGCCTTCTGTGCTTCACAAGATACACCTCTGAGCAGAAACAGTCTTCCCAGCTGTGCCTCACAGTCCCATGCAGATGACAGTTCTGTGGCTGAAGCTGATGTTGGAATTTACATACATATATATGGAAACATTGATTTAATGTGAAGCTTGATATTGCATGTATGTGTGTTAGTCACTTAGTTGTGTCCCACTCTCTGCAACCCCATTAACTGTAGCCTGCCAGGCTCCTCCATCCATGGACTTCTCCAGGCATGAATACTGGAGTGGGTAGCCAAGCCCTTCTCCAGGGGATCTTCCCAACCCAGGGATCGAACCCAGGTCTCCTGCATTGCAGGCGGATTCTTTACTGTCTGAGCCACCAAGGTGCCCTTGATATTGAACATAGGTTTTACCTAATGATGGTTTGTCTAATTTCCAAGCCTACTTGCTTTTGAACTTCATTCTCCAGCCTTCTGCACAGGAGGAGAGCTGAAGGAGGTGGAAGATAAGGATGGTATTTTATTCCTGGCTTTGTCTGGCATGCTGAATGACTGGGGTACAGGCAGTGAAATGTGGCAGGACATCTGAGGCAAGGTTAGTGACCCATTAAGGTGACCTGAGCTCCGATTAGAGAGAGCTTGGAGCCAGCAGAGCTGTCAACACTCAGTATCTTTTTGATTAAGATTCTGCCTCTTAACCCCTGGAGGCCACTTATCCTTCCCACCTCCAAGAAAAGACAGAGTTAAAGCCTGAGGTCATTGCTTAGTGGAAGCCCCAGGAGCTGATTTGGCCAAATAGGGCCTCTCTTAGCCTCTCTCGGCAGCCACTCCATCATCAGACTCCCCTACTGACAGGTGAGCTCATGCCCATGATTTACAGAGCTCCTAAGCGACAATGGCTCTCAGAGGAGCAGCTTCTCAAGGAAGAGGGAAGATGCTTATGGAAAACCACTGGTGAGACAAGGAGATCAGGGGAAATAAGCTTATTAGTTATTGTGGTCACTTTGCCTGTTTCAAGGGTGATTTTTTTTTTTTTTTTGAGCCCATGCTAGAGGATGTATCCTCCCAAGTAAAGAGTTCTGTTTTCTGTTATTGTGATTCAGTCTAGCTTATCTCAATAAGCTTTAGTCTATAAGCTCCTCACTCAGCTGCAGCTCCTTAAAGGCAAAAATTGTATCTTATTCATTATCGTATTCCTAGTGCATGCGTGGTGACTGGCACATAGTAAGTGCTTGAAAATGCACTGTGCTGAAATTATCATAGATTTACTGATGCACTATCCTGGATTTGCTTTAAAGTAATATAGGAGGAAGGGAGAACTGGGTGGGAGTGTAGATAAAACAAGACTGGTCATGAGATGAAAGCTGTTTAAGCTGAGTGGTAGGTCATGGGGCTTTGTTATACTATTCTCTCCAGTTTTGTTCAGTGTTTTCCATATGAAAACTTTTAATGAATATCTGAATTAAATATAAAAATTGCTGAAAAATGAAGCAAAGACTGGCCCAGTGCTCCCCTAACATCTCATCTTTTTCCAAGCCTAGCTTGCTTTCCTTGCCAGATTCCACTTTGCAGGCAGGCCATGTGACTTAGGTTCTGGCCAATAGAATGCAAAGGCCCTTCTAAGTGTGAACCTAATCCTGCCCCATCCTCTAAGCTCTCTGTCATCCCTAGCCTCCAGGCTGGATGCAAGTTATGAAGAACTCTGGCTCCTAAGCAATGATGGAGTCTAGGTGAGTGAGCCTGGACCTCTGAGTGACTTCCTGGAACAAAACTGCCTCCCACACTCTGCTGATGAACCTGCAGTAGACTGATGTGACTGAGAGATAAGCCTTTATCATGCTTTAAAAAAAAAAAAAAAAAAAAAAAAATATATATATATATATATATATATATATATATATAATAGAAGGAGGGCTTTTAGTTATTTGGCCTTCTAGCTTTGATGATAACATTTACTGTTTACCACTATATGCCAGGTATTGTTTTAAGGGCTTTATGTGTGTTAACTCATTTATTCCACGAAACAGCCCTATAAAGGAGAGACTAGTACGCCCATTTGTAGAGGAGGGAACTGAAAGAATAACTTGCCTATGTCAAACAAATTATGTAACGAAGCCAAGATTCAAACTCAGGTCTGAATCTCAAGCTCTGTCTCTGTCCCAGCCTGTAATACTGCCTAAATATGTTGGACTTCCCCATGGGGAATGAATACTGGCATGAAGTATTAATCATTTCTGAGCAGCATGATGTATCACCAATAGAAGCAGTGCCAGACCCTCATTCTGGGAAAGAGTATGCAGAACAGAAAAGAACCAAAGTCTGCTCTTCCCCTGCCCTTGTAAATGGTGTCCTGATGGGCAGAATTTAATGATGGGATCCTTGATCATCTGGGATAAAACCAAGTGTGAGGGTTTCGCTCACTCCAGATTGCTCTCTGAGATAATTCTCTTCTGTCTCCTCTCAGCCTTCACCTCTCCTGTATTTGCCACAAGGAGAACATGTCTGCCACTTGCTCCACCCATAAGCCCTACTTGCCCACAGGCCCCACCTGGCCCACCCTTTGTGACCCTCTCTCTCCTTGATCCCAACCCAGAACCTATGTCTCTCCTCCTTCCCAGTCTGTTCAGGGCATATGTTGGGGGCAGAGAATCATGTTAATGCTCATTAAACCTCCAAATGACAGTGGTAACTGATAACTGCCTTGCTTCCTGACCTCAGCTGCCTGCTGCAGATGCTGCCAGTCCTCAGCAGCCAGCAGAGCTGAGAAGGGGGCACCATCAAGCTACCCAGGACAGGGGTTTTAAACTGCATTCTATGGAGAGGCTTTAGGAGTCACCTGAGAACATAGGAGAAGATACAGAGAATGTTAAATGAGTAGGTATCCAAAACCCCTAACTCAGCTTCTATCACAGCACTTTCACTTTGTCTGCTCATGTGAGATTGCATGGAGAGAATTGTTCCACTCTGGAAATAGGGGGGGAAAAAAAATCCTTGGAAGTTCCTTTGAGTTACCAAACCTTTGAGCCCTTCTTTCATTTTGTGCCTCTCAGGTCCCACCATTCCTGCCCACCAGAACAGAAATGGAAAGAAGCCCAGCTGACTGTCCCAGTTCCACTCTCTAGGCTCTGGATCCAAGGGGAATTACAGCAAAACAGAACTCATGGAGAAAGGGGCCACGGGTTGCTGCTCCCCCTACATGTCCCACAGTTCTGAGTCTTACCATGCCTTGCATAAAGGAGGTGTTTAGTGAACATGAGAAGAGTAGATGGATGGTTTGATCTCTGTTGGTCAGGGTGTAGTTCCAGTGGGAGGATAGGAAACTGGTCTTGATCTCAGAACGGTCACAATATTTATTCTGCAAGATTCAGAGAGGCAATTTGGCATAAACATTAAGAAAGTAGGATCTAAAATAAGACCATGTGCTAAGTCACTTCAGTCATGTCCTACTGACTCTTTGTGACCCTATGGAATATAGCCCGCCAGGCTCCTCTGTCTATGAGGTTCTCCAGGCAAGAATACTAGAGTGGGTTGCCATACGTTCCTCCAGGGGATCTTCCCAACCCAGAAATCGAACCTGCATCTCCTAAGTCTCCTGCATTGCATTGGCAAGCAGTCTCTTTACCACTAGTGCCACCTGGGAAGCAAAATAAGATCCCCTGGCTTCAAATCCTGCCACTTTGAAACTGTGTGGCCTTATCCTTGTAAAATAGGAATATTATTTCCTACTCGTTAGGCTGTTACGAGGCTTAAATGAGTTAGTATGTGTAAAGCACTCAGCACCCGACATGTTAGTGCTCAGTGAACACTGATAGACATGAGCTCTCATTGTTGTTACTCTGATCACATGCCTCCTGATTCTCCTAAGCAGAATTCAGTATTCTCTGGACTTTCGAAGCACTTTGCTCAGGTCTCTGGGGAAACTGTCAGGATTTATTTTTTCCAAACTCTGAATCACATTAGATGGTAGGGACAATAAAGCAGATTCTTCAAAGTCAGGATGCGTAAATAAGTGAAACCCTTACTCCCTCCATAGCTATTGTGGTGGTTATGTATCTGTCTCTTCCCCCCTACCCCTGGCTCCTTTGGGATAGAGTCCACATTTTTATCCATCTTTGTAACCAAGGGCTGGGGGTTGCTTGAAAGGATGAGCAGCCTTGTTTCTGTCTGGACTTGGCAGTAGCCTCCTGGCTTTCTCACCTACCTCATTTCGCAGAGGCTCAGCTCCTCTCTTTGCCCCAAGATAGGGTTAAGGTTAAGCATCTGGGGTGCCGCTTCTGGGCTTGACTGTGAGGCTTGGGAATTGAGACCGTGCAGAGGAAAGTAACATGTGCTGAACACCTGCCATGTTCCTGGAACCTGCAGGGCTCTTTACAACACGTAATTCCCACAGCCAACTAGTGGAGGTATATTCTGATTAGTCCTGTTTTCTTAGGTAAGAAAGCTGAATTTAAGCAACTTTTCCAGGGTCACATAGCTGACGTGTCTGAGGCAGAATTGAAAGTCTGATTCCTGAGTTTGTGCCCTTTCCACTGTCCGTGCAAGTTTCCACTGAAGCAAGCTGAGCTCCACATGGCCTCCCACCCCCTCCACCTCTCCTCCCTCCTCCTCTACCTCAGTCTTTCCTTTATTCTCCCATATTATCCTCCCTAATATTATTTTTCTTCTTGAGTTGGCTTATTTATCACTTGGCCGTGTCTCCTTATTAATATACCAGAGCTTAAACATTATGCATCCCCACTGCCTCGTTTGCCAGCACGGTGCTGAGCACTTATGAGCTTGGCAATTAGACTGAGCTCAGAGGGGCCGTAACATCTGCATCTTCGGCTGCTTTCATAGGGAAATGGGGTAGAGAGGAAAGGCTGTAAGACGGGGCAGGGCATAGCACACGCATGGTGGAGGAGGAAGGGGGTGGGCATCATGATGGGGGCACAAATAGGCACCTCTGTGTCCGCAGCCTAAATGCAAAGACCTGCGTGTGGCCCGAGGCTGTGAGCCTCCAGATGCTAAGGTCATTTCTGCCAAACAGCCCCCTTCTGTCTTATTTCTATGCCTGGTATCACGATCACCATCAGCTGCCACTCATTTATTAAGTACCTACTGTGTGCTTTACACACATCTCATTTGGTCCACACAACAATCCATGAGCTCTATATTTATGCACTGTTATACAGATGAGGGAGCTATAGCTCAGAGAAGGAACGTAAGTAACTTGTTCACACTCATAGAGCTAGCAGTGGCAGGGAAAGGGAAAGGGGCAGAAAGACCTAAAAATTAAGAGAAGCTGGGGTGAGGGACATCTGACCAACGGAGTTGGCCTCTCAAGGCTGCTTCTGTTTGGGCCTGTGCCCTGGCAGGGCAGCTGAGTGCCCCTGTCAGCTCACCTCACGGCCTACCCGGGGAAGAAGGATTGTTCAGCCCCGAACGTTGATGATGTGATTTCATCCTGGCTTTCCAGGGAGGCTTCACAACTGGAAGAAGTTGTTCAGGGGCCAGGAGGATAAAGTCCTATCCTATCAAGTCCATCATGCCTTCCCGTACCAAGGCAGTTTACATCCAAGATACCTCAAGACCCCCCCGCCTGAAAAGATACCTGCCCAGCTGATTGATTGTTCTGCCCCAAAACTGTTCTTTTCTGGTGGTGTTTGCCCAACTTTTTAACTTATTTCATCCCTTTCTCCAGTCTCATGGCTTCCTGGGCCCAAGCCTTCCAAGCCCACCTGGAACCCCTCCAGCAAGGGGTTCCAAGACAACTGTTGGAAAGTTGAAGTGGAAAGTCAGCTGTTCCAAGACAGTTCCCTCTGAGTCATGACACAAAAGAAAACCAGGCTATCTGAGATTTTATTAGTTATCGTGGAGTTGGTCCTACCCTGCAAAGTCTCCTAGAACCCAGCACTCCTCCAATTCACAGACTAAGGCTATGCCACGTAGCCCAGAAAAGCCAATCCCAAGCATTTTTGTGGAAGAAGTCACTAACAAAAAAGTAATAAGCTTTGATGGAACAATTGGTTTTTTTGTTTTCATTCTTGAAATATATTCTTAAGACACTGATGTGATTAATAATGCAGGGCTAAGTATTAATAAGGCAGGTCTTGGTACCACTAGGGAAGGCTGGGTGTGCTTGGTGGCCCAGAGCTCTTCACACCTCACCTCACCTTCCCTAGCCTCTCCTTCCTTGTTCCCCTTAGTCCCGCATAAATAAGGTACTGGTTGACAATCCCCACCGCCAGTGTGTGTACCTAATGAGCAGCAAAACGGTGCTCACTGGTTACTTTAAATGTGATGAAGAACATGGGGGTATTTGGAAGGACTTTGGAAACAACTGAACAAATATTTATTGAATGCATACTATGTGCTCGACATCTGTTCTAAGCCTTAGAACAGATGACAAAGATTTTTTATTTTTATTGGAGTATAGTTGATTTACAGTGTTGTATTAATTTCAGATGTACAGCAAAGTGCTGAGTCACTTCAGTTGTGTCCAACTCTTTGCTATCCTATGGATTGTAGCCCACCAGTCTCCTCTGTCCATGGAATTCTCCAGCCAAGAACTGGAGTGGTTTGCCATTTCCTACTCCAGGGGATCTTCCCGACCCAGGGGTCGAACCCACGTCTCCTGTGTTGGCAGTCAGATTCTTTACCACTGAGCTGCCAGGGAAGCCTCCTGATATATGTTAACTGCTCTTTTAATGTTTATCAGGAAAATAGAAGCAGAATAAATTTTAAAAGTGACCTGCAGTGGCAAATGAACAAACACACTAGTTTTATAATCTAAAGCCTTGCTGGTGGATGGCCAGGAGACAGAAGCCAGTGTTGCTCTTCCAAGTGGGAAGGGCTTAAAGTGGGGAATTAGGGACTTAGACTAACCCTGGATAAGCTCGAGCAGTGAAGCTCAGGGAAAACACTGCTGGAGGTTACAAGATCAGACTGCCGGGCTCTCAAAGAAGCCACTTCCCGTCTCCACTGCTCACGCTACAGAAGCAGGCGACTTGCAGAAACTTGCCCAGAGATCAATGCAAACTGTAGTTCTGCCATCTGCCTATATATTTGCCCCCAGTTGCCACCAGACAAAAATTACTTCTCTTAATCTCTCATAATCACTTCTCATTGGCAGCATAAAAGCCAGAACCTTTTAGGAAGAAAGATCCTCAGCAATGTAGGTCCAGACTCCCCTCCTGCATCAAAGAGGAGATTTCAGGAGAAGGCAGTGACTATGCCGCACCGACATTGTATAGCACGGCAACAGATAGCACGGCGCAGGTGGCTTCCCCATGTCTCGTCTTTGAGAACGGAGGTTTGCAGAGCTCTGGTAACATCTAGTTTTACTTTCCCTGCCTCTAGAAAGCTGTCGTGTTTGATTCAAATGTCTTCCTGCTGCAACAGTACAACACTTATAACATTTCCATACAACCAACTCATGAAAATCTGCAGTGTAGTAAGCAGAACCCAGGCAGAGTCAAGTGGCAGAAAAGACTCCAGTTTTGGAGGCAGATATACCAAATGCTAATCTCAGATGTACTGTTTAGTTGCCATGTGAATTTAAAGAGTTATTTAGCTCTTCTGAAAAAAAAAGAAGGATTAATAAATAATCAGAGCTATGTATAAAAATACATATAAAAGAATGTTTACAACAGTATTTGTAGAGAATTTGTTAAATAAATTATATCCCCATATTAAATAGTATGCATCTACTTAAAATTATCTTATACACGAAAAATGTTGACATGAGAAAATATTTATGGTGAGAAGCAAGAAAAGCAAGTGAGCTTTTCAAAAACAGTGAAAACTGGGATTCCTTTTTTTGCATTTTTAAAAATTGTGTTGAAGCATAGTTTATTTACAATATTGTGTTAATTTTTGCCATACAGTGTAGTGACTCAGTTATACATATATGTGTGTATAAAAATTCTTAAAAGAGATGAGCATACCAGGTCACCTTACCTGCCTCCTGCAAAACCTGTATGCAGGTCAAGAAGGAACAGTTAGAACCAGACATGGAACAGCAGACTGGTTCCAAACAGGGAAAGGAGTACATCAAGGCTGTATGTTGTCACCCTGCTTATTTAACTTGTGTGCAGAGAACATCATGTGAAATACTGGGCTGGGTGAAGCACAGACTGGAATCAAGATTGCTGGGAGAAATAACCTCAAAAGTGCAGATGACAGCAGCAGAAAGTGAAGAGGAACTAAGGAGCCTCTTGATGAGAGTGAAAGAGGAGAGTGAAAAGGCTGGCTTAAAACTCGATATTAAAAAACCGAAGTTCATGGGATCTGGTCCCATCACTTCATGGCAAATAGAAAGGGAAACAATGGAAACAGTGACAGAGTATATTTTCTCGGGCTACAAAATCTCTGCAGATGGTGATTACAGCCACGAAATTAAAAGATACTTTCTCCTTGGAAGAAAAGCTATGACCAACCTAGACAGCATATTAAAAAGCATAGACATTACTTTGTCAACCAAGATCCGTCTAGTCAAAGCTATGGTTTTTCCAGTAGTCACGTATGGATGTGAGAGCTGGACCATGAAGGCTGAGCGCCAAAGAATTGATGCTTTTAAACTGTGGTGTTGGAGAAGACTCTTGAGAGTCCCTCGGACTGCAAGGAGATCAAACCAGTCAATCCTAAAGGAAATCAATCCTGAATATTCATTGGAAGGACTGATGCTGAAGCTGAAGCTCCAATACCCTGGCCACCTGATGCAAAGAGCTGAGTCATTAGAAAAGACCCTGATGCTGGGAGAGATTGAAGGCAGGAGGAGAAGGGGACGACAGAGGATGAGATGGTTGGATGGCATCACCGACTCAATGCACATGAGTTTGAGCAAGCTCCAGGAGATGGTGAAAGACAGGGAAGTCTGTCGTACTGCAGTCCATGGGTCGCAAAGAGTCAGACATGACTGAGCAACTGAACAACAGCAACTATATGTATACGTACTTTTCGTTATGGTTTATCACAGGATACTGAATGTAGGGCCCTGTGATATACAGTAGGACCTTGTTGTTTATCCAACCTATATATATTAGTTTGCATCGCTAGTCCCAAACTCCTGGGCGTTCCCTCCCCAACACCTTCCTTTCCTTGGCAACCACACGTCTGTTCTCTGCGACATTACATTTTTAAAATTTTTTATCGGAGTATAGTTGCTTTACAGTGCTGTGCTAGTTTCTGCTGTACATTCAGGACTCGATAGGATTCCATTTTTATAAAAACAACTATACCAGTGAAAGACTTTGCACCAGAATTTTAACAGTAGTTATCTCTAAATGTAGTTGGGATTACAGCTAGGGATTTTTTGTTTGTTTTTCTTATGTGTGTAAGTTTCTCAGATTTTCTGCATTGAGTATGTATTACTTTTATAAATTAAAAATACATATAAAAAGTAGGGTTCAAAAAGAGTGAGAGAAATAAATTAGACAATACTTGCAAAGTTCCTGATACACTTTCAACAAATGATAGTTCCCTCTCCCATTCACTTAAGAATGGTGTTACTTTTATATTTTGAATATATAATAGTCACATCTAAAACTAAATTCTCCCTCCTTCATCAGACATCCAGCCAGCCACTCAGTTCCTTTTCCAATGGGAAATCAACATTATTTGGTTTGTTCCATATCTTTTAGAGAAAATGTATGATTTATAAGCAAATATATAAAGTTATCCATTCTTTTCATGCCTTCTTTACACAAATAGTAGATTATACAACTTTATGCCCCTTTGTATTTTTATTTTCCTTTTATTGATGACTGTTCCATATCAAATATACAAACAATACAATAATTGGTAACTGTACTATCCTTTATTTTACCAGTTCCCCATTGGTTAAAATTAAACTTGGTGATGCCTTCTTAAGGTGGCCTTGGATAGAACAGCCTGCACCTGAAGAATGACCTTCGTGCCCCTGGTCTCTTCTGCCCTTGCAATCATCATCATCTCCCTAAATTCCTGCCACATCTTGGTCCCAGCTTCTGAGGCCAAGGGGCTTCAGGAGACCCTGTACTAGTCACAGTCTTTTTACCTACTTCTTTTTTTGGCTGTGACTGGATCAGGCATGGTACTGAAGATATTCTTGTCCAGGATCTAAGAAGTGATAAGCCATATGCTGTGTTTTAAATAACCTGGTCCGTCTGTAGCGCTGTTGATTTCCACACCATCTCCCACACTCAGTGTTACTTCAGGAATCAACCCTGAATACCCATTAGAAGGACGGGTGCTGAAGAAGCTGAAGCTCCAATACTTTGGCCACCAAATGGGAAGAGCTGACTCACTGGAAAAGACCCTGGTGCTGGGAAAGATTGAGGGCAAGAGGAGAAGGCGGCGACAGAGGATGAGATGGTTGGATGGCATCACTGACTCAAACGGACATGAGTTTGAGCAAGCTCCGGGAGACAGTGCAGAACAGGGAAGCCTGGCGTGCTGCAGTCCATGGGCTCACAAAGAGTCGGACACTGGGTGACTGAACAACAGCAAGCCTGTTGATTTCCACCCCACCTCCCATTCGCAGTCTTACTTCTGGAGAAGTCAGTGGCCCACCCACTCTCCCACACCAGTATTTTCCTCGTCCTCTTTATTGAGGACCTAGAAATAGGACTGTGGTGTGGCCACCTAACCTCACACCCTGGATGACAAATGGAGCATGGCGGCAATGAGGAGCCAGGCCAGGAGTGCCGTGGGGACTCAAGGGGGTGCTAGCTGGATCTGTGAGCCCTGTGACATGATTAGGAGTGTGGGCCCCATGCGGCTAAGTGAGGAGGGGTAGCCTATGGTAGGGCTTCTGAGTGAGAATTTCTTTGGTGGTGGTTCAGCGGAAGTAGTTAGGATCTAAAAGCCAGTAAGAATGGTTTAATCCCCATCCTTACATGAAGTCTATTTTTAAAAAAAAGATCTTGTAGGTCATTGGTTAATTTCTTAATTACACTCATATTGATTGAATGTCTATTGCATGCAAAGCACCCTACTAGATGGTTCTGCAGTCTCTGTTCTGTTTTGTTTGGGTTTTCATTGTACACATTGTGATTTTTCCTCTTTTGCTGGAGTCACTAAGCCATGCCACCGCTTTCCTTTGTGTTGCCATGAACTTTTGTGGTCTTTCAAGGCCTATGAGTTTATTTTTCCCCTGGGGCTCTGAAAGCAGAGTGGAAGTCCTTGAAAGTCAGTTTCAATCAAGGCAGTCACAGAAGCAGACCTCTGACTAGGATGGCATGGAGAATGTGCGTAATCAATGTTGTCTAAACTGAACTGATCAGGGTCAGTGAAAGCCCTTCGGCAGAGCCACACCAGGTACAATGTGCCCTCAACTCACTGGAGATAATGGCCTTGGGAACAATTATCAGCCTAATTTCTTTTTATATCAATGTAGATTTGATGTCCAATAATATATGTATTGTAGCTTTAATGGTCTTTTAATGATGAAGAGGATCAAAAGTATTTCAGATCTGAACCTGCATCATTAGTTTCCATTTCAGAAATCCACTGTAATTACGGCAGCTGCTTCTCCAAGCCCTGCCAGAGCACTGAGTTCCTGTGAACGTATCGCACAGTTCATCACAATCAGCCCTGAGCCAGGTCTGATGCAGGTTCGGGGGTGCTGGTGGTTACTGAAGGTGGAGAAGGACAGGGACAGGGTGAGGGAGGGGGAGTGACCGGGGGAAGCAGTGAAGGCCTGTGTCATTCAGGGCCCGGAGGGTCAAGTCACTGAGAAGAGAGGTTCTCTCCACTCTGGCCCTCTCCTCTCTCCTCACAGAGAATAGCTGACTTACAGGGTGACATGTAATTTGCTATAAAGCCTTCTTTCTATTGGGTTCTGCAAGTCATATTGGAAAAACACTAAGTTTTCTCAGTAGTCCTATGTTCTCTCCCATCCCGTTTATGAGGACGTGCTGGGCGCAGGGAAGGGTGTGGGGTGTGTGGTTCAGTGTGCCTGGCTGGGGCGGATGAATCTGGACAGGCAGGATTATGGGGAGAGAGCACGCAGGGAAGGATCTGAGAGAATCACCTCCTAGGGACAGCAGGTGTTCAGGTGGAGCAGCTAGGATGTGGGTTATTCTTGTGAATCTGTCTGCTATTCTCTGTGCCCTGGGAAGACGACCTCTGCGGACTGCATCACCCAGGCTCTCTTGCCCTCTGGCTCGCAACTGGCGTTGACTGGAGGTCTGAGGGTTGAAGGAGGGAAGTATCAGGTTATTTCCTCCTCCACTCCCTTCCTGCTTAGGTATTGCACTTCTGGCACTGGTAGCATCCTTCTACAACCATAGCTTCTTCCAGGAAGCCCTCCTGCCATGGCTCAAGCTCTTTTCAGTTCTAATAATATGCTTTCTTCTCCTTGCCCTTGGACTATAAACTTCATAAACAAGGGAGATATAAACTTCCTGTTTTTGCTAGTCCCTGGATGTGTCAAAATCCCTTATAGACTCTCTTCACCCCATTCACACCTCTGTAAAATAGCACCTTCAATAAATTCAAAATCCCAGTTAGGTGTGCCATCTGTTTCCTGCAAGAAACCCGATTGATACAGTGGGTGTGTCAGAGACTGACTAAGGCCTGCCCATCCTATTTCCTTTTCCTGAACACATAGAAAGGCTACATTTTCCAATCTTACTCACACCCAGGTTGAGGCTGTGCAACTGGGTTCTGGTCAATGGGATCATGGTGACACTTCCAAAGAAAGAAAGAAAGAAAGTGAAGTCGCTCAGTTGTGTCCGACTCTTTGCGAGCCCATGGATTGTAGCCTACCAGTTTTCTCCGTCTATGGGATTTTCCAGGCAAGAGTACTGGAGTGGGTTGCCATTTCCTTCTTCAGGGGATCTTCCCGATCCAGGGATCAAACCCGGGTCTCCCACATTGTAGGCAGACACTTTGACCATCTGAGCCACCAGGCAAGTCGCTTCCAAGTCTGGCCATAAACTCCTGTGCAATTGTCCCCACCCTCTTCTTCTCCCAAGATGACACTGGAAGCTACTTGTTAGAGTGTCTTCCCCTGGAAGTCACTTGGATTCCTGAGTGACTGCTTGAAGGAGAATTGCCCAACTGAAGTCAACTAAATATGAGTGAGAAATAAGCCTTTATTGTGTTGTACAACTGAGGTTTTAAGAGTAGTTTGTTCCCACAATTAAGGGTGATTGCTTTGACTAATTCAGTGAAGGTGTTAAATGAAGAGGCCACCTGGAATGATGGTACATTCAAGACATAATTTTCTAGATTGGGTGAGACCACAGTGAAGGCTAACAAAGAGAGCAACATTATTGCTTTGTGAAAGGACCAGGGGTTTGGATATCAGAGTCGAGTTTAAATCCAGGCTTCACTACTTCCTGCTATGTGATCTTTACTTTTTAGTTTTCTTATGTGTAAAATGGGTAAACAGCGCTTATCTCACAAGGTTCTTTTGCGGATAGATGATTTATTTTATAATACATAATTGATAACAATACATATCCCTTTTTTTTCCTCTCTTGACTGTAAATTCTAAATTCAGTGCCTCCAGTGATTGGTAATTTTGACTTGTGGTTATCTGTTTCCTAATTTCTCATGGCAGAGGACAATTATCCTGAGTATACCGTTAAGTGGTTTGAATATTGACAAGTACAGAGGGATTTCCTTTTAGGCATTACTCTTTCAGTTCTCTGCCCTCCAGGGCCCCATCTTAAAATTTGTAGGCCACCTAACACATGTGCCAAGTCAGCAAAATTGAGACTTCAGAGTCCCAGTGAAGGACTTTTGAATGAATATGAATCCTGGGACTAAAGTGTCTTTGGAAAAGGAAAGAGAGAGGAATCCCCACAGAAATTTTTTTAGCTTCGTGAGAGCTTCTCTGCTCATCTATCAATCCGTTCATCTATCCAACAAATAATTGTTTAGTGCCTACCCTATGTGAGAAACACTGCTAGGCCCTACAGTAGATACAAAGATCCATTAGACACATCCTGCTCTGAGGAACTGAAATTCTTGCAGAAGAGAAGATAATTTATCTTCATAAAATAAGTACAAGACAGATCAGGATGTGATAAGCATGGAAGGCAAGTTCCAAGTTCTGTGGAATTCAAAGAAAGTAAACCCCTCTTCTGCCTGGAGGGATCAGGGAGCATTTGAGTAAATTTTGAAAGCAGGGCAGGATTTGAACATACGGACTTGAGAGGAGGGTCAGACGTTGGAAAGCAGAAGAGACCTGTGGGGAAATCACCCTTTGGGATCGAAGTGAGCTGGATAATAGTCTGGCTGCAATATAACTGCCAAAAGCGGAGCTGGAGGAAACAATTTTAGAAATGTCACCTGAGAACAGATTGTGCAGACCCTGAAGTTTAGGCCGAAAGGCTCGTGATGAGGACACAGAGAGGTCATCCAAGGTTTCTGAGCACCGGGGTGGCGTGCGCCCTGGGAAGGTCAGCTGAGAAGCTGTGTTCAACACCTGTCAGAGACAGCAGGCTCCAGAGGTGAGGAAGCCAATTAAGAGACCTGCAGTCATCCAGGTAAACCTTAATGTGGGACTAAACTAGGCGAGAAGAATATTGGATGGAATCATTCAACATGTATTTATTACATATCTATTAACCATCTGTCAGTCACTGTGGGGGGATGAAAACTCAGGAGAAACACAAATCTTCCTCCTAGGTGCTTAGAATATGCCTTGAGGGATGAATCAGTCAAGGAAAGCTTGTCCTTGCTCTACTCTCTCCCTTATAAACACACAGCATAAGTTAGTTTACTCCTCACCCCCAGCCCCGCTTCTGGACCCCAACAACAGCAGCTCACTTCAATCCCAACAACAATTAAGTGTAAAATTCTAAGTTAAGGTGTGGTCTGCTGTCCATCCTTAGTTAACAAATATGTGGCACTTACTGTGTGCCATATACTATTTTGAGAGCTTTATAAACACTGCATACTTTTACCCTCATAACAATCTTATGAAATAGGTACTGTTACCGTTCCCACTTTGTGAATGAGGACACTGAAGCCCAGAGATGAAATTATTTTCTCAAAATCATGTAGCTACTGAGTAGCAGACCTACGATTTAGAAACTCAGAAGTCTGGCTCCAGAATCCTTGCGCTTAGCCATTATATTATACTGCTCCCCTGTTTCACTGCTTTCTCTTGCCCACCTGTAATGAACCATGGCCAGAAGGGAATCGCTCTTCAGGGAGGCCTGGCGGGCTGCAGTCCATGGGGTCGCAAAGAGTCTGACACGACTGAGCGAGTGACCTGACCTGACCTGACCTGACCTTGGCCTGAGCTTGGCCTTATCCAGCCTCTCTGAATCAGTACCGTCTTCATGGCTTTCAGTGCTGTCCAAGGCCACAGTCGTAGCTACAGTCTGCTCACTGATCTCTGCTGTAGCCATAGCTACAGTCAGCGCCTTCACTGTGTGCCCTGCTAGGTAACCAGCCAAGAAGGTGAGTGGGGCAGATCAATGATTTGGTGAGGGACAGGAAGTCCTGACCCTACAGGATCGTTGACCTTCTCAGAGCTGTCGAGTTGTGCCGCTGCTCAGCTTGCCTCTCTGGATGAGGCAGATACTGTGGCGGGGCTTAGAGCCTGGGTTCTGACATTTACTACCCATGGACACTCAGCCAAGTTATTTAACTTCCCCAAGCATCAGTTTCTCCATCTATAAAATGAGGGGATTGAATATCATGATAAAGTTGTGATAAACAGGAAATGAGACACTTTCTATAAAGTCCTAATAAACACAGAGTCTGACATAGAGCAAGTGTTCAGAAAATGTTAGCTGTTATTATCTCATCCAGGTAAGAACAAACTCTTCACTTGATCCTGGATGCTAGACTCAGAAGTATTCAGAGGCTCCAGGGGGGCTTTTTATACCCTTATTCAAGAAAAGTACTAAAATATCCCAATAGCCTTTTGGGATAGAGGAACAAGCAATTTGGGGCCCTGCCATATAGATATGTATATTATTACTTTACATTGTACACTGGATTGCAAGGCAGTCTTGAATCATGGTTAAGCTGTTGGATTCTGGAACCAGACAGCCTGGAAATAAATCTTAGCTCTGCCATTTAGCAGCTGTGTGACCTCAGGCAAGTTCATATGCTTGAGCTTCAGTTCCGTTGTCTGCCAAGTGAGAGGATGATGCTCTCCTCCTCAGAGGGTTGTTGGAGGACAAAATGAGTTAGTAAATGTAAAGTCTTACAACAGTGCTTGGCACATTATAGGTACTCAGTAAGGATGGGCTATTACCAAAGCATCCTTAGGATTAAACTAGTAAATTCCTTTTCTTCTAGAAGAGAAGGCTGGGGCAGATTTTTTCTTCCTTAGTGGAGAGAGATAACCCACAAAATCCAGGAAAGGAGATAAAACCAGACCTTGGAGGTGAGAAGTTTTCCCCTATCCCATACCTGGGAGATGGGGGGAGGGATCCAAGCCATCCAAGACTCTGAATCCAAACATGAGCCTGGCATAAGGACCAGGAGGGACCTCAGGCAGCCACATTGAGTTGAGGGTAAAGAAGGAGGTTGTGATCCTTTTCTCTGAGGCTTCTTGGAGCATCAGTGAGTTGCCACACCTAGGTCTTCCTTGGAGACAACTGGGAGTCTTTGAGTCACTGGCCTTCCCTTCAGCTTGATGCGGAGACTGGAGACTTCATTACACAGGTCTTTCCACTCAGGCTAGTAAGGCCTTCCTTTGCCCTCTCAAAGACACTTACACAAGACAAAGTGGGAGATGAGACACACATGAGAAGACCGCTGATAATCCATGGGGTGTACGCTCCGTGCCAGAGAGGGACGGCATCATCAGCAAAGCTTGGCTTTAGTTCCAGATCTGCCCCTAACTAGCTGGTGTATGTTAGGTGAGTCGCTTCATCTTTCTGGGCTTCAGTTTCCCCATCTGTGGAATGCTCTCATCCCAACCCTCAACACACTGAACGATCTCTGAAAAACATTCCCCCAGCTCTGTGAGCCCATAAGTGTTCAGACGATAATTCCATTAGGAGTTCAGAGGAGGGACAGATAAGTGAGGGGTGAAGTGGTCAGAGAAGCTTTCATGGAAGAGGTGAGCCTGGGAAGGATGTTTCCTTCTTGTTCTCACGGCTCTAACCCCGATCCTACTGCTGGCGACTTTTCTTGATTCATCAGGGCAGAAGAATTTCTCACCAAGGGGCCTCAGCCCCTCTTTTTGCCCCAAGATGTGACGCAGCTACATCAAGGAACCAGCAGAGCCTCAAGCCCAGGAGTAAGCTGACGGAGATGGCACCACCTCGAGGCCACCTGGGACAGTCTCCTCTCTAGTCTGAGGAATTGCTTTCCATGTGTCTCTTGATGCTCATTCATGAGTAGGGTGCAGGGGGCGATTGTATCCCTGGATCTGACATCCCCACTTCTTATCATCCTCCCCACGAAGGACCACCAAGGAAGCTGTCCTAGACACATGCTTAGAAAGACATCTGTCCCTTTGCATCTCATCCCCTAAAAGGGTGCTACTGACCTCCCTGCCAAATCCAGTTTAATGACACAAAAGACCCTGGCTCTCTTTCTTTTTTTTTTTTTTTATAGTTTTTAATTTTAAAATCTTTAATTCTTACATGTGTTCCCAAACATGAACCCCCCTCCCACCTCCCTCCCCATAACATCTCTGTGGGTCATCCCCATGCACCAGTCTGGCTCTCTTTCTAAGCTAATCACATGTCCAAGAAAGGTTAGAAGGAAAGGAGAGAAATCAGATTCCAAGAAAATGGTACCAGTCAAAACACTGTGGAAAGCAGGTGGGAATTAAACTTCGTGCCATGGACCCTTGCTCTGATCGCAATGCTTCATTCCCAGCTCTTTTTAAGGGCCTCTCTCTACCTGCTTAAAAACTCTACAGTGAGGTAATTTTTCATAACAGGAGCCATCTGACTATTTGCCTGTGTAAGAAAGGTGATATATTTCCCTCTTCTCCTAAAGGAAGAGGAAAGGAAAGGAAAGTCGCTCAGTCGTGCCCAACTCTTTGCGACCCCATGGACTGTAGCATACCAGCCTCCTCCGTCCATGGGATTTTCTAGGCAAGGGTACTGGAGTGGGTTGCTCTTTCCTTCTCCAGAAGATCTTCCCGACCCAGGGATCAAACCCAGGCCTCCCACATTGCAGATAGGGGTCAAGCTGATATGCTCCCACGTGAGACAGCCCCAGTGTGCTTGTCGTGAGTGGCTGAGGGCTCTGACAGACATCAAGTGGTTGCAATACCTCCACCAAAGCAAGTGACCAGGGGGCCTGGCTGCCTCAGGGTGAGAGGTTGAGTCCAAGTGAAAGTTCCAAGGCCCATGGTAGTAGCTGCCCCCTCCATGAACCCTCCTGGTTATCAGCTCATGGCAACCTCATCCGCCCAGTCCTCATGCTTTCCTCCACCTCCAGAGGCAGTCGGGAGCAACCCAGCCCCTCAGTTCTCTCAGGCTCCAGACCCCGGAACTGCCCTCAGCCTTTTCTGCCAAGTGACATGGAGGGTTATCATTTCAGATTGTCACGTACAGACGACTTTCCAGCATCTCTTCTTCCATTACCATCAGAACAGACTGCAGTAGGGAACAGAGGTTTCCTTCTGGGTCATTACTTTTTGTTTTAATTACTCTTCTGAGTTAAGACCTTAGTTTCTCCTGTGTCACATTCTTCTCTAAAATGAGAGGGGGTGATGCTGACCAAACATTGTATGGCCTCAGATGAGTGATGATGCCCTCCTTCTATGGTGGAAAATTTTCTGCTCACTTCTTTATTTTTCTGACCCCTCTCTAAGGAAGGAGCCCAGAGTCATGGAATGACATGGCTGGAAGGAACCTTAGAAATCATTCTCTACTTTTCAAGCTGAGGGAATGAGGTTCAGAGGGTGAAGTGACTTGAATTTTCAGAAAATATGACCTTAGAAATGCGGTTCCCACTGACCCCTCTCCCCTCTCTCTGTGACCTGGGGAGAGTTAATGCTCTTTATGTTCTGGGGTCTGACTCTGTCATCTTGGAAGGACATCAACCAAACATGGAGGATATGAAAAAGAGAGTGTTATTTCCCCCTCAGGGTCCGCTCACCGGCTCCACCTACCTTCCTCTCCTGGTTCCAGTGCCTTGGGCCTTCTGGGCGTCCCTGTTGACATGCACTGAATCCGGGCCGACTCTGCTAGACACATCCAGACTTGCCCCCTCTCTCCCACCTTTATGGAAACCCCAGGCACAGCTGACGGGAAACCCCAGGCACAGCTGACAGGAAACCCCGAGATAGACACCTGACCCTGTGCCGCCCCATTCGTAGACTGGTCATCTGCCCGCGACATGGCCTGGTTCCAGACACTGAAAGTGTGGTTGTTGGTGGTAGGTGATGGACTTGGATCCAGGTGGCCATATTGGACTTTGTGCAGAAATAGTAAGCACCTTTTTTAGTAATAGTAAGCAACTAGTTTTCACCCTAGTTTTTGTTTTTGTTTGGTTTGGTTTTTAAAGAAGCGGGGGAATGGTATCAATACAGACTCATGGCGATAGGCACCCATGATCCACTGGGAGAAGGGAAGAGGGGCTTTGGCTCTTGCTGATTTCTGGTGTCATGGACTCTGGTTTACTTATTTCCCACCTTTGGCCAGCATGAAGTTTCAGTCTCCTACCCTCTGTCCTTTATTTTTATTGGCTTTCGTCCCCTCCAACCACAGCATCCTTAATCAGAACATTATCTCATACCATACACACGTGTAGATCTTGTTCCTCTAACCAGGAACAAGCTCTCAAAGCCCAGACATTTACGTCTTAGTCTTTCCAGTTAACTTGTACATATGACAGCTGGTGAAAGGTTGAGCTGAAAGGCTTTCTGGGGATCCAGTTCTATAAACCCTTTTAAATATTTACATCAATTTGCCCCGAGGAAGCCTTTTTGAGCCTTCCAACATAAAGCTACTCAGTATTAACTGTCATTATAGTTTTAAATGAGTTCCAGTGGGTGTTGTGTAGCCCTAATTTCCCCAGGCCTCTTCATCTGGCAGGTGGAGATGGAATTACAGGGACTGTACAGAAGTCACCAGCTCCTCTAGCACCTCAGCCTCTGAAAGTGCCCCTCCTCAACTTTCCTATCTCCACACCTAGTCCTTCTGCCAAGCTGCCACCAGAGCCATCTTCCAAGTGCCCATCTTATCACATGGTTCGTCTGCTCCACACCCATCCCTGGCATGTGCTAATAGTTGCCATGCGTCAGTCATCCCCCACAGCCTTTTCCCTTGTTGGCAGAGCTGACCTCCTGGGAAAGAGGCAAAAAGGGCAAATATCCACCCTCTCAGCCTTGCAACTAGAGCACAGGGATATGATCCAGTTCTGATCAACTGGACCTTCTGAGGGTTTCTGAGAAACATGTTCCTCCTTAATATAAAAGACACAAGTGGGAGAAACTCCTTTTTATCTCATTCTGGATTTTGTGCATTGAAGCCATGACACCTGGATCTGGATGTGATCATGGATGGAAGCTGACACAAAGCCATGCCTTGATGAGTTCCTGAGGCTTTCTACTGCTGGACTTTGTATTGTACAAGAAAATTAAATTTCCTTATCATTCAAGCCACATTTAGTTGGACCTATTTTTGTTACAGGCAAAAGTGACCTAAGACATGGTCTATAGATCTCTACAGGAGAAAGTCTAAGCTCCTTAGCATGAGTACATAAGGCTTTCACAAGTGTGCCCTGTGTCCTGCTCCAAAGTCTTTTTTTTTTTCCTGCCAAACCCACCTTCTATTCCCATCCCCCAGCCACACCAAACTATCTGGTAAATGGGCCAACCTGAACCTGAGCCTAGAATGTCTATCCCTGCCCGGGTTAAAGCTTACCCATATTGAAGACCCAATTCAAGTTTCTCTTGATCCTTCACACATTTCTTGCAGTGGAATGTCCCCTCCTTTGTGCCCACAGTAGTACTTGTAACACCGAGTTTTCTTTGGTTGGTTTTATGTCTGACACTCCTTCCAGCTATAGGTTCTTTGGGGACAAGGCCATGTATTTTTGTCAGCTTTGTATACCCAGTGCAAGTGCTTAATAAATAATTGAATGAGTGATTAAATTAGTTGAGCCCAGTTCTCAACTTTCCCTTATTAACTGAATAATTTTCGGGTTTCGTTTTTGTTTGTTTTTCACTGTGTGAGTCTGTCAGCCTGTTTTAGACCAGAGCTGCTCACACTTTAATGTGCCGAAGAATTTGTGAATACACAGATCGTGATTCAGCAAGTCTGTGTGGAGCTGGGACGCTGCATTCCCAAGCAGCTCCTAGGTGATGCTCACGCTGCTTGTCCAAGGAGCATATCTTACATAGTAAAGTCATCAGGACAGCAGCGTCCTCGAGAGCAGATGTTGCCCTGTCCTTAAGTGGAAAAAGTCCTAAAAAACAAGTGGAGACTTACTGAAAGTGACAATTGGATGATAAGGAACATACTTGGTATTCATCACTTCTGTTCAGCAGCTTTGGTCCCCTCCTCTGAGTCATCTTCCGTGACGGGCTGAGCTCTTCTGAAGCTCTGATTTCTCGTTTTCTCCAGTGAGAGTCTAACCTAAGTCACAAACACTGCTCCCTCCATACCTCTGTGAGAGCTGTCAGGAGCTCAAGTGAGCTGGGAGAGAGCGTTGAGCTGTGCCAGGTGTCCCGGCAGCTGATTAAAGCAACAAGTCGGAAATGAAAGAGTAAAGCTGTTAATCACTTACTGCAATGTAATAAGCAAGATTCTAAAGCTGGATGCCAGCTCCTCCTGCTCCCATTTGCCCTGTGGAGGGGCACACGAGCCCAGGGTCGGGTGGATCAGTGTAGCTGATGAGGGAGCTCCAAGCATAAGAGACTTCAGTTTTGTGGATCCTGAGGTTGGGGAAGTGGGAAGGGGTGAGGAGTGGGAAAGTACTGGGTTCTGCGTCTGACCTGGTTGCCCCTTCCTTCCCCATTCCTACCCCTACAAGGAAGTTTCAGCAGAGTCAGGCACCTGAAGAGGACCTCTGCTGAAGACCTCAGATGGAGAGACCTAGGAAGGAAGGTGCCTCTGAGTTAGGAGTGTAAATACTCGAAAAGCATGACCTGCGTGGGGGAGGGGAGGTCTGAGTTCTTGACTGCAGCTCCCTCCAGAGACTGGGGTGACGTAGGCTGTGCTCCACGGCTGCAGTGGGGAGGGCAGCTCCCCCTAGGCCTGCCAGGCAAAGCCTTTCCGCTCGCCTATGGTTGGGATTAAAAACTCGCACAATCACACCTAGATTTTTAATCAGGAGTTAGACTCTTCAGTAGTTTTTCTCCCTAAAAGTGTTCACTTAAAATTCACTCATATTCATTCCTCCTCTGCCTACCTGTCTGTGTCCTTCTCTCCCTGCCTTCTTCCCGCCACAGGCACCGCCCCCTGCCATCCTACTTGTGTTTCTCAGCTGTATGAGTTCCCTATTATTGCACAACAAATTACCCTCAAAACTTAGTGGCTTAAAACAACAAACATTTATTAGCTCAGTTTCTGTAAGTCAGAAATCAAGGTGGGGCGTAGGTACCTACCTCTGGCCCAAGGCCTATCGTAAGGTTGAAAACCATCAGCCGGGGCTTCAAGTTTCATCTCGGCTAGTGGGGGCTGCAAGTTTCACCTTGACTAGTGGGACCACGTCCAAGCTCACTCACGTGGTCACTGGCGGCGTTCAGTCCTTGTTAGTCATTAGCAGGAGGCCTTCTTAAGCTCCTTGCCATGTAAGCCTGTCCTTAGGGCATCTTATAACATGGCAACTGGGTTTCCCTGTGGGGAAGGGAGCAAGTAAGAGAGGAACCAAGATGGAAAGGTGCAGTCTTTTTATAACATAATGTCAGAAGTGGCATCCCATTATCTTCTGCTTTTTAGAACCAAGTCATTAAGCCCAAAACAAAGGGCAGAAGTGGAAATGTAATAAAGATTTCAGACAGTAACTTGAAGTAGAGGATTTATGTGGCAAAAACAGAATTATATTCGGCAACATGGAACTGAACATTATTTTTCATACAAAGTTAAAGGCACATTGTTATTTCCTTCCTGACCACTTACCCAGTCTCCATCTCTTTGAGAGAGACAAGCTTCAGCTAAATTATTTTTATCTGATTGATGATTGTCATTTATAACTTTATTGCTACTTCTGTCTCAGGTATTCCTTTGGAAAAGTTATGTGGATTTGTTACCTATTCTAATGTATTGTCTATAGATTATAAGATTAAGTCAAGCATGTATCTGCTGATACTTTTAAAGTTGACCTGTCTTTATACTTAGAAATGTCTCTTAATAGTGAGCTTCCCTGGTGGCTTAGATGATATAGAATCTGCCTGCAATGCAGGAGACCTGTGTTCGATCCCTGGGTCTGGAAGATCTCCTGGAGAAGGAAATGGCAACCCACTCCAGTATTCTTGCCTGGAGAATTCCATGGACAGAGGAACCTGGCGGGCTACAGTCCATGGGGTGGCAGAGAGTCAGACATGACTGATGACTATCACTGACTAAGCCCAGCATACACAGGAAGGGGAGACCAAGGGTTTGTATACAAGGAGGGGTGGGGGACTCTTAGGGCCATATTAGAGGCTGCCTGCCCCCGAAATCTAGCCAACCTCTCACCTCTTTCCTAACCACTCCTTAAGCGCACTCTTAAGTCAATTTTCCCTATAATGAACCTTTTGATTTTACTCTATTCTGTACCCCTGTCTTATCACCCAAGTGTTTGAGGCCCCTCTTCTTTATAGAATTCTGATTCCCCAGCAGCAAAGACCACCAGTTCTTGTTCCCTACTTCTCTTATAAGCCCCACTGTACCCATCCCCAGGACTAGAGCTATAATACGTATTTGTTGATTATGATCAGCTCTCACCTTCAACTTATTTAAACTTTTTCTCTTTCAGCCCAGCTTTCTGAGGCTCTGGGATTTCTGTGGGAGACTTTCTATTCAGTCTTTTCCTGCTGAGCAAACAGACCTTGTCTGGGTCAATAATCCTTGCTGGGAGGGTGAGGCAAGGTTATTGTTTATACTACAAAGCTGACTTTTAATGTCTTTAATGTTGAAATTCAGCTATTGAGAGAACCAGGAAAGATTTGGAGCCCTTTAGAGCTGAAAAAATTGAAACAAGAGATCTAGCACTTATGTTATGTATACATACTTACGTTAAGCAGCTCATTTAGTCCTCCCGACATGAAGTGGAGCTTATCACCCCCTACTTTGCAAACATGAAGCTTGGGGCCCCATGGTTAGCAAGCAGCAGAGCCAGGCTCTGAGCCCAGACAAGGGACTCTCAGCCCCGCCTTATGCTCCCGGGTGTGACTTTCAGACTAATTTACTCTCAAATCAGGGCCCTTCCTGCTAGAGCTCTTGCAGTGTCCAGTCCCATTCTCTATGATTTCTGTGGCCCTTTTCTGTGTCCCGAGATGTCAGGATCTCATCTTCTGATTAGTGAATTCTTCCTTCTCTAGAGGAGGAGTGGCCAGAGGTCTTCCATACTCACTCCCAAAGGCCAGGCAGACCACAAAACCCACCCAGCCAATGTAGCTGACCCTGGGAATGGAGGGGTGGGGTCAGTGGGGAGAATCTGGGTCAGGTGAAGTGTGGCAAAGAGATCTTGTGAGAAGCTCTGACATCCCAGGAGGAGAAGGTCCCTTGAAATGAATGTATGTGAGCAGATTTGTCTGTCCTTTTCCGAGAGGTCCTGCAGTGGCCTCAGCCCCCTGAGTGGGCCTCTTGGTGGGCGTAGTGCCACAGGGGACACAGAGCAGACCCGAGACTCTTGTCTTTTAAAAGGCCTGCTCATAAGCCTGGCTCTGGAAACTTGGCTCTCAGGAGGGTTCCCACCACCCAGCCTGGTGAGAGAGGCTCGGTACATCTCTGTACAGACAATGGGGTTCACACTCAACAGCTGCTTTCCTTCTGGGAGTCTGGTATTTGTGGCCATGGTAGGCAGAGTGTGCCTACATGACCAGCCCCCCCAATAAAACTGGGGCCCTGAGTGTCTATCAGGCTTGCCCGGGTGGCACTGAACCGTATGAGCTGTCATGATTTGCTGCTGGAGGAACTGTGTCCTGCATGACTCCCAAGAAAGGGTTTTTGGAAACGTGTGCCTTTTCTTGATTTTACCTTGTATCTTTCCATTGTAACAAACCTCAGCCATGAATACTGAACAACTCACGTGGGTCTTCCCAGAAAACACTGAACATGAGATGGTTTTGGAGACCCTGACATCCTAGGGAAGAAAGGAAGAGGGAGTAGGAGTTGGGGTGAAAGCTGGCAAATTGCCAAATGTGTACGAATTCTTCACTTCACAACTGCTCAGCCTTCTGCCTCCAGAACTTCCCCTCACCATCTTGTGGTCTCTCATTTTCTCCTTTCCCTCATTAACAGTCTCGTTATTCAAAATAAATGCTCGAGGCTCTCCCCCATGACTCAGCTTAGTCTGAGCTCTGAAATGGGAGAAATAGGTCAGGGCTTAGTAATGAGAAAGTCTTGAATGCATTAATTAACAAAT
This sequence comes from Budorcas taxicolor, assembly GCF_023091745.1. NCBI lineage: Eukaryota > Metazoa > Chordata > Mammalia > Artiodactyla > Bovidae > Budorcas > Budorcas taxicolor. Next base: position 76,053,790 of record NC_068919.1, read on the forward strand.
AAAATGATAATAAGCTGCCTGGAGGTGTGCCACTTAAAATTCTCGTCTTCTGTAGAATATCTGAGATGGCGTCCTTCTTTCCTAGAATGTAGGTGGGTGTCACCTGGAGGGTGTCACAGAGCAGAAAGAGTGTCAGCGTGCCCGCAGCCTCCTGCAGGTCCCCCAAGCCACGTGCTTCTGAGGTGGCTGGGAATGCGACTCCTGTGGGGCTTCCTCCCCGCCGGGGCGGGGCGGGGGGGGGGGGGGGTTGGCAGGGACCGTGTGGGAGCAGGGCCGGATGCAGGGACGGTTAGAAATATTCTTCACTGTGAATTTCAATTCTGGTGCAGGGGGACTGGGAGTCACAGGATGGTTTTCAGCAGAGGCAGGGCTGAAATCTCGAGTGTCTTTTCTAGTTCAAAGACTATGCACACCAACACCTCAAAGTCTCCGACCATCCCTGAAGGGATACAGTGCCATTTGGAAGAAGTTGGTGCCATTATTTTATGTCCTTTTATTGCAGTTTCTGGGAGCTGAGAGTCATGAAATCATCATCAGGGATCCCGCCTGGCTTGACCCTCTTCATTCCTCCCCTTCCTCCTTGCTTTTTCTTTAAGAAATAGAGCTCTAGCCTGGGATGAAAAAGCAGAGCCCACAATTCTTCGCTACAGTATTGTCATTCAAATTAATTCATGGAGTGAATGGGCTTATGATTTGCATTTAGAAGAAAATTGCTATTTGAGTTTTTACCTAGAACAGTTGGCTGGTAAATCAACAGGGCCTCATCGTATGATTCTCCATTTCTCAGTGGAATAGAACCTCCAGGCCCAGCCAGGCTGCTGGGGAGCACCTCACCTTCTGCTCAGACACTGACCTCCTGTGATTAAGCCACATTCGCCCTCTAAGCAAAGGTGTAGAATTGGTAGATTAATCATGCCATTGTGAAATACAAATGCCATTAAAGCAATTCGAAAATGATGAAATAAAAATCTTTCAAGAATTTAAAGCTAAACCCAACATTTGTAATGCAATCTTCTTCCCCTGATACAAAATGACTTTCCCAGATAAATTTCATAAAATTTTTATTGTGTGCCTACTATGTGCCAGGCAACATTCTTGGCTGTTTGTCTGTGTTATTTAATTCTCACAGCAACCCTCTCTTTAATAGAAACTATTATTACTCCCACATGATGGTTAATTTTATGTCAACTTGACTGGACCAGGGGTGCCTGGATAGTTGGTTAGCATTATTTCTGATGTGTCTATAAGACTGTTTCTGGATGATGTTAACATTTGAATTGGTAGACTGAGCAAAGCAGATTGCCCTCCCCAGTGTTGCTGAGCCTCACCTAATCAGTTGAAGAACTGAATAGAATAAAGGCTGAGTAAGAAGGAATTCTATCTACTTAACTGTCTTTGAACTGGGACATCCATTTTCTCCAGCTTTTGGACTTAGACGAGGACTGGACCTTATACCACTGACTTTCCTGTGTCTCCAGCTTGCTGACTACAGATCTTGGAATTTCTCAACCTCCATAATTGTCTGAGCCAATTCTTTATAGGAAATCAATCAATCTCTCTATTTTTCTTTCTTTGGAAAATATATGTATCTCTGAAAAACATATGTGTTGTGGGTTCTGTTTCTCTAGAGAACTCAGACTAACACATCCCACTTCACAGAAGTGGGGTCTAAGGCACAGAGCCAAGATTAATGAGCTCCGGTCAGGGCTCTGGTAAGAGGGAAGAGGCTGACTTCAAATCTCACCAAATAGTAAAGAAATGCAAATAGCAATGAGAATTTGGCTCTTTAGCCTCTTAAATTAGCAAATATAACAGACAATGAAGAAACCTCTATGTGTGAGAGACGGGCAATGGGTATGACTGTGCAGTTTTGGTGGGAGTACCAACTAGTACAACCTTTCCACAGGGGAGCTTGAGGGCATCACGATGCAAAATGTCGTAAAAGGCTCCATGTCAAAAGCTGGCTCCCCAAATATCACCAACACAGCCTGCTGCTAAGACACAGCTGAGTTTATTGTTTACCACTGTGAAGGAGGCCACTGTCCTGAAAATCTTTGGCAACATCTCAGAAAGGGGAGGTAAAGTTAGACCTTATTGATAATGATGTTTAGTTCAAGGTAGGTCTTTCAGTGGAGGTTGGGGGGGGGATGACACTTAACTGGGATTGGGTCAGAACCACACCACAACCATCCAGGGTGGGTGAAAGCAGCAAGAATAACATCAGGGCACACTCTGACTCTGATCAATGTTCTTTATTTATTTATTTATTTTAAATATTTATTTATTTATCTGGCTGTGTTGGGTCTTAGCTGCAGCATGCGGGCATGTGAGATCTTAGTTCCCTAACCAGGGATCGAACCCATCTCCCCTGCACTGCAAGGCAGATTCTTAACCACTGGCCCACTAGAGAAGTCCCTTGACATTCTTTATTGATGAGCTGATGGTCTTTGAGAGGTTCCCGTAATGAACAATCAAACCATTAGCTTGTGCAGGACAGTGAGACAAAGTCAAATCTCTGATCCACAGGGCAGAGATGGGGTTCACTGCTCATTTTTGTATAAATTATATTGACCTTAAGGTGGATTTTTAAAGACTGATGAAATATAAAGACCCTTCAAATGGTTAATTTTTATATATCACTTAAACTGTTGCTTTAAATGTCTTTAATGGATATTCATCACAGCATCATTCATCATAAAGTGAATGTCCAACTACTGGGGAACTGGTTCAGTAACGTGTGACGCATCAACACAAGGGAAACTGGCTATTCTGCCGTTAAAGACATGGCAGACTTAACTAGTATTATTCACCAACCTGCCTACGTGTCTTTTTTAAGCCTTACAGTTGCCCAGGCTGGCACTGCAGAGAGGTACTCCCTAGGATAATTGGAAAGTGGCAGAGTGAAGACATGCAGAAACTTGATGTAGAGGCTTTGCTCCTACTATAGGTAGCGTGGTCTAAATGAAGAGAAATTCCAGTTTTCTGGAGTATGGAAAGCTCTAGTGTTGGCAGGTGTGGACTCTGACCCCGCGCAACTCCTGGGAAATGAAAGAGCCTGTCACCCACACATCCTGACCCACCTTTCCCACTCCAGGACCACAGTCCTGATGCCCCTTGCATTAGAACTGTGCCCCACCTCCCCTCGCATCTGGATTTCCGCTTCGGTTAGTTGCTTTGACTCAGCACTGTTGAAGCTTATACACTCTTCCTGTATGTTCATCTCTACATGCTTATCACACCATATTGTGATGTGTCTCTTCCTCCATCTTCCATCCTATTGTGAGCTACCTGAGGGCTGTACCTTGCTTATTATTCCTAGTGCCTGGCACATGAAGGCACTAATCATTCAAAATATTTTACTGAACAAAGAAATAGATGAATATCTATCATTAAGCCATTTGAAGTGTTATCTTTCCCTTTCATGACCAGGTCAGAAGACCTGTGTATCTTGTGTCAGATTCTTCCTTTATCGAGAGGCTCTGCAAAAAGAGAAGTTACTCTGATAGCAGTTCCCCCCGATCCCCTATGAAGAATTGTCCAAATGGCCCATCTTCCAGACTTTCCACTTCTTTAGGTCCAAGGCCAGCAAGTCGTCTTTGATTCTTTGTTTAAAGCTCAGAGTGGGGGCCTGAGATAATGTATGAAAAGATTTTCCTCTAGGTCTGAGATGAGGACAAAGAAAAAGGTTTAGGTAGGTGGTCTGTGACTTCCTTGATTTCTCTCAGAACCTTGGATCAGATATAGGGTAGCAAATTTGCAAAGAAAAAAAAATTCCAGATGAACCCATACAACTTCAAAGAGAAAAAAGTCCCTTGAAGAAAACTGAAAAAGAGTTTTGGAGAAGCATGAAAGTGATGAGAATCCTGGGGGATCAGAGTTTTATTTACTTTGTTCTTGTGTAGTCTGGGGATGTGGTGGAGAGGCGATGTTGGGGAAGCAGGAAGTGCTCGGGTCCCATTTCCTTTGCCACTTTGGAGGAAATTACCTCTACATTCTAATGAACTACAGCTCCAGGGAATGAAGAGATCAAAACGTTGGCCAACATCACTGGAGAATATAATGCAATCAAAGTGGTTTGGAAAAATGTCTTGTATACCTTTCATTGTCATCTTTGGGGGTTAGATTTATCCTTCTTCCATTTTCTTCTTCGTGGAAAATTTCTCAAAGGGACCCAAGATTGAGTTCTGAGGATTGAGGCTTATTATATAAAAAGGAAAAAGGAAATTAAGATCCCATTTCTCTCTTCATTATTGTGCCCTTTAGGAATTTTTCTTACTGAAGGGGCCTTTCATCTATGCCTGCAGAAAATTATAGGGCTAAGCTGCTTTATCATTCTGCTGAGCAGCCTTTCCCATCCCACTTCCCCTCCTCCATTTTAAAACAGTTTGATCAGAAGAAATTGGGAAACGGCTCCATTTGTCATAGCGTACAGCAGAATTTCTGAAGCTCTCAGAAAACCCTAACCTGATCAACTTTTATAAACAACAGAAATGATGCACGGAATACCAGTGGGCACTGTCAACTGTTCTGAATGAGGTAACTCTGAGTTTAAAATTTCCAAGAAGTAGCCTTTCATTGGCCTTGGCATCTGCTTCTCCCTATGCGTTTTGAGAAAGAGTCAGAACGTGGAAATGAGAGGGTCTATATCACTGAGGAAAGCATTCAGCTGCCAGTAAAAGAAAAATCCAACTATGATGGTTTTAAAAAATGGGGTTTATTTTTCTCTCCAACAAGAAATCTGGAAATAGGCTCTTGCTAGTGTTGTTTCAGAGGTTTGATGGTGCCAGGGCTAAGACCGAAGGGATGTCACATGGCTACTCAAGCCATCATATCTCCATCCAGGAAAGGAGGGTAGGAAGGCAGGAGGAACAGAAAAGGTGGTACTTTTTTTTTTGTTAATTGGGGAAAACAGTCACCTTCTAGATATTTCTAGTAGAGATTATTGGCCAGAATGATGTCATACCCCAAGCCTACATTCAGAGGATACTGGGAAAAAAGGGACTTTAGCCTTCTTAACTCTGTAGGAGCACCAGTTAGAGAACGAGGCTGGGAGTGTGTGTTGGTTCTCCCAATTTTCAGCTTTCCACGGAGACCCACAGCCTTGGGTCTGAGACATTCTTGTCTTCTATTATGTTTCCCTGTTGTCCTTGCCAATTCACTTTAGTTAGCACAAACCAGTCAGCTCAGTTTTTAGACCAGTTGAAATGGATTTAACAAACATTTCTCTAAATGGGAACAGCACACAGTTGTATAGGAAACAGAGGTGTGCGAAGAAGACTGGGTGAAAAAAAAACACATGGGGAAAAAACTTTGGAGGAGGATGTTCTTTACATGGTTAGACATTGAAACATGTCTGCCTAAAATACTCTATTGTCTCTCTCCAAACAGGTGAAAGCCAGTCCTGGTGTGAAACAGTCAGAAGCTTACAGCTTTGGGGGTGCAGTAGGAAAGAATGTCCCCTAGGGACACAGCAGAGGGGAAATTGGGCTCCTCTTTGAATTAGCTGAACTCAGAAGCCTCAGAGGCAATTGTTCACAACTTCAAATTGTTCTTTGGAGGGCCCATTAGAGCATGATGGAAAAAGGACTCCACCAGAGCCCCAGAGAATGCTGAGCTGTGAGGAGGGCCAAGTAATGTTCCATCTGAATGTGGAAAGGCTGGGCTGTCCATCAGAAAGGCTTTGCGGGAACATGGAGAGTGGGCTGAACAAGCCAGTCATTTTCTCAAACGGGGAGGCCTTCTGGTGCTCTCTCTGCACCTGTGTGGCCATAGCTCTGCAAACTCAGTGCTTTCCGCAGCACCAGTGACTTCTGCACCCTGATGGTCGAAATTGTCCATCACCATAGCAACCTCAAGAATGGCTCCGAATGAGATCTCTCTGATCTTTGGGGAGGCAGCCGTGCTTCTCTTTTCCTTTCCTTTCCATTCCCTTCTTTTCTTTTCTTCTTTTCTCCACAAGGTAGGGTAGGGCAGTGGTGAAAGGATGGTCAAAGACAGAACTGGAATCAGTGGCTGAATTTGCCCATTCCAACAAGAAATGACACATGCCTTGAGGCAGAGATGAACAGATGGTGTGTGACTGATGGTAACTTGTATTATCAGCCTCTTGAAGCATCTGCCCTCACACAGATTCTCAGACCCTCTCGAAAGGAAGAGGGGATTTGCATTATGGCAACAGGAAATATGAGAAATGGGATTGCTCTCATAGGTAGAATTTTGATACATAAACAAGAAAATAAGAATTAATGTGTTTCTGTTACTGCTTTCTCTTGTGCTTCCTTGTTTTTTCAGAAACAATCTGGTTTATGTGGAAAGATTCAGCAATTCGATAAATTCAGCAAACTTTTATGGAGTGTCTTCTCTTTATTTTTATTTCATCTCTCACCACTCACCTCTTCCAACAGGAATTCCAGATAGCTTACAATCAAGGGTGTAAAAGATGAGACTAATAAAACAGAAAACTAGGACCAAAGAAAGAACAAAGCAAATATTCTAATCATGAGTGTTAACATGATGCCAACGGAGGATCCAAATTTAACTTTGAGAATCCTAAACACAGGAACAAAATTTTTATATTCTTATTGATTTTTCTTGGAAATCAATTTTTGTTCTACTAAATTCTAAGAGAATTCTCTGGGGGGATTTGGATTTCGTTGACATTGAATGACCTATCCTTCCTTCCCCTCCTCTCCTTCTTCTTCATTGTCATTATCACTGACATTTATTGAGAGCTATCTATTGAGTGAAACTTATTTATTGATACATTGAATATGCTAGACACTGTTCTAAGCACATCAGATATACCAGCTCATTCTTGAGATGATCCTGGGAAGTATATGCTAGGGTTATGCTCATGTTAGGTGGGAAAATTAAAACATAGGTGGAGTCTTCCACGTAACAGACTTGGTTCCTGGGCTACTATTCCTGCCAAGAAGACAGGTTCATCTGCTGAACCTAACACAAGGGTGCCCTTAAGGACCAAGACTAGCTTGTGTCATGGATCTGTTAAGCCATCCACATGCCCCTGGAGAGTCCCTTGCTTTCTAAGGGACAAGAACATGGGGCTTTGCCTCAGTCAAGATGTCCTTGGCTGATGTCCTTGGCTGATGAACTTCAAAGCATTCCGGTCCCACTGCCAAAGTTGTTCATGTTGTGGAAGAAAATGAAAAAGGCTGTTTCTGGTCAAGGCCAGCTATATTCTTTTTGGAGTAAGAACTGAGCCATCAAGGCACCTTTGAGGCATGTGGTCCCGTCTCATGGAAACTGAGCATTCCATGACCCACTCGGACCAGTGATGGCTGAACCTCCTACAAGACCTCAGTTTCTCCAGAGTGCATTGCCCTGCCTCACTCATAGACGAGGGGGTGACAGATGCTGTTCCATCCCAGAAAATCCTCTGACATCCAGCTCCAGCCATATGCGACAGGGTAATCTGGTGCAGGTAGCAGGCTTCCAGGATGAGCTCCAGAGGACAGAGGGGCCTGTGGCCCTAAGTGGAAAAGTCTGTCCCCAAATACTTTTGCTTTAGATAACATGCCAGTGGTGCCAGTGAAGGGCAACAGTGGTCTGAGCAACTATTCACAATTTCCTTCTCTCTCTCACTTTTGCACAACAGAGTCCTCTGCTTAGGTCGTGTGGTTATGTCCTTAGAAGAATCTGGCTCCCTGTCTCTCTAAAGCTGCTGAATGGTACTTTCTTCTAAGTCAATACCCATCTTTCTCTGGCATTGTCCACATTTCGTAAGTGAAATAACCCTCCTCCCACTGCAGCAGCCTGGCATAGCGAGTGATTCTCTCCCTTCCAGATTCTTCCTCCCCCACCCCCCACCTCCACCATGATTTGCATGGACATATCTGAAATTTGTCACATTCTGTTTCTTAAGTGCTTATTATGTGGCAGGCCTGGGACTAAGGGATTCACACAATTTATTTATTGAAGCCTCCACTCTTTAGATTAGAGTAGGATTGTTGTCATTTTATGGAAGACAAAACTGAGGTTCAGAGAGGCAGGGTCCTCTTTGGAGTCAGTCTCCAGGGGTCCAATCCCATTTTGGCCACTTTACTGCTCAGGGTCCCTTAACTGATAAGTGGCAAAAATGGGACTGGACCCCTGGAGACTGACTCCAAAGCCTGGATTTGTGCCACTACACACACTACCTTCAGCTTACACTGTTCACTGCAGTACTGTGATGGAAAACTTTAACAAAATGGAGCACAGAAGCTATTCCGCATACAGCATCACACATTGCTTAAACACACAAAAAAGGCAGCTTTTAAAATTAACATTTTACTCTACGTTAATTATGAATATTAGGTTGTGTTTATAGAAGTTGTCTTTTAACTGTTTAAGAATGGATAGTTACTCCTGAAAGAAAATCTCTCAGGACTCAACATGAAAAAAATCCTTCTTAAATATTTTGTTAAAAATCATTTTGTGTTGCCACTAAAGCAACAGAAAATAATTAAATTCCTTTGCATTTTATGATATAATTTACATAAGCAGTCACGCTATTGCTATATGTAAATGCCAAGCATCCTAGTTTGGGCCCCCGGTGGTCACCTGTGTTGGGGTAATTTTGATTTCAGTGTTGCGAGCCAAGGCTGAGTGATGACTTGGCAGTTCATTCAACACACAGGAGCTTCTGACTAATCCTTGGAAACTGACAGTGTGGACCTGGACCCGGAAAAGTTCCCATCAGCCCTAAGAATTCTGAGAAAATGCAAAGAGAAGGATCTGAGGCCAGCTCTCGGTGACCGCCCTTTCCCAGCCACTGCCTGCTTTGCAGCGGGTGTTCAGAGACCGACATCACTATGCTTGTGCCTCACACCACGAAGTTCTGGGCAAGTCCAACAACCTTTTCTTATTCTACCCCTGACTCCCAAATGTGAGACCTTGGACCATCTTATCTCTATCCGTACCTGGGTTCTTCCATCTTTATAAAAGTTCTTCTCTTCCATGTTAGGAAATGGTAGGGTTTATTGTGTTTGTAGTTTTGGCCACACGGCAAGTGAGATCTCATTTCCCAGACCAGGAATAGAACCTGTGTCCCCCTCCATTGAAAGTGAAGAGTCTTAACCACTGGACCAGCAGGGAAGTCCAGGAAATGGCTGTTTTGTAAAAGGCTTTGTGTTCACTGAGGAAGGGCTCTTTCCAAACAAAAGATAATGCATCCATGTCTACATTTTTCTTTAATGTTAGGGAAGTTATGCTTTCCATTCTCTATATTCTAGGGAGTGTGGGAGTAAGCGGGAGGAGTTGGAAGGAGAAGAGCAAAGGCAACAGCCTCCAGATAGCTCAAGGACACAGAGAATAAAGATTTTCTTGTTTCCTCCTGCAGGGCTTGCAATGCAGCAAAAATGATCTGTCTTTGGGCTAAATGAAGGGGTCTGGGTCAGCCACACAGACCTTTATAGATTTTATAGCCTTAATTGACTACATTTAAGTTAGCCATATTAATCAACACTTCATTGGTGTGTAGGGAGAGCCAGATTTTTAAAGTGCTTTGAAAATTTTGCCATGCCAGCTAGTGATGGCCTGGTGCTGGGATCACACGTCATCATAAACCCAGAATCTAATACCAGGATGCTTGCTGGGATTTAACCACTGTTGTCCACTGGGAGACCCATGCAGCTTATGAGAGGTTCTTAAATCACAGGGAACAAAATTTGATGACTTGGAAAGAAGACAATGCAACCACTTTAAACCCACTGCTTCCTGTTGGGAAGGAAATGAGTGGGGAACTCAGGAGCCGCAGGGAAGTTCCAGTACGGATGACCATAAACTGTGAGGGTCCCAGCCCAAGAAGAAACAATTTCCCCAGCACCAGGCCCAGGAGGGATGGAGAGAACAATGTAGGGAAGGGGGACTCTAAAGAAAGCTATAAAACCAGAAGGAAAATTGGGAAAAGAAGTCCCTCGGGCAATTCATTAAAAAGAGGAATTAATTTCAAGTCAGACTAAGCTGCCTCAGGTCTTGTCTACTGAAATGAGGTGGCTGCTCAGGGCATTCATCCATTTCTGCATCCCGATGAGGTCTCAAAGATCCCAGGCTCTCTGGACTAAGACTCACAGTGCCACATCTGTCAGGCTATAGAGAGGTACAGTGGCTCAGATGGTAAAGAGTCTGCCTGCTGGGTTGGGAAGATTCTTTGGAGAAGGGAATGGCAACCCGCTCCAGTATTCTTGCCTGGAGAATTCCATGGACAGGGAGGACGCTGCTGGGCTACAGTCCCTGGGGTTCCACAGAGTCAGACATGACGGAGTCACTAACACACACACGCAGACAGGGATGAAGAGGAAGTCGTAGAACAAGACAGTTTCTGGAGACCCGTAAAGGGAGCCCAGCAGAAGGCCCTCGGCGACCTCACGGTTCTGGTGGGAGACTTTCCTTCCAAACAGAAAATCTGACCTTAGTTTATTCCCCTAACTTTGCAGATGGATTATTCAGCAACTTGTGGCTCAGAGAGGAAACGTTAAACAAACCCACAGAAACCAAACTAAGAAACAAAACAAACAAACAAACAAAACAGCGAAGGAAAGCCAGCTACAGTGAGACTGGGGCAGTGTAATGCCTTAGACTGCTTTTCTCTTCTGTGAGCTGAGAAGACTAGAGAACAATTCATGTTTGTGATGAGCAAGATTTTGCAAAATCCTTTCTGAGCAGCCTGGACACTTCAGGCTGCTGTGCTGCTCAAAATTTGATAGTTGAAGGGGTTTCTTCTTTCTCTTGAAGGGTGATAGGATTGGGTCAGTATGGAAAGATAAGCAAAAAGAGGACATTGAAAAACCTGGGTTGTCTTCATATCGGGATGCAAGAAAAATTCACTTAGTTCAGTTTTTCTTCCCAAGAGAGTAATCCATGATGTTTTCTCAGCTCATAGCCAAGTTATGAGTTTAAATGACTTTTATTAAAGTATGTATGAAAATGTTTAAACTCATTAGTATATCCTAAGGCCACATATCATAAAACAAAACCAAGATGTCTAATAATACACAATTAAGGCAATAGAAAAAGAATGGCTATTCCAGAGCACATAAAGGAGTATTTGAATAATCTGAACCTTTGTAAACAAATAAATCATCTTGCATCCTTGGGTGATAATAAAATTAGACAATAAACTGTAGGAATGGAGAATGTGTGTGATTGCGCAGGACTAAAGGGAGAAAAGGTTAGCTTGGCTTTGATCTTCATGTTTTTAGTGATGTTTAAAATTGTAAGTGAAGAAATCTACTCCTGGCAATTGGGTAAAACAAAGCCAGGGCAATAGGGGGAAAATGCCTGATATAAGGCTTTTTAAAAAAAAAATAAAGACAGAAGCTTTATCTGAGAAGAGGGACTGAGAAGCTAATGGTACAAAAGAAGGTGAAAATATCTTGTTGGCAAGCTAGAGCAGGTGGTGCCCGATTAGAAAGGAACACCAATGGCACTATCCAAAGTGAAGAGAAACTTCTGACTCTACCGCTCATGGGATACTAGGTTCAGAATTGATTTATTCATAGATGTATTCCTTCTGTCAATATTTATTAGTATCTGTGGTATAGCAGGCTTTGCTCTGGGCATAGAGGGTATCAGGGTAAATAAGACAAATAAGGTCTTTGCTACCATGAGGCTTATGGCCTGTGGAGAGTAGATTGAAAATAACTAAGTAAGCCCATAAACTGACAAGATAAAACCAGATAATCTCTGTGAAGAAATGACAATTGGATGATGGGATAAAATGTGACTGGGGTTGGTGACAGGGATAAGGAGGACAGGGAAGGACTCTCTAGGGAGGCGAGTGGCATTTGAACTGAGATCTGAATGACGAGAAAGAGTGGAGACCTTGGAGAAAGACAGTCTAAGCATTAGGTATGTGCAGAGGTTTTGAGAAGGTCAGAGGCTTACTGTGCTTAAGAAAAGTAAGGTCCAGATCAAGATGGCGGAGTAGAACACCCTGAGCTTGTCTCCTCCCACGGACACACCAAAACTACATCTACAAGTTGATCAACTCTTTCTGAGAACAACCTGAAAATTAGCAGAACAGAGCAGATTTTCCACAACGAAAGATACAGAGAAAAGGTCACACCAGGATGGCTAGGAGGGACAGACACAATCTAGCCAGAACCTATCGCCTCAGTGTAGTCACCCACAAGTGGGAGGGATATCACAGTTGTGGAGGTTTCCCACGAGGAGCGAGAGGTTTGAGCCCCACATTGGGCTCCTCAGCCCAGGGAGCCCAATATCTGGCCTTAAAAACCAACAGGGGCTTATGTCTGGGAGAGCCCGAGGGCTGTGGGAAACCAAGACTGTTTTGAGGGAGTCTCACAGAAACTCACTCGCTCAAAGTCCCAGCACACTGGCAACAGCTGGGAAAGCACCTGGGTCACAGGGGAAGGAGGTTAATTGATAATTATAAGCACATGCTGGAGGGGCAGGGATTTGCTGCAACTTTCTTTGGCAACCCACCCTAGTACTCTTGCCTGGAGAATCCCATGGAGGGAGGAGCCTGGTGGGCTACAGTCCATGGGATCGTAAAGAGTCGGACACGACTGAGTGACTTCACTTCACTTCACTTCTCTCTTTGAAGGTGGAAGTACTGGCACGCTCAGTTGCTCAGTTGTGTCTGACTCTTTATGACCCCAGGACGGTAGCCTGCCAGGCTCCTCTATCCATACTGGAGTGGGTTGCCATTACCTCCTTCAGGGGATCTTCCCAACCTAGGGATGGAACCCACATCTTTTGCATCTCCTACACTGGCAGGTGGGTTCTTTACCGCAAGCACCACCTGGGAAAGAAGTACTGGAGGAGAACTTTTCTTTTTTTTTAACTCTCCTTCCACATGAACCCAGAGACACACACCAAGACATTATAATTAAAATGTCCAGAGTTAAGGGATAAAGAGGCAGAGACTGGAGAGATGGTTCTACAAGTCAAGGGACAGCAAGGCTACGGGACAGTCACCAACAATTTGGGAACAGGCTGGCCCAGATCCTTCCTCAGGGCCCTCAGATGGAACTGACCCTGCTGACTCCTCGCTTTTGAACTTCCAGTCTTGGGACTGTGAACCAGTACATTTCTGTTGTTTTAAGCCACCCAGTCCACAGCACTTTGTTCCAGCAGCCCTAGGAAACAAGTATACACAGGTTAAGCCATTCGCCCAGAGTCCTACAGCTAGTGAAGCAGCGGAGGAAACGTAAGCCAGGTAAATTTCAGAGCTAATGCTCTGAGCCTCCCTCCCCTTGGTAACAGGCAAGCAGTGCTGGGTTTTACATTGCTGTGTATGTTAAGTCACTGCAGTCATTTCTGACTCTGTGCGACCCCATGGACTGTGGCCCGCCAGGCTCCTCTGTTCATGGAATTCTCCAGGCAAGAATACTAGAGTGGGTTGCCATTTCCTTCTCCAGGAGATCTTTCCAACCCAGGGATCAAACCTGGGTCTCCTGCATTGCAGGTGGATTCTTTACCACTGAGCTGTCTGGCAAGCCCAGGTTTTATGTTGGAAGGACCCTAATCGGATTCAGGGATGCTCAGAAGAGGAATCCAAGTTGCTTTCTCTGCTCCTCTCTGCTCTGCTTTGCATTGGTCGGGCCTCAGGCTGGCCATACACAGTTAAGGCATGGGCAGCGAAGTCTGAATTGGACCACATGGAGGCAATGAAGGTGAGCCCACCACACTATTGGACAAATGGTCACCCAGTGGCTCCCTGAATACCTGCTGGGACTCGGCCAGTGGTGGTGGGTGTGCAGCAGGCAAGTGGGCGCTGGGCGCTGGGCTTGAAATCCTGCTGGGCCTCCCCTGGGCCCCATTGCCCCGCATCTCGGTTTCCTCGTGTAGAGAAGGAAGACGACCAACCCTCAGTGTTATTGCACCAAATGTGACAACGGAAGGGACCACGCCAGGGCCTGAAGCAGGACCCTAAAAGGCGAGAGAGAGCAAGCGGGAGCCCTCCTTTCTGTCCCTTCCCCCCGGGAACCATGCACCACACACCACAAGTAGATATCACGGGTTTTCCTTTTTCTTCCCTCTCTCTGGCTGTGTCTTAGCCAGTGACTTGGAAGCTCAAGTTTGGCTCTTAGTATGCTGCAGCCCTTCCCTACGCTTCCAAGTGGGATGATCTACATGAAAAATTAATCCTGTATTCTCTCTTTTTTTTTTTCAAGTAGAGAAATTATTTAGGGCTTTGGGGAAGATGGGGCGGCTATTTGCTATGCAGCGGCTCATCCCCTTAGCCATCACCCCTGCCATGTTCAGCAAATGATTCTTCTATTTTCTTCCCGGCAGGTGGTCTCGCAGCTACATGTGTTCGGCGCATCCAGCCGGGTGCTCCGGGGAGCGCGATGTGGCGAGGACTGCTGTTTCTAATTACTGCAGAATCAGGAGGCAAAGGCGAGAAGTGCTGCCAGTCTGGTGGGCCACTGTGGAAACAGACAGTTGCAGTTATTGGGTTCCTGGGGCTGGCAGGGCCTGGCTGCCTGACTGGTCACTTGGAAGTGAGGGTTCGCTTTTCCCCAAAACTCAACATCTGAATAATCGAAGGGGACACCACAATCGATCTAGGCTGTAGCGTGCTCTTGGTTTTGCACTAAGTGCTGGGGCTGGGTGGAGGCAGGGGTGGAGAGGGGGCGGTGGGGAGTGAGGATAATACAAGTAGTGATGAACACAGCTCTGTCCTTCCAGAAGCTTCCATGGTAGGTAGGGACCAGGACAAAGAAACAAAGACAAAGTAGCTCAATTCATCCATCTAATGGCTTTATTGAGAGCTGCCCTTGTGGAGTTTATGGTCAGTGGGGGAGAGAGAGAGGAATCCAATGCTGTCACACGTGTGCAGCTGCTAATAGTCAATGCAGTGCAAAGTCAGGAGCCAGTAGTGCATAAATGGGGGCCTGGTTTGTCCAGGGGTCGGAGGAGGATCTCCAGATGAAGAGGGGCTATGAACTCCATCCTGAGCATGGAAAAGAGAGGTTATTCTAGGAAGTGTTTGGAAAGAATGAAAATGCTGTGTGGACATATGCAGGGGTGAAGGACAGGGGTGTTAAGATGACTAGATGATTTCTAAGTTTCCAACAGGAGTAACTGAAAATCAAAGATGCTCTTGTCAGATCAGGAGGTTGAGGGATGGGGAGTCCAACTGCAGGGGAAGCAGTATCGAATGGGGCTTCCCAGTTGGTGCTAGTGGTGAAGAACCCTCCTGCCAATGCAGGTAGACATAAGAGACACGGGTTTGATCCCTGGGAAGATGCCCTGGAGGCGGGCCTGGCAACCCACTCTAGTATTCTTGCCTGAAGGATCCATGGACAGAGGAGCCTGGTAGGCTGCAGCCCATGGGCTCTCAGAGAGTCGGATGCAACTGAACAAGAAGCACACATGCATGCCCAGCACAGAGCGTGGCAGCTCAGAGGGCAGAGGGAGGGACGGGAGGGTCTTTGGGAGACTGGGAGTCAAGGAGGGGCATGGTGTGACTTCTGTGTGACAAGCATGCTGGGAGTGCTGTGTGGAGACTGTTGAGTGGGGGGAAGGGGGCAAAGGGAGCAGATAGGAGACTAAGGCAGTGATCCAGGTGAGGGTTGATGGCAATCTGGACTAGAGTGGAAGCTGGGGACGTAATGAGAAGAGGTCAGATTCCGGAGGAGTTTGAAGGCTGGATAATTGCTAATGGATCTAGCTGACTTGTTTCTGGACCTTTGTGTTCAGTTTGTTGACAGAGGGAGTCTTATGGGCCCAGAGCAGCTTCTTAGTGAACCAAGCAGAGAGGCAGAAGGGCAGGGCAAGTGGTACCAAGCAACACTCAGGCAAGCGAGTGAACTAAGCAAGATGTGGCGTGCGGTTGGACTGTTTCCTTCACTTAGGCCAAATCATTTAATGATGTTCGCAGGAGCCCGAGAGGGAGGGGTTGTTATTCCAGTCTTCCATTTAAAAAACAGGGGCTCAGAGAGATGACTCACTTGCCTAGGAAGAAGACAGCTGGAAAAAAGGAAGAGACTGCTTTTGACCTTTGGGATCCTGTCTGATTCTGAAGACTGTGCTGTAACTGCCAAGCTAGGCTCCCTGGGGCATAAAGAGAAATGCCCAGGAGGAGGCAGGGAGAGGTGTAAGGTCCTGGAAGTCCCCAAAGGAAAGTCTGAGGAATGGGAAGGTGGCTAACAGGGCTGGTGTCAGGGAGAAGCTGGTAAAGGGAAGTGGGAGCTGCCTTTGCAGTTGCCAGAGGGACCTTGCTGCCCAGGATCAGGCTGCGAGGGAGAGACAAGGTCAGTTCAGCAAAGGATGGCAAGTGGCTGGAGGAGGGCTGGGGGGTGGGAGTGGGGCCAGAGGACTGTGGGCTCTGCAGTTGGAGGGACGCTGCTGGTCATGCCATCTTGGGCAGTTACCCTCTCGGAGCCTCCACTCCCCATATGATCATGGCAGCTGAAACTAAGTTGTGTGTGTGTGTGTGTGTGTGTGTGTGTGTACGTGTGTGTACACATGTGTGGGTGGGTATGTGTGTATGTGTACGCTCAGTCGTGTCTGACTCTCTGCGACCCCACGGAGTGGAGCCCACCAGGCTCCTCTCTCCACGGGTTTTCCCAGGCAAGAATACTGGAGTGGTGGCCTCTTCTGCAGAGGATGTTCCTGACCCAGGGATCAAACCCACATCTCCTGCATTCCAGGCGAATTCTTTACCACTGAGCCACCCCCCGGGAAAGGCAAAATTAAGTTATACTGTGTTAAACCATCACCGCAAAAGTTGATTCTTTTCTGCGTTCCTTGTTCACCGTGGCCTGGCATCAGGGCTACTGCTCCATGCCATGCTCACGGTGCACCAGGGTGATAGAGCAGCCCCTGCTAGTGGGGACAGAGAGGAGGAGAAGGGAAGGGAGAAAGAGAACGGGACTGTCATTGATCACTGTCCCAGTGAATGGGAGAGGGGTATTGGATTGGCCAAAAAGTTTGTTTGGGTTTTTTCAGACAAACCAGACTGAACATTTGGCCAACCCAAATACAATCCCCCACCCTGGTGAAAGGAAGTAAATATTTGAACAACACTGGTGGCTCAGTTGGTAAAGAATTTGCTTGCAATGCAGGAGACAAGGGTTTGATCCCTGGGTCTGGAAGATCCCCTGGAGAAGGAAATGGCAACCCACTCCAGTAGTCTTGTCTGGAGAATCCCATGGACAGAGGAGCCTGGCGGGCTACAATCCATGGGGTCTTGAGAGTCAGACATGATTTAGCGACTAAGCCACCACCATCATCTAGCCCCATACCTGCCTTGAGGGCTTCAGAAGCACTTCCCACAGCATCCTGACGCATGTCGAGAGCCCCAAATGAAAGCCACTGCTGTTAGTAACAGGCTGCAGTGCCCTGAAGGGCAGTTTGCTGGTTGCACCTAGGAGAAGCTCCGTCTCTCTCACGGAGTAGCTTGTCACTGCAAAGGTGAAAAAGCAGTAGAGCCAGGGGCTTGTTTTTTGAGCACCAGCCCCTGGGTGAGCAGAGGTCCTTCCCCTCCCTGACAGCCCCGCGGCCTGGCCTGCCTCCGGCCTCAGGACATCCTGAGCTCCTCCTCTGCGGGGGTTCATAGTTCGGTTCACATCTTTCCTTTCCCCCTCAGTTCCTCTCTCCTCCAGGCACTTGCCTGCTCTTCTGCATATATTTTTCTTCAAAATTTTAACAGAAATTTGAGTCAAAATCTTCTATAAACAGATTTTGGGCAAGAGCTCTAGCTAGTCACGTTGTGCTGGAGTAACGATTCCTTACTTTCAAGAGTGCAGAGTGGGGAGAAATTTGCCTCCAGCTTGATGTCTAATTGAAGAGAAGAAAAAATGAAGAGCTGAGGCACTTTCAGCTTTCACAAACCCAGGGAGTCGTCTCTGAGTGGGCCCATCACCGTCGTTTCTGGTTGCAGTGAGTACAGGCCCTCGCACTGCGGTCCTAGGATGGATACTGCACACAGATTCACACACAAAAAAAATTGGGATGGGCACAGTCTGACTAGGAATCCACAGTTTAAAAGAAACACACCACTGCTACTTAGACACCCGTCGGGGTGCGTTTTATCCAGCCTTGTAGTGGTAGCTGAGAAAGGACACTTTTACTTACCTGGGAGGGAGGAGAAGCAGGAAGATTTGGTAAGTCAGGGATGGAAGGAGGAGAAAGAACCAGTTAGGAGAAGATAATGCCCACAATTGGCTTTAATTTTTGCCTGGACCACAGATTTAGTGATTCTCAAGGTGTTTTTTCTCTCTCTCTCTCTCTCTCTTTTTTATTTTGGCCTTACAACAGCCAAACTTCTCTACAGCCTTGAGAAGTAGAAAGACCTGATATGTTTATATGTATTTTCATACACAAGGTAAGTGAAGTTCAGTGAGATTAATGATTGAGTTGAAGACACAGTCAGTAAATGAGAGAGGCCAATATAGTTTGACTCTTTGCTACATGTCATTTTTTTTCATTGCTACAAGTAGCCTCTAGAAGATGAACATAGGTTTTATTTTATTTATTTAACTTTTAATGGGTCATTTAAATTTTATTCTGCATATATTTATAAATATTCTGTTATGAAGACATATCATTTTTATAATTGGAAAAATTAGTGCAGAGAGATAATGGGTCATTATCTTTTTAATAATGTTGTTATTCCTTAGTCACTTCAATAGTGTCTGACTCTTTTGCAACCCCAGGACCTGCAGCCCACCAGACTCGTCTGTCCATAGGAATCTCCAGGCAAAAATATTGGAATGGGTTGCCATTGCCTCCTCCAGGGGATCTTCCCAACCCAGGGATCGAACCCATGTTTCTTGTGTCTCCTGCATTGGAAGGCAGATTCTTTTTACCACTAAGCCACCATTCTTTGGGGAAGTCCCAGTGAATACTAACTAGTACCTAAAGCTCATGTATTAACAAATCTTGTCAACATCTCTGTTTGTAAGGTGGTGGCTGGAGCCCTGGACCAATGAACCTAAGCTTAACTGAAATAATTGATTGCAACTCAGGGTCAGAAGTTAGCCTCCACTAAATCTGCTTTCTGTTACCTTTGCTCATTCCTCAGCAAAATCATCGGAATCTAAAATTCCTAAGGAAGAAAGGAACAATGGTTCCTCAAAACCTTTGTTCAAAAAAATTTTTTTTCTTAGACATCTACATTTACACGAGAACCTTTTAATAATGCTTTTGTGATATGGGAAGAGGGGGGTAGATTGGTGGAAAGCATTGAAGGTGGTGGTGAAGGTGAAGGGATTGGGTCAATCAGTAAAGAAGTAAGCAGGGAGGCAGGGAGAGAAAGGTCTACATGCCGGGCTTGAGGAAGGATTGGGGTTCGAAGTTATTTCCAAAGCAACATCTCGTAAGGTGAGAGGAAGTGCTTCTGTGGTGTGTTGTGGTGAGTTATGAATCAAATCACTGTTAATAGACAGTCATCCCTCAGGATTCGTGGGGGACTGATTTGAGGAGCCCACAAATCCATAGATGCCCACGTCCCTTCTATAAAACGGTGGACTACAGTGAATACAGCCACCCCCGTGTGACCTCATGAGTCACAGCCATGGGTCAACTGAACTTGGATCAAAATTTCGGGTCTGAAACCCACGGACACAGAGGGCGGGCTGTACTTTGCGAGATACAAGTGAAGATGAGCAATTCCCTTTTAGTTATGTGTGGGCCCTGCACGCTGTGATTTTGCATGTGGCTCTTTACGTAGACTGATTGGGTAGAGCTCTGGGGTTTTTTTTCTCTCTCTCTTTTTAAAAAATTTTTTATTTTACTTTACAATACTGTATTGGTTTTGCCATACATTGACATGAATCCGCCACGGGTGTACATGAGTTCTCAATCCTGAACCCCCCTCCCACCTTTCTCCCCATATCATCTCTCCGGGTTTTATTAGGCTCACACTGATGTTTTGGGTTTGCCGTCAAAGTTCTGGGGAAGCAGGTGGGAGGACAGGCAGGTGAGTGTGGTCGAATCCCTTCTTAGTTCTGTCCTAGAATTCTTTATTTTAGTTTTTCCATGAGGAAAAATTTAAATCTGCTTAAACTTTCCTTACAGAGGTAAAACCTGCAATGACTTTTCTATAAAGTGAGTATATTTCTGGTTAGGGGTTAGGATGTACATGGATATGCCTTAAACTTCCCTTATAAACAGCTCATCATTTTAATACTAAAATAAGAACTCCGGTGTACTACTTCATAGATAAGAAAACTGAAGCACATGATCCAACCCCTAAAAATATATTTAGGCTAGTCTGATGTTATTTGGAAGCCACCACTATCATCTTCATTAAATAACTAACTTCCTGAGTAAGCATTCCACAGGCCTCGTAACCCTCTGAGGTCGAGCTCCTCTTATCTCCATCTTAGAGATGAGAAGAGTAAGGTCACTTCCTTGTTTATAGTTGCACAGGTAATAAGATAGAATGTCGCAAACTAGCCCGCCTGTCTGCAGAGCCCACACTCTGAATGCCTACCTTGTACCTCAGTTACCTTGTATCAACAAGTTACGTTGTCGATAACCCAGTTGACTACTCATTGATCTAGACTCTATGTGGTCACTGATTAGTTCTGTCTACTAGTAGGACCATTTCATTATCTCTGGAGAAGGAAATGGCCACCCACTCCAGTATTCTTGCCTGGGAAATCCCATGAACAGAGGAGCCTGGCTGGCTACAGTCCATGGGGTCGCGAAGAGTCGGACATGACTGAGCGATTAACACTCCACTACTAGTTGGACACATTTACTGTAACTGCTATAATATTCATAACCCAACCTATTATATCAGTATAATCAAGAGAACTTTTTTTTTAAAAAAGGTCCATTGGTAGGTTAATGAATCACTTTTAGATTAATTAGGATTTGCTAATTAACTAATTTAAAATAAAACCCCTGCCTTCAAGGAACTTAGAACCTAGTGAAAATGTCAGATGATAAATAATTGCAAAAAATAAGCATACAATTACAGATTCTGATAGTGATTAGTTCTTTGAGGGTAAATTTTGGTAGTGGGTATGGATGGGGAGAAAACAGAGTGGCCGGGAAGCAGTTAGCTGCCTCAGAGTCTGTCATCCATCCGTGCAGAAGTTATGTATGTCCTGTAGGTGGACGCCATTGTGCCAAGTGCCACAGAGGGGAGGAGGATGGATAGGAGACAGTCTTGCTTTCAACAGGAACTCAGGGGAGGAAACACGGGCATACAAATAACCATAAAATCATGAATGGGGATGACATGATGGTAGTGATGATTATAAGAGCTAATGTTTCTTGGCACAGTTTGAAATACTCTACATGGATAATTCATTAATCCTTAAAACAATCCTATGACATAAATACTATTATCTGCAAATAGTCGGAGAGGACATGGAGAGCAGTTGAGCATGGGTACGTCTCAAGTTTGACTCAGGGCCAGGAGATGAGGCAATGGAGGCTGACTTGAAGGGATGGCAGAGAGGGGAGGATAAGATGTGATGAGTGTTCAGAGAAGGGGGAGCAGACTTCTGGCCGAAGGAAAGTGGAGAAGCCTCCTGCAGGAGTGGGTATTGGACGTGCGCCTTGAAGGATGGGGAGAATTCAGCAGGGAAATCCTGGGCGGCAAAGAGAGTGGGGGTGTGTGATGGATGTGGGGGGCTGGGCACAGATCTCCCAGGTGGCTGTGTAGGGCTGTGGTTCCTACACCCGGCAGTGCTTCAGCAGCCTGAAACTTTTTATAAATACAGATTCCTGGGATCCACCCCCACTAAGTCTCAATAGGTTTGACTCAGGCCTGGAAACACTCATTTTTCAAAGCACCTACCTGTCTTCCCCTTTCTTGGATGAGTGTTTTGGAAGTGTTAGTGGACCCATCACGTGGGATAGTTGCTTGAGGCAGGGTGCGGCTAGATTCTGCATGGTGTGCACTTGGGACTTCCAAGTTTGCTTTATAAAGTGAGAGTCAGCTAAGAAGACTCATCAGTGGAGCCAGGCTCCAGGAAGGTCAGTCTGATCCAGAATGCTGGGTCCCTTAGGAACCTGAAGGCAAGAGGACTAGTTAGTGGCTAGTTAGTTGTCTGTGTAAGAGGCACATGGTCTGAGGTGGTGGCAGTGAGTGTGACCTGAGAGCCCGGTGAGTCATGGGACAGAGTTACTAGGATTTGGTACCAGATGGATGGGGAGGGGATGGAGAACAGCAGGGCAGTGCCATGTCAGGACCCAGGGGCTGGCCCGACACAGTGTCTTTAGAGAAGTTTCTACTCCACAAGGGGAGGTGAGGGATGAGTTGGTCGATCAGAGGCCTGGCTTCCTCATGGGAGTCGTGTCTGGTCTAAACCCTTCCCTTCACTATGTCTCTAAGGATTCTCTCTAGAAGAGGCTTTCCAAATATCTTAGAAACTCAGTTAAAAAGTGAAAGTGAAAGTTGCCCAGTCGTGTCCGACTCTTTGTGACTCTATGGACTATACAGTCCATGGAATTCACCAGGCCAGAATACTGCAGTGGGTAGCCTTTCCGTTCTCCAGAGGATTTTCCCAACCCAAAGATCAAACCCAGGTCTCCCGTATTGTAGGTGGATTCTTTACCAGCTGAGCCACCAGGGAAGCCAAATCCTCTAAGCTGAAAGGACATTTGTTAAAATAAGAAAGGAAGGTAGATACAGGAATGATGATGCCATCAAGACCAAGACAGGGGGAAGACCTACCTGCTGAGTGATTTGTTTTGGCTCATAAATAATCATACAACAGTTTCAGCCAAATAGCAATAGGGTCAACAATACTCACAATGAAAGTGACTGGGCACCAACTCAGGGATAAAGACTGAGTTAGAAGCTTCATCTCGTTTAACTCGTGCACTGGCCCTGAGCAATCCTGACTGGAGTCTTCTTAGCTCTAGTTATCAGATGAAGAACATCCCTGGTGGTCCAGTGGCTAAGACTCTACACTCCCAATGCAGGGGGCCCAGGTTCATCCCTAGTTGGGGAATTAGATCCCACAAACTGTGAGTACAAGTTGGCATGCTAAAGATCCCAGCTACTGCAACTAAGATTGAAGGTCACACATGCCACCACTAAGACCCAGTGCAGCCAAATACATAAAGGAATCTTTTCTAAAAAATGATAAGATAAAAAAAAAAAAACAAACCCTGAGGCTTAGATAAAACCCGTTCAAGGTCCCACAGCACATGAATGGCATGGCCAAGATGCCATGTAAGCCCTGGTGGGGCCATGCTGCCTGAAATGGGATGCTGCCTGAGAGGGGTATGAGGATAAGATAGAGAGGGAAGAGTGCTGGGTCTGGAGCCAGAATACCCAGGGCCCAATCCCAGCTCTGGTGAGTTGCTCCAAACTACTTCTGTTCTCACCCCGCCTCCAGGGGTGCTTGCAAGGCTCAAATGAAACAGAAGAGACATCAAGAATGCAAGATGTCCTTCTGCCTACCTCTGCAGGGAGAAGCCGCCATGCTAACACTTACGAATGTAAAGGGCGCAGTCTCAGCGGAGACTGGGAGGGACAGGTGTACACAGATCCGTTCTGCTCAGCAATCTCTGAAGGCCAGCTCTGGGCTTGGAATTGTGCCTCGTAGGCATCAAAAGATTCTCGATGATTGGTCCTTATTTGAAGGAGCAGAGAACGTATCTGAAATATGAAAGTCAACACCCCACCCCTACAGCATGAGGAACAATGAGAATGAACAGTACGGTGGAGACGTCCTTTTCCACGAACTTCAAAACCTGGGAGATGGCTGGATCAATAGACCATCATTTTGAAAAGAACTGAAGGGAAGGAATATGATGATTATTAGTAGGGTGCCTGGATATGCTAGATACAAATCATATTAACACTGAAACAGTTTCCTTCCACCCCAAGATAACTGGTTTTGGCTTGGGGGCAACAGAAAGTGGATTTAGAGGAATATGGAGGGTCAGTGGAGAAATAACTCCTTTAGTTTCCTCTGAATTCTAACGTGGGGAGCCAGCCCATGTACTAGTTCCCCTAAACTAGAGGGGGGACAGAAAAGGAGGAGAAAAACTGCCTCTTAGTTGGGATTTGCTTGAGAACATGGCTGAGTTTGCCTCCTTTTCACTCAAGGTGAAATTCTTCCATTGAGGCAAGGTTGTCCTGGGGCTCCTAAGCGGTGGAGGAAAAATGTTTATTGATTGAGTTCATGCATTTTACAAGGGCAGAATGCCCTGGATTACTCGGAATCTATTTTAGTGTGTAATTGTTTCTTATAAGTAAGTATTTTGTTTTTCAGCATCAGCTTCACGTAGCCTGCACACATGCCTAGTCGCTCAGTCGTGTCTGACTTTGCAAACTTTTGGATAGTAGCTCGCCAGGTTCTTCTGTCCATGGGATTCTCCAGGCAAGAATACTGGAGTGGGTTGCCATGTTCTCCTCCAGGGAATCTTCCCAGCCCAGGGATCGAACCCACATCTTCTGTGTCTCCTGCATTGGCAGGTGGATTCTTTACCTGCTGAGCCATCAAGAAAGCCCCTCTACGTAGCCTGGTGCTCTTCAGTTGCCTCAGGCATGTATTTTGTTTTTCTAAACAAGAAACCAAGAAAAGTTAGGGGAGATGTGTAACCCTCTTCCTCTGCAGGTTCCCTTCCCCCAGCCCCGTCCCGATCCAGCGGTGAAAGCTCTATTGCCCAGCCTCTTACTACCAGATACTGCCTGAGCTTGGGGTTGCTGTGGTGTACGCCAGAGCTGCTTATTTATCGTGCACCATCTATCTGGCTGGTATATGAGTATGGGGACTTGTCAGATGGGGTTTATCTCACCTCACCAATAAATGCAAAACTGTTAAGCCTCTGTGTGTTGTGATTTGTAGCACTCAGGGTTGATAAGACATCTACAAGACTGTAGGATCAGATCTGCCCACCTGGTACTTACATGATTCTTTACAGTTTGGGTGTGAGTCTTGACTCTCACTCTTCATCCACCCTTTATTGAACACCTACCATGAGCCAGGCACCATCTTGCTGATCTAAAAAAGCTGAAAGACCCTCAGCTCTTAAAAGCCCAGAGTCTGGAGGGGAAGACAGACACAGAAACATGCGTTGGAGTACAAAGAAGTCGGAGATGGACACGAAGCTGTCCCAGGGGCAAGTGGACACCTGCTTCTGAGGGTCACGAAAGGCTTTCTTGAAGAGGAAGAAGATCATTTCTCTGGATTTTAAAGGGCTCACTAGGAGCTTCTCACATGGTCTAGGTTGGACACCCCTCCCTAAGGTTACCCTATGTGGGAGGAGAACGACACAGACTGAGGGAGGGGGGCCTCGAGCAAAGTTGGGGCTCTGTGATAGGAGACAGGGAAATGCATGTCAGGCAGGCAAAACCAGGAGCAGAGTTTTGCGTCTTAAATTCTCAGTAAGATGTGAATTCCTTGAGCGGGCAACCTGGACCATGGGCTGGTCTTTTTTTTTTTTTTAAGTATTATTTCTGTGTTTTTTTTTTTTTTCGTATTTGGCTGCGCTGAGTCTTCATTGTGGCGCACGGACTTTCTCTAGTTGCAGCAAGTGGGGGCTACTCTCTGTTGCAGGGCGAGGGCTTCTCATCGTGGCAGCTTCTCCTGTTGCAGAGCGCTGGCTCTCGAGTGCTGGCTTCAGTAGTTTCTGTAGTGGTGGCACATGTTGCTTAGTTGCCCAGCGGCATGTGGGATCTTCCCAGACCAGGGATTGAACCCATGTCTCCTGCATTGTTAGGCAGATTTTTTACCACTGAGCCACCAGGGAAGCCCCGCCATGGTTTTGTCTTGACTCCGTGACATAAACACTCGCTGCAGAATCAGCCTGGTCTTCAGCCACAGTGTGGGGCCACCTGAGAAGCAGCCATCAGCACCAACTTGGCTGAAAAGAGGCTGGGGAATCCTCCTTGAAGTCTACCCTTCTTGGCCTCTCACCGGCTCTCCCTTTGTGCCCTAGGGGCAGTAAGCACTTTGAGCCTTTCCACCAGGGGGCGCCCTCACTGTCCCGCTGAGGGGCTGCTGTCTCTGGAGACCTAGCGGTATCCACATCCTGATCCTCACCACCTCCTCCAGCTAGATAGGGCCGGGCATAGCCACATAGAGAACCCCTTTAGTTAGAGTTAAAACGTCTTCTGATGCATGGGAATTGCTGCTCTAAGGAGCTGCAGACACGGCCTTGTCGTTAATTAAAGTGACAGGGAACTATTCAGCCCTCAGCTCTGAGCTGTCTCTTAACAAATGATGGAGGTATTCAGGGTTTTCACACTTCATGACTCAAGGTGGACAGGGAAGGGGAGTGGGCTGGGAGTGCAGCAGAGATGAGCTCTTGGAGCAGGGAGGGCTTTGGAAGCAGCCTTTCAGCAGCCAAGGTCAGAGCTAATGTCACGGATGACCCAGGGCTGTTTGTACCAATTCCGGGGGTTCCTCGGTTAAGGGAGTCTGCACCTGAGGGGAAAGCACTAGATCATGGGCTGGGAAACTGGAAGTCAGGGCCCAGCTCTGCTCGAGTCGGCTGAGTCACCTGGGACAAGCCACTGTCTGCATCTCAGTTTCCTTATCCTGGGCTGGTTGACCCATGAGGACAGTTGTGAGGGTCACTCAGGATTTTTGGTGCTCAGAGCTTCATCTGTTTCCTCATCTGTAGATGAGAGAATTGGGCTTAGTCTCAAGGACTTATCCAGCCCCCAAATCCAACTGCTATTTCAAAAAATGAAAAATCATGATACAAATAGTTCACATCATTATTGCTGTTGTTATTTCAAACTGTCAGCTAAAGATCTTGCTAAGGTACTAACCACCCTGCTTTTTCTTCTCTAGTGGCCAGTTCTTAGCCAGAGGAAGCTAGGCAGCTGAAAACTGATGGCCAGCCAGTGAAACCTGCTTGGAAAGGAGACTTCCACAAGCAACTGAATCACAAAGGAGACTGCCAGCATATCCCCCTGACAAGTTATTGCAACTCGTTTTAACAGCAAAAAGAATATTTTTGGGGAAGAATGGATACTACAGTAAAAAAATAATAATAATCATTTGTCTTTTGGCTAGATTAAAAAAAATACATCCTCTAAGTGTGGTCTCATGTGGGGTTATAGAGAGGGGAAAGACAAGGTCCCTTACACTCCTGCTGGGAAAGCGGGACATCTGAGCTAGAGGCATGCAATAAAAGTAAGTTAGGGGCCTCCCTGGTGGTCTAATGGTTAGGAACCCACCTGCCAATGCAGGGAACACAGGTTTGATCCCTGGTCAGGAAAGATTCCACATGCTATGGGGCAACTAAGCCTGTGAGCCTCAACTACTGAGCCCACACTCTAGGGCCTGTGAGCCAGAACAAAGAGTAGCTCCTAATTGCTGCAACTAGAGAAAGCCTTCTTGTAGCAACAAAGATCAAGCCCAGCCAAAAATAATTTTTTAAAAAAAAGACAAGTTAAGTGAGAATATAGTGAAAAGTCTATGGAACTTGTGGGTGTTCTGTGTCTAGTTGGTGAGTGGCTGGCTGGTGGAGAAGGGTCTGTGAGGATGGGAACAGAGGTGTTGCTGGGAGCCAGGTTCATGAAGCTTGATTTTTAAGGACAGCCAGAAGCTACGATGGCAACCTTGCTAGGTCCCCATACCCAGAAGTCCAGGCTGCTGATGCAGAAGGAAGGTTACATAGGCTTCAGTAAACCCAGAGAACTCATTCCTCCTGCCCCCTTGTAACTTCTACTTCACAGAGTTCACTCTCGGCATGGGAAGATTTTGAGATCTTCTACTAAGTCTTTCAAGAAAGAAGCCCTCTGGTTCAGGAAGTTGTCAACTATGGGAAAATTGTGTAACTGTATCTTCACGGCTTTCTCCTGGAATGCATAGAAAGCGCTGTGAAAAGAATGCTGCATTCAGAGGTCCGGTGGCTCAACCTTTGGATCTTGGACAAATCACTTAAACTCTCAGGGTCTCAGTTTTATTTGTAAAATGGGTTAATTCTTGCAGGCTGTGTGAAACTCTGAAATCAAAAGAAAATATTCTATGCTGAAGAGCTTTGTCAACTTTAAAGTTGTTCATGAAAACTGAAAAATGTTGTCTGACGTACCTCTGCCCTGACTAGTGCTTTGAGCTCCGTTTCCTTGTCTGTAAAACCGAGATCATAAGAGTGCCTGTAGTGTGGGGTCATTCTGGAGCTGACGCCAGGCTCTGCTTGTGATGTATCTGATACGGGGCCGGCTCCTGGCGCGAGCAGAATCCACGTTTTTTCTTCCTCTTCTAAAGATGCAAAGCTCTGTCACCAGGAAAGTTTGAAGCCTTGTTAGCAAAAGATTCCATTATAAACACTCTGGTGACTGTCACCTCTGGAGAGGATCTAAGAATTAAAGCAGGCTTAGGTCACCTGTCCAGTCCAACAATTCACAAGCAGATAGAGATCCTTAAAGAGACAGCTCAAGCCCTCTAGCAAACTGTCAAGCAGACAGCAGTCTATTCTGACCTTTCTGGGCTTCCAATCAGGGCAAGTGAGGTTGTTGTTTAGTCTCTCAGTCGTGTCTGACTGTTTGCGACCGCATGGACTGCAGCCTGCCTGGCTCCTCTGTCCGTGGAATTTTTCAGGTGAGGATACTGGAGTGCGGTGCCATTTTCTCCTTCAGGGTATCTTCCTGACCTAGGGATGGAACTCATGTCTCCTACATTGGCAGGCAGATTCACTGGGCCATCAGGGAAGCCTGGGCAAGTGAGGAGCAGATGACAAATGGTGTGAAGCCAGAGGAGAGGACCCTCAGGGACCTACCTCCCATATGGGGCTCTCTCCACCTGTGCTGGCTTAGGTGGCCCCTCTGTGGAGGGTTGTACCACTGACGACCTGAGGCAGTGCCGAGTAGCCTTGCCAGCAGAGAGCCCCATGGTGACTGCAGTAAGTTAGCACTGCCAGTTCTGTGTGGAGCAGGCCATCAATCCTGGTTTGTTAGGACAACCTCCGCATTGAGGGCCGCTTTGCACTGGCTCCAGAAACCTCAAACTACCCTGTGTGAAAGCGCGATTGCTTCTCTTGGGCAACTGCTTGGAGTCTTTGAGACTTTCCTTGCCTTTGGCAGATATTCCCAATTCTACCTGTCTGGTCCCATTTCCTTCTCCATCATTCAACTGTGTGGGCTGCTGACCTTTCTCTTTTCTCTTCATGGCCCATTGGCAATCCCACCCACCACCTTGGCTCTAACATCCCATCATGTTGATGCTGCCGGATCTTGCATCTCCATCCTCGCCTTTCTCCTGAGTTACCTGCCCATATCTCCAGTTGTCTACTAGACAGATTCACCTGCGTGTCCCACATGAACCTCATATCCCAAACAGCCCAGATCTCACCCGCTGTTTCTCCTACATTTTGGTCTACATTTGGGAGCCAGATTATATGTTTCACAGGATGGTATTTCATCCAAGTCTATAAAATGACTCAGGTGACTGTAGCTCAGAGGATGGGCATGATACATATTCCTGGAGGTTTTATTTTTACAGGAGAGCAAGTAAAATACCATAGAATAGGATAAAAAATCTATATTTAAAATTAAGGTGGCACTTCAGACTTTAAAATAAAGTGTCTGCAAAAGCTGACTTAGACTATGCCCCCCAGTTACCCATGGGGTACAAATGTGCTCTTTCCATAAAGAACTTGAATTACCTTGGACTGGAACATAGGTACGCAAAGTCATCTGTAGCAGAGAGAGAATGAAAGAGTTCCCACCCAGCAGCCCTCGGTGGTAACTGACTGAATGTGTTAGCTGGGGTTGGCCAGCCCTGGAGCCCCAGGAAAAGGAGTGTACTCCCATGCACTGACCACAGAAGGAGAAGTCTTGGCCCGTAAACGTCTGGGCCTGTGACAAAGGCCTGTGTAACATGAAGACCAGGTGAGCAGGCGTACCCAGCCGACCGTGAGCATCCCCACAGCACCGACAAGAGCGTACAATAATAAGCTGTAGGCTGCAGGGGAAATTTAAAATTTTTCCTCGTAGTATTTGCTCATTTCCTTTTCATTAACAGTGTTTGTTTCTCAATTAGTGTTTGAGATTCACCATCCCTCATTCTTTTTTTTTTACTTAACAATATTGTATTGGTTTTGCCATACATTGACATGAATCTGCCACGGGTGTACACGTGTTCCCCATCCTGAACCCCCCTCCCACCTGCCTCCCCATCCCAACCCTCTGAGTAATCCCAGTGCACCGGCCCCAAGCACCCTGTCTCAAGCATCAAACCTGGACTGGCGATTCGTTTCACATATGATAATATACGAGTTTCAATGTCATTCTCCCAAACCATCCCACCCTCACCCTCTCCCACAGAGTCCAAAAGACTGTTCTATACATCTGTGTCTCTCTTGCTATCTCACATACAGGGTTATTGTTACCATCTTTCTAAATTCCATATATATGTGTTAGTACACTGTATTGGTGTTTTTCTTTCTGGCTTACTTCACTCTGTATAATAGGCTCCAGTTTCATCCACCTCGTTAGAACTGATTCGAGTGTATTCTTTTTGATGGCTGAGTAATACTCCATTGTGTATATGTACCACAGCTTTCTTATCCATTCATCTGCTGATGGACATCTAGGTTGCTTCCATATCCTGGCTATTATAAACAGCGCTGTGATGAACATTGGGGTATACGTGTCTCTTTCAGTTCTGGTTTCCTCAGTGTGTATGCCCAGCAGTGGGATTGCTGGGTCATATGGCAGGTCTATTTCCAGTTTTTTAAGGAATCTCCACACTGTTCTCCATAGTGGCTGTACTAGTTTGCATTCCCACCAACAGTGTAAGAGGGTTCCCTTTTCTCCATACCCTCTCCAGCATTTATTGCTCGTAGGCTCTTGGATAGCAGCCATTCTGACTGGCATGAGATAGTACCTTATTGTGGTTTTGATTTGCATTTCTCTGATAATGAGTGATGTTGAGCATCTTTTCATGTGTTTGTTAGCCATCTGTATGTCTTCTTTGGAGAAATGTCTATTTAGTTCTTTGGTCCATTTTTTGATTGGGTCATTTATTTTTCTGGAATTGAGCTACAGGAGTTGCTTGTATATTTTTGAGATTAATTATTTGTCAGTTGTTTCATTTGCTATTATTTTCTCCCACTCTGAAGGCTGTCTTTTCACCTTGCTTATATTTTCCTTTGTTGTGCAGAAACTTTTAAATTTAATTAGGTCCCATTTGTTTATTTTTGCTTTTATTTCCAATATTCGGGGAGGTGGATCATAGAGGATCCTGCCGTGATTTTTGTTGAAACTAGAACACTTTCTAACACCATACACAAAAATAAACTCAAAATGGATTAAAGATCTAAACGTTAAGACCAGAAACTATAAAACTTCTAGAGGAGAACATAGGCAAAACCATGCCTCATTCTAAACCCACATATTTCAGGTATGGTCTTACCCCCAAGTCAAGGCATAGAGCATGGATAAGCCTAGGCCAGTCAATATACTTCAGTTCCTTGATTACAGTATATGAATCTCAGGCTTTTACAGAACTCCTAGAAAAGAGGCTGTGTCCTTACCTAGTTTTGAGGTTGTACATGTGAGGCTGGAGCTGATGCCACTTTGCCACCATGTGGAAAGAATTTGTCTGAGAAAGGAGTCAACCAAGAGAAAGGAGGGAGAAGAGACGTTGGGAGAGAAAAGGAATCCCTTTGAGCTCTTGCATTAAGTCCTGCCTGAGGTCAGTTCTCCTTCTGGATTTTTCAGTTGTATGAAACTATAGATCCCTTTTTTTGTTTAAGCCAGTTGGTTTGGGTTTTCTGTCACTTGAAACCACAGAAATTCTAATAGCTACTTGTACATCAAAACTTCTAAGCCTGATGGCAATTACACATTTGTTTCTTCTCACTTTCCTTGATTTCATTTAATTATTATCAGGCTGCCTTCTGATTATTGTTGATTTTTCAAGTGGATCTTTCCAGGGGGAATAAATGTTCTCACTATTATATGTTCATAGGTTTTTCTCACCCAAGTAACAGTTTTATTTTAATTGTAAGAAAGTAAATGTATTTTCCTGCTTTTTAAATTTGATCGCCCTGAGCCTGATTCCTTTAAGAAGGTGCAAATTGGGTTTCTGACTTAAAAAATTGAGGGTCGGGTTGGCCAGGGTGGTAGATGCAGCCTCTCGGCCTTTTTCGATGGAGAACAACCAGATGTAATGTGTAGCTGTGTGAGTATCAACACCCTTTTATTTCTTCATTCTTCAAGAACCATGTGGAATATCTCCTCTTTTCTCATTCACTCAATGATTATTTACCAAGCGCTTGGGTACACATAGTGAAAAAACTGAGAAAAACCCTTGCTATTATTGGGCTTACATTCTAAGAGGAGAGACAGACAGTAAACAAGACAAATACTTAATATAGATAGTAGTAAATGTTTGGGGAGACTGGGATGTTTTAAATAATGTGATCAGAGCAGATCTTCTAACCAAAGACCTAAGGAGAGGGAGAGAAGTACCTGGGTAGTCATCCGATAACAGCACCCAGAAAAGGAAGCAGCCCATGCCAAGGCTGTAGCTGGCCTGGTAGGTGGGTGAAAGCTGAGCAACAGGAGATGAAGTTAAAGAGAAGCAGCCCAGGGCACATGGTCACGTAAGGGTCAGAGTGAGGGTGTGTGAGGCGGGAGCATTAGAGAACTCTGAGCAGAGCAGTGACGGGACCTGACTCACGCTTGGGTGGGCTTGCTCTGGCGGCCACTTTAAGGATGAGTTACAGGGGCCAAGGCTGAAGCAGAGGACCAGCTGGGAGGTGATGGTGGCCTGGATAAGAATAGAGGCTGGCAAGACAGGATTTGCTTATAAACTGGATCTCAAATGAATATTGAAGGATGGCCCAGAGGTTTTGTTTATTTTTTAATTTATGCATTTAAGTTTGGGTGTGTCAGCTTTGTTTATGCTACAGTGGAACTGATCTTGTAACATTAGCATTTGTGTGACTGTCTGTTCCACTGGACTGTGGGCTTCTTTAGCATCCGCTGGCTTTATTTTTTCATCTTTGTCCCTGTAGAATCTCTGTAGAAGACACCCCTGCAAGAAGAATGTGTGATGAAACTGAAAGCACTCTGTGATGGGAGCCCAAGCAGCTCCTCTGCAAGTGAGGAGCAAGGAAAGAGGAGCGTTGGTTCCTCTAAGCCAGTAAGGAGCCAATAGTAGCTGACGACACAGGCAAGCCATGCAGTTGTGAGAGTAAAGCTCAGCAGTGCCTGGTGGGGCAGACCCCGAGGGCTTTTGGAAGTCAAGGACAAGTAGACTGGGCATAGTGTCAGGAGCATCAGCGGTCTTGAAACGTGGCAGGCCACCTCCAAGAGTACAGAGCAGAGCAGAGATTAGCCTTCCAGAGGCACCTGGCAGTGGCCACGGCTGGAAGAGCATCCAGCTGGGCAGCCTGGTAGACTGAGGTGCACCCAGCACATGGCACCAGCTAGGGCCAGGAGATTGGCAGTGGACAGTCACATGGAGGAGTGGACAGAGGCTGGAACAGGGAAGAGAGGTTGATGACAAATGGAAATATCCCAGCTAAAGGTTCTTCATTCCTTTGAAGATTCTTAAGAAAATACAAGAAGGCAGCGGGCTGAGACCGTGCAACTTGGCAGCCAGGTGAAATTGATCTAGAGGACAAACTACAAACGAGGAAAGTGACCTTGCCGAGGGGAGGGTTTTGGTTTGTGAGCGTTGTTCCTTTAGTGCAGTTCTGCTGATGACTGCCAACCTCCCCTGTCTTCTAGATTGCCGGGGTCCAGCTCCGGTGGATCCAGGGTAATTCGAAGGTGGGGACGGAGTCTGCGTCCTGGAAAAAACTTATTTAATTGCAGATACAGAGGGAGATTAGAAACAGATAGTGTAGTAGAAAAAGAGGCTGAATTCAGCTAGGAAAATGGGGAGCGAGAAAGAAACGACACGGGGGAATCAGTCTTTCCAGAAACTGATCCGATTTCTTTATTTTTCAGGTTTGTTTACATATCTTTTTGTTATACAGAGGGATGAATACAGAGTCACGCAGGGGTCAGCAGACCTGACCCTTGTCGCAATCAGGTGCTTCATATAAAATTATACAAAGGTCTTATAAGTTTCATCATCTGGCCATGAGGTCTGCTGACATTTTATGGCCCTTTCTAATACCGGTCAGTTAACCAGAAAACTTATTTTTCCAGGGGTGATTTTTTCTTAAATCAGGCGCCACCCTCCAAATAAAGTTGCATTCCTATAGGGTGAGGGTGTAGTGAGTTACAATCAAGAAAGGAATTTACTTAACCTAAGGTTTAACATGATTAATCTTAAAGGTTAATACTTATTTCTCCTATATGCTAGTTATATTCATTATAAGGGCAGGAATATGGAGATTTAGCAGCAAATATTGGCTCAACAAATGTAAACCCTTCACCAATGTTTCCCTTAAGATCTATTTAGTCTTAAGATAGTGATAAAGTTACATTTTTACATAGCATAGTGATTTATAGTGATTTATAACAAAGTACAGTGATCTATAATAAAAGAGAAGACTCATTAACTCAAAAGTCTAGTATTGCTAACATCAAAAAACTACTATATTTCCTTTTCTATATTCCAAATACATTGATTAATATATTCCCAGGTGCCTAAGGATATGGAGGCCTGATGGCAATCATTGACTCATCAATGAAAAAAGCCCTATGCTAATACTCCAAACTCTCTGTGCTGTTTATGGTTGACAGGCTGTCACACAAGCTAGTCTGTCAGCAGAGAGGTTTGACCTGAGACATCCTTGTCACACCCAGGGCAGGGAATTAGCAGTAATTATTGGCAGGACAAATGAAAAAACCCTTCACCAATATAATTCCTAATCAACCTACTAATACTACACTAATGATCTTCTAACTTCTCAAAAGAGTCTGTATTTAGAAAGTTTTAAAACATCCCGTGCCTCTCACAGTTGGGAGGCTGTAAACAATCACATGCGGCTGGACGAGCCTGATCAGGCAGGCCAGAGAATCTTCAGGGTTCGTAAGTTGAAACACTCTTGTCACGCCCAGGAATTTTTATTAACTGGAGCTGCAAGTAAACTCCTTCTCTGAGAGAAATGGTTATGGGGGAGAGCTCCCCATAAAGTACTCTGGTTTTGGGGGTAGATGCTCAGGAACAGGGGGTTTCCTGAGACTTAATCACGCCTTTGCGTATGCCAAGCTTCCTTCCTCATGAACTTTGCCATGGGTGGAGTTCCTCACGCTGGCTCCCAACACTAGATATATTAACAACGGTAAGGTGGTTTCATTCTGGGTCCAAACATCTTCATTTGTCTCCTCTTTAGTTCTGTGGTTTGTGGAAAGCCCATTCTTACCCATGTGCCTTGCCAGCCCCTGCTGGTCAATGCCATGCCGGTTGCTTGCCTGCGTCAGAACTTATGGAAGGATGGCTGTGTACTCTGTCTCTCTGTCCACAACTGTTTATAAAAACCAGGCTTTCATCTACACAGACTTCTGCCTCAATTGTATAGCCTTAATCAATTTGGCTTTCTTTATTTCTTTTTATGAGATCTATTGTCTTCTGATTACAAAAGAAATACATGCCCATTGTAGAACTCAAATGATTTTCTAGATTATTGTAAATTTGCATTCCCTGTGAATGCCCATCTGGCCAATTTGGGAGATACTGGAGGGGCGGCTCTCCTTGAATGCAAATTCGTTCTGTGCAGCCTCTGTGGGTGAAAGGACTTCTGGGGAAACCGGCGTTCACAGCTGAGTGCTGCCTGGACAACCTTTCTCATCGTGCAAACATCCTTCCCCTGGAGTTGTTTTTTTGTGCCCCCCTTTTAAACATGCTTTTAGCAACAACAGCTGGAATTAAAAGGCATTCACTTACCAGAGAATGCAGTCTTGAAGGGGGCTCTGTGGCTTCCTTGTTGTGAGCTGTCCACTTTGACAGCTCACATGTGATTTGAAGGGCTACCTCATTTGTGTAAAATTTTGTAGTTCCTTCGTGTGCTGATTTTATTGGGCACACGCTTTGGTTTCTGAGTATGCAAGAGCATTGCACTTACATTCACTCAGAAGTAGGAAAAATTAGGTAGTTAACAAAGCCCAGTTATTGCCACACATTACACATTTTCTCTACCTTTTTCCTTCTCCTGAGCTCCTTAAGTGCTATGGGTCATACACGTGAAAATAACCTGTTCTCATAAATGCCACAGAGAAAAGAATAACATTTGTGAAATATCCTGTTTCTGTCACTCACACATCTTACATGATGCATAGTCCTCACCGTGACTCTGGGAAACGTACTGTTCTCATTTTAATTAAAGTCCCTGGTAGACATGAAGAAACTGATAATCAGAGAGGTTAAATACCTGCCCAAGAATTTCAAATTCGGTCATCAGACCTGGCGCAACACTGGTTGTTGTTGTTTAGTCACTGAGTTGTGTCTGACTCTTTTGTGACCCCATGGACTATAGCCCACCAGGCTGCTCTATCCATGGGATTTCCCAGGCAAGAATGCTGGAGTGGGTTCCCACTTCCCTCTCTGCGGGATCTCTCCGACCCAGGGATGGAATCATGCCTTCTGCATTGGCAGGTGGATTCTTTACCATCTGAGCCACCAGGGAAGCCCCGCTATAACTTTGGATAAGTTCTTACATACTATTTTAGGGCTAGGGTCAGAAAAGTTGCAACTTGAAGAGAACAAAATAAATTGTTAAATTGCAAAGACCCAAAGTGTTGATTTTCTGTCCAGATTATTCTTTTCAACTTTTTCTCAATCTACTTTCTCCTCTTAAGCAACTCATCCAGCTGGTTGCTCAGGTATTGACATAAAGCGGGAAGCAGATTAATGTGCCCACGGATAGGAGGGCTCTGGGAAAGCCTACCGGCCTGGCTGCTGAGGGTGACAGCTTGGTAATGGGCCTCTGAGAGTGTGTGTGGGAATTAAGCACCTTTCATCTCCTTTGCTACAACAACATCAATTAAGCTTGAATAATCCATGTGTTTCCCCCATTTTCAGACAGAAGAAAATCAGCATAAATTGGCTGGTATGTTTTTTCCTCTAGCCTTTGATGGTTAATCGTCTTCAGCTCTTTCTTGCCTTTCCCCCAACCCTTTAAAAAAAATCCACACTGCAATTTCTGGCACCCACTGAAAACATTTACCAGGTGATCTGTTCAGTCTTGAGTGTAA
Source organism: Budorcas taxicolor (assembly GCF_023091745.1). Classification (NCBI taxonomy): domain Eukaryota; kingdom Metazoa; phylum Chordata; class Mammalia; order Artiodactyla; family Bovidae; genus Budorcas; species Budorcas taxicolor. The sequence continues at coordinate 76,090,793 of NC_068919.1, forward strand.
TGAAGACATGCATTCAGTGTTTTGGAGGCTGGTTCTATGGAGAAGGTGCCAGCCTGTTCTGCTCAAGGTTGGAAGAGGGCTCATTCAGGGTCCTTTGTGCAAGCTGGCAAAGCTGATGGGCTTTGATATCATAGTCTGGTCCCTGTACTTGAGCCAAACAGATGTGTCTCTGCAGGCCTCTCCATCCAACACCAGCCAGAGGAAGCCTCATTTGTCTTTGCAAGGCCTCCGCAACCCACATTCTTTTTGGAAATTATGCTGGCATTTCTGTGCTCCAGGAGTTGCTCCTGGCAAGTATTGCCCTGGTTTTGGGCTTCACTGGTGGCTCAGACGGTAAAGAATCCACTTGCAGTGTGGGAGACCTGGGTCTGATCCCTGAGTTAGAAGGATCTCCTGAAGAAGGGAATGGCTACCCATTCCAATATTCTGGCCTGGAGAATTCCTTGTACAGTTCATGGGGTTGCAAAGAGTTGGACACGACTGAGTGACTTTCATGTTTCACTTTAGGTAACTCTGGGCCCACGATGGGATCCTGGCTCCCTGGGATAAGGAGACCTCATGGGGTCATCTAGCTCCTCCTTGGTTTCTGGGGGTGGGATGCACCCAAACCTTCCAGCAAAACCTGCCACTGCACCTCCTGGCAAGCCCACACCACAGTTTACTCACCCATTTTCTGGTTGATGTGCACTCCAGTTATTTCCAGTTTTCCAGTATTACAAACAGTGCTGTGATGAACATCCTTACCTGTGTCACTGTGTACGCATTTGAGAATTTCTCTAGGAGTGAATTTCTGGATCTAGTTGAATTAGCTACTGCATTTACCGGCTGTGTGACCTTGGGCAAGTTACCACCCTTCACCTCTCCAACACTCACTGTCCTCAATTGTAAAGAACTCTGGTGGAGTCCTTGTGCAGTTTAGAGATAATATGTGTGAATCACTCACAAGTCAGGCACTGCTCTGACCAAAGCCAGGTCAGGGCCTGATGGACAGCACTTTTTATTCTTGGCCTACTGCTTGGCTCAACACATACAGCCACACAGACGCATACTCCCCACATACATGCACTTCCCCCATCACACACACATACATCCACCACACGCACACACACATAGACACACACACACATCATTTTGTAGGTGGTTTCTCATCTGCTCATCTGACCTGGTCAAAAGGAGAATCTCTGCTGAATTTGAATGTGTTGATGGCCATTCTGATTTCTCTGAGAGAAAAGGACACAATTTCGCTACTCTACCTGAGAAGTTCAAGAAAGTAAATGGAGGGGAAAGAACAAAGTCACAGTTCAGGAAAAAGTTTCAAAAAATGAATTAAAAAACCCATCACCTTTTTGGTCGTAGTTCTGGCAAAAACATCTTGGGGAATAGCAGGTCAAAAAGTTGCCTAAAAAAAGAAGGGCTTGGGGGTGATGTCTTGCTTCCTTTCCCAGGTAAGTGAAACTGGATCTTTGTTTAACTCAGATGACTCCACAGAGGAGATGAGAACCACAACAGTAGCATCGCCTTAACATTGTGCAGAGCGTTATAGTCTCCAGAACGCCTTGACTGTCGTCACGTGATTAGGGAACAGTGGGGATATGTCGAGGCTGACAGCCATCTGCTCTCGTCAACCCCATAAGCTCTGGCAAAAGAGCAGTGTGTTTAGATGCACACCGAACTACCATCGAAAACCCTAGTCAATGCGAAAAATAACCAGGCAATGTAAAATACACCCACATGCAACATACGGGCATATTTTGTGTTACATGTTATAATCTTTGGGGGCAGAATGAGCAGGAGTGCCCACCCTTCCAAGGAGGGGATGTAGTTTCTTGAGCACTACTGGGCTCAATCCTGACACATATTCTACATCCACATGGGTGCTATTATTCTCCCCATTTTACAGATGACAAAACTGAGTCAAGTAACCTGCTCACTCAGGTCACACTAGTAATCAGTAGTGGGGTCAGAACTGCCACCAGGCAGCTCAGCTGCAGAACCTGAGCTCCCACCTGTGCCACCCAAGCTGTGGTCCAGCACTCTGATGCTGGGGGTTACTGTCACTGGGGGCAAGGTCAAAGACAGGCTGTCAGGAGGAATACGCTTTCCTCATGTGAGATTAGACTGTATTTTCATAAGAAAAATGAATATTCCATGAAAGTTCATGTTGGAGAAACATGCTTGCCTGTCAGGCAAACAAACCAGTGAGAAAGTCAGCTTTGACCCCATCACTGGTGGGAACAGCCTGGGGTCTAGCCCTTGTCTCATGTGCTCGGGTGATTCCTATTGGGATTATTGGCATTTGAGATGGAACATCTCATATGACCATGATCAAATGACCATAGCTAGAGGATTAGCATCCCTGGTGATAAATGTGGAGAATGCCCAGTCCTTGTGGCTGACCCAGACTCCCCTCCCACCCCAACCCCCTTAAACCTAATGAGAAGGCATCTTGCTGGAGGTTGAGTGTGGAGTCTGAAGAGCATGGGAAGGATCTGGGGGGGATATAGCACCTCCTCTTGTCGGGGAGGCTGGAGTCTCCACTGTGACGAGGAGGAGAAGGACACTGGACTGGGGACTCCAGGGAGAGGCATGCATGGAAGGGATGTGAAGGGAGAAGGGAAGAGAGACCCAGGTCTGGGGAAAGGGGGCCTTCAGGAAAGATCAAGTTTGTGGAGGCTCTTCTCTGTAAGTTCAAGTACCCGCTTCTGCTTTTCCACGGCCGACTGCTCAGTGAGATTGCCGTCTGCTCTGGCCTTGACACGGAGGAAGCTGAGTAGGTGGAGTGTGTCTGAGAAGGGGCCACAGATGCTTCCACATCATCTCGCCGTGGCCTCAGCCAAGGAGGAGCTGACCCCTTCACCTCATGGCAGGATCCCTTTGGCACCAAAGACCACTCTAAGAGAGGGGTGTTGCAGGGGCAGCTCTAATGTTGGCATGAAGGGTTTTAAGAGGGTGCCCTGTTTGGGAGGGCATTCACATAGAAAGTCACATTTAACTCTGAATTATATTTAGACTAATTTCAAGGCAGTTGCGAGAATGATCCTATTAAAATATAAATCAGATCATGTCACTCCTCTACTTAAAACCCTGCAATGGTTCCTTATTTTAGGCAAAGTAAAAAGCTCCTGGTGGCGCATTGGTAAGGAATATGTCTGCAATGCGGGAGATGCAGATTCCATCCCTGGGTTGGGAGATCCCCTGGGGGATGGCATGGCAACCGACTTCAGTATTCTTGGCTACAGAATCCCATGGACAGAGGAGCCTGGCGGGCTATAGTCCACGGGGTCTTAAAGGGTTGGACACCACTGAGTGATAGCACATTCGCACAAAAAGCAATGTCCTCACAGAGGCATGAGATGCCTGTTTGGAGATGCTGACCTTGACCTCACCTCCTCCTAGCTGCCCCTCACTCACTCTGGTCCAGCCACATTTCTCTCCCTGGAACATACTGCTGCTGCCTCAGGACCTTTGCACTGACTGTTTGCCTGGAGTGCCTGCTCTTTCTCTGCATACATGCAAGGCTTTCTCACTCTCCCACCTTTTATCATCTTGATTGAAATGTCACCTTTTTAGTGACGCTCCCTGACTACTCTTCAAATTGCAAACAGTTCTTCCCTGATTCCCAGCACTTCTTATCCTCCTTACATTTATTATTATTTTTTTCCATAACAGTTGCCACCAGCATCTAACCTACTAGATCATGCATTTATTTACTAGATCATTATTTATTTACTCCTTCCCTTTACAAGGACATTCGCTCATAAGAGCAGAGATTTTTGTGAGATTTGTTCACCGCTCCCTAGTGCCTAGAGCTGTGCCAGTAGGAACTTAACAAACACTGTTGAATGAAATATTTCTCTTCAGCTGGAATTTGTTTGGAGAAAGGGGCCCTAGAGATCTGACCAAAATGCTTCCCGGTGCTTCTCATGTTTGTACGTGCTGGTCCTCCTTTCAGGAAAGGAGGCTGGGTGGATGCTTTCAAATGATTTCCTGTATGGCACAGCACCTGAGAATCTAGGACCCTCTGCACAACCTTGCCAGCTTCCTCTGCTTCTCATTTTAGGTTGCACTGACCCAGGGAATGCCCTTTGGAGCTCAGCTTGGCCAGCTTACAGCATTGCTCTGGGGAACCATGGGACAGCCTCTTCCACCCTGTGTTTTACGAGCTTCCTGGTCTCCTGTGCAAGTCTGGACCTGACAATCCATGACACAGATCCCCTCTCATCCCTGAGCCAGACTCCTGGATGCTCATTTCTAGCCTTCCTATAGTCTCTGTCCCCTCTCCCCCCACCTCCACCATGAGCTAGAAGTTTGGGAACTGGGAGACACAGATGAGAAACAGGGCATGCCTCCATCCACTCTCAGACAGGAGAGTTAAAGGATTTCTTCCAGGCTGGAGATGAGAATTGCTTGGCACTAATTTAATGAAAATGACACGGAGAAGCCAGAGTTAAGCCAAAAAATAATTCAGAAAATCTAAAAATTAGAATTGATCAGCAGGTTAAGAGTTCTTTAAAATTCTAATGAGCTTTCAGCATTTGTGCTGTTTCCTGGGCTTAAAGAAACACAAGGAAATAAAGAACAAAAATTGCCTTTTAGGTTTGGGTGATGATGGCTAATGCATCTATTTCCCTTGCTACTTTCAGTTTCCATTTCATTCCAACATCTTACTAAACCCAGGAGGTCGCCTTCAGGTTTTCAGCACTGTAGGGGATGATCTAAATCTAAATAATAATAAAAAGCCACTGCTTTTATTGGGATTCTATTTTATAAGTTGATGGAAACATTTCATATACACATTAGGTTTTGTAACCCAATTTTGGTACTTGCTGAGTCCCGGAGGGGCTGTTTCACTACTTGGGAGTTCCCTGACATTTGCATTATTCCTCCAAGGCAGAAGAAAGAAATGGTTTCAGTGAATAGTGTTTTTATTTTAAAAAAATTTCACATTTAAGGTGGGACACACATTCTTAGGTACACACACGCACACTCTCTTTCTCACTTTCTTAAACAGGGTATATCATAAAATTGTAGAGTTTTAGAATTGAAAGGTCCTTAGAGGTCATCTGTTCTAACACTGGCAAGTTACATATAAGGAAGTTTCTTCCCAGACAGGTTAAGTACCTTGTCCAAGGTCACCAGCCTCCAGGGGAAGGGACCAGACTACAATTTAGGTTCCCTGACTCAAGTCTAATTTTCTTTCTGCTACACCACATTGCCTCTCAAATAAGTTAATGTATATGAAATCATTTTGAAAACTGGAATGTATTATGCAAGTACTGGGTGGGGAATGGAATGGGGAGAGAGCGTGATAATGAGATTTCTTTCTTCTGAGACAAGCCTGACTTGCTTGGCCCTCTTTCCAAATAAAGAAAATTCATGTTACATGAATCACACATCGCATTTCTAATTAGGTTCCTGGATATAGCCTCCAGAAATTGAGCACCAAAGGGGTCAAATCCAAATACATTCTTCATTCAAATACATCTGTCTGTCCCGTCTTTCTTCCTTCTTACCCTCCCTGTTTACCTCCCTCTAGCGTCCATCTTTAGTTACTGCGTTACTGAGTGTATGCCATCCGGTTGCATACAGACTTCGCAAATATTTATGTATTGTTTATTGACATTTTGTGGCCTATATTTTGATATTAGCAGCTGCTGACAAGAGCAAATCAGAATGTTTTCATATCAACAGGAATAACTGGCTAATATAAAGGCTTTGATATTGTTTGTTCCCTGGGTTGGGGAGATCCCTTGGAGGAGGGCATGGCAACCCAGCCCAGTATTCTTGCTGAAGAATCCCTATGTCAGAGAAGCCTGGAGGGCTACAGATCATGGGGTTGCAAAGAGGCGGACATGACTGAACGACTAATTCAGCACAGCGCATTGTTAAGAAAAGTCTTTAAAATAGTTTTGAAATTAGAATAAGACTGTATTTAGAGCTTGATTATTAAATTGTTTTTAATAGACTTGAATCACAAAAAAGTCCTTGTAACTAATTGAAATGTTTAAATTACAAGGAGATATAAAATTTTAAGACCAATTAAATTAGCTAACGCATGATTCAGCAGAAGAATGAATAACTACTTTACTTGGAATAATGACAATTGCTAAATATTACTGCAAATAAGTTGAAATTTTATTTTGGTGCTATTAATATATTAATTCACTAAATCATATAGTAATGATAAATAATTTTTGTGTTGACCTTTCTGACATATATATTTCAGCCCTCATCCATTATAATATCTGTATTCCCTTGAAAGAAGCATGTCCAATCTTTCAGTATTCTAGCCAGGCCCCTTGTTAGGGTGTAAAACATTGGCAAGATCATTGGAGGGAGATGCGTTGGCAGTGTTTGGACCTCACTCTCTGACCTCATAAAATCCATCTGAAAACACAAGTGATATTTACAAATAAGAGCCTTCTACGAATTTCCAGCTCGTGTTGGCATGTGACAAATAGGTCAGTGTACACAGAGAGGAGAAGAGGTTCCTTTTTTACAATTAATTTTTATTGGAGAAGAGTTGCTTTAAAATGTTGTGTTGGTTTCTACTCTACCAACACAAATGAATCAGCCATATGTGTGTGTGTGTGTGTGTGTGTGTGTGTGTGTGTATCCCCTCCCTTTTGGACTTCCTTCCCATTCAGGCCACCACAGAGCATTGAGTAGAATTCCTTGTGTTCTACAGCAGGTGGAGAAGTGGTTCTATGTGGCTCTCCCCTGCTGCCTGCCTGCCTTGATCTACCAGCACTTGGCTCTCCTTCCACACCCCTCCTCATCCAGGAACACATAGAAGATGTCAGGCGCCCACAGGCACACGTGCATTCTGAGAGCTGAAAGGCAGGAAGTCATTCAGGTGGACGGATGGAGCCAGGTCTTAGAGGAGAGGTGGGCCCGGGCTGTGAATCACCATGCTGGCTGGTTTCCCCTGCAGCTCAGCCTTAGACAGGTGTCTGGGGACACCTCTCATTTCCTGTCTTCTTTTACAGGGAAACTGCCAAATAACAGAGAGAAGAAAATTCACCCGCAAATAAACATTTTTATGGCTTTAACATACAGACTAAACCCTACTTTACTACTCAAGTGTGGCCCCAAAAGTTCTGTCACACAAATTGGAGGGGTGCTTTATTGCCAGGTTAATGGAATGATCTGTTTGAGCCTGCGGTCCAGGGCTGAGTCAACTGCCAGGTGTGGAGTTTCTGAGTGGGATTTCTCAAGGGTGCTCATGAGAAAGGAAATCAAGGTGGCCTTGTTTTCAGTCTGTTCCTTTTCCTGTCCCTTCATCTAGGGACAGACTTTCTCTCTGCTTGTAAGGGACAGCGTGGGACCCAGGACAGACCCATCACAGTCCTCATTCCCAGCTGCACGGATGGGTCCAGGCACTCACAGGGCAGGGCAGTCAGAGTCCTTCCCTGATACTGTTCTCTCTTCATGAGGCTGTAAGGACCTAGGTCCAGACTGGAGTGGCAGTCTTGCCACAGAATCAGCTTTGTGGAGATATGCAGACACCAGCTGAGACAGCATCTAAGAAAGAAAGAATGTCCCAGTGCTGTTGTCCCCCAGGCCAGCTGTACCCAAACCCTTTTTTTCTGTCTTGTTTATTATTGTATTATTTTCAGTTCAGTTCAGTTCAGTCGCTCAGTCGTGTCCAACTCGTTGCGACCCCATGAATCACAGCACGCCAAGCCTCCCTGTCCATCACCATCTCCCAGAGTTCACTCAGACTCACATCCATTGAGTCGGTGATGCCATCCAGCCATCTCATCCTCTGTCGTCCCCTTCTCCTCCTGCCCCCAATCCCTCCCAGCATCAGAGTCTTTTCCAATGAGTCAACTCTTCGCATGAGGTGGCCAAAGTACTGGAGTTTCAGCTTTAGTATCATTCCTTCCAAAGAACACCCAGGACTGATCTCCTTTAGAATGGACTGGTTAGATCTCCTTGCAGTCCAAGGGACTCTCAAGAGTCACTTTTAATTGAAGTATGGAGTTCCCTAGTAGCTCAGAGGTCAATGAATCTGCATGCAATGCAGGAGACCAGGGTTTGAGCCTCAGGTTAGGAAGATTTCCTGGAAAAGGGAATGACAACCCACTCCAGTATTCTTGCCTGGAGCATTCCATGGACAGAGGAGTCTGGTGGCTATAGTCCACAGGATCACAAAGAGTCAGACACGACTGAGTGACTAAGACTCTCTCTTTCTTTTCAATTGAAGTATAATTAATTTACAATGCTGTGTTAGTTTCAGATGTACAGCAGAGTGATTCAGTTTTATGTATAATATATTCTTTTTCAGATTATTTTCCATTATAGGTTATTATAAGATATTGAATTTAGTTCCCTGTCCTTATTGTTTATCTATTCCCAAATCCTTTATTGCAGTTTACTGTTTTCTCCCCCTTTCGGTGTAAGTTAACTGGAATTGAGTTTCTGTTACTTGTAACTGAAGGACCTTTGAATAATACAGAAGCGACTCTAGGGTCTGAAGACACGTTAGTGAGGCAGCGGTTGTGAGCGATGAAATTCCATCTTCAATTAGCTTCATTGTATTGGATCAGGGAACCAGCGTGCCCAGGAGAGGCTCTTGTTTTAGATGCTCAGATGGTATCTTCAGGATCTTAATTTTTCTCCAACCCTACCCTCCACCTTGCTCAATCCTAGTTTTATTCTCAGTATAGCTCTCTGCTCGGTGGCAAATCTCCTCCACCTCATACCCAGCCCACTTAGGAGCTACAGATGTGCGAGGAAGGTCCCTGGATCTCACAGTGCAGAAGGAGAAGGGCTCTCCCTCTCCCATCACCCAGATGACTCTCACTTCCCCCACAAAGTCAACCCATCATCGTGTCCAGAGGAACGCGCCCTCTGACTGATCAGAGCTGATCTCTGACCCGGAGGCTGGGAGTAGGTGGCTGAGCCACCAGCTACTGGCACAGACAGTCGTCATCATAGAAGTGGGAGAGGGATGTCCCCCCTTTGATAGATGGACTGCTATGACTACCCAGACATGGTGGGTCATGGCTGTAACAGATTGAGTGCAGCTGAGCAACTGCGAAGCGGCAGCAGGCGAGGCTGGAAGATAAAGTTCAAGCACCCAACCGGGTGAAGTCCTGTGGCTCCACCTGGGAAGGCTGGTCCCTGCGAGCCCTCTGTGCACTCACGAAGATGCCCAGGCTCTCAAGTGATGGACAATCTCCTGAAGGGAGTCAGGGCGGGCAGCCTGCCCAAGCAGTGCTCATCTGGGCAGGGCTGTCTGCAGGAAGGCAAAGAGGAGCACAGGGCAAGAGCCTCAGCCAGCGACCCTGCACACCCGAGCTCGGTCTGGGGCCGCCAGCAGAGGGACGGATGAGAAACCTATCTGTGGGGATTTTTATCCCTCTCCTGGTTTTCTCTCTTTTTTGTTTAATTGACAGCTCTGTTTCCTGTTGGCTCGAGCAGCGTGAGAAGGAAGGAGGGTTGAATTAGCTGCAGAAAGCAGACACCTTTGCTAGGAGCCTGGGGTCCTTTTAAAAAGACACAGCTGTGTGGTGGCTTCAAGGTGTCATCTGGAATTAATTGCCATGAATGGATCAGGTGTGAAAAATAGCCATGAACAAATGCTGATGATCTGAGAATATACTGGGTCAGCCTTGAGCTGTTTAGCATGGGATGTGCTTGTCAAGTCTAGGACATGGAATTGCTGAATTCCCTGGTCAGCTGATTTCTTCTCTGGTTCCCATCTGAAGTGCCCTGAAAACATCTTTGGCGAGCCTGGGTGTCCTTTTAGGCTCGCCTTTGGGCTTCCCATGTAGCTCAGATGGTAAAGGATCTGCCTGCAGTGCAGGAGACCTGAGTTTGATCCCTGGGTCGAGAAGATCCCCTGGAGAAGGAAATGGCACCCCACTCCAGTATTCTTGCCTGGGAAATCCCATGGACAGAGGAGCTTGGCAGGCTACAGTCCATGAGGTCGCAAAGAGTTGGACATGACTGAGTGACTAACACTTTCACTTTCACCTCTGCTCGGCACTTGGAGTTTGGAGAAATGGATTGGCAAGAAATTCCAGGCTGAGAACTAAGCCAGGGGGAAAGGGGATCGCTGGCTTCAGAAGAGGCCAGGTGATTTGGGGGCAAAGTTGATAATCTCTTCTCCTTCACATGAAGGGTGAGGCCATGGGGGGAACCCAAAAGCAGAGATTCAGAGGCTTGTCGAGTTTTCTGCGCAAGTTCTTGACAGGACCATAAATCCATCCCAGCTGAGAAAACTGTTTACTTCCAGCACCAAGCCAAGCAAGTCTGGCCTTAATAGACTGAAGCTGGTTGGATGCTTCTATTCTTGAATTTGGTGCTGTTCACAGAATATTGATTTAAGGCACTTTTGTTTCCCAAACCCCTCTCAAACCTGGATGAAGAGCTTGGCTTAACCTTGGCTTAACCTTGGCTTTAAGTAGAAAAGGCAGAGGGAAAGATGGGGGCTGGCTGTGAGGGTACAGTTGCAGGTCCCAGACACCCCTCTTCTGGGGGGTGGGCGTGGGTGGGGCTTTAGAGCTGGAGACCTGTGTTTACATTGGCATCAGTGGGAGGGGTCACTGAAGCACAAGGCGTGGTCATGCCCTGTGGGAGCATCTGGTCAACTAGCAAATCACAAGCAAACCCCATCAAAACTGTCTAGTTATGTTCCTAGTACCTGGTATGAGAAAAACCATAAATAAAGTAACCCAGGCAGTTCAGAGAAGGACTTGGGGTGGGAAGAGAAGCTACAGTGAAGAGAAGTGGAGTTCATCGTGGTGGGGTCTCTGGAGGATGGGAGAGGAGCTTGGCTTAGGTCTTAAAATAAAAAGAGAAAAATTGGCTAATTTATCACTCACAATACCCGCTGGGAACCACTCTGGGTGGGACTCAGCAGGACGGAGAGGAAGGAGATAAAGCTGGAAGGGCTTCTCCATCCCTGTGATTCCAGTGCTGCTCAGGCCACCCCCCCCCACCCCCACCCGAGGCCCAGCTGAGGCTCACCTGTGAGTGGGTGACAAGAAGAGAGGAGGGAAAGCAGAGGGTTCAAGAAGGCAGAGTCTGGTTTTCATTCGTTGCATAGGACTGGGATGTGAAGTAGGATGTGGCGCCAGCCCTGGGTCACCCGTGGGACAGGACCTGTGGGCTCTTCTCAGGTCTCCATGACGGGGCTTGGGGGGTGGGAGGTGGAGGTGGGGCAGTGAAAGTGAAAGTGTCAGCCGCTCAGTCGTGTCCGACTCTTTGTGACCCCATGGACTGTAGCCTGCCAGGCTCCTCTGTCCATGGAATTCTCCAGGCAAGGATACTGAAGTGGGTTGCCATGCCCTTCTCCAGGGGAATCTTCCTGACCCAGGGATGGAACCTAGGTCTCCTGCCTTGCGGGCTGAATTCTTGACTGTTTGAGCCACCAGGGAAGCTGCTGGAAGTTGCAGTGCTGAAGTTAAATATCACATCTCTCCGAGTTTCTCCACCACATTCAGGAACAAGGGGCATCACACCGTATTATTTGTTCTGAAGAAAATGGAATCTGTCTCCTAGCTCCTACTTGTCAGTGGTAAGAAGTCAAGATGGGTTAAGGGTCAGCCCCACCCCTCCCTCAGGGTCTTTTGGAAACCCTAGAATATTCAGGCAGAGCAAGGTCTTCGGGGCAGGGCCTCTGGTCACCACAGCCTTGGGACACTGCTGAGGAAAGGACGGGGTGGCTTGCTGCTTCTGGGTCAGGTACGCTCTTGGCTGCGACTCCCAAGCTGCCAGGCCTGATGGCCATCTTCAGAGCATCCACATAATGGCGCTCTTCAGAGAGAGGGGTCCCACCATCGCTGGGGGCTGTGTGGGAGAGGAGGCTCCAGTTCCCACCTCCTGTGTTATCGTCATCCTTTCCTACCCTTCGGCTTTGAAGAAATCACCCATTTCTCTTTCTGGAAAGGCCGTTCCCCCTACTTCATCTCCTTCATCATTGACCAGGTCTTCCCTACCATGTGCTTCCACATTAGGGGTGTTTCGTAGATGGGGGAGGGGAGGAAACGTGTGCCTGCCTGCCCGTGTGTGGCTGTCTCTGTGGTAGTTACAACTTCTGGCTACAGTTCTGAATGGCAAATGCCAGGGAAACTCCCTGGAGACTAAGGAGCCCAGCTGTTTAACACAAAGGCCTCGGGATGGGAGAAGAGAAAGTGTCCCCCATTTCTGACTCTTACTGAAGCCAAACCAACGAAGTAGGTTATTCCGCACATGCCCATTTGCATTTGATGCTTGATAGAACTGTCTCTGTTTGCATCTTCCTGGCTGTATAGGGGCAAAGATGCTTGAGAAAGAAGAGATCAGGGTCCTGAGAGAGAACTTGTTCTCAACCCTTCACTATCATCATGATAACTACTAACACACACACACACACACACACACACACACACACACACACACACACACAGAAGCGCAATGACAGAATGCCAGGTCTGACAGTTTTCTTCAACCAGAAAATGACCACAGGGTCCCTTAGAGCAGCAATCCCCAAACTTTTTGGCACCAGGGACTGATTCTGTGGAAGACAATTTTTTTCCCAGACCCGGGGTGCGGGGGATGGGTTTGGGATGATTCAAGAGCATAACCCAGGTGGCAACAGTGGTAAAGAACACGCCTGCCAATGCAGGAGACATAAGAGACCTGGGTTTGATCCCTGGGTTGGGAAGATCCCCTGGAGGAGGGCATGGCAACCCACTCCAGTATTCTTGCCTGGAGAATCCCATGGACAGAGGAGCCTGGTGGGCTACAGTCCATAGGGTCGCAAAGAGTCAGACACGACTGAAGCGACTTAGCATGCAAGAGCATTACATTTATCGGGCACTTTACTTCTAATCGAATGCCACCACTGATTTAACAGGAGGTACCCGTCCACAGCCAGCTCCAGCAAGGGAGAGGGTGGTGCCTCTCCTGGCTGGGCCTCCAGAATTGTGGCATGTTCCATGGCACGCTTAGCAGGTGGCCCCCAAATCTGTGTTAATTAGCATCTGATGGAGGGAAAACCCCTCTACATCTGTCAGGTTGGAGTGGGCTTCTTCAGCGGCCAGGGTGTGTCCCAAGCAACGTGGCTGCAGATGCATGAGCAGGAAGAGCTGTGCCCTCCTGGGAGCTCACCCTGAGCCTCCAGCAGTGTCTTGTGCAGCGCCCTGTGCATCGGGTGGGCCGTGTCTGGGTGAATGCAGGATCTGAACACTGCTTCTGTCTCCTCCACCCGAGCTGGGCAGGGGGGTGCCTGAGACACTGAATTCCTTTGGAAGAGCTGGTGAGGAAGAGCTAGGGTGTGGAGCCTCCAGGGGCCCCTCTGGGTTCTTGGCCCCACAGCAGGCTACAGTAAGGTAAAGGGCCCTCAGAACCCAGGCAGAGATGGCTCCTGCTAGGAAACTGGGGGGAGGTCAGGGCTACTGAGCTTCAGACTGCTGCTTATTTGCAAGACTTACCACCAAATACCACGTAGATCAGGTGCAGCTTCATTCTCAGCGGCACTGAGTTACCCACAGGTCCTCACCACCCTGGGGAAGGCGCCACAGAACTGTGATGTCCCAAAGATAATGATGACTGTATCTCTGGAGAATTTCCTCCTAAAGTATAGGCTGCCATCTGAAGCATGTGGGCCCATTTGGTAAGGAGCTTAGCAGGTGATCCAAATGATGTGTTAATTGAGCCCGTGGAGAAAAATTAAATAGATCCAATAAAAATCATCGAGGAACGGTTTCTGAAACTGCAGAGTACTGGGGACTCACTGATGGCTCCCTTCTATCAAGTCATTAAGCTGGTTGCAATAATTTCTCTTAGAAGATAAACCTTTTTCCTAGTTGGTATTGTCTGTGTTTACCTTGCTGTTGTCTCCACCATTTTCACAGCTGTCAGTCACTTCAGAAAGCCCAGATGGAAGGAACCGTGGAGGGCATTTCTGATCTCTCTCTAGGGGACAGCTGTTCTTCGAGCATGTTCTTCTAGGCTTTGCTAGGGCTAGTTTTAAAAGGATCCTGAAGTGAGGTCCTGCCACCTCCCCTGGGGAGAGACGATTCCATGGTTAGATCTGATCACACAGACAACTCTCCCCTTGTTATTCTTTCCCAACTTTCTGTTCTAAATGTCATCCTGGCAATCATTCATCACAATGAATAGGAAGTTATAATTAATAGAGGCCCAAATCATTCAAGTGGAAGATTACTCTTTTGAATTCTTGTATTTTTCTTGGAAGATGTCCTTGAGTTAATTATTTAGTTTTTTTTTTTCTTCACAGTCTTGTTTCCAAAAAGAACAAATTGATCACAGTAATGCAGGGGATGAAGGGATTATGTACAATGTATGTAAGAGACGAACGTTAGAAATAAAATTAAAACAAGGCCCCAGAGCTTTGCGGCTCCCCCTGCTGGCTTTTTTAGAAAAGAAAGAGATGCTGCCCGGGCTCAGAGCCGCACAATGAAACACAAAACCGAGAGAGATCCACCGTTTGTTGGGTTCCCTTAGGCACCGGGTTTGGCACAGGGGGTAAGAGGAAGAGGCGTTTTGCAGCCTATGGGAGGGTGCAGTGGCTGCAGTTTCCCGGGCCCTGCCGTCAGTGCACCGCGGGGTCCTACTTCTACATGGAGCCTCCTCGCGCTCCCAGGACCAACAACCTACATCCACGGAGAGACTATGGAACATTCATGGAGGCAGCCCTTCCGCAGTGAGCCACGGAAGAGGGCAAATTAGAAGCCACACAGCCCCGGACTCTGATTCTGTGGCCCAGAGGGAGAGGCAGTGCGCGGAAGGCTCTAGGGCGCCGCCTACAGGCCTCCCTGTTCCCTCAGTTCAGTTCAGTTGAGTTCAGTGCTCACTTGAGTTCAGTACCCGCTCCAGTGCTCTTGCCTAGAGAATCCGAGGGACGCGGAAGCCTGGTGGGCTGCCGTCTATGGGGTCGCACAGAGTTGGACACGACTGAAGCGACTTCGCAGCAGCAGCTCAGTCGTGTCCGCCTCTTTGTGACCCCATGGACGGCAGCCCGCCAGGCTTCCCTGTCCATCACCAACTCCCTGAGCTTACTCAAACTCATGTCCATTGAATCGGTGATGACTTCCAACCATCTCATCCTCTGTCATCCCCTTCTCCTGCCTTCAATCTTTCCCAGCATCAGGGTCTCTTCAAATGAGTCATTTCTTCACATCAGGTGGCCAGAGGATTGGAGTTTCAGCTTCAGCGTCAGTCCTTCCAATGTATATTCAGGACTGATCTCCTTTAGGATGGACTGGTTGGATCTCCTTGCAGTCCAAGGGACTCTCAAGAGTCTTCTCCAACACCACAGTTCAAAAGCATCAATTCTTCGGTACTCAGCTTTCTTTATAGTCCAACTCTTACATCCATACATGACTACTGGAAAAACCATAGCTTTGACTAGACAGACCTTTGTCAGCAAAGTAGTGTCTGCTTCTTAATATGCTGTCTAGGTTGGTCATAACTTTTCTTCCAAGGAGCAAGCGTCTTTTAATTTCATGGCTGCAGTCACCTTCTGCAGTGATTTTGGAGCCCAAGAAAATAAAGTCTGACACTCTTTTCCATTGTTTCCCATCTATTTGCCATGAAGTGATGGGACCAGATGCCACAATTTTAGTTTTCTGAATGTTGAATTTTAAGCCAACTTTTTCACTCTCCTGTTCCTACCTGCTGGGATCTCAGTTTCTGCCCTGGGGTGGGCATTAGCATCGTGTTCCCAGAGGCAATTCATATTTATGTTTTATGTTCCCTTGTTGACCTCAGTCTGGCCACTTGTTAATGGCATTCTATCATGTATACTATCATGTAAGAATTGAATCGCTAGTCTATGTCTGACGCAGGATACAGCATGCTTGGGGCTGGTGCATGGGGATGACCCACAGAGATGTTATGGGGAGGGAGGTGGGAGGGGGGTTCATGTTTGGGAACACATGTAAGAATTAAAGATTTTAAAATTTAAAAAATAAAAAACTTAATACTAAAAAAAATAAATAAAGATAATAATATCAGATAAAAACAAACAAACAAACAAACAAACAAAGACACCATTGTGTGCTTATTCTCCAGGCTCAGCAGCTTCTGGGGTTGCTGAGCTCCGGGGCAGAGTCCTGAAGCTGCTGAATGCCCTGAGGTTTGAGGCATCTCCCTGGCATTGGATTACAATGCCTGGACCGAGTTCTCACTGACCTGACTTCACCCTGCTGCTCTTGGGAAAGCCCTGAGTCAGGAATCACGGGAGCTTCCCTTATGAAGGGATTCCTGGAGGGAGGAGAGGAGCTCCAGCTGTGAGACTGGAATCCTGGATTATGCAAGGGTAGGAATGCAGGGGGAAGGGGTGCTTAATCCACGACCACGGGACTGAAATGCGTTCATTCATTCATTCCTTCTCACCTTCTTTCTCTCACTCTTGAGGCATTAACCTGATTAGAAATTTGTTCTACTAGTGAGTCCATGTGGCTTTTAAGGAAAATCGTTTCACAGCGATGACTCTGTCCATGTTGTGACAAATTGTTGGCGAAAAGGGTCCCAATTCTTTCCCTCCCTGCATCATATAGAGTGTTAAAAATGGCTTTGCATCTTTCTCCTTGAATAGAGGAATTTTTTTTTTTTTTGCCCTTGAATCTGGACTGGTTCTGCCACTTCCTTTGACTTAGAATGTGGCAGAAACAATAACGCCAGTTCAGAGCTAGGCCTCCAGAGTCCCTGGATAACTCTGCTTTCAGAACCCTGCCACCTTGGAGACAAGCCCAGGATAGTATTAATCTCTGGAAAAAGAATAGAGGCCACATGGAGGAATCAAGTGCCGTTTGTCCCAGCCCGAGGCCATCATAGATCATCTTTCAACTTCTGACCCCTAGACACGTGAGAATCCAGCCATGATAGGGAGGGCTGCCTCCCCCACCTTGAGGGGACTGTCGGTGCATGTGTGAGGCCAGCTGACTCGTAGGCTTATAACCAATAAGCAGTGCTTACTGTTTTGAGCCACTAGCTTTCAGGATGGTTTGTTACACAGCAATACTGGCAAATGCAGTTTTAGCAATGAGTGGGCAAGGCAGAATCTGTCCACCAAGCCTGGAAGAATTTCTTGTTACCAGGAGTTTCAATGATATCCGTCAGCTGGGGACATGGGATGGAAAGGAAGTTGTGGCATGATTCCTGAGAAACCAGCTCACTTTGGATAGTTAAAACAGGGCTGCTACCCGCTGTGGCCAAACTTTTAGGAGGAACAGAAAGTTACTATAACTGACACACCATATTATGCTGTCTAATGCCATTTGCTAGCCAGGTGTCCAACAGACACATCTTCAGTCTTATTGGCAGCACCCCCTGCCCATCCCCTTACTGCCCACCTCTGTGGTCTGTGGACCTGGGCCTGGCAACCACCTAGGAGAAGGATTCATAGTTGCTGGTGGAGAGAAGGTCTCCAGTGCTTCAGGACCAGGAGGCCTGCCTAAAGTGGGGTGGCTCCTACCTCTGCTCAGGAGCTCATCACGGCTCCTGGTGGGTGACAGGGCTCAGGAAAGCACCGCAGGAGTGCTGTGTGGCCCTCACTGAGGGGGAGTGAGCTGCCCCTCCTGCTGCTGGGACTGTGGTTCTAGCCCAGGCCTAGGCAGAAAGGAGGCGGGGCCCTTGACAACTGGGGTGTGAGGTGAAAGCAGGATTCCTGCTTTCTCAAAACCCTGTTGAAGCCCTGCTCTTCTCTGCACTGCATCTGGAATTCTCCCCATGAGAGTCATCAGTTGACCTCTTAAAATGGTCACCATGCACTCATTTTCTCATTTGTGTTTTCCTCACACGTGATGCAAATGACAACGTTCTCAGTTTCGCAGAGGACACTGAGAACAGGCAAGGTGACTAACCTGCCCCAGGTCGGGCTGTTCCTGTGACAGAGCTGGGGTTTGAACCCAGCTTGCCTGGTTTGCAGGGCACAGAGATTACCCGCCAGGTTACACCAGCTTCAACAACAGGCGCTGCCTTCAGAGAGCCACTGTGAACCCTGACCAGAGGGAGGGACTGGGAGCCCAGGGTTGTATCAAGGGGAACAAGTCAGGGTCACCTCAAAGGACAGGAGATGGCGCCCGGGAGCCCTCAGTTGTTTAGGGCTGGGGGTGGGAGCACAGAGTGGGTCTGATCCCAGGGGCTCCCTCAACTCCCACGATGCTATGCACACCTCATTCTATTGGATGTCCCACCACAAGCCCACTGGGACTTTCTCACCTCCTGGGGGACCCCTGTGAGCCTCTTGAGATAGGAGTTTACAGAATTTTTATTGCCCACGGTGGGGAGGACTCAGTGACTACAGGTTCATAGCAGGCCTGGGTCTGGGTGAAGCTTGGCGGGTGGCTGGGCCCACCATCAGGAAGACAGGCCTGGATTTGCCTAAAGTGGAGCTCCAGAGTGGCTGAACCCTCACCATTATTAAGAGAAATACAGGGCTTCCCTGGTGCTCCAGTGGATAAGAAGCTGGCTGCCAGTGCAGGGGACACAGGTTTGATGCCTGGTCTGGAAAGATCCCACATGCCACGGGGCAACCAAGCCCAAGTGCCACAACTACTGAGCCTGTGCTCTGAAGCCCGCATGCCCTGGAGCCCCCATGCTCCACACAAGAGAAGCTGCAAGGAGAATCTGCCCACAGCAACTAGAGAAAGCCCAGGCGCAGCCCAGAGCGGCCAAAAAAAAAGTAATTCAGAACCTCTAAGTAGAAGAGATCATTCTCAGAGTTCAGAGTAAGGAGAGCCCTTAGCCCTTACAGAGAGAAGGTCATAGAGGAGGAGGGTTGATACCGGCTTTGAGATGAGGGAAGAGCTGCTGGTCCAATCAGAGCCAAATCAGAAACTCATAGGACTCATAGGATGGGGCCCAAGAATTCCTATATATTTTTAGGAAAAAAATATCTCCAGTGGACTTTTAAAAATTTAACAGTGTGTGTTGTGTGTGTGTGTCATAAGGTTTGGACCATTTATAAAGTCTGTATTGGATTTGTTACAATATTGCTTCGGTTTTACATTTTGGCCTTGAGGCCTGTGGCGTCTTAGCTCCCCGCCCAGGGATTGAACCTGCTCTCTCTGTGTTGGAAGGTGGAGTCTTAACCACTGGAGCACCAGGGAAGTCCCCCGAGAGGATTTTGATTCTCAATCAGGTTAGGGAACCACTGGGCTCTGCCCACTCTGGGTCACACACAGGTGACACCAACAGGCAAACGGTTCTTAAAGGAGCACTCAAGGATCACTGTCTACGACTGTTCTTTGAGTATACTTACTCCGGGTATGCATTTATTTTTTAATGTGGGGGCGCTCTGAGTCAACTAATTTTTGAATCTTTGAAAACCAGACGGAGAACAATGAACGTGAACTTACAGGGGGTAAACTGAACAGCATGCCATCTGTAGCAACATCAGCATATATTCCCCAGATGGCATCGGGCTGCCAAGACAACTCTCCAAGCCTGCACTCTCTGCTTTCGTAGAGCATGGGCCCTGGAGAGGTTCAATTATCTCCACATGTGTGCTCCTAGGGAGCCTGGCAAAAGAGAAAGGACTGGAATGCTCAATAGTAAAGTTCCCAGAGCTTTGAATAAAGGGAAGGGCAGGTGAATCAGAGCTCAGCTTGCATTCCTGTTATAGATCTGATTGCTAATAATTAGCCAATGATTCAGTTGTGATACTTACATTTTGACCTAATTGAAAAATAACTGGTGGACAGCATCCTTTTAGGGACACATATTGCATATGAATATCCACTCATTCATTTCTGGCAAATATTTGTCTGCCACGTGCAAAATACTGGAGAAGCCATATGGCTCCCACTGTCCAATTGCTTATAGAAAGGAAGGTGTGACATCAGAGAGGAGATACTAATTGAAGACTTTGAGGGACATATCGTTCAGGGAAAATAAGGATGCTTTTAGGGACGAGATGAATTTGAGAAGAGCTTTGAGAAACAGGTTGGATTTATAGGAGTGTAGCTTAATGGCAGGGCTTCCCAGGTGGCTGGGTAAAGAATCCGCCTGACAATTCAGGAGATGCAGGTTTGATTCTTGGGTCAGGACAACCCCTTGGAGAAGGAAATGGCAACCCACTCCAGTATTCTTGCCTGGAGAATCCCATGGACAGAGGAGCCTGGTGGGCTACAGTTCATGAGTTTGCAAAGAGTTGGACACGCCTTAGTGACTGAGTGTACACACACACACACAGCTTAATGGCAATGGGGAGGAGAAATGGCAATACGAATAAAGCACAGGGGTAGGTGGCTAGACAGCAGGTTTGAGGAGCAGTGCAGTGACTTGTTTTTATTTTAACCAAGAGATTGGAGAGTTCTAATGTTAATAAGATGAAAGGTGGGCCAAAGGATGGGAAGCCTAGAAGTGGATTGGCCCGTAGGAGGCATGGGTGTCCCATTGCCCAATGCCAGTGCTTATGAAAGACATGACCAACTGATCCTGAGCATCTTTTCCATTAACTCTGGAGACAGCTTTAGAGTTTTTTCCACACTGTGCTCTACTTGTGTGTGCACGCTAAGTCGCTTCAGTCATGTCTGACTCTTTGTGACACTATGGGCTGTAGCCTGCCTGGCTCCTCTGTCCATGGGATTCTCCAGGCAAGAACACTGGAGTGGGTTGCCATGCCCTCCTCCAGGGGATCTTCCCAACACAGGGATTGAACCTGTGTATTTTATGTCTCCTGCATTAGGAGGCAGGTTCTTTACGACTGGTGCCACCTGGGAAGCCCTATTCAGTCAACTCCAATCAACTGCAGTCGGCTCATGAAGGAAAATTCATTCCATGCCCCTCTTTGTCTTTTTGAAGGTCAAGGAATTCTCATTTTATTCTGGAGAAACTGGCTGGGGGGGAACAACCTTTCCTCCCCTTCTCTCCCTGCTCCCCCAATTGAAGGGGTGATGTAATCAAACACAGTGTTTTGAATGACTAATCTGATGACAGAGTCTGGAAAAGGGGGATGAGGGCAAGGAGCAGCTGAGGCTGGGAGGCCCATCAGGAGGTTGTTGCAACAGATGAGTAAGGAGCGACCATCATGATTAGAGAAGCGGCAGTGACGAGGGAGCAGAAGCAGGAGAACAGCACTGGCATAGCTGGGAAGCTCACTGGATACTGGGGGCCGGGAGGGGAGAGACTGGAGGACTGCAATTTACAGTTCAGAGTACAACAGTCAACTTTGCCAACAAAGGTCGTCTAGTCTAAACTATGTTTTTTCCAGTAGTCATGTATGGATGAGAGAGTTGGACTATAAAGAAAGCTGAGCGCTGAAGAATTGATGCTTTTGAACTGTGGTTTTGGAGAAGACTCTTGAGAGTCCCTTAGACAGCAAGGAGATCAAACCAGTCCATCCTAAAGGAAATCAGTCCTGAGTATTCAATTGGAAGGACTGATGCTGAAGCTGAAACTCCAATCCTTTGGCCACCTGATTCAAAGAACTGACTCACTGGAAAAGACCCTGATGCTGGGAAAGATTGAAGGCAGGAGAAGGGGATGACAGAGGATAAAATGGTTGGATGGCATCACTGACTCAATGGACATGAGTCTGAGCAAACTCTGGGAGTTGGTAATGGACAGGGAAGCCTGACATGCTGCAGTCCATGGGGTCACAAAGAGTCGGATACGATTGAGTGACTGAACTGAACTGTAAAACAGCAATAAGGTATGAAGAAGGGGTCTCAGAAAGGGCAGCAGGCTTCAGAAGTGTAGATGGTGAATTTTGTTCTACATTATTGAGTTTGAGAAGCTGGCAACACTTCAGGATGTTTGGAGGCATGGAACCAAGGTCGGGGAAAAAGAGGAGCTAAAATGTGCATTTGGCATCCTGGGTCTGCAGGTGATGGTTGCAGATACAGGAGTTGATGAGATCATCAGGGGAATGGATGGAGAGGAAACAGAAGGAGGAGGGGAGCCAAGAGGAGAAGGCAAAAGACAATTGCAGCCTGTGTGTTGAAGCTATTACAGAACAAGCTGTACTTGTATTTATTCTCCTGAGTCTAATGGTTTCCAGCCTATTCGACAAGATCCACTTTCATGTACTAAAACCCCTTGGTAAACACAGCCTCCCCACAACATCCCTAATCAGTCAGATTCAAGAAAAGACCTAAACACCAAACACAAGTTGATAGATGTCAATGGCTGGTCCCTGTGGACGCAGGATTTTGTTGCTATGCAGACACCGGGCATGGAAACGTACATGGAGAGGGGCTAAGGAAACCCCTCCTGTATACAGGAACCCAGTGCTTTTCGCCTTAAAATGCTACCTAACAGGTCCTTCATTCTGGATGAAGAGCAGAAAGGGTGTCCCAGGGCCAGCCGAGCCCCGCTTCAAGGTCACAGCCTCTGTTTGGGCGGGAAAGTGGTTGGCTGCTGCTCCTTGCCAGATGGCAGGTGGCTCTGAGCGACCACAGGAGAGGGTGTAGGACAAAACTCTGGCACAAGAGGGCTTGCTGACCCCTCACTGGAGTATCCTCTTTGGCTTGAGGACTGAAATGGGGGCACCAACCCTAAAACCTTAGGGGTCCCCAAACTTCACTTGTACAATGCCACGTGTGTTCAGGCACCCCCCTTAGCTCCCACGCTGTATTTAACCAGTTGAAGAGCCTCACTGGATCCCAAATCAGGCTGCTGAAGCAGGCAAACATTATGCAGAAGTATATGCTGGGGGGAGGACCCTTTAATAAATGAGATTACTCCATAGGCATGCATAGACATGGGTAAACTTATATCGACTTCTGGAATTTTCTTTAGAGCTCATTTTCCTGGCCACTTCTGTTGGACCCCTCACCATCCAGACCCCTCTAGTCCTCCGACCTGTGAGGAGACTTCCCAGTGGGAGATCTCATCTCTCTGGTTCCTGCAGCAACTACAGCTCTCTGCTCACTGCCAGCCCTCCCCCAACTCACTGTCACCCCTTCCCTCTCCTCCTCGTTCTCTTCTTCACAGGCTCTGTGTTAACCTTCTTCATGTTCCTCATCTTCTTGGCTGTCTCTCCCTCCTGCTGGGTGGGACTTCTGCCCTGTCTGGATTGTCTGTGGGGTGGCCACAATGGAGTGGCCTTTGTTTGATGGGAGTCCTCTGTTTTCTTGGCAGGTGACATTCCTGCCCTTCTATGGAGGGTCACAGCTGTTTCCTTGCCAGAGAGGTGTTTACCACACTTATTTTGGCTGATAAAAGCTTTGCCTTTGTCTTTGAGTCAGTCAAGAGCTTTGCCCTTGTCTTGAGAGGCAACATAGTCACTTCACCCTGATATCCACCTAAAAAGTTAACAATGTCAATCATTTTTGTGACAATAGTCAGAACTTACACAGACTGTGCTTACTGTGTGCTTGGCACTGTTCTGAGATCTTCACATGGAGAACTCACTTAATCCTTAAAATAACCCTATAACATTGAGGTAGCCAATATAACTATCCCCATTTCACAGATGGGAAAAACTGAGGCTCAGAGAGGCTAAATCACATGCTCAAGGTCCTTATGAAGTCTGAAACATGGTAAGCTCTATAATAAGCACTAGTTGTTTATTTCTGTTTTTAATTCACATCTGCCTCTGACTGTTGTGACCTGGGAAATGTACCTTGTTTTTGTAAAGTCTCAGTTTCCTCATCTGTAAAATACAAATCATCTGAAATCTCCCTTCCAATTATAACCTTCATGCTCTTTGTTCATCTCATCCCTGCTTTCCTGTAGAATATAGAACGGGCTTCCCTGGTAGCTAAGATGGCAAAGAATTTGTCTGTAATTCAGAAGACCCCAGTTGGTTTCCTGGGTTGGGATGATCCGCTGGAAAGGGAATGGCAACTCACTCCAGGATTCTTGCCTAGAGAATTCCATGTACTGACCATTCAGTTGAAAAGAGATGGAAACGACTGAATGAGTAACACTTTCTTTGGAATGAGTTCTTTTTTCCCAGGAAGTCTATCTCTCTAGCTTTTCCTGGATTTTACAAAGAAATAATTGTTTGACTGCTCTGGGAGTTTCAAGAAAACAACTTAAAATAATGCCCAGGGGGGATTTTGTCATCTCTCGTTTCTCTCAGAAGTCACAGCCACCTCAGCTGTCTCTAAGAGCTTTCATTAAGCTGGCTTTGTGATACTAAATCAATGTTTTCCAACCTGAATTCCCTCTGGGAGCAGTGAGGGAAGAATCGTGAGAGGCTGGAATAGTCCTCAATCACACTTCTCCTCTGGTTAGTTCTTGTTTCCCCACTGAATTAAGCAGACCTTGCTGCACCACCTTGAGTTTGGCCAGAACAGAGGTTAGAATCAAGGGCTCCCCCTTGGCCATCAAAAGGCTTCCTTTCTTTGGGAGAATCACAGAGAAAGAGGTGCACTGGTTTTGCTTCTCGATCTGTTGCCATTTATAGGCAATTGAAGTTCTGAGCTCTCAGTGCCTCAGAGAGATAGGTAAGCCCACTGGCTAGTGAAGTGGGCTGAAGACCATGGTGCAGGCAGAGTGCCCTCTGATCCCATCTGGTAAAGTCTAGTCAAACAGCACCACAGGATTCTGGAGTCTCTGGCCAAGGTGCTGAAGGACAGATTGTTAAGAGGGGAAAACTGTCTTTGAATTGTGCAAAGCACAGGGCAGTGCCCTTGCCAAAGCAACACGGTGGGAGCATGCTGGGTATTAATAGCAACAGCTAACATTTATGGAACACTTGCAGTGTGCCAGCTGCTGTGCTAAGCACCATTTAATCCTCACGATGACCCTCTGAAGAAGATCTTATTATCACTGCCAACACTTTGACGAGGACAAAGACACTAAGAGAGGCTGAACTCCTTGCCCCAGTTACACAGCAGAGCTAGGTTCTGATGCCAAAGCTTGCATCCTTATCCTCTGCTCTACACTGTCTTCCTCCGGAGCCGTTGGTGCTAAGGACCCCGCAGTGCAGATAAGGGGATCCAAGAGCAGCAGCTGAGAGGCTGCTTTGGGCCCAACATCGGGCTGGGTTTGTATCTTTCAAGACCCATTCTGGGTTTTGGCACTGTGATTTCAGAAGGTCTGTTATCATTTATTTAGAGGGGGTGGGGTTGGGCCTGGGGCAAAGAATTCCTACTGATCTCAAAGAAGAATCAGGACACTGGAATCCAGATGTTTGTATCCAAGGTGACCCACACCTGCCAGTTCAGTTCAGTTCAGTTCAGTCGCTCAGTCGTGTCTAACTCTTTGTGACCCCATGGACTGGAGCACGCCAGACTTCCCTGTCCATCACCAACTCCCAAAGCTTGCCCAAGCTCATGTCCATCGAGTTGGTGATGCCATCCAACCATCTCATCCTCTGTCATCTCCTTCTCCTTCTGCCTTCAATCTTTCCCAGCATCAGGGTCTTTTCCAGTGAGTCAGTTCTTTGCATCAGGTGGCCAAAGTATTGGAGCTTCAGCTTCAGCATCAGTCCATTCAATGAATATTCAGGACTGATTTCCTTTAGGATTGACCGGTTGGATCTCCTTGCAGTCCAAGGGACTCCCAAGAGTCTTCTCCAACACCACAGTTCAGAAGCATCAATTCTTCTGTGCTCAACTTTATTTATAGTTCAACACTCACATCCATACATGTGACTAGACAGACCTTTGTCAGCAAAGGTCCCACACCCACCATTTTTATGGTAATCCCTCTGAGGAGGCGGTCTGCTCAGGAGACCACACAGCAGATCTGAACACTGCTCAGGAGACATTTCCAACAGTGAGCAGCTCTTCTCTTTTCGAGGGATACTCCTGCCTGGTGTATTGGTTCTGGTCTTTGGAAGTCAGAGTGCCTTCATTCTTGATCTTTACTGGTGATGGTTCAATACATTCTAACTTCATGTATTTTCCAGTATTTCTCCTTAGGCCCTCCCCACAACTTCCATTATCACAACATTGCTTTAAAGAAATCATGGCAACATTTCTGAGGTTTAGATATATTTTATACCATGATATTAAAATTTCTGCCTTCCAAAGAATTGGAAGGAGAAAAGCATTAGGAGGCAGGAAGCTGGAAGCCAGGCTCAGGGCAGGTCAGCCCACTGAATAAGAGGACTAGAGATGGTCCAACCCATGCAGTGAATGAAGCTCAGCATATACTCCTGCCTGGACTGGGATGGAGACACAATTAATACCCCTGGCTGGAGAGTCTTGGAGAAAGGGGGGCGGGGCTCAGGATAATGATGACCAGGAGGGGAGATAAAACAGTTCCCTACAGGGGTGCACTTTCTGGGCCATTTTAAGTGACGCGCTTCCTGCAACTGAGGGGTCACCCCTGAGAAGCCCTCAGAAGAAACTTCGCTGATTGACGGCAGCCACTGTCCAGACTTTGAGGTATGCAGGAAACAAGAACAGGAGCTGAGATAGACATGGTTGATGCGGACTTCTCTGTGGGTCACCTTCATGTCACTTCTAAGCATTCTGCCTTAAGGGAGTCCAGGCAATGTTTTTCAACTCTCCTATTGTTGATAAATAAATTACCTTCTGGGAAAGTGATTGCTGACCTAGAGATCTGGACTTCCAGGTTTCATTAGAGATATTTGAACTATTATCAATATTTCATAAAGTTTTTAGGAAGTTGTACGTTTACACAGATAATAATGCTTGTGCTAACAAAAATGTTCAGTTCCTTTGCCTTTGGGCTTGTTGTTCAGTCACTCAGTCATGTCCAACTCTTTATGACCCCATGGACTGCAGCACTCTTGGCTTCCCTGTCCATCACCATCTCCTGGAGCTTGCTCAAACTCATGTCCATTGAGTCAGTGATGCCATCCAACCATCTTGTCCTTCATTGTCCCCTTCGCCTCCTAGCCTTTCGGCTAGAATTATATTATTATCTTGGTGTGGCAACACTGGTTATCCTCATGCTAATAGGAAAAGTTGATTGGCAGATATCTATATTATGAATGAATAATGAGCAGGGAAAACAATTATACCTACTTATTTGTCATTTACACCCTGTCCTGTTACACAAAAGATTGGAGGTGGCTGAATTACTGTTTGATTTTTTAAATTATAAAATATCTTTCATAACATTGAGTCTGCATAGGAAAAAC
Organism: Budorcas taxicolor; assembly: GCF_023091745.1. NCBI lineage: Eukaryota > Metazoa > Chordata > Mammalia > Artiodactyla > Bovidae > Budorcas > Budorcas taxicolor. The sequence continues at coordinate 76,117,767 of NC_068919.1, forward strand.
CTAATGAAAGTCATGTGAGGGAATGAAGGATTGGAGGGTTCTCTCTTGGCCTTATCTCTTATCTCAAAGTTAGGTGGCAGTGGAGGGTCAATAGAGGACACCTTGATGCCCCTTAGTAAGGAGATCAGCTTCACAGATACCCTTCTACTTGGGATGCAGACAACTTTTTTCTACTTTCTGATAATGTCATCTGTATGCTTTTGTTCACCTGGGTTCTTGAACTGTCCAGTTGTTCAAATTCTCAAGGACTGACTTAACTCCCAACCTCTTTCTAAAACTATATCTTGTAGACCAGAATCATCATTTGCTTCTCTTAACGACAAAGGTCCTTTCTTCTTCACCCCGTTTAGCAGGTAATTAGGCATTGCCTTAGTGTCTTTGCTATATGCTTCCCTATTATACATCTCTCCTGGGGCCTCTGGTAGGCTCCTCTCAAATCTTTAGTAGCAAAAGATGTAATACAGTGCCACCAGGACTTTATCATTCTGTGTGTGTGTGTGTGTGTGTGTGTGTGTGTGTGTGTGCGCGCGCGCGCGTGCACGCGCATGCGCTTAGCCACTCAGTTGTGCCCAACTCTTTGTGATGCCGTGGACTGTAGCCCACCAGGCTCCTCTGTCTGTGGGATTGCCATTTCCTGTTCCAGGGGATCTTCCTGATGCAGGGATTGAAGCCGAGTCTTCTGCATCTCCTGCACTGGCAGGCAGATTCTTTACCACTAGAGCCACCTTATTATTCTACAACTTTTAGCATTTCTAAATGCCTTAGCCGTCATCACCACACACGATCCTCATCACATCAGTCAGGTGAGGTAAGTGGGAAGATGTTAACACTCTAGTTCTACAGACAAAGAAACAGAGGCTCAGGGAGTTAAGGTGACCCAGAGTCACCCCATGGACGAGTGGAGGATCTGGAACACGAGCCACTGATGTCTGATTTTCACTCCACTGTACCATATGCCTTCTTTCTAGATATTCAATTTCAAGTGCAGTGGCTTTAAAATTACATCACCTTCCTGGGCAGTATTGCAGTAAGTATTTCTCAGAGGATCTGAGCGAGTTCCTAGAATCCCTGTTGAGTGGATATGGGGCTAACCCTGGTAACAGTAAAGGCTGTGCTATAGGCTTCTTTGCTTAGCTGGTTTCTTTATTCTTCCATCTGATACTGGACAAGTCAAGCAGTAGGAAAGCCCTGTGATGCAACAAATCTGTTCTGCCAAGAAGATTGAAAAAATAATAACCACTTGGGTAAATGAAGCTACCCAATAAACAAGGAGAATCAAAGATTCGCAGATAGAAGCAGACCCCTTTTGTCTCACGCATCCCAGCTGCTTTTCCTAGCTTGTTGGTTTCTGTGTCCTTTGTTTTCTAGTCTTTTCATTACCCCACTGCTCACTTCAGATTCTATGTCTGGGTTCATTAAAGAGGGTCACTTCACCCCCAAAGCCTCACTTCCCCTCTCAGTTGGGACACAGCGCTGACCTGGAAGGAGGGAATTGGCATGGGTCCTCTGAAGCCTGCAAATACAAGTTCTGCCAAGCCCAGATCAGAAGCCCACCTCGCCAGCCAGCAGAAGGATTTGAGCTGTTCCTGTGGTCTGGCTGCCGAGTCTTGGTCCCAGGCCCGTGACAAACGGCAGTCTCCTGGGAGGCTGAGGAAGGGGTTGCTTCACTGCGAGGCAGCCAAATGGAGAGATGGTGGGACGCGTCTGCTTCGAAATGCCTTCTAACGGCAAATAACATTTGCTCAATTATGCCTGCAAATATCACCATGGCATTTGCTAAGTTAAACACATGCTCTTGCTTGCTTGACCTTCACCTTATTCCAGACCCAAGATGATTCTGGGTTTGGGAGCTCCACACTGAGGAGGGACTCTCCTCTCAGCTCTGACCTCTGAGGGTGAGATGCTTCCTTCTTGACCTGGGAGAACACATCTCTTAACACATACAGAATCCAAAAATTAAACTAATTCTGATCTGGTGGTCCGTGACATGGAGGCAATGATAGTGAGTCCTTACACTTTCTATTTTTTGCCTCTCATTAGCCTACAACACATAAGATGATAGACCTTGTCCATCTAATTTCCATTGTACTGTACAACCCTTTTGTCTTGATGTTTTTATATAAGTGTATTGCCTTTCCCAAAGGTGATAAGCTGCTGGTGGAGGGAGACTGTATCTTTTATTGCAGAGTTATCCACGCATGTTGATGGGCTACGTTTAGACATAAGTGCAGATACATCTGTATAAGATCATATAGGCATAGGGAGTTCCCTGGTGGTCCAGTGGCTAAGACTCCATGCTTCTAATGCAGGGGGCCCAGGTTTGATCCCTGCTCAGGGAACTAGATCCCACAGGCAGCAACGAAGAGTTTGCATGCCACTACTAAAGATCCTGGATGCTGCAACAGAGCTGGAAGAACCCGTGTGCCACACCTAAGATGAGGAGCAGCCAAATAAATAAATTTTGGAAAAAATCCTATGGGTGTAAAGAAGCATATGGATGGGTACATATTAGGTTATTAACACAGGTTATGTGAGTGAGACATAGGTATATGGATGGAAAAAAGAATAGGAGCATGGTTAACAAAGAAAAAGGACAAAAAAGACTACACTTTAAGAAAGAAGACATTCCTAGTATATCAGTTCAACTTTGCGTGCAAAAGAAAGCAAAGAGGATGAACTAGCCAACCACATTTATGCATTTATGTAAAAATTTACATATATATGTCAAGAAATTAACAGACAGAAGAGGTAAGGTAGATAAAAATAATACTGTGCCCATACAGACATTCAACAATGCCTGTATGGGTGAATACATTCACAAAAAATATCTGGTGAATGAATGAACACTGGATAGTCTGTTGGATGTGATAATTTTGTAGACTGGGAATTTCAAGGACCGATTTATTGACTAATGTTACCATGACCCAGCAGTGCTTGCAGGGTGTTGTCATAATCAGAACTACTTAGGTTCTCTGGTTCGAGGGTGAAATGATCTGCCTGGGAGAGTCCCAGTTTACTCTGTGGTCACCCTGTTCACTGACCGTCTGGAGTGATTGATATAAGTGGAAATGACAGGCTCCAGCCTGGGATTCGAAACTAGCTTTGGTGGGGGGAAGGGTAGGACTTTGGAATCTGCATTGTTATGCTCATTACAGCTCCAGAACTGTTGCTCTAGGCATTGTTAGCTGCCAAAGTGATGTACTGCTTTTATAATTAACTATTCTTCAAACAAAACAAAACAAAGAGAGATTTATTATTTGCTACATATAAAAAAAAATCATGCCTCGGTGTCTGACCTTCCTTGGTTGCCATTTCCTTCCCCAATGCATGAAAGTGAAAAGTGAAAGTGAAGTTGCTCAGTCGTGTCCGACTCTTCGCGACCCCATGGACTGCAGCCTACCAGGCTCTTCCATCCATGGGATTTTCCAGGCAAGAGTACTGGAGTGGGGTGCCATTGCCTTCTCCATAAGACCGAATTCATGTGAACTTTGTAATGTGTCCACAGAACTTGCAATGAAGCTGTCATTTCTTGAACTGAAAACACATTAGTGCCTTTTCTTGTCCCAGCTTTGTGCAGGTGCTGACCTGTCTTGGCAAAAGAATCTTCGGTCTTTTGTCATCCCAAAGCAAGTTTCTGAGAACAAAATGCAATATATCAAATATTAAAAATAGATTGGAGGCTAGCCCTCCATGCTCTTACCTCTCAGCTTCACCCAGTTGTAACATTTTGTTATACTTTCTTCGAATATACATTTTCATAAATAAAACATTCTAGAAAACAATTGTGTAGCCTTCTGTGACCCATCCTTCCTTCCCCCTTCCCAAAGGTAACCGTGGAACTGAATTTAGTGATTTTATTCCCATAAATATTTGTGTGTGACTGTATAATGTATTCATACACAATTTGGTTTGACATTTTAAACTTTATGTAAATGGCATCATAGGGTGTGCATTTCTTTGCTAATAAATATGTTTTGCTCAATGATTTACCATTTTGGCATATGCAGCTCCAGCTCATTCAACTGCCATATAGTATTGCCTGGTGTGGTATAGCACTGTATCATGCAGAATGGTAATACATAATAGTATTTCTAGTACAGTATTAATAGGTTGCTGTTGTATGAATGTAGTCCCACTTTTACCTTTTCTTCCCCACTGAAAGGACATTTACGCTGCTTTCCTTTTTTTTTTTTTTTTAACAATTACAGACAACGTTGAAGTGAACTTTCTTGGTGAATTTCTCCTGCTGTGTGGTTTTTCTGCATCTACGACTGGACCTCTGTGTTGCCATGTGTATACATCTGCAGCTTTGTTAGATCTTGCCAAATTATTCTGCAAAGAGATTGCACCAATTCCCATAACCACTTCTTGAATATTCCAGCAAGTTTTCCTTTCTGAGGACTCAAATTGAAGAACAGAAAAGAGAAATACAAGCCAAAGTAAGAAAACAGCTTTGAGAATGCATTTAATGATCAGTGGAACTTACCTCAGGCGTATTTTTCCATCCAGGGGCATTTCTCCCATGGACCACCTCCCTTTAAATATAATCAGTGCATATTGGCTAAGCTCTGGTGACCAGGCATTTGGGATTCAAAGCTATACATGCAAGAAGACTTATTTTCTGAGAGTCTAAAGATTAACTGAGGAGCTAAGACAAACTATAGGCTAAAGTTAATTATTTAAATAACAATTTAACAGTAAGAAAGAAAAGATCTCACTGGATAATGCTGATTCATCATTGAATCAATTGTGTCTGCATTAATTCTCCAGGAGTTCCCCAGACAGGGAAGTCAGAGTTTAGGCGATTCTAATTTGGTTTCCTAGCAACCACCACTAGATGAGAATCAGCTAACTCTGCTTTTTTGTAGCAGACTTTATTTCTTTAGAAAAAATGAGTTAAATAAATACCAGCTTAAGGTAAAATTTCACCACATAAAATTATATCTGAAACATGACTTCTGAACCAAGATCTGAAGTGGTTTCCTTTCCCAGAACCTAACAAAGGTGGATGTGTGGAAATGCAAGTAGCATCAGATTTTAGGGACTTGAGCATATGACTTTTCCTAGGAGTTGGAGTTGGACAGTGATGAGCGAAGAGACAAAAGACAGACTCAGGGGGAGAGAGTGCGGCAACAGAACCCTACACTTACAGTACAAAATTGAGCACTTTCCCAGCCACATCTGGCCCAGAAAGTTTTAGGGTTCTTAACTCAGAGGTGGGCAGATGAGTTATCTGAGCTCCAACCCTGCAGACTTGCTCTACTTCACCGAAGTCTGCTTTGTCTCTGGAGATTAGTTCCAGAGACAGAGATTAATTCTCTGGAGAATTGCATTCTGAATTTGCTGACATAGAAAAAAAAATTGATTGTTTCTATTTCTCTTACCACTTCTTTCCAGCTCACCAAGCAACGGTCTGATTGGAAGGGGTAAGACCTTGCAGAGTATTCCCAGGGAGAAGGCGCAAGGAGAGGGCTTGTTTATGTATCTTGACTTTACTAAGCACTTGTTGCCACAGCCCCACTGAACTTGACAGAGGAAACTCTGTCATCACTGAAGGACAGGTCTCCAAAGCAAATTCTGTCAGCCACGATCACATCAAAAGGACATTTCTTGGGCCTTTAAATAGAAATGGAGACTCACAGAATTCTAGAGCTGGAAGAGAATCTTCCAGATCAAAAATATGGAACAGTGTTAACCAAAATTTCAGAAATGAAGACCTGATTGAAATAAAAAGGTGTTTATTTGGGGTTTGTTAGGACTGTAGCCTTCAAGATACAGATTGAAAAGAAGCACCTGAATTGTGTTCTCAACTACAAAATGGGGGAGGCTTACAAAGATAAAAACTACAAGATTATGGTTAGTTACAGGAGATGTTTATCAAGAATTATAATTGAAGCTGGCAAGAAGTAAGGGCGCTTGTTAAGTCAGGAGTGGTTGGGGTCCAGAATGGTTGCATAGTTACAAGGGGACGCGTTGCGACCATAAGGCTGCGGCTGGCAGGTGGTGTTCTGCAGACTGCTGGTGTTGTCCTTGGGGCTGGCACAGTTCAAAGAAAGTTCAGGTTATTGATGGTGCAGCCACATGTCTGAGACCAGATCCTTAATGGCAGCCTGACTCCAATTTTGTGTATCTGAACTGTGATCACTCATTATAATTTCAATTTGTCATCAACGTAAAGGCATACCTTGTTCTGCCTTGTTGTTTAGAGTTTTACTTGTACCTGACTTTTGGAGAAGAAAATGTCTCTTTACCTTCCCCCTTTGTACAAAACAAATACCCTCAGGGGCTCTCAGAGACATTTATTTATAAGAAAAGGCATAATTTATTTTTAAACCTTAATAAAATTGAGAATAAAATATAAATGAAAAGATTCTGAAAAATTCTTATTATTCTTAAAATCTAAGGTTTTAAGATAAATTTAGAGTTAATAATGGATCATACTAGTGCAATTTTTCAGCACTTTAATTTCTTTTTTTTACATATATATATTCTTTTCATTTTCTTTTCCATTATGGTTTATCAAAGGATATTGGGTATAGTTCCCCATGCTATCTAGTAGGACCTTGTTGTTTATCCATCCTATATATACAAACTGGCATCTGTTACTCCCCAATTCCCAATCCATCCCTCCCCCATAACCCCTCCCCCTTGGCAGCCACAAGTCTGTTCTTTATGTCTGTGAGTCTTTGTTTTGTAGGTATGTTCATTTGTTGTATTTTAAATTCCACACATAAGTGACATCATATGGTGTTTGTCTATCTCTTTCAGACCTTGCTTAGTGTGATAATCTCTAGGTGCACCCCTGTTACTGCAAATTGCACTGGTCTTTTTGATGGCTAAGTAATATTCCATCGCACATGTATACACCACATCTTCTTTATCCATTCATCAATGATGAATGGAAACTTAGATTGTTTCTATTCTTGACTGTTGTAACCAATTCAGCGCTCTAATTTCTGTTACATATTAAATGTGATTATAAGCCTTTAGAAATCAATGCTATCCCAACTTGAGAACTTTAGTGACAAATACTTTTTCTAGACGGTGGACTAAATTATACACTTTAGGTATTCCTTGACATCATTTTTTTATATACCAATTTTTATTAAGAGTAATTAAGTTTTGAATGTAACCATGAGGCATGCCTGCTAAACTGCTTCAGTTGAATCTGACTCTATGACCCTATGGACTGTAGCCGTCCAGGCTCCTTTTTCCATACGATTCTGTAGGCAAGAATACTGGAGTGGGTTGCCATGCCCTCCTCCAGTTGATCTTCCCAACCCAGGAATAGAACCTGCATCTCTTCCATCTCCTGCCTTAGCAGGGAGGTTCTTTACTATTAGTGCCGCCTGGGAAGCCATGGTATATCAAGGAATCGTGATACTAGATACAAAAAATGTAAGATTCCAGCCCTACCAACTCTGGTGGGCTTTCTGGTTTCTGTCCCCTGAATCTAGCCTGTACTGGAAGATACAGTGGTATGTTGGGGTTGGCTCTCTTCCCAACTTCATGTTCAGTGATGATGCTAGTACTTTGGAACAAGCTGTGGTAGGAGTATTCACGTCACTAAACGTGGCAAGCACTGTAAATCAGGGCTTTTATTGTAGAGCCAGTTGTTAGAAATTTACCAGCACATCCCTGGGCAGATGTCATCACTGTTATCACTGGGAACCATGAATCCTAAGCCAACTTTCCTTCCACTGTTACTTACCACCTAGCTTATGTTTGCCCAGGGCATAAACTTAATTCTCCAGTTTATCCAAGCAAAACAGAAACAGAAAGGTAGTTTAGAATCACTTAAAAAAAATTAAAACCCAACCCCCTCCACGCCCCCCCCACCGCCAAATCCTCATAGAAACCATTCCACAACTGTTAATTATAATCTTGAATATTTTGGTTTGAGGGATTATCCATATCTTAGAAACCCCCATTCTCATATATAATGGAGACATCTCTTGAAAGCCAAGTCAATCTTCTCAAATATTTCTTGTTTATCTTTTCCAATGGGCTTTCCAGGTGGCTCAGTGGTAAAGAATCTGCCTGCCAATGCAGAAGACACAGCTTTGATCCCTGGGTCTGGAAGATCCCCTGGAGCAGGAAATGGCAACCCTCTCCAGCATTCTAGCCTGAGAAATCCCATGGATAGAGGAGCCTGGAAGGCTATGGTTCATAGGGTTGCAAAGAGTTGGACACGACTGAGTGACTAACACTCACTACTTCACACTTTTAGCTTAGCTTTAGTGCTGAGTGTTCTTCCCCTTGCTGGTTAAATCCCTTGTTTTATCCTATTGGTTGCACTAAGATTATCACTAAATATTCATCACGTGTGGGCAGTGTGCTAGGTACTGGTCTGCTGGGAAGATAGAAAGTGTTTTGTTGCTGTTGTTTCTCAGTAAAGCTCAGAGCCAATCCAGTATGACAGCGATTGAATGAGAGGTTAGAAGGAGCCCAGGAGACAGGATCCTTGGTTCCTTTCCTGTCCCATTTCAAGGCCAGAATTAGCTGGTACCGAGACCTGTACAGTGCCCAGTACTCCTGGTACATTTTTGATGATGCTGATACAGTTTAAAAAAAAAACAGTGAAAAATATACTGTCACCTGGACTTTGAGAATAAGTCTTTTTAGGCAGAATAGATATCTATCTATCCATCCATCCCATGATGACATTGCAAAAACCTAGGATCTAGTCTGTGTAGCCTCTGTGAGAACAATTTGCCCATGAGTGGCAGTGGTTGGCGAATAGGAGTTGCAGAATAGGGTGCAGAATCTACTTATTATCAGCTTGCTCCCTTTTGGGTGCTGGTTGTTGTGGGTGATACCAAAGAACAAGAGGTCTTTCCCTGTGAGGAGTTTATTACAGCAGAGGAGCGCAGCATCTAAGCTGTTGGCCACCACGTCATCCGCAGTGAGAGGGGTGGAGACACAGATTTCACACCTCCTGCATAGTCTATTCCCTCGAGTCTCTAAACAAGGTGCTTTAAAAGATAAAATATTCAAAAGGTGTTGAAAGAACCACTGATAACAACCTATAAGCCCTTCTAGGGCAACCTCTGGAAGAGGCAATGGCACCCCACTCTAGTACTCTTGCCTGGAAAATCCCATGGACAGAGGATCCTGGTGGGCTGCAGTCTATGGGGTCGGAAAGAGTCGGACATGACTGAGTGACTTCACTTTCACTTTTCACTTTCATGCATTGGAGAAGGAAATGGCAACCCACTCCAGTGTTCTTGCCTGGAGAATCCCAGGGACAGAGGAGCCTGTTGGGCTGCCGTCTATGGGGTCGCACAGAGTCGGACACGACTGAAGCGACTTAGCAGCAGCAGCAGCAGCAGGGCAACCTCCTTTCCCAGTTTCATCCTGAGTCAGGCTTCCCTGTTTCTCAGAAGGCAAAACAGGCCATGGCTGAACCACAGCCTCCTGCGTGGCTCCAAGAATGTGCTTGCCCCTCATACCTGCTGACCTACTGCATCTTGAGGGCACAGGGCTGCCCCAACCTCTCCATCATTCTCCTGATGTGTCAGAAACTCTGTGCTATGCTTACCAACTCAGAGAAAAATCCAAGCAGGAAATAATAATTTGGTGGAAGATCACGTTTCAAAAGTTGAGTTTCGTCCTGTGTTGGTCCCATTGATGCAATTAGTTACCCAACAGCAGAAAGCTTGTTCTGATGTTGGCAGGTACCTTGGCACATTACCCGAGGAACAGGTGGCTACTGGTTCCATAAATTAGATTTTCAGATAATTGCATAATAGTCACCCAGCCACTCCTCCCTGGCCCTTCCTGCCTCTCTGGTGAATAGGAGTGGGTCTGTGTAAATGCACTGACTTCCTGCCAGTTAACCATTCTTCTGGGTGGGAATGCAGTTGAAGCAGAGTCTGAGGGAGGGCAAAGAAATTTGATCTTTCAGTTCAGTTCAGTTCAGTGGCTCAGTCATGTCCAACTCTTTTTGACCCCATGAATTGCAGCACGCCAGGCCTCCCTGTCCATCACCAACTCCCAGAGTTCACTCAAACTCATGTCCATCGAGTCGGTGATGCCATCCAGCCATCTCATCCTCTGTCGTCCCCTTCTCCTCCTGTCCCCAATCCCTCACAGCATCAGAGTCTTTTCCAATGAGTCAACTCTTCTCATGAGGTGGCCAAAGTACTGGAGTTTCAGCTTTAGCATCATTCCTTCCAAAGAACACCCAGGACCAATCTCCTTTAGAATGGACTGGTTGGATCTCCTTGCAGTCCAAGGGACTTTCAAGAGTCTTCTCTAACACCACAGTTCAAAAGCATCAATTCTTCGGCGCTCAGCTTTCTTCACTATTTAAATAATCTGCAATGTGATCAAACCAGTCAATTCTAAAGGAAATCAACCCTGAATATTCATTGGAAGGACTGATGCTGAATCTAAAGCCCCAATACTCTGGCCACCTGATGTGAAGAGCTGACTCATTGGAAAAGCCCCTGATGCTGGGAAAGATTGAAGGCAAAAGGAGAAGTGGGTGACAGAGGATGAGAAGGTTGGATTTAGGCATAGATTTGGGCAGAATAGATATCTATCCACCCATCCATCCCATGACAATTAAACACAGCAAAAACCTAGGATCTAGTCTGTGTAGGCTCTGCAGGAATAATTTGCCTGTGAGTGGACCAGGAATTGGGGGATAGGAGCTGCACAAGAGGGTGCAGAATCTAACTCAATGGACAGGCATTTGAGCAAACTCCAGAAGACAGTGAAAGACAGGAAAGCCTGGTGTGCTGCAGTCCATGAGGGTCACAGGGAGTCAGACATGACTCAGCGACTGAACAACAATCTGCAATGTGTACATCTTCTAGCCCTTTCCCTCTATCCTTATTCCACCTCTCCCAGATGTCCTATGTATTTACTAACCTGAAGATACCAGATCTTGCTTCAGACTGCTTTATCAGCAGGTTGGGAAGGAGTCCCCTGCTCCAGGTCTATCCTTCTGATTCACGTTGATGTGTTGCAACTAAGGATCTTTCCCTATCACTAATGAGGTAAATAGGAAGGGATCTTCCTTAGAAGAATTGTTCATCAGTCCCTTCCTGCCTCCACGATCTCTCCTTAAAGGAATTACATAACCCTCCTACCCTCCAGACAAGTCCTTCTACTGTGTATCTTCCCTTCTACCTTGATGGCAGTTGACTAGGAAGGTTGGTCAACCCAATGTTCATAGCCACACTATTCACAATAGCCAAAGACAGGGAAGCAACCTAAATGTCCATCGATAGATAAATGGATAAAGAAGGTGTGGTACAAATATACAATGGACAACTACCCAGCCGTAAAAAAGAGTGAGATAGCAGCATTTGCAGCAACATGGATGGACCTAGATATTTTCATACTAAGAAGAGTGAGTCAGAGAGAGAGAAGCATCATATAGTATCACTTACATGTGGGCTCTTAAGGGAGACGCAAAAGAACTTATTTACAAAACATAAATAGACTCAGCATAGAAAGAAAATTTTAGTTACCAAAGGGGAAGGCAGAGGGAGGGATAAATTAGAAATTTGGGATTAACAGATATACACTGCTGCTAAGTCGCTTCAGTTGTGTCTGACTGTGCGACCCCATAGACGGCAGCCCAACAGGCTCCCCTGTCCCCGGGATTCTCCAGGCAAGAACACTGGAGTGGGTTGCCATTTCCTTCTCCAATGCATGAAAGTGAAAAGTGAAAGTGAAGTCGCTCAGTCGTGTCCGACTCTTCGAGACCCCATGGACTGCAGCCTACCAGGCTCCTCTGTCCATGGGATTTTCCAGGCAAGAGTACTGGAGTGGGGTGCCATTGCCTTCTATAAAACAGATAAATGACAAGGACCTACTATATAGCACAGGGAACTATACTCAATATCTTGTAATAACCTATAATGGAAAATAATCTGAAATTATTATTAGATATATATATCTAACTGAATCACTTTGCTGTACACCTGAAACATAGTAAATCAACTATATTTCAATAAAAAATGAAGGTTGGTCAGAAGACATCAGATTCCCTCTCAGAAATGAAGAGGGAGGGCTCAGTGAGCAGAATGATGTCAATAAACAGGCAGTGGGGTAAAGGTCTAGGTGCTCCTCAGATGCCCTCAGCATGGTCCTGGCTCCAGGATCTAGTTGGTCACCTTCTCATTGGATCCCACTTAATCTGAATCTTTTGAATAAAAGCCCCTTTGTTTAAATTTGCATGAATGCTTTCTATGCAGCTAAATGATTTATCTCTGGTCCATTCTCTTACGTCATTTCCTTCCCCAAAGGAAAATCACAGAAACCATATCACTGCCTTGACTATGACTATCCCCCAAATCCTGAAAGTTCAGATGTCTATCCATCTACTAGGCAAAACCTTTTTGAGCCAGAACTATAGTCAAGTTCCACAGGGATGAAGTGGGAATTTATCTGAAGGCCTTTCACCTGCGCTCTACCCACTAGGGCAGCTCACATTGTCAGTGCCTTGAAATCTTGAAGCTGAAGTTTTTTTCAGTATCTGGGTTTACCCACTCTGTGGTGTTTGGATCGTTATACTAAATGGATTGAATACTAATTGTACCCCTTGTTTTTCCTGCTTTTACAGGAAGGTGGTTTAAAGAGCAGTGATGCTGTTCATGGCAGCGGTGGGTTGGGACCTGCACAGTCCTCCATCAAGGATGCAGCTGGGCTCAGACTTGGAGCCCTGGAACCAGGCTTTGGTGGAGGAGAGCATCCCGGAGGTAGGCCTAGGGAATGCCCAGCCAGCTGGAGAAGAGGTATGTCCTTTTGGTTTTATTTGGTTTGATTTTCTCACATTTTTAACATTTCTGACATTTTTTAACCCTGTCTACCAGGGTATGTGCCAGGAGCCCACTGGACTCAGTCTTTGTAAAGGGGATGATTGGCACTGTGGGTCCAATGAAAGGGATCTTCCAAATTTCCTGCATAAATGACAGGGGAAGGAAAAGCAGAAGCATCACCCACATCCTTACTCCAGGCTCTAGACTTGGGATCTTTGAGGCCAAGCCCTGGTCAAATCAACCAGTGGCAACTGTCTGTTTAGTGTGTAGAGAGTCCTGATCTAGACTACTGGGGAGCTGCCAGCCAGCCTGATGAGGGACTCGGGGTAAAGCAATGTCTCTGTTGTCATACTGCATTTGGCTGAAGGCACACAAAGTATAGCGACCATGGGTGATGACCCTGTCTCCCTCTTTAGCATGTTCCTTCTGTGTCTGAGGTCTTGTTTATATGTTTGGTGACCAGCTAACTCCAAATTGATGTCATCATCAGGGACATGCTGGGCCAAGTAAATTGTCCCCTTTGGCCAGGAATGTCTGAGTTTGTGGTTTGCATAAGGCAAGACAGTGAGGTCTCGCCATCAGGAAAAGGCCAAGCAAACTGCAAAACGATCATTTCCAGATGTGTCCAAGTTTGGTATAGAGCCAGCTACCTCATGCAATCAGGCTGGTGCCCTGTGACATAAGGCTAGCTGAGTCTTCAGTGGGAATTGGCTCTTGTTCCCCTGGCCTACATTCATTTATCTTCTTTAACTTCTTTAAGCTGACCTGCTGTTTCCTTCCTTGAAATCCCTGGGAGTTTATAACCAGATGATTAGGAAATTTAAATAAGCAGACACTCAGAAAGTGAGGGGAAAATATTAATATCAAGCTTCAGACCTCGGGCAATGACCAGGTTGCAGAAAAGCAGCCTTCCCTGTGCTTCATGGGACCATCTCTGATTGGGGGCAAGTGGCTTACCCTGTTCTGTTTCCCGGGTGAGCAACTGCACTTGACCTTTTCTTGCATAGGAGAAACTTTTGGCCTCAAACCCATGACTGGAATGCTAGCAATTTAGAAAGGGTTTTTTCTTCAATTTACTACCTGAATGAGTAACAAAACCCAAATGGCATGGTTTAAAAAAAAAACAAACAAAAAACAGCCAAGGCGCAAATACATCAAAGGATGAATAAACCACAAGGACTGCAATAAGTGCAGGGAGAGATGGTTTTACAGGAAAGGGTCCAAACCTCAGCCCCTCTTAACAGCTCTTTTCATGCAGTGCCATGCAATTCGGGACTGACTCCATGTCAATCTTCCAAGGCTACATTAGGCCATTTGGTCAGGCAATGTCTATTGGATGTTTGCTTTATGAAAGGCATAGGATTAAGAGCTAAGTGGGGAGAGAAAAAAATCTGAAGACTTGGTTCTTGCATTCGCAGAGTTTGCGATCTCATTGGGAGATATCCTGCAGGTCAAGCAGTGTTGAAAAGTAGTTATCTGAAATCATAAACTATTATACCAAATACCAGCAGCATAAGGAACACAGAAGAGAGAGACTGAGACAGTGAAAATTCATCCACCTTGTCTGGGACATTTCATAAACACATTTCATAAACACATAAACACATTCATAAACACATTTCATAACACATTCAGTGTTATGATATATCCAATCAAGTTCAGGGTCTAGACATATGGATGTAAGTATCTCATGAGGGTCTCTGATCTGCTTAGCTTCTCCAAAGCCAATGGCAGTTTAGTTCCATCGATATCACTTGGGGACTTTCACCAATAAGACTGTTAAGCAAGAGCTCAGCATGAGTCATCATCTTCTTTTTTCTACTGTGATTGGATGGTATTATTACACATGAATACATTGTTGCTACCATTTTGCCAGGAAGGTGTGTGTGAGGTTAGTGCTTTTGTTGGGTATAAGGGCAATCATATTTCTGGATATATGTATGCTGGAGAGAGTATATGAGTGTATGGTTAAAGGGCATATAGTATTTAAAGCTTAGGTGAATTCTTAATATATGACAGGATTAATGACCCCAATAGAAGGTGAATGTTTTGATTTTCAACATTAGTCCACATGTGACTATTAATTTTTTCTTTGTTCTTGGTTGGCCATTCAAGGTACCTGGAACCACATGGGCCTTGGTCTGTCATTTCTGGCTTTGGAAGCCAAGCAGCCAGGCTCCCAAGAGGTTCTGATTATTTAACCAAAGTGAATAACATGCTTTGCCTCTTATTTTTTTTTTAAACACTCTTTAATTAAAACAATGATTCACACGCATTTTCTAAAACTTTACTGCTTACTTTTAAAGATGGCTGAATTTTGGAACAATGATTAAGGAAACAATGAAAACCTATGGGCCACGTGATGGACCTGTGTAGAAAATCTTGGCACATTGTTAGGGGATACTCCATGGAACTTGAAAGGCCAAGATAATTCAAGTAAAAGGATGCATATATCCCACGTTTGGCATATGGAGTTTGTTATCCAGAGGAGATATTAATAGAATAGGTGGAAGATAAAAAGAACTTAAAATGGTGTATTGGTTCTTGGGTTGAAATTGATAGAAGCATACTGAGGAAGATGATGATTGGACACATAGGACTATAATATTTCTAAATGAGAAAAGAGCAGAGCTTTCTGTACATTTGTTACCAAGCCCAAACTTGTACTGCTCACCACAGGACAGGCCAAAAAATCAAGAGACACTTTGTTGGGTCAGGGAATGATGACTTTATAAGGATGGTCTGCAGACAGATAAGATGGTAGACCTATGTCCTAAAGAATCATCTCACCTGAGTTAGATTTTAGGCTTCTTTTATACTAAAACGGGAGGAAGTCAAGTCAAACTTGTCCTGGCTTTGGTCTCCAGAGATGTGTTAATTTCTTTCCTCCTACAATCATTCACATGTGGGCCTGGTCAGGATGTTTCCTGTGAGCGAAACAAAGGTATTTTAGCTTAATGCTTACCACCTGGTTCCTAAAGATGGGCCATTTTGTATAATTTGAGCTTATGGGAAGCATCCTTTTACGAATTAACTTGTAACAGGATACAAAGATTCTTCCCTATTATATGTTCCCTCCCCCAGAAAAAAATATTTCTTGGAATCATGCTGGGGAAAGAATGATGGACTGAACTGATTCCACATAGAAGGCCTTTTGTATAAGTTGACAGTAGCTCTCCTCATCCATATCCTATGTAATATGACAATGATAAGAAGCTCCGCACCAGTGGAGAGGTTGTCACTCAGCTCATCACCAGCTCTGTGAGGACTGCCTTTACATTTCATTAAGAGAAACCTGGAGACTAAAGGGAGGGAGAAGATAGCTCCATTGCATCCTCTTCTAAACAGATCACTTCTGGAATGCAACTTGGGGTGCCAAGGATTTCCAAGTTTGAGAAATAATACCTAAATACGTCTACATATTTTGTCTATGTGCTAGAGTCCCTTGGACAGCAAGGAGATCAAATCAGTCAATCCCAAAGGAAATCAACCCTGAATATTCACTGGAAGGGCTGAAGCCGAAGCTCCAATACTTGGGCCACTTTACACGAAGAGCCGACTACTTGAAAAAGATCTTGATGCTATGAAAGATTGAGGACAAGAGGAGAAGGGGGCGACAGAGGATGAGAGGGTTGGATGTCATCACTAACTTACTGGATATGAATGAGTTTGAGCAAACTCCAGGAGATAGTGATGAGCAGGGAAGCCTGGCATGCTGTAGTTCGTGGGGTCACAAAGACTCAGACATGATTTAGTGACTGAAGAACAACAACGTGGTAGAGTTCTCCAAGTGGCTCCATTTATTATCTCACTATTCCTCAAAATAGTCTAAGTCTATGATTTAATATTATCCCCATACTGCAGGTGGGAAAACTGAGGCCCTGAGAGGGTAAGAGGCTAGCCAGGAGGTGGGGTTCCAGATCTTAGATACAAGCTCTTTGGCTCCGTGACTGGTATTTTCTCTGCCATTCCATGAACTGAATTGCAAGAAGACCAGAGGCAGGGACCAGAAATGAGGGTTCTGGAAGCCACTTTCCATAAGGTGCTTTTGAAGAAACCAGAGATGCCTCAAAAAGAGATGCTTTAAGGGGGCCTGTGATAGCTGTTGCTAAATATTTGAAACTTGTCATAGGAGGAGGGAGGAGATATTTTAAAGGCTCCAGAGGGCAGTAGCAGGACCAATTGTTTGAAATTACACATGAAGCCAGAGGGTGGTGGCAAAACTGTGTCTGAAAGAGTGACAAGGGCAGAATTATGTCCAGATAGGTCAGCAAAGCAGTGACCCCAGCACAGCGAAGCCAG
This sequence comes from Budorcas taxicolor, assembly GCF_023091745.1. Lineage (NCBI taxonomy): Eukaryota > Metazoa > Chordata > Mammalia > Artiodactyla > Bovidae > Budorcas > Budorcas taxicolor. Next base: position 76,134,845 of record NC_068919.1, read on the forward strand.
CCCAGCTGCCTAGACAGGTGGAAGGGCGGGGCACGGGCACAAATGTCAGCAGTTGGGTTTTCACCTGCTTTTGTGGTCAGGTTGGACCATTCTAAAGCGCTGTTCCGCTGGGTTTTGATTCCTCTCCCAGCAAGTTCCTTGATGTGGATCTTATCCTAAAAGAGAGCCCTGGCTACTCAGCTTGGAAAGGTCATGGTTCAGAGCTGGCTGCAGCTCCCACCCACCCCCACCCTCCCACCCACCCCCACCCCCCCACCCACCCCCACCCCCCCAGCCCTCCACCCCCCACCCCTCCCCCCAACCTCCCCAGCCCTCCACCCCCCACCCCTCCCCCCCACCCCACCTGGCGCCGTGGCTGGATGGGGCAAAGCCCTTCCCAGCACCAGCTGTTCTCTCCAGGCCCACAAGCGCTCCCACCTGTTAGCTACTTGGAGGTTTTCCTGTTCTAGGTCTATAGATGCCTGGTGGCCCACTTCTGCTTCCCCATAGGTGCTGAGACCACCTGGGGCTACAACTGTTGGGGTTTATCCCAATTTGTTTGCATTTGGGGTTTATGAGAATACTTATCCATCTGGTTTTGTCATAAATGTCCCCTGTGGCCAGGTTAGTTGGTTTTCCTACTTAGCAGGTCTGTTTTTCTGTGGGGATTCAAGAAGGTCCCACACCTGTGTTTCCACATCACCGCCACCTTGCCAGAATTCTCTGACCCACTGCTGTAACTTCAGGTTCCTCTTTCTCTCTGGTTAGGTCTCTGCTGATTCAATCATCTCCAACTGTCTCTTAGAATCAAATTATCATTAGCATATAATAAATCACAACAGTTCTATGAAAGGGTTTGGAGTTATACAATAAGCTTTGCCACAACACAACTTAAACTCAGGAAGATTTTTAAAACAGAGAGGATTTTTTTTTTCCCCACACTGAGTTGTGGTCCTGGGCTGGGTAAGAGATACTATATATACACATTTGCATTTTCTGCCCCAGAAGAAAACGATTCTCACAGTTGGGTGTCCAACTCAGGAATCTGTCGTTTTTGCTTGACTAAAGTCACATCATTGATTGATGCCAGATTTTGCTCAATTAAATGTTTGTTTTTCTTTGGGCATCAGCAAAGGCAACATCGATGATGGGTTATTAGCATGCACCCCTCGGATTTTGGATGCTCTGGGGGCGTTTGCAGGCTGCTGTTTTCAGCGGCCCAGGGCTCTGAGCCACCTTTCTATGCTGGGCCCAAGGACACCTGCGTGTGTGTGACTGAGGAGGGGACCGCTCTGTCAGGCCCTTTCTAGAGATGAAAAGAGAGAAAGGATCTTCACCCAGTCTGTCTCACTCCAGTCCCACACCCCCAAGCTAAGAAAAACAGTGATATTTTGTGATCACATTTAGGTTATTCTTGTCTATTTGTTCATTTGTTTATTCATTCAATGAGTATTTTGGAGAGCTGGCTTGTGGGGCAAATGAGAAAAGAACAGAGACTCTAGAAAGAGGAGCCCTAGCCTCGTGTGAGAGCTGTCTCTGCTCCATCTCTGGAGCTCCCGAGCAGATGTGGAGACTATGAGCCAGCGGCTGCAGACACAGCCTCACACGGGCCGTCTCTGAGGCTTTCCGGGGGAGGATAAGGCTGCAGCCAAAGGACTTTCGGTTCTCACACACCATCTTCCATTTGGGGATGGCCCCCAACCCCTCAACATGCTTTGGCCTTGAGCTGTGCCTCCACTGATCAAGACTTCATGGGTTGACATATATAAGAAAAACAGCTAGTGGGAAGCTGCTGTATAGTTCAGGGAGCTCACCTCCGTGCTCTGTGATGACCTAGAGGAGAGGGATGGGGGAGGGGTGGGAGGTCCAAGAGGGAGGGGATATATGTATACGTTTAGCTGGTTCATGTCACTGTACAGCAAAAATTAGTACAACATCGTAAAGCAATTATACTCTAAGTATGTTTTTTTTTTTAACAAAATTTAAATTAAAAAAGGAAAAAAAATAAAAAGGAAATTAAAAAAAAATGAAGAGTGGCTGCTCCTCCCCGCAGGGCTGTGGCCTCCAGGAGGCGCCCTCTGGCAGGATGGAATGATGCCCAGTTCTGTCCCCGCACTGAGGCTTCTCTGTGTTCCAGCCTTCTCTCCTGACCAGGCCCACATCTCCACAAATATCCAATGCATTTGTTCCCTAGGGCTGTGCAACAAATGACAGCAAACTTAGAGGCTTAAAATTAGTTTATTATCTCGCAGTTCTGAAGGGCAGAAGTCTCACTAGTCTGAAAACCCTGGTCTGCAGGGCTGGGTTCCTTCTGGAGGCCCCAGGGGAGAATCTGCTTCCTTGCCTTTGCCAGCTTCCAGAGGCATTCTGAGTCCACGGCTCCTGACCCTCTTTCTCCATCCGAGAAGCTGGCATTACAGCACCTTCTCTCCTCTCTGACCCTTGCTTTTGTCTCACATCCACTTCTCTGACTCTGACCCTCCTGTCCCTCTTGTAAGGACCCTTGTGCCTGGATTCACCTGGGTAATCTGGGATAAGCCCCAGTCCTTCAGGTTCTTAACGAATCACTACTGCAAAATCCTTTTATCATGTAAAATAGCATTCACAGGGTTGGTATTAGTAGGGTGACCTTTTAGGGGAAGCAGGATGCTGTCTGCCATACCCAACTTCTTTAAAAAATTTTCTTTGGTTTGTTTTCATTCTTTTTGCTTTTTTATTGTATAAAATACACATACATAAAATTGACCATCATAGTCATTGTCAAGTATACAGTTCAATGATATTAAATACATTCATAATGTTGTCCAACCATCACCACATCCGTCTTTACAAGTTTTCATCTTGTAAAACTGAAAGTCTGTGTCCAGCATCTTTTATCCTGACCAAGGTAGGATAATTCCTCAGCACAGCGCTACAGTGGCATTTGTTCAAAATGATAATCAGAAGAGCTAACATTTATTGATGCAAAGAACTGACTCATTGGAAAAGGCCCTGATGCTTGCAAAGATTGATGGCAGGAGGGGAAGGGGACGACAGAGGATGAGATGGTTGGATGGTATCACCAACTCGATGGACACGAGTTTGAGCAAGCTCCGGGAGTTGATGGTGGACAGAGAAACCTGGCATGCTGCAGTCCATGGGGTCGTAAAAGCCAGACACGACTGAGCGACTGAAATGCTGAACTGAACATTTAATGAAGTCTTGCCACAAAGGATAATTAGGCAAAAAAAAAATAGATAGTTGAGGAAACTGAGGCATGAGAGGTTAAATATAACCAAACCAGGAAGTGAAGGAAGCAAGCAGTCTGACTGCAGTTGCAGGCTGTTTCTCTGGAAAGGAAGGCTTATTAGGACCTCAGGGGGGCAGACAGATAAAGAGTTGTTCTCAGATGTTGCCTGCAGCAACAGAGGAACTTGAAGATAAAGCTTCTCAGATGCCTTTGCAGCCAGTGTCAGTTAAACACCATTGCTCTATGAGGTTCTTAATCAGACATTTCTGCCTAAAAAAATAATGCTCCCGAAGTAAACAGGGCTTCTCTACAGTTACAGAATAACTGTCAAACTTGTTAGTGGAAATTCCCCATCCCCCGCCCCGCCCCGCCCCCTTCATGTGGTTGGTTGCTGACGCTGCTGCAAAAACGCCCTCCAGTGCTTTTTCTCGCCAAGGTCTCCAGACGGTTCTCTCTTCTCATTTGCTATTAGTGGTGCTGTTTCTGTGGATCTCCAGGAGTCCAGTTTTCTTTTTGGAGGAGAACTGGCAAATCTTCACAAGAATTCTGTGACTCTACAGCCCAGCTGAAAGATGGGTTTCAGCCCAGCTGAAAGAAAAACTCTACAGCTCTGTGAAAGATCAGAGTTTAGGGGAATGAAAGGGCTCACAGCTACTCACCCGGAAGAACATGAGCCCTTGGAGAATCCAGGAAATGAAAATGAAATGCCCAGTTTGGATGCAGGGCCAGCTAGACAAATCTTGCCCATAGTTCAGTGTTAAAAGATGCCCTTAATCCCCAGCTCTTGGGGTCTGGTGTCTCTGTTGAACGTTGATCAGCCTTAGTGTTCTCTGCACCGACTTTCAGGGCTGTTTGCAGGCACAGTAAATATTTGTCCTGTCAAACGGCATTTGGCTGCTCACATGTCTTATTTAAGAGATAAATGTCAGGGGTTTCTCTCTCTCTCTCTTTGGTGTGGACTACAAGGAGATATATAAGCATCAATATCATTCCTACTTTCCTAACAACTGTGAGGCCCCTGATAAAGACAAATATCTTCAGAGTTTCATATCCTGATTGGGTTTGTGTCAAGTCGAAGTGAAGCCACCCTCGCCTCAGTAATATACGTGCCATGGAGAGCACAACCCGTACCAGACTGGAAGCAATTTCTGTTCTGACATCTCTCTGTTATTAAAAAGTTAAGGAAAGCAGAGGAGGGAATACAAAGATTGCATCTATCAAAGACAGAACTACAAAGTTAATGGTACTGAGCCGTCTGTTTGGAGAAATGAGGAAATCCATGATGACTTAGCCAGGAGGAGACATTGGAAATCCACAGGAAGGATCAACCCAGGGAGAAAAAGGAAATAAAAGAAGAAAGAAAAAGAATATGTTTGCCTTATAGATATTATGTCAGTGTTACAGACACAGAGAACAATCATATGGATACCAAGGGGAGGGGGAAAGGGGAAAGGGATGAATTAGGAGATTGGCATTGACATATATATCCTACTGATACTGTGTATAAAATATATGACTGATGAGGACCTATTGGATAGCTCAGGGAACTCTATTCGATGTACTATGGGATCTAAATGGGAAGGAAATTCAAAGAGAGGGGATATATGTATATGAATAGCTGATTCATTTTGCTGTACAGTAAAAACTAGCACAACATTATAAAGCAACTATACTTCAATAAAAATTTAAAAAGATTACAAGGATAAAGGATAGTAACCAACGATCAGGGAGCAAGTGTTGGGTCATGGAAGACCAACCCCTTTGCCACTATTGCAAATTAAAAAGGACATAACTGGAAATGATGACTTCACGTTTTCATAATTGCATATTCATAAATGACCAGTGATTGATGGGAAGGCAAGGGGGTCTTTTTGTGTGGGGGCTTAGAGACAGCCAGGGGTAATGGTTTTGTCTGACCTTTGGGAATTTTCTCAGGCTGAGGAAGGGAAGGGGTGTGGTGAGAAGCAGCAAGAGATTTTCCTAAATCTGGAGTGGCAAGGTGTGTCCTTACAATGGTCTTATTGTCCTTCTTGCCACTGGGGAGAAAGCCTCTCCAAGGAACAGCCCTGCGAACAGGTCCGACGAAGCGCAGAAGTATCAGTGGTGAGGATTCTGCGTCCAGAATGAATATTCTCCCTGACAAAGATTATTAGAAAGTGAGCTTTATTAAAATTATCCTGAGTACCTCTAGAACCCAGAGACCAACCATTGTGTAGAAACTATCTGTTACATAACACACATGACCTCATGCAATTCTCCCAGCAGTTGTGAAGGGAAATTAGCCATCCATTAACTTTATTTGATGGAGAAGGCACTGGCACCCCACTCCAGTACTCTTGTCTGGAAAATCCCATGGACGGAGGAGCCTGGTATGTTTCAGTCCACAGGGTTGCAAAGAGTCAGACACGACTGAGCGACTTCACTTTCACTTTTCACTTTCATGCACTGGAGAAGGAAATGGCAACCCACTCCAGTGTTCTTGCCTGAAGAATCCCAGGGACGGGGGAACCTGGTGGGCTGCTGTCTATGGGGTCGCACAGAGTTGGACACGACTGAAGTGACTTAGCAGCAGCACAGCAATTCTTGGGCACTCAGCTTTCTTTACAGTCCAACTCTCACATCCATACATGACTACTGGAAAAACCATAGCTTTGACTAGATGGACCTTTGCTGGCAAAGTAATGTCTCTGCTTTCTATTATGCTATCTAGGTTGGTCATAGCTTTCCTTCCAAGGAGCAAGCATCTTTTAATTTCATGGCTACAGTCACCATCTCCAGTGATTTTGAAGCCTCTCAAAATAAAGTCTCTCACTGTTTCCATTGTTTCCCCATCTATTTGCCATGAAGTAATGGGACTAGATGCCATGATCTTTGTTTTCTGAATGTTGAGCTTTAAGCCAACTTTTTCACCATCCTCTTTCACTTTCATCAAGAGGCTCTTTAGTTCTTCTTCACTTTCTGCCATAAGGGTGGTGTCATTTGCATATCTGAGTTTATTGATATTTCTCCCAGCAGTCTTGATCCCAGCTTGTGCTTCCTCCAGCCCAGCGTTTCTCATGATGTACTCTGCATAGAAGTTACATAAGCAGGGTGACAATATATAGCCTTGACATACTCCTTTCCCTATTTGGAACCAGTTTGTCGTCCCATGTCCAGGATTAGTGCCCTCATAAGAAGACACATGAAACAGATGGTTGCCCTCTTTGCCATTTAAGGACACAGAGAAGGTGGCTGTCTGCAAACCAGGAAGAAGTTCCTCACTAGGCATTGTATAGGTTGGCACCTTGATCTTGGCCCTCCAAGCCTCTTGAACTGTGAGAAATAAATGTTTGGTGTTTGAGCCTTGCAGTCTAAGGTATTTGTTACAGCAGCCTGGACTAAGACGTTTCCCTTCCAATTAATGCCATATCTACTCTTCCTTGTCTTTACAAACCTGAGTAGACACCCAATGGTCAAAATACATAAACTTGGGACTTCCCTGGTGGCCCAGCAGTTAAGAATTTGCCTTGCAATGCAGGGGACTCAGGTTTGATCCCTGGTAAGGGAACTAAGACCCCACATGCCTCAGAGCGACTAAGCTCATGCACTGCAGCTGCGGAAGCCGGCACTATCTGGAGCCTGCGTGCCACAGCTAGAGAGTCCACACACCTCAAGAAAAGATCCTGCATGAAGGATCCTGTGGGCCACAGCTAAGACACAAGGCAGCAAAATCAATCAACAAGTGATTTTTTTAAAAATACATAAACTTAACATAATGAGTAGCTAAAAGTAGTGATTGCTCCTCCTCATAAACCTTCATTTATTCATTCAGCAGGTGCTTGTGGATCTCCTACTCAACATCAGGTACTATGCCAGGCACTGGGTGTCTAATAGCATCTACTCTCGTGAGCTTATGAGCCAGTCTGTTCATAATTTAAAATGAATGATCACTGGCACCAAAATAATTATTTAGCAATGATTTTCTATGAATCAAATACTTACAGAGGAATCATAATTACAAATGAAGAGAACTCTGATGGAAATGAATGCTGTGTTAAAAATGCAAAGATCAAAGAGAGCTGAACTGTTGGGGAAGGAGGAGGGAATGTAGAATATTCTCCTCTGGCCCCTCAAGACCCACTCTTACCTCTTTCTCAGGTTGCTCTGACCCCTAATGACTGCACCCACGGGCTTCTTGGTCCTCGGCCTTAGGGTGGTTTTGGCCCATGGGAGACACCAGCGAGGAGAGGAAGGGGAGAGGGGTGGAGGTATTTGTGCCCTGGTACTTTCCCTGCTGGACTGTAGTTTGGCAGTGATTTGTGTTCTTCTACTGGAAGTCACAGGCCTGTCAGGAGGCTCCTCTCTTAGAACCACCGCTTCCTCCCTTTGCCCCTTGAGACCCAGGAATGCTTCATCAGCCACTGTTGGTCCCTTAACTGTGCCTTTTTCTTGTAACTAGTCCCTTCATTAAACTCCCTTCAAGCCAACCCTTCTTGGGATGTACTCTCTGTTTTCTGCTGGGACCCTGACCAGTATTAAAGGTTGCTGTAAGGAAGTCTTCTGATTAAAAATTAACCAAGAAAAGGAATTGGGGTAGGGAGGAGCATGTATCAGGCAGAAAGAATAGGTTCAAATTCTGTTGGCTGGTGTGGGCCAGACACATTTGAAAACTAGAATGTGGCTGAGTGCAGAGAGCTAGGGTGAGACTGATACAAACTGAGGCTGGAGAGATAGGTCAGGGCTCAGGGCCTGGTGTACAGCTGTGCAGGTTGCGTACTGCCTGACTTCTGAGGGAGACTCTACCCAGACTATCCTGTGAATGGTGGCTCCTGGAATTAGACAACTTTGTGGCAGAAACTGCTGGGTCTTATAGGCCATGCTAAGGATTGGAATATGGATTCTAAGAGTAATGAAAAACAGTTAAAGAGTTTTAAGAAGGGTAAATGGTGTGTGTGTGCATATGAGAGAGAGAGAGAGAGAAGAAATCAGAATTGCATTTTGAGACATCATTCAGCTTTTAGTTTTCAAATATCTTTCAGTATTCACTTAGGGCAAAAGGATATGTAGAGAAGACTGGTTAAGTGTGTTATTGACCAAGTGAAAAAAGATGGTGGCTCAGGGAGAAATGCCAAAGAATGGAAGGGAATGGATAGATTTAGCAAGTATTTATAAAGTAAAATCAGCAGTATTTGTTGATGGATTAGATGTAGAGGGTAGGAAAGAAGGGAGTGTTGTGGATGACTCCAGATTGTTTGGCTGGTGCAGCTGGTTAGATGATAATACTACTTCTGAGCTTGAAAGTACAGATCAGGACCAATTTAGAGGTGAGGCTGAGAAATCAGTTGCCTTGAGACATCCAAGGGAGTCTCCAAAGTATGAAATGCTACTCAGACATTAAACGAGATGAAGACTGAAAGCTGCCCACTAGATTTAACAATTAGAGATCGTTGGTAGCCTTTGTGTGAGTTGTTTGTGGGGAGCAAACAGCTAGATTGTGGTGGTAAGGAGGGGGTAAGAGGTAAACAGACGTAGCCAATGAGTGTAGACTGCCTCTTCTGAGAAGTTTGGCTGTGACTGGGCTGGGGGGTGGACAGAGGTGAGGTGTTAACTGGAGGAGGTGGGACTGAGTGCGAATTTGCTTTTTAATGGGAGAACACTTATGGAGGGAAATCCAATGGAAATATAGAGACTGCATGTACAAAAGAGAAAAGGATCACTGAGAGTAAAGATTCCTGAGAAGGAGGAAGATGATGGCATCTGAAAAATAGTGGAAGAACTTGACTTAGATTGGAGGAGGAATTCCTTTGTTAATAAAGCAGAGGGAAAGGAAGAGAAGAAGCATGCACAATCAGATATGTGTGGATTGTAACTTTTAATATGTAAAGCTTCAGGAACTTTCCAAAAGATGGCTTCTATGTCTACATGGAGTAGGGGACTTCATAAGAAAGTCACCTACTTAGAGTGAACTGTAAGTGTGTGAGTGTGTGTGTGAGAGAGAGAGAGAGAGAGAGCGTGAGCTCATATGCTCATCTGCATTTTGAGGAAAGCCTAGAAGATTTGAAATAACCAAGTGTAACATAGAAAGTTCTAACTGACAGGAGTTTTGTCTTCTGGATCAGAAGGAGCCTAGTCCTGGTCCATTGCCAGGATTATGGATGGGACTTCAGCACCTTTTGAAGAGAGACAAGGAGGCTGGTCTTCTTGAGTGTGGTTTACATCTTTCCCTTTGTATCACACTTGGTCCTCAGAAATGACAGGTGAGGAGAGAAAATCTACAGATGTACTTCAAACATGGCTGTGATGTTTACAGGACCGCAGATAAAAATAGAAAGTCTGGATGTGGTTTAAAGTTTGGGGAAGAGAAATTGATCACTCAGGAATCTTTGGCTCAGAGCACTGAGCTCCTCTGAAAGCTTATCTGTGAAGACTTCTCTTACTAAGATGTTTGTTTACAGGTGAGTGATGGAAATGTTTCAGAACCACAAGTTGAAAGGTTAGGGTTTGGGTTAGGAAAGTCCACACTACAGTTCTATGTATGATTGTCAGAAGGACTTAACTCTTCATCCTCAGGCTTCCTTAAGGAAATAGTCCAAATGACACTTCATATCCTTGATGATTCTCAGGTGAAATGTTTGGAAGCCATTTAGCTGCAGGTCTAGTGGTAAAGAACCTGTCCCAGTGCAGGAGACATAAGAGACACAGGTTTGATCCCTGGGTCAGGAAGACACCCTGGAGAAGAGCATGCCAACCCACTCCAGTACTCTTACCTAGACAATCCCATGGACAGAGGAGCCTGGTGGGCTACAGTCCATAGGATTGTAAAGAGTCTGACACGGCTGAATTAACTTAGCACACATGCATGTGATCTGATCGCTGCAAATCTAATGTTTTGATCTCCATTTTTCTGACATCTATTTCTAGATCTCAGTTGGCTCAGATCACAGAAGGGAGAGTGGGGGATTTACTGCCCTCCTTCAACCAACCCGGCTGCCAGTTAGGGCCTGGGGTTTTCATACATTATCTCATTTCACATCAAAACACACTGAGGGCCAAGTGTGTTTACTCTTCCTTTGTGTGTGCTCACACACTCAGTTGTGTCTGACTCTTTCGAGACATCATGAGCTGTAACCTGTCAGCCTCCTCTGTCCATGGAATTTTCCAGGCAAGAATACTAGAGTGGGTTGCTATTTCCTCCCCCAGGGCATCTTCCAGGCCCAAGGATCGAACCCGTGTCTCGTGTATTGGCAGGTGGATTCTTAACCGCTGGACCTTAGGGGATGAAGAACTGGACCTTAGAGATAAAGAAACTGATGTTTAGAGAATTTCAGTAAACTAACTCACTCTGCTGGGCAGGGACAGGGCTGGGCGTGAACCCTGTTTATTGATAGCAAGCAGAGCCCTGGCACCTCCTCTGCGCCAGACTGCGGCTGTGCTGCTGTGCTCACCCAGCTCTGTGCCCGTGGGGTGACACCTGAATCCCTAGTTCCCCGTGCACAGTCTCAGACTCTTTTCAGAGGCAACTGCTAAGCACAGCAAGGCCAGCTCGATGATACTCCTGGTCCTGATCCTACCCCCTCAGCAGTGAGTGAAGGGTCCTTTCCCACCTTAGACGTCAGCACTCACCCAGAGCCGCCCTGGATTCAGACGCAGCAGCGGAACCCACGGGGACAGGCCAAAACACCGTGGCTGCTTCCGCTGAGCTCTACTTCAGGACTTGGCCGCGCGGAAGACGGGCTCGTGCTTTCAACAACACAAGCCCTTTGCAGTATCCCTGCATTCGCTGACAAATAACTTCTTCGGGAACGGAGAGTGGAATCCAGACTGGAGTTTGGAGTCTGGGTTAGATCCTGGCCCCCCAGGCCCTGTGATCTCCATTCTGGCTTCATTTCAGCCAATATTGAGCCTGGGGAAGGATTCCCGCCCAGCTCAGGCAGGAGTTAAGGCTGATTTTGGAGCCGGCTTGGCTCAGAGCCTCTGGGATTTCAACCCATTAAGGCTGGACTCCTCCTGTTTCCTCCTGTAATCTTCCTTGTAACTTTCCAATTTGAATTTGTTTAAATTGTTGCTAGATTGTACAGCTTTGCTTCAAAAGACTCGTTCCATTGTGAAATAAAAAGTGTTCTCTTAATATGTAAATGCTTATGCAAATCGTGTCTTCCCACCACCAGTTCCTCCTTCCCAATTCAGTCTCTGCCACTCTGATTGCTGCGGTTCACAGGATGCTTGATCCACAGAGAAGCAGAAATCTGGGGCAGATGTTGCCATGACGACCGCTTGTTGGGCACTTACTCTGTGCCAGGGACTGTGTCAAGATCACTGTATCCGTTCTCTCCTTTTCTTTCACAACTCTTAGGGTTAGATATTATTAATATTATTTTAACAGGAAGATTGAATAACTCGCTTCAGAGTACATGGCTTCCAGCAGGGCCAGGATTGTCCGCCATGTGTAGAACTGAAACCTGGTGCCCAGGAGTACTATGCTTTCCAGTTAAGATGTCTCCTTAGCCAAGTTCAAGGATATGGGGCCCTGGCGTAGGTGAACCGAAAGGAGAAGGTTTGAATCACCTTGATTGGATTCCTTCAGAAGAGCAAGTAGAAGACCCAGTACCATATCCAGGATTTAGAAAAGGCAAAGACTCTGAAATCAGAGACATGTGTTCAGTATCGTCTCTGGTGTTTAGAGCTGTGCAACCACAGGCAAGTTATTCACTTTCAGTTAGCCTGTTCCTCAGCTATCAGCTGGAAATATTAATAATAGTAACAGCCATTATTTTTTTTTCCAAAGATCTCTCTGCTTAATTTGCTTATTGTGTTGTCTTCCCTATTTCTAGGATAGGTAAGCATACATGGCACATGGACCAACAAAATTGTAGATATTGTTGTAATTCACTCATGTATTCAACAAGTATTTACTGAGTGACTATATTGATTTTACCCCATAAGCATAGTGCCTAGGACTTAAGAGCTTTTCAAGTGCCTACAAGAATATCTAACACCTAAAATAATAAAATTATTAGCTCTAAGATAAGAACCCACTTCCTGTGGATTCAAAATTAATAAATGCTTAATTGAATATCCACTAAAGTAACATTGTATCAGTGAACTGTTAACAATTAAATTCTTAGAGTTATATATGAATAATAAAGATAATAGAGTTTACACCACATGAATGATGGGAAGAATTTAATATGTTAAAGGATAATTTTTGAAAGAAAAAATCATGATTGTCAAATATACAAAGTGAATATAAACTAAGTGTTTTATTTAACTTATTAATTAATGAGGAAGTCAATAAAATGTTATAACTGGTTCAAAGGAGAATTCAAAGAGCAGAGACATAAGTGGGTCATGAAATGACTTTACAAATAAATGCAAAATTGACTTTTTCCATGATGGAGAAGAGGAAGGGATCAATTGTTCCTCCCCCAGATGGAATTAATTTGCATGTTCATAGATAATAATTATTTGCATTGCTATCATTTTAAAAAGTAACTCACAGAATTGTAAAATAGCTCAAAGACAATGAAAATGTTAAATGCCATAGAATCAGATAATCCAAAATGGTATGCTCTAGGACTTTCTGGGTGGCTCAGACAGTAAAGAATCTGCCTGCAATGCGGGAGACCCGGGTTCAATCCCTGGGTTGGGAAGATCCCCTGGAGAAGGAAATGGCAACCCACTCCAGTATTCTTGCCTAAAGAATTCCAGGGACAGAGGAACCTGGCAGGCTACAGTCCATGGGGTAGCAAAGTTGGACACAACTGAGTGACTAATACTTTCATTTTCACAGCTAACGTATAGATTGCTCAGAAGTAGAGGCAATCATTTGGTTGCGGGGGCGCGGAGGCTTCCCCGATATCTCAGTTGGTAAAGAATCCACCTGCAATGCAGGAGACCCCGGTTCAATTTCTGGGTTGGAAAGATCTGCTGGAGAAGGGATAAGCTACCCACTCTAGTATTTGGGGGCTTCCCTATGGCTCAACTGGTAAAGAATCTGCCTGCAATGCTAGAGACCTCGGTTTGATCCCTGGTCTGGGAAGATCCCCTGGAGAAGGGAAAGGCTACCCACTCCAGTATTCTGGCCTAGAGAATTCCATGGACTGTATAGTCCATGGGATCACAAAGAGTCAGACATGACTGAGCGACTTTCACTTTTGGTACATTTCAAAGTCTTTCACAATTTTTTTCTCACAATCTCTCTCCATTTGTGATTGTAGAATTTCAAAGAAAGATTATTCTTGATCACAAAATAAGGCTGACTTCGATGAGGTTCGACCTGATTGTTTACATAAATGCAGCAAAGGTTTTCACTTAACATACAGACTTCCTTAAGTCTGCTTTGCAAATCTTGGTCCATACAGTGTTGAACAACTACTAATGCAACAAAATTAACTCCTCTCTGAGAGTCTTCATAAGGAATCTCAGACAGATTTAAAAGCCTCTACTATTTACTATCTTAAGACCAGGAAACCAATCCTAAGAAATTCTCTTCACCAAAGCTCACCTGCAGGTTCTAGGAATTTAGTGAATTCTTCTCTTCATAAGGCCACCAAATATTCTATAGTTCTTGATCTGCTAGGATATAATCTTACTAATCACCTGAAAGGCTGTGACACTGTCAGCCAGGAACTGAAACAGCTTTCCTAGGAGGGTTTTGTAGGTATTAGTTCTATAAACACAGCCAACCTTTGTTTCCTAAAACAAAGTGGTTGTCATATCTGATTAAGTGAACACCATTCTCAAATATAACACTTCAGATAAGATCTTCATTGCACAATCAATTTGTCTGATTATACCCAGTAAAAAGGAGGACCAATTCTTCTGGAAACTATGAAATAACAACATTGCCTTGAAAAGTGAGGAGATTTAGAGTTTCTGAGTTCTGCAGACCCAGTGAGAACCAGATATCATTTAAAATTTGTTTCATTTCAGTTTACAAAAGCAAAGTTTACTATATTGTTGTGGGTTTCAGAAATGTGAAAGGAAAGAGAAATAACTTTCTTATAGATCCAGAAAATGGAGCAATTTTTAAAAATCAACAATATTCCAGATAGCCAATAAGTTTTCCCTTATCAGTTTGTTCAGTACTATAAATAATTCTTGTTCTGGTGGGTCTTGGGTTAACAACTACATGAAGCCTTCTGCTTCTCAACTGGAAAAGGGTTCTGGAAATCTTGACTCAGCCTGCTAGTACCCGCTGAGAGTTGTTTAAGGCATGTCATCTCAGAACACTGCACCAGAGAGTCTATTTTTTTGAAATGTCAGTAGTTGGAAGTACTTTGTAAAGTCTTTTTCCACAAGACTCAGACTGTCTTCTTTTTTGATGGGTGAATTCTTGCCTGCTTCTTTTTATTTTTTAATTTTTGGCTGCACTGTGCAGCATATGGGATCTTAGTTCTCCGAACAGGCATTGAACCTGTGTCCCCTGCATTGGAAGAGCAGAGTCTTAACAAGTGGACCAAGAGGGAAGTCCCTGGCCTGCATCTTGTAGCATCACTTCCGAGAAGCATCAGAGTAAAACAAAAACCATCTGTAGATACGAAAGACTGAGAATGGCTGTCTTTAATTTATTACTGATCATTTTGAAATTTAAAATGTCTGGTGATATGCAAAACAAAGATAATTAAGTAAATTTTAAAATTTAGGCAAAATATCACTAAGGATATTTATTAAACTTATCTCTGAAGAAGTCAGTGAATGCTACATTTGGTTTATACAAATGTATAAATATGATTTCAATAAAGAAAAAAAATCTTGAGATACAGCATATAATTAACAGTTGTGAGACATATACACACTATATCAAGCGTTTCAAGTAAAAAGTGTCAATAAGTCTGGATTTTATTTTATATTTTATAAAATATATAAATGGACATTTATATTCCCAGTTTTTATGCCCATACTCCATTGGTAAAATTGATGTATTTTTTGACTGAGAACCATTGGCCTAGCAGCCTCTAGATTCAAATTAAAGAAGTAAGGCTTTGACTGAGTAGGTATTTCAAATAATAATTGAATTTATAACAGATAATACCATACTGCTGTGGCTTAATATCATCAGGTAAAGTATCTCTGGGACGCTAATAAAATATAAGAAAACTTGAAAGGAAAAATTTCTTAAGAGTTTTAATCAGTGCTTCCCCTAAGGTGAAAGCATATTGTAGAAAGAATGAATACTGACAAATTTCCAGGGACTTCCCATAAAGCATACCCTTTCTCAAGTGTATTTTTTTAATACCATTTTACTTACAGAAATTTAACCTGGGGCAGGCTGAGTGTCTCTGCTGACAGTACTTCCATGAAACTCTTACAATAGTCACATATCAAGCCATCTTACTTATTTCTATTACTTCCCTTTTTATAAAATAAAAGAAAAAATAACTTTGTGAGTTTTTCCAGGGGCTTTCTGGGAAATTGTAGTTTTAGATGTAAAAAATATCTTGACAGTTTTACTTGTTTACCCATTCTGGGAAGGAACAGTTTAGAAAAGTTTTCAAAAGAGTTCAGACAGTTGATTAAGCTAGGCTCATGGATTCCTGAGAAATAGTATTTGATTACCTAGTTAATCAAAGCAATAATAAATATTTAAAAACATACACTGGCAGCAGTGCAATTGGAAAGAACCATATTTCTTTTACAAATGAGGAATCTTTGCTTTTTTTCTTTAGATAATCAAGGACATAATAAAATCCACATAAAACATAGAAAATTATTGTCGTAAGACGCAGAACTTTTTCTTTCTAGACAATTTACACAGAAATAAAGAATCATCATTTATATTGTAAAAAAAAGAAAAAGGCACTTGTCTGTAAACCAAGGAAGCAAACCCATAAAAATAGAGTGAACTTCGCTGAGATATTAACACATTTCATAACTTCTTTTTCAGACTTTGTTTTTATCAACTAAGGCAAATAGAATTCATTTCTGAGTTTGATCTTTATTATCCTTGTTCATATTCTGAAACATACTGATACTTTACATTAGAACAGATCTCAGGAGGCCCGCAAGATCAAAAAAAATTTTCTTAGAATTCTGAGATGCTATTTACATAAACAGGCAATTTGTTTATTGCTGCTATCCTCAAATTTAATAATAAACCAGCATTTTAGAAATTCTCAGTTTGAGTTTCTAATATGATATTGATAGTTATAACCTACATACACAGAAGTCCTTTGGGAGCCTGAATAAGTTTCAAGAGTAAAATGATCTGGAGACCAACAAAATTGAGGTCTACTGCTTTAGGATAAAACTACTGTTTTTCTTTGAAGAATCAGAACATATCTACAGTTAAATTCTCTGTTATTATTATTATTATTATTGCTCCTAAGTGTAATTGCAACCATTTATACTAACTACAGGGGCGTCCCAGGTGGTGCAGTGGTAAAGAATCTGTCTGCCAATGCAGGAGAGGCAGGAGACGCAGGTTCAATCCCTGGGTCAGAAACCGCCCTGGAGAAGGAAATGGTAATGCACTCCAGTTTTCTTGCCTGGAAAATCCCATGGACAGAGGAGCCTGGAGGGCTGCAGTCCATCAGTCGCAGAGTTGGACATGACTGAGCACGCTTGCATACTACCTATAACCTTTAACCAAAACAACTAACATCTCGTTCATAGAGGAAAGTGCAGGGTGGGTGATTGAGAAATTTGTCATACACCAACAATACAGCAAACTAGAAAAGTTCGTGAATATACTTTTCTATTACCACACATAGAAGTCTTCTCTTTTACATGTTCTTAAAGTAGAAAAAATGAACATGTTCATTAAACATGACCCATAGATATAGCTCCTCTAGAGAACAGTGTTAATTATATCTCAATATACTATCTTAGAAATAATCTAGATATTCAGTGAATATCCATTAATTAACTCAATTTAATACCAGTTCAAAGTTTTAAGCCACCTAGGAATCCTGGATATTATCTTTAAGCTGACATGCTACAAAGCATAATTATTCTTGAAGTTATGAAAACCTTGAACACAAATTTATATTATGTAAGAGTAATATTAGTTTATTTGACCAGTAGCTTGTATAACTATAGGAAAAATAAACCTAATTAAAATAAAATATGTTTCTATTATACTCAACACTGATAAATCAGAGAAGATATAATTGTTCTATTAAACCAGACATTTCAAATCAGTCACATTGGCCAAAGATTTACCTTAATTATGTGAACATGGATTCTTAAAATGTTTCTGAGTTAATTTCTGAAGAAATTTCTTATTAGTGTAGCACACTTAATACATTAGAAATTAAATCTCATGTTATTAAAATTTTAGGAATATTTGATTTATGTAAAGAACCTGCCTGCCAATGCAGGAGATATAAGAGATGCAGGTTCGATCCCTGGGTTGGAAAGATTACCCTGGAGGAGGGCATGGCAACCCACTCCAGTATTCTTGCCTAGAGAATCCCATGGACAGAGGAGCCTGGAGAGTTACAATCCATAAGGTCACAAAGAGTTGGACACACAAGCACTTATTTATCTCTTTAAGTCAGTTAGAATAGATACTTGATAATCTGGACTTCCTTGGTGGCTCAGCGGTAAAGAATCTGCCTGACAATGCAGGAAACATGGGTTTGATCCCTGATCCTGGAGGATCCCACGTGCCTCAGAGTGATTGAGCCTGTGCTCCACAACTATTGAGCTTCTGCTCTAGGGACCTAACAGAAGCAAAAGAGACTAAGAAGAAGTGGCAAGAATATAGAGAAGAACTATACAAAAAAGGTCTTAATGACACAGATAATCATGATGGTGTGGTCACTCACCTAGAGTCAGATATCTTGGAGTGTGAAGTCAAGTGGGCCTTAGAAAGCATTACTATGAACAAAGCTAGTGAAGGTGATGGAATTTCAACTGAGCTATTTCAAATCCTAAAAGATGCTGTTAAAGCACTGCACTCAATATGCCAGCAAATTTGGAAAACTCAGCAGTGGCCACAGGACTGGAAAAAGTCAGTTTTCCTTCCAATCCCAAAGAAGACAATGTTAAAGAATGTTCAAGCTACTGTACAGTTGCTGTCATTTCACATGCTAGCAAGGTAATGCTCAAAATCCTTTAAGCAAGGCTTCAATAGTATGTGAACCAAGAGCTTTCAGATGTACCAGCTAGATTTAGAAAAGGCAGAGGAACCAGAGATCAAATTGCCAATATCCACTGGATCATCAAAAAAGCAAGAGAGTTCCAGAAAAACATCTACTTCAGCTTCCTTCATTGACTATGCTAAAGCCTTTGATTGTGTAGATCATCACAAGCTGTGGAAAATTCTGAAAGAGATGGGAATACCAGACCACCTGACCTGCCTCCTGAGAAACCTGTATGCAGGTCAGGAAGCAACAGTTAGGACTGGAGAAACAATGCGCTGATTCCAAGCGGGGAAAGGAACACACCAAGGCTGCATATTGTCACCCTGCTTATTTAACTTAAATGCACAGGACTTCATGTGAAATGCTGAGCTGGATAACTCACAAGCTGGAACCAAGATTGCTGGGAGAAACATCAACAACCTTAGATATGCAGATAATACCAGAAAGCGAAGAAAGTGAAGAGGAACAAAAGAGTCTCTTGAAAAGGGTGAAAGAGGAAAGTGAAAAAGCTGGTTTGAAACTCAACATTCAAAAAACTAAGATCATGGAAAATGGTCCCATCACTTCAATGGGCAAATAGATGTGAAAAATGTTGAAAAAGTGACAGATTTTATTATCTTGGGCTCCAAAATCACTGCAGGTGACTGCAGCCACTACATTAAAAGAAGCTGTCTTCTTGGAAGAAAAGCTATGACAAGTCTAAACATCTTACTAAAAAGCAGAGACATCACTTTGCTGACAAAGATACTTTTAGTCAAAAGTATGGTTTTTCCAGTAGTCATGTATGGATGTGAGAGTTGGACCATAAATAAGGCTGAACACTGAAGAATTGATGGTTTTGAACTGTGGTGCTGGAGAAGACTCTTGAGAGTCCCTTGGACAGCAAAGAGATTAAACCAGTCAATTCTAAATGAAATCAACCCGGGATAGTTATTGGAAGGACTGATGCTGAAGCTGAAACTCCAATGCCTTGGTCACCTTATGTGGAGAGCCCATTTATTAGAAAAGACCCTGATGCTGGGAAAGATTGAGAGCAAGAGGAAAATGGGGTAGCAAAGGATGAGATGGTTTGATAGCATCACTGACTCAGCAGACATGAGTTTGAGCAAACTCTGGGAGATAGTAAAGGACAGGGAAGCCTGGCATGCTGCAGTCCATGGGGTCACAAACAGTCAAACACAACTTAGTGACTGAATAACAACAACCAAGACCCCAGCTGCAACTAGTTAAGCCAGCGCATCTAGAGTCTGTGCTCTGCCACAAGAGAAGCGACAGCAATGAGAAGACCATGCTCTGCAATGAAGAGTAGCTCTTGGTCACCACAACGGGCAATGGCCATGAACAGCAATGAAGACCCAGCACAGCCAAAATTTAACTGACTAATTAATTTTTAAGAGTCCTTAGTATTAAAAAAACAGATTTATATCTGTTTATTTGTGCAGATGAAATTCATGGAGGATAAATGAGATTGATTATCTTAAGGAAGTAAGTGGGAGAGGGGTGGGAGGAAGTGGGATGGGAATGTAGTAATGGATGAGGAGGGAGCGATATCTCTGAGTGTACATTTCATACAGCCTTGGCTCTTAGAATCAGCATGTTTTACACACACCTCAAAATATAAGTGAATAGTTAAGAGCAATCAGGCTGTTGAGACAACCAAAATTGAAATACAAACCATAACAAATGAGCCTAATTGTTAAATGGTGAAAAGCATTGAAAGGAATGGGGAAGAAAAGACCTGACTTTCATAACACTGGAAAAGTTATGTGGACGGATTCTATAAGACAAAAGACAAAAGGAACTGCTCACAGGTACTGTACTCTAGTCAGTAAATCTGCTTCTCTTAGAGGCATGGTTAGCAATTCTGTAACTACTTCATACTAGAGTTGAATAAACAAGCATAGATAATGAGAACCAGATATCTCACTGGTGATGAAAGAAAAAGCTATAAATAAGGCAAGGAGAAATACTAGAAACAGCCTGGTGGTGTTGGATTGAAATCAGAGGTATTAGTGTAAACTAATGAAATATATGAGTGTGTATATATATATATACACATAAATACATACACCTAGACATAGAAATAAATGTAGATATATGTATGTGTGTAGTTTCATCCAAGCTGTGTGTACTGAAAGGGCCCCCACAGCACTAAGTATACTAATTTCCTATTCTTGGTTTCCCTAGTAAAAGGAAACAGTGCTCCGTAGAAAAAAATGGTAGAATCAGGATTTTGACATAAAAAATTCAAAATGAGCTTGGAGTATCTTGTGGCACCAGGGAAAAAATGAAGCACTTGAAAAAAATACAGGGATATAGCTAAAAGATACGGGAACACATCTGAGGGAATACCAGTGGCTAAATTTCAAACAATTTGAGCAAATAAATAAATAATGAAAGAACTGGGTTATAGACTGAAACAAATATCTGTGAGTCCCTACGCATGTAAGCAAATCATAGGGAAATCTACACAATTCTAGGATGCGTGCATCCTGGAATTACTCGGTGTAGTAAGCAGAGAAATGCCTCCCTACAAAGAAGCCCACATCTTAATCCCCAGAATTTGTGAATGGTTCTTTATGTGGCAAAGGGACTTAACAGATGTGTCAATTATTGTCTTTGAGTTGGAGAAATTATTCTGGATTATATGGGTAGGCCCAAATGGCCAACATCTGCTGGATCATCGAAAAAGCAAGAGAGTTCGAGAAAAACATCTATTTCTGCTTTATTGTCTATGCCAAAGCCTTTGACTGTGTGAATTACAATAAACTGTGGAAAATTCTGAAAGAGGCAGGAATACCAGACCACCTGACCTGCCTCTTGAGAAACCTATATGCAGGTCAGGAAGCAACAGTTAGAACTAGACACAGAACAACAGACTGGTTCCAAATAGGAAAGGGAGTATGTCAAGGCTGTATATTGTCACCCTGCTTATTTAACTTCTATGCAGAGTACATCATGAGAAACACTGGGCTGGAAGAAGCACAAGCTGGAATCAAGATTCCTGGGAGAAATATCAATAACCTCAGATATGCAGATGATATCACCCTGATGGCAGAAAGTGAAGAGGAGCTAAAAAGCCTCTTGATGCAAGTGAAAGAGGAGAGTGAAAAAGTTGGCTTAAAGCTCAACATTCAGAAAACGAAGATCATAGCATCTGGTCCCATCACTTCATGGGAAATAGATGGGGAAACTGTGGAAACAGTGTCAGACTTTATCTTTTTGGGCTGCAAAATCCCTGGAGATGGTGACTGCAGCCATGAAATTAAAAGACGCTTACTCCTTGGAAGAAAAGTTATGACCAACCTAGATAGCATATTGAAAAGCAGAGACATTACTTTGCCAACAAAGGTCCATCTAGTTAAGGCTATGGTTTTTCCTGTGGTCATGTATGGATGTGAGAGTTGGACTGTGAAGAAGGCTGAGCACTGAAGAATTGCTGCTTTTGAACTGTGGTGTTGGAGAAGACTCTTGAGAGTCCCTTGGACTGCAAGGAGATCCAACCAGTCCATTCTAAAGGAGATCAGTCCTGGGTATTCTTTGGAAGGAATGATGCTAAAGCTGAAACTCCAGTACTTTGGCCACCTCATGCGAAGAGTTGATTCATTGGAAAAGACTCTGATGCTGGCAGGGATTGGGGGCAGGAGAAGAAGGGGACGACAGAGGATGAGATGGTTGGAAGGCACCATTGACTCAATGAACATGAGTTTGGGTTAACTCCAGGAGTTGGTGATGGACAGGGAGGCCTGGTGTGCTGCAGTCTGTGGGGTCGCAAAGAGTTGGACACTACTGAGTGACTGAACTGAACTTCACTGAACTGAACAGGTTACATCAAATCCCTTACGATTATACAGTGGAAGTGAGAAATAGATTCAAGGGATTAGATCTGATAGACTGAGTGACTGAAGAACTAGGGACAGAGGTTCGTGACATCGTACAAGAGGCAGTAATCAAGACCATCCCCAAGAAAAAGAAATGCAAAAATGGAAAATGGTTGTTTGAGAAGGCCTTACAAATAGCGGAGAAAAGAAGAGAAGCTATGGGCAAAGGAGAAAAGGAAAGACATACCCACTTGAATGCAGAGTTCCAAAGAATAGCAAGAAGAGATAAGAAAGCCTTCCTCAGTAATCAATGCAAAGAAATGAGGAAAATAATAGAATAGGAATGACTAGAGATCTCTTCAAGAAAATAAGAGATGCCAAGGGAAATATATCATGCAAAGATGGGCTCAGTAAAGGACAGAAATGGTATGAACCTAATAGAAGCAGAAGATATTAAGAAGAGGTGGCAAGAATGCACAGAAGAACTAAACAAAAGAGATCTTCATGATCCAGATAATCACAATGGTGTGATCACTCACCAAGAACCAGACATCCGGGAATGTGAAGTCAAGTGGGGCTTAGGAAGCATCACTATGGAAAAAGCTAGTGGAGGTGATGGAATTTCAACTGAGCTATTTCAAATCCTAAAAGATGATGCTGTGAAAGTGCTGCACTCTGTATGACAGCAGATTTGGAAAACTCAGCAGTGGCCACAGGACTGGAAAAAGTCAGTTTTCATTCCAACCCAAAGAAAGGCAATGCCAAAGAATGCCCAAACTACTACACAATTGCACTCATCTCACATGCTAGCAAAGTAATGCCCAAAATTTTCCAAGCAAGGCTTCAACAGTACATGAACCATGAACTTCCAGATGTTCAAGCTGGATTTAGAAAAGGAAGAGGAACCAGAGATCAAATTGCTAACATCCATTGGTTCATCGAAAAAGCAAGAGAGTTCCAGAAAAACATCTACTTCTGCTTTATTGACTATTTCAAAGCCTTTGATTGTGTAGATCACAACAAACTGTGGAAAATTCTTAAAGAAATGGGACTACCAGACCACCTGACCTGCCTTCTGAGAAATCTGTATGCAGATCAAGAAGCAATAGTTAGAACCGGACATGAAACAATGGACAGGTTCCAAATCGGGAAAGGAGTACATCAAGGCTGTATATTGTCACCCTGCTTACTTAACTTATATGCAGAGTACATCTTGCAAAATGCCGGGCTGGATGAAGCACAATCCAGAATCAAACTGCTGGGAGAAATATCAATAACCTCAGATATGCAGATGATACCACCGTTATGGCAGAAAGTAAAGAAGAACTAAAGAGCCTCTTCATGGAAGTCAAAGAGGAGAGTGAAAAAGTTAGTTTAAGCTCAACATTCAGAAAACTAAGACCATGGCATCTGGTCCCATCACTTTATGGCAAATGGATGGGGAAACAGTGGAAACAGTGACAAACTTTATTTTGGGGGGCTCCAAAATCACTGCAGATGGTGACTGCAGCCATGAAATTAAAAGACACTTGCTCCTTGGAAGAAAAGTTATGACCAACCTAGACAGCATCTTCAAAAGCAGAGATGTTACTTTGCCAACAAAGGTCCACCTAGCCAAAGCTATGGTTTTTTCCAGTAGTCATGTATGGATGTGAGAGTTGGACTATAAAGAAAGCTGAGTGCTGAAGAATTGATGCCTTTGAACTGTGGTGTTGAAGAAGACTCTTGTGAGTCCCTTGGACAGCAGGGAGATCTAACCAATCCATCCTAAAGGAAATCAATCCTGAATATTCATTGGAGGAATTGATGCTGAAGCTGAAACTCCAACACTTTGGCCACCCAATATGAAGAACTGACTCATTGAAAAAGACCATGATGCTGGGAAAGGTTGAAGGCAGGAGGAGAAGGGGATGACAGAGGATGAGATGGTTGGATGGCATCACTGATGTGATGGACATGAGTTTGGGTAAACTCCAGGAGTAGGTGATGGACAGGAAAGTCTGGTGTGCTGCAGTCCATGGGGTCGCAAAGAGTCGGACAAGAACTGAGCAACTGATCTGAACTGAACAAGTTACATACCTAACAAATTAGCAAAACAAGTAGAGTGGTTAAAAAACAAAAATCTTGATTACTCCTAAAAAGGGCAAAAAAGAAGAGAAAAGGCAATGTAGAATAGGCAGGACTACTAGAAAGCAGAAAATAATATGGGTAGATTTAAATCCGAGACATGGACTGAAGTGAATAAAGCAGGATGCTGAACTATATGCGTCTTTTAAGGAATTTTTAATAGTTTACTAACTATTATTTTTATAGACTTGTCAATTCTGTTTTGAAGGTTTCATAGAAAGTCTTAGATTAGAAGAAGTCTTCTCTTTCATTACCTCTACTCAAAATCTCTGACCATGTGAATGTACTACATTTCCAGTTTTAAAAGCTAATTAAAATAAATATTTGTTGAATGAATACACTGGATATGAAAATTCATGGAACAAAATTATCTTTTGGTACAAATTTAGATTTTCATCTCTCCTTCCTCCCCAGTCTTCTCTCTCCTTCTCTCTTCCTTTTCTAATAGGTTGTGCCTAAAAGTGGATTAAAGTGGCTTGATTGAAATACTGCAAGTTAAAAAGTACATGATGTATTCCACGTTGTGTCTGAGACATGTGTTTCAGTAGTTCATCTCTGGTAGCTTGGCACAGGATACTGCCTCATCCAGAAATAGGCTGTGTTTGAGCGGGCAGGAAATATTGATAATTTCTTTTTAGGCTAAGCTTGAAATTCTCCTAATGTGTGTGTTTTTGTGTGTGTGCATGCGCGCATGTATGAGGGTATTTCTAGAGATCTTTAAGACAAACTTAAATGTTTATATGTATTAATTTTTTATCAGCAAGCTTCTATTGACTGTATTTTAATCACAGCCTCTCACCAGTAGGCAATCTAGTATTTTGAAGCCAGTAATATGGCAGCAAAACCACTAAGATTCCCAGAATTAATCATTTCCATGAGACCAGTGGCTATAAAACATGATTGGCAAACTACAGTTTGTGGCCAAAGATGACTCACGGCCAAATCCAGCTCAAGGTCAAATGTAGCTCACTGTCTCTTTTTGTAAATAAAGTCTTACTGAAACACCCCTTTCTATTTATTTATATATTAGCTATGGTTGCTTTCATGGTAAAATAGCATAGTTAAATTGTTCTAAAAGCCTGAAACATTTATTCTCTGACCTTTTGTGGAAAAGTTTGATAATCCCTCTTGTAAATTCACACAGAGTCTAACACGCAATCTGGAGACACATCCAAAACTAAATTCATTTAGTAAAGACAGGCAGACAGGAGAAATTTAGGGCCACGGAGTCTGATGGTTGTTTAGGACCTAACATTGCTGTACTTTTTCTCAGCGAGTTCAGGCTTATCGTGGTATACCCTGGGCATGATGATGGGGTTTAGCAGTAAGGGCAGAGTGGATTCTGTGCGCATCTTGGCAATTTGATAGTGGTGAGTGTGAGAGAGAAAGGATAAATGCCATGGGTTTATACCTATGGGTGCAGCAGCTAGAAGCATTGGATTTGATGAATGCTTAGCTACATGAATGGATTATAAAAACTTATTGTGCAGGGAAAAAGTGAATGGAATGAGATCTATAATGCCACACCGCTTATGTCAATTAAAATATATGCCTGCAAATCAACAATCTATGTGCTGTTATACCCCTTATAATCAAGGAGAAATATATTAAATTTATAGTTGGCTTGTGAGGGAGGACAAAGAGGGTGACTTTGGGCGTGAGTCTGGAGTCATCAATAAACTAGATGAAGGACAATAAAATGGGCAAATGATGGCAATGCACCTTGAAGGGAGGCACCTGAGGTTTAAGGACAACAAAATGATAACCAGAAAGAAAGAAGCAAAGACGGGCAGGAGAGAGGAAGGAATCTGGACACATTCCTTGATTCTGTTATCAATTCAGTTCAGTTCAGTCGCTCAGTCGTGTCCGACTCCTTGCGACCCTATGGACTACAGCACGCCAGGCCTCCCTGTCCATCACCAACTCCCGGAGTTTACTGAAACTCATGTCCATTGAGTCGGTGATGCCATCCAGCCATCTCATCCTCTGTTGTCCCCTTTTCCTCCTGCCTTCAATCTTTCCCAGCATCAGGGTCTCTTGTAATGAATCAGTTCTTCGCATCAGGTGGTCAAAGTATTCGAGTTTCAGCTTCAGCATCAGTCCTTCCAATGAATATTCAGGACTGATCCTTTAGGATTGACTGGCTGGATCTCCTTGCAGTCCAAGGGACTCTCAAGAGTCTTCTCCCACACCACCGTTCAAAAGAATCAATTCTTCGGTGCTCAGCTTTCTTTATAGTCCAACTCTCACATCCATACATCACCACCAGAAGAACCATAGCTTTGACTAGATGTATCTTTGTTGGCAAAGTGATGTCTCTGCTTTTTAATATGCTGTCTAGGTTGGTCATAGATTTTCTTCGAAGGAGAAAGCATCTTTTAATTTCATGGCTGCAGTCACCATCTGCAGTGATTTTGGAGCCCAGAAAAATAAAGTCTGTTACTGTTTCCCTATCTATTTGCCACAAAGTGATGGGACCAGTTGCCATGATCTTCGTTTTTTGAATGTTGAGTTTTAAACCAACTTTTTCACTCTCCTCTTTCACTTTCATGAAGAGGCTCTTTAGTTCTTCTTCACTTTCTGCCATAAGGGTGGTGTCATCTGCATATCTGAGATTATTGATATTTCTCCTGGCAATCTTGATTCCAGCTTGTGCTTCATCCACCTTGTGCTTAATTCTGTTATAGCTCTGGCAACTAAATGGATTTGTGACCTGGTAACAAGCCTTCGGTACTCACCTTACAAATTAGCCAGAGTCTGAATGGTGGAGGCAGTGATGGTGGTGATGGGGTATGTGTGTGTGTGTGAGGTAGGGAAGGGTCAGAACCAGGAAACTCCAAGCCAAATGGGGTGCATAAAAGGGGACCAGTCTACAGTAAGTAAACTGCAAGCATCCCAAGAAAGTTGGGGTTCAGGTCTCAGCTGGGATCCAGTCCAACAGAGAACATGGTGATGAGGATGGACCTTGATGTGGGTTCAGGGAGAAGTCTCCAGCTCTTTAGACATGCACCTCAGGCACGCTGGGTCTTAAACTGAGTCCTCTCTGGGGAGTGGGCGCTGAGCATAATATTGGATTCTGAGTGGCCCCGGGACTGAGCAGAAGCCTTGGGCAACAGCAGGTTCAGTTCAGTTCAGTTCAGTCACTCAGTCATGTCCAACTCTCTGCGACTCCATGAGCTGAAGCACGCCAGGCTTCCCTGTCCATCACCAACTCCCGGAGTTCACCCAAATCCATGTGCATCAAGTCAGTGATGCCATCCAACCGTCTCATTCTCTGTTGTCCCCTCTCCTCCTGCCCTCAATCTTTCCCAGCATCAGGGTCTTTTCCAATGAGTCAGCTCTTCGCATCAGGGGGCCAAAGTATTGGAGTTTCAGCTTCAACATCAGTCCCTCCAATGAACACCCAGGACTGATCTCCTTTAGGATGGAGTGGTTGGATCTCCCTGCAGTCCAAGGGACTCTCAAGAGTCTTCTCCAACACCACCGTTCAAAAGCATCAATTCTTCGGTGCTCAGTTTTCTTTGTAGTCCGACTCTCACATCCATACATGACCACTGGAAAAACCATAGCTTTGACTAGACGGACCTTTGTTGGCAAAGTAATGTCTTCGCTTTTTAATATGCTGTCTAGGTTGATCATAACTTTCCTTCCAAGGAGTAAGCGTCTTTTAATTTCATGGCTGCAGTCACCATCTGCAGTGATTTTGGAGCCCCCCAAAATAAAGTCAGCCACTGTTTCCACTGTTTCCCCATCTATCTGCCATGAAGTGATGGGACCAGATGTCATGATCTTAGTTTTCTGAATGTTGTGCTTTAAGCCAACTTTTTCACTCTCCTCTTTCACTTTCATCAAGAGGCTCTTTAGTTCTTCTTCACTTTCTGCCATAAGGGTGGTATCATCTGTTAAATGTCCTCAAAGGCAATCTTTAGATTCTTTGGGCAAATATCATCATCTTTCTGTACTTAATATCTACAATTTGGAATTGTAATATCTGTTCCGGCTATCTCATTGGATTTTTTTAATGGTCAGATCAGAGGACATATAAAGAGGAGTTCTGGAAAAATTAAGTACATCACACCACAGTTATTAAAATATTTAAGCAACTTATTAGAATATAATTCCTTCTTTCCACCTGCCCTACCAGAAATATTTTTCTGGATAGAAATAATAAAAAAGAGAGAGAGCTGATAAAACTCCAAACATCCAATTTACTCTGCAAGACTTGAGAGAAAACATATTAGCTTTTTTTTAAAGCAATTTTCTTCAAAAGGAATGTGTTTTATTACACATAATTTCATCTTTCAACTCTAAACAATTAAACCAGTTCTTTCTCATAGTTTTCAAATATTTCTGAGATGCATCTCAGGACAGCCCAATTTATAGCCAGTTCCTAGCAGGCTGTCCTAGCTGCTGACACTGGAACTTTATCTGGTCCTAATCTATCAACCTTGGAAAACAAGAAAAATGAATATGGTTTTAAAGTTAGCAAGTTAGTGCGCTTTACACATAGGAAAGAATGCATAGGGAAGAAATGGAAAGCTCACTGGGAGAACTGTTCTTGCTAACTCAACTAGATCATATTTTAAAGGAATACGATAAATATGCTAGTATCATTTTCTATAATCAGATAATCCAGATACATTTCTAAAACAACATTTTTCTCATTTAAAAATAATTTTGTAATTACAGTAGAGCCTAACAAGAGAGTGAAGAAGTGAAGTGAAGTTGCTCAGTCGTGTCTGACTCTTTGTGACCCCATGGACTGTAGCCCACCAGGCTCCTCTGTTCATAGAATTTTCCAGGCAAGAGTACTGGAGTGGGTTGTCATTTCCTTCTCAAGGGGATCTTCCCGACCCAGTGATTGAACAGAGAGTAAAATCCATCAAACTTTTGGGGGACATACACTCACTCATATATATATATATACTATATACTACAAATATATATACTATATACTACAAATATATATACTATATACATAGTATATTCATTTCTTGCAGCATGAGACTCAAGCCACAAGTTTTGTGTTCTGCTGCTTTTAAAATATATTATTATTAAAAAATATATATATATATTATTACATCATGAGCACCTTTTTATATTACTAAATTTTCTGCAATAATGTGAGTTTTAAGAACCAAATAATATTCTAACATATGAATGTGCCATGGTTTATTTGACCTTTTCTCTATTTAGGTTACTTTTAATATCTTTTTACTACTATAAATAACATTTTCATGAACATTCTTTTACACAAATCTTTAATAACATTGCTGATTGTTTCCTAGGATAGAGTCATGAAATTGGAACCACTGGGACAAAGTATGTTAACACTTTTAAGTCTCTTACAAATTGTTTATCAGAACCATTGTGAGGTTATGTGCCAATCAGTACATATCTTACCACACCCTCAACAATGTTAACTTTCATCTTTTAAAAAGTCCTTGCCTGTTGAAAAATGAACAGATTGTTTTGTTTTTACCAGCATCCCTTTGGGGAACAGTCTTTCTCCTATTTCATAATTATTCAGATCAGACCCTAGAAGTATAAAGTCTACACTGATGAATACAGAGTATATGCCTCCATGTGAAAACACCATGTATTTTATTGCTTAAACTGGCTTTGCACTACAATAAGGATAGCTCCTATAATCTGTCCTGATTTTTTTTTTAAAGTCTTGTGCAAACAGAGATTGTTAGATAGCATCACCAACTCAATGGACATGAACTTGAGCAAACTCTGGGAGATAGTGGAGGACAGGGAAGCCTGGGATCCTACAGTCCATGGGGTCTCAAAGAGTTGGACATGACTTAGTGATTGAACAGCAACAATGCAAGCAGTATCTGGCATACACACTACTATTCTACAGGAATAGAATATTCCTTACCTTTCAGTGATGAAAAGCTCTCCAGGGTATATTTTCTTTTTGGATTTTTGGCTCTGCACAGTGTCAGCCCTATGTATTCATTGCAAATGATGGTATTTATAGCCTGGTGTGTAATACTCTGTGGAAGGAAAGCTTGTAAAAATCATAGACTGGACACCGAGTGTGAGACAGGGAGGGATGTGGCAAAAAAATAGTGTGAACCCACCAAAAAAATACTGGAGACAGAAATAAAGAATACATAGAATGAAGCAAAGAACAAGCAGCAAGAGAACTGTTTTTCAAGGTCTTGAGATCTAGTTTGCTTTTAAATAAAAGCAGGACCTGATGTAAAAGATTGAGTTTTCACTGTTGAGTTTAGCTGAGGAGAGGGGCAGGGATCAACTACGGGGGAAAAAAAAAAAAAAAAAAAAAAACAACCAGAAACCTTTTGGAGAACAAAATGAAGGACCTACAAGCACAAAAGCCTACACTCAGGGAATTAGGTTCAAGAAACCTCTAGATAAGACTTGCATCTCATACAGGAAGAGAGTGGGCTCAATCTAAGAACCACCTGGAATTTACCTGTTCACACATTGCTCCTGTTTCTAAGAGTCCTCAACACGAGAATCAAACAGTATTTTTAGTTAGTGGGTACAGAAGTTAAATACCCAACATGGTTGTTTTACTAAAGAGTTATGATGTTGTGGGGGGAAAAAAAACCTTCAGCGTGGAAGAGAGTGCTTAAATCTCTGTTACTTCTTCCTGAAAAAGAGTTTATTCATAACTCAAGGCTCCACGGCTTCCCTTTGGCAGCTCCTGGAATTGTTTGCATCAAGTCTAGATGGAAAAAGCCAGTCTCCATAGGGTTTGCCTGGCAAATGGTACAGAAGAGTTTCTTCTGAGTCACCGCTGGGAAGAGGCGCTGAAGGGAAACGAAAAGGCATAAACTGCCAATTATAGGCTAAGAGAAATACTCCAATTAACTTCTTATTTTAGCAAATGTTTAAAGTGTGCATTCCCTAACCACCGCTCTCATGAACTGTTCAGCTATTAAGCTATTGTCTCTCACTCCTAACCCATTTCCGTATAATGTTTTGTGATACTGGTGCTGGGACTTCAGAAAGCAATTTCTGCTTTGCCAGATGGCTCTCTGTTTGGCTTTCCAATAGAGGGTGCTACAGGGAGACGGTGACTCTGGAGGAGGCAGGAGGGAGGTATTTCTTATTTACTTCCTGCTGGCTTCTCCTTCCCATCAGGGTCATTCCAGCTAGTGAGGCACCTGGGCTGGGAGGTGGGGGGGTACTCTCTGCAGTGGCTAGCTCATAGAATTCTCTCATTATTCTTTCAAATGCCTAGATTACAACTTTCTATCTGGTTAACAGCTCCTTATACTAAATTTATGCATTTACCATTAAATAATTGGTGTGGGTTCTAACCTCTCACTGACCCATAAGACCGTACAGGTCTTTGTACATAATAAGCAAGTGTCTGGGGAAGTATCTCCTTTTGATTAGGTGTTTTGGCTTCTCTGTCAGTCATTAAATATTTTCTTGCTCTGTGTGTTGAAAGTGGGACTAGACTGTGGGGACACAGGGAGAACAAGACATGATCACTGCCCTTGTGGAGTAATTTTTAGGAGCTGATGACAGGAAGTGCCAAACACAGCAAGTGCAGCAAGTGTGCATGTACTGACACACGGTTCTCAGACTTGATGGTGGATCAGAAGTCCCTGGAAAGCTTAAGAAATCACAGGTTGCGGAGTCCCACTCCCAGAGTCTCTGAATTAGTAGGTCGGGGTGGGGTCCAGGAATGTGCTTCTCTAACGAGCCCCAGGTGTTCACTATTGTTGAGACCGCCCTCTAAGACCACTGTTTCTTGCTGGACGTTGAATTTCCCACTGTTTAACCACAGAGGATAAGTCAGTCTGGCCTTCCCAGGTGGCACTAGTGGTAAAGAATTCACCTACCAATGCAGGAGACGTAAGAGACAAGGGCTTGATCCCTGGGTCAGGAAGATCCTCTGGAGGAGGGCATGGCAACCCACTCCAGTATTCTTGCCTGGAGAATCCCATGGACAGAGGAGCTTGGCAGGCTAGGGTCCATAGGGTTGCAGAGTTGGACGCGACTGAAGCAACTTAGCATGCATGCACATAAGTCAGTCTGGCACCTCTCTCTCTCCACCCCGCCTCACATCTATCCATCTTTTATCTGTTTTTCCCACCAGCACAGTAGAGTGAGTGGTTAAGAGCCCAGGCTCTGGAATGTCCGAGTTCCAATGTTCTTCCTCACTAGTTATATGACTAAGGATAGCATTGCTACCTACCTTTGGTTTCCTCTTCTACAAATGGGGATAATATAGGGATCTATGCCTACATATTAAGCTTTCAAGGACTGAATGAGATAGTGCATGCCAAGTGCATAGTCTGATATTTAACAGCCAGGCAGTACACAGTCAACTTTGCCTCTCCTTTCTTCAGGCATCCATTGAACAGAATAAGACAGAAGTGCCACAATCAGAGATGCTGGTGGCAGGAGGCCTGAGCCAAGCAGGGTGAGGAGTTACCAGCTGGGATGTATCTGTCAGTTGTGATGTGCTCTAAAAAGGCTGAAATTAGGAGCCTTGGAGCATGAACCCTTCCAGCAGCTGGGAAAAGAAGCTGGTCCCAGAAAAGAACAGACTTCTTTTCAGTCCATTATTGGAAAATGTAATATAAAAAAATATTTTTAAAGGCTATCTTGAAACGTATATTGCTAATGCCTCAGAGCAGAAGTATGCAATTTTTGTTCCCAAATAGCTGTAAATGTCAATTTTGTTCCTTATATGTTTGTCAGGAGGGATTTTACGAGCCTATTTCCTCACTCCATGTGCAGTCTTCAATCAGGGTTCTTTCACGTTCAGTACTCGGCCATTCTTAGTGCCATCTTTCATCGGGCACCCTCCAGGGCACTTGGCAACGTCTTGATGGTCAGTTCTTATGGCATGCTGTGATGTTGAATCATTCCCAAACAGTCAGTGGAGGGTAGTGACTCCCCCCAGCGTTATGTGGAAAATAGGTTTCAGGAAGTGCCATAGCCGTGGGGTTCTCTGCAGATTACTTGGTCTGGTCCCAGGAATCCTGCATATATGGAACAGTGTGTTGGTGAGGGGGGCTGTTGCTGGATAGCAGAAAGTCAAAAGAAACAGACAATATTTGAGCCTCCCATTTTAACAGTGGGTTGGATAAGGAGGAGGTGTGTTTGTCTTAGCCCAGTGGTCTCATCAACAGTGAGCACCTGGAGACTAGTTAGAAAAGCACATTCTTGGGCCCCACCCCAGAGCTACTAACTCAGAGATTATGGGAGTGGGGCTCTGCAACTTGTACTCTCATAAGCTTTCCAGGGGCATCTGATCCACCAAAAAGTCTGAGAGCTGTGTGTCACCACAGGCACAGCCTTTATGACCAAAACAACAAAGAAGCTGAAAGGGACTGTGTAGGGTGTACTAACCTTGAAACGAAGATGTGAGGGTAAATATCAAGCCTGCCTTCCAAGGTTGAATAAAAGGGAAAAGTAGGGGCCATGTCTTCATTTTCCTTGAAATTAAAGCACAGAATGTGGAAAGTAAAAGTGGAGAGACCTTCATAGTTACCCCCTCATTTTTCTTCATGACAAAGTTGAGGTCAAGTTGATGAAGAGAACTGCCCAAGGGCGAGCTTGAGTCAAGAATTCAAAGCTAGAGCTCTTGACACCTGCCTGG
This sequence comes from Budorcas taxicolor, assembly GCF_023091745.1. Taxonomy (NCBI): domain Eukaryota; kingdom Metazoa; phylum Chordata; class Mammalia; order Artiodactyla; family Bovidae; genus Budorcas; species Budorcas taxicolor. Next base: position 76,168,670 of record NC_068919.1, read on the forward strand.
CACTCTTTCCTGGTGCCACCTGCAGGGCTCTGGGAAAGTCACTCAGTCTCTGCATTCCTTTCCAGTCCAGGCCTGAGTCACCTCCATCAGGATTATTTCCACATCCTCCTGGCCTGCCCTTTTCTTCAAGCATCTTCTTGCTTTACATTTTCCTGATGTTACTCCCTTCAAGGTTATATTCTTCTGAATGTCCTGTAGTGGCTCATTTATTTCTCTATTTTTTTGCCAGGCTTTCTCAGCCTCCATCATCTGACTCCCTCTTTCTCTTCCATTTTATATTTTCTACTACATTTTGCTGATGTCCTTTCCCCAGCAGGCATGCCTTACTATCTTCTGCTTTTTTTCTTCTAAATCAGCGGTCACTAAACTTTTTCCATAAAGGACTGCAGCTGCTGCTGCTGCTGCTGCTAAGTCGCTTCAGTCGTGTCCGACTCTGTGTGACCCCATAGACGGCAGCCCACCAGGCTCCCCCATCCTTGAGATTCTCCAAGCAAGAACACTGGAGTGGGTTGCCATTTCCTTCTCCAAAGCATGAAAGTGAAAAGGGAAAGTGAAGTTGCTCAGTCATGTCTGACCCTCGGCGACCCCATGGCCTGCAGCCCTCCAGGCTCCTCCGTCCATGGGATTTTCCAGGCAGGAGTACTGGAGTGGGGTGCCATTGCCTTCTCTGCCATAAAGGACTAGATAGTAAATATTTTAGACTTTCTGGGTCACATGTTTTTTGTCACAACTGCTTAACTCTGTTGCCAACAGGACAAAAGCAGCCAGTTGTAGAAAACATGTAAATGAATGAATATGACTATGTTCCAAAAAAAAAAAAAAAAACTTATTTACAAAAACAGGCAGCAGGGATAAAAATGCTTGACAAATTAGGAACAGAAGGGAACGTCCTTAATCTGATAAGGGGCATCTGCAGAAGACCCACAGCTAATCTCATGCTTCATGGTGAAAGATAGAATCCTTTTCCCTTAAGATAGGGAAGAACAGCAGGATATCTGCATTGACCTTCTATTCAGTATTATACGGTAGAGTTCAACCGGGACAGTTAATCAAGGAAAAACACTTGAAAGACATTCAGATTGAAAAGTAAAAAGTAAAACTAGCTCTATTTGTAGATGATGTATTATGAGCAGACATAGGATATTTGCATATAGACTATCTTAAAGAATCCACTGAAAGCTATTAGTATTAATAAATAAGTACTGTAGGATACAAAATCAATATACAAAAATAAATTGCATTTATGTACACTAGCAATGATATTCTGAAAGCAATTTCATTTACAACAATATAAAAAATACTTAGGAATACATTTAATAAAGAAATTTAAATCTTGTATAGAGTACTAAAAATTATAAAGTATTGTTAGAAATTTTTAAGAAGCCCTACATAAACAGAAAGACATTCCATATTCATGAATTGTAAACTAAATATTATTAAGATGATTATGCTCCTCAAACTGATCTACAGATTCAATGTATTCTGTCAAAACCCAGTGGGTTTTTTTTTTTATTTTTTGGCAGACATTGACTGATTGATCTTAAAATTCATACGGAAATGCAAGGGACTGAGAAGAGCCAAACTAATCCTGAGAAAAAAGAACTAAGTTAGAGAATTGAACTCATACCTTCTGATTTCAAAACTTACTACAAAGCTATAATAATCAAGACAGTGTCTACTAGCATAAGGATGGACAAATAGATCAATGGAATAGAATTGAGGGGCAATTGATTTTCTACAAAAGTGCCAAGATCATACAATGGGGAAAGAAGTGTCTTAAACAAATGGGGCTGGGACAACTGCAGAGCTGCATGCAAAAGAGTGAAGTTGTACCCTTATCTCATATCATATAAAAAAAATAACTCTAAATGGCCTAAATGTAAGAGCTAAAACAACAAAACTCTTAGAAGAAAACCTAGGGGTACATCTCTATGACTTCAGATTTGGCAATAGACTCTTAGATATGACACTAAAAGCAAGAACAACAAAAGAAAAATAGATACATTAGACATTATCGAAATTAAAATTTCATGTGTTGAAGAATATCATCAAAGAAACTGAAAAGAAAACCCACAGAATGGGAGAATATTTTTTGCAAATCACATATTATATAAAGAACTTGTATCTGGGATGTACAGTTGACCCATTAACAGCTCAGGAGTTGGGGCACCTGTGTCTAACTATAAAAATCTATGTATAACTTTGGTCAGTCCTTATGTCCACAGTTCTGTATCTAGGGCTTCAGCCAAGTTCAGATTGTGTAGTACTGTGGTGTGTACTTAATGAAACAATCTGCTCAGTTCAGTTCAGTCTCTCAGCCGTGTCCGACTCTTTGCGACCCCGTGAACCGCAGCACGCCACGTCTCCCTGTCCATCATCAACTCCTGGAGGCCACCCAAACCCAAGCCCATCGAGTCAGTGATGCCATCCAACCATCTCATCCTCTGTCGTCACCTTCTCCTCCAGCCCTCAATCTTTCTCAGCATCAGGGTCTTTTCAAACGAGTCAGCTCTCTGTATCAGGTGGCCAAAGTATTGGAGTTTCAGCTTCAACATCAGTCCCTCCAATGAACACCCAGGACGGATCTCCTTTAGGATGGACTGGTTGGATCTCCCTGCAGTCCAAGGGACTCTCAAGAGTCTTCTCCAACACCACAGTTCAAAAGCGTCAATTCTTCAGTGCTCAGCTTTCTTTATAGTCCAACTCTCACATCCATACATGACCACTGGAAAAACTATAGCCTTGACTAGACGGACATTTGTTGGCAAAATAATGTCTCTGCTTTTGAATATGCTGTCTAGGTTGATCATAACTTTCCTTCCAAGGAGTTAGTGTCTTTTAATTTCATGGCTGCAGTCACCATCTGCAGTGATTTTGCAGCCCAGAAAAATAAAGTCTGCCACTGTTTCCACTATTTCACCATCTATTTGCCATGAAGTGATGAGACTGGATGCCATGATCTTAGTTTTCTGAATGTTGAGCTTTAAGCCAACTTTTTCACTCTCTTCTTTCACTTTCATCAAGAGGCGTTTTAGTTCCTCTTCATTTTCTGCCATAAGGGTGGTGTCATCTGCATATCTGAGGTTATTGATATTTCTCCCGGCAATCTTGATTCCAGCTTGTGTTTCTTCCAGTCCAGCGTTTCTCAAGATGTACTCTGCATAGAAGTTAAATAAGCAGGGTGACAATATACAGCCTTGACGTACTCCTTTTCCAGTTTGGAACCAGTCTGTTGTTCCGTGTCCAGTTCTAACTCTTGTTTCCTGATCCACATACAGATTTCTCAAATGAAACAATATCCATATATAATTGGACCTGCACTGTTCAAACTTATGTTGTTCAAGGGTCAACTGTGTAAAGGACTCTTGCAAATCAATAATAAAAGGAAAACTAATCCAATTAAAAATGGGCAAAGGATTTGATAAACATTTCTCCCAAGAAGTTATACAAATAGCCAATAATCTCATGAGAGGATGATCACCATCATTAGACATTAGGGAAATGCAGATCAAAAGCACAATGACATACTACTTCTTATCCAATTAGAGGGCTAGAATCAAAAGTCAGATAATAACAAGAAACAATGAGGATGTGGAGAATCATAATCCTAATTCATTGTCAATAACTAAGTAAAATGATACAGCCATTTTGGAAGAGTCTGTCAATACCACAAATAATAAAGCATAGAGTTGCACATGCCCCAGCAATTTCACTTTTTGAGGTATACATTCAAAAGACATGAAAACATATATCACTGTCCATGAGATTCTCCAGGCAAGAATACTGGAGTAGGTTGCCATTTCCTTCTCCAGAGGCTCTTCCTGACCCAAGGACTGAACCCAGGTTTCCTGTATTGTAGGCAGATTCTTTACCATCTGAGCCACCAGGGAAGTCCTATTCAAAAGAAATGAAAACATATATCAACACAAACACTTATACACAGATGTTCATAGCAGCATTTTTCATAATAGTCAAGAGGTGGAAAACCCAGATATCCATCAATTGAATGAATAAACAAAATGTGGCATATCCATACAATGGAATATTATTTGACCATGTAGAGGAATGAAATACTGATAAATGCTAAAATATGGATAAATCTTGGATCAGTTCAGTTCAGTTCAGTTGCTCAATCGTGTCTGACTCTTTGCGACCCCATGAATTGCAGCATGCCAGGCCTCCCTGTCCATCACCATCTCCCAGAGTTCATTCAGACTCACGTCCATCGAGTCCATGATGCCATCCAGCCATCTCATCCTCAGTCATCCCCTTCTCTTCCTGCCCCCAATCCCTCCCAGCATCAGAGTCTTTTCCAATGAGTCAACTCTTTGCATGAGGTGGCCAAAGTACTGGAGTTTCAGCTTTAGCATCATTCCTTCCAAAGAATACCCAGGACTGATCTCCTTTAGAATGGACTGGTTGGATCTCCTTGCAGTCCAAGGGACTCTCAAGAGTCTTCTCCAACACCACTGTTCAAAAGCATCAATTCTTCGGCGCTCAGCCTTCTTCACAGTCCAACTCTCACATCCATACATGACCGCAGGAAAAACCATAGCCTTGACTAGATGGACCTTTGTTGGCAAAGTAATGTCTCTGCTTTTCAATATGCTATCTAGGTTAGTCATAACTTTCCTTGCAAGGAGTAAGCGTCTTTTAATTTCATGGCTGTAGTCACCATCTCCAGTGATTTTGCAGCCCAAAAAGATTAAGTCTGACACTGTTTCCCCATCTATTTCCCATGAAGTGATGGGACCGGATGCCATGATCTTCGTTTTCTGAATGTTGAGCTTTAAGCCAACTTTTTCACTCTCCTCTTTCACTTTCATCAAGCAGCTCTTTAGTTCCTCTTCACTTTCTGCCATAAGGGTGATGTCATCTGCATATCTGAGGTTATTGATATTTCTCCTGCCAATCTTGATTCCAGTTTGTGCTGCTTTCAGCCCAGCGTTTCTCATGATGTGCTCTGCTTAGAAGTTAAATAAGCAGGGTGACAATATACAGCCTTGAAGTACTCCTTTTCCTATTTGGAACCAGTCTGTTGTTCCATGTCCATTTCTAACTGTTGCTTCCTGACCTGCATATAGGTTTCTCAAGAGGCAGGTCAGGTGGTCTGGTATTCCCACCTCTTTCAGAATTTTTCACGGTATATTGTGTTCCACACAGCACCAGTGTCTTGGATACATTAAATGAAAGAAGCTAGGCACAAAAAGTTATAAATTATAGATTCCAATCACATGAAATGTGGAGAATGGGCAAATTAGAAAGCAGCTCAGAGGCTACTTAGGTTGGGGTGGGAGTGGAATGGGGATGGGTAAGGGAAGGGAGTGGGGATTGACAGTTAATGGAATTTCTTTAATGCTCGATGAAAATGTTCTGAAATTAGATCATGGTGTTGGTTGCACAACCCTATGAACATACTAAAATCATTGAATTGTACACTTTAAAATGTGCATTGAATGGTATATGTATTATACATCCAAATAACTGTTAAACCATCCAAGCGATGGGCCAGGTTTGGCTTATAGGCTTGCTGATTCCTACTCTAAACTTATCTAAATTCTATCCATCAATGAAGACATATAAATTAAAAAAATCAGTCTCTTGAGGTCTATGATTTCTAATACTCAGTCATATGCTCTTAACTGTTCTATAAATATTTGAGAGCTGGCACATGTTAGAAACTGCAGTAAATATCTGGAATATAAAGAGTTGTTGGACACAGTTATCATTCTAAAGAAGATTATGATCTAGTAACAAAAGCTCATGTAACCAAATACCCAGTGCAAAGTACCGTGGTTTATAGACTCTACATGTTCTTGATATAAAGATGGGATATTATCTAAACTTTTCTCTGACGGCTGGTTGTTTAGGGAGTGCTGATCAGTGAAAGTGGCTGAGTGGTGAGACTTCAAAGGAGGCGCAGGAGTTCTCCAGGCAGACAGAGGAAAGGGGTGTTGCAGACCTGGAGTGTGAACAAAGCTAACAGCCGTGAATCAGCACCAGTGTCTGGGAACCTGAGTGGTTCTAAGGGTAGAAGAGGGGGAGAGGGAGGGTGGCAGTGCGACAGGAGCTGGACTCAAACCTGTGCTCCCTGTTTCTTTATCTCTACAACCTTGCTTCTCTTTTCTCTCAAACTACCACGTCTCCTTTGTCCTTGATTCCAGTGTAAGCTTTTCCAGCCCTCCGTGGTCTCTCTTGACTGCCGCGTGTCCTCCTTATCTTCTTCTGTCTTCCACTTAATTCTCCACCATGACACTTTCAATGAAAATATTATCTATTTACTATTTTCCTGCAAATCTCTTGTCACCCTCTGTTAAGTCTTTCCCACTGTTATTGCCAGTTTTGCAAAGAATGTTCTGGCTCATCTCTTTGACCTGTTAGCTTTCTTAAACTTTTTGGAAGCTAAAAATCCAGAGGTCACTGTTATGCTACGTTCTGCTTTCTGCACTTGACCAAGGACAAGCTCTGATTAGTATTCAAAAATGATACAGTCTGTATTTTTCTCTGTAATGTTTTACCCTCACCAAGACGATAGAGCAAGGGGGTCCCGTCTCATGGGGCATCCATGAGACGTGACTATCATCCTGTGGTTCCAGGAATCTCCAGGGTCAAGTGCCTTTTACTTGGACACCAAATTCATCAAATGAATAAAGTGCCCAAAGCACTTTTTAACTTCTAACCATAATAACATTGGCATTTCATCATTTTAGACAAGAAAACCCCATGCCTTGGCTCTGGAATGGGGAAATAAACACATTAGGCCATAATGTTCTCTCTGCCAAGGTATAATCTCATCCAGGTAGTGACCAAAATAGGAATATTTTGTGGCATTAGGGGAGAATAAGAAGCGAAGTGGCAGGTGGCAGAGAGGGGAAAGAGACAGAAAGTCATGGTGATCTGGGGAAAAAATGTGGTAGTTGGGGATGGTCATGCAAGTATCAGTTTATGGCAAGAATGAGATCTATGTAGCAGAAAAAGTTTACTAACGCCTTAATACTCCACTCAGTCCTAAAGCCAGACACAAAAATTCTTGGAATGTTAAGAAAAATGAAGTTGATGTTTTGGGGGACTGTATTGGGATAGGATCTGGGTACCAGTGTCAGCCGATATGACGGTGCAGTAGATCCAGGGCTGGAGGGCTGGATGAGCTCCCTGTAGCCCTGATGCCCACCTGAGGATGGAGGGAGAAGTTTCTGCTCATGGATACGTATCAGGTTCTCTCGAAAGGTGCCATTTGAGGAACTGGCATGTAATAGCCTGCCAGGAGTTTCTTTTAATTGTATTTTCAATAAATAGTCATATCACAATCATTATCAAAGATTAGTCATAGGAATTGAAGTTTCTCTTTTAGTTGGGTCTCTCCAATGTACTTTGTTAGCATAATGAAAATAAGTGGTTTTTGGAAAATGGATTTTGAGAGGGCAATGAGTGAGTCATACTCAGGACACAGTGGAGGCATTACTCCGGCCTGTGAGTGGGTGAGAACCTGGCCTTCTGACCTTGCCTGCCTCCAGCTCTGCAGCAGCTCTACAGACCACCCCCGACCTCCCACCATCTGTCCTTGCTTTCCTTATTTTATTTTTCTTGCCAAGCAAAGAGAAAAACCTCTGATAATCTCAAGTGTCCCTTGGTCGGCCAGGTTTGAATTACATTCTGAGTACAAAGACTGAGTAGGAATGAGCATCAAGTCTGCCCTTCATCTTCCTTTTCCTTTAATCTCCTCTCTGCTCTTCCCTGACCCCTGACTCCTCCCTTTTTTCAGGAACAACAGAAACAACAAAACCCTCAACTACCAGAAAAGCATGAAATGAACTCAGAGCTACCTGACCTGGGCACTGTCCAGTCAGCAGGATCTGGACCCCTATTTCAACTCGCTGCACGCTTCGCTATATTTACCATCTCTGGTTTTATTTGGCATCAGCTTCACCATGCAACAAACCATGCGGTGACACGCCTGGGTGGGCCCCAAATATAGCATCAGTGTGACCATTGATTCCTCTCACCGCCGGGCCGAAGGAGAAGAGTGAGGCCCAGTGTCTTGCCAAGGCCAAGCCTCTTTCCCAGGGAGCTGTTGACACAAGATTTCTTCAATTATCCTATAAAGCCCACAGTCTCGTGTGGCTTGCTGGGAAGGTGAAAATCCTATTCTTGCATTTCTAATTAAAGAACATTCCTTCTCAGCTTCTAGGGATCCTCCTCTGGGGTGCCCCATCAAGTTCTGGTTAGAGTGTAGTTGACCTCGCTGTGTGAACACTGCCCTGAAATATTGTGATCCCAGAACCGGCTCTGCAGATGACTGAGTTTGGAGATGAGCTGAATTATTCAGGAAGCTTCCCTGCTCACCTGCAGAGGAAACTGAGGAGGCCACTGGGAACCACAGGAAGGAAACAAAGACCAGTGGGGACACTGGGTTTATCTTACTCAGCCTTCCCTTTGCTAGGGCTCTGTTGATGCCTATGATTAAAATCCTGGCCCTGCCCACTCGCCCAGCATAAGGGAGTCATTGGGCAGCTGTGGATTTACAAGTATTTCTTCTTCTTTTTTTTTTTTAATGAGTCTTTCTTGCATTAACTTTATTAAACCTCGGATTCCTCAGGTAAACAGCAAATGGAGGAAGAGAGCTGCCTGCCTGGAAGACGCTGTGATTAAACCCTGAGTAGTAAAGCCATCCACTGATTTCAAACTTCTGTTTGTTGTCTCTTTGGCTTCCATTGGAGATTTTTGTGTTTTCAGTGCTAACAGCTCCAGTGGAATGCGGGGCCATGGGGATTCAGGGTGGGCTGTGTGTGTGGTCCAGGGAGGGCATGCAGGTCCAGGGAGGGAGAGGTTGGCAGGTCTTGGCTTCTCTTTATTAGAACTCCAGGACCATTTGAAGCACATCATGAGGGACCATTGGCAGACAAAGCTGCCCTCAGGTCGTTCAGGGCCGCTCCAACACAGGGTCTCAAGGTGTGCCTACAGGTAACAGGTCAAAGCGGACAGACCGACATCGCTAAGCTGTGAGTGGGGTGTGAAGCTGACTTTCTTCAGCGACATCAGCTTTGCAGGATAAGGGCTGGAGGATCTTATCCTGGATCTGAAGCTGCTTGTCAAGGTAGTGATTCATGGAGATAGAAAGACCCCTCCACAGCTGTGAAGGTGTATGGCAAGAAATGTTTTCCCCTTATAATACTTCTAAGGAAATTTGACGATTATTTACTTTAAAAAATAAAGTGTTCCCATATTATTTTTAGAATATCGTCCCTGATATTTATCTGTATTTGGATATGGTTTCCTGCCTGGGAGCCAGCATGGTCAAATTATAACCACCCTCCCAGTTATGTGATGATGCATGTGAGTCTAATCCATTGAGGGTGGTAGACAGCCTCCAATCCTAACCACTAGACCACCAGGGAGCTTGGAGTGTAATCCACTGGGTATTTCACTATTACCATGTAGGAGACTGAAAATGAGAAACAACAACAATGAAAACATACGACCAGATGGACAAAGGCTAAAACAGCACATGGCATTCTGTTTCTGACTGATGGAGGCTGCGTGTAGGAGGGACCCAGGACTGTGTCTGAGCTCCATGGGTGATGTCTGCTCTTGGAGTGGTGGGGGGCTCACCTGGGTGTATTTGACAAGCTCAAACTATAGGATGGCCTTTCATAACCAGCTTCATTTCCGCTTTTCCTACTCCATTCTCTAATCCTCTCCCCTAGGAAGAGATTGTTGGCTTGGATTAAGCAGGGAAAATCAGAAACCTTTTAATGGCCATGATGGTCAACTTGGGAGTTCAGCCTCAGTATGTTCTCACTAAATGCTATTTCTTGCGAGTCACTGAGTTATCTGTGTCCCATGAGAGTGACCATGAATGTTCCAATGATCCATCTTACATCCATGTGGCGCAAGTGTCCATTTGTGTCCCACCGGCTCAGGAGGAAGGATTTCCATGCATTTTGCCCCTTCTTAGATATTGTTGTTCAGTTCCTAAGCTGGGTCTGACTCTTTGTGACCCCATGGACTGTAGCATACCGGGCTTCCCTTCCTTCACTGTCTCCTGGAGTTTGCCCAAGTTCATGTCCACTGAGTCCATGATGCTATCTAACCACCTCATCCTCTGCTGCCCTCTTCTCCTTTTGCCTTCAATCTTTCCCAGCACCAGGGTCTTTTCCAATGAGGGTCTTTTCCCCTTCTGCCTGTTGGCAAGTATTGACAGGCACCTCCCAGGCCACTGAGTAAGTCCATGGTATTTCTCTCTTTCTTTGCTATCAGAGAGAGAAGTAAAAGGACAGGGCATGAGAGATCGCTTCAAATACTCCAGAAACTCCAAATCCCTCACTGGATGAAAAGCAAAGTAAGGATCCCTGACAGGTTAAAGTCAAGCATTCAAGGTTTTTCCACTGTTGTGAATGAGTTTCCCATTTAATAACTCTCTCAGAACTCCTCCTTCTCCTCTGTACTGTGATCCCGTCAACTGAGCTTATTTCTGGTGTGTGTCGTGAGTTTTAAATCTGACAGTGGCTTTTAATTAAATCCTTGTTTATCATTCAGTTCATGGGCTAAAACTAATGATGAAAGGAAAAAGGAAGTTTTCCACGATATTCTCGCCCATCATGTGATATTTGAGACAAATAATGAAGTGATTTACTCAAGGATGAGTTCATGTAAATGCCATTTCCCCTATTTGTTCTTCTATATGATTTCTGGAATGGTGTGGGATAGCCAGTCACTCTGCTTGAGTACATCCAGAAATGACTATAAATCTGTCCGAGAGAGTTTAGAGACATCCAACTTCTCCCTTTAGCCAAGAGCCACTGCAAAGTCTGGGCACACCGCCATTTGCAGTGTGATCCTTGAAATTTGAGAAGACAAGTCTTCAAGGTCACCTTTCTTGCTTTTCTTCATGTGTTTACCCTGAGAACTTTGAGCACATTCTTGTGAAAATCACACCAGCTGTCCTGATTTACCTGGCCTCATTTCCCATGTGTCTGCCTCCTCCACTCCACCCGCTTGAATTTCTAAATACTGAATAGGATTTTGAAAGTTGGGAGTCCTGCAGTGAAACTCTGTGACTGGCTGCTCAATCACTTTTCTCTCATTTCTTCCACTTTTAAAGCAGAGATAATTGTACTAGTCTCATAACTATCAAAATGAGATTGTGAGAATTATGGAAGTGAAGCTTTAAAACGAAAATAAAAGAAGAAGCCATGAGCCTCTGACTATCTGAGGATATACTTGGGCATACTTCCTCCTAAGCTGTGGACAGGAAGGTGCCACATGGTGCCACAAGGTGCTGCAGGAAGGTGGATGTAAAATGGGTGGTTGAGATGCTCATGGTCATTACCATGGCGTGTATAGAAGACTGACTCCCAGGTACTAGTATGTGGTGAGTGCATACTAGAGGTTGAGCTCCCCAGTTGACCATTGGGCCACTAAAATGTTTCTGATATTCCTTGCTTAACCCAAGCCAGTAGCCTCAAATTTCTTCACTGATCTTATAGGAAGGAGGTTAGAGATAACATTTAATGCATCCTAAATGTAGGCCATTTGCTTACTTTCTGAGGATTCTGAATTCCCACAATGAGAAGTCCTAAGTGGGTGTGTCCATGAATAGGATTCGAAGATTCTATGTACGTAGATAGAAAGAAAAAAAAACAACAACACATCTTTGTTTTCTTTAAACCTTGAACTAAAGTTATTTTCCTCAATTATAAATGTGAGCAATAAAAACTCAATAGCATAAGCAGTAAACTGTCTCTTTGTTACTCTCAGAGAACAAAGATATTTTCACATGATACTACTGTTGTTGTACATAGTTTAAAATATCATTTATACCTGTCTCTGCTTTGAAATTGTAGAAGTTGCTAGACCGGCTACCAGAATAGATTGAATTAATCAAGAAGCGCATGTATAATGCTGTATCACACACTTAATTCAAAACGTTTTTCTATTTCAATGAAATTGGTTTCCTTTGAAACCCCATGTATTTGATTTTATGTATTTAAAAACATTATTCTGTGAAGGACTTATTAGTATTCTGTGAAGGTTAGAACCGCCTGCGCAGAGCTGGTGTCACGCCTTCTCGGGCCTGAAGCACAGCTTTGAGCAGGGGAAGAACCTGGGCCTCCCGGTCACAGGGGCTGGGGCCAGGCCCTGATTTCACCCCTGACTAGTTGTTGGGTCACTTAACTTCTCTGAGCTTCCATTTTCCCCCTGTAAAAAGGAAGCAATAATAATTTCCCATATGGTTCATGAGGCAATCAAATGAAATAATAAATGTCAGGATGTTTTGCAAACTGTAAAGTGCAATGCAAATGTTGCATATTAATATTCAGTGGTGCCAGACACTTCTTTCACTTAGCATCAAACCAGTGATGAGGGGAAATGAAAGAAAACAATCAGGGGGCCAGATGTTTTGTGTGCAAGAAACCAGAGGAGAAGAGCACATTTGTGGCTTGAATTATGGAACATTCATGCATATGGTTAAGAATATGAGGGAATCAGATAGATCTGGGTAAAACTTCCTGCTCTGCCACTTACTAGCTGAGTGTCTGGCAAATTATTCAAATGATCCAGTCCTCAGTCTGCTTATCGGAAAAATAGAGACAGTAGCTACCTCATAGGGTTGTTGGTAAAGACTGAATGATGCTCATTCCTGTGCTAGCCTGTAGTGCTCAAGATCTGTTTGCGTTACTCTTCCAGACCAGATGTCTCTTAGAATCCAAGATGGACCAATGAGAGAAACAGAGAGGGACACAAGAATTGTCTGCAGAATTTCTTCATGAGTTGAGCTCTCCTCCAGAAGATTTATTTTTCAACAATGCATTTTCGATGAGAGTTTCACCAAGGACATTTGATGGGCTTGGCCTTTCTCCTGGTAAGCAAGAGTGTCACTGGTAACCTTATAACACCTTAATCCTCACTGCTGTTGTGGACTTATAAAATATTCACAACCTAAAAGCTGAGAGTTATGTTTTATTTGGAGGGAAATTTTAAGACTTCAGGTCTGGAAGACAGAACCTGAAGTAACCCTGAGAGAATTGCTCTGAAGAGATGAGGGGAGGAGCCAGCTTATATAGAGCTTTTGCAATGAAGGGCAGGTAACCAGAACATTCAAAAGATTATTGTTAATTAAAGAAAAGTAAATATCCCAAGTTAATGTATTTAGTGCTTTTCTATGTATGGGAAGATGCAAGAGTTGGAGCTCACTGAAATCATTCCTTTGCTTTGCACCTCACCTATTTGGGGCCAATGTGTTTTTCACATTCTGAGTTTCTTCAGGGTTCACTGTAGGGAGTGGTTGCAGTCTGATGGCTGCTAGAAGGCAGGCATTCTTTCCTTCCTGAGTTCCCTCAGGGCTCACCAGCTCACGGTTCATGGTGGCTGCAACTGCTGACGATTGTGACATCCTTGTTTACTGATACGCAGGAAATATTCCATTTCTCACTGTCCAGTATGGTAGCCACTAGCCACATGTGGCGATTTAATTTTAAATTAATTAAAATTAAGCAAAATTTAAAAATTTTGTCCCCTTATTTGCACTAGTCACATTTTAAGTGTTCAGTCATCATATGTGGCTAGTGGCTACCAAGGAATTATAGAACATGGCCATCACTGTGCAAATTCTACTGGGCGTGCTGTGACTGGCACAGTAGAGACTGCTGTTGAGGGGCACAGTAGAGACTGGGTAGGGTAATGTAGGTAAACTAGGCCAGCAAGCTGCCTGGCATGTACCCTCCCAACTCCCTGCTCCTACCCCATGTGAAGTGTAGCACAGATGCAGGTGGAAGGTGCCCACTAAAGACTTGTTTGTGTTAATACACAATATTTGTTTTTCTCTTTCTGACTTCCTTTACTCTGTATAATAGTCTCTAGGTTAATCCAGCTTACTAGAACTGAGTCAAATGCATTCCTTTTTATGGCTGAGTAATATTCTTTTGTGTGAATGTACCACAGCTTCTTTATTCATTTAAGTTGCTTCAGTGTTCTAGTTACTGTAAACAGTGCTGCAATGAACACTGGGGCACATCTGTCTTTTTCAATTATGGTTTCTTCTGGGTATATGCCCAGTAGTGGGATTGTTGGGTCCTATGGTAGCTTTATTCCTAGTTTTTTAAGGAATTACCATACTGTTCTCCATAGTGGCTGCATTAATTTGCAATCCCACCAACAGTGCAAGATGGTTCCCTTTTCTCCACACCCTCTCCAAGATTTATTGTTGGTAGATATTTTGATGATGGCCATTCTGACTGGTGTGAGGTGATACTTCATTGTAGCTTTGATTTGCGTTTCTCTAATAATGAGCAATGTTGACCATCTTTTCATGTGTTTCAGTTCAGTCCAGTTCAGTTCAGTCACTCAGTCGTGTCCGACTCTTTGCGACCCCATGAATCGCAGCACGCCACGCCTCCCTGTCCATCACCAACTCCCAGAGTTCACTCAGATTTTCGTCCATCGAGTCAGTCATGCCATCCAGCCATCTCATCCTCTGTCGTCCCCTTCTCCTCCTGACCCTAATCCCTCCCAGCATCAGAGTCTTTTCCCATGAGTCAACTCTTCACATGAGGAGGCCAAAGTACTGGAGTTTCAGCTTTAGCATCATTCCTTCCAAAGAAATCCCAGGACTGATCTCCTTTAGAATGGACTGGTTGGATCTCCTTGCAGTCCAAGAGACTCTCAAGAGTCTTCTCCAACACCACAGTTCAAAAGCATCAATTCTTCGGCGCTCAGCTTTCTTCACAGTCCAACTCTCACATCCATACATGACCACAGGAAAAACCATAGCCTTGACTAGACGGACCTTTGTTGGCAAAATAATGTCTCTGCTCTTGAATATGCTATCTAGGTTGGTCATAACTTTCCTTCTAAGGAGTAAGCATCTTTTAATTTCATGTGTTTATTAGCCATCTATACACCTACATATGAAATCTAGAAAGATGGTGTTGCTGAGCCTATCTGCAGGGCAGTGATGGAGACATAGATGCAGGGACAGACTTGTGGACACAGCTGGGGAAGGAGAGGGTGCGACGAATTGAGAGACTAGCATTGAAATATGTATATTACCATGTGTAAAATTAGATAGCAGTAGAAATTTGCTGTATAACGCAAGCAGGGAGCTCAAATCTGGTGCTCTAGACAACCTAGAGGGGTAGGGTGGAGTGGGAGGTGGGAGGGAGGTTCAAGAGGGAGGGGACATGTGTATATCTATGGCTGATTCATGTTGATATATGAATAGCTGAAACCAACACAATATTGTAAAGCAAGTATCCTCCAATTAAAAATAAATAAAATTTTTAAAAGGCTTATTTGCATAGAGAGTGAGCATATAGTGCCACCGGAGCTTGTGACAATCCTCATGGGATGGTTTGTGGAAGAGAAAGGAGCATTCTTTCTGTCCACCTCCATTCTACTTCCCTCACCCCCTTTCTTTCCAAGGGCTCTGACAATTCTTCTGGCAGGGAGCTGAGGCTCCATCCTGTGTTATCTCGCCTACGCTGGAATTTATCTAATTAGAATTTAAATTGGGAAAGGATTGTAGGGAAAGTAGTGATTCCAGTGTGAGCTTTCTCTTTGTGTGATCACAGTGGAGGAGAGCAGTGTACCCACCTCCTTTGATATGGTAATATCTGTAGTCTTATTTGCAAAAGCTCATTCACCGGTGGAATGGGAGCCAGAAAACCAGCAGCCTTGATTTGACGAATTTCTCAGCAAAGTTAAACATTCATTTTCTCCTTCATAACATGGGAATGTCACTTCCCACCACTCATCACCTTTCAAGTATACTGGGAACATCATAAAGACATGCTTTATAAAATCACTCTTACTGGCTAGAAGCTTAAAATCTCTTTTCAAGATTCCTTTCACCTGCCTTCTTTTTTCTCAGCATAGTCTTGGAAGGAGTAGCCTTCTCTTTCATTATCTTGTCTGTTTGCCAAAACCAATGAACTAATTTCTATGTACTGAGAAGGTGTCTTTCTGGATTCACAATATGGTTCCAATAGAGGAGGAAACTGTGACCTATGAAAATCTGTCACTGTGACCTCATAAATATGAGGCTGTATTAGTTAAGCTAATGCTAACTACTACCGTAGGGGAAGGGTTAGTGTTAGTCGCTTAGTCATGTCCAACTCTTTGCAACCCCATGGACTGTAGCCCACCAGGCTACTCTGTCCATGGACTTCTCCAGGCAAGAATACAGGAGTGGGTTGCCATTCCCTTCTCCAGGTAATTTCCCAACCCAAGGATCAAACCCGGGTCTTCTGCATTGCAGGCAGGTTCTTTACCATCTGAGCCATCAGGGGAAGCTAAAAAGACCTCCAAATATCAGTGGTTTAATGCAATGAAAGTTATTTCTCACTCAGATTTCATAAGAGGCTGCCCATGGTGAGTTTTGCAGACCCAGAAGCACCTACTTTAGCATTTCTATCTGCTAGAACTTCTAAAATTAGCTCACAGGTTGGAAAGTGACAGGCTAGAAGTAGCAGATAGCACTTCTTTTGCCTAGTGTATTAGCTACAGGCATGTGAAGACTTTAGGGCTTGCATGATGACATCTGTCTTTGTTTTTTTGTGTGCGCATTGTTGGTTTTTCATTGTGTTAAAAGTCACATTATATGAAATATACTGTGCTGTGTGCTTAGTCTCTCACAAGACAAGAGTTGTGTCTGACTCTTTGTGACTCCAGGGACTGTAATCCACCAGGCTCCTCTGTCCATGGGGATTCTCCAGGCAACAGTACTAGAGTGGGTTGCCATGCCCTCCTCCAGGAGGTCTTCCCAACCCTGGGGTTGAACCCAGATCTCCCACATTGCAGATGGATTCTTTACTGTCTGAGCCACCAGGGAAGCCCAAGAATACTGGAGTAGGTAGCCTATTCTTTCTCCAGGGAATCTTCCCAATCCAGAAATTGAACCAGGATCTTCTGCATTGCAGGTGGATTCTTTACCAGCTTAGCTACCAGGGAAGACCATGAAACATACTATTTTAACCATATTTAACTGTACAGTGTATTTACATTCACATTGTTGTGCAACTCTCGGCCTCATCCATCTCTGGAGTTTTTTCCCTTCTTAAACTGAAACTCTGTTCCCATTAAACACTAAGTCCCCACTCCACCCTCTACCCCTAGCCCCTGGCATCTACTGATGTACCTTCTGACTCTATGAATTTGACTATTCTAGGTATCGACTCAGTCTGTCTTTGACTAATGATTTTCCTCTTTTGCCAGCAGTGGGGAAGTGGGGGCTTGCGATGCCAGGGCCAGCCTCAGTGTCTGTTTCTTATTTAGAGCTAACCGTCGAGTCTTGGTTGAACAGAGTTAATCAGATTTGACTGTAGATGCAGCTCCCACATCCACAAGGGGATTGTGGCTAAAGAGGGTTTAAAGGAAGCCTCCATCCTTGATCGAGCATGAAGATCAGGGCCCGGATTTCCATTTCTCCGCTGACAGGCTAATCCTGAGGATGTGTGAGTTTGGAGAGACACCCGTCCCCAGCGAGTGATGATAACTCCCCCGAAAACTGCTGTGTGATGTCTTTGCCACCCACCCTAGAAGTAGCTTTTGTGTGAGTGAGAGAGTGGTTGATCTCAGGTGCCCTCAGCCCGCAGTGGCTTGGAGCAGGATTTCGGTTCCTGGCCAGAGATTAGAGAGGGCTGAATTCTAATCACTAGACCACCATTGACCAGTGATAAGGCCCTGGCCCATCAGCTGTATAGAAATGAATTTCCACACAGAGACAGAAAGTAGTGAAACAAGTGAAGTGTTTATTGGGAGGAAGAAGAGTGCATGGGGATAGACACATGGGTGGGCTCAGAGAAAAAGTTGTGCCCTCATGGTAGTTTGAATCCCTTACATAGGGCCTTTCTGCTGAGCTTTCTTTGGAGGATCATCTTGCTTTGCCTGATTCTGCATCCAGGTTTGGTTTATCTCGGGGTCCTCCCATGTGTGTGAGAACATCTCTTAGCCAAGATGAATTCCAGTGAAGAGGCCTATGGGTAGGTTGGCATCACTATGAGGCAATGCTCCCTCCCTTCTTGATCTTCAAGGAGCCCTTCTGTGCATGTGTACTCAGGAAGGTCTCCTTGACTTCCAGAATGAGGAATATGTGGCCTTTTATCTCTTACCTGTGCAGGGCCCAGCTCTCCTCTTGCTTGGGGTCTCTGTCCACAGGGGGCAAACTCTGGCTGTTCACCCCTGTTCACCCTGGGGCCCATCTGGCTCCTGACTCATGGTGACCTCGGGTAACTCTCAGCCCTTAGAGGCAGGTCTTCAGAGACTTCGTCCTCACAGAGTCCCAGCAGCAGATGGTTCCCATCAGATCCTCTTTCCTTCCCTAGAGCGCGCCAACCATCTCTTTCCACTCAAGCTGGTGTCAGCTCAGGCAAGGCAAACTAATTTTAACCCGAGGGCAAGTAAAAACATAATTAAGAAGGTAAATCTGTTTCCCAAAAAGCATACAGTACTCTGTTCACTGTGCATTTCTTTTGGAAGCGTCTGGAAAGACAAAAGACATGCATTTGTCAGTATGGAGACAGCTGCTCATTTGTTTATGGAATTTGCAATTAGATACCCAGCTTCTGCTGCCCTGTGTGGTCTATTTTGGAGGGCAGGAGAGAAAAGAATTTTAACTCGAAGTGTTGAGCAGAGGGAAGTAAAACCCTGTACAGGCAGCGAATTCTCTTTGAATAGAAATGTTTGGTGCACCTAGGATCTAAATTGTCTCCTGGGTGGTGCTGCTTTTTGCTTAATGTAATCTCGGCACCTTCATATTCCCCTGGAGAAGCCAACAGATCAAGATGGATGAGCTTTGCCAGTTGCTTAAATAAGCAGGCTCCTGCTCCTTCCTGGAGGCTGTGGTTTGACTCCTTGTTGGGCTGCAGCTGGGTGCACTGTTGTGTAAGCCTCCAGTCCCATTGTTTCAGCAGGTGACAGCCAGTGAAATGACAAGCATTGGTCACCAGAGCGCAGGGGACTGGCCCGCCACCTCCCTCTCATGAAGGGCAGGAAGCTCTTTAGTATGCCCTACTTAGCTCGCAATTCAGAGGAGAAGGTCGCTCTGTTCCCAAGAAGCCATTCAGTCATAATAGATATGGTGAGAATGATAGCCCAGAGGCTGTGGGTTAGGAAAACACATTTATTGGAAGAGGCCCGAGACCGCAATAATTAACTGACACAAATGAACGCAAGTAAATGAAATCTCACCCCCAATGTGTGCACTTCACTACCCTCCTCTCCTCTCTGTGCAGCAGCCGGGGCTGGAGAAAGCAAGATCAGGAGATGAGAACTTCTGGAAGGCCCTCCTCCCCCCAACCCCCACCCCCCACCCCCCAGCAAATTCTTCTAGAAACTTAATTCTGAAGGGGGAGAGGGCAGTAAATCCTGGACCTACCATGTCATGTCCCCAGATTCAGCTGGCAGCTTTGGATGTAACTTTGGACTGGCCTTTCTCTACTTTAGTTTCAAGGTTTGCTGGCTCCAGATTCTTTATCCTAGTCATTTTGAAGAGCATAAAGTGATTCTTAAAAAAAAAAAAAAAAAAAAGCATTTAAACAAAAGCAAAAAGCGCAAAGATGACTGCAGTGATACACTTACCAAGTTTTATCATCCATTCTTTCTCTTAGCAAAAATTTATTGGATGCTACCACATGTCAGGTGCTGAGACTATAGCTGTAAATGATCATAATAATGAACCTGATGACAACACCAGCGACAGTAATAATAGCCGACTCTTGAGTTTACTACTTTCCAGGCACTGCTGTTTAAGTGTGTCAGTATGTTAATCCACTCATCCTTGCAGGAATGCAGTAATACGAAAGACAGCCCAAGGCCCAGGCCCTGCCCAGAAAGAGGAGGTGAGGAGAGTCCTCTGCTGGGGCCTATCTGCGGGTTAAGGGCACAGGGAGGGCAGGGCCAGTCCTGGGAGGCTAGGGAAGGCACTGGAAGTGATGCAGACTGAACCCATCAGCAGCCACTGAGGCAGGAGGACGAAGTGGCCCGGAGTGGAGAAGAGACACTGAGAGGGAACTGCAAGATCAATAGTTCTGCTGGCTGGAGTCTGAGGTCGTGGTGAGTGATGTTGGAGGTGGAGGAGAGAGTAGAGAGACATCCTAAAGGAGGGCACCAGGGATGTCCCCCGGAGACCTGAAGGCAGAGTGGGAGCTGGCCAGGCAGGGGGCAGGGGGCATGGTTCAGGTCCTGGAAAGCCTGAGGATGGGCACCCATGGGGAGGGTGGGAACAAGGCCATCACCGCTAGAGGCATATTCAGGGGGCAGCATCTTATTCTGAGGGCACAGTCAGATTTCCCTTTGAGGAAGAGCTTGTTGGCTGCAGTGTGGGGCATAAATAAAAGGAGCAGGGGGATAGCAGGGAGATGCTAGGAGACTGGGTGAGCCATGGCAGTGGGTGATGAGGGCTACGGCAGGAGTTCAGAAGGAACTTTTGAGATAAGCAGGAAGTAGGGTGGGATAGAGGGTGTGATCCAGGGTGATTCTGGGATCCCCACATCTGTGCACAGCAGGGACAGCAGCGGGGCTGCAGGGGGAGGTCGGCAAGGTCTCCCCCTGTCACCACTCACGTTTGCACTGATGCCCCTCTTCCTCTGTTCTCCTGGGGTCACCGAGGAAGGTTTCTCCGCTAATGGGGAACAATGCTGCGTCCTACTCAGTCCTTCCCCTATTGTCCACTCCTTCCTGTCTGCACCCCACTGCTCACCTACACAGCATCCTCACGGCCCTGTGCACACCATTGGTTTAAGTGTTCAAGTAAGTCTATATCCACAGTGGGGATCACTTTAAAATTTCTTTAAATTTATTACATTTATTGTTGGCTGCACTGGGTGTTCACTGATGTGCATAGGCTTTCTCTAGTTGCAGTGAAAGGGCTTCTCATTGCAGTGATTTCCCTTGTTGCAGACTACAGGCTTTAGAGCACAGGCTCTGTAGTTGTGGCGCACGGGCTTAGTTGCCTCGCAGTATTTGGAATCTTCCTGGACCAGGCATTGAACTCATGTCCCCTGCGTTGGCAGGTGGATTCTTAACCCTTGGACCACCAGGGAAGTCCTGGAGATCGCTTTTGAATGCAAACATCATGTCACGGCCCAGCAGCTTCCCAGAGGGCTTCCTCAGGAACCTGATGGCCTGGCTCAGAGTTTGACCCTGATATATTTGCTCCTAGATCCTTCCTGACATCAGTTCTGGCAGTCTGCAGGCTTTTCTTTCTCCCACAAAAGATTCTTATTTGTCGGACTCCCTCAGATCCATGGATGGGCTTCAAGGGATCCAGGGTCACTCTGGAATTCTGTGTAGTTTTGATTGCATGTGAGGTTTTTCCTGGGAAGAGCACGCAGACCTGTCAGGTTCGCTGAGGGGTTCATGATCCCCTGAAAGCTTAAGAATGGTTGGTCTGGGCTTTGATGTCAAGGTTAAAATTTTTCTGGCCGATTTTTACTGTTATTATCACCATCACGTCCCAGAGCTGAAGTCCTTGGATCTGTTCACCTGATCTCTTCGCAGTATTGCCAGGAATTAAAAATAAGCATTTACCTGTTAACTCTTATTCCCATCTTGCCCTGGAAAGCCTCGCTACCCTGCTGAAATAATTAAAATTCTGCTGCTGCTGCTGCTAAGTCACTTCAGTCGTGTCCGACTCTGTGCAACCCCATAGACAGAAGCCCACCAGGCTCCGCTGTCCCTGGGATTCTCCAGGCAAGAACACTGGAGTGGGTTGCCATGTCCTTCTCCAATGCATGAAAGTGAAAAGTGAAAGGGAAGTCTCTCAGTCGTGTCCGACTCTCAGCGACCCCATGGACTGCAGCCCACCAGGCTCCTCCGTCCACGGGATTTTCCAGGCAAGAGTGCTGGAGTGGGGTGCCGTTGCCTTCTCCGAATTAAAATCCTAACCTCACGTATTTACACTCTCTGGTAGGAAAAAGTCACCACCAGAAGTCCGTCACGCCACAGGCCCCCATCGCTGTTGAAGAGAGAGAAACTTGCTGTGTGCTCGCCTTCGTCTAAATCTCCTGATTGACAACCCTGTGCAATGGTAGCAGCTGATGGTGTTGGTACTTACGTGTCAGGCACTGTGGTAAACACTTTACTAGTATTCTCTCATTTAAAACTGTGAGATGGACACTAGAGTTATCTCGGCTTTAAAAGGAGGAAACGGAGGCAGACAGTAAATAGCCAATAGGGAGCAGCAGACCCAGGAGTCACGCTCAGGTGGTAGAACTCTCGAGGCTTTGTTTTACCCTCCCACTGAGCCCTGTCTCGCCTTCATCTGTTCCATTGTGATTGCTACTCTGCCTTCCCCAACCAGGAGGTCACTACCCCAACTTGCTTCCCAGCATGGAATCAGTACCATCTAGAGGCAGATCTTAACTCTTTCTCACTGAAGTCCCTTTTGGAAGCAGCAGAATGCCAATGTTCCAAATTCCAACATTAGATATTCATTCCTTTGGATTGATTTTCTTCCACTTCACTTGAACCCCTTTAAAAAACAAAGGAATAGACCTAGGGATATGAATTAGGGAGTCTCATGAACTACAGTGATAGACCTGGAAGATCTGAGGGCAGAGAATGTTCAAAGAGGGAAAGGAGTACATAAAAGGACACTCCTTGAAGCTGTTGCTAAGGACCAGCCCTGCATAGGACCCCTACCACATCACCACGTCAGAAGGAGTTTTGTGAATTAATTCATCCCAGATCTCCGATATCAGACTCTCCTGTGTCCTAGTTGGTACTTCCACAGCTGGGAAAGTCTGCAGGCTGACAGTCTAGCACTGTGCAAAAACTCTTGAGGGTTCCTTTGCATTTCCCCTTTGTGAGGTTGGGAGTGGCGATCTGTCACCTCTGGGAAGTTGGCCAATGGCCTGACATTACCTGATTTAGAGAACTGACCTGGGTGTCTGGGAAAGAGGGTCTCATAGTTATACAACAGGGGCAGCATTATCCCGGGGGGCAGGGATACAAGTAGTCAGCTAATGGCTTGAGAAAAGCCCCCAAGAGCCCTCTCTTCAGCCCCAGTGCTGGACATCAGATTTTCTGTTTTCCTGTGGAGACCACTGGACTATTAACTGGGAGAGGCTCTGTTATGAGTTGAGCTGTGTCCTGTCAAAATTCCCACGTGAAGTCCTAACCCCAGTGCCTCAGAGTGGCTGTATTTGGAGCCAGAACCTTTAAACAGGTGGCTAAACTAAAATGAGACTCTTAGGGTGGACCCTAATCCAATCCGACTGGCATTGCCCTTATAAAAAGAGGGACTTGGACACACAGAAAGTCAGCAGGTATGCATGCACAGAGGGCTCACATGTAGAGAGGTGGCAAGAAGGCAGATGTCTTCAAGTCAAGGAGAGAGGAAACCAGCCCTGCTGAAACCTTGACTTTGGACTTCCAGCCATCAAAACTGAAAAAAGTAAATGTCTGTGAAAAAAAAAACTGTGCAAAAATCTAGTCTGTGGTATCTTGCTTCAGTGGCCCAAGCAAACCCATACAATCTCTGTGACATTTAGAACAAAAATCTCCAAGATGTTATGTACCTAGATGATCCTTTAAAGATGAAGAAAATATTATAACGTGTCTATTGATTTCCATTTAATTCTATGCTAATTTCAATTTCTTTTGTATTATAAAATTTATATAACAAAAGGTGGTAACTGGACATGGAACAACAGACTGGTTCCAAATAGGGAAAGGAGTATGTCAAGGCTGTATATTGTCACCCTGCTTATTTAACTTCTATGCAGAGTACATCATGAGAAATGCTGGGCTGGAAGAAGCACAAGATGAAGTCAAGATTGCTGGGAGAAATATCAATAACCTCAGATATGCAGATGACACCACCCTTATGGCAGAAAGTGAAGAGGAACTAAAAAGCCTCTTGATGAAAGTGAAAGAGGAAAGTGAAGAAGTTGGCTTAAATCTCAACATTCAGAAAACTAAGATTGTGGCATCTGGTCCCACCACTTTATGGCAAATAGATGGGGGAACAGTGGAAACAGTGTCAGACTTTATTTTGGGGGGCTCCAAAATCACTGGAGATGGTGACTGCAGCCATGAAATTAAAAGACGCTTACTCCTTGGAAGAAAAGATATGACCAACCTAGACAGCATATTCAAAAGCAGAGATATTACTTTGCCAACAAAGGTCCATCTAGTCAAGGCTATGGTTTTTTCCAGTAGTCATGTATGGATGTGAGAGTTGGACTGTGAAGAAAGCTGAGCACTGAAGAATTGATGTTTTTGAACTGTGGTGTTGGAGACGACTCTTGAGAGTCCCATGGACTGCAAGGAGATCCAACCAGTCCATTCTAAAGATCAGTCCTGAGATTTCTTTGGAAGGAATGATGCTAAAGCTGAAACTTCAGTACTTTGGCCACCTCATGCGAAGAGTTGACTCATTGGAAAAGACTCTGATGCTGGGAGGGATTGGGAGCAGGAGGAGAAGGGGATGACAGAGGATGAGATGGCTGGATGGCATCACTGACTCGATGGACCTGAGTCTGAGTGAACTCCGGGAGTTGGTGATGGACAGGGAGGCGTGGCGTGCTGCGATTCATGGGGTCGCAAAGAGAAGGACACGACTGAGTGACTGACCTGAACGGAACTGAAGACATGCTTACCACGTATAACATATTGGGGACGTGTGCTTAGATACTTTTATAGATAGGATGAAAAATATTGCAGACCATTGAGCCGAGATGGCAGCTCTCTGTGTATCTCTAAATCCTAAAGACAAAGAAGAATAATTTATCTTCTCATAATCACAAGTGCCCTAAAGAGTTTATCATTTGTTCCCTACTCTTTCCTCAGCTTACTAAAGATGTTTCAGGAGCCTACTCATTTCCTACATCAGGGAGATTTATGTCGTCATTGCTATAATTGTTATCTATGAGTACTTGTGAGTAATGGTTCATAGAAATGTATTCTATTGAAGGGACTGGAGGCAGCAGAAAATCAATCCATTTAAAAAACGTGCCTTCCTTAAACCTCTCAATTCCGTTTCCCCCCGATTTTTCCTTTCTGCTCTTGAAGAAGAGACTCAGCATTTTAGGATTCTGAAGTTGCTAAAATCGCAAACTAATAATATTAGAGAAAAGTGCTTGGCAGATCTCTGCAACTCTCTCTTCTAGTTGCACCCAGTTGCATTCAGCCTCAATTCTGGTCTCAGAGCAGACTTCACAGAGCCTGGTCGGACTGAGGGAGGTGGGACTCATCAACTTCTTCTTCCAACCCTTGAAACTCTGCTTATGACTCCTTGAAGACCTGTCAGTAGGGACTTCCCTGCTGGTTCAGTGGCTAAGACTCGGTGCTCACATCGCAGGGGTCCAGGCTTGGTCCCTGATCAGGGAACTAGATCCCACATGCCTCAACTAAAGATTCAGAAAGAAAGTCATGGGTGCTGCAGCAAAGATGCAGTGCAGCCAAGTAAATAAATCATAAATATTAAAACAAACCTGTCAGTAAACTGCTTTAGTGTACACGCCCCCAAATTTCAATAACACCGATTGTGCATCTGAGACTCTGAAACTCATGAAGAAATCCATCCAGGCCTCTTGCTCCTCCAGGGGAAGAGGCAGGGATGGCCCACCTCAGGCCTGACTGTATGTTGGCCAAGTTCGCTCTTTGCTCTGTGGTTGGGCAGGAACCATTCATCTTCATTTAAAAGGAGGAAGATGCCCAGCCTAATTCCAAAGTGGGCCACTTTGGCCTGGCTCTGTCAGGCTCAGACTCATAACGGTCTTGTGATAAGACAGGACATGGAAAGCTCCTGGGAGTGACTTCCCCTGGCAGACCGGGCGGGTGGAAGGCTGTCCACAGTGACCCTGTACCGAATTGAGCCAGCCAAATGTTTGAAGTCAGTGCTACAGTGGTGACAGTGAAAATGTCTCTTTGGCTGAGTGGTAATCTCCTTTCATTGTTTAAATGTGCCTACAGGGCTCAGGAAGGTCACAAATCTCCATGAAGGGAAAGCGC
This sequence comes from Budorcas taxicolor, assembly GCF_023091745.1. Classification (NCBI taxonomy): domain Eukaryota; kingdom Metazoa; phylum Chordata; class Mammalia; order Artiodactyla; family Bovidae; genus Budorcas; species Budorcas taxicolor. The sequence continues at coordinate 76,194,623 of NC_068919.1, forward strand.
TCTCAGAATTCTTATCTGGCAGATATATCTCTCTCCTGACTGCTGTGAGGATGCTGGGCAGCCTGTACATTACCCCTGCATCAGCCCTGGGGAGTCACCATGACCCCTGTCCTAAATAAGTGCCCCTCTGACAGGAGCATTGGCCAAACCGGCCTCCCAGGACAAGGCCCTTTGAGACCAATCAGGCCATCTCTAGTTTGGCATCTCCATGGTGTCATTTTAAGACCACGTTGGTCTCATTTGGAGCCATATACAAGGTCTTAGAGCTTTGCTCAGACCACACCTGTCAGGTTTGGTTCTCAGCTTTCTGGAATAAAGAAACGTAGCATTACGGTGGAAAAAGGAGGGGTTCTACAGGCAGGCAGATCTGGTGTGGGATGCTAACTCTTCATGGATGTGAGATCTTGGGAGAGGAAACGAACTTCTCTTGCTCTCAGTGATTTCGTCTGTAAAATGGGGATAATAAAATCTACTCTATAGGTGTTACTGTGTGTGTGTGTGTGTGTGCATTGAGTCTTGTCCTACTCTTTGTGACCCCCACGAACTGCAGATCACCAGGCTCCTCTGTGCTGGAATTTTCCAGGCAAGAATACTGGAGTGGGTTGCCACTTCCTACTCCAGGGGATCTTCCTGACCCAGGGATCAAACTCTTGTCTCTTGAGTCTGCTTCAGTGGCATGTGGATTCTTTACCACTGCACCGCCTGGGAAGCCCAACATGTTACTGTGGTGAGGGCTAAATGCAATGATGTCTGCAGAGCACACAATGGACACGCAATCATGTGAGCTTCCTCCCTTTCCTTCTTGGCCAGCAGAGGGTTGGGGCAGTTGGTCACTATATTGTCTCTGTTTGCAGTCATCATTCATAGCTGTGTTCCCTTTGTGTCCAGCTCAACATGATTAAGGCTAATTTTGATTTTTTTTCCCTCAATAATGTTAATTCGGTTTTTTTATTCAGTCATTCAGCACACATGCGTTTTCCTGGTACTATGCAGGTGCGGGGACTCAAGGTTGAGCAAGTTAGATACTGTATCTGCCCTCAGAGAGCTTCTGGCTCACGGCCAAGGTAGACAAAGATTCACTGGCCTGTCTTAGCAGGTGGTCAAGGGGCCTCTCCCAGGAAGTGATGTTTGAGTGAGACCTGAAGGAAAAGCACTAAAATGGCCACATTTCCTCCTTCTGCTGCCTCATGGTCAAGGATGGACGTTCACAAGCTGGCTGAAAAGAGTACACAAAGCTTATCAGGCAGAGAACACACCCACAGCCCTGGCTTTGTTTATTCTGTTCTCTAATCAACAGAACTGGCCAGACTTGTCCTCAGTCTCAAGTTTGAAGTGGAACTCGACAAAGAATGTGGGACTCAACAAAGCACAGACCTCGGTGATCTGATGACACACAAGTTTGGCACTGATATTTTGCATGCTGTTTGACTCAGAAACCCCACTTGTGGAAATTTATACCGAAAAACTAATAACACATTTGACTGCTGCTGCTGCTAAGTCACTTCAGTAGTGTCCGACTCTGTGCGACCCCATAGACAGCAGCCCACCAGGCTCCCCTGTCCCTGGGATTCTCCAGGCAAGAACACTGGAGTGGGTTGCCATTTCCTTCTCCATTGCATGAAAGTGAAAAGTGAAAGTGAAGTCGCTCAGTCGTGTCCGACTCTTAGCGACCCCATGGACTGCAGCCCACCAGGCTCCTCTGTCCATGGGATTTTCCAGGCAAGAGTACTGGAGTGGGGTGCCAACGCATTTGACTACAAATGTTAATTGCCAAATTATCTTAGCATAAAGTCTACACATTGCCAGACATCACAGATAAACAAAGAAATGAGTGCTTCTATGATTCTGTGAGTATTTTCTCCAGGACTCCTGGATCCCATAGTTACGGATGGATTTTTCAGAACCACTTTGCCCACATGTAACCACCACCTATTCTACCTCCATTATGAGTGACCCAAGAATACCCAGGCCTTAACATTTCCAGTGAGAGTTGGACTATAAAGAAAGCTGAGCATCGAAGAATTGATGCTTTTGTATTGTGGTGTTGGAGAAGACTCTTGAGAGTCCCTTGGACTGCAAGGGGATCCAACCAGTCCATCCTAAGGGAGATCAGTCCTGGGTGTTCATTGGAAGGACTGATGTTGAAGCTGAAACTCCAATACTTTGGCCCCCTGATGCGAAGAGCTGACTCATTGGAAAAGACCCTGATGCTGGGGAAGATTGAGGGCAGGAGGAGAAGGGGACGACAGAGGATGAGATGGTTGGATGGCATCACCGACTTGATGGACATGGGTTTGGGTGGACTCCGGGAGATGGTGACAGACAGGGAGGCCTGGCTTGCTGTAGTTCATGGGGTCGCAAAGAGTTGGATACAACTGAGTGACTGAACTGAAGTGAACTGAACGTTTCCAGGATCTCACATGTCGTATAAACACACACATACACACACACACACACGTATTGCATTTTTGGCTCATCAGTCATAGAGGTCCCTAGTAGGAACTGAGTGAATCGGATTTGCTCTGCATAACAATGTCTAGGTTGACAAATTTAAAGCAATCCATCCTTCCTCCTCTTCTCCTTAAAATCTAAGTGGCCATCTCAGACATAAAATGGGATCGGCTCTTGAGGGATTAGAGACAGTCCCGTGACACAGGGGCTAGTACCCTGCACGTGCAGCAGACAACCACACTGAAGACCTAATCTCCCCTTCCTTCGGACAACACAACAATGTGGATTTTTATTAAATATTGTTTGCAAGTAAAATACAAACAACTGAAATTGCTGAGAGTAGAAGTTGAGCAGAAAGACTTCAATAGGTAAGTGAAGAATCGTGCACCCCACAAAAGAGGGGAGATGGCAAAATATGCTCTGACACAGAAGGCAAGACCAAGCTGGGACACAGGAAGTCCATTTCAGGCCAGTTTTGTTGCTTGACTTCAACTGATGACCTTTGATAGCTTTCTTGGCTCCTTGTTCACTTTTCCATTGCCTTTGGGAAATTGTCCTGGCCTAACCAGATCCACTGAATAGGAACCCATTCCAAAACCAACGTAATGCATCGCTAGGATTGGACAAGCACGTTACTTTCTGTGACAGAGACCTCTCTTTTCTTCAGACTTACCAAGCAGCTCAGAGTTGATGGAACCAGAAACAAACACCAAGAGTCCCAAAGATTATTTGTCTGAGGTCAGTATCTGCCTTGAGGTAACGAGATGACTTATCTGTAAAACAGGGGTAATAATAACTATTTCATAGAGATGTTGTTAACATTAGTAATTAATGCATAGAGAAACTTGGCCTATACTCAAGGAAGGAAAGATAATGTCCCAAGCTCATGGGACCTTGTTAGAAAATTGAGATTCTATTTCATTTATGTTCCTTTAAAGGAATATGAAGGTACAATCTATTTCAAAGGATTAGTCTAGTCACATCACTTTCCTTCTAAATAACATTTCTGCTTCTGATTGTATTTTGGATCCACTGCTAATGTGCATGAGTTTCCAATTTCCCTCCAGCCACTCTGTAGAAGTGCAATATTGGTTCTTTGTCTTAGGGATATTTCATTTCCTCAATCATGTTAAATCAAACAAACCTCCCATACCAGCAAACAGAAAGGAGCAGCTTTGGGCCTCTGAACTAATTTGCACTGGCAAAACTGATCAGGCCATCCTCCAGTGTCTTAATTAGGAGACTTAATCCTTTTTATTTAAAACCAGAAGAAATACAGGTCATGGTAGGAAACTGAGCATATTTATTTAATGCAGACAAAGAGGGTTTAGAAAGTTCACTTAATATACAGTGTCAACAGAAATATATGTCCCTTTCTTTCTAATAATTCTTCCAGGATAAAGTATGGCTCATGCTCAGATTGGAACCGTCAGCTTTCATGTTCTCTTTCATTTAAAGAGACAGTAATTCCCAACCCACTCTATGTTTCCAGAGACTTTTGACTGGTTTGCTTTAATTTCTCCTGTGACATAAGGAGAGAGAGACTCAGAAGACATTCAATATGGTTCACATTGAATTTTTTAAAATGTGATGAATGGGTGGTGGTGGATGGAGTTTGGATGTGAGAAAATGAAGACAGAGCAAGCATGATTATGAATCATCTCTGTGGACTCAGAATAGGTCTTCCTGCACAGATACTAGAATGCCTCTGGGATTTGGAATAAGACAGGTTTTTCTTGAAGCCCATTCAAGGTGGTTCAGTTCTTGAGGAAACAAGCAGATGATGTCAAGGTACACTGATGTAGCCCTTCTAAAGGGCTGGTGAAGTGTATGTTCAGCAAGGGGCTCAGATCAGCATGCTGGGATATCCTCCACTGGCATGATCAAGTTAGGTTCCTGGGCAACTTGCTTTTTTACAGAATCACAAGCACGTGAGCATTTGTTAAAACTAGGTGTGGATATTGATAACTGAGGTAAACCTCAGATGCTTTCAAAATGATCAGAAAGAGATTCCACGACTGAATGGGCCCAGAGCCCTGATTAATTTTCAGTCCATTTTCTCCTACAGAGAAAAGACTGGATCCTCAGAAACCTCGGCTTCCTAAGAGGTGCATCCATTATTTCAGATGCTTCTCAGCGCTGAACCCAATCATGACATCGGTGATTCATGGTATCAATTTTAGGATGCTCCAGAAGAGTCTTAATGCCTTTGGTCTAATGTAGTGTCTTATAACACTTAATAATCAGTGTAATGGTGAGAGCTACCAAGGCTTGGGTTCACACAGAGACCACTGGTTTTATGTTCCCCGAAAAGATTATCTTTTTAGAGCTAATTGTTCATGATTTGGAATAGAACCAAATTTAGTCTATATGTACTTAAAAGAATTAATTTGATCACTTTCAAGAACATGGAGTAAACCTAAAGTCAAGACATTTTTAAAAAATGGCAAAAAACCCAAAAAGTAACCTCAGGTATTTAAAATACTCTTAATGCGTCAAATAATTAGCTGACTGCAGCATTTCATTGTCATAGCTTTCGTTTCACTTATTTTTACAGTACGCCTGTGAAACTGACGAGTCATATTTCTACTTTACAGAAAAACAAAACAAAATGAAACCAACTAAGAAAGCAAGCTAAGTAAACTGTCGGGAAATATAGAAATACAGGATGCGAGTTTAGTCTCTCAACTAGTAGACTCCAGAAGGATTTGGAAGGAATAAAACAGCTGTTTGAATGTGACTGTTTGCACTTCTAAAAAACAGGTGATATTGAAAATAATTAATCCTCTGAAATACCTTAAGCATCGACCCCTGCAGTTTTGTTTACGTTTTCCTTTAGGAAAAGATCTGCTTGAGCACTAATCCACATCCCATCCAAATGATCCGTAATTCTGAAATTAGTGAGATCTAATAAAATTTTATTATTTACCATCCCTTAGCACATAACTATTATCCTCAATCTAAAGCCTGATACTATATGATTATCCAATAAAGTTGGGGTTATTTATTTATATATATTTTTTTGGTCTCCCAAATGTACTGCTCGGCTTTGTATCAGGTAGGTTAACAAGGAAGTAAGAGGGCCCACCTGATTCCTAAAGCCATGGAGAGGCCTGAGGGGTTCAGATGCTGGCAAGTCCATCCCCTTGTTTCCCCAAAGATGCTATTGATTTATCTGCTGCAGACCACAAACATGGGATGAGAAAGCCACATAAGCATATGAGACAATTACAGATCAGCACACCCAGCCGGCTGTCAGCACAGAAAACTGCAAGCACCGCTGAATAATTATGGCTTGAGCTATTGATTGGGACCACAAAAGGGTTTCATCCAAATGCTTTTAATTTGCCAAACAGAGGGAAGAGTGTTGCAGAGAGGTTGCTTCCAATAACGGCAATTGTCCCTCTGCTAATTAAGAGGAGAGCATAACAAGGTGAAGGGGATTGTTTTAAAATCTTGCCAGGTAAAATCTATGGCCATTTGAGAGGGGGTGAATGAGACATGAGGGCTTGTCTTAAGAAATGGCCCAAAACAATTGGTCTGGGATGAGTTGGGTCCTGTGGGAGACCCTCATCTGGTCAAGCACCCGAGATTTTCACTGGCCTGAGGGTTCTTCTGAGAGATGATGCGTTGAAGGCTGAAAAGATGGCTGGAGGCCAAGCAAGGCCGAGGTCCCCTCTGTGGGTTCGTGCACATCTGCTCCCCTCCTGTGACCTCAGAATCTCTTTATCTCAACGTTTGGGCCCCACCCTTAATGAGGAAAGACAATAGTACCTAACTGGAACTGAGAAGGGATTTTTTTTTTTTAACCTTATTATTAACTGAAGTCCATAGTTTATTCAGATTTCCTTAGTTTTTACCCAATGTCCTTTTTCTCTTCTAGGATTTATCCAGGATACCACGTTACCTTTTGGAGAAGGAAATGGCAACCCACTCCAGTATCTTGCCTGGAGAATCCCATGAACAGAGGAGCCTGGGAGGCTACGGTCCACAGGATCTTAAAAGAGTCGGACATGACTGAAGCGTCCTTCTGACTGGGGCAGTTTCTCAGACTTTCTTGTTTTTGATGACTTTGAGTTTTGAGGTATAGTGGTCAGATATATCATAAGATGCTCCTTTACTGGAATTTGATGTTTTTCTCATGATTAGACAGATAAAAAGCACAGGATAAACTTAGCCTAATTAAGGTAAGGAGCCATAATTAGCCATAACAGGAAATTCCCTGGCAGGCCAACGGCTAGGACTCCATGCTCTCACTGAAGAGGACCTGGGTTTGATCCCTGGTCGGGGAACTGGGATTCTGTAGGCTGCACAGCATGGCCAAAAAAAAAAAAAGACAACTAACCATAACAAACATATGCAATAATTCCCCCTTCCCCAAACATAATACACACATAAACATACTTTGTGTCTGCCAAAGTGCCCAGCTCCAGTCTTCAATACAGAGATAATCTGACATTTGAATGAATGAACAGAGTGATGGATAGATAATTTTTTTTTCTCCACTGCCATCGTCTCTACTACCCTCATGTAACTCTTATGTTAATATCACTTTAAACCTTTCATAAGACTTTCAGCCTCTTCTTATTATGACACAAGAAAATGCATAATATGTGTCTTCGCTCTTGTTTTAAGTACTTCTTATATGACTCCCCCAGGCTTAACTTGGCCACAACTGTTGTAAGACCCCAGTACTGGTGGGATCTCAAGAAAAAATTCTTCACAGAGATTACAATACACTAGCCCCTAAAATAAGTCCATCTCTCTGTATCCTTCAACAACAGTTCTTGAGCTTCAAAAACTGTCAGATATAAGATGAAGTTCATTATAAAGGGGGCTAAAAGTTAAATACATTGGGAAGGAAAAGGCTATGGATGAGCTAATTACAATCTTCTAGGAGAAGGCAGTGGCACCCCACTCCAGTACTCTTGCCTGGAAAATCCCATGGACAGAGGAGCCTGGTAGGCTGCGGTCCATGGGGTTGCAAAGAGTTGGATACAACTGAGCAACTTCCCTTTCACTTTTCACTTTCATGCATTGGAGAAGGAAATGGCAACCCACTCCAGTGTTCTTGCCTGGAGAATCCCAGGGACAGTGGAGCCTGGTGGGCTGCCATCTATGGGGTCGCACAGAGTCGGACACGACTGAAGTGACTCAGCAGCAGCAGCAGGAGTGTAGAAGAGTTGAAAGAGTCACACAAGCTTGACTTCTAGTCCTGGCTAGAACTAGCTGTGTGACCATGGGAAAGTTACCTGACCTCTCTGTGCCTCCATTTTCCATCTGGAAAATGAGAAAAATAATGCTGACCTGGCAGTGTGGAGCTAGGCTTATAAGGAGATAACATATGTTGTGTGCTTAGCACTGTTCTTGACACAGACTGGTTATTCAGGAAAATTTAATTCCACTTCACCTGCTATGTGATCTTACATATGATAGAAATAAAATGACTTCCTATTTTTATGAGCTTAGAAAGCGTAGAAAGCATCTTTTCATGATTTAGGTTGATAAACCATGGTTGTCCTAGTCCTCCAAAGCCCAGGTAAAAGAAAATGAATTTTAATTCAAGAAACAGTGATTTGGGTTGGACAAAGCACATTTTTGGCCATTGAGATAATAAAACTCAGAACCAGTTATCTGGGGGCACTGTGGACTCTGTCCTTGGGGGAGTTTCAAAAAGGAGTGGGCAGCTCTGAGTGCCCAGCGATGACCTCACCAACACCAAACAGCTGTCAGAATCTTGGCTGATGGGGAAAAGATGGTGGGTCAGGAGGCAGGAAGTGCTTTTTATCCTTAGGATACTCCAAACCCGCCTTCTGCTTTTGGTGATCTTCCCAAGTTCTGCCTCTAGATCCCATAGCTTCCTGGAACAAATGTTGCTTGGTGGAGGTAAATCATCGTGCATAACCCAGTGAGCCAGAAATAGCTTGTTTCCACGTTGTTTAAAACACCAGCTTAATCCAGCTCTTATTTTCTCACCTGAGCTTGTGAGAGACTCAGTTGCAGCCATCTGGGGGCTGCTCCCCAGGGCTGTGCCAAGGCTCTGGGGGCTCATCTGGTGCCAGAGACCTACCCCGTCTTTTTGGTCCTGCGGAGACCTCCTGGCCATGTTGGGGGGGGTTGTCCCTTCTCTTATCACAGTCACAGCACCGACACCCACACTGTAGTTTCCCACTGGGGGAGGGGGTCTGACTCCCCTTCAAAAGACCCAACAGCTTGAGAACAGGCCTGCATCTTCTCTGAGCTGTCTCTAGAACTGGTATGACCACTATGTAGCAAGGGCATAAGGAGGTGTTAATGCATCAACACATGTTTCCTTTATAGCATGCAGTACATTAGATGATTTTTTTTCTTCCCCATGACTGTGAGCCCACTGCAGGGGGCAAAGGCTGGGGCTTTTACCTCTGTTTCCTCCATGCTTATAACCTGCAGCAAACATTGCTTGAGTAAGTGCGGGATGGTACTTCTTTTACTGTGCACTGTTCTGTCTGGTTCTGTCTGTCTTTGTGCCTGTGCAGTCCATGGGCAGGGCCCCAGCTCAGTCATGATCATAGACCGTCGTGTCTGTTTTCTCCTGCAAAGAGCCTCTGAGTTTCAGCTGGGCATATGACTGCCCCTGATAAAAACAAGCTTTTCCAGCCTTTTTTTTTTTTTTGACAGAGCACATGACTAAGTTCTGGACAAAGGGATACCATTACTGTGATGTAAGCACCATACTTTCCCCTTCTTCCTCCCCCTCACAGGATCCAAGAGGGAAGTGCCCTTTGGCGAAGGGGGATGAGTGCAGCACCCTAGGAACAGCGGCACAACAGGACAGAGGAGGCTGGTCCCTCGTACAGTGGGGCCTCCAAACTGGCCCCAGATACTTGGGGGCAAGAGGACTACTTCTACCTTGTTTAAACCACTGTACTTGGTGTCTCTGTGTGTGCGTGCTCACTTTTGTGATCCCATGGACGGTGGGAGCAGCCAAAATTTTACCCCTCAGTACCTTGCTGCCTGAGCAGGACCCCTTCCTGGCCTGTCCCTCTCCGCATTTTCATCCTACCACATGGCGCTCCCAGGGGAGGTCACGCTGAGGAGGCAGGAAGGCAGCCCGCCTTCGCTGCTCCAGCCTGAGTCAGCAGCAGTTTTCAGTTTAACGAGATGACACAAACAATCGTGCCTCCCTGGGAGGAATGGGGCTGTCCTCCCTGGAGACCTATGGAAGGTCCTGGCATTTCCATCATTGCTGAGGTTGGTGGTCAACAGGAAGACAGGAGTCTTAGAAAGGGGCAGGAATGTCACGGCATTCACTGCCCCAGAACCAAGCCCAGACTTCAGTAAAAGGGAAGAGAACAGTACCCGGGCTTGCTTCACCCTGGCAGGTGCCCCTGAAAGTGCCCTCCTGACTCTCCTGGGTTTGCCAGGCCATGCTTCACAAGCAGGACACTGTTCATACCCCCAAACAGCTGTTTGCTTAGCCCTAAAGGCCTGGAAAATCCCATGGACAGAGGAGCCTAGTGGACTACAGTCCATGGGGTTGCAAAGAGTTGGACATGACTGAGTGACTGGCACACACACACACACACACAGAAATGGTGCTCACCGACTTTGTCAGGCATGCAATGGTCCTTTGGCTCCTGGCCCTCCTGTAGCCTTTGCAGCTCTGGTGCAGCTGATTCTGCATTCTCCTGTGTGCTGGGCTCCTCTGGGAAGCTCGGGACCTGCTCCTGGAGCCTGCCCCAGCACTCCTGCCTATAGGCCCCCACTCTCCAACCTCTCTCCAACGAGGAATTCCTGCTCCTGAAAGCCCTGCCTGCTCCCCAGTCACCCTGTGCCAGCGCAATCCTTGGGCTCTCCTTAGAGCTCTGGTTTCCTTTTCTGAACTCAGGTGATAGGTCAGACAAAGGCATCACTATTTTAAACATTGTTTAGTTTGTATGTTTTGGTGGTGCATGTGATAAGCAGCCATTTCTCACTCATGAAGAGCGGTAGGGCTGTGGGACCTGAATGTCTTCTTTTATCTAACACACGTGGAGTGCTCACTCTGGGTCAGGCGCTTTGCTAAGCACTTCCATTTAAATTAGCTCAGTGAGTCTCTCCAGCAATCTTATGAGGCTGGTGCTATTCTGATCCCCATTGTACAAACAGAGAAGCCAAGGTTGTAAATCAACTCTACTTCAAACACCAAGAATGAAGCCAAGGCTTGGAGAGGTTCAGGAACTCTCCATGGTGATCTGGCTCACAGCAGAGCCAGGATTTACAGGGCATCTGGCCCAGGTGCCTGCTAGCCCAGGTGCCTCAGGTGGATTCCTTCCCTTCTAAAGCATATGGTGTGGGACACAAATGCAAAGTATCTTCAATGAGCATAGAAAAAGGCAGGGCCAGACATGCGGTATCGAAGGTCAGACATACATGACAAGAGCAGAGCCGGATAGAGTGTGAGGTCAGAGGTCAAGTTCCAGACTGACCAGGAACAAGACTGCAGGGCAGGTGGGGAAGAATGGGGCAGGGGTGTGGGCTGAGAATAAGGCAAAGGGCTAGCAGCTTCCTCCTACCAGGTGTTGGCCACCTGGGTTAGGGAGAGGCCACCTGTATGCAGGTGCTAGTTGGGGTCTGGGATAGGGAGATAAGTTGGGTGTTAGCATCTCAGTGAAATTAGCTGCTTCCTATGGCTCATCTCCCTGCGTCCCTGTCTTGCAGGAGAAGATCCCTTGGTGTGGAACATGAGTATCTCCTCCAGAAATGGTGCAGAGGCTGAGGGTATGGCCACGACCCCTTCCTCCCCTGACTTTCTGCAGCACCCTCCCAACTGCTGGGTCCTCCGGCACTTCCTGAGCAGCAGTCCTTGCCAAACCAGGCTTCCTCTGTCCCAGCCATACTCCATTGACTTTCAGGCTTTATGCACTTTAAAATAGCCTTGCTGATAGGTGTCCAAACCCAGCAGACCTAAAAAATGCTTGCCAGGATGAAAAGACTGAAGGTCAGCCTCCAGACCTGATTCTTCGTGGCCTCACCCTCTCCTCTTCCCTTCCATCTCCTAGAGCCCATCTCCAGGCAGAGAAACCCCAGAAACCTCCCCCAAGAATACAAATTCCCGAGAAAAATCAATGACAAACTGATGGAAAGGATGAGCCCTAATGGTCTGGCAAGAAAGAAAACTCCATTTCCATCACCCAGATGCCTGGATGAGCCAGGTGCTTGGGCTGGATTCACAATGAATTTGGATTCACTCTGCAGTTTGGAGGCTGTAGGGAAATGAGAAGCAGGAGGGAGGCGAGTGACAGCCTAGCATCCATTTTCTCAGTCTCTCGGCTCCATTCCCTTCCCCATCGGCCCGTCAGAAGCTTCAATGCCCAGGGGAGGATCCCTCGGGGTGTTCATCCCTGGGGAGGTCTCACTGCACGTGATGTCGCAGACGGGACTGGCTGCTTCAATATTTGTGTAGTCAACAAGCAGCACAGAGGTCCCAGATACTGTGCTGTGCCTGGAGCAGACAGAGATAAAGAAAATAAGTAAAACACGGTCTTTGCCCTGGAAGAGAGTCAAGCAAACACAAAGTACCATAGATGTACACCACAGGGCACCTCACATCTTGGGAGGCGAAGGAGGGCTCTCTGGAGGAGGTGGCCTTGAGGCTGAGACTGGGAGGAGGAAGAGGGGATGGCCACTGGGGTCCCCATGCAGGGAAAGGGCATGCACAGAGGCCCAGAGGTGAGATGGAGCCAGCTGTGTCTATGAGACCAAGGGTGGTTCAGCGTGACTGAGGGTGAAACGCCGAGGGGATGGTAGGCACCGCAAGGTGGGCCCAGATGCTGGCGTTTGAAGGGTCTGGACTTCACAAATGCAGGCCTTGTTTTGTTCACTGCTGCAGCTCCCTGCAGCACAGAGTGGAGGCTCGGTATGTATCTGTGCTTGAGTAAGTGGTGAGCACGGAAAGATTTTAAGCAGAGATGAGCTCTACCAAGTTCTGCCTTTTAGAACTGCCACCTGGATTGCCATGCAGACAATGGATTTCAGGACAGTGGTGCTGGGGGTGGGAGGTAGGGAGCTGACAGAGGCCTGGACCACAGACGTCGGTGGGGGTGGGTGGTAGGAGCCACAGGACGGGGTGACTGGCAGAGAGGAGGTGTGAATGTGAACCTCGGCGAGCACTGGGCGAGGTGTAGACCACAGCGCTGGGGAGGGTGGCCCCCACGGGACGTGCTAGCTCACTCACCTCAGAGTCCAGGCTCGGCTGTGGTATTCAGCTTCCTCATCTGCAAACAGGAAATACTACGGCTCACAGGGAGGGAGGGAAGAGATCATGCATCGGTGTGAGGCCCCCTGTATTACATGAGTGGGGCCCTGAGGGAAAGGCATGCCTCCAACAGCGGGAGATGGGTCGGTGGACGTTCCTAGGGGAAGGGAAGGAAGGAGCCAGAAGTTCCTTTCCAGGAAAGCATGAGGAACATGGGTCATTCAGCTCAATGGAGATGCAGGCAGCGGTGTGGGAGTGATGGAGGTGGCGATAGTGGGTTGGAGAATATGGAGGAGCTCAGAGGCCACCCGCTCCCTGATGCTTCCTGAATGCAGCCTCTGATGACTCATCAGGGCCTTACCTTCTCCCGCCTCCAGCCTGGCACCTTGTCATCCCTTTTCCAGGCTGCAGCAAGGGTTTGCATGCAGCTTGGAACTGACCCAGCAGCCATGAGGAGCCCTCAGGAAGGCTCTGGGCAGTGGAATGAAAAGTGGGTGGACACTATTGTCCCGCCCAGACAGCAAGGCTATGGAGTGAGGGTCCTGTGCCATCTCAGCAGCGTATCCGCCTGTCCGAGCAGGCCCCTGGGGCTCTCCGCTACCTACAAGGATGACCCAACCCACTCGTGTCTTCTGTGAATCTCTCAGAGATGCACACTGTGCCCTCCCCCACAAGCCCTCTCACAGCACACCCAGGCACCCCCCTTGTGTGTACCCCAGGTTTCCCCTTCTTCCCTCCAGTGCACCCCGTAATGCAGATGAGAGAGACCAAGATCCCACGATCTCCATCCGTAGCAAAAGAGAGGACCCAACGACACACAATATTTCTTTGAGGGCTAACGTTTCATCTTAAAAACTGATGCTGATTTTACCTTCTACTGTATAATATTCATACTTCTTTTAATTAAAAAATGCATTTAGTCTCTTCTTATATACCCCAGTCTACCCCAATACTTAAGTAAAATGAACACCATTGGAAGATGCACCCTACTTATTTTGAGGCTTTGAGTGTGAACTTGACCTACAGCCATGGGGACCCCATCAGATGGGTATCCAGCTTGGGAGGCACTGCCCTATATTTATACTTGAGCTGTATATTTTTGCTCAATTTCTCCTGCTTGGGGTGCCATCCTTTCTTGAGGTGAAGAACTCCTATTTATACTTCAAGACCCACCTCAAATGTTACCTTTTAATTTAATCAACTCATTAATTCAACAAATAAAGGCTCACGAGAGGCTCTCCCAGTTGCCCTGCCCAGCCCTCCTCCCAGTAGGATGAATTTGTACTTCCGCATACTTTGCAACACCTCCATCAGCGTGCTTAGCCCATCCCATGAGAATGTGGTTTGATGTATCTGTTTGTCTGCCCCAGTAGTTAGCTGAAGGCAAAAGCAAGAGAGGATCTTGATCATGTTTTGCCCTGGAGCCTATTACAGTGCCAGCACAGAGCAGGGACTCTGATCAACAGGAGGGAGGCTGAAGGTTTTGAATAGTCTGTGGACCTGAATTCTCTCACAGCACACAGCAACAGGACTCCCTGGGACCCTAGTGGCTCCCTTCTGCAGAACCCCAGTGGCTGGAGTGGGGTGTCCCAGCCCAGCTTCCACTCACTGCAGGAGAGCAGCAAGACCCTCTCTTGAGGCAGCAGGGCCCTTCCTCTAATGCTAATCAAACACACTTTTGCTGCCACATGTAAGTCCAAGCCAGAAGTCTGGGGAAGAAGCATCTTTTGAATACGTAAAGAGCCATGCCTGATTGAGATGCTGTCTCCATCCCAGGGGCAGACTGGGGCTCTCTGGCAGGTTCGTCAGCCTCCATGGGGGGTTTACTGGCAGCCTCCAGACCACCTCTGCTTGGAGGAAGCAGAGTCTCCTACACCCCTCCGGAAACAGCCCAAGGGACCCTCCCTCGATCCCCCTGGTTCTGCCTTCTATTTCGCTTTTCTCGGAGGAGTTTCCCCAAACTGGGATCTCAAGCCCTCAAGAAAGCACTCTCCCAACCTCCCACACGGAGGAGTCCTACTGTTTGCAGTTTCAGATAAAGACCACTGGATTCTGCCACACATTCAAGGTCTAGATTTTGACCTTGATGGGATATATTGTCTCAGGCTATCCAAACAAGGATTTTAAAGACTGCAGGGGTGGAGTGGTTTTTCTTCTTGTGATGCTTCTGCTCCTGTCTTGGACTATTTATAAAGTTCCGGCTCCAGCTTCTGATGGCTCCCAACCTGCGGGTGGGCGTGGCAGTCTTTTCTCTACCTTCTATTCACCTGTCTTTGCAGCTGCGGGAGACTAACATATTGTCTTCCCGTAAGCAGTCTCCCCAGACTTGGGAGCACAAAAAAGAGTTGTTTTAGACAGAGCTGTTAAACTAGAGGAATCTTTGTCCAAAAAAGAGGAAAGAAATCAATGTTTATTTAAAGAACAAAGACCAAACTTCTCCAGGAAAACAAAAGAAGATTTTGAAATGATCAAAGCTGGCTTTAGTAATCACAGAAGGAACAAAACTCCTTGAAGTTTGTAACTGGATGCATTGCTAGGTTAAACCCCAGGCCGTGGGTAGTTGCTGATGTCCGCCTTCCTTGCTTCCCCTTGGCTACATCCTCTTCCCACCTGACCCCATCCCCTTGCCTCCATCCTTATCTCCATTCTTTCCTGGCAGTTATATCTTCCACTGTATTATAATCCCTTACATGTGGATACGGTGGAGAGAATGGGAGGAAACAATGAAGCTTCATTTTCAACACATATATGATTTCTTGCTTGAGTGGAACCTACTTCCCTGGCTCCCAACCTACCTCTCTGGCTCTAATTCTGTCCCTCTTCACCTCCACACATCTGCTGCTCAAGATATCTGTCTAAGATGTAAATTTGACAGTGCCTGATGCTGGCAGCTTTTACGCTGCATCCCAAGCAAGGCCTCTGGGATTTAACCCTGCCTCTCATCGCTATGATCCAATCTACCACCAGAGTGTGGTGACCTGGCCTTCTTCCTTGGATGCAGGTTCCTAACACCATGCCCAGTCTGAAAAATTGCCTCTCACCAGGTCTTCCAAAAGAGCAAAAATCTAAGTTGAAAAATAAATAAAGGAGAAGGATAAAGAGACAACCTACCAAGAAAGGCTGTGCAATGGGACATAACAGAGAGAAAGAACATTTTTCTGCATCATGTTGGATGACGGCAGCCGCAGAAATAGCTGAATTAGGAATGCTGGTGAAGTGTGCTCCTTTTTTCCTTTAATTTTTTTCTTCTTTGGCTTTTATGGAAGTATAAAAGACATTCAGAAAACATGCATAAATCATAAGTATATAGCTCATAGAATGCTCACAAACTAAACACGCTCATGTCAGCAGCACCCAGACAGAGACAGAGAACTGACTGGTGCTCCCGGGAGCTCTCCTCCCCATCACTACTCCTGCCAAGCTGACCAGACTGGCCACCAAGACTCTAGAACCTTCTGTCCATTTTTGAAATTTATGTAATTGTAAGCCTTCAGAAGACACCCTTTGGTGTCCAGTTTCATTTGCTAAACACTGTGTTGGTAAGATTCAACCATGTCCTTGCAGTTGGTTCATTCTCCTTGCTATATAATATTCAATTACGCAAATATACCGGTCCACTGCTGATGCTCATTTGGGTAATTTCCAGTTTGGGGCTATTATAAAAATGCTGCTCCGAGCACTCTGGTCCATGTCTTTTGGTGAAGATGTGTATGACATCTTACAGATTAGCATCCACCCTGGGCTGTGGGAACCGGATATGTTCAGCTGTAGTAGCTGCTGTCAAATGTTTTTCCAACGTGTATGAACTGAACCAAACATGGAGAAGCTCTACACAGTCAGCAAAAACAAAACCAGGAGCTGACTGTGGCTCAGATCATCAACTCCTTATTGCCAAATTCAGACTTAAATTGAAGAAAGTAGGGAAAACCACTAGACCATTCAGGTAGGACCTAAATCAAATCCCTTACGATTATACAGTGGAAGTGACAAATGGATTCAAGGGATTAGATCTGATAGACAGAGTGCCTGAAAAACTATGGATGGAGGTTCATGACACTGTGCAGGAGGCAGTGATCAAGACCATCCCCAAGAAAAAGAAATGCAAAAAGGCAAAATGTAAGGCCTCTGAGGAGGCCTTACAAATAGCTGAGGAAAGAAGAGAAGCTAAAAGCAAAGGAGAAAAGGAAAGACATACCCATTTGAATGCAGAGTTCCAACAAATAGCAAGGAGAGAAAAGAAAGCCTTCCTCAGTGATCAATGCAAAGAAATAGAGGAAAATAATAGAATGGGAAAGACTAGAGATATCTTCAAGAAAATTAGAGATACCAAGGGAACATTTCATGCAAAGATGGGCACAATAAAAGACAGAAATGGTATGGACCTAACTGAAGCAGAAGATTTTAAGAAGTGGTGGCAAGAATACACAGAAGAACTATACAAAAAAGATCTTCACGATCCAGATAATCACAATGGTATGATCACTCAACTAGAGTCACACATCCTGGAATGTGAAGTCAAGTGGGCCTTAGGAAACATCCCTACAAACAAAGCTAGTGGAAGTGACGGAATTCCAGTTGAGCTATTTCAAATCTTAAAAGATGATGCTGTGGAAGTGCTGCACTCAGTATGACAGCAAATTTGGAAAACTCAGCAGTGGCCATA
Source organism: Budorcas taxicolor (assembly GCF_023091745.1). Taxonomy (NCBI): domain Eukaryota; kingdom Metazoa; phylum Chordata; class Mammalia; order Artiodactyla; family Bovidae; genus Budorcas; species Budorcas taxicolor. The sequence goes on from NC_068919.1 coordinate 76,211,953, forward strand.
GGACTGGAAAAGGTCAGTTTCCATTCCAATCCCCAAAAACGGCAATGCCAGAGAATGCTCAAACTACCACACAATTGCACTCATCTCACATGCTAGCAAAGTAATGCTCAAAATTCTCCAAGCAAGGCTTCAACAGTACATGAACCGTGTACTTCCAGATGTTCAAGCTGGATTTAGAAAAGGCAGAGTAATCAGAGATCAAACTGACAACATCCACTGGATCATTGAAAAAGCAAGAGAGTTCCAGAAAAACATCTACTTCTGCTTTATTGACTATGCCAAAGTCTTTGACTGTGTGGATCACAACAAACTGTGAAAGATTCTTAAAGAGATGGGAATACCAGACCACCTGACCTGCCTCCTGAGGAATCTGTATGCAGGTCAGGAAGCAAGAGTTTGAACTGGACATGGAACAACAGACTGGTTCCAAATAGGGAAAGGAGTACTTCAAGGCTGTATATTGTCACCCTGCTTATTTAACTTATATGCAGAGTACATCATGAGAAACGCTGGGCTGGAAGAAGCACAAGCTGGAATCAAGATTGCCGGGAGAAATTTCAATAACCTCAGATATGCAGATGACACCCCCCTTATGGCAGAAAGTAAAGAAGAGCTAAAGAGCCTCTTGATGAACGTGAAAGAGGAGAGTGAAAAAGTTGGCTTAAAACTCAACATTCAAAAAACAAAGATCATGGCATCTGGTCCCATCACTTCATGGCAAATAGATGGGGAAACAGTGGCAGAAATTATTTTGGGGACTCCAAAATCACCACAGATGGTGATTGCAGCCATGAAATTAAAAGACGCTTGCTCCTTGGAAGAAAAGTTATGACCAACCTAGACAGCATATTAAAAAGCAGAGACATTACTTTGCCAAGAAAGGTCTGTCTAGTCAAAGCTATGGTTTTTCCAGTAGTCAAGTATGGATGTGAGAGTTGGACTCTAAAGAAAGCTGAGTGCTGAAGAATTGATGCTTTTGAACTGTGTTGTTGGAGAAGACTCTTGAGAGTCCCTTGGACAGCAATCAATCCAACCAGTTAATCCTAAAGGAAATCAGTCCTGAATATTCACTGGAAGGACTGATGTCGAAGCTGAAATTCAAATATTTTGGCCACCTGATGCAAACAACTGACTCATTGGAAAAGAACCTGATGCTGGAAAAGATTGAAGGCAGGAGAAGGGGACAACAAAGGATGAGATGATTGGGTGGCATCACTTACTCAATGGACATGAGTTTGAGTATACTCTGGGAGTTGGTGATGGACAGGGAGGCATGGCGTGCTGCAGTCCATGGGGCTGCAAAGAGTTGGACACGACTGAGCCACTGAACTGAGCTGATGAACTGAACTAGTAGGAGACTCCTGGTGACACCACATCCTCTGGGTAGTCAATCTCCTTCATGTTAGCCATTCCAATAGGTCTGCAGTGGCAGTTCAAGTGGTTTTAATGAGCATTTCCCTCATACACAAGTTGAGTGTCTATTCATTTGGATATTAAAAAAATTTTTTTCATGTGGGCCATTTATTAAATTTGTTGCAATATTACTTCTGTTTTATGCTTTGGTTTTTTGGCTGCAAGGCATGTAGGATGTTAGCTCCCTGACCAGGGATGGCACCCACACCCCCTGCATTGGAAGGTGAAGTCTTAATGACTGAACCAGCAGGGAAGTCCCTCATATGGTTATTGATAGCTAGATATCATTTTGTGAAGCACCTGCCCAGTTGTTTTGCCTGTTTTCCATGAGTCACCTGTCTGTTCCTTATGAGTTTGTAGGAGAAGCTGTCTTTCAGAGTAATCTCATTCTCCACTTTGTCCCTTTAAAATCTATTCATAGAGTAATTCACTTTAGCCGTTTTGAGGGCCATAGCTCTGACTATGTCGGGGACAGGGGATGCATAGAGGAATGAGGGCCAAAGCTCACCCTTTGCCCCTGAGGCTGAGTCCTTGTATTTTGGAATCGAGACCTCCCGCCCCCTTGTCAGCTAGAATTCCTCTCCCTCCCATCCTGTTCACACCAAAGCTTGGCCTGCTAAGGCAGGGGTCAGGTTGATTTTCTGAAGCCCTGTGGTTAGCTCTTTTTCAGGTTTCCATGAAAGAATCAGGGAGACAGGATCCAATGACGTGAAATCAACGAGGCATTACTGACTCCATCCCGCTTTACGGATCACAGAAGGGGCCGCACTGAGGAGCAGCCTGGTTGCCACTCCCTCCTCCCAGGAACTGATGGCAACAGTCAGGAGCAACAAATTGATATTGATGCCGCCTCACTTCATGCCTTCCAGTAGTAGTCAGTACTTGTTTGGCTTGGAAGACTTGAGCTTTCCATATAACACTTATTTTAGGATTCTATTGCCATCTCTTAACTGAGGGCTTCTATTTCTGCTGATTCTTAATGTTGCAGGACACAGACATTGAGCCACAAGAACCTGCTAACTGCTGGGCAGAAAATTCTCTCTGGATTCAGTGAGACCTTGTATTGATCTCATTTTGCAACCTGATATTGTTCAGAGAGATACAGAGTTCAATGAACCATACTCAGGAGATCTGGATGCAGACCACCACCTGACCCGGATGCTGTGTAATCTTCGGCAAAGTGTTTAATTTCTCTGATCTTTTCTACGCCATTCATCTGCCGGATGGGAATATTAATCTCTGTCATGTCTACCTTGCCAGGTTTCTGGAAAATTCAAATAAGGTGATATATATGAAAAAACATTTTGAAAAATGTAAAGTGCTAAGTAAAGGTAAAATCCTACCATACACCAGATTTTGTGCCAAGATAGCAATCAAAGCCCAGGTCTTCTTTTAATCATCCATTTCCATTTTACTTGTATTACTGGTGCTCAGCCCTGTTAGCAACCCTTGGCTTCAAATTCTTTGATGTAAAGGGTGCCTCTTTGGTCTAGATAAACTCTTGTACATTGGCATTTCACCACACAGCTACTTCCTCTGTGACCTTTTACTTCCTTTCTTTCTTCCCAGGGTCTAGCAGACCTTTCATCACCTGGACAGGATACACACAGGCAGCCTCCAAGCCACATCAAGGGATTTTAATTTCCTTGTGGCTTTGTTAGCATTTCACATTGTTGCAGGTCAAAACATAAGGTTATTAACTAGGAATGGGAAATGTCACTAATGTGAACTGTGGGAGCCCTGTGGTTTCCCTGCAGGGATTCTGAACAACACACGGCGCCCATCGCTGTGGCAACTTAGCACAGACACTGACCTCCCTGGGCGCCTGGGCCCGGGGTGCTTGACCAAGGTCTGATGGGAGGACAACCACCCCAGGCTGGGAAATGCCAACGCATGTTGGATTTATTCAAGCAGCCTCTTCCTTCACTTGCTGCCACTGTGTCAAAGAAAATTCTGGAAATTTCAAAATCTATTTTCTAATCAATAAGGAAGTGGGATGAAGATATTTCTCCACTCATTCAAAAGTCACCGTTTCATATTTCTACTCACTCCTTTCATGGTGAGCACATATTGTGCAAATACCAGTGGGAGTGACTGTATATGTTTATGTATATGCTTCACCTGCTTCATCTTTCTATCATGATAAATGTAGCAAAGAGATGTGGTAAGGGAGGCCGTTGATAAGGAGGGACCCCACAAGTTCTAAAGGAGAAAGGATGCTTTTGGTAATCGTCAGAAATAGAACTTTTTGTAACTTCCCACTTTCGGCTTCTACAGCCGCACCTTCTTCCTTTCTCACCTCTCCTGTCCTTTAAAGCAATGAAACACCTCAGGGGTCTGTCCCAGGCGCCATTCTCTTTTCACCAAGAAGGTCCCAGCTGTTCTCTGGCTAGAAACGTCTTCCCCAGGCTGCCCAACACCCACTTCCATTTCTAGCCTGACCTCTCCTTTGAGCTGAAGATGAGTTTCTAGCTTCTCTTGTCCACTGGGAAGAATGAAAAGCCTCTCCAGCTTTGCATGCCAATGATGGCGATGTCTATCTTCTTCTCATTCCTGCATCTCCTCACTTTTCTGCATTGGCCCGAAACCCAGGAGACAATCTTGACACTCCCCTCTCTCCTATCTCCCACCCCATCCACCACCTGTGTGGTCTTCTCAGAGCTGTGTAGCTCTAACCATCCTCTTTCCAGAATCACTGCAGTGGCCTCCAGGCCAAGCCTCCCCACTCATCTCTCTGCAGGAAGAAACAGCAGTGTGAGATTTGGATCACAGTCCCCTTCCCCCCACCCAACTCCCCGCCCTGTTTGAAAGCCTGGGGGCCTTCCTGCTACACTGTATGCAATGCAAGCTGCTCACAGGAACCCGGAGGCAAAGCTTGCCCTCTCCGCCCTGCCCCTCCCACTCTGCTCACCTCACACCTGCAGCCTCTCTCAGATGCCAAAATCAGGATCTCCACTCTGGCACCTGCAATCTTTTCTCTTTTCTATCTCAGACCCAACATCACTCCTCAGGTGGGCCTTGCTTTGCTTCCCAATTTATGTACCTCCCTTGTGATCCTCATACAGCCCTTTCAGTGTGCAATTATCCTTTTATTTACATGTGAACTGATACAATGTCTGCTTCTTGTATAAGCCCCGTTAGACAGGGATTAGGCCTTCCCCTCTGTGTCTAGTAGAGAGCAGGAACTCAACAAATATTTGTGCAAAAATTAAATGTCCAAACTATACAAAATCAGGTATTTAAATTCCAAAATATATACATTCTATCCATTCTTTCAAACTAGAAATCCTCATCCAGGGAACAGTGACCTGGGATCTGTGCTGTCAATGCTACAGTCTGGCCTCCCCTCTAGCTGTGGCCCTCCCTGTGGGGTAAGGAGTCCCTGCCCCATGGGATGGTCCTGCCCAGAGCTCCTGCCCCAGCTAGGGTGGCCAGATTCAGCAAATAAAAATATATGAGTCACAGTTAAATTTGAATTTCAGATAAACAACCATTAATCTTTTTTTCAGTGTGAGTATGTCCCATGCTCTGGGAAATGGTGACGGACAGGGAAGCCTGATGTGCTGCAGTCCATGGAGTCGCAGAGAGTCGGACACGACTGAGCAACTGAACAACAACAACAACAATAACAATAACGTTTCATGAAATATTTGGGACATATTAACACTAAATTTTTGGAATTCAAGTTTGGCTGGATGTCCTATTTTATTTGGCCACCGCAGCCCCAGCTTCTAGACCAGGGTTCTTTAAACTTTGGCTTGTGGAACAAATTCAATTTGCTGCCTATTTTTGTCAATTGTTTAATTGGCACACAGCCACACCCACTCATTTTTATATTATCTATACCTGCCTTTGTGATACAGTAGCAAAGTTGAACAGCTGCAACAGAGACTGTAAGGCCCACAGAGCCTAAAATATTTACTGAGGGACCCTTTACAGGCAAGTCAGCAGACCTCTGTTCCAGACAGGATGCGAGTCCCCAGGACCTCTTAAGTGTCTTCCCCACAGTTCTGAGCTTCCTTCCAGAGCAGGCAGAGGCTTCTCCTCTGCTCTGGCCTCTAAGGTGGAGGGCACAGGGGTGTGAATGAGTGTGGAGGGCCTTCAAGTGCAGGATGGAGCTGGAGGAAAGGGGCTGAATGCCCACCTTCTCTGAATCACAGTTTCTGTCCAGAACCCGGAAGATTTCAGAATTTTAAATTTGCACCTGGCCTTCCATTTCAATAGGAAGATGTTTTTCAAAAGTGAGAAACATTTCATTTACTTTGGGTATCAGATTGATTTAACTTTTAAATGATTAAACTTGTGGCAGGCAGGCTTCCTTTGTACTCGACCTGGACCCCTCAAATGTCAGGTTTGTGTTAATCAAGGCCGAGAAATGTCATCAATAGTGCCATCTTGTGGTGAGATCTACTATTACCACTTTCTAGTGTGAGCTACCCAAATACTTCAGTCTTTTGCACTTGCCGCTGCTGCCGCTAAGTCGCTTCAGTCGTGTTCGACTCTGTGCGACCCCATAGACGGCAGCCCACCAGGCTCCCCCATCCCCGGGATTCTCCAGGCAAGAACATTGGAGTGGGTTGCCATTTCCTTCTCCAATGCATGAAAATGAAAAGCGAAAGTGAAGTCGGTCAGTCATGTCCGACTCTTAGCGACTCCATGGACTGCGGCCTACCAGGCTCCTTTTGCACTTAGGAACTTAGAAATTCAGCCCATGACAATAATAAGCAAAATTCAAAATTATGCCACTGAACCATCGAAACATTCTAAAATATGTTATGAGACATTAAAAATATATTAAATGATATTCAGCAAAATTGTCTTCAAAATTAGTCATCTACGGGTGGCCCATAATAATAATTTTTTGTATTTGAAGTATTTTCAAGTTTATAAATCATGTTCACACATGACTTCATAACTGAACCTCACCATCATACTGTGATCCACTGAAAATAGAGCATTTCTTTTTTTCTAAGTGAAAGAAGGTTTATGCAGGGAGATACACACTCCATAGGCAGAGTGTGGGCCATCTCAGAAGGTGAGAAGTGCCAGGATATGGGGTTGTCAGTTTCTATAGAGCTGGGTTATTTTATAGGCTAATGACAGGATTATTTCAACTAGAAAATGGAGGCTCTTAAGGACCATGACTTGCTGTAGCCAGTTCAGCAGGTCGAGTGTTCTTATCATAGTAGGGGCATCTTGCTATTAACCAGAAAGGGGTTGAACAGAAAATCAATTTCCTTAACCATGAAGGGAAAAGGGAAGTTACATTTCAGCACACTGTAACCTTGATGATGATATTCTTTTAGGGTTCACAGGCCAAGATAAGAGAGAGAAGTTTTCTGAAAGAGTATTATCATCCTTCAATACGAGAGACTGGAGACAGTTTCTTCTTATCCACAACAAAGAGCATTTAGGGAGAGCTGATGTTGCTCTGCCATTTCCTTTATTCCTCATACAGCTGTGAAAACCCCCTTCTCTGCTCAGCTGGAGATAGCCCACAGGAGATGCCCCAGGTCTGGACCTTGAGTCAGGGCTTGTTGGGGTGAATCTTCATGATACTTCCACTCCAGCAGACCCAGGGAGGTCTGAGCTGCTTGTTGTTGTTCAGTCGCTAAGTCATATCCGACTCTTTGTGACCCCATGGACTGCAGCACGCCAGGCTTTCCTGGTCTTCACTATTTCCCGGAGTTTGCTCAAACTCATGTCCATTGAGTCGGTGATGCCGTCCAACCATCTCATCCTCTGTCGCCCTCTTCTCTTGTCCTCAGTCTTTCCCAGCATCAGGGTCTTTTCCAATGAGTCAGCTCTTCACACCAGGTGGCCAAAGTATTGGAGCTTCAGTTTCAGCATCAGTCCTCCTAATGAATATTCAGGGTTGATTTCGTTTAGGATTGACTGGTGTAATCTCCTTGCTGTCCAATGACATCTTGTCCAGAGAGAACAGTGAAGACAGCTTTTGCCCACCAACCCAGCAGTGAGTTAGGGAGTTCACCATTGCTGGGGCAGAGCACAAAATCAAGTTTCATATCACAGCTGGACATTCATGGAATGAGCCAAGGGGCTGGAAGCAGCACTTTTCTTAAATTACACTTTTCTTGAAGATAAATAGATGGTTCAAGGCAGTCCATTGATGGGGGTGTTTGTGTGGCTCTTGATGAAAGTGAAAGTGGAGAGTGAAAAAGTTGGCTTAAAGCTCAACATTCAGAAAATGAAGATCATGGCATCTGGTCCCATCACTTCATGGGAAGTAGATGGGGAAACAGTGGAAACAGTGTCAGAATTTATTTTTTGGGCTCCAAAATCACTGCAGATGATGATTGGAGCCATGAAATTAAAAAACGCTTACTCCTTGGAAGAAAAGTTATGACCAACCTAGATAGCATGTTGAAAAGCAGAGACATTACTTTGCCGACTAAGGTCCGTCTAGTCAAGCCTATGGTTTTTCCAGTGGTCATGTATGGATGTGAGAGTTGGACTGTGAAGAAAGCTGAGCGCCGAAGAATTGATGCTTTTGAACTGTGGTGTTGGAGAAGACTCTTGAGAGTCCCATGGACTGCAAGGAGATCCAACCATTCCGTTCTGAAGGAGATCAACCCTGGGATTTCTTTGGAAGGAATGATGCTAAAGCTGAAACTCCAGTACTTTGGCCACCTCATGTGAAGAGTTGACTCATTGGAAAAGACTCTGATGTTGGGAGGGATTGAGGGCAGGAGGAGAAAGGGACCACAGAGGATGAGATAGCTGGATGGCATCACTGACTTGATGGACGTGAGTCTGAGTGAACTCCAGGAGTTGGTGATGGACAGGGAGGCGTGGCGTGCTGCGATTCATGGGGTCGAGTCGGACACGACTGAGCGACTGAACTGAACTGAACTGAACTGAAGAAAACAGTTGTGCTTCTCGCTTCTGGGAGAGCCGAGCTGATTCACCTGAGAGGTGCTTTTCTAAGGTTTTGATCGTGCATGATGCGATCTGTGAGAAAATAAGTTTACTTTCTTTTCATCGTGGACTTCTGGGTTCTGCAATGAGCTCGGAGACTACGTTTATCAGATTCAGGCTTGCTTGCTGAACTCCAGATTCATTCGCTTATTCAAGCATGTATTCAATAAACGTATAGTGAGTCCCATCTGCACCTCAGACACTCTGCTCGGTATCAAATTAATGAGACTTGACTATGCACATGTGACACTCACAGACTCACGTTGCAGGGGACTCACATTGCAGCAACCAGAAAAGCTTTCCAGGGCAAACCCTTGAGTTGGGTTTTGAAGGACCAGTGTCAGCTAGCCAGACACATGGGGACAAAGGAGGGGAACCAAAGCTGGCTGACACCAAGGCGGTAGGCATATGGCTTCCAAGGATCTGTATTAACAGGGAACATCTCAAGAGGGGACTCACCAAGAGAAACTCTTTACCTGAAGCCCTCACTCCCTTGAAGAGCGCTGACTTCTCTTACACCAATGGGAAGTGAGTGAAAGTGAAGTCGCTCAGTCGTATCCGACTCTTTGAGACCACATGGGCTGTAGCCTACCAGGCTCCTCCGTCCATGGCATCTTCCAGGCAAGAGTACTGGAGTGGGTTGCCATTTCCTTCTCCACAAATGGGAGGAGGGAGGCAAAACAGACACAGGGACTAGTTAAGAAACCAAAGCAACCCCAGGAAAGTCTGACATGGCTTGATGATTCTGACCAGCAGGGGCCAGTGCGAGGCTCTTTTTGGTGTTAGACTGTGCCCTCCCCAGGTGGCGCTGGTGATGAAGAGCCTGCCTCCCAATGCAGGAGACACAGGAGACACGGGTTCGATCCCTGGGTTGGGAAGACCGCCTGGAGGAGGGCATGGCAATCCGCTCCGGTATTCTTGCCTGGAGAATCCCATGGACAGAAGAGCCTGGTGGGCTATGGTCCACAGGATCGCAGAATAGGACACAAACGACTGAGCAAGCACACACACACCTTTCCCATGGGAAGGTCCCTGAAGGTAAAGTGAGCCAAGCAATCTCCCCAGGAAGATTGCACCCCTTTTTATTGTCTTCACAGTGCTTATTACCTTCTGAAATGTCATCATTTGTTTGTTATTTTCTTATTACTTTTCTCTCCCTCTTTTAGGATATAAGCTCCATGAGCAAAGGGCCTTGCCTGTCTTCTTCTCTGCTGCATACCTAGTGTGTACATTAACGCCTGGCATGTGCTGACTTCTCATTAATATTTTTTAAAATAAGTTAATGAGTTTGTGAATCTATGTGACATTGAGAAATGAGCACAGTAGGAAAACTCAGACCTAAGTGTTTCCTTTTGCTCCTGAAAGCGTATCTTGACATATGGTCTCATTCCACGTTTGCAAGATGGGCGGCCAGAAACATGGGGGCCACAGGAGAGCTTCTTTGTTGGCAAAGTAGACACTCTGTGTGTAATCTGGGCTGAGCGTTGCTGGATTAAGGCAAGCTGTCAATGCCTGGCCAGGAGGCCAACGTCAAGGACCAGCAGGAGGGAGGAATGGCAAGGTCTGAGCCTAGTCCAGCAGCAGCACAGGAAGTGAAAGGAGGTGAGAGAGCCTGGTCCAGGGAGGCCAGGCTGAGATCAGCCTCAGTGCAGCCTGAGGTCTGCAACAGAGCAGAATGAGGAACAAGATATGGAAGCCAGACCTGGGCTGTGGGAAGTGTGGGCCAGCTTCATGGGATCATGGTTGTCTGTGCCTGAGGAACCTTCGAAGGCCAGGCTCTCCCTTTGTGGGCATGTGGGGTCTGACTCCAGGGCCAGAGTTCTGATTCCCACTTCTACCGTTATTCTAAAACTTGCTCTTAGCTTTAGCCGTCTAGCCTCTGTCACTTAGGGGCACCCCTTCGTCATCTAGATTTTTTTTTAAGGAGAAATCTAAGTAAAGAATAAAAAGCCAGGTCGATGTGCCATAAAAAGAAAACAAACTGGTCCAACTAGTTGGTGATATATACTGGCCACCCATTATGTACATGGAGTGTGCTGGGAGCTTGATGTGTTGAGAGTAACGTGTTGCTAGCCTCTTAATGGACTTCAGAGAAGAAGAGAGACTGACATTCACCATAGGTGCTGCCTTCAAGACTGAGCAGTCTGGTCCGACCTGTGACTTGCTGCGGGCTCTGCTTCCTGGGGCCAGGGTCACAGAGTTACAAGTGGCAGTTTCCACGTTTTAAATCTACTCAGCTCCAAAGTGATGCCAGAGCACATTTCTGGTTCTTCACCATCTGCTCTACACAATTAGAGCCCAAGTTATATCTATTGAAAGTGACCACCCAGCCTGGCTTTCCCAGGAACGAGGGTGTTCCCAGGATGTGGGACTTCTTGGTTTTAAAACTGGGACATCGCCAGTCAAACCAGGATGTGTTAGTCAGCCTGTTATCGGCACTGCCAGTGGCAGTTTGCCTTTTTTTCACTCCTTAGCGATGTTAATGGTCTTTATTTCTTGCCTTATCCTCCAGTCTCCTCTTGTCCTTCCCTTGCTTTCAGACCTCTGTCTCTGGTTCATGAGACTGCCCGGTCTCTCCAGGTGTCCCAGGCACCACAGTTTGACACCATATGCTTGTTGCTTTGTTATTGCCGAGGATTTTGCCCCTAAATTAGTTTGGAAACTGTCAACACCACTGTCAGGTCAGATGTAGCAATAAAAGACTATTTCATAACCCTCTTCCCTAATGTGTGAGGTGAGGCAGGGGCAGGGAACGGAGGCTTTAAGTGTTTGTGCGGTGCTGCAGTCCAAACCATCATTCACGCGTCAGGGTTCTGGAAAAGCAGGTCGTTAACTACTGCATAAGCAGGGCCAGGCAAATGGAGGCCCCACAGAGATGCTCAAATTCTGCCAGATGTAACCGATGGGCTCGTGCTACCTGTGTGCTGACTAAGCAAATGAATGAAATGGCAGCTGTCACGTCTGCTAGATAAATCTTCCTCATTGAGATAAGCAACCATTTAGAAAAGTCATTCAAGGTGCAAGTTACCAGACAATATTGCTAGCCTTGTGCCGCAAATGTCATAGCCTAGAGGAGATGGCATATATTTTACTCTCCCCACCCTGGATGACAGAATTTCTTCCAGTAAAGCCTTTGACCTTGCCTGTCAGGTCAAGGGGAGTAACGGTCATTATCCCTACTTACAGGCCACAAATAAGAGGGAGGGAGTCGTATAGAGAAGATGTTGAGCAGATCCAACTGTGACTGTGAGTTTGTTCTGGCAAGTTCAAGTTGAAGGTAGTACTCGGTCAATGAATATGAGATGACCTCTTAATGACAATAGAAAAGCTACAAAATAGAAACACTAGTGATCAGACAGTAAAGAATCTGCCGGCGATGCAGGAGACCCAGGTTCAATCCCTGGGTCAGGAAGATCCCCTCAAGAAGGGAATGGCTACTCACTCCAGTATTCTTGGCTGGAGAATTCCATGGACAGAGTAACCTGGTGGACTACAGTCCGTGGAGTAGCCAAGGGTCAGACACAGCTAAGCTACTAACAGTTTCCCAGAATAGAATGCAGTCAGGTGGGGTTGGAGGGAGGGATTTTGAAATCCATATTAGGTCTTTCTTTAACAAATGACTCATGCTCAGAATATCTCATAGCTCTAAAAGTATCTGAATGTCACATGTCACCTTTTTGTGCCATCTAAGGATCCCTTCTTCTAAATTTCTGATTTAATTTTGTGAATGAGGAGGATTTACGAATTTTCATCAATTGTAATCTTGCTATAAATCTTGGTTGAATATATACATCTTCATTACTAACCTTCAAGAAACTCTTAATTTAATGGTTTCTAAATCAAAGCCATCATGTTCAGTTGATCAAGTTCTGCAGATGAAAACAGTACTTTAAAATGATATAAGTTCTTTTCTTTAATATCAGAAACTTGAAAGTGGAAGTGTTAGTCACTCAGTTGTGTCTGACTCTGCGACCCCACGGACTAGCCTGTCAGGTTCCTCTGTCCATGGGGATTCTCCAGGCAAGAATCCTGGAGTGGGTTGTCATGCCCTCCTCCAGGGGATCTTCCTGATCCAGGGATCAAACCCAGGTTTCCCGCATTTCGGGCAGATTCTTTACCATCTCAGACACCAGGGAAGCCCAAAATACTGGAATCGGTAGCCATGCCCTCCTCCAGGGGATCTTCCCAACCGAGGTATCGAACCCAGGTCTCTTGCACTGCAGGCGGATTCTTTACCGTCTGAGTCACCAGGAAAGCCCAATCATTTATAAAAAATTATTTGAAAAGAGAAATAATGTAAGGAACATCTGCTCTTTGTGTCTATCCTGTGTCTCCATAAGGTTCTAGAAAGACCATGTGTCAGTCACATGGCTCTGCCTGTCCACCTCAGGAGTAGTCTGAAACTCCCATTGCCTCCACAGTGACTGGTCCAGGGTTGAGCACCCGATTCAAGCAGAGCCAATCAGAGTGTGTTATGGATGCTGTGGGTGGTGGGGGGTGGTGGTAGAGATGTCTCTATTTTTCTGGGATGATGGGGCTTTCTTCCAGTTAAATTGCTGCTAGTCTGAATGCAAATGAAGAAAATAGCCAAGTGGAGCTAAGAGACTGTACCAGTTGAATACTGAAATTCAAGTCTACCTGGAACAGTCTTATTTGGAAATAGAGTCACTGCAGATATAATTCGTTAAGACAAGGTCACATGGGATTAGAGTGAGTCCCAGTGACTGATTTCCATTTTCTTTTTAAAAGATAAGTAGATATGGAGACAAGCACATAAGGAGCATGCCAAGTGACAACAGAAACAGAGATAGGAGCGATGTGTCTCCAAGGCAAGGAGGGCCAGGGACTGCTGGCAACCTCCAGCAGCTGCAAGAGGCAAGGAAGGATCCTCCCCTGGATCCTTCAGAGAGGCTGGCTCTGCCTGTAGCTTGATTTGTTTTTAACTGTTTGCTTCCTGCTGGGACCCTCAGTAATACTGATACCCCAATCACTGCTGTCAGTCAAGTTTTGAAGACTTTTCCTCTCTTTGGGAGCTCTCATTGTGTGCTGGTTATTCCAGTTTATCATGACTTAATCTCTGACTTACTTAATGATCTCTTCTCTGTCTCTCAAGGATAGGGACCTGAGGAGGAAGGCGTGGTATACTCTTTCCTTTCCTGCTCCCTCTATCAGGCATCTCCTGTGTTCTGATGGCATGTTGATTTTGGACTTCTAGAACTGTGAGAGAATAAATATCTAGGTTTTAAAAATGTGTTTGTTTTTAATTGTGGTAAAATATGCATAACACAAAATGTGTTATTCTAACCACTTAAAAATAATATTAAGTACATTCACATTGTTATGCAAAAAATTCTGTTGTTTTAAGCCACCAACTTGTGGTACTTTATTAGAGCAGCCCTAGGAAAGGAATATAGATATATATATAGAGAGAGGGAGAAAGAAAGAATCCTGATGATATTGTTTAAATACTTGGATCTAGCCATGCCTGAATTCCCTTGGACTCACTGATATGAGGCAATAAATGTCATTTATCAACTCATTTATTATTTTTGTTAGCTTTTGTCACTTCAGTTAAAGGACTCCTGACTAATGGGCAGGTTACTGGCAAATGTTTTCATTATTATTTTAACAATGAAGGTATAAGAAGAACAGCCTCATTCATAGTTCTTCCAGCCCTTTGATCCTCTACTTCTCTCGTGGTTCTGATTCTCTCACTATGTTAGTATTTGTGTCCAGTTGGGTATTAGCAAATAACAAAATATTTTGGAATAATAACCAATTCAAAGACAGAAATTAAGGAACAGCTTGCAAAATTCCAGCTTGATTAGAAGAAGATTCATTAAAATGCTAGGTAGGGGGATGTAGAAGTGAGATGAGAATTAGGGAGTAAGAGGAGAGAACGTGGTGTGTCTCAGAGAACTACCCAGCTATTCCAAGGCAGCTCTAGGCCTTACTTCAAGGGAATGAAATTGATGATGCATAGCAAACAATTAATTTCTGTTAAATACCAACTAGTTAATAAAAAATATTTTCAAATCCAGGACAATCCCAAGAAGGATGTACTTATAAATGGAATTGATATTTAGCCAACCAACCATGTCCGTTGCAACATTTGAATTTAATGGGACTGGTTGCTTTGTATTAATTAATTGCAGATTGATTGCTGCCTGTATTTGTTGAGATTCACACAGGTGATTATTCAATAATAGGAGAGCTATTAAAACTCGTGCCATGATTTCTTGAAGAGTTACATGATATCATACAGAAAATGAACAGCTATGCTAAAGAAAGGTCAGAGAGACTAAAGAAAATGAGGTTTGAATATGTGGAGAGTCATGGTGAGGTCACTGTGCGTGCATGCATGCTAAGTCGCTTCAGTCGTATCTGACTTTGCAACCCTATGGACTGTAGCCCATCAGGTTCCTCTGTCTATGGGATTCTCCAGGCAAGAATACTGGAGTGGGTTGCCATTTCCTCCTCCAGGACATCTTCCCGACCCAGGAATTGAACTGGTGTCTCTTAAGTCTCCTGCATTGGCAGGTGGATTCTTTACCACTAGCACCACCTGGGCAGCCCTACCTGCAGTTAAGTCACAGCCTTGGTAGGTGGTGAATGACTGAAATAGTTACATTGTATCTTCATGGACACCATGGACTCTGAGGTCTGGGTGGGACAGAAATAGAGTAATGGCTAATTATTGGGCCACCACTCAACAAGATTGTCACTCAAGTTAGGAGGCAAGAGTAATGAGTAGTGCCAGGTTTCCGAGCAGATTAAATGGAAAATGGTGTGGATACAGTCAACTGAGATAGAAGGAAGGGGTAGGTCCAAGGCCAGGCTCCACAACTGAAAGGCTGGTTGTCCTTGGGCAAGTCTCTCGTTTTCTTTATCCTTCAGCTATAAAATGCGGGCTAATAATGGGTTTTCATAAGGCTGGGATATTACAGTGTGTGTAACATGCTTTGTGAATGTTAAAGCCCTAAGCCCTGGAAGACTGTTGAGCTTGTTCCTAAGGGCTAGGTGGGCCAGCTGAGGACTGCTCACTGTCCCTAAGACACCAGTAGAGGGAAAATCCCTGCAGCTGGCCAGCAGCAATCTATGAGGCTTGTCAAAGCTGCTCCAGCCTGAAGTCCCCTGTGTGGTGCAGCCCCTTCTCATTACCCCCTTGTCTTCCTTCACAAGATGTGGTTTTGTCCTTCTCTGGCTCCAAGCCAGGCCCTTCAGGTTTCTGATTCTCTCCTTAGAATCACTGACACATAGCCCAGATCCACTCTGTCTCTTGCATGGAGACCAAATCCAGGGCCCAGTCTCCCACTGATAACCCAGAGTGGCCTCGGACTCTTGTTTCTGAGGTTCCCATCCCATGGATGGACAGACCAGGGCACGTGGAAAGCCTGGCCTGAATTCCTCTCTGCTGCTGGACAAGTAGCTCCAAATTCATCTGCTGATGACCAGCAGCTCCATCTTCTGACGTATTTTTCAAAGCACCCCGTGCATTTAATAATGATCCTAAAAGAGGCAACAAGGGGAGGCAGTGGGATCCAATGGTGGAGGGAGAGGGGGCTGCAACATGGCAGGGAGTGGAGGCACAAGTGGAAGACCCCCCAAACGCTGGAGAGCCACAGGACAACCCACACCTCCAGATCTGTGTCACCAGCAGGATTGCAAGTGTGGGAGGTTAACCCACATTCCTTGATTCTGAGTATCACGTGGCCAACTGAAGCCTCAGAAAATGGCATCCATCTTCCTGCAGCAGCAGGTACATGTCTGAGCTTCTTGTCCAACTTCTCACCTTCCCAATTGCCATTGTTTGTGTCCGCCTTCCTCCTCCACCCTGGGGAAATGTGAACTTTCATCAAATAGGAAGGCCTGAATCATCAACTGTGAAATTGCTCTCTAAACACCTCCAATGCCTAGTCATATGCAGTATTTAATTTACTTTTAATAGTATGGATTTTTTAAGTGCCACAAAACTAAAGCTTTGGCTAAGGATGAGTTTATGTCAACACTTGTTTAGAACGGATTTTTGAAAAATTACCTTGAGTATCCGAGCAGTTCCTGTCGAGACAGCTGCAGGCTCCCTTGTTTGATGCTGAGCAGTTTGCTATAAATTAGTGCAGCATTATATGCTGCTTTTAGGTGATTCTCCAGTTATCTGATGCTTGCATTTGCATGTGGATTTTAAGATCCTTGCCAGGAAGGGATGAGAACTCACTTTCTGAACTCCTACGAGCAGGGTGAGGCCCTTCATTAATCCTAATCAAACCCACAGAGGGTTTTAATTTTTTTACAGAGGGCATTTTACTGTCCCCATTTTATAGATCAGTAACTGAGAAAGGGGAGCCAGAATCAATTCAGGGCCGTTTGATTCTTTCCATTATTTCTTTGATTTGCACCTTCATGCCTAAAACACATTGTTGGTCCATTGATGTTGGTTCAGTGCCTAACTGCAAGATTCACCATTGCTTTATTGGTTCATTCCGACACCCAGGACAGGCCCCTTCAGCGAGCTTTCGGCTGCAGAATTCTCTCGGGGAGGCAGGTTTGCCACACCCTTCCACAAAACAATGAAAACTAGATTCTTAATGGGAACCCTAGGGTGTTGAAGATCCCAAAGCACTTCCTAAATCCACAGAGTCAATGATTTTCAGTTCGACTTGCCATCTTTGAAATTCCTGGCACTGTGTATCCTGCATAGCATATTAGGGAACTCTTCTTGTTGAATTAAAAATAGGAAAAAAACCAATGTGGTTGTTAGCCAAGTGTGGTCAGTAAACTTGACCGTTAGTTGCCTGTTTCTTATTCTGAAGATTCACAGGAGCTGTTACTAGTAGCCTACTCTGCATCTTGAAGAAATTAACTAAACCCATGCTGGGCAGCAGGATTGAATCAGGGCCAAGGTGAGGCTCAGGCCCTGGTTCAGGCTGTATCTGTGCCCGGCCTTCATGCCAAGTCATCTGTTAGACTAGAATTGCTAATACTGTGTAGTTTTCCTTACTGTGTGTGTTTATGTAGCATGTCAGTAATGAACAAAATATTCACTTGACACGGACCCTCCCCACAAAGTGTATATTTTAGGCAAAATATATGTATTAATCAATGCATCTGAATTCACAAATCCTCATTGGCTTGGACATACACAGAGCACTGTGCTGGCGTCAGGGGGAGAGTGGTATAGAGACATAGAAAAAGCAGCATTTACCCTCAAGTGGCTAAGAGGGTTAGCAGGAGATAAGACATACCGGAGGGGTCTCCACTAATAAACAGCAGACTTGCAAATGTCCGTATCTACACACCAACACAGATACCCTCACATCACTAAGGCTGCTCGTGTGTAATCTTCTCTATTTCTCACCTGGGTTGTATGCAGCGGCCTTCTTCTGCCCTCACCTCTGTGAAGCCCTCAGTTTCACCACCAGTGTAAGTATAGCTGTATTTTACCAAACTGTGCTATCATCATTAATCTTATGCCGTGGATCATAAGCTTCTTGAAGACAAAATCTACTCTTGATGTCCAGTGCCTATTCTAGAGCCCTGCCCAGAGCAAGCGTTCAATAAATGTTTGCTGAGTTGAATATGATAGTTCAAGAATAGGATATAGGGGTTAGCTTAGGCAATGACAATATTTATAATATTTTTTTTCTGTGAGCAGAGAGTATTCCAGTGAAATTTTAGAACTCATTTAAAAGTTGTAAAAATGAAAATATGTATATAAATAAGAGATCACTTCCCTGAAACTTCAAAGACAAATTGTCATGACCTCATGTTCTCTGAAATGGACTTATAAAGACAATGGGATGGAATTCACTTACAATTTATTGTGTGCTTCAGTTCAGTTACTCAGTCATGTCTGACTTTGCGACCCCATGGACTTCCCTGTCCACCACCAACTCCCAGAGCTTACTCAGACTCATGTCCGTTGAGTTGGTGATGCCATCCAACCATCTCATCCTCTGTCATCCCCTTCTCCACCTGCCTTCAATCTTTCCCAGAATCAGGGTCTTTTCAGATGAGTCAGTTCTTCACATCAGGTGACCAAAATATTGGAGTTTCAGCTTCAGTATCAGTTCTTCCAATGAACACCCAAGACTGATCTTCTTTAGGATGGACTGGTTGGCTCTCCTTGCAGTCCAAGGGACTCTCAAGAGTCTTCTCCAACACCACAGTTCAAAAGCATCAATTCTTCGGTGCTCAGCTTTCCTTATAGTCCAACTCTCACATCCATATGTGACTACTGGAAAAACCATAGCCTTGACTGGATGGACCTTTATTGGCAAAATAATGTCTCTGCTTTTTAATATTTAATAGGTTGGTCATAACTTTTCTTCCAAGGAATTCACTTGGAATTGAGTGCTTATTGTGTACCAAATTTTATGCCAGGTGCTTTTGTTTAAAAGATGAAGATTCCACAGTCTGGAGGACCAGGGAGGTGGCAACGAGAAAGTTAATTAAAATGCAATGTGATAAGTTTTCTAATAATCAATATTTAAGTTTGGAGAATTGACATAAAAAGTGGAAAAACCACTGGAATCGAGGAGCTGTACATTTTGCTTAGGACAAATTCAGCCTACTTGGGTTAACATTTTTTTCCTTTGGTTCTATTGGATTAGTGGTAATTTCAATACCTGGGTGATATTCATTAACTGTAGCCAACACATTTGCTTATAACTGACAGGCAGGCTCTGTGTCATTTTGATGTTCATCTGATCTATGAGTGCTGACATGAAAGAGAACCCAACCAGCCTCAGTGCTGGGACATCGTACGGCTCAGGTCACTGCAGGCTCTCAGGGGCAGGTGCATAAGCTCAGAGGATTCCAAAAGCTCACCAGAAGAGGACAGAATAAGAAAAGGTCACTGAGTCCATCTGTCTCACTTGGTCTTATTTCTTTTCCAACAAATCCCTGCAACAAACTTGTGCAATGAATCCACCCCCACCCCCATTTTCCTTATCTCCTTGCTAATTTGTATTTAAATTTCATGATCCAGGGTAAAGAATTCAAACTTAACCTTGTCAGTGTGGAAAGTCCCAGAAAGTTTTTGAGCAGGGATTTGACACGGTAGAAGTGATCTTCCAGAAAGAGGGGTTTGTTATTTGTGCAGAGTTGGGAAACCCTTATGAAAGTCTAAGCACAAACTGGTGAGAAACTAAGACAATGGCAGCAGGGGTAGACATGATACCCATTCTTGGGTGTACATGCTCAGTTGCTCAGTGTGTCTGACTCATTGTGACACCATGGACCGTGGCCTGCCACGCTCTTCTGTCCACGAGGATTCTACAGGCATGAATACTGGAGTGGGTTGCCATTTCCTTCACCAGGGCATCTTCCCAACCCAGGGATCGATCCCAGGTCTCCTGCATTGGCAGGCAGATTCTTTATCACTGAGCCACCTGGGAAGCCTGTTGTTTTAAGAAAGTTTGTGGTAATTCGTTACATGGCAATAGGAAACTAATACAAGTAGACAATGCAGTCATTCATTTTTTCACTCTGATCATCAGTGTCAGATGTATCAAAGTGTTCTTGATAAATGAAATACATGGATATAAAAATTTTGTTTTAATCACTAGTTTTAATCTCTTAGAATCTCATTCATCTTCAGTTAAACTGAGTTTCTAAAAAGCGTAACATATCTCTGGAGTTTCTCATTATCAATCAGTCTCTCCTCTGTTATTCCTTCTTTCCTCACTCCCTTCCTCTTTCCCTTCTCTTGCTCTTTATTAAATACTTGGCCAGTAACCCATGGACTGCCTTTTGAACCCTATTAATTAAACTGAGCTCTCTTTAAGTTATATTATCTCTCTTCCTATTATAATTGCTCATTTATTTGTCTCTACCCTTAGAATGTAAGCCCCCTAAGGCCCATACACTATAAGTGCTCAATACATATTTCTTGACGGATCATTGACAACACAGCAATGTTAAGGGATTCCTGGAAAATATCTCATTTGGAAATCACATCTAAACTGAGATCTAATTTAGAGATGCTCCAAGCGCATCATGCCCCGATCCTCATCAGCGAGCTTCAAGCTAGAATTTCACTAACCCAAAGTGAAGGCTGAGTTAGAAGAATTTGGCTTTTGCTGTTTTAATTTTCTCTTCAGTGATTTTAGCCTCTTGGTCATTTGTAGATCACAAAGTTTGACAATTTTTATCCTTGCCTATTTTGGATGCTAATTATATCTTTGTTTCTAATAACTTTACAATCCCCAAGGGGGCATTGGCAGGGTTCTGGCAAAAGGTCCAAGAAGCAGGCTGGCAATCAGTATGGTCACCATAATTTATTTCCTGCTCACACTCTCAGAAAGTTTACCAGTTTCCGGAATACACAAAGTCTCCTTACTAGAAGAAATGAAGGAAAAAAGAAAAAAGAAACTACTTGACTCACATTGATGTGAAAGGCCAAGTCCTTTCAGAGATCTAAGAAACTAGTGATTTTTTTTAATACTAGCTTCATTAATTAATATTTCTTGAGACTCCACTGCAGGACTTGCTATGCAGAGGCTGAGGAAGCAAATATCAAAGAATCATGCTCTGCATGATAATCACAAGCCAACATGTACAGGTTCCTTACCATGTGCCTGCTGATTTGTAAATATCCACCCATTTAATCATCAAAACAACACTAGGAGTCAGGTACAATTATTACCCCTCTTCACATTTGAGTAAACTGAGGCTTGAAAATGTTAAGTAATTTGCCTACAGTGTCCCAGCTTGTAAGAGGTGACTTTAGGATTTGAATTTAAGTAGATGACACCACTCCCTCCCTTATACAGGGGAGTGTCCCCAGGGCCACATATTAATTGGACAAAATGCATAAACGTCTCCAGCTGAGGTTCGCTCTTACCTAATTAACTGCTGGAAAGCCCCACCTGAAGAAATTCTCTCAATTATTATAAACACAGCAGATGAGGGCTCTCTATCTCCCTGACTATGGCTGCTTGGCATCCTCTGAAATGACCCTAGTGGGAGGCTGAAGCATCTATTTAACAATAGTAAGGGCCCCAAAGGGTAGGCTCATGGGTGTAGGCCTCAGTTATACCACCGTTTACTTGGCCTTTGGGTTTTAGAAACTAAAACTGTTGAAGTTTAGCTTCAATCTTCTAGGGTCTGTGCTTTATCCCATGGATTTGGCTGGTCACTGCCCTTCACAAAGCCCTATGGCCTATTAAAATGCCTGTATTCTTTTTTTCTAATGCCACAGAACACACACACTAGAAATTTCATGAGAGACATGTCCAAGTTATAAAATAATTACAAAGCTATCATCTGTGTCAATCCCCCACATAGAGCTTTCATGTCTAGGTGAAGATTCTTAGCATCTGCTGACATCACAAAAAGAGATCATCAGGCTTTATGACCCTCTGATGGAAGTGCCCAACCTTACTTAAAAAGAAGTCTTACCAAGAACACTGAACCCAAGTCAGATGAAGCTCTGGATTGAACTGCCAAGGTATACAACCATACAGGGAAAAGAGGAACATTAAAGTTCTAGAGAAGCAATCAGCAAAATTCAGATGTGGGGAATCTCTGGAGGACAAATGATGTAGATTCTTTAACAAAACCACCAAATTGCAAGGAAAAAAGACAGAAGGGAACACTTACGAGACCTATCAGACTAGCATAGATCCTGATTTGAACAAACCAACTGTAAAATATATTTATGAGACAATTGGGTGTTGACTGAATATTTGATGATATTAAGGAAATTGTTTTAAATATAATACTTGTATTGTGCTTGTATTAGAATAGTCTTTATTGAGATAGATTCCTCCGAAATGTTCTGCTTTCTGGCGTTAGAATGGAAATGACCCAGTGGGGGTTATACTGGAAAGTGGGTGGGGTCTTAAGTGGAAGCATGTGTTGGGGATTGAGGCTGGATAATGTGCCCATGGGAATCCATTATACTATACTGTCTACTTTCATGTACGATTGGAAACATCTATCATTTTTTAGACAGTTCTGCTTTTAAGGTACAATTTAAATGCCACCTGACTCGACTCAAAGCTGATCTTTTTTTCTTCAGTTGCCTCACACAGCTTTCTCTGCTCCAGACTCAGTTCTCCTCCTCTGTGTTTCTCTGTGCACTTGCTTTCCATTCCCTCCTTCCCCTGGGGACCCCCTGATGTCTTGCACACTGCCTGGCTGCTGTTCAGTAAACATTTACTGAATTACGTGGAAAGAGATACCAGGATACATTAAAAGGATTTTTCACAAAACCCAACAGCTGCCCACACCCCCAACCACCCCTGGAGAAGAAACTTCTGAGATAGGGACAGTCTTCTTCTTTCCACGTGTAGGAAGACTGAGGCCTGGAGCGGGGCCCAGGCAGGCTGAGTCCCGGGTACAGGCCTCCTTGGTTGTCATGGTAACTCACGCAGGTCCACCTCACAAAAAGTCAGCCACTTGCCCAGGGAGCCCTTTCAGGCCCAGCTCTGGCTGAAGAGCCCTCAGTGAGGGATCTGCTCTCCACAAGCTTTCCTCATCCTCTCTGGCCTTTCTCTCTGCATCTGAGACGAGCAAGAAAGTCCTAAGTGTTTGAATAAGATCAGGATGTGTTAATGCTTCACAGTAAGCATTACTGCCTCAGGAGATTAAAGATAATTGTGACCAAACAAATTGTCATAGGATAATGCTGAGTGTAGGCAATTGCCTGAAACCATCTAAAGCTTCATGGGATTGGAGCACTCAGGCTGAGGGGCTGGCTGCTCTGCAGGCATTTGTGCAGCCCAGGAATCCCACTCACTGCCAACAAAGCTAGTTCATCCTCATTCCGTTTTCATCTGCATTAGGATCTTTCTTCTTCTTTTTTTTTTTGAAAGCTTTCAGGTAGATTTTATTTATTTTGTTTGTTTGTTTGCATTTTTTTCAGTTTTCATCCTTTTATTTTTAACCTATCTGAATCTTTGTGTTTTTTTTAAACTTTTTATTTTTACTTTATTTTACTTTATAATACTGTATTGGTTTTGCCATACATCGACATGAATCCACCACGGGTGTACATGCGATCCCAAACATGAACCCCCCTCCCACCTCCCTCCCCACAACATCCCTCTGAGTCATCCCGGTGCACCAGCCCCAAGCATGCTGTATCCTGCATCGGACATAGACTGGTGATTCGATTCTTACATGATAGTATACATGTTTCATGCATTAGGATCTTCACAATCATCTTGTCCGCTATTTCTCAGCATCATTAGATGCCATTATGTGTAAATAAGCTGAGCGCCATACAATACAAACAGGCATTTCTGGGGAGAATCACAGTAAACAGCAGCTGAATTAAGTTAAGAATTGCAGCTATTTAAAAGCAAATATGCAATTTGGGGGCAGGATAAAGGAAAACACACCTATGTTTATGGGAGGGCCCACTACCCCGAATGTCGAATCTGTGTATTTTGAAAAGAAGGTACAGCAATTGAAAATGGTGCTGAAGAGACATGGAAAATAAGGGAATGGCTTCTAACCCTAAAGTAATAACGGCGTTTTCTCCTGGAGAAAGAGGAGACCCCATTAGAAGTCTGGTTTGTAATGATGTATCTTTGCCATCACCTTGGAAGATTAAAGAATAAGAAATGGGCCTCATCAAGAGAGATTTCAATTAGAAGAAAACTGTACCCAGGATCAAAAGCCAGAATAGGCTCTCAAAAGAGGTCATTGAGCTTCCACTGGCTCAAGCTTTGAAAGCAGAATGATTCCCAGTCTCCCGTACGTGATCTAAGAATAGGTGCACTTAGGGACATTTGGCTAAACCAGGCGACTTTCGGCTTTAGTGCTTCTGCCACTCCTCAATGCTGCCCCCCATCCAGGGCTTACGGGTCACGCCCTGGGTGCCTCCAGCCCCTACCTACCCCCACAGAAGTGCATTAGGCTGTTTGTACTGAGCTGGTGTGACTTAGCAGCCACTCACTTGGCTGGCAGATATCAGCCTAAATCTGAGTTTACAGCTGTGGCTCTGACCATGGGCAGAGGAATTGGCTCACTGGGTCCAGGCTCATGGCATTATTCTTTCACCATCTAAGCCATTATGAACAACTTCACATTTCACACTCTGAGTGCCACTAAACCCAGGGTTCCTCGAGGCAGGTCCACTGCCTCTTCCCCACCCCCTCCTCCGCCACCCATTTTTCCATAAAGAATTCTGGGTTGAACATGGCCTGGTAAATCTTTGCGTCTGACCCTTTCATTGTGCAGATAAACAAACAGGCTTGGGGAACTGACCTGCCCAGGGCCAAGTGTCTGCCAAGGCCAAGACGCAGGCAGGTTTCTGCTGCTGCCTAAGCTACTCCCTGCCTCCTATTTCAATAGCCAAGGCAAGTCTTAGGCAGAATGGAAATTAGCTCGACTCTAGCTATAGGCAAAAGATGAAAGGGTTTTGCAGATGCGGGGTTATTATTTTTTACCATTAAGTCCCCCTGGCTTGAAAGAGTAAAAGGGATAGAATGCCTCTACTGGATCGAAGGACAGAGGTCTGAACTTCTGGAAAAATCCAAAAGGCAAATTTCTTCTTCCTCATCATAGAGATGGACTAAGCTGGCAAAGGAGTAGGTGCTAATCCACATCCTTGCCTCATTCATTCTTTCATTTATTTATTTATCTTGGGCAGTGCTGGGCCTTTGTTGCTGCATGGACCTTCTCCAGTTGTGGAGAGTGGGGGCTACTCTTGCTTGCAGTACGTGAGCTTCTCATTACAGTGGTTTCTCTTGTTGTGGTGCCTGGGCTCTAGAGCACTGGCTCTGGAGTTGTGGCACTTGGGCTTTTAGCTGCTCTGCAGCATGCAGAATCTTCCTAAAGCAGGGGCGAAATCTTGTCCCCTGCGTTGGCAGGCGAATTCTTATCCACTGTACCACCAGGGAAGTGCCTGCCTCATTACTTCTTTCATTTAACATTTATATAGGAGGACCCCCTACGTGCTGGGCACTCTGCTCACTGCTGCGATAGACAAAGATAAATAAGTCTCTGATTTCAAGTAACTTTCGGACAGGAAGCCATCAAACAGTCCCAGTCTCTGTGCCTGAGACTCTGGGAAGTCGCAGCCAGAGCCGATAACCTGGGCACAGCTCACTCTAGGATCAGAGCAGTCAAGTGCAACCCTTCTGAATCAGGAATACTAGCACTTTCTTGAGTTCTTTTTCTCCTTCTTGAATCTCAAGTCTGGAATGAGCCTTAGCAATCACTGAGCCTGTCTATCTTCACTACGTGGGTGAGTAACCAAAAGAGGGTGCTCATTGAATACCCCATGTTGGGTGGGGTCTGGGCTTAAACACCCCCTACAGTGTGCAGCCCAGTTTCCCTGGGATCAGAACATGAGCTGAGCTGCTTTTCTCCTAGTCCTTCCCTGATCAATGTCAAGACCCAGTGCAAAGCCGGTTTTTAAGCAGAATCCTGCTAAATGTGGACACACTGAATTATTCATATTTGGGGTCATAAATAATGTATTGGGTGCTAATATCATACATAAATGCATTCATAACCATAGGGGTAATTAGTCACTGCTATATGCTGCTCAGAGGTAACAGATTACCTGGCCCTAGTGTCCTTGACTAGATCTTGTTCTTGGGGGTGGTTCCCCTGCAAAGAGTGATGTTCTGCCTGTCTCTGTCCATCTACTGCTGAATAGCAGATGTCTGAGCTCAGAAACAGTCCTCCAGAGCCCCAGCATACTTCCAGCCACCAGCTCTTGACACCAGAGGCTTTATCAAGCACCTCAAGTGTGAGGCCTCCAGCATACCCCCATGGCTTGACACTGGATCCAAGAGCCCCTTAGTTCTCGCCTCACAATTTTAGAGAATCTACCTAGATGGCCTCATTCTAAGTTGATAATATATAGCAAAAGCATTCTTTCCAGTCATTTTTTTTTTGTACCCATGTTACTGCTGGGTAAAGATAATCTGGAAACGTGTAGGGCATTATTTGAAGGTCAGGCACTGGATTGCATTATGGGAGAATTTGGGGATATGGTAACAGATAGTCCATAGGGATGCAAAGAGTCAGACACAACTGAAGTGACTGAGCATGCATGTAACAGATAGTCCTGGGACTCACTTCCTTCTAGATAGGGAGGAGCTAGAATGGGAGGCACTGGTCCGAGAGAGCCAAAAGAAATCTAGTCTTCGATGTCTTCGAAACCAGGAGAAAGGAAGTGGGGCAAGAGGTGGGGCAGGAAGTGTCTACTAACTGTGTGAAAGTGAAAAGACACCGAGAAAGAGGAGAAGACACGGTCGCCCTTGAAGTTCCTGAGAGAGGACCTCTGGGTTCTATGCACAGAGGACAAGGCCAGCAAGGTCACCTCAATGAACAGTTTTGCAGTAGACAAAGCTTTTGCAGGTCCCTGAAGCCCAGACCAAACACAGTACTAGGGTCCTCCTTTTACTTTTATCTCTAGGCTCCAAGTCTGATCTTGATCCTGTCTTATCACTGGGGGTTAGAAGCAGCAGCACCCTCTCCATTGGAAAAGAAGTGAGGGAGCCTTAGTGCCCCTTTGGGGCCAGAATGAGCCTTAAGAGTGTGGAGGAGACACCTGGCTTGTTAGCTAGCATCCTGCTCACCACTGGAGTTTTGTCCTTGATTCAGAGAAGGGCAAGGGAAGAGGTCTAAACCCCTAGTGCCTTGTCATATGGATAGGAACACCCACACTGGCTGCTGCTCCTGACCATAGGAGGGGGTCCTTGGGGGCAGAATGGCCTCTCCACCTACGCATCCCACTAAGTGATGCCCCTGAACTCTCAGAGGGGCTCAGGCAGCGAACCGGTGTGTGTGTAGCTGCTTCTGCGGCACCCACTCTTCACAGTGATGAGAAAACAATAACATTATGCCGTTATTACAAGGGGGCACTGGCATGTTGATGCAAATGCTCATTTCCGACAAGACCGAGAAAATGAAATGGCTCAGAAGGGAATGGGGAGGTGTCCAGGGAGTAATAACTGTTATGCTGTCGAAGAGCTTTGACAATGAATGGCTCTGCTGTGATTTCATCAGCGAAAAACCCATTAACCCCCAAGGAGCTGTCTACTACACGGAGCTGGGTAGTGGGAAGTGCCTCCAGCAATCTCCAACATCCCCCTTCCACCAGCTCAGCACTGGAGCTGGCATGGTTCCGAGGGAGAGATGTCCATGAAAGCCACACACCTTTACAGGTGATAACCCTGCAGTCATCTGGTACCCACTAGTGGTACCCACCAGGACTCAGGTGGGTCAGGAGTCAGCTAGACCATCTCATACCACCTGCTTTGGGTAACAGGAGAAAAAACAAGAGTGTTTTGGACAGACAGCACCCAGGATACCTTCAAGGGAAACCGGTCTTTCAGAAGCTCCTGCAGCTTAGAGGGTCTGCTTTTAACCAAGTGACTCTGTTCACCTCCCTTTTAGGAGGAAATTGACAGGCCTGAAAGCAGGCATTGACCTAAGCACAACTGCCCCCATAAGGCTGATCAGACTGGCCTGGCAGGAAAAGGTGACCAGAGCCCATCAGATTCCCTCTCATGTTACCTTAAGCTAGAGGATGTCTGAGCCCATGTAGGCAGGTGGAGTGAGTCATGAGGTTGGAAAGGGCTGTGATGGGCCAGGACAGGGCAAAGTGTAGAAGGAGCAGAAGTCGTGAGTGCACAGATGGGATAGCAGCAGGGAGAGAGAGAACAGAGCAGAGGGGAGATGCCAGGAAGAGTCAGGCGGCCTTGGAAGGAGGTTAAGAGAGCAGCTGCTCCCTGGATCTCACCTCCCTCATATCCAATCGGTTCTTGCAGGCACACATCCAGCCTCTCTCCATGCATGTGAACTTTTGCAGTGACCACTACCCTGCATTTTCTCCAGGTGACATGAATGAGCCCCTCTTTCTTTTTTTTTTTTAAATTTTTATTTTTACTTTATTTTACTTTACAATACTGTATTGGTTTTGCCATACATTGACATGAATCCACCACGGGTGTACATGCGTTCCCAAACATGAACCCCCCTCTCACCTCCCTCCCCATAACATCTCTCTGGGTCATCCCTGTGCACCAGCCCCAAGCATCCTGTATCCTGCATCAGCCCCTCTTTCTTGAAACCCAAAATGCCTCTGTGGAAGAATGTGGCCAGGGAAAAAAAAAAAAACCACACATTTCACATAAAGTCAGAAAAATCACATTCAGACATGAAGACAAAGACCCTGGTCTTGAGCATGGAGAGGCTGGAGCTGATGGGAGTAAGGTCCAGAACAGGCAAGAAGGGTCCTGGCTATCTGAGGAGGACAGAACTTTCCAAACCATGCGTGGTAATACCCCACTTTTCTTCCCTGCCACTCACTGCAAACTGATTTTTCAGTCAGTAAAATGCGATAAAAATGTTGTGGTAACGTCAAATTGCTACAAAAACTTCTAGAGCCTCTTAGCACAGGGACCTCACCTGGTAGCATGTGCACAGACTGGGGTAAGAGATCGTCATAGAGGGGCTGGGAGGGTCAAAGGCTTATGGTTATGGTTATGGGCTGCCAGCTACATGCTGGTGGCTGAATAGAGTTGGCTTCAAGTGGTACCTCGCAACCGGGGGGTGGCCTTGCCCCCAGCCCTGCCAGAGAGGCCCTAAAAGAAATTGTCTTGCCACAAAGCCAGAAGCTCCCCTGCGGAAAAGCAGTGGTTTGGAGCTTTAAGATCAGGGAGACCCTGTCCTCTGCAGGAGATTCTTCAGCATTCCTGCTGACGGATGGCCTCCTCAGCCCACATCTCTGCCTGAGAACAAAGAGGACGCAGGTCCAAGACAGGGCAGACGGAAGGGTGTTGGAGGGGGAATGCCGGGCTCAGAGCCAGGCAGAGCCTGAAGCGCCCAGGGACAGGGAGATAATGTAACCTTTGACAAACTGCAGTGGCTTAAGCATTGTCAGCTCAGACAGAATTGCCTACATCCATTTAATTAGATTTTAATTTCTCTTTACACATTTGGTTTTCAAAGATTCTAGAAGTAATTATTTTCAGTATCAATTGACTAGGAGGAACAATCCCCAATTTAGAATAAGCAGCTTAAGGAGGTCTGCCTCATCCCTGTTCAAACACAGCGCCTTCCAGACACTGCGGGGCCACATCACAGGCCCGCGGAGGCCTGAGGCCTGGAGAGGGGGGACCGGCAGGGAGGGGGCAGGAGAGGTCTTAGAGGCGAGGGGAAGAGCTCACTGGCCTCTGTCACCTGCGTCTAGGATATTGAAAGAGGGAAAAGAAACATGAAGCCATTCAAGGCTCAAAGTTGCGGGAACTGACGGGTGTAGAAAAATAAATAAGAGCGCCTTACTTAGCAGTTGGTGTTCAATAAAACTGTCTATGCTTGGATAAAAAGTGACATCCCCTTCTCTCTGAAGCACCTTTTAGAAGACAATAAGTCACCTTATAAAGGGACCCTTACAGAGTGTTTCACCTCAGAGCACGCAGCCATTGGTTACCTTATTTTGAACCTAAAACACTGAGAAATTACCCAGCTAACATCGCAGAGGTCACCTCTGATGGACTCAGTTAAGAAAAAGAAACAGGAAGCAAAGAAATATAATGGCATTTTAGCTCCTTTAAATTGCTGAGTGAGTAATCTCACAATTTTAGCTTCATTATTATTGAGCTCTTATTTATTAGTTTTAGCTCCATTTATTATTGCTGAGTGTGTTGTAACCTCACAATTGCAAGTGTGGTTGTCCTTGCAAATAAGCCTTCTAAAGATTCACTGTCAGAGACAATATGGCAAGAGGCTGATAGGTTATAAAACTCAAGAATATGTCTACAGGAATAATATTTGAAATATCTAACAATTTCTCAGAACAGAGTGCAGGGATAAGCCTCATACACCAGCAAATACTAGCCCTACCCACAAGACACATGTTCAACCAATTGTCCTGATGTTGTGAAAAAAGCATTTGTGTGTGTTTGTGTGTGTGTGTGTGTGTGTGATACGAGATAGTTCCCAGTGACCATGTGATACCTGTATTGAAAAACTGGTATGTTTCAATCAGTGAACAGCCATGTGGTTGATGTCCACCAGAAACCTCTACTAATGTTACTAAATGTGACTTCAGAGATGGGAAAACAAAAATCAGATGCGTGTGAGAAGTTCAGATGAAGTTGTTTTATGGGATATGAAAATGGAAAAAGCAATGTTTCTAAATTAGTTTGCTACTCTGAGTAATGCATTGTTTTAACTGTGTATATTTGTGTGACTAAATTCACACTGATATGGCACACCAGGCGTGCATTGGGAGGCCAGTCTGCTTGGATTCAGCTTCATCACTAACGAGCTGTGATCGCGGGCAAGATGCTTAGTCTTTTTGTGCTCAGTCGCCTTATCAGTAAAATAGATTTTTAAGGATTAAATAAGTGACCTATGTGGAACATTTAGAATAATGTCTGGCATGTAAATATTGGCTGCTATTTTTAGGATTTTATGCTGTGAAGATAACCTTCTATGGGACACATTTTTTTTTTTTTTTAATTTGGTTTTCCTTTCCTTTCAGATCCCACTAAATCCCAAATAACAGGTCACTATGGCGTGCTGCAATTCATGGGGTTGCAAAGAGTCAGACACAACTGAGCGACTGAACTGAACTGAACTGATGGCATCTCAGATCCATATCAAGTACTTTCTCTGTGTTTTAATGAAGGTATTTTAGAGATATCACTGTGTCCCAGAGTGTTCTCACTCCTAGAGTGTCATCAATTCAATAATCTCATACTACCCGTTCCCAGTATATTCTCCATATATCTGAGGACTTTATATCTATCATGATGGGTAGGACACAGTCTAGACATGGGGACAAGACAAAGATGCAAATGGTATAAATACAATCAAACTTCAGAGAAGTACAGGGACTTTCCTGGTGTCCAGTGGTTAAGACTTTGCCCTCCAATGTGAGGGGTGCCAGTTTGATCTCTGGTCAGGAAGCTAAGATCCCACATAACTTGTGGCCAAAAAAATCAAAACATAAAACAGAAACAGTATTGTAGTAAATTCAATAAACACTTTAAAAATAGTCCATATTTTGAAAAAACTTAAAAAAAAAAAAAGAGAAGAATAGGCCATGGGGTAATGAGAGGTCAGAGAAGGCAGAGATCCCGTCTGGAGGAAAGGCCATATGAAGGTGATGATGGTCAAGGAAACCCTTTGAAGAAGGCCAGAGCTAGAGCTAGAGATCAAGTGGAGCTGGAGATCTAAAAAGGGAAAGATTTCCAGACTTTTTACATAGAGGGAATGGCAGAAAAATGAAGATGGAAATGTCCCAAGAGTCATCTAATTTGATTGATGTGTAAGGTACGATTGTGTAAGAAAGAGTTGGGATAAGCTAGATCAGGGCTTTGCCGTAAAAGACCTGAGAAGCAAGGGTGAGCAATTTATACTTAATTTGTTCATCAGTGGGGAGTCATTGAAGGTTTGGTAAAAGGACATCTAGTCACAGCTGTGCTTGAAGAAGAGTAATTATTCTCATAAAATGACTCAGAAGGAAGAGGGATGGGTAGGGAGACAAGAGAGGAAGTCTCCAGACTATTCCAGATGAGAATTAATGTGGGTTTCAAGGGTGGATTTGGGGAACAGGGTAATGGCAGAATCTAGGGGACATGATAATTGATTGTTCTGGGAAAAGGAGCAATCAAAGATGAAGCCAAGGTTACCAGCCTAGGGGACTAGAAGACTGATGGAGCAATTAACTGAAATAGTAAACCAAGTGGAGGAACAGCTTGTGGAGGCTGGTAAATCAGGGTTGAGGTCCTAGATAGAGATATAGGTAACATGGAGCTGGAGGACAGGAAATAAGACTATCTCACTAGTCCTGCAGCTGTGTTATTTTCTCCTTCATCTGCAGCATCTAATTCTATGCTTAATACATAATAGGTGCTGAATATATGAATGCTCTCAGTTGGAATGCTCTCAATCTCTTTGATTATGATAACTGAAACCTAAGGAGAAGCTTCTCACAAAAAGAACAGTATGGGGGTAAAACTGTGAGGAACCTACAAGTGCATTTAGGGATGAGACATCTAGGGATGTGAGCCAGAGAGGAGGAAAGAGCAGAGCAGTAGAGGGGTAAGGTAATGCTGAGTGAAGGAGGTCAAGACAGGATAGTGTTGATTTGCACAAGTTGTAAACAGAACAGATTGAAGATGCAAGAGGAGGACTTTAGTAGCTGCCACAGCAAAGTGTCACAGGCTGGGTGGCTTAGAAAGGAAATTTATTCTCCTGCACTTCGGCAAGTTAGAAGTCCAAAGTCAAAGTGTGGGCAGGGCCATGCTCCCTCTGAAGCCTCTAGGAGAGGATCCTTCCTTGTCTCTTCCAGCCCCTGGTGGCCCCAGTGTTCCTTGGACATCTCTGTCTCTGCCCCCATCATCACACTAGAGAGGAGCCTTTCTCCCTGTGTGTCCCTGTGTCTTCTTGTTGTTCTCGTATAAAAACACAAGCCATACTGGAATAAGGACCACTTAAGTAGGACCTCATCTTAACTAGTTATATCTACAAATTAGGTCACATGCTGAGGTACTAGAGATCAGGACTTCATCATGTGTTCTGAGGGGACATAATTCAACCCCAAAGAAGGACCAAACACAGACTGTTTGGTTTAGTAGTTAGGAGGTGGCTGGTAAGGTTTATGAGAAAGCTATTTGGCTCAAAAGGTGAGGATGGAGACCAGATGTCAGGAGGAAGTGAGTGAAGGGTGGAGGGAAAGCAAAAAGTGTGCTGATGAGTGGAAGGTGGGGTTGGCATGAGGGGCATCTGTCTAGAAGTGATCATTCCTTTCCCACAGGTATGGGGGATGGCTACGTGTTCTGAGGAAGGTTTTGGTTTCATGTTACCAACATTCACTCAGTGACTTGGTGGTTTTTCCCCAGACAGGGTTGCAAGTCCTGACGTCAGACCCTGTTTACTCAGGATCTTAGTGACCAAATTAGTTCCCATTTTGGTTCAAACAACTTTTCTTGTCAAACTAGATCACCTGGATGTTTACACAGGTATTTGTAGTTGGGGTTTCTTCATCTCTGAAGCCAGCTCCTAAAATGGAGACAAGAACATCTGTGTGACCTGGTCCTACTTTCAAGTGGAAGAAGAACTGGGTGACAAGTAGGCATTGGAGAATAACATACTGATAACCAGAATGCACTCCTGCATGAGTTAAACAAAACGATAAACAAATGCGAGTCTGCAGATTTCTTAATTAATTCAAAATCAGCAATTGAAAATTAATGACCCACTCAAAACAACAAGGCTGTATTGATAACTCAGACTTCCCCCAAATTTCAGGAACCCTGTATATCCACAGGCATAGTCTGAGCTTCACCCATATTCCTGTGTGTGTGTGGCAACAGCCAGGCTCCTGGTGGTCTCCTGGACTAAAGTCCTCAGAAAACTCCATAAACTGCCCATTTTAGCTCATAAATATACATCGTTCACTTTTTGACAATGTTTAATTGCATTCATAGTACGTTATTAAGAATTAGCTCTTATTCTACACAAAAATGCACCTGATTGAGTGACCAGCACATTTCTTGATCACTAAATGGTTCCTAATTATATTACCAGACGTGATAACCATATTATCAGACATGAGTTCAAAAGGGCTGGTTGGGAAATCAAATCACACAGTTGGCCCTAAGAGGAATTCAGAGTCTCAGCCACTAAGGTTTTCCTAAAGGATTAAGCTTGTTGTTTCTGGCTCTTGTATTTCGAAAATGGATCATCTCCTAGGACAATTCTTAATAGACTTTATTAGCCCACCCCATGAGTTAGACGACTTAACCACAGACTTTGGACCCAACAGAATCTTCTTACTACAGCCATTCTTCTAATGAACTGGGGAACCTTCTGAACAATGGAGACCGCGATAGGGCAGCAGGGGCGGGAGGGCGGGATGGGGTGGGGAAGGAGAGCACAGGAGTCTCCAGCCTCAGCAAATGCTACTCAGTGAGCCAGAATCTGAGAACTCACCCCCACCTGCTTTATAAAAGTGACTTCCCCACAAGCAGCTATATATGGTGTCATCTAGATGAGCTGAGTGTTGCCTAGGGAGACTGCTAGTTTTCTAGATAGCCATTCAGTAAAGCAAAGGGGAGGTTGCCCTTCGAAAACATCCCCCAATGGATCTTTTGGAAGAGGCAGAGATGGCTGAACTCTCAGCTTAAAGAAAACCAGAATTGCTACCTGCAAAACTACTCCATTTTTCTTCCTTTCCTCTCCATTTCTCCTGGGCCCTTTAACGCCTTGTGAAGCCAAATTTGTTCAGATTATAAAGGCAACAACCTGCAAGATTTATTCTAGGACCTGGAGGGAGGCCTCCTGTGTGTTCTGTGACTTCCCTATGGGACCCTAGGCTGCGGGGGAATCTGCTCCAACACTCTTTTTCTTCTGCAAACTGGACTCATTGTGTAAGGAGGGGGTCCCAAGAAATTCACTAAGGCTTCACAGTGCACCCAGGGTCTATGGAAGATATCCAAGCTTGGTTTCCAAATGTATCTCAATAACTCTGTTTTCACTAGCCAGCTATCCAGTCCTGATGTGTGTTTGTGGACTGTGAGTGTGTGTGTGTGTGTGTGTGTGTGTGTGTGTGTGTGTAGAGATTTATTCACCTAGAATCTTATTGCATGATAGCAAAATCCAAATTCTGGATGAAATCTGAGGGAAAATACCAGCTCAAGTCAGATTACCATATCCAAAGCAAGTAATCAAATCAGGAGCACAGAAAATAAGGATTAGAGGCAGAGAGAGAACCAGATGGAGACTGAAAACTCAGAGAGAACAAAGAGGGTCAGAACACATGAGCGTAATGCCGGTTTTGAGTTGTCCTAGAACCGTAGCTACAGTCCATGGGGTCCCAAAGAGTCGGACACAACTGAGCGACTTCACTTTCACTTTTCACGTTCATGCATTGGAGAAGGAAATGGCAACCCACTCCAGTGTTCTTGCCTGGAGAATCCCAGGGACGCGGGAGCCTGGTGGGCTGCCATCTATGGGGTCACACAGAGTCGGACACAACTGAAGCGACTTAGCAGCAGCAGAACCGTAGCAAAGCAGCCAACTCATGTTTTATGTGCTTGTAGGATGTGATTTTGTGGATAGCTCATATGTGTGGAAGTGGCCCAGCTGAGAGATCCTGACTAATATGCTGAGATCAAAAATACTCAAACCACTCCATCTTTATCCTCTGTCTGTCTATGCTTAGCTACTCAGTCACATCCAACTCTTTGTGAGCCCATGAACTATAGCCTGCCAGGCTCCTCTGTCCATGCGGATTCTCCAAGCAAGAATACTGGAGTGGGTTGTCATGTCCTCCTCCAGGGGATCTTCCCAACTCAGGGACCGAACCCAGGTCTCCTGCACTGAGGGTGGACTCTTTACTGTCTGAGCCACCAGGGAAGCCCTTATCCTCTGTAAGTTGTATCAAACATTGCCTTGCCCATCTCCTTGTCAACTTGGCCCAGCTTTTCGGAAGTTGGGTTTGTTTGGGGTTTTTTTCAGTAATAATTTTGCCAAAGCTTATCAGTACTAGATATCTTCGTTGATGACAATACCTTACTTCATAGACCTACTTTTCTCTGATTACCTGCAGAAGCAGGTGGACGACCACCCAAAATTTGTTTCAGATGTGGAGGCTGACAATGCCCTATACACCAAGAGAGAAGAGAAGGTTTGGATCACACAACTGAGGTCTCTGAGGGGAGCAGGGCAGGCAACCCAGGCAGGTCTGAAATGGCTGAGAACAAGCAAATGAGAGGGCTTAGGGTTTCTATTGTGGTCTGGGGAGAGGATGTGGAGATGGAGCCAGGGTGAGAGTTCCTGCACTGGCATCACTGGCTGTGCTTGAATCTCCACCCTCCCCAAAGGAGGGAGCATCCAGGCTTTCTTATCAGCTGCTGTGGGCATGAGGGAAATAGGGAAGGGTGAGGCTCCGAAACTGTCAGCAGCCAGACATCAAAAACTGGTGCCTGACTCCTCATTACATAGTCCTTTGCCAAAACAATTGTCTCCCCACTGGTATGAGATTCAGCCCAGCTTTCTGCCTTTAGAGTGTGACTCACATGCTTCTTAAACTTCCCACCCCAGTGCCCCGCTTTTCACCCAGTAGGTTGTTCCTCCTTGTGTGGCCTTCTCACCAAGTTCAACTCCATCCTTACCCTTCCCTACCTCTGGGCCTGGGTCCCACCCCACTCCTCTTTCTAATGCATGACCCACATGGTGCCTGATCTGCTGATCTCACTTTGGAGACAGTAGTTATACTTGGGGGAGAGCCCTTCCCTTTCGGGCTTCCCAGGTGGTGCTAGAGGTAAAGAATTTGTCTGCCAATGCAAGAGACGAAAGAGACGTGGCTCGGGAAGATTCCTGGAGGAGGGCATGGCAACCCACTCCAGTATTCTTGTCTGGAGAATTTCGTGGACAGAGGAATCTGGCAGGCTAAGGTCCATAGTGTCACAAAGAGTCAGAAACGACTGAAGCGACTTAGCACACCTTCCCTTTAATCACAGAGTCCGTGATTAGAAGGGAGTAAAAGGATTTTATTTTTTGAGGATAAAAAGGTGGGGTGCGGAACAGAAAAGTAGAAAAGAAATGCCTAGTGCAGAGGGGAAAGTAGATGGCTCCGTGAGTGGAGACAGAATTTTAGACTGTGTCCGCTGTTCTCACCGTCCTAAGTGATGAAGTGTCTCTGCAGCCGCAGGAGCATTCTGCTTCCCTTGGGCCATTCTATCTGGTGCCCCAGGATGAGGCCTGGGGGAACGTGGAGGAGAACAAGCCAGGGGGAGTTAGAGTCTGGCCAGCTCTTCAGATCTCTTACGACTGTGACTCTGGTTTTGCTCTTTGTCTGAAGGAAACTGGTAGATGGCCAGATTTTTTTTTTTTAGAAAACCCTGCTCCTGAGGGCTTTAATTGGCATTTTCGTTTGTGTACAGGTGTGAAGGCATTCTTCTGTCTTCTTTGCAAATACTTTCCTTTTCTCTAGAGTAGAGTGATGGCCTCAAGCTTTAGAATAGATTTCACAGGCAGAGAAGGGAATGAAAATGATTTTGTGAGACTCTTTTCTCTGTTGACTTGAGACACAAAGACACAGTCTCCCCAGTCCAACCATCTTACCAGCTGAAATTGGCTGCTTTGTCAAATGAAGGAGAGACGTGGTGAAAGAAGTCGGATAGAGGCTCAAGCCATCAGGTCCCTAGCTGATTTTCTCATTTTAAGGCTTTCTCTTTTCTTTGTACTTGTCCTTTTCCTGTCACCATTTCTACTTCTGTGGAATTTACTTTTTCCTTCACTTTTTTTTGAGGGGGGTTCCCTATTTTTATGTCTAGAATAGCTGAGCTGAATTCACCTGTTTTCAGATCTTAGATTGCCCAGTGGCTTCTGATAAACAGTGAGGAAGCTTTAGGAAACAATTTCTCTGTTGGCATAATTACAACATGTCATGGTGCTCTAAAAGGATACACACACACACACACACACACACACACAATTATCTAAAACTTGACTCTGGCAGAAAATATCACTCTGTTATCAGGAGATAATCACAAGGACTGCAGGTATGAGTATAATAGGTAGTCTTAAAGGTCACAGGGAGGTTGGGTATTAAAGTAGTGCCAAAGATAGAGTTCTGGCCAGAGGACACAGGAATACTTGAAGCTTGCCCATGTTAATCACTTCTTTCTGCAAGTGAGGTCTGCGACGGAGATTATATGCACAGGACAGTGGCTGGCCAAGCAGAAACTTCGTGACAGTGGAGGCTATGAGTGTAGGACCCCAGGTGAACTTAAGGGAGCTAGATTAGGTCCTGGGGTACCTCCTTTGTCCCAGGCTAGAGAATTAAATGACCTTGTTATCCCCAAGCCATACCCACCAGTAACAGGAAAAATAAAACCAGAAAGAGCAAGAAAAAGCTAAATCAATGCCCTGGAATCTGGCCAATCAGCCCATGTGTTCCTTGCCAGAGAGTGAAGAGAAGGAGTTGAAAGCGGTCCCAGATACCTTCTCCTGAAGACCAGAAAAGAAGCATCTGGAAAGCTTGATGTCTCTTAAGGAGAAAAATACTTGCACTCTTTTCATCAAAGCCCTCAGCCACTTCTTGTCCCCCTCAGTTTCCTTCCTCAGCCTAACTCTAAAAGTTGGGCTTTGAATAGAACATTTAACCCAAGCCCTCTCGCTCTAATGTTAATTAATTAATTAATAATTGCTCCTAGACCTACCCTTAAGCTGCCTTGTCGTGCTGTATCTTCCCTTCATTTCAAAGGAAGTGTTTTCTCTAATAGACCTCCCCACCTCTACCAGGAGTTATCTGTCCTCTCCTTGTCCTGCCATTTATCTCTCCCTTCAGGATCTGTATACATTGAGCCATATTTACTCCCGGGCACTCTCACATTCTATTTCATACTGTACGGGAAGAATGACATCTTCTCTGTTCTGCAGCCTTCTCTCCATTGCTCACGTATTAGTCAGTTGCCAGGTTATGCTGCGGTAACAAATATGTCAAATATCTCAATGTCATAGTCTCAGAATCCTTAATCTTCAGTCCTGTGAGCCAGGACGCAGGAGCATCTGCTAATACAGTCCTGTGACAGAGGGCACAGAACTACGAGATGGCTCCTGAAACTTCCACTTGGAAGTGGTGTGTGGCATGTCGCACGACACTCTCTATTGTGCTCACAATCTATTGGCCAAAACATTATATGGCCAATCTCATGTCGATGGAGTGAGAAACTGCATCCTTGTATAGGGAGGGAGAGCGAATAATTGAGAACAATGATATTATCTATCTCATTTCACAACTGTGGTTGAAGAGTCACATACCTTTTGAGTAACGACCTAAGGGTAAGCTCGATAATTAGCATCAACAAGACATTGACTACTTCTCACTGGAAGACTTATCTAAAAGTTCACTTCTTACAATTGGAGACATATTTTTCTTCTCAGATTCTCCAAAATATATGATATACTTCTTAAACAAATGGCCCTCTTAACCAAATGCTCCTGCTTACAACGTAGAGGTTTTCTCAGAGGTTTGGGGTTACGATTATGACCACCAACTTGGTACTGATGGTATGACCATCAGCTTAGTACAATATGGTAATACTCCTAAGGACACCAATAAATGGAGGGCTGTGGGCCATTTCATTAAAGTCCCTGCTTTTGGAGCCCAAGACTCCATCTTGTCTCTTCTCATAACACTAGGATCTCAGCTATCATATCATGATAATGAGAACAAATCTTCCTCTAGCCCTTGTTACTCAGTAACATCAGCATCACCTGGGAACTTACTAGACATTCAGAATCTGGGCCTCAATCCAGGGCTTCTCCATCAGATTCTGCATTTTAGGAAGGTCTCTAGGTGCTTCCCTGGTGGCTCAGTGGTAAAGAATCTGCCTGCAATGCAGGAGACCTGGGGTTTGATCCCTGGGTTGGGAAGATACCTTGGAGGAGGGCATGGAAGTACTCTTGCCTGAAGAATCCCATGGACAGAGAAGCCTGGTGGACTACAGTCCCTCGGGTCGCACAGAGTGAGACGCGACCGAAGCGACTAAGCAGTAGCAGTGAGAGTGAAAGTGGTTCCGTCATGTCCAACTCTGTGCGATCTCATGGACTGTATAGTTCATGCAGTTCTCCAGGCCAGAATACTGGAGTGGGGAGCCTTTCCCTTTTCCAGGGGATCTTCCCAATCCAGGGATCAAACACAGGTCTCCAGCATTGCAGCCAGATTCTTTACCAGCTGAGCCACCAGGAAAGCCCAAGAATACTGGAGTGGGTAGCCTATCCCTTCTCCAGTGGCTAGGTGCTAAATCTGCACTTTACTATTGGAGAAGCAGCTCAATGGATCTCAACCTTGGCTTGCACACTGGTATCACCTAAAGAGTATTACAATACTGGGGCCCCAGTGCTTTGATGTGATTGGTCTGTTGGGCTATGTTGCAGCCACTGAAGGGGTGGCAGGTGTTAGGAATTCCCCAGGTGATTCTAATATGCAGCCAGGACTAAGAACACTGCGTGGTGTTACTTGAACGTACTGGTTGAATGGTTAGAGACGTAAACTTACAGTTGTGCAACGTGTGTTACTGACCATTAGAATCGCCAAGGGCTGGAGAGAGGCTGACCTCAGTGAAATAATAATAGCTCCTGTTATTAAGGAGCTTCTATCGGCAGAGAAGGCGATGGCACCCCACTCCAGGACTCTTGCCTGGAGAATCCCATGGACGGAGAAGCCTGGTGGGCTGCAGTCCATGGGGTCGCGAAGAGTCGGCCACGACTGAGCAACTTCACTTTCACTTTTCACTTTGATGCATTGGAGAAGGAAATGGCAACCCACTCCAGTGTTCTTGCCTGGAGAATCCTGTGGACAGAGGAACCTGGTGGGCTGCCATCTATGGAGTTGCACAGAGTCGGACACGACTGAACCAACTTAGCAGCAACAGCAGCATGGGCTGAGAGCATTATCTCCAATCCTCACCACATTATTTTACCCTGATTAAAATGTAAGAAACTGCACCTCAAAGAAGGTGAGCAACTTTTCCAAGGTCACACAGCTCCCAAATGGTAGAAATTGGATTTAAATACATCTCCGCTTTTAAAGTAGGGCCTTTTTCTTCCAAACCCTGGGAAGTTTTGCTCCCCGCTCTTGTGAACTGTGATGATTGGACCTTGGAATGCTGCTGTGGCTGCTAATGGGCCCTTATCGCTGTCTTCTAGAGCAGCTGGGGTTGGGGTCCAATTAGGCAAGGTTAACAGGTGAGAGATCACACCCCAAGATGAGTGACTGCATATGACTCCTGACCAGTCTTCAAAGTGTGTCATTTCACAGAGGGGTCAATTAGATCACCAGGAGATAAGTTACATGGTTCTAACAAATAACATGATAGAAACTGATCAGTGCAGAGAAACTGCATGACTTCCCAGGAGAGGGAGGAACCATACCCAAACCAAAGCAGGCTTCCCCAGCGTCAACTTCTCAATTGTGAGGACTTTACCATGCCACGCCCCCGGGAGCATTCTCTCATATAATCTTCACCACATCTGTTGAATCTGATGTTAATTTTGTCCATGTTATACATGTAGAAATGGATGCTGGGAAATAAATTTGCCTAACATAGGATAGTTAAGAGCACAGCCAGCCTGGAAATCTATGATCAAAAAACCTGTGTAATACCATCCACATTTTATGACTTCTTAATTTCTTAAGTGTACTATCCTGCTAATTGGGTTCCATCTGGTTCACTACCTCTTATGTACCAGGTTTGGGCCAAATGGCTCAGCACCTTTTTTGGGGGGAGTACACCAGGTCTTAGTTGCTGCATGTGGGATCTAGTTCCCTGACCAGGGATTGAACCCAGCCCCCCTGCACTGGGAGCACAGAGTCTTAGCCACCGGACCACCAGGGAAGTCCCTGCTCAGCATCTTGACATGGGGTAAGCAATAGCTTTGTGTAGAAAAGGAAACAGTCTCAGGTAAACCAGAGAAGAGAGGGGGAAAAAAGGCTCCATCAACCATTAATCCACCTGAGATGTGCTGGTGCCAGGGTGCCTAGCTCCATTGCTATTTCTGCCTTTTCATTGATCAAAGGTGAGCCATGACCCTGTTAATTGGAGAACAAAGAGGCAGTGCAGCCCCAGGCAGTCTGGATTTGGATTTGTTCACAGAAGCTGTCTAGGAATCCAACTGCTCCTGAATACTCGAGGCCCTGGTATCACAGACCCTTTTCTGGTACAAGGAAGCCCCTGGTGGCTCTGGGAAGCAGGGCTCAGGGACAGGAGCTTCCCTGGGGAGAAGCAACACCCATCTCAGGATGGCTAGTTCATTTTCTGGGTCAGTTCTGGAGAAGACACTCCTGGGAATAATGGAATTTGAGTCATAAACAGAAATGTGGGCAGGCTGCACTGGCTATGCCTGCAGTCAGCAGAGGTAACTAAGTAGGAGGAAAGAAGGGGAGGGAGAGGATACAGAGCTCTGGGGTGTGGAGAATTCTGTCTCCTTCTCACTCTGGGCCTCCCCACCCCCCGTTTTTGTTGTTGTTGTTGTTGTTAATATGTTCGGCTGCATCAGATCTTAGTTGTGGCATGTGGGGTCTAGTTCTCTGACCAGGGAGTGAACTTGGGTCCCCTGCTTAGGAAGCACAGTGTCTTAGCTGCTGGACCACCGGGGAAATCTGCCTGGGCCTCTCATTTTAATTGTCAATTCACCCTGGGTGGTGGGAGTGGTGGGGTGGCAAGAGGGAGTCAGTAAGTTCAGTCGCTTAGTCTTGTCTGACTCTCTGCGACCCCATGCACTGCAGCACCAACTCCCAGAGCCTACTCAAACTCATGTCCATCGCGTCAGTGATGCCATCCAACCATCTCATCCTCTGTCATTCCCTTTTCCTCCCATCTTCAATCTTTCCCAGCATCAGGGTCTTTTTCAGTGAGTCAGTTCTTCACATCAGGTAGCCAAAGTATTGGAGTTTCAGCTTCAGCATCAGTCCTTCCAATGAATATTCACTACTGATTTCCTTTAGGATGGACTGGTTGGATCTCCTTGTGGTCCAGAGGACTCTCAAGAGTCTTCTCCCACACCACAGTTCAAAAGCATCAATTCTTCAGTGCTCAGTTTTCTTTATAATCCAATTCTCACATCCATACATGACAGTGGGAAAAACCATAGCTTTGACTAGATGGACTTTTGTTGGCAAAATAATGTCTCTGCTTTTTAATATGCTGTCGAGGTTGGTCATAGCTTTTCTTCTAAGGAGCAAGCGTCTTTTAATTTCATGGCTGCAGTCACCATCTGCAGTGATTTTGGAGCCCCCCAAAATAAAATCAGCCACTGTTTCCATTGTTTCCCCATCTATTTGCCATGAAATGATGGGACTGGATGCCATGATCTTAGTTTTCTGAATGTTGAGCTTTAAGCCAAATTTTTCACTCTCCACTTTCACTTTCATCAAGAGTTCTTTAGTTCTTCTTCACTTTCTGCCATAAGGGTGGTGTCATCTGCATATCTGAGGTTATTGATATCTCTCCTGTCAATCTTGATCCCAGCTTGTGCTTCATCCAGCCTGGCATTTCACGTGATGTGCTCTGAAAATAAGTTAAATAAGCAGAGTTACAATATACAGCCTTGGTGTACTCCTATCCCAATTTGGAACCAGTCTGTTGTTTCATGTCCACTTCTAACTGTTGCTTCTTGATCTGCATACAGATTTCTCAAGAGGCACATCGGGTGGTCTGGTATTCCCATCTCTTTAAGAATTTTCCACAGTTTATTGTGATCCACACAGTCAAAGGCTTTGGTGTAGTCAATAAAGCAAAAGTAGATGTTTTTCTGGAACTCTTGCTTTTTCAATGATCCAATGGATGTTGGCAATTTGATCTCTGGTTCCTCTGCCTTTCCTAAAACCAGCTTGAACATCTGGAAGTTCATAGTTCACATGCTGTTGAAGCCTCTCTTGGAGAATTTTGAGCATTACTTTGCTAGTGTGTGAGATGAGTGCAATTGTGCAATAGTCCAAGCATTCTTTGGGACTGGCTTTCTTTGGAATTGGAATGAACACTGACCTTTTTCAGTTCTGTGGCCACTACTGAGTTTTCCAAATTTGCTGGCATATTGAGTGCAGCACTTCCACAGCATAATCTTTTAAGATTTGAAATAGCTCAACTTGAATTCCATCACCTCCACTAGCTTTGTTTGTAGTGATGCTTCCGAAGGGCCACTTGACTTTGCATTCTAAGATGTCCGGCTCTAGGTGAGTGATCACACCATCGTGGTTATCTGGGTCATGAAGATCTTTTTTGTAT
The DNA here is from genome assembly GCF_023091745.1 of Budorcas taxicolor. Lineage (NCBI taxonomy): Eukaryota > Metazoa > Chordata > Mammalia > Artiodactyla > Bovidae > Budorcas > Budorcas taxicolor. Next base: position 76,256,025 of record NC_068919.1, read on the forward strand.
AGTTCTTCTGTGTATTCTTGCCACCTCTTCTTAATATCTTCTGCTTCTGTTAGGTCCATACCATTTCTGTCCTTTATTGTCCCCATCTTTGCATGTAATGTTCCTTTGGTATCTCTAATTTTCTTGAAGAGATCTCTAATCTTTCCCATTCTGTTTTTTCCTCTATTTCTTTGCACTGATCACTGAGGAAGGCTTTCTTGTCTCTACTTGCTATTCTTTGCAACTCTGCATTCAAATTGGTATATCTTTCCTTTTCTCCTTTGCCTTTCGCATCTCTTTTTCCCTCATCTCTTTGTAAGGCCTCCTCAGACAACCATTTTGCTTTTTTTGTATTTCTTTTTCTTGGGGATGGTCTTGATCACTGCCTCATATACCATGTCATGAACCTCTGTCCATAGTTCTTCAGGCACTCAGACTATCAGATCTAGTCCCTTGAATCTATTTCTCACTTCTACTGTATAGTTGTAAGGGATTTGACTTAGGTCATACCTGAATGGTCTAGCAGTTTTTCCTACTTTATTCAATTTAAGTCTGAATTTGGCAATAAGGAGTTCATGATCTGAGCCACAGTCAGCTCCCAGTCTTGTTTTTGCTGACTGTATAGAGCTTCTCCATTTTTGGCTGCAAAGAATATAATCAATCTGATTTCGGTGTTGACCATCTGGTGATAGCCATGTGTAGAGTCTTCTCTTGTGTTGTTGGAAGAGGGTGTTGGCTATGGCCAGTGCGTTCTCTTTGACCCACTTCATTTTATACTCCAAGGACAAATCTGCCTGTTATTCCAGGTAGCTCTTGACTTCCTACTTTTGCATTTCAGTTCCCTATAATGAAAAGAGGACATCTTTTTGGAGTGTTAGTTCTAGAAGGTCTTGTAGGTCTTCATAGAACCAGTCAACTTCAGCTTCTTCAGCGTTACTCGTTGGGGCATAGACTTGGATTACTGTGATATTGAATGATTTGCCTTGGAAATGAACAGAGATCCTTCTGTCGTTTTTGAGATTGCATCCAAGTACTGTATTTTGGACTCTTTTGTTGACTATGATGGCTACTCCATTTCTTCTAAGGGATTCTTGCCCACAGTAGTAGATATAATGGTCATCTGAGTTACATTCACTCATTCCAGCCCAATTTAGTTTACTAATTCCTAAAATGTCGACGTTCACTCTTGCCATCTCCTGTTTGACCACTACCAATTTGCCTTGATTCATGGACCTAACATTCCAGGTTCCTATAAAATATTTATCTTTACAACATCAGACTTTACTTCCATCACCTGTCACAGCCATAACTGGGTGTTGTTTTTGCTTTGGCTCTGTCTCTTCACTCTTTCTGGAGTTATTTCTCCACTTTTCTCCAGTAGGATATTGGGCACCTACCCACCTGGGGAGTTCATCTTTCAGTGTCATACCTGTTTTATACTGTTCATGGGGTTCTCAAGACAAGAATACTGAAGTGGTTTGCCATTCTCTTCTCCAGTGGACCACATTTTGTCAGAACTCTCTGCCCTGCCCTGTCCATCTTGGGTGGCCCTACATGGCATGGCTCATAGTTTCATTGAGCTAGACAAGGCTGTGGTCCATGTGATCAGTTTGGTTAGTTTTCTGTGATTATGGTTTCCATTCTGTCTGCCCTCTGATGGAGAAGGATAAGAGGCTTATGGAAGCTTCCTGATGGGAGAGACTGACTGAGGGGGAAACTGGGTCTTATTCTGATGGGCAGGGCCATGTTCAGTAAATCTTTAATCCAATTTTCTGTTAATGGTGAAGAGACAAGTCAGGTAAAAAAATAAGCTGATCACAGACTGTAGAGGTCAAGGCATGGGGTCACATTTGCTGAGAATGGAAGGGAGACTTGAATTGAGTAGAAATCTTTAAGCATTAGTATCTCAAATTTTTGCTTCCTCTAAATATCAGTATTCTGGCAAAAGCCCTCTTTCTTTGAACAACCAGATTTCAGCAGGAGGGAGGTTTTCTCCCTCCTCCCTATTTCTTAGGAACTCACCAATACATACATTCCCATCAGTCACTCATCTCCTCATCCTTTCTTATCCTCACCCATCCCTCCACTCTCACCAGCCCAGGAATTATTTAATTTGCTAATATATTCTCCTAAATTTTTCACCTATGACATGAATCCCATCTTGTCTCCTAGGGCCCAGGTTTTTAAAATTCAAAAGTCTGAAAGAGTCCTTGCTTGTTCCCCTTCCTGCTTCCTGCTATTACATCTCTTTCCCAGGAAAATGAATATTGAACAGCCTGGCTCCCTAAATGGAATGTGGGTTAAAGTCCACTGGATGATGGGAGATTGGGGAAAGATCGTCAGTTCACATTTCAAAAGTATTATATAATTTATAAAACTAAATACTTATCAAACTAATCCATTCTTTCCTTGATCCAGGGCACTATGATAAGCCCCTTGTTGGGTGTGAGGTAGAAGGCAAGTGGGAGTGGAGAGACCCTGCTAGCACAAACATGAACTATACTGAGGCCTTGGTCTGGAAGAAAAGACTTCCTCTTGTCTGGGGTCTCACCTCTTGTTTGGGCTCTCACCCTATGGGAGCCTGTTCAGGTCAAAAGACCCCATGGGAGTGAGGAAGAATGAGTCTGAGGGAGACAGAAAATGACTTTTCCCCAACATCAGGGTACAGATGGGAAGATTATTTCTTTGGAGCACAGTCCCTAAAGTTCTAGAAAGGAGAATTCCTTCTTGAGATGGAGTTCTTGAATTTAATGAACCTTGCTTCATCCTTGCTGACTGCTCCAGGAGAAACGACTCCCTATTTTGTAGACACTTCCTGATTGCTCTCACACGAGGGCTGAGCAGCACACTCCCTTTTCTTCTCCTTCTGTAATCCCTCCTGGCTTCAGGGGGTGGGGATGTGGCAGATGGAAGGAGAGGAAAAGGAAAAAGATGGTATTCTTCTGGCAAAGGGGACACTGATGACTTGAAAGGTTTGTGAGACTTTGTATATTTCCCCTCCACTGCTAAGTGAATTAATGACTTAGATTAAAGGGATATTCACATTTACCTGTTCTTCGCTTTGCTCTTGTTCTTCACTATTCTTTTTGCTCATGGAAGAGTGGGACAGAATTGGGGGTGGGATATGGCATGTTCCTCCATCAAAAATGGGGTGCCTTGTAACTCTGGAATTTCCAAACTATTTTCTCATGGGGAAAGTGAATTTGTAATGTCCCCAACCACCTGCTCCTTTTCCTGTATTTCCGATGTTAATTGGTGGCACAAAGGTCCATGGAAGTACCCAAGTTTGGAACCTTGAAATGATCCTTCCTTCCCCCACCCCCGCCCCGCCCCACTGCGCACTTTCGGTTGGACAAGTTGTGTTGATTCGACCTCTCAACTGAATCTCAGGAATCTGTTTCCTCCAGTCCCAACTCACTGCCCTGTCTTAAATATAAGTTTAAACTGCCCTCTTAGTTTAGAACAGGTGCTTTCCTCTGCAGCATGCTGGAGTAACGTAAATAGCTCCTTGCTTTCTCTTGTCCTTCAAGCCACACTGTCACCATCTTTCTAAAGCACATCTCTTCCTGTCACTCCTTTGCTTAAAAACTTTTACTTCACACCCACTTGCTACAGGGTGAAGTCTCAGCTCCTTGATATGGCACACAGTGCTTTTCATATGCTGACTCCTGGACTTGGTTCTAGCATCATTTTCTGATGAGGTAGAAAATGATGAGGTAGCTCCCCTTCCCCCTTTCAGGCTGACTCTGAGCTCCCAGACAAGTTTACTCAACTTCTACTCTGCATCATAGTTTTTTAATTTAAATGTGTTTTTTTTCTATTGGGCAGACTTTCTCTATTGGCATGGACTATGCTAAACACATAGTAGCTATTGGATGAAGTTCGAATGGTTAATAGGGTCTCAAGTTCCAAAGACACACAAAAAATGTTTTGCCTTAAAAAAAAAATACCAGATATGTTTTTAAAAAAGGAAAAAAGTATATTTTTATATACAAGATATACATAAAATATGGTCATTTGGTTTATCAGAATAAACTATTGTAAAAAAAAAATACCAGCCGTTTGCGCTTAGACAGTCACTAATGCTTCTCTTCCTACTTTCCCCTTTTCTCATCTCTCTGCCCTTTCCTGTAGCTACCAATCACTCATCTCCCCTTTCAGCACGGTTTCGCTCACTTCCTGGCCTGACAACACTTTCCTCTGGGAGAGTGCTCACCTGCCTCCGTCCTAGAGGGAATGTCAGGAAGACAAAGCAGGGCCCGCCCCCAGGGACGAGGTGTTTCTGCACATCTGTCTGCCAGTTTGCAGCCAAACCTCAATACAAACCATGCTGCCAAAGAGGAGGCTGGAAATCGCTCAAGCGGAATCAGATCCAGAGACGACGGAACAGAGAGGGGAGAAAGAGATGTCAGTGTCAGAGCCAGCGTCCCCGAGGCCAGGTCTGACGTGGAGGCTGCTCCTAACGTTTTCCGCACAGAAGAGAATCTGTTAAACAGAGAAGCTGTGAAGCCACTGCACGATGTGACCAGAGATGGGTGGGAGAGGCCATTGAGGGCAAGGGCGGCAGGAACACATAGCAGATAGATTCCCCCAACCCTGAAACACAGAGGATGTAGTCCCAGGGATGGGCAAGAGAGACTTTGGGTTGGGCTGGGTTGAATGCCTGGGGAGCAGGTTGTCATTATTAATCATGTGAAAGAAAGTGAAAGTGAAGTCGCTCAGTTGTGTCTGACTCTTTGCAACCCCATGGACTGTAGCCTACCAGGATCCTCTGTTCATGGGATTTTCCAGACAATAATACTGGAGTGGGTTGCCATTTCCTTCTCCAGGGGATCTTCCTGATCCACGGATCAAACCTAGGTCTCCCACATTGCAGGCAGACACTTTACCATTTGAGCCACAAGCAAGGCTCTATTAATGACGTGAGGACTCTGCTTTTCAGCAGTTGTGACTCTAGGATGCCGAGGTAACTTCAAATGAACCCAGGTTTTAAGAGGAATCTTGTGGAATCTTAGGAGGGATCTGTGAAGGGAATAGTGCCTGTCATACCAAGGGAGTGAGGATTTGGGGGTTTCCCATCTCTCTGCAGGAAGGACACTCTTTGAACAAGTTTTATGGAAGAAGAGGCAAAGTTCCTCCAGTCCAGCTACCTCTAGATACATCCCCCATGCTGTGTGGCAGGGAAGGAGGGGGTGCTCACTAGGAAAGATGGGGTGAGTTGGTCTGCTATTGAGACCCTCGTTCTGTTCTCAAAGATGTCTGCTAACATGAACCCCTGATGAGAACTTGGCCATCTTCAAACAAGCATGGAAGAATCTGGGTTTTACCAGTTATCATAGTTTGGAGTTCTTCTCCAGCATTCAGGGCCGTTGGGTCAGCTCGTTAGTAACTAGGTTTTTATAGACTCTGAACATCAACAAAAAGAAAGATGAATGTTCTACCACAAGCAATGTGCACTGTAATTACTTACTTATCACTGGTAATTAAGAGATAAGGTAATTTATAGATGAGGTAATTCAAGGTGGCAAGGGTCACATTGTTTAATTCCCAGACCTTCAAATCCTTAAGTAGGGAGTCCACAATCCCCACCTCTCAGCACAATGCCTTTGAGATCATCCATGTTGTTGGTAAATATATAGTTTCTCTCTTATTATTATTATTGAATATATTATCTATGAATAATCTACAACTTGTTTATCCATTTTCCTTTTGATGGACATTTGGGTTGCCAGTTTGGAGCTATTGTGAATAAAGTTGTTATGGATATTCTTATACAAATCTTGTTGTGGACATCTGTTTTAATTTCTTTTATGTAAATATGTAGAAGCAGAATTTCTGGGTCATCAGTTCAGTCCAGTCACTCAGTCGTGTCCGGCTCTTTGTGACTCCGTGATCTGCAGCATGCCAGGCTCCCTGTCCATCACCAACTCCCAGAGCCCACCCAAACCCATGTCCATTGAGTCGGAGAGGCCATCCAGCCATCTCTTCCTCTGTCGCCCCTTCTCTTCCTGCCCTCAGTCTTTCCCAGCATCAAGGTTTTTTCAAATGAGTCAGTTCTTTGCATCAGGGGGCCAAAGTATTGGAGTTTCAGCTTCAACATCAGTCCTTCCAACGAATATTCAGGACTGATTTCCTTTAGGATGGACTGGTTGGATCTCCTTGCAGTCCATGGGACTCTCAAGAGTCTTCTCCAACACCACAGTTCAAAAGCATCAATTCTTTGGTACTCAGCTTTCTTTCTAATCCAACTCTCACACCCATACAAGACCACTGGAAAAACCATAGCCTTGACTAGACAGACTTTTGCTGGCAAAGTAATATCTCTGCTTTTTAATATGCTATCTAGGTTGGTCATAACTTTCTTTCCAAGGAGTAAGTGTCTTTTAATTCATGGCTGCAATCACCATCTGTGGTGATTTTGGAGCCCAGAAAAATAAAGTCAGCCACTGTTTCCACTGTTTCCCCATCTATTTCCTATGAAGTGATGGGACCAGATGCCATGATCTTTGTTTTCTGAATGTTGAGCTTTAAGCCAACTTTTCACTCTCCTCTTTCACTTTCATCAAGAGGCTCTTTAGTTCTTCACTTTCTGCCATAAGGGTGGTGTCATCTGCATATCTGAGGTTATTGACATTTCTCCTGGCAATCTTGATTCCAGCTTGTGCTTCCTCCAGCCCAGCATTTCTCATGATGTACTCTACATATAAGTTAAATAAGCAGGGTGACGATATACAGCCTTCTGGGTCATAGGATAAGTGTATAATTGGAAACTGTGAAACAGTTTTTGAAGTGATTGAACCACTTCGAATTCCCACCAACAATGTTTGAGAGTTCAGTTGCTGCAAATCTTTACTGTCATTTTGAGCAGTCAGTCTTCTTCACTTGTGCCATTCTTGTAGGTATCTTATCAGGCTTTTCACTTGCCCTGATGACTAAGAATGTTGAACTCTTTTTCATGTTGTTGTTGGATATGTTTCTTGGTTAAGTGTTCACTTATATCTTTTGTTGATTTGAAAAAACCGGGAAGTTCTTCTGTTAGAATTGCCTGGTGATTCCACTAGAGTTCATAAATTTAAGTCTTGCCTTATTCATACATCTGGATTCCTGGCTAAACCTTGTTCTCCTGTGGTCATTTACCACTTAATAGTCCAACTTGGGTTTTGTACATAGTTGCAGAAGTGTTCCAAGATGAAGGTGGAAGTCACTGGACCTCTTGGTGGTGAGCCTTTTTAAATACCAGGTCATGTCTGTTTACTCTGGCATCAAAGCAAGTCACAAGGCCAGTCCAGATTTCAAAGATGGGAAAATGCATTCCAACTGCAAAATTGACGCCCTTATTTTTCAGTTTCTCACAGCTTCCTATTGCACTTTGTATGACGTTCAAATTACCTGTTGTTTATGGCCACTTCTGACCACATTAGAAGTGAAGTGAAGTGAAGTCACTCAGTTATGTCTGACTCTTTGCGACCCCATGGACTGTAGCCCGCCAGGCTCCTCCGTCCATGGGATTTTCCAGGCAAAAGTACTGGAGTGGGTTGCCATTTCCTTCTCCTGACCACATTACTCTGTTTTATTTCCTTATGGTACTTAGCAATGTCATTTTTTTATTCATGCATTCATTACTTATCTTCTTACCAGAATTTAAACACCATGAGAGCATAACCATTTTTTCTGCTATTTCACCTCTGTATCCTCAGTGCCTAGAATGGTGCCTGATACCAAGCAGATGCTGTGATGATTTGTGGAAGCAATGAACCTTGCAATATTTGCCTTTATAGCTTTGAAAGTGTGTATCCCCTTAGAAGACAGGACAAAAGTGGATGGAAAAAATGAATCTCCATCCTCAAGGTTGGAATTTTTTAAAAAATGTAGGCTCTTTTCCTGTAATTAGGGTACATAGTGAACAAGAAAGTGTTCCCAGGTGGTGCTAGTGGTAAAGAATATGCCTGCCAATGCAGGAGACTAAGAGATTGGGATTCATTCTCCCGGTCGGGAAGATCCCCTGAAGGAGGGCATGACAACCCACTCCAATATTCTTGCCTGGATAATCCCATCGGCTCTTCACATCAGGTGGTCAAAGTATTGGAGCTTCAGTTTAAGCATCAGTCCTTTCAGTGAATATTCTGGGTTGATTTCCTTTAGGATTGACTGGTTGGATCTCTTTGCAGTCCAAGGGACTCTCAAGAGTCTTATCCAACACCACAGTTCGAAAGCATCAAACTCGTCACTCAGCCTTCTTTATGGTCCAACTCTCAGATCCATACGTGAGATAATCCCATGGCATAATCCCATGGATAGAGGAGGCTGGTAAACTATGGTCCATAAGATCTCAAAGAGTTGGGGACAATTGAAGTGCCAACAAGCAGCAGTAAGTGCCTTACTCATTTTGTGCAATCAAGTGGGCAAGGGCTTTTCCTTAGATTCAAATGGTGTTTGTCCAAGTCCAAATTAACAGATTTATAATCATTTATTTTCTACTTTTAAATTATTAATTATTTAAAATACTTTTTAAAAGTACTGCTTGAAACAACAATAAATAGTAAAGCTGCTTATTCTTAGAGAAACAGTTTTTTTCTCTGTGTATACATTAATTTGTCATTAAATCTACTCTTTTCCCATAGCCATATTCTGATTAAAAATTTGACATGAATTCCAGCATAGAGTCCTTGTGCCTCAAGGCTGACATGTGGAGCTGGGCCTTCAGGCTACATTTACATTGCAAAGCTGTCTGACTTCTCTCAGCTGTCAGCTCTACCCTCATTTAATGCCTGCTGATGACTTATTCTCTGTGTGTCGATTCCCCTTTTCTCAGCACTGGCTCTTTTATTTCTCTTCCCTATATCAGAAGTAGGAAGAGAGAGAAAAGTACACTTATTCCTTTATCTTGGACCTACGATTCTGCCCCAGATTCTTTCCAATACAAAGAAAGTGATTGTCCTTAAACAAGAGTCAAATATCTCCCTTTATTCAGTTTTCTCATTGGGAGTTCTTTAAACTAGTGGTTATGTGCAATAGGATGTATCATAGCTAAGCCATTGCAATGATTGGCAAGAGGCAGTTTATACAAACTGTTTCTGTGATAAGGGTTCTTTAGAAACTCTTCTTCTAAGGAAGAGATCAAGCTCTTAAAGAGAACAATGAAGCTTCATTTAGACAAAGCTCCTGACTGGGCATATGAGCTTTTCTGCACAGCTCCTCTGAAAAGTGCCAGACCCAAAGGGTGGACCTCGTGAGTCAGCTTGTAGGGACCCCACTGTGAGTCACGGTAAGATCTCTAGGGCCACATCCTCTCCTTAGTTCACATTTCTTCCCCAAGCGTGCTAGGGATGCATAAGTGCTGCTGAGTACTCTACAGGGATGATCCAGACTCAGGGCATCCACGTTACAGCTGCTTAGTCCAATGTAAAGATAATACCTTTTTTCTTTCTATGGAAATGACCCATGTATAATTTTGCATATTGCTAACAAAGTCTGACCACCCTCAGGTTAAATGTCTTTTTGAATATATATACAATCAGAACTCATTAAGACAATATTTGTATAGAAGAAAGTTTCATTGAATGACTGAAAGAAAATGACCATTTTGAGTTCATAGTCTATAAATATGTTAATTTACATCAGCGTTCTTTGATATTTTTGGATCGCATATCTCATTAGTTAAAAAATAAACAACTCTTAAAATGTATATTATTTAAAGTTATTCAAATGTACTACTATGTACATGAAGATATACACACAAAATGCAAACTTTTAAAGGGACAAGATAAAAAAGAAATAAATAATGCATTTAAGTGATTGCTCTATTTATTACTGATGTAATTTTATTCTCACTATAATATTTTACACATTACTAACAGTCTAGTGAGAACAATGCAATTGATTATGCTTCTTTATACTTTAAAAATTTGGTTTAGGACTTTGTGATGAATCATTCAGTGGTCTAGTTCTAAGTTTGATTTGTTTTCTTACTTGGTTTTAGTTGCTATCAGAAGATAAAAAAGCTACTTTATAGATCCAAACAGAAGCCTTTTACCATTGGCCTCTCTTACTGAACCATAGTGATCATTGTTTAATCATATTCACCAAATATGCAAAGGTTTTTGTGGAAATTCACTAATACCTTTCTATAGTCTCTGATATCAACCTCATTTTCTTCGAAATGAATCAGAAGAGGTGTTGGTGGACTATAGTTATGTTTTTATACTTTTATAAAATGTATTCCAAACTGACTATGTGAATGATTTTTAAATGCTAGAAAATTCAATTTCTTAGTGTGAAGAGATAAACGTTTCTATAAAAGCTACGGTGTCATTTGCAACAATAAAATCACATAATGATGAAAACAATGCTCTCTCCATAGCACAGGTTGTTTTGAGGAGCAGTTACTTTCTTCCTTATTGGGAAACTGCGACTTTCACCTTGAGAGACAGATTTAGCTGTATGTACATATGGAGGTGTGTATGTATGTATTTATTTAATATCTATTGAGTAGAATTTCATTAACCGCTGTCATTATTTACTTATCTATTTAATTCAGGTACAGTTAATTTACAATGTTGTGTTAGTTTCTGGTGTGCAGCAAAGTGATTCGGTTATACATATGTATATATATTCCTTTTTGTATTCTTTTCCATTATAGTTTAAACAAGATATTGAATATACTTCCCTGTGCTGTAGAGTAGAACTTTGTTGCTAATCCATTTTATATATAGTAATTTGCATCTGCTGACACCAAACTCCTAATTTAAACCTCCTACTCTGCCTTTTCCCTTTGGTAACTATAATTTTGTTTTCTATGTCTGTGAGGCTATTCCTGTTTTATAAATAATTTCATTTGTATCATTTTTTTAGATTCCACATGTAAGTGATATATATTTGTCTTTGATTTACTTCACTTAGTATGATATTCTTTAAGTCCAACCATTTTGCTGCAAGGGGCATTATTTCACTCTTTTTTATGGCTGAATAATATTCCATTGTGTGTTTATGTGTGTGTATATAGATATATATGTATGTGTGTATATATATATATGCATGCCACATCTTCTTTATCTGTTATCATCTGTCAAGGGACATTTAGGTTGCTTCCATGTCTTGGCTATTGTAAATAGTACTCAATTAACACTGAGATGCAGGTATCTTTATGAATTAGAATTTTCTTGAATAGAAACCCAGAAGCACGGTTGCTGGATCATATGGCAATTCTAATTTTTATTTTTTTCAAGTCACCTTCATTCTGTTTTCCATAATGGCTACACTAATTTACATTCCCACCAACAGTGTAGGTGGGTTCCCTTTTCTCCAGACTCTCTCTAGCATTTATTATTTGTAGACTTTTTGATGCTGGCTCTTCTGACTGATGAGCTTTTCAGGTGATGCAGTTGGTAAAGAAAACACCTGCCAATGCAGGAGATGAAAGAGACACAGGTTCTCTCCCTGGCTCAGAAAGATCCCTCTGAATAGGAAATGGCAACCCACCCCGGCTTTCTTACCTGGAAAATTCCAAGGACAGAAGAGCCTGGTGGGCTACAGTCCATGGGGTCACAAAGAGTACCGTGATTGAGCGACTGAGCATGCACGACTTCTGAGTGGTGTGAGGGGATGCCTCCTTGTATTTTTGATTTGCATTTCTCTGACTGCAGCCATGAAATTAAAAGACGCTTACTCCTTGGAAGAAAAGTTATGACCAACCTAGATAGCATATTGAAAAGCAGAGACATTACTTTGCCAACAAAGGTCCGTCTAGTCAAGGCTATGGTTTTTCCTGTGGTCATGTATGGATGTGAGAGTTGGACTGTGAAGAAAGCTGAGCGCTGAAGAATTGATGCTTTTGAACTGTGGTGTTGGAGAGGACTCTTGAGAGTCCCTTGGACTGCAAGGAGATCCAACCAGTCCATTCTGAAGGAGATCAGCCCTGGGATTTCTTTGGAGGGAATGATGCTAAAGCTGAAACTCCAGTACTTCGGCCACCTCATGCAAAGAGTTGACTCATTGGAAAAGACTCTGATGCTGGGAGGAATTGGGGGCAGGAGGAGAAGGGGACGACAGAGGATGAGATGGCTGGATGGCATCACTGACTTGATGGACGAGAGTCTGAGCAAACTCCGGGAATTGGTGATGGACAGGGAAGTGTGGCGTGCTGCGATTCATGGGGTCGCAAAGAGTTGGACATGACTGAGCAACTGAACTGAACTGAACTGAATAATCTAATAATCTCTAATATTGGGCATCTTGCTGTGTACCTATTGACCATCTGTATGTATTCTTTGGAGAAAAGTCTGTTTAGGTTTTCTGCTTACTTTTTGATTGGATTGTTTGTTTCTTTGTTATTGAGTAGTATGAACTGCTTGTGTATTTTGTAAATTAAGCCCTTGTCGGTCTCATAATTCACAAATATTTTCTCCCAGTCCATTGGTTGCTTTTTGTTTTGTGTATGGTTTCCCTTATTGTGAAAAAGCTTTTAAGTTTGATGAGGTCCTATTGTGTTTATTTTTGCTTTTACTTCTATTGCTTTGGGAGACTGACCTAAGAAAAAGTTGCTATGATTTATGTCAGAGAATGTTTTGCCTATGTTCTCTTCCAGGAACTTTATGGTGTCATGTCTTATATTTATATCTTTAAGCCATTTTGAGCTTAGTTTTGTGTGTGAAATTAGAGAATATTCTAACTCCATTGATTTACATGTGGCTGTCCAGCTTTCCCAACACCACTTACTTGAAGAGGTTGTCTTTTCTCTACTGTAAATTCTTGCCTCTTTTGTCAAAGAATATTTGACTGTAGGTGTGTGGGCATTTGCTGTTATTTAAAAGGTCACAAACTTGCAATTTTGCTAATGCACAATCATCGGCACAACTCTTAAGGGCTTTACCACAAGACAACCAGCAAACCTTGCTGTGGTACAAATGATGTGCATGATCACTCCACATGTTATTACAAAATAATCTAAAGCTTTCTGTATACTGTAAAGGAACATATTTTTATAAATTAAAACCAACTTTAACATTCTCTATTTCTTTATAGTCTCACAACTCAAAGAATGGCTCAGTGATCAGCAGCATCAGCATCACCTGGGAGCTTTTAGAAATCAAGACTCTCAGGACAGGACAGACCTATTGAATCAGAATCTACATTTTAACGAGACCCCAGGTGACTCACGCATACTTTCAGAATCCAGAATACTGCCCTATGAAATTCTGACTTCTACTTTTTCACTTCAATAGCTTGTTTAGGAAGAAATGAAGTGAATGAATTTCACACATGGGGCAAGCTATAGCCTGACTTCTGAATTCATTTTTCCCCCAGCTGACCTATCTGCGCCTTTGGTGTGGTAACATTCGCCAAGTTTTCGAGAAGTCATTTTCTGTAGAGAATGCATTTTTTTTAATGTCCCTTCCCCTTGCGCTGTGCTGGGCTTAGCTGCTCAGGTGTATCCAACTTTTTGTGACCCCATGGACTGTAGTCCACCAGGCTTCTTTGTCCATGGGGGGATTCTGTAGGCAAGAATACTGGAGTGGGTTGCCATGCCCTCCTCCAGGGGGTCTTTCCAACCCAGGGATTGAATCCAGGTCTCCCACATCACAGGCAGATTCTTTACCAATTGAGCCACCGAGGAAGCCCAAGAATATTGGAGTGGATATCCTATGACTTCTCCAGGGGATCTTCCTGACCCAGGAATCAAACTGGGGTCTTCTGCATTGCAGGCAGATTCTTTACCAGCTGAGCTACCAATGAAGCCCCACTTACCCTTAGTGACTCACAAAAAATACTGTAGCTTTTTACACAGTTATTGAAAAAGGATCTACCACTAATATAGACATCTGTATTTTCAACCTAAAGCACAACAACCTCCTGCTTGGTGTAGTTTGTTCTGTACCCATTTCTTACAACCTTTAACAATGTCTTCTGTGCATCTCTTAATATAATTTGCTGTTAAAGGAATACATTTTGGTTTGCTCCATACTCTTTCCACACCTGTTTCAGCCATTTTTACCACAGAAGGAAGAACATAAAAGGATGTGTGGTCTTTTGCTTCATCTAAGAGATCCTTAAAGATGCTTCTTTATTGTTCAGTAACATTTAAAAAAATATTGGATTGGGTATCACCTGATCTAAAATATTGCTAAGGCTACTGTAGAGATTTGTATTTATATTCTGGATGCTTAACTTTTGGATATCCCACTACTCATGATGTCTTCTTACACTTGGTATAATATCAGGTACAACACACACCTGGGGCAAATTGATGATAGTTAATGACATATTATAAATAATCTTCATCATTTTCAAAATTTTCTGGCTTTTCACCAGAAGGGATCAAATCACCACTGTTTCACTTCACAGCGTGGACTGTGACCCAGGGCTCGTCCTTGAGTAATGGTCAGCTCAGCCATTTCTGCATTGTCTGTCTGTGCAAATTTTTCAACTGCTATTTCTTTGCAGGAAATTTTTAAAGCCTTATATCTATTATCTGAGAGTTAGTTTAGTTAAAATTGGATACTATATTTCCTCAATACCCCTAACAGAAAATACTTCACACTACACTGAAATGAAAGAAGAGGGGGTGCCGTGCGTAGACCTCTGGTTTATGGAAGTGCAAGCTCTATGGATGATAACGATGTATGCCTTGGCCAGCTGTTTATAAAACTCACAGCATCATGCTTCAGTTCTGTTTCCAAAGCAGGGGGGTGGTGTCTGTAGAATGGTTCTGACTGCAAGCAGAGAGAAGGAGGACAGGTGTGAGGACCTTGGGGATAGTTAAGCAGCTTAGGGAGAGCACCCCCTATGGCAGATGCACTTCCCTGCTCCCTGGACTCCCCCTTTCAGTGTGGTCCTGGGAAGCCTGACTTCCCCCATCCAGGAGTTCCAGGCTCACCCGCCTAGGTGTAATATAGATGGAACCCACAGCTGTCTTGCTCTCCCCTTCACAAACACTTCTGTCTCCACATACACATTCTGAAATTAAACTCCTTCACAGCCCAGTGTGCTTCTCCATAAACAAGATTTGGAGCAAATATTCTTTTCCTTTCACCCGGGGAGCAGATTCTACCTGCTCTGTTGAGGTGGTGGAGGGCGTTTCCCTCTACAAAAGCAATAAAGCTGACTTTGCTGTCATTAAGTTTTATAAGGTAACACTGACCCTGTCATGAAGCGTCCTCCTCCAGACTGCTTTACTCATTAACCACAGTCGAGTGTTAACCTTTCCAGACATAAATAATACAGCAGCACCTTGGCCTGAATAGAAGGGAGGAAACGGTCAGGGCTTTACTTTGTCTTTTCCCCTTGGAGATTTGCAAACTTCTTTCTCTTCTTGTGTTTGACAAAATGTTAAAACCGTATTTCTCTTTATCTGTGCTAAGAAATTCTTCATCCTCTCCTGAACCTGTGCCCTCTGCCATTTAACTTTGCCACACGGGTGGGGTGACTTGACCCTGGGCTCAGATGAGGGACATGCTCTGACCAAAGGGATATTAGCAGACCTGACAGATGGAGGCTATGAAGGGGTGTGGGCATCAGGGCTGGCTCCCCTCGTCTCTGCTCTCACCCTGAGAATGGCAAGCCAAGGCTAGCCCACAGGTCCCAGGATGGGGCCAAGGGTTGTATGAGCAGAGCCCAGTCACCCCAGTCACCCATTACCACAGATTCATCCAGATTAGCTGACATCCCCGGAGTCTCAGACAGGTGAGTCCAATCAAGGTCAGGGGAGCCACTTAGCTGACCCGCAGTATTCGTAGAGTAATTTGAGCAGCTACATGCTCAATCGCTTAGTCATGCCCGACTCTTTGCGACCCCATGGACTGTAGCCCACCAGGCTCCTCTGTCCATGGGATTTTTCAGGCAAGAATACTGGGTTGGGCTGCCATTTCCTACTCTAGGGGATCTTCCTGACCCAGGGATCAAACCCACATCTCTCACATCTCCTGCACTGGCAGGTGGATTCTTTACCATTAGCACCCCCTGACTCCCAGTTGACCGCAAAATAGGAGCATAGACACTGATGTATGTGCCTGGGTTTCACGGTCATTTGTTAATGGGAGCTTGATCTATCCTATCTAAGGCCGGTCCCTTCCACTGTACTCTGGAACCAGGCATGCCCCCTAGGCAGGGGGCCCTCCCTAATGATCACCCCCTTTGACACCGGTTTCATGAATATTTTCTTCCTCAGCAGCTATTATTCATCAGCATTTGAATCCTCTCAAGACCCTCCCATCACGTAGTTCCTAAATAATTGTCTTCTGTCCTATTACTCTCCTTGTCCACTTATCACCTCATCTTCCCTCTTCCTTCACAGGCAGAATCTTGAAACAGACCAGTTATACCTAGCGCTAGATTCTGCTTTTCCACCTCCCATCAACTCTTAACCCACTTTCCCATCACAGTGAAACTGTGAAACTACTCTCACCCAGGCCTCCAAGAATCTGCTTGCTGTTGAGTCTAATGGATGCTTTCCCTCCTCCTCCTCCCCGTCCTCATCCTTCTCCCTTCTCGTTCCTCCAGCACAGGCTCTCCCATGCCTCCTGCCCCACTGCTCACCCTCACACTGCCTCTGGGCTTGTCCATCCTCATTCCATCCCTTTGACGTTGGTTGGTTCCCACGGGCTCTTCTAGGAACTCTTCACTCTCTGCTGCTGCTGCTGCTAAGTCGCTTCAGTCGTGTCTGACCCTGTGCGACCCCATAGATGGCAGCCCACCAGGCTCCACTGTCCCTGGGATTCTCCAGGCAAGAACACTGGAGTGGGTTGCCATTTCCTTCTCCAATGCATGGAAGTGGAAAGTGAAAGTGAAGTCGCTCAGTCGTGTCCGACCCCATGGACTGTAGCCTACCAGGCTCCTCTGTCCATGAGATTTTCTCTCTACCTGGGATCATCTCATAGTCTCTGTTGCCAACAATAGGCTGATGCCCCCCCGATTTATAATTCTTCGCAGCTCCTTGTACTGAGCTCCAGATACATACATCTAAGAGTCTATTGAATAGGGCACAGACAAACCTGAAATATCTAAAAGTAACTCACTGCTGTTTCCTTTAAACTCCCTCTTTCTGCAGTATTCACTGTCTCAGTGAGTAGTACCATCTCTCCCGTCCAGTAACAGGAGCTGGCATCCTCAGCACTGCCCTTAGTTTCTTTCTTCCATCTTTCATATACAGCCTATTCTCATGTCCTATTAATTCTATCTTCCTAATATATCTTCATTCTGTTTACTCGTCTCTATCCCATGTCAGCTACCTGAGCTAAGGTCACTTTTAGCCTTTGACTGATTACTTTGATTACTTTACCAGGCTCTTAACTTGCCTCCTAGCCTCATTTTCCCACCTCCAAGCCATTTCCCATACTGCTACCAATACCACCTTTCTAATACGGAAATTTGATCACATCATCCCCCTGCTTAGAAACTTTTAGTGGTTCCCATTGCCAGGAATCACAAGAAAGCTCTTTCTGATCTGGATCCCTGGTTACCTCTCCAGCTTACATCTTAACATAATTTTTCTTGAACCAGAAGAAGCCATAAAGAGCTACTTGCAGTTGCTCAAAGATATCCTATTTTCTTTATCTTTGCAGCTTTTGTACCTCTAACTCCACCTGTCTGGAACAGCTCACAATCCAGCCTTGTCCTGGCAGGTTGGGTAGGAAGCATTCTCGTTTTCCCCACATGCACTAACACATCACCCCTGCCTCCTCTCACTCATCCCAGCCCCTTGCACTCCAAGGCCTCTTTTCTGTGTATCATCCAAATCGAAGGGCCTTGAAGCAGGGGTTGTGTCTTGTTCAACACTATCCCTGGAACCTGCCACATTTGGGAACATAGTGGGTGCTCAATGAATGTTTTTTGACTGAGCGACTGAGAAAATAAGTAAATAAATTAAGATGCACATGAATCACAGATCTGAGAGCTTCTTCATCTTGTGGAGTGAAGACCTTTTAGTTCCTCAAAGATTTCCTCCTCTCGCCTATCATCTACAAATGGGTTTCTGTCCTTATTTTATTGGTACTGTCTTTAGGTCCTATAAAAATATCTCCAATTTCTTTTACTAGCTGTCTCAGAGCAATAAGCTTCTCAAGCTTCCCCTGTCTCTAATGACTGCCATATGGGGACATGATACGCTAATGGTTGTTTCAGTAAGCTGGAGTTATCGTTAAAACAAACTGAACTTCCTCCAGCTCACCTCCCATTTTAAAGGGCCCACTAAAATTGATTCTGTGAAATAGGCTTTTAAAAAATATCCTCTTCAAGGAGAAAATATAAACAGGGGAGGGTTTCTAGCTTGGAAAACACAGGCCTATTTGGAGACCCAGTTTGTCTCACTTGACCGCACAGGAGGTAATAATGCCCGTTGGCACAGTGCAGTCTAAATCTGTTTCCATCCACACTAATGGACCAGAGCTCTCAAAGATTCTTAGAAACAATGACACAAGCTTCAGCTTTGAATGACTTGGGGATTGACTTGGCTATGACATGTGCACAACTCTTGTGTACAACTCATGTGTCTATGTGATGGTGGTGATGGTATGTTAGACAAGCATTGTAACATGAAATTTTTTTTGTTTCTCTTGTTTGTTTCATGGTTCCTCCAGACTTCCCTGATGGCTCAGACAGTAAAGCGTCTGCCTACAATGTGGGAGACCCAGGTTCAGTCCCTGGGTCGGGAAGATCTCCTGGAGAAGGAAATGGCAACCCACTCCAGTATTTTTGCCTGGAAAATCCCATGAATGGAGGAGCCTGGTAGGCTACAGTCCATGGGGTGGCAAAGAGTCAGACATGCCTGAGTGACTTCACTCACTCACTCTCCTCCAAACTACTAAACCAGAATATCACAATTCTTTTCTTTGGCTGTGCTGCAAGACATGTGGGACCTTCATTTCCCTGATAAGGGATCGACCATGCATCCCCTGCAATAGAAGCCATGGAAGCGCAGAGTCTTAACCACTGGGCTGCCAGGGAAGTCCCCCGGGTATCACAATTCTGAGTGTAAAAACTTTCCTATGACTGTAAGAAATCTGTGGATTACACCAATTTAGACACACACACACATACATTTTAAAATTCTCCAAGCCTTCTATTCACCATCTTCTTGGCAACCCACTCCAGTATTCTTGCCTGGTAAATGCATGGACAGAGGAGCCTGGCAGGCTACAGTCCATAGGGTTGCAAGAGTTGGACTCAACTTAGCAACTAAACCTACCTACCTACCTATGACTGTAAACAGTAAATAGCCCCAGACAGAGCACTTCCCTGCAATAGGACTCATTTGGGGTCATGTTAGGAATTGAGGCTCCTGGAATCATCATCAGAAAAGTACTTCACGGCTAGAACCCAGTTTCAAAACAGGGAAGAAAGCTCTGACTCTGTAACTCCTATTTGTAGACTACAAATGACCTTGTTTGTGTCCTTGTGAGACAGAATTTTTCCCTCTTCTGTCCTTTTACTGAGGGGGTTGCCCATAGAGGGTCATTCAGCCAGGCTGTTTCTTTGAGACCTGATCACTGTGTCCACTGCCAGGATGAAATGTGTTCTCAGGGGCTTGAGTACATAACACAGGGAAAGCAGAGAGACAGGCAGAGGAACATGCACTGGGGTGGGGGTGGGGGTGGGGGTCGGGGTGGGGTAGCTGGAAGGGCAGTGGGGTCTCAGCCCAAACACCCATGCAAGCTACCTGGAATGCTGATTTGGGGCTATGAAGTGTCAGTTGCTTTTGTAGGTGCTGAGATACATATATACTTATGTCAATTCTATTTTTTTCCCTTTAACCAGAGAAATTAAATCTTTGTGGAATCCACAGGGTCAGTCAAAAACTTTGGAAAAGCATATTAGGCAGTAGAGAGAAATGCTGAAATAAGAAAATATGTGCTATAGCAGAAGAGCAGAAATGAGACTTAGTAGTGGATCTGTTAGTCAGCCGCAGCCTTCCAGCCGTGGGCCTGGCAAGCACCTTACCACTCCCAGAGCCCTGGGATACCTGGACTTTTTTCATTACCCACACCAAACCTTTTGTTTCTGGTCTGAAGAAGTAGAGTTCAAATGTGTGCAAACTTCTGGATGTTTTCACTCCAGCTATAAACATCGTAAGAAAGCAGACAACGGCTTCCTATGGCTTTAAAAGGTGGTGCAGCCTCCAAACTCTTGTGATCACACACCCCTGTCAGTTTTAAAATGTGTATGTATTTATTAACACATTGTAAGCATGCGCTTCTCTACTAATATAATGTGCATGTGGTGAAGCGTATATGAAGCATAGAAGCTAAGCAGTGTATGAGCTAAATACACAAGCAGAGGTCCTAACACAATGTTTTCGTCCCACACTATAGGAGATCGCCTCTGTCCCTCCTATTGTGTGAGCGAGTGTCCCAACTAAGAGGAAAGATGACTTCAATTATGCACACGCAAACCTAGAGAGAACAGAAGGGAGATCAAGAGAAAGGGAAGCTGGCAAATTTGTCAGAGAGGGGGTTTATCCATGTGGAGATGTGGACTTCCATTTCTGGAAATATGCTGGACTCTGATGCAAAGGACATGAACTTGGGCAAACTTCAGGAGATGGTGAGGGACAGGGAGGCCTGGTGTGCTGTAGCCCATGGGGTTGCAAAGAGTTGGACATGACTGGGAGACTGAACAACAGAAATTCTGGAAACCTTTCTACTCCAAAATAAACACATAGCAATAACTTAAAGTGCTGAATACAATGTTTCAAAAATTCAGAACCTTTAGGATAGTGGAAGTGAAGTGAAGTCGCTCAGCTGTGTCCGACTCTTTGCGGCCCCATGGACTGTAGCCTATCAGACTCCTCTGTCCATGGGATTTTCCAGGCAAGAATACTGGAATGGGTTGCCATTTCCTTCTCCAGGGGATCTTCCTGACCCAGGGATTGGAACCCGGGTCTCCCACATTGCAGGCAGATGCTTTACCCTCTAAGCCACCAGGGAGAAAAAGACACAAATTGTAGCGATACAGTGGCTGTGAAAGACAGTGACTTTCCTCAAGGGTTTCGACTCCCACCAAGCACCCATTCTAGCGCCTTGGGTTTTACGGCCATGTTTAGGAGGTGGAAAGTTGGAAGGGCAGGGACCCCCTCCACGCTACGGCCTCAGAGAGATGATACAGTAGGGAAAAATTCTGTTTCACAAGCACACAAAATTGTCTGCCTATGCCTTGGCCCTTGGAAAAAGAAAAATCTCTCCCAAATACATGTAACCCCAAGCCTGTTCCCAGCAAGGTTTGTGGTTGGAATTCAAGCAATCTGCATGTACCAAAAAGCAAATGAGATTAACTAACAAGAAATTAGTTCAAAGCAGGCCAGTGTTGAAAGCACCCCTGGTGGATGGCAGAAGCAAATAACAGATTTTCTCTAGAGGAAGAACTTCAACCCCAGTCTCCGAGGATTTTCACAGATAAAGGTTTGAGAAACAGGAGCAATGTGGAGAAGAGGAGGCCAAACAGATCTAAGTGGAGTTCCCAAGAACAAAAAACAGAAAAAGGGAAGTGGCAATATCTGAAGAACACAGGCTGAAAATTTTCCAGATTTGGAATTGCAACAAACCCCAAGCAGGGTAGTAAAGATAAATCCACATGTTGACACACAGCTGTAGTGAAATTGATTGCATAGTTGCAGTAGTTGCATAGTTGCAATCTATGCATATGCAAGGAGTTGCAAGGAGCAACCAGAGAGGAAACTCAGACCAAAGGCCCTTTACCCGTTCAGCAGTAACAGCAGGAGCCAGAATGGGAGGGGTGCTCCCTCTAAAAGGCTGAGAATCGAGAACAGTCTATCCTGTGAAAACATCTTTTGAGAACACAGGCAAAGGAAAAATATTCTCAGACAATAGTCAGGAGAGATCACCACCAACAGAACCTCCTTAAATAATCTTATCTTTGAGAGATCCATCCTCATTCTCAGAGAACAGTTCTCCATCACAACGCTGGTCCTGAGAAGCATCAGAAGTGATTTCTACAGAAGTCGGTCCCCTCCCACCTCCTCCCCTCCCATGACCCATCTCCTGCTGGTCCCCACGTGCTCTGAGCTCCCTGGATGGGTCAGGTCCTCTTCTCTCCCTTCGCTTCTCCTCTTGCTGAACTATACGAGGAGCTCCTGACAAGTTGTTCTTTGCCTTTCCCAAATGGCCCTGTGCACCAGATGTTACAGATTAGATTTCATCCAGACATCAGAAAATTGCAGATCCGAGGCACCTCCTGGGCTCCCAGCAAGGCAAGACCAGGAGGTCCCACTCAGGTGGCACAAGAAAGAGAAGACTAATGACCTTTATTTTCCAACCAGCCTGATATTGGTCCCCATTTGCAGTAGGTCCATTTGCTCATCACCATTTGGTGCTTGGGTGACCCTAGGAGCACTGACAGGTAAAGAGAAGGGAAGCTGTGGGGAAAACACCAGGAGGCCTAATTAAAACAGAGTGCTAATAACTCTGCCCATCAAAGCCCCTTTCTCTGTGGCTCTGAGCACAGTGCATGAAGCAGAGCTGCCAGCTGGAGAGCAGCAGGCAGGGCTGAGCCAGAGCTGGCCTGGCCTCCAGGCCATGAGCACCGATGCTGCTCCCTGCCCTCCTCACGGCTGAACTGCTTAGGTAGCCCATGGACCAGTGTGCCAGTGTGTTAAGTGTCGCATGAAGCCAAACTCTGGGCTGGTCCTCAGTCCCCGCCCCAGGAGGTGCTGAAGGCACTCTGCGCCAAGACTGAATCCCTCAGCATCCTGGAAGGTTGTGCAGGGAGGACTGGACTTGCTTGGGGGTCTTGACCATCCTCAAAGGCAACGCTGACCTCAGGATGAAGGATGACCATCCATACGCCAACAAGGCAGGCAAACCTGAAGTGTCTGAGTGATTTTCTGATTCCTGATCACACCACCATTCCACTGTCCTTCCAGAGAGTGAAAGCTCAGGCATGATGCCTAGGCCATGTGATTCTTAGAAATGACTTGGTGAGGTAGAGATCAGCATCTCTACTTTATAAATGAAGGATGCTCAAGGGAGAAGTCGAAGGACCAAGGCCCTGTGGCTGGTAAGCTCAGAGGCCTAGTCCTCTGTGCACAGTCAGAGCTTTATCCCACAAAGATGATGCTCTGAGCCTGAGGTGTTATGTGTGCATACAAAATAGTATTCGTTGGTGTTTGCCAAGTACTTCCTGGGTTTACCCGCATTAACCCATCTAATCCTCACAGTCGCCCCAGGCAATAGGTACTATTTTTATTCTTATTCTACAGAATTAGAAAGCTAATGCCCAGAGAGGTTGTTTCTTGTCCAAAGAAGTCATAGGGTTGGTAGATTGGCTGGGATCAAACCCTCCAGAGCCTTTGTTCTTAATTCCCTTTACACATATATTTTTTCACTCTCCTTTACTTTCTCCACCACTCTGCAGTCCCTCTGGTTACTCTTTCCTCTGTCTCTAAATAAGGGCCTGGTAAGTACTGAAATGATAAATCAATAGAAGGAAAAGATGAATTGCTTTTTCTTTCATATCTAGTGCGGATTCTCCATCTAGAATGGGTCTTTGGCTGGTGTTTCTGAGGAGGGAGGCATCAGCATTAAGGCAGCTGCATCTTGAAGCCAACAGTCTGAGTCATCCCAGGCACTTTGTGACTGTGGACGAAGAGAACCCTTGGCTGGCCGGGACCTAACCCAGGGCTAGGCAGTGTCAGCCGGGGCTGGGACTGATGAACTGCAGTTCTACCCCTGTGACCCAACCTAGGGCACAGCATCCCAGGCTGGCATCCACAAATATGCCCAGGTGCAGAGCCCCTGTGGACTTCCCCTGACCTGGACCAGGTTCTGCTCTGGAAAGGCCGACGGAGCAGGTCATCCATGCTTTCCTCACCACACCTCCCCAGAAAGCAGGTGTGCAAGTCAGCGAGCCAGCAGAAGAGGTGACAGCCCTGCTGCTGTCACACACAAGGTTTATTGCACCGCAGAGCACAGGAGCTTTGCTTGTGCCTGGCCGGCCCTCAGCAGCCTGCCTCTGTCATCCGTGTCACCGGCTGTGTTGCTGCCACCGCTTTATTAGGCTGCGGTGCCACCTTGTAATTGCTGCTTTGTTTAGGCCCATTGACTGGACCATATGTCTTAGGAGTCTCTGCCAGTAGATCTATCGGATAGTAATTACCTCTGCTTTGGATTCTGCAAACACTGCCAGGCCATTCATGGGTAGAAAAGGTATATTCGGTGACAAAGACACTGAGGAAGGGACAGGTCCACACTTAGTAGGCCCTAAAGTTTATACAATTATGAGGGCCCTCTTCAAGAAAAAAGAATACCACATTGTGAATATGAAATTTCTCGGCCCTTGCAGGCGACCGCTGGAAGCGAGGGTACTGATGACTCAGGCTTATTAATTTCTCAGTAAGAGTGTGTCTTGTGTCCGATGATTGACAGATGCATGCAAGCAGGGTTGCCACTTGAGCAGAATCTGCTATGGCTTGTTTGGGTTCCTACTCATGAAAATTGGCCTTCCTTTTTACCACTCAGCAAAGAAAAATGTAGGAGAACAAAGGAGATGCAACCTCCAATTCCACTTTACTAAAGAGAATAGCCAAGGCATTCATAGATTGTTCCAGTCAACAGAACACATGGCAAAGAGATAGAGTGGAGAAAACAGAAATATCCAGAAAAGGACATGGGGGGGGGGGGGTCTTGCTTCTAAAACTTATGAAGAGATGAATCAACATTGTTTTGGAGGCAGCAGGGGGACGGGTGAAGGAATGAACGAAAATGTCTTTCACTCATCCCACAAACCAGTCTCACTGCTGTAAGTAGGCAGGTAGGTTCATTCCTAAGTTGGCTATTTTCTCTTTTGTTCCCACCTCAACCCCTAATGGGCTTCCCTGGTGGCTCAGATGGTAAAGAATCTGCTTGCAAGGCAGGGGACTCAGGTTCAGTTCCTGGGTTGGGAAGATACCCTGGAGAAGGAAATGACAATATACTCTAGTATTCTTGCCTGGAGAATTCCATGGACAGAGGAGCCTGGCAGGCTATAGTCCACGGGGTTACAAAGAGTTGTACATGACTGACTAAGTCTTCAACCCCTAACACCAGTTCCAACAACTTTCTGCCATCTCTACCCTGCTGTTTGCCCAAAGATTACCCCTCAGGCTGCAGTGCCCAGGCTCCCTTGCCCTCTGGCCTACAGTTGGTCATGGCTGATGGGAAGCACCTGTAGAAGATCAGAAGGGGAGAAGAGAGAGAGACTAGGATATTTCTTCCCTGTTCTCTCCTTGTGTCAGTCCCACAGTTCCAGCAGGGGCTGAGCAGTCATTCTTCCCTGACCACAGCTCTCATAGGCCTAGAGATGGTGAGGGCTTCCCACTATTAGTGGTTTGTGGGGCCTCAACATGCAAGGACGGTCAGCTTGTCCCACAGGCCTCTAATGAAAGGAAGGCATGAAAGAAGGAAAGAGCAAGGGACACATGAACAGGGAAACAGGCAGAGAGCAAGACAGAGAAAGAGAGAAACATACTTGAAATGATGAAAGAGCGCTTTTCCTTTGCTGCCCTTTTCAGGCAGGATTTCTGAAAGATATTTGAAACAGAACCTAACATAAAAGGTTAACAGCTTGTAAAAGCAGCAGGGATTCATTCCCATGGGGAGATAGAGGGGAGGAGATGACCACATGGTCTTGGAAGGAAGCCTGTTATTTTGAAGTTGGAAGTGATGGTAAGGATGGCCCTTGGACAGGAACATTTCTGTCAAGCCTTCAGAAACTGATCAGGAGTAAACAATAAAGCAAAGGGCCCCCTTCCCTTTGGCTGCCAAGGGTCAGAACAATCTGGGCCAGAAGAGCCCATGGAAGCCTGAGATCATGACCACCTGAACCCCAGAGAGTCACAGACCTTGAAGAAGTGCAGTAACTCCATTTCCTTTCCTATGAGTTGGGACAGATGATGCCTGCACCACCCAGGGAGGCAGCATGGATGGAAGACTCAACAAATGTCACATAAGAATGAGTGTGAAGCACCACTTCAGACCTAGGTTTGCTTTTATTTGTAAGTTGGTGATTTATGGTCCAAAAAAAGATTAAGCATTATAATTTTACCAGCTTATAGCAGTGAGAGTCCCAACAAGAAGCAGAATTCCATGAGGACACACTTATAAAGTGCCTTCTTAAAGATATGAACAGAGCCAAGGGAAATTGCAGGCATGCTGAGGCACCCAGAAGCTGCTACCACCTCTAGGCTTCTGACCAGAACCCTGTGAGAGATGAACCCATGGACCAAGGGCCACTCCAGGTCACTCTGAGCAAGAAACTCAGCTCTACTCCAAAAATCCCAGAGGATAGGCGGTGGAAAATGCCACCACACAACTTTCCTTGTTATTTCTCCTTAAACCCTCTTTGGAAGTAAGTGAAGATATCTCTTATAAATCAACCATTTTAACGGATAAACATTAGGATATTTATCATGAAACATAAAAAACAACAACAACAACAAAACAAAATTTGGTAAATTTTATCCCAGAATAATTTGTCCAGTCTTCTGTAAATAACCAACATTTTGGTTTATTAAAGTATATACCCTCAATTAAAGACTTTGGTGTCTTTTTAAATTGATGGCTAGATAAATAAGTCTTATAAGAAGCCATGGCCCACAGCTCTCCCACTGACCAACAGCTCTTGCCTTTAGTGGTGGGTCCATCTGCCCACTGACCACTACCCTAATATCTGTTCCATATATTAGCCCTTATTCAGCTTTTAAGAAAGGAGGCCTAGTGATCCAACTAGTGGTCAGGTTGCTGAGTGAGCTAAAATATTGGGCAGAAGCTTGTGACTCACCTATTTATAAGCTTTCTTTTATCCACTTCACTCTCTTTCTCTCACTACACATGCCCTTTAGTTGTTTAGTCACTAAGTTGTGCCTAACTCTTTTGTGACCTCATGGACTGCAGCCCACCAGTCTCCTCTGTCCATGGGATTTCCAAGGCAAGAATACCGGAGTGGGTTGCTATTCCTTTCTCCAGGGGAATCTTCTTGACCCAGGGATCAAACCTGCATCTCCTGCATTGCCAGGAAGATTGTTCACTGTTGAGCCACCAGGGAAGCCCACACATGCCCTTGCTACTGCTTAAAAAAGACTCAACTGTATTTTGCCCAGGAAATTTTATGCAAGACAAAGCCCTTCTCGTTGGCCAATGGGTCCCTGGGGCCTGTCTGTGCACCAAGCTTTTTCCATAAGGAATTGATTCCCAAGAACTGCATCTAAAAAATAACTTGCTATTGATTATCTTCCTGTGTTAGAGAAGAGCCAAAAGACATCAAAATCTTATGACCAAGAGACATAAAATGAGCAGATGCTCTTTGCTCTGGGTCATTACTTTCTTCAGCCCGCTTAAGGATTCTGTAAATTACCAAAAATAAGTGGTGCAAAGACAAAGTAAGGTTGGGGAGTAAAGCTAACCATTAATGGGCCGCTCTACCCAGCACACCCCTGATCTGTCAGTCCCTTCACAATTCCATGCCTTGAGTAGGATACCTGACCAAAAATCTTTCTCTAGGCTTAAATACTATACCTGCGTTGGAGGTCAGATGATGAAAATTAAAGGAAAAATAATTGGGTGAGCTCCGTTTGAGTTACAAAATTTCAGAGATGGGCTTTCTCGGCCTAATCAGTATAGAAAATACAACTTTATTATGCAGCATCTTTCACTAGTAGCCAAAAATGCCTTTCAGAGCAAATTTATTTGTGATTTGAGCATTTTAAGAGTTTCATCCAAAGAAGACACTGAAGCCTTTAGCAGAGATTTGAAATAAACTAGAAGTTCAACAAGGGGCACAGATCTAGTCCTCCCAAAGAGGATCTAAACAAATCCAGCTGTCTCAGCCTCAGGATGTCTTGCATGGGAACACACTCTGACTACCAGTTGGTTTCCCATCCTTTGCCATGGCTTGGCTTATCTTCTCTCTGGCTTGCGCTACACGCATTTGAATTGCCCTCTCTTCCAGTGCAGGTCATTCAGACCCCATGAAAATTCAGGATAGTTAGGAACTGCCCTACTGATGTTTTTCTCAGGAAACAGAAAGCCAAGACATCTGCTGCAAATGAGGGGATGAAACCAAGAAGTAGTGATGGGGTAGAGTAATTGAGGAAGGTGATAAAGTTTAAATGAGTCATTATGGAACTAAACCGAAGAGGTTCAGGGGGTAAGGGTTGACGTCTATAATGCATGAGGATGACACCATGATGGACTTTCACAGGCATTGCTAAGGAGCAGGACTTGAAGAAGTGGGTGGTTGGATTTATCTAGAGTTGGGATTGTCAGGGTGCTAATTGTCAGTGGAGGGGTGACAGCTCAGGAGGCAGGGAGGTTAACGAGAATAGTCTTAGTGGAGTGACTGATGAAAAACATAATGGCAGCAAAGAAGAGAAACTCAGAAAGCACCGATGCCTGGAAGCCCAGCAGAGCTAGGAACTGGAGAGCTTAAAGGATGTCTGGTGGGACTGGTGGTATGGGGAGAAATAGGGAAAAGCCAAGAGCAGAAATTCCAAATTTAAGGCAGGATGAAGGGAGAGGGAGGCAGGTGACCTGGTTCAGGGTGTGGCTGTGGCAATTAGTGGACAAGGTAAAGGGGAAGAGAGGAGTGAGGGGTCTGGACTGAGTTGTTAGATGACCTGTCCTTGTGGATCTTGAGGTCAATTAGCCTAATGTCAGAAAATAGATCTTGCCAGAGAACATGGAGCTGCTAACAGCAGTGCTGTAATCAGAGTCCAAGCCTGCAGGCTACATATATATATATATATATATATATATATTTTTTTTTTTTTTTTAGGAAGGTTTTATTTTTTTATTATATCAGATGACCCAAGTGCTAAGACTCCACCTGCCAATGCAGGAGACTCAGGTTTGATCCCTGGGTCTAGAAGATCCTTTGAAGGAGGAAATGGCAACCCACTGTAATATTCTTGCCAGGATAATCCCATGGACAGAGGACCCTGGTGGGCTATAGTCCATGGGGTAGCAAAGAGTCAGACATGACTGAGCACAAGCACAGAACATTTATTTATGTCTTTTGGCCTTGCGGCATGGCATGTGGGACTTCAGTTCCCCAGTTAGGAATCAAACCCACGCCCCCTGCAATGGAAGCGCAGAGTCTTAGGCAGAGACTGCCAGGGAAGTCCTTTAGCTACCATTTTTTCTTTAGTAAAAAACTTCCCACCCCTTCTGGTAACCACCACGCTGGAAAGAGCTCACGACAAAGAAAGCTTCATGAAGCCTCACTTAGATCTCTAATTCCAAGTGTTGCGATGACAGCTCCTTCCCTGTGCAGGAAAATCCTGGGGTTGAGAATCCTGGCCCCCATCAACCTCCTCATACTGGCACTAAGTACTTAAAAGTGCCTGCCTTGAGGCTGGTATGGAAAAAAAAAAGGTAAAGGGTGAGGTTCTCAGTTATTTTCTCCTAGTAAGTCTTGGCTCCTCTACGGGTCTGTTCTGAGCTGCAGATGTCATAAGTACCAGCCCTCAAGTAGATCAGCTCCTCTCTTTTCACCTCCTGTCTTCTTAGTCTAGGGATGGTTCTGGTAAGGGAAGAGCTATTACTTGATGAATCAAAACTAATTTTCTTATACAACTGTTTCTCTTGCTCTTGCCTGACCTATAAACGATTCCATATGAAAATGTGCTTCTTGCATCCTTGCCATGCCTTCCCCAAGCAATATGGGGTCAGAAACTAAGCATTCATTTTAGTTCCAAGTTAGAACTTTTGGCATCCAATCATGGTCCAAAGTTTTGGTGCATATTCAAAAGTCAATACCACCATCACAAACTAAATAGGAATAATTGGAACTTTTTTTTTTCAAAATGAAAAAGAAAAAAAAGTTGGAAGGAAGGGAAACTGCCGTCTTCATAAATTACTGTACCTCCCCAAGACTTTTGTTTTCCTATGTGTTGAAACATCTGAGGTGTCTTCCAGCTTTAAACATCTATATGTAAATAACTAAATAGCTTTTATGGACCTCTAAAGAAATTTGTTCACAGAGAAAAAGAAAATGCCTGGTTGGGCTTGATTTTTTCCTTGGAAACACTGATAGAAATCCTGCACCAGTATTGTTCCTCTTCATGTCATCTTTTTTTCTTTCTATTTCTTGCCTCTTATATCTCAGCAGACAGCTTATCTTTACTCTATTTCCCATATCTTCCATATTACCCTCGTGGTGTCTTTGTAACTCTATTCACCGTATTGAAGTTTGGAACACAGTTTTCTTGAAAGATAACACCCACAGCTAAATTCTTATAAAAGACTGTCGCTTGGGTTTGAAGAGTAGAAATGAGTTGGCAGTAAAGATAAGGCCCTCCTTTCAGGTTAAAACTGAAGAGTTCTGAAATCTTTAAGAAGCCCAATTATTAACTGCATACTTCACCAACAATGCCAAAATAGATCCGTTATACTTTACAGTAAAGAAATGACACCTTTAGCAAAAGGCAGGGACAAAAATTCCATTTAATCATCATTTATACAAGAACTTGGAGTCCCAGCATGACATATCCCTTATCGCTTCAAATATTACGTCATGTATTCCCAGCTCAGTTCAATCCCCTTGTGCTGAATGTCTTCCTTTACTGAAATTGATCTTTGTTAATACCAGGCATAATGTGTTCTCCATCTCTTAAAGGAAACCAATGGATTCCTGCCATGACCGGAGATAACTGGAAATCTATATACTCCGGACACCAATTCCCCATCAATACACTGAAATGTCTTTTCTTTAAAAATAACAGCCCTGCCTGAATTTGATCACTTTCCCAAATTAGTGTAATTGATGCACCCTGAGGCCTTAATGATTCAGAAAATGCATACTCGAGGGATATTTAAATAGCTATTTTGTAGGAAGATAAAATGTGTGCCAATTTCATTGAATACACATTCCCAGAGTTTAGGTAATACTCAGAGCTTGACCAAGGGCTGGTCAATGTGTCAGGAAGGTTGCCCTTAAATAACACAGAGGGCAAATGGCTTTGTATGCACATAATTATGCTTTTTCTGGGCCTTCAGTGAAAGGTATGAAATTATTACAGTAGATATTATTAAACCAGTTGCTTCTAAAACTGAGAGGAACCCCAGTTTTTGAGCCTGCGAAAATAGGATGATAATAATAATTTTGGTGACTGCAACCATGAAATTAAAAGATACTTGCTCCTTGGAAAAAAAGCTCTGACAAACCTAGACAGTGTATTAAGAAAAAGAAACATCACTTTGCTGACAAAGGTCAATATAGTCAAAGCTATGGTTTTTCTAGTAGGCATGTACTAATGTGAGAGTTGGACCATAAAGAAGGCTGAGCACCAAAGAACTGATGCTTTCAAACTGTGGTGTTATAGAAGACTCTTGAGAGTCCCTTGGACTTCAAGGAGATCAAACCTGTCAATCCTAAAGGAAATCAACCCTGAATATTCATTGGAAGGACTGATGCTGAAGCTGAAACTCTAGTACTTTAGCCATCTGATGCAAAAAGCCAACTTATTAGAAAAGACCCCGATGCTAGGAAAGATTGAGGGCAAGAGGAGAAGAGGAGGAGACAGAGGATGAGATGTTTGGGTGGCATCACAGACTCAAAGGACATGATTTTGAGCAAACTCTGGAAGATAGTGAAGGACAGAGAAGCCTGGTGTGCTGCAGTCCATGGGATCACAATCAGACATGACTTAGTGACTGAACAACAATAATGATTTCTACTTCCCAGGGGCTATTTGCTGATGTTGAATCTAAATGAGGTGCCAAGGCATTCTTAGATTTTCAAAACAGCTCCTAGGATCTCTGGATATGTCAGCAAATTTGGAAAACTCAGCAGTGGCCACAGGACTGGAAAAGGTCAGTTTTCATTCCAATCCCAAAGAAAGGCAATGCCAAAGAATGCTCAAACTACCGCACAATTGCACTCATCTCACACACTAGTAAAGTAATGCTCAAAATTCTCCAAGCCAGGCTTCAGCAATATGTGAACCATGAACTTCCAGATATTCAAGCTGGTTTTAGAAAAGGCAGAGGAACCAGAGATCATATTGCCAACACCCACTGGATCATTAAAAAAGCAAAAGAGTTCCAGAAAAACATCTATTTCTGCTTTATTGACTACACCAAAGCCTTTGACTGTGTGGATCACAATAAACTGTGGAAAATTCTGAAAGAGATGGGAATACCAGACCACCTGATCTGCCTCTTGAGAAACCTATATGCAGGTCAGGAAGCAACAGTTAGAACTGGACACGGAACAACAGACTGGCTCCAAATAGGAAAAGAAGTACATCAAGGATGTATATTGTCACTCTGCTTATTTAACATATGCAAAGTACATCATGAGAAACGCTGGGCTGAAAGAAGCACAAGCTGGAATCAAGATGGCCAGGAGAGATATCAGTAACCTAAGATATGCAGATGATACCATCCTTATGGCAGAAAGTGAAGAACTAAAGAGCCTCTTTATGAAAGTGAAGGAGGAGAATAAAAAAGTTGGCTTAAAGCTCAACACTCAGAAAACGAAGATCATGGCATCTGGTCCCATCATTTCATGGGAAGTAGATGGGGAAACAGTGGAAATAGATGGAAAACAGTGGCTGACTTTATTTTTCTGGGCTCCAAAATCACTGCAGATGGTGATTGCAGCCATGAAATTAAAAGATGCTTAGTCCTTGGAAGGAAAGTTATGACCAACCTAGACAGCATATTCAAAAACAGAGACGTTACTTTGCCAGCAAAGTTCCGTCTAGTCAAGGCTATGGTTTTTCCAGTGGTCATGTATGGATGTGAGAGCTGGACTGTGAAGAAAGCTGAGCGCTGAAGAATTGATGCTTTTGAACTGTGGTGTTGGAGAGGACTCTTGAGAGTCCCTTGGACTGCAAGGAGATCCAACCAGTCCATTCTAAAGGAGACCAGTCCTGGGTGTTCATTGGAAGGGCTGATGTTGAATCTGAAACTCCCAATACTTTGGCCACCTGATGTGAAGAGCTGACTCCTTTGAAAAGACCTGATGCTGGGAAAGATTGAGGGCAGGAGGAGAAGGGGGTGACAGAGGATGAGATGGTTGGATGGCATCACCGACTCAATGGACGTGAGCTTGGGTAAACTCTGGGAGTTGGTGATGGACAGGGAGGCCTGGCGTGCTGCGGATCATGGGGTCGCAAAGAGTCAGACACGACTGAGCGTCTGAACTGAACTGAATCTCTGGAACTTCTCCCTACACATATCCTCACTTTCTCTAGGGCAGGAGTGCTGCTCATGGAGGCTATTCTGGGAATGTTGAACACATGAATGAATAAAATCCTCCACCAACATCTTACAGGTATGCTCCAGCTGCATATTAGCTATTAGGAACTGGCTGCGTACTCTCAGCTAAAACACAGCAAGTATACTTCTACTCATCATTTCTAAGCCCTTGGCAGACATAAATAATCAGTCACAGCATTCTTCCCAAATATGACCTTCACAATATTTCTCAAGACAATGTTCCAGGCAGCCACTGTGCTTAGAGTTGACACCAGAGATAAAATCCATTTGATATCTCCAAGGCTATCCATATCATGGCCAGGGTGTAAAGTCTCCCCATGAACTTATGTTTGAATCACTGATTCATCATAGCTGGCACCATGGATAGTCAGGACTGCCATCCATTTGCCTAGTACTATGGTTAGAAAAGGCTGGGAAAGCAGTCTGACTAAGGGCAGACTGTGCTTTTTGCCAAAGGGCCCTGCAGAGGGACTTCTTATTTGGTTTACTTCTGCCTGGCAGTCTTTGACCCTGCCCACCCTACTTTTCTTCAAAAGTGAAGAAGCCTGTTGTCTTCCACCTGCAGTCTCTAGCCTTCCTGATCTTGGTCCAAAACTCCTACCCCTACCCCCAGGAGTTAAGCAGGTTAATAACAAACCCCTCTCTTGTTCTTCGCTTGTGTGTCAGTAACTCCTGTGTAGCTTCTGACCTCATGTGGCCTCTGACACCTTGCTCTCTGCTGATCAGAATCTTGCCTGAATCCTTAATCCTCTGACATCTGCTTGTCCATTCCCAGTGTCCTGGATATTTGCCTATAGCTCTGATGACCCCTGGAAGCATCAGGCACATCGTGCTGGATGCTTCTCAAGACTTTACTGGGGAAAGAGCCAACATTTATTGCCTGCTTTTTTTGGTGCCAGCTTCTTTAAATCCATTACCTAGTTTAATTTTCAAAACAAAGTCAAGAGGTTGATACAGCACCATTGTAACCTGTATGGGGGAGTGAGAGGGGATCGGAGATTTAGAGACATCAAATAACATGCATGAGGTCACAGAGCTGGTAGATGGCAGAGCTGGGATTTAAGATCTGACCTTAGAATCTGGACATCACCTGTTCACTTCACTGCCTCCTAAATTGATGTATACAGGGCTGGACACTTGGGGGTCCCACATTATAGGGAAGGTAACTCTTTCCTACTCTTCCTTCCCCACCACCTCTAACTCCAGCTCAACTTGCCAATACAGGCTCATGTGACTCATGTGAGGAGAGGGATAAAAAACAGACTTCTTTGGGTATAAGAAACCCAGCACAGTGATTTGTGGCATGAGGCCTGATAATTAACTAAGTAGGATCCTTTGCAATGAGACAATCTCACTTGTTTTTATTGCCACATTAAAGTGTGAATATTAAGCAAAATAAGAATATAAATCTTACTGGAGGACGCTGAAGTTTACAACAGTATACGCCCAGCTCAGTTCTCAATAGAGAACAGTCTTTATTGAAGGCCATAAACATTTCTGCACGCTGGGGGGAAATATTACCACTAAAGTAGCTCTGGTTTAGTCACATGGTAAATGAATAGACAAGTCCCAGCAGGACTCTTGGGGGGCAGTCATTAAGACCACCATATCCATGAGCAACATCTTATATGTTTCTCACTGGAGGTGCTCTGGCATGTGGGGCAGGGTATCTTCATTTGAGGGGACTGTCCTGTGCACTGCAGGAGATTTATCTCTCTCAGAACAGACCCCTTTCCCTTGTCCAAATACTTCGATGCACTTCCTAAAGAACTCACAGAGGTGGTACTGCCGCCTATGTGGAGTACCAGGACAGGAATCAGGAATCCAAGGGTACGTTTTCCCTTCCTCAAGCCCCAGTTGTTCCCTCTGTATACAGAGGAGAGTGCCAGTTACTTCTGGCTTAACCTGTGATTGTTCAGAACCACAGAAGAAGAGAAAGCAGTTTGGGGAAGAAGAATAGAGTGGTTAAGATTGCCAAAGGATATTTTTTCACAAAAGGTAAAATCATGACCCTTACACAAATATAAAATGAACATATGTCATTATTAATGATGAAACTAGTCAGATGTTGCAACTAGTTCAGGGGAGGATTCAAGAAAACATGTATAGATCATCAAGAATGCTGAGATATAACCAAATCACTTTATAACTGAAACTAACACAACATTGTAAATCAACTATATTTCAATAAAAATTTTAAAAAGAATGCTGAAATAAATACAGAAAGATACAAAGGTATTGTAGGGCAGTGATCAATTGCCTCTCTGCTGGACACAGTTTGCATTTCTATGGGCAAGAATCACTTGCATTACTACCAGTATTCCACATCTTGACAGGGTTGTAAAATAGCTTTAGACGAAGAAAGATGAATCAGAAGGGTGGTATAAGCAGGACACCCAGCAATCAATTTTGTCTGTTTCCAAAGTCTTTCACACATTTTTCCTGACAAGATGGTTAGATGTAATGGATGGCCCTAAGCAGGCACTCTGTGTCCTGCCCCTACTCCTAACTAAGCCAAAGTTGGGCAACATAAACACCAGAAGATTTGGGGACCCGGGGGCGTAGATAGCATATATGCTAGGATTCTCTCTTGTTCCCTGGAAGGAGACAAGGAACACCAATGTTTTCTCATAAGCTATAGCAGGAAAGATGCAAAGATGGTATAGAAATGGCTTTATAGGATCTCTTTGCACAGAATAAAATGCCAACTCCTTATCATGGCCTACCAGATCTGGTCATGCCCCACCTCTCTCCAATCTCTCTTCCTTCTGCATACTCTAGCTAGTCTAGCCTCTTTCTGTCTATCATACAGGACAAATTCATCCCTATCTTGGAGACTTTGTGCTTTTGCTTCCTCCTATTGAAAATGGAAGGACTGATGCTGAGGCTGAAACTCCAATAAAAATTTGGCCACCTCATGAGAAGAATTGACTCATTGGAAAAGACCCTGATACTGGGAGGGATTGGGGGCAGGAGGAGAAGGGGACAATAGAGGATGAGATGGCTGGATGGCATCACCGACTTGATGGACATGAGTTTGAGTGAACTCCGGGAACTGGTGATGGACAGGGAGGCCTGGTGTGCTGTGATTCATGGTGTTGCAAAGAGTCGGACACGACTGAGTGACTGAACTGAACTGATTGAAAATCTGCTTCTCCAGATTTTTGCAAGGTTGCTTCTTTCTTATCATTCTGTTCCAACTCAAATGCCATGCTTAGAAAAACCTGCCCCCTTCCTGGCTCCCTTCACAGTACCCTCATCTCACCTCTTTTCATTTACTTTGTTTTCTTGTCTATTACCTGGCTTCCCTTTCTAGAATTATAATTTCTCAGAGCAGGACTCTCGGACTTGGGCACTGCCCTTCCTGGTACCTGGATTATGGTGATGCTCCATGAATACTCTCAGATCACCTAGGTGCTCAGGCAGCCTAGCTGAGGCAGCCTGTGGTTCTCTCTTGTGGCTGGGAGTAGCACAGGTGTGATACTTGGATCTGGCCTCCTAACTGGGACCAGATGTCCTTAATGGATTTAGGATGAATTGTAATTGCTAAGAAGCAAGAAGAGGGTGGGTATTTTAGGAACTAACAGCTTGGCTAGGCAACTCCATGGCCCAGTTTCTGATATCTCAAAATTATGTTAGCCCTTTAGGAATAGAGCTCATGCCAAGAAAAGTGAGGGAAGGAAATAACTTTGAAGTAACTGAGCTGATCTTGAATTGGTGAGATTGTGTTTTCTGATATCATGTAGAATGAAACTCAAGACAGTTAAAGAAAAATCTTAAAATTATATTTTGGACATCTGAGATGTATGGCCTGAAATTATTTCACTTTCTGCATAAACAATTCTCTAAGCTAACCATCAAATGTTGTTAGGTCATGAGTGTTGCATATTAATGTGTATAAAAGGCCACCAGGGTCAGAGGAGAAGGTTGCCATTTTGCTTTCACTAACCTACCCAGTTGTTCTCCACCATCTTGAACTGAATATTCTGTGTCTTACCATGTTTATTTGCCTTGTCAGTATAACAAGGGCCATGGAGGGAAGGAGGGCTTCCATGGTGGCTCAGTGGTAAAGAATCTGCCTGTGATGCAGGAGACATGGGTTCAATCCCTGGGTCAGGAAGATCCCCTGGAGGAGGGCATGGCAACCCACTCCAGCAACTCACTCCAGTATTCTTGCCTGGAGAATTCCATGGGCAGAGGAGTCTGGTGGGCTGCCATCTATAGCATTGCAAAGAGTTGGACATGACTAATGTGACTGAGCATGCATGTACGTGGAGGGAAGGCGGTGGGTGAAGGAGACAAAAAAAGGGCGTCCCTAATGATTGCTAAAGGAACACTGAGGACATCAACTCATGCTTTCAACACAAATTAATTAAATGTTTGCATGGGTCAGGGTCTATTTCAGGTACTTGAGATACAGCAGAGAACAAAATAGGTGATCAGCTCTGTCCTTGTGAATCTTATATTCTAGCAGAGGAGAGGATAATAAGTGATAAGTAAGTAATAAACAAGTAAACTGCATTGCAGGTTAGAAAGAGATGAGTGCTTAGAAAAGGAAAAAAGTAGATCAGGATGCAAAGGATCAGGAGTGGGAGGCAGAGGGTAGAGCAGGCAGAGATAGTAAATAAGGAGCAGGAGAGACCTTATCTGAATAAAGACTGAAGGAAGGGAGGAAGGTCCCTGAGCATCAGGGAGGGAACAACTAGATGAATAGCCTTGCATGCTGCTATTTGTTTAAAGACAAGGACAAGGAGAAGGCCAATGTGCCCAGAGCCAGTTACTGGGGGACAGTGGGGGTAGTGGAGTCAGGGAGTTAATAGGGACTGGGTCATGAAGGATTTTATAGCCTTTCACTCTGAATGAAATGGGAGATGTATTCATTTCCTGTGGCTGCTGTATAGCGAACTACCACAAACTTGATAACGGAAAAAATCAGAAATTTATTTTCTCGCAGTTCCAGTCAAAGTGTCAGCATGGCTGTGCTCCCCGAAGCTCCAGGGAAGGATGTGCTCCTTGCCTCATCCAGTCCTGGGGCTACATCGCTCCAGTCTTTGCCTCGTGGCCACATCACGTTCTCTTTTGCTTGCTGGTAAATCTCCCTCTGCTTCCGTCTTATAAGGACACATGTGATTACATTTAGGGCTTGCCCAGATAATACAGGATCATCTCTCCATCTCAAGATCCTTAATTATATCAACAAAGACTCTCCCTTTTTCCAAATAAGACTCTCACAGGTTGCTGAGATTAGGGCATGGCAATTCTTTGGGGGACCATTTTGCAGTGAACCACAGGGACCATTGTGGGGTTTTGAGCAAACCTAATCTGATTTCCTCTTGCAAAACACAAAGGGATCCCTTTGGTAGTGAGGGACAGTCTGGAAGCAGGAATAATATAGCAGCAGGAAGGCTGTTGGGATAATTCAAGTGAGAGGCCCTTGATAATTCAAGGGTGGTAGCAGTAGAGATAGTAAGAAATGATCCGTTTGTGACTATATTTTAAAAAGTAGAAATAATGGAATCCACTAAGAAAATTAGAAACCAAGGATAAAAGAAAGACAGGTGTCAAAGGTGACTTCAAAGTTTGCCACCTGGTTAACTAGAAAAATGGAGTTGCTGTTGACCGAGATGGTTCAGGGCTTCCCGTGGAGCAGGCTTGAGAGAGAAGAATGACTGCATTTGGACAAGTTAAGTCTGCAGGCAGGGATGCAGAGTAGGCTGTTGCGTATGATAGCGTGGGGTTCAGAACTGAGGACTGGGATGGAGATCTGTAGATGGTATTTAAAGCCAAAAGGCATGATGAGATCATCAAGGAAATGAAGTCAGAGAGAAAAGAAAAGCAGTTGGAGCCCCAGGGCCTACTAACCCTGGAAAGGTGGGGAGAAGAGGATGAATCAGAAAAGACTGAGGAAGAAACGCAAGAGCACGGGGTCCTGGAGGCCACGGGAAGAAAGCATAGCAAGGAGAGAGGGTTCACTCAAGCCAAATGATGCTCATAGGCCAAGTAAAGTAAGGACTGCGGTTTTCTTCAGATTCAGCCATTTGGAGGTCATCTGTGATCTTAACAAGATGAATTTGATGGCATGAGTTTAGGAGAGGCAGGAGGAAAGGAACTGAGGATAGCTAGTAGTACATCTCTCCAGGGAATTTGGTTGCAGAGAAATGGGATGGTTGCTGGTGGGGGAAAGAAGAGTACAGAAAAAGGTGAAGTGCTATTTGTGTTGTTTAGGACTTTTAAATTTTTATATGGGAGCCATAACTGCATGCTTACATACTCAGGGGAATAACTCAGTAGAGGGGGAACATTGATGACACAGGAGAGAAAAAGAGAGATTGTTAGAAGAGTGTCCTTGGAAAGAAAAAAGGAGATGGATGTTCATCTGAGCTAATGTACACAGAGGCAGAGTATATATGAGATGCTGGTCTGGGTAGATGTGGTGGTGGGGATCTGTAGAAATTCTCTTCTGATGACTTCACTTTCTCAGAAAATTGCAAATGAGGTTGTCTGTCAAGAGCAAGGATGGAGAAGGGGCTGTGGGGAGTTTGAGAGTCATTTCGGAGGATGAAAGAGTGTTTGGGGGTGGAAGTGGTCTCATTTTTAGTGAGCATGTGCTGTATGGATCTCTGTTAATGAATTTGGTGTCTGGAGAAGACTAATATTACCAAATACCACAGCCATAGCTTTGTTGAGGATGATGGAACATGAGGCTTTAGGGAAGGCAGTTTGAGACACTTAGACTTGGTAGGGCCAAGTTATACAAGTCCTTTTTGCATAAAACTTTCAAGTCTGGTGGGAGATGTGGCAGAGGAGAGCTTGAGGCTAGAATGGCATCTGGAACAAAGATCTGCTCTGATCTCAGAAGCTGGGGGAAAAAGAGCAGTGGTAAAAAGAAATGAGGCCATGGATGCACCCGAGGTCAAAGAGAGTCAGCACATGCTGTGGCCTTTTTGGATAGATGGCCTAGACCACAGGCCAGGATAACTGCTTAGCCTCAAATGCTCTCTGACCCAGTACTGGGGGCTTCCTTCTAAATCACCTGACAGAAATAACCATGAACTGAAAGGTCCAAGCCAACATCTGGGAGCTCAAAAGGGCTATTACCACTTAGGGGCTGGGACAAATATTCAGAGCCATAGTCTCCCCAGTGAGGGGAAGCAAGAGAAGTGAGCAATGCAGTGGAACAGAGACGATGGCAGTGAGTCATGTGACTCATCGAGGGTGAGGCTGCTCACCCCCCAACTAGCTGGGTCACTAGCCTTCTGACAAGGAGGCAAGCAGCCCAGGTCCCAGACTTTCATCCTGTAGCTTGTTCTTTAGAGAAGAGACTTCTGCCAAGTGGCCTAGCCTCGAGCAAGTTGGCCAACTTTATTCAGGGTTTTGGCTAGCCCTTCCCAGCACTGAGAGGAAATGGGAGAGACTGAAGAATGTGGATTAAGCACCTCCAGCTGCTGACATGTTGCTGACAGTGGCAGATAAGATGGGATGAGTGGCATGCGCTGAATGCAAGCTCCAATAGCACTCGCCTCGACTGCATTCAGCAAGCTGGAGTTCGGAGTACTTGAAATTATTTATTTAGATCCATCAGCTCTGTTTGGGAAGCCTGATTAGTGTCAGCAGACGCCTGTGAGGAGCCCAGGGAACCACAGAGTAAATGTGTCAGGGCTCACAGTTGCCTAGCCCACACGCTGCCACCCCTGCTCCAGGCAGTTCTGAATGCACTTCCTCCTTATTGTGGAAGAGTGAAAGGGGACTGTCATAGTGACCCAGGCAACTCTCAAACAATCCCAGGGCCAGGTTTGTGTGTTAATTCCTGAACTTCCCAAGGGAGGGAAATATATAATTCTTTCTGAACATCTAAAATGGAGGCTGGAGGGACTTTCCTGGTGGTCCAGTGTTTAAGACATCACCTTCCAGTGCGAGGAGTGTGGGTTTGATCCCTGGTTGGGGAGCTAAGATCCTACATGTCTCTCTGCTGAAAAACCAGAACATAAACAATAGAAGCAATATTGTAATAAATTCAATAAAGACTTTAAAAATGGGCCACATTGATTTAAAATAAAATGGAGGTCAGAGCAAAGAACAGTAGCACTCTGACACAGCAGAGCATCGCTGAGTAGGGAAAGTGATCATGATGCTGGGAGTGGGCCACTAGCCGTCAGACCTTGGGCAGGACCCATTACCTCTCTGATCCTCATGTTCTCATGTGTAAATTAAGAGATCAGATCTAACCAGTGTCTTTTCTTTCCCCTTTCCTTTTCCTTTCTTTTTTTCTCCCTTCCTTCTTTCCTTTTTCGTTTCCTTCATTTCATTATGGAACTGTTTTCTCAAATAAAGAAGATAATTTCAGTGGCTTTACACTTTTCCTTGGTTCTTGTTTCTGGCTTTTTATGGTGAAATTATCATTCACATAGTGATGGATGGATAATCCATGGTATAGTTCAGGGGTCAGTTACCTTTTCCTATAAAGGTTTAGATGATTTGGGCTTTGTGGGCCATTTGGCCAAGTGAAAAAGCAGCAATAGACAATAGGACGGCTGGGAGGAGCTACCCCATGTCCAAGGAGTGGTGTCTGCACGGGCACAGGAGGGCCAAGAGGAGCTACTCCATGTTCAAGGTTAGGAGGGGCAGCGGTGAGGAGATACCCCTCATCCAAGGTAAGGAGCAGCGGCTGCACTTTGCTGGAGCAGCCATGAAGAGATATCCCACGTCCAAGGTAAGAGAAACCCAAGTAAGACGGTAGGTGTTGCAAGAGGGCATCAGAGGGCAGACACACTGAAACCATACTCACAGAAAACTAGTCAATCTAATCACACTAGGACCACAGCCTTGTCTAACTCAATGAAATTAAGCCATGCTGTGTGGGGCCACCCAAGACGGGCAGGTCATGGTGGAGAGGTCTGACAGAATGTGGTCCACTGGAGAAGGGAAACCACTTCAGTATTCTTGCCCTGAGAACCCCATGAACAGTAGGATACTGAAAGAGGAACTCCCCAGGTCAGTAGGTGCCCAATACGCTACTGGAGATCAGTGGAGAAATAACTCCAGAAAGAATGAAGGGATGGAGCCAAAAC
Source organism: Budorcas taxicolor (assembly GCF_023091745.1). Lineage (NCBI taxonomy): Eukaryota > Metazoa > Chordata > Mammalia > Artiodactyla > Bovidae > Budorcas > Budorcas taxicolor. The sequence continues at coordinate 76,298,275 of NC_068919.1, forward strand.
AAAAACAATACCCAGCTGTGGATGTGACTGGTGATAGAAGCAAGATCCAATGCTGTAAAGAGCAATATTGCATGGGAACCTGGAATGTTAGGTCCATGAATCAAGGCAAATTGGAAGTGGTCAAACAGGAGATGGCAAGAGTGAACATTGACATCCTAGGAATTAGTGAACTAAAATGGACTGGGATGGGTGAATTTAACTCAGATGACCATTATATCTATTACTGCGGGCAGGAATCCCTTAGAAGAAACGAACTAGCCATCATGGTCAACAAGAGAGTCCGAAATGCAGTAAGTACGTGGATGCAATCTCAAAAACGACAGAATGATCTCTGTTCGTTTCCAAGGCAAACCATTCAATATTACAGTAATCCAAGTATATGCCTCAACCAGTAATGCTGAAGAAGCTGAAGTTGAACGGTTCTATGAAGATCTACAAGACCTTTTAGAACTAACACCCCAAAAAGATGTCCTTTTCATTATAGGGGACTGGAATGCAAAAGTAGGAAGTCAAGAAACACCTGGAATAACAGGCAAATTTAGCCTTGGAATACAGAATGAAGATGGGCAAAGGCTCATAGAGTTTTGCCAAGAGAATGCACTGGTCATAGCAATCACCCTCTTCCAACAACACAAGAGAAGACTCTACACATGGACATCACCAGATGGCCAACACCAATATCAGATGATTATATTCTTTGCAGCCAAAAATGGAGAAGCTCTATACAGTCAGCAAAAACAAGACTGGGAGCTGACTGTGGCTCAGATCATGAACTCCTTATTGCCAAATTCAGACTTAAATTGAAGAAAGTAGGGAAAACCACTAGACCATTCAGGTATGACCTAAATCAAATCCCTTATGCTTATACAGTGGAAGTGAAAAATAGATTTAAGGGACTAGATCTGATAGATAGAGTGCCTGATGAACTATGGACGGACGTTCATGACATTGTACAGGAGACAGAGATCAAGACCATCCCAGTGGAAAAGAAAGGCAAAAAAGGAAAATGGCTGTCTGGGGTAGCCTTACAGTTCAGTTCAGTTCAGTTCAGTCACTCAGTCGTGTCCGACTCTTTGCGACCCCATGAACCACAGCATGCCAGGCCTCCCTGTCCATCATCAACTCCTGAAGGTCACTCAGACTCATGTCCATTGAGTCGGTGATGCCATCCAGCCATCTCATCCTCTGTCATCCCTTTCTCCTCCTGCCCCCAATCCTTCCGAGCATCAGAGTCTTTTCCAATGAATCAACTCTTCGCATGAGGTGGCCAAAGTACTGGAGTTTCAGATTCAGCATCATTCCCTCCAAAGTAATCCCAGGGCTGATCTCCTTTAGAATGAACTGGTTGGATCTCCTTGCAGTCCAAGGGACTCTCAAGAGTCTTCTCCTCAGTTCAAAAGCATCAATTCTTCGGCGCTCAGCTTTCTTCACAGTCCAACTCTCACATCCATACATGACCACTGGAAAAACCATAGCCTTGACAAGATGGACCTTTGTTGGCAAAGTAATGTCTCTGCTTTTGAATATGTTATCTAGGTTGGTCATAACTTTTCTTCCAAGGAGTAAGCATCTTTTAATTTCATGGCTGCAATCACCATCTGCAGTGATTTTGGAGCCCCCCAAAATAAAATCTGACACTGTTTCCACTGTTTCCCCATCTATTTCCCATGAAGTGATGGGACCAGATGCGATGATCTTCGTTTTCTGAATGTTGAGCTTTAAGCCGACTTTTAAATAGCTGTGAAAAGAAGAGAAGCAAAAAGCAAAGGAGAAAAGGAAAGATATAAGCATCTGAATGCAGAGTTCCAAAGAATAGCAAGAAGAGATAAGAAAGCCTTCCTCAGCGATCAATGCAAAGAAATAGAGGTAAACAACAGAATGGGAAAGATTAGAGATCTCTTCAAGAAAATTAGAGATACCAAGGGAACATTTCATGCAAAGATGGACTCGATAAAGGACAGAAATGGTATGGACCTAACAGAAGCAGAAGATATTAAGAAGAGGTGGCAAGAATACACAGAAGAACTGTACAAAAAAGATCTTCATGACCAAGATAATCACGATGGTGTGATCACTCACCTAGAGCCAGACATCCTGGAATGTGAAGTCAAGTGGGCCTTAGAAAGCATCACTACGAACAAAGCTAGTGGAGGTGATGGAATTTCAGTTGAGCTATTTCAGATCCTGAAAGATGATGCCGTGAAAGTGCTGCACTCAATATGCCAACAAATTTGGAAAACTCAGCAGTGGCCACAGGACTGGAAAAGGTCAGTTTTCATTTCAATCCCAAAGAAAGGCAATGCTAAAGAATGCTCAAACTACTGCACAATTGCATTCATCTCACACGCTAGTAAAGTAATGCTCAAAATTCCCCTAGCCAGGCTTCAGCAATACGTGAGCTGTGAACTTCCAGATGTTCAAGCTGGTTTTAAAAAAGGCAGAGGAACCAGAGATCAAATTGCCAAATCAAAAAAGGAAGAGAGTTCCAGAAAAACATCTATTTTGCTTTATTGACTATGCCAAAGCCTTTGGCTGTGTGGATCACAATAAACTGGAAAATTCTGAAAGAGATGGGAATACCAGACCACCTGACCTGCCTCTTAAGAATCCTATATGCAGGTCAGGAAGTAACAGTTAGAACTGGACATGGAACAACAGACTGGTTTCAAATAGGAAAAGGAGTATGTCAAGGCTGTATATTCTCACCCTGCTTATTTAACCTATATGCAGAGTATATCATGAGAAACACTGGGCTGGAAGAAGCACAAGCTGGAATGAAGATTGCTGGGAGAAATATCAATAACCTCAGATATGCAGATGACACCACCCTTATGGCAGAAAGTGAAGAAGAACTAAAAAGCCTCTTGATGAAAGTGAAAGAGGAGAGTGAAAAAGTTGGCTTAAAGCTCAACATTCAGAAAACTATGATCATGGCATCTGGTCCCATCACTTCATGGGAAATAGATGGGGAAACAGTGGAAACAGTGTCAGATTTTATTTTGGGGGGCTCCAAAATCACTGCAAATGGTGACTGCAGCCATGAAATTAAAAGACGCTTACTCCTTGGAAGGAAAGTTATGACCAACCTAGACAGCATATTGAAAAGCAGAAACACTACTTTGCCGACTAAGGTCCGTCTAGTCAAGGCTATGGTTTTTCCAGTAGTCATGTATGGATGTGAGAGTTGGACTGTGAAGAAGGCTGAGCACCGAAGAATTGATGCTTTTGGTCTGTGGTGTTGGAGAAGACTCTTGAGAGTCCTTTGGACTGCAAGGAGATCCAACCAGTCCATCCTAAAGGAGATCAGTCCTGGGTGTTCTTTGGAAGGAATGATGCTAAAGCTGAAACTTCAGTACTTTGGCCACCTCATGCAAAGAGTTGACTCATTGGAAAAGACTCTGATGCTGGGAGTGATTGGGGGCAGGAGGAGAAGGGGATGACAGAGGATGAGATGGCTGGATGGCATCACGGACTCGATGGACGTGAGTTTGAATGAACTCCGGGAATTGGTGATGGACAGGGAGGCCTGGCGTGCTGCGGTTCATGGGGTCGCAAAGAGTCGGACACGACTGAGCGACTGAACTGAACTGAAACCAATAGATATGACTGTGCTTCAATAAAGCTTTATTTACAAGAACAGGTGGCAGGTCAGATTTCGCCCATGGGCTATTGCTTGCCCACCCTTGGGATAGCTCTGTCAGCAGTCTCCTCCACTCTATAGTCCTGTATGAGAACTCCAAATCGAGTGAGGAAGAAACTGAGAGAAAGGAACTGGATCACGTGAATTCTCTACCCCTAACTCTCAAGACATTCACCTCACATCCCAGATTAATAGCAGATTTTCACAAATATATATGCTCTAGAGTGAATGTTTTTTATTTAGAAACAAATTGCTCTACATTCATGACGGAAAGAAAGGGGAATGACCAAAAACCAAATTGTGGTGAACTCACCTGATGTGCAAATTGGCAACCACTCACCTCTGTCCTACAGGGCCCGTGATGAGTCCAGAGCTGAGTCCTGAAATCTACAGATCCTTCCATCTTCTCCCACCACAGCACAACCCCAAACAGTGACCCTCTCCATTTACACAGGGCTTATTGAATAATATGTCAGGTAGTTAATTACATAATGAGTCTGCCTATGTGAGAGTAGAGATTCTAATGGAATCCTCATGCATACAGTATTTTATAGAAATAAAAAATACCTACTGAACTATTTGTTCAATCCTCATTTTCTGAGCATTAATCCTCCCCACTTCTAGGAATTACATCCTGAATGACAGGAGCTCAAGGAGGGCCCACACCCACCCCTTTCCTGCCTCAGGACATTTACACATGAGCCCCAAGTATTTGCTGCTTTCTGGACCTAAGTGTCTCTTCCTCCCTCTCCCTTGTTAATTCCTCTTTATCTCCCAGATCTCAGTTTACACAGCATTTCCTAAGAAGTACATTCCTGTGTCCTCCAATATAAACTAGTTCCCTCTATTATCCTCTCAGAATTCTATGCTTCTCCTTCATCATATTTATCATAAGTGCATTACATTTTTATTTGTTGCTTTTGGTTTAATGTACATCTTCTCTAGAAGAATTTAGGGTAAGAATAGGGGGACCTTATGTATTTTGTACAAACTCTATCCATGACATCACACACTGTGGAGGGAGTTGGCACTTAGTTGATATTTGTTGAATGAATGACTATCCTTTGTGCTGCTGGTTAAAGAAAAGGCTGAAATCTTTCCAGTGGGCCCACGTCCAAGCACACTCTCCACCCTGCAACTTGAACTGAACTCCTGTTATGGACTAAATGTTTGTGCTTCTTTAAAATTCTTTTGTTGAAACCCTAACCCCCTCAGGGTGATGGTATAAAGAGGCAGGCCTTTGGGAAGTGATTAGGTCATGAGCAGGGAACCCTCATGAACAGGATTCATGCCCTTATGAAGGAAACTCCAGAGATATGCCTTACTGCCTACTGCCTAGTGAGGGCACAGTGAGAGCTGCAGGCTGCAACCCAGAGGAGGGCTCTCACCAGAACATAACAGAGCTGATCCCGTGATCTTTAACTTCCAGTCTCCAGAATGGTGAGAAAGAAACTTTGTTGTTTATAAGTCACCTCATTTGTGGTATTTTGTTACAGCAGCCTGAGCTAAGACAAGTTTTTAGTAACCGCACAGAGGTCTATTCACAGTATATAAGTGGGCACTTATATAAGTAGTACTTATACAAGTACTTATATAAGTAGTACTCTGGGCACTACACTGGCAAGGAAAAAAGAAAAAAGAGGTGGGAAGGGGGAAGTGGGATGAAAGATCAACAGAGCATGGCATCCAGATTTCTGAAGTCTTAAAAGAAGCTTTAGAACTCCAGGCCAGCGGGGGCTTGTGCTGTCTTTCAGCTCATGCAAGTTTTCTTCTCCCTTAAGGAGAACTATCTATACCTTGACACTTCCCAAACTCCTGGTAACCCTACTGCTGTCTCCACTGCTCAGCATCCCCAAAACATCAAGTTACTTGGTCCACACTTGACTGTGACCAAATCAAATCCCTTCCCTGAGACACCCAATAGAAACCAAGAGAGAGATTCAGCACCCCCTACACACAAATTGGATGACCGTGATCTATGGGCAAGAAAAGCAGAAGAAATCTGTCTTCAGATAAAGAAGGGGAGGCCTAAGGAGAGGTGGATAGACAGCCCTGATGGTTCCAGTCTTTGATTACAGCCCTTTTACGAAGGGTGTGCCTGCTCAGTCACTCGATCATATACAACTCTTTAAGACCCCATGGACTGTAGCCCGGCAGGTTCCTCTGTCCACGGGCTTTTCCAGGCAAGAATACTGGAGTGGGTTGCTGTGACTTCCTCCAGGGGATCTTCCTGACCCGAAGATGGAACCCCACATCTCTTTCGTCTCCTGCCTTGGCAGGCAGATTCTTTACCACTGTGCCACCTGGGAAGCCGTTTCATGAAGTCCAACTGGAAATCCACCTTCGGGTGGTTTGAGATATCTACCTTTTTGATTAGGCAAGTTACCTCCTGAAAAATGAACTCTAGGTAAATATAATGATTTCGCATAATCCACCCTGTTGGACCCTCATGAGAGTTCAGCAGGGGAAGTACTATGACTCCCACTTTACATGTGCTTTTTGACTACAAGAAATTACGTTTCATTGCACTCTTGTGAGTTCTAGTCTTAATTCTATCATGACTGCATTGTCTGAAGCAAATGGATTTCTTTCAGCCTTTCTTTCTCAAGAACCAATCTTAGACTGGTGGAAAGGGTCAAGAAACCTGTTTGTAATTTATGGAACTGATGACCATGATCTACAAGATTTTGAACAGGCAGGAACTGTCAATAAGCCTGGCCACAGCCCCCTCATTTCTAAATGCATGGATTGGATTATATGGTATCCAAGATCCCTTCTAGGTCTAACACTCAACAGATTATTTTCTGGCTTCAATTACCTAGATGTTTACTCTTAGTCATGAAAGAGCTGAAAATGGCTAATAAATTTGGTGGGATATTTGGACAACACAGTTATAGACCCACTTGTATCTGCAATAATTCTTTCTGGCTCTGAAAACCTTTGAAAATTTTCCCTTTTATTATGACTCCATGGATCATTACTTGGCAAAGAAATTTCCCCTAATATTGATCTATGAACATAAAGAATTATGTGCCAGGATAAAAGGATATAAAAATAAAACCTATTAACTTATTGACAATAAAAGTCAGAGCTGAATTTTCATGAAAATGAACAAACAAAAGCTACCATCACAACTGGATGAGTTGAGAATATACAAGCTTAATTGACTTACCCTGAGTAAGTGATTTTCGACTTAATGTTTCCTAGTTCTGAATCTCCAAGACTTTCTTGAAATTGTTTAATGGAGAAAATTATTCCCCAAATTTCCAGTCGATTGTAAGCTCACTGAGAGCTTTGACCTTAATTGCTGTTTTCACCATGCTATCCAGGGACCTCATCTTCACTCATTAGCATTTCTCGAATGATTGAAATTCCAGAAAACCACGATCATATAACCTCACTGCCTTAAAGGGGAAATACATGAACAGAGCCTACTAGCCTGGATATCACTAAGTTCCAAAGAAAACCCACTAAAATAGATTCTGAGGATGATAATCTACCAATTCTATTGGCAAGCACTTTCCAAAACTGTCACAAAACTTGTAATCAAGTGAAATTAGGAAACTACTTATGTTTTTCAAACATCCGAGATGGAGAAAAACCAGACCTATTCATAGAATAATTTCTGGCACATAACAGGTGTTCAATAAGTGATTCTTAATGAGTAAATTAGCTTTACATTTTTGTACAGCTACCAAAGTTCTAAAGTGCACATACATAATATATTTATACTTTACTACACATAAAAAGACAAAATATTTTCTTATTTTGCATTCTTTGTCTATTAATTCTTCACCTCAGTTAGAGTGTATACCACCATTCCAAGGTATGTGCCTCTGGATTGCTTTCTGAGGCTCATTGTTGACCTTCAGTGACCTCATCATCTGAAGAATGAGAATGGGGAAATCTCTATTAACTGGGCCACTTAAGAAGAGTCCTTTGCCGGTCAAGGAATTTAAATGTTATTTTTTCCCCTTGCCACACAGATATATAGATAGATACAGATATAGACATGCAAACATAGAGATAGAGATGTAGGCACAGGTAAATAGACAGAAATAGAGATATATATTTCAATTTTACTAGGCTTTGTCCAGCGCAGTAAAAATCCCGAGTTCTCCTCTTCCTGCTCCAAGCAGCATGTGATGCAGTGGCGTCCTCTACCTGTAACTGAATCATTTATCTTCATTAGGTCGCCAGGTCACTGGTCTTCATTAGCCTGCGGCAGCCTCTCATTTGACTTGCATTGCAGGCTCCCATATAGGCAATGATTCTAATTTTGAAAATCTCCAGCAGTTATGGCTAAGAAGCTGAGGCGGAAAGATGGACGGGAAGGGCAAGAGTGGTGCTGCCGCTCATTCCGGCCTCACTCTGCATTCTCGAGAGACACCGGCTGCAGGCTGATCGGTGCTGTGGAACGTGGGGACCTGAGACTTGTTCTCTGCTGGCTTTTCTTCAGTAAATGAGCATTCATAGTTATTGCATCAGAAAGCTTGACAAAGGGAAGCCAAAACTTTAGTCTGAAACCATCAAAGGCATTGAAAGCTCACCAGCTCCTCTTGTGCCCTCTCTCCTTCACATACTGCACAATTGCCACAGTAACCTGCCCCTGCCTTCTGGCCTCAGGGCCTTTGCACATGATGCATCTTGGGCCTGGATTTCTCTCGCCTCAGCTCACCTCTGATAAATTCCTGCCTATCTTTTGGTCTCAGTCTATAGTCTCTCTTGACTCCCTGATCTGAATTAGTTTCCTCTTTTATTACTTTTTAGTATCCTAGTCTCCTTTTCCACACTTATCACAAATGTCACTATATACTTATTTGTTTTCTTTTGGTTTAATTTCCATCTTCCCCAGAGGAATTTAGGGGGCTACTGTGAACTGAATGTTAGTGTCCCCCCTCAAATTCTCCTGTTTTATTTAATTCAATTAATTAATTAATTTTATTTTGCTGTGTCAGGTCTTAGTTGGGGCACATGGGATCTTTCGTTGAGGTGCCAGGGCTTCAGTCTGGCTGTGGTGCTTAGGCTCCAGAGCCCAGGCTCAGTGGTTGCAGCACTGGGGCTTAGCTGCCCCATGGCATATAGGATCCTAGTTCCAGACCAGAGATCAAACCCATATCTCCTGCATTTGAAGGTGGACTCTTAACCACTGGACCATCAGAGAAATTCCACCCCACTCCCACTCCTACCCCCCACCTCCAATTCTTATGTTGAAGCCTGGTTCCCAGTGTGATGGCATTTGGAGGTGGGATCTTTGGGAAGTAATTAAGTTTTGGGTGAGGTCATGGGGATGGAGGCTCCATGAGGGAATCACTGTCCTTGTAAGGAATGAAATGATCAGGGCTCTCTCCCTTTGCTGCATAGGGACACAGGAGAAGGAGGCTGTCTACAAGTTAGAAACAGGGTCCTCCCCAGAACCTGATCATTTCAGCACCCTGACCTTGGACTTCCAGCCTCTAGAACTGTAAGAAATAAATATTTGTGGGTCTAAACTAGCCGGTCTATGGTATTTTTCTTAAAGCAGCCCAAGCTGACTACAACAGGGGAGAATATGAAGGCTGTATTTATTTTGTATAACATGGTGCCCCCAACATCTTACATCATGCAGTGAATGGGCAGTTAATTCATATTTGCTGAAGGAATGACCTATCATTTGCTGCTGTTGAGAAAAACAAAAGACTATATCTTTCCAGTGGGCCAGAATCTGAGCATACTCTCTGTTCCACAACCTGGACTGAAGGTCTTACTATCAGCAGGAGTGCTCACAGGATGAGTAGCCCAAGGTGTTATTCCCAATCTCAAGAAACAGGTAAAGAGTTAGCAGCTTTAGCCTGCCAGTTCCTTTGAAGAGTCAAGGAATATGACAAGAAAGAACTGGGGATTGGAACACTGATTAATAAACAAAAGGAGTGGCAGAATCCTGATGGCAATGAGTCTCATTCTCTAGCACGTCAGCCACCAGTCAATAAGTCACCCGTGAAAACACTTCAGGCCCTGAGAAAATGATGTTAAATAACATATGCAGTCTCTGATAGCTGCTAACAACAAATTTGGGGAATTCAGGAGTAAATTTCAAAGCCAGTTGTGTCAGGAATTGTTTCCACTGAGAACAACAGAATAACCATATATCAGGCTAAAGCAATAAAGACATTTAATTATTTCACGTTACAGAAAGCTTAGAGGTGGGTGGTTCCAACAGAGGGGCAGCAGAAGAGGGTCAGCAAGGACCCAGGCTCTGTCCATCTTTCTCCTCTGAATTTATTGGTAGATCAGCACTGTCTTCCCACATGGTGGTAAGATGGCTGCCACATTCCAAGAATCATGTCTTCCCAAAATATCATCCCAAGAACAAAGGGCAAGCATGTGGAGGAGGACTGTTTCTCCTCTTGGTACTCTCTCTTTTAAGAGACAGAAAACCTTTCCCAGGATTTCACCTCAGATATCATTGGCCATTCAGGTCACCGGTATTCCCTGGAAAAAAGGAATCGGATTCTATAACTGGCATGGATCAATCAGAGGTTGTCCTCTGGGGGTGGAGGGTGGGGAGCCCATTGACACTCCGAGTAGAGTTGGGGTTTTGCTAAAAGAGAAGAAAGGGAATGGCTATCGGGTAGGCAATCAAAAGTGTCTCACATAAAGTGTTATCTGTTTTTAAACATGTTAATGCATAAATAGGTAGATCTCCAGTCAAAATATGGGAGGCTGTATGCTCAGATCAGAGATATTTATCAGACTAATCTCATTGACTGAATCAGAACAATTTTGGTTCATATATAGTTACCCTAAATTTATCTGATTTTATGTTAGAAGAGGAGGGTGTTAAAATTTGTATTCATGGACAGATTCCCATGAAATAGTCATCCATTAAAAAGTTATTTATTGAGTGCTACCATATCTCTGGCACAGTGGCTAAGCATCAGGACTAAGATATAGTCCCTCTCCTTGGGTGACTATAATTAGGATGATTAAGCATTATTACAGGTACAAGTACATGGAGGCCAGGGAATGTGTCTAGGGAGAGCCCTCTCTTGGGGTTAGGGAGAGTTTTGGAAGATGTGACATTTAAAGAGACCTGAAAGGGACTTCTCTGGTGGTCCAGTGGCTAAGACTCCACGCTCCCAATGCGCGGGGCCCAGGTTCAGTCCCTGGTCAGCGAACTAGCTCTCACGTGGCGCAACTTAAAAAAAAAAGATCCCACACGCCTCAGTGAAGATTGAAGATCCTGAGCCCTACAACTAAGACCCAGTGCAGCCAATTAAATAAATTTTAAAAGATGAGAGAGAGATCCGAAGGACAAGTGAAGTGGCTTGATGATGCATGGGATGGGGACTAGGCTGTGGGTGAGAAGAGGATGAGGGAGTGTTCCAGGCAAAGGAAGTAGCTGTGCAAAGATTTGGAGGCAAGAGCACGCAGGCAAAATTTGAAAATAAATATTATTCACTATGGCAGGAGTAGAGTGTGATTGGTGGTGTGAGAAGATGGGCTGGGGTCACATCATGAATTTAGACTCTACCTCAAGGACAATGGGGAGAAAACATCATCAGATTCGCTTGTTAGAAATCCAGTTACCAGGTGGAAAATGGATCAGAGAGGATGAGTGGTGATTTGCATTGCTGGCCCCAATGCTCACCATCCCCTGCATCCACACCCTTGCCATGGCCTCCCAGTGAACTGAGGACACTTTCTACCGGTTGGCTTTGGGCCAGGCCATCCAATCTGTTCTGGCCAGTGGCAGGTGGCAGAAGCAGCCATGTGCCATTTCGAAGCCCAGGCATTAAGAAGCCTTGGGTGTTTACATTGCCCTCTGGTATCTCTGCCTTTGCCAGGTCCATGCGGCCCAGGAGGAAGATGGGAGACAAATGGAGCACAGCCACCCAGCTGCTGCAGCCTGAAGCACAGCCGGCTCAGCTGCCCCACAAACTCCTAAGAGAGGAATGACTGTCTTTGTTTTGATGAGATGCTGAAATTTTTAGTATGCAGTGTTATTGTGACTATTGCTAGGAATGGGCCACGCTAGAAGCAGAGTGATGTATTAGGAGATGATTGTAACTGTCAGGTGAAGGCTAATGGTCACCTGAACCAAGCTGATGAGGAAAGAGATGGAGAAAAACAGATTCAAAAGACACTTAGAAAAGTGAATTGCCATGACACAGTAGCTTATAGAAGAATGAGTTTAGAATGTCTCCTGTGGTTCTTCCTTGGATAACTGTTCACTAAGATGGGGACACAGGGGGAAAATGATGTGCTTGTTTATGTGGAATCTGAGACATTTGGAAGATGTGCAAGGAGAGCAGTCCAGGAGACATGGGTCTAGAACTTGAGCTAGGTCTCAGCTGGGCCAACGCACATATGTGGGTCTGGAGAGGGACCCTTAGAGTTTAGAGCAAGAAGAATGTGGAGGGTAGAACTCTGAAGAGGCCAGCATTTGAGGACAAATGAGCAGGAGCCCTCAGAGAACAGCAACCAAGAGAAGAAGAAATACCCAGGGAGGGTAATGTCTTAGGCACAAAGAATGAGTGGGCTCTACGAAGGAGAGTGGTTGATTGTGCAGAGAGTGGTGAGGAAAGAGGCAAAGAGTTTATGAGGAATATCAAAGAATTTAACTAATTTACAAACAAAAAAAGAAAAGAGATGTTTGCCCAAGAAATTTCAGACAGTTCCACAGTAGATGAGTCAATAAAGCCTTAAGCACAAGAACAGATGCTGAGATTCACAGAGATGTTCAGAAAAGGAGCAAATTCACGATTCAGGGCATGCTGAGTCACAGTTTGTCCCAGTCCCTCTGGGAGAGTGCCACCTTTGAGCAGAACCTTGCCTTACCTGCAGCAGATCACTGTCATCCAAGTCACTCCCCCGCCGTCCCCACCAGCCCTGGCCACCCCAACAAGTCCATGACAAATTGTCAGTGGCAGGGCTGGCCAAGTCCCTCTGACTCATTTCCCATCGATCCGGGTGAACTTTCTGAGTTCCCTGGGGGGCAGGATCAATCCAGTCTGGCTTCTGCTGGAATTTAGGTTGGCTCCTGCTTTCAACAACACAGTGGGCTCTTTTCCTTTGTATCTGCATTCTGTAGACCAGCTGCAGGCTGAAATATCAATACACCAAAGAGTCCCTGGTGGTTCAGAGCATAAAGAATCTGCCTGCAACGCAGGAGACCTGGATTAGATCCCGGAGTCGGGAAGATTCCCTGGAGAAGGGAATGGCCACCCATTCCAGTATTCTTGTCTGGAGAATTCCATGGACAGAGCAGCCTGGAGGGCTACAGTCCAAGAGGTTGCAAAGAGTTGGACAGGACTGAGCCACTAACACTTCCACTTTCCACAATGTTCCGGGAGGGGGCGCTGAAGAAGAGGTGATATAGGAGCCTGAGGCGGAGTGGGACCGCTCACACAATGGCCACCCCTCCCAGCACAGGACTTGCAAGCTCTAGAGCAGCAATTACCACATTTACGGCCCCAGCGATTGCTCAGGTTGGGGAACACCAGGCACTTGAAGTTTGTTTTCCTGTTCAATTGGAACTGACATTTCCCCAAGATTGGATTACTTTGAAATCCAGAAATTGCAGCTTGGGTAGTTCATAAATTTATTTCTGTTTCACCTTGTAGCAGTTATTACAAAGACTGATCAGCCAAAGAATATGGGCTTTCTGCTTTTTATTTCCTGTTTTTATTACAGTCACCTTTTAAGATAGGGTGGTGTGGTTAGCAGCGTGGGAGTGGCTCACAGTCTACAGGTAAGGGTGTAACTGAACATGGAGAGGTATCCTCTTGTCCTCATGGACTCCATTTGCTGTCTACCCCATCCAGACCCCTGGAGAAAGGGTCTGGGAAAAGATATCAAGTGCCCTGAGAGAAATGTGGAGAAGAGTTAATAGGTGCCAGAAACTTCCGGCTACACTGAAAGTAAACCCAAATTTGAGTGGGCAGCTACTCTCTCGACCTCCACCCCCTGCAGCCACCTTTGGGGAAGGTATAGAGAAGGCTGTTGATCAGAGGAAAGGGATTATAACCCAGAAGGTCTGGAGAGGCCTTCTGGGACTTCAGGTAACCAAAAGTCATCAGTCTTTGTGTGAGTGTGTTGGGTGTGTGTAATGAGAGAGAAAGAGCAATTTATTTGTTTTAGAAATATTTTTCTACTAGAGGCAGAGGTTTCTCAGGTGGTAAAGAATCTGCCTGCCAGTGCAAGAGGCATCTCTTGCAGCAGACTTGGGTTAGATCTCTGGGTTGGGAAGATCCCCTGGAGAAGGGAATGGCAAGCCACTCCAGTATTCTCGCTTGAAAAATTGCATGAACAGTGTAGTCTGGCAGGCTACAGTCCATGGGGTCGCAAAAGAGTCAGACATGACTTTACGACAAAACAACTAGAGGCAAACCCTGGATAAGGGCCTGGAAACCCATCAAAAAATTGTCCCAGTCCTCCAGAAGCTCCTGGTCATGTAGGAGTCACTGAGCTGAGAGCCAGGACAGGGTGGGCCCAAGTGCTAGGGGAGTGCTATGGAGAGCTTCCTGGAGGAAGTGTAGGCTTCCACTTGTAAAGTCCTTCAATTGGAGACATTGTCTTCTAAGTGGTTAGACCCAGACTCCTGGTACAAGAAAGGAGGCAGGGTGCGAGGCAGAAGCCCACTCCAAGAATGACAACTGTGCCTTTTTTTTTTTTTTAACATATACATGAGAATTTACTTTGTTTTTAAAGCTTAATTCCATTGCACATATATGCCATATATTGTTTATCCATTTATATGTTGATGGACATTTGACCATTGTAATAATGCTGCTGTGAACATTGGTATACAGATATCTGTTGATGTCCCTGTTTTGAATTTTGGGGGTAGGTATCTAGAAGTGGAATATGGGATCACTCTATTTTTAGTTTTTTGAAAAAAACTACCCTACTGTTTTCTATAGCCACTGCACTACCTTCAGCAATGCACAAAGGTTCCAACCATTCTACCTCTTCACCAACACTTGTTATTTTCTTCTTTTTTAAAAAATATAATAACCATTCTAATAGGTATGAAGCAGTTTTTAATTATCATTTTGAACTGCATTTTCCTAATGATTAGTGATACAACGAAAGGACTTTAATAGACATGTTTCTCAAAAAACATGTAAACTGCGCTTCTGATGCTTTAGCAGGGTGGTGAACAGTCCTCCTGGTCAATAACCTGGCTCTGTCATTTGCTAACTCTGCGACCTTACCCTTTTTGTGTGTCTGTTTCTTTATTTGTAAAAAGGGGGCAAAAATGGGTTTCCCACACAAGCTTGCTGAGAGAATAGAATGAAAGAACCCATGGACCATTTGAGGATGGAGCCTGCACCTGGGAGCTTAGTGTGGCTCTGTTAATGGGTCAGGCCTGGATTTGTGAATTTCAGAGGGGACAGGAGAGTAAGGTGGAGAAGGCAATGGCACCCCGCTCCAGTACTCTTGCCTGGGAAATCCCATGGACGGGGGAGCCTGGTAGGCTGCAGTCCATGGGGTCGTGAACATTTGGACACGACTGAGCGACTTCACTTTCACTTTTCACTTTCATGCATTGGAAAGAACCCACTCCAGTGTTCTTGCCTGGATAATCCCAGGGACGGGGGGCTGCCGTCTCTGGGGTCGCACAGAGTCGGACACGACTGAAGCGACTTAGCAGCAGCAGCAGCAGGAGAGAGAGGAACAGCCAGGGCCTGCGCCTTTCTTCCTCGGGCCCTGTTCGTGCAGAATAGAGGGCTGACCCAGTCACAATCGGCCTGAGAGTTAACTGACAACTTATTTTAAGTGAGCAAAGAAGAGCAAAGTTTCTCTTCATCTGTCACATGTCTTATTATCATCCTCATTTCTTTGTGAAACCAACAGCTAGGAGCAAAATCCACCTTTCCTAACTGGGAGAATGGAATCTCAAGATGCTTAAATAACTTGTCTGAAATCCTGCATTGAGATTATTTTAAAGGGAAATCAAACCAGTCAGTCCTAATGGAAATCAACCCTAAATATACATTAGAAGGACTGATGCTGAAGCTGAAGCTCCAATACTTTGGTCACTTGATGCGTAGAGCTGACTCATTGGAAAAGACCTTGATGCTGGGAAAGACTGAGGGCAGGAGGAGAAGGGGATGACAGAGGATGAGATGGCTGGATGGCTTCACTGACTCAATGGACATGAGTTTGAGCAAATTCTGGGAGATCGTGAAGGTCAGGCAAGTCTGGTGTGCTGCAGTCCATGGGGTCACAGAGTCACATGTCTTAGTGACTGAAGAGCAGCAACAGGGGTCTGAACTCTGATCTTCTAAACTCCAGGCTCAGGCCTCCTAACCAATCACATTGTTCCCTGTCATCTGATACCTGGCAAGACCTGCCCTGGATCATTGCCAAGCTGCTCACACAAGTGAAATGATTTCATCGAGCAAGCCCTGCTCAGCAACAGAAAATGTTGCCTTAGGCATTTTCTTGGATGTTTGATTTTAATATCAAAGCTAGTTCTGACCATAATGAGAAAAAAAAGCTAAGCGATTGATTCTCTTAGGCTTTTCTGACAGCAAATAATGGAGGCTGAGAAGCCAGGAAGGGTCAGTAGCAGAAGGAGACAGGGAGCACTGGGTGACTAATACTGGTTTGAGTAGGGACTTGACTTTGCATTGTAACGCTGCTTGGCTCTTCATTCAAAGGAAAACTGTGGCTTAATGATTACAGAAAATCAGTAGCTGGAATTATTAATAATAGCAAAAAAGTTGTTTGTGCAGCAAGTAATTCACGATAATGTTTTTTAACTGATAGTCATTTCTATTACTTAAACACTAATTAACTCTTGTACTAAGCAATGTATTGACTTTACTTAGGGTATTATGGCAGCCCTCCTAGCTGAAAATAATCCCTCATTGTTTTCTTTAGATAATTAAAATGCACTGTTTATGTGTTCTATTTGTGGAAGTTGGTAGGACTGAACCTTCAGGGAGAGCTTTATAGGCAGTTTAGGCAAAAGCAACCACATGTGAGCTCTGGTCCTTCTAAGGAGCCAGTCTGATGCTTTTCTTTTCAGGAAAATTCCCAGAATATCCCTTGGTACTTTCTCTGCTCAGTCCCCTTGTTTGGGGCTTTACTTGGCCCATCTGTGAAAGGAAAAGAGGCAGACCTGTGAATGCAGCTGCCATTCTGATTCTACAGCAGTGACCCAGCAGGCATGGCTCTGAGGAGTCACAGGGGCAAGTCCCTCCACCCCTCCAGGCTCGTGGGCCTCTTCTCGAAGCCAGTAAAGCGAGGGAGAGGGAAGTGGTCATCCTTACAAGTTCTCAGGGCTCTACACTGACTGCGTTAACAGAATCAGTGAATATGCTTTCCTGCAGGTGCAGAGAAGGCTCTGACTGCTGCAAAGAGAAAAAGAAAAGAGTAATGGATCGGTGTCACTCGAGGATTCACAGCCAGCAAACATGAGCTGTCTGTTCCTGTTTAGTGTCTCTGCATCTTCCTGAAGTCTGAGTTTTACCATTTGACTCTTTCTATCCCTTTAAACAGCAGGCTGCCCATAAAATAAAATCTACTGAACCTCAGCTGAGGCTTGAGGCTGACATCTTATATGAGGTATTCTAGAATATTTTTCCAAGTTTATTTATAAGATGGGAGTCTTTACATTCATTTATTGGGCATGTTAATTTTGTTTTTGTTTTCATCTCAGGAAGAGAAACAAAAGCTGTCTTATAAGCTGTCAGTTCTCACCTCACAAGGTCAGAGCTGAAAGTCCCATGTAGAAAAACAACAACTCCAGAATGCAAATACATTGTACTGCTGCTGCCAGCTTGTGGTTGTGCGGATCCGTTGGTTTCAGCAACCTTGAGAGATCAAGATTATGGATTAGCATTTCTATAATTCCATTAGCTGTGTTCTGTTCCACGGCTTCATGTCACAGTCCTGGCTCTACCCAGTTATATTGTAAATGTTTGTTGCTGGTTGTAAGAAGCATTTCCCCTGAGCTGAAGCTTACTTCTTTGTCACCTGTGAGTGACTCTTCTTCTTCATCTTGGACTGACCAATGCTGAGTACTTTCCTAAATCATGGCTAGAAAGGTTAAGTTTCTTGCCCTATGTCTTATCTGTTTGGTTAAATTTTTATTTTCAGATGGTATCCTCCAGCTCATCCTACTGAACAGGTCTGATGTCAGGCCTATGTGTGGGCTTAGTCGCTCAGTCCTGTCTGACTCTTTGCTACCCCATGGACTCAGGCTCCTCTGTCTATGGGATTTCCCAGGCAAGAATACTGAAGTGGTTTGCCATTTCTTCATCCAAGGGATCTTTCTGACCCAGGGACTGAACCCCTGTCTCCTGTGTCTCCTGCGTTGGCAGGTGGACATTTACCACTGCGCCACCTGGGAAACCCCCCAAATTCTTTTGCTCCACCTTGAATAAGCTGTCATGAGCCTTGCCAAGCTGTCCTGAGATACAATCACAGCCTCTTGGGATGCCACTCAATATTTGGAAGAGGTCAAACAAGGAGACATGGCTACTGTTAACCAGAAATTTGCCAGAGAAGCAAAGGCTACTACTCCCCACCATTGACTTTAGACTTTGCCTCTGCTGGAATTCATTAAGAAATAATATGGATGAAAACAGCTAAAAAATTTTTTATAAAAAATACAGTGAGGAGAGATATGCCCTAGACATTAAAAATAAAATATTAAGCTGTAATAAATAAACCTTTTGGTATAATCATAGAAACAGACATAACAAGAAAAGATAAGATTAATATAGACTTTGATATTTACAATTGAGTTATAATAAAGCAATATAAATTCAATAAATGGATTTGGAGGAGAAAAATAAGTAACTTAGATCTTCCTCTCCTAACACTTTAGAAAATAATTTTCAAATGGATGATATGGATAAGACAGATATACATACAAACTGAAACTTCAAGATATCATAAGAAATTGTAAAAATATTTTTATCTCACATTGAGACAGAAAAGGACTTTTTAAGCATAAAAACCATGGGTGAAGATAGAATAGATTTGACTGAATAAAAACTGAATCTATCTGTATATTTTAAAAGTATTCATATTCAAACTATGAGAAAATGGTTATTAAGGAAGGATTCTGGGAATTTAACAGTGAAAACAGCATGGTTTTTAAGTCTCCCAGAATTCCCACAAATAGAGTAGCTAGCTATATAGCAGAAAATTAAAAATCTGTCAGCAATATTTACAACAAGATTAAAGGTAGAGGTGTCCCCAACATAGAATCAGGGGGTCAAAATACCAGTAGCTTCAGGACACCAGCATGTGTGGTAGAGGAAGCTGAGGATGGAGGAAGAACGTGACAGAAGCATGGTAGGTTGACTCGGTGGACAGCAGATGAATCCAGGAAGGAGTTTGCCTGATGCAATAGTGGCGAATGAGTCCAAGTAGCTCTGCGAGGAGGCCTTGAGGGGCCCCAGAGCAGTCTTTATCCTGACAGCTCTTTATTTTGTGTTTTATATTTATTTATTCATGGCTGCACTTGGTCTTCGTTGCTGTGCTCGGGCTTTCTCTAATTGAAGAGAGCGGGGGCTACTCTTTGTGCAGAGCATGGGCTTCTCATTGCGCTGGCTTCTCATATCGCAGCTCACCAGCCCTAGAGAGTGGGCTCAGCAGTTGTGGCACACAAGCTTTGTTGCTTCGAGGCATGTGGGAATCTTCCTGGAGCATGGATCGAACCCGTGTACCTTGCATTGGCAGGCAGATTCTTAACACTGGATTACCAGTGAAGTCTGTATCCTGCCAACTCTTAAAAGTGACCAGTCGTGGGTTCTTCTCTGGGAGAATCCTCAGTCATTTTACAGGTGATAGTGGCTTTGTACTGTGATTCTGTTGTGTGTATAAGACGGGATGAAATAAATGAGTAATTATGCAAATTCTGTCATCTCCTAATTCCTTGAGAACCAGGACTTTCAGCATGGAAGAAAGGAGATACAGATGTACTATAGATGAGGTTAAGTGAGTAAAAACCTTATAGTCCTGCAACTAAATTGGAGGTATCAGTATGAATGCACAAGGTGGGTGCGTGTATGTGTTCAGTTCTGCTACAATATGACATAGGCGTTCCTAAAAATCACCACAATGGGCAATAAAAAGACCACAGGGCTATGGTAAAAACACAGATAATGGTATAACCCTCAAAAATTTCATTAGTGACACATTTTTTAAAAGTATAGAAATTTAGCAAAAGTGGTAGTTCAGTTCTATAATATAAATACCACAATAAATATGGCATATTGCCTTGAAAAAGAGTTGAAGTTTGCTTGTGGAAGTAGGCATTTGAAGGCTAGTTAGTTACTGTGAAGTAATGGAAGGAGGCTTACTGAAATTGGATGGTAAATTGTATCAGACATGGGTGTCTGGCTCATTGTCTTCTGTTGGGCATTGGTGCTAAACACCTGAGTTAGGAGCTCTTTTGTAGCCTTAAATCCCGGGTCATGTTTTTCTGCCTTTGAGATGGAGACCCTGAAGGCAAGTATTTATAATACATAGCTATATCATCACAACTGAAAATATTATCCAATGTATAGCATTCTTCTCCAGTTAAGTTCTGTGTCTCTGCTGGAAATTCTTTTGCTTCTTTCTCATCTGCAGTTACAGCCTCACTTGACAGCTGAAAATTCTGGAAATCGTAGTGATGTTTGAAACCACCAGACCAGCCACCCATAGCCATAAAATGTGCCATTTCTGCAGGATTTGCAATTTCTGTTTAAAGTCTTTGCATACAGATTGCGCTTTCTCTTTGATTGTGGAAAAGGTTATTCCTGATTTTCTTTCCTTTTTTCCTGCTTCATGTATTCTTATACAGCTTGATTCAGCTGGGTGCAGTTTTCTGCCTTCCTCTAATATTTCTCCAGTATAAAATCACCCACGGTCAAATGCAAAATTTGTTTTATATTCCTATTTCTCCTTAATATACCAATTGTACTCGAACAAATTTGCATTTTCAAAACAAGCATTATAGTAAAATTGACTGTACACAAATATTTTTCCCTGGTTAATTCTACTGTCCACTAAAAGAACTAAAAACAATGACTAATACTGTAGTAAAGTAGCAATAAGCATCTGTAGCACCATATCCCACTAAAAGCAGTCAGGGATGTTTGGATGAAAGACTGATTTCAGGTCTGGTACAGGAGATGTATCAGGTGAGCCTGAAACATATTGTCAACAGACAGCAGGGAAGGGTATCACGGACCACTAGGGTCATGTCAGCAGGATCAGAACAAACTGAGGAAGACAATTTGCATTTTTGATGGCTCAGCAGTAAAGAATCTGCCTGCAACACAGGAGACATGGATTCAATCTCTGGGTCAGGAAGATCCCTTGGAGAAGGGAATGGAAACCCACTCCAGAATTCTTGCCTGGAGAATCCCATGGACAGAGGAGCCTGGCGGGCTACAGTCCATGGGGTTCCAAAGAGTCAGTATACGACTGAGTGACTAACACTTTCACTTTTCAATAATTGCATGCTGCTGCTGCTGCTAAGTCGCTTGAGTCGTGTCCAACCCTGTGCACCCCGATAGATGGCAGCCCAGCAGGCTCCCCGTCCCTGGGATTTTCCAGGCAAGACCACTGGAGTGGGTTGCCATTTCCTTCTCCAATGCATGAAAATGAAAAGTGAAAGGGAAGTCACTCAGTCATGTCCGGTGACCCCATGGACTGCAGCCCAGCAGGCTCTTCCGTCCATGGGATGCTCCAGGCAAGAGTACTGGAGTGAGGTGCCATTGCCTTCTCCACAATAATTGCATAAATACATTTAAATCCATCAAATATGTTTACATCTATGAATTTCTAAGGCTATTTGAACAAACTGGTCACTGTTGGAGAAGGAAAGGCCTCTTGAAGACTGACAAATAAAACAAAGAATCAAGCATTTGTCCCGCCTTTCCTTCAGGAGCTATACCACTGGTAACCAGTCATCAACACGAGGATATATCTCTTTGTGGAAGTATTCCAACTAATAAATGAAAAAAGAAATGGTGGAATGAGAACATCACCATTTGCAACCCCCAGTGAATTAATGGATCCAGGCATTGAACGTCAACAGCTGCTCACATCACAAAAAGGGAGATGTGCAAACATTATGTGCCTCCTGATGAAAAACACACCACCAGCTATAGTCTTGCCAAAGGGGTCAAACTTACGTCTAATCAAGCCTTTGGATCCAGCTACCAATTTGCAGGAAATACAGAGCTCAGAGGAACACACTGAGCCCTTCCTTGAATATGCAATCAGCAAAATCCAGACTGTGGGAAACATTACAGGGTAAAAGTCTCAGATTCTTAGAAAGAAAATTTATAAAAATAAGAGGGAATCTACAAGGTGGAATTTGTAGCTAAAAAATTATTTAAAAGACATCTCAAAATTTTAAAAATTCACAAGGCTAAATTATAGTGTTCTAAGGGTTGTACTTTATAGTGATAAAGCTACTAAAAAAAAAAAAAAAACAAGAACGTGGTTATTGTAACACTCAGAGTAGTTGAGAATTGTGGCTCAGACAGTAAAGAATCTGCCTGCAATGCAAGGAAACCCAGATTTGATCCCTAGGTTGGGAAGATCCGCTGGAGAAGGGAATGGCTACGCACTCTCGTATTCTTGTCTGGAGAATTCCATGGACAGAAGAGTTTGGTGGGCTACATTCCACGGGGTCTCAAAGAGTCAGACCTCACTGCACGGCTAACATACACATACATACCCTGAGAAAATAAAACTATGTTGCCTGTGCAACTGTGAGGGCGGAGCTCTGCCCACCACATACATGCCTTATGGCCTTGCTTTTCCTCCTAACCTGCCTTGTCTCAGGTTATGCATAGGTTTGCCTCCAGCCAGTAGTAAATCCCAAGGGTAACAGCGTCTGCCCTGGGCCCTCACCCACCACAGGGCTTGACCGGCTGTCCCCAGGCAGACTCTGCCATCCTCCGGTGGGCTAAGGCAGTTTCCTGGGAGGAGCAGAGCTGTTCCTTTATTCCCAGATCTTCTCTCTAAGGTTGTAAATTCTGTATTTGTTTTTCCCCCCCTCCATCCATCCAGGAAAACAAAAGAACCAAAAACAAATGCTGGGCCTGTCTGAGTCATTTTCCTCGCCATCCCTGCCAGAGCCCAGGAGTCCTATTTGGCTGCTTCCTGACAAGCCAATTAGATAAAGACTGTTAATCAGAGTAATGGAGAGAGAAGGGACTGAGGAAAGGGAAGGAGAGAAGGAAAGTGGCAGAGGCGGAAATGGAAGACCAAGAGCACTGCCCCTCCCTCCTGCTCTGATGTTTTATTCAGGCTATTTGCAAATGAGCCAGTGGAAACAGCATTAACAATAAATGAGATGCATTAGACTGCGGAGAGTGGGGGAGGGAGCTCGCAGCGCTGGTCCTTGCCAGCCAGGCTCGCGGGCTCCCTATCTCATCAAACAAGGTGAGCCCTGCTCAGGTGGCTTTACCTGCTTGCCCCCTAGTACTCAGACCTTCTGAAGAGGCTCAGATTCCATTTAGCAAATAAAGTTCAGGCTTCCCTGGTGGTTCAGATGGTAAAGAATCTGCCTGCAATTCAGGAGACCTGGGTTCAATCCCTGGGTTGGGAAGATCCCCTGGAGGAGGGCATGTATTCTTGCCTGGAGAATCCCCATGGACAGAAGAGCCTGGCGGGCTACAGTTCATGGGGTCACAGAGAGTTGGACATGACTTAGCAACTAAGCACACAGCACACAGAAAGCTCAGTTTTCTAGCTCACGACAGCCAACATCAAATGCAAAGCCAACACATAAAAACCCAAAGGTTAGAAACTCGCACTCTCAGCCTCAGCACTGAGGTTGTCACACCCCAAAGGGTCTGCTAGGCAGTATTTCCACTTTATTAAAGTAGCTAATACTCAATTTACCCGTCATTCTTCACCAAGAACTTTCATATGCATTGCCAAATGTTTCTCATAAAAACCTGGTAGTAATCGATTTTATAAGCAGAGAAGATGAACAAAGTTAGCCAGGGTCTGAAAGTTTTCACTTTCAAGAATTCAGGTGTTTCTGTAATTCTTTTTGTTTGAAAAATTTACATAAGCTCAAATTCTCCCATGTACAAATTCACCTTGTTGTTGTTTGGTCACTAAATTGTGTCCAGCTCTTTTTTGACTCTATAGACTGTAGTCCATCAGAGTCCTCTGTCAATGGAATTCTCCAGGCAAGTATACTGGTTGCCATTCCCTTCTCCAGGGGATCTTTCCGACCCAGGGATTGAACCCGTGTCTCCTGCATTGGCAGGTGAATTCCTTACCATAAAGCTACCAGGGAAGACACTCATTTACCTAAACTTATGTAATTACTTCCTTCCATTCAACAGGTGTTTCATGGGCCAGGCACTGAACAAGCTGGAGAATAGGAAATTTCAGTGGCCAAACAATCCTTCTGTTTTGTTTTATGGGCTATCAAGTTGCTCATACTCCTCTTACTGTGGGTTCTGATTGGACAAGAATGAACACTTCCCATTAAAAAATTAACAATAGCTGTAATTCATTAGACATTCACTTAGTGCCAAGCACTGTGATAACCAGTTTATGAATGCTATTTAAAGCTTTGGGTCCATATCTAAGCCCAGAGCTCATGTTTTCACAATAGTATGCTATAATACACAGTTCTATTCTAAAAGCTTTACTTTTCCACATTGACTCCCTGTCCTTTTATAGCCTCAGGGAGGCCCAACTCCCAACAAAGACACGCTTTCCACCTATGTGACCTGCCAGCATAATTCTGCCAGTATTATTTCTCCCACGTCTTTCCTCTTCACACCTATCAGCATTCTGGGTAAGGGTCTCTTCAGGAAAGGGGGACAAAGGAAGGCTAGGTTTCCTTCTGAAGCTGCGACAAAAGCTGCCTCCAGCATACAGATGCTGCTTCCTGGTGGCCAGGCCAATGTGACCTTGGGAAATTTAGATTATAGTGACACTCTCTGGGACTACCGCATTCTAAGGTCAACCAAAATAGCCCCTGATGTCCCAAGAAGGCATAAAGGAAGGAAGAAGCCTCTATCAAGAGGACCAGGACGCGAGAAGACAATGGCTTACTTCTGAGCATGTGGTCCTCATTGCCACGGGATGGGCACCGAGCTCCACTCCAACTTACTCAGAGTCTGTGCTTCAACAAGATCCTGGATGACTGGAATACACACTAAATTTGAGTACATGGGGGAGGAGTAGAGTGTAGCCCAGTGATTCACCAAGTGCCGTCTCCAGAGACCAGCCCCATCAGCATCACCCCGGAATTTGTTAGTAAGAGAATTCTTAGGCTTCACCCTAGTTACACTGAATCAGAAACTCTAGGGGTGGGGCCCAGCCAGCTGGGTTTAATCAGCCTTCCAAGTGACCCTGATGCTTGCTAAGTTTGAGAACCACTGGTATAGACAATTACCTCTCCAAGCTCCGAGTCCCTTACTTCTGATCCATCAGTTAGGCTGCAGTCTTGGCTGATACTCTTGGAAAAACAGAAGGAAAGTCTCTTGTATTCAGTTTCCCCCTTTCCATTTTATTACCCTGGGGATGGTTCTGAAAACTCAAGCTTCTAAACAAAACCTCTCTTGCTTGTAATTTAATCCTTCATTTGCATTGCCAATAAGAGCGGGAAGAAGGAAGTTCCAGGAGACCAACTGGTTTTTAAGTGCTTTATTGTATCTGCTCAGAGGCAGGCCTGGGAATGGAAGGCCCAGCTTTCCCAGCATAAGAATAAACAGGGACACAAGCCACCAGGAAGCAGGACTCTGGAGGGGGGTGGCCACAGGCAGGGGGTGGGGGAGATGGGGGGATGGGCACGGGCAAAACAACCGTGGTACAAAACAGAAGCAGATTGGAAGTGTCTACACAGACAGACACTCTTTGCGACCCCATGGACTATAGCCCACCAGGCTCTTCTGTCCATGAAACTCTCCAGGCGAGAATACTGGAATGGGTAGCCATTTCCTTCTCCAGGGGATCTTCCCGACCCAGGGATGGAACCCGGGTCTCCTGCATTACAGGCAGATTCTTTATGGTCTGAGCCACCAAGGAAGCCCCCAATAACTAACAGAATAAGGATATGAACATTCTCCAAATCCGAGAATCGCTGGCCCTCAGAAGACAATCCAGCCTACCCCCAACTCTGGTCGGTCTCGGCTTACAGCTCTCTAGACCCAGGACTCCATGTGTGCAGTCTGTGTCGACACCAGCCACTGTATTAAGGAAAAGGCCTGATAGTGTCCGCTTGTGTCTTCAGCAAGCCTTTAGTCATCTCATATGCCAGACATAATGCCGTGAACATGCCAGGCGAGTGTATGCTCCTCGGTTCTTTGTCTCGTCACAACAGAGATTTGGAGGGACGGACATTAAAGCCCCCTCGGCATGTCACAGCTCTCGGGTCTTGGATAGACTGTGTTATAGCTCTCAGGTCTCGAAAGGACCGTGTTGTAGCTCTTAGGCAAATCAGTGTTACAGCTCTATTTTATTTAGAAGAGAGCAGGAAAATTCATCTTCGAGGCGTCAGGGCATGTCGATCCAAAGACTCGAAGAATGCCCCAGCGTGCAGGAGAGAAAGAGAGAGCGCTAGCTTTGGCTCCTCTTTTCATATGTTTCTCTCTCCCTGGGCCTGTCCTATGTAAACTGGGCCAGCCAGGAGTGTTGTTTGTTTTACCTGAGGTCCTCACTCCGGTCCTCGGACCTTCCTTTGTTCTATTTTTGGGGCTTTTCCCTTCCTTGGCTTTCAGCCACCGCCATTTTGGACTCTTTTTCCCTATTCTACCTACCTAACAAACACAAAGACAGACACTACTTCCAACCTCACAAGGTGTACATTCTAGTGGAAGAGACAGGCATCGATCTCTCAGTTAAGTGTATCCTTACAGCCTGTGATCATGGCAGGGGAGGTTGTACCAGGGAACCTGGCCTGGTGGCAGGACAAGGAAGGTTCCCCGGGGAAGGTGGTTGGGTCTGGGTCTTGAGGAGTTTACCAGGCAAAGGCAGGTGTTAATGGTGGTGAGAAAACTGCAACAAAGGGAAAGGTCCTGAGTCATGAGACAGAGCTTGGCAAGCTTAAGGGTCAGAAAGAAGGACCAAGGAAGGGCCCTGGACCACGGCAGACGGAGGTGCAACTTTAGACAGCATGGGAGTGGAGGGTAGAGACCAGGCCATGCAGGCTGATCAAGTTTCATTGAGTCTTTGTTGTAAAAGCAATGCAGAGCCTTTGAAGGGTTTTGAGCAGAACATACTGGGAAAGCTTCATGTGTTGTAAAGCTCACTCTGGCTGCCCTGAGGACAGGGAAATACAGATGGCAGGAGGATATGGCAGCTGTGAAGCTAGGGAGTTATCCAGGGGATTCTGACCAAGTGCTGGCAGTGGAGGTGGGAAAAGAACACAGATCAGAGAGAGAGACATAGATGAAACCCCCAGATCTCAGGTATAGACTGGCTCTGTCAGCCAGGAGAAGAACAGGCACCAAGGGCATCTCTGAGGTGTCTGCACAAGGGCTGAAAATGGGTGGAGGGCCGGATTCCAAAAGAGTGAGAGTGGATTAGCCACAAATGGAGGAGAGGTGCACTCAGGGAGGGCAAGTGATGAAATTAGGGCAGTCCGTGGTGAATAAGGCTCACTTGGTGTTCATCTAGGGGTTTCCTGACGGCTCAGCTGGTAAAGAATCTGTCTGCAATGCAGGAGACCTGGGTTCGATCCCAGGGTTGGGAAGATCCCCTGGAGGAGGGCATGGCTACCCACTCCAGTATTCTTTCCTGGAGAATCCCCATGGACAGAGGTGCCTGGTGGGCTACAGTCCATGGGGAAGCACAGCACATTATTTTAGTAAAATAGGTGTCCAAACAGTTACTCACGGTCATCTGATGTGTTGATTAGAGTCCTGTTGCAATCTTTCGGCTTTGTACATTCTTGCTTTTACTAGCAGGGGAAAGAAAGAAAAGAGAGGGGTTGGGGGACCAGGTCACTTGTCATGTACATCTGGTGGGAGATGAAAACCAAATGAACTCACCTACTTGGAGTGCCAGCCTATTGTGACTATTTAGCTGCATATACATGCATTTGTATCTCTGGCAACTTTCTACAACCACCCCTTAATGAATTAGACCGTCAAGGCATCCAAATTGGTCCCTGAGATCCTATCATCTTCCAGGTTGTTTGCCTTTAACATTTAGAATGCAATCGAAGAGTATTAATAGCAATGGGATGTTTTTCTGAACCTGGTGGAAGGGGTCTGTGATAATTAAACACTCAGTTCAGTTCAGTCGCTCAGTCATGTCCGACTCCTTGCGACCCCATGAACTGCAGCACACCAGGCCTCCCTGTCCATCACCAACTCTCGGAGTTCGCTCAGACTCATGTCCATCGAGTCAGTGATGCCATCCAGCCATCCCATCCTCTGTCGTCTGTCGACCCCTTCTCCTCTTGCCCCCAATCCCTCCTAGCATCAGTCTTTTCCAATGAGTCAACTCTTCACATGAGGTGGCCAAAGTACTGGAGTTTCAGCTTTAGCATCATTCCTTCCAAAGAAATCCCAGGGTTGATCTCCTTCAGAATGGACAGGTTGGATCTCCTTGCAGTCCAAGGGACTCTCAAGAGTCTTCTCCAATACCACAGTTTTAAAAACATCAATTCTTCGGCGCTCAGCCTTCTTCACAGTCCAACTCTCACATCCATACATGACCACAGGAAAAACCATAGCCTTGACTAGACAGACCTTAGTTGGCAAAGTAACATCTCTGCTTTTGAATATACTATCTAGGTTGGTCATAACTTTCCTTCCAAGGAGTAAGCGTCTTTTAATTTCATGGCTGCAGTCACCATCTGAGTGATTTTGGAGCCCAGAAAAATAAAGTCTGACACTGTTTCCACTGTTTCCCCATCTATTTCCCATGAAGTGATGGGACCGGATGCCATGATCTTTGTTTTCTGAATGTTGAGCTTTAAGCCGATGTTTTCACTCTCCTCTTTCACTTTCCTCAGGAAGCTTTTTAGTTCCTCTTCACTTTCTGCCATAAGGATGGTGTCATCTGCATATCTGAGGTTATTGATATTTCTCCCAGCAATCTTGATTCCAGCTTGTGTTTCTTCCAGTCCAGCATCTCTCATGATGTACTCTGCATATAAGTTAAATAAGCAGGGTGACAATATACAGCCTTGACATACTCCTTTTCCTATTTGGAACCAGTCTGTTGTTCCACGTCCAGTTTTAACTGTTGCTTCCTGACCTGCATACGGATTTCTCAAGAGGCATGTCAGGTGGTCTGGTATTCCCATCTCTCTCAGAATTTTCCACAATTTATTGTGATCCACACAGTCAAAGGCTTTGGCATAGTCAATAAAGCAGAAATAGATGTTTTTCTGGAACTCTCTTGCCTTTTCCATGATCCAGCAGATGTTGGCAATTTGATCTCTGGTTCCTCTGCCTTTTCTAAAACCAGCTTGAATATCAGGAAGTTCACGGTTCACATATTGTTGAAGCCTGGCTTGGAGAATTTTGAGCATTACTTTACTAGCGTGTGAGATGAGTGCAATTGTGTGGTAGTTTGAGCATTCTTTGGCATTGCCTTTCTTTGGGATTGGAATGCAATACTTGGATGCAAATAAACACTAGAGAACTGTAGAAAATGAAGCTAGTCAGTGGGCTCTGCTAGGCAGGTTTACAATAACTGGTTGCTCTGTCCCTTGGAAAGTCATGCAGGCAGCAGCCACCACTGGGCTTGGAGACTGCGTGGAAAAGGGAGTCCAAAACTATGATAAAATTTTAATTGTATATTTGATCTGTTTCAGGATGAACAATCCATATATATTTAGGTTTCTGTAATAGTCAGGGTAAGGACAGGGATCAATCAGTACACTCAGAATGGATAACTGAAGATAAATTAATGAAGGGACTATTTCCAAGGATGTAAGAGGGATTAAAGGCAGTGAAGTAGCCAGGCTCTCCAGAAATCTCTAACCTCCCATGTCATAAAAAGGGAAGAAGAGAGAGTGGTTATTTATTTCTGCAACTATGGGATGACTCAGAATCTGCAGAGGAATGAAGACTCTGCTAACTACCGGCAGGGAGGGAGCCCGGGGAAGAGATACTCAGTTCTCTCTTCTTACAGGCGCTTCTCACTGGTCCATCCAATCTAGAAACGGATTGTCAGGGTAGCATGTGGCCTTGTTTCACCCAGGCAGCTTCCTCAGCACAAAGGAGGGCAGGAAGCGGTGGAGGTGAATGAATAGGGACAAGCTGAGAGAGCTTAGCACGGGAGCTGAGACTGACTCAGATTCCAGTTGTCTGTGGACCGGTATGTTTATGCAGATCTGTGGATTTCACTGTCAGTGCTCCTCTGGTTTCATAATGATATTGTTAATCCCACGCGGATGGGATTCAACAAAGCAACAATGGGAACCAGGCTTGCCAGCCCAGATGGGTCTGGGGTGAGAGGAAGAGGGAGCTACGCCCAGCAGCACTGTCTGTTGTGTCCTGGGTTTCCTCTCTAAAGGCAGCTGTGTCTCTGGCACCTGGACTTTCTTTTTCCCCCAAAGGAGACAGGGCTTGAATGATTGATGAAATCGAAAGGATAAGTTTGGGGACTGCATGTTTCCAACCTGCCTGTTGTTTTGTCCAGTAAATAACATTTCCTCTGTGAAACTTGAGCTTTCATCTCAAGCGTGTGGACCAGACTTAAGCAGACATCGACGCTTGCCTTGGAGAAAACCCTCTGTGCTCCCGGCTTACTTTGATCAGTTCTCTCCGCCTATGCAGTCAAAACACACAGACTCCAAAAGGATACTTTCTCCTTGGCTTTGTTTTCTTTCCCACTGGGCAGCACAGTCTGCAACAGGCTTTGCTCCTGGTCTTTCCTCTGACTGGACAGACTCTCCCCTCACTGGAATTTGACCAGGGAAGCCCTTGCTAATTTCAGAGCAATTTAAAGATTCCTTTTGGTGAGGCAGCAACCCCCGAGGGCCCCGATAGAGAGACGCAGACCCGCTCCGACACTGCCCTCTGCTGGAAACTGTTGGGACTGCTCCAGTCCTCGGTGCAGTCTGCACTAGAGTTGTGCAGTCGATTCCTCTCTCTTACTGAGCTTTAGATGCACAAAAGTGGAGATAACCTTACTTAGAAAACCTCTCATTACCAACTCAGATGTGAGAAAAAATTAGAATATGATGCAGGAAATTTTTTTCCATGAGTTGATATAGAAACTTGTTTTTAAGCAAGTTACAAAAACCATGAGTTGATACAGAAACCTATTTCTAAACAAGTTACAAAAACCAAAACTTATAGAAAACTGATAAATTTGACTGCCTCAAAAACAAGAACTTCTATGTGAAAGAAGACACCATAAGCAAAGTTAAAGGACAAAAGGAAAAAATACTTGCAACAAAGGATTAGTATATAGAATACATAAAGAACTTCTACAGATCAAAAATTAAGTGAAAAACAATTCAGCAGAAAAATATTCTGAAGATACAAAGTGCTAATTCACAGAAATACAAATATAAAAATGCAAAATTGTTTTGTATAATAAAAATGTGAGATACAAATATAAAAGAAATATAAATAGCCCCAAGGTGAAGTCGCTCAGTTGTGTCCGACTCTTTGCGACCCCG
Source organism: Budorcas taxicolor (assembly GCF_023091745.1). NCBI lineage: Eukaryota > Metazoa > Chordata > Mammalia > Artiodactyla > Bovidae > Budorcas > Budorcas taxicolor. The sequence goes on from NC_068919.1 coordinate 76,329,483, forward strand.
TGGACTGTAACCTACTAGGCTTCTCTGTCCATGGGATTCTCCAGGCAAGAATACTGGAGTGGATTGCCATTTCCTTCTCCAAATGAATGGCAAAAACCTCAGTTTTACTAGCAGTCAGGAAATTCAAATATGAGTGAGGTTTTTTTCTAATAAATTAGAAAAATTAAAAAGGATATAGGAGAAAAGATATTTCTATACACTACAGATAAGACTGTAAGCTGGTATGACCACATTTTGCAGGGTAATTTGGCATTATCTGTTATAGCAAAAAAATATTCATATACTATGATCCATGATTCTGTTTATCCATATCTTCCCCAGAGAAATTCTTTTTTTTTTTTTTCCAGAGAAATTCTTATTCATGTGCTCAGAAGCCAGGTCTGAGGATGTTTGTGGCAGCTTTGTTTGCAATAGCAACATGTCAGAAATAACTTAAATGACCGTCAGAATGGCTAAATAAAATGTGGTTTATCCATACCCCCCTCCCCCCCCCCCCACATATGTATATACAGCAGATTTCTTTTTAAAGTGCCATATATACTGACATGGGAAACTCTTCAAGACCTATTGTTAAGTGAAAAATAATCAAGCTGAAGAATGACACACAGTATCAAAACATATATAAAAACACCCATGCACACAAAGCAATATAATTTTTTTTCCTGTTTAGATACTATGTGTTGTGTTTTTTTTTAATGCATGGTAAATGTGTAAAAGAAGACACATCAAACTGATGGTGAAAGTTACCTCTGGGGTGGAGATGAGGACTGGAGATGGTGGTCAGAGAAGACCTTGAACTTATCTATAATGTTTAACTTTTTTATAAAGAGAAGATATTCATGTATTACTTATCTATTTAGTTAAAACTAATAAAAACTATTCTTATTTGAAAGGAGTAGATTCTTAATCTTTATTTATAAAGCACCTGGAAATCCAGGGAATCACTGAGCTATAAGCAAAATGGGTGATTTGTCAGGGGACCGGCTAAGCAGAGGGCACTGTGGTTGTCATGGAGATGCCTGCCTTCAATACAGACTGTCTTGTGCACCCATCTACATGTCAGACAGTCTCCCATACAGTGTCATGCTGTTAAATCTTGGTTCACAAACTCAGTATTAATAATATAGTCCTTAATGCTTAGTGAGGTTATTTGATGTTAAAATAGAACACCTTATTTACTCTTATTCGCTCCCTCTATGTCTTTCTCTGTACCACCCACCCCTACCCGCCCCCCCCTCCCCCGCCCCAGCCTCCTCTCTCCCTTTCTCCAGATAAGCTTAGCTTTAGAGATACTATATAACTTGTCCAAAGTCAGTTAACTAATATGTGGTAGAGTTGTCCTATCACCAGCAGCCATGCTTTCAACCATTTAAACTGTATTACGGAATCATAAACATCCTGATAGGTTTTTAGCTTCAGAATATCGACTTTCTGTCAAGAGACTTCCTAGGTTTCTCTGCCACTCACGCCATACCCATCCGACATGTTGCTCTGAACCGAAATGGCAGCCGCTTCATCCTGGGAGAAAAATATACCGCAGAATGAGGAGTTACTCAAATCAGTACAACTAAGAAGCTCAAAAGTAAGAACACACTAAAGAAACAACTAAGAGATTAGGGATAATCCTTAACTCAGAAGACTGCTTTCAAGTATTTTTAAAGTTAATTTTAGGAACAAAACTAATCAATGATAACAAAGGTTAAAGTCTGAGAATAATGCAAACCTTGTTAAGACTCTCATAGGACACGATGTGCTCCCTTTTCCAAATTCTAGAAATTTTTTGTACCGATATTAAATGCCTCCCACTGATGCAGGCATGCTTTCACTGCTGAATCATTACTTACAAGCGGAGAACACAACTGGGTAACGTCAGGGATTGTAGAGTTGTGTCTCTGAGCAGAGGCCCCCCCAGTAGGACTCTTGGGGTCCCCTTTGGAGAGGAGGCAGGCCTCCTCTTATTGAAGAGAAGAGAGCTTTTGAGGGACATTTCCAGAATAACTTATGAGTAGAGGGGGGAGCAGGTTTACAAATCAGAGCTGTGATTCCTTCTCTCCCAATTAAAAAAAAAAAAAGAATTTCTCTCTAGCCGGTTTCTTATTTGAGAGCAGGTGTGTCTATGAATAATACATAGATGGGCAGGCTACACATGGACCTGAAGACGTAGAAGTCTACAAGCAAATGAGACCCAGACAGAGTGTGAAGATTACACAGTGGATTTTAAGTAGCATCACGCAGGCAAGGAAAAACCTGGAAAAATGTGCACGCGTGCACGCACGCACACACACACACACACACACACACACAGAGAAACAATATGCAAATAATAAGCACATCCAAGCCCCTGGCTATGCACATAAACACATCTCCTCTCAGATAATGGTAATTGAAAGTCACTAGGTTCCCATTTGAGGAGGGGGAGATAAATCAAGAAACACAGTCTAAGAAAAAGATTAGAACATTAGGGTTTTAATGAACAATGTTTCAGTGCAGGGAATTAAGAATATTTAAATCTTCTTTTCTGGGCTGCTACTCTAATGTTTTAAACTCAGCAGGGACTGAAACAAGAGGGACAATGGTTAGGGTAGCAGATAAGGGGTAGGGGCAGATGGCTGCCAGACTCCTGGGCACGTTCTGGGATTCCACTCCTGGCTCCCAACAGGAACTCTGGTCTGCCCATGGAGGCCAAAAGGGGCTTTCCCATTTGTTAAACATGAGATAACACTGTAGCACTACAGATTAGGGAGATTAAATGTCAGCAAAAGCCTAGCAATGTAGGATCATTAACAGCAGGGTCTTAGCCTGGAGCTCTTTGGGGGAGGCAGGAAGAGGTTGAAAAATGTAAACAGGAAGATGTTGAAAAATGTGCCCGTGACAGGCCTCAAGAGCCGAGGAAGGATCTCCTACTGCTCGACTTGGTCTTCTGAAAACCTGTGGTATCCCTAGATAAAAAGGAAGCCTTGAGCATCACTGAGGATGCTCATCTCTCCAGAGAGGAAGTGCAGCTGCCTCAAGGAGGGTAGCTGGGGATCACAACAGCTTTAGCATGCAGGCATGCGTGCTCGAAAGCACACACACAAATACATATGCTGCTTATCAGCTCTGCCAAGCAAAGTATTCTCAAGGAAAAAGGATTTCGATTTTTATCTTGTCCAAATCCCTTCAAGGTGTTGTCTCAAGACAGGACAAGTTATGTTAACCTTGCCCCGTTTGAAAATGTAACTATGGAAATAATACTTCCCCACCCCTCTCCACCCCTCAAGCAAAATGGCCCACATTTAGGAGCAGAAGGTATCTGGAAGGTAGAAGGAAGCAGATTAATATGTGAACCGAAAGCACACAGACCCTTTAAAAGTCTTCCCACATTGCAGAATTGGAAAGAGATGAGCCTCTTTCCCATTATAAAAACAGTACCACAAGGCAGGATTTGTTTGCAAGGGAATAAACAGGCAAACAAGCCAAGACTAGAAGGTGGCTCTCCCCTCATTGGCCTGAGCAGGGCTGAAGAGGAAGAGAAAACCCAGGGGGTACAGGCTCCCAGTGAAGGCAGGGCAAGGGGCCACCTAGAACACCGCCACCCTAATATCTCTCTCCTGGTGGCTGGAGTCACTCATGGATGGAGCCAGGTAGGGTTGGTCAGCAGGTGGCTGGCCCTTTGTTCTCCCCCTGATGGTGATGGAAATATTTTCTGTCTTGACTAGGGAGTTGACGACCATTTTTCAAAACTCTCCCTGGTGACTCAGATGATAAAGAATCTGCCTGCAATGCAGAAGACCTGGGTTCCATCCCTGGGTTGGGAGGATCCCCTGGAGAGGGGAATGGAAACCCACCCCAGTATTCTGGCCTGGAGAATTCCATGGACAGAGGAGCCTGGCGGGCTCCTTGAAAAGAGTCAGACGGCTGAGTGACTATCACAGTGGTCGGGTGGTTCCTCATGGTGGCAGAGGCACTGTAGTAGAGAGAACACGTACTCCACGTCCACAGCCTGACTCTGCATTCTGAATCCGCCTTGTATGAATTCTGTGACCTTTAGACAAGGTCACACCCAGCAGGTGGAGGAGTAGGGAAGAGGTAGGAAGGAGGCCTGGCAAGGGCTTCCGAGCCTTCTAGACCAGCCAGGCGGGTGGTGCCTTCATCATGGGACACATACCATGGGTGCTGACTCAGAAATCCTCACTCTGGCTCCCTCACCCCAGCCTGCAGGTCTCTGTTCCCTGTGGCTGTGACTCACATTCCAACACCTCTCCTGACACGGCTCCAGCCCCTCCCACACACCCATTTAGCACCGCTTGAAGCGCACCACCCCATCACACAGACCTTTAATAGCAAGTGAAACAGTAGCAGGTGTCAGAGCTGAGAGAGGAAAAAAAATCGCAATCCCCACTGGAGGGCGAAGATCATTTTCTGCATTTCCATTTAAAGGGAGAAGTGAAAAGCATGAAATCACATGCCAACAGAGAGAAAGAGTCTAAACCAGAATACCCTCGACAGGAGCAGTCACCAGCAGCTTCCAGGTCATGGGTTCTCAAACCCATCTCCTGGGACCAGCACGCAGGGACGTGCAGGGAGAAGCCAGCTAACCTTCTATCCGGAGCGCCGCCGCCACTCTATGGCCTACTTGACATTTCCACTTGGACATGCCCCAGGCTCTCAGGCTCATCCACTCCAAGCTCGGCTTGTCATCTTTCTTCCAAATCTGCTCCTCTTCTAGGTCCCTTCCCACATCATGCCTCCTACCCGAGCCAGAGGTCTGAGAGCCTCCCAGGACTGCGGTGTCTTCCTCGTATATTACCCCCACCTGACCGCACCAGCCAGCTTCCCAGGTGATGCTAGTAGTAAAGAACCCACAAGCCAATGTAGGAGATGTAAGAGAGGCTGGTTCAATCCCTGGTTGGGAAGATCCCCTGGAGAAGGAAATGGCAACCCACTCCAGTATCTGTGCCTGGAGAATCCCATAGATAGAGGAATCTGGCCGGCTACCATCCATAGGGCAGCAAAAAAGTCGAACACAACTGAAGCGACGTAGCACGCAGGCACTGCACCGGCCAGAGCTCCTCTGCATCTTAGCTTAGTCTGTTCCGTCCCAGCCTCCCCCATCCTCACTGCCAATGGCCTTCCTCTGGCTCCGTTATCTCTTGCACGGACAGTTGCCGTAGCCTCCCGGCCAGCCTCCACTACAACTCTCTCTTTAATCCAGCTTCTATTTTGCTCCCAGTATGATCCCCCGCTCCAAATGCAAATCTGATGATGGAAACTCCCTTCTTAAAATGCTCGAGCATTTCTCCTCTGCTATCAGGATAAATTCCAAACTCAGGCTGGTGAACAGTCATTCCAAGCCTTGCCCCTTCCTAGCTATCCAACTTGATCTGCTTGTTTACTCACCAACACCCCCACCCTCCCAACTGCCCCATTTTCAATTCTTTCCCTCAAGATTTCAGGCTCTTTCACACACTTAAGTCTTTGAAAAGCCTGCCTCTTTCTTTGCCCAGTCTCCCTGATGAAATCTTGTGTATCCCTGTAGACACAGCTCCTGCATCTCCCTTTCAGCCCTTCCACCCGTGTACATCTTCTGCATCACAGTAGTGTTGTACCTGCTCGGTCACCTTTCTGCCTCCTCTCCCAGCTCTTTGAGAGCAGGGACTCTGCTGTGTTCATCTTCAGATGCTCAGGCTCAGGACAGAACCTGATACAAAAGTCTGAACAAATGTTCATGGAATGTACAATCTGGAAGTGGTTCTCTCCCGGGGCTGGGAGAGGCTGTGGACAACTCAGGGGATGTGGCAGAAGGCCACCAGGGACAAGCCCTGGACTTCCTGGTCAAGGAGGACGATGAGCACAGACACATAAATCCATCAGAATAGCAGATTCAATATAAAAATACAAATGTCTTTAAAAAAATCACACGAGAGGAGTTATTGCCTGCTCCTGAGATTAGAGATTTGCATTCTGTCTGCTCCTAAAAGAGTGTCTTACACTAGACCAAGAATTTCCAGACTTCAGGCTCTACAAGATACAAGGACAGGATACAAGGACATCAGAAATGTCACTCTACAAGAAAAAACACTTCTTTTTTTTTTGGTAATTATGTACGGTGACTGATGTTAACTAGACTTATTGTGGTAATTTTGCAATATATAAAAATATTTAATCATTTTGTTTTATATTGAAAACTAACATAATGTTAAATGTCAATTAAATCTCAATTTTTTTTAAAATATTTTTTTAAAGAAAGGAAAGAAAAGAAACATTACTGCTCCACCAGGACGCTGAAAACTGACTTCATTCACTTCTTTAAAAATTGAGGTAAAATTCATATAATATCAAATTCACCATTGTGACTATTTGTAAAGTGTAAAACTTAGTGACTTTCAGTACATTCACAATATTTTGTAACTATCACCACTAATTCCAGAACGTGTTCACCACCCCAAAGGAAACTACATATCCATTAAGCAATCACTTCCATTCTTCCCTTCACCCAACCCTGGCAGCCACTAACTACTTACTGTCTATGAATTTGTCTGGGCTTCTCAGGTGGCTCAGTAGCAAAGAATCTGCCTGCCAGTGCAGAAGACACAAGAGATGCAGATTCAATCCTGGGTAGGGAAGATCCCCCGGAGGAAGAAATGGCAACCCACTTCAGTATTCTTGCTTGGAAAATCCCATGGACAGAGGAGCCTGGAGGGTTGCAGTCCATGGGGTCACAAAGAGACACCACTCACACATGGATTTGCCTGTTCTGTTTCATATAAATTGAATCACATAATATGTGGTCTTTTGCATCTGGCTTCATTCACCTAGTGTGATGTTTTCAGTTCTGTTCAGTCAGTCAGTCGTGTCCGACTCTTTGCGACCCCATGGACTGCAGCACACCAGGCCTACCTGTCCATCACCAACTCCTGGAGTTTACCCAAACTCATGTCCATTGAATCAGTGATGCCATCCAACCATCTCACCCTCTGTCCCCTTCTCGTCCCACCTTCAATCTTTCCCAACATCAGGGTCTTTTCAAATGAGTTAGTTCTTCATATCAGTTCTTCATTCCTGTTGGTAACTGAATAATATTCCATTGTACGGACCCATCGCATGTGTTTATCCATTCACCAGTTGCTGAACATTTAGGTTGGTTCCACTTTTTAGCTATTATGAATATTTGGCTGCTCTGAAGATTTGTGTACAAGTGCTTATGTGAACATATGTTTTCATTTCTCTTGGGTATGCAATTGGGAGTGAAATTGATTTGTCAAATGTTTAACATTTTTTGAGGAACTGCCAATATGCTTTCCTCAGCAGATGTACCATTTTACATTCCCAACAGCAATGTATAAGGCTTCCAATTCACTCCATCTTTAAAGATCTTAGTTGTTGAATTCCTAGTACTGGGATCTTTCCTATCAACTGTGCAAAAGTACAACCAGTTGGATAGCAATTGAGTTGGAATCTAAAATCTGCCATGGGGAAACAGCCTTAAGCCGGATCTAAGCTGATCCCTAATGTCTCCACCCATGAATCTCACAAGATGGGCTCCTGCAGCCCCCACTCGAGTTCTGCGCAGCTCAGAATCACAAAGATGTCACATGCCCTGTCTCCCAGACCTGTTAGGTAAGGCATCTCCACTGTCCCCCACTTACAAATCACATGAGGAGGAGAAGAAGTGAGCCCACATCTCATCAGCAGGTAGAAAGGAGAGGAAACAGTCCAAATCCATTTAGTCATCATAAATTAGGGTTCCCCCAACCCCGTGGAAGCCAGAACACTGGGGAATCCTCTGGGTGGGGTGAGTGGACCTCCAGCAGGGCTCAGGATGGCTGACATCCAGGCAAGCACAGAGCAACCTGGGGGCAGGGGGTCTGCAGAAGTCCAGGCAGGTGTGGGATGGCTGAAAGTACATCACAGCCTCAAGGCACGAGTGTGAGGGGCAGGATGGGGCCTGCGGGTAACAGGTAAGAAGAAGGCAGGGTCCTGGTCTGCCCCCAGGGCCCACCTGCTAGCGTACCACCACACCTCCCCAAACTACATCTCGGCGATAAAAGCACCAATCACTGCCAGGTCCCTGAACACACTCTGCCCCCTCGTCTTACCCGCATCATGCATACTGTGTGCACAGTATGTTTTCAGCTTCCTGAAAATGTGGCTGCTGGAAAACTCTGACTTACTCTTCGGGTCTCAGCTCAGGGATATTGCTTCTAGGAATTCTTCATGCCAGATGCTCTCCGAGGGCCTGCGGGCTCCTTGTCTCCCACTCACTGCTCTCTGCCATGGTGGCCTTTCTCTTACTATCCTGACTTAAGGCTGTCTCTATCGCCACCCCCGTGGTGAGCAGCACCCAGGTAGGGACAGAGACTTTCCCATGTATGTTCCCAACCCAAGGAGATGAAAGACTATTTTGCAACATCTGTTCCCAGGGAACTGGGCCAGGAATGGCCAGAGTTAGTGAACTAGGTTAGGGGTTCAAGGAGGGGACACTGAAATGACGATGCTCCAAGTCAGGGTTTTGGCAGACTATGGACCATGGGTCAAGAGTGGACCACGGGTCAAGAGTGGACCACCACCTGTTTTTTGTATGATCCAAGAGTTAGAAATAAATTTCACATTAAAAAAAATTATTCTCATTCCACAGTAGTTCTCCAGTAGAATAATTCTCCATGCCTTAGTGTGGAACTCTCTGCTTCCATTATTCTAAATTACTCCATCTCTTGTCCATTGTTGTTGTCGTGTCTGACTCTTTGCAGCCCCATGGACTGTAACCCACCAGGTTCCTCTGTCCATAGCATTTCCCAGGCAAGAATACTGGACTGGGTTGCCATTTCCCTCTCCAGGGGATCTTCCCAACTCAGGGATTGAACCAACATCCCCTGCTTTGGCAGACGGATTCTTTACCACTGAGCCACCAGTGAAGCCCCTAGATTTCACGTTTTAAAATGCCTGAACAAAATTTTAAAAACAAGCAATATTTCATGAAGTGAAAATAATATCAGATTCCAATTTGAGTCCATAAATAAAGTTTTGAATGTTCTCAAATGTTTATGGAAAGTTGTTTTCCCTTTTGTTGCTTTTTCTTTTGTTATGTAATTCAGTTCAGTTCAGTTGCTCAGTCGTGTCTGACTCTTTGTGACCCCATGGACTGCAGCATGCCAGGCCTCCCTGTCCATCACCAACTCCTGGAGTTTACCCCAAACTCATGTCCACTGAGTCGATGATGCCATTAAACCATCTCATCCTCTGTCATCCCCTTCTCTTCCTGCCTTCAATCTTTCCCAGCATCAGGGTCGTTGCAAATGAGTCCGCTCTTCGCATCAGGTGGCCAAAGTATTGGAGTTTTAGCTTCAATATCAGTCCTTCCAATGAACATCCAGGACTGATTTCCTTTAGGATGGACTGGTTGGATCTCCTTGCAGTCCAAGGGACTCTCAAGAGTCTTCTCCAACACCACAGTTTAAAAGCATCAATTCTTCGGTGCTCAGCTTTATAGTCCAACTCTCACATCCATACATGACTACTGGAAAAATCATAGCCTTGACTAGATGGACCTTTGTTGGCAGTTATATAATTACCTACTTAATATTCTTGATTTGCTTCTTGGCCCACAAAGTGTAAACTATTTACTATGGGCTCTTTACAGAAACAATTTGCTGCTTGCTGCTCTCAGTGGTTAGAAACAGGATACTTCAGTCCTCACACCCACCCCACCCCCATGACCCCTGGAGACTAAGCCCGCCAGCTCCTCCTATGGAATGGCAGCATTCTCAGTAGAGAAGAATTCAGTGACACCCTCGCCCAATGCTTAACTCAATACTCTATCTCCAGCATGTACCCCCATTCACACACATCTTCTATTCTCTTACCAAAAGGCTTTGGGGGAAATGCAAAGCAATCCTAATTCACAAAGATGATTAAAAATCTTCACTGTGATCACTGACAAAGGTGGAATAGTCCTAAAGTCTCTCATTTACTGAGCACCTACCACATGCCAGGCACTAGGCTAAACATTTTAAAGATGCCTTCTTGAATACCTGCAACCCTCCTAAAAATTTCGTTATTATACCCTTCATGTATGTGCAGAACAGAGATGCAGGTCCCCTTTCTCCCTGTTATACTTGTTTATCTTCACTCTGAGTGGAGAGGGAATCTTTAACATAATGTGTCAAAATCACAGTAACTCATAAAACATTTGTCATGAGCAAGGCATTGTTTTAAATCAGGGTTTCTCAACCATATCATTAGTAACATTCAGTTCAGTTCAGTCGCTCAGTAGTGGCCGACTCTTTGCGACCCCATGAATCGCAGCACGCCAGGCCTCCCCGTCCATCACCATCGCCCGGAGTTCACTCAGACTCACGTCCATCGAGTCCGTGATGCCATCCAGCCATCTCATCCTGGGTCATCCCCTTCTCCTCCTGCCCCCAATCCCTCCCAGCATCAGAGTCTTTTCCAATGAGTCAACTCTTCTCATGAGGTGTCCAAAGTACTGGAGCTTCAGCTTTAGCATCATTCCTTCCAAAGAAATCCCAGGGTTGATCTCCTTCAGTAACATTACGGGCTGGATAATGCTTTGTTTTGAGGCTGTCCTGTGTCTTGTAGAATGTCTAGCTGCATCCGTGGCCTCTGTCCACTAGGTAAATACCAATAGCACCCCTTTTTCAGGTGTGACAGTCAAAAACATCTCCAGACACTGCCCATTGCTCTTCAGTTCAGTTCAGTCGCTCAGGCGTGTCCGACTCTTTGTGACCCCATGAATCGCAGCACGCCAGGCCTCCCTGTCCATCACCATCTCCCGGAGTTCACTCAGACTCACATCCATCGAGTCCATGATGCCATCCAGCCATCTTATCCTGGGTCATCCCCTTCTCCTCCTGCCCCCAATCCCTCCCAGCATCAGAGTCTTTTCCAATGAGTCAACCCTTCGCATGAGGTATCCGAAGTACCGGAGCTTCAGCTTCAGCATCATTCCTTCCAAAGAAATCCCAGGGTTGATCTCCTTCAGAATGGACTGGTTGGATCTCCTTACAGTCCAAGGGACTCTCAAGAGTCTTCTCCAACACCACAGTTCAAACGCATCAATTCTTCGGCGTTCAGCCTTCTTCACAGTCCAACTCTCACATCCATACATGACCACAGGAAAAACCATAGCCTTGACTAGACTCTTGGGGGGACAAAATTGACCTCAGTTTAGAGAGGTCTATTCTAAACACTTTACAAATAAATTCAGAAAAACTCTGTGAAATAAGTCCTGTTATTATCTTCATTTATGAGCTAAGTAATCTGTAGCATGGAGAGGTTAACTTCTCCAGGGTCACACAGCTGGTGAATGATGAGTGGAATTTGAACCCATGTAGTCTTAGGTCCTGTACCCATGCTCTTACTATTATCAATTTTAGCAAATCTCAGAATCTACCGAGCTGACCCCGCACAAGTAATAGGAGGGGAACCCCCCCACACACACATACTTTGCCCTGTAAGATAGAATGAAAATTGAAGGTCACCTTGGCTTGACCATGGGATTCCTTAGTGCCTCAGATGGTAAAGAATCTGCCCGCTATGGGGGAGACCGGGGTTTGATCCCTGGGTAAGGAAGATCCCCTGGAGAAGGAAATGACCAACCACTCTAGTATTCTTGCCTAGAGAATCCCATGGACAGAGGAACCTGGTGGGTTGCAGTCTCTGGAGTCGCAAAAAGTCAGACAAGTAACAACTGAATAAGTAACACTTGGTTTGACAACAGGGAACACCAACTGGCAAGATAAAACAGAGATTGGAAGACAGGAAAGGCCTAGAGAAAAGGAAATGGAAACAAGGCCAGAGGAACACGGAACTCTCAGGCATCCACAGAGGCTGATGCCCTGCAGCCTGATGGGAAAAGAGGCAAGTCCCGTCTGTGCCATCCTCTGCACTGCAGGCGCTCATATCACCCGGCTGTAATGCCCCTCCTGCCCCTTTCCTCCCTTCTTCCACTGTTCTTCCCTTCTGTCCTCTTTCTCTCCTTCTCTCCTTCTTCCCCCCTTCCTTCCTTCCTCTTCCTTTCTTTTTTGCTGGTCATCTGGATGTCTGCCTTTCCGGATATTGTGGGGTGTAATGTGATGAATGAGACTAAGTAAACTGAGGTTCTGAGCTTGATGGGATCTACCCTACACACGCCCCTCACCTGAGGGACCTACCTACCAGTAGAGCTGGGATTTTGTGCGCTCTAATTGCTTTTGACTACAGGCAACAGAAACCAGACATAGAGTGGCTTCAGTACAAAGGGGATGATTTTCCCTGAAGGATCAGATGCAAGCACTCCAGGACTGCTGGCTGGTTTCACAGTGCTGTCGACATCCAGGCTCACCCTGTCTTTCTTCTTGGCATATGGCTTTCATCCTTTTGCTCACAAGATGGCTTCTAGATGCTTCCAGGCATCACGATTGTGATCAGGAAGCAAATGGGGGAGGGGAGTGCCAGCTGAACCTGCCCAGTGGCTTATATTTCAGTGGCCAGGACTGTGTTACATGTCCCCCTTGCCTGCCAGGGAGTCTGGGTGGTGTTTATTTTTACTTGGGCTATCATGACTCTGCAAAAATATTGGGGTTCAATAAGGAAGAAACAGGAGACAATGGATGTTGAGGAGGCATTTCACAGTGTCTACTGTAGAATTCAAAGGCAGCCTGCACTTCCCTAGAAAACATTGTTTCGTGAGAACCAGTCCTGGCTCTGGAGATGGATGGCTAACCTTGAACCCCCTTCCTTCCCCTGACTATCTGTGTGACCTTGGGCTGATTGCTTTATCTTGTTGTGCCTCATTTTCCTCATCAGTAAACCTGAGAAAACAATAACATCCAATTTTCCTCATCTGTAAAACTGAGGAAAAAGTAACAGTGTTGTCATGGGGATAAAATCAGTTAGTATATGTAAAATATCTAACCTAGTGCCTGGTACATAAAAGCCCACCATAAATATTAGCTACTTTCAGCTGCTATTATTTACTGAATGTCTACATGCCAAATACTCTACATAATCTCCAATCCTCACAACAAAAGAGTGAGGGAAATAAATGAGTTCAGGAGGGGTCCCCAGCCCCACTGCCTGTCATTTCACCATTTCCTCGAAGTCTTCTAGGAGTTTCTTTAATGAAAACTCCTTTAATAAGAAAGGTCTCTATGCCCTTTCAGCAAGCAGCTAAGCAGCTGAGCAGCTGACAGGGAGCAGAGATTAGTAGCATCAGTGCACCAGGGTGTCAGACATAGCCTCTCCCTGGCGCTTTCTAGTAGGTCTTGCCCTGGGTTTAGTTCCAAGTTTTGAGCAAAGATTTAATCTAATTTCTCTTCTTTCTTGCTTGATCTTCAAATTGGCTCACCCATTCCAGATGCTTAGAAACATGTGTTAATTACACTCTGGGGATAAAGCAGGAGCTGACACACTCAGGGCTTCCAGCGCTCAATTAGGACACGGTGGTGGAATGGACAGAAATTCTGGGGGTGTCGGGGGGAGGTGGCATGCTTAATTAGGACAGGGCTTCCCAAGTGGCACCAGTGGTAAAGAACCTACCTGCCAATGCAGGCGTAAGAGACGTAAGAGATGAGGGTTCGATCCCTGGGTCAGGAAGATTCCCTGGAAGAGAGCATGGCAACCCACTCCAGTATTCTTGCCTGGAGAATCCCATGGACAGAGGAAACTGGTGGGCTACAGTCCGCAGGGTCGCAAAGAGTCAGACACAACTGAGCAACTGAGCACACACGTGTGGGGAGCAGGGGAAGCCACAGGTCACAAGAGACTTCAGCAACTGGCACCTGGGTAAGGCCAGACCAGGCCAGAGGACAATCAAGCTCAATGCCCCAGACCCAGATACTGGCTGAATTTCAGGGCAGTGATGTCCAAGGCAGCCAGGAGGGGAGAAGGCATCATATCCATTGCAAAGGTGGAAACAGACACGCATCTCCACTACAGTCCCTCCATGCTCACCAAGCCCCCAAACAAACCATCAGATTCAGGGAGGGGGTTCACTCCTGGAAGTTCAGTCTAAATGCAATTATATAGTCCCAAAAGAGCCATGAAAAGTTTAAAGAATCTTATCCCTATAGGATAAATTGCACTTGTAAGAATATTTCCTACAGAGATAATGTGCAGAAGGATTTTGCATGATAGCACTGTTTGTAATGCTGACCAGTTTGGGAACAACCAGAGCATTCATGAATAAGGGGCTAGTAATTTGTGGAATACAGACAGTTAAAACAAATTTGTACATCAGAATTTACTAGCATGATAAGATGTTGCTGACAAGTAGGCAAAAAATACATTTTGAGGTAACAAGTAAGATATGTACCACTTAAATGAAAATAAATATTTATATTTAATATATGTACTACGCTTATTCATATATATAGCAGAAAAGGGCTTCCCAGGTGGCACAGTGGTTAAGAATCTGCCTGACAATGCAGGAGACGAAGGAGAGGTGAGTTCAGTCCCTGGTTGGGGAAAATCCCCTGGAGGAGGAAATGGCAACCACTCCAGTATTCTTGCCTGGAAAATCCCATGGACAGAGGAGCATAGTGGGCTACAGTCCATGGGCCTGCAAGGAGTCAGATATGACTGGTGCCCGTGCGTGCATGCGTGCGCACACACACACACACACACACACACACACACAAAGCAAAAAGGCAGGAACACGGATAGAGACAAAGAGATGTCTAAAAATTTTCTACCAAAATGTTAGTGATTTGTCTGCATAAACATTTCCTGCAGAGCCAGGAATCTCGCTGTAGGAGTGGGACTTTACAGTAAGGGGAGGAGCTAAAGTAATCCATGTGGTAATGGATTAGAATCCGAAGCATCAATGGGAACTCATGTTTAGCTTAATACAGATACAGATGGTTACATATAAAAATATTTACACACATGTATATACATACAGATATCTATTTCTTAAGGAACTAGAAGAATGATGCTCCAGTAACAAGGGGCACATATAGTACCCAGATCTTTACTTCTAATGCTAGTTTCCAATAAAGGGAATCAGGGATCCTTGAAGAAACAGCTGATTTGAGGACTAGGGCAAGAAACACACACAATGAACCTGAAGGATCTTGTAAGAGCAGCAAGTAAGAAAGCACTAATAAAGTAAAATAAAATCACCCATATTGACGGATATGATAGAGGAGCACAGGAATCAACTGACAGAACTCTCAAGTGGCTAATACTGGAATAATTTAAGCAAAAAATAAAGCAAGTATTATTGGAGTATAATCCAAATGCAAAATAAATATATATGAGCCCATATTAATACAAATAAATTATTGAATAAATTAATAAATGGGGAAAAGAGACAAAATAAATCTTTCATGCAGAAGAATTCCAAATAATTTACATAGATTTTCTGCCCTCAAAGAAGGGGAGCCTAACTTCCTATTCTGCAGTGTGGCTGTGCACAGTGACTTCCTTCCAAAGAGCACAGTGTGAAAACAGAAATGAAAACAATCAGCTTCTCAGTGGAGGAAACTGACAAACTCGTCTCAGTCCTATGATCAAGGTCAACATCAACAGTCATAAATCATGTTGATAGCAAGCAACCCTGATACGATGGGGAAAAAATGACTGTTTGCCTCAATGATCTTCCTCCTCAAAATCTACAACCTCAGGCTTATCTTGAGAAAACCATCAGACAAATTCCAATAGAGGGGCATCAAGCAAACTATTATACATAAGATGGATAAATAGCAAGTTCCCACTGTATACCACAGGGAACTATATTCAATATCCTGTAATAAACCATCATGGAAAAGAATATGAAAAAAAGGAATGTTTATATGTGTATAGCTGAGTCACTTTGCTATACAGCAGGGATTGGCACAACTTTGTAAATCAATTATACTTCCATTTAAAAAAAGACACACACACACACACACACACACGCACACACACAAAGCCTGGCTAATACTCCTCAAAAATGCCACAGTCACCAAAAAACAAACTATCACAACCAAGGCTATCAAACTATCGCCAAGATAAATCTAAGAGACGGGTAAACCTAAAATTGTTTTTTAAAAAAAGATTTTTTTTTTTTAAGTTCCCACAGAACAATTTTTCCCTAAGCAAGAATCAAAGTGAATTTTTATATCAACCTTTAACAATACAGAAAAGCAGTAAAAGATTTACAATTAAAAAGCTTTAAAGCTTTTTCTTAAAAGTTTTGTAATATCCTGGATCAAATTCTTACATGGGGCTTAAACTCAAAATTCTTGGGCTTTCTCCAGGAAGCAGAATGATTTTCCTAAATATTGATGTGACAGAGGCAGACACCACCCTTACTGAAGGGAGGGGTTCAAGGTGGTTGAGACTTCCTCTTCTGCGATGTTGGTGCTTTCCTTATTACACACTTGTAGGTTAAGTATGTGCATCTCAGCATAGCTTTTATGAGATGGTAAAGCCAAAAGTGTCCAGCTCACTTGCAATATTGTTATCAGGCCCTGGTTCATCTCCGTAGTTCACTTCTCAAGCCACTATCTGCCCACAGAACAGACCCACTGGAGCTTTTCAGAGAGTCTGTGGAGTCTCCAGATAGAGGCGCACAGGCAATGGCCCAATGGCGGTGGTCACATAACTTCACATAACTTCTAACGGGGTGGTTAGATGCTTCACTGTGATGATATCAAGTCTGTTATAGACTGATTTATGAGACATCCCAAAGGTTCCCCTGGAACCCCAATTCAAGCCAGAAAAGAAGTATCTTGAAAGGCTACACTTCTATGAATCAAGTTGAAAGGAGTGAGCCATGGAATTGTTTTATTCCTTCTTACTGATTTTTTATGTTTGCAACTTGATGGAGCAGAATTACAGCAAGTTGGTGTTCCTGATGACCCAGGAAATATGCTACAAAATAATTCTTTTAAATAGTCAGAGAGGTCCCTAAGGTTAGCACTAGGATTTAGAAATAAAGTCAGAAAATGACATCTTTGAAAACTAGAAATGGCAAAAATCAATATGAAATGAATGGAATTAGTTCCCCAGGTATTCATTCTCTCTAAGTCATTCATCCTCAGAGATGTTTGGAAAACATATTACAGATAAGACTGGAGTGTCTCCCAAATCCTGCTGAGGGCCCCAGGATGCTTCTGTGTTTCCACAGGAAACTACTAATCTCAAAGGGACTTTAGTTTATGGAGATAAGCTACAGTTGGGAAAATTGTGACATGCTAATGAAAAAGGCAATAGAAAGCTCCACCTGCCATCTAGAGACAGGAGGGAAACAGAAACATCCTGGTAAGGGGTTAAAAGTAGGTCTAACCAGTAGTCTGACCAAGTTGTGCTTTCTGGTTGCTAGAAAAGTATCTTTTCCTGGGACAACGAGGGCAACTTTTAAGATTCTACCAGAGTGGGTGCTGTGAGAGTAGGTGATCCTTTCTCTGACTGTGAGTTTTCCAAGGAGACTTAAGATCTTGAAGGAAGACACTGGGAAGGAGGTAATCCAGATAAGCAGATGCAAGAAGTATCCGATTACTAGAAGTCCTGCATTAATACATTTATAAGCCAGTGTCTTATAAGTTTGGAAAATGTCCTTCCGTACTCTGGATCTAAAGCAGTACTTAATGTATTGACACAGTGGGTTCCAAACCTCAAGGCCAAGAACTCAGATGCTGCAGGAAGATGTCCTCACTAGAGGCTGCCCCATGGACAGCCAGCTAGCTTCATTAATGCTTCCTCACACTAATCTCGATCTTGATTCTTAAAATAACATCTTACATCTTAAATATTACAAGGCTGTCTCTTTACTTAAGATGCGTATTAGATTCATTTCCTTTTGGGACTGTCTAATGTTACAGTCAGTGAACATGGATTCATCTGACTTACCAAGATCTTTCTCTTATTGTATTTGAGTTTTCAAATTCATCTAAGGGCAGCAGGGTCGGATTCTTTCCTAAATTCATTGAACCGTTTGATGACGCCTACCCAGAGGTTGGATATCAGTGAAAGAACTCTGACAAGACGTGTTGAAACCATAAAGCCCAAAGCCCAAAGCCCAAATTCTTTACTTATGCTGCACAGACTTTGCCCCCACTTGCACCAAAATCACCTTCTATGACTTGAAAATAGCACTACTTAGTAGACTGCAAGATTTTTCACTTATAATCTAAAAAGTAACACCCACAAGAGGCAAAATTATGCTAGTCACCCAGTTGCCGTGATTAGACCTTTAGTTTCCTTGAAGAAGTTTTATCCATGGGATAGAAAGGAGAATGTGTATTTTAAATTTTGGTATACGTATGAGTAAAAACAATCAATTCTCAGGATATGCTCTTTAAAAAGTTATTCAGACTCTTCTGGCTTCTTAGACAACAACCATTGATTCTTTAGCCCCACTTTGTCCTCTTCTCTTTGTCAAATATTTTCTATCACAAAGAAATTGCAAGGCTTCCGGTCATACTCAGCATCCCCCTTGATTTCTGCAGGGCTCAACACACACCCTGTTATGATTAAAAACATTTGCCAGCTATAAAATGTCTTCTCCAAGTTCCTCTATAAAAGAATATTAAAATCAAAGCTCCTACTGTTATGAGTTTCTGGAACAACAGTCCTGGAGGCAACAGCTGCTTTTTCTTATTGTTATAACAGCAGCTCTCTTGGCAGCAATGAGATGGGCTCTTATAACTTCCCTGGAGGGAACCCACTAAAGTTCAAAGCAGGTTCCCACCAATTCCCGACCTCTGAGTGATCCAGGAGAGCTCTGCACGAGATGAGGTTCGTGACCCCCACCTTCTAGGAACTACAAGAAGGAAAAGACAAGGAAGAAAGCAACCTCTCCATCCAAGACCTTAGATAACCTTCCAACCGCCTCTAATTGCCCCACTCAGAAGTGGTTTCCCAGACCAGATATTCAACTGCTTTCTTCAAGCATGATTTCCCACCTGGAGTAGCAGGAAGGCCTTGGGTCAGGTGTCAGAACTTTGTACCAAAGATATGCATGGGCTTTAACTTCCAGGGGAACAAGGCAAGAATCCTCTTTGCTGAACAAACTCCAAAGGAGAACAAAAACGAAGCTTTTTAGCAAGAAGCCTGATCTGACAGGTCTCCGGTTTGCTACGGAGACAGCAGCATCACTGGCAGGTCAGAACACAGAAGGGAAGGTGACTCCTGCTGCTTGAATGGCTCAGACATCAAAACCAAATCAGAGAATTTACAAGAGTGTAGCAATAGGTCCATGCTTTCTGCTCAGTTCCAAGCGGCAAGATAACCATAGCCTAGCTTTCGAATGAGCACAAGACTATTTTTTCCTACTATCTGCTTCTGTCATCTTTGGAAGCCCCAAAGATAAACTATTTTAATGGGCTATAGTAATAATATTAGGTACCATTTATGTTATATACATTATAACATTAAATCCTCACAATGAACCAATGGAAACAAGTAGTATTATATCCATTTTATATGTGAATAACTTGAAGATATTAAGAGAGAAATAACTTACTCAAGATTATGCAGCAAGCAAATGGTTGAAAGGGAATTTGAATCCTGATCACCAGGGCTTCAAAGCGCATGCTCTTCATCACTTTCTCTTCCTTCTCCACTTGTTACTTCCTCCTTGCCCAGAGTGGCGGCACCTCAAGTCTCAGTCAAGTGACTTGGTGTATGCCAAACCTCAGAAGAAAATGACTTCTACAATGCACCTTCAGGCCTATCGTCCGAATATATTAGACACTGTTTGCTGTGTGAAAGCCTACATTGGTCTATATCACACAAATAGAAAGAAGGCCTTTTAAAATACCAATATCTCAGGGTTGCCAGAGTCCAAAAGAGGCACCTAACTTTCATTTATCTCAGGAATTCTGAAAGTTGCCGTGTCAACCCAAATCCATTTTGCATGAGGATCAGACGAACAGGTTCAGAAACTGGCATAAAACATTTCGAGGACTTCCAGTAAAGCTCAGAAATTAAAAGCATGTATTAACCTTTGCTTCCCACAGAAATGTCTCTAAATGAGAGTATAGAAATTTAAAGGAATAAACCATATGGACACACAGAATGGGAGAGGAGATGACAGAAAGCAAAATGATGGAAAGTGAACGGATGAGTGGTAACTGCAGACCAGAAAACCTTGGAGCTGAACTGCCTTCAGGGAAATGGCTGTTGAGAAGCAAACCGATTTGTGCTGTGGTGCCCCTAGAAGGCTTAGGGTTGAAACCTCTAAAAGGGCCTGAAGGTAGGGATGAGGCGTATGGCTGGAAATAACTGATAGGCAACAGGCTTCATGAAAAGCATGTACCCTGCAGTCTGGTCCTTTCCCACACCCCATGCCATGAGATGGCTGGCCCCTCTTTATCTACTATAGGAGACTATAAGAGGTATAGCCCAAGGAGAAAGTGAGTCAATGGAGAAAATGAACAACATCAGAGAAAGACTTGGCTATGATGAAATTTCAGGGCCGCTTAACAGAAAGGCACTGCTCCTAACTTATCCTGTTAAAAAAATTTAAGCTTCTCATTTTGAAATAATCTGGCTTACCAAACAAGTTGCAAAGACAGTATATAGAGTTATCATAGACTCTTTACCCATATTTCCCAAATGTTACCATTTTGTGTAACCTTAGTACATCAATCAAAATCAGGAAATTAACATTGGTACACTGCTATTAATTAATATATAGACCTCATTCGCTTCACTGCTTTTCCTTCCCTGGTCTAGGACCTAATCCAAGACCACACACTACATTTAGGTATCATGTCTCTTTAGACCTCAGAAATTTAGAACAATAATTATTATTACTGTTTGTCTTGAATGACCTTGACACTTTTAAAGAGCACTGGTCAGCTGCTTATAGAATATTGTGATGCACTGTGTGGATCCCAGGGCATCATATCAGGTTGCACATGATATCAATATGACTCATTACTGGTGATGCTAACTTTGATCATTTGGTTAAAGCGGAGTCTGCCAGGCTTCTCCACTCCAATGTTACCTTTGTAATTAATAGCTATATTGTGAAGAACAAAGCATCCTGATTCCCAAAACATTTTGACCCATTAATTTTAGCATCCACTGATGCCTTTTCCTGCAACAGTTATTACTGTGGTGTTTATTAGAAGATGATTTTTGAAAATTTCCATCAATACGCCTACATTTTTTTAAAATTTCATCTTATTTTTAATTGGAAGATAATTACAATATTGTGATGATTTCTGCCATACATCAACATGAATCAGCCATGCTGCTGCTAAGTCACTTCAGTCGTGTCCGACTCTGTGCGACCCCATAGACAGCAGCCCACCAGGCTCCCCCGTCCCTGGGATTCTCTAGGCAAGAACGCTGGTGTGGGTTGCCATTTCCTTCTCCAATGCATGAAAGTGAAAAGTCAAAGTGAAGTCGCTCAGTCATGTCTGACTCTTAGCGACCCCATGGACTGCAGCCTACCAGACTCCTCCGTCCATGGGATTTTCCAGGCAAGAGTGGGGTGGAGTGCCATCAGCCATAGGTACACATATATCCCCTCCCTCTTAAACCTCCTTCCACATTCCACCCCAAGATGGTACTGATGAACTTTCTACATCTTTAACTGAAATTCTAGTCAGAGTTTTCTCTTCTTCTCCAATTATTTGTTTATTTATAAAAGTATTTTATACTGTTATGGACTCTGGGATATTTATCTTATTCTGTTCTGTCTTGTCTATCTTGTTCTACTCTCATTATTTATTTTGTTGTTCAGACTGTCCCAGATCTGGCCAGTGAAAGCTTTTAAAATTGACTTCTCTGTCCTTTTAACATGTCCTCATCATTCCTTTTGGTGTATTTCCTTACTTTCTGGTGGTATAAGATATTCTAGGCTAATCCAGTAGTATTCCTAACCTAGTCTACTTCTTTTCATTGACTACAGTAAAGCCTTTGACTGTGTGGATCATAACAAAATGGAAAATTCTTAAAGAAATGAGAATATCAGAACACCTTACCTTTCTCCTGAGAAACCAGTATGTGAGTCAAAAAGCAACAGTCAGAAGCAGA
The DNA here is from genome assembly GCF_023091745.1 of Budorcas taxicolor. Taxonomy (NCBI): domain Eukaryota; kingdom Metazoa; phylum Chordata; class Mammalia; order Artiodactyla; family Bovidae; genus Budorcas; species Budorcas taxicolor. Next base: position 76,351,437 of record NC_068919.1, read on the forward strand.
CATGGAACAGCAGACTGGTTCAACATTGGGAAAGGAGTATGTCAAGGCTGTATATTGCCACCCTGCTGATTTAAGTTATATGCAGAGTACATCATATGAAATGCTAGGCTGGATGAATCACAAACTGATTGCTGGGAGAAAGATCAACAATCTCAGATATGCAGATGATACCACTCTAATGGCAGAAAGTGAAGAGGAACTAAAGAGCCTCTTGATGAGCGTGAAAGAAGAGAGTAATAAAGCTGGCTTGAAGCTCAACACTCAAAAAACTACAATCATGGTATCTGGTACCATCACTTCATGGCAAATAAAAAGGAGGAAAAAGTGGAAGCAGTGACAGACTTTATTTTCTTAGGCTCCAAAATCATTGTGGATGGTGACTACAGCCTTGAAATTAAAAGATACTTGCTCCTTGGAAGGAAAGCTATGATAAACCTGGACAGCATATTGAAAAGCAGAGACATAAGTCCACATAGTCAAAGCTTTGGTTTTTCCAGTAGTCATGTACAGATTTGAAAGTTGGACCATAAAGAAGGCTGAGCCCTGAAGAACTGATGCTTTCAAATTGTGGTGCTGGAGAAGACTCCTGAGAGTCCCTTGGACAGCAAGGAGATCAAACCAGTCAATCCTAAAGGAAATCAACTCTGAATATTCATTGAAAGAACTGTTACTGAAATTGAACTCCAGTACTTTGGCCACCTGCTGCAAAGAGCTGACTCATTGAAAAAGACCCTGATGCTGGGAAAGACTGAAAACAAAAGAAGAAGGGGAGACAGAGGATGAGATGGTTGGATGGCATCACTGACTCAATGGACATGAATTTCAGCCAACTCCAGAGACAGTGGAGGACAGAGGAACTTGGCCTCCTGCAGTCCATGGATTCACAAAGAGTTGGACATGACTTTGTGACTGAACAACAACAACAAGACCTAGAAGGAGCATTTCTCCAGACAGCATTGGTTGCTTTTACTAGAGAACGATATTTAAAAACCAAGATTGGCGCTAGCCTGCTTATTGCTATTAGGGTACATTTCTTCTGGACCCTCTCAGTGACAAAGTAGAAAATAAGTATATGGACACACATACACATGCACAATCTATATCTTACAGTTGTTTTAAAAGTAGTGACTCAAATATTAGAATAAGATTGACATTTACTAAAACCTGCTTATAAAAGGAAGAGATGGAGAAGCCCAATACAGCAATGGCTCAACTCCTCAGCCTCTTCAATACTATGAAGTTATAAAGGTTATTTGATATACCTTTACATGGAACACATTTGCAGAAAAGGATCAGTGACTTGAGCCAGGTGTCGGCTATTCTTCCTGATAGCTATTTTTCTTCATAGTTTCTAGTTATATTATTTATACAGTTCATGGAATATTTATATAGGTTCAAAATTCCTTCTCATAAAATACTTACTAATTACAAAGGCAAAAAAGGAAAGCTTTACACAGGAGAAGCCTTGCAGATACCTTCTTAATCAAGTGATCAATGAGAATGTTACTAGTATTAGGATAAGTCAAAGTTATGCACACCTGATAGGATGCAGTGGACTCACACAGCGCCCCTTCTGCACTAGTCCTACCAAGCACGCATGACCCGAACTTAATCAAGAGGAAACACCAGACAAACTCAAGTTCAGGAAAGATCTACAAAATATCTCATTTCTATTCTTCAAAAGTATCAAGATTACAAATGAAAAATGGAGAAACTGCCTTGGATTTAAGGAGACTAAAGAGAAATAACTGAAGGTAACACATGATTCAGAACTGGATCTTTTCTTTATTAAGAAAACTGGAAAAACTTGACTGAAGTCTGAGAATTAGATGGAAGTAAAGTGTCAATGCTAATTTTCTGATTTTGGTGCTAGTATGATGGTTATGTAGGAAATACGCTTAAGGATTTGGTTATCACAATAACATCACATCAACTATTAGCTTTCAAATGATTTAGGAAAAAAGTTCTTAATGTATCTGCATGGCAGAAAGTGAAGAGGAACTAAAAAGCCTCTTGATCAAAGTGAAAGAGGAGAGCGAAAAAGTTGGCTTAAAGCTCAACATTCAGAAAACGAAGATCATAGCATCTGGTCCCATCACTTCATGGGAAATAGATGGGGAAACAGTAGAAACAGTGTCAGACTTCATTGTTTTGGGCTCCAAAATCACTGCAGATGGTGATTGCAGCCATGAAATTAAAAGACGCTTACTCCTTGGAAGAAAAGTTATGACCAGCCTAGATAGTATATTCAAAAGCAGAGACATTACTTTGCCGACTAAGGTCTGTCTAGTCAAGGCTATGGTTTTTCCTGTGGTCATGTATGGATGTGAGAGTTGGACTCTGAAGAAGGCTGAGCACCGAAGAATTGATGCTTTTGAACTGTGGTGTTGGAGAAGACTCTTGAGAGTCCCTTGGACTGCAAGGAGATCCAACCAGTCCATTCTGAAGGAGATCAGCCCTGGGATTTCTTTGGAAGGAATGATGCTAAAGCTGAAGCTCCAGTGCTTTGGCCACCTCATGTGAAGAGTTGACTCATTGGAAAAGACTCTGATGCTGGGAGGGATTGGGGGCAGGAGGAGAAGGGGACGACCGAGGATGAGATGGCTGGATGGCATCACGGACTCGATGGACGTGAGTCTGAATGAACTCCGGGAGATGGTGTCGGACAGGGAGGCCTGGCGTGCTGTGATTCATGGGGTCGCAAAGAGTCGGACACGACTGAGCGACTGAACTGAACTGAACTTTTCTCTAAGTTTGGATTTGCTTTAAGATTTTAAAAATTAATCCAAAGAGAAATCATGAGGGAAAACTTTTTTAAGTTAGAACTCTAGTCCAAGAAACTCCACATCTAAGTACTTATGAACTCCAGAAACACAAAACAAGCAGAGGGAGACAAAATTATCAAAAAAGCATAATGAAAATGTTGCATTTCCTGCACAGGTCATAATTTCTTAGATTAAAGGCCCCATTAATCGTTTAGCACAATAAATGGAGACAACCAAGGCATGAGTGTGTGCTCACCTAACTTGTGTCTGACTCTTTTGCAACCCTATGGACTGTAGCCCAACAGGCTCCTCTGTCCATGGGATTTCCCAGGCAAGAATAGTAGAGTGGTTTGCCATTTCCTCCTCCAGGGGATCTTCCCGATCTGGGATGCAACCATGTCTCTTCCATCTTCTGCACTGGCAGGTGGATTCTTTACCACTGAGCCATCAGAGAAGACCAGACCAAGAAATAGCACCATGAAATTTTAGAGCACTGGAGATAAGAGAGGATACAAAGAACTTCTGGAAAGGAAAAAAAAATGTCACACACTCTTTATAAGCCAATCTTTGACTGGAGAGGAGATCACTTCTCTTTGCCAAGGCCTCAAATCAGTAAAATTCTTCTTTTATAAGACAATGACTGAAATGTTCAGAACTAGAAAAGACACACATCAGTCAAAAGTGGTTTTTTCCCCACAAAATCCTGCCATTTCTACTCAAGACAATGGTAAATTATAATCAGAAAATGCTCAAACTAGTTTCATGGCCCTTTTCTTTAATGAGATCACTCTTGAATGGTGTCAAATATCAGAGCAGAGATTCAAGACCCACCTGCCATTTGTCCTGGGAAGAAGGCTGCACAGAAGAGGATAAGAATAAGGCTATTTTCATATCCTTACATAGGATTTATATATATAGATCTATCTATCTATCTATCTAGGCTTCCCTGGTGGTTCAGACGATAAAAGAATCTGCCCGCCAATGCAGAAGACGCCTAAGCCATGGGTTTTATCCCTGGGTAGGGAAGGTCCCCTGGAGAAGGGAATGGCTACCAACTCTAGTATTCTTGCCTGGAGAATTCCACGGACAGAAGATCTGGCAAGCTATAAGAAGATATAAAGGATAAAGGTCCAAGGATAAGGTGTGTGGACACCATCTATTCTCTGTTGCTCTCCTGGAGGGGACCTGCCTCTTTCATTTACACTCAAAGATGTTTAACAGGGATGCCATCCAATTATAACATTTTCTTGGCAATGTGGGGCTCTGAGAGGTGGATGACTTCTATTTTCCCACAGAGATTCTACAATGTATTGATCATGCAGAAGCTCCCATGACATAATGTATGGCAGAAAGAATGAAGTCCCACATGCATCCCTGTTTAATTCTATCCCTCTATGCCTAGGCTTTCTTCTGGGAATGAAACAACATAGGCCTTGCTCTCTTAGAGCCTCCTAGAATCAAATCCATACATTCCCCGGTAAAGGAAGCCACTGAGTGTCTCTGTCACACACATGAGGTAAGAGTATCAGAATCAACATAATGACATGTATTGTATTCCAGTCCCCAGGATTTTGCTCTCTCAGCCCAATACCTTTGTGCCCCCAATGCACAAAATTTCAAATACACATGGTAGCCCTTGGCATTTAACCTAACCTGGTCCTCAGCTGGGGAGAAGGCAATGGCACCCCACTCCAGTTCTCTTGCCTGGAAAATCCCATGGACGGAGGAGCCTGGTAGGCTGTAGTCCATAGTGTCACTAAGAGTTGGACATGACTGAACAACTTCACTTTCACTTTTCACTTTCCTGCATTGGAGAAGGAAATGGCAACCCACTCCAGAGTTCTTGCCTGGAGAATCCCAGGGACGGGGGAGCCTGATGGGCTGCTGTCTATGGGGTCGCACAGAGTCGGACACGACTGAAGTGACTTAGCAGCAGCAGCAGTTCCTCAGCTGGTGACCTGGGCTGGAAGCAGGTCAAGTGGCTCTGCGGGCTTCTTTCCCAAGGCTTGCATCCTGCTAGAGGCTACATTCTGGCTGCTTGGTTGGTGAGGAGAAGCACAGAGAGACACAGGGAAAGGGGGCATTTCTTTCTCTAGCTTTGAACAGCTGGTCCAAACCTATCCCTCCGTGCTTTCCTCCTGCCTTCTGTTCTATTTTTGTCCCTGCTTACCGTATACAGGCAGAGTGGCCTACTGCCAAGCAAGAGGCTGCCTGGGCCCACTTAGCAGAGCTTAGCACAGCCTGGGGCTTGAGGCTGGCAGTGGAGACTCTGCCTTCTAGACACGCAAATGGGACTCCCACAGAGTCCCAGAGCTGAGCTGCGTTGGTGGCTGAAGGAGAACTTGGGTCTTAGCAGTTTTACTGTCAAATACGGTTTCTGTTATCCTTCGAATTATTACTCTTTGAATGTGCTTCTTAAGGTTAGTGTGGCCTGAGGAAGCACAGCTTACAATAGAGAAGACTCTAGCCGCATTAGTCCCATCTAGGTGGAAATCCTTTGAGTCACATCCCCAGTAGTTCCCCAGGGCCATGGAAAGTGCATGAGACTTGTTAACAAAGTGTTACTCCCTTTGGACAGCTCCAAAGGCCTTCTCCCTGTTAATGTGATTCAGAAGAATATCCATTACAGCTATCTGTACACCACAAAAATTTAAACTCAGCGTTCATGATGCCTCAGCTCTTTCTTTCTGCCCTCAAACAAGCGGCATCATTGAAAGGAAAGAGGAATCCTTCCTAATCCCAACAAGTGGGTTTTAACATTTTCTATCCATCCTCAAATATTTTTTGCTGTGTGACCTCACTGAGAGCAGCCTTGAGGCCCACACCCCCACACATCCCACCAGCCATCAGGGATACATATTAAAGTTTGTCTTGACCTAATTCCATTCCAAATTTGAGAACCTTTTGCTACCTTAGGTGGTTCTGAGTTACCTATAAAAAGTCTCAAGTTTAGATTCTCATTGCAGAGAAGTTAATCCTTCCTTAGTTATGATAAAACTCTTTCACTTGGGCCAGTGTCAAATTAGTCACTAACTAGAGTAACTTCTCACCTACCAAATATAGAAATCAATCAAATCTCCTTCCTTCATGCCTGTGAGCAACGCAGCCAGACTGCTTGTTCAGATCTTGACTCTACTACTTATTATTAATAGCTGACACCTTGGACAAACCTCTCTAAGCCTCAGTTTCCATATCTGTAAGATAAATATAATAATGATTCATAATTCATAGGGTTATTGTGAGGAGTAAATGAGTGAATATCTGCAGAATGCTTAGGACAGTATACCATAAAGTACTCAATAAGTAATATCAGCTGTTATTATCATTACACAACCTTGGCTCAATTTGGTAAAAAGTCTTCATATCTCAAAGTGCGGTAAGAAAGCTTGTATCATCCTTAAAGGGCAGTAACAAAATCACATTCCCCCTCTCCATGCATGCTGGTGACTCAGCTGGTAAAGTATCCTCCTGCAATGAGGGAGATCTGGGTTCGATCCCTGGGTTGGGAAGATCTCCTGGAGAAGGGAATAGCTACCCACTCCAATATTCTGTCCTGGAGAATTCTATGGACTATATAGTCCATGGGGTCGCAAAGAGCTGGACACGAATGAGCAACTTTCACTTCCAATATTGATACTTGTAGGCAAGTTACTTCAATAAACATTTCCCCAGAGCTTATTGGTCCTTATGAGCCCAATGAAGCTTCTTGAGATAACAGTGCATTCAGGCTTAGTTGTGTCCAACTCTTTGTGATCCCATGGACTGTAGCCTGCCAGACTCCTCTGCCCATGGAAGTTTGCATGCAAAGAATACTGGATAGATTGCCATTTCTTCCTCCAGGGGAATCTTCCCAACCCAGGGGTTGAACCCATGTTCCCTGTGTCTCCTACACTGGCAGGCAGATTCTTTACTACTGTACCACCTGAGGTAATAGTAACATTTAGAAATAAAGAATTTTTTTTTTCCTTTCTTTGGATGTTCTTTTCCAGTTCTTTCCCTCTCCCTGACATCTCCATCTGAGTTCAGCTTCCAGGAAAACAAGCTTACTCTGACCTGGCCAAGGGGCTGACAGCTGGAAACAGGTCTCAGGTGTGGGAAGAATGACATGGGGTTTTAGTCCTGGACTGTGGTACATCCTTCCCTAGGATGCCAACCCCAGTCCTATCTAAGTCCCCCCCGCCCCCCATGCTGGCTATTTGCAGCTCCTGAAAACAGACAGCTGGCCACACAGGAGGTTCTGACTGAGTCAAAGTCTTCTGTGGCCTTGCTTTCCAGGGCACATGGTAAGAAACTGAGCCAGGCTTTGTTCTCAATTAAAGGATCAACTTCAGATCCAGCCTTAGCATTAGTTCCAGACAGGGTGGCTTCCCTGTCCTATCAAACTAGGTAGAAGAGAAATAAAGAAAATGATGCGTTAGGAGAGCAAATATGCCATTTCATTGTGAGGCTAACTAGAAAAGAGTGAATGTGAAGACAGGGAGATGGTCCAGAAGGCAGAAAAATAGGACCAAACTGGGTGGCACCAGTTATAAAAATGAAATGAAAAAAATAGATATGTCTTAGTACCTTCAGTCTGAAATAAGGAAATACCACACCAGGTGGCTTATAAACAACAAAAACTCCATTGCTCACTGTTCTGGAGGCTGGAAGGCTGAGATCATGGTGACACCATGGTCCAGTGAGGGGCCCTCTTCCAGGCCTCAGCCTTCTCATTGCATCCTCAGGTGGTGGAAGGGGCTTAGAAGCTCTGTGGGGTCTCTTTTGTAAGATCACTAATCCCATTACTGAGGACCTCACCCTCATGATTTAATCACTTCCCAAAGCCCCCCATCTACTAACACCATCACCCTTGGGGGTCAGGATTTTAACACATAAATTTTGTGGGGACACAAACATTCAGAGCATAGCAAGATGAAAGAAGGCTCCAAGGAAAAGCAAGCTGAAACACTGGTTGACCAGCTGTTTGTGAGGCAGGGGAAGAAGGAAGGCTGAAGAAAGCCCAGGGTTTAAAATCTGGGTGGTTAAAAGAATCTGTGATTAGAAGGAAGGCCCAGTGATAAAGTTGAATGATAAACTGCTGGTTTGACAACATCCTCCTGTAAAGATCTAGTCAGTAGTAAATTTGGGGTGAAGAAAACAGAGCTGAGAACTCAGATTCTGGAGTAATTCGCATCTATTGTGAAGATATAAGAATGGGTGTGTCCTCTGAGGGAAAGAACATAAAGAGTAAAGAATGAGAAATTGCCATCCAACATTGAAGAAGCCTCTTGTCTGGGCAGAAGGAGGAATGAAAACTAAAAGGAGACAGAGAAGGAGAAGTTCATTAAAGAAAAAGTATTACTCAGGGTTTTCCAGAGAAGTGAAACCAATAGGATGTATACCTATAGAAAGAGAGATCCATTTTAAGGAAATGGCTCTCATCATTATGAATGCTGGTAAATCCAAAATCTGCAGAGTAAGATGCAGGCTAGAGACTTACGGAAGAGCTACAGTTCAAGTTCAAAGGCCATCTGAGGGCAGAATTTCTTGCTCAGACCTCAGCCTTTGTTTTCTTAAGGCCTTCAACTGACTGGGTGAGTCCCATCCATATTACAGAGGGCAATCTGCTTTATTCAATTGTCCACCAATTTAAATGTTAATCTGATTTTAAAAACATCCTTATGAAAATATCCAGAATAGTGTTTGACCAAATATATGGGCCCAGCCAAGTTGACACATAAAATTAATGATGACCGAATATGAAGCTGTGTCTTTAAGCAGACTGGGGATAGAGTTCTAAGATAGATAATGATGATCAAACATAAGCACTTTCTAAGAGGCTGAAGATTGATGAAGGAAAAGTCCAGTGTATTCTGCATCTGTGGATGAAAGATAACCACCTTTCTCCTCCTATGAAGTGTAAGACACTGGTTAAGAGCATGGTTTTGCAGTTAAAAAAGAATTCTAGGAGCCCATAATGACTCAACTGTTACATTCTATGACCCAAATCCCTTTTCCTCTTTGAGCCTCAGTTTTTCAATGTCTAAAACAGGGATAATTGTATGTATTTCTTAAGATTATTCTGAGTGTTAAATGAGATAATACTCTTCAGTGTCTAGTATATATTAAGTACTTGATGAAGAGTAGAGTATCTCATACTTAAATTAAATCAATTAATTAGACTATTAATAGATTAGTATTGTCATCATGGGGTTTCCCTGGTGGTTCAGCAGTAAAGAATCCACCTGCCAATGCAGGAGACTCAGGTTTGATCCCTGGGTCAGGAAGATCTCCTGGAGAAGGAAATGGCAACCCACTCTAATATTCTTGCCTGGGAAATCCCATGGACAGAGGAGCCTGGTGGGCTACAGTCCATGGGGTCTCAAAGAGTCAGCACAACTTAGCAACTAAACAACAGATTGCTAACATCTTCGTCATTATTATCTTCATCACATTCTGAGGACACAATTTAGAGTAGAAGGACTAAAGACAAAATGGATTAAAGACTGAAGGAAGCATTAAAGAGAGAATAAGTAAGGAGAAATGTGCACATGCCCTGGATTGCAGTCCCGGCACTACACATCAAAACCCTGTCCTGAGACCTGAACTCTTCTGATTCCTTCCCTTTACTCTACAAGCAAGGAAACATCTTCAGTACTAACGTACTGACTTCTTCCAACCCTTAGTGTCGTAACAGTCAGAACTAGAGAACAGACATTGTTCCTCCACTTTGTGCCTTTGTCACCAGGTGAGCTAGTTTCCGACAAGTTAGCCCTTGATACTGATGCATTTCCTAGAAAGCTGTGAATGCGGGTCATAGCGGACCACACCACCCCTTCTGAATGAGGAGGGAGCAGGTATGGCACTCGACACAGCACAAGGCAGGCATGGATTCTGACTCCTCACATTTAGCTCAGAGTTCGCTCTCTGACAGTCAACTTGTATCTCCTTCCTTCTTTCAGCCCAGTGGAACAGGGGTTAATGACTTAGTCCGAAAAGAAAAAAGAAAAACAAAGGACTTAAATCCAATTAAAAAGATCTCAGAAACAAGTCAGGCATAAAGAGTGTTCCAGAAACTCTACAATTGAAATTTTTCATTGACAAATGATCCTGCCATCATTGTAGATAGGGAACATATCTAATTCCTATAATTCTATATCTTTAACTGAAGCCTGCAGGAGATGCTTTGATGGAAAGAAAGATCAATGGGACTGAAAGGAATATATTCCACTTCATTCCCTCTCTCTGAATTAAATTTCTCACCAGGTACTCTGATAGCTTCCCTCTCCTACCCCTGCCTGAAGCCAATTCTCATTTATTCAACCTTAATGAAGAACACGAAGCCAACAGATTCACTAAATACCTAACCTAGTAAAGACCTCGGCCCTCTCCTGCAAGCAAACCTCTTCTTTTTGGTAGTTTTGTCTTACATTCATCAGAAAAGAAACTGGGAAAAGACCAAAAAGAGATGAGGTAAAGAGGATTGAAAGCCCCAGAGAGTTCACAAATAAGAGAACTTGCTTCAGTGTTATAAAGTGCCAATCACACTTGCTTTGTGCTCAGATTAGACTTTATTTGGCTCTTCTGGGCAAGCACCAACACCCAGATCATTCACTTTGTGCCATAGCCACAGCCTTATATGTGACACACTGTGATGCTACACATTGCCAGTATGAAGGCAAGACATCATCTTGGAACTAACATTACTTGCTCTGTGATCTTGGACAAGTTATCTAATCTCTCTGTGCCTCGGTTTTCTCATCTGTACATGGGCATAGAAATAAACTCTACCTCAAAGGCTGTGATGAGAATTAAATGAGTTATTATGTAAAAAGCAGTTTAGTGCTATTGTAGAGATATCATTAAAAGAGTCCAGGATACAGGAGGATAATTCCGCAAGGACCTTCACTAAGAAATGATACTTGGAATGAGTCTTTAAAAAGTTGAGTAAAGGTTCAAGGAGAATGGCATATCATTGGAAAGGCCATCCCAGAGGAGAGGCCTGCATAACCATGGTGCAGAAGTGAAAACACCAACAAGGCATTGGCTGGTGAGAGGCTGGAGCAGATGAGAACTGGGAGAGTGAAGCTGTGGGTGCTTCAGGGCTTCTGTCTCAGGCTCTGCTGGACCAGTGTGTGCTGGGGGAGGTTGCCCAGATGATATATGGCACTCCTGCTACAGGGAGGAAGCAGTCCTTGACTGGGGACAGAAAAAGCGTCCCTGGGAGAGGAGCAGGGATCATCTCCCATCTGCTCCCGTCAATTCCCTCAGCATCTCTTCCCTTGAAATCCCCACAAGTGGAGCACAAAGGATGGAAATGGTATTCGGCCTAGGATGGGATGCTCTCCCAGTTAAATTCAAACAGCCCTAATCCTTGGAAAGTTTTTGAGTGGATGCTTCTGTTCTAGAATTTTTCTTCCTTCTGGGCACCTCCTTCATAAGCAGCCCCTACCCACAGGCTTCCCTCTGTCCCTCACTTTCCAGAGTCCCCCATCACTCTAAGGAAGGAGTAGCTAGGTGAGACAGAGCTGGGGAGATGATGGGGGGACAGATGTGACCTCAGTCACCACAGCATCTGTCCTCTCACAGGGACAGAGAGAGGCAGAGATCAGGGAGAAAGAGACAGACATAGAGAAGCAGGAGGAAAAGGACACAGAGAGTCAAAACCACAGAGGGAAAGAGAGTCAGCGTGTATCCAACACCTTTTGTGCTCCATCTCACAGTGCCTTGGTGCTCAGCTTTTGCAAAGATGTAACCTGCGTAGAGGCTGAAGAGGTTTCTCCCCATCATCGCTCTCAGTGGTTCACTGTGGAATGTGTGCTCCTGTCTCACGATCTTAGGCTCTGCTAGATTAGAAGCCCCAAGTCCCAAGATGGAGACATAGTTGGAGTTCAGCAAGAAGCCATGAGTCCAATTCACAAGCAGCCTTTCCTGTCACATGCTTCCCAGTCCCCACTCCTGTTCCCCAGGAATCACTTCCCCAAATCAACTGCCCACACTCAAGCTCTTGGCTCAGCTTTCCTCTGAGGGAAACCCAGCCTAGGACTCACACCTGGGGTGGGGGAGGAGGAGATGGAGAAGAGAACCACAAGGGGAGATACAGAGGGGAACAGAGCCAGCAAAATCATAAAGGAGAAAGACAGGAGAAGAGGGAGAGGATCCACATTCCCAGACATCAAAATCCCAGGTCAGTTTCTGGGTCAGAGGCAACATCAAGTTTAAAGTGGGAAGGAGAGGCCAGTAAGGGATGTGGGTGGAGAGGGAACACTGTTACAACTACAGAGAACACGTTAGGATCCAGACCTCTCACCACCCCATCACCGCACTGCCCAGATTCCACAGCCGTGTCTCAGAGCATCTCTGCGGCAGAAGGGACCACGCAGAGTAGCAGAGCCAAGGCTCCTCCAGGGAAAGGCATCCTCCTGGAAGGCAGTCTGAAGGGTCAGGGCATAGATGTAGGTGGAGCGAGCCACTTCCTTCAGGGAGAAACGAAACTCGAGCGTGAGAGATCAGACCAGTTTCTAGTAGCAGAGTCATAAACAGGAGACTGAGTCAGAGACTAGGAGCCAGGCAGAAACAGGAGCAGATCGGGAACTGAAGGGACACGCCCATGCACAGGTAGGGACAGCTGCGTCTCTCTGGGGCTCCCCTCTGCCTGTGTGAGGGCTTCCTCAAGAGTACAGAGCAGGGGTGGCTCAGGGTCAGTGACAAGTCACTCCTGCCAGGGTGCTGAGGACCAACAGCTCAGGGCACTACTCCAAAGGTATCAATGCAGTTTCCCTTGAAGTATATTTATCCAACAAATACATTTATTAAGCACCTCCCAGGTGCTGAGATCTGTTCTCGGCACAGCAGGGAACAGATTCCCTGCCTTAATGGAGCACAGTCTTGTAGGGGAGACGTGATGTTTTAGTGTATTAATAGATAAATGATTCTGAGAGAATTCCCAGAGGGGTGAGCCTTAGCCCCTCTGGCTCAGCTCCTTTCCCTGCACGACGAGTCTCCAGCCATGGCAGGCTTGGGTGGGAGGGGACGCGAAGAAGCTGCAGACTCCGGGTCTCCTCGGGATCCCTTTGAGGCACCAATCCAGTCCCTCCCTGGGATGGCTCATCCCTGCCTTTCCTGAGTCCACTCAGCTCTGGTTCTGACCGCAGTCCCGCAGATTTAGTCCCACAACTTTCATGTCACACAGCACACGGGCTCCGAGGCACTCCAAGCTTACCCTGCCCTTGGGGCTGGGTTCACGGGCTGCCCTGAGCTTGTAGCACAGGGATGAGTCTCAGGTGCCCCCTGTAGTCTGTAGTCTGGGCTTGTTCTTAGTTCTCGGCTAGAACCAGAGCCCTGTCCTGAGCCCCAGCTCCCTTAGCTGCATACCAAAACCATACCTGTCACTTGCACTTCAGGACCTCCAGCTGCCGCCTGGAGTCATTCCCCAAAGAGAGGGACCACTCAGAACCGCAGTGCTGCGACTGCAGGCTCCAAGTACCATCCCAGGCACCGGGCTGCTCAAGATGCCACAACTTGCCCCTCAGGGTCACTCTGAGCAGCAAGACTGGTTCAGTTCTGTTCAGTTCAGTTGCTCAGTTGTGTCCGACTCTGCGACCCCATGAACCGCAGTACACCAGGCCACCCTGTCCATCAGCAACTGCTGGAGTCCACCCAAACCCATGTCCATTGTGTCGGTGATGCCATCCAACCATCTCATCCTCTGTTATCCCCTTCTCCTCCTGCCCTCAATCTTTCCCAGCATCAGGGTCTTTTCAAATGAGTCAGCTCTTCTCATCAGGTGACCAAAGTATTCGAGTTTCAGCTTCAACATCAGTCCCTCCAATGAACACCCAGGACTGATCTCCTTTAGGATGGACTGGTTGGATCTCCTTGCAGCCCAAGGAACTCTCAAAAGTCTTCTCCAACACCACAGTTCAAAAGCATCAATTCTTCAGTGCTCAGCTTTCTTGCTAGTCCAACTCTCACATCCATACATAACTACTGGAAAAACCATAGCCTTTACTAGACGGACTTTTGTTGGCAGAGTAATGTCTCTGCTTTTTAATATGCATTTCTAGGTTGGTCATAACTTTCCTTCCAAGGAGTAAGCGTCGTTTAATTTCATGGCTGCAGTCACCATCTGCAGTGATTTTGGAGCCCAGAAATAAAAAGTCAGCCACTGTTTCCACTGCTTCCCTGTCTATTTCCCATGAAGTGATGGGACCAGATAACATGATCTTAGTTTTCTGAAAGTTGAGCTTTAAGCCACCTTTTTCACTCTCCTCTTTCACTTTCATCAAGAGGCTCTTTAGTTCTTCTTTGCTTTCTGCCATAAGGGTGGTGTCATCTGCATATCTGAGGTTATTTATATTTCTCCCGGCAATCTTGATTCCAGCTTGTGCTTCATCCAGCACAGCATTTCTCATGATGTACTCTGCATAGAAGTTAAATAAGCAGGGTGACAATATACAGCTTTGACAAACTCCTTTTCCTGTTTGGAACCACTCTGTTGTTCCATGTCCAGTTCTAACTGTTGCTTCCCGACCTGCATACAGGTTTCTCAAGAGGCAGGTCAGGTGGCCTGGTATTCCCATCTCTTTCAGAATTTTCCACTGTTTATTGTGATCCACACAGTCAAAGGCTTTGGCATAGTCAATAAAGCAGAAATAGATGTTTTTCTGGACCTCTCTTGCTTTTTCCATGATCCAGCAGATGTTGGCAATTTGATCTCTGGTTCCTCTGCCTTTTCTAAAACCAGCTTGAATATCTGGAAGTTCATGGTTCACATATTGCTGAAGCCTGGCTTGGATAATTTTGAGGATTACTTTACTAGCGTATGAGATGAGTGCAATTGTGCAGTATGTTGAGCATTCTTTGGCATTGCCTTTCTTTGGGATTGGGATGAAAACTGAACTTTTCTAGTCCTGTGGCCATTGCTGAGTTTTCCAAATTTGCTGGCATATTGAGTGCATCACTTTCACGGCATCATCTTTTAGAATTTGAAATAGCTCAACTGTAATTCCATAGCCTCCACTAGCTTTGTTTGTTGTGATGCTTCCTAAGGCCCACTTGACTTCACATTCCAGGATGTCTGGCTCTAGGTGATTGGGAGTGATCACACCTTTGTGATTCTCTGGGTCATGAAGATCTTATTTGAACAGTTCTTCTGTGTATTCTTGCCACCTCTTCTTAATATCTTCTGCTTCTTTTAGGTCCATACCATTTCTGTCCTTTACTGAACCCATCTTTGCATGAAATGTTCCTGTGGTATCTCTAATTTTCTTGAAGAGCTCTCTAGTCTTTCCCATTTTATTATTTTCCTCTACTTCTTTGCATTGATCACTGAGGAAGGCTTTCTTATCTCTCCTTGCTGTTCTTTGGAACTTTGCATTCAAATGGGTATGTCTTTTCCTTTCTCCTTTGCTTTTCACTTCTCTTCTTTTCACAGCTATTTGTAAGGCCTCCCCAGACAGCCATTTTGCTTTTTTGCATTTCTTTTTCTTGGGGATGGCCTTGCTTCCTGTCTCCTGTATAATGTCACAAACTTCTGTCCATAGTTCATCAGGCACTCTGTCTATCAGATCTAGTCCCTTAAATCTATTTCTCACTTCTACTGTATAGTCATAAGGGATTTGATTTAGGTCATACCTGAATGGTCTAGTGGTTTTCCCCACTTTCTTCAATTTAAGTCTGAATTTGGCAATAAAGAGTTCATGATCTGAGCCACAGTCAGCTCCCTGTCTTGTTTTTGCTGACTGTATAGAGCTTCTCCAGCTTTGGCTGCAAAGGATATAATCAATCTGATTTTGGTGTTGACCATCTGGTGATGTTCATGTGTAGAGTCTTCTCCTGTGTTGTTGGAAGAAGATGTTTGCTATGACCAGTGCGTTTTCTTGGGAAAACTATATTAGCCTTTGCCCTGCTTCATTCCGTATTCCAAGGCCAAATTTGCCTGTTACTTCAGGTGTTTCTTGACTTCCTACTTTTGCATTCCAGTCCCCTATAATGAAAAGAACATCTTTTGGGGGTGTTAGTTCTAAAAGGTCTTGTAGGTCTTCATAGAACCAGTCAACTTCAGCTTCTTCAGCGTTACCAGTTGGGGTATAGACTTGGATTACCGTGATATTGAATGGTTTGCCTTGGAAACAAACAGATCATTCTGTCATTTTTGAGACTGCATCCAAGTACTGCATTTTGGACTCTTTTGTTGACTATGATGGCTACTCCATTTCTTCTAAGGGATTTCTGCCCACAGTAGTAGATATAATGGTCATCTGAGTTAAATTCACCCATTCCAGTCCATCTTAGTTCACTGATTCCTAGTTCAGATGGTCTCATTTCAGGAAACTTTTCCTCGCTTTTCCCACCAGCTGCCCCAACTTACTCCCAGCCTGACTCATGGCTGAGTATGCACACATTTGGAGAGCGGCAACACTTCTGGCCAGGAAGTGAATATATATTCAGTCCAGTCCAGTTCAGTCGCTCAGCTGTGTCCAACCCTTTGCAACCCCATGAACTGCAGCACGCCAGGCCTCCCTGTCCATCACCAACTCCCGGAGTTCACTCAGACTCAAGTCCATCAAGTCAGTGATGCCATCCAGCCATCTCATCCTCTGTCATCCCTTTCTCCTCCTGCCCCCAATCCCTCCCAGCATCAGAGTCTTTTCCAATGAGTCAATTCTTCACATGAGGTGGCCAAAGTACTGGAGCTTCAGCTTTAGCATCACTCCTTCCAAAGAAATCCCAGGGCTGATGTCCTTTAGAATGGACTGGTTGGATCTCCTTGCAGTCCAAGGGACTCTCAAGAGTCTTCTCCAACACCACAGATCAAAAGCATCAATTCTTTGGCGCTCAGCCTTCCTCACAGTCCAACTCTCACATCCATACATGGCCACTGGAAAAACCATAGTCTTGACTAGATGGACCTTAGTCGGCAAAGTAAAGTCTCTGCTTTTCAATGTGCTATCTAGGTTGGTCATAACTTTTCTTCCAAGGAGTAAGCGTCTTTTAATTTCATGGCTGCAGTCACCATCTGCAGTGATTTTGGAGCCTAAAAAAATATAGTCTGACACTGTTTCCACTGTTCCCCCATCTATTTCCCATGAAGTGATGGGACCAGATGCCATGATCTTCGTTTTCTGAATGTCGAGCTTTAAGCCAACTTTTTCACTCTCCTCTTTCACTTTCCTCAAGAGGCTTTTTAGCTCCTCTTCACTTTCTTCCATAAGGGTGGTGTCATCTGCATATCTGAAGTTATTGATATTTCACCTGGCAATCTTGATTCCAGCTTGTGTTTCTTCCAGTCCAGCATTTCTCATGATGTACTCTGCATAGAAGTTAAATAAGCAGGGTGACAATATACAGCCTTGACGCACTCCTTTTCCTATTTGGAACCAGTCTGTTGTTCCATGTCCAGTTCTAACTGTTGCTTCCTGAACTGCATACAGATTTCTCAAGAGGCAGGTCAGGTGGTCTGGTATTCCCATATATGCATATGTTTGGCCGGGGGAGGGGGGTAGGGGGTAGTCGCTCAGTCATGTCTGACTCTTTGTGGACTGTAGCCCACAAGGCTCCCCTGTACATGGAATCCTCCAGGCAAGAATATTGGAGTGGGTTGCCATTCCTTTCTCCCATGGAATATCCCAGACCCAGGGATCGAACCCTGGTCTCCTGCATTGCAGGCAGATTCTTTACTGTCTGAGTCACCAGGGAACATTCACACACACACACACACATATGCCTCTGTGTATGTGTGTGTGTGTGTGTGTGTGTGTGTACACACAGAATTCATATGGGCTCCCTGGTGGTGCAGCAGTAAAGAATCTGCCTGCCAATAAAGTAGACCAGGGTTCAATCCCTGGGTCAGGAAGATCTCCTGGAGAAGGAAATGGCAACCCATTCCAGTATTCTTCCCTGGGATATCCCATGGACAAAGGAAGCTGGTGGGCTACAGCCCATGGAGTCTTAAGAGTCGGACACGACTTAGCAACTAAACAATAAAACAACATTATATGATGTGACATTGTACAGGAGGTAGTGATCAAGACCATCCTCAAGAAAAAGAAATGTAAAAAACAAAATGGTTGTCTGAGGAGGCCTTACAAATAGCTGAGAAAAGAAGAGAAGCTAAAGGCAAAGGAGAAAAGGAAAGATACATCCATTTGAATGCAGAGTTCCAAAGAATAACAAGGAAAGACAAGAAAGCCTTCCTCAGTGATCAATGTAAAGAAATAGAGGAAAAGAGTAGAATGGAAAAGATGAGATCTCTTCAAGAAAATTAAAGATACCAAGGGAACATTTCTTGCAAAGATGGGCTCAATAAAGGACAGAAATTGTATGGGTGTAACAGAAGCAGGAGATATTAAGAAGAGGTGGCAAGAATACACAGAAGAACTATACAAAAACGATCTTCATGACCCAGAAAACCATGATGGTGTGACCACTCACTAGAGCCAGACATCCTGGAATGTGAAGTCAAGTGGGCCTTAAGAAGCATCACTACAAACAAAGCTAGTGGAGGTGATGGAATTCCAGTTGAACTATTTCAAATCCTGAAAGATGATGCTGTGAAAGTGCATATGCCAGCAAATTTGTAAAACTCAGCAGTGGCCACAGGACTGCAAATGGTCAGTGTTCATTCCAATCCCAGAGAAAGACAATACCAAAGAATATTCAAACTACCACACAATTGCACTCATCTCACACGCTAGCAAAGTAATGTTCAAAATTTTCCAAGCCAGGCTTCAGCAGTACATGAACCGTGAACTTCCAGATGTTCAAGGTGGTTTTAGAAAACAGAGGAAAACAGAAAACAGAGGAAACAGAGATCAAATTGCCAACATCCGCTGGATCATCACAACAGCAAGATAATTCCAGAAAAACGTCTACTTCTGCTTTATTGATTATGCCAAAGCCTTTGACTGTATAGATCACAACAAACTGTGGAAAATTCTGAAAGAGATGGAAATACCGGACCACCTGACCTGCCTCCTGAGAAATCTGTATGCAGGTCAAGAAGCAACAGTTAGAACTGGGCATGGAAAAACAGACTGGTTCCAAACAGGAAAAGGAGTATGTCAAGGCTGTATATTGCCACCCTGCTTATTTAACTTACATGCAGAGTACATCATGTGAAATGCTGGGCTGGATGAAGCACAAGCTGGAATCAAGATTGCTGGGAGAGATATCGATAACCTCAGATATACAGATGATACCACCCTTATGGAAGAAAGTGAAGAACTAAAGAGCCTCTTGATGAAAGTGAAAGAGGAGAGTGAAAAAGATAGCTTAAAACTCAACGTTCAAAAAACGAATATCATGGCATCTGGTCCCATTACTTCATGGCAAATAGATGGGGAAACAACAGAAACATTGACAGAGTTTATTTTCTTGGGTTCCAAAATCACTGCAGATGATAACTGCAGCCATGAAATTAAAAGACACTTGCTCCTTGGAAGAAAAGCTATGACCAACCTAGACAGCATATTAAAAAGCAGAGACATGAGTTTGCCAACAAAGGTCCATCTAGTCAAGGCTATGGTTTTTCCAGTAGTTATGTATGGATGTGAGAGTTGGACCACAAAGAAAGCTGAGCACTGAAGAATTGATGCTTTTGAACTGTGGTTTTGCAGAAGACTCTTGAGAGTCCCTTGGACTGCAAGGAGATCCAACCAGACCATTCTAAAGGAAATCAGTCCTAAATATTCACTGGAAGGACTGATGCTGAAGCTGAAACTCCAATACTTGGCCACCTGATGCAAAGAGCTTACTCATTAGAAAAGACCCTGATGATGGGAAAGATTTAAGGCGGGAAGAGAAAGAGATGACAGAGGATGAGATGGTTGGATGGCATCACCAACTCGATGGACATGAGTTTGAGCAAGTTCCAGTAGTTGATGATTGACAGGGAAGCTTGGCGTGCTGCAGTCCATGGGGTCACAAAGAGTCAGACACAATTGAGCGACTGAACTGATATAATTATATATATGTATATATATCTCTATCACAAGATAGAGATATAAGAAAACTTTTTCTAGTAAAGATTCAAGACTTTGTTATGGTTTAAAATTACCCTATTTTCTGTAGGAAAGTCTCTCTCTCTCTCTTACAGACACACACATGCCATATCTTAAACCTAAGTTGACAGGGTGTGAAACTGCATCTCATTTACTATATAATGAATCACCTTAATGATACTATTAGAAATAATGCCTTTTCTCTGAGCCACTTTTCTTTTTAGTATTTAATGTATGTTATTACCACAATTTTCATCTGTTTTCCAGAAATACTCTGTAAAATCCATTTTCCTTGTTGTGAAATTAAACCCGAAGAGCACGGATCCCTGTCTGTTTTGTTAACAAGTATTTTGAGAGTTCTTTAGGAATGTGTAACTCCACAGAATGGAGCATACAGGCCTATGAAATGCTGAAACAATGTCACATCTATAAGAATACCTCTGGGTATAAGCTGAAATTAACACCATGGGAGGGGTGGCGTTCTACTCGCAGAAGAGTTTGTTGGTTGTCTGAGAGAAAAACACAACGGTGAAGCCAATAATAAAGCAAGTTCAGTTCAGTTCAGTCACTCAGTCGTGTCCCCATGAATCTTTGCGACCCCATGAATCGCAGCACGCCAGGCCTCCCTGTCCATCACCAGCTCCCGGAGTTCACTCAGACTCGCGTCCATCGAGTCGGTGATGTCATCCAGCCATCTCATCCTCGGTCGCAAAGGATCAACAAAATTTTTTTACATCGACTGAGACTCTTTTTACAACTGAATTAACCAAAACACTACTCAAAATAACACAAGTAAAGAAATGTGTGGAGAACAGACAGTGGAGGACTGAGTTCCAATACACACAGGTCAAGGAACTTAGACGGAAGTTCTCTCCTCGTCAGCTCTGTTTCCTGCAGTTTGGTAGGCTCATTTTCTCTGACTGAAGAAAGATCTTGGTTCTAGAAAATTCTAATCATCATCCCAGCAACATGGACATGGACCCTGACTGGTCCTGTCTCAGTCCCATGCCCACCGGTGTCCAATCGCTGAGGCCTGAAGGATGGGGCACTGCAATTGGCCAGAGTCTGGACACATGCCCGTAGCCATGGCTCAGTGGACCAGAACACTGTGAATAGCAGACCCACCAGAACCACACAGTATAGAAAAATGGACTTTTCCCTAAGGAAAAGGAGAACCTAAAAGAGGGTGGAAGGGAAACCAGGCAGGCAAAATAATACAGACCTACCTCAAAAATTCATTGCATTGGTTTTCCTCAGCTTACACTTAACCTCTTAACACTTTCTTCTGGTCCAATAAAAGTGGAAAAGAGGATTTATCTATATTCATGTTTAACACAGGCAGAAGAACAAAGAGAGACTCGGAAAATGCTGCAAAATCTATCAGCCAGCATTACCACACAGAAAAACTTCTGCTTCCAGAGAAGGAGCCAAGTTCAAGTCAGAGGTGGTGAATGCAAGCAGGAAAGCTCACTTCCTCCAGAAATATCCAAGGCAAGTGGAGGAAAGGTCGGTCAACATAGCAGAGTCAGGTAGGGCGCAGGGTAAATGCTGCAGTCACCAATCCACCCCAACCAGTCCAGTGAGAATATCTACCTCATGCAACCCAGCTTGACTGCATCCACCTGGGTGGTCCCACTCACCTTCACTGAGCACTCTGACCCCAGGGCAGAGTGTAGCTCCCTTATCCTACCTCTTCTTGTCACCTACTAATCAGGACTTAACTACCCCTTTGGAGGCTGCTTTTTGCTTCTGCTTCACCAGGCTGTGGTGGGTTTCCCATGTGGCGCTAGTGATAAAGAACCCTCCTGTCAATGCAGGAGATGCGACAGACATGGGTTCGATCCCTGGGTGGGGAAAATCCCCTGTAAGAGGCTAGGGTAACCCACTCTAGTATTCTTGCCTGGGAAATCCCATGGACAGAGGAGGCTGGCTGGCTATAGTTCATGGGGTCACAGAGTCAGACATGCTTGAAGCAACGCAGCAGTAGCAGCAGCAGCAGGCTGTGGGAGCTTAGATTTCATAATTTGGCTGAGACATGTAAAAGCAGTTATAAGGAAACTTATTCCCACTGTACTAAAATAATTACATGATTCTGGCTCCCAAAATTCCCAAAGTCTTAATCCTTATTCTGAAAACTCTGATCTTAATCACCCTCTCTGGTCTTATCTCCACTACTTTTCTTCGTAAACACTTCCTTCAAAACACTATAAAACAAAGTCCTTCACCTAATTTTTTATATGGCAGCCTCTGGGTTTTCCCCATCACAATTCCCATGTACTAGTGTATATCCCACAGGAATAGTGTACTATTCTCAACATTTGAGTTGGAAATAGTTCTTTCTCCCATCAAAATTACAGTCATTCTTCAAATGTTACCTCAAAAACAACTTTCTTCATGGAGCCTCCTATGGCCATTGCAGTAGGAAATGATTGCCATCACTGGTATAAAAATTTAGTGTTGGAATCAGGCTGATTTAACTAGCTTTCAAGTGTGAAATTTCTCTACTTGTCTCTATGATATACTCTGCCACTTTTAGAAAATGATTTCACTCAAACCAGTCAGAAAAATTAACACATGCTCTGAGTCTAAAGAAAGTATTGCTTTGGGAATTTTTAAAAGAATTTGGGATTAAAAGAAAACTGTGATTGTGTTATGCAAAATAGTATGAGACTTACTCTCATGAACTTCGGGAAGTAAATGTATGCAAAAGTGTGAATCTCAGAACAACATATGAAATATGTGAGCATCTGATAATATAAGGGATACTCATTTGAGATTTAGAAATTTCGCTATCAGATGTCTATAAATGATAGCAACCACTGACAAATACATTCATTGAAAGTTTACCCTACTAAAAGACATAATCTGAAGGAATCCAATATACAAATAAATTTCTAGAAATTGTACTAATGTATAATAATAGAGCACACTAGTGGTTAGAGCTTATGAAACATAAAATCCGCTTCTGAAGTATTCTTTCCCTTTAGAAAATGGCCCTAACTTAATATAGATTCATTTTTGAAACTGTCTACCCGAGAGTTTCCTACTTGTTAGTATTCTGTTCTTCATCACAGAAAGTTTTCCCAGAGATTTCCCTGTTGGGTACCTTGGATTTATAGATATCTTTTAAAAATATGTTTCAAACATCAGTAATTTCTCCTTCCAATCAGACATCTAAAAAGTGTTCTTGCCCTGTCTCACCTTGTCACCCACTGCAGTGGAGCAACTGATCTCACCACCAAGATCTCTCTTCAAGGTTATAAACATCCTCTGCTGACACATCTAATGAGAATCTTTTGGGCCTCATACCATGACTTATCTGTGGTATTGACATTGGGGGCCATTTTCTTGCTTTTGAAATATGTCCCTGGAGCTCAGCCTTTGCATCTCCTTTCTCTGTGTTCTCCTGAGTGATCTGACTTCATCAGTGGATTCAGATCCCACTGAACATCTTCACCTTGACACCCATTCACTCATCTTCACACATGAAACCTGCACATCTTCTTCCTATATTCCCATCTCAGGAAGGACATCACCTCGACTCTACCTTGTTGTTGGGAGTCTTCCAAGATTCCTCTTCTCTTGGCCCTCTCATCTGATTGGCACTAGTTCTTACTACTTCTGCCTTCTAAAATTCCTCACATAACTTTAATTCAAAAAGATACATGCACCTCCATGTTCATAGCAGCATTATTTATAAGCCAAGACATGGAAGCAACCTAATGTTCATTGACAGATGAATGGATAAAGAGAATGTGATATATATGTATGTGTGTGTGTATATATGTATACATACATAGCTTCTGCGTTTGAACTGTGGTGTTGGAGAAGACTCTTGAGAGTCCCTTGGACTGCAAGGAGATCCAACCAGTCCATTCTGAAGGAGATCAACCCTGGGATTTCTTTGGAAGGAGTGATGCTAAAGCTGAAGCTCCACTACTTTGGCCACCTCATGCAAAGAGTTGACTCATTGGAAAAGACTCTGATGCTGGGAGGGATTGGAGGCAGGAGGAGAAGGGGACGACCGAGGATGAGATGGCTGGATGGTATCACGGACTCGATGGACGTGAGTCTGAGTGAACTCTGGGAGATGGTGATGGACAGGGAGGCGTGGCGTGCTGCAATTCATGGGGTCGCGAAGAGTCGGACACGACTGCGTGACTGAACTGAACTGAACTGATAGCTTCTACTCAGGTTCATTCAGGAGGAAGTTATCATTACCTCATTTTTATGGATACGGACATTGAAGCTTATTAAGAATAAAGTAATTGCCCACCCCAATGCCACAGGGTAAGTGGCAAAACTGGGACTGGAATCCACATTGGTTTTAATCCAAAGTCTTTTGCTAGCACACCATGAAACTGGTGGTGTATTTGGAACTGATGATCCTATGGTGAACAGTAGGTAGTTGTGTGTACTACTCAGACCATCGATCCCAGGGATGTGGATGTCAGAGGAAGACATCTCCTGTGTGAATCCCACATTTGGGGAATTCTGGGTAAATGGCTGTCCTCTTGACCTACATTCCCTCTGTTGAAGAGGTAGTATCTAGGCTGAGCCAGAAGAGTCAGGACACAGAGTACAAAGGAGGAGGACTCCTGACCAAAAGAAGCAATAACAATTGATGTTCCAGTCTGTGGCTTCTTGGAACCCAGCTGCCCCAACAGCCTGATGGGACACACAGATAGAGCATCTCTGTGAAGCCAGTCTCTCCAGGAGTCAACCAGGTTAGAACAACTTAATAAACCAGCAGAACCAACACAGAGGCGTGGGGCTGAAGAAGGCCAGATCCATAGGATTATGCTCAAGGTCATCTTTGACAAATAACAACTGCGCTATGATTTTTCAACCCTCTAATTTCCATTACAATATATGAATATGCTTGGGGGCCAGAGAAAGGGAGATTGATAACTTCATTTAGAACAAATCAATTGGATTCCACTGATAGACTCATGAATCATCCAAGAGACAAACAAGGGGTGTCAAGGAACACTGAGTCCTCTCCCCTGGCAATTTTTATAAGCCTCATCAATTTCTGTCCAACTGAACACTTCCATTCGGGTTATTAACGTAAAGGTTCTAGAATACATGAAGTTAAATTCTTTCTAAAATTCTGGCACCTTGGCCAACACCACTCTGTCATTATGCCTTTGATTTAACTAACATGAATAAAGATGTATCCCCATCCAAATGTGTGCTGGTCAATCATGACACTTAGAAAAAAGTCATAACAGCAACCATTAGCACAGATTCCAAAAATAGCATCCTGGGAAGAGGGAGGCTTAAATGATCCAAGTGCCCTTGTCCAAAGATTGTTAGAGCCATCTTAGCCTCACACCATTATACAAAATCAAATATTTCTTGTTCTGATCCATACATATTGACTGAGCTGGAGCTGGGGGACTTATGCTACAACCTCCCCTAATATATCCACATATTCCACGATTTACAATACATAAAATCACTGAATGAAGTCTCAGATCCTGGGGTTCAGTTATAAACAACAGAGCTGGTGGACTTAGCAGATGATGGGGTTTGGTACAAAAGGAGAGTATAAGATGCCCAGAGATACCTCCATATTGTTTTCCCTAGTAGTTAAATTAATTAATATTCCATAATAGATCTACCACATGATCCAGCTTCTGGGCACATGTCCAAAGGAAATGAAAACAGGATTTTGAAGAGATATATGCACTCTCTCATTTACTGTAATATTTCACAACAGCCAAGGTATGGAAACAATGTAACTGTCCACCAATGGATGAATGGATACCATCTATGTGGTATACATACAAAATGGAATATTATTCTGCCAGGAGAAAGGAGGGAATCCTGCCATTTGTGACAACACGAATGGGCCTTGAGCACATCATGCAAAATGAGATGTCAGACAGAGAAAGACAAGTACTAAATGATATCATGTCAGTTTATATGTGGAATCTAAAAAAGTCAAACATAAAAAACAGAGTAAAATGCTCGTTACCAGGGCATGGGGCTGGGGGGATAAGATTGATGTTATTTAAGGATACAAATCTCCAACAAGTAGTTAATAAGACAAAGAGATCTAATGAACAGTATAATGAATACAGACATTATTATACTATAATTATATAATGCAATATATATTACTACAATTCTCATCATTTTATAATATATGAATATATCAAAGTAACATATATACCTTAAATTTTCACACTGTAGTATGTCAAATTTATTCAATCAATCAGTAAATAAAGCTTTTTTCACCAAAGACAATATAATGTGCTTGTGCCCCAACCCTCCCTATTCTCAGCTGCCACGACACTGAAGTTTGTAGTTAGTGAGTTTCTGGTGCCCAAATAGACTGTGCCTGGAGACAAAGGTCTTCCTTTGTCCCTTGCCATTTGGTGGGGAGCAAGGGAACTAGTAAAATCCATTTTGAAGTGAAAGTGAAAGTATTAGTCGAGCACAGTCATGTTTGACTCTTTGAGACCCCATGGATTGTAACCCACCAGGCTCCTCTATCTATGCGATTCTCTGGCAAGAATACTAGAATGGGTTTCCATTCCCTTCTCCAGGGGATCTTCCCGACACAGGGATCAAATTTGGATCTCCTTCAGGGCAGGAGAATTCTTTACCACTGAGCCACCAGGGAAGCCCCAAATCCATCTTAATGGCGGCAATAATAGGGATGTTGAAATTTAACTGATCATAAGGGGGATAAACTTGAGCTATGAGTAGGGCTTGAAGTCAAAAAGGGTTAGTGCGGTTCTCGGTGATGTGTAGCAATTGACCCTAAAATCTGTCCAAAGCACGTGCTTGCCTGGGGAGGAAGAGGTTGTACAAGCAACTCTGCTCTGGGGACTTTACATAACCAAAAAGAAATATTTCTTCAAAGCAGGGGAAAAAAATCTTTGACTTTGGGTCCTGTAGTTTGAGTGTGTGATATTAAATTCATCTGTGATAGCTATTAATAAACAGAACTTGTGTGTACAAATATAAAAAGCACCTCTGGGTTTCTAAATCTATTTGGGAAAAACAAATTTAGAAAAGGCCAAGATTTCAGCAGCAGACAGAAAGGCTCAGAGACATAAAGATTTGGATCTTATTAAAACTACATCTTTATTCTCAAGCTTACAAAGTCTGAGATATCTACCATATACATGCTTACCAATCTTGTCCGCCACAAGTATTTTCAGTCTGTAAGGCATTGATTTGGCATCACTGACTCGATGGATGTGAATCTGAGTGAACTCCAGGAGTTGGTGATGGATAGGGAGGCCTGGCGTTCTGCGGTTCATGGGGTTGCAAAGAGTCAGACGCGACTGGGCGACTGAACTGAACTGAACTGAAGGCATTGATTTCTTGAATCTTTGTTGATATCTTTTCCCCTTTTAAAGCAATTCCTCCACGTGTGATTACTTGTGACTAGATTCCAACTCTTTCACTTACCCAAAGATTTTTCTCTAGCAATCCTCTTCATTCTCCTACATCATCAGTTCTACTTTTTCTATTGGGTCATTACCACGAGCATACAGACATGCTGTTATTTCTCCATCTTTAAAACAAACAAACATATAAACATTCTCTTAGCCCTACTTTCCCCACTAGCTCTGGCCCCATTACTTTGCTTTCTTTTGAAGTTGCTCAGTCATGTCTGAATCTTTGCAACCCCATGGACTGTAGTCTACCAGGCTCCTCAGTCCATGGAATTTTTCAGGCAAGAGTAAGGGAGTGGGTAGCCATTTCCTTTTCCAACTTTTTTTTTTGGTATCAAATTCCTCTAAAGCATTATGTATACTTGCCACACACTATCTTCCCATTCTCTCTCTCTTTTAAAACTTATTTATAGAGTTTTATAAATTGGAATATAATTGCTTTAAAATGTTGTGTTAGTTTTTGCAATGGCACCCCACTCCAGTGTTCTTGCCTGGAAAATCCCATGGATGGAGGAGCCAGGTAGGCTGCAGAGCATGGGGTCGCTGAGAGTTGGACATGACTCAGTGACTTCATTTTCATGCACTGGAGAAGGAAATGGCAACCCACTCCAGTGTTCTTGCCTGGTAGGCTGCCATCTATGGGGTCGCACAGAGTTGGACACGACTGAAGCGACTTAGCAGCAGCAGTTTTTGCTGTACAACATCATGAATCAGTCATGTATATACATCTATCCCCTCCCTTTTGAGCCTCCCTCACACCCTCCTATCCCAGTGTTTGAGGTCATCACAGAGCATGCAGCTGAGCTCCCTGTAATATACAGCAGCTTCCCACTCGCTAGCTATTTTACACGTGGGAGTGTACACATGTCAGTGCTCCTCTCCTAGTTCGTCCCTCTCTTCCTTTCCCAACCGTGTCTACACATATACACAATGAACGCTACTCAGACATAAAAAGCAATGAAACTGAGCCTGTTGAAGTGATGTGGATGGACCTAAAACCTGTCATACGGAGTAAAGTAAATTAGAAGGAGAAAAACAAATATATAGAATCTATATATAAAACAAATATATAGAACAAATATATAGAATATATATATAGAATGCAGAAAAATGACAGATGAAGCTATTTGTAGGGCAGGAACAGCAGCACACATGTAGAGGACGGACCTCTCGTTCTCTCTTAAACACTCCAATTAGCTTCTTGCTCTCCAAACTGCTCTTCTAAAGGTTACCAGTTACCCATACATTCCTAAGTCTAATGACTTTGACTTTGTGTCTAATGTGATCTACAAGCTGCATCAACACACATACGTATATGAACACACTCATGAAGCTGTACGTTATAAATTACACCTCAAAAAGACGTTATATAATTGAAATATCTACTGATTAAAAGATATTACATCTGGCATTCAGAGAGGAGAGGCAGTGAATCACGATATAGATATAAAAGACTGACAACAGATCAACAGTTATAATTATAGCCTATCTCCTTTGCATGCATGCTCAATCACTTCAGTCGTGTCCAACTCTCTGCAGCTCCATGGGCCATGGCCCGCCAGGCTCCTCTGTCCGTGGGATTCTCCAGGCAAGAATACTGGAGTGGGTTGCATTTCCTTCTCCAGTGATAAAGTATGAAGTGAGTGAAATGAAGTTGCTCAGTCATGCCCGACTCTTTGCGACCCCATGGACTGTAGCCCACCAGGCTCCTCTGTCCATGGGATTTTCCAGGCAAGAATACTGGAGTGGGTTGCCGCATGTCCTTTAGTTTGTTTAAAATTTGCATAATAAACTTTTCAAAATAAACAAAAGATTAATTAAAAAATAAGTCAGATCACGTCATCCCTGGGCTTACAGTCTTACCTTGCCTTCCATCATATTCAGAGTAAAATGCCAAGTCTTTACAACAGCTAAAGGGCTGCACATGCCATGTTCCTATGACCTCTCTTACTCTCTGTTCTCACTCATCCCCTCCTGTGACATTGGCATTCTCTCTCCTTGGGGTCTTTGTCTAGACTTGTTCTTTCTGCTTAGAAGGCTCTTCCTTCACATACATACACCTCCTTCACTCTTTGCTGACATGTAATCTTCTCAACTGGACCATAAAGTGAAAGTGTTAGTAGCTCATTTGTTTCTGACTCTTTGTGACCCCATGGACTGTAGCACGCCAGGCTTCTCTATCCACCACCATATTTAAAGCTGTAACCCATTTACCTGGTATTCTTGATCCCTTTTAACATGACATATTTCTCCCTTTTCCTCCATGGAACCAATAACATTCTAACACACTACATAATTTATTAACTTATTTGTGTTTATTGTTTATTGCCTGTCTTTCCCTTACTTCTGCCCTAAAATGCAAGCTCCTCAAAAACTAGTATCATTGTCTGTTTTGTTCACCAAAGTGTCCCAAGCACATAAAACAGCACCAAGTTCCACAAAAAAGTACCTGTGACATAATATGTACTCAGTAAGTACTTGTTTAATAAACAAAGAATAAACAGTAATGCAATAGAAAAACTAATTTTGACTTGATCTCCTGAGCATCGTAACTACAGGAAGAGAACGTGCTGGTCATGCCCCCATAATTGCCTTGGTCCATATAAAGGCAGGGGTTTTATTTGTTGTTGTTTGTTTCTGTTTTGTTTTGTTTGTTAAAATAGCACGTCAGTCTTTGTTGGTATAACAAACATGTTAGGCAATGTGCCTGGTATTCTCACCATCCTGTATATCTTAATGGAAAAGATCTTCAGGGCCTTGAAAGGGGGAGATCTAGAATTCTGTCATTCACACTGCTCTTTTGAATCTTTAAAATAGACCTTCTTTACTGAAGCTTCTGTGGCTCTGTGCTCAATGAAAATGCATCTTCAGGACTTCCAAGATAGTCTCAGTGGTTAAGCATCCACCTGGGAATGCAGGGGATGCAGGTTTGATCCCTGGTAGGGGACTAAGAAACTACATGCTGCAGGGCAACTAAGCCTGTGTGCCTCAACAAGATAGCCCGATTCCCGCAACTACTAAGACCATGCACTCTGGAGCCTGCACGCCACGAGAGTGTTCATGCACCGCAATGAAAGATTCACATGATGCAATGAAGACCCCCCTGTGCCACAACCAACACTGGACTCAGTCAAATCAATAATTTTTTTTAAGAAAATATTTCCAAAAAAAGGAAAGAAAAGAAAAGGCATACTCATATCAGATAACAAAAGTCCTAATATGCATGGTCCTTGGGGCATTCAGGGCTTCTGGGATAGCTCAGTTGGTAAATAATACACCTGCAATGCAGGAGACTCTGGGGGGGAGTCTCCTGGATTGGGAAGACCAGCTGGAGAAGGGATAGGCTACCCACTCCAGGATCCTTGGGCTTTCCTTATGGCTCAGCTGGTAAAGAATCCATCTGCAATGTGGGAGACCTGGGTTCAGTCCCTGGGTTGGGAAGATCCCCTGGAGAAGGGAAAGGCTACGTACTCCAGTATTCTTGCCTGGAGAATTCCATGGACTCTATAGTCCATGGGGTCCCAAAGAGTCAGACACAACTGAGCCACTTTCACATTCACTTGGGGGCACTGGAATGGAGGCAGGTCCAGCCAGCCACCCCTTATATCCATGGTTCCAAGAACAGTGGTCCAACATGATCAATACACACTCTAGGCCAAATTCTCAGAAACATAGATTCATGTGGAAATAGTAGGACAGGAGAACATGTGGTTTTAACATCTCCCTAGAATATTCTAATTTGCAAATCAGTTTGGGAAATCACTATTTCCAGATACAGACTCTTAACTCACTTCTACTGTGCAAATGCAGCTCGTTTTATAATTTGGGATAGAATTTGCATTGCAAATACAATAAGTCACATGTTCTTACAGAAACCATACCATCTCCCACCTCCATTGAAGCGATACACTAAAGGTGCAAAAACCAACCTCGGTAACCCTTTGGTTTCCCTGAGAAAGGAATTCTCTTGCAGCATTACCTTGGTCTGTATATGCAAGTTCATAGAAATGAAAAAGAACAAAGCTCTTCACTTTGTAAGCAGCCAAACCTACTCCTGTTCCCTGGAGGTCACAGAGTCCTACACCAGGGTCACACTGACATAGGGGTGGATCAGGCAGGACTCAGTAATTTTACGACCTGTTATAACAGTCCCAGCGATGCAGCAGAGATAAAAGTGCTAATCAAATTTCATGCTTCGAGGCGTGAGCTGATTACTGCTGGGCCAAGAGGGGATTTATTTTCGGTGGTTCTGACAAGCACAGGGGGCCGGGTGCTCTCTGTGCAGCTTCACACACTATTGACCACTTCCAAAAAGGAGGATCCATGAGCTGGCTGCCTGACATCCACCAGCTTGGCTTCTGGGGTTTCTCAGATCAGAGGCAAAGGGATGCTGTAAGAGAAGTTCCACAGGCAAAAGGTTCTCAGAGAAAAATGACAGGAGCTGTGTGGAATGTACCTGAGTGAGCCCTTGGTAACTTGTATGCTGGGTTCTGTTCTAAGCTAGAGAGGAGGGAGCATCCTGATGACCTCTGTTCCTTTCTATCTGGTGTCTTAACCTCTCTAAGAATCAGTTTTACCATCTATGAAATTGAACTAATAATAGTACCTGCTTCTAGAGGTGGTTGTGAAGATGAAAGTGGGCACGACTGGATTATGGGCTAGGATTACAGGCAGGGCCCCCAAAACTATTCAGCTGGCAACCTCAGAGCCATCAGAGCACAGGCTTTGGCTACAAGACAATAATTCTTATGCTTAATGTATTTGTGTAGCTAAGATCTTTGCCTTTGCATCAGAGAAGACATGAAGATAGACCGAAAGTTTAAAATGTTTTCAAAGTAACTATAAAGTCAAAGAAACTATAAATCTAGCCATTATTCAACCCCCAAGGCAATTTTCAGGTCCCAGAACTTGTATCAAATGGAAATCGGCTGCCAGCACTGACACCCAAAACCTTTGTTTTCCCAGTGTTCACCTAGAGTATGGCCACAGAGGACAACAATCTAGAAAGATTCTTCCAGAAGTAGACCTTGTATTCGAGTGGTAACCTAGCCATGAGGATGACAGTCACAAATCGATTCCACCTCCAGGACTTCTCCAGCCTTGAGGAGCTTCGCAGTTGGAACTCTGAAACCAAGTGCACCCCTCAAGTTCACTCTAGGATGCTAGCGATCAAGCCAGTTCCCCCTGAAGGCAGGCTCTCCCTCTTTTCTCTCCTTAACTCATCCTAGTCATTCTTTACATCTTAGATAAACTCAGTCCACTTCTACTGAAAGTCTCTAACCACTCCATGCCACAGAACGCTTTCCTTCTACAGAATTCCTTGTAACTCTTTTGACTAAGTATCAATTTTGTACATGGCTATAATCTCTCTCTTAATTAAAATGAACACATATAAAGGTATTATATTTCAGAAGAAAGAGTTTTAGCTTTGATTCAGGTACCACTATTTGTTAACTGAGTGAACTGTAGAAAGTTTCGTCTCCTAAGACTCAGGATCCTTATCTGTTAAATGCAGATAATAAAATTTTGTGGGGTAATTCTGAAGAATATAATAATATGTGTGAATCACCTGGCACACATTAGGCTTTTAATATACTGAAGCTATTAGCATTTGCATAATTTAATTTTTCATACACTCCAGTTTTATCAGTTCAGTTCAGTTCAGTCACTCAGTCATGTTCGACTCTTTGCAACCCCATGAACCGCGGCATGCCAGGCCTCCCTGTCCATCACCAACTCCTGGCGTTCACCCAATCCATGTCCATTGAGTCAGTGATAGCATCCACCCATCTCATCCTCTGTTGCCCCTTCTCCTCCTGCCCTCAATCTTTCCCAGCATCAGGGTCTTTTCAAATGAGTCAGCTCTTCACATGAGGTGGCCAAAATATTGGAGTTTCAGCTTCAGCATCAGTCCTACCAATGAACACCCAGGACTAATCTCCTTTAGGATAGACTGGTTGGATCTCCTTGCAGTCCAAGGGACTCTCAAGAGTCTTCTCCAACTCCACAGTTCAAAAGTATCAATTCTTTGGCCCTCAGCTTTCTTTATAGTCCAACTCTCACGTCCATACATGACCAATGTACAAACCATAGCCTTGACTAGATGGATTTTGTTGGCAAAGTAATGTCTCTGCTTTTCAATATGCTTTCTAGGTTGGTCATAACTTTCCTTCCAAGGAGTAAAAGTCTTTTAATTTCATGGCTGCAATCACCATCTGCGGTGATTTTGGAGCGCAGAAAAATAAAGGCAGCCACTGTTTCCACTGTTTCCCCATCTATTTGCCATGAAGTGATGGGACCAGATGACATGATCTCCGTTTTCTGAATGTTGAGTTTTATATATCTAATTAAAGTTTGAGCTATTTAGGATAGAATTGAGTCTTGTACATTTTCATATTCTTCATAGGTTAATGCTCACAACTGGTGTCAAAAAATATTTACAACCAAAGACTAAAGTAACATTCAAGGTAAGGCCACTTTTCTTCCCTTTGGTACTTTCAAAATACTAGCCTGAGGAGATCAAGCCTAAGTTTATGTCCATAACAAATGCAGTGTCCTTTTCCTAATTGTTCTAGAAGCAGATGATCTGTAGAAATGAGAAGAGAGTGGGCAAAAGATCCCCAGAAGGAATCAAGACGATACATTAAAAAAATCAGAGATCAGTGGCAAGGAAGACTTTATAACAGAATCAGGTCTTCTGACTCAGGCGCCATTTTTGTGCGGTAGCTGTAGAGACAGGCATAAGCTCTGGTCTGATCCCCAGGTGAAGCAGGAACCCGGAGGCCCCTGACTGATGTGTATTCCCAAAGCTCTTCCCAGTCAAACACTGACATGCACTCTCTCTTAAAAACTAAATAAGAGATTAAAAAACCTTCAAGGCATAATATCTGATTTATTTTTGATCGTCTCCAAAGTCAGCCATGTTCTCTTTCTGTCTTCTTAAAAAAGGCAGAGAGAAGTATTGAACTTCCAAGACATAAACATAGAAGGAAAGGGCTACTGCTGTTAGGTGGTGTTTAGAAATCCAGTCAGCTTGGTCATTCCACATTCACATCCCAGAAAAAATAAATAAATAACTACCTTGTATTTATCCATCAACTTCCAAGTGATCCTTAAGCCACCTCCTTCTTGCTCTCAGTGGTTTAATGATCTTTCTTGAAAGACGTCTGTGTGTATCAGGGAAAAGCATGCCCTCCCAGGCCAAGCCTTGCTCTCCCATGTCTGGGGTGGTCTCCCTGATTGACCACTAGAGCACCTCACATTTCCCCACCTCGACTTCCTCTTCTGCCATCAGGCATTGCATCACCATTAGCCTTGGAAAAGCCTCATAACTCAGGATGACAATATTGAGGCCATTAAGCCTATATACATCAGCAACACTGCCTCTCTGCTGTCTCTACTCCAGGCTATAAAGATATGTCACCGTGCACACAGGCCCCTCAAGCACTGGACTTAATGGGTTGTGCTCAGAAGGCCACTTCCAAGACCAAAGCCATTTTTCACTAAACAACTCTGTCAATGGGGGCCTCAAAATACTGCACAGGAATGCTGATGGTGATAGCCATGGGGTATTACACTGCCATGGGCCATTGCTTGGATCTCAAAACTGGTGATCAGATCTAGTTTGGCATACTTCAAAAAACATGCTCATTCATGCATGTACACTGAAACATGAATATCCATTTCCCCTTACTCATGACTGGGGAAAATCCACAGGGTACAGAATTCATGCTCTTGAGTATACAGGGTATAAGAATTCACGCTCTTGGTTTGTGGCTAAACAGATCAGAGGGTAAAATCAAATCTAACAATCCTTCAAATTCCCATATAACAAGAAAAACTTCTGGAGCCTATGGGGAAGACATTTTTCCTGGAGCCCATAAAATTTGACCTCTATTGAAACCACCAAATTACAATGGCCCTTGGTCTGCAGGCTGCCTTCTGAATCCCCTCAACTTCCTGATGGGGTACCATATCCCAACTTCCACCTCCAGGCAGATGAGCAAAAGTTGACGGATGACAGCATCAAAAACACGGTGATGATTTAAAAGCAAGTGACAGAGTCGAGAGCGTATACACCGAAATTCACAAATGTACATGACATTTGCCTAGAAATCTGTCTATTTTCAGTGGCATTGTATCCAAAGGCTATGTGAGGGTCTGATTTCATCTCTTGTCTCCCTCCAGGGCCTGATGATAGAATCATAATTGTGAAATGTAGTGTAGCCTGCACAGATAAAAACATCAAGATCTTAGTTGAATACACACTGGCAGGCATTTCTCTTGAATTATGGCTCTCCTTCATTTTCATATCATATTGCCACCAGTTTAAACTTCCAAAGCAATGTCCATCCAAGTTATCATTGTCCAGCACAACTTTTGCAGTGATGGAAGAAGAAGCCATTTGCACTGTGGCTAGTACAATGGAGAATGAAATTTTATTTACTTTTAATGAATTTGAATTTAACCAACAGAGAGCAGTGACTTCTGTATTTGACAGCACAAATTCTAAAGGCTCATGACATGGGGCTATGTTTGCTTCCCCTGCATTTACCAAGCCCTAGAATGATAACTCAGCACAGAATGGTGACACATGAATGAAGAAGAGAAATTTAAATGGAACTCAGATGCATAAAATACCTAAATGAATCTGGGACAGCCTCCGCAGATTGAGTGTACAAAGGAAATGATTAGTTGAACTGGTTCTATGCTTTTTGAACCCTCTCAGCAAGATGAAGGCTATAAAGAGGAATCAAAGTATGAAGAGGGGAGAGGGTGTGATGAAGAGAGTCTTTGGAGAAATTCATTCTGACTGCTACCTTGTGATTTGCCTGAAATCCTTTCAGTTTGGAAGGGGCAAAAATACGGTAAGGATTGCCTACAGACAGAAGAGAGAGCTGGACTAGAGCTGATTAAATCTTACCCAAGAAGACTTCCTGTGACAGCAAAGAAACTCCAGTACCAGAGGCCTGGGCTAGATGGACCCATCAGTGTGCTGACGTTTACGATGCAACTCTCTGGGGCTGGGGGGTGGGGGTGGGGGTGGTTGGCGAGCAGGGCAGGGGAAGCTCTGATTTCTTTTAACTTTTTTCCGCAGTGTCCAGAATGTAAATCCTCCCATTGTGGCCAGTTTCCAGCTACCAATCTGAAGTCCCTGAATGTATAGTCTGGAATGAAGGTGTATAATCAGCTTTCATGCAGCCGTGTAAGGCCACTCCAGCACACCTCTGGGTGGACCACCCTGAGCCTGAACCTTCTGGGAAGCATCTTGCCTGGGGAATGGAGGGCATCACTGCAGTGCAAACATGAGAGATTCGAGTGATGAGTGTGTCTGCAGAACCCAGGAGAAAGAATGAGCTTGATTACCTTCCAGACAGAGAACATAAGTCACCACTCTGAGTCAGAGCTTTTCTATCCCCTTATCGGTTCTTGTAGAATAAAAAAATAGCAGTTTGGGAATCTGTGAGAAGGGGAGTGGGAGAAAGAGGAGAAGCCTATCACAGTCACTTCCTTTAAGTCAGGCAGCTGCCAAGGAAAGATGAAAGCACGTCTTTCCTCTGAAAAAAAGAGAATGAAGTCCCTGATTAATATCATGGGCCCAATTCATTCTAGTTACTGAATTGAGACTGTGTTGAGACTTAAAATGACCATAGGACCATCAATTATCTGCCAACTTTTTTCCTGTGGGCAGAGGATAAATTTAGAGGGACAATGGGAGCAAAAACATAATAATGATAAGGTTGAGCTTCTATTATATCATGAGATGTACATGTATAGCATTAAAAAATAGAACCAGGTTCAAGTGTCCCTTCTTCCCATATCTTCATCTTCACAGCCTAAGAAATCAGCACCACCAAGGATAATTTGAATCATGTTTTTATTGAGACGAGGTCTCCTGTTTGGATCAGGATAGCAGCAAAGAGGCCGCATACTCTGAAGTGTCTGATCTTAACAATGTCTGCATTTGGATGGTGGGGTGAAATTTAAATAAAACCTCCGAGAATGTGCATGACCCCCTGATATGTAGGACACTTAACCCTATGGAATCTTCAGATACTCGTGTCTTATAGTTTTATTTTTCTTTTTAAAATAACTTTTTAAAAGTATCAGTGTGTTAACTGCTCATTCGTGTCCAACTCTTTGTGACCCATGGACCCACCTGGCTCCTCTGTCGGTAGAACTCTTCAGGCAAGAGTACTGGGGTGGGTTGCCATTTCCTACTCCGATAGATCCTCCCAACCCAGGGATTGAAACCGAGTCTCCTACATTGCAGGATTCTTTAACGTCTGAGCCACTGGGGAAGCCATATAAAGTGTTGATGGAAAAGAAAATAGCAATTTGAAGTAGTCGAAAGCTCTCAAAATCAAAGGAGTTCACGTTCAGTTTCAAAGTAAACACCCACTTCCTTCCCCTTCAAGGGGCAAGGTAAAAGTGGTAACATCATACAGGCAGTGGTGGATGGTCATGGTAGATTGGTCATGGGAGCTGAAACCCCTGGCCAACTGCTGGGCTCCAGTCTGGCTGCTACATTAACACACCAAAGACTCTAAGAGAACACAACAGGATGAGCCTAGAGGGTGCACATGGCCCTATAGTTAGACTAGAGCTACAGGAGCTTGCTCTGTAAGGACTACTTTTCTATTTATGGCTTAAATTTAAAGCTAAATGATATCGGTTGGCTGCAAAGTGACTGCTTCATTGCCATCAAAATCCAACCTGATGACCAGGGGAGTTTCATAACTTGCATTTCAAAGTCAACAGCTGTCCAGCTGGTAAATCTCTTCCTAAAATTCAGTATCTTTTGCAGGAAGTTTTTCCTCCCAGATCTCCTATGGTGAAACAACTAAGGGAAAGAAGAATGTAGACATCTCCCACTGTGACATGAAATAAACATGAATACATAGCCATCCTTTTCTCGTCTGGTCCCAGTAGCTTACTCTGGACATTCTTCTTTGTCTGCTGGCTAGGTACTTTTAGGGCATGGATGCTGCCTTGTCTAAATCCCTGCAGAAGTCAAGAATCAAGCTGACGATTCAGCAAAAATAGTAAGACTTGCTAATGTTTGGTAACCACCTAAAGGTGCTAAACTGGAGAGAATGCCAGAGTCTGGTCTGAAGAAAACAGCCTTTTTCTCCCTACCTGAGGGGCAGAAGTGATGGACACAAAATACTGTTGCTGCTTCTTCCGCTCATGGCAAGTGCCACGCTGAACCCTCCATCTTCTCCTTCTAGCTTTCTTATTTTAAGCAGAAACTCAAATGATTGTTAATCTTTTCTGGGTCTTGGAATTATTTGAGAATTAATTAAGAAAGTATTAAGATCCCTAGAATAATGTTTATGTGCCTATACTCAGATATTTTCCAAATCCTGCATATAATTTTAAGGAAGGTTCACAGACAACTCTCACCTCTACCCAGAGTCTGTGGACTCAGATTCTGGGGAATCGAGATTCAGAAGGCAGATGCTTTGGTGCTAATGTCCTCTGAAAGTACCATCCTGGTACTCTCCCCTCCCCCTACTCCTTCCCACCTTCTCTGGCTGGCCAACTTCCAGCACAAGATTCCTTGAAAGTTGAACTGGCATCATGGACCACTCAGTAGTTGCTCCCTGGCTGTAGGGGAAATAACCAAATTCTTTTAAGCAAAACATGTCTTAGTTATTGATTTTTTCCACTTGGAGTTTTGAGAACCCCCAATTAAATCATAAATTGTTGTATCAGCCATCTTTCTGGTGCTTCAGTCTCTTGAACCAAACTTCAATATCTTTGGGGGCACTTCAACTCCAGTGCAGCAAGTTCTGGATCTATACACATCTTTCTTTCACTCATTTGAGCTCTAACATTTATTGAACATCTATTAAGTGCCAGGTACTATTCTGAGCAGCAGCAATTAATAATGAACAAAACAGATCTCATCTTAATTTTTTCTCTTCCAAAACAGCAATTCTAACTGTTGCTGCTTTTTAAAATGATAGTGATTAATATAGTAACTACATAAGATATAGGCTCTCTTCTGAATATTTTATATGCAGTTTCTCAGTATTTATGAAGAGACTTGGTGAGATAGATATTTATTATCATTCCCATTTTACAAATGTGAAAACTGAACCAAAAAATCTACTTAAATAATATACCTGAGCTAAGCAGGGGCAAAGACAAGATATAACATCAGGCGGTTTGACTAAACAACTTCAGATTCAATAGTTACAACTCCAGGTTGTAGATACAAAGCCAAGTTAGAAAATGTAGCACCACTGAAATGTGAACAGATGTTCCACCAAAAATTAGTCTGACAAAGTGCACATACT
Organism: Budorcas taxicolor; assembly: GCF_023091745.1. Lineage (NCBI taxonomy): Eukaryota > Metazoa > Chordata > Mammalia > Artiodactyla > Bovidae > Budorcas > Budorcas taxicolor. The sequence continues at coordinate 76,390,907 of NC_068919.1, forward strand.
TAGGTAGATCCAGGGTTATCTGTGATTCCCAAGAGGCTCACAGTCAGCATGAATAAAATCAGGAGACACTGACAACTTTGTTAACCAGAGACGGTTTGGTGACCCTAGAAAAATAGCAAGATGTAAAAGGCTGGGTATGTAGAGCTAAGGCTCATTAGAGTTGAGCTGGCAGCCGAAGGACAGACAAGTCAAAAGCTATTAAAAATATGTTTTTAAACTATAGATGTTTAAAAACCACAATGGATAGAAGAGACGATTACAATCCTAAGGCAATAATTGGAGAAAGCACAGAGCAGGTAGTAAAAGGAGGGACCAGTCCTAGATGGGGCTGGATCCATATTTTGCAGGCTCTGAAGGTCATACAATTTGAGTGTCCCTCCCTAAAAAATTTTGCTCATACCAAATTATGTCCAGGATTTTGGAAGGGGCCCTGAATCTTCAGCTACGTCAGTCTCGTGGCAAATCCATTGCTGCCCAAGTGGACATCAGACCAGAGAAGGGTTGCTAAGAAACACATACCTACTTAGCATTAGGGTCATAGAAGCTGAGATAAGACTGAAAGCCCAGTTTGGAAAACTTTGTGATCCTGAGAACAATTATTAGAAGGTACTTTGATAAGATGTGAAAAATAGTGGGGATGGTTTGAAAGGAGCCTTTTGGCAATCCAAGCCACTGAAGGAGACATTTAATGTAAACTTGAATAAAATATCAATTTGTCACTTCAAAGAGAAAAATCATACTATTGAGTCAGCAACCCCCCACCAGCACATATAGCACCTATGAAGGATACACGAAAGACACATAGGTAGGCAGACAAGGTGAAAAGACAAATCTTCTCTGAGCAGGTAGAACCTCTGTAGGTAAATCATGTAGCAATCAGGTGGAGCTCTGGGGCAAGGTAAAAAGCAAATCTTCCTATGTGGCTCCCCACTTGCAAGGTGCAAGGCTGGGGTAAGGGAAATGCAGATTGGATTTGAGCCCCAATTCATCCTCTCATCTTGGCACCTTTGTGCAGCATTCAGACAACATAACCAAACATGGCAGTCTTGTTATCTAAAGACATCGTGATATTAGTGGTACCTCTAAAGGGATTTTAAATGTGCAATTCTCTGGCCCAGAAAGTCCACTTCTTGCCATTTTTCTTAAGAGAACTATCAGTAAAAGGACAAAGATTTACGTAAAGTAAAGCACAACTATGTAGTACTTATATAGCGAAAAATTGAAAACAAGCTGTACGTCCAATAACAGAAAACTGATTAACTTATGACTCAGTCTTACAATAGAATGGTGACCACACACTGTGCTTTAAAAAACTTCTCAATGACAGGAGGAAATGTTCATGACATGGTTCTAAATTAAAAAGCAAGGAAACTTCGCAAAATTTTAAAATGTGCGTGTATTTTAAAAGATTAGAACATCTCCAGAATATTAAAAGCAGTTATGAATGGGTAGAGAGATTCAAGATGATTTTATTTTTTCTCCACACTTTTCCATATTAATTTTTTTTTTTTTACTTTGTAAATGTCATACTAATATCCTCATTTCAAATACACATTTTAAAAGGATATCAAGACTGCAGGGCAGAGACAAAGTGGGAGCAGAGAGTAAATGTTGCCTTGCCTTCACAAACGCATTGTTTGCACCTCATTGATTTTTATTTCTTATTGAGCCCCAGCCCCTGGTTGCCCAGCTGCAGTTTGCTACCCTGCTCTCTCTGACCTAAGTGATGGGTGGTCATTAAAAGAACAAAACTTCTCCCCATGATTGTCACTGTACCTTTCAAACCCCAAAGAGGTCTCTGTGTACTTAAGCAATATGACAAAATAGCTTCAGGTCACTAAAGACACTCACCCAGGAGCCACTGTAGAAGGTGAAGATAATGTGGGCCAGGCTGGAGCAGCTAATTGACTTAGCTACTTACTTCCAGATTTATAGGATACCACTGCCGAGTTTCTACAAGATATTAACTTTACATAATCCTCACTAAACGTAACTTGAGAGCTGGGTTTGGGCTTTGTTTTCTTTTTTTTTTTCATTTTGGAATCAGTAATTAAAGATTATTCAATTATGACAATATGTTTCATTAGGAACATATTTGTAGCTGAAGCCTGATGAACATGAGGCAGCTGGGGCAATAATAAGAATTTTAGAAACTCTGCTGTGAAGTTCCAACTAGAGGAAACTTGCTCTCTCGTTTTCCTATGGCTAATTGTTCTCTAAACTTCACTCCAAAACCATCTTTAGTTTAGGGCAAATTTTCTCCCCGTTAAAGATAGACAGTCAGGAAGCATGTATTTGTCTCAGAGCCCAGTTACACCTATGCCCCCTAGGGATCACTTTAGTACATCGTGGGTGGAAATGGCAAAGGGCTTCAGGCTTAATAATCATGTTATATAGTGGCATTAAACAGTCAAAGAGAGAAATCCCAGGATCCCAGGCCCACAGATCTCTAAGGAATGAAGGGCCCACTTGGGCCGCCTGGCTACGCAGCCTGGATTGGCCTCTTCTCTCCCGAACTGCTCTTGCCTCAGGCTTCCCAGCAAACATTCATTGAGGGCTGGATACTAATGCATATAACATCCCTGGTGAGCATGTTATCAGCGCTCCTTCTGGTGAGCACTTAGCAGCCACTGGAGCAGAAATCCAGGTACAAACAACTGACAGGCAGCAAAATTACAGGAATCAGCCCTCTCTCCTTGTTCTAAGCTCTCTCTTGAGGTATCAGGGTTGTTGCACCACACAGCAGAGGGGACACAGGCTTCTAAATTAAATGAGACCTAGGTTTTAAGTCTTCCGATCGTGGACAAGTTATTTTGGTATCTCTCAGTTTTCTCCTAGGTTTAGTAGGATGATACCATGTAACTCCTGGAGAGTTTTGTCAAATCAACAGGATACCAGATGTAGGTGAGTAGTACAGTTACTGATTCACAATATCTATTGCCTTCCACAGCTCCCCTCCCCCCCAGTTCCCAGGCTCCTCCACTCATTCAATCCTTGACACCAGTGGCGACACTTTGGAATCACCTGGGAAACTTGTAAAAAAAAAAAAAAGATGCAGCTGCTTTAATTATGCCACAGCTAATGGTTTTTTAAAAAACATACATTTATTATCTCACAGTTTCTGTGGGCCAAGAATCTGGAACCAGCTTAGCCAGGTAGTTCTGATTTAGAGTTTCTCAATGATCTGCAGTCAAGGTGAACCTGAGGCTGCAGTCAACTGAAGCTTGCCTTGAGTAAGACTATATACCACCAACCTCACTCACATGGCTTTGGCCAGAGTTCCTTACCATCTGTCCCTTCCATGAGGCTTCTCGTGACACGATGTTTGGCCTTTTCCAAAGCAAGTGACCTGAGGGAGTCAGAAAGCAATGCCACAAGCTTTTATGACCTAATCTCCAAGGTACATACTTTCACCTCCACCTATTCTACCCATTAGAAGCAAGACACTAAGTCCTGCCCATACTCAAAGGGAGAAAATTATAAAAGGGTATGAATGCCCAAGGGATGGGGTGACTGGGGGCCACCCTGGAGGGTCACCTCCATAACCCCCATCCCAGAGGTTTCAACTTAACTGAATTGGGGAGCAGTATTTTTTTTCTTTGCTCTCTGGGTAACTCAAATGGGCCACCAATGTCAAAAACAACTCTCTATTGCTTCTCCTAAGTTGCCTTCTCTTCAGCCCAGTGTTGTCAATTTCATCCCTTCCCTCAGCATGTCCTTAACTGGCTCATCATTTCTTGACTCATAATCAGTCAGTCCAGAAGCAGAGGCAGCAGGTCCTAAGGAAGACTCTTCAGAGTGCAGGCATATGAGTGGCAGTGGGGTTGAAGACCAGATATGCATCCAGCACCAGAACTGAAGATGATATGAACAGTGGAAGGCCCTGGAGCTCCTAGGGCATGTAGTTAGGTAAGGGTCAGGCAAACTCAGACATCAGGGATGCTGGAAGGGCTGCTCTTGTGCAGGCATCAGGCTCGAAAACAGTGATGCATGACCACCAGCAAGGAGTCCCCCAGTGCAGAGGCAGTCTATTGGCGCAGCCCCAGCTGCCTACTGCTCTTGACCCTCGTGAGATCCATTCTAAAACACCTCCCTAAAGTGCTGCAGGTGATGCCAGCCAAAAACAGCCTGAAGTGTGAATTCAGAGAAGGAGAGCAGACAGCCCCAGCTTCCTGGCAGAGACAGTTCCCCTAACACAAGCTGCCCTCAAGCCCTCTTCCAGTAAGTGAGCTTTCCTGGCTCATTATAATGTTGGCACTGCCATCCACAAGATGAAAGTTGCCTACCACAAAAATAAACATGAAATGATGATGATATACACATCACTCGGGAGTGAGGTTTCCATCATCACAGATGGCTTATTCATCTTTGTATAATGAATGGAACCAAAATTGTAATTGTATGTAGTTCCAGTCTGTTCCCCCTCTGCTCACTAAAGAGGTGTCTGGCTTTGTGTGCCTGGCCAACTGCTGCCTGCTTGGCCCTCTGGTCCTTTGGCCTTTTGTAGCACAGAATCCAGAGAAAGGGCGGGGGAATAGAAGGACCAGAGCGAGAGTTTAGTGAAGGCTAAGCAGGGGTGACTCTGAAGAGAGGTGAGGAATATTTACAATATGTGAGAAAAATGGATGGAAGACAAAAGGGTTGTAAAAAGAGAAATGTTTCTTAGGGCAATGAGTTCCTTTAAAATGTTCAAGAATAGCAGTTTTTTTTTTTTTTTTTAAACTTAGATATTTGGAAATTTCCTTTCAGGTGATATACTGTTTTTTGATCATGATCATGTAACGAGACTGGATGATGGGGGCCCTCTACTTAAGTGAGATTACATTTTTATCCCCATTGGTAGCCACACAGAAGCATAAACCGATGGAAAGTTCACTGTGCTCCAAAGAGACACCATGAGTGAAATGGTGGTTAGACAGGAAGCCACATCGTAAACATTAGCACCTTTGTACTGTATCCTGTCAACAGTGGGGAGCCAGTGAAGAATTTCAAACAAGAGTCACAGGATTTGATCTGTGAGCTACAGGTAACAGGAAGTTCATAGAACTGGAGGCAGGGAAACCAGTTAGCAGGTGTTAGTCCTGGTGAGAGATGATGGTAAGGACTGTGCTAAGGCAGGACTTCCCTGGTGGCTCAGACGGTAAAGCATCTGCCCGCAATGCAAGAGACCTGGGTTCAATCCCTGGGTCGGGAAGATTCCCTGGAGAAGGAAATGGCAACCCACTCCAGTACTATTGCCTGGAAAATCCCATGGACAGAGGAGCCTGGTGGGCTACAGTCCATGGGGTCGCAAATAGTCAAACATGACTGAGCTACTTCACTTCACTTTCAAGGCAGTAGCAGGTGGACAAAGAATGGAACTAGGTGTGAGGAACATTTAGGTGATAAAATCAATAGGACTTAGTGATTTACTAGTTCTTTAATGGGACAGGGGACTAGAGGTAGTCTGAAGAAGAGGGAGGAGTAGAGACTGACTCCAGGAGTCCAGCTTTGGTATCTGGGATAGGAGGTCATGACAGTCTTCATGGGTATAAGGAATTCAGAAGGGGAGCAAGTACTGAACTCTGGTTACAGGCAAGACAGGTTAGAAAGCACGTGATCATACTTTGGCCACCTGATGTGAAGAGCTGACTCATTTGAAAAGACCAGATATGCATCCTGCACCAGCTGGGAAAGATTGAAGACAGGAGGAGAAGGGGATGACAGAGGATGGGATGGTTGGATGGCATCACCGACTCAATGGACATGGGTTTGGGTGGACTCCGGGAGTTAGGGATGGACCAGGGAGGCCTGGAGTGCTGTGGTTCATGGGGTCGCAAAGAGTCGGACACGACTGAGCGACTGAACTGACTCACTGATCATACACAGAGATGATGCACGGTCCTTATAATTTTCATTTCCTTTGTGTTTCAGCTTTTACAACAGATTTCCCTGAACTTTATAAAGAGAAAATATTTATTTAGCAATTTTTTTTTTTCAACTATGACCGGGTTCTGCCATTCTAGGCACTGTGAATACCCACATCACCCACAGCTCCCAGACTGAATCCTGTGATTCCTTTGTTTGAAATTCTTCACCGGCTCCCCACTGTTTCTAGAACAGAGTTCAAAGGCATAAAATGCTTTACGATGGGGCTTCCTGTCTAACCACCAGTTCACTCACGGTGCCTATTTGGACTGCCATGAACTCTTTGCACATTTGCATCTCTGTGCCTTTTTCCAGGCTCTCCCCCTCACTGCACTGACATTCCAGCATCAGCACCCCAAGCCCCTCCCTAGAGGGGTCCCTACTGTGTGAGTATTGCACCAGAGCACTTATCACCCAGCCTGGACACAATTACTTCTCTCTTCATTTTTCCCACTGCACCCCCATAGATAATTCTACCCCTCTATTTGTAATCTTCTGCCCTCATCTGTAACCTTCTGCACTTTTGAATGTCTCACCCCTTGAGGTTAAAATCTTCTAAAGGGCAGGACCTTATATGACAGTTTATAATGATTATCATTTTATTGTTATGAATACTGTTCATAGCCATTTGTTGGACTCCTAGTTTGTGGAAGAGTCTATGCTCTTTCCAAAACCATGCTGCCTTTTTTTTGCTTTTTTTATTACCTATGCCGAGCAGAGTCTGACATATGAGCATTTTTAAATAAAGGAGTAGGCATCCATTTGTTGCAAAACAGTAATAGGGAGTTTGAATTTGGCTTGTGTTACTTTTCTTCTCTGGTAGACGTGATGCCTGTAAACTTATATCCTACTTCTGACTCCCAAAATTGGGTGTTTAGGATTAACTATAGTCAATGTAACATCTTTTTAAAACATATATATATATATATATATATATATGCTCATTTTTATGTGAAAATTTCTGAAACAATAACAGATGATAACAAAAACAGATAAACTGGTTTTCAATGAGAGGAAGGCTATACAAATGTGAATATGAACTTTAATCAATTATGCATGCGTGCTAAGTCACTTCAGTCACGTCCGACTCTTTGCGACCCTATGGACTGTTAGTCCTCCAGGCTCCTCTGTCCATGAGGTTTCTCCAGGCAAGAATACTGGAATGGGTTGTCATGCCCTCCTCCAAGGGGTCTTCCCAACCCAGGGGTCGAAACACATCTCTTATGTCTCCTGAGTTGGCAAGCAGGTTTCTTTGCCACTAATGCCAACTAGGAAGCTCCCAATCAAGCATAATCCATAGTTAAGACATCAGTTCAGTTCAGTTCAGTCGCTCAGTCGTGTCCAACTCTTTGCGCAAAGAGTTACGACATACCAACCTAGTAATTATGTCTTCATTTTTTGTGTGTGATTTGACCTCTGAGGTTTGGAGCTTTATTGTAAGTTTTTCATGGTGCAATACTTTACTAATTATTGAATCCTATTTATGAGTATCTGAAGCTTTATTTTACTATTTTCTCTACTTTCAAGTGTATTTGAAAGCTATTGGTATAAAAAGATGAGAACTTTTTAATGTATCATTGTTTAAGGACCTTTTCTCACAGAAGACTTGACTATAACTGCATGATGGTTTCCTGATGCGTCTCCCAAGCCCTTCCTTTTTCTAATGAGCAACCAGACCACTTTCAGCAACACTGCTCTGGTGCTAGATCAATTGTGACACTTTATGTATTTTATCTGGTGAAATCACTCTTCAACATGTGCAATGAATTCACTCTTGGCTTGATCCGATTTGCCTGGGTGATGTATGCATCAGTGACTCAGGCCTAAGCAGTCACCGAGAGAGGCAATCCTTCTTCCAGGGACAGCCCTGCGCATATGAGATGTGGTCGATGACAGGCATGATGACAGCAAGATTTATCTGCCAGATGGGGACATGGTTAGTGCTCTTTTCAGCTCCAGGACAGGCCCCAGACTCAGCAGCAAAGCTGCGCAAAGTCTGTAGCCTAAAGCAAAGAAAATTTCCCTTAGTCTCTGAAAACCCTCAGCCAGACCTTTGAGTCTGGGAGAACTGCAGCTTGAAACCCAGCAAGGCATTAACCACTCCTGGGGGCAGGAGCAGTGATGAGAGAAACAGCTGTACACAGACATTTGGTAAATCATCACACGTTTCAAATTCTGGAGGGGGCAAAATTGGGTTCAGATTATTTTGTGGAGATTTAGAGAAGAGGGAGAAAACCAACGTGGAACGAAAAATAAGTTTTAGAGTCAGTCAGATATAGAGTCTGATACCAGAAAAGCCACTACCAATTTGTGACTTTGGACACTGTTTAAGCAGCCCGAGTCTCCACTGTCTCAGGTCAAAGGTGGTGATAACCTTTTAGAAAGAATGTACCTAAAGAACCAGCACAATGCCTGGAAAACAATAAGTTCTCAACAGATGATAGATGTACTGTTCTAGGAGATAGATTCTGAACAGTCTGCAGTGTTCCAAGAGGCACACCAGACAGAAAATGTGTTGGCTTTTTAGGTTTTTCTTTTTTAGAAAACACTGGAGAGGGCAGGGAAATCATCAGTTATGTGAAGATAGCTGAAGGAGAGATCAGAGAAAGTAACAGGCACCGATAGGAACAGAGGAAAACACGGACAGCTAAGCTTCTCTTATGTAGATTTCAGTTTTTCAGGACTTACTCCTGGTTTTACAAGACAATGAATTATTAAAATTGAGCCAAAGTCTTTTGAACGTTCAGAATCTTACTGAATGGGTCTGGAAGCTTTTAGCACTGACATGTGCAGTCCCCACAGAGACATACAAGTGTTGGAACAGCGTCTTCCTGAATTTGGCGTCAACATCCGCTGTACATAAAAAGAAGCAGAACAGACAGTAACTTAAGCGTTGCTAAACCAAGCCATTTTCCTAAGTTGTACTTCTTCCATCTACCCCATCTCTGTAAAAACTTTACAGTTCATTAATTTGGTGGGATTTCAGGATCCCGAGTCTGTAATTCTTGGTTAGTGCTGTCCCATATGCTCTGGCAGGGAAGACATGCATAAACAGTTTCCCAGCCACACATCAGTACCAGCTCAGAGACTCTGGGCTCAGTCCTAGAGATGCCGTTTCAAGTAGGATGTTTAGCATCTGCCTGATTTATGACCTCCTTGCTTTAATAGGAGAGCTGGTAAAGGCTGTTTGGGAGCATTTTGATGATACTTGTGCTCATTTTCAGCAATAAATTGCAATGGCGTTACAAAAGCAAATGTATCAGACAGTCAGAGTCTATTATGGTGTAAGGCCAGCAGCAGCCTGGGAAAATCACAATATATATGGGATGCAAAAAGCTACCTTCAAGTATTTTTAAATACACAGGAAATTAGGAATATGGCTATTAAGGTTCCCATAGCCACACTAATTAGGCCACATGATTATCTAACCGTCAGGTTGTGCATGGCATGGAGCAGGGTGGATGACTGTCACAAGTAGACCCTAAAGTCAATCAGCCATCTGTAGTGTGCAATTGTCAGCCCTAATGGTCTGACTACACTTCGTGTTTGTGTGGGACACTTTACATGGCTTATGAATTAGCTCCCAACTTGTGAAATAACCTCACAGTCACATCTTTCCCTGGCTCTCCTTTCCCTAGTTCCTCCCTGGTTCAGGAACCCTCACTGCTTTTTATCCCAATGCGTCAAAAAATTCTCCCTGGCACTAGTCAGTCCTCCAATCAATCTCTCTTACAATGAAAAGCCAAACTAATCTTTCTCAAGTGGTTCTCTGTGCATATTAACCACTGCTCAAAAACCACCAATGGACTTCCACTTCTCTTAAAGCAGACACAACACTTTTCCTGGCTAATCTTTTACATGGCCCTGGCCTTCTGGGCACCCTTCCCCAGCCCCTCAATTGTAATCAATTTTTGTGTCTTCCGTATTTGACATTAAACTCTTCAATAGCAGAGATGGTGCCAGCATATAATAGGTTCTCAATAAATATTTGCTGAATGACTAGATGCATGAATCTGCTCATACACAGTGGCTGGCAATATGAACTATTAAAAATTGTTCTGGAAAGCAATTTTAAAATATCAATATTCATTAAAATATTCATAATCTTTGACCTTAAAATAATATTTCTGAGAATATATTCTAAAGCAATCATTCAATGGGGAAATGATATTTATATAGTATTGCCTATAATAATAAAATGTCAGAATGAAATTTAAAGCAATAATAAGAAAATGGTTAAGTAAATTAAGGTAAGTCCACTCAAATGACTATTATAAAGTCAATAATTATTATAAAAACTTGTCACAGGAACATTCTTGTGACCTATTTCTTTTTAAAAAGTGTTGAAAATTGAAACTTTATCTTCTTTTATCCACTTTGCTAGCAGGATGGTTAAAAAATACTTAAAAGTAAAAATGGTAGTATTTTAGAAAATTTCCCTTTTTTTGGATTCCTGTTAGTTTTACAGTGGAAGTGAAAAGATCACCTTTCTACCTAACAAATGAACACTTCAAAGGTTCCCTATCTGTGGAATAAAATCCAGATCCAACCTAGCATTCCAGACACTGAACATCACTTCTGAACCTGCATTTCTGGGCTGATGTCTTTTTCCTTTATGGCTGTGAACAATCATGTATATAAGCACAGAAATCAAAACTGTGAGGTTTAATGATTTCCCCCAAAGTGAAGTCAATGTGACCACCACCAAACTCAGCAGAACCTGCAGAACCCCTTCCCAGTCCCTATCTCTTCTCCCCACAAAGGAAGTCACCATCTTGACTTTTGCTGTAATCATTCCCTTTGTTTCTCTTTAGTTTTGTCACAAAAACCTTATCTCTGAATATCACAGTCACAGTTTGGTTTGAGCTAACTTGGATAGAAACATACTATTGTCCGTAGATATAACCTGAGGGATTGGTTCCAGGAGCCCCTGCATATAACAAAATCTGTAGATGCTTAAGTCTCTTATATAAAATGATGGGGTACATATCAAAAAAAACCTGCATATAAATGGACCTGCCTAATTCAAACCCACATTGTTCAAGGGTCAACTGCATTTAAAATTTTCGTGTTGTGTGACAGAAACCAACACAACATTATAAAGCAATTAGCCTCCAATTTAAATATACAATCACAAATTTTGGCTTCTTTTCACTCAATATTATACTGTTACCATTTATCCATGCTGGTGTGTGAGTGTCTGTATGTTGTTCATTTCCTTAATTATTTAGCATTCCATCACATGAATATATATCATTCATTTATCCCTTCTATTGTTGATGGATATTAAGACTCTTTCCAACTTGAAGTTATCATAAATAATGCTGCTGTGAATACTTTTATATGCATTCTGTTGTGCTCATGTGTATCTGATTCTGTTGCAGATATATCTAGCAGAGGAATTGCTAGATCATAAGGCTATGTGTACTTTTAACTTTAATAGATAATGCCTAATTTTTTCCTAAAATGTTTGTGTTAACTTCCATTCCCAGCAGCAATGTATGAGAATTCAGATTGCTCCATATCCTTGCCAAAACTTGGTATTATCGGTCTCAGGTTTTAGCCTGTTCTACTGAATATGAGGCTTGATCTCTTTGCAGTTTTAATTTGCACTTTCCATGACTAATTAAACTTTTATATGTTTATTGCTATTTTAATATTATCTTTTAGGAAGTACATGTTTAAATCTCTTGCCCATTTTTCCATGGGGTTATCTGTTATTTTCTCGACACTTCATAGAAGTCATTTATATGTTATGGATACAAATTTTTGTTATATGTTTCAAATATCTTCTCTCACTATATTGCTTGCCTTTTAATTCTCTTACTGGCCTCTTTTGATGAACAGAAGTTTTTAATTCTAATGAAGTCCAGCATCATTTTTCCTTTGCGTTCATGCCAAGTCACTTCAGTCATGTCCGACTCTTTGCAACACCATGGACTGTAGCTCGCCAGGCTCCTCTGTCCATGGACTACAGGCAAGAATACTGGAGTGGCTTTCCATGCCTTCATCCAGGGGATCTTCCTGACCCAGGGACTGAACCTGCATCTCCTGCGTCTCCTGCTTTGCAGTCAGATTCTTTATCGCTGAGACACCTGGAAAGTCCCACGTTTCCTGTATGATTACATTTTTCCTGTTCTGTTTTAAACACCTTTCCCTATCTAGAGGTTCTGTATTATCCTGTATAAGTTTTGTTTTTTGCTCTTGACATTTAGATCTACAATCTACAGCCTGGAATTCATTTGGGGACAGGATGTGTGGTGGGGCTATTTCTTTTCTTTTTTTTCACTCATAATGCTCTTCTCCCACCTTTTAGTCCCTACATGCAGCCTTTTCTTTCATTCTGCACATTGTGTTCACATCTTCCTCCCCAACTTTGTCTCCCTTTCTGATCACCACCTCTACCCATCCATCAAGATCTAGCTTGCATGCAATCCTAGCTCCAGTGCTCAGTCCCCAGAATTAATTTCTATGCCCACCTCTTCTCTCCACCAGACTCCAAAATCTTGTTTTCAATATCTCTCAATTATCATCTAACATATTTGTATACTAAAGAGATGTAAAAATTATTATTAATAGTATATCTAACTAAACTTATTAAACAATAAGTTCCCCATGGAAAGCATTGAAATCAAGCAGGACCCTGTGGGGCTCCTGGACATGGAAGCCTTTCTGTGTACCTTGTTTCTTGTTTTTGGGAACAAACTCTAGCCTCCATGACCTTCCCTGAATTCCAAAGGGCAGATTCCAATATTTGCTAATCTGGGAAGGGAGAGGATGCAGAGAAAAGGGAGGAACAGCCAAGGAAAAATAGTACAGCCTTGGGGCAGGGTACTGGTTCCACCTCAATGGATACGTATAATATCTTTTTACTCTTTATGAAAATAAAACCCACAATAAATGGAAGATGTCATCATTCATTATTCCAGTAAAGAATACCTGAGGCCAGATTAAAGGAATGAGAGAAGCTCATCAAGAGATTATCTGAGACCAGAATAAAGGATGGTATAATCACTCACCCAGAGCCAGACATCCTGGAATGGAAAGTCAAGTGGGCCTTAGGAAGCATCACTACCAAAGCTAGTGGAGGTGATGGAATTCCAGTTGAGCTATTTCAAATCCTAAAAGATGATGCTGTTAACATGCTGCACTCAATATGCCAGCAAATTTGGAAAACTCAGCAGTGGCCACAGGACTGGAAAAGGTCAGTTTTCATTCCAATCCTACCGCACAATTGCACTGATCTCACATGCTAGCAAAGTGATGCTCGAAAGCAAGGCTTCAAAAGTATGTGAACCGTGAACTTCCAGATGTTCAAGCTGGATTTACAAAATGCAGAGGAACCAAAAATCAAATTGCCAACATCTGCTGGATCATTGAAAAAGCAGGAGAGTTCTAGAAAAACACCTCCTTCTGCTTTATTGACTACCCCAAAGCCTTTGACAGTGTAGATCACAACAAACTGTGATCTTAAAATTCTTAAAGAGATGGGAATACCAGATCACCTGACCTGCCTCCTGAGAAATCTGTATGCAGGTCAAGAAGCAACAGTTAGAACTGGACATGGAACAACTAATTGGTTCCAAATAGGGAAAGGAGTACGTCAAGGCTGTATATTATCATCCTGCTTATTTAACTTATATGCAGAGTATATCATGCAAAATACCAGGCTGGATGAAGCACAAGCTGGAATCAAGATTGCCGAGAGAAATATCAATAACCTCAGATATGCAGATGACACCACCCTTATGGCAGAAATTGAAGAGGAGCTAAAAAGCCTCTTGATGAAAGTGAAAGAGGAGAGTGAAAATGTTGGCTTAAAACTCAACATTCAGAAAATGAAGACCATGGCATCCGGTCCCATCAGTTCATGGCAAATAGATGGGGTAACAATGGAAACAGTGAGAGACTTTCTTTTCTTGGGCTTCAAAATCACTGCAAATGGTGACTGCAGCCATGAAATTAAAAGCACTTGCTCCTTGGAAGAAAAGTTATGACAAACCTAGACACTGTATTTAAAAGCAAAGACATCACTTTGTCAGCGAAAGTCCATATTGTCAAAGGTATGGTTTTTCCAGTAGTCATGTACAGATGTGAGAGCTGGACCATAAAGAAGGCTGAGCACTGAAAAATTGATGTTTTTGAATTGCAGTCCTAGAAAAGACTCTTGAGAGTAGCTGCAAGGAGACAAAACCAGTCAATTCTAAAGGAAATCAATCCTGAATATCCACTGGAAGGACTGATCCTGATGCTTAAGTTGAATCTCCAATACTTTGGCCACTTGATGTGAAGCACCAACTCACTGGAAAAGACCCTGATGCTGGGAAAGATTGAGGGCAGGAGGAGAAGGGGATGACAGAGGATCAAATGGTTGGATGGCTGACCTGACTCACTGACTCAATGGATATGAGTTTGAGCAAACTCCAGGAGATAGTGAATGACAGGGAGGCCTCACAAGCTACAATTCACAGGGTTGCAAAGAGTCAGACATGACTTTGTGACTGAGCAACAACAATAACCTCCAATCCCTGGTGTCACTCTCATGAATATGTTACTATGTTGCATTACATGATAACAGGTACTAATTAAGGTTTCTAATCAACTGACCTTAAAATAGGGATATCATCCAGGAATATGGAGTCACTGGACAAGTCCTTCAAATCAGAAAGCCAAAGCAGAAGAGGAAGTATAAAGACTCAGCATGCACTGTCACTGGGTTGAAGATGGTGGGGCCACATGAGGACTGTGGGCTGCCTCTAGGAGCTAAAAGGCAAACAAAAGTGAACCTCAGTCCCGCAACTGCAAGCAATGAATTCTGCCACCAACTTGAATGAGCATGGAGGCAGATTCTTTCCCAGAGCCTCCTGAAAAGATCCCGGCAACTGACACCTTGACTTCAACTTTGGGAGACCGTGAACAGAGACCCTAGCTACACCATGCCGGATTTCTGACTTATAGAACTAAGGTAACGAGCAAAGGCTATTCTAGGCTGCTAAACCTGCGGTGATTTGTTACTGCTGCATGAATAGAGAACTGTTATAATGGGCCGTCTACTCTCCAGGAGAAGGGAGTTCAGCACAGGGAACAGGAGGGTAGC
The DNA here is from genome assembly GCF_023091745.1 of Budorcas taxicolor. Lineage (NCBI taxonomy): Eukaryota > Metazoa > Chordata > Mammalia > Artiodactyla > Bovidae > Budorcas > Budorcas taxicolor. The sequence continues at coordinate 76,405,911 of NC_068919.1, forward strand.
AGTCCTGAGTTGGGAGCATACTCGACATACTCTGAGAAGAGCAAGTCAACCCATGGGGTAGGAGTAGAGTGATGGAGAGTGGTCGGAAATGAGGTGAAAAATGCCATTAGGGGTCTATTGTGTGGGGTCTTAAAATTTTACAGGAAGTTATCGACAAGGTTTGATCAGTAGAATGATGTGTTACGTTTTAAAGGATGGTAAAAAGATACCTGTGCTGTCACACAGTAATTCACCACAAGGATAGATGTAGGAACAGTTAGGAATCTGCTGCAGTAGACAAGCAGAGAGATCATTATGGCTGGGACCAGCTGGTGAAGGCAGATCAGGAAAAGTGGAATCCTGAATGTATTTTCAAGATGCAACCTACAGGATTTGCTGACGGGGTGGATGGGGATAAGAGAAGGTGAGATGCGGAGATGTTGAGTAGGTTATTGGATGCACGAGTTTGGAAACTGTACGAGGATCTGACAGCAGATAGATGCTATTAAAGCCCCAGTAGTGGAGGAGATTTCCCACAGAGTGAATGTAATCAGGAAAAAGGACTTTACTCTGTTAGCAGGCAATATTGAGAGATCTGGAAGAGGCGGAGGGAGTAAATGAGATGTTAGGAGAAACAGAAGGGTGGAGTTCCAGAAGCCAAAGGTTGCGAGGAGCAGGGAGTGGACCAGAAGACCAGAGCTGAGAGAGAATAGCTGGGTGTGCAGCAAGGAGAGCACTGGTGGCCTCAATGAGACTGCTGCTGTGGAGTGGTTGGGTGATGCGGAGAGGACCGGAAGAAGCAGGGATAGCGAGTACAGACTCCTCTTGTTGAATAATTATACGGCAAAGGGAAGCAGAGGAATGAGGCTATAGCCGAAGAGAAATGCAGGGTCAAGAGAGAAGGCAATTTTTCCTAAGCTGGGAGCTGTTACAGCATGTGTTTGATGTTAATGGGAATGATCTAGCAGTGAGCAGGGATTCGTGCAGGAGGGGAAATGGCCGAACAGGGATCCAGGGCCCTGGAGAGGAGGCAGAATGAACAAGTGCGGAGGTCCACAGCTGGGAACACGCATCAGGTGTGTGTGGGTGTGTCCACGGAGGTAATTGTAACTGCTGGAACAGGTGCACAGCACCGGACTCGCGACAGAGACACCCCTCTGATGCGGCACGGGAGCTCAGTCTTATCTCACATGCAAGGACAGAGGTTAAGTAACTCGTCTCTGGTCATCCATCAGCAGGGTCAGAGTCAGATGGTAGGTCTTTGAGACGAACTCAGAGAGAGGACCATTTGGAGGCTTTGATGAATTGGTTTTCTCAGCCCTGGGCATGATTTCTGCTTAGAATAATTGTAGATGACCTGGAGCAAGTCAGGCCTGCATGGTGGATAGAGCTGAGAAAAATCAGGAAGAAAAAGATCTTGTAGCTTTGTGAACAGAGGAAGTAAGCTGCTGCTAAGTCACTTCAGTCGTGTCTGACTCTGTGTGACCCCATAGACGGCAGCCCACCAGGCTCCCCTGTCGCTGGAATTCTCCAGGCAAGAACACCGGAGTGGGTTGCCATTTCCTTCTCCAAGAGGAAGTAAGAGTCAACATATATTAACTAAGTTGAATAAGGTATGTTTAAAAAAAATAGACGAAAACTAGGAACAAAAAGCTAGAAAATTCTGATAGAGACAACATTTTATACCTGAACATAATCTATAAGGTCTGTGCTCAGAAATCTCACCCTCTATAACAAAGCCACTTTGTTTGTACCCCAAATGTTACCTGGCTCACATCACAGTGGTTCCAAGGCCTCACTCATACTGAAACTTGGCTACTATCACTATTTTTACCATGGGATATACATCACTTTGCTAACAAAGGTCCATATAGTCAAAGCTATGGTTTTTCTGTAGTCATGCATGGATGTGAGAATTATACCATAAAGAAGGCTGATGCACTTGAACTGTGGTGCTGGAGAAGGTTCTTGAGAGTCCCTTGGATAGCAAGATCAAACCAGTCAATCCTAAGGGAAACCAACCCTGAATATTCACTGAAAGGACTGATGCTGAAGCTGAAGCTCCAATACTTAGGCCATCTAATGCAAAGAGCTGACTCATTTGAAAAGACCCTGATACTGGGAAAGATTAAAGGCAAGAGGAGAAGAGTACAGTAGAGGATGAGATTGTTAGCATCTTCGACTCAGTGGACATGAATCTGAACAAACTCTGGGAGCCAGTGAAGGACAGAGATGCCTGGCATGCTGCAGTCCATGGGGTCTCAAAGAGCTGGACATGACCGCCCAGAGAGCAGTCTGTCAGCTTCAGAATCCCTGGCTTCTGCTTGTTCTTTTCGGGCTCCTGTGCCTGAAAATAGGCTGCCTGTTCATAGAAAAAACTCTGCGGTGTTTCTCCCCAAAGCCCTTGCTGTGCATGTTCATCACAGTTTGCCCTGTCTGGGCCAAGGACTGACTTCTCGGCCTGGCTTGAGTGACCAGCTCAAGTAGAGTTCTATGCAGAGCAGGGAGAATATCCTACTTTCCAACCTGGGACACATTTTATTTCCAGATGTGGGACCCAGAGCCTTGGTGGTCCCTGAAGCCTTCTGTGAGGCCCTGACCTCATCCCTGCCCCAGTCGGCCACAGTGTTGACCATTTTCAACCTTAAGGGAGTCAAGTTCCAAGGGATGGACAAGGAGTGGACACGACACCATTCCTACCGCTTCTCCCTCTTTCCTTCGCATGCCTGCTCCCAATCCAAACCTCTCCTTTCTCTCCCTTTAAATCAAGGTGGCCAATAGCTGGGGAAGAAGTTGAGGCACTCTGCATGCCAACAATATCTGTGCCCCAGAGCAGCCGCTAGCTCCCACATTCTTTCTCCCCTGGCTACCCAAGGGTGGATTGGCTGCAGGTACCTTATCAGAGTGAGAAAATGAAGAAAACAGGAAAAGATGATGGTTGGTGAAGAACATCTCACCAACCTCCTTAAGCTCTGTGAGTGGTTGGGGGTTCCCTGGGTCTGTTTGCTTAGAACTGGTGAGCAAAGGAAAACAGGTTCTGGCTGGGTTCTGTGCATCTTACAAGGGAGAAGATGCTAAAACTGACTTCCTTTTCGGCTGTAAGCTCCTACAGCCAAGGACCATGTTTTAGCCTGACCTAGCAGAGTGCCATAAAACAGATGCATGTAAACTGTGCGCAATGCAAGGCGAGGAATGTGTCTGACACTTTGCTTGTTATTTCCACAGGGTCTGAAGAGTGCTCACACACACTAAAGGCTTATCATATGCCTACAGACCAGTCGTCACTGGGAAACAGCTGGAATATCAGGCTAAGAGCACAGGAGTGGGAAACAGAGGAGCTTCCAGTCCCAGCTCTGCTCTGTCACCCTGAGAAAATCCCTCTACCTGTCTAAGCCGCACATTCACAAGTGTAGATAAGGACACCAGCACTCCCCAGGGCGGTGTGAGGTCAGACGAAATGATCTGTGTGAAATTTCTGGGTACAGTAAACTTGACGCACTGGACAAAGGAAAGGCATATCTACTCTGCTTTTCCCTCTCTCCTGGGCCTCCCTGGTGGCTCAGACGGTAAAGAATCGCCTGCAATGTGGGAGACCTGGGTTCAATCCCTGGGTTGGGAAGATCCCCTGGATGAGGGCGTGGCAACCCACTCCAGTATTCTTGCCTGGAAAATCCCCACGGACAGAGGAGCCTGGTGGGCTACAGTCCATGCGGTCACAAAGAATCGGACACGACTGAAGTGACTCAACACAACATTCCCCTCTCTCCCACCACAGTGGACAAAAGGCACATTTTAGGAAACCTTGGAATTGATGAGCCAGCACCTTCCAACCAGCGAGGATAGGCCTACGATTTCAAGGCTGTTAGCACAACAACAAAGGGAAACACAGAAAGAGGAGACTACGTCCATGTAGTCTGGGAGATAGACAGGAGGGCACTAAAAAAAGAGAAAAACTCAGGATCCCAGACAGAAAACTCACCCTCAGGTCCAGGCCACTCAGCTGCTTCTGCAAATTCCCTGAGTCAGAATTAAGTGTGCAGCAAGTTAGGGGAACAAGAGGCTTTATTTAAGGAGATACAGGCAGTTTTTACTTTTTCTACAACCAGATATGTTAGAAATAAAGCCTCATCTGGGATCTCCCTAAAGCTAATGAGATTGAGCTGATAGTTCATTGACTTGCTTCGCAGAATTTATTTTATGAGTGTCTCTAATCCACACGGCTCCTCTTTCCTTTGAGACTCAACCAAGGGCAACTCCAGAAATCCCATCAGCTTATTTATACTTACCATGTCACCTCAGACACAGTGTGTGCCCAATAAACATAATTATTATTCCATTCTGAGAAAGCAAACACTATTTTAGAGATGACTAATCCACACGAGCATTCACATGCATGCATGTCATACACACTTGTGTCTGTGTCTGAATGTTCAAGTTAGAATGATAAATTTCCCACATTTATTGGGCTTCCTGTTCAGTCTATCATTCAGATGAATTTCACATAAGAAGGCTATCCATAATTATAAATCAAAAAGATTTCCCCATTGGCCCAGGAGAGGATAAGAAAGACGTTGGACCACTGCTCTTTTCCAAGACCATGTCCCCAGGCAAGGGCCAGACCTCAGAGGCGACATCTATCTGCATGCCACACTCAGGAAAAGGGACCCTGGTCCTAGGCTTCCAGTCACATGAAGATTCTGATGGCTCAGCATGGTGTGGGAGGTGTGGGAGATGGGACTGAAGGGACAGTGGAGACCTCAGAGCTGATTGATCATGTGCAGAGATGACCAGTGCCATCCCCAGCACTCTACCCCACTTGGGGCAAAGAGCTTCAAGATCGACTGAGGTTATACTTCCTCCCAGCTCAGTGAAATAAAAACTCACGGTCAAAGAAGTTAAGTTAGAGATTCTAAAAGTAGGATTTATACACTCTGAGTTTATGGATAAGATTCATATCTATTCCAATGAAGAAAAGATGTATTACTAAATGAACACAGTTTGCTAGATAAATCTTTTCAAAATTCAGTGTCCATGGGGAAAAAAATCAAAGTGGTTGGGGTGCAGGGGTTTCTTGGTGGTGAAGACACTGAAAATCAAATCTCAGCCCTAATCTGAGCACAAGGCGCTTTCTCCTCACTGCCCTTCCCTGAAGGTTCCTGCATTCCCAGGGGAGAACCAAACGGCACCCTGCTTCTAGGGTTTAGGGGAGATGCTGGCTTGGTTTGCCTCAGACTATCTTTATATTCATCACTGCCTGGGAAAGCAATCTCAAAAGAGTGTGTCCAACTAGAAAGATGGGATAAATGGGTTGGCATGTTTAGCCAGGATCTTTGGACTGTAAGAACACAGACCCTATCAGGTGAGTTTACATCTTGGGAGTCTGTCATAAGGATATGCATGCAAACAAGAGCTGCCATTAAGCCCAGAAATAGCTGCATACCAGGCTGGGAGGGAATACAGAAAGCTAGTTCAGACATTCTTTTTGCTGAGGAATTTTGTTATCTTCACTCAGAACTCCACCCTTAACACTGATGCAGGTCCTCTCCATCTCTGCCTCTGCTTCTCTGGTGAACCAAGTCAGCCTCTACCCTAGCGACTCTTAGCTACCTCCTAACTTGCGTGCTCATGGTTATCACATAATCCTGAACTCTTCTACAGCATATCTATATTCTACCTTCTCTCAGTGTGCAGTCCCATGTCTGTTCCTCCTACCAACTAATCAGCCCTCTCTAATTCTAGTCCAAATTTCTAAGGAAGACATGATGTCCTTGCTTGGCAGAGTTTTCATGTCATGTGACACCATAGGCTTCAGGCACCCAGCCTATGGATTTCCTCATCTATACGTCAGACACCTGCTACTTAGTCTAATCAGTTCAAGCTGTGGCAGTGAGGTTCCGCTGTATGGGGAATCCAGCCACTGCTTCCTTGATTAGAAAGCAGTGCATGAAAATCTCTTCATATGAGGCTGTGGTCACGGCAGTGGGTGCCTGCATGCATGCTCAGTTCACTTTTAGCCTATTGGAACAATTAGGAAGTCAGAGATCATTTGTCAGTTCGTTGAGCATACTGTTGCATATCTCTTGCATTGTGTTAAATAAATAACTTTTAAACCCCTATTTTACAGGAGTTCATCCTCTCCACTTTAAGAAAAAAGATCACCACGGCTTCCCAGGTGGTGCTAGTGGTAATGAACCTGCCTGCCAATGCAGGAAACATAAGAGATGGGGGTTCGATCCCTGGGTTGGGAAGATCCCCTGGAGGAGGGCATAGCAACCCACTCCAGTTTTCTTGCCTGGAAAATCCCATGGACAGAAAAGCCTGGTGGGCTACAGTCCATAGGGTCACTCAGAGTTGACACAACTGAAGCGACTTAGCACATACTACACACAGAGATATTTGACCCAATTACTACTTTAAAGTGGAGAATATCACTGAACCTGGGCTTAGATGCCTGACAAGAGTCCCAGTTTAAGGGGCCTCCTACAGCGGGTTTTTCAGTTTCTGTAGGAGGGCACAGCAGTTCTCCCTGAATGGGGAAATATCTTTTCTCCTATAACCAAAGCCTCATGTTTCTAAGACAGTTAAGAAAAAATATCTTGCCTAAGAAGGACCGGCCTGCTACTCATTTAATTCCAATATCTCCTTGGTCAGCAAGCAGAATACTGAGCTGGGTCTGAAGGTGCCACGTGCCTTCTACAGGACCCGAGTTCCAAGCATACATCCTCTGGCATCAAATCTAAGGTGATGACCCAGCAGAAAATGTCGATTTGGTCACCGGAGGCCTAGACGGTGCCTCTGTGGTCTCCTGGGTCCCAGGGAGGGAGTTGCCGCCTCCAGCCCCCAGTTCCCTCCAAGTGCTACTCAAGTTGAGCAGGGGGAGGCCACTACAATCAAACAGGCTGGCAGAAGAAGCACACTGTGCTTGAGGTGCATCTGGAAATTGGCCTTCTCTAACTCTTCACAGGACATTTCTCCAGCAGTTTTACGATTACTGAAGACAATCAGGGCAGTTGGAGAGCTGGACTATTTATACCCTTTCCTCTCTTTGGGCCTCAAGCACCAAAAACAGTTTAAGTCAGTGCCCTAGAGGGTCCTTCCCCTTTAGAGAAAAGGTTTAGTCGTCCAAAGGCACTATATTTCTGTACTCATTACTTTTTAAAATATTCCCCAGTCAATATTCTTACCAATGAACATGATTATTTCCTGCTTAGTGATAGGTTGAAGATATGACAACAGTTTCTACCACCTTCTGTTTTCTATCAGGAATAAAAAATAGCATTCAACTATTCACAGCATCTATCGCAGTCAGTGTGATTTTAAATAATGGAGAGAAACACCTACTTTTTTTTTTTAGTTTTGGCTGTGCTGGGTCTTGGGTGCTGTGCAGGCTTTTTCAAATTGTGGCGAGTGGAGGCTACTCCTAGTTGCGGAGCACAGGCCATTGTGGTGGCTTCTCTTGTTGCAGATATGGGCTCTAGGGGTGTGGGCATCAGTAGTTCTGGCTCCTGGGCTCCAGAACACATCTTCAATAGTTGTACACGGGCTTAGTTGCTCTGCGGCATATGGGAGCTTCACAGACCAGGGCTCAGACCAGGGGTCAAACCTGTGTCTCCTGCTGGGAGGTGGATTCTTTACCGCTGAGCCACCAAGGAGCCCTAAACATCTATTTTTTGTTGCTGTTGTTCCATCATCTTTTGGTAGTATTTCCCGACCACCACCTATCACTATAAGTTGGAAGACTACTCCTAATTTACTGTCCCTATCTCTCTTCTATTCTTATCCATACGTCTATTGTATATTTTCTTTTATATGATTAATAATAAACATAAATACTATCCCATAATTTTAATTATGTCTTTCACACTTTATTTATTGGTTGAGTCTAAAAACAAATAAGCCAATAAATATCATTTTTGTCATAATTACTATGTAAATATTATTCACCACAGAAGCAAATGGTATTATATAATTAATTTTCCTTCTGTACAGGTAAGATGCCATAATCCCTAGGATATCTGGAGAAGAATGTCATTAGTGTCAAGGTCAAATAGATTATCTATTCAGATACTCAACCAATGCTCCAGTCATCTCACAATGTAATAAACTTTCTGTGAGACTCATCACTCTGGTATAAAATGACCTGGTGTTTCCCAAGATTTCTAATTGGGTTTCTTCCACTCAGTGATAGGGTTGCATGAGATTCCCATTTTACCCAGGGGCCTTACTCAAGGACCTTCCCTCCTTGTGGATTGATTATTCTACACGCTTGGTGTACACCTCCAATGCTAGGACTTTCGTTCACCACACTGTTGGGTTAGAGCCACTTTTTCCTTAATTATGGCTTTCTTTCCCCCAGTTTTTACTAGAATAACTCTCTTATTCTGCCAAGTAAATATCCTATATGCCTAAAAATGTATTTTACCTTCCCACTTGATTGACAGTTTGGCAGATACAGAATTCTAGATCAGACTAAATCCAATTCAAATAATTTGCCCTAAGAATTTTGTGGCATTGCTCTATGAACTTCTATCAGCTAATGTTGCTGATGCCAACTGACTTTTGTTACAATGCAATCTTTTTGATTTGCTGGTTTGTTCCACTCTCAAAGCTTTTAGGGTCTTCACTTTATCCTGACCTTACTGAGTATGATTAGATGACTCTTAAACGCTGATTTTTTTTCCCCACACTGTCCAACATTTGAAGAGCCTTGTCAAATTATAGACTTGTACCTTTCATCAGCTGTTAATTCTCTCACAATTAAAACAAAATCAAACCTATATTGTATAGTCTAAATTCTGTAACTACCATTAGTCATATGTTAAACCTATATTGATTATTCTTTCATGTTCTTTTTTTTTCTCATGTTTTCCAACTATCCTTTTGCTTTATAGCATGGAAGTTAGCTTTGACTTTACTATCAAAATCTGCTATTGATTTAAAATTTTTAACATAATTTTTTATTACACAAGTTAATTCTTTGACAATGCATTTATTACATCATTCTGTTCTTGTCTTGAATACAATGTCTTCTCAATTTTCTGTGAGGACATATTCAGATTTTATTTTTTTACTTATCTTTTGTTCCTGGGGTTTCCCTGGTCACTCAGATGATAATCTGCTTGTAAGGCAGAAGACTCAGGTTCAATCCTTAGGGGAAGATCTCTGGAGTAGGAAATGGCAGCCCCCGCTAGTATTCTTGCCTGGAGAATCCTATGGACAGAGGAGCCTGGTGGGTTACAGTCCACGGGTCACAAAGAGTTGGACGCCACTGACAACTCATACTTTCACTTTTGTTTCCTGAAATAGCTCCTCCTCAATCAGCTACATGTGTTTTGTTCCTTTTACCTATTGCTCTTTTTCTTCATATATTGTTCATTCATATTCAGGAGAAATGGACAAGGCTGACTATTCCAGGTAGCTAGTAGGATTTCCTTCTGCTACTTTATGGGACTATGATTATTTCCCTTAACAGACTTCTGTCCTAAATTATAAGGCTGATTGCAACCTTTGCATAGCTGAATGGGATATGTTTAATGGTCAGCTTCATTTTAGGGTGATAAGTGAGAAACAAACCACCCAAATTCCAGAAGAAAAAAAAATAAAGCTTTATTCTGGGATAGCAATACTCACTAGGAGTCTTAGTTCTCTATAGATTGCTTGTTTTCTTTCTAGAGAACATTTATCAGTTTGGGTTTGTTTTTCTTTTTGGTTTTGGCTTATCTGCTTTTTACTCTTGAAGTAAGTTCAAGTTACTAACTGCTTTATAAAGGGAGGCCACGACCCAGATAATCATGATGATGTGATCACTAATCTAGAGCCAGACATCTTGGAATGTGAAGTCAAGTGGGCCTTAGAAAGCATCACTACAAACAAAGCTAGTGGAGGTGATGGAATTCCAGTTGAGCTGTTTCAAATCCTGAAAGATGATGCTGTGAAAGTGATGCACTCAATATGCCAGCAAATTTGGAAAACTCAGCAGTGGCCACAGGACTGGAAAAGGTCAGTTTTCATTCCAATTCCAAAGAAAGGCAATGTCAAAGAATGCTCAACCTACTGCACAATTGCACTCATCTCACATGCTAGTAAAGTAATACTCAAAATTCTCCAAGCCAGGCTTCAGCAATACGAGAACCGTGAACTCCCTGATGTTCAAGCTGGTTTTAGAAAAGGCAGAACCAGAGATCAAATTGCCTATATCCGCTGGATCATGGAAAAAGCAAGAGAGTTCCAGAAAAACATCTATTTCTGCTTTATTGACTATGCCAAAGCCTTTGACTGTGCGGAACACAATAAGCTGTGGAAAATTCTGAAAGAGATGGGGATACCAGACCACCTAACCTGCCTCTTGAGAAATCTGTATGCAGGCCAGGAAGCAACAGTTGGAACTGGACATGGAACAACAGACTGGTTCCAAATAGGAAAAGGAGTATGTCAAGGCTGTATATTGTCACCCTGCTTATTTAACTTATATGCAGAATACATCATGAGAAATGCTGGACTGGAAGAAACACAAGCTGGAATCAAGATTGCCGGGAGAAATATCAATAACTTCAGATATGCAGATGATACCACCCTTATGGCAGAAAGTGAAGAGGAACTAAAAAGCCTCTTGATGAAAGTGAAAGAGGAGAGCAAAAAAGTTGGCTTAAAGCTCAACATTCAGAAAACGAAGATCATGGCATCTGGTCCCATCACTTCATGGGAAATAGAGGGGGAAACAGTGGAAACAGTGTCAGACTTTATTTTTGGGGGCTCCAAAATCACTGGAGATGGTGATTGCAGCCATGAAATTAAAAGACGCTTACTCCTTGGAAGAAAAGTTATGACCAACCTAGATAGTATATTCAAAAGCAGAGACATTACTTTGCCGACTAAGGTCCGTCTAGTCAAGGCTGTGGTTTTTCCTGTGGTCATGTATGGATGTGAGAGTTGGACTGTGAAGAAAGCTGAGCGCTGAAGAATTGATGCTTTTGAATTGTGGTGTTGGAGAAGACTCTTGAGAGTCCCTTGGACTGCAAGGAGATCCAACCTGTCCATTCTGAAGGAGATCAACCCTGGGATTTCTTTGGAAGGAATGATGCTGAAGCTGAAACTCCAGTACTTTGGCCACCTCATGCGAAGAGTTGACTCATTGGAAAAGACGCTGATGCTGGGAGGGATTGGGGGCAGGAGGAGAAGGGGGCGACCGAGGATGAGATGGCTGGATGGCATCACGGACTCAATGGACGTGAGTCTGAGTGAACTCCGGGAGATGGTGATGGACAGGGAGGCCTGGCGTGCTGTGATTCACGGAGTCGCAAAGAGTCGGACACGACTGAGCGACTGAACTGAACTGAAGGGAAAGGGGACTATGCGGCTGACTTCTGCAGCTCTTACCTTCCATCAAATCTTTTCTTTTCAGTTCCCTGTCACTACTACTCTTGACACCTATTGATCCAGAGTCCGAACCCCCCTAGGGGTTTCACAGGTACGATCAGCTTCCACGTCTCCTGTAAGCCCCATCTGCTCTGTGGCTCCCTCTGCTTGCTCACTAATCAACATATTTTCATTTTCCCTCTTATGAACATTTCCAGAAATGATTTATTCATCCATGATCTCTATTTGAAAACTTTTGGCCATTATATGCTTATTCCTTATTGTGTTTCTCTAAGTCCTGAAACTTCAACTGGGTTTCAGAAGGTAAGGGGAGTCCATGAGTGAAAAGGTTTCGAATCTTGAATCAGAAGTCCCCCAACACTACTTTTGGGGCATTTAGACAAGAGAAACGCAGTGTTTTCCCTCCCCTAGGGCCAGAGAGAGGACATCAATGGTGATGGCCTGTGGAGGACAGTTGTTCCCAGCAGGATGGCTGCCTCATAGAGTCACAAGCCACAAAGGCTGTTAGTCAGCAAAGAGGCCTGAGTAGAAGACCTTGAGAAATGATTGTGAGTCAGCTGTCTCAGTCAGTCATTGGCCTGCAGAGCTCTCAAAAGTAACTAGGGGCCACTTTAAAGAGGGGGTTAATTTGTAAAAATGGGAAAGCAGAAGCTGATTTCAACATACACTGGGATAAGAAAGGAAGTATAATCTTAGATTGTAGTCTTGTTGTCCTTTAAAAATTTTCTTCCACAGAAGTGTTAGTACAGCTCAAGCAAAGATTAATCTTTAGAACATCTAAGGACAAAATGCTGTTTGGTTCAAGACATCTTGCCTGTTATACAACATCTAACTCAAGGTGAGGGAAAGAGGGCATGGAGGGAACTTATTTGGATTCTACTACATGTTAGGAATGGAAGCATCTTATTTTGATTCATCCCCACAAGAACTTCATGAGATTTATTCATTCCATGAACCAGCTAAATTTAATGACCATCCTATGTATACCTGGAACTGTGCTAGGCATGGGGAGAACAATGGTGTATGAAAATAAACACTCCTTGGGTCTATAAACTAATATAGGAAAACAGACAAACAATCACATAAATGGATATAAAATTAAAATTACAAGTTCTACAAAGTGCTATATGATACCATGAAAATGCAAAAATGAGGAAATCCAAGCCTGTATGAAAGGAAGATGAGGGAAGGCATTTCTGAGAAAATGACATTTGATCTGAGATCTAAAGAAATGATGAGAGCTAATCAGCTGAAAAGAAAGGGGAGGGATATTCCAAATGAAAGGTCTGCCTGTGCAAAAGCCTTGGGTAGAGAAAGCATGACAATTTCAAATACACAAAATAATCATCATTTGGCATCCACTATAGTATAATGGTTTAAGCCAAGAGTCAACAATGCATTCTAATGGTTGAAGAAGAAAGTTTGATAAGAAACAGGGTTCTATATAGTCTCAGAGTATTTCCCCACAAAATACTTTTTTAATTATAAAGGGAAAAACAGTAACGTCACAATGGCAAAATCTGATAGACATCACTTTTAACTAAGTGATCAAAATTAACATCATATTCATAGTAATGGGATAATTGATAACATTTTTCTCCTGATATGAGCACTAAAAAGAATACAAAATTGCCTATGTAATATTCCTGCCCTAAATGGATAATATGTATCTAATCATTAGGAACCATCACAGGTGAGGTTCACAGGTGAAGTCGCTCAGTCGTGTCCGACTCTTTGCGACCCCGTGGACTGTAGCCTACCAGGCTCCTCCGTCCATGGGATTCTCCAGGCAAGACTACTGGAGTGGGTTGCCATTTCCTTCTCCAGGGGATCTTCCTGACCCAGGGATTGAACCCAGGTCTCTCGCATTGGAGGCAGACGCTTTAACCTCTGAGCCACCAGGGAACCATCAGACAACCTAAAATGAGAAACATTCTACAAAATAACTGGCAGTGTTCTTCAAAAACATCAGTGTCATAAAAGACAAAGAAAGACTGAGGGACAGTTCCATATTAAGGAGTTGAAAGAGACAGAGAAACTAAGTGGAATATGTGAGGCTGGATCCTGGAGCAGAAAACTTTTTTTTTTTTTTTTACTTTTCTATAAAAGATATTAATGGAATGCTTAGTGAAATCTGAAAAAGGTCCATAAGTTAGAAAACAGTACTGTGCGTGTGTGTGTACTCAGTCATGTCCAACTCATCACAATCCCATGGACCGTAGCCTGCCAGGCTTCTCTGTCCATGAGATTTCCTAGGCAAGAATACTGGAGTGGGTTTCCATTTCCTACTGCAGGGGATCTTCCCGACCCAGGGACTGAACCCATGTCTCTTGCATCCCCTGTACTGGCAGGTGGATTCTTTACCACTAGCACCAAGAGAGTCAGGCACAAGTTAATGGCTGAGCGTGCATCCCTGAGTGGAAATCATTAAACAAAGGAGAGCGGGAGACAGGCATGAAACTTAACTTACAGAGAAATGCAAAACCATATTGTCCTTGAAAATCATGTTAAGATGTTGGTCTTTATCCTGAAAGCAATGGAAAGCCACTGAAAGGTATGGAGAGGCAAATGACATGGTCAGATTAGCGTTAGATTTTGAAAGGCTCACTCTGGTTGCAGGGCAGAAGAGAGACTGCAAGAAGGTCTAGAACAACCTCATAAGGAACTGTCACGTGAAGGGCAGCCGAGTGGTGACATTGGACCTTGACAGCAGTCGGTGGATTTAAGAGCTACTTGGGCATTAACATTTATGGTGTTTGGAATAGACTGGAAATGGGAGAGGACAGTGAGGAGCTAGAATGGGAGGAATCACACTCGACTCCCGGGTTGCTGGTTTGCACGATGGGGTAGATGGTGGAGACCGTTACACGGATAGGGAAAACAGGGAGAAGGCCAATTCGGGGGCAAAGTCAAGAGTTTGATTTTAGAGGTGTAATGTGTAAGTTTCACTTGAGACATCTAGGGAGAGCTGTCAAGTAGGCAGCTGATTGGCAGTGGGAATGAAAGGCGGGAAAGGTGGGAATGATCGGTGGTGGGAATGTAGCTGAGCTCACCCAGACAGCAGGGCCTAGGAGGGAGCCTTGAAGACCTCTGTGGGTCTGTCTGTGCATCTGTGTTCTTACCCTCATTTCATAGATGAAAACAGAAGGGAGTAAGTGACAGAGCAGAAATTGAAATGGAGGTCTGTCTGACTTCAAATCTCTGCCTTTCCCAGTAAGCTCTCAAGTACACGATACTTCTGATCCTTTTCCAGTTTCATGCAAAATAAGCCTAGAGGAATCAAAATGTACTAAGAAAGAAGTGACGTGGTAGAAGGGGTTTATAGGTCTTCCTTTCTTTAGATACCCAGTTAATGAGATGTTTATCAATTAGGAAAACCAAAAAGCCACCCTTTCTTTCAAATGTTTCGAAGTTTGCTTGTAGTTTACCTCCAGAAGCACATCGGAAAGCTGATTCACTTTTCTTCTGAATATAAACACATCCTTTGATAATGTTGTGGAGAGTCAGAAAAATCTATCCCTGCTCTGAGTATAAATCTCCAAGGTCAAACTTTGCTGAGTTGGTTCTTCCCTGAACTTAACACTCATCTCCTATTAACATGTTGAGAAAGGAGAGAGAACTGGAGCCCGCAGTGGTCATTTTTGCAGAGACTCCAGCATAAAACTGCAATGATCCTGCCCCCGCCTCTACCTCCCCATCTCAGATCATGGTTGTATAAGTTAGTGACAAATTTCATGTGTTATTTAGAAGTTTCACCTGTTATCAGGAAATTTCATGTCTGTGATTCCATTAACCTTTTCTGAGTTAAGTGAAACAAACTCACAGCTATCCTTTGCACATCTCCTAAAGAAGCTTGTAATAGTTCCTGGCTTAGGAGGTTGGCTGCTGGCAAATACCTAGTGTGCTGTGGTGGAAGATGAGAGGCCAGACACAGAGCCCAGCTAACCGAACGGCTTTGAGTGACGAGCTAAAGATGAGAGGTTCGAAGATATCAGGCTCTGGGATAACTCAGAAGCCTACCTGGTTTTTTAGACAGTTTGTAACCTTTATAGGCTTCCCTGGTGGCTCAGACTGTAAAGAATCCACCTACAACACAAGAGACCTGAGTTTGATCCCTGGGTCAGGAAGATACCCTGGAGAAGGGACTGGCTCCCCACTCCAGTATTCTTGCCTGAAGAATTCCATGGGCAGAGGAGCTTGGCGGCTGCAGTCCACGGGGTGGCCAAGAGTCAGACACGACTGAGCAACAAACACTTTCACTTTCAATCTATATAAATACATTAACACACTTAATTGATGGCCTATTGTGCTTTGCTAACAGCAAGTATCCCCACATCCATGTCCCAGTATACTTCTGACCCTGGCTGTAGGACATCTTGCCTAAACTCACAGTTATATTTTGAAGATGTGTTTTTCAGACAAGCAAATAAATACAGGAGCTTCCAGCTCTGTGCCCGAATTATGACAATCTCAGTTTACATTCAGCTATGACTCTGAGCCCTTTGGCTATGATGCTGAACTTCCTATGAGCAGACTTAGACCAAAACTCTGAGCAGAAATAGCATCTCTTATTCTCATTGCAACACCAAGATCCTCTACTTAAAGAAGCATTTGCCAAGCACTGTTAACAGAAACCTCATCCAATCTCTAAAGTCCAGTGGGTTGACCTGGAGACGTAGTGGGGCTGATTATTTTTTATGACTTCCATTCTACTTCCTGTCCATGTCATAGAAACACAACTAAATTATAATCTGAAAACATATCAGAAGTTAAGCACAATGAAAGTAATAATGGCTAATATTTACTGAGAACTTATTGAGCACCAGGCACCACGTTGAGCCCTTCATAGACACTATTTCACTGATTCTTCCCAACAATTCTATAGGACAGTTACTACTACTGTCCCCCATCTCACTGATAAGGAAATAAGACTCGGTAGACTACGTAACATCAGTCAGTAGTGCCTACGCAAGGGGACAGAGTAAAACAAAACCCCGAGTAAACCACTAAATCTCCAGATGGGAACCCCAGAAACACAATTTCATCCAGTTCCAATAATGACCAAAACAGTTCCATGACCAACAATCAGGGATAATATTGGATATAACCTCATAAAATGAAATTTAGTTTGTAACCTCACTTCGCAAGCATGTCAGTAATGTGATCCTATGCCAGAGCAAGCATTGTTTCATAAATGTTTGCAAGCATTTATAACAAAACAATTTACACTCTTGTAACAATTATTCTTTGGGCAAGAATTATCATTGATTTTTTTTCAACATTTTTGTGCATTCACACAGAAAATACACAAAACCTAACTGTATAGCTCTATGTATTTGCACAAAGTAAACACATATCTACAACCATCACTGATCAGGAAACTGAACATTATTAACATACGATTTGCACCCTTTTCCCTCTTATATATCAAAAGGTACACTATTCTCCTAACTTCTGTCACCATAGATAATTTTGCTTGTATATGACTCCATATAAATGGAGTCATACATTAGATACTCTTTTGTGTCCGATATCTTTTTTAAATTTAAGTTTATTTATTTTAATTGGAGGTTAATTACTTTACAATATTTTTGTTCAACACTGTTCGTAACATTCATTGTGAATGGTTGTTGTTCATTTTCAATGTCTCATGGCATTTTGTTGCATAAATATACCACGACAAGCTTAACTATTCTATTTTTGATAGATGTTCAAATTGTTTCTAAGTTTTGGTTAAACAAATAATGCTGTTATGACAATCTTCATACATACTTTGGTGCATTTCTGTCGAGTATAAATCTAAGAACAGAAACGGTAGATTGCGGGGTACGCATAGCTTCACTTTTACCAGATGGTGCCAACCTGTTTTCCAAAATAGTTCTATCAATTTATACACCCACCAGCAGTATTTGCAGAGTGTGAATGGTTTCACTGCTCCATATTCTTATAAATCCTTGGTCTTTTGAATCTTTTTTATTCTAGCCAGTTTGGAAGACAAGTTGGAGGTAGAATCTTATATCTATTATTATTTGTATTCTAATGAGATAAAGCACTGTTTCCAAAGTACTTGGAATTTGGTTTAATCAAGTACAATGTATAAACAAAGAAACGACAGTCATGAAAAAAGAAGTTTCTATCCTCACAGCCCCCTAGAAAGAGCAGGCGGGCACGCCACACAGGGGGGTACCAGGCCGGCTTAGGAGGCAGAAGGACCTGGAAGAACATGACCAAGGGCCTCTGTGGTGGTTTGACAGTTGTCCCCAGTTCCTGGGGGGATCAGGGCACAGGTAGGGTGGCCTCGAATGTGAGACACTGATAATGGTGGTGTGTGTGGGCTCTGGATTGGTTGGTTTGCATATGGAAAGTGCCTAAAGACAAGTCACTTACTACTTCTAGGAATCAGCTAACCTTTGGAAAAGGAGTTGCTCCAGAGTCAGCAAGGCTCCAGGATGTCAAAACACCAGAATACAGAAAATAAAAAGGCATCATTAATACCATTTCATATGCTCATTGGGTATTTGGGGATTTTGTTTTGCAGCCATTCAAGTCTTTCGCCCATTTTTCTATTTGATTCTCTGTCTTTCTCTTATTGATTTATAGGAATTCTTCCTATATTCAGATGTGAGAACCTGATTAACTATGTGTATTGCAAATATCTTTTCCCATTCTATTTCATTTTCACTCTTTTGGTGCTATCTTGTGATGATCCTTAAGAAATATTTGCCTACTCCAAGGTCATGAAGATATTTCTCTTTCTTATCTTCTAAAAGCCTTTGATGCCTTGTTTGCTTTTCATATGGAAGCTATAATCCATCTGGAATTTATGTGTATGGTGTAATATGAGGTAAAAAATTTTTTTCCAATTAGACCAGCATCACTTATTGAAAAGCTATCCTTTTCCCACTATTTTCTGTAGCAATTTGTTATAAATTAGGTGGACATTTACGTGTGTGTGGTTTTCATACATTTACTATTATGTTACCCTGGTCATTTGTTTAGAAAATTTTGCCAACACCATACTATGAATATCTTGTTGTTGTTCAGTCGCTCAGTCATGTCTGACTCTTTGTGATCCCATGAATTGCAGCACACCAGGCTTCCCTGTCCTTCATTATCTCCTGGAGTTTGCTCAAACTCATGACCTTGAATCGGTGATGCCATCCAACCATCTCATCCTCTATCACCCCCTTCTCCTCCGACCCTCAATCTTTCCCAGCATCAGGGTCTTTTCCAAAGAGTTGGCTCTTTGCATCAGGTGGCCAAAGTATTGGAGCTTCAGCTTTAGCATCAGTCCTTCCAATGAATATTTAGGGTTGATTTCCTTTAGGTTTGACTGGTTTGATCTCATTGCAGTCCAAGAGTTTTGGGACTTCTTCTACAGGAATGTCTTGACAATTCTTGGTTCTTTGAATTTTTACATGAACTCTAGAATCAATTTGTCAATTTCCACAAAAAAAATTGTACCCACTGGGATGTCTTGATCAGCGATGTCAAGTTGATATCATTACAATATTGAATCTTCCAATTTATGAACATAATATATCTTTGCATTTATTTAACTCTTCTTCTCTAATCTCTTTCAATCTTGTTGTATAGTTTTCTTTGTATAGGTCTTACACATCTTTCATTATATTTATTCCTAATTTATATGATGTGTTTTAATGCCTGTGGCAGTCATTGAGCTATATCACTTGGTCTCCCTTTAAAAAAAAAGTTCTGTTGGCTAACAGGCTCCAGCTATTAGCACCTTTAGGATATGCTTCATGTCTTAAGGTTAAGAACAGGCTATTCCTGAGAAATCCTCAGACACTGCTTAAAGAAAGCAAGGATACTTGGCTCTGACCATATCTGCCTAGTATGGGAACACTTTAACAGATAATTTTTGCTTCAGTGCTCCCCATTGCACCGGTCAAGACTTTGTGAGATTGATATCATAGTCTGAGGCTATCCTTTCCCAGTTGTGCTTCCTTCCTTTTCTACTTTTCTTGGATGCTACCTCACAATAAACATCCTCCATTCCTCAATCTGTCTCAGTGTCTGCTTCCCAGAGGATCCAACTGATAATGCTATTATTAAGGGCATTGTTTATTAAACTTCAATTTCTGCTTGTTTATTGCTGGTACGTGGAAAACACAATTGATTTCTACATGTGACTTTGTATTAGCTACATCGCTATATTTAATATTAATCCTGATTCTTCTGCATTTTCTAGTACAAACTATAAAATCCTTATAGCTTTAATTTATTCTCCAACTTTATCGCACTATGACCTATTTTAGAATGTTATAAATATCATAAGACAGTTTATCATTTTTTCTTAAAATAGTTCTTTGCATCTTAAAATAAAAATCTTCTTCTATATTTACCTAAATACTATTTCAAATGCTCTTCATTTCCTTCTAAAGATTCAAGTTTCCATATGACATAATTTACTTTCTGAAGAAATTCCTATAGCATTTTGTACCGCCAATTTTCTAACAGTAAATCTCTTAGTTTTCTTTAATCTAATGTTTTTATCTAATTTTTGTTGTTTTCTAAAAGAGGTTTCTAAAAGTGCAGATGACACCACCCTTATGGCAGAAAGTGAAGAGGAACTAAAAAGCTTCTTGATGAAAGTGAAAGAGGAGAGTGAAAATGTTGGCTTAAAGCTCAACATTCAGAAAACGAAGATCATGGCATCCGGTCCCATCACTTCATGGCAAATAGATGGGGAAACAGTGGAAACAGTGTCAGACTTTATTTTTTTGGGCCCCAAAATCACTGGAGATGGTGACTGCAGCCATGAAATTAAAAGACGCTTACTCCTTGGAAGAAAAGTTATGACCAACCTAGATAGCATATTGAAAAGCAGAGACATTACTTTGCCAACAAAGGTCCATCTAGTCAAGGCTATGGTTTTTCCAGTAGTCACGTATGGATATGAGAGTTGGACTGTGAAGAAAGCTGAGTGTCAAAGAATTGATGCTTTTGAACTGTGGTGTTGGAGAAGACTCTTGCAAGTCCCTTGGACTGCAAGGAGATCCAACCAATCCATTCTAAAGGAGATCAGTCCTGGGTGTTCTTTGGAAGGAATGATGCTAAAGCTGAAACTCCAATACTTTGGCCACCTCATGCGAAGAGTTGACTCATTGGAAAAGACTCTGATGTTGGGAGGGATTGGGAGCAGGAGGAGGGGATGACAGAGGATGAGATGGCTGGATGGCATCACTGACTCGATGGACATGAGTTTGGGTGAATTCCGGGAGTTGGTGATGGACAGGGAGGCCTGGCGTGCTGCAGTTCATGGGGTCGCAAAGAGTCAGACATGACCGAGCAACTGAACTGAATTGAACTGAAAAGTGGTTTATTGATATATAATTCATATACTATACAATTCATTTAAAGTGTATAATTTAATGATTTTTAACACATTCACAGTTGTGAAACCACTGCTACAATTAATTTTAGAACATTTTCATTACCCGCCCCCACACCTCCACACCCCAACCCCCCAGCCCCCACTCCCACCTCAAAACAAACCTCATACACTTTAGCAGTCATTCTTCCTTTCTCCTCCACTATCTCCATCCAGCCTGAGGCAACAACTAATCTACTTTATTTCCCTATGCATTTGCTTATTTCATAAAAAATGGAATTATATATTGTCTTTAGCAAATGGCTTCCTTCTCTAAAGATGTTTTCAAGGTTTATCCATGTTGCAGCATGCTGCAGTATTTTCTTTCTTTTTATGGCCAAACTGATGATGAAATTCTTCGGCGCTCAGCTTTCTTCACAGTCCAACTCTGGCATCCATACATGACCACTGGAAAAACCATAGCCTTGACTAAATGGCCCTTTGTTGGCAAAGTAATGTCTCTGCACCAAAGAATTGATGCTTTTGAACTGTGGTGTTGGAGAAGACTCTTGAAAGTCCCTTGGATTGCAAGGAGATCCAATCAGTCCATTCTGAAGGAGATCAGCCCTGGGTGTTCTTTGGAAGGAATGATGCTAAAGCTGAAACTCCAGTACTTTGGCCACCTCATGGGAAGAGTTGACTCATTGGAAAAGACTCTGACACTGGGAGGGATTGGGGGCAGGAGGAAAACGGGATGGCAGAGGATGAGATGGCTGGATGGCATCACGGACTCAATGGACGTGAGTGTGAGTGAACTCCAGGAGATGGTGATGGACAGGGAGGCCTGGTGTGCTGCAATTCATGGGGTCGCAAAGAGTCAGACATAACTGAGTGACTGAAGTGAACTGAACTGAACTGATGATGAAATTGATGTTTTCGAATTGTGGTGCTGGAGAAGACTCTTGCAAGTCCCTTGGACCTCAAGGAGATCAAGCCAGTCAATCCTAAAGGAAATCAACCCTGAATATTCACTGGAAGGACTGATGCTGAAGCTGAAGCTCCAATCCTTTGGCCACCTGATGCAAAGAGCTGACTCATTGAAAAAGACCCTGATGCTGGGAAAAATTGAAGGCATAAGGAGAAGGGGATGGCAGAGGATGAGATGGTTGGATAACATCACCAACTCAATGGACATTAATTTGAGTAAACTCTGGAAGATAATGGAGGACAGGGAAGCCTGGTGTTCTGCAGGCCATGGGGTCACAAAGAGTTGGAAATGACTTAGCAACTGAACAACAACAACATGGCCAGATAATATTCCAATGTATGACTACATCATATCTTATTTATCCATTCACCAGCTGATGGATATCCAACTGTTTTCATTTTTTGGCTATTATGAGTAATGCTCTTATGAACAATAGTGCACATGTTTTTATATGGACGTAAATATTTTCATTTCTTTTGAGGAAATGAAGAGCAGTTGCTGAGTTTTATTAACTTTTTGAGAAAGTTCCAGATTGTCTTTAAAGCAACTATCTACACCATTTTACATTCCCACCAACAATGTATGAGTTTCCTAGTTTCTCTGCATTCTTGTCAACATTTGTTATTATCTGTCTTTTTTTTTTTATCATAGCTGTCCTAGCGGCTGTATAGTGTTATCTCACTGTGACTTTGATTTGAATAGCCTTAATAGCTAATGATGTTGAGCATCTTCTGACTTGCATGTCTTCTTTGGAAAAATATCCTTTGCCCATTTTTAATTGGGGTCTTATTATTGGGTTGTATACCTTTGTTCTTATATTTTCACTGGATATAAAATTCTGGGTCAAAAGGATGGTTTTTTGTTTGTTTATTTGTTTGTTTGCTTAAGCACTTAAAGATGTTATTCCAGAAATCACCATTAGGTAAATACCATAGTAAAAATTTTCATAGACAAGATCTATAGACAGATACTAGTGAAAGTCTAAGGTGAAGCAGGATACCTGCTTGGCCTCAAAGTATTTCCTACAAGACATTTTTTATTACAAAAGGCAAAACAATGACTTCCTAGTAAAGACACGTGACCTTACCTAATTGATCAAGTTAACATCACCAAGAATGAGATATCTGACATCCTGAACTCCCTGATGTGATACACTGAGAAAAAATACAACATCACTTCTCTGATATTCTTGTGAAAAATACTATTTATCATCATCAGAAAACCTCAGACAACCCCAAATTGAGACAGTCCACAAAACATCTGACTAATGCCCTTCCAAAGGATAGACTGAAGAATTGTCACAGATGTTGAAGATGAAACATAACAAATACCATGTGGGATCCTCAAATGGATCCTGAAACAGAAAAAAAAAGGATATTAAAAGGAAAACTGGTGAAATTCTAATAAGGTCTATAATTTAATTAATGGAATTGTACCAAAATTAATTTCTTGGCTTTGATAATTATCAATGCTTATGTATGCTGGTAACATTAGGGAAAGCTAGGTAAAATGTAGACAGAAATTTTCAGTACTATTTTTGTGACTTTTCTGTATTTTCTAAAATTACTTTAAAATAAAAAGCTTCTTTAAAGATGTTATTCTACTATCTTTTGACCTCTAACATTTCTGATGAGACCTGAACAATAATTCAAATCAATTTTCTCCTAATGTAATACTTTAATTTATTACAAGCTTATTTTCCTTCATTAAACATATTGTCTACTTTTTAAGTCTTGTAAGCAAATTCCATAGGTTGTTCCTAAATTTCTCAGTGTTAGCCTGGGGCACATTTTCTTGCTTTTCATATGTCAAGTTGAATTGAATCATGTATCTTATCAATGCTGTGTTGTAGAGACTAGATTTATTTACATCCCTCCAAAGAATGTTGATTTCATTATAGCAGTCAGTTAATTTGATTTGCTCAAATTGTAAACTTTGTCTCTTGCACAACAACTCAAATCTCATTTCTGATCTTTTGGCCTTGCTTTAAGGTACGCAGAGCATATCCCAGGCATGTATTGTTGAGAGGTCAACCAGAAATTTGGGCAGAGCTTATACAGAGAATTTGGGGCTTTGATGCTCTCCTTCCCAGGACTGTAATCTCACTTTCCAGTCACTGTGGTAACCTATCCTCTAATGGTTTAGGACAGAAAGACAGATGGACAGATCTTTCATCAGAGTTTTTGTCACTTCATATAGTATCAAACGTTGGTCTACCCTCAGACTAAGTCATAAAAATGGGAATCTCCCCCTCATTGGTCCCTTTTGGCAGGTTTAATCTCTGTTTCAGGCTTGCCCCTTTAGAAGACTGGAGTTTATCTTTGGGATGGTGAGGGCCAGTTGCAGCCCATTCAGTCTTACCCTTGGCTGCTGTTTCCTGATTCGTTTCTTTCTGAGCCACTGCAACCCATTACTTTGCAAATGCATCAAAGAGAAACAGCTCAGACTATTAGGCTCATTGTTCTGCACGTCCTTTGGCAGCAGCATCTTCAAGATGCTGACATGGTAAGCATCTTACATGGTAGTCTTGGACACCAATTGTCATCTCACAAGCACCACAGCACTGCTGAAAACCCTGCTCAGCTTCTCTGCTTCTTAGCAGAGGTCTTTTCTCTTACTTTCAGTCTCTCTTCTTAGGCCACCTATAAATTGGCAAATGTCTAATTTGGAAAACGTTACAGATCGTCACTTACCTCAAAGAGTTTCCCTTCTTTCCAGGATTATGGCCCTCTCGTCCTAGCTGCTTTGTCGCTCTCCAGTGCTTCAAACACCAAGTTTTGTTTTACTTGTAATCCATGATTTCTCTGCCACAAGTTAGTTTGCCATTACTGGAAGTTGAACATTATCATCCAAATTTTTAAAATTAATTTACATGATTCAGTTAAGCATATAGAAACAAGAAGGCAATTTGGACAAAATGTTTATGTGAGGTGATGGAATTGAAGTGAACTGAAAGTGAAAATAAGTTACAAAAATCAGAGTTCTAAAGGTTTGTTTCAAGTCAATGAACTCCCCATATTCTAGTGGATAACAGCATTCACTTTCAGGTAGCCAGATCTGACCTCAAAATCTACTCTGCTGCCTCCTAGGCAAAAAATTTTAAGTAAATCACTTAAGTTTTCTCACCTGTATAAGGGAGATAATAGTACCTACACCTTCAAGTTATCACAAGAGAACTAAATAAGTTATTATTTATAAAAGCCTAAAGATAAATGGAGATCAGTCCTGGGCATTCAACGGAAGGACTGATGCTGAAGCTGAAACTCCAATACTTTGGCCACCTCAGGTGAAGAGTTGACTTACTGGAAAAGACTCTGATGCTGGGAGGGGTTGGGGGCAGGAGGAGAAGGGGATGACAGAGGATGAGATGGCTGGATGGCATCACCGACTCAATGGACATGGGTTTGGGTAAATTTCAGGAGTTGATGATGGACAGGGAGGCCTGGCGTGCTGCGATTCATGGGGTCGCAAAGAGTCGGACATGACTGAGCTACTGAACTGAACTGAAAGATGAATTACCCTAAGGTATAGGTATTATATATGTGTGAAGTGAAGTTGCTCAGTTGTGTCTGACTCTTTGCAACCCCGTGGACTGTAGCCCACCAAGCTCTCCTCTGTCCATGGGATTCTCCAGGAAAGAATACCAGAGTGGGTTGCCATTTCCTTCTCCAGGGGATCTTCCCAACCCAGGGATGGAACCCAGGTCTCCTGCATTGCAGGCAGACGCTTTAACTACTGAGCTACCAGGGAAGCCTTATATATGTGTGTATGGCTTAAAGCTCAACATTCAGAAAACGAAGATCATGGCATCCGGTCCCATCACTTCATGGCAAATAGACGGGGAAACAGTGGACACAGTGTCAGACTTTATTTTTTTGGGCCCCAAAATCACTGGAGATGGTGACTGCAGCCATGAAATTAAAAGACGTTTACTCCTTGGAAGGAAAGTTATGACCAACCTAGATAGTATATTCAAAAGCAGAGACATTACTTTGCCAACTAAGGTCCATCTAGTCAAGGCTATGGTTTTTCCTGTGGCCATGTATGGATGTGAGAGTTGGACTGTGAAGAAGGCTGAGCACTGAAGAATTGATGCTTTTGAACTGTGGTGTTGGAGAAGACTCTTGAGAGTCCCTTGGACTGCAAGGAGATCCAACCAGTCCATTCTGAAGGAGATCAGCCATGGGATTTCTTTAGAAGGAATGATGCAAAAGCTGAAACTCCAGTACTTTGGCTACCTCATGTGAAGAGTTGACTCATTGCAAAAAAGACTCTGATGCTGGGACGGATTGGGGGCAGGAGGAGAAGGGGACGACCGAGGATGAGATGGCTGGATGGCATCACGGACTCGATGGACGTGAGTCTGAGTGAACTCTGGGAGATGGTGATGGACAGGGAGGCCTGGTGTGCTGCGATTCATGGGGTCGCAAAGAGTCGGACACGACTGAGCGACTGAACTGAACTGAACTGATGTATATATATACGTGTGAGACTTCTCTCTCTTTATCCGGTTATTGTCTGAATAGAGAGAATGCCAGAGAGCCACAGGAGCATGGAGCCTCAGGATGGAAAGGGCCTGGGTCCCTGAATGGTTGTATGAAACACAGGACTCCCTCATACTTCCTACCACCCTGCATTGGACTGTGACAGAGGGAGAAATAGCCTTTACTGTGTTAATCCACTCTTACTGGGGACTGCATGGTTATAATGGTTAGGTTTCCAAGTCTAATATGTTTCACCTTACAAAGGAAGAGGCCTCAAGGTCTTAGATGATAGTGGTAAAGGTAAAGGTGTATATATACATGTATATGTGATCATCTAAGACCTTGAAGCCTCTTCCTTTGTAAGGTGAAACATACATTGGACTTGGAAACCTAACCATTATAACCATGCAGCCCCAAATCAGAGTGGATTAACACAGTAAAGGCTATTTCTCCCTTCTGTCACAGTCCAATGCAGGGTGGTAGAAAGTATGAGGGAGTCCTGTATTTCATACAACCATTCAGGGACCCAGGCCCTTTCCATCCTGAGGCTCCATGCTCCTCTGGCTCTCTGGCATTCTCTCTATTCAGACAATAACTGGATAAAGAGAGAGAAGTCTCACACGTTGGGGGCGGGGCGGGGGGGTTTCATTGACCGGACCTATAATTAGCATAAGTCACTTCTGCCCACATTTGACTAGCCAAACTCCAATCACTTGGCTACATCTACTTAAAGAAAGTATGAGAAAAGAGTTGCCAAGAAGAAAATAAAAATATCTGGTGAACAAGTAGCCAGTTTACACAGTAACAAATATTGTAGTTATGTTATATAATATAATACATAAAAGAATATATCATATAATGATATTGATGACATAAAAACTGTATATCATCTATATTCCTAGCTAGATTTTGACATCATTTAGGACAAGGATTTGTATCACTTTTTCTAGAACAGTATCTAACACTCTCAATAGTTGCCCAATAAATATCTGAAGGATGAGTTGTACTATATTGAAGCTAAAAGAGTCCTTGGAGATTTTCTAATCTAAGTCCTTCATTTTAAATGTGAAGAATTGGAAATCTAGAGATGCTAAGCACTCTGTCCATGTTTACTGGCAAAGCTGGGGCCCATTTATCTCATATCCCAAATCAAATGAGACAATCTTTTTAAACCAACTTATCACGCTTCCCAGACCAAATGAGAGTCTCTTTTTAACCAACTTATCAGAACTTGCACATCTAAACAAGAATTATTTCTTCCAAAGAAGTCTCCTTGGAGTTTCTATACTAGTCAGATACTATTGCCATTTTAAAAATTCACAGAGCTTCATTTTAGGAATTGCTTTCATAGCCTATGGCGTTTTCTTTAGAATTCCATTAATAATGGCTGATAAATATTCATTCCCTTTGTAGATTTGATTTTGAGAAACAGAAGTTGTTTGGAATCCAATTTGGTAGATAAAGGTGAGTGAAGGTGACCCAGCTATGCAGTAGTTTGTTTTTTTTAAAGGTGAATACAATTATATGATTTGAAAGTCAGTTTGGGGAAGATTCCAGAAAAGGGGATGTGTGGGCGTTTTGAGCAATGACATCACTGTTGGAATATGTTAATGGAGTCCTAAGGTTACCGGTTTGAAGAGAAATAAATAACAGTCATCTGAAATGTGTACGTTCTAGTTTGTATAAACCACATATCAATTTGCCCATGTCAATTTCTAATGCCTTAAGATTCTAGTAAGAAACTTGGATGATTTTTAGACCCATACTAGCTCCCTTTTCAAAACAGTAACAAGATGGGAGAAAGAATTGCTACTAGAATCAAGGGGGATAGATTTCTGGATAACATAGCAGAAAGTTAGTAACCTTATCTACCCTTTTCTTAGGAGATAGGAAAATATGAGAACCAAAACTGCAAAATGCTAGGAAATTGTGAACCCCAACAAACCCTCTAGTTGAGGAATTAAGTGTATTCTAAAAGCAGTCACACACGCAAAGAGAGGATTTAAGAAGCAAACTGCATTCTCCATCAAAAAGCCCCAGCTCAGGAGAGTTTTTTCCTCCTCAGATGATAAACAAATAAACAGGAAGCAATAGGGAAACCACGAGAGTTTGCAACACAAACAGAAAGAACAGTGCTCTAGCAAAAGGTGTACGGATTCTGCCTTGATTACCTCTGGGTCAGGAAGATCCCCTGGAGAAGGAAATGGCAACCCACTCCAGAATTCTTGCTGGGAGAATCCCATGGACAGAGAAGCCTGGTGGGCTAGTCTGCTGCTGCTGCTGCTAAGTCGCTTCAGTTGTGTCCGACTCTGTGTGACCCCATAGACAGCAGCCCACCAGGCTCTCCCGTCCCTGGGATTCTCCAGGCAAGAACACTGGAGTGGGTTGCCATTTCCTTCTCCAATGCATGAAAGTGAAAAGTGAAAGTGAAGTTACTCAGTTGTGTCCGACTCTTTGCGACCCCATGGGCTGCAGGCCTCCAGGCTCCTCCATCCATGGGATTTTCCAGGCAAGAGTACTGGAGTGGGGTGCCATTGCCTTCTCCGGGTGGGCTAGTCTACGGGGTCGCAAACATTCAGACATGGCTTAGTGACTAAATGACAACAACAAACGGGAAGAGGGAAGTCAGAGTTCAGGGTCATTATTTGTGTTTTGTATAACTTTATGGAAATATAAACATCAGTCTCACTACCTTACACTCACACCTGGCCTATTTTGAGACACTCACGGCATTTCCCTGACAATCACATTTAAAGATTTTTCAATTGCATAATTACACTCTTTTGGTAAATTACCATCTTGAGCAAAGCTCCACGGGAAGGGAAAGGACTGTTGGGCAAGTGCTTCCTGGGAAAGTGCTGTTGTACTGTAATAGGGATATTTTTGGAAGTAAACATTTATTTTGGGAAATAGAAACATGTGAATATATGGCCACCAAATAATTACCTGAGAATTCAACAAAGACCTCAGCCTAGAAAGCTTTTAGCTGTCCTCCTCTGCCCTCAACATTACACATAATGAAAACTTCCCATGATGGATTCCACCATGTCCAAGCCAATCTTTTCTCAGCTGAGTTCTAGTGATTCTTGAATGTGGCATTTCCAAGAAAGTGGATATATGCAAATACAAAGGTAGATGAACTGTCTGTCTTCAACAATGCCTCAACTCAACAGCTGAGAATCTTAAAACTCTTTTTCCCTGGGCCTTCTATATCACACTTACCTGTGGAAGTGCTGAACCCTGAGGTATACTCCTGAAAGGGCAGTTATTCACAGAAACCAACATCAGGGGGTTTCAAATTTCATCTCCCAGCAATTGCCTCCAGATTAAATTGTCCTCAGTTAACAGTCAAAAGTTGCTTCTATCTGCCAGTCCTAAAATCTCCACCTGGGATGCGGGACCCAGCTGTGCTCTTTTCTGCCTCTCACATCTTCAAAAGTAATAAAGCCTCAGCAACTGGAATTTAGCTGTCAATTCTGCTGATGAGGCAGCAGGAAAATTAGAAACCATTTCCTAGACTATAGCTGTGTTGGACC
The DNA here is from genome assembly GCF_023091745.1 of Budorcas taxicolor. Taxonomy (NCBI): domain Eukaryota; kingdom Metazoa; phylum Chordata; class Mammalia; order Artiodactyla; family Bovidae; genus Budorcas; species Budorcas taxicolor. The sequence goes on from NC_068919.1 coordinate 76,435,608, forward strand.
CAACAAATGCTAACCGGAGCAAAAAGTTATGGCTACACACTTAAATAAACAGTTAGGAAAGTCCAGGCGTGCGAGCCTTGATCGAGAAAGGGTCATTTTAAAATAGTTATCCTGTTTCCCAGAACTCCTATTTTTAAAGGGGGCATCTCTGATAACGGAAAGTTGTTTAAAATCTGATCTTCTCCACTAAAAACAAAACAAACAACTTAGAAATGCATCAAGCAGATTCCCTAGAGACCAATATAAGCCAGAACATGTAATAATGCAAAGCCTAGACAGCTGAGTTTTCATTTGTGCCTAGCTTCAAAAAGCCAAACCCCTAAGGGGTCTGAACCCAAGGTTCATTTATTCTTAATAACTCAGTTCCAGGGGGGCTGTCAGCCTGCAGCTAATGACAACAACACTGCCAGCAGCTGGGGTAGCTGGATTCCGAAGAGTGAGGATCTAATTGAGATACGAAATATAAGTGTTGATTCATGTTAGCAATTATTAATGTCCAGACCCCACGTCTTATGTTTCTAACAGTTGGTTCAGCATGGATTCTCTAATCCCCCTTAAAAGAGAGCATGCTTGGTGCTCATCAAGATGGCACTGGAGACAGAGGCAGAAACAGGCATTTCCTTGCAGCTTCCCCTTCACCACTAATGTCAAAGCCATTCAGAGAAGCACACAGGGTACAGAGGGGGACTGCCCAATGTCACACTCGAAACAGGCTGTCTCCTGCTCATGAGAGACGTCAACCCAGATGAACCGTCATGAACCTATAGCTTACTCCCGTCCCAAAGATATGGTTTCCTTCCTGAGGACTCCAAAGCTACCAGACATCACATGAAATGAAGGCTCTGGGGCAGCGATCTAGCTGTAAGACTGATCAACTTGATATTGTAACTCAGCCACCCTAACACAGGCCTCACTCAGATCACCTCCCTGGGGTCCCAGACTGACTAATTCAAGTGGTCCTCCTATTCTCTTGGTCAGCACTGTCTGGAACGAAAGTGAAGCATCTCCAAAATGATGTGATGAGTTGAGACAGTGGTGAAAGAATAGAGTGAAGTTACTAGCCCAAGGGATTTGTTCCCTCTAGATGGGCCTGGGTTGCTTCTCTAATAGCACATGAGGAGGGGTTTCCTGGCTGAGCATTTGTTAAGAGCAGACAGGGGACATCTTTGGTAGAAATAGCAGGATAAACACACTACATGTAGGAGGCTTTTCTGATTTCTGGATCCTACCTGTCTTCGGTCTAGTCCAAGTTCAGAAGCTTATGCTCTAGGGAGTCCTGGGGTCTCACTTTCCACTGAACTCGGGATTCTGTAGTCTGATTCACAGGATCAAATCACCAGTTTAGACCTCTCCTTGGGCCTGAAACTACAGAACCATTGTCTACTCAATATCTCCACTTAAGCATTTCACATGATTATTGAATTCAACTCATCCAAAGCAAAATTTATGATATTCTTTCCAAACCTGGTTCTCTTTCTATGAAATCTCCATGCATGTGCCATCACTTTAGTCAGAACCTAAGAGGCGTCTTTTGCATATTCCTCTCTCTCACTGCTTATATCCAATGGATCATGGGACCCTGTAGATGTTATCTCCAAGTGTCTTTCAAATATACCTTCCTCTCCATCTCTACAGACACTCACTGTAATCCATGCAACCGTCATCTCCATTCCAGGCTACTGCCATTGACTCCTCTTTGGCCTTCCTACTTTCACCGTTGCTTCTCTGCATTCAATCCTCCACAGAGTAGTAAGAGTGATCTGTTTGAAGTACAGATCTGATATATCACTCCCATATTTATGCCCTTCAGTTGCTTCCCATGGCTCTCAGGACAGAAGCCAAATCCTTGGCTGGGTTGATAGGGTATTCCATAGACTTGCTCTCAGGACAGAAGCCAAATCCTTGGCTGGGTTGATAGGGTATTACATAGACTTGCTCTCAGGACAGAAGCCAAATCCTTGGCTGGGTTGATAGGGTATTCCATAGACTTGCTCTCAGGACAGAAGCCAAATCCTTGGCTGGGTTGATAGGGTATTCCATAGACTTGCTCTCAGGACAGAAGCCAAATCCTTGGCTGGGTTGATAGGGTATTCCATAGACTTGCCCCCAGCTACCTCTCCAGCTCCACCTGCTCCTCTCCAAACTCAACTGCCCTCGGCTCCTTGCAGGCCACTCCCAGCCCCCTCTCCCCCTGCTTCACAGTCACTGTTTCCAGGCTCCTCTCTGACATCCTGACCAGGTCAGCTCCCCCATCACATGCTCTTACAATGATCGTGTGTCTGCCTTTCACAGTCCTTGTGAAAGGACTAAAGCACTAAGGACTAAAACACAGTCATGTTAGTTTTTGTTCGTTTATATGATTACTTGATTAGTGTTTCTCTCTTTCAGTCTGCTGTAAGCTCCATGAAGTTCCTTTTGATGCACAGCTGGCATTCAAAAATTGTTGAAGAAATGTATTGAATTGAATGCTCTGTGTGTGTGTGTGTGTGTGTGCGTGTGTTAAGTAGCATCCAATTCTTTGTGACCCATGGACTGTAGCCTGTCAGGCCCCTCTGTCCATGGAATTTTCCAGGCAAGAATACTGAACCAGGTTGCCATTTCCTCCTCCAGGGGATCTTCCCAACCCAGGGATCGAACCCTTGTCTCTTGCATCTCCTGCATTGGCAGCCATATTCTTTACCACTGCACCACCTAGGAATTAAGTGCTAGAGGCAAAAAAATCAATGTCTTCAGAATCTTGAAGGAAAAAATATGATCCAAGAGATTGCTTTAAGTTTTAATTTTATTTGGAATGTTTCATCCCCACCATGCTTAGAAAAATTAAAATTCTACAAATTGACATTAACAAGGTCTTTGACCACTACCTATCCACACCACCACACACACACACACACACACACACACACACACACACACACAAGAAAGCCCACATTCTCAGAATACCTATTCCTTACTTAACAGAGATAACTACTATAGAAAACTTGGTATACACTCTTCTGGAAGTTTCTCAGTAATTTTTACATATATACATGTACCCAGAAAAATAATAATAGTTTATGGGAAGGAGGGTAAGGTCCTCAAAGATTTCCAACCTGGATAGGATGTCTTTTACTTGGGAAGACAATAAAAAGGCATTTCCAGATATGCAAGCACTAAAAACAATATACCGCCCATGTATTCTTGGGAAAAAAAACCTTTGAAAAAGTATTTCATCCAAGGGAAGATAGCAAGTGTGATAACAAAGGATTCATTGATCATTGTCACGCAGTTTAGACTCCAAAGAGTTCTACAGCATGTTTTCAGATGAGATCTAAGGTCAAAGGAAAGCTTTCTTTACTGTGTTTCTCTTTATTTTTCCTTTTGTTTCCATACCTTCTAGTGCCAGAAACTGGGTCTTGAGCCATATTCCTCATTCCTCAGTCATTGCTAATTTTGTCTAATAACATCATAAAATAATAATAATGCTGTTTCAGTCCGTGCTAATAATGATCAAACTCCATGTGGGTAGGATGCTGTCCCAGGAGAATTGCTAGAAAAATCTCTTTTTTCTTTTCTCCACAAAAGCATAACTGTAGGAAGAACATATTGTTCATTTCATTGCCAAGGAAATTCAAATAAGATTAGCTGCCTTAAAATTCCTACAGCATTTTTAACTGGTAAGGAATAATAAGCCAGGTGCTGCCTATCATTATACTTTTTCTTTTATCATTTTTCATCTAGCACGTATGAAAGTATCCATGTAACTGATGTTTAATATCAATATACAAATGAATTATGTTTTTAAAATATGTATGTAAACAAATTCCCCAAAAGGTTAACAATTACTGTATGTGAATTTAATTATTCATTTAAACAAACACTATTAAATGATGAGAATGGAACAATGAGTAAGACATGCAAGAAAGGGTGGTAGAATTTTGGCTGTTTTATGTCTATTTCATACTTTAAAATATTTTACATTTTCTACAAATTTGACCCTTTCTCATACTTATGGATTCATTGCCATTAAACTATTTGTAATGTTCCTTTGTGGAGAAGGCAATGGCACCCCACTCCAGTACTCTTGCCTGGAAAATCCCATGGATGGAGGAGCCTGGTGGGCTGCAGTCCATGGGGTCGCTAAAAGTTGGACACGACTGAGAGACTTCACTTTCACTTTCCCTTTCATGCATTGGAGAAGGAAATGGCAACCTACTCCAGTGTTCTTGCCTGGAAAATCCCAGGGATGGGGGAGCCTGGTGGGCTTCCATCTATGGGATCGCACAGAGTCGGACACAACTGACGCGACTTAGCATCAGCAGCAACAATGTTCCTTTGTAATATTCTTAAATGTGTCTGCATCAAGTGGAAAAGGAAATGGCGACCCACTCCAGTATTCTTGCCTGGAAAATCCCATGGATGGAGGAGTCTGGCCGGCTACAGTCCATGGGATCACAAAGAGTTGGACATGACTGAGTGACTAACATTTTGTAATATTCTTAAACATGTCTTCATCAGTAGTCTTGTCTGCTCTTCCATTCTTGATATTATTTCTTCATGCTTTTTTCCTTTTTCCCCCTTAAATAATTCTGCCAGAGATTTGTCAGTTTCTTAATGCTTAAAAAAAAAAAAACCTTTCAGTTTTGTTAATACCTTTACTGTAACTTTTCCCCCCTAGATCATTAATTTTTGTCTCCTGTTCACCATTTTCTTTCTTCTATGTTTTTGGAAGTTTATTCTACTCTTGTTAACTTCATAATTTGGATACTAAGCTTAGTTATTTTCAGTGTTCTTTTCTCATATGAGCATAATAAGCTATAAATTTCCCTTTAAGTACCAGACACATTCTAGACTATAAATTTCCCTCTGAGTACCACTAACCACCACATCTTTTAATATGCAGTATTTCTTTGTTGTTCAGTTCTAAATGCAAAACAATCCTGTAAGCAATCCTATAATCTGTATATTGCTAGCAGTTTACAACAACCACAATCTGTCACAGTCTATACCTGATCTACATATTCCAATAAGTCCCAAATAAGAAGCCATGAAGTACTAAAAAGCACTAACACTATTTTAAATAAGTATTATTCTGAGCATAAACTCTGTCTTTAAGATTTGAATACAAAAACTGGCCAAATAGACTAAGGCCACACAACATACATTTCCTGTGAAGTTGCCAGTCCACTAATTTGGTAAACAATTTAATTATTTTCTCTCATCCTGAATAAAAATTCTTTCCTATGTATCCTTGGGAAGTCATTTTCCTGGCTAGATCTCAGATATAACATCAGTACATGTGTTCATGTACACAAATCTTTAATAACAATTTGGCTACTGTTCAATTGGTGGTGCTAGTAGTAAAGAACCTGCCTGCCAATGCAGGTGATGTGAGGCTCGGGTTTGATCCCTGGGTCAGGAAGATCCCCCGGAGGAGGGCATGGCAACCCACTTCAGTATTCTTGCCTGGAGAATCCCATGGACAGAGGAGTCTGGCAGGCTACAGTCCACAGGGTTGCACAGAGTCAGACACGACTGAAGCAACTTAGTGTGATTAGTGTGTGAAGTTGCTCAGTTGTGTCCGACTCTTTGTGACCCTGTGGACTGTAGCCCACCAGGCTCCTCTGTCCATGGGATTCTCCAGGCAAGAATACTGGAGTGGGTTGCCATTTCCTTCTCCAGGGGATCTTCCTGACCCAGGGATCGAACCCAGGTCTCCCGCATTGCAGGCAGACGGTTTAACCTCTGAGCCACCAGGGAAGTCAACTTAGCACACATGTAATGCAGTTATTGCTTTCGGCTTTAGCACACATTTTGCAATACCTGTTATTTCTGACATTTGGATTATTTAGAAACAAGCGTTACAGTATACAAATGAGTTTTCTTAAATTACCTTTTTTGGTGTTTAATTTCTAACTTGTTAGTATTGTAGTCATTAAATATGATCTGAATAATACTCAACTGTTAAAATTTATAAAGACTTGTTTAATTATTTAGAATCAATTTTTATAAATGTTCCATGAGAATTTAATACAAATATATATTTTCTGTCTATTTGGTGAAGGGCTATATATGCTCACTGGAACAGGTTTATCGTTTGTATGGTTCAAATCCTCTATGTTTATGTTGATTTCTTTTTTTAATCTGCTTGATCTATCAAATACTGAGAGATATATTAAAATATCCCACTTTGATTAAAGTTTTATCTGTTTCTCCTTGGTATTTTGTCAGTTAAAAACTATATAATTTGGTGCATTTCAGATTAAAATTGTTGCATCTTCGTCTTAAACTTTAACTAACACTTAGACTCTTCTTCATCAGAAAGTCCTTTGCCTTAGAGCTTATTTTATCTGACAATAATATGCATAGCTAGGTCAATTTTCTTTTGATGATTATCTGTCTGCCTATTTTTTTGTTCCCATGCCTTTACTATCAACCATTCTATGTTCTTATGTTTTAGGTATGTTTCATGTAAACCATCATTGGGTGGATTTTTTTTTTTCAGTGCGACAAGTATTGTCTTTGAAATCGAGTTCAGTTTATGAAAGTTTAGTGTATTAATATACTTCCTAACACTGTCCCTCCTCCTATCATTCTTTTATATCTATCTACAGGGGGGTATCAAAACTAAACTTCTATCACTCTCCTGGGACTCTGATTAAACATATACTGGAGCTTCTCTTTCTATTACCCTTGTCCCCTAATTCTCTATATTTGCCATCTTCATGTCTCCTTACAAGACAATCTAGGAAAATTATTTAAATCTATCCTCCAACTTGCTAAATCTCTCCTCAACTGTATCAAATCTGCTATTTAATCAATTCACTAGCTTTCAGCATTAATTTTTTTATTTCTAGAAATTTTGTTTGTTTCCTTTTCAGATAGGAAATATCCTGCTCCTTCATATACTTTCAGTGACCTCTCTTTAATTCCTTTAAACAGTGAAAATGGTTTTTAAAAATATTCTATCATTGCTAATTTTAGCATATGAAATGTTCGAAGGTCTAATTCAATGGTTGTTGATTTTTGCTAGACCTCCTATACACCTTATTTCATCATGTGTTCAGTGATTTATACCTGTAAGCTTATATTCCTTGCAACTTTGTAGAATTCATTGAAGCTTGAGTTTAAACTGAGTCTTGTCTAAGATAATCTGCATTTGCTCCTGCCAAGTACATAAGGAGACAACTAATCCAGAACCACTTTAAGTTAAATTTTCAAGCTAGGATTTTGTAGGCCAAGCAATAGCATGAATTCCAGCCCTAAATCTTTTCAAGTATAAGCTTAGGGCTTAAGAATTCATAAGGCAAGTTTTTTCATTTGTTGGTGGTGGTGGTGGTGGTGCTTTTTATTTTATTTTTTTTCTCCCCACTCTTCAACCTGGCCCACCAACAGGGCAGGGTTTTTTCCTGGCTTTGCCTCTACCCTAAGTATGTTGCCTTCCAGGGAGTCTCAGCTCTACTGAGGGTGGGTGTTCTTTGATCTTCCATCTGTTTAAAGCCTTGTGTTATCTCTGCACTGGTAGGAGTTTCTCTGAACATCTACTCTGCTATATTGCCAGAAGCTGAAACTTTTATATTTTTTGTATTTTCAAAATTTCCAGAAAAAAAATTATAAAATTTTGAAGCAGATATTTTCCCCAAAGAGATATATACCATTTTGTATATCATATGTGATCATAGCAACACTGAAGAAAATACACCCAAAAAGATTAAAGTAAATATGCCAAAATATATTGCAGGTATGAGAATTAGTTTTTCCTTCTATTTCTTTGTATTTTCCAAAAATTTATATAAAACAACTATATTGGAGTAGGAAAAAGACAATTTTTTTAAGAAAAAGAATGAGATTAAGAGATAGAAAATGGTATCATATCATAAAAGCAGTCATTTACCCTTGTAGAAAATTATTAAGCTGTATTTTAGTTAGAAAAAATCCATTTATAACAATATTAACTCAAAAAGCTGCTTCAACTTGACCTTGAGTATGGTCTCAGCATATCTTCTCACTAGGTCCAGATCATCTTGAAATCAGAACAGTTCTTTCCTAGTGCATTTATAATGACATACACTGAAACCAAGCCACATCTACTGCAGGAGGTAGATGTCAGTGCAGATAAATAGCCCAAAACTTTGATTCTCTATAGAAATACTATGCTTATGTCACAGGATAAGTATAGTTTCATTTCCTTTTGATTTCACAGCTCTGAGAAATTGTAGCAGTCAAACTAGTAAGGTTTCGAACTGACATTGACCACATTGAGCCCCTATCTTTTGTATTCTCCTGGAATGCAAGTTTCAGCCTTCAGTTTATACAAAGGGAGGGTATATGTAAACAACACACTCCTGAACAATTAAATCAGAAGGGAAATTTCTAAAATATATATCTTCAGAAAAAAAAAAAAGGAAATAGAGTATACCAAAATTTAATGGGACACAGCAAAAGCAGTTCTAAGAGGAAAGCCTATAGCGATAAGTATCTACATTTAACAAAGAAATATCTCAAATTATACCTAAAGTAACTAGAAAAAGAAGAACAACCTAAGCCCAAAGTTAGCAGAAGAAAGGAAATAACAAAGATTGGAGCAGAAATAAATGAAACAGAGAATATGAAGGCAATAGAATAGATTAACAAAATTAAAAGTTGGTTCTTTAAAAAGATAAAATTGAAAATTCTTTAACTAGACTAGCCAAGAAAGGACAAAGGACTCAAGTAAATAAAATTATCAATGAAAGAGGAGATATTACAATAGATAAGACAGAAATACAAAGAATCATAAGTGACTATTGTGAACAATCATAAGCTTACAAATTGGACAACCTAGAAAAAAAAAAATTCCCAGATACATACAACCTATCAAAACTAAATTCTGAAGAAACAGAAAATTAGAACAGACAACAAGTAAGGAGAGTGAGTCAGTAGTTGAAAACCTCCCAACAAAGAAAAGCCCAGGACCAGCTGGTTTTACTGGTGAACTCTACCCAACATTCAAAAAAAAAATTTTTTTTTAAATTAAAACCAGTCATTTTCAAACTCTTCCAAAAAATTAAAGAGGAAGGAGTACACTCAAGCTCAATTTATGAAGCCAGCATTATGAAAGCCAGATAAGGACACTATAAAGAAAATTACATGTCAATATCCCCAGTGAATACAGATGCAAAAATTCTCAACAAAATACTAGGAAACCAAATTTAACAATTCACTAAAAGGATCATGCACCATCAAGTGGAAGTTTCCTTGGGATACAAGGATGGTTCTGTTAGGGAAAGCACACTGATTGAAACCGCCCACCCTGGCCAGGCACCATAATAACCATCTGCATGAGTTGTTTTACAACAGGAGGTCCTAGTAAGGAACATGGAACTAATAAGCCATCACCAACCTGAAGAGTTTGGGAAAGATCAAAAGGAGACACCATGTGTCTGATCACCTCCCAGAATCCTTCTTGCTGGCATCCATCTTGGCCAAGCAATGCAGGCACCACCAGGAAGGACCCTGAGTCAGAATGATTGGCCAAAGACAACCTGGAAACTAATCCCATCACCACAACCCCGAGACTGCGAGCCACATGGCAGAGCAGTTCTCCTGGCTTCCCTTACCTTACTGCTCTCTGTTCAGGGACTCCTTCCCAATAAAATGTCTTGCCTTGTCAACTCCTATGTCTCCTTGGACAATTCATTACTGAGTGTTAGAAAAGAGCCCATTTTGGGGCCCTGGAAGAGGTCCCCTTCTTGCAACAGTTCAACATATGCTACTGGATGTATGTGATACATCACATTAATAGGAAAGTAAAAATTACATGATTATCTCTATAGATGCAGGAAAAGCATTTGACAAAAATCAACATCTATCCGTGATAAAAAAGGAAAACCTCTCAGCACCACAGCACAATGTTATACATGACAAGTCCACAGCTAACATCATACTCAAGAGTGAAAGAGTAGAAGATTTTCCCCTAGAATTAGGAATAAGACAAAGGTGCCTATTCTCCCATTCCTGTTCGACATAGAGTTCTAGCAGAGCAATCAAGCATGAAAAAGAAATAAAAGCACCCAAACTGTCTATTTGCAAATGATATATTATCTACAGAAAGCTCTAAAGACTCCACCAAGGAACTGTTCAAACTAACAAACAAATCCAGTAAGTTGAAGGATACAAAATCAACATCCCCAAATAAAGAAAATTATCCCATTCCACAATAGTACTAAAAACAATAAAATTCTTAGAAATAAATTTAACCAAAGGGAAACAGATATCCATTAAAAACTATTAGACACAGATTTTAAAAAATGAAGTCACTACAAATGAATGAAACGCTATCCCATGATCATGTATCACAAAAATTAATAGTTAACATGTCTGTACTATCCAAAACCATCTAAATATTTGAAGCAATCCCCAACAGAATTTCAATTTCTATTTTTTACATAAATAGAAAAAACAGTAGTAAAATTGGTATAGAATTACAGAAGACTGCAAATAACCAAAGCAGTCTTGAGAAAGAAGAACAAAGGCATCACACTCCTTGATTTAAAACTATACTACAAAGCTACAGTAATCAAAATAGTATAAATGGCAATTTTTAAAAGATACATAGAAAAATGTACCAGAATCAAGAGCCCTGAAATAAATGCACATGTATACATTTGACGCAGCTGTGTGGCACTGGATGCGCGGGGCTGGAGAGGCTGCAAGGAGATACCCCATGTCCAAGGGCAAAGGAGAAGCCTAAGCAAGACATTAGGCACTGGAGCAGTGGTGCATGGCACTGGAGCGACTGTGAGGAGATACCTCATGTCCAGGGTCAGAGAAGCCCCAGCAAGATGGTAGGAAGGGCAAATTTGCATTTAGAATAAAACCCCATTCCCTCCAGAGATGCTCAGAGGGCTCAAAGAAACCTTCTGTGTACCAGGACCCAGAGACCCCACAGAGACTGAGACAGAACTGTGTGTGAGTGTCTCCTGTGGAGGTACGGGTCAGCAGTGGACTGCTCCAGGGGCAGGGGCTCTGGGTGCAGCAGACTTGGGTATGGCATAAGTCCTCTTGAAGGAGGTTGCCATTAACCCCACCATAAAGCTGCCAGAACTTACACAAGACTGGGGAAACAGACTCTTGGAGGGCACATACAGAACCTTGTGCACCAGGACCCAGGAGAAAGGAGTAGTAACCCAACAAGAGGCTGACCCAGACTTGCCCAGGAGTATCCAGGAGTCTCCAGCAGGGGTGTGGGTCAGTGGTGGCCTGCTGCAGGACTGGGATCACTGAGTGTAGCAGTACATACATGGAACCTTTTGAAGGAGGTCACCATTATCTTCATTACCTCCACCATAGTTTGGCCCAGGTAAATAACAGAGAGGGAACACAGCTCCACCCATCAACAGAAAATTGGATTGAAGATTTATTGAGCATGGCCCCGCCCATCAGAACAAGACCCAATTTCCCCCTTAGTCAGTCTACCCCATCAGGAAGCTTCCATAGCCTCTTATCTTTCTCCATCAGAGGGCAGACAGACTGAAAAACACCATCACAGAAAACTAACCAATCTGATCACATGAACCACAGCCTTGTGTAACTTGTGTAGGAACATCCAAGACGGACGGGTCATGGTGGAGAGTTCTGACAAAACGTGGTCTACTGGAGAAGCGAGTGGCAAACCACTTCAGTATTCCTACCTTGAGAACCCCATGAACAGTATGAAAGGGCAAAAATATATGACACTGAAAGATGAACTCCCCAGGTTAGTAGGTGCCCACTATGCTACTAGAGATCAGTGGAGAAATAACTTCAGAAAGAATGAAGAGATGGAGCCAAAGCAAAAACAACACCCAGTTTTGGATGTGTCTGGTGACAGAAGTGAGGTCCGATGCTGTAAAGAGCAGTGTTGCATAGGAACCTGGAATGTTAAGTCCATGAATCAAGGCAAATTGGAAGTGGTCAAACAGGAGATGGCAAGAGTGAACGTCGACATTCTAGGAATCAGTGAACTAAAATGGACTAGAATGGGTGAATTTAATTCAGATGACCATTATATCGACTACTTGGGCAAGAATCCCTTAGAAGGAATGGAGTAACCATCATAGTCAACAAAAGAGTCCAAAATGCAGTACTTGGATGCAATCTCAAAAATGACAGAATGATCTGTTTGTTTCCAAAGCAAATCACTCAATATCACAGTAATCTAAATATATGTCCCGAACAGTAACACTGAAGAAGCTGAAGTTGAATGGTTCTGTGAAGACCTGTAAGACCTTCTAGACCTAACAACCAAAAAAGATGTCCTTTTCATTATAGGGGACTGGAAGGCAAAAGTAAGAGGCAAATTTGGCCTTGGAGTACAGAATGAAGCAGGGCAAAGGCTAATAGAGTTTTGCCAAAAGAACTCACTGGTCATAGCAAACACCATCTTCCAACAACACAAGAGAAGACTCTACACATGGACATTACCAGATGGTCAACACTGAAATCAGATTGATTATATTCTTTGCAGCCAAAGATGGAGAAGCTCTATACAGTCAGCAAAAACAAGACAGGGAGCTGACTGTGGCTCATATCATGAACTCCTTATTGCCAAATTCAGACTTAAATTGAAACAAGCAGGAAAAACCACTAGACCATTCAGGTATGACCTAAATCAAATTCCTTATGATTATACAGTGGAAGTGAGAAATAGATTCAAGGGATTAGCTCTAATAGACAGACTGCCTGATGAACTGTGGACGGAGGTTTGTGACATTGTACAGGGAGCAAAACCATCCCCAAGAAAAAGAAATGCAAAAAAGCAAAATGGCTGTCTGAGGAGGCCTTGCAAATAGCTATGAAAAGAAGAGAAGCTAAAAGCAAAGGAGTAAAGGAAAGATATACCCATTTGAAAGCAGAGTTTCAAAGAATAGCCAAGGAGAGATAAAAAAGCCTTCCTCAGTGATCAATGCAAAGAAAGAGAAGAAAATAATAAAATGGGAAAGACTAGATATCTCTTCAAGAAAATTAGAGATACCAAGGGAACATTTCATGCAAAGATGGGCTCAGTAAAGGGCAGAAATGGTAGGGACCTAACAGAAGCAGAAGATATTAAGAAGAGGTGGCAAGACTACACAGAAGAGCTATATAAAAAAGATCTTCATGACCCAGATAATCATAATGGTATAATTATTCACTTAGAGCCAGACATCCTGAAATGAGAAGTCAAGTGGGCCTTAGGAAGCATCACTACGAACAAAGCTAGTAGAAGTGATGAAATTCCAGTTGAGCTATTTCGAATCCTAAAAGATGATGCTGTGAAAGTGCTGCACTCAGTATGCCAGCAAATTTGGAAAACTCAGCAGTAGCCATAGGGTTGGAAAAGGTCAATTTCCATTCCAATTCTAAAGAAAGGCAATGCCAAAGAATGTTCAAACTACTGCACAATTGCACTCATCTCACATGCTAGTAAAGTAATGCTCAAAATTCTCCAAGCCAGGCTCCAACAGTACATGAACCGTGAACTTTCAGATGTTGAAGCTGGATTTAGAAAAGACAGAGGAACCAGATATCAAATTGCCAACATCCGTTGGTTCCGAAAAAGCAAGAGAGTTCCAGAAATACATCTACTTCTGCTTTATTGACTACATAAAAGCCTTTGACCGTGTGGATCATGACAAACTGTGGAAAATTCTTCAAGAGATGGGAATACCAGAGCACCTGACCTGCCTCTTGAGATATCTGTATGCACGTCAGGAAGCAACAGTTAGAACTGGACATGGAACAACAGACTGGTTCCAAATTGGGAAAGGAGTACTGTATATTGTATATCAAGGATGTATATTGTCACCCTGCTTATTTAACTTATATGCAGAGTACATCACAAGAAATGCTGGGCTGGAAGAAGCGCAAGCTGGAATCAAGATTGTTGGGAGAAATATCAATAACCCCAGATATGCAGATGATATCACCGTTATGGCAGAAACTCTACAATCACAGAAACAGGCTTTTTTAATGGCCTGTTGTTTGAGATCTTTATTAAAAATAAAATGCAAAAAGCCAGTAGCCATGACAGAAGCAACAAATCAGCTGGGTTTCATTCATGGCTGCCTTCTCTCTAAACAATTAAACTAGGCAGACAATTGGAAGAGAACTATCAGGCTGGATTCAGTTCACATCAGGCCACACAAATGCTTGAGACTGTGCTTTCTGGTCACAGAGAGGGTAGGAATAGGCCAGCTAAAGTCGACAGGCAGATTCAAGTGGAGTTACAGGCAGGAAGGAACAGGTTTAATGTTCGGCGGGGCAGTCTACCCAGAAGTTCACTTGAGCTTGCAAATCTTGGGGTTTATTATTATTGTAGAAAGAAAATATTTGTGAACTTCTGGATAAACTGTCATCCCACCCAGGATTCAGGTGGGGCTGGCCCTGATCAGCCATGGGTGGAGGGAAAGGGTATCTCAGAGACACTTCAGGCTTTGTGCTAAGCTGCCACCCTCCTGACAGAAACAGGATTCTTGTATGATTCACATCATGGGGAGCGTTTACAAGAAATCTTACAAGTGCTCTCGGGAATGGTGAGTCAATCAGGGCTCCTTTAGCCCTGATTAACTTCCTTTCAGAAAACTGAGCACTAAGCTGGTGAATCTCCTGCAGCCCCCCTCCCCCACTTTCCCTTTCTGTTTAAAGACAACTTAAAGGACAATGAGCCAGCAACAGCCCTTCAGGGCCCAAGGAGTGCTCTGCTTTCAAATGCTTAACCAGCACACCAGGATGATGAGGCAACAGAAGGCAGAAATCTGCTTGCCCAAGCAGAACTGCTCTGGGAATTCTCCTAGCTCCCTGGCTCACTCCTTCACAGCTCTCAGCTAGTTTTTAAAGACAAAGACTAAAAACAACCAGAAGATTCCTTACCATCTAATGCTCCAGAAAAATGTCTATTTCTGCTCTATTGACTATGCTGAAGCCTTTGACTGTGTGGATCACAATAAACTGTGGACAATTCTGAAAGAGATGGGAATACCAGACCACCTGACCTGCCTCGTGAGAAACCTGTATGCAGGTCAGGAGGCAACCGTTAGAACTGGACATGGAACAACAGACTGGTTCCAAATAGGAAAAGGAGTACGTCAAGGCTGTATATTGTCACCCTGCTTATTTAACTTATATGCAGAGTACATCATGAGAAACACTGGCCTGGAGGAAGCACAAGCTGGAATCAAGATTGCTGGGAGAAATATCAATAACCTCAGATATGCAGATGACACCACCCTTATGGCAGAAAGTGAAGAGGAACTAAAGAGCCTCTTGATGAAATTGAAAGAGGGGAGTGAAAAAGTTGGCCTAAAGCGAAGATCATGGCATCTGGTCCCATTACTTCATGGGAAATAGATGGAGAAACAGTGGAAACAGTGGCTGACTTTATTTTGGGGGCTGCAAAATCACTGCAGATGGTGACTGCAGCCATGAAATTAAAGGACGCTTACTCCTTGGAAGGAATGTTATGACTAACCTAGACAGCATATTCAAAAGCAGAGACATTACTTTGCCAACAAAGTTCCATCCAGTCAAGGCTATGGTTTTTCCACTAGTCATGTATGGATGTGTGAGAGCTGGACTATAAAGAAAGCTGAGTGCAGAAGAATTGATGCTTTTGAACTGTGGTGTTGGAGAAGACTCCTGAGAGTCCCTTGCACCACAGGGAGATCCTATCAGTCTTGGGTGTACTTTGGAAGGACTGATGTTGAAGCTGAAACTCCAATACTTTAGCCACCTGATGCAAAGAGCTGACTCATCTGAAGAGATCCTGATGCTGGGAAAGATTGAGAGCAGGAGGAGAAGGGGACGACAGAGGATGAGATGGTTGGATGGCATCACTGACTCAATGGACATGGGTTTGGGTAGGCTCCAGCAGTTGGTGATGGACAGCGAGGCCTGGCATGCTGTGGTTCATGGGGTCACAAAGAGTCGGACACAACTGAGCAACTGAAGTGAACTGATGAATATGGGAGTTCAGCATAGATAGTGGGAACTAAAGAGGCTTGAACTGGTAGTCTTCCATTGTTGTCGTTTAGTCACTCAGTCGTGTCCAGCTCTTTGTGACCCCATAGACTGTAGCCTGCCAGGCTCCTCTGTCCATGGGATTTTCCAGGCAAAAATACTGAAGTGGGTTGTATTTCATTTTCCAGGGGATCTTCCTGACCCAGGGACCAAACCCACGTCTCCTTCATTGGTAGGTGGATTCTTTACCACTGAGCCACCAGGGAAGCCCAGTCTTCTATTGAATAAATCCAATTTATGTTCAAAAACAGTGGGGATCATGAAAGAAAACAGAAGGAGAGCTCCAAGACTCCAACAACAGGTCTGTGCTCAAGATGTTCTAAAGAGAAGTTTAAAATAAGGGGTACTGGCAAATTAGTAAAGATCCCTTACCCTTTGTCTACAAAAGTTGCATCCACATGGCCACAGCCTCTCCCAAAAGGACCCATACAGACCACACATATCTTAGTGGAAGAAGGGATCACCCAAAGAAAGAGATTAAAAAGATCTATGTGGAGATAAAAGATTATAAACAGTTTAGCAAGGATGACAGCTTCTCAACCACTAAGGCCCCTTCCTCCCACTGTATATCCTTCTATAAACTTGTTCTTGTCCTGCTGTGTCCCTCTATCACTGAGGTTGTGGTCACCTGACAAAGAAAGCCCAAGCCCCTTTGTTTGATTTTCAAGCGCCTCCCTCCTTGAGCAGATCCTGCACTGACTTTTCTAGCCTTTTCTCACATGACTCCAGAACCATACTGCCTGGTGGGAAATCCTGCCTTCCAAGGCAATGACCTTGGAATATTACTGAGGTTTCTCTGTGCCTCGGAATAATACAATATTTCACAAGTGCTAGCTTGACCCAGTTTTGAGATCATGGCTAAAAAGCTCTCAATTCTCTTTTGAAGACAGTTTGCTAAACCCACACTCCAACTGTTTCCTTTGTGGGGCTTTTAACATTCTTGGGTTACAACCTACTTACCCCAACTTGGATTTCTACAACTGAAGTCGCCTGTCCCTCTATCTAACTCTCATAGCATCTAGTTCTTGGTTGCATGAAATTATGGAACTTGGAAGCTGAAGAAAGTCAAAGATGAGCACATTCCAATGGACACTCTATTTACAACACCCCCAGTGTACAGCCTGCCAACCTCTGCTCAAGAACATCAGGCATTCAATTCAGTCTAGGAGCTCTGATGGTGGAGGAAGGCTGACACTCCAGAACATCACCCAATGGCTCTGAAACCTTAAAAGGTCTAATGCTTTTCTCATCTCCTTACCCACATCCTGGTTCTGCCTCCACTCAATAAAGTTCTAAAATAGAGATTTTAAAATGGCAGCTTACAGGGACAAGTCTGTGTTTCATTTATCCTATCTAGTGATTTTCCTCTACATCAGTTCAGTTCAGTTCAGTCACTCAGTCATGTCTGACTCTTTGCGACCCCATGAATCACAGCACACCAGGCCTGCCTGTCCATCACCAACTCCTGGAGTTCACTCAGACTCACACCATCAAGTCAGTGATCTATCCAGCCATCTCATCCTCTGTCGTCCCCTTCTCCTCCTGCCCCCAGTCCCTCCCAGCATCAGAGTCTTTTCCAATGAGTCAACTCTTCGCATAAGGTGGCCAAAGTACTGGAGTTTCAGCTTTAGCATCATTCCTTCTAAAGAAATCCCAGGGCTGATCTCCTTCAGAATGGACTGGTTGGATCTCCTTGTAGTCCAAGGGACTCTCAAGAGTCTTCTCCAACACCACAGTTCAAAAGCATCAATTCTTCAGCACTCAGCTTTCTTCACAGTCCAACTCTCATATCCATACATGACCACTGGAAAAACCATAGCCTTGACTAGATGGACCATTGTTGGCAAAGTAATGTCTCTGCTTTTCAATATGCTATCTAGTTTGGTCATAACTTTTCTCCCAAGGAGCAAGCGTCTTTTAATTTCATGGCTGCAATCACCATCTGCAGTGATTTTGGAGCCCCAAAAAATAAAGTCTGACACTGTTTCCCCATCTATTTCCCATGAAGTGATGGGACCAGATGCCATGATCTTCGTTTTCTGAGTGTTGAGCTTTAGGCCAACTTTTTCACTCCCCTCTTTCAATTTCATCAAGAGGCTCTTTAGTTCTTCCTCACTTTCTGCCATAAAGGTGGTGTCATCTGCATATCTGAGGTTATTGATATTTCTCCCAGCAATCTTGATTCCAGCTTGTGCTTCCTCCAGCCCAGCGTTTCTCATGATGTACTCTACATATAAGTTAAATAAGCAGGATGACAATATACAGCCTTGATGCACTCCTTTTCCTATTTGGAACCAGTCTGTTGTTCCATGTCCAGTTCAAACTGTTGCTTCTTGACCTGCATACAGATTTTTCAAGAGGCAGGTCAGGTGGTCTGGTATTCCCATCTCTTTCCGAATTTTCCACAGTTTATTGTGATCCACACAGCCAAAGGCTTTGGCATAGTCAATAAAGCAGAAATAGATGTTTTTCTGGAACTCTCTTGCTTTTTCCATGATCCAGCAGATGTTGGCAATTTGATCTCTGGTTCCTCTGCTTTTCTAAAACCAGCTTGAACATCTGGAAGTTCACGGTTCACATATTGCTGAAGCGTGGCTTGGAGAATTTTGAGCATTACTTTACTAGTATGTGAGATGAGTAGCTTTCAATTGTAAAATTAAGTACCAACATAAAAAACTGAGAAGTTTCATGTAAGTTTTTGTGTTTCTGGTTCCTCTCTAAAAACTGAAAGCTCTGGTTATGTTGACCCTGTAATTTCAAGAGACAATTATCACCTGGGCTGAGCAGGGACTGCCCCCAAGAAGGGCTGTGTGCCTCCAGGGTCTTCATCCATCTCCAAAGTTTCCCTGACTCAGGGCACTTCTGATTGG
This sequence comes from Budorcas taxicolor, assembly GCF_023091745.1. Lineage (NCBI taxonomy): Eukaryota > Metazoa > Chordata > Mammalia > Artiodactyla > Bovidae > Budorcas > Budorcas taxicolor. The sequence continues at coordinate 76,454,474 of NC_068919.1, forward strand.
CTGTCACCTAACTGTTTCTAATGAACATTTGAGTTTGAACCATTTGCCCTTGAGAGTCTGGCTGGTACACATCACATCTACTTGCACACTCAAATCCAAAACATAACTCAGTGAATACATGTGACAGGAGCACATCTCTTCTTCCTTTGTTGCTAAAATAATTTCTATTCAAAAATGGAGAAAACCACAGAGACAAGTCTGTTGAAACTCTCAATTTCTAGGAAGTGGGGAGAATATTTTGATGGCGCCATAACCAACAACCCAGGAATACCCACATCCTGCCCAGACAATCATCCTAAACCCTTCATCCTGCCCTGCCCCTCCTGAGGGAGCTCTGCACAACCACATAGTGTTAAGCAGAAAACTAGGACAATGGGATTAGAGATGTAGGGTGGATGGGAATTGTAATAAAAATCTCATCCTCATGTTGTCTCCTATCTGGGTTACAATTAAACAAATATAATGAACTTTCTGCTTTAGCCAGAAACACTTGCAGATTTAGGTTTCTGGAACAGACACTAATTGCATTAGAAAGAAAGATGAGAATGTAATTTGGAGAAGGAAAGAAAAAAAAATTTTGAATTCAAAGGGGAAAAAAAGAACTATTCACAAACTGAAAGAGGGAATTGGGAGAAGCCAGTGACTTCACAGAGGCACCTGGAAGTTACTTCAACTGGCAAAGTGCCCCTCCCGAACCCCAGTGTATTTTCATGGAACTCCAGGGTTCTAGAGGAAATGTTTGTGAAATGCTGCACCCACAGTTAAAACAGCAATGGTAGCAATTGTGCTGAGTGATGCCAAAGCATCTGATAAGAATTAGAGACACCTAAGCAAAGCAGGTGAGAGCAGTGGAGAATAACTGCTCCTGGATCAGATGCAATGCTACCAATATTCCATTGCTACAAATCCCACCTACAGATCTGAATGCACATCCAGACACCTTGACTTACTCAGCTGAGCAAATAACTTCTCTGAGCCTTGGTTTCTTCGTTTATAATAGTATTACCTACCTGAGAGGGCAACTGTGAACATCAAATGTGGAAAGCATTTAAATGTTCTATCTAGACACCAGCTCATAATAAATCATGGCTAGTAATTATAATTATTATTGCTATGGTTATCAGGAACTACAGCACTATTTGGGTCAAGGAGAGTAACTTTTTGCTTATCTTGAAGTTTAAAGACATATTTTCATCTATTCTCTGCTTCAGCAATCCACAATCATAACATCAGTGTCTCTTTTTGTCCACTGACATTTCCCTAAACCAGCCAACAATATGGAAGTGTCTGTTCTTTAAGGTTCATGATTTCTGTGTCAGCTATGAGTCTGCTATCCAAGAGACAAGCCTCTGCTTTTAAATTTGAGGGGGTGGGGAATAAAAGGTAAGAGATGAAGCCCTATATACTGTCTTATGTCTTTTGAAGTCTGCTTTCTGAAGTTGCTTTAGCTCTTTGCCTCTATCTCTCCAAGGACACCCGAGAAATACTATGGGATATTCTAGTCTGGCTTAATAATAAAGACCTTTTGTGAGGCCAGATACAAAGCACTGCTACTCCTGAATGTGACGCTTGTACTGCGTGTTCAATGCCTGTCCTGTGAAACATACCTTTTGAGCACAAGTCTTAAAAAGCATATCCTTGCTCCTCAGTGGGGTTCTGTTTATAATTCACTGAGAACAGAAACCCCTAGGATATTACAGAATCATGTTTTGGGAGCTGGAAATGATCTGGAAGACTGTAGATTGAATACTTTTTAAAAAGTAAGGCCCAGAGAGATTATGGAAAGTAAGATCACATGTCTTGTCAGAGACAAAGCCAAGACTAGAATCGCATCTCCTTAGTTTGGGTTCAGGGCTCTTCATATTACCCACATTCAGAGGAGGACAGTCAGGAAATTTCCTATTATCCCCAAACACACAGTTACTCCCAGTTTGCTCCTGAGTGCCTCAGAGGCAACCCTCAGCCAGCACTATCGCCCCAGCTCTGTGGTGACGATAGCTGCCCAGGGACTTCTCCACTCAGCAACTCCTCTTTTCTCATAGCTACACTGGTGCTGACAGCTTTCAGAGAGCCATGGTTTTCCAACTCCACGTTATTTGTCAAAATGGAAATGGAAATTTGTATTTTTGACCCCTACAAAAAAAGGTTAAAAGCCCTGTGGTTTATTTTCCCTGGTCTCTCTTTTGGGTGCTAATCAGCAGATAGCCTTTGAACTGCAACGTTTGAATCCCTGCAGGCCTCTGTCACCAGCTGTGGCCATAGATGTTTTGAAGAGAAAAGAAATTCCATTTCTGGAATTTCCAGATATGAGGAGTTTGTTTCGTGAGGACACTGTCCTCCTAGTTGCAGTCTGTGAGGAAATGAAGAGACTTTCTCACTGAGAGGAAGAAAAAAGACCAGAATAGGGAGAGGAGCCAAAAAACAAAACAAAACTGAGAAATTGATACTAAGACAAGAAAGGCACAGGAGAAAGGAGAGGAGAAAAACAGCCATATAAAAACAGGAGGAAATGAGACAGCTGAAAAGTAAAACTGGGAGCTGGTGAGGCTCACTTAGAAGGAGCGTTATGAACAGAGATGGTGGTTTTTCCATAGAGGAGACCATTCGTAATATCACGAGTCTGAAGTAGAATGCTGTGCTATTCTGTATTTAGTTGCTCACTTGTGTCAGACTCTTTGCAACCCCATGGACAGTGACTCGCCAGGCTTCTCTGCCCATGGAGATTCTCCAGGTAAGAATACTAGAGTGGGTTGCCAGGCCCTCCTCCAGGGAATCTTCCCAACCCAGGGATCAAACCCCAGTCTCCCACATTACAGGTGGATTCTTTACCATCTGAGCCATCAGGGAAGCTGATGAATACTGGAGTAGGAAGTCTATCCCTTCTCTAGGGGAACTTCCCAACCCAGAAATCAAACCAGGGTCTCCTGCACTGCAGGTGGATTCTTTACCAGCTGAGCTACCAGGGAAGCCCCCGAGGAGAATACACAACCCATAACTATGTCACTTCAGCATAAGGATCATGTTGAGTGAAAGCAATTGAAAAGAAACAGATAGAAGAAAAGCTCTTGGTCCTTCCAGTATCTGTCTAAAAGCAGGACTTGAATCTGTAAAGGTGTCCTCTGACCCAGCAAAGAAGGACAAAAGTTAATTACCAGAGACAACTCTAGACCTTCATCAACACAGAGATGGCATCAAAGGAGTCTGCATACAAACGATGCTAATGTTAGCCCTTATCATCAATTAGTTTCTCCATGTGTTTCATTGTTGTTCAGTCACTTAGTCATGTCCGGCTCTTTGCAACCCCATGGACTGCAGCATGCCAGGCTTCCCTGTCCTTTACCATCTCCTGGAGTTTGCTCAAACTCATGTCCACCGAGTCAGTGATGCCATCCAACGAACTTGTCCTCTGTCATCCCCTTCTTCTCCTGACTTCAATCTTTCCCAGCATCAGGGTCTTTCCCAATGAGCTGGCTCCTCACATCAGGTGACCAAAGTATTGAAACTTCAGCTTCAACATCAGTCCTTCAAATGAATATTCAGGGTTGATTTCCTTTAGGATTGACTGGTTGGATCTCCTGGCAATCCAAGGGACTCTCAAGAGTCTTCTACAACACCACAGTTCAAAAGCATCAATTCTTCAGCACTCAGCCTTCTTTATGGTCCAACTCTTATATCCATAGATGACTACTAGAAAAATCACAGCTTTGATTAGATGGACCTCTGTTGGCAAAGTTACGTCTCTTCTTTTTGATATATTGTAGGTTTGTCATAGCTTTTCTTCCAAGGAGCAAGCATATTTTAATTTCGCGGCTACAGTCATCCAGTGATTTTGAAGCCCAAGAAAATAAAGTCTGTCACTGTTTCCACTGTGGAAGGCAAATACTGTTTCCATGTATGCCTTCCCACAATTCGCCATCCTACAAACTCAGTCCTTTTCCTTTGTCTTGTCACTTTGTTAAAAACTTACTGTTCTTTTGTTAAATGCTATATAAGCCCATGTTCTAACCATATCTTTGAGTTATCCGTTGCTAAGTGTTCCCTTGTATTCAGTCAGTTCAGTTCAGTTCAGTTCAGTCACTCAGTTGTGTCCAACTCTTTGTGACCCCATGAATCGCAGCACGCCAGGCCTCCCTGTCCATCACCAACTCCCGGAGTTCACTCACAGTCACATCCATCGAGTCCGTGATGCCATCCAGCCATCTCATCCTCTGTCATCCCCTTCTCCTCCTGCCCCCAATCCCTCCGAGCATCAGAGTCTTTTCCAATGAGTCAACTCTTCACATGAAGTGGCCAGAGTACTGGAGTTTCAGCTTCAGCATCATTCCCTCCAAAGAAATCCCAGGGCTGATCTCCTTCAGAATTGCCTGTTGGATCTCCTTGCAGTCCAAGGGACTCTCAAGATGCTAGTAAATAATGTTTGTTTTCTCTTGTTAGTCAGTCTTTTGTCAGCCTAATTTACAAAGCCTCAGCCAATGAACCTAACAGAGACTGACCATTTGTGGCTCCACCAAATTCATATGTTGAAACCTAGCCCCCAGTGTGATGGTATCAGGAGATGGGGCCATGGGGAGGTGATTAGAACATGAGAACAGAGTCCTCATGAATAGCATTAATGCCCTGAAAAGACACCCTAGAAAGATTCCCTACCTCTTCTGCTAAATGAGGACAGGGCAAAAAGATGACCATCGCCAGACCCTGAATCAGTTAGTGCCATAATCTTGGACTTCCCAGCCTCCAGAACTATGAGGAATATATTCCTGTTGTTTATAATCCATCCAGTCTACGGTATTTTATTATAACAGCCTGAGTGAAATGAGACAGATGGGTAAAAAGAAAAAGAATTATTGTAGGTCACACCAGCCAGGGATGATGGTCCAGCCTTCAAGATAGAAGGGAATTGCATATCTAGACATCCATGGTTTGACAATTCTTACTACTTCCCCAAGTGAAGTGGGATGGACAGTGTAAGATGTGGAGTTAGATATCCAGATAGCTAAATAACAACACTCAGTAGATCATAGCTAATGTGTGTTCTGTCGCTCCGTCATGTCCAACCCTTTGAGACCCCATGGACTGTAGCCTGCCGAGCTCCTCTGTCCATGGGATTGTCCCAGCAAGAATACTGGAGTGGGTTGCCATTTCCTCCTCCAGGGGATCTTCCAGACCCAAGGATCGAACCCACAACTCCTGTGGCTTTTACACTGGCAAGTGGTTCTTTACCACTGTGCCACCTGGGAAGCCACAAATTCTAGTTAAAATCCCATCCAAGTGTCAAATGTCATTTGAGACATTTTGGGGACATTTTGGAATGCAACCAGAACCAGTTCCCAAAGAGGATCTATCTGTACCCCTAATCCGCTCATAGCAGGCAGAGGCAGGGTTACAGAATCAAAATGTGGATGTAGACAGTGGTGGTCACACAAGTCAATGGGACTGAGTTCTTACAACCCCAAAGTGGAGGACAAAGTACTCGAGTGATAGGTCAGGATATCCAGAGCACTACCTATGCTCCTCACACATCCAAGTCTGCCTCCTGGCAAAAAGAATAGAAAATCTAAGAGAAAAAGCACCAAAGAATAACCTTCTTGGATCAAACACAAAACTTCAAATATTCCATGGCCACAAATGCCACCTACATCACAAAAGCCGCTAGCTGTCAGATTTTCAGATTCAATTTTCACTCCTAACAAAAATAAGAATGAAGGAAAAAAATCAGGCTCAATTTCTTGGGCCTTTCCGAACATCACTGCCTGCCTGAGGAATTTTTTAACTTGGAGCTCCAGTTCATAAGCCTCCCAGTAACAGGTTGAGTTTTTACATTTAAGCTCAGTGTTTTGTAGTCTTACCATTAGGTTTGTAATTAGCTGCATGTAACTAAGTAAATGTCTTTAAAGTTGTAAGTAAAAGTTTACGTATAGTAATAAGTAAAGAAACGCTTTTTAGGATCCCCATTTTAAACTATGAATGAGGGATTTGGTACAATACAGCAGATGGAGGCTGGCTGCCGCCAAACCCACCGCGGGCCCCTTTCCCCTTGTTTTCTCAGGCTATAGGCAGCAAAAGTCAGAACACTTACCTCCACAGTCTCCCTTACAGGTAGGGGTAGTCATATGATCCCTGAGGAGGTCTCCCCTTTCCAAATATGCAGAGAAAGTCTCACAAGGAAAAGAATTAGAAGTCTGCTTTCTGCCCGAATTCAGAAAGTGCTGCCTGGAGGAATATCTGCCATCTTGAAACCACAGGGGTAAAACTAAGAATGAAAAGCAAGAGATAGGAGGAAACTGGTTCTTCTGCCCTTAAAAACCACTGTACTAACCAAGGACTGCTTATCTCCAGGATTCTTCACACATGAGACATATAAATGCCTCACTGATTTAAGCCACGGTCAGGTAAAGGCAAAAATCTGAAACACTTTAAAATGGACCACTGGTCTTCAAAGCAAAGTTAGGCATTGTCTAATGAATTTATTAAGAAGAGGTGGCAAGAATACACAGAAGAACTATACAAAAAAGATCTTAGTGACACAGATAACCATGATGCTGTGATCACTCACCTAGAGCCAGACATCTTGGAGTGTGAAGTCAAGTGGGCCTTAGGAAGCATCACTACATATAGAGCTAGCAGAGCTCATGCAATTTCAGCTGAGCTATTTCAAATTCTAAAAGATGATGCTGTTGAAGTGCTGCACTCAATATGCCAGCAAATTTGGAAAACTCAGCAGTGGCCACAGGACTGGAAATGGTCAGTTTTCATTCCAATCCTACCGCACAATTGCACTGATCTCACATGCTAGCAAAGTAATGCTCAAAATTCTCCAAGCTAGGCTTCAACAGTATGTGAAACGAGAACTTCTAGATGTTCAATCTGGATTAGGAAAGGCAGAGAAACCAGAGATCAAACTGCCAACATCCCTTGGATCATAGAAAAAGCAAGAGAATTCCAGAAAAATATCTATTGCTGCTTCATTGACTATGATAAAGCCCTTGACTGTGTGGATTACAACAAACTGTGGAAAATTCTTCAAGAGATGGGAATACCAGGCCACCTGACCTGCCTCCTGAGAAATCTGTATGCAGGTCAAGAAGCAACAGTTAGAATTGGACCTGGAACAGTGGACTGGCTCCAAATAGGAAAGGAGTACATCAAGGCTGTACATTGTTACCCTGCTTATGTAACTTATATGCAGACTATATCATGTAAAATGCCTGGCTAGATGAAGCACAAGCTGGAATCAAGATTGCCAGGAGAAATATCAATAACCTCAGATATGCAGATGATACCACCCTTATGGCAGAAAGTGAAGAGGAACTAAAGAGCCTCTTGATGAAGGTGAACAGGAGTGTGAAAAAGGTATCTTAAAACTCAACATTCACAAAATGGCGATCATGGCATCTGGTCCCATCACTTCACGGCAAATAGATGTGGAAACAATAGAAACAGTGACGGACTTTATTTTCTTGGGCTCCAAAATCACTGCAGATGGTGACTGAGGTGAGGTGAGGTGAGGTGAAGTCACTCAGTCATGTCCGACTCTTTGAGACCCCGTGGACTGTAACCTACTAGGCTTCTCCATCCATGGGATTCTCCAGGCAAGAATACTGGAGTGGATTGCCATTTCCTTCTCCAGGGGATCTTCCTGACCTAGGGATCGAACCCGGGTCTCCCGCATTGGAGGCAGACGCTTTAGCCTTTGCACCACCAGGGAAGCCCCGATGGCTCAGCTGGTGACTGCAGCCATGAAATCAAAAGACGCTTGGAAGAAAAACTATGGCAAACTTATTAAAAAGTAGAGATATTACTTTGCCTACAAAGATCTGTATAGTCAAAGCTATAGTTTTCCTAGCAGTCATGTATGGATGTGAGAGTTGTATCATAAAGAAAGCTGAGCACTGAAGAATTGATGCTTTTGAACTGTGGTGTTGGAGAAGACTCTTGAGAGTCCCTTGGACTGCCAAGAGATCCATCCAGTCCATCCTAAAGGAAATCAGTCCTGAATATTCATTGGATGCTGAAGCTGAAACTCCAATACTTTGGCCACCTGATGCAAAGAACTGACTCATCTGAAAAGACCCTGATGCTGGGAAAGATTGAAGGCAGGAGGATAAAGGGATGACAGAGGATGAGATGGTTGGATGGCATCACTGATTCAGCGAACATGAGTTTGAGCAAACTCCAGGAAGTGGTGAAGGACAGGGAAGCCTGGCATGCTGCAGTCCATGGGGTCTCAAAGAATCAGACACAACCGAACAACTGAACAACAATATACTCTCCAGGTCGTCTGACTCTGTGGGGTCTCTGCATTTTTCAGCATGGTTGAACTATTTTACAGCTCTGTAAATTTGATGGAACTGTCAGCAAGGCACATGATTCTTGTCCATAAATATGCAAATTAATTTTGTCTGGCAGAGGTGCAAATGATCTCCCACATTTTTGCTCTACTAAGCAAACTCATTTTAGTATTCCTGATTGCTTCTACCTGTTTCTGTTCTCTGAATTACTCACTGAATTGGTTGTAATATCTTACTTGTGCCCTCTTTAATTAATGAGTTAAATAAAATCATTGGCATGTGTTCATTCTATATTTGTATGATCATAATTTTACCTTTTTAAAGAAGATATATTCTTTAACAAGGGTCCTCTATTCCTTCCAGTGAAGTACTCTTAACAGACATATATACCTGGCATAACTACATATTCAAGTAAAATGGTACCCAGGTGAGAGCTGAAGCCACCACCAATAGCATAGAAAAGCATAGCAGCAAAACAACTTATTCTAGCAGACTCAGATCAAATCAGTGCCATCGAGACTTACCACACATGGCCATCTTCCTCTTCATCAAAGAATGAGCAGGGACAATTGCTCAAAAAGAGCTGACTTCCCTTGCAAATTCCTGAGATAATTGGGCAGCAGAGGAAACTGGCTATAAGAGAGTCTGGAAGAGCCTGAGTGGGTTTTACCCATCTTGCAAATGCTGACAATTGAAGGTCTGATTTTGAGGTGAGCGTGTGCACACTAAGAGAAAGGAAGCATCGCTCCTGCTCCATCCTCTCTCTCTACCCATGGAAGGAGACTCTATAAAGGAGAAGAAAGGTCAATCAGGGTTCAGTCTCTTTCATCTCTGACATAGGGGGAAAAGTTCAAGTGCCCTTCTCCTTCTCTGTTTCATTTCTCTGACCCTCGGTGGCCCAGAACGTCATTTCTTTCCTTGATGAAAGTCCCTTGAGGGCTGGAGCAATTCTCTGTGATGGATCTTATAAAGCATCCAGCATACTGGTGACATTTTACTTGAATTAAAGAGCAGACTGGTAATTGAAATGAGAAATTAGCATGTTTTTCCTCCCAGGGATATCTCTGCAACTGTTCCTAGAGATGGGCTAAGTTCTATCCTAGTAAACATGGAGACATTTTGCATGAGACTCTTAGACCTTGTCCTGTTCCATCTGCCCCCCTCCCCGCTCTCATCTGTGAAAAACTGAATTCCGTTGTCTATGTTTGAAGATGTATTCCCTTGTGTATTGACATGTTAAAGGTTGATGCCAGCCCAGAAGACACTTTCTGGAGACTTGGGTAAATGAGGGACCAAAGTTTGAAAGGGAATATTTTAACATTTGAAAGAGAATATTTTAACAATACTGCTATTTAAGCCATACTTGATATAAAGGACAGCCAAAAAACTCCCTAGAGAGAAAGAATGCTTAAAAATTGTCCTTCCCCTAGAGATGTGGATTACAAAATAACCCTCTGCTGGCTGAACCTGAGGTATCTTTTTTTGGAAAGTAAATTAAGCTTTTAAGATACTAGTATCTGAGGGATGGTAAATGATCCAGGACAGGGCTGTGGACCCAGATAGACCCAAGTTATTACATTAAATTAGATACATAGGGAGTTTGACAGGATGCTTGGCATGTACCACCAGTAAATGGTCATTATTGATGAGGTCAGAAGTTTATCTGACTTATATGATTTTACCTTTGAGGGTTTGTGACCTAGAGTCAGCCAATGAGGTTGTAGATGAAAGGCAACCTTTTAAAGAGAGGATAATAAAACAAAAGTCACTGAAATCAATTTGAGAGAAATAAAATAAGACCAAGGACTTTGTCCTATGAGCCCTATGTCTCTGGACAGGGCCTGGCACATAGAAGGCACTCAACAGATACTTGTTAGGAGGTCTAGCTCCCTCCTTAGCGCTTCTGAGCATCAGGGGGAGATGGGTGCTTCTGTTTACAAGAGGGCTGTCTTGTAAACTCCAAGGGTTTGCAGAGGTGAGCGCCCTCTGAGTTCCACTGCGGGCACATATGCTCCTCTCTCCCGGGCCTTGGTCACCAGGCATGGACGTATGAACACTAGTCCCTTTCTCTTTCCATCCGCCTAACATCTCTAACACAGGGCTGGTGTGTGAAGCTCGCCTTTTCTCACCAGCTCATGAGGATCACAGCTTGCATGAGTCTGGAAAACATGCCCCCCGGAAGTCAGATGGATGGACATTACTGCTTCTCCAGCCTCTGGATCATTCCTGCCGTAGGAGATCCTTTTCGACCAGCTCTCTCCCTCCCTCTCCTTACAAGGGCTCACTGCCCCAGAGGCACAGAAGCCAATACTATGGTACCAGCTTTTGAGAAAAGAAAGACCTTTACCTTGAAGTCTACTGGCAAGGAGACAGGACTCAAATTGGTCTCTCCAATTTGGGGTTCTGTCAAACATTTATGGCTTTGGGAGGAGGGTAGGTGTGCAAAAGAACTGGTAGGGCAGGTTTCTATTGGAGGGTTTTGGAACTTGGCCACTTATGGTAAAATGCAGTGATGCAGCCTTTAGCAAAAGATGTTACTAGACTACGGGCCCTGTACTTTTGAAAGTATTAGGCTTTCGGTTTCCGGTCTTGCCCCTGGCCTTTGGTTCTGTGCGGAGTGTGGGGGACCTCCCAGGTGGCTCAGTGGTAAAGAATCCACCTGCAATGCAGGAGGCACTGTGGGAGATGCAGATTCCATCCCTAGATCATGAAGATCCCCCTGGAGGAGGAAATGGCAACCCACTCCAGTATTCTTTCCTGGGGAATCCCATCGCAAAGGAACCTGGCAGGCTACGGTCCATGGGGTCACAAAAAGTCCCACATGACTTAGCGACTGAGCTTGCACACACAGAGAGGGGTGGGAAAGTTTGGTTCCAGTTGTTATTTGAGGTTCAAATTTCCTCCTCTGGGCAGTGCTTCACCAGCACGACTGATCTCTGAAAAACAACTTGACATCTTGTTCGAAATAGGATAGGGCCAGTTTGAACTGTTTCTACAGCTACACCCTGGGGGACCATCAGGTACTTGGAGCTGGTTCCCCCTCTCCTCTTTTCTGGAGAGACTGCTGTTCTTGGCTCTCACACTGACACACTGAGAGTGGAAGAGTAGATGTGGGCTGAGTCGTTTGGTGGAGTCCAAGTCTTCGCAACCCCATAGGCTGTAGCCCTCCTGGCTCTCTATCCATGGGATTCTCTAGGTAAGAATAATAGAGCAAGTTGCATCATCTTCTCCAGGGGATCTTCCTAACCTAGGGATTGAGCCCACGTCTCTTACATCTGCTGCACTGGTGGACAGGTTCTTCACCACTATCAACACCTGGGAAGGGCCAGAAAAGTAGATGGAAGGGCTCAATAATTCTGCTTGTACAGAGCAGGTAAACCCCTTTTGTGTAATCTCTATCTTTCAAACTACAAAAAACCTTGTGTTTCAGAACCAGAGAGGTTATCAACCTGTTTCTAAAAATAGTCCTCCCCACTTCTTCGCTTGCCTGTTCAGTTGCTCAGTCACGTGGGACTCTCTGGGACGTTTTGGACTGTAACCCGCCAGGCTCCCCTGCCCATGGGATTTTTTTTAGGCAAGAATACTGGAGTAGGTTGCCATTCTCTTCTTCAAGGAATCTGTCCACCCCAGGGATCAAAGCCACGTTTCCTGTGTCTCCTGCATTGCAGACAGATTTTTTTTTATTCCACAGAGCCATCGGAGAAGCACTCCCCCCACCCTCAACTTCTTTATCTCCCCTAAAATTCTTCACTTACCCTTACCCATCCATGCCCAAGTGCACTGATAAACATTTCAACTCTTTTGCTGATTTTTTTGTTTTGACTTCCATATTTTTAACATGATGTTTACATTGCTATTTCTTGATTTATCAATCTTAGACTTTATTAATTGACTTCTGCACCAGTCAGACTCCATGAACTTATGCCAGATAACTTAATAAAGGGAGATTTAATACCGGATATTAGTTGGAAAGTGTTAGAATTGCTGAAAGAGCAAACCGAGATCAGTAGCTCCAGCTCCTGCCTCCCCCAGGGCTGGAGGGACCAGGAGAAGGGGGTGTTCTGGCCCACGTGACAGGAGGGGGAACCACTGGGGCCACCTGGCAGATTACATAAATATTATTAATTGCTGAGTCAGGAGTGTAATTACATGTTCCCTCATACAATTTTTTTTTGTTTTTTCCTGAAATAATTGCATTTCTTGAGTGTGTGATATACTTAGTTTATTGTATAACCAGTGCCAAACAGTCTGCGAAAACTCTCAATCCTCTCCTCTGCCTGGTCCAACACATGGATGAAGAGATTCAGAACATGCCGCCCCAGGATCTGCTGCTTTGGCATATTGATTATTTTGAGCTGAAAGTACTCGAGAAATAACAGATGTAGGAAAGTGTTCTTTCAGCTCCCCCTTTCTACCTAAAAGCAGGTCCTAGAAGTTCCCATGAGAAACGTGCTCTTCCTACAGCAAGAAGAGAACAATCTTACCATCAGGATGGACCCATGCAAACAAAATTACTAGAATAATCCTTAGCTTTCATCAGTTCCTCCCCCTCCGCCATATACCCCGGTCACTGTCCCATAGGTGACTGTCCCTTTGTCCTGTCACATCCTCACAATTCATCTTGCTTTGCAAAAGTATATAAGCTTTAGGATGCATTGGCTTCTTTGGGTCTTCATTTTTCTTTTGAAGACTACCATGTACACATAAAAATATTAAATAAAGTTGCATGTTTTTCTCCTGTTAAACTGCCTTGTGTCAGTTTCATTCTTAGGCCAGCTACAGAACCTAGAGGGCAGAAGGAAGTTTTCTCCTCTGGCATAGACAAGCCTTTGGTTCCCTGTACTTTGGAGACTCCCTCCCCATCCCGCCCCTTCTCACTGCTGCCTAGACCGGCTGCTGTTAGAGGCCTGGAACACAGCTGTCATGCTGGTATGTCCCATAAGGAAGGCCTCCATAGTTTCCTCTTCCTAGGTTTACTCCCTTACTATGCTGAAGTATAAGCTCCACAGAAGACAAAAAATACAGTTTTTGAGTCACGGCTGTCTGAAAACACCTTATCCTATCCTTATACTGGATTGAATTCCAGACCGAAAGTTGTTTTTCCTGCAATATCTTGAAGTTATCACTCTGTCTTCTTGTAACCTTCACTGTCACTTTTGAGAAGTTCAATCCCATTCTGAGTTCTGATCTTTTGCCTGTGACCTTCTCTCTCTGGGGTCTTTTAGGATTTTCTCTTTATCTCTGATGCTCAGAAAATTCACAGTAATGTCCTTGATCTGGGTCTTTTTATGTTCGTTGTGTTGGCCAATGCAAGAATCTTTTCATCCAGAGCAGGAATTGGCCAACATTTTCTGTAAGATAAGATAGCAAATGAGATAGCCAATATTCTAGGCTTTGTTGGCCATTCAGGTTCTCTCGCAGTTTCTCGACTCCATCGTTTTAGCAAAGCAGCCGTGGACAAATATGTAAATATATGAGTGTGGCTGTGTTTCAGTAAAATTCTATTTACAAAATAGGTTACAATGTGAACATGACTCATGTGCTGTTTTTTGCCAAACCTGATCTGGACTCTAGATACTCATAACCCTCAGTTCAGGGACATTGTCTTGTGTTATTTATTTGATAATATCCTCCCCTCCATCTTCTCTAGTCTCCCTTTCTAAATCTTCTACTAGTCAGATGATGGCCTTCTTAGATTTTCTAATATTCTTATCTTTTCTTTCTGATTGTATGTCTTTCTGCTTTAGGGGAGATTTCTCCCATTATTGAATATTTCTACAACTCTATTTTCAAGTTTCTTACAACTTTCTTGTTCTTGGATTCTTTTTTAAAACAGTAGCCTGCTTTTGTTTTGTAGGCAAAATATTTTTGTCTTTCTAAGAATATTATTGTGAAGGATTTATTTTTATGTTCTGTTCTGCTCTGGATGGTATCTCTGTTTCCTCTGAGCAACACCTTTCCAACCTTTCCTCTATTTCTGTGGTTTCATTTGGTTTCTCCATCTTTTATGCCAGATGCTTTCCTCAACCTCTCTTGATTCTTAGCTATTAACTCATATTTTAATGTAGGACAGAGAAAAGTGATAGCAGAATAAGAATTAGCAAATATTAATAACCACCAAAAAGTATTTTCTGTCAGCTCTTATCAGAACAATCCTCCTCCAGAAAACCATTCATAAATATTGAACAAAATGCAACAGTTACCTGAAGATACTACACAGTGACCAGAAGTAGCCAGATAGTAGAGAAGAGTTGACATTGGGAAGCACTGGGCCATTTCTCATTCTGTTACAACTTCTAACCTGAAAGCACATTCCAGTCTGTACCTCATGGAAGGTCAAAATACTTAGAGAAACCCCTAGACTTGCTGACTTAAATAATCAAAGTCCTGGGCAACAACAAAGTGTAGGACAATCCAAAGAGGAGAGAGTCAGGAAGGGAAAACCCTAAATGCTGTTTAGAAACTCCTACCTGTCTCTGACTGCCCCCTGAGCCACAGTGTACCAAGTAGACTTCAAGCACAGCTAAGGCTGAAGTCTGGAACCAAGGGGTCAGCTGCTGCCTACCACAGGGGAGATGGAGTTTACAGTTCAAGTTAAGACAAGTTAACTTCCTGGCTATTTGTTTGAATAAATAATTTTAAACAAATAAAAATAATGAGAAGTTCTGAATGCCTAGGACAGGCTTACCAACTTCTAAGGTTTAAGGGGGTCCTCAAATATCAGGATCTGTAAGCATTTCCTGTTCAGTTTCCCCAGAAAAGAAGCCACCTCTCCTGCAGGGGTTTCAGCCCTGGATGCCAGCATCCAGAGGGCAGGGCAGGGGAAGGTAGCTAGAGAGAAGACGTGGAATCGATCCCCATAGTTCACCTAAGTGTTATCTCCACTGTCTGCAGTACATGCTCTCCTCATGGCCTGAGCCTCTCCAGATCCAATTTCTAAAGGGAGAAATTGAGAGTGTTAGAGGGGAGAAGTGTTGTACCTCCCCTCTGCAGGTGTATGGAGGGACCTGGGGCTCTAACTGAACCCAGAGAGATTTTCGACCCACAGCCTGGCTCAGCCCTTGCCCCCAGGCTGCACTCCTGGGGCCATCAGCCTGCTTCTCCTCATACCATCCTCTGTGGGCACTGAGGCCGTAGCTTCCCCTTTCTGATGAGCCCGTTGCAACTCTTTCAACTGCTTTCCATCCTCCAAGAATGTGTGGACATCTCTCCTAGTTTCCCTCATTTCCTCTATCCAGTGGCTTCATCACATTTACCCCTGCTTTGGCCGTCACTTTAGTGAGATTTCAGGAGGAAGAAGAGCTGATTGCTTGGGTTAAACTGCCACGTCTAACTGGAAGGAACTATGATTTGGGAATATGCCCAGCAACTAGCAGAAAATGGTCATTGCGTCAGGCAGTACAGGAGAGGCTGTGGCCAGAGTGTTGACAAGCTCAGCCAGTGGCCGCCCTGGGAAGGGAGGCACAGACAGAGAGATTTAAAGAGCCACCTTTGGAGGTTTGTAACTGGCCTTTATTTCTGTTTGAAGGGGGTAGGAGCAGGGCCTGGGGTTTTCAACTCAAAAGTATCTGATTTGGAGGCAAAGGAAAAGGAAATACAACCCAGTTCCCTGGCAGGTCATCAATGGCTAAAAGCCAGGAGTTTCCTAATGCTCTGGTTAAACCTGCCCTCCTTTCCTGGCATCTGTGTGATTTATGCCAGGGCTTCTCTCAGGTAACAGCTGCCCCTCTGTTCTCCTAGCAGAGTTTCTGGCTGCTCCCAGACTCCTTTTGAGGAAAGACAAAATAGTGCTTTTCACAGAACATGAGAGGCCACCTTGGGTCCAAGTTTCTTTCCCAATTAAACTGCTAGCAAGGAAAGCCAGGCCTCCTGCCTCCCATCTGTACCTTTGGCAGGTCTCACACATCCAGAACCGAAGCGGAGCCAAACCTGCCTCACAGGTATGGGAAGATGCAGAGATTTCCCAGGAACTGAGCCTGGTGTTCCCCGGGCAGCAACCCCAGACGGTGGGACCAGTGTTGGCTGGATTTTATAGCTAGGGGTGAGCTCTCAGGCTCACCACTCACGCCTGGGGCCCAGTGCAGTGTCTGGCACATGTAGTAAGAACTCCAGCAAAATTTTAGTGAATATAAAAATGAATGAGGAAACGTTAAAGACCCACCCAAGTCCACACAGCTCGTGCCTGAGGGAAGGGGGATCAGAAGCCAGGGCTACTGGACTCCCTCACTGAAGTGAGAACCACGGAGTTGGGTGGACTCTGGAAGAAAGACCCTTTTACTTGAGCTAGAGGACCTGCAGGCTCCACCCATGTCTGACCCCATCCCAGCTTGAGGCCTGGCTGAGCCTCCTCTCTGCTTCCTTAGTTAGCCAATGGTGCAGAGTTTTTCTACAACTTGAGCAGACAGACTGCAGCAAATCGATACCTTGGATCAAGAGCTGCCACCTTCCATCTTCAGGAAAGCTGCCTTCCAGCAGTGAAAGAAATCAATCCTTCCTGTAGTTACTTTAGCCAGCCTTCAGGGACAGTAGCTAAGGCAGTGTTCCCTGACCAAACCCAGCAGGGCACAGCAAGGGCCTCTGACCGGGGCCCTTATGCCGGCTCTCGGGGGCACTTTCTGTAAGAAATAGACAATGAAACTGGAAGCTGCTGAAGGAGAGACAACACCTCCAGTTACCAGCTGTGCCCACTCCAGCCTCTATGCCCGCAGCTTGGGCAAGTCTTCTCATGCTGACCAGTGAAGCGCTCCTCCGCTGGTGCACACTTCCCCATCATGGATGCCTCTCATTCCATCCTCAAGTGCCAGAGAGAACTTTCCTTTCCTCAATAACACCATCTCTGTTTTCCCTGACAACAAGCAGAAAACCAACTGGTCCCAAATAGCCCAGCAGCTCTGGGAAGCTTCTGGAAATGGGGAGAAAAGCATTATTCAGCAGCATCCCATTCAAAGGAAAATACTGGAAGTCAGCTTCTTTCCAGCATCAAGAAAGATTTGTCCGCTTTTTTATTTCTCTCCTTCCCAAACCTTTCTCCTGCTGACAGGCTACAGTCTGTCCGCTTCAGGGAAAAGATTTCTTTTTGTTATTCCTCATGAAGGAAGATTGTTCTTCTGCCATTGCAGGAGCCTGGAAAGCCAGAACCTCATTTTGAAAAAGACCCTAATTCCCAAGGAGCAGAAAGATCATGAGGGTCAGATAGAAAATAGGGTTTATAGGGAAAAAGCCTAAACAGAAAAGTGGCTGAGCACATGTAACCCCCGATGCTCTCACCATCCCCCAACTCAGGCCAAGTATAGACAGTCCACATGCTCCATGGCAAGGGTCCCATCAAATGGGCCCATCCCTGGACCTTTGTGTCCATTCTTACTTTATATGCACAATGTTATTTTATATAATCTAGCAGGTACCAAGCACTGCGCTAAATGGATCAAAGCTCCTAGCACAACAGTATTTAAAAGTCACCCTGATGTCTGCTACCTGTGAATTCCAAATTATCCAGCTTTTCTGGCTTATCCTTCCCTTCAAAAACAAAATGGATTGAGCATCACTCCTCCATTCCTTTGAACTCCAAGATCTGTACATGTTTTCAAAAGGGCCCATGTCCTCATGTTTATCTCTCCACCTGGTTTCGCCTCCCCACTAAGCACTCAAATAACCTTCTTTCAGCATTTCCTGCAGAAGCTCCTCCCTCAATTAATGTTCCTTCACTGCTCCACTCCCTCAAGATTTTTGGCCATAGTTTCCCATTAGAATAAACTCTGAAAGACTGTCCACATTTTTATTTATGACAAAGCTTCCCCTCATTGAATGCTGCTGATATAAACAGGCCATTGTGAATCACTGAGAAGTAGAGATTTTCATTGCAGGGGTATTTGCTTTATGGGATTGCACCCATGTTTGAAATTTTCCATTGGTGTTGAATTGAATTCCCTCCTCTGACCTTCCAGAAAGTGAGATGCAATTGTACCAAAATGTCACTAGGACGTTTAATGATATGGAGCCATCGCACTCCTCCACACAAAGAATCAACTTCCCTCAGTGTCTGCGTGCTAAGTCACTTCAGTCGTGTCTAACTCTTTGCAACTCTATGGACTGTGTCCATGGCATTCTCCAGGCAAGAATACTGGAGTGGGTTACCACGTCCTTCTCCAGGGGCTCTTCCCAACCCAAGGATTGAACCCGCATCTCTTTTGTCTCTTGCATTGGCAGGAGGGTTCTTTACCACTAGCACCACCTGAGAAGCAACTTCCCATAGAGTTCCAGGAAAATCTAATGAAGATAGATATATAGTCATGCACAATGTTAGGAAAATTCACTGACCTCATATGCACATTAGCATCTCAGATGTAGCCAATACAATGTCTCCAAGCCTATCTCAAAGTAGTAAAATTTGTCCCCATATATATACAGGTCAGCTTCCTCTCCGTATTATATTTTTCATAATGCCCACTCAGTTCAACATTCCTTGACTTCCATAATAACGTTCTATTAAAAGCTTTGCAGCTTTGTTATTAAAAAAAGAAAGAAAGAAAGAGAAGTCTTCACATGCAGTTATGTGTCTTGATTCAAAAGTGCTAGTTTCTAATGTTATTTGAGGAGTTCTTGGCCTCTTATTAGACTCTCTTACTCACAGAAAAGGTCCTCAGACACTTACAAACATCCCCAACATGTTGGCTGTCAAGGCTATTGCTATATACCGTCCCAACACACACACACACACACACACACACACACACACACACACACACACCTCCTCTCTAAAAACAATTGCCCAGCAAACACTAAGTTCACATAAATCCTAAGAATCATAGTTCAGACAACCTACTATACACATCCTAGTCACCAGATGAGTCTCTAAAATGCTCTAAGTGACTTGCAGGGCAATGCAGGAAGTTACTGGGGCAGGGAATTGCCTACCCCAAGAGCATTTTTGCAAAGGAAATGAAAGAGTGTTACAGGCAAAGTACATGCGAAATGTCTGCTCAACACAGGACTTGCCTCTCAAGCTTGGTACTTTGTATTATTAACCTCAGTTAAATATGAGCCTCTCACCTTTTAAGACTACAACCTATGTCACCTAGTTTTGAGACCGTCAACCATCCCTGCGTTCAGCCATCATCAAGAACCTGTTCAAAAGAATACAGCTGGTGCTGGCTGACAACATGTGAATAACTGCCAGTGCTCAAGCCTGTGTACATGGGGAGCCTTCGAATTCATTTCAGTTGGGCAGCTGCTTATCAAGACTTTCCCCCAGAAAATGATTTAGCCTAATGATTGTGAGTAGCAATGACTTCTGCTTAATTAGTACAGTAATCACTGCAAATTCCCCCTAAATACTAGAGACCCATTTGGCAGGTGCCAAGTGATGCTTAACCAGGTGCTAAATAGGTGTGAAAGCCTCACTTCTGGTCTTTTCTCGATAGTTGCCAAATACATAAAGATGGAATGGGGTTCTAAGGATGCCTGGATGGATGAGTTGTTTCAAATGTCCCTCTAATTGCTGTAATAGCCTCTCCCCGCACTTCTTGTCGCAATGAGTCTTTGTGAAGGTAGAGACAGTACCAGGGACAGAAGAGCAAAAGTAAAATCGATAGCACCTTGAAGTTTCTGCTCCCGATTCCCAAGTCCTACTCTTTCCCAGCCCACACTCAGCATTCCTTTCCAGGTCAAATGTCCTAATTTCTGCCTCCACATAACAGTGGAACTGATTCTCATGTACCAAACAAGCCCAGGACTACCATCCCAGCATGTGCACTGGCTTGTCATCCATTCTGACAGGAAGAGAGATTGTGCCCCTGGACCAAAGGAAGGACTGAAGATAAACATTAAAGAGAGAGGGCATTTGACATATAGTCTGGTGTATATGTGCAATTAACCCCAATAATACTCTCTTCATTATTAAGAAAAATAACTTTTACTGAGGGCTAGCTACGGGCTGGAAAGTGCCCAGAGGTTGTACAATTAAATCCTTCCTGACACTGAGTCCACCACATACTAGGCCAATCCATCCATGGCATTTCACCCCAGCTTTTGGTTCATGGGTGGGCATGTATTCTAAGAGGGTCCAAACAGATGGAAGGGAAGTGCATTCATTCAACTCTTGGGGCAGAGGTTTTGCTCTCTCCTTCATGAGACATGAGGGAGAAAGCATGTCACCCTGGTCGCTGCTGCTGACCCTCTTGCAAACACAAAGGGAGCCTGCCTGACCACAAAACTGAAAATCAGAACAGGACAGTGACAACAGAATGGGAGGAACACTACCTGGGCCCCAGTTGCATTCTGCCCAGAGCTTTCTTTACCTCTGGACTTCTCCCTATATGAGCAAATACATTTCCACATTGTTCAAGTCCACGTGGGTTGACCTTCCTGTTATTTGCTGCTGAAAGCATCCTAATTAAAACTGCAGCACTCTGGGGAAGAAACTGTAATATCCTGTTTCAAGCTTAAGGACCAAAGGTACAGTGGGCCTAAATTACTTGGCCAGGGAACTGGCTGAGGCCTGGTTGAAACTCAGGATTGCCTGATATCTGGGTTATGTGAGCTGTCTCCCTAGGAGTATGAAGAGCCTGAAAATATCCCTGAAAGTTGGCAGAACTTCTTCATCCCTGTGATGGCTGATTTTATGTCAACTTGACTGGTTCATGAAGTATCCAGATATATGGCTAAATTTTTTGGTGTGTTTATGGAGATGTTTCCAGCATTTGAACTGATAGATTCAGTGAAGCAGATTGCCCTCCCAGGATAGACGGGCATCATCCAATCCAACCTAGGGACTAAATACAACAAAGGGCAGAAGAATAGAGAATCTATACAGTTCTGCCTGATGTCCATCTGCTCCTGTCACTGAACTGTGATTTTCACCATCAACTCTTCTGGTTCTCAGGCCTTCAGACTCAGGCTGAATTACACAATTGGCTTTCTTGGGATATATCCCTAGGATATAAGATTTCCATTGATTCTGTTTCTCTGGAAAACCCTAATATAATCTATTACAGTTAATTTTCTTTAATCAACTAAGTGATTTGGAACCAAGTTTGGAAAATCAGGTGGGTGCTCAAGCAGAGAAATGACACATTGGCTAAAGTTAAGAGATCTTCCTTTGTGGCTAAAGGCTGTCCTGAAGAAGGAGTTCCTAATAGTTTTTAGCAATTACAGAACTGTCAGAACAAGACCACAGCCCCCCAGTGTAACTGTGTTAAAGGACCTTGTTTTTCAGATGTACATCTAGTATATTTAAGAAGCCATGGAGTCGATTATCATCGTTCTGTCTCACACACATTCTAATTCTAGGCTCGAATCTCTGAACGCATCTCTGAGTTCTCTCTCTCTTACTCAAACACTAAGTCCTAAACATTCTCGTTCCTTCATTGTGTCTCTGGAATTCATCTTTCCTCTTCCACATTCGCCTCAACTTTCATAATAAATCCCATTCTCATTTTTCCCCTCACACTGAGTCACCACTTCACTGTTTGGCCAGTTATAATGGTTCAGTTCAGTTCAGTTCAGTTCAGTTCAGTCGCTCAGTTGTATCTGACTCTTTGTGACCCCATGGACTACAGCATGCCAGGCTTCCCTGTCCATCACTAATTCCTGGAGCTTACTCAAACTCATGTCCACTGAGTTGGTGATGCCATATAACCATCTCATCCTCTGTCGCCCCCTTCTCCTCCTGCCTTCAATCCTTCCCAGCATCAGGGTCTTTTCAGATGAGTTAGTTCTTCGCATCAGATGGATGGCCAAAGTATTGGAGTTTCATCTTCAACCTCAGTCCTTCCAACGAATATTCAGGACTGATTTCCTTTAGGATGGACTGGTTGGATCTCCTTGCAGTTCCAGGGACTCTCAAGAGTCTTCTCCAGCACCGCAGTTCAAAAACATCATTTCTTCAGTGTTCAGCTTTCTTTATAGCCCAACTCTCACATTCATGCATGACTACTGGAAAAACCATAGCTTTGACTAGATGGACCTTGTTGGTAAAGTAATGTCTTTATGCTGTCTAGGTTGGTCATAACTTTGCTTCCAAGGAACAAGTGTCTTTTAATTTCATGGCTATAGTCACCATCTGCAGTGATTCTGGAGCCCCAAAATATAAAGTCTGTCACTGTTTCCATTGTTTCCCCATCTATTTGCCTTGAAGAGATGGGACCAGATGCCATGATCTTAGTTTTATTAATGTTGAGTTTTAAGCCACCTTTTTCACTCTCCTCTTTCACTTTCATCAAGAGGGTCATTAGTTCTTCTTCACTTTCTGCCATAAGGGTGGCGTCATCTGCATATCTGAGGTTATTGATATTTTTCCCAGCAATCTTGATTCCAGCTTGTGCTTCATCCAGTCCAGCATTTCTCATGATGTACTCTGCATATAAGTTAAATAAGCAGGATGACAATATACAGCCTTGACATACTCCTTTCCTGATTTGGAACCAATCTGTTCTTCCATGTCCAGTTCTAACTGTTGCTTCTTGACCTGCATACAGATTTCTCAGGAGACAGGTCAGGTGGTCTGGCACTCCCATCTCTTTAAGAATGTTTCACAGTTTGTTGTGATCCATACAATCAAAGGCTTTGGCATATAATGGTTACCCTACCTCAGACACTTCCTGCTCTGACCTCTTCACCTCCCCAAACAACTTCCGTTGTTCTCATCTCTGAAAAGACTCAGAAAACTGCAGTGTAGCACAGTACAAAAAAAAAAAAAAGGCTTTGTCAGGAGACATGGGGCCAAATCTTGGTCCTGTTGTTCATTAGCTGTGTGATTTTTCATAAGTTCCTGGGTCCTATTACACCTCAATTTTCTCATCTTTAAAATGGACATTATAATAAGTCCATATAATAATTTATTGAATTATTGCAAGAATTATAGTGGACCATTATACTTCATGATTTAAAGAGTGATTAAATGAGAAATCACATCAAGTATCCTCTACAGGACCAGGTAAATATTAAACATTTAATATTGGCACCAATCATCATTACTGTTGTATTTATGGGGTTGGTCAAAAAATTCATTTGGGATTTTCCATAACAGCTTATGGAAAACCTCAAACGAACTTTTTGGCCAACCCAATACCACGTTTAATCACCATAAAGTATATGGAGGTTGTCAACAGTGATCTAACTTCTTGGTTTGGCCTTTAAGCTTTACCTGGGTTCCTAGGCTTATGTTTCTACTAGTCTCTCAATAACATTTCACTCCAGTCATATTCTTCTGTTCATTGTCTTCTAAATATAATTCCTACATCCCCAGGTCTAAATACAAGTTTATTCTTCTATCCCTGCCTGCAACATTCTTCCCAAGCACTTATCTAAGTATTATCCTTCACTTAAGATTTTTAAATCATCCTCTCTCCTAAGTCTTCTCTGACTGTACCAGTCCATCTACTAAGCTTTTTCTCCATACCAGGCATCTTCCACTCAGCCTAAGAGGGTCTTCCCAAATTGAGTATAAACTGCTTGAGGGCCTACACCTCTTAGACTCCATGGTACTTAGCAAACTTGCTAGCACATAGTAGGAACTCAATAAATCTTGACCATGATCATTATTATTCTTACAACTTAATTACCCTCACTCACTTAGTTGTGTCCAACTCTTTGCAACCCCATGGACTGTAGTCCACTAGGTTCGTCTGTCCATGGGATTCTCCAGGCAAGAGTACTGGAGTGGGTTGCTATTTCCTCCTTCAGAGGATCTTCCCAGCCCAGGGATCAAACCTATGTCTCCTGTGTCTTCTGCATTGTCAGGCAGGTTCTTTACCACTGAGCTACCTGGGAAGTCCACCGTTTAGTTAGGCCACAACAAATTTTTAAATTCATTATCTTACAGTATCGAGAGCAAAAGCCTTTCATCCTGATTTTTTGAGGTTCTGGGTATGAGTGTACATTTCTGAAGCTGGAAATATTCTACTGTAAGATTATTCAAATAGACCTTAAGAGAATTGATACCCATAGACGCTGTTTTAGGCTTTACTGACTCCAACCTCACATGTCTAAAGATAGATACAGATAGACTTTTTTTCACGTAATTTGAGGTTTGAGTCATTCACAGGTGACAGCGCTGGAACCTGTGGCTAGATTAGTAGCAGAGCCAGCTTCTCTGTTTATTGATAATAAATCAGTATGGAGCAAAACAGCTGAGTTTCCACTCCAAAGAAAGGATTAAGGGATGAATGAGTTAATACTCGGAGAAGGCAACTGGCACCCCACTCCAGTACTCTTGCCTGGAAAATCCCATGGATGGAGGAGCCTGGTAGGCTGCAGTCCATGGGGTTGCTCAGAGTCAGACACAACTGAAGCGACTTAGCAGCAGCAGCAGCAGCAGAGTTAATACTGGTGAAAATACTTTGTCAAGTATAAAACAGCAGTCCATGAATGAGTATTTCAATCATCATCACCATTATTCTCCCTGATAATAATTAAATCACAGAGATTCTCTTAAGGACAGGAGATGGGCTTTACTTCTTGGAAAGACTCCTCTCATCCAAAGTGGGTTTATTCAAAAATAATTCAGACTCAAGCATCTCTCTCTTTATAGTGACCAAGTAGGAAAAAACTGAAGCTTTGCTTATTAATAACCCTTCCACAGAGAAGGAATGTGAGAGCTTAGGTGTGAGTGAATGAATGTCTCTGTGTATAATAAACGGCCTAAATTTCTCTAGAAATACCTGGAACAGACTCCCCCTCCCACCTTCTGACAGTGTAATTAACAAGCCATGTCCATTTCTTGTCTCCATACTATATGTTCCCCACCGTGACCTGGAGTCTGTGATCTGGGACCAGCTGCTCCACCAAGCACAGATTCTAGGGACTCTGCAATGGGAAGCAATAAGCTGCCATCACTTTTTACACTACTAGTGGCTGCTGGCTGGCTCTAAGCAGGCATGCCAAGGTCTTGTTTTATGTGGAAGGAGCAGTAAGCTGTGTACAGATAGAGTTTTTACATATTGTTGACAGCCAGTGAGAACAAGCTATACCAACACAGTTCTTGGCCACATGAAGCTTGCAAAATTAAACTTATCTGGATAGAAAATACAAAATTCAAACTTAATTTCATTCAGCTGAATGCTACTGCATTTTAGGCAGAAAAAAGTTTGTTTTTTCCTGCAAACCTGTCTTCCCTCAAACCAAAATTCTTCTCAATAAAAACCACATCCAAGATTTGAAGTCAGAAGCTCTGGATTTAATCCCAGTGCTGTACCTTATTTATTAGTTGTATGGACCTGGACTTAAACTCTAGGGATCTCGGTTTCTTCATCTATAAGTGAGAATCATGAAAGTAAATGTTTAAAAATTTAATTCTCACAGAATGGCTGTGAGAATTCAATGCAATTATATTGTCCTGGGTCAGGTTTCCCAGAAACAGAGACTGAGATGAGTGTTTGTGGGCAAGTGATTCAGTGTGAAATGCTCCCAGGAGAAGCAAGTAAGGCAATGAGAAAGCAGGATGGGAAGAGAAAGAAACTAAGACAGGGTGCAATTTCAGGCAAAGGTCTATGGCAAGGTACTTCAGTCTGATCCCACAGAGAAACTCAGGAGCATAAATTATGCCTGAGTTTGTTTCAATCCAATCAAAAGAGCTGGTTTTTCGTACTCCACACCTGTCAATCACTGTCTGAGGGCTGCCCCAGGGACCTGAACTCCAGGCCTTGATACGTCTTTGTGGAGACAGAGGACTTTAGTGGCTGGGAGGGTCTTCAGAGAAGAAAAGCAGGACTGGACTGATGGAAGCAAAAGTGCACTGAACCCTGGAAAGAAGCAGATGGTTATGATAAAAAGATGTCAACAGTAGACTGAGCCTGGCACCAGTAGGGGCTGAATCTGAATCTGCCAGTGGGCAGAAAAGTTGAGTCATCTACTTTAGGTCACAGGATGGAAGCTTCTATGCAACTAAATATCTAGATGGCTGCAGGATTTTCTGAACTATTAACCCTGGCCAAAAGCTGCATGTTCAATGCCCTGGAGATTCTTAAAGCAGCTTCTTGGGAAATGATCAATATTTTCTTCCTCATTGCTAGTCAGCCTGTGAGTGAGAAATCAAGATGAGGTTGACATTAAAATAATGAACAGGAAGGAATTCAAGGGAAATGAACTCAATTCTTCTTGAACCTTTGGAGATTTTTTGGCAAGAAGATGAAAAGGGGTCAGGAAATGGGTCCAGCCTTGTTAATAGACAAATCCCCAGAGTTGACCCTGGAGACAGATTTCACAAATCTTCAGTAAATATGTCTCTAACCACACCTCTGAAACTGAGCCAGCTTTAACCAACAGTGCAAAGGGGTCATCAGGCAGCCCTCAGTGGACATCTCATTATACTGTCAGCAGCTTTGTGTAGGGCATTTAACCTTTAAGGGACAAGAGGAACCAAAACTCCAAACTGAGAGAAGTTTTAGATATAACTATTGATTTCATCAGTCTCTGAAATCAGGATGCCCAAATAACCCAGGATCTTTGCTCTTTATCTCTCATGAGATGTTAAATTGGGGGATTTAGTGGGCCAGTGAACATTTGACTCCTACTGTGTGAACAGATGGCTCTCTAAGCACCCTCGTTGTTTTCTTCTTCCAGGTGGAGAGATGACAATGCCAAAAATACTCAGTCTTTCCAGAGAAGAATAAAGAAAGAGAGCTGAAGAAACAGAACCCTGAAGCTCCACTATAGCCCCCACATTTTCATCCCAATTAACAGATAACTTATCATGCAGCCACCGTAGGCTGGACTGTTTGCTACACTGGGGGAGCGCTGGCAAGTGGTACGTGACAGAAGTACTTCCCAAGAAAGTGGACGGACTCTGGAAGCAAAGACGAGAATCTCAAGTGGTTAAGAATCCACCTCCCAATGCAGGGGACGTGGGTAATATTTCTGGTTGGGGAACAAAGACCCCACATGCAGTGGGAAAACAAAGCCCATGCACGGCAGCTACTGAGCCTGTGCGCTACAAGCAGAGTCCATGGGCAGCAATCAAAGATGCCACATGACGCGAGACCTGACGCAGACAAGTGAATTCATTCCTGAGTTACATTTAAGGGCTTCCCAGATGGCACAGTGGGAAAGAATCCACCTGCCAATGCAGGAGACTCAAAGATGTGGGTTGGATCCCTGGGTCAGGAAGATCCCCTGGTGTAGGAAGAGGCAACCTGCTCCGGTAGTCTTGCCTGGAGAATTCCATTGACAGAGAAGCTTGGTAGGCTTGCAAAGAGTCAGACATGACTGAACACAGCACAAACACAATTAATTGTTGAAAAAAGAGAGAAGGAGGAGTGGCTGTGAGGGACAAGTTCCCAAGCAAAGAAGAGAGGGGATGAAGAAAGTCAAGGGGATTTTGAGCAAAAGTAGAAGCCAAGAAGCAAGAGTGAGTGGCTGAGGAAAGAGCAGCAAGCATTGCTTATAGCAAAATGATTTCTCTCTGACATTCTGACCTCGACCCTCTTTCCCAGCTTTCCTACCAGAGAAATATCTGCCTTTGGGAAGCATCAGGGGAAAGAGTTCATGCCCTTCATTCCCTGCCCTCATCCCCTCTCTCCAAAGGCAGGAGGTAAATCTTCCTAAGGGGCAAAACCACAACCCAAGCCCTTAAAGATTATCTCCACAATGATTCACAATGAAAGCGGACAAGGGAGTTGATTTCTAAGCAGATGGAAAGAAGGGATTGAAAAAGCAACTGAACAAGGGCTACTGAAGAATCAAAATTTGAAGGTGAGGAACAGGCAATAGAAATGGGGATCGCCATTACGTATCTTGGCTTCATTATTAATAATGCTGCCTTTTACTTGCAATACTGTCCCAGTTTGGATAATAAGTTATATGGTGATAATAAAGGTAATGTTATCAAGCATAAGGAGGGAAGAGTAGTTAGTTGTGGTAAAAGAACATATACTCAGATGAAAGAATAAGGAAAAGATGAAAATTTAGAAGTCAGCTCAAGTGGCTTAAACAGTAGATGATCATACCAAGCCAAAATGCTCAGTTAGGTTATTTCTAAGGCCTCTTCCAGCCCCTGAGATTCTATGTTCTTATGGTTTTTTTCCAATAATAAGGGAAGAAAGTAATTGTTGGGAGCTTTAACGTGTTGGTAGCTGAGCAAAGAGTTACCAAGAGATCATATTCTTCTGATTCTGTCTACCTCATGTCCCACCTGCAGGGCCTCTAACTCCCTACCCCCACCCTAAGAAAACCCTAACTGGAGGAGTTTTAATCTCTAAGAAACAACTTAGAACCTAACTAATTCTACAGAAAGTTGAGTAAGAATAGAATGAGAGGAAATGGTTTTCAAAGAGTCTAGACAAATAGAGGCCAAACAATAAGAATTTGCTGATACATTTTCAGCACTGCCCAGAGGATGATGTGGCCTTTTGATGGGGTTGTACTTAACTTTTTAAATTATAACTTATGGATTTGCCTACAAAGAGAGAAGGCACAAACCAGCCAATTCAATATTTACACACATACACGAACACACACTCACCTCCGCTTCACTCCACAAAATTTTATGTTCTCATTTTAAATAGATATTTGAGATTTTCTACTCACATGTGAGATTTTCAAGCTCACATGAGTTTGGTGAATATGAGTCAATTCCTTGAGTTCAGTCTTATCAGAAAAGACAAACTCATATTTCTAAAACCACTAATCTGATCTTGAGCTGGGCAAGGTCCCATGAGGCCCTGACTGAGCTGCCAGCCCACTTCTCTTTCTGGTAATTCTGTGTATTCTTTCTTCAACATTTAAACCCAGGAACTCTAAGAAGCTCTGGAGCCTCTGGCATCCCTTGGCTGTGGGTAAAGACTGAGCAGCACCAGGAGCATCTGTGGTGGGACTGGGGCTCTGATTCCGCCTCTCTGCATCTTCTAAGCATCTTTCCCAAGTGCCCAACTGAGTAATCGTCAGTCTCCACCTAATTTCTTTCTCTCTGGGACCAACTTCCCAGAGAGTATAGATTGGCAGTTCTTGCCCTCCCTGATGTTTTCTGATTTTGAGGAGCTTCCTTGGGCAAATAGACATTTTCCCTGAAACAGTGTGAATTTCTTTTCTTTGCCAACCCCACCTGACTTAGCAGATGTTATTTTCTGCTATCCTGTAAGTCAGGCAAACACACTCAAGGCCATGTTCCCACCATTACTTAAGTCCCTCCCCTGGAGTATTCTCTCCCTTCCTTCCAGGCACAGCAAGAGCACCCCTGACTCCACGCAGCTTTCTCCATGAACTGGTTGCCTTTCTAACCTCCCAGAGTTCTCACTAATTGCTGAACCAAACATCTAGCACTTGCCCGCACCCTAGCAGCAAGAAAGAAGCTAGAGTAAGAAAGATGAACTTGGTCAGGGAAGCCTGGAGCCCAGGGCATAATTTAGTAGGAGCTGTGTCACTGAATTAAGGTCACCTAGCCAGCCAACGACCATTTGACATTTTTAGACATCCTGAAAGCAATGCTTTATGAAGGAAAAGAACATTTTCAATAATACGCTGGCATAGGATGCTGTTCGTGCAGAAAGTGGGCAGGAAATGCCTACTCGTTTAGTATGCCTCTGAGTGGCTGCCTCTTTCAAGCTTGATTAATACTTAATGTGATTGTCTTTAAAATCTGTCACTATTTGGCAATGATCAAGATGAGTACCAGTGACAGAGCACAAATATTTGTATTAGGGCTATTCCTTCTGCTAGGGTTATATGATTAATTTTTGCCTGGTCACCCACAGAGATTTTGTTTTTTAATTTATCCAGCAGTAGTGTTAACCAAAATGCTGGAACCAGTGTGGGAAAAAAAAGAGAGAGAGGAAGGGCAGGTTGTTAGTAGCTTTGGGGTTTTTTCCTTTAATTATTCAAAGGGTAGCCCTTTGCTTAAAGGGACTAGCTGACAAATTTAGAAGTTCTCAAAATCCTGCTGGAACCAGAGCATAGGATCTTAAAGCCTGAATTTCATCCAGACGGACACATTCTGAAGAGACCAAAATATGCCAAAGAAATGCTTAAAATTAAAAAGCGGGGAGGAGAGGTGGGCAGAGAGAGAGACAGAGATTTTGCTACAGGGAGAACAATTACATTTTGTTTTAACTTTCAGAGGAAATGCACATAAAATACCAGATGCCGTAACTTCAACAATTTAAATAGAGGCACACTAAACATTTCTAAGCAAGAGAGAACATTCTGAAAGGAGACAGAAAAAAAAGGGGTGCCCAGGTGGCTGCTACTCCATGAACAGCTGGGAAGTGCTTACTGAAGGCTCTGTCTGCTCTGAACAAATCTGTAAAGGTCCAACTCTGCCTTCAGTGGTCACAAGGTGGTCACAGGGGGCACCACGTTCTAGTTTTTCTCATTTCAGATGAGGAGAGAAGCCCACAGGTATATTTCCAGGTCTTCCTGGCTATGTGTTCAAGGCAGCTCCTCAGAATTGCTGTGTTCTGGAGGTTTGGGAGTGGAATTGTGGGCTCAGAGCATGGATTTCAGTCCCTCAAACCTAGGTTTGAACCCTATTTCTGTTACTTACTAAGTATGTGATCATGGACAAGTCACTTAACCTCTTTGAGCACCAGATATCTCATCTGTAAAATGAAGACAATACATGGGTTATTTTGAGGTTTAAATGATCTGGAAAATTAAAAAGTATTCATTACTCCATGAGACTCATTCTTCGCAAGTTTCTCATTTGTATCTCTTCCTTTCCTCTCTCTGTCTCTCCCGCCCTCCTACCTTCTCATGTAGCATTAACTTCCAGCCATCCTACCAACACCAGCCCACTGGGTCTGCTGGCTTACCTGGATATTCATCTCCACGACACACACAGTAATCTTTCAAGTGATAATCCAAAGACACCAATCCAAACAAAGGAAGACAGCAGTCCCTACAGGATGCATTACCAACAGAAAATGTCTAGTTCAATCATCAATATGTTATTACCATCATCATCGTTAATTAGGTGTCTGCCGTGGGCTAGTTTTACAAAAGATGACTAACCACCCGTGTCCTAAAAGACCAATAAATTTCTAGTAAGGCCAAACTACTCTGTGCCAAAAGCCAAATACTGTACAGGGTGGTAAGGGTGCTGAACAAAGCAACCAGGAGAGAAGAGGGATTTGGGCTCAATGACCAGCTCTGAAAGCTGACAATTGCATGAAAGGAGGTTAACCAGTAATAAGGGCATAACTGCAACTTGTTTCCCCCAGCTTCATTAAAATATAAATGACATATAACATTGTATAAATTTAAGGGGTACAAAATGATGATTTGATACATGTGTATATTGTGAAATGATTACCACAATAAGGTTAATCAACTTCATCACCTCACATTTTTCTTTTCTTTTTTGTAGACATATTGAGAACTAACATCTACTCTCTTAGGACGTGCTAAGCATGCAATACAGAATTGTTAACCATTATCACCTCATTTTGCCTTATATCCCTTGGACTTAGTTACATTATAATTGGAAGTCTGTACCATCTGACCATCTTCACTCATCTCCTACCTTCCTAAACCACAAATCTAGTCTCTGAATCTATGAGTTGAGGATTTTTTAAAATTCCATGTATAAGTGGGGTCATACACTAATCGTCTTTCTTTGTGTGACTTATTTTACTTGGCTTAATGCTCTTCAGTTTTGTCTGTTGTCAAAAATGGCAGAATTTTCTTTTTTATGGCTGAATAATACCTCATTAAAAATATATATACCATATTTTCTTTATTTATTCTTCAATCGACAGACACTTAAGTTGTTTCCATGTCTTGACCATTCCAAATAATGCTGAAATAAACATGAAAGTACAGGTAAGTCTCCAAGATGGTGATTTCATTCCCTTCAGATATATGACCATAAGTGTGATTGCTGGATCATTCTGCAGCCTCGAAATACTCTGTGACAGACACACAAAGGAATTACACCCATAACCTAAACCTACATTCAAAACAAAAATTTTGTACATTTAGTTTCAACATATATAAATGCAAATACAATTACACATTCATAAATACATGGATATACATGTAACTGTATCAATAATTGTATCCATGATAAAACATATTCAAAACAGTCATTTAAATGAAGGGATAAAGAACAGTTATATCCTTTAATAGCAATTCTAATATTTCTTTGTTTCTCCATGGAATCACCTTGAGCAACTTCTGAGATGTATGCACTCTACTTTGCAGATGGTTATTCTAGCCATCTGAGCCTTCAGCCCCTTCAGCAAGGAAAGTCTGTTTTCAATCCGTTCTGCTATGCTGAGCAAATCCTAAATATAAGCATCTATGAGAGTCACTAATAGTGCTGAAGAGTCAAAGACGAACAAATATCAGACTCAGTTCTAGCCCTCAAGGTGCTCATGGGTAATAATGGGAGAGAGCCACAGGAAACAGACTTTGTCAGCAGAATGTTGGACGTTTACTTGTGGGCACCTAGCCCAGCGTGGCTTCCTAGGTGGCTCAGTGGTAAAGAACCCACCTGCCAAAACAGGGGACTCAGGAGACACAGGTTCAATCCCTGGGCTGGAAATATCTCTTGGAAGAGGAAAGGACAACCCACTCCAGTATTCTTACCTGGAATATCCCAGGGACAGAGGAGCCTGGTGGGTTGCAGTCCATAGGGTTGCAAAGAGTCAGACAAGACTGAGCAACTGAACACACACATACACACCCACCCCACCCAACCTGGGGAGGAAGAATGAGGAGTACTTCCAGGAGCACACCTGAACCTGGTGGTGGAGCACTCCAATTCCTGGGAGTCAGGAATTGAAGTATGGTGATCACTTGATGGAGTGAAAATTTGTGTTTTCATGTAGCCTTCCAAAAAACACAACAGTGAAAAAGAGAGCATTGGCTAATCGAACCAGAGAATAAATTGAGAATTAAAACCCAGAAAAGAATATAAGAAGGCATATGTAACATGTTTTGACCTTTGAAGAATTAATTTGGAATTACACAAAATTTAAAAGCCAAAATCTTGGCATCCCATTCCCGCTTCTTAGCCTAATCCATGAAAAACAGGAAGTAAACTCATTTTTAAGCCTCTTGAACTCCATGACTCTATCTATAAAATGAGATGTCAACAAATCACTCATTAACTATAGAAAATACTTTAATCACTAAACATACAGAAATCTCCTGTAAATGTATTTTGAAGCTTCTAAATCTAATCTAAGACCTTATCTAAGTATCAATCAATGAAGTTTTATCATCTCAATGAGACAGGACTAATTTTCAAAGGGGACAACTGGGTCACAGGAATGGCAATACCGCGTGTACACTGGCACTGCTGAAGCCCAGGCTTATTGTCAAGGTGTCTACCATCCATAGTCTACGGTCCCTATGGTTTCTCCCTTGGACACTCCTCTCTTGCCTACCCTCTCACTGGTCCCCTCACCACTCCCATAAATGTGCCGAGAGCTCCCACATCTCTCCCTGTAGCCTTGACCTTTATGATCTCCATGCCCCTTTATCCAACTCCCGTCTGACCACTGCTCTATTGAACGTCCCAGTTGAAATGTCCAAACTGATATCATTATTTTCCCTCAACAAACCTAACCATCTTCCTGCTTTTTTAGTTGGGAGAATGGTAGATTCCCCCAGCCAGAACTGAGGAGTTATCTGTGAATTCACTTCTCGCGTTTCTCACCCATCAATCACCCAGGACAATGTGCTTCATTCTAACTAGCTCTCAACTCTCACATCTCCCACACATCTCCATCCATGTGGCCACTACTAATATTCCACTGGTTTTGCCCAAATAACCTTTTTTCATTCCAATTTAATGTATTTTACTTTATTTTTCCAATCCATTTTAAAACGTAAATTGTATCATGGCATTCTCTTGTCTAAAACCCTTCAAGGATTTCTGTCACCCTTAGTACAAAGTCCAAATGCCTTAACACTGTTTATGTGGACCTTTGGGACCTGGCCTCTCTACACGCCCAGATTCATCTCTCATCTCTTCCCTTCTCAAACTCTATGTCCTAGCCGTGTCGAATTCTTTCTGATTCATGAACGCACTGTATTCTCACTACTAGGCTTTCATAGACATAGTTTCTCTACTGGAAATACTCCTCTCTCTTCACTTGTTTCATTCCTATTTATTTTTCACATTATCTTCCTCGAGGAACTCTTCCCTCAACCACTAAACTAATTTATTAGCCATGTAATGTATTCCCAAATGCATCCATACTAGTCAAGAAAGTATGAGCTGTTCTGTGGCAACAATAAACCCCAATTCCTTAGAGACTTAGTAACATTTTAATTTTGGAAATAATTTTAAACTTACAAAAAGTTACAAACCTAAAAATAGTACAAGGAACATCCATACAGGCTTTACCCAGATTTGCCTATGGTTAATATTTTACCCCCATTTGCTTTTTGTATTTGAGGGTGAACTACACAGACCATGGCCCTTTGCCACTGAATAATTCGGTGTGTATTTCCTAAGGCGAGGAAGGTCTCTTATATAACTATAGCACAACTGTCATCTTCACAGGTTGACAGTACAATACAATACAATCTAATACAATACTTTAAAAAATCTCATCTAATATTCTCATTCCAATTTTGTCTGCTGATCTAATTATGTCCTTTGCAGCACTTTTCCCCTTTCAGTACATAATCTATTCTTAGGGCAGATATAGCATCTAGTTGGCTCCTTTAATCTGGCATATTGTCACAGTATTTCTTTATCTTTTATGACATTGACAATAAAAGTTTATTTCTCATTCACATCACAGTCTGAAGCAGCCTGGGCTACCCTCCTCCATTTGTAGTTATGCTCACTGGCATATGTGGCCTCCAAAGTCATCAAGGCTGGGTAAGAATGAGCATAGAGAAAGTATGCCCCAGATGAACGTGACACATTGCTTCCACCCACATGTCTTTGGTGAAAATTAATCACACAACCCTACCAAATGCAAGGAGCTGAGAAATGTAGCAAAGCAGACAGATGAGTGAGTCTAACAATCTCTGCTATCCCTCCTACATTTCCTGTATCATGAAATATCATTGTTTATTGTAAATGCTTGTGGAACTAGTTGTCACACATACAGATTTTTGACTGTGTCATAGGAGGGATTTCTTAGTCACTGTCAGCCCCTTAGAACCGAGGATAACCCCTGGAACATATACAGGGCTCATTAAATACTTGTTGAATGAACAAGTTTGCTCAGTTTACATATTATTTCAAGTATGAAGCAACCTCAAGAACCTTGACAGGACTTCTCTGGTTAAGAATAGCTTTTTAATGCAGGAAATGCAGGTTCAATCCCTGGTCAAGGAATGAAGATCCCACATGTCTCAGGGCAACTAAGCCTACATTCCACAACTACTGAAGCCCACGGGCTCTAGAGCCCATGTTCTGCAACAGGAGAGATCCACACACCACAGCGAAAAACCCTAGCACCACAGGGAGAAAGAAGCCCCTGCACCCCTCAGTGAAGACCCAGCACAACCTAAATACAAGACTCTTTGTGACCCCATGGACTATACAGTCCATGGAATTCTCCAGGCCAGAATACTGGAGTGGGTAGCCATTCCCTTCTCCCGGGGATCTTCCCAACTCAGGTCTCCCACATTGCAGGCAGATTCTTTACCAGCTGAGCCACCAGGGAAAGTGAAGTTGCTCAGTTGTGTCCAATTCTTTGTGACCCCATGGACTATAGCCTACCAGGCTCCTCTGTCCATGGGATTTTCCAGGCAATAGTACTGGAGTGGATTGCCATTTCCTTCTCCAGGGGATCTTCCTGACCCAGGGATCGAACCTGGGTCTCCTACATTGTAGACAGCCGCTTAACCGTCTGAGCCACCAGGGAAGTCCCTGAGCCACAAGGGAAGCCCTAAATAAATAACAAACAGCCCTTAAAAGAAGCAAACAAAAAGAACCCTAACAACATTATGGGCTCAGAATAGAGTCTACACTTTGAGTTTGGTCAGAGAAGTTTCCTGAAATTCTCAAAGAGATGATCAGTTCTAGAAACAAGATGTAAGCCTTATTAATTACCATAAATAAAGCCAGGAAATAGTTAATAATCACCTAATTATGGTTTGAAAACTGTTTCTGGAATAGCCACAAATTCTTAGATGCCCACTGACTTCTGGGTAAGATATGTGAATTAGGGGGAAGCAAAGATTCCATTCAAGTCATATAAATATCACCAGCCCGTCTCTCTAGAGCATTTAACAGTTTGTTAGAGAAGATTCTCTATGTCTTCCTTAAAGTCCTTGGTTGGATTTTAACACTTAGGTGGAGAGTACTAAGAATAATACATATAAGACCTTGAAAACCTACAGTCCACAGCTATAGAGGCTCACAATATCAGGAAACTGAGAAAAGACGATGCCAAAGTCGGAACTGAGGCTTCTGCTTCCATTGTTCATGATATCTTCCCCTTTTACCAGGTAGCCTAGTCAAGTTCCAGTTCTACTGAGCTGGTCGCTGCCTCTGTTTAACTGTTCCTATCTCACATCCAAATTCATTAATATGCTAGAGCTCTATCTTCAGGCATAGGCTTAGAAATCTCTCATTGTGTTTACTTCCATGTTTGTTTCTCACATGAATCTCTGGGAAATGGGTCCCTGTTTTCTTCACTTACATTTACTCGCAGTGTGCATGCTAATTGACCAGAGTTGCTGCAGATCTGATGGCCTAAGCTTTTGCACTGTTCTGTGGTTTCCTAGTCAGAAACCTCAGCTTTGAACTCACCCTGAAATTGAAGCTGGGACATCTAAGCAGATGTGACATGGCAGGCAAAGGCTAAAGAAATATATATACATCATCCTGGCTCTGGTAATGGTGGCTTTCATCATATTTCTTCCCTTTCACACAGCACAGTTAGCTCTTTTGTAAAGACTTTACCTTGAACATCTCTTACTAATTAAGCCCGTTCCTTCCTGGCAGTCTCTTTGTACTGCAAATGGAATTCAGCACGGGCTGCTGGGTGATTTGCAGCCACAGGAGCTACAAAGAGCAGAGTGCCTAGAGAGCACTCTGGAAGGGGTGGGAGAGGAGGAGGGGGTGAGAGGAGTGATAAACTGTTTATTTGTGCTAAGGAAAAATTACATATCCCCCCCTGGACTTTTCCAATGAGCCCTGAATTGCTTTATTACCAAGTCCTCAAAAAGAGCCAGAAAATAAGTATTAGACATGTGGAAAACCTACTTTAAAGGAATAGTTCATCTGCTAACAATTTGAAACAGTGCTTTTCTTCAAACTTGCTTTTTCTTAATAACCAACATACATATGGTGATCATTTTATGCCAGGCAGTTTTTAAGCTCTTAATGTATACTAATTATTTAAAACTTTGTTTCAAACTTATGAAGTAGATGCCATTATTATGCCCATTTTACAGATGGGAAAACTGAGGTACTAGGAGACTGAGTATAGTCAGCTCTTGTAATGTTAAGAGGCAGAGAGAGAATTTGACTTGGCAGTTTGAATTCTGTCAATGTGCTTAACCACTATACCAAATTCTCTTTGGGAAAAAAAAAAAGATAACTGTGACCAAATTTCCTTACTTAGTACATGTTTTACTTTGAGCAAATTGTTTAATCTCACTTTCTGTCTCCTTGCCTGGATGAGACTAATAGTTTCCACCTTGCAGTTTGGATAGAAGAATTAGTGGCAAAGTCTATAAAGTACCTATTACTGGAACCCACACATTGACTCCATAATAGTAGCTATTAATCTTTGTCTTTCTTTATATATCAAGAGGGATTCCACAACAACTTCTGTAAACAGAATCACCACGCAAGATGTAATTGTTTAAATCCAAGCCCACAGGAACTGAATAAATATGAATATTTATAATTTCAGTATTGAAAACCTAACCTCAACTAGACAAATGTCATGGATCCAATCACCTGGGAGAAATTTCCTAAAATCTTCAGATGTCTCTTCCTGTAGCTCACTAGATACTGGCCAGTTCCCAGCACCAGCCTCACCCTGGGGGACGGTTGGTCAAGTCTAGGCCCTCTGGGCCCATTCAAGACAGGCTTGAGTGTTGTTGGTTCAACAACACTCATACTCCCTAGAGTATGCCTCATTCCACACATACCACAGAGTTCAGCCTAGAATCCTCCCCTAACCTCCCAAGAGCTCTTCAGAATGGGTGTGGCCTGGGTTAACCACCTAGGGAAGATCGAGGTTTGAAAGAACTCCACTGAGGAAGAGGAGGAAGAGAAGGGTAAGAAACAGAGGTCTTTAGTATTCCTTGGGCCCAGGTGAAGCCTTGCACCAGGCAGGCTGTGCTGTGCTTAGTCACTCAGTCGTGTCCAGCTCTCTGGGATCCCATGCACCGCAGCCCGCCAGGCTTCTCTGTCCATGGGATTCTCTAGGCAAGAATACTGGAGTGGATTGCCATGCCTCTCTCCAGGGGATCTTCCCAACCCAGGCAGACTCAAAAGTGCCTTTCAGCCTTTATGCAAACTTCTTTCATGGAAGGAAAAAGCCATAAAACACACAGCTTCCAGCCAGGGCCTGCGACCACAACAGGCTTTTGTCTAGAGGATGAAAACCCAGAGGAAACGCAGGCAGAGGGAAGGGAGATTAATAGAAGTGGACGCCACTTTGCAAGCCCAGCCACATGAAGGATATCCCTGAAGAACACTGAGGAGTGTTCAAACGGGGTGTCTGTCCTACCTGGGATCAGTTGGAGGGCCTCAAAAGCTTCAGACAGCTCCTTCTTTCAACGTGAGGCAGGTGATGAGCAACACTGGAGCTGATGCTTTGAGGGTGAAATTGAAAGGGGTAATCTTGATGTGTGGTTTTGTCAGAATAGAATAAAAACTGTCACTAGAAAAAGAAAATTGCTAATGAAAGGGCATGAGCCTTTCCCGTCTACTCAGAAGAGTAAAAGAAAGTGCATTTGCTCAGCTGCTGAACTTTGCTTGAAGAACAAAGAAACATCTATACACCGGGGGAACTCACAGTACCTCTGTGCAGGGTGAGGACTCATGGTCAGATTACAACTTTAGCTTGAGGATATTGTTGTTAGAGTCCCCAGATATGAAATTAATATAATTAGGTAATAGATCCTGAACTTAAATCTCTCATCAAACTGAGAGTAGGCAAAAGGTAGCTAGAGTGGACCTCATTAAAAGTGAATTAATAAATGCCAGCTTCCAGAAGAATGTCAACAAGAAAAAAAAAATGCAGTGACGTTAAACTCAGAAAGGGGCAGAGGCAAAGCAATGGTGCAAAAGGAACCGGGCGCCAGGAAACCTGAGTTTGCGTCCTGCTGGCAGCTGTGTGAACACCGTGTCCAGCACCTTGGACAAATGGCTCAAGCCAGTGTTTCTTAACATGAAAGCATTAGTCGCTCAGTCATTTCCAACTCTTTGCGATCCCATGGACTGTAGCCCACTAGGCTCCTCTGTCCATGGAATTCTCCAGGCAAGAATATTGGAGTGGGTAGCCATTCCCAACAACTCAGGTATCGAACCTTGGTCTCCCACATTGCAGGTATATTCTTTACTGTCTGAGCCACCAGTGTTTCTTAAACCATAGCATTTATCAAATTCCCTGGAGGTCTAGTTAAAATCCTGGGCACCACCCCAGAGTTAAAATGCAGATCACTGGGCCCCATGCCAGAGTTTCAGGTTCCCCAGGTATGATATGGAGCATGAAATTTTGCATTTCTAATAGGTTCCCAGGGGGAGGCTGATGCTGCTGGTCCTAGGACCCCACCTTGGGATCCAGTAGGCCTTCCTGGGCCTCAGTTTCAATGTTAATAAAATGACAGTGGAAAGCAGGTCATCTCTAAGTTCCCCTCCAGTTCTAAAATTCTTTGAGATGAAAAACCTGGGAAAACAAGAGTAGCAAAAGGTTTTCTCTGAAATAATAGGAGCAGTTCTGCACACTGCCTAAATCTTCAAGGAGCCATCCAGAGGAAGGTACTCTGGATTAGTCATCTACCAAAGACCTAGACAGCAGCACAGAACCCTGAACAGCCATCCTTGGTGGCTGGCAGTGCCGGCCAGAATCAGGCGCTTCATCCCACCCGTGAGACAAGGAAAATGTACAAGAGACATGAGAACTGTCATCATCAGTCAAAACTGATGCTAATTTGGTTGGAGTCCCAGTCATTTGCGAGGAAGGGGCAGACACAGGCAACTGACGAAAGAGTCTCTCAGATCTGATGATTCTAGGGACCAGAGAATCATTTAAAGAGATACATGTGATCCTGTTTTAGCTGTAAATGCTGTAAATGCTGTCAGCTGTTCCCTTTTGTCACTTTCATGTGCCTCTATGTGAATGTGTTGGCTATGCTTGGCTTTTTGGTAAGAAAAATAAAACAATTACTGAAAAGAAAAAAAAAAAACCTCAGAGCCCACTCACAGGTTTGAGAACTGATTGCTCACTTTATACTTGTTAGTTTATGTAAGTGAATAAGGTAATAAGATTTGAGTCTTTGATATTCCTTGCCTCCTCAGTTTTTCCCCTCACATTTACTTATATACATATTAATTTATTAATTTATAAATTTTATTTTTTTACTTTACAATACTATATTGGTTTTGCCATACATTGACATGAATCTACCTCAGGTGTACATGAGTTCCCAACCCTGAACCCCTCTCCCACCACCCTCCCCATATCATCTCTCTGGGTCATCCCAGTGCATCAGCCCCAAGCATCCTGTATCCTGTATCGAACCTAGACTAGCGATTCGTTTCTTACAAGATAGTATACATGTTTCAATGCCATTCTCCCAAATCATCCCACCCTCTCCCTCTCCCACAGAGTCCAAAAGTCTGTTCTTACATCTGTGTCTTTTGCTGTCTCGCATACAGGGTTATCATTACCATCTTTCTAAATTCCATATATATGTGTTAGTATACTGTATTGGTGTTTTCCTTTCTGGCTTACTTCACTCTGTATAATTGGCTCCAGTTTCATCCACCTCATTAGAACTGATTTTTTAATAAATGTGTGTTTCTTATAATCATAATATATATGTAAAAGCATGTAAAATTGACATAGCTAAAGACTATGGAGCAAATTTTACAGAAATATGTATTTTTATTCATATTTATAATTAGTTGAGCTTATATATATCCATAAATAAATGCATTATATAATTAAACCTATGTATTTCTTTAAAAAACTTTTGTAATTTTTCATACAAACTCATATGAGATCTCTTCTACAGTGTCTCCCCTGATCCTTCATGATGAGATTCATGCAGTAAAAACTTGCTTTTAGATGAGAATATAAATATATATGTATATTCAATTATCTTATCTAATATAAATGTATATTCAATTACTCATAAGGTTAAAAAAATGACTTTAGAGTGAAGCCACACTAAGTTCATATTTTGGCTCCACCATTTGGTTGCTAAGAGATGTTGGGCAAGTTACTCAATCCCTCTGAACCTCAGTTTCCCTCAGGGAAAATGGGGGTAAGGAGTACTTACCTCATAGGGTCATGGTGAGAATTAAATAGAGTGACATGCAATAAAGCACTACATTTCTAAAATGGTAGCTTTATTATAAAACAATGTGACTTTTTTCATTAAAATGCTTAATAAATTATGTATGGAGCTTTAATAAATATTAAATTAACATAATCAGCTTCTACCTTAAAAAATTAGGTCTCTATTTCCAAGGTTAACTTCAAAAATCATGTGAGATCTGTCATAGCTCCCAGGAGAGGAAATGCTGTAAACGTATTGCCCTAACAAGCAATGGCCACGACCGAGGGAAACAGGGTCATTTTATGAGTTTTCTAGTTGGCCTTTCCTGTTGGATCTTTAGCCACAACTTGGAGCCAAGGATTCATGTTTGAAATGGTCTTTTTAGGTACTTCCCTGGTGGTCCAGTGGTGAAGAATCTGCTTTACAAAGTAGGGCCCAGGTTTGATCCCTGGGGAACTAAGATCCCACATTCCAGGAAGCCACAAAACCTGCACACCACAACTCGAATCCATGAGCAACAACGTAAGATCCTGCATGATGCAAAAAAGACCTGACGCAGCCAATCAGAGAAAAAGAAAAAGAAATGGTCTTTCTGGACAATATCTCTGATCTTAACTACTTTGAAGTCTCTCACCACCACTTTATGTATGATGTTCGGCCGCCTATTTGCCATTTTCAAATGCAGCCTTTTCCGTATTATCACCTGGACAGAAATGCCTGCCATCATCCAGTCACATTTACAGACACTTCCAAGCTTTGGATTCACTTACTAGGAGGAAAAAATGCATAAAAACTCGGGCTTTGCCTTGAGTTGCAATTTTTGTCTAAAGTCTTCAATTTTACATTTGGTTAAGAATTAACTATGTTGATTAAATTGTCAAGCATTTGGAAAACTTCTCCATGGACAAGGCTCTGGACTGAGCATTAAGGAGGACTACATTTGGGGAAAAACATAATCTTAAAGTCTAACAGGAGAAACAGGAACTAGACACATGTAAGTACTGCAGGCAAAGAATAGAATGCAATGAGTATCACAAAAGATTGCTCCAAACTAAGCTATGCCAGTCAGAAAACAAAATCTTCCTCTAGTAAGAGAGATCTAGGAAGGCAGGATATTGAACAGATTTAAAGTTTTGTCTTTCTCTAAAACAGCATGGATTGAAAGAGGAAATTGCAGGACGAGGCAATATTTACAGATATTGACATAAAAATGTGGGATTTCTTTTGACCGCAAGTAACATAGGAAATGTAAAGGAATGGACAATAGTTAATATTGACTCACGTATGCTGAATGCCTGCCTTGTGCTTTATGTACTTTTGTCCATTATTTTATTTGATCTTCATAACAACCTTATGAAATAAATATTAACTGAAACCAACACACTTTTCCATCTCTGGAAACAATACTAGGAACAGGCAAAAACAGTTCAGCTATTTGATCCTGAAATACTTACTCCTGGAATATAAGACTGTGAAGTATATAAGACAGCTCACATCAAGGTCCTTGCCCTCTGGTGCCCACCAATCCAAAGCCACTGTCATAAACCACTCAATTCCAATCTCTCTTGCCTCTTCAGACCCACCTTA
Source organism: Budorcas taxicolor (assembly GCF_023091745.1). NCBI lineage: Eukaryota > Metazoa > Chordata > Mammalia > Artiodactyla > Bovidae > Budorcas > Budorcas taxicolor. Next base: position 76,497,718 of record NC_068919.1, read on the forward strand.
AAGTCATGCAGCCCTGGCCCTAAAGTCCTATAAAAATCCTCCCGTGACTTCCCCTCTTGAGATACTATATTCTTTGCCAGTGGTAATCTTTCCCTAACTGCAGTAAGTCTATCAGTTTATGTTTGATCAACAGATTTTTTAGTTGTTTTCTGAGGACAACTACTAACATTACTACAAATATTGAGGACATATTACTGTTATATCTCCATTTCACAGATAAGGAAACCGAGGCACAGAAAGGTGAGCTAACTTGTCCAATGTTTTAACAGTCAGTGGCAGAGCTGGGACTGAAACCCTGGTTTTCTGATCCTCAAGTCCAAGCTCTTGACCAGACAGTGGAGGCTATAAATGGCAAGATGGGAGTCTGAATATTTTTGGTACTCAGAGGGATGTTCAAAGGCCCCTCCTCCTAAAGACTTCTTGATTCCTGTTTTCTACCACAGGAGGAATTCCTCTACAACGACATTAGCAAGGGGCCACTGGAGCTTCTGTTTCAACATTTCAAGATATGGATCCATGCTGACTCAGAAGACAGCCCCTCGTATGATTCCACTGAACTAAGCATTCTTTAGCACTGGTTATTTACAAAATCAAAAGAAGACCACTTATTAGGAGCATGGATCCACCCCATATTCCTTCACCCTGGCCCAAGAGTAGAAGATGTTTCAGCGTCTTCCTCCTTGGAATGCAGTCCGGCTTATGGTGCCATGATTCTAATCACTCCATCCAAACCATGGTTCAGTTTAACAGACTCCTTGAATTTCATCCTGGGGTATCCAGGGAAATAGAGTTGGGTCTTCCGACACCACTTCATGCTTCCAATCACTGCACTTCCAGTTAATTCCCGAGGTTCAGATGTTTAGACTGATTTTCCAAACTTCTGTTCATCAGGGCACAGCCAGCTTCTCACTGTTTCTTTTCCCCAAAGCTATTACTTCAGAAGTAGGGAACACCAGGTAAGGAGGCATGGAGGAAGATAACTCATTGACTTATTTCCTCCTGAAACTCAGCCAGATGATTCAGGATCTAACTTCTATTTGACCACTTCTCTTTTTTTAAATTTAATAAGCAAGAACATCCTTCTGGCTGAATTGTGCTCACTGATACAAAGCTAACTTTGTGATCACTTCTGAGCCAAAATATAAATATAAATTCCTTGACTTCTATTGTTTCCAAAAGGATAAACATACACAGAAGAATATTATCATATATGAGATATCTCATTTGTCCTTTTTCTTTCTAACCTCAAGTTTAGAATATTATCCAGAGAATTTCAAGAATTCATTACTTCAAAAATACTAGTTTAGCTCCCAAATTTGCATCAACCATAAGCTTGAGAAGCAAGTCTTCCACCAAAATCATTCATTTTTATTAAATGGAGGTGAGAGCAATGACAGCTTCCTAGAACACATCTCTCTCAGGCCCCTGAAATTAAATTCATCCAGGCCGAGAGTTGAGCTCAGTTTCAGAAATTACACTCTTATTACATCCTCCAGAGTTGTGTGCTTCACTTTCCTTAATAATTCTTAACTAGAATTGCTTTTCCTTTCTGAGAAATTGATATCTCCCTCCTCTATACACATATAGCAATTTATTGGCACCTCTATCCTAGCACTTACTCCTGTCCTGGGCCATCATTCATTTAAGCAGCTTAAATGCAGGGATCATTTTTTGTGTCCTTTCAGTACCTACCACTGTGTGGACAGGAGGCCCAGTGCTGTTTGTTGAGTTTCTGGATGGAGCTAATGAAAATGACATTTTGAAGGAGTAGCTCAGGATGATTAATCTGGCTGTGGTACACAGGAGACTTGGGAAAATGTGCAGAACAGAAGTAAGGGAATTACTTAAAGAGCAATCATGATATCTTAGTGGGAGATGAAAAGGGCCTGAACTAGGGAGATGGCAACAAGAATAGAAATAAAGCACCAATATGAGAGAAAATGCAGAGAGCATAGGCATGGTTGACAAGTGCTTGAATTCATGCGATGAGTGAGCTTGCCCAAGATAACTAGCTGATCGCTAAACATTCATGCTTCTCTAGAGTATCACCAAGAAGGGACTGCCCTGCCAGGGACTACATTTCCCCACCACCCACCTTGTACCTAGGTCGAGCCATAGCACTAGCCTTTGCCATTGAAATGTAAAAGGAAGTAATAAGAGGTAATGTGTGTCACTTCCAGATCAAAGTGGTTGAAAAGCAGATCAAATAGCCACATGATTTTTTGTCTCATCTATCACTCAGAAGGAGAAAATGCCAAGGTCCTAGAGGAGGTTGAAGACACTTTGGGAAAAATGCCTGTGTCCTTGAGTGACCACATGGAAGGCTGCCTATGAACTGAGAACACCTATACTGTACTTTACATGAGTAAGGCATGAATGGCTGTCTGTTTAGTTTATCTATTACAGCAGCTAGTGTTACCTTAATTAAAATAGAAAGGGGCGGGAAGAGCCATGGATGTTTTTGGGTCCCTAGTGGCATCTAGTACTTTAGAGAACAGTGGCACTATCTTAATATAATGAGGGGTATCAAGAGAAAGACCATTAAAGAGGGGAATGTCAATATACAGCTGAATGGGATGATGACGTTAGGAAGATGCCAGAAACTGGAAGTCTGAAGAGTCAGCCCCAAACTCAGTTTCCGTGCTCAAAAAGTATGTCCTTAAACAAATCTCTTAACTTTTCAGCCTCAGTTTCTTCATCCAGAGTGTAATATATGAAGATAAATCTTTCAAAAAATTTTTATTGGGGTGTCACCAATTGACAGTGTTGTGATAGTTTCACACAGACAGCAAAGGGGCTCAGCCATAGATATACATGTATCCATTCTCTCCCAAACTCTCCTCCCATCCAGGCTGCCACATAACATTGAGCAGAGTTGCCAGTGGTATACAGTAGGTCCTCGTTGGTTATCCATTTAAAATATAGCAGTGTGGACCCGTTGATCCCAAACTCTCCAACTATCCCTTCCCCTCATCTTTCCCCTCTGGCAACCATAAGTTCCTTCTCTAAGTGAAGACAAGTCTTTTAAACAATAAATAGCTATTCCAATGTAAAAATGGTATTATTTTAATCTTATCATCATCCCCTTTTAAAATGGTAGGCGTAATTACAGATCATCTGAGTGAGAAAACTGCTAAATCTCATATAGCAGTTACTATAAGTGGGTACTGTGTTAACTCATACCATTTTCATGACACAGATATTATTATTATCATCACTAATTTCTAGGTGAAAAAATTGAAACACAGATGGGTTAAGTAATTTTCTCAAGGTCACACCACTCGTAAGTGGAAAAGTAGGGATCAAATCCAGGCAGCTTGCTTCCCAAATCTGTGCTCTTTACCACCACAAAAAAATAGCCTCTCTAGGTACAGCATCTTCATTTTAGATGTGGAAACGCAGGTCATGTCACACAGGTGGTTATGCACTAAATATAGACTACAGTGACAGAGAAGGCAATTTTCTCCCCAGGAAAATTCTAGTTTCTTATAAAAGGCTGGTTCTGCAGAAAATCACGGAGCTAAGAATGCATAAATTACTAAAGAAACCAAACCAGATATTTGAGCAGAATTTACTTTGATAGAAGAAAAAACAAAATGAGCCATACCCTTGCCATATCTTTCGAATATAAAACAGGAAGGCTAAGCAGATGGACTTACTTAAGTGTTTTCCAGGCAAACTCTTCCTATGGTTCTAAGACATATTCTGAGACATACCAAGGTCCTGAAGGAAGTGAACGCCAGTCTCTTGAACCCTGTCCAGTCTGAAGCAGAAAAATGTCCCCAGGGTGACCATGAGGCCAGATCAAGCTCAACTCTCCTGAAAGCATTTAGCCAGGGTAAACCAAGTGTGAGGAACTGCCTTCTCCTCCTTAAACTCCTGAGATACTCAAGCCTAAGGAACCTGAATGTCCAAGCAGAACCCCTGACAGGTGAGTGACGCCAACTGAAACTGTATCTGGACAAAGCCCCCTGTGAACAAGACTCTGCCCTCCAGGTGCCATCTGAAGCCACTGTGTGAAAGAGTAGACTCTCCTCATGTGAGACCCTTCACACTTGCTTACATTCAGGTCAGAGAAAATCTCATGTAAGCCCCAGGGCCAACATGGTTCTCCCCGGAACCAACTGATGGTAGGATCCACATGGCTTACTCATTTCTACTGTCCCTGTTTGTGGAACATCATCATTCTCTCATGACATAGGCGGAACATCTTAGATGAACTTCCAGATAGCTAGTGTGCCCCTTTCTATTTCCCACCCTGAGGGAGAGACAGCTCCAGTGATGGCTACAGACCTGCACAGATGCTTTTGTTTGTCACCCCATATGGACTGCTTTATCTCTGATCATTTGTTGGCCTTGATTAACTCAAGCAAACTCAAAAATCAAAACACACAGACAGAAAAAAAAAAAAACGCACCGACAAAGATCTTTGTTATAACATGTGAAGAAACGATAAGATAAAATCAAGGAGAAAAAAATCATTCAAAAGATAGAAGAGAGTTAAGTAGGGATATTGTGAATCTGTGATGACGAGAAAGAGACCAATTACTATATAGATTTTTCCCTTTTCGTCCCAATGCCAGGGGTTCAGAGATACAGGTAACAGCTGCCCCTGCCTCACAGGCTATTGCGGAAAAGCAGAGAAAACAGTTGTTTTTTACCTTTGGACCACACCACTTACAAAGCTCCTCCAGTATCTTACCTAATTGGTTTGCCCAGCAGCCTATTTTGGGCTTCTCCGGTGGCTCAGTAAGTGAAGAATCCTCCTGCAGTGTAGGAGAGCAGGAAACCTGGGTTCGATCCCTGGGTCGGGAAGATCCCCTGGAGAAGGGAATGGCAACCCACTCCAGTATTCTTGTCTGGAGAATCCCATGGACGGAGGAGCCTGGCGGGCTACAGTCCATGGGGTCACAAAGAGTCGGACACGACTGAAGCGACTGAGCACAGCACACACAGCAGCCTGTTTTATAGGAAATAGCGTCAAATTATTTAAGTGATTTGCTCTAAGTCAGAGATCTAAACAGAACGCATCTATGAATTCCAACCCCAGGCTCTTGGTCCTACAATACCCTCCTTCTCGCATTACCAAGTAACTTTGTAAGAAAAAGCACAGTTCTGGCCATCAGCCATCTATGTGATCAAGGATGAATTACAGCTTCTTTAGGGCCTCAGTGTCTTCACTTGGAAAATGAGGTGACACTAGAAATGGATGGTTTACAGTTCTGAGTCTATGATTCCAGAAGTCTGTCCTCCATGAAGTTTAACAACCAGTACTTTTTAAATTGCCAGTTATAATTTATTAGTGGATCATGAAATTAACTTAGTAGGTACCCACCATTGCCTCCTTTTTTTTCAAAGTGACATAAAACAGAAAAGGTTTGAGTAGAATAAGGAAGGGTAAGATAGGAAAAAATGTTAGCATGCATCCCATGACATAACGAGGAACAATGTTTTATAAAACTGGGTCTGTGCACTGAGTCATAATATAAAATTTATTTCTTACTATGGGACATGGTCAGAAATGATTGAAACTCAGGTTTAAATTATAGAGTCATATGGCACATTATAGCAGAGTTTTACTATATTCCAAAAATATACATACACTTGCTGGGAGGTGTCTTTGTCATCATTTTTTGTTTGTTTTCATTTTTGTGATTCATGTGGCTCTGGCTTTACTTTCTCTTTCTGGTTATATTTTCCTCCAGCCAGGAGTTCTCATCCTCTCCTTTCCTTTCTCACTTGCTCATCATCCACCATCTCTGGGGAGGCTTCTGGCTGCTGTCAGACAGAAGAGAAGGTATCACAGTGTTAAATGGCATTGCAGGTTCTGCTGAGCTCATGATGCCTGGTTTCCTGAAAGGGGAAACACACATGATATAGAAAGTCTAGTTGTAAGAATACTGAAGGACCTGGAGATTCTGAGCACTAGTATTGTGGCGTGGCTGGGAGGGGCTACAATCAACTACATCTCTGTCTTTTCCACCCTCTCCTTGTAGGAGGGCGATTAACATAATGATGTCCCAACTCTTCAAAAAAAAGTCTCTCAGAAGGGGTCTCTATTGAGGGAAGTAGGGGCTGTGTCTGCTTTCCCAAGGCTGGCAGCCTAAGAGAAGTTGCTTAAATTCATGCAAGGAATGGAGGTTTGGGGAGGAAATTGAGGACTAGGGCTTCCAATTTGTTGCTCAAAATCACTCTCTTTCTAAAAACGATTGCCCCCTCCAGTTCAAGTTTAAGCAGGTGAGACAAGTAGTTCCACAGGACTGGATAGGAGTTCCATGACTTGGAGCCTCCCACAAAAGATTTCAAATTGTTACCCTTTCCTGCATCCTCTTGGGTACAAAAACCCTGAGTTCCTGTGTGATTCAAAGTTTGAAGTCAAGGTCAGTGGCTAGAAAATGGAATCCATTGGATTCTCAGTCATTCAATGTCTGAGATGAAGGTCAGTGAAAACATTTGACAGAGACCTTTAATTCTAAATCATCTACCTGGAAACTTGAGACATGGCATTCTCATTCTTCCTATCAGCTTGGTCTCAGGACAGTTTGGTTTGGAATAATGTCCAGGAAATTATTAGTAATGAGAATCTTCTGTTCCCAGCAGACCCAGTCTATTAATAGGGATGTGAAATGTAAGTGTGATCTCATGAGTTCTGCATAAACACTCTCTTTTGGCCCCTCAGTGGCAAAAATGCCAGTGTTTCCTTTTAGGGGCTGCAGGTGGAGGTGAGACGGGGCAGCCCCTGGCTCTAACTGGCTCCCTGAGCTGTGCATAGAATCATGGTGTCCACTTCAGATCTGCCTGGCAATGATGCCCTGTCAAGTGCTGCTGTGTTAAGCGGCCTCTATGGCTTTATAGAACAGCTGACCTGCTATTGACCTGTTCTGTGTCACTGCAGCTCAAGAGAAGTCTCTCTGGTTAAATTCTTATGGGCCCCATGATAGATTATAATGAAGATTACAAGGGAACAGCTAAACCTAATGTCTCCCAATGGCCTCACAGTACAAGGAGCAGTTTCTATTAGAGGAGCACGGGTGAGTGCCTCCGGGGAGGTGAGGTCAGTAGCAGTGACTCCTTAACCACTCCGTAAAAACCCCCTCCCAATTCCTATTCCTCCAAGGAAAGCCAATGGTCCATCAGGGTCAGCCCCACATTTCTTCAGAACACAAATCTTTCCTTCATTTATTCCCAGATCCAAAGGTGGCTACACTAAATTTCCACAGGTAAAAATCTTATCTTGAGCATCAGAGGTGAGTTACCAGGAATTATCCTTCTAGCAAGGATGTTTAGCATCATTCCTACCCTGGCCATAGTCAAATAAGATAAGCACTTGCAGATGAGAGAACCAAAGCACTAAAGAGGTACTTAGATTAGAGAAAATCATGTTGACAATCAACTTCCTGTATCAGACAAGAAGTTCACCAAGGGAACTGGGTAGTTGCAGTAGTTGAACCTTGGTTTCCTGAGAATTGAGTTTCCTGGGTATCAACACAGAGGGGTCTTAATGAGTTTCCCTGCTTTCTTTATTCAAGAGGAAGGAAGTATGTCAACTCCTGAGAGGGAGTAAAGTATGTCCCTAAATTTTTCCCTAAGATAAATTTCTCCCATGAAGCTTCATATTAGAGCCCATGTATGAACAATGTCCTCAACAACAGGAAATGAAATCACTACTTCAATAGGTGAAAACTAGCAGAATAACAAAGCACCGCTTAGTGAAAAGAGTCTGCTAGAGGCCAAGCAAGATGGCCTGACCAAATGTTTGCTATGGTCTGGATCGATCAAAGAATGAAGAATAGAGTATCTGAAGAAATGAACAGGCCTTTCAACAGTCCTCCATACATAGTACTTTCTTCTTGGAAAATAGAGTGGTCAGTCATGGTCTGCCCCACCTTCCAAGACTCCCTCCCCTAAGGAATCAACTCCATGGTCAAGTCACCATGACCCCACCGGCACAGACACAGGTGTTTAGAGCAGGGCAGGCATTTCATCAGATGGCCAGATTCCTGTGAGGCCTGATTTGAAAGATGAGCAGAGTTAATCAGATGATTCTCCAGCCACTTGAATCCAAAGCCCCACTTGGCATCAGGAAGGATTCTAAAATCAGAGGTGGGGAAAGCTGTAATGGCCAAATACCAATGGTAAGGAAGATGGAAGAAGATGACATATGATATTGGGGGAGGGGGGAATGGTAAAGAGTTAGAACAGAGAACATCTACACAAGAGATAGAAACAATGCAAATCAGAAACCAGGCAGCTCTTGAGAGAGATTGTGAGCACACACTCTCCCCAAAAGCTGCCATGGTTCCAAATCATCTCCCATTTCCAGACCTGGCTATGATGACCCCTGGGGGAGCTCTGCGTTTTTGTAATAAACTCTCCCTTTCTCAGATTAGGTTGAGCGGGTTTTTACAATCTTTGCAAATAAAGAGCCTGGCCAAAAACACAGGCTTTAGTAAGAGACAAAACTATACAGTACACAAGTCCCAGTCTCTACATGCAGGCAACATGCTGTTGACTGAGGGCAGATCCGGTGCACAAAGGATCAACATCAGATGGTATGACAACAACGTGGGCCAATCCCAAAGCCATATGTTGAGTGAAAGAAACCAGGCTTAAAATGTTTACACACTGTATGACTCCATTTATATGTCATTCTTGAAAAAGCACGTAATAGTGATAGAGAACAGATCAGTGGGTCCCGAGGCAGGGCTGGGAGGAGAACATGGCTACAAGGGAGGAGCACAGATGGCTTTGGAGGATGATGGTGCCAGTCCATATCTTAACTGCAGTGGTGGTTACGCAGATCTATACTTGTCTTTCAAGACAGAACTGTAAAAAGAAAGTTTAAAAAGGAAGGAAGGAAAGGAGGGAGGAGGGAGGGGTGATCACTCAGATAAGCGACATTACTAAATGGACCATCAGCCGGACCAGAAGGAGAGCTAACTCTAGGCAAAACTCATCCTGACATAGGCGCTTCTCAGTGCTCTTAGGCTTTTTTTTTAATCCCTCAATTCTTCATTCTCTTCTTTCTGGCTGACATTGCCTTCATGACAAAGTCACACCAAGGAAATGAGCAATAAAGGTGGAATTTCAAGTATCAACCAAGGGATGAGGGAAGTTTTGAGCTGGGACCAGATCTTGCCACGTCTCCTAAAATCACACTGTAAGTCAGAACTAGTCACATGATCAGCTCCAACTATAAACTCTCCCGGGAAGTTATCTGGCTTTCATTTCTGTTGTGTGTGTGCGTGTGTGTGTGCGTGCGTGTGCATGTGTGTGTGTGCATGCATACACACCTAATTGTCCTCTTTTCCTGCCATTGAAGTGAAGTGAAATGAAGTTGCTCAGTTGTGTCTGACTCTTTGCGACCCCATGGACTGTAGCCTACCAGGCTCCTCTGTCCATGGGCTTTTCCAGGTAAAAGTACTGGAGTGGGGTGCCATTGCCTTCTCCAGAGGATCTTCCTGACCCAGGGATTGAACATGGGTCTCCTGCATTGTAGGCAGATGCTTTACCGTCTGAGCCACGAGGGAAGTCTTTTCTGCCATTATCAAATCATTTTCCCTTATTTTTTATACCTAGGAATATCTCTTTTTCTATTCAGGAAGTCATTCTCTCAGCTTGCTAGAGAGATACTTCATGATTTTTTTCCCAGAACATGGAACCCAGAAGAAAAGCTTGGACTTGAAGTTCTCAGCTGTCTTTCGATTTTCTTTTTTTAATTGGGAGATATTAGTATGTCCCAACCAACAGCAAAAGCTTGAGAAAAGTAACTGTGTGAAGAAAAAAAAAAGGGACCCTCTGTTAGCATATGAGGCAGCAGCAGTCACATCCTGGACGAACTTACTCGTAACTTGAACGAGATCCTCGGATAAGTAGCAACAAAGAGCCATCACAATTTTTTAGAGAGGGTTGGAAAGTAACACTGCAAGTCAGACAGGACACAGAAACAGCGGAAAAGGAGCATGAGATGACCATATACACCAGGGCTGGCCACTCATTCGTCACTTGCCATCTTACATGGTCATTATCTTCCCAGTCACTGAAATGTATAGAAGGCAATGAGGCAGAAGAGCAGTGGCTCAGGAGTCACAGCCTAGCAACAGCGTTTCCTAGAACCATGATCTTTGGCAACTTCCTTGGGAAAATTTCCTCAGTTTCCTCATCTATAAACAGAAATAACAAGCGTACCCACCTCATAGAGCTGTGAATTTTAAGTGAGATAAACATAAGATACCTCAGCAGTGTCTGGTGCAGTGTGCTGCTCCCCCTCCAACACACACACACATACACATACACACACACACACACACACACACACACACACACTCACTCACCATCACCACTACCACCACCACCACTGCAAAATTATGCAAGGGGATATAGGTGGAGCACTGACCTTGTCCACTACACAGAGGCTGTCAAAAATGTTACCTCTAGGGACTTCCCTGGTGGTCCAGTGGTAAACAATCCACCCTGCAATGTGGAGGACACAGGTTTGATCCTTGGTTGGGGAACAAAGATCCCATATGATGCAGGGCGGCTAAGCCTTAGCTGACATGCCATGACTAAGACCTGATGCAGCCAAATAAAATAGATAAGTAAATAAATAAATAAGTATTTTTTAAAATGTGACTTCTCATGATGAACCAGACAACAAGCCACCCCTGCTCCTCATGCGGAGAGTCAAACGAAATGAACTAGTGGACATTCGATGTGAGAAGATTTGCACCAGTAAGAGCAGTAAATAAAAGCAACAGATTAGAGCAATATTACTACATCCCATCACTTAGGTTCCCACCTGGCATATTTAATAAATGAAATCTACCTTTTCTTGGTGGATGCAGTGGCATAAGTACCATCTAAATCAGGTCTGCAGAGATCCAAGGAATCTGACAGACATCTATCTTTTATGGTTCAATAGCAGTAATACGTGGAGGACTTGGAGTGATTTGTGCCAGGAATTAGAGAATGTAATGTTTGTCTTGAATTAACTAATTTTTATAATCAACGTACTGTGAGTGATATGCTCCTGCCAAAGTAGATTGGTGATCTGCCTGAAGTACCAATTATGTTCCAATTTATATAGTAAATCTATTTGGAAATATGAGGTGTTGCAGCAATTTTAATGCATCAGTAAAGATGGAAATCAATATTCTTTTCCTTTATTTACAAAGTAAGCTTTGTAAATAAAAAGGAAAATATAGGGTTTCCAGGACCAAGTCAGCCTTTTGCTACAGCTTTTCCTACTTCTTGGCTGTGGACTGAAGGTAGGGTCTGTCCCCCTACTAGAAATTTCACTCTGACACAAGACCAAGCTGGGATCCTGTGGGTGGTGAACCTCTTGAGTTTTGGGGGAGAATGAGTGTCTTGGAAGGAAAGTTATGACCAACCTAGACAGCATATTCAAAAGCAGAGACACTACTTTGCCAACAAAGGTCCATCTAGTTAATGCTATGGTTTTTCCAGTGGTCATGTATGGATGTGAGAGTTGGACTATAAAGAAAGCTGAGCACAAAAGAATTGATGCTTTTGAACTGTGGTGTGGGAGAAGAATCTTGAGTCCCTTGGACTGCAAGGAGATCCAACAAGTCCATCCTAAAGGAAATCAGTCCTAGGTGTTCATTGGAAGGACTGATGTTGAAGCTGAAATGCCAATACTTTGGCCACCTGATCCAAAAAGCTGACTCATTGGAAAAGACCCTGATGCTGGGAAAGATTGAGGGCAGGAGGAGAAGGGGATGACAGAGAATGAGATGGTTGGATGGCATCACCAACTCAATGGACGTGGGTTTGGGTGGACTCCAGGAGTTGGTGATGGACAGGGAGGCCTGGTGTGCTGTGGTTCATGGGGTTGCAAAGAGTTGGACACGACTGAGCGACTGAACTGAACTGAACTGAGTGTCTGCTTCAGGACAGGCCTGTTGCTGGGTTTATGGGCTGGAACTGAGCTTTAAATGTCAGACATTGTCACACATATTATCTCACCTGGCAAAGGAGGCTGGACAAATGCTAGCATTTCTACTTTATAAAGAAGGAAACCAAGGCTCAAATTCAACAAAGGATTTCCTGAGGATCAAGGTGAGACTCAAATGCTACATCATCAGATGGTAAAATCTAATTTTTTTTAATTTATTTTTTTTTAAATTTTAAAATCTTTAATTCTTACATGTGTTCCCAAACATGAACCCCCCTCCCACCTCCCTCCCCATAACATCTCTGTGGGTCATCCCCATGCACCAGCCCCAAGCATGCTGTATCCTGCGTCAGACATAGACTAGCGATTCAATTCTTACATGATAGTATACATGATAGAATGCCATTCTCCCAAATCATCCCACCCTCTCCCTCTCCCTCTGAGTCCAAAAGTCCGTTATACACAGCTGTGTCTTTTTCCCTGTCTTGCATTACAGGGTCGTCATTGCCATCTTTCTAAATTCCATATATATGTGTTAGTATACTGTATTGGTGTTTTTCTTTCTGGCTTACTTCACTCTGTATCATCGGCTCCATTTTCATCCATCTCATCAGAACTGATTCAAATGAATTCTTTTTAACGGCTGAGTAATACTCCATTGTGTATATGTACCACAGCTTTCTTATCCATTCATCTGCTGATGGACATCTAGGTTGTTTCCATGTCCTGGCTATTATAAACAGTGCTGCGATGAACATTGGGGTACATGTGTCTCTTTCAATTCTGGTTTCCTCGGTGTGTATGCCCAGCAGTGGGATTGCTGGGTCATAAGGGAGTTCTATTTGCAATTTTTTAAGGAATCTCCACACTGTTCTCCATAGTGGCTGTACTAGTTTGCACTCCCACCAACAGTGTAGGAGGGTTCCCTTTTCTCCACACCCTCTCTAGCATTTATTGCTTGCAGATTTTTGGATCGCAGCCATTCTGACTGGTGTGAAGTGGTACCTCATTGTGGTTTTGATTTGCATTTCTCTGATAATGAGTGATGTTGAGCATCTTTTCATGTGTTTGTTAGCCATCCGTATGTCTTCTTTGGAGAAATGTCTATTTAGTTCTTTGGCCCATTTTTTGATTGGGTCGTTTATTTTTCTGGAATTGAGCTGCATAAGTTGCTTGTATATTTTTGAGATTAGTTGTTTGTCAGTTGCTTCATTTGCTATTATTTTCTCCCATTTAGAAGGCTGTCTTTTCACCTTGCTTATATTTTCCTTTGTTGTGCAGAAGCTTTTAATTTTAATTAGATCCCATTTGTTTATTTTTGCTTTTATTTCCAGAATTCTGGGAGGTGGATCATAGAGGATCCTGCTGTGATTTATGTCTGAGAGTGTTTTGCCTATGTTCTCCTCTAGGAGTTTTATAGTTTCTGGTCTTACATTTAGATCTTTAATCCATTTTGAGTTTATTTTTGTGTGCGGTGTTAGAAAGTGATCTAGTTTCATTCTTTTACAAGTGGTTGACCAGTTTTCCCAGCACCACTTGTTAAAGAGATTGTCTTTACTCCATTGTATATTCTTGCCTCCTTTGTCAAAGATAAGGTGTCCATAGGTGTGTGGATTTATCTCTGGGCTTTCTATTTTGTTCCATTGATCTATATGTCTGTCTTTGTGCCAGTACCATACTGTCTTGATGACTGTGGCTTTGTAGTAGAGCCTGAAGTCAGGCAGGTTGATTCCTCCAGTTCCATTCTTCTTTCTCAAGATTGCTTTGGCAATTCGAGGTTTTTTGTATTTCCATACAAATCTTGAAATTATTTGTTCTAGTTCTGTGAAAAATATGGCTGGTAGCTTGATAGGGATTGCATTGAATTTGTAAATTGCTTTGGGTAGTATACTCATTTTCACTATATTGATTCTTCTGATCCATGAACATGGTATATTTCTCCATCTATTAGTGTCCTCTTTGATTTCTTTCATCAGTGTTTTATAGTTTTCTATATATAGGTCTTTAGTTTCTTTGGGTAGATATATTCCTAAGTATTTTATTCTTTTCGTTGCAATGGTGAATGGAATTGTTTCCTTAATTTCTTTTTCTACTTTCTCATTATTAGTGTATAGGAATGCAAGGGATTTCTGTGTGTTGATTTTATATCCTACAACTTTACTATGTTCATTGATGAGCTCTAGTAATTTTCTGGTGGAGTCTTTAGGGTTTTCCATGTAGAGGATCATGTCATCTGCAAACAGTGAGAGTTTTACTTCTTCTTTTCCAATTTGGATTCCTTTGATTTCTTTTTCTGCTCTGATTGCTGTGGCCAAAACTTCCAGAACTATGTTGAATAGTAGCGGTGAAAGTGGACACCCTTGTCTTGTTCCTGACTTTAGGGGAAATGCTTTCAATTTTTCACCATTGAGGATAATGTTTGCTGTGGGTTTGTCATATATAGCTTTTATTATGTTGAGGTATGTTCCTTCTATTCCTGCTTTCTGGAGAGTTTTTATCATAAATGGATGTTGAATTTTGTCAAAGGCCTTCTCTGCATCTATTGAGATAATCATATGGTTTTTATTTTTCAATTTGTTAATGTGGTGAATTACATTGATTGATTTGCGGATATTGAAGAATCCTTGCATCCCTGGGATAAAGCCCACTTGGTCATGGTGTATGATCTTTTTAATGTGTTGTTGGATTCTGACTGCTAGAATTTTGTTGAGGATTTTTGCATCTATGTTCATCAGTGATATTGGCCTGTAGTTTTCTTTTTTTGTGACATCTTTGTCAGGTTTTGGTATTAGGGTGATGGTGGCCTCATAGAATGAGTTTGGAAGTTTACCTTCCTCTGCAATTTTCTGGAAGAGTTTGAGTAGGATAGGTGTTAGCTCTTCTCGAAATTTTTGGTAGAATTCAGCTGGGAAGCAGTCTGGACCTGGGCTTTTGTTTGCTGGAAGATTTCTGATTACAGTTTCAATTTCCATGCTTGTGATGGGTCTGTTAAGATTTTCTATTTCTTCCTGGTTCAGTTTTGGAAAATTGTACTTTTCTAAGAATTTGTCCATTTCTTCCACGTTGTCCATTTTATTGGCATACAACTGCTGATAGTAGTCTCTTATGATCCTTTGTATTTCTGTGTTGTCTGTTGTGATCTCTCCATTTTCATTTCTAATTTTATTGATTTGATTTTTCTCTCTTTGCTTCTTGATGAGTCTGGCTAGTGGTTTGTCAATTTTATTTATCCTTTCAAAGAACCAGCTTTTGGCCTTGTTGATTTTTGCTATGGTCTCTTTTGTTTCTTTAGCATTTATTTCTGCCCTAATTTTTAAGATTTCTTTCCTTCTACTAACTCTGGGGTTCTCCAATTCTTCCTTTCCTAGTTGCTTTAGTTGTAGAGTTAGGTTATTTATTTGACTTTTTTCTTGTTTCTTGAGGTATGCCTGTATTGCTATGAACTTTCCTCTTAGCACTGCTTTTATAGTGTCCCACAGGTTTTGGGTTGTTGTGTTTTCATTTTCATTAGTTTCTATGCATATTTTGATTTCTTTTTTGATTTCTTCTGTGATTTGTTGGTTATTCAGAAGTGTGTTGTTCAACCTCCATATGTTGGAATTTTTAGTAGTTTTTCTCCTGTAATTGAGATCTAACCTTAATGCATTATGGTCAGAAAAGATGCTTGGAATGATTTCGATTTTTTTGAATTTATCAAGTTTAGATTTATGGCCCAGGATGTGATCTATCCTGGAGAAGGTTCCATGAGCACTTGAAAAAAAGGTGAAATTCATTGTTTTGGGGTGAAATGTCCTATAGATATCAATTAGGTCTAATTGATCTAATGTATCATTTAAAGTTTGCGTTTCTTTGTTAATTTTCTGTTTAGTTGATCTGTCCATAGGTGTGAGTGGGGTATTAAAGTCTCCCACTATTATTGTGTTATTGTTGATTTCCCCTTTCATACTTGTTAGCATTTGTCTTACATATTGCGGTGCTCCTATATTGGGTGCATATATATTTATAATTGCTATATCTTCTTCTTGGATTGATCCTTTGATCATTATGTAGTGGCCTTCTTTGTCTCTTTTCACAGCCTTTGTTTTAAAGTCTATTTTATTGGATATGAGCATTGCCACTCCTGCTTTCTTTTGGTCTCTATTTGCGTGGTATATCTTTTTCCAGCCCTTCGCTTTCAGTCTGTATGTGTCCCTTGTTTTGAGGTGGGTCTCTTGTAAGCAGCATATAGAGGGGTCTTGTTTTTGTATCCATTCAGCCAGTCTTTGCCTTTTGGTTGGGGCGTTCAACCCATTTACGTTTAAGGTAATTATTGATAAGTATGATCCAGTTACCATTTACTTTATTGTTTTGGGTTCAGGTTTATACACCCCTTTCGTGTTTCCTGTCTAGAGAATATCCTTTAGAATTTGTTGGAGAGCTGGTTTGGTGGTGCTAAATTCTCTCACCTTTGCTTGTCTGTAAAGCTTTTGATTTCTCCTTCGTATTTGAATGAGATCCTTGCTGGGTACAGTAATCTGGGCTGTAGGTTATTATCTTTCATCACTTTAAGTATGTCTTGCCATTCCCTCCTGGCCTGAAGAGTTTCTATTGAAAGATCAGCTGTTATCCTTATGGGAATCCCCTTGTGTGTTATTTGTTGTTTTTCCCTTGCTGCTTTTAATATTTGTTCTTTGTGTTTGATCTTTGTTAATTTAATTAATATGTGTCTTGGGGTGTTTCACCTTGGGTTTATCCTATTTGGAACTCTCTGTGTTTCTTGGACTTGGGTGATTATTTCCTTCCCCATTTTAGGGAAGTTTTCAACTATTATCTCCTCAAGGATTTTCTCATGATCTTTCTTTCTATCTTCTTCTTCTGGGACTCCTATAATTCGAATGTTGGAGCATTTCATATTGTCCTGGAGGTCTCTGAGATTGTCCTCATTTCTTTTAATTCATTTTTCTTGTTTCCTCTCTGATTCATTTATTTCTACCATTCTATCTTCTATTTCACTAATCCTATCTTCTGCCTCCATTATTCTACTATTTGTTGCCTCCAGAGTATTTCTGATCTCATTTATTGCGTTATTCATTATATTTTGACTCTTTTTAATTTCTTCTAGGTCCTTGTTAAACCTTTCTTGCATCTTCTCAATCCTTGTCTCTAGGCTATTTATCTGTGATTCCATTTTGATTTCAAGATTTTGGATCATTTTTACTATCAATATTCGGAATTCCTTCTCAGGTAGATTTCCTACTTCTTCCTCTTTGGTTTGGTTTGGTGGGCAACTCTCCTGTTCCTTTACCTGCTGAGTATTCCTCTGTCTCTTCATCTTGGTTATATTGCTGCGTTTGGGGTGGCCTTTTAATATTCTGGTAATTTGTGGAGTTCTCTTTATTATGGAGCTTCCTCACTGTGGGTGGGGTTCTATCAGTGGCTTGTCAAGGTTTCCTGGTTAGGGAGGCTTGTGTTGGAGTTCTGGTGGGTGGAGCTGGGTTTCTTCTCTCTGGAGTGCAGTGGAGTGACCAGTAATGGGTTATGAGACATCAAAGGTTTTGGAATAATTTTGAGCTGCCTGTATATTGAAGCTCAGGGGAGTGTTCCTGTGTTGTTGGAGAATTTGAGTGGTATGTCTTGTTTTGGAACTTGTTGGCCCTTGGGTGGAGCTTGGTTTCAGTGTAGGTATGGAGGCATTTGATGAGCTCCTATTGCTTAATGTTCCCTGAATTCAAGAGTTCTCTAATGTTTTCAGGCTTTGGATTTAAGCCTCCTGCTTCTGGTCTTCAGTTTTATTTTTACAGTAGCCTCTAGACTTCTCCATCTATACAGCACCGATGATAAAACATCTAGGTTAAAGATGAAAAGTTTCTCCACATTGAGGGACACTCAGAGAGGTTCACTGAGTTACAAGGAGAAGAGAAGATGGAGGGGGTAGTTAGAGGTAACTGGAATGAGATGCAGTGAGATCAAAAGAGGAGAGAGCAAGCTAGCCAGTAGTCACTTCCTTATGTGCGCTCTATAGTCTGGACCGCTCAGAGGTATTTACGGAGTTATACAGGGAAGAGGAGAGGGAGGAAGTAGACAGAGGTGGCCAGGAGGATAAAAGGGGGAAATGAAAAGGAGGGAGACAAATCCTGCCAGTAACCAGTTCCTTAGGTGTTCTCCACCGTCTGGAACACACAGAGATTCACAGAGTTGGATAGAGAAGAGATGGGGGAGAAAAGAGACAGAGCCCACCTGGTGGAGAAAAAGGAGAGTCCAAAGGAGAAGAGAGTGGTCAAGCCAGTAATCTCGCTCTCAGGTAAACTTGGGTAGTGAAGATTGGGTTTTTAAATGTACAAAATTGACAACAAAAACCTAAGAGCAAAGATTAAAAATCTAGAGTAGAGGTTGGATTTTCAAAAATACAATATTAAAGAAAAGAAGCAGAAGGAAAAAGGAGGAAAGAAAGAAAGAAAAAAAAAAACAAGAATTATTAAAAAAAACAAACAAAAAAAAACCCCACCAACAACCATCCAAAGGCTATATATGGTGTTTGCCTTAAAAAAAAAAAAAAAGTCTTTTTTTTTAAAATAGTAATAATAGGTTATAGTAATAAAAATTGGAGGAGAAATAGAAGACTTAACAATTAAAAAAAAGTTAGAAAAAAAAAGAAAAAAAAAATGGAATGATTTTAAAAATAGTAAAAATATATCTGGCCTTTCTCTGATGTTTTGGGCCATGTGAGATCACTTCCAAGGTGGTTCCCTCTGTTTAACTTCTTCCGTTTGCTGGTTTTTTAGGCTCACTAGTTCAGTCGCGCTGTGGGGAGGGGGGATGCTGCAAACAAATAGCACTGTTATGTGCACAGTGTCTCAGCCCCGCTTGACCTGTCCCTTCTCGCGGCGCACAAACCGCTCTGGCTCTACGATGCTCAGCCGGGAACCGTCTGGGGCCGGCCCTAGGCTGCGTGCACTTCCCCGGTCCAAGCCGCTCAGGTTCGGTGCTCAGGCAGCCCTCAGAGGCACAGATTCGGCTGGGACTGCGCTTTGTGCCCTTCCCAGGTCCGAGTAGCTCAGGAGTTTGGCGAGCGCGATCGCCGCGGCTTGTCACCTTTTCTGCCGCTGCTGCTCAGCTTTCTGGGTGGACCGCTGGCGTCCCCCATGAGGCAGATGGTGACTGTCCAGCACCCCCAGAAGTCTTAGCAAAGAAGCCTGCTTGCAGTTAGGTAAGTAAAGTCTCTCCGGGTCTGCAATTGCCCCTTTCCAGTCCTTACGGCTCTGGCTGCCTGTCCCCGGCGGGGCATGGTCTGCAGCCGGCTTTTTCTGTTCCGTCCTTTGTTCTGTGCTCGGTCCTGGCGGTGTCTTATGTTCGAGCTTTTCGCGTGGTAGCTATCCCACAGTCTGGTTTGCTAGCCCAAGTTAGATCGCTCTGGTTGCGCGTGGGGCGTTCCTGCCCGATTCTTACAAAGCACTGCAGCCCGCGCCTCCCGCGCGTCCCTGCCCTGCCCCCACTTCCCAATGGCGGATGCGGGCGTCTGTGCTGCTTTTCCGCTGGGGGAGTTACTGTTGGGCTTGTAATCTCTTGGTTTTAATTATTTCTTTATTTTTCCTTCTTGTTATGTTGCCCTCTGTGTTTCCAAGACTCGCCACAGACTCGGCAGGGAGAGTGTTTCCTGGTGTTTGGAAACCTCTCTTCTTAAAATTCCCTTCCCGGGACGGGCTTCCCTTCCCGGGACGGGCTTCCCTTCCCGGGACAGAGCTCCCTCCCCACCTCCTTTGTCTCCTTTTTTGTCTTTTATATTTTTTCCTACCTGTTTTTGAAGACAATGGTCTGCTTTTCTGGTTGCCTGATGTCCTCTGCCAGCCTATAGAAGTTGTTTTGTGGAGTTTGCTCAGTGTTGAAATGTTCTTTTGAGGAATTTGTAAGGGAGAAAGTGGTCTTCCCGTCCTATTCCTCCGCCATCTTTATGCTCCTCTGTAAAATCTAATTTTTGCCTATGAGTCCATGAAGTCATTTAATGGCCTCCTCTCTGTATATACACCCTTGTCTTCTGAGCAGATGAGAACAGGAGATCACTGAGACAAGTAGGAAGTTGCCAAGTGCAGGAAAGAGGAGGGAATCTCAGGCAGAACAAACAACATGTGCAAAAGCAGGAGGCTTACCAGCTCATGTGAGATGGAGAAAGTCAGAAAGAGCATCAGTCGTACACTTACCAAAAAATTTTTACAAAGACAAACAGCACATCCAAAACTATTCTTGAAACCACGAAAGAGTTGAGGTGACAGGACCACCAACTAACCCAAAATCTGAGGAAAGTCACCTGCAAGGGGAAATGAATTGTGAGCTCTTGCTTACTTGGGACAGATGATGCTATTGAGCATTGAAGAGTTCAGCTGAAATTGTCAGCGAATTGGTAAAGGACACACAGAGAATGTTCAGAATCCCTGGGGGAAGTGGATTTCTCTGAAGGGTAATCTATACCCACTCGTAGTTTCTTTTTCCTAGATCTCACTGGGAACTCACAGAAAAGTCTGGCAAAAATTCTGAGGACATGCCCCTTGTCCCACAGGCTTGTGGGAAGGAAACAGATGGTCCTCCAGAAAGACAAGAAACCCCACCCAGACCCTGCTGTTCAATCTCCCCAACAGAACAAAAGCTTTACACTGTTGAGGGGAGAGCAACACACACTGTCACTGCTAAGGCACAGAAGGAAATCTACCGCAGCAGAGCGAAGGGGACAGAAGAGCGCCATCTACTCCCGGGGGCGGCGCAGGAATACCTGCTGGACCAGAACCACCTCTTGGAGGGGACAGAAGCACTGAGACCAGGGGCACAGCCCCTGTCAGAGACCTTCTAACGAGAATGACAGAGAATGCCTTGCCACTGCCCAACCCTTCCTACGATCAGTCTAACAAGCAGCAAGGAGCAGCAATCGAATATTGCTGAGAGACTTCAAAAAGTGTGGAAAGAGACTCTCCCAAAGGAAAACCCAAAGAGAAGATGGAAACCTGAGGGTGGAAAAGAGATTAAGAAAAACCCTGTAACAAGCCGACCCCTACCCTCAACACATGGCAACGCCAGAGGAATTTTAAGTCTGCAGGGCCTATGGCTAACCACGGCGACAACAAACCCCAAACTGAGTTCACCAACTTTCTGCTTTCTAGGAAAGCCTAGCAGAAAGAAAGGTGTACTCATTTCCAGGTACAAAAACTATTTACAGTCTCTACTATTCTATATAAAATGTTCAGACCTTTTTTTTTAATTATAAGGAATATTAAGAAGAAAACAATACTGCCAAGAGATAAAGCAAAAAATCTAGGCATATTGTATCAAACTGCTGAAAACAGAAGGCAACATTTTAAAAAATATTTACTAGAGCTGGGGGAAAAGATTCATTATGTACACAGGAAAAAAGATGAGAATTACAGAAGACTTCTTGTCAGAAGCCAAGCAAGCTAGAAACCCATGGACTGACATACTTAGAGTACTAAAATAAAGACTGGTAACCAGAGTTGTGTAACCAGCAAAAATATGGAAGAAATACTTTCTCGAAAACAAACAAACCAAAAATGGAGAGAATTCATTGCCAGCAGACCTGCACTATAAGAAATATTAAAGGAAAAGTCTGAGGCAAAAGCAACATGATTCCAAGCAGAAAAGTGGATTCACACAAAGAAATGAAAAACTCTAAAACTGGAAAAAATGAAAGTAAAAATAAAATTCTTTTTTTTCCTTTATTTTTAATGATTCCAAAAAAATAAATGATTGCTTAAATTAAAATAGTAGCAATGTATTGTATATTTATATCATGTGTAAAAGTGAACTATATAACTACAGCACGAAGGATAAAAGGAAAAAATTAGCAATATGTGTTGTAAAGTCCTGACATTATACACAAGGGAGCATAATAATATTTAAAGATAGACTCTAATTAATTACAGATGTGCAAAGTGGTACATTGCAAACCAATTTGCAGTCACTAAAAAAAAAAACAAATGGAAAGGGTATAAATAATAAGCTAATGGTGGCAATAAAATGAAATCATAATATATGCTTAATTAATTCAACAAGGGAAAGAAAGAGGAAAAAATTTTAAAACAGGCAGAAAAACAAAAAACAACTGTCTAGACGGTTGATTTTAAGCAACCATATCAATAGCTATACTAAATATAAATCATCTAAACTCATTAATTAAAATGTAGAGATTGTCCAATTGTATAAAAAATGCAAGACCAGCTACAACACAAATAGTCAAACTGAAAGGAGAAATAGACCAATTCACAATTATAATTAGAGGCATCAACACTCCTCCATTAGCAATGATAGAAAGACAGAAAATCAGTAAGGAATAGCACTATCCCCCAATTTGGGCTAATTGGCATTTACAGGATATTTCACCCAACAAAAGCAGAGAACATATTTTTTTCAATTGAACATAGACTAGTCAGTACGACAGACTGTGTTCTGGGCCAGGAAATAAACCTTAACAAATTTCAATAAATAGAAGTCATACAAAGTTCTCTAACCAGAGCAAAATTAAATTTTATAAAAGAAGGATAGAGTTTAATTAGAAACTTTAGTTGCACTAGATTGGGAAGGGAGCTCAGTGGACTTCTAGGACTATGCTCAAAGCATATGTTACACATGCAGATAAAGACAGGCAAAAGCTTTATAATTTACTGTGAAATTAACACACAAGTAGGAAAACTATTTTTGGTTATCACATTCCTCCCCATCTAGCAGCAAATATACCTATGCTTTGCTTGGACCTGAGATACCTATGAGTCAGCCCTTTGTAATCGTAAATTCAACCAACTGTGGATCAAAAATATATTTTTTTAAATTCCAGAGAGTCCCAAAGAGCAAAACTTGAATTTGTTGCATGCTGGCAAACATTTACATAGCATTTACATTGTATTTAAAACTATTTACATAGCATTTACATGGTATTATAAGTAATCGAGAGATGATTTAAAGTATACAGGGGGAGGTATGTAGGTTATATGTAAATCTGTGCCATTTTATGTTTGAGCATCTAAGCATTTTGGTATCCACAGGGGTCCTGGGACCAATCCTCTACAGATAGAAGGAATAACTGTGCAGAGAAAGGCAATGAAAAATAGATTGATGTCTAGGGATCTAAATCCAGGGCCTTCTGCTGATCACACCCTGCTTTTTCCTTTCCTCTATCAGACCACACGGTGCAAGCAACACAGTATGATGATTCAGCCCTCAGGCCTCAAGGACTCAATCCTGGCTCCCCTCTCCAGCCATGTGGTTATGGGAATATTACTTAACCTCTCTCAGCTCCATTTGCTCGTCTGTCAAGTGGAGATAGCAATTGGATCTATCTCAGATGAGTTTTGTGAGAATTAAATGGAGATGATGTATGAAAGTACTTAGTACAGGGTATATAAACCAGAGTAAGCGCTCAGTAGAGATAGTTATCACCATTATCATCCATTATTATTATTCCTAGGGAAGAAATTCTCCTGGGAAGCTCTCCATAAGGCTAAAACACTTGCGCTGTTTAGAGACTATTCTTTTTCCAATTTGGAACCTGAAAAGAGGCATACAGTCTAAAGGTAGAAAGACATTAAATCTGCCGTGGTTTCCCATCTCCTCTCTAGGAGAGTTGGGGGAATAAAATGGAGGCAAAAACATCAGGCTGCTCTATACAAACTCTCACAGGAAGACCCTGTCCCATCCCACATCCCCCACAAAGCTGTTTTCCCTGTATGGTTGTCTGTGCTTTAATTCCTTTAACTGGAGCCAAACACGGTCATTCTTCAGCAGAAATATGACTTCAAACCCATATAGTGCTGGGATGAATGACACAATGTTTTATAATCCTATTAACATTTTTAAAATAAAACAGATTTCATATAAGGGGGAAGAGGCTTTGTTTATGTGAAGAGGGTCCCTGGAGGAGGGCGTGGCAACCCACTCCAGTATTCTCACCGGAGAATCCCATGGACAGAGGAGCCTGGCGGGCTGTAGTCCATAGGGTCACACAGAGTTGGACACGACTGAAGCAACTTAGCACACACACACTGAAAGGGGACATAGTGCATCCTAAAGACCACTTGAGCCCAAAGAAAAAGGCAAATGAGTAAAACGAGAAGGATCCTGGAGGGCAGGTAGATCAGAGGTCTCCAAACACCAGCCCTCAGACCAGTTCATGTACAGATTCCTATGCTCCACTCTGGTGCTTCAGTTCAGTTCAGTTCAGTCGCTCAGTCGCATCCAACTCTTTGCGACCTTATGGACTGTAGCCAGCAACGCTCCTCTGCCCATGGGATTCTCCAGGAAAGAATACTGGAGTGGGTAGCCATTCCCTTCTCCAGGTATCTTCCACACCTAGCGATTGAACTTGGGTTTCCTGCATTGCAGGCAGATTCTTTACTATCTGAGCCACCCAGGAGCCCACCCTAGGTTTATTGAAGTGGGGTGATAAGATTTTAACAAGTGGGAGGAGCCAGATGTGGAATCCCATATTAATACTAACTTTTCTCTTCATAGAAATCAAAACAGAGCCCAGGAATGAAGTAAGGGTCATTGTCCAGGGTCATTTCAAAGCTGTCGTCAACACACTCGGCTCAGCTGTAGGAGTGAGAAGGTGGTGTGAGCAAACAGCTCTAGTCACTTTCACATCCACCCCTAATGGTTCACTCAAGCATTTAACAAACGGACAGCGTCACCTTCCTGTGATCTCAGTCTCTCTGTGCTACCCACGGTGACAATGCTCTCAAGATGGCTGAGATAAGCCCACACCACTCTGTAAGTTCAATTCTTTGATTGCAACTCTTCTCCAAACAGAAAAACTGTCAGCACTGGAAATGTCACATTTGGTCAGTAGCTGGCAGTTATGATTGGAGCAGCATGCACTAACAAGAGGAAGTAGCAAGAGGTCAAAAATGAATCTAAAGGAAGCAAAGCGACCTCTAACCAACAAGAAAACACAAGCCAATCAACCGAGAAAATCGATGAGGTGAAAATGGGCTGCTCAGGAAAATCAATAGGGTGCAAACCGGCTGCACTCAGCCCTGTGGCCTTGCACCTGGTTCCAGCCCCAAAGTTGAAATGCATCATTCCCACTTTTCAAAGACAGCTCCTCACTCCCACCTCAATCTGTGCCCCCAGAATCTTCCTATTTACCCAATCTTCTCCCTGAAATATCCTACAGTTTGTCGACACATGAAAACGTGTTTTCTGCATTCTCCCATTCTCTGTTGCCCAGTTTTGCCCAGAACCACATCATTTTACACACAGATTATTTCCAGAATCAGTTTCTTCTGCCTCCATCCTGTCGCTGGCATACCTGGCAAAGTCAGAATAATCTCCCTCCTTTGCCTGCCTGACTCCTTTATATGAACCCTCGACCAGCAAGGAAAATCTTTTCTTTGTCCTTACCTGAATCTCAGAGTTTTTGTTCAGGACCTTCCCTGGTGGTCCAGTGGTTAAGAATCCACCTGCTGATGCAGGGGACATGGGTTCACTCTCTGGCCCAGGAAGATCCCACGTGCCATGAGGCAGGTAAGCCCGCACACCACAGCTACCGAGCCCAAGCACCTAGAGCCTGTCCTCTGCAACGAGAAGTCACTGCAGTGAGAAGCCCACGCACCACAATGAAGGGTAGTCCCTGCTCACCGCAACTAGAGGAAGCCTGGGCAACAAGAAGACCCAGCACAGCCAAGAATAAATAAATAAATAAAATTTTAAAAAGCCTTTGTTATTACTGGTCCTGAGAATGCCTATTTTGTCTCTCTGAAAACAAGCCAATCAAACGAGAGTATCCTCTCTGAATATTCAGTTCTTCCACCCACTTTGGGTTGAGCCAAAGCATCCCCTGCTTTACTAGGCCTTGCTGGAACATCAGCATCCCCCAGATCTCTCCTTCTCCTCTCTCCTTCATCTGCATCCCTCATGTCTACATCAAGCTCCTGCTCACATTCACTGTTACAGTGCTGGGGGTTGGGTGTGAGAGGTGGTATCTCTATAGTGGTCTAAACTCCTGAAGGAAGGCAGAATAGGGTACAAAGTACACTGCCAAGAGACTTAGGAGTTCTCAATCTGGTCCTCCTTTGCCTTTAATTACTGTGGGTCCTTGAACAAGTGATTGAACCTCTCCAGGCTCTTCTGTAAAATGGTATGGTCCTATGAGAGATCTCTAAGCTTCCTTCTCATTCAAACATTCTAGAATTCTAAGGCAAAAGCTGTCTTTTCTTCATATCCTCCATAAAACTTACTAACTTTTTGCCCTTACTTTTTTTTAAACTCCTAAGAGTCTCCTTCCTTTTGAGAGGTTCAAATAAGATATTGCTTGTAAGATACTCAGCACAGATCTGGGAAAGTAAGGGCTTTATAAATTTTTGTTATTGTTATGAAAGAAATAGAGGAGTATATTAAACATCTGTTGAATAAATAAATAAAACGACTATGCTTGAACCCCTCAAAAAAATCTCAAGTAATTTAATCTCCATTTAAGCAGTAAGGTATGCTGCTAAGTCGCTTTAGTCGTGTCTGACTCTGTGTGACCCCATAGACGACAGCCCACCAGGCTCCCCCGCCCCTGGGATTCTCTAGGCAAGAATACCAGAGTGGGTTGCCATTTCCTTCTCCAAGCCATGAAAGCGAAAAGTCAAAGTGAAGTCACTCAGTCATGTCAGACTCCTAGTGACCCCATGGACTGCAGCCTGCCAGGCTCCTCCGTCCATGGATTTTCCAGGCAAGAGCGCTGGCGTGGGGGGCCATCGCCTTCTCCGGTAAGGTATGCTACCTTTCCTTTAAAAACAAAATGTATTTTCCTTTCCTTTCTCTGAGCTAGAAATTCCCACTTATAACTGCTGTTCTGTGTTCACATTGAAAGCAGCAGCTCAGAGCTATTTTTGCAGGCCTCTGTGCTGAATAGTGGACCCCAAGTAGGCTCAAGAAAGGTGTGCTCATCCCAGACAGCACTCCTGAAGGTTCAAGCTGCTGCACATCCCAAATAGGAAGACCAAACATTCCATTTAGAGCAGCCACAGTCGCTTTAACCTGAGACACAAAGATCGTATTTGTTTCCTGAGAATAGCAGGAGGAGAAGGCTGCGGTTCAGAGGCCCCTAGTCCCTGGCTGGCAAGTTGTTAAATGTCAGTGAACTCACCAAGTGAGTCCTTTTCCTTCTCAAAGCAGAGCCACTTGATGACACTTCTCTCAGAAGACAGGAAAACTCACCCACTTGGTGTTCATGTACCCAGAACAACCATGTGCAAAGCCGAGGAGGTGTGTCCTGAGGCATGACCTCAGGGAAGAGACCACACCCTGAGCCAACCAGCCAGAAGGAAGAGTCTCAACTCAACAGATTAGAGAGTTCCAGGAGGAACCATGACAAGGCCGGCTGCCCCTGTGACTAAAAGACACAGTGGTCAGGCCAGAAAATAGAGTTCACAGAAATGGAGTTAGGCTGCCTGGAGTAGATTAGGAAACCAGAATCCATGGCCCTCCAGAATTCAAATAACACAGACTCGGCTTAGGGAAAGTGGCAATGTCCTCCTCAGAAATATAACAGCTTAGTAAGTCCACAGGACAAAAAGTATCATACAATTAAAAAAAAAAAAATTCTTCACCACTGCTTATGCTTCCCAACTTTTAAGGTATGTCTTCAAGTGCCAACAAAACAGATAAATAAATAAAAATCAAAATGTTTCCCATCCTTTGATGAAATTCCACTGGGGTTGGGAGGCAGGTATGAGTATAAGATATACATGCTATGCTAAGTTGCTTCAGTCGTGTCTGACTCTCTGTGACTGACCCCATAGACTGTAGCCCACCAGGCTCCTCTGTCCATGGGATTCTCCAGGCAAGAACACTGGAGTGCGTTGCCATACCCTCCTCCAGGGGATCTTCCCGCCCCAGGGAAACCTGCGTCTGTCTTTTCTCCTGCATTGGCAGTCAGATTCTTCACCACTGGGGCCACCAGCATGATGAAAAGAAATACTTTCAAAAATGTATTACTCAGTAACTAGGTTACGGATGAAAAACTGGTCAAAACCAATTTGGAAAGGAACTGCTACAGTATCTCTCTGATCTTACAAATGTTCCCTATGCATCCCTCTCTCCAGCGGACGCACATCAATCCTGAAGTCCAATCCATCCTGGACCCTTTGTGGGTTGATGGTTGAAATGACAGCCACAGTGCCTTCCTTCACAGCCTCAAGGTCACTGGGAGGTAGAACAGGCACAGGTTCCTTGAAATCTCTCAACCAGAAGTTGGATGATGTGATGATATTGGGGATAAGGTTAACCACTGTTCAATTATTTTTAATTATGATGTGTTTACATAGGGTGCGTGAATGATATCAAGCATATAAAGCACATATGGGAACTTGACCAAAATTTCTTGGTGATAAGTAAGGAAATGGCGAGTGTTTGTATAGTGTACCAAGGTGAAGTCTCAGGAGAACTAGTGGGGAAGAGAAGAAGTTTTGGGGGGATGTCACCGAGCAAGTATTAAAGTGAAAGGAAAAGTGAAGTTGCTCAGTTGTGTCCAACTCTTTGTGACCCCATGGGCTGTAGCCTGCCAGGATCCTCCATCCATGGGATTTTCCAGGCAAGAATACTGGAGTGGGTTGCCATTTCCTTCTTCACAATGGAAATGTCATTGCTCTGCCTCTGAAAAATTTTAGGACCTTGAGTAAGTCCTTCACATCCTGTAAACCTCAGCATCATCATTATAAAATGGAGAAAATAGTAACTATCCTTTGTGAGATCAAAATATTACTTTCCTCATGTGGGATTTCAGAGAGGAAAGTATAAAGACAAATCAGCGATTGACCCAAATTTCTGATATTTACCAGATTTCTTGATCTGTTTGGCAGCTCTGTTGTTGCTGGAAATAGTTTCTAGTCTCAGCAAGGCCTGCATGGTCCCAGCCATGAAATAAAGAGAAGCCCCTGAGTCCTTAAGTCAAGAAGGCTCCATAATACAGTGAGAACGTGTGCTATGGAAGCTGGGACTGAACAAGGAGTTACTCACATCTTTTCATCTGTTTTGGCTATTAAGATACAAAGATAAGAATTCATTTTTATTTTCATAAAGAAAGCCTTCTAGGGTGGACTTGTCTCCTGAGTACTGATCACATCCCCAGAGGAGGAAGATTATTAGGTTAGTTCTGCTTTTGTAACAGAGTCACCCTCGACTCTACAATATTATGTTACTTCACACTCTAAGGGCACACACACAAGAGAGAGTGTGTGTTTGTGCGTGCATGCATGCATATCAACCACAACAAAAGTGTCCCAGGTGTAGAAGGCCACTGACTCTCTGAAAAAGAGAAGGCCAAACTAATAAGCTCAATCCTGGTGCCCGTGGGAATTCCATTCCTGACCAATAGTGACTGTCTCGGAGTCTGCCTCAAAAGTGGTCTCAGCAAGCCTGGGAGCCCTGCCCTCCCCGCCCGAGTCCAGGCCCTCTGTTGTGCCAAGGCTGCGGGCAATTAGTATCAACGATGATGTCAGCGTTGGCCTGGTGAGTCCTGCATTCAGCACGTCTTCCTAATGAAGCTCTGAACCATTTAATTAGTAGCTGCTCTGACAATTCTGTCCTTGTAGCCTCAGCCATAGATTGGAACACAAGGGAGACGATTTCCATTGGACCCATGCCATGGCATTTGCTCTTTTAATTGAGATGAGGGAGACGCACTCACCTTGCAAATGCATCAGAGTAAGAGGGAATACAAGAGGGAATACAGTTTCTCACCCTATCAGACAAACAGCCATGCATAAAAAAAAGGACACTTGTTTTTCTCGCCATCTAAGCAGTTGTTCGCTCACCACCTCTCCTTTTTGAGACGTACGTGCTCCGTCTTCTAGAACATTGTCCTTAGAGTCAGGGGGACTTGAGTTTTAATTCTGCCTGAATTGGGGCTAGATTCTTAATTTCTCTGAACCTCTGTATGCTCACCTTTTAAATGAGAATAATAATGCTTACCTCTGAGGTTGTTATGATTCAAACAATCAAATGACTATAGACCACTAAGCGTAAGTACTAAATATTCAAAAAAGAGCTTTTTATACCACTGTTACATCTCAATGTCCTGAGTTCTGAAATAAGAGATTAATTGCACTGTGGTGAGTATAGCATTGACTTTATTCACCTCTCTTCTGTTTTCCACTTCAGACCATTTTTTTTCCAACCTAGTTGCTTCACCACTCCTTATAGAAAATAGATTTCAGCCATCTTACTACCCCAACTGTCTTCCTGTAAAAATTCCAGTTTGTAGGTAATTTTCAAAAAGTGTGACTCCCAAGTTTAACTCCAAGCTCACTTTCACAAAGTACAATGGAGCTTTTATTTCCCTTGAACTAGACAACTTGATGACTGATTCAGTCTCAGATCCCATTAACTTTTTAGCAGCCATTCCGCTCAGGATGAGAAAAGGCCCTTCTAGCCCAAGGGCTAAGAAAAGGTAATTTATTTGGAAGAAACCACCAAACTCCACCCATTTAAGTTTTTATTAAACAGAGAGAAAATGAGATCTTCAGGGATACAATGCATTTGTGATTATCAGATTCTTTGAAAAGGTTATGGTGTTTACTACAAGATGTAAAATAGTGATCTTCATCTTTGCTATTAAAATTCAGAAAGGAGATTTAGAAACTTTGGAAGGCAACCATCCACTAGAGTCTCAGGAGACAAATTATTGGAATGGACTCTGACAATCAAGGAAAATGAAGATAAAGAATAAAATAGATCCGTAATTCACTGGCTCCTCCCTTCCAGTTCAAAAGAAAAGAAGAAAACATAGGTCTTTTTCAAAGCTAAAATTATCATTAAAACACACACACACACACAAGAAAGTAAAAGGGGTTTCTTTTTCTAAAGATGAACTTTTTAAACATTGCCCTTTTCCCTTGAAACCATCACTGCACCTCCCTAAAGAGGCTCAACCAGAGCCTGTTGCCTGTCCATAAAGAAAGGGCAGTTGCAACCAAGAGAACCCTAAGGACTGTGTGATTATAGCCCAAGAGAAAATTTACTGGGAACAAAATCCGTTTAGAATTCTTTATTCCTCACTCAGTTTGTACACAGGTTAATAACAGGATTTCTTTTAATCTGTCAGGGATTTCCACGTGCCACGCCATTCTGATGCATGCGAAAAATTTTGCATCTGGCATATCTGTGAAGCATTATGTCCCTGCAAAGCCAGGCAGAAAAAGAAGAAAGCAGCTTCACTAGGCTGAGTTTTGTGACAACCACAACCTCTGGCAGAAATAGAAGCTGACAGTGACAAGGGTGGTAAGTAGAACTCTTATAGGCAAACAAAAGGAACACTTTCACTAATAGCAAAGAGGTGAGTAAGAGTTCCTGAACTCTCCCATCCACAGGCAGAGCCAAGAGAGAAGGCAAAATCGTTTGTCTTCTCAACCTGAACATGGAACCAGAAACACAGAGGCCCAAGTGCTCTCAGCCAGGGACTCCGTTTGCAAGATGTAACAGGCAAGCAAAGAATGAATGACAGAGAACCTGAGGGAGCCCAGACAGAGAAAGGAGGCAGGGAAGGCATGATTCAAAGAGATGAAGGAGTGGCAGTGGTTTAGTCTCTAAGTTAGGTCCGACTCTTGCGACCCCGTGGACTCTAGCCCACCAGGCTTCTCTGCCCATGGGATTTCCCAGGCAAGGATGCTGGAGTGGGTTGCCATTTCCTTCTTCAGGGCATCTTCCTGACCCAGGAATTGTTATCTGGGTCTCCTGCACTGCAGGCAGATTCTTTACCAACTGAGCTAACGAGGAAGTAGGTGAGAAAGAGGAGGGAAGACAGAAACACATGACCCAAAGCAAGGGGGAAAAGAGCCACAAAAAGGAAATCAGCATCAGAATGAAAGTTAGAGAAAAGGCATTTGGTGGACAAGCCAAAGGGAACCAAAAAGCAAGGAAAAATAATAGGAGTCAAATGAAAGTGAAGGTGAGTAGGTTAAGGATTGCTGGGTGGGCTGAGAGCCACTGAGAAGATGACGAGGCACTTGATGTCTTCCACACATTTCTTCAGGGAACCTGGCAATTGCAAAGCACATTCTAAGCAAAATGACAGACGTTTGCTCTCCAAGAGCACGGACTTTGGGATCTCGCAGATCCAGATTCAGATCTTTGGACGTGACACTTACCCTTTTGAGTTTTAGTTTAAGCCACTGCAAAATGGGGGCTAATAACTTGCTTCATGGACTTCCCTGGTGGCTCAGAGGTTAAAGCGTCTGCCTCCAATGTGGGAGACCTGGCTTTGATCCCTGGGTCAGGAAGATTCCCTGGAGAAGGAAATGGCAACCCGCTCCAGTATTCTTGCCTGGAGAATCCCATGGACGGAGAAGCCTAGTATGTTACAGTCCACGGGGTCACAAAGAGTAGGACACCACTGAGCAACTTCACCTTAACTTGCTTCATAGGATTGTGGTGAAGATTAAATATGACCGAGTATGTAAAATGCCATCATGATATCTGATACCTAATGGATGCTCAATGAGTGTTAGTTTTCCCTTTTTTTTCCATATTAGTCATTCTACACTGGCCTTTTTTATTATTATTATTATTCTTACTTTCTCATCGTAACAAACCTCTGTGCTCAGTCATGTCTGACTCTTTACAGCCCCATGAGCTATAGTCCACCAGGATCCTCTGTCCATGGGATTTTCTAGGCAAGAATACTGGACTCAGTTGCCATTTCCTACTCCAGGGGATCTTCCTGACCCAGGGATCGAACCTCAGTCTCTTGTATCTACTGCACTGGCAGGCAGATTCTTTATCATTAGTGCCACCTGGGAAGCCCTACACTGGCCTTTTTAATAATCAGTAATTCTATGTACTCTCTACCCCACTGTAGACCCTGGAGTAAGTTCTTTAAGGCAAGAACCTATGTCTTCCCCAGAGAATCCTCAGGGCCTTGCCTTGTCTGACACAAGCACAATAGTAACTGAATGGACAAGTACTATTGAATGAATGAATAAACACACAAATGAACAAATGAGTTAATGAATAGCAATCTTCCTTTGGAGGGAGCTTAGTTACTATATAGTCATGGTTGAGTGCAGAAAACTAGTCCAGATCATTCAAGCAAACAGCTTAATATCGGGTAACAGGGACTTATAAAGATGTTGGCAAAACTGGAGGAGCATCAATCAGTCGAAAAGCTGCCACTAGACTAGCGATTTCACGGTTATCCCACCATGACAAGCCACAGATTAGGAAGCTCCTGCTTCAAACCTGGTCACAACTACCCTTCATACCCACAAATCTGGTGACTACACAGGCATTCTGGGTCCATCACCACAACGCTCCCAACACTTGTGATGACCCAGCTTTCCAGCAACGGCTGCTGCCTCCTTTCTTCCAAATCTCAGCCCAGGTACACCTAACTGGCAGAAAAAATTGGCATGCATGAGTCTGAGGCACGCAGTTTTATTTTTCAATTGAAGTATAGCTGATATACAATGTTTTGTTAGCTTCTGGTATACAGCAAAATGGTTCAGTTATATATATATATATCTGTACAGATACACATATCGTTTTTCATATTCTTTTCCTTTATGGTTTAACACAAGATATTGAATATTATTCCCTGTGCTATACAGTAGGACTTTGTTGTCCATCCAGTCTATATATAATAGTTTGCACCTTCTAGTCCCAAATGCCCAGTCCAACCCTCCCCACCTCCCCGTTGGCAACTATAAGTTTGTTCTCTATGGGACATGAAGTTTTTTTATAGCTTCCTAACATCAAATGCCGAAGAATTGATGCTTTTGGACTGTGGTGTTGTAGAAGACTCTTCAGAGTCCCTTGGACTGCAAAGAAATCCAACCAGTCAATCCTAAAGGAAATCAGTCCGAATATTCATTGGAAGGATTGATGCTGAGGCTGAAACTCCAATACTTTGGCCACTTGATACAAAGAACTGACTCATTAGAAAAGACCCTGATGCTGTGGAAAATTGAAGGCGGCAGAGAATGGGAAGACAGAGGATGAGATGCTTGGATGGCATCACCGACTCAATGGACATGAGTTTGAGTAAGCTCCAAGAGTTGGTGATGGACAGGGAAGCCTGACATGCTGCAGTCCATGGGGTCACAAAGAGTCAGACATGACTGAGTGACTGAACTGAACTGAACTGAACATATCAAACCAAGAACAGAGTGGACTGAAGGCCAAAAGAACCAATCCATGTTGGGAAGTTCTTTCAATCTAATGAGAAAACAAGTTTAGTCATGAGAGAGGACAAAGCAAAAGAAGAAACAGGAAGGGCTAAGAAATACACATAACTCCTCCATGGCCTTGATTTCTAGTATGTTCCAATTCATATGTTTGAGTCTTTCATGAGACCTTGTATATATTTTGGAGTTTGTAAAATTTGCTCACATCAGATACAGAAGAACAAGATTCACCTCATTTCCTAAACATCATTACTTCTATGACTTCATCCATAGAGAAGACAGACAGTATTCTGGAAAGAAATTACAGTAATTAAGACCAAGGTCTGTCCTGCCAACTGTCTCCTTGGAATCTTGAAAACCTTTCCATCTGTTGCCTAGAGGAGGTAGGTTTTCCAAATCAACTCCTGAATGAGTCACGAGCTATCATGGCCG
The DNA here is from genome assembly GCF_023091745.1 of Budorcas taxicolor. Lineage (NCBI taxonomy): Eukaryota > Metazoa > Chordata > Mammalia > Artiodactyla > Bovidae > Budorcas > Budorcas taxicolor. Next base: position 76,532,203 of record NC_068919.1, read on the forward strand.
TTAGAATAGACCTCACAAACTTCCAACTGCAGGGAGTGTAACTGCTCAAGAGCCCCAAGCTGCTGCTAGCTCTGACACCCACTGAAATTCATCACCACTGTGGCACCAAGGCTACTCTTCCCTCAAGCTGCTCCCAGGCAATGACTAAGCACGGCAAGGAGTCTAAGACAGGCTCTTTCCTGGGAGAGATGGGGCTCCTTTAATGGGTGACTTTGGCTCAAGGACTCCCCCAGAGCCTTGCCAAACTTTCCTTAGAACTTCCCTTAGACTGCTCAGGATCTAGAGTGCTCCCAGGCAACTTTTCTTTCCTCTCTCTTTCACTCAAGGTCAGATTTGCTTTGATGGCTCTACCAGCCTCTTTCAGCTTCCTCCCATTTTCCCAGACATTTCCCTTTGGCATCTGCTTTCTGAAGGACCAAGACTATCACATGGGTCATGCTGGAGAAGCCTTATAGCTGATCTTTAGTATCCCAAGCCCAAGTATGTCCACAGGACAGGGGAAGAGATATGAAGGGGGTGGGGATAAGAGATCATTATGAGACCACCAGGGTATTCTTTTTTTTTTTTTTTTTGACCACACTATATTGCAGGTAGGATCTTAGTTGCCCAACCAGGGTTCAAACCTTCAAACCACACCCCTGTATTTGGAATGCAGTCTTAACCCATGGACCACAAGAGAAGTCGCCAGAGTAAGTCTCTTAAATAAGCAGTGGAACCATGGTTTATATGTACTTATATCTAATGATAGAACAGCTTTGAGTCATGACACAGGTGGAAATCAGAGAAGAAACAGGAAAAAGTAAAAGATATATGTATATATACATGGATATTCTATGACTGTGAGTTTCCAAGATTGTTCCAGTTCAAATACTCTGGCCCATCACTAGACCTCATGCATCTTTTTGAGCTTATAAAATATACTCATACCAGCTACAGAAGAACAGAATTTACCCCAGTCCCTGAATATCATGTATACCTGATATATACACATCTATGTGTGTATGTATACTTGGAGTGAGTGAAGTGAAGTCACTCAGTTGTGTCTGACTCCTTGTAACCCCCTGGACTGTACCAGGCTCCTCCATCCATGGAATTTTCCAGGAAAGAGTACTGGAGTGGGTTCCCATTTCCTTCTCCAGAGGATCTTCCCAACCCAGGAATCGAACCTGGCTCTCCCGCATTGCAGGCAGACGCTTTACCATCTGAGCCACCAGGGAAGCATGTTTATATGGAAGCAACTATTAAAAGGAGGACATTTTGTATTGTTAATCCTTGTCAAGAAAGACAATCTCCATTCTTGAATAGGTAAAATTATTTAAATGCTTTAAAGCTTTTTTCTCATGCCTATACTCAGGCAAAGTTTTCTTTCCTTTTGATGACAATTTATTGTTAAATATTCAGTATTTTTGCTTAAACTGTCACTAAATCAGAGTTTCCCTTGATTGTTTTGTTTCTGAGTACACTGACAGGTAAGCTGGTAAGTAGATAGATAAGATAGATAGGCAGACAGACAGGTCTCTCTCACTATTTTAGAAATCTAGTCTGCAAATTACATGTCAGTTTACAGCAACACTGTCACCTCAGCTTCTAGCACTACACTGGGCATACAGTCAGCACTTTAAAAAAATTGTTAAATCTCAGCCTTGTACCTTATGATAGCTGGCTTGACTCAAAACAACTCACAGGAGATTCTCTTTGTATTTATCTTCTATTATTTGCTAACCCCCTAAACAAGAACACATCGAGAAGGAACTAAGTTTGGAGCTGACTGTCACGGCCCAGATCATGTAAAGTAGAGAAAGGGATTGCTACAAGCCTGCATGGGAACTTCGGTGTTACCAAATAATTCTAAACACAGTCTCTCCAAAATAGAGTGATTCAAGCCCCTGTTTAGCCAGTCTTGGAGGGCATTACAATGTGAAATGTTCAGGGATATCCCACATCCTCTGAGCAATCTAAGAGGGCCTGGAATTGCTTCTATACCATTGTTTTAGATCTGGAAGATAAGCCTAGAAGCAAAAACTGCTTATTGCCCAACTGAGATTCAGATTCACTGAGCCCACATACCCAGGGCTCCCTTGGTCAATAGAGTTTAAATGAAACAAGAACCAGAGTCAAGGTAATCCAATGACTTAATTATTATCATCTTTACAGGGTAGCTTTGATTATTAGGTCAGGAATCCCAATTTTTAGTGGCCTAGACTTTGAAAAAGGAGAACAAAGATTTTTGAATGACAAAGTTAAGACTACTGATGTGATAAGTTTATGTCTTGTTGTGATTTTTTTTTAACTTTACCCCTCCTACCATTTATTCTACCAGTCTGGGCCCTACTCCTAATTAATCAAACACACTTACGAAGTAGGAAAATCTGACTCTTAGAAACTCATTCAAAAATTATTTATTGACCACATACTACATTCCAAGGCTGAAGTTAGGTTCTGTGGAGACCTTGATGAGCCAATCTGATACACTTTCTACCATCATCAGAGCTCTAAGTCTGGGAGGGAGATCGCCAATAATAAAGTAGTCCCTCAAATCAATAGCCAATTATACCCTAAGAAATGTGCTATGAAGAACAGGATGCTCTGAATCATCCCAGAGGAAGGACTAGATTGAACTAAAGTGTGAAGCATAAGGAATAGTTAACTCAGAGGAGTGAAGTAGATAAGAAAAGATGGGGCAAGGAAAGTGGCTCCAGGCAGGTGGATCAGCTTGCGGAACAGCAGGAATGTTTAAACACAATACCCAGGATGGTCCCTACAACAAAGAATTATTTGGCTGGAAATATTAATAATCCCAAGGTTGAAAATCCCTACAGTAAACTCCTCCACTTTGAAGTGACAATTCAAGGTCTATACCCCTCATCCCTGGTTAGTATAATTATCAAAATTCATATCATTTGTTGGCTAACCACTGTCCCAATGCATTCATCTAATCAATGCCTATATTTGTATGTGTTTTTATTGATTACAGCTTCCCCCTTCTTGTGCTCCAACTTGGACATTTAAGGTCTTCAAGGAGATGATGCTTCATCTACATTTAGTGACCCAATAAGACCTGGTTGAGCAGCTGGCATCCAGCAGTCTTACCCAGTGTTGAGAGATATTATTAGATTTCTGTGAAGTACTCGGTCTCCCTTCTGCTTTGCACATTCTCTTAATACAGAGGATGGGACTGCCGCAGTGGACCCCAGCACTGCCCTGTGCAGAGGGAGACAGACATGGTTAATAGTCAAGATGAAACTGAGCATGCTGTAGAGACAACCATCTCAACATCTCCGTGGTTTTAATACTTCAAGAGTTTATTCCTCACTCACCCTACACATCCATCACAGGACAGCCGGAGGTTCTGCTCACCTCTGCTGTTCAGGGACCCAGACTTATGGACACTCTGCCATCTTAAGATGGGACTTCAGTATTCATTTCAGAAGGAAAGAAATGCTAGAGAATCACACTTGAGCCCAGAATTGATACAATCACTTCTGCTCATGACTCAGAAATATATCTGCTCAGACTAGAAATAACAGCAAGAGAACTAGGAAATGTTGGCAAAAAAAAAAAAAACCCAGAATATTATCTGAGTTTGAATTCCAGCTCCATCACTTTTAAGTTTGGGTGAATTAACTTCTATAAGCCTCAGTTGCTTCACTCGTAAAGTGGCAATAATAATAAATACTTACTTCATAGTGTGGTTGTAAGAATTAGATGAGATGCTTTATACATAACCCATGGCATATTTCAGGCATATAATATTGGATCAGTAAATGAAAACTACTATCTTTATTATGGCAATGACAATAATGTTTTTGTTCTTTGGGCCACGAGCTTGTATGGATCCAACAGATCATAAGGTAAAGAAGACCTAAGAGGAGCCTGCTACCTGGCTGGCTTTTTTGAATGGGATAACATGGTGATTTGTCAAATCTTCTTTTGTATTGCTGAGAATAAATAGTTTTATTCTTTGTTCATTCATCCAGGTTCACTTCTGAATACCTACAAATATTCCGAACATTATGCAGAATCTGCAAATAGAAAGATAAATAAGACCTCAGTCCTGTCTTCAAGAGTTCACATTTGGAGAGAGGGAGCAGCCGAGGCTTTTGGAAGGTCTGTGATAGCACCCCACAGACTGGGAAGGCAAGAGTCAGATCACAAAAAGCAATCGGAAGTTGTCAGGGAAAGGGGTGGTCTGGACAGGGGAGAACAACCCAGCTGAGGGAAGAATGTGGCAAAGGTATGGAGAGAGCTCAGTGCGCCGGTCATTCAGCGAGTCCAGAGAGGAGGGGGCGGTGCAGGTGCACTGGGGTCTCTACACAAAGAAGAGTTCAAACAGGACAGTGATGTGATCAAATTTGGTTTTGAAAGAATCTATTCAAGCAGTTATATTAGTCTGCTCAGGCTACCGTGACAGAGTGGTAGCCTGTCACAGTCTGGGTGGCTTAAACAACAGAAATTATTTTCTCGCAGTCCTGCAGGCTGGAACCTGAGATCAAGGTCGCGGCAGGTTTGGTTTCTCCTGAGGCTTCTCTCTTTGTTATGCTGATGGCCACCTACTTGCCGTGTACTCACGTGGTACTTTGTCAGTGGTCTGTACATCCCTAGTGTCTTTTCCTCTTCTTATGAGGACACTGGGTATATTAGATGAGGACCCCTCCCATTATGACCTCATTTAATCATAAATTAAATCATAAATCCTTAAAGCCCCTGTCTCCAAATATATTCACATGGCAGGGGTGTTAGGACTTCAGCAGGGATATAATTCAGTCCATAATAGTGGGCAAGCTTTGTTGCAGGCAAACTAGAGAGGTTAAGCTGCAGCAACAGTTCAAACAAAAAACTGCATTGAGTGAATGGGAATAGGGGTGAAGAAAAAGGGAAGTATCTGAAAAATAAAAAGTTGGTAGGATTGATGAGACTCATATGTTGTAGTATGACTTAGGAAACTGAATATAGAAAATCATACCAGGTACTGAGATGGAGGGTGTGAAAATACATTAAGGAAACCTAACCCAAACTGGATTGGGAAAGTCATGAAGTACAGGCTCTGACGCATGTGCCCCTGAGCAGCTTGCTTAGGACAGGAGGAAGAAGGAAGATTTCCTCTCTCAGCTGCAACAGCAAACTGTCCTTATCTGCAGCCAATGAGAAGCTGTCATCACTTTGCCACCAATTTTTTCCTCCAATGAACTTTTGTTCAAAACAACCCCTCCAACTTCCTCCTTTCCTCCATGAAAGAATGCTCTGTTCATTTGTTGTCCAGGCTTGCCTATGGTTCACATAGTTTCTTTGTTCAGTTCAGTTCAGTTCAGTCACTCAGTCATGTCCGACTATTTGTAACCCCATGGACTGCAGCACTCCAGGCCTCCCTGTCCATCACCAACTCCTGGAGTTCACTCAAACCATGTCCACCAAGTCAGTGATGCCATCCAACCATCTCATCCTCTGTCATCCCCTTCTCCTCCCACCTTCAATCTTTCCCAGCATCAGGGTCTTTTCAAATGAGTCAGTTCTTTGCATCAGGTGGCCAAAGGATTGGAGTTTCAGCTTCAGCGTCAGTCCTTCCAAAGAATATTCAAGACTGATTTCCTTTAGGATTGACTAGTTGTATCTCCTTATGGTCCAAGGGACTCTCAAGAGTCTTCTCCAACAACACAGTTCAAAAGCATCAATTCTTTGGCTCTCAGCTTTCTTTATGGTTCACATAGTTTATTTGTACCAAATTGTAATTCCTCTGCTATTTATTCCCAAGTAACTTCTTCTTTTTTTTTTTTTTTTTTTTTTGCTTAAATAAATTGCTCTTCACCCTGTTTGTCACGGGAAACAGTATGTAGGGGAGAGACAAAGAGTTCATGTTTTAACTGCTGATTTTGAGGTGTTTTAGGGACACACCAGTGGAGAAATAAAATATGTGCCATGTGGGCTGGCTCCAGAAAGAAATCTAGACCAGAAATACAGGTTTGGGAATTGTCAGCATAGATCACGGCTGATTAAGGACCTAAGAGTGGATGAAAGCACCCAAGGAAAGTAAATAGAATGAAAAGAAGGCGTGGCCAATGGCCAAAAGCCAAACCTCAGGAAAAAAATTTTAAAGAGTAGGAGGAATAAGAATTGCTTCTGAGGGGCCTGAAAAGAAGAACTAGGCAGGTGCGTGAGAAATCAAGAGCTTTTGAAGACATGCAAGTCAGGTGAGGAGAGGGTTTCAGGAAAGGACTCGTCAGCAGTCAAAATGCCACTAAAACATTACCAACATGGATTTAAAAGGGACTAAACACACAGATATCACAAGTGACCCCCACTGGAACAGTTTTAGCACAGAAGCTACCCGGAGAGGGTCTGACCAAGAGAGATGAGGAAGGAGGGAGCTGAGTAAACCAATCCTTTCAATTTGTTTGTGTGAAGGAAATGGCAAGCTAAGAATGGAAACTAAAGGGGATCATAAGAGCAAATTAAGGACTTGGTTTGCTCAGGTAAAAGACTTAAGCACATTTATATGCTAAGGGGATGTGCCTGTAAACAAATAGATTGAAAATACAACCAAGTGGGAAAAACTGATAGCATAAGACCCCAAGGAAGCAAAGGGAGGCGATCCAGGGTTCAAATGAAAGGAACAGCATCAGGCATAAGAATCTTTTCCATGGGGAGCTCAAATCCTGTGCTCTGTGACAACCTACAGGGGTGAGATGGGGTGGGAGGCAGGCGGGAAGATCTACAGGTAAGGGACATACATATACCTATGACTGACTCATGTTGATAAATAGCAGAAACCAACACAATATCGTAAAGCAATTATCCTCCAATTAAAAATAATTTTTTTTTAAAAAAGAATCTTTTGCCTGGACTGATTGCATCCCTTGAGATCATAAAAGAAAATCAGCAATGCCCAGGCTCCAACCTCTCACACTCCTGTCTCCTCAGACCTCTCCTTCTCTCTCAAGACAAACCCGTTTTTCCAGGTTGGGCTATTGTTAGCTAGATATCTGGGACTTAACACAGTCCCCAGCACTATTGAATGTACTAGGTTCCATAAATATTTGCTGAATAAATGAATCTAGGAGCAGAACCTTAGCCTGTTCAGTGCAGACTTTGCACCTTCCCATGGTCACCAAAGAGTGGACCATATAGTAGTCAGGTGAAAAGAAACACTGGGCACACTGGCAGGGAAGGCCTCTAGGAAAGATTTATTATTCATTCCACAAACCTCTACTTAGTGCGCTCCGCTGCCTTCAGCCACAGAACAGATGGCCCGAGGCAACAGACTCATGAGGACTCTTCCAAACTGGAGGATTCCCTGCTCCCTGCAAATGACAAATCGGTGGCTTCTATACACACCCATCTGCCGTGATCTGGAGCCCAAATATTCCCTCTGAATCACCAGCTTGGGGAGCAAATCACTACCAATTTTTCTTTCTGTCAACAGGAGCTGCTGAATAATTATGCCCAATTGACACAGGCCGCTCCAATTGCCTTCAGAATTTGGCCTGAAGCCCAATTATATTTCTCTAGCTTGTGCCACAGCACACGGACAGTACAATTTGTCTCACTTTTTTCTCTTCCTTTTTAGAATATTCAAAAAAAATTTTGGCTCAGTGAAACCAACCAAGCATGTTCTTCAAGAATAATTTTAAGCACGATCCATAAGCCAAGTTAATATGATACATACTTTGGGAGAAATTCAGTTGAAAGCACCTAGATATATTATTTTTAAATTATATGCACATGAGTAAAGTATACTGTACACAAATAATTTTAAAATGCTGTTACTAGGTTGAGTACAAATCAACTTTGTAAATATGTACATGCCCACACACATGGTCCCAAATTCACCAATGAGCTGTTTCGTAAAAACTATTTCCTAAGCTGGTTGTTGGAAATTTAGACTGTATGTTTATAGAAATAATGTCAGGAACGGTGGGCAACTTCCCAGCTGTTAAGTCACTTCAGTCATGTCCGACTCTGTGTGACCCCATAGACGGCAGCCCACCAGGCTCCCCCATCCCTGGGATTCTCCAGGCAAGAACGCTGGAGTGGGTTGCCATTTCCTTCTCCAAGGCATGAAAGTGAAAAGTGAAAAGGAAGTCGTTCAGTCATGTCCGACTCTTCGCGACCCCATGGACCACAGCCTACCAGGCTCCTCTGTCCATGGGATTTTCCAGGCAAGAGTACTGGAGTAGGGGTGCCATCACCTTCTCCAGCAACTTCCCAGAGTTATCTCCAAAAACCTTTCACCTAAAATTCAGATGAACTACACAGGACTGATCAGGTTCCTGAGAAGTGTGGACAGACTATGTTCAGAAGGGAAGAAAAAGAGAATTAAGACAGCATATAATTAAAATAAAAACACACAGAACAGTCAACTCCAACTAAAAATTGTTAGAGAACAGTGGTCTGTGCACCCTCCCCTTCCTAAGACCCCTCCATAGCCCGAATTCTCAGGTTCTATAAGCCTTTCTCCAAGCCAAAACCTCCACTGGATACCAGTCTTCATGTACCAACTGTGCTTATCAATCCCTATGACTAAAAACCACTTATGCCATCAGGCATAAAAATCTTTAGCTTGGGGAGCTCAAATCCTTCAGAAGCGCAAACCTTACCCTATGAACAGAGCAGAAGTGCCCACAGACTGGTCCTCAGGACAGGTCCCAGTCTGGAACTCCATGGTGAGACTCAGCTCAGGGTTTGTTTGGCTCATTCAGTGAAGGCTTGTTCAGGAAATTCCCTGCAGCCCAGTGGTTAGGACTCTGCACTTCCACAGCCAGGGCCTGTAGTCAATCCTGGTCAGGGAACTAATATCCTGCAAGTCATGCAGTGTGGCCAAAAAAGGGAAAAAAAAAAAAAAAAGGCGTCTTTCAGTCTCATTTTTCCTTTTTTTTTTCAAACTATAGTTGCTAATACTAAAATCAGGAGTAGAGAGTAGATTTTACTAAAATAATATGTATTCAGTTCAGTTCAGTCACTCAGTCGTATCCAACTCTTTGCAACCCTGTGGACTGCAGCATGCCAGGCCTCCCTGTCCATCACCAACCCCTGGAGCTTGCTCAAAGTCATGTCCATCAAGTCAGTGATGCCATCCAACCATCTCATCCTCTGTCATCCCTTTCTCCTCCTGCCTTCAATCTTTCCCAGCATCAGGGTCTTTTCAAATGAGTCAGTTCTTCACATCAGGTGGCCAAAGGATTGGAGCTTCAGCATCAGTCCTTCCAATTAATATTCAGCACTGATTTCCTTTAGGATGGACTGGTTTGATCTCCTGGAAGTCCAAGGGACTCGAGAGTCTTCTCTAACACCACAGTTCAAAAGCATCAGTTCTTCAGCATTCAGTTTTCTTTATGGTCCAACCCTCATATCCATACGTGACTACTCGAAAAACCATAGCTTTGACTAGACAGACCTTTCTTGGCAAAATAATGTCTCTACTTTTTAATATGCTGTCTAGGTTTGTCATAGCTTTTCTTCCAAGGAGCAAGCGTCTTTTTATTCCATGGCTGCAGTCACCATCTGCAGTGATTTTGGAGCCCAAGAAAATAACACTAAAATCAGGAGTAGAAAGTAGATATTACTAATATAATATCTATTACTAACATAATATCAAGATGTTGGCAGGACCATGCTCTCTCTGAAGGTGCAGAAGGATTTGTTTTAGACCACTCCCCTCTTTTCTGATATTTCCGTGGCAGCATAACTGCAAATATTCACATGGCGTCCTCCCTATATGCATGTCTTGCTACCCAAAATTTCCGTATTTTAGAAATGTACCAGTGATATTAATATAGGACCATCTACAGACCTCAATTTAGTGATTACCTCCAAGGACATGTCTGACAGTCCAGTGGTTAAGAATTCACCTTCCAATGCAGAGGTGTGGGTTCAACTGCTGGTGAGAACTAAGATCCTACATGCCACATAGCACCTAATCCCATGGGGCCACAACCACCTAGCCCACTCAGGCTGAGAAGTCTGCATGCCACAACAGAGACCCAGCACAACCAATAAATAAATAAATAATAAAAATAAAGTGATGAACTCTGTAAAGACCTTATCTCTAGGTAAGGTCACCTTCTGAAGGTTCTAGGGATTAAACTTCCAACATATCTTTCTGGGGGGATGCATTTCAACTCGTAACACTTTGCCACTGGTTCCTTAGAAACCTGATGTTGAGCTGGTGGAATCGGTTGATGGAAAAGAAGGTACTCTGGACACTTACCCAGATTCCCAGAGAACTTCACGTGAGGGAAGAAAAAAGTTAAGCTGCTAGGACTTGGGTGCTGTCTATTATCACACCATGGGCTAGCCTAATCAACTTTTAATACAAAGTATTTCATGTAAAAATCCAACTTTCTTCCTTGGAAGATCTAGCCTGCTGGGCTTGCATCTCACACTGGCAACTGAAGATCAGCAGTTTCCCTTAGACTGCACCAAATACTGCTCCCTGGTTTCCAGCTCACTGTAGTCCTCACCGCTCCCTATCATTGCCCTCAACCATTATTTTCATTACTGTTTTCCGTTACATGTCTGTTACTATTTTTCTTACTCCCACCTTGCATTCTTTGTTTATACTTACCTGCCTGGCCTCTTTAAGCTTGTGAATCTGCCATCTCTGCTCTAAACTGGTCCTAGTATTCATAGCTGCCTCCTTACTGCCCTTTCTGAAACTTTAAATTGTAATTTGTGTGTGTGTTTTCAATAGCTCTGTAGGTAGCTGCAGGCTATAATGGAGGAGTAAATCCCTTCTAGCTCAGAGTTCATAATTATGTTTTTCCTGTTCTATTTTAATGGAGAGACATAAATACATTTCAAGGGCAATTTCAAACATAGGTTGAAAAACCATCATAATATCACAAGAGAACTTTATACCTGTTTTCAAAGCATTGTTATACTCATAACATTTCTAACAAGTTAAAGGTAGAAGTATTATCATTTCATTATCAATGAAGGAGCAAAAGAGTAAATAAATCAGATGATGGAACCACAGTCTCAGACCTGGTGATTAGTGAAGATGGGATGAGGTCTGCCACCTTTAGGACTCAAAGGGAGTGTTCTTTTGATCTCAGGGTCTCCATGTCCTCACAGAAAAATGAAGTTGTTAGATAAGAAGTAGGTGTTTCCAATTACCTTTAGTTGTATAAGTTTATGGGCTCAACGGTAAAAAATCTGCCCGCCTATGCAGGAGACTCAGGTTCCATCTCTGGGATGGGAAGATCCTCTGGAGAAGAAAAAGGCAGCCCACTCCAGTATTCTTGCCTGGAAAAAACCCCATGGAAAGAGGAGTCTGGTGGGCTACAGTCTATGGGGCCCCAAAGAGCTGGACATGACTTTGTGACTGAACAACAACAAATGTAAGTTTCATTCCAGTCAGAGTTCACATAGAACAACCAAAAATACATTAAGTGGCTCTAGCTGAAGTCGAGGTGAACTCTAGCGTCAGAAAAGTGACATTTTGATACCGACAAATGTTTTGACCAAGGAACGTTTTGACTCAGAAGAAAACACAACCTTTCAGAGTTAAAAAAAATTACCAAATATAGGGGGTTACGTGCTGGCCCTGCAAAGTTTTATCCACATCCTAATCCCCAGAACTAGTGAATATCTCCTTATTTGAAAAAAGAGTCTTTACAGATGTATCTAAGGACTTTGAGATGAGGAGATGATTCTGGAGTATCTGTGTGGGCTCTAAATCCAATGAAAGTGTATTTATAAGGGAAGAGGAGAAGACACGGGCACAGAGGAAAAGCTCATGTGAAAACAAGAGGAGAGACTGGACTTGTGCAGCCACATGCCCAGGGACACCTGGATCCAGCAGAAGCTGGAAGACAAGGAAAATGCTCCCCTAGAGCCTTCGGAAGCAGCACAGCCCAGCCGACACCTTGATTCTGGAATTACTGCCTCCAGAATTCTGAGAGGATGAATTTCTATTGTTTTAAGCCATCAAGAGTATGGTAATTTGTTATGGCAGCCACAGGAAATTAATACACCAAGTAGTGTGAAGCACTAGCAAACCCACCCTACACCTTAGCTTTACTACACTGCCAACATCATCTCAGGGTGAAAAAGTAGGGGTGAGGTAAAGAGGAAAGATGTGGTGAGGGTGGGTGAGGTTCGGAGATCGGGTGAGACCCAGGAATTCTTTAAGAGTTTACTGAGACCTTGGCTGATCCAGGTCTCGAATTCTATCATTCACCCATCAGAGTTGAAGACATGGTGCAATACTGATATTTAGCCCCTTATTCTCAGCTCCAGACTGCACAGGAAATTGCCAATTATGTTTCTAGCAGTTCTCTCAGAACTTTGATAGTACATTTTCATGTCATAATATTCCTATGTAACTCTGGCTTGACGAGATAAGCCTGATGCTTCTAAGAACCTATCCCAGTTTAATCAGACTTCTAAGAAATACCTTTAATAATTTTTCTGAGTGAAGGCAATAAATATGCATAAAATTCAGACAATAGATAAGCGAATAAAGTAGAAAATGAAAATCCCCACAACAGGGGTAGGGTTTGGTAGAGTAAGGATCAAGGGTAGCCATGCATACTTTATTGATGGTAGGAACCTGGAGTTGTATGGTTTTCCAGGATCATTTCGTGCAGCCATGCCATAACACAGTATCTGCTTCAAAAATGATTGAGCCAAGATGATTTTGCATCATGATTAGCAGGTCAGAATACCCTGCTTTGCCCATAGAACTGTACACTGTCTGACCTTGAAACATCCAGGAAGTCCTTTAAGAGATTTCCAGAAACCTCTAAGAGATCTTCTGGCCACAGTTTGAAAAACGCTGGGTGAGACCTTCTTTAAATGCCTCTCAGCTATAACTTTCAATAAATGTGTGTAGATGTGAACGAGTTTAATAGACGGTCATAAAATAACACAATACAACAGAAAGCTATTGGAATGGATACCCATAAACCAGTTAATGCCTGTCAGCAATCAGAAAACTAGTAGCTTCAGCCTCTATTGATATTTATGATTACAACTTAATGATGTTTTTACTTAACTGATGGCAGCTGTCTCCAAGAGAAGCTATTAGCACATTAGGTCTTTATTAAGACTGGCAAAGTAATAAATAATGTTTGTGACTTCTGTTTTGTTCACAAGGTTAATTGTTGCTTAATAATATTCTTGTGATGTATTAAGAGCTCCCGAGAAATTATATATGCAGATCATTAGACTAAAAACAGAAGTCTCAACAATCTTCTAATTTACAGGTTGTTGACGGACCCAAAACATGCGTGGCAGTAAGATATTGGGTATTGGGATGATCACCCAGGATTTTGCATTCATTCTGATCTTTTCATTTAAATTAACAGATACTTATTTAGCGAAGTACTAAGTAGAAGCTCTGGAGAATACAAAGATATATGCCACCAGAGCTCTTGAATATTGCTGAGGAGGAAAATATATATGTGTTAAGTGAATCATTAAGTGAGCTGTATTCAGAAGATGTAAAGAGAAAACTGCTCTGTCTTGGTTGTATATAAAATCTTACACATAGCTAAGAATATGGTTTCCTTAAATTTACCTAGAATTTTTTTTTCAGTCTATGCCATTTGTTTAAGTCACTGCCAATTGGTTACTTTGTTACTTACTGCCAAATACACCCTAACTTATTTAAAGTGAAAGTGTTAGTCACTCAGTCATGACTGACTGTTTGGGACCCCAGGGACTGTAGCCCAGCAGGCTCCTCTGTCCATGAGATTTTCCAGGTAAGGATACTAGAGTGAGTTGCTATTCCCTTCTCCACTGGATTTTCCCCACCCAGGGATTGAACCTGGATCTCCTACATTGCAGGCAGATTCTTTACCATGTGAGCCACCAAGGAAGGCTTCCTGACCCAAGGATCAAACCCATGTCTCCTATGTCTTCTGAATTGGCAGGCGGGTTCTTTACCACTAGCACTACCTGGCAAGCCCTAACTCCTTAACTGTGGTCCATTTAGATACTAGCCCCCCTTGGAGTGGGACTGAACCTAAGATATCATTAATTTCTATCTCTCCTACCAGGGAGGAGGGTAGAGCCCAGAAAGATGAAGGGATTGGCTCAAATCATGCGGCAGCAGCAAAACCTGGACCAACCTGGGTTCAAGCCACTCAATTTCTTATTTGTTTGAGGCTGATGGGTTCTGTTTTGCCCATACCACCCTATATAGTTTGCACATAAGACCTCAAATTCCAACACACATGTTGAATCCCTGGCTGCTGGAGCCGGACTCCGGCAGTTAGACATACAGGCAGATAAGAAAAAAAAAAAAATGATGGTCACAGTGATGATGATGGTGGTGGTGGTGGTGAGCAAGGAGATGAGGAAAATGAGAAGAAGAAAATAGCTCTGTTTGGGGAGAGTTTATGATAAATCAGGTGCTTTACAAAGACATCCATTATAAGCTTTATAGCAACTCTCTGAGGTGGGTACTAAAATTATTCTAACTTTACAGATAAGGATGCAGTGGTGTTAAATGCCTGAGATTGCACAGTAAGTAGATGCTGCTACTACTGCTGCTGCTAAGTCACTTCAGTCGTGTCCGACTCTGTGTGACCCCATAGATGGCAGCCCACCAGGCTCCACCATCCCTGGGATTCTCCAGGCAAGAACACTGGAGTGGGTTGCCATTTCCTTCTCCAATGCATGAAAGTGAAAAGTCAAAGTGAAGTCACTCAGTCATGTCCAACTCTCAGTGACACTATGGACTGCAGCCTACCAGGCTGCTCCGTCCATGGGATTTTCCAGGCAAGAGTACTAGAGTGGAGTGCTGTTGCCTTCTAGTAAATGTGAAACCCCAGACTGGTCTGACCTCAGAGCCTGGATTCTGAACCTCACACGTATGACACTATGGGCTCTGCAATTCCTGGAAAACATTGCCCACTGAACAAATCTGAGAGAATGAGACAGAGACTTGGGCCAGTCCTTGCTGGTGGCTGAGAAGCCCCTGAGAAAGTCTCAGATTGTACCAGCAGCCCCAAATGGTATTTCTGTTGTCCTCACTCTCTGTGGCGCTTTCAGTTACCAAGATAATCATCTCCAACAGAATTCCAATGAAGCTCACAGCAAATTAATTAGCCGTGCTGCAGACACATTAAAACTCTGCAAGCAGTTACCATAGTAGGTAACCTTGCATGTTTTACAAAGTGTGGCATTTTTATTTCATCTCATGTTGAATAATGAATAATTTTCCCTGCCCCCTGCTAAACAGTGAATGATGAGAAGCCCTTTGGTAATTCAGTGATGTTGAATTAATCTGATGGTAGAAAATCCACATAATTTCCCTAGGCCACCATCCTCTTATTCTATCCCTCTCCCTTTCTCTCCCTCCCTCACAAATTCCATCACAGACACTAAAAGGAGATGGCACTCCATTCCTTGCTATGGAAGCAGTATCTGCTGGCAACACCCAGCTGGAGGCAGGCTTGTGTGGGAACTTCGAAGCCACCAAGCACTCCAGGCACCCAAGATACAGTGGTACTGCCCAGTGACCTCACATCCACTTTGACTCAAATAACATCACCTCCGAGGTTGTCAATTCCAACATCTTCTGTTGCTTTCCAACCCCTGCCCTGCTTTAATTTGTCTTTGAGAAGTTATATATTTATTTTCTTTTAATTTTATTTTTCTCCCCTGAAAGTGAACACCATGATAGCAGGGACTTCATTTTGTTCACTGCTGTGCTGGGGAGAATGCACCTAAACCAGTGCCTAGGACACAGAAGGAATGCAGATATATTTGCTGAACAGATGAAGGACTGCCAAAAGCACTGGCCAGTGATGTCACTTTTACTGAGGATTTTCTAGGGGAGGAGAACAAAATTACATTCCATGTAGCAAGATTTCACCCAGTCCCCCACTAGACATCCGTCCTCTGATGTAACGCCTCTCCTTTTCCAACCCAACCTCTGCGAATGCCCTTCAATTGTCCCAACAATCTAGGAATATCTACAAAGTATCAAAACAAAAGTTTAGCATCCCTGCACAAGTACCCCGTCCCAACTCCCATCTCAGGAATCACTTCAACCAAAGATAAAACATCCCAAACATCAACAAGGAGTTGACTAGATAAATTATGATACATTCATAAGATGGACTACTATGCAGCCATTACAAGGAATTTGACCAAGCATAGACGAGCAGGCAGGTAGGCAAGTAGGTAGGTAGGTAGATAGAACAATGTCTAAGATACACTGTTTAATGAACGAAACAAGATGCAGTACCACATATATAGCAGGACTATATAGGTGAAAGAGAGCAGTACACATATATTAATATTTACTTAGTAGATGTTTGGAAAGATCCATAAGAAACTGCTAATGGTAGCTGTCTATAGGGAACAGATCTAGGGAACTGTATGTCAAGGGTGGAAAGAAACTCTGCTTTTCAGGGGGTTTATGGTACTCCTTGAAGTTTTAGGGTTTTTCACGGGGAGGGGGTTTAGAGTATTTGAATGTTTTATACACACCAAATACACGTAATTAGAAACTAAAGGAGAGAAAGCGTGGGTGGAGGCAGTTAGACAGTCAAGCAAACAATAGATCAGTTTCACCATGCCCCTCAAAGACTTCATCCCACCAAACAGTTTATCATCGCTTGTGGGTGTCTGCTAAAAAATTAGACTTGAATCTTCACCCTTCCATTCTCTGCCAAAGCAAAGCTTCAGAGCACATCATGGCATCCGCTGGATCCTAAGGCCAAAGAAACTCATTAAGTTGACAACTTAAAAATGCATTCGCTCCAGAAAAGCTATTTAAGTGAAACTATGAGGTTGGTCTCCCCAGAACTTTTAATTTGCCCAGTCATTCTTTTCAAAGAAAATAATATTTAAAATCAGAGTAAATTAGCGTCTGTGATAACAGTAAAATCTAATGAGGTTTTGAAAAGTTCTATTTATCAAAAAAATATCCAATCATATCAGCTTGGTTTTCCAGAATGTACATCTCACCAAAGTACTGATTATCTGTTGGTCCTGTTGCCTATATCCATCACTTGCTAATACGTCCTATAAAGTTGTCAACTCAATCAATGAAATAAGAGAAAGAGCTCGAGAGAGGATTTTCTGGTTTTGTGTTAACTGCCTGGGAGGAATCCTGCCTGCCCCTCAGAAGGGTACTGTGAACTCTTCCGAGGGGTGAGGGTATTGACTATCTGTCAGGGAGACCCCATGATGCCTGATGACCACCTTCAGTGGCTGACCAAGTCATAGTCCAGGGCTACAGTCAGGGTCCAGAAACATCCAGTCCAGGCCATCCTTGCCTCCCACAGATTCTGCCAGGCCCTCATCTATGTCTATGGACTTCCTGATGGCTCAGCAGGTAAATAATCTGCCTGCAAAGCAGGACACAAGAGACCTGGGTTTGATCCCTGGGTCAGGAAGGTCCCCTGGAGGAGGACATGGCAACCCACTCCAGGATTCTTGCCTGGAGAATCCCTCAGACAGAGGAGCCTGGAGGGCTACAGTCCATGGGGGTGCAAAGAGTCAGACACGACAGAGGCTGATGCATGCACACGTGTCTACACCAATGCCTGCACAGACCAAAATGCCTAAACCCTTTCTCTTTGATTGAATTCGACAAAAAAAAAAAAAAAAACCAAACTGCGGGAGAATGAGCAGAGACAAAGGACACCTAAGGCTGGTGGTATTCGTTCTTGAAAGAAGTAGGGGTCTCCCTTCTTTCAAAGTGATTCTGCACTATTTAGCACCATCAAGAAAAGTGTGAGAGAAAGAACAGTACCTGTCTGATTGCCAAGAAAAAAATGACTGGATTTTATACTTATAAGGCAGCTGAAAAGAGAGGAAGCTGTGATAAAACTGAAGAGCAAGTCTTGCGCTATCAAATTCCAAATAAATCAGGTGAGACTCAACAAAATATAGATGATTTAAGCAAGGCAAATGTGTAGGTTTATATCTTTGTAATGTTCTATTTTGGATCTTCCTAGAATTAAAAAAAAATTGCTAATGTAATCAGCAAATTCCTAGATCACTGACAATTCTAAAGGATAAATGAACACTGGCATTTTAATTTAGGAGCTGATTAGCTAATAAAAGAGGTGCCATTTAGGACTGGATGATCCTATATTTATAGACTGAGAGCTTCATTCCTTTAATTTAAGGCCCGGACAATCACTTCCAAATCATTCAAGACAGAGCCCACTTTAAACTTTTATCAGTCAATCACATCTAAATGTGAATTAATATATTTTAAATCTCCATTTAAGAATAATTTGCTACAGGAGGAAGAGGGACAGAACATGGTTTTATGTGTTTTAGGAAGTTGGAAAGGAATTACCTCCATGGCTAGCTTCCCTGTTGTCTCCGACAGTAAAGAATATGCCTGCAACACAGGAGACCTGGGTTTGATCCCTAGTTAGAAAGATCTCCTGGAGAAGGAAATGGCAATCCACTCTAGTATCCTTGCCTGAAGAATTCCATGGACAGAGGAGCCTGCCAGGTGTGGGGTCTACATAGGATAGGGTAACTGGGAAGAAAAGATGGGAAGCGTAGAAAGGGTACCAAACACAAAGGTCACTGCTTTTCTTGGGGAACAGGGCTCTCAGACAGCAGAGAGGCCCACCTCACACACCTCTGTGTTCTGTTCAGTGGCAGAAAACACGGTGGTTTCCAGGCATCTCCTGATTCATAGCTGTATCTTTAGATCTTTATGGGTAGAGGAACCTTGTCCACAGGTATCTGCCAGCTCCCCAAGCTGTGGTTGTCCTTGGTCTGTCCCTCTAACTAGCAGCAGCATAGCATCACCTCACTCTGAAGTTTCATTTTCTGCTACATGCTATCAACTCCACCTTGCCACTCCCTCTCCTACTTAACCACAGTAACATGATCTTGAACATCTTCATGATACAATAAACATAGAATTCATAGAATTCATAATGGTTTATGAATTCATCTGCATGGTCTATTACTAGCAACCTCTTGAAGAATCAACCCTATTGTTGAACGTGACTTAAGAAAGCTTTTAGATTAAAATCAAGCTAGCTCCTATAGCCAGAGATCCGATACTTAGGGAAAACTGAAATTCATATTATCGGTTGAATTGTGTCCCTCAAATTCATAGGCTGAAGTCCTAACACCTAGGACTTCAGAATGTGAAGTTTTTGTAAATGATGAAGTTAAAATGAAGTTATTAGGATAGTCCCTAATCCAGTATACTACATTCTTATAAAAAGGGAAATTTGGACACAGTGATAGCCACATGCACACAGAAAGAATGCCATGTGAACACAAAGGCAGAGATCAGGACGATGTGTCTACAAGCCAAGAAACAACAAAAATTGCCAGCAAGCCACCAGAAGCTGCGGGCACGTGGGGCAGGCAGGGGTGGGGGTGGGGGCGGGAAAGTAAGGAACAGTTTCTCTCAAAGTCCTCAAAAGAAACCAACCCTGCTGACACCTTAAGCTCAGACTTCTAACCTCCAGAACTGTGAGACAATCAATTAAGCCACACAGTTTGTGGTACTTTGTTACAGCTGCTCAAGCACACTAATACACTAAACTTCAAAGCCCTGGCTCAATATACATTTACTTAAACCCTAAAATCTAAAACTGTTCCTTTCTCTACTTTGCCCAACCATTCCAGCAATCAGTCTTCAGCTAAATAGCTCCAAACTGAGACGGGTCTTGAGTCTCCTACTAGGGGAAAATAAATTTAGATTTTAGATCTGGTCGACTCTTTGCATTAACTTAAACAAATTATCTCATCAGTTTCCTGACTGTCAGATGAGAAAGTTGAATAAAACTCTGGCTGGCAAATAGATTGCATCTCTGGTGCCCATTCTAGCTGAGTTGTAGCTGCTACTTAGAGCGCAGTCTTGACCACTCTTTGAGGATCACATTCCTGCATCTCTGAGCCTGACCCACTGGCTCTGCTCGTCTCATTAGATGACATTCAGATAATTTAATGACTTATATTACACTCACTATACATGGTCCCAAATGCTCTAGGTGAGACCCTTCACCTTCCCACAGAGAAAGTAAATCACTCTGCCTTGCCACTCAGATGCCTTGACTGAATAGAAGAATACAATGATTTATTACCAACATCTGCTGTGAATAAAAGATGGGAAATTTGCCCCACATGACTATGTATTTGCCATCCCTGGACTGAATCACAAGACTTTACAATTTCTTTCTGCACTGATCTGAGCTGCTTATTATTGCCCTTTGTTATCACTTTCAACCATGGACTTTGGTGCTCGTGGTTCTCGGCCCTTTGGATTTCACCTAGGGCTTATACTATTGACTTCTTAGTTCTCAGGTTTTGGGGATTCAAATTGAATTACACCACAAGCTTTCTTGGCTCTCCAGCTTACAGATGGCCTCTTGGCCTCCTGAATCATGTAAACCAATTCCTATAATTAGTAAATCTCTCTATTAAAGTGAAGTGAAATGAAAGTTGCTCAGTTGTGTCTGACTCTTTGTGACCCCATGGACTATACAGTCCATGAAATTCTCCTGGCCAGAATACTGGAGTGGATAGCCTTCTCCAGGGGATCTTCCCAACTCAGGGATGAAGCCCAGGTCTTCTGCATTGCAGGTGGATTCTTTACCAGCTGAGCTACAAGAGAAGCCCCATTAGAATACACACATATTATTATTGGTTTTGTTTCTCTGAAGAACCCTTCTCCATTAGCCTTTTCCTACTCTTGCCCTCCCTATGCTTTATGGTGTTGGTGATGCCAGAATTGTCTATTATAGCCATTACCAGCCAGTGAAAATACACTTTTCCTTCTGGACTGGTGAAATGATCAATTACAGGACATTATCGAGGACCTTTTCAGCTTAAGCTCTATTTTCCTCATTGTTTGTATTAGCCTTTTGTTGTTGTCACTGCTGTTACGTCTCCTAAGAATTTGTGGTAGTCCTGGGGGGTTGTGAATGCTGGATGCTGATACACTGGGGCAGTGCGGTGATCCCACAAAAAGCCTTCCTAATACAGTGATTGACAGGAGGTAAAGCCACATTTATGATTTCTGAAACAGAGGTGATTATATTTCAGCAAACAGAGTTCTATCTTTATCTAAGCTTTCCATACATTATCCTGTTTGATCTTCACAGCGTTGTGATATAGGCATGACAAATATTCTGTTATTCCCTCATTACATTTAGGGATCATAATCAGAAAAACTAAGTGACTCAATTACACAGCATTAAAAGGTTTCAGGTTGGGTCATCTTACCAATCATGCAGCAAAGCATTTGATTTCATTCAGAAAGATAGTATCATACATGAGTAGATTTCTTTAACAGCCATCGAGACCCACCGAATGAGTAGTGGTAGTTTGACCAGGATTGCATTGATTAAAGATCACATTTAATAGAGCTTTAAACTGTGTCCAAACAGCTTTTCCCCAAAGCAGCAGGATGGCTTTTCTGAAGCACTCCCACTTTGGAGGAACTAGTTTGCCATATTTCATGCCTGATGCACAGGCTCTGCTTGCCTCATCAGGTGTGAATCAGATAAATTAAAGAAATAACTAAATTCATTTTGCACATGGTTCCAAGTCAATAGGCTCAGAGAGAGGGCCTATATTTTACTCCACACTTATCCCACAAGGGTAATGGGCTTTGGGGTCAAGGTTTTTCTTGCTAAACAAAGAAAACCATCTAGAAACCATCAGTGTGTCTAGTCATCAAACTCAGCATACACATACAAACACATTGCCAATGTTTAATGTTTCCCAGGAATATAAGGAGACCATAATGAGGTTTGTACGGTACATAACTGTTAAGATTCTGAAATACTGACAGAAATGGGTTCTCCTTTAGCCTAAATATTATTCTGGACCAATAACATAAAGGCAGCTGTCCTGAGAGCTCAAACAGTACAGGCTTGCTGTGAAAAAACACACATCTTTAGGATGAGAAATCGACATTTTCCCTGCCTCCTGATTCTGGGGAGACATCCAGTGTCAGAAGGAGTTCTGTGCACTTAGCAAGGCAGGCTCGACTTAGGAGGTGCAGCTGTTCTCTGGTTGAGAATTACAGGTTTGCTCCCCCAGGAACTGATGAGTATTAGGAAGAAGCACGGGCACCACCATCCTTTCTTGCCCTTGACAGGTATTACCCAAGTTATTTGCCGAAAGGACAGAGCTCAGGCTTCAGATAAGTCTTTCAGATTGAGATAGCACAGAGCTCATGATCAGATTAGAGATTGAAAGCCACCAGGGTGATGGCTGCCGGGCAGGCCTCCCACAGCCCTGCATCACTCTTTCTGAGGCTGTCCGCCCACTCTACTTCCCAAGTACCGCCATCCATCAAGTGTCTCCGGGATATTTGTGAGGCTCAAATGCACAGGAACTTCTTAGGTCTTATATTGTCAGACTTTCCATTAAATAAATCATATTTGATCATTCTCTACTTCTCTAAATTCTCTTTTTCCTCTGCGTCTCTGACACCATACTCTCTGACGGGCATTTGCCTACCCTTTCAACAACCTCTTTCCAGTATTTCACTCATACCTCCTCCTCTGGCTAACTTCCAAATGCTACAGCTCCTAAAAATGCATTCCCAGCCCCTCTTCTTTTCTCTATCTAGAGTTTCTCCTGAGCGATTTCATTCATTTCGTCACTTGAAGTGTTATCTCTACACTGCTGTGCCAAAAATATTTCTCCATGGAGATTCTTCCTCCTGACGTCTAGATTTGTTTATCCAACCACTTTTCAATTATCTTACCTGAGAGATCTCCAAAGCTCCTCAAATTTAACAGAAGCAAACCTGAAGTCTTGACCCCCAAAAGATCTGAGACTTCCTGTGCTTCTGGTAATGTGGAACTAGGTGACTTCCCGCACAGATTTTGATCAAGGACAGTGAGCCACCTCTTCCAGGAGAATCACTCCAGGTAATGTGGGACTAGATAAATCACACCAACCTCTTTCACCGAGAACTGCTATGAAACCTGGGGAAAACGGTTCTACCTATGTTTGAGGGCTTCAGAGAAGGAACACAGCAGTGAATAAATATGAGGACAAGATCCAAGAAAAGAACCTCACAGAAATGAGCCTAGCTATGGGGACTACTTTTTCCCCAGGGAGATGTTCCGGTTCACAGAAAGGTGGATGAGAGGCAGAGAAACTGGGCAGAGTATTCAACAAAGTGATGGGGCAAGGGGACAAAAATGAGAGTTTGGGGCCTGCTGAGGAAGGATCCTCTTTATTTCCCCAAGCTTTGGGGTTTGATTTGGGACCCCAATTAGTCAGGGGTATCCAGAGAAACCAGCAGGATGTGGAGAGAAAGAGAAAGAGATTTAAAGGAATTGTTTCATGCCACTGTGGAGTTGGCAAGTATGAAACCTGCAGGGCAGGCTAGCAGGCAGGAGAGTCATAGAAGAGCTGATGTTGCAGCTCGAGTTGGAAGGCAGTCTGGAGACAGAATTCCCTCTTCCTCAGGGAACCTCAAACTTTTTCTCTTAAGGCCTTCGACTAATTGGACGAGGCCCACCCACACTGTGGAAGATAATTTGCTTTACTTAAAGTCTACTGACTGAACTGTAAATTTATCTTAAGAGTTCTTTTATAGTGACATCTAGACTAGTGTTTTACCAAATATCTGGATGCAGAGTCCTCCCCAGGTTGGCACACAAAATCAACCATCACAGGCCACAGATCACTGCCAATTCAAGAACCATCCTCTGAGTAGCGCTAGTCTAAGATTGTTGCATTACGGTTGACCCTTGGACAACGCGGGTTTGAACTGCAAGGGCCCACTTTAAAACAGCCTTTTTTCAATAAATATGCGCTACAATACTATGCGATCAGCAGTTGGTTGAATCCATGGATATGGAACTGCATAGAAGGATGGCTGACTAGACTATACTTGGATTGTTTGCTGCATAGAGGATTTATACCCCTAACGCCTATGTTCTTCAGGTGTCAATTGTATTTAGTATTAGGAAAAAGTATTCCTTGGCATTAGGCTTTGCTAAGTTAAGGATATATAATATAATCTCTAGAATAACCAATAAAAGAATAGTAAAATAATGTTTAACTTGGGATAATATAAAATAATCTAAAAACAAAGGAGAGATAAAAAAAGACCTTAAAAAATATAAAATAGGTGAAACAAATAAAAAGCAAACACTAAGATGGTAAATTTAGCCTCACACGTATCAGTAATTATCTTCAATGTAAATGAACTAAATACTTCAATTAAAAGGGATTAGTAGGCTGGATTCAAACGTGTATATATATACATACGTATATTGGCTTCCCTGGTGGCTCACTGGTAAAGAATCTGCCTGCAATGCCGGAGATCGGGGTGCGATCCCTGGCTTGGGAAGATGGAGGAGGGCATGGCAACCCACTCCAGTATTCTTGCTTGGAGAATCTCCATAGACAGAGGAGTCTGGTAGGCTACAGTCCAAGGAGTCACAAAGAGTCAGACATGACCGAGTAACTAAGCACACACACATATGTATATGTGTGTGTGTGTATATATATATATATATATATATATATATATATATACATACATATATATATATACATACATATATATGTATGTATATACACACTGTTTAAAGACACAAATATAATATAGATGGTCGAAAGCAAGAGGATAAGAAAGGTATACTATGAAAATAGTAAACAAAAAAATAGCTATACTACTATCAGATAAGACTTTAGAACAAGAACCATTATTAGAGTTAAAGAAGGACATTGAATAATAATAAAGAGGCTAATACACTACGCAGATACAATAATCTTACATTTGCTTATTCCTTGGAACATAGCTTCAAAACATATAAAGCAAAAAAGAGAAGTCTGCAAATCCACAATTACACTGAAAGAGATTAACACGCCTATCTCACAGCTAGAATAAGCAGTCAAAAAATTCAGTAGGAACACAAAAGGTCTAAACTATACAGTCCAACTTTTCCTAGTGGACATATTCATAGAACAGTATACCTAATGACTGCAGAATATACATTCTTCTCAAGGACACACAGAACATTTGCCAAAATTGCCTTATTCAGAGTCATAAAGCAAATCTCAACATATTTCAAAATCAAAATCATATCAGAATATGTTCTTTGATTTCAGTGGAATTAGGCTGAAAAGTAGAAAAATCCCTCAATTTGGAAATTAAAAAGTAAATTTCTAAATACCCATGGGCCAGAAAAGAAATCACAAAGGCAATTATATAACCAATACTAATCCAAGGATTTTTAATACATATTTAAATCATACTTATATGAACATTTATAATAAGCCCTATAGACATATAACAGAAAAGGAGAAAGACTGAACATCAGTGCACTAAGTATCTACTTCAAAAAGTTAGGGGAAAAAAAAGAAATGAGAAAGATAAGAAAACTAATGAGAAAGGAGACAGAATAGTAGAGGGGATCATCCAAGGAAACAGTAGGCTTGCTGAAAAACTTAACAATGAGGTGATAAACTCCTTCCCCAAAAAGGCACAACTAATTCACATCAGGAATGAAAAAGGGCATCACTATATATCCTACAAACAATGAAGGAACAATAATAAGATATTTTTAATTACATGCCAATACATTTGAAAATTTAGATGAATTAGATGATATATTCCATAAAACACATACACACAATTTATCAAAAATAAAAATAATTTAAAATAAAATGATTCACTATTTTAAAATGTTTGCATAAAGAAACCTATAGACCTAGATGGCTTTGCTGTGAATTCTGCAAAATATGTCAAGAAGAACCAATGCCAATTTTTCCACATATTTTTCCAGAAAAGAGAAAAGGAAAGATCACTCCTCAGTTCTGGTTTTTTTTTTTTTTTTTTTTGGGAGAGGAATTTTTAAATCTCTCTCTTTTTCTATTGGAATATACTTGCTTTACAATATTGTTAGTTTCTGCTATACAGCAAAGTGAATCAGCTATATGTTTGCATATATCCTCCTTCTCTTTTTTGGATTTCTTCCCACTTAGTTTACCACTCAGTTCATTTTTTATGGCCAGAATAATCCTGATATAAAAACTGGCAAAGATATTATAAGAAAAGAATATTAGAAGCCCAACTTGCTTATGACCTTGATTTTTTTGGAAAAAAAAATGTTAGCAAATTCTAGCAAATCAAATCTGGAAATGTGTGGGAAAGATTATACATCACAACCAAACTGGAAATGCAAAAAGTGCAAAGTTGTTTCAACATTCAAGAAATCATTATAGGTAATCTGCTCCAATAATAAAAGAGAGAATCCTGTGACCATTTCAATAGATGCAGAAAAAAGTTCATAAAATTCAACACATATGGTTAAAAAAAAAAACTGGTAGCAAACTAGAAAAAGAAATTAACATCCTTCAGCTGATAAAGAGTATCTACAAAAACCTAAAATAAAACTTAAATCCTCAATCATCTGCTCCAAAGTCACTCTTGTTTGACTCTTCCCCATCTCAGTAAAAGGACATCTCTATCCATCCAGCTGCCAAAGCCAGAGACTTGAAAGCTGTTAACCCGAGTTTCATCTCTCTGTCTCCTCCCACCTCATACCCAATCCATTGTCAATCTGTGGAGTCTACTTCCAAATATTTTCAGAGTTCATGCTCTGTTTTCCATCTCTTTCTTTACCACTCTGAAATACTACCATCACTCACCTGGATTACTACCATAGACTCACAGCTGCTCTCCCTGTTGTTATTCTTGCCCCATCCGAACCATTATCCAAATCTGCGTAGCAAACAGAATGATATTCCTAAAGTACCATTGAAATTACATCACTGCCTGTTTAACAACTCCCTTAGGTGGCTGAGTGAAAAAAACAAAAACAAATTCTTACCAGAGTCTTCCCGCGTCCACACCTCCTCCTATCATCGCTTTCCCCCTCACCCATTGCACCAAGCTGGCCTCTTTAAGTTCTTTGCGTTTGCTGAGCTGGTCCCCTCTTCAGCTTTGCTTCCCTTATGTTGTCTGTCTCCTCACTTCTCTCACTGAGCAACTGACCACCCTATGGTTTCCTTTCTCAGAATTGTATACTTCCCTACAGAATTCTCATCATAATTTGCAAGTCTATATTATTCTTTTAGTTTTTAAATGTCTATCTTCTTCACTATGCTATGAAGGTCTCAGAGGCAAGAATCAGAACTGTTTTGTTTTCTTCTGTTTCATCTCTAGTACCTACATTACATTAGCATTCAATGAATCATTGTTGAAAAATGAGTGAACAAGTGAACGAATGAAATCTTCTTATATTCCAAGTATATTGAAAATGGGTGCAGCTTTTTCAGCGTGCATAGTGTGAGCCACCATTTTAAATAGCTTTGACTATAAGCAGTTTCAGGCATATAACCTTGAGCTTCCAGACAAACCTTGAAGCAAATGAAAACCATGTCTCACCTAGACCCCTGCAATTAATTCTGATTCCTGAAAAGCCTTATCTACTGACACTAGGCTTTGCTATGCATGGATCTTAAGTGAAGTCATTGCAAACAGGCATAAAAGCAACCAAAGGCATCATATCAAGAGTTAAAAGGTTTTATTCAGCTACAAATACAGTTATCTGGCTGAGTAGACTTCAAAACCTTCATTTTCACGGTAAGCAAATAATCTTCCTAAAATTAAGTAAAATGTGCAGCCAGTGATATTTATTTACAAATGCCCTATGACTACCTTCTAAGAAATGCTAAATGACAGTAAAACTTCAAAAGACATCAGTGCAGCCAACACCATCTTTCTGTTTTATATATTTTCTTCTGTAAGTGATAACCCCAGCAAAACAATCTTTATTAATCTCAAAACTAATCATTAACTCCAGAGTGATATGAAATTAATTCGGTTATGCCTTAGTACTTCACTTTTTCTACCTTTCTACCTTCAAAAGGTGGCTGCTAATGCTATGTGAAAATAGAATCTATTAACATAAAGGCCCCGTGTTCCTTTAACAACAGGGTCAACTCCCTCAGTACCCCAGAAAGAGAGGAAATAAATTTTTCATTTTTCTTCACAGGTTGAAAGGCGTGGCCAGACTTTACACCATGATTGGAACCAGTTCTGTCCCTTGTGTGTTTTGTGTTAGTTGCTCAGTTGTGTCTGACTCTTTGTGACCCCATGGACCGTAGCCCACCAGGACTCCTCTGCCCATGCAATTCTCCAGGCAAGAATATTGGAGTGGGTTGCCATGCCCTTCTCCAGGGGGTTCTTTCTAGAATTAAGACCAAATCAAAATCACCAGGCTGATTCTCTTAACTCAGTATTATAGACAGGGGGAAAGGAGAGGCTTCTACCATTTATATCCTTACTTGAAGGAAACAAAGAAGAGTCCAAATGATCAAGCTGTGGACTCAAGGACACTTACGGACTCTAGAAGCCCCAGTAACTGGTGAGGGTGATAAGGACTTTGTATTCTCATGGTGATGAGTTCAAATCCCAGCTCCTTTACTTGCAAGTTGCATGTCCCTAAGTAATTTACCAAACCCCACTCAGCTTCAACTTCTTCATCTAATAACAACGCTCTCTCAAAAGTTCCTTTGAGACATTAGAGATTATCTACGGAAAGTACAGGGAGTCGCTGATGGTTCAGTGGTGAAGAATCCATGTGCAACGCATTAGATGCAAGTTCAGTCCCTGAGTTGGGAAGATCCCCTGGAGAAGAAAACGGCAACCCACTCCAGCATTCTTGCTTGGGAAATCCCACGGACAGAGGAGCCTGGTGGGCTATAGTCCAGCGGGTAGCAAGAGTTGGACACGACTTAGGACTAAACCACAACCACAAGCACAGAAAGTACATGACACACAGTAGGAGTTCAAACAATGGTAGTTATTCAGTGGGCTAAATATTGACCTTTCTTTCCATATCTCCCTTGTTAAAAGTAAATGAAGACAAGGAGAATGGAAACTAGCAAAATGTATTCTTAAATACTAACATTCCTCCTGGGGATGTTCGATACTGCCAGAAAACCTCAAACCTATCCAAAAAAAGGAATGTGAATTAGATAGAAAACATAGCTGGCCCCCAGGACTTTGTTATCTCACATCCCCAAATTAACATTATCTAAGAAACTGAATGATATCAAATCTGCCTTACACTGAGAATTACTTTCATGGGTAAGAGATAGAACCCCATTGGTAAGAGATAGAAAGGAAGCAAGGAGGTGGAGGAAATGGAAATTTAAAGTAGGGGAAGGGAAGACAGGAAAGAAAGAGAAAAAGCAATCAATTCCATTTGGATTTAAGTTTGCTTATAAACAGAACAATATGGGACTGCCATCTCCTTTCTGCTGTGTTCCCTATGAAAGTAAAGAAAGTAGCTGCTTGGTTCACTTCTGTCTCCCCAGTAGCTAATACAGTGCCTGGAACAAAACAGGTATTTAATAAATAATTGTGGAATGTACAAAAACATAAAGGAACGAGTGCCGTGTATGTCTCCGGAGTCATAAATATTCACTCTGCATCCAAAACTTGAAAACATAAAGGACTGATTTTATGCACCGACTGGGTACTTAGAACTGGAATCCCAGATATGAGTGTCCCCAGGTTTGCACCTTGTGGCTGTCACTTAACCATCTCTCTGGCCCTGCAAAATGGCCTTTTTCAAATAAAGATTTGAAGGTCCTGTGGGATGACCTCAATTTCAGCTCTCACTCTGCCAGTGTTCTCAGTTGCCTTATAATACAGTGTCTGGTGCCAGGTATTAAAATGCAGCAAGAACTGTTTAGAGACTCTGAGTTGTATACCAAAAAAAAAAATCAAAGATAGAGCTGAGCAGTTAGAAACCAGTCAATACAGTGTCTGCTCTCATTATTGAGAGATGCTTAAGCTCATTATTCAGTTTTGGGAGAGAACAGGAGGCATGTAGTGAAATTCAATAGAGGTTTAATATATAGTTTCAAGTTAGCAACAGATAGGGTAATATCAAAATGACCAATTTCAAAATAAACTTTAATGTCAATAATTAAAATTATTTAATCAAAACACTGAAAGAATATTTTTTGGTATGCTGCATATTAACATTTTTCAATCTATTAAACACGGGTCAAATGCCTCAACAAATATAGAAAGGCAACAGAAATTTCACCTCATCGATATAAACCCCTAGGTTCCCATTTGGGGACTTTTTCTAGAACAATTCACATAAACCCACAACTACCAAAATACAGCTATGAGGATTAATTGTGTATATAAAAGCATTTTGCAACATTATGTCTTTTCTTCCCCTCAAAAAAGATAAGAGGCATTTTTGTTTTTCTCAACCAGTTTGCATGTAACACGCGATGAAATCACCTTCCATTTTTACCTGCCTTCCCATTAGAGGCAAGATTTTTCTCCTTTCCTTCTTAAATTAATGAGATTTTGAAAAAGCAATCTCATTCCATCAGAAGCCACCATATTTCAGAAATGAAGTGATTTATGGGTGGTAATTACATTACAAAAAGTTTATACATCATTTGGGCATTATTCAGGGGAAAAGGTATAGCGTGTTGCTGCTGTTATTAAACCCCAAAGACCCATTGATCAAGAATATAAAGATCAACCACTTGTTTTGTTAAGTAATTAACTTAACTCTTTCCCACAGCTCCCATTCAGGCTTGAAACGATCCATTCCTCACTGGAATGAGAGTCCCCAGCAATGTATCAAAAAGGGCTGCTAAAATGTGATGCCAATTAATTGCCACAAGTAATTGTCATTTTGTAATCACATTATTACTAGTTTGCTGCCACTAGATCATTGAAGTGCCAATTATGCATCTCTGCTTTAATGTATTAATAAAAAAGCAATCATGCATGTATTGCCTTTATAATTCCTGAGATAATTATACAGCAGGCTGAAGGTGTATCTCTTCTGTGATCCAGCAAACTTAGCAATCACACTGGAGACTCCAACGGTTAGAGACTATTAATTGGAGACTCCAATTAATATATCATAACTGACTATTTTTAGAGCTAAAACCAAATAATCTCAACTTCTTCATTCAAAGTGCAGTAGGGATAGTCTATGGAATGGAATCGTGAGGAAGTAAAAGCTTGCCTCCATAAGATGGTCTAAACCCTCTTCATTCTTTGCCAGGGACGAGTCAAATAGAAAGAAAACTCTGTTCAGGAACAAGAGAAAATGTTTTCCAGGGTGGTTCATAGGTTATGAGTTCTAAAACAGACTTGTGGTCCAGGGGACTTTACCCTTCTCAGCTGTACGATGGACCACCTTCATCTTGAGTCAGTACCATCCCCGCCCGAGGAGAAGTTCGGGGCTTCCCTGGTAGCTCAGCTGGTAAAGAATCTGCCTGCAATGCAGGAGACCCCAGTTCTATTCCTGTGTCGGGAAGATTCCCTAGGATAGGCTACCCACTCCAGTATTCTTGGGCTTCCTTGCTGGTTCAGACGGTAAAGAATCCACCTGCAATGAGGGAGATCTGGGTTCTACCCCTGGGTTGGGAAGATCCCCTGGAGAAGGGCATGGCAACCCACTCCACTATTCCTGCCTGGAGAATCCCCACGGACAGGGGAACCTGGTGGGCTACAGTCCATAGGGTCGCACGGAGTCGGACACGACTGAGCAACTAAGCACAGCGCAGCAGGGAGCAGGAGTTGGAGGAGCTGAAGTGAAAGTCTGGAAACCTTTTCAAGTTTGGCTTCATTATTATTCTTGAAATTCTATGAATTCCCAGATCATATGTCTCCTCCTTAACACTGATATCAAATCCATTCTGCAGATAAAGTGAAGGAAGTTAAGGAGTCTCTATTTTGGATTATCTGTTCTCTCTATCCTTAATATAAATGAGTTTCAATTCAATTGAAGTGCCCTTTCTTATCAAAAGAAAATGTTATGGCATTGCATGTTTTCTGCCCACTCTTCTCTATAATTGCCACATTTAAGACTGAAGTGGTCATATTAAGTGCTCCCTGTAGCTACATATATGGCAGAAGTATTCCCCAGGATATCTTGGTGGCCATTCTCTTCTCTCAGAAACAATTCTGTAAAGGTTGCCTCTCCAGCTGTCACTGTCCCACTGAGAGTCCTTTATTCAATAATCCCTGGCATTGTTCTAGTGCAGAGGTCAACAGACTACAGCCCAATGACCAGTCCAGTCCACCTTTTATTTTTGCAAATGAAGCTTTATTGGAATGCAGCCCAGGCCCATTGGTTTACATATTGTCTCTATCTGCTTCACTCTACAACAGCAGAGCTGAGCAGTGGCAAAGGAGACTGCATGACCCTCAAAGCCTGAAATATTTGCTATCTGGCCCTTTACAGAAAAAGTTTGCCAATACCTATTCTAGTGAAACTTTTTTTCATCTGACTATTACAGAATCTCCTTCCCCTCAAATGAAGACGTTTATTCTTACATTGCTTAATGTTTTTCTTTTTTCTCTGGATAAATCTTTCTAAATCACAGCATCTTCTTTAACTTCTGAAATTTAAATCTCTGTACCATTTCATCCACACACTCTCCCAAGTGAGAATACATCCCACAAGGACACTCACAAAGGTGCTTGATAATGTCTCCTTTTGATCTGTAGCCTAATAAGGAATTGCCCTCTGAGCAAATTTAAAATTTCACTGATTCCATCAAGTAACAGACATTTGATGAAGGACCTTGTCATGTGCCAGCCACTGATGCTAGATGAGAAATCCTGTAAGACACAGCCTCTTGTTGTTCAGTCGCTCAGTCATATCCAACTCTTTGCGACCCCATGGACTGCAGCACGCCAGGCTTCCCTGTCCATCACCATCTCCCAGACCTTGCTCAAACTCATGTCCATTGAGTCAGTGATGCCATCCAACCATCTCATCCTCTGTCGTCCCCTTTTCCCTTCTCCTCCTGCCCTCAATCTTTCCCAGCATCAGGGTCTTTCCCAATGAATTGGCTCTTTGCATAATGTAGCCCACCTAGACACAGTCTCTTCCTACCTAGAAACTCACAGTCCAGCAGAGAAGACCTCATACACATCACGGCATCATTGTTCTTGCAGCTGTTGTTTGTTTTAACACTTTCTTAGTTACGTGCCAAGAACTGTTAAGAACTTTAACATATATTAGCTCATTTAATTCTCATAACAATCCTATGAGGAAGATGCTAATATTATCCTCATTTTGCAGATTAAAAAAATTAAGTATTAATAAGAGAACATGATATAAGATGGATTACAGCAAAGGTTTAGTAATTAGTAATGGCAGGGCTGGGATTTGAACCCAAGCAGTTAGGCTCCAGAGTCCAAACTCCTAACTACTTTATCAGTATTAACTTTTACTTTCTCTGCCCAGGATCTGAGAGGAAAAACCCCGACGTGGGACACTCCTAAATTCCCCATCTCATAACACTCAAAGGGTCTGAGTTATGCTCTTGTTGACTGAGACAAAGTGCACGTGAAAGCTGTGACTTTCAGTTTTATTTGAGAACCTTACTGAGGACTCTAGCTCTCAGCTCTGAGGCACTGCTTCAAAGAGTTAGGGGAGGAGCCAGGAAGTTTATATGAATTTTTTTGGGGGGGGATGGGTGCTGGGAATTACATGTAGTCAAGGATACATCTTGGTAAAAGATTACTGTTAATCACCAAAAACACAGATATTTCAAGTTAATGATTTTAGTGCTTTTCGATATACGGGAAGATGTAAGAACCTGGCGTCACTGAAGTTCTTCCTTAGATACACATTTTAACTGTCTAGGAGCTCATACATCCAAAATATGGAATGCTTCATCCTGTTTGTTTGTTTGTTTTCTTTCTGAATCCCTTTCAGGATGTACTGAATGTCAGTGATACAATAGCTAATGGATCGATCCTTGTAGAGCTGGGTGGTGGGTCCACTCTTTGTTCTATAACCTGCAGACTCACACCACTCCCCATCAGCCTGCTTCTTTGGAGACGGGCACCTTCAGACTCCCAGTGCAATCTAGGACTCCCTGGCAATCTAGGGATATTCTGATTTCCCAGACAATGATTCTCTTATCAAACTAGAGCCTCTCCAAACAGAAAGAGCTGGATCTCATTCCTCTGGTAGGAAGGGAAGGACTACTATCCATTAGCAAAACTGAGGACAGGTACTTGTTTGTGACTTCTTGGGGAGAAACAAAATTTCCCATCCAGAGAGACAATCCTCTAGTTTAGGAAAACTTGACTCAGATGCTCAGTCGTGTCCGACTCTTTCCAACCCCGTGGACTATAGCCCACCAAGATCCTATGTTTATGAGATTCTCTCAGCAAGAATATTGGAGTGGGGTACCATTTCCTCCTCCAGGAGATCTTCCCAACCCAGGGAGCAAGCACCTGTCTTCTTCATTGGCAGGAGGATTCTTTATCACTGAGCCACTTGGGAAGCTCTATGCTTAGACATATTTTAATGGGGTGTTTTTATTTGGGGTTTGGTTTTAGTTGATTTTAAAATGTTTCTGCTGTTATTGTAGGCATCTGAGCAAGTGAATAGGAGTGTGTGAGACAATGTAAATTTAATTGTTCTCCATAATGAAGAGAAGAAGATTTTAAGGGTATCCCAGAGAGAGAAGATAAGGGTCTTGATATGATTAAAAATGGAAGAAATATGAGGGCAACCTAGAAAGAGAAGGAGGCTCAAGAAGATGCCTGGGTATTGGGGCCATTAGTAGAGAAAATTAGCCAGGGAGAAATCCCCATAGGGAGATGGTTAATGGTCTTTAGGACTATGATGCCTGATAGCAAATTTAAAGTTATTTGCTTTGCTGAAAGTAAAAATCACTCAGTCGTGTCTGACATTTTATGACCCCTTGGACTACGCAGTCCACGGAATTCTCCAGGCCAGAATACTGGACTGTGGGTAGCCTTTCCCTTCTCCAGGGGATTTTCCCAACCCAGGAATCGAACCCAGGTCTCTGGCATTGCAGGTGGATTCTTTACCTGCTGAGCCACAAGGGAAGCCCAAGAATACTGGAGTGGGTAGTCCATCCCTTCTCCAGCAGATATTCCTGACCCAGGAATCAAACCAGGGTCTCCTGCATTGCAGATGGATTCTTTACCAACTGAGCTATCAGGGAATTTTGCTGTGCTAGGTGATCCTAAGAGAGGGCAACAGCTTCAGAGGAGACAGAGCAGTGATGGTGGAGGGGAAGATAGTGGGAGCAAGACTGGTTATAAAAATAGCCTCCTGGGACTTTCCTGGTGGTCCAGTGGCTACTGCTGCTAAGTCGCTTCAGTTGTGTCCAGCTCTGTGCGACCCCATAGACAGCAGCCCACCAGCATCTCCATTCCTGGGATTCTCCAGGCAAGAATACCAGACTGGGTTGCCATTTCCTTCTCCAGGTCCAGTGGCTAGGACTCCATGATCCCAATGCAGGGGGCTGGCATTTGATTCCTGGTCTGGAAACTAGACCCCACATGCTGCAACTGAGACCCAATGCAGCCACATAAATACATAATTTAAAACATTTTTTTAAAGCCTCCTAATAAAAGACATGATCAAGATTGAAAAGAAAGAAGTTAATCTATTTCTATTCACAGATGGCATGCTCTTAAACGTAGAAAATCCTAAGGAATCCACAATAAAACTATCAGAACTAACAAAACAAAATTCTACAAGGCTGCAAAATATAAGACCAATATATAAAAAATCAATTGCATTTCTATGCAGTAGTAATGAACAATCCAAAAATGAAAAAGAAATTATTCCATTTATAACAACATCAAAAGAAATAAAATACTTGAGAATAAATTTAACAAAATGTGCAAGATGTATAAACACATTAAATTGTATGTAAACACATCATCACTGGAAAAAATTAAAGAAGATGTAAATGAAAAGACATTATATGTGCATAGATGGGAAGACACTATTATTAAGAAGACAATTTGCTCCAAATTAATCTATAGATTCAATGCAATACCTATAGAGCTTCATGCCTTGTTCACAGAAATTGACAAACTGATCCTAAAATTCATATAGAAATGCCAGGGACCCACAATAGCCAAAACAATTTTTAGAAAACAACAAAGTAGATGGGACTTGAAATTCCTGACTTCGAAGCTTACTACAAAGCTTCAGTAATCAAGACAGTGTACTGCTGACATAAGGATAGACATATAGAGCAAGAGAATAGAGTTAAGAGACCAGAAGTAATCTCATATGCCTACAGTCAATTGATTCTCAATAAGGGGAGAGAATTCAGTGGAGAAGAATAATCTTTTCAACAAATGGCACTACAACAAGCAACAGAATAAATTTGGAGCTTATTTCACACCATACACAAAAGTTAAGTCAAAATGGTGCAAAGACCCAAATTTAATAGGCAAGATTATACAACTCTTTGAAGAAAACATAGACATAAAAATATTTGTGATTTGAGGTAAAGCAATGATTTCTTAAACATGACACCAAATGAACAAGCAACAAAAGGAAAAATAGATAAACTGGATTCCATGAAAATTTAAAACTTCCACGTTTCAAATGATGGTATCAAGAAAGTAAAAGACAAGCCCGCAGAATGGGCGAAATTTTTGACAAATCAGGTATCTAACATGGGACTTGTATAGAGAATAAAGAATTCATAACTTGGCAATAAAATTCAATCCAACTGATAAATGGTCAAATCATTTTTCTATTAATGTTTCTCCAAAGAAGATAAACAAATGACCAAAATACATAGAAAAAATGCCCAATATCATCAGTTATTAGGGGAATGAAAATCAAAAGCACAATGATACATTTTCCATCTGCTAAAGTAGTTATAATCCAAAAGCTAAACAACAAGTGCAAGGGAGGATTCGGAAAAGTTGAAACCCTCATATGTTGCTGGTGGAAATATAAAATTATGCAGCCACTTTGGAAAACAGTAAGACAGTTCCTCAAAAAGTTAAACACAAAGTACAATATGACTTTGCAATTTCACTCATAGATAGATATCCAAGAGAACTGAAAACACACATCCACACCAAACATATACATTGAATGTTCATAGCATTATGAACATACTTGGCCAAAAAGTAGAAATAACTCAAATGTCAATCAGCTAATGAATGGATAAGAAAATGTGGTATATCCAAACAATGCAATATTACTCATCAATGAGGAAGAGTAAAGTACTGATACATGTTACAGTATGGATGACCCTTAAATATATTAAAGAAGCCAGACACAAAAGGCCAAATACTGCATGATTCCAGTTATGTGAAATGTCCAGAAACGGCAAACCTATAGAAACAGAAAGTAGAATAGTGATTGCCAGGAGGAAATTACCTTGAGGAAAGTAATTAGGGAAGGTAATTGCTGATGGATGTCAAGTTTCTTTTTGGAATGATGAGATATTCTGGAATTAGATTGCAGTGATGGATGTACAACTTTGAAATATACTAAAACCCACTAATGGTACAACTTTATGTGCCTGCTGAGTTGCTTCAGTCATGTCTGACTCTGTGTGACCTTATGTACTGTCACCCACCAGGCCCCTCTGTCCATGGGATTCTCCATAAAAGAGGACTGGAGTGGGTTGCCATGCCCTTCTCCAGGGAATCTTCCTGACCCAGGGATCAAACTTGTATCTCCTGCAGCTCCTACATGGGCAGGCAGGTTCTTTAGTATACATGATGTATGAATTATATACCCATTTAATAATATTCTTTAAAGCCTCCTTTTCACCAGATACAAACAAAAGACAGTGACCCTGCTGAAAATAGAGGGAAACAGTTGGTAGGAGAGGAAATCACCTCACTCCTAGAGAAAGACCCTAGAAAAGAGGGTTCTTTTCTCTAATTCAAAAGAATTAAAGGTAGCTTCTAAGGCATTCACACTTGAAGTACTGTACCAAATAGTGATCTCATCTAGAAAGTGGTTTCAAACAGATTTGATAGAAAAGAAAGGGAAAAGAGACTTCCAAAATGACATGTTGTGGGGATGTTTTTGACTTTTCAGAGTTGCAGGAGTTCAAAGGAGATGTGTGTAGAATTCTCTGGCTGCAGAAAAGCCTTTGATCTCATAAGACTAGGAATGTTCTCATTAACACAGGCTGAGAGTGTATTTGGGACCTGAAAGCCAACCCCAGCTAGAAGTCACCCCAGCAAAGTGGGTGGGAGCACAGCCCTGGGCAGACCCGAAGTCTGGGAAGGGGAATTCCCTGGGCAAGGCTGCCTCTCCCGTCCTCACCCCACTACCCTCTGTGGACATGCGTTGGGGCTTGGGGTTGGTTCATGATGCTGCAAAAGATATGGGTCCCTCAATGAGACTGTGGTAGAACCCATTTCTCTGACCTCTGAAGTGGTTCATCTGTAACTTGAGCAAATGAGGGAAAAATGAGTGCTCCTTCCTGTTCAGTCCCTCAGCTCCCCAGTTTACAGTTCTCTTTTCACTAGAACTTATTTTCCAGAATGCTTTGCTAAGGTTTACAATTCAGGGAACACCAAGTTAAGTAAAATGCATCTTCCCCGGTCTTTGTGTCAACACCAAGGACAGGCAACCTCACCCCTCCTTTGCTCACCCTTCCAATAAAGAAAATAAACCCCTCACTGAGATGGTCTTTGCCCTCACAGGGAGGAACTGCATACAAGACAACTCCATAGCAGAGAAAAAGAAGGAACAACAAGCAAGTAGTCAGACCTGGCTGGAAGCAGGGCTCCCCCTGCTTAAGAATATTTCCCACATACTTTCGACCAGGCACATTTCACTTTTCCACAGGTATTGAACGAGGGTCATGACTCCTGGCTACCCTCACCTCTGTGTCATTTGTTTTCATCTGATCACCCACTGACCGAACAGTCTCTAGGCTTGGGGCTGCGAAGGCAGAAAGTGAAGAAAAATTGACCCCTAGGAAGAAATAAGCACCTGCTCAGGTCCAAATTTGCTACTAACCTTATGGGGCCAATTAGGGCTCAACAGGGCGTCATTCTTGTTCTTCCTGAAGTGAGTGCGGACTCACAAGAAGGGAGGAGTCGAAGGGGGAGGGCAGTGGGCTGGGGGTAGAAGACGCACGACATCCTCAGAATACATGGGAAACATCTTGTGGGAACCCCAACCGCTAATAAACACACACACACACACACACACCTGTACCATATTCCTACACTCCGCCCAGGCTGGAGGCCTCGTTCTCACACAAGACAAACTAAAAGTTAACTAGATCAAGGGCACAACACCAGAGCCCCAGCCTCGGAAAACTGAGCCATAGAAAAGAGGTATTGTTGCCAGTCGATCTGAGGTTCTTTCTTCATAGCAAAAAAAAATTCAGAAATGAAGCAGAGAGGTTAAGAAAGTAAAGTGAAAGTTTATTTAAGCAAGGATACACACTCAGAGGGCTTCCCTGGTAGCTCAGCTGGTAAAGAATAAGCAGAGCAGAGCAGCACGCTCTCAGAGGGAGTGCAGGCAGACAGGTGAAGAGCTGCTGTGGCCCTGGGCTGCTTTGGCAAGCTGGTTATGTCCAGTCGCTCAGTCGTGTCCGACTCTTTGCGACCCCAAGGACAGTAGCCTACCAGGCTCCTCCATCCATGTGGATTCTCCAGGCAAGAATACTGGAGTGAGTAGCCATGCCGTCCTCCAGGGGATTTTCCCAACCCAGGGATCGAACCCAGGTCTCCAGCACTGCAGGTGGACTCTTCACTGTCTGAGCCACCAAGGAAGTCCAAGAATACTGGAGTGGGTAGCCTAGCCCTTCGCCAGGGGAACTTCCCCACCCAGGAATCGAACTGGCGTCTCCTGCATTATAGGCGGATTCTTTACCAGCTGAGCTATCAGGGAAGCCCTAAACTGGTTCGGGGCTGCGGGTGGGGGGCGGGGGGGAGCGGCACAAATGAAGGGGCGGAATATTCACTGGGGGAGGAGGAGTTTGGGGGAGGAGGAGAAGGGAACAACAGAGGATTAGATGGTTGGATGGTATCTCTGACTCGATGGATGTGGGTTTGAGCAAGCTCTGGGAGTTGGTGGTGGACAGGGAGGCCTGGCGCACTGCAGTCCATGGGGTTGCAAAGAGTCAGACACGACTGAGCGACTAAACGGAACTCCCTGATTTTCATCCCAAATACATTTTCCCGAGAGGAGGAGGGATTTTTGTCCCTTTTTTATTTACATCAGAAGTGTCAAGGCATCGGTGCAGGAGGTGCAGGAGTACTTCTTATCTGTAAAGTTAATCTTATCATAATGAGAGCATGGTGAGCAAAAGGTTACATTTGGATGCAGAGATTCCTGCCTTTCCTGCCCTTTCTTTGTCTGCTACTCTGACCCTTATTACCCAAAAGGTGTTGTTTCCTGTCAGTCTGACGGTTTCTACTTTCCTTTGTCTGCCTGTGGAACCCTGCTATTGACAAGACCCGTGATTTCCTGCCACCTGGCCCCTGCCCCCATTTCTCTCTTCCTACCTAGCTACCTGCCTGCTCTAACAGTATCACCTACTCCTGACTCTTCACCAGGGGGCAACAACACTCACCAGAGACAGCGGGCAGCAGGGTCTCTTACCTGAAGTTCTGTGCTAGAAGTAGCAGTGTCTGTGTCTCCAGCTTTCTCCTTCTCAGAGGACCACCCCGCCCCCCCCACCCCTACTCCACTGTTAGGGAGCTGTTGATTGAAACCACCTGCCTCCACCAGGAGGTCCCAATCAGGAACATGGAATTGATGACAGTTCAGTTCAGTCGCTCAGTCGTGTCCGACTATTTGCGACCCCATGGACTGCAGCACGCCAGGCCTACCTGTCCATCACCAACTCCTGGAGTTTACCCAAACTCATGTCCATTGAGTCAGTGATACCATCCAACCATCTCATCCTCTGTCATCCCCAAGCTGCCACCAAAACCAACCAGAAAAATGCGGGAGGGGTCAAAAGGAAGGAGCCTCTGAGACATCCTTTCAACCTCCCAGAAAGGCTTGCATTGGAAACCATCTTAACTGAGAGATGCACACGCCACCAAGAAGGGCTCCTGGGTGGGATAAAATATGAGCACGAGCAAGATGATTGGCCAGAGACAAGACAGAAGGCAAACCCCTCCACCATAAAACCTGAAACTGTGAGACAGGAAGCAGAGCAGTTCCCCTGGGCTCCCTTACCCCGAGGTTCTCCTCTCAAGGGTCCTTTCACTAAAGGTCTTTTGCTTGGTTAGTATGCGAGTCTTGACAAGAGACCACTCTTGGGCCCTGGGAGGGGGTCTCCCCAACCCAAACTACCACTACCATATGACAGAAAGAGAAGGGGGTCAACTGCCTAGCTTCCAGCTCCTTCTATCAGGGCACTTACAAAACCACTTGCTGTTACTGTAGCAGGTTTCTAGCTCCAGTTCTGAAATATTAATAGAATAGCCCGAAGTCCTTCTAACAAGAACTTGTTGGAAAAACTAATAGTTCAGTTCTTCTAACAAGCAAATGACCTTGGGAAATTGCCTTCTCAAAAACATCTAAGAGGAGTTGTCAGGTAAGCATATGGATGTACGGGTTTGGAGCTGAGGGAACTAGACCGAAGATATGATCTCGAAAGTCAGCTGTTGTTGGAAGCAATTTAAGCTATGGCTTCAGTGAGATTGCCCAGAAAGAATAGAATGATTAGAGAGCTCAGGACTGTCAGGGAAAATTATCAAGACCTCATAAATGGGCCGCAGAGATCACTCACTCTGGGCATTGTCCAGTGGTCCTTCTGTGGACCATCTGATTCTATAAAGCTGTGCACCTTCCCATTGGCCAGGCTGTTTTACAACTTTCTAGGAATAGAGGGTTAATTTGTAAAAAAAAAAACACACACACAGTAATACAAATTATCATTGTCCATAGCATGGTGAAAATTTTGTCCCAATAAATACAATTAATTTTTACCATGTAAAAAAATGCCCTCAAGAATTACATTTTACTGTCGTTCAGTTCAGTTCAGTCACTCAGTTGTGTCTGACACTGCCACCCCATAGACTACAGCACGCCAAACTTCCCTGTTCATCACCAACTCCCGGAGCCTACTCAAGCTCATTTCCATTGCATCAGTGATACCATCCAACCATTTCATCCTCTGTCGTCCCCTTCTCCTCCTACCTTCAATTCTTCCCAGCATCAGGATCTCTGCCAGCAAGTTGGTTCTCATCAGGTGGCCAAAGGATTGGAGCTTCAGCTTCAGCATCAGTCCTTCCAATGAATATTCGGGACTGATTTCCTTTAGGATGAACTGGTTGGATCTCCTTGCAGTCCAAGGGGCTCTCAAGAGTCTTCTCCAACACAACAGTTCAAAAGCATCAATTCTTCGGCACTCAGCTTTCTTTATAGTCCAACTCTCACATTTGCTCTTGTATATTAACCATTTTGCATCTACTAGCAAAGTCATTTCAACATTCCTGAGTATGTGAGTGCCTGTGTATGTGTGTCAGTCACTCAGTCATGTCTGACTCTTTGCGACCCCAAGGACTGTAGCCCTCCAGTCTCCTCTGTCCATGAAATTCTCCAGGCAAGAACACTGGAGTGGGTTGCATTTCTTTCTCCAGGGGATCTTCCCAACCCATGGACTGAACACATGTCTCCTGCATTGCAGGTGGGCCTTTCACTGTGTGAGCCACCAGGGAAGCCCATTCCTGAGTATATATGTCTATTTTTCAAATTCTCCCTGAATCTAACACCTTCTGGTTTCTTCATTAATCAATGGGTTACATAAAATCTTTGATGTGTTCCTTTTTGACTCTTGATTTTACTTTTTTGAAAATGCTTTTGCAGGACCAAACCCTTGAGGGAGACCAGCAGATGGTGGAGGAACATGATCTTACAAAGGAGGAAAGGAAAAAGCAGCCAGTGAAGCAGGGGAAAGAAACAAGAGGGTCTGGGCACAAAAATCAAGGTAAGACAAGCATTTTGAAAACAGGGAGTGAGCAATTGAATGCAAAGGGCATTTAATTAATTTTCATCTGACTTGACCACACTATTTCCCGCTGCTGTTCCGTACCAACCTCCCACCAGATGTGAGGCAACCTTTTCTAAACTATTGAAAGCACAAGATGTCTTGTTACTCCCTTCTCCTGGGGTGGGAGGCCTACTCGTCTGACATTTACATAACCAAGGGAATCTACTCAAGCATCCTTTGCAGAACAAGGAACATGTACTTCAAGGTGATTTTCTGTTTCCAACTTGACTGAATCAGGTGGAGCTATTAAAAAAGAAAAGGAAAAGCCATCATATTTAATCTATCAGCTCGTCTCTTTAAATAGAATATACATTTAACTGCTACTCTAACATCCTTAGAGGTTGTCCCACCACCTTAATATCATTGGAAGACAATCAGTAGGCAAATTTGCTCATCCCCTTCATTTCCAACTCACAGATGGAAAAACTGAAAAGAATTTTGCAGCTGTGTCTGAACACATGTAAATTACTCATCCCTTCAACCTTGTTCTTACTTCTTATGTGAATTTGGAATCTTAATAAGCCAAATTTTCCCCTTTGTCCATGCTCTGACCTTTAGATAGACTGCGTATATCATAGGAGCAATCTTCCCCTATCATTTTCTAACTCATACAACCTGTAGAAAGCAGGAGCAGGTTGTGATAAAAATCACTGAAATCCAACCCATAGGTTTGGGGTTTTTTGTTTTTGTTTTAGGCAAACCCTTCCAGATGTTCTCTAACCTTTAAAAAGCAAAAAGCCACAGGGAACGCTTAAAAAAGATGCTCTCATTTTTTTTCATCCCCATTTGTCCAGGTTGAAGGGAAATCCCTCAGCCGCCAGCAGGCATCATTACTTTTCATGTGTCGAGCACCCAATAGACAGATCAGCCTCCTGAACTGGGTGTGCTACCTCACCACCTGCTATCATCTTCCCAGGCGCACCCACAAATGGCACTTTAGCTAAAAAGCCTGAGGTTTGTCTGCTCATCAGAAGGGTGCTTTAAGAAATTACCCATGTGTCTAGAATTGGAGGCGGCTGCAGTCACTGGTGTCCCAGATGGTCCCACTTTTCAGCATTATGGATTCTAGGGGAGGAAACTGACACCACAGAACAGCTCCCTCTCCAGCATCCAGCTCCTCACCTGCTTCCTAATGGCAAAGAGACACTAGTGGTCATTTTCAAGCTTTAACATTCTTATTAGTACAGAATAACCACAGCCCAAATTCAGATGGTGCTTGTGAGTATGTGCTTGCAACCTCTGGTAAATTTCAATCGTTGCCATTCTTAAACTCAATAACATGATGGGTAATTCTACAGAGTAGCCACTGGATGGCAGGCTTCAACCTTCAAAAGAT
This sequence comes from Budorcas taxicolor, assembly GCF_023091745.1. NCBI lineage: Eukaryota > Metazoa > Chordata > Mammalia > Artiodactyla > Bovidae > Budorcas > Budorcas taxicolor. Next base: position 76,576,253 of record NC_068919.1, read on the forward strand.
CTCCAGTGCTTCAGGTCTGCCGCCTGCAGGGTTGGGGAGCAATGAAATGACAAGCTGTGGGCAGAGGCATCTCTTCCTTTTATGAATCCTCCCAGGCACAGTTTGAGCAGCTCTCACTTCACTTTAGGAAGCTGATCTGTTTGGACATTCATTTGGTTTAAGAAGAATAATTCCCTAATCTCTTGTCCGGTGACGTGCTTTTACATTTTAGCTCTTGCTTTTATAGGAAAAAAAAATGTCTACCCAGAAGATTCATGACAAGGGGATGTATACACAGGCAGGATAATCACCTGCATGTTAACAGAGAAATGTTGTTTTCCAGGGGTTCCAGAGCATATAGAGTTTACCCACTGGCAAAATAAATGTGGATATATATTACTGGAATACACACACTAACCAGAAAAAAAAAATCATGTTAACAATACTGTTTCAAGTTTCAACCATAATTATAATGTTCACCATCAACCCTGCTTTTTCTTTCTGACTTCAAACAACTGTCGCCTACTCAAAAATGAGAAAATAAAGGTTCAAGAACATTTAGTTGAAGGTGTCCAAGTCACATCTTCAAAAAGCAGAAAACAAAAATCTCATCCAACTTGTTCGGAAAGACAGAGTTGTGTACTTGTCTACCAGTTGGGGAGGGGGCTGCTGCGGAGGGGAGGCAGGAACAAATGAGGACAAGGGTCTACACTGGGGATAATGGTTACACAAACAAGTCATCTAGGTTCTCCTGAACAAAAATGAGGAGGTAATTTAGTTGCAGCTGGATCAAGAAGATTTCAGAGCAATAAGAATCAGGTAAGGCAATGGAGAGAGTTAATAGAGGACAATTTAGACTCACAATAAAGATATAATTTCCTTAGGGCCTTCCAAATAACAATAACTTCTAGAAGGTCGTTAGCATACACTCTTGGAGATTGCTTCAGCTCATCCTGTTCATAAAGACACACACATGGGTCCACGCACAAGAGCCAGTAATTAGATTCTGCCACTCCCTGTCCCGAGCGGTCCTGGACTATGACCATTAACCCTCTGCTCCAGACGCAGGAGAAGTGATCTGGGAATGCCATGTGCACAGGCCAAGGTTCATCCCGACAGCAGCAATTACCCTCCCCCCCAGGATGTGTCTGCCTCAGGGGGGCCCAAGGCACTTGGCACATTAAAGAGCATTTATAAACAGTAGGTTAGAGGAGCTCAGGGGAAGATGAACCATGTAATGAGTGATGGTTATTAATGAACATTATTATCCTTGTCCTGACCCAAGAACTATTCCTCAGAGAATGTTTACTTAGCATGCAGAGCTGAGTCAAACACGAAGCGCTCTGAAACTCTGCTATTAATCCATGGGTTTTACAGAGTTAGGAAATTGCACCAGAAAGTGAAGTTCTCTTCTTAAAAATTAATATAGATATAAATGAAAATGTTTAGAGTGCCCATGTTCCACCAGAAGAGAAACAGATCGATTGTCTGTGTGGCGAATCACAGAATGGAGGGTGTTAGGGCAGGCTTAACATGAATAAGATATTGATTACCCCTTGTTACTTGGTTCAGCTCTATTCCTTTGGATTGCCAAAGCCCTCTGTGACAGCACCGGCTGTGGTCTGGAGGGCAATTGGGATCTGTATTCTCTGGTCTTTATTTATTCATTAAGTTTTGTGCTGGCAATACCTGAGTGAGAGAGAGGTGCAATTAAGCCAACAAGTATGCCTGAGCCTTTTCAGACTGAAAAAATAGTGAACGGGTTAATTATCGAGAAAAGGGACAGGTAGGCTAGTCGCAGAACAGTTCATGCTATTTTGGAAGGGTTGGTTCGTTTGTTTTTTACTTGTTAAAATGTTGTTCTGTTAATATGCCATATCATACAAAAAGACACGGAGGAAAAAGTAGCCTCCTCTCTCACATACCTGCTCTTCTTTCCCAATTCATGTCTCTTTTGGGTAATGCTCTTGGCACTTAGATCTGTGTCCCTCCAGGGTTTTCTATGCTTTTGTATCCCGATACATGTATATAGTTGATGTTTTCACGAAAATGGAGCCATACCACACATGTTGTTCTAGAACACAGTATGTCTTGGAATTCTTTTTGTTTCAGGGTAAAGAGAGATCCCTGGCACTTTTAATGGCAGCATAGTATTCCGTAGTGCAAATAATCTTCCTGTATTTAACCTTCTTCCCATTGATAGCATTTCAGAATGTCTCCAGTTTTTACTGCAATGATACCACATAGCTCAGACACCTTGGCCTCACAGAAGGTCCCCTGACACATGGGTGGTCAAAGAAGAGGCAAAGTGGAGGTATGACAGGTCTGGGATAGCAGAGGTGTGTCCCGGGATCCTGGTAGATTGTGGCCTCAGATATAGGTTCAGGACAACATCCGAAGTGTTCCCTTACCTGATCCCATCCTGCCCCTACATCACTCAAGACAGGTGCAGGTGAGGCTGACCCTAGCCAAGCCTCATATTTAAGATGAGGGTATTAAAGGTGAGTAAATGGGTTGGATCCAGTGACCCAATACAGGGGAAGCGTGGGGAATAGACACTTCAGCAACAGAAGGGAAAAACAGTAACGAAGGGAAAATCAGACATAGCAGAATCCTGAGAGAACAGATGCCTCCTTGTAGGGCCACGGCCTGGTGAGAAAGACAGGAGAGAAGAGAAGGAGAGGAAAATAGGAATTACTTGAGTATTTATTCAAAAGAGCCTAATTCACCTGAAGACGCCCAAGTTTGCTTTGAATCGGCAAGATCAAGTTTATCACCATCATGGAAAAAGAAGATTTGAGTGTTGTATTGGTTTGCTAGGGCTGCCATAACAAAGCATCATAAACAGGGTAGCTTAAACAGCAGAAATATATTCACTCACAATTCTCTCAGTTCTAGAGGCAAGAAGTCCAGGATCAAAATGATTCTTTCCTTCTGAGGTCCAAGAAAGAAATTGTTCCGTGCTGCTGCCCTGGCTTCTGGCAACCTTTAGCATCCCTTAGCTGTAGAAGCATCACATTGATCTCTGCCCTCATTGTCATGGGGGTGTTTTTCCCTGGCTTCATGTTAGGAACCTCCCAAACTATTCCACTTGCATCAAGAAACAGGAAAACTAATGGAGATGTCTGTCCTTGAAGATGCTTGACCTGTAGCCTAGAATACATTTCACACTAGACTGCTTCGAAGTTTAGCAGAATTCACAAACAGTCCCCTGAAAATCCACTGCCTCACCTCTACAGGGGTGTGACCCCCAAGGCTCCAAAAAGAAGCTCCTCAAGGAAAACCCCACTGGTCAGCAGGTCCACTAGAGAGTCAGCCCTGGGAGGCAATGCAGTAAGTTGCCATGCTTTGGATCTCGCCCTGAAAAGGCACCAAAGCAGACACCTAAGCCCAGCCAAGGGGGCCTCTCAAGTGCTCTGGGCAGAACAGAGATGCTTGAGAGCAGGGAACAGGACCGAAGCCAGGAAGTTCGGGTGAAGGATCCATTTGACATGAAGCCTTCCTAGGACTCTTCTTCCCTGTTCACGTCCCTGTTCATCCCAGGAAAAGCTGTAGAATGGCCTCAGGAGGTGGGTCCAGGCACCCACTCGAGGGGGCAGTCCCAGCCCATGCCAGCATTTTGAATGGGCAAGTAGAAAGCAGGCAGGATCCATCCCAAACTCAGAGAAGAAGAAACTTGTCAGAAGCCAATTCACTTTCCAGTAGTCAATATCTGAAACGAAGTCAGCAGCTTGGCAGCTGCTGGCATTTCATCACCATTTCCGTGGTGTTTCTAACGGACTGTAGTACCTGCCACTCTATCTTGACAGTTTCTGGATGACCTCGTCCAGTTAAGGAATTGGTAATGGAGCTTGGTGCAAAGCTGTCATTTTCCTGTATGTCTCAGAGGTTGACAGTTCTTAGAGGGAGAGTTGTCAGCACAAGTAGTTGAGCTGTTGGAGGCTGCCGCAGTGCATTCTCCCCAAGAGTGGAGCTTAGACAGCCTCTTGTGAGAAAGGCAACAAAAAACAGAGACAAACCACCGGGACTTGGTGAGAGGCTCACACCTGCCAGCTAGATGGGGTTTTCTTCCAAAAGCACAAATCATGTATCACGTGCCGCACACCTAGGAGGGCTAGAAAAGCAGCCTCAAAGGATGGCCAATGGAGTGTGGTAAACAAACACCCAGCTCCCTCTCTCCAACTGGGAGAACTCCAGAACTTTTGTACACTGGCAATAGAGTTCCTCAGGGGCGTAAACTCTAGTTGCCCAAGTGGGTGGTTGATAACACCTCCTTACTGACTGCCTCCCTTCCCTGTCTCTCTTTCCTCTTCCTCCACTGGTGTTTCCTGGATTCACTTCCCAAATAAACCTGTGGCCCCCGAATCCCTGTCTCAGGGAAGACCCAACCTAGGACAACCACCGGCAGAAGGAGAGGGTTCCTGTTTCAACCAAGATGCAATCCCAGATCTCAACATGGATTTGCTGAGAGACTTACCCCTGTGTTCGGCACTGGGTAAGCTGGAGAACAACCTAAGCAGAAGACAGCCCCCGGGACAACAGATAAGAACCACAGTTGAAGGTACAGAGAGGTCATTTCACCGAGAAAGGAAAAAATGGATGTAGAGGAGCCATTTTCTCCTCCTCGTTCAGAACCAGATCTTAGAATAAGGATTTATGCTTCTCTCTTCCCCATCTTCTCTGTTCCCTTTACATCCCATCTGCCAATACAAGGAGGTGTCCTAGCATCTGAATAGCTGTCATTGGCTCCATTCAGATGGGGAAGACTATTCTCTTTGGATGGGAATAAGGCGGGTGCTCTGAGCCCTTTTGGACTTCTATGCCTAGGCTTCAACTGGTCCAGGATCCAGGCAGCAGATGACATGAATAGTTGGCACCTTCAAGCACCAACAGGCACAGACAAGCCACTTTTATGATCAAACAGTGGGAGGAAAGCCCTTTCACTTACTCTGTTGGCAGAAGGAGTGTTTCACTGTTTCATTTCGTGGGCAGAAGGTCAGATGGTCAACCCAGGAACAAATTAGCAGCAGCAGGTGGTAGGAGTCATACAGCCAACTCCAGCTGCAAACATCTGGCTTCTCTCCTCTCATCTAATGAAGAGTAGTTCTCACCCCCTCAAATCGGCTCCTTGAGAAAGGAGGTCTACCTGATGGGTGCACAGAAAAAAGAACTACCAGTGTGTCCTTAGTCAAGCCACTCCATCTCTCAGGGCTGCGGGGAACCCTCCCCCTCTCTTCCTCTGCCTTCTCGCCCAGTTCCTAATTGAAAGGTCTCCACGAACACACGTGTTTTCCTCCACCAAGTCTTTGCACGCTTACTAACCCTGTGCTGCAGCCAGATCCTGATGTTCTCACAGCAAAACCATCTCCAGTGGCACAGGTAATCCTAACACCCTTCCAGCTTTAGGATTCTATGATTCTGCATGCCTAGAATCCCTCTTACATAGAACTTCTTCGCACTTCAATTCCCCTAGCCTGGGAGTCACTGCCCAACCCCCACCTGGTAAAAAATTAACTATACATAACTCCCTGAAAATCTACCACAGGGCATGACCCTCAGGGCTCCAGGGAAGACCCCACTAACTGCCAAGTTCACCAGAGAGGCCCGGGGAGCCAGCGGGATAAGTTTCTATGTGGTGCTTTGTGCATTGCGGAGGACCAAGAGCCCTGTACTATGTTACCCAGGCCTGGAACAGAGAGACAGAAGTAGAGAGAGGGGCAAGCCATGACCTCAGGTAGACTCCACTCCCTCTGGACTATGAGTTTCTTATAGAAACTCATTTCTAGGGGACTTCCCTGGCAGTCCAGTGGTTAAGACTTCACCTTCCAAAGCAGACAGCATGGGTTCAAACCCTGGTCAGGGAGCAAAGATCCCACATGCCTCCAGGGCCAAAAAACCAAAACATAAAACAGTAATGATATTGTAACAAATTCAATAAAGACTTTAAAAATGGTCCACATTAAAAAAATAATCTTTAAAATTGAAAAAAAGAAACTCATTTATATGAAAAAGATATAGAGAAGGAGGAATGTTCTATCACAGTTAGGTCATGTAAAACAAGTATTTCTAGGCCCCAGGCATTGGCCTATGTAACTCAAGTGGAGCCAATTTGTATTAACGCCAAGGGAGTTTGGCCAGGCATGGGGAGTTCACTATCATGGGATGTGACCAGACATACGTTCTCCCTACTCCCAGGTACCTTATTCTCCATAACCTGACACTCCAGAAAAGCCACCAAGCTTTCCACTAGAGCAGACCATAAGGACTTAAATCAGAGCAGAAAGGTCATAGCAACTAGAACATTCTGAGCTAGAAGAAAGGATGCCAACCAACTGTCCTTCCTCTGTGAAACAGGCACAGTTGGAATTCAACAGATGTTTTACCTCCAAGGTAGACATCTGAAGTGTCATCTATGCCCTCCAACCAAAATGCAAAATTATGTCCCCTTGGCCTAGGGCCTTGGACTATTTGTCACCCTTACCATCAGTTTGGACTTTGAGGCCTAGTATTATGCTAGAATACCATTCTCTGACTCTATTGTAGTTATTCATGCTTGCATCTTATCTTTAGCCTAGCGGTGAGACCCTGAACTGGGAGTCAGGAACCCTGCATTTGACCTCGGCTCAGCACTGAAAAGCTAGAGATCAAGTGGAAATCTTTTACCTGTTCTAAATTCCACTTCCCTACTTCAAGAAATAAATGGATAAACCAGGAAACCTCTAAGATTTCTTCCATCTCCGAAAATATCTCTACTTTTATTCAATTTAAGGACACACAACGGTTTAATTGCTTGCACAGGCCATAGTCAGGAGCGGGGGTAAGAGAGGCGGATGGTTGAGAATAACACCTTTTCAAGACACCATTAAAAAGTAATTTATATTTCAAGACTCCCATTCTGTCTTCTTGGAAAGCCTGAAAGAAATTTCTTCTTTTATCTGGTTGCCAGACAACCTTTCTATAGAGGTTTTCATTTCCCTTTTTAAAAAAGAAATATAAATCCGGCTTTGGAGATCTGGTTAGGAGTGAAGGCCGACTTCAAGTGTCCCTCAGCAAGAATGTTAATTATGGTTGCCAATCAGGGGTTTGACCAAAATTGAAAGAATTTAAGGAGAATGCTTTAAGGCAGCTGATGAAGCTAAAAATGGCTAGTAGATACTGGAGGCTAGAAAAAGCTATAGAAGGGATTGATAATTAAATGCTGCAATGTATTTAGTGACCCTCCATGTTGCAAAAATATCTTCCTAAATTGTATTTCATCCTCATATTAGCCTTTTGAATAAGCAGAGCAGAGGGTCTCTTTTTAACTGATGAGCAAATGACACCCGAAAGGATAAATGGCTCGCCTTAATTTTCATTTCTAAATAATGGCAGAGCCCAGGCTTGCAGCCTCTCTAGTTTGGTGCTTCACATTTAGGTGAGCATCCACAGAAGACAAAGAAAGTTGATTTTCATCAATCAGCTTCCCTCAGACAAGCAGCCGAAGAAGGGTCAGGACAGAGAAAGAGGAGAAGCACCCACGCAGATTAGGTGGTGTTCCTCTAGGCTGGAAAATCCGGGGTTACTTTTTCAGGGAACAAGAAGAACCACATTTCCCTTGTTTCCAGTCCCTGCTCAGCCTCTGGAAGAACTTTCCCTCCTTGGCAACCAGGGCACCTCCACTTGTCAGGACTCAGCATGATGTTTTTAAGAGGAAACAAGTTCATCGGTTGGGACCCTAAAATTAGGGCAAAGCCAACCAAATTCAGCAAAGAAAATTATTTTATTTCAGTTCCCTAGCACCACGCTGCCAGTCTATAGAAATCAGAACCATTTGTCAAGTACTTCCCAGGTAGTTCAGTGATTAAGACTTGGTTCTTCCCCTGAAGAGGGCCTGGGTTCAGTCCATGACTGGGAAACTAAGATCCCACATGCTGCATGGTGGGGCCAAAAATAAATTAATTGAAAGTTACATTAAAAAAAAAAGTCATATTGTGATGTATTTGTTCATATGTCTGTCTTCCTATTAGAGTATAATCTCACTGAAAGCCAAAGACTGATGAAGCATGCAGGGAGGTTTAAGTTGACAGAAACCACATTTGCTTTATCTTCAAGGTTATATGCCTGATTTCTCTGGCCAAGAATGCCAGACCAGTGGGGCAGCCACCCAGAGCAGAAGCAGATGAAGCTGTTTGTAGCAGCTTCCCTTGGTGTCCCAAGCACCTGAGGGGCTTGGGGGCATGATGCAGCCCAAGTCTAATCCTTCTATACCTGGGACTTGCATCACTATTCGGGAGCATATGCAAATAATCCACAGCTTTGATAGGAAATTTTTCCAGATATCATCCATCCTTTTTGTTCTTGAGTCGAAACCAGCATCAGCAAGGCCATATCCAGAGGGAGAATTGGGGTGAGACGAGAGGGAAGCAAACAAAGGCAACTATCCATGATTCTCCTGGACAAGATCCTTGCGTCCAGGTGCCCAGCAGTCTGGAAGGGCCATTTCCCTTCTATTTATTCTTCCTGCTCCTCACTGCCTATATAATGTCTGGTCCATGGCTGTACTTCACATGCATTTTTGATTTGACTACGGTAATTGTCTCTTAGCTGGATTTCCATCTAAATGCCTTTTTGCTCCCACCCTAACTATGCAAACATGAGCTTCAGAGACATTAAGTGATCTGAATGATGACCCAGCTAGTTAGTGGCAAAATCCAAATCTATAAGCATTAATTCCATCATTTTTTTCTACTCCACCACACTCCTCTCCTCCTAAAAACCCACAGTAGTTCCCTGTGGGTTTTAAAAACCTAGAAGGGTACCCTGTGGTTACCACATCAAATTTAGGTGTTTCTGCTCTCTCTTCTCCCCCAAAAGCTGCCTATCTCTCTCCACTTTTTTCTGCATTAAAAAAGACTCTCTCGGAACTTCCCTGGTTGTCCAGTGGTTAAGACTTTGCACTTCCAACACAGGGGGTGTGTGTTTGATCCCTAGTCAGGGAACTAAGATCTCACATACTGCAAGGCACAGCAGGAAAAAAAAAAAAAAAAGACTCTCTTTGCTAGTCAAGCATACCTGATGGTCTCATTCTTATATTCTTAAAAGCCCCTTCACTGGGCAATAAAATGTTCCCCTGCCTCTTTCTATGAATTCATTTATCTTTTCCTTTTTGGGGAAGCTAGGTCAGACCACATTCTTTTAGAAGTCCACTCTGATAGTACCACCTCTCTCTGCTCTACTCTGAACACCCCCCTGTCAGCAACAGCAGTGCTTATCTTCTCTTCATGGTTCATACTGGCTGACACACAGCACAGCCTGAATACATGTGTTGAGTGTATGAATAAGCAGATTCTGTTGATTCTGTCTCTGAGCCATCTCTCAAATGTGCCCTTATCTCCCTGTTCCCCACTGTCATAGCCCCAGGTAAGGCTCTCATCATTGCTCCCATGGACCATCCAAATAATTTCCCAAAAGCTTCCCCTGCCTTCCATCTTCCCTCCATGCAGACTCCCCAGTGCCACTAAGTGAACTTTCTGAGAGATATCTGATCGTGTCTCCTATTTGTCATGGTTCTCCAGTGCCTTTGGGATAAAGTCAAAAGTTCTTCGCGTGACTTTTAAAGCTCTTCACAATCAAGTCACAGACAATTCTTGTCTCTATTACTTTTCACTACTGATATATGCATGTTTGAGTTAACCCTTCAAGCCCAGGACTACGCTTTGTCAATACTACTGTGTTTGCCAGGGGCCTGCTTCCTTCTTTTCTACCTGCTGAACTTCTGTTTATGTTTTGGGGTCTATCACACATACTACCACCACAGCCTGCATGGTTGCCCCCATGCAGTCCCAGAGATAAGCCTGCCCTCCTGTGAACCCCCAACAAGTTAGCCCTGGGGGTTGGTAACAGGGCACACTGAGCACAGGGCACTTTAATGACTAGCCGGTCAGTCTTGCTGTTGCTTTGTGACCCTCTTGAAAGCAGGCCGAAATGTCTCTTACATCCACAGCCCCAGTAGAGCACTTAGCTCCAAGGATGCTCTCGGTGAATAACTGAATGAAGCAGTTTGTTCACACCATGTAACTTTTCATTCACTTGAAACCATACACTTTTAGAACTAAAAAAGATACTATAAAATGTTTTTTCTAACTTGCTCATTTTTCACATGAAGAAGCTCTAGCCTACAGGGTTTTAAGGGACTTGCCCAAGATCATAAAGAGGCACCAGAGGCACTGGCCCTGGTCACCTGATTCATGCCACCTTCTACTTTATTGTATATATAAAGTTGTGCCAAAAGATAGAGTAAGCCCCACAAGGAAAAAAATTGAGGAGCTTCTTCTTTCTTTTGCATTTCTCTATACAGGGGACTACAGATCTTCATTTGAATTCAACAAATGTGACTGAATTAAGGACATTCATAGACCTGCATCTCAGCTTTGCAACTGTGCAATTGTCCCTTGATATCATTTTATATTTTAATGAGTCAATTAAGTTGACTTAAATATTTTTAAAAATTCTTCAAATATATTAAAATTCTGCAAAACTCCTCTTAGGATATTGCATACTAAAACGTTTAAGTTAAAGTGTTGGTGAGGATGTGGAGAAAAAGGAACCCCTGTGCACTGTTGGTTGAAATGTAAATTGGTACAGCCATTATGACGAACTTACACTGCTGCTGCTGCTGCTAAGTCGCTTCAGTCGTGTCCAACTCTGCGCGACCCCACAGGCTCTGCCGTCCCTGGGATTCTCCAGGCAAGAACACTGGAGTGGGTTGCCATTTCCTTCTCCAATGCATGAAAGTGAAAAGTGAAAGTGAAGTCGCTCAGTCGTGTCCAACTCTTCGCGACCCCATGGACTGCAGCCCACCAGGCTCCTCTGTCCATGGGATTTTCCAGGCAAGAGTACTGGAGTGGGGTGCCATTGCCTGACATACACAGGTCCCTCAAAAAATTAAAACTCTAACTACCATTGATTCAGCAGTTCCGCTCATGGATATGTATCTGAAAAAAATACTAACTGGAAAAGATATATGTGCCCTCATGTTTATTGCAACATTATTTAAAATAGGCAAGCTATGGAAACAACCTGTGTCCATAGATAGATGAATGGATAAAGAAGATGAGTGGATGAAGAAGATATATATACACAGCAGAATATTATTCAGCCATAGAAAGAAGGAAACCTTGCCATTTACAACAACATGAATGGACCTTGAGAGTATTATGCTAAGTGAAATAAATCAGGCAGAGAAAGACAAATACCACATGATCTCACAGGTGGACTCTAAAAACAAAACAAACAAGAAACCAAGCTCATGGATACAGAGAATAGATTGGTGGTTACCAGAGGTGGGGGTAGAGGGTACAAAATAAGTGAAGAGGGTTTGAAAGTACAAACTTCCAGTTATAAAAAAAAAATGTCATAGGGATGTAAGGTGCAGCATAGGGGCTATAGTAAATAATACTGTGTTATGTTGCTAACTGAGTAAATCTCAGAAGTTTTCTGTATAGTCCATGGAGTCCCAAAGAGTCAGACACAACTGAGCGACTTTCACTTTCACAAAAGTTTTCATCACTAGAAAAAAATTTTCTAACTATGTATGCTAATGGATGTTAACTAGACTTATTGTGATGATCATTTCCCAGTGTATACAAATATTGAATCATTAGGTTGTACAGCTGGAACTGTATAATATTATATGTCAACTTTATCTAATTTTTTTTAAAGAAGAAGAATGGTAAAGCAAGCAATATACGAACCTTAATTTTCCCATAAATTTCCTTTGGCCCTACTTTATACTTTACTGTTTACAGCTTTAAAACTTTATATTTGCAGACACTTCCTTCAAATGTCATGTTAATGCTTGAAAGGTATTTGCTTGCTACATAAACCACGCCTGCATAATACAGACATCAAGCTTAATTTTAATTCTGTATTGCTTAGATTTGATGCTCGTCTTTAATTACTTGTCTTATGTAAAATTAAATAGAAATTAAATGGTCAAAGCACTGGCAAAAAAAAAGTTTACGGTAAACAATTATGGACACAAAATTATGCTATTCTTCAAATTTGTTGTTGTTTCATCGCTAAGTCATGTCCAACTCTTTGTTACCCCATGGACTGCAGTACACCAGGCTTCCCTGTCCTTCACTGTCTCCTAGAGTTTGTTCAAATTCATGTCCATTAAGTCAGTGATGCTATCTAACCATGTCATCCTCTCCCACCCTTTTTTCCTTTTGCCTTCAGTCTTTCCCAGCATCAGGGTCTTTTCCAATGAGTTGGCCATCACAACAGGTGACCAAAGTATTGCAGCTTCAGCTTCAGCATCAGTCCTTCTAATGAATATTCAGGGTTGATTTCCTTTGGGACTGACTGATCTCCTTGCTGTCCAAGGGACTCTCAAGAGTCTTCTTCAGGACTGTAGTTCGAAAGCATCAATTCTTTGGCACTCAGCCTTCTTTATGGCCCAACTCTCACATCCATACATAACTTTTGGAAAAGTCATAGCTTTGACTATATGGACCTTTGACAACAAATTTATGTTTTCTTTTTAATGTTGTCTAGGTTTGTCATAACTTTCCTTCCAAGGAGCGGCTTTTAATTTCATGGCTGCAGTCACTGTCCACAGTGATTTTGGAGCCCAAAAATATAAAATCTGTCACAGATTCCACTATTTCCCTTTCTAATACCCAAGATCAAATTAAATTCCCAATTTATGCCGTTAATCTAGACAAACGCTAATGTCTAGCTATTCCATTCTAACTTCCATCTCACAATACGATGCTGAAGATAATGCTCTTCTCAGATGGGAAAAGTCAAAGAAAGAGGATCCTAATGATTATCATGTCTGATAATACCAGACATGGGGAGAAGCAAAGGACTGACACTGTTGGGCAATCAGATTCCTGAATCTTCTACAACACAAAGAGAAATGCTTCTTTTCAAGAAAAAAAATATTAGATGAATTCCTACTTTACTCTTGTGAGCAATGCGAGGCAGTGTGCCCTCCAATTCATCATGGCTTCTGGCCTGTTAACCCCATTACTCTCGTGTTTGCATTCTTTTCACAATAGAGAGAGAGCATCTTAAAAGGTTCTAAGAATTTTGTTCCAGTAAATACATAACAAAGATTTTTCGATCATTCGCCATAGAAAGGGAAATGATCGCTTTAGAGAGATTTCATAGCTTTTAACAGCATATACGTGCGCAAGCATCTGCAGAGCCTGTACGCAAGCAGGTTATCTTTTACACTCCTGCTAATACACTCCATTTCCCCCTTTGTCCTGCTTACAGTTCAAACAGGCTTCAGTAGTCACATGGCTGTCATTTGCAGCTATCTCAAAGTTAAATCATAATGAGCTTTGAGGTTGTTCGTTGTCTCTCTCTTGTTTCTGCCGAAATGTAGGCTCCTTTTCCATTTTGGAGGATCTGAGCCTCCAGGTTTCTATGACTGCCTCTCACGCCTTCTCTCTCCTATTATTCTCTCCTCTTCTTTGGCTGAAAAAGCAAACTCATTACCGAAGCAAATGTATCAGCCTCCTACACAGAATCTGGAGGAGAAAGTCAAAGTCGTCCCATTTAATTCAGATGAGCCATTTCGGAGGCTCTCCACGGTCCTCGGCTTCACTGGCTTGCAGACCGCCCCACATGTCACCTGACTAAATACAGGATTGTCTCTTCAGAGCCTTTTCTGTTATCTGAACAAAGTCACTAATAGGGAAAAGTAACAACTTTTCTACAGAATACCCTCACTCCCAAACAGTGTACAACCTAAAAATTAAAGTTGGTGCAATAATAATTATAACAATAATAACAACAAATGTATAAGCATTTTGTGCCAGACTCTCATCAAAGCACTTCACATTTATCATCTCATTTAATTCTCACAATAGCTCTATGAGGTAGATGCCCTCATCATCCTTATATTACAGATAAGGGAAGTGAGGCTCAGAAAGATTATTAACTTGCCCAAGATCACACAGCAGTGAATGGCAGATGCAGCCTAAATGTTCCCAGCTCATTCTCTTTACCACTATACTGTGCTGCCTCAATGGACAGACATATCGTTTTATAATAGAGATAATAATAAAAATAGTGAGAACAAATATTTATTGAGGGCTTACTATGTGCCAGATACATAACATAACAACCTTCTGGTGTTATTATTACCCTCACTTTCCAACTGAGAAGACTTAAGTAGCTAGCCAAAAATCACACACTACTAGCTGTCAGCTGAATTCATGCACCCTGACTCCTAAGTCCTCCTGGTATACTTCTTCTCCACCTACTGCTGTAAACATGAGAAAAATGAGGCACACAAGGGCTTAGTATTTATATAATAACCTGATCCAATTATTTTCAAGGTAGTTTTTCAAAAACTCAGACCTAAACCGAGGTCTTCTGAGTCTCCATTATATGTTTTTTTCATTGTAGCGGCCCTTCCATTGCGCCTTCTCAGTGGCTGCTGCCCCTCCAATCACCTAGGAGTCCATGTGAGACCGCTGAAATCTCTCCCAGTTCCTCTGCAAGGCTCAGCACCCTATAACCAACTTATTTTTGTGTCCCATAGAATCTACCACCAAATACTTCTTGGATCTATACATTTTGCCTCTGGGATAAAAAGTTCAAACTCCTTACTGTAGTCACTTAAGGTCTTTAACAATCTTATCTCAACTTCCCTTGCAAGTCTCATCACCACAGTGGGCTCCACCCCATACACACAAACATGCATGCACACACACACACACACACACACACATGCACAATGTACATTGCACAGTAGTCATGCAAAGCCACATGAAAGCCATGTTTCTCTACACTGATGTTTTAGCAAACACTGTTCTCTTTGCAGGCAATACTCCTTCCCAAACTCTTCATTTTGTAAACTCCTCTACAATCCTTAAAGACTTCCTTTGCTTACCCAGGCAGATCCAGTCTCTGCTTCCTTCATAGTCCCATGGCACTTTTTGAGTATTTATCACACTGTGTTGTCATTCCTTATCAGACTGTAAATTCTAGGAGGGCAATAATTTTGTTTTAAATTCATTTGCCTCTCTATCACCTAACACAATGCCTGCTTAAGGTTCAGTAACTGAGAGTTCAGTTACGTGAACTTCTCTTACACAACAGCTGCATTAACTGGTCTAGCTCCTTGCCACTCTAAGTGGGATCTAATAGTAAGGACCTATGGGACTAGTATTTGAATCTCCTTCGTATTTTACACATTCTGAAATGTATTTCCTTTTCTTACCTAACTAGTATGAAAGAGGAAGAGCATGGCAGGCTACTAGTATTTCTTTAGGCTTGGCCAACAATGGAGATACTATATTAAGATAACTTTCCTCTCTCAGTAAAAAAACAAAACCACTCATGAAAACTCAGAGTTATATTGAGGAGAATAAATTTAAAAAATTGAAAATTCTCTTTCAACAACTACAATAGAAATATAAATACACCAAGTTGAAAGTTTAAATTGGCCTTGGAATTCCAACTAAATTAATACATACATAAAAATATGCAGAGTAGATTTCCTTATCAGTTTTTAGATACAGAAGATGAACAGCAGAAGAAGTTAATAGTGTTTCACAGTTAGAACGGCTAAGACCCAAAAACATTTTTTAAATTAGTTTTTCTTTCCAATTCTGGGTGGCAAGACCATATGGCTACCCATTCATTTTAAAGATGAAGAGAATAAACCATAGAGAGTTAAATGACTTGCTGAATTACCCAAACTACCAGCTTCTGGTAGTAAAATAGTAGTAGTAACTTGTTAGGGCTTACTGTGAGACTGACAGGGCTTTCTAGGAGGTGCTGGTGGTTAAGAATTTGCCTGCCAGTGCAGGAGATGTAAGAACCAGGGGTTCAGTCCCTGGATCAGGAAGATCTCCTGGAGGAAGGCATGGCAAGCCACTCCAGTATTCTTGCCTGGAGAATCCCACGGACAAAAGAGCCTGGATGGGTTCAAAGAGGGCTGCATAGGGTTGCAAAGAGTCCACAGTGGAAGTGACTTAGCAAGCAAGCACGTGTGACTGACAAAGTGCTAAGAATTTGTATGATCTTGGTCCTCACCTGAGTCCCATGAAGTAGGTGCTAGCCTACTTCCTCAGTTGTCATATCCTTTTATTTAAAAACCTTCTAACATGTCTAAAATAGATGAATTTTACAATCAATGTTGTGTCATAGTCTGATTGGCAGTCACTTTTCTTTGTTAGTTGTATAAAAAAGTAATGTTAGCACACTAAGAAAATATAGTATCAGTCCAACTTTTACAGGTGAGGAAATGTAATTTTGGAGAAAAAAAGTTAGCTTGTCCAAAGTCAAACAGCTTATAAGTGGTAGAGTCAGGATTTGAACCCAGGAATTTGACTCTAAGCCCACATGCTCAACCACCTATGGTACCACCTTTGATAGGTAATTCACACTCGTGGCATCTGAGTGTTCATCATTACTACAGTCGTCTCTGGTCGGCAGGCTTATTGGGAAGAGTGATGATTGATGAATGAATGAAAAATTGAGTTTCCCTTAGCAGATGGCCTTTGACTTCTTGTGGGTCCCTGCAGTGAGTGATACAAAGCATCTATTAGTAGGAAAGACCTATGGAAAGTGTGTGTTCTTCCCAGAGGTTAAAGTTGGGTTGCAACACCTTCCAGTGGGTGCCCTAGGGTCACACCCCTGGCTTTCATTCCCCATCCCTGCTTTTCCCTCTTGCAAAGCTAGCCAGATAAGGACCCAGCTCTGATTAGATCACCATCCTCTATGAATTCTAGTCTACTTCCTAACATTAAACCTTACTCTTTTCTAAACTGTGAAAACCCTTCTAAGACCATAGTTAAGTTTCCAATATTGGTTGTGTTTTAGAAAACAAAATTGGCAATAGCAAAAATAGATACGTATTTTTCAGTAATGAGAGTTAGAATGCATTTGTCTGCAGGAATTGGAATGTGTCAACAGCTCAGAAAGAGAATACAGTTGATTTGGGCAGCAGGGTGATTAATTAGGTTTTCTTTTGTGAAGGAATTGTTTTGTATTGATTCATGTATGTCTGATGTAACTCAGTCCTTCCCCTGCTGTGGGAAGCCTGCCTGGACTGGTAAGTGATAAGAAGACTGGCTCACTGGGGCTATGTCTAACTCACTGCTAAATTCAGTTTTCAGGGCCATGGTGACCAGATCACCCTGCTTAGACACAGGCCAGTCCTGTGAGCTATCCGTGGTGACTGGATGTGGAAGCCCTAATACCAGGACTGCCTTGAAAAGTCATGGAGAGTGCTCAGACTCTAAGCTACAGAGTTTGCACTTTCCTACTTCAATAAACTAAATCAAAAGAGACTCATCTTATTTCCTGTGTTGGGAAAAGCTCACACCCTCTCTATATGCAGGTCTCTACCAATACTCCCATCACAGGTAGAAGAACTCTCCAGTGACAAAATTCAGCACTCAAATTAATATCAAAAAACTATGCAGACAAAGCATTCATGGCAACTTTTAGCATCAATAGTGATTTTCAGAGAGAATTAGGAGGGGTGAATTTCAGGTATGGTTTCATAACTAATTAGCTGAACGTCCTTGGTCAATTGACTGAACTTCCCTGGGTCTGTGTCTTCTTATCTGTGACATTTCATATGAAAGATGGTGCCTGTAAATTTATCATCTCTAGAGCCTATGCAGGGTCATTTCTCCCAAGAGACTAGTGGGTTTACACTGAGTTATCCATACTCTTTTGCCCAGAAACTCTTGTCTTCAATAAACACCAGTAACAGTTCACGAACAGCATTCCAAAGTTCTACAGCCATAAATAGCATTTATTTCAGTAAAAACAGGCTCAGAGAGATTAGATAAAGTCACCCCTAAGTAGTGAGAGTGAGGTGCTAATCCATGTCTATCCTTATCCATGATGGTTAGCACATCACTGCCAGCAGGCCATGGACCTAGGAGGAAGGAGTTCCTGAAGCAATAAATCTCCAGGAAAGGAGCATGCAAACCCTGCTTGGGCCTGCCATGGAGTTTATGGAGAAACTAGAAGCCTTTTAGAGAAACGACCAAAGACAGAAAGCATAAACTTTTTAGTACCAAGTAGGTGGTAAAACACAGGCAGCTTCCTGGGAATGGAAATGTCCAAAGACCAAGCTCAGATCAAAGCAACCAGCATGGCAGAGCACAGTGAATGCTGCCAGGTCAGGTTCAAGTGAGGACAGAGAACAGTGTCACCCCCACACTCTCTAAGTAATCTTAGGACCCAAGCAGAAAGTTTTGTCCCCTTACTGATGACCACTCTGTGCTTGGTGGTTGGGATTTCAAATAAGTAATGATCTATATTGATTAAGTTTCTTTGGTTACAAACAACAGGAACTGACTTTAGCTAATTTGAACAACAACTTACAAAGAAACCTTGGGAAGGACACGGAGCAGTTGACAAATGTTAAAAAAAAGATAAACTTCAGATTTTAGAGCAGTCCAAAATAAGGGCAGCTTAGACGATCTCACTTCCCTGGTGGCTCAGATGGTAAAAGCATCTGTCTACAATGCAGAAGACCCAGGTTCAATCCCTGGGTCAGGAAGATCCCCTGGAAAAGGAAATGGCACCCCACTCCAGTACTCTTGCCTGGAAAATCCCATGGACAGAGGAGCCTGGTAGGCTACAGTCCATGGGATCACAAAGAGTCGGACACGACTGAGCAACTTCACTTAGACGATCTCAATAGCAGGACTACTGAACAGTTACTTCAGGTCACTCTTCCAAACCCAACCTTGAGTCAATCTGTTTAAGACTTAAATTCCTATAGCAAGTATCTATCTGATTGGCCTGGCTTTTCATGTGTGTGTGTGAGTGCGTTAGATTACAGTATCCCACTGTCTGGTGGCTCAGACAGGAAAGAATCTGCCTGCAATATGGGAGACCTGGGTTCGATCTCTGGGTTGGTTGGGAAGATCCCCTGGAGAAGGGAAAGCCTACCCACTCTAGTATCCCTACCTGGAGAATTCCAGGGACAGGGGAGCCTGGCGGGCCATAGTCCATGGTGTCTCAAAGAGTCAGACACAGCTGAGAAAATGAGCACAAGTACAAGAGCAATAATTTATGTAAAATATTCCTCCATTTCCAGGTTATATGAACAATTTTAGCACAAACACTCAACACGGCATCTTTCTCATTGCTTCCAAGATATCATCTCTTTCTGTTGCTCTAGGCATAGATGGCTTCACTTCATTCTGTCTTCTCTGGACCATGACAGGATTTCAGGATTTCTCACATTTCTTGCACTTAGAAGAAAGTCATAGGTATTTTCTCAGTCGTAGGCATTTTCATCCATACATCTGCAGAAGCATGAGATTCTGACGAGCACACGTACACACGCTAAGAAAGGACAAGCTTCAGGTAGAAGTTTCACCCCGAGTTGCTTGCAGTGGTGGTGGCTGTGGTGCGGGGGAGGGAGCATGGTAGTTTTACCATAGGAGGGAAGGAATTAGAGAAGGGAGAAAGAGTGTCCATCAGCTGCAAGGTCCCTATCAGCAGTTCTACAACAGAACGAAGAGGGCAGATTGTGTGCCTTCCCGGGAGCTAGACCTAGAGAGTTCCAGGACTAGAGGCGATGCAGAGCTGAAAGGAAACCTGCACATGCAAATAAGTTCTGGGGAATAGGAGGGGCTCAGGAATCATACATTCAGAGCAAAACTGGTGGACAACAGGCCTGGACAGCGTGACAAAATCTCACTTCAGCTGGCGTCGTCTTAAACATTTCTTGCTATGGTAGGTCCCATACAGAATCTGGGTTAGCAAAGAAAGAGAGAGACGGAGAGAGAGAAAGACAGAGAGAGAGAAAGACGGAGAGAGACGCTGGAAATGAAAAATAATCATAAGCCTTGCCAGTGGCGAGGAGAAAGCTGAAACAATTAGTTCTACCCCTGGAGAGCAAGTGGACCCAAATCAAACAGGGCAGTAATCACACCTGAGAGTCGCTGGTTGTGCCCCTAGTGCACACTAACATACACAGACACACACATCACGATGGCCACCATCAGCAGCCTCTGGTAAAACCAGGGGATACATGCTATTGTCTTCATTTTCTCCCTATCATTCTTCAAAAACTTAGAGTCCTTGACTTTCAAACTCTTCTCCTCCGTGTTTGCTGATATTAGCAAACTCATTCACAATATGTCATGCATTGGCATTTTAAGACATTATCTTTTATTCCAACTATGGAATACAATATTTTATTGCTAAAACGTAGTGGAAAGAGCATTTTATTTGGTGTCAAATGACTTGGGTTGGTAAATCTAGGCTGGACACTCATTATTAGGCTCCATCACCACAGCATGAAGAGCGAGCTGAGCAACCACGTTCACGTAACTTTTTGTCTCCTTGTCCCCTCCTCATGTTCTCAGCTTCATCATAAGCAGCTCTACCTTATAACTAAATCTCGTTTATCATACCCAGTCCAAGTGAAGACAGTGTGGCATACAGGAAAGTACCTATCTGCCTCGTTCAAGTCCCAGCTCCACCACTGATGAACTGGAAAGCTTTAGATGAACTACCTTACTAAGGTTCTGTGTCACAATCTGTGAAATCCTTTCTTTCAAGAAGTCCATGAAATAGTTTCTATAAAAAGAAATGCCTGCCATGGCACCCGATGGTGATTGCCATTGCTTCTCGCAGAAAGCCTTGCCTGACTCTCCTGGTCTCACCACTCTCTCCACCTTTGAATGAATTCTCTGTATCATTTAATTAGTCATCAAGTGCTCTGGGTTGCTAAAATATTACCTTTCTTAAAATACCTGTATCAAAAATTTCCCCAATGTATTGTTTTTAAAACCCATTTGACTATGTAGGATCTAGTATGTTCTTTTTCTAGGAAATGTCCTTTTAATTAAACTCTCCCATAAGCATGAAGTCCTTTGACTTAGCAGCATGAGTAAGATGTTCATAAAAAACCATTTTGAATAAGAGGTTTAAAACTATATGCTCTGCTAAAATACCTAAATGTGTGATCCTTTTCCTTTTTAATTTAACCCAGAAAGGTCCTTTATGAACCTTGGATAAGCATGCATTTCCTTACTACCAGAGTTAGTCATTTCTCTTCTCCTGCTGTTAATCCTATCGACAGCATCCACAGCCTGGCAGTCCCGTGTCCTAGTTGTGTTTCCGTTGTGCTCAGCACTGGGATTTGTTAACCTAGGAAAAATGCAGAAGTGAGTGGAAATAAGAGCCAGGCTTTGTTCAAAACTCTGGCTACTCCTTCCCTTTTACATCTCCCCAGGCACCCCAGCCCTCTAAAGAGTTATTGAATTTGAGTCTCATTTCATGAGTTTCATCAAAAGTCCAGAAACAGCTGCTTCATTTGAGTAAAAAGGCAACGAGTGAGGAAGTTGAGAGCCCTAATACAGATTCAGCAAATTCAAGTCTGAGACACAATCTGGCTTTCGGATGGTGTCTCAGACTCGAGATGAGATGAAAGGGCATGGTTGATGGCTTCCCTGGGTGGGAGGGAAATGAAGTCTGAAGGCTGTTTCTGCTGAGTGTGCTTATTGTCAGGGGTCTGGAAACAGATCCCTAAAAACTGAACAAGATCAAAGAACTAGTCATCAAAGCAGAATTCCACACAGTCTATGTTAGAAACTATGTCCGTTCTCCAGGCCCAAGAATATCTGTACAGGTGGAGGCAGTCTTCAATCCTGCTTATTGGTGTAAATCAATGATACCCAAAATGGAGAGTGGTGAAGAGAGATAAATGCCCAGGAAAATCATGGTCTGTTGAGACTTTTATGGCCTTTTGAAACTCTGAAGAAAATCTCTACCTCCTTCCTCCCTGTCCTAGGAAGGCTCTCGCTAGCACCAAAAATAGGTTTATAATTCTTACTGTTTGCAAAAGTTAGCATATTGAATACCAGCACTGACGTTCCACTGTGCATACTTAGACTCGATCTCTATCCTGTGGGCTCACATTCCCACTGAGATACAAATGAGAGAAAAGGAACAAAGGCTCTCCAGAGCAAGAATGTGCATACGTATTTACACATTTTCTCACTTCCTCCACCAAGGCGGGAGAGTGGTGAGTTCTGCATGCACAAGGTCCTCCAAGAATTGGAAGAAGAGAAGTTACCCTTTGTTTTAGCTACTTCTGAATGCTAGAGGAAAATGAAGGGGGTTACCCTGGTCACAGATGATAGACAGAGAGGCAATGCCAGAGGTTACATCTATCTATGATGAAAGACAAACTCATGTTCAGCAGACAAACAGCCCATCGAATTTTCGTGAGAAGCAGAATGTGTGCCATGACAGATCAGGTTGGATACAGACTCATAACAGACTTAATATTGCAGTCAAAGTTCATGACTTTCTCCACACGATTTCCAAGCCCAAGATCAAGTGTTAAAGAACAGCGGATGAACTGTGTCCCCCTAAAAGATCTTGGTGAGACAATAACTGATGATTCAAGGTTATGAGGGCAGATGTGTTTTCCAGTAAGGACAGAAAAATAGGAGTTTGTGTTGTCCAGTGTCTAATGTTTGGACATTGCCAAACACCGTGATGCCTTTGCCAGACAAATCTTGTCTAAACTTTAAAGACATTTGAAATGGAATGCTTCCCTACAGTATGCCTTCATGTTTTTCACAGAACAAAACTAAATGTTGCAGAATTTGAAGGAACCAGAAACCATACAGTTTAAGTTTTCAAGTGACAACTGAGTTCCTTCAAACTAGGTCTTTCCAAGAGGATTGGATTCTTATGTCCTTCAGTATTTGGGGTATGGCTACAAGTCGCTCTCTCTTTCTTATGGTCCCTGACTCTCTTCCAGGAAGTAACAACTGAATGCAAAATTAGGATGGGATCTTACAGGGAGGGCAGTCACAACAGGAAGACTGTTCAAGGAGTAGTGCCTCCAGGAGATAAATCCACACACCTCAGTGACAACAGTGGGAAATGCTCTCAACAGACCTGCTACCCAGCAGCCACTGGGGGGTGGGGAGGGGAATGTCACTGCCTGTCAGATACACGGCTTTTACTTTGGTTTCTTAGGAAAATAGTACATGCCCTTCCTGTTTCCCACTGAGAGTGAATTACTCTTGCCTGCGTTCAAGCAGAGAGCAGCTGACAGAGCTGGGAGCACTCAGCTACAGCCTATTAAACTGGGTTGCCTTTAAAGTTGGTTAATGATGAGAAAAAGTCTGTGTTTCCATCTATCTATGTATCCAAGCTCAGCTATAGGAGGAAAAATTTGGTGCACAAAAATGCCCTTCATTTGACAAATTTAAATATGTCACTGACTTGATATCAAAAAATCTCTTCAAGTTGCTGGGATAAAAATTAAGATTCAAGCTGAAAATGATAAAAATCTATATTTTCTGATGGTTCAAATGTATTGCACCCTTGCTCATACACCCACAAAACAAAATGACTTTCTTGGAGGTCGAACTGTACACAGCCTAGTTTGGCAAAGGAAAAAGCACACCTTTCCTCCCACGCTGTATCATTCTCATTGGTGTTTAGCATTTACACAGCGCTGCAGTTTTTTAACTGTTCCTTATAAGCATTCCTATCAGCTGGTCCTGAGCAGTAACCTTCTTTTAGATGTCAGGTCAGAGAATACCAGTTTGCACCTGAGACACACAGCAGCCAAGTTTTGAGTAGAATCTCAAATCAAGAAACAATGTTTGAATTTATTTCTTTGAAATGAGAACTGAAAATAAGGTAGATAACCATCATACTCCCAAACCCACTGTTAATCAGTCAGGTCATTTCTTTTAGAAAAATCTTCAGGCCAAATCCATAGCAATTTTATTACTCAATTCCTTACATCTTTGTCTTTATTCATTATTACTATCAGCTGTAGGTGCTTCTAAGATGAATTTCCTGTTATGAAATAACATTATTATAAAAAGCCTACATACTTGGAATTATCCTTCCATCAGTCTCACAAAGACTGGTTTTATATCTTTCACTATTCAAAGGCCATATTTGTATCTTAATTGTCCAAATCAACTGACCTAGTTATTGTTGACTTATTTTTAACCACTGCTTAATTAGATAAATAAGAGTTGGTAATTGCATATGTCCCTGTCTAACCCCACTCCAGTACTCTTGCCTGGAAAATCCCATGGATGGAGGAGCCTGGTAGGCTGCAGTCCATGGGATCGCTAGGAGTCGGAAACGACTGAGCGAATTCACTTTCACTTTTCACTCTCATTCATTGGAGAAGGAAATGGCAACCCACTCCAGCATTCTTGCCTGGAGAATCCCAGGGACGGGGGAGCCTGGTGGGCTGCCGTCTATGGGGTCGCACAGAGTCGGACACGGCTGAAGAGGCTTAGCTTAGCTGTTACAATTTTAAAAGATCAGAGGCACAATTTCAATGTTCAGTAATTTAGAATTAGCCTTTAATGGAAGGTAGAAATGGTGAAGAAAAAGAGAAGCAAGCTCAAAACCATGTCATGATTTGTTATCTGTAAAGCTCAGTACAAACGTTTGTTGTTGATGATGGTGAAGGGAGTGAGGAGGAGAAGAGAGAGGAAGACACAGTTGTCATTTCCACAGGAAAGTATTAGCAGCATTTCTGGTCCTTGGTTTCAATGACATAGACAATCAGCCTTGACTCATCTCAAACTGGTTTTGAAAATATTAGAGGTACAACTTGGTTGGTGGCCTGATCAGAGAGTCTAAGCTTCTGACTGGAGATAAGTTGACCACATAATATAGGTATCTTGTTGGAGTGACAGAATCTCACTCATTTATCTAGTCTGTGATCTTGGAACTTCCTGAATGGCAGAAGGACTCAGAATGTCATAAAATCTAGCTGGAAATAGCCTGGGACTAACTTGTTCTTTTCTGAAGCAGAGGACACTGAAAACAGCTGGTTTCTTTTCAGAATCAGAACATCCAATAACCCACAATGATTTTAGCCAGGTACAAAATGTGAACATTTTGAACTCAGATTGTAACATATTAAAGAGTGCCTATCTGAAATTCTGCAGTAACCATGAAAACAAGCAGTAACTCACGTACTTTGAGCCTATAGAAAATTAGAAAATCAGCTGTGAATAGCTAACTCTGGTTACTTTCTTTGTGTTATTCCCATGACTATCTGTACAGACAGCCTATAAACATCATGTCAAAAGCATCTCCATTCCATTCAAATGCCCAAACAACACCCATTCCCATCATTACCTCCAAGTATTTATTTTCTTAACTTATGTTACTGTCTCCCCACCTACACACCTCCCCTACTTTATCCTTAATCCTAGTAATCTATCTCGTCAGTGACCTGAATAACTAGACAACTGTCTTATCAACCAGCCACTGCTGAGACCTGAGTACTAAGGCTGTGCCATGTGATGAAAGGGCCACAGACTGTGGAGTCAGACTGCCTGGGTCCAAAGCTCAGCTTTGCCGGTTTCTTGCTACTTGATGACCCGCCCTGTGTCTCAACTTCCTCCTCTGTAAAATGGGCATGAGAAAATTGCTGTCATGAAGACTGAATGAATCGATACATGTAAAGTGTGTGGAATAGTACCTAGAATATTGCAAGCATTATATATACAAGTCTAAGATACTTTTTTCCATTAAGGGCAAATGTAGGGACTTCCCTGGTGATCCAGTGGTTAATAAACCACCTTTCAGTGCAGGGGACGTGGGTTTGATCCCCTGTCAGGGAATTAAGATCTCACATCCCTGAAGACAACTAAGCCCAAGTGCAGCAACTGCTGAGCCCACATGCTTCAACTAGAGAGAAGCCAGCATGCACAACTAAGATGCCATGCAGTCAAATTTAAAAATATTTTTTAAAAAGGCTAATCTCACACAGTCTTTTTTAAAAAAGTAGGAAGAAACACAAGCTGGAATCAAGATTGCCGGGAGAAATATCAATAACCTCAGATATGCAGATGACACCACCCTTATGGCAGAAAGTGAAGAGGAACTAAAAAGCCTCTTGATGAAAATGAAAGTGGAGAGTGAAAAAGTTGGCTTAAAGCTCAACATTCAGAAAAAGAAGATCATGGCATCTGGTCCCATCACTTCATGGCAAATAGACGGGAAAACAGTGGAAACAGTGTCAGACTTTAATTTTGGGGTCTCCAAAATCACTGCAGATGATGACTGCAGCCATGAAATTAAAAGACGATTACTCCTTGGAAGTTATGACCAACCTAGATAGCATATTCAAAAGCAGAGACATTACTTTGCCGTCTAAGGTCCGTCTAGTCAAGGCTATGGTTTTTCCTGTGGTCATGTATGGATGTGAGAGTTGGACTGTGAAGAAGGCTGAGCGCCGAAGAATTGATGTGTTTTAACTGTGGTGTTGGAGAAGACTCTTGAGAGTCCCATGGACTGCAAGGAGATCCAACCAGTCCATTCTGAAGGAGATCAGCCCTGGGATTTCTTTGGAAGGAATGATGCTCATGCTGAAACTCCAGGACTTTGGCCACCTCATGAGACGAGTTGACTCATTGGAAAAGACTCTGATGCTGGGAGGGATTGGGGGCAGGAGGAGAAGGGGACAACAGAGGATGAGATGGCTGAATGGCATCACTGACTCGATGGACGTGAATCTGAGTGAACTCCAGGAGTTGGTGATGGACAGGGAGGCCTGGCGTGCTGCAATTCATGGGGTTGCAAAGAGTCAAACATGACTGAGCGACTGAACTGAACTGAACTGAACTGAGGGGCAAATGTTGAACAACCTTGTCAATATCCTGTTTCTGAAAAATACTCTGCCTCTCTCTGGACAATCAAGCAGCTCTCTGAACAACTTCTGGCCCCTGACACTCCCTGGCGCTCCTTATACACAACAGATGGGACCACAGTTGCCAAGCTCTCTAGTGCAAGCATTCCCTGGACTTGTTCATCTGGCTGTCATTCATACATCTCCTAACCAATCCCTCTAGCACCACTACTCACAAATGTCTCTAGAATGGGTAGAGATTCAAGTAAAGTTGTGTTGGGCAATGAAGGAATAAGATCTCTCATATTAGTAAGAGAACTAAAGCAAGGCTACTTGTCTGTGTTCTGTCTGAATTCTCCAGGGAGTAAAAACCCTAGAATTCCAAAGCTCTTTGTGAAGAAGCACGTTCCTTTCAGCATCATTCATCATATGACTCTGCATAAACATTTTAGCGTCTCCTCCTCCTTGGCAGAAATATCCATTCAGTTCTTCCAAACCCCTGCTGCTTACTCAGAGGCTGGATCTCAACTCTCCCTCTTCAGGCTTTTTTACACTCTCTGAAAAGCCCTGAATAGGCCCACTTCTCCCCAACATTTCCCGCAGGTAGAAATTTAAAGGCATGCAGAAGGAAGGAGAAGCAGAGGCCAGTGGAGAAATGATCTCAGGGGACCTGGATTCTCATTTCACATTACATTTTTGACCAGCCTGTTTCTGAGGAGGCAAACTCACATTTGCTCCTTGGGCTCTTTCCTTAGAAAGAGCCAGAAGGAAGAAAGTGACCAAGAATGGCAAACATGGCAAGTCCAGTTTGAAAACTGACTTTAGAATGACTCTTTTTTCCTAATAGCAAAGATTGTAGATACCAACATGCTGAATGCTAGTCACTCTCCACTTACGAAAAATTGAACGTGCGTCGGGGCTCAGTTGCTTCAGTAATGTCTGACTCTTTGTGACCCTAGGGACTGTAGCCCACTAGGCTCCACTGTACATGGGATTCTCCAGGCAAAAATACTGGAGTGGGTTGCCATTCCCTTCTCCAGGGATCAAGCCCATGTCTCCTGCTTGGCAGGTGGATTCCTTACTGCTGAGCCTCTGGGGAAGCCCTAAAAATTTGATTAACAGGCTGTAAAGCTACCTATCCTATAAGATATCTTACATTCTGCCATGAGGAGGAAATAGTAAATAAGTATTTTTGAAAAGATCTTAGTGTCCTCCTGGATCCACAAAGCACTTCAGTATAATTTTTTAATGTTGTGACTTTATGGCAATTATGTCTTTAAAAAATAATGTAAGCGTTGATAAGGACTGAATGTCTGTGCCCCCTGCCCCCACAAATTCACACACTGAAATCTAATCACCAGTGTGAATATGTCTGTAGTTGGGATCTTCGGGAGATGATGAAGCCATGAGTGTGAAACCCTCACCAATGGGATTGGTGCCCTTAAAAAGAGGCCCCAGAGTGTGTCTGCGCCTTCTGCCATGTGAGGACATAGCACCGAGAAACCAGGCCCTCACCAGACATCAAATCTATCAGTGCCTTGATCTTGGACTCCCCAGGCTCCAGAAGTGTCAGAAATACATGCCCGTTGTTTTTCAGCCAGCTACTCTATTTTTGTTACAGCAGCCCAATCAGACTAAGACAAATATGTTCTGGATCTCAGGTTTCTAAAGTCTCAAAAGCCACTAAAGATTGAGAAATCCATTAAACAGCTCACTCTTGAAAGAAAAATGTGGAAAGAATGTGTAAAATAAACTCTAAGAGTTAATGCAGATAAGAAAAATGGCAACGAAAATAAAATTATTTTTGAACTGGTTCTCTCAATCTTTTTATGACAATTCTGTTTTATTTCAGACAGTGTCACTTTTGCACACTCATTCCATCCATAGTTTTTATGGGAAGGACATTCTTCCTGACTCACAATCAACTCAGGTGATTCTAGTAACAGTTTCCAGGGCCCTATCTCTTGCCTAATTGGGCTTAAATGAAGCTGATAATCGGGTTCTAGGAGTATTTCCACCTCTGCTTTACCCTATAACCTGTCTGAGATTGTTTCCACTTGTGAAATGGAGGTGGGGATTGGAAATGGAAGCTCTTTGTCAACTCTAAGTAATGTTTGTGTTCTAAGACGACGTATCATTGCAAGGGGCACCGTATACTTTCTGAAAATGCTACAAGGGCAAATACTCAACTAACTTTTTGTACTTAATTTTGATCTGAGGTTTCTCAGACCCTGCATGCATGCCAATTCACGTTAGTCATGTCCGACTCTGTGCAACCCTATAGACTGTAGGCTGCCAGGCTCTGTCCATGGGATTCTCTAAGCAAGAATACCAGAGTGGGTTGCTATGCCCTCCTCCAGGGGATCTTCCTGACTCAGGGATCAAACCTGTGTCTCTTATGTCTCCTGTATTGCCAGGTGGGTTCTTTTCCACTAGTGCCACCTGGGAAGTTCTCAGTCCATGATCCTCTAAATTATTTTAGTGGAAGATGAACCCCTCTCTTTTTCTTGAATCCTTATGAATAACGAAAGCGTTTTACCGATCACTGGGGGAGAAGAACAGCTATTCCCACACAAAGATTTTACAGAACTGCAAAGTTAGGCCAACCAAAAGAGAGATTGCTAGGTTACTAACTGAATCAAGATATAGAACAGAAGGAAAGAGTAATTTCTTTCATCACAACCTCCATAATAAATCTCTTCTCTTCTAATCATTAATTGACTCACCCATTTGTTTAACAAATATTGATGGCAATCATGATGACAGTCACTAATTCTTGGCCCCAGATATCCAGCAGTGACAAAACCAAGGCTCTGCTCTCATGAAGTTTACATTCTAGTTGTGGGAGCAGAAAGAAACAGACAAGAAATAAACATGCCAGGTGGTACTAAGTCCTAGGAAGAAAAATCAAACAGGCTTAGGGAGTACCTTATGACGGAGGCAGGGGGTATTGTACAGGGTGGTTATTATGCCTTTCTTGTTAGGTAAGACTACAGCTGAGGCTTGAAGAAAGCAAGGCAGCAAGTCACCAGATATGTAGGGGCAGCATGTCCCAAACAGAGGGCACAGTATGAAATCCTAAAAGCTAGAGGGTTGTTGGCATGTTCAAGGAAGAGTCAAGAGGTCAGTATGGCCAGAGCAATGGGGGCAAGGGGACAGGGATGGTCCATGAGGTCAGGGAGATGGCAGAGGGACAGGTGGTATGGAATCTTACAATCCATGGTAAGGATTTTGCACTCTATTCAAAGTGATAAGAGCAGATTTATAGGTTTTAGTGAAGGAGAATGACATGATCTGATCTGATTTGTATTTGTGAAAGAGTCCTCTGTGGAATATAGAAGGAGGAAGGGGAGAGGAACACAGGTAGAAGCAGAGAGAACAGTCGGGAAGCTGCTGCAACAGTCTAAATGAGAGATGATCATGGCTGAGATGAGCATGCTAGCCGTGTAGGTGGAGGAAATGAGAATTCTGATTTTAGTGTGAAGATTCCATCTCTGGGGGTTGCTAATAGGTATATAGCAAGTGAGAATGAGGGGTCAACTGGGACAATGGTGACCTGGTTGCCCAAGCAGAGGGACGCCTACAGGAGGAAAAAATGTGGTAGGAGGAAAGAGAACCAAGATTTGTTCAGACGTGGCAAGTTTGAGCTCCTGTTAAAAATCCAAGTGGAGGTGTTGAGGCTATGAAATATGCATGGTTGTTTTCCCATCTGTAAAACATTCAGGAGAGAGATTTAGGCTGGAGATAGGGATTTAGGAGTCATCAGGGCAAAGACTGGATGAGCAAGGTTGCCAGATTTAAAAAATAAAATTATAGGGCTAAAAAAAAAATAGTGGTTGTCTAAAATTCAAATTTAACTGGGAATGCTGTATTTTATGTCAGTTCTGTGGGTCAGGCTGGCTGAGATCATATAGGAAGCTAGTATGGACAGAGGAGAGAGAAGTGGCCCAAGCTGTAAGCCCTGAAGCACTGCAATGTAAAGAGATCAGAAAGGGGAGGGTAAGCCAGCAAAAGATCTAGAAAGAAACCCAGTTTAAAAAAAAAAAAATTTTAGAAACCAGATGTGGGTAGCCATTCCCTTCTCCAGGAGATCTTCCTGACCCAGGGATTGAACCCAGGTCCGCAAGATTGCAGGCAGATTCTTTGCCATCTGAGCCACCAGAGAGCCACCGGGGAATCCCCAAAGAAAGAGTTCCAAGAAGGAAAGAGTGATCAACTGTGTCAGTTGCAACTAACTGTACAAGGGGAAGAATGTCTAACTGGAGTGGATTCAAGAAAAAAATGGAGAAAAAGAACAAGACATAGGCAATACTTTTGCCCCAATGTAATGGGGAACATGTAAGTAGGCAGTAGTTAAATGGTGATTTGGGGTCAAAGGAAGTGTTTTTATAAGATGAAATTGTGGCCAGCAGCCAGGACAGGTGACTGAATTGGCATCCTGTCCCCGAAGAGGCCATGAACTTGACACAGAGAAGCTGATGCTCTCCTGTACGTGAATGCAGAGCTGTGGCAGCCAGGTCGGTGTGGAAGAACCACTGTGGGTCCCAGACCAGGAGTGTCTGAATGTTCACAGTGCAACACCAAATTTAATTTGAAGTACCATTGTCTCTGGGGCAGGAAGCACTTCTGCATAAAAATCCCTTGTCCTGGGGGATCTGGGTTTGGGTGGACACTGTATGGCTGAGCACCTAGGGTGCTGCTACATCTGGCTACTGGAAAACCAGAGAGATCTGAAACGATAATTTATCATATTTTCAGCAATTAGAAGTCTGTTTCTGAATAGAAACAGGCATGATGGAGCTGAAACTACATAGATTTCTACTGCTCAGGTGCTTAGGGCTTCGAAGAGACAACACAAGATCCCAGGCTTGTCCTTGCAGTATCAGGCTCTGGAACAGAGGATGTGACCCAGAGGAAGGGGGAAGCTGGGGAAGACTCGAGGACCAGGAGGAGACACGGCGGGGCTGGCAGCCGTTACAGAGCAGCAGGGTGCCTCCATGACTCACAGGACAAGACAGGAGCGGCACCAAGGAGTCCAGTGACCTGGCTGACAGAGCGACCAGGCATCAAACAGCCTCCCCCGTATCCTCACAGGTGATGAATCTTATCAGTGCTGAGAAATGCAATCCAGGGATTTCGAGAAACAAAGTTCTCCCATTTCTTTGCCTTTAAGAATGTGCATATTATCCTTATGGTACTTTCTTGGGCATGGGAGAGTCTAAGCTATGCCACTTCTAAACTTATTTTCACATTATGAAAGTCATTCAGTTGTGTCCAACTGTTTGCAACCCCATGGATATACAGTCCCTGGGTTCCCCAGGCCAGGATACTATAGTGGTATTCCCTTCTCCAGGGAGCCATTCCCTTCTCCAAGGGATGTTCCCAAGCCAGGTCTCCCGCATTGCAGGCAGATTCTTTAACAGCTGAGACACCGGGGAAGACCATTTTCACATTACCTGTATCAAAGTTATATAATTTCCTAAGTTTACTAGAAGTTTATGGTCTATCATTGTTGCTTTTAGTTTTCCCACAGAAATCTGGTAATAACACCCGTGTCTACATAATATTTGAATCTATCCAGTTTTAGAAAGAGCAATTAAGTTTTTCTTTAGCATATTTTACAGATTGTCTGTTTATTGTATCACTAATTTTGAGCTTTGAAAAAAATGTCTTGGGTTTCCCTAAGGGAAAGGAGCCAGCTTCATGTTTTATACTTTTTCACATAATATTTTCCCTTATTAAAATGACTGTGTAATTTTACAACAATAATCATTGCTTCTCAAGGAGCAGTAGGTCAGCTGGGGCAGCTTTGCTTCCAGTTGCAGTGGCCAGGCTAGCTCTGTGTCATGAGTCCTCCCTATTTCTCCTGGGATCACTGGACCAAGCAGGGCACATTCTCCTCATGTGGCAGAGGGTCAGAGAGAAAGCCCTGATGTGTCAGGTCTGTGACATCTCATTGGCCAGAGCAAGTCACATGGCTGAGCCAAGACGAAGAGCTCCTGCTTTCCAGTGGGAGGGGCCCCTAGCTACGCATCAGCAGGCATGGGTCTAGGAGAGTGAAGGATGGAGGACATTAAGGCAATCTACCCCAGGCCCAATCTGGAATTTCTGCAAACATGGTGTTATTTATGTTCCTGGGAAGGTTCTGCAGATGAGGACTTTTTAAAAGAGAATGTGTTAACTGTTTGGTTGTTTTCAAAAAGTTAAACATAGAATTACCATGCTGCTGCTGCTAAGGCACTTCAGTCATGTCTGACTCTGTGCGACCCCATAGATGGCAGCCCACCAGACTCCCCCATCCCCAGGATTCTCCAGGCAAGAATACTGGTGTGGGTTGCCATTCCCTTCTCCAATGCATGCCTGCATGCTAAGTCACTTCAGTCATGTCCAACTCTGTGCAACCCTATGGACAGCAGCCCACCAGGCTCCTCTGTCCACAGGATTCTCTAGGCAAGAATGCTGGAGTGGGTTACCATTTCCTTATAATCCAGCAAGTTCACTCCTAGGTAGACCTCCAAAAGAATTACAAGTAAACAGAAATAGACCCACAGATATAGAGAACAAATTTATGGTACCAAAGGGGAAAGGGAACAGAGGTATAAATTATGAGTTTGAGATTGACATATACACATTATTATATATATATGTATTATATATAATATAATATATATGTAATATATAATATATCATATATATTTAATGGGTAGCCAGTGATGACCTACCTTGTGATGCAGGGGACTATACTCAATATTTTGTAATACTGAATAACCTATAAGGGAAAAGAATCCAAAAATATTTATATATGTGAATATATATATGTAGTTCAATCACTCTGCTGTACATCTGAAACTAACACAATGTTGTAAATCATCTATATTTCAATTTAAAAAAAGAATTAAAAGCAGAGACTCAAATAGGTACTTTGTACACCAACATTCACAGCAGCCTTTTTCATAACAGCCAAAGGTGGGAACAATACAGATATCCATCAGGAAATAAATGGATAGACAAAATGTGCTATATATATACTATGGAATGTTAGTCTTAAGAAAGAGGGGTATTCTGGGGGAAAAATGACTGTACAGCAATTTGTTTATATAGCTTATAATGAGCACTGATACTGTGAATTTTTAAAAGGTGGGTTACTGCAACATGCATGCATGTTCATGGTAATGATCGAGTAAGGAGGAAGAAACTAATCTTAAGAGAAAGAATTTAAATGGCAGAAGTGTTGTCCTTGAGTAAGTGAGGGTGGGGAGTGCACAGAATCTAGCCCACCAGTGCAAGGACTGCCCTTCAGAGGTGAAGGGACAGCTGACTCACTGCAGCAACAGCCAGAGTGGATGCGTGGATACACAGGCAGCTAAGTGATGAGTTTGGGTGGTGAGCACATGTGTAATTTCTCTTCGGAGTGCTTGTAACCCCTCAGTGAAATGAGAAATCAGGTCTTGAGCAGAGAGTGAGGAGTAGGAAGGGACATTGAAGGCTGGCAGGGAGAAGGTATGAGATGATCTTCTGGCAGGGGTGGAGGGAATTGACTAGGAAAATGCTGCAGGATTGGTTGGCTACACAACCCACTTGAGGTCGCAGTAATAAATTCAGAGTAGGATGATGGAGAAATAAGGGGGCAAGGGAACAGAGGATACATCCCAGGGGATTTGGAGGGGAGTAAAGACTTGAGGGCAGGTAATGATCAGTGCAAAGGTTTCCCAGTTGCCACTAGTGATAAAGAATCCACTTGCCAGTGCAACAGACTGTAAGCGATGGGTTCAATCCCTGGGTTGGGAAGATCCCCTGAGGAGGAAATGGCACCCCATTCTACTATTCTTGCCAGGAGAATCCCATTGACAGAGGAGCCTGGTGGGCTACAGTCCATGGGATCTCAAAGAGTCAGACATGACTGAGCATCTGAGCACAGCAATGATCAATGCAAAGGGGATAAGGTCAAAGGATTGGAGGTGAGGTGGAAGAGCTATTGGAGTCCAAATACTGGAGGGAAGGAGCCTGACAAGTAGGAGAGGGTGGTAGGATATAAAAATGTTTGAAGCTGAGATATGAAAGGAATGCATTTCTATCAACATTCTCATTGCCTGATACCGTTTCTAAGGTTCAGTAAAAGTCAGTTTGATATTGCCTAAGAAGACTACGCAAATGTCAAGGAACACCGTTCAGAAAAATCCCCCCTTCCTATCCTCCTTCTTATTCCTTCTTCCCCTCTCTTTTCCTCCCTCCCGTCCCCCACCCTCCTCATAAATCTGAAATGGAATAAAACTGCTCAAATTTAAATTGGAAACAGACTAAAACCAATCCCTTATGAAAGAGCATCTTTCCGTTGCTCTGAAGATGTAGAGAAAACATAAAAAGAGCATGTTGCTGATAGAAGCTGAGAGGATAAACACAAGAAATAGTTGTCTCTGGCATCTAAGCAAGCCGGATACTACATGCTTTTAGATTTATGTGACTGATAAATAATACAAGATTCCCTGTAGAGGACAAATCCAAGTGAAAAACAACCAATTGAAAAGAGAGGTATGTGGTTAGTAATCTCAACAAGAAGGGATGAGCTATTCTGAAACCCAAGATATCAAATGATGATTTTTCATTTGTAAAATTATACGCTTGGTAACTATCCAACTGCTTTTCGCTCTCTCTCTTTCTGTCTCTCTCAAGCCCTAGTGGATTTACATTTTAATTCAAGTAAACTAACCCACTCCAGTACTCTTGCCTGGAAAATTCCATGGACAGAGAGCCTGGTAGGCTATAGTCCATGAGGTCGCAAGAGTCAGACACAACTGAGCGACTTCACTTTCACTCCCTAAACTGAGGTGCCGTCTGTATTAGTAGCAATGAATCCTGGAATGTTCTTTTATTTAGAAAATTTTTTATCTATTTTTTTTAAGCCTTTCTATTTTGCTTCTCATTCAAACATCTTAGCAAAATTCTTCTCTTCATCTGGCATTTCCAAGCAGTGAGATATGGGGGTGGGGCCGGCATTATTGTGCTTTTCCTTGGGAGTGATCTGATTTCAAAAGTGAAAAAAAAAAAAATCCATCCACTTTTTCACACTAAGAATTAAACAGTTGGACATTCATATTTAGCAGAAGAAATGCAAATGGTAAAATGAAAGTGTTATTCACTCAGTCGTGTCCAACTCTTTGTGACCCCGTGGACTGTGGCCCGCCAGGCTCCTCTGTCCATGGAAGTCTCCAGGTAAGAATATAAGAATGGGTAACCATTGCCTTCTCCAGGGGATCTCCCAACCCAGAGAGTAAACCTGGGTCTCCTGCACTGCAGGCAGATTCTTCACTGTCCAAGCCACCCGGGAAGGCCAGATGGTAAACCAATATATAAAAAGATGTTCAATATGCATTTATTTAACTCATATAGTGTGTATTATGTGTCAGGCACTGCTCTAAGTACCAGACACCATTCAAAAACTTTACAAATATTATTAATCTTAATAATACTATTTTTCAGATACTATGATTTTTCCCATTTTTCAATGGGGACAGTGAGACTGAGTCACAGAGAATCTTTGTAATTTGCTAAGGTCACACAGCTCATAAGCAGCACAGCCAAGCAGGTGGGCTGTGGGCCCATGATTTTAGACACTATACTAAGCAGCCTTGCCAAGGAAATGTAAGTTCCAACAAGACACCATTTTCTATCCAACAGACTAGCAAAAATTTTTAAATATTGGTAACATCAGATGCTGTAAGGATGTCGCTTCAGTCATGTTCAACTCTTTGCAACCCCATGGACTGTAGCCCACCAGGCTCCTCTGTCCATGGGATTCTCCAGGCAAGAATACTAGAGTGCATTAGTGGGTTGCCATTTCCTTCTCCAGGGGATCTTCCTGACCCAGGGATCGAACCCACATCTCTTAGGTCTCCTGCACTGGCAGGCCAGTTCTTAACCACTAGCACCACGTGGGAAGCCTGATGGAAGGACATAGGCAAATGAATAATCAAGTATTGTTATGCCCTTTCAGAAGGCAACCTGGCCTTCTAAATGTGGTATTCTTGAAAATGTGCAGTACACAAAAACCCTCTACATAGGATTCTACATTAAGGATTGTGGCCTACAGAAATAAAAGCATCAGTCTATACTCTGTACATGAAATTGCAGCATTATCTGTGGTGCTAACAAGACTGGAAAGAGCACAGATGTCTATCACAGGAGCTATGGTTGAATAAATTATGTTACATGTGTACCGTGAAATATGCAGCTATTAAAAAATATGTCTATTATTTATATCTATTGATCCAGAGATAGTTTCATAATGTGTCCAGTAAAATCTCACTTTGGGGAGTATTTTTCAATCTATGTCTATTGATCCAGAGAAAGTTTCAATAATGTGTACAGTACAATTCCACTTTGGGAGGTATTTTTCTGAGCATATTTAACAGTTACCTTAGGAAGTGGGGTATCTCCTTACTGCCACCATTCCTGACCTTCAACGTGGGATAGCTCCCAGGAGCAGCGGCTGTGCTTTGCTGGAGCAGCCGAGAAGAGATACCCTACGCCAAGGTAAGAGAAACCCAAGTAAGATGGTAAGTGTTGCAAGAGGGCATCAGAGGGCAGACACACTGAAACCATACTCACAGAAAATTAGTCAATCTTATCACACTAGGACCGCAGCCTTGTCTAACTCAATGAAACCAAGCCATGCCTACGGGACAACCCAAGACAGGCGGGTCATGGTGGAGAGGCCTGACAGAATGTGGTCTACTGGAAAAGGGAATGGCAAGCCACTTCAGTATTCTTGCCTTGAGAACCCCATGAACAGTATGAAAAGGCAAAATGATAGGATACCAAAAGAGGAAATCCCCAGGTCATTAGGTGCCCAATATGCTGCTGGAGATCAGTGGAGAAATAACTCCAGAAAGAATGAAGGGATGGAGCCAAAGCAAAAACAATACCCAGTTGTGGATGTGACTGGTGATAGAAGCAAGATCCAATGCTGTAAAGAGCAATATTGCATAGGAACCTGGAATGTCAGGTCCATGAATCAAGGCAAATTGGAAGTGGTCAAACAAGAGATGGCAAGGGTGAACGTCAACATTTTAGGAATCAGCGAACTAAAATGGACTGGAATGTGTGAATTTAATTCAGATGACCATTATATCTACTACTGCGGGCTGGAATCCCTCAGAAGAAATGGAGTAGCCATCATGGTCAACAAAAGAGTTTGAAATGCAGTGCTTGGATGCAATCTCAAAAATGACAGAATGATCTCTGTTCATCTCCAAGGCAAATCATTCAATATCACAGTTATCCAAGTCTATGCCCCAACCAGTAACACTGAAGAAACTGAAGTTGAACAGTTTAATGAAGACCTACAAGATCTTTTAGAACTAACACCCAAAAAAGATGTCCCTTTCATTATAGGGGACTGGAATGCAATAGTAGGAAGTCAAGAAACACCTGGAGTAACAGGCAAATTTGGCCTTGGAATGTGGAATGAAGCAGGAATGAGTCTTTGATCTCTTCAAAGACTAATAGAGTTTTGCCAAGAAAATGCACTGGTCATAGCAAACACCCTCTTCCCACAACACAAGAGAAGACTCTACACATGGACATCACCAGATGGTCAACACCGAAATCACATTGTTTATATTCTTTGCAGTCAACGATGCAAGTCAAGCTCTATACAGTCAACAAAAACAAGACTGGGAGCTGACTGTGGCTCAGATCATGAACTCCTTATTGCCAAATTCAGACTTAAATTGAAGAAAGTAGGGAAAACCGCTAGACCATTCAGGTATGACCTAAATCAAATCCCTTATGATTATACAGTGGAAGTGAGAAATAGATTTAAGGGACTAGATCTGATACATAGAGTGCCTGATGAACTATGGAATGAGGTTCGTGACATCGTACAGGAGACAGGGATCAAGACCATCCCCATGTAAAAGAAATGCAAAAAAGCAAAATGGCTGTCTGGGGAGGCCTTACAAATAGCTGTGAAAAGAAGAGAGGCAAAAAGCATAGGAGAAAAGGAAAGATATAAGCATCTGAATCCAGAGTTCCAAACAGTAGCAAGAAGAGATAACAAAGCCTTCTTCAGCGATCAATGCAAAGAAATAGAGGAAAACAACAGAATGGGAAAGACTAGAGATCTCTTCAAGAAAATTAGAGATACCAAGGGAACATTTCATGCAAAGATGGGCTCGATAAAGGACACAAATGGTATGGACCTAACGGAAGCAGAAGATATTAAGAAGAGGTGGCAAGAATACATGGAAGAACTGTACAAAAAAGATCTTCATGACCCAGATAATCATGATGATGTGATCACTCATCTAGAGCCAGACATCTTGGAATGTGAAGTCAAGTGGGCCTTAGAAAGGATCACTACGAACAAAGCTAGTGGAGGTGATGGAATTCCAGTTGAGCTGTTTCAAATCCTGAAAGATGATGCTGTGACAGTGCTGCACTCAATATGCCAGCAAGTTTGGAAAACTCAGCAGTGGCCACAGGACTGGAAAAGGTCAGTTTTCATTCCAATTACAAATAAAGGCAATGCAAAAGAATGCTCAAACTACTGCACAATTGCACTCATCTCACACGCTAGTAAAGTAATGCTCAAAATTCTCCAAGCCCCAGTTCAGCAATACGTGGACCGTGAACTCCCTGATGTTCAAGCTGGTTTTAGAAAAGGCAGAGGAACCAGAGATCAAATTGCCAACATCTGCTGGATCATGGAAAAAACAATAGAGTTCCAGAAAAACATCTATTTCTGCTTTATTGACTATGCCAAAGCCTTTGACTGTGTGGATCACAATAAACTGTGGAAAATTTGGAAAGAGATGGGAATACCAGACCACCTGACCTGCCTCTTGAGAAATCTGTATGCAGGTCAGGAAGCAACAGTTAGAACTAGACATGGAACAACAGACTGGTTCCAAATAGGAAAAGAAATACATCAAGGCTGTATATTGTCACCCTGCTTATTTAACTTATATGCAGAGTACATCATGAGAAAGGCTGGACTGGAAGAAACACAAGCTGGAATCAAGACTGCCGGGAGAAATATCAATAACCTCAAATATGCAGATGACGCCACCCTTATGGCAGAAAGTGAAGAGGAACTAAAAAGCCTCTTGATGAAAGTGAAAGAGGAGAGCGAAAAAGTTGGCTTAAAGCTCAACATTCAGAAAACGAAGATCATGGCATCTGGTCCCATCACTTCATGGCAAATAGATGGGGAAACAGTAGAAACAGTGTCAGACTTTATTTTTTTGGGCTCCAAAATCACTGCAGATGATGACTGCAGCCATGAAATTAAAAGACGCTTACTCCTTGGAAGAAAAGTTATGACCAACCTAGATACTATTTTCAAAAGCAGAGACATTACTTCGCCGACTAAGGTCCGTCTAGTCAAGGCTATGGTTTTTCCTGTGGTCATGTATGGATGTGAGAGATGGACTGTGAAGAAGGCTGAGCGCCGAAGAATTGATGCGTTTGAACTGTGGTGTTGGAGAAGACTCTTGAGAGTCCCTTGGACTGCAAGGAGATCCAACCAGTCCATTCTGAAGGAGATCAACCCTGAGATTTCTTTGGAAGGAATGATGCTAAAGCTGAAGCTCCAGTACTTTGGCCACCTCATGAGAAGAGTTGACTCATTGGAAAAGACTCTGATGCTGGGAGGGGTTGGGGGCAGGAGGAGAAGGGGACGACAGAGGATGAGATGACTGGATGGCATCACGGACTCGATGGATGTGAGTCTGAGTAACTCCGGGAGTTGGGGTTGGACAGGGAGGCCTGGCGTGCTGCGATTCATGGGGTCGCAAAGAGTTGGACACGACTGCTTGACTGAACTGAACTGAACTAGGAAGTGGGGTAGGACAGAGCAGACTGTTAATTTTCTCCATATTTATTTCTGAATTGGTTGACTTTTTATATAAGTTGATATTGCCTCCACAATTTAAAAACCTAAGTTAAAAATAACTATAAACTTAAATGTCATAATCAGCCTAGAAAATGCATTTTAGATCTTGAGCTCCACACAAAAAATTATATAAATAATACAGCTTTTCAGATCAAATGGGAAAGACTCAGATTTATATTTCTAGAGACCTCTTACATATATAGACATTGTAATTTACAGTTTTCAGCAATTACAGAATAAACATTCATTTTCTTTATTGGGCGTTTCTGGCAATAGAGAACAGAAGGGATAGTTTTCCCTTTCTTCACTGAACAGTATAACTTACTAGTGAAGCGTGATATTTTAAAATCAGTGTATGATCTACAATGTTCATTTCTAACCCTTCAGTTTCACCCTCAAGTAGAGAAAAAGGTCCACAACTCAGGAGGGAAATGGGGCAGCTGATGGTATCAAAAGATTTAAAAATTCCTTTATTTTTTGATAGAGGATTAGGCAGGCCTTCGTTGGGCTTCTCACCCCTCTTTCTATGCTCTAAGCTGTGCGGGGCTCAAAGAGGTAAAGTGGAAATCTGCAATAGGGGCTGGAAATGCTGATGGGGGTGCGGGGAAAGCAGTGAGGAGGCTGCCAGCATGATTTGATTTCTGGTTTTGGCGACCACGGGCCTTGCCTGGGTTGCTGAAATTTAAAGTGCTGCTGCCATCTTCAGGAGTTCGCCACTGTCGTATTTGAGTAAAGTTACAAGTAAGCCGGATACAGCCTTGTAACCCTCTCCAGGCGTCCTGAAGTACAGCTACAAAGCAGACAGGTTACTGCTACAATAAAGGTAATTTCTGCTAAAAACTTCAGATGATTACCTAGTGAGGCAGTTTTGGTTTATGTATTTAATGTTAAGAAATGGTAAGTTTCTTCCTGTGAGAGGCAATAGGGGTCAAATTGAAATTTAGGGTCTAAAAAAGATTATACAGTGTGACTCGGAAGTAACCTAGGCTTGTGGCTCATGCTAAGTTGTGTCTGACTGCAACCCTATGAACTGTAGCCTGCCAGGCTCCTCTGTCTGTGGGATTTTCCAGGCAAGAATACTGGTCATTGTTCAGTCACTAAGTCGTGTCCAGCTCTTCGCAACCCCATGGACTGCAGCACGCAAGGCTCCCCGTCCTTCGCTGTCTCCCGGAGTTTGCTTAGATTCATGTGCGCTGAGTCAGTGTTCCTATCTAATCACGTCATCCTCAGCCCTTTGGGTTGCCATTTCCTCTTTCAGGGGATCTTCCTGACCCAGGAATGGAACCTGTGTCTCCTTCACTGACAGGCAGATCATGTACTGCTGAGCCACCTGGGAAACTCTGCCTGAGAAGACAAAGCTTTAAAAATGGGAAGTGGGTAAAGTCTGGATGCACCTAGCAGCTCAGACAGAGAAGGCAATGGCACCCCACTCCAGTACTCTTGCCTGGAAAATCCCATGGGCGGATGAGCCTGCTGGGCTGCAGTCCATGGGGTCGCACAGAGTCAGACACGACTGAACAGCAGCAGCAACAGCAGCTCTGAAGCCAGTCGAGTCAGTCTCTGGGAGGACCACCTGCTCAATTTCCACAGCCAACATGAAGTTTAGGGAATATTTGATTAAAAAAGGAATCTGTGGCTTTCCATTTTTACCTGATTTCTTGAGTGGTTTATTCATTAATTCTAAGCCTGTCTCTCTTCTTTGACTTCTTGAGTTATGGCTAATGGATAGGAAAGGCCAAATTGTCTAATAGTACTCTCAGAACGAATCTCCATTTCTTCCTTCCCAGAAATAATTTTACTTCACTGCATTGGAAAGAAAAATTAACTAAGCCCTAAAGTGGAAAAAAAATCCGTTACATTATCTTTCCCCGTGATGGTTAGAGGTGTCCACAATTGGTACAGGAAGTCCATGAGAACATGAGTACCCCTAGTGGCTCTCCCTGGAGGCAGTGGTCCAAACTTCAGGTCATGATACCACAATACTCTCTGTAAATTCTCTTTAGAGACACCGAAGTTTGCATAGAACTCACTTTACACTGGTTTTCTGTTTGTTTATTCATCATTTTAAGCAAACATAAGTTCTCACAGCAACTTGGAATGTACCTTATAGAGTCCATTTTTTTCTCCTGGTTTACATTATTAAAAGCAGAGAGTAGTTTCAATTCACCTTTAGAAAAATTTCACAATGTTTTGAATATCTAGTTCCCTTTCACCGTAAATCTGGCAGTTAAAAAAATGTATGCTGAAAGAAAGGATTACAGTACGTAGCTAGTACCATGCCAGGTATGTCAAGGGCCTATTAGTATGCTAGGTTATTTGGCTAGATGCTTTTTATATGTTTTCTGTTCATTCTTGACAATGACTCTCTGAAGATCATACACTCCCATTTAGCAGATGGGCAAATGGGATACAGACAGTTTAAGTAACTTGCCTCTGATGATTTAGGATTAAAATCCAAGTGTGCTTTACTCTTATGTCTACTCTGCTTGCACAACAGCATTGCCAACGCCCGGAACATTCTGAGCTCTTTCCTGCCTACTATGATTATGAAACAAGCCATTCAATGAACAGTTGACTCTTTGCTACATGCAAGACATTGTAAATTTGATTAATATAGCAGTTAGAGAGGGAAAGAATAATTTGGGCCTAAAATTAGACTCTAAAACAAGCAAAAGTGATAAAAATGGAAAGTATGACTCAAAGCATATTGAGCTATTTGTGCTCACTGCCACTGGGGGCATTGCTGACTTACAAGTGGAAGAAGAGCAAGTGAACAGATTACACACCAGAGAAATCCCACACCCTTTAGATAATTTTGAACCTGTCCACAACGCCACGTGGAAAGAAAATAAACCTAAGACATACTGAAATGCATCTCACCACAAAGTGGCATCTGGACCAAAGTATAGATAACAATTTTTATTTCTGCTTTACTTCCTATCCCTATTTCATCTGACCACTCAAACCTTGAAACGGGAAAACAGATACTCCCTCGTAAAATATACCCCCATTTGGTGATCCTGTTACTATTTCTGGATCTCAATCCTTACTTCCTGAATTCAGTGTAATGGCAAATTGGGCCATGTGCAATTTTACCGCACTCACTGTTCTTCCTGCAGAGCTCTGGATGGGACAGAGGCAGAAGTTAGACAGTGAAGCCACCGTCTCAGCCCAGTGCCCTAAGAAGCTTCTAGTGCCACACACAGCTGCTTACAGCTTAATGAATCACTATTCAGTGTGCTGCTAAATGAGGCTGCAAGAGCTAACCATTTCTAATGGCATCGGCCTTTCACTCAAGGAAAGGAGACCTTCTCATCACTTACTAGACTTCACCTGAAGGACAAGCCCTGCCTCTCCATCCTGCCACCCCCGTGCCAGACCTTCACATTTGGGCAAGCTAGAAACTCTGTAAGGAACAGATCTGACTCTGCCTGCTGATCTGGCTTTCTGCTCTAGCAGCCAACATTAATATTAATGCTAAATTGGAAGGAGAGACATCGGGGTCCTCAGGCAGAAAGTCAGCACAAAAGGCTGAATATGAATTAGCAGGGATGGATTGGCCACAATTAATGCTAATAATGATGCAAGCTTTATATTGCTCGAGTGCTTTTGAGGAGCACAGACAAATGCTACCTTGATTCAGCCTAAAAACAGTGAAGTCACTAGTCCTATCTTGACATTACACATATAAAAATGAAAAGGTGAGGAAATCATTTGGATATCTGTCTAGAGATGTACTCCATGTTCAAGGGGACCCCTGATCCTAGAACTGCCAGGGACATTTATCTAAGCCCGTTAATGAAAACTGCCTCAGACATTAGGAGTGTTCATTCTTTCCTATCACCTCAACCTCAACATGTCTAGAATATCAGCTGCAACATCCCCAACCTGCTCCTAAGCTCACTTGATACCTCTACTATCCCAGTGTCTCCAGCCTCAACAGTGGGCTCTTCCCCACCCTCGGCCTTGGCCCTGCATCCAACGTCATCAAGTGTTCCTTAGTGAGGTTCATTTCAGCATCCTTCCATATGCCTTTCCCCTTATCCAGGCTCTCATCATTGCAGTTCTCATTCTACACTGAATTGACCCAGAGGGTAGCAGAACATGCCACCTCAAAACAGGCCACTTTGTATAGGAATTATTTTGAGCTAAAGGCACCTGAAAAACAGCAAGTACAGAGAGAGGCTTTCTCTGAACTCCCTGTTTATCTGCCAAAAGTCAGATCCTCCAAAAGGATCTCATTTGTCATAAATCCCTTCCCCCGGATATTCATCAACCAGGGAA
This sequence comes from Budorcas taxicolor, assembly GCF_023091745.1. Taxonomy (NCBI): domain Eukaryota; kingdom Metazoa; phylum Chordata; class Mammalia; order Artiodactyla; family Bovidae; genus Budorcas; species Budorcas taxicolor. The sequence continues at coordinate 76,621,033 of NC_068919.1, forward strand.
GATGGACTCTTATCACAGGAGAGGAGTGAAGAAGTTGACACCACACCCAGACACATTTTGTCACAAACTATCACACCTCCCATCTGTTCTTCTCCCATTTGGCCCATTCATCTTTCCTGAAAACCATTTACTCTCTCCTGAAGAGGCCTATGTACCCCTCCTCTTTCTCTATAAAGATGGCATCTAACCCTGAATTCTAAGCTACCTCAGAAAGTTGCTTCTTTTCCCCTGGATATGTCCCATGTGTACATGAGGGCTGCATGTTAACAACTTTCTGTTTGTTTTCTCTTGTTAATCTGTCTTTTAGTACAAAGATCTCAGCTAAGAACTTAGCAGGGTAGGGGGAGAATTATTTTCCTCCCCTGTAACTCCTAACTAGTCTCTCAGAATCCTTCACCCTTCCATCACAGATTAAAAGTGAAAGATTAAGTTCTTTAATGTGCCATATTCCCCCTTCAGAGGAATTCTAACTGCTCAGAGTTCTAACTGCTCAACCTGGTAGTCAAGGGCCACCCCTCCCATTCCAGCTACTTCTATGCTCGCAAGGATCCAGGCAGACCAGCCTCTCTTCCTGCCCCTGTAACAGGCTCCATCATTTCCCTCCACTATTATTCAGGCCATTCTGCCTGCCTCTTTCCTCCTACAAATCCTACTTCTTTTCAAAGACTGAGCTTACACGAGTACCACCAGTAAGCCTCCCCAGTTCATCTTTCTGTGTTCTTTTCTTCTAACACAATTTCTTTATTTATAACACTGTTTCCCAAAAGGATTTACAGCTAACTCCTGCAGAGATTGCTGACTATGCCACTCGTTTACCACTTTCCATAATAATAGTAGCTAACACATATAGTGCTTACTAATGCCTGGCTCAGAATAGTGCTTTACATATATTAACCTATTTAAAACTCACAATAAACCTAGGAGGCAGGTACTATTATTATCTCCTTTTTATAGATTAGACACTGAAAGCTCTCACAGCCTGCCCAAGGTCACCCAGCTAAACAACTACAGAGCCAAGATTTTGACCCTGGCCGCCAAGCTCCAGAACTATGCTCTAATAGTTAATCTTTTATTATCCATTAACTTTTTACTCCTGCTCCTATTTTTCCACATAGTAGTCACCATGTTTCATGCCTCATCTTATCCCTTCCCATAGGTAGTACAGAGTTTTGCACATAATTAGTTCTTTACAGTTTCCAGATATTATCTGCCTTAAAGTAGACTTAAATTCTTTCTGGGGAAAAAAAAAGGTGGTTATAAGCAAATAAATTATGAAGTCTTCTTACACACCAGTCACCCTGGAAATCTAGGATCAGATCTTATAAACATTTTTATCATCTTCTTTGAATCACGAATGAGAATCAGAGTCGGAAAAATCTGACTTTCCAGAATATATGAATTTTAGTAACAAGGGCTGCAAAGTGAAACCTTTCCTCACCTCCCACACACACGTTTCCAATATGACACTAAAAAGTATTTCCACAAGGAAAACAGTTTCCAAGAAAATAATTCTCAAATGTATTAAATACAAAATTATTGTTTTAGAAGATTTAGGGAGGGTAGTCAGCCTCTTGCAATGTTATTCTAAAAGAAGTTTTTGCAGCATTTGGATCTTCGGAATTTATTATTCAAAATATATAATCACCTATGAGGTCAAGAACCTTGTCTGATATCATGTTTATACTGTCCAAGCACCTAGCTAGTGAAAGAGACATATTCATTCCTTAAAAATCCTCTGAAATGATTTCTCCAACTTTGAGGTTTTCTTGCTATCACCGATTGCTTTTCCTGTCTTTCCCTGAAATATATTAATTTCTCCCTGGCCCACGGATTCCCCTCCTCAATCCTCCAGCTCCTGGCAGCTTTGTTCTCTTCGCTCATCTGTTTCTGGGCCATTCCATTGCCTACTACAGTTAGCCTGTAATATCATGCTTGCCAGCAGGGGCTGCCATTTGCCATAGGATTTGCTAATTTTCAACATTCCCTAAATCTGAGACTCCAGATTGTGTAAAATAGTACAGTGCCTAATTTATCAACTTGGCAGGTTTGAAATGCTATAAAATCAGTTGCTTAAAATGAGTCAACTCGTAATGTGCTGCACAGTTTTAATGAGCAGAGTGCCACTGCTCCATTAAGACAACAGGAGACCACATTGAGAAAACAAGCAGGAAGAATGTGAGGTTAAGAGAATAGCAGGAAAACTTGCTTCTTGCCCACAAGATCCCAGTGGGGACAATATGTTCAACCAACAATTGACTTTCTCCTTGGCAAGTGAAAAAGACTCATCTTTCATATCTGTCCTTCCTCTCCATTTGCATACAAGGTCAGCCCTTTATTACCTCCTATAAAAAGGACTCCAGTAGTCTATGTGTTTGTTCCCTGCCCCTAGGCTCTTCCCACTCCAAGCCATCCTGTGCATTTGTATAATAATTTTCCTAAAGTGATGCTTGCTTAAAAACCTTCACTGATACCCACAACCAAGATAGCCCTCTTCAGTGGGACACTCCAGTTCCTTCTAATCCAGTATCAGGTTACGTGTCCAACTTTTCTTTCTATTATTCCCAGATTCTCCACTTTGACAAGGCAGGGGATTTTATTCTTCACCACAGATTAAGCTCATTGTTGTCTTAGGACCTTTGTGTGCATAATCTACACACCTGAAATGCCTGCCTTCTTCTCTTAACTCCTCAGTCAATGCTATTGCTAGAGTAATTTCCCAGGCGTAATTAAATGCATGGACTATTGCTGGTTAACATAACTCCTTCTCCCAGCATCCCTGGGAACATCAGAAATGTAGGACAAGTACTGCCTGGCAAAACACTATTAATGAAATACAACACTGAGTTGCACTTACAGAGAACATCGAGTGAGCAGACAACACACACATAATTCCTGAGGAACCTCAGTCAGCACGAGCCCTTCTGCTTGTCCACTCACTGTTGCATTCCCAGGTGCAATATGATTTGGATGGAGCCTCCCCACGTTCTCAGAACCTCCTTAGTTCTGCATTAGTAGAATCTTAAAGGTAACAGCAAGAGCCCTCTGCTCCATTTAAGTTCCACCTTTCCTCTCTACCAGCCCAACCCACATTTCCTTACTCTTCTGACTTCCTGAGAGTCACAGGCCCCACCACGTTACCTATCCCACTGCTCTGACTGAAGATACCCAAATAACGGCATCCGCTGTGATCACCAGAAAGAGGCTGGCTCCATCATGTTCCCCTTTTTAGTATATTCAAATGCTGACCAGAGTCACTTCCCAGCTCTGGTTAGCCCTCCAAGAGCCTCTCTGCCTACCTAGTCAGCCACCTACTCCCTCTTCTATGATACATCCTTGATTTATCGTATCTGGATGAAATATAGTCTATTTAGAATCAGAAATCAAAAGGCTTAGATTGGAGTTCTAGCTCTGCTACTTTCTAGCGATATATTTGAACCTCTGTTTCCTCAGAGGTAAAATGGAAGTTATAATTTCCATAAATTCAAGAAATGAGCTCAAAGGGGATAATGCATACGAAGCTCACTGAAAACTGTGAATCACCATAAAGAAGTACAATGCCAAGTATTTCTGCACCCACTTGGTAACAGTCACAACCATACAGTTCACCCCATGAAGACATGAACAGAGTTAAGACCCTGGCAGGAAAGAGGAACTCTCTAGTCATTTACTCTTAGCATCGTTATGCTACAGAAACAAGAATTTGTCCACTGGCTCTATCTGAATGCCACCTAATGGGCACAAGGTTCTTGTGAGAATGAAAGTATTACAAATATGAGTGACGATTCCGAAGGTGTGAGCCTCTGTCAGTATTATTAGTATATAACATAAGTTTCAACCTTGGCGGGAGACAAATTAGTGGCCACCTATGAGGCACAACATAAAAAATTCCAGATAATTTCCTGTTTCTTAGTGATTCTCCCTCCATTCTCCAATACCCTCCACATTTCATTATTAGAGCTTCATTTAGCCAAGCTTTGGAGGGTTTTTGGTCTTCAAATGCCCCTTGTTAAAATTAAAACACCTGTGAGCCCTTTTCCATCTCACACCTTAGTAGAGTTTAGCTGAAGGTGAAGAGGAGCAGAATCATACAGGAATAGAAGTCAAGAGGGGGAGGGAAGAGTGGAGGGCCTGGGAGGTTCATGAGAGGGTCAAAGAGGGGACCACAAGGACTGAAAACAAAGTCCGCACTCACCCTAGTTTTGCTTTAACCAGACCTTGTTAATATGTGTTGCTTGCCTGACTTTCTTTTTTTTTTTCTTTCATACAGCAGCTTACAATTAGCCTTGATGGCTGATGAAGTAAAAGTGAAAAGAACATGTGATTTTTTTTAAGTTTTAAATGTTATCTCTGGAGCTATCTCAGCCCACACAGAGGTCAGAGAGGAGGGTGGGGGCTGCTGGCAAGAAGGGGACCTGCCTTGTGGTTTGAGCCCAAAGCCTATGGGGCTTCCCACCAGCAGCCCTAGCTTGGCAACATGGCACTGGAGGCATGCCTCTTTGGAAACGTATCGGAGCCCTGCCTAACTGTGTCTGCTCCTCCTCAACATGCTTCCTTTTCCATCTACAGTATTTAGAAAGATGAGAGACAACGCTGCGAAGAACACAAAGGCTTTTGCAATTCTGACTCTGGCTTCACATTCAAAGCTGTTGCTATCAGGGTTGGATTTAGCAACTTGGCATTCACTTCACAGGACCACCCCTGTTGGCGGCCATCTGGAGTCTTTTGGAGAATTTTTAAAGAGACACTGCTTAGAGAGCATTTGGTAGTGGAGAAAGCTCTAGTATTCAATTCAGGAAGCCTGGTCTGCGCCCACGATGAGTAGCTAAGTGACCATGGGCAATCCACTGCACTTCCTTGAACCTCTGTCTCTTCATCAGTTCAGTGATTTGTCAATTTCTTGCAAGATTTAATAGTCTAGTGCAAAGGTCCCTAAAGTGTGGTCTCTGGAGGTGCAGCAATCAGTACCCAGCAGAACCTAGCAGAAGGCACATTCTCAGCCCCCACCCGGGCCTCCTGAATCAAAAACCCTGGGAGGAGGGCCCAGCAATCTCTATTTAAGAAACCTTCCAGGGGATTCTGACACACAGCCAAATTGGAGAACTGCTGCTGTAAGGCTCCTTGTTCTCCTTCTGCTGTTGCCAGTTTGCCTGGGCAATACTGATTTGCTGTTGGTCAAAAGTTGCTGACTGGTGGCCTAAGGAAGCACTCACTTGCAAAAGATGGCTGAGCCCACAGCTGGAGAGGCCAAATCAGAGTGGCAGGAAACCTGGAGGAAAGCCCTGCCTCACTTCCCCAGCCCCTCCCACAGCCAAAGTTTCAGAAAACTCCAAGGCTTGTCTACAGAATAGGTATCTTTGGGGCCATGTTCTGAACGCAGCACATTTTTACAACGTCAAAAGAAGCAAGAGCAAAAGGGGCTTTGTTAATGATGCCAACCTCTCTTCTGACTATTTTTGTCTCTAGTCCCCATAGATACATGTCATTTAGTGCTGGGCAAGGAAAATTACTTCTTCATTTTAGCTTTTTGTTTTTCCCCCTACCTTTTCTGACAGCTCTTGGCTTCCTCTAAGTTATCAGGGACAACTTGCAAGTGTTGTTCTGGGTTCCACCAGGGAACTGTGGTTTCCTAGCAACAGCCAGGGCCTGCTGGGCCATTCTCTGAGTCACCAGCTCCAGGCAGCTCCTGATAAGCAGTGCGGGTTGCAGAGGAACCCTCTGTGGACCCCACATGGGAGCCTGCCTCACAGGGTGATGGAATCTATAAAGAATAGACCATAGATAGGACCTAAAGAATGACATAAATAGAGGGCTCTTTATTCTAAACTAAATGGATCTTGCTTTCTGACTGTTCCATACATATGGAAGAGGGAAAAGGAAGGAGGGAGGGAGGTAAGGGCAAAGGGAGAAGGAAAGGAAGAGGGGGTGGAAAGAAGAAATGTTTTCAACAAACATCCCCTGAATGTCTGCATTCTCTACAATGTATACTGTGTACTTTAGTTATATACTGAAGGTGCAAAATCAAATAAATGCAGTCTTTGACCGCAGGAAACTTGTAGTCTAATAGGGAAGACAGTTCAGTAAACTTAATTTGCATTTCTTCCTAATGGATGTCATATTCCAGTTTCCATGACAGAGTACAACTATAGGGCTTCACGAGACATAATAAGGCCTCTTTTAATTTTGTAATATTTTATTTCCCTATAAAATCATCTTTACCATTAAGATTTTTAGATGTCTGAGGATTAAGACATATACAGTATTGCTCTTACAATGGATTTAACCTCTCTGTCTTTGGTTATATTCCCTTTCTTATTCTTAATGCTATGTATGTGGTCCTTTCTAACTTTTTTGTAAGGTTTTCCAAGAGTTTGTCTCTTCTGTTGACCTTTTTGGAATAGGATCTTGGTAAATTTATCAATTTCACATTTCTTTCAAATGTATTGATTTCTGGTTTTGTTTTTATTGATTCTTTTCTCTTGCTTTCCTAAAGTTATTTTTGTTCTTTATGTCCTCTTGAGTTGAAGCCATAATTGAATCCATTTATCTTCATTTTCTTGTGTATTAATAAAAGCACTTAAATCCGTGACTATCTCTGATTTCAGGTTTGGCTGCTGCCATATGTCTTAATATGAGCTCTTGTTGAATGTTCTTAGTTACTTTTGTCTGCTTGATCTATCACAGGGATTAAAGTCCCCCTCTATGATTATGGTTCTTGTGGATTTCTCATGTTTCTAAGAAGTTTTGATATATATATTTGATCCATGCTATTTAGCACTTAAAGTTTCAATGATTCCTTCATCTTTGTTATGGATTGCACCTATTAGCAATAGAAAAAGAAAGACAGAAAAAGAAAAACCCTTTTTCATCTCGTTTAATGGCCCAGGCCTTAATGCTACATCATCTGATATTAATTTTGTCACTCATGATTTACTTTTATTGTCTGTCCTGTCCTTTAACATATTAATTTAGAAGTGTGGCTTGTAGTTTGACCTAGTAGAGGTTGGTCCTGGACCTGTTGTCCCTCCAGTTTATTTCTTGTTCTTTTCTTACTCAGCTCTACATCGTAGCGTGGTCCCTACAGACTGTCAGCTGAATTTCCACTGGGTTTGGCCAATAGAAGAAATCTGGTGAGAGAGAAGAGTAAGCAGGGGTCTTCCTCTCCCCCTAACTTTTATGTGATATTTCTTCAATAGCTGCAACTCCACTCTGGTTCCAGCTCCTTCTGAATAAGCCCGTTCTACCCTCTCCCTTGTCTTTCTAATATTGAGTGGATAATAGTTTTCTGAGGTTGCTAATCTCTGGGCTGCCTTGCTATCCCCTATTTAGCTTCCATACTCATCAATCCCCTGTGTAACTGACTTCCTATATTAAATTCCCTTCATAGTAAATATTCAGAGTGGTTTTTATTTTCCTGAGTTAACCTTGATTTTATTTTATTTATATGGATATTTAACCTATTCATTTTTGCAGCAAAGTCTGTGGGTTGACTGACTCAACATCCTTCTCAGACCCTCTTTTCCTTGCCTTCCTCTAGTATAAAAGCCACAAAACCAGACACTAAACCCTTTCAGCAAGCAAAGTCATGTGATACAGTAAGACATACATAGAAGTCTATCGGATTTTTGCTTTCCAAATAGGGATATTGCCCTCTCTTTCCTTACCCTTTCTTTTTCCTGCCTGGACACTGGGTTTGATGGCTACAGCTTCAGCAGCCATTATGAGACTATGAGGAAAAGAGAATTAGAAACACTGTGAATTGAGCCCTAAAACACTTGAGCCGCTCTTAAACCTATACCAGCTACCTCCTGACTTCCTGTTGCATAAGGAAAAGAAAATGAGTATTTGCTTAAACTACTAATAGGATTTTCTGTTAGCCTCAGCAGAATGCAATTTCTAACTCAGTATTTCCCAAAAGGACATAATTGGAACCAGGGCCTGGTCAATTAGCATCCTTGGCCTCAGCTACTAAATGCCAGTAACACCATTCAAGTATTGTGCCAGTCAAAATCTCTTACCAAACATTTCCAAATGTCTTTGGAAGGGATAGGGTTGTGCCCTTCCAAAAAAAAAAAAAAATCATGTGTATACACAGCAAACACAGTAAGTTTAATTTTTTTAAATATCATGTCAGAACTGCATAGACCCACTCTCTCCCTAGGAATTCATCAATCTTCTAACAAATTCATTGTTGTAAGGACATAAGGTGAGATATTTGTTACACTTTGGGAGGAGTATGAAAGGTTTTAAAAATAAAGTACAGGAATAATATAACAAACAACCATGTATTTACTGTTCAGAATTAACAAATGTTAACATTCTGTTGCTTTGCTTCAGATTTTATTTTTTTAATAAAAGGAGCAAAATATTATAAAGCTGAAGTCCTTTATTTCAAACTATAATTTCAAAGCTCTCCTAGTCTTCTTCCCCAGGGGTAATGACTATCATGAGTTTGGCACGTTTCCATTTAGTTCTTGTTTCTTACTGTTAATCACTGTCTTTGTAGACAATTCCTAGTAAAGTGGGTGTGATTTTGAGTGCTTGTTAAATGTGTATGAATCCTAGCAGGTTATTCATACCATTCTGGAATTTGCTGTTTTTCAAATTAACTTTATGTTTTTTCATATTTAGTTAAAACACAAATGTAGTTCATTAATTTTGACTTACGTATATATATTATTCAATTGTGTGAATTAATCAAGTTCATTTCTCTGTTAATATTTCCCTTGTGGTGGACATTTAGATTGTTTCCACTTTTTAACTATTACAAACAATGATGTCATTGGAGGAGTTCATGGGGAAGCACATTTAGAAGAGTTTCTTTAAGGTGTATACTTAGAAGTCAAATTGCTGAGTACTCACATTTTCAACTTTGCTTCATATTACAAAATTCTCCAAAGTATTAGAACTAATTTAAAGTTCACCAAAAGACTAAGAGAGTTTCTGTTTCCCTATATGCTCACCAACATGTGGTATCATCAGACATATTAATCTTTGGTAATCAGATTGACGGATAAGAATTAACAGGTCTTTGTTATTTTTTTGTTTTCTTGATTACTAGTTATATTGGGGAGGGATGGGACGTTTGACTTTTATTTTCTTAAAATTGATGTAAATTGAAATTTCCTTCATCTTTCTATCAGATAGTCTTTCTATTATTATCTCATGGAAGTTTTAAATTCTAATTGATCATAGAGATTTGGTAGACTTAATTCATTCATTAAGCACCTTCAATATGCCAGGCACTATTCTAAGCCTGGAGATAAACCAGTAAACAAAATAGACCAAACTTAAATGCTCACAGAACCTCTATTCGCTCCTTCTTCCTTCACACTCTTAAGTTTTTATCTGAATAAGCTATCTTTTTAGATCCAGGTTATTATCATTTTTAATATTTTTGCTAAATTTTATAACATTAACAGCAATCATTTATAGACTAATATGAAATTTTATTGGTTTCATTTCTTGTAATAAGTTCTGTGATGTGCTGGCTTCCTCCAGTTTGAATTATTTATTTTGATTTCTTCCTTGAATTGCTATAGGATTTTTCAACGAATTTTGCCCAGAAAAAAGAAATATTTTATAAGTTCTTCAACATGTGAGAATAGATTTTTCTGTTGCCTTCTCACATAAACCATGGAAGAAATTCTTAGGTAGTAACGTTTCCTTCAAAGTTTTATATATGTTATTCCCTGACTGCCAGCAATTAGTATGGCTGATGCTCTTTTTTTCCTTTTCTAAATAGTGTGGGGTTTTTTTGTTGTCGTTGTTGTTTTTCCCTGAGTGCTAGAAGGAAGTTGTACTGGATCTGTCTTAGTAGGAGTCGATACACTAAGTTTACCTGATTCCTAGTAGGTCCTTTCAGTCTGAAGACTCAAATGTTTCTTGAGGTATGGATTTTTTTTCCTATTATTTCTTTATTGTTACCACTTCTGTAGCTGCTCTCTCTTTTGGGCATTTTCACTATACCTAAATTGAATCTGTTGGATTTATTTTCTGCCCACGTTTCCTTTACATGCATTATCGTTCTTGGAGTAGGAAATGGCAACCCACTCCAGCAGTCTTGCCTGAAAACACCATGGACAGAGGAGCCTGGTGGGCTATGGTCCTTGAGGTCGCAAAGAGCTGGACATGATTGAGCATGTACCATTTCTGTGGTTGTTCTCTCTTTTTGGTATTTTCATTACACCTAAGTTGGATCTGTTGGATTTATCCCCTGACCGTGTTTCCTTTACATGCATTATGGTGAAGTTTATTTTCCTCTGCAATATAGGAGAATTTCTCAACATAATGGTCTAATTCACCAATTCCATTTACTGCAGGATTCAATTTTCCCTATGCTGCCTTTATTTAGAATTTTAATTTAAGAATTATTTTGCTGATATTATGGCAATATTTCCTAGCCTCAGATTGTTCTGTTTTCCTAAACACAGTGTCCTGTCTAATCCTGTATTGAAATATTAAAAGGAATTGGTGATTCAAAGCTATCTACAAAGAAGTTTTTTCTTCTTCTGATTTCTTGGGATAAGTTCATTTCAGAGAGGTCATCTCCTTGGATTGCTCTGATTGGCGTCTCTTCTTTGAACAATTTAAATAGTACTGAATAATTTCTCAAGCCCAGCCCAATGCTTTTTCCCTATTTACCCATCCTTGCAGCTCCTTGATTGCCCCATGTTTTCTTTTGGTTTGCCTTCAGATCTTTGCATAGGATGCAAAACCTCTGAATGAAACCCTCATTCTAGAATAATGCCTGGCACATAACAGTGCTCAACAAAAATTTGTTAACAAATAAATGTCTACATTTTTCCTGTTTGGGAATTTGAAAAGTGGCTTATCAGAAACTGTACAGGTCTGTATTTATGCTGTTTCATTTCAGACAAAGGAGAAAGGGAAAACTTCATATTTTTATGGCTTTTTTTTCTAAGATTGGCAGTCTAGTTTGTACCCAGAAGTTAGGAAAGAGTATATGCAAGATAGTTTGCCTGCTTAGCCCATTGTACTTATGGGACACCCTTCTATGTTTGCCATGGGCACCCAAGCCAGCCCCTTCTCAGAGAGGCACAGCTCTCCTTAGTACAAACCTGCTGGGATAATGCCTCCATTTTATTTGACATGGCTGCTCATGGCAAGGATGGAGTCAAGGTCAACTTCCCAAGGTCATTGGTAGGGCTCACATGTGTCCCACATTTATTTGAGCACCTGTTGTCTGAGCTTGGAGATTATCTGAGGCTCTTCTAAGGGAAACTACCCACTTATTTTTAAATGAGTCTTTTCTTCATATACATGGGAGTCAGTACTCCCCTAAATCCATTTTTTAAATAAAGTCTTCCATCAAGCTTGCATTAGTTTCCTAAGGCTGTCATAGCAAATTGCCACAACCTGGATGACACAAAACAGTAGAAATTTATTCTTTTACAGTTCTGGAGGCTGGAACTCCAAAATTAAGATTTTGGCAGGGCCATGCTCCCTCACAGGGTTCTAGGGAAGAATCTCTCCATGCTTCTCTCTAGCTTCCAGTGGTTGCCAGCAGTCCTTGGCACTCCTGCACCACTCCAATCTCTTCCTTTCTTGTTACATGGCCTTTGTTTCCGTGTATCTCTTCCAAATATCCCTCTTCTTATAAGTATACCAACTGTTGGATTAGAGTCTACCCTAATCCAGTATGACCTCATCTTAGCTTGATTATATCTTCAAAGACCCTGTTTTCAAATACAGTCACGTCATAGGCACTGGGAGTTAGAACTTGAACATATTATTTGGGGGAGACACAACTCAAGTCACAACAAAGGTTTTAAAACAATTCATAAAATAACAATTTTTCATTACTAAATAGTAAGACCCTAAATCTAGTTTCATTAGGGGAAACATTGACCAAAACCACCTGCCCTGGCCAGACATGATAGTGACCACTTGCATGAGTTATCTTACAACAGGAAGTCCTGATAAGAAATAAGGATCTAACAAGCTACCGCCAACTGGAAGAATTCAGGAAAGGTCAAAAGGGGAGGAGACTCCAGTCCATATGCCCCACCAGCCTCCCAAGATCCTTCTCACTGGAATCCATCTTGGCTGGGCAATGTGTGCACCACCAGGAAGGACCCTGAGTTAGAGTGATTGGCCAGAGACACCCTAGAAACTAAACCTAGCACCATAGAACCCAAGACTGCAAGCCACATGGCAGAGCAGTCCTCCTGGTTTCCCTTACGCTGCTCTTCTCCACCAGGGCACCCCTCCCAATAAAGTCTCTTTTTTTACAGCACATATGTCTCCTCAGACAATTCATTTCCAAGTATTAGACAGGAGCCCACTCTCCAGCCCTGGAAGGGATCTCCCTTCCTGCAACAGTTTTATGTGAAACTATATCTTACAGAAATGTCATTAAAATTTCTGGTTTCCTGTTGCACCATTTTTCTGTTTTATAACTCTGCTGTACACGTTCTTGAACACTTATTGGACCATTTCAAATGGAATTGGGGTGAAAAGACAGAGAGTTAAATGTGTGGATCCAAATCTTGGTGAAATAATGTTTACAAACTTTATGATGATTCACTTAATGACAAATATTAAAGTGGGATTAACAGTGAGCACTAGGAAAGAAAAATGGTGCCATCCAGTCATTAAGGAAACACAGATAAAAAGATTGATGATGTCAAAAATCTCTGCCCAGAGATTTTCCTAAGCAACAGCTCAAGGCACACAGCTTCCCTCCACTGAAGAATAGTTTTCTTCAGAACCTGCTTAGATGCCTAGCTTAGAAAGTATCTAAGGGTGTTTCTCAAAAATTTTCTAATGTCAATAAGAATGGAAAGATACTGTGCAGTGACATTTTCTCATTCTCCTGCCAAAGAGAAGAAGGAGGCCTCAAGCACAGGTTGAACTTTAGGAGCACTGTAGAGGGGACAGCATGGATGAAGCAGGCTGCCAGAGGTGAGGACAGACCAGGCGGCGCCTTCTGTGTCCACACCTGACTGGGCACTGTCCATGGACTAATTCACTTAGTCCTCCTGAGCCTGCAAGATGAGTGGTATTAGTTCTGTTTGTGTTTGTTTGTTTTTTTAACAGATAAGGGACCAAGTTCAAACAGATTAATTCCTCTCTTATTTAAATAACAGGTAAGTAGCAGAAGCAAGGGGAAAGGGGTGATTTGCTAAGAGAGAAGGAAATGCTGGGCTGAAGAGTGAGACAGGGGTCCCATACCAGACACATCCTTGAAATCAGACACGTTTCCTCTGGTCTTGCTCTGCAAATATCAACCAATGAACAAATCTGTAGTTACCGTCTCTGAGCCTTAGTCAAGTCATCAGCAAAATGGGAATAACACCCACCTGATGGGGTTAAGTGAGATGAGATCAGTGATACCTGTTTCAGAACATTAGTTCTCTTCACCCACTTTTCCCAACCTAGGAGGGAAAAAGTGCCCCAGGGAATCCTGACCTGCCAAGCTTTGTTGTATGAATAATACTTTTTCCTTTCATCCTCAAAGTACTTTTGTATGCATTATCCTAGTCAGTTCTGGTTAGGAAAGTCTAACACCCACTCCACTGTTCTGGCAGATGAAGAAATAGTCTCAGAAGCATTGAGAAATCACCCCAAGGTCACAAGCTCTTGCTGGAACTGCGCTCCCGATCACCTGACTTCTGGATACAGCTACACCTAACAGAGCAGTCCTGAAGCATCTCATTTCCTGAATTACAAAGTATTGTAGCTGTACATCAAAGCCAAAAGTTGTAACAAGCTGCTGTGACAGCAGCAATTTCAGGTTGAGTTTCTATTGACCTGTTAGCTGTCCACCCTAACTGAGGCATCAGCTATCTCACCTATACTGTGTACAATGTGAGACTTCAATAAAGAGCTAGGTGGGGACCATCCATCAGTGTCACCTGCTGTGTCTGGAGGCTCTCTAGGAGACAGGAGTGGCGGGGGAGCAACTCTGCCCACAAACTACGTGCTGGGAAGCAGGCTATTGTAACATTTGAATTGCCACTCCACGGGGACTAGGCCACCTAACACCACCTCTCAGATAGAAGGAAATAGAAATGAAAACCCCTGTCCCCTTAATCCTGTAAGTAAAACAAAGAATTACCATAAATTAATATAACTAATGTGGAGTAAATCAATAATTTCTATCATTATTTACCTTCTACTGTCAGATTTCTTCATCAACTAAATCTCTCTCTCTCTCTCTCTCTCTCTCACACACACACACACACACACACACACACACACACACACAGAGTCTAACTCAGGTTCGAGTTTGCTGGTGTACATTTATCTTGACTTTCACAGAAAACAAGGCAAATGTCAAATCCTTCTTCTCATTTGGATCCAAATCAATATTTTTTGAGAGCCTTAATACTCGGAGACAAGCTCCAGAGTAATACTCAGTTAAAATGCTGCACAACCGGCCTCATTTCCATCGCAATATCTTAAGCTCCTGATTGTTAAACCTTCTGTGATGGGAATCCTTTCCTTACTATTCCCCGCATGAGCAGGCTGCACAATTAGCTGCTCCAACATGAGCCATGCTTTATGCCAAGGTGATCTCAGGCTACTGCACACATTACACAGACTTTGCATATCAGGGGAATAAATCTCAATGACCCTAAAATCTTTCCCTCATAATCAGTTTTCTTTCCTATAACTGCATCTCTCTGAGGACTGTCTGGAGTTTTACTGCAACAAATAAGTTAATATAGGAGAGGAAACAGATGGGCTTGACTGCATTCTGGGATTTTTATAAAGCAACTCATTTTGGAAAGTGTAAGTAAGCTTTTGTCTACAAATCCCCCAAAGGCATGAATAAAGAATGGGAATTTGGGTCCCAAAATAACAAGAAGGGACAATAATTATGGTACCAACCCACAAGTGGCCTGAGAATTCAGTCAGTAGCACCGAGGTTCCAAACACTAATCCCAGATGGGCACTAACTCACTTCTTGGTCTTGAACACATCAGTGAAATCTCCGCACTGGGTTGGAGTTTTCATTTGCGACACAGGTTTGATATTACAAACATCTATTCAAAGTGAACATGATACTTTTTACTAGCCACTAGAGAATTTTGTGCCTTGTGTCAGAGAAAAGTTTGAGGCTCAGTCTAATTTAAAAATAACAAATTGTCATCAATGGACTACTTCCATGACTCAGGATTATCATAAAGGTGCTACACTGGGAATGAATTGTGGATTAGACAGGAGAGGAAAAGTTCCAAAAATACCCAGACCACTCTGTCTTTTCTGAGAACTCCTGAGGCCCATGACAGGCCTCTACATGACTGTACCAGCTGACCATTCTACCCCTACCCCTCATATCACACAGACTTGGTATCTGACCAAAGGGAATTATCCTGAGACTAAAGTGGGGTAACTGGATTCTATCTCCTAGAAATTTGGAATTAAAAGTCAGTCGGCCCTGGGACTTCCCTGGTGGTCCAGTGGTTAAGACTCTGAGCTTTCAATGCAGCAAGGCTGCATTCAATTACTGGTTGAGGAAATAAGATCCCACATGTGGCACAGAAAAAAAAAAAGACAATTGGCCTCATCACACATTGCTAGTTGGGATGCAAAATGATGAAGCCACTGTGGAAAACAGTATGGCAGTTCCTCAGAAAGTTAAACATAGAATTATCATATGACCTAGCAATTCTGCTCCTAGGTGGAGAATTGAATATATGTACTTGCAAAAACTTGTACACTAATGTTCATAGCAGCGTTACTGATAATAGCTAAAAAGTGGTAACAACTCAAATGCCCATCGATTGATGGGTGGATAAACAAATGTGATATTTCCATATATTAGAATGCTATTTAGCCATAAAAGTAAGTGGCAGTACTCTTAAATGCTACAACAAGGATCAACGTTAAAATCATTATGCTAAGTGAAAGAAGTCAGACACAAAAGTCATATGTTATATGATTGCATTTATATGAAATGTTCAGAATAGGCAAAGCCAAAGAGACAGAAAGTAAATTAGTGGTTACAGAGAATGGGGGAGGGGATATTTGGGACTAGGTGCTAAGAGAAACAGGGTTTCCTTTAGGGTGAAGGAAATGTTCAGGAATTAGGTAGTGGGAATGACCGGAAAACATAATGAATATACTGAAAACCACAGAAGTGAACACTTAAATGGTGACTCTTACATTATATGATGTGCATTTCAATTAAAAAAATACTATATTAAAAATAAGCATTGGGATTAAGTCAGATAGATATGGACTGTGATCTGGAAACTTTCTATGACTCAGAGACTGAGAGAACCATTCATGGGGATTTACAGTGAGCCAAACACAAGCTCAACAGAGAAAGCTAGTTTGCAAAGGAAACAGAGAAGGAGCAGATACCAACGGTGGTATAAATGCGGTGACTGGCAGCCCCTGGAGTGAGAAGCTCTCCAAGTCCTAGTGTGGATCTGTGCAAGAGCCAGATGACTAGCCTGACCTTGGGAGATACCCCTGTAGCTATTTAATAGGCCCCCACTTTTTCTTCTTTAAATTGAAGAAAGTAGGGAAAACCACTAGGCCATTCAGGTATGACCTAAATCAAATCCCTTATGATTATACAATGGAAGTTACAAAATAGATTCAAGGGATTAGATCTGATAGACACAGTGCCTGAAGAATTATGGACAGAGGTTCGTGACATTGTACAGGAGGCGGCGATCAAAATCATCCTCAAGAAAAAGAATTGCAAAAAGACAAAATGGTTGTCTGAGAAGGCCTTACAAATAGTTGAGAAAAGAAGAAAAGTGAAAGGCAAAGGAGTAAAGGGAAGATATACCCATCTGAATGTAGAGTTCCAAAGAATAGCACAGAGAGATAAGAAAGCCTTCCTACGAGATCAATGCAAAGAAATAGAGGGAAATAACAGAATGGGAAAGACTAGAGATCTCTTGAAGAAAATTAGAGATACCCAGGGAACATTTCATGCAAAGATGGGTTCGATAAAGGACAGAAATGGGATGGACCTAACAGAAGCAGAAGATATTAAGAAGAGGTGGCAAGAATACACAGAAGAACTGTACAAAAAAGATCTTCATAACCAAGATAATCACAATGGTGTGATCACTCACCTAGAGCCAGACATCCTGGAATATGAAGTCAAGTAGGCCTTAGGAAGCATCACTACAAACAAAGCTAGTGAAGCTGATGCAATTCCAGCTGAGCTATTTTAAATCCTAAAAAATGATGCTGTGAAAGTGCTGTACTCAATATGCCAGCAAATTTGGAAAACTAACAGTGGCCACAGGACTGGAAAAGGTCAGTTTTCATTACAGTCCCAAGGAAGGACAATGCCAAAGAATGCTCAAACTACCACACAATTGCACTCATTTCACAAGCTAGTAAAGTAATGCTCAACATTCTCCAAGCTAAGCTTCAATAGTATGTGAACTGAGAATTTCCAGACGTTCAAATTGGATTTAGAAAAGGCAGAGGAACCAGAGATTAAATTACCAACATCCATTGGATCATACAAAAAGCAAGAGAATTCCAGAAAAACATCTACTTCTGCTTCATTGACTATGCTAAAGCCTTTGACTGTGTAGATCACAGTAAACTATTGAAAATTCTCAAGAGATGGGAATACCAGACTACCTGACCTGCCTCCTGAGAAATCTGTATGCAGGCAAGAAGCAACAGTTAGAACCAGACATGCAACAACAGACTGGTTCCACATTGGGAAAGGAGTACGTCAAGGCTGTGTATTGTCACCCTGCTTATTTAACTTATATGCAGAGTACATCATGCGAAATGCTGGGTTGGAACAAGCACAAGCTGGAATCAAGATTGTCAGGTGAAATATCAATAACCTCAGATATGGAAATGACATCAAACTTATGGCAGAAGGCAAAGAGGAACTAAAGGGTCTCCTGATGAAAGTGAAATGGGAGAGTGAAAAACCTGGCTTAAAGCTCAACGTTCATAGATGTATGGATGTGAGAGTTGGACCATCAAGCAGGCTGAGCGCTAAAGAATTGATGCTTTTGAAATGTAGTGTTGGAGAAGAATCTTGGGAGTCCCTTGGACTGCAAGAAGATCAAACCAGTCCATTCTAAAGGAAATCAATCCTGAATATTCACTGGAAGAACTGATGCTGAAGCTGAAGCTCCAATACTTTCACCACCTGGTGCGAAGAGCCCACTCATTAGAAAAGACCCTGAAGCTGGGAAAGATTGAAGGCGGGAGGAGAAGGGGACAACAGAGGACAAGATGATTGGATGGCATTACTGCCTCAATGGACATGAGTTTGAGCAAGCTCGGGGAGTTAGTGAAGGACAGGGAAACCTGGAGTGCTGCAGTCCATGGAGTAGCGAAGAGTTGGACACGGCCGAAAGACTGAACAACAGAACTTTCCATCAAGCTTGTTCGAGAGGACTCCTGTTACTTGGAACCGAACAATCCTGTCCAAGACAAAGCAAATGGCATGCATGCTAAGTTGCTTAACTTGTTCTGACTCTTTGCAACCCCATGGAGTGTAACATGCATTCTCCAGGCAAGAATACTGGAGTGGGTTGCCATTTCTTCCTCCAGGCGATCTTCCCCACCCAGGGATCGAACCCACGTCTCTTATGTCTCCCGCATTGGCAGGCAGGTTCTTTACCACTAGCATCACCTGGGAAGCCCAAGTAAATGGCAACACAGTACAGTATTCCCAAACTTTTTGGCACCAAGGCCCAACTTTGTGGAAGACAATTTTTCCATGCACCAGGGTAGGAAGATGTTGTTGAAATGACTGAAGTGCATTACATTTACTGGGTACTTTATTTCTGTTATTATTATATCAGCTCTATCTCAGATAATCAGGCACTAGATTCTTGAGTTTGGGGGCCCCTGAGTGAAAGCATTCATCCCTCTCCCCACCCCACCAAGATGTTAAAAGCACTTCCGGTTTCTCAGACACCCACGTGAAAATAGAAATACCATGGGGTACAAAATACCCATTTCTACTTGAAGAAAGAAAAGCTCACTTTCACTAGGTCAGCTCACTTTCATTTAAAAAGCTCCGAGGCCCAAACATAGCAGGAGCTTAGAGGAACATACGTTTAACCCAAGGGGCAGGGGGTATGAAAGACACAGCAAATACTAGTCTCACCTGACTCCTCAATCAGGGCTTGAAGGAAGTCCTACTTCAGGGCAACTACAAACTGCCCAGAGAACCCTTCTCAAGTTTTCTCCCTCTACCCCACTTTCTTGAGGGTATCCTTGTTTTCCACTGAAGGCCCAAGTGGTAAATGTTGGGAAGGACATTGGTCAAATCTAGTAGAGAGGACTGGACCATTCCCATGTCTGTCTTTTTTAAAAATCTACCTATTTTACCTTTTCTCCCAAAGTATAAAGTACTGTGATCTATAAGAGGAGACAGGCTGGTTGAACACCCTTTCTAATAGCATCCATGAAAATTAACTTTCATTGATTTGCTATTAAAATTCTACATCCATAACTACTTTGTATAATGATTTACTTGGTAAGGCTGATTTTGAGTCATGAGCTGGCAGGTGCATAGGTACATTTATAACAGAGAATTCAATCTTTTTAAGGATGCCAGAGATGCCTAAACTCAGCATTACTATTCACCTCAAGGCTCCTGAAGATTGGAATCTCAACATCTTCCAGAGATGTGGTTTACGGAAACTAGGCTTGCAAAATCAGAATGTTGCCTGTGAGGTCATTGGACCTTGGCCTAAATCTAATTTGAATAATTACATTTCATTCCATCTTGAGTTAGTAGAGGCCCCTGATTAATAATCAGCATTTGCTACATGCCAGTGAAGTGTTTGCTGCTATATATAGACAGAGTTAACAATCTAATTAACTATAGGAACTGGCAAAATGAAAACTCCATTCAGGGAGAAAGATAGATGACAGTATTTTTAAGGTCTGTGAGCACTGAGCTGTCCCTGACCCTAATCCATTAGCAGTTATTGTCAAAGGTCACTCTGTTAGCCCTCATTTTTAAAACCTCCTTCCAAAAGCTGTCACCTTTTCTTACTGAGGGCAGGCATTTCAGCAATAAATATTCCATAATGATCCTATAGAACCTTGAGGTGCCTAAGGATAAAACGTGACTGGAGAAGCATATGTCACTGTCCTTCTAACAGTTCTAGACACTGATAGTTCATAGCCCTTGGACTTGTTGTCCTCAGTGGTGTTGTTCAGTCACTCAGTCATGTCCAGCTCTTTGCAGCCTCATGAACTACAGCACGCTAGGCTTCCCTGACCTTCTCTATCTCCCAGAGTTTGTTCAAACTCATATCCATTAAGTTGGTGATGCCATCCAACATCTCATCCTCTGTCACCCCCTTCTCCTCCTGCCCTCAATCCTTCCTGGCATCAGGATCTTTTCCAATGAGTTGGCTCTTTGCATCAGGTGGCCAAAATATTGAAGCTCCAGGGCCCAACCTCTAGTGGCCAGGCAGGGACAATTCTGCCATTGCTTTTTTCATATCAGTGCTTGGCTCTCATGGATTTTCTTTCTTCTACCCAGTTGTAATGAACTAAAATCCAGCATAGGACAAACCTCCTGGAAAAAGAGTGCGTTCTAGGGCCTTCACCTGCTGGTCCAGTGGTTAAGACTCAGCCTTTCAATGCAGGGGACACAAATTGGATCCCTGCTAGAGAAACTAGGATTCCCACATGCCTTGGGGCTACTGAGCGCATGCACCAACTAGGGAGGCGGAGCAACGCAAATGGAGAGAACCCCTACGCTACAATTATAGAGCCCACGTGCTCCGGAGCCCTCTTACCACATGGAAGAGTCCCCAAAACAGAAAGATTCCATGTGCTGCAACAAAGATATGACACGGCCACAAAAAAATAAATAACTTTTTGAAGAGTGTTTCTATTAAGTGATTTATGATCTAAAGTTCACAATCTGATTTCCATCTGAGAGTATCTAAATTTGGCCTATTACATAATTAAAATGAGCATTTTGCCAAGAGTAGGATTCCCATCCTTTTTTTTTTCCTTTCGTGTTTCATTTGCAATAATGTGCCTCCTTTTCCCTGTCTTGCTTCCCAACAAAGGATGCCTGAGCCCTGGATACCAACCCAATATGCTGTGGCTTCACAATTAAGCCAATCCTTGACCTTTATAGAAGGTTTTAAAACTAGGGTCTTGGTTTTTCACAAAATAACTAAATGCATATATCACCCTAGTGGGCCCAGGGCCTGGGGTCCACCTTCACCTTTGACCTTAAACTATATTTCTCTCCTTTCTTATATCGAACCTATTTATTGAGTGGTACACGTGTGGTGCATTGGGCCCCTGCATTCACTGCTGTGTCGAATGCCTCCAGTGGTGTCCTAATGACAAAATCTCATTTCCATGGCTTTATGGAGGCACCTGCTACCAGTGAGCACCTTTTGCATTCTTATAATTCTCTCCTCCCTTGGTTCAAGTAACATTCTTTTGATTTCCATTAACTTTGGTGATAGAGTCGCCAGACTTAGCAAATAAAACTACAGGATATCCAGTTAACTTTGGTTTCAGATAAATATGCATGGGAAGTATTTATACTGAACTGTTATTTGGTGGTTGACTGAAACTTGAGCTTTACTGCAGGTCCTCTATTTTACCTGACAACACTACATCACTACATGGTGGTATTTCTTTGCTTTTTTTCCATCCAGCTTTAGTCTTTGTTCCTATCATTTCTTTTATGTTCACTTGCCCTTCAATGAAGGTACCTATTCTACCAGGCTCAACCATCATATCACTTCTAGGTTACCTCTCTCCTTCCTCTGAACTCCTTAAACATATTTAGCGATTTGATATGCTTCCCTGTTACATACATCTCTTCTGTTGTCTTAAACTATTATTTGAATCTTTCATGTGTTCATTATTTATTGCTTACACGATTTTAGATTCCTAGAGGTCAGAATTCTTCTTTGTATACCAAGGCTTGCAGCATAGCTTCCATGGGTAGACTTGTGAACAAATGTATAAAATTCCCAACCCTTGGCCTCTCCTCATCAAACTAACCCCTTACTGGGGCTTCCCTAATGGTCCAGTGGTTAAGATGCCATACTTCCAATGCAAAGAGTGCAGCTTCAGTTGCTGGTCAGGGAACTAAGATCCCACATGCTGATTGATGCAGCCAGGAAAATTAAAAAATAAAATAAATAACCGCTTTCCTTTCTATACAATGCTGCCTGGAAATCCTACCATTATGTTCCCTCAGGCCTTTCACTCCCCTGGGTGTCACACCTCTTCATAATCCCAGCTCCTCCCCCTCCTCCCTCTGAGCTGACGGCCTTTCTTCCTACCTTGCTGGGATAATAGAGACATTCAGAGAATACTTGCACAGGCTCTCGTTTGTGTGACAAGCAACCTACCAGAGTCTGTCCCCACATATTCTGCCTTCCCCCTGTGACAATGACTCTGTTCTTTGCTCCTTTCGGAAACAAACCTGTCCCTTTTCCAGTGGATCTCACCTCCCTCCTCCCCAACTCAAGGACATCACTGCAGCAATTCTCTCTTCTCTCCTTAATACAGCCAGTGTTCTCCTTTCTGTATGACTGTTACCATTAACTTGCACTAGGATTTCACCTCTTCGTGTAAGAAGTAAACAGACAAACCAACCTCCGCATCCCTTGACATCAAATTACTCTCCAGGTACCACACTAGCGTTTGCCCGCTGAACAGCAAAATTCCTCCAAAGGGCCTGTATTTTCTGTCTCCAGTTCCCCTCCTATTATTTTCCCCTAAAGCCGCTGTAATCAGGATTTGGTCTCACCCACGTCTAAACTGGTTTTCTCAGGTGGCACTGTGCTGTTCTTTGTTGTTCAGTCATGTCCAACTCTTTACGACCCCATGGACTCTAGTCTGCCAGGCTCCTCTGTCCATGGAATTCTCCAGGCAAGGATACTGGAGTGGGTTGCCATGCCCTCCTCCAGGGGACCTTCTCAACCCAGGGACCAAGCCCAGGTCTCCCACATTGCAGGCAGATTCTTTACCATCTGAGCCACCAGGGAAGCCCAAGAATACTGGAGTGGGTAGCCTATCCCTTCTCCAGGGGAACTTCCCAACCCAGAAATCAAATCGGGGTCTCGTGCATTGGCAGGCAGATTCTTTACCAGCTGAGTTATCAGGGAAGCATGAGTGGTAAAGAATCTGGCTGCCAGTGCAGGAGACATAAGAGACATAGGTTCCCCATCGTTCAAATAGTAATGTCGGTCGCTGTTCCCTGCTTGCCATCTCCCGCATGCACAGTGGGGTGTTGCTCCAGGAACTTGCTCCAGGTATGTGAGATTCCCTCCATCCAATGAACCAAATGTCTCTGCCACTGACCCTGAGCTCTTTTCTCTGTCTTGAGGTTGGGCAACTGCAATGTATACAGGCCTGTAGGGTGCAACCCACAGGCTGTCATAAGTATTGCAAACTAGGCGTCTTCAAACAACAGAAATGTGTTCTATAACAGTTCTGAAGACTAGAAGTCTGAAACCAAGGTGCTAACAGGGCCATGCTCCCTCTGAAGGCCCTAAGACTCTTTCCTTGCCTCCTACTAGCTTCTGATGTTTTCCTGCAATCCTTAGCATTCCTTGGCTTGTAGAAACATCACTCCAATCTCTACCTCCATCAGCACATGGCATTCTCCCTCCACGTCTGTGTGTTTGTGTTTAAATTCTCTCTTCTAATAAGGACACATGGAGAAGGCAATGGCACCCCACTCCAGTACTCTTGCCTGGAAAATCCCATAGATGGAGGAGCCTGGTAGGCTGCAGTCCATGGGGTCGCTAAGTCGGACACGACTGAGCGACTTCACTTTCACCTTTCGCTTTCATGCATTGGAGAAGGAAATGGCAACCCACTCCAGTGTTCTTGCCTGGAGAATCCCACAGACGCCACAGAGTCGGACACGACTGAAGTGACTTAGCAATAGCAATAAGGACACAAGTCGTTGGAGTAGGGCTCATGCTATCCTTCATTGACTTCATCATAACTTGATTACCTCTGCAAAAACCCTATATCAAATTTAGACAACTTTTGCAGGTACGGAGGGTTAAGACTTGAACATCTTTCGGGGGATACTATTCAACCCACAGCAGTATTTAAAGGGCCTAGAAACGTCTTTCAAAGAGCATGCCAGGGAGGTAGTTAAGATCATTGGAAAGTATGCATGCCCAAAGACAGTCCAGCTGTGCATGGATCAGACACCGGGCAGAGTTCCTCTTGCAACTGGCAAACACAAAACCTAAAGGCATGAGATCGTCACCACAGCAGAAAAGGCTTTGGCGAAATGCCCTCGTTTCTCTGAGAGGCAGATTGATTCATAAAGTAATCTACCTTAATCAGCATTATATAATCCCGCAAGAGGACGTGCCATGAAAGCAATGAAGCAAGCAGGGCAGCGCTCAAGGAGGACTCTTGCCCTACATTGTTATGCGGTGCCGCTGCGCAGCTGGCACACCTTTCAGCTCGCTCTGCCTCTAGCACCTCGCCCGGCAACTAACCCAGTTTAGTCAGACCTTCCAGCGTTAAGGAAGCTTCTATATTTAGACCGTGTTCCCTGCCTGAGGATGAACTGTACTGGCTGCAGTGTCACACCTTAACACAGCCCTGCTCCTGTCCTCTGTGCTCGCTGGGGGAATCAGCAGCCTGCCCTGGCATGCGGACTTAAGGTCCTTTTAGAGCTAGAGAGACCCCCCCAAAAACTCATTTAATTCCACTCTTTATTCGAACAGCATCCACATGCAGACTTTGGATCTCCTACCTGGGTTTGAACCAGAGTCCCAACAATCCCTAACTGTGTGCCTTTGCCTCTATTCCTTAACCTCTCTAAGCCTTAATTTTTCTCACCTGTAAAAATGAAGGCAGTAGTGATAGTATTTACCTGAAAACATTTTTAGAAGAGTAAATAGGTCCATGGCTTCCCAGGTGGCTCAGTGGTAGAGAATCTGCCCACCAATGCAGGAGCTATAGGAGACGCAGCTTAGATCCCTTGGTCAGAAAGATCCCCTGGAGAAGGAAAGGGCAACCCACTCCAGTATTCTTGCCTGGAGAACCCCATGGAGAGAGGAGCCTGGAGGGCTGTAGTTCATTGGGTCACAAAAGACCCAGACACAACTGAGCAACTAAACCACAAAGTACTTAAAGTAGTGCCTGACACATAGTAAATACGAAAGAAAATTTAACCATTACTATTTTCATCATGTCAGATGAGCATAATCAAGCCTAGAGACATGATGTGAGCTTCCCAGGTTACCCAGCAATCTCATGCACAGTCCCAGCTGGAGTTGGTCTGCTGGGGCAATCCCCTCTCATTTGGTCCACAGTTAGCACACTCAAAGTAGCTCCTTTGAGTTGGATAAGAAAGGAGAAGCCATGCCTCACCAGCTCTATTGCTCTGTCTTTAATTTGTTTCCCAGGTTACCTGATTGTGAAAGTCAGGAGATAGGCCCCGGGGGATGAAATAATAATAAAAACAGCAAGTTAGATTGGAGGGGTGTGAGATTAAAGGCTAGGGAACCACTTGGTGGCCACTACAGTAGGCCAGCTGGTAAATAATTAGATGGGAAGGGAAGAAAGAATCGGGAAATAGTTTATTTTTAAAAATCATAATAAACTAAGATGGCTTATTACTACCAAAAGTATAAGGCAAGCAAGTGAAAGTGTAAACATCTTCCTGGACAAGACCATAATGAAGGATTCTAGGCAGATAAGATTGGTTTGGTAAAAACGTGTGATTGCTTCAGCTTGTTAGAAGTTACATACGGAAACTGAACTGCTGAGGTACCCAGGTGGAATCTTCTCAGATTTCAGCAACTATTTAAATCATATGAGGAATGAGCAGGAAGAGACTGTAGGAGGATTTATTCCTTTACTCTGCATCTAAACTACCCCAAGAAAACATCCTGACCTTAGCACAGGAGAGCCTTGTATGGTACAAATGAATTTTTCTCAGGAAAAGAAAGAAAACTAATAATTTAAAATTTTCTCTGAGTTCCAGGCAAGTCAATTCATCTCATCACATTTTTGGGCCCTGCATGAGACCTCAAATGATAAAGGGGTTAAGGAAGTGTGTTCCCACTTTACAGAGAAGAAGAAATGTTGATAGAACATTGTAAATTTTTGGATGTAGGGATAAAGGGAAATGAGGCCTTGAGGATGATGCCCAGATGGAGGACACCTCCCTGAGTTTGGAATAAATGAAGCACTTCCACATCTACTTCTCATCTCCCCAAAGTACCTTTAAAGACATAATCACAATAACAAACATTTGTTTCTCATACCTACTTTCTTTAATCCTCAAAAGATCTCTACTTAAATAGACTTACTCTTTATTTTGCAGATGAAAGAATCAAGATCAAAGAGGTCACAGAATTGTTTATTTGATTTTTTTTTTTTGATTTTTTGGCCACACCACGTGGCATGTAGGATCCCAGTTCCCTGACCAGGGATCAAACCCACACCATTTGCAATGGAAGCACAGAGCCTTAACCACTGAACAACCAGGGAAGTCCTAGGACCCTGGTTTTCTGATTCCACATTTCCCGACCCTCAAGTCTGTCCGGGTGATGCAATGCGTTTTGTGGGGAAGGAGAACCAAATGTGGCAGTAACTGAGGAAGCTACACGTGAAAACTTCAGCTTTGAAATGCCACATCTAGCTGTCAGGACCAAGAGAACATTCTAGCTTTACACTCAGAAGGTGGGCCTCGGGAAAATCCTGATGCAAATTCGTTCATTCATTTGTACATTCAGAGATACTTCCTGAGTGCCTGCTATTGCCGGGCTGGTCCTGTTCTAAATGCTTAAGATAACAGCCAAGGACAACACAGACAAGGCCCCAGTGCTTTGGTTCCTAGATGGAGAAACAAATAATAAACAACTAATTAAGATCTTCAGACAGTGTTACAAAGAAAGTAAATCTGAGGCAATTGTTACAGGGGCTTTGAGAGGATGTTTAGGAATGTGGGGTAAGTGGGTCAGTGAACACACCCTCATCTACATAGCACCAGAAAGTTTTGTGCAGGAAAGAAATCAGTCTGGCTGAGATCTGGGTAAAGCACTTTCCAGGCAAAGAGAAGGACAGATACAGAGACTGAGGCTCAGCCAAGTCAGAGCTGAGGAAGGACAGTAGCAGATGAGGCTGGAGAGGTGGGCAGGGGCCAGTCTACATAGGCAGAGTACATCTGGTATGCTTAGAAGTTTAGATTTTATTCCAGATTAAAAAGAGAAGCAGTGGAGAATTTCAAGTGAAAGAATGATGCTATCTGATTTGTTAAGAATGGATTCCTCTAGTTGCCATGTGGAGAATGGATTGTAGGGCAGCATAAATGACAGATGGGAGACCAGTCAGGGTTTTCTATAGCCTAAAATAAGAGATGAAGAGGCTTGGATTAGGGTGAAAGCAGTGAAAATGGAAAGAAGTGGCTGGATATGGCATATCCCTCTTTTGAGCAGAGTTAATGGACTAGATGTGGACAGTAGAAGAAAAAAGGGACTCAAGCAAAAATAATTCACAGAGCTAAGTCCTAGCTGTCTATTCTGGTAAAAGAGAACACCGTTAAGCCTAGGCAATGGATGTAGTAAATTGATGTAACCAAGGCAGTATAGAGGATTAGGAAAGATGCAGGCTTTGGAAATTTAAACTTAAGTTCTGGTTTCATCACAAATAACTAACTTTGGACAAGTTTTCCTATGTCCCTGAGCATATACTTCCCTCATGTATAAAGTGATAACGATCATGCCTTGTCTTGTAGGATTGTTGCTAGATAATTGATGAAAAATACTTAACATAGTTTTGTTTTAGTCTCTAAGTCATGTCCAACTCTTTGTGACCCCATGGACAGCAGCCGTGGGATTTTCCAGGTAAGAATACTGGAGTGCGTTGCCATTTCCTCCTCCAGGGGATCTTCCCAGCCCAGGGATGGAACCTGCATCTCCTGCACTGGCAAGCAGATTCTTTACCCCTGAGCCCCCAGGGAAGCCCACTCAACAGAGTAGTGACAAATAATGCTAGGGTACTGTTATTCGTTTCATTAAGAATTACTGATAGGAAAGCAAACTGTCACCTTTTCTGCTTAGCTTCTTATTAAAAACCTAATCACATCATCCTCTTGGATCTGAAAGCAGCATCTCCCTGAGTTGGGTCCACAGAAGAAAGATCACCCCTTCTGGGTATTCACTTTATGGCAATAGGCACAAGGTTTCTGGGTTTGCCCCAGGCATGCTTGCCAGGGATATCTGACAGGTAAGATATTTTCATAGGCTACCCCTGGCCAACACTGCTTAAGCCAACTAGGATTTCCTTGACTATACCTGACATACTCAGAAGCACTACCCAAATGTTTATGCTATATAATACATAATAAAACTTGGTTATTCATGGATGGAGTCATATCGTGATATAGTTGCACTAGTCATCTGCTGTATCAGCATCTTTGAAAAAAATTTTTAGCCATGACCTATAGTAAGAAATACATCATAATTCAGGAAACAGTGTGTAATCGGGCAAACCATCAGGAAACAGCCTTTATTCTTCCTACATGTGATGCACTCTGAATATTTCCTGTTCCCACCACGACTTTTGTTTCAACTTCTGGTCACAACCCATTAAATTGATTTCATAACCTATTGATGGGTCATGACTCACAGTTTGAAAAGTTATGCCGGAGGGCTGCAGCAGATTGTTCTATCGCTGAGTATGTATTTATTTCTCTAAACCTCCTTTTCCAGAAAGTTTGTTTCTCTAGGCTGTGTGGTTTGCTATGATTTTCATGTATTTGAACTCTACATCTGTAAAAGGCATTTACTGCTTGTAATTTTTCAAAGGACGCGTCTAACTGAAGAGTTAGCCCATCTGTTAAGACCTATTTATTGCTCTTTAAAAGAAAAAAATTAAAAACGAATTAGGAATTCCAGGCTTATACTAACCAGGATTTTTTTTTTCCTTTTGTAAAAACGTTCCATCCGTCTGCCCTCTTTTGGACATAACTCAAATAGGAGCATGCATCTCATCAAATCAAATGTGGGCACTATCATAAAGCTGTCAAAATATCACGCCAGTTGCTTTATTTTTTTTAAGGAGAATTCAAATCAGATTTAACGTAAAGAGTTTTTGTTTTGTTGCTTTTCATTCCATCCATTATAGAAACACAGACCTCAGTGTGTTGCTAGTAAGAATAAGCCTTCCAGGGGCAGTCCCAAGGTACACGAAGATAAATCAGGATGACACAGTTCTGCTGGGACAAAGATGAGTAGTGAAGAAACAAACCACTGGAGGACTAGGGTAGACCAGAGCTCTAGCTCCAAGCCCCATTAGACTGTGAATGTGGAGAGGGGGAAATTATCCCATCTGACTTCCTTTATTCTCTCTCACAGAGCCTAGCTCAGAGGAATTCAATACCTCCAACTCCAACCCCCTGGCAAGTCGTTTAATCTTTGGCTAGTTCTCTTTCTTGACCTAAGCTTAAGATTTAAATTAGTAGCTGTCTATTCCCCAAAAGATCTTCTAAGAATAATCAGGAATTAAAGAGTGCAGTGTTCATAGATAGAGGGACCAAGAAGTTATGCCCAGTTATCAGATGACAGAGCCTGAAGCCCCTTGGAGAGATCTCCCTCTCTTCCTCCCCAAGATGGGTGTCTCAGGACTGTGTGCTCAGGACCAGCACCCCACCATCACCACAGACGCCACACCTGGAGGGGAGGCTGGTGATCTGCAAAGGTTAAGAGTGATGACACTAAGGTCAAGCAGACCCTTCTGTTCAAATTCTGACCTTACCATTAAGATCTGCATGACCTTGAAAATAATCACATAATCTCTCGAAACCCATTTCCTCCTTGTTATAGGATTAAATGAGAATAAATTATATAGAGCACATAACACTCTACCAAAAAGGAAATCCTCAAATAGCAGACGCTAATATTGTTTTGTTATGGTTACAGTTATGAAAGGAAGAACAGCTCACTCATTGGAAAAGACCCTGATGCTAGGAAAGATTGAAGGCAGAAGGAGAAGAAAGTGACAGAGGATGAGATGGTTGGATGGCATCACCAATTCAATGGACATGAACTTGGGCAGACTCTGGGAGATGGTGAAGGACAAGGAAGCCTGGCTTGCTGCTATCCATGGGGTTGCAAAGAGTCAGACATGACTTGGTGACCGAACAACAACAATAGGTAAAGAGCAATCAAAATGTAGAGAGATCTGTAAAAAGAAGAGAGAGAGCTAAGGCATGCTTATGATGAATATGATAAGACCAAATGCCTCAATTTGAAAAGCAATGATATAATACAAGAGATTGAAGCTGAAAAAGTAAAGCTGGAAAATTATTTTGAATAGAGTATTTAAGAAGAATTGCTTCCCTGAATCAGCCTACTTAATGTCTTGGGGGTTGGGCCTTATTTAATCGAGTATATATCTTGTTACCTGATCATAAGGGTTTATTGAAGCAGAAGTTTATTTTTGAATTTCCCTTCACATCATTTTCATCTCTTTTTGCTACATTCTTTCTGAAGAGCCCTCCACTAGAAAGCTAATTTTCATTTACTCAAAACACGCTTATGATGGACCCTATCACATCTTTTCCACTAATCCTTTATTATTCTGTGATGTTAAATCTTCTGTGGTTCTAATCAGTGTCCCTCTTCAATAGTACTTGGGTGTCCTGTGTGTATATCTGAAATAAGAAGTAATCAAAGGGGGTGGGGCAGGGGATCTTCAAGTTTGAAGACTTCGCTAGAGTAGAAATAATTATGACAACATTTTGGTTGGGTTTTAACAGCATTTCTTTCCTTTTAGCATTTAGTATAACCTGTTTACTTGGTCTTCCCCTTTCATAAACAAGAATCTTGTCTCCAGTTTTCAGTTCAATTCAGTAACTCTACTAATGACATCTGACAGGGTTCTTTTCAAAGCAGGGTTTCTAAAATATGTCTCTTAACTACCTAGGCAAGACTACCTTTCCATCCCAAATCAATCCACTTGTAGAATACATGTATTTATGGAAAATGAAATATATTTAGTTTACTTTTCCTGTGCTTTATTTTAGTATTCCAGAAATTCTTTATCCTCATTTCTCATTGGTCAGCATTTGGTCATGGTTCCCCAGACTATCCATCAAGTAACTAACTAATGATAAATAAGCAAAATGTGCCAAGGAAACTAATTTCAAGAAACCCTGCTATATAAGAAAATTTGTTTGTAAAATAAGTATTGCCTTGTAATATAGATAAACTTCTAATTTATCTAGAACTTGTGTTTAGACTTCTGTAGAACACTGTTCTAACCCTGGGTTGGGAAGATCCCCTGGAGGAGGGCATGGCAACCCACTCTTGCCTGGAGAATCCCATGGACCGAGGAGCCTGTGGGGCTACAGTCCATGGGGTCACAAAGAGTCAGACACGACTAAAGCAGCTGAGCATGAGCACGAGAGCACTTTTCTTAAAGTGAAGTCTCACAGGTACACCATAGAAGTAAAGCAACCCACATTAGAACCCCAGCTAAGGGGGTGTCCTGGTGGTCCAGTGGTTAAGACTCTGAGTTTCCAGTGCAGGGGGCATGGGCTTGATCCCTGGTCAGCGAACTAAAATCCCACATGCCACACAATACGGCCAAAAAAGGGAATGTCCAAAAAAAAAAAAAAAAAGTAGAAAAAATCCAAGTTAATGTCTCTTATGTGTAGTCTTGGGCAAGGTAATTAGCTTATCAAAACCTCAGTTTCCATATCTGTCAATGGCAGTGATAATGTGTACCTTGACTGTTGTAAGGATTAAAACAGATAATTAACACAACACTGTAAACAAACTATGAATCGATTTTTTAAAAATGTGATGATGTATCTGGCCCATAGTAACCACTTAATAAAGGCTAGCCATTTTCTATTAGAAAGTCTAGTTATAATAATGAGAGACTGAGGAGCTGAAGAATTGGGCAAGCAGGAAAATGATTTTTTAATGGAATATTTAGGAAGAACTACTTCTATGAATCAGTCTCAGTGGTGCTAGGTCATCTTAGACTAAGCAACCAACCACTGTGTATCCACTGGTGGGGCCCTTTGGAGGAAAGCCTGAAAGCTTAGACTTCTGTCTCTTTGGAGAGCTTTGCCATCATGCTTATTTCCTTCTGTGTCATTTAGTAACCTACCTTATTTGATTTATCTGAATATTATCTGGGTCTGATTCCAGATCGCAAGCTAGTACTGATGTTTGTTAATGTGATGGCTGTGTGTATTGGTCCCTCAGTCTTTGTCAACTCTTTGCCACCCTATGGACTGTAGCCCATCAGGGTCATCTGTCCATGGGATTCTCCAGACAAGAATACTGGAGTGGGTTGCTATTTCCTTCTCCAGGGTATTTTCCTGACTCATGGATCGAACCCAGATTTCCAGCATTGCAGGCAGATTCTTTACCGTCTGAGCCACCGGGGAAGCAGATGGTTCCCTGATGGCTAAGCAGAATTAAATGAGATAATGCAAGGCTGGTACCTTAAGTGCTTACTTAATATTGTTATTATTTCCTAGCAGGTAAAAATAGTTGGGTAACATGATCCCTAAATTCTCTTCTATTGTTTTAATATTTCATGATTTCAACCCAAAAGACACTAGCATGACTTGCTGAAAACTATGCAGTCTTTTATCTACAATTACAAAACACACCATGCTCTTAAAACTGAAAGTTTTTCATAATTCATCTGTCTGCAAACTTGACCTGAATGGCTAGGAAGCTATTTATAGTCCTTACATATTTTGCTGCAGAAATATTCATTTGTTTGCAGGATGTTTACCCCAGACTCTGCTGGCTGTGTTATGCAACATACAGATTGCGTCATTCCTTTACAGCAGCCTGTAAACACTATAATCCAGGATTGGACCTGGAAATCCCAAGATTCACCTGTTACCAGCTCTTTTCCTACAGAGCTCAGCACAGCGCCTTGCCTAAGGCAGTCTTCCCCATTTAACTGAAGTAGGTTCCTGCCTTGCAATTGTCCCAGCAACCCAGGTTTTAGCCACTTGACTCAACAAAGTAAAGATGGGGAAGAGAAAGAAACCAAAATTAAATCAGTAAGTTTGTATAATTATTAGAAAAAAAATTTAATGTGAAATTATTGATTAAAAATATGAGATTTGGGCATTATATGAAGACTTCATACAAACACCCTTCTAAGACACTCTACCACTACTGTCACCAGACATTTTGCTAAGTTTTTTTCAAAGAACTTCTACACACTATTTTTCCCAAGCTGTAAACAGTATTTATTTGAGTAGGAAATGGCAACCTATTCAGTATTCTTACCTGGAAAATCCCATGGACAGAGGAGTCTGGTGGGCTACAGTCCATGGGGTCACAAAGAGTCACACACGACTGTGTGTGTTTTACATGTTTCACTGTCTCAGTTTGCCTGGCATGAGGAATTTCCCAAAATGGTGGGAATTTCAGAGCTAAAAGAATAAAGGTGTGAGAAAACTGGGAGGAGTTATTCATATTACTCTGAAGCTATTTTGGTCATGATTTTCTTCCACTCTTTTCCTGCTTGGAAAGATAGGCATATCACTTTTGAGCAAGTAGCTAACTTATAAACTATTCACAAGGAAGGCTCATCACAAAAACTGCTTTCAGATACCACATGTCTGCAAACTTCATATTTAAACAGTTTGCTCTGCCAAGTAAGAAACACAGAAAAAGATTGGAGAAACAATTTTGCACGAATAGGCAGACTTTGTTCTTGTTGTCATTTTCTTCAAGTTTATCTCTGTATGTTCATTCTTTTGTAACAGTGGTGCCTTATTTATGCTTTCACAAAATCATCCTGTCACCATATGATCCAGCAATTCCACTCCTACGTATATACCCAAAGGAACTGAAAGTAGGGATTCAAACATATATTTGAACACCAATGCTCATTATAGCATTATTCACAATTAAGAGATAAATGAATCAACAAAACATAGTATAATGGAATATTATTTAGCCATAAAAAGGAATAAAAGTTCTGATACCTGCTATACCATAGATAAAGTCATTATGGTTTATGACTGAAATGAATGAAATGATAAATGAAGTAAGCCAGAGATAAAAAAGATAAATATTATATGATTCCACTTGTATAAAATACTTAGAAAGGGCAAATTCATAGAGACAGAAAGTAGACTCAAGTTACTAGGAGCTGCAGGGAAGGAGAATGGTTAGGGAGTTTCTGATGGGGTGATAAAGTTTTGAAAATAAATAGTGCATAATATTGTGAGTGTAATTAATGCCACAGAATTGCACATTTTAAAATGGTAGGTTTTATATTACATGTATTGGGTTGGCCAAAAAGTTCATTTGAGTTATTTTCCATAAGATGTTATGGAATGAGCTTTTTGACCAACTCAATAGTTATTCCCCAAAATACTCCCAAAAATTCACTGAAAACAGTGAATTAGGAAATTTAGGCAAAGTGTTAAAATTTTAAGTCTATGGCTAATGCATTCAGTTCAGCTCAGTTCAGTCGCTCAGTCGTGTCCGACTCTTTGCGACCCCATGAATCGCAGCACGCCAGGCAGACCATTAAACAAGCTGGATGTCTAAACCCAGAATTATACCTGATAATATACTAAATATGCCTTTCTCTGTAACACATCTCTCCTTTCTATATTCAGGTCTCTAGCCAAAGGTTAAAGATTTTTAAATACAGTCAGATTTCTTCTATATTCTTTATTAAAAATAAGTGCTTAAACATTGTGGGTGACGTTAACTATTTAAACTACCAGAGGAGAGGCAGCTTTTCAACTCAAACTAAGTAACACACTATGTACTTAAGAATAAACAATCTTCAGAAATATGTCATCCCCAGAACTTGAGGGACCAAAAATGTACCTTAGAGATGTAATATGCCAGGAATACACCTTGTCCAGACATCATTCTCTGAAGCTCCAAACTCCCTGAATCTTGCTTCCAATTGTCCATTCACACAGTGAGTCTCTTCTAAATCACATCTGAAGGATTCTTTTTTGCATATAGATATTTTTTCCTAAGGCATCTGCTGCTATTTTCTAATTGAATTACTTTGGTACTTTGGTCAAGAATCAGTTGATAAAATACACTGAGATAAATTTTATTATTTTTTAAATATAAATTTATTTATTTTAATTGGAGGTTAATTACTTTACAATATTGCAGTGGTTTTGCCACACATCAAGATGAATCTGCCACAGGTATACACATGTTCCCCATCCTGAACCCCCCTCCCTCCTCCCTCCCCATACCTTCCCTCTACGTCATCCCAGTGTACAGCCCCAAGCATCCAGTATCATGCATCGAACCTGGACTGGTGATTTGTTTCATATATGCTATTATATATGCTATTATATGTTTCAATGCTATTCTCCCAAATCATCCCACCCTCACCCTCTCCCACAGAGTCCAAAAGACTGTTCTATACATCTGTGTCTCTTTTGCTGTCTTGCATACAAGGTTATCATTACCATCTTTCTAAATTCCATATATATGCGTTAGTATACTGTATTGGTGTTTTTCTTTCTGGCTTACTTCACTCTGTATAATCGGCTCCAGTTTCATCCACCTCATTAGAACTGATTCAAATCTATTCTTTTTAATGGCTGAGTAATACTCCATTGTGTATATGTACCACAGCTTTCTTATCCATTCATCTGCTGATGGACATCTAGGTTGCTTCCATGTCCTGGCTATTATAAACAGTGCTGCGATGAACATTGGGGTACACGTGTCTCTTTCAGTTCTGGTCTCCTCGGTGTGCATGCCCAGCAGTGGGATTGCTGGGTCATAAGGCAGTTCTATTTCCAGTTTTTTAAGGAATCTCCACACTGTTCTCCATAGTGGCTGTACTAGTTTGCATTCCCACCAACAGTATAAGAGGGTTCCCTTTTCTCCACACCCTCTCCAGCATTTATTGCTTGTAGACTTTTGGATTGCAGCCATTCTGACTGGTGTGAAATGGTACCTCATTGTGGTTTTGATTTGCATTTCTCTGATAATGAGCGATGTTGAGCATCTTTTCATGTGTTTGTTAGCCATCTGTATGTCTTCTTTGGAGAAATGTCTGTTTAGGTCTTTGGCCCGTTGAGATATATTTTAGATCCACTATTCTGTGTTTTTTAACTTTTTTCTTTGCGTTGGAGTATAATCAATTAACAATGTTCTGATAGTTCCAGGTGGACAGCAAAGGGACTCAGGCATACATATATATGTATCCATCCTCCCCTATTCCTTCTAATCCATCCATTCCTCCTAAAGGGAATCAACCTTGAATATTCATTGAAAGGACTGGTGCTGAGGCTTATGCTCCAATGCTTTGGCCACCTGATGTGAAGAACCAACTCACTGGAAAAGACCCTGATGCTGGGAAACATTGAGGGCAGGATGAAATGGTTGGATGGCATCACTGATTCAATGGACATGAATTTGAGCAAATGCTAGGATATAGCGAAGGACAGAGAAGCCTGGCAGGCTGCAGTTTACGGAGTCGCCAAGAGTCAGACAAGGCTTAGCGACTGAACAACAACAGTTCTCCCCCAAACTCCCCTCCTGTTCCAGCTGCCACATAACATTGAGCAGAATTCCCTGCGCTATACAGTAAGTCCTTGCTACCCATTTTAAATATAGCAGTGTGTACATGTGGATCTCAAACTCCCTTACTATCCCTTATCCCACTTTTTCCCCACTGGCAACCATAAGTTCATTCTCTAGGGCTGTGAATCAGTATCTCTTTTGTAAATAAGTTCATTTGTATCATTTCTTTTTAGATTCTGCATCTAAGAGATGTCTTACAATATTTCTCCTTTTCTGTCTGCCTTACTTCACTCAGTATTACAATCTATAGGTCCATCTATGATGCTGCAAATGACATTATTTCATTCTTTTTAATGGCTGAATTACATTCCATTGTATTATGTATATATATGGGTGTACCACATCTTCTTTATCCATTTATCTGGAAATGGACATTTGTTTACATGCCTTTGCTACTATAAATAGTGTTGCAGTGAACATTGGGGTGCATGTATATTTATGTGCCCAGGAGGGGGATTGCTGGATCATATGGTAGCTCTATT
Source organism: Budorcas taxicolor (assembly GCF_023091745.1). Taxonomy (NCBI): domain Eukaryota; kingdom Metazoa; phylum Chordata; class Mammalia; order Artiodactyla; family Bovidae; genus Budorcas; species Budorcas taxicolor. Next base: position 76,658,039 of record NC_068919.1, read on the forward strand.
TTTAGTTTCTTAAGGAATCTCCATACTGTTCTCCATAGTGCCTGAACCAATTTACATTCCTAGCAGCAGTGAAGAAGAGTTCCCTTTTCTCATCACCCTCTCCAGCATTTATTGTTTGTAGATTTTTTGATGATGGCCATTCTGACCAGTGTGAGGTGATATCTGACTGTAGTTTTGGTATGAATTTCTCTAATAATTAATGATGTTGAGCACCTTTTCAAGTGCTTTGGGGCCATCTGTATATCTTCTTTGGAGAAATGCCTATTTAGATCTTCCATCCATTTTTTGACTAGATTGTTTGTTTCTTGATTATTGAGCTGCATGAGCTTTGGTATGTTTTGGAGATAAATCTATTGTTAGTTGCTTCACTTGCAAATAGTTTCTCCCATTCTGTGTGTTGTCTTTTCATTTCATTTATGGTTTCCTTTGCTGTGCCAAAAGAGGGTCAATGTATCTAGAAATGCAATTGGTTTTTCAAGCTGTTTGCACAATAGATCTTTACCTTCAATCCTGTGACTTTACTAAACTTATTTATAAGGTCTAACAGTTTTTCAGAGATTCCTTACAGCTTTCCACATTGAGTATCATGTAGTGTGCAAAGTCTTCTATACCCTGATAATCTGCCATCTACTTCTATCAACTCTAAGAGAGGAATATTGAAATCTCTGACTATGATAATTGATTTCTATTTCTCTTATCATGTCTGTAAGTTTTGGTATCATTTATTTTGAATTTCTTATTATACATCGGCATGCTTAAGCTGTTACACTCTTACACTCTGGATGAATCAATCATCTGTTATTATCCATGATAATACTCCTTATTCTGAAAGTTACTTTATCTGATATTAATAATCACTTCAGCTTTCTTTAAATTAGTATTTGCAAGATATGTTGTTATCTATCCTTTTATTTTTAATTTATCTGTATCTTTAGAGTTTAGATACTTTTAGATAGCACATCATTGGGACTTTATTTTTAATCCAATCTGATAACCTCTGCCTTTTAGTTGGATTGTATAGACTAGTATTTACATTAAGTACTATTAATGATTATTGACACCATTGGCTTTACATCTGGGTGTGTGTGTTAGTTGCTCAGTCGTGTCCGACTCTTTGCGACCCCATGGACTGTAGCCCATCAGTCTCCTCTGTCCATGGGATTTTCCAGGCCAGAATAGTGGAGTGGGTTGCCATTTTCTTCTCCAAAATATTTTTCTTCCAGTTTTATTGAGATATTATTCACATGCTTTGCTTAGTGGCTCAATCATATCTGACTCTTTGTGTCCCCATGGACTGTAGCCTGCCGAGTTTCTTTGTCCATGGGGATTCTCCAGTCAAGAATACTGGAGTGGGTTGCTGTGTCCTCCTCCAGGAGATCATCCCAACTCAGGGATAGAAACCCAGGTCTCCTGCATTGCAGGTGGATTCTTTACCAGCTGAATTACCAGGAAGACCTTTATATCTACCATCTTGCTGTTTATTTTCTATTTGTCCCATCTCTGTTTTTTTCTCTCTCTTCTTTTAGAATAATCAAATATATTCTATGATTCCATTTTATCTTCATTTTGTCTTATTAGCTATACTTCTTTGTTTGGTGTGTTGCTCTAGATTTGTCAAGGGAAGATAAGATCACTATTCAATACCTGAGATAAAAGGATAATAGAAAGGAAGAGCTGTGTCAATCAGGCACAGTATGTCAATGCAAAACAGACTACTGATTTTATATTTGGTTTGGGAAAATGGACTTTGAGAGGCGGAAGTGGAAATGTGATTACTTAGGTGAAATTATTGTTGCTTGGTTGGCATTCAGTGTCATGTTTATGAAAGTGAGTTCATCCTGGATTAACCCACTTCAGTAATGAGGGGCTGACACTGATTGGTTGACTTGTGAAAGCATGATCACTGAGGTTGATCTCAGGTGACCTTGGTCTGCAACGGCTTTGAGTGGGGTTTGGGTTCCCAGCCAGAGATTGGGCTGGGTCACAGCAATGAAAGCACCAGATTCTAGCCACTGGACTTGGGGTCATTGACAAGAGTCCTGGCCCCTCAGCTTTGCAGAAAAGAATTTCCAGAAAGATAAAAAGTAGTGAAGCAAGTAAAGTATTTATTAAGAGGAAAAGAGTACAGTATGTGTGGTTAGGGACACCGGGAAACTCAGAGGGAGAGTCCCCGGTCACTCCCTCGTGGCAGTTTGAATTACTTTTATGGGGTATTACTTTTATGGGGTAAACTAACCAGGTTTCCTTTGGTTAGTCAATTTGATTTGCCTGGTTCACAGTCCATATTTGGTGTACCTCAGGATCCTTCCATGTGTGCTCACACATCTCTTAGCCAAGACAGATTTCACCAGAAAGGTGTCTGGGTAGAACATCCCTTGACATTGCTCCCTCTTTGGCCTGCAAGGAGCCTTCTCTGCATATGTGTGGTTGGGGAGGTCTCCTGACTTTGAAAATAAGAAATATGTGGTCTGGAAAAGGCCTTCTCCCTTAATTGTCCTACTATTCTTATCTTGGAGTTTTAGTCAATAGAGGATGAATCTCCAATTGCTTTAGCCTGGAGGTGGGGACATCTACCTTCTGTTTCAAAGTGAGTTGTTGATTGATTAAATAGGTTTAAAGCTAATTCTGATGACTGCTTTTCACCATGGCCAAAGTCTTTTCCTAAGTTGGTAGGAACTTTTTTATTCTCAGATTTAAACATGTATTTTTAACTTACAATACTGTACTTTCAAATAATATTATACCGCTTCATATATATTGTAAAAATCTTTCCACATCATATTTCCATTTCTCCCCTTTCATCTATTGTGCTCAGTTCAGCCCAGTTGCTAAGTCGAATCTGACTCTTCGGGACCCCACGGACATGCCAGAGTTCCATGGACGATCTCCTGTCCATCACCAACTCCCAGAGCTTACTCAAACTCATGTCAGTGATGCCATTCAACCATCTCATCCTCTGTTGTCCCATTCTCCTTCTGCCTTCAGTCCTTCCCAGCATCATGGTATTTTCCAATGAGTCAATTCTTTGCATCAGGTGGCCAAAGTATTGGAGCTTCAGCCTCAGCATCAGTTCTTCCAGTGAATATTCAGGACGGATTTCCTTTAGGATTGACTGGTTGGATCTCCTTGCTGTCCAAAGGACTCTGAAGAGTCTTCTCCAACACCACAGTTCAAAAGCATCAATTCTTCAGCGCTCAGCTTTCTTTATGGTCCAACTCTCACATCCATATACGACTACTGGAAATGTGGTTCAATATCTTATTGCTAATGTGGTTCTATATCTTATTTCTACAAAATTATTAATCTCAAAATACATTGCTATTCTTTTAAGATAATCATCATGTAGTATTTTAGTGAGAAAAAAGTTTTCTATATTTACTCATATATTTGCCTATTCCAGTTCTTTTCATTCCTTTGTATAGATCCAAATTTCCATTTTCCTTTGATTTGATGAAATTCCTTTTACATTTCTTGCAGTGTAATCTGCTGGTGATGAATTTGTTCTGTTTTTCTTTTTATGAATATGACTTTTGGGGGCTTCATTTTTTGAAAAATATTTTTTGCAGGGTATAAAATTCTAGGTTAGTTTTTCTCCTTCCATACTATAAAGATATTCTATTGTTTTTTTAGCTTACATGGTTTTTAACAAGAAGTCTGTTATCATTTATTTTTCCCCTTTATATAATGATTTATTTACTTATTTATCTCTAATTCGTTGTTAATTTTTATCTCTAAGATTTTGTCTTCATCACTAGATTTCAGCAGTTTGATTGTGCTATGTCTTGGGGGGTTTCTTCTGTTTCTATTACTTCAGGTACATTGAACTTCTTGGATCTGTGGGATTTTAGCATTCATTAAATTTGGAAATTTTGTAACTATTTTTCAAATATTTTACTCCCATCCTTTCTTATTCCAATTACGTATACATTAGACCACTTGATAGAGTCCCTGAAATCACTGACTTCTTGTTACTGATTTTTTCCTCTGTATGCTTAAATTTGGATGGTTTATACTTATGATATCTTTACATTCATTGATCTTTTTTGCTTCAGGGTTCTAATTATCAACTCCTTTCAATCTTTTTTTTCTGTTATTGTATTTTTCATTTCTAAAGTTCAGCTGGGATGTGTTTCATCTTTTTTCTCATCATTTTCATGTTTTCCTCTCCCTTCTTAAACATACAGAGACAGGCATTTTAATGACTTTGTCAGATAAACCCATCTCTGTCATTTCTAGATATGCTTCTATTGGTTTTCCTCCCAATTATGGATATTATTTACTGCTTCTTTGGATGTCTGGGAATTATTTTTGGATGTAGGCCCTTTGTATTAGGAATTCTTACCACGCTGGCCAGTGAGAACACCAACTATTCCCAGTCCTAGGAAATCTGCCTGCTCTCTTCCAGGATTCTTTCTGTGATCTCGTATAATTTTCTCAAAAGCAAGAGTAGGTAATTACTCAGCCAAAGACTCAAAGAATTCCTTCCACAGATATGTAAAGATCTCTTTCTATGAGGTTCTCACCTCGCCTGCATTTTCCCCTGAATATTCTGGCCACCTTGGTCTGCCTAAACTTCAAACTCTGTATTCTTATCTCAGCAGGACTGCTAGTTCCAGTTTGGGTTCCCCTTCCCTGCGCTGCAGTCTGGAAACGCTCTCCAGTAAAAAGCTGTCATAATAGTAGGACTCATCTCATTTGTTTCCTTGGTTTCAGGGATCACTGCCCAGTGCTACTTGTTACCCAATGTCTAAAACCCATTGATTCATTTTGTCCAGTTTTATAGTTGTTTAAAGAAGGAGAGTGAATGTGGTCTTTGTTACTCTATCGTGACCAGAAGTTTCCTGAATTATTTTTAATGTGCGACACTTTAGAGATAAACAAAAATATTAATTGAAAATAATTGAACTGCCTTTTGAAGAGAGGTATTTGTTGTGTTGGTTTAATAAACCATTAGCTAGAATATAAGTTAATGTTTAATCATGCATAACAGTTCAGTGCATAGCCTCTGGAATCAGATTGTCTCAATGTCAGTGCTGCCATTTATAAACTGAATGAGACTGGTCCGCGTTCCCATTCCTTCATTGCCTCTGCTTCCCCATCTGTAAGTGAGAGTGATAATGCTACCTAATTTATAGTGTTGTTGTGAACCTTAAATGAGCCATATGTGCCTAAGGTGCTATGTTATTATTGTTGTTCAGTCACCAAGTCATGTCTGACTCTTTGCAACCCCATGAACTGCAGTATGTCAGGCTTCCCTGTCCCTCATCATCTCCTGGAGTTTGCCCAAGTTCATGTCCATTGCGTTGGTAATGCCATCCAGCCATCTCATCCTCTGTTGCCCTCCTCTCCTTCTGCCCTCAGTTTTTTCAGAGGTGCAATAGTCATTATCTACTGATGCATAATAAACCTGGGTAACAGAATACCATAAAACTTTGTGGCCAGAACACTATTTAGAACCTATTTAGCTCACAGTTTGGAAGGTCACAGTTTTTAAAAATCTTATTTTATTGAAGTATAATTGATTTACAATGTTGTGCTAATTTCTGCTGTACAGGAAAATAATTTGGATATCTATCTATCTATCTACCTATAGGGATATATATATATATATATATATATATATATATATCCCTTTTCATATTCTTTTCCATTATGGTTTCTCAGAGAATATTTACTTTATTTCCCTGTACTATGCAGTAGGACCTTGTTGTTTATCCATTCTATATATGATAACTTGCATTGGCTAATCCCAAACTCCCAGAATCCCTTACCACCTGGTTCCCCCTTGGCAACCACAAGTCTGTTTTCTGTGTCTGTAAGTCTGTTCCTGGTTGGTAAATAAGTTCATTTGTATCATTTTTTCAGTTCAGTTCAGTCGCTCAGTCCTGTCTGACTCTTTGAAACCCCATGAACCTCAGCATGCCAGGCCTCCCTGTCCATCATCAACTCCCGGAGTCCACCCAAACCCATGTCCATTGAGTCGGTGATGATTCCGCATATAAGTGATATCATATGGTATTTGTCTTTCTGTTTCTGACTTCTTGTTTCTTAGTATAATAATCTCTAAGTCCAACCAGATTGCCGTAAATGGCATTATTTCTTTTTCATGGCTGAATAGTATTCCACATCTTCTTTAGCCACTCACCTGTGGATGGACATTTAAGTTGTTTCCACATCTCGGCTATTGTAAATAGTTCTGCTATGAATGTAAGGGTGCCTGTATCTTTTTTAAATTATAGTTTTATCTAGATATATGCCCAGGAGTGGGATTACTGGATCATATGACAATTCTATTTTTGTTTTTTGAAGACCCTCCATGCTGTTTTCCATAGTGGCTGTACCAATTTACATTCCCACCGACAGTGTAGAAGGGTTTCTTTTCTCTACATCCTTTCCAGCACTTGTTATTTGTAGACTTTGTTATGATGGCCATCTTGATGCGAGCTGGTACCTCATTTTAGTTTTTACTTTCAATTCTGTAATAATTGTGATGTTGCACACCTTTTCATGTGCCTGTTGGTCATATGCATGTCTTCTTCAGAGAAATGTCTATTTAGGTGTTCTGCCTATTTTCAATTGGGTTGTTTTATTGTTATTATTGAGTTGTAGGAAATGTTTGTATATTTTGGAGGTTAAGCCCTTTTTGGTCACATTATTTGCAAATATTTTCTCCCAGCCCATAGATTGCTTTTTCATTTTGTTTATGATTTCCTTTGCTATACAAAGAGGCTTCCCAGGTGGCACAGTGGTAAAGAGTCTGTCTGTCAGTGAATGGAATGCAAGAGACACAGGTTCAATCTCCATGTCATGAAGATCCCCTGGAGCAGGAAATGGAAACCCACTCCAGTATTCTTGCTTGGAAAGTTCCGTGGACAGAGGAGCGTGGCAGGCTACAGTCCATAGGGTCACAAAGAGTCAGACATGACTGGACAGACATGTATTCTTCTGTTTTATTTGCTATATGAAAGCTTGTAAGTTTGATTAGGCCCCATTTGTTTGTTTTTGCTTTTGTTTGTATTGGGTAGGTCACAATTTTAACTTCGCTTTTCTGAGTGATGCAGTCTCAGTGTGACTTACTCATGCATCTACAGTCAGTTGCCAATGAACTAGCTAACTCTGCATCTGGAGTTCAGCTCCTTCTTGGCTCTGATGATGGGGTAAATGAACCACATATCCCTTACCCTCCCACATGGTAGCCTGAGCTTGTCCATATGACTGTACAAGGTTCTAAGAACAGTAACAGTGCCAGTTCCGTTGCTCAAATACTATTCAAGTCTCTGCCTCAGTCAGATTTTCAATTTTCCTCTTTACCAGTACAAGTTATACGGTGAGCTCAGAGTCAAAGAAGGAAGATACTATCAGAGGTGTGATCACAGAGAGGAAACAAATTTGTGGCCAATTTGCTATCTATTGTAGCCTCTTAGCAAAATTATAACTGTTTAACACATTTTTAAAAATTTTACTGTAATCTATTTCAAAGACAACAAGCATGTAGTAGTTATTACTTACAAATGATTGACAATAATAAGAACCAGGTAGCTGCGATAGTGTTAACTCTATCTCATTCGTGTATGGTTAAAGCTAAAATAAATGGGCTTGTCTTGGCTCAGCTGATCTTTTTATTCTGCTTCTGTGCAATCATTACAACTTCAGGGGACATCTCTTGCCTCCAATTCCACAATCATGTTCTGCTGCAAAATTCCTTCTCTCTGCACTCTTCAGTGGGAACAGTTGTATAAATCACCAAGAATGTTTGCAAGAAAAGAGAAACTTCTAAACTGAGTGCTTTTTGGAAAAACAAACAAAACTTCCCTGCTTACCCAGAAGTCATTTCAGTTCAGTTCAGTTCAGTTCAGTCGCTCAGTCGTGTCCAACTCTTTGTGACCCCATGAATCGCAGCACGCCAGGCCTCCCTGTCCATCACCAACTCCTGGAGTTCACTCAGACTCACGTCCATCGAGTCAGTGATGCCATCCAGCCATCTCATCCTTTGTCATCCCCTTCTCCTCCTGCCCTTAATCCCTCCCAGCATCAGAGTCTTTTCCAATGAGCCAACTCTTCCCATGAGGTGGCCAAAGTACTGGAGTTTCAGCTTTAGCATCATTCCTTCCAAAGAAATCCCAGGGCTGATCTCCTTCAGAATAGACTGGTTGGATCTCCTTGCAGTCCAAGGGACTCTCAAGAGTCCTCCAACACCACAGTTCAAAAGCATTAATTCTTCAGTGCTTAGCTTTCTTCACAGTCCAACTCTCACATCCATACATGACCACTGGAAAAACCATATCCTTGACTAGACGGACCTTAGTCAGTAAAGTAATGTCTCTGCTTTTCAACATGCTATCTAGGTTGGTCATAACTTTGCTTCCAAGGAGTAAGCATCTTTTAATTTCATGGCTGCAGTCACCATCTGCAGTGATTTTGGAGCCCCAAAAAATAAAGTCTGATACTGTTGTTTCCACTGTTTCCCCATCTATTTCCCATGAAGTGATGGGACCAGATGCCATGATCTTCATTTTCTGAATGTTGAGCTTTAAGCCAACTTTTTCACTCTCCTCTTTCACTTTCATCAAGAGGCTTTTTAGTTCCTCTTCACTTTCTGCCATAAGGGTGGTGTCATCTGCATATCTGAGGTTATTGATATTTTTTCATGCAATCTTGATTCTAGCTTGTGCTTCTTCCAACCCAGCATTTCTCATGATGTACTCTGCATATAAGTTAAAGAAGCAGGGTGACAGTATACAGCCTTGACGTATACCTTTTCCTATTTGGAACCAGTCTGTTGTTCCATGTCCAGTTCGAACTGTTGCTTCCTGACCTGCATATAGGTTTCTCAAGAGGCAGGTCAGGTGGTCTGGTATGCCCATCTCTTTCAGAGTTTTCCACTGTGTATTGTGATCCACACAGTCAAAGGCTTTGGCATAGTCAATAAAGCAGAAATAGATGTTTTTCTGGAACTCTCTTGCTTTTTTGATGATCCAGCGGATGTTGGCAATTTGATCTCTGGTTCCTCTGCCTTTTCGAAAACCAGCTTAAACATCTGGAAGTTCACGGTCCACGTACTGCTGAAGCCTGACTTGGAGAATTTTGAGCATTACTTTACTAGCATGTGAGATGAGTGCAACTGTGCGGTAGTTTGAGCATTCTTTGGCATTGCCTTTAATGAAAACTCACCTTTTCCACCTTTTCCAGTCCTGTGGCCACTGCTGAGTTTTCCAAATTTGCTGGCATATTGAGTGCAGCACTTTCACAGCATCATCTTTCAGGATTTGAAAGCTCAACGGGAATTCCATCACCTCCGCTAGCTTTGTTCATAGTGATGCTTTCTAAGGCCCACTTGACTTCACATTCCAGGATGTCTGGCTCTAAGTGAGTGATCATACCATCATGATTATCTTGGTTGTGAAGATCTTTTTTGTATAGTTCTGTGTATTCTTGCCACCTCTTCTTAATATCTTCTGCTTCTGTTAGGTCCAGACCATTTCTGTCCTTTATCGAGCCCATCTTTGCATGAAATGTTCCCTTGGTATCTCTAATTTTCTTGAAGAGAAGTCATTTACATAGGTTAATTCCTAGAAGTTGAAATCGATAGCACCCTTTGGCTATAGCAAGTGTGGGAGAAACTTTTCTTTTGCCGTAACACATAGGGTTCATCTTCTCAAGCATGCATATGTGGGAACTCCTGACAATAGAAATATTCAATATTATGTATTATTCATGAACATTTAGGATTAAATATCTTTCCTTCCCTGGATATGTTACTCTTCTGATACCAAATGCCACAGTTGCTGTCCCAGTAAAGCATTGCTTGAATTTTCCAGGATTCAGCGCTTGTTTGCAGATCATTGCTCAGTCATTCTCTGGTCCTACTTCCCAAACTTGATTCAGTCACTGTGTGTATATCCCACAAGGCTTCACTAACCTCTGTAATATACAAGTCACCTTCATCTCTGTGGCAGGATGATTTACTGAGATACAAATTTTACCTTGTTCTTGCTCAATAGGAGAATTCAAAAAATGAAAGGGAAAATTTCTTCTTCCTACCTCCCCTCCAAGCCTCCCTTGCTTTTGTGGGCATTTGTTTAGTCACTTCTTTGTGATTCAGAAGAGACCTTGAAAGTAACACCCCTCTCACACCCAGATCTCTAAGAAGAAGCTGTTGCTTGGAAAAGGGGAATTAATGTCCTGAATTCTAGCGAAAGAGAAGGATTCCTGTAGAGTGGGAGGATTTTGGAGGGCAGAGAGAGCTGTTGTGTGATCCAGGTGTAGATGGAAGACTTGACCTTAACTCCTATGCAGTGGCCCAGCAATGGTCAGGCCTCTGATGTGGCAACACATGGGTACCAGGTATCATGGTCTTTGCAGCTGTGATCAAGTTTGGTACAAGGGAGTGTTCAGATTCAAATGGACCAGATAGGCTTGGGCAGTGAACATCTTAGCAGCACCTATGATAGCATAAAACCTGAAGGCCTTTTCCCAAGTTTCCTCCATTGTATAAATCCTGGTAGGGGAAGAGCCCTGTCCCCCTTCCCTTGCCCTATGTGCCTACAATTAGATTTTCTCCTGGCAGACCCCATGGAGGAGGGCATTGCAACCCACTCCAGTGTTCTTGCCTGGAGAATCCCCATGGACAGAGGAGCCCGGTGGGCTACAGTCCACAGGGCTGCAAAGAGTCAGACATGACTGAGGCAACCTAGTATGCACACATGCTAGCCCTAACGTGACAAAGGCAGGAAACAAAGCATGAATTACCTTTCTTACATCTTAGTCAAAATGTGAAATTACACTGACGTATACTCATGAAAAGAAAATCTTCATCAACAAGTTCCTAGAGCTGGTGCTCTAAGGTGTTTTCCATTCTTGCACTTTTTGGTTTCAAGCTAGTCACCAGAAATCCCTGGGACAATATGATCCAGGAGTTGGTAGGAGTCAAGTGTGTCAGTGTGAACATTTCCTCTGGATCTAGTGACAGCTAACTGGCACCAATAGGCCTGTTAGCAGGTGTGAAATAAAAAAGATTCTGATGCTACCATGCCCACAAAAGAAATTACACAGAAATTTTGCTGCAGGACTTAACAGTAAAAAGCTCCATCAGTTGTAGTTGGCTCTATCTACTAGTCCAAAGGCAATTTCCTTCCAAACCTTTAGCATTACAGATTCTCTCTTTCCCCTTGAACTTGAAAATCCAGCTGTGTTCTCTCGCCTCTGACATCAGCATTACTGGCTTTGATTCAGCCAACCATCTGGTTGATGAGGCATGAGACAGAATGGGATCCAACTCACTGGTCCCTGCTGTTTCCACATGAACACTACCAAATCAACTGGCATCAACATGGATGGTGAGCTGTGACTCAGACTAACAAAGAATGGATGCATTAAATGACCCTGGGTCATATTTCTGATAACCATCATTGACATTTTCAGGTTGAGAATAAGGCATCTCTTCTTGTCATATCATGGAACTTTTGGAGGATGTTTTTAGTTAGGTGATTTCCCCAAGAAGTTCACCAGATGATGGGAAATCTTTAATGTAGATGATAGGACAAAGATCCAGAAAACTGAGAAAAAGAGTTAACATTTTTAGCTATTTCCAGTTAGACAGCATCACCGGTTCAATAGACATGAATTTGAGCAAACTCCAGGAGATAGTAAAAGACAGAGGAACCTGGCATGCTGCAGTCCATGGGGCTGCAAAGAGTCAGATACCACTTAATGACTGAACAACAACAATTTTTAAGTATGGACTGCAGCTGTTCATTTATTGTTTGAATTCATATTCCTTCTAAAGCTGTTCGTTATTTTTCCCTACTCTTTTTCAACGCCTTATCTGTAAGTAGGAATGTTCTATACATCGGTGTTAACCATTTTCTTCACCTCCCACCCACAATAACTCACTCCTCCAGCATTCCTGTCATTTATAAGGTGGGGAATTGTGAAGGGAAAAGAGAGATAACAACTACAAAAAAGGTGTAAGAGTAAGAAGAGGCAGCCTGATGGTGGAAACAGATTTTGTCGTGGGAGAACCTGGATTTAGTCTTCATTCTACAACTTACTAAATGGTGGTATCTTTTTGTAACATCATTTGAATTCTCTTCACCTCAGTTCCCTAATCTATCAATTAGGGAATAGTAAATGAGGTCACAGAGAAGGCAATGGCACCCCACTCCAGCACTCTTGCCTGGAAAATCCCATGGGTGGAGGAGTCTGGTGGGCTACAGTCCATGGGGTCGCTAAGAGTCGGACATGACTGAGCAACTTCACTTTCACTTTTCACTTTTATGCATTGGAGAAGGAAATGGCAACCCACTCCAGTGTTCTTGCCTTGAGAATCCCAGGGACCGGGGAGCCTGGTGGGCTGCCATCTATGGGGTCGCACAGAGTCGGACACAACTGAAGCGACTTAGCAGCAGCAGCAGCAGCAGATGAGGTCAGATGTGGACTGTGCAAGACTTTATTGACATTATTTATTAAAGAAAAATTGAGAAAAGGATTTTGAACTTCATATTAGATCATGAATAGAGGCAATAAAATGGAAGTTACCGAAAACTAGTTTATCCTACTTATTTTCCCCATGAGCACTGAAGTAGGGACTATACTTGTCCCTACTTTGCTTTCATTATGGAGATGAATAGATTTTTCCTGGTAGGGTGAGAACTTTGGTCTCTTCGGAGAATAGACACTTAGGATTCAGGAAAAAACACCAGGCTCTCTACTTATTTATCTGCCTGTGTCCCTGGACAGTCCTCTTGCCCTTCTCCAACTCTCTTTTGAAACTGAAATATTAAAGAGGGAAAAAAAAAGGGGCCATCCACATCCTTGCTCAGTGTGACTGAGCAAACCTATTCCCTTCTTACTTTGTATTCAAGACACACATGCTCCCCCTCCTGTAGTATTTGCTGATGTACTTTGCACTCCAGCTGCTGCAAAATTTAAATCAGTGATTCAGTACACAGACCACACGATGTGCCACTACACTCCAACAAGCAAGGTCTGTCTCTCAGTGGGGACAGAGGATCTAAGCATCTGTCATTCTCCTCCCGTCGCTTATAATTAACCACACACCCCTTTACACACACAAATATTTATATGCAAAAATAAAACTCTCTGGTGCTTTAAGCCAATCTCTCTTCTACTCGGTGAGCTTTGAAAGTTGCCAAAATGGATGTTTTACTTCATTCAAGACTCTATAAGAAATTCTTTGGTGTGAAGAACTTATAGCATATAATTATATTCACAGAAAATAATTTTAAAATCTTGGAGTGGAGTTAGAAGTAGGATACATGAAAACTTCCAGAATGTAAGTTCCATGAGGGAGTGGTCTTTGTCCATCTCATTGATATACCCCAAGTGTTAGAAGAGTCCCTGGTATAAAGTGTGAGCTCAGTGAATATATTTTGAGTGTTGAATGAATGAATTTATAGAAACCCCAATTGTGAGGCATGATCCTGCTATTTAGGATGAAGAATTTAAGACTAGAACTTCTAGGCAAACATTGTGAAACTTGAAAATACTTTGATATTAAGTGAGAGTAAGGCAGAGTGAAAAATAATCACCCACTTATTTATTAATTGACCCAATGAATTATTTAACTATTGCCAAGCATGATGAAACTAAGTACTGAAACTTCTATAAAAAATAAATAATGGTCCTTCCCCTCAGGGAACTCTTGGCTTGTGTGTGATTCTCAGAGGACGGCTTATGGATCTCCTATCTGTATGTGTTAAAAGTGCAGAGTCCCAGGTCCTACCCCAAACTAACTGAATCAGAATCAATGAGGATGATTGCTAGCCAGGCACTTACAAGCACTATTTGAGAAGCTGGTCTAGTGGAACTTGAGGCTTCCCAGGTGGCGCTAGTGGTGAAGAATCCGCCTGTCAATTCAGGAGACATAAGAGACGCAGGTTTGATCCCTGGGTCAGGAAGATCCCCTGGAGGTAGGCACAACAACCCACTCCAGTATTCTTCCCTGGAGAATCCCATGGACAGAGGAGCCTGGCGGGCTACAGTTCATAGGGTCACAAAGAGTCAAACACGACTGAAGTGACTTAGCACACACACACATGCACTAGTGGAACTTGTGTTATTTGTCTGTTTCTCAGCAATTACCTTTTAGGTAATATAACATCATCACAGCCAAGCATCTCTTAGTGAACCAATAGAATGTAGTAATATTAAAATAAAATGACTACTTTAGATTAGTTGTTCAGTATCTTATTGATTGGGCTTCCCTGGTGGCTAAGGGGTAGGGAATCTGCCTGCCAAGCAAGAGATGTGAATTCAGTCCCTGAGTTCGGAAGATCCTCTAGAGAAGGAAATGGCAACCCACTCCAGTATTCTTGCCTGGGAAATCCTATGGGCAGAGGAGCCTGGTGGGCTACAGTCCGTAGGGTTGCAAAAGAGTCAGACATGACTGAGCGACTAAACAACAATCCAATTGATTGGAGCTTACAAAATGGTCCTCTGTAAAACTAATCTTTACTGGGACTGCAATTTGAGTTGTGTTAAAAAGGCAAGCATGTAGCACTTACAGACTTTCAGAAACAGGCCTAAACTGAATTTCCTGCATGTTCACTAAGTTTCTAAACTTCTGCAAATTGTGTTTGAAACTTGCCTCAGGCCTCATCAATTTCAAATATTAGAGTGTCTCCATTAAACTGTCCTGCCCAGCACTGACTCCAGAATTGACTGACACCTGCACACCTTCTTGAAAAAACTAATTAGGTCCTCAGTGCCCAAGGTATAATCAGAATCAACCACCATCTGTCTAAGGGTGACAGAGCCTTAATATTCTGAATGTTTAGCTTTAATTATATGTTGTGTAATTTAGTGCAATTTTTATGACTACTGACATAGCACATCTTTAAACAACTTTGCTGACCTCCTGTGGATTGTAAGATCTGTTTCCCAGTTGTTCTTCCCCACTGGAATATTCTCTTCAACATGGCTTTAGCAAGCACAGCCTTTCGCATCTTTAATTGTCTAATGTCTTGTTCACGTCTACTCTTGCATATTTCTGCATTGTTCAATTCTGTGATTTCTCCTGGCTCATCAATTATTTCTTTTATAGATTCTGACATCTTTAATAACCACTTTCCCCATTTTAGGGCTTTCTAAGTGGCTCAGTGGTAAGGAATCTGCCTGCAAATGCAGGAGATGCAGGTTCAATCTTTGAGTCAGGAAGATCCCCTGGAGGAGGAAGTGGCAACCCACGCCAGTATTCTTGCTGGGAAAATCCCACGTGAGCTACAGTCTATGGGGTCACAAAGAGTTGGACACAACTGAAAAGGGCATAGCAGCCCCACATTTTAACATTCATGCCAGTCTTTCTCCAGTTCCCCACCAATTATTTTTTAAATGATTTGTATAAATTTAACTTTAATTATTTTCTTAATTCTGTGCCCCAGAACTGTGTTGTTTACCATTTCACTAAATAGAAAGTACAAACTAAGAGTTGATCACATAGTAATGTTGGTTTATTTATATACTAGTAAATTATACTCTTATCCTCTGTGGAAAAGGTATATATATTTATACTTAAGACCTTTATTGATTGAACTGTAGCAGCAACCTTTAGTGAGAATGTAATTTTTTCCCTAATTTCCAAACTCTCACTGGTTTGGAAGGACAGTTAAGAAAACAAGAAACAAAAACCTGGTTACAAAGTCACAGAGGATTGTCTCAGGACTAGATGGTGCCCTCTGCTCTTTGTCCACAATAGCAAAATGGACAGGAGGGGCTGGGGACAACCACATCAAAGGGGATGAAGGGAAGACAAAGGAAAGTACTAGCAATCTACACATTTTGTGGAAAAGGTATATTAAATTCAATCCCAGCCGGAGAAACTGCAAACATTGGTCACTGAGCTAGCTACAAACAACTCCTCAGCATTTTGAAAAAACAGATTAATGATAATTTGAGATAGCATTTAATATCTTAGTATTGAATTGTTCATATTTGCTGTTAATCAAAACAATTTTCTCAACTCAAAAGGATAGTACTTAATGTTCTGTTAATTATTCAAGGAGCTAATCAATTTGTCCCTTAAATGGATGTTCAACTGATTAAGAGAAGCTAATCATCAGTTATGAAATCCATATGACTCGGATGAGTCAGTGATAAAATGCTTTCTGCTAACTTGGGGCCAGTAATTCTGTCTCCTTTAATTACCTCTTATTTCAATTGGAAGAAGTTATTCTTTTCTTAAATATGTAAGTGTTATATTATTACTTGTGGATAGGAAATTAAAGCCCAGGCCAGCCTATAGTTTAGGAATCAAACTAAGGATAATGAAATGATAGTTCAATTTCTTGTGTAATCTCTAGATGACAATAACTAGGCACAGCAAATATAATTCAGTATTAAGAATTCAGTTCAGTTAAGTCGCTCAGTCGTGTCCGACTCTTTGCGACTCCATGAATTGCTATAAATAAGACCATAAGTTTAACTCTGCTCAATGCTATAAACAGGGACAAGGTAGGTTAATTGTTCAGTACTCTAAGAAGATCATTTTATTGATAATATCATCCACTTGACAAATTTTATTAAGCATCTATTAAATATCAGGTACCATGCCAGACACCAAAAATGTAATTAAGAGCACGTGAGGCACAGTTCCTGATCTTAAAAGGCCAAAAAGAAACAAAAAGCAACTACCATGTAGACATTAGGAGTCCTCATCATAAGAGAAAAACTCGATCTATATATAGCGGCAAATGCTAACTAGACTTACTGTGGTGATCTTTTCATGATATATGCAAATATTGAGTCATTCTGTTGTACGCCCAAAACTAATATAATATTATATGTTAATTATACCTTAATTTTAAAAATTTAAGCAACCAAAATGATAGATAATTAGGTACATTTTTACCTATAAGAGTCACTCAAAAATAAACATAGCAAAAAAGAAAGAGAAGCAGAGTCACACTGCAATGTGCTGAAGCTTATACATCAGAGATTAGCAGGTGGATAAAAGCTACTCAGGTCAGAAAAAAAGTATAGTTCAATGACTCAGAATTCAATTGATTGGCAGTCAGAATGCCTGGCTTCTAATTCTACCTTGTAGCTGTCACTGGTGTCCTTTTTGACTCTGAGAATATTTAAATTCTCTCTGTATTTCAACTTTCTCATCTAAAAAAAAAAAACAGTGAACTTTCCACCATGCAGTAGAGGTCAATTTTAGATCACCTGGAGGAAAACCAGCAGATCCTCAAGGGCTTCTGTAGTGAGAATTCAAATGCAAAGTGCATTAGTCGATCAATCATTCAGTCAGTATCTATTGATTATCTAATAAGCGCTCTTCAAGATGCTGCCCTGTGAGGAAATAGGAAATAAAATGATCATTTTCTAAATTAGCTGCCAGCCTTGTTAGGAAGAAAACAATTAATATGCAACAATAATGAAGAAGAAAATAAATGAATATATATTGGGTGACTACTAAACAACAAGAAACCCAAGAGACATGGGTTCTATCCCTGAGTCTGGAAGATCCCCTGGAGAAGAAAATGGCAACCCACTCCAATATACTTGCCTGGGAAATTCCATGGACAGAGGAGCCTGGTGGGCTACAATCTGTGGGGTCACAAAGAGTCAGACACGACTGAATGCACACTGAATAACAACAACTATATCCAGACACCTATACTTTAAACTGTAAGTCTCTTTCACATGTTATGTTATTTAAGACTGAGCAAGTGAATAAAATCAATACTAGATTGCAGCCTGTTAAGAACTGTAGAAAATTTGAGGAAAGAGAAATCAGTTTTGGTACATTCAAGGATGGCTGCACTGAAGTTAGAGGACTGAACTGCGCCAAAATGTTGAACTGTTTGGAGCAGGTGAAGTCGGATAGAAAGCAGCACGTTTCAGAGGAAAGGGATAAACCCCACAGAGGCAAGGAACAGAAGCTGATTATGGTGGCTTTGCGGGTATCTGCTTTTACTGAAGCCAGAGGTATTATAGACAGATGATGGGAAACCAGAGGTGGACTTTGAAAGCCTAATTTAAAATTTGCAAGAATGTCAATCTAGGAGAAAGTGTGTATAAAGAAAGAAAATACTTGAAATAGGGATAGGATGAAATTTCTAGAGTAAGGAACTCATGTGATAAAAGAGGTTTAAGGGAGATTGGTCTGGTCCTGGCATACTGACTAGATTTTAGGGCTCAGCAACTAGACCATCAGGAGATTGGCTTTTTCTGATCCCATATTTCCGATTTCTGCAATAACCAAATCACAGATTTTGTTCTTATCATTTGTAGAATAATATATCACAGAGAGATTTTAGACCTGCTATTTGATTTACTGAACCTGCCATGACAGATGGCCCATGCAATGTCAAGTGTTGATTCTACTTTGTCCAATTTGAGATTTGTCATGCAAAGATTTTCTCAAAAAGAGAGAGCAGTTGTTTATATGTCCAGTTTATATTTCTTCATGGTGTTTCTAACTATCTTTTGGTTCAGGGTTGAGCTAAAACAAAGTTAGCAAAATAATGCCATTAATCCTTTTCTTCCTTCAGTATCCAGGCACGGGTGAGTGCCTGGCCAAGGTGAAATGGGATCATGACTCCCAAAGGGTCCTCAAATCTTTTCATGGGATGAAAAGTTGGAAGTCTAAGAATCAAAATGAAAGTGGCCACAGCAACTGCCCTCTCTTCAAGATGATTGAAGAGAGCTTGGAAAGAAGGGAGAAGCAGCAAAAAAGAAAACAAGTAGACATAAAATGTGTGTTCTTTTCAAGTCTAGAAGAGGAGCTGTAGGGCCAGTTCAAGACACAAGCTCAGTTCTGTAATTGCCTGGAGCATCTTAGGAAACTCCCAGGCAACAACCCTAGCAGAAGAATTTGCCTTCTGTCTTTCCTCTGCTGTTTCCCCTCTCTCTATGTATTTCCAACCCACAAACCTCCTCCTCTGCCAGAAACCAGGCCTTTTTTTTATCCAGACCCACTGTTCAAAGGGGAAAGAAAAAGAGTTCTTGGGTTGTACATAGGCAAGGCTGGCATTCAGTTATTATGCAGAGTACCTTTTTTATAAGTTATACTTCAACCTGTGTGGCTATCTACCTATCTATCTAATACAGTTGTCTAAGTATAAATTAACCCTATACCCTTTTATAAGAAGGGCCATGAGGAATCAGTTCCAAAAAAAAAAAAAAAAAAAAAAGGAATCAATTCCAAGCCTATCTGGAATCCTCAAAAATATTCCTTACTGCCCTACTTTGTCCCTTATTTTTTCCATCCTTTCCTTCCTGGCTCTTCTCTCCTCACTGTCTTCTCCTCTTCTCCATTCATGGCAGAAAACACACAAAGAAAAAGAAAATAAGGGGATTTCCAAGAATAAATATTGACTCTAATAGAGGAGGCTTGCTTTCTGGAAAAGGTAGACTGTGTAGAGAGATACCCAAACAGCACGCTCTTCTTTTTTTATGGTTTTTGTCAATGGCCATAGGACTTCCCTCTTCCCCACATCAGTGGCTCTGAAATTGGGTCACTTTAACCACAGCACTACTCATCAAGGTTTCAAGAATCATGGGCTGTAGCCCTCATGCTCCTTTGTTGCCTTTCACAGAATGCCAGTGGGAATAAGCTATTCTCACTTCTAACAGGAAAGCTTTATCACTAGGGCATGGGCTCATGGGCACTGAACACAACACAGGAATGCTGCAACGTCCCTCTGTGTTGGAGAGTTAAAAGAGAAGATCATCTGGCCTAGAGTCTGGATACAACTTTCTGAACCCTTTTAATATTCAGTTTTTTGATTTCTGAAATCGGCCATATTCCCATCAATTTTAATTTTTTTCTCCTCCCTCTCTCTCCCCACTGTCTCTTTTTTATACATACTTCTTTATTCTCTTTTACAGCAAAGAACTCCTATCTAGTTCCCTGTAGTCTCCTCCATTTCAGATGCATGTAAAAACATCAGCGATGATTCTGAAACCATAAAGTTTATGTTTTGGAAATACTATATTCTAATTAGGTAATTGTGCATGGAGCAAATGCATACTGCTTCAGACCAAGTTATGACTACTTCATTTCCACAGTGCTGTAAGCCCACTCTGTGATCAATTTTGTAATAGGAAATGGGTCTGTTTCAATAAATATTCAAGTTTACCTGCTTTGAACTGGCCTTTAGATTGCTTATTAGCCTCTAGCTTTTCAACCACCTGTGTTCCTAAAGTAATAATTCTCCGTTGGCTCAGCGGGTAAAGAATCTGCCTTCAGTGCACTAGATGCAGGAGATGTGGGTTGGATCCCTGTGTCAGGAAGATCCCCTAGAGAAGGAAATGGCAACCCACTCCACTCTTCTTGCCTGGGAAATCCCATGGACAGAGGAGCCTGGCAGGCTACAGTCCATGGGGTCACAAAAGAGTTGGATATGACTAAGTAACTGAATACACAATCAACAATAATTTTCCATTAGCTAATCAATGAGCTTCCTTGTAAGAATTTTGATAGATATCTGAGTATTAAAATAGAGGAATGAGATGGTGTAGAAAAATCAACCTTTTTTAAAAAAAAAAATATTAGGCATAGTATCATGTGTGCATGCTTAGTTGCTTCAGTTGTAACTGACTCTCTGTGATATGGACTAGAGCCCACCAGGCTCCTCTGTCCATGGGATTTTCCAGGCAAGAATCCTGGAGTGGGTTGCCATGCCCTCTTCCAAGGGATCTTCCCAACCCAGGGATGGAACCTGCTTCCCCTGCCTCTGCTCATTGCAGGCAGACTCTTTACCACTGAAACACTGGAGAAACTTTTTCTTCTAATGCAGTAATCTAGTATCATGCTGGTTACATTAAATAAAATTCCATATTAACCTATTTAAAATTCATTTTTAAAATTAAAAGTACTTTTTGACTCTTCTTATCTCAGAATGTTTCAGACACATGCTGCTACATTAGACATACTTCACACCCACAATAATCAAAGCTCAGAGACGTTATTACTAAAGATGTGAGATTGACAACACTGTTTTTTGAGACATCTTGAGCAGACACTATACTGCATAGCAGATAGTATTCAACCCAAACCTCCATCTGCCCTCCTTCCACTTCTCAATGAATCTCTCCTATAAGTTTTTATTTATAAGCCAGAGAGGCCACAACTCAAGATAAGAGAAATTGTTGAAATCTTTACAAACAGATCTATTTTTGACTTTATTAAGTAAACAAACAAACCAAAACAATAATCAATGGCAGATGTGGTTATAGAAATGCTGCATGCCAGTTGGAAAAGTCTAAGAGAATGCAAGTTATTTTTCTCCAGAAAGCCATATTGCTCTCCAGTGGCAGTGATGCAGTCATTTACTTTTACAAAACTCATTGACAAAGGTCAGCAATGTTTTTCTTGAAAGCAATTCATTCTTCATTCAAAAAATACTTGGCATTTATTATGCACACAAATTCAACATACTGGGGATCAAAGCAATCTCAAGAAGGAAGAACAGAGCTGAATGTGTTACATTCTGATTTCAGGCTATACTACAAAGCTACATTAATCAAAACAATATGGCGCATGTACACCCGTGGTGGATTCATG
This sequence comes from Budorcas taxicolor, assembly GCF_023091745.1. Taxonomy (NCBI): domain Eukaryota; kingdom Metazoa; phylum Chordata; class Mammalia; order Artiodactyla; family Bovidae; genus Budorcas; species Budorcas taxicolor. The sequence continues at coordinate 76,679,571 of NC_068919.1, forward strand.
TCAATGTATGGCAAAACCAATACAGTATTGTAAAGTAAAATAAAGTAAAAATAAAAATTAAAAAACAAACAAACAAACAAAAACAATATGGTACTGGCACAAAAATAGACACATAGATCAATGGAACAGAAAAGAGCCCAGAAATAAACCTATGCACCTATAGTCAGTTAATTTACAACAGAAGAAACAAGAATATACAGTGGGAAAAGACAGACTTTTCAAGAAGTAGTGCTGGGAAAACTGGACAGCTACTTGTAAAAGAATGAAATCAGAACATTTTCTCACACCATATATAAAAATAAACTCAGAATGTGTTAAAACCTAAGATTAAGACATGGTACCACAAAACTACTAGAAAATGCAGGCAGCATGCTCTTTGACATAAACCATGCCAGTATGCTTTTTGGAACTGTCTCAGCCTAAGGAAAAAGAAACAAAGTAAAAAATAAACAAATGGGACTTAATTAAACTTAAAATCTTTCACACAGCAAAGGAAACCATCAACAAAATAAAAAGGCAACCTGCTGAATGGGAGAAAATATTTGCAGATGTTATGATGGTAAGGGATTAAAATCCAAAATATATAAACAACTCATACAACTCAATATAAAAAAGCCAAACAACTTGATTATAAAATGGGCAGAAAAAAGTAAATGGACAGAAGACCTCAATAGATATTTTTCCAAAGAAGATACACAGATGGCCAACAGACACGTGAAAAGATGCTCAACTCTGCTAATTATCAGAGAAATGTAAATTCAAACAACAATGAGACATCACCTCACACCTCAGAATGGCTATGCTATCATTAAAAAAAACAAAAAAGGCCACAAATAACAAGTATTGGCAAGGATGTGACAAAAAAAGAACTTATATACTCTGTTGACAGGCATATAGATTGGTGCAGCCACTATGGAAAACAGTATGAAGTTTCCTCAAAAAAATAAAAATAGAATTACCATCTGATCCAGCAATTCCATTCCTGGATATATCCAAAGAAAACAAAAACACTAATTCAAAAACCTATAGGCACATGAATGTTCACAGCAGCATTATTTACAATGTCAAAGATATGAAAGCAACCTGTCCATCAACAGATGAATGGATAAAGATGTGAGATATATACACACATATATATATACACAATGGAATACTACGCAAACTATAAAAAGGATGAAATTCTGCCTTTTGCAACAACATGAATGGAACTGGAGGGCATTATTCTTAGCGAAATAATGGCACAGAAAAAGACAAGTACTGCACGTTATCACTTATTTATGGAATCTAAAAAATAAAATGAACAAGACGAAACAGACTTACAGGCACAGAGAACAAACTAATGGTTACCAGGGGAGAGAGGAAAGAAGGAAGAGGTAAGAAAAGGATAGGGGATTAAGAAGCACAAACTGGTATGTATAAAATAATAAGATAAAAGAATATATTGTACAATACAGGGAAACTAACAAATATTTTATAATAACTTAAAATTGAATATAATTTATAAAAATTTAGAATCATTATGTTGTATACATGAAACTAGTATATTGATACTATACCTAAATAAAACTTTGGTAATTTAAGAAAAAGGAAAACCTGTTTTTTTAAAAAAGGAGTAGGGATACAAGATTCCTCTTTTCCTGGAACAGCATAATAGAACTCTCTGCAATGATAAAAATGTTCTGTAGTCCTACTATCCAATATGTTAGCCACTAGCTACATGTAGCTATTGAGAATTTGAAATATGACTAATGCAATTTGAAAACTGAATTTTTTAATTTAACTTTAAATGTATATTTAAGTAGCCATATGTGGCTAGTGGCTATATATTAGACAATGTGGTTTTGTGCACACATGGGTGTGGTGTGTGTGTGAATGTGTGTGTATTGAGAAGGTAGAAACAAACTCTATAAATATTTAACTGAATAAGAAACATCAAATTATACTAAGCACAAAGCAGACAATTAAAGTAGGGTAATGTGATAGTGCTTGGAAGGTTACTTTAGAATGAGTGGTTGAGGAAGCAATCTGACAGTGCCATTTAAACCACCAACGAATGACAAGAATGTACACACATGCTAAGTTTCTTCAGTCATGTCCGACTCTTTGTGACCCCGGGGACTGTAGCCTGCCAGGCTCCTCTGTCCATGGGATTCTCCAGGCAAGAATACTGGAGTAGGTTGCCATTTCCTTCTCCAGGGGATCTTCCTGATCCAGGTATCGAACTCATATCCTCTATGTCTCCTGCATTGGCAGGTGGGTTCCTTAACACTAGCACCACTTGGCAAATATCAGAGCACCCCAAGGAGAAGAAGTAACTAGTGACAAGCCCTGAGGCGGGAACCAGTTTAGTGTTCCAGCACCAAGGACAGCAGGGAGACCAGTGTGGCTGGATGGCAGAGGGCATGGGAAGGGCAATAGAGTTGAAGCTAGTGAGTTATAAATACACCTATATTTGTTTCCTAAGGCTGTTCTAACAAGATAACAAACTTGGTGACTTAAACAGCATAAATTATATTCTCTCACAGTTCTGGATGCCAGAAATCTGAAATCAGGGTGTCAGCAGAACCTGCATCCACTAAAGGATCTAGGCTCTAGGGGAGAATCTTTCCTTGCCTCTTCCCAGCTTCCACTGGCTCTCAGCAATCATAGGTGCTCCTTGTCTTGTAACTGGATCATTCCAATCTCTGCCCTTGTCTTTGCATGACCTTCTTCTGTTATCTCCAGTCTCTGTGTCCTCTCCTTTTCTTTTTAATAATCTAGAGCCTATTATACAGAGTGAAGAAAAGTCAGAAAGAGAAATATCATATACTAACACATATATATGGAATCTAGAAAGATGGTGCTGATGCAATTTTCTGCAGGGCAGCAATGGAGACACAGACAGAGAACAGATTCATGGACATGGGGTGGGGGTAGGAAGGAGAGGGTGAGATATGCGGACAGAGTAACATGAAAACTTATGTTACCATATGTAAAATACATAGCCTCTAGGAATTTGCTGTATGATTCAGGGAACTCAGACAGGGGCTCTGTAACAACCTGGAGGGTGGGGTGGGGAGGGAGATGGGAGGGAGGTTCAAGAGGGAGGGGATATGTGTATACCTATGGCTGATTCATGTTGATGTTTGGCAGAAACCAACAAAATTCTGCGAAGCAATTACCCTTCAACTCAAAAATAAATAAATTTCTAAAAAGGTTTAAAAACATTTTAAAACTTTATTTATTTATCTATTTTTGGCTGTGCTAGGTCTTCATTGCTGCACAGACTTTTCTGTAGTTGTGGCGAGCAAAGGCTACTCTCTAGTTGCAGTGCACGGTTTTCTCATTGTGGTGTCTTCTCTTGTTGCAGAGCATGGGCTCTGGAGCACTTGGGCTTCAGCAGCTGTGTTCTCAGGTTCCAGAGCTCAGGCTCAGTAGTTGTGGCACACAGACTTAGTTGCCCCACAGTATGTGGGATCTTCCTGGGGGATCGAACCCATGTCTCCTGCATTGGCAGGCAGATTCTTTACCACTGACCACCAGGGAAGCCCCCTTTCCTCTTCCTATAAGGACACCAGTCATTGGATTTAGGGCCCATGCTACTTCAGTATGACTTATTTTAACTTAACTACATCTTCAAAGCCCTATTTCCAAGTAAGATCACATTCTGAGGTTCCAAGTAGACATGAATTTGGGGTAGAAGAAGCTATTTAACCCTCTATAGCACCAATTTTGGAGAAGGAAATGGCAACCCACTCCAGTGTTCTTGCCTGGAGAACCCTGTGGATGGAGGAGCCTGGTGGGCTGCCATCTATGGGGTCGTGCAGAGTCGGACACGACTGAAGCGACTTAGCTGGCAAGCATGTATTGGAGAAGGAAATGGCAACCCACTCCAGTGTTCTTGCCTGGAGAATCCCAGGGATGGAGGAGCCTGGTGGGCTGCGGTCTATGGGGTCGCACAGGGTTGGACACAACTGAGTGACTTAGCAGCAGCAGCACCACCACCACCACCAATTCTGTACGACTTTGAAAGTAAGATGAAGGAGTTTGACCTTTATCTTAAATGTGTAAGAAACTATTGGGAAATTCAGAGTAAGAGAGTGAATAATATGATTCATGCTTAAAAAAACATCATTTTGGTTATAGGTAGATTGGATGTTAAGTAGAAGAACGGAAACTAATAAGGAAACTATTATAGGAGCCCAGACATGAGATGACAGTAGGGGCATGGATAAGGCAGTATGGTGGAAATGGAAGAAGCAGGCAGATTTGAAGTATGTTTTAGAGGTAAAGAGATTGGGATTCACTGATGGATTAGGTTTGAAAATGAGGGGGAAAGAAGAATCAAGGAAAATTCCAAGATTTGGACTTTGAGCAAACAGCAAGTGATGGTGTCACTTATAGGTCAGGGCAAAGTAAAGACTAAGGCAGGTTCTACTGATGATGTTAAGTTTGAGATGTCTTTTAGATAGTCAAGTTGAGATACTGCTAGGCAATTTCAAATGCAAATCTATAATTCTGAGTAGTCAAATCTGGAAATGCAGATTTGAAGATTTAGAAGAAGAAACTAAGGCACAGAGAAGCTAGGAATGTTTCCCTATTTCACACAGCTAGTAAATAAATGGAAGAGATGGAATTAGAACCTGGACATTTTAGCTCCAGCATCCATTCATTTAACTGCTTTGCTGTACTACTCATTAGCACATAAAAGGAACTGAACTATCTGGAACGTAAAGAATATATCCAGTGAGAATATATCCAATAAGAATTAAGCAACATCTTGATCAAGTATGGTCACACAAAAATAATTATTTAACCAACAATTAGGATTTAGTAATTAAACCATAGCAACAGCTGATGCCATACCTTGTAATTTAGTTCAGTTCAGTTCAGTCTCTCAGTCGTGTCTGACTCTTTGCGACCCCATGGACTTGCAGCATGCCAAGCCTCCCTGTCCATCACCAACTCCTGGAGTTTACCCAAACTCATGTCCATTGAGTGGGTGATGCCATCCAACCATCTCATACTCTGTCATCCCCTTCTCCTCCCACCTTCAATCTTTCCCAGCATCAAGGTCTTTTCAGATGAGTCTTCTTTTCAAACTGAATTCTTCACATCAGGTGGCCAAAGTATTGGAGTTTCAGCTTCAACATCAGTCCTTCCAATGAACACTCAGGACTGATCTCCCTTAGGATGGACCGGTTGGATCTCCTTGCAGTCCAAGGGACTCTCAAGGGTCTCCTTCAACACCACAGTACAAAAGCATCAATTCTTTGGCCCTGAGCTTTCTTTATAGTCCAACTCTCACATCCTACATGACTACTGGAAAAACCATAGCTTTGACTACATGGACCTTTATTGGCAAAGTAATGTCTCTGCTTTTTAATATGCTGTTGAGGTAGGTCATAACTTTCCTTCCCAGGAGTAAGAGTCTTTTAATTTCATGGCTGCAGTCACCATCTGCAGTGATTTTGGAGCCCCCAAAAATAAAGTCAGCCACTGTTTCCACTGTTTCGCCATCTATTTGCCATGAATTGATGGGACTGGGTGCCACGGTCTTAGTTTTCTGAATGTTGAGCTTTAAGCCAACTTTTCCACTCTCCCCTTTCACTTTCATCAAGAGGCTCTTTAGTTCTTCTTCACTTTCTGCCATAAGAGTGGTGCCATCTGCATATCTGAGGTTATTGGAGTACAGGATGAAGCAGGACAAAGGCTAATAGGGTTTTGCCAATAGAACGCAGTGATCAGAGCAAACACCCTCTTCCAAAAACACAAGAGAAGACTCTACACATGGACCTCACCAGATGGCCAACACCAAAATCAGATTGATTGTATTCTTTGCACCCAAAGATGGAGAAGCTGTATACAGTCAGCAAAAACAAGACTGGGAGCTGACTGTGGCTCAGATTATGAACTCCTTATTGCCAAATTCAAACTTAAGTTGAATAAAGTAGGGAAAACCACTACACCATTCAGGTATGACCTAAATCAAATCCCTTATGATTATACAGTGGAAGTGAGAAATAGATTTAAGGGACTAGATCTGATAGATAGAGGGCCTGATGAACTATGGATGGAGGTTCATGACATTGTAGAGGAGATAGAGATCAAGACCATCCCCCAGAAAAAGAAATGTATAAAAGCAAAATGGCTGTCTGAGGAGGCATTACAAATAGCTGTGAAAAGAAGAGAAGTGAAAAGCAAAGGAGAAAAGGGAAGATATACCCATTTGAATGCAGAGTTCCAAAGAATAGCAAGGAGAGATAAGAAAGCCTTCCTCAGTGATCAGTGCAAAGAAATACAGGAAAACAATAAAATGGGAAAGACTAGAGATAGCTTCAAGATAATTAGAGATACCAAGGAAACATTTCATGCAAAGATGGGCTCAATAAAGGACAGAAATGGTATGGACCTAACAGAAGCAGAAGATATTAAGAAGAGGTGGCAAGAATACACAGAACAAAAAAGATCTTCACAACCCAGATAATCACGATGGTGTGATCACCTTGTAATTAACAAAGATCAAATTTTTAAATGCCATTCATGATTAGTGACAAATAAAAGTAAAATACTTAAGCTTAAAGTCACTGTACTTACTGTCAAGAGAGAATGTGGCTTTGGAAAAAAAATTCAAACTTCTGAAAAAGAAAAGTAGGAGATTTTAAAGAGATGTGGTATGCACTTTAGACTCTTTGGGAAATGTCCTAGCGTGTCTGCTTAAGCAGCCCAGTGTCTTGGACCAGAGGCAACAATGCACAGTGATTCAAAGCACAGACGGCTCTGTGTTCTGCCATGTCCTCGAAATGGGCACTGGGGAAATTATTTAACTTCTCTTGCCTCCCTTCTTTATCTACCGCTTAGAATTATCATAGGAATAAAGTAACGTAATACACAGAAAATGCTTAGAGCACTGCCCAACACATGATAAATACTCCAAAAAAATGAACCATTTTCAGATTTCCTCACTCTGTCTGTCTTTCTGGCCATAATCTAAAATAATTGCCCAAGTATGAGGTGCCAAATATATGTTCCATATTTCTAAACCAGCTAACTGAAACTCTCATCAGAAGCTCCCCCAATATAAGCTCAAACCTACTGCTCTGGGGCAACATAGAGGGATAGGATGGGGTGAGAGGTGGAAGAGAGGTTCAAGATGGAAGGGACACATGTATACCTATGGCTGATTCATGTTGAGGTATGGCAGAAACCAACATAATATTATAAAGCAATTATTCTCTAATTAAAAATAAATTTAAAAAAAAAAGGAGAAGCTTCACCAGTGTGAAAGGGGCCACCTGATTATCTCATATCTCTTCCTTATTTCTGCTCTTAGGAGCTAAATGTTTTCTTCAGGAAATCATTCAAAATCTCCATTATCAACTATGAAATTCCACTTCTAGAATTTGGTAAATTTATCCTGAAAAAAATAGTTAAGAATTTAAGCTCAGATTTAGCTGTGATATTGTCAATAATAGTGAAGAAATGAATTCAGACAAAGTTAGTAACAACAACAGAGGATTGTTTGGATAAATTGTGGAGCACCACTCAAGCAATAGAATCTTAATTCTAAAAAGAATGCTGTACAAGAATAATGAGTGCTGGGGAGTGATGTTAATAACATATATTAATTTTTACAAAGCAAGCTACAGTGCATGATAGCATCCATGGTACTATTTTTTTAGTGTATAAGTAAATATAAGCACTGAAAATGTCTCGAAGGTTTCACCAAAATATAGCATAACAACCACTCACATTTCCCTAACATCACAAAGGTCTACTAGCTAGCCTAGAAAACCAGCTATTCTTGTGTAAACAGCCTAATCCTTTTCTTGCTAAGCAGAGAGTGGGAGACAAAAGGGGACACACTGGTTACAACTAGAAGGAAGGAACAGCAGTCTGTACCTTTATAATTCTTCCTTTTATACCTCTTTGCTTTGAAGGTTTTACTGCTGGGGTTTCCTTGAATCAATGCCCACAAGTAGCTAAAGGAGTCAGGGATGACAACAGAAGCAAAAGTTATTATATTTCCTCTGTAGGACTTTACCCATGATCACTGTTGTGGTCCTAGGGCCATTGTCCTAGCCCAGACCTAGGCCTTTCAAATGATTTTATGAGTATTCAGAAATTTGAAATTGTTCAAATAGTGAAAGATCAAAATTAATCTCCTTGCCTTTTATCATTAATGGCAGTATTTTTAAAAACAAGCTATAGATTCAATTTGTTATTGTGTTCTTAATTATGAAATACATGAAATCTTTTTTAATAGTTGAGAGTTCTTGTTTCAACTTCAGAAAAGGAAGGGACTGCTATGTATAAAGTAATCAATATTTAAGGACATTAAATCTTTTCACAATATATTCAGATGGTCATTCCACAGTCTCTAGTGGCAGATTTATGATTAGCCATAAAAGTTCATAGTAAAAATGTCAGCTTCACATATTTTAATGAAGATGCTATAATATTTGTTCTAATTTTTTAGATCACTTTCAGTCCCTGGCATTTGGAAGCAAAGAGCCCTCTTAATGAACATTAAAGTACATTTTCTTCAAGCTTCATTGTTTTCATCACTTGGAACTATAGGCATAAATTAGCTGGTAATTTGTAAACTAAGATCACACCAAATGAAATCGCCATTTTTTTGACCTCTAAAAAATGACAATTACATATGGTTCACCCTAATATGGTAATCAAAGGTATATAAATGACTTCTAAAATAAAGCCTCCTAAAAAAAATCTTAAACAATTGTTTTAACATTTGTTATATACAACAGAATTTTTTATTAACTTGTTTGTTTTTAATCTGAGATTTACCAGAAGTTTTATAATCACACTATGTTCTAAGGGAAACAGGAACAGGGAGACATTAAGTATAAATTGTGTAACTTGCTCTAGGAAGTAAACAGGTTAAATGGGTATCCAAGGAAAGAGCCTCAAAGCTAAAACAACCTTTTTATCCATTTATCCAACAAATCCAAATATTTGTTGAATGTATACTATGTGTCAGACACAAACCAAATGCTGAGAACACACCAGTCAATAACTTCCTCATGGAAATTGTGTCCAACTTTTTACTTAACTTTATGAAAATATTCTCATGAGTTTATTTCTCATTTAGATTCTAAGGAACATTTTCATGTACCACTGTCATGCTTGATGCCTTTTTTTAAATGTAGTAAAATATGTATAGAATTTACTGTTTTAACCACTCTGGTAAAGTAATTTTGATAGGGACAGTGTAAAGGAACAAAGTAGGTGATTAAGTAATTAATCCCACTAGGGAATTGTAACTAGAAAAAATATGGGGGTCTCCTGTAAGTTGATGATTATTCAAGAAAGGTTTGCCTAACCACCAAACGAAGCAGGCTTGCTTAACAATAAAACCACGGATCAGAAGCACAAGACAAGATCAAAAACAATAAAACAATGGTGGAAAGAGCCCCACACCTTGCCCAGTGAGCTCAATAAGTTAGGGCACACTCTCTGCACACATAAAAAACAATAATCTGTGGACCTAGCTTCACCACGTAAAGACAAGAAAACTCCCCTGGTCAACCTGGAGAAGAAACTAATGACAGAAGCATGATGTCTACTCAAGAAAGGCAATGAAGGTCTTCTCCACCTCCCCACTTTTCCTTTGATTATAAAATGGTAGACGAGTAAGTTCTCAGGGCATGGCACCGTCTCACCCACCCGCTTGTAAGTCTCACAAGTATACTATTCTAATAAGTCACTTCTTATCTATCACTCAGCCTCTTGCTGAATTCTTTCTGCACTGAGACGTAAGGGACTACAGATCTTTGGAACCCCTGAAACAACACCCAACAGTTCTGGTTTTTGTCATCAAGTGTGTAAGGAAAGTGTTCAGACTATGTGCATTTAATAGTATAGATCTATGTGAATTGGACACTGTGGATCTGTCTGATAAAGTACCAAAAGTTCAAAAAGTTGGAAACTAAATCAAGACTAGAGTCTACCCTTTGGGAAACTGGCAATCAGGGTACGGTAAGAACTTGGCAGCAAGTTCTAGATCAGTGTTTCCCATACAGATTTGATCTCATATAATGTGGTGATGAAAAATCAACAGGACCTCGTAAAATATAAGCATCTGGTCTAAAGTAGACAGTAAAAGATGATCTCTACGACAATGTAACTGTTAGACATAATCAAAATTTTATCCATATCTCAAATATGCACAGTATAGGCTGAAGATCATGAGAAAATCAACATACACTACTGTTTAAATTAAGCTGGCAAAATGGTCAAATCTGGCTCTGCAGTAATTAATAAGTTGAGCACCAGTCAACTACTCTTCAGGTTACATATAGAACTCCCTTTGTTCTTAGAATTGCCCACCATTTCTTGGTAACAGACTTTTGCATAATAAGAGCAACAGAAATGTGCTTAGTATTTTTCTCACATATATTTTTGAAATGTACTTTTGAAGAAAATATTGCTAGCACCAGGTTTGGGGGTTTGTTTTTTGTTTTGCTGAACCTATTAATATCTTAGGACAGATTGGGAACATTGTTCTATATGCCACACAAAGCTATAAAGGATTAATAAAAAAGGTTTTAGTCACGTGTGAAACCTCACCTTATTTTTTCAAAAGGTTTTATTAACACTGAGAGTATCTGCCAACTTACATGGCTATACATGATCTCCCTCACTTGTTTATCAGGTTAGGACATTATAAGACAATTGGTTAATCAATTCAAGGATTTCTTCTTAAGATTATAAACTCTGAGAGACAAGGAGAGAATCTGCTCCTGGTTTATATCCCTAATCATCTCCTTATTTAAAGCACCTACCATTGTACTTTTTATATAGTAGACACTTAATAAGTGTCCATGGGAAAAAAGGCAGGGTGCCTAGTCAAACACCCTTGAATACAAATTCTAACTCAGCTTCTTAATAGCTAAGTAACCATGGGCAAATTTATTAATCTTGTTTATTACAGATTACAGGATTTGTCAATCCTGTATTATATGATGGTAACAACTTGTTCCATAATTGCTATGAAAAGTAAGATAAGTACAATGTGTCCAGTACAAAAGCTGGACACGATAGAGACTCAGTGAATGTTAAGGTCTTTTCCCTTATTTAATAAATCCTTCTTACCAGAATCAATCCTAGAACAAATTATAAAGTGAAGCCCCCTTGCACTTTCCCGTTTAGTACCCAAAGATATTTTCACTTGTGGTGGGTTGATTTGGGCTAACGTACAGTTCCTGTATGTTCAAATTCCTTCTTTTGTTAGTACAGTTGATTTGTTGAAAAAGTTGATGACTTTTAAGTTTTCTTCCAGTGCAGGAATTCTTTCAGCTCATCATTCTCCTCCTCTTCTCCCTACCAAATTTCAACTTAACCTGATAAACTAGGCATCAGGGAAAACCTACTGCATATTGCCCAAGGCTTCCAGAGGCAGTTTTCTGGGCACAAGCAATTAGCTGCCCCAGGCAAAATTGCACAGTAGGCAGTTTGCCTCCTCCCTCTCCTGCTGTACCCACCTCCATTCCTGCAGGATTCCTCAACTGCCTTCAGCCTGCCAGAGCACCCACACCCACCTACAAGTTTGACTTCTACCTGCGCCTCAAGCTCTAAACATTCCCCCTCTATTCCCCTTTATAATCTTCATTCTGTCTTTGGAGTTCATCTCAGCTAGGTTATATAAGGTAATCTGATTTAAACGTTTCTGATCGACACCTGCATTTTAAAGAAGAATGTGTTGGTATAAATAGTGAAATGTTTATGGGAAATGTTTCTGAACCCTTGAACCATTAATCTGCTCTTTGTACAGTCTGGGCTACCAGATGTTGCTCTATGACTTTTAACTCTTCAAAAGAATAGAGGACATGAAATACTTCCCATTATTATGGAAGTATTATGAGATACTTCCAATTATTTTGATATTGTTTCTTTTGTGTTATGTGGAACTCATAGGATTTAAACTATATTAAGTAATTCAAATGGAGTCACAGTGACCAAAGCAAACTTCTGCATTTGTTGCTTTCAAACATCTGGTTTAGGACTGCAAGTTTCTCAGTCTGATAAATGAAGAGTGCTACTTTAGATAAGGAATTTGTTTGGTAGCATCCAAGGAAAGATGTCACTAGAACAGAAGGAGTAAATGACAGAGATAAGACTCCCTGGGGCATGACCGCTACACCCTACAGGCAGACTCCTTAAAAATGAGACCCTTGAGCCCCGTGACCCTTTGCTGCAGGACCTGACTCTATGCTGCTGAGAAGTGATGCAAATGAAGCCTGTCAGAGGCTTTTCTTGGGAATGGGTCATTACCTCCTTTTCTGTTTTCACTGCTTTGACTAACTTGTATTGTGTGCTAATTCTGTGCAATAGACCGAGTGGTTCAGGAATTGAGTAATAGCTATTTCCTCCATCTCCTATCCTGTGATTCTTACCTGGCCTTACCACTGGGCCCTGCGTCAAAACACCAAATCCCTGTGATAAATTAACCAATGCCAGTAGAGTTCTTAGAGAATATACAAGTCTCAGTGACTTCTTTTTCATATTACCCTTCAATCTGTAATGCCTCACTATCCTTCCTCCAGCTACATGAAACTATAAAATCAGGGATATTGAACTGGTGGCCTAGGATTTGTAGAGGCAACTTCACTTTTCACTGAATATGTTTTGTTTGACTGTTATATTGGGCCTATAACAGGTAATGAATCACGTATTATTCTAACCCAGCAACAACAACAGCACCTATTGTATTGTATCTAGTCTACTTCATCTAACTACGCACAAGGCCTTTCAGTTTGTCAAACTTTACTCAACCTTCAAGATTTCTCATCCAAAAATCATCTATTCCATGAAGATTTGAGAATCAATCCTTTGTATATTTATAGCAAGTTAGGTGCTAGTTTCATTAATTAAAAGTGCCTAGCCTTACACAGGGTCTCTAATAGAATGCATGTATGCATGCTCAGTCGCTTCAGTCATGTCTGACTCTTTGCAACCCTATGAACTGTCACCCACCAGGCTCCTCTGTTCATGGGATTCTCCAGGCAAGGATACTGAAGTGGGTTGCCACTCCCTTCTCCAGGGAATCTCTCCAAACCAGGGATCGACCTTGGGTCTCTTCTGTCTCCTGCATTGGCAGACGGGTTCTTCACAACTGCACCACCTGGGAAATCCAATGTGGGAGACCTAGGAAGTTGGGTCTAATGGAATAGTTCACTGCAAATGCAACCCAATGGAATAGGTATCATTGTGGAGATTTCAGGTATCCAGGGAGCAAGAGGTATTTTGAGGCTGACTGAGCTTTTCTGTGCCCTTAAATTGCCCAATGTATGATGTTAGCTACTTAACATCTAGGAATGTCTAGTACAGCCTGTACCTTCCAGCGGCCCTGGTGGCAGTACTTACCCTTATATCTTATATGTTACTGGTGTTGTTCAGTCACCCAATCACGTCTGACTCTTTGCAGCTGCATGGACTGCAGCACACCAGGCCTCCCTGTCCCTCACCATCTCCTGGAATTTGCCCCAGTTGATGCTCATTGCATCAGTGATGCTGTCCAGCCATCTCATCCTCTGATGCCCTCTTCTCCTTCTGCCCTCAGTCTTTCCCAGCATCAGGGACTTTTCCAATGAGTCATCTGTTCACATCAGATGACCAAAATCCTGGAGCTTCAGCTTCAGCATCAATCCTTCAGCAGTGACTATTCAGGGTTGATCTCCCTTAAGAGTGACTGGTTTGATCTCCTTGTTGTCTGAGGGACTTTCAGGAGTCTTCTCCAGCACCACAGTTCAAAGGCATCAATTCTTTGGCGCTCTGTCTTCTTTACTGTCCAACTCTCACAACCATACAGGACAGCTGGGAAGACCATAGTCTTGACTATATGGACCTTTGTCGGCAGAATAACATCTCTGCTTTTCAGCACACTGTCTAGGTTTGTCATCGCTTTCCTGCCAAGAAGCAATCGTCTTCTGATTTCATGGCTGCAGTCACCGTCTGCAGTGATTTTGGAGCCCAAGAAGAGGAAATCTGTCACTACTTCCACCTTTCCTCTTCTATTTGCCATGCGTTAAGGGGCCCAGATGCCATGATCTTAGTTTTTTTAATATTTAGTTTTAAGCTGGCTCTTTCACTCTCCTGCTTCATCCTAATCAAGAGGCTCTTTAGATCCTCTTTGCTTCCTGCCATTAGAGTGGTATCATCCCCATATCTGAGGTTTTTGATGTTTCTCCCACCTATCTTGATTCCAGCTTGTACCTCATCCAGCCCAGTATTTCTCATAATGTCCTCAGTGTATAGGTTAAACAAACAGGGTGACAGCAGACAGCCCTGTCCTAATCCTTTCTCGATCTTGAACCAATCAATTGTTCCATACAGGGTTCTAATTGTTGCGTCTTGACCTGCATACAGGTTTCTCAGGAGACAGGTAAGATGGTCTGGTATTCCTATATACACTGTGTCAATATTTATACAAATTTCACTTGCATTTTGTAACATCATTTTCCCCCTCTCATGTGTGAGCTGAACTATTTGAACCATTTGGGCTGCCGCCAGGAGCCACTCCTTGTTACCTTCCCCCTCATCTAAGCAAAATAAGCAAAAACAGCACGCCTGTGCTCAGTTCCCTCCATTGCCATGACTCCCAAGAGAGTAAACAGAATAATAAAGCAAGCACCATTTTTTTTTTAAAGGCACAAATCTACTGTCTTGGAGATTTGCTATGGGCCTACTATATAAAAGGACTTCCCTGGTCGCTGAACTGGTAAAGAATCTGCCTGCAATGCAGAAGACACCAGTTCAATTCCTGGATCAGGAAGATCCCCTGGAAAAGGGATAGGCTATCCACTTGAGTATTCTTGGGCTTCCCCGGGTGGCTCAGACAGTAAAGAATTCAAGGAGGGTATGGCAACTCACTCCAGTATTCTTGCCTGGGGAATCCCCATGGACAGAGGAGCCTGGCAGGTCCATGAGGTTGAAAAGAGTCAGACATGACTGAGCAACTAAGCCCAGCACAACACCGCACCATACAGGAACCATTCTCCCAGTATTTTGGTAACTGAACCTCCTTGGACTGGAAATTGAAAGAACATAATATTATTCTAAACCTTATTCTTTTGCAAACAGAATAATGGCAAAATTCCAGCATAATATTGGACATTTACATAATGCCCTTTTTCACAGGCATTCATAGGGCTTTGCAAAATTTTTATGCATTTTTTCAATATTAAATAAGAAGACAGGCAAAGCTGATTGATTTTAGATGAGGAAAGAGGGATAGGTAAAGCCTGGGGGGGGAAAGTGTAAAACAGAAAGCTTAACAGTATATTCCTGACTCTGAACCTAGTGCTTGTTCTCTCCACTATCCTTCTAAAAGCAAAGGATTTTTCCTTTTCTTGAGTCTGCTATTCAATAGCACCATGTGAATATTGAAAAGCAAAGAACATTAAAATGGCCCTTAGTATTGGACACAGAAAATAGACATGTTTAGAAGGCAGTGTTTATTAAAAATGGGTTCCAAAGAAGCCTATTTTATGAATTAAGAAGCCAATAGTGAGTCAAAATTAGAGGAAAATATTAAATACCAACAAAATGAGCTGTACCTTTGTATACCCTAATAATGGAAGTACAGGAAACTGTTAGCTAAAAAACAGATGAGACTACCCTTAAATAACTTAGAGTAATAGATTATAATCCATCTGATAAATTTCTCAAAACAAAAATATATGCAGCTTGGACTCACCAGGGATTTTTCAGAATATTAGATTTAGAAGAGAAGAGAAAAGTACCTGAAATAGAAAAGCCAGGTGGAGAGGAGAGGCAAGGAATATATAGAGTGATTAAATTCTGAGCCTGACTTAAAAAAAAAAAAAAAAAAAAAACAGTAAAAAGAACTAGTGACGTGATAATAGCCCCAAGGATTTAAAAAGAGTTTCCTCAAATATATCTGGGGGATAAGAAACACTGGAGAGAAAATAGACCCATTAATAAATGACAAATGAGATGAAATGAGATTTTGAAATAGTTGGGCTACTGAACTGCTTTCTTAAAAAATAGCTCTTTTAACAAGAAAAACAAAAAAGAGGGATAAGGACGGGGAAGGAACAAGGCTTGTCAGCAGAATGCTGATAAATAGTGAGCAAGGGAATTCAGTCCTTGCAAAAAAAAACAGGATTTTCCAAATCAGCAAACTTGGGGGATATGCCTTCTACTGGGGATAAGAAAGAACTGAGTAATTTATATACTGAAGTACATTTTCTCTTGCATCTTCTTCCAGCCAGAATGATCAAACCATATTATCAACCCCAGAAACTAACTTCATGCAAATCACCTGTACTGTGTTCTTACTTCTAATATCCTCAGATAATCTCACATGCTTTTAACAAACGTTAATTATCTCCTAGTGCCAAGCACTGTATTAGGAACTACAAATACAAAGGCTGAAACATTAGCACGTATTCTAATTCATCCAGCTTAGCTTGGGCCCCTCAGTTTTGTTCAGGACCTCGTTTTTTAACAAGCACACATACACACACATGCAACATCAACCTACAAGCATACAAGTTAATACCTTTTTTCCTTTATATGACATTTACTTATCTTCATTCCTAAACTGAGGATTCTGGAACTAAATACTCATGACCTTGAGCAAGCCAGTCATAGCCCTGAAGCTCTCAGAAAGCCCATCAACTTTCTTCTAAAGCACAGCAGTTTTAACTGAAAAAGTGATTAATATATATGGTTTACATTTCAGACTCTCAAAAGGATCAATATACAATTAAAAGTAAGCATTCCTCTCAACCTAAATTACTAGACCTCCTTCCCCAGAAGTCATCACTACTGAATTATGTAGTAATCTACCATATACTTTTCATATACAAAAATAGGTATATGAATACTTTTAAAAGAAAACTTAAACTAGCTGATTTTAAACCCTGTTCTTCATTTTTGCCCTTTCTTAATAAATTCCTCTATATCTAGGATAGCTTTCTATAAGAGCAAGAGAGAGATTTTTTATAAGCTATTTTAAAAAGTAGCTGCATAATATAGTATTTTATTGTACAGATTACTGTAATTTACTTAACATGTCTCCTATATTACACATATTGATTGCTTCCTCTGTTTTACCATTACAGAGAACTGTTATTTATGCATCTATAAAAAGGAGATAATAATGTACTTCTGTGCAGAGTTAATGTAAAAATTACATGAGATAATTTATGTGAAAGCATCTAGAATGCCTAGCACATGTTAGGCATTTTTGGTATGTGTTAGCTAAATGAATGAATTGAATGAGGGAGCAAATGAACCAGCAATACTCCCTGTTTTGTTCCTGTCCAGTGTCAGTCTCCATCCACCAGAATAAAAACTATAAAAGTAGAAATCAATCTTACTTGTCTTTGGTCACTGCTGAATCCTTACAGCTTAAAATAAGTGCCTTGTATATAGTAAATGTTCAAATTGGTTAATGAATATCATTAGCCATCATTGTTACTTTCCTATGACTCAGTTTTAATTTCAAGATATAAAGGCCTATAGTGGCGGTGGTTTAATGACTAAGTCATGTCCGACTCTTGCAACCCCATGGACTGTAGCCTGCCAGGCTCCTCTGTCCATGGGATTTCCCAAGCAAAAGTACTGGAGTGAGTTGCCATTTCCTTCTCCAATAAAAGACCCTATTTAAGATGAAAAACAGCACAGCCTTCTTTCAAGGGAGATTATTTGTAATTTGATTCTGAGAAAAGTTAAAGATCAAGGCCACTCCCAGAGGAGTGTAAGACCCTGGCAACTTAAACTATCCTGCCTGCCCACACTAATCTCTCACTCGGAAGCCAGTTACACCGTCAGCAATTTTCATAAGCCTCTTGGGATATCATTATAGGCAGAAATTTTGAAAGTGACTTCAATTATATTAAAAAAAAAAAAAAGAATAGGTGTAACACCTACACGGCCCTGCCTCCACATCAGATGCCCAGGGTGACAACTCTCATTGCCCTACCCAAGGGATCAGCCTGTTAAAGACAGCCAGCATTTGTGAATTGATCACTGTTTTAGAATATAGATCAAAGTCTAGTCAAAGATTTCTTTATAAGAACATTATGCTCACTAGAATTTCTTTCTTAATTTGGAGAAATGTCTCAACTCTGGGTATACCATGCAAATATGTTTCCTATAGGAACAACGCTTGTCCCATGTGTTGCTAAAAGAAAAAAAAAAAAAAGATAACCACTGGTCTAGAATAGGGCTTTTTAAGTCATGTGAGAAAAAGTTGGTCAGATTTCTGGGACTTCCCTGGTGGCTCAGAAGGTAAACAGTCTGCCCACAATGCAGGAGACCCGGGTTTGATCCCTGGTTTGGGAAGATCCCCTGGAGAAGAAAATGGCAACCCATTCAAGTATCCTTGCCTGGAAAACCCCATGGATGGAGAAGCCTTGTAATTGCATATCTGGGACAAGCAAAGTCTTAAGTTTGGGAATAATGTTAGAACTCAATAAATTGTGTTGAGCCTCACTTGGCTCATTCTCAACTTGTTTTCATGTTCAGACGCAAACACCTGGGAAGTATTAGTATAATACTGTACTCTCTTCACTCTTTACTTCTAGTAGAGTGCAGAAACATGCACCCCAAAATGGAGAGTGCATTCTGAAGGCAGAGCAAGAATCTTTTAAGTCCTTTCTCCATGGCTGTCCCTTTCTATAACCTTCTACAGATGGCAGCTGCTGCCCAAAACATTCACTCACAGCGTCTCCAAGACTCTACCTGACACCTAGCCCATGAGTTTCTCTCTCTTCTTCCTCACCTCCCCACGGAAACCCGCCTCTCACATGGTGTAAGTTTTGGGCGTGTAGTTTTCCCTTCTTCAGTGCTGATTGAAACAGATACCCTTTATTGCCAGAATTATCTCAAGTGACTTGAAAGGTTTTTGTTTGTTTTGGTTTTAAATCTTCTATTGTTATTTCTAAATACAGATGTTTCCATGTTTTCTTCCTTCTTATTTTCCTAGTTTTAAAATTAGAATATTTTGATTCTATAATAAGAAGAATGTTTTTAATTTTAAAAGTTTCCACGTGCTCATGAGAGAAATTTTGGAAAGTCCAAAAAAATAGAGGAAAATATGATCACTGAGAGCACCTTGATTTTAGTGTATCTTCTTCAGTATTCTAAACAAACACACACATATATATACACACACATAGACTCTGCTGTTATATGTTTGTTTCTATTTCATATTGTGTTTTGAGTGTTTTCTCTTTTTAATAATAATCTTTCAGAGTAAGATTTGTATGGCTCAATGAATTCTATTGCACGGATATATCATAATTTATTCACCTATTCTCCTGTTGTTAGAAACTTAGATTATTTTCAATTTTTCATGACTTTATAATGAATGTTCATTAATCTTTGAATCTAGGATATTTCCTTAAAATAGATCACTAAAAATTAGAATTCCTGAACCAAAAATGATAAACATTTCTTAAAAGTTTATGAAAATTTCAACTGTACCCCAAAGTAGAGAAACCAGTATAATAAACTTCCCTATATATTAAGAATATCACTGCACAGTCAAACATTTATCAAAAATTTTGCAACATCTTTATTTTTAAGGTTATGGATATGCAGTATATTGTCTAATCACTTTCCTGAAGTGTGCCAATTGTCACTTTCACCAGAACTGTGAAGTTCCCACAAATACTCTAACCAGTATTGAGTATTTTCAATATCTAATCTCTGCTGGCTAATTGGGTCAGTTATTTCAAATCTAACTTGTCAGAGTATGGCATTATATTGTCCCAGAGTCCAGTTCAGATCTTTTGAGAATTCATTTCATCCCACAATGCAATTTTTATTTTTTAAGACTGCCTGCCTGTCTTCAATTGAGCAGAGGAACTCAGACTTCATCTGACAGTCCTTCCACCTCTAGAGAGAATGGGCATAGCAGCAGCTCCTTCTCTATTAGACTCTCTTCGGTGTACTTGAGCAGTGCAGTTGATCATCCTGTTACTCATCAGGAATCACTGTGATTAATCATGATTGAAGGTGGTTGGCAGCTTTTAATCTCATACTAACAGTTTCCATGTGTCAGTCTTCCTCAAGTTCTGCATCTTTGCTGAACAGACTAAACTATAGAATATATAATTAAACATGACATTATATGCATTATCAGAACTAGGTTGGTCTATTTATAGAGAAATTGAGTATCTCACAGGCTTAATACTTTTATTTGAGGCTAGATGTTCATAGGCAAAGGATTATTATTGTTGCTATTCAGTTCAGTTCAGTCGCTCAGTCGTGTCCAGCTCTTTCTGACCCCATGAATCGCAGCACGCCAGGCCTCCCTGTCCATCACCAACTCCCGGAGTTCACTCAGACTCACGGCCGTCGAGTCCGTGATGCCATCCAGCCATCTCATCCTTGGTCGTCCCCTTCTCCTCCTGCCCCCAATCCCTCCCAGCGTCAGAGTCTTTTCCAGTGAGTCAACTCTTTGCATGAGGTAGCCAAAGTACTGGACTTTCAGCTTCAGCATCATTCCTTCCAAAGAAATCCCAGGGCTGATCTCCTTCAGAATGGACTGGTTGGATCTCCTTGCAGTCCATGGGACTCTCAGAGTCTTCTCCAACACCACAGTTCAAAAGTATCGATTCTTCGGCGCTCAGCTTTCTTCACAGTCCAACTCTCACATCCATACATGACCACAGGATAAACCATAACCTTGACTAGACGGACCTTAGTCAGCAAAGTAATATCTCTGCTTTTGAATATGCTATCTAGGTTGGTCATAACTTTTCTTCCAAGGAGTAAGCATCTTTTAATTTCATGGCTGCAATCACCATCTGCAGTGATTTTGGAGCCCCCAAAAATAAAGTCTGACACTGTTTCCACTGTTTCCCCATCTATTTCCCATGAAGTGATGGGGCCAGAAAACATGATCTTCGTTTTCTGAATGTTGAGCTTTAAGCAAGCTTTTCACTCTCGTCTTTCACTTTCATCAAGAGGCTTTTTAGTTCCTCTTCACTTTCTGCCATAAGGGTGGTGTCATCTGCATATCTGAGGTTATTGATATTTCTCCCAGCAATCTTGATTTCAGCTTGTGTTTCTTCCAGCCCAGCGTTTCTCATGATGGACTCTGCATATAGGTTAAATAAGCAGGGTGACCATATACAGCCTTGACGTACGCCTTTTCCTATTTGGAACCAATCTGTTGTCCCATGTCCAATTCTAACTGTTGCTTCCTGACCTGCATATAGGTTTCTCAAGAGGCAAGTCAGGTGGCCTGGTATTCCCATCTCTTTCAGAATTTTCCACAGTTTATTGTGATCCACACAGTCAAAGGCTTTGGCATAGTCAATAAAGCAGAAATAGATGTTTTTCTGGAACTCTCTTGCTTTTTTGATGATCCAGCGGATGTTAGCAATTTGATCTCTGGTTCCTCTGCCTTTTCTAAAATCAGCTTGAACATCAGGAAGTTCATGGTTCACGTATTGCTGAAGCCTGGCTTGGAGAATTTTGAGCATTACGTTACTAGCATGTGAGATGAGTGCAATTGTGCGGTAGTTTGAGCATTCTTTGGCATTGCCTTTCTTTGGGATTGGAATGAAAACTGACCTTTTCCAGTCCTGTGGCCGCTGCTGAGTTTTCCAAATTTGCTGGCATATTGAGTGCAGCACTTTCACAGCATCATCTTTCAGGATTTGAAATAGCTCAACTGGAATGCCATCACCTCCACTAGCTTTGTTCGTAGTGATGCTTTCTAAGGCCCACTTGACTTCACATTCCAAGATGTCTGGCTCTAGCTGAGTGATCATACCATCGTGATTATCCAGGTCATGAAGATCTGTTTTGTACAGTTCTTCCATGTATTCTTGCCACCTTTTCTTAATATCTTCTGCTTCTGTTAGGTCCATACCATTTCTGTCCTTTATTGAGCCCATCTTTACATGAATTGTTCCCTTAGTATCTCTCATTTTCTTGAAGAGATCTCTAGTCTTTCCCATTCTGTTCTTTTCCTCTATTTCTTTGCATTGATAGCTGAAGAAGTCTTTCTTATCTCTTCTTGCTATTTTCTGGAACTCTGCATTCACATGCCTATATCTTTCCTTTTCTCCTTTGCTTTTCACTTCTCTTCTTTTCACAGCTATTTGTAAGGCCTCCCCAGACAGCCATTTTGTTTTTTTGCATTTCTTTTCCAAGGGGATGGGTCTTGATCCCTGTCTCCTGTACAATGTCACGAACCTCATTCCATAGTTCATCAGGCACTCTATCTATCAGATCTAGTCCCTTAAATCTATTTCTCACTTCCACTGTATAATCATAAGGGATTTGATTTAGGTCATACCTGAATGGTCTAGCAGTTTTCCCTACTTTCTTCAATTTAAGTCTGAATTTGGCAATAAGGAGCTCATCATCTGAGCCACAGTCAGCTCCTGGTCTTGTTTTTGTTGACAGTATAGAGCTTCTCCATCTTTGGCTACAAAGAATATAATCAATCTGATTTCAGTGTTGACCATCTGGTGATGTCCATATGTAGAGTCTTCCCTTGCGTTGTGGGAAGAGGGTGTTTGCTATGACCAGTGCATTTTCTTGGCAAAACTCTATTAGTCTTTGCCCTGCTTCATTCCATATTCCAAGGCCTAATTTGCCTGTTACTCCAGGTGTTTCTTGACTCCCTACTTTATTATTATGCAAATAATATAATGGTTCTATGTTGTACTAGAAAGATCACGAAGATGGGAATAGAGGCAAAGTGTAAACTTGACTCTGCTATTAATTAGTTATGTCATGTTAGGTTTGTTTTAAAATCACTTAAGATTTAATTTTTCTCTGCTTTACTAAAATCCTGTGCAGTTCTACCTACAGCCTGTCATACAGAGTGAAGTCAGTCAGAGAAAAACAAATGTTATATATTAATGCATATATATGGACTCCAGAAAAATGGTACTGATGAACCCATTTGTAGGACAGTAATAGAGACGCTAGCTCAAATAGTGAAGAGTCTACCCGCAATGTGGGAGACCTGGGTTTGATCCCTGGGTTGGGAAGATCTCCTGGAGAAGGGCATGGCAACCCACTCCAGTATTCTTTCCTGGAGAATCCCCATAGACAGAGGAGCCTACTCACCCCTTTTAAACTTTTTTATGTTCCTAGGGCAGTATTATTTTTAAATACTAAGCCATATCATAACTTCAGTTCCAAAGAACTTTTATTTAATGAATGTGAACCTCGTAAATTAAGCTTTGTGACCATTGTAAAGAGTCTTTAATGAATGAGAAAACTTAATGAATGAGAAAATTTCAGGACTTTTACTGTCATGATGCATTACTACATAATGCACTTCATTTTCTTTTTAGTAAATGCTGTTTGGTTTACAGATAAGTTTATAATACATGTACCCAAGTAATAATACTTTATTTAAAATGATTCTGTAGTTCAGAAATAGTGTTTAATTTGATGCCTCATTTTGTAACATTCAGAAAGTTTGCTATAGTGCACCCAAACTGAAGTTGGAAAAGGAGTCTGATTTGGTATAGTACACAAATCTCTGAATAAAATTTTCTGTGCATGGAAAATAGCAGCTTATAAAGTCAGAAGATTTTCAATTTTGTCACTTAGCACTATACAGCCTTTCAAAAATACAATCCCTGCTCAGACTGTTTTTTTATATTTTCTAATTATCATTTATAATCCAAATTACTTATTTGGAAGTACAAATTTAAAAAATGCTGCAATGCAGAAGAAATGCTTAATAACATGATAAATCATCTTATTTTTAGTATTTGATTATTGAAGCAGTATAGGTTACAAGGGTACATAATTTTGTACTTATTTTTATTTTGTAGTGTCTAAAATTATACATGGTTATTACTAAATTTTTAAAACTTCAGTAGAGAGATACTTTATGCTGTTTGATTTTTTCAGTTGATGTAGC
Organism: Budorcas taxicolor; assembly: GCF_023091745.1. Lineage (NCBI taxonomy): Eukaryota > Metazoa > Chordata > Mammalia > Artiodactyla > Bovidae > Budorcas > Budorcas taxicolor. The sequence continues at coordinate 76,703,452 of NC_068919.1, forward strand.
GTATAAGCCTGTATGAACAGCTAAACCAGAATCAGAGAATTCTCTGCTCAGTTTGGACTACTGAGCCTACTTGTGATTCTGACTATGCAATATGCCTAGATTGTCTACTGATGTTACATTTTATTTATATGATACTTTTTAATGTCCCCCATAAGGCCTAACAGTAAATGCCAAAAATATCTGTGGTTTTGGGGGTTTGGTTTTCATTTTGTTTTGGAGAGTGTTGCCTCTGTCATTCACTCTCTGATACACTCGATCTAAACCTGTCAAATTAGGAAATGAGATCAAATTGGCATTTCATATAATTTAAGCAAAACATTGTGTAAATTGCCTGGATCTAAAAGGCTATTTGAAAGTGATCATTTCAATGCAAGAAAAAGAAAAACTTGAAAAGTACAGAAAAAATGGATTTACCTCGAGTTTAGGTTTCAAAATGGCAGCCTCCAGGCCAAATGAATCCCATAAATATGTTGTTTGATTCATACAACACTTAAAAGTCAAGAAGTGACATAAAAAGTCAACCATTTTCTCTTAAAAGTCACTAAGAACTGGCAGAGTTGGATCTGCATTTCAGCTGGAGCCAAGTGGTGACTCCCATCCCCATAGTTACTGCAGACAAAGCCTCTGCTGCCCTCTATCCCCACTCAGTCCCCACCATGTAATAAGCTAGTCCCCCAAATCCATCTAGTTTATCCTACTCCCCATTTTTCCAGTTGTGCACCTGAAATCCCAGTATGACTTACCACTGAGTACACCCAAAATGTAACAATAAATTTCATCAATCCATTCTGTACTTCCATAAGTAAAGCAAGCTTCCTTTACAGATATATACACACACAGGTGAATAAAACTAGAAAATATTTTGGCTCCAACCTATTGTATCCATATATATTTAAATTAGATACAAAAGACTAATTTTTGCTATTGTTTACATATTTATACTTCTCTAGAGAGGATCGGAGATGATTTAGTAATAAAAAAGAGGAAGGTCATTTAAAAAATAGGACCAAGAAAAATATTAATTGGAAGATCATAAGCAAGAAAGAGCTAGGACCCAAATGTCCAAAGGCACAAAATTACCTCTAAGATTCTCGGTAAACCAGAGGAAAAGAAAAACAAGACTTAGTTTATTGATTTATCCCTAAGGAAAACTGCATAGCAATAGTTTCTTGAAGAAGCAACACTTTCTTTAGTACCTAATTCTGAGTGAAACGTGTGATATGTGATCACCTGTGAGCAGCGCTGGTGGCCACAGAGTAGATAAGAGACTGATGTGTTGGATAATCTTCTTTACAAATTCAGGAAGGCTTCATAAAAATTTCTCAAGGCATCCCAAGTGGACGGTGAAGGTGTGACACAAAATATGACTCAGAGGAGGCAGGGAGTTCTATAGATGACCCAGGAAAAATGATGCAAGTAAGCAGCCTTCTGCTGATGCACTGTGATCTGAGAAGAAATCTTGAAGTGATATTTCTCAAAGGTCAGTCCACAGATCACATATCAAAATCACCAGGGAGTGCTTGTTAAAACTGTACTTTCTCTAGACGTACAGAGTAGGATCTCTGGGGGATGAGCCTGGAAATCTGCAGCTTTTACAAGTTTCCCAGGGGATTCTTAAATACAGCAGAGCCAAGAACCACTGCCCCGGAGCAATGGTCTTTAGCCTTGTTATTTTTCACTTGTCTATTCTAAAAGAATTTTGAAACATGAGGAAACTAGGTATCATTTCACATGTTTTTAGGTTGACATCTAATCTTTTTATTGTAAGTTTAAGAGGTTAAAAAATATAATTTCTGATGTAATACTGACATTTCAAGTAAATCTTTTGTATTATTTTAAAATGTATACAATTAATTTAAAAAACCCATATGCAATAAAATCTAAATACATGAAGAAGCTCTTCTTTAGCAGTCACAATTTTTACATTTTCTCCTTTTCCTCTTCGAACGCAAATTTCCATCCCATTTCCCCCACAGAATTTTATTCAAATGCAACATATTTTATGCTTGAAGTCTCTTTTATCACCCTATCATTCTTCTCTGCAAAATATGTATGTACATTGAAATTTTATTTTTTATTTCCTGTCACCTTATGTTGCTAAATGTTAAAATTTCTTCAGAATTGCATTAGCATTATAGTTATTAGTAGTACACATTGACAAAAAGACATTTTCATATTAATTTTTAATTACAATGAATTATGTTGGAAATGCTTCTATTAATTTGGTTGGTAGACTGTTTCCCCCCAATTTAATTTTTGTATTCATAGGTGAATATTATTTATGGCTAGAATAAAACAGACCAGCACCAATTTTATTCACATTTTTTGCTTTACATACAATGTTCCCTGAGAGAACTTGTTTATACAAATAAGCAAATAAGAATGGAAGATGTTTTGTTATAGCAGGGTCTCTCAGACCTTTGAACTCTCTCTGAATTATAAGCCAAAACCCATATAGTAATTTATCATCAAAATTTATATTTAATAAAGTTAAGCTGACGATTTGATTATGTCATTCTTCAATTTTGTTGGAAGAATTGGAAACCACATGACATGCAAAAGAATTTGTAATCTAGTCACTAATAATCATTCACTCTAACTCCAACACCAACACTGATGTTAGTTTAAGGTCTTAGATGTTTATACACATCCACCAAATCATACCACGGAAGTAGGATAAGTCATGGAAAATTTCAGATGGTTGAAAGGTTTTCATTTTAACAAGTGTAAAAGTGTAATTAGGAAAGGGGTGATAGGAGAAGTCATCAAGGAGCATTTTCAGGCAGATCCATTTTAATAAGCAAGTACTTGTGGAAACCCAGAATCAAGCAAGATCACCTGAAAACAACCGTTGTTTTCACGTTTCTTGAAAAACCTTTGTGAGCATTCACGTTCCTCGGTTTGAAGACCATTGTACTAAGCATCTGGATACACTGAGAGAATACATTGCTTTCACAAAGACCTCAACAATAACACAGAGAATTCAAGAGTTCCAAAATTTAATCTTCCTCTTCTTAGCTACCTGGATTCACTCCAAATGTAGGTGCACCCTAGCCTGGGACAGCTCTAGCGCAGATTAAAGTGAAGCAGACCACAAAATGGTTATAACAAGTGACACAGGGAGATGTGGGTGATCTTTAAGAGCCTACAAGCTTTTGCTATTATGATTTTGCCAGCACTTCTCTCCTTACTTTAGTTAATGGAATTCTTATCATCTCCTCAGGGGTTGAAGTGGCTCAGGGTCAGAAAGGACCGGAAGGTCTTCATGTTTCTTCCCTGAGGCATTCTGTTATTTTGTTGCTACAACCAAAGCTGAGGGAGAGAGGGTAGGGAAAAAAAAATTTTTTTTGCTTTAATATGAAAATAATTGCCTCTCCTCTTGGAGACGTGGCTTAATTAAACTAATCTAATTTTCTACTGGTAAAACTAACATGAAAATGCTACTGCTCTGAGTTCTCTAATTATAGAGCAATCACACTTTTTCTTAACAGATACTAAAATCAAATGCTATAATGTTGGATGAGGTCATTGTGAATAGCTTGTTATAAGGCCTATTTTGAGGTGTCACATGAATTTCAGTGAATATTGTGCAGTGACAGGAAGCAACAGAAAGCTTACTGCAGGAAAAAAAAAAAAGAATTTCTACTAGAATTTATCTAAAAAGTGATGAGCTTCTACAAATTATTTCCTAAGAAGTGTGTTCACTGACCATAATCTCCTGTTCTTCCATCCCAAACTCCTTAAATTCAACTCCTTGATTTCCTCTCTTAGCTACCCCCTTTTTCATTTTTCTCCCCTGCTTCACCTGAATGATGATCTCCCTTTTGCTGGTTACACTCACCAGCCCTCTCAGCCTCCCTACACCCTTGAACTTCTACATATCCATTCTGCCAAGTCACAGCTCAGAATCAAACAACCATCTGCTCTCTCTACTACTGCTTCTAGTTTGCCAAGTACTGCTGGAGAAATTGTATTACTACCAATTCATGCCGTAAGAGATCTGCAATTCCCAAACTGACCTTGACCCTTAGCACTACTTGGCAGTCCTTTCACTCTTGCCTGGTTGACTTTCTTTTCCACTGCTCAGGTGCTATTTCAAATCACAAATCATTACTCTTTCAAAGTTTCCTACCATGCTTCCTCAATCAACAGATGACCTAAATATCTGCTGCTGCTGCTTCTAAGTCGCTTCAGTCGTGTCCAACTCTGTGCGACCCCATAGACAGCAGCCCGCTAGGCTCCTCCGTCCCTGGGATTCTCCAGGCAAGAATACTGGAGTGGGTTGCCATTTCCGTCTCCAATGCGTGAAAGTGAAAAGTGAAATTGAAGTTGCTCAGTCGTGTCCGACTCTGTGCGACCATAGACAGCAGCCCACTAGGCTCCTCCGTCCATGGGATTTTCCAGGCAAGAGTATTGGAGTGGGCTGCCATTGCCTTCTCCGACCTAAATGTCTACTTTGGGAAAAACTATAGCATTCACCTTTTCTTTCCACTTCTAATGGTCATCTATAGCTTTACCCTCCCTACATCTGTCCCAGAGATAATTAATATGTTGATTTTCTTCCATTCCATACTGTTGTTTTGGGGTTTGGGTTGATTTGTTTGTTTGTTTGCTTTAAGCTCTTAAAGTCTATGTATGTTATTACAAGGAATTCTTCTTGGAAGTCATATTCCAAGTTGAAGAAAAGGCGTCAGAATGTTAGGAAATTAAAGGTGCTGATTGGTTATAGAAAAGAGCACATCAGAATAGCAAGTGTTCTACTTTCAATCATTCCCAACCAAGGACAGAAAGGAAGGTGAGTTGGGATGCTGTCTGTGCATTAAATGTTTAAAATTCTAACATAATTCTGCCAACCAAATATTACAACATGTAATTTAAAGAGGTCATGCTTTAGTGATCAGTGCCATTTTTGTCCTCTATTTGTAATGCCTGCCACATCTACAATCTAAAAAGCTACTAATAATAATTAGTACACTTTGTTCCTTTTAACTATATGGAGTTTGCTCAGACTCATTCAACCCAAACTTTTCATGGGCACTCCTAGGGCAACCAATGTGAATTACATTATGTTGCACCTGATATGGCTATTCTAATTTGGTGTCATATTACACTAGCTATCATATAAAACTTACAGGTGACACATATATGTTTTAGAAAAAATATTTGTAGAGACTGCCTAAAGAGAGGTTTTGGTATAGAAAATACTTTATATACCCTTAAAGTGTATATAGTTTGAGGAGTTCTCTCCTTCCAAAAAAGAATATAAAATAAGATACAGTGTCTTTGGAAGAGGACTATGAAAACAAAGGACTCTGAAGCTTAAGTTTCATTAGCATAATATAAATCATCTTTTTTGTATTTGACCTCTTAGGACATAAAACAATCCCTAAATCCAAACCATCCAAAAATTCACTAAAATGTAAATACCTGACATGAGCCAGAAGCTCCATATAACTACATCTCATTCTTACAACAAGCCTTTTAGTTCACTGCTCTCATTTTTATAAGAGTGGAAACTGAGACAGAGAATATAGTAACTCGCTTACAGTTCGTGCACTGCTCACTGTGAAGCTGAGAGTCAAACCAAGATCTGACAAAGTAAATCTTGTTTAATTTTCACTACATTTTCACTGCCTTTAAGGTTTCCCAAAAGACAGAAAGTCTAAGTTACTTTGGAGAATGCCCCTAGAACATCTCTGAAAAGGCTCACTTGAAATTAACAAGACAGTTCACACTTGAGAATGTCATTGAAAATAATGGCCCTAAAACTGTTTAAAGAGCATAAAAGGAATTTCCCCAGTGATCCAGTGGTTAGGACTCCATGCTTTCACTACATGGGCCCAAACAGAATCCCTGGTTAGGGTACTAAGATCCCACAAGCCATACAGCAAGGCCACACACACACAAGAACATCAAGAAACAAAACAAAGGTATAACTCTAAGAGTTATCCTCTGATCACTACGGGAATAGAAGAAAATGGAAGATCTTAGGGGCTAAGAGAAATGTGATTCTAGTAGGGCGAGGAAAGTGGAAGCAAATTCAGAATCTGAAGGGAAGTCTAGAATTACAGCCTCTCAGGAAGGAATTTGGCCATGGGGTGATCTTTTACATGAGCTTTTACAAACTATATCCTCTTGTTACATGTCTAGTATAATTCTACCTTGTCATTGTGATATATCACATTTTAAAGATAAGAAAGTAATGACAATTGGCTCATGTATTACATTGCTCAATATTGTACCCATATCTTGCATTTGCCAGTTTGGCCTCTATTTTTTAAGATGTATGCTAGAGATATCCCCTTCTCCTCTGAAGACTCCCGAAGGTAGATGCTTTGTCTTTATCTTTTCCTCACTCACAGAATCCAGTCAGTACTGTGCCCTACAGATAGCAGGCACTCTCTTCCCTGGAGGTCAATTGCCATGGAAGATGGTGTTGATGAGTTATTTTTGACAAGCCATCATTCTCTAACACAGTAGGAATTCCATAATATAGATGTTTTATGATACTGTCCTATTCAGTCAAAGACTTCAGAATAAAACTGTTGGCATTGGCTAAAGCTAAGGCAAGAACTGATCAGACATTGTTAGTAGTATTTTCAGTCAACAAGCTGTCACTGATGTTCAAGTTACTTAAGTGAAGTGAAGTCGCTCAATCGTGTTAGACTCTTTGCGACCTGCGACCCCATGGACTGTAGCCTACTAGGCTTCTCCATCCATGGGATTTTCCAGGCAAGAATACCGGAGTGGGTTGCCATTTCCTTCTCCGGGAGATCTTCCCGACCCAGGGATTGAACCTGGGTCTGCTGCATTGTAGGCAGATGCTTTACCGTCTGAGCCACCAGGGAAGTCAAAGGCCTGTTTAATCTGTGGTCTTAGCGCCATTGTGACCTCAGCCTGTAGCTAAAATCAGTCCAGTGCAACAGGAGTTTGAAGAAGAGCAGCACAAAAACGATGACTTAACTGAATGAACGGAACAAGAAGGCACATCTTTTCAAGAGGACCTTTTTTATTCTTGGAGTAGAAGTTTTCCTTCAAGATGACAAGTGCTTCAAACTCTCCAGAATCTTACTTATCTTCCAAAACAAGGTAAGTCTATGATGGAAGATGCTGAGTGGTAACTATCCAGGAGAGAGAAGACGGTCTCTATTATTAGTCCAGGATAAGGGAAAATATAGTGTCTTTTCCCACAGAAGTTCTAAATTAGATGACAACTACTTGAAGGAGTTAAATGAGGACTTAAAACTGAGGAAGCAGGAACTGCTGGAGATACTAAAACCTCTAGAAGACAAGAACAACCTGTTGTTCCAGAAGTTGATGTCTAACTTGGAGGAAAAACAAAGAAGGTATGTGTTCCCTTTTCAGGATTTCCTAGAAGGGGAAAGGCAGGATAACTGGATTTAGTGATGATTATTTACATTTTTAAAAAGGTTTAGTAGCTATAGTAAATCAACAAGAAAGTAACCACAAAATCAGAGTGGCAAGGAATCCTTTTTTCTTTTAGTAGAATTAAATATGACTCACCTCATCTCACAGGGCTACAGTTACAACGTTTCTTCCCAAAGAAAAGATAAGACACTTCAGTATCCTCCGTGTATCAGGGTCACACAGACAGCTGCCCATTCATGTTTGTGGAATCACCTTAGGAGGCATGACTGTGCTCTTCAAATGCCAAGCAGTGGAATGGCAATCATTTCTGAGCATCAAACTCCTCTGGATTAGGGTCTGGCCTTATTCTTAATAAATGTACTAGGCAATCGAGGTCTTAACTCTTTGCGAAGGCACTCACTGTTCTTGGAATCTACCAACTTTCTCTTTCCTGCCTAGTCCTAGGGAATCTCACCTTAATGTGTCTACCTTAGCAAAAGCACCTCATGGAGCTTGGACTTTTGGAAAGCAAAACAAAATTAAAAAATAAATAAATAAAATAAAAGCCAGAAGGCACAAAGTAAATAATAAAAAAAAAAAAAACTCAGGCAGAAAGCTGTGAGAAAAAAAGCCAGGCAGAAAATTGTGGTCAATCAACAGCTGCTTACAACCCAGAAACTTATCCCTCTCAGGGCAAGATAACACAAAGGCTTGCTTCTCCACTTATAATTAGAGAGGGGAAAGTACAAAGAGGGAAAAGTACAAAGAATATAAGCACAAGTTAATTAATGCCTTTGAAGAATATCCCCTCTTACAGTCTTGATATTTATTCAGATTTTGTCAAAAACTTTTTGATGGCTTGATTCTCCAGAGGCTACCATAAGGATATAAGTGAATTCCCCAGTTAACTCCAATGTTTTTATATAGAGAAGCAAAGCAGGGGAGAGGACAGGGAATGATTCTGAGATTTATCCTTAAGACAACAAGTTTCTCAACCTCCTTCCTCACAGAGGTGAAAAATGCCCCCTTTCTACTCCAAAAGTCATACAGCAAAACCTCATCTAGAAGGGTGGAGAGGAGTTTCACTAGCTCTTGAAGACCTAACTTTTGAGTGTTTTAGGGCACAGAATTCACTCCAGAGCACATACCTAAGATAAACGTCAATTAGGAATGAAATTGGAGAACTTTTATGTCCAGAAAGACTTCCACAGCTCCTATGATTTCAGCCCCCATCTCCCTCTCATGGTAGAATAGTTTCTGGCTGGTCACGGAATATTAGTATTTCTCTTTAGGAAGTATTATGTTTTTGCTATCTCTTTCTTCTTTCTAGTCTACAGATCATGAGGCAGATCATGGCAGGGAAGGGGAATGATGACTCCTCAGTCATTGAGCTCGTTAAGGAAGCAGAAGAGATGAAGCAGAATCTGGTAAGAGGTTGGAGGGCACTCCAGGGAATGGCCTTCTGAACATGGCTCTCAATTCCACAGCTTCAGACAGAGAGCTCATCTGCAGCACTGGTGCTCCAACACTCATAGGTCCTTTATCTAGGAAGTCCTGGTTGAACCAAAGGGAGTCAGATGAAACATTGGGAAGAATAAGGACTAGCTAGTAAAAATTCTATTTCTTTGACTTTTAGAAAAACTTTCCATCTAAAGATTAATGAGTACAAGCACATTCAGTTCAGTTTAGTTCAGTTCAGTCACTCAGTCGTGTCCGACTCTTTGCGACCTTCATGAATCACAGCACGCCAGGCCTCCCTGTCCATCACCAACTCCTGGAGTTTACCCAAAGTCATGTCCATCGAGTTGGTAATGCTCATCCTCTGTCGTCCCCTTCCTCCTCCTGCTCCCAATCCCTCCCAGCATCAGGTCTTTCCCAATGATAAGCACGTTAACCCCTCACATTTCAAAATAAATAGAACATACCAAAGTAAAAGGGAAGAGTGTGAGAGATTCTTTAAGATTTTTAAAAATCAACAACAAAGGATCTTAAAAATGAGAAATTAGGGGTCGGAGTCCCAGAGAAGCTGTCATATGATCAGGAAATGTGAAGTAGTGCAAGAGTGAGGAACTCATTACTATATTATTATACCACAATTACCGTAATTAAAGTTATTATTCCAAGTTGTTATTATTTTTTTATCATCATCATCAATCTCATCTCTCATGTTCCTGGGTTTGAGGCGAGGCTCATTTATTGCCTTCCTCTGTGGTTTATTATGCTGCTGCCCCCTGTTCACCCTATTAGTAATTTCTTCTAACTTTAATAAGACAAACAAATTTCTGTTTGTTTGGACTTTCCCCTCCAACAGGAGAGGAAAAACAAGATGCTTCGGAAGGAAATGGAGATGCTGTGGAACAAGGTATGTGTGTGTGCCTCTAAGGATCTCTTGGAAAAAGAGAAAATTCTCTTTTTCTGGTCCACATCCTCGCTTTTTCATGTCTCTGTTTCCACATGTGCCTTATTCCAATTCATTCTTTAATCTTTATTTTTAAAACTATTACGTCATGTTGCTCTTCTTATGAAAACCCTTTACAGTTATTCCTTATTATGGCATAGGCTGCCTCTTGCCACCTTTCCAGTCTCCTCTCAGAGAAGTGCCCCCCTCCCACACTGGCCTCCACATGTCAAGACCTTTCCTTGCTCAAAACTTCTGCCTTTGCTTTATCCCTGGGCTGTAATGCTGTTTTCTTATAGCTGACTCATTCTCATCCTCCAGGTCTCTGCTTAAACGTTACCTCCTCAGGGAAGCCCTCCTTATTTACTCCATCTGAAAAAGGGCATTACCCCACCCCTTACTTTCTATTCTACAGTTCTGTTCATGTCTTCCATAGCACTTTTTAGAAGTCCATTATTATTTTTTGTGTTATTATTATTTTGCTTGTCTCCCTGCCCTGCTCTGAAATACATGCTTCTCCACTATCTTGATAGCTTTGTTCATCTTGGAATCCCTAGCATTGTAGCACAATGCTTGGCACATAGCGGATGATCAATATATGGAAGTTGAATTAGTAAATACCTAGTTCTAATTCCCCTACAACTTTGCAACAGTCAAGACATGGTTTAATATAAAAATGTTATGGCCTTTTGATGGGAAACCAAGCAGGACAGAAATTCCTTCATGCACTTAGCCTTTGGGATTCAAGAGCTTTTTCACATATTATGAGACAGAATAGCAGATTGTCTTGTGCTATATGCAGGTGTGAGTGTGTCCTTGACAGCTTTTTCCATCTCACCTTTCCACAAATAAATGGAATACTATCAAGGCCTGTATCTTGTACTGAGATCTGCTCTTAGTGCTTAGTGGGAGCTACATATCAGTTCTATGAATTATAAGAAATTTTAGTTCCTGAGTTCTTGAATCCTAGTGACAAGAAATATGCCAGCACCCTTCCTCTGTCAAAATCCAGTTTCTCCAGAGCTCCCGAAAGACTTTGTATAAGGGATGTCCATATACCCAAGCTTATGGTTGACTTACTCTACTGATATTTTTAGGCAATGAGAAGTGGGGAGACAAGATCATCTGCCTAATGGTTAAGAACACAGACTTAAGGAGTCCAGGAGATCTGGTTTGAGTTCCAGCTCCATACTTCCCTACTTGAGTGACCCTAAACAAATGACTTAACCTCTCCAAGTCTTGGTCTTCTGATCTATAAAGTAGATCAGAAATAAAAACAGCCATGTTAGGATTAAATGAGAATGTTTGTAATGCGGTAGTATAAATAAGTAAAGGAGTAATTAGCTTACAATAGTGATTGGCATATGATAAAGGTTCAGTTAATAGTTTTTATCATTATAAAGTACACTCAAGAGACCAGATAGAAAGGTTCACTTCATTCTGAACCTCCTTTGGTAGTACACTTTTCATGTCAGACCCTGAGAGGTTGCTAAGTGGCAGTAATAAACCAGTTTTGCTGGCTTTCCAGTTGACCCATATTGGCTTTCCACTTCCTTCACAAAGTCCCACTAATTTAACTGTTTGCCAAAATGCCTCTCTACAGACATTCAACATGGAAGAATTCAGTGATGAAGAAAAAGTACTGCAAATAAAGAACAAAACAGACTTACAGGATGGAAAGGCAAGTAGACAGCATAGTACTTAGAATTTCAGAGTTGTTGATGCCACGCAGATGGAAACAGCCTGTTGACAATCCAGGCTAATTTGGGTAGACAGACAGGTAGGAGCTGGGCCTTAAGGGTATATTGGATTTACTGTCAGCTGAGACATTACATTTCTTTCCTGGGACCTCCTATTCCTTTAGCTCTCTTCTTTCCTCCCAGGCTCCCAAAACCCCCTCATCGTCTAGGAAGACCAAGAATGAACTGGAGATATTGTGTGCAGAGAAAGTGAAGGAAATAAGGAAGGTAGTATGATCTTTCTGGAAGTAGTGACTTTTAGAGCTGATAGATTAGAAATCTTTAAAGTAGCAATAGTCTGCCTAAACTGTGGTGTGCTCCTGAACAGATACAAAATTTTATGGGAGATTTGGTTCCCTTGGGATGCTACATTTGCGTCAGAGTGACATTGCAAGTTTCTTGTAAATTATGATAGTTAGGGCAAAGTAGGAAAAGCTATGCCAATAATGACAAATTTGAAATAGCTATGTGATGTCAAAATACTTGTTAATTTGTTTTTGAATGTATATTTAGAGATATCATGTTTCTGGCGACCATTCATTGATAGAAAATGATCCTATTCATTTAGCGTTCAGCTTTCGGAGACTAGGTTGTACAGGTGGGGCCAATTAAGAGGACTAAAGCAGTTGAAACCAATATATGAGTGAATCTATGACACCATAATTTTGCTATAAAGTCTTTGCAGCATTCTGAGAGAACTGATTTCTGATCTCAATTTACTTTGTCACCAGAGGCTCTTTCTCCCACCAGGAAAAGAAACAGAGGAAAATGGAATGGGTCAGGTATCAGGAACAAGCCAACATCATTCAGGTACAAAGTCTTCCAAGGCTGGACATGGGGTATAGTTCCATCTATGCAATATAGAAGCTTTTAGTTACTTTATGTTAAACCTGATCCCCTCATCTGGATTACCAACTGTCATGCTAAAAGAAATATTTTGTGGGAAGATAGCTGGAGAGATCTACCTCCAGCTCCACCTTGGGTATAGCACTTTTCCCCTATGATCTTGATTTTGCTCTATTTGAAATGGGAAAAGAATCACAAATACTTTCTCCCCACTTTTACAGACTGAGCATGATAGGATCATTTTAAGACTTATAAGTAAAAAGGATTCAGGTATTAGTGGATTTAGAGAACAATTCTATATGAGTAGTCTTGAAAAATGTTCTCTTGTAGAATGACTTTAATGGCAAAGTGATTGAGCTGAGAATCGAAGCCTTGAAGAACTACCAGAAGGCCAATGATCTGAAGTTATCACTGTACATACAGCAGAATTTTGAGCCAAAGCAAGCAGTTTTGAATCTTCCCAGACCCCAAGGTAAGTACAATATCATAGGTACATAATTTGAGGTTTGTTTTGTTTTCCACTGGAGAGTCCATTACTTATAAAGTGATAGCACAATGCCTGGCACACAGTAAGTTAGTCAGTAGTGTTTTAATAAAGATTATCACTATCATCATCATTATTATTACACTGAAGCTCTTATATCAACATTAAGATTCTTCTGGAGGAAATAAAATTTTCCTTTGTAAAGATTAAGTCATACATTGTGTACTTAGCATATGTAGAAGATACAGAGTTGACACCTGATAAAAATTAGTTTTTTCCTCACCACCTCTCCTTTCCTAGTAATTAGAGTAGTTTAATCTCACAAACCTTATTGGAATAGGCTCTGCTACTTCAGAATGGAAGACCAAAGAGACATCGGACAATGGTTGTGAGTTTCACCACTCCAGATATTCCTCTGGGAGTTTCAGCATTCCCCACCCCAAAGGATTTATGACATTGTTAGAGGAAATCATATAGGTTACCATAAGAAAATGAAGAAATGGGACTTCCCAGAAAGCCCATGGGTTTAGACTTCGCTGTCCTGATGCAGGCTGTGCAGATTCCATCCCTGGTGGGGAAGCCAAGGATTTGGCCACAAGGATTTTGGTTAAATCCCAAAACATAAAACAGAAGCAGTATTGTAACAAATTCAATAAAGACCTTAAAAATGGTCCACATTAAAAAAATATCTTTCAAAATAAATGAAGGAATGGTCCCTGAGGGGCAGGAAGAAAGGACACTTAAATTTTCATGGATCTATGAATGTGTAATTTTTAAAAAAGAGACATGCAATAAAAAAATCATGGCTAAGGGATGCCAATGTTTTAACAGTATTAATGTGTATATCTCTCATTTCTTCTCAATCTTATTCCCTAATGACTTGAATAGGTTATAAAATCATTTATAGCACAAAGATTAAATAAATGACTAAATCAAGGCAAAGTAAAAATAAGTTGAAGCCAGGTAAATACATGAAAATGTGTAATGAAATGCACAGTTGGTACAGGTAGGCTTCAAACTCGATTCTGAATTTCCCAGAAAAGGAAACATGGATTTATAGTGTCCACAAAATAAAAATAAACCAACCCCTCAGAAAAAATATAGCTTTTACTTTTACTGAAATGAGAGAAACTTCTCCAATCCTCATCATGGGGAGAGGACACTGTAATGTGTGTCATGTTAGCTAATGTCCTCAACAATATTTCTAAGATAAATTCAGAATCTCAATTTCTAAGACTGGTTCTTATCTACTCCTTGGCACAGTGTGATAAGAGATTATTGATTTGAATTTTTGTGTCAGTGATGAATCAGCTCACGAGGATTTGGTCCATGTCCATAGCACTCTGTTGAGCTGAATTGATCCATGTTTAAAAGTTAGAAAATGTAGAGACTGGAGGAATCTACCTGTCCTTCAGCCCATGTTCCATCCATATTTTTCTTTTAACTTTTGTTTTGATAAGAATTGGAAAGCAGAAAGCTTGAGGTTTTCCTTCTCCAATTAGAACCCGGAATACAACCAGAAGCAGTATAAAGTCATTAAAATGTGAATTAAAAAGATAGAGGAGGGGAGGGTGACGAGGGTGAGAGATCCATGTCTTATTTCGTTTACAATTAGCTGAAAGTCATCTCAAGGGATCCATAGAGTAAGGAGCCAAAAATCCTTTCGTTCTGGATTCAAATCAAGTCAATAGTCAATAAATAGTGAAGGGTTCCATTCAACATGATCACTTCAGAAGATTTTTTTTTCCCCTTGCTTTCAGAACCCTGAATCTTTGAACTCTGAACTAGAACAGCCCAGAGGTCAACATCTCCTTTCCTCTTCTCTCCTCTTAAGCTTCTGGAATACTAAGTGATAGGGCACTAAACTGTTCAATTATCACAAGTGCATGTAGCCCCAGGTATGTGTCCCCCATTTCTTGTGTGTTATTAATTTATGGATTGCACATGCATTGGATACTGATTGCAGGCCAGTTTTATTTTCTAAAACACATGCATACAAAATCTTTGAGTTTGTTTGAGACCAAGTAGATCTGAAATCTAAGTCCTAAATTTTGGTTATATTGATCTATTTATAGCCTAGGATTTAATTAATGAAAACAAAAGAAATACTAATTTTCTTCAATGAGGGATTTTTAAAGTAATTATATTAAGACATGATTACCCACCTGGAGAAGGAAATGGCAACCCACTCAGGGTATTCTTACCTGGGAAAGCCCATGGTAAGAGGAGCCCAGCAGACTAGAATCCATGGGGTCGCAAAAGTCAGACATAACTTAGGAACTAAGCCACCATCACCATGATTACCAACAGTGACACGATAGGGAGGAGGTTTGGTGGGTGCTCAGTGTTTCTCAACTTCTGTGTCACTTGAACTATTTTTTATCGTTTATTCAGTATTTGTATTGTTTATTCAGTATTTTCCTGTTTACATTGACTTCAATTTCTTAAATACCTTCCTTGAAAATAAAATTGTATTGCTGTTCTACATGAAAAAAGCCTAGTTTTCTATAATAAGTAAACATCATAAGTGAAAGTGAAATTGCTCAGTCGTGTCCGACTCTTTGTGACTCCCTGGACTGTAGCCTACCAGGCTCCTCCATCCATGGAATTTTGCAGGCAAGAGTACTGGAGTGGGTTGCCATTTCCTTCTCCAGGGGATCTCCCCAACCCAGGGATCAAACCCAGGTCTCCTGCACTGCAGGCAGACGCTTTACTATCTGAGCCACCAGGGAAGCCCAAACATCATAAGTATACAGAAAATAAAATTTTAGTATTCTAACAAGATACTGAGGCCTAAGGCCTCTTTTATCTTTATTAGGAAGTGAGATTGGAGAAGGCAATGGCAACCCACTCCAGTCCTCTTGCGTGGAAAATCCCATGGATGGAGGAGCCGTGGGCTGCAATCTATGGGGTCGCTAGGAGTCGGACATGACTGAGCGACTTGACTTTCACTTTTCACTTTCATGCACTGGAGAAGGAAATGGCAACCCACTCCAGTGTTCTTGCCTGGAGAATCCCAGGGACGGAGTGGGAACCTGGTGGGCTGCCGTCTATGGGGTCACATAGAGTTGGACAAGACTGAAGCGATTTAGCAGCAGCAGCAGCAGAAAGTGAGATTAGCAAGATGTAAACAGTTTTAAAGAAAACCACCAAATTGAAACTTTTCTTCTTGATGCCATCAGGGTTTCAACTTTGAAAGAATCGAAAAGGGGGTAGTTATCTCACTATGATTTATAGTATTTAATGTGTTCCAGCACCTCCTAAATTTATTGCAGTTGCCTCATAAAATCATCTCACTATCAGATTTTGGGAAATAGTAATTTAATGGGTAAAAGCACTGGATTTGAATTCAGATACATGACTTACAGGCCTTACTCTTAGGCTAACCAGTGAGATGACCTGAACCAGTCATTTTGTTTCAGTGTTTTTCTTTATCTAAAACAACCATAACACAGTACAGAGCAAGTTGAAAACATATAGTTTGTGTAATCCTCACAATGACTCTTTGAGGTAGGCATTACAGAGCAAGAAGCGGTTCAGAGAAGCCAGGTTTCTGACTCCATATCCAAATCTCACCTCCTAAAATATTCTGTAATTGACACTGTTCCAGTATATGACTTCTTATGACTCTTGCAGCTCTAAAGTCTATGATTTGGATGCAGGCCAATCACCTGTTTGATGTATAATCCTCCCAATAAAGAATCATACCCACAACATTCCTTTTTTCAGTAACAGAAATGCTAGTTTCAAGAGGTTGACAGATTTGTCATTCTACATTTATCCCAGTAGGTGGCACCAATCGCATCCCGGCCTCTAGCCCATAACCGGTGGTAATTCAGGAAACTTTAGGGAGCCATTGGTCTTCTATGGCCCTTAGACAAAATACACTACCCCTAAATATCAAATGAAAACATTTAAAAATCTGTTAGTGTTTCCCACCATGTTTCATGACACTGGGGTGTATTACTAGCAGCCTTGATTATACCATATTAAATTCAGTATTCTGCTGGCAATATCTGTAACTATCATTCCACTCCGTAAACTACAGGAGCCTTCATTCCAAAAACAGCCACTGTCCACTTCCTCCACAATCGCTGTCTAATTCTGTTTTTCTTTTCTACCACAGACAAATCAGGTGATTAGGACAAGGAATTAAAAAAATCAGGCAATTGTACAAGGTGGTGATTTTCTTGAAGTTGAAGTACTTAAAAGTGTTACTGGATAATGTTCCTCTTCCTCTAGTTTCAAAAGAATTGAACGTCACAAACCTGTGGTAAAGAATGGATGGAATGGAATTTTGGACACACCTTCCAGCAAATCAGGGTACAGGCCCTTCTGTTACAGGCATTTCCAAGCAGAGGGAGGGTTTTATTTTCCCTCACTGCTCCTGGCCAAGAATTCCTCCTCCCACATCAACTGTCCTGTGTGCCGGTTGGCTGCGTCACAGTGGTGTGATCGACTTGGTTGGCAAAATACAATCCTCTGTTAATACTGACTTTGTTACACTTCAAGCAACCCCTCTTTGTAAATTCCCTTGAGGCCCAGGTCGCAGCATTAGCATTGTCAGTCTCATCTGCTTAGCATATTGCATCTCCTAGTTTTACAGAAAAGAAAAGCATTTTATAGCCTGGGTGAAGTTTTACCTTTTGGTCTCACCAGAAATGAGTCACATTTGAAGGGATTTACTTCCAGACCAGTTGTAAAAAGACAGTTTGACCCAGAGTATATGGCAGCTCTGCCCAGGTTTCTGTAGAGTCAAGAAAGCAGTTCTTGGCCTTTGGCAGTCACCTGTTTTAAGAGAGCTCAGGCATGTAACCATCTTTAAATTCAGCTGAGTTTCCCATCACACCTGCTGGTGATCAAAAAAGAGCTTTATCTTCGGTCATAACAGGACTGGCTATAAAACACTCGATTCTGACACCCTTGGTTTTCTCTCCTCCCCAACACCCCCCCCCCCCCAGCTCCCTCCCCAACTTTTCACATTTCCTTGAGCTCTTTAAAGAAGCTGAAGGTTGTATGTGAATATTTTGCTCCTCTTATAAATTCAGATGAAAGCCCAGTGCGGTGGGAAGTGAATACTCTTGAGACTTTATTAATTCTGTAACTCCCTCTGTTCTGAAAGCAAGTCTTTCTCCCCAGCTTTAACCTTTACTTCACTTTAGCATTACTCTTCCTGATGGCCAAAATACTCTCCCGCAGGTGCTGCGAAAGGAAAATAGTAGTGTTAAGCTAAAATTCTAAAAGGCAGGGATAGAAACCCACAGCTACCTCAAACCTGGGTCCTTGATAAATAGCATTGCTCTCAAATACAGGTTTTTTTAAAGCTTTGCTGCAACTTGAACCTTTTCAATGTCAGCGTTAGGTTCATGGTATTAGTAGGTCATGAA
Organism: Budorcas taxicolor; assembly: GCF_023091745.1. Classification (NCBI taxonomy): domain Eukaryota; kingdom Metazoa; phylum Chordata; class Mammalia; order Artiodactyla; family Bovidae; genus Budorcas; species Budorcas taxicolor. The sequence continues at coordinate 76,721,674 of NC_068919.1, forward strand.
GTTAATTTCTAAACTAGATCATTCTTTCACTTCCTATAAAACCCCACAGAAGTCCAGGGGAGAACAGACGTCATCTTTCCTAAACATAAATTTTGAAGGTTGAAAAAAATGTAAGCCGTACTGTTATTAATATTATTATTTCTTCAATGAATGACAGTAGATTGTAAACTTTTTTTGCATCACACACTCAGGAGAACAACAGGTTGTCTAGAAAAGGGTTGTCATACTTAGCTAATAGAAAGAAGATGTCCAGTTAAGTGTAAACTGCAGATAAACAATACCTTTTAATTTAAATATGTTCCGAGTGTTGCATGGGACATACTTATACTAAAAATTATTTGGTGTTTATTGAAATTCACATTTAACTGGGTATCCTGTATTTCAGTCTGGCAACCCTCACCTAGGACAGACTCACCACAGAGCCTGTTTAGCCCTACAATTGTCCCTTTTCCCCCTTTTCATTGTCTCCCGTGTCCCTTCCTCTCCGTCTGGGCCTGTCTTTTTTTCTGCCTCCTCTTTCTCATCTCCACCCCAGCCTTTATCTTTTGTTTGTTCTCTGCTGTCCACAGTTGGCCATTTTTGAGGAGTATGTATCTGGGTTATCAGAGGGTACACAGATATGTACATGAGTTATCATCTCATTTTGTTATTTAAAGGAGGGGTTGGAGGAGATGGATACATGTATATGTAAGAATGAGTCCCTTCACTGTTCATCTGAAATTACCACAGCATTGTTAATCGACTATACCCCAATACAAAATAAAAAGTTAAAGAAAAAAGTTGTATTGGAAGTATCCTTTTTAGGCTCTCAAAATAAAATTGTTTTTATTTGATGTAATCCTCAAATGATTTTTTTTCCCTGTGGGACATGAGCTTTCAAGAGAAAAAAAAAAAAAGATTTGCCACTTCTACTTTAAAAATATTGCTTGATGAAGTTATTTTCTAAAACATCAATTAAAAAATCCTTATCAACGCCAATACCAGAGTCAGTCCTACAATGATACGATACTGTGCTGAATGCTAACAGACTTGCAACTAAAAATAAAACTAGGGTTTTTTTTGACTCAAAGAAAGCTCTCATTTTCCTAATTTTCCCCATCAGGTACCATGGACACTACAACGATGAACGGAGCAACTACCTGCAAAAATGAATCTAATGAGGTGAGAATTTGGTTTTTGAAGTCATTTTAAAGGCTTGAATAGACAGTAGGTATAGAATTTTGGAATGTGTTTGTTAATGTACATTTTAATTTAATATTTGCATGGGATTTGCAAAGTGAGTACCAGGAAACTTGGGGTTTTAGCTGTCTTTTTTTTTTTCTTCTGTTTTTTCCTGTCTTAGAGAATTCTGGGATCAAAGACCTACACAGAACAACAAAGAGCTAAAGGAAGTCAGTTTGATGATGCAAGAGGGAGGCTCTTTTTTCTGAGGTCAAGGCCAGATGAAGTGCTGAAGGATTAGAAGGCTTTCACTCCATTTGCTTTGGATAGATTTAAAGACGAGGCACAGCCATTTGTGTTAATTAAAATCTTTCCAACCTTTGTTTTAGTGCTGTTTTCACTCTCTTTCTCCTCCAAAATGGGTGGAAATGCTAGTTAGATGCTTGGCCTTATGCATGTCATAAATTTAGTCATTTAGAATAAACAGCCTCTGATTATTTTGATAGCTTTTGATTTTTGAAATGACTAGATCCAAACCACATTGTATGTTGTTAACAAATCCATAAAAAGCTGCTGCTCTCCGTCTCTCAGGGCTTCCTGTGGTGCCTCAGGGGTAAAGAATCTGCTTGCCAATGCAGAAGACACAGGTTTGATTCCTGGGTTGGCAAGATCCTCTGGAGAAGGAAATAAAGCCCACTCCAGTATTCTTGCCTGAGAAATCCCATGGACAAGAATTAGTGACAAGAACTGGACAAAATTTAGTGAAAAAACAAGAACAACTCGACCTCTGAAGTGTTTAATTCTGGGCAGATCCTCCACTGACAAATGAGCCAAAGTAGTTACAAACTAAAGAAATAATATTCCATTAACTCCTCTTACTCTCTCATCCATTTGCCCTGTTGATACTGCTTCCTACCTTCCTGGTACCACTGTTTTTGTTCAGGTTCTTTTTCCTGCCTGGATTACCAGAGCCTCTAATTTGGTTTCCTTGCTTGGTTTCCAACCCTTCTAATTAACCTTCCACAGCACCACCAAAACTATCTTTTCTAAAAGAGAAATGAGATCATGTCACATTCCTACTGATTTCCCCTTGACATTAAAGTTCAAAACTCCCTTACAAACCACATAATGATCTACCTTCTACCTACACCCCCAGCCTCGTCTTCTACTGTAACCCTCTGCCCTGATACATCTACACTGAGCTATACAGAACAGGTTGCGGTTCCCCTGATGCTCCATGAGTTCTATTATCTCCATGCCTCCGCACAAAGTTGTTTCTCTGCCTGAAAGAGTCTTCTCTTCTTGTCTGCTTGACCACTGCCTACTGATCCTAAGGGCCAAGTTTGGTACCCTTGTTCTTTTCCAGTAATTCTCAGTCCTAGTTGTGTTTCAGAAGATCCTTGGGAGCTTTTAAAAACACCAATTCACCAAGCCCCTCTCCAGGTCATTTAAATTATGATCTCTGAGAGGGAGGGCAAAAAAGCATCTGCATTTTTTAAAAGCTCCCTAGGAAATTCTAAGGTGCAGTCAGGTTTGAGAATTATGGTTCAGGCTGTCTTACCTCTATCATAGCACTTACGAAACGATGTTGCAATTATTTACCTAGCCATTGATTTCCCTAACTAAATTGTGAGCTCTTTGAGGCCCTGGACTGTCTTCTTCATCTTTTCATTTTGATCACATAACAGTACCTGGGATTTGATAGAGCCTCGGATATTGCAAAAGACCACAGAAAGTTAACTGTAAAGTCCCAGGTCTCTTGACACTCTGTGTGTCAGTATAATACCACTGGATCATATTGTAGTCCCTGAGATCTTCAGATCTTTTCTTTAATTAAATTGTCATTAATTTCCTATCTCATGTCAGTGCGAAGAAAGTTGACTTGTTACAAAACACTTCATGACCTGTAGGAATCCTCATATGGTATAATGAGTAAAGTAAGCCAACCAACTAAAAATCTTCCCTCTCCCAAGGTCAATTTAAATTTTTAAAGGTCGCTCGAAAAGGTGGATTTTTTAAAAATCTGTTTTCAGACTGGAAAACTTTTCACAAAATCATAGAATTTGGGCATTAGATGGAACCTAAAATAAGTATGGGCTTCCCTGACAACTCAGTTGGTAAAGAATCCACCTGCAGTGCAGGAGACCCTGGTTCCATTCCTGGGTCAGGAAGATCTGCTGGAGAAGGGATAGCCTACCCACTCCGGTATTCTTGGGCTTCCCTTGTGGCTCAGCTGATAAAGAATCCACCTGCAATGCAGGAGACCTGGATTGGGAAGATTCCCCAGAGAAGAGAAAGGCTACCCACTCCAGTATTCTGGCCTGGAGAATTCCATGGACTGCATAGAGTCACAAAGAATAAAAGAAGTATAAATAACTCTCCATCACTTTTCAGAAGATACTGAAGTTCAGATATGTTGAAAGAGTGTTCAAGGCCCACAGTTAACTGAGGCTATTAACAGTTAAGCTAATTACCAGAGCCTGGTATTATTACTGCCAATTCCAACTTAACTCCTATCTTTCCTCTCTTGACCACAAAAATAAGAGGCTCTTCAGTTCTATCAACTGAAAGTGAAAGTCACTCAGTTCTGTCCGACTCTTTGCAACCCCATGGACTATATAGTCCATGGAATTCTCCAGGGCAGAATAATGGAGTGGGTAGCTTTTCCTTTCTCCAGGGGATCTTCCTGACCCAGGAGAATCCTCTTGCAATGCAGGAAACCCCGGTTCAACTCCTGGGTCCGGAAGATCCTCTGGAGAAAGGGATAGGCTACCCACCCCAGTACTCCTCGTGGCTCAGTTGGTAAAGAAATCACCTTTACAGTCCATGGGGTCTATACAGTCCATGGAGTTGCAAAGGGTTGGACACGACTGAGCGACTTTCACTTTTTCTGTCAACTGAGTTAGCTGAGTATATAATCTACATTCTGTTTCAAGAAAGCCACCTCTCTTCTCATTTGGACCCTCTGTACTTTAGCAAAAGTCCTGAAAGATTTTCCAAGCCAATTGGGTTACACAGAGCAATAAGAACAAAAATCAGGAATATAAAATCTGATTGAACCACTGAGTACCTTTGATAAGTCATTTAATCTCAAGGTCTTAGATTCCCATTTTAAAAGTTGAATTAAAAGAACACCATTCAAATGTTTTAAAATCATGTTTTTTGTCTGTTTGTTTTTACCATGAAATGAGTTTGGACGAGTATATGACCTTCCCCCCACCAACACCTTTTTTTCCCTGTTAAACAAAGCATGAAGTAAACAATTCACTCGCTAACAGAGATGTACAACTTCTTAACAAATGAAACCATTTGCTATCTCTAAACTATTGAAATCGTATGTTCATTATTATTAGGCTTATCGCTTTTACCTCAAATGCTCCAAATCTTTCAGTTTCTTCAAAACTCAGAACTGAAACGTTATAGCCCTTTTTTCTACTGTCTTCAAGACTTCACATTGGATTTTGACTTTCACTTGTATGGCAGTGCAGTGTTATCAATTAGATTGGCTGGCTATGCCTGGGTATCTGCATTTTGGTAAGTTCAAAACATGGATCTCAGCTTTGTGGGTACAAATTTATTTGGTCAACTTACCCAACAGATCAAAAACTCATTCAAGATACCCAACATCCCAAGAAAAACATTGATAAATCCAATATTGGACATTCGTGGTGGCTCAGATGATAAAGAATATGCTTGTAATGCAGGAGACCCAGGTTTGATCCCTGAGTTGGGAAGATCCCCTGGAGAAGGGAATGGCTACCCACTCCAGTATTCTTGCCTGGAGAATTCCATGGACAGAGGAGCCTGGAGTACTATAGTAGGCTACAGTCCATGGGGTCACAAAGGGTCTGACAAAACTGAGTGACTTTCACTAGTTTCAATCACAAAGAGGGCTATACCTCCTAATATGGTTGAAATATGCCTGAATTTAGGGCATTCCCACCTCAGAATCAAATTGTTAGGGAAACTGAATTAGTAATCAGAAAATATTGATGGCACTGAAACATTAACACTTTTATTTATATTCATAATATTCCAGTTATGCTTCTTGGAGAATAAAACTCCTGATACTCTTGACTGTACTTAGGAGATATGTTTCCATTTTAAGTTCAGCTGAGGAAAACTCTATCCCCGTCAGCAAAATGTTTAATAACCATAATCTTGGGTAGTACTATTTTTGTGGCTTATCTCATTTCTTCTACCTTGACAATCTAGCTATTCAAAGAATATTTGCTAACATTTCACCCTCAAAAGTTGCCTTTTTGCAATGACCACAAAGTGATTAGTAATGTTTGTCACACTTCTTTCCTAAATGAAATAAGGTCGGCAACAGTCTGCGATTTTCATCTTTAGTCCAGAATTGCAGTCATCAAAGAGGGTAAGTGATAGTATGCAACATTTCACCATACACTATTCAATCCAGGCAGAAAAATTCAGTTTTAGCATTGTTTGTGTGAACTCTGGCCATGTGGGTGGTGTCTCCTTTTACAAACAGAGGCTTCTGCAAGCTGTTACAAGCCAAGGCAAATTTCTAACAGCCCCACTGGTACCTTGGGAGGAGCCTGCATTGCTAGCAATTCCAAGTCCTTACTGCTTCATGTGTTCTGAATTTAGTCATCAAATATTAGGAAATGGGAAGAAAACAAGATTCTGTGTTGAAAAGGGATACTTTCTCTGTACCCAATCAATCCCACAGCAGGAGATACACAGGCAGATAAATATGAAATGTAATTATTACATGGTAAAATGAGATTTTTCAGGACAACTGAAAAATCCATCATTTCTGCTTCCTCCACCAATTCATTTATGCTTGCTAACATTTCAAATTCTACTTTAGTTTCATTTTAAGCTAAAATACTGTACAAACATTCCTATCAACCATATTTCCTTCAATTATTACTCCAATTATTAGCTTGGGAGAAAATGAGGCTCCTTAGGTTAACAAAATTATTTTTTTGTTGTCTTTATAGAGACAAAATTATTTTCCTAGGGCAGTTGGGCTCTGATTACATTGAAACCAATTAATAATAATTTAAGAAATTCATGATAAATTTGATTTTTTTTAAAAGCTCACTTAAACTCAATCCATGTTGGTGGTTAGCTTTGGGACTACTTTTTCTTTACTTATGTATTATTGTTGTTCAGTCACTAAGTCATGTCTGACCCTTTGCTACCCCATGGACTGCAGCATGCCAATCTTCCCTGTCCTTCACTGTCTCCGAGTTTGCTTAAACTCATGTCCATTGAATGAGTGATGCCATCCAACCATCTTATTCTCTGTCACCTCCTTCTCTTCCTGCCCTCAATCTTTCCCAGTATCAGGGTCTTTTCCAATGAGTCGACTCTTCACATCAGGCGACCAAAGAATTGGAGCTTCAGCTTCAGCACTAGTCCTTCTAATGAATATTCAGGACTGATTTCCTTTTGGATTGATTGGTTTGATCTCCTTGCTTCCCAAGGGACTCTCAAGAGTCTTCTCCAGCACCACAGTTTGAAAGCATCAATTCTCCAGCATTCAGCCTTCCTTATGGTTCAACTCTCACATCCATACATGACTACTGGAAAAACCATAGCTTTGACTCTACAGATCTTTGTTGGCAAAGTTGTGTCTGCTTTTTAATATCCAGTCTAGGTTTGTTAAAACTTTTCTTTCAAGGAACAAGCGTGTTTTAATTTCATGGCTGCAGTCACCATACACAGGGATTCTGAAGCCCAAGAAAAGAAAATCTGTCAGTGTTTCCACTTTTTTCCCACCTATTTGCCATGATTCACTTTTTGGAATGCTGAGTTTTAACCCAGCTTTTTCACTCTCCTCTTTCACCTTCATCTTTAATTCCTCTTCACTTTCTGCCATTACAGTGGTATCATCTGCATATCTGAGGTGCTGATATTTTCCCTGGCAATCTTGATTCCAGCCTGTGCTTCATCCAGCCTGGCATTTTGCATGATATACTCTGCATAAAAGTTAAGTAAGCAAGGTGACAATATACAGCCTCGACATACTCCCTTCCCAATTTTGAACCAGTCTGTTGCTACATGCCCAGTTCTAACTGTTGCTTCTTGACCTGCCTTCAGGTTTCTCAGGAGATAAGGTGGTTTGGTATTCCTATCTTTTTAAGAATTTTGCACAGTTTGTTGTGATCCACGCAGTCAAAGTCTTTAGCGTAGTCAATGAAACTGAAGTAGATATTTTTCTGGGATTCCCTTGCTTGCTCTATGATCCAAGGGATGTTGGCAATTTGATCTCTGGTTCCTCTACATTTTCTAAATCCACCTTGTACATCTGGGATTTCTTGGTTCATGTACTGCTGAAGCCTATCTTACAGGATTTTGAGCATTACCTTGCTAGCACGTGAAATGCATACTTGTGTATACTAGATCCTAAAAACTGAAAGCCTTGTAGATTGAGCCCTTCTATGAAATCAAATAGTTTCTGGACACTTAATGTTACTTTTTCATTTAACAAATCCCATTCTCCATTTCCTTATCTAATAATTCCTTCCTTTTCTAGCAAATACTGTCCTCCTCCCCTTTCATCTACACTTTCTTTGAATTGAGGGAGAAAAACCAGTGCTTTCTTTAGAAATAAAAATGTGTTTCTGGTTTCCTCCTTTTATCAGGTAAGCAGCCATGTAAATAAGTAGTGACCTTGTACATTTGTAAATTGGCAGGACACACAGGGAAGCGCTTCTCTATCTTCTGAATATTAACATGAAAAATTGTGGGTTGTATCAAAGGTATAAATTAGAGTCCTCATTAAAGATTAAAATCTATAGTAATGATAGAGAACAATAAGAGGTTTTCAGAGTGTGTGGTTATGCATTTACTTTCTCAACAGTTCTGCTAATTCAGATACTTAAATGGAAGTACAGAACTTTTCAAGTTTTCATCACCAGAAATAATTTTAATTCTCAGCTGATATCTTAGTGTAAGTCCTTTCTGATTAACCTATCAAGGCACTAACCTAACGTATGGTTTCCAGAGCCATCCTCCCTTGATCTTAGTCCTTTTGGTAGCAGTTCAGTTGATGCTGACCCTCTGGGTGAGTACATTACTGAGGCCTAACTAATCAGAAGATGCTATACCCTTTGCCTTAGAGTTTTGAGATGGAGCCATGACCTTAACCTGTGGTTTCTAAGACTTTGACCTCAGGACCCCTTTACACTCTTAAAAATTATTGAGGACTACAAAGAACTTCTGTTTAAGTAGTTATACCTACTGATATTTACTATATTAAAATGTTAACATATATGAATAGACAGACACAGTTCATTATCTATCAGAGTGATGATGTCACTATACATCATGTAACCTCTGGAAAATTCTACTGAATCTAGTGAGAAAGAAAGAGGGGAAAGACACATAATGGCTTACTGCTAGTATGAAAATACTTTTGACTTTGTAGACCTTCTGAAAAGGTCTTGGAATCTCCAGGTGTCCCTTGATATTCTCAACAACTGCTGATCTAAATTATAACCTACAGAAGCCAATGCATGTCTGAACTTCCGAAGTACATGAGCCAATGCTTTTTAGCTTAAACTACAGTCAGTCGCTTGCAAGCAAAAACATTCTCATACATTTGAATTCCCAGTTAGGGACCTCAGAGGAAGAGAATAAGGTGGGGGAAAAGTACAAAGGACTGTGGCACAAAATTATTCATCTGGGCAGCAGAAATATAATATGAATCCCAAGGAAGGAAAGGTTTCAATTTATTTTAATAAACATGGCAGACATTGGAAAACACTGTCCTAGTTGTTCCCAAATAAGTGTCATCAAACTCCATGAGAAATTGAGGTTTCTCAGCTTCACTTCACTAAAAGATAACCAGGGCACCAGAACTGAAATCAAAATGTCAGTTTCATTAGTGTGTGTGTGCTCAGTCGTATCCAGCTCTTTACAGCCCCATGGACTGTAGGCCACCAGGCTCCTCTGTCCATGGAATTTTCCAGGCAAGAATGCTGGAGAGGGCTGCCATTTCTTACTCCAGGGGATATTCCTGACCTACAGATCAAAACAGTGTCTTCTGCGTTGGCAGGTGGATTCTTTACCACTGTGCCACATAGGACTGAATAAATTTTTCATTAGACTTTGGAAATTCCTAATTTAGAAAACTACTTCTGGGGAAAAAGCATTAAGCTATTTAGGTCAAATATTAAAAATTTCCCCATTATTCTCTATTCTATAGAGCTGTATTTTCCCTAAAATGTGTCTAATTTCTAAGTCTAAGCTTTAAAAGAAACTTTGGAACGTTCTTTTCTAATAGGCTGAATTTATGATTTGTAGGATTACACAGTAATTTCATTTACCACTGCTTGTACTAGACTAAACAGTGTCCCCTCAAATTTCACATCCATACAGAACCTTGGAATGTGACTTGTGAGGAAATAGGGTTTTTGGAGATGTGATTAGTTAAAATGAGGTCATACTGGATTAATATGGGCCCTAAATCCAATGTGTGGTATCCTTATGACGGGCAAATAAAAACACACATAGGGAAGAAGGCCATGCAAAGACAAAGGCAAAGACTGGCTGATGCGACAATAAGCCAAGGAATGCCGAGGATTGTAGGTTACCACCGAAAGCTGGAAAGAGGCGAGGGAAGAACTCTCCAGAGCCTTTAGAGGGAGCATGGCTTTGCCAACACCTTGATTTTATATTTCTGGCCTCCAGAACCACAAGAGAACAAATTTCTGTTGCTTTAAGGCACTGGGTTTGTGGTACTTAGTTATGGCAGCCCTAGGAACTAATACATTGCCTAATTCAGTCAGTCAAAAATTCATTTGAACTCCATCACACTTCCTTTGAGGAGAATACTATGTTAAAACCAACCAGAGTTTCACCTTACATTCATGCTTTTTTAAAAAATTGTGCTAAAAACACATAACAAAATTTACCATTTTAATCATTTTAAAGTGTACAAAGCAGTGGAATTAAGTATATTCAAAATGTTGCTTGCACCCATTTGTAATCCACTCAGTTGTGGCTATTAGACAATCAGGAAAGAGGCAAGAGTAGAATAAGACTTAGCAGAAAAATAATCCATTACCAAATTTGTTCCTGTTTACATCTAGTGCTAATGAGGAGAGTCTAACCCTAGAAAAGCCAGTAAATTTTTGCCTTATTACATTGAAAGTGTGACTAACCAGAGGAAAACTAAAGTCCTAGGAGGGCTAAATGTAAATACACCATTACTAGAAAAACTCAACTTTTCTTCATTTAGTAATTCATTTTTACTGATAACCTTTCATAACTTTTATAATGAAAATCATTATGACAGCCAAATATTTACCCATCTTTTATGTTAATTCTCATTGTAAACTCTTAATTTTCAGTATTAAAATATCAGGAATGGAGAGAATAAATCCCTGGGCATTTCTAATTCTTTAGGTACAAACCTTTAACTTTTTTACTTTCTCTCATCTCCCACCCCCTGCCTCTATATGTTCCTGAGACATTTATCAAGGTTTGGAAATACTACTCTCTTTCTACTTTCCAGAAAGCCTTCTTTGTTGTAAAATTGATTCCATGATGAATTCTGAAGAAATGTCACATGGAGTTAAGTAGCATGTGCATACCCAATATTCATTCAATAACCAGCAGTAAAAGAAAAAATCACATTAGACAGTAAAGTCACTGGACTTTTCCTGTGTAAATTTTGTTGTGTGCATAAATTTTTTTTACAGATTCCTAAATTCAGCAGAGATGAATACACTTGAGGAAAATTGTTGAAAGACAAGCATCTATTATAATTGTCCAGTTTTATTCTAACATTACTTTTCAACAATTTTAGGAGTTTTAACAAACAAACCTCCATATACTTTAAAAGGCTTAATTCATTTTCACCCTTCCCAATTAAATTTTAATGAATTTCACCATCACTGCTTTTATAGATAAAGTCTCTTGTTTTCTGTTATTTGTGAAACAAAATTGCCAGTTTCTTTCATGAATAATAACAGAATATTCTAAATTGGAAGGGTGCTTATCTACCAATTTATTTCAAGGATATTGAAAAAGGCCCCGATTTATTTAAGGTTGCAGAATCTATAGTGGGCAGAATTAGAATTTCTCTAAAAATACAAGACATTTTAAAATTATTTCAGACTATGGGGCCTTAGAGGGAATAAAGATAGAAAGGTAAAGTAACCAACTATTTGCTTATCTTTGTTTGAAATAAAGTAAACATACTTCCCATATTATTATAGGAAGTGGGATCATGATATGGCTTCATTTTTAAATCCTGTCAAAAATACTAGTAATACATACTCAAGTAATTTTGCTAATTAATTTTATTCTACCTCAATTCCACCCATCATCTCCTATGTACTCCCATTATTTAAAATGAAATACGTAAAAATATGAATCTTCAGTTAGAGATTAGTCCACGTTCTAGTTGGCATAATAAAACTCATATAACCATCAAATTGAGATGTTCATTGTGTACAAATGATAATTATACTTTTGGGGGGACATATTTCATTTTTTATGCTTCCCAGTTTTACTGTTTTTGAGAAGAAAAATTATACATATATGGGTGTACATGTTTTATTCAGAAGTTGAAAGGGCTAGAAAGAACTAAGAAACCGATGTGAAATAGCCACAGGTGATTAATAACACTTCATGAAAGACACATGAAGAGAAGTGTCAACAAAAGCTATTTTCATGGTAATTTCACATCCCACAAATAGTGAAATGAAAATTGCCACCACCGGGGTTCTATTTCCAGTTTTGCGATTGTAGCTCAGGTGGGAAAAACATTCTCTAATCTCATTGTCTAAGATTGGTGTTTTTCAACTAAAAGCAGAGCCTCTAGCGAAGAAGCCTGATGCCACAAAACCATGGGACAGCGTGGGGAGCAGAAGCCTGTTATTTCTCAAGCCTGCTATTTCTGCCGCAGGCTCCTAAGCTTCTGTAGTGAGGATCCTCCTGTAAGGTACAGCCTTGGAGTTGGGAAATCCTCCGGCAGGTCGAGTCGACTAAAAAAGCAAGCGGGAAGGTGAGGCCGGATAGGATACCTCCTCCCTCGCTCACCGCGGGCTGTCACAGTAATTGGGGGTTGTGCCACTCACGCAGGTTTCTAAGGCACCTCCAGGCTCCCTGGAGCCCTTTCTCTTCTCCTTCGGGAGAGCGGGCTCCGTAGCCCCAAGAGCCGGCCGGAGTCGCTGACAAACGACCAGGAGCCGGGCTCGGCAGGGGATTGCTTCTGTCTGGGGCTCGGCGGAACCTGCGTTCGTGTCTCGCGCGCACTCGCTCCGCGTTCTCCTAGCCAATCCGGCGCTACTCGCGCGCCCAGGAGCGTTCCCCGGTCCAGTTTGGGCTGGGCCGGCTCCTTCCCGCTCCCAGCACTTCGCAACCGAGCGCTCACTCCTCCCCTCGCTCTCCACGAGTTCCACGATTCGCGGTGTAGCTCCGCCCCTGGCCCGAGTCCACCCCCGCAATCTCGGGAGCCTGTGCTCTCCTTTCCCCTCAGTCTCCTGCCGACTAGCCGCGCTGGGTCTCGCGCTCCGCAGAGCGGCACGAGTCTCTGCCGCCTCGCTCCTACGCCTCCGCGCGGTCTCCCTGGGCAGCCACCGCGTTCCCCGCCCCCGCAGCTCTTCGCCTGCGACCCGAAGTCCGGGTCCCGCGCCCTGACTCCGCCCCCCCACTCCCCCCGCGGACTCGCGCGCTCGGGGCCCGGCCTCTCACGCGCGCAGGCCGCGGAGCACTCGGCCGCCTCCCCCTCCTTCCCGGCTCGGCTCGCGCTCCCCGGGCGCTCTCGCTCTCGCGCTCTCCAAGGCGAGCGCGCTCCCGGCCCGCGCGCTCCGGGCTCTGGCTTCTCCCGGCTCCTGTCAGTGCGGTGACTGCGCTGGGAAACATGGCGACCGAGGGAATGATCCTCACTAACCACGACCACCAAATCCGGGTTGGAGTCCTCACAGGTAACCGGGGGAGGAGGTCCAGGACCGCCGCGGCCGCTGTCCCCGGCTTGCCTCAGGCTTCTTGCCTGTGATGACCCTTCTCTGCGGCCTCGGGAGAAGGGAAGGCAGAGGAAGGGGACGGGGTGGGGGGGCGGACGTTTTTACAACCGCTGAGAGGTGCTGGGAGGTTGGGGTGTTCCCGCGGGGTCCCCCGGGAGCTGGGGCCGATCCCGTGGATGTCAGGCCCCAGTGCCTTCGCAGCCGAAGTCCTGGGCCCCTGGGGACCGAGGGGCCGGTGCGGCGGGCGCTGCGGGGCTCCTGGCAGGCGACGGGATCCCGGCTCCGCAGTCTGAAGCATGCCGCTCTCGGCTGGCCCGCGCGCTCCCTCGGCTACTGCTTGTCCCAGAGAGGGGGGAAATCCCTTTTCCACCCCCTCCCTCTTTTTCCCTTCCCCCTACTTGGGCGGCCCCGCGCTGCTCTAGCAGTGCTTTCGCGGGGCACCGGCCACAGACGACATGGGTGTTCTTTAGGCGAAACTCCGCTCGGTCTCAGGCTGCCCCTCGCGAGCCGGGAATCCCCTTTGCCACCCATGGGACACCCTTCGTTCCCCACCCCGGGAGGTGGGGATCGGTTTGCGCCCGGACCTCGGAAAGTGTTTGCATTCTGCCTTCCCAAGTGGAGGGCCCTCTGCCCGCCTCTTCGTTTTCTTAGAGGGAAGGCTGTAGCCTGCGACTGGGGATCCAGCCTTTCTACTTAGGAGGGAAGGATTCCCCTACTCGGGCTCTTCTGTCCCCCTCCCTTGTGGGACCTCCCCCCACCCTCCCGAGGCTTGTGAGGAGCGCACTTTTCCCGGGTCGAGTTTCCCTCCCTCGCCGAAGCCGTGTGTGCTCTGCATGTCTGATTCCGTTGCGTTGTATTTGGGTAATATCCCTCAGTTCGGCGACAGGCAGTTGCTGCAGGGCATGACTTCTGAGATGAATAGCAAACCGATTTGTAGGCGTTTCTGCTGTGGTTCTGTAGTTGGTAAGGTTTCTATGTAATTGAGTGGCGAGGTGGGGGTTAAAGAACTATATTTGGAACCTGAGAGCTTAGTTCCGAGGGAAGGAAATCCAAGACTTACTGATTTTGGAAAAAGAAGCGATGTAGACGGGAATCCTCGTGTTCTCCCCCCGTCCTTCCCCCCGCCCCACCACACACACACACACACACACACACACACACACACACACACTTCTTTTTTCCCTCGTCAAATTCTGACAGGTTGAGACGGAGCTCGAGAAGGGACTAAATGGAATGAGACTTGCTTTATTATTATTATTAGGCAGAGAAAAATCTCTGTTGATAAAGAATGCAAAGCTTAATTTGGCTGCTGAGTTTTATGAAGATACTCATGGTACCCCTTGTTCCCTTTTAACTAACTGGGTCGTCTTTCTCTGATATTGTTTCCAGATGTTAATAGTAATTTATTGAATTTTCCTAATTGAAAGCCCCCGCGATAGTGAAACTAGTCTGAATCTGTTGCAGGGAAGGGAAACCACCCCCCACCCCCACTGTTAGAAGATGCGCTGTTCGCTTCTTTTGGTGCTGAAGCTCTTGCTTTGTGTGAAGATTCAATTGTAACTCAGCAATCTTGGCGTTGACATTGCTGATATTTAGAGTCTTTTTGCGGGGTGTAAAATTGTATACCGTATATCAGCCCTCAGCTCTCACTTTAGAATTTAAAATTAATAGAGTAGTGAGAGTAAAGCTTAATAGAAACCGAAGTGTGTCAACTGTCCACGGAAATGAAAGGTCATAAATGTTTTCAAGTTAAACCATAGAGATTTTTTTAAAAAACTTTTTTTATTGTTTATTTAAGCTTTCTCTGATAGTTTTATTTAGTGAATCAGCTTACCTGAGTCAAGTGACATAGTAGATAGCTGTTGTACAGAATGCTTTGAAAGGTGCAGCCCTTATCTGTGTCTCTGCACTCCAATAGGGATGACATTGATATGCAAACAAATAAACATTGTATGTAATTACTGTGCTAAAATTGTCTAAATAAATTACTTGTGTGATTGAAAGCTAAATGTAAAAGGTATTCGTTACTCAGATTGATTAGGAGCAAATGTGATTACTTAAAGAGAGAATTTGTTATGTTTATCAGTGGTAAGAGGAAACTGACATTTTTAAGGGGAGTTGAAAGTCAGTTCAGTGGTAGCCTTATAAATGAATATGTTGCTGAGGTTGAGGCTCTTGAGCAGAAGAAAAATGTAATGCAAAGGCCCTGGAATGCCTACGTAGGTAGGTGGCACAAGCAGAATGTCAATGAGAGAAGATAACTTTAGCAGTGGAATTAAAGACAATAGATTGTCAAACTGTCTCATGAAAATGAAGTACAGTAGTTTAGGGGGAAGTCTAGGGTCAGGAATAAGGATATAGCTGAAGGAGTGAAAAGGAATGTGCACATTTGGGAGAAATGGTAACAGAGGACAAGTAGGATTTGGTGATAAAATGGATATTTGAAGTCAGAAATAATTCAGAGAGATTTTTTACTTAAAATTATTGAAACAAATATTGTCTATGTTAGAGCCCGGAAACATGGAGAAGAATCAGAGCAACAGCACCAGCTCTGTTTGTGAATAGTGGATTTTACTATGAATAGCTTAATATTTATGATCTTAACATTCCACACACAATGAAAACCTACAAAAATAAAACCATTTTGCACAATTTTGTCTTGTATAACTTCCAAGTATTGGAATTTTACTATGTAAAATTATTCTTTACTGA
Source organism: Budorcas taxicolor (assembly GCF_023091745.1). Classification (NCBI taxonomy): domain Eukaryota; kingdom Metazoa; phylum Chordata; class Mammalia; order Artiodactyla; family Bovidae; genus Budorcas; species Budorcas taxicolor. Next base: position 76,737,501 of record NC_068919.1, read on the forward strand.
ACTTAAGCAGATACTATGATTTCATACTTAAGAAAATTGAATTGAGGCCACATTTGAAACCATGTTTCTTGAGTCATAATTTGTGGCTCTCTTAAAGGTGGAGGGCTTGTTTTATAAAATATCCTCTTTGTGTTTCATAATAGTGATTTTAAGTAATTTATCTAAGTCTGTTTTAGAGAGGTTTTACATATTTTAGAGGAAATACACACTTTTTACAATATGTTAGTATTTTGGTAAATTGTGTTGTCATTTCTAAAATCTTTAATTAACTTCTTTGTGACATCTTTGATAATCTCTTGAAAGATAATTTTTGTACCATTTTGAAACTTTTCATTTTCTAGATGTTTTTGTAATCCTGTCTCAGCTATAAATTTGGGAAATACGGTACGCAGCTATTGAAACTTATCAAATCGATTAACTGTTAGAATTTTGAAATAATATAGTAGGAAAATATTTAGCAAAGGCATTTCTTTTTTGTATTACTATTTTGAATCGTTCAGAACTTGGAAATCAGTATGATAATTAATGTAACATGGATATTTTAGTTACATTATTTTTTTGGTCAGGAAAAAGGGAACATTAACATAGGTTATCAAGGAAACATTTTATGTTGAAGATTATTGTCCATCTGCAAAAACAGTATCTTTATTAGTAACTTTTTATGTTGATTTGTTAGAAATGAAAGTTATATGATCTTTAGTAGTCTGAGATCTAGTTTTTAATATATCAATTTCTAATGGTCTCTTAAGACTAAAGACGATGATGATGAATAACATGAGGCAAGTAAACAAGTATCTGTTGCTTTGAGACTAGAAATAAGGTGTAGGACAGATGTAAGAATTTTTCTTTTTTCTTTTATTTTTTTACAACTTCAGTAGTAATTATACTTACAGTCAGTCTTAACAATTACATAGCAGGTTCACTATATCAAATGTGTCACTTTTCACCTTTTTTTCCCCCTATTTCTGAAGAAGCTGTTTATTGAGGAAGTAGACTACTACCTCTATAAGCTCCATGGAAACATCAGGAAAATAGAGTACATGTATGTTTGTGATACAGGAATAGATTGTGCTCCATTGGTTGTTTAATATCCTATTAGCTAGCCACTGCTGATGTTTGGTATACCAGAGCACTTAGCTAAAGATAATAATCCATTACCTAAATTTTCACTGATAGTGACATGGATGAGAAAAAGAGGCAAATATTTAGGAAAGGGCATTTTAAAATCATGGTTTTGCTCTAATAATATACATTTTATTGCACTAAGTTGTAGATTTGTAATCAGTAAGAGATACTAAACATATATAAGACTAGATAATAGAGAATAGATGAAAGACTAATTGTAAACTAGAAACTAAAATATTAGTTGCAGTTAGGGAGTATTTCAGTCATTTATAACTAAAATTGACGTATTAAAACAAGTTCTAAGCCAAGGATTTAATAATCATATGACTCTGGAATTGTTCAGTCATTTATTTCATTTCATTCCTCATGCCTATCTTTGTATATTATGTGTGTCCTTATTTTCTGAAAAGCCCACTTACTGATAAAGATATATAAATATATCTTTTGAGAATAAATCCTGTCATTAAGTAGGGCAAATCACTATCGCAAACAAAACCTGTATCCTACAAAATGGAATTGTGTGTACTGTCAAGCATACCAATATTGATCTATATGACTGTTATTAAATAGAAGCTTATTTCTCAAACTAGGTCATTCCTTCATGAATTTCTGATTGGAAGCAATGTATTAGTGATTAAGAAATCATTACATTAGATACTGTTGAATACATTTAATACTATTACCTTTGATCAAAGACTTTATAAACTAGTAGTACACAAACTTAGTTAAGAGTTTTAACAGTATTAAAGATACTTACGATTATTTGACTTTAACTGGGGTATGTGGTGGAAAATCAGCAGCCTGTTATTGGGGAGGAAATGATGAATGAATCTGTTTCTCTCTTACCGGTGATAGATTCCTGGTTAAGGTGAATGGGGTGCTTTTTTGAAATAGTGAGTAAAATAGATAAAGTTTATACTTGGCAATTGTAAATAAGATTGAAAAACTAAGCTTATTTGGAATTTGAGATGTTAAAGTAAGGAAATCCTGAGAAAGAAAATAGTGAAACCACAAGGGATATCTTCCTTCATATCTAGGCAGAGAAGAAAAACGGATTATTTAACTTGTTTAAAAGTAATTGGATCTATTGTTAATATGAATAGCATGCAACCTTACTTAATTTTTGAGTGACCTCTGGGAAGAGCGAATGTCTAATGAGTTATTGTGATGTAGAGATTCCATCCAGGTGGTTTAATGAGTTTATAAGTGAATTTGTACTTAATCAGTTTAAACTGAGTATGTAGAACTGCTTGAAGATGTTGTAATTAAACAACTGCAACAACTTTTACAATAGTTTTGCCAGTAAGTATACATTTTGAAAAAACGGAGTTTAATTTACTATGCTTTAAAAAAATGTCCTCATTTGAAAAATAAAGGAGCAAAGAAATGTGAAAGGAACATTACACAATTTGTGCCGTTTCTCCAAGTTGGGATACATGACACTGAACACGGATACTCTAATGATTCTAAGCGTTAGAATCTAAGGTATGGAAATAAACATAATAATTCCCAAAATATCGATTTCCTGAAATATCAATTTTAATTGATCTAAAATATCAATTTTAGAATGTCGTATTTAAAGCATTTTAATACTACAGTAAGCATGAGTAAATCAGGCACGAATGTACAATTTTGAAGGAGCTTTTAGATAAAATTAAACTTCAAAGAAATTTCAAGTGAACCTATTACATAACTCCAGACCTCATGTTCTTCTGTTGTTGGTGCCTTGGTGAGGAAAAATTAAGGAGCTCGGGGCCATAGCAAGAACTCTAGAAGACGCATTATCTAATGCTAGTCTGGCCAGTGAAGTTCTGTAACTCTCTCAGCTTTTCTCACTATTAACATGAAGGAGGCTCTTATGGCAATATATGTTTCTATCCTTTAGTATCTTGACTAGCTGGAAAGAGAAATGTTGGATAGCAGGCTTGGTTTTTTGTTTTTGTCTTTTTAATGGGAATCATTATGGGGGAGGGGTAGATTATACATTGAAAATGCAAGAGAATAAGAAATGGAAGAAAAGATGAAAAATTTCAATGATTACATTGTCAGTATAAGCCTAAGGGAAAATATTTAGATTTTTTTTCATTTAGAAGTTTTTGTGGTATCACTCACAAAATTAACAGTGGTTTCAGTTTTACATTTAATTTCAGACTCAGCTCACACTTCATTTCCTCAACAGAATCTTTCCTAGGAATTATTCTCTATGATGATGTCTGTCTTTGTTTTCTTGTAATGTTTATAAATGTTGCTATACCCTATAATCATGTACATGTGGGAGGCTGCAAGATGTAGTTTAAAGGAAAAAAAAAAAGACTTTGGAGTTAGACTTGTATTTCAGACTCTGATTTGCCCTTTATTTTGGGAAGCTCATTTTACCTATCTGAATTTCACTTTCCTTCTCCAGAGTGAATGTAGTGATGCTTACTTCACAGGGTTGTTAAGAACTGAGATAATATATGTGAAAATTCTACCATATATGTCTAACTTGGATTATACAGTCAACTCTTTTAACAATGTGGAAGGGGTGAGTAGGGATACCATCACTTACCCCCACTTGCCCCGCAGCCCACAACCGGTAAGCTTTGTAGTCTATCTTCTCTGATTCTCCCCTATCCAACGTTCTGTCGATTGAACCAACCTTGGATCATGTAGTACTACAGTACTTACTCAAAAAAAAAAAAAAAAAAAAATCCTAGGTGTAAGTGGATTGGTGCAGTTCAAACTATTATTTCTCAAATGTTAATTGTGTGCTCAATAATCTTCTTTCTCCTTCATATGCTATTTTGGTGCAATTTGCTAATAGCTTCATGTATAATCATCTTATTTAAAGTAGATTTTACAGTTTTTGAAACAGGTGATTGTGTTCTTCACTTCTTTGCCCTTTTGTTATAGGATCTATTAATGAAGTTTTTCATTAATATTAATGAAGTATCAATGATGTTAAAAAAGAAAAACTAGATGGTGTGACACTTAGTAGTTTAGGAAACAGTAGCTCAGCAACGTTTAGATAAACAAGAACTTCACTATTATTACTAAAAAGATAGTTCAGGATAAGTGGAGTGGGGTTTAGTATTTTTCTATACATTTACTACTGTTGACAGGATGATATCAATGATGTGTTATTTGAGATATTTCATACTATCAATTTAATATTTATATAGTTTTATTTTTTCTTATGTGTTTATATATTTTCTGATTTTTATATAATTAAGTTGATAGGCATTATCTGTGTAAGAGTTATTTTAGAGTAGTTTTTTAGACTTATTTTAAAAAATTAAAAATTGAAATTATAGGTGAAAGATTCTGAAAATGCTGTTATTTTGAAAGTTAATTCTGATAGACATAAAAGCATAAGATAGGAGTCAAAAGTTCTACATCTTTTACCACTTTCAAGACAATGTAACTGCATTTTATCTGAATTTCCTTAGTTTTGAATGGGAGAAATTATGCTCAACTTGTCCAGTTACTGTGAGGGAGACAGAAAGCAATGTATCCAGTACTCAGTGCCTACTGCTTGCTTGGCTGTGTGCTAAAGTGAGGGGCACCACAGTGAGCAAGACAGACACAGTCATCCTCTTGGAGATTATATTTTAGTACCAACACGAACACACTATTTAGTCAAGTTAGATTCTGACAAATCATGTTTCATTTATGTTGCATTTCGAGGAATAAAGTGCTTCTGTATTTTATTTGATGTGGATAAGTATAAGCACCAAAACTGTTTCATGTTAAACCATTTTTGATACAAATTTTTAACCCATTACACATTTTCTGCTTTCTAAGATGGAAAGTATTGAACATAATTTAATTATCTTATTTAATCAGGTTTAAGTAATTATAGCTAACATCTGTCAGGTTTATATATATATACACACATGCATATTTATATGGCATAAATATGTCCTGTTCGTGCTTAGCACTTAGCACATGTTATTTACTCTTTATAGCCTTTATAAGGAAATATATTATTCCTTTTTATTCTGCCTGAGAAATAGAGGTTAGGTAACTTGCTTAAGGTTGCATCTGCGGCCCTGCCAGAATTCAAGCACAGGCCCGACTGTACTCTGAGCAATTATATTTCTGTATTCTATTCTGAATACCTTTTATTGTGGTGAATGGTACTATGGTTCTCTATTGTGTTTTCTTTTCTGCTGTGACTTTACACACTTGCCCCCTTCCCTACTTCTAGCTTCTCATCTGCAGTCAGTGGTAGACTATGGAGTACTAACCAGTACAACGTTTCATTAGGCCCATACTGTGTCTTTACAAAAAGTATCTTTCTAATATTACAAAAGACATTTTATATTAACCTGTATTTTTAGTTTTTTAAGATCAGCAATGCTGTCATCTCTTCCCACAAGACAGCAGTTGGTTAGAGTAGCTGTCCTCGTGAGATAGGGCATGTATTCTCCAATTTCCCACAATTCCCACTTAACCTGTGTGTTACCTGCCTTGCCTGGTAGGTAGGTGTTTGGGTTTGTGATCTTTACTCGTATGTATTCTGTACCTTCCTCTTTTTTCATCATAGTTCGGACAACTTTTCATGTTAGTGGAAGTAATAATACAGGGTTAATTGAGAGTTACCAAGTATGAGATAATTTTCTAGAGCCTGCCATAGAACCTATTAATTTATTTAATCCTCATCATAGTATCAATATCGCCACTTTACATTAGAAGAAATTGTAGCAGAGAGAGATTAAGTAATTTGCTCAAATTACTGTAATAAGAGGCCACGTTGAGAAAAGGCCAAACTGTGAGTTGAACTGTTCTTAGGGCTTCCCTGGCAGCTCGGACAGTAAAGAATTTGCAGTGCAGGAGATCCGGGTTCGATCCCTGGATCAGGAAGATCTCTGGGGAAGCGAATGGCTACCCACTGCAGTATTCTTGCCTGGGAAACTCCGTGGACAGAGGAACCTGGCGGACTGTAGTCCATGGGGTCTCAAAGAATCAGACATGACTGAGTGACTGAGCACACACACAGAGGCTGTTCCTAGAGTAAAGCTCTTAATCAGTACAGTATATTCCTTGGCATTTAATAGTTCATAGAGGTGCACATCTTTCTTTTTAATGTTTGTTATATATCATCATAGGTTTCACTATATTTAATCAATCCTCTATTGATGGACATAGAGGTTTCTAATTTTTCATGTATCAAATGCTGTAGATGATAACATGGTGCATTTATTATTGCATAGTTGTGAGTTTTTTTTATGTGAGATTAATTACCGTAAATATAATTTTTGGGTAAACAGTATCTGCTTTTAAAAATTTTGATAAAAATTACACCCTGTTTGGAAGACAAGTTTGTACTAATTGTAATGAATATTCTCACCTTCATTTGTTATTATCTTTTTAATCTTCATGAGTTCTTTTGAGATAAAACTCTTTCTTGAATTATATACATGTATTAGGAGTCCCGAGTTGCTCAGCAGTAAAGGATCTGCCTGCAGTGCAGGAGACACAGGAGATGAGGGTTTGATGTCTGAGTTGGGAAGATCTCCTGAGGGAGGAAATGTCAACCCACTCCAGTATTCTTGCCCGGAAAATCCCATGGACAAAGGAGCAAAGGGGCCATGAGGGCTACAGACAGTGGCGGATGGGGGGTTTGGGGGTCTTTGGGGGTGTCACAAAGAGTCAGATAGGACTGAGCGACTAAGCACAGCAGAGCACATGCATGTAACAGTAAGATCTTGCTAGTTTTTGCAACAGCTCTTTTCTATTGCTTTATTTAAAGTTTTGTTCAGAGTCTTTAGTTTTCTTTTTCTTCAAATGATCCCTTCCAGTGTTTCCTAAGTTGTGTTCTAGTAGCACTTCTTTGGGAAATGTTATAATAGGTATGATATTAAGAGCTTTTAATGTGGTTAAATAAATTTGGAAAGTGCTGTATAATATATCCCTCCTTATGGAGATTAACAGTATACTAAAGCAACTTCCAGTACTCTTGCCTGGAAAATCCTATGGACAGAGGAGCCTGGTGAGCTGCAGTCCATGGGGTCACTAAGAGTCAGACACTACTGAGCGACTTCCCTTTCGCTTTTCACTTTCATGCAGTGGAGAAGGAAATGGCAACCCACTCCAGTGTTCTTGCCTGGAGAATCCCAGGGACACGGGGGCCTGGTGGGCTGCTGTCTGTGGGGTTGCACCGAGTCAGACACGACTGAAGCGACTTAGCAGCCGCAGCAGCAGAGTGACTTCACTTTCACTTTTCACTTTCATGCATTGGAGAAGGAAATGGCAGCCCACTCCAGTGTTCTTGCCTGGAGCATCGCAGGGATGGCGGAGCCTGGTGGGCTGCCGTCTGTGGGGTCGCACAGAATCGGGCACGACTGAAGCGACTTAGCAGCAGCAGCAGCAGCAGAGCATATTAAAGATGTGAGTAATACTGCAGTGTGGAGCCTGTTGAACATTATTTAGTTTAGTGTTGCCAAAACTTTTTGAAGATGGAATGCTGTTTAAAGACAAAGCAGAATTCTGTTTAACATTTCTTTGGGAAATAATGGTCTTTGTCCTGAAAATGATCTTTTGGAAGTCTGTATAATGCCTTTGTATTATTAATATTTTAGCTTTTGCTGTAGAAATAGTGGTTTCCAACAGTAATTGCTACTATGAAAATTAATCCTTTTTTTCTGGATTTGCCTTTAAAGTGTGTTTGTGTGTATTTCCCAGTTATCATCTCTTTTTTCTTCCTCTTTCGACATTAATGGATTGGCTGAATGTATTATTTTATTCAGAAAATCTATGATAGCAACAGCCAGTCTTGATTCTGTTACTACTGTATGAGGAAAGAACATTGGAATAAGTTCTATTTTGGATTTTTCCAGTGAGTGTTTGGTATCATTATCTGTAAATGTAAAGATGAAGTGATGCTTTCTAAAATCTCCTTCAGCTCTAAAATCTTAATAATCTTAATTTCATATTTACCTCATGTTTACCATACTCTCACTGCTAGTAGTCACCTTATCTACAGTTTGTTACTGACAGCAAAATTATTGATATGAAATGCCTTCCTTGCTTCAAACAGGAAAACTGCTGGAAAGACACTGACATTCATACCAACTGTAAATGGAAATAATGTCTGTTACTTCCATTGCAGAATATATGCAGTTTTATTTCATTCACTGTCACATGCTACAGAGAGTTCATATTGCAAGACACTGAAGATTTAGAATACAAATTATATACATGTAAGTATAACAACTGATTCACACAGTCAAGCTTAGAAGGGTAATAGTGGTTAAGAGGTTTTGAAATAGTACCTTTTTCCTTTTAAATTTAAATTGTAGTAATATGCCAGAGACCTGGAAAGAAAAAATTAGCAAGCCCCACAAATATGATTATTTTGCTGTTAAATATTTAAAATGAAGCTATTGTAAAAATAAGACATATAGCTTCAATGAACAGTATATGCGTTAGGTTCATGCCTGGGTTTATACCTGAGTTAAGTGAAGTTTTCAGAATTACTTTTGTAAGCTTCAATTTTCTCATCCCGTGAAATGAGGAATAATCCATTGGTTGCCTAAGAGGGTTGTTTTGGTAAGTGAAATAATAAGTGTAAATGTTGAGTGAGTGTGCCCACATAATAAATAATCATTACATGCTTGTTATATATTATAATAAATTTGAGTCTAATTACCATTACAGATATGATAATAGAAAGCAAACAATGTAACATTTAGCTATATGACCCAATCATGATTAATTTTCATGCTGTTTTTCTGTTTTATCTTACTTAAGGAGCATCATTAAAGATCAATACTATACTGGGGATTTGCTTGATCTAGAGTCTTATTTTCTAGCTTAATTTTGGTGTTGTTAGAGTCAGAAAATGCTGTTTGTAGTGTGATAACTAAGGACAAATGTTTGAGATTTTTGAGGCATAGGTTTAAAGTATATATGGGAAACTGCTTCTAATAGTCTCTAAGGCTTGATAAGATCTGTAGAGAAAATTGCCTCTATATACAGATATGTTCATATTATAGTTATGGGCTACTATACTGTAGTTAAGAAGGTGGAAGAGTTTTAAATGTTATACAGTGGTGTTAAATGTTAAGTGAGGCAGTAATACAGGATGATAAAGTGATAGCAAATGAAACTATTTATATTAGATAATAGTTGATTTATAGAAGAGTATTAATCACTATATAAGGAAAATAGTAAACCTCAGGGACAGTGAGCCAAAGCCTAGACCTTGCTGTGTTTGGGGGACGTAAGACAAATGAATATTATATATAAAAGTAGAAAGATACTTTATAAAGTACCAGATACCAAAAGAAAATCTATAAAATTTAAAGCATTGTCAAAGATGATTTTAGGCAGGAAAGTTTGAGAATCATTGATTATGTTGATACTGGACTTGGGCTTTCCATTTTTTTTTCCTGCAGACACATCTGTGAAGCATTATTAATTGAAAAATTGCCAATTGTGCCTCATAATGAAACATTCATTCCTTTCTGATTTTGAATGCAATTCAGAAGTGGGTCCTATCTAATACATGAGACACTTGAAATAGGGACCCTCCTATCCCCATAAGTAGGAACTTTATTTAGTTATAGATTTGATTTTATTTCTGTTGTTTTCCTGGCCTGTCATTTCCTATTAATTAACCTGTTAGTTTGACCATAGCCTGACTTGTTAACAGGCAGTGCAGTCCAATTCAGTAACTGTCTTAAGTCTGCTTGGGTTGCCATAGCAAAGTGCTATAGACTGGGTAGCTTATAAACAACAGAAATTTATTTCTTACAGTTGTGGAGTCCAGGAAATTTAAGATCAAGTTACCATCAGCTTCAGTGTCCAGCGAGGGCCTACTTCATGGTTCATAGATAGCCATCTTCTGTTTCCTCACATTGCAGAAATGGGGAGGGGACTCTCTGAGTCTCTCTTTTAATGGTATTGATCTCACTCATGAGGGCTGGGTCCTCATGACCTAATCTCTCCCAAAGGCCCCCCATCCAAACACCACTAACTAGGGGAATCGGTTTCAGCATGTGAATTTGGAAGGCTGGACACAAACATTCAGCCTTTAGCAAATATGTGCCATGTGTTTTGTTAACCTAAAGCTACTGAATGTTTACAGTGTCATCTTTCAGGTATGAGGAGTTGGTTGTAAAGTCGGTTTACAGTTTTAGTCATTTATATATTAAAACACTTACCAAGCAGTGCATGACAGGGTTTACTAAACTTTTTCTGTAAAGGGCCAGATAATAAATATTTTAGGCTCTGCCAGCTATATGATTTATGTCACAGCTACTCAGCTCTGCCCTCATAGCATAAAAGCAGCCATAGATAATATGTAAATAAATGAGCATGACTATGTTTCAGTAAAACTTTATTTACAAAAACAGTTGGTTGTCCAGTGTTGGCCCAAAGGTGCTATAGCTTCCCAATCCATGCTGAAAGACTTAGTCCCTGTTAGAAAAGTGTAATTTTAAGTTACCTGCATGTGAGTCAAACTTTATTTGCCCTGTAAGCCACCACAACTTTTGTGATTGAATGAGCTCAGTAGTTCTGCTTTGCGTGGCGTTGGTCAGGGTTCTGGTCTATCTGCAGTCACCTGGAGGCTTGGTTGGGACTGTTGTCCAGGGCCTTGGTTCTCCTGCATGTGGATTTCTCCACGTCTGATTCATTATGAGCCTCACAGTGTGACGGCTGAGTTCCAACAAGGATTCCAAGAGCAAGCATTGTGAAAGGAAGGAAACAGAGCTGCCAGGACAATTAAGGGGTAGGCTTGAAATTGGCAGAGCCTCACTTCCAACCTTATTCTTTTGATCAACATAGAGGCTCAGCCCGGAGTCACTGTGGAAAGAGACTAGGAATACTAGGAAGCATGATAAATTTGGGATCATCGAAATAACAGTCTACTGCAGGATTGTTGTGGTTACAAGTGACAATTCAAATGGACTAGCTTTAGTAAAGGGGAAATTTACTGTAAGAATAATGGAGTGCCTTACTTCACAGAGCCTAAACATGGGATGAGGTGCTAGAAATTTTGGACCCAGGGTTTGAAGGTCCTCACAACTGTTTTTTGTTTTTGCTTCACTCTGTAAAGTAAGCTCCATTTCGTCTTACCACAGCTCTACCTTTTTCATAATGGAAGAAACACTATCATTGACTATTCTTGTGTTGTTTAGATCTTCCCATTTCAGTCATTCAGAGAAGAACTGACTTTATTTTCCCAGTTGTGTTTCTAAAACATTTCAGGAAGAACTTTGTTCTGGACCAATCATTTGTGATCAGAGCATAGAGGCTATGTTGTACCAACTATGTGGACAGGAGTAGAGTCAGTTAACAGAAAAGGGATACTAAATATTTAACCACTAAGCCGTTCGCTTGCTTTCTCCCTAATCAACTATTTCCTGACATAAGATAATTTGGGGATTATTTTAATAAATAATTTGTTTTCCTGTTTCAGGCCTAATTGGCTATTTTATTCACCTATCTGCCTTTGTTTATTTCATTGTTCTATTGGAGGACAGGCTGAATTAGTTCAGTATTTGAATATTCATTGTAATTTCTTCTTGCATTGAGTAGGGGACAGCAGCATTTAGTACCTGTTGTTTCACTTTGCCACCATTAACACAGAATCAGATATGAAGGTGATCTTACTATACTGTTATTCACTGATTTCTGAGTCTGATTTGAATGATATGGTTGGCTGAGGAAGTATATACTTCTGGAAAGGGTGTAATTGTATACAAGAATGCAAGGAACAGAATGCAGTAATACAGAATGAAATAAGAGCTATAATAGAAGTTCAGGCAGCATACTGTGGGTGCACAGAGGAAGGAACAATTAATTTTGACTGAGTGGCTGTAGGAGGGTATGGTATTTTAAAGGAGATGGTGTTTGAGTAAGGCCTGGAAGAATGAATAACCCATCCTTAGGAAAACAAGGAAAGGTAATCTGGCTGTCAGGTTTCTTGGGTGATACCAGAAGGGGTGGCTCCAGAATGTCTTGGCTAAAGTAGATGAGCTTAAATATAAGTATAGAGGATTCAGAATAAACAGCAGCATGTACTTCTTTTAACCTGCTTAAGTTAGAATTATAAGAACTAATTAGGTTTTGCTACATTCAGACTTTCGGTGACTCTGTAGTAGTTTGAAATTTGATTTTTTAAAGTAAACAATCTATCTTAAAGACTCAGATTTTTGGGTTTAGAAAGAACTTTAAGGATTATCTGTGCTAACCCACTGTAGTGTATAAAGAAACTAAGATGCAGTTAAATGACTTATTTAACGTTACACATCTAAATGATAGAGTTGGAGCTAAAATCCGGGCTACTTTACTCCTAGTCTTGGGTATTAAAATAAATTATATGGTGAATCCTTTGTAGTAAGATTTGTCCCAAATATTCTATTTGAATTATGTAGTGTAGAAGTTTTAGAATCTGAGATATATATATAGTAAGATGCACAAATGTTATACAGTATTGTGAATTTTTCATATGTAGAGATCCTTATAAGTATCACCCATGAACATTTCCAGCAGTCCAGAATTTTCCTTCACGCCTTTTATTATGCCCTCTGCCGGGGATCTTCCCGACCCAAGAGTTGAACCAGGGTCTGCTGCATTACAGGCGAATTCTTTACCAGCTGAGCTATCAGTGAAGCCCAAAGAATGCTGGAATAGGTTGTTACTTCCTTCTCCAGGGCATCTTCCTGACCCAAGGATTGAACCCGAGTCTCCTGCATTGGCAGGTGGGTTCTTTACCACTGAGCCACCAGGGAAGCCCTATGCCTTTTACTAGTCAATATCTAATTCCTCTGCCACCCTTAAATACTCACTATTCTGATTTTTTTGTAAAGGATTAATTATGCCTGTTCTTGTACTTTATATAACTATAATGACTTCTGTCATTCATCATTATGTCTGTGATACTATCCTCATTGTTGTGTGTAGCAGTTATTCATTTTTTTAATTAACATGTGGTATTCTGCTGAATGAATTGGATTGTTATTTTTCTATTCATGGACGTTTGAATTGTTTCTAGTTTCTGACTATTGTTAATAAAGCTGTTGTGAATATTCTCATATAAATTTTTTTGATACATATATTGTCTCTATTCTCGGTGTAGAATTTCTGGGTTAACTGTTTTTCCAAAAGATGTACCATTTTTCTGTCCCTGCCAGTAATGGATGAAAGTTTCATTGCTCTACATTCCTGTCAAAATTTCTTATTGTCAGTCTTTTCAAGTTTGACCATTCTGGGGTTAGTGTGTAGTGATTTCTAATTTATATTTCCCAGATAAAAAATGATGTTGAGCCCTTTATAATATATTAATTTTAAAGTAAACATTTTTAATAAGGCTGACTTTGTCTTACAGATTTGTAGGAATTCTTTGTAATTCTGAATATGGGAACTCTGGGTGTATGTATCATAATTATCCTCTCCCACTCTGTGGCGAGTCTTTTCGGAGAAGGCAATGGCACCCCACTCCAGTCCTCTTGCCTGGAAAATCCCATGGAAGGAGGAGCCTGGAAGGCTGCAGTCCATGGGGTTGCTGAGGGTCGGACACGACTGAGCGACTTCACTTTCACTTTTCACTTTCATGCATTGGAGAAGGAATGGCAACCCACTCCAGTGTTTTTGCCTTGAGAATCCCAGGGACGGGGGAGCCTGGTGGGCTGCCGTCATGGGGTCACACAGAGTCAGAGATGACTGAAGTGACTTAGCAGCAGCAGCAATAGTCTTTTAATAAATAAAAATCCTTATTATTAATGAAGTTCAATTTATTAAACTTTATTTTTATCTTTAGTGGATTTTTGTGTCTTATTTAAAAAGTCTTTGCCTATTATAGGATCATCAAAATATTCTCCAAAATATTCTTGAGCTTTTTTGCTTTCCCTTTCACTTGAAGTTCTGATACATTTCAAATTAGTTTGTATGAATGACATGAGGCAGAGATCAAAAATTTCTTTTAAAACATATGACTATTCAGTTGATCTAGCACCATTTTTTGTATTAAAAAGAAAAAGTCCTTTCCCCACTAAATTGTAGAGTACCTTTGATATAAATCAGACAGATTTGTTCTTAGAGTATTTCTGTTCCATTGGTCTATTTGTCTGTCTTTGTACCAGTGTTACCATATCCTAATTACTATAGCTTTATACTAAGTCTTGATATCTGGTAGTATAAATTCTCTAAAGTTTTTCTTCAACTTTGTTTTGGGGGCAGGTTGTCCTCCATCATTTGTATTATCATATGTATTTAGAAACAGATTACAGTTCTAAAAATCTATAGGTATTATGACTAGGATTGTATTGAAACTGTAAATCAGCTTTCAGAGGATTGGCATGTTACAATATAGAGTCTTTCATTCTTTTATTGCCTTTTTATACTGTTTTGTCAGAAAGTGGTCCACTGAAGAAGGCAATAGAAAACCACTCCAATCATCTTGCCTTGAGAACCCGATGAACACTATGAAAAGGCAAAAAAAAGATATGACACAGGAAGCACCACAATTAGTGTCCAATATGCTACTGGGGCAGAGTAGAGAAATAGCTCCAGAAAGAATGAAGAGGCTGAGCCAAAGTGGAAATGACAGTCAGTTGTGGCTGAGCCTGGTAGTGAAAGTAAAGTCTGATGCTGTAAAGAACAGTATCGCATAGAAACCTGGAACGTTAGGTCCAGCAATCAAGGTAAATAGGATGTGATCAAGCAAGCAGGAGATGGCAAGAGTGAACATTGACATTTTAGGAATCAATGAACTAAAATGGACGGGAATGAGTATATTTAATTCACATGACCATTGTTATCTGCTATGTGTGGGCAAGAATCCCTTAGAAGAAATGGAGTAGCTCTCATAGTTAGCAGCAGAATCCAAAATGCGGTACTTGAGTGCAATCTCAAAAACAACAGAATGATCTCTGTTCATTTCCAAGGCAAACCATTCAGTATCACAGCAATCCAAGTCTGTGTCTCAACCATTAATGCCAAAGAAGCTAAAGTTGAATGGTTCTATGAAGACCTACAAGACCTTCTAGAACTAACACCAACAAAACATACGCTTTTCATCATAGGGGATTGGAATGCAAAAGTAGGAGGTCAAGAGATACTTGGAGTAACAGGCAAGTTTGGCCTTGAAATACAAAATGAAGCAGAACAAAGGCTAACAGGGTCTTCCCTGGTGGCTCAGATGGCAAAGCATCTACCTACAATGCAGGAAACCAGGTTTGATCCCTGGGTTGGGAAGATCCCCTGGAGAAGGGAAAGGCTACCCACTCCAGTATTAGGGCCTGGAGAATTCCATGGACAAAGGAACCTGGTGGGCTACAGTTCATGGAGTTGCAAAAGTCAAACATGACTGATGCAACTAATACTCACTCAGTCAAAGGCTAACAGAGTTTTGCCAAGAGAACATGCTGGTCATAGCAAACACCCTCTTACAACAACGTAAGAGATGACGCTGCACGTGGATGTCGCGAGATGGTCGATACTGAACTCAGATTGATTATATTCTCTACAGCCGAAGATGGAGAAGCTCTAGACAGTCAGCAAAAACAAGACCTGGAGCTGGCTGTGAACTTATTGCCAAATTCAGGCTTAAATTGAAGAAATAGGGGAAACCACTAGGCCATTCAGGTATGACCTAAATCAAATCCCTTATGGTTGTACGGTAGTGGTGACGAATCGATTCAAGGGGTTAGATCTGGTAGACTTGAGTGTCTGAAGAACTATAGATGGAGGATTGCAACACTGTACAGGAAGGGTAATTAAACTCATCCTAAAGAAAAAGAAATGGAAGAAGGCAAAGTAGTTGTCTGAGGAGGTCTTACAAATAGCTGAGGAAAAAAGAGAGAGGCAGAAAGCAAAGGAGAAAGGGAAAAATATACCTGACAGAATGTAAAGTTCTAGAGAATGTAAGTGAAGTGAGTGAAAGTTGCTCAGTTGTGTCTGACTCTTTGCAACCCCAAGGACTATACAGTTCATGATTCTCCAGGCCAGATTACTGGAGTGGGTAGCCTTTTCCTTCTCCAGGGGATCTTTGCAACCCAGGGATTGAACTCAGGTCCTCTGCATTGTAGGTGGATTCTTGAGCAGCTGAGCCACAAGGGAAGCCCAACAGTACTGGAGTGGGTAGCCTATCCCTTCTCCAGCAGATCTTCCTGACCCAGGAATCAAACCAGGGTCTCCTGCATTGCAGGTGGATTCTTTACCAACTGAGCTATAAGGGAAACCTAGAGAATATCAAGGAGAGAGAAGAAAGCCTTCTTAAGTGAACAATGCAAAGAAATAGAGGAAAACAATAGAATGGGAAAAGTAGAAATACCAAGGGAACATTTCATGCAAAGATGGGCACAATAAAGGACAGAAACAGCAAGGACCTAACAAAAGCAGAAGAGATTAAGAAGATGTGGCAAGAATATACAGAACTATACAAAAAAGGTCTTAATGACCCGGATAACCACGATGGTGTGGTCACTCACCTAAGCCAGACATCCTGTGATGTGAAGTCAACTGGGCCTTAGGAAGCATTACTACGAACAAAGTTAGTGGAAGTGATGGAATTCCAGATGAGCCATTTCGAATCCTAAAAGATAATGCTGTGAAAGATGATGCATTCTATATGGCAGCTAATTTAGAAAACTCAGCAGTGGCCATAGGACTGGAAAAGGTCAATTTTTCATTCCAATCCCAAAGAAAGGCAATGCCAAAGAATGTTCCAACTACTGTACAATTGTGTTTATTTCACATGCTAGCAAAGTAATGCTGAAAATCCTTCAAGCTAGGCTTCAGTAGTACATGAACTGAGAACTTCCAGATGCACAAGATGGATATACAAAAGGCAGAGGAACTAGAGATCAAATTGCCCATATCTGTTGGATGATAGAGAAAGCAAGGGAATTCCAGAAAACATGTGCTTCATTGACTACACTAAAACCTTTGACTGTGTGGATCACAACAAACTGTGGAAAATTCTTAGAGATGGGAATTCCAGACCACCTTACCTGCCTCTTGTGAAACATGTATGCAGGTCAAGAAGCAACAGTTAGAACTGGACATGGAACACTGACTGGTTCAAAATTGGGAAAGGAGTATGTCAAGACTATATATTGTTATCCTGCTTGTTTAACTTATATGCTGCATACATCATGTAAATATATGTACAGCCTGACTGGAGGAATCTCAAGCTGGAATCAAGATTGCCAGAAGAAATATCAACAACCTCAGATATGCAGATGATACCATTGTAATGCCAGAAAGTGAGGAGGAACTAAAGAGTAATGTTTAAAAATATTGTTGTGAATAGTATTGTTTATTTAAGTTTCATTTTCCAGTTTTATATTCATAGAAGTACTATTGATTTTTGTGTTTTGGTCTTTTGAACAGCGGCCTTGCTAAATTATTTATTTTGCTTTCTATTTTTTATTCATTAAATTTTTAAAAAATTTAACTTTTTATTTGAATGAAAGATTCTTTAAATTCTATAGCACTTTGTAGTTTTCAGAAGTTTTAGACACACATGTGATCGCATAATAACCCTTTCTCTCCTGCTCACTTATGTTCTCCCCACCCCCACCCCTCCCAGTAACCACTAGTTGGTTCTGCATATCCATGAGTCTTTTTTTTTGTTTGTTTTATTTTATTCACTAGTTTTTTTTATAATTAATTTTTATTGGAGTATAGTTGTTTTTTAATGTTGTGTTAGTTTCTGCTGTATGGCAAAGTGAGTCAGCAATACATAGACATGTATCCCCTCTTTTTTGGCTTTCTTTCCCATTTAGGTCACCACAGAGCATTGGGATGGGTTCCCTTGCCAATCAGTAGATTCTCATTAGTTATCTATTTTATACATAGTAGTGTATAAAATCTCTTAGTTTATCCCACTACACCTGCCTTTGCCACCTGGTGTCAATCTGTTCTGTACATCTGTGTCTTTATTTCTGCTTTGCAGATAAGTTCATCTGTATCATTTTTCTGGAGTCTACATATAAACAATATTATACGCTATTTGTTT
Organism: Budorcas taxicolor; assembly: GCF_023091745.1. Lineage (NCBI taxonomy): Eukaryota > Metazoa > Chordata > Mammalia > Artiodactyla > Bovidae > Budorcas > Budorcas taxicolor. The sequence continues at coordinate 76,755,580 of NC_068919.1, forward strand.
TCCTGACTTACTTCACTCTAGGTCCATCCACATTTCTACAAATGGCACAATTTCATTTCTCTTTATGGCTGAATAATATCCCATTGTATGTGTGTAACACATCTATATCCATTCTTCTATCGAGGGGCATTTAGGTTGTTTCCGTGTCCTGACTATTGTAAATAGTGCTGCAGTGAACACTAGGGTTCATTTGTCTTTTTGAGTTGTTTTTTTTCCAGGTATATACCCAGGACTGGGATTGCTGGGTCATACAGTAGTTCTGTTTTTAGTTTGTTAAAGAGTCTCCATACTGTTCTCCACAGTGACTATATCAATTTACCTTCCGATCAAATTTGTTGTGTTTTGAATTCCACATATAAGTGTTACAGAGTCCAACCTCATACTACTTGCCATACAGCAGGTCAGTAATTCAAGAGGTGAGTTGTTGGGGCAAGGAATAGAATTCTTTTAGAAAGCCAGCAGACAAAGATGGTGGACTAGTGCCCCAAAGAACCATGTTGCCTGAGTGAGAATTCAGGCTGCTTTTATGGTAAAAAGAGGAGAGGGTGTGGTTGGTTGTGCAAACTTCTTCCTGCTGGAATCCTTTGTTCTTGCAGGTGTCCACTAGGTCTGGTCACAGTGTTTGTATAAACCTCCAGCAAGACAAATGTTATTCTCTGTTCTGCAACTTTTTGTATCTATATGAATGGAAAAGTTCTGAAGGTCAGAGACTTGAGACCGGGCTGTCCTGTATATTTCAGGCCAGAGGCAACATTATGTAATTTATTGTAGCAAAAGCATTAGAATAAAAGGATAAAATAAAAGAAACAGATCCAATATGGAGTCAGATGTGTTCTTTCCTCTTCCATAAGTAACATCAGACAGTGTCTTTCTGTGTCTGACTTATTTCATTTAGCATAATGTCCTCCCTTCATCCATGTTGCTGCAAATGGCAAATACATTAGCTTATTTTTAATATTTAACAGTTTGTAGATTCTGTTCTATTTCCTGTTTACAGCTATATCATCTGAGGACAATAATACTATTACTTCTTTCTTGTCTTTACACTTTTTTCTTTCTTTTTCTTAATTGCAATAATCAAAACTTTCAGAACAATGTTTAGTGGAAATAGTGATTGTTTTATTCCTGAACTTGGTGTGTGGCGGGGGATGTTCACTTTTTCATCATTGATTATTATGTTAGTATAGGTTTTTGTAGGTACCCTTTATCAGATTAAAGAAGTTACTATCTAGTCCTAGTTTTCTGAAGGTTTTCTAAATTAGTAATGGCTAACATTTATTTAGGCTTCCCTGGTGGCTCAGATGGTAAAGAATCTGCCTGCATGTGGGAGACCCGGGTTTGATCCCTGGGTTGGAAAAGTCCCCTGGAGAAGGGAATAACAACCCACTCCATTATTCTTGCCTGGAGAATTCCATGGACAGAGGAGCCTGGTGGGCTACGGTCTGTGGGGTCACTAAGGGTTGGACAAGACTGAGTGATTTTGCTTTCTTTTCAACTTTTATTTAAATATACTTACGTTTACTTTAAATATAAATTAATTGTTAATAGTTAAATTTTATGAAATGGTTTTCTGCTTTTACTGAGATATATCATGATTCATGTTCTTAATTCTGTATTATGGTGAATTATACTGATTTCAATGTTGAAGTAACCCTGCGCTCCTAGGATAAATCCCATTTGGTCACAATGTATTGTATCACTGGATTCAATTTGTTAATGTTTTGTTTAGGATTTTTATTTCTATTTGTTAGCCTGCAATCTTTCTTTCTTGGGAAGTTTTTGTTAGGTATTGCTATCAAGGTTTACTGGCCTCTTAAAAAGTATTGGGAAGTCTCTGTCTCTCTTATTCTCTGAAGGAGTTAGTGTTGGATTGGTACATTTCATCTGTGCTGGAAAAGAATATTTATTCTACAGTTTGTTGGTCTTAGTCCTATGTGTCAACAATATCAAACTGGTTAATCATGTTGATAAATCTTTTAATGATTTTTAATGCTTTTCTTTCTTTTTTTGTCAGTTATAACAGAAGAATCTTAAAATCACCAACTCTGACAGATATTTCCTAGATATTTCAGCTCTTTCAAATTTTCTTTTACGTTTTCTGGAGCTCTTGTTAGGTTATAAAAATTTAGTATTGTTATAATTTTCAGTTGAATCATTATGTAATTATAAAACGTCCTTTTGTATCTCTATTAGTATTTCTTGCTTTGAAGTCTGCTTTAGAATTTCTGTTAATATGATTGCTCTTTCTTTCCATCTGTATTTCTATGGTTTATTTTTCCTTTTATTTCAACCTATCTGTATTCTTGTGTTTAAGGTATTATCTTTTGGAAATAGCATATTATTGGGTCATGTTTATTTGATCTAGCTTGACAATCTTTGTGTTTTAATTAGAATGTTTATTTACATTTAATGTGAATACTAATGTAGTTGGGTAGAATTCTGTCATCTCACTAGCTCTTTTCTTTCTGCCTTCTCTGCTCCTTGTAATTGTTTAATTATTCCTTTCTTGCATTTTTGATTTGTCAACTTTTATAAGTTTCATTTTTTTCCTAATTAACTTTTGTTATGCATTCATCTATAATTGTATATTTTTTAGTCATCCTAGAAATTTTAATGGATATCATTGATTAATTAGTGTATCTTAAATCAGTACTCTTGCTACTTCCCAAACAGTGAAAAACTTAAGGCAGTTAAGTTTCATTTACTCCTGACTGCCTTTCGTGGTGTTTTCATCAACACGTGTTATAAAACACATAGACATAATTTTTTCAAACAATATCTTTTTTATTTATCTATATACTCTTTCTAGTGCTCTTCATTCTTTTTTGCTGTTCTTTGCTATCATCCAGGATAATTTTCCTGTAGCTTGATGTCATTCCTTTAATATTTCTTATATTGCTCATCTGCTGGAGGTAGATTTTCTTAGCTGTAGTTTGTCTGCAGACATCTTCATTTCATGGTTTTAAAGGAAAATTTTTCTGTTAAGAGAATTCTAGGTTTGTGTCTTTTATTCTTTCTGCAGTACCAACATGTCGTTCCTTTCCTGGCTGCCATAATTTCCTTCGAAAAGTCAGCTGTCAGACTTATTGTTGCTTGTTTAAAGGTAATGTGTGTTTCTTTGCTGCTTTTAGAATTTCTTTATGCTTTTAGTTTCTAATGGTTTGACTATGTGGTATCGAAGCATGATTTTATTTGCATCTACCCTGTTTGGGGTTTGCAGGGTTGATTTTTGTTGTTATTCTTTCTGGGTTGATTTTTTAAAATAATTTTGGAAAAATTTGGCTTTTGTATCTTTGTTGCTGTGCCGCGCTCACTCGTGTCCTATTCTTTGTGACCCCATGGACTGTGACCTGCCAGGCTCCCCTGTTCATGGAATTTTCCAGGCAAGTATACTGGAGTGGGTTGCCATTTCCTCCTCCAGGGGATCTTCCTGACTCAGGGATTGAACCCGAGTCTCCTGCCGCTCCTGCATTTGGCAGTCAGATTCTTTTACCCCTGAGCCACCTGGGAGGCCCTTATATCTTTGTTACTTTTTCTCCTCTCTCCTCTCTCTATTCCCTCTCCTCTCTCCTCAACCATGTTAGATGTTTTGTTTGTATACTATATATCTCTTGTGCTTCTCTTTACTCTTTTCTCTCTGTGGGTTAGTGGGTGTTTTCTATCATCTTGTTTCTTAAGTTTATTCTCTCTTGATGTGTCCAGCCTAATACTGAAATTACTTCAAATATCTTACTTTCTCAGTTCTAGGAATTAAAAAAAAGTAGAGTCCTGTTTTTAAAATAGTCTTTTAAAATAGATCCCCATTTTTGTTGACTATCTCCATTCTTTCATAAACTTTTAAAGATTCTTTTCTTTCATGAAAATACTGACAATTGCTATTTTAAAGTCTTTGTCTGCTTATTCCACTATCTGCATCACCTGTGACCTTGCTTCTATTTTCTTGATTTTGTCTTGATTATAGGCCATATTTTCTTGTCTCCTCACATAAGTTGTTAAGGAAGCAAAAGAATATGCAGTGAAAATATTGATGAAAAGGATGGTTATGTTAATAGCAGTTCAAAATTTTTTTATTATATACTGAATATTATATTTAAACTCTATAAAGTTTGAAGAGAATATATACCTTTTTCCAACTGTTAGGCCAATTGAGTGAGGTGCTGACACCTCAATTTAATTAAGAATTGAGCTGGGTTTAATTAGAGTCAGTCTTGATTGCAGCTCTAGTGATATTTTAGTAAGATTTAATCATCTCTCATTTGTTGTACTTGCATGAGAGACTCTCAGCCTTCTTCTCCACAGTCCTGAAAGACTACAGAAGTTTCAGTTCTATTCTTTGGCGGTTTTGAGATTGGCCCTTTGATCTCTTGCTTCACACTGCTTCAGATTCAGGCAGTGTTGGAGACCTGCCATGTGTTTGCTTATGTGAGTCTCCTTTTTCTAGCAGGTTTTCTCCCAACTACCATGAAACTAAGGGAAATTTATCTCTGCAATTCAGTCTCCTTCACCCAGCCTCCTGGGAGAATTAACTGGAGAACTCAGCAGTTGTCCCTTTTTTTGCCTTATATTTGGAGCTTTCTGGTTTTCAGTCCATCACACTTAAAAGCTCTGCTGCTTACTCTTTTCACCTGTCCTCTTGCCTGGGCCAATCTCAGTTCTCAGTCTATGTCCAGAATCGTTAAATGATCTTAGGAAAGAAATAGCATGTGAATGTCACCTATCCTAAAGAGGACTCTTCTCTTTCTGGAATTTCAGTCTATCTACTTCTTGTTACTTCTTAAGTTTTCTGATGTCTTAAAAATATGATCACACTTGCTTCATTTTTCCCCCCCTAGTTGTTGTTGAAGTATTTATTACATACCTACTTTCCTTAAAGATTGAAGCAGTGAAATCTATTTTTTCAGATTTTAAAAATAATACATGCTGTATTAATTTTTGCTGAATTATATTGTGTAACCAAAGACCCCAATATTTCACTGGCTTATAACAACAAAGGTTTATTTTTCACTCTTGCTGCATGTTACCTGAAGGTTGGCAGTGGCTCTGCTCTTGCTCCATGTGTCTTCTGAGATTTCTGACATCCAGGTTGGGGATCAACTCCTATTTGGGCCACTCTGTTCTTATAACAGGGGGAAAAAAAGAGAGAGATTTGGCAGAAATATGTTCTGGCTCTTAAATCTGCTTGGGTGTTTGTTTATATGCCATTGGCAAAAGCCAAAGTCAGTGGGGCAGAGGTGTTTACTCTTGTAAAAGTACTGTGTTACATAGGAACAAGTAGAGGTGATTCTCCTTTTGATGAAAGGTAGATTGAATAATTGTAAATTGTAGTAAAACTGATTAGCCATGCTAACTGAACATAACTACAGAGACATAGAGCATTTGTAGTAGAATTCTGCCTTCTGCCTTCCAAGATCATCAGTGATGGTACTTTGATATTTATTCAGGATTGAAGCCTTCTTGTTGTCCTGACTTTATGGTTTCTTTGAAAATCATAGTCTTGATTATAAATAAGATCTTTGTCTTTTCATCCATTTACTCATGATAACAAAAGAGCCCTCAATCTGGCTACATTTACTTCTTGCTTTGCCATGTACTTGCAGACTTACTATAATGTTCAATTTACATTTCTAAATATAAAATATCTTTAACACAAGTTTGGGTCTGATTTGTGGCTTATAATATTACCACTTTGTCACTCTGAGAGAAGGTAAAATTCTGTATTGTGGGATTTTCTAAAGGATATAGTTAAGGGAGACAGTGCTAGAAAAATAAAAGTCAATAAAAAATTCTTATGCAGCTGAATTATTTTACCTAATATGGTTGACATTGGGGCTTAAAGAGGGTTAACCAGACTCCCTGTTAGAATGAGAATACCTGTGATGAGGGTTTATTTAGTCCTTTAGAGATATTTTTACATTCAGAGCGATTCTTAAGTGGTTCAGATTTTCATGAAGGGGGTCTATTAGAAGGGGAAAATGAAAGCAATTTTGTATAAATTGAGGGAGGGCATGACTTATTTGTGAGTTTGGACACAGAAGAGTTCTTAGAAGAAGGAGGAGGTGAAAGAGGCCTGGGAAAAAATTGTGTAACTTGTAATATGCCTAGGTCCAACTTGGCAGAGAGTGGCATGCCAATGAAAATCAGATTTACAAGACACTTGGTGCTATTGGTATCATGGAAGGAGTGACTGGAATGAAGCACATCTGAGTTCATTTTCTGTTCTTATTATGTAACTGAAATGATGCGTGATTTGGACAACTTAAGTCTTTTTTACAAAATAGAGATAATTGATTTATTGCCTTTACCATCTTTTAATTTGTCCCTCTGTTCCTTGAGCTGTCACTTCCTCTTTTATCCAACATAAATTTCATGGTCCTTCATTATCTGTAGCATGCATTCACAACTCCTTTCATAAACAGGTGACATAAACCTTTAACTTTCTTATCTCACTTTAACGTGGTCATATTCACTTAGAAAAACTATAACCCAGGTTAAATCCAGTCTTTAAATTTAGTTTGTATCTGTGGAGCTGTATGTGTCCAGAGGAAACTGCAAAATCATGCTGACTAGTTTTACTTTAAATTCATCCATATTTTCCTAGATCATTTATTTTTCTCTTCTCTTAATGACTGATTTCATGTTTTCTTTCATCATACCTTCCAATAGTATCTCATCCCTGGTCTTGTCCTCTGCTGATGATTTTGCTTCTTGCCATACTGAAAAAATTGTAGCAGTCAGAAGAGAACTTACATAGACTCCTTTTTTACCACATTTACCTGCTATGAATACCCCCAATCCCTGTAGTCTGTATTCTCACCTATTACCTTCTGTTGTTCTAAAGCCAGTTCTCTCCATTGTGTTTTAGATTCTATCTCTTTATGCCTAATTAAGGACATCAGTTCTCCACTCTTATTATGTCATAAAGTTTTCTCAGTACTGCATCACTGCCATAAGAAGACAAAATCTACTGCTCTTTTCTGTCTTTAAACCATGTTTCTTTGGGTTTTTTTCCTTTTTTGTTTTTTTGCCCTGCTTACTTGCCAGGTAGCACTTACACTCGCTCCCCATTTACAGCAGACTCCTTGAAAGAGTCCTCTATGTTCACAGTGTCCAATTCCCTTTTTCCTCTTTCCCCTTAAGTCTAGTACAATTAAGCTTTTGCTGTTACCATTGCATTGAAACTACTTTTGACAATATTATAAATGACCTTCATTTTGCTAAATCTCAAATTAATTTCTTAATACTCATCTCCCTTGATTTAACAGCAGTATTTGATACAACTAACTATTCCTTCTTACATATACCTTCTCCTTCTGCACTTGGCTTCTAGGAAATTATAGTTTTTAAAAATCTTTCTTTCATTGTCACTTGTTTTCCTCCTTTTCCCAGTCTCTTAAATATCTCAGCATTTGTTTTGGGTTCTCTTCTGTATCTATACTCACTACCTTGAGGACCATGGCTCTAAATACCAACTATATCCTGAAAATTCTTAAACTTATATACAGTTGACCCTTGAAAAACATGGATTTGTGAACTGTGTGGGTCCACTTATACTCTTTTTTTTTTTTTCAGTAGTAAATACTGTAAGTACTATACAAGCCATGGTTGGTTAAATCTGAAGATACAGAGCCTTGGATACAGAGGAACCTCAGATAAGGAGGGTAAATTATAAGTTATACTTGGATTTTCCACTGTATGGAGGGTTAGGTGCCCATAAGCCCTGTGTTGTTTGAGAGTTAGCTGTGTATCCCCATTTAAGATCCCTCTCTTGAATTCCAGACTCATATATGCTGTATACATATCCTCTACTTAGCATCACCATTGGGATGTCTAATTAACATCTTATAATTAATATGTCTGAAACCAAATTACTCATTACCTGCTCAAAACTTGCTCTTTCAGCAGTATTTTTTTAGTTCAATAAATGTTTACTACGTTTTTCCAGTTGGAGTCGCCCTTGATTCTTCTTTTTTACTCCCATGACCAATTATAATCAAAATCTTGTCAAGCCCTACTTTCAAAATATGAAGATTTATTCCAAATATGTTGGTTTCTCACTACCTAAAGCTTCTTCCGCCTTGGTCTAAACCACTATTATTTCTCATCTGGGTTACTGCAATAACTTTGTAATTTAACTCAGTTGCCCTCTTACATGCACTCTGACAGTCTTCTCTTAACATAGCTGAGTGATCCCTTCAAAAAGTAAGTACAATATTTCACTTCTCTGTTTAGAACTCTTCAGTGGCTCCCAGGAACCACACAAACAACTTCTTTAAATGTCACCATCTCAAACCACTGTAATTAAAATCACAGCCTTATCTCTTTTTCACATACACTCTGCTATATACCTCTAATCCCCCTTACCTGGTTTGTTTTTCTATAGGGTTTTTTTTTTTTGCCAGTTAACACATTTCTTAATTTACATTTTGAATTCATTCTTTATTATCTACCTCTTTTGTTAAAATAAGCTTCACCAGGGCAGAGATCTTCACCTTTTAGTTTTGCTTACTGATGTATTCTGAGTATGCCAAACTGCCTAGCACATAGTAACCCAGTTAATATTTGTTGAGTGAAAGAATTGCCTACCTCTCAAGACTGTGTACATAATAAATGTGATATTGAGTGTATATGAACCTCTCACAATAACTGACAAGTTGTACATGCTTATTAATTTTGTTCTCTTTCTTCCCCTGTTTCTTAGTTACTGATGCTTTATGTAGGTTATCTGGAGGTATTAGGAGTGTTGTTCAGTTCAGTCGCTCAGTCATGTCCGACTGTTTGTGACCCCGTGAATAGCAGCACGCCAGGCCTCCCTATCCATCACCAACTCCCGGAGTTCACTCAGACTCACGTCCATAGAGTCAGTGATGCCATCCAGCCATCTCGTCCTCTGTTGTGCCCTTCTCCTCCTGCCCCCAATCCCTCCCAGCATCAGAGTCTTTTCCAATGAGTCAACTCTTCGCATGAGGTGGCCAAAGTACTGGAGTTTCAGCATCAGTATCATTCCTTCCAAAGAAATCCCAGGGCTGATTTCCTTCAGAATGGACTGGTTGGATCTCCTTGCAGTCCAAGGGACTCTCAAGAGCCTTCTCCAACACCACACTTCAAAAGCATCAATTCTTTGGTGCTCAGCCTTCTTCACAATCCAACTCTCACATCTGTACATGACCACAGGAAAAACCATAGCCTTGACTAGACGGACCTTAGTCGGCAAAGTAATGTCTCTGCTTTTGAATACTATCTAGGTTGGTCATAACTTTTCTTCCAAGGAGTAAGCGTCTTTTAATTTCATGGCTGCAGTCACCATCTGCAGTGGTTTTGGAGCCCAAAAAAATAAAGTCTGACACTGTTTCCACTGTTTCCCCATCTATTTCCTATGAAGTGATGGGACCGGATGCCATGATCTTCGTTTTCTGAATGTTGAGCGTTAAGCCAGCGTTTTCACTCTCCTCTTTCACTTTCATCAAGAGGCTTTTTAGCTCCTCTTCACTTTCTGCCATAAGGGTGGTGTCATCTTCATATCTGAGGTTATTGATATCTTTTAGATACTGTATCTTATCCCTTTCTCCCTAGCCTTTGAAACTGAACCCAACTTTTTCTCATTCTTTTTGCTCTCTTCCTCTATCCAACAGAGGAGAGAGGGAGTTAGAATTAGAGGAGAAAGAAAGAGGAAAAGGAGGTCTCTTATCTTCTAGTAGATGGGTGAAAAATTGATTGGACTTCTTTTAATAATCTCTCTCTCATTTTAGCAGGTTTCTTTTTTTCTCTCTATATATGTTATTTTCTGGTTCATAGTTCCTAGCATGTAGTTGATGCTCTACAATTTTGAATGACCATATTTCCTCTATTCAATGGAATTGATCTTTCCAAACATAAAAAATGTCTTCTATGAATCAAAAGGGTCAGAAGCTTCTGAGAACTAGGGGGTTAATTCAGAACAGTGAGTTAAAAGTTGATACAGTTCTATGCTATGTGGTCCAAAGGGAGGAAATTTAGTTATGCAGTGAATTAGAGGTAGACAGGTTTTGACATGAATAAGATGTTTGAAAAAAGTGCAGCCCCTTAGATTTTTAAAGTCATTTTGTTGTTTCTTTGTTTATACAAAATGGTTATCACAGTATTATAAATGGGGAAACAGATTAAGAACTGTGATATATCTTATACAAGGTCATACAGTTAAGTATCAGAGTTGATTCTCAAAATTAGGTTCTCTTGATAGCTAATTTCATGTTGCTTCTAGTAAGACAAGGAAATAATGAGGAATAACAAAAAATAATATTCTAAGGCATTTATCCTAAGTTTATGTCCTCATTCTGCAGATTATAGGTCAGATCACATTCTGTCTCTGAGCCTGATAACCTTTTACAGGGTGATGGTTTTGAGATTTAAATGGGAGGATGCATGTAAAAATGCTATAAAAATGTGTTGTTGGTGTTATTATACAGGGTGGCAGACCATGGCTGTGTTGAGATTATAGGAAATGGTATGACTGAGTAGAGGCAAATAAAAAAACAGTTCTATCAGTCTCCTAGGAAAATGTCACCAGAGGTGAATAAGAAAAACAAGAGACTGGTGAATCTGAAGAAAAATTAGTAAGCATTAAAGTGAATGAAAATAAGTGAGAAGTTAAGGGGTCACAAAGAGTTGGACATGACTGAGCGATTGAGCACATATAAGAGAGAAAGAATTTCAGAATGAGCAGGGGAGAGAAATGATGTGAGCTCCTAATTAATGAGAAGAGAGAATGTGAATTTTCTTAATGGATTTTAACATAATGAGAAATTCTTAAACTGAAAGAGACCTTTTTGTTGTTCAGTTGCTCAGTCATGTCTGACACTGCAACCCAATGGACTGCAGCACGCCAGGCTTCCCTGCCTTTCACAATCTCCCAGAGTTTGTTCAAACTCATGTCCATTGAGTCAGTGATGCCATTTTATAGGTAAGGGAATGAATGAGTCACAGAGAAGTCAATCAGATTGCTCAAAGATGTAACAAGTGGTGAGATTGGGATTAAAGCTCCACTACTAGGCTTTTTACTAGCATGTGAGACGAGTGCAATTGTGCGGTAGTTTGAGCATTATTTGGCATTGCCTTTCTTTGGGACTGGAATGAAAACTTACCTTTTCCAGTCTTGTGGCCACTGCTGAATTTTCCAAATTTGCTGGCATACTGAGTGCAGCACTTTCACAGTATCCTCTTACAGTTTTTGAAATAGCTCAACTGGAATTCTGTCACCTCCACTAGCTTTGTTAGTAGTGATGCTTTTTAAGGCCCACTTGACTTCACATTCCAGGATGTCTGGCTCTGGGTAAGTGATCACACCATCGTGATTATCTTGGTTGTGAAGATGTTTTTTGTATAGTTCTTCTGTGTAGTCTTGCCACCTCTTCTTAATATCTTCTGCTTCTGTTAGGTCCATACCATTTCTGTCCTTTATTGAGCCCATCTTTGCATGAAATGTTCCCTTGGTGTCTCTAATTTTCTTGAAGAGATCTCTAGTCTTTCCCATTCTGTTGTTTTCCTCTTTCCATGCATTGATCACTGAGGAAGGCTTTCTTATCTCTTCTTGCTATTCTTTGGATCTCTGCATTCAGATGCTTGTATCTTTCCTTTTCTCCTTTGCTTTTTGGTTCTCTACTTTTCACAGCTATTTGTAATGCCTCCCCAGACAGCCATTTTGCTTTTTTGCATTTCTTTTCCATGGGGATGGTCTTGATCCCTGTCTCCTGTACAATGTCATGAACCTCCATCCATAGTTCATCAGGCCCTCTATCTATCAGATCTAGTCCCTTACGTCTATTTCTCACTTCTACTGTGTAATCATAACGGATTCAAAATTCTCCAAGCCAGGCTTCAGCAATATGTGAACCGTGAACTTCCAGATGTTCAACATGGTTTTAGAAAAGGCAGAGGAACCAGAGATAAAATGGCCAACATCCGCTGGATCATGGAAAAAGCAAGAGAGTTCCAGAAAAACATCTATTTCTGCTTTATTGACTATGCCAAAGCCTTTGACTGTGTGGATCACAATAAACTGTGGAAAATTCTGAAAGAGATGGGAATACCAGAGCACCTGACCTGCCTCTTGAGAAACCTATATGCAGGTCAGGAAGCAACAGTTAGAACTGGACATGGAACAACAGACTGGTTCCAAATAGGAAAAGGAGTACGTCAAAGCTATATATTGTCACCCTGTTTCTTTAACTTATATGCAGAGTACATCATGAGAAATGGTGGCTGGAAGAAGCACAAGCTGGGATCAAGATTGCTGGGAGAAATATCAATAACCTGAGATATGCAGATGACACCACCCTTATGGCAGAAAGTGAAGAGGAACTAAAGAGCCTCTTGATGAAAGTGAAAGAGGAGAGTGAAGAAGTTGGCTTAAAGCTCAACATTCAGAAAACGAAGATCATGGCATCTGGTCCCATCACTTCATGGGAAATAGATGGGGAAACAGTGGAAGCAGTGTCAGACTTTATTTTTTTGGGCTCCAAAATCACTGCAGCTGGTGACTGCAGCCATGAAATTAAAAGACGCTTACCAGATCTAACCAGTCCATCCTAAAGGAGATCAGTCCTGGGTGTTTATTGGAAGGACTGATGCTGAGGCTGAAACTCCAATACTTTGGCCACCTCATGCGAAGAGTTGACTCATTGGAAAAGACTCTGATGCTGGGAGGGATTGGGGGCAGGAGGAGAAGGGCACAACAGAGGACGAGATGGCTGGATGGCATCACCTGCTTGATGCACATGAGTTTGGGTGAACTCCGGGAGTTGGTGATGGACAGGGAGGCCTGGAGTGCTGCTATTCCTGCGGTTGCAAAGAGTCGGACACGACTGAGCGACTAAACTGAACTGAAGCGATAATCAATTTTAAATGTATTGGTATAACTGAAATTATACAGAAGATGACATTGAAATACATGCTTTTCCAGTGAACCTAGTAAACTTACTCGTACCTGTCTTTTCTAAAGTGCTACCAACTCAAATTAATAGAAATATCACTGAAATTTTGTTCATACAAAATAATGCTAAGATATTTCCAGGTAGGCTAATATTAATAAGTCATGCAGTCTACTTCGGAAGTATCTTGTGAAGTCCTTGAGTTATGTTAACATAGCTGAAGAAAGCCAGGTTTTATTTTTTTTTGTTCTTTTTTTTAAAAAATAAATTTCTATTTTTACTTTATTTTACTTTACAATACTGTATTGGTTTTACCATACATTGACATGAATCTGCCACGGGTGTACATGAGTTCCCAAACATGAACCTCCCTCCCACCTGCCACCCCATATCATCTCTCTGGATCATCCCTGTTCACCAGCCCCAAGCATTCTGTATCCTGCGTTGAACATAGACTGGTGATTCGTTTCTTACATGATAGTATACATGTTTCAATGCCATTCTCCCAAATCATCCCACCCTCTCCCTCTCCCTCAGAGTCCAAAAGTCCGCTCTACACATCTGTGTCTCTTTTGCTGTCTCGCATACAGGGTTATCGTTACCATCTTTCTAAATTCCATATATATGTGTTAGTATACTGTATTGGTGTTTTTCTTTTTGGCTTACTTCACTCTGTATAATCAGCTCCGTTTCATCCATCTCATTAGAACTGATTCAAATGTATTCTTTTTAATGGCTGAGTAATACTCCATTGTGTTTATGTACCACAGCTTATCCATTCATCTGCTGATGGACATCAAGGTTGCTTCCATGTCCTGGCTATTATAAACAGTGCTGTGATGAACATTGGGGTACACGTGTCTCTTTCAATTCTGGTCTCCTCGGTGTGTATGCCCAGCAGTGGGATTGCTGGGTCATAAGGCAGTTGTATTTCCAGTTTTTTAAGGAATGTCCACACTGTTCTCCATAGTGGCTGTACTAGTTTGCATTCCCACCAACAGTGTAAGAGGGTTCCCTCTTCTCCACACCCTCTCCAGCATTTATTGCTTGCAGACTTTTTGGTTTTATTTTTAAATGGCAATTTAGGCAATCCCATTTAGGGTCTCTCATGATGATTGTTTCAGTAGTAAGGGCAGATGATATACCATTTCCAAGGCCCTTGGTTTCCCTAAGGAAATCTTCATCAGGTCTCAGCTTCCAAGTTTCTCTGGTTGTTATTTGGTACCTAATTTATGGTTGTTCTTTGGGTCCTGTCATTCTTACTTTATGTTCCAATGACGACTCTGTCTCCACTGTTAAGCTACCTCTTTTCTGTATCTTTTCTTTATTAAAACATGCTGTAATAAATTGCAAAAATGGCCACAATTTTTTGTATCTCTTTCCATTTTGAGGGGTAGGGCATTTTGTCTCACCCCTTGAATCTGGGCTTGTCTTGTTACTTGCTTTGACCAATTGAATATGGCTAAGAACTATTGTACAAATCCTGAACCAAGCTTGTAGCTTCTACTTTTGCTGCTTATTGGAGCCTCTTCTCTCCTTCTATGTATGAAAACCTGGATTAGCTTTCAGGGTGATGAGATATATACATGACCCCTGTTACCCCAGGTTTCAGCCTCCCTGCTGACAGGCGTGTCAGTGAGGCCATCATCCGTGTACCAACTGATATATGAGCAAGCCCAATAGAGATTTGCTGGTAACTTAAAAAAAAATCTTTTTATATAGCTCATTAATAGCATTGTGGTAGTTTCAGATGAACAGGGAAGGAACTCAGCCATATGTATACATTGCTGATAACTTTTTTAAATGTATAGTCTTATGGGTAACTTTTCCTATAATTTTGGCTTGAACTTTAATACTTAGTTGATGCACAGAGTTTTGAGCTAAAATTAAATGGCTATTTTTAATCTACTAAGTTTTAGAGTGGGTTTCACTAATGGCTCAGTGGTAAAGAATCTGCTTGCCAATGCAGGAAATGCAGGTTCATTCCCTAGGTGGGGAAGATCCCCTAGAGAAGGAAATGGCAAGCCACTCTAGTGTTCTTGTCTGGGAAATCTCATGGACAGAGGTATCTGGTGGGCTACAGTCTATGGGATTGCAAAGAGTCGGGTACCGCTTAGTAATACAGTGGTATCAACAACTTTGATAAATAACAACAACAAAGCTTTAGAATGTTTTATTGTACATAAAGCAAAAGATAAAAGGTTCACATACTTTCCTATCTTGTCAAAACTCTCCCTTGATTCCGTACTCCGCCTCTGTTTAATTTTAAGGTTGTCTCTTTCTTTACTCATAGATGAGTCAGCAGTTTCCATGTCCTAGCTGAAGGCCCACGAGCAATGTTTTCTAGTTCTTTTTCACGAAGGACAGTTTCTTTCTGACTTTTGGCTTTGTGCAAGAATGTCAGTGCTAGCTATCCTGTGATTTCCATTCTTTTAGGAATAAGCATTAAAACTGTAGCCTTTAAAATGCATAAATGGGATTTATACCTACCATGGTTGCTGAATGTGAGTCTTGTTTACTGTTATGAGTTTGAGTTTCATTTTTACTTCTGGCACCTAGAGACTTTTCTTTTCATCTTTTCATATTTATCTACTTATCTTGATTTAAAGTCTCCCAGGATTTGATATGCAGATGACACCACTCTTATGGCAGAAAGTGAAGAGGAACTAAAAAGCCTCTTGATGAGAGTGAAAGAGGAGAGTGAAAAAGTTGGATAATGCTCAACATTCAGAAAACAAAGATCGTGGTATCTGGTCCCATCACTTCATGGGAAATAGATGGGGAAACAGTGGAAACAGTGTCAGACTTTATTTTTTTGGGCTCCAAAATCACTGCAGATGGTGACTGCAGCCATGAAACTAAAAGGCGCTTACTCCTTGGAAGGAACGTTATGACCAACCCAGATAGCGTATTGAAAAGCAGAGGCATTACTTTGCCGACTAAGGTCCGTCTAGTCAAGGCTATGGTTTTTCCTGTGGTTATGTATGGATGCGAGAGTTGACTGTGAAGAAAGCTGAGTGCCGAAGAATTGATGTTTTTGAACTGTGGTGTTGGAGAAGACTCTTGAGAGTCCCTTGAACTGCAAAGAGATCCAACCAGTCCATTCTAAAGGAGGTCAGCCCTGGGTGTTCTTTGGAAGGAATGATGCTAAAAGTTGAAACTCCAATACTTTGGCTACCTCATGCGACGAGTTGACTCATTGGAAAAGACTCTGATGCTGGGAGGGATTGGGGGCAGGAGGAAAAGGGGACGACAGAGGATGAGATGGCTGGATGGCATCACCGACTCGATGGACGTGAGTTTGGGTGAACTCCGGGAGATGGTGATGGACAGGGAGGGCTGGAGTGCTGTAATTCATGGGGTCGGAAAGAGTTGGACACGACTGAGTGAACTGAACTGAGGATTTGATCTGCTGATCAGTCAGTTCTTTAAAACTCCTTTATTCTCTGTCAGTGAAGCTACTCTTTCCCTATTTCAGTTCAGTTCAGTCGCATCCGACTCTTTGGACCCCATGGATTGCAGTACCCCTGGCCTCCCTGTCCATCACCAACTCCCGGAGTTTACTCAAACTCATTTCCATTGAGTCAGTGATGCCATCCAACCATCTCATCTTCTGTCCTCATCCCCTTCTCCTCCCACCCTCAACTTTCCTAGCATCAAGGTGTTTTCAAATGAGTCAGTTCTTCACATCAGGAGGCCAAAGTATTGGAGTTTCAGCTTCAACATCAGTCGTTCCAATGAATATTCAGGACTAATTTTGTTTAGAATGGACTGGTTTAATTTCCTTGCATTCCAAGGGACTCTCAAGAGTCTTCTCCAACACTATAGTTGAAAAGCATCAATTCTTCAGTGCTCAGCTTTCTTTACAGTCCAACTCTCACATCCATACATGACTACTGGGAAAAACCATAGCTTTGACTAGATGGACTTATGTTGGCAGAGTAATGTCTCTGCTTTTTAATATGCTGTCTAGGTTGGTTGTAACTTTTCTTCCAAGGAGCAAGTGTCTTTTAAAATTTCATGGCTGCAGTCACCATCCGCAGTGATTTTAGAGTTCCCCGGAATTAAGTCTGTCACTGTTTCCACTGTTTTCCCATCTATTTGCCGTAAAGTGATGGGACCAGACGCCATGATCTTAGTTTTCTAGGCCAACTTTTTCACTCTCCTCTTTCAGTTTCATCAAGAAGCTCTTTAGTTTTTCACTTTCTGCCATAAGGGTGGTGTCATCTGCACATCTGAGGTAATTAATATTTCTCCTGGCAGTCTTGATTCCGGCTTGAGCTTCATCCATCCCAGTTTTTTTTCATGATGTACTCTGCATATACATTAAATAAGCAGGGTGACAATATACAGCATTAATGTACTCCTTTCCCTATTTGGAACCAGTCTGTTGTTCCATGTCCAGTTCTAACTGTTGCTTCCTGCATACGGATTTCTCAAGAGATAGGTCAGGTATTCCCATCTCTTTCAGAATATTCCAGAATTTATTGTGGTCCACACAGTCAAAGGCTTTGGCATAGTCAATAAATCCGAAGTAGATGTTTTTATGGAATTCTCTTGCTTTTTCAATGATCCAGTGGATATTAGCAATTTGATCTCTGGTTCCTGTGCCTTTTCTAAATCCAGCTTGAACATCTGGAATTTCAAGAATCATGTGCTGTTGAAGTCTGGCTTGGAGAATTTTGAGCATTACTTTACTGGCATGTGAGATGAGTGCAATTGTATGGTAGTTTGAACATTCTTTGGCATTGCCTTGCTTTGAGATGGGAATGAAAACTTACCTTTTCCAGTCCTGTGGCCACTGTGGACTGGCAAATTTGCTGGCATATTGAGTGCAGCTCTTTCACAGCATCATCTTTTAGGATTTGAAATAGCTCAACTGGAATTCCATCACATCTACTAGCTTTGTTCGTAGTGACGCTTCCTAAAGCCCACTTGACTTCATATTCCGGGGTGTCTGGCTCTAGGTTGGTGATCACACCACATGATTATCTGGGTCATGAAGATCTTTTTTTGTATAGTTCTTCTGTGTATTCTTGCCACTTACTTCTTAACATCTTGTGCTGCTTTTAGGTTCATACCATTTCTATATGGGCAGAAATGTTTGCATGAAATGTTCCCTTGAAGTGAAGGTGCTCAGTCGCGTCCAACTCTTTGCGACCTCATGGACTGTAGCCTACCATGCTCCTCCATCCTTGTGATTTTCCAGGCAAGAGTACTGGAGTGGGTTGCCATTTCCTTCTTCCGAGGATCTTCCCAACCCAGGGATCGAACCTGGGTCTCCCTCTTTGTAGACAGATCCTTACTGTCTGAGCCACCAGCGAAGCCACCAGGAAATGTTCCCTTGGTATCTCTAATTTTTTTGAAGAGATCACTAGACTTTCGTATTCTATTGTTTTCCCTTATTTCTTTGCATTGATCAGTGAGGAATGCTTTTTCATCTCTTTTTGCTATTCTTTGGAACTCTGCATTCGAATGGGTATATCTTTCCTTTTCTCTTTTGCCTTTTGCTTCTCTTCTCAGCTACTTGTAAGGCCTCCTCAGACAACCATTTTGCCTTTTTGCATTTCTTTTTCTTGGTGATGGTCTTGATCACTGCCTCTTGTACAATGTCACGAACCTCTGTCCATAGTTCTTCAGGGACTCTGTCTATCAGATCTAATCCCTTAAGTCTATTTCTCACTTCCACTGTATAATCGGAAGTTGTTTGATTTAGGTCATATTTGAATGGTGTAATGGTTTTGCCTACTTTCTTCAATTTAAGTCTGAATTTGGCAGTAAGCAGTTCATGGTCTGTGCCACAGTCAGCTCCTGGTCTTGTTTTTGCTGACTGTACAGAGTTTCTCCATCTTTGGCTGCAAAGAATATAATCATTCTGATTTTAATATTGAGCATCTGGTGATGTCTGTCTGTAGAGTCTTCTCTTATCTTGTCAGAAGAGGGTGTTTGCTGTGACCAGTGCTTTCTCTTGACAGAACTCTATTAGCCTTTGCCCTGCTTCATTCTGTACTTTAAGGCCAAATTTGCCTGTTACTCCAGGTATTTCTCAACTTCCTACTTTTGCATCCAGTCCCCTATAATGAAAAGGACATCTTTTTTGGGTGTTAGTTCCAGAAGATCTTTTAGGTCTTCAAAGAACCGTTCAACTTCAGCTTCTTCAGTGTTACTGATCAGGACATAGACTTGGATTACTGTGATATTGAATGGTTTGCCTTGGAAACGAGCAGATATTTTGTCATTTTTGAGGTTGCATCCAAGAACTGTATTTTGGACTCTTTTGTTGACTATGATGGCTACTCCATTTCTTCTAAGGGATTCTTGCCCACAGCAGTGGATATAATGGTCATCTGAATTAAATTCACCCATTCCCGTCCATTTTAGTTCCCTGCTGTCTCCTGTTTGACCACGTCCAATTTGCCTTGATTCATGGACCTAACATTCCACGTTCCTATGAAGTATTGCTGTTTACAGCCTCAGACTTTACTTTCATCACCAGTCACATCCACAGCTGGGTGTTGTTTCCCTTTTGGCTGAGCCTCTTCATTCCTTCTGGAGTTATTTCTCCGCTCTTCTCCAGTAGTATATTGGGCACCTACTGACCTAAGGAGTTTATCTTTCAGTGTCCCATCTTTTTGCCTTTTTATACTGTTCATGGGGTTCCCAAGGCCAGAAAACTGAAGTGGTTTGCCATTCTCTTCTCCCTTTTCCCTGTTGATCACCTATCTTCATGGCTACTTATCATTCTTTAAGGTGTTTTTCTTCCTTTGTATTGACTGATTGTGTTTACTTGAACTTTATCCCTGGTCCTTAGTCCATCTTACTTTAGATATTACTTTTGGATAACCTTTCCTACACGTATTACTTTAACTACCAGTTTTATGTTCTGGCCTTGTATCTAAGCCTTAAGCTAGAAAGTTTTCACCTCTACATTCTTGCATTCCATTTCCTATTATCATTTCCACTTGATTGTCCTCTGGGCATCCTCTGCATGCCCAGAACGAGACTCACAGCCTTTATGTTTGAAAACTTCTTTAACCGTATCCCCCAGTGTGGTTAAGGGAAACTGATAGCTCTGTAACCAAGAAAATTTGAAGTCATCCTAGATATCTCCCTTTCGTTCTTCTCAACATTTATTTACTCATTAATGCCTGACTCACTAACATATCTGGAAACTATTTGCTTTCCTAATTTCTTTGCATGTAACTGCAAGCTAGATAAGAATACTTCCATCTTCTCAGAAGGTTCTCATATTTCATATCTCACACTTCCTACATCACTGTCTCTTTCTCATTATCCACCTCACCCAGCCTGTTCCTTGTTTCCAGTTTTCCAGTGTAAGACCTTACTACAAGATACAGTTATCTTTGGTATCCAAGGAAGGTTGGTTCCACAACCACCCCCATACTAACATATGTAATCGCTCAAGTTCCTTATATAAAATGGTATAGGATTTGGGTATATCCTAGGAGCATCTTCCCAATACACACTTTAAGTCATTTCTAGATTATTTATAATAACCTATACAGTTTGAATGCTGTGTAAATAGCTGTAAAAATAATTTAAATGCTTTGTAAATAATTACTGGTACATGGCAAACTTAAGCATTGATTTTTGGAACTTTCTGAAATTTTTCATTATATATTTTACTTCTGTGTACTTTTTGAACCCCACTTTACCCTATGCTGCTATATTTTACATTAAACAGTTGTTTAACTTTTAAATGCTAAGAAAGAAAACCTAGTCTTTGTTTTCCTACTTATTTACAGCTTCTGGTACTCTGTGTTCCTTTCTTTAGATCCAAGTATCCACTTTGTATTCTTTCTTTTTGACCTGAGAGATATCCTTTGGCATTTCGTATAGTGCAGATCTAATGGCAAGTATTTATTCTCTCAGCTTTTGTTTAGCTGGAAATGTCTTTTTTCACTCTCATTTCTGAAGGATATTTTTTACTGAATATAAAATTTTAGGTTGCTACTACGTGCCCCCCCCCCAAGTACTTTAAAGATGTTATTCTGTTTTTCTGACCTCCAGTGAGAAGTTGGTAGTCACTCTTATCATTATTTCTTGGTACATGATGTGTTTTCCCTCTCCGCTTTTTTGTTTCTCCTTTCTCTGGTTGCATTCAAGATTTTTTCTTTATGTTTGGTTTTTGTCAATTTGAGTATGTTATGCCTAGATGTGATTCTGTTTATGTTTATCTTGGTTTGGATTGGCTGTAAAAAGAGTGAAAGTGTTAATTGCTCAGTTGTGTCCGAGTATTCGAAATCCTATGGCCTGTACCCCTCCAGGCTCCTCTGTGCGTGGAATTCTCAAGGCAAGAATACTGGAGTGGGTAAGCCATCCCTTCTCCAGGGTGTCTTCCTGACTCAGAGATCCAACCTGGATTTCCTACATTGCAGGCAGATTATGGTCTGAGCCATCAGGGATCAGCTATGCTTGGTAAAATTGGTGTTTTTCATCATATTTGGGAAGTTTTCAGCCATTTATTTTTCAAATATTTCTTTTCCCCCAGTCTCATTGTCTTCCCCAGTGAGACCACAATCATACATATTTTAGATCATTTGATAATGTTCACGGTCCCTGAAGCTTAATAATTTTCAATTTTTTTCCTCTCTGCAAGGTTGGGTAGTTTTAATAATTGGTCTTCAGCTTCTACCACCGCCAGTATATTGTTAAACCCCATCCAGTAGCATTGTAATTTCAATTACAGTACTTCTAAGTTCTAAAATTTCTATGTTTAATGTTTTCCTTTTAGTTAGTTTCTCAGTTAATCTCAATTATTGAGTTTTATATGGATAGTTCCTTTGCCCTCTTACTTCATTTCGTCTTGCTTACAAAATAGTACTAGATATAACTTATTGCAAATTAAAATATTTGACTCCTTATCTGAAAGTTTATTATACATTTTGGGATATTTTTACTTTCCTGAATTTTCTGGGTTTTATTCTTTAAAAACCACATGGATTTACAATTTATGCTAGAATGGATGTGTGTAATCAAGGGCAGAGACAGGGACAGAAATGAGATTAAGGTTATGTTCTGTAGAATGGCCAGTGGGACAAATAGGGCTATCACTTTAACGATGTTTTAAATTAGGTACATGTCCCAATAATTTATTAGATTTTTCCTGTGTTTTTCTCTTATACTGTCAGTTGCACAGTTAGGAAATCATGGACTTTTATTTCCTGAATAGACTTTAGAATTGATCCTAATAACTTCATTTTCATTCTTTGAAGGTAGGTATATAAGAATTTCATTCACACTGAGTTGAACGGATAGGTGAAAGATGTTTCTAATGCAGATAGTTAAGCAAAAATACCTAGTAAAATACATACATGGTACAATACAAAGGTTTCAATAGTTTTCAGCCAATTCATGGCAAATATTAATGTATAGATTTAAAATACTGGAACAAAGGTAAATTCAGAATGTGAAGAATAAACAAGTCACTAATTTAAAAACATGGTGCTTCCCTGGTGACTCAGACAGTAAAGAATCTGCCTTCAATTCAGGAGACCTGGGTTTGATACCTGGATCTGGAAGATTCCCAGGAGAAGGGAATGGCTACCCACTCCAGTATTCTTGCCTGGAGAATTCCATGGACACAGAAGCCTGGCGGGCAACAGTCCAAGGTTTACAAAGAGTCGGACACAACTGAGCGACTAACACTAAAACAAAACAAAACCAGAAGACAGTAGTAGCATAAACACCTAATGTTTTTTTATTATGTCACAAAATAAAGTCTCTGTAGCAGATTGTGAACATATGGTAGGCTACATAGAATAGTATATTATACTTTTAGTATATTGCATCAAATGTATATATGTACATTTATCTATATACACACATTTACCTAAATTGTATCAAGTTCTATAATATTACCAAATAATAGTTTTCATCTTCTTTCCTATATTGATATAAGATTCATAGGTATTTAACAATAGGAAATGAAGTGACTGTTTCACAAATCTGTATGTTATCACTCTTACCTCCCTAGCATCTGTTACAGTATCTGGCATATGTTAGATGTTTAATAAATATTTATTGTATGAATAAATGCATACAATTTTTAAAAGAATCATTCTTTTGAAAAAGTGCTTAGAGAGATGGATTGATTTTTGTACTACTACCAAATAATTATCATTATAATAAGCCCACATAAAACACTCTGAAATAAAACTTTTATCCTCATAATTTGGGGTTTGTTGTAGTATTTGGAATTTCTCCTTAGTCTCCTTCATGAACATTAACTTTGTGTTAACCATCCTAAAGGAAATCAGTCCTGAATATTCATTGGAAGAACTGATGTTGAAGCTGAAACTCCAATACTTTGGCCTCCTGATGCGAAGAACTGACTCATTTGAAAAGACCGTGATGCTGGGAAAGATTGAGGGCAGGAGGAGAAGGGGACGACAGAGGATAGGATGGTCGGATGGCATCACCGACTCAAAGGATATGAGTTTGAGTAAACTCCGGGAGTTGGTGATGGACAGGGAGGCCTGGCTTGCTGCAGTCTGTGGGGTTGCAAAGAGTCGGACACACTGAGCGACTGAACTGAATGGACAGGTAGTAGCTAAAGCATTTTTATGTGATGTGTACTTAGAATTATTAGGTTGGTGCAAATGTAATTGCAGTTTTAGATTGTGAATTTTAAATCATAACTCGGCTCAAGCACATCTTTATTAATCAAAATAGGAACCATTACAATCAACACATTTTTGCTAATGAGAAATGTTTGTTTATTTCTGTAGCTTAAAAAACTATGCTTTGGGATTCATTGAATGCTTGGAAACCTTTTTCTGCCTCCTGTCTTTTGTGAAAGCATTTTCCCTGCAAAAAGTTGTTAAGAAGCTTGTAGAAGTGAGGTCAGTGAGGGGTCAGTTGAATATGGCAGATGAGGCAAAACTTCATTGCCCAATTCGTTCAACTTTTGAAGTGTTGGTTGTGCTACTTGCCGTTGGGCGTTTTTCGTGGAGAATTGGGCCCATTCTGTTGACCAGCTGCAAGTGTTGCAGTATTCTGTGCATCTCATGGATTTGCTGAGTGTACTTCTCAGATGTGATGGTCTTGCCGGGATTCAGAAAACTGTTTTGGATTAGATGGGCAGCAGACTACCAAACGGTGACCATGACCTTTTTTTGGTCCAGGTTTGGCTTTGGGAAGTGCTTTGGAGCTTCTTGTGGCTCCACTGGTGACTCAGAAGGTCAAGAATCTGCCTGCAGTGCAGGAGACCTGGATTTGATCCTTGGGATGGGAAGATCCTCTGGAGAAGGGAAGGGAAACCCACTCTAGTATTCTTGCCTGGAGAATTCCATGGACAGAGGAGCCTGATGGGCTACAGTCCAGGGGGTTGCAAAGAGTTGAACATGACTGAGAGACTAACACTTCACTTTCACTTTTGGAGCTTTTTCCTGTCCAGCCACTGAGCTGGTCGTCACTGGTTGTGGTATAAAATTAACTTGTTGTCACATGTCACAATCCAGT
Source organism: Budorcas taxicolor (assembly GCF_023091745.1). Lineage (NCBI taxonomy): Eukaryota > Metazoa > Chordata > Mammalia > Artiodactyla > Bovidae > Budorcas > Budorcas taxicolor. The sequence continues at coordinate 76,779,966 of NC_068919.1, forward strand.
CGAGAAATGGTTCATTGTGATTATGTACAATAATAAAAGACGACACTTCAGAATGATGATTTTTGGTCAGCCCATGAGGCACCCAACTTAATCAAGCTTCTTTACCTTTGCAATTTGCTTCAAAATGCCAAACCACCATAGAATGGTAGACATTGAGTTCTTCAGCAGCTTCTCATGTAGTTTTAAGAGGATCAGCTTTGATGACCCTCTCAATTGGTCCTTGTCCGCTTCCAGTGGATGGTTACTTTGCTCATCATCTTCAGGACTTTTGTCTCTTTTGCAAAACTTCTTGAAGCACCACTGCACTGTACATTCTTTACCAGTTTCTGGACCAAATGCATTGTTGGTGCTGCAAGTCATCTTGGCTGCTTTACGACCCATTTTGAACTTGAATAAGAAAATTGTTTGAATTTGGTTTTTGTCCAACATCATTTCTGTGGTCTAAAATAAATAGCAAGTAATAAGTCATTAGCAAAAAACATAAAGTGAGAAGTGTACATTAATATGATGTATAACACTACCACATTTGTTTAAGAATGTATTCCAGTGTCAAATGGCAAAGTTCACAGGGCAAAACTGTACTTTTGCACAAACCTAATACCATGTGACCTTTTTTACCCCCCCTTTCAATGGTTTCCATTCATCTTGGTATTTAACCAGCTTCTATCTTGTATTTATTATTTAAATGTTTTACGTGTATAAATGTTGTTTAACCATGATGTTGTGTGCATCTTAAGTATGGAAACCCTCTTTTAAACAGTTATTTGCCATATAGCATAGTATTACTCATGTAGTTGATGGTCTTTGGAGCCAAAGATGGAGAAGCTCTATATGGTCAGCAAAAACAAGCTGGAAGCCGGAAGCTGACTGTAGCTCAGATCGTGAACTCCTTATTGCCAAATTCAGACTTAAATTGAAGAAAGTAGGGAAAACCACTACACCATTCAGGTGTGATCTAAATCAAGACCCATTCCGATTATACAGTGGAAGTGAGAAATAGATTCTAGGGATTAGATCTGAAAGGCAAACTGCCTTATGAACTATGGATGGAGGTTCGTGACATTGTATAGGAGACAGGGATCAAGACCATCCCCCAAAAAAAGAAATGCAAAAAAGCGAAATGACTGTCTGAGGAGACCTTACAAGTACCTGTGAACAGAAGAAAAGCAAAAAGCAAAGTAGAAAAGGAAAGATAAACCCATTTGAATGGAGAGTTCCAAAGAATAGCAAGGAGAGATTAGAAAGCCTTCCTCAGTGATCAGTGCAAAGAAATAGCAGAAAACAATAGAATGGGAAAGACTAGAGATATCTTCAAGAAAACTAGCAATACCAAGGGAATAGTTCATGCAAAGATGAGTTCAATGAAGGACAGAAATGGGATGGACCTAACAGAAGCAGAAGATATTAAGAAGAGGTGACAAGAATACACAGAAGAACTATACAAAAAAGATCTTCACAACCCAGGTAATCATGATGGTGTGATCACCAACCTAGAGCCAGACAAACTGGAATACGAAGTCAAGTGGGCCTTAAGAAGCATCATTATGAACAAAGCTAGTGGAGGTGATGGAATTCCAGTTGAGCTATTTCAAATCCTAAAAGATGATGCTGTGAAACTGCTGCAGTCAATATGCCAGCAAATTTGGAAAGCTCCGCATTGGCCACAGGACTGGAAAAGGTAAGTTTTCATTCCAATCCCAAACAAAGGCAATGCCAAAGAATGTTCAAACTACCAGACAAATGCATTCATCTCACATGCTAGTAAAGTAATGCTCAAAATTCTCCAAGTCAGGCTTCAACAGTACATGAACTGTGAACTTCCAGATGTCCAAGCTGGATTTAGAAAAGAGAGAGGAACCAGAGATTAAATTGCCAACATACGTTGGATTATCGAAAAGCAAGAGAGTTCCAGAAAAACATCTATTTCTGCTTTATTGACTATGCCAAAGCCTTTGACTGTGTGGATCACCACAAACTCAGGAAAATTCTGAAAGAGATGGGAATACCAGACCACCTGACCTGCCTCTTGAGAAATCTGTATGCAGGTCAGGAAGCAACAGTTAGAACTGCGCCTGGAACAACAGTCTGGTTCCAAAAAGGGAAAGGAGTACATCAAGGCTGTATATTGTCACCCTGCTTATTTAACTTCTATGCAGAGTACATCATGAGAAATGCTGCGCTGGATGAAGCACAAGCTGAAATCAAGATTGCTGTGAGAAATATCAGATATGCAGATGATACCATCCTTATGGCAGAAAGTGAAGAAGAACTAAAAAGCCTCTTGATGAAAGTGAAAGAGGAGAGTGATAAAGGTGGCTTGAAACTCAACACTAGGAAAACTAAGATCATGGCGTCTGGTCCCATCACTTCATGGCAAATAGATGGGGAAACAGTGACTTAATTTTGGGGGGCTCTAAAATCACTGCAAATGGTGACTGCAGCTGTGAAATTAACACGCTTACTCCTTGGAAGAAGAGTTATGACCAACGTAGACAGCACATTCAAAAGCAGAGATATTACTTTGCCAACAAAGGTCCGTCTAGTCGAGGCTATGGTTTTTCCAGTGGTCATGTATGGATGTGAGAGTTCTACTGTAAAGAAGGCTGAGCACCGAAGAATTGATGCTTTTGAACTGTGGTGTTGTAGAAGCCTCTTGAGAATTCCTTAGGCAGCAAGATTAAACCAGTCCCTCCTAAAGAAAATCAGTCCTGAATAGTCATTGGAAGGACTGATGCTGAAATTGAAAACTCCAATACTTTGGCCATCTGATGCAAAGAACTGACTCACTGGAAAAGACCCTGATGCTGGGAAAGATTGAAGGCGGAGGAGAAGGGGACGACGGAGGATGAGATGGTTGGATGGCATCACCAACTTGATGGACATGAGTTTGAGTAAACTCCGGGAGTTGGTGTGGACAAGGAGGCCTGGTGTGCTGCAGTCCATGGAGTTGCAGAGTTGGACAGGACCAAACAACTGAACTGAACTGAGCTGATGGTCGATACATATTGAATAGTTTAAAAAGATGTTGCGTAGCACTATTATGTTTGAGAGTTGGGTGGTCATTAAACCTCAAGATGTTGTTAAGTGCCTTTCCTCCCATATCTTTCTAAAAGAAAACAGCCTCTGTACTATTACATCCTCTGCCAAAGTGGTATGCTGAGGCAGGTGTGCATTTTGTATCTCTTAATACCAATCTTTCCAGCCATAGTCATTTGGACTTGAGGGAGGGTACCTGTTTCAAGAGATGCTAAGTAAATAGACTGGCCTATTATCTGTTTATCTTCTTGTGTCTGAGGTGATTTTGTTTAATCTGATGGAAATTAGGGAAATGAATGAGTTAGGAAGGAAGCTAAACTAATGAAATTTCATGAGGTTGACTTAATTTATGTTAAATTGAATCAAAGTTACCAGCTCATGTCATAGGAAACAGAAAAGAGAAAGGATAGAAGGTAAAATAGCTTGTTAGTAGAATGATCAGAGCAGTAGCTATGTGAATACTTAGATATTATGACACATAAACTGGCTTAACTTGAATTATTGTTTTAAACTGTACACAGTAGGGTCTTAAGTTTTCTACTTAAGAAAACAGGCGTAACACTGCAGTTTTAAATACTTATATGCCTGTTCTGTGACTTATCTTTCGTGATGTTTAGGATTAGCTTTAGACTTTGTTCAGTTCAGTTCAGTCACTCAGTTGTGTCCGACTCTTTGCGACCCCATGAATCTCAAGAGTCGGTGATGCCATCCAGCCATCTCATCCTCTGTCGTCCCCTTCTCCTGCTCCCAATCCCTCCCAGCATCAGGGTCTTTTCCAGTGAGTCAGCTCTTCACATGAGGTGGCCAAAGTACTGGAGTTTCAGCTTTAGCATCATTCCTTCCAGTGAACACCCAGGACTGATCTCCTTTAGAATGGACTGGTTGGATCTCCTTGCAGTCCAAGGGACTCTCAAGAGTCTTCTCCAACACCACAGTTCAAAAGCATCAATTCTCCGGTGCTCAGCTTTCTTCACAGTCCAACTTGCATCCATACATGACCACTGGAAAAACCATAACCTTGACTAGACGGACCTTTGTTGGCAAAGTAATGTCTCTGCTTTTGAATATGCTGTCTAGGTTGGTCATAACTTTCCTTCCAAGGAGTAAGCGTCTTTCATGGCTGCAGTCACCATCTGCAGTGATTTTGGAGCCCCCCAAAAATAAAATCTGACACGGGCTAGTCTATTTCACTTTTGCTCTTGTTCCATGTAGTCCTAAATCCAGGCCATTCTGAGTTCTCAGCTTAAAGCCTGGGGGTACTTTATCAAGGTCTTTTAAAACTTAAATTGCAGTCTTACCAACATTATATGATTACTGAAACCTTTGCTCAGATCTTTAGTTTCCCACCTGCCATTTCTGCTGGCATTCTTGAAGTTTTGTTTTGTGCGCATGAAGTTCAGGAGTAAGTCAACAACTGGAGGAAATATCTTTACAGATTTTTAGGCTCCTACTCTGCAGTTTCTTTAAAGTCTTAGTTCAAGTGGTGGTTTAATAATAGTTTTATTTTTTCCTCCCAGACTTCTTTTCAGAAGCTAGGGTTGTGTTGATGGGGTAGTAGTTTGAGGTGTAAGTTCAAGCAGTGAGTCTAGGTGTGGTCTTTGCTAGAGCTAGAGAACTTTAGTTCCCATTACCCTACAGGAACTGACTGATTATCTGCTACTGCTTTCTTCTGTACAGAAGAGCTCAATAGGTCTGTAGCTGTAGCTCAGCTCACTTTACATTTTTATTTTATTCCAGATCACAGGATAGGAGTGGGAGAACATATAGATTAGGCTCTTGAACAGTACAGGTCTGAACAGTGTGAGTCCACTTAATATGCAGAGTTTTATTCAATAGTAAATACTGTAGTACTACATGGTCTGAGGTTGGTTCAATTTGTGGATGTGGAATTGTGAATACAGAGGGCCAACTATGTGTTAAACATGGATTTTCAACAGTGCAAAGGGTTGGCACCCCTAACCCTGTGTTGTTCAAGGGTAACCTATGTGTGTATACACACACACACACACACACACACACACACACGTATGTAAATATAAATATGAAATACAAACATACAATATATAAAGTAAATATCTTATGTAATTTTTATATAAATTATTTTAAAATGAATGTGGAGTAAAATTGACTTTTTGGGCACTGTTCTATGAATTTTTAATTCATATATAAATTCACATAGCCATGACCATAGTCAGGATACAGAACAATCTCATCATACCAAAATCCTCCTTTATGTTGTCTCATTTTGGTCACACCTTCTTCCCAGCTATAACTTTTGGCAACCTCTGATCTGTTCTTTGTCACTATAAAAGAATGATATTTCCAAGGAATTGCATGGTGTTTAATCTTTTCTAGACTAGTTTCTTTCATTCTGCAGAATGGCTTTTGAGATTCTTCTAAGTTGTTGCATTTATCAGTAGTTCATTTCTCTTTAATACGGAGTTGTATTTCATTGTACAGATGTGCCGTAATTTGTTTATCCATTCACCAGTTGAAGAACATTTGGGTGTTTTGTTTTAACAGATCAACTCTAAAAATTCATGTACAGGTTTTTTGTGAACATACGTTTCTGTTTCTCTAGGGTAAATACCTGGGAGTGGGATGATGGGACCTATGGTAAGTGTATGTTTAACTTTTTAAGAAACTGCTGGACTGTTTTCTATGTGGCTGTGCCGTTTTTGTCCTCCCAACAACGTGTGAGAGTTCCGGTTTCTCTGCATCCTTGTCAGTATTTGTTCTTGTCGATATTTTGCATCTTAGTCAATCTTCTAGGTATGTAATGGTATCTCATTGTGGTTTGCATTTCTCTGTTGACTACTGATGTTGAACATCTTTAAAAATGTGCTCATTTGCTATTCCTACACACTCATTGGTGAAATATCTTTTCAGGTCCTTTAAATCTTTTGTCTATTTTTTCAAGATTTTTTTTTTTCTTTTAAGCCTGAATATCTTTCTTGTTTTTTCCCTTTCCAATTTTCTTTTCCTTGTCACTACTGTGTGTTTGGAGCTGATGCAGTGAGTCTAAATTCACTAAACCTTTGTTTGTTTGTTTTTTGCTGGGGAGGCGGGGAGGGTCGTGCTATGAGGCATGTGGAATCTTAGTTCCCCGACTAGAGATCGAACCCCTGCCCCTTGCATTGGAAGCACAGAGTCTTAATCACTAGTGTGCCAGGAAAGTCCCACTTACTATACCATTTTGATAGAAAGTTCAAGGCAGAATATTTTCAAAGGCAGAATTTTTCATATGAAGAGATTGCAAAAAAACTACAGGAATGGAAATGGAAGAGCATAATCAGGAATATTTAAGTAATCCCACTAAATATGCCTTTGTAGGTATATATAGTGACCTAGAAAATGAGATGGGCTTCCCAGGCTGGCACTAGTGGTGCTGTCTGCCAATGCAGGAGACGCAAGTGCCTTGGATTCAGTCCCTGGGTCAGGAAGACCCCTTGGAGAACGAAATAGCAACCCACTCCAGTTTTCTTGCCTGGAAAATCCCATGGACAGAGGAGCCTAGTGGGTTATAATCAAGGGGGTCACAGAGTTGGACATGACTGAGCTCTCATGCATGCACACACACACATATACAGAGAATATGAAATGATACTAGTTTTTATTCAAATCAATAGAAGATTTTGAGATATTAGTAAAAGTCAAACTTTTGGTTCTAAATTTTAAAAGCCTGCATTTAAAAACTAATTTTAAAAGTCTGTTTATATAGATTTATATTAAAAATATTGAACATTTAACATTGACTTTATTGAAGAATAACAGAAGCACTGTTGTACTGTTAAGTTAGATATGTCAGATTACATTAACATATGTTTTCAGTTCAGTTCAGTCGCTCAGTCATGTCCGACTCTTTGTGACCCCATGAATCACAGCACGCCAGGCCTCCCTGTCCATCACCAACTCCCGGAGTTTAGCCAGACGCATGTCCATCGAGTCAGTGATGCCATCCAGCCATCTCATCCTCTGTTGTCCCCTTCTCCTCCTGCCCCCAATCCCTCCCAGCATCAGAGTCTTTTCCAATGAGTCAACTCTTCGCATGAGGTGGCCAAAGTATTGGAGTTTCAGCCTCAGCATCAGTCCTTCCAATAAACACCCAGGACTGATCTCCTTCAGAATGGACGGGTTGGATCTCCTTGCAGTCCAAGGGACCCTCAAGAGTCTTCTCCAACACCACAGTTCAAAAGCATCAATTCTTCAGTGCTCAGCTTTCTTCACAGTCCAACTCTCACATCCATACATGACCACTGGAAAACCATAACCTTGACTAGACGGACCTTTGTTAGCAAAGTAATGTCTCTGCTTTTGAATATGCTGTCTAGGTTGGTCATAACTTTCCTTCCAAGGAGTAAGCGTCTTTTAATTTCATGGCTGTAGTCACCATCTGCAGTGATTTTGGAGCCCCCCAAAATAAAGTCTGACACTGTTTCCACTGTTTCCCCATCTATTTCCCATGAAGTGATGGGACCAGATGCCATGATCTTCGTTTTCTGAATGTTGAGATTTAAGCCAACTTTTTCACTCTCCTCTTTCACTCTCATCAAGAGGCTTTTTAGTTCCTCTTCACTTTCTGCCATAAGGGTGGTGTCATCTGCATATCTGAGGTTATTGATATTTCTCCTGGCAATCTTGATTCCAGCTTGTGCTTCTTCCAGCCCAGCCTTTCTCATGATGTACTCTGCATATAGGTTAAATAAGCAGGGTGACAATATACAGCCTTGACATACTCCTTTTCCTATTTGAAACCAGTCTGTTGTTCCATGTCCAGTTCTAACTGTTGCTTCCTGACCTGCATATAGGTTTGTCTCATTATAAATTGGGGTTCCTTCATGGCAACTGTCATAGTATCCATTGGTGCCAGACTATACAAAGGCTTCCTTACACCTGCTTATGTTTTTTTTTTGGCCATGCCAAAAGGCAAGTGGGATCTTAGTTCCCCAACCAGGGATGGATCAAACTCGTGCCACCAGTGTTGGAAGCACGGAGTCTTAACCACTGGACTGCTGTGGAAGTTGCTACATATCTTAATGAAAAACAAACAAGCTGATAGTGTTTGATGAATACTGACATAGTAAAATGTTTCCCAAGCTTGAAAATATAATGGTAAAATGATATTTTAATGCAAAGCTGTTGTCACATGAACAGAAACATGACCCAGTGTGTTTTCCTGGCTGATTTGAGGCTGCAACTATCCAGCTTTCACAAGAGGAATATACTGATTTTGCCATAGTGCCTGGATTTCCAGTTTCAAGATAACACAGTTCCCTGCACTTTTAGAGCTGTGTAGAGACACTCCCCAGTGTACAGACACTGTACTGTTTGCTGAGCAAAGATATCAATGCAGAGTGCTCTGTGAATATGGATGGCCAAGCCTGTTTTACCCTGATTAGGTGAAAGGTTTGTCAGATGATTAGATGGAACGTACTGTCAGATGACCTCGCAGCAAGTAGTGGCAAGCTGCCTAATTATTGAGAAGTGAAGTTTTTCAGTCGTGTGCGACTCTTTGAGATCCCATAGACTAACCTACCAGGCTCCTCTGACCGTGGAATTTTCCAGGCAAGAGTATTGGAGTGGGTTGCTATTTCCTTCTCCAGGCGATCTTCCTGACCCAAGGATCGAACCCAGGTCTCCCACATTGCAGGCAGACGCTTTACCCTCTGAGCCACCAGGGAAGCCCCCCCATTTTTTTCTTAATGCAAAAGCAACTTATAATTACCACTTTAAAATATAAGTCATCACTTGATTTAAGTGAACAATGATTGAGATATTTGACACCTTTAAATAGAATGACTGCTTACATAAAGTATGTCATATCTTTAGAAATTTGTTTTTAGTTGTATTGGCAGAATTATGATTTCTCAGGGAAAGAAGATACATTTTTTACATTAAATCGTAAGATGGAACATACTACATGATTTTTTGAAGGCATAGTTTTAAAGTTTTCAAAGCTTACATTTTTAAAAAAAATTTATTTATTATGTGGCTGTGTTGGGTCTGAGCTGTGGCATATGTCATTGGGAATCTTTCATTACGGCACATGGATTCTCTACTTGCGGTGCAAGGGCTCTGTAGTTGTAGCACACAGGCTGAGTTGCTTTGTGGCACGTGGGATCTTAGTTCCCTGACGAGGGATCGAACCCATGTCCTTTGCATTGCAAGGCAGATTCTTAACCACTGGACCATCAGGGAAGTCCCCATATTTTCTCACAAGTAAAACCAAAATATTAAATTGCAGGAAAAGTAAGGTTTCATGTTCTGATTATCTGAATGTTCCCTTTTGAATCCACTGGATTCTTTGATTTAAGTTTGTTTAAACATGGCTATCATCAGAAACCATCTTGACTTTTAAAAGTGTATTCTACCTAAGAATTATGTGTAAAATAATCTCTTAAAACTGAGTTATTGGGACTTCTCTGGTGGTCCAGTGGTTAGCACTCTGTGCTTCTAATTCAGGGGGCACGAGTTGGATCCCTGGATGGGGAACTAAAATCTCACATGCCATGCATTGCAACCAAAAAATAAAATAACTTTAAAAACCAAACAAAACTGAGGTTATTTTCCAGTTATGTGAGTTATTAATATATGTAATAGTTATGAAATTACAAATTGTGATAATCCACTTGCCCTTTATTCTCATTTTGGTTTGAAAATAGTTCCTGAAAGTATTGTGTTAGTTGCTCAGTCATGTCCAACTCTTTTCAACCACATGAACTGTGCCCACTAGGCTCCTCTGTCCATGGAATTCTCCAGGCAAGAATAACAGAGTAGGTAGCCGTTCTCCAGGGGACCTTCCTGCCCAGGCACTGAACCTGTGTCTCTCACATTGTAAGCAGATTCTTTACCATCAGAGCCACCAGGGATGCCCAGTTAGTGTATACTATCCATTAGATAAGATAACAGTCTTATCTAATCATTATTTTAGAAGTAGTTTAATAATTTTTTTGAAAAATTACTAAAAAAAAACACCCAACCCTCATAATGAAGTGTTTCTCTTTAAAAGCCTGAAAAAAATGGCTTTTCCCCTCTCTTAAAGGATATCTCTCAAACTACTGTGGGGTAGGTTTCCAGCAGAAGAGTTTTGGTAACCTTTACTGCTGTGTGCTAGCAAGTGTCACTGTATAAAACTGAAGGTTTATAGATTCCTGAGGAGCTACAGCATCATAACATTTACTCCCACTCAGAATTTATTTTAAGAAATGACATAAATACTGTTATAATTGATCTGTTGTACAAAAAGTACTGAATAATACACAAACAAGACAACATCCAGCCTTGATGATCAAAAACAATTTTTTTTTCTGTGAAATTCTCTTTGAATAATGAAAGAGAAGGTGTCAGGGTGAAAAAAATAATCTGATTCTACTGTCTGTGTCTTAGATAATATTCATCAGATCTATATATATTTTGTTATTATTTCCTTTCAAAGCAATCTTTAAATGTTTGCTCAGCCCTGAAATTTGATCCTTCTGTTAAGGGCTTTGTTACATATTTTAAGTCATTCTTTTAATTTCTCATATCATTTAGTATATAATTCATTATTATAAGTGGAATTAATTATATAATGTTATTCTCATTAATATAATCTTAAATTAATAGCTATTTGTATATTCTGTTTAATCCTAGCTTTCTGGAGTCTAGGATAGTATTGACTATAATTGTGGTTTTGATTTATTTCATAACAAACAATTGGTCACGAGTTTCATATTACTGATGAGGAAACAGTTGACCCAATGATGAAGAAATAGTTTACCCAAGGTGACACAAATATTTAACTGTCAGACTGTGGCTAGAATTTAGGTCATCTTATTCTTAGTGTAGCATTTTGCTTTATATATGTTTGTGTGAGTATTATTTCTAAAAATAGGCTAAGTTGAAATACCTTAATTTATAAAGCTGAAGTTACTTATAGAATATATATTATGTTTCCAGTTGCTGCTGTAACAAAGTATCACACACTGGCTTAAGAGTCCAAGATGGACCTTCCCACTAAAAGCTGTTGCTGCTTCTGCTGCTGCTAAGTCGCTTCAGTCGTGTCCAACTCTCTGCAACCCTATAGATGGCAGTCCACCAGGCTCTGCCATCCCTGCGATTATCCAGACAAGAACACTGGAGTGGGTTGCCATTTCCTTCTCCAATGCATGAAAGTGAAAAGTGAAAGTGAAGTTGCTCAGTCATGTCTGACTCCCTGCAACCCCGTAGATGGCAGCCTACCAGGCTCCTCTGTCCATGGATTTTCCAGGCAAGAGTACTGGAGTGGGTTGTCATTGCCTTCTCCACACTAAAAGCTATAAACATCCTATCCCCAGAATCTAAGAATATGTTATCTCACATAGCAAAAGGGATTTTGCAAATGAAGATTACAGACCATAAAATGGGGAGATTATCCTGGATTATTGGGTTGACACAATCTATTTACTTGAGTCCTTAAAAGAGGGTACCCTTCTCAGCTGTTTTCAAAGGAAAGCAAACAGGTTGGATGGTAGTATGAGAAGGACACACTCTATCGTTGTTGGCTCTGAAAATGGAAGGAGGCCTGAGCCAAGAGATGCAGGCAGCCTCTGGAAGCTGGAAAAAGCAAGAAATCTCCCCTATAGCCTCTGGTATAGAATGCTGCTGATACCTTGACTTTAGTCCAGTGAAAATTGTTATATTCTTATTTTACTTCCCAGTTCTAATATTTTTCTTTATATCTTCTGACTAAACCTTTTTTTTTTTTTTAATACTTTGATTCCAGTAATAGGTATCATTTCTGATTCATCTCAGGGCTTCCCACATAGCTCAGTGGTAAAGAATCCGCCTGCCAATGCCGGAGATATGGATTTGATTCCTGGGTTGGGAAAATCCCCTGGAGGAGGAAATGGCAACTCACTTCAGTATTCTTGCCTGGAAAAACCCCATGGACAGAGGAGTCTGTAGTCCATAGGGTTGCACAGAGTCAGACATGAATGAGCAACTGAGCTCACACACACTGGTTCATTACCACCTCTTTGGCCAGCTCATTTTGGTAATTCTGCTTGACTGCTTGCTTTTTTTTTATTTGACTGGCCACTTGTATGTCTCTTTCTAATCACAAATGCTAATAATTTCCAGTCTGGTTTTTCTTGTCCTGTAACAGAACCTTGGTTCTGCTATTAGCAAGTTTTTTTAATTAATGTTTTGTATTACTATCAGCATAAGTGCATAGTAAGTATTTGATGAATAAATTGTGTGTGTTCCATTTGAAGCTTCCCTGGTGGCTCAGATGGTAAAGAATCAGCCTGCAATGCAAGAGACTCAGGTTCAGTCCCTGGGGCGAGAAGATTCCCTGGAGAAGGGAATGGCAACCCACTCCAGTTTTCTTGCCTGGAGAATTCCATGGGCAGAGTAATCTGGAGGGCTTAACTCCTTGGGGTTGCAGAGTTGGACATAACTGAGCAACTAACACTTACCAGTTGAAGCATTTAGAGGTTGTGAACATGTATTCTTAATAATTTCCTCCTGATTTCTCAAGTTCCTATTCCTTTTTTACCTCTTGTGAAATAGGTAGCAATCACTACATAATTGTAGTTCATTATTAAAATACAGGGAGATTTAAACCTTTCATTGGACTCAAAACATAAATGTCCTTAGCATTTACTTTAGTGGTTTCTAAATTTTTGCATTTCATGTACTAGTAAAATGTATTGAAAAGTTTGGAGGATGAACAAAGAAGTACTAACTTTTTGTTTTGCTGAGAGCATGATAAAAAGCCATCACCAGCTATTAGCATTGCATTGTAAAAGGATTTTTGAATGTCTAAAAAAGGAAAAAGTCACTGAATAAAACAGTTCTCTAGATTTAATAAAGTTAGCTTTATAGAAAAACTCAATACATTGTCATTTGCTTTTCTAAGTTTTCTGAGAATGACTAAAACTTGAAAGGAAAATTGGTCTTGGGTACCACTAGTGTAGTCATTCTCTTATTTAAGTGGAACTTCAGTTTCAGTATATATGGCTTTCATAAATCTTAAAGCAAGCCAATATTTGAAGGAAAAGGCAAAGAGGAATTAGAAGTACATAGTAGTCTTTTTCTTAGGGTGACTTGCTTTGATCACATTTCCAACATTTTGATATAGTAAATAGTATTTTACTCTTTTTGCTTCCTCTACTCTCCATTTCCTACAAAAATATCCGTTCTCCCACTTTGTATTCAGTACTTGTAATCCTCTGTATTTTCCATACGCTTGAGCCTTAATGTTGTTGTTTTGGTTGTCTAAAGCTTCTATTTTTCATGGTCTGCTTAAAACTTTCTGATTTATTTGTGTTTAATATATACACACATTCAGTATATCACAGAAATGTTGAAAATGAAAAAAAATTTCAACCTCAGTCTCTTGTCCTTTTCTTTAAAGGTCATCATTGTAAATTTCTAGTATAACTTTTTAGAAAAAGCATTTTCTGCATATACCAGTAGCTGGCTATACTAAAATATGTCTTCTAATATATACATCTGTAAAAACATACAGAAATGGGTTTTCACTTACGGTACATTCTTAGCTTTATTCCTGTCTCTACTTTGGCCGTACCCTTGTTTTTCTGTTTTCCAACCTGTATTTGGACTAAATTATTTTTTGACCTCTTAACTTTCTTTATTCTGTGGGCTAATGTTGAAACTTATTTGTTCTAGGGGTGACAGTTTTTAGGGTTGCTGGAAGTGCCTTTCTCTGGACTGGATGTACTTTGATTCTTTTGATCACAGTGAGATTTAAATTTCAGTATACTAGAAAACAGAAATCTGTGAAAAGGATTTCTCCAACCGTTTATTCTTGTTGAAAGGAATGCAAACAATACCTCTACTCTTCTGTCCCCACCTGAAGGTGGGAATTGTCCAAAACTTCCTTGTACTGAGAACTAGTTTTGTTAGCTCAAAAACAGTAGGTTGACCTGTATGGGAGTTTTGCATGTAATCTATACTACTCCAGCAAGGGGAAGTGTTCTGACCTTTCTCTGTGACAGAAATTGCAGAAGTTATTCATATTCTCCTAGGGCAGGGACTTTATTTCATATTTGCATAGGGTTATGATTTGCTAGTCTTATTTGTTTCTACAGCGTTCAAACTGTTGTATGATGGTACAAGGAATCATACAACCCAAGTATTATTTCTTAATTAATATAAAGCCAGGGAGCTAAAATATTTTAAAAACAGAGAATATTTCTACCTAAATTATTGTGGTAATTAAGAGGTATTTAAGGTATTAAGAGGACCTAACAATTTGTTTCCCATTTGTGCAGTTGGTAAAAAGAAAAAAAGAGTAGGAATGTGGAGTTGTTTCTCTCAAATTTTGAGCTAAAGTTATATAACTTCTGATTAACATAAGATTTTGTCCCAAACTGTGAAGGCACTTGAACACTGAGATGAGTTTTAAATAATCTTATGACTAATATGTTAAAACAAGAGTGTAGGTCATGCTTCAAAGTATAAGGTGATATTTGCTTTACTCCTGCAACACTGTCATATTCTTACCTATAATTCACTGGTGTTTAACTGTAGAGAATTAGACTTTGTTCCTTTGAAATATATGACCATTGAAATAAGAACCAAAGATTTTGTTGGTTTGTTTTTGGTTTTGGTACCCCCAGCCTCCTGTTTTTTTGTTTTTGTTTTTCCTCTTTTGGTGATGAACGTGAAAGAGGAGAGTTTAAAAGTTTGCTTAAAGCTCAACATCTAGAAAACTAAGATCATGGCATCACTTCCTGGCAAATAGATAGGGAAACAGTGGAAACAATGGCTGACTTTATTTTTGGGGGCTCCAAAATCACTGCAGATGGTGACTGCAGCCATGAAATTAAAAGATGCTTACTCCTTGGAAGAGAAGTTATGACCAACCCAGAGAGCATATTCAAAAGCAGAGAGATTACTTTGCCAACACAAGTCCATCTAGTCAAAGGTATGGTTTTTCCAGTAGTCATGTATGGATGTGAGAGTTGGACTATAAAGAAAGCTGAGTGCCAAAGAATTGATGTTTTTGAACTGTGGTGTTGGAGAAGACTCTTGAGAGTCCCTTGGACTGCAAGGAGATCCAACCAGTCCATCCTAAAGGAGATCAGTCTTGGGTGTTCATTGGAAGGACTGATGTTAAAGCTGAAACTCCAATCCTTTGGCCACCTGAGGCAAAGAGCTGACTCATTTGAGAAGACCCTGATGCTGGGAAAGATTGAAGGTGGGAGAAGAAGGGGACGACAGAGGATGAGATGGTTGGATGGCATCTCTGACTCAATGAACATGAGTTTGAGTCAATTCCAGGAGTTGGTGATGGGCAGGGAGGCCTGGCGGGCTGCAGTCCATGGGGTCGCAAAGAGTTGGACATGACTGACTGACTGAACTGAACTAAACTGACCTTTTTGATCTGTTTTAATAGTTGCCAAACTTTCACTCTGAATTTAAGTTAATGGCACAAAATAAGCATTTCTAGAGTAAGAAAAATAACATACCCTCTGACATACCATTTTTAGTACTGTCTGGCAAAAGCAAAGCAAGGGCTTGAAACACAGAGTATAGTTATAAAATATTAGGACTGAAAAGGGCTTTAGAAATTATTCACTCTAACTCCTTTCCTTTTAAAATTATCATCTTTGAATTGATGAATAACCTTTTTGAACCTTGATTTACTTTTATATAATTTGACAACAGACTTGGGGAGCCTTATATGATTGTTAGAATTAAACTGACTAATATAAAAGAATGATGTTGTAAAATTCAATGATTATTGTTGTAAGCAAAGTTATTACTCTAATTTTTAAAAATTTAGAAAAAAATAGTAGCAAAAGGTAGCATGTGTAAAACTGCAAAACGCAAATACCACTTGAACTGAAAATTTTGACTTCAGACCCCTGATTTTGTGTGTGAACTAACCTATATTAACTTAAAAAAAATTTTTTTTTCATCTTAGTCATTTTACTACACTATTGTATAAATAATCTGAGACTTAAACTAGGTAAGGAAATACCAAAAACTTAAAGCTAAAAGATAGTGTTAGATTTGAGAAATTCTTTCAAGACTTTCAGGAAAAAAAGGAGCAATATAAAAGAAAAATGAAACCAAAAGACAAAAAGAAAACAAAAAGACTCATCTTTCTGCTTCCTATTTATCTTAAAATTTTCTGTTTTTTAATACCATCAGTTTATCAATCCTAAAGATTCTTCTTGTCTTCATTAGGAGTAATAAGGATTTTAACATCTGCTGAATTCATAGTCATTTTTTTTTTTTAAGGCTACCATCATTCCTCTACCTTTAAATTTTCTATTACTAGGAATTTAGTTAATTCATTTTCTTGCCTGAAAGAACCTTGAAGTATTTTTGACATTGGTGTTAACTTTAGCATACTGGAGAAAGAAGTTCCACCATTTCACTGAAATCCATTCAAGTATTTAATAGCACGCATTGAAGATATATTTCCATTTAATCAAATAAGTGGAAATAAAAGAGACATGAATCCTTGTATCTTTGGTATTTTCTTAATTCTACAACTGACTTTAGGAGACAGTTATGGAAACAGTGGGAGACTTTATTTTCTTGGGCTCCAAAATTACTGCAGATGGTGACTGCAGCCATGAAATTAAAAGACGCTTGCTCTTTGGAAGAAAACTATGATACACCTAGACAGTGTATTAAAAAGCAGAGACAGCACTTTGCTGACAAAGGTCCACATAGTCAAAGGTATGGTTTTTCCTGTAGTCATGTATGGATGTGAGAGCTGGACCATGAAGAAGGCTGAGCACAGAAGAATTGATGCTTTTGAACTGTGGTGTTGGAGAAAACTCTTGAGAGTCCCTTGGACTGCAAGGAGATCCAACTAGTCCATTCTAAAGGAAATCAACCCTGAGTATTCATTGGAAAGACTGATTCTAAAGCTGAAGCTCCAATACTTTGGCCACCTGATCAGAAGAACTGACTCATTGGAAAAGATCCCAATGCTAGAAAAGATTAAAGGCAGGAGGAGAAGGGGATGACAGAGGATGAGATGGTTGGATGGCATCACTGACTCAATGGACATGAATTTGAGTAAACTCTGGGAGTTGGTGATAGACAGGGAAGCCTGGCATGCTTCAGTCCATGGGGTCACAATGAGTCAGACATGACTCAGTAACTGAACTGAGGGTCTTTTATGAGGGAATAAAAATACTAAGGAACTGTAGCAACTATGTCTCTGATACATAGTAAGCAGATAGTGTATTTTTTATTGTCTAATTCTTTCCCAATCTAGGTTTTATGGGTTCCTGAACTATCCATACTGTTAACTTAATGGAAATCTTTTGACCCCACTGCTGGGCTTCTTGCAGAAACGAAATTTCTTCTTCATCTGTAAGATCTTTAATCTGGTCTAGCATTGGGAGGTAGTCAGTCAGTTTTTGTTTATTAGTTTTTTTTCTGAACTGGTGATAGTTTGCGTTTTAGCGAGTTAAAAGTGTTTATGAAAATGAAAGTCACTCATTTGTGTCCAACTCTTTGTGACCCCATGGACTATACACTCCATGGAATTCTCCAGGCCTGAAAACTGGAGTGGGTAACCTTTCCCTTCTCCAGATGATCTTCCCAACCCAGGGATTGAGCTCAGGTCTCCCACATTGCAGGTGGATTCTTTACCATCTGAGCCACAAGGGAAGCCCAGCAATACTGGAGTGGGTAGCCTATCCCTTCTCCAGCAGATCTTTCCAACCCAGGAATCGAACCGGGGTCTCCTTCATTGCAGGTGGATTCTTTACCAACTGAGATATCAGGGAAGCCCAAGAGTGTTTATAGACTCCTAAATATTTCACAGAATAAAGTAGAGAACATCACATTTTGGGACAATGACAAGGTTTCTCTTGGCAACACAGGGCTGTTCACAGTTAAGGAGCCTTAACAGAGACTTAGCATCTTGGGAACTTTATAGCATAGATTGCTTGTAGATGCCAACTTTAGAAATTAAACTGAATAGATCAAAGTAATCAAAAGGTGTGGCAGGCTAGGTTGTCTTTAAAACAATGTTTTGGGCACTGCATTTTCAAATGGAGCTAGTGCCAGCCAGGTAGGCAGAGCATTTCAGGAAATTCATAACACGTAACAGTCATGAAGGGGTATAATTATCTTGGAGCCAAATTTTGCCAGTTAATAGAGTCCTGGATATGAATTCAGACCCTCAGATAAAGAACTGTAAGAAAACAGAAGCACGCATTAAAGCAAAATCCAGCTGGAGTCTTATATATACTGGGTTGAAGAAAGCTGAGACTCCAGAGCGGCATTGGAGCCTAGAGGTGGTATCTTGTCTTTAGATTTGTTTAGCAGTCTAGGGGACACTTAGGATGGTGGTGCAGTTTTGCCAGCAGTGGCTCTTTATCGTTACTTGGTTTGGAAGGGTAACCGAGGCTAAACGCCAGTGGACAAATAACTAAGACTATTTAATGCTGAACTGCTTTCATTTGGAATCTTCCAGGGGCTTATTTTCTCCAAATGTAGAACAAGAAAATGAGAAAGTGATGGGATGCAAAACGGATAAATCTAGGAGGACTGCCTTGGAGGCTTGTTTAAATCCCTAGGATTTGTTTAGCTCTTGACTGTAAAGTTAGATCGTATTGATACATTGTAGGTTCCCAGAAAATATTTTTGAATGATTGACTGAATCAAAATGGTCACTTTGGTGCCCTAAGGCCATTAATACAACCTAGTTTAAGTTATGTGGATCATTTCCTTTATGTAACTATGGAAATAATCACATCGCCTCATAGCTCAGATATAAAAACTCCTAGTTAAATTGCTAATCTGGGTAATAGGATTTTATTGGTATCACTTTTGTTGCTTCTGTAAATTGATGTATGTGTGTGTGTGTTCAGTCATGTCCGACTGTAACATCATGGACCTTAGACCACTGGGCGGGCTCCTCTGTTCATGGAATTTTCCAGGCAAGGATACTGGAGCAAGTTTCTATTTCCTGCTCTAAGGGATCTTCCTGACCCAAGGATCAAACTTATGTCTCTTGCATCTCTTGCATTGGTAGGCTGATTCCTTACCACTTGAGCCACCTGGAAAGTCCAGTTGATACATATTCCACTCAGTAAGGGCTTCCCTGATGGCTCAGAGGCTAAAGTGTCTGTCTGCAATGTGGGAGACCTGGGTTCAATCCCTGGGTTGGGAAGATCCCCTGGAGAAGGAAATGGCAACCCACTCCAGTACTCTTGCCTGGAAAATTCCGTGGATGGAGAAGCCTAGTAGGCTACAGTCCATGGGATCGCAGAGTCAGACATGATTGAGCGACTTCACTTTCACCACTCAGTAAACATGGAATACATTTTGTTGCTGAATAGTATGTGTAGTGATTTATTTTGTGCCTTTGTTCAGTAGGTGTTTTTTGAGGGTCAGTATGTGTATGTTCATGTACTAAGCACTGGGAGATCTATATAAGGTGTAAGATAAGAGGCTTGAGTTTCAGTAGCTAACTCAGAGGAAGTTAGGTAAATTATGGCAGTCAGTAAACGAAGAGTGCAGTGAGTGATGTTTGAGAAGAAAATATTTGTAGCTGTACATTCAAAACTTGATAATGGCAGTCTAGCTGAAATTTTGAAAACATTGTTCTCTATTATCTTATTTTTAACTCACAGTGTTAAAAGAAATAGAAAGTACTGTTATTTCACATTTTAATTATAAGAAAGACAGTCTGTTTTTCAGTAGAGGTGTTGTTAGATAACTCATGAACATTTACAAAGAAAATTTATAGAATTCTAGTTAAACTGCAGTAAAGAAAAAAGTGAAAGTGAAGTTGCTCAGTTGAGTCTGACTCTTTACGACCCCATGGACTGTAGCCTACCAGGCTCCTCCCTTGGAAAGAAGTAAATGTTTTGTAAATAATCATTCACTATATTTAAGATTTGATTGGTTCAGTGCGTCAATTAATACAGACATTCAGCGTGCTGTTTTATATTTTTGGTTAAAGTGTATTAGTGTTGGTTAAGTTTGTGTGCCCTGTTTTTGTATTAGATCCATTTTGATTTAATGAGAACAGTACCATCTACGAGTCACCAATGTGACATAATATCTATTATTTACAAGGGAAAAGAGGAAAATATACATTTATTCAGTTATTTTTCTTTCTTCTATTTTAAAATCTAATTGTTTAGTTTCAAAAGAAGTTTTAATGAAAGAATATGAGTAAGCAGGTGCTTTGATGCTAAAAAGTTCCTTGGTTGGAAGTCGTAATTGAATTTGAACATTAAATGCATTACTTTCCTAATACATTAAACAGATTGAATACTATCAAAAGCCTCTAACTGCTTGTAAAATATATCACTTTATCCATCATCATCCTTATGCCTTTCTTCCTTTTATATTCCATGAGTGTATTTTTTCTGCTTCTCAAGTCAAACTGTTTTTAATAATGGATTGGATACTTCCTTTTCAATTCAGGGAGGTAATTCAGTGAATTGTGAAAATTATCCTGGTATCCCATCATTACATAAATTCATGCATGTTTATATGCTAAATTCATAGCATGTTAGCAAGTTGTTTGGCCTTGAAAAGATATTCTAGGAAATCTCTATTTCCAAGAAGAAAAAAGCATGTGAAATAAAGTACATTGTGCTGTATTATTGTTCAGTCAGTCATGTCCGACTGCGACCCCGTGGACTGCAGCACACCAGGCTTCCCTGTCCTTCACCATCTCTGGAGCTTGCTCAAACTTATGTCCATTGAGTCAGTGATGCCATCCAACCATCTTATCCTCTGTTGTCCCCTTCTCCTCCTTCCTTCAATCTTTCCCAGTGTTAGGGTCATTTCTAATGAGTCGGCTCTTCATATCAGGTAGCCAAAGTATTAGAGCTTCAGCTTCAGCATCAATCTTTCCAAAGAATATTCAGGGTTGATTTCCTTTAGGATTGACTGATTTGATCTCCTTGCAGTCTAAGGGACTCTCAAGAGTCTTCTCTAGCACCACAGTTCAAAAGCATCAATTCTTCTGAACTCAGTTTCAGCCCCACCCATTAGCAGGAAATTGGATTAAAGATTTACCGAGAGCATGGCCCTACCCACTAGAGTTTTCCCCCTAGCGAGCCCCTCCCATAAGGAAGCTTGCACAAACCTCTTATCCTCATCCATTAGAGGTCAGACAGAATGAAAACCACAATCACAGAAAACTAACCAAACCGATCACATGGACCACAGCCTTGTCTAACTCAGTGAAACTATGAGCCATGCTGTGTAGGGCCACCCAAGACGGATGGGTCATGGTGGAAGTGAAGTAAAGTTGCTCAGTCATGTCTGACTCTTTGCAACCCCATGGACTGTAGCCCACCAGGTGCCTCCATCCATGGAATTTTCCAGGCAAGAGTACTGGAGTGGGTTGCCATTTCCTTCTCCAGGAGATTTTCCTGACCCAGGGATCAAACCTGGGTCTCCCGCATTGCAGGCAGAGTCACCAGTGGAGAGTTCTGACAAAACGTGGTCCACTGGAGAAGGGAATGGCAAAACACTTCAGCATTCTTGCCTTGAGAACCCCATGAACAGTATGAAAAGGCAAAAAGATGTGACACTGAAAGATAAATGCCCCAGATCGGTAGGTGCCCAATATGCTTCTGGAGAAGAGCAGAGAAATAGCTCCAGAAGGAATGAAGAGGCTGAGCCAAAGTGGAAACAGCACTCCGTTGTGGATGTGTCTTGTGGTGCAAGTGAAATCTGATTCTATAAAGAACAATATTGCATAGGAACCTGGAATGTTAGTTCCATGAATCAAGGCAAATTGAAAGTGGTCAAGCAGGAGATGGCAAGATTGACATTTTGGGAGTCACTGAACTAAAATGGACTGGAATGGGTGAAATTAATTCAGATGACCATTATATCTACTACTGTGGGCAAGAATCCCTTAGTAGAAACGGAGCAGCCCTCATAGTCAACAAAGGAGTCCAAAATGCAGTACTTGGGTACAATCTCAAAAAGGACAGACTTATCTCTGTTCTTTTCCAAGACAAGCCATTCAATATCACAATAATCCAATTCTATGCCCCAGCCACTAATGCCAAAGAAGCTTAAGTTGAATGGTTCTATGAAGACTGATAAGACCTTTTAGAACTAACAGCAAAAAAGGATGTCCTTTTCATCATAGAGGAATGGAATGCAGAAGTAGGAAGTCAAGAGATACTTGGAGTAACAGGCAAGTTTGGCCTTCAAGTACAAAATGAAGCAGGGCAAAGGCTAACAGAGTTTTGCCAAGAAAACTCACTGGTCATAGCAGACACCCTCTTCCAACAACACAAGAGACAATTCTACAAATGGACATCACCAGATGGTCAGTACTGAAATTGGATTGATTCTATTCTTTGCAGCGAAGGCAGAGCAGCTCTATACAGTCAGCAAAAACAAGACCGGGAGCTGACTATGGCTCAGATCGTAAACTCCTTATTGCAGAAGTCAGACTTAAATTGAACAAAGTGGGTATGCCATCCAGGTATGACCTAAATCAAATCCCTTACAATTATACAGTGGAAGTGACATACAGATTCAAGAGTTTAGATCTGATAGTTAAGAAAGCCTTCCTAAGTGAACAATGCAGAGAAATAGAGGAAAACAATAGGATAGGAAAGGCTAGAGATCTCTTCTAGAAAATTAGAGATACTAAAGGAACATTTCATGCAAAAATGGGTGCAGTAAAGGACAGAAATGCTATGAACCTAACAGAAGCAGAAGATAGTAAGAAGCGATGGCAAGAATACACAGAACTATTCAAAAAAGATCTTAATGACCCAGATAACCATGATGGTGTGATCACTCACCTAGAGACAGACATCTTGGAATGTGAAGTCAAATGGGCCTTAGGAAGCATCACTACGAACAAAGCTAGTGGAGGTGATGGAATTCCAGCTGAGCTATTTCAAATCCTAGAAGAAGATGCTGTGAAAGTGCTGCACTCAGTATGCCAGCAAATTTGGAAAACTCAGCAGTAGCTATAGGACTGGTAAAGGTCAATTTTCATTCCCATCCCAAAGAAAGGCAATGCAAAGAATGTTCAAATTACTCACAATTGCACTCATTTCACATGCTGACAAAGTAAAGCTGATAATTCTCCAAGTGAGGCTTCCACAGTTCGTGAACCATGAACTTCCAGATATTCATGCTGGTTTTAGAAAAGTCAGAGGAACCAGAGATCAAATTGCCAACATACATTGGAGCATAGAAAAAGTAAGAGAATTCCAGAAAAACATCTGCTTCATTGACTATGCCAAAGCCTTTGACTGTGTGGATCACCACCAATTGTGGAAAATTCTTAGGAATATCAGACCACCTGACCTGCCTCCTGAGAAATCTGTATGTAGGTCAAGAAGCAACAGTTAGAACAACTGTTGGAACAACGAACTGGTTCAAAATTGGGAAAGGAGTGTATCAAGGCTGTTGTTGTCATCCTACTCATTTAATGTATATATAGAGTACATCATTCAAAATGTCAGGCTGCATGAAACACAAGCTGGAATCAAGATTTCTGGGAGAAATATCAATAACCTTAGATATGCAGATGACATTACCATTATGGCAGAAAGTACAGAGGAACTGAAGAGCCTCTTGATGAAACTGAAAGAGGAGAATGGGAAAGCTGGCTTAAAACTCAACATTCAAAAAACTAAGATCATGGCATCAGGTCCCATCACTTCATGGCAAGTAGATGGGGAAACAGTGACAGACTTAATTTTCTTAGGCTCCAAAATCACTGCAGATGGTGACTGCAGCCATGAAATTAAAAGATGCTTGCGTCTTGGAAGAAAAGTTATGACCAACCTAGACAGCATATTAAAAAGGAGAGACATTACTTTGCCAGCAAAGTTTGTGTAGTCAAGGTATGGTTTTTCCCGGTAGTCATGTATGGTTGTGAGAGTTGGTCCATAAAGATTGCTGAGCTCTGAAGAATTGATGCTTTTGAACTATTGTGTTGGAGAAGACTCTTGTGACTCTTTGGACAGCAAGGATATCAAATGAGTCAATTTCAGTCCTAAGGAAATCAGCCCTTAATAGTTACTGGAAGGACTGATGCTGAAGTTGAAACTCCAATAATTTGGCCACCTGAAGAACCAGCTCATTCCAAAAGGCCGTAATGCTGTGAAAAATTGAATGCTGGAGGAGAAGAGGATGACAGAGTTCAAGATTGTTGGATGGCATCACCAACTCAATGGACATGAGTTTGTACAAGTTCTGAGTGATGGGGAAGAACAGGGAAGTCTGTCATGCTGCAGTCCATGGGGTCTCAAGAGTCAGAAACGACTGAGCGACGACAACAGCAGCTTTCTTTATGGTCCAGCTCTCACATCCATACATAACTACTGGAAGAACCATAGCTTTGACTATGGTTGTGCTGTGTATTATAGCTAAATTGAACTTATTCTAATAACTACAGGAAACTATATAATATATATATTTTTGATTTGTCATTCTTAAATTCTTTATACTGAATGATGGCTGTGTTTAAACACCTCTGTTGATAGTTAGAAAACCATGACTGTTGAAAAAGTTGCTCTTCCTCAAGAACTGACCAAATCTGTTTTCCACTGCCAAAATAAATGTATGTGTCCTAAGGAATTGGTTATACACAGCTAGAAGAAAAAACTCACTATGATTGTGAAATTGAATTGAAATGCTAGAGATATTATTTTTCTCTGTTCTGGATACTTTTCTCATTTCTGTTAACAGACTCCTTTCTCCCCAGCACACTCACCACTGTGCTTTGTTGAGATTACCAAACATATTATTCTGTTCTTGTTTATTGAGGTGGGGACTTAATCCAGATGTAGTCAGTTGTAATGCCCATCCTACTAGCTATGGTGGTATATCCCGGGGTGAATACGAGTTCTTAGCTGCCAAAGGTCATGCTCACCCTTCCATCGCCCACACCATGTTGACAGACAGTCTAAGATTTAGTTAGAATGAGATCCACTCACAGAGTGACTGAAGAGACACAAATAATTTTGATTGCATGGTCATTTCCCAGGTTCTACTTCTTATTGTCCCTATAGTGGCCCTATATCTGGCTAGTTTTTTGATACTATCTGCTGCTGCTAAGTTGCTTCAGTCGTGTCTGTCTCTGTGCGACCCCATAGATGGCAGCCACCAGGCTCCCCCCCATCCCTGGGATTCTCCAGGCAAGAATACTGGAGTGGGTTGCCATTTCCTTCTCCAGTGCATGAAAGTAAAAAGTGAAAGTGAAGTCGCTCAGTCCTGTCCGACTCTTCACGACCCCATGGACTGCAGCCTACCAGGCTCCTCTATCCATGGGATTTTCCAGGCAAGAATACTGGAGTGGGGTGCCATTGCCTTCTCTGTTGATACTATCTAGATATCCTGTAATAACACTACCCATGCAAAGATGGGCTCTATAAAGGACAGAAATTATATGGACCTAACAGAAACAGATTGGAGAAGGAAATGGCAACCCACTCCGGTGTTCTTGCCTGGAGAATCCCAGAGATGGGGAGCCCGGTGGGCTGCCGTCTGTGGGGTCGCACAGAGTCAGACATGACTGAAGTGACTTAGCAGCAGTAGCATTAACAGAAACAGAAGATATTAAGAAGAGGTGGCAAGAATACACAGAAGAACTATACAAAAAAGAGCTTCACCACCCAGATAATCATGATGGTGTGATCACTCACCTAGAGCCAGACATCCTGGAATGTGAAGTCAAGTGGGCCTTAGAAAGCATCACTATGAACAAAGCTAGTGGAAGTGATGGGAGTTCCACTTGAGCTATTTCAAATCCGGGAAGATGATGCTGTAAAAGTGCTGCACTCAATATGCCAGCAAATTCAGAAAACTCAGCAGTGGCCACAGGACTGGAAAAGGTCAGTTTTCATTCCAATCCGAAAGAAAGGCAATGCCAAAGAATGCTCAAACTGCTGCACAATTGCACTCATCTCACACGCTAGTAAAGTAATGCTCAAAATTCTCCAAGTGAGGCTTCCATAGTACGTGAACCATGAACTTGCAGATGTTCTAGTCGGTTTTAGAAAAGGCAGAGGAACCAGAGATCAAATTGCCAACATCCGCTGGATCATTGAGAAAGCAAGAGAATTCCAGAAAAACATCTGTTTCTGCTTTATTGACTATGCCAAGCCTTTGACTGTGTGGATCACAATACACAGTGGAAAATTCTGAAAGAGATGGGCATACCAGACCACCTGACCTGCCTCTTGAGAAACCTATATGCAGGTCAGGAAGCAACAGTTCGAACTGGACATGGAACAACAGACTGGTTCCAAATAGGAAAAGGAGTACGTCAATGGTGTATATTGTCACCCTGCTTATTTAACTTTTATGCAGAGTACATCATGAGAAAGGCTGGACTGGAAGAAACACAAGCTGGAATCAAGACTGCCGGGAGAAATATCAATAACCTGAGATATGCAGATGACACCACCCTTATGGCAGAAAGTGAAGAGGAACTAAAGAGCCTCTTGATGAAAGTGAAAGAGGAGAGTGAAAAAGTTGGCTTAAAGCTCAACATTCAGAAAACGAAGATCATGTTTTCTGGTCCCATCACTTCATGGGAAATAGATGGGGAAACAGTGGAAACAGTGTCAGACTTTATTTTGGGGGGCTCCAAAATCACTGCAGATGGTGACTGCAGCCATGAAATTGAAAGACGCTTACTCCTTGGAAGAAAAGTTATGACCAACCTAGACAGCATATTCAAAAGCAGAGACATTACTTTGCCGACTAAGGTCCGTCTAGTCAAGGCTATGGTTTTCCAGTGGTCATGTATGGATGTGAGAGTTGGACTATAAAGAAAGTTGAGCGCCAAAGAATTGATGCTTTTGAACTGTGGTGTTGGAGAAGACTCTTTGAGAGTCCCATGGACTGCAAGGAGATCCAACCAGGCCATTCTAAAGGAGATCAGTCCTGGGTGTTCACTGGAGAGATTGATGCTAAAGCTGAAACTCCAATACTCTGGCCACCTCATGTGAAGAGTTGACTCATTGGAGAAGACCCTGATGCTGGGAGGGATTGGGGGCAGGAGGAGAAGGGGACGACAGGGTGGCTGGATGGCATCACTGACTCGATGGACGTGAGTTTGAGTAAACTCCGGGGGTTGGTGATATACAGGGAAGCCTGGCGTGCTGCCATTCATGGGGTCACAAAGAGTCTGACATGACTGAGTGACTGAAATGAGCTGATCCCTCTCTTTAAAATTTAAGTTATATCATTTGCCATCAAAATAAATCTTCATTTTTCATATTTAATGTTGCCAGTTCATTTTAAAGCACATTTGCTGAGAAAGCTGACTCTGCTTTAAACCTCAAATTTAAATATTTTTCTGTAGGCTAGAAAAGACCTCCATTTTATCATTAAGTCAAGAATTCAGAAACGAAATTTTTAGTTCAAGGGTTATATCTGTTTTATATTTTTATTGCCACTCTTCTTTCAATCTTGGAACATGTAATTAGTTCAGGAATGAGGGTGGGGATTTGGGAGGAAATCAGGAGCTTCCCTGGTGACTGAGAGGTTAAATAATCCACCTGCAATGCGGGAGACCTGGGTTTGATCCCCAGGTTGGAAAGATCCCCTGGAGAAGGGAAAGGCTATCCACTCCAGTAACATGGCCTGGAGAATTCCATGGACAGAGGAGTCTGCAGTCGATGGGGTGATAAAGAGTTGGACATGACTTAGCGAGTTTCAGAGTAGTCAACAAATATTTGTGAGTTCAGGCTTGGGATAGTTTTTATAGTGGTAAAAAGAAGTTTAGAAAATTCTCACTAACGAAGGTTCTGAACACAGCCACCTTCCTGAGAGGATCCTCTCTCTCTCTACACTTTAACCTGGGACCTTCTTAGAAATATCAGTGAATTCTGGTTGGGTATCTTTGCCAGCCTGAGATTTCTCCTTCTACTTCTTGTGGATCATGTTTGAGCAAGTCGTCTCCCTAAATGTGTATCGCCCTTCCCTGTTCCCTCCCTACCAATCTCTTGTCCTTCTAACACTAAATAAAATGTCAAAAGGATTCCTTTGCCTTCAGCCATTCATTTGACATCTGCTTTCACAGATGTTAGATTGAGAACTAAGACATTGAGTCCCTAAAAACTTAAATTCTGAACGTTATACTAGTCACTTACTGTAACATTCACATCTTTAAATGAATAAGATAAACAAGTAGGTGAGTCTTTTCAGCTCTAAGAAGTGAACAATTCTAAAGAAATTGCTTGTTTTAATGACAGCTTTTCAGTTTACTTAAACATTATCATTAAGTGCCTACTGTGTACCAGTTACTAGACTAGATACTCTGGGGAGTTAAATATAACATTCATTTCCTGCCAGTAGAATTTTAAGCTGTTTAGGGGATTAACAAGAGAGAGGTATCAATTAAGAAACAATATGGTGTGGTGTAGTGTTTCTCAAAGTATGTTACATTCAGATAACTGGGATGATGACAGGCATGTTCAGGACAGAGTATCAAATAACGTCAAATTGCATAAAAAACTTTTCACTTTTTCTCTCAGTCCTTTTCATTATATTTATAAACATAAGCCCTTAACACCTTTTGAACACTTAACCATTCTCCCTTTTTAACAAGAGGGTTCAAAACATTGTGAGCAACTGTTCTCTAGTAGTATTTAAGATATACTAGAGTATATCTTAAGTATTTTAAGTATATAACATATATTTATATTATATATTTTATATTTATATTATAATTTATATAATAAAAATATAATTATATAGTTTATTACATTTATTTATATTATATTAATATATATTTATATTATATTATATATCATAATATTTAAGATATATAGTTATCTTTTAAAAAATTTTCCTGAAGTAAAGTGATTTATCATGATGTGTTAGTTTCTGCACTATGGCTAAGTGAATCAGTTATGTATTTACATATTTACACTCTTTTAAAAATTCTTTTACAAATTGGAAGATTGAGATCAACATATATACTATTATCTTTTATTTATGTCAAGCCATACATTTTTTCTCATTTGTTGTAATGATATAAACGTTTTACTTGGAAGTTTTTGTTTTAAAAAGTGAGTTGATTAAAGATGGCTAACATTGGGAAGCTGATATACTGTTTTAAGAACCGCCAAAATTAGTATCTTTCTTCTTTTGCCTGGATTGTTTTAATTTTTTTCAAATTACAACAAAATAGAAATTTTAGAAGAGATATCTAAAAGATGCTCATTCTTTTTTTCAAATGTATGTCTCAATATTTATGTGCTCTCCTTTCAGTCTTCTGTTAGAATGTAAAACTCTTCACTTGTCCAAAGGATGTTGGTTCCAGATAGGATATTTTTCCTTCAATGATTAAGGGTAGAGCGGTACAGAAGGATTGTGCTTAACCTATACTAGGATAGATATTGTGGGTCCTCTGGTGAAATTTAGTCATAAGTCTGTCCCTAGTGATATCTCATTAGACCTCTCCCCAGGCAAAATTCCTTTAGCTTTTTCTTTTGCTTTATTTGGTAATTAAGTGGATAAATCTCTCTCTAAAACATCTTGGAAAGAGACTGCTTAAAACATCAGGGAGCAGAATTTCTTAATTTCAGAAGGAGAAGTTGCATGTGTTACTCGTTTTCCCTTAGTGTAGATGTGACTGATACCATTTAAACCTTGATTGCCAAATCTTGTCATAATTTAGTAATACAGTAGGTTACTTGAAGAGGGAACAATGGTAGCCTGACACATTGGAAGAATTTCAGGCTTGCTGCATAGATTTAATTGCCTTGTAATTACATATAAATAAATGAAGATTGAGAAGCACTGGTGTAGTGAAAAGTGGACAGAATCTGTTGTAAAATTTGTTTTTCTATGGCTCTACTACATTATAGTTACAGTGACCTTGTTCGGGATCCTAAAATTCTCTGTGTTTTTAGATGGATTTTAAATTTTCTAAAGACCTTTATAACTCTTAAAATTTTGTAATAACCTACTGCATACCCTATTTTAAGTTCTTTGCTATTCTAAGTATAGTCTGTGGACTAGTAACAATGTCATCTGGGAGTTAATTAGAAGCGCAGAATCTCAGGCCTCAGTCCTAGACCTAATGAGTTAGAATCTGCATTTTTACAAGATTGCTGGGTGATTACATAGAAATGGAAATTTGAGAAGCACTGCTATAAAATGCTTATTTCTTTTAGTTGTTACTTGAATGTTCAGTTGCTCATCAGAACAAAGGTAAAAGTATAAGGCATAGGGGTTTGATTAGAGAAAAGGGAAATGTAGAGATTCATGTTCGTTAAGATTAGCATAGCTGAAGAACAATAAACCTTAACAATACTGATTCAAAGTATGAATTAAGTAGATATTTTAGGGAAAAAAAGACTAAAAAATAGTTCATCTCTCAGAAAATAGTTCATCTTTCAGAAGAGAGAGATGTATTTAGCATTTATTAAGAGTAAATACATGCTAGCATTTATTAAGAATACACTAGTTTCAGGGATTCCCTGGTGGTCCTCTAGTTAGGACTCCTTGCTCTCACTGATGAGGGCCTAAGTTCAATTCCTGGTCAGGGAATTAAGATCCTGCAAGCTGTGTGGCATGACTGGTGGGGGGAAAAAAGAATATACTAGTTTTAATTACATAGATGTATTATTCTGTTGGTAACACCATGGGATTGACATGAGAGTATTTTAGCTCTTTTATTTCCACCAAAAATTGTCTCCCACCAAATCTCCCAAATAAATTTAGACTGCGTATAGAAAGTATGCTTGTTGTGAAAACTTAAGCCTTTCAGCCTTATACTCTCCCAGGAAGATTTCTATCCTGGAATCCTTCTTATATAGCTGTCTCTGGCAACATTATAGATATTTTTAAGATAAGAAGACAGGCTGCAGAAAGGTTTAGTAAATTGCCGAAGGTCACTCAACTAATAAATGGCTGAGGCACGATTCATATCTTAGGCTGACTGAGCTCTGTCAGTTTTCCTACCATTATACCATTCTGTTTCTTTTTTGGGAAAAAAAAAAATCAAATTTATTACAAAATAGCTAAAGACTGAACATTTACTTTGTAAAAGAATTATTGGTTCCTTTAAAAACCATCACAAGACTTTCATAATCCTTTGTAAAACAAAATGACTTGCAACTTTTTAATTTGTTTATAACTTTTAGAGATACAGGTAATGGGATAAATGAGGTAGGACTGTATCAGTCAGAGTTCAGTCAGGGAAGCAGAACCATCGTGAGTTTTTTAGAATCAAGGACATACTACAGATATAAAACCTTGTATAATTGTGGGAGAAACTGGTAAGAATCCTACAGAGGGAATTGGAATTGCAGAGGAAAGTCACTAATCAACTATTCTGAGACATTGATGTGGGTGTATTAATTGGAGCTTGCAAGGGAATATGGGAAACCAGGCATCTCGAACTATTAGAGTGGGATCACAAAGAATAAGCTACTGGATAAGTCTTATGGAAAGCTGTTGCCTGTGCTTCTGTCTTTCATCACATCTAACCGTGATGAACTTTAGAAGCTAATGGCTGCTGCTTCACTTCTGCCTTGTAGGTCTCATGCTCATTTGTATGGATTAGCCAAAAACTAATCAGAGAAGAGGATCCTGGGAAACATAGTTTTGGCTTATCCACGTGGACACTATTAAATCACCACAATGTGTCTTATGTGTCTAAGATTGAAAAGAGATGCTAAGCTATTGGTTGATGTTATATACTATTAGTGAGAAATATATTTAAGTATATTGATAAATTCATTTCATGAGTAATTCAGTGTGAGATTTTAGATGAAGCAGCAGTACTTTTGGCGACTTTGGATTTTAATCATATCTTAGATTTATGACCAAGTTGCTAAATAGTCATGTTCTCTTCCATGCAAAGAAAGAGCCAGCTTCATTTGATAAATAATAGTTAAATAAATAAGTGGAAGCCTGCCTACTCTCCTCTAACATTTTATTGTAAATGTTATTTTAGAATATTTATTTTATTATAATATTTTATTTTAAATATTAAATATCACCATAATATTTAACTATTGTTTAAATGTTTTGAATATTACTTAAAATATATTTTAAATATTATAAAATATTTATTTTATTGTATATTATTTTATGATATTTTATTATATGTTCTGACATATAACAAAGTAAAATAATTATACACCAAATATCTATATAGTACCACCTAGATTCTGCTATTAATGTTTTATTTTTCTTTGTTTCATCAGGCATATCTAGCAGTTTGTCTATCCCATGTTCCATCTGTTAGTGCATTTTATTTTTCGTGCATCCAAAGTAAATTTCACATATCTGTATAGTTCTTAAATACTTCAGCATGTATATTTTTACCTAGATTCAGCATTAATATACAGGTTTCTTTTTTCTTTGTATGTAGAATTTACATGCAGTGAAATAAATCTCATCTATTTTCGCTGAGTTTTGAGATGCATATATCTGTGTAATCAAAATCCGTGTTACTATAGACTGAGTGTATCTCCCCCACCTCCAGATTCATAAATTGAAACCTTAATATTTCAATGTGGGACCTTTGGGAAGTGGTTAGGTCATAGGATGGGACCCTCATGAATGAGATTGAGTTCAGTTCAGTCACTCAGTCGTGTCCGACTCTGCGACTCCATGGACTGCAGCATACCAGGCTTCCCTATCCACGAATGAGACTGAGTTCAATTCAGTCCCTCAGTCGTGTCCGACTCTTTGCAACCCCATGGTCTGCAGCATACCAGGCTTCCCTGTCCACATCACCAACTCCCGGAGCTTGTTCAAACTCATGTCCATTGAGTTGGTGATGCCATCCAGCTATCTCACCCTCGGCTTCTTCTCCTGCCTTCAATCTTTCCCGGCATCAGGGTCTTTTCCAGTGAGTCAGTTCTTATATCAGGTGGCCAAAGTATTGGAGTTGCAGCTTCAGCATCAGTCCTTCTAGTGAATATTCAGGACTGATTTCCTTTAGGATTGATTGTGTGTTAGTTGCTCAGTCATGTCTGACTTTTTGCAACCCCATGGACTGTAACCCACCAGGCTCCTCTGTCCATGGGATTCTCCAGGCAAGAATACTGGAGTGGGTTGCCATTCCCTTTTCCAGGGGATCTTCCCAACCCAGGGATTGAACCTGGGTGTCCTGCATTGCAGGCAGATTCTTTACCACTAGGCCACCTGAGAAGCCCATAGGATTGATTAGTGCCCTTTTATTTATTTCTTTATTTTTCTTTGTGAATTTTTTTAAATTAATTTTTTATTTTTTAAATAAATTTATTTATTTTCATTGGAGGCTAATTACTTTATGTTGTATTACTTGTATTATTGTAATATACTTGT
This sequence comes from Budorcas taxicolor, assembly GCF_023091745.1. NCBI lineage: Eukaryota > Metazoa > Chordata > Mammalia > Artiodactyla > Bovidae > Budorcas > Budorcas taxicolor. The sequence continues at coordinate 76,813,257 of NC_068919.1, forward strand.
ATTATTATTATAATATATTTGTGTTATTGTAATATTCTTTATAATGTAATATTGTAATACTTTATATTACTTTATATTGTATTGTTTTTGCCATACATCAACATGAATCTGCCATGGGTGTACACGTATTCCCCATCCTGAACCCCCCTCCCTCTCCCTCCCCATCCCATCCCTCTGGGTCATCCCAGGGCACCAGCCCCAAGCATCCTGTATCGTGCATGCCCTTTTAAAGGATTCCAGAGAGCTTCCTTATCTCTTCCACCATGTAAGGACATGGCAGTCTGTGAACTAAGAAGTCTTTGCCAGACACTGACTCTGACAATCCTTTGATCTTGGACTTCTCATCTGTGAGAAACATTTATCTGCTCACAAGAAACAGTATATGTTTTACTCTACAAGCATTATAATTTTAGGCCTGTTTATCTCAAATTAATTTTTGTGTGTGATGTGAAGTAGAGGAAACCCCTATCCTTTCCTTGGACCAGTGAGTGGAAATCACTATGGGTTATGTTTACCCAAACACACTAGGTTTTATTTTGCCCCAAATATGATAAAACAGATGCTGTGGATTTTATTTGTTCAATGTGTTTTAGATTTAAAAAGTTTTGAGAGTGAAAGTGATCACAAATCATATGATAGTTCTGTAAGTTGACATTAGAAAATCAAGACCACCCTGGGAACAGAAGTCTACATGTGGTAAATAATTGTGCTAGAGAAAGGAGCTGACTATGGTGGATGATCTAATGTAATTCTGCCATAAAAATACCATTTTTTTAAAGTTTCTCGGTCATGTCTGACTCTGTGACCCCATGGACTATACACAGTCCATGGAATTCTCTAGGCCAGAATACTGAGTGGATAGCTTTTCCCTTCTCCAGGGGATCTTCCCAACCCAGGGATCAAAATGTAGTCTCCTGCATTGCAGGCAGATTCTTTACCAACTGAGCTATCAGGGAAGCCCATATGCGAACTTTATTCTAATTTAGTGTCAGAGATGAAATGATTGCTGTTAACGTCGCCAATTATGTATGTTTCGAGATATACTTTCTTATACAATGCTTTTATGTTTTTCAACAGACAAAGCAAATGTAGACTTTCAAAAACTAAGAGTATTATCTGCTATTGTAATACCTACTAGGGCTTCCCTGGTGACTCAGTGGTAAAGAATTCGCCTGTGAGGCAGGAGACACAGGTTCACCCCTGGGTCTGAAAGGTTCTCTGGAGAAGGAAATGGCAACCCACTCCGGTATTCTTGCCTGGGAACTGCCATGGACAGAGGAGCTTGGCTGGCTACAGTCCATGAAGTTGCAAAAATGTTGGACACGACTTAGCAACTAAACAACAATAACTATTAAATGATTCAATTTAGTTGTTTACCTTTGGTGATGCATTTCATAGCCAGCAAGCAGTGTCAATGTAGGGCTATGTAAGGAAGTTGCTTTATTATTGAAAAATTTATGTCAAGTTGTTTCTTAATCTGGCTCTGATACACATTTTATTTTCCTTATACCAGGCCCCAAAATATGAATTTTAGCTATTTTCAGATCACAGTGTTATTTACAAGTGACAGGAAAGAAATATAAATGTAAGTGAATGAAAAACAGCATACCTGTTTGCATACCTAGAATACATCCCATTTGGCCTTGGTGTGTAATTATTTTTATATGTTGTTACTAAGTTTGTAAATGTTTTACTGAAGTTTTTTTGCATCTAAATTTATGAGATATTGCTGTGTGATATTGCTATTTTTCATTCACTAAAATTACTCATTTAACTATAATGCTTTTTTCAGTGTTTGGGTCATAGAAGTTATCTATAATACCTATAATTGTAAAATCTTTTTTATGTGTAAAAATTAAAGTTTATAGTACAAATTCTTGGGGACATAGTAAATGCTGTCATCACATTAGCAACATTGTCACTTTTCAGATGTCCCTAGAATGCTGCTATGACTGCTGTGACTTTTTTTTCTAGGTTAGTTGATACAATCATATCGATTTTCTTCCATTGATATGGCACATTACATTGATTTTTTTTTTTGAGTATTGAACAATTTTGCATAACTAAAATACATCCCATTTGGCCTTGGTGTGTAATTATTTCTGTATGTTGTTATTCAGTTTGTCAATATCTTACTGAAGATTTTTTTGAATCTAAGTTCATGAGATAATTGTTGTGTGGTTTTCTTTGTATTATCTTTGTCTGTTTTTGGATTCAGAGTAATATCTGCTTCATAAAATGAGTTGGGAAGTGTTTGTTTCTCTGTGTCAGGAAGGATTTTGTAAAATGTTCTTTAAATATTTGGTAGAATCCTCCTGTGAAAACACCTGTGCCTGGAGTTTCTTTTTTTTAAACTTTTATAGTTGTGAATTCAGTTTCTTTAATAAGAAACTAATCATATATGTGTGTGTGTGTGTGTGTGTATGTGTATGTGTGTATATATATATACCTACTACAGCTATTCAGGACTGTTTCATCTTGGTTGTATTTAATCGTTTGTGGTTTTGGAGCAATTGGTACATTTTTTGTAGTTTGTTGACTTTGTGAGTGTAAAGTTATCTGTAGTATTCCTTTATTACCTTTTAATGTCTATGTGATCTTTACTGCTCTCTGTTTTATTCCTTATTTTAATGACTTTTATCCTCCCTATTCATATGGGTATATCTTGCCTTCTCCTTTGTCTTTTGCTTCTCTTCTTTTCTCAGCTGTTTGCAAGGCATCCTCAGACAACTGTTTTGCTTTTTTGCTTTTGTTTTTCTTGGGGATGGTCTTAATCATTGCCACCTGTACAGTGTCATGAACCTCCGTCCATAGTTCTTCAGGCACTGTGTCTATCAGATATAATTCCTTGAATCTGTTTGTCAAATCCACTGTATAATCATAAGGGATTTGATTTAGGTCATACCTGAATGGTATAGTGGTTTTCCCTGCTTTCTTCAATTTAAGTCTGAATTTGGCAATAAGGAGTTCATGATCTGAGCCACAATCAGCTCCCAGTCTTGTTTTTGCTGATTGTATAGAGCTTCTCCATCTTTGGCTGCAAAGAATATAATCAATCTGATTTTGGTGTTGACCATCTGGTGATGTCCATGGGCAAAGTCTGATCTTGTGTTGTTGGAAGAGCGTGTTTGCCGTGACCAGTGTGTTCTCTTGGCAAAACTGTGTTAGCCTTTGCTGTGCTTTGTTTTGTACTCCAAGACCAAATTTGCCTGTTACTCCAGGTAATATACTATGCTAACATTAATTTAAAAAAAAAGCTGGAGTAGATATATTAATTTCAGATAGAGCATACTTCCAAGCCAGGAATGTTATCATTACATAATGAAAAGGGGATCAATTCTCCAAGAAGATATAGTGATCTTTAATGTGTGTGCATCCAACAACAGTGTCAAACTATGTAAGGCTGAACTCCAAAACTGCAAAGAGTAATATGAATCTACTCTTTCAGTTGGACACCTCAAGCTCTGTCTGTCAGAAATGGACAGATACAACTAAGAGAAAATCAGTAAGGACATGGTTGAACTCAACACCATCATCAAACAATTGGGTATAATTGACACCTAAACAAACTTCATCCAACAACAACAGAAAGCACATTCTTCTCAAACTCACATGGAGCATTCACCATGATAGACCACAATCTGAGCCATAAAATACATCTTAATAGATTTAAAGGAATAGATATTATACAGTGTCTACTTTCAGACAACAATGAAATTAAAGTAGAAATTAAACTTCTTCAGTGACAAAAAAATAACTGAAAATCCCTAAATGTTTGCAGATTAAATAACATTCCTGTAACTAATAAGTGATTGCAGCAAAACTGAAGGATAAAAGGTTAATATACAAAAAAGCAGATTGCTTTCCTATATATTTTTCAGCAACAAACAACAGAAACTTGAAATTAAAAATAGAATACCATTTATATTAGCACCTTTCATAAAGAAATACTTAGGTATAAGTCTAACAAAATATGTATAAGTTCTATATGAGGAAAACTACAAAACCCTGAATGAAATAAAGAAGAAACAAATGACAGATATTCCATGTTCATGGACAGGAAATCTGAATATTGTCAGTTCAATGACTCAATGCAGATTCTATGCAATCCAAATAAAAACCTAGCAAGTCATTTTATGGATATCAATAAACTGATTCTGAAGTTTATATGGAGACACAAAAGTATCTAAGTAGCCAATACAATATTGAAGGAGAACAATGTTGGAGAGCTGATACTGTATTTTGACTTTGAGACTTACTGATACTGTAAAGCCATAGTAATCAAGATGGTGTGGCATTGACAAAAGAACAGATAAATAGATGAATGGAATAGAAAAACATAAATATAGTCAGTGAATCTTTTACAGAGGAGCAAAGGCAACACAATGGAGCCAAAAAAAAAAAAAAAAAGGCTTTTCAGCAAATTGTACTAGACATCCATCCACATGCAAAAGCTGAATTTAGACACAAGACACAGACTGTTCTTCCTTGTAAAAATTAGCTCAATATGGGTCACAGAACAAATTAGTAGCCACAAAAACTATAAAACTAGAAGATGATATAGGAGAAAACATAGATGACTTGGGTGCAATGACTTTTTGGATGTAACTTTTAGATACAAGGGCATAATCCATGGAAAAAATAATTAATAAGCTGGACTCATTAAAATTATTGCTTATCACAATGAGAAAGAATCAAGTTTGTAATTTCAAGATGTAGAAACTCCACTTTAAAAATCTTTATTGAAGTAGAATTTACATACCATACCCAATTCATTTTTCTATAATTCTATAAGATCTATTTTTCTGTGGTATTTTGCAGTGTTACTATGATGTGAGTAGGTATAGATTACTTTTTATTCATCTTGCTAAAGACTTGTTCGGATTTCCACATGCGAAGATTGATGCCTTTCCAGAGTGTGAAATTATTATTTGTATTATATGATATTTCAACCATTTATTTTCCTTCATTCTCTATTATCTTCTTCTGAACTTTAAGTATATTTTATATTTTCTTACTCTATCCTCCATCCAACCAGTCCATCCTAAAGGAGATCAGTCCTGGGTGTTCATTCGAAGGACTGATGTTGAAGCTGAAACTCCAATACTTTGGCCAACTGATGCCAAGAGCTAACTCATTGAAAAGACCCTGATGCTGGGATGGATTGTGGGCAGGAGGAGAAAGGGACGACAAAGGATGAAAAGAAAGGGACGACAAAGGATGAAAAGAAAGGGACGACAAAGGAGAAGGGGCTGACAGAGGATGCAATGGTTGGATGGCATCACCAACTTGATGGGCATGAGTTTGGGCAAGCTCTGGGAGTAGGTGATGGACAGGGAGGCCTGGCATGCTGCAGTCCATGGGGTTGCAGAGTCAGACACGACTGAGCGACTGAACTGATGAACTGAACTGATCTTCCGTGTTTCTTGTCAGTTTTGCTACCAGTTTTAAAATTTTTAAAACTTTTCAAAGAACCAGCTCTTTATTCCATTGATTATCTTTATTGTTTTCCAGATTTTAATTTTATTAATTTTTGCTTTTATAGTTTTCTTCCTTCTGGGTTCCCTTGCCCTTCTGCTCTCCATCTGGGTGCCCTTTCCCAATAAAATCTCTTGCTTTGTCAGCAGATGTGTCTCCTCGGACAACTCATTTCCGAGTGTTAGACAAGAGCCCAGTTTTGGGCCCTGGAAGGGGTCCGCCTTCCTGCAAAATGGCAACTCTGGCGAGACTCTTCTTCGCTGAGACTGACATCCTGACCACTCGGGGTACTCAGGGGCCAGCTTGCCTGCCAATGGACCAGACCCAGTGGCCGCAACTGGAACCCTTTTGTCCCTGGTCTCCTCCTGACGCGGACAACTGGCCGGAGTGCCCCGACCGGTAAGGAACAAGAGACTTTATTGATCTCTCTCCCCTTCCCTCTCTCTTTCCTCTCCTTAAACCTTCCTATCCTTCTCTGTTTTTCTAGTCCCCCAGTCCTAGATGCAGGAATCTGGTCGAAGGGCCCTCAGCCTGACCTGAAAATTGGAGACTGATCACTTCCTCTTGGCAGAGAACTCGAATTCTGGTTCTAGTCTGGTCTGATTTCTGGTAGGGCCGAGTTCCAGTCCTCCCTTCTCTGGAGGCCCAAGGAAAAGTCCCATAACGCCTGGGCATCTGTAGGTGGCAGGAGACGTCTGTAAGGCCACCCCTTTCGCACCCCCCCCCCCCCGCCCCCCCGCCTCCTTCCCCTTCTTCTTTCAACCTGGCTTCCTTTCCTCCCTTGAAATCTCTGATGTTAGTACTTGGATTCCCACCTGGGTTTGATCCCTGGGTCGGGAAGATCCCCTAGAGAAGGAAATGGCAACCCACTCCAGTACTCTTGCCTGGAGAATCCCATGGACGGAGGAGCTTGGTGGGCTACAGCCCACAGGTCGCAGAGAGTCAGACACAACTGAGCGACTTCACTTTTCTTTTGCTTGCTTTGGGTACATTTTATCTTTTTGGTTGTTTGTTTCTTTACCTAGTACATGCTTGCTTTACTGATTCAAGGTATGCTTTTTTATGATATAAGGATTTTAATGTTGTACATTTTCCTCTTGGTACTACTCTAACTGTACTGATTACTTGATAAATTGTATCTTCATTTTTAGTTAGTTCTATGTATTTTTTAATTCCTTTGAGAGTTGTTTCATTCCTGAGTTATTTAGGAGTATGTTCTTTAATTTCAACAGTTTGGAGTTTTTATTGTTGTTATTGTTTTCTAGTTTGATTCAGTTATAGTCAGAAAACATACTGTGTATGATATCAGTCATTTTACTTTGTGAGATTTATAATCCAGAATATGGTTTATCTTGGTGATTATTCCCTGGGAACTTGAAAAATATGTTAATTCTGTTATTAGATTGAGTGGTCTATAAATATTATTTAGATACTATTTCTTGGTCATGTAGTACAGTTCAGTTCCTTCATATTTTCGCTGATTTTTGTGTGTGGTAGTACTTTCATATGCTGCAAGTAAGATGTTGAAGTCCTCAACTAAAATGTGGCTATGTCTGTCTGTCCTTTTAGTTCCCAGTTTTTGTTTTATGTATTTTGAAGCTCTGTCATTTGATGCACACACATTTAAGATTCCTGTGTCTTTTTGGTGGTGGGTTGATCTGTTATCATAAGGTAAGATCCTGCTTTGTCTCTAGTAATTTTTATTGCTCTAAAGTTTATCTGATAATAGTATATCTATCTTTGTTTTTTCTGTTTTTAATTTTTGCATGGCATTTCCATCATTTTCTTTTAACCTTTTTATATTATGTTTGAAGTGAGTTTCTTGTATACAGTGTATAGTTTAGTTGTGTTTTTTAAATCCACTTTGCTAATTTCTGCCTTTGTATGTGTGTGTTTGAACTGTTTACATTTAAAGTAATTATTGATTTGTAAGGGCTCAAGTCTGCCATTTTATTATTTTGTTTTCTGTTTGATCTTTTGTTTCTCGTTGTCTTAGTTCTCTTTTCTTGACTTTCTTATGGATTACTTGAACATTTTTTATAATTTTAATTATAATATGTATATAGTTATACATATAGTCCCTCCAAAACCAAAACTATAGCTTTTGTATAGTTTTCGTAGTGAGAAAGAAAGCTTAGTGAGCTGTTATAGGTAGTAACATAAATGTACATAATTTATCATAGTCTACTGGTAGGTATCACTATTTTACCATTTCAAGCAAAATGTGGGAAACTTTACTTCCATTTAGACCACGTCACCCTTTTATTTATATTTAAAATATAATTGTTATAATTATTTCCTTTACTTGTATTAAGCACTTTAGATTGTGTCATAATTTTTGCTTTTGCCCTCAAATATAATTTTATAAATATATGAGGAAGATAGTCTGTTAATATTTACTCCTGTCACTTTCCTTTCTAATCTTCTAAGACCTCTATTTAGAGAATTTAACTTTAATCATTCCTTAAAGGTGTATGTGCTAGTGACAAGTTTGTCTGAGAATTTATTTCTCATTAATTTCTGCAGGATATTTTTGCTGAATATAGAATTTGTGGTTGATATTTCTTTTCATTCCACGTTTGAAAAATATTATGCCATTTCCTTCAGGTTTCCATGATGTCAGGTTAGAAATCCAGTGTCACTGGAGTTGGTGCTGTTCTGTATAACATTTTCAGGTGTATAGCAAATTGATTCCGTATGTATGTATGTGTATGTGTGTGTATATATATATATATATATATATATATATATATATTTCTTTTTTAGATTCTTTTCAATTTGGATTATTACAAGATATTGGATATAGTTCCTTGTGCTATACAGTAGGTCCTTTTTTGTCTGTGTTATGTATGCTGCTGCTGCTAAGTTGCTTCAGTCGTGTCTGACCCTGTGCGACCCCAGAGATGGCAGCCCACCAGGCTCTGCCATCCCTGGGATTCTCCAGGCAAGAACACTGGAGTGGGTTGCCATTTCCTTCTCCAGTGCATGAAAGTGAAAAGTGAAAGAAGTTGCTCAGTCGGGTCCGACTCTTTGCAACCTCATGGACTGCAGCCTACCAGGCACCTCCGTCCGTGGGATTTTCCAGGCGAGAGTACTGGAGTGGGGTGCCATTGCCTTCTCTGTGTTAGTAGTATGTATATGTTAACCCTGAACTCCTAATTTATCTCTCATCCCCCTTTCCCCACTATCCCCTTTGATAACCATCAGTTTTCTTTCTGTGTCTGTGAGTCTATTTCTGTTGTAAATAAGTTCATTTCTAACATTTTGTCTAGATTCCACATATAAGTAATACCATATGATTATATGTCTCTGTCTGCCTTATTTAGTATGATAATCTCTAGGTCCATCCATGATGCTGCAGATGGCATTATTTCATTATTTTTTTATGGCTGAGTAATATTCCATTATGTATGTAATATTCCACCTTACATACACACACCACACCTTTATCCACTTATCTGTTGATGAACATTTAGGTTGCTTCCATGTCTCAGTTATTGTACATAGTGCTGCTGTGAACATTGGGGTGCATGTTTCTTTTTGAGTTACAGTGTTTGTCTTTCCCAGATATATGCCCAGGGGTGGAATTGCTAGATCATATGGCAACTCTGTTTTTAGTTTTTTGAGGAACCTTTCTACTGTTCTCCTTAATGGCTGCATCCATATACGTTTCTACCAGCAGTGTAGGAGGGTTCCTATGTCCTCTCCAGTATTTAGTATTTGTTTTTCTGATTTTAAGATTTTGGCTTTTGTTTCTAGAAGTTTAATTATAACATGACTTGAAATGGATTTGGGGATGTTATCCTGATGTGGCTTGACTTGGAATATTTTGGGGTTCTGGCTGGTAGGCTTATGTCTTTTGTCAAATGGAAAGTTTTCTCCCAGTATTTCTGTAAATTCTTCTCAGCCTTTTTCTTTTTTTTTCCCCAATGATATGAATTTAGGTCTTTTGATGTAGGTCCACAGGTTCTTCAGTCTCTGTGTATATGGTTTTTTAAATCTATTTTTGCTCTATTCAGACAGCTTAATTTCTATTGTTTTAAGTTCACTGATTCTTTCCACTCTCATGTTCATTTTATCAAATGTACCCAATGAGTTTTAAAATTTTGGTCACTATATTTTTTGAGTTCTATAATTTACATTTGATTTTTCCCCCATATCTTATATTTGGTAAGATTTCAAAGAATGTTTGTGATTGTTGAAGAATTTTTATGATGGCTGATTTAAAATCCTTGTCTCATAATTCCAGCATCTGATTCCTGATGGTGTTTGTTGATTTTTATTCTCACGAATGTTTTGATTTTCCTTTAATCTTGGTATCAGTTCTGTCGCTCAGTTGTGTCTGACTCTTTGCGACTGCATGGACAGCAGCATGCCAGGCCTCCCTGTTCATCACCTACTCCTGGAGTTGACTCAAACTCATGTCCATTGAGTCGGAGATGCCATCCAGCCATCTCATCCTCTGTCATCCCCTTCTCCTCCTGCCTGCAATCTTTCCCAGCATCAGGATCTTTTCAAATGAGTCAGTTCTTCACATCAGGTGACCAAAGTATTGGAGCTTCAGCATCAGTCCTTTCAACGAATATTCAGGACTGATTTCCTTTAGGATGAACTGGTTGGCTCTCCTTGCAGTCTAAGAGACTCTCAAGAGTCTTCTCCAACACCACAGTTCAAAAGCATCACTCTTCAGTGCTTGGCTTTCTTTACAGTCCCAAGTTTCTTTCTTCTCACATCCATACATGACTACTGGAAAAACCATAGTTTTGACTAGGTGGACCTTTGTTGACAAAGTAATGTCTCTGCTTTTTAATAAGCTGTCTAGGTTGGTCATAACTTTTCTTCCAAGGAGCAGGCATCTTTTAATTTCATGGCTGTAGTCGTCACCATCTGCAGTGATTTTGGTGCCCCCCAAAATAAAGTCTGCTACTGTTTCCACTGTTTCCCCATCTATTTGCCATGAAGTGATGGGACCAGATGCCATGATCTTAGTTTTCTGAATGTTGAGCTTTAAGCCAACTTTTTCACTCCTCTTTCACTTTCATCAAGAGGCTCTTTAGTTTCTCACTTTCTGCCATAAGGGTGGTGTCATCTGCATATCTGAGTTTATTGATGTTTCTCCCTGCAATCTTGATTCCAGCTTGTGCTTCATTCAGTCCAGTATTTCTCATGATGTACTCTGCAGGTAAGTTAAATAAGCAGGGTGACAATATACAGCCTTGACGTACTCCTTTCCCAATTTGGAACCAGTCTGTCATTCCATGTCCAGTTCTAACTGTTGCTTCTTGACCTGCATACAGATTTCTCAAGAGGCAGGTCAGGTGGTCTGATATTCTCATCTCTTGAAGAGTTTTCCACAGTTTATTGTGATCCACACAGTCAAAGGCTTTGGTGTAGTCAATAAAGCAGAAATAGAAATTTTTCTGGAACTCTCTTGCTTTTTTGATAATCCAGTAGATGTTGGCAATTTGATCTCTGGTTCCTCTCTCTTTTCTAAATCCAGCTTCAACATCTGGAAGTTCATGGTTCATGTACTGTTGAAGTTTGGCCTGGAGGATTTTGATCATTACTTTGCTAGCGTGTGAGATGAGTGCAGTTGTGTGGTAGTTTGAGCATTCCTTGGCATTGCCTTTCTTTGGGAGTGGAACGAAAATCCAATATTGGTATGGGGAATGTTTTTTGATTATGTCCTATGAATGTTGGTTGTTGATGTGGATTCTGTTTTAATCTTCTAATTTAGTAAGCAGACACACTGTGATAGTTTAATTGTGTAGGTCTCGGCCTACTTTTGGGAGCTGTGGTTTCAATGACAATTTATGCTCAGAGTTTTTATAATGCTATTCTGATCTCTCCTTTTACCTCATACTTCTGTGCATTTTGTTTGGTCCTTATTGGGGCCATCCTCAGGTGTCGAATGAATGTTCTTGGTCTGGATCTCGTAGGTCAAGGTAGAGGTCAGTCCTATGGGGACAGAATACTCTTCCCCTCTCTGCCTGCTGCTGGCAAGACTCCTGCACCATCCCAGTTGGTGCTTTTGCTAGAGCTCGAGTCCCTTGGACAGCAGTCATAAAGGAAATCAACCCTGAATATTTGTTTGAAAGACTGATGCTGAAGCTGAAGCTCCAGTACTTTGGCCACCTGATGCAAAGACCTGACTCACTGGAAAAGACCCTGATGCTGAGAAAGACTGAAGGCAAAAGGTGAGGAAGGTGGCAGAGGACGAGGTGGTTAGATAGCATCACCCACTCAATGGACATGAGTTTCAGCAAGCTCTGGGAGATGGTGAAGCACAGGGAAGTGTGGAGTGCTGTGGTCCATGAGGTCACAAAGAGTTGGCCAAGACGTAGAGACTGGACAATAACAAAGGTGTTTCTCAGCCTACCTGGGCTGCTTTTTTACCCCTGAGTGTTGGTTTAGATAACATCAAGGCTTGGGTGCCTTTTTTAGTTAGGTGATAGATTGAGCAGTGCTTAACTCCTGCATTATTTCTCAAGTTCTGGGATCCCTAGCCAGTTGCCTTTTTTCCCCCATCTTTCAGACTTCTCTGTGGCTGTCTCATATACTGTTTCCTGGTTTTTAAGTTGTTCTAAGCTTGCAGAAGCATGGATAGATGAGTGCATGCAGTTGTGCCCAAACTGAAATCCTAAAGCTTAAAAAAAAATAATTTAAGAAGATAGTCGTGTTGTAAATGAGGATATGAGGTTTCTTGTGATGGATTTATGTTTAGCAGTATTGGTCATTAGATTTATTTATTCTCCTTTGTTAAATTTGCTTATATTTCTTTTTTAAAAATAGTACTAAAATGTTTTTTTTAATAGTAAGACTATACAATAATTAAAAGCAAGCTTACTTTTCCTGTGACACCCTTTAAAACCATATTATTTTGGAGTGTGCCATTAGAGTAATTATTCTGAAACCAGATAAATATTTAGTTGTTAATTCATTTCTGTATCTTATAGCCTGAATCCCTTCAGCCATCTATGTATTTTTGTTGTATTTCATTATAGAGCTGAAGTGTGTATGATACTGGATTAGCAAAAAAATTTCAGAGTGGACCTGATAAAAGATACTGGTAATGTCTTAATTAAAGAACAAAACCTTTTGTTAGCACATTCCCTCGAAGTGAAATGCTGTTTGTTTCTGGGAAGCAAGAAAATTTGATAACTAGGGTAAAGGTAATTTGATGACATGGTAACAAGCTGCCTTTTTAGTGTGCTTGTTAATTCTGTGGTTAGTGGATTCTGTCTTCTTTGAATAAGTATGTGGTATTTAGTATATTGACAGACTTGTATAGCTGCTACCACTCTTCTTACTTCCAGAACATTTTCATCACCCCATAAAGAAATCTTGTATTTCATTAGCAGTCACTCTGTTTTCTCCTCACGTCACTTCCTAGCCACCCACTAATCTGTTTTCTATATAGATTTGACTCTTCTAGACATTGCATGTAAATGGAATTGTATACAGTATGTGTTTTTCTGTCTGGCCTGTCCCCCTTAGCATATGCTTTTAGGGTTTATTCATGTTGTATCATATATGAATACTTCGTTTCAGTGCCAAATAACATCCCATTTTATGAATATGCTACCTTTTGCTTATCCATTGATCCATTGATGGAGGGTTGTTTCCACTTGTAGAATATTATAAATTATGCTGGTAAGAGGATTGATATACAAGTTTTTCTGTGGACATGTTCTCATTTCTTGTGAGTAAATATTGATACCTAGCAGTAGAATTGCTATGTCATACTGTGAAAGTGAAGTCGCTCAGTTGTGTCCGACACTTTGCAACCCCATGAACTGTAGCCTATCAGGCTCCTCCGTCCATGAGATTTTCCAGGCAAGAGTGCTGGAGTGGATTGCCACTTCCTTCTCCAAGGGATCTTCCCGACCCAGGAATCAAACCCAGGTCTCCCGCATTGCAGGCAGACACTTTACCATCTGAGCCACCAGGGAAGCCCACTTTAAACTTTGTTTAATTTTTTAAGGAAGTGCCAAACATTCTGAAGGGGCTGCATCATTTGACTGTCCCACTAGTAAATGTTTGAGGATTCCAGTTACTCTACATCTTTGTCAGGACTTGCTATATCTTTTTTATTTTAGTCATCCTCTGATATCTCATTGTTTTGAATTGTATTTCCCTAAGGACTAACAATGTTGAGCATCTTATCATGTACTTATTGGCCATTTTAATATCTTCTTTTGAGAACTATATATTCAGGTCCTCTTGCACACTTTTAACAATATACTTTTTTAGAGCAGTTTTAAGTTTACAGCAAAATTGAGAAGAAGGAGCAGAGATTCCTCATATTGCTTCTGCCCCTATATATATTTGTGTGTGTCAGTGTGTGTGTGTACATACACATATGGCCTTCCACATTATCAAAGTCCCATACCTGAGTAGTACATTTGTTAAAAATAATGAACCTACAGTTACACATCATTATCACCTGAAGTCATAGTTTAGATTAGGCTTTATTATTCTTGGTGGTGTATGTCCTGTGGATTTTGACAAATGTATAATGACATATTCACCATTTTAAAATCATCCAGAGTGGTGTCACTCGGCCCTTCTGTGCTCTGCCTACTTGTGCCACTCTCCCCTAGTCTCTGGCAACCACTTATCCTTTTACTGTCACTATCAGTTTGCTTTTTCCAGAGTGTCATAAAGTTGGAATCATATGTTGTCTGGCCATTTCAGATTGGCTCCTTTCACTTAGTAATATGTATTTAAGTTTCCTCTGTGTGTGTGTGTTTTTTTACATGGCTTTGTGTCTCATTTATTTTTAGCACTAAGTAATATTCTAGTATCTGGATGTACCAGGTTTATTTATCTATTCACTTACTGAAGGACATCTTGGTTGCATCACAGTTTTGGCATTGATAAGTAAGTCTGCTTTAATCATTCACGTGCAGGTTTTTGTGTGGGTATACATTTTCAGCTTGTTTGGGTAAATACCAAGAAGTGCAGTTACTGGACTGTATGGTAAAAGTATGTTTAGTTTTGTATGAAATCACCAAACTGCATTCCGAAGTGGCTGTACCATTTTGCATTCCCACCTGGAATGAATGAAAGTTCCTTTTGGTCCACATCCTTGCCAGTATTTGGAAGTATCACTGTTTTAGATTTTGGCCATTTTATTAGGTATATAGTGGTGTCTTTCTGTCATTTCATTTTTCAAATCCCTGAAGACATATGATGATGAATATCTCTTCACATGATAATTTTGTACTTGTATATCTTCTTTGGTTAGGTGTCATTAAGGTCTTCGTGTGTGCTGTGCGCTCAGTCATGAATGACTCTGAGACCCCGTGGACTATAGCCCACCAGGCTCCTCTGTCCATGGAACTTTCCATGTAAGAATACTGGAATGGGTTGCCATTTCCTCCTCCAAGGGATCTTCCTCACCAGGGGATCGAACCTGCATCTCCTATATCTCCTGCATTGCAGGGAATTCTTTACCTGCTAAGCCATTGGGAAGCCCTATTTTAATTGGGATTTTTAAAAAAAATTTTTTGAGTTGTAAGAGTTCCTCTCTTATGTAACTTCTAGGAGTTTTATATTTATAGTTTTATGTTATACATTTAGATCTATGATGTACTTTTAGTTAGTCCTCTGGCCATTTTTTGGCTTACTAGGTGGTGCTTTTTCATACTATTCATGGAGTTCTCAAGGCAAGAATACTGAAGTGGTTTGCCATTCCCTTCTCCAGTGGACCACATTCTGTCAGAACAGTATGAAAAGGCAAAATGATAGGATACTGAAAGAGGAACTCCCCAGGTCAGTAGGTGCCTAGTGTGCTACTGGAGATCATTGGAGAAATAACTCCAGAAAGAATGAAGGGATGGAGCCAAAGCAAAAACAATGCCCAGTTGTGGATGTGACTGGTGATAGAAGCAAGGTCCGATGCTGTAAAGAGCAATATTGCATAGGAACCTGGAATGTTAGGTCCATGAATCAAGACAAATTGGAAGTGGTCAAATAGGAGATGGCAAGAGTGAACGTCGACATTCTAGGAATCAGCGAAGTAAAATGGACTGGAATGGGTGAATTTAACTCAGATGACCATTATATCTACTACTGGGGGCAGGAATCCCTCAGAAGAAATGGAGTAGCCATCATGGTCAACAAGAGAGTCTGAAATGCAGTACTTGGATGCAAACTCAAAAACGACAGAATGATCTCTGTTCATTTCCAAGGCAAACCATTCAGTATCACAGTAATCCAAGACTATTCCCCAACCAGTAACGCTGAAGTAGCTGAAGTTGAATGTATATTGTCACCCTGCTTATTTAACTTCTATGCAGAGTACATCATGAGAAACGCTGGCTGGAAGAAGCACAAGCTGGAATCAAGATTGCTGGGTGTTAGTTCTAAAAGATCTTGTCCTTTTCATATAATGTCCTGCCGGGGGCCAGCGTGAGGAATCCTGCCCGTGACAAGGTGATGCAGAAGGAAGCCTGACAAAACGCAAGGACCTGATCAGGCTTCAGGGGTTCCCCCTGGAATTTCCTGAGCATTCACCCCCCAAGACCAGAGTCTGCCTGCTTTACTATGTTAATGCTTTCCACCTACTCTTCTGTCAGTAACAGGGGGCTGTCCCCCCCCCCCCCCCACCTTTTTCTGGAAAAAATTAGAGCTTTTAGATAATAAATCTCCTGGGCATAATATGAGTGTTTCAATCAGAAAACCCCTCTGATGGCTTTCTAGCCTGCCTGCAGGACTCGTACAGCTGCGCATCTGATTGTTTGAGGCCTCCTGACCACAGGAGGCACAGGACGCTTAAAACATCCTAGAAATGTAGGGGCTTCCGAGGAGTCAAAATCATTAGAATAGGACTGATTAAAGGTTTCATTTGTTGAGCCAATACTGGCTGCCAAATTTTCATATCTTTTATTTGTTGATATAGTTGGTATGTAGAAAAAACAAGTAGCAACATTAGATCTTTGAGTTAAGTACCTTCTTTGTTAACCCACTCTGCCTTTGTTTTATAGTGATGTAACTTTAGTGCTTTAAGGAGATGCAGTTTAAAGAAAAACACTTCAGGGGATTAAGGAAGAGAGCCAAAAAGTGTTAGCAAGCCTCTTGGCCAGACGATAATGGAAATCACCTTTTGTATACAAGAAGATACACAGAAAGGGTCAGGACTGCTGCCCCTGCATGACTCTGTATCTTCCATTATGTAAAATTTAGGGTATATAGTAGTTTTGATGTTAGCAACACTAGACTTTTGAGTTACTTTTCTTTTGTTATATATCACTGCACTCCTCTTGTGTCCTTGCTATGTAAGAATGTAACTTTATTTAGTGCTTTCTGAGAGTGGCACCAGACTTTGGGAAGAACAACACAAATAAGTCTTCTGGTTGACAAACTTTATCAGAAAAAAGGCTGTAAAATGTTAATTGGCCCTTTTGGCCGGAAGATGATGTAAATCACCTAAGACTTGTGTCTACAACTAGGTATGCAGAGAGAAAAGCCTGGTTTTGATAAGAGTCTGGGTGCTAACGCTGCATAATTTTGTGTTACCCTTTGATCTCTATGTATAATCAAAAAGTATAAAAGGTCTTCTGAACAATAGAGGATGGGCCAGTCACTGGACTGGTTTCCCCCATGTTTTCTCTTTACTCTAATTTCTGGCTGAATGCCCATCTGGGGTGTGGAGGCTCGCCATGTCTACTTACTTGTCCTGGCTTCTAAGATCCATAAGAGAGAGAGACCAAGGTGGGGCACTCTCCGATATTCGAACGGACACTGGTGGCCTAACATAGATGGTGCAAGCTCCTTGTCTGGAACTTCATTGGCTTTCCACGTAAACCAAGTTATTCAGCCTCTTTTCTCCACTTAATTTTCCTACTACACTATTTCTTCCTAATCTATTCTTATATTAATAAATAAATAAGTTTTTTTCCTCGCCAACGCCGTCCCCGCTTCAAATTCCCTGGATCCACTGGGGCTAGACCCCAGCAATGTCCTTTTCATTACAGGGGACTGGAATGCAAAACTAGGAAGTCAAGAAACACCTGGAGTAACAGGCAAATTTGGCCTTAGAATATGGAATGAAGCAGGGCAAAGGCTAATAGAGTTTTGCCAAGAGAATGTACTGGTCATAGCAAACACCCTCTTCCATCAACACAAGAGAAGACTCTACACATGGACATCACTAGATGGTCAACACTGAAATCAGATTGATTATATTCTTTGCAGCCAAAGATGGAAAAGGTCTATACAGTCAACAAAAACAAGACCGGGAGCTGACTGTGGCTCATATCATGAACTCCTTATTACCAAATTCAGACTTAAATTGAAGAAAGTAGGGAAAACCACTAGACCATTCAGGTATGACCTAAATCAAATCCCTTATGATTATACAGTGGAAGTGAGAAATAGATTTAAGGGCCTAGATCTGATAGATAGAGTGCCTGATGAACTATGGAATGAGGTTCGTGACATTGTACAGGAGACAGGGATCAAGACCATCCCCATGGAAAAAAAAATGCAAAAGAGCAAAACAGCTGTCTGGGGAGGCCTTACAAATGCTGTGAAAAGAAGAGAAGCAAAAAGCAAAGTAGAAAAGGAAAGATATTAAGCATCTGAATGCAGAGTTCCAAAGAATAGCAAGAAGAGATAAGAAAGCCTTCTTCAGCGATCAGTGCAAAGAAATAGAGGAAAAGAACAGAATGGGAAAGACTAGAGATCTCTTCAAGGAAATTAGAGATACCAAGGGAACATTTCATGCAAAGATGGGCTCGAGAAGGACAGAAATGGTATGGACCTAACAGAAGCAGAAGATATTAAGAAGAGGTGGCAAGAATACACGGTAGAACTGTACAAAAAAGATCTTCACGACCAAGATAATCACGATGGTGTGATCACTCATCTAGAGCCAGACATCCTGGAATGTGAAGTCAAGTGGGCCTTAGAAAGCATCACTACGAACAAAGCTACTGGAGGTGGTGGAATTCCAGTTGAGCTATTTCAAAAACTGTAAGAGGATGCTGTGAAAGTGGTGCACTCAATATGCCAGCAAATTCAGAAAAGTCAGCAGTGGCCACAGGACTGGAAAAGGTCAGTTTTCACTCCAGTACCAAAGAAAGGCAGTGCCAAAGAATGCTCAAACTACCGTACAATTGCACTCATCTCACATGCTAGTAAAGTAATGCTCAAAATTCTCCAAGCCAGGCTTCAGCAGTACATGAACCATGAACTTCCTGATGTTCAAGCTGGTTTTAGAAAAGGCAGAGGAACCAGAGATCAAATGGCCAACAATCTCTGGATCATTGAAAAAGCAAGAGAGTTCCAGAAAAACATCTAATTCTGCTTTATTGACTAGGCCAAGCCTTTGACTGTGTGGATCACAATAAACTGTGGAAAATTCTGAAAGAGATGGGAATACCAGAGCACCTGACCTGCCTCTTGAGAAACCTATATGCAGGAAGCAACAGTTCGAACTGGACATGGAACAACAGACTGGTTCCAAATAGGAAAAGGAGTACGTCAAGGCTGTATATTGTCACCCTGCTTATTTAACTTCTATGCAGAGTACAATCATGAGAAACGCTGGCTGGAAGAAGCACAAGCTGGAGTCAAGATTGGTGGGAGAAATATCAATAAGCTCAGATATGCAGATGACACCACCCTTATGGCAGAAAGTGAAGAGGAACTAAAGAGCCTCTTGATGAAAGTGAAAGAGGAGAGTGAAAAAGTTGGCTTAAAGCTCAACATTCAGAAAATGAAGATCATGGCATCTGGTCCCATCGCTTCATGGGAAATAGATGGGGAAACAGTGGAAACTGTGTCAGACTTTATTTTGGGGGGCTCCAAAATCACTGCAGATGGTGGCTGCAGCCATGAATTTGAAAAACGCTTACTCCTTGGACGGAAAGTTGTGACCAACCTAGAGAGCATATTAAAAGCAGAGATTGCTTTGCCAGCAAAGGCTGTGGTTTTTCCAGTGGTCATGTATGGATGTGAGAATTGGACTGTGAAGAAAGCTGAGCACCAAAGAATTGATGCCTTTGAACTGTGGTGTTGGAGAAGACTCTTTGAGAGTCCCATGGACTGCAAGGAGATCCAACCAGGCCATTCTAAAGGAGATCCGCCCTGGGTGTTCTTTGGAAGGAATGATGCTAAAGCTGAAACTCCAGTAGTTTGGCCACCTCATGGGAAGAGTTGACTCGCTGTAAAAGACTTGATGCTGGGAGGGATTAGGAGGTAGGAGTAGAAGGGGATGACAGAGGATGAGATGGCTGGATGGCATCACCGACTCGATGGACATGAGTTTGAGTGAACTCTGGACGATGGTGATGGATAGGGAGGTCTGGTGTGCTACGATTCATGGGGTCACAAAGAGTTAGACACTACTGAGCGACTGAAGTGAGCTGAACAAAGTCTAAAGCTAATCCTCAAAAACATCACGAAAGATAAGTCACAGAACAGACATATAAGTATTTAACATTGCAGTGTCACTCCTGTTTTCTTAAGTAGAAAACTTCAAATACTTAAGACCCTACTGTATATAGTTTAAAACAGTAATTCAAGTTAAGCCAGTTTATGTGTCATAATATCTAAGTATTCACATAGCTACTGCTCTGATTGTTCTACTGCGATTCATGGGGTCACAAAGAGTCGGACACGACTGAGTAACTGAACTGAACTGAACTGAGGTGGTGCTAGTGGTACAGAACTTGCCTGCCAGTGTAGGAGATTTAAGAGATGTGGGTTCAGTCCCTGGGTCGGGAAGATTCCATGGAGGAGGACATGGCAGCCCACTCCAGTATTTTTGCCTGGAGAATCCCATGGACAAGGAGCATGGAGGATTACACTCCATAGGGTCACAAAGAGCCGGCATCGACTGAAGTGACTTAGCTCTCACACACGCTGTCCATTTTTACATTGGGTTGTTTTTTGTTGTTGCTTAATTTTAAGAGTTCATATCCCTCATCATATATGTGATTTGTAATTTCTTTCATTCTGTAGGTCGTCTTTTCATTTTCTTGATGTTATCCTTTGAAGTGTAACACATTAAAATTTAATGATGTCCAGTTTGTCTATTTTTTTCTTTTATAGCTTGTTTTTGTGTTGTCCTATTTAAGTAACTGTTGCCTAATACAACTTCATGAAGATTTACTCTTGTGTTTCCTTGTAACAGTTTTAAAGGTTTATTTCTTAACAGTTTTGTCTACGACACCTTTAGAATTAATTTTTGAATATAAGATGAGGTAGAGGTCCAACTTCATTATTTTAAATGTGAATATATAGTTGTAATAGCACCAGTTGTTGAAGACAGTATTCTTTCCCCATTGAATGGTTTGGCTTTGACCATAGATGTATATAGGCTTATTTCTGACCTCTCAATTCTATTCCCTATATACTTATTTTTATCCTTATCCCAATCACATATGATTTTGAGGTGGTGCTAGTGATAAAGAATCCACCTGCCAGTGCAGGAGACACGTAAGTGACACAGGTTCAATCCCTGGGTCAGGAAGATCCTCTGGAGGAGGGCACAGCAACCCAGTCCAGTATTCTTGCCTGGAGAATCCCATGGACAGAGGAGCCAGGTGGGCTACAGTCCATAGGGTCACAAAGAGCTGGACATGAATAAAGTGACTTAGCACCCACATTGCTTTCTGGTAAACTTTGAAATCAGAAAATGTGAACCCTCCAAATTTGCTCATCTGTTTCAAGATTATTTTGATTATTCAGAGTTCCTTGCAGTTTCTGTGAATTTTAGGATAAGCTTTTGCATTTTTACAAAAAAGGCTGTTATGATTTTGATAAGGTTTGTAGTGAATCTGTAGATTTGAATTATATTTCCCTGGTGGCGCAGATGGTAACAATCTGCCTGCAGTGCAGGAGACCTGGGTTCGATCTCTGGGTTGGGAAGATCCCCTGGAGGAGGGCCTGGCAGCCCACTCCGGTACTCTTGACTGGAGAATCCCATGGCCAGAGGAGCCTGGCAGTTGACAGTCCCTGGAGTCAGAAAGAGTCAGACACAGCTGAGTGACACAGCACAGCACTGTCGTAAGAATAGTGAGTCTTTTAATTCATGATTGTGCAATGGCTTTTCATGTAGTTACATTTTACTTTCTTTAAAAAAATGTTTTGTAGTTTTTAATGTACAAGTCTTTACTTAAAAAATAACCTATTTTTTCTTTTTGATGCCATTGTTAATAGAATTATCTGCTAGATTCCACTTTTGGGTTATTTATTGCTAGAATATAGAAGTACAGTGTATTTTGATATATTGGTCTTTTATCTCTTTGAATTTATTAGTTTCAGTAATTTTATTCTGGATTCCTATGTATTTTCTAGGTACACCATCATTTTTCCATAAATACAGATAGTATTTTATTTTAGTTCTTTCTGCTGGGATGCCTTTTATTTCTTTTTCTTGCCTAGTTGCTCCTGCTGAAACTTCTAGTACAGTGTTCAGTGTAAGTCATTAAAATAGACTTTCTTTTTTCACGTTCCTGATCTGTAGGGAAAGCATTTACTCTTTCACCATTGAGAAAGATATTAACTGTATTTCTTATAAATATGTTTTCATGTTGTGTAAGTTCCTTTCCAAGCCAGGTTTGCTGAGTGTGTTTGTCATGAAAAGGTGTTGGATTTTGTCAGATACTCTTTTTGTATCAATTGTGATAATCGTTCTTTTTTCCTTTATTAATGTGGCCTATTATATTAAATCTGATTTTGATTACATTTCTTTATCCTTTTCAATTTCAGGTTTTTGTGCTATTTCATTCTTTCATTAAAATTTTTTGGAACATTTTTTAGCAGGCATTGTCTTAGACATGTTCTTATTCTTTTTGAGCAGTTTTAAAGTTCTTTTTTATATACTATTGTTGTTTTGTACTGTGTTTTTCAGGTTTGCCTTTCTATTAACCGAGGTTTTTTATCATCATTTTTTATTCACTTCTTATGGCTTTCTTTTAAAGACATATTCTCTCCTCTTTGGCATGCTTTATTGAGAAATTCTTTTTGAAAACTTGGAAACTCATTTATTATTTATCTGAAAATGTCTTTGTTTTGGCCTTGCTCCTAAGGAAAGATTTTCCTCTTTCATCAAAGTACACAATTAGCATTCTAAAATGGTGGTTGTTTTGAAGTTATTATTACATTTATCTTCTAGCTTCATTTGAGCTGTTAAGTCTTTTATCAATCTAATTGTCATTATTTCTAAGTGATATGTCCTTTTACTTGGGCTGTTTAAAAGATTCTTTGTCTTTTTGTACTACAGTTTCTGTATAATGTACCTGGATTATGTTACATATAGTATGAATTTCTATTTGTTCATCATTTGTTCTTACTGTCTCTGTGGATTGAGTTCTTGATCTATTGTGGAAAACTCTTAGGCATATTCTTTTTGAGTATTATTATTATTATTATTATTTTTTATAGTGTCGTCTTCTTGTGCCGAGTACTTTGCTAAGTAATTTACTTGTATTGTCTCGTTAAATCCTTTACAACTGCCCCCCCCCCCCGCCTTTTTTTCTTTTAACATAAAAGAATACTGAGATTCTGACAAAGGCCTTAATTAACTTGCTCATGGTGGGGCTCAGATGGTAAAGAATCTGCCTGCAGTGCAGGAGACCCGGGTTCCATCCCTGGATCAGGAAGATGCCCTGGAGAAGGGAATGGCAACCCACTCTAGTATTCTTGCCTGGAGAATCCCATGGGCAGAGGAGCCTGGTGGGCTATGGAGCATGAGGTTGCAAAGAATTGGTCACGACTGAGACTGATGCTTTCACTTTATGGTTCTATGTTATTGAACCCAACAGTCTTACTTTGGAAAATTTTCTCAGCCAGAAGATACGGTGCCCTTCTCCCAAACTTCCATTCCTAAAAGCCAAAAGCAAAAAGAGAAATGGGAAGAAACTCAGTGATCATTTTATCCAGCCCTATAGTTTAGGTGGTCTTCAGCAAAACACTCTTAATGGTTTGGGAGGGAAGGACATTAATATAGTTTTGTACATGTTGAGCTTAAGAAGCTTTTGAGGCATGAATCTTTGATGGTTGCATTACTTTTAAATATATTTCCTCAGCTCATTTTGTGCATTTTTTTTCCCTTAATTGAAGAAACTCCTTTTAGTAGAAGTAGTTTTAAGGAGTTTAATTTGCTAGAGATGTTTATTGCTTTTCTGTAACTGTTATTTTTAACCCTTTCATTGGATGAAAGTCTTTTTTTTTTAAAGTTTTTCTTCCTTACTCTGAGTTCACATATTTCTGTGCTATATATATGCCTTTGTTTTTTATTTTCTTATTTTCCTTTTTAGGCAGAGTCTTCTCTTCATTTTTTATCCAAGTAGTTTTTTGGGAGAATATATATGAAATTATATACTCCCTATATGTTAATTTTACATTCTTCTTAGTTACTAGTTCTCTTGTGATTTGTTGCAGATTTTTACTGATTATTTTTGCATTTTTATGATGTAATATACCACAAATATAGAATGCTCTAAATAGAGATTGCTTTACCTCTTTTTACTATTTTTTTGGGGGGGGGTCTCTGATATTTTTTCTTCTCTAATTCTGTTGTTTAATACTACTAATAAATTAGTTGTATGTTTTTAATGCTAATACTAATTAAATACTATTAAATACTAATTAGTATTTAATACTAATGCTGTTAATTAATAGAGTTGGTAATAGACATCCTTGTCTTGTTCCTTTTTTGAATGAAAAAGTGTCTAGCATTTCACATTAAGTAAAATGTTGGCTCTTTATATCTACACACACACACACAATGTATGCACATTCAGGTTAAGAACATATCTCTTAATTTCTATTTTAAACCTTTTTTTTTATGAATCATGTTGAATTTTGTCACTAGAGTTTCCAGCAATTATGAAGATGAATATATAAATTTTCTATTAGTAATAATAATAATGATAATAATTTTCTATTATTTATGTTAGTATGATGGATTTTGTGAATGGATTTTTGAATATTGAAGTACAGTTGAATCTGAACTATACCCCACTTTTTCATGATTTTTTAAAGGTGTTTTGGATTTTTTTACATATTAAGATTTTTACATTGTTTTTCATATGTGTTTTTCATATGTGTGATTGATCTGTAATATTCCTTGTATGGTTTTTGTTAAGTTTCAGCATCAGTGTCACACTTGCTTTGTAAAAATAATTTAGAATTTTTTTTTCTATCTGGTGCTTATTTTAATTTTATTCAGGCAGCAATTCGATACCTACTGTGTGCTAAATAACTGTGCTAAATTTACCTACTGTGTGCTAAATAGCAATAAAGATTTAATGGTAATACCTACTGAGCTCTCAATATGTAACTAACTTTTAGTAGTTACTGAACTAACTTTCAGTAGTTTTGTGCTATAAATATGCTATATTTATTGACTTAGTAGATACTGAACCATTGCTCCTAGAGGAATTACAGGGATAGGTTCCTGAGGGTCTCCAGTCACACCATTTTGATCACCTGAGCAATACGTTGTCTTCTTTTATATATGTTTCTGTTTAAAGACACCTTGTTTAATATGTAATGGATTCATAAATGTTGAATTCACATCCAGCAGCATTATGGATCATACCTGAATGACAATTATCCAACACACACATTTTCTCCTTGAAGCATATCACAGCCTTCTTGCTCTTGGACAGTATAAATAGCACTTAAGCACTGTGCAAGGGGTCTAGTCTAAATAATGAATCACCAACAGAAAGCACAAAAATAGACCATGTAAAGGATATTTGTTTACAATATGTGAACTGAAACAAGAATATCACCTTGTTTGACCACAGCTGAGGTCATGTGAGTTGACTGACATTTTTCTCAATTCTGCCTATTTCTGCAAAATCCCTAAGTACAAGTATTGATTTTAGGGTTACAAGAAATTTTAGTGAGTAGGCGAATTCACAAATACTGAGTCTATGAATAATGAGGAGTGACTGTGCATCTATGCATTTAATATGTATATTCATTCATTTATTCATCACAGAAGTCCTATGAGGTAGATTCTGTAATTGTAGATGATGTACTCTGCAATAAAGAAGTTATGTAGCTTTCTTGGTGTTACAGAATCAGTGAGTGATGGACTTAGCAGTAGTCTATCCACTGCTAAAATAAATAGGACTGATACCAAGACATGGTACCTGCCCTTAGGGTCCCTTTCTATCAAAAGGGTTAATAAAGTGTTTTGCTAAAATAACTAAATTCAAGGTAATTTTTAAAGTAGTACAGGGGTAATACCACCAAAATATAATTGATATCCAGCAGAAGAATTATGTCAGAGTTCTTGGAATGGTTTTATACAAATAATAGTATCTAAACTAAGCCTTAAAAAATCAATAAAATATGACTAAGTGGGCTTGTGAGGATGGAAGAAATCACTTAAATTTAGAATGTTCTCACTTTTTACATAATGGCTGATTCTAATATTGTTGAAATAGGGAATTGAGAGTAGAGGGTCTGCCTCTATATTTTTGGATTTGTATCATCACTTTGACCATTTTTCAATTACTGTCTCTTTTCCTTCTGTTCTTGTGATGTCAGAAAGTGAGACAATAGCACCTTTAATTGTAAGAGGAACATGGCAGTGTTTTGTTGTAAATGCGTGAGTTTCTCATTATGGAAGATGGAGAAACATTAGCTAGATGGAGAAATACTAGTTAAAATTAATTGGGTATTTCTAAGTAGGACTGCATAGAGTGAATGTTTTGTTGTAGAGTAAAACAAGCAACAATTTTTTCAAGTAATTATTAAAATTTGCTAAAATATAGAGATTTTCCCCCTCATGTATTTTTAAATACTAGACTCATTGTCTTCCTTAGCTACATCTTATTAAACTATACCTTTTAATTGCATCTTAAACCCCAGAAAATTAGAGAATTTTTAAGCTCTATTTTAAACCAAAATATTTTAATAGACAAAATTGTGATGATCTTCTTATAATTGGGTTCTTATAATTGAGTTGCTTCATAGTTGGTGGTATATGTAGAAGTCTACTGGAGTATGAACTAGCTGATGCAAGAACTGTGGCTTTCATCTTCTACATTTCTAATGCCTAGCAAAGTTCTTATCTCATAGAAAGCCCTGAGGAAATGTTAACAATTAAATGAATACTTGCAAACCCTTTGTGACTAATATAATTAGAAGTGACACATATAATTAGAAATGTAAATGTTATTCTCGTTTGTATATTTTAAGGAATTCCATTTTACTTGTTACTTAAATCTTCATAAGATCTTTAGTGAAGGAACTTTAGAAGTTATTCCAATTTCATTTTAATGCCTATGGTAACAAACATTTATTTCTGATAAACTAGTTTAGTTAAGTAATAGGTGAAATTTAAGATTAGGAAGTCAAATTACTACTACCAAAATAAAGAAAAGACATTTTAATATGATGTGCAAGCTTTTGGGGGTTATATTTTAGGAAGAGGTGGAAGATGAAGTTTAAAGATCACAGAGACTTGAATCTAAGGCCAATAAAATTGAACATTTTCAGCTAAGAGTTATAGATTACTTAGTATTTGTTCCTGGTCAATTTTTTTTTTGGTCCCCCAAGAAACTGTTTTTTGATCCAGTGTTCAATTTGGTTCTGTTACGCCCAACAGGATTATGAGGCTAAAATGAGGATCAGTGAGCATGTATCTCACCAAAAATTGAAAACATTGTTTTTAAAGCATGGTATACCATTGTGAATCTCATAGACTATGACATCTTTGTGGTAGCAAATTTGTATGCGGGTGGAAACTAAAAGAATAGAATTTCTAAAAATTCTAACTTTTAAGAAAATTTAAGGACTGTAAAATACAAAGCAAAGAAAATTAAAAATATCATAACATGATATTTTTCCTTCCAGTTCTCTTTTCTCTGTTTATTATACTAACTTGGAATCAAACTTTGTTCCTTGCTTTTTTAGCTTTATGAACATTTCCCATGCTATTAAAAATTTAGCACAAAATCATTTAACTGGTTATATAGTTGTCTATTGAATACCTATGTTATAGTATAAGCTAGTCTCCAACAGTTGGACATTCAGTTCAGTTCAGTCCCTCAGTCGCGTCTGGCTCTTTGTGATCCCATGCACTGCAGCATGCCAGGCCTCCCTGCCCATCACCAACTCCCAGAGTTGACTCAAACTCATGTCCTTTGAGTCGGTGATGCCATCCAACCATCTCATCCTCTATTGTCCCCTTCTCCTCCCGCCCTCAATCTTTCCCAGCATCAGGGTCTTTCCCAGTGAGTCAGTTCTTCGTGTCAGGTGGCCAAAGTATTGGAGTTTCAGCTTCAGCATCAGTCCTTCCAATGAATATTCAGGACTGATCTCCTTTAGGATGGACTGGTTGGATCTCCTTGCAGCCCAAGGGACTCTCAAGAGTCTTCTCCAGCACCACAGTTCAAAAGCATCAAATCTTTGGCTCTCAGCTTTCTTTATAGTCCAACTCTCACATCCATACATGACTACTGGATAAACGATAGCTTTGAATAGACAGACCTTTGTTGGCAAAGTAATGTCTCTGCTTTTTAATAAGCAGTCTAGTTTGGTCATAACTTTTCTTCCAAGGAGCAAGCATCTTTTAATTTCGTGGCTGCAGTCACCATCTGCAGTGATTTTGGAGCCCAAGAATATAAAGTCTGTCACTGTTTCCATTGTTTCCCCATCTGTGTGCCATGAAGTGATGGGACTGGATGCCATGATCTTATTTTTCTGAATGTTGAATTTTAAGCCACCTTTTTCACTCTCCTCTTTCAGTTTCATCAAGAAGCTCTTTACTTCTTGTTTGCTTTCTGCTATAAGAGTGGTGCCATCTACATATATGAGGTAATTGATATTTCTCTCAACAATCTTGATTCCAGCTTGTGCTTCATCCAGCCTGGCATTTCTTAGGATGTACTTTGCATATAAGTTAAATAAGCAGGGTGACAATATGTAGCCTTGATATACTCCTTTCCCAATTTGGAACCAGTCTATTTTTCCATGTCAGTTCTAACTGTTGTTTCCTGACCTGCGTACAGATTTCTCAGGAGGCAGGTCAGGTGGTCTGGTATTCCCATCTCTTGAATAACTTTCCACAGTTCATTGTGATTGACATAGTCAAAGGCTTTGGCATAGTCAGTAAAGCAGAAGTAGATGTATTTCTGGAACTCTCTTGCTTTTTGATGATCCAGTGGATGTTGACAATTTGATCTCTGGTTCCTCTGCCTTTTCTAACTCTAGCTTGAACATTTGGAAGTTCACGTTTCATGAACCGTGGAAGCCTCGCTTGGAGAATATTGAGCATTACTTTACTAGCGTGTGAGATGAGGGCAATTGTGCAGTAGTTTGAGCATTCTTTGGCATTGCCTTTCTTTGAGATGGGAATGAAACCTGACCTTTTCCAGTCCTGTGGCCACTGCTGAGTTTTCCAAATTTGCTGGCATATAGAGTGCACCACTTTCACAGCATCCTCTTATAGGATTTGAAATAGAATGGAATTCCATCACCTCCACTTGCTTTGTTAGTAGTGATGCTTTTTAAGGCCCACTTGACTTCACATTCCAGGATGTCTGGCTTTAGGTGAGTGATCACACCGTCATGATTATCTGGGTCATGAAGATCTCTTTTGCATAGTTCTTCTGAGTATTCTTGCCACCTCTTCTTAATATCTTCTGCTTCTGTTAGGTCCACACCATTTCTGTCCTTTATCGAGGCCATCTTTGCATGAAATGTTCCCTTGGTATCTCTAATTTTCTTGAAGACATCTCTAGTGTGTCCACTCTATTGTCTTCCTGTATTTCTTTGCACTGATCATTGAGGAAGGCTTTCTTATCTTTCCTTGCTATTCTTTGGAACTCTGCATTCAAATGGGTGTATCTTTCCTTTTCTCTGTTGCCTTTCGCTTCTCTTCTTCCCTCAGATATTTGTAAGGCCTCCTCTGACAGCCATTTTACTTTTTTTGTGTTTCTTTTTCTTGGGATGGTCTTAATCCCTGTCTCTTGTAGAATGTCATGAACCTCCGTCCATAGTTCATCAGGTACTCTGTCTATCAGATCTAATCCCTTGACTTTCTTTCTCACTTCCACTGTATAGTCATAAGGGATTTGATTTAGGTCATACCTGAATGGTCTAATGGTTTTTCCCTACTTTCTTCAATTTAAGTCTGAATTTAGCAATAGGGAGTTCATGATCTGAGCCACAGTCAGCTCCTCATCTCATTTTTGCTGACTGTATAGAGCGTCCCCATCTTTGGCTGCAAAGAATATAATAAATCTGATTTTGGTATTCACCATCTGGTGGTGTCCATGTGTAGAGTCTTCTCCTATGTTGTTGGAAGAGGGTGTTTGCTATGACCAGTGTGTTCTCTTGGCAAAACTCTTGATCTTTGCCCTGCTTCATTCTGTACTCCAAGGCCAAATTTACCTGTTACTCCAGGTATTTCTTGACTTGCTACTTTTGCATTCCAGTTTCTTAATTTAAAGGACTCTTTTTTTGGTGTTAGTTCTAAGGGTCTTGCAGCTATGCTTCTATTTTATCTTAAACATTTTCAAATTATAGCTTTAACTATCCAACTTGGTGATATGTAGTCAGCTAATACTTGATAAATTAGGTCACTTTTGTTAAAGGTAAAATACTTTTTATTTTCATTTTTCTACTTTTACCCAAGTCAGTTTTAAATGTATGAAGGAATCTTATATTTTCTTAAATCTGAAACTTTTAAATATGAAAGATGAAGCTTATATTTCTTCACATCTAACAATATGATTGCACATCTTAATGTTAATATTCCCTGAGAAGAATATTCCACTGTCCTTTATGTATAGTCAACTGCACAATGTCTGCTGTGATAAAATATGCCTCTGTGAAATCCTCTGAATTTATTAGTTGTCAAGGCCTTCAGGTATGAACTTTGTTTCAGTATTTGCCAGTATGTCAGACTAAGTACTTTTATTGGATTATATCTTTTAATTCTTACGATATTACAGGAAGCTAAGGTAGTGTTTTATCCTATTTTATAGAAGATTTCTGTTTCTTGGAGATTTTTACTAAGTTTCTATAAGGTGTAAGTGGTAGAATCACTGTTAGATTATGGGAACTCTGGCTCCAGCATCTGCATTTGCAAACATATATATCATGAATGTATGCCATTTAATACTGTTTTCTTCCTGTTACAAATCTCATTTGGTTTTTGAATTCTCTCCATTAGTGCAAGTTTAAAAATTTTTTTGTATATGATATCTATACTTTTTATATACTGTGTATATATTCAGGTGTAAATATATACCAACTTAATATTAAAATAGTCACCAGAAACTATATCAACATTGTTAATTGGCTATAAATATAAAATAAAAAAGTTTAAAAAAATATTAAAATGCTTTCTTCATAGCCACTAGGTTATAGGATAATATCTATTAAATGAAGTCTTTTTTCTAGCTGTCATTGGAATATAATTAAAACACAAATTCAAATGCCTCTCTTTAAAAATAAATTTCAGAAAAAAAGATTTTAGTACTTTCTTCAGAAAATTATTCCAATTATGTAGCTATATTTTTACTCAGAAGTGTTTATGTCTAATTTAAAATTATTTTAGTTGATTCTTTTATTTGTATGATAATATTTTTGTCATTAGGATGGATAATACTTATTTATCTTTATAAAGCCCTTCAAATAATAAAATCAGTTTTAATGATTATGAATTTAACCTTGAATAGAAATTTTCCAGATTGGAAACTATATAGTTCAGGGATAGGTAGGGTGATTTTTTTACTCACAATTTTTTTATGTGTTTCCCTTTTTTTTCCCCTTAGAAGTTACCTGAGAACAGTGTTTATTTCTGTTGAGTAAGGTTTATCCCTTTGAATGTAAAGCATTATTTTCATGGTAAATCCATAGGTGGTGGTAATAGGGGCTGTAAGAAAGAAATTTATTATAAGATGCCTTTAATACTGATATAAATTATTCTGTTTTAACATTATTTCTATAAAGACAGCACAGCATAGAAAGTATAATTATTGCTATTTGGAGTAATCTTTTGCAAATCTGAAATCCCTACTTGTGCTTTTATAGTAGTTCCATAACAGGGTTATTTTTGAAAACAATGTACAAAACAGAAATTCCAACATTAATTGGATTGACACTTCTAGTTGTAAATTAACACTTCAGTTGTAAATCTTGAGATAATTGGCATCAGACTTCAACATATTCAGTTTTCATTTGGTTAATGTTCTGAGTATTATATTGTGTTGAAGAGAAGACTCTCAGTGCTTAAACCTCTGTAAATATATCTAACTTGATATTTGTTCTTTAGAACATCTTAGCAATCAATCGCCAGTTCAGCTGTCTGTGTCCTTGCTTCCCTATTCTCCTTGTCATTGCCATTATCATTGTCTCTCATAGCAGCATAGTAATGTTTCCATAATGTCCTTCAGTTTTGCAAGATTAAAGTTTCTAAAGTTTAGCTCTAATCTTGTCATTTCCAAACTTGGATGTGCCAAATGATTCCCTATTGCCCGGTGTGTTTTCTGTGGCCCAGGATTTTATGCTGTTTTGATAATTTCATCTTCTACTATTTCAAGTTTATTTCACATTATTGTTTTTTCTTGACCTTATATTTAAGGCCAAACTGTTTCATAAATAGCCTAACTCCAGTAATACTTCTGTGATTTTTGTTTACATGGTTTTCAGTGTCCACTTCATGGACTTTCCTTGCTTTTGCCTAAAATCTACCAAATATACCCATTTCTAATGACTTTTCCATGAAAGCTTCAAATCAAATTATCACTTTAACTGTTTTATAAAGTTCGCTTTCTCTCCTGTAGTTTCTCTACATACTTGCATCTCCTCTTATTATTTTTTAAACTATTCATTTAGGAAAATTTAGTGAATGTACAAAAAAATAGTGTTATATGCCCCGTGTACTCATCAGATACAGCAGTTAGCATTTTGACATTCTTATTTCATTTATATATTCCTTTACTTTCCACCTTCCACTCAATTATAGCTAATTATTTGAGATAATTTATGTATTAAAATTCACAAATGTTAGCTGTATAATGTTAACAATTATGTGCATACATGAAACTCCTCGCCTTTCATAATACAGAATGTTTCCATTTTTCAGGAAGCTGCTCCTACCAGTTTTCATTCAGTCCTCCCACACTGAAGCAGGCACTGTTTAATTTTTTTCACTATATATTTGTTATACCTTTCTTATACTTTCCATGTAAATGGAATTAACTCTTTGTGTAAGGCTTCTTTTGTTCAGCATAACTTTTCTGATCCTTTGTTATTCTGTTTTATTGCAGAGTAGTATACCTTTGTTTGACTGTTACACAATTTATTTATCTCTTTGGTTAATGGACATTTGGGTTAGTTTCAGTTTTTGGCTCTTGTGAGTACAACTGCTATGGATACTTGCTTAAGTCTTCTTGTGGATATAGTTGATTCTTATTATTTGCAGTAGCTATGTTTTAAAAAGTCACTATGAACATTGAACTAGCTAATACTGAGCCATTTCTTCTAGGGGAAGCACAGGGCTAGGTTTCTGTGAGCTTCTGATGCAGTATTTTTGTTAACTGATTAACACAGCTTTCTTTTATGTGTGTTTCTGTTTAAAAGACATTTGCCATTGGGAGCTTTGAAGAAGAGGAGAGACTCAAACTTTTATGAGTTTTATGGTTCTGTTGGGAGAAGGCAATGGCAACCCACTCCAATACTCTTGCCTGGAAAATCCCATGGACGCAGGAGCCTGGTAAGCTGCAGTCCATGGGGTCACTAAGAGTCAGATACAACTGAGCATCTTCACTTTCACTTTTCACTTTCATGCATTGGAGAAGGAAATGGCAACCCACTCCAGTGTTCTTGCCTGGAGAATCCCAGGGACGGGGGAGCCTGGGGGCCTGCCGTCTCTGGGGTCGCACAGAGTCGGACACAACTGAAGCGACTTAGCAGTAGCAGCAGCATGGTTCTGTTAAATAAAAGTGCTCAATTCACCATCCTTCTGGGTCCCATGTGAGGAGGAAAAGAGGCACAGGCTTTGCTCAAAGTGCCAAAAACTGAAGGAAAGAGCTGCAGTAGTATGCTGGTTCCCTCAGCTGGGGTGTTTTCCAAATATCGGAAGTTACACGAGGGAGGAAGCAACCCTGGGGCTTGAACCCAGCTGTTGAGGAAGCAGCTGTAAGAGAGAGAGTCTGCTGCTGCTGCCGTGTCCCTGTCATCCCTTTTCTTAAGCTCTGTTCTCTTCCCTGCAGTTATACCCAGGAGTGGCATCAGCATTCGTGGCTGTTACTATAGCCCCAGATGTGTGCTTATTAGGGAACTTGGTTGTGTTTTGGAAGGGGAAAAAATACTTGAATTCAACTGGTAGATGTGAACAAAGTTTATAGCTGGGAAATTAAATTGACCTTCTGGGTAAAGGCCTTGGGCTGATTATGTATACAGAGTTAACCTTAAATATTTGTACCTGGCTCACTGATGATTCAGCTAAGTGAAAAGCTGATGGTGTCCACTGGGTGGCAGCCACTTTCCAGCTCCAAGGACAGCTCTGGGAGACCGACTGTGGTAAGGACTGTTGAATAGGCTGATTTGAATTATTTTCTTTGCCTTGGGCCAAGAGTTAGCAGACTTCAACCTGTGTGCCAAATCTGTCTTCAGCCTGTGTTTGTACTGCTCTTGAGCCTGGGAATGTTTTTTACATTTTTAAAATAAAACATTAAGAATAAAATGAATATATGCTAGAGATTGTATG
This sequence comes from Budorcas taxicolor, assembly GCF_023091745.1. Lineage (NCBI taxonomy): Eukaryota > Metazoa > Chordata > Mammalia > Artiodactyla > Bovidae > Budorcas > Budorcas taxicolor. Next base: position 76,847,437 of record NC_068919.1, read on the forward strand.
CAGCTTATAAAATCTAAAATATTTACTATATGTCCTTCTCAAAAATAGAAAAATTAGCCAATCCCTGCTTTAGAAAATACTCCCAAGGATCAACAAACATGTTCTATTTTCCCTGAGTGGTGGGCTGTTGACAATGGTCTCACTTGGGTAAGATTTCAGAATAGCAGACTAAAGGCACATTCCTCAATGAGGCCACAAGCTATGAAACAAATCACACTTGCCTTTTGGAAGGTCATGGTCACTCATCTTGATGCTTAGACTAAGGACCTCCTTTTTCATGAGAGTGACTGGAATCAAACTGCTTATTAAGCCTGCACTGCCCAAGTCACCACTATAGTCACTTGGATCCATCATTGTTTGGGGTGTGGCTCATGTGTCCACCATCATAAACTGGGTCAAAAATGTAGCACTATATGCTTATGATATACAAGCCATCCCTGCCTGCCAGACTTGTCACCCTTAGCAGAGGCTGGCCTGTTTTTTTCATGGTAAAGGACCTTTGACTCCATCTTGGGTCAATTATTGCTGCTTCACATAACTTTTTTAGTAATGATTTTGTTGTCCAGTCAGATCAACTGACTATATCATCGTAACCCTCGAAATGAGTGTGTCACGTTTTTGGCCTTCTGAACTATTTACCTTCTGACATTGGTGTCCTTTTTGTCACAAAGGCCAAATTTGATGGGCTGATAGTCAAACTCTTTGATGGAAGTTCGGTGTTTTGTACCACCCACAGACATCTGGTATTGCTGCGCACCGAGTTTGCTTTCTCCAACATCAGCTCAGAAAGATTCTTGAATGACTCTGTTTCAAATCCTTCTGGTGCACATACCTTGGTAAACATGACCATCCTCAGAAAGTGGTCATCTCTTGATTGTTTCCTTGCTAATAATGATCAGGGAGGGCTGAAGGGGTAGAGGATTATATAGAGCTATTTTGAAAATTCAGTGTTTTGCCTTAAGTATTTCTGAGCATGATGCTTCTTTCTTTCCTCTAATAGTTGTTAGGTTACAATGGTTAGTACTCCCTCAGGGTGACACCTTGCCAAAATGGAGAGAGTTGACTGGCAGGTGCGAACTGTCTTTATGGCTGGGGTTCTAGAGAGTCTCACCACCTTGTTGGCCCACACTTGTCCCTAAATATTTGTTAAGGCCTTTCTGGTTTCTTCTTGTCCCCATTTATAAGCAGTTCGTCTTAGTTTCTGTTTTCTGGATTTTAGTTCATTAGGTTTCTTTGCCTCTTAAGCTCTATATACATGGTTTTTTGGTTTAGTCAATATGTTCTTATTTTTAAAGTGAGAGTGATATTCTCTTATAACTATAACTTATGCAGAAGTCTCTACAGAATGGCTTTTAAATGATAGAAAGCATAGAAACCACTTTATTTGGTGTGACACAAATAGGAAACACTCAGTAAGTGTTAGTTTTTATTTGTGTCATTGCTTTGTTGTTATTGATGCTATCCTTACCTCAAAGGAATGGATTATGCAGTCAAATTTCTTTTATTATAATCCCCTCTGTGATCCAAACTTTGTAGCTAGGCAGAATCAGGAAAATAGATATGGAACGATAAATATTTTTAATCAGATAGAGAAAGTGAATATCATTTAAAAGTGAATTTTTTTTGTGTGCTTTTATCTTTGGAATCAAGGAAATGCATTGATATTAAGTATTAAATGGAAATTTTTATCATGAAGATTCAAAAGCAAAAGAAGAAACACATTATGTTACTTAAAAACATGCATTGTAGCTGTTGCTGGTAAGATGTGACAACTTTTTAATACAGTTCCGGGTAATATGATAAGGTGGAACTCAGAGAGCACATTACCAAGTGTTTCCCTTAACAGAAAAGTCAGAGGCAGAAAAATGTGACTTTATAGGAATGCCAGCATATTAGAGTTAATTCCCTGGGCAATATATCTAATCAGAACTTTGATAATTAATTGATATTCACATGGGTTCTTTCCTGAGGTATTTTCACAGCTCATGCCAGCCTGTTTGGTTTTTATCCTTGTGGATATCAAATATTATACATACAGCCTTTTGGATCCAAAATTCATTAATCCCTTATGAAAAGTTAGTCTTCACAACACATCTCAAAGATTGTATTTTATCTAAAATCAATGTTTGTCAGTTGAGGAGATTTTATGTTTAAAGTAAGCAGTGCTTATCCTATTTGTATTTAAAAGTATAGGGGTTCAGGATGGGGAACACATGTACACCCGTGGCGGATTCATGTTGATTAATGGCAAAACCAATACAATATTGTTAAGTAATTAGCCTCCAATTAAAATAAATAAATTTATATTTAAAAAAAGTATAACTCTGAGTCTGTTGGTGGTTAAGTTTGTTGTTGTTGCTTAGTCGCTAAGTCATGTCCAACTCTCTGTGACCCCCATGAACTGCAGCACTCCAGGCTCCCTTGTCCTCCACTATCTCCGGGGATTTGCTCAAACTCATGTCCATTGAGTTGGTGACGGTATCTAACCTTCTCATCCTCTGTCTGATAGTGAAGTTATGGCCTCTTAGAAGAAAAGATTAAATGTTGGGGTTTATTAAGGGATTAGGGATGATAAGGACTGAAAGAATGCATTGGTTATAAGGATGAGGAAATGAGTAGGTGGAATGGATCATATTATTTTCTTTATTCCTTAAGTGATACGTGTGTGTGTGTGTTTGATAATCTGTTTTTGGCACAAGTCGTTTTGAAAGGTATCTACAATAGCTATTTTCTTAGGTTACATTAAAAATTAAAGTGGTATGACTTACTTTAAATAATTTTTATCCTTTGGAATTTTAAAAGTGTATTGCTACCATATTATTAAACTGTAAAATGTCAAAGGTTCTGCTAGAACTTGCTTATGGGGCAAAGATTATTCAGAGACTAAGTTTGACTTTGAACATCATTTTAGATTTAATATAGGCTTTCAAGTATTTGATGATGTGGAAAGCTAAGTTTTGAAACTACTTTTGAGTGCAGTGGAGTTTTGTTGTTTGGGTTTCCCTGGTGGCTCAGCTGGTAAAAATTCTGCCTGCCCATGCAGGAAACTTAAGAGATGCTGGTTCAATCCCTGGGTCAAGATCCCCTGGAGAAGAGCATGGCAACCCACTCCAGTATTCTTGCTTGGAGAATCCCATGGACAAAGGAGCCAGGCAGGCTACAGTCCATGGGTTCATAAAAGAGTTGGGAAGCCCCTGTTGATATTTGGTTTCTTGGTTTCCTGTAAAAACTAAAAGATCCTTAATACAAACAACGGAGCATATATAACTGAAAGAAAGACATACGTTTATTGTACAGTTTTAAGTCTTTTTCTTAAAAATTTAATTTTATTTAAAGTATACTGGGAGGATTTGGAAGGCTGGCATAATCCAGTTTATATTTTTTAAAAACTTTATACAATTCACCTTAAGATTTTTAATTGTGGTAAAGTACACAACAGAAAATTCGCATCTTAACCATTTTTAAGTATATATTCATATTGCTGTGCAAACTATCTCAGGAATTTTTCATTTTGCAAAACTAAATCTCTGTACCCATTAAGCAACAATTCCCCATATTCTCCTACCCTTATCCTCTGGAAAACATGGTTCTACTTTCTGTTTCTATGCTTTTATACTATTTCTGTACTCTAGGAATCTCATATAAGTGGAATCATACAGTATTTCCTTTCGTGACTGATTTGTTTCATTTAGCCTAGTATCTAGGAGAAGGCAATGGCACCCCACTCCAGTACTCCTGCCTGGAAAATCCCATGGACAGAGGAGCCTGGTAGGCTGTAGTCCATGGGGTCGCTGAGGGTTGGACACGACTGAGCGACTTCATTTTGACTTTTCACTTTCATGCATTGGAGAAGGAAATGGCAACCCACTCCAGTATTCTTGCCTGGAGAATCCCAGGGACGGGGGAGCCCGGTGGGCTGCCCTCTATGAGGTCGCACAGAGTCGGACATGACTGAAGTGACTTAGCAGCAGTAGCAGCCTAGTATCTCAAGGTTTATCTGTCTTGTAGCTTGCATTAGAATTTCATTTCTTTTTCAAGGCTGAATAATTTTCCGTTTTATGCATCAGTTTAGTTCAGCTCAGTCACTGAGTCATGTCCGACTCTTTGCAACCTCATGAAACACAGCACGCCAGGCCTCCCTGTCCAGCACCAACTCCCGGAGTTCACTCAGACTCATGTCCATTGAGTCTTTCAAAGAACACCCAGGACTGATCTCCTTTAGGATGGACTGGTTGGATCTCCTTGCAGTCCAAGGGACTCTCAAGAGTCTTCTCCAACACCACAATTCAAAAGCATCATTTCTTCGGCGCTCAGCCTTCTTCACAGTCCAACTCTCACATCCATACATGACCACAGGAAAAACCATAGCCTTGACTAGACGGACCTTAGTTGGCAAAGTAATGTCTCTGCTTTTGAATATGCTATCTAGGTTGGTCATAACTTTCCTTCAATTTTCAGTATACGAGTCCTATACAAGATTGGTTAGATGTACTTATTAATATTTCATTTTCTTTTGAACGGTTGTAAATGGTATTATATTGTAACTTTAAGATAATGTTTTCAAAGCTAGTATGTAGAAATACAGTTGATTTTTATACGTTGATCTTGATGAACTCACTTTTTAGTTTTAGGAGTTCTTGGTAGGTTTTCTTTGTTGATGATAATGTTATCTGTAATTAGGGATAGGATAGATTACTTCTCTCTTTCTAATCTATATGGCTTTTATTTCTTATTATTGCCTCTTGCACTGGCTAAATCTTCCGTTGCTTCATTCATTGTGCGTGATAAAAGCAGACATCTTCATTTTGTTCCTGAACTTTACAGAAAAGCATTCCATCTTTTTGCTGTGGAGAATGGTGTTAGCTGAAGATTTTTATAAATGCTGTTTATCAAGTTGATGAATTTCCCTTTTATTCCTATTGTTTTTCTTTAATCACAGAGAGATGCTAAATGTTGTAAAATGCTTTTTCTGCCTCAATTCAGTGATTATGTGATTGTACATTAACCTGTTACTATATGGAATTACATTAATTGTTTTTCAAATTTTGAAACAGTCTTGCATCCTTGGAATAAATCCCATTTGATCATGGTATGTAATTTTTGTATATTGCTGAATGCTGTGTGCTAACATTTGGTTAGGGATCTTTTGAGTCTATATTCACATAGGACACATTTGTAGCGTTTTTATTGTTTTTTGTGGGTTTTTTTTTGATCTTTGGTTTCTACATCAGATAATAGTGTCTTTATAAAATCAATTTGGACGTTTTCCCTCTACTTGTTTTCTGGAAGAGATGATATAGAATTGGTATTAACTGTTCTATAGATATTTGGCAAATTTTCCACTGAAGTCTTCCCAATCTAGAGATTCTTGTTTGGAGAGATTTTAAATTGTAAGTTAAATTTTATTAATAGTTGTAGAATTATTCAAATTATTTATATCATATTGAGTGAGTTGTAGTAGTCTGTGCTTTTTGAGAAATTGGTGTATTTTCTTTGTGTTGCTAAATTTAACGTCTTTAGAGTTGTTTGGAGGATTCCTTTATTATTATTTTGATTTCTATGAAGTCTATAGTCATACATCTCCTGTTTTATTCCTGATATTGGTAATTTGTGTCTTCTATTTTCTTTTCTTTGTCATTCTAATAAGAGGTTTGTTAATTTATCTTTTCTCAGATCTAGCTCTTTAGGGTAAATGTGCTGCTCACAAATTTTCTTGATTTTACTTCATTTGAAAATGTTATAATTGCTTCTCCACCTCTAAAGGATATTTTCACTGGATATAGGATACAAGTTCATAGTTCTTTTATTTGAGCATTTGAAAAAGTTCTTCCTCCTGGCCTCCCTCGTTTCTGATGCTGCCATTTGAATTGTTTTTCTGCTGTTGGTAAGGTGTAGTTTCTCTCTCATTGTTTTCATGATGTTTTCCTTGTCTCTGGTTTTCAGAAGTTTGGCTATGATTGCCTTTGTATACATTTTATTATTTATCCTGTTTGAAGTTTGCTCAGCATTTTGCATCTGTATATTTCTGTCTTTTGCCAAATTTGGGAAGTTTTCAAGCCATTATTTCTTCAAATACCTTTTCAGCCCTGCACGTTTTCTCCTCTGCTTTAAGACTCAAATGATAGGAAAGTTACATCTTTTGTTATTGTCCTATGGGGCCTTGAGGCTTTGTTTGTTTGTTTATTTATTTATTTGTTGGTCTATTTTTCTCTGATTAAACATTTTTTCCATTTTGGTGTTGGCATCTATCAGTTGTCTTTCTTCATTCAGTTTTAGCCCTTCTTGTTTCTTTTTTTTATGACAATTGACTTTTTATCTGTTTTTTTTTTTTTTTCCTTGAAGTATAGTTGATGTACTGTGTTAGTTTCTGGTATACAGCAAAGTGATTCAGAGATATATATATATACACACACACATACTTCATATTCTTTTCGATTGTGATTGATTACAGTGGATTGAATATGGTTCCCTGTACTATACAATGCGGGAGACCCGGGTTCAATTCCTGTGTTGGGAAGATCTCCTGGAGCAGGAAATGGCAACCCATTCCAGTATTCTTGCCTGGAAAATTCCATGGACAGAGAAGCCTGGTAGTCTACAGTCCATGGGGTCGCAAAGAGTCGAACACAACTGAGCAACTTCACTTTCACTTTCACCACTTTTAGTAACCATAAGTTTGTTTTTTATGAGTCTTTCTGTTTTGTAAATAAGTTCATTTTTAGAGTCCATATAAGTGATATATGCTATTTTTCTTTGATTCGCCTCGCTTAATATGATAATCTCTAGGTCCATCTATGTTGCTGCAGATGGCATTATTTACATTCTTTTTAATGACTGATTAGCGTTCTGTTGTATGCACACGTGTGGTGTGGTATGTGTTTGTGTGTGAATGACACCTTCCTTATGATTCATCTGTTGGTGGACATTTAGGTTGTTTCCATGTCTTGGTTATGGTAAATAGTGCTTCTGTGAACACTGGTTTGCATGTATCTTTTCAGATTAGAGTTTTGTCCAAATATATGCTCAGAAGTGGGATTCCTGGATTATACAGCAACTCTGGCAACTCTGCAGGAGGGCTTCCTCACACCCACTCCAGTATTTCTTAAATGTAGACTTTTTAACAATGGCCATTCTGACCAGAGTGAGATGATGTATCATTGTAGTTTTGCATTTGCATCTCTCTAATAATTAGTAATATTGAACATCTTTTCATGTGCCTGTTGGACATCTTATGTCTTTTTTAGAGAAATATCTGTTTAGGTCTTTTGCCCATTTTTTGGTTGGGTTGTTTGTTTTTTAAATACTGAGCTATATGAGCTTATTTAACTTATATGCAGGGTACATCATGAGAAACACTGGGCTGGAGGAAGCACAAACTGGAATCAAGATTGCCAGGAGAAATATCGATAACCTCAGATATGCAGATGACACCACCCTTATGGCAGAAAGTGTAGAAGAACTAAAGACTCTCTTGATGAAAGTGAAAGAGGAGCTTGAAAAAGTTGGCTTAAAGCTCAACATTCAGAAAACGAAGATGATGGCATCCAGTCCCATCACTTCATGGGAAATAGATGGGGAAACAGTGCAAACAGTGGCTGACTTTATTTTTCCGGGCTCCAAAATCACTGCAGATGGTGACTGCAGCCATTAAATTAAACGACGCCTACTCCTTACAAGGAAAGTTATGACCAACCTAGACAGCATATTCAAAAGCAGAGACATTACTTTGCCAACAAAGGTCTGTCTAGTCAAGGCTGTGGTTTTTCCAGTGGTCATGTATGGATGTGAGAGTTGGACTATAAAGAAAGCTGAGCACTGAAGAATTGATGCTTTTGAACTGTGGTGTTGGAGAAGACTCTTGAGAGTCCCTTGGACAGCAGGGAGATCCAACCAGTCCATCCTAAAGGAGATCAGTCCTAGGTGTTCATTGGAAAGACTGATGTTGAAGCTGAAACTCCAGTACTTTGGCCACCTGATGTGAAGAACTGACTCATGTGAAAAGACCCTGATGCTAGGAAAGATTGAGGGCAGGAGGAGAAGGGGATGACAGAGGATGAGATGGCTGGATGGCATCACCGACTCGATGGACATGGATTTGGGTGGACTCCGGGAGTTGGTGATGGACAGCGAGGCCTGGCGTGCTGCGGTTCATGGGGTCGCAAAGAGTGGGACACGACTGAGCGACTGAACTAAACTACATGAGCTGTTCATATTGTATATTTTGGAAATTAAGCCCTTGTTGGCCACATTGTTTTTAAATATGTCATAGGTTGTCTTCTCATTTGTTTATGATTTTCTTTGCTGTGCAAAAGGATATTAGTTTGATTAGGTCCCATTTGTTTATTTTTGCTTTTATTTCTGTTTCCTTGGGAGACTGACCTAGAAAACATTGGTATGATTTATGTCTAAGAATGTTTTGCCTATGTTCTCTTTTAGGAGTTTTATGCTGTCATATTTTATATTTAAGTCTTAAAGGTATTTTGACTTTATTGTTGTGTATAGTGTGAGGGAATATTGCAACCTTATTGATTTACATGAGGCTGTTCAGCTTTTCCAACATCAACTGCTGTGGAGACTGTCTTTTCTCCATTGTATATTCTTGCCTTCTTTGTCAGAGATTAATTGACAATAGTTGTGAGGGTTTATTTCTAGGCTCTCTATTCTATTCCAGTGATCCATAGTGACAGCTAACTTTTTGTTGAAACCTGGACTTTTGGGGTATTACACTATGAACTGAGGTCTCATTTAAATCTTCTGTTTTAGCTGGCTTATTCAGATACTGCCCAGGCAGGTAAAGGGCAATAAACATTTCTTCTTTCTGCCAGACTGGGATAGAAGTTGGAGATGACTGAAGCAACTGAGCAAAGTGCAGGGGTCGAAGTCAGGTTCTCCATTTTACCTCCTTTGATACTCTATAGATAGGGCTCCGAGGCATTGCTGGGTGAGCGTGGTATTTCTGGCCCCCCACTGAGTCCTCAGTGATCTCTCATTACCAGGGATTGGTAGATGAACATATATGAGGATGAATGAAGTTATTTGGAAGTTTTCCTCATAATTTGAGTTTCCTTGGAAGGAAAGTTATGACCAACCTAGATAGCATATTAAAAAGCAGAGACATTACTTTGCCAGCAAAGGTCTGTCTAGTCAAGGCTATGGTTTTTCCAGTAGTCATGTATGGATATGAGAATTGGACTGTGCAGAGGGCTGAGCACCAAAGAATTGATGCTTTTGAACTGTGGTGTTAGAGAAGACTCTTGAGAGTCCCTTGGCCTACAAGGAGATCCAGCTATTCCATTCTAAAGGAGATCAGCCCTGGGTGTTCTTTGGAAGGACTGATGTTGAAGCTGAAACTCCAGTACTTTGGCCACCTCATGTGAAGAGTTGACTCATTGGAAAAGACTCTGATGCTGGGAGGGATTGAGGGCATGAGGAGAAGGGGATGACAGAGGATGAGATGGCTGGATGGCATCACTGACTTGATGGATATGAGTTTGAGTGAACTCTGGGAGTTGGTGATGGACAGGGAGGCCTGGCGTGCTGCGATTCATGGGGTTGCAAAGAGTCGGACACGACTGAGCAACTGAACTGAACTGTACTGAATGGGCTTTAGTCAGAGATAAAAGAAAAACAGAGGAGAGCATAAATCAGTTCTGTAATTTGTGTTCTGTGCATAGCCATGGACATAGGTTATACTAATGCATGTGCTAGGAATTGCATTGATTAGCTCTGTTTAGTGTGTGGTAGTTTGGATAATAATCAATGTATAGTTGAAGATAAGGTGGAAGCTCCTTAGTTGAATGGTTATTAAGTCAATTTTGAAACACGAAAAAATTTCTCTTCCACTTGAGTCAGATCCAAAAAAATGCTACTCAGTCTGTAGCTTGAACTCAGAAAACATATGTTGCAAATATTGGGAAAGCAGATTTTGCATCTTTTTTTAAACTTTTCTCAGAATGGGATATGTTACTTTTTGATAGGAATGCACAACAACTTGGAATTACTTAAGATTGAAGCAACATTGATAGTTATGAAATGACTGTCATAGTTTAACTTTTGAATATCAGCATTAGCATTATTATGGCAGCTTCCATAAGCCTCTTATCTTTTTCCATCAGAAGGAAGACAGACTGAAAACCACAATCACAGAAAACTAATCAATCTGATCACATGGACCACAGCCTTTTCTAACTCAGTGAAACCATGAGCCATGCCATGTAGGGCCACCAAAGACAGATGGCTCATGGTGGAGAGTTCTGACAAAACGTGGTCCACTGGAGAAGGGAATTGTAAACCACTTCAGTATTCTTGCCTTGAGATCCCATGAACATATGAAAAGGCAAAAAGATAGGACACTAAAAGATGAACTTCCGAGATCGGTAGGTGCCTGATATGCTACTGGAGCTCAGTGGAGAAATAACTCCAGAAAGAATGAAGAGATGGAGCCAAAACAGCACCTAGTTGTGGATGTGATTGGTAATGGAAGCAAAGTCTGATGTATAGTTGAAGCTAAGGTGGAAGCTCCTTAGTTGGACGGTTATTAAGTCAATTTTGAAACACGAAAAAATTTCTCTTCCACTTGAGTCAGATCCAAAAAATGCTACTCAATCTGTAGCTTGAACTCAGAAAACATATGTTGCAAATATTGGGATGATATTGCATAGGAACCTGGAATGTTAGATCCATGAAATCAAGGCAAATTGGACATGGTCAAACAGGAGAGGGCAAGTGTGAACATCGACATTTTAGGAATCAGTGAACTAAAATGGACTGGAATGGGTAAATTTAACTCAGATATATATCTACTACTGTGGGCAAGAATCCCTTAGAAGAAATGGAGTCATAGTCAACAAAAGAGTCCAAAATGCAGTACTTGGATGCAGTCTCAAAACAACAGAATGATCTCTCTGTTTCAAAGCCAAACCATTGAATATCACAATAATCCACCTCTATGCTCCAACCAGTAATGCTGAAAGAGCTAAAGTTGAAGAGTTCTTTGAAGACCTAAAAGACCTTCTAGAGCTAACACCCAAAAAAGATGACCTTTCCATTATAGGGGACTGGAATGCAAAAGTAGGAAGTCAAGAAATACTTGGAGTAACAGGCAGACATGGCCTTGGAGTACAGAATGAAGCAGGGCAAAGGTCAATAGAGTTTTGCCAAGAGAACGCACTGGTCATAGCAAACACCCTCTTCTGACATCACAGGAGAAGACTCTACACATGGACATCACCAGATGGTCAATACCAAAATCAGATTGATTATATTCTATGCAGCCAAAGATGTTGATGCTCTATATAGTCAGCAAAACAAGACCAGGAGCTGACTGTGACTCAGATCCTGAATTCCTTATTTCCAAATTCAGACTTAAATTGAAGAAAGTAGGGAAAACCACTAGACCATTCAGTTCAGTTCAGTTCAGTCGCTCAGTCGTGTCCGACTCTTTGCGACCCCATGAATCGCAGCACACCAGGCCGCCCTGTCCATCACCAACTCCTGGAGTTCACTCAGACTAACGTCCATCGAGTCAGTGATGCCATCCAGCCATCTCATCCTCGCTCGTCCCCTTCTTCTCCTGCCCCCAATCCCTCCCAGCATCAAAGTCTTTTTCTAATCAGTCAACTCTTCGTATGAGGTGGCCAAAGTACTGGAGTTTCAGCTTTAGCATCATTCCTTCCAAAGAAATCTCAGGGTTGATCTCCTTCAGAATGGACTGGTTGGATCTCCTTGCAGTCCAAGGGACTCTCAAGAGTCTTCTCCAACACCACTGTTCAAAAGCATCAATTCTTCAGCACTCATCCTTCTTCACAGTCCAACTCTGACATCCATACATGACCACAGGAAAAACCATAGCCTTGACTAGACGGACCTTAGCAAAGTAATGTCTCTGCTTTTGAATATGCTATCTAGGTTGCTCATAACTTTTCTTCCAAGGAGTAAGTGTCTTAATTTCATGGCTGCAGTCAACATCTGCAGTGATTTTGGAGCCCCAAAAAATAAAGTCTGACACTGTTTCCACTGTTTCTCCATCTATTTCCCATGGAGTGATGGGACCGGATGCCATCATCTTCGTTTTCTGAATGTTGAGCTTTAAGCCAACTTTTTCCATCTCCTCTTTTACTTTCATCAAGAGGCTTTTTAGCTCTTCTTCACTTTCTGCCATAAGGGTGGTGTCATCTGCATATCTGAGGTTATTGATATTTCTCCCAGCAATCTTGATTCCAGCTTGTGTTTCTTCCAGTCCAGCATTTCTCATGATGTATTCTGCATAGAAGTTAAATAAGCAGGGTGACAATATACAGCCTTGACGTACTCCTCTTCCTATTTGCAACCAGTCTATTGTTCCATGTCCAGTTCTAACTGTTGCTTCCTGGCCTGCATACAGATTTCTCAAGAGGCAGGTTAGGTGGTCTGGTATTCCCATCTCTTTCAGAATTTTCCACAGTTGATTGTGATCCACATAGTCAAAGGCTTTGGCATAGTCAATAAAGCAGAAATAGATGTTTTTCTGGACCTCTCTTGCTTTTTCCGTGATCCAGCGGCTGTTGGCCATTTGATCTCTGGTTCCTCTGCCTTTTCTAAAACCAGCTTGAACATCAGGAAGTTCACAGTTCACGTATTGCTGAAGCCTGGCTTGGAGAATTTTGAGCATTACTTTACTCGGGTGTGAGATGAGTGCAATTGTGCGGTAGTTTGAGCTTTCTTTGGCAGTGCCTTTCTTTGGGATTGGAATGATAACGGACCTTTTCCAGTCCTGTGGCCACTGCTGAGTTTTCTGAATTTGCTGGCATATTGAGTGCACCACTTTCACAGCATCATCTTTCAGAATTTGAAATAGCTCAACTGGAATTCCATCACTTCCACTAACTTTGTTCGTAGTGATGCTTTCTAAGGCCCACTTGACTTCACATTCCAAGATGTCTGGCTCTAGATGAGTGATCACAGCATCGTGATTATCCGGGTTGCGAAGATCATTTTTGTACAGTTCTTCCGTGTATTCTTGCCACCTCTTCTTAATATCTTCTGCTTCTGTTAGGTCTGTACCATTTCTGTCCTTTATCACGCCCATCTTTACATGAAATGTTGCTTTGATATCTCTAATTTTTTTGAAGAGATCTCTAGTCTTTCCCATTCTGTTGTTTTCCTCTATTTCTTTGCATTGATTGCTGAAGAAGGCTTTCTTATCTCTTATTGCTAATCTTTGGAACTCTTCATTCAGATGCTTATATCTTTCCTTTTCTCCTTGGCTTTTCGCTTCTCTTCTTTTCACAGCTATTTGTAACGCTTCCCCAGGCAGCCATTTTGCTTTTTTGCATTTCTTTTCCATGGGGATGGTCTTGATCCCTGTCTCCTGTACAATGTCACGAACCTCATTCCATAGTTCATCAGGCACTCTATCTATCAGATCTAGGCCCTTAAATCTATTTCTGACAGAATGTGGTCCACTGGAGATGGGAATGGCAAACCACTTCAGTATTCTTGCCTTGAGAACCCCATGAACAGTATGAAAAGGCAACATGATAGGATACTGAAAGAGGAACTCCCCAGGTCAGTAGGTGCCCAATATGCTACTGGAGGTCAGTGGAAAAATAACTCCAGAAAGAATGAAGGGATGGAGCCAAAGCAAAAACAATACCCAGCTGTGGATGTGACTGGTGATAGAAGCAAGGTCCAATGCTGTAAAGAGCAATATTGCATAGGAACCTGGAATATCAGGTCTGTGTATCAAGGCAAATTGAAAGTGGTCAAACAGGAGATGGCGAGAGTGAACGTCGACATTCTAGGAATCAGCGAAGTAAAATGGACTGGAATGGGTGAATTTAACTCAGATGACCATTATATCTACTACTGCGGGCAGGAATCCCTCAGAAGAAATGGAGTAGCCATCATGGTCAACAGAAGAGTCCAAAATACAGTACTTGGATGCAATCTTAAAAATGACAGAATGATCTCTGTTTGTTTCCAAGGCAAACCATTCAATATCACAGTAATCCAAGTCTATGCCCCAACCAGTAATGCTGAAGAAGCTGAAGTTGAACGGTTTTATGAAGACCTACAAGACCTTTTAGAACTAACACCCAAAAAAGATGTCCTTTTCATTGTAGGGGACTATAATGCAAAAGTAGGAAGTCAAGAAACACCTGGAGTAACAGGCAAATTTGGCCTCGGAATACAGAATGAAGCAGGGCAAAGACTAATAGAGTTTTGCCAAGAAAATGCACTGGTCATAGCAAACACCCTCTTCCAACAACACAAGAGAAGATCTACACATGGACATCACCAGATGGTCAACTCCAAAATCAGATTCATTATTCTCTGCAGCCAAAGATGGAGAAGGCCTATACAGTCAACAAAAACAAGACCGGGAGCTGACTGTGGCTCAGATCATGAACTCCTTATTACCAAATTCAGACTTAAAGTGAAGAAAGTAGGGAAAACCGCTAGACCATTCAGGTATGACCTAAATCAAATCCCTTATGATTATACAGACCATTCAGGTATGACCTAGATCAAATGCCTTATGATTATACAGTGGAAATGACAAATAGATTCAAGGGATTAGATCTGATAGAGTACCTGAAGAACTACCCACAGAAGTGAGTGACATTGTACAGGAGGCAGGAAACAAGACCATTCACAAGGAAAAGAAATGCAAAAAGGCAAAATGGTTGTCTGCGGAGGCCTTAAAAATAGCTGAGGAAAGAAGAGAAGTGAAAGGCAAAAGAGAAAAGGAAAGATATATCCATTTGAATGCAGGGTTCCAAAGAGTAGTAGGAGAGGTAAGAAAGCCTTCCTCAATGATCAGTGCAAAGAAATAGAGGAAAACAATAAAATGGGAAAGACTGGAGATCTCTTCAAGAGAATGAGATACCAAGGGAACTTTTCATGCAAAGATGGACACAATAAAGGATAAAAATGATGTGGACCTAACAGAAGCAGAAGATATTAAGAAGAGGAGGCAAGAATACACAGAACTATGCGAAAAAGATCTTCATGACCCAGATAATCATGATGGTATGATAACTCACGCAGAGACAGACATCCTGGAATGTGAAGTCGAGTGGGCCTTAGGAAGCATTACTGCGAATGAGTTTGAGTGAACTCCGGGAGATGGTGATGGACAGGGAGGCCTGGCGTGCTGTGATTCGTGGGGTCACAAAGAGTCAGACACGACTGAGCGCCTGAACTGAACCCACTAATTTAAAAAGTCAGACAATAATGTCTGTGATTGTGGGTGAAAGGAATGCTTGTACATTGCTGGTGGAATGTAAAATAGTGCAACTGCTATGGAAAACAATTTTGCAAAAAATTAAACATGAAATGTCCATATAATCCCGCAATTCCAGTTTTGGGCATATACTGCAAAGAATTGAAAACAGGCAGTCAAAGAAATGTTTGTACATCTGTGCTCATTTAGCCTATTCACAATAACCAAAAGATGGAAGCAGCTCAAATGGCCAACAAAGGATTAATGGATAAACAAAAGTGGTATATACATACAGTGGAGTATTATTAAATGTAAAGAGGAATGATTTTTCTCTGTACGTGGTTGAACCTTGAAAACATTATGCTCAGTGAATGAATCCAGACACAGAAAGGCATATACTTTGTCTTTTGTATGAAATATGTATGATAATTAAATTCATAGAGACCAAAAAACGGATTGGTGGTTGCCAGTGATTGGGGGAAGGGAAAGGAAGAATGGGAACTTGCTGTTTAATGTGTACCAGGTTTTTTCTTGGGATAGTGAAAATGTTTTGGAAATAGAGGTGGAGATGCACAACGTTGTAAATAAACTAAATGTTCCAGAATTGTCCACTTCAAAATTGTTAATTTTGTGTTACATGACTTTCATCTAAATAACAAAAAGTGTACATTAGAGATTTATATTAAAATGAAACTAAGAATTATGAAGTTAATTTTTCTTACCAGTTATTAATTAAACTATATGATATATTTTCAAAATAAAACAAATTAAGTGTTCATATTTCTTGACATATTTTAAAATTACATCATACTGACATTTTTCCACTAAACTTTCACACTGTGATTATAGAAAGTGACATTTTCTTGAAAAATATGTGTGTTCCCAAGACCCAGCTCTTAATTTTGTGGTGTTTATTAATCATTGGTACAAAAAGCATAATTTTTTTGGTTGGCATATACTGGGGCAAAAAGCAACAGAAAAATGTGATGACCAAACTGGTTGATTTGCGTATAATGTATTTATGAAAGAAGTACATTCACTAGTTTCTGAAAATGTACCATGTTCTTATTTATAATTCAGAACCAAAATTTGTTGCATTGTTGAAACATATCTTAAACTTAATACATATATTAGGTGGGTAAAGGTTTGGAATATTTGTTGAAAAAGTATTGATATTTAGATTCTTTCTTCTGTTTTTAACTTAAAATTTGGATGTGATATGAACTTTAGAAAATATTACCTCCTTTAGCAAAACTCTTTTCAATAGCTAACAAGCCTTTATAGGAACGAAGGTTTATTCAGTTTTAATTAAGCCTTCAAAACTTTCAGGTTCTTGAAGTTTGTAACTAAGCTCTCATATTTTCCAAATTGGGCAAGAAACTTTATGAGAACAAGTGTTTTGATGTAATACATTATTGCTTCAAGTTCAGCTCAACTGGAAACTAACTTTTCTTATCGTGTGGCAACATTTTATTTTTTTCTACTTGGGTCTAATTAGGAAATAATGTAATAATGAGTATTAGTGGTAAAATTAAAAACAGAATTTGTCTCAAATCAACACGTTGATATCAGTGTCTGTCAAATATGGAAAGAAAATTATATATTGATCAAAATTGCTTATCTCATTGTGAAAAAAGGTGAGGATTATCTTTTTGCATTTAATAAAAAGAATACAAACTTATTTCAACTTCAGATGCATCCTTTAAATGCATCATTTTATGCGTTTATCATTTGTATCAGAGTCAGATTTAGATTTAGAGAGCTTATAACTTTGAGCTGTAAGAAAAGGGAATATAAAATCCAAATAAAGTATTAGGTAATGAATCTTTGAAAGGAGCAAGGCAAGTGTTATATTCTTCTTGCTCCTTAAGAAGATTTGAATTGGCTGAGATACATAATGAAACTGTTAAGTTAAAATAGGAAATAGTTGCTTAATATTTATGCTAACATATGTTAGCATATGTTATATATATAGCATTTAACATATATATATAGCATATAACATGTTAGTATAATATAGGAAATAATCACTTAATATTTATCCTAAAATATGAGTAGAGTTTTAGTTCATCTTTAATTTTAGAATGAATGTTTAATCAAGGCATAGACTTTCATTCTAGATTTTCCCCCCAGCATTTTAACTATATTGTTCTATTGTCTTCTCTGTTCCATAGTTTATGTTTGATACTCAGCTGTAAGTTTTATTGTTTTTCCTTAGAAGGTGATATGTCCTTGCTGTTTTTAAGGTTTTGTTGTTATCTTTGATTTTCGGCAGTTTGACTGCTGAGTGTGATTTTCTTTCACATTTTCCAGTATAGCCTTGGCTATATTCCCTGGGTCATTGAGTAATGTATTATATCAGTTTTGGAATGTTCTTCACTTTTTTCTGAAAATACTGCGTCTTCCTCATTCTCTTTTCAGCTATAGTCTCATTGGCTGTTTGATTCCAGCATGTCTCATGTTTATTTTTTTTCTCTTTTTGCTTCAGTTTGGATGTTTTCTGCTGATCTCAAGTTCACTAATCCTCTGTTTTGCTGTGTTGAGTTGGCTATAAAATCCAGCCACAGATTTCTTAATTTCAGATAGTGTATTTCTCAGTTCTAAAATTACTGTTAGATTCTTTTGCATAGATTTTAATTCTCTGTTGAAATGTTCCTGTTTTCATCTACTGTGAACGTTTTTCTATTTTTTTAACTTACGGTTTTCTTTAGATTTTTCTTCAAGTGCTTGTCTTCGAATTCTGTATCATCTGTGGGTTGACATATACATTATTTTTTCAACTGGCTATTGGTCACATATTGTGCCCTTTACAGTATTTTGTATCAAATACTGTTTATTATATGATCATAGAAATTGATGTAAATAGTACTTTCTCTCAATGTTATTTTAGAAAGAAATGATTAAGTGTTAACCCTCTCAACTACAAGTTGAACTAGGTGGTTTGAGTGACAGCTTTAGATATATTCAGTCTGTTCTGGTTTTAAATGTCTTAAGGGCCAGACATACTATGTTGCAGTCATTTCTCTCTGCTGTGGCTTTGTACTAATGTGCTGTGAAATTATTGGAGATTTTACTCTGCCATGTGGCTTCTTCACCCTTTCGCTCATCTTCCCTCTCAAGGTGGGATGCTTTTGATTGATAGCAAATATACTGAGGGGAGATTCATAGAAATTGTACACGGGACCTGGTAGGCACAGTTTGTTGCAGAGTGATGTTAACTCTTAACCACGACTATACTACAGAGAACATTATTTGCTCTATGTCCTGTTCCCTTCTCCTTTCCCCAGATCCTCTTATGCAATCCTAGCCTTCAGCAAATCTCCCAGAAGGAAATTTTCATGTGTGGGTCCCATGGGATTCCCATGAGCTATCAAAAACTATACTTGTTTCTCTTTTTTTAGTAGTGTCCCTCTCTCTAATTCTTATGTTTAAATGACAAGTCCTTTCAGAAATGAAACAATCAGGGGGCACAGCTTACCCAAAAACAGATTTCACTTTTCTCCTAGTTTACTTTTTTTTTTTTTAATCCAAAATTCTCTGTTCCCTTTAAAGATGTTGGGGCATAGTTTATCATTTTTTTCTCTAGTTGTTGTGAAAGCAGTGACTTGCTACTAGACTGGTAAATTAATTTTGTAAAAGTAAGAATAAAATTTAGAACCATATGTTCACTCTTTTATATATTGTATTTATATAAAGTCTGTGTGCTTAGATTATTGGCTTTTTTATTGAATATTAATATTTGCTGCTTAATCTACCAGGCCCCAAAATTAATCATTCTTCGTGTTTAGAAAAGACCTATCCCGATAACCAATTTTAATTTCAAAATTCCTTTTGGATAGTAGTAAATGAACTGAAATGGAAACAAAAATTAATTTTCCTTTCTCCTTTTCTTGTTTAGTGAGTGATAGTTGCTTCAGAAATCTTGCAGAAGATCGCAGTGGGATAAATCTCAAAGATCTCGTACAAGATCCTTCTTTGTGAGTATTTGGTTTTCAGTATTAAGTGTAGATTAAAACTTGGTGTGACTTTTCTCAGAGGAGTTGTAACTGAGCACTAATTTTAGGTTGAGTGATTTCTTCTTTTCTAACAATTTATGTTACATGTAATGAAGCACATAGAACAGTTTCAACAGAAGTGAAGTTAAACACTTTCTGTATAGATATAGAAGAGATTTTAGAAGAAGAGATAATGAGATTAATGATTGACTTTCAAAGAGTATCTACTAATGTTTGATGATATCTTACCAATGTGGCAGTAGATACTAGGCAGATGATTAGTAGTTTAGTTGCTTGGGGAGGCAAAATTGAATTTGTTTACATCAGTTTTATTTTTGAATAGCTTGCAATAATAATTTGTAAGTATAATTAAAAATGTAAAATAATTATTTATAATAACAATATACTTGAGTATACTGAATATATTTCTGATGTTTTACATTTGAAAGTTGTATGTAGCACAAGATTTTTGAGTTCAGCAGGTTTCAGTTTTTAACGTTCTTAATCATGTCAATTCCGTTCTTTATCAGAATGTATTTCATATCAGAGTATAATGTCACTTTCTGTTTCTATTTCATGAATCAACTTTTTTGCACTTACATATTAAACTGCAAATCATACATGCTATCTTCTGTAGCATGTATGCTTTAATAAAAGTTCCTCTTTTATTAAAAAAATAATCAATGCTAGTTAAGCCATAGGCAGCAGGGAAAGAAAATCAAGTGCTGACAGATGCTTTCCTTAATGATATTTAATGCATTCAGTAAAATATATCACAACAAAAAATTGGTCTTCCACATTATGTGTAATCTATATTCATACAAGTTTTACTAGTAATTCATTTAAAATGTGAGGAATAAAACACAAGAGTGTGTTGAACCCGAAGGTTATTGATTCCTTTAGTGATGGTCCAAGTCATTTTAAAAAATGTAGTTACAAGACAGAATGGTGAAAATGATTGAATATTGAAGTTATTATAATGAACTCATTGTTATAATGAGTTCAGGAATGAGTTTTCAATCCCAACTTTCTAAATTTTTTTCTTTTTAAAATGTCTCTCTTTTCTTCATTTAAAAGAATTGTCAGTACTCTTTCTACATGGTGTTTATTGAAATGAAGATTGACCAGTTGTCCATTCAATTCTATAAGTATTTAATGAAGAATAGAATTATTCTATGTGGATATAAATATTCCTAGTGAATGAATATTGAATAACATGTTCATGAATATATGGAAAGAAACTTTATAATATCACTGAAAGATTTCATCCACTTGAATGAATAAAATAAATTATTCCATTATTGTATTATTTATAAGGTGTATTTTTGGTGCAGTGGAATTATGTATCTTTTTAATGCAGTCTTTGTGGGAAAAATGTGCTTATATGGACTTCAATGATATGAAAGCTGTGCAGAATTACATTTGAATAATGGATTATAGTAATGAGTTATAGTATTTTGAAATACTTTGGTACTTCTTAGAATGTAGACTAGTATTCATCAGGTAATCTATCACTAAAATATGATTTTAATCTTAGTATTCTAAGAGAAATTTATCTCAGATCACTATTACATTGAGTGAACAAAATAATTCTTAGCCTGTGTTTTAAAGTAGTCAGATATCTTAGCCTAACATCATTCCCTTAAGTTGGCATTAGTCTCTTGGCATTAGTGTTGAATGTAAGAATTCAGTGAGCAAGAATTTGTCTTTGCCCTTAACACTTGGATTGGGAAAGAACTTTTTTCTTAATAAGAATTGTCAAAATCTACTATTAATGATTAATTCATTTTTTAGATAGATTTCTTGGTAAAATTCTTTAGAGAAAGTAATGCCTGGTGTGGAAAAGAATTATTTTTGGGGTTGTTATAATGGGAAATATTTTATTCGGAGTTACTGTTCTGTAGCAATATTTTGTATCTCTTGGGTAAGGATTTTTTTTAAGCCAGCTACCTCTTTTTCTGGCCTAGACTCCCAAACTCTTGACATAATTCATTACTTTGTTCTTTAATTCATGTGCACTACTGTATGGTTTTATGTGAATTGCTTTGGTTGTAACATTAGGAAATGTAACAGTAGGAAATATGTGAAAAATAACTTTTCTGAAAGAACTTTCTAAAAAAATCACTGGCGTTTAATGAGTATTCTGTTAGGCTACAATCCATGGGGTCACAAAGAGTCAGACATGACTGAGAGACTTCACTTTCTTTCCTGACAAGTGTAAGGGTTGCTAAAATTTTATGTTATTTCAATACATGTTCTAAATAAAAAATATTAATAGAATGATATGTATATTAAATGAATGCTCCATATGTAAATATGCCTGTCAGATTTGTATTATGCGTCACCTGCTTGAACTCCTGATGAAGAAAGGAGTTGATGTGTGAAGAAAACTGTACTTCAGTCCCTAATACTGTTAGAAAGAGAGAAGGAAAAAGTAGATCAAGCAGATCCCAGGCTAATTTGGTCAATGTGACACTTGGGAGTGGTATTGTAGAGTGTCTTAATCAGATAAGTGAGCAGGTATAAAATATCTGTAAAATCATTGTAGTAAAAGTAATTATTGTACTTGAGTGAACTGAGTGAGCTATATTGTGTGAACATGATGAAGGAAGGATGGTATGGGAGGAGGAAAAAAAATGAGAAAGTTGTGAATCCTTAAGCAAGACTATCTGGTCTTGGTACTAACTTTTTATCTGTTGTAATAATGAGAGCAGAGTCTGACTTGTAGCAAGATTGTGATGAGGGGAATACCTGAGAAGCTCTCTTCTTTGGGTAGTTACTCTAAGAATATTTGTTTCTAGTGTAGTCCTGTAGGTGTTACATATAAGACCAAGTAGAAGAACCTTTCACTTTTTTGCTAATAATGCACAAAAATGTTTATTTGAATTATTAATTTATATGCATATTAAATTTTGAAATAAACAATAATAATATTTTTATTAATGTTTTAATAATATATTGTATTTATGATTATAAGTATTTTTAAAATGATTTCCTCTGTTGTACGCATAGTTTGTCAGAATTGTTTTATAAGACTTCTTGTTTTAGTCGTGGTCTTCAATGGCACACTGAAAAATGTCAAATTTAGCTTGATGTCATCACCCTATTAGAAACATATCTGGGATACAGTCCATAGGATCACAAAGAGTTGGACATGACTGAAGCAACTTAGCATACCCACACATATAACCACATTAGAAACATATCTAATATGATTCATAATTTTCATACATAAAAGGAATTATTCTTAGCATGATACAGTTAATTTTTATTCTCTTTAAGTGGAGGGTTATGTGCTATTTAAATCATACAAATTCATTTATACTTTTTCTTGTTATCTATGTAGGAGAGCTGACTACTATATGGAAAAGAGATACTTTATATAACATACTTTTAAGTTATATCAGTTGTGTTCTCTATAGTTACAATTCTCAAAAATGCTTTCAAGTTCCCATTGTTTGGTGAAGATGAAAGATAAAACATAAAACATACTATCATATTTATGCTTTAAGGTTTTTTTTGCTTACTTATAAACCATTTAGCAGAGATAATTATTTGAACTCATACATTTATAGAAATTATTAAAAGCTATTTAATAATCGAGAGAAAATAGAATGAAAAAGACTAATAGAAATTGAACACTTAATTTTACTATTCATTGTGTTGATGCTAATTGTGTGTGTGTGTGTGGTTGGTTGTAGATGGATATATCTTGTTTAATTTGCAAAAACTCTTAAAAATTTACATCTGTTGTATATATGTGATGTGTAAATCAGTTAGAGGAAGAACTGTTTAGTTCAAAGAAGAATTGGCCATCTCCAAATATTAGAAATATAATTCATAATGTAGGATATTAGTATTTTTTTTCATACAGCAAATAGGGAAAGAATTTTGCAAAACATGACAATTATGCCAGTCTTTGTTATTTTTCTTTCTGTTGCTCAGAATATGTTTTCAGTTGTCCCAGTGATGTCAAGATTTTGAAAAGATTTTCCTGAGTTACAACCTCTTGTGATTTTTAAGTGAAATAGGAGAGATCTTAATTATAAATTCTGGATAAATTGTATTATGGATGAGGAATACTTCTTGTCAATATTCTTGGTATTTTTTAAAATTGTAAAATAAACATCACATGAAATTTACTGTCTTAACCAATTTTAGGTATACAGTTCAGTCATGTTAAGGATATACACACTGTTGCAAGCTCTCCTAGAGTTTTTCATCTTGGAGAACTGTAACAAAAACACGTAAAACATTAACTCCCTATTTTCCTCTCTCCCCAGCCTCTGGCAACCACAGTTCTTTTTGTTTCAATAGTTTTGGAATACCATAGAACTCTTGTAAGTGGCATCATACAATATTTGTCTTTTTGTGACTTTTTGTCTTTTAGTTAGCACAGTTGTCTCAAGTGAGTGTGTCAGAATCTCTTTCCTTTTTAAGGTTGAATAATATACCATTATGTATAAATATATATCACAGTTTGTTTACTTATTCATATATTGATGAGCACTGAGTTGCTTCTACCTCTTAACTGTTGTGAATAATGCTGCTCTGAACATGAATATGCAAATATCTCCTTGAGCCACTGATTTCAGTTCTTTTGGATATATACCCAGAAGTGAAATTGCTATATCATATAGTAATTCTGTTTTTAAGGTTTTGAAGAACTGCTATAGTGTTTCCTATAGTGACTGCAACAACTTATATTCCCTCCAGCAGCGCATATGTGTTCCAGTTTCTCCAATTCTTCATCAATACACACTTTTCTGTTGGTTTTTATTTTTTTTTATTTTTTAATATAGTAGCTGTCTTAATGGGTGTGAGAGATATGTTCTTAGTATTTTTAATTGAACTTCACTTCTTTCGTCTTTAAATAATTTTGATGCAGATAATCTACAGAGTAAAGTAAAATAAAAGGCACTCTCTGTGATTATTACTATGATTAAGATAGTTGGTACCTTGTAAAGTAAACTGTGTTGCTTATTAGTGAAATAGAAATTCTTTTTACTATCGTTACAAAGATTATAAAGTACAAATACATCCAGGGTAATTTTGTAACAGTAGCATTTTCATCAATTAATCTTTCATGTAGTGTAGCATTGGAGAAGGAAATGGCAACCCACTCCAGTGTTCTTGCCTGGAGAATCCCAGGAAAGAGGGAGCCTGGTGGGCTGCCATCTATGGGGTCGCACAGAGTCAGACACGACTGAAGCGACTTAGCAGCAGCAGCAGTGGTGTGTTGTATTACTTGTCTTGTATTACTACTGCTCTTGTGATACATAATCTGTAAAGGATTGCTTTTGGGTAAAATTTTTTTTCTTGTTTAATTAGAAGTTTCCAAATTGGAAGTGTCGCATACTAATTAAATAATAGCAAAACCCTTCTAGCTGAAATGTATTTTGATAGTACAAATCATTAGCGTTTGATCATTTAATGTTTAAGAGCAAAGATAAAATTCGGCAAAATAGTATTGCATCTAGTTGTAAATTTTTTAGATGTAAAAATTTTATTTACATATATATGCTTCTTTACAAATCATAGCACCTTTAGAAGCTGTTCTCATCATAGTTCTGAAACACAGCCTCATCCCCTTGAGTATACTTGTCTTCACACTACAGTCTGATTGAATGATATTTTGGTCCCTTGGATCATAACATTAAATATGAAGGAAAGGCAGGATTGCCGTCTGGAAAGCAATCATATCTAAATATAGCCTGTACTTATCTGCTGGTGTTAAGACAGGTTGCTATGGTGAATTGAATTTCTTAAAAATGCCAGTCAGCAGAGGGTAAACAGTGGTTTTTGAAGTAGTTATTTTCCATAGAGCTGTACATTCTCGTACTACAGGTAGATGATTTTAGTTAATTTTTTTATGGCCTATTTTTTAAATTTCAATTTTAGAGTATCATGGACCTTAATAATTACTAATCAAAACTGAAGCGTTTTTATATTGTTATCCTTTTTTTCTGAAGGTAAATTTCCTTTGATACGGGAATGATTTTTCCAATGACAACATTTTAAGCATTATTGATTATCCATTTTGCTCTGCTGCCAGTAGTTCTGCTAAATCTGACAGACCAAAGCTGTCTTGTCTATAATAATATATCTAACTGAAAGTTTTTATCCTTTTTAACCAGGTTCCTTTGTGGATTATATGATTATTGTACTATAAAGTGCATTTTTTTGGACAATATAGCTTAATCTAGGTTGGTACTCGGTATTATGGTTTTGTACTCTATGTCAGAACTGCAAAGACTTTGGATTTTATCTACTTTTAGAAGACTTTCTCTCATTTCTGTCATCCCATACATTCCTAAGAATGTATGTGGCAGATTTTGTGGGCTCATTTGTATAGAATTTATTTTAATCAAAGCACTAGTATATGTTCATTTTACATTGTTCTTGAAATTAAGGAACATCTGATTGAAGATGGATAATATCTGTGTTTCTGCTTGAGGCATATAGATGACCTGTCAGTGTTAGAATTTCTTAATGAAATAAATAACATATTGTTTAATTACTTGATTCTTTCATTTTCAGAGTATATGTTCATAAGTCAGCTAACTTAAAAAGTTAGTTTGTGATTTATTGGCATATGTAATTAAAGAGTATTTCTCATGGAATCAAGAAAGAGCAGAAACCAGGGCAAGAGTGGGAACCTCAAGGAATAGAATTAGGGCGTCTTTGCAACTGAGTTTGTTTCTCTCACCTTCTGTCATCATCTCTTTTGTTTTTTCTTGACTTTAGTCTCACTTATGACAGTCAGGCTTTCTCCATGAAACTGATGAAATTCCATCCTTATAACTCCATGGTCTGTCTTCATTTCCACTCTAAAACATAAAATCTCATGGAATAATTCTGTGATTTTGTTAATCTGGTCATGTGTCCAAACCTCATCCAGTCACTGTGGCTAGACGGAAATGGCAACCCACTCCAGTACTCTTGCCTGGAGAATCCCAGGGACAGAGGAGCCTGGTGGGCTGTCGTCTGTGGGGTCGCACAGAGTCGGATACGACTGAATCGACTTAGTGTGCATGCATGCATGCATTGGAGAAGGAAATGGCAACCCACTCCAGTATTCTTGCCTGGAGAATCCCAGGGACAAAGGAGCCTGGTGGGCTGCTGTCTGTGGGGTCGTACAGAGTCAGACACGACTGATGTGACTTAGCAGCAGCAGCAGCAGAAGAGGGGTAGACTATTTTGATTGACCTGTCATGGATAGTATAGATGCTTATGGTCAGAATGGTGGGGTCCTCTGTGAGAGAGAAGATAATCCCAGAAAAAGAGTGATCAAGCTAAGAGATGACTACTGTATTGATTCTCAGCTGTTCATTTAAGGACAAATTTATACATCATCAAGAATTATTTTAAAATAGAACAGTTGCTTGCCTACACATACCATATCAATTAGATAGGTATGGGCAGTAATAGCTGTAATAAGGACTGCCTAGTTCAATTAATTGATGTTAGTTGCTCCCTGCCTCCTGAGAAATCTGTATGCAGGTCAAGAAGCAACAGTTAGAACTGGACATGGAACAAAAGACTGGTTCCAAATCGGGAAAGGAGTATGTGAAGGCTGTATATTGTCACCCTGCTTATTTAAGTTATATGCAGAGTACATCATGAGAAATTCTAGGCTGGATGAAGCACAAGCTGGAATCAAGATTGCTGGGAGAAATATCAATAACCTCAGATATGCAGATGACACCACCCTTATGGCAGAAAGTGAAGAACTAAAGAGCTTCTTGATGAAAGTGAAAGAGGAGCGTGAAAAAGATGGCTTAAAACTCAGCATTCAGAAAACTAAGATCTTGGCATCTGCTCTCGTCACTTCGTGGCAAATAGTTGGAGAAACAATGGAAACAGAGACAGAGTTTATATTTTGGGCTCCAAAATCACTTCAGATGATGACTGCCATGAATTTAAAGGTGCTTGCTCCTTGGAAGAAAAGCTGTGACCCACCTAGACAGCATATTAAAAAGCAGAGACATCACTTTGTCAACAAAGGTCCATCTAGTCAAAGCTATGGTTTCTCCAGTAGTCATTTATGGATGTGAGAGTTGGACTGTGAAGAAAGCTTAGCGCTGAAGAATTGATGCTTTTGAACTGTGGTGTTGGAGAAGACTTTTGAGAGTCCCTTGGACAGCAAGGAGATCCAGTCAATCCTAAAGGAAATCAGTCCTGAATATTCATTGGAGGACTGATGTTGAAGCTAAAACTCCAATACTTTGGCCACCTGATGTGAAGAACTGACTCGTTGGAAAAGACCTTGATGCTGAGAAAGATTGAAGGTGGGAAGAGAAGGGGCTGACAGAGGATGAGATGGTTGGATGGCATCACTGACACGATGGACATGAGTTTGAGTAAGCTCTGGGAGTTGGTGATGGATAGGGAAGCCTGGCGTGCTGCAGTCCATGGGGTCGCAAAGAGTCGAACATGACTGAGCGACAGAACTGACATATACCATCTCAATTAGGTAGGTATTGGCAGTAAGACCAATAGTAAGGACTGCCTAGTTCCATTAATTGATGTTAGTTGCTCCCTACTTCTTAGTATTATTGCCTGCTTATGTAGTACACACACACAAATGTGAATGACTCAGATGAATTTATTACTTTAATTACAGCTGATTAGACAGCAGGTGGAATAACAGCACATTAATAACAGACATTACTTCTGTCTTTCCATGCTTCCTTCTTAAAAAGAGAAACTACTGCTGTCTGTCAGTTAAAAAGGGGAAAGAAAAAAAGGGGATGAGGAAGTGAAAAAGAGTCAAATATTCTCATTCCCCATTCCATTATGATACCTTAATAGAGGAATATTATTATAGAGGCATATGAAATTTTAACGAGAGCACTGACAGAGATGATTTAAAAAGAGAGGACCCTTGAAAAGAAGCTTTTATTAAGGAAAAGAGAAGTAGAAGAAGAAAGGAGGAAGGGAGTGAGGGAGGCGAGAAGGAATAACAGAGAGGAGAGACTGACTGATTATGAGAATGAATAGAAATTCGAGGGGTATGCTTTGCTTTTTAGAAACTCAGTTTGGCTGAAGATGAATCTGAGTCTAAGAGATTAAAACTAGTCATTAAAGCAGTGTTTTCATATCCATGTATTTTATTTATCAAGAACACAGTGATATATGCGACACTGATGGTCAAAGTGAAAAAAACCCAAATGGCTACATTGCCTACTTATAATAGCTTTATATTGCTGTGTAACAAATTACCACAGACTTTTGTAAAAACAACATATTTATTATTCACAGTTTGCATCAGTCAGGATTTTGGGTACAGTTTAACTGGATTTTCTTCTCAGAATCTCCCAAGATTAGAGTATTAAGTGTTAGCTGGTTGCATTTTGATCTAGAGGCTTGCCTGGTGAGGGTGCACAAACCTGATTCAGGTTGTTGGCAGAGTTCAGGACCTCATGTTTTACGACTGGATATTCTGGTTTTTGCTTATTGTTGGCTAGTTTGCGTCTACAGCTTCAATCATCTTAGCATCTGTTGCCTGCCTGCACTACTTCTGAAATTTTTTTTTCATATGACAGTCACACTTAATTAGTTAAGCTCTGTCAATTTAGAGATGTGAAAACTAGAGCTCAACTAAGTTGTAATTGATCTAAGGTCCTAAAATTACATAGTTATGGGCTTCCTGACAACCAGGCATTGCATTCTTTCTACTGCTAACCTTAGTTTTGACTTTCTTGGTTTTGTTATCACATTTTTCAAAATCTTTTCTCTAGTTTTATTGAGATATTATTGACATTCAGCGCTCTGTAAGTTTAAGATGTACAGCATAATGGCTTCACTGAACTTGGCTTCAGTTTGTGTTGCTAAGTTTATTAAAAATATGATGGACTAACATCTTAGCACTCATCTTCCAGGAACCGAGATTAAAATATTTGAAAATATTTTTAAATTTATGGCCTGTAGGTATTTGATTTTTGATCATTTAATTGTTCTCTCACCATGAGCTTTTATATATTTTTTTCTCAGTGTTTGTTAGGAAGAGGAGGAAAAGAATTTTTCGGTTTGGTTAATGTTGATATCTGAACAATGAGACTGTGAAGACTCATGAGACTGAAAGTGAGATTTAACACCTGCAAGGAAAAGCCTTAATGAAATAATGACAGTTTAGTCCTGTATATGAACCCCTCTCTGGGTTTTTCAATGGAAGATTGTTGCCAGTGGGTTGGGAAGACAAACCGGAAGGTAAAGAAGCTTGCTAATCAGAAATCTGCATAAGTATTCTTCCCTAATGAGTTTCCTAGGAAAAGCTTGCTTGTGACTCAGCCCAATTTAGGAAGAAAATAACAAAAGATAGGGGAGACCTATTTGTTTGTTTCTAGATGTTTTAAGAGTTCAAGCTTTTAGAATACTGTTTTTTGAGAGATTATGGGTAATTAAATTACCTCTATCCACATGGGAAAATGTCCTTAATACTAGACTGTTGGATAGCAGTTTTAAGGAGACCAGCCCTTGCCACTCCTTTCCAGTCCTCCCTGGTCACTGTGGTGAATAACTATCCTAGTCTTCTTTAACCCTCTGAGAAAAAGTAAATGAAAGTTTAGAAGGAAGCCTAAATTTTAAATTTAGGGTAATCTATTTAGGTGGGAAGGCTAATTGAGCTGATTGAACTTGTTTTTTTTTTCTTCCCGGAGCCCTCTATGGTCTCCCATGTGCTCTTCCTATATGTTGCCTAAACTCCTGTCATAGATTTTTGTACTATATTATCATTGTCTGTGTATGTACTGTGTATTTCAGAATAGATTATAACTTTCTTGAGGCCAGAGTCTGTTCATGTTTAATTGCTGCCACCTACCATAGTAGACCCAGCCAGATATATTTCTTAAATAGATAAATGAATGTGTGATTTAGTGACTAAGCTAAAGAATCGGTGATAGAGAGTAACAGACTGAATGTGCAGTGAATATACACTGGCAAAAACTGCTTTCCTCCCATTTTTCAGGCAGTTCTGATATCAATATTCAGTCCTTTGCTGGTGTTCAATATGAAAGCTTATTTTCTGGTGACCTATTAATAGCTGTATTTAAACTTGGACCAATATTGGTTCCTTCTTCAGCTTCAGGATCTTTCTAAGTGTGTATTAGATAATGAGAAACCTAACTTCATGAGCAAAAAGGGTATGATGACCTTGCTAATCCCCATGGTTTTGATTTATAGGTACTTGCTATTCAGAATACTGAAAAGATACAGCCAAGAAAGGCTTCTGTTCTTGATGAAATCGAGGAAGATCCCTGAAATAATTTTCAAAATTGAACCTACTTTCTGAAGTTCACTTTGAAGACAACTCTGATAGCATAATTTTGTACAGGAAAAAAAATATTTTTAGTAATTCAGTCTAACTTTTAAATTGTTTCTTTAAAAGTAAGTTATTTTTGTATATGGTGTTAGAAAATGTTCTACTTTCATTCTTTCACATGTAGCTTGCAGTTTTCTCAGCATCTCTTACTGAAGAGGCTGTCTTTTCTCCATTTTATATTCTTACCTCTTTTGTCAAAGATAAGGTGCCCATAGGTGCATGGGTTTATCCCTGGGCTTTTTGTCTTGTTTTGTTGGTCTATATTACTGTTTTAGTGCCAATACCATACTGTTTTAATGACTATAGCTTTGTAGTATAGTCTGAAGTCAAGAAAGTTGATTCCTCCAGCTCCATTCTTCTTTTTCAAGATTGCTTTGGCTATTTGGGGTCCTTTGTGTTTTCATACAAATTGGGAAATTTTTTTTTATAGTTCTATGAAAAATACCATTGGTAGTTTCATAGGTATCTCATTGAATCTGAGATTACTTTGTGTAGTATAGTCATTTTCACAATATTGATTCTTCCAGTACAAAAACATGGTATAGCTTTCCATCTGCTTGTGTCCTCTTTAGTTTTTTTCATCAGTGTCTTATAGTTTTGAGCACAGAAGTCTTTTGTCTCTTTAAGTAGGTTTATCCATAGGTGTTTTATTCTTTTTGTTGCAGTGGTGAATGGGATTGTTTCCTTCACTTCTCTTCCTGATTTTTCACTGTTATTGAATAGGAATACAAGGAATAGTGTATAGAAATGCAAGGGATTTAAATGTAAGGACAGAAACTGTAACACTCTTAGAGGAAAACATAGGCAGTACACTCTGACATATTTTGCAGCAAGATCCTCTTTGACCCACCTCCTAGAGTAATGGAAATAAAAACAAAAGTAAACAAATGGGGCTTAATTAAACTTAAAAGCCTTTGTACAGCAAAGGAAGCAATAAATAAGCTTAAAAGACAACCCTTAGAATGGGAGGAAATAATTGCAAACAAAACAACTGACAAAGGATTAATCTCTAAAATATACAGGCAGCTCATGTAGCTCAATACCAAAAAAACAAACAACAGAATCAAAAAATGAGTGGAAGACCTAAACAGACATTTCTCGGAAGAAGACATACAGATGACCAACAAAGACATGAAAAGATGCTCAACATTACTCATTATTAGAGAAATGCAAGTCAAAACTACAGTGAGGTATCACTGGTCAGAATAGCTATCATTAAAAAATCTACAAATAATAAATGCTAGAGAGGATATGGGAAAAGGGAACCCTCTTGCACTATTGGTAGTAATGTAAATTGACACAGGTACTATGGAGAACAGTATGGAGATTCCTTAAAACACTAGGAATAAAACTACCATTTGACCCAGCAATCTCACTGCTGGGCAGATACCCTGAGCAAACCATACTGTGTTTGTCTCCGCACTTTTTACAATAGCGAGGACATGGAAGCAACCTACATGGCCATCAACAGATGAATGGATACAGAAATTGTGGTATATATATACAGTGGAATATTACTCAGTTATAAAAAAGAATGCATTTGGGTCAATCTTGATGAGGTGGATGAACCTGGAGCCTATTGTATAGAGTGAAGTAAGACAGAAAGAGAAAGACAAATACTCTATATTAATATGTAGATCTGATAGAGTGCCTGAAGAACTATGGATGGAGGTTTGTGATATTGTACAGGAGGCAGTGTTCAAGACTGCCCCCAGGAAAAAGAAATGCAAAAAGGCAAAATGGTTGTCTGAGGAGGCCTTACGAATAACTTAGAAAAGAAGAGAAGTGAAAGGCAAAGGAGAAAAGGAAAGATATACCCATCTGAATGCAAGTTCCAAAGAATAGCAAGGAGAGATAAGAAAGCCTTCCTCAGGAATCAGTGCAAAGAAAGAGAAAAACATTAGAAAGGGAAAGACTAGAGATCTCTTCATGAAAATTAGAGATACCAAGGGAATCTTGGGATAGCATCATGCAAAGATGGGCTCAATAAAGGACAGAAATGGTATTCACCTAACAGAAGAAGAAGATACTAAGAACAGGTGGCAAGAATACACCAAAGAACTGTACAAAAAAGATCTTCATTACCCAGATAACCGCAGTGGTATGATCACTCACCTAGAGCCAGACATCCTGGAATGTGAAGACAAGTGGGCCTTAGGAAACATCACTACAAACAAAGCTAGTGGAGGTGATGGAATTCCAGTTGAGCTATTTCAAATCCAAAAAGATGATGCTATGAAAGTGCTGCACTCAATATGCCAGCAAATTTGGAAAACTCGGCAGTGGCCACAGGACTGGAAAAGGTCAGTTTTCATTCCAGTTCCAAAGAAAGGCAATGCCAAGAATGTTCAAACTACCACACAATTACATTCATCTCACAAGCTAGCAAAGTAATGCTCATAATTCTCCAAGCCAGGTTTCAACAGTACGTGAGCCATGGACTTCCACATGTTCAAACTGGATTTAGAAAAGGCAGTGGAATTAGAGATCAAATTGCCAACATCCATTGTATCATTGAAAAAGCAAGAGAGTTCCAGAAAAACATCTACTTTATTAACTATGCCAAAACTTTGGACTGTTTGGGTCACAATAAACTGTGGAAAATTATTCAAGAGATGGTAATACCAGACCACCTGACCTGCCTCCTGAGATATGTTTATGCAGGACAAGAAGCAACAGTTAGAACCGGACATGGAACATCAGACTGGTTCCAAATCGGGAAAGGAGTATGTCAAGGGTGTATATTGTCAGCTTGCTTCTTTAACTTATATGCAGAATACATCATGTGAAACGCTGGGCTGGAAGAAGCACAAGCTGGAATTAAGATTGCCGGGAGACAATATCAATAATCTCAGATATGCAGATGACACCACCCTTATGGCAGAAAGTGAAGAAGAACTAAAGAGCCTCTTGATGAAATTGAAAGAGGAAAGTGAAAAAGTTGGCTTAAAACTCAACATTCAGAAAACTAAGATCATGGCATCTGATCCCATCACTTCATGGCAAATAGATGGGGAAACAATGGAAACAGTGTCAGACTTTATTTTCTTGGGCTCCAAAATCACTGCAGATGGTGAATGCAGCCGTTAAATTAAGAGACACTTGCTCCTTGGAAGGAAAAGCAATGACCAGCCTAGACAGCATATTAAAAAGCAGAGACATTACTTTGCCAACGAAGGTCTGTCTAGTCAAAGCTGTGGTTTTTCCAGTGGTCATGTATGGATGTGACAGTTGGACTGTGAAGAAAGATGAAAGTCGAGGAATTGATACTTTTGAACTGTGATGTTGGAGAAGACTCTTGAGAGTCCCTTGGACTGCAAGGAGATCCAACCAGTCCATCCTAAAGGAAATCAGTCCTGAATATTCGTTGAAAGGACTGATGCTGAAGCTGAAACTCCAATATTTTGGCCCACTGATGCGAAGAACCGACTCATTTGAAAAGACCCTGATGCTGGGAAAGATTGAGGGCAGGAGGAGAAGGGGATGACAGAGGATGCTATGGTTGGATGGCATCACCGACTCAATGGACATGAGCTTGAGCAAGCTTTGGGAGTTTTTGATGGACAGAGGCCTGGCATGCTGCAGTTCATGGGGTAGCAAAGAGTTGGACCTGACTGAGCAACTGAACTGAATGCTATGTATTTTACATATGTTCTTTTGGAACTGTAGGAGGTCTTTGCAGAAATATTCTTTTTTATGTCAACCATTCTTCTAGTCTTTATTGAACTTGTTACAGTATTGCTTCTGTTTTATGTTTTGTTTTTTTGGCCATGAGGCATAAGGGATCTTAGCTCCCTGACCAGGGATGGAGCCCACATCCACCCCTTGCATTAGAAAGTCAAGTCTTAACCTGGTCTGTCAGGGAAGTTCCTTGCAGAAGTAATTTTTAACCGAGAGAGTATGTACTCAAAGTACATTTTGAAGTGTTAATAATAATATCATAATTGAATTCTTTATAAGATTTTCAGTTTTTCCTGCAGTCTTCTTAGAAGGGTCATAAAGTCAATTCTTGGAATACAGTATTTCATTCAGTCTTATGCCAGTTTGGTTTGATATTATTACAGCAGTCAAGTTCTGGACTATCTGCCCAATTTGTTAGTGAACTGGGGTCAAATAGGTGTCAGTTTACCTGTAGGCTAAACATTGAATTTTTCATTCCTTGAGAGTCCCTTGGATTGCAAGGAGATCCAACCAGTCCATCCTAAAGGAGACCAGTCCTGAGTGTTCATTGAAAAGACCAATGTTGAAACTGAAACTCTAATACTTTGACCACCTCATGCGAAGAGTTGACTCGTTGGAAAAAACCCTGATGCTGGGAGGGATTAGGGGCAGGAGGAGAAGGGGACAAGAGAGGATGAGATGGCTGGATGACATCACCAACTCGATGGACATGAGTTTGGGTAAACTCCGGGAGTTGGTGATGGACAGGGTGTCCTGGCGTCCTGTGATTCATGGGGTCACAGAGTCAGACACAACTGAGCGACTGGACTGAACTGAACTGAACTGAATAGTCTCATGTTTGAGACAGATGAGAAACATTAAAACAAAACAATACATGTTTTGAAATAATTATTGACCAACAATTTGAACTTTATATTGGTGGATCCATACAACATCCTACTGAAAATTAGTTTCAGAAATAAACCACATTTAAAAAAATAACAATGAGTCATATACTTTAATGTGGCAGTTCAAAATTTTATTTATTGTGATTATCATAGCATAATAAAAAGTGACAGAATCAGAATATTTTATGTATATCCACATGCTTTTAGCATTTTTTAGCTATGTCAATCTCTAATATTGTCACCAATATTTTATTTAAAAGTATAATCTTCTCTGTTTAACTTTTTAAATGGATTGCCTAGAATCTTCCACAGGAAGTTTTAAAATGTTTATTTTAGCTCAAGTACTTATACAGGTGTTATGTTTTGTTACTTCATTCCAAATTCCTTCATTTGACAAATATTTTTAGGACATTAAACTCCTTAAAATAACTTCTATCTGTGATTCTTTGTACAGTTTCACAATAGTAAGATGTTGCAAAATTGTAGACTTTCTCCATTTTACTCAATTCTGTATAAAATGTGAATATATTAATTTCATTTGAAAATGAGAGCTCCATCAAAGACTCTTCTCACAGCTATAAAATTTTAAATTAAATCTTTTATCCTGTATGGGATTTCTTTCTTTGAGTTATCTAATTCCTCTTTTGCTTTATAAACCTCTTCTCTTTATAAACTTTGTTTTAAGTAATTTTGTTGTCTTTGTTGTTCAGTTGTTCAGTCGTGTACAACTCTTTGAGACCCCATGGACTGCTACACACAGGCTTCCCTGTCCTTCACCATGCCAGACTTTCCTGTCCTTTACCATCTCTCAGAACTTGCTCAAAGCCATGTCCATTGAGTTGGTGATGCCATCCATCACAGTTCAAAAGCATCAATTCTTCGGCACCCAGCTTTCCTTATGGTCCAACTCTCACATCCATACATGACTACTAGAGAAACCATAACTTTTACTACACGGACCTTTGTTGGCAAAATAATGTGTCTGCTTTTTAATATGCTGTCTAGGTGTTTGTAGCTTTTCTTCCAAGTAGCAAGCACCTCTTAATATCATGGCTGCAGTCACCATCTGCATTGATTTTGGAGCCCAAGAAAATAAAGTCTATCACTGTTTCCATTGTTTCCCCATCTATTTGCCATGAAGTGATGGGACTGGATGCCATGGTCTTAGTTTTTTGAATGTTGATTTTTAAGCCATCTTTTTCACGTTCCTCTTTCAATTTCATCAAGAGGCTCTTTAGTTCTTCTCTTTCTGTCATAAGGTTGCTGTCATTTGCATATCTGAGATTATTGATGTTATTCCCGGTAATCTTGTTTCTAGCTTGTGCTTCATCTGGGGCTTATATACTGTCTTAAAAGGGGAAGTGTAGGGGAAGAAGAGCACTTATGTGAAACAATTTGTGTTAGAAGTGGAGGGGAAGAGTCACTAATAGGAAACAAATAACTTTCTTGAAGGATGTACATGCCCTTGGACAAATTGTTCCTTTCATAAGTCATGTCCAACTCCTTGAGACCCCATGGACTGTTGGACACCAGGCTTCCCTGTCCTTTACTGTCTGCTGCAGTTTGCTTAAATTCATGTCTGTTGAATTGGTGAGGCCATCCAACCAGCTCATCCTCTGCCAGCCCCTTCTCCTCCTTCTCCCAATCTTTTCCAGCAATCAGGGGCTTTTCCAGTGAGTCAGTTCTTCATATCAGGTAGCCGAAATACTGGAACTTCAGCTTCAGCATCAGTCCTTCCAATGAATATTCAGGGTTTGTTTTTCTTTAGGATTGACTGGTTTGATCACCTTGCAGTCTAGGGGACTTTCAAGAGTCTTCTCCAGCACTACAGTTCAAAACCATCAATTCTTTGGTGCTCATCCTTCTTTATGGTTCAACTCTTACATCCGTACATGACTACTGGAAAAACTATAGCTTTGACTATACTGACCTTTTTTGGAAAAGTGATGTCTCTACTTTTTAGTACGCTGTCTAGGTTTGTCTTAGGTTTCCTTCTAAGGAGGAAGCATCTTTTAATTTCACGGCTGCAGTCACCATCTACAGTGATTTTGGGGCCCAGGAAAGTAAAATCTGTCACTGCTTCCACTGTTTCCCTATCTATTGGCTATTAAGTGATGGGATCGCATGCTGTGATCTTCATTTTTTGAAATGTTGAGTTTTAGCCAGCTTTTTCACTCTCTTTCACCTTCATCTAGAGGCTCTTTCAGTTCAGGTCAATCACTCAGTTGTGTCTGAGACTCTTTAGTTCCTCTTTGTTTTCTACCATTAGTGTGGTATTATATGCACATCTGAGGTTTTTGATATGTCTTCCAGCAGTCTCTATTCCACCTTGTGATTCAGTCAGCTTGGCGTTTAGCATGATGTATTCTGCATGTAGGTTAAATAAGCAGAGTGATAAAATACAGCCTTGACATACTCCTTTCCCAATTTTGAACCTGTCCATTGTTCCAGGTCCAGTTCTGTTGCTTCTTGACCTTCATACAGGTTTCTCAGGAGGTAGATAAGGTAGTCTGATACTGCCATCTCTTCACAAATTTTCCACAGTTTGTTGTGATCCACACAGTCAAAGGCTTTCGTGTAATCAATGAAGTAAAGCTATATATTTTTCTGAAATTCTGAAATTCCCTTGCTTTCTCTATGATCCAGCAGGTATGGGCAATTTGATCTCTGGTTCCACTGCTTTTTCTAAATCCAGCTTGTGTATCTTAAGTTCTTGGTTCACGTACCATTGAAACCTAGGTTGAAGGATTTTTGAGCATTACCTTGCTGGCATGTGAAATAAGCTCAATTGTATGGTAGTTTGAACATTCTTTGGCATTAGTCTTCTTTGAGATTGGATGAAAACTGACCTTCCAGTTCTGTGGCCACTGCTGAGTTTTCCAGATTTGCTGACACATTGAGTGCAGCACTTTCACAGCATCATCTTTTAGGATTTGAAATAGCTCAGCTGAAATTCTGTCACCTCCTCTAGCTTTGTTTGTAGTAATGCTTCCTAAGGCCCACTTGAATTCACACTCCAGGATGTCTGGCTATAGGTAAGTGAGCACACCATTGTGGTTATCCAGGTCATTAAGACCTTTATTGTACAGTTCTGTGTATTTTTGCCACTTCTTAATCTCTTTTGCTTCTGTTAGGCCTTAGCCATTTCTGTCCTTTATTGTGCCCATCTTTGCGTGAAATGTGCCCCTGGTATCTCCAGTTTTCTTGAAAAGATCCCTGATCTTTCCCATTCTGTTGTTTTCCTTTATTTCTTTACTTTGTTCATTTAAGAAGGCTTTCTTACCTATCCTTGCTATCCTCTGGAGCTCTGTATTTAGTTGGGTATATCTTTCCCTCTCTCCTTTGTCTGTCACATCTCTTCTTTTTTCATCTATTTGTAAGGCCTCATGAAGACTACCATTTTGCCTTCTTGGCATTTCTTTTTCTTTGAGATGGTTTTTGTCATCGCCTCCTGTACAGTATTACAAAACTCCATGCATAATTCTTCATGCACTTTTTCTATGAGATCTAATCCCTTGAATCTGTCACTTTCACTATATATTCATTCATAAAGGATTTGATTTAAGTCATACCAGAATGGCCTCATGGTTTTCCCTACTTTCTTCAATTTAAGTCTGAAGTTTGCAATAAGGAGCTCATGATCTAAGCCACAGTCAGTTCCAGGTCTTGTTTTTGCTGACTTGTTATATAGCATTTCCATCTTCGACTGCAAAGAATATAACCAATCTGATTACAGTATTGACTATCTGGTGATATCCATGTGTAGAGTTGTCTCTTGTGTTGTTAGAAGAGGGTGTTCGCTATGACCAGTGTGTTTTCTTGGCAGAACTCTGTTCACCTTTGCCCTTCAGCTCAAAATAATCATTCTGTTACAGCGGCCATAAAGAAGTCTGAGCACCAAAGAGTTGATGCTTTTGAACTGTGCTGTTGAGAAGATTCTTAAGAGTCCCTTGGATTGCAAGGAAAGCAAAGCAGACAGTCCTAAAGGAAATCAGTCCTGAATATTCAGTGGAAGGGCTGATGCTGAAGCTGAAGCTCTAATACTCTGGCCACCTGATGCGAAGAGCTGACTCATTGGAAAAGACCCTGATGCTAAGAAAGATTGAAGGCAGGAAGAGAAGGGAACAACACAGGATGAGATGGTTGGATGACATCACCAACTCAGTGGACGTGAGTTTGAGCAAACTCCTGAAGATGGTGTGAAGGACAGGGAAGCCTAGCATGCTATAGTCCATGGGATAGCAAAGAGTCTGATATGACTGAGCAACTGAACAACAACAACCCTCATACTTAGTAAGAAATTTTCTTAATGAGGTAAGAATACCTAATTTTAAGTTTTATCCCTCACTTATAAGATGTGTATCATAAAGAAGTATAGAGTGTTCCAAAGGGAGAGTCTGTCTCCTTTTGGCCAGAAGTGTCATTAAGGAAAAAGTGAAAAAACTTGAAAAGTGTTAGTTACTCAGTTATGACACAGTCTTTGCCACCTCATGGACGTGAGAATTTGAATGATCAATTATCAAGAGAAGGTGGATTGTAGGAGCACAGTTGTGCCTATTAAAAAAAAAAAAAAAGAATAGGAATTGTTAGGGAAATAATAAATGCCCAGAGCATTAAGCATGTGAACAAAAGTAATGGGAAACTGCTAGAGGAAAGAACTTGAATGGCAAAGTAGAAAAGCTTTTGAGCAGGAAAGGCATGTTCAGAGTTGTCATAAAAAGGATAATTAACTGACAGTGACATGCATGAAATGGGCTGGATCCAGAAAGGCATAGAGATTATTATTGCAATTGTACATACTTTACTATCCCCATAATTCACCCTGGGTTCTAAGTTATTTGTATTTCAAAAGTTAATAACTTTATATGTTAAGTTGTTAAAATATCAATATTAGAATTACTTTTACATACATTATATGGTTCTTAGATTGGATTTATTAGTCATATAATAATTTGGTCCTCCTTATTTATACATTCCAGGATATGTTCAGGATTTGGAATCTGAGAAGTCTCTTTTCCAAAATACTTTACACATTATATGAGCTATGTTAAAGTGGATCTAAACTTAGTCTGTGCATCGTCACGTTTCACAAGCTGCTCGTTAGCCAGGTCGTGATATGTCTTTTTCACATACACATGAATATAAAAATAGCGCTATATGTATATATTTTCTTTTTAAGGTGCGTTATAAATATTACTTTTCCCTCTAGTTTATACTCCCTATATTTTTATGCTTCATATATTTTATTCACTCATTTTTTTTAAAATATTGCTTTTTTCCCCCCCTCTAACCACCTTAATCAGATCTGCTTCCTTACTTTTAGGTAGAACATCTCCTTAAG
The DNA here is from genome assembly GCF_023091745.1 of Budorcas taxicolor. Classification (NCBI taxonomy): domain Eukaryota; kingdom Metazoa; phylum Chordata; class Mammalia; order Artiodactyla; family Bovidae; genus Budorcas; species Budorcas taxicolor. The sequence goes on from NC_068919.1 coordinate 76,887,869, forward strand.
TAGTATTTGTGGAGGAGTAGTATCTGGGAAAATGATTGACATGAGAGACAGTATAGCACAGAAGTTAAGAGCTAAGATCCTGGCTTTACAACCTGAATTGAAATAGTATGTTTTCCACTTATGAATGCTTCTTAACCAGGGCCTAAAATTGAGATGATAATCTTACCTACCACAAAGGATTATTGTTAGGTTTAAATGAGGTAATACAAATAGACGTTCTTAGAAAAGATTCCGCTAAGTGGAAAGCACTCAACAGATGCTGTTAATCATTATTTTTATAATTTGAGCTATTTATATGATCTGCTTTTTAATATGCCATTTTGGTTTCTCATAGCTTTACTTCCAAGGAGCAAAGGTCTTAATTTCATGGCTACAGTCACCATCTGCAGTGATTTGGAGCCCAAGAAAATAGTCTCTCACTGTTTCCATCGATTCCCCATCTATTTACCATGAAGTGATGGGACCCAATGCCATGGTCTTCGTTTTTTGAATGTTGTTTTCAGCCAGCTTTTAAACTCTCCTCTTTCACCTTCATCAAAGGCTCTTTAGTTTCTCTTCACTTTCTCTCATAAAGGAGGTGTCATCTGCATATCTGAGATTATTGATATTTCTCCCAGCAATATTGATTCCAGCTTGTGCTTCATCCAGTCCAGCATTTCACAGGATGTACTCTACATATAAGTTAAATAAGCAGGGTGACAATATACAGCTTTGATGTATTCCTTTCCCGATTTGGAACCAGTCCGTTGTTTCATGTCTGGTTCTAACTGTTGCCTCTCAACCTGCATACAGATATCTCAGGAGGCAGGTAAAGTGGTCTGGTATTTGCATTTGTTGAATAATTTTCCACACTTTGTTGTGATCCACACAGTCAAAGACTTTGGCATATTCAGTAAAGCAGTAGATGTTTTTCTTTAAGTCTCTTGCTTTTTTGTTTGTGTTAAAATGATAAAAGTAAAACTTTACTAGTTTCATTCTAAACACTTTTCTATAAATTCAGAGATTCCGTGTCTTCTCTAGGCTATTTGTTGAGTAGAGTCCTGCTGTCAGAGATCCTTCTTGATTCTCAAAGATAGAGAGAAGGTATTAATTATCAGCACAGTTCTCAAAGTGTTACAGTAAGGATTAATAATTGCTTTCCACTAATCTGCTGGTTTATGAAGGCAGCTGATGGGCATTACACATATGACATCACACACACACACACACACACACACACACACACGTACACAAATTCCATAAATGCAAACATAGCCAGTTTGTATACATTTGGTGCTCACACCCCTGGCTGGTATCTTTTAGTTGATGTATAATCAGTTAGTTAAGTGACAGCTTTGATGGCAAATGGCAAAGCAGAAAATAAAGTATAGCATGATACAAAAAAGGTTGTGTTTTAATCATGTAGGTTGTTTTTGTTTATTCTTGTGGGATAGTTTGAGTCTCAAGACTTTTCTGGATTATCATTCTAGGAAAAAGTTAATCTACTAAATTGTGTTTTTATCAATTGTGAGACAGAAAATACAATTCAACGTGGTTTAAACAACAAAAGGAATATATTGGTTTATAAAATTCAACAAATGTATAGGTTTTTGGCTTCAAGTATAGTTTAATCAGAGCTCGAGCTGTGTTTTTTGGTTCTGATTGATCAGTTGGTTGATTGACTTATTTATTTTTTTATACTTTTCTCAACTCTGCCCTCTCTTAGGCTGGTGAAGTAGACAGCAATTCTAGGTCATTGATATCGAGAGGAAAGCTTCTGTGTCTCTGTATTCCCAGTGGAATATCATAGACTTACTCTGATTGTACTGGCTGGCTTAGGTATTGTACTGAAGTACCACTCTGACAAGGGGTTGGAATGTGCTGATTGGTTTAACCTAGTTTACACTTCAGTGTTGAAGCTGGAAGTCTGAAATCAGGGTGCCCCTATGTGAGGACAGCAAGAAGGTAGCCAGGTGAGCCTGGGAAGAGTGCTCTCACCAAACCTAACTATGCTGGTACCCTCATCTTGGAATTCCAGTTTCCTGAACTGTTAAAAAAAATCGATTTCTGTTGTTTAAGCCACCTTACCACCTTATGTTAACTTGTTATGACAGCATGGTGACTAACATACCTGGCAAGCTTAAATGTTTTGCATCTATCAAGCGTAAGGAATATATAGTTACAGTCGTGTATTTTGGTTTAGTTGAGCCTTTATTTAGTTCTGATGTTTTTCCCCTCAGATTCTTTGTCTTTACTGGAAAATAACATGCTTCATAGTATGGTAGTAGATCCTTGAAAATAATATTTTTAAGTGCACAAAGGACAAATAGTTGTAATTGTCCCATTTCTACATTCTTCTGAAAATATAGAATATTTAATCTACTTTCTGTATATTAAACTAAAATTTTCCTTTAGGTATTTTTAAAATAAAATATTTCAGTTTTTAAAGTTCAGCTTAGAAACACAGGATGGTCTTACAGTTCATACATGGTACTAAATAGGTCAATAAGGTCCTTCTGACAACTTACTGTTGAAATTCCTACTATGTCTGGACTTTTATAATATATTATATATATAATATATAATTGTATATAATATATAATAATTTATAATAATATCAAGATGATAAATCTGATCCTTAGCATCTTTGCTGTTATTGTCATCATCTCTAAATCAGTTTCTTTTGGGTTCTTGGATCAAAAGAGATGAAACAGACTGATACTGTTTCAGCTGAAAGACATACAAATAACAGCTACTGCCAAAGATTTCTGCCAAAATTAGAAAACATGAATTATCAAATAGTGCCACAAAGTAAACACTTCTTTGGAGGATAAGTTAAATACATCTTACTGTTCTCTGTTAAATCAGTACAAACACACTATTTTTAATCATGTACTTTCTTTGTAGCTTTGTTCCAGAAAAATATGGAATCATTGACACTCCAGACGCTCAGGATGGTGTCTGTCAGTAGAAGCATAACAGCAGAAGTAGAAGCATTTTGAAATTCATAAAATGCAGAACTTAATTAAATTCACAATAAATTCTAATTAGAAGATGGTGCTGTCATTGGATGAATTCTCATGAAGAGCTAGTAAATTTTTTCCACCAATCATGAATAGATCAACCCCAGTATTGAGTCCTTGCTTATATTTTTTTTAATTTACTTATACTTGCTAGGTAATCTTCCTCTAGAGATTTTTTGGAATTCCTTAATTATTATTGGCTGGAGAATGGATAGAGTGCTGGTTGATGAGATGATGACTTTCTGTTATTACCAGTTTGCATGTATATAGTTGGTTCCTTTTAGGAGGTTAGGTGTTTCATAGAAGTTGGTCATTAATATCAGAAAATCACTCTGAATTTGAGAGAAATATATATAGGTAAGAGAAAATCCCTACTTGCTCAGAAACTACCAGAAGTAATTTACTTGCCCATCTGTTAAAAATTTTGAATGAACATCTGGTTTGTATGTAGTAAGTTGCAATCTTATCTCCAAAGCAAATTGAATAAATTATATACTACAATCTAAAAATAATACAACTTGTGATTATAGAAATCTGATACTAGGGGAGAGGAAGTTCACTGAAAAGAGTCATGTGCAAATATTCTGGGGTGATGAAAATATTCCTTTATCTGTCTGAGTGGCAGTTTCACAAATCTATATTCATTGAACATAAATCATCAATCATAATACCTGATCTTTGCATTTTCTCATATATTAACTTATGAGAGTTTGAGTAGGGGTATAATATGATTAAATTTGCATTTCAGATCAATTTAGCAAAGGTAAAAAAGATGGACTATATGGGAAAAATTATGTCTTTTATGGGCACTAATTTTTTTTGTATAAAACAGATTTTTTTAGAAAATGTGTATGTAGACTGTAATTCTGTTTTCTTACCAAGATTTTATAAAGCAGTGAAAAGTCTCTTCAGCTTTCTGCCAGTAATTTTGTTTGTCAAAGTATGCCAGTTTTTGTTCACCGGGACTATCTTATCTTATATCCACTCCTGGTTAAGTTAATAAAAAAAAAACATAAAACTTAAATTGATGAACATGTCAACATAATATTGACCACTGCAGTACGGAAGATGTATGTCAGAATTTAATAGGGATTTACCATAAGATTTAGGCTTATGCCTAGTATGGTTCCCTTAAATTCAGTCTCCTTAACCCAGTAAGTCTTCTGTGCTTCACATGGGTTCCAACTCCTGCACCAGCCACCTGGAAATTCTCTCAAAGCTTTAAAATGGGCATAAATTATAAGGCTCATCTATTTGTTTCCCATCCCTCTTACATCACTGTCCTTCATGCTTAAGTTCCATTATTTGAATACTGTGATTTTATGTATTTTGCCTGACTTTTTTTAATGCAGTGGGGATAATCCTGTCTCAGTTAGCCCATCTTAGTCAGCAGTAGAAGTTCTGGTATTGTTTCTTTTAAAAAAGTATTGGAGGAGGAGGATGTGTGGGTAGACAAAAAACCGTTAGTATGCCAGTGCTTGTTTCAAAGACATGAAAGTCCACAAAACTTGAATGACAATAGAAAATAATATAACAATAACTGTAAGCAGTTTCTTAAAATTAATTTCAGGAATAGTTTTTGATTTGTGGAAAGAGATGCATTTAAGCTAAGTTGTACTAAATAATAAGCGCATGTCAATTAGTTAATTACAAGCACCTTGAAAAGAGTTATTTACTGATTTAAATTTGAACATATTCATGTATTGAATGCTCAATAAATAAATGTTGAATAAGTGTTTCCAGGATCAGAGAGCTAGCATTCATAGTATTTATCTTGTCCCTGAGCTTAATAAAGATCCATTTGTAGGTAAGATGAGAACTAATGCTTATTTGTACAAATCCAGTTAAATATGTGACTTTATATTGCAAGTTTTAATGTTCAACTCAGTTTTTTTTTTTAAAATCTGTCGCTTATTCTAGGACTTCCCTGGTGGCTCAGACGGTAAAGCGTCTGTCTACGATGCGGGAGACCAGGGTTCGATCCCTGGGTTGGGAAGATCCCTTGGAGAAGGAAATGGCAATCCACTCCAGTACTATTGCCTGGAAAATCCCATGGACAGAGGAGCCTGGTAGGCTATAGTCCATGGGGTCGCAAAGAGTCGGACACGACTGAGTAACTTCACGTTCACGTTCACGTTGCTTATTCTAGTCTCTCTTCATGTGTTATTTTAAATTTACTGATTATCAACTTTTTTTTTCTAAATATTTATTCATATACTCATTTTAGTAAATGAGTACATTTTTAGTTGAATTTTGAGCACTTTAGTGATCATACATTAATATGATTCTTGGTCTTCTGGAGCTTATATGCTAATGGAGAAGGCACGTGTTAGTCAAATAATCACTCTGATTTCTATATATGCAGACTGAGATTACTGTGTCAGAATTAACAAAAAACCTTTTTTTAAGACTCAGAGAATCTATTAATTCTCATATGTAGTAGAGAATGTATTTTGGATGGTATTACCAAAGGTTATTTAGCATCATCCTTATAAAGAAAAAAGAATACGTTTTAATAAACATAAAAGCATAGATTAGGTTGGTGCAAATGTAATTGCAGTTTCAAGCTGTGAATTTTAAATCATTATAACTAGGCTCAAACATCTTTATCAATCAAAATAGGAACCATTACAATCAACACTTTTTGCCAAGGAGAAATAAGTTTGTTTATTCGTGTAGCATAAAAATCTGTGCTTCGGGATTTGACCACTCTTGGAAAGCATTTTCTGCCTCCTGCTGGTTGTGGAAGCATTTTCCCTGCAAAAAGTTGTCCAGATGCTTGAAGAATTGGTAAGTCAGTTGCTAAGTCAAGGGTTGTCAGTTGGCGAGAGGTCAGGTGAATATGGCTGATGAGGCAAAACTTCATAGCCCAATTCATTCAACTTTGAAGCATTGGTTGTATGACATGCCATCAGGCATTGTTGTGAATTGGGCCCATTCTGTTGACTAGTGCTGGCTGCAGGCATTTTAGTTTTCAGTGCATGTTATTGATTTGCTGAGCCTACTTCTCAGGTGTATTGCTTCCACCAGGATTCAGAAAGCTGCAATGAGTCAGATGGGTAGCAGACCACCAAGCAGTGACCATGACCTTTTCTGGTGCAAGTTTGGCTTTGGGAAGTGCCTTGGAGCTTCTTTTTGGTCCAACCACTTTACCGAGCTGGTCGTCACTGGTTGTCGTATAAAGCCCCCTTTTTTTTCCATGTCACAATCTGATCAAGAAATGGTTCATTGTTGTTGAATAGAGGTAGACAAGATGACACTTAAAAGGGCTATCCTGGTGGCTTAAGGGGACACTTCAAAATGACATTTTTTTTGTAGTCAGCTCATGAGGCACCCACATATTGAGCTTTTTTACCTTTCTGATTTGCTTCAAATGTCAAACAACCATAGAATGGTCAATGATGAGTTCTTAGCAACTTCTCATGTAGTTGTGAGAGGATCAACTTCTTTGATCCCCTCAATTGGTCATTGTCAATTCCAGTGCCCGACCACTATACTTCTCATCTTCAAGGCTCTTGTCTCCTTTGCAAAACTTGTGAATCACCATGGCACTGTACATTCATTAATAGTTCCTGGGCCAACTGTGTTGTTGATGCTATGAGTTGTCTCCACTGCTTTACAACCCATTTTGAATTAGACTAAGAAAATCACTGGAATTTGCTTTTTGTTTAACATTATTTCCCTAGTCTAAATTAAAAATAAACAGCAACTAAGTCATTAGCAAAAAAAACATAAAGTGAGAAATCTGTATTAAATTCATGTATAATATAACCACATTTATTTAAGAATGTATCCAGTGTCAAGTGGCAAAGTTCAACAGTGGAAACCACGATTACGTTTGCACCAACCTAATACTAAATAATTTTCAAGTAGACAGTTACAGTTTTGAATTATTTTGATAGTAGGTTATTGAATGCCAGTTACATATTTAATCCTCCCTGGTTATTGTACAGATCTTTCCCCATCATTCTACTTAATTTCAATAAGTGGAACAACCATTTATGTAGTTACTCAGTCCCCAAACCCAGGAAGCGTTTTTGATTTTTGGTCCCTGCGGTTCTACTGCCATCACTACCACTCAGTCTAGAACATTGTCAAGTCCTATCTGTTCTGCCTCCAAAATAATATCAAATCTATTTATTTTATAAACACTTCTACCACCATCCTGATTCAAGTGAATACTGATGTCACGCGAGCGTATGGTCCTCAGTTCTTCGTCTCGTCAGAACAAAGATTTGGAGGGACGGACATTAAAGCCCCTCGGCGTGTCACAGCTCTCAGGTCTTGGATAGACCGTGGTATAGCTCTCAGGTCTTGAGTGGACCATGTTATAGCTCTTAGACAAATCAGTGTTACAGCTCAGTGCTACAGCTCTGTTTTATTTAGAAGATAGCAGGAAAATCTATCTTTGAGGCATGAGGGCACGTCGATCCAAAGACAAGAGGAGAAGAGTCACCCAGTGTGTGCCTGCGCGCATGAGAGAGAGAGAGAGAGAGAGCGCGCGAGAGCACGCGAGTGCGGGCGAGCTGGAGAGGTTACCTGAGGTCGTCACTCTGGTCCTTAGACCTTCTTTTGTTCTATTTTCGTGGGCTTTTCCCTTCCTTGTCTTTTAGCCACCGCCATTTTGGACTCCTTTCCCCTATTCTACCTACCTAACACTATCTCAAGCTTTATTGCACTATTTTTAAATATCTGTTTCCATTCTTATCATCTTCTAATCCATTTTCCATACAGCAGCCAGAGAATCACTTGTAAATCAGATCATGACCAGCTTCTCTTCTTAAAATCTTTTAATGGATTTCTGTCAACATTCAGAATAAAATTCAGTCTGTTTAAGATTCACTACTATTACTTCTATGATCTGGTTCCTGACCTTTTCTCCATTCCTGCCTCATAACCATTTTCTTTCACTGTCTTCACACAGGATATGCTGACTTCCTTTTTATTACAGGAACTTCCCTTTTCTTCTAAGCCCTTTTCTATCTTGGTGTAAGTGTGTAGTCACTCAGTCGTGTCCGACTCTTTGCGACCCCATGGACTGTAGGCCACCAGGCTCCTCTGTCCATGGGATTCTCCAGGCAAGAATACTGGAGTGGGTTGCCATTTCCTTCTCCAGCCTTCATTTAAATAGCTATCCATTGTTCTTTACATGGCTGCCTCATAGATGTTAACTGATGTCAGTTCCTCAGATAGACTTCCTCTAACTAACTACAGTGGTTTCTCACTGTAACTTTACATCATTGCCCTGAAGTTATCCTATTAATGTATTTGTTTTCTTATTTAGTTCTTATCTCCATAAATCCCATAAGAACTGTAGTTTCATTCTGGTTATATTGGTTTTATCTAAAAGAATTTTGCACTGAATTTCTCAATAAATACATGTTTTGCAAGGATATTTCCCCTATCTTCTAAGTCTAAATTATAATGCAAGATCATAAGCACAGAAAACAGTAGCATAGCATTCATATAAATTAATAGTGCTAGTGCTAGATCACTTCAGTCGTGTCTGACTTTTTGAGACCCTATGAACCACAGCCCGCCAGGCTCCTCTGTCCAAGGGATTCTCCAGGCAAGAATACTGGAGTAGGTTGCCATTTCCTCCTCCAGGGGATCTTCCTGACCCAGGGATTGAACCTGGGTCTCCTGTATTGGAGGCAGTTTCTTTACCATCTAAACCACCAGGGAAGCCCCATTTAAACTAATAATATTGGTAACTGATAATTTCTGAAAGTTGTAATCCATGTCAACAGTTTAAGGTAGTGAGCAGTTTGGATTATAGATGAAAGATCTTTAATTTTCAGAAGAGTAAAGTGAAAGGTAAGAATTGATGTACATTCACAACTGTAATGTTATTTGCTAATTCAGTGCAACAGAGATTTTAATTCAGTATTTATTGTGTTCACCATTGTGTTAGGCAGGCTGTCTAGTCTGATTGTTCTCAACATGTATTCTAAATGTGACAAGTAATTAATTTAGAATTTGGGCAAAACTCGTTATCTTCAAAATTCATGAACATCAACTATTTTTAGTTGTTATTTACTGTAAGAAGCCATAAGATAGACCCACGTTTATCCAAGAAGCCAGAAGATAGACCCACGTTTATCCAAGAAGCCATAAAATAGGCCCACGTTTATCAAGGTCTGCACCAGGATACCTCAGGTTGCTGCCATAGCAAATTCTTAGGGGCACCGCGTGGAATAGTTTAAAAATTTTAAGGGAAACTCAGCAACATTTGTCAGATATCATCCAAAGTACTGGCTCAAGGGAGTTCACGATTTCAGTATTAGATTGCCCCTTTGATGATGTCACATTTTTGTGATGATCCCTGCAGTTACTGTGATAAAAAGCAGATGCTGCAGGAAAATCAATTTGAAGCAACTGTGGGCAATAGTTTCTAGTAAGATTCCAAAGATTTCGAATATGTGCAGGGCTCAACAGGTGTACCCATCCCACTAGTAAGTAATTAAGGCAATGGCACCCCACTCCAGTACTCTTGCCTGGAAAATCTCATGGGCAGAGGAGCCTGGTGGGCTGCAGTCCATGAGGTCGCGAAGAGTCTGACACAGCTGAGTGACTTCACTTTCACTTTTCACATTCATGCATTGGAGAAGGAAATGGCAACCCACTCCAGTGTTCTTGCCTGGAGAATCCTAGGGATGGTGGAACCTGGTGGGCTGCCATCTCTGGGGTTGCACAGAATTGGACATGACTGAAGCGACTTAGCAGTAGCAGCAGCAGTAAGGAAATTAAATATTTTTCTTTTATTTTTTGTCTTTTTTTGTTTTTAGATAGCTACTAAATTGTTGCAACATAAAAATGTATTAAGTTGTTTGGACCTAACTATTTAATATACAAAACAATAGTAGTTCTTTTGAGTTGGGAATGCCATGAAAAAATTATGAAGACTTGAAGGATACCTTGAACTGGAAAATTTTGAAACCATCTCTTCTTGACAAACTTAGATTCCCCTCCCTCCCAAATATGGTTTTAGTCTTTTTTGATGGCATTTTTCTAGTAATCTTGTCTTTGGCATCCACTCTAGAAGACATTTCTGTTTATAATAACTAGTGTCTAGAGTATTATGAAAGCACAGAAAATGAGACATAACATTATCTACATGTTTATTACTCATGTTATAGACATCATTTTTAAATCTTGGTTAATACTCAAAGCAATCTTGAGGCTTGAATAATATTCCAGTTTTATAGGCAAGGAACCAAAGGTTAAAGAAATTAAATATTTTGCTCAAGATTATACAGCTAAATGTGTAAAACTAGTATTTAAATCTAGTTCCAAAACTTGTTATATTTTTATGATAAACAACAAGTAATTTTCATGTTTATTTGAACCCTGTGATGATGACTTCTTGAAAGATACTTCAGATGTTAATTTCAGTTTAGGGAAGTGATTTGGGTGGGGGATCAAGGGAACAAGGATCTACTGTCTTAGGACTGGAAGTTAAAGACTCGATGTTAGATTTATATGTTAGTTCACCAATCAAAAATTGGGCAAGAGAACTAAACAGACATTTCTCTAAAGAAGGCATGCTGATGGCTAATAAACACATGAAAAGATGCTCAATATCACTCATTATTAGAGAAATGCAAATCAAAACCACAATGAGGTATCATCTCATGCTGGTCAGAATGGCCATCATCAAAAAGTCTACAAACAATAAATGCTGTAGAGGGTGTGGAGAAAACAGAGCCCTCTTACACTGTTGGTGGGAATGCAAACTGGTAGAGCCACTGTAGAGAACAGTGTGGCTATTCCTTAAAAAACTGGGAATAGAACTGCCATATGACCCAGCAATCCCACTTCTGGACATACACACCGTGGAAACCAGAATTGAGAGACACATGTACCCCAGTGTTCATTGCAGCACTGTTTAAAATAGCTAGGACATGGAAGCAAACTGGAAGTCCATTGGCAGATGAATGGATAAGGAAGTTGTGGTATATTTCAGTGGAATATTTCTCAGTTATAAAAAGGAATGCATTTGAGTCAGTTCTAATGAAGTGGATGAAACTGGAGCCTATTAAACAGAGTGAAGAAAGTCAGAAAGAGAAACACAAATACTATATATAGACACATATATGTGGAATTTAGAAAGACAGTAAAGATGGTAATGCAAGGCAGCAAAAGAGACACAGATGTAATTTGAGTCAGTTCTAATGAAGTGGATGAAACTGGAGCCTATTAAATGAGTGAAGTAAGTCAGAAAGAGAAACACAAATATTGTATATAGACACATATGTGTGGAATTTAGAAAGACAGTAAAGATGGTAATGCAAGGCAGCAAAAATGTAAAGAACAGACTTTTGGACTCTGTGGGAGAAGGCAAAGTGAGTAAAGTGAAGTCTCTCAGTCGTGTCCAACTCTTTGTGACTCCATGGACTGTAGCCCACCAGGCTCCTCCATCCATGGAATTTTCTAGGCAAGAGTACTGGAGTGGGAGAAGGCAAGGGTGGGATAATTTGAGAGAATAGCACTGAGACGTGTATATTAACATATGTAAAAAAGATGACCAGTGCAATTTCCATACATGAAACAGGGCACTCAAAGCTGGTGCTCTGGGACAACCCAGAGGGATGGGGTCCGGAGGGAGGTGAGAGGGGGGGTTAAGTATGGAGGGGACACGTGTGCACCTGTGGCTGATTCATGCCAATGTATGGGAAAAACTATCATATTATTATAATTATTCTCCAATTAAAACAAATTAATATAAAAAAAGATTCATGTGTTAGTTCTTAGTACCGTTTAGTTCATTTGCTGGATTATTAAACTTGTTAGTGCATTTGGTAGTTTCATTTCTATAATAGACAATCAGTGAAGATTGTTTTAGTGTACACCTAGTTAAGTCTGGTCATCTACAATTTAATAGTCCATAAGATTCAAGTACTACAGTGTTACCTTTTCATTGTGAATTTTATATTGAAAGTATTCTTATCTTTGTACTCCTAGAGCATAAAGACATTTCTGGAGCATATAAAATACATCTTGTTATTTGTTGTCCATATCTCCTTCTGGAATTTCTATAGTATTTTGAATTAACTCAGTCATTCTACATAGTCCTTAACCTTTTTTCCCCTATATATTTCTGTGTCTTTCTGCTGCATTCTTTGTCATTTTTGAGACATGCCTTCCAGTATATGAATTCTCTTTTGAGCTGTTTCTGATTTCTTGCAAATCTCCCTAGGTTCTTCCCCAGTCCTAAAATACTATTATATGGTTCATTCATGAATGGCCTGGTTGTTTTTTTTTTAGATCTGCAGAGTCATTTTTATTACATTTAGTACTTTCTCTAGGCATATTAAGTATATTAATGTTCTGTTATCTAATAATTCTAATACTTACAGTATTTGCAGGTCAGATTCTATAGCTTACTGTTTCTACATATACTTCATGTAGTAATTTTTTGTTTACTTTTCATTTGTTTGATGACTTTTGAATTTGTGGAATTTGATTATTTTATGAGAAAGGTGATTCTCCCATGCAGTTGGGATAGTACCAATCTGGAACCCCTTTAAATTTGAGAGTGATATGAATTCAGGCCATAAACTTGCATAATGGGAGTCCTTTTTTCCTTTTTATTCTACTTGTTCCAAGGGAGACAGGCATGTATCTCTGGCAACTCACTCTTTGGGTTTTTGTTTGTTTTCATAGTTTATCATTTGTACTTTTGCCATCAGTTCAGTCGCTCAGTCGTGTCCGACTCTTTGTGACCCCATGAATCGCAGCACGCCAGGCCTCCCTGTTCATCACCATCTCCCAGAGTTCACTCAGACTCACGTCCATCAAGTCCGTGATGCCGTCCAGCCATCTCATCCTCGGTCGTCCCCTTCTCCTCCTGCCCCCAATCCCTCCCAGCATCAGAGTCTTTTCCAATGAGTCAACTCTTCTCATGAGGTGGCCAAAGTACTGGAGTTTCAGCTTTAGCATCATTCCTTCCAAAGAAATCCCAGGGCTGATCTCCTTCAGAATGGACTGGTTGGATCTCCTCGCAGTCCAAAGGACTCTCAAGAGTCTTCTCCAACACCACAGTTCAAAAGCATCAATTATTTGGCACTCAGCCTTCTTCACAGTCCAACTCTCACATCCATACATGACTACTGGAAAAACCATAGCCTTGACTAGACGGACCTTAGTCGGCAAAGTAATGTCTCTGCGTTTGAATACGCTATCTATGTTGGTCACAACTTTCCTTCCAAGGAGTAAGCGTCTTAATTTCATGGCTGCAGTCACCATCTGCAGTGATTTTGGTCCCCCCAAAATAAAGTCTGACACTGTTTCCACTGTTTCCCCATCTATTTCCCATGAAGTGATGGGACCAGATGCCATGATCTTCGTTTTCTAAATGTTAAGCTTTAGGCCAACTTTTTCACTCTCCTCTTTCACTTTCATCAAGAGGCTCTTTAGTTCCTCTTCACTTTCTGCCATAAGGGTGGTGTCATCTGCATGTCTGAGGTTATTGATATTTCTCCTGGCAATCTTGATTCCAGCTTGTGTTTCTTCCAGTCCAGCGTTTCTCGTGATGTACTCTGCATATAAGTTAAATAAGCAGGGTGACAGTATACAGCCTTGACGTACTCCTTTTCCTATTTAGAACCAGTCTGTTGTTCCATGTCTAGTTCTAACTGATGCTTCCTGACCTGCATACAGATTTCTCAAGAGGCAGGTCAGGTGGTCTGGTATTCCCATCTCTGTCAGAATTTTCCACAGTTTATTGTGATCCACACAGTCAAAGGCTTTGGCATAGTCAATAAAGCAGAAATACATGTTTTTCTGGAACTCTCTTGCTTTTTCCATGATCCAGTGGATGTTGGCATTTTGATCTCTGGTTCTGCCTTTTCTAAAACCAGCTTGAACGTCGGGGAGTTCACGGTTCACATATTGCTGAAGCCTGGCTTGGAGAATTTTGAGCATTACTTTACTAGCATGTGAGATGAGTGCAATTGTGTGGTAGTTTGAACATTCTTTGGCATTGCCTTTTAGTACAAAAGATTCTTGACTTTATGTTGATTTTATATATGGCTCCCTATCCAAATTGAACTCTAAATTCCCAGCTTCAAAAATGGGGCTCTTTAATACCTACACTCTAGGTCTCACATCAGCTGATGCCACAGAGTGCAGCAAATATTGGCCGAAGAACTCTGCCTAGCTCGATTCTTGCCTCCTTTTATCCTTATGTTCCTTTATAGATTGTTTAGGTTCCGAATTGCACAGCCATGTGTTTAAATAAGTATTTTTTAAAATGTGTGTTTTATTCAACATTTTTAGTTAGTGGTATCCCAGGAGGGGTGTTAACTTAATATCTTGGTCTGTCATAGTAAAAAGACAACCCATTTGAATTTTTGGAGCCCTGACAGTAATCAGTGGTCACTGGACTCAGAAGCAAGTTACAAACATTAGAACTCTTCTATATGGATTTGCTATTATGTTACCCAGAGGTAGAATTAGAACTCTTTGACTGCCCTGGCCATAGATAACTAACTCCTACTGCCAAAGGAAATTTAAACTAATGAAATTTGCCTCAAAAAATATCTCTCACACTCAAAAGACTATAGCAAATCTTGATAAAATGTAATAGGGTGGTAGTGGTGATAGGTAACCAGTTGTTAGATGTTCTATATTCATGCTTGATTCTTATACCAAAGCAGTAGAATAATGCTGAGGTTATAAATTGAAGCACAGTTAATTCAAAAATATCTTTTCTGTCTTATATTAAAGTGTTAGGCTAAAGCAGATTTTCTTCCAACCCCAAAATAGTAACATGAGAACAATCTGTTGTCACAGAAGCCATCCTATTATAAAGTTATTTTATTATAAAGGGTATAGTCTTTATTTAAAATGTTAAGCTACAAATATTTATCCTTTTGAGCCATCTGCTCTCCTAAATACCCAAGTATTTTAAACTAAAATCTGAAAAATGGAGATAGTTTAAAAGCTTTGCATTGTTGAGTTGATTTTCTTATAGCATGTATCTTGCTTTGAGTAGAAATAGATTGATGCAGTTGTTACTTGCAAAACATTATATTACCCTTATGTAAAAAAAGAGTTTTAAATCCTCTCATAGAAAGGAACTCTATATCTGAGGGGAATTATTTTATCAAAAATATTTAATTCATAATGTAAATAAAATAAAACTCTATTCAACATATTTATTCCCTCAAAACTTTTTTTTCTCTATTCTTGTCATTTTGTATATATATTTAACTCTTAGTTTAAAATTCTACTGGGTGAATTTATATCTAAAATCATTACATTAATTAACTAAGAAAGTTCCTGTTAGGATGTATCGAGGAAAGTTTGCTCCTCATTCTCTCCTGATGAAATAATTTTAATATTGCCTTTATAACTCCTAGAAATAGTATGGCTTTAGCTATTTTCATGAATACATGCTTTAGTAAACGTTTACTTCATATTTCCTTTTTCAGTGTTGTTCCTCTAAACACTTGGATAGAGATTAGTCACTCTTGTACTATGTCTACTCATCCATCACTCATCCATCTGTATGCATGTGTACACACATACACACAAACACACCATTCCCAGAGAACTGAAACCTGGAAAGAAACATGCATTAGACCTGCACAAAATAGGGGTTTAAGAAACATCCTTGAGAAGTAGTAGCCATGATCTTAGAATGAATTTTCAATTCAAATTCATATCACCTGACTGTACAAAAAACTTAAATGTGTGAATTTAGTTCAGAGCAGTTTGTGACTGGTAATGCTTCTGAGGTCTTGACAGAAACAGGTGCAAATCCCTGGTGAACATATTTTATCATAAAGTTCAGAGAGGTCTTCCCAGGTGGCACAGTGATGAAGAGTCTGCCTGCTAATGCAGGAGATACGGGTTTGATCCGTGGATCAGGAAGATCCCCTGGAGAGGAAAATGGCAACCAACTCCAGTATTCTTGCCTGGGAAATCCCATGGACAGAGGAACCTGGAGGGCTACAGTCCATGGGGTCGCAAAAGCATCAGACACAACATAGCGATTTACTATCAGCAACAAAAAATCCTCAACAAAATTAATTTGAGACTGGACTGAACATGTCCTAAGACTTTATCATTTTGACCCTTCTGATATATTTTCCCATGTTACTATTACTCTTAACTGTGGTCAATAGCTTTGGCTTAGATTCCAGTAAGCCAGGCAAGCTGAAACAGTTGTACTGAAAATAAGGTTTTTGTTTGTTTTGCTTAGATATCATTTTTTGTTTTTTTGTTTTGGATCAGAATTACTTATGTATTACTTTGATATCATCGGAAGTTATGTATTTATAATATTTGTTTTTCCTGTAGAAGTTATAAAATTAAAAAGTAAATAAAAGAGCAGTAAATGATATTGAAAAACTTGTGGCACTCATATTTTGGTAATGATCTTCTTAAGGCTCCTTAAAGAAGCATATGCCAGCAAATTTGGAAAATGCAGCAGTGGCCACAGGACTGGAAACAGGTCAGTTTTCATCCCAGTCCGAAAGAAGGGAAATGCCAAAGAATGTTCAAACTGCCTCACGATTGCATTCATCTTACATGCTAGCAAAGTAATGCACAAATTTCTCCAAGCTAAGCTTCAACAGTATAAGAACCAAGAACTTCCAGATGTTCAAGCTGGATTTAGAAAAGGCAGAGAAACCAGAGATCAAATTACCAGTATCTGTTGGATCCTAGAAAAAGCAAGAGAATTCCAGAAAAACATCTAATTTTGCCTCATTGATTACACTAAAGACTTTGTGTGAATCACAACAAACTATGGAAAATTCTTGAAGAGATGGGAATACCAGACCATCTTACCTGCCTCCTGAGAAATCTGTGTGCAGATCAAGAAACACGAGTTAGAACTGGACATGAAACAGTGGACTGGTTCAAAACTGGAAAGAAGTACGTCAAGGCTGTATATTGTGACCATGCTTATTTAACTTATATACAGAGTACATCTGGAGAGGGAAGTGGCAACCCACTCCATATTCTTGCCTGGAGAATCCCCATGGAGAGAGGAGCCTAGTGGATTATAGTCCATAGTGTTGCAAAGAGTCAGTATGACTGAGCAACTAACACAACACACAGAGTACACCATGCAAGGTGCTGGTGGGATGAAGCACAAGCTGGAATCAAGATTGCTGGGAGAAATATCACTAACCTCAGATATGCAGATGATACCACCCTTATGGCAGAAAGTGAAGAGGAAATAAAGAGCCTTTGATGAAGGTGAAGAGGAGAGTGAAAAAGCTGTTTTAAAAGTCAACATTTAAAAAACAAAAATCATGGCATCCAGTCCCATCACTTCATGGCAAATAGATGGGGAAACAGTGGCAGGCTTTATTTTCTGGGGCTCCAAAATCACTTCCTACTTTTGCATTCCAGTCCCCTGTAATGAAAAGGACATCTTTTGGGGGTGTTAATGGTGAGTGCAGCCGTGAAATTAAGACCCTTGCTCCTTGGAAGAAAAGCTGTGAGAAACCTAATCGGCATATTAAAAAGCAGAGATATTACTTAGCTGACAAAGGTCTGCACAGTCAAAGCTATGGCTTTTCTAGTAGTCATGTACGTATGTGACAGTTGGACCATAAAGAAGGCTGAGTGCCCCAAAATTGATGCTTTTGAGCTGTGGTGTTGGAGAAGCCTCTTGAGAGTCCCTTGGACTGCAAGGAGATCAAACCAGTCATACCTATAGAAATCAGTCCTGAATATTCATTGGAAGGACTGATGCTGAAGCTGAAGCTCCAGTACTTTAGCCACCTGATACAAAGAGCCAACTCATTGGAAAAAACCCTGGTATTTGGAAAGACTGAAGACAGGAGGAGAAGATGACAGAGGATGAGATGGTTGGATGGCATCACCGATTCAATGGACATGAGTTTTGAGCAAGCTCCAGGACATGGTGAAGGACAGGGAAGCCTGGCATGCTTCAGTCCATGTGGGTCCCAAAGAGTCGGACACAACTGAGTGACTGAACAACAAAAATAAGCATTGTTTTATAGTATATTGATCTTATAATACCTATGCTTGTTTTCTTAATTTTAAAATTTTTTTCTCTAAATATTTATTTTTACTGAGTATAATAGTTGATTTACAGTGTTGTGCCAGTCTCTGTTGTATAGCAAAGTGACTCAGTTATACTGTGTGTGTGTATGTGTATCTCCTGGGTTTCTTTTTGTACTTTAAACTCTGGTTGGAGGGGGGATTATGGTACCTTCCTTCTTTTGCAAGCTTGTAGGTGTTTATGAATTGCATAATTACAGACAGAGATCCACAGCAATGTTTTTCCAACTCTAATCTTAGATCACTTATGTTGGAATCACCTAGAGTGCTTGCTTAAAATGCTTATTTCTGGCCCTCAGCCAAAGCCTGTTGAATCAGAATCTACAGGGATGATATTCAGGAATCGATTCTAACAAGGTCTCATGTGTTTCACGGGCCCGTTTGATCTAGAGTCGTGTTCTCTGAAGTGGGTGGGACCATTGGGGTAAAGACTGAAGCCTTTCCACCAATATCCATTCTCCCTTCCTTCCTAACCTTCTGTGCAGATAGGTATGGCCATGTGCTTACTGGGCAAGAATCCCTCAGAAGAAATGGAGTAGCCATCATAGTCAACAGAAGAGTTCGAAATGCAGTACTTGGATGCAGTCTCAAAAATGACGGAATGATCTCTGTTCGTTTCCAAGGCAAACCACTCAATATCATGGTGATCCAAGTCTCTGCCCTGACCAGTAACGCTGAAGAAGCTGAAGTTGAACGATTCTGTGAAGACCTACAAGACCTCCTAGAATTAACACCCCCAAAAGATGTCCTTTTCATTACAGGGGACTGGAATGCAAAAGTAGGAAGTCAAGAAATACCTGAGATAGCAGGGAAATTTGGCCTTGGAGTACAGAATGAAGCAGGGCCAAGGCTAATAGAGTTCTGTCAAGAAAATGCACTGGTCATAGCAAACACCCTCTTCCAACAATGCAAGAGAAGACTCTAAACATGGATGTCACCAGATGGTCAATATCGAAATCAGATTGATTATATTTTTTGCAGCCAAAGATAGAGAAGCTATATACAGTCAGCAAAAACAAGACCGGGAGCTGACTGTGGCTCAGATCATGAACTCCTTATTCCCAAATTCAGACTTAAAGTGAAGAAAGTAGGGAAAACCACTAGACCATTCAGGTATGACGTAAATCAAATCCCTAATGATTATACAGTGGGAGTGAGAAATAGATTTTAGGGACTAGATCTGATAGACAGAATGCCTGAAGTCAGCTTGTACACCTGGAATTTCTTGGTTCATATGCTGCTGAAATCTAACTTGAAGGATTTTGAGCATTACCTTGCTAACACATGAAATGAGTGCAGTCGTAATGTACTTTAAACATTCTTTGGCATTGCTGTTCTTTGGGATTGGAATGAAAACTGACCTTTTCCAGTCCTGTGGCCACTGCTGAGTTTTCCAAATTTGCTGGCATATTGAGTGCAGCACTTTCACAGCATCATCTTTTAGGATTTTAAGTAGCTCAGTTGGAATTCCATCACCTCCACGATCTTTGTTTGTAGTAATGCTTCCTAAGGCCTGCTTGACCTCACACTCCAGGATGTCTGACTCTAGATGAGTGACCTGGTTATCTTAATCATTAAGACCTTTTTTGTATAGTTTCTGTATATTCTTGCCACCTCCTCTTAATATTTTCTTTTGTTAGGTCCTTGCTGTTTCTGTCCTTTATTGTGCCCATCTTTGCATGAAGTCTTCTCTTGGTATCTCCAGTTTTCTTGAAGAGATCTCTAGTCTTTCCCATTCTATTGTTTTCCTTTCTTTCTTTGCATTGTTCACTGAGGTGAACAATCTCTCCTTACTCTTCTCTGGAACTTTGCATTCATTTGCGTATATATTTCCCTTTCTCATTTGCCTCTCATTTCTCTTTTCTCAGTTCTTTGTAAGGCTTCCTCAGACAACCACTTTTTGGGGGGATGGTTTTGGTCACTGCCTCCTGTACAGTGTTACAAACTTCAGTCCGTACTTCTTCAGGCATTGTGTGTGCCATATCTAATCTCTTGAATCTGTTTGTCACCGACACTGTGTAATCATAAGGGATTTAATTTTGGTCATACTTGAACAGGCTAGTGTTTTTCCTTAGTTTCTTCAATTTAAGCCTGAATTTTCCAGTAAGGAGTTCATGATCTGCATCAGAGTCACCTTCAGGTCTTGTTTTTGCTGACTGTATAGAGCTTCTTCATCTTTGGGTCAAAGAAAATAATCAATCTGATTTTGGTGTTGACCATCCAGTGATGTCCATGTGTAGACTTGTGTGTTGTATTGTTGGAAGCGGGTGTTTGCTATGACCAATGTGTCTTGGGAAAACTCTGTTAGCCTTTGCCCTGCTTCATTTTGTATTCCAAGGCCAAACTTGTCTGTTATTCTAGACATCTGTTGATTTCCTACTTCTGTATTCCAGTCTCCTGTGATGAAAAGGACATCTTTTTTTCATCATTAAAGTGTTAATTCTAGAAAGTCTTATAGGTCTTAATAGATCTGTTCAACTGCAGCTTTTTCAGCAATAGTGGTTGGGACTAGACTTGGATTACTCTGATATTTAATGATTTGCCTTGGAAACAAACCAAGACCATTCTGACATTTCTGAGATGGTACCCATGTACTGCATTTTGGACTGTTTTGTTGACAGAGGGATTCTTGCTGACAGTAACAGATACAGGGTCATCTGAGTTAAATTTACCCATTCCTGTTAATTTTAGTTCACTGATTCCTAAGATGTCTGTGTTTACTCGTTCCATCTCCTGCTTGACCATGTTATATTTACCTTGATTCATGGACCTAATGTTCCAGATTCCTATGCAGCATTGTTCTTTACAGCATTGGACTTAATTTTCACCACCAGACACCTCCACACCTCAGTGTCATTTCTACTTATGCCCAGCATCTTCATTCTTTCTGGGGCTATTTCTCTGCTCTTCCCCAGTAGCATATTGAGTAACTTCTGGCCAGAGGGCCTCATCTTCCAGTGTTATATCTTTTTGCCTTTTTATGCTGTTCCTGGGGTTCTCCAGGCAAGAACACTGGAGTGGTTTGCTATTCCCTCCTCCAGTGCACCACACACATAGTGTACAATCCACTGGTTTATGTCTTAGTCTCTTCTTTATCCCTAATCTCAGAAGACTGCCTGATACATGCTAAGTATTAATATTTGCTCAAAAATATTTGTTAAATATTCATGAATTTGAATGTTTAATTTCGAAATTAACTTTAAAAGTACTTATGGAGAATTTGTAGGTTTAGTTGGAGTGTTCATTGCATGTTTGCATGTCAGTATTTAACAGTTAACATTTAGTGCTTATTTAGAAGTTACAAAATGCCTTAACCCTTCCTATTCGTTGTCAGTCATTTTGTGAGGTAGATGATGGTCTTTTTCTCTTTCACAAGCAAACCATGTGGAGTTTAGATAAAGCAAATGATTTGCTGCAAGGACATATAGATTTATACGTGACCAGATTCTGGACTGGAATCATTAGCTTCTAGTATCTCTTGGATTCTTATATTAACTTTGTATCATATACCCATATGTTCATTAACTAAAGGATAGTTGCAAAATTAAAGTCTATATAATTATCATTAAGATACACAAATAAATAAATGAGTACTTTGGATTGTTTCACATGTGCTGAAAATAATAGTCATCCTTGATAATGAGCATGAATTTTCAGAAATTTAGGTTGTGTTCATTTAAATTTGAATTACGTAAAAGAAAACAGAGTGGACCTGTTTCTAAATTAATTCTGAAAAGCAGAAATAGAATTACATGGCAGTTAATGAAGAAGGAGCACAAAGTGGTCTTTGAATTACCTAAATTAGTTATTTTCTTGCTTGTTCTACAAATACTAGAGTTCAGCTCATTAAATTTTCTATTTTTTCTTTAAACTAATGTAATCAGCAAAAATACAAGAAGTAAAAGAAGATGAAAACCAAGTAGAGCAGGATGTTTTGTTGAGAGTGTGTGCATGTGAAATGAGGGTGAGAGATTTGGGAAAAGCCATGAAAATGTGAAAAGATAAAAATTACTGGTACTTTCTATTTGGACTGATAGAATTTCTGAGAACTGGAGAACTAGAGATACTCATTATATAGGATCATCTTTTTTGAAAGAATATGTCAATCTTATCTTAATGAGTAAGACAGTATGCAAAAATATATATGCATCCTTGTATAAAAAAGGGAATATTTTTATATATCTCTTTTTGTGCAGTTGCTTTTATATGCATATATAGACATCTAGGAAGCTGGTATATCAGGGTAGGGAGGAAGATTTTACTCCGTGCTTTCCTAATTTTGATTGTTTAACAATTTGAATGTATTATTTATTCTAAATATAATTTGAATGAAAAATAATTTTCTTAAAACAAATTTTTCTACATGATGAGAGAAAACTGTAATCAAATTAAATTTCTGATTTTATGATTTTCAGTTGAATCTTCTCTGAGAGCTTTCTGTTTTGAATTGGTTGTTAGCAGTTTTGATATCAGCAATTGTGGTCCTCTAAATCTATTGTACTGTACTTGATAATAATGAAAATGCTTAAAATTTGTCCTTTTTCTTTACCTTTTCTTAATAGCTGTTATTTTATTCAGTTCTGCCTGTAAACTGAATCCTTTATTCATCTTCATGTTAAGAATATGTTTCAGTTCAGCTCAGTCGCTCAGTCGTATCCGACTCTTTGCGACACCATGAATCGCAGCACGCCAGGCCTCCCTGTTCATCACCAAATCCTGGAGTTCACTCAGACTCAGGTCCATCGAGTCGGGGATGCCATCCAGCCATCTCATCCTCTGTCGTCCCCTTTTCCTCCCACTCCCAATCCCTCCCAGCATCAGAGTCTTTTCCAATGAGTCAACTCTTCGCATGAGGTGGCCAAAGTACTGGAGTTTCAGCTTTAGCATCATTCCTTCCAAAGAACACCCAGGACTGATCTCCTTTAGAATGGACTGGTTGGATCTCTTGCAGTCCAAAGGACTGTCAAGAGTCTTCTCCAACACCATGGTTCTAAAGCATCAATTCTTCGGTGCTCAACTTTCTTCATTGTCCAACTCTCACATCCATGCATGACTACTGGAAAAACCATAGCCTTGACTAGATGGACCTTTGTTGGTAAAGTAATGTCTCTACTTTTGAATATGCTATCTAGGTTGGTCATAACTTTCCTTCCAAGGAGTAAGTGTCTTTTAATTTCATGGTGGCAATCACCATCTGCAGTGATTTCCACTGTTTCCCCATCTATTTGCCATGAAGTGATGGGAACAGATGCCATGATCTTCGTTTTCTGAATGTTGAGCTTTAAGCCAACTTTTTCACTCTCCTCTTTCACTTTCATCAAGAGGCTCTTTAGTTCCTCTTCACTTTCTGCCATAAGGGTGGTGTCATCTGCATATCTGAGGTTATTGATATTTCTCCTGGCAATCTTGATTCCAGCTTGTGCTTCTTCAGCCCAGCGTTTCTCATGATGTATTCTGCATATAAGTTAAATAAGCAGGGTGACAATATACAGCCTTGACGTACTCCTTTTCCTATTTGGAACCAGTCTGTTGTTCCATGTGCAGTTCTAACTGTTGCTTCCTGACAAATATGTTTAATTCCTTTAATTGCAAGAAGCCTATCATTTTATAGGTTTCATAATAAAATTATTCATTTTATTTCATTTCAGAAATGAAGTTATTTGATTTTTTTAGCTTTATTGAGATATAATTGATATAATAAAAATTGCACACATTTAATATATGCATTTTGATTAGTTCGGGCTTTTGCAAACACCCATGAGACTACCACCATAATCATGGTAGGAAATATGTCCATTTCCCCAAACTTTTGTTTTCTTTTCTGTTGTTGTCATTGTTTGGTAAGAACACTTAATATGAAATCTGTCTTGTTAACACCTTTTAATAAATACCATATAGCTCACTGTAGATATATGATGTACAGTAGATCTCTAGAACTTATCTTGTATAAAGAAACTTTATATCCATCGGAAAATAGTTTCTCGTTCCTTTTACTGCCAGCCGTTGGCAACCACCATTCTATTTTCTGCTTCTGTGACATTGACTATGTCAAATACCTTATGTAAGTGGAATCATGTAGTATTTTCCTGGGATCATGTAGTATTTTCCTTTTGTGCCTCCTTTATTTCATTTAGCATAATATCCTCTAGGCTTATTCATATTGTTGCAAATGTCGGAATTCTTTCATTGTTAAGGCCAAATAATATTCCCATTATGTGTGTACCATGTTTTCCATTTATTTGCTGATTGAGATTTGAATTGCTTCCATATCTTGGCTATTGTATGCAGCAGAGAACATGGGATAAATATATCTTCAAGATCCTGATTTCATTTCTTTAGGATATGTACCCAGAAGTATGATTGCTGGATCATATGGTAGTTTTGTTAATATTTTAAGGAACCTCCATACTGTTTTCCAGTGTGGCCACACTATTTTACTTCCCCACCAACACAATATAAGGGTCATCTTTTCTCCAGACTCTGGCCAGCACTTGCTAGCTCTTGGTTTTTTAAAGTAGCCCTCCTAACAGGTATGAAATGGTATGTCATTGTGATTTTGATCTCCATTTCCCTGTTGGTTAGTGATGCTGAAGGTCATTAGTGATGATGAGTGATGTATATGCCTAGTAGCCATGTGCATGTCTTCTTCTTTGACAAGTCCTTTGCTTGCTTTTTAATTAGCTTATCATTATCATCATTACTATTATTTTGCTGTTTTGTTGGGGGTTCTTAAATATCTTTTAATACTAACCTCTTATCAGATAGATGGTTTCCAGATAGAATACCTTTCACTCTACTGATTATTTCCTTTACTATGCAAAATATTTTTAGTAATATAGTCCCTCCCACTTGTCTATACTTTATACTTGATGCCTGTGCTCCTGGTGTCAAATCCAAGAAATAGTGACCAAGACAAATGTCAGGAAGTATTCTCCTATGTTTTCTCCTTGGAGTTTCCAGTTTCAGATCTTAGACTTGTTTTAATTTTGAAGGTTTCTTTTTTGTATATGGTATAAGATAGAGATCCAATTTCATTCCTTTGTATGTGGAAATCAAGTATTTCCAACATCATTTATTGAAGAATCTGTCCTTTGCCATTTAATGTTCTCATCACTTTTGTCAAAGAGTAGTTGAATGGATGTATGTTGATTTATTTCTGTAGTGTCTTTTCTGTTCCATCAGTCTATGTGTCTGTTTTAATGCCAGTGTCATACTGCTTCAGTACTTTAGCCCTGTAATATATTTTGAAACCAGGAAATGTGATATTAACAGCTTTGTTCTTCTTTCCTGAGATTGCTTTGGTTACTTGTGGGTTTTGTGGTTCTATATGAATTTTAGCATTGTTTTTCTTTTCATGTAAAAAATGCCATTTGGATTTTGGTTCAGTTCTGTTCAGTTGCTCAGTTGTGTCCGACTCTCTTTGACCCCATGAACCACAGCACGCCAGGCTTCCCTGTCCATCACCAACTTCCGGAGTCTACCCAAACCCATGTATTGAGTCAGTGATGCCATCCAACCATCTCATCCTCTGTCGTCCCCTTCTCCTCCTGCCCACAATCTTTCCCAGCATCAGGGTCTTTTCAAATGAATCAGTTCTTCTCATCAGGTGGCCAAAGTGTTGAAGTTTCAGCTTCAACATCAGTCCTTCCAGTGAATATTCAGGACTGATCTCCTTTAGGATGGACTGGTTGGATCTCCTTGCAGTCCAAGGGTCTCAAGTCTCAAGACTCTCAGGAGTCTTCTCCAGCACCACAGTTCAAAAGCATCAATTCTTCAGTGCTCAACTTTCTTTATAGTCCAGCTCTCACCCCCATACATGACTGCTGGAAAAGCCATAGCCTTGACTAGACGGACCTTTGTTGACAAAGTAAGGTCTATGCTTTTTAATATGCTGTCTAGGTTGGTCATAACTTTCCTTCCAAAGAGTAAGCCTCTTTTAATTTCATGGCTGCAATCACTATCTGCAGTGATTTTGGAGCCCCCCAAAATAAAATTAGCCACTGTTTCCCCATCTATTTGCCATGAATGATGGGACCGGATGCCATGATAGGAATTGTATTTAATCTGTACATTGCTTTGGGTAGGATGGACATTTTAACAATGTTAAGTTTTCCTATCCATGATCACATAATTTCTTTTCATTTACTTGTGTGTTTTGAAGTTTCTTTCGGCAAGATTTTGTATTTTTTTACTGTATACGTTATTACCTTTTTGTAAGTTTATTTCTAGATATTTTGGTTTTTTAAAATATTATTGTAAATGGAATTGTTTTCTTAATTTCCTTTTCAGATAGTTCATTGTTAATGGTTAGAAATGCAACTGAATTTTATTTGTTGATTTTGTTTGCTGCAACTTGACTGAACTCATTAATTGTTTCTAACAAGTATGTCTGGGTGTGTGTATTCTTTAGAGTTTTTCGTGTATAACTTTATGTTATATACACACATAGTGTCTTATTTCCTTTCCAATTTGGATGTCTTTTATTTCTTTTTCTTGCCTAATTACTGTGGTTAGGATTTCCACTACTATATTTAATAGAAGTGATGAGAGTAGATATCCTGTCTTGTTCCTGATCTTAGAGAAAAAGCTCTCAGTTTTTCACTACTGAGTATGACATTAGCTCTGGACTTTCACATATGGGCTTTATTATGTTTAGATATATTCCTTCTAAATCTAATTTGTTGAATGTTTTTATCATGAAAACATGTTAAATTTTGTAAGTACTTTTTCTGTGTCTATTGAGATGATTATGGTTTTTATCTTTTTATTCTGTTAAATGTAATGGATAATATTAATTGATTTGGGTATATTGAACCATGCTTGCCTCCTAGGGGTATGTCTCACTAAATTATAACATGTTCCTTTATTGTGCGGGTGAATTTAGTTTGCTAGAATTTTATTGAAAATTTTTGTATTTCTGTTTTTAGATATCTTTTTTTTTTTCTATTTATTTTGGCTTCCACTATCCTTGTACAGTCCCTTATCACATTTGGTTGGGAATATTTACTATCTTACTTCTCTGTCTTTAACCTTTCACTAATTAGATCATTTTGCCTGCTCCTCTTATAAAAGTTTTTTCCATACTAAGGACATAGCTGGAGAAGAAGGAATTGAGAGGGGAAAGAAACATTAGTTAGAGGTAAGTTTTGAGGAAATTCTAGGGAGAAGGAGAGAGATTGCAGTTAAGTGAGGTATGACATTCTTCCTAAGAGACTGGCAAAAAGACCTTTTAAGAAATTTTGCTGTGTGCAGGTAGTATGCTGTGTAATTCCTTCATTCACATATTTTAGATTTAAAGTAATTATGCTCATATTTTGGCATATATGTGAATTTTGTCTCATATGTGGGAAATACATAAAATATGTTAATATAAAGTAAAATATAGTAGCATTGTATGCATTACATAGTAAATATGCAAATATATAATAAATACATATATGATATCTAAGACTACATATATATATCCATTATATATAATATACATAATTACATATGTTTTGTGTCTCTATCAAAATTATAAAGTTCGTGGAATCAAAAACCATCACTTTGTATCTGGCATATAACCCTGAATATAGTTTTTATTGTTTACTCTTCTAATCTTTGTATTAAAGAGTGTGTCTTTCCGTATGTTTGTGTCATCTTCTTTTTATTTTATCAGTTTCTTAGAGTTTTCCAAGTGCAGGTCTTTTACCTCCTTAGGTAGGATTATTCCTAGGCATTTTATTCTTTTTGATGCAATTTTAAATATGATGGTTTCCTTAATTTCTGTTAGTTTATAGAAATGCAACAGATTTTTATATGTTAATTTTATATCCTGCAACTTTACTAAATTCATTGATGACCTGTAGTGGTTTCTGGTGGCATCTTTTAAGATTTTCTCAGTAGAGTATCATGCCATCTGCAAACAGTGACAGTTTGACTTTTTTCTTTCCTGTTTGAATTTCTTTTCTTTAATTTGTCTGATTGTTGTGGCTAAAACTTCCATATTGTGGTGATTAAAAGTGGCAAGAGTGGTCATCCTTGTACCTCATCTTAGAGGAAATGTTTTCAGCTTTTCACCGTTGACTATGATGTTAGCTGTGGGCTTGTCATATATGGCCTTTATTACGTTGAGGTATGTCCCCTCTATGTCCACTTTCTCGAGTTTTTTATTATAAATGTATGTTGAATTTTATTGAATGCCTTTTTTTTGCATCTGTTGAGCTGATCATCTGGTATTTTTTCCCTTCAACTTGTTGATACCATGAGTCACATTGATTTGTGGGACTGAACCCTCTTTGCCTCTTTGGGGTAAATCCCACTTTATCATGATGTGCCATTCTTATGTGTTATTGGAGTTGGGTTTGCCTATATTTGGTTGAGGACTTTTGCACCTGTATTCTTCAGTGATGTTGACTTATAATTCTTTTTCTGTGATATCTTTTTCTAGTTTTGGTATCAGGGTACTGCTAGTCTTTATAGTTGGAAGCATTTCTTCTTTTGCAACTTTTTTGAAATACTTTGAGAGGTATAGGTATTAACTCTTCTCTAAATGTTTGGTGGAATTCACCTGTGAAACCATCTGGTCCTGAACTTTTGTTTGTTGAGAGTTTTGAATTACTGATTCAGTTTCATTAATGGTAAGTGCTCTGATCATATTTTTCATTTCTCCCTGGTTTAATCTATACAGTCCATTAAATTCTCCAAGCCAGAATACTGGAGTGGGTAACTATTCCCTTCTCCAAGAGGTCTTCCCAACCCAGGGATCAAAGCCAGGTCTCCTGCACTGCAGGCAGATTCTTTACTATCTGAGCCACCAGGAAACCTGGTTTAATCTTGGGAGATTATATATTTCTAGGAATTTGTCTTATTTATTCTAGCTTGTCCATTTTATTGTCGTATACTTGTTTATAGTCTTTTATGATCCTTTGTATTTCTAAGTGTTGGTTGTAACTTCTCTTTCATTTCTCATTTTATTGATTTGGTCTCCCCTTTTTTTTCTTGATGAGTCTGGCTACTGATTTATCAGTTTTGTTTATCTTTTCAGAGATCTGGATCTTAGATTCATTCACCTTTTCTACTGTTTTTTAGTCTCTATTTCATTTATCTCTGCTCTGATCTTTTCGAAATCTTTTTTTCCACTAGCTTTGGATTTTGTTTGTTCTCCTTTTTCTAGTTCCTGTAGGTGTAAATTTAGGTTCTTTATTTGAGATTTTTCTTTTTTCCTGAGATAAGCTTTGTAATTGCTATATGAAATGGCAATCCACTCCAGCACTCTTGCCTGGAAAATCCCATGGACAGAGGAGCCAGATAGGCTACAGTCCATGGGGTTGCAAAGAGTGAGACACGACTGAGCAACTCACTTTCACTTTCTCTCTTAAGCTACTTTTGCTGCAGCATATAGATTTTGGCTTTTTGTGTTTTCACTTTCATTTGTCTTCAGATATTTCTTTATTTTTCTCTTTGATTTCTTCAGTGATTCATTGATTGTTTAGTCACATATGTTTTAGTATCCATATATGTGTTTTGTAGGCTTTTTGTTGTTGTTAATTTCTAGTTGCATAATGTTGTTGGAACAGATACTTGATAGGATTGAAATTTTCTTAAATTTGCCTAGCTATGATCTATCCTGGAGAAAGTTCCATGTGCACTTGAAAAAGCAGTATTCTCCTGCTTTTGAGTGAGATGTTTATATATATATATATATGTATGTATGTTTGAACTCCATCTGGTCTAATGAGTCATTTAAGGCCAGTGGTTTGTTTTGTTTTCTTTTGTTCATTTATTGTCTGGGTGATCTTTCCATTGATCTCAGTGGGATGTCAAAGTTCCCTGCTATTATTGTATTACTTTCAGTTCTTCTTTTTATGTCTGTTAATATTTGCTTTATATATATAGGCACTCCTATCTTGGGTGCATGTGTTACATCTTTTTCTTGGATTGGTCCCTTGATCATTATGTAATGTCTATCCCAGTGCAGACCTGCTGGTGTGTAGATTGCATCGTTAGGCTGCAGGGCTGTGATTTTCTGTGGCTGGTGTCTACCCTTGGATGGGTCAGGGTGATACCAGTGCTAGAGCAAGCTTGCTGGAGGGTGGAGCTGGGACCCATCATACTCTGAGGTTAGTGCCTGCCCGCTGGTAGATTAGGTCCTGGAGTTTTATTGGAGGGCCCTGTGGGTCCTGGTTCTAGTGTTTGTGCACTTGTTTGTGGGAATAGGCTCTGGGTTATCTGGTGGGTAGGACTGTGTCCAGGGGAAACTGAAGGCTCAAGAGGGCCTTAAAGGCAGCCTGTCTACTGGTGGACATGGCTGTGTCATTGCCTATTTAGTTGCTTGGCCTGAAGTGTCTTAGTGATGACTCCTACAACATATTGAGCCAGAGCACGTCTGGATCCTGCTAGAGGGAGGATTTCAAAACAGTTCTTGCTAGCAGTAATGTCTATGTGGTGGAATCAGCTACCAATAATGGTTGCTGCCAGTGTCTGGAACCCCGGGGTGGGCTACAGTTGCCTCCTACCTCTCAAGGAGACTCTTCAAGATAAATAAGTAGATCTGAACTGAGCTTCTTTCAAATTAGTGCTTCTGCCCTGGATCCCAGAGCTTATTAGATTTTGAGTGCACCCTCAAAGAGTGAAGTCTCTATTCAC
Organism: Budorcas taxicolor; assembly: GCF_023091745.1. Classification (NCBI taxonomy): domain Eukaryota; kingdom Metazoa; phylum Chordata; class Mammalia; order Artiodactyla; family Bovidae; genus Budorcas; species Budorcas taxicolor. The sequence continues at coordinate 76,918,546 of NC_068919.1, forward strand.
CCCAGCCTTTTGGGACTTTTGAAAATAATCTCTACTAGCCTTCAGTGCCAAATGCTTTGGGGGCCTCTTCTTCCTGGTACAAGACCCATGGCCTGGAAAGCCCAACATGGGACTTGGACCCCTCACTCCATTGGAAGAATCTTTGCATTTGTAATTGTTCTTCTGTTTGTAGGTCACTCACTGTGTTACGGGAATTGACTATTGTGACTCTGCCCCTCCTCCATGTCTCCTTGTGGTTCCTTCTTTATATCTTGGTTTTCAATCTTTTCTAGTAGGTTCTGGTCTTCTAAACCAATGGTTGTTGATTTTAGTTGTAACTTTTAGCTGTGCCTATTAGAGGAGACGAGCTCAGGGTCTTTTTACTCTGCCATATTTGCCAACATTAGAAATGAATTATATATGAGCATTTGAAGTAGAAGTTTATTAAAATTCTTTACTTTAGCTGAGTTTTAGTTTTAACAAGGAAAATATGTAACTAAATAAATCTGATCTAATAGCAGATAAATTTTGAATTTTTATTTTTTAACCTATTATAAGGAAATGAAAAGACTTCTAATAACAAAAATAGTTTAGAGGAGAAACTTTATATTACTGGAATGCTCTCAGTTGACAACATCCATTTTTCCTTTCCAATTAGAATAGCTGGACATGGCAGAGCTGCTGCAGGTTTATTTTCGAAATTGTAACAGATGGTTACCATTATTCTTCCTTAAAACAGTAAATGAAGAGACCAGACATTAGAAAGTAAATTTATTCAGTGATTTACTCACATGTTTTTGTTTCATGAATAGTGACAATATGAGACTTTAGCTTAATGGGGGAAATCAATTGCCATTATAAAAGTATATTTGTTATTTTACATGAATGTTTTGGTCAGATACTTAAACACCATGCTTTTAAAATAGTTTGTGAAAGAATCTTCATAACTTCAGAGAAATCATATGCTTTAAACTGTGGAAATGTATTTTTTCTTTGTTGTTTTCTACATTAAACTTTCCTTTTTTTTCACTCAGTGTGGTTTTCCCTTTTATTGCCTATTTCTTTCCCTTTATCACCTTGGAGAAATTTAGCTTTGTGTCAGTTTTTCTAGCTTTTGAGTAGTTCATTGTGTCAGTCAAAATTCAAACAGGAAAAAAGCAGGAAGTGATTTACTGGGATTAGCAGTTTACAGATGTGTGAAAGGGTAGAATGAAAGGCAGGTAAGACCTTTGCTAGACCTCGGTTTTACTGCTAACATTTAAGGAGTCAGGAAGGTGAAGCAACTTCAGGAATTATATATGGATGATTATGGTTGCCTCCATTTCCAAATGTGTAATTTGTACAAAAACACCTAGAAAGAAATGTTACTGAGTTAGCAAAAAATTTGACACTATAGTAAAATATAGAAGGGGGATATGCTTAATTTCTGAGAGGAAAGTTAGCTCTATAAATTTTGTTAATGGCCTGGGATGGCATTTTTTTTTTAATGCATCATATTCCATGTGGCTGTTTCTCACCTTTTTCTTAATGACTATATATTGTATCTCTCTCTCTTTTTTTGCTTTATTTTTATTTTATTTTATTTTTTAATTTTACTTTACAATACTGTATTGGTTTTGCCATACATTGACATGAATCCACCACGGGTGTACATGAGTTCCCAATCCTGAACCCCCCTCCCACCTCCCTCCCCGTATCATCTCTCTGGGTCATCCCAGTGCACCAGCCCCAAGCATCCTGTATCCTGTATCGAACCTAGACTGGCGATTCATTTCTTACATGATTGTATACATGTTTCAATGCCATTCTCCAAAATCATCCCACCGTCTCTCTCTCCCACAGAGTGCAAAAGTCTGTTTTATACATCTGTGTCTCTTTTGCTGTCTCTCATACAGGGTTATCATTACCATCATTCTAAATTCCATATATATGTGTTAGTATACTGTATTGGTGTTTTTCTTTCTGGCTTACTTTACTCTGTATAATAGGCTCTAGTTTCATCTACCTCATTAGAACTGATTCAAATGTATTCTTTTTCATGGCTGAGTAATACTCCGTTGTGTATATGTACCACAGCTTTCTTATCCATTCGTCTGCTGATGGACATCTAGGTTGCTTCCATATCTCTTTTGGAAGTCACTAAATTCTTACTGCCTCATGTCACTCAATCCCAGTCTTATTGTGCAGTGTTTTTCTTTTTTTTAAACCATGAAGTACTGAAGGAGAACCAAATAGGCCACATTTAGAGGTTGGAATTATTGGATGTACATGAGAAAGGAAACTTTTTTCCCTAGGAAAAGTAAAAAGTAAAGGAGAATATCTTCATATTTTTATATTACATTCCAGATTACTATTTGTTGGTCACTTTTAAGTTCTCCACCACAGGATGAGAAGAAATAGTGTCATAGATGAGAAGAAATAGTTTCATAGAAAGTGAAAAGGGCAAATACTCAAAATTTCAAAAAAAATCACTAATTTGGAAGGCTGGGTGACTTGTCTGTTACGGTATGCCAGTGATGCATACACCTTTTCATAGAAATCCTAGAGTTCCCCTTTTAGGTACTTCCCATCTTTGTTGCTCTAACCTCATATAAGTTTCTCTGTAGGAGAAAAGATTTATTTCATTCTACTGTGGCATCCCTGATGAGTCTAAGTATTCAAGTGCTATAATTATAAATGCTTGAACAGTGTTTATGTGCATACTTATGACCAGTAATTCATTAACCATGACAATGAGTGAAGAGAGAACAAGAAGAAAAGGGTTGTACCTTTTTTTAGTGAGATTTTGAACATAAGCCAACATTCAGAATATCATTAGAACTCCAAAGTGAGTTTTTTAAAACCTAATGCATTTTTTCTTTTAATTATCTAGAGATCAAACAGTTTAGTCTTTCTCTGGGAAGTCAACACCCATTTATTTACCCATAAAAAATCTCAAGTAAAGCTTTTTTTCCCTGAAGAGTTATGACCTACTCCAAAGATAGAGAAATATTCACATTGGACTATTACATGAAAAATAAATAAAACTTGAAACATTGAAATTTGGGGTTGATTTGTATAGAATCTAGTGTTACTCTAGCTCTGTGTTGTCCAGATAGGGTAGCCATTAGCTACATGTGGTTATTTAAACATATTATATAAAGTATTTTGGTTTCTCAGTCATATGCATTCATATCAAGTACTCAACAGTCACATATAATTAGTGGCTATAGTATTCAACTGTACAGATAGACTATTTCCATCTTCACAGAAAGTTCTATTGCACAGAGCCACTCTAATACACTGTTATAAGCACCTGAGTTTGTGGTTCCTGATTTAGGACCTGAAACAAAGAGAAAAATAATATTCTTGTCAATTATAAATGATTATACATGATTATTTGGTAGGGATAAAAACACTATTAACACTTATATGACAGTCATAAGTTAAGAAATACTTTCATATGTTATCTAATTTGATCTCCTAAACCAACTTTTTGAAGTTGGTAAGCACAAATTTTACCCTTCATCCTTAAGAGCATTTTCCATCAATAGACCTTTCTTATTGTAAAGGTGAAGCTTAATATAAAAAAACACACACACAACACAGAAGTACCAATAAGTACCTTTTTTTTTTACTTCTTCATCTTGTGGCTTCATCTTCCCTTAAGACCTTGGAGACTGTTGCTTCCACATAGTAGAGGAGAGAAAATTCTACTCTTTCCAGCCTGGAAGTCAAAAAAGATCACTCTGCTCACATTCAGTTATTGAAAACTTGTCATGTGGTCATATCTGGATCCATCGAACTGGAAAATGTAGTCTGTGGCTGGGCAACCACTATGCAGCAATATATTTGATGGTATGGTAAGAGGAACACACATTTTTGATGTGTAATTTTGCCACAGAAGACTAGGCAGGTAATACACAAGAGTGAAGTGGGCCAGATGTCAGTTCAAATGCATTCACTCTAAATATGTGTGGGGAGTGGGAAGAGCTGTGGCATGCCCTGTACATAGACAAGTTGCTATTCATTATCAGCTAGTGTTGTCCTGTCCTAACATGCCAGATCTTTTAGAGTTTTCAGTGAAATGTGAAACTCCTGTTTTAATATCCCTGGTTTTGAAAGAGTATAAATTAAACAGCTGTAAACATTCATGTATACATTTTTCTATAAAACAAGTATCATGTTTAACTTTTAAGAAATTGTGAAATTGTTTTCCTAAGCTGCTGTACCACCTTACATTCCCACCGACAATATATGAGAGTTCTAATTGCTCTGTGTCTGACATTTGCTCCTCAGTATCTTTCATTTTAGCCATTCTGAGAGGTATGTAACGGTATCTCTTAATGGTTTTCATTTCCTTCTCATATTGGCTAATGATTTTGAACATTTTTTCCTATACTTATTTGCCATATGTATATCAACTTTGGTCAAGTTTTCATTCAAATCTTTTACTTATTTTTGATTGGGTTGTTTGCTTTCTTCCTGTTGAATATTAAGAGTTCTTTATATATTCTTATATAAAGATATATATATAAAGCTTATATATAGATATAAAGATATATATATATACATAAAGCTTATATAAAGATATATAAGCTCTTTGTTGGATTTGTGAGTTGCCAACATGTTTTCTCAATCTGTAGCTTGTCTTTTCATTTTCTTAACAGTGTGTTCCATAGAGCAAAAATTCTCAATTTTGATGAACTCTTTGCCAGACTCAGTCACTAAGATTTTTTTCCTGTATTTTCTTATAAAATTTTATAATTTTGCGTTTAATTTTTTATAAGGTGTGAAGTTTAAATCAAATTTCATTGACTTGCATATGGATATTCAGTTGTTCTAACACTATTTGTGGAAAAGAAAATAGAATTTTGCAGGCTGCCAGAAAGGAAGATATTTCTTAACTTCTATATTTTCACTAGGAAACTTCCTATAATGCTTTCTCATTTCCATTGTTATAGCAAGTTCATTTATGTTTAAAATTGCCTAATTTTAATCAAGATCATGTATGTTTACTAATGCTTATCATAGTGATTTCTAGCTACACTATTCCTTTCCCATACCATTAGATTCTGACTGTAAGCCTATAACCAAATTCGTAGAGTTCAGTGTGGTGTTGTTTACTTGCTCAGTCATGTCTGACTCTTTGTGACCCCATGGACTGTAGCCTGCCAGGCTCCTCTGTCCATGGGATTTCCCAAACAAGAATACTGGAGTGAGTTGCCATTTTCTTCTCCTGGGAGCTTCCTACCCAGGGATTGAACCAGGGTCTCCTGCATTGGCAGACGGATTCTTTATCACTGGGTCACCCAAAAAGTTTTTATCTGCTAGCAAACATTTCTAAAAGGCAATCAAAAAGAATTTAGAAGCAAATGTGTAAACTGTATAATTATTTCATACTTTATGTACAGAACTGTTCTAACACAAATCTTCCCCAAATCGTTCCAAAGATTTTAAAATTAAAAATATATATATAAATAAATAAATTTAAAAAATAAATAAATAATTAAAAAAAAAAAAAAGAAAGACAATGTATAGTTTTAATGTCCTCAGAAATTCTACACTCAAGTTGACATAGAATAAAGTCTAGACCTGCAAACTCAAATATCTTCAGTTTCTGGAGAAATATTGTAAACTTTTTGAGTTCCAGATATAAGAAAATAGGGAGAGTTAGGAACTTTGTTAGCCTAGAGTGTTCATTCATGATAAAAGGCATTCACACAAACAGCCATACATACAGATGTCCAAAGAAATCACCTTAAAAGACTGACTTCAGTCTAGGCTGTAAGTTTGCAACCCAGCCTCTGACTGTGAGGATCTGCCTTTAGGGGTCTGGAAGGACTCTGAATTTGAAAGGATTGCGCTTACAAACAGTTACGTGCATGTGTACATATACTTGGCTTTCTTTGGTTAAAAAGCAGATTTTTCAAATTTCTCATTGTAGTGTGTTTGTGTGTGTGAATGTGTGTGCATGTTCTTATGTATTTACTGTGGTGAATATCATTGTCCTTTTATTCTCTCCTACATTTTCGATTGATCATTATTGGTGTTTCAATTTTGCTTGTTAACCTTCCAACTCACTTATTCTACTAAGCTCTTATGTGTGAATTTAACTATAGCTGAAGATTGTATGCTTTCCTGACTTTTTAGTGAGAATGTTTCTGACATCTCACCATTTAGTATAATGTTACTTTTGACTTATTGTATCAATATATCCCCTTTGGAAATTTCCTTCTATTCCTAATTTACTTGAATCTTTAGATTTTGCTTATTTAAATCAGGAGTTGATATAGAATTTTATCAAGTACTTTTCCAGTATCTGTTGAGATGGTTTTATGTTTTTTTAATTTACATTGAACCCTACTCCAGAGATGAACCTTACTTGGACAAGTTATTCAGTGTGTTATTTATTTAATACACTGCTAGAGTCTATTTAAGACTTTTGCCTTTAAACTACTTTGTGTTCTAAACTTTTTTTTGTATTCTAAACTTTTTTTTGTATTCTGTTCAGTACACAGTGTGGTGGCTTTGTATATTTAGGTGCTCGTTATTTTTTTTTAATAAATGAAACTTTGATACTGTTTAAATTAGTATGTTGGAAAGATAGACTAGGGCGTAACGGCGTAACTAATAGACCTTCATCTGTATCAGAATCCATGATAAATATGTTGTAGATACTTCTGAGAAAATAATTTGTCATTTTCTATTTGACTTCTCTATTCCTCTAGTGCAGAGTCTCTCAGTCTCAGTTTTATTGTCATTTTGGGCTAGCTAATTGTCATGGGAGGCTCTCTTGTGCATGGTAGGATGTTAAGCAATACCTCTGGTCTCTCCCTGCTGGATGCCAGTACTACCATCTAAGCTATAACTAATGAAAACGTACCTAGACATTGCCAAGTGTCCCAGGGAGCAAAATCACTGCCAGTTGAGAGCCATTCTGGTGGTTTTGGCAGATTTTTTTTTTTTTCAACAGAGAGTAAGAATGTAGATAAGGCAATTAAAATTATAATCTTGTTGAAAGTGCCTTTGGTATTTTTTTTCTTTTAGCGTTTTACTGAATTTTACTGAATTTTACAAATGCATGTTACTGGACTATAAAAAATGCTATAAAGATATGCTCCTTCAGTGCTATAAATTTATAACTTCAGTAGCTTATAACGTCTGAGGTAAGTTGTCAGAAAGTTGAATTAGCTTTGGCAGTATGCCTGGATGAACCACTTAGCAAGGAGCAGGGAAAACACAGAAATAAAAAAAGAAAATGAACAAGTTCCATCCTTAATTGTTCATCTTTCTCAATGCAAAATATCTCCATATTATTTATTCAACTTATAAAATTAGCATACAAGAATGCTAAATACTGAATGTAGTACCTTTTTTAAAAAATTAAGATTGTTCCTACTAAGTAATTTATAATGCATGATAAAAATAACACACATACTGGAAACATTAACAAAAATGATATATATGATTACATGACAAATGAATTGGGATTACCAGTGAATATTAAAAGTTTGTAGAGGAAGGAGATCATCTTTTCTTGGAATGGTGTTTTTCCAAGTTTTTACTAGGACCATTTTGGTTTTACTCTGCTCTTTCTGTAAAAATCAGACTATCTTTGTACTATTAGTCTCCTCATTCAAGTTATGACCAGAGTTCAGAGCTCATTTCATGGACCTGAAGTTGGGGTATTCTCCAGCTACATGTTCTTCTGTCTACAAGTTTCCAGTCAATAATACGGGTTAATACAGTACTACGAATTCTATTAACCTCTCTGCAATTAACTTGCAAGTGAAATAAACTATTTTACTGTTGAAAATCATGATTAATAGACAGACCTTTCTTCCTGGTAGTCCTGTTGTTTTTTTTATAGTGTTACTTGAGAAGGAAGAACAAATATGTTAGAGATAAGAACAACAGAAAAGTTTGAAAGATAATTGCTGGGTAATGTGAAAAGTAAAAATAGTGAAAAGAACAGCTGCAGCTCAGCTTAACTGAATCTTCCACTTGTACTCCTGCAAACATTCAAAAAGAAATTGGATTTTTCCTCCATGTATACAACATTTTTTGTTTGTATTGTTTTCTTTTTTAAAAAACATAATTCTTATTTTTCATTAAAATAATATATTCACATGTTTAAAAAAATCAAATCATGCTAAAATAACTTATAACAACAATGAAAACCAGCTACCTGCTTTTATCCTGCTGTTTCCAGAAGCAACCAGTTTCTTGCAGTTGTTTCTTCTGATATTTGCATGCATATTTCATACAGTGCCCTTTGCTGTATCTATTTTAGACATTATATGTTTGTTTTCTGTGGCTACCATAATAGATGATTATAAATGGCTTAAAACAGCACATATTTGTTATCTTACAATTCTATAATTTAGAAATCCCATACAGGATCTTGATTGCACAACAATACAGCATCTCACTTAGGCTGAGATCAAGATGTGGGCAGGACTACATTCCTTTCTGGACACTGAAGGGGAGAATTCTTTTCCTTGCTTTTTCCAGCTTTTGGTGGCCACCTTCTTACCAGGGCTCATCATCCCTTCCAGTTTAAAAGCAAGCAACATCAGGAATCCTAGTCTTCACATTACCATCTCTCTTCTACTTTTAGGTACCCTTGTAATTTTACATTGAGAATCAACAAGATAATCCAGAATAAATTCCCTATTTTAAAGTCAGCTGATTAGCTTTATTCCATCTGCAGGTTTAATTGGTCTCTGCCCGATAGCCTGGGCTTCCCTGATGGCTCAGTGGTAAAGAATCTGCCTGCCAGTGCAGGAGAATCAGGTTCAGTCCCTGGGTCAGGAAGATCCCCAGGAGAAGGAAATGGCAACCCACTCTAGTATTCTTGCCAGGAGAATTCCGTAGACAGAGGAGCTGGTGGGCTACAGTCCACGTAGTCGCAAAGAGTCAGACATGACTTAGTGACTAAATAACAACGACAGCCATACAGCCTAATATATTCAGAGGGGCGTTATTCTGCCTACTGTACCTTCCCAGTATGATCTGTTGCTGTTCAGTCGCTAAGTTGTGTCCGACTCTGCAACCCCATGGACTGCAGCACGCTAGGCTCTCTGTCCTCCACTATCTCCCGGAGTTTGCTCAGATTTGTATCCATTGAGTCATGATGTTATCCAACCATCTCTATCACCCTCTTCTCCTCCTGCCCTCAATCTTTCCCAGCATCAGGGTCCTTTTAAGTGAGTTGGCTCTTCTCATCAGGTGGCCAAAGTATTGAAGCTTCAGCATCAACACCAGTCCTTCCAGTGAATATTCAAGGTTGATTTCCTTTAGGATTGACTGGTTTGATCACCTTACAGTCCAAGTGACTCTCAAGAGTCTTTTTCAGCACCATAATTCAAAAGCATCAATTGTTTGACGCTCAGCCTTCTTTATGGTCCAGACCTTGGCTACATTTTTTCAATTCCTCCTACAGCTCAGTGAAGTCCCTTTCAGTACTCTTTTCCACTTTTTCAAACTCATCAAATAATTTGACTTCTGCTTTTTACCTGGAGATGTTTCTCCTGTTCCCTCACCATCAGTGTAAGTTTGTTTACCTGTACTGAAGACTGAGAGTCTTCATATATAAGCCATCTGCTAGCTTAAAATTGTTCACCTTCTGTAGTACCTTGTACCTACAGTTCCTCAGTATTTGAGGATTTCTAATATGAATCACCTTGTTATTGGTATTTCCTTCTGGAGGTGCTTAGGTAATGCCTGCATGCATGCTAAGTCGCTTCAGTCATGTCTGACTCTTTGCGACCCAGTGGACTATAGCCTGCCAGGCTTCTCTGTCCCTGGGATTCTCCAGGCAAGAATACTGGAGTGGGTTGCCATGCCCTCTCCAGGGGATCTTCCTGACTGGGGGGTCAAACCTGTGTCTCTTATGTCTTTTACATTGGCAAGCAGGTTCTTTACCACTAATGCTCCTTGGAAGCCCAGGTAATGCCTAGGGTAAGCATACAGTTGATCTTTATCTGAACCTGGGATAGCATTGGAGTAGGAAAGAAAGATAAAGGAAAGGCAAAGAAGGAAAGGAGGCAGGAGAGATAAAGTCAGGTTACTTTCAGCCTGGACCAAGTGAAACAGAAATGTACAATCTCACTTATTTAAATTCAGTGTTGATAAAACTGGCATTAAATTAGAGAAATTTTTGAATTATAAGTTTTTGCTCATTTTTAGAATAGCTTTAGTACTTTGAATATATACAGTTACTCAGAATTAATATCAGACCTTAGTTTAAGTTATGACTTTCTCAGAGCTTAACTGGCACCACTCAATCTTGTGTATGCTAACACATCATTCTGGTTTTTCTGTTTTCCTCATAGATCTTATTGGATTAAAATCTTATTTATTTGTTCATTTATACCTGTATGCCTGATAGAAGTAGGATCCATAAGTATAAATACCAGATTTGTTTTGTTCACTGCCTTCTCTCTTATACGTGGAGCATGCCTAGCATATAATATATACTCAATAAGTATGTATTGAATCAATGAACAAAAGTGTTTAGGCATGTTATTTTAGCAAATAGATTAACAGAATTTTAGTAGCATTATCAAAAGAATCTTTGTAAATAAGGCTTTAGAGACTCACAGATGTTTCTGTTTTCGATAATTTAAATTCTACTCTCCAGTCTCATTTAATTGTGGATTATACACTTTGCATATCAGCAAGAGATTAATTTATGTTAGTCCTAGGCAAATTATCATATAATCTATGAGTTCTTTGTGTTTACTGTAACTGTATTATGTGAAATACATGCAATGAAATTTCACTTGTGTTTATTAAATATAAGAGTATAAAACAGATTAAACTGCAAATAAGAGCAACAGCATTCTTATAAATAAAGGCTTGAACACAGTATACTAAGTACTAATGGTCAGGTCAAATTGTTAAAGATCTTAAAAGATTTTCTAAGTCCTTTCTAAATTTATTTATCTTTTAATTTGTAAGTCATTATAACAAAACTTGTATTCCAGTGATCATCTGTATGAGTTGTTTGAATTTAAGAATATATTTAAGTTAATATTCTTAATGGTAATTTAATTTTCTAATGTTTACGTGAACTGAAGTCTGAAGAACATTCTCTGTCTTTCAGTTTTAGTTCAGTTGCTCAATCATGTCCAACTCTTTGTGACCCCATGGACCACAGCACACCAAGCTTCCCTGTCCATCACCAACTCCCAGAGCCTACTCAAACTCATGTTCATCCTGTCAGTGATGGCATCCAACCATCTCACCCTCTGTTGTTCTCTTCTCCTCCCGCCTTCAATCTTTCCCAGCATCAGGGTCTTTTCCAATGAGTTGGTTCTTTGTATCAGGTGGCCAAAGTATTGGAGTTTCAACTTCAGCATCAGTCCTTCCAGTGAATATTCAGGACTGATTTCCTTTAGGATGGACTGGTTGGATCTCCTCGCAGTCCAAAGGATTTTCCAGTCTTCTCTAACACCACAGTTCAAAGGCATAAATTCTTCGGCACTTAGCTTTCTTTATGGTCCAGCTCTCACATCCATACATGACTACTGTCTTTAGAATAACATTTATATAAGAAAACTTAATTCCAAGATAAGTATTATCTGACACAAGTATGTGTGCTAAATCACTTCAGCTGTGTTCGACTCTTTGCAACACTATGGGCTGTAGCCAGCCAGGCTCCTCTATCCATGGGGATTCTCCAGGCAAGAATACTGGAGTGAGTTGCCATGCCCTCCTCCAAGGGGTCTTCCTGACACAGGAATCAATCCCACGTCTCTTAAGTCTCCTGCATTGGCACATGGTTTCTTTTACCACTAGCACCATCTGGGGCAAAAGGTCTGAGCATTGAAATGAGATAGATGTAGGTAAATGACACTTTTCTCCTGTTAGCTGTCTATAGTGTTAGTTGCTCAGTTGTGCCCGACTCTTTGTGACCCCACGGACTGCAGCCTACCAGGCTCCTCTGTCCATGAGATTATATCCCTAAGCAAATAAACCTTCATGAACCATACATAGAGACTGTACTGAGACAGTATATGTAAAAATGCCTAGTATAATGTTCATTATAAATTCTCAATAAATTCTAGTTGTTTTTCCTTCCTTGATAAAGTTGGAACAGAAACTCTTCTCATTTACCAAAATAATGGAGAATGATGAGATTTTAAAAATATCCATTTAAGCCTAGTGAGCTTGGCTGTTATTCATAGATATTAAAGAGGGGAGTTTCTAACCAAAGGCCGTTAGGGATCAAACTTTGAGCATCTTTTATAAAGGTACCTCATTTATTTTTAAATCATTTTGGCCTAGTCTTTTCCCCCATAGCCTCATGGTCCTTCCTAGTCTCCAGTAACCCTGTACTGTTGTAGGGCCATTGCACAGGACAGGCAGAGCTCACATAACCTCTTAATGTATATCAGGATGCAGGCTTTGATAGTCTGGCCACTGTCAGAGATCAAGATTTCTTCTGATATGCATTCTCAGTAAATATTATCCACCATGCTATGCTCAGACACTTGCCCAGGTCTGAATAAACTCTGCATCCACACCTGAGCTCTTTCCAGTTGCCAAAACCCTCAATCCAGTGTGTGACTGTGACATAAAAGTAAGTGAAGCTGAAGTATTGGCTTAGCTCAGGCTGGAGTACATGCTGGGGCTATTGTGGGCAACTGGGTAGCCACTTGTGCAGTCCTAATTATCCCTCTCTGTTCTTCTGTGGGAACAGTGAACCAGCTTCCTCATGAGTGAAGTCCATGCTGACTACAGCCTTCCTGTTAGTCCCAGCAGAGCTCAAGATGCCAAGGAGTTACCTGTGTCAGATCCCAGGGCTTGGACACCCAATATGTGGCTGGAACCACTTCCTCTTCAGAAGACTCTCCACCCCTGTAATCTCCCTTTTCCTCCAAGTCCCCTTCCAGGGACACAAGGCCTGATCTGATCACTTCTCCTGCTATGTGATTTCTTGTGGATCTGTCTTACAGCCTTAGTTGTATAGGAGTCTTTATACCAGTTTTCATTAGTTTTTAGTGAAGGTTGTTCCTTATGTAGAATTTTTTTTTCAATTGGAGTATACAGTAAAGAATCTGCCTGCAGTACAGGATATGCAGGTTCAAACCCTGGTGAGGAAGCTCCCCTGAGGAAGGAAATGGCAACCCACTCTAATATTCTTGTCTGGGAAATCCCATGGGCAGAGGAACCTGGCGGGCCACAGTCCATGAGGTCAAAAAAGAGTCCGACATGATTAGTCACTAAACAACAGTAGTTGATTTACAATGTTACTTTCTGTTGTACAGTGAAGTGAATCAATTTTCTATATACATATATACACATACACATATATAGACACACACACATATATATGTATACACACACACAGATATATATATCTCCACTCTTTCTTTGGCATCAGGTGGTTACATCTTTGGCCTCCTGATGCAAAGAGCTGACTCATTAGAGAAGACCATGATGCTGGGAAAGACCAAAGGCAAGTGGAGAAGCGGACAACAGAGGACAGGATGGTTGGATGGTATCACCAACTCAATGGACATGAGATTCAGCAAGCTCTGGGAGATGGTGATGGACAGGGAAGCCTGGTGTGCTGCAGTCCATGGCAGCGCAAAGAGTCGAACATGACTGAGTGATTAAACAACAAATCCACTCTTTCAGATTCTTTTCCCATATAGGCTATTAAATTGAGTGGAAGTCCCTGTACTATACAGTAGGTCCTTATTAGTTCTGTTTTATACATAGTATTATGTATATGTCCATTCAAATCTAGCAGTTAATCCTTCTCCCCAGCCATTTTACCCCAGTAACCATAAGATTGTTTTCTACATCTGTGGTTGTATTTCTGTTTTGTGGATACGTTTATTTGTGCCATATTTTAGATTCCATATAAAAGTGGTATCATATAATGTTTTCTTTCTGTCATACTTAACTCGGTATGGCAGTCTCTGGGTCCAGCCATGTTGCTGCAAATGGCACTGTTTCATTCTTTTTTATGGATGAATAATATAATATTCCATTGTATATGAAATACATCTTCTTTATTTTTCTGTCGATGGACATTTAAGTCACTTTCATGTCCTGACTATTTAAAATAGTGTTGCAGTGAACATTGGGGTGCGTGTACCTTTTTTTTTTTTTTTTAAATTTTAAAATCTTTAATTCTTACATGTGTTCCCAAACATGAACCCCCCTCCCACCTCCCTCCCCATAACATCTCTGTGGGTCATCCCCATGCACCAGCCCCAAGCATGCTATATCCTGCGTCAGTCATAGACTGGCGATTCAATTCTTACATGATAGTATACATGATAGAATGCCATTCTCCCAAATCATCCCACCCTCTCCCTCTCCCTCTGAGTCCAAAAGTCCGTTATACACAGCTGTGTCTTTTTTCCTGTCTTGCATACAGGGTCGTCATTGCCATCTTTCTAAATTCCATATATATGTGTTAGTATACTGTATTGGTGTTTTTCTTTCTGGCTTACTTCACTCTGTATCATCGGCTCCAGTTTCATCCATCTCATCAGAACTGATTCAAATGAATCCTTTTTAACGGCTGAGTAATACTCCATTGTGTATATGTACCACAGCTTTCTTATCCATTCATCTGCTGATGGACATCTAGGTTGTTTCCATGTCCTGGCTATTATAAACAGTGCTGCGATGAACATTGGGGTACATGTGTCTCTTTCAATTCTGGTTTCCTCGGTGTGTATGCCCAGCAGTGGGATTGCTGGGTCATAAGGGAGTTCTATTTGCAATTTTTTAAGGAATCTCCACACTGTTCTCCATAGTGGCTGTACTAGTTTGCATTCCCACCAACAGTGTAGGAGGGTTCCCTTTTCTCCACACCCTCTCCAGCATTTATTGCTTGCAGATTTTTGGATCGCAGCCATTCTGACTGGTGTGAAGTGGTACCTCATTGTGGTTTTGATTTGCATTTCTCTGATAATGAGTGATGTTGAGCATCTTTTCATGTGTTTGTTAGCCATCCGTATGTCTTCTTTGGAGAAATGTCTGTTTAGTTCTTTGGCCCATTTTTTGATTGGGTCGTTTATTTTTCTGGAATTGAGCTGCATAAGTTGCTTGTATATTTTTGAGATTAGTTGTTTGTCAGTTGCTTCATTTGCTATTATTTTCTCCCATTCAGAAGGCTGTCTTTTCACCTTGCTTATATTTTCCTTTGTTGTGCAGAAGCTTTTAATTTTAATTAGATCCCATTTGTTTATTTTTGCTTTTATTTCCAGAATTCTGGGAGGTGGATCATAGAGGATCCTGCTGTGATTTATGTCTGAGAGTGTTTTGCCTATGTTCTCCTCTAGGAGTTTTATAGTTTCTGGTCTTACATTTAGATCTTTAATCCATTTTGAGTTTATTTTTGTGTGCAGTGTTAGAAAGTGATCTAGTTTCATTCTTTTACAAGTGGTTGACCAGTTTTCCCAGCACCACTTGTTAAAGAGATTGTCTTTACTCCATTGTATATTCTTGCCTCCTTTGTCAAAGATAAGGTGTCCATATGTGTGTGGACTTATCTCTGGGCTTTCTATTTTGTTCCATTGATCTATATGTCTGTCTTTGTGCCAGTACCATACTGTCTTGATGACTGTGGCTTTGTAGTAGAGCCTGAAGTCAGGCAAGTTGATTCCTCCAGTTCCATTCTTCTTTCTCAAGATTGCTTTGGCAATTCGAGGTTTTTTGTATTTCCATACAAATCTTGAAATTATTTGTTCTAGTTCTGTGAAAAATATGGCTGGTAGCTTGATAGGGATTGCATTGAATTTGTAAATTGCTTTGGGTAGTATACTCATTTTCACTATATTGATTCTTCCGATCCATGAACATGGTATATTTCTCCATCTATTAGTGTCCTCTTTGATTTCTTTCATCAGTGTTTTATAGTTTTCTATATATAGGTCTTTAGTTTCTTTGGGTAGATATATTCCTAAGTATTTTATTCTTTTCGTTGCAATGGTGAATGGAATTGTTTCCTTAATTTCTTTTTCTACTTTCTCATTATTGGTGTATAGGAATGCAAGGGATTTCTGTGTGTTGATTTTATATCCTGCAACTTTACTATATTCATTGATGAGCTCTAGTAATTTTATGGTGGCGTCTTTAGGGTTTTCCATGTAGAGGATCATGTCATCTGCAAACAGTGAGAGTTTTACTTCTTCTTTTCCAATTTGGATTCCTTTGATTTCTTTTTCTGCTCTGATTGCTGTGGCCAAAACTTCCAGAACTATGTTGAATAGTAGCGGTGAAAGTGGACACCCTTGTCTTGTTCCTGACTTTAGGGGAAATGCTTTCAATTTTTCACCATTGAGGATAATGTTTGCTGTGGGTTTGTCATATATAGCTTTTATTATGTTGAGGTATGTTCCTTCTATTCCTGCTTTCTGGAGAGTTTTTATCATAAATGGATGTTGAATTTTGTCAAAGGCCTTCTCTGCATCTATTGAGATAATCGTATGGCTTTTATTTTTCAATTTGTTAATGTGGTGAATTACATTGATTGATTTGCGGATATTGAAGAATCCTTGCATCCCTGGGATAAAGCCCACTTGGTCATGGTGTATGATCTTTTTAATGTGTTGTTGGATTCTGATTGCTAGAATTTTGTTGAGGATTTTTGCATCTATGTTCATCAGTGATATTGGCCTGTAGTTTTCTTTTTTTGTGACATCTTTGTCAGGTTTTGGTATTAGGGTGATGGTAGCCTCATAGAATGAGTTTGGAATTTTACCTTCCTCTGCAATTTTCTGGAAGAGTTTGAGTAGGATAGGTGTTAGCTCTTCTCTAAATTTTTGGTAGAATTCAGCTGTGAAGCCGTCTGGACCTGGGCTTTTGTTTGCTGGAAGATTTCTGATTACAGTTTCAATTTCCATGCTTGTGATGGGTCTGTTAAGATTTTCTATTTCTTCCTGGTTCAGTTTTGGAAAATTGTACTTTTCTAAGAATTTGTCCATTTCTTCCACGTTGTCCATTTTATTGGCATACAACTGCTGATAGTAGTCTCTTATGATCCTTTTAAAATTATGATTTTCTCCAGGTATATGGCCAGGAGTGGCATTGCTGCATCATATGGTTGCTCTCTTTTTATTTTTTAAGGAACCTCCATACTGTTCTTCATAGTGTTTGTGCCAGTTTACATTCTCATCAACAGTATAGAAGGTAAAAGAGAAATTAAGGAAACAATACCATTTACCATCACATGAAAAGGAATGAAATACCTAGGAATAAACCTACCTAAGGAGACAAAAGACCTGTACTCAGAAAGCTATAAGATACTGATGAAAACTTTAAGATCAAGATGGCATAGATGGGAGAAATATACCATTTTCTTGAATTGGGAGAATCAATATTGTGAAAACGACTGTACTACCCAAAGCAATCTACAGGCTTAATACAATCGCTATCAAATTACCAGTGGCATTTTTCACAGATCTAGAACAAAGATATTTTACAGTTTGTATGGAAACTCAAAAGACTCTGAATAGCCAAAGCAAAATAGTGGAAAGAATTAGATGCCTGACTTCAGTCTATACTACAAAACTACAGTAATCAAAACCGTATGGTTTTGGCATAAAAACTAACTTATAGATCAATGGAGCAGGAAAGCAAGCCCAGAAATAACCCCCCACACTTATGATCTATTAATTTATCACAAAAAAAGCAAAGAATGTACAGTGGAGAAAAGACAACCTCTTTAATAAGTAGTACTTGGAAAACTGGACAGCTTCATATAAAAGAATGAAATTAGAAAACTCCCTAACACCACACACAAAAATAAACTCACAATAGATTAAAGACCTAAATATAAGACCAGATAGTATAAAACTCCTAGAGGAAAACATAAGCAGAACACTCTCTTCCATAAACCAAGATCTGTTTTGACCCACCTCCTAGAGTGATATAGATGTATTTTTCATGTGTTCATGCAGGATGTTGATTTCCACATCTTCCTACTTCGCCATGTTGATCCAGAAGTCTGGAGATACTGCTTTGAAAAAAGATTTTTGCTGAGGATCTTGGTGAAATGTCATAGGTCTGATTCCCCTGAACTAATTCATTTGTTCACCAAATGTGTGCTGATTTTTCAAACTATAAGTACTCACTGTTTGCCAAGTATAGAAAGTAATTTAAATATAATCTGTACCTTCATTATCTAGTGGAGAATATAGATCTCTAAGCAGATAATTACAATAATAGAACAAAAGCTATAATGCAAATATGAGTAAGGCACTAGTCATAGTAGAGGAGGGGCCTATTTCTGCTTCCAGAGTTTGTATAAGTGTTCTGAAAGTGGTATTTGATTCCTGAATGGTGATTTGAAGTTTTGAGGACGGAGAAGATTATTCAACATACAGGTAATTGAGAGACAAAAAGCAAAGGATCGCCTAATGCATTATGAAACTACTGACAGTTGGGCATGGCTGTAACAAACAGGTATTATGAAAGGGTGACAGGAAATGAAACAAGAAATAGACTTAAGGAGTCAAGTTTATAAAAGGAATTTTTGTCACACTTCTTAAGGTATTGCCCATTAATTAATTAGGGTGTGACATGGCAAAAATTACATCGTAGAAAGATAAGGTTTGTACAGCTATGATGAGGATACTCCTAAAACCATGGTTAGAAATAATAAAATCTTAAAGTAATAAAGTGAAAATGGAGGAATGAATATTTTCCAGATAAATTATGACAAATATGACTGTCATTAAATTGTGTGAAAGTGAAGTGACTCAGTCGTGTCTGTCTCTTCGCAACCCCATGGACTGTAGCCTGCCAGGATCCTCTTTCCATGGGATTTTCTAGGCAAGAATACTGGAGTGGGTTGCCATTTCCTTCTCCATGAGATCTTCCCAATCCAGGGATTGAACCCAGGTCTCCTTCATTGTAGGCAGATGCTTTACCATCTGAGCCACCAAGGAGTGTTATGTAGGGGTTGAGAAGATAGGCATTTAAAAGATTTTTACACTTCTGACATGCACTACTGGATCAATTAACATTTATCATAACAAAAATTGGGGAGAACTGTAGACTTGGGGAGAAAAATTAAACTATTTTTGAGAAACTTTGAATTACCTTTAAATATTTATATTCCTAATGAATTTTAATTTAGATAACCACGATGGTGTGGTCACTCACCTCAAGCCAGACATCTTTGAGTGTGAAGTCAAGTGGACCTTAGGAAGTGTTACTACAAACAAAACTAGTGGAGGTGATAGAATTCCAGCTGAGCTATTTCAAATCATAAAAGATGATGCTGTTAAAGTGTTGCACTCAGTATGCCAACAAATTTGAAAAGCTCAGCGGTGGCCACAGACAGGGAAAGGTCAGTTTTCATTCCAATCCCAAAGAAAGTTCGACATTTTCTTATGTTGTAGTACCCTTGAATTCCTGGGTTAATCTGATTTGGTCACCGTGTATAATCCTTTTTTTTTTTGAGGACTCAAGGAAATATTAAGGCACTGAATCCAACAATGTATTAAAAGGATTATATATGGTTACCAAGTCAGATTACCCCCAGGAATTCAAGGATAGTTCAACATGAGAAAATTAATTACTGTAATATACCACATTAATAGAAAGATAGGCAAAAAACCACATGATCATCTCATTTGACACAGAGAAAACATTTAACAAAAATCCAGCATCTCTCCATGGTAAAAACACTCAGAAAACTAGAAATAGAAGGGGACCTACTTAACTTGATAAAAAGCATTTGTGAAAATCCCACAACTGACATCATATGCAATTGTGAAAAATGGAAAGTTTTACCACTGATACTGAACATTGCATTGGAAGTTCTAACCAGAGTATTTAGACAAAGGCAGGACATAAAAGGTATCCAGACGGTTAAGTGAGAAGTAAATCTATCTCTATTCATAGATAACATGATCCTGTGTATAGAAAATCCTGGAGAATCCAAAAGAAAGTTACTAGAATCAATAATCAAGTTCATCAAAGTTGCAGAGTAAAAGATCAACACAGGAAAATCATTTGTTTCTACACATCAGCAGTGAACAATCTGAAGAGCAAATTTAAAGCTGCTCCATTTAAAATAGCATCTAAAAATAAAGATAGACCTATAGACCAATAGTATAA
Source organism: Budorcas taxicolor (assembly GCF_023091745.1). Lineage (NCBI taxonomy): Eukaryota > Metazoa > Chordata > Mammalia > Artiodactyla > Bovidae > Budorcas > Budorcas taxicolor. The sequence continues at coordinate 76,938,607 of NC_068919.1, forward strand.
AATTAAGGATCCAGAAATAAATCTGTATCCATGGAAAACTGACTTTAGAGAAGGGTGGTGAGTCAAAGCTGTGAGAACAGCTTTGGGAAATAAATGGTGCTAAATGATTGGATTTCCACATGGAAAAGAATTAACTTAAAATGGTATCTCATGCCGTCTACAAACATTAACTCAAAATGGATCAGTACCCTAAATAGAAGCACTAAAATAATAGAACACTTTCAAGAAAATGTAGTAATAAACCTTCAAGACATTGGATTTGGCAATTGATTCTTATGCATTACACCAGTAAAGTGAGTAATGAAAGAAAAAAATACATAAACTGGACTTCACCAAAATTAAAAGTTTTTGTGCCTCAAAACCTATTATCAAGAAAGTAAAAGACAATCTACAGAATGAGAGGAAATATCTGGAAATAATATCTTAGATAAGGGTTTAATATCCAGAATACATAAAAAAGAAAACTCCTACAGCTCACCAGCAAAAAGAAAACCCAATTTTAAAATTGTCAGAGCACTTGAATTGTTATTTCTTTAAATAAGAGATACAAGTGGCCAATAAGAATATGAAAAGATACTTTATACCCATTGAAAGTGAAAGTGAAGTCGCTCAGTCGTGTCCGACTCTTTGCGACCCTGTGGACTGTACCCACCAAGCTCCTCCGTCCATGGGATTCTCCAGGCAAGAATACTGGAGTGGGTTGCCATTTCCTTCTCCAGGGGATCTTCCCAACCCAGGGATCAAACCCAGGTCTCCTGCATTGCAGGCAGACTCTTTAACCTCTGAGCCACCAGGAAAGTCCTTATACCCATTAGGGTAGCCATTAAGAAAATAGAATAACAAGTATTGATAAAGATGTGGATAAATTGGAACCCTCATGCATTCTTTGGAGAAGGAAATGGCAACCCACTCCAGTGTTCTTGCCTGGGGGATCCCAGGGACGGGGGCGCCTGGTAGGCTGTCATCTATGGGGTCGCACAGAGTCGGACACAACTGAAGCAACTTAGCAGCAGCAGCAGCAGCAGCATGCATTCTTGGTGGTAATGTATGAATAAAATCTGTACAGCCACTTCAGAAAACTGTCTGGTGGTCTTTCAATGCTAAACTTGGAATTACTATATGATTGAGCAGTTCCACCTTCTAGGTAAATATCCAAAAGAACTGGAAAGAAAGATTCAGATATTGTATGCTAATGTTTATTGCAGTATTGTTTATAGTAGCCAAATAATTGAAGCAATCTAGATTTCCATTAGCAGATGAATGGATAAATAAATATGGTGTATATATATATATATATATATATATGTATATACAGTGGAAATTATATGGTCATAAAAAAGGAATGAAGTTCTGATACGGTGCTACAGTGTGGATAAAGCTTGAAAACTAGGCAGAGTAACATTTTCCAGACACAAAAGGACAAGTATTGTAGGATTTCTCTTTGTGAGTTTCCTAGAGTAGTCAAATTCATAATGATAAAGTTGGTTAGTAATTACCAGGAAATGGGGGTAGGGGAAAATGAGAAGTTATTCCTTAATGATTATATAGTTGTTGTTTTTTTTAATAGAGTTTCTGTTTATGTAGTGGGTAAATTTTAGAAATAGATAGTACTGATAGTTGCCCATCAGTTATCATTTAATTGTATACTTAAAAATGGTTAAAATGTCAAATTACAATATTTACAATAAAATAAAATTTATTTAATAAGCAAAAAGTAAATTACAATAAAAGGAAAACAAAAGCTAGCTGACCATAAATGTGATACTTGTTTCCAGACTTTCAGTTGTACTCTATTGCTTTGTATGTCTATTCTTATGCCAGCTCCACATTGTCTTTATTATTGTAGCTCTTTAGTAACTTTATATCAGAAAATATAAATCCTCCAACTTTCATCTTTTTAAGATTGTTTGATTATTCTGTGTCCCTTAAATTGCTATATGAATTTAAGAATCTGCTTATCAATTTTTGGAAGATAGGACTGCTTATCTTTAAGCCCAGTCTGCCATTTCTAGTTGTGAGACTTTCAGAAATTGCTTGTCTCATTTTTTCATAATCCTTATTATAACTTATTAGAGTTAAATGAGAAAAAAAAAAACCATGTGAAACCTGACAATTGTTTGGCATATAGTAAATACTCAGTATACTGCTAACTGTAGTGTTATTGCTATAACTGCCACTGTTACTGCCAATGTAATGCTTTCACACATTGACTAGAGTAAATTACTCTACTGCTACTTCTAGCATTGTCCTTCCTTGAGTCAGGAAAGCAGAATGTTGTAAGAGAAATAACATGAAATTTGGAATCAGTCTACCTGAGTGCAGTGCTGTAGAATACTGATGGTATGTTGAATTGATAAGTATTTTAAACGTAGCTGTGTTTCATGATGCCATGAAAACAGAAATGTCAGTACTGTTCTTGATACATCCTAGTTGTGACAGAATCTATTAATCAAAATGACAGTTTGAGCATCATAAAAACCATCAATAAGAGAAGCTTAATTATGGTTAAAAATCTAACATATTTCCTCCTTCAGTAGTCATTTATTATCTATCTTTTTAAACTACTATATGGGAAACCTGAGCACAAAATGGTTGTTTTTCTCCTCCACAGTTATTGGGGTGGGTAATGGGCAATTACTGGTGGCACTCAGCTGCTAATGGCAAAAATAGTCCATATTTTTTAATACACTGTTGCTGGTTTTGAGAATATTTTTTTCTCCTAATTTCAGGTTGGGTGGGACTATATCAGCATACAAGATAGTACCAGATGAAATAGAAGAAATCAAGGTATAGTATGGCACTTTTCACCTCTACAAAAACTTAGTATCTTGGAGGGAAGGTGGGCAATAAGTTCTTTTCCTTATACTATTGAATCTTTATCTGTGTTGGGATATCATTTAACTCCCAGTTATTCTGTTTGAATTAAAATATACATATCAGATAATCATCATCAGATTTCATCTACCATCATCAATACAGGGTAGGAAAATCAAAAAAGGAACCCTTTCTTTTAAAACTCATTGAAAATTTACTTAAGAAAGCACTGTATATAAGCATTATTGTGCATAAAGTATTCCTTTATCATTTTAATTTCTTTTTCTTATAGTCTCTCAGTTGTAAATAATATTAGTCTTATAGTAAATTTTTCTGGCTCCTTTGATAACACAGTTGGCCAATTTCAATTTAAAATTAACAGTATAATACCTGAAAAATTGACCTTACTCCTTGAATATTACAGCATAGTCACATTTTTCCGTCTTTACATCTTACTAAATTCTGTGGATTGTTAGTATTCTAACATAACGTGTGGCCCTTCTCTAAAAACAGTTTAAAATCTAATGAGAACTGAACTTACTATCTTTTCCATGAAGAAAATTTAACAACTGGATAGCAGTAGTCAAGGATAAACAAGACTGAGTTAAACTGTTAACAATGACATGTAAAGATCTTAACAAATTGTTAACTTTGATTTGATCACACTTTTCTAAATCAATTTCAATAAATCCAAGCTGTTAGTAAATAGTTCTTTAATTGGTTACATTATTTTTAAATAAGTTAAATTCATTAATCTTTATGTTATATTCTGTTACTTTCAGTATCTCAAGTGTTTTGTATGGGCAACATCAGGAATTAATACCATGGTTATATTCTAGCAGAAAGTTGGGGAGAAAAGTCAGGCATGTCAAAACACTCTTTCCAACTTGATATAAATTAATAAAATAGGTTAGCTGGGAAGAACCTGAAGTCTAATCCAGATTCCTCATTTTTCAGAAGATAAAATGGGAATTAATAAAACTGAGCTTGTTGAAATTAATTTTTGTGATGCTTAAAGGTGCTCTTATAATTATAATATGTGTTAAATGATAAAAGCGAAGGAAATATTCTATGGAATACATAGGTAGGACACTTATTCAAAAAAGATAGTCAGCAAAATCTTTCCAAGAGGTATACTGAGCAAATTGAAATTCTGTACAGAAGCAGAGGCATTTGTGAAATCATAAATAGGAGATAATATGACACCAGATCATAGGGTATAAAATAAAGACTGTTGAGATGTAGGACTAGCAGTGAACCTTTATGCCATGTTAAGAAACTGGAAATCATCGAGTGCCGTTATGTCATTTTAAGAAAGAAAGTGGCATAATCAGGGTGATGATTTTATTTTAATAAATGAGAGATCTTATTTCAGTGGAGAAGAAGAGGTTCCATTTATAAGGAAGGAAACCAGATTGCAGGAATATAGGCAGTGATTGAGACTTGAACTAAGGCATGGCCATGAGGTTGAAGAAAAAGAACTCATATTCAAGAAATACTATTTAAGAAAATAGAATCAACCATACTTGGTGATTTATTGAATATCTAAGGGAAAGTGGAAAGATTGACTCAGGTTTCTGGCTTGGGAATCTAAGTAGATTGCGTTGCTGTTAATCTAAAGAGGAGAGGAAAAAGGAATGTTTGAGAGAAGTGGGGTAAGTTCTGGACTTACTGAATTTGAGGTTCCTCTTAAGTAACCTTATGTTAATCAGCCTGTAACTCAAAAGAAAGATTATTCCATCTTTCAGTTGATACTGAGATTTTTCATTATACAAAAGTTAGTTGAGCCATGCTACTAAGTGGAATTACCTAAAAGAGTTATATGAAATCTTAATAGAGAACCAAAATTGTTGCTTTGGGGAAGGTCCATCCTAGAAACAGCGGATGAATATACTCTTTTATTAGTTTAATTAATAAGCAGAAATGTTGCCTATTTTTAGTAGTGACTTTTTCTCTAAAAGAGTAGTTTTTTATTATGATTTTTTTAAATTCTAGAATTATGACAGTTATTCCTCAAGAGATTCCTTGGGGGAAAAAAGCATGATTCATGGATGACATATAAGTGATTTTTTTTTTCCCATCAGTTCTTGTTATTACATCTAAAGCAACTTCAGAGAATTTGAGGCCTGAGGCATAAAAAAATGTGAAACTCTTCCTTTCAAAAGTGTTGGAAGAAAAACTGTCATAAAATATCTTGTCAGCATTCGTTGGCAGCATTAGTATTTTCCTTTTGTTTTGTTTAGAGGTAATGTGAAACATCTGGTTGTAATGTTTATTTTATTTGGCTAATATATGAGTAATTTAAAAGTATCTAAATAGTACAACTGTGTTCAAATTTGAAATATACTCTCCATAGTATACCATGTATAAGTAAATATGCATCTGTATGAAAAGTGAAATGTTACTTCCTCAGTTGTGTCCAGCTCTTTGCAAGCTTATGAACTGTGGCTCACCAGGCTCCTCTGTCCTTGGAATCTTTTAGGCAAAAATACTGGAGTAGTTAGCCATTGCCTTCTCCAAGGGATCTTCCCATCCTAGATCTTCCCAACCCAGGTTTCGAACCTGTGTCTCCCACATTGCAGGCAGATTCTTTACCATCTGAGCCACCATCTGTATATTTACTCTTAAAAGGATATGATTGGTTGATGAAGCATAATTCAATTTTTGTCAGATGTTGTAGTCTTTTACAATGTTTCTAGCACCAGAAATTATTATTTAGTTCATACATAGTTTGAATTAAGCATACATTTATTAATTATAGTAAATCACCTCAGAGTGAATAGATGCTTGGCCAAAGCCTTAAGGGATAAAGAGCAAATACATTCTTGGCCCAATCACAACTATCTCTTCCACCCAATATTCTGAATTTTTATCATTATCAGTTCCTTCCTTTATTTAGTTTTACTATATATGTATACATCCATAAATATTATAATTTATTTTTGTTTCTTTTTGAACTTTATATGAATTGAATATAATCTATTGTGCCTTGCTTCTCTTTTTCAACGCTGTGAGATTCATCATGTTGTTGCCTATAGCTAAGGTTTTAGGGGGACTGTTTTGTTTTGTTTTATTTTTTGCTGTAAAATAGTACATTGTGCCACAAATTATTGAGACCTCCTTCTGTTGATGGACACTCAACTTATTTCCACTTGGAGCTATTAAGAAAAGTGATGCTATAATAGTCTTATAAAAATATATGTAAGAGTTTCTCTGAAGTATACACTGAGGAATTAAATTCCTGAGTTTCAGTAATACATATTTTCTGGATGAAATTACAAACTGTTTTCTAAGGTAGTTGTGCCAATTTATATTGCCACTTGGATGAATTTATTTAAAACAGAGATATTTAAATATTAACTTTAATCCATTTGTAATTTATGTGTATACATTTATTTTTATTTACAAATGGGATCACTGAACTTTTATAATATTTTCCCAATGAATCTATTTTTGTCTGTAAAAGAACCATATTGGTTATAGATGATTTATCATCCATCGTAGTGTCTTCAGTTCTGCCAACAGGCAGAAAATATGAGGAAGTGATCACTCCAGTTCAGTCAGAAATTTCACTGGGTCAGAGCTGGATTGAGAATATGGTGGGTTTTCATCCATTCCTTCCTGTCGCTGTAGGAGGCTTATCTGTAATAGTCTTGCGTTCTAGCCTGACTCTCTTGCTAGAGTCAGGCTAGAACGCAGCCTGACCAGCGTCAGCCGCAAACACGGGCAGAGATCTCCAAGTGGGAAGTGTCACTGCTCTTTGGTCAGGCTTACTTCCCAGCAGAGCTTTCTTAAGTGCTGTGAAGAATGCCAAGGATGGTACTCTGCCTTTCAGTAGTTTTTTGTGTAGCCTTACAGACTTGTGTACAGCACTGCAATCCACAGTTGCTCCCAGGGGAAAAAACAGCCATTTGTTTAAGTCTATTCAAGTTTCCAATTTCTAAATGTCTAATAGCTTTCTGGTTTCTTTAAATCCCAACAAAGGTTCTCTGCCTGAAAAAGCTGATAGTCAGTCCTATGACCAAAATCAGCAGATACCCGCAGTGGAGATGGGTGTGGTAGGGAAAGCCAGAGATTATATTTTAACTTAGAAAAGTTTCCTCCTTTCTAGAATTTTATTGGTCTGAAGCTCCTTACTGTCTATAAAAGTAGGATTTTTGTAATTATTTGATTGATTCTACTCATTATGGTGTTAAGTATTGACCTGCTGTGATCTACTGCACTCTACCCAAAAGCAGAATTCTTACTTTTATTTTTAAATGACTATTGCTAGGGTATAGAAAATCTGTTTGTTTGCTGAATGAATCCTTTAACTACTTTTTATGAAACACTGTTATTATATCTAGTAGTTTTTCAGTTTACTGATTTAAATTAACTTTAGTAACATGAACTCACAGAATCAAATCATTTTGCCATTATATCTACTACTGTGGGCAAGAATCCCTTAGAAGAAATGGAGTAGCCATTATAGTCAACGAAAGAGTCCAAAATGCAATACTTGCATGCAATCTCAAATGACAGAATGATCTGTTTGTTCATTTCCAAAGCAAACCATTCAGTATCACAGTGATCCAAGTCTCTGCCCTGACCAGTAACGCTGAAGAAGCTGAAGTTGAACGATTCTATGAAGACCTACAAGACCTTCTAGAACTAACACCCAAAAAAGATGTCCTTTTCATTACAGGGGACTGGAATGCAAAAGTAGGAAGTCAAGAAATACCTGAGGTACCAGGGAAATTTGGCCTTGGAGTACAGAATGAAGCAGGGCCAAGGCTAATAGAATTCTGCCAAGAGAATGCACTGGTCATAGCAAACACTCTCTTCCAACAACGCAAGAGAAGATTCTACACATGGACATCACCAGATATTCAATACTGAAATCAAATTGCTTATATTCTTTGCAGCCAAAGATGGAAGAGCTCTATACAGTTAGCAAAAACAAGACCTGCAGCTGATGGTGGCTCAGATCATGAATTCCTTATTGCCAAATTCAGATTTAAATTGAAGAAAGTAGGGAAAACCACTAGACCATTCAGGTTTGACCTATCAAATCCGTTACATTTATACAGTGGAAGTGACAAATACATTCAAGAGATTAGATTTGACAGACAGAGTGCCTGAAGAACTATGGATGGACGTTCCTGACATTGTACAGGAGGCAAGGATCAAGACCATCCCAAGAAAAAGAAAGGCACAATGGTTGTCTGAGGAAGCCTTACAAATAGCTGTGAAAAAAAAAAAAGAAGTGAAAGGCAAATGAGAAAAGAAAAGATATACCCTTTTGAAGGCAGAGTTCCAAAGAACAGAAAGGAGAGATAAGAAAGCCTTCATCAGTGATCAATGCAGAGAAATAGAGGAAAACAATAGAATGGGAAAGACTAGAGATCTCTTCAAGAAAATTAGAGATACCAAAGGAACATTTCATGCAAAGATGGACACAATAAAGGACAGAAATGGTATGGATCTAACAGAAGCAGAAGATATTAAGAAGAGGTGGCAAGAATACACAAAAGAACTATATGAAAAAGATCTTCATGACCCAGATAATAACGATGGTATCATCACTCACCTAGAGCCAGATATCCTGGAATGCTAAGTCAGGTGGGCCTTAGGAAGCATCACCACGAACAAAGCTAGTGAAGGTGATGGAATTCCAGTTGAGCTATTTCAAATCCTAGAGATGATGCTGTGAAAATGCTGCACTCAATATGCCAACAAATTTGGAAAACTCAGCAGTGGCCACAGGACTGGAAAAGGTCAGTTTTCATTCCAATCCCAAAGAAAGGCAATGCCAAAGAATGTTCAGACTACCACACAATTGCACTCATCTCACACGTTAGGAAACTAATGCTCAAATTCTCCAAGTCAGGCTTCAACAGTACATGAACCATGAACTTATAGATGTTTTCAAGCTGGATTTAGAAAAGGCAGAGGAACCAGAGATCAAATCGCCAACATACATTGTATCATCGAAAAAGCAAGAGAGTTCCAGAAAAACATCTATTTCTGCTTTATTGACTGTGCCAAATTCTTTGACTATGTGCATCACAACAAACTGTGGAAAATACTGAAAGAGATGGGAATACCAGACAACCTAACCTGCCTCCTGAGAAATCTGTATGCAGGTCAGGAAGCAACAGTTAGAACTGGACATGACGAAACAGACAGGTTTCAGATTGGAAAAGGAGTACGTCAAGGCTGTATATTGTCACCCTGCTTATTTAACTTATATGCAGAGCGCATCAGGAGAAACGCTGGGCTGGATGAAGCACAAGCCGGAATCAAGATTGCTGGGAGAAATATCAATAACCTCAGATATGCAGATGACACCACCCTTATGTTAGTTAGAAAGTGAAGAAGAACTAAAGAGCCTCTTGATGAAAGTGAAAGAGGAGAGTGAAAAAGTTAGCTTAAAAGTCAACATTCAGAAAACTAAGATCATGGCATCCGGTCCCATCATATCATGGCAAATAGATGGGGAAACAGTGACAGACTTTATTTTGGGGGGCTCCAAAATCGCTGCATGTGGTGATTGCAGCCATGAAATTAAAAGACGCTTGCTCTTTGGAAGAAAAGTTATGACTAACCTAGACAGCATATTAAAAACCAGAGACATAACTTTTCCAACAAAGGTCTGTCTCATCAAGGCTATGGTGTTTCTGATAGTCATGTATGGATATGAGAGTTGGTCCATAAAAATTGCTGAGCTCTGAAGAATTGATGCTTTTGAACTGTGGTGTTGGAGAAGACTCTTGAGAGTCCCTTGGACTGCAAGATCATACCAGTCAATCCTAAATGAAATAAGTCCTGAATATTCATTGGACGGACTGATGCTGAAGCTCCAATACACTGGCCACCTGGTGCGACTCCTTAAAAAGACCCTGATGCTGGGAAAGATTGAAGGTAGGAGGAGAAGGGGACGACAGAGAATGAGATGGTTGGATTGCATCAGCAACTCAATAAATATGAGTTTGCGTAAACTCCAGAAGTTGGTGATGAACAGGGAGGCCTGGCGTGCTGCAGTCCATGGGGCTGCAAAGAGTCGGAGTTGCTTTAAAACTACTAACTGATTTTAATCCTCATAACAAACATATAAGGTGGGTATTCTCTTGTTCCTATTCGTAAGTGAGAAAGATGAGGCAAAAGCATTAAGAGTGTCCAAAGTCACACAGCAAATAGTGCGGAAGTTAGATTCAGACCCAGGGTCCAGATTCTTTTATGATAATGAGCATTGGTAGTAGTGTAGATGCAACACAGTATTTATCTGACCTACCTATGTAATACATCAAAGTGACTTAGGAAATGTTTACTTCAATATGTGTTACTTTCTGATACCCCTTTTCTTATTTGGATTGCTGTTCTTAAATTTCTTTAAATCTCTGATTTACCCATTCATTTATTCAATAATAATTTATTTGACATTTGTTTCTTCTGTATTTAAACTTGGTTATCTCATCCAGTTTCATAGATTTTGTTTGGGTTCTTTTTCCTAAAATACATCTTTTAATGATGTATAATATTTTATATGAGTTGTACATAAAAGACATAAAATCATAAGTGTAAAGCTTGTTTAATTATCACAGATAACACATCTGAATAACCACCACAGATAAAGAGAATATCATAATATGATAGAAATCTCCTGATACTCACTTTCAATCATTACACCTTACCTCTTCTTCAAAGGTAATTACTGTCTGATTTCTATCACCATGAATTATTTTTACCTGTATAGCAATGGTTAATTTTTGTGTTTTTGTTATATTGAATGTATAATTTAGTTATCCATTCTTACAATGAAGGGTATTTGGTTAATTTCCAGGTAGCAGCTGTTATAAATAATGCTGTAATAACAATCTTGAATATGTCTTTTGATGTATATATGTACTGCTGCTAAGTCACTTCAGTCGTGTCCAACTCTGTGCGACCCCATAGACGGCAGCCCACCAGGCTCCCCTGTCCCTGGGATTCTCCAGTCAAGAACTCTGGAATGGGTTGCCATTTCCTTCTCCAATGCATGAAAGTGAAAAGTGAAAGGGAAGTCGCTTAGTCATATCCGACTCCTAGTGACCCCATGGACTGCAGCCTACCAGGCTCCTTCATTCATAGGACTTTCCAGGCAAGAGTACTGGAGTGGGGTACCATTGCCTTCTCTGGTATATATGTACACATAATCTCATTAGATATACACTTAATAGTCAAGCTAGATATGATCTAGAGGTACTGGATCATAGGGTGTATAAATGAATAATTTTACTCGATTCTGCCATTTTCCCAAATACATGATGAATTTATATTCTCTTCCTCATTTTAGGGGGCTTCCCTGGGGTCACAGGCATTAAAATTCCCCCTGCAATGTAGGAGACTACTGGAGAACCCCAGTTAACTTCATATTCTCACTAACATTTAGTATTGTCAATCTTTTTATTTTAACCATTTCAAAGATTGACCAAAAATTATTTAAATCTGTGTATTACTCTGATTACTAATGATGTTGAGCATATTTTCATATATTTTTTGGCCATTTGGATATCCTCTTTTGTGAAGTGACTGTTCATGTGTTTCATGTTTTAAAACTTAGGGTAAATGTGTTTTCTAGGCATTCCTTGTGTATTCTGTATGAGTCCTTTGTTTGATATGTGTATTGCACATTTATTCTCATACTCTGTTGCTTCCCTTTTTACTCTCTTAAAAGTGTCTCTGATGAATAGGTATTACTTTAATGTAAGTCAGTTATAATTAATGAGTAAATGTTTGTGGATTAAATGAATGATCCTGAAGACATTTAATGTCTGGTACAAGAGACAGTCTTATTCATTATAAAATGTAAGTTTTCTTTTTTTTTTTCTTTTTTTTTTAATTTAAAATTTATTTTCTTACTTTACAATACTGTATTGGTTTTGCCATACATTGACATGAATCCACCACAGGTGTACATGAGTTCCCAACCCTGAACCCCCTCCCACCACCCTCCCCATATCATCTCTCTGGGTCATCCCAGTGCACCAGCCCCAAGCATCCTATATCCTGTATCGAACCTAGACTAGTGATTCGTTTCTTACATGATAGTATACATGTTTCAATGCCATTCTCCCAAATCATCCCACCCTCTCCCTCTCCCACAGAGTCCATAAAATATAATTTTTCTATTAAATATATATTAAAAATTCTTTAGAGCACAGAAGAAACAGTGACTGATTCTGGCTTAGAGGATAAAGAATTTCTTCAGGTTGAGTAGAATGAGAAGGGCTTCTATAGCAAAAACAAACCACAATGTGAGCGAAGACACTACTGAATAAACAGTGTTTTTGAGAAAAGCAAGTGTGTTTAAAGTCAAGGGATTATTAAAAATAACTTTAGGAGATGACTCTGGAATGTTCGGTTGTACTCACATTATGAATTATTTGTATGTCTTAGGGAGGGAAACTTTCATTTTCAGGTATATTTCGGAGAGTTTTCCATCCTTACCAAAATGAACTGGAAGGAGGCACAGAGGCAGAACACTTCGGATGCTCTGTACCAATATAGATGAATGGTGATAAAGGGAAGGCTCATGTTTTTGCAAGAGTCATGGAAAGCGTGGGAGGTACACCACAGAGTTTAATAAAACAGACTCTGTCTTAATTGGATTGTAACCATATCTTAACCATTCTGTGCTTTCCTTAAAATGCGGATAAAACAAACCTACCTTTGTTGGATTAAAAAACCTGCTGTTGTTATTGTGAGGATAAAATGTTTATAAAGTACACAGTGCCTGGTACATGGTAAAAACATGGGAAATGACACCTCTGTGATATGATCCATGTAGACTTGAGAAGTGAGGAGTACAAATAGATTGATCCAGGTTTTAAGCTTAGGCAACTTCACAGAAAATAATGCCAATCCCTGAGCTAAGGAATTAAACGGAAAAAAACTGTATTTAGGAGCAATAAAGAATATTGAGGATCTTTAAGGCATATGGGTAAAGAACCTAAAGCTGAAAATTTATTCATCTCCCAGCCCGATCAGTTTAGTATTTTTGTCTGGTTTGTTCACTGTTGATGATTTCCATCTCTCTTTTTTTCTGGTAATGTTCCCTTAACTGAGAAACTTTCCTGTTATCTTCTCTTCAGGATAAGGGCATTCCAGAGAAATGATGGCAAAAAACACATTTTAAAATATCAGAGGTATCAAATTGCTGCAGGTTTTCTCTCTACCATATTTCTGATCATTTAGTCCCTTAAGAAAAAACAGACCTAGCCTTACCATTGTGCAGTGTGGAGTAGGTAATTTTCCTCTCAAGATCAGAACAATCTGCTCCAGTAAAAGGAACAGTTCTTGGCTCTCTTTGAAAAGATGGTTTAAGCCTACCTCTCTTTCTGCTATTTTTTGCAGCCTGTAGATAGATCAATGTTCTATTGTTTCTCCTACTAATTATTACATAATATCTTTACGCAATATCTTGGCAAAAAGTCCACCCAAATACTATATTTAACCTTACTAAAATGAATTTCCTCTGCTATTCTTTACTAATAGACATGTAAATTATATTGTAACATCTTTACAATATTTTTTACCACTGATATCCTCATTGAAAACTAAACCACAGTAATGGTTATTACTATTAAAGTCATTGAAAATCAAACGTTTTATATTCCAATATGGCTAAATATTAGTGAATGAATAAAATTGTTTTGAGATCACTTTTGTTAAGGAGACTTTTAAATAGAATTAAATTAATTACATAATATATGTTATCAATGTCCAATTATTTACCTACCCTGGCTATAGTCAGGCTGGAATAAAATAAAACCCAGATTTATAAAAGATGTTTTTCATGTTCTCATTTACTTAACTCCCCTTGACAGTGGTCCAGCTTTCAAAGAGTTTCAGTAACTTGCCTGTGGACTCAAAGCCAATAAGTTGACAAAAACTGAAAGAGGCACCCAGGTCTGTCTTGCCTATAAGTCTGTTCCCTTTCTATTACCTTTTCTTCTAACCCAATGACTGTCAATTAGAAAATTCATAAATAATGTTGTTAAGAGACATGATAAACTAAAAACAGCATATTTATCCATAGGGTTTTAAAATTAAAATATATAGGCTATTTTATGTAGAACTTATTACTGATGGTGACCTTAATAATAATATATTGTCACACTGAAAAAACAAGTAAATAGCACAAGATTATGTGGGTTTTATATATGGAGATTTGTATAGAAGGATGCTTAACAAGTTGTAAATGGGTTATCTCTGATAAAATGTTGGTGATTTTCAATCCTGTATACTTTTTTATTTTTATTGAATTATTTTTGTCTCTCTCTTTTTTTTTTTCAGTAAGTATGTATTTTTAGAATCATAAAATCACTAAGAATATTCTCATTTAGGGTCCCCAGATTAGAAGTGGTACAAAAATAGGAACAGGTTAAAATACAAAAGTTACTTTTTTCACCAACTGTCATTTCCAGAACCTAGTTTGTAATTGTATAGCAGATCATACAAGTAAAACTTCTCTCACATAGCCATTGTTTTTTTGCATATTGCCTATTCCACAACAGGGAGTTGAATGGCTTTAAATGCCAGGCTCAGGTACTAAATTTTACTGATAAATAAAATAATAGCTGTTTAAACTTAAATTTCAGAGGAAGCTCTATTACACTATAGCATAATAGCTCCTATTAGAAGACCCTATCTATTTTCACAAAAAACAATTATAAATGCTGGACCAATAAATAAATAACTACTTGGATGCACTGGAGAGTGGCCAAAAGCAAGTAGATTCTGACATTTGGAAGCAAGCCCTAGTTGACTATTCCATTTTGTAATGCTTAGGCCCAGAATAGAGCCTGGTTTGGCCTACTTGGCAGCTGAAATCTGCAGGCTTTCTTGCTAGAACAACAGTTTGGGCAACCACAGCTGCTTTAATGTGAGAGGATACCACGGCACATTGATCAGAGTGGCCATCATTAAAAATCTGCAAAGAACAAATGCTGGAGAGGATGTGGAAAAGGGAACCCTTCTATAATGTTGCTGGGAATGTAAATTGTTGCAGCCACTATGGAAAACAGCAAGGCTGTTCCTCCAGAAACTAAAAATAGAGTTGCCATGAAGTGAAGTGAAGTGAAGTCGCTCAGTCGCGTCCAACTCTTTGCGACCCATGGACTGTAGCCCACCAAGCTCCTCCGTCCATGGGATTCTCCAGGCAAGAATACTGAAGTGGGTTGCCATTTCCTTCTCCAGGGGACCTTCCCAACCCAGGGATCGAACCCAGGTCTCCCACATTGCAGGCAAATGCTTTAACCTCCGCACCAACATATGATCCCGCAATCCCACTCCTGGGCATATATCCAGACAAAACTATAATTCAAAAAGATGCATGCACCCTTATGTTCATAGCAGCTCTGTTCACAAAAGCCAGTAATGGAAACGACCTAAATGTCCATGACAGATGAATGGATGAAGAAGGTAGTGTGTGTGTGTGTGTGTGCACAATCAGTTGTGTCTGACTCTTTGCGACCCCTATGGACTGTAGCCCACGAAGCTCCTCTGTCCGTGGAATTTTCCTGGCAAGAATGCTAGAGTGGGTTGCCATGCCCTCCTCCAGGGCATCTTCCCAACTCAGGGACTGAACCCCACATCTCCTGCATCCCCTGCTTTGCAGGCAGATTCTTTACCACTGAGCCACAGTGAAGCCTGATACATGCATACATACATATACATACATACAGTGGAGTGCTATTCAACCATAAAAAGAATGAAATAATGCCATCTGTAGCATTCCATGGGTAGACCTAGAGATTATCATACTAATGAAGTCAGTCAGAAAGAGAAAGACAAATACCATATGATAGCACTTACATGTGGAATCTAAAACATGACACAAATGCACTTACTTATAAAATGGAGAGACTCACAGACATTGAAAACAAACCTATGATTACTAAAGAGGAAAGAGCGTGGGGAAGGGATAAATTAGGAGTTTGGAATTACCAGATACAAACTACTGTGTGTAAAATAAACAACAGGGTCCTACCATATAGCTCAGGGAATTATATTCAATGTCCTGTAATAAACAATAATGAAAAAGAATTAGGAAAATTCTGTTTCCTAATAAAAGTGAGCAGGGAAATCCTGGAAAAGATAAAGCCAAAGAGAAGAGCCTTACATTCTGTAAATAAGCTCCCTAGATCTCTGGCTGACCTCTGCACCATGAATGTACTGAGCAAACTACAAGCAACATAGCTAAGGCTAAAGAAATTGAATTAAATTTTGGATTGCCATCACTACAAAGGAGAAGAGTTTTCAGTTATGTCTACCCAACTCATCTGCTTGGTGAAATAGAAGTAAATCATTATTCTTTGGAGTAATATAAAAAAACCTAGTATCTCTTCAAAGTATCATTCACCATGTCCAGGATGCAATTCAAAATTATTTAACATATTAAAAAAAACAAGAAAATATGACCCATTTTCAAGCAAAAGACAATCAACTGATATTAACCCAAGATGACCCAGCTGTTGGAATTAACAGACAAAGATGGCTAAATCAGCTACTATAACTAGGCTCAATGAGTAAAGGAAAACATGCTTGTAATTAATAAAGATATGAAATCTTAGCAGTAAAATGAGACTATTAGAAAGAACCCAATGAAATTTTATAGGTGTAAAATACAATAGCTAAAAAGTATTCCAAGAGTATCTTTTGATCTTTAATTCAAGGTCCCAAATGAACTAATTTAAGATTGATGACAATAAGATTATGTAATAAATATATAGTTAGTAAATATCAAATTAAATAAATTTGGCCTTGAAGTACAAAAAGCAGCAGGCCAAAAGCTAACAGAGTTTTGCCAAGAGAACACACTGATCATAGCAAGAACCTTCTTCCAACAACACAAGAGAAGACTCTACGCATGGACGTCACCAGATGGTCAGTACCAAGACTATATTCTTTGCAGCCAAAGATGAAGAGGCTCTATACAGTCAGCAAAAACAAGACTGGGAGCTGACTGTGGCTCAGATCATGAACTCATTATTGCCAAATTCAGACTTAAATTGAAGAAAATAGGGAAAACCACTAGACCATTCAGGTATGACCCAAGTCAAATCATTTACAATTATACTGTGAAAGTGAGAAATAGATTCAAGGGATTAGATCTGATAGACAGAGTGCTTGAAGAACTATGGACTGAGGTTCCTGACCTTGTGCAGGAGGCTGTGATCAAGACCATTGCCAAGAAAAAGAAATGCAAAAAGGCAAAATGGTTGTCTGAGGAGGCCAGACAACCATAGCTGTGAAGAGACATGAAAGGCAAACGAGAAAAGGAAAGATATACCCAGTTAAATGCAGAGTTCCAAAGAATAGCAAGGAGAGATAAGAAAGCCTTCCTCAGAACAGTGCAAAGAAATACAGGAAAACAATAGAATGGGAAAGACTAGAGATCTCCTTAAGAAAATTAGAGATACCAAGGGAACATTTCATGCAAAGATGGGCTCAATAAAGGGCAAAAATGGTATGGACCTAACAGAAGCAGAAGATATTAAGAGGTGGCAAGAATACACAGAAGAACTGTACAAAAAAGATCTTCACAACCCAGATAATCATGATTGTGTGATCACTCACCTAGAGCCAGATATCCTGGAATGCAAAGTCAAGTCAGCCTTAGGAAGTATCACTATGAACAAAGCTAGTGGAGCTGATGGAGTTCCAGTTGAGCTATTTCAAATCCTAGAAGATGATGCTGTGAAAGTGCTGCACTCAATATGCCCAAATTTGGAAAACTCAGCATTGGCCACAGGACTGGAAAAGGTCAGTTTTCATTCCAATCCCAAAAAAGGCAATGCCAAAGAATGTTCAAACTACTGAATAGTTGCACTCATCTCACAAGCTAGCAAAGTAATGCTCAAAATTCTCCAAACCAGGCTTCAACAGTACCTGAACCATGAAATTCCAGATGTTCAAGCTGGATTTAGAAAAGGCAGAGCAATTAGAGATCAGCTTGCCTACATCCATTGTATCATCAAAAAAAACAAGAGAGTTCCAGAAAAACATCTACTTCTGCTTTATTGACTATGCCAAAGCCTTTGACTGTGTGGATCACAAAAAACTCTGGGAAATTCTTCAATAGATGAGAATACTAGACGTCCTTACCTGCTTCCTGAGAAATCTGTATTCAGGTTAGGAAGCAACAGTTAGAACTGGACATGGAACAATAGACTGGTTCCAAATCAGGAAAGGAGGAGGTCAATGATGTATGTTGTCACGCTGCTTTTTTAACTTATATGCAGAGTACATCATGCGAAACACTGGGCTGGATGAAGCATAAGCTGGAATCAAGATTGCCAGGAGAAATATCAATAACCTCAGATATGCAGATGACACCACCTTTATGGCAGAAAATGAAGAAGAACTAAAGAGCCTCTTGATGAAAGTGAAAGAGGAGAGTGAAAAAGTTAGCTTAAAACTCAACATTCAGAAAACTAAGATCATGGCATCTGGTCCCATCACTTCATGGCAAATACATGGGGAAACAATGAAAACAGTGAAAGACTTTTATTTTCTTGGGCTCCAAATTCACTGCAGATGGTAACTTCAGCTGAAATTAAAAGATGCTTGCTCCTTGGAAGAAAAACTATGACTAACCAAGATAGCATATTAAAAAGCAGAGACATTACTTTGCCAACAAAGTAATCTAATAGTAGTCTAATCAAAGCTATGATTTTTCCAACAAAGGTCTGTCTAATCAAAGCTATGGTTTTTCCAGTAGTCATGTATGGATTGATGGACTATAAAGTTGGACTATAAAGAAAGCTGAGTGCCGAAGGATTGATGGTTTTGAATTATGGTATTGGAGAAGACTCTTGAGAGTTCCTTAGACTACAAGAAGATCGAACCAGTCAGTCCTAAAGGAAATAAGTCCTGAATATTCATTGGAAGGACTAATGCAGAAGCTGAAGCTCCAATACTTTGGCCACCTGATACAAAGAACGACTCATTTGAAAAGACCTTGATGCTGGGAAAGATTGAAGGCGGGAGGAGAAGGGGACAACAGAGGATGAGATGGTTGGATGGCATAACCGCCTAGATGGACATGAGTTTGAGTAAGCTCTGGGAATTGGTGATGGATGGGAAGCCTGGCATGCTGCAGTCCATGGGGTCGCAAAGAGTTAGACACACTGAGTGGCTGAACAAATAAAAATTGATAGCATGTTGCATTCTGTTACAAACCAATATCATTTGCCTAGTTGTTTGTGTTTGGAAAGTTTTGGTACTGTTTATTAGTGGATTTACACTGTGGAAATGTAGAGGAAAAGGAGAACTGGAAAATATTTATAATTCTTAGTCTGTAAAGTCATCTTTGGTTGTTAGGTGGAGACCTCTGTAAAGATAGCCCACAGTTTTACCCTGGCAAATTTCTTGTGTAGAATTAATAGCGGATAGCAGAATAGCTAGTTTTATATCTTCAAGCTCCCACTCTTCCACAGAAACACTATGAAACAAACAGAAACTGATTGGAGAGGATCAAAATGGTTGAGTTGGAGAACATGGAGCTCAGCTTCACCCACAAACACAGCAAAACTCCCATCTACATGTGGAACAATTCTCATAGAAAACCAACTAGAGACTGGCAGAAAAAATGAAGGTTTCAAGAAACATAAGCACATAAATGAGTGAAAAGCGAAAACGAAGTCCCTCAGTCGTATCTGACTCTTTGCGACCCCATGGACTGTGGCCTACCATGCTCCTCTATCCATGGGATTTTCCAGGCAAGAGTACTGGAATGGGTTGTAATTTCCTTCTCCAGAGGATCTTCCCAACCCAGGGATCAAACCCAGGTCTCCTGCATTGTAGGTAGACGCTTTACCATTTGAGCCACCAGGGAAAGTATAGGACAAGTTAAATAAGGCATCAGGATAGGATCATCAACCCTGGAAGGGATCTGTGATGGAATGAAGGCCCTCATGGGCAGTTCCTTGCCCTGGGGGGCCCCACTGCCTGCTGGGAGTACTGCCAGGATACATAGAGGGGCTGAAGGGGTCACAACTCTGCTTGCAAAGAGTGTGCTGCTGCTGGTTTGCTGCCAATCAGGATAGTGAGAGGTCTGCTCTGACAGCTGCCATCTTGGTGCACTTCTAAACCCAAAACCTGCTCCAGGCTGGGGTCATAGTATGCACAGAGGCTAGTGGCTAAATCTCAGAGGGAAGAGCCCTGGGAGAGGACTCAGTCTAGGGGCATGGATCTGGACTCTACTCCACCCTGGAGGGCTGAGGCACAGGCCAGGCCAAGCTCAGGGCCTGTTGTCAGCGTGTGCACAGGGACAGAGCACTGGTCCAGCAGCAGAGCCGTCATGTGGTGGGGATGGGCTCAGCCACCTCAGAGTTCCTGGGTGCACACACCAGGAGCACCACAGACCTCAGAGCTCCTGGGCACACACACCAGGAGCACCACAGACCTCAGAGCTCCGGGGCGCACACACCAGGAGGCTCCACAGACCTCAGAGCTCCAGGGCGCACACACCAGGAGGCTCCACAGACCTCAGAGCTCTGGGGCGCACACACCAGGAGGCTCCACAGACCTCAGAGCTCCTGGGCGCACGCACCAGGAGGCTCCGCAGACCTCAGAGCTCCTGGGCGCACGCACCAGGAGGCTCTGCAGACCTCAGAGCTCCTGGGCGCATGCACCAGGAGGCTCCACAGACCACAGAGCTCCTGGGTGCACACCCCAGATGGAAAGACCCTAGCAGTGGGTACACAAGGGAATAATTGTTCAGTGGAGCATACCTTCTGCCCATCCTACACCAATGCTTGCAGTCAGATCTGGTCCTGGGAGAAGGTCCTGGGAGAAGTCTGCTGCAGAAGCAGCTCAGGTTCCAGGTTGCAGCACAACCAACTTTCTTCCTGCAGCAACAGTACCCTCGTCCTCAGCACCAGCCTAGCACTAGGTCTGGGATGAATACAGCAAAGAAAGGGATGCACCCTTGGGCTGCTTTTGGGCAAAACCATAGTTTCCCTGTTTGCTATGATCACACAGCGCTCACTTGCTTCAGCATTCACCTCCTTTGGGAAAAAGCATGAACTTGAAAGCAATAGAACCTTACTAGAGCCAACCACCGAAGAGCCTGGTGGGCTGCCATCTCTGGGGTCGCACAGAGTCAGACATGACTGAAGCAACTTAGCAACAGCAGCAAACCCAACCCTCAGAGCTTCTACTCCTATAATTTGGAAGCAGACACCGTCCTGTACTGAGCTGTGAACAAAGAGCAGGCCCTGCCTAACATGCAGTGCAGGCTCTGGAAATCATAACACCAGTCACACCCCCTATCAAGGGGATGGCCAGCACTCTCTGAGGAAAGATGTGACTGGCATCCATACCAAAAACAGCCCTTGCACCAAAAATACTGGACTCACACAGTCTACCCAAGGATGCTGCCACAGAAAAACACCTCTTCAAATCACAGTAGATAACTGCTTCTTCTAAATTCATAGACACAGAGAAAGTTAAGTAAAATGAAAAATCTGAGGAACTAATTCCAGTTAAAATAACAAGAGAGATCTTCTAAAAGAATAAATGTTGGAATATCTCACCAGTCTACTAGATCCCAAGTTCAAAGCAGAGGTAATAAAAAATACTTAAGAAATTAAGAATGATTACCAATAGAAATACAGATTACTATAACAAGGAACTAGACACTATAAAGAGGAACCAATCAAAATTATAAAGCTGAATTGCCAAGATAGAAACCATAGAAGCAATGAATAGCAGAATAAATAATGCAGAAGAATAAGTGATTCTGGAAGATACAACAATAGAAATCACC
Organism: Budorcas taxicolor; assembly: GCF_023091745.1. Taxonomy (NCBI): domain Eukaryota; kingdom Metazoa; phylum Chordata; class Mammalia; order Artiodactyla; family Bovidae; genus Budorcas; species Budorcas taxicolor. The sequence continues at coordinate 76,960,217 of NC_068919.1, forward strand.
CATTCAAAACAGCAGATAGAAGGACACATAAAGTGAAAACATGTGAAATCTATGGAATAATATGAAGTGTGCCACCCTACCCATAATAGGAGTTCCAGAAGGAGAAGGGGGAATTAAAAATGTATTTGAAGAAGATGGCTGAAAACCTCCCAAACCTGGAGAAGGGAACAGATGCTCAGGTATAGGACACAGAGGATGCCAAACAAGATGAATCCAAACAAACCCACACTAAGACATATCAAAACTTAAAGAGAGGATTCTAAAGACAGCAGGAAAAAAAAGAGTCATTTACAAGGGAACTCCCATAAAGCTATTAGTTGATTTTTTTTTTCTTTTTTTGCAAAAGCTTTGCAGGCCAGAAGGGAGTGACTTGATATGTTCAAAGACCTGAAAGGGAAAAATCTGAAACCTAGGATACACTACCCAGAAAGATTATCATTTACAATAGAAGAGAGAGAATTTCCCCGACAAGGAAAAATTAAAAGAATATAGCAATAATAAACTTACCCTAAAAGAAATATTGAATGGTCTTCTCTAAATAGAGAAAAAGCAAGAATCTGTAGGAAAGGGGAAAATCACAATAGGAAAGGCAAATTTATAAAAAGAATTGAAGGTCACTTAAGTAACCTGGTACATAACAACAAACAATTCATTCAGAAATTGGGCAGGAAACTGAAATAGACAGTTCTCCGAAGAAGACATACAGATGCTTAACGGGCACAGGAAAAGATGCTCGACACTGGTTATTATGGAAATGCAGACAAAACCGCAATGAGGTGTAACCTCCCATTGGTCAGAATGGTTACCATCAAAGTCTACAGATAATGAATGCTGGAGAGTGTGTGGAGACAAAGGAACCCTCATACACTGTTGGTAGGAATGTAAATGAGTACACTCAATATAGAAAACAGCATGAAGTTTCCTTAAAAAACTACAACTAGAGCTACCATATAGTCCACCAATTCCACTGCTGGGTGTATTTCCAAAAAAGATGAAATTGTAATTTGATATCTATATGCACTCCAGTGTTTATAGCAGCACTATTTACAGTAGCCAAGACATAGAAACAACCCAAGTGTCCATCAAAAAACAGTTGATTTAAAAAGATGTGGGGTGTGTGTGTATATATATATACACACACAATGAAATATTAATTAGCCATAAAAAATGGAATGTTGACATTTGCAGCAAAATGGATGGACCTAGAGAATATCATACTCAGATAGTAAGACAGAGATAAAGAAACATTACATGATTTTACTTATATGTGGAATTTTAAAAATAATACTAAGGAATGAATGAATATGTGTACAAAATAGGAATACACCCACAAACATAGAAAACAAACTTATGGTTACCACAGGAGAAAGTAAAGGAGAAAAGGGATAAATTACAAGTATGGTATTAATGGATAAAAACTACTAAGCATAAAATAGATAAGCAACAAAGATTTACTATATAGCACAAGGAACTATTTTCAAAATCTTATAATAATGTATAATGAAAAATAACCTGAAAAAAAATTGTTTAGTGGAATCACTTTGCTGTGTATCTGAAACTAACACAGTATTTAATAGTATTAACCTTCTTTAAAAAAATAAAAACAAGCAGAAACTGTTACAATCAACTTTCTTAGAACTCTATTTCAGAAAATACTCAAAGGTTTATAGAAACCAAGCAAATGCTGAATCAATAATTTTTGTTTGGGATGATGAAAAAGTTTTGAAGAGAGATAGATGGCTGTGATAGTTGCACTGCATTGTGGATGACTTAATGCCACTGTGCCACTGAATTGTATAGTTTAAAATTGTTAAGATTCAGTTTTTACTATGTACATATTTAACCATGGTAAAAAAATTTTTTTTTAAAGTAGAATTATATATTAGTAATTTCCTACAGCATGTATGAGTCCTGAAAACACTATGGTAAGTAAAAGAAGCCAGTCAAAAAAGACCACATATTATGTGATTCCAATTGTGTAAATTTCTAGAATAGAGACAGAAAGTAAATTGTGGTTGCTTGAGCCCTCCCAATCTGAGAAGTAGTGACTGCTAATGTTTGCCAGGTTTCTTTTGGAGTTGGTAAATTGTAAAATTACATTAAGGTAATGTTTCCACAACTTTGTGACGTTATTAGTAACCACTGAATTATATACTTTAAATGTATGACTTTATGATATGTAAACTAAGTCTCGATAAAGCTCTTTAAAAAAAAAGATTATGAGTTCACACAAATACACAGTTTTTTAAGTAAGACTAATCCATTAGATGGGCTAAATGGTGAGACATGGAAAAGGACTGGTAAGTAATAATTTAATGTAGATCTTCAGTTCAGTTCAGTCGCTCAGTCGTGTCCGACTCTTTGCGACCCCATGAATCACAGCACGGCAGGCCTCCCTTGTCCATCACCAACTCCCGGAGTTCACTCAGACTCGCGTCCATCAAGTCTGTGATGCCATCCAGCCATCTCATCCTCGGTCATTCCCTTCTCCTCCTGCCCCCAATCCCTCTCAGCGTTAAAGTCTTCTCCAATGAGTCAACTCTTCGCATGAGGTGGCCAAAGTACTGGAGTTTCAGCTTTAGCATCATTCCTTCCAAAGAAATCCCAGGGTTGATCTCCTTCAGAATGGACTGGTTGGATCTCCTTGCAGTCCAAGGGACTCTCAAGAGTCTTCTCCAACACCACAGTTCAAAAGCATCAATTCTTCGGCGCTCAGCCTTCTTCACAGTCCAACTCTCACTTCCATACATGACCACAGGAAAAACCATAGCCTTGACTAGACGGACCTTAGTCGGCAAAGTAATGTCTCTGCTTTTGAATATACTATCTAGGTTGCTCATAACTTTCCTTCCAAGGAGTAAGCGTCTTTTAATTTCATGGCTGCAGTCACCATCTGCAGTGATTTTGGTCCCCCCAAAATAAAGTCTGACACTGTTTCCACTGTTTCCCCATCTATTTCCCATGAAGTGATGGGACCGGATGCCATGATCTTCGTTTTCTGAATGTTGAGCTTTAAGCCAACTTTTTCACTCTCCTCTTTCACTTTCATCAAGAGGCTTTTGAGTTCCTCTTCACTTTCTGCCATAAGGGTGGTGTCATCTGCATATCTGAAGTTACTGATATTTCTCCCGGCAATCTTGATTCCAGCTTGTGTTTCTTCCAGTCCAGCGTTTCTCATGATGTACTCTGCATAGAAGTTAAATAAGCAGGGTGACAATATACAGCCTTGACTTACTCCTCTTCCTATTTGAAAGCAGTCTGTTGTTCATGTCCAGTTCTAACCGTTGCTTCCTGGCCTGCATATAGGTTTCTCAAGAGGCAGGTCAGGTGGTCTGGTATGCCCATCTCTTTCAGAATTTTCCACAGTTGATTGTGATCCACATAGTCAAAGGCTTTGGCATAGTCAATAAAGCAGAAATAGATGTTTTTCTGGACCTCTCTTGCTTTTTCCATGATCCAGCAGATGTTGGCCATTTGATCTCTGGTTCCTCTGCCTTTTCTAAAACCAGCTTGAACATCAGGAAGTTCACGGTTCACGTACTGCTGAAGCCTGGCTTGGAGAATTTTGAGCATTACTTTACTCGCGTGTGAGATGAGTGCAATTGTGCAGTAGTTTGAGCATTCTTCGGCATTGCCTTTCTTTGGAATTGGAATGAAAACTGACCTTTTCCAGTCCTGTGGCCACTGCTAAGTTTTCCAAAGTTGCTGGCATATTGAGTGCACCACTTTCACAGCATCATCTTTCAGAATTTGAAATAGCTCTACTGGAATTCCATCACTTCCACTAGCTTTGTTCGTAGTGATGCTTTCTAAGGCCCACTTGACTTCACATTCCAGGATGTCTGGCTCTAGATGAGTGATCACACCATCGTGATTATCTGGGTCTTGAAGATCCTTTTTGTATAGTTCTTCTGTGTATTCTTGCCATCTCTTCTTAATATCTTCTGCTTCTGTTAGGTCCATACCATTTCTGTCCTTTATCGGGCCCATCTTTGCATGAAATGTTCCTTGGTATCTCTGATTTTCTTGAAGAGATCTCTAGTCTTTCCCATTCTGTTGTTTTCCTCTATTTCTTTGCATTGATCGCTGAGGAAGGCTTTCTTATCTCTTCTTGCTATTCTCTGGAATGCTGCATTCAGATGCTTATATCTTTCCTTTTCTCCTTGGCTTTTCGCTTCTCTTCTTTTCACAGCTATTTGTAAGGCCTCCCCAGGCAGCCATTTTGCTTTTTTGCATTTCTTTTCCGTGGGGATGGTCTTGATCCCTGTCTCCTGTACAATGTCATGAACCTCATTCCATAGTTTATCAGGCACTCTATCTATCAGATCTAGGCCCTTAAATCTATTTCTCACTTCCACTGTATATTCATAAGGAATTTGATTGAGGTCATACCTGAATGGTCTAGTGGTTTTCCCAGTTTTCTTCAATTTCAGTCTGAATTTGGTAATAAGGAGTTCATGATCTGAGCCACAGTCAGCTCCTGGTCTTGTTTTTCTTGACTGTATAGAGTTTCTTCATCTTTTGCTGCAGAGAATATAATCAGTCTGATTTCGGTGTTGACCATCTGGTGATGTCCATGTGTAGAGTCTTCTCCTGTGTTGTTGGAAGAGGGTGTTTGCTATGACCAGTTCATTTTCTTGGCAAAACTCTATTAGTCTTTACCCTGCTTTATTCTGTATTCCAAGGCCAAGTTTGCCTGTTACTCCAGGTGTTTCTTGACTTCCTACTTTTGCATTCCAATCCCCTGTAATGAAAAGGACATCTTTTTTGGGTGTTATTTCTAAAAAGTCTTGTAGTTCTTCATAGAACCGTTCAACTTCAGCATTACTGGTTGGGGCATAGGCTTGGATTAGATCTTTAAGTGTGTATAATTAGTTTTACCATTCCTGGCCTTAATGTATTTGAAGCCGATCAGGATGTACTGGGATCAGGAAATAAGAAGATAGCCAAGAAATACTAAATTATATAATCTGGATGCATATTCATCTTTAAACTGTTTGCTAAGTGATATCATTACTGCCTGAATGTGTGAATATTCTGTGGCCTCCTCAAGCCGTTATATTTAATTTTTTTGAGGTTGTGGATACCCTCTCTCTCCAGAAAATCCTCATAGGTATGTACTTTTAGATATGATATTATAAGAAGTGTAAATCATGAGCCATGGTAGGAACACGGAGCTTTCCGCTAATGAAATAGCCTGAATTGGATAAAAGAATCAGGAGTTTTTGAGTGAGTAAATTGATATAAAGAAGTAGGCACAGAGAGAGGAATAATCTAATGGAAGAAAAGAGCTCTGTGAAACCACAGTAAACATGCATAAAAAACTGGGAATCTAGAGACCAGTGTTTTGTTACTGCCATCTGTCACTACTAATTGAACAAATCTTTCTCGAGAACAGTGAAATCCATTGGTAAAGCATATGAATAGAAGATAATAAATGGGAAAAGTACAAATAATGATAGGAAAAATAAAACCATCTTTGAATAAACATCTGTTTGCCTTCTTAACATCCCAACTGTTCATTCTAATATTATTTGCCATTGCTTCATTGAAGTATGGAAGGTATACTTTTTAGAAAAAAATACAAAATGTATAGAACACATATAATAAAAACTATAGAGGTTTTAATTAATAATTCAAAGACTAGCTTCTCTGAAGCAAGCGTTTATATTGATGGTTTTCCACTGAGATCTGACAGTCTTAAGGCTGAACGTCAAAGATGATGCCATCATCCCCTTTTCTCTTAGAACTTGTTATATCTTTAATATGTAAACAAATCCATACATATATAGTTATTCCAAGTGTTCAGTCTTGAAAACAGCATGTTTCAATATTTCTGTTGCCTACATTGATTGTGGAATTAGAATCTTATTAAACTTTGATCATTATCAGGCTAATCATATAAATTTCTCTTAGAACTGATGTGCTATCTATAAAATAAGATAAATATTCTTGCCATTATCTCATAGAATAAACAGATTTTTTCCCTTACCCTGCTTAGTTCTTTAGTCATGGGCTACAATATAGCTACTAGGTAGGTGACTGGAATGCAAAAGTAGGAAATCAGGAGATACCTGGAGTAACAAGCAAGTTTGGCTTTGGAGTACAAAATGAAGCAGGTACAGGCTAACAGACTTTTTCCAAGAGAACGCACTGGTCATAGCAAACACCCTCTTCTAACAACACAAGAGAAGACTCTACACATAGACATCACCAGATGGTCAATACCGAAATCAGATTGATTATGTTCTTTGCAGCTGAACATGGAGAAGCTCTATATGTCAGCAAAAGCAAGACTGGGAACTGACTGTGGCTCAGATCATGAACTCCCTGTTGCCAAATTCAGACTTAAATTGAAGAAAGGAGGGAAAACCACTGGGTCATTCAGATATGACCTAAATCAAATCCCTATGATTACATAGTGAAAGTGAGAAATAGATTCAAAGGATTAGATCTGATGGACAGAGTGCCTGATGAATTACGGACAGAGGTTCATGACATTGTACAAGAGGCCATGATCAAAACCATCCCCAAGAAAAAGAAATGCCAAAAGACAAAATGGTTGTTTCTGAGGAGGCCTTGCAAATAGCTGAGAAAAGAAGAGAAGTCGAAGACAAAGAGAAAAGAAAAGATATCCATCTGAATGCAAATTCCAAAGAATAACAAGGAGAGAAAAGAAAGCCTTCCTAAGTGATCAATGCAAAGTAATAGAGGAAAACAATAGAATGGGAAAGACTAGAGATTGCTTAAGAAAATTAGAGATACCAAGGGAACATTTCATACAAAGATGGGTACAGTAAAGGACAGAAATGGTATGGACCTAACAGAAGCAGAGGGTACTAAGAAGAAGTGGCAAGAATATACAGAAGAACTATACATAAAAGATGGTAATGACTTAGATAACCACGATGGTGTGATCACTTACGTAGAGCCTGGAGTGTGAAGTGAAGTGGGCCTTAAGAAGCATCACTATGAACAAAGCTGGTGGAGGTGATGGAATTCCAGCTGAGCTATTTAAAATCCTGAAAGATGATGCTGTGAAAGTGCTGCACCCAATATGCCATCAAATTTGGAAAGCTCAGCAATGGCCACAGGACTGGAAAAGGTCAGTTTTCATTCCAATCCCAAAGAAGGGCAATGTTAAAGAATATCCAAACTACTGCATAATTGCACTCATTTCACATGCTAGGAAAGTAATGCTGAAAATTCCCAAGCTGGACAAGAAGCATATATGAACTAAGAACTTCCAGATGTTCAAGCTGAATTTAGAAAAGGCAGAGGAACCAGAGATCAAATGGCCAATATCTGTTGGATCATAGAAAAAGCAAGAGAATTCCAGAAAAACATCTACTTCTCCTTCATTGACTACACTAAAGCCTTTGACTGGGTGGATCACAACGAACTGGAAAATTCTTCAAGAGATGGGAACATCATACCACCTTACCTGCCTCTTGTGAAACCTGTATGCAGGTCAAGAGCAACAGTTAGAACCAGACATGGAATAACGGGCTGGTTCAAAATTGGGAAAGGAGTACATCAAGGCTGTATATTGTTATCCTGCTTATTTAGCTTCTTTGCAGAGTACATCATGTGAAATGCCAGCTGAATGAAGCACAAGCTGGAATCAAAATTGCCGGGTGAAATATCAATTACCTCAGATATGCAGTTAACCCTTACGGCAGAAAGCAAAGAGGAACTAAAGAGCCTCTTGATGAAAGTGAAAGAGAAGAGTGAAAAAGCTGGCTTAAAACTCAACATTCAAAAAACATCATGGCATCGGGTCCCGTTACTTCATGGCAAATGGATAGGGAAACAATGGAAACAGTGAGAGACTTTATTTTCTTGAACTCCAAAATCCCTGCAGATGGTGACTGCAGCCATGAAATTAAAAGACATGGACTCCTTGGAAGAAAAGTTATGACCAACTTAACATATTAAAAAGCGGAGATATTACTTTGCCAACAAAGGTCCATCTATTCAAAGCTATGGTTTTTCCAGTAGTCATGTATAGATGTGAGAGCTGGACCATAAAGAAGGCTGGGCGCTGAAGAACTGATGCTTTTAAGCTGTGGTGTTGGAGAAGACTCTTGAGAGTCCATTGAACTGCAAGGAGATCAAACCAGTCAGTTCTAAAGGAAATCAGTCTGAATATTTATTGGAAGGACTGATGCTGAAGGTGAAGCTGCAATAATTTGGCCACCTGATGTGAAGACTAACTCATTAGAAAAACCCCTGATCCTGGGAAATTTTGAAGGCAGGAGAAGGGACGACAGAGGATGAGATGGCATCACTGACTCAGTGGACAGGAGTTTGAGCAGGCGCCTGAAGATAATGAAGCACAGGAAAGCTTAGCATGCTGCAGTCCATGGGGTCACAAGGAGTCAGACATGACCGAGCAGCTGAACAGTAACAAGATGTATCTATAGTATTAATAGAAAAGGAATGATAGTATCAGTAACACACACACACAGACACCAGTTGTGCAAAACTCCAGTACTATAGCTGCGTGTTCTACAGGTGAATGTTGTTTCTCAGTCGTTTTTAATAACTTTGGGGACCCAGTACGCTAATATGATATATGGCCCTCTTTCCTGTTTTCAAAGCCATTTTCGTTTTGATTGAAATATACTGAATACTGAATATTGAATTTCTCTCAGTCTGTTGGTGATATATCTGTTTTGTTTTGACACCGGGCAGAGTAATCCTAGAATCAATCCTAAGAGAAATTTTGAGGGAGACTTTTGTGGTTTGTTTTCCATACTTCAGCCATTCTCTTCTCCTAGGTAGCAAATATTTGACTGATTGGAGAAAGCCTGTAATTGCATTTCTTATATTAGGTTGATTCCTAAGGATTCCTATTGAACTCATCTTGAGATAATATGTTTGATTTACTATTATTTAGTTTTAATTATTTCATTGTCCTTTCTGAGGTCCAGTCAGTCTTAGGAAAAGCTTCCCATTGGCAGAATCATCTGCCATTTATTCAGGTCACCTATTAAGATCAATGAAGAGTACAAATATGCATAAGATATGGCTCTGAAACTCAGTTAAGGCCTTAGGGAAAATAGGAGAAACAGGTCAAAAGACCTCTTTCTTAAATCCACTTAGGTCCATAAATCATTTGATTATTCTCTTTTACTATATATCTTCTTTTAAAAAATGTCATTTCCAATGTTTGACCTATAAGAGTTCGTTCTAAAAAGATTACCATGAACCCTGAACTCTACTTAGATCTTCTAAGGTGATTAATGTTGTGGAAAAACTCCATACATAGACAGTGTAACTCTGACAAAAATAATACCGTTGAAAAATAACAAAAAATAATCACTTATTCAGTCCCTACTACGCCAAGTGCTTAACTTGCGTCAGTGTGATTCCATCTTTAGGAGCAAATACTTGCTATTCTCTGAAGCAATTCAGGTTACTAATTTCTCATCATAATACAGTGTTCTGCACTATTGTGATAATTGCAGAATGTGGACCCAGGTTACATTCATTCAGAACAGTACACTGGAGATACCCAAGCACAAATTAATTATACTTGAATTTTTGGCACATGATGCAGTTGCATCTTCTCATTTATATTTCTTTCATCAGTGAGAGGTTTAATATACTATTACTCGTTAAAGTTGGGAAAAATCATGTTGATAAAAGACATTTAATAAAGTGCAAGAAAATGATATTCATAAATAATAGTAAGCTGGTTTCCATAGCAATTTAATACAGTCACTACAATATCTTACATTAATATCAACAGTGGTTAGAACTGTAATCATTTGCATTCTTTAACATGTCTTTATATGTAGTACATACAGTATTTGTTGAAAACAATAGTATTTGGTATCTAAATGAATAGAAATAAACTGAAATTGGTCCAGGAGTTAAGAATTAGATCACTTGAATAAAACAACAGCCCTCACTTTCTTGTGAGCCAAAGATACAATTAGCCTCAAATGGCACCTGGGTTGACTTTTTTGTGGGTGTATGAAAAGAACAAGTTATAATTTAAAATACAACAAAATATTAGTTTTCATTTTTATGCAAATGAAAAATAGGAATGTATGAAAAATAATGGATGAATATTCCTTGGATAAAGTCACCTGCTTGCTTTTTATCTTTACACCCCCCCACCCAAATATCCCAGGCACTTATACTTCTCATTTTAATCACTTGCTGTGCTGTTGCTATTGTTTGCATTTACTTTTTAAAGAACTTGGTGAAAGCTTCAGCTGTATTAACAGATATTTAGAAAGTATGTTATTTTCTTCAATGAAGACAAGTTACTTACAAAAGGTTTTAGGGAAATATATTTTAGAATATTAACTTTAAAATGGTTTGAAGTAGATGACAAAGCCAAAAACAACCAGAGAAAGAGATATTAAGTCCAGATAATACACTTCATGGGAAATAGATGGGGAAACAGTGGAAACAGTGTCAGACTTTATTTTGGGGGGCTCCAAAATCACTGCAGATGGTGACTGCAGCCATGAAATTAAAAGACGCTTACTCCTTGGAAGAAAAGTTATGACCAACCTAGATAGCATATTCAAAGCAGAGACATTACTTTGCTGACTAAGGTCTGTCTAGTCAAGGCTATGGTTTTTCCAGTGGTCATGTATGGAAGTGAGAGTTGGACTGTGAAGAAGGCTGAGCGCCGAAGAATTGATGCTTTTGAAGTGTGGTGTTGGAGAAGACTCTTGAGAGTCCCTTGGACTGCAAGGAGATCCAACCAGTCCATTCTGAAGGAGATCAGCCCTGGGATTTCTTTGGAAGGAATGATGCTAAAGCTGAAACTCCAGTACTTTGGCCACCTCATGAGAAGAGTTGACTCATTGGAAAAGACTCTGATGCTGGGAGGGATTGGGGGCAGGAGGAGAAGGGGACGACCGAGGATGAGATGGCTGGATGGCATCACGGACTTGATGGACGTGAGTCTGAGAGAGCTCCGGGAGATGGTGATGGACAGGGAGGCCTGGCGTGCTGCAATTCATGGGGTTGCAAAGAGTCGGACACGACTGAGCAACTGAACTGAATACATACATACAGATAAGAAGATACTGTGTGTGTTAGTCATTCAATAGTGTCTGACTCTTTGCAACCCCATGGATTGTAGCTTGCCAGGCTCCTCTGTCCATAGAATTCTCCAGGGAAGAATACTGGAGTGTTCCTCCTGACATAGGATCAAACCCAGCTCTCCCGCATTGCAGGCAGATTCTTTACCATCTGAGCCACCAGGGATGGTGATACTAAAATATACATAATGGGAGAATTGGCTTGGAAAAATAAATGAGAAGTTAAAGTAATTCAGAAAACAATTTGCCGAAAAAAACATGAAAGAATATCTTAGGAAAAATTTCCTGCAGTATTAAGACATGCTTAAGATACTTGGATAATTAAAATTGTTCACATTAAATTCTTTGGTAATGGAAATGATGCTGTGTCACTTATATAAACTAGTACCTGCATACCTTAAAAAAAATCTAGGAAACAAAATTTTAAACCATTTAAAACGTTTCTATTTGAAGAGTTTTAGTGGGTTTTGAACCCATTTGTTAATATTTTAAAAGTAATATCTTCCAATTACTTTGTAGAAAGAACTAATATCTTAAAAGGTAGAAACGTATTAATCCCATTTCAAAAATGCAATGCATGTTTGATGGATGAGATTGAAAATAAATGTTGTGTAATGATTTAGTAAGTGCTTCTTCTGTTTCCCTCTACTTATCTTTTAAAATGATATTTTACTTTTTAATTATTATATCACAAAATATCAAATCAAGATTTTCTAATTTTCTAAAATAATGAATATTTAAGCACATTGCTTTCACAAAAAAATAGTGAGAAGAATATTTTGCACATTTAATTAGTTCAGTAAAATGAAAAAAATTAAAATATTGTATCATCTTTATCTCATTTTTAAAAATTTCTATTTAAGTGTGATATGCTAAATGCTTTCATCCAGTAATATGAAAATAACATTCAGCAATTGTTTACTGATAGAGATGCATGATCAAACTTTCGAAGATCAATCTCAGGGATGAGACATTTGAACATGTAAGTTTTAGTAAACTATGAAAAGTACTTTCCAAAGGAGTGAGTAGGAACACATGTGGGGAACAGATTGCCTGGAGGAATTAGAGGAGACTTTACTGAAATGACCCTAAAACTGTGTCTCATTATGCACAGATAGGAATTTTTTAGTTGGTTATTTCATAGCTATTTAATAAACTGAAGAAAAATATGACATTTCTGAAATGTTTTATATTGGTGAAGTCTGCTTAATTCAGTGATTCATGTTTACATCAATAAATGTAGAGAAAAGAAGAAAATCTATTATCTTAGATTTAGGTCTAGTTAAGTATGCAACTTCAGGTGGATGTAGAGAATGGTGGCTTGTCAAACGTGTTTCCTCTTCTCTCTATTACTGTCCCACTTTTCTCTTTACTGGGAGTTTTGCTCTTTGGCAAGAGAGAAATATTTCAGAACTTTTGTGGAGTGATGTTTTCATCCTAGTAATGAAGAAAATGTTATATATTTTAAAATATATAATACTGTGAAAAAGTTTTCTTAACATGGGCATCCCTCTTTCATAGCACTCACCTTGATAAAGTGATGTGCATTATGTTAATTAGTTCATAATTCTGAGCTCTTTGATATTAAGGACATTTGTTATGCCCCCTTTTTGCCCCATACCTACATTTTCCTGGCCTATGCTAGGCATTGGATTGTTTCTCAAAGTGAGTGATTAACTGATACAGTCACTTTCTTGAGACTTTATGCCAATTTATTTATATGTAATTCACGTCAAGTCCACTTTCAAAGCTATGTGGAAGTTTATTATAAAGGGTGTATAAACTTTTATGATTAGTAAGATATAAATTGGAAATAGCCAGAGAAAGAGAAGGATGCAAAGATGCTAATTATGAAAGTAGTAAGTTTATTGTTACATTAAAACCACCACAAAATCTTGTGACTTAGGACAACAATGACTTATTAATTCTAATGAATCTGTATTTGCCTGGCTCATGTAGTATATCATCTTCTCTTACCTGGAATCACTCATATGGCTGAAATAACTAATCAGCTCAGCTGTGGCTATAGAATCTAAGATGGTCTCACTTAGGTTTCTAGGTCCTTACTGCTGTCTGTTCTGCTAGGCCTTTCTCTCCACAATATCTCTGACCTTTCCATTATTTAGCCTGGACTTCTGGTCATGGTAATAGAAATTTACCAAAGAGTGAAGGTAGAAACTGTGAAGTCCTTTTAGATATCGGGCTTCAGAACTCACACATCATGACTTCTGCCCCATTCTGTTGACCAAAGCCACAAGTCCAGCCGAGATGCAAACCTCGGAGAAATAGATTCCACCTCTTAATAGGAGGACCTATAAAGAATATATGGTCATATTTAGTCTTTCACAATAGCATATGAATTGTTGTTGAGTATAAAATTTGTTTCTACACTGGCTAAAAGTGAAAGTGTTAGGTGCTCAGTCATGTCTGACTTTTTGTGACCCCATGGACAGTAGCCCACTAGGCTCCTCTGTCCATGAAATTTCCCAGGCAGGAATACTGGAGTGGAGGCCATTTCCTACTCCAAGGGATCTTCCTAATCCAGGGATCTAACCCTGGTCTTCTGAATAACTTTGGAATGTTTAAATGTAATGATTAGCATTACATTTTTTGTAATGCTATCATCTGAGCTACCAGGGAAAACCTGAAATAGTTAAAAATGAGGGAAAAATGAGATAATAAGATACTGGCTATCAGAATGATGAACTAATACCAGGAGAGTCCATTTTTATCCCAATTTTATTGAGATATAGTTGGCATACAGCACTGTATAAATTTAAAGTGTACAGCATAATAATATGACACATTTTTATCATGAAATTACCACAGTAAGTTTAGTGAATAGATACATTAAAGAAATAGGAAAAAATTTGCCTTGTGATAAGAAATCTTATGATTTACAGCTTTCATATATAATGTATAGCAGTGTTTGTTATAGTTATGTTATGCATTTTATCCCTAGTATTTATTTTATGCCTAGAAACTTGTATCTTTCGACCACTTTCATCCAGTTCCCCTTTTAACCACCTCCTGCCTCTGTTAACCATGAATCTGATCTCTTTTTCTTTAAGTTTGTTTGATGTTGATGTATAATTGACCTATAATTCTATGTTAGTTCCTGATACACAATAGGATATTCAATTTTTAAAATCTGTTTAATTTTTTAAAATACATGCAAATTATGAAGGATTCTAAAAATGCAAAAAATTAAAGTGGGAGTAAAAAATAAAATGCACTTCAAAATTCTAATTACCCAGAAATAACCATTAAGATTAATTATAAAAAACCTGAAATCTTTCTATGCCTGTATTATAGATAGAAGAATGGATGGATGAATGCTTAATTGAGTAAAAGATATAGCTATATGAATTTATAATAATTCTCTAAAGCTAATACAAAATAGCATTTTATTTCATTTAAATAGAGGCAAAAGAAAGTGTATTGAAAAGGCATATTACTAGAGATATTATTTGCTAAACCGAGATCTCTAAAGTTAAAAAATAAATAAGAAAATCATTAATAGCTTACAGTCATAGTTTTAACTTTTTAAACCTTAGACAAAGTTGAAAGATAAGGATGTTAGCACTGTTATATTTCCTTTTAACTACCTTCTGCTGCTGCTGCTGCTGTGTCACTTCAGTTGTGTCTGACTCTGTGTGACCCCATAGACGGCAGCCCACCAGCCTCCCCCGTCCCTGGGATTCTTCAGGCAAGAACACTGGAGTGGGTTGCTATTTCCTTCTACATGCCTTCAAATTTCTATTTATTATATGGTTACAAAAAAAAAAACCTTCTTGAACACACCCAGTCCTCAATATGAGCTTATTTCATAAACCATTGCTATGACAAACCTAGAGACTATATCAGATCTGGACAGACTTGCACAAAGCAAAATAGAAGAAGTGAGGAACCAGAGACTACATACCATCTTTGTTGGAATTGCCTTTTATTCTCTGTGAGATTTTATTAAATGTCCAGTAATAGAGTTTTTGTACCTAAATAAGGGTTTAACTTACTATTATGTGAGGATATCATTAGGTTTCATACCATCCATGGGGTTTTCCAGGCAAGGATACTAGAGTCGGTTGCCATTTCCTTTTCCATTGGACCATGTTTTGTCAGAACTCTTCATTATTACCGTCTGTCTTGGGTGACCCTTCATGGTATGGCTCATAGCTTCATTGAGTTATGCAAGCCCATTTGCCACAACAAAGCTGTGATCCATGAAGGGGCATGAAACACCAGAGCATTTGACTGTGTGGATCACTGTGGAAAATTCTTAAAGAGAGAGTACCAGACAACCCTACCTGTCTCCTGAGAAACCTGCATGTGGGTAAAAAAGCAACAGTTAGAACCAGACATGAAGAAATGGACTGGTTCAAAATTGGGAAAGGAATGCAACAAGGATTTATATTTTCACCTTGCTGTTTAACTTATATGAAGAGTATATCATGTAAAATGCCAGGCTGAATGAATCACAAGCTGGAATCAAGATTGCTGGGAGAAATATCAACAAACTCATATATGCAGATAATATCACTCTAATGGCTGAATGTGAAGAGAAACTAAAGAGCCTCTTGATGAGGGTGAAGGAGGAGAGCGAATAAGCTGGCTTGAAGCTCAGTATTCAAAAAACTAAGATCATGGCATCTGGTCCCATCACTTTATTGCAAATAGAAGAGGAAAAAAGTGGAAGCAGTGACAGTTGCTCCAAAATCACTGTGTACAGTGGACAGTGACTGCAGCCATGAAATTAAAATATGCTTCCTCCTTGGAAGAAAAGCTATGACAAACCTAGAAGTGTATTATAAAGCAGAGACATCATTTTTTCAACAAAGGTCTGTATAGACAAAGCTGTGGTTTTTCCAGTAATCATGTAAGGAGTAAGTTGGTCTATAATGAAGACTGAGTGCCAAAGAATTGATGCTTTTGAATTGTGGTGCTGGAGAAGACTCTTGAGAATCCTGTGGACTACAGTTGTGGTTTTGGAGAAGACTCTTGAGAGCCCTGTGGACTACAAGGAGATCAAACCAGTCAGTCCTTAAGGAAATCAACCCTGAATATTCACTGGAAGGACTGATGCTGAAGCCAACACTGCAATACTTTAGCCATCTGATGTGAAGAGCTGGCTATTGGAAATGACCCTGATGTTGGGAAAGATTGGAAAGTGAAAGTGAAAGTTGCTCAGTCATGTCTGACTCTTTGCAACCCATGGACTATGGAATTCTCCAGGCCAGAATACTGGAGTGGGCATCCTTTCCCTTCTCCAGGGAATCTTCCCATCCCAGGGATCAAACCCAGGTCTCCTGCATCACAGGCATATTCTTTACCAGTGAGCCACTAGGGAAGCCGATGTTGGGAAAGAATGGAGGCAAAAAGAAAACAGGGTGGCAGAGGATGAGAGGGTTAGATGGTATTACCGAATCAGTGGACATGAATTTGAGCAAATTGCAGGAGAAGAGTGGAGAACAGAGGAGCCTGCATGCTACGGTTCATGGAGTCACAAAAAGCTGGACACCACTTAGTGACTGAACAATAGATTTCTCAGATTCAGATTAGTTCCCTGATTCAGTGTGCATTTGTTCCTGGGACATTCAAACTGATCACAGAGATTTCATGGCTCATTTCATTTGTTTCTCTCAGCAGCTGCTTTTAAGATGAAAAAAATCATTTCTTTCAATTTACAGCTCTCTTGATTTGAAGTTACTAGTGAGAATTTTTATGATTTTGATCACCATTATGACTTTTGGGAGCACGAGTAGAATTAGGAGTCTCAGCCTGTCTGTCTCAAACACATTTTATTTCTGTCATTAACTACAACTTTTGAGATTTATGACATAGAGCTATATGTTTTTTCC
The DNA here is from genome assembly GCF_023091745.1 of Budorcas taxicolor. Lineage (NCBI taxonomy): Eukaryota > Metazoa > Chordata > Mammalia > Artiodactyla > Bovidae > Budorcas > Budorcas taxicolor. Next base: position 76,977,147 of record NC_068919.1, read on the forward strand.
CATGTGATCATTGCTGGTGGAAGTTTTTTTCCCTCTAGTTTTTACTCTTTTTGTTTATTCTTGTTAGACATGGAGAGGCAGAAATTCTTTGATGCAGCTTGATTCTACTATGCTAACCTGTAAGTTCAAGGCAGTAAGTTTTTAAAGAAACACCTTTCACGTAATGGAAAATAATAATTAAAAATAGAAAATGCCTTCAGCTTTAATTTTGCAGCAGCTGCAGAGGAGTTTTTCATAATGATGGTTAATGTAGAAATCCTCAATGACTTTTTACCTGGTAGTAGCCAAATATTAAAGTATATTTCAAAATGAAAGGTATCTTTTAGGTGCAGAGAAAAATGTGATGAGATAAATCTTCCAGGTGATCTAACGTGATAGAAGAAAAGATTCACGATATTCTGAGTGGTACATGGTTAGAAAGCATGGTTTAGTCCAGTTTAATGTGCAAATAGCATTTTGAGGAGTATTTCTAAAAATGTAGATCTTAAATCAGTAGGTCTTGGATGGGACCTGCGATTCTGTATTTCTAGCAAGCTCTCAGTGAAACAGGTGATACTTTTAGTAGCACAATTCTTCACAACTGCAGACTTGGAGCAACTCTAACTGTACCCTTTAGGCCAGGGATTATAGCTTATTCATCTTTGCAAACCTGTTATCTAATGAAGTGCTTGAATAAAAGTATGCCCTGAAATATTCTCTTGTTAAATAAATGAATTGATATGTTAAATAAATAAATCACTACTAGATGCCTGGAATATTCATATTCTCTGTTAATGATTGACAAGGAATCCTTCTGTTTTGGAGACCAGTTACATGAATGATAAGATTGCTGCTGCTGCTAAGTCGCTTCAGTCGTGGCCCACTTTGTGCGACCCCATAGACGGCAGCCCACCAGACTCCTCCGTCCCTGGGATTCTCCAGGCAAGAACACTGGAGTGCGTTGCCATTTCCTTCTCCAATGCATGAAAGTGAAAAGTGATAGGGAAGTTGCTCAGTCGTGTCCGACTCTTTGTGACCCATGGACTGTATCCTACCAGGCCCCTCCATACATGGGATTTTCCAGGCAAGAGTACTGGAGTGCTAGTTTCTCTTAAAAAGTCAAAAGTCCTAATAAAATTTTTGTTTAGTTGAAACTGTTGTACATCACACAGCTACTTTGGACAACAAGATATTGCTTTTCAAATACTTGAACATATTCTTAACTGGTTCTCAATTTTGGTTGTACACTGGAATGATGGGTATTTTTGCTTTTCTAATTCTTAAATAAACACTTTGATTTATGAAATTACCACATAATCACCTTTATTACAATAACCATTGATAATTTGTGTGTGAGCTTTCCTCAGAACAAAATTATAACTATATCAGGAGTGTGAGTGAGAATAGGAAAAAAATCATTTAAAAATCTTGAATTGTCCTTCTGAATAATTATCCTGCATTTTGGGTTACCAATGAATTTGAGAACTGGGAACACTGTATTTTACATATGAGTATCAGCCTTACTTATTTACTTTTGTATATGTATGTATGTATATATACACACATATGTGTATGTATATCAGCCTGTTAAGGCTTCCCTGGTGGCTCAGACAGTAAAGAATCTGCCTGCAATGCAAGAAACTCAGCTTTGATCCCTGAGTCAGGAAGATTCCCTGGAGAAGAGAATGGCTACCCACTCCAGTATTCTTGCCTGGAGAATTCCATGGACAGAGGTACCTGGGGGCTGCAGTCCATGAGGTTGCAGAGTCGGACACGACTGAGCGACTAACACTTTATCAGCCTGTTACTGATGTTTCACATCTGATTATCAACACATAAATGATATAATTGTATTATTAAATTTTGGAACTGGATTGTATAAAGGAAATGAAACAGTAAAATACCAAAGCAAGTATTTAATTACAATTTAAATGAACAGTTCATAGTTAAAATGTAGGATGGATGAATAGAACTAGCAATAGAAAGAGAGATCCTCTATAGCAGAAATCCTTGTCCTGTTCTTTACAAAATTAACCAGGTAGCTTTGAGTAAATTATTTAACTACATTGCACCTCACTTGTCTTGTCTGTAAATTGAAAAGGCAAATCTACCAAGGTCTCTACCAACTGCACAATTTTGTGGTATGTAACTCTAATCTCAACTAAGTGTCATAGTGTTGGTGTGGGGAAAAAAGTAACTTTAAGCAATCATTTATTCCTACACCTTTCCTTTAGGGCAACTATGTAAAATAAATTCTCAAGAATGTAAAACTTTCTTAAACAACTTGAAACTAGCCAAAAGAAAAAAAAATATTGAGTCAATCACAGGCAGAATATAGAGGAACATGTCTTGATGGCCCAACAGATCTAAGTTTAAATTCTAAATATTTCCCCTTCTAGTTTGTGAGCCCATGAGCAAGTACATTTCTTGATCTCTCTGAGTCCATTAACTAAAAAAAAAAAAAAAAAAAAGAATGAGTCTGTTTCCTTAAATGTGAAATTTAAGTATGAATATTTGCCTGACAGGATTGCTATACTTATTAAATAGTGAGATCATTTAATTAACACACAGTGCTCAATTTTTTTAACCCAAATATATTTTGAATGACTGAAAATATCTCCAGATATCCTATTTAAAGGCATAATGAGCATTAATTAAAACATATTTATGCTGTTCACTGAGTTTCATTTACTTTCAAGAATTCAATGATTGCATCTTCATTTTCTATGATCAATAAAATAAATACCCCAAACCTCAGATTTTTCTCATGAGTGTTGAATCTGTTTCCTCACTGCATACAAAGTATTCCAGTATGTGGATGTTTTGAGTAGGGAAGCAAACCCTTCTGCGTGTGACAATATTATCGTTTTCTTTCAGGAAACCCTGATAGATTGGTGTGATGAAAAGGAACTTAATTTGATATTAACAACTGGAGGAACAGGGTTTGCACCACGAGATGTCACTCCAGAGGTGAGATAGTATATACTTTTCTGATATTCAAGAAGTAGACTATTCATGTGATTTTCAATCCTTTTAATTTTTTTGTATGATTTTTGTAATTTTGCTAGACAGAAACGACATCTGTGGTTCTAAGAATGGGAACATTTTGCAGTGGTTGAATATTTACATTTTTTTTAAAAAGTTTCTTGACTTCTTTTCTTTGACTTAAACTAGATATTATCTAAAATGAGGAAGATTGAATTGGTCCAGAAGGTAATCTTGCATTTGCTCAATGGTCTGTGGTATCGGCTGAATTTGAGGCATATATTGCCAAAGGAAGTGATAGCAGAACTCTGACTCAGCATGGCATCTGGTCTGATGTGCTGTGTTAATGTAATTCAAAATGTATTTGATTCCTTTTTTTTTAGATACCCTTGTCATTGGTCTCAAGTAGAATGACTCCAATAGCATATTTAGACCAATTTTATAGTATTTGATGAAAAAGTTATATATTACATAATTTTAAATGTGAATTTAAATGCAGAATTTAATAAGCCAAGAAGCAAAATTAGTATCTAGACTATGCCTTAAGAATCACCTTCAACCTTGCACAGGAAAAAAAAAAAGGGAAAGAATGAAGAATAGACAGCGCTAAGTGATACAAGGGGAAAAGTCTTTCTTTGTTTTTAAAGCAGCCATAAACTTCAGCTGTAACTTTAGTGTCATATGCAGACTTATGTTCATACTTAGACATTGTTTCACTCACTTTTCAAAAACTGTTTCTTGGCTGAATTTCAACTTACTGTTAGCTGTTTTGTTTTGTTTCTTTTTAAAAAATTTTCAAGTCAGTATCCCATTGTGTCTACTGTCTTATTCACAGCAAGATATTTTTGCTCTGTACCTATTAAATAATTATTGTCCTACTTACTCTAATATAGGAGTTTTCAAACTTTAGCCTGTACCCCCATCAAAGGTAAAACAGATTGCTGCATCCTACCCACAGTGTTTCTGATTCAGTAAATCTGCAGTGGGTCCCAAGAATTTGTGTTTCTGGTAAGGCCCCAGGTAATGCACATGTTGCTGGCCCATAAACCATGCTTCCAGACTTTGGGTACCACTGCTCTAGTATGTGAAAATGTAAATTGTTTTAACAGATTGTAAAATAACTTCTATTTTTCTATGTAAAAATCACAGAAATTTTAGAGATATTATTCTAACTAGGCTTATAAATATAATGGTTTTGTTTTTAAAGCGATCACAATAGAGTTGTATTGGAAGATTGTTAGCTTCCAGTACTTAAAAAAGAAGGTGGGAGGGGGGTTCAGAATGGGGGACACATGTGCACTCATGGCTGATTCATGTCAATGTATGGCAAAAACCACTACAATATTATAAATTAGCCTCCAACTAAAATAAATAAATTAATTTTTTTTAAAAAGAAAGAAAAAAAAAGGAAGTCATTCTTACATAGCTCTTGAGTCCTTAGGGGAAATGATCCTTTGGCCAATTTTTTCATTTCTTTTAAACTGTGAGACTAACTTAAAAAGATAAAATTGGAGGTAAGCCATCTCCTCTAGAGGTGTGTTTATGTTTTGTTTGTGAGAAAATCACCTACATATGTGAAGAACTTAATTTTTGAAGTTTGAGTGTTAAGTGTTTTAAGTAAATAACTTTGGTTTTATATATCCCTATTATTTATGTAATAGCTTGATATTTTCATAATATTATTTTTATATCATAAAAGTAGAAAAAAGTTACTACAGAATTCATTCATAACCAGTTAACAGTATTATTTTTAATTATGAGAAAATAATTTGCATCACCAAGTATTTTGTATTCTCTGGAGTTTCAAGTTTATTCCAGAACACTAGGTTGCAAATTCACACTTTTAAATTCTGGCTCTGCTACTTATGGCGTGGTGACCATACACTAGTCATTAAACCATTCTGTGCCTCAGTTTCCAATAAAGTGAGGGAAATGAAAGTGCCTGTCTACCAGGGTCATTGTGAGGATTGAATGAGAACTATTTTTGCTAAGAATACTAAAAGATATTTTTATCTTTTAGTTAATAAAGGGTTAATTTTTTAAATTAGTTATTGCATAACTACCAAAGTGGACAAATCTATGGTATTTTTTTATATATAAATATCAAATGAACAAAAAGTCATATAGTGAAGTATTATCCATGCACTCTTTGTGATCTTGTTAAATTTTTAAATATTTTGATGTAGTAAGCTTCATATTTTATCTTTTCTATCTCTATATAAACTAGAGGTCTTGAAATTCTATCATTCTAGTATAGATTTAGCCCCCAACTTTTTTTTTTGTTTTGTTTTTTGCTGTTGACAAGAGTCTGTGTCTTTCCATTACTTTGTATATGGCCTTATATCAGAAATTGAGAGGTCCTTTATTATTCATTGAAGTTTTTCAGAAAACCCTAGAGATGCTCTTATATTTGTATATGCCTATAGCAATTGCTGCCTAAAATTTGTATTAGGCTTGTTTGTAATGAGTTTAAAATACATGTAATTATGTCTTCCATAATATCTGTTTTTGAAAACAAGTGACTTACCTGATTGTAAATATCATATTTTTAGACACACATACACATACACAGAGAGTATGGTTATCTACAGCAAAAGTCCATAGCACTGTTAAGCCTTTGAAAAATAACTGTAAAAGCCATCTGACCACTCAAAAATAATTCTACTAATTTCTTCTAATCTTTAAATAGTTACAATTCTTATAATATCTAAAACATAGCACTGGGATGTCAGCTAGTAATCCTGAAATATAATTTTGTGCCTGTAATAATATAGTTACTTGTCTTTATCTTGTCTTAGATAATTGTCCCTAAAAAGGGAAACATATTGATAACCATATGTGCCTGTATACAACTGTTTGCAAATCTTTTTAAATAGAATCAGAAGTTATTGACGGAAACCACAAATATTAGTGATGAGGGTAAAATAATATAAAATTTCTCCCTTAAGTCAGTAATTGTCAGTAATTAGTTTGATCTACAAACACAGAGTACAAGTTGTGGGTTGTTTAGAAAAAGGGGAAGGTGAAAAATACTGAATTGAATGATTAAAATAAAGCAATCTAAAGTTATTGTCACTGAATATGAACCTTAGAGAAAATGAAAAGTTTAATAGCCTTATCCAGATCTATTAACAGAAAAATGGAATAGCAACTTCAGTAAAGTATATCCTATTTATATATTTTATATATACGACAATCAAAATTGACTTTTCTAAATTATGAATTTATTTCTGCTTTTTGGCACCATATCTTAGAATGTGGTTCATCTGATAGTCACATGCCTGCTGGTCCCCTCCCTTCCTCTAAACATGAGATATTATCAAAGCTTACATATAGTAACATAATAATCCCTACTGTACAACTTTTTAGTTTTATTTGATATAAAAAGCTTATTTTTTAGTAATAGATTATGTTTTCTGTGAACTGATAAAGGTTGGATAATCTGTTGACATTGGTGAAATGGAAGTAATAGAAATTTGTAGTTATATAGAACATAAGAACTCATTGGTATACAAAGTATTATATCTTCATGTTCCACTATCACTTAAAAGTTTATATATCCAAAATAGGTATTATTATATGAAGAATCTTTCATTATTCTTAAAAGTAAAAGTATAATTAAGGATGTATAAGTGAGGTAAAGTGAAGGTCTTTTAGAATTGAAGTCTAGAAGAAAATAAAAGATTAAAAACATTTATTTTAAAAAGAACATCTATATGATTACAAAGAAATGTTTGATATTACATTTTGGTAAATTAGAAAATATTACACTATTTAATATTTGTTAGGTAAAATTAAGTTTTAGCGTGTTCATAGTGCTAAGCTACACCAGAGTAAAGGGTTGTATAGTAATATATTATTATGATTATGAATTAAAGAGTTAATTAAAATCCTAGCATGCATCTTAAATCTCATTTATTTATTCACTTATCAGGTTTTTTGTTTTTAATCCTTGATATGTGTCTTATGCCATGCTGGGTGCTGGGGTTAAAAAATGAATAAGACACAATCCCTATTCTCAACTCAGTCTCTATCGCATGGGTCAGCAAACTATGGCCCAAAGGCAAAATTCAGCTTGTTGTATTTTTTTTGTATGAGTTGTGAACTAAGAGCATAGTTTGATTTCTTTCAGTCATTAGGTGACTGAAAAGAAATCAAAAGGAAAATGATATTTTGTGACATATGAGAGTCATTTGAAATTTCTATTTCAGTGTCCATAAGTGAAATTTTATTGGAACATAGTCATACTCCTTCATTGACCTATTGCCTATGGCTATGATAGCAGAACAGAATAGTTGAATGAAAACCATATAAGCCTAAATTATTTACTGTCTGATCCTTTGCAGAAAAAGTTTGCCAACCTCAGGTCTGTTAGATGAAAATTAGTCATCTTTATTCACGTTTTTAGCTGACTTTTTAAATTTATTTTTACCATTTGTTCTTTAGTAATTTAAAATGATGTTAGTTTCATTTCTTAAATGTTTAATCTTAGAAGAAGCAAGGAAAGAACACTTTTCTTCCACAGTAAAGTGTATTGCCCCATTGTCTCAGTAGACAATATAGAATAATAAAAATAAAAGATCCCTCATATAGACAATATATAAAATTTTGAACTTTCAAAATTGATCAAATTATTGGATTTGTTAAACATTGTTTCAGTCTTAAATATGTTTCTTAGTAGTGCTGCTGCTGCTGCTAAGTCACCTCAGTCGTGTCCAACTCTGTGCGACCCCATAGACAGCAGCCCACCAGGCTCCCCTGTCCCTGGGATTCTCCAGGCAAGAACACTGGAGTGGGTTGCCATTTCCTTCTCCGATGCATGAAAGTGAAAAGTGTAAGTGAAGTCACTCAGTCGTGTCCGACCCTCAGCGACCCCATGGACTACAGCCTTCCAGGCTTCTCCATCCATGGGATTTTCCAGGCAAGAGTACTGGAGTGGGGTGCCATTGCCTTCTCCAATTTTTCTTAGTAGTACCTTCTAAGAAGTGTCCTGATCAAATTTGTCATTTTGAAGTAATCAGACTAAAGGAAGAATTACAAAATGTCAAGAAATTATAAATTTGATGTAAAAGATATTCATTTAAAAGGGTTTTTATGGTTCATTTTGTAAGTGAAGAGGCACCTGGCAAAATGACTAACTCTGATAGCGATAATCTGGTACAAAGGATGAATTTCTAGGAAAAGATTATGCACTTCACAATACATATTTTGTTTATATCTTAAAATGTTTATGTTTATTTGAAAAAGATTGCTTTCTAAGCCTTTCTACAAATATTTATATATTTCATAATTTTAAGTGTCTGCCTCCAATGCGGGAGACCCGGGTTCGATCCCTGGGGCAGGAAGATCCCCTGGAGAAGGAAATGGTAACCCACTCCAGTATTCTTGCCTGGAGAATCCCATGGACAGAGAAGCCTGGTAGGCTACAGTCCACGGGGTCACAGAGAGTCAGATACGACTGAGCAACTTCACTTACTTGCTTACTTACTTATACTATGACAGCTATCATTGTATGTGGTCATTAATCATTTCTTACATTTTAATGCTTAAAAAACAAGAATACTGTGTAAATAAAAGGAAAGAGACATAATTGACCTGAGTTACTGAGTTAATTATTCTTAATTTGTTACTCGTGAAAATTTACATTTAAAAGTACCACTTTATAGTAAATACTCAACATTTTAAAGATCAGAAGAACTCTTTTACATTACAGCAGAAGCATAGCAAAACATCATGTCCAATAATTTCTGTTTTTGAAAGAAAATTTGATCACTGTTGCAGATCATTTAAATTACATAGTTGCTTTCAAATGCATATTAATATTCTCTAGAAAAGATTATTTCCCTAAAATATCATATACTGATACTCTAGAACTGTATGAATATTTATTTTGTAATTCTAAAATTGTTGTAACTAAAGTAAAGTACCTGTTATACATGGTAAAACTAAAAGTAACCATATTGCAATAAAATTTTGAGATTAAAATTTTTCTGTATAAATAGGATAACTAAACAATATGAAATTGGTAAGAGAGCAGAATACTAGAAACTTATACTGGAAATTTTAAAAACAAGATTCAATAAAATATACTGTCCCTTTATGGCCAAATAAGGTTATATTTTACGATTTTTGAAGGATCTCTTTTTCTTATTTTTTTGAAATAGTTCTGGATGTGAGAAATATGTTTACATGTCTTACCTTTGTCTAAATATGTTGGGATGTAATGTACCTTTCTCATATTATATATATATATATATGATACTAACACTGTAGAATCAGACAGACCTGAATTTGAATCTTACTTCTACCACTAACTAATTATGAAGTTAAAACAAATTAAACTGTTCAAACTTGAGTTTACTCATCCACTCAGCTAATGCATACCTCTCCAGGTTGTTTCTTCTAATAATTGAGATAATAAAAGTAGTCAGTGATAATAATTAGCAAATATATATAGCACTTACTGTGTGTCAGGAGCTATTTTAAACTCTTAATTTTAATTCATTTAGTCTTCAACCATATGAGGCAGATACTAACTAGAGTTGTATCTATTTTAAATATGGAGAAACTGGGACATATCAATTAATTGACTTGCTCAGAGTTATCCAAACTAGTAAGTGACAATAATGCATGTAAAAGGATTTTAGGTAAAGCCTGGCATCTTTGTAGATCCTCATTAAATGTTCTTTATTTCCTTTACCTTTTTCTTCCACATTTAATTAATAATATTACCTATTACCTCTAATTTAATGTGATAATCCCAAGTATTTCTGCTGCTAATCATTGCAATCTGATATCTGTTGTTAGCTATTAACATACCTGATGGATATGTCTAAAAATTAAGTATGTTAGTCAACATTTTCTCACTACTAATTTAGGGCATAGGCAAATGACTGAGAATAATAAAAAGAATAGTTTATATTATATGTGGATTATGAGTAATTGCATCTTTCCTGATATCCTGTCTGAATCTACTTATTTTGTTCCTTTGTGAGTTTAAAATTTTTGGAATATGGCTTGAAATGTCCCAAATATGTAGCATTCAGAATATTTGTTAGTAATAGTCCTTTTTATCTGGAGTTTATATTTATTGTGCATTATCCAATTTTTGAGTGGTATATGTCTTAGAGCTTAGGCACATTTGTGACCTACCAGTTTGCTAAAAAACATTTAGAGTCTTTGTTCAATTTAACAAGTGTTTATCAAGCATCTTGGGCTTTATTGAATAAACACTAAGTGTTTATTCCTAAACTAGTCACCTGACAAGTCAAAGTGATATAAACTTAGTACTAGAAATGTTTAGCCAATTTAGACCAAAAAAATTCTTTATAGGGAAAGATTAAGAGAGAAGTGAGCAATCAGTAAAATTTTTATATGAGTAGAATTTAAGCTAAAATTGAAGGAGAGAAATAGAACTTAGATTCAGAGAGAAGACATTACCAATGGGAGTAAGAAAGAAAGGGGAATCAAGCTATGAGAAAGATAAAATTAAGAAAACCTTCCTGGCTAGAGCAGAGGATTCACTTTACAAAGAAGGATGGATAAACTGGAACCATGTTATTTTAGTCTCTTAGAACAGCTAGAGTAGTACTATCTCTGGAGATGAAAAGCAGTAACAGAGATTCCTTAGAAGCCAAAATTCATAGGACAACTATCAACAAATACATGCCATAAAATCGTGTCATCAAAAGTAGATCCTTTTGAAAACTGGCACTTACTCAAATGTACATTCCCCAATAAGACTAACATCAGTATTTTTTAAGGTTGTTTCTATGCCCTGGTTTTTGTTTTGTTCTTTGAAATCCCAATGTAAGCTACAAACCTAGTACCATTACTTGTATGTAAAATTTAAACTGCTGTGAAGCACCAAGTTCCAGTTTTGTAGTCCAGAAACCTTTTCAGTCAATACCTATAATCTAGGGTTTCCCAGGTGGTGCCAGTGATAAAGAACCCTGCTGCCAATGCAGGAGACCTAAGAGACTCAGGTTGAATCCCTGGGTCCAGAAGATCCCCTGGAGAAGGAAATGGTAACCCATTCTAGTATTCTCGCCTGGGAAATTCCATGGACAGAGGAGCTTGGCAAGCTAAGGTCCAGGGGGCCGCGAGTTGGATATGACTGAACAGCTTAGCGCATAGCATGTATCTGATAATCAAGACATCGAGACATTTTTTTTTATGATAGATTTTTGTCAGTGGTGTACCTTATCCTTGAGTTGGCCTAAGGTTTTATATAAAATTACTATATAATAATAGAGAAATCACAGTATCTTAAGAGTTTGCAAAGGAGAATTCAAAAGCCATTGTGTTGAAAGTCCTAACATGACTCTTTTATCATTCCCAGCCCTTGTGTGAACGCCTCAATTGCATATTCTTTCATGTGAGAGTCCCTTGTTTGTGTAATTCTAATTACTTGAAAGTCCAAATCTGCCCCCTTACCCACGACATTTACCCTCTGTTTTATTTATACATTAAAAGAAAAAACTCCTTAGCATAATTATCCCAGTTGAAAAGTAACTGGTTTAACATTAGACCATTTAGGTGATTAGAGCAATAGGTGACATTGCATTTAAAAATCATGTTGTTAGGCCCTTATTCCACATAGCGACACTGCAGAGTGAAGCGAACATCGCTGTTTGAGGTGGGGATTTAGGAATTTCAAGCATAAGGTAAAAAAGAAATGTTTCATATATGAAGAACCCATAAATGAAATCCTATCTTCATTTTTCCCTTAAGTACATGTCTTAATTGCATGCTTACTTTGCATCAGAACGTTCTCAGCTTTTAGGGGAGTCCTGATGGGGAAAAGAGATCAATCATATCAGTAAGCATATGAGTACAAACATACTTTTTATGGTAAATTCTATGTCTAATTAAAGCTTTCACTAGAAAAGTAGCGTTGCTCATATAACTGTTTGTGAGGCAGCATAACATAGTGGTTAAGAGCTCAGACTACTTGAATTTGAATCCTAGATTCACCTCTTACTACCGTGTAACCTTTCACAACTTGCTTTACTCAGTTTTCTTATGTGTAAAATGGAGAAAATAAGAGTACCTACCTCATAGGGTAGTTATATTAGGTGGGTTAATGTAAGTAAAACACCAAAAGCAGCATTTGTTTACTACACAAATATTTATTATTACCAATAATCTAAACAGAAAGAACTTTAGCTTACAAAGGAAGAAGATAATGGTTGAGTAAGTATTGAAAGAATTTTTCTCTGGGGAAAAAATCGCGTGAGATAGGACCTAAGGTATACAATAGAATAGTTGTGGGAAAGGAAAAAGCAGCAGAGATGATATGCTAAATGTTTATTTTTACCTTGAATTTATCAGAGAAATAAAACCTTGACATCAGTGTTCCAACTCACCATTTTGCAATCTACTCCCATAAAATGAACAGAGGCCGGCATAGTAGGATAGTTCTATAAAATATATGCTAAGACATTGACAAGAAAACATCATTAAATATTTTGCAAATATTAATATAAAATACTAAAAGTGTGTTTATCTAGAGATATAGTTTCAGGAATGAAGATTTCAGAGATTTCCTTTCTTATTTTCTGAAATCAAGAATGTGAATTCATCTTCCTTTATTAGATCTTCATCCATGAAACAGACTTAATGTCGCTTTTCACACAAAATGTAATATGATGACTTATATCTGTCAAGTCCTCTGAGCTTCTTAGAATTCTATCACTGAATTAGAGCAGAATATCTGTGACTTCATGTTATTGCCATGCCTAAAAGGAAACTGATAGGGAGTAAGAAAATGGACTCAACGAAATAAATTTTTGCAATTATTCTCGTAATTTTACGAGTATGATTTCCTCATACTGGAATTTGGGAAGACCATGGCTGCTATTAAAGACTGGCAGGTGAATATCCAACAGAGAGAGTAACCATTAGGGAAAATCTTAATAACAGGCACACAACTGAGAATTTACGGGAAGAATCCAAGTTCCTTTAAAAGGTGATGAGAAGGTAGAAGCAGTAAAGTTGTTGGAAGTATGACGCTTGAGAATGAACTGTTACCAGTTTCTCAGAGAGAGAGACACAGACATCAAATATCAAAGGCAACAATGCAGAAGAAGCAATTGATTGTGCTGGAAGGACCAGTTAATAAGAGGCAATATATTATAATGTTCTGTGAAGATAGCATTATAGTGATGAATGTCACTGGGGTAATTTAAGTGTTTGTCCCCCACCTCTTCACTCCTTCCATAAGTTTGATTGCAGCATATGATATATTACTCTTGCATGTAATAATCCTCGGGGTGAAACTTTGTAAGAGGAGAAGAAAGGTCAGTTTTGATTAAGAGATGATTAGTTTTAAATTTTTTTTAAGTGCTTTTAAATGCTTTTCTATAAATTTGAAGCAATGACAAAATAACTTAGTATTGAATATTGTATCAAAATGGGACTTCCCTGGTGGTCTAGTGATTAAGACTCCCCACTTCCAATGCAGGGGGCAAGGGTTAGATCTTTGTTTGGGAACTAAGACCCCACATGCTGTGCGGCATGGCCATAAAAAAATGCGATCTTATCATAATGTTTCTCACACTCTCAAAGATTCAACACTGTAATTTATAGGAGACCTAAATTATAAAAGAAGACACTTTAGTATAACCCTGTTGATGAGATTCAAAGAGATTCACATTATACTAATTTCCCACTGTTGTTAAACATGATATTTAGAGGTTTGGCTAATTATGTGATATGCATACTTTGATATGAGTTCCCTTTGTGGGTCCTATTTACTTCCCTTTCTCATATATTTCCTTTTTAGTATTTTTCAAGGCTTACCTATACTGTATCCTGTCTCTTAAGATGGGACTGCTCTATGGGGTGATGAATGAATATCACCATCAGTATTAAATATTAATAATTAGAGGAATGAGAGATCTGCTTTTATATAATACTGAAAGCCAATCCTAATATAAATGCACCTTCCCTCATGGGTGTATCTTGTGCAATAGTAGCAGCAGTATTAAAAATAATGCTCTAGTTTAACTTTGTTCAAACTTCAGTTGTTACTCTTTGCCTTCTAAATATAAGATACCTTAGAAGAGGGATCAGGAAACTTATTCTCTAGAGGAAGTAAATAGAGATAATAAATAGTTTAGGCTTTGTGGGCTTTATAGTCTCTATCATAACTACTTAACTATGCCAGCCTGTCACAGAAGCTGCTATATGATGATATCAATAAATGGGCCCTGCTGTGCCACCAATAAAACTTTATTTATGAACACTAAAATTGGCTTTCTCATAATTTTCACGTGTCATGAAGTATTACTCTTCTTTTGAGTTTGTTTAATCATCTAAACATTTGAAGATTAACATTAGAGTACAGGGCATCCAAAAGACAAGTGGCAGGCAAGATTTGTCCTCTAATTTAGAACATTCCCACCTACCATGTACACGCATCTCCGCTGTTATTCAGAAGCTCATAGTATGTAAGAGTGTTCAGAGAATTTAAGTCAGAACATTTCAGAAGAATTTTCTGAGAATTTAATAAGGAAAAGGAGTTGCCCTATAGTAATTAACACTTGTTAGAATCAAATGTGTTGAGTGCCTACCGTGTAGATACCAAGACTTTGACTTGGGCAGTTAGAAGAATGGACTTGCCATTTACTGAAATGGAGAAGACTATGGGAAGAGTAGGTCTGAGGAGGAAGATCAGGAGTTTTACTTTGGTCATAGAAATTTCTAACTGCCTTTAGATATCCAAATGGAGATGTTAAGCTGGCAGTTAGATATGGGCATCTGGAGTTGAGAGAAGTCTGGGCTGGAGATACTACTTTTTTTTAGAGTCATCTGCATCTTAATGGAATTAAAATTCATGACAACTGATGAGATCATCAAGGTATTTACTAATACTACTATTTATTTTATTACTACCCCTGCTTCTTTTCTCATCCACTTTCAAAGAGGTAGGTAGTTTCTAGTAACCTGGCCCCTCTGCTCACTCACAAAGGGTGGAAGGGATCCCACTGAACAGGAAGGAACCTGGTCTATACAGGAAGGACTATTAGTTGGCCATCCTGAAATTTTGCCATGGTGTAAAGATGAGAATGAGTTTTCCCAAGTACCTCCTTGCTGGAAACTGTTTGCACTGGAGGTAAGTGTGAAAGGGGAGGTTGTGGGGATTGATGGGGTGAGGGCTTCCTAAACCTTTCCCAAACCTCAGGAGTGGCTTGATTCTGAGGAAGGGAGAAGGTTCAGACTGGTTCCTATTTCCCTGAACCAGTTTGTACAGCCCTAAATTTGACCTGCTTTCCTCAAACTGGGAGTCAGAAATCCCTTTTCTCTTCTGTTTTTCTGCTGCAGAAATTCCCAACATTCCCATTTTGTGGGCTCCAGAAAGGGGTAAGCGAAGACTTCAATCCCAGCTGACCATTTCCAGATTAATAATTTTTAGTGTTTTGATTTCTTTTATCATCATAAAAATGCTTGGACCCATTTATCCCATTTGTTTAATTTCCTTGTGGATTGTTATGTATCTATGTTCTAGGGTCATTTCGTATCCCTGGGCAATAGAGTTCAGATCCATCTGCTCTCTCCATTTATGTGCTATTTCTCTTGCGGATTCTCATGTGCAGCTTATTGATGACTATTACCTAGATGGAAGACACTCCATTCAGGAGACAGCTTCACTCTTAATCTCATCTTTTCCTGAATGGTGTTTTGTTCCCCTGCTGACAGCTTTTCACTACCCTACCCAACTGCTTCTGATGATCTATCATCGCTTCTCTGCTGTTCTGTCTTCCTGTTTGACTGCCTTTGATTTTTTGTCTCTACTTTTTGCCCCCATTACTTATCTGCTGAATGATTTGCGTTCTTCACTCACTGGTGCTTTGTCCATCAGCAAATGGCCTGATACTACATATTCATCTGCTATTTTAGCATTTTTAGACTGCCCGACATTGTTTATCTGCTCTCCTACCATTCTCCTCTACTGTGGCCTTCCAAGTGCTGTGCTGTCTGTCTGCCTGATCTTGCCCTACCGAGTCTATGCCTGTAATATTATAAGTAGGTTCTGATTGTTTAACACTTGTGTTACCTATCTCCACTTGCCTTGTGCCACTAAGTTGGACTGCTGACTGAATATGCTTGACTACTGTTCTTCTCTACCTGTTTGCTGCACATGGCTGCCCAATTAGTTGTCTTGAGACATTGCATTTATCGCCTATGTACTCAGCCATGCAACTTGCTGTTTGGTCCATATTGCCTCCTTTATACTTCTGTGCTAAATCACTGGTGGTGTTCATCCGTTGTCTTGTAATCCTAATCAGATTTTATTTCCAAGAGAAGTGTTGCCTACTTATTGTCCAAACATATCTTAGCAATGGAAAATCCTTTACTATTTTAGTCCAGTTTACTCCTAAACTGACTTAAAGTCACTACCACTATCCTTTCTGCTTTTTTATACAACTCCACATTCTTCCTTCTATTTAGAAATAGATTTTTCTTTCTAAATCATTTATCATCTTTGCTTCAGTTGCCTTTTCATATCACATACTATGTGCTTTTTGTTCCTTGTATGTGGGATCTATCTGTAATTTTCCATATATTAAATTTGTTTTCTAATTTGTTTTCCCTGATTTTTTCAGGGCTTCATGAGGATAAATTGTTCCTATTACTTTTATCCTTTCTAGTTAAGACCAGAATGGTTTTTTGAAACTTTCAAGTATCATCTCTAAAAATAATAAATTTAATTGTCTTGTAGTTCTCTGTAGGTAAGATTAAAGTAACTTTCCACTCTGCCCCATTTTTTTCCTGAGAATATCATTTCTCTGCCACTCCATAATTTATATACTATCATTTAGAGATCCTTTTGATGTATTTATCTTTTCCTCCTAGATTTTAGATTATCTTTTCTTGTGTGTAGGTAAACTTTTAAATTGATATTAGTATTTGGCATCTAGAAAAAATTGAAATAAAAATTATCTGCATGTAAAGCTTATTGTCTTATTCGTTTTTTTTTTTTTATTTTTATTTTTTTTGAAAACAAGAACTCAATTTTTTATTTCATCATTTCTTGCATTTGAAGTACTCCTCGATGACATCCTTGGCCTGAGATTCTTTGCCATAGTCCTTAACCACCACACAACTGCAACCAACCACTTTACGGGGTTTTCCCTCTCTGTCAATTTTACAGAGGCCTACCCATTCCCCTAGTTTCTTGTTGTCATCAACCTTAATCAGGTTGATTTGATGCTCAGCACAAAGGGCCTCCCCCAACTTGACATACATAGGCTCATCACAGTTGGATGCAAGCACACATAGATGGGCTTGGCGCTTGTCTAAAGCTTTCGCAGCTTCGCGAATTCCACGTGCTAAGCCATCGTGGATGAGGGCGGTCTTCAGCACCTCTTGCAGAGCAGTATTAACGTCCATTACACCTCCAGCAGCAATGCCTTCCTCGGCCATGGCGGTGGGTTACGGGTGGAGCCGAATCTTGAATGCACCCGAGCCTCCGGCTCCGCGGCGGCAGGGAAAGAGTATTAGTTTATATTTAAATGAATGACAAGATCAGACAGGAAGTAGAGAAGAATTGTGAAATTTTCAGTTTCAGGAATCTAAGGAGATTTAAATTGGGAAGTGTTTACATGCATGCATGTGTGTGTATGTAGACTTGAAGTGTTCTATGTGCATATGTATCCACATCATTGTGCATTAAGTGCAGAAAATGCTGAGTATCCATATTAAATTTTATTTTTCAAAAAATGAGAGAAAAGGGATAGGGGAAAGCTAAAAAGAGAGTGATAAACAGGAAATAGAGAAAAAGGTATCCATAGTTGGTTCTTTTCTCCTTTTTCTTTTCTTTTAGTAATAGAGGTAAAATTAATATGAACCAAAGGGCTGCTCTAGGAATACCAAGAAAATTATTTCAGTAGATTTTTTTAAATGTATAAAATACACGCAACAAAATTTACTATTTTAATCATTTTTAAGTGTACAATTCAGTGGCATTAAATACTTTCACCATTCTGTATAGCTGTCACCACTGTAGATTTCTAGAACTTTTTCAAAATCCCAAATAGAAACTCTGTACATTAAATAGTAACTCCTCATTCCTTCTTTCCACAACCCCTGGTAACCTCTATTTTACTTTCTGTCTCTGAATTTGCCCATTCTAGGTACCTCATACAAGTGGAATCATACAATTTTTTTCTTTCTCTATATGACTTATTTCACTTAGCCTAATATTTTCAGGTTCATTCGTGTTGTAGCATATATCACACATTCATGCATTTAAAGAATATCCCATTGTGTATATAAATAATTGTGTATCGTCTGCCGAGGGATACTTGAGTTGTTTTCATCTTTTGACTATTAATACTGCTATGAACATTAGCAGCATACTGCTGTGCAAGTACCTTTTTTCTTTCCATCCTTTTGGGTATTTACTTAGAAGTGAATTCAGTAGCGTTTAATGCTTTTGTCTAAGGTAAATTAAATTAGTAGCAAATCATTTACATGATACAACATTAGCATGATAACAAGTCCAAGATACTTTATTAGGAGTAGAAGAAGTTACAAACTTTCAGAAAGGCCACAGAAGACCAAGTGAGATTTAGAAGACGCTCTATTGTAAGAATAAAAGGGAGAAAAAATTGAAATAATACAAATGTTGGAGGTTTGAGGAAAGCAAAAGTGATTCTGGAGAAGGTTGAACTTAAAAAGTATTTGAAATGAAATCAGTTCAGTTCAGTTCAGTCGTTCAGTCGTGTCCAACTCTTTGCGACACACCAGGCCTCCCTGTCCATCACCAACTCCCGGAGTTCACTCAGACTCACGTCCATCGAGTCAGTGATGCCATCCAGCCATCTCATCCTCTGTCGTCTCCTTCTCCTCCTGCCTTCAGTCTTTCCTAGCATCAGGGTCTTTTCAGATGAGTCAGATCTTTGCATCAGGTGGCCAAAATGTTGGTGCTTCAGCTTCAGCATCAGTCCTTCCAGTGAATATTCAGGACTGATTTCCCTTAGGATGGACTGGTTAGATCTCCTTGGAGTCCAAGGGAATCTCAAGAGTCTTCTCCAAGACTACAGTTCAAAAGCATCAATTAATTCTTCAGCAACCAGTTTCTTTACATCCAACTCTAAAATCCACACATGACTACTGGAAAAACCATAGACAACTAGACAGACCTTTGTTGGCCAAGTAATGTCTCTGCTTCTTGCTGTCTAGGTTTGTCTTAGCTTTTCTTCCATGGAGCAAACGTCTTTCAATTTCATTTCAATTTATTGGTCTTCAATTTGAATACCTAGCTTTCTACCTAAATTGAACTCTGCATCATAGTGTCTTAGACTTTAAAGGAGTTACAAAGGTTGGAAAGGATTGTTCTTTGTCATCAAGGGGTTTAAAACTAGAGTAGTTAAAAGTGCACTAATAATGGGTTTAAGAAAAAATACTTTCAGTCTTTTAAGTGATAATGTTTTCCCTTGTTAACTCAATAAATTTTTGGTGATTTTAGCCAAGGTTCCTCATCTAAATTATCAAACACAGAAAATGATTTGAGTGACTGTTGTCTCAATTCTCTCAAGGGTGGTGTGTAAACTAGTACTATTTTGTATGAATAAGAAAGAAATTAATTCAGTACATCTAACAATTCTCTCAGAATCTATTGAAAAAGGCTTAACTCTGTGCTATACAACCAGTTAGCTATCTGTAACACAAAATCCTTGCTCTCAAGGAACTTACTTTCCAAAAGAGGGAAAAAGGCATTTGGCAAAACATGCATTTCTAATATCATCCACAAATTTTTGTTATTTTCTTCTAATTATTCAAGGAAAATGTTCAAAGTCAGAGTGATTGCATATGAGGGAATCCTTTTACCTCTTACAAGCATTATTGATGCAAGATTAAGAATGTCTCTATTTAATATCTTGTCACAGCTAAAGGATTCTGGTAATAGTTTAAATGCCAATAAGAATCTCTTTAATTTTAAAACCTAGGGCCTTCAGTGACAGATTAGTGATTTGGTAGCTGTTAATATACAGGGTTACCTAAAACCAACTGGTTTTATAGTGAAAGAATAGAGAATGACTAGATAAATAGATAATTAGTGTTCAAGAGGTTGTTCTTGAATTAATTGCAAGAACAATGAGGGATTACCCCCACACACTCCAAGATACAACTGTATACTAACACAGAAAATGTTTGTTAATTTAATTTATTCTCACTGTCAACTAAAGCTCACTTGAATTCTGGGTGTCAGGAATTTTATTTGATATTCAGTTTTCTTTATGGATTTGATTAAGTAGTCATTTGAATTTGGAATTTATTTGTCCTCCCTAACTTGATATGTGCCTTCAAACTTGAGAGCAATTACTTTCTTTCCTATTGGTCAGTACTTCAGTGATTCCTTTAAGGTAATCTCTTTAAAGTGTTACACTTAAGATAAGTTTTAGTAACCTGTTTTTTCTCCCAACCCCTGATGTCCTACTAAAGTTATTTATTTTGACAGTACGGCTATGGGAAGATCAAAGTTTCACATGTCAGGAGAAAAGCAGTAAAATAGAAATAACATCCAGATTTAACTCTTTTTTTTTTTAACAATGATGAACAATTTTAAAAGATTCTGCTTTACTTGTATTCATTCTGAAAATTATATTTAGTGAAAAAAAATAGATATTTTAAAGTATAAGATCTGGAATAAAGGAAAATATGACTAAATCATTTTATTCAGCTTGTTTGTTAGTAATAAATATACTTCTTTCTTGTGACATCTGAAATTCTGATTTTATTTTGAGAAAAGCTTCAATTGGAAATAAAGTTGTATAATATATTTCTTTGGTAAAGTTTAACCTGTAAAGGCAATATTTCTGTCATACCTTTATTGGACTTCAAGTTCTTTTTATATTTAATAAGATCTAAATGTCTTTGCAATCATGAGACTCTTTGTAGACAACTAATCCTAACAAGCAAGTTGTCATAAAATTTTTCTTTTTCTTATTTTTCCTTTCTTTCTTAAAGAACAGTAGATTATATTCAATTCCTTACAAAGGAAGATGTAGCTTCTTTATGCAGGCATTCTGTGGAGGCAGTTTCACTCCTTCAGTTTTGAATACCAGCAATGACAATAGCAGGTACTAATAACCAGTCTCTGAAACCCTTTATCTCTTTTTCTCCCCTTGTCTCCTACATCAAGTATTTCTTGTCCTGCTGACAAGCACTAACACAATACATGTGTAGCACAGAAGATCTAGTGAAGTGAAAGAGAACATTGAGCGAAGTCAGTTGCCTCAGATACAGAAACTGTTTGGTGCAAAGCTTCTTCATGTATGTTTCAGTTCAGTTCATTTCAGTTGCTCAGGCATGTCCGACTCTTTGCAACCCCATGAATCGCAGCACACCAGGCCTCCCTGTCCATCACCAACTCCCGGAGTTCACCCAAACTCATGTGCATCAAGTCAGTGATGCCATCTAGCCATCTCATCCTCTGTTGTTCCCTTCTCCTCTCGCCCCCAATCCCTCCCAGCATCAGGGTCTTTTCCAATGAGTCAGCTCTTCACATGAGGTGGCCAAAGTATTGGAGTTTCAGCCTTAGCATCAGTCCTTCCAATGAACACCCAGGACTGGTCTCCTTTAGAATGGACTGGTTGGATCTCCTTCTAGAGTCTTCTCCAGCACCACAGTTCATGTATGTTTAATAGAATGTAATTCCATAAACATCAAAATCAATACCTGAAAAGTTCACTAGTTAGATATATGGATATTTATAAAATACAAACCACTGAAGACTTTTGTATTTCTCTCTGAATGCTTTTAGATTTCTTGTAATATTTAGTATTTATGAAGAAATAGAAATTATTTTCCATCAACAGCATAAAAACATTTTAGATGTTGAGGAATCAGTTTTTCTTTGGTTTATTCGTAATCATATTAAAGTAATAGATGTTTTCTTACTATGCATTCAGAGGTAATAATCTCATAGAGATCTTGCACAAATGTTCTAAAAGAAAATATCTCTTACAAGTTAAATTCTTTTCTCATTCCCCAACTGGATGCCCTCTGGTCAAAATTAAGGTCAATCTTAAAAGAAGGGTAGAATGTAAAAGCCTTTTTTAGATGTCCTATTTCTCATGATGATTAGTAACTGAAAAGAAAACTTAAGACCATCTGTAGAAAGCTCTTATTTTATTTACCAGAAATTCTGTCTTCAAATTTCATAATTCATGGTTTGTGTTAGAATATTTAGGACCATAGCATTTTGCATATTCAATTCAGTTCAGTCGCTCAGTCGTGTCCGATTCTTTGTGACCCCATGAATTGCAGCACGCCAGGCCTCCCTGTCCATCACCAACTCCCAGAGTTCACTCAAACTCATGTCCATCGAGTCGGTGATGCCATGCAACCATCTCATCCTCTGTCGTCCCCTACTCCTCCTGCCCTCAATCCCTCCCAGCATCAGAGTCTTTTCCAATGAGTCAACTCTTTGCATGAGGTGGCCAAAGTACTGGAGTTTCAGCTTTAGCATCAGTCCTTCCAGTGAACACCCAGGACTGATCTCCTTTAGAATGGATATTTTGCACATTACAGGTGTTTAATAAGAGCATAAAATGGTGACTTTTTAATTAAGTTGTTGTTGTTTAGTTGCTAAGTCTTGTCTGACTCTTAGCGACCCCATGGACTGTAGCTCACCAGGCTTTTCTGTCCATGAGGCTTCCAGGCAAGAATACTGGAGTGGATTGCCTTTTCTTTCTCCAGGGGATCATCCCGACTCCAGGATCACACCTCTGTCTCCTGCATTGCAGGCAGATCCAGGCTGGACCACCAAGGAAGCTTAATATGAAGATGAGATTTTAACTGAAAAAATATATGGTTATTTAAAATTAGGAAAAGGCAAGTGGTTTTAAGTGCTTTTTATTAATAGCTTTAATTTTTTTCTGAATATAGATTTCTAAATATATTTTGATTTGGTACTTTGAAATACCTTCCCACTGTGGAAAAACTTGGCCCAGTAAAAGAGCATAGCCTCTGAGGCATATCCTGTCAAAGGACATATAAACTCCCCAAGCACAAGTAAGGCAACAAAACCATTAATTAATAGGTGGAGTGAAAAGATGACTGCTAGAACTATCAAATACAAAATGTAAGACAGAGAAGACTTAGGTAACCATTCTTATTTTTTGCTCATATTAGGGGAATTTGTTTAGGACAAATACTAAACCAGAAAGGATGCAGACACAGCAGAAGTATATCAAACTGTCCCTGGAAATCCAGGGTTCACTAGTGGATGATGAAATATCTGAAGAACAAAGACATACTTGCAAAGAAAAAATATAACAAGAGACCATCATTTATGAATGAGCAAATGGGGAGAAAATGGGACTCTTAGAAATAAGAAAATAAAAGTTAAAGTTTTTACATCTGAGGACAGATAAAACAGCAGATTGGAGCAGTAGAAGAGAGAATTAGCATACTGAAATATGTACCTGAGGAAATGATCTCATATCAGAACTATCACACAGAGAGATGATGTAATGGAAAAAAATAGAGAAATAGGGCATGGAGAGTGAAATGAAAGGTCCAAAATATATCAAAAACCCCCAAAGGAGAGCATGGAGGAAAAAACATGATTTTAAAAGATAATGGCTGTAAATTTATAGAACTGATAAGAAAAACATGAATCTACAGATCCTCAACATATAATGTATCTCAAGAAGAATAAATGAAATAAATTGATACCTAACCACATAAAAGTAAAACTTTAGAAACAAAACAGACAATCTTAAATCTAGCCAGAGAGAAAGAACAGGTCACTTACATAGGAATGACAGCAGGCTTTTAAACAGCACTGAAATAAAGCAGATAATAGAATATATCTTAAAAGTATTAATAAGTTATATTGGAAATTATTTTATACAGGTTTTCATTTTGTGACATATATGTGTGAAGTGTCTATTTTGAGGTTCACTTGTTCTTAATAAACTTGTTCTAAAGTTTGAATAGAGAACAGGTAGACACTTAATAAAGTGTATATGTGGGCTAAAATGAACATCAAAACAGCACTGAAAGAGGCAGTGTTATATTGGCCAACCCAATAAATGAGCAGCTTCAGGAGTATATATGTGTATAGTTTTGTGTATGTTATCTACATGTTGGTAGAAATGGTTATATCTACTCATTCTTGACTAGGTGTTGGGATTTGCTTAGTGCCAGTCTTAGCTTGTAAAGAATCTGCCTGCAATGCGGGAGACCTGGGTTCGATCCCTGAGTTGGAAGATCCCCTGGAGAAGGGAAAGGTTACCCACTCCAGTATTCTGGCCTGGAGAGTTCCATGGACTGTATAGTCCCTGGGGTTATAAAGAATCAGACACGACTGAGTGACTTTGACTTCACTTCATTTCAGTAGATAGAACTAACTTCTTTCCTATTCCAACCAGCTGCCCTAATAAAATCAACTATTCAGTTGCCTATAACCCTAACCTTAAGAACTCAACTTCAGTCCTGAGACATGTACTTGTGTGTACACATGCATATACATTATCTTCAGTTTTATGAAGTGTTTTTGTTTAAGGATAGACTCTATTTTGACTTCTAAATCTCAGACTTGAAGGAAATAGAGGAGGTTTTTGGATAGTTAACTACATAATTCTAAGTACCTTTGTAAGTATCATTCAGATCTGGATGATCTGAAAAGATCTGGGGATCTTCACAGCTTAAATGAAAGATCCTGATTCTACGATGTCAGCCCAAAGTCCCATACCAAAAAAGTATATGTGTGTATATATATATACCTGTGTGTGTACACAAGGGTATACTCACATGTAAATTATGATTCCTTCAGAGAATCTCATAGGATATTTTATGTTTCAAATTAAGGGTGGATATAATAGCTATTCTTTAACTTTTTAAGAACTTTTTATTTTTATGATCTTTTTTTCCATTTCTTTGGTTTCGCTTTTTCATTTGCATAGGATAGTGGCACCTCTTTTTAGAACAGTTTTTCAAAATTGGGCCTCTCATTCTTTTTAAGTCCTTTGTTAAGAGATTTTTTTTCCATTATAATAAAGGCAAATATTTTCTTCTAACATATCAATTTTATTTAATAAATAATGTGTTCCAGGTTGTTAACTCACTGAATTATTTATTTCTCACTCTTTCTTTTTTGAGACTTTTGTAGATTTTTCTGCTATAAAGTATAATAATTCTTTGTTTTAAGTGATTATGATAAATATTAGAAGCAGAGCATTAATTTGAGTTGAGTCAAATGTTGCTTCTTTGTGTTCCCTTATTTTCCAGCATCCTGGATCTTAGTCCATCCTGATCTCTTGTCAGGCTGATGTTGCCTTTACAGCCTTAATTTGTAATTTATGGTTGTTATGGAAATTTAAAAAAATTATATTTATTTGTTTGGTGTATCAGTTTGAACAACTTATTTACCACAAGCAGTGATGGATACTTACATTTTTCCATCTTTGCTTAAGTATATAATTACATTGCTTTTTTTTGTTGGCCTTTGGGTGAAAACATAAATGCAGAAAGTTCTGTTAGTTCTTCTTTCTTCAAAATACATCTATAATCCTCTCACATTCTTTTCCCAATTTACTTCGGAGGTTTTATGGTAATGTCCAAGGCTATATTCCTGGTAATTGGTATCTCTAAAACTGCTGTTTCTTGATAAATCTTCATTAAGTTTTCAAGATTATTGCTGGCATATTGCATTCTTCAAACATCTTCTGGTAATTCACACACATTTGAAAACAAACATGCCCATAACTTCTACTCTATACTGCTTCTGAGAGAACTGTTCAGTTTTCACAGTTTCTTTGACTGTAGTGCATAATAGCAACTTGCACAACATAGGTGACGTTAGGTTTATGTTTTAGTACAAATTTCAGTATTCAACGTTTGTTAAGCATTTGCTACATGTTAGGAATGATGCTATGTATTTTTATATTCTGTAGCATTTAAACAAAGTACAGAGATCCTTCCTGTGTCTGTATAGGGTGTAGTGCTTTTTAAACTGAAAGCACATAGCAATTAGATTTAATGGATTAATTTCAGAATTGGAGTCTACAAGCCTAAGTTTTATTGATTTACTGTGTGGCTTTGCATTATTCATTAAATTTATTAGTGACTCTGTTTCTTCACTTACAAAAAGATAATAAAGTATCTCTTCTGTATTATGCAGTATAGGAATCTGTTAAGTATTTAAATAGAGAATATCTATAGATGTTTTGTAAGAAAGTCATAAATAAAACCTTCTGATGTGAATATTTCTCCTATTATTGAATTATGTTGCTTAGTAATAGTACTCCTTTTTATGTTTTCAATGTAGTGAGTAAGAGAAATAAGAGCTTTTACATGGCATTATAAATTTATGTTGTATTAATATATAATGTTATCTATCATACTAGCATTAAAAATATTATGACATCCTTTTAGTTAACTAAAAGCCACTTTATTGTGTTGAACTTTAGTTTTGTAAGAAGGATAACAAATATGATTGCCCCTTTTTACAAATGAAGAGCTGAGAAAGAGAGATAAATTTCTGGAAGCATAGGAACAAAAGCTGCTGCTGCTGCTGCTAAGTCGCTTCAGTTGTTTCTGACTCTGTGTGACCCGATAGACAGCAGCCCACTAGGCTCCTCTGTCCCTGGGATTCTCCAGGCAAGAATACTAGAGTGGGTTGCCATTTCCTTCTCCAATGCATGAAAGTGAAAAGTGAAAGTGAAGTCGCTCAGTTGTGCCCAACTCTTAGTGACCCCATGGACTGCAGCCTACTAGCTCCTCCGTTCATGGGATTTTCCAGGCAAGAGTACTGGAGTGGGGTGCCATTGCCTTCTCCAGAACAAAAGCTGGTATTTCTTTAATATGTGAATAATGAAAGACAATTAGGTTATAGAATGAATAAAAGGCCTGATCATAAAGTGAGAGGTTATTAGGTTTAAAATCAATCTTTAGATGAGCAAAACTGTAAGAGAACAAGTTATTTAATTCAAGCTACAGCATGTCCTGGGCTTCCCAGGTGGCGCTAGTGGTAAAGAACCCTCCTGCCAATGCAGGAGGCGTTAAGAGATGCAGGTTTGACCCCTAGGTCAGGAAGATCCCCTGGATGAGATCATGGCAACCCACTCCAGTATTCTTGCCTAGAGAATCCCATGGACAGAGGAGTTTGGCAGGGTACAGTCCATAAGGTCGTAAAGAGCAGGACACAACTGATGAGACTTGGCATGCACGCATGCACACCATGTCATAGTCTCCAGGTATATATGGATGTAGATTTTTCTCCCATCTTTACTATTGGACTTCTTCTAAGTTAAGGTTATCTCAGTACAGTGGTGATATTGGGTTTCTTTGCTTTTAAGAAGTACTGTACTCATTTTCATATTTCCCCATTGGCCTGTAATTTTAAAACTGAGGGTGGTAGGAGAAGACAAAATAGAACACCTCATAATAATATTTAAAATAAGAATGGGCTATTTTTTGATTTTTCTCTTTTCTTAGCAGGTCTTCCACTTATTCTGCTTCCTTTACCTCACTTATTTTTTTCTTCCTCTCCCTTTTTCACAAGTGCCTGTTTTGGTAAAAATCTAGTTTTGTTGAAAAAGAACTTCAGATGTGATAATTACATGTTTCTAATGTGGGTACTTTCTAAAGAATCCACCAGTGAGAATTATTGTATCTTTAGGCAAAGAGCAAAGTTTTAATTTTTATAAAATCAGTTGTCAGTGAGTCACTTGCAAATAGTACTTATGAGCCTAAAGGAAGAGCTTATTTCTTTTATTCTGACTTCAAGATTTTTTAGCACAGCTTAACTTACATTGCTTTATGAACATTAAAAACACTGCTGTAAGGAAACTTAGTAATTATGTGTGATCATTAATAAAGTGGAAGTCCAATGTGTAGATTTTTTAGGTAGCTTTTTAATGTAGCTTCTGTTATGTTTCTACTTATACTATATACCACTAATAACATTAAAAATAACAGAATTCCAGAGTAGTTGGAATAAAGAGGCTGGGTTATGTATTCCCCAGTTAACTGACCAGACAACAGCCTTTCAGTGAAATTTCAATTAGATCATCTTTCTACTTCATCTTTCTTCATATTTGAGAAACAGGGTATTTTTCTATATCTATGTATCAACCTTTGAAGAGCATGAATTAATAATATTTTGTTCTCTATAGATTAAAAGACATGTAACCAACAACTTACAATAAAGATGAACTTTATTGTTTTTCACATAATGCCAAAAATGAATAAATGTATAATGTATATATAAAAATGCTAATAATCTATAGAAATACCACTATTTTCTCACATTTTCCTGTAATGAGATAAAAAGTAATGCAATTTATAGACTACTTATTAGACTATAAAGATAAATGCTATTCTTGTGAAAAATCTCTTACAAAAAATAGTTCACTCATTTGAGTTACATTATTTTTTTGATAATTTGAATGTCAAATTATTAATATTTAGGTAAATGAGAAAAATAATATGAAAAACTACTCACTGAGTAAGGGAAGTACCCAATAAGTACTCACTAAGGAGTATTTACTGATGTACATATACTCAACTTGGTTTTTTAACAAGGGTTGGGATCCAAATGTTAACAAATGGGGTAAGAGTTTTCATAAAGTACGTAGAAATCTTTTAATCACCTCCAGTGCATTTGTACAGCTAACATTATAATAAATTCTATGTCTGGTTGAGCCAGATAAATTGGTTGGCTTGCTTTAGGGCCATGTTATACAAGAAATATGTCTGATTGCTTAGGCATGTCTGACTCCCTGCAACTCCCTGGACCGTAGCCTGCCAGGCTCCTCTGCCCTGGGATTTCCCTTGCAAGAATACTGGAGTGGGTTACCATTTCATCCTCCAGGGGATTTTCCCAACCCAGGGATCAAACTTGCGTCTCCTCTGCACTAGCCAGCGGATTCTTTACCGCACTGCCACCTGGGATGCCCTGTACAAAAATACTTTTCTTTAAACATTAAAATCTTAACTAGCAGGTGATAGGTTAACTCGGTGCTTCTGGGAATTGAGGTGAACAGTGGAAACAAGAGACTCTTCACTCAGCATCTCATGCTTGTTGCAACGTATATGTTCATTGAATGGACTGGAAGATAAATTTGCCTGTGATACTTAGATTTTTATTTTACCATCTCCTTTGATTTTTTCATTATAACCAGATCTTACTTAAGTATTGTATAGCTTTAACTGAAAAACAAAAAGAAGTATCTCCATTTTGAAAAGCTTTCTGCTTCTAGGAGTGGAAAAAGACTAAGAAATAGTCTTAGAATAGTAAATATCTAAGAAAGCTAAAGCTCCAAAAAGAAATACATTACAAATAGGTATATATCTCCTAAGTAAAACTGGAATAACTATTAATATTCTCATTACTTGGTTGCAGCTTCTCCTTTGTGGCAATAGTCTTTAACCATTTGGTCACATTGTTGATTCACTGATATGTTGTGATTGGTTGAAAGATGTTTGTAATTAGTAATATAAAATTAATGAAATATGTAAATGAGTGTTTTCAGTTAATTAGAATAGAAGTTGACTTTATAATAATGTGATTCGTATTTCCACTGTGCTTCTTAATTGAGGGGAGAAAAGAGTAAATTTATAGTTGTGTTCCTTAAACATCCCTAAGAGTCCTCTATGTAAATTTTATTCATCATATATGGTCCTGAGGAAAAAATATATTAAAGATAACTTATCTGTACTGTGGGATACTTATAGGGACAAGATATGGATTGTTTATTATTACCATTTTTTAAAGTGTAAAATAAAATTTATGTAGTTGGCTGGCATTAGTGAATAGAGTCAGGAAAGTTTAATTGTTTGGCATTAAGCTGCCTATTTTTACCTAATTTATCTCCTCACTAAGGTCTATATTTTGCTCTGATGAAGGATCATTAAATTTATTTCAGTCTGTTTTACAAAATTGAATATAAGGTGATTATGAATGTTACAGCAAGTTGTGCACATTATCATTAATCTATCTCATTTCTTCTGTCTGTGGTGTGTTTTTCAAAGTATAGCCCTGTGACCAGGATCACAAACATAACCTGGAAACTTGTTAGAAATGAAAAATTTGAGACCCCAACTATACATTCTGAATCAAAATCTCTGGCTATGGCCCA
The DNA here is from genome assembly GCF_023091745.1 of Budorcas taxicolor. Classification (NCBI taxonomy): domain Eukaryota; kingdom Metazoa; phylum Chordata; class Mammalia; order Artiodactyla; family Bovidae; genus Budorcas; species Budorcas taxicolor. Next base: position 77,007,215 of record NC_068919.1, read on the forward strand.
GCAACCATTGTTTAACAAGGTTTCTATAAGATCCTGATGCACACTAAAGTTTGAGAACCACTGCTGTAATCATATTCCACCTGGATAGCTTAGCAAGTTTATTAGTACTTGTTAGTTAGATTTTCACAGATAGTCTTTGTCATTTAAAATTGTTTAATTAGCAGAAGACTCTGTAGTAGTTGTTAGGAAATTGTGTACTCAAGTAACAATTATGTAAATATTTATGTACAAATTATACCTAATTAACTAAAGTATGTCTGTAAAAATAAGTAAAAGCACTCTACTGTGTGACTTTTTACTACCACCATGCATACAAGGAATTTCTACACATTTACATTTACCTATTGTGTGTTCTGTGCATACTTAAACATCATTGCCTGTTAGCAATAACATTTTCCAAGGTGATTTTTTTCTGTGAAGGTAAAAATGGACCCAAACTTCACTGACAGCTTCCCTGGGCTATAGAATCATTATTTATGACACCCTTTTTTTTTTTTTTTTTGCAATTTGAGCGGTCTTTGAAGCATCTTTTTGACTTTAATGTTATCTTCAAAGTGTCAAGGGTAAAAGAAAAAGATCACAATAAGTGATTTTCCATGGAAGTTGCAACCTTCAAAGTTTAGAAAGTATCTAAAAGTTAAAAATAAAATGTCTTATTTAAAGAGTGTAGGTAAATCTAATTAAACCTCATTGTTTTGGAATCTACTAGTGCAAAAAGGTTATATCTGAAGTAAGAATATAAATTTCTACTATTTCTCAAGGATAAAAAGAATATGGTAATCAAATTAATAATTAATAAAGTGGGAAACAACAAGCTAAATATTAATAAGAAAAATGATTTCATGCTTTTAATGGCATCTCTTTTGCCATTGATTGTGAATAGATAATGATTTCTTGTTATCTACTTGTTAATAGATACTAATAACCTTTTATCTATATGTATCATCCTAGTATACATGATCAAAGGAATAAAGCTACAATTGTTAGAACTACTATTCTATTTGGATTTTCTAATAACCTATACAGATATTTTTTCTTATTTTATTCCAAGTTAACTTTTATTTTCCTGCTCTTTGCCTTCTATTTGAGCCTTTCCATTTACAGTTCACAGATGTTTCTACCCAGCTCGTGCCCTCCTATTCATTCTTCTAATCTCTACTTTGTTTGGCTGTTTGTTCCTTTAGATACCATGATTTCAGTATTCATCTTCCTGCCCGCCACTGCCAACGTTCTTATTTTGGGGTTCTTGCTCTCTCTTCTCTTTCCCCTCACCTTTGGTTCTCAACCACTGTTGCTGGGTTTGGATTCTAGGTTTTTGAATGGTATCTCTTTTCTAACTGGTGTAATAAAAACTATGAAGATGTAAGTTTGGAAATCAGAGGCCTAGAGAAAATTGACACGCATTAAATACCTACTCTGTGCTAGGTGATTTACTTATATAATTTAATTCTCATAAAATGTAGGTATGCTTAATGATTAGCTCCATTTTGTTTGTAAGTACACCGAAGCTCAGAGAGGTTAAATATTTTGTTCTAATTTACAAAGCAAGTAAGTGATAAGGCCAGATTTCAAACCTATATGGGTTCATTTATTCACTCCTCTAATTCAACAAACGTTGACTGAGTATGTATTCTATATGTTGGCCACTATGGTAGGGGCTTCACCAGATCCAGTCCTTACTCTCAGGACCTTAACTAAGTGGTGGTATTGTCTGACTTCACAGATGTTGATCATTTTGCTACACCAAAGAGGGAAAAGATACATTTGATGTAGATGTGAGAAAAACTATATTTGTACATTATTTAAGAAAATATAAGCGAAAGTGGTTGGTTTTTGTCTAGTCCTAGAGTCTCCCTCCTCACTCAGCACCAATGCCTTTTAGTGACATCACTACTCTATATGTGTTTTCCTCCTATGTTCTCAGCTGTACAAGATTTATGTCTATAGGCCAACATTCTGTAGAAAGTCTTCGTAAAGAATTAGCTGTCTCTCCTAAATTACATTTGGAAAAGAGGAAGTCCTCTGTGTAAGAATGCATACATTCATCTATCTCTCAACCATATATTTACTAATACATTATGATATATTTAAGATGACTTAGCCAAATACACAAAACACGGCAAAACTTTTAATAAGATAAATGTGGAAAAATAGAGCAAGGAAAAACAAGACGAAATTTGGTTGTGTTCAGTGAAAGTATTAGTCGCTCAGTCGTGTCTGACATTTTGCAGTCTCGTGGACTGCAGCCCGCTAGGCTACTCTGTCCATGGAATTCGCCAGGAAAGAATACTGTTGTAGGTAGCCATTACCTTCTCCAAGGTATCTTTAACTCAGGGATGAAACTCAGATCTCCTGCATTGCAGGCAGATTCTTTACTATCTTAGCTGCCAGGGAAGCCCCATGTATTCAGTAATCCTACTTTAAAAAAAATTCATAGATTTGTCTCTGTTCTCGAGAATAACTTGATTCACAATCATTATAATTTTAAAAACAAACTGGTATCATAAAAGAATGCCCATGTCTAGTTGTGATACTTAAAGAATTTCTTCTAAAGAGGACCTCGGTGTAGTGTGGTGAGCAATGGCCTCAAATACTTGCTAATAAATATGAGTTTTGCTGAACCATTTAATTGTATCCCACTGCATACTACAAAAGCAAAGTCCAATAAAACAATTCTTTTAAAATTGGGACAAGCCTTTCCAAGTAGACCACCATGGTCTGGCCAAATCCATGGTATATTTTAGAGGATCTAGAAAAATGAATGAATTGCATGACTTTTAGGTAATTCTCATATGTAATTTGTCAATTTATTTTTCACATACTAGATGACAGTGAGTTTATATACTCTTATAGTTGCAGTATCATTGCATAGAATTCTACCTAGTACATAGGAGGTGTTTAATAAGTATTTGTTGTATGGATGGATAAATGCTGTGCTTAGAAGTATCTAAGTGAAACACTTCCTCTTAGCTATCTGTTGCTATTTTCTTCCTTGTGCTTAAATAAAGGGTGCCACTCTACTTTGGAGTACATCATCTTTATGTGGACCTGCAAATTCATTAAATGTCAGACATTGTTTAGTTGACTTTTTCAAACAGATAATGAAATCAATATAAACTCTATGCAAAGACTCTTTTAAGATCGTTCTCAGTAACATGCCTTCCTTGACTTTCTTTTTTTTTCTTTCTTCCTTGACTTTTTAGGGCTTTAAGATTTTAAGGTTCCAAAGAAGTTGTAAACTTCAGTAAATCAATTTTAACATGGAAATAGTTTTTCTTTTCTGGAGACCTCAAAATCATACCAGATTTATTGAATTTGGAAAACATGGGGGTAGATTCTGTATACTAGCTCAACAAGTTTTAGCTGTATATTTTAATGAAAGTGGTCAATTTCCAAACTTAAGAATTTAAGAATGTCTATTTTTCCTTCCTGCTGGCCCTTTATTTTTAAAGCAGGTTTTATTGAAAAGCATTATGTTAGTGTTAATTTTTCTTTAAAATTTTTGACACTATTAAATATTACATTATGCTGGGATTCAGTGAACCAGTAGATTATATCATTTCTGGTAATCCTTTATCCTATATGACTAAGTAATTTATATGCATCTTAAAAGCTTATTTATAACATCAACTGGATGTAACACATAGTGATACATTTTAACTGCTCTTCCCAGATTTCTTACTCTGAAAATCTATTGAACTATTATAGCAACCTGCGCCGTCATTTTAAAATTTAGGTTATTAGACTAGATGAGACATTTATCAATGTAAAGTTTGCCTAGAGCAATGGCCTTATTTAGGATGATCACTACTTCTAATGAAATATTGAAATATCAACCTTTCACTCTATTTTCCATAACTTGCTTTTTATTTTTTTTGCCTTTCTTCTTATTTACTATAATACTTTATTTTGCAAGCTTTCTTCCTGTGTTGCTCCCAATTATTATAGCGTGCTACATATGTAAAAAGAGGATTAGAAATGGATTAAATCATGTACTTCATTTCCAACTTAAAGATAAGCATAAAGCTTATCTTTACCATCACATTATGATAATATATACATATTTCAGTTGACCTTTAGAAAATGAAATTTTCTTGCCTTTAAAACCTATCCCACATTTAACCATACTTGTCTTAAGAATGCCCAATCTTAAAACTTATATACTTAAAGCCTATCACTTTATTAATTCCTTTTTAAAACAGATATATAATTTATATTGAAGATTTGGAAAAGAATCTCAAGTTTTTCTTCTACCCAATTTATGGAGAAAATTGACTTGCTGATTTGTTGAGTTCCATTTATTATATCGTAAAATCATCGAGCTAGGAGAGATACAAGGGGTTCTCAGGTTTTTAGGGACTAATTATTTCAAGAGTGATAGACAAAGAAAAATACCCAGATTTCTTGTTCTGTGAAAACCTGTTGAGCCGTTTTAACAATCTGAGGCTTAATTTTAAAATTAAGGTTGATAGGCAAGATGAGATTGCTGTCAAACACTTCTGAGTTATAAGGGACAAGAAAGATCTACTAATATAAAAGTTCCCTCAATGTCCTGGTTTTCAGCTTTTATTCAGTGGTCCCAAAGAATTGAATCTTTAAGCCTTAAAAATAAAAAAAATTGGAGCACTACAAAGTATGGTTTATATTAATAGATAGCATGGTCTATAATTATTTTTTAAGTTAATTTTGCTACTCTGCCTTCCTTATTTTTTGGTTAATTTCACTCAGTCTGCTATTTAATCTTTAATTACAGGCCACAAAAGAAGTAATAGAACGGGAAGCACCAGGGATGGCCCTGGCAATGCTGATGGGATCACTTAATGTTACACCTCTGGGCATGCTCTCTAGGTAAGAAAGTCACCAAAGTGGTGTAAAGAAAATTAATTCCACACCAGTAATCACTACAATAGACTGAGAAACCTAAGAAACTTTATAGTCATACCACTTAATTTTGCCCCCACCCAAGTCTTAGCATCCTGTCTAAATCTTGACCAGTTTCTTTCAAGTTCTTTATCCTTTTTTATTTTTTTTGCATATTATGTTGAAACTTTGAAAATATCATATGACTGCTGAAAATAATCAATTATAACCCCAAGAAGAGTCCAGTTTTTTAAGATGCAATATATTCTTTTTTTGTGATTATAGTTATCAATTAATTTTCCTTAGTTGTCATTAAGTCCTAATTTAATAAAACTAAGCAATAGTCTTTTAATAGGTATTTACAAGTTAGAAACTTAATTTCCATTTGTAAATAGGCATATTGATGTGTGGTCATGAAAAGAAAATCAATAATATATGTTCAAAGTGTTAGTCACTCAGTTGTGTCAGAGTCTTTGCAACCACATGGACTGTAACCCGCCAGGCTCCTCTGTCCATGGGCTTTCCCAGGCAAGAATGCTGGAGTGGGTTGCCATTTCCTAATCCAGGGATCTTCCAAATCCAGGGATGGAACCTGGGCCTCCTCCATTGCAGGCAAATTGTTTACTGTCTCAGTCACCAGAGAAAACTAGTATATTAAATTAGTATATTTAAAACTATGATTCATTGACCTACATGGTGACATCCATCCTCAATTTGATAGTTTAGTTATTTTTTATTATTTTATTAATTATTAGATTAAAATCCCCTTTAACGAGAACAACAGACATCATTTAGGGTAAAGACAGAACTCAACTTAGTGAGAATCTGTTGATTTAATGACCTTTGATTTACGCAGTTGATCTCAGAGCAATCTAGAAAATACATAGTAACTTTATAATTGGCAGGATTTCTCTATCATTATTTATAGTTGTTTATTGATCCTGTTTGCAAAATGAATATAAAAGTAAATATGTCTATTTAATGCATAGAATGAGTTATAATGCCCTTTCTGTTACTTAGACTAAGTTTGTATCCTATAAGTGGCAGGCACTTGAAGTGCAGCTACAGGGAAAAGTGAGTGGGTCATCAGTTGCTATACTTTCTTTCCTGTTACAAGTACTATATTATAACATTTCATATAATAAGACCAAGAAAAGAACTAAAGTAACGATATTTTTAATTTAAAAGTCCATACTAGTCTTTAACAAACTTACAGTGATTCTCATATGCTGTTCTTTTTTCACCCTTACTTATATTACCTGCCCATAGGAGATCAAAGGTCACCTCTGGTCCCTTTTCTCTATGGAATTAAGTAGTAGTCCTTGAATATAAGTACTCTTTCTTGTCATACAATGAATATAGTCAAGATAGAATTAAACGTCATCTCTTGTTAATTACTTTATAATAAAAATCTAATTCGACAAACTCTTGAATTATTATTATTCAAAATAATCTATTTATCAGGCCTTGTATTAGCCATTAGGAATACTCAGTGTGGAAAGAAAAGTAAGACATGGTGCTTACCTTAAGGATCCCCTGTTTATCTGGAGAACTTTTTTCTTATAACTGTTAACTTCTTAAACTGAATGTAGCTTTCCTGATCCAGTATAGAAACAGCGCTTTTGCCTTACTGAAAAATTTTTCTGGATTAATGTCCCCTCTGCCTTCTAAATTCACATAATTACTGAGTACCTGCCTGCCCAGTGAATGAAAATAAATTAATAGGAGCTGATTTTAAGTATTTTGGAATGAGTTCATCATTCTTAGGCTGAAGGCTTTGAAAATTAAAACATATATACAGCATGGTAACAGATTCTTCTGATTTTTATTTCCATTACCTATTAACTGAGAGTTTATTTACAAAATTGAAACAGAGATAGTGGTCCACATGAGTAATGGAAAAGGAATTATGGGCTGTTTCCCTTAATGTTTATTTTTTTGTGTTTTTCAAAGCATTAAAAAAAATTTTTTTAATAGCCTTGATTAGATTGATGCCTCCTTTCTATAGAGTTTTTGCCTTGTATGTACTTGAGGCTTTGTACATGCTTATGTTATAGCACATGCTATATTATAATCATTTACTTTCTTGTCTGTTTTACCTAATTTGTATAAAATACAAATTTGTTTTAAGATCAGCTGCTTTATCTTATTCATTTTACATCCTCAGCTCCAAAACAATTTCTGACACATAGTAAGTACTCAAAAAAAGGGTTTATTTTTATAATTACTATTGCTAACTCGATGTTTCATCCTGGTTTTAATAGAATATTTTTCAGGATAAAGTAATACATCAAGTTGGTGCCTTGCCTTCCTATTTTTATCTCTAGTATAATAATATAATACTTAACAATTTAATAATATAATTATTTAATTATTTACTTAAGTAATTAAAATTACTTAATCTGTTTAAATGGCTTCCATCTATTTCATTAACTTAATATTTTCCAGGTGGTTTTTTTTTTTTAACAAGTTGGAAGATTGTAGTAAGTAATGGTTAAGAGCATCGTCTCTGAACTCATTGCTTGGGTTCTATTCTGGCTCTTTTACTAGCTATATCACGTATTTCTTTTTCTCATCTCTACAATGAGGATGTTTTATAGTACCAGCCTTCTTGAATTAAGTAAACTAGTCCATTTAAGTGCTTAGAACAGTTGATTCATAGTAAGTTTAAGTGTTGATCATCATCATTGTGTTGGTACTGGTTCAGAGTTCCAGTTCTTAGATCAGGTGTGCTAGCAAAAGCTTTCATTCATCTGGAAATGTCTTTATCTTACCTTTATTCCTGAAGGATATTTTCACTAGATATAGAATTCTGGATTAACAGTTCTTTCCTTTCAGCATTTAAAAAAATGTTATTCCACTCTCTTCTGGCTCCATAGTTCCTATGGAGAAATCCACAACCATTTGAATTGATATTTCCTTATATGTGTTATTTTTTATTCTCTGGACGCTTTGAAGATATTTTTTCTGAATCTTTGATTTCAACAATTTGATTATTATGTATCTGGATGTAGATTTTTTTTGAGTTTATGCTTTTTAAAAGAGTTTCTTTTAAAACTATGTCTTTAACCAAATTTGGGAATTAGCCATTAAGTTTTCAGATTTTTTCTTTTTCTGTACGTATCTCTTTCTCATTTACTTCTGGTACTTTTGTGACATGAATTGCACATCTTTTAATAATGTATCACAGGTCTCTATTGTTCACTTTGTTTTAAACTCATTTTTATCCTATTCTTCAGATTGTTTATGTTAATCTATCTTCAAGTTCATTGACATTTTTCCTCTTTCATCTTAATTTTGCCTTTGAGCCAAGGCAGTGAATTTTAAAATTACAGTTGCGGTATTTTCAGTTCTAAAATTTATATTCAGCTATTTTTTATGGCTCTGTTTCTTTTCTGCTGCCGCTGCTAAGTCACTTCAGTCGTGTCAGACTCTGTGCGACCCCATAGACGGCAGCCCACCAGGCTCCCCTGTCCCTGGGATTCTCCAAGCAAGAACACTGGAGTGGGTTGCCATTTCCTTCTCCAATGCATGAAAGTGCAAAGTGAAAGTGAACTCACTCAGTCATGTCCAACCCTTAGTGACCCCATGGACTGCAGCCTACCAGGCTCCTCCGTCCATGGGATTTTTCAGGCAAGAGTACTGGAGTGGGGTGCCATTGCCTTCTCCATTTCTTTTCTAAGAGCTTCTATCTTTGCTTTTATTTCAGAAGGGTTGACCTTTATTTCATGGAGAATGGTTTTATAATTGCTGCTTAATGTTGTTTTTCTGACAACTCCAATATCTGAATCACCTTGGAGTTGACATCTGTTGATTTTCTTTTTCTGTAATAGTTGGTCAGATTTTCTTTATTTCTTTCTATGTTGAGTAATATTGGATTATACCCTGGACATTTTGAGTATTATCTTTTAAACCTCTGGCCTCTGTTAAAATTCTCTGGAGAGAGTTAGTTAATTAGTTAGTTTCAGCAACCAATCTGATTGGATTCATGTTGAAAATTCTGTCTTGACTTATATGGATGGTGAGTCAGCCTTTGCTGTTGTGTTTGGGTCTGCCAGCACATGAACAATTCAGGAATTAGCTTGAGAATTGGGCAGTGGAGTATATTTTGTTTATTTTTTAAAAAAAAAAAACCTTTCTTATACTTCTTCATGAGTCTATCACACATGCTTAGCTCAGGAGTAAGCCTGGGACTTGTGTCAGTTGATTCTCAGAATGAAGAAGTCCACCTTAACCAGCCCTCTCCTCTCTAAGCATTTCCCTGTACTCTGCAGCTCCCAATTACTGCTCTACAAGAAATAGCTTCTAGCTAAGGAAACTGGGAATAGAAGATATTTCTGGTAGAGTATTAATCCCCTGTGCTATTAAGCAGTTCCACACAATTGGACCACCTTCAGGGCAAAGGCAAAAGAAAAGGAAAAAATAAAAAATAACAGAGCTTCCTCTCACTCACACTTCTAGACTTTAGCCAGGTAGATATGTCTTCTTACTGGGTTCTTCTGCTTATGCCATCATGACCATAGCAGTGCAGCTCCATAACTGGAATTAGCCCCATTCAGTGTTATTATTCAAATTCTGACTTCTGCCCCCAGTCTACCTGCAGTTATTTATGTTCAGAGTTCTCAGATAGTCAGTCTTGGATATTTTCCCCACAATCAATAGGAGAGCCTTAGTTAAGGTTCTACTATCTTGGTCAACACTCATGGAAAAAGAACTCTATTTTAAAAATCAGATCTTTGAGTTTATAACTTAGCATTTACTCTCCATGTGACCTTGGGAAATTTAGTCAGCTAAGTTTAGCACTTCCAGTCCTAGTAGCTAATTGAATTGCCCACAAAATTGCATCATATAAGCTCCTAAATCTATAATTTATGCCCTACTCACTTTTTAAAGAGATCAAATACTTTTGGTTCTAAATGTCATTAACAATAATAGAGCAACCACTGTGGTTACACACTGAGGCATAATTTATCCTTGTTTTATTCTCAGTTCAGTCATTAATTTGATTTGTAATCTCTACTTAGTTTTTTAGTGACTTCACATAGCTCATGGAAATGTTATGAGGTCCTGTGTAGATTTCCTCACTAAGAAAAACTACTATGTGAATATCTAAATTCATAAAAGGAAAAAGTAATAAGCAGTTTTTCATTCTATAAAGAGATTTACTGTTGTAATACTTAATAATCCATCTTTCAATTGCTTTAAATATTCAGCTTATTTTTTGTTACATGTAATTTTCCATAATGTCTCTATCTTCTAAAGTAGGAGGTGAAGTTTCTAGTTAGTTTTTAATGTGTGAAGTAGGACTAATCATTTTTCCCACAATTTATTACCAATTTGATCTCAGCCTCATCTAGTCCATGACGGAACATAAACACTCAGACACATGCACTGCTGTTGGGGAGCAGTTAACTCTTTCCATTTGGTGCCAAAAATGGTTTCACACAACTATTGTTAAAACATTTTTTAAGGGAAAATATATTGGATTTAAATTTTTATAACAGTGAATTCAGTTATCCTAAATATTTTTTAAAACATATTAAAATGACATGGATCATTTAAAATAATAATTGTCAATAACAGTATTACCATCTTGAAGTGCTTCTGATTTTTAACCTAAAATAAAATATACTTAGCTTATAAAAGGCTGTAGAAGGGAACTGGGAAGAAGACGATAGAAAGGAATCCATTTCTTGACCTAGACAACAGTTGGACTAACAGAATCTAATACAACAATTTTGGATATCTTGAGTATATTCAAAGGCTGGCAGCTTCCAGGGATAGGTTTGGCTGGTAAATTGTGGTTAATTTTAGTCAGTTTTGCCCCCAATAGTACTATCTATGTACTCCTCAACCCCTCAACTGCATGGCAGGCAGCCAACACTAGCATGCTTGTGGGAGACAGTGGGCAACTAGGACCTCATCTGTCAAATATTAGGGATCTAGGTTTTATTTGTGAATTATTGCTTTGCAATGTAGAGGTACAGACCAAGGCAGATTACCATTGTTGTAACTTCCACCAAATGAAATGACTTCAAGGAGAATTAAAGGGACAGTGCCTTTTTTAAAAAAAAATGTCCGCTAGACTTTTCTCTTTTCCCCCTTTGGAAACCAGATATTTAAGGATTAGGATACCCAAGAGCAAACACTTACAAAAGGAAATTTAAAAAGTCATTGCACAAGCCCAAAGAGAATGCAGATTCAGAGAACACCTGGGATCACCTTAGGTTTACACCTCAGGCTGATCCCAACAAAGAAACACTCTACAACAATCAAAAATAGAGCAAGATCTGAAGGCATGGGAGGAGAATATGATTTCTAGAATTACCACATTACAAGATTCAGATGTTCAGTTTTCAACATTAACAACAATACAAAGTATTTAAAAAAAAAAAAACAAATGTGGCCCATTAAAAGAGAAAAAAAAAATTTGACAGAAAAGACTCATGAGGATGACCAGATGGTAAACTTATTAGACAGAGATTTTTAAAACAATTGTCTTAAAGATGCTCAAAATACTAAAGGAAGATGTCAATAAAATCAAGAAAATGATATGAGCAAAATGTAAATATCAATAATGAGATTTTTAAAAAGGCAAAAAGATATTCTAGAGTTGAAAAACATAACTGACATAAAAATTTCACTAAAGGGATTCAGAAGCCGATTTCAGAAGGCAGAGAAAAGAGTCAATGAACTTCAAGATAGAGCTACTGAAATTGTTAAGTCTGAGGAACAGAAAGGAAAAAAAAAAAAACTATTGAAGAAAAGTGAATGGAGCCCAGGGGACCTGTGAAACACCATTAAGTTCTTGGTCTAACACCGCTAGACCATGCTTTGTGGGAGTCTCAGAAGGAGAAGAAAGGGAGAAAAGGGCAGAGGATTATTTGAAGATTAATAACTAAAAACTTCCCAAATTTGATGCAAGACACAAATCTGCAAATCCAAGATACTCAGCAGACTCCAACTATGAAAGTGGAAAGAAATCCATATAATAATCTGTCAGAAGCCAAAAACAGAGAATCTTGAAAGCATCAAGAGAAAAGATATTCATCATATACAAGGAATCCTCAATAAGATCAGGAGAAGATTTCTCTTTAGAAATATTGGAGATGTCAATATTGGACATGTAAAATATAATAATGAAAGTTTTAAAACTTAATAGATGGGTTAGACTGAAGATTATATACAGTTGAAGAGGCAGTTAGGGAAACAGGTAGAACTATTAGAAGAAATTATCCATAATGTAGCTCATATTTACAATGACATAAAAGTGAAGTAAAAGTTAACCATGGATGATAGAGTAAGAAAATATAAAATATACTTAAAGTTCAGAAGAAGATAGTAGAGAATGAAGAAAAAGATTGAAATATCATATAATACCAAAAAGAATCTCAAACTCCAGAAAAGCATCAATCTTCCAGATGTGGAAATCCAAACAAGTCTTTAGCAAGATGAATAAAATAATCTATACCTACTCACATCATAGTAACACTGTAAACTACCACAGAAAAATAGATCTTATGGAATTATAGGCAAATGAATTGAGTATTGTATGTAAATTATACTTCAATAAAGTTTTTAAAGTGGAGTTTGCACATCTTGAAATTACAAATTTGATTCTTTCTCATTGTGATAAGCAATAATTTTAATGAGTCCAGCTTATCAATTATTTTTTCCATGGATTATGCCCTTGTATCTAAAAGTTACATCCAAAAAGTCATAGCAGCCAAGTCATCTATGTTTTCTCCTATGTCATCTTCTAGGAGTTTCATAGTTTTTGTTGTTAGTAATTTGTTCTGTAACCCATACTGAGCTAATTTTTACAAGGAAGAACAGTCTGTATCTTGTGTCTAAGTTCAGTTTTTGCATGTGGATGGATGTCTAGTACCATTTGCTGGAAAGCTTTTTTTTTTTTTTTCTCCATTGTATTCCCTTTGCTCCTCTGTCAAAGATTCATTGACTGTATTTATGTTCTTCTGTTCTGTCCATTCATCTATTTATCTGTTCTTTTGTCAATACCACACTGTCTTACTTACTATGGCTTTATAGTATCTATAAGTCTCAAAGTCGGTTAGTATCAGCTCTCCAGCTTTGTTCTCCTTAAGTATTGTGTTGGCTTCCCTGGTGGCTCAGAGGTTAAAGCGTCTGCCTCCAATGCGGGAGACCGGGGTTCGATCCCTGGGTTGGGAAGATCCCCTGGAGAAGGAAATGGCAATCCACTCCAGTATTCTTGCCTGGAGAATCCCATGGACGGAGAAGCCTAGTAGGTTACAGTCCACAGGGTCGCAAAGAGTCGGACACGACTGAGCGACTTCACCTGGGCTGCTTATAGACTTTTGTCTTTCCATATAAACTTCAGAATAAGTTTATTTATATCCATAAAATGACTTACTGGGATTTTTATTTGAATTGCATTGAATTTGCATTGAGTCACTGAACTGACAATATTCAGATTTCCTGTCCATTAACATGGAACATCTGTCCATTTATTTGTTTCTTCTTTGATTCATTTATTTATTTCATTCAGGGTTTTGTAATTTTCCTCATATAGAACTTATACATATTTTGTTAGACTTATATCTAAGTTAAGTATTTCTTTATGGGAAGTGCTAATATAAATGGTATTCTAATTTTAATGTCGTTTCTGTTGTTTGTTGCTGGCAAATATATAGGAAAGCAGTTTGCTTTTGTGTATTAACTTTTCATCCTGTAGTCTTGCTGTAATCACTTGTTAGTTACAGGAGTGTTCTTTAATCTACTAACATTTGGGGATTTTCAGTTATCTCTTTGTTATTGAAGAAGTTTAATTTCTAGTTTAATTTCATTGTTGTCTGAAAGTAGACATTGTATAATTTCTATTCTTTTAAATCTATTAGGATGTACTTTATGGCCCAGATTGTGGTCTCTCATGGTGAATGTTCCATGTGAGTTTGAGAGGAATGTGTTTTCTGCTGTTGTTGGATGAAGTTTGTTGAGGTGTCAATTATACCCAGCTGATTGTTGATAGTGTTAAGTTCAACCATGCCCTTACTGATTTTCTCCAAGTTGTATCTGTCCATTTCTGACAGAGCTTGAGGTGTCCAGGTTAGATAGTGGACTCATATATTTCTCTTTGCAGTTTCGGAGTTCAGCCTTATATAGTTTGACACTATTGTTGGGTGCACACACGTTAAAGATCACTGTATCTTCTTGCAGAATTGACCCCCTTTTCATTATGTAATGTCCTTTATCCCTGATAACATTCCTGGCTTTGAAGTATGCTCTGTCTGAAATTAATATAGCTACTCCTTTTTTTTATTAATGTTAGCATAGTATATTTTTCTGTATCCATTTACTTTTAATCTATATGTGTCTTTATATTTAAAATGAATTTCTCGTACACAACATATACTTGGATTGTATTTTTTATCCACTCTGACAATTTCTGTCTTTTAACTGATGCATTTAGGCCACTGATGCTCAAAGTGATTCTGAGGGTAATTGGAGTAATGTCTACCATATGTTACAGTTTTCTATCTTTTTTCCTTTTTTTCCCTGTTTTTATCTTCCAGTCGTTTTCTTCTTTGCCACTTCTGATTGTAACTGAGGTTTTAATGTGATTCCTTTTTTTCTCCTTCCTTAGTATATAGATTAAACTTATTTTTACTTTTTTTTGGTGATTGCCTTAAAGTTTGCAATATACATTTATAGCTAATCCAAGTCCACTTTCAAGTAACATCATACTACTTCACATGTAAATTTTTATTTACCTTAATTTATTCCTTCTTTTATGCTCTTCCTCTATGTAGAGTTTCTTTTCCCTTCTTGCTAAAGAACTTTTTTTTTAATTGAAGGATAGTTGATTTACAAAGTTGTGCCAATCTCTGCTGTATAGCAAATTGACTCAGTTATACAGATATGGACGTTTCTAAAGAACTCGTTTTAACAATTCTTGTAATTCTTGCAAATCTACTGGCAGCAGATTCCCTCAGTTTCTGTTTGACCTGCACTTTTTTTGGCTGCATCAGGTCTTAGTTGTAGCATGGGATGTGGGCTCAGTAGTTGCAGTGCATAAGCTTGGTTGTTTTGAGGCCTTTGGGATGTTAATTCCCTGTCAATGAAAGTGTTAGTTCCTCATTTGTGTCTAACTCTTTGTGAGCCCGCCAGGCTCCTCTGTCCATGAATATTTCTAGGCAAGCATACTGGAGTGGATTGCCATTTCCTTCCCCAAGGGATCATCCCAATCCAAGGATCAATTCTAGGTCTGCTGCACTGCAGGCAGATTCTTTACTGTCTGAGCCACCAGTGATCAAATTTGTGTTCCCTGCATTGTAAGGTGTATTCCTAACCACTAGACCACCAGGAAAGTCCCTGTCCTGCAGTTCTGAAGCATAACTTCACATAGTATTGTGAGTTGGTTTTTCTTTTCTCTCAACTCTTTAAATGTTTCACTCCACTTTCTTCTTCTTCGCATGATTTCTAAGGAGAAATCAAATGTAATCCTTTATTTTGTTTCTGTTTAGGTAAGTGTTTTTTCCCCTTTGGCTTCTTTTAAGATTATTTTAAATCACTAATTTTCTGTAGTTTGAAATGTTATACCTAAGTGTGGCTTTCCTGGCAAATATTCTACTTGATATTCTCTATTTCTGGATCTGTAGTTTGCATGTGACATTAGCTTGAGAAAACTGAGTCATCATTGTTACAAATATTTTTTTGTTCCTTTCTTCCTTCTTCTTCAGTTCAGTTCAGTTGCTCAGTTGTGTTAGACTCTTTGCAACCCCACGGACTGCAGCATGCCAGGCTTTCCTAACCATCTTCAACTCCCAGAGGTTGCTCAAACTCATGTCCACTGAGTTGGTGATGCCATCCAACCATCTCATCTTCTGTTATCCCCATTTCCTCCTCCCTTCAGTCTTTTCCAGCATCATGATCTTTTCTAATGAGTCAGCTCTTCACACCAGGTGGCCAAAGTATTGGTGCTTCAGCATCAGTCCATCCAATGAAGATTCAGAACTGATTTCCTTTAGGATGGACTGGTTGGATCTCCTTGCTGTCCAGGGAACTCTCAAGAGTCTTCTCCAACACCACAGTTCAAAAGCATCAATTCTTTGACGCACAGCTTTCTTTACAGTCCAAATCTCACATCCATACATGACTACTGGAAAAAACATAGCTTTGACTAGATGGACGTTTGTCAGCAAAGTAACATCTCTGCTTTTTAATATGCTGTCTTGGTTTGTCATAGCTTTTTTTCCAAGGAGCAAGCATCTTTTAATTTCATGGCTGCAGTCACCATCTTCAGTGATTTTGGAGTCCAAGAAAATAAAGTCTGTCACTGTTTCCATTGTTTCCCCATCTGTTTGCCACGAAGTGATGGGACTGGATGACATGATCTTAGTTTTTTGAGTTTTAAACTAGCTTTTTCACTCTCCTCTTTCACTTTGATCAAGAGGCTCTTTAGTTCTTCTTCGCTTTCTGCCATAAGGGTGGTGTCATCTGCATATCTGAGGTTATTGATATTTCACCTGGCAATCTTGATTCCAGCTTGTGTTTCATCCAGCCCAGCATTTCACAGGATGTACTCTGCATATAAGTTAAATAAGCAGGGTGACAACATATAGCCTTGACGTACTCCTTTCCCAATTTGGAACCAGTCTATTGTTCCAAGTCCAGTTCTAACTGTTGCTTGTTGACCCGCATACAGATTTCTCAGGAGGCAGGTAAGGTGATCTGATATTCCTATCTCTTTAAGAATTTTCCACGGTTTGTTGTGATCCACGCCATGAAAGGCTTTAGCATAGTCAGTGAAACAGAAGTAGATGTTTTTGTAGAATTCTCTTGCTTTTTGTATAATCCAACGGATTTTGGCAATTTTATATCTGGTTCCTCTGCCTTTTCTAATCCAGGTTGAACATCTGGAAGTTTTCAGTTCACATACTGTTGAAGCCTGGCTTGGACAGTTTTCAGCATTACTATGCTAGCATGTAAAATGAGTGCAGTTGTGCAGTAGTTTGAACATTCTTTGGCATGGCCTTTCTTTGGGAATGAAAACTGACCTTTTCCAGTCCTGTGGCCACTGCTGAGTTTTCCAGCATTTCCTGGAATTTGAGTGGCATATTGAGTGCAGCACTTTCATAGCATTATCTTTTAGGGCTGGAAATAGCTCAGCTGAAATTCCATATCCTCCACTAGCTTTGTTCATAATGATGCTTCCTAAGGTCCACTTGACTTCATACTCGAGGATGTTTGGCTCTAGGTGAGTGATCACACTATCATGGTTATCTGGGTCATTAAGATCTTTTTTGTATAGTTCTTCTGTGTGTTCTTGCCACTTCTTCTTAATATCTTCTGCTCCTGTTAGGTCCATACCATTTCTGTCTTTATTGTGCCCATCTCTGCCTGAAATGTTCTCTTGGTATCTCTAATTTTCTTAAAGAGATCTCTAGTCTTTCTCATTCTGTTGTTTTCCTCTGTTTTATCCATTGATCACTTAGGAAGTCTTTCTTTTCTCTCCTTGCTATTCTTTGGAATTCTGCTTTCTGATGCATATATCTTTCCTTTTCTGCTTTGCCTTTCATTTCTTTTCTTTTCTCAGCTATTTGTAAGGCCTCCTCAGACAACCATTTTGCCTTTTTGCATTTCTTTTTTTCGGGATGGTTTTGACCACGGCCTCCTGTACAGTATTACAAACCTCCATCCATTGTTCTTCAGGCACTCTGTCTATCAGATCTAATCCCTTGAATGTATTTATCATTTTCACTATATAATTGTAAGGGAATTGTTTTTGGTCATACCTGAATGATCTAGTGGCTTTCCCTACTTTCTTCAATTTAAGTCTGAATTTGGCAATCAGGAGTTCATGATCTGAGCCACAGTCAGCTCCCAGTCTTATTTCTGCTGACTGTATAGAGCTTCTTCATCTTAGGCTGCAAAGAATATAATCAGTCTGTTTTTGGTATTTACCATCCATTGATGTCCTTGTGTAGAGTTGTCTCTTTTGTTGTTGGAAGAGGGTATTTGCTATGACCACTGCATTCTCCAATCTACTAAGGAGCCCATCATAGGCATTCTTTATTTCTCTTTCGTTGTTTTTTATATCTAGCATTTCTTTTTGTTTCTTTCTCAGGATTTCGATCTCTCTGCTTACATTGCCCATTTGGCCTGGCATGCTGTCTATTGGGCCCTCAGATACTTGTGTTAAATTCCTGTCTTATAGTTTAAACATCTCTGCTCTGTCTGTTCTGTTAATGTTTGCTGTATCTTCAAATTTTGCTTTTTGTCTTTTAGATACCTTGTAGTTTTTTCTTAATAGCTGGCAATGAAATACTGGGTAAAAGAAACTGCTGTAATAGCCCCTTATTTACTTGGTGGTGAGATTTGAGGGGATGTATCTTGCTCTATATGGCTCCTAAGGTGAGATACTTTACCTTTTTTCTTTTTTTTATATATTTTATTTTATTTATTTATTTTGATTTTACTTTACAACACTGTATTTGTTTTGCCATATATCACCATGAATCCGCCACGTTTCTAATGTATTATTTAGAAACACTGTTTAAGGTGAAATGCGTTGGTTTTGACATGTTGTCCTTTTGCTTTCACTCACTTCAGTATATTTTTTTTATTTCTTTTGAGACTTCTTTTATCCATTGGTTATCAAGTTTATAAACTTGGTTTAGGGTTCCAGTATGTTGGGTTTTTTTCTATTGTCTTCCTGTTACTGGTTTCTAATTTTATCCTTTTGTGGTTAGAAAAGTTTTTTTAACTTTCTGGGGTTTATTTTTATGGTTCAGGATATGATATGTCTTGGTGAATGTTCCATGGGCATTGGAGAAAACTGTAGATTATTTTTTCAGGTGGTGTGTTCTGTAAATGTCAGTTAGATCCTGTTATTAATGGCACTTTTGAGTTCTTCTATATCCTTTTCAATCTTCTGTCTAGTTCTATTATAATGTCTGAAAAACAACCTAAATCAAAAATATACAAAGAGCTCCTAGTTATTTACCCAATTAATTTGAAGATTTATGTGCATGAAAAAAATGCATATGAATGTTAAGGACTTTATTCACAATTGCTAAAAGCTAAAATAAGCCAAGATATACTTTGGTAAATAAATGGGTAAGCAAACTATGGTGAGGCATAAAATGATTTGTGACTGCCAAGGATTTGTGCAAAGGGGGAATGCATGGATGAGTCACATCAGGTTTTTAGGACTATAATACTATGCTGTATGATACTGTCTTGGTGAAACATGGAGACATAACATTATGCATCTGTCGAAACTCAGCGAACTTTATATCAGAAAGAATGCTTGCTATATGCAAACTTTTAAAAACCATTATTTAGACATAAAATAATGCAGACTCTGAGGAAACAATATTACTAAAGGGGTTGGAAGGAAAAGACACTGACATAAATAACTTTGGTGTCATGAGTGGTGTTTATGAGACTAAAGGTGAATGAAACCATACATACACACTTTTGTTGATAATGTTGTAATCCATGTTGCTATTTATTAACGATTCTGACGCTACTGAATTTGTACAGTTTGTCCTCAATTTGACATGAGGTTACTTCCCAGTAAACCCATTCTATCATAAGTCAAAAATGCATTTGACACATCTAACCTACCAAATATCATAGCTTGGCCTAGCCTATCTTAAATGGGCTCAAAACACTTACATTAGCCTACAGTTGGGAAAAGTTATCTAACAAAAAACCTGTTTGTGGGCTTCCCTGGTGGCTCAGATGATAAAGAACCTGTCTGCAATGCAAGAGACCCAGGTTCAATCCCTGGGTCAGGAAGATCAGCTAGAGTAGGAAATGGCAACCCACTCCAGTATTCTTGCCTGAGAATTCCATGGAAAGAGGAACCTGGAGGACTACAGTCCATGTGGTCTCAAAGAGCCAGACCTGACTGAGCAACTAACACAAAAAACCTGTTTTAAGTGTTGAATATTTCAAGTAGTTCATTGACTCCTATACTTAGAGTGGAAAACAGAATGGGTTATAGGGATAAAGAATGTTGTAAGCTCACTGCTGCTACCCAGCATTAGGAAACTATATCATACTGTATATTATAGACCAGGAAAAGCTCAAAATTCAAAATTTGAAGTATGGTTTCTGCTGAATATATATCATTATCACACCATCATAAAATCAGAAAATCATAAGTTGGGAATCATTAGGTTGGAGCCTTTACTGGAATTGAACAGTTGTGTAGGTGGATGATGAGTGGTGGGAACCACATTTCTTGCTGATACAGTAGGAAATCACATAGTTAAAAGCAAGGAGAGGAGGCTAGAATGATCCATAAGATATAATGAATTAGAGTTAGAGAAATCAGTATGGACTCATGTTTTGTTTAATATAGATATAAGTGAGATACCTAGAAATATTTGTAGATGTATGTATATATGCATGTTAGCATGCACACATATGTTTCTTTGCTTTATTAGCAGAGAGGATCTAAAAGAAATAATATACCAGCAACCACAGCCGTACCTAATGTTCAGTTCTTGATTTCTAATACCATTTGCCAGTAAATGGAATTTTTCCTCAGAAATGGCTGTTTCTAGGACTAGGGGAAGAAATACACAAAATGAGCCTAGTATCTTCTAGTGCTGGAAAGTAAGGAAATGCTCAAAAACAAAACAATCCCCCTCCCCCACATTATAGATGAATGTCACAAAAACATAGGACCCAACTGACAAAGCTTCTAATGGCCAAAGATAGAACAGTTTGAGCAGCAAAATAAAATAGTATTTGATTATTATAACTTAAAATATAAAATAAGTTTTCATGAGTCCATACTTATATCAAAGAATAATTGAATAAATTAATAGCGAAGAAAAGGAGACAGATCTCTTACCAAAGATTTCCAAATAATACATGTAAATATTCCACCCTAAGGAGGGGGGCACATAACCCCTCACTCTTTGGGAGGGCTACACACTGTAACTTCCTGAACAATATGTTTCCTATGTGCAGAAGTATTTTTAAAGTAAGCAGTGCCTGAAATATTACTCAACATGGATGAACCTTGAAAACATGCTAAGTAAAAGAAACCAACCTCAAAAGGCCATATTCCTAAATATATGAAGGAATTCATATATGATTCAATTTATGTGAAATGTCCAGAATATATAGGTCTATAGAGACAGGAAGTAGATTAATGGTTGCTACCAACCTAGATAGTATATTCAAAAGCTGAGACATTACTTTGCCGACTAAGGTCCGTCTAGTCAAGGCTGTGGTTTTTCCAGTAGTCATGTATGGATGTGAGAGTTGGACTGTGAAGAAAGCTGAGCGCTGAAGAATTGATGCTTTTGAACTGTGGCGTTGGAGAAGACTCTTGAGAGTCCCTTGGACTGCAAGGAGACCCAAGCAGTCCATTCTGAAGGAGATCAACCCTGGGATTTCTTTGGAAGAAATGATGCTAAAGCTGAAGCTCCAATACTTTGGCCACCTCATGCGAAGAGTTGACTCATTGGAAAAGACGCTGATGCTGGGAGGGATTGGGGGCAGGAGGAGAAGGGGACGACCGAGGATGAGATGGCTGGATGGCATCACCGACTCGATGGACATGAGTCTGAGTGAACTCCGGGAGATGGTGATGGACAGGGAGGCCTGGCATGCTGCGATTCATGGGGTTGCAAAGAGTCGGACACGACTGAGCAACTGAACTGAACTGAACTGAAGAGTAGGAGAAAATGTGGACTACTGATAGACATGTGATTTTTGTGTTTTTAGAGGAGGTAAGTAATATATTCTAAAGTTGATTGCATTGATGATTGCACAACTCTGAAACACACCAAAAATACAATTTTTTAATGATTTAAGTTAGATAGTATGTGCATTACATCTTAGTTAAGTTATTACAAAAATAAGTAAGAGAATTATTTTTAAATTCAAGAAAATACTTATCTAAGGAAAAATGGGACTTGAGATCATGATAAGGTACATACTAGTCTTTGAAAATATAGTAATAGCCTGTTTCTTAAACTAGATTGAAGTACCTAGGTAGCTTTTTTCCATTATTATCTACATTTTATACATATATTACAAGCTTCTATGTATTTAATACTTAATATTAATAAAAATTTCTTTTTAAAGGAAAAAAAATTGTATTATTCATGTTAATTTATATCCATGGCTACTGTGACAGATTTTATTTTCTTGAACTCCAAAATCACTGCAGATGGTGACTGCAGTCATAAAATTAAAAGATGCTTGCTCCTTGGAAGGAAAGCCATGACAAACCTAGACAGCATATTAAAAAGCAGAGATATCACTTTGCCAACAAAGGTCTGTCAAAGCTATGATTTTCCAGTAGTCATGTACAGATGTGAGAGTTCAACCATAAAGAAGGCTGAACACCTCGGAATTGATGCTTTTAAATTGTGGTGCTGGAGAAGACTCTATGGAGAGTCCGCTGGATTACAAGGACATCATACCAGTCAATCCTGAAGAAAATCAACCCTGAATATTCATTGGAAAGACTGTTGCTGAAGCTGATGCTCCAATACTTTGGGTACCTGATGCGAAGAGCCAACTACTTGGAAAAGACCCTGATGCTGGGAAAGGATGAAAACAAAAGGAGAAGAAGGTAGCAGAGGATGAGATAGCTGGCTAGCATCACTGACTGCATGAATTTGAGCAAACTCCCGGAGACAGTAGAGGACAAGGGAGCCTGGCATGCTGCAGTCCATGGGGTCACAACGAGTCAGACACGACCTAGGGACTGAACAACAACAGCTAGTGTGATCAAGTTTAACATGGAATATCAAAATTCTGGTATTAATTGAGATGCAGATTTTAGTTTTTATCCAGTTATGTCCCATTTAAAAAAATTATTCTTTGGGTAATTAAATTTCCAGAAAAATATATATTTTAGTATTAAAAGGTTGCTGTTTCATTATATTCTCTGTAAGTCACTATACATTTAAAGATTATAACCTGTCTATTTTTCATCATCATTGCAACCATCCTAACTCACTTCTCATATTCCAACATTCTAACCAGGTTCTTTGTACCTCTTCAGTTTTCCACATTGCAGCCCAGAGACATCTTTTGAAAACACAAGTTTTAGTATGTTATTCCTCTGCCTAAAACTTCAGTAGTATCTCATTTTTTCTATGGATAAAGACTCAATTCTTTAATACAATTTTCCAGGGCCTAAATAAGTTGTCTCCACTAACTGTCTATTTAGCAGCATCTCCCACTATTCTAGTTTGGGCTGTTATAACAAAGTACCATACACTGAGTGGCTTATAAACAGCATAAAGTTATTTCTCACAGTTCTAGAGGTTGGAAGTCTGAGAGTAGGGGGCAGCCTGGTCAGCTACTGATGAGAGCACTCTTCCTGATTGTACAGCACTGAGTCCTTTCTGTATATTCACATAGTGACAGGTGGAGTCTTTTTTGTAAGGGCACTAAATCACATTCATGAGAACTCTTCCCTTATAGCCTAATTACTTCCCCAAGGCCCCAACTCCTAATACCATCATACTGAGGGTTTGGGTTTCAATATATGAATTTGAGGAGGATACAAAGATTTACTCCATTCCACCCGCGCTCCAATTATTGTTATCACACACATCCAGTTCTCTCAGTAGCTTCTGAGTCCTTTGTTCATGCCATTCCTCTGCCTAGAATGTTCTTCCCAGTCTAACTCTATAATACCTATTCTTCAGGTAGCAGCATAGGTTTTCTTCCTTCTAGAAGCCTTTAATAATCATCCCTTGCCCTTCCTAGCATAAGACTAAACTGCCCTTCCTGTCATTCCTATAACTAATAATATGCCTATAACTTAGTTAACTGTCTTAACACTTACTAATATTTTTCTGTAAATCTGTAAACTCCCTAGGGGGACACTGTTTGCTTATTGTGGTAGCCCCATTATCTAAGTAACACTACCTTGCTCCTGGAAGATACTCAGTGAATATTTGCTAAATGAATGAATTAATTTTGATAACCATACTTTCTATATATTAGGAAGATCTTTTTCAGTTCAGTTCAGTCCAGTCTCTTAGTCGTGTCCGACTCTGCGATCCCATGAACCTCACCACACCAGGCCTCCCTGTCAATCACCAACTCCCGGAATCCATCCAAACCCATGTCCATTGAGTCGGTGATGCCATCCAACCATCTCATCTTCTGTCGTCCCCTTCTCCTCCTGCCCTCAATCTTTCCCAGCATCAGGGTCTTTTCAAATGAGTCAGCTCTTCGCATCAGGTGGCCAAAGTATTGGAGTTTCAGCTTCAACATCAGTCCTACCAATGAATACCCAGGACTGATCTTTTTAAATAACAAATTTATGTTGAATTATCCCACAATTAATCAGCAAATAGATTGAGGATTTTTTTGTACTTTTTTTTTTTTTACCCTGAATGCTCTCCATTAGATGAGTATATTTTGAAGTTAATGACAGTTCAGTCTATCATTTAGGTTTCTGTACTAGCTGAGCTTTCCTGATTTTTAAATATATTCTTATTTTGTTTAAAAATTACTTTTACATTACCATTTAATATTGAATATGTCAGACTATTTATGCATCTCCTAATTTGATACCTTTAAAGAAGACAAAAACGAGAATATTCTTTCAAAGGAAACAAACAGAAATCTTTATTCTGTTTCTGGTTAGAGTCATCTCTTGTGTTGTTGGAAGAGAGTGTTTGCTATGATCAGTGCGTTCTCTTGGCAAAACTCTGTTAGCCTTTGCCCTGCTTCATTTTGTACCCCAAGGTCAAACTTGCCTGTTACTCCAGGAATCTTTTGACTTCCTGCTTTTGCATTCCATTCCTCTATGATGAAAGGGACATCTTTTTTTGCTATTAGTTGTAGTAGGTTTTGTAGATCTTAATAGAACCATGTAACTTCAGCTTCTTCGGCATTAGTGGTTGGGGCATAGACTTGGATTACTGTGATATTGAATGGTTTGCCTTGGAAATGAACAGATCATTCTGTCATTTTTGGATTGCATCCAGATACTGCATTTTGGACTGTTTTGTTGACCATGAGGGCTACTCCATTTCTTCTAAGGGATTCTTGCCCCACAGTAGTAGATATAATGGTCATCTGAATTAAATTCACCCATTCCAGTCCATTTTAGTTCACTGATTCCTAAAATGTTGATGTTCACTCTTGCCATCTCCTGTTTGACCACATCCAATTTACCTTGATTCATGGACCTAACATTCCAGGTTCCTATGCAATATTGTTCTTTATAGCATCGGACTTTACTTTCACCACCAGACACATCCACAACTGGGCATTGTTTTCCCTTTGGTTCCTCTTCTTCATTCCTTCTGGAGCTATTTCTCCACTCTTCTCCAGTAGCATATTGGGCACCTACTGACCTGTGGAGTTCATCTTTCAGTGTCATAGCTTTTTGCCTTTTCACATTGTTCATGGGGTTCTCAAGGCATGAATACCAAAGTGGTTTCCCATTCCTTTCTCCAATGGACCACGTTTTGTCAGAACTCTCCACCATTACCCATCCATCTTGGGTGGCCCTCCATGGCTTGGCTCATAATTTCATTGAATTAGACAAGGTAGTAATCCATGTGATCAGTTTGGTTAGCTTTCTGTTATTGTGGTTTTCATTCTGTCTGCCCTTTGATGGATGAGGATAAGAGGCTTGTGGAAGCTTCCTGGTGGGAGGGACTGGCTGTAGGTAAACTGATCTTGTTCTTGTGGGCAGGGCAATGTTCAGTAAATCTTTAATCCAATTTTCTGCTGATGTATGGGGCTATGTTCCTTCCTTGTAGTTTGGCCTTAGGCCAAACTGTGGTAGGGGTAATGGCAGTAATGGCAGCCTCCTTCAGGAAGACGTATGCCAGCACGCCACAGCTCCCCCAGGACTATTGTAGTCAGTGTCCCTGACCCCGCAGCAGTCTGCTGTCAACCCACACCTCTGCCAGAGATTCCCAGACTCTCACAGTCTAGTCTGGCTCAGTCTCTTGTGGGGTCATTCCTTCTTTCTCCTGGGTCTTCATGTGCACAATATTTTGTTATTCCCTCCAAACATCTGTTTCCCTGGGAGTTCTCAATCATTTTGCCAGATCCCCAGGTTGGGAAATCTGTTGTGCATCCTAGAATACTGTAAAGGCAAATTTATACTGATAATAAATAGCAGTACCAAGATTCAAGCATAGTTCATTACAGTAGTTCTCAAGTGGAACAAAACAACTAGAGAACTTAGTAAGATAGTAAGTGCTGGATTGCACCCCATAGTTTTTGATTTAGTGGTTCAATCACAGTGAGGAAAGGAGAAGGGCAGTGTGGGAGGTTTTACATTTCTAACAGATTAACAGATTACCAAATGATCTATATATGTTGTTGGTGCAGACACCACACATTGAGAACTATTGATCTTTCAGATTGTACCATCTTTCCACTGGGACTTATCTCACATTACTCCTTTAAGTACAATGTACTCTGACTATATGAAGGACTTCATATACAGAAAAAGTACTTGGTGCTTTTTTTGTCTCTATGTTTTACTTTTTTCCCTCTCCACTTAAAGCTGTCCTCTTTTTCTTGCCTTTACCTCCCTTTTCTACCTATTAAAATATTTTCCTTTATAAAATCATTCAAGTGCTATCCCTTCCATAAAGACATAATTCACCACCATCACATAGACATTTACTACTTTTATTTTGATCTCATGGTATTTTAGGATAATTTCTGTCATCACTAGTTGTTTATGTGCTTTCATGATCTGTGTTATAGTTGTAAACTCCTTAAGGAATTGGGTTGCATTTATCCCATAATACTTACTACAGGTTTAGTGAGTTTAACTTAATTAAACTTAATAAGTTGTTTGATAAATTTGGCATTCAGAAAACGAAGATCATGGCATCTGGTCCCATCACTTCATGGAAAATAGATGGGGAAACAGTGCAAACAGTGTCAGACTTTATTTTGGGGGCTCTAAAATCACTGCAGATGGTGATTGTAGCCATAAAATTAAAAGACGCTTACTCCTTGGAAGGAAAGTTATGACCAACCTAGATAGCATATTGAAAAGCAGAGACATTACTTTGCCAACAAAGGTTCGTCTAGTCAAGGCTATGGTTTTTCCAGTAGTCATGTATGGATGTGAGAGTTGGACTGTGAAGAAAGCTGAGTGCTGGAGAATTGATGCTTTTGAACTGTGGTGTTGGAAAAGACTCTTGAGAGTCCCTTGGACTGCAAGGAGATCCAACCAGTCCATTCTGAAGGAGATCAGCCCTGGGATTTCTTTGAAGGGAATGATGCTGAAGCTGAAACTCCAGTACTTTGGCCACCTCATGCGAAGAGTTGACTCATTAGAAAAGACTCTGATGCTGGGAGGGATTGGGGGCAGGAGGAGAAGGGGACAACAGAGGATGAGATGGCTGGATGGCATCACCGACTCGATGGACGTGGGTTTGGGTGAACTCTGGGAGTTGGTGATGGACAGGGAGGCCTGGCATGCTGTGATTCATGGGGTCACAAAGGGTCGGACACGACTGAGCAACTGAACTGAACTAAACTAAAGAATATGGTGCTTGTGGTTTTAAAAATTATTAAATAGTGTTTGTAAAAATAACTTCTTAACCGAAAAAGTCTAAATAAATAAAAAGGACTTTCTTCTTACAATAACTCTGGATATTCCAGAGATGAAAAAGCTAACTAATTTTTAAACATTCAAAGAGAAGGAAATAAAGGACTTTCGTTAAGTGTAATCTAATTTTGGAGGGGACAAAATAAAAGACCAAAGAGTCAAAAAGATTGAGGAGAAAAAAAACAGTTTCTCTGGCTGTATACTTAGTCTTTTAATTATATCATACATATATACATAATACATACACAGAAGTAGTGGTCTGAGTATTACAACTATTATGTACATACAGTACAGATAGAAGTTTACATCCTTAGCTTTGTTAACACTGCTATTTGGGTATCAATATAGAGAAGATGAAGTATTATTGAAGGCATAACAGGCCTGGGCTTGATGACCAAAATATTGGAATTAAAAGTATTTACTGCATTTTAATTTGTCACTAACCTTGTGGTGGAGGGAGTTAAAACTTGGAACATTCTTGGAAACATTCTTACAAAATAGTTATATTTTGGGAAATATATTCCAATTTTTGTAATAGTTGATAAATTAGAAATGTATATAGATGCAACATCATTCTTCATAAGGATAAATTTATGACTGCTATACTTAGAAAAAGAAATGACGTGAATGCTGACAGAGTGAACTACTTTGTAAAATAACAAAGATCCCAGAGGCATGTATTAATCAAACTCTTTATACCTAAAAGGCGAAACTTAAAAAAAAAAAAGAAAATAAAAAGAAATGTTAATGTAACAGTGATAAGTGGTTTATCTGGGAAAAAATGTTCACAGTAATGGTCATAAAGGTGCTTACCAAGGTCAGGAGAACAATGCAAGTCCAAAGTGAGACTTTGACAGAATATAAGAAAGTAGAATACAATAACTGAATTGAAAATTTCATTAGACATGGTCAACAGCAGTAGAAGAAAGGATGAGGGATAGGGCAATGGAACTCTTGAAGATAGGGCAATGGAACCCATCCAAAAGAGTAACAGGAAGAAAAAGAGTACAGCTAGCTTAAGGAACTTATAGGACAACATCAAGCAGAATACTATTCATATTATAAGAATCCCAGAGAGAGAAAAAAGGAAAGGACAAAAACCTATCTGAAGAAATAATTAATGGCTGAAAATGTCCCAAACCTGGGAAACAGACATCCAGATCCAGGACATCCAGAAAGTTCCAGTAAAGATGAATCCAAAGAGACTCACCCACAAAAAAACACATTAATTACATTGTCAAAAATTATTGAAAACAAGAAGGGAAGCACGAAAAACACCTTTTTATATATAAGGGAACTTCTGTAAGACCAACAGTAGATTTTTTAGTGGGCTTCCCTGGTGGCTCAGTGGCAAGGAATCCTCCTGCATTGCAGGAACCACAGAAAACACAGGTTCATTCCCTGGGTTGGGAAGATCCCCTGGAGGAGGGCATGGGAACCCACTCCAGTATTCTTGCCTGGAGAATCCCCGCAGACAGAGGAGCCTGAAGGGCTACAGTCCATTGGGTTGCAAAGAGTCAGACACTACTGAAGCAACTTAACATGCACACACAGATTTTTTAGCAGAAACTTTGCAGGCGTTAAAGGAGTGACATGATGCATTTAAAGTGCTGAAGAGGGAAAACTGTCTACAGAGAATACTTACACAAGAGAGTTGTCCTTCAGGGTTATAAAGGAAAGATGAAGAATTTTCTAGTCACGCAAAAGCTGAAGGAGTTGAGCACCACTAGACTGGCCTTACAACAAAGCTTAAGGGCACTTCTTTAACCTGATATCAAAGCATGCTAACAGGAAAGTATATGAAATTGTAAACCTACTGGTAAAGGTAAATAGATAGTTTAGAATAATTTAATGTAGTAAAGGTGGTAGATTAACCACTTATAAATCTAGTGTGAAGGGTTAAAGTAGTAAAAATAACTGTAAGTACAGTAATTTGTTAGTAAATATGCCAATTAAAAAGATACAAATTGCAACATCAAAAACGGTAAACGTAGTGGAGTCAGAATGTGGAGCTTTGGAATGTGTTTGAACTTAAGTTGTTATCAGCTTAAAATAGACTTATAAATAAAAGATATTATACATAAGTCTAATGGTAACCATGTAGCAAAAACCTATGGTAAATAGCACAAAAGATAAACAAAAACGAATCTAAGCATACTGCTATCAAAAAAATCATTAAATCCCAAAGGAAGGGAGTAAGAGAAAAAGAAGGTAACAACAGAATTATGAAACAGCAAGAAAACAATTTTTTAAATGGCAGTATGTCCATACTTATCAATAATTACTTTAAATATAACATACAGTAGCTGAATGAATTGAAAAAACAGAAAAAACCACCCCACTATATGCTGCCTGACCAACTTCTCACATAAGGATACTGAAAATAAAGGATGGAAAAAGATATCCATGCAAATGAAAAACAAAAGAAAGCTGAGATAGCTATAATTGTATCAGGCAAAATAAACTTCAAGCAAAAGACTATAGTAAGAGACAGATCACTGTATAATAACAAAGGGATCAATCCAACAAGAGGAAATAACATTTGTAAATATTTAGGCACCTAACTAAGGAGAACTTATATATATAAAGTATATAAAGCAGTATTAACAGACCTTAAGGGAGACATAGACAGCAAAAGAATAATTGGAGATTTCAGTACTCCACTTTCATCACTGGAGAGATCATCCAGACAGAAAATCAGTAAAGAAACACTGGGCTTTAATGACCCTGTAGCTGAATTCATTCAGCTATTGTATGTTTTGATTGGAGAATTTATTTGTTTACATTTAAAGTAATTATTGATAAGTATGGACTTACTGCCATTCTAAAAATTGTTTTCTTGCTGTTTCATAATTCCATTGTTACCTTCTTTTTCTCTTACTCCCTTCCTTTTTTTTTTTTTTCCCTCCTTTTGGATTTAATGATTTTTTGATAGTAGTATGCTTAGATCCCTTTTTGTTTATCTTTTGCGTTATTTACCATAGGTTTTTGCTATATGGTTACCGTTAGGCTTATGACCCTAATGACCCTTTCTGATGGAAAGCAACAGAATACACATTCTTCTTAAGTGAACATAGAACATTCTCCAGAATAAATCACGTTTTAAGCCAAAATACAAATCTTGAAATTTAAGATTAAAATCCTATCAAGCATCTTTGTTGACCACAATAGTGTGAAACTAGAAATTAAAAGACACTTGCTCCTTGGAAGGAAAGTTATGACCAACCTAGGTAGCATATTGAAAAGCAGAGACATTACGTTGCCGACAAAGGTCCGTCTAGTCAAGGCTATGGTTTTTCCAGTGGTCATATATGGATGTGAGAGTTGGACTGTGAAGAAAGCTCAGCACCAAAGAATTGATGCTTTTGAACTGTGGTGTTGGAGAAGACTCTTGAGAGTCCGTTGGACTGCAAGGAGATCCAACCAGTCCATTGTAAAGGAGATCAGCCCTGGGTGTTCTTTGGAAGGAATGATGCTAAAGCTGAAACTCCGGTACTTTGGCCACCTCATGCAAAGAGTTGACTCATTGGAAAAGACTCTGATGCTGGGAGGGATTGGGGGCGGGAGGGATTGGGGGCAGGAGGAAAAGGGGACGACAGAGGATGAGATGGCTGGATGACATCACCGACTCGATGGACGTGAGTCTGAGTGAACTCCGGGAGTTGGTGATGGACAGGGAGGCCTGGCATGCTGTGATTCATGGGGTCGCAAAGAGTCAGACACGACTGAGCGACTGAACTGGACTGAGAAATCAATTATAAGAAGAAAATTGGAAATTCACAAATATATAAAGATTCAACAACATGCTACTAAACAACCAATGGAAAGAATCAGGTCTTCATTTCGCTAGTTTTTTCTATTATCTTCTAAGTCTCCATTTCATTTTTCTTTTCCACTCTGGTCTTTGTTATCGCCTTCTTTCCACTACAGGCTTAGTTCTTTTTTTTTTTTTTAATTGAGGGATAATTGCTTTACTGTTGTTTGTTAGTTTCTGCCATACATCAACATGAATCAGCCATAGGTATAGGTATGTACCCTCGCTCTTGAACCTCCACCCACCTCATCCCATCCCTCTAGGTTGTCACGGAGCCCCAACTTGAGTTCCCTTAGTCGTACAGCAAATTCCCACTGGCTATCTGTTTTACATATAGAGTGTATATTTCCATGGTACTCTATCCATGCGTTCCACCATTTTCTCTGCCTACCCCACACCATGTCCACAAGTCTGTTCTCTGTGTCTGCATCTCCACTGCTGCCCTGCAAATAGATTCATCAGTACCATCTTTCTGTATTCCATATATATGCATTACTATATAGTATTTACTTTTCTCTTTCTTACTTACTTCACTCTATATAATAGGCTCTGGGTTCATCCACCCTATTAGAACTGATTCAAATGCATTCCTTCTTATGGCTGAGTAATATTCCATTGTACATATGTACCACAGCTTCTTTATCCATTCATCTGTCGATGGACATGTAGGTTGCTTCCATGTCCCACCTATTGTAAATAATGCTGCAGTGAACATTGGGATACATGTGTCTTTTTCAGTTATGATTTCCTCAGGGTATATGACCAGTCGTGGGATTGTTGGGTCATGTGGTAGTTTTATGCCTAGTTTTTTTAAGGAATCTCCATGTTGTCTTTCATAGAGGCTGTATCAATTTACATTCCCGCCAAGAGTGCAAGAGGGCTCACTTTTCTCCACACCCTCTCCAGCCTTTATTGTTTGTAGATTTTTTGATGATGGCCATTCTGACCACTATTAAGGTGATATCTCATTGTAGTTTTGATTTTTTTTTCTTTTTTTTTTTTTAAGTTTTTTATTTTTTTTAATTTTAAAATCTTTAATTCTTACATGTGTTCCCAAACATGAACCCCCCTCCCACCGCCCTCCCCATAACATCTCTGTGGGTCATCCCCATGCACCAGCCCCAAGCATGCTGTATCCTGTGTCAGACATAGACTAGCGATTCAATTCTTACATGATAGTATACATGATAGAATGCCATTCTCCCATATCATCCCACCCTCTCCCTCTCCCTCTGAGTCCAAAAGTCCGTTATACACAGCTGCGTCTTTTTTCCTGTCTTGCATACAGGGTCGTCATTGCCATCTTTCTAAATTCCATATATATGTGTTAGTATACTGTATTGGTGTTTTTCTTTCTGGCTTACTTCACTCTGTATCATCGGCTCCAGTTTCATCCATCTCATCAGAACTGATTCAAATGAATTCTTTTTTTTAAAAAATTCTTTGAAGTGGTTGTTTCTTTAAGCTCTTACCACTTTCTTAAAGTAGAGATTGAGCACTCTGAGCTTCCCTCTTAAAAGGAAGCTTGGGTTTATCTCTGAAAAGATAAACAAGATGGATAAGCCTTTAGCTAGACTCATTAAGAAAAAGAGGATTTAAATAAATAAAATTATAAATGAAAGAGGAGATGTTTTAACTGATACTACAAAAATACGAAGAATCATGAGACTACTATGTACAATTAAACACAACAAACTGGACAACCTAGAAGATATGGAGAAATTGCTATCATCCACAAATCAGTCAGCATGACAAGACCACAAGTAACATACTCAGTGGTGAAAAACTGAAAACTTTTCCTCTAAGATCAAGGACAAAATACAGACAGCCACCATTTCCACTTTTATCCAACATAGTAATGGAAGTCCCAGCCAGAGCAATGAGACAAGGAAGAGAAATAAGTCATCCAAATCATAAAGGACTGAATGAAAATTGATATTCTTCTTTAAGGCACCTGGACCATTATGAAGAATATACCATATGTTGAAACACAAAGCAAGTCTCAATAAATTTAAATATTACAATCATATTAGGCATATTTTTCACCACTATGCCATGGTCAACTATTAATACAAGAAGAAAACTGGAAAAATCACAAATACATGGAGACTAAACAACATGCTACTGAACAGCTGTGAGTCGATGAAAAAATCAAAAGCAGAAATCAAAAAATACCTGACTACAAATAAAAAAGAAAATACAACATATAAAAATCTATGGGATAGAGCAAAAGCCATACTTAGAAGGAGGTGTATAGCAATACGGTCTCCCTCAAGAAAGAAGAAATATCTCAAATCAAAAGTCTAACCTTATACCTAAAGGAACTGGGTGGGGTGGGGGGAGAAAGTCTAACATCAATATAAGGGAGAAAATAAAAATCAGAGCAGAAATAAATGAAGTAGAGACTAAAAAGGCGATAGAAAAATTTAGTGAAACTAAGAAATAGTTCTTGGAAGATAAAACAAAATTGGCAAACCTTTAGCTAGACTGGCTTATAAAATCAGAAATAAGGAGAAATTGCAAATAATATCACAGAAATATAAAGGATTATAAGAGAAGACTGAACAGTTATAGATCAAAAAATTAGGCAACCTCTAAGAAATGGGTTGATTCTTAGAATCATACATTTTTTTCAAGACTGAATCCATGCAAATGAAGAGATCACTCACTAGTAGGGAGATGGAAACAGTAATCAAAAACCTCCTAAGAAATAGCATCCAGTACAAAACAACTTAATTGGTGAATTCTATCAAACATTTATGTTTTATATATTTATTTATTTATTTTTGGCCCCAAGGCATGTGGAATCTTAACTCCTGCCAGGGATTGAACCCTCACCCCCTGCATTGGAAGGTGAAGTCTTAACCACTGGACCGCCAGGGAAGTCCCTATCAAACGTTTAAAGAACTAGTACCAGTTCTTCTCAAACTCTTCCAAACGCTAGAAGAAAAGGGAGCACTTATAACTCTTTTTATAAGCCAACATTACTCTAATACCAAAATCAGACAAGGACAACAAAAAGAAAATTACAGGCCAGTTATGTCTAATGAACTTAGATGCAAAACATCTAGACAAAACATTAGCAAATGAATATAACAATATGTTAAAAGGATCATACACCATGGTCAAATAGGATTTACTCCAGGGATATAAAGATAGTTTAATATACACAAATCAATCAACATAAATACAACACTTTAACAGAAATGAAGGATAAAAATCATGATCATTTTATCAATAGATGCAAGAAAAAAGCATTTGACAAGAGTCAACACCTATTTATCATTAAAGCAAAATACAATGAGATGGAAGGAGCATACATCAGTATGATAAAGGCCATATATGACAGACCCACAACTAACATACTCAGTAGTGAAAAACTGAAAGATTTTCCTCTCAGACTGAGACCGAGACAAGGATACCCATTCTTGCCACTCTTACTCAACATGGTGGTGAAATTCTAGCTAGAGCAATTAAGAAAAAGAAATAAAAGTCCAAATTGGAAAGGAAGAAGTAAAACTGTCAGTATTTGTGGATGACATGATTTTATATATAGAAAACCCTAAAGATTCCATAGAAAAGCTGTTAAAAATAATATTTTTATTATAAGTTTATTTTAATTGGAGGCTAATTACTTTACAATATTGTATTGGTTTTGCCATATATCAACATGAATCCGCCATGGATATACACACGTTCCCCATCCTGAACCCCCCTCCCACCTCCCTCCCCGTACCATCCCTCTGGGTCATCACAGTGCACCAGCCCCAAGCATCCTGTGTCATGCATCGAACCTGGACTGGCACTTTGTTTCATATATGATACTATACATGTTTCAATAATAATAAATGAATGAAATAAACTTGCAGGATAAAAATAAACATACAAAAATCTGTTGCATTTCTCTACACTAAGAATGAACCAGCATAATGAGGAATTAAGAAAACAATTCATTTTACAATTGCAACAAAGAATAAAATACTTAGGAAGATTTTAACCCATGGAAGTGAAAACTACAAGACATGTTGAAAGAAACTGAATAAGACACAAAGAAATGGAAAGATAGTCCATGTTCATGAGTTGCAAGAATTAACATTGTTAAAATGTACGTATTACCTAAAGCAACCTGTAGATTCAATGGAATCCCCATCAAAATACAATGATATTTTTCATAGAAATAAAACCAAAAAAATCCTATAATTTGTAAAAAATAGCAGAAGACCCTTGGATAACCAAAGCAATCTTGAGAAAAATGATCAAACTGAAGATATTACATTCCCTCATTTCAAATTATACTACAAATCTGTAACAATCAAAACAGCATAATATTGGAAGAAAAGCCCAGAATTTGAGAGCCCAAAAGTAAACCCATAGATACATGGACAGTTAATTTGCAACAAAGGAGCAAAGCACATAAAATGGAGAAAGGAGTATTGGGAAAACCAGATAGCACATGCAAAAGAATGAAACCAGACCCTGTCTTACATTGTACACAGAAATTAATAAAAATGGATTAAAGACTTGAATGTAAGACCTGAAACCATAAAACTCCAGAAAAAAATCATGGGCAGTATGCTTTTGACATTAGTTTTAGCAATATCTTTCTGGATATGTATTCTCAAGCAAAGGAAGCAAAATTAAAAGTAACCACATGGGACTACGTCAAACTAAAAAGCTCTGCACAGCAAAAGAAGCCATCAGCAGAATGAAAATACAGGCTACCAAATGGCAGAAGATACTTGCACATCATGTGTCTATAAGTGGTTGATACTCAAAATTTATAAAGAACAACAATTTTTTTTAAATTAAAAAATGGGCAGAGGTTCTGAATAAACACTCTTCCAAAGCAGGTATACAAATAGCCAACAGGCACATCAGAAGATTTTCCACATCACTAATTAGGAAAGTGCAACTCAAAACCACAAAGAGATATCACTTCATACCCATTAGAATATAACAAGTGTTGGAGAGGATGTGCAAAAAAGGGAACCCTCATACACTATTGGTGGCAGTGTAATTATGTGCAGCCACTGTGGAAAAACAGTATGGAAGTTCCTAAAAACATTAAAAATAGAACTATCATTTGATCCAGCAATTCACCTTTTGGATATTTATCCAAAGGAAGTAGAATCACTATCTCAAAAAGATATCTGCATTTCCACCTTTACTGCAGCATTATTGCCAGGACCTGGAAACAACCTAAGTGTCCATTAATGGATGAATGGATAAAGAAATAGAGGTATATATATACTATAGGATATTAGTCATAAAAAAATGGAATCTTGCTAATTGTAACAGTATGAATGGACCTTGAGTCTATTGTGCCAAGTGAAATAGATCAGACAAAAACAAAGACTATATGATTTCACTTGTATATGTGCTCTAATAATAATCAGCTCATAAACACAGAGGGTTGACTGGGCTTCACTCGTAGCTCGGTCAGTAAAGAATCTGCCTGCAACGTAGGAGACCGCGGTTCTAGCCCTGGATCAGGAAGATCCCCTGGAGAAGGAAATGGCAGTCCACTCCAGCATTCTTGCCTGGAAAATCCCATGGACAAAGGAGCCTGGCAGGCTATCATTCCATAATATATACATATATCAAATCATCCTGTTGTACACCTAAAATTAATATAGTGTTGTCAATTATATCTCAATAAAAGGAAAGCTGTATGGACAGTTTTAAATAGCTATGAGCACTTTGTATGATAAGAAAAAACAATAAAATACAAGACAATTTTAGATTTCAAAAAGTTGAATAAGAAACGCAGTTAAAAGTTGTAGAAAAATATTCTTATGTGACTTACAACCTGAGTTATAAAATTTTAGAAATAGACTAATTGAATCTAGTCCTCTTGTTTTCAAATAATGGAAATTATATGTTACCAGGTCAGAGTCACATAGCCAATTATTGGAAGAGAATGATTCGAACTCTCATTTGAAATGTAGGCCTTCAACTCTTTATTCCAGCTTTCATACTTCTCAACTGCTTATGTTTTTTATCTAACCACTTGGTTTTAAAGTGACCTGAAAATTTACAGTGAACTTTGAAAGACCTTTATACTTTAAATTGACTCTTGTTTATCAGTTTATCAGTTAATAGTTGCGGTCTCTAAATTCTCCCAAGTGCTATTGATTTATGAGAGACCTGTCTCACTTTTTAAAAGTTTTATTTACTTATTTTAAATGATGGATAATTACTTTACAATATTGTGATAGTTTTTGACATATATCAGTATGAATCGGCCGTAGGTATATATGTGTCCTCTCCATCCTGAACTCCTCTGCTATCTCCCTCCCGACCTTATCCCTCCAGGTTGACACAGAGCACCAGCTTTGGGTGCCCTATATCATACATCAAACTTGCACTGGTTATCTGTTTTACGTATGGTAATGTATATGTTTCAGTGCTATTCTCTCAAATCATCCCACCCTCTTCTCCCACTGAGTCCAAAAGTCTATTCTTACTTTAAAACTTATAGACTTCCTGAGAAGCAAGAGTGTAAACATCTCACTCAATGCCAGAGTGCCTTATGTGTTAGACTTTTGAACACAGACATTACTATATTAGTCATTTTTAGTATGCTATCTCATTGAATTCTTAGAACTGTAAGAGATATGAAAAAGCTGAAGTTAGAGAAAGAAGATAATTTGGCCATTATTTCTTTAAAGTGGCTAATTTGTTCTGATATCATGTTCAGTGCATTTTTCTAATCCAGCACACTAACCATTGTTATAAAAACCTCAGCCAGAGAGAGTGCCCATTTTGTATAATACTTGGTAAATATTTAGCTGTAACAGTTTTATTCCTAAAAAAATTGTTCACATATAAAAACAGTGATTGGTCTTTGTTGTTGAAAGTATTTAAACCAACCATCATGCTAAGTTAGTACTCATACAGTTTCTTTTCCCTTCCAGGCCTGTATGTGGAATCAGAGGGAAAACTCTCATAATTAACTTGCCAGGTAGCAAGAAAGGATCTCAGGTAAGCAGTCTTCAGATTTATGTGGTTTAGTTTGAGAAATTTTGGCCAGCTGTGAGAGTTAGTCATACAAGAAGTTAGAGCCCTCCACAAGACCTCACTTCTGACACCACTTGCAGTTCAGTGCATTCCCAAAACCACCCTCTGTTTCAATAATTCACTCGATGGATTCAGAGAGCTCATTGAAAGGTGGTATACTCATCGTTATGGTTTATTATATGGAAAGGATACAGATTAAAATCAACTGGGAAAAGAGGTACATAAGACAGAATAAAGAAATACCAAATGGAGAAGAGCTTCTAGTATCTTCTCCCTGTGGAGTTGTGAACACATTACTCTCTGGGCATCAGTATGTAACGACACAAGGTTTATTGCTTATCAGGGAAGCTCTAAGTCCTTAGCATCCATAGTTTTTTATTGAGGTGCTTCATATATTGCCCGTATGGCTGACCTTTAGTCTCTTGCATTTCCGAGAGGCCGGGCTAATACTTGTAGTCTCCAACACTTACCAGAGCCAAAAATCACATTTCCCAAAGTCTCCATAATAAATCACACTGTTAGACTGCCTGGTAGCAAAAGTTTCCAGACAGAAAAAAGGCACTCCTTTCATTTCCCAGTAACTAAGGGCATAGGCCAGATTCTCTTTGGATAAAGTTAAATTTTCATTATACAAGCTACCCCCTGGCCTATGGCTAAGGCTTTCTTACAACTAAAAAATAATATTTGTCTGGCTGAGCATCTATATTTACTATAGCATTTATATTATAGACATAACAACAATAGTAGTGTGAATATGCCTAAGATTTGGAGGAGCCAGAGAGAGATAGGACTAAAATCAGAAAAACGAGTAATTCATCCTCTAAAGCCATTATACAGATTTTCATATTTTTGTACTCATTTACCAATTTTCCACCTTG
This sequence comes from Budorcas taxicolor, assembly GCF_023091745.1. NCBI lineage: Eukaryota > Metazoa > Chordata > Mammalia > Artiodactyla > Bovidae > Budorcas > Budorcas taxicolor. The sequence goes on from NC_068919.1 coordinate 77,046,357, forward strand.
ATCTTCTGTTACTGTACTGTATGATACATTCGCACAGAACTGTTTACCATAGAACAGTTACCAACAGTTCTCTTGCTCAGGCCAGTCATTTCTCATTGAGAAGGCTTTAACTCAGATCCCCAGTACACATGGCCATCAATATCAGCAGTATAATCTTACTAACAATGCTTGTATTATATCGTAGTACAGTAGTAAATATAATCTGAAAAATAAGAGTCAAAAGATACTGAAACATTACTGGAGTCCTATACAAACAGTAACAGTTAACCTAGTTTTCATCGTATCACATGATCAAGATGTATCCCAGACCGATGCTCCTCAGGTTTACAGACTTGTCAGGTTCCAAAAGCAACCTATGCCTTTTCCCTTTCTAGCATCTGCTACAGCTGAGCCAAGAAACAAAATCATCTCTTGTTTTAAGCTGCTTTTGAGGCACCAAAGTAATACTGGATTTCCCTGCTGCATAACCCCTTTAAACTCATTCCTTTACCTTCAACTACCATTTCTCCTTCTCTCCATTTATATTCAAGCATTTCCTTAGAACATCTCGAATGAGACACTTGATTTGGCCACTGGGCTGGTCCAGATGGCCCATCGGAAATATTAGTTCAACAAGTACTTCCCTCCCAATCCATTCCATTTATTTAAGATAAGGTTACATAGGTACAGAGTTGGTGGGCAGTCTGAAACACCAGGCAATATAATTGCATTTACTCTTAAGCCCAATTTGGCCAGATGGAGTAAGACATAGTCTGCACCATCAGATCCTTAGGAGTTCTGACATAAAGATTTAAAAGTATAGTTAACACTTTCAGCCTAAGAATCATCACTGCCTCTGCACACCCACAGTTACAACCCTGGTCCTCAGACCACTACATCACATAGAAAAGAATAGTGTTCAGGTGATGTGGGGAAAAAAGAAAAAGGACAATTGTAAAGAGAAAAGTGTAGTTGTATACAAACATCCTTTTTCATCCCCCCTTAGCAGAAAAGCAGACGAATCTGTCCGGAGAGAACACTCACTTAACCTCCCTAATGTTGAGTACGATCATACACTAATGAAAGCTTTATGCATTTATCTCCTCCCATTTTAGTCAACAAGTGTTTCAATTTCAGTTTCCTATCATATTATTGTTCTGAAGATGAAAGTGTGTTCCTTGGTCTAAAGATGTGTGCCTCCACAGTCACTGACACAATATCTTCTGTCCTGGTCCTTTTATAGTCTGTTGAGCATGTGTATCTACTCTGGAATAAACAAAGCTCATCCAGAGTAAGTGTCTATACCTAGTAGACCTCATTTGTAGCCTTGTACCCATTTGTAGTTAGTTGGACTAACAACATCAGCCCAGCTTGCCAGGTATATGTAGGACTTTTCCCTTGGGGAATTCGCTGCATAGCCCTCTGCCATCTCTGTCTCTCTTTATAGCAGACAAAACAGTTCTTTTGGCATTTGTGCCTCATAGTGTAAGAGGAATATATCTAGATTCAGTCCGTTTCTGCCTTCTATAGGCCCCTAGTGTCCACTCTTCTCATGGGCCCAGGTGGCCATGTCAAGAAAGTATACCAGGATATCTGCTCTCCAGTACCAGTCAACCTCCAATTCTGAAAGGGAATTCTTCTGATGGGCATTAACAATCTACTTTAATATACCCATTACATTCCCAGTGATTTCCATAGAGCCATACTCCATACAGGTGTCCCTTTAATAGACCAGTTTTCCATTGCCCATCTGCCTGACCATATGACTAGGCCATTTGAACACTTTCCATGAGTCAGTAAAAACCCAAACATAGGGGCAAACAAGCAGTTCAGCCCATGGAGCTGATTTGTTTTTACCTTCTTCAATCAGAGTGGCGGCCTTCCAAACAGGATGCTGTCCCTTCACCTTGGAATTGCCATCCATAAACCAAGCAGCTCTTTGTTGATCAATAGAAAGCTGTTTATAGGGCACCGCCCAAGTGGCCCAAGTGGCCATAGGATCCAGCAGCTCCTCAGGTGGTTCCGAAGTCAGCCCTAGGTGAAAAGAGGCTGCCTGCTCGTGAGTACCTCCTTGCATTCTCCTGGTAGCATGATTCTATATGCAACATTTCCATTTTATTATGGAACTCTCCTGGGCATTGCCTTCCTTCCTCATTAGAGCTTTTCTCTGAAATGACCAAGACATTATAGATATTTCAGGTTTCAGAGTTATTGTATGTCCTTTAGTCATAAGGACAGTCTCAGTTAAAGTCCAATAACAAGTAGTAATTGTCTCTCAAATGGAAATTTTTTGCTCCACAATTCCAGCAGTTATTGAGTGGCACTCACAGGTTTTTGCTATAAGCCCTAGTCTGCATGCCACACAAGGCTTTTGTACAGCAAATTAATAATCTGTGTGGTCCCATTTAGCATGTCCAAGTAGAAGACTGGATTTACATGCCTCCTGTTTTACAGTGTGAGATAGGGGATAAATTCTTCAGACACAACATGCATCCTCATAATACATTCAGGTAGAAATTCACCATTCATATAAAGTTCACTGTCCAAACATTGTAATTCTCATCTAAATGTTTACCTTAATCCCATCAATTGCTGCATTCCCATAGCCTCCCATTCTAACTATACTCCTCCCACCTCCCATTAGGATTTCAACAGATTTTAGAATCACAGTATATGGAGCCCCCATGTCAAGGAGTCCCAGAAAAGTCTCTTATCTGTCTCCGAATGAGTTTAGCCATTTTTGTGCATGTGGCCTTGGAATTCCAAGGCCTGGCTTGGACCAAGGAATCCAGACCGTTTTGTCATACCTCATATTGATTAGATTATGGGGCCATCACTTAAGGTGATTCAAGGTAAGGTTTCTTTGCCTTCTGTCTTTCTAAATTTTGCCAAACAAGTGTAAAACGAAATTTGCTTAGGATCTCTTAATGTTAGGAGATCAGCAGATCTCCCATCTGTCCACTCAACACAACAGTGCTTCTTTAAGACATCTGTTTTGCCCCCATTAATACTCGCTCCATTCATATATTTCTTAATAACCATGTAAGTGTTTCTACCCTGCTAGGACAAGTCCCTTGAATCTCTTATTTCTCTTTCCCCATTTTCTTATGAATCAGTCCAAATTTATTTACTATTTATTGCTTCAACATAAATTTTTCCATGGGAAGCAGCTCTGAGGCTAGCAGCTATGTGTCAGACCATCCAGAAGCCAAGCTTGACCCAGCCTCAGGATCCACCCCAACATTCTCCATTACTTTTGTTTTAGCTAGTACAGATACCATTTATTGTTCGTGTATTGATGTGACTCCTTAGGAGTTAGATCTTTCATTTTCAAATTTAACTGCTAATTTTGTTTCCAGTAACTAATTGCAGTACAGCTACAATTCCGTTCTTTGGGTGAGCGTGTATTCTTTGAGACTCTAAAGATTCGTTATCCCCGACATTCTCTTCCTTCCTCTTCCTGGGTTACAAGTTTCAGTGAGTCAGGCTGTTTCTGTCAAATCTCACTTCTTAATACCAACTGTAAGGAGTTTTGACCAGCTGCCGAAGTTAGCCAGCTAACTTCTTGTGGAGCACTCCACAAGACTAACCTCACTTCTGTCATCAATTACAATTGAGAGGATTTCTAAAATCACCCTCACTTTCAATAATTCACTAGAAGGACTCACAGAACTCACTGAAAGCTGTCATACTCATGAGTATATTGCATCACAGGGAAAGAATACAAGATGAAATCAGCCAAGGAAAGGAATATATATGGCAGAGTCTAAGTGAGGTAACAGTCAGGGAACTTGTGGTCATTCTCTTTAATGGAGTCATAGATAGCATCACCTCCTGTTAACATAAGACCATTGTTGTTGCTGTTTAGTCGTTAAGTCATGTCCAACTCTTTGTGACCCCTTGGACTGTAGCCCACCAGGCTCCTCTATCCCTGGAATTTCCCAGGCAAGAATACTGGAATGGGTTGTCATTTCCCCCTCCAGGAGATCTTTCTGACCCAAGGAATGAACCTGTTTCTCCTACATTGCAGGCGGATTCTTTACTGCTGAGCCGCTGGGGAAGCCCAATATAAGACAACACACATAGAACATTGCTAACTATGCATACTCTCCTTTACCTATGCTAACTCTCCTTTGCCTTTGGCATTCAGAGTTTTTGTTGGAACTTGATCACTTATTGCCCATGTGGTTGACGTTTAGTCAGCCATTCTCAGTTCTTTCCAGAGGTAAAACTGATACCGTGTTTCCCAAAGCCCTTATAATAAACCATGTTGTTAGACTGTTCAGTGGCTAAAGCCCCCAGGCAGAGACACTCTTATCAGGCATGATATAATAAGGAACTAGAGATCACCTCCCAAAAGCAGAGAATAAAGGCCAGACCTCTCTTTGATTAAATTCCTTACTATACATTTTTTTTCCAGGAGGGTAAAAGGTTAGTTACCTTCCAGGTATTCCAGTAACTGATATTTCTTTACATATTAGATTTGAAGGTAAGTTGCTTCACATGTGAAAGAGAAAGACTTCTGCCCAAATATACTCTCCAGATATATCTGGCCTTACTTTCTGATTTTAAAGTTCTCACCTGTTTTCTTTTGGTGATAATAGGTGATAATGGACATATTTTGGGCATTAGCCGCCTATTCTCCTTACTTATTAGCACCCTACAATAAATGCTGTACTTTCCTTCACCTCCTTCCAAAAAAAGAGAGAGAGACTGTTTTGACTTTTATGCTGCACAAACTTATATCTACTTTTACATATTGCACAATTTTGTCTATCTGTACTTTACAATTATAATCAGAACCTAAGTTCTCTGAATAAAACAGTTCAGTATTCAGTTGGTTTGTTAGTTCTAGTATCCTTCTTTTACCAGAAAGGTAAAAACTGTTACCTGCTCTCTCATAATGTATCTTTAAATCCCAAAGTTGTGTAGAAGTTTTACTTAAAAAAAAAAAATTGCTGTGTGTTTATATAGTGGAGTTCTTCAGCTTATGGAGAATAATATATATCAGCTTACTTCATATTTTGCATTGCAAAGATGATACATTAAATATGATTCGTTCTTAAGATAGATGGAGAGAAAATCACAAGTAAATCCAAAATCACAAATAAATTTGATTGCTCCCATTTTACATGCCTATAAAAATACTTTATCTTCATTTTTTTCCTTCCTCTTGCATACAGGAATGCTTTCAGTTCATACTACCAGCCCTACCTCATGCCATTGACCTTTTACGTGATGCCATTGTAAAAGTAAAGGAAGTTCATGATGAACTTGAAGATTTACCTTCCCCGCCACCACCTCTTTCCCCTCCTCCCACAACTAGCCCCCATAAACAGACAGAAGACAAAGGGGTTCAATGTGAGGAAGAGGAAGAAGAGAAGAAAGATAGTGGTGTTGCTTCAACAGAAGACAGTTCTTCATCACATATAACCGCAGCAGCCATTGCAGCCAAGGTAAGCCTGCTGAGAGAGACCCAGAGATCGAAAGGGCCCGTAGGTAGATGTGTTGGTTTCATCTCTCTTTCCATCCCATTCTTCCATAAGTTAAATACGATTGTGTGGCATCCTTTAAAAAGAACTGGAAGATTCATGACACTCTACAGCTGTTTTCCCTCCATTATGTTGAGTTCTTGAAACATTTAAGTTTTGTTTTGAGTTCTGAGGCATTAAGGATTCTGCTGTTACCTGTTGAAGCAGTAGCTCCCGTGATAAACAATGTGACATTTAAGAACTCTGTGAAGATGTCAGTTTTGTGATCATATTAAATATATAATGTTTATGTATTCAGAACATCAAACATTCACACATTCTTAAAGGAGCATCAAAAGAGGGTAAGAGACCTAAGATGGTTCAAGGAATTAGTTGAGAAAGGTTAATATATTTTTTTTAAAAGACAAGATTTTTCATCAATTAACTACCACTTATTTAACTGTTGGACACAATTTACAGCAGTCATATGGAGAAGAAATGGATGTAAGGTATTTGTGTTTTTAATTTAATAAAGCAATAAATATTATTAAAGCAGTATCAAAATATTGCAAGTTCTCTTCAAGCAATTCTGGGAGTAAATAGTACCATACAGTATTTAGTACAGTAAATAGTACCATACATTACTTCTGTAAATTTCATCATCATGTCAGAGTCACAGAACATGATTTACATTGTTAACCATATGCCGTATAACCCACCTTGTATACTTTAAAATCTTCAGACAGTAGCATATCCCTTCTGGAAGTAATGCTTGTTCATTGATCAAGAATGTAAAGATTGGTAATCTAATTGTTTATGAAGTAATTCCTAAAGTTTTATGGCTCGTTCCAAAATTTCAGCTATGAGCTTAGCATGAGAGGACTTTCTGAGAACATTTATATTGGAAAGAATCATAGAGATCCTTTTGAAGTGTCCATTCAGACAACCAGTAGATGGCTCCTTCACTGAAAACTGGATCATTCCATCTCCAGATCCATTCAGTGATCCATTAAGTCCTTACTTAGGGTAGTAAGTATTTAAGTTATGTGTGAGGTTTGTTTTATTTCATTTTGTTTTGTTTTTATGGAACTGATTGATGAAATAGGTACATTATTAAATCATCATATGTTTTCTTTCTTTTACTCTTAATTAAAAGAGTTAAAAGTACCATCAGTTTCAACCTTAAAAAAAAGCGTATACCATCTGAATTCTAAGCTGATTTTGTCATTATACATTTGCGAATTTTGGGCATTTCAGTGTTCCATTTGTTTTCAACTTTTTTCCTTTCCAGTCATTTTGCTTGTATAGTTTCATGTTTTCCTGTCATTGTATTCATCGCTGTTATGTGTTGTGCATTAGAAGCATCCATTCTACACCAGTCCTGCTGTTATCATGGCACACGGTGAGCAGCCCATCCCTGGTCTCATCAGTTATTCCCATGATGCAACAGGCAGTGCAGAGGAACCGGTAAGACAAGAGGCTTTTGCATTAATGATTTTGCAAGCATACAGCCTACCTCCTGTCCTTAGAGGCAGGCTGTAACTTATTACAGAAGATGTGTTTTATTCTGAAGGACCTTCACTAGTGCTTTTTTGTTGAAAATATAAGTGCCACTGAGTATCTTCCATCAAGGAATTTAATAGTTTCTCCTGTACCTGAAGTACTCTACCATCATTAAGATTTTATAGTATGTGGCAATGAACTTTTATCACATGATTTCCAAGAAATTCATGACTCAGAAGTCTTTTTATTTAGTAATTTCATCACATACTTTTAAATATATTGCCTGCCTTAATTAAGATAATCCTGTAAGAAGATCACATTGTTTTAAAAATCTAAACAGATTGATCAAAATAATATTTAATTTATATCAATCTTGCTTTTTTCTTATGGTTTTGCATCTTTCTTTTCTATAACTGTGTTTGCATTACAACCATTTAGAGAGTTGAGGCTTTGTACAAAGGCTGATGTTACTAATCTTCAGATAGAAACTTTTAAGGATATGTATTACTTCTTTCCAGCTTTCCTGGTGGCTCAGACAGTAAAGATTCCACCTGTAATGCAAGAGATCTCTGGGTCGGAAAGATCCCCTGGAGAAGGGAATGGCTACCCACTCCAGTATTCTTGCCTGAAGAATTCCATAGACAGAGGGACCTGGAGGGCTACAGTCCATGGGGTCACAAAGAGTCAGACTAATACTTTCACTTTTTTTTCATCACTTCTTTCAGTCATTAGCTGTGAATGGTACTTTGTGAAAAGTGTCAGGCTAGAAAAGATTAAACTGGTAAGTATAACCGAATAAGCAGTGGCAGTTTAGACCATGGCTTCCAAAAAAAAACACTCAGTCCCTGATATGAACATAAAATAAGAAAAATAATAAAGTATAATTTTGTTTATAATCCTTAGAAGAAAAATACCCAGCATTTCAGTGGAATGCAAGGAGGAAAAGTAGTATTGGTTATCTTTTGGTGGATAAGCTACCAAATGGTGACTTTAACCATCTATTGAACAAGCCACACCCGGTTAGAAACAAGCTTAGCCAAGTCAGAGGCCAAGTAGAAAAAGGAAATATTGGTTAATAAAATGATTAAGAATTTCAGTCAACAGCTGAATTCTCCAGCTATAGCTTTACTATAAATTATAAACATTCCAAAATATACCAAACTGTCTTTTGTGTTCTCATATTATAAAGCAACCATAGCAACTATAATAATAATCCTGGTTTTCAAACTGAAATATTTGGAAGTTTTCTATTCATAACCAAGCTTTCAAGTTGTCATATTCTGCGTGTTATGTTATTACATGAAAAATATTTGAATAACCAAAAAGATTTGAATAACTCTTCAGTAGTTAGTTCCTAGTGATCTGAATACTTGCTATTGCCAAACCAACAGGTTGCTTTTTCAGGAAACGAAGAAGCTTGAGGAATGCCCCTGAAGCTTGTAGTGGTTATGTGTTAGTTGCCTCTCCAGCAGCCATTTGCAGTTCCCTCTTCCTAACACTTTACCGCATTCCCCATTTATGTGATTTGGATGAGATTGACTAACCCTCCAGCATATGTATTTCACATAGCCACAGGTTTAATTCAAGAAACACATAATTCAGGTCAATAAGAGAATCTATTAGGTTTTATTGGCACTGCTAGGAACATAGACTCTCTGTTTTCTATTGAATATGAATGAGGACATATATAACTCTAAAAGAATTGCTATCTTGAACCATCAAAGTAATGCCTCCCAAAAAATAAATAAATAAAGAAGCAATCCTAAGAAATGGAAGAGAAAGTGAGATCCTGAGTCCTGGTCACATTGATTGACCATTTACTCAAGCCCTTATTGACTTCTCAGTTACCTGAGCCAATAGAGTACTTTAAAAATGTTAGAGATAGAGATGGGTCAACTGTGGTGTGCAACCAAAAAGCATGTTAGCATATCTCAATATGTAGTGTCTAACCGAAGAGCTACCGACGGTATTTTTCAATTAGAACAAATAATTTCACAATTTGTATGGAAATACAGAAAACCTCGAATAGCCAAAGCAATCTTGAGAAAGAAGAATGGAACTGGAGGAATCAACCTGCCTGACTTCAGGCTCTACTACAAAGCCAGTCATCAAGACAGTATGGTACTGGCACAAAGACAGACATATAGATCAATGGAACAAAATAGAAAGCCCAGAGATAAATCCACACACCTATGGACACCTTATCTTTGACAAAGGAGGCAAGAATATACAGCGGATTAAAGACGAACAATCTCTTTAACAAGGGGTGCTGGGAAACTGGTCAACCACTTGTAAAAGAATGAAACTAGATCACTTTCTAACAGCATACACAAAAATAAACTCAAAATGGATTAAACATCTAAACGTAAGACCAGAAACTATAAAACTCCTAGAGGAGAACGTAGGCAAAACACTCTCCAACAAATCACAGCAGGATCCTCTATGACCCACCTCCCAGAATACAGGAAATAGAAGCAAAAATAAACAAATGAGACCTAATTAAACTTAAAAGCTTCTGCACAACAAAGGAAACTATAAGCAAGGTGAAAAGACAGCCTTCAGAATGGGAGAAAATAATAGCAAAGGAAGCAACTGACAAACAACTAATCTCAAAAATATACAAGCAACTCCTGCAGCTCAATTCCAGAAAAATAAACGACCCAATCAAAAAATGCGCCGAAGAACTAAATAGACATTTCTCCAAAGAAGACATACAGATGGCTAACAAACACATGAAAAGATACTCAACATCACTCGTTATCAGAGAAATGCAAATCAAAACCACAATGAGGTACTATTTCATGCCAGTCAGAATGGCTGCAATCCAAAAGTGTACAAGCAATAAATGCTGGAGAGGGTGTGGAGAAAAGGGGACCCTCTTACACTATTGGTGGGAATGCAAACTAGTACAGCCACTATGGAGAACAGTGTGGACATTCCTTAAAAAACTGGAAATACAACTGCCTTATGACCCAGCAATCCCACTGCTGGGCATACACACCAAGGAAATGAGAATTGAAAGAGACACGTGTACCCCAGTGTTCATCGCAGCACTGTTTATAATAGCCGGGACATGGAAGCAACCTAGATGTCCATCAGCGGATGAACAGATAAGAAAGCTGTGGTACATATACACAGTGGAGTATTACTCAGCCATTAAAAAGAGTACATTTGAGTCAGTTCTAATGAGGTGGATGAAACGGAGCTGATTATACAGAGTGAAGTAAGCCAAAAAGAAAAACACCAATACAGTATACTAACGCATATATATGGAATTTAGAAAGATGGTAATGATAACCCTGTATGCGAGACAGCAAAAGAGACACAGATGTATAGAACAGTCTTTTGGACTCTGTGGGAGAGGGAGAGGGTGGGATGATTTGGGAGAATGGCATTGAAACATGTATAATATCATATATGAAAGGAATCTCCAGTCCAGGTTCGATGCATGATACTGGATGCTTGGGGCTGGTGCACTGGGATGACCCAGAGGGATGGTACAGGGAGGGAGGAGGGAGGGGGTTTCAGGATGGGAAACACGTGTATACCTGTGGTGGATTCATGTTGATGTATGGCAAAACCAATACAATATTGTAAAGTAATTAGCCTCCAATTAAAATAAATAAATTTATATTTTTAAAAAAGTGAAAATTTTTCCATATAATAACTGAAAAGTATAAAATAGGAATCCCTGAAGTTTCATATTTGAGTAAGAAACCTCATTCAAGGGAATAGAGAGTAGGAGAGTGTGACACACAGGAGGTATCTTGTCCCATCACTTAATGGCAAATAGATGGGGAAAAAGTGGAAACAGTGACATATTTTCTTGAACTCCAGAATCACTGCAGATGGTGTCTGTGGCCATGCAGTTAAAAGATTCTGGTTTCCTTGGAAGGAAAGCCATGACAAACCTAGACAGTATATTTTTAATAAAAAGCAGAGACATCACTTTGCTCACAAAGGTCTATATAGTCGAAGTTACGGTTTTTCCAGTAGTCATGTATGGATGTGAGAGTTGGACCATAAAGAAGGCTAAGCACTGAAGAATTGATGCTTTTGAACTATGGTGCTGAAGAAGACTTTTGGAATCCCTTGAACTACTTGGATATCAAACCAGTCAATCTTAAAGGGAATCAACCCTGAATATTTGTTGGAAGGACTGGTGCTGAAGATGAAGCTCCAATACTTTGGCTACCTGATACAAAGAGCCGCCTCATTGGAAAAGACCCTGATGCTGGGCAAGATTGAGGGCAGGAGGAGAAGGGGATGACAGAGGATGGCATCATCAACACCTTGGACATAAGTTTGAACAAACTCTGGGAGATAGTGAAGGACAGGGAAGCTTGGTGTGCTGCAATCCACAGGGTCACAAAGAGTCAGACATGACTCAGTGAGTGAACAACAACACCACACAGGAGGAAACAGGGATAAATAAATCTTACCCCTCTGATTACTAAATAAGGGTAAGGTCATTTCAAGGAGACTGGATCCAAACGTGAAAAAATTTCAGCTATACTTTATATGCTTGCAATATGCTTCCACAACTCCAAACATAGTGAGAGGCATTTAAGACAAAGAGGCAAGTGAGCCATGGAAATACATAATAAGAAATCTTATCCCACTGACAGAAATTAAATCTTCTGGAGAAGTCCCACATAATAATGGTGGTCCCCAAGATGCATTGATTACAAGAAAATCTGCTGCCTGCTATGAAAAGAAAAAGAGTTGCTGATTTCCCATTGGGAAATAATGGGCTTCCCTGGTGGCTCAGATGATAAAAAAATCTGCTTGCAACATGGGAAAACTAGGTTTCTATCCCTGGGTTGGGAAGATCCCCTGGAGGAGGGTATGGCAACCTACTCCAGTAGTCTTGCCTGGAGAATCTCCATAGACAGAGGTGCCTGGTGGGCTACAGTCCATGGGGTCACAAAGAGTCAGACACAACTGAGTGACTAAGCAGAGCACACAGCATAGAGAAAACTATGTTCGATTGATAGGACCAGTCAGGGAGAGTCTACTTCCCAGAGCATGTATTTGTAACTTAAGAGAGAAAATGCTGAGTTAGCAACCTACCAGTATTACTGATTTCAGTTCAGTTCAGTCACTTAGTCATGTCCGACTCTTTACAACCCCGTGAATCGCAGCACGCCAGGCCTCCCTGTCCATCACCAACTCCTGGAGTTCACTCAGACTCACGTCCATTGAGTCAGTGATGCCATCCAGCCATCTCATCCTCGGTCGTCCCCTTCTCCTCCTGCCCCCAATCCCTCCTAGCATCAGAGTCTTTTCCAATGAGTCAGCTCTTCGCATGAGGTGGCCAAAGTACTGGAGTTTCAGCTTCAGCATCATTCCCTCCAAGGAAATCCCAGGGCTGATTTCCTTCAGAATGGATTGGTTGGATCTCCTTGCAGTCCAAGGGACTCTCGAGTCTTCTCTAGCACCACAGTTCAAAAGCATCAATTCTTCGGTGCTCAGCTTTCTTCACAGTCCAACTCTCACATCCATACATGACCACAGGAAAAACCACGGCCTTGACTAGACGGACCTTAGTCGGCAAAGTAATGTCTCTGCTTTTGAATATGCTATCTAGGTTGGTCATAACTTTCCTTCCAAGGAGTAAGCGACTTTTAATTTCATGGCTGCAGTCACCATCTGCAGTGGTTTTGGAGCCCCCAAAAATAAAGTCTGACACTGTTTCCACTGTTTCCCCATCTATTTCCCATCAAGTGATGGGACCAGAAAACATGATCTTCGTCTTCTGAATGTTGAGCTTTAAGCCAAATTTTTCGCTCTCCTCTTTCACTTTCATCGAGAAACTTTTTAGTTCCTCTTCACTTTCTGCCATAAGGATGGTGTCATCTGCATATCTGAGGTTATTGATATTTCTCCTGACAATCTTGATTCCAGCTTGTGCTTCTTCCAGCCCAGTGTTTCTCATGATGTACTCTGCACAGAAGTTAAATAAGTAGGGTGACAATATACAGCCTTGACTTACTCCTTTTCCTATTTGGAACCAGTCTATTGTTCCATGTCCAGTTCTAACTGTTGCTTCCTGACCTGCATATAGGTTTCTCAAGAGGCAGGTCAGGTGGCCTGGTATTCCTACCTCTTTCAGAATTTTCCACAGTTTATTGTGATCCACACAGTCAAAGGCTTTGGCATAGTCAATAAAGCAGAAATAGATGTATTTCTGGAACTCTCTTGCTTTTTCCATGATCCAGCGGATGTTGGCAATTTGATCTCTGGTTCCTCTGCCTTTTCTAAAACTAGCTTGAACATCTGGAAGTTCACAGTTCACATATTGCTGAAGCCTGGCTTAGAGAATTTTGAGCATTACTTTACTAGTGTGTGAGATGAGTGCAATTGTGTGGTAGTTTGAGCATTCTTTGGCATTGCCTTTCTTTGGGATTGGAATGAAAACTGAACTTTCCTCAGCCACTGCTGAGCTCTCCAAATTTGCTGGCATATTGAGTGCAGCACTTTCACAGCATCATCTTTCAGGATTTGAAATAGCTCCACTGGAATGCCATCACCTCCACTAGCTTTGTTCGTAGTGGTGCTTTCTAAGGCCCACTTGACTTCACATTCCAGGATGTCTGGCTTTAGGTGAGTGATCACACCATCGTGATTATCTTGGTTATGAAGATCTTTTTTGTACAGTTCTTCTGTGTATTCTTGCCACCTCTTCTTAATATCTTCTGCTTCTGTTAGGTCCATACCATATCTGTCCTTTATCGAGCCCATCTTCCATTTAGGTGTTTTATTAACCACCACCACCACCCTTCTCCCACAAATAACCTGGAAAATAATTAGAGGCAAATAAAGCAGAGAATCTGAAGAAATTGGAACCCTCATGCACTTTTTTTGCTGGAGGGAGTATAAAATGGTGCCACCACAGTGAAAAACACTTTTGTGGTCCTAAAAGTTAGACATGTGATGCAGCAGTTCTACCACTCTTTCTATACCCAAAAGAATTGAAAGCAAGCACTTCTGTTTATAGCAGCTGTATTCATAATGGCCAAAAACTGGAAATAGCCCAAATACTTATTAGCAAATACATGAAGAAACAAAATATTATATACATATAATAGAAATATTATTCAACCATAGAAGAAATGAAGTTCTGATACATGCTGCAGCATGGATGAAACTTGAAAGCATTAAGCTGAATTTAATAAGCTGAAATAAAAGGGAACGTATTATATAAGTTCACTTACTTGAGGTACTCAGAATAGTCAAATTCATAGAGACAGAAAATAAGATAGATGAAAACAGGGAGTGGGGAGTTACTGTTTAAAACTTAGGAAATTTCCTTTTGGGATGATGGAAGTGGTGGATAGTGGTGATGTTTGCATTACATTGTGTGTTTGTTTAATGCCATTTCATTGTACACTGATTAAAGTGGTAAATTTTGTTATATATATTTCACCACAATAAAAAATTTTATTTATTGTTAATAATATATGTCCCCTAATTCTTATTTTAAAAGTATCCATATTTCTAATGATTATCCATTAATTAATTTAATATCAACCCAAAGTTTAAGTTACTTAAAGATTGTGGAAATTATATTCAAGCTGACATGTAATTTAGGAGTAATTTAAGCTTGTTCAGTCAGTAAACCTCTATGTCTTTAGAGAAAGCAGCCCATGCAAAACAAAATATATACTTGTATTTAACATATAAAAAATTTCAGGACAGTCTTTAAATTATAATTATTTAAGCTTATCACATTTGCCAAAGATTTACCCTAATTATATGAACTTGGATTTTTAAAATACTTACAAATTACTTTCTATTGATTTTTTTAAGTCTAGCGTATTTGAAGTGTTAAAAATTCAGTTTCTTTATTTTGGAAATACTAAGGATAATTCCCCTTCATGGATCACAGCCTTGTCATGGTGAAGGAGCTTGCATAATTCAGTGAAGCCATGAGCCATGCTGTGCAGGGCCACCCAAGACAGACGGGTCATAGTGAAGAGTTCTGACAAAATGTGGTCCACTGCAGGAGGGAAATGGCAACCCACTCTAGTATTCTTGCCACGAGAACTCCATGAACTGTATGAAAAGGCAAAAAGATGTGACACCGGAAGGTGAGCCCCCTAGGTTGAAAGGTGTCCAATATGCTACTGAGAAAGAGTGGAGGGCAACTACTCATAGCTCCAGAAAGAATGAAGCAGCTGGGCCAAAGCAGAAATAACTCTCAGTTGTGGATGTGTCTGGTGGTGAAAGTAAAATCTGATGCCATAAAGAGCAATATTGCATAGGAACCTGGAATGTAAGGTCCGTTAAGGTAAATTCGACATGGCAGTATATTGTACTTCCCTAGTGAAAAAGGGTCACTTGGAGAAAAACTTTTTACATTACTCTCATTTTTTTTACAACTTAGATTTGTAAAATATCTAAAAGACTGAAGAGTACAGATAATTCAAAACGGTCCACAAGGGAAGTCGCTCAGTCGTGTCCGACTCTTAGCGACCCCATGGACTGCAGCCTACCAGGCTCCTCCGTCCATGGGATTTTCCAGGCAAGAATACTGGAGTGGGGTGCCATTGCCTTCTCCGACAACACAAGACACCTAATAATATTTTTGCCCACTTCAGAGTCTTTCACAATTTTTGCTGGCATATGAAAGGAATTCAGTAATGCATGGATGTTTACAGAATTGAATTAAAATTTCTGTTCAAGATGTCCATGGGCTTAGTGTGCTTTTTTATACTTATTTGTTTCTATTCATACGGATGCCACATAGTGGGATTTTTTAGAAGATTATGTGATCTTTAGTAATAAATGTATGAGTTTCTCAAAATTTGAATTGAAAAAACCAAAAAGTTTTTATATTCCTACTATAGATGTCAATTTTCCACAGTTTCTTGTGATCCACACAGTCAAAGGCTTTGGCATAGTCAATAAAGCAGAAATAGATGTTTTTCTGGAACTCTCTTGCTTTTTCCATGATCCAGCGGATGTTGGCAATTTGATCTCTGGTTCCTCTGCCTTTTCTAAAACCAGCTTGAACATCAGGAAGTTCACAGTTCACATATTGTGGAAGCCTGGCTTGGAGAATTTGAGCATTACTTTACTAGTGTGTGAGATGAGTGCAATTGTGCGGTAGTTTGAACATTCTTTGGCATTGCCTTTCTTTGGAATTGGTATGAAAACTGACCTTTTCCAGTCCTGTGGCCACTGCTGAGTTTTCCAAATTTGCTGGCATATGTGCAGCACTTTCACAGCATCATCTTTCAGGATTTGAAATAGCCCCACTGGAATGCCATCACCTCCACTAGCTTTGTTCGTAGTGATGCTTTCTAAGGACCACTTGACTTCATCTTGCAGGATGTCTGGCTCTAGATCAGTGATCACACCATCATGATTATCCAGGTCATGAAGGTCTTTTTTGTACTTTTGAACTGTAGTGTTGGAGAAGACTCTTGAGAGTCCCTTGGACTGCAAGGAGATACAACCAGTCCATTCTGAAAGAGATCAGCCCTGGGATTTCTTTGGAAGGAATGATGCTAAAGCTGAAACTCCAGTACTTTGGCCACCTCATGAGAAGAGTTGACTCATTGGAAAAGACTCTGATGCTGGGAGGGGTTGGGGGCAGGAGGAGAAGGGGACGACCGAGGATGAGATGGCTGGGTGGCATCACGGACTCGGTGGACGTGAGTCTGTTTGAACTCCGGGAGTTGGTGATAGGGTGGCCTGGCGTGCTGCAGTTTCTGGCGTCACAAAGAGTCAGACACGACTGAGTGACTGAACTGAACTAAACTGATAGATGTCAATATAGGGATTGATTTATTAGGATGCCAATTGTTTTTTTCCTAACGTTGACCATCGAGTAATATTGTGGACTGATTGTGTATATATTTGTTATAAACTTGTAGTGATCATTACTTGGGTAAAAAATGTATGTTCTTTCAGTTTTTCAAAAAGATTGCTATTATCAATAAGGTAAGTAGGAAGTTATATTAAAATAAAGTTCATAGACTTTTTCAAACCTGGGAAGTAGAACGCACTGTGCTTTAACAGCTAGAGCCTTGGCATTAGATAGTTTCTGTTCTCCTAGATTCTACATGATCTGTTTCTAGGTCCTTCTGTTACCATTTCTCTCCCTCTCCCCATTGCTCACTAAGTTTACATCCAGCTTTGTCTTGGCTCTGGGAACATGCTGTTACCACTACCGAGAGGCTCTTAACCCCACTCTTTGCCTGGCTAACTTCTGTGTATCTTTCTGTTCCAGTTTCAGTGTCACATTAATCACAGAAAGACTTTGCTGATCTGCCTTCTCCAATCTAAATTTTTCTCATTATTCTCTCTCATAACACCTTGTTATTTTCCTTTATAATACTTACCACAATTTATAACTATATATTATTCATGTGTTTGATTTCTATGGGACTTCCCTAGTGGCTCAGATGATAAAGAATCCACCTGCAATGCAGGAAACCTGGGTTCAGTCCCTAGGTTGGGAAGATCCACTGGAGAAGGAAGTAGCAACCCACTCCAGTATTCTTGCTTGGAGAAGCCCATGGACAGAAGCATCTAGCAGCTGCAGTCCGTGGGGTCACAAAGAGTTGAACATGACTGAGCGACTAACACTTTCACTTTGATTTCTGTATATGTTATCTATAACATCCATGAGACGAGGATCACATTTCTTAGTTTATATGATTAATCCTGGAGGAAATCAGTCCTGAATATTCATTGGAAGGACTGATACTGAAGCTGAAACTCCCGTACTTTGGCCACCTGATGCGAAGAACTGACTCATTTGAAAAGACCCTGAATGATTGAAGGCAGGAGGAGAAGGGGATGACAGAGCATGAGATTTGGATGGCATCACCGACTCAATGGACATGAGTTTGAATAAGCTCCAGGAGTTGGTGATGGACAGGGAACCCTGGCTTGCTGCAGTCCATGGGGTTGCAAAGAGTCGGACATGGCTGAGCAACTGAACTGAACTGACATCTGGCACAGTTTGGCTCATAGTATATACCCTGTATGAATATTTGTTAACTATATTTTATGAAAAAAAATGACATATTATCCAACTAATTTCATAAGACATATTAAAAATATATATATATTTAGCATTCTCCATGATTTATAGGAACTTTTCCATGATATAAACAAATAATCAACATATTCTTTCCCTATACTAAACAAATATATTAAGCAGCTGTAGTAATAAAAACAGCTTTTAAATGCTGATTATGTAGCAGACATTTTTCTAAGAGTTTTAGACAAATACACAATCGGAAATTGATACTGGAATACAGGTATCAGCAAGGTTATATATTTTTATTTTCCTGGAAGGCAAATTTATATGAAATAGCATGTTATAATAAAAACTCTGATTAAGACCATTAAGAACATCAAAAATCCTAAATAATTTTAGTAGGTGTAAATAATTGTTAAGAAACAAAGTCATGAATATTTAAATTTTTACATTTATTTAAAAACGTCTATTATAGTCATACTTCATAAGGTCTCTGTCTAGACAAAATCATAAAATGTGGCTTTTCTTTAAAAATATGAATCATAAATTCTTGTGGGTTTTTTTATACCATTGATTTTAATCAAAATCCAGGTCCTCACATATATTCTTGTTCATTTTGCTACATTTAACTGATCAGTTCACCCCAAGGAGACTTTTTCAAAATCTGTATAAGACATCTTATATTTGATGCAAATAATGCAAATACATTAATCATGTTGTCACTCAAGTCACTTACAAAATTCTTTTTAGGATAGGCTGTTTCACATGCTAGTTCAGTTCAGTTGCTCAGTCGTGTCCAACTCTTTGCAACCCCATGAATCGCAGCATGCCAGGCCTCCCTGTCCATCACCAACTCCCGGAGTTCACTCAAACTCACCTCCATCGAGTCAGTGATGCCATCCAGCCATCTCATCCTCGGTCGTCCCCTTATCCTCCTGCCCCCAATCCCTCCCAGCATCAGAGTCTTTTCCAATGAGTCAACTCTTCGCATAAGGTGGCCAAAGTACTGGAGTTTCAGCTTCAGCATCATTCCCTCCAAGGAAATCCCAGGGCTGATCTCCTTCAGAATGGGCTAGTTGGATCTCCTTGCAGTCCAAGGGACTCTCAAAAAGCATCAATTCTTCGGCGCTCAGCTTTCTTCACAGTCCAACTCTCACATCCATACGTGACCACTGGAAAAACCATAGCCTTGACTAGACAGACCTTTGTTGGCAAAGTAATGCCTCTGCTTTTGAATATGCTATCTTGGTTGCTCATAACTTTCCTTCCAAGGAGTAAGCACCTTTTAATTTCATGGCTGCAGTCACCATCTGCAGTGATTTTGGAGCCCCAAAAAATAAAGTCTGACACTGTTTGCACTGTTTCCCCATCTATTTCCCAGGAAGTGATGGGACTTCTATTTTAGTTTTCTGAATGTTGAGTTTTAAGCCAACTTTTTCACTCTCCTCTTTCACTTTCATCAAGAGGCTTTTTAGTTCCTCTTCACTTTCTGCCATAAGGGTGGTGTCATCTGCATATCTGAGGTTATTGATATTTCTCCCGGCAATCTTGATTCCAGCTTGTGCTTCTTCCAGCCCACCATTTCTCATGATGTACTCTGTATATACTGTGTACATGCTATTTAGGATAGGCTATTTCACATGCTATCAGAACGCCTATTGGTTAATTGCTTAACCAGTTGACATATTTCTCTTACAGCCCATCAAAAGCCACTTTGTCTATCTTGTTCCAAGAACTTTTGGAATTCTTGTCAAATATATGGCTTGTCAAATACCTTACAGAACTCAAGATACTCTGGTTTGATAGTTTTATTCTTTAGTAAAATTTTCATAGAGCTTAATCATAGAACTTTAATTGGTATTCTGACCAGTATTAGAAGCTCTGGAAAGACATGTGATATATATATATATATTTTTTTTTTCTGAAAGAACCCATTTAGGCATTCATATGTAATCTATTTTTATTATTAGTTCAGATCCTGTACTGTACACTTGGATGTATAATAGGATTTTTAAGAGGGTTCAGCCTACCTTAAATATCTCTAAACAGAGACATAACTAGGAAAGGTTTTATATGAGATAGCTAACCACCAGGCTAGACAAGGACTTCAAAAGCTTCACCATGGAGACTGGCAAATTGTTCCTATGAAAGCCATATTTCTTTATATATGGCTATCTTGGGAGACTCACTTCAATTATTGTAAGTTTGATCACTAGCTACCCAAAATTTAATCCAGATAACAGGTCTTCTATTTTATTCGTCTTGCAACTTTTGTGTTAGTTTAAATATTTTTTCAAAATAAAGGTATTAGGTGGTATAAACAGTGATTGAAAGGGAAAATGTCTGCTCACTTAAGAATTTCTCTAGCATCAAGATACAAAGTTGTGCATTTGTTGATATTCTTACTAGCAATTCAAAAGACAGAGTTTAAAAGGAAATGATATTTTGGCTAGGTACTCTAATTTTGATAATATAATTCTCCATTTCATTTTTTAGAAGTGTTTGCTCAATCAGTGATAACAGCTTTAGAACAGAATACCTGCATAACTAGAAATAATCAGATCCTAAGAAAATAAGTATTCCAATTATAATTTCCCTTCATGAGGAGAATTCTATTGTTTAGTAGTTCACAGTTGAAATTACAGTACATATCTACACAGGATTTGATAGCAACTGAAGCAAATTGCTTTCCCTATGTTCTCAGTTGCATAGATAATAGAAATATAGATGAGCGCTCTTAAAAGTAGGAATGTTATTTCTTTTGGAAGTTACTTGGCATTTCTCTTTATTTGTGCTGACTTAACCATTACAAATTTCACTACTTTAGCAAGGTTTTCATTCATCTCTTACTGATACCTTTTTTTTTTTAATTTTACCTGGAAGATAGTTGCTTTACAATGCTGTGTTGGTTTCTGCCATACATCAACTTGAATTAGGCATAGGTAGATATACCCCTCCCCTTGAAACTCCCTCTCGCCTCCCATCCCGTCCTACCCTCCTACGTTGTCACAGAGCACCTGCTTTGACCTCCCTGTAGCATACTGAAAATTTCCACTGGCTACCTATTTTACATATGATAATTTCTATGTTTCCATGCTACTCTCAGTTTGTCCTACCCTCTCCTTCCCCTACTGTGTCCATAAGTCTGTCCTCTATGTCTGCTTCTCCATTGCTGCCCTGCTGATAGGTTCATCAGTACCATCTTTATAGATTCCATCTACTGCTAAGTCACTTCAGTTGTGTCCGACTCTGTGTGACCCCATAGACAGCAGCCCACCAGGCTCCCCAGTCCCTGGGATTCTCCAGGCAAGAACACTGGAGTGGGTTGCCATTTCCTTCTCCAATGCACGAAAGTGAAAAGTGAAAGTGAAGTCGCTCAGTCATATCCGACTCTTCGCAACCCCATGGACTGCAGCCTACCAGGCTTCTCCATCCGTGGGATTTTCCAGGCAAGAGTACTGGAGTGGGGTGCCATTGCCTTCTCTGTGATTCCATATATACGCATTTATATATGATATTTGTTTTACTCTTTCTGACTTGCTTCACTCTGTGTAACAGGCTCTAGGTTCATCCACCTCATTAGGATTGACTCAAATGTGTTCTTTTTATGGCTGAGTAATATGCTATTGGGTATGTGTGTGTGTGTGTGTGTGTGTATATATATATACACGTATATATATGTATCACAGCTTCTTTATCCATTCATCTGTTGATGGACATCTAGGTTGCTTCCATGTCCTAGCTGTTGTAAATAGTGCTGCCACGAACATTGTAGTACATGCGCCTCTTTCAGTTTTGGTTTTCACAAGGTATGTGCCCAGTAGTGGAATTTTGGGGTCATATGGTAATTCTTTTGCTAGTTTTTTAAGAATTCTCCATACTGTTCTCTATTGTGGCTGTAACAATTGCAATTTTTAGAGCTTTACTTTTTTTTTACTCTTCTCATTTCCCCTATTCTCTCTTGCTTATTATATTAATAAGATCGCCAAGGCTAAACAACTGTCCTTTCTGCTTAAACTGTTTTTCTGAGTTAATGTTTTATTCTATTCCTTCTATCTCAAGAGAGCCTATAATTCTGTTATTGGCTTCTTCAACTTCTTTATTATCAAAGAAAAAATTATTTACTATCAATTCTGTACAAGACATTAAGCTCCTTTTTTTGAGTTCTCCCTAGCTGTTGAGCATATTTACCACTTCTTAATTTTTGAAACATCCCTCCCAGGATTTTCATTACTAAAACTTTTACTGTACAGTAATACATGAGTACATTCTTTTTATTAAAACATATAGATGAAATATAGGTAAGATTAGCATCCACCTCAATCATCCTCTCATCTCATTCTCATTTGCATTCACACACCCCCAGAAGTAAATGCTTTTTAGTAAATTAGAGGGATATCCTTTAAAACTTAATTATCTTTTTCTGTACAAAGGTAGTAAATAAAATCCTAACAGTTTGTATGTGGTATGTGTATGTGTGTATTTAATTAAGAGGACAGAGAAAAGTGACAAGCTATTTCTAAAATTTATACAGAACAGAAAGTGCAAAGGAGCAAAAATAACCAAGATCCTCTTTGAATAAGAAAAGAATAAAGTGAGAAGATCTGCTCTATAAATAGCAAGACTTAAAATGATATAAAGTAGTACATTGCTGGTGCAAGAATTAACACTTTGATCAATGAAACAGAAGAGAAGCCTGAAAAACACCAACAACTTGGTATACAACAGAATTTGTACCACACATTAATGAAGAAGCTCTTTTTTCAAAAAATGATGCTGGGACCACACGCTATCCTTATGGGAAAAAAAAAAGTGAAATTGATCTCTTATCCCATACAATATCCAAGAATCAATTCTAATTTTTTCAGAGACCTAAATATGAAAGGCAGAACTGTAAAGCTTTCATAGATTTATGTAGGACAAAATCTTCATTGTAACGGATCAGAGACTTCCCAGGTGGCGCTAGTGGTAAAGAGTGACAGTCGCTCAGTCGTGTCTGACTCTTTGAGAGTCCATGGAGTGTCCATGGAATTCTCAAGGCCAGAATATTCGAGTGGGTAGCCTTTCCCTTCTCCAGGGGGTCTTCCCAACCCAGGGATCGAACCCAGGTCTCCCACATTGTAGGCCGATTCTTTACCAGCTGAGCCACAAGGGAAGCCCTGCCTACAAATACAGGAGACATAAGAAATGCAGGTTTGATCCTTGGGTTGGGAAGATCTCCTGAAGAAGGAAATGGCAAGCCACTCTAGTATTCTTGCCTGGGAAATCCCTTGGACAGAGGAGCCTAGCAGGCCACAGGCCTTAGGGCTGCAGAGTCAGATACAACTGAAGTGATTTACCTTAGCAATGGATTAGGGAAGAATTTCTTTTTCAATATAATTGAAGTAAGATTCACCATTTTTAGGTGTACAATTCAATGGCTTTTAGTACATTTACAATGTGTGCAAGCATCACTGCTATCTAACTCCAGAATATTTTATCACCCTTCAAAAATACCATACCCAGTAAGTAGTCACTACCCATACCCATACCTCTCATCCCCTGTCAGCCACTAATTTGCATACTGGGTATGTATTTGCCCACTCTGAACATTACACGTGAGTGGAATCATGCAATATGTGACTGTTCATATCTAGCTGCTTTCACTTCACGTCATGTTTTTAAGGTTCATCTCTATTGTAGCAGTATCAGTACTCTGCTTTTATAGCTGTAAAATATTCCGTTGTATAAGTATGGTAATTCTATGTTTAACTTTGTGAGGAACCATCAAATTGTTTTTTACAGAGTTGCAACATTTTACAAATTTCTCCACATATTCAACAACGTTTTTTATTTTCCTTTTTTAAACAGATCAGGGCCATTGTGTGGGTGTTAAGTATCTCATTGGGGTTTTGATTTGTATTTCCCTAATTACTAATGATAATGAACATCTTTTCATGTTCCTTGTTGGCATTTCTATATCTTCTTCAGAGAAATGTCTATTCAAGTTGTTTTACTCATTTCTTAAAGTGAGGTATTTTATTAATGAGTTATATTTTGTTGTTCCATTGTAATTATTCTTTGTATATTCTGGATACTAAACTATTGTCAGATAGATAGATGGTTTGCAAATATTTTCTCCCATTCTATTGATTGTCTTTTCAACCTTTTGTGATAATGTCCTGTGATGTACGAAACTTTTTGTTTTGATGATGTCCAGTTTGCCTAAATTTTCCTTTGTCTCTGTGCTTTTGGTATCATATCTAAGAATCAATTACCAAATCCAAAGTAAAGGACATTTATCCCTCTGTTTTCTTCTGAGAATTTTATCACTTTTTAGGTCTTTGATCCATTTTGAGATACTTTTTTATATAGTGTGCGGAAAGAGTAGAACTTCATTTATAAATGTGGATATCTAGTTGTTCTGGCAGAATTTGTTGAAAAGATTATTCTATTATCTTAGCACTTTTGTCAAAAATTGGTCAACTATAAAAGTATAAAGGATTTATTTCGTTACTTCCAGTTGTATCCCATTGATCTGTGTGTCTGTCCTTACGGCAGCATTGCACTGTTTTGATTACTGCACCTTTGAAGTAAGTTTTGAAATGGAAAAGTATGAGTTTTCCAACTTTATTTTTCAAGATTGTTTTCGCTTTGTGGAGTCCATTGGGATTCCATATGAGTTTTAGGTGGGCTTGTTTAGTTCTGCAGAAAATTCTGTTTGAATTTGATAGAGGTTGTATTGAATTTATAATTCCCTCTGGATAGTGTTGCCATTTTAATATATGTCTTTCCATTTATTTATGTCTCCTTATGTTTGGTAAGATTTGGTGTATAATTCTTGCACCACCTTGGTCAAGTTTATTCCTTATTGTGTTATCCTTTTTGATTCTGTTGTAGATGGAACTGCTTTCTTAATTTTCTTTTTGAAATTTTCACCATTAGTGCTAATACAACTGATTCTGGTGTGTTCATCGTGTATCCTACAACTTTGCTGAATTTATTACTTCAAATATTTCTTTCTGTGGAAAAACTATTTTTTTATATATATATATAATACATATATATACACACATCTATATGTGTGTATATATTTATATAGTGGTATCACCGACTCAATGGACATGAGTTTGAGTAAGCTCTGGAAATTGGTGATGGACAGGGAAGCCTGGCATGCTGCAGTCCATTGGGTTGCAAAGAGTCAGACGTGACTGATTGAACTGAACTGATTAGTAGAGATTATCTTACTTCTTCCTTTTGAATTCAGGTGCCTTTTATTTCTTTTTCTTGCATGATTTCCCTAGTTAGAACTTCTAGTGATGTTGAAAAGAAGTGATGAGTGCAGACATCCTTGAGCTTGATGTTAAAGGAAACTTTCAGTCTTTCATTAAGTAGGATATTAGCTATGGGGTTTTCAAAGAGGCTATTTATGAGGTTTGGAAAGTTATTCTTTGTTTTCTGAGTATCTTTATCATGAAGAAGTGTTCTATTTTGTCAATATTTTTCTATATTACTTGGAATTTTGGATCATGTGGATTTTTTTCGTTTTATTAATGTTTTGTATTATAAATTGTTATATTACACATAGATTATTATGTTGGGTCACCGCTAGATTCATGGAATAAATCCCACTTGGTCATAGTATATAATACTTTTAATCTGCTGTTAGATTCAGTTTAATTATATTTTATTTAGACTGTTTGCCAAACATCTATATTCACAAAGGATAGTTAGTTCAGTCGCTCAGTCATGTCTGACTCTTTGCAACCCCATGGACTATGGCATGCCAGGCTTCCCTGTCCATTGGATATGGCTTGTAATACTCTTTTCCTGTGTCATCTTTATTTGTCTTTGGTATCAGGGCAAACCGACCACATAATACAAAACCTTTCCTTCTCTTTTATAGGAAAGTTTGTGAAGGATTTATGTTAACTCTTCTTTAAATATTTGATAAAATTTTTAGTGAAGCCAACTGGGGGCCTCTGAGTGTCTTGGAGGTGTTCAGTTCAGTACAGTCACTCAGTCATGTCCGACTCTTTGCGACCCCATGAATTGCAACACGCCAGCCTCCCTGTCCATCACCAACTCCTGGAGTTCCCCCAGACTCACGTTCATCGAGTCAGTGATGCCATCCAGCCATCTCATCCTCGGTCGTCCCCTTCTCCTCCTGCCCCCAATCCTTCCCAGCATCAGAGTCTTTTCCAGTGAGTCAACTCTTCACAAGAGGTGGCCAAAGTACTAGAGTTTCAGCTTTAGCATCATTCCTTCCAAAGAAATCCCAGGGATGATCTCCTTCAGAATGGACTGGTTGTATCTCCTTGCAGTCCAAGGGACTCTCAAGAGTCTTCTCCAACACCACAGTTCAAAAGCATCAATTCTTCGGTGCTCAACTTTCTTCATGGTGTAGATTCATGTATTTCATCAAATTTGAAAGTTTTAGACAATATTTTTTAAGTATTTTCTCTGCCACTTTCTCTCTTCTTCATAGGATTCCCATTATGCATACCTTGGTAGACTTGTTCGTGTCCCATAGGTTTCTTAAACCTTGTTCATTTTTCTTTATTCTTTATTTCTACTCTTCAGTTCACTGACTTTTTTCTTCTGCTTCCTCAAATCTGATACTGAATCCCTCTAGTGAATTTTTTATTTTAGTTATACTTTTCAACTTCAGAATTTCTATTTGGTTTCTTTTTATGATTTCTACCTCTTTATTGATATTGCCTATTGGTTATATATCATCACCATGCTTTCTTTTGTTCTTTTCCAGGTTGCTTTTACCTCTTTGAATATATTTTAAATACTTAATTTAAAAGTTTGCCTCATTAGCCCAGTGTCTACAGTTTTTCAAGGACAGTTTCTGTTTTTTCTTCTTCTTTTTTGCTATACATAGGTCATAATTCCTTGTTTCTATGCATACCTTATTTTTTGTTGTTGAAAACCGAACCCTGTGAATATTACTAGTAGCAACTCTGAAAATCAAATTCTCTTTCCTCCCCAGGGTATGTTATTGTTACCTGTTAAAATTGTTGTTTGTTGATTAACTTACCTGAACTACTTTTGTCAAGTCTGTTATTCTTTGTTGTGTGTGATCACTAAAGTCTCTTTTCTATTAGCTTCATGGTCAGCTAGTGATTTTACATAATTTCCTAAATGCCCAGAAAATATGTATATACAGAAAAGGAAAATCTCCCATTCTTTGCAGATGAGCTCTCTGTATATATTTTAGCACACCTTCAACACTCAGCTAGGCAGTTTACTACTCTGACTAATCTTCACTTCCTGCTTGGGCAAAATCTTTAGCTCAGCAAGAGTTGTAATCATCTAAGGATATATCTGGCCTTGGGCATAATCGTGACTTCCTGGATACTCAGGAATATCTGTGAACTTTTCAAAGTGCGTTACATGGCCTTCCCTCCCAGGTGTTTTAGGTATTATTCTGTTATTTCTTTCACATTTTTTCCTTTACTCAGACAGCAGTGACTAATATATTTGGCATTAATTTTTAGGTTAACCTCCCCTCCTTATTGCAAAATTCAGACTTGAATTGAAGAAAGTAGGGGAAACCAGTAGGCCATTCAGATATCACCTAAATCAAATCCCTTACAATTATACAGAGGAAGTGACAAATAGATTAAAGGGATTAGATCTGATAGAACTCTGGATGGAGGTTCGTAATATTGTACAGGAGACCATGATCAAAACCATCCCCAAGAAAAAGAAATGCAAAAAGGCAAAATGGTTGTCTGAGGAAGCCTTACAAATAGCTGAGAAAAGAAGAGAAACAAAGGCAAAGGAGAAAAGGAAGGATATATCCATGTGAATGCAGAGTTCCAAAGAATAGCAAGGGGAGAAAAGAAAGCCTTCCTCAGTGATCAATGCAAAGAAACAGAGGAAAACAATTGAAAGGGAAAAACTAGAGATCTCTTCAAGAAGATTAGAGATACCAACGGAACATTTCATGCAAAGATGGGCACAATAAAGGACAGAAATAGTATGGACCTAACAGAAGCAGAAGATATTAAGAAGAGGTGGCAAGAATACACAGAAGAACTATACAAAAAATATCTTAATTACTCACATAACCACCATGGTGTGATCACTCACCTAGAGCCAGCCATCCTAGAGTCCAAAGTCAAGTGGGCCTTAGGAAGCATCACTACGAACAAAGCTAGTGGAGGTGATGGAATTCCAGTTGAGCCATTTCAAATCCTAAAAGGTGATGCTGTGAGGGTGCTGCATCCAATATGCCAGCAAATTTGGAAAACTCAGCAGTGGCCACAAGACTGGTAAAAGGTCAGTTTCATGAAAATCCTAAGGAAAGGCCATGCCAAAGAATGTTCAAACTACCACACAATTGCACTCATTTCACACGCTAGCCAAATAATGCTCAAAATTCTCCAAGCTAGGCTTGAATAATTCTTGAACTGAGAACTTCCAGATGTTCAAGGTGGATTTAGAAAAGGCAGAGGAACCAGATATCAAATTGCCAACATCCACTGAATCCTAGAAAAAGCAAGAGAGTTCCAGAAAAACATCTACTTCTGTTTCATTGACTATGCTAAAGTTTTTGACTTTGTGAATCAAAATAAACTATGGAAAATTCTTAAGAGAGATAGAAATACCAGACTACCTTACCTGCCCCCAAAATCTGTATGCAGATCAAGAAGCAACAGTTAAAATCAGACATGGAACTATAGACTGGTTCCAAATCGGGAAAAGAGTTTGTCAAGGCTATATATTGTCACCCTGCTTATTTAACTTCTTTGAAGATTACATCATGCGAAATGCCAGGCTGGATGAAGCATAACCTGGGATTAAAATTGCTGGGTGAAATATCAGTAACCTCAGATATGCAGATAACCTTTATGGCAGAAAGCAAAGAGGAGCTAAAGAGCCTCTTGATGAAGGTGAAAGAGGAGAGTGAAAAGGCTGGCCTAAAACTTGACATTCAAAAAACGAAGACCATGGCATCTGGTCCCACTATTTCATGGCAAATAGTTGGGGAAACAATGGAAACAGTGAGAGACTTTATTTTGTTGAGCTCCAAAATCACTGCAGATGGTGACTGCAGCTATGAAATTAAAAGACGCTTGCTCCTTGGAAGAAAAGACCTAGACAGCATATTAAAAAGCAGAGAGATTACTTTGCCAACAATGTTCCATCTAATCAAAGCTATGGTTTTTCTAGTAGTCATGACTAAATGTGAGAGTTGGATCATAAAAAAGGCTGAGCATCAAAGAACTGATGCTTTTGAACTGTGGCATTGGAGAAGACTCTTGAGAGACCCTTGGCCTGCCAGGAGATTAAACCAATCAATCCTAAAGGAAATCAGTCCTGAATATTCATTGGAAGGACTGATGCTGAAGCTGAAGCTGCAATACTTTGGCCACCTGATGCAAAGAACCAACTCATTAGAAAAGACCTTGATACTGGGAAAGGTTGAAGGCAGGAGGAGAAGACAACGACAGAGGACAAGATGATTGGATGGCATCACCAACTCAATGGACATGAGTTTGAGCAAGCTCCCGGAGATGGTGATGGCCAGGGAAGCCTGGTATGCTGCAGTCTATGGGGCTGCAAATAGTTGGACACAACTGAGCAACTGAACAGCAACAATAACTCCTCCAGTAGCTGCCTGAGCCATTTGGGAGTTCCAAAATAGGGGAAATAAAGGCAGGTCTTTGAGAATATCCTTCAGTGAGCCACCAGAAATGTTGAAACAAACAACCCTCACTCTTGAGAACAAGGTTTGTTTCCCCTTCAGTACCCCAGAACTTTCACCAGAGTCGTGGACTCTATCATCTTCACAGCCATCACTGAGCTATGTATTGGGGGTCATTTGGGAGTTTTGTGAGTTTTTTTTTTCATTAAGGATTCACTTGGCTGCTGTAAACTTGATTAGTTTATAGATTTCTGATAAAGTTGATTCTGACAGTTTTTGTTAGTTTATTCACTTGTTTCATAAGGGATGGGCTATTGACATTACCTACTCCACCTTTCTACTGAGGTCACTCAGGAAGTTTTCCTTTTAGGATACAAAATTCACTAACTATAAAGGAAAATACTGATTTGTTTTTTAACTATCTAATCAATAACCTCAGATATGCAGATGACACCACCCTTATGGCAGAAAGTGAAGAGGAACTAAAAAACCTCCTGATGAAAGTCAAAGGGGAGAGTGAAAAAGTTGGCTTAAAACTCAACATTCAGAAAACTAAGATCATGGCATCCGGTCCCATCACTTCATGAGAAATAGATGGGGAAACAGTGCAAACAGTGTCAGACTTTATTTTGGGGGCTCCAAAATCACTGCAGATGGTGATGCAGCCATGAAATTAAAAGATGCTTACTCCTTGGAAGGAAAGTTATGAGCAACCTAGATAGCATATTCAAAAGCAGAGACATTACTTTGCCAACAAAGGTCCATCTAGTCAAGGCTATGGTTTTTCCAGTAGTCCTGTATGGATGTGAGAGTTGGACTGTGAAGAAAGCTGAGCACCAAAGAATTGATGCTTTTGAACTGTGATGTTGGAGAAGACTCTTGAGAGTACCATGGACTGCAAGGAGATCCAACCAGTCCATTCTTTTTTTTTTTAATATAAATTTATTTATTTTAATTAGAGGTTAATTACTTTACAATATTGTATTGGTTTTGCCATACATCAACATGAATCCACCACAGGCATACATGTGTTCCCCATCCTGAACGCCCCTCCCTCCTCCCTCCCCATACCATCCCTCTGGGTTGTCCCAATGCACCAGCCCCAAGCATCCAGTATAATGCATCGAACCTGGACTAGGAGAAAAACTATTAAAAATTCCAACATATGGAGGCTGAACAACATGCTGCTGAATAACAAACAAATCACAGAAGAAATCAAAAAAGAAATCAAAATATGCATAGAAACGAATGAAAATGAAAACACAACAACCCAAAACTTGTGGGACACTGTAAAAGCAGTGCTAAGGGGAAACTTCATAGCAATATAGGCTTACCTCAAGAAACAAGAAAAAAGTCAAATAAATAACCTAACTCTACACCTAAAGCAACATGAAAAGGAAGAAATTAAGAACCCCAGTGTTAGTAGAAGGAAAGAAATCTTAAAAATTAGGGCAGAAATAAATCCAAAGAAAAGAGACCATAGCAAAAATCAACAAAACCAAAAGCTGGTTCTTTGAAAGGATAAATAAAATTGACAAACCATTAGCCAGACTCATCAAGAAACAAAGGGAGAAAAATCAAATCAGTAAAGTTAGAAATGAAAATGGGGAGACCACAACAGACAACACAGAAATAAATACAAAGGGTCATAAGAGACTACTATCAGCAATTATATGCCAGTAAAATGGACAATGTAGAAGAAATGGACAAATTCTTAGAAAAGTACAACTTTCCAAAACTGAACCAGGAAGAAATAGAAAACCTTAACAGACCCATCACAAGCACAGAAATGGAAAACTGTAATCAGAAATCTTCCAGCAAACAAAAGCCCAGGTCCAGACGGCTTCACGGCTGAATTCTACCAAAAATTTAGAGAGGAGCTAACACCTATCCTACTCAAACTCTTCCAGAAAACTGCAGAGGAAGGTAAACTTCCAAACTCATTCTATGAGGCCACCATCACCCTAATACCAAAACCAGACAAAGATGCCACAAAAAAGAAAACTACAGGCCAATATCACTGATGAACATAGATGCAAAAATCCTTAACAAAATTCTAGCAATCAGAATCCAACAACATGTTAAAAAGATCATACAGCATGACCAAATGGGCCTTATCCCAGGGATGCAAAGATTCCTCAATATCCACAAATCAATCAATGTAATACACCACATTAACAAATTGAAAAATAACAACCAGTCCATTCTAAAGGAGATCAGTCCTGGGTGTTCTTTGGAAGGAATGATGCTAAAGCTGAAACTCCACTACTTTGACTATCTCATGCGAAGAGCTGACTCATTGGAAAAGACTCTGATGCTGGGAGGGATTGGGGGCAGGACGAGAAGGGGGCGACAGAGGATGAGATGGCTGGATGGCATCACCGACTCGATGGACGTGGATTTGGGTGAACTCCAGGAGTTGGTGATGGACAGGGAGGCCTGGCGTGCTGCAGTTCATGGGGTTGCAAAGAGTCGGACACGACTGTGCGACTGAACTGACCTGAACTGAATAGCTAACTATGTAACTATCAATAAAATTTAATAAAAATTAAAATATTCTGTTCATCAGAATACATGATGAAATTGGAAGGCAAGCTGCATAGTAGGAATGGATATTTATATCATATAAAACTGATAAAAGACTTGCTATCCAGAAGAGATACAGAAACTTAATAATTAAATAAAAAGAATGACTCAACAAGGGGAAAATTGGGCGAAAGACTTGAATAGGAACTTTATAAAAGAGAACATCTAAATGGGCTGGTAAACATATGAAAAAGGGTTTACTCTTATTAACAATGAGGGAAGAAGAAAGCCACTTTAAGATATTTTTACTGTCCATCACATCTGAAAAAATTATTACTGACAATACTAGGTAGAGCTAAGTTGTGAAGTAAGACAAATTGTTACTGTTTTCTTTTGATAGACTTTTAAATTGGCTTAACCAATTTGGGAATTTCTAAAAGACGATATTCACAGCCATCAACCAGCAATTCTGTTTCTGACTGTATATATCCTAGAATTAATGCATATGGGAATTATGATACATGAACAAGAGTCATTGATAATGTCTCTAAAAAGGAAAAATTACGAACACTCTGCAACAGAATAATTGGCTTCCATTATTGATTTTATTTATTTATTATTGTAAGAATTCACAATGATCATTGAGAATTCCTTGGCCAATGCCTTAGTTATCCTCCATGCTCATTCATCAGTGCATTTATTCCAGATGTTTATGACTCTCCTAGAGAGATCTTTCCCACTTGTATTTCCCCCTTTTCTTGTCAAACAGACCTTTATTCCAAGCACCAAAGAAAAGAATATTAGTGAATGTCTTTTTCTCTCCCCACAAATTTCACTGCTTTATCATCCCCACTTGCTTCTTCATTTCTACTTTTTCTTGTTTACTTGTAGTATCTTATATAATTGTACATCTTATATAATTGCTAAATCCAAGGACATCTTTTCAGCTCTCATCTTACTCCTGTTCTCTCCAATAATTGATATTTTGTAACATCTCCTAACAGTTTCTTCTCTTTTCTCTTCCCTTATGGTTTACGCTGTCTTGATTTTCCTCTTTTGTCTCTAACAATTTCTTAAAGATAGGAAGACCAAATAATTTATCTTCCAAACTGAAATACTTTCATACCATCAGCCTTTGGTCTTTTACATATTTTCCTTGGATGACCTGAAATATTTGCATGACTGAAACTGCCACCTTCAGTGATAATTCCCAAAGTATATGTCCAGTCTAACTTTTTCATGACTCAACTCATATTTCCAATATTTTATTGTATACTTCCAAACTAGTAACCCAAAAGTATATACATGACAATATTTTTAATTTTTATTCATTTATTTATTTATATTTTGGGGTGTGCTAGATCTTCATTGCTGTGTGGGTGTTCTCTAATTGACATGAGTGGAGGCTAGGCTATAGTTGTGGGGTGTGGGCTTATCATGGTGTCTTCTCTTGTTGTAGGGCAAAGGCTCTAGGGCGTGCAGGCTTCAGTAGTTGTAGCACGTGGGCTCCGTAGCTGTGGCTCCTGGGTTCTAGAGTACAGGCTCAATAATTGCGGTGCACAGGCTCACTTGCTTTGTGGCATGTGGAATCTTCCTGGACCAAGCATTAGCCCCTTGTTATCAAACGTGTATCCCCTACATTGGCAGGCAGTTTCTTATCCACTGTACCACCAGGGAAGTCCCTGTACCTCACAGTTTAATCTTACCGTCTCCCTCAAATTTCCTACTCTTTTGTTTATTGAAGGGGTGCAGGTGAAAACTGTGTGTGTGTGTGTGTGTGTGTGTGTAAGTCTGGAAATCACACATGTATACTACTTTGTGCAGATGCTTCATTAGGCACTGGACATACAGTAGTAGCAAAAACTTAGTTCCATCATCATGACAGTGCATTCCGGTATGAGAGAGAGACATTGATCAAACTAGCACGCATATAAATGTAGTATAAGTGTGGGTAATTTCCATGAAGGAAAGAAACATGGAACTATGTGAAATACAGTAGGGGCATTTGACCTTTTTCTTCCCAATACTTGGCCTTTTTATTAGATGTAAGTGGCAATACATAGCTCTTCTAAATTAGAGAAGAGCTTCTACCTCTGTTTCTTAAAATATTTATTGCAATTCAGTATTTAAGTGTACTAGCAAATGGAGCCATTTTTCTTAGAATTCCCACTGCTTTTCATCATAGTTATTCAGATATTGTTCATAAATCACAAAAATTAAGCCCAGAAATTGTGGCAGTACCTTTGGTATTGATGATGTAGGTACGGAAACTAAATGAAAGAGCACCTGTGGACGTAGTATTTCCTTTGTGAGAAAGAGATGTGTAAAGATAAAGAGCGCCTTTCTAGTCACAAATTCTGGCTGCTGTTTTCTTCTTTATACATCCTAAGTAATATTTTGATTGAATGTTAATTGCTTATTCTTTCATCATACACATTTCCCCTCTTGTGCATAAAATTTGGAAGTGGTCAGCTTGTCATTTTGAGATTAAAAGACCTATACTTACTAGTACTCGCCCAAAATAAGAATTAAATTATACATAGCCCTAAATAACAAATTTTATAATCAACATAAATATTAATAATTTTAAGGACAAATAATCCACAGTATTTGTCCTACATTTGTATGTTTTTACAGTAGTGATGTTCACTTATATCAGTTAGTGTATAACATAATAATAACAATAGCTAATATTTGTTAGGTATTAACTCCTTGTAGGGGCTTCCCTGGTGGCTCAGAGGTTAAAGCGTCTGCCTGCAATGCGGGAGACCTGGGTTTGATCCCTGGGTCAGGAAGATCCCCTGGAGAAGGAAATGGCAACCCACTCCAGTATTCTTGCCTGGAGAATCCCATGGACAAAGGAGCCTGGTGGGCTACAGTCCATGGGGTTGCAAAGAGATGGACACAACTGACCAAGCGACCTAACTAACTAACTAAACTACTTGTAAGCACTAGATAATTTATATGCATTATCTTATTTAGCCCTCAGTAGTAATCTGGTGAGGTAAATGCTATCATTTATCCACATTTTTTGGAGAAGGCAATAGCACCCCACTCCAGTACTCTTGCCTGGAAAATCCCATGGATGGAGGAGTCTGGTAGGCTGCAGTCCATGAGTTTGCTAAGAGTCGGACACAACTGAGCAACTTCACTTTCACTTTTCACTTTTCACTTTCATGCATTGGAGAAGGAGGTGGCAACCCACTCCAGTGTTCTTGCCTGGAGAATCCCAGGGACGGGGGAGCCTGATGGGCTGCCATCTATGAGGCCGCACAGAGTTGGACACGACTGAAGTGACTTAGCAGCAGCAGCAGGATCCACATTTTTTAGATAAAGGAAATGACAGTTTAAAAATTATATCCATCAGTATCCCAGCAGAAGTCACAGTGTACCTAAATGGATAATTGTGAAGAGTTTAGTAAAGGACTATGATATTTATAAAAGCATGGGAAGATTTTAGAGAAAGCAACAAAATATGATTCAGCACCCTGGAACTAGTAGTAATTGGTATCATTAATACTCCTGGACCTAATGGGGCAAAAAAGAGAGCAGGTAATTGGAATCCAGAAAAGAGCTATAAGCACAGGTCATCTAACAGGGCCTGTGATCTTAGCCAGCCTACAGTGACCTGCTGGAGAGGAAGCCAAGGGAATAAATATCAGACCTTATTCTCCCCCAACTCTTCAGTTTCCTGATAGTACTTCTTACCTGACCCAGCTAGAAATCAGAGAGCACAAAATAGCTTGTTGATTCTATCTCTACAGTTTAGCTTGGTCCAGAGAGAGTGAAGAAGGGTGGAGAATGAATCTGAAAGGGAAATGGAAAGTATCTAGGAATTAAATAGGTGTTAAATGACAGAGCTAGTATATGAATGCCAAACACTTTACTCCTCTCTACAGTTCTATACTGCCTCATAAAAAAGCTTTGATGAAATATTATTTGAAATATTATTTGGCCAAGGAAAATATATTGAATCTGAAGATTTCTACCTTATCCCAAATTTTTGGATGCAATCATACTTAATAAGTTAGACCAAATATCTGAGAGCTGAACGGCAAAGGGTGTTCAGTGATTCAGTGTCTGACTCTTTGCATCTCCGTGGACTGCAGCATGCCAGGCTTCCCTGTCCTTCACCATCTCCCGGAATTTGCTCAGATTCATGTCCATTGAATCAGTGATGCCATTCAACCATCTCATCCTCTGCCACCCCTTTCTCTGGCTTTCAGTCTTTCCCAGCATCAGGGTCTCTTCCAGTGAGTCAGCTCTTCCCATCAGGTGGCCAAAGTATTAGAGCGTCATCTTCAGCATCAGTCCTTCCAATGAATATTTGGGGTTTATTTCCTTTAGGATTGACTGGTTTGATCTCTTTGAAGTCCAAGGGACTGTCAGGAGTCTTCCCCACCACCACAATTTGAAAGCCTCAATTCTTCAGCACTCAGCCTTCTTTATGATTCAACTCTCACATCCATACATGACTACTAGAAAAACCACAGCTTTGACTATATGTTGACTATATGTGCCACCCGTCCCTGCCACCCCGCCCCCGCAAAAAAAAAAAAAAGAATGTTTGGTGTGGGTATTGATTTTGCATGTGATTGGTATTTTCACCGTATTAAACCATACTTGTTCCTCTTGTTCAGATTCCAGACTCCATCATTTCTCGTGGCGTTCAGGTGCTCCCACGAGACACAGCCTCCCTCAGTACTACTCCTTCGGAATCTCCCCGTGCTCAGGCTACATCTCGCCTTTCTACAGCTTCCTGCCCGACACCAAAAGTAAGTATAGTTCCTTGGCACCTTACACCTGCTCTGCTATGTACATCTGGGAAAACTAACCAGTATTTCCCTCTGCTTGTCAAGGTTGGATTGCATGCAAGATATTACAATGAAAAATTAATGGGCTATAACATAGATATCACCTAATGTTTCACAAATTGTTGTATTAGGCCAACAATAGAATAGAAATTTCATTCAAAATGCCTACTACCTCACAGCTATAGGTATCATTTTCTGTAACTCCTGTTTCTTTGTTGTAGACTTCTTATTTTTTAGCATACTTACTTGTATAGATACACAGTTTTTTATTTATGCAGAGGGTGAATATGTTTCTGGCCAATAAACAGCAAGATTAACAAAGTAAAATGGCGTCACCAAAAGGATTTTTTTTTTCAACTGGTCCAGGCAGGGGTAACTCCTTGCTCTAGTATCATTCCAAATTTTTTCAAACATATTCAACTTGGAATGTTGCTGCCTAATATTTGGAAACAAATCTAAATTGATAGAAAGTTTTAATGCCAACCTTTGGGGGAGGGAGGAAGTATCTTAGTATTTATTTTTTATAATTTTTCCCAAGTACTGAAGCAGTGAGCCAGGGAGAGGATTAGATATTTATTTGCTGCCTGACATTTTCATGTGTGTGATAAACTGAGTAGCAAACCTAATTATGACTATGATACTTTTCCTTAGACTATCTCTTCCCTGTAAAGTTAGTCATTTGTAGCTTCAAGTTTCCATAGGATGGATGTACTATTGGCATCAGAAGCAAACAGTAACATTCCTTCTTATTTAATAGGATATGATTTTAGCTATCAGGCTATACAGTAAATTTATTTCAGAAATCTGTAGGTAATTTTTCAAACTATGACTTTTTCACTCATCAGATTTAAGGATTTATCTAACTACCTTCCTCAATTCCAGCTTTTCTATGAGTTTTATGAATGTTATTGTTGAATTTAACTGGAAGTGATCTCAGTCAGTTCTTGAAATGTGTAGTGCTTTTACATTCCATGCTACATCCTTTTTAGCAGTCTTCAGAGTGTGAACTGTTGAATATCATTTTTAGACTTGTGTCAAAAGTCACTGATAATTAATTGTATAGTTTAAAAAAATCGAGGTCTTAAATCTTCATGAAGAAAAACTATAAAAGCATTCTAGATATAAAATGTTTGTTATATGTTTATACATTGAATGCCACCCAGCTGAATCTTTAACTGAAGGAAAACATGGAGTTATCAAGACATAAATTCGGTAGAAAAATATCGTCCGTATCTTACAAATTTTTAAAACAGAATGATTTATTGTTTGACTTCACTAAATTCCAGCTGTATAAGTTTACTCATTTATGAAGTCTGGGAAACAAGTAAAGCTAAATGTTAAGTCCACTATAAAAGACTACTCATTCATCAAATATTAAGACCTTAATGATTGGAATGTGGAATTATCTAAGACAGTATATTTTTCTTAGTGTTGTACTGTGTACATAAATATTGAAAACTAAGTTTTATCTAAGTTCTTGGACCTTTTTAAAACTTCGGAGTTACATTTTATTTACCAGGAGAATATTAATTACAGTTAATAAATGCAGTTATTAAACACAGTTTTAAAAATTGCTCCAAAATCCACATTTATTATTTTGCTTATTTCAAAACCTTAGGATAACAAGTGGCTTGTCTTGATATTTTTCCATAGATAACACTTAGCTCTTCAAATTGACAATTAATTCAAGTAAAACAGTTATTTCAGAATCTTTTTTTTTTTTTCAGAAATTTTTCTTCTGTATTTTTGCCTAGGAATATAATTCTGTTTCTTTTAAATAATTTTACCAACACCAAAATGTAACCTCAAAGATAAAATTATTGCTTTGGTGTTATTTAATTTTAAAATTGAACTTTTAAGGTTGAATCAGAGTAGTAATATAATAGAAAAACTAATTTGAATACTTTTTAAAAAGAAGTGAAGACAATCAAATTATTCTTCCTATTGAAAATCTCAAATTATAAGACTGCTTAATTAATGTATACTAGATGCTTTAACAGAGAAGGCGATGGCACCCCACTCCAGTACTCTTGCCTGGAAAATCCCATGGACAGAGGAGGCTGGTGGGCTGCAGCCCATGGGGTCACTAAGAGTTGGACATGACTGAGTGACTTCAGTTTCACGTTTCACTTTCATGCATTGGAGAAGGAAATGGCAACCCACTCCAGTGTTCTTGCCTGGAGAATCTCAGGGATGGGGGAGCCTGGTGGGCTGCCGTCTAGGGGGTCACACAGAGTCGGACACGACTGAAGCAACTTAGTAGTAGCAGCAGCTTTAACATGTACTTTTATATCAGTGATAGATGTAATCTCTTCCCCCATAGAGTTTACAGTTTAGTCAAAGGTATGCTGAAACAAATAGGTATTTTTAAAATAAATTTATCTAAAATAACCTTTAAAAATTATATTAAATAAAAAATAAAACATTTAAAATAACATAAAAATAACCTTTCAAATTATAATAAATATACTTTTATAATAACTTAATAATGATACATTGAAATTCATGCTAAGAAGTGAAAAAGTGTAGTAGAAAGTAAAAGGAGGGAAATCTCAGATTGGATGATCAGAGAAGGCAGCTCTTAGGAGTAGCATTTCACCAGGGACATGACAAATGGTGAAAACAACAGCTTTTTTTGCCAGTTGGAGGTTTTGGGAATTATGTTCAGCAATAATGACCACTTTAATGGTAGTACTCACTAATCAAAAACTCTCTGTAAAACTTCATTAGTACACGAATAACCTAATTCAGTGACTTTAAAATCCAACTTCAGATCAGTTCTTCTTTATTTTAAATAGTGATTTTTTTCCCCTTTGCATACTAAGTAAAATTCAAGGCCATAGGTTTTAGCACATAAATATATTCTAGATAAATTAATTTTATAGCATAAAAATGTAAGACAGAGAAGAAATAAAAATGAAGGTCAGGGTTCTAATTTAAATTTTGGGTAAATGATGTTGTTAAATATACTAAGGAATGAAAAGGCAAAGGAAAATTGTTAATACATTTTGGTTTTGAATGTTTTCAGTCTAAGATATGAGACATCCCAGGAATATTATCTTGTACAAAATCAGAACACAAGTTGAGTCTGACATCATTATTGTTACTACATCTTGGATGGAATGTTTATAATTTAGTAGATAATACTGTTAGCCAGACCCCATAAAAATCTCCCTCCCATGTTT
This sequence comes from Budorcas taxicolor, assembly GCF_023091745.1. Classification (NCBI taxonomy): domain Eukaryota; kingdom Metazoa; phylum Chordata; class Mammalia; order Artiodactyla; family Bovidae; genus Budorcas; species Budorcas taxicolor. The sequence goes on from NC_068919.1 coordinate 77,086,475, forward strand.
CAGATTAAGCATGCAATCTGTCATGTGCAGAAAAAAATGTGCAAATACGTTTTCCTTACATTGGAAATACAATACAGTCATGAAAGACCAACACTAGAAAGAGCACTTGACTTGATATTAGAAGTCCTGGTTTCAACTACTGGCTTCTCTACCTAATAACTACACTGCATTAAGCAAGTTGTTCAACTTCTCTGAGCTTTTTGTCTGTAATAAAACTGGTAATCCTTGCCTGCCCAACAGGGTTATTAACTATTAAATAAGTCTTTGCCTGGTGCTGGGAAAGGAGTGGTAGGCAGATAACACTGTTCTTGGCTTTACAGACAGATAAAGCAGGCAACTATAAATTATAATAAAGTCCAATAAATTTTATGATTTAACAGCAGAAGTACAGAATACTCTGGGAATAACCATCAGAAACACTTATCCTAGTCTTTGTGAAAATACGGAAGAGTTAAATAACCAAATTATGATTAAAAACTAACAGTTCTAACCTTTTCCTCTGTAACGTTTTATCATGGGGCAGCATTTTAGCTGGAAATTTCCTGTCCATTTGTATGTATGCATCTATTCATGTTAGGTCAACAGCTATAATGTTGGTATTACAAATTATTTTGAATTCACATTTTATTTACTCACTGCAATATTTTATTCCAGATTGTGCTTTAATCCCTTAAGATTCTCCACCTATAGTGAAAACATGATCTATCAAGCAAACCAAGTCTGGATTTCCTTTTCAGTACACTCGTCACAATCTCATAAAGACAGGGTACTATCTCTTCTAAAGTTCCATATAGAATGGCATTGTCGCCAGCAAAAATTTGTTTGCTGGGATGACATAATATATTTCCATATATGGGGAAATTCATTTCTCCTTAATATCAGATATTTTCTTTTCATGAAATCTGACTGAAATGACAAGTGATTTTCACTCCTTTAGCTTGAGGACTCTGTGAAATGTATTTTAACAACAAACTTGAGATTTTAGTCTTACATTGCCCTAAGTAAAACAGTGCCTAAGCAAAAAAGTCAAATAGTATATAGGTTCTATGAATGGGCAGTCTCTAGAGGACTCAAATTCTAAAATGGTAATCGTTTCCCAAAAAATGGTTTGCTAAAAGAATACCTCTATAACAAATTCTGTTTTAAAGTGAATATGATTCACAAATGTAAGAAGTTCTGCTTTTCAGTTATGAAAAGCAGCAGCATCTCTTTTAGAATCAAGAGGCTTGACATAGAGAATAATGACCAGAACTGAAAAGGAAAAAAAAAATCCAGGCTTTCAATCAATTCACCACTCCCTATCAATGTCATCAAAAACAGAGAATTTTTTACAAAGACCAGTTCAATTTTCCTTTTAATCCCTAAGCATCTGAAGTTTGACTAAAATAAATAGATTAATAAAGGTAATCTCTGCACATACTCCCTTGTACTTCAGAGTTTAGAATAGAACTTTGTGCGCAGACTAATCAGCATGTTATTTTTTCTCTTCTTAGATACAAAATATAAATTAATTTTCCTATCTAATTAAAGTTTATAAAATAATTTTTAAATATATATTAAAGTATCCTTATGAAGTATGTGTTCCTTTAATAATAATGTCTAATGTTATATTCAAACAAAATGCAGAATTACAACCTCTCTAGGCTTCTGTTATTGTCCTTTGAGCAAAGGAATTTAGATTACTCTGGATAAAGAATATTTTCTTAACTCACAATTTTTAATGTGTATATCTGAAAGGGAGTAGATTCCCTTTACATATAAAAATGGCATTATTTGATCTAGTATCAAGGTAGTATTTTCTCTTGGGTTTTTTTTCCTAGTGATATTAGTTTTTACCAACTAGTCTATATTATCACCACTTTCCTTTGAGAACGCCAAGATGATTGTGTAATATGGCTAGTTCGTTGTTTCCCAAGTCTTTGGAGACTCAAGGAGTTCTATAATTCTAGCCTGAATCAGGACACTGACTGAGGCCTGCAAATTATTTTCTACTGTTTCTGAGAGCCTAAAGAAAATTAGTAAAACTACACTGACCATCAGGTTTCTTTGCTTTTGTCTGAAGTCATATCAGCATTGGCACATCAACAACTGTTCAGCTGTTAATGACATTGTAGAAGTGTATGGGTTCTACATGTGGAGTCAGCAAACACCAAAAAGGTTGGAAAACATTTTGAGTTAATAGTTATTAATGTAATTAGTGTGATTAGTTATTAGTATAATTAATAGTTACACTAATTAGTGTAATAAAATGCATCTCTGGACATAAAAATATAAGTTTTGGTTAACTATCTCATGGAGATGAGGGTTGCTGAACAATAATATTCTCAACTTTGTTGGTCAGATCCATCAGTTCTCAAACTTAATAGTCTCAGGACCCCTTCACATGCTTAGGAATTATTGAGTACCTCAAAGGCTTATTTATGTGAGTCACAGCTGGTGATATTTTTTGCACTGATAATTAAAACTTAGAAATTTTTTAAATGTTATTTATTTACTTTAAATTGAGAATAAGACCTTTCTATGTTAATTTAAATAATATTGCTAAGGGTAAAAACAATGTTTTCCAAAATTTTAAAAAATCTACTAGAAAGGATGACATTGTTTTACATTTTTTTTCCTATTCATTTCAATGTCTGGTTTAGTAGACTACAGATGGATTCTCACATCTGCTTCTGTACTCAGTCTGTTGGAATATATTGTTTTGGTTGAAGGAAACAAATCCAGCCTCACACAGTTATGTGGTTAGAAAATAAAGGAATATCTCAATAGCGTTTTCATATAATTGTGGATATTCTTTGATACTACAACAAAATTGTTCAGTTGATAATATATTGAAAGTTAGTTAAAATGTAGAATTTAGCCCTGTCAAGGGGCATTTCATACTCCAATATATTAAAATCTTTTGGACATACTGCCATATATGAAATAGATAAACAGAGACCTACTATATAGCATAGGTAACTGTATTCAATATCTTATAATAACTTATAATGAAAAGGATCTGAAAAAGGATGTAGAGAGATATATGTATAAATGAATCACTTTGCTATACACCTGAAACTAATGCAACATTGTAAGTCAGCTATAGCTCAATAAAAAGTTGTTCATCTGGGGAAAAAAAAAATTCATTGGTTGGTCCTGAATGTTTAATGGATCTTATATCCAGGTATGTTTTTGTAAAGTATTTTTTTATCACATGGAAAATATAAGTTCTTCCAAGTGTTTACTCTATCAAAATTCATTTTCATTAATATAACCACCAACTCATTAAAAACTCTTTGGAAGCATTGGAAGCTCATGGTGATATCCATTTTCCATAATTTTAATTTTTGCTTAAAACATAGAGTTTTTTCTTTGGCCAAAAAAAGCCAACAAACCCTGTTTGTTTTCCCGAAATTGACTGTCTCGTTTCATTCATTTTCAAGAAAACGTCTATCAAACATCTAAGTCTGAATAGTCATAGTTTGTGAGACATTCTTTCAAGCAAAAATAGTGTTCTGTGCACCCTGGCTAGTTCAGCTTGCAACTCAAACTATTGCCTAAGTTCTTTATCTTGAGACACCTGTCATTCTTTGTTATACAGCAGAAGTGTTTTATTTCATTCTTCCTGTTTGTCACACTCAACAGACAAATTTTAACTAAATTGAGTTAGTATTTACTGTTTCATTGAGAGGGCAATGTTAATGAAACTGTTAGGACACAGGGGTGAAAAATACAATAACTATTCACACTATTTGTATCCACTGCCTAGATTTCTACTGTAGTACCAAACCACCATTGCTTTTGTACCATCATTTCAAATGTCAACATAGTGTTAGAGGCAAATAATGTACTGGTATTATTAAAATCATTTGACCTTGTGGAACCCTGAAAGAATCTCAGGGACCCTCACAGGTCTGTGGAACAGACTTAAAGAACCACTGGTATAATCAAATGACTGGAGTGCTTAATGTTTCTTACAAAGCATCCTGGGTCTCTTTTGTTTAGACCAAGTTGCAATGGTATTCTCATTCCAGAGATCTTATCCTTTATGTCAGTGACCACCAGTACCATGCTTAATATAAGTGACTCACCCTGACTGATCCAGATTAATTCTAGGAAAGGGAACAGAGTTTCTTCTCCCTGACTCAAAATGATAGGAGACTTCACAACGTCTTTTGAAGATAACAACCAGAAAATACATCTCCAGCTAGCTTTACTCATTTCCAACGTGAAACTACTTCTATATTTGTACAGCAACTAATGTTTCCCTAGAATCTCCTTTTTACTTATAGGTACACAGAGAGTCCTCTTTTAAGCTATGACTTAGTTGATGGAAGATAATTTTATTAGGGATATCTTTGGGGATGACTTCCTTTTTTATAATTAGTTTGGAACATTTTAAATTGGTGAGATTTTTTAAATAAAAATACAGTTTTCAGTTTTCTAAAAAATCATGTTAATATTACTGGGCCAGATGACATATGTTAATACTCAACTGGCTTTCTTTATACCCTCCAGGCTACTTTACTTGTTTGCATTAAGTGCCTGGCTCCTAGAGACTTTTGAGTAACTAATTTCTACTCTCATTCATTATTGTCTAGTTTCTCCTCCTTTATAACAACATTTGTTTTGCTATTTATTCTAGTTTGATAGAAAAACAGATTTTTGAGACTTCAAATAAAGAGTTTTCATATCTTTTCTAATAGGAAAATCACTTTCCAGTATGGTAAACTGTTTCATATTTTGAAGAAAACTAAAATAAGATAGTAATAATGTATTTTAGCTGTGAATTTAATGAGTAAAGGGCTGTTTACTTAGCCCTTTATGAAACAGTAAAAACAGAGAAAATCAGCAAAGAAATATGTGGGGGAAAATGTACTCTCACTAGAAATCTATTAAAATTTTTGTAGTCAAATTGATAACGTTTTAAATTATAATCACTGCTATAATGAGCAGTGACATGAATATTCCTAGTCACACTAGCAGAAATATAAATTTGTATGACATTGCAAGCAAGCTATATATTTTTAAAATATTTTGTTTAACCAATGGTATTATTTCCAGAAATTTTTTGGTGGAAATTATCAAACGGAGAATGATAGATTTAATTATAAGATTATTTATCACAGCATTATTCATATTCATGAAACAGAATCAACCTTAACGTCTGTGGTTAAATAACTTACTATACATATGTATATATGAGTTATTTATATAATCTAAAAAGTAATATTTAGGAATATTTAATGGCATGGGAAAATGCTCAAAATAAAATATGTAGTTTAAAAAAGTAGTAAACAAAATTAGAGATTAAATTATAGGTTATTTTATAATCTAAACTTTTTACTGGAGCAGAAAAATATAAGTTTCTCTGGTTTTGTTATTTAGACAGGATCTGGTAATGACAAGGACGGGTGTCTTTTGCCTGCTTCATAAAGCCAACTATTTGCTTGTGTTTATAATTGTATTTATACCAGGGTACTTTTATATGCAGGCTAAACCATTCTATTCCTAATCTTATTTGATAGAAAAATTATATTTCAGTTGAAGTTTGAATACAAACTTTTTTCTATCTGCTGTATAAATAATAAATAATTCTTCAGAACATACACTATACTATTTAAAAGTTATCTATTCCAAAGTACCTAATAACTCTTTTATACTGCACCTATAATGGGCTTCTTAATTTCTTTATAGACAGATAAGAAATTTGGGGGAAAAAGATCATGGGTTGAATTATTCTCTAGATAGTGGGCAGGAAATAGCATGCTTAAAAGTCTAATTTTGTATAGATTGCATGATTTCAAAATCAAAGCTATCATAGAAACTTAGGGATCAAAATAATATGTGTAATAAATGTCTAGTAAAATAAAAATATTTGAAATGATAATAAACCATTAAAAATCATAGCCTTTCAAATAAAGGATTTCCTAAGTATACAATTTTTTTGTAAGCCAGGGGGCATTTGGTAGATCTGTGACTTGCTACCAAGATTTTTATTTTTGACTTCTTATTCTTCGTTATTCTTTGCAGTATTTCCTTGATCTTCTCTATTCTCTTATTGGTTTGCCTTTCTCTAGAAACGCATTAGATTATTTTTCCTTGATGCACAGAATTACTGCTTCTCTTATTTTCATTTCTTCCTTCCTTCTTTTTTACTTTGCCTTAATAAATCGCAAGTGAAACAGAATTATTTTACATGAAGCACCAGTTTTACTGAAAGGCCTAAAATATAGTGAATTGAAATATTAACCAAATTCCAAAAAGAATTTCTTTATTCACAAATTTGTTTAAATTTTGAATTCTCAAGTAAAACTTTTTAAAAACCTCCTTCTCCGATCATAACTATCAGGAGTCTATAGCTGTATCAATATATATTAAGTGATATTGGTTAGAAGACAATTTCTAGGAAAAAAGTTTTATTTTCTGTCAGTGATACCCATACTTTTTTAAAAAAGTGGCATATTAAAAATGTCTGTTTCTCAAGGTAGTTCTGAACGTAAATTAGGTAAATTTGTTTCTAAAAACAACAGTCCCTAGGACAATCAAGCAGAACTGTTTTTTAAATCTACACAATCTTAATCTAAATCAATATAAAATATATTAAGGGAGAAAAAGGGGAAATCTACATAAGTTATTCTGTAGATGAGAGGCCAAATTTAATGAAGAGATCTCACAGCCAGATAATTTAATACCAGCTATTTACTTTTTTAAAAAGTATAGGTCTCTAGAAAGCTACTGATCCTAAGACCTGAGTTCTCTCATCAGTAAAACAAATGTATAAAATATGTAACCTTTTCTCATAATTCTTCAACAAAATCTTGCCACTGAAAAGAAGTATTAATGCATACACCTAGTGATATGGGCACTTACCTTAACATGACTTTTACAATCCAGAAATTTCTTGAAGTTTCATATTTTGTTTCAAAAATTAATATAAAGATGATTTTATACTCCAAAATCTTATATGTTTGCCTTTGAAAAAATATTGAGATTTTGTTTACAACTACTTATTATTGGCAAGAGAGATAAGGGTGAGATGGGGTAATTTTCTGCTTTGTTAATAATGGAAATACTTTTACAGTATTTACAGAGCTCAGTTTTGGAGAACCAAGCTAAATCACAGGGAATCAACAACTCATATTGTATGAACATCCAGGCATTTCCTTTTGTTGCATAATATATCTATAATTCAAGCTCTTATTTTAAAAAGATGAATACAAATAGCAGTCTTTTCACAACTTTAGAGGCTACATCCTCATAATTAATTCCTTAGGGTAGATTACCCAGTAATTAATTGCTAAAGAAATATTCCCAGAATGCTGCCAAAGAAATCATACAGTGCAGTCTTCTCAGACAACTTTTAATGGATATCTTGTTAATATATTCTAGCTGAGAGGCTGAATAGAAGATTGAAATGATTTTGATCCTCTTAATTTATTTCTTTTACAATCTCAGTTAAAAATATTTACAGAAAGACCTAATAATTTTAACCAACCTGTAATCTCTACAGTTCTTTACATCCAGTCCTCAAATTTCATTTATATTGCAATGATCTTATATGTAATATAAACATTTGAATTTTAACCTCTTTCACTTATTGATGGAGAATGTTTAGTCTCACAGAAAAATATATATCAAATTAGCTATCATTGTGAGGCTTTTATAATTATAATAAAGAGTGAATTTCATTTTATCCAAATGCTAATCTTTTATGATTTCTTTTACATTCTAATCAAAGTAAAAAAGTAATCAGATATTTGGATTAGCTGTGAATTTCTTTTATTTATGTTACTCCATCATAACTGATGATTAAGTGTTAACTAGAATAAATGAGAGCATTATATTTTAAAATCTATGATTTGAGTTCTCTCTACAACTCAAATTTTATATTTTCAAATTCTTTCTGAAGTTTTTCAATATTAGGCATTAGTACCTATGTCAGGAGCCAAAAAAAAAAAAAAAAAATCACATGACACTTGTATTACAACCACTTGTAGCGCTGATAACCACATTGGTTTTCTAAAGTCTTCCTCTTATGATAGTTAAGAATTTGCAAAATCAGATTTAAACACAGAAAATTAGTGTCAAGCATTGACAGATGAGCTTTCTACTCCTAAAAATCTTTGTTTAATTTGGTGTATAGTCTGTTTTCACATCCAGGGTTCATGGTGATTGTCTTTTCTTATATTTCATTCTTTAAACTTCTGTACTAGCACTTATATTTGGAATTGAAATGATTTAGGAAGATTTTCTTCCATGCATTAGTATAGTAACAAAATTTCTAACATAAATTGGATAGATAGACAAATAGACACACAGGGACATGTATACTTAATACAGCCTCTTATAAACATCAGTTTTTTTTCCAACCTATTTATTTCCAGGCCTATTAAGGGTACAACTTTAAAGTAGAAATCAAGAATGGTGGGTGTTGGTCTTGGCTTTGTCATTAATGTCCTATGTAACCTTGACTTCCTGTTGCTGGACTTGATGTAATTTTAAGCCTTCCAGATATAAAAGATAATGTAGAAAATGGTGTTCATGTGTTACTATTAATATACAATAACTCAGTTTCTAAACATTTTTAGAAAGCAACATGAGGTATTAGACTATTTTCATATAAAACTACATAGTTTATAATCAAGATATTGTGAATATCAATTTAAAATGGAAAATAGCTTTTGATATAAAGATGTTCTCTGAGATCAAATAAAATAGCATGAGAAAATGACTACACATGAACGCACTGTCCATCAGAGGCCCTTTATTATAGAATGTTGCTATTCTAATTAGTATCCGTTGTTTCTGAATTTGAGAATTTTTTTCAGCTAAAAGTTGAGTAAGGATCAGTGATTATCTTTAGGGTATAACATTTAATTAGTGTTGAATTAATAAAAACTATATCAAGTAAAACCAAAAGTTGACTCAGTTCTTATGGACCAAGATGCTCTTTTCAAAGTGAAAATCCAATTTTCTCAGATATTCTTCGTATTTCTCAGTATTCCTAAGCAATCTCTTTATGCTATCAAAGATATCGTAAAAAAATATAAAACAGTAGCCTGCCTCCAGAAATTATAATTTTGTAATATGGTCAGATTTCTTATTTTTCCTGAGGACTTTAACACTGGGAATTGGGTATCACATGGATACTTCATCTACTGTCTCCTAATACAAGCAAGACCATTACACCTAGCTCGAGCTATGCTGGTCTGAATGGAGACCGTCATCCTGCACATGAAGGAATCCATAATGTAAAAGCACTTGATCTGAAGCTTCCTTTCAGTCTCCCCTGACTCTTTTTTTCAGTTTGTTTTCCTCTTTAAACAAAATATTAGTTATTGTTACAGCTCTATTAAAATAAAGGCAAAGAGACTCCTTGTTTATAGTTCATCTAATAAAAACACTTTGGGTTTAGAATCTTCCTTTTCTCATTTACACAGTTATTTGAAACAAATTTCTAAAAAAGCAGTTTTATTTTCTTTCTTGTTGTCTTACCCAAGAGGAAAATTCAGCTGAAATAACTGAAAGTTTTGAGGGAGTGAATGTATCTAACTTTGGTCTGGCATTAAAATTTTCTGGTTGGGCAGCACAATTGTTTAATTGGGAACCTCAGTGACAGCTGAATAACCTCAGTGCTTGGGTCAGCAAGCAGAGGAACTTCACTCTGTCACCTATCAAGAATGATGCTTGTCAAGACTGATCTCTCCACTTACGGAACACTCATACATCTAGTAATACCACTGTTGTCTTCTGATATTACAATGGAATAGACACTAAAAGAGACAAAGTTTTCTGCATAGGTATATTTGTAATTCTTTGTTTTTTGTAAGCCAAATGCAAATGTAACACTACTCCAGATACTGCTTCATCAGAAGTCCCCAAGATAACCAAAAGTAAGTGCCTGTTTCCTCATCTTAGGAACAGAGTCATAACAAAGACTGAATTCTAGCAACCAGCCTATTTGCAGAGCATGTCATATAGCCTCTGGGTTAGTAACTTAACTCCTTGGCCTCCTAAGACATATCTCAGAGTCGATTGATGTTTTTGCATGTATTATTTACTAATGTTTAGAAAAATTTTTTAAGTTCACTTTTTCTTTATTCTGTCTTTTTTACCCATCTTCCCTCATTGTAGCAAATTAGACGGCCGGATGAAAGCAAAGGAGTTTCTAGTAGAGTTGGATCCCTCAAAGTAAATATGTTTCTAACACTTTTTTGGCAAGATTTCGTCTATAGCCTACACTTCTTCCTTTTTGGAGGGTGGAGGGAGGAAGGGGGCTTTTTCCATTTTTCACCATCCCATTTTGTTTTATTTTAGTATTTTTATTGGCTGTTGGGTCATATTTTTTTTGTTTGTTTCAGCTACACATAGAGCAACCAGCTGAAGGCAAGCTGTCAAATAACTAGCTTTGAGTGGCACCACAAACAAAAGAAAGGGCACCTGCCTCATTTCAGGTGCCTATAATTTGGGGTTCCAGAGTAAACCGTTCCTCTGATTGATGTCACTGACTATGTGTTAAGTTCCTGTTACACAGAGAACCAGCGTTTATTTTCAGATTATTATATCCCCCTTTTTTTTTGTTAAAAGTAATCAAGTGTATTTTAGTGCCATTACCATTTGTAGTTCATTCCAGAAAAATAATTATTGAGTTAATAACATGTATCACATATATATAAAATCTTAAGAATTAGAAAAGGAATTTCATATGATGCTATTATAGTGAGCTCACATATAGCTAATAGTAAGCACTCTTAATCCCCTTTGTTTTATTTGTCAAAAGTTAAAAATTGATATAATATTCAAAAGAAACTGATATTTATCTAAATGTTTGCCCATTTGTATATGTGGCCTACTAATATTGCACTTAAGATTTTTGATCTAATGGTACCATTTGGTAGTTGTTAAATATCCATTTGGTCAATATGTCTTGGGCACTTGGTACTCTAATATTTAATCACGATGAAGAGATAAATAAGTTATCACCCTTAAGAGACTTAGGCATAGCCAATTAATCACTTTTAATGCTGCCACCATAAATGCAAGTTGGAAATTTTTCTGAATTTTAAAAATACACAGAGAAACCTCCTTCAAAATTAGCCACTTCTTATATCTCAATCCCATGTGTCCTAATAGCAATGGTAACTGCTAAATTAATCAAAATGACATAAATCACTGTATTGGAATGTCCCAATATTCAGTAACTACTCTGAGACTAATATTAAGTCATTTTAAAATTTTACACACCTCCAATTTATTTCTATTTAACAATTTATGAAGCACTAATTTCTGCACTCTCCTCTCCTTGCCTCTTCTGCCTTCTTAATTTTACTTTTTGTTGTTTATTTATTTATCTGTATGTGTGCACACATGAGTGCACATGGATGAGGGTGTGTCTGTATGTTTGTGTCTTTTATTCCAAACAAGCCATCTTCTCTGTTCTCTAACACTGCTATATACTGGGTAGCATTTTTTTGTTATTATTTCACTAAGAATAAGCAGAGGGGCTTGGAAGTGTTGGTTATATGCCTGTTTCAAAAGCAAGGCAAACTAAAATTATTTAGTCAGAAAAATATGACTATGTATCTTGATGATATATCAGTAGCATTCCTCACTGTCTACCTGTGAGGTATCATATTTTAATTTTGAAGGAGACATAGATCCATTATTGTTGAGACTGGATTATAACTCATATTAAAGAGAAGGTGTAGTTTGGCATAACTTTTTGGAAATGACTGATAGTGAAATAAAGATTAAATAGCATTCATAACTGCAGCACCATCTGCTATAAACTGGATTATACGTGCAAGTACACCTGTGTTGATCTTGAAGTTAAGCTTTTGGATGTATAGAACTTCAAGTTGTAATTATTTGTTTATTGTTTTTAAGTGTATGTACAAGGGATTATGTATGTACACATAAATATATTTAAGAACAAAATATAGATTTTAGGGTTCAGTCCATTTACTTGGATATGAATAAAGCCTTAAATCATAAATCCTGTTTGGGAAAGAAAGGCAAATTTCATAATTCTTAAGTATCTTTTTTCTGTAAAATAGAAAGTTTTAAAGTAAATCTGTAGGGAATTATAAGAATAGTTATGGTATTTATTTTCTCTAACACTTTGGGGAGAAAAGATGCTTCAATTAAAATATTCTCTTCCTAGTCACGGTTTATTGAGCATGTATTCTTGCACTGTACAAAGATCTTTGATGTTTTGAGATGTTTGCCAAAGGCAGTGAGGAATGTATAACGCTATGATCTTATTTTTAAAAGGAAAAAGGAAAACTGAAAAGAGAACAAGTTGCTTTTTCAATTCATTTTCTGATGTTTACATGTAGCTCCATCGAAAGCTGGAGGAGCTCAGAGATCACCTAGAAGGCAATGTGAAAGGATACTCTCTCAGAGTAAATGTACGATTTCACTCGGTGATTTTTTTTTCCCTAAACTTCTGCTGACTGGTAATTCCAAATCAGATTGATTTGTCCTCTCATCTCCATTTTTTTTTACTTTCTGTCTCTTTCTCCCTATCTCTTTCTTTCTTTTGGAGCTGTAGCTTCATGCTCACATTTATGAAATAAAGATTAAACTGGCAGGGTAGATGACCTTTAAGCCACACTAACATTGCATTTGATTTAATAGCATTCTAGCTCCAATGCAAATTAAAAACTTTTTTTTTTCCCCCAAAATCTGCGTTTCTTACACAATTGTATAATTTTCTGAGGATCTTTTCATGAGACTTCATTGGAGCTTTTCCATTGACTGTGTCTTCTGTCCCTTGTTAGATGTGTCAGCAGGATTCTAAATTATGTGCTGGATTCAAGTGATAGAACCTTGATGATTCCATTTCAGTTGTCAAGGAAAATATTCAATGTTAGAGTCTCATTATGGGTAATCTGGAAAGTAGATAGGTCTATTCTGAGTTAATAGACTTCTCTTAACTCAGACTCTTTGGGAATAACTAAGATACTATTTTTTTTTTCCTAAAAATAAAATTAGGCAGTAAGAATCTTCACTATGAACACTATTATGTAACATCTTACAAATACTTGAGATAATCGCTAATCTCACAACCCAGGACAACACTTTGAAGGAGAACAATACCTTATAGTCACTCAGTACTGTCGTACATCGTATAGGCATGCTACCAATAGTATTTTTGTGACTGATTAGTTAAGACTCAGAATGCTTGGTCCTTCTCCTGAGTATATCTTTTCAATATAAATAGAATTAAAATCTCTGAAATGGTATATGGTATAAATACAATAGAAGAAAAACAAAAATACTGCAGTAAATAATTTCTGGCTCTATTTAACCTTGATTTCCTATTTCTGGGGCTTTAAAAAGAAGATCGTAAGAATCTTAGGTCTGATTTACTTCTCCAAAGATTATTGCCATACTTTTAATTCATATTGCTATAATAGTTATGAGGGATAGAATAAAAAATAATAGTGCTATGATAATTCTCTGGTTTCTCAGCTTTGTTTTTAATTATGTACTCTATGTATTATGTGTATCTCTTCATTAAATTTTTGATTACTAAAGTTCAGTTTTTAGTAATATCAGTCATTAAATACTGATAGCTAAACAGAGGAGAAATTAATATGTATCTCATTTTTCTACTTCTTTCTTTTGAGCCAGTCTTTCTTTTCAGTCGTATTCTTAGAGAATTTGAAAAATCATCCACAGTCATCCCCAGAATCTATTCCACTATTTTAAGAAATTAAAAAGATTTTTATTAATTTTATGATTAAATAAGTCTAGATACATCTGGATATCATTCTAGAAATTCCTAAAATGAGTCTCATAATGTATGTATATAGTGCCACATTCTTCCCTAACCAGTCATAGGAAGTGATATTATTTTTCTTTCAGTGAAACCAAGACCAGAAAGTTAGACTTGCTAAGGTCTATATGGTAGGATGTTCATGTTAGATTCGGGTTAATGAAAGCTCTGTGCTTTGAAAATTGGGTTCTCATGCCACTCCAGTTTCTTCAATACCTATACTGCAAGGAGGAGTACATAAGTAACTAGTCTCAGTGTCCTCGCCCTTTGTTTAATTTCACTGTGTCACACTTTGTTGTACCTTTTTTCTGAAAAGACTGAATATAAAGTATATCATCCTAAGATTCCTGTTAACTGGAATAGTAGGCAAAAATTTGAAAAAAAAATTGTCAAAAGGCAAATAATAGTATCTTCTCTACAGAGTTCAGCTAAGAAAAGATACAAATCAAATCTTGGCTGAATGTTCAGGTTTTCTCCTTTCCTATTAATTCCCACAAAATGCTTTAAAATAATGGCTTCCTAGATGTCTCAGTGGTAAAGAATCCACCTGCCAATGTAGGAGCTGCAGGAGACACAGGTTCAATCCGTGGGTCAGGTAGATGGAGGAGGTAATGGCAACCCACTCCAGTAGTCTTCTGGGAGAATCCCATGGACAGATGAACCTGATAGTCTACAGTCCATGGAGTTGCAAAAGAGTCAGCCACGGCTGAGCACGCCTTAAAATATGCCTTGTATGTTAAAAGCTGTTACTTAGATGTAGGATAAAGTTATTCTCAGTACCATAGGCTATATCAATAGGTTTTGTTTCTAAACTGAGATAAATTGGCATATAGTGACCATCTCATTTTGTGGAAATTTATTATTTCCACAGAAGAGCAAGTATACGAGTGCTTTTTAATTCATTGAAACATTGCTAAATATTTCAGAGAGGAAAGATTCAGAACCATGTTGCCACTTAAATATTTAATAGTTGAAGAAGGTGAGATCATTCAGAAGTTTGGGATAAGGATTTAATTAAATCAGTGCTTCAACTGGTATCATCTATATGATATATTATGTTTTTTAGAGGAAAGAACCCTGTGTTTTTATTTATTACATATAATCAATGATATAAAGTTGAATATTAAGCAATTATTTTTAGAATAGTTTTGTTTTTATTTCTCATGTGAAAACATACTTTTTTATTTTACATGGATTCTTCTATAGCAGAAAGTAGGATGTACTTGATTCTTGTAAATTAAGAATGTATCATCTTTTTCTGTACTTTGTATAGAGCTGCAGTATTCTGAACCCTAAATTGGTTTTTAGTAATTTTAATAATAATAAAATTATCATCTTGGACCCTGGAAACAAGCTTAAATGTTAAAACAGTCAGAAAAAAAAATAGATAAGTGCTTACGAAATAAAGACAAAAAAGAAATGAGAGGAATAAAAATACCTCAAAGCCACAAATTTTGAATTTAAGTCAGTTTATATAATACCCTGGTAAATTTCCATTCGTCTACAAATATATAGGGATAGGTTTGGGGTAATCAAATATGTTAATTTTTTGAAAGACTGTAACAGACAGTAAAGGGAAGATGACTTATGAAAACAGATTACTGGCACATCAGTGAACTAAGAAGAAAGGTGATGAAGTAGAAGGAATATGATGAGTACTTGCTATGCTAACAAAAAAAAAAAGATGGTATTATTTGAAGTGGAAGAAGTTAAGGGAGGAGATATCACATAAAATAAGACTGTATTTTTATTAAGAAAAATGTTTCAATCAAGTCAGAAAGAAATGTCTTTTAAAGAGTAGTTTGTCAATGTTTAGTAATTTTCCTAAATGCTGAAATTATCCTAGTATGAAATAGGATAAAAAATAATGAATTAGATAATTGTGATTCTACAGGCCTTTAAGATCAGTGTTTTGATTCCAGCTTTAGTTCTAAACTAACACTTCTTTATATGTTGATGAATTGTCTTCAGGATATTTGCACTTTTCTGTTCATTAAATTAATGCTACAACTCAGGAGTCAACAAACTACAACCCTTGGGCCAAATCCTGTTTCTCTTTTGTGGGTCCATGACCTAGGAATGATTTTTGCCTTTTTAAATGGTAGGGAGGGAAGTCAAAAGGATATTTCATTTTAGCATGTGGAACATTATATGAAACTAAAATTTCAGTGTCCAGAAATAAAGTTTTATTGAAACACAGCCACACTCTTTCATTGTATGTAATCTGTGGTTGCTTTTGCACCACAACAGCAGAGTTGAATAATTGCAACAAAGACCATATGGCACAAAAAGCCTAAACTGTGTAGTACTATCTCCCTGTTCACCAAGACCTGCTAAAACTAGTTAGAGTGTCAAGATGACATTGACAAAGAGATTGTTATAATAGAGGCTGTGTGAAATTATTTTACCAGTTGAGGAAAGAGAGTTGCTTATTTTTTCTCGGGATGGTTACAGATCATTCTGCGTGGAAGCATGCACTGAAAAGACTTGATCCCCTGAAATTTCCTACTTTACATTTTTATTCTTCCTTTTTATATTATTTTTTCCAGCTTCTCTCTCTTCACATACCAAACACACACACCTGCACACTAAGTAAACTCACCATGAAATTGTATTAAACCCTTCAAATATAGAACTGTCTTATGGATAAAGTACAGATTATTAATTCCTCTTCTCTGGGCAGGGGCGGGTAACCTTACAGAGATTTAAAGATAAATTGTATTCTTACTCTTTGAACTGTTTTAAAATGTGTCTTTAGAGTATTCTTGCTGCACACATGGCATTTTTCTGCTTATTACTTCCTTGTATCTTAGTAAAGATATTTCCTCTGAAAACCATGTTAACTTTTGATTTCTGCTAAATTTCCTATTTGACCCCACATAAAATCATATAAGTTCTATAGGAAATTTCATACAACTAGGAAAGATACTATAATGTGATCAAGTAATAAATCATGTCTTAATATAGCATTTAAAAATGCTTAAGTGTTTACAATGAATCAACCTGCTTTGATTGAGATGAGGAAAAACAGCTGGACCATTAGTCCTTAGATGAATAATCTTTATGTAGCTTTTAAATGAGTAAACATCAATTTGTTTATGTACTCTTTCTTTGAGCAAATTTCAATGTTTTTTGGTTCTTGTATGTAGAACATTGTTTGGGCCTCCTAAGTCTTCCTTCGTTGACATTTACTCACATTAATAATAGGCATTTATTTACTATTTAATTTATAACATGCAACATCCTGAGTATCTTGGTAGGTAATGTTCTATAATATGACCAGGTTACAATAATGATAAAGATGGCAGTAAATAAATTTTAAGATTATCTCTTTAGAAAACAGCCTAATTTTGCTTTTGCTTTATTAGCATTTGCTTAACATGTAAAGTGAATTAATTCAATCCTGAAGTTTCAGTTCTACTGAAAAATAGCGAAAACCTTTCTTGTGCTTTGAACCATCTAATACTTGTAAAATTGCCTACAGTAGCCTAAGACATCACTTGGAGTGGAAGTGACTCATCTGTGAGGGATTTAATGCTTATTATGGAATTGCCGTTCTCAGAATTGACTTTAATACAAAAATACGGTATTAACAAAAGATCTCCTTGACAAGTAAATTTCCCTAGTAATTGAAAATGGAGCAGTGAGAAGGAAAAAAAAGACAAGACTCAAATTATTTTGAAAGATAAAATTTTTCAGTTTTATGGGTATAGTTAGAGGAACAGAACAAACATGCTGAGGAAGGGCTTCTTAGAACTAATATCCTGCTAAAGAAAATTAGATGTGTATATGGCCAAAAGAAAGGTTAAATTTCTTAATATGTATAGAATTGATCATATTTTAGAAACTACCTCTTAGTAACTCATTAATTGGCAGTGATACATTTCATCACAAATCTTTGTGATGATAAATATAAAGCTTTCTGAATATTAATTCACACAATTCAGTTTTTGAGGATAGGAAAAAAAGACTGTATATTCACTCATTCAGCAAACCATTATTGAGTGCCTACTATTATATTCCACTGTGCTGGTTGCTAGAAATATACTAAAAGAACAAATCAGATAATGACATTTCTGGTTTCTCCACTGTGCCGTCTTCTTCTGTTCTTTATTTTCCCACCCTAACTTTGTATTTTGGAACTTTATAAAGAATATGTAACTAGAAAATACATACTTAAGTATTTAACTCACATGGCATTGTGACAGCATTATGAAAGAAGAAGCCACAATATTTAACGTGCCTTGTGACAACCTAGAAAGTAACAAGAGGGCAGAAAATTAGCAAGTCAATGTTATGAAAAAGTCACAAAAAAGTCAATGAAACAGTCTGATAAAAGATGGGTCTAAAGAGTTTTGTGTTCAGGTTTTTAAATATCTTTTTGTTATTGCTATTGGCTTATTTGTTTATTTAGATTCAGTACTACAGAATGGATTCAGTAATGAGAATGGAATAATAGGAAAAGGAAATCGGAATCAGAATACTGAGCTGGCTTTGACACCCTCTTTAAAGAGTAATATGAAAATGTACAGTAGAGTCATTCCATAAATAATCTCACATGTAGTCTGCTAACGTTATGACAGTGCGATCAGTGTAGTACCACAGAAAAAAGTAATCCGCTTTCCTGTTAACCTTACCTGAGCATCTTCTCAGCAAGACCAGACCAGATTCTAACTGGGGTAGTCCTCTCCGTCATGGATATTTTTTAAAGCCAGGTATTTTTTTTATCACAAGGTTCTCCTCAAATAGTATGAACCTTGAGATTTCAAGCTCAAGTGTCTGTTTTTAAGACTGTTTTATTATCTGGCAAATGTGTTGGCGATGGAACCTCCTGAACTTCTGAGACACTTACTGCGCTGTACCTTCCGCCTTAACAGTGTTTTCTTTTCCCCACTGCGAAACCAGGCTCGGCTTCCCTCGTGCTCATCTACCTATAGTGTATCTGAGGTATACTTTGCACGTGTTCTCTTACATGGTCAACAACATGCTCGCCCTCACCATTCTTCTTATTTTATTTTCCTTTTGCCTTGATTTATTTTGCCTTGCACTTTGCACTTGGCTGAAAGGGATGACGGTACCAAAGGGAAATAGCTGTTTTAAGGGGAAATGTGTATATTTTCATACAGTACTTTTTTCTGGCAGTCACTGTATCATATTGAAATTGTTAAAGCCTAAACAGCCAACTTGATTGTTGCCACCTTAATTCCGTAAAGATTCTTTTGAACTGGGTAATTTGTTATTAAACCCTTATTGGCTATGATGAAGATTCCACTTTGCATACTTGTATAGGTCTGTCTCTGGTAGCTGAAGATTTACAATGAATTAGTAAAATCTTGTCCCATTAATCATAGAGGAAAGCATCCAAATTGATTATTAAATGAGAATTTCATATGAGTCCCCTATTTTTATGTAAAATAGATTCACTCCCTTTTAAAAAACTGATTGGGTTATTCAGGAAAATAGTCTCCTTGATGCTTGTATAAGGTTCGTACAATCTAGGGCTTCCCAGGTGCCTCAGTGGTAAAGAATCTGCCTGCCAGTGTGGAAGACTCAGAAGATGCGGGTTTGACCCCTCAGTGGGGAAGGTCCTGTAGAGGAGGAAATGGCAATCCACTCCAGTATTCTTGCCTGGAGAATCCCATAAACAGAGGAGCCTGGCACGCCACAGTCCATGGGGTCACAAAGAGTCAGACACAACTGAGCACAGACATACAGCATCTTAAAATCTAGAAAAGCTTATCACTCATGAGATCCATGTTCTTTTAACAGAGTACTTTTTGTGAACTTTGACCTATGTTCTTTCCCTTTTTAGAGATTTAATTTCTTACTCTTATTGTGTTAAACCATAGCATAAATGGGTTTTCTAGTTGTATAAGACACAGTCACAGAAATATTAACAGACTTTGAATATCCTTTAAGCCTACTGTTCAAAGCAGGGGCACTGTTGAGTAGCTAAGAGAAAAGAGTATATGTACCTCAAAATATAATTAGTAAATAACAGGACTTTAATAGCCTGTGAATTTTTAAGATCTTAACTTTTTACTTTGCAGACATAACCTATTTCTACATATATTTACTTTGTGCAGGCTACTATAGTTAGTATATATGCAGGCCAGTATTGTCAACTTAATTCTGATTGCAGAAATATTATGTCTGAATGTCATACAAAAAACAGAAAGATGGCACTGTCTAAAATACCAGGTAATGTATATAGAACCACAAGCAGAAAATCATCCTTTGACTTTAAAACTTTATAAATAGCCTTGCAAAGAATGGCATTGCTAAACCTGTAGCTTCACAAAGATTAATTTATTGAGTCAGTAGAATTACAGCCATCTTCTTTAATTTTTTCCTTTGCAAATTGCAGCTGTTAGAGTTTTTTTTTCCCTTCTTAACACTGATTTTTGGAGAATTGATTTTTTCTTAAAATGTGTATTTGTAGAGAGAAACAAAGTAATGAAAAGCAGATGAATTGCTTGTGATATTAGTAAAGACTTTTGAAAGAGAAGATTGGTACCATCTCATCACCACATTTCCCATAGGTCTTAATTCCCCAGGATTATGATTCCTAGTGTAAAAAATATATAACTCATTTCTTTCTGCCACTTCATCCAGGCAATTCTCCATTTCCCATGAGAGTATTTAAGAAGTCTACCATTGGCATCATCTCCAGTCACAGCCTACAGCATCCATCAGGGTATCACTTTCTCTGTGACAGCATGTGTGCAGGAGGGCTCTCAGGTTGGAATGCGAAACTGGTTTCTGGGGGGATGGGATTGTGTATGCTGTGGCCTTTGCTCCATAGCACTCAGCTCTTAAATGCGTTCGGGCTTCACTTGGATTTGTTTTTTCCATTATGACACATGAGATTTATTTACTTGCCATGAAGTGTGTTCCTCCTTTTGTCATCTGTGGCAGGGTTTCTACATTTCTATACTCAGTGCCCCATCTCTGTGGACTCCATAGATGGTTTTATGTTTCTCTTACGATGTGACAACCTGATAAATGTTCATCTCCTTTATCTCATCTCAATCTTCACTACGGTTCTGTTTGGAGAGGATATTATTGTCACCTCATTTTGCAGATAAGGAAACTGAGGCTCAAAGAGGTTAAATATCTTGCCCAAAGTCATAAAAGCTGCCAGATGAGTAGCAGAAAATTGTTTTTTCTTAAATACAATGCTTTTCACTTTTCAGGATTATTAAAAATCATCAACTCTCTGAATGGCATGCAGTAGTCTTGTATTTTCACAGTGTATATTTACTTGGTTCAGATTGATTATGTAGTTTTGGATTTTATCTTATCAGAAGATACAGGTGTATCTATACAATACAAAACTTGAGTTTAAGAAAGTATTAGAAAGCCATTCCTTTCTGTAATTTCTTATTTTTCTTGTATTTATTCATTTAATAAATATTTGTTGAGCACCTACTATGCTCTGCTTGAATACAATCTTCTAGCTATTTCTTGATCTTTGAAATTGGCTTAACACTTAAAATGCATAAAATATTATGAATGTAATGAGATCGGTGGCTTCAGTTGGACACTATAATTCATCCCTTCAAGTCAAGTTAAAAAAAGGGGAGACGGAGCAGGGGGAACTCACTTCCAGATTTCTAACTAACATTCAATTTTGTTCCTGCAGCATTCATTTTTTAAAAATCCTTTGAAAAAAAGTGCTTTAGAATTCCCTTCGCTTAAACCAAAGCCAGAATTAGTACTGTTTCTTGGTAGAAATGGTGTTCTTTCTGACTTATTTGGAAAATTGAAGTATATACTAGATATAACTCTTTTATGCTTTGTAACAGTATCTAAACCCCCCCCAAAAAAATTGAGCACTGTAAAATCTTATTTTTAGTGTCTTAGATTTCCCAGTAGTGAGATTCATTTATATATTTCAGATTTTGAAGCTAAATTGATTTTTCCTGTTGAGTGGACAGAGACTGAAGCTTAATTGTTTTTATTTAATGCTTAAGAACTTTTAGGGAACTTCCCTGGTGGTCCAGTGGTTAAGACTCCACACTGCCACTGCAGGAGGCACGAGTTAATCCCATCCTTAGCGAAGTAAGATCTCACACACTGTGCA
The DNA here is from genome assembly GCF_023091745.1 of Budorcas taxicolor. Lineage (NCBI taxonomy): Eukaryota > Metazoa > Chordata > Mammalia > Artiodactyla > Bovidae > Budorcas > Budorcas taxicolor. The sequence continues at coordinate 77,108,329 of NC_068919.1, forward strand.
GCAGAGAAAAAAAAAGAAGAACCTACCTAAAGAAAAGGTGACATTTTTAAGTTGTAACCTGCTAATATACAAATCAATTGCTGTTGAAACTCTTAACCCACTATTAGTGTACCAATTCTGATCTAAACAAATCTTGATTGACAATTTGGAGTTCTGTTGGACAATGAAGCTCCATATACTTCTAGATCAATCTCATAATTGACCATATTTATTATTATGATCATCACCATCCATCATCATTATTATTACTTCTACTTATGGTATTTTTCCAGTAGTCATGTATGGATATGAGAGTTGGACTATAAAGAAAACTGAGCACTGAAGAATTGATGCTTTTGATCTGTGGTGTTGGAGAAGACTCTTGAGAGTCCCTTGGACAGCAAGGAGATCCAACCAGTCCTTCCTAAAGATCAGTCCTGAATATTCATTGGGAGGACTGATGTTGAAGCTGAAACTCCAATACTTTGGCCACCTGATGTGAAGAGCTGACTCATTTGAAAAGACCCTGATGCTGGGAAAGATTGAAGGCGGGAGGAGAAGGGGATGGCAGAGGATGAGATGGTTGGATGGCATCACTGAGTCAATGGACATGAGTTTGAGTAAACTCTGGGAGTTGGTGATGGACAGGGAGGCCTGGTGTGCTGCCAGTCCATGGGTCACAAAGAGTCAGACAGAACTGAGTGACTGAACTGACTGACTGACTGATGATATAGCACTTACTTTGGTCAGGGATCATTCTAGGAGCTTCATGTGTGTTACCATTACATCACTATATAATGACTACCTTGGCACCAACTCCTGTTTATAGACCACATCTCTCTCCAGAGTTATAAGCACTTTATATATAACTTAGCCCCCAAATCTGTACCTTTACCCACTAATCCAATATATGACACTACCCAATCACTCAAAGACTAGAAACCTGGGAGTTATATCCCTTATAACCAATCAGATCTAAGTCTTAAAGATTCTGCCTCTTTTGTTTCTTTAGAATCTATGCCTCTTCTCTCCAAAGCCACTTTCAATTATTTAGTTGGATTTTTTAATCTGGATTATTAGATCAGTATCCAGACTAGTTCCTCTACCCTCATCATTTATTCCACAAATATCACTAATCCATCTTTGCACACGTAACAGAATGAACTTTTTAAAATGTTAATGTAATAATGTTATTCCACTACTTGAAATCTTTCCGTGGCTCTCCATAACCCTTAGGAGGGGTTCCCTGGTGACCCAGATGGTAAAAAAAAAAATCTGCCTGCAATGCAGGAGACCTGGGTTTGATCCCTGGGTTAGGAAGATCCCTGGGAGAAGGAAATGACTCTCCTCTCCAGTACTATTGCCTGAAGAATCCCATGCACAGAGGAGCCTGGTGGGCTACAGTCCATGGTGTCACAAAGAATATGACATGACTGAGGGAGTAACACTTGAACCCTCATGAACTGGTGTCTGTCTACCTCATCAACTACTCCTCTTACCACTCCCTGTCATGGTTAAAACTAGTTTCAGCCGTGCTTTCTGCCATTCCCTAGTTGGCAGGATCCCTTGCATCTATGAATTATGCTGACCTTTTTCTCTGACTTTCCTATCTTTTCTTCACCCAAATTATAATAGTCCCTTAAAACTGTGTTCCTACATCCCAGCTCCAAGAAATCATTCCTGATAACCTTCCCCTATCTCCCTCCCCCAACTGAGTTAGGAGCATCTATTACATATTCCCATAGCAGTTTCCACTAAATTCTACTGTAATACTTACTATGATATATTGTGACTGTAAGTTTTACTTTGTGAACTCCTAGAGACCAGAGGCTGCTTTATTTTCAACCTGTCATCCACAGGCTAGATTAGTTTGGGGCAAACAGTAAACAATAAATATAGGTTGAATGAACGACATTAATTATGCCCTAATTGCTATATCTATAATAATATTCACTTTGTTATTAGATTATTAAACTCAGTTGGGTAAAGACATTGATTTACCTTCTTTATCTAGCACACAATAAGCATTTAATAAACACATATTAACCAACTCATGAATTATAACCCAGTATCGAGTATCTCATTATATATGTATCAGAGTTCCTAAGATTTGTATGCATTTTTCTAATTCCCTGAAGCATATATTAATTTAGGCCAATGCTTTTAAACTATTTTAATTCTATACTGCCTGAATGTTCCTACAGTCTACTTTAATATTTCATTTTTAAATAAATCATAGGGGTTGCTGGCACAATTTTTCTTCAGTGTAGGCTCAAACAATATCAACAATCATCTCCATCTCTAAACTTTTAATTCCTTGTTGACCTTGAATGTAGGAGCAGGAAAGAGTCTTATAAACTGTGCCTTTGACTTTCTTGCCCTACTGTTGAAACTCGAAGTTTACATAGAGCAATGCAGCTTTGTTCTCTGTGACCCCAATCAGTCTCCTTGACATCCTGTTTGAAAAAAACTGTGAACTAAAAGTCTGTGAAAAATCACACTCTTATAAATTCAGATGGGAATCAGAATTGGTACACAAACAAAAGAAAATAGAAAGCTGACATTTATTGTTAAGTCAGTAAGTATTTCTTAGTTAACTTTCAACAAAATTGTAGTCAGAATCTAATGTTGTTGATTGATAAATAAGTTGTATTCAGGCCTCTGATTAAAGCTTCTTCATCTGTTACCAAGACACAAAGGGAATATGGGCAGGCAATTTAAATCTAAAGGAGGCTCAAAATCTAAATTCCCAATAACTTTTTTTTAACTCTGCATCTGATATTGAGGAAAATTGACATCAAAGTGATTTTTACTGCTCATTGGGTGAATGTCTGTCGTTCTGTTCCTTCATGTGTCCTTATGCACCACAGGTCAGCATTGCATCTCCATTTTTCCTTTTCTTCATTAACCCAATTGTCTGTTCTGCATAGGAGATAACATCAATGGATGCTTGCACCGCTTTTTGTACATTACAGAGATTTAATGAATATTAAACTTTTCATGGCCATACTATGATGTAGTTCAGAGCTTTACACACATTTGGTTTACTACCAGTCCTAGTCTAATTTTTAAAGGTTCAGATAAATATTTTCTCGACTACTAGCAAAGTCAATTTTCTTTTATATGTTTACAAAAATGTGCGTTTGGATACAATGGAATTTATAGCCTGGACTTTAGGATGAATAGAATTATCAGTTTTTTCTAGTCACCTTGTTTTTCCCCTTTGAAAAGCACATCCTTTCTCAACCAGAGTTCCTCATCTAAACCAGTGCAAGAAGTGGTTTGTTTGGCTGTTTTCTCAAGCTGCTGTGAAGATGGTGCTCTTCTAGATTCATAAAAGAGAAGTTAATTCATTATATACAGTGGGTGTACTAGTATATCAGGATTTAATTCTCTGCCAGAATTGAAAAAGATATAGTAATTCTTTCTCTCATTCTTAAGTATTTCAGTGCTTCTTGAAACCATTTGTTATTTAAAACTGTACTTAAAATTTCTTCTTTGGGAATTCTCCCTATTGCCTTATTTTTCGAATACTGAAATCTCTGTACAGCCTAACGTTTACCATGTGAACTTAAGAGCTGAGAGTATGAGGCATGTTTTTATCATAAAACATGTTTTTTTTTTTAAATAGACTTTTCATTTTTCTGAAAGAATCGAGAGCTTTAACCAGCTTCTTAACATATTCCAAGGACGGTCATGCTTTGGCGGAAATTAATATTTACTGGTTGTCTCACAGTGCTTAAAAGTGAGCTAAAAAGTGAGATGGGCTAGATTTGAATCCCAGTCCTAGATGTGAATCACAGTCCTAGATTTGATACCCTGTGTTGCCTCTTATTAAAATTGAGCTAAAAGTGAGATTGGGCTAGATTTGAATCCCAGCCCTAGGTGTGAATCACAGTCCTAGATTTGATACCCTGTGCTGCCTCTTACTTTGTAATCTTAAGCACTTGATTGTTAAGTTAGCTTATCTATACTTCATATTTTTATAAAATGGGAATGATATCACCTTAAGGATTGAATTGGTTAAGGCTGCTTGGTGCAGTGCACAATATGCGTTAAGTACTCAGTAAATATAAGTTTTATTATTGTCAATACTGATTATCATAATAAAGGCCTAAACGTAAAGTTATTTTACTTTGAACCAACTCTGTCAGACATATGCTACATCTGTCACAGAGTAATTGTGTCTTGTTCTGTGATGGTTATTAGCTACAATCTGACTGAAAAATCAAGTATTCTTAGCTTCACTATCAACTTGATGCAAGTTAATGTCAACACTTGTACCGTGCTTGCCTTCTTTTTCCTAATCATTGTCAAGTATATTGAATATGATATATACGAACATATATCTATGAGATATATCCTTTTTAATTCAATGAGTTGACTATCTTCTCCAATATTTATCTTGTTTTTTTCTCCAAAATCACTTTCCTATTTAGTGGCCACATTATTTATGCACATAGACCTCACCTCACAGAAGAGTATCGCTAAAAAGAATAATGCTTTTTTATTATAATTATTATTTTAGGGTAGGAAAAGTTTTCCTTGACCCTCTTAGGGCCCTTGATTGGATCTGAAAATTAAACTGATAAAGATTAACAGGAATAAGCATACAAATTTATTTAATATAAATTTTACAAGAAAATGAAGACCCAAAGAAATTGTTAAATCCGATGTTGTGCTGGGGCATCCCAGGTGGCACTAGTGGTAAAGAATCTGCCTGCAATGCATGAGACGTAAGAGACACAGGTTCGATCCCTGGGTCAGGAAGATCCCCTGGAGGAGGGTATGGCAACCCACTCCAGTATTCATCCCTGGAGAATCTCATGGACAGTTGTTAACGCTAGGTTTTGATGGAGAGGGATGGTCATGGAGAAATATGATGGGACAAAAAGTATGAACTGAGGATAGTAAACTGAAAGAAACTTAGTAAGACCTGTTCATTCTTGTTCTTCTTGGTGTCCTTCTATCTTGGAAAAAACGATGCTTCTTTCTTCAGGGTATAAAGAGGACACCACCTCTCATCTGAGGGTCTTATGACCTTTTTGAGGGGCAGGGAAAGGACAGGAGACCTTGCTTTCGCCATTTTCTCACACTTCAGTTTATTCAAGGTGCCATATTTACAGGTAACCCATCCTAGACACCATCATTGTATTGTCCTTGAATTTCATTAGAATTCCACTTTATGTCATACTCTAGAGAGGGTCACCAACTTATAAGTGGGGCAAAACAGTTTCCAGTGAAAACAGCTTTATAAGTGGTTACCACATTTTTATGCTAGTTCTTAAAAGTTTAACCCTTAATAAGCTGAAATGTAGTTATGGTTTAACTGAATTGAGGGTCAAGTAGACATATATGGATTAATGTAGGAATCTATATACTATTTGTAACATTATTGCTGAGAAAATGCTTTTTAACCTCTGACAGATTTCAGTTTACTCCAAAGTATTTTCACCCTGGCAAATTCTGAATGGCATCAGGATCTTACATTCTGTTTTCTTCTTGCAGCAGCTTAAAATAGAACATCATCTTTCAAATACACATTGTTGTGGAAGGTAAAAGTGGGCGGGAGCTAGCAATTTGGGGCAAGGATGTTTCCGTAGCATCATAAATCAATGTTTGCTGAATGAATTTATAAACTGAATGTTTATATCAAGGGTTTATGTCTGTATAGTTACATTGCAATATACTTTCTATGGCATGTATTATTATATCTAATTTCCCTTTCTAGTGAATGCTGATATTTCTGACTTAGTAAAAACCTTCTGTGTCCTTAGTATCTTGTAAGTAAGAAACAGGTCTTTGAGCCAGCTGAGCAAAATAAAACTAATATATGACTGTGAATTAAAAGCAATGATTTCTACTGCATAGTCTGTGCATGAGAGAACTAATTTGTTATGAATATACCAAATAGTATTTTTAATCCTATTAAAATATTAATGGTATAATTTTAAAGGAGTTTAATTTTGATTATCCAGAATCAAAATACTTTATAGGAGTATATATTTTGCTTTCTACGTGAAAGTTTAGTCAGAGTGCCAAATGCAGATAAAAAACATATGTTGAGCTTGAAAGTATATAATGGATCTTAATACCCTGAATTAATGTAAAAATTGGAATCAACATAATAGTTATTTTTACTTGATTGTTTATTACTGCTAACCCTACCAGGTGGAGAAGGCAATGGCACCCCACTCCAGTACTCTTGCCTGGAAAATCCCATGGACAGAAGAGCCTGGTAGGCTGCAGTCCATGGGATCGCTAAGAGTCGGGCACGACTGAGCGACTTCACTTTCGCTCTTCACTTTCATGCATTGGAGAAGGAAATGGCAACCCACTCCAGCATTCTTGCCTGGAGAATCCCAGGGATGGGGGAGCCTCGTGGGCTGCCGTCTATGGGGTCGCACAGAGTTGGACGTGACTGAAGCAACTTAGCAGCAGCAGCAACCCTGCCAGGAGGTCATGATTGGGCTTTCCTGGTAGCTCAGACAGTAAAGAATCTGCCTGCAATGCGGGAGACCTAGGTTCAATCCCTGGGTTGGGAATATCCCCTGGAGCAGGGAATGGCAACCAACTCTGCCAGTATTCTTTCCTGGAAAATCCCCACGGACAGAGGAGCCTGACAGGCTACAGTCCGTGGGGTTGCAAAGAGTCTGACACGACTGAGTGACTAAGCACAGCACAGCACAAGCCATGATGAGTCATCAAGTGTCTTTGAGCATCTACACTACAAAGTAGGCGTTACCATATTAGGTATATAGAAAACAGCAAAAAAGTAAATGTGGGGCCTCACTTAAGGAGTTTACAAATTGGAATATTGTCTATTGTTTTAAATCATATTCTGTGTATTCAGGCTGTGGTGTTGGGAAATATTTCTAGAAAAATGTCTTTGGCTTAAAAAGTGAAGCTGTTTAGTGGTAGCATAAAAAAACTATAGGAAAATTACCATTTGGGGAGTCTTGTATTCACAAAATAGTCATGGGGAGTTATTTTAAAATTTACTGATTTGTTGATAAGTTCTCAAGAAAGAACTTGCATAGGACAGATTTTCCTAGAATAGATTTGAGTCCTTAGGGTCTTAATTTGTAACTTGAGAAATACAATACTATTTCTTTAAGCCACATTTTTTCTATACAAAGATGGTATCAGTTATTCTAAGTTGGTGGTAAGGCTTATTTCATTTATTTGCCAAGTACACACCTCTTTGGAAAGGATAAATTTTAAAAAAGCTTGATGTTACTCTTTATCTACATTGCTTATGAAGAAGAATGCAGATTTTCAGCCCTTGATGCTATGCTCTGCCCTGCGAAGTCATCTGACACGTTGGAGCTGGTGGGAACCCTAGGGGAGAGGACTCCAGTAAACAGTTCAAGGTGGATAACATATGCAAAGAAGACACAGTTTATGGAAAAGAATCTGATTTTTTTAAGTCTACTCAGTTGATTTTAAGGGCATGTTTTGAATCCTGTGAAATCCATTCTGACCATACTGATAGTCTTTCACATGTATTTCAGGCACTTACCTGTTTTATCTAATAACACCTCATTTACAGTTGCAGCTATCATTCTCCAAAGTAGATTAATCTGTAGTATTCACAGTTTTGTTAATCCTTTGTCTATGTCTGTGTCTACTATGTCTATTATTCAAGAGTTTTTAAAATAGTATTAGGCCTTCTTACAAAATCTCTCTAAGGAGTTTTCATTTTATTCTCATTTTTAATAAGAGTTACAAAATGTGGAATTATAAAGACCCATTGAGAGATTTTCCACAAGGCACCCTACTAGCATCAATAGGCTAAGCTAGAAATAAAAGTGGATAATGTATGGTAATATTCTTTCCATTAGCTTTGAAAAGTTCAACTTGTGTAATTATGTGTGTATAACATCACAGTTTTTCATAAGTATATAAATTTTATCATATTGACTTACTTTTCTTCAACTTAAATATTTTAGGAACCCAGATTCATATTTGGTTTTTCAGCGAGGTATTTTTTTATCCAGGAATAATTATCAATGCATTGGATGATAAATTAAAATCACATATAGCAAAAAAAAAAAAAAAATCCCATATAGCTTGTGAACTATACGTAGTTATATCATTTTTGAATCTGCCTTTTCAAGTCCTTTTGATTTTTTTCAGTGTGAGTTTTACTATAGAAAGCAAAGATTTATAAAACATAGTGATGTTATTACATAAACTAACATTATTTTTAATATAACAGCTAGATGTGTATTATGATTAGGAAACCTAAATTGCATATATCCCTGGGAATTGAGAGGGGAGAAGAAAGAAGGTATGTTGGTATCAAATGTTTTACATTAAAAGAAACTTTTTAAATTAAAGAAAAAGAGAAATTAGGGGGCAAGAGAAGGTAAAGAAAGAGAGAGATGGAGAAAGAAAACAAGCCCTGGTTTTTCATTCCCTTTTCTGCCTCGGTATTTTAGAAATTGGTCACTTATTCTGACTTTCCCATATTAAACAGTTGCAGAACGAAAGCAACAACTTATAGAACACGGGTAAATTCAGAAAGACCTTAAGAATATTTTTAAATTCGTGTTCCGTGAAACTCTGAATGGAATTCAGATTCATATGGACTTTTGTAGCCAGAGTTTTCAATTATATTAGCAATTTTCCTAGTTCTATTTCTGAGTCTGCCTTAGGATAAGAAAAGAAGGGTCTATTTTTGAAATTTTGTCCTGGCCATTCTGCAGTCAATATTGCCTACAGTCATAAAAATCAGGCTTGCCGCTTTATTTTTTTCCTTTTCTTTCCTCTTTGGCAACTTGCTGCTATCCCAGCACACAACAATCAAATCTAATTCTGTTTGGGCTGCCATGCCTAACTGTTCTTATTGACAAGCATGGCATGAACTAATGCATGGCTCTTTGAGAACGCTGCTGTGTATATCTGCACTGAAAGAAAAGTTCTGTAGCAATCTAGCCCTTTACATTCAATATTAAAACTGCAGTAATTAATGATGAACATCTCTACAGTGCTTGACAGAGAAGGGAATTCCTCAGGAATGAAAGTGAAAACTGAGGGAGAAAAATGATCTTTTGCAGTCAGATACTGCTAAATTGGGCTTCCCTGGTGGCTCAAACAGTAAAGAATCCACCTTCAATGCAGGAGACCCAAGTTCCACACTGCTAAATTAGTCATTGGTACTTCTCATTTGAGGAGGTAGGCATCCATTCAAAGAATGCACATGAATGAGAGAGTAGGAAAGAAAAAAATGGATGCCATTGAGACCTGAAAGAGGTTATAAGAGAAAACGTCAATTTTTAATCTCAGATATTTGGCTGAAGAGTCTGAAGTAGTTTGGGTGAAAATGAGACTGATTTTAATTGTCTTGCCATCAGATTTCACAGCCTAATCATCCAGTGTTAAATACACCAAATATGACTTAACTCCTTCATATCCATGGCAGTCTCAAACTGTTTTTGTAAACAACTTTTTAATTGCCTTCAGTATTTTAAATGTTTATTGGGAGCACTGGTTTAAGGATCATGTGATCAGCACCTTTTATCAGTTCCGTTAAGCATTCGTCTTGTTTCATAAGCAAGTGAATTAAACTAGATGCTATTTTTCCAAGTGGAAAAAACCATCCTTTTTCCTTTTACATTACAGTTTCATCTTGAGAAGATGGGAAGCAAGTGAATGGTCCTAAAATTAGGCATTTCATCTTTAGATTCCTAATGCCCAGTGTTTCTGTTTTCTGGATGTTTCCAGATAAATATAAGGACAGTAATCGAACGAAACAAGTGTCAGTTACTCCAACCTTGATGTATAGGTTAGTGAAGTTTGAACAAACAAAGAATGGTGTATGACCAGAAGTTCAGAATCCTCTCAACTGCCTCCCTTAGCTCATTTCCCTGTAATCTGCACAGGGAATATAGCACATATACCTGTAATCTCTCCAGTTCATCTGTTTTAGAGCCATGTAGCACAGTTCAAAATTCGAAGGACAAGTCAAAATAATACTGGCTTACTTGTTCAACCTTAAATGCCGCCATATAGCAAGGATCTCATATAGCAAGGATCTCTGTAGCCATTCTCACTACTACAGGTCAGTGATAGTAGCATTTCTAAAGTGTTCACATAGGGGCCACTCTTTCAGTCCACCTGTATCTCTATTCTTTTAATTATCTGTCTTTCAGATGTAACTGACCCCTGTTTCAAGGCTTTGGTCTGAAATATTATCTCTATAGTTACCTACTTGGGCTTTGCTTTACTGAGTCATTTATCCTGGTAGATGTAGTCATATTATGTCATTGCTGTAAGGTTTTTTTTTTTAAATCACTTTGTTAAAAATATCCCACCCATAAAAGGAAATTTTGCTACTTGAGATTAGTCATGATGTAATTCAAAATATTTTCTTACATACACAGTCTTTAAAGTTTTGTAAGCTATACCTTTTGACTTTAAAAGACAATTTCAGAACAGGGATGATATTGGTGTTTTTAAGGTCTACAGTGATATTTTAAAGGTTGGTGTAAGAAGTTTGAAGGGAGGAATAATCTGTAAGAATCTCCAGTCCATTATTTATTACCTTATTTACATTCACCCACCTTCTTACTACATACAGTTTCCTATATGTCACCCTCTTAATAATTGCTGTTAAAATTAATAAGTGTATCTCATTTTACTATGAAGAAAGAAAATGGGATGAACATAGCTGCTCTTGTGTTTAATATAGTGACCCAAGCATATTATTGTGCCTAAATTTTAGGCCTGTTAGTTCACAGCAGTATAAAAGAAGTAATCTGAATGAATGAATTAGCATAAATGAATTAGATATCTCTAATTTACAAGTAGCATCTCTACCTGTAAAATTTCTAAGTCTAAAATACAGTGACCCTGTGAAAAGACTAAAGTATATGTGTGCCTTTTTTAGCTTAGATGAGTTAAAATGTAATGCTAATGCATCCAGGGTTGCAATTTATAAAACCAGCTTAGCAACTGTTCTATGATTATAGACTGTAAACTAATCCTGAGTATCTTATTGCAGATATGTATGCAGAGGAAGGACTGAGGAAGGATGTGTTGATGGTTCAAAATAAATCTTATCAACAGTTGACTGAGACTGAATTGAACAAATACTATAATGGTCAATCTATATTATACTAAAAGGTTTGAATTTTAGAATTTCTAAAAAAGTCAAATGTCTATCATTTTCAGTGACACTTTCTATTTCATTTTCAACAACTTTTGTCTTGTTTTTCACATGTTCAGTAAAGAATATAGATAAGAAATGTGGGGGGAAAAATCACCCTTGATCTCTCCCATGTTGTTTGCTATTAACATTTAACAGAAAGAAGTAATACGGGTGGTGAATTTAAGAAAAGAGGAGAAAGTAGGCAGTTCTATAGAGAATGTAAATAAAGAATAAAGAAGCATGTATAGAAGGAAGAATTATTACTGAAGAATTCCCTATGTGGAAAGAGTTTAAGAATAGCTAGTGTATAAGAGATCTGAGGGTTGGAAAATTCTGTGGATGTGTTTCTGTGGAGTTTGACCTGGTTATATTCCTCATGTAACAGCTGAGCAGCTGAGGGAGTAAATTGGCTAATGGTGAAACTGTCAACATTAGTGGTTATAATTTAACAGCATTCTCAGTCCACTGTATATTTAGTGAAGGAAAAAAAAAGATGGAAAATACTTGGATTGAAACCTTGGCATTTGTATTCTTAAAATAAAGAGGGCAAAAGGATATACAGATGATCCCAAATTCTAAATGTAAAAAATCTAAGCCAAAGGATTTGTGAGTATAGTCAGTGTTAAACCAATGCCCTTTGGTAAATCAGTTCCTTCTCTTCTTTTTTTACAGTTCTCATGTTTTAATTGAATATATCAAATACATAATAAAGAATATATCTGACAAATATCCATACACTGACCAGCTTTATTAAGGTCGTTCTCTTTTCCTTAGGAATTTCTCATGACCTGAATCTTGACAAGATAAGGTTTATATTCAAACTGAGTTTACACTGGACTTGGATGAAAAAGAAAACTACACATATGTATGTGTATTATGATTTGGAAGCTATATTTTAAGTCATTTTTAAAAGAATGAAAATTTCATATGAATTTATGCCATTTTTTCAATATAGTAAACTTATTTTAAACTTACAATAACACAAAAGCTGAAGTCCACTTAAAAGTAACTACAGTAGATATTTCATATAATCTTAGAAACCAAGGTTATACACTAGGAGAAAACTCAAAAAAAAAAAAAAATACAAAACTAGAACTCGATTTACAGACATAAATTCAATTAACAGGTGTACCCTACCCAGGTCAAAAATTTATCAGGTAAAATTGTGAAAGACTTTGAAATGAATGAAAAAGATTATTGGCTGTCTTATCTAGATCCTTCTGGGTCATCATCTCCTTTTAACATCTCAGCTATTGTGTATTGAATTGTAGTATATGAATAGTAATGTACACGATTTTAATCTATAGAAATACATATTAAGTCCGGTTGGAGATGCAATTAATTTTTGCTCAATTAATGTGTAAATTCATTTCAACATTCCTGATATTCCATATATGTGTATTTTTTTATTCTCTTTTGAACAAATTAGACCATCTTCTTGGTTCTCTCACTAATACACTTTAGATAAAATTTTTAACACAGGTTCATTTTATAATTGTATGAGAGTCATGAGTTTATCTTTTTAAAAAAATAACTTTTAATAGTTATGTCTTCTCTGTAAGCTAAAAGTTCAGTTTTAATGGCAATGAATTTTCTGCCTTTCCTTTCCTTAAGCCTAGACATCAAAGCTTCCCTCATAGCTCAGTTGGTAAAGAATCTGCCTGCAATGCAGGAGACCCGGTTCAATTCCTGGGTTGGGAAGATCCGCTGGAGAAGGGATAGGCTACCCACTCCAGTATTCTTGGGCTTCCCTTGTGGCTCAGCTGGTTAAGAATTCGCCTGCAATGCAGCAGACCCGGTTCGATCCCTGAGTTGGGAAGATCCCCTGGAACAGGCAAAGGCCACCCACTCCAGTGTTCTGGCCTGGAGAATTCCATGGACTATACAGTCCATGCAGTCGCAAAGAGTCGGACACGACTGAGCAACTTTCATCATCATCATCATCATCATCATCATGACATCCAAAACTTGAAAATGGAAAGGACTGATATACTGCAAACAAGAGTCTAACGATAGTATCAAGCTATGTCTGTTAATTGTTTACTTGGTTAGGTAATGAGAGACTTGATACTAGAGTTGGTAGGCCTTCCCTTCTCCAGGGGATCTTCCTGACCCAGAGATCCAACCAGAGTCTTCTGCATTGCAGGCAGATTCTTTACTGTCTGAGCCACCAGGGAAGCCCAATATGCACTACATGTGGCGGCAATATAAGGCTTCAGAATACTTAGCTCTTATTTCTAGGCCTCAGGGGAAATTCCTAAACATTTTCTAAATCATTGCTGCTTATTAATATGTTTTAGAAATGTTTACTTACTTTTATATATCTTCCATATACCTGATGAATACTATTAATAATTAAGCATTTAGAGAAATAAAAGTCGCAGCTTTTTAAACTGATGCTGTGTTTAAAAAGAAACAACAGGCCCAAAATGGAGTCACTTGTGCTAAGCCCTACATCAGCAAATCGAAGATTAATACCTGGCCATGCAGTTTCAGCCTCTCCCAGGAATGTAACCTTTAACTAGTCAGTCTGGGATTTCCTGTCTAGCGGCACTGGTGAGGCAGTCCACCTGATAGATAGCTGCCTTCCCCCAAGTAAGGTGGTTGTTGTTCAGTCATTCAGTCGTGTCCAACTCTTTGCGACCCCATGGACTACAGCATGACAGGCTTCCCTGTCCTTCACCATCTCCCAGAGCTCACTCAAATATATCCGTTGAGTCAGTGATACCATCCCACCATTTTGTCCTCTCTCATCCCCTGTCGTCCCCTTCACCTCCTGCCCGCGATCTTTCCCAGCATCAGGGTCTTTTCTAATGAGTCGGCTCTTTGCATCAGTGGCTAAAGGACTGGAGCTTCAGCATCAGTCCTTCTGATGAATATTCAGGGTTGAATATACCAAGGAAGGTAGCCTAACATAAAATATTTTTGTCTTGTCTTACTACCTTTCTGTCTCCAAAATCCTTCTATTTATTCAGCTTCTCAGAGCTCCTTACTAATTACTAGTTGGGATGCCGCTCAACTCATGTAATGTTGAATAAAGCCAAGTAGATCCTCAAATTTTCTCAGTTGAATTTTGTTTTTAACAACTACAATATAACAGCCTTTGATTTAGAAAGGAAAACAGTGCAGCCATATACTCAATAAAAATAGTAAATTGTTTTGTTTTAATGAATAAGTGATATGACATGACATTTAAGAATGTTAGAGGAGGCAAATAATTTTTCTTTTTTTATAATTTTTCATGTATCTATTTGATATTTTTGCTGAGATACCTGTGATTCTGATTAACAAGAGGAAAACGAAAGTTTGTTAACATGTATACCTCGTGTTTACTTGGGAGCTACCTAGGAAAAAATAAGTAACTCCCTAAGATAGCTTAAACTACCAGTTTAAATATCATCCTCAACTAAAGACAAATGGAAGATGGGAACAGGAAGGCCAGTTACAGATAGATTACCAGGAAAAGTTCAATGAACAGGTATACGGTTTGTTACACAGATTAAATCGGTGCCTTCTCCATTGACAAGATGACCTTGTGATTTAGGGTCATCCTTCTCTTCAGGTCTAGAAGACTGAGACTGTAGTATAAATGGAAATTTGTTCTATGAATGTAAATTTCCCTTGCAAAAGGGTAACTTCTACTCTGTGTCAGAGCTGCTTTTATGTCTACTCTTTCTCAAAATAATCTTTGGGTCAGCATTTCTGGTACTACTCTAAGAAGATCAAGGAGAGTCTAGTTAAAAACTCAACATTTCAAAATTCATGGTTAATGAAAACTAATATGGTTTTCTGTCAAGTATTAGAAAATGGTAATAATTACAAGTGATCAATAATTCAGGTTTTTATATTATTGACTGGACCTATCTCGTACAAGGGCCTTATTTCATGAGATTTATTAGTTCTTTTAAGATTTCTATTCAAATACTTACCTAACTAATGTTACTTGATCTTATTTATGAGAGCTGTCAAAATCACAAAAGAAATTAGACAGCTTTCTTTATTACAGATCTAGAATATCATCCAAACAAAAGAATGATAATAATAACAACAAACATAATAATAGCTAATACTTACACACTGTTCACTCTGGGCCAGATATTCTTGTAAGCAAACACCTTATTTCATATTATTTCATTTTCTTCACAACAACCCTATGAGATAGTTATTGCTGTTATTCTCATTTTATATGTAAGAAAAGAGAGAGATTATGACCCATCCAGTTTTAACAGCTAATAATGATAGAGCTGAAAGATTCAGATCCAGTTTGGTTCCAGATTGCTACTCCCCATGCTGCCTTTACATCAGTTTTTCTTCACTCCTACATTCACATGCCTATTCTAAATGGTTTTCATTGCTACCAGAAATAGTCAAGAGCAGAAAGTCAATGAAAATTCAGGCCTGATTAGAAATTCAGTGATTGCTGTTGGTAGGTTAGAAACATAAGGTTTTCTACTAGTGTTTAGAGAAATGGATTTAGAAGTCAAGAGGGTTAAGTTCCATTACTACTATACTGTATAATCTAAAGCCAGTAACAATCCTGGCTTTTTCATCTCCAGAATGAAGATAAATTATTCTGTAAAATAATCATTTATTCATCTGTAGATTGAGATGAATAATATTTTGAATAATTCAAAATCTCTACTAGTCAAAAAATACTTAGGTTTGTTTTATTATATATATGTGTGTGTGTATGCATGTGTGTGTTTATAATTAGGTAGTGTATTTTCCTCATAATTATCATGATCAACATTAAAATCTTCAGAACAAACATAAACACACAAATATTTTTGGTACCAAGGGAAGACCAAGCTGGGATTTCCAAATTTTCTAGAGGCCATTGAGAATGACTCAATTTAGAATTAAAGCTTAAATGGGAAATACATTAAGAATATTCACCATTGATGTTCAGATTAATTGCCTGTTGAGTCATGGTGTGATCAGTTCTATTCTTCTACGTGTTCTTCCTATTCTGTTATTCTCTTTGAGAATAAGGAACTTGCCATGTTACCTATAAAGCAGCATAAAGGCTTCTTATTTTAAATGGTGATTATTCACTTCACCAGCTGTGTAAGCTGCCACAGTTCAACTATTTTTAGAAGAGGTCAATACTGAAAGAAGATAAATTCTACACATTTACCTTGGACTTCAGAAAGCTAAGTGGAATTTAATGAGACAGTAGTGATTTAAATGACATGGGAAAACATTGAAGACTGGTCCTCTGGAAAAGATTTGTAAAATTATGTTGCTTATAAATATTGTCCACATGCCTGCAAAGTTATATGTTAGATAACAGCCTTGTTGCTCTCTGCCTATGATCAACACATGGCTGAATTAAAAAGAAAATTAATGAAACATTCACACTTGTGTGTGTGTGTGTGTGTGTGTGTATGAGTTCACTTTTAGTTAGAGAGTTTGAAATGTGATGAATGTTAAATGATTATTCCATTTAATTATCTAAACCAACAGGAAAATAACAAATAAAGCAGAAATTTTTTTTAAGTCTGAGGTCTTTATAACTTCTTAATAGCCATGTTTCTTTTTTGTTTCTGAGATGGTCTTTTAAAGGGGCAATTGCTTAATTCAGTGACCAATATTTAATTTTCTTAAAAAGAGAAGGACTTCCTTTATATGTAATTTGATAAAAGGCAGCAGATGGAGGTGGTTAAGGTTTCTTACAGTTACAAAATCCTAGAGATAAAAGGAAGCTTAGATGTTATCTGTTGTAGTTCAGGGGTTTTTTTTTTTAACCTTTTTGCTTCCATAGACCCTTTTGGGAATCTGGCAAATCCTACAGACTTTGTTTCAGAAAAATACTTTAAACATACATAAAATAAAATACATAGGATTACAAAAAACTAAATTGAAATCATGAACAAAATATCTAATACAAATTACGTAATAATACTGCCTTTTAAAATGCATTAAATGACAAAGTCTAGTATCAAGTCATTAGACACTACTGTAATTTGAAATCTTGGTGACATAAACAATATTTTTAAATATGCATAATAATTGATGATTGTAATAATAGATTCTGCTAATACTACTATAGCTTGCCACCTAATAATGAACAAAAGTAATAAAATTTAATTAGGTTGGTGAATAATTGTAATTTTTTCCTGCATTCTAGTGAATGGAATACTCACTTTTATTCATAGGTTCTCCCAAGGGGCCTCAACCTCAGTTGAAACCCCTGGAAACATCTTCGTTTTGTAGGTGAAGAAACTAAGTCCCATAGAAGTGAGATAACTTGACTAAAATTATACAACACGATATTAGATTAATCCTTGCAGAGGTAACCTCACACTTGACCTCAGTCTTTTTTTGACACTTTCGTCTAAAAATTGGCAATGATAGTCTTATGATTTGTCACTGATTTGTGGCATGATCTAAAACAAATTCTTTATTCTCATTATGTCTCAGATTCCCCCTGTATAAAATATAGGTGACTTAAAATGTACATAGGATAATAATGACTTAGATTTGTATTGCTCTTTTTCATTTTACAGTAGTTTTTACTTTTACGTACATGATCCTACTTAATTTTCCTCATTTGTGGATAAGGAAATTAAAATTTCATGATGTTGAATGTCATGTGTAAGTATCAGAAACCATACCACCGGACTCCAGAGGACATTAAATAAACCAAAACTCTGAGTTCAGTTGCATATTTATTGTGATATCACAAACACAGACACAAATAAATGGTCATGAGGCTCAGATGAGCCAAATACTTATACCCTAACTTATCCAGATAAAGTGATGAGTGAATAGAACTACAGAACAGAGCTGTTGTAGACCAAGTCTCTACTTTTGCAAAAGGAAGTGAGAAGAGAAAGAAATAGATTTTAAAAGTCTAAGATTATAGAGTTGTTGGCCTAATGTTCAAATCAATCCTTTCTTTCCTTTCATTCATGGTGGGCTAAAGAGGCAAGTAATCTGAGGTCCTTTTTCTCTCTCCTCTTAAGTTTTACTTTTATGAGTAAATGATATTCAGTGAAGTTTGTTCTTTCAGAGATTGATTACTCTTAAATAAGTTTAATAAGGTAGAAAAATTAAAGTCAAAAGGACCATGATACATCAAATATCTCTTATCATCCTAGTGAGCTGACCTATGAGACACAAAACATCCTGTTCTCTTAGGAAATAAGAAATCTTCTTAACCTGACCTAAAACCTTTATTGGACTCCAAATGTCACTATTTGATTAACCTTAAGCAGTATTAATAGTAATCTGTTTTCCTAATTCTTACGGTCATTCTGTAGGTTATTTCTTCGCTATAATCCACATTTTTTTTCATGTTATCTCTCTTAATATTGGCGGGTCCAAATAAATAAACATTTTACGATACTATAGGAATAGTTATGATCACACTTACACTGTAAATAATAAATTTGAATCTGCTGGGATTGAAAAAATATATAATTACTACAAAATAAACAGACTTGACAAATATTTACTCTGTATAAAACACTATATTTGATATAATAAGAAATATAGAGAATTAAAGTCATGGTCCTTTTCCCTTCAAAAATGCACAGTATATTTGGGGGCCTATGTCAGTAATTGGAACGAAAGTAACTATGATAACTCTTAAAATAGAAGTTTAGTTAAAAGGCTTTAAGAATTTAGGTAAACTTAAAAATAGATTATGGTAATGATTATACAGCCAGATAGATCTAGTAAAAGCTATCAAATGTGTACTTAAGTGAATTTTATAATAGCTGAATTCTGTCTCAGTAAGGCTGTTACAGAGTTCAAGGAAAAAAGAAATTGTTTCTAGTTGAGGAACTGAGGAATATTTTTTGCCCCAGATACAATTTAAACTGTATCTTAAAGGACAGATAGCATAGGAAGTAGCTTGTCTAAGGACTGAAGGCTCAGGAGTGCAAGGAGTCATCCAGACGAGCTAGTGCAGACATTGCTCAGCCTTAGACTGCATGGGTCCATTCCTACCAGGATACATACGGCCATATGGCTATGTCATTTCCAAAAAGTTTTCCTCAATTCCTCTGAGAAAAACATATAACTGTACACTGAGGTCTTTTTTTTCTTTCTATCAAAAATAAGAGTTTGCCTCCATGTTGAGCTGATGGGGAAGTTATAATGAGGAGGGTATATAATTCAGAATTATTTCACAGTTGTCAGTGGCTCCACTGATCATAACAACCACTGGTACTTGTTTCCACCTTTTTAGTTTAAAATCACTGATACAGATACTATCTCCTTTGAGTCCCATGACAACCTTTATTTTTCCAGTGAAGAAAGTAAGATTAAAGGAGAGAGGGCCCACAGCCTAAAATAATAAAGACGTGCTAAAGGAAAGGTCAAGATATTTTGGACTGCTAAGAAAAGGATGAGGAAGAGAAAATGGTAATATAAGTAAATGATCTTTAAAAAATAAAAATCTGATAACTAAATTGTATACCACACATGAATTAGAACACATCTCAGACAGAAAATAAAGCAGGTCAAATTAACTACTGTCATCAATAATAGAAAACCAAAGGTGAAATTTTTTGTAATAAGCCCATACAACCATGTTATTGACAGGAACAGCTCATTGTAAAAAAAAAAAAAAAAAGTCTTAGTGACGGTAGAGAAAAGTACATAGGAGTCTTACATTTTTTAAATAGGTAGTCTTTATTATTTGCTTTTTAAAATTTAAATATTAAAATTTAAAACAAACCATTGACATAGGATTTCTCAGATTGTATAAGTAAGCATATATACAGCAAAATTAAATGTAAATAAAGCCAAATTAAATACAGAAGCTTAATTTTTTAATTTAAAATGTAACTGCCAGCCAGTAAAATCATGCTAAAAATAAAAGAGGGCTTTCTTAATGTTCATCAAAGAAGATGATTTGTTTTATTCTTGGCTTTGACCCCACCTGACCCAACTGCTCAGAATCTTTAAATATGAGCCATATTGTGTAGATTTATTCCAAGTCTTTTCAAGGAAAAAGAATGCAAATTAACCTGGTGAGCAGCAAAAGAGAGTCAGTTTTATGAAACCTGAGTTGATAAACCTGCAATCAAATGTAGTCTTATTTTAATATTTATACATCTTTATATTGTTATGAACCTATTCTTAACATGGGTTTTGTTTCTCTCCTCCCTCACTTCTGTGAAATGCAGAAGGGAAAGGGTGTTTGTTATTCACACATTTGTACCCCACTAACTGGTATTACACAACTGGCTTCCACTGGAGAGCCCCTGACATCGCAGGGAACGGTGATCAAAATTCCACACACTAGCTTCAAGCTGGGGGCTCGTAGCTACTGCAGCATTGAAGGGGGTCTTTTCCTGGCTTCTTTAAAATAAGCATGGTGATGGGATGGTTTAAGGGAAGAAAACCTCTCAAATCACTTGACCACTGCTGTGCTTCCGTGTGTCCTGCTTCTTCATAACAGCTTGGCACTACATTCTTTCCCTGTATCTTAGTGGGCCTGTGTGTGCACAAGTGGGATGGGGGTTGGGGGTGGGGGCTGTCAGTAGATGCTTATATATATGCATGCATCTTTAAATGTTAGAGTGATGTGCCTTCCCTTATGTGTCACAGATTAAATCTTCTGTGTTCCTGAGAGATTGGGCTGTCTCTCTCTTATTGTTGTGAGATTCATGTGTTTTGATGTTTACACCCTCAAATGTTCTTCATGTTGCATTAAACATAAGTTGAAATGTTCTCCCATAAGAGTTAGCTTTTCATGTTGGGCTGAACAAGTCTTCATTTCTGTGTAGCAGTTCATGTTATTATAACCTATGGCTTTCAATTGTACCTCCCATAATGAAGAGCTGACTTTAAACACTGTGCTATTCTTGTTATGACCTAAGCATAAGGTAAGTCACTTCTCTAACTGTATCTAAAGATTTTCGTTGTTTGTGAAAGTTTCCTCAGCTTTGTTTAAAGCATTTTCACTTTTTTTCCTTGCCATTTATTACATGCTCTCCCCCCTTTTGTTTTTTGTTTCATGGCTTAAGATTTCTTAATGGACAATGTGACCTTCAGCAAAAATTATATTATATATGTAAACACATGTTGAAGTGAATTAAATGAATTATTTGATGTCTGAAAGCAGTCTTGATTAGTAAATTAATTGCCTAAATTTTCAGTAAGTCTCTTGTGTTTTTTATTTCCTTCATTAATTTGAATATATTATACTGTTTTTACACATAATTTTAGTTTTTATTTCAATTAAAAGGGGAATTGTCAATACCAAAAATGTTAATTTTAGTAAAATAATGAAATCCAGTAGAATAAAATAATAGATCGTCTAAGGCCATACCTTTCATTTTTAATCCTTGACAAATTGGGTAAGATAAAGGAAAGCAATAACAGAAAACCATAGAACTCAAGACAGACCTGTATTGCCTTCTTTATAGTCCATATTGTTCTTACAATATGGAAATGGCAACCCACTCTGGTATTCTTGCCTGGAAAATCCCATGGACAGAGGAGCCTAGCAAGCTCTAGTCCATAGGGTTGCAAAGAGTCGGACATGACTAAAGTGACTTAACATTGTGAGAACAAAAACAACAGTTGTTTTTCAACTTTATCCTTTAAAGTAAACCCCATTATATTGTGACCTAAGCAAAATCTTCATACTGGGATTTTATAAAACTAAGTCAATATTAAAAAGATAGCCAGTTTCATGGTACAAAAATAAGGGGCATTTACTGCATGCATAAGTATTAAAATGTTTTAATTTAATTTCCTCAATTTTTTAATGTATACTCAGAATCACTAAGGTAAAGAAGTTCATTTTATCCCTGATTTTTGAAAGTGATTTCCCTCAAATTTGAGTCGAATAGCCAATGTAATGTAAATGAGAAAACATTGGTTATTCTGATGTTGGCAATTTTTGAAGCTAGATTCACAGATTTAAAAATTTGAATTTGTTTCATCATCCACATTTCTCTTTCCAAAACTGTTTGAAATGTATCATTCTAAACTTATGTGCCACAAAGCAAGACTTGAGTTTCTTTATTAAATTCATGTTATGAATGAATTTTTTGTTTTTTAAGCCACCTAAGGAAGGGAGAGGGTTTTTTTGTTTTTTTTTTTAATTGTGGTTTTGGTTTGGTTTGCTTTTTTGGTAAAACCAGCTAGTACTTCACCTCCATTTCCATTTACACAATATATAATCTGTTGAAACATTTGATGAGACAATTTGAACTACTCATCTGAACTGCTCTGTTCATTGTAAATCTCTTGTTTCTATCCATACACTAGCTCCACTCTAGATTGGAAGGGCTTAAAGATGAACTCTGGAGGAATAGAGGCTACGACTTAAGAGTAACTATTACTGATCAAAGGAGCTGCTTTCCATTCGCAAACATTGCTTTGCGCTATGGGTTTGGGCTCCTTCCGTTTCTACATCTTGTTGAAGACCTTCTTGACTTCCATTTGACTTCCTTGAACTCTGTTTTTGTCTTTTAACATTTTCCCCTTTCTTTTCCTTCTCTATCCCAGATTTTTCTCTCACTCTTTTAAGTATCTCTTGTGTTCTTTGAATCGCTTTTTAAAATGTAGTTTATCTCTTTATTAAGCTTGTCTATTATTTGTCTATTAGTATTTGTTTCTTTTCTCCTTTAAGGCTGTAGTGATATAGTTAACACTTATTTTCATTCCATGGTATGCCTACTTGCTTTTTATTTCGAAGCAAGTTCATTAGTCATTCTTACTCTCTTGGTATAAATTTTCAATAAGAAATAGCAGAATATTCTGCATTTATATATTGTCCCTTTCTATAAGGCAATACTTTCTTTTCTATCTTCTAGATTTACCCCCGCTCGAGCCTCTCTCTCTTCTTTTTCTTTTCCTTGCTCTCGTGTCTTCCTTCCTGTATTATTTTAAGTAGTCATTAATATCTTTCCCATTTGGTCCAGAATTGTTATTCAATAAAACTGTAAGTAAAGCATTTAAGAATATTATCTTCCAGAGTAGTTTCTTCATTCTAGTGTGTTTAAAAGTAATTAAACAATCTGGGCCAAAAGAGAATAACTTTAACATCTGGAATTATTTTTCCCCTTTTTTTCCTTTCCTTTTTTTTTTTTTTTTTTTTTTTTGGTATGTGTGTGTGTGTTTTTCTTGTGTATGTTTGTGATTTTTTTAATTATTGTTATTCTTTCTTTAAACATTAACACTTGTTTTTTTCAGGGAAGGACAACCATAACCCACCCTAAGTTGCAACATTCCTTTCATAATTTGTTTCATTACAATAGTAGACTGTGTTAAGCAGTAGAAGTTAATTTGTTGTGTATACCATTTGGGGCAAGCTGCTGTGGAGTGGGAAGAAGAGGTGTTTAAACAGCTTCCTCTGAAATTAACAAGTGTCAGTGTCATCCAACATGGCTCTTGAATGCATTAGTTTTGCAACATTTAAAAGAATGTTTCCACTTTGAAATATTTGAAGCAGCATTAGATTCTGATTGATGTATCTACACACTTAAGAACTGGCAAATAAATGACTGTAACTTCATAATTTCTCTTTTCCCCTCATTAACATATGTAACTAAAAATGACTATCAAGGACTCTTTGATTACAACTTTATTACTTGAGTTGCATTATTATTTTAGTCAAGAGATATGCACAATGCCTTTAATATTAAGGGTCTGAATTCACAATTGAATATGTGGTAATTGAAATTTTTCCCCATATACTAATTTCAAATACACATCAATTTTTAAATGCCTTTAGTTTTACCCTTGTCCCATTTACAATATTGTGCCCCCATTTTTTTTCTAGAAATCAGTCCTTTCTTTAAGTAAGAAAAGGATAAGTTAAAAATATATGGAATAAACTAACATTTTTATTGACATGTTATGATATGTGCGATACATAAAGCCTTTGCTCCTAGACCTCAGGAGTTTGCCCATTAAATATGCATACATATCTGTCTGTCTTTGTCATGAGCCCTAAATTACTGAGTTTATGCTCTCTCTGCAGGTCCAGTCCAGGTGCAGCAGCAAGGAGAACATTCTCAGAGCCAGTGAGTATATCATTATTTCAGATGGACTACTTACTGGGTTAGAACTTGTGGTTCAGCCGGAAAGAAAGCTAAAAATGACATTTTAGTGAAAGAATGAAGTAAAACAATGGGGAAAGTTAATGTCAAGAATACGAATTTTAGAGCTTTGCCTTCCAAAAATATCATTAGCAATATATTAATGAATATTTCCCTTATACCAGTTGTTTTTGCAAGCTGACATCAGAACTTCGATAGCACTACTGGTTAGGACAGAAATGAGCTCCTCTGTGATTCAGACATGACAGCCATCTTTAATTGCAGCACTGCCAAAAAGTCATTTGAGAACAGACTAAAATAATATAAATCCACTTAATGAATCTAACTAAAAAAAAAGATTCCTAAGAGGACACATCATAATCATTTTGTAAGTATGAATTTCTAAAAGATCTTATCTTCACAGGCAGCATGTTTTAGAACATAGTGCCCTAAACCAAGGAGGAAGAAACCATAATTTTATTTTTCTGTTTTGTCACCAGTAACATTTGCATGGAAGTCATTTGACTTTGTGTATTATTCATTTTCCTGTCTTATAAGAAGGAAATATAAATAGCTTTTCCTTACCTGTATCCTTGAAATGATTTGATATCAACGGTTATACTTTGAAAGCTTTGGGATTCTATGAGAAAAGTGCTGTGTAAATGCTAATTTTTTAGATATTGTTCTCTGTCACTTAATGATATCACTCTGTCTTCTTCCTGATTATTGTCAAGAAAAGAAGTACAAGAGGGCTATACTGAAATTGGTCCTTACTTATACCACTGGGAGTTTTAGTAAATGGAATGGTTTCTGTTTCCAGCAGAATGTCTGTATTATTTAACAATCAAAAAAAAGTCAATGGAAAACTTCAAATAGGTAAAATTTTGTTTTATTTTATTTACTTTAACATAAAATTTTCTGACTTCTGTGTTGTGAAATCTGCTACCTAAGCTTGAAAACCTTGAGCTATTAGGCAAACACACTGGCAGTTCTTTGCCCAGAGACTTCATGTTAGAGTTATATAAAAATAAATGCAAACAGATTTGTTTAACTTGTATACTTTTGTGAGTTTTCATAATGTCTGACAGACATATGAATCTGAGGGAGGCTTTTCAATTATAGGAGATGTAAAGGTCTATAATTCCTTCTTAAGACCTAAGATTGAGAAAACTAAGAGTCAGGGAAGTGATGACTGAATATTTACTAAAATAAAACAATAGCAATAAATAACATTTTAAAGTGACATTTTTCATGGTTACTGTATAATTTCCATTCATTGTTGATCCTGAGATGATTGTGGATCATTGACAGTGATTGTGATGATTCAGAACAAAACTAATTTTGTATTGAGAACAGATTTCTTTGAAATTTTTTTCACCTGTGTCATGGATCTTTGTACTGTTAGAACTGCTTTCATTTCAGTTACACCCTTACTGACTTGTTGGCTATTAATCAGATGGACAGTATGATGGTCCATGTTTTTCTGTTCATCTTTTCTTAGGATGAAATAGTCATGTAGGTGCATGCAGAGAGCCCATCCTACATTGTAGCCTCTTAGTTCTGTGAGTTCTACAAGTTCAAGGTCTTTCCTCTCAACACTGCTTTAGTAACTCATGCCCATAACCACACTCAGGACGTTTTCATCACCATGAGCTATTCTATCTCTGAACTTCTTAATCTCAGTACTTACTTGTGTGAAAGTTGCTCAGTCACGTCTGACTCTTTGCGATCGTATTGACTATACAGTCCATGGAATTCTCTAGGCCAGAATACTGGAGTGGGTAGCCATTCCCTTCTCCAGGGGATCTTCCCGAGCCAAGGAGAAACTGCTTCACTGCTTAATTTTACCAATCATTTAAAGAAGAATTAACACCAGTCTTTCTCAAACTCCTCCCAAAAATTGAGGAGGAAGGAACATTTCCAAACTCATTTCTTAAGGCCAGCATTACCCTGATAACAAAGCTAGAAAAAGATCCTGCAAGAAAAGTGCAGGTCAAGATCCCTGATGAATGCAGATTCAAAAATCTCAATAAAATACTAGCAAACTAAATTTAACAGTACATTACAAAGATCATTCACTATGATCAAGTAAGATTTATCCCTGGGATGCAATGACAACTCAATATATGCAAATAATAAATGTGATGCATTAATTATCATTAATAAAGTCAAAGAAAAAAATCATATGATCATCTCAGTAGACACAGAAAAAGCATTTGACAGAACTCAACATTTGTTCGTGATAAAAACTCAACATAAATATGGAAAGACTGAGTGAGTGAAGGTGGCTCAGTCATATCTGACTCTTTGTGAACCCATAGGCTATAGCCTGCCAGCTCCTAGTCCGTGGGATTTTCCAGGCAAAAATACTGGAGTGGGTTGCCGTTTCCTTCTCCAGTAGAAGGAATAATAAAGGCCATATATGATAAGCTCACAGCTAACATTAAATGCAATGGTGAAAAATTAGAAGCTTTTCCACTAAGGTCAGGAGCAAGACAGTGGTGCTTACTCTCATTATTCCTACCTAACCTATTACTAGAAGTCTTAGAGCAGTTAGGCAAGAAACAGAAAAAGCATCAGAATTGTAAAGGAAGAAATAAAATAGTCTGTATATGCAGAAGACATGATTTTATATGAAGACAATCCTAAAGACTCTACCAAA
Source organism: Budorcas taxicolor (assembly GCF_023091745.1). Taxonomy (NCBI): domain Eukaryota; kingdom Metazoa; phylum Chordata; class Mammalia; order Artiodactyla; family Bovidae; genus Budorcas; species Budorcas taxicolor. Next base: position 77,135,135 of record NC_068919.1, read on the forward strand.
AAAAGAGAATTTATCAACAAATTCAGTAAGTTACAGAATACAAAATTGACGTAAAAAATTCAGTAGCATTTCTATGCTCTAACAATCAGTTATCTGAAGAATAAAGAAAATTGCTTCAAAAACAATAAAATTCTTAGGAATAAGTGTGACCAAGGAAGTGAAGATCGCTTCACTGAAAACTACAAGACATGAATGAATGAATTCGAAGACACAAATAAAACGGGTGGCTCTCCTTTGTTCATAGATTTGTTATTGTTCAGTTGCTAAGTGTGTCTGACTCTTTGCAACCCCATGGACTGCAGCACACCAAGCTTCCCTGTCCTTCACTATCTCCCAGAGTTTGCCCAAGCTCGTGTCCATTGAGTCGGTGATATCTTCCAACCATCTCTTCTTTTGTCTCCCCCTTCTTCTGCTGCGATTCATGGGGTTGCAAGAGTCAGACACGACTGAGCGACTGAACTGAACTGAACTCTCCTCCTGCCCTCAGTTTTTCCCAGCATCAGGGTCTTTTCCAGTGAGTCAGCTCTTTGCATCAGGTGGACAAAGTGTTGGAGCTTCAGCTTCAGCACCAGTCTTTCCAATGAATTCAGGGTTGATTTCCTTTAGGACTGACTGGTTTGATCTCCTTGCTGTCCAAGGTACTGTCAAGAGTCTTCTCCAGTACCACAGTTTGAAAACATCAGTTCTTCAGTGCTCAGCCTTCTTTATGGTCCAACTCTCACATCCATACCTGACTACTGGAAAAACCAAAGCTTTAACCATACAGACCTCAAGAACAGTATGAAAAAGCATTATCTTGCTCACCTGCTCATCTCTGAATCAGAGCATGTAGCACACTCCTTATTTTCTGGGCCTCTTGTAAAATTTGAAGTAAAGAGGCTTGAGAAAGGAAGAAAGAAAGCCAGAATTTCCCTGGAGTGATCAAGATTTCTATTCTTAAATCGAGGTCCAATTTTCCTACTTTTATAAAAATTAAATTATCTGACAATATTGTTCCTTCTTCAAAAAGAAAACAATGGCTTAAAATGGATCCTGGACAATCTTGGGGACCCTACTGAATGGCAGCATCAATTTACAAAGATCATATCCAGTCTGCAAGTAGTAGCTAGCAGGCTTTTGTACCACAAATTGAATACTAGTCATTGGAGAATACACAGTGACCTATTTGGGGCCAAAATACCCCTAAAGTAAAAGTGAAAGCATCAGTCACTCAGTCATGTCCAACTCTTTGCGACCCCATGGACTATAGCTTGCCAGGGTCTTCTGTCCATGGAATTCTTCAATCAAGAATACTGGAGTGGGTAGCCATTCCCTCCTTCAAGGGATCATTCCAACAGGGATTAAACCCAGGTCTGCTGCATTGCAGGCAGATTCTTTACTGTCTGAAGCACAGAGAAGCCCTAAAATACCAGGATGTGCTTATCAAATATGTTATAACATTTGGAGCCAGTCATCAAAAATAATTCTGCACCATATAATAAAAAATTTAAAGTGTTGAGACCGTTTAGAAGATCTTAAATAAAGGAGAAGTATCAATAATATTTTAACTTGTAAGGTATATAAAAGTATGACAGCTTCCAAATAATACATTCTTGTTTCTTAGCTCTCTTACAAGTTATATTTCTATTAGTGTTTGGTTACAAAAACTAATTCCCACCCAAAAATCTTAAGAGAATTATTTTGGTGATGTCAAGAACCTTGTCTTCTAGGTATGACCTAAGAGAACGTTTTAGATTTCCATCTCTTTGACCAGATATATAGTTTGTCATCAGAAAAATCACCTAATAGTTGAGTTTAGTTCCATAGGAAACCAAGATTCATTATCAGGAGGTGGAATCAAAGGAATCTGGGTGGCTACCAAAAAAAATAAAGTGCAAAACCAGTTTGGTTGTATGCATTAGCTAGTTCACAGGTGAATAACAGCCAAGTATGAATGATTGAAGATGCAAATGAAGTACATTATTAAGAATAGGGCAATATAGATAACATAGTTAAAAGGAGCATTAAACCATGGAGAGAAAAGGAGGAAAATGTAAGAAACGCCGCGGGAAGAAAGAGCCACCCCTACGGACCGTTGATCAGGGCCTTTTATTGGGCGGTCGCTCTCCGGCAGAACTCCCGGGGGCGGGTGAGCAAGGAAGCGAGGGGGGTCTGCGAAGCAAAGGGAGTCTGCGAGGTACGAGGGGTGGGGAAGGGTTTTATAGCCCCGGCCAGGCTCCCATATAAGGAAGAAAACGCGGGCTCAGTGGTGATTGGTATCCATGGGCTCCGTGTCGGCTCCTGATTGGACGGCGAGGGCTCCGTGTCGGCTCCTGATTGGATGGCTTGGTTGTCGGCCCACCTCCGGGGCTTGTCTGCCGGGGCATGCCCAGGCATGCCTCAACATGCCCGACCTTGCCCTGACCTTTCAGAAAATAATAAAAATAAATAGAATGCAGATGAAAATGTAGAAATTTACTGCCTTCTTCTTTGAATCTTGGGTACAACCTCCCTACAAACATGTGGTCAATGGTCTTGAATGGAACATGTCTCTTTCAGAGAATTGTCTGTAAAGGACTTCTAAAAACTCCTCAGCTTAAAAATCCACAAGTTCAGATTAGATTATGCCTCCTTGGAAGCCATGAATCCAAAGATCAAACTTTTAGAGTTGTATTACTGTGCTCCTTACTGACAGTACTTGCTAAGCTTTAGTAGGGTTCTAGAGTTGTTTTGTCTTTTCATACTGTTCATGGGGTTCTCAAGGCAAGAATACTGAAGTGGTTTGCCATTCCCTTCTCCAGTGGACCACATTCTGTCAGACCTCTCCACCATGACCTGCTTGTCTTGGGTGGCCCCACAGGGCATAGCTTAGTTTCATTGAGCTAGACCAGGCTGTGTCCTAGTGTGATTAGATTGACTAGTTTTCTGTGATTATGGTTTCAGTATGTCTGCACTCTGATGCCCTCTTGCAACACCTACCATCTTACTTGGGTTTCTCTTACCTTGGACGTGGGGGAAGATCATGGCATCTGGTCCCATCACTTCCTGGGAAATAGACAGGGATACAGTGGAAACAGTGTCAGACTTTATTTTGGGGGGACCCAAAATCACTGCAGGTGGTGACTGCAACCATAAAATTAAAAGACACTTACTCCTTGGAAGGAAAGTATAACCAACCTAGATAGTATATTCAAAAGACACATTGCTTTGCCAACAAAGGTCCGTCTAATCAAGGCTATGGTTTTCCCAGTGGTCATGAATGGATGTGAGAGTTGGACTGTGAAGAAAGCTGAGCGCCGAAGAATTGATGCTTTTGAACTGTGGTGTTGGAGAAGACTCCTGAGAGTCCCTTGGACTGCAAGGAGATCCAACCAGTCCATTCTGAAGGAGATCAGCCCTGGGTGTTCTTTGGAAGGAATGACGCTAAAGCTGAAACTCCAGTACTTTGGCCACCTCATGCGAAGAGTTGACTCATTGGAAAAGACTGATGCTGGGAGGGATTGAGGGCAGGAAGAAAAGGGGATGACAGAGGATGAGATGGCTGGATAGCATCACCGACTCGATGGACATGAGTTTGAGTGAACTCTGGGAGTTGGTGATGGACAGGGAGGCCTGGCGTGCTTTAATTCATGGGGTCGCAAAGAGTTGGACACGACTGAGCGACTGAACTGAACTGAGAGTTGTTTTTCTCTGATGTATTTTCCAAAAGGCCACTTATCTGGGCTTCAGGTCATGCAAGGGTTATTTAAAAGGGTATTGAGGAAAGGGTACTTTTACCTACTTATACAACTTCATGTATGGCATGAATAATTCCTTGTAATACTTAGCCATGTCTGATTGCACTAATGTGGAATTCAGAATGAAAGATGATATTCCTCGGTGTATGTGGGAGAGTTGATGGAACCACAGAAAGATTTTATCTCATTATTATTAAAGACAATACCTTAGGCCATGGAAGTTCAGGAATCTCTGAGGTTAGCTGATCTGATATTTAGATCTGTGTTTGTTCTCTCTTACCTTTCCTGAAGATTGAGGGTAAAGTTGACAGTAAAGTATCTTAGTAAGTGGCAGGACTTTCCAAAAGTCTTTAGTAATAGGCCTAGTAAAATGGATGCCTCCATCACTAGAGAGAAAGGTCAGAATTGTCTAGATTGGGAACATGAAATCAAGAAAACTTTGCTATTACTAGAGTTGTTAAATAAGCAGGGTGACAATATACAGCCTTGACATACTCCTTTACCTATTTGGAACCAGTCTGTTGTTCCATGTCCAGTTCGAATTCTCAAGAGGCAGGTCAGGTGGTCTGGTATTCCCATCTCTTTCAGAATTTTCCACAGTTTTTTGTGATCCACACAGTCAAGGCTTTGGCATAGTCAGTAAAGCAGAAATAGATGTTTTTCTGGAACTCTTCTTGCTTTTTCCATGATCCAGCGGATGTTGACAATTTGATCTCTGGTTCCTCTGCCTTTTCTCGGTTCATGTATTGCTGAAGCCTGGCTTGGAGAATTTTGAGCATTACTTTACTAGCGTGTGAGATGAGTGCAATTGTGTGGTAGTTTGAGCATTCTTTGGCATTGCCTTTCTTTGGGATTGGAATGAAAACGGACCTTTTCCAGTCCTGTGGCCAATGCTAAGTTTTCCAAATTTGCTGGCATATTGAGTGCAGCACTTTCACAGCATCATCTTTCAGGATTTGAAATAGCTCAACTGGAATTCCATCACCTCCACTAGCTTTGTTCATAGCGATGCTTTCTAAGGCCCACTTGACTTCACATTCCAGGATGTCTGGCTCTAGGTGAGTGATCACACCATCGTGATTATCTTGATCGTGAAGATCTTTTTTGTATAGTTCTTCTGTGTATTCTTGCCACCTCTTCTTAATATCTTCTGCTTCTGTTAGGTCCATACCATTTCTGACCTTCGTTGACCCCATCTTTGCATGAAATGTTCCCTTGGTGTCTCTAATTTTCTTGAAGAGATCTCTAGTCTTTCCCATTCTGTTGTTTTCCTCTATTTCTTTGCATTGATCACTGAGAAAGGCTTTCTTATCTTTCTTGCTATTCTTTGGAACTCTGCATTCAGATGGGTATATCTTTCCTTTTCTCCTTTGCTTTTCCCTTCTCTTCTTTTCACAGCTATTTGTAAGGCCTCCCCAGACAGCCACTTTGCTTGTTTGCAATTCTTTTCCATGGGGATGGTCTTGATCCCTGTCTCCTGTACAATGTCACCAACCTCCGTCCATAGTTCATCAGGCACTCCATGTATCAGATCTACTCCCTTAAATCTCTTTCTCACTTCCACTGTATAATCATAAGGGATTTGATTTAGGTCATACCTGAATGGCACAAGCTGGAATCAAGATTGCCGGGAGAAATATCAATAACCTCGGATATGCAGATGACACCACCCTTACGGCAGAAAGTGAAGAGGAACTAAAAAGCCTCTTGATAAAAGTGAAAGAGGAAAGTGAAAAAGTTGGCTTAAAGCTTAACATTCAGAAAACAAAGATCATGGCATCTGGTCCCATCACTTCATGGGAAATAGATGGGGAAACAGTGGAAACAGTGTCAGACTTTATTTTTTGGAGCTCCAAAATCACTGCAGATGGTGATTGCAGCCATGAAATTAAAAGACGCTTACTCCTTGCAAGAAAAGTTATGACCAACCTAGACAGGATATTGAAAAGCAGAGACATTACTTTGCCAACAAAAGTCCATCTAGTCAAGGCTATGGTTTTTCCTGTGGTCATGTATGGATGTGAGAGTTGGACTGTGAAGAAAGCTGAGTGCCGAAGAATTGATGCTTTTGAACTGTGGTGTTGGAGAAGACTCTTGAGAGTCCCTTGGACTGCGAGGAGATCCAACCAGTCCATTCTGAAGGAGATCAGCCCTGGGATTTCCTTGGAGGGAATGATGCTAAAGCTGAAACTCCAGTACTTTGGCCACCTCATGAGAAGAGTTGACTCATTGGAAAAGACTCTGATGCTGGGAAGGATTGGGGGCAGGAGGAGAAGGGGATGACAGAGGATGAGATGGCTAGATGGTATCACTGACTCAATGGACGCGAGTCTGAGTGAACTCTGGGAGTTGGTGATGGACAGGGAGGCCTGGCGTGCTGCGATTCATGGGGTTGCAAAGAGTTGGACATGACTGAGCAACTGAACTGAATTGAACTGAGAGTTGTAGCTCTCTATAAAGGAAAGGCTTCAAACCATCCCAATTATTAGTGAACAATGACTACATCATATTCAAAACCCAGACAATAGCTTTATGAAACCCATTTGGAGATGTTTAAGCATGCCCTGAGGTTTGGGCTCTTACCCATGTACTGCTTTTCTTACCAGGATTATATTGGTGACAGATGAGATAGAGTAAAGCTTTCCCATTGATGTTAATTATATACAGTGGCAAGTTTCTTCTTTCACTGGTGGGTATTCATATAAAATTTTTACAAGATTCCATTTGAGGTCCTTCAGAGCTACTAAATAGCTAATAATGCAATTTACACACAGCTTTCTCCTAGTACCTTTTTTTTGTGACTCTGGAGCTGATCCCTGGCATTTGTAATAGAGGCTTTGAACTCAATTTGCTGTTAAAGAGTTAGTCCCTTGGGGTATTATAAGGGCTATAATTTCAGTGAGGGCTGTCTTTCTGGAGTGATGATTAGTCAAGACATTTTCTCTAGCCTCCATAGTATCTCCTTTGTTTGAGCCCCTACTTTTATAATAGCCACTTCCTCAGGAAGCATTAGAGCACTTAAAGATTCTATAAATTGCTAACCATTCTTTATTGAGATTCCTGCTGAGGTCAAGAATAGTTCCTTGTTTCCAAAGCATTTCAGAATCATAGAATAACCCAAAAGCATGTCTATTGCCAATGAATATATTAACCTTCTTATCTGTAGCTAACTGAAACTTCCGGTGTGCTCACAGAGTTCTGCCATCTGGGAAGATTTGCCTCTGGCAAAGGATCAGTCTAAGGATGAAGTGTTATTCATTAGGTAGGAAGTAAGTGAGGAGCTAATCTTAACTCACAAAAGGCCTGTTGATGTTTAGGGCCCAGGGAAGAGGTTCACTTTTCAAGTACTTGGTTAAGTCTTAAATTGGCATGGCAATCACAGGAAAGCTGGGAACCCATTGCCAGCGATAGTCAGTGAAACTCACGAATTCTTTTAATTATCCCTTTGTTGCTGACATGGGAAAATTTTTAAGAGATTTAGTTCCTTGAGATAAATCCTGTTCTGGGTAATGAATTTAGACAGAATTGTAACTTCTCTTTGGAAATTCTGTCCTCTTTGTGAGTTGAAAAGTAAGTGGGTAGAAGGAATTTTAGAGCTCACTCTGTCTTTAGAACACAACAAAAAGTTGTCCCCATGTTGAATAAGAATAGAATCACAAGGAAATACAAAATCTTGAAGGTCCTGATTGAGAACTTGTGAAAAATAAGAGTGTTTCAGTAAATCTTTGCAATGTAACTGTCAAAGTATATTGTGTGTTTTCTTAGGAGAAGGCAAACAAATATTGACTGTTTTGACCTAAAAGGTCATTAAAGAAAGCAGAAAATAAATCGCTGTTGAATATGAAGCCTCAGGAGGCACTGAAGATAAAATAGGTTTGGGGATTAGTACTACATGGAAGTGGGAAGTGTTTACTCTATTATGGCCCTATTTGCTGAACAAATCCGTATCCCCACCTGTTCAGCCTTTTGATTGGGAGGATAGAAGTGTTAACGGAAACACTGTAAAGCAATTATCCTCCAATTAAAATAAATAAATTTTTTAAAAACTAGTACAACATATGTTGAATCTTTTCTCTGTTTGCTTTTACCTCTTAGTTTTAGCGCCTCTTTAGCTTCTGGTTCAAGAGAGTATTTTACAGTTGAGGGTATAGGTTTCAGTGGTTTAATTTGCACATTAATAGCTTCAGCCCCAGTAATCCTCCCTATTTTCGTTGAATTTTTGCTCACAGAATGAAAAAGCCTGGGATCTCCTCTAGATCTTCAATTTAGGATCTACTTAATCACAAAGATACTGGTAAATAAATTTCCAAATTAGCCATTATCTCTGCAAATAAGGGAGTCCTTCGGGATTTCAGGAAAGAAACCATCAGGGAAGTATTTAATCTAATAATTCCATTTATACAGTACACGCTGCCTAGCAAGCTAGCAGCTACAATATCTCAGAAGAAGAAAGATTGTTCTTTTGTTAAATGTCCAAAGGTAACAGTTATGAATGAAGTGGAACTAACAAAAGGAGTATTTGAGAAACACTGAATAGTTTTTTACCTGAAGGGAGAGATTTTGTAAGAGTGGTAGAGTTTAAGATTGATAGTGAGGGCTTTCCTGGTGGCTCAGTGGTAAAGAATCTGCCTGCCGATGCAGGAGACGTGGGTTTGAATCCGATCCAGGAAGATTTCACATGCCATGGAGACTAAGCCTGTGCGCCAAAACGCTCTGGAGCCCAGGAACCACAACTGTTGAGCCCATGTGCAAGCAACTGCTGAAGCCCACATGTCCTAGAGCCTGTGCTCCCCAGCAGTGGAAGCCAGCTCAATGAGAAGCCTGCACACTACAACTAGAGAGTAGTCCCTGCTCCCTGCAACCAGAGAAAGCCTGTACAGCAGTGAAAACCCAGCACAGCCAAAAGTAAATAAATAAATACATTTTAAACTGTTCTTTTCAAAATAAAAGAAAGACTAATAGTGTATGCCTCTATATCAATTAAAAAAACTTTTTGGCAAGGTTGTCCTTTAATATTTATATAAATTTCTCCCTGGGAATTTAAGAGTAAAACAAAAAATCTCCTTCAAAACTCACTTTATTTTTTTTTTTCCTTTTAGCTTCTTAGCTAAGACAAGACAGTTCTTTTTTGATGTCCTTTTTTATATAGTATTGATAAGTGTCTTTATCAAGAGATTCCCCGTTTTGAGATTTACTGACCCTGGTAGGAACATCTAGTTGTTTTATCTGTAGTGCTATCAATTTATTTATGAGTTTTATTTTGTTTTTATTCTAAGGCTCTCAAAATATTCAGCAAGGTGCTTGAGCGCTAGCAAAGGCATTATTTCCCATATCATTTTTTGCTTGCATACTGTATCCCCCATGTGGCTTAAGACTGTTTACAAAAATCTAGGAGAGAGTTAGGGGTCACATTTGCTTTAACATCTACTCCTGAGTGCTGTCTAAAACTGTTAAAGAGCCTGTCCCTAAAGTCTCCTGAGTTATCCTTTCCTTACTTGTAAGACTAACTCAGAGCCCAGTCTACTTTCTCAGGAAGGACTTTGGGAATAGCCTCCTTTCCTCCAAAGGACTTTGACCAATTTCTGTTGCTTTTCTAAACCCTTCTGGTTTCCTGTGCAATTTAGATTCTTCTGTGCTGTGCTTAGTTGCTTAGTTGTGTCCAACTCTTTGCGATCTCATGGACTATAGCCTACCAGGCTTCTCTGTCCGTGGGGATTCTCCAGGCAAGAATACTGGAGTGAGTTGCCATGCCCTCCTCCAGGGGATCTTCCCAACTCTGGATCGAACCCAAGTCTCTCAGACTGTAGTCAGATTTTTTACCATCTTAGCCACCAGGGAAGCCCAGATTCTTCTGAGTTACCTTCAGATTCTTCACATTCTACTTTTCTCACAGAGTTTTTTGCATCTCAAGCTTCCACAAACATGAACTAACTGTTAGAGATCTGGAACCCCCGGGTATGTTCTTAAAATTATTCCAAATTGCTCTGCAGAATTCACTCTGCCCTTTCTAGGCTTTGGAAAGTCATTGATGACTCTCAGCTCAGAGGAAGAAGAGCTTAAAATCAACCACAAGGGGATTTTTTTCTGTTCTGAAGGGAGTTAAACTTTAAGAGGTAACTGAGTTTTGAAAATTTTTCACCAACCAAAAGGAAAGAGGAGTAGAGCAGAGGGAGAGATGAGCAGAGGAAAATGGAGGCGGATAGGATGGGCAGTGGCACCCCACTCCAGTACTCTTGCCTGGGAAATCCCATGGATGGAGGGGCCTGGTGGGCTGCCGTCCATGGGGTCACCAAGAGTCGGACACGACTGAGCGACTTCACTTTCACTTTTCACTTTCATGCATTGGAGAAGGAAATGGCAACCCACTCCAGTGTTCTTGCCTGGAGAATCCCAGGGACAGGGGAGCCTGGTGGGCTGCCGTCTGTGGGGTCGCACAGAGTCGGACGGACTCGACTGAAGCGACTTAGCAGCAGCAGGATGGGTAAAGACAAATAGATAAAAAACCCACTAGGTTCAAGACGTGATTTTTAGAGAATCTAAACAAATATTAAGTTTTTCTTATTTTTATTTTGCCTTGACCAAGAAATTTCTTGAAGCAGTTTTGGAAGCTGAATTTCTTATGGACATTTCCTGACACAAATCAAAAATATCCAGCCTACTAGATGTTTGGAATTTTGTTCCTTTTTTGTCCTACTGCTGCTGCTGCATCGCTTCAGTCGTGTCCGACTCTGTGTGACCCCATAGACGGCAGCCCACCAGGCTCCCCCATCCCTGGGATTCTCCAGGCAAGAATACTGGAGTGTCCTACAGCACCTGTCAAACAATTTTGTCCATAACAGAATTTCCCCAAAGTGGCCACTATAATTCCAAATTATCCTTGGTGAGATTACAGATAAGTACAAAGATTTGGGGTACAACATGAATACATGTAAGAAGTAGGAGTCTGGTCTGGAAGAGGCACAGACTTAGGTTTAGACTAAGGAAAATGAGAACCTGTGAATAATCCATCCAAAGTGTTCGTTGGATACCTCCTACATCAGACTCCCCAGCCTAATGAGTAGACGGTCCAACTACAAACTGACATATTTGTAGTTCTAGAGCATCAAAAGTTTGAAGGGGAGCTCTTTTCTGTAACCAGACTCTCACTAACAAACTAAGACCAAGGAAATGGGTAACCCAAGGCATAACGTAATCCTTGTTCGAAGGATACCACTTTGAAAATAAACCTGAACCTCTCGGTTCCCAGAGCCAGTTTGCGAAATCAACTTATTGGGGCCTACCCCCATATTTTTCCACACGAATTTTCCCATTATAGAGGTATAACAGAAAATGACAAGGATAAACAGAGATATATGGTAAAGTTCTTAGTAATAAAATGGGTTCCTTATTCCTACAAGACAAAATAAACTTAGCAGTTGGGGAGCTCAAAGAAAATAAATCAGTGTTTAGTCTAATGTGAGACTTATCTCACTGTGATGACTAGAGACACTCCCATTCCCCAGAGCAAAAGGCTTACGGGGTCTCAGAGGAGCTTGCTGTTGTCAAATTAAGGATCTTGGGCTTTGGTGGGAAGGGGTCTGTCTTGCCTGGGTCTCCCTGTACCCTCTAAGTTGGTTGAATGCTGGCTTCCCACAAATAAGAGGTTATTATAGCCAGGGAAAAGTCTACCTTAACAGAGTATTAGTAGCATCTCAGGGCTTCCCTGGTGGCTCAGAGGTTAAAGTGTGTGGGTTCACCATTGAAATATTTACATTTGGAAGCTAGGTTTAAGTTGAGGTTTTCATTGTGACAGTTTAATTAGGATTGAGTAAAGTTCATGATATCAGAGTTAAGATTGGTGGACACAGCAAGACAAGGATTTTGTGTGTATGGTGTGTGGTGGTGGTGGTTTAGTCACTAAGTCATGTCCAACTCCTGTGACCCCCATGGACTGTAGCCTGCCGGGCTCCTCTGTCCATGGGATTTTCTAGGCAAGAATACTGAAGTGGGTTGCCATTTCCTTCTCCAGTGTATGGTGTGTGGCTTTGTTTTACTTTACTTTAATTTTGGCCTTTTTACTCTAGAGAATAGTTTTTTGCACATAAGCAAAATTTGAAAAAAAAAAAAACAAAACAAAACTGAGCAAAGCTTGAGCAAAAGGGCCAGTGCTAACTCCAGGAAATCCTGCAGGAATCCATCAGAGTAAAAACAACATGTTACAGTTGTGATTTGAACATATTGAATTTTTGGTGTATTCAGTCAGTTAGCCTCAATCTTCAGGTGTCAGTCAGCATGAGTACCTACGACACAGACATTATGTTAATAACAACCTAACCAAACTAGATAGAGAAAAAGAGCTATGTTTTTTTCAGAGAAACAAGCCATTCCAAATCTGAAATGACTAAAAAAGTTCATTTCATTTCATTCATGCCTTAAATTCCACTGGAGTCAGAGATGAAGTGTCGTCAATTCCAAGAATGAAGTCTTTAGGTAATGTTTCAGATGCAGTCTTAACTAAATGTCATACGAATACAGGGTCCAAAATTTCTCTCATTGATAGGCTCCTCTGGTTTCTAAACCATCAAATGAATCACCATGGCTTCCAAAGTCTGCACAATGCCAATCCTCCGTGTCCTTCCTTTTTTTTTAAATTGAGGTAAAACTCATGTAATATAAAATTAATCATTTAAAGTGAATAATTCAGTGGTACTTAGTAAATTTATCATGTGGAACCACCACTTCTGTATAGCTGCAAAACATTTTCACCACCCCATAGGGAAACTCCATACCCTTTAAGCAGTTACTCTCCATTCCCCAACCACTGACAACCAGCAGTCTGCTTTTTGTCTCTAGGAATTTGCCTATTCTGAATGTTTCATATAAATGGAATCATACAGTTCTAGATGAATGTAAAATGTAATCATTTTTATCTAGCTTCTTTTACTTAGCTTAATGTTTTGGAGATTCCTCCATGTTATAACATGTGTTAGTATTTCATTCCTTGTTATAGCTGCATAATATTCCACTGTATATTTATACCATGTTTTGTTTATGCATTGATCAGTTTATAGACGATTTGTGTTTCCACGTTTTGGCTATTGTGAATAGTGCTGCTTTGAACTTGTCTGTACCTATATTTGTTTTTGAGTACCTGTTTTCAGTTCTCTGGTATATATACCTAAGAAGTAGAATTGCTGGGTCATATATTAATTTTATATTTAACTTTCTGAGAAGCTGACAAACTATTTTTCACAGTGACTAAACTTTTGTATATCCTCAACAGCGGTGTACAAGGATTCCAGTTTCTTCATATTCTTACCAAAACTTGTTACTTTCTTTTTTCTTTTGTTCATTTTAACCATTCTGCTATGAGCGAAGTGGTATCTCATTTTGGTTTTGATTTGCACTTCTCTAACATTTTGCATGCCCTTCTTGGCCATTTTTGTATCTTCCTTGGAGAACTATCCATTCAAGTCCTTTGTTCGATTTTTAATCAGGTGGATTGTCTTTTTGTTGTTGTAGGAGTTCTTTCCATATTTTGAATACTAGACTTTAACTTGTATATCATTTGCAAATATTTTCTCCCATTCTCTAGGTTATCTCTTCACTTTTTTTTATAATGTTCTTTGATGCACAAAAGTTTTTAATTTTGATAAAGTTCAATATGCCTAAATTTTCTTTTGTTGTGTTGCTTTTTAAATTTTTTTTATGATTTATTTATTTACTTGTGACTGAGCTAGGTCTTTGTTGCTGCACACAGGCTTTTTCTAGTTGCATCAAGTAGGGGCTACTCTAGCTGTGGTGTGTGGGCTTCTCTTTGCAATGGCTTCACTTGTTGCAGACCACAGGCTCTACAGCACCCAGGCATCAACAGTTGAGCATGTTGCCTCAGTAGTTGTGGCACTATTAAATTTTTCACTCTTTCTTCCTTTGGATCTTAACGTACAGTTCACTTTTATATCTCAGGTATTTGTGCATTTCACGGTGAACTAGGTAGGCCATGGCATCTATTAATAAGTATCTCATGGAGATTCCATTCCCAATAACAAAGTAATCTGTATGTTTCATCTCTGGAAGAATTTTTATCATACAAATATATATTTCATTTTCTTGCCTTAAAGTGAAAGCAGCATGTCAGTGACAAATTTGAGATTAATATGATCTGTTGTACCAAACTCCAGGCACCCCTCCCCAGTTTTCCTCCCACCTGCTTTTCCAGCCAGGGTTTAGGGTCAGGCAGCCCTGACCCACTAGTCCTGTAGTGGGCCACCTCAGAGCCAGCAATGGAGGCATGAACCCTGTACCCGCAGCATGCCTCACTCCATGGGAAGGGGCTCTGCACCACAGCAGTGCCCCAGCTGCCTCCAATGCAAGGATCTGCACATGAGAGCTCAAAAGAGTCTTAGTGCTTAAACTGTCTTTGGTATTATCCATTTAAGAGTTAATGGGTCTTTCAGGAAATTCCTAGGTTAAGTAATAAAGTTATTTGCAGTTTTGTCTCCCTGCTCAAGAAGTTTCTGGGTTAGTAAAGGTATGTTAATGAAAACAATGGTATGTAGTAAGGCCATGTTTCTATTCTCATTCTAGTAGCCAACATTAGTTATCTAGGCAGAAATATCCCTAGAGTGCAAAATAATTTTTCTGCACCCTAATTTGATGAAAAGGCATCCTTCATTTAACTATGTAAAAGATTCCATGCTAATTTCTGGAGACTCTTCTTTGAACAGACTGTAAAATAAGTAAAATAGAGGCTTCGGGGTTTCAGTTCTATAAAGATAGAACTGACTTCCTTCTTTGAATGAATTAAGAGATTTTACTACTTCGGTAGCAAAAACTGGAATAATGATTCAGTTGAGTCACTACTGAAGTAAGGGATTTCCCATAGATCTATTTTGAACCTGACTCACCACTGCCCTCTTTTTTAAGCAACTCTTTTCTTCCAAATTGTTTCGCCAGTTCTCAAAGACTAGCACATTCATGCCAGGTTTCAAATAGGCTTTTACTTTCAAAGTAATTTTATCTTACAGACACATTTACTTGACGACATTACTATTTTATGGGAGACATTAATTATATAATAGAACAGGGTTCCGTGGGATGCAGATGAAATCAGTGTCATTCATTAAAATTCTTACCAGAACTATTAAATGAAAATTTTGAGAGATGTTAGTTTATCTGCAGCTCTTAACTTTCTATGAGGCTTTGCTTTTCTGCTTTATGCATTAAAGTTTGCCTAGTCTTACTCTAAGCAACTGAATTTTACAATTTTTAGGGTTTCTCTCACTGATCTTAATACTTCAGGCAAAAGTTTCAGAAATTAGGTTTATTTCTGTTTTATTTTATAATTATTGATTTTCTATCTATGACCTCACTTATATCTCCTTCTTGGTCACATGCCTGTATGTTGATATTGCATACATAATATTCATACATAATAGGTCATCTTTTAATGATGCATCATCATTTTAAAGATAGTGATCTTAAATATTTGTAAGAAACCTGTCCACCATTCCACTACTTTGGTTTGATAAATATTTCCTCTAATGCTAGATCTAGTCCATTAAAACCCTTTCGTATTTAAGGTATTGTAAGTCCCAAATGTTAATTCTAATTTAAGTAATGAAGGACATTTCAATAAGCGTGATTTGTGACGTAACCTGAACCCTCCAAATTAATGTGCTCAAATTCAGGCACACACATAAGCAGAGCAAGTGGTTGCCTTTTATATATATGTATATACTATATTTTATACATTTATTTTTACAATATATTTATATTTTGTATGTATATTTACAATATATACTATATTTTTACATATATTTTATATATACATATATACTATGTATATACTATATTTTGTTTTTGAGATACAATGAAAAATCTGTAGATCTCAAACATGTATCCTCACTGGCTCATTTTATACAAGAAAACACACTCTAGTATTAAACTCAGTTCAGTTCAGTTGCTCAGTCGTGTCCGACTCTTTGCGACCCCATGAATCGCAGCACGCCTGGCCTCCCTGTCCATCACCAACTCCCAGAGTTCACTCAGACTCACGTCCATCGAGTCAGTGATGCCATCTAGCCATCTCATCCTCTGTCATCCCCTTCTCCTCCTGCTCCCAATCCTTCCCAGCATCAGAGTCTTTTCCAATGAGTCAACTCTTCTCATGAGGTGGCCAAAGTACTGGATTTTCAGCTTTAGCATCATTCCTTCCAAGGAAATCCCAGGGCTGATCTCCTTCAGAATGGACTGGTTGGATCTCCTTGCAGTCCAAGGGATTCTCAAGAGTCTTCTCCAACACCACAGTTCAAAAGACTACTTATATTCAAATCTTGGTTTCTCTACTTACTAGCAAGTGCTCAGTATCTCTTGCCTTCATTCTCCCATCTGTAAAATGAGGATAATAAGTGTATCTATCTGCCTTATAAATTGTTGTGAGGCTTGAACTGTGCAATGTTCAGAAGACAGTCGCTCAATAAATGTTAGCTACTATTATTATTACTGCTAGTACTACAGCTATTACTGTTACTATTTTAATAAATGTTCTTTAGAGTGATGGCATTGTCTCAAAAAAGAAGCTACTACTTCAGTGAAAATGTGTAAACTGAATGGGGTAACAAATTAAGCCTTTAGAACCATTAATTTTAGATAAACTTATAAGTCTGACCACTACCTCTGAGAATTGAGATTTAAGAAAATGGGTGCATACAGAACTATTTCCAGGGTGTAAGAAAAAGGGAAAGGCTAAAGGAAGGTAGGTCAGCAATTATCATCCTTGGTATTGTTCTCTCCTTTAAAATATGTTTCCTTTTTCTCCAGCTTCTCTGAAGTCTCCTACTTTGGGCCCAGTCATTAAGTATCAGTGTATTCAGAGACATTCCCACTCTGTATTCTGCATGTGCAAGATCACCCACTCACAAAGCTTCAGTAAACCTAAGATCTATTCTTGAATATTCTACAAGTATCTCATACTCGGCATGACTAAAACTAAATTTATAATCCCAGTCTGCTCAAGAAGTGACATCAGTATCTACCTAGTTGTCCAAACCAGGAATCTTTACAGTGTTTATCTTTTATTCCTCTCCCTGCAACAATTTTATCTTTCTCAAATGCAAATCTAAACCTATCATACTCCTCTAGTGATTCATTCTTTAATAGCTTCTTGCTGTTCTCAGAGTCCCAAATCCTTGAAGTTGTTTACAGTCTAGCTTCTGCTTACCTCTTGTTTTACCTCTACCATTCCCACCTTGAATTCAGTGCTCCTGCGAAATGACACTTTCAATTTGCAAATAGTACTCTCTTTTCAAAATGTTGCTGTCCCTTCTCTTTCCCTGAAAAACTTCTGCTTCTCCTGTATTTCCTCCAAGAGGCACTTCTTAAATCTGAGCGCTTCTCAAATCTCAATTACTGTGCCTTGTAGTCGCATGCCTTATTGCATGCCTGTTTGCAGTATGGTATTTTTTTGTCTTCACTTTTTCTTCCATTCTATCCTAAGCTCCTTTCAGTACCTCATCTGTCTTGTTCACCAGTACTGTTCCCAGGATCTAGCACAATTACTGTCTCTTGATAAATGAGTTGAATTGGTAAGTGAATAGATAAATTGAAGGTAAACCTTGGGCAAGCAGAGGAGGCAAGGGACAGCAAAACATCCAGAGTAAGAAATCAGAAGGGGAGCAGAGAAGGAAAACAGAAGACGTTAGCAGAAATGCTAACGTCTTCTTACCGATACTGTTTTTCTTAACTGCTTCTTAACTTTAAATTATTTTCTGTTTTTCTGGCTTTTATTCCTTCACTTATTCTTACTATTGTCACCTAGATTTGGGACCTATTACTACCTCTTACCTGGAGCATATTTTCATTACTTTATGGTTTTAGTCTTAATACCATTCAACCCTATTTTAGATAGATATATCTTCTAGATAATTTTCTGCACCTTGCCAGAAAAAAACATGAAGCTTTCTTTTTTCTTCATATTCCTCAGAAAAGAGAATTATGAAGTAGTTCTTGAAGAAGTATGTTAATTTCTTGCAGTTCTTATTTTTAGAAAATTTTCTTAGTTCTCCCCTTCTGTAAACTAATTCCTTACCCCCATAGTTGGCACTTACTAGATCAGACAACAACTGCTTATCATCACTTATTCAATTTTTCTTTACACATCTAAGCATAATTAGTAATTGTCTTCCATAAATATTTTTGAGGTACTATTTATAAGCCCCTTCCTTCTCAACTTTCTCATCTTATTTCCAATTTATTTACCAATTTCTTAAATTGTTTATTTACCAATTTCTTAAGAACTTTGTCATTTGTAAAGCCTAATAATTCCATAAGAAGTATTTACCTTCAATTTAAATTTTATATCATTTGTCTTGTTTTCCTAGATTATCACATTTTTATTTTGTATGAAAAATTATGACTCATTTATTACTTCTAGACAATCTTTTTTAGTCCCTTCATTGTCAATATTGTATCTGGTATAGCTAAAAACATTAAGTTAATAGATTGCAGAATAGGAAGTCCTACCCTTGTTTCACCTACAGACACCAGCTTAACAATATATGGACCAAAATATCTTTATGAAAACTCTGGATACTAGTTAAGATGTTGCAGTACCCACATGTGGGCAAAACCAATAACAAGCCAAGAGCAGGGCATTAAAATGGGTAAGAAGAGCCTTTTCACTTTACCTGTGATCTCTTCTGCCCTGGCTTATAGTCTCTCGCTGGAGAGAGAAGGAGAAAGAAGAGTTTACCCAACGTTCCAGCTTTTCACAAGGTTGCCCAAGGAGCTGGTTTCTGTCTTGCTTGATGCAGTGTTAATGGAATCAGTATAGTTTTGGTGCATACAGGCCACTGAAAGCAAGGGAGAGCAGGAGCAACTTGCATCAACACCAGAGAGCCTGTAATGGTGCAGAGCCCAGCATGGCTCAGTGCAATGGAGAGAAGTCACCCAATTCACAGTTTCTTCATTGGGTAGAAGGGAGAAGAGTAGAGCATGTATCCTGCAATCTGAGTTTTTTGTGGGGTTGTATGAAGGAGTGATTTCTGTCTACCTGACTCAGAGCACTTGAGCCAGCATACATTGGATGCCTAAGAATAAAAGAGTAGGTTGGTTTGCCAGTGCAACACCAGAAAACCTGCAGCACTGAAGGCAGACACCAGAAGGAATAAGAGATTACGGACTTCTGAAAAAGAAACTGGCAACCTGTGATTAGGAAATTGTATACACAGCCAAGAGAAGCTGCCTTACTCCAAAAAGGTTTCAGAGGCCTCCAATCTCTAGCCACACTGACTGGTGAAAATCCTTCCCTGTACAAAGCCCGTCCATAAAGACTGGGAGGTGTGGCTAGTTTTTCAAATGCATAAAGCTTAGCCCTATCCACCAAAGAAATCACAAGGCATATGAAGAAACAGGGAAACATGGCCCAATCAAATGAATAAAACAGATCTCCAGAAACCAACCTCAAAGGCACAGAGATCTATAAATTTCCTGAGAAGGAATTCAAGGTTTTGTTTTGTTTTTCTCTTGAAGCAAAATGGTCTGCATGAGAATACAGATAGACAACTATGCAAAATCAGGAAAACAGTTCATGAACAAAGTGGAAGTATCAACAAAGAGAAACTTAAAAAGAACCAAATAGAAATTCTGGAACTAAAGAATACAATAACTGTATTGAAAATTTCACTAGATTCTTTCAATAGCAGACTTAATCAAACAGAAGAACGAACGAAAGACGATCATTTGAAATTATCAAGTCAGAAGAGCAAAAAAGTAAAGACAAGTAGACAAAGCCTAAGGGACTTCTGGGACTACATCAAGCAGATTAATATATGCATCATGGGAATCTCAGAAGAAGACAGAGAGAAAAGGACATATTTGAGCTTATTTGACAAAATAATGGCTGAGAACTTCCCAAAGCTGAGAAAAGAAATGAACAATGAATTTCAAAGAGCTCAAAATACTCCACCTAGGAATGGGGAAGTTGGGAAAATCACAAATCTGTGGAAGTTACACAAACTCTTGAATAGCCATTGAGTCAAAGAAGAAATCACAAGGAAATTGGGAAATATCTTTAGACTAATGAAAATAAAACAAACCACCAAAAGTTATGAGATGCAGTAAAAGCAGTCATAATAGGAAAGTTTCTTGCAGCAAACCCTACATTAAAAAAGAAAAATCTCAAATCAGTAACCTAACTGTACATCTTAAAGGACTAGAAAAATAACAACAAACTAAACCCTCTCATATATGGTCAAATGATTTTTTACAAAAGTGCCAAAACTATTCAATGGGAAAAAGATAATCTCTTCAACAAATGGTATTGGGAAAACTTGATGCAAAAGAGTAAAGATTGACCCGTAACTTACACCATATACAAAAATTAATTCAAAATGTACCAAAGACTGAAAGGTAAGACCTGAAACTATAAAACTCCTAGAAGAAAACATAAGTGGAAAGCCTCAAGACTGGAGTGAGTAATGATTTCCTGGATATATACTAAGGCACTGACAACAAAACAAAAGTAGACAAATGTCACTACGTCAACCTTTAAAACTTCTATACAGCAAAGGCCATAGTCAGTAGAATGAAAAGGCAACCTATTGGATGGAACAAAATATTTGCCTGCCATGTATCAGGTAAGGAGTTAATTTCTAGAATATGGAAAGAATTCCTGCAACTCAGTCACAATAAAAATTATTTTAAAATGGGTGAAGGACTTGTAGAGACATTTCACAAAAGAATATATACAAAAACATGAAAAGATGTTCAACAGCACTAATTATAAGGAAAATGTAAATCAAAACTACATGTATTCAGTTCAGTTCAGTCACTCAGTCGTGTCTGATTCTTTGTGACCCCATGAATCTCAGCACCAACACCTCCCTGTCCATCACCAATTCCCGGAGTTCACTCGAACTCATGTCCATCGAGTCAGTGATGCCATCCAGCCATCTCATCTTCTGTCTACCCCTTCTCCTCCTGCCACCAATCCCTCCCAGCATCAGAGTCTTTTCCAATTAGTCAACTCTTCGCAAGGAATGACCATTATCAAAACAACAGAAATAATAAGTGTTGGTGAGGATGTGAGAAATTGGAGCCCTTGTGTACTGCCAGTGGGATTGTAAAATGGTACAGCTACTATGGAAAACTGTGAGGAGATTCCTCAAAAAGTTAACATTAAAACTACCATATGATCCAACAATCCCACCTCTGAATTTAAATAATTGAAAACAAGGTCTCAAAGAGAAATTTGCACATCCATGTTCAACACAGCATTATTCACAGTAGACAGGACATGGAAGTGGAGAAGGCAATGGCACCCCACTCCAGTACTCTTGCCTGGAAAATCCCACGGACAGAGGAGCCTGGTAGGCTGCGGTCCATGGGGTCGCAAAGAGTCGGACACGACTGAGCGACTTCCCTTTCACTTTTCACTTTCATGCACTGGAGAAGGAAATGGCAACCCACTCCAGTGTTCTTGCCTGGAGAATCCCAGGGACAGGGGAGCCTGGTGGCCTGCCGTCTATGGGGTCACACAGAGTTGGACACAATTGAAGTGACTTAGCAGCAGTAGCAGGACATGGAAGCAGGCTAAATGTTCATCAGCAGATGGATGAATATATACATACAGTGGAATATTACTGAGCCTTTAAAGACAAGGAAGTCTGTCATATGCTACAACATGAATGAACCTTGAGTCATCATGTTAAATGAAATAAGCCAGTCACAAAAAGGCAGATATGCATAATTAGACTTACCTGAGGTATCTACAGTAATCAACTAATAGAAACAAAGTACTGTGGTAGGTACTGGGACTGGAGGAAGGAGGAAATATGAGAGGAATTCATTATTCCATTCTCACAGAATATCAGTTACACAAGATGAAAATGTTCTAGACATCCATTTTACAACAATATGCATACAGTTAACAAGACTATACTGTACACTTATAAAGTGTTGAAAGTGAAAGTGAAGTCGCTCAGTCATGTCTGATTCTTTGTGACCCCGTGGACTGTAGCCTACCAGGCTCCTCAGTCCATGGAATTTTCCAGGCAAGAGTACTGGCGTGGGTTGCCATTTCCTTCTCCAAGAGGTCTTCCCAACCCAGGGACTGAACCCTGGTCTCCCACATTGCAGGCAGATGCTTTAACCTCTGAGCCACCAGGGAAGCCTTTATAAATTGTTGAGTGTAAAAGAAAAAAAAAATGTATATTATTGGATTGACCAGCTGTATACTATTGATGCCTAAATATAGGCCTACCTTCTCTCCCAAACTCCAGACACTCCTTGATGTCCTGCTGGCATCTCATATTTCCCTCTTCAGTAACCAAAATTTAGTACCCTTCCATCCAAATTGTTTCTATATTGCTCTGTTAGTTAATGACATTCTTGCCTACCCTAATAACCAAAGTTGAAATCTGACCACAGTATTCACCTTCTTCCCAAAGCACAGTCAGTCATGCATAGAACTGTTTGTTGTGGCCCTTTTAAATATCCTTTCTCCAGTTTCTGTTGCATTAGTTTTGGCCTTCATTGTCTCTTACCTTTAGGATTTTGGTAGCATACTAATTGCTCTGCCTGTCTACAATCTCTCTTCCTTCCAGTCTACCATCAGTGAAGTATTGCAGTTTTATGTATCACTTCTCTGTAAAAAGTTCTGAATGGTTCTCCATTTACTGCAGTACTTAGCATCTTCAAAATCTGTCCTTAACTGAACTGACACTTTTATTCCTTAATATTTCATCCTTTCCATCCAGTCCCTAACCATATTAGGCAGTTTCTCATTCTCTACAAGTTCTTTCTGTTTTTGTTCATTCTGTTCTGAATGTTCCTCCTTTTTTCTTATTGTTTAAAGCTCAAATCAGTTGTTACTTCCTCTGTGAGGTTTTGCAGTTTGTTCCATCAGAATCAGTTAGTCCCTTTTCTGTATTATCATACATAGTATTTTGTTTTTACATTAAAGCGTAAGTATTTACAGGGTTGGTTTTTATTTGTTTGTTTTTTACTTTTTCCTTAAAACGCAGCCTGATTTGTGTGTTCATGAGACTGTGGGAAATAGGAATCTCATCTTGTTTACCTTAATATCACTCCCTAATGTTTAATAAAGGGCCTTATATAGAGAGAGTATTCAATTCATTTTTAGTAAATAAAGTTGAGCCAAAGAAAGTTCCCCTAGTGTAATATGGGAGGAAGCACACCATACTAAATATCTGGAAATTTGATCTGTTAAGACATACGACTTTGAGCTAATCTTTTTAACCTCTCTGTGGCAGAATTTGTTTTTTATAAGAAATCTTAATGGGCACTACCCCCATGCTTAGAAACTTTAAAATATTGGCCTCCGTGGTAAAGTTATGTAAATAGTTTTCCATTGCCTTACACATTAAAGTTCAAACTCCAAAGCCTAGCATTCAGAGGCCTCCACAGTCTGGTTTTAGATGCTGTTCTAGTTTCAGCTTCCACTAACAGGAAGCCAAGGAAATAAATACCTTAGTTTCATACTCTTCTGCTCACCAGCCTCCTGCCAGTACCTTCTATTGGCTGAGCTCAAGCAGGAGCCTCAAGGACAGAGAGACCCTTGGTCCTCTTCATGAACACTAGCCCCTTGGAGGCACAGAGCACAGTAGGGAATAATGCGAGTGATGAGGAGGAACAAACGCAGCTGCTTTGTTCAAACTTCCCTCTCCCTTCCTGGATTTAGGTCTTTTTATCTCAAGTGATGACTCTATAAAAATAATAATAATGCAGGTATTTAACATTTATGGAGAACTTATTATTGTCCAGGCAGTTTGACATGCAGATGGAGGAGGAGATAAAGTCTGAGGAGGAGGAGGAAGAAGGTAATAATGGGAGAGTCTTGAAGAAGTTACCAGATCATGACCTTCAATTGCCCATATTCTTTTTGCAGATGAACTTAATTGCCATGCTAATGGGTTTGGACGTTATTGTGAAGGCCGATGAAGGAATTTAAACATGGAAATAGCAAGATCAAGTTTGGAGCTTTTGAAATAATATCTACTACTTGTGTGGATAATGAATTGAGTCAGGGTGAGAGCAGAACCAGGAATCTGATGAGAGCTTGAATGAAAGTTGACAAAAACAGTAATAGAAAAATAAAGCAAGATTTTTGACATATTAAGTAATCACAATTGACAGGATTAAAAACTGGATGTGGAAGGTAAGGAAGTCAAGAATGACTCCAAATTTATAACTTGGGCAACATATGAATTACAGTACCATATGTTGATATCATCTATCATGCATAGATTCATCCAATGCATGAAAGCGAAAACTGAAAGTGAAGTCCTCAGTCATGTCCAACTCTTCGTGTCCCGTTGTACTGCCGCCTACCAGGCTCCTTCGTCCATGGGATTTTCCAGGCAAAAGTACTGGAGTGGGGTGCCATTGCTTAATAATTTCTAGTACACACCATGATTCTGTCACACATCTGACTCAACTGTCCTTCTCCTTCCAGTCCAACTAGCAAATAACTGTTTATCTTGTAAGACTCTGAAGATAAGCAGCAGCAGAATAAGGGTATATGTAAGAACAAAGAGATGAAGTTGAATAGAAAGAACAGACCAAGAAAGACTGAGCACATTACTCTGGACAGTCTGAACTTTGTCCCTGCTGCTGCTACTGCTGCTAAGTCGCTTCAGTCGTGTCCGACTCTGTGCGACCCAATAGACCGCAGCCCACCAGGCTCCCCCATCCCTGGGATTCTCCAGGCCAAGAACACTGGAGTGGGTTGCCATTTCCTTCTCCGAACTTTGTCCCTAGAACAGTAGTAAGTTTTTGATGGCTAAAAGCACAATTAAATCAGATACTATTGAGAAATTTTCCTAGAACCCTAGAATTTGGACCTTGAGTTTGGAAGATATTGACTAGAGTTGACTAAGAAAATAATTATTTCAAAACAAATAGCATTTATTGAATTCTTTGAGTGTTGCCGTACCAGTCAAGAATCTGAATAATAAAAGTAGGGAAAAATCCACCCTCATCCTATTGTGCATGCATGCATACATAGCTCAGTCGCTTCAGGCGAGTTCGGCTGTTTGCGACCCAATGAACTGTAACCCCCCCCCCACCCCCAGGCTTCTCTGTCCGTGGGATTCTCCAGGCAAGAATACTGGAGTAGGTTGCCATGCCCTCCTCCAAGGGATCTTCCTGACCCAGGATCAAACCCGCCTGTCCTGTGTCTTTGCATCACAGGTGGATTCTTTACCGCTGAGCCACCAGCAAAGCCCCGCTCATCCTGTTACTAAAAGATAACTACTACTAACATATATAATTATTTTATTTCAGCCTATACATTGGATTGTACTTTATTTCTAAGCTATTAATCATATTATGATGTATACTTTTTAAATCTACAGCATTCATATCAGCAGAATTAATGGTGAATTAACCATACTTTTTAAGCCTATGGAAAGACCTGGATCATATCAAGTGCCCAATAAGTGTAAACTGCTTAGTTTCTATCTCCATATTGTGCAAAATACTGTAAAAACTAGATTTGTTTCACCAATGACACTTGACTCAGTCTTCACATTTTCTTCATTCTCTGATTACCTATTCTAAGATTTCCTTTCTCAGCCATACAAATTAGCATCTGCTACTTGCCTAAAGACCATGTTTAACAGTGTTAACCTCTTACAAGATATGAACCAGAATTTACTTTTGATTAGTCTATCGTTGAAATTAACGTACAGGATAGGCATTCTGGAAGTTGAAGCTTTTGTGCTTATACCTAATAATATGAGAAACAGCACCATAAAGGAAAGATTAAGAGAAATGAGACTTTTATGAGCTGATAAAATTTCTGTAATAATAAAGATAACTTTAACTTCTCTTGGTCCTTTTTCTCAGGCCATTATAGAGACTAATTAGTTAATACTCTAAAAGGAACTTGTGAGATTCTACTTTTAAAGGTTTAATAGCTTTTGATTTCTAAGGAAAAATTACTTTTTCTCTACCTTTATCTAGGGAATGTTTAAAACAAGGACCTAATAAAGAAAACAAAATGCTAACTTTGCATTTCAGTACTGAAGAAAACAAAATTTTAACTTTGCATTTCAATACACTGACACAATGAAAACATTCCAAATGGAAGCTGACTAGCTGACTTTGTGTTTGTTCATGTGTGTGTGTGTGTGTGTGTGTGTGTGTCTACATCTGAAACTATCCTGAGAGGCTCTTTGGGAAATAAGAGAATTCTTGGCCAGCTTTTTTGACTACTCAAGGTTTAAAAGGGGGTTTCTAGCCACCTCACAAAGGAAGCTAGTGTTTAGAGATGCAAAGTGCACCAAACCAGAAATCATAGAGCAAGACAGGGATGAACCATCGGAAATATAAATCAAGCTCTGAGGTTTACGTTCCTGAACAAGCAAAAGGTAATTACCAATAGTGTAAGCAAATAAAAAGGTCTGATGAAAGATTGGGGGCAGAAAAGGGGAAAATTGTGTCTAAAGCTGAAAGCTGCCATAATGGCTATAACCAGAACTCACAATTCTTAATGTATATAAAGCATTAGTGCCACTAGTAAGAGCAGGAACCAGGGATCTTGAATTGAGACCTTCCTTAAGAACCCTCAGTCCTTAAGAAACTTTGTTGTGTAATCCAGACCTATAAAGACAGTCGTGAAGACCTCCTGTTGATCATCTAAAGCCACCTCAACTCAAAACACTTTGCTTCCTTTGTTAGGAACATTGACACTTGATTCCTACATTTAAAGCTCTTTATGGCAACCCACTCCAGTATTCTTGCCTGGAGAATCCCATAGATGGAGGAGCCTGGTGGGCTACAGTCCATGGGGTCGCAAAGAGTCGGACACAACTGAGCGACTTCACTTTCACTTTCAAAATAATTTTATCCTTTTTCTAGTGTTACTTTAGCTACTCTCTTTAATCACTATGTCTGCTAATACTGTGTTTTCTTCACTTCCATCTCTACCCTGTTATGGCAGCTCTTTACCAGTTTACTTTTAATTTTGTATATTTAACTTACCTGTATGTGACAAATTTAAAATAAAAGCCAAAGGAAGACAGTTGCTAAGACAGTTCACACCTGATCATGGGAACTGAATTACTTTTCCTCCTTTTGGCCTTATAATTTTTCTATAGGTAACCCTCTTGATCTCAGAAATCACTGATAAGGATTTACTTACAGTGTTATTTACAGTGTTCTCATTTTATCTTCTAGCTTGGTAGTACATGCATTAGCTTTTTTCCCATTTCCCTGATTACTTGACCTTAGCTAAAAGTGACAATTTCCATATTATTTTTATTATTCTTTTTCTTTTCCCTACCACAATAACTCCCTACTTTTTAACAAAAAGGTAAAGAGAGGAAAACCCAGTGTTCACTCCATTGCTAACAAATGTTTACTTTACAGCTGTCTTTGAAAAAGGAGTCATTCTCCATACAGATGGCTAACAAACACATGAAAAGATGCTCAGCATCACTCATTATCAGAGAAACACAAATCAAAACCACAATGAGGTACCATTTCACACCAGTCAGAATGGCTGCGATCCAAAAGTCTACAAGCAATAAATGCTGGAGAGGATGTGGAGAAAAGGGAACCCTCTTACACTGTTGGTGGGAATGCAAACTAGTACAGCCACTATGGAGAACAGTATGGAGAATCCTTAAAAAACTGGAAATACAACTGCCTTATGACCCAGCAATCCCACTGCTGGGCATACACACCGAGGAAACCAGAACTGAAAGAGACACGTGTATCCCAATGTTCATCGCAGCACTGTTTATAATAGCCAGGACATGGAAGCAACCTAGATGTCCATCAGCAGATGAATGGATAAGAAAGCTGTTGTACATATACACAATGGAGTATTACTCAGCCATTAAAAAGAATACATTTGAATCAGTTCTAATGAGGTGGATGAAACTGGAGCCTTTTATACAGAGTGAAGTAAGCCAGAAAGAAAAACACCAATACAGTATACTAACACATATGTATGGAATTTAGAAAGATGGTAACAATAACCCTGTATGTGAGACAGCAAAAGAGACACAGATGTATAGAACAGACTTTTGGACTCTGTGGGAGAGGGAGAAGGTGGGAGGATTTGGGAGAATGGCATTGAAACATGTATAATATCATGTAAGAAACGAATCTCCAGTCTAGGTTCGATGCATGATACAGGATGCTTGGGGCTGGTCACTGGGATGACCCAGAGGGATGGTACAGGGTGGGAGTTGGGAGGGGGGTTTAGGATGGGTAACATGTGTGCACCCGTGGCAGATTCATGTTGATATATGGCAAAACCAATACAATATTGTAATTAGCCTCCAGTTAAATAAATCTAAAATTTAAAAAAAAGTCATTCTTGTAAGAAGAACATTGAATTAATGAACAGAATAGAGTTTGAAATTGTGTGTAGTATACATCTCTACAGCCCATCTTCTTTGGCAATCTATATATTCTAGACTAACTGAAATCAAACATTTAGAAACTCATTCACCAGAATTTTCTGTGTGACCACATATGCACAGTATCATTGGGCCTTGACTTAAAGTATCTTTTCCTTTCTCAAAGAGTTGATAATCTAATTAAGAAAGCAGACAGGTATATAAAAATATATAATTACTGTAAGATATGTAATGAATTCAATATGCAGTGAAATTCTGAGATAAAGTATTTAGAGTGCCTCAGTGCAGGAAAAAATGGAATGGTCATGCATTGCTCCGTAAAAGATGGACCATTCAAAAACTTCTTTAATTTTTTAAATTTTAATATAATTTCAAGCTTTAAAAAATCTGCAAGAAATAGTACAAACAATTCCTGTTTCTTTCACCCAGTTTCCCACAAGTGTTAACCATTTTGCCACATTTACTTTGCCATTTCTCTCTACATATTAATATACATATTTTCCTAAACTGCTTATGAGTAAATTGCAGACATGAGGCCCCTTAATGCTTCAAATGTATATGTCCTTTTTTAAAAACTGAAGAAAATTTAAAAAAAAAATAATATTCTTACTTAAGCACAGTATAATTATCAAAATCAGGAAGTGAACCTTGCCATAATACTATTATGTAATCTTATTCAAATTACACTTTGCCAGTTTTTCTAATAATGTTCTTTGTATCCAAAGGGAAAAAAAACATTCTCTTCTTCTGATCTGGGATCCAGTCCAGAATCATGCATTACTTTTAGCTATCATGTGTCTTTAGGCTATTCTATCTGGAACAGTTCCTCAGTTTTTCTTTGTCTTTCATGACCTTGACATTTTTAGAGTGTGGGAGAGTTATTTTGTAGCATGTTCCTCAAATTTAGACTTTTCTGATGTTTCCTGATAGTTTGATTCAGGTTATGCATCTCTGACAGTAATACCTCATATGTGACTTCATGTCCTTCTTAGTACATTCTTAGGAATTTCATGAGGTCATTACTGGTGATTTTAACTTTGATCATTTGGTTAAGGTAATATCTGCCAGATTTCTCCACTATAAAATCACTATTGTGATTAATAAGAATCTTTTGGGGAGATATGTTGAGACTATATAAATATATTGTTTTTCTTGAGATTTTCATCTTCTAGTCTTAGTATCCGTTGATGATTTTTACACCAGTTATTACTATGAACCAATTATCGTACTGTGCTGTGTCGCTCAGTTGTGTCCGATTCTTTGCAACCCCATGGACTATGGCCTGCCAGGCTGCTCTGTCCATGGGGATTCTCCAGGCAAGAACACTAGAGTGGGCTGCCATGCCCTCCTCCAGGGGATCTTCCTAACCCAGGGATTGAACCCAGGTCTCCCACATTGGAGGCGGATTCTTTACCATCTGGGCCACCAAGGAAGCCCAAACCAATTATTACTATTGAGCCAATTACTACTATGATAGTTGCCAAGTGGTGACTTTCTAATTCTTTCTCTTCGTTTATCAGTTGTCATTCTGCTGTAATGAAGACTTTTATTTAATGATTACCTTATACTATTATATACTCATGAATTTTAATTTTTTATGGATCGTTTTATTAAATAGATTATCTGTTACTATCCTAATTTATTTTGATGCTTAAGTTGTCCCAGGTTTGACTAATGGGAACCTTTTCATATTGACTCTAAGATCCTTTGATATATTGTTCTCATCACTATTTGAATATTTGCTTACCAAAGAAAGTTGTGAAAGAAGAATAATGTCCCACGAAAACAAAAAGATGAGAGAAAACTTACTTTGTGCAGAGAAAACATACAAGAGCAGGAAAATATGAAATAGTGCAGTGTATTCCAATATATACAATATTATTAATTTTCTGAAGGATGGAGTAATGTGTGATGACTGAAAAGGAAGCAAGAAAGGTTTTGTATACTATTCTAAAGAATTAGAATTTTATCCTGGCGATGATAGTGAATCATTGATAAAAATTTTAGAGTAAACATTTGTGACAACAATGCCTTGTTTTGTATCTTGAGGCCCATAAATTCCAGGGGTACTTTATTTAATATTTCTTATACAAAGTAACACAATCCTTTCCCTCATAATTTTTAGGTTTCATCAGAAATATTGGGTTGGCTAAAAATTTCCATTGGGTTTTCATAACAGCAGTCAGAAAAGAACGAACTTTTTGGTCAACCCAAAATTCTGAGGCTCATTATCTTGAATAAACAAGTAGAAAGAGTATTAAACTGAAAGCAATATAAGAAATTTATTTTCATATATACAGAGTTCCCTGTAGACCTGAGCCTGCAAACACTGTCATTGCCAGTGTTTCCCTAGAGCTTTGGACCTGAATCCTCTTAATTTGAGATTTATATAAAAGACTAAATGCTTTTTGTATATCTGAGCCACACATTATTTGAATTACCAAATGCCCTAGTTATTTAACCTGAAAAAATTACTATCATCTTTGCTTTTTAAGCTTTCTAGGAAAGTTATTCATTATCTTAGGTGGTTTGTGTTCAGAAAGAACCAGGAAATAGAAATACAAGAAACTGAAGCTGCAGATACTATGGGAAACAGAGGCAGTAATATTAATAGGGCAGACCAGGTCTCTCCCTTGAGATTTTCTGTATCTAAAGAATGAATAATGATTTATACTTTGGGTAGTTTGGGAACTCTTTTACTGATTGTTCTGAAGAATAAAGTTTCCTCTTGAGGTTTTGAATTTAATCAAGAAGAACTTGCATGAACATCTTGTTTCTATTATATTCTGTTCTGTCACCTGAAAGCATCTTCTCTTCACTTACTTCTAATTTTAAAAATGGATTTTCAAGCCAAGGTGAAACATTGTATATTAAGAATTGGCAGATTAAAAAGGATGCATTTGAAATGGGAAAAAGTCATTCCACTGGTGTAAACAGTTTCATTTAATATGTCTATGCCATAAGAAAAATGTTACTGCTGTATAACAAAGACCTTAGTTTACTCAATAGAAAGAAATCCGTTTGTACTTTTTTGTCCCTTTAAAGGCCTTGTACAACATAGACATTGCCATTAGTATTTAAACATGTCTTTGATGATGGCGATCCTGAGTGAACATCATATATTGTCTTTTTAGTGATTATAAATGCTGCATGCCAGATAGAAAAATCTCAGTAATATTTTAAGTACTTTATCTGCAGATTCTGAACTCACATATAATCATCCCCAATTCTGAACCTATACATGAGAAAAATACAAATGAGACAAGTTAAATTTTACTAATGGAAGCCTAAGCTTATTAGAGAAACCTCTAGATCATCAATCTGTGCTAATTTAGAATTGCTTTAATCCCACAAATCTACTTCAGAAAATTAAACCCCTCATATAAGAATGCCATCAATGTAGGTGTTATAAAAATTCAGCCTGTTACTCTTTGCTTAGTTTGGACATTTACGAGTAGGGAAGATGTCTAGACTTCCTTTCCCCACCACCACCCCTACGCCCGTATAAGGATCCCATATCCTAAACTACGTCGTCGTTTATTTTTTGTCAGAGTAGCTAGTCCGCCTCATTACCATACATCACCAGAAAATTTTACTATTATAAGTTTAAATAAATATTTCTTTGAATAAGCTTAAATAAATATTTCTGTGAATGGTATAATCTTCTCAGGACACATTTTCACATTTGTTAGTTTTGTTTCATTTTATAGTTTACATAAATTGAATGGAGCCTAGTACCTTTACATTTTCTTTGTGACTGTTAGTGTTCATTTATAAGGTAGCCATCAGAATATATTTATGGCTGTGAAATAGCTTTTGTTTTATAGGAAAAGTTCTATCCAAATTTTGGATACCTTCTCTGTCGCAGAGAGTCGGACACGACTGAGCAACTGAACTGAACTGAACTCACTCACTGTCCAAAACCCAGACTTTCTTTTGTCATAACCTTCTTACTCTTTAACAATTGTTCTTTCCTTCATTTCCTACTTCTAGGTAAATGGATTTTATGGACCACTCAATGAAAACTGCCTGCTAGGCTGTATTAACTCATCTGGTGTAAGAGACAGAAACAAAAGTGCATACTGTTTTTCCCAAATTTTTTCTCTTCTATCAGGTTTCTGTTTGAGCTCAAAATCAAGAAGAGGGATAAGGTTTGGAGTAGAATATTTCTTGATCCTTTTTCCTGTCTGACTGAGTTCTGCAATAGTCCTGGACAGGTAGAAGTGCTTTGCGGTTATAACTTGTGAAATAAGAAAAGTCAGAGATAAATATTCTTAAATTTTGTGAAGCTTTCAATTTAAAGCTTCTTATAAATCACTGATATCAACATCAGAAAATAGTTGAAATTATGTTTTTTAATGGAAACCAAAAAAAAGAAACAAGTATTTGCTTACCAGCTTCATTTTGGAAATGTATGCCTTCTAATAAATGAGCTGTCCCATGCCAGCCCATGAGAGGCCTTCATATGAGCCCCTGAGCTAACTGGTGGTGCTGTGCTTCCTCAGCCTTTACCTGCAGCTGCCAGTTCCTCTGTGTGTGTCCCTGGGGCTGACCCTCGAGCATGGTTTGTCGACTTTCGATCTGAAAATGAGAATACTGAATCACCTACATCGATAGTTTTTTTTTAAACTTATTTTAGCTACAGTTTTTTGCTAAATGAAATCTTATATAACACATAGACTTCCTGCATGTGGAGAGGGATACAACAGAACTAAGTATGTTAATGTTATTTAGTAATTCTGTTTACGCAAAAAGAGCAGCTATTTAGAGAAATTCAAATCAAAACTACGATGAGGTCTCACCTCACACCAGTCAGAATGGCCATTATCAAAAAGTTTACAAATAACGCTGGAGAGGGTGAAAAAGGAACCCCCCTACACTGTTCATAGGAATGTAAATGGTGCAACCGCTGTGGAGAACAGTATGGAAGTTACTTTCAAAACTAAAAATAAAAGTTACCATATGATCCTGCATTCTCACTGCTGGGCAAATAGCTGGACAAAACTCTTAATTCAAAAAGATACATGTATCACAATGTTCACTGCAGCACTATTTACAATAGCCAAGACATGAAAGCAATCTAAATGTCCATCTACAGAGAAATGGATAAAGATGTTGTGTGTGTGTGTGTATGTGTGTGTGTGTGTGTGTGTGTGTGTGTGTGTGTATATATATAAAACAATCAAATACTACTCAGCCATAAAAAAGAATGAAATCCCATTTGCAGCAACATGGATTGACCTAAAGATGATTATACTAAGTGAAGTAATCCAGAAAAAACAAATATCATATGATATCACTTATTTCTGGAATCTAATACAAATGAACTTTGTATAAATATTAATACAAATGAACTTATTTACAAAACAGAAATAGATTCAGTCATAGAAAACAAATTTATAGTTACCAAAAGGAATAGTTGAGGCGGAACTAAATTGGAAGTTTGGGACTAACATATACACACTCAGTTCATACACACTACTATATATAAAATAGGTAGTTTTTACAAGGATCTGCTGTATAACACAGGGAGCTATACTCAATATCTTATAATAACCTATAATGGGAAAGAATCTTAAAAAGAACATATATATATGTATATATATACACACACACGCACACACACATATATATATATTCTTTGCTGTATACTTAAAACTAACAAAACATTGTAAATTAACCACACTTCAATTTTTGAAAGCACAACTATTACTTACTTCATTAATTTTATTTTTTGTATCTAGACAGTAAGCCACAAATACTACTTTTCTCATATTTATACAACCAAGTTAACCCTTCTTTACTGGTGAAGTAGCTGATTATTTCCACTGTGCAATCTTGGGTGGGTCTTGAGTGGAAAGAAGCCTCTTGGCACATAGAAGTTGCTCAGTAAACACTTGCTGAGAACAGAAGCACACACTTGCTGATGTGCCAGAGAATTAAAGTACTTCTCCTTTGAGACTTTTTTTCCAGTTTTTTAATCCAGAAGTCTGCTCTGGTGACACGCAGTTTAGTGAGGGGTGAGTGTTAACTCATTAGCATCAAAGTTTGGATTATGTATCTAGTGACAATCACTTTGGGGAAGAGAATTGACAAATACAGAAGGTCTTAGAGAAGCACAGGGCAGAAAAGGAAGCAACACTTTGTTTCTCCTTTCCCAACTTTAGACTTTGTTTGAGGATGTGTTATTCATTCATGAAAAATGTTAGATGCTCAGTCATATCCAACTCTTTGCAGCCCCAAGGACTGTAGCCCACCAGGCTCCTCTGTCCATGGAATTACCTAAGCAAGAATACTGGAGTGGGTAACCATTCCCTTCTCCAGGGGATCTTCCCAACCCAGGGATCGAACCTGGGTCTTGTGCACTGCAGGCAGATTCTTTACTGAGCCACTAGGGAAGCCCCATTCATTCATACCTCAAGTATTTATTCAATATCTACTAAGGAAAGCATAACTCTAAAAGTGGCAAAAGATGCCCAGATTAATGAGATACAGGTTCTGCCTTCAAAGAGTTTGTGATAAGCTAACGGAAGCAGAGCAAATACTTAAATGTCTACACCATAAGGTGGAAAATGGTACATGCCATAGAGAAATAAAAGCAAGTACAAAATTATTATAAAGGCAGGAAATATTTTTCCAGGTTGATGGAAATTGGCATGCAGTTTTTAATTAAAAAAAAAAAAACCAACCTCTAGAGAACAATGAGGTGGTTTGATATCCTCCTGCCTTTATTTTTTATTTACTTACATACCTTTCCTTTCTGTTGAACTGAAACGTTCTTCATTGCAGGTTGTATCTTAGTCTGTGTAGACTGAGTACATAACTGTGCCTGTCTCATAAAATACACTCAGTAAATATTTGTTGAATGGATGTGTGTATCACTGATAATCAAACTTGGTTTCTAATAACAAAAATTCCATTACAAACCACATTCAACAAATAACCTCTGTACAGTTAAAAAGTGTAATTTTTCCCTCAGAAACCAAACTTTAAAAAAAAAAAAAGCTTTTGTAAGATTATATATAATTTTCACCATAAAGAGAGTAAAGAATATCTTAGAAAAGACCAGATCTGAGATCTATAAATCTGAATAAAATGCAGACGTGTCTATCATGCTTTTCAATTATATTGGTTGTGACAATATGTATTGATGATATTTAATGACAAAACAAGGACTTCAGTGAAAGTTGTGAATAAATTTACAGTTCAATTATAGGTAAATGATTAATCACACAAAATCCTTCTCTAAGTATTCACCTTGAAGTAGAAATTTTTTTCATATTTAGCACTAAATAATCTCTAAGGTCCTTAAAGTTAAAAAAAATTTGTAATTTCATGATTGCCCATGGATAAAAATAAGTATATTGTATGTCGTTTCTTTGACTACTTATGACAATGTCATTTGTCTTAGAATGAAAAGTATGGGACAGTACCTGTGAGTTCAATGAATATGTCTGAAGTAGCCTCTGGAGGTGGGATGGGAGGACTAAATTAAATAAATTACAATGACCAGGAACTTACACACTTACAGACTTACAGACTTCTGAGGGATATGTACAGTCATTGTTGTTCAGTCACTCGGTCGTTTCCAACTCTTTGTGACCTCATGAACTGCAGCATGCCAGCCTTCCCTCTCCTTCACTATGTCCCAGAATTTACTCAAACTCAAGTCCATTAAGTCTGTGATGCTATCCAACTGTCTCATCCTCTGTTGCCCACTTAAGAAATAGGAGCTTATTTGTCCCACATATCAAAAGTCTGGAGGCACGCAGTCCAGGGTTTGTACAGTAGCTCAACACTGTCATCAGGGATTCTGGCTCTTTTCCTTTCCTTGTTTCTCATACTTACTCTATGGGTTTCTAGTCTAATAGTTGAAAATGACTATAGCACCTCCCAGAAGCTAGTCATGTTCTCCTCTTAACGTTTTACCTCTTTATCTTTTTATTTGTAGTAGGAAGCCTGCCCCCAGGGACTACTTCCTACATCTTGCTGGTGAGAACTTAGGTGGCTATAAACATATCATATGGCCAGTCTTAGGCAGCTGCAGAAGAAGTGAATTATGGATATTAGTTAGGATAGCCAAGCAACAGTGTTTGCAGTTACTCCTTTTATGTTAACCCTTTGAGCCATAGACTTTTAAGATTTCAAAGAAAAGGCCAGGTATACTTATACATGAAGACATTGTACTCTAAGAAGTCCCTTTCTGTCATTCAATGATACATTCATTAATTTAAAAACTATTGTCTAGTATGTACCAGGTACTGTTCCAAGTATTGAGGATAACAACACTGACTAAAAAAGACAAAGTTGCTGCTGTCATGAAGCTTACATTAGAAAATTATAAATATATAAGTATATAGATATGAATATCCATACATGTATGTATATGTTTTTTTCCACAAAGAAAAATCGGTAAGGAGAATAAAGAGTGATGATAGTAGGTAATATTCTTTATAGGATGTCTAGCAAAGGCCTCTGATGAAGTGATATTTTAGCAAAGACCTGAAAGAAATGAGGGATGAATGGAACCATAATATCTGGGGAAGAATGTCCAAGTAGAGGAAACGGCGAGTATGCAGACCCTGAAGAGAAACATATTTGGCTTTCTCAGGCGAGGAATCAGTATGCCCACAGCACATTGAACAACAGTGAAATGATAGAACAGTGTAGACAATATGTTGGGCTTTGTAGACCATAGCAAAGACTTTACTCTGAGTGAATTGGAAAGTCATTGGAGATTTGTGAGCAGAGATGAATACAATTCACCTTACAGTTTAAAAGGACTATTGTAACTGCTGTGTGGAGAATAAATTATAATGGGACAAGGATAGAAGCAGGGAGACCAGTTAGGACCCTCTTCAGTTTCCCGGGAAATAAATGATGGTTCCAACTATTGTAGTAATTATAGAGATGGTGAGTAATGATGGGATTTAGAGACATTTTAATTGTAGTTTAGATATGGCTCTGATAATAATAGAAAAATCAATGATGTCACCAAGGTTTTGGATTAATAACTTAATGAATGGAGTTTCTATTTACTGAGATGGGAATTGCAAAAGAATAAGATATCGTGTAGGTAGGTTAGGAGGATGGGGAATCAAAAGTTTGATTTTGAACATGCTAGGTTTGAGTTGCCTGTTGCATGCTCAAGTGCATGTTTAATGATTTCTACATTTGTAGATATATAGTCTTATCCACCAACTGTTTGGATGACATATAAACCTAGAGGTGAAGGTAGAGGTTGGGATTGAAGATATAAAATTGGAAGTTTTAGTGTATGGGTAATATGAATGCCATGACACTAGATAGGGTTACATTGGGAGTACATAACTAATATTTTTCTACGACTTTTTTTAGAAGAGAATTTCCTATGAAATTCTAAAGAAGTTTAAGCTTGTATATTTCTTTTCACTAACTGGCTTATTGACTAGTAAAAGTTCAGTATACTAACTAAGGACATGGACTCTAAAGCATGGTTACCTAGGTTTGAATCCTAGCTCTTTGTTTTCTGTCTTTGCGATTTAGGCCAAGATATGTAAACCGCATTTTCTTCATCTGTAAATATGGATAATAATGATACCTCCCTTTAGGTTGTTGTGAAGCTTAATTAGAATAGTGCCATGACACATAGTAAGCACTGACTGAGAAAGAATTAGCCAGTATCATCATTAAACTTCACCAGCTTTTGCTACATGATATAAAATTATTAACAATTTAATGTTCTGCCAAAGCAGGCTATATTTGGGGAGCAGTAGAAAAATTTTCCCCCTGTAATCTTCATTTCTAGACAGATGAAATGAAGACTGAGAATTACTGTTGTTTATAAGCCATTCCCACTTTTTAATCAGGTTTCAGCATCATATTCTTAGTTACTTATCTTCCTGTTTAGGTCACAGTGCTGTCGATATCACCAAGGTGGCTAGAAGACACCGTATGTCTCCTTTTCCTCTAACGTCTATGGACAAAGCCTTTATCACAGTCCTGGAGATGACTCCGGTGCTTGGGACAGAAATCATCAACTACCGAGGTACTGTATATTTGCCCATTGCTTTTTATTTTCATTCTTTTCCAAACAAGATTACTCTAACACTAATACACAATTTTCCTGAAAAAGAAACGGTATTAACCATTTATCACAGTTATTACCATCTTTCTTTTCACTTCTTATTTCTACTCAACTCTAAGATCAGTCTAACAGTATACAGAGTAAAATACTCATAAATCTTCCTTTACATTAAAAAAAAAGGAAAAATTCAACTGTTTCTTCTATTCATCAAAATATCAATATTCTCAAGAGAAGGCTGTCAGCACTGAATGAGGAGAATAGTTGACTGTGGTCTGCCTTATGTCCTATCTGATAGAAGTGAGAGATAACTAATGTGTCTGGTAATTATTTTTATTTGTGAAAATCATGTTTTTAAGTGTAAATACTACATTAATTAATATTATCTGTGGATCACTGAGCAGCCAGTCTGATCTCAGTTTTTCTGCTTCATCTATCCTCTCATTTTCTGCTCTTAGTTTAGTAGCACATTGAGACCAGCCTGTGGAAAGATAATGGAAAGGTAGTATTCCCCAGTGTTTCCAGTTTTTAACCAGCTACTTCCCCTTCTAAAAATCCAGTTCAGGTGCAGTCTGAATAAAATGTAGTTTCTAAATTGTTTTTGTTGTGCAAATAAAAACAATGCAGAAGTACTGATTTTACAAATAAATGACTTTATTCATAGATCGTAAAATAGTCAAATTTCAGAGAACATCTATACAAGCACTCTAATTTTTCTACAAGAAAACTCAAAACAGCAGAAAAGGAATGGAATTGAGACTCAAGACTTAACATTCTTGGGAATTCCCTGGCAGTTCAGTGGCTAGTACTCAGCACTTTCACTCAGGTGACCCAGCTTCAGTGCCTGTCAGGCAGCTAAGATCTTGCAAGTTGTGTGGCACAGCCAAAAGAGAAAAAAGAAAAAGCTCAACGTTCTTCTCTTTCTACATGATAATGCTCTTCTGCCAATATTAAAATATAGAAAGTAATAGTAGATAAAGTTATGTTAAAAGGCCTAAAGCTAGTGAAATATTAAATGCCAAATGCTAGCTCTTTGGTCTCTGGCCCTACTTAGGCAAAAATTGCTTTAATTTACACCTGTCCTACTTCTTTAACTTACATCCTCTTAGACATGTATGTCGTTAGGTTTAAACCTATTCTTTTGTTTCTGTTCTATTCCTTATTAAAGGAAATAAAGATAGTAAAACTAAAATGGGGAATTAGAAATTAACTGTATGATTTCAGAAATCAATTTTAATGAAGTGGTTTCCTTCTGTTATTATATGCAGATACTTAGATATTTTTATGTCAGTCATTACTAAGACATCTTCAGAAAATATGAAAGTAAAATTAAGTTGGAAAAAATTTAACAGTGCTTTACATTGTATAAAAATAAGTTAACCATACCTGGCCTCTTGTTATATCAGGGTAGTTTCTCTTACCATCAGTCCTTAAAAGAATCTCACTGTGATGCCAGGTCACATTTAGACAGAAATTCCAGGACTTTTAAGGAAAAAAAACAGAACTGGAAATGGCTGTTTCTATTTCTCCTCTAGGGAAAAAAAAATACTGTCAGATGGATTCTCTTTTCCTGTCATATGTTTGTTTCTCCTTCATTTGTTCATCAAATCAGTTGTCACTCATAAGTAAGCAAACTCTTCATGCATGGTTAACTCTTGTCAAGTGTTTCCACCCATGATGATGAGAAATAATAGTTAGGCTTGCATTCAACCTTTGAGCTGGATCACACTTGGTTTTTAATGCAAAAGAGCATTATAATTAATCCTCCTAGGCACTTTAGTTAGGTGTATAGAAAACAATACCATATATAGAAATATAATTTATTCAACAAGTATCTATTAAAAATCTGCTAAATACCAGGCCCTGTGTCAAGTCCAGGTATGCAAAGATGAATAAAATAAAACCCCACCCTATGGTTCTCACTGTGTAGTACAGGAGAGAGACAGATAAATAATGTGGCACTTGTTTCCTGTACTGGTTTTTTCGTAAGCTTGCCTTCCTTTGTCAATTCCTTGAATATGAACTTTCTTTTCAGCTTGTCTCTGGCCCTTTTCAAATCTTACACATTATTTCAGATAACCTCACATATACCAGTTGTTTCAAGTACCACCTATTAAGTGATTGCTAAATCTATATCTTGCCAGACCTTGCCTGAGTTCCAAACTCATACAATAGATGTATACCTGCTGCTACTAAATTTAACATCATTGTAACTAAACTTATTTTCTTTTATTTTACTTTATTTTACTTTGCAATATTATATTGGTTTTGCCATACATCAACATGAATCTGCCATGGGTGTACATAAGTTCTCAATCCTGAACCCCCCCTCCCACCTCCCTCCCCATACCATCCCTCTCGGTCATCCCAGTGCACCAGCCCCAAGCATCCTGTATCCTGCATTGAACCTAGACTGGCGATTCATTTCTTACATGATATCATACATGTTTCAATGCCATTCTCCCATATCATTGCACCCTCTCCCTCTTCCACAGTGTCCAAAAGTCTGTTCTATACATTGTGTCTCTTTTGCTGTCTCGCATACAGGGTTATCGTTACCATCTTTCTAAATTCCATATATATGTGTTAGTATACTGTATTGGTGTTTTTCTTTCTGGCTTACATCACTCTGTATAATAGGCTCCAGTTTCATCCACCTCATTAGAACTGACTCAAATGTATTCTTTTTAATGGCTGAGTAATACTCCATTATGTATATGTACCACAGCTTTCTTATCTGTTCATCCGCTGATGGACATCTAGGTTGCTTCCATGTCCTGGCTATTATAAACAGTGCTGCGATGAACATTGGGGTACACGTGTCTCTTTCAGTTCTGGTTTCCTCGGTGTGTATGCCCAGCAGTGGGATTGCTGGGTCATAAGGCAGTTGTATTTCCAGTTTTTTAAGGAATCTCCACACTGTTCTCCATAGTGGCTGTACTAGTTTGCATTCCCACCAACAGTGTAAGAGGGTTCCCTTTTCTCCACATCCTCTCCAGCATTTATTGCTTGTAGACTTTTGGATCGCAGCCATTCTGACTGGTGTGAAATGGTACCTCATTGTGGTTTTGATTTGTGTTTCTCTGATAATGAGTGATGCTGAGCATCTTTTCATGTGTTTGTTAGCCATCCGTATGTCTTCTTTGGAGAAATGTCTATCCAAGAAGATAAACTTATTTTCTTTACCACTACAATACTCATTTCCTCTACATCCTCTTGAATCTACCCTTTATTTGCCATTCCCACTTCTCTCGTTTTAATTTAAGTCTTATCTTCCTGGATTACTGTAACAGCCTTCACTTCCCCAATTAGCATCTTCCTATCCATTTTCCAATTTGATTCCAAAGTAATCTGTTCAAATTGCGAGTTTGATATTAACTAACATTCCTGCATATAGTTCTTCAGTAGTATTCTGCACAACTCCAGATTAAATTCAGAACTCCTTGATATGTCATATAAGGCCCTTTGTAATCTAATTTCTTCCTACTTTTTCAGTTCCTTCTCATCAGAACTTGCTTTCCCCTAAACTTGCCATGCTGTTCCTTACCTCTTATGCTCTTATCTCTAAGCCATTGTCTCTAGGACAATTTTATCCTATTTCTCTGCTCAGTCACTGTGTACTCTTTTTTTTTTTGGTCTGACTTTACTGAGGCATAATTAGTAAGTTAAAAGTGTATATCTTTAGGGAATATACATAGATGTTGTGAAATAATTACCACAGTCAAGCTAATCAATACATTCATCACTTTATAGTTACTGACTGTGTATGAGTGTGTATGGTAAGAATGCTTAAGATTTACTCTTTGAGCAAATTTCAGGTATACAATGCAGCATTATTAACTATAGTCACCATGCTTTATGTTAGATCCCCAGATCTTATTCATCTTATAATTGAAAGTTTGTACCCTTTGGCCGACATCTCCCCATTTTCCCAGTACATGTTTTTTAAGAGTAAACTTTAAGAAGCTCTCCTCCATGAAGGCATTCCTGGTGTCCACTCCTCCGTTTCACCAGCTGAGTTAAGTTTTCTTCCTCCATGTCCGCATAGCACTTTGTTCATGTGTTTTATAATAGAAATGACTGGCATATTTGATCATCCTCTGTTATAAATGCTCTAATAAACAACATGGGTATAAAAAGTTGAGTGATCTAAATGTGAATCACTATAAATTGAATTGTGAGTCAGATATGGCCTATAATTCTCTTACTGAAGATAAGAGATTTCTCCCCGGAAAAAGATTAGAAACTCATTCTCACTGTAGCTGTTATCTTTTCCAGGGATGTTTGCATTTTAATGAACAAACCTTCTTAGTTCATTCTGATTTCAGCTGAATGCACCTCTAACTATCCAATTTCATCTATCAATCACTAAATAGGAAAAGTATGCAGATGGGGATTCCAAATATTTTGCCTCTGCAAATACACTGACACCTACAATTACAGAAGCCTGTAGAGAGATGTGCACGTTTCCTTAGAGAGATCCAGAATCAATGAATCTTTGAGGCCATTTGCCACTGTGAGATCTCTAAAATTACTTATTATATCCCTGTGAAGGTTCAGCAAGAATCCCAGAAAACTAAGAATAAATCATGTATACACAAGTGCTTGGAAGTGATGCTCTCAAGGTCATATACATAGGGTAAATCTGTGAAGGAATGTTAACAGTATAATGTATGAAATACTTATAATTTTACAAAAAGAAAGTGATTTGGAGATCAAGTAGTCTTTCTTACTTTAAAGGCAAAGAAACTTAGGACCAAAGAGGTTAATAATGTGCTTAGAAAATTTGCTATGATTAAAAACAGCTAGAACCTAAGATTCTTTACCCCTAGTCCTCTGTTCATTCCATTACAGCAGTTCAGTTCAGTTCAGTTCACTCAGTCATGTCCAACTCTTTGCGACCCCATGGACTGCAGCTTGCCACGCCTCCCTGTCTATCACCAACTCCCAGAGTTTACTCAAACTCATGTCCATTGAGTCGATGATGCCACCCAACCATCTCATCCTCTGTCGTCCCCTTCTCCTCTCGCCTTCAGTCTTTCCCAGCATCAGGTTCTTTTCAAATGAGTCAGTTCTTAGCATCAGATGGCCAAAGTATTGGAGTTTCAGCTTCAACATCAGTCCTTCAGGGAATATTCAGAACTGATCTCCTTCAGAATGGACTGGTTGGATCTCCTTGCAGTCCAATGGACTCTCAAGAGTCTTCTCCAACACCACACTTCAAAAGCATCAATTCTTTGGTGCTCAGCTCTCTTTATAGTCCAACTCTCACATCCATACATGACTACTGGAAAAACCGTAGCCTTGACTAGACAGACCTTTGTTGGCAAAGTAACGTCTCTGCTTTTTAATATGCTGTCTAGGTTGGTCATAACTTTTCTTCCAAGGAGTTAAGCGTCTTATAATTTTTAATTACAGCAGAGTATGTCTCAAATCAGTATGAAAATTATCCTTCTAAAATAAGAACCTAGAAGTGCATGTATATGCAAA
Source organism: Budorcas taxicolor (assembly GCF_023091745.1). NCBI lineage: Eukaryota > Metazoa > Chordata > Mammalia > Artiodactyla > Bovidae > Budorcas > Budorcas taxicolor. The sequence goes on from NC_068919.1 coordinate 77,178,778, forward strand.
GTTTACTGTTTATTTTAATGTATTTTGACTACAGGTGAATTTTCTTCTGTCTCTGAGCTGTCCTTTATTATATCTACCATTTTTAACTCCTATCTGCAAGCAAGATCTTTAAGGAACAAGTGCTCTACTAATTAAACATACCTTCCTTTGGTTTCTTGTAAGAGAAATACCAATGGAGATAATATTTGTCACACTACCATTTATGATTCATCTTTGCTTATAAAATACATGATGTGAATACATTATAAATCATACTTGGTGCAGTACTAGCTGCTGTAAAGCAGATTAAAATATTCTAGAATTCCCTGTTATCCCCAATGTCTTTCAGTTAACAGTGAAAAAAACTAAGGTTTGAATAAAAAGGCTTCTGCTTTCTTAGGAGCATTATTTTACAAGCTCTAGGGTTTGTTTTTTTTTTTAAGACTTTATAACCAAAGACTTTGGCATTTCTGACCTGAGTTCTTTGTATTTCCACAAAAGACTTAAGCAGTTCTAGAGATGGAATCTTTAAGTTTTACTGAACTCAGTTTAAGGCAGTGAAGTATCCTTCTGAGAATAGTGACCACAACAGATGTACTTCTCCCTGTTTCTGACCTAAAATGAGATATATTTATAATACTTTTTAAAAGAGAAAAATATGTATGTGAAAATATATAATAATATTCATAGAAGAAGGTATGAAATAGGAAGATTAGTCTACCTGGTTGTGACATAGGGATGATTTAGCCAGCGTTATAGGTCTGATTATTTTTTCGAAGTGAGTTAATTTTACTCAATTGTGTAACTGTAAAAATAACTCCCCCACACACAAGGGGTCTTCCTGAGTGCCTAACCAGTCATATGATTAATACCTAGTCTACTGCTGCCTGCTGCTTTTCTGAAACCACGCGCCCAACGTTTATCCAACAGTAGTACTTCGGCTCCACCTATGGGCAAAGAGGAGAGATGGTTTAAGATCCATGACAAGCAAGAGACACCTCCAAGTAATAACGTATTTTGCAGCACCACTACATACTCTGTAAGTTCCCGACTCGATCATCTGGTGAGACAGTGAATGAAATCTAATATTGACTGCTTGGAAGAGCTAGTCACTGCCTGATCTGTGAATCCTCCTGATATATATTGATATACTTGCTGGTGTGTATTTACATTTATCCTTCAGTTCTCGTATATTTGCTGCTAACTGGAAGCCCTTACCATTTTCCAATCAACAGCATATTTCTCGTCAAATCCTTTCCCTTGCCTTAGGCCTTTCGGGAAAAAAGAAACTTGGGGTAATACATGTTTTTCTCTTTAAAGAGACTTAAATGCTACTGGTAAGTTAACTTGATATCAACTCCAAAAGCAGAACTAATCTAATAGAGATCTAATTTACCTTAAAGATTGAATTCCTTATATTTAGTATGAGTACAAAATAAAAATTGGCCGATTTTCTTTTATTAGATTTATGCTGATACCCTTAAGCATGAAGCTGGTCTTTCTTTCCAGAGGAAATGTTTAATTTTTCTTTCCAAGATATTTCAAAGATCTATAAAGACCAGATGGTATATGTGTACTTCAAATATGACTTTTCTTGACTCTTCTAATATAATTATATATGTTAAAATGAGAGAAATATTCTTCTTTTAAAAATTTCTTATTCTTGCCCTTTAAAAAACAACATCTTTATTGAAATACAATTCATATACCATATAATCCACCCACAAATTATATAGTTCAAAGATTTTTAGTTTATTCACAGATATGAATTAATAATATTAATTAATTAGCCATCACCACGTCAGTTTTAGAACATATTATCACTTCAAAAAGAATCTCCACCGTCTTTAGCTATCATCCTCCTCCTATCCCCCTAGTCCACTCTCCAGTCTTAAGCAACCACTAAACTACTTCTATCTCTATAGGTTTACCTATTCTGAACATTTCACATAATGGGATTGTATAAAATGTGGTCTTTTATTACTGGTGTTTTCTACCTAGCATAAGATTTTCAAAGTTTATCCATGTTGTAACATGGATCCGTATCTCATTCCTTCTTTAAAAATTATTGTAGTAAAAAACAAAATTTATCATCTTAACATCACTAAGTTAATTAAATTAACAGATTATCATTGCAATTAAGTGGCACTAAGTACCTTCACATTGTTGTGAAACATATCTCCAAAATTTTCTCATACAGGATATCTGAAACTCTTTACCCATTAAACAATTCCCTTTTTCCTCCTCATCCCAGCCCCTGGTAACCACCATTTTACTTTCTATTTCTAAGAATTTGACTACTTTAGATATGGTATATAAGTTGAGTCAGCAGTATTTGTCTTTTTATGGCTGGCTTATTTCACTTAGCTTAGTGTCCTCAAGGTCTGTCCATATTGTGCCATGTGATAGTATTTAGATATATACCCCACATTTGTTAATCCATTCATCTGTTGATGGACATTTGGGACACTTCCATTCTTGACTATTATGAATAGCACTACTGTGAACATGGATGTGCACATATCTCTTCAAGACCCTGCTTTCAGTTCTTTTGGATATATACTCAGAAGTGAGATTGATGGATTATATGGTACTTCTATTTTTAATTTTCTGAGGAAATTTTTTCTCTTTTCCATACTGGTTGCACTATTCTACAGTCCTACCAAGACTATGTAAGAATTCCAGTTTTTCTACATTCTCATCAGCACTTGATTTTTTGATAGTAACCAATTAATGGGTGTGAGGTGATATCTCATTATAGTTTTGATTTGCATTTTTCTGATAATTAGTGGTGTTGAGCATCTTTTCATATGCATATTAGCAGTTCATACATCATCTTTGGAGAAATATCTATTCAAATCCTTTCTGAGTTTTAAAATTTTTTTACTTTTAGTTAATATGCAATGTTCTGTTAGTCTCAAGTGCACAGCACAGTGATTCTTTATATGTATACATATATATTCAGATATATGTGTGCGTTCTTCTTCAGATTCTTTTCCATTCTAGCTTATTACAAGATATTGAGTATCATTTTCTGAGCTATATAGTAACTCTTTGTTGATTACCTATTTTATATATAGTAGTGTATATATATTAATCCCAAACTCCTAATTTATTTCTCCCCTGACTGGCTATCCTCTTAGGTAATCATATATTTGTTTTCTATGTCTTTGAGTTTATTTCTGTTTTGTGAATAAGTTCATTTGTATCATTTTAGAGCAATATCTTTATAAGTGATGTTATATATCTCAGAGATATATCTCTTTCTCTGAATGATGCACTTCACTTAAGGTGATAATCTCTAGGTCCATTCATGTTGCAAATGATGCAAATGGCATCATCTCATTCTTTTTTAAGGCTGAGTACTGTTCCACTTTTTATATATATATTTATATATATATACACATATAGATGTATATATATATACACAGATACATACTGTTCCACTTTATATATATATATATACACACACACACACATACATACACACACACACACACACACACACACTATTTCTTTATCCATTTATCTGTGGATGAGCATTTAGATTGCTTCCATGTCTTGACTATGAACATTAGGGTGCATGTCTTTTCAAATTAGTTTTATGTGGATATATGCCCAGGAGTGGAATTGCAGGATTATATTTTAGCTTCTTATTTTAGCTTTTTAAGGAACCTCTGTACTGTTCTCCACAGTGGCTACACCAATTTACATTTCCTAGGAGGGTTCCTTTCTCTCCACATTCTTTACAGTATTTATTATTTGTAGGTTTTTAATGATGGCCATTCTGACTGGTGTGAGGTGATACCTCATTGTAGTTTTGCTATTCATTTCTCTAATAATTAGTGATTCTGAGCATCATTTCAAGTGCCTGTTGGCCATTTGTATGTCTTCTTTGAAGAAATGTGTATTTAGGTCTTCTTCCCACTTTTTAATTGAGTTGTTCAGTTTATATATATTAAAGCTGTATGAGCCGTTCATTTGCTTTGGAAACTAATCCCTTGTCAGTAGCATTGTTTGCAGACATTTCCTCCCAGTCCATAAGGTGACTTTTTCTTTTGTTTATGATATACCTTTGCTGTGCAAAAGCCTTTAAATATAATTAGGTCCCATTTGTTTATTTTTCTTTTTATTTCCATTACTCTAGAAGACAGACCCCCCTCCCCAATACTGTGACTTATGACAAAGAGTGTTCTGCCTATGTTTTCCTCTAGGAGTTTTATGATATCCAGTCTTACATTTAGGTCTTTTATCTATTTTGAATTTATTTTTGTATATGTGTGCTAGTCACTCAGTCATGTCTAACTCTTTGTGACCCAATGGACTGTAATCCTCCAAGCTCCTCTGTTCATGGGATTCTTCAGGCAAGAATACTAGAGTGGGTTGCCAGTTCCTTCTCCAATTTTTGTATATGTATATGGTGTTAGAGAATGTTCTAATTTCGTTATTTTACATGTGGCTGTCTAGTTTTCCCTACACCACTTATTGAAGAGACTGTCTTTTCTCCATTATATATCCTTGTCTACTGTGTGGTAGATTAATAGACCATAAGTACATGGGTTTGGGGGCTTTCTGTCCTATTCCATTGGTCTATAAGTCTGTTTTTGTGCCAGTACCATACTGTTTTGATTATTGCCAGTTTGTATTATAGTCTGAAGTAAGGGATTGTGGATTGAACTTTTAGCTTCATTCTTTCTCAAGATTGTTTTGGCTATTCAGAGTCTTTTGTGTTTACATACAAATTTTAAAATTTTTTGTTATAGTTGTGTGAAAAATGTCATTGGTTAATTTGATAGAGATTGCATTGAATCCATAGATTGCTTGGGTAGTATGATGATTTTAACAATATTGATTCTTCCAGTCCAAGAATACATATATTAATATCTTCCATTTGTTTGTATCATCTTTAATTTCTTTCTTAAGCATCTTACAGTTTTCAGAGTATAGATCTCTTGCCTGCTTAGGTAGGTTTATTCCTTGGTATTTTATGTTGTTGTTGTTCTTTTTGATGTAGTGATAAATGAGATTGTTTCCTTAATGTCTCTTTCTGATCTTGTACTGTTAGCATATAGAAATGCAAAAAAATTATGTTTATTAATTTTGTATCCAGCAGCTATACTGAATCTACTGATGAACTCTAATCATTTTCTAGAAACATCTTTCAGATTTCCTATGTATAGGATCATGTCATCTGCAAACAATGACAGTTTTACTTTTTTCCCAATTTGGATTCCTTCTATCTCTTTTTTTCTCTGAGTACTATAGCTCGGACTTCCAAAGCTATGTTGAATAAAACTAGCCAGAATGGTCATCTTTGTCTTATTCCTGATTGTAGAGAAAATGCTTCCAACTTTTCACCATTGAATATGATGTTACCTATGGGATTGTCATTGATGGCCTTTATCATGTTGAGGTATGTTCCCTCTATGCCCACTTTCTGGAGAGTTTTTATTATAAATGAATGGTGAAATATATCAAAAGCTTTTTTCTGCATCTATTGAGAGGATCATATAGTTTTTATTTTTCAATATCTTAATGTGATGTATCACATTGATATGCAGATAGTGAAAAATCCTTGCATCCCTGGGGTAAATCCCACGTGATCATGGTGTACAATTCCTTTTTTTACTATTTATTTATTTATTTTTGGCTGCTCTAGGTCTTCGTCGCTTTGCATGGGCTTTCTCTAGTTGCAGCAAGTGGGTGCTCCTCTTCATTGCAATGCTTGGGCTTCTCATTGTGGTAGCTTCTTTTGTTGCAGAACATAGGCTCTAGGCACATGGGCTTCAGTATTTGCAACACGTGGGCTCAGTAGTTGTGGTACAAGGCCTTAGTTGCCCAAAAGCATATGGAATCCTTCCAAACCAGGAAGCCTCCCAAACCTCACTCATAGTTACAGGTTTTACGTCTTTAATCCTTTTTGAGTTAAGTTTTGTATATGGTGGAAGATAAGAGTCCAGCTTCATTCTTTCAAATGTAGCTATCCAGTTTTCCCAACGTCATTTTTTTAAAACTATCCTTTCCCCATTGAGTGGTCTTGACACCCTTGTCAAAAGTCATTTGACCATATACATGAGTGTTTATTTCTGTGCTCTCTATTCTGTTCCATTTGTATTGACAGAGCTTTCCAGAGAAACAGAACCAATAGAATATGTATAGGAAGAGATTTATTATGAGGAATTGAGTCACATGATTATGGAGGCTGAGAAATCCCATGATTTGCCATCTGCAAGCTGGAGACCCAGGAAAGTTGGTGTTATAATTCCATTCCATGTCCAAAGGCCTGCAAACCAAGGAAAGTAATGGATAAAGCCCATCCAAGGGCAACATCCCAAGTCAAAAGGCAGGCAGGAAGCAAAAGGGACCATTTTTTTTCTCCATCTTTTGTTGTACTCAAATGCCCAGTGGATAGAATGATGCCACCCCCACATGGGGAGGGTTATATATTTTATTTATTTCACCAATTCAAATACTAATCTCATCTGGACATATTCTTTTAGAATTGCATATGAATTTTAGGATGAATTTTTCTATATTTGAAAAAAATGCTGTTTGCATTTTAATGAGATTACATTGAATCTATAAGTGACTTTAGGTAGCATGGGCTCTAAGAATATTATGTCTTTAAATTCCTGAACAAAGAATGTCTTTCCATTTATTTGTATCTTCTTTATAATTTCTTTCAGCAATGCTTTATGGTTTCCATTAGTACCTCACTCCTTCTTGTGGCCAAATAATATTTCATTGTATGTATCGGGTTTTTATCCATTAATCCCCTTGGTTTGCAGGCCTTTGGACTTGGACTGGAATTATAACACTCACTTTCCTGGGTTTTTCTGAATGAACTTTTTGGCTAATCCAATATACATCACTTTTATTTATCCATTCATCAAGGGATGGACTGTTGGATTGTTTCCATCTTTTGAATATTAATGAATAATGTGCAATTAATATCTGTTTACAAGTTTTTGCCTGGACATATGTTTTCATTGGGCTTCTCTGGTAGCTCAGCTGGTAAAGAATCTGCCTTCAATTGACTCTGGTTCAGTTCCTGGGTCAGGAAGATCCCCTGGAGAAGGGATTGGCTACCCACTCCAGCATTCATGGGGTTTCCTGGTGGCTCATATGGTAAAGAATCCTCCTGCAATGCGGGAGACCTGGGTTTGATCCCTGGGTTGGGAAGATCCCCTGGAGGAGGGCATGGCAACCCACTCCAGTATTCTTACCTGGAGAATCCCCACGGACAGAGGAGCCCAGCAAGCTACAGGCCATGGGGTCGCAAAGAGTTGTACACAACTGAGCAACTAAACACAGCACATGTTTTCATTTCTCTTGGATTTATCCTTCCCTTTTAAGAAGAACAGAATTTAAATAATAGCAAAGATTCCTGGAAGTCTAGGCTGCTAAAAGTTATTTTGATTATAACCTGTATTTATTGTTTTGATTAGACATAAAGGAAAGAAAAAATACAGTTCTGTGTCTTCAGAAACTTAAGAAACCAAATGCACACTTCTCACACTCATCACCCTGAGAACTCTTACACACAACTCTGCAAGTACTTGCTGATATACTACTAACTGAATATATAGAGTCGTATTCAGAGGGGCATCAAGGAGAACCTATATCTTTAATGATGTCTTGAAATAGATGATGGACATTTACTGATAGCAAAAGGAAAATGTCCAGGTTTAGGGAAGTCATTGCTGTAATCATGGAGGTAAGCATCCATTATACAAAAAGATTTGCTTAAAGGAGTCTAAATGGGGAATAATGAAAGTAAAAGTTAGCAAGATGTCCTTCTGTATTTTATGTATTCTTTGGGTGAAGTTGTTTGTATTAATATTTGATTGATATGACTCTCTTCTCTATTTATCCAACATTTCCCTCCTTAGTCCTAATCATTAATGTACTCATTCATTGACTCAGTCATTCAGCAAACACTTACTGAGTGCCTTTTAAGTACCAAGTACTGTGCTTGGTACGGGGGATACAATGATAGGTGAGTTATGCTGTGAAAACAAGGAATTAACAACTTAATGAAGAAGTCAAGACATAATAGCTTCACAAACAACCTAATGTAATGTGGAAAGTGTACCATAACAGATGGATACAAATGTTTGAAAAATATGAAGACTGTGTATAATCCCTCCAAACCATTCTATATCTTGTCGCTAGGCACTTAATAAGTTCTATTAAAAAGTGCTATTCCTTAAAAGTTCCATTATCTCTGAAGAGATTTAAATGCTGCTGAGAGGTTAACTTGAAGTCATTATTTTGCTTAAAATCCTTCATTGGATTCCCATTTTCATAAGATTAAGTTTAAATTCCCTTGATCCTGCTTCTGTTGTCGAAAATGCCCCCCACTCTTCTCCTACTTCATTTGTACTTAAAACTTTAAAACTCAGTGTAGGTATCATCTCATCTAGGAAGATTTTCTTGATGTTCCACAAATTGTTGATTAGGTGGGTTTTTTTCCTATTGTTGTTGTCACTAAGTCATGTCAGACTCTGCAACCTCATGGACTGTAGCATAACAGGCTCCTCTGTCCTCCACTGTCTCCCAGAGTTTGCTCACATTCATGTCTTTTGAGTTGGTAATGCTATCTAACCATCTCATCCTCTGCTGCCCCCTTCTTTTGTCTTTAATCTTTCCCAGCATCAGGGTCTTTTCCAGTGAGTTGACTCTTCACATCAGGTGGCTAAAGTATTGGAGCTTCAGCAACAATCCTTCCAGTGAATATTCAGGGTTAATTTCCTTTAAGAATGAGGGGTTTGATCTCTTTGCTGTCCAAGGCACTTTCAAGAATTTTCTTGAGCACCACAATTTGAAAGCATCAATTCTTTGGCACTCAGCCTTCTTAACAGACCAACTCTCAAATCTGTACATAACTACTGGAAAAGCCATAGGTTTGACTATATGGACCTTTGTTGGCAAAGTGATGTCTCTGCTTTTTAATACTCTGTCTAGGTTTGCCATAGCTTTGGTTCTTTTGTGTATTCTTGCCATCTCATCTTAGTCTCTTCTGCTTCTGTTATATCTTTATGATTTCTGTCCTCTATCATGTCCATCCTTGCATGAAATGTTCCCTTGATATCTCCAACTTTCTTGAAGAAATCTCTAATCTTACCCATTTTATTGTTTTCTTCTATTTCTTTGCATTGTTCATTTGAGAAGGCCTTCTTATCTCTCCTTTGCTATTCTCTGAAACTCTGCATTCAGCTAGGTGTATCTTTCCCTTTCTCCTTTGTCTTCCCTTCCTTCCTCAGCTATTGGCAAAGCCCCCTCAGACAGCCACTTGCCTTCTTGCATTTCTTTTCCTTTGGGATGGTTTCAGTCACTGCCTCCTGTGTATTGCTATGGACCTCCATCCACTCTGTCCAGTCACCTCCAGTCATAAGGGATTTGTTTTAGGTCATACCTGAATGGCTAGTAGTTTTCCCTACTTTCTTCCATTTAAGCCTGAATTTTGCAGTAAGGAGCTCATGATCTGAGCTGATTTTTTCTGTATACCTCCCATATTACCCTGATGATATATTGTCACTGCCCATGCTGTACTATCTTGCAGTCATATTTTTATTTTTCCATATTCCCCTTTCTCACATATACTGTTACATATGAATTCCTTGAGGAAATCAGCCAGGTCTTACTAGTATTTTTGTCTGTGGTGTCTAGCATATAGTAGGTTCCCAGTGTTTGATGATGAATGAATAAATAAATCAGTCAGTGAACTTTTTTTTCTTGTTTAGAGGCAGAAGACGAAAGACATGATATCAGAGCTGAAACTTAGGGGATACCTAAGATTCACTAGGCACAAGAAAGGAGAAGGAAAAAAATATTCCTGTCCAAGGCAACATTATTTGCAAAGGCATAGAAGTAAGAAAAAGCCCCCCGTGTTTAAGGTGCAGCAGATCATTCTTTGTATCAGAAACTAGACACTAGTCAGAAATAAAGCTCAATCTCAGTATAAACATTTTCCAAATTATACTGGGCAAGCCTTACGCTAGTGCTACAGAATTCTTAAAATAGGATCTTGTATTATTTTGTAGCCTAGTGAATCTTGGGTAGATTGTGGCATTTAAATAACTCACTTATAGCATGTAGAGAAGAGGGAACCTCCACCTACACTGTTGGTGAGAATATAAATTGGTACAGCCACTGCAGAAAGCAATATGAAAGTTTTACAGAAAACTAAAAATAGGACTACCATATAACCCAGCAATTCCACTCCTGGGTATGTATCCAAAAAAGCAAAAACAGTAATGAAAAAAGATACATGCACCCCAGTGTTTGTGGCAACATTATTTATAATTGCCAAAATATGGAACCAATCTAAGTGTCCATCAGCAGATGAATGGATAAAGACATTACACAGACACACAATGGACTGCTACTCATCCATAAAAAAATTATGAAGTTTTGCCTTTTGCAGCAATGTGGATGGACTTAGAGGATATTATGCTAAGTGAAGGGGCTTTCCCAGTGGCTCAGGCAGTAAAGAATCAGCCTACAATTCAGGAGACCCCAGTTTGACCCGTGGGTCAGGAAGATCCCATGGAGAAGGGAGTGGCTACCCACTCCAGTATTCTTGCCTGGAGAATTTCATAGGCAGAGGAACCTGAGAGGCTACAGTCTATGCAAAGAGTTGGACACAATGGAGTTGCTAACACACACTATATACGCTAAGTGAAATAAGTCAGACAAAGAAAGATATTGTATGATATCATTTATATATGGAATCTAAAATAAACCAGTAAATATAACAAAAAAGCAGCAGACTCACAGGTGTAGAGAACAAGCTAGAGGTTACTAGTGGGGAGAGGAAGGAAGGAAGGGGCAATATAGGGGTAAGGAAGCTATTAGATATAAAATAAGCTACAAGCATATGTTGTATAACACAGGGAATATAGTAAATATTTTATAGTAAGTATAAATGGAGTATAATCTTTAAAAGTTGCAAGCCACTATATTCTACGCTTGTGATTGATATAACATTTACAGCAACTATATTTCAATAAATAATTAAATAAACACTAATTCCTGGTCATATGTACATCTCAGTCTGTCATTATTATTTGATTCTCCTCAGATTTGAAGGCTATTTTTTAGTGTTTATGTGTATGGTAAAATGGGAGTAAGGAGGGGCAATTATTACTGGAAACAGAATTTTTACTTTAGTTTCCAGAATCTAACTGCATCAAATTATGGTTGAGTAGACCCTATGGCTCAGATGGTAAAGCGTCTGTCTACAATGCGGGAGACCCAGGTTCAATCCCTAGGGTAGAAAGATCCCCTGGAGAAGGAAATGGCAATCCACTCCAGTACTATTGCCTGGAAAATCCCATGGACAGAGGAGCTTGGTAGGCTACAGTCCATGGGGTCGCAAAGAGTTGGACACAACTGAGTGACTTCACTGACTCACTCAGACCCTATACCTTAGAAACCATCCAGAATGGAATTGCGCAATAAGATATATGAGTAACTCAAGCATTAAAGGGAGAAATCAAGTCAGCTGATACACTTTTCTCTAAATTGGCCATCAGTGAGACCTTAGTTATGTTAAGCTGCTGCAGTAGCTAAGACTGTCAGTATCAACAGGCTTTTGAACCTAGCATACTAAGTGCTCAGCCTCTTTCTTCCTGGAATATAGAAGTAAAAAGAGTCTTGATGAGATTGTATCACTTCTCTTGAGCTACTGGCAAGGACTTAGGGAGGGAAAATACATGTGCTAACTGTTGATGACAGCCATTCTTTGTAGTTTTTTGTGGCGGTGGTAACACATAAGACGTATCATTTTAATCATGTTTAACTGTACAGTTCAGTGATGCTAAATACATTTACGTTGTTTTACACCTGTCACTACCTTCCATCTCCAAAACTATTCCATCACCCCAAACTGGAACTATATACTCGTTAAAAAATAACTTCCTATTCTTCCCTTTTCCCAGCCCATAACAACCACCATTCTACTTTTTGATAACTATAATTTTGAATATTCTAATTACCTCGAAAAAGTGAAATCATATAATGTTTGGCCTTTTGTGGCTGGCTTGTTTCAGCTATTTTGACTTATTTCATAGTCCCTTCAAGTTTCATCCATATGTATATGGATAACATATGTAAGAATTTCTTTCTTTTTTAAGGCTGAATAATATTCCTATATGTATGTACCACATTTTGTTTACCCCTTCATCTGTCAGTGGATACTTGGGTTACTTCTACTTCTTGACTGTTGTGAATAATGCCACTATAAAAATAGGCACACAGATATCTGTTCAAGTTTCTACTACTACTTCTTTTGAATATATACCTAGAAGTGAAATTGCTGGATTATATAGTAATTCTATCTTTAATTTTTTGAGGACTCATCTTGTAGCTTTTTTAAATGTTAGAACAGAAGAAGAGCAGTATGTGAAGGGTATGTAGCTATTGCCATTGTATTAATGATTGAAGTTCTAAGATCTAAATTTAGGTCCTTTCTTGGCCATCTGTAAAATATGTGATCTTGGGTAGGTTACCTGTTTAAACTTCTCTTAATTCGCCTCTAAAATGAATATAATAATGCTTTACTAAATTTTTTTAAGAATTAAATGAAATTATATATGTGATATTACTTGGTAATTTATAAAATGCTATATAAACATTTACCAGATAAACTAGATCTCAGCCCTAGTGCTGTCTTTGATTATTAAATACTATTCCTGAGTTATTCAAATCCCAGAAAAGTTATTCTCTTGGGATCTGTACTGGTGTCATACTTCCATTTTCATTCACCACACTGGACAGAATAGTTTCAGATAAGGAGCTAACCCAAGTAGTTTATTTTGACCCTAAGCAGATGCCATAGGGTCCACTATCAGAGGCTGCCTTACAGCTTCAGGTTCATTTGGGAATTAATGTTGTATATGTGTATACAAACAAGGCCCTCTAGTCCCACCACTTCCCTGGCTTACAAAGTATGGTCCATAGCTCAGGATAGCTCCAGAATAGTTTCAACCTCCTGTAGGTACCTAAGCTAGTTCTCCCAATTCAGGTGTCACTTTCCTTAAAAAGGGTCAATATCACTATTACTGTGGATCAGAGTACAAAATTTAAAATCTGTCTGTACTTACTTCTTTGTCCTGGGTTCTAGAAACCAGAGGACCCAAAGTAGCTAAGAATGACAAAGCTAAAAACAAAAGACAGACCCAAAAAACCTCATCCATCCAGCTCTGGAAACAATAGCATTTTCTAAACCTATACAAACATGTGTAAATCAAGTTGTATATACCTATAGTCTTTGGAGTGAAGTTTGATTTTTTTCCCTCCTCTTCTTCCCTCTCTACCTCCTATTAATTAGTATATTACTTCTTGAATAGCAATAGTAATGATAATAATAAGGGCAGATTCTCACTAGAGGATTTAAGTAATTGGTCGTGACTCTTGAAACTTTTATTCTTATTGGCATGAAATCAAACTCCTGGGAGCTCACCAAAGATGCTTGTCATCCAGAGTGTATGAATAGTGGTTTGAATATCCACTTCACCCAATACATTACTGATGCTCTTCTTCTAGTCACTGCTTTTTTAAGTTAATAAAGTCAAATTTTTGGCTGAAGTTAAATAGAATGCTAAGGAAGCTCCTTTCTTTACTTTTCTCTTCTAAAAGAAAAAAATAAAAATAACATGTGATCATTGTAGAAAATTTGGAAACTTTCTGAAAAGTATAGCATAGGGTATAAAAGTATACATAATTCTAACATATTGCAGTAAACAAATACTTTCTATTTTCATGTATGTCCTTCCCATCTTTTTCTATTGATCTATACACATATATCTTAACATAGTTAAGATTATACTTTACATGTATAGTTCTACATGTTTTAAAATGCATATTATAAGAATTTTCTTGTGTCAGTGAATATTCTTTATAAAATACAAATATTGTCATAATACAAATTTTGTCATAAGGATACATCACTGTTTAAATTTCTGTATTGTTAATCTTTTTTTCTTTCCATTTCTCACTAATGTAAGCAACTCTTAAATAAACACATACAGGAAGACTTGTCCATTTTCTTAGAAGTGAAATCACTGGGTCAATGACTATGACTATTTAAGAACTTGCTTTTTAAAGAAAATCATCTTTGAGTTGTTAAAGGGTTTATGATACATCAACTTGAACACATCTTTGATGACTGTGTAGCTACTACTACTACTACTACTAAGTCGCTTCAGTCGTGTCCGACTCTGTGTGACCCCATAGACGGCAGCCCACCAGGCTCGCCCGTCCCTGGGATTCTCCAGGTGAGAACACTGGAGTGGGTTGCCATTTCCTTCTCCAATGCGTGAAAGTGAAGTCACTCAGTCATGTCCGACCCTCAGCGACCCCATGGACTGCATCCTACCAGGCTCCTCCGTCCATGGGATTTTCCAGGCAAGAGTACTGGAGTGGGGTGCCATCGCCTTCTCTGACTGTGTAGCTACTCGTATTCAGATAACCCCTACAAATGTTACTGTTCATTGACTGATCTAATCTTTCATTTCAGACACTAGGAGGCATCTGTTCCTTCTGTCGCCTATTCCTTGGGATAGAAATCCGGAGATCTGACTGAGCCCTTATACAAGCCTTGTCAGACAAGTACTTGCGTCCGTCTTGTTTAGGACCACCTGTTTAACCCACTGCACTCAACATCCATATTTTCCTTTTTTTCTCTTACAGATGGAATGGGGCGAGTCCTTGCTCAGGATGTATATGCAAAAGACAACCTACCCCCTTTCCCAGCATCAGTAAAAGATGGCTATGCTGTCCGAGGTAAGTATTTTGGTTTTCTTGAGTATCAACATACTCACATTGGTTTTGGGGGTGTTGCTGGCTGGTTTTGCTTTGTTTTTTAGTGTTCTGTTTCTAGATTTTTGGCTCAGCCCAAGTACCTAATGACTGTTACATCTGTTTCCCCCTTGGTTGTCAAAATTCATTCACAGATAACAATTAACCTACACCTGTATGTTTTCTGGCACAATCTTGAGTGAAACTTCAGAGAAAATACTGTAGTTACTTGAAAATTCTTACTCACAAATAAATATGTAGAGATTGATAAAGATACTGTGCCAAAATTCTTTTGGCCTGTACATATACCAGATAGCAGACAGTCTTAGTCTAAAGTTTTCCAAATGTTTTCTAGTGGAAAACATCTATAGGTCCAAGGAAGACAAGCAGACTCCCACCATGGGATAAAGTGGCCCAGTTTTTTTCTTTTGCTTTAAATTCAAACATCAATAAGAGCTTCATAGAAAGCAAGTGTGAGGGAAACCTCTAAATCCCTAGAAGGTCCTATATTTCAGAGCTCCAAAGCCCCAGATGGTACCAGCAGTTCACGCCTTCAGAATTGCCTGGGATGGCATAAAGCTCAAAAGCAAAATCATTTGCCTCCCTAAAGCCCAGTTTAAGAAAACACAAAATGAAAATGCAACTGAATGGCTTAGAAACTAATATCAGTTATATTATATTGGCTGACATCATTGAAGAAACGGCTAAAAGCATTTCCCAGTTTATCAGAGCTGTTAAGAATGCCAGTTCCTTTCTAATGATCATTTATGGAGTCCCTTAGTTGACTGTCTTCATTTTTTATTTTTTTTATACTGTATCTAACCATTAAAATATTTTCCTTTTTCTTGTGATTAAATATATTCACTGATCTCCTCAGTGTTGTATCACCAACTCTTAGGCGTATCTTTCTGTGTTGGAGACAGTAGAACAAATGGTTAAAGTTATGGACTTCAAGCAAAGAAAGTGATCTGGGCTCTTGTACCAGTTCCATCTGTGTAACTTTAAGTAAATCAGTTCAACTTTTTGATCCTTGGTTTTCTTGTCTATAAAACTATAATAATTATAACCATACTTACCCCAACAGGTTATTGTGAGGACTAAGTGGGACTGTAGAAAGTCTTAAGGTATCTGGCATTAAAAAAAGCTCTCAATGTTTTTAATGTTTCATAATAGTACCTATTGTTATCAATCATATTTACTTAAACCATCTCTGAAAAAAGGATAACATTATCTGAACTGTTATTCTCATAAAACAATGGAGAGGTTAATTCCTCCTAGTATATTGTTTCTCACGAGGCTATCTTAAATGCACCTAATTTAGCTTGATCTCACTAAATTAGTTGTTTTTGTTGTCCAGTTGCTAAGTCGTGTACGACTCTTTACAACCGCATGGACTGCAACATGCCAGGCTTCCCTGTCCTCCACTGTCTCCGGACTTTGCTCAAGTTCATGTCCATTGAGTCGGTGATGTTATCTAAATTAGAGCTGAAAACAAATAACAAATACCCACTGCCTCCTTTGTTTTCTAAGTTCATTTCTTCTATAATGTTTATTAAAATGAATACTGTTCAGAAAGAAATTATTTTAGTATTCTGATAGCCTCATTGACTCTTCTTTCTTATTCCCTCTAAAATGTAGCTTCTGTCTGAACTTTTAATTGGTAGCCATATTGGATTGTTTTGAAATGAAAAAGAATTCTTACTTCCAGAGTAGAACAAACAACTACAGCAGATGTAACACCAAAGGGACAAGAAAGTCTATTTTTCTTTATATTCTCAGTAATATAAAGTAGGAGAAAGTGAGGAGGTAAATAATATGAGACAGAATTATTCCAAAACAGAATGTTGTTCTGTGATTTTTACCTAAGGTAGCAGCAGCTCAATATAAAACTATTGCTTTTAGTTTTTTTTATTTAGCCCACATGAACAATGAGAGAGCCTTTCTGCAACTGTACAATCTATCAAAGAAATGTATATATAAAATTACCATTTAGACTATCATAGTCTATTGTTTTAAAGTGGTGGTGTTTTTCGTTATTTCACACATGTGCACAAACACACAGAGACATTTAAAATGTCATCTCACAGTATAAAACGTTCAGCAGACAAGCTGCCATGCAGCTAATTCACATTATTTTTTTCCTGTGAAGTATTGCTAGTTCTCTAAGATATGGAACATATAACAGAGATATAACAGAAAACCATCGTGGAAATGGTTACATTTCAAAGTTGGAATGGTTGGTTAATTATGATCAACATCACAATTAAGGCAGCAAAGGTTCTCAGTGAACGAAAAGGCGTGGTCTGAGTCTTTTCTGTGCTGTAACACCACCCTAGGCGGTGTTTTGAAGAGCAGCCTTGAGGCTGCTGTTGTGGCTCTCTCCCATTCTACTTCCTGTACCTCTTCTCTCCACCCTGTCTTCTTACTCCCATTCCTTCCTCCCCACTCCCTTTATTCTCCCTGTTTTTCTTCTCCTCTGCCTTTGCCTTAGGCCTTCCAGTAATAACCCGTGGCACCTGTGAACATTGCTAACCCTCTAGGTGTAAAGAGGTTCCTAACTTGCTCTGGATCACTAAGCATTAGCCAGTATCCTTCAGAAACATGTGGGATAAAACTCCAAACCAGTTGGAGGATCTCTTGCTTTAAGGTATGTGGGTTGAAAAATCAAGACAGTAACAAGTAGCTAAAGAAATAGGAACAGCTTTTAAAGAATAAGAAAGAATAGAGTATAAAGAAGACAGGAATTAAGCGATGATGATGTAAATTAATAAATCTAAAACTACATTCAGGAGGAGGAGGGAGTGAATTTGAAAGATACAAGCAGAGAAAATGAAAGTAGCATTTACCAGCTAGAAGCAATTCAGTAGTTTTATTCATATTTTTGAAGAGTTATTTCTCCCTTCACACTGATTAAGCTGATCATCTTCTTGATGCATTCACAGCCTCCTATAGAGATGTGGATGCCCATTGTCTCACAATTGCTTCTTGATTCATTAATAAAGGCAAATATATCTCAATACCAAGTTCACACTCTTGAAAATGTTCAATTTGAAAGACTTATCGCTTCAGAATTATTTTAGGTATGATTTAGGCAAAGGAAAAATTATAAACAAGCCGATAATTATTTTAAAAACCATGTGCAGCAAACAATTCCGGAAAATTAAGAGAACCTTTGCATTTTAAGTTAATATTTTTTTTTCTTTTTTACATGCTGATTAAATACATGCTTATGGAAATATAGAAAATCAAAAAGAACATTTTTAAATTACCCATTATCACTGTCTAGCTGCTATTAACATTTATGTACTTCCTCCCAGTAGGTTAAAGTACATACTAAAATTCTGTATAACCTTTTTAATTTTGAACTAGTTCTTATTCTGTCACAAAAGTCATGTTTAAGAGTTTCTGTTTTGTCCAGTTAAGTCCTGTTTGGCCACAGCTGGTTCTCCAATTCACTTGACAGCCTTTAGTCTTCCACCGTAGGACACTTTGGATGAAGAAGAGAGCCTTATGATATAGGAGCACTGCTCAAGTGAGTCGAGAGATAATTTGAAATAATTAATTTTAGTTAATTCCAAAAAGCTTAAAATAATATATTTAAGGAAATAATACATCTCTTCCCAACAATATGTGGGCATTTTTCCCCTGGAAGATGATGGTAGAGAATATGAAATGCCTTCTAATTCATCTGTACTACTCGTTGCTCCCTGCTTTCCAGGCAGCAGATTGAAAATCCCAAACAATTCAGCAGATTTAATCCCTCAGTGTAAGTGCAGCAAGTACTGGTCCTGTCGTGTTAGTCTTGTCATCTACCTTTGCCACCACTCCAAACTCTGTAATGTTAATCTTAGTATACACAGAAATACTATTATCCTGTTGCTTATGCACCAGCCTTAGTTTGGTTCCATAGTTAGAGTAAACAAAATCTTAGTCCCTCTGCCTTACTTCTCCATTGAAGATACTTCCTAGGACCTCTGAAAGTTATGCTATCTCTCTGGCCTCCATTTATTCAACCCTAATGTGGAAACAATGAGACTTTTGTTACTGAAAATAAGTGAATAGCTATAAGAGATTTAAAGAGAGCTCCCAAGTGACTAGAAAATGAAAATGAGGGATAATTCTAGGGCAGATAGCCTTAGAATGATCATTTTCTATATATTGCCACGTTGAATAGTTATCTAATGCTATCAAGTTTATATCAAATGATATAATCAGAGATCTTCAAATAAAGAGGTGAACAAGACTAAAAGTGTTTCCACATTAAAAAGGTGGAGGTAGAAGCAGCTTCAGGGTCTAGCATTAAGCTTTATAAATTGCCTAAACAGTGCATTTGCTGTTAGGATTTGGTTTATATTGCTTTTATCACTTCCTTCAAATTAAATTCTACAGTTGCAAAACATAAAAGAAAAGCTATTAACCGAAATGCCAGAATTGAGGGGTGGGGGGCGGTGGAAAGAGTCTAAGCCTTTACAGAAATCCTTGCAATCCATCCATTGTTTCTAATGGCATACTGTGGCTGATTTAGTTTCTTTCTTTCCAAGCTTTAGGTTCATCTGCCACTGTACCTCCACTTCTGCCCCCTCCCACCCAAGCTGGTAGAATTCATCTTGAAAATGGCAACCGTTTTCTTTTTTTTTTTTAACGTATCTCTTTAATAGGTTTTTGAAATAAGTATCAACAAGTTAGGTAGATTGATCATTACTTTTCTGCATTCATGTAAATAACGAGCCTTGTTGGTATAAAATCAGAACTTCTGTTGTAGTTCACTAATTTTTTTATTGAGGTTTTCTATTAGTCTGAATTTGTCTGGATTCCATTCAGTCTTAGAGTCCTCTGCTTCTCAAAAAGGGTAGTCCCTTAACCAGCTGCATAAGCATCAGCTTGTTAGAAATGTAGAACCTCAGGACCTATCCCAGCGTGCTGAATCAGAATCTGTATTTTAACAAGCTCTCTAAGTGATTTCTATGTACATTAAGAGTTGAGAAGCACTGTTAAAAGGGAAATGGTAAAAATGACTCCTCCTTTGGTATCAGGGACTTTCTATAATGTTGGTTGACTAAACCTTCCTTAGCCAACAACAGAGAGGCATAGTTCCCAGGTGGAAATTTTCAGAGGAAAGTGGAGAACCTGGTTAAAGTGAGGCATATTCTCTCCCCAGCTAGTGTACCTTCCTTGGTAACAAAGCATCTTGCTTCTTTCACTTAAAGACTGCTTAAGATGTTGGCTTCCCTGACACTCTATACCAGCTTAGCCCCACGTTATATCTAGCCACTCATTATATAATGACATTTGCTTGGAGCGCTTGTGCAGAACACTTGGGATGAGTGTTTTGAGTGTATGTGTATTAGAATGTGTGAAGAGGGAAACAGGAAAACAAGAGGAGGACTGAAGAGCAGACAATTTCAAAAAAGAAATATAGGAAGTGATCCCTACCTCAAATGAGCTTATTATCTAGCTGAAGAGATAAAATACACGTTTATAAAATTATTTAGGAAAATTTACAAAGCACAATACTAATGTATACAAGACAGTTTACAAACTTGCTACCTAAGTATTATGGGAATGCAAAGTTCAATTCTTTATTTTAACAAGATATTAAATTATTAATTAAATTAATATAAATTATTATTAATAATATTCTTTATTTTTACTGAGCATCAGTGATGAGCTTAGCACTATGTTAGACATAACCTAAGTTACATGGAATTGATCACAGCCATCTTTCTAAACATTCTAAAGATGGTAAATGTTGACTCACATTTTAAAGAAAATAATATACCATGAACCAGCAAAAAAAGGAAGGCATTCAAAATACAGCATTTTGTATTAGAAAATATTTATTGTTTCATTCATGGATTCATTTTTCTAAAAAGATTCTTAGGAGCCACACTCATTCATTTCTTTCATTTGAAAATACTTCATAAATTGAACACTTATTGAATACCTATTTTTCAGCAGGTACCAGGAATTTCCCTGAGACAAATAAGCAAATGATTACAAATACATTAAGAAACCGTAATTAGAGTTACTTCAGGAATACACTGGGGAAATAAAAGAGAAAGGGGCAGGAAGTCAGATACGACTTCCTAGAGAAGGTGACACTTGAGCTGAGTCCTAAAAACTAAGAAGTTTTTAAGCAGAAGGCAGGGAGAAGGAAAGGACACTCCAAGCAGTGGGAGTAGCAGATGTTACGGAGCTGAAATATGAGTCATCTTGGTATTCTCGGTACTTGAGAGAGTAGCTAGACTGTAAGATAGACGGAGGACGAGAACCAGAGCCTGTACACATACTGTTTCCTTTAGGTGAATATCTTTAGATGCAGCATGTCCATTTCCACTTCCTCTCTCTCTCCCCTTACCACCTCTCCTGCTCCCTCACACACACACACACACACTTTTTGCCTACTTAGTTCTGGCTTATCCTTCATATTCAAATCATAAATCTTTTATATCAAGGTGGCTTTCCCTGACCCTCCAGGGTAGTTCAGGTACTCTCAGTGTATGCTCTCATTAAATTGTGTTTCTTTCCTTTAGAGTGGTTTTCTTAATTTATATTTGCATATTCATTAATGTGACTATTTGATTACCATTAAAATCTGTCTCCCTCACTATCTCAGTGGCTTTAAGAGTTTGGAGAAGGCAATGGCACCCCACTCCAGTACTCTTGCCTGGAAAATCCCATGGGGAAGAGCCTGGTAGGATGCAGTCCATGGGGTCGCTGGGAGTCGGACACAACTGAGTGACTTCACTTTCACTTTTCACTTTCATGCATTGGAGAAGGAAATGGCAACCCACTCCAGTGTTCTTGCCTGGAGAATCCCAGGGACCGGGGAGCCTGGTGGGCTGCCGTCTATGGGGTCGCACAGAGTCGGACACAACTGAAGCGACTTAGCAGCAGCACACCCATAAAAAGACAGGCACTAAATACATTATACATCATAAACCAAGGATATACATATACAATACATATAAATATACATGCATACATATATATAAACAAAATAAGTTTCTTGAAATAATATTCATCTTTACCATGTGTGATGAAATATATTTTCTATTTTTCATTTAAAAAATTACTTACAAGATGATTTTAGAGCCCACCTCTATTTGTGTAAAACATTGCAACAAATTGACACTGCATTAAAATAGAAACAGTATCTAGTTTTACTTGGTTTCCCTGGTGGCTCAGTCATAAAGAATTTGCCTACAATGCAGGAGACACAGGTTCGACCCCTGGGTCAGGAAGATCCCCTGGAGAAGGAAATGGCAACCCACTCCAGCCTTCTTACCTGGGAAATCCCTTGGACAGGGGAGCCTGGGGGGCTACACACCATGAGGTTGCGAAAGAGTTGGAGATAACTTAGCTACTACACAACAACACCTAGTTTTACTCTCTAGTCTGTCCCAGCATCTAGTATGACACTTATGACATAGAAGACACTCAGTAGAAATTCAGTGAATAAATGAAAGAAATAAAAAGCCTTAAAAGGTATATTTTAGCATATGGTTATTTTAAATATTTTAAAACCATATTTTAAAGTATGGTTATTCCCATTTTTATCAACAAGCAAACTGAAGTTTAGAGAAAAATTTAGTAATTTGCTGAAAATCCTAAAGCTAATAATAGTCAGAACCAGGATTCAGATTCAACTTTTACTTTAAAACCATGCTAATTTCCCCTTGTTCAAGAGGCAAAAAAAGAAAGCGTCTGGGTTGCTATGGGGAGGCAGAAAGCTAATAATATCTCTAGCAGAAAAATAAAAATGTTTATTCAGATTTGAGATGCAATTAGTGCAAAACTCTGAAAGATAATTGACTTCTTAATTTTCTAAAGTAAGAAAATTATGATTAGTTTTAAAATACTGAGTGTGGGTATAGATGAAACAAAATTGGTAAAATGTTGATAATTGTTGAAGCAGTGATTTCTCTATCTGTTTTAAACTGTTTCATTAAAAAGAAAAAAGAACCCATGAAAGCAGCATAATAAGAATGCCATTCAGGAAAACTGCAGTAGTCTCTTTTTTACAGGTAAACACTGAAAATATTAATATAGTAGGATTCCAAAAAACACCAGAAAGCCAAGAGTTTATTAACTGAGACAAAGTCTAAAAAGCACAAGATACAACATATAGTAAGTAGAAGACACCTAATGTTAATTTTTGTTCCCCTTCACATTAGGTAAACCAAAGCCAGCTATACAAAAAAAGTGACTTTTAAAAAAGCATTGTACATATACGCCTTTAGAAAAAATATGGCTTGCAGTCACATAAAGAAACAATGAATTTTATGTCTCCTCTCTAAAAGAGGGAAAATGCTTTTTATTATTTATAAACATGGCTGCAAATATGATTAAAATATTCATATGAATAGTGTTGTCTTTGCTATGTGTGTGCCCCAAGACCCTTGCTGTATGCCAATTACAAGGAGGTAATGGTCATGATCATAAAACTCATTAGGTATATATTGCCTTGACAGTAGTATTGGTCTGAAATCTGCGTTGTATGTGAAGAAAACCCTTTTAAATACATTTATCTTCAGGAGTATTTTTTCATCCAGCCATTACTGTACTGTATGTGGAAAAAAATTGGATAGGAAGTTTTCTCCATCTCAATTCTGAAAGTATTTTCTTCCAGTTTAAAAATAAGCAGTCAGTGGAAATTGTGATGCAGCACTGCCTATGTATTTTGTTTTTTTAGCAGCATTTTGATCTTTCATAAAAAAATAATGTTGTATTGGAAATTCAGGGTGTGAGTTTTCAAATCCTAGCTCTATTACTATCACTTGTTAAAGGTACTGAACCTTTTCTACCTGAGTTACTTCATTCTGTAACTCATTTCCTTCAAGCATCAGTTTTGCTCAGTTCAGTCGTTCAGTCATGTCCGACTCTTTGCGACCCCATGAATTGTAGCACGCCAGGCCTCCCTGTCCATCACCAACTCCCAGAGTTCACCCAAACTCACATCCATCGAGTCGGTGATGCCATCCAGCCATCTCATCCTCTGTCGTCCCCTTCTCCTCCTGCCCCCAATCCCTCCCAGCATCAGAGTCTTTTCCAATGAGTCAACTCTTCACATGAGGTGGCCAAAGTACTGGAGTTTCAGCGTTAGCATCACTCTCTCCAAAGAACACCCAGGGCTGATCTCCTTTAGAATGGACTGGTTGGATCTCCTTGCCCTACTTCATGCTTCCCTCATAGCTCAGTCGGTAAAGAATCTGCCTGCAATGCAGGAGACCTGGGTTCGATTCCTGGGTCAGGAAGATCCCCCGGAGAAAGAAATGACAATCCACTCCAATATTCTTGCCTGGAAAATCCCATGGACAGAGGAGCCTGGTGGGCTACAAGAGTCAGACACGACTTAGCGACTAAACCACCACCACCACTTCACGTATAAGTCTCCACGAGTGTGTACGCACACATCACACATACATACCCGTTTATTTAGGAGGATAGACTAAAAGAACGTCCTATTTAAAAGTACAAGAGTGGAAATTGTGGAACAACAAGAAAACTGTCTCCAAAGACCCCAGGAAAGGGCGCATTTAGAACCACTCCTATTGGTACTTGTAAATTGTGGATACCAACGATCTAACTAGTATTATAGTAACAAAATTTTTTTCTAAGCTAGGTGATGAGAAAAGTGTTCCAATTTCCTGAAGCCTTGCCTAATCATTTGAGTCAACTTTTAGAATTCCAAGACTAGGTTCTTATTCCTTGCCATAGGTACATTCTGATGATTGTTCTTGGTTCTGTTCCTCTTACAGCTGCTGATGGCCCAGGAGATCGTTTCATCATTGGAGAATCCCAAGCTGGTGAACAGGTGAGATTCATAAGCCTGGAAAAGGCCCTAAAGATTTTAGTTTCATGGACTTTCAGAGTCTAATCCTAAACTTCTGCCATTGTTTTTATGGAAATCTTAGAGAAGGATTAGATGGGTCATCAAAGAGATGAAATGATGATTCCCCTGAGAAAGAATCAAATGAATTCTTTCTTAACTGAAAGAACCTGCCTCTAGTCATATACAGCATGGACACAGTGTCATTAGTATATCTCACAGACGTGCCCCACAAGCATTTACCAGCCCTGTGATTAAATGAATCTTTCTTTTAGTATAAATATTAATGTTCTGAATAGAGCTATAATTTCTAAGTGGTTTTCTCAGACTTTTCCTCAACTCATGTTATAAACAGGAAAACTTAGAAGAAGCAAATTATTTCATCTTTCTTGCTAATCTTTTTTTTTTTTTTTACTTTATTTTACTTTACAATACTGTATTGGTTTTGCCATACATTGACATGAATCCACCACTGGTGTACATGCTAATCATTTTGATTAATTTTACTTATTAGGGAGCTAACCAGAGAACAGATATACATATATTTCTAGTAAGAAATGAAGTACTAAAAAAAAAAAAATGAAGTACTAATGGGCCACGGTGGACATACAATAGAAGTCCTCTTACTGCTTTTGATACTAGTAATTGGTCATTTGATTGGAAATAAGTTACAAATGGCAAATTATCTTTTAAAATAAATTTAAATTAAATAAATGAACATTTATTTGTCATTAATCTGATGGAGAGCCAAGGCTTTTCTTTTAATAAGTATCTACTATTTGAGTTTCTGTTACACCCACAGGGCATTATATGGGATTTCTAGTGTTGGTTTCTTCAAAGTGGAAGAAATTTTAAGGACCTTTGCACAGTGTCTAAGTATAGACTCCTTCTAGATTTTTATTATATTTTTACAGTACGTTTTACAGTTGTTTCACCTACACCTAATTTGACAGGAGTTCTTTTTTAGCAGACTTTTTAAAATGAGATGTTCCAAAGGCTTAGCTTAATTTTTTCAGGAAAAATAGAACCCTTTTTACCCTCATATATCATTGGTTTATGGAATATTTACTTAAATAACTTGATACAGTAGCAGCTATCGCCCCAAACTGGTACAAACAAGTTTGGGAACAAACAGTTTGCATCTTAGACCAGTAGTTTACAAGTGTCTTAACAGTTTCAAACTTAGAGTGTACTGTAGGCATCATCTTGTTCAGTAGGAAGCGTATGTTAATCTAGTGAGCTGTGAAAGTTGATTAAAAGAGCTCTTTCCTTATTGACTAGAATCAGAAAAAGACCAGCACACTTTTCTGCTGTCACCAAGCACTCATAAGCATTGTATAAAAATAAAGGAGGAAATAATAAATAGAGCAGTTGAACAAAAGCTATGTCCCACACCTTAGCATGTCCTCCCATATGTACTAAAAATAGAGAGGGGTTGAGGAAGTATACAGGAGCATATGATGCTAATGGTGGCAACCCTAGCTCCCTCACTGCTACCAAGGAGTATGTGTACAGAGCTCTGAGACTGAACCCAGCACTATAGTAATTAGATCCTTATCCATGCTATACATAGGCTTATTTCAGTCTTCATGACTGTTTTCCTAACAAAAAGAACAACTAGTCTTGCATCCCTTTTTTTTTTATAAATAACTTAGATTGTGATCTCATAACTTACTTCACCTCTTGGTATGTATATCCATCAACAATGGACATCTAAAGCATCCATTTTTTAACAAAGCTCCAAAATATTAATTATTCAAGGAATACTTCTCTGATCTTCAGTTGAGTCTATCCAACATTTATCAAGCACACCTACAGTTTGTACCAAGCACTCTGCTAGGTTGTAGGCATATAAAGTAGATTAATACATGATTAATATTCTGAACAGTTTATATCTAGTGGAGGAGACAGAGTATAAACAACTAAATATAATACAATATTTTAAGTGTTAAACTAATGCTGTCAGTCATGTGCTGTGGAAAACAATAGAGAGGTTAAGCATTTCATCCTAGAAGGGTTAGGAAAATGACATTGGAGCTGGGTGTAAGAGAGTTTTTGCAAAAACAGAAATGAAAAAGGACCATACCAAGCAGATAGTATAGTGTAAGTCAAGACCTAGTAGTGTTTGTGGTAGTCACAGCCTAGTATACTTAGGCATAGGTAGTAGATTGTTAAGAACCTTATGGACCCTTAAACTTTATTACTAGTTATGACTTCCAACTGAAAACTAGAAGCACAAGAAAAGTTGTGAAATTATAAATTGCCAGCTTCTTGTAAGTTCGCATAAAAGTATGATAGGAAAAAAAGATCAACACTATACAAAAAAACAGGGTTTTTCCTCAAATTACCTGGGATGTATTTTATCTCTAACGGATGTATCATACACACACACACTTTAAATCAGTCTCAGAGATCTTGCAAAAGCCAAATTGCTCGTTTATTGAAAGTACATATGCTTGAGACCTAGAGTGCCACTGCATCCACGAAGACAGTTTTTTATTTACAACATACTTTATTGATATATGAAATACTTGATCTTAGTCACTTACCATTCAGTCCTATTGATTAGCATTCAATATCAGTTCAGTCACTCAGTCGCATCCAACCCTTTGCGACCGCATGAACCGCAGCACGCCAGGCCTCCCTGTCCATCACCATCTCCTGGAGTTCACTCAGACTCGCGTCCATCAAGTCAGTGACACCATCCAGCCATCTCATCCTCTGTCATCCCCTTCTCCTCCTGCCACCAATCCCTTCCAGCATCAGAGTCTTTTCCAATGAGTCAACTCTTCGCATGAGGTGGCCAAAGTACTGGAGTTTCAGCTTCAGCATCATTCCCTCCAAGGAAATCCCAGGGTTGATCTCCTTCAGAATGGACTGGTTGGATCTCCTTGCAGTCCAGGGGATTCTCAAGAGTCTTCTCCAACACCACAGTTCAAAAGCATCAGTTCTTTGGCACTCAGCTTTCTTTATAGTCCAACTCTTACATCCATACATGACCACAGGAAAAACCATAGCCTTGACTAGATGGACCTTTGTTGACAAAGTAATGTCTCTGCTTTTTAATATGCTGTCTAGGTTGGTCATAGCTTTCCTTCCAAGGAGTAAGCGTCTTTTAATCTCATGGCATTGGACGCTTTCAATTTCAGTTATGCAATTATGAAGTGCTATCTTTGGACAAAGTTCAAAAAATCCAATCCAATACCTCTATTAAGGAAAAATCAAGATTTGGATAGTTTTTACTTTATATAAAGTATATGAAGTATAAAAACTAAAAGGAGTATTCTTAGCAATCTATAGGGAGTACCTCATGTATTGCTAGAGTTTTTCTAGTTGATTCAATTCAATTGCCATTTATATGTCTACTCTCAGTGGATATATAAATATCTTTGTATATCTGGGAATATGTTTTACGTTGGGTTTACTATAAGTGAGCTGGTAGGAATCCTTCAGCTAGCACTTAGAATTGCTGTTTTGGGATAGGAGCCAAATTTTTTAATAGCTACCCAAAAAACACTTCTTAAGACTTAGTTTAAGCCAAGAAGTAGGGAAAATTACAGGTATAACCTTAAAACTTAAAGTAAATTTGCATAGTATGGTACATTGATCCAGACTAAATTGAGGTAGCCTGCAGGCTAACACACTTCAGCTTAAGAAGCAACTACCTGAAACTCACTTTGGGATTCACTTTCCTGAAAAGGCACTTGGAGCAGGAAAAAGTCTTTTAAAAGTCTGTATTAAATATTTTAATTGCACAAGCTCGTAAGATAGTTTTGACATTAACACCTCTACTAAAAAACAAATATCTCAAACATTCATATTTTTCATAAAAAAAATCACCACACTGCAAAATGGTCATGTTTAGTGAATTAAGAAATGTACCAGATAATAAGCAGTATCTGGCGCTGAAGAAACAAATTAATGCATTGGGCCCTAAGCATTTTTTTTTTTTAATTCTGTGTATTATCTTGGTAGAAAATTACAGCGTTGTTGTTGTTCAGTTGCTCAGTCGTGTCCCATTCTCTGCAACCCCGTGGACTGCAGCACACCAGATCCCCCTGTCCTTCATCTCCAGGAGCTTGCTCAAATTCGCATCAAGTCGGTGATGGCATCTAACCATCTCCTCCTCTGTCATCCCCTTCTCCTCCTCTGTCGTCCCCTTCTCCTCCTGCCTTCAGTCTTTTCCAGCATCAGGGTCTTTTCTTATGAGTTAGCTCTTCACATCAGGTGGCCAAAGTATTGGAGCTTCAACTTCAGCATCAGTCCTTACATTGAGCATTCAGGATTGATTTCCTTTAGGATTGACTGGTTTGATCTCCTTGCAGTCCAAGGGTCTCTCAAGAGTCTTCTCCAAAACCACAGTTCAAAAGCATCAATTCTTCAGTGCTTAGCCTCCTTTATGTCCACCTCTCACATCCATATGTGACTACTGGAAAAACCATACCTTTGACTATACGGACTTTTGTTGGCAAAATAATGTCTGCTTTTTAATATGCTATCTAGGTTTGTCAGACAAATCCTGGTAGCTCAGCTGATAAAGAATCCACCTGCAATGCAGGAGACCTGGGTTTGACCCCTGGGTTGGGAAGATCTCCT
Organism: Budorcas taxicolor; assembly: GCF_023091745.1. Classification (NCBI taxonomy): domain Eukaryota; kingdom Metazoa; phylum Chordata; class Mammalia; order Artiodactyla; family Bovidae; genus Budorcas; species Budorcas taxicolor. Next base: position 77,207,990 of record NC_068919.1, read on the forward strand.
GGAAAAGGGAACAGCCACCCAATCCAGTATTCTGTCCTGGAGAATTCCATGCACTGTATAGTCCATGGGACTCAAAGAGTTGGACACGACTGAGCGACTTTCAGGTTTGTCATAGCTTTTCTTCCAAGGAGCAAGCATCTTTTAATTTCATGGCTGCAGTCACCATTTGCAGGGATTTTGGAGCCCAGGAAAATAAAGTCTGTCACTGTTTCCATTGTTTCCCCATCTATTTGCTGTGATGTGATGGGACCAGATGCTATGATCTTCGTTTTTTGAATGTCGAGTTTTAAACCAGCTTTTTCACTCTCCTCTTTCACTTTCATCAAGAGGCTTTTCAGTTCCTCTTTGCTTTCTAGCATAAGGGTAGTGTTATCTGCATATCTGAGGTTATTGATATTTCTCCCGGCAATCTTGATTCCAGCTTGTGCTTCATCCATCCCAGCATTTCACAAGATGTATTCTGCATATAAGTTAAATAAGCAGGGTGACAATACACAGCCTGATGTTCCCCTTTCCCAATTTGGAACCAGTTCATTGTTTCATGTACGTTTCTAACTGTTGCTTCTTGACCTGCATACAGGTTTCTCAGGAGGCAGGTAAGGTGGTCTGTTATTCCCATTTCTTTAAGAATTTTCCACAGTTTATTGTGATCCACACAGTCAAAGGCTTTAGCATAGTCAATGAAGCAGAAGTAGGTGTTTTTTTGGAACTCTCTTGCTTTTTCTGTGATCCAGCAGACGTTGGCAATTTGATCTCTGGTTCTTCTGCCTTTCATAAATCCAGCTTGAACATCTGGAAGTTTTCAGTTCACATGTTGTTGAAGCCTAGCTTGGAGAATCTTGAGCACTACTTTGCTAGTGTGTGAGATGAGTGCAATTGTGCAGTAGTTTGAACATTTATTTATATTAGAATATAATATTTCTGGATAAACCTGAAATGTCTCTTATTCAAATATCAGAGTAAGAGGAAATAAAGTACATAGCTCAATGCCAGATCTGATCTCAAGAATCTTTCTCCAATGACTTGGAAAAAATTAATGAGATCACTGGAATTGTAAGCCAAGAAGGATTACATGCTTCATGTAGTTATTGTGATAATGAGATCATGCATGCTTATTCATTCATTCTGGAAATACTTATTGACTGCCAACTTTGTGCCAGATACTCTCTAGGCTTTGGGATGATAGAGCAATAAATGTGTCTGCAAAGGTAGTGATTAAAGATGAATGCAAGTACTCAAAGGAAACTAACAAAGGAATGTGAAACATTCAGGTGCTAGCAACAATAAGATTTCATTCCCACCTTTAAGTCTGAAGGGGCAAAGAGAGAAAGTGGTACCTGGACCTGGGAGATTGATAGCTATGGGAGAGGGCCACCTAATAGGAAATGTGGCATCAGTGCTATTAGATATGACATAGCCATCACCAAACTGCAACCCAGCAGGGAAACAGCACGGGGAATAAAAATTGTACTTCTCTCTCTCCTACCCTCTCGTCTCTTGTTGTTCAGTCACTAAGTCTGTCCATGTTGTTACAACCCCATGGATGGAAGCATGCGAGTCTTCCCTGTCTTTCTCTGTCTCTCAGAATTTGCTCAAATTCATGTCCATTGAGTCGGTGATGCCATCCAACCATTTCGTCCTCTCTCACCCGCTTCTCTTCCTGCCCTTGGTCTTTCCCAGCATCAGGGTTTTCTCCAGTGAGTCTCTTGCTAGCCCCTCCCACTGACTGAACTTAACCAGAAGCCAGAGTGATGGGAACCCAGTTGAAACAATCTGTGAAAACCAGCCTCTAGGAATAGAAAATGATGATGTGAGCTAAAGAGGCAAACAGAAAATGAAACAAATTTCTGTCTTTATAGGGCTTATATTCTGAAACATAATAATGCACTTAACCGTAAGCCTAGCATAGACTGAGTATTCCACAAATATTAGCTATCCGTTGCATTATTTGCAGCAATAACTTTATAGAAATAAGTTTCTTAAGGCTTTTCTAACAAATGAATTTCCAGTTTTACTTTGATTGTACATTTAGTGGATGGATAGTTTTCCTTAATCATTCCTTTTTTTTTAATGTGGTGAAAAATATGTAACATAAAATGTACCATCTTAACCATTTTAAAAAGTACAGTTTTTTAGATTATATAATTATATTTGCTAAACTTCTATTATTAATTGCATGGTACACTAATATATTTTATAAAGATTTTCAAGAGCAGTAAATTTTCTGGTCTGCCTTTATTTAACCAAAATATTTGTTAATAAAATACTATATTTGTCAAACATCAGAACTTCAGCAAATGATCAACATGCTGGTTTTTCATAATTGTCATTCATAAAAATCATATTGCATGGCATTTTTTTAAAGACTATCATATCACTTTACATATGTTAGAAAATTCACACTGAGTGAGAGACAATAGTGGCAAATATAAGTGGCAGTTCCTCAAAAAGAAAGCAGGGCACCAAGAAAAACATCTGATAGTCATCACCTTAAGTCAAGTGAAAGCCTCTTTGGTCTAAGTGTACCTGTTTGACTTTTATTATATTTTCCCAAAATGAATAAGACTCTCCTTTTACGAAAGTGAAAAAAAAGAAAGTATTAGTCACTCAGTCATGTCCGACTCTTTGTGATCCTGTGGACTGCAGCCCACCAGGTTTCTCTGTCCATGGGATTCTCCAGGCGAGAACACTGCAGTGGGTGGCCATTTCCTTCTCCAGGGGATCTTCCTTTTATGGTTTGTTTCAAAAACTGTTACATCTGCAAGAGTTTCCTTTGCAGGAGCAAAGTAAATCACCTCGTTCTTGTGTGTTTCTATTTCCAGCCAACTCAGACAGTAATGCCAGGACAAGTCATGCGGGTTACAACAGGTGCTCCAATCCCCTGTGGTGCTGACGCAGTAGTGCAAGTGGAAGATACTGAACTGATCAGGGAATCCGATGATGTACGTCATTACCAGGTCTTAATGGCTTCATTCCTGTGGCAGTATTATAAGTCATGCCCATTTTCTGCAATGTTTATGAGATTAGCCCAATTGTTTTATGTTAGGACCTTACATTGTAGTGTATAGTGAATAAGGAATTGCCTTAGGCTTGAAAACCTTTTATTATAGAAATTGTTTTTATGACCATTACTGGGATTACAGCAGAATTTGAACCACATTTGAGCCAAGAAATTGCATTTGCAAGCAAGGAAAGAAACTACCTCAAGATAAAAAAGCAATGATATTAACTGTTGTCCTACCATCTAGCTGAGAAATTTGCTCATCAAAACTAGCTTCTGATAAAATGTGAAGAATTTACAAAAGAATGTAACAAAGAACATTTGGGCAAGTTCTTGAATACTTCACTAAGCCAAGCATTTAAACCAAATGACCCTTTCAGCTCTGGTTTTCTATAATTCAGGAAAATCTGTGCCACCAAATTGCAGTCTGGAAACATTAAATTTATGTCAATTCCCCCTCTATTTCCTAAAATAAAGGACTCTGTTCTTTTATAAATAAAGGCCTCTAAGTAGGCCTTTATCTCACTGAAACTACTGGCAGTTATTGAATCCAGAGGATCAGTCAGGAATAAAAATTTCAATGGAAGACTTACTGATTTTGTTTTGGAAGAAGTTTAAGATATCTTTTATTTTTTAATACAAGAATAAATGACAAAATATATTCTCCCAGACTGAACATATAGTAAAATTTGGCCATGCTGAGATATACCCTCTTTTCTTCATTTGAGGATTTTCCTTTTTATCACCCACAAGTACTTACTTGCCACAAGTAAGGCTTATAAAATTCAACTCTTGGCATACAGGTCACATTGTCCTGCTGTTAAAACGGCCCAACAAATTTATTGACATCAAGGAAGCCAGCAGAGCATTGAAATCCAGAACACACTCTGCCAGATGACAAGACACAGTTCCAATATCACAATATTAGCCACAGTTCATAAATGTAAAAGTTATGATCGCCATTAACTTATAGAAATCTACTACCAGGCAAACTGTAAGTCTTCACTGAAATTTTTACAGATATTTGGGAATCTTGACATAGTATTGAACCCGTGATTTATGGGAACAGAATAGTTTACCTCCACTCACATTCACAGAGTAGAGATCTCTGTGTGTGTGTGTGTGTGTGTGTGTGTGTGTGTGTGTGTGTGTGTTTCCTTGAGAATGCTATTTACAAAGTATGAGTCAATATTTGAATTGGTACATGTTTTAAAAGTATGAGAATCAGTGAAAATGTTTACTTATTCTTTGGGATCAAGCCTAATTTTTTAGGAACCTGTGGTAGAAATTCATGTTCAAAGGATTTTGCAAAGGATTTCCTGTTCCTCTGTATCTTTATATATTCTGAGCCTATCCAATAATGAAAGCATCTGAATAGCTAAATTCTATTGATCGAAATTCAGTCAGATTGCTCTGTTTGAAATTACATGATTTGCTGTTACCATAGGGCACTGAGGAGCTTGAAGTACGAATTCTGGTGCAAGCTCGGCCAGGCCAAGATATCAGGTAAGTTCATAAGACATAGAATGTATAGCCAACTTTTGTTTCTACCATGATCATGAACTCAGGAAAGCATGGCTATTATAAATTCACAGCTCAGTCAGTTAACCATTAGCTTTCAGGGATTTTAACCAGTAGCAAAATGATTTTTCTAAATTATATATCCCATGTATGCCCTACTTACTTTTTTATGACGTTAGTAAAGGCAAATGATTTATTCAAAAGCAACATGAGAAGGAGGCAAAGTCATAAGCCTGCATAATCCATCAGTTCAGTTCAGTTCATTCGCTCAGTCATGTCCGACTCTTTGCGACCCCATGAACCGCAGCACCCCAGGCCTCCCTGTCCATCACCAACTCCCGGAGTTCACTTAGACTCACGTCCATCGAGTCAGTGATGCCATCCAGCCATCTCATCCTCTGTCGTCCCCTTCTCCTCCTGCCCCCAATCCCTCCCAACATCAAAGTCTTTTCCAATGAGTCAACTCTTTGCATGAGGTGGCCATAGTTGATCCTATTTCTAGATAATCCAGAATTTCCCATCCTTACCCCTAGGTAACTGAGAATTTGATATTAACACAGATACTTTCAAAGTTGAATATTTATATAATTAGCTGAAAGCCCCTCCTCAACTACCAATAATAATGGAATGATGTGCTACTCTTTATATACAAAGTTGAGCCTACCGTCTTATTATAAGTAGTGTATATCCTTCAGATGATTTTTCTCATGATTGAATATGTTTGCCCTGATTCCATTAGTCCTAATTTATTCAACATTTTGTAACAAAGCTACACTTCTTCCACTCCTGTGGGGGCAAAGTGAATGGGGTGGCCACAAAACTGGGCCAGTCTGAGTGGCCTAATGGAAATTATCTCCATGGCTGTCACCTTATCAGCATCATTCTCTTCACCACCAGGCTAACAAGCTCTGGAATGGCATTAGATACTTTCGTATAAATGCCTGCCTTACACCAAAGAAAGTTTGCAGTTGGTGTTTTTGACTATAATGTGTTACAAAGCAATTTGTAAAAGAATTTTCAAACATAAAGTAGCATATTCCTGTTTAACAGCAATAGATACTAATCTATTTCTGTCTTCCATTGTGTGATTTAATTTTTTTATATTATATATTTATTTATTTATATTTTACTTTACAATACTGTATTGGTTTTGCCATACATTGACATGAAATTTTTTTAATTAAAAAAGCATAGAGTTTTAAAAATCTCTTCGTTTTAGCACTCTGTTCCATGCCTCATTTCCCCTTTCACCCTTGAGTGTCCTCTTTCTCTGACACTAAAGTTTCCCTCTGAGTTGAGAAAATATTGTTCTTAGTCATACTGCTTATGGTTCTGCTTTGATTTTCAGACCCATTGGCCATGATATTAAAAGAGGGGAATGCGTTTTGGCCAAAGGAACCCACATGGGCCCCTCAGAGATTGGTCTTCTGGCAACTGTAGGTGTTACAGAGGTTGAAGTTAATAAGTTTCCAGTGGTTGCAGTCATGTCAACAGGGAATGAGGTAAAAAAGGCGGGGGGAGGGGCGGGTTGTGATAAGGGAAGAGGGGTAGTGGGACTTTCAGAGAAAAGCATTTCTGATATTCTGTGTTCTATATTATAAATAGAATATTAAGGATTATAGATCTTACCACATTTCTGTAACAAGGGAATAATAAATGGGCCTCGGGATAGTTCAAGTACAGAAGATGAAAAGGAAGAACTAGAAACTATATATTAAGAAGCGTTCCCTTCCATTTACTAGAATGAAATATTACAACCAGTGGCCTTCCACACATTCAGTACATATAAACAGAATGTTGACTGCTAGCTGTAGATATTCAGTTGTGCAAACCTAGTACTTAGTCTGCTGGTATAGTGAATCGTGCCTGCTCTGCTGCTGAGATGATGGGCCACCTCTGTGGGAGAAGTAATTCAATGAATTGGGACACCATGGCTAGCCCTTTTTCTTGCTTAACATTCCATGTGATCTTTAGTCACCAGGAAGGATTTGAAAATCATTTTTCTCTCCAAAGATAGCATCTCTAGTGGCATGCTATTCAGAATATGTCAAAATGTCATTTCAGTCCTAATTTAGGAAGGGAGATGTAGTCAGTATTCTGAGAACTTTTGAAAAACTTTCTGTTCCCTCTTTGCTTAGGTTATACAGAACTTCAGTTGGAGGCTATAAGGCCAAACTAGGAATATTGAAAAGTGAATCTGCTGGAAATTCAAAGCCTAAAAGCAGAATCAGAAACTACTGCGATTTTTTTCAAGTTATTCCTTAAGATCGTAAACTATTTTTAAAAAGATTAACAGGATTTTTTTTTTCTATCTCTCTTTTAATCTCTAACATTCTGAAAATAATCCATTTGCTACCATTATTTTTCATTTCTTAGACTTGGAAATGAACATTTTCAAGGGTCTAATGCCCTTATAGCTCTTTTGGAAAGGTCAGAAGAAAAGAATATTTTTTTTTGATAATGGAGAGATAAATCAGCATTCTACATCTGTTTACTTCCCAGTATAGGTGTACTGCTAAGCTGCTAAGTCACTTCAGTCGTGTCCGACTCTGTGCGACCGCATAGACGGCAGCCCACCAGGCTCCCCCATCCCTGGGATTCTCCAGGCAAGAACACTGGAGTGGGTTGCCATTTCCTTCTCTAAATAGGTGTACTAGTCATTCCCTAAAACTATTGACTGACCCAAAAGAAACATTCTTTTCAGTTGATCTACACAGTGATGATTTTCTATCCTTAGGACCAACCAACACTATGTTTAGCATCAGAAAGAAATTTCTGTTCAACTGATTGACTTAATGAACTGTTCTTATTTGAGATTTATGTGTATGCTTTGTGCATCTAAGTGACCTCATGGGCCTTAGGAAAGCTAGGTAGAATGAGCAAACTAATAGACAGCTATTTATTAGGCAACTTTGTTTAAGCTACATTTTTTGTTTTCCTCCTAATGACTTTGTAGGTCTGGATTCTCAGTTACTCCCCCAGAGTACATTGGCAGTATTTTTTAAGCTACCTTTTATACTCTTTACTAAGACTATTTACTAGTAGTAGGGAATAGTGACAGGATGAGACTAGAGATGGTACCTACATGGTAGAACCTAAAGAAGATTTTGTAGTTTTAGTTCCCTGCCCCTATAGACTTGATTATCTTTGAAGAAGCTTTGATACATCCTGTGTGACTCTCTTTCCCTTCATTTTCTGGCCTGCTGTACTTACATGGTTTTCCAAGGGAATAATGCTTTTAAATTCCATGATCTCTAGTTCCATGTAGTTTGACATTCCTCCCTGTGCTGTGCTGTGCTTAGTTGCTCAGTCATGTCCGACTCTTTGCAACGCCATGGACTAGCCCACCAGGTTCCTCTGTCCATGGGGATTCTCCCGGCAAGAATACTGGTGTGGGTTGCCATGCCTTCCTCCAGGGATCTTCCCAACCCAGGAATCGAACTGGGGTCTCCTGCATTGCAGGCAGATTCTTTACCAGCTGAGCTACCAGGGAAGCTATGACATTCCTCCCTACTCCCATCCAAAGTTAGCTGTTATTAAATTTATGACTCTGTCACCATATAGTTCAACAAATGTTTATTGAGTACTTCTATGCCAGACACTATACTGGAAACTAGAGATAAAAGAGATAAATAAAGCATAGTATCTCTCCTGAAGGCTTGAGATCCTCAGATAGCTGGAAAACAGTAAGAAAAAAATTGTTCATTTATATCAAAGGGGCCAGAAGTAATTACATTTGTATATTAATATGATAAGTCTATAATTTACTCACTCACAGCACAAGCTCCACTTAAGTATTAGTTCTGATTTCTCCTGATAAGTATGGCTTCACATATGCCACCTCTTGAATCCAGTGTGGTATATTGATAAGCAGAACAGTAGCCTTAGGCAGCCCAAAGAATGCCATACAAGATGTCTGTGTAGACTCAGTCAGAACCTGCTTTGTATTTTGTGACTACATGAGCTTATTCAGGGTGAAGGAATCATTTTAAAATTGGGAAGCCAGAGTTGCAAACTATAACTCACACAGAATAGCTGATGTAGACATTTGTTAATTTTGACAAACTGTGCATGTTGAAATTTAAGTAATAGCATCCGGTAATTAAATAATTGTGGTCATACATTTCCAACCTCATGCATTTGCTCAATAAATGTTTGTTGAGCATCTGTTACATGCTGAAATACCCACCAGAGGATCTCTTAAGTAAACATCAGACTTAGAAGATAGGAATAATCTATACCTTGAACCAGTTTCCTGAGATATTAAAAAGGAAACTCAGCATTTGGGAGGGGAGCATCAGGCTTTCTTCAGTGGGACCAGTCATCATAGTACTTCACACAGCCATACAACAACTGTTCTCTTTTTTCTTAAGTAACATTTAAGTGCAGGAAATAAGAGTTCTACTAGAAGAGTATGAGAGCCATCAGCATAAAAGCACCATGCCCTACATAGGAATCAGTATTTCTTATAACAATCTTAGGCAGTTTCCAGAGTCCCTACAAGGGAAATGTCCAGTTTCAAATGTTACCACATTCATGGAAGCCCAAAGCCTGGCTTTCCATTATGGATTCATTTGTAATCCCTTCTATTCCATATACAAGTTACTATTCAGAAACCATTTTTACCATAAGAAATGCTGTCTTCTAACAAGTTGACCTTTTTTTTTTGGTCAAATTTCCAGAGAAACTGAGGTAGAAAGTTAACCGAAGTTCAAATTTGGCCTTAGAAATGGAGAAAGGATTTTGTTAACTTCACATAAAAGAACACACTCTTTGCAGAAAATTAGAAAACAGTAGTAAAACTAACTACAAGTCATTCTGTTCTTTATTATCGGCATGCACTGGCAATTCTAAACAATGTCAGTGATAAAATATTCCTTTCCACTGAGGCAGTCACTCTTTCAACCCCTCCTCTCTCAGCATGCTATCACACTGATGCCAGATAATATTCTGAGTACTGGAGACCACAGCAGCAAGCAAGACAGATAAAGCCCCTGCTCTTATAGAATTTATGTTCTGATGGGAGGAGGGGGATAGTCAATAAACAAACAGTGGTAAATTGTATGAATTTTTAAAGCAGAGTAAGATGATAAAGATTGCTAGTGAAAGAGGTATATGCCAGGTATATAATAATTTTATTCAATACCAATTATTCATTATATTCAATTCTATTGAATAATGTAATTATATTCAGTATAATCTATTGAAACTTATTCCATATCAACCCTTTTATTCTCTCCCTTATACAATAAAACTGGAAGCCTGAAAACACAATTTCTTAGGCCTTCTTCTCTGTGGTCCAGGTATGTTTTGCCATTGGGATGCATTAACATGATATTAGAAGGTGGGAAAAGGCAGCAGCAGTAGAATCTCCTCAACTCAGTAGCATCTCTGCTCCAGCAGCCCCGGGGACAGTGGTGACTTCTGGCAATTACTGATCTTTAGTGATATACTTTTTTTCTTTTGTTTCTCCAACTTGGCAACACACTTACAACCAATCCCATGCAGTAATTCCTCTCTTTTCCCGCTCTCTCCATTTGAAAAAGCTATAGGAGTTTTGATTTTCGTGTCTGGACCTGACGGGCAGACAGATAGAGTCCTCTGTTTTACAAAGACTAATTAGGCCTCACTGATGAGGGAAATCAGAGGGGAAATTCGAAGACATTGAAGGTACATGCCATGTGACTAGAGTTGTGTCCCCAGCAGAGGGGATGACAAACACAAAGGCCCTGGAGTATGGTGCATGCTTATCACGTTCGAGGAACAGCAATGAAGGCATTGCTGAAGAATAGTGGGAAGGTAGCAAAGTGAAAGGAGATGAAGTGGGAGAGGTAACAGAAATGAGATCCTTTTATTCTAAATAGACAGTGTTGAGGAAGTGGAACATGAAATATCTTAAATTTGCAAATGCTTCCTCTGTCTTCTATATGAATGATTTGGCATATGTGAGGGAGAAGGTGAAGGACCGAGAGGCCTGTTGAAAGGCTGTGGAAAGAGTACTCCAGCAAGAGATTTGGACCAGAATGGTAGTAGAGATGGTGAGAAGTAATCAGATCCAGAATATATTTTGAAGGTAAAATCAGCAAAAAAGATTTGCCAGAGAATTCAAAGTAGAAGATAAGAGAAAGTTAAAAGTCAAGATGAACTCTAAGGTTTTGACCTGAGCTTTGATAACTGACCTAAGGAGAGTTATCATTTACCCTGATAAGAAAGATTAGGCAGCAGAAATCAGGGCTTCTTCCTTGGAAATGTTAAGTTTGAGATACTTACGAGAATTAAGAGTAGGCAATTAAACATATTAGTCTGGAGCTTAGGAGAAAGGTTAGAATTAAAGGTACATATTTGAAAGTTATCAGCATATATATATAGTATTTTTAAATAGTACATATATATAAATATAGTATTTAAAGTCATGAGACTGCGTAAGGTCACCTAGGAAATTAGTATAAATAGAAGATAGGAGGTGTAACTTTTACACTTAGGCAGCTGTCCCTTCTTCCTCTTTCCCCAAGCTTTATATTTCCAAGTTTTATTTTCTAATTTTGACTCTTGATGACATCATCTCTCCATTCCATAAAATATATTGTTTCCCTTGAAACTGTAGATGGTAACTTACAGATCTTTAAACTGGATAGCAGTCTGCCAGCTGCCATTAGCTTCAAGAAATCAAGATTGTATGATTGTTACCTAGTTACCGAAGTACTAGCAATAAGTATTCCTTCCAGAGATGGTGAGTTTTCATATAATTTCAGTCACCTTCAGCCATAATCCATAACTCATTCATTCATTTTTATTCATCCCCCCCCACATCCTTCCCTGTCTCTCCCTCCCTCTCTGCAGCCCTCTCTCTCTTTCTCTCTCTCATGCACATACACACAGAACTAGGTGTATTTATGTCCACTATTTATTTTATTCCATCTTTTATAAATCCCTTGGCCACTCTAATAACAGGTGTTTGTACAAACAAGTTTATACTTTAGACACATAAGGTCTGTCTAAAATCTCCCTATAGTGTTCTTTGGGGGCTGCCGCAAGCAGCTGTTGCTATAAAAGTACAATCTTTAAAATCTTTGTCCCTACTAGTAAGAGAAAAAAATAAGAAGTTGGGTGTCTACTGTGACCAGTACTGCTATGTGCTTTATGATTAAAGCAACACTATGAGGTCAATACAACTACCCTTCATTTTATGTAAGAGAAAATTGAAGCTCAAAAACAAAGCAACTTACCCAACATCATATATTTCATCCAAGTGATTAAGCCTGGTTTCACACCTGTCTTTTGCTGTAATGACCTTTTTCCACTATTCCACAATGCTTCCCAATTCCTTAAATTTCATTTCCCCAACTTTTTAATGGAAGTCTCTGAAACCTATCAGGTTAGATTTACCGACTCTGCGACCCCGTGAACTGTAGCCCACCAAGCTCCTCTGTCCATGGGATTCTCCAGGCAAGAATACTGGAGTGGGTTGCCATTTCCTTCTCCACTATTTTTCTTTTAGCCACACTTTATTTCTTGTCCAGATTAAATACCATGACTCACCACTTGGAAGTTGCCCTCTCTAACACTTCAGATAGCTTCACTCCTTCAATTTATTCCTTTGCTTACTATGGTGAAACCCAAAATGAATGACTCCTTTCTCCACTTTCTCCATTTTTGTTCCCAAGCAGAAAAACAGTACTGAATAAAATTCATAGAACTATGATTACCTGAACAACTACAAATTACTGGCATTTAGTGGCAACCTGGAACTTAAAGTTGTTCAGTAATTCTGATGTAACTGTCTTGTTGGTTTTCTAGCACATTCTTTCAGATCCAGTATGATAGTTCATTCATACATTCTACCCCCTCTTCAAACCTCAGCAGCAGCCCTGCTTTCAGCTCTTGGCAGATAATCTCACTACCTTCGTGGGGAAAGGTGAAGCTTAAAAATAAATATATCTGTGAAACTGAGCACTATGAGGGCTCCCCCTTCTTCCCGTCTCATTACCTCAAAAATTTCCCCATTCCTTTAACTATATTCCTTTCTTTCAATCTAAAAAGAAGAGGTACTTCTCCTTCCTAAGAGCAATACTTCTACTTTTAAGCCTACTTTTTCGCACCTTCCTCAGAACTTTGATCGCTAAATTATTTCCTGTGTCTTCTGGGTTCTCTATTTTCTCTCTAGTGGTTCATCCTCCTGCATCCAAATAGACAAAGATTACCACTATCACAAGAGAACCTATATTTAAACACCACTTTTCCTCACTGAGCTACTGCATAGTCACCTCCTATCTGCTACTAGGTTTGTTGAAAGAGAGGTCAGCAATACTGCCTTTCCTTCCTTACTCTCCACTCTCTACTCAGACTCCCAAATCTCATTCAGTTCAGTTCAGTTCAGTCGCTCAGTCTTGTCCAACTCTTTGCGACCCCATGAATTGCAGCACGCCAGGCCTCCCTGTCCATCACCAACTGCCGGAGTTCACTCAGACTCACGTCCATCGAGTTGGTGATGCCATCCAGCCATCTCATCCTCTGTCATCCCCTTCTCCTCCTGCCCCCAATCCCTTCCAGCATCAGAGTCTTTTTCCAATGAGTCAACTCTTCACATGAGGTGGCCAAAGTACTGGAGTTTCAGTTTTAGCATCATTCCTTCCAAATAACACCCAGGGCTGGTCTCCTTTAGACTCCCATTAGTATAAAAACTGCTTTCCTGAGTATACTCATCACCTCCTAACCTCCAAAACCTGCTCTGATATTCATCCTCCTTACCATGTATATATCATTTGACATCAGACACATTCCTCACCCACCACCTGGAAACTACTTCATTCCTAGTGCTCTATGACAGTTCTCTCTTGATATCCTGACAACTACTTTTTATCCTCATTATGCCTTTCTCCATTCCCTACTTGGAAAATTCCCTTAAGATGCTGTTCTCTGCTGTGTCCTCCACTCTCTCCAGATTCTCCCTTAGACTTTTCTTCTCATGCCAAATATGTGCAGGCGGCTTCTCATATCTAAAGCCCTTATTTTAACCTCTTTTGTAAATGCAAGCCTTCATTTACAACTTCCTTTGGATATTTCCACCTCATATTCCTTGGACAGCAAGGAGATCAAACTAGTCAATCCTCAAGGAAATCAACCCTGAATATTCATTGGAAGAACTGATGCTGAAGCTGAAGCTCCAATATTCTAGCCACCTGATGTGAAGAGCCGACTCACTGGAAAAGACTCTGATACTGGGAAAGATTGGGAGCAGGAGGAGAAGAGGACAACAGAGGGTGAGATGGCTGGATGGCATCATCAACTCAATGGACGAGTTTGAGTAGACTCCAGGAAATAAGGACAGGGAAGCCTGGCATGCTGCAGTCCACGGGGCTAGAAAGAGTCGGGCATGACTTAGTGAGTGAACAACAATCTCATCTTCCACCATTGCCTAATCTCACTCATCACTTTTCCCTTCCTACTATAAAGCGTGGGGTACTTCCTTCCTGACTTACCCCTCCTTTTTTTTAATGTGTTGTTGTTTAATTATTTACTTAAATTTTTGTTGGGGTATAACTTGCTTTACAAAGTGGTATTAGTTTCTACTGTTTTTTAAAGGCATCATTCTTCCCTAAAATGTTTATTACCAAGGTCATCAGTGACATTTTTTTCATTTTTAATTATGATAAAATACACATAACAAAACGTTTACCATGTGAACTATTTTTAAATGTATTTTGTTGTTGTTCAGTCACTAAGTCATTGACTTTTGATAATTAATTTTTCCTAAAGAGGAAAAAAGAAAGAAATGATATGTAAGGGAGCTGTGTGCAATGGATGTGGAAATAGTGACTGACATATAGAAGTCTAATATCTTCCCTGTGTTAAGACGAGAAAAGTCTTAGATGCAGACAACTCCATTTCAGTACATTAAAAAAAGAGAAAGTAAATCATGATAACAGTCTTGGGCCCCTTGACAATTCCATCAAGACCATAGGGTTAAATCTCTGAAGAACAGAAACAAAGAGGGAGGTCTCTTAAAATAAGTGATTTCTCTTTGACAAATAAGACAGAGAACTTCCTCCTGAGGGTTTAACAAAAGAGATTTCAAATGTTTTGGTTTTTTACTTAAATTTAATTTTGAAGCAATGTATAACAATAAAAATGATAATCACTGAATATTCAGAATAATATTCATCCTCTGTTCTAAAAGTACTTTCAGACTGTCCACTTAAAAAATAGTCACAATGGAGTTACCTTTTATTGGGTGAGAATTTTTAGGACTTCAAGCCCAGGAGACAGTGTCTCAAGTAACCTTGAGAGAACTGCTCCAAGGAAGGGGGGCGGGTCAGGTTATATAGAAATTTGCAACAAAGAGCAGGTACTCTGATCATCCAGAAAAACATCTACTTCTGCTTCATTGACTACACTAAAGCCTTTGACTGTGTGAATCACAACAAACTGGAAAATTCTTAAAAAGATGGGAATACCAGACCACCTTACCTGCCTCCTGAGAAACCTGTATGCAGGTCAAGAAGCAACAGTTAGAACTGGACATGGAACAAAGGACTGGTTCAAAATTGGGAAAGGAGTATGTCCAGGCTGTATATTGTCACCCTGCTTATTTAACTTAAATACAGAGTACATCATATGAAATGCCATGCTGGATGAATCCCAAACTGGAATCAAGATTGCCAGGAGAAATATCAACAACCTCAGATACCACTCTAATGGAAGAAAGTGAAGAGGAACTAAAGAGCCTCTGGAAGAGAGTGAAAGAGGAGAGTGAAAAAGCTGGCTTAAATCTCAGCATTCAAAAAAATGAAGATCATGGCATCCTGCCTCATCACCTCATGACAGATAGATGGGGAAACAATGGAAACAGTGACAGTCTTTATTTTCTTGGGCTCCAAAATCACTGCAGTGATTATAGCCATGAAATTAAAACGCTCCTTGGAAGAAAAGTTATGACAAACCTAGACAGCATATTAGAAAGGAGATTCATCACTTTGCTTACAAAGGTCCATCTAGTCAAAATTATGGTTTTTCCAGTAGTCGTGTACGGATGTGAGAGCTGAACTATAAAGTAGGCTGAGCGTTGAAAAATTGATGTTTTCCACTTGTGGTGCTGGAGAAGGCTCTGGAGAGTCCCTTGGAGACTCAAGGAGCTCAAACTAGTCAATCCTAAAGGAAATCAACCCTGAATAGTGCTTTGGCCACCTGATACAAAAAGCTGACTCATTGGAAAACACTCTGATGCTGGGAAAGATTGAGGGCAGGAGGAGAAGGGGGCGACAGAAGATGAGATAGTTGGATGGCATCACCGACTCAGTGAACATGAGTTTGGGTACTCCGGGAGTTGGTGATGGACAGGGAAGCCTGGCATGCTGCAGTCCGTGGGTTCACAAAGAGTAGGACACAACTGAGCGACTGAACTGAATGGGAGCACAAAACTTTCCATATATGGTTCTAGGTTCTTTGGCTGGTCTAATAATTAAATTGACAGATTACTGGAGAAATATTAATCTTGTACATATAGGAATCCCATAAAAATATGAGACTTAAAAGCAGTCATGCAATTGAGGTTTGTATGCCAATCGGAGCTGAGAAAGGGAAAGGCCCTGGGACGTCAAAGCAGGAGAAGGGCAGTTCACAGGAAGATGAGAAGAGCAGATGTTTTGTAATCAGTCGTTCGCCCTGCCATACAGGTAGGTCTTTCAGGTGAAAAATTTTCTCCTGGTAATGGCTCTTTTTCTGGGCCAGGTCCCCTATCTAATTTCTTAGGCAGTCAAGGAAATCATAAAAGTTTTTGTTGAGTCTGCTATGGTTTGATTGCCTACAGCTCAAAATAATCCACGTACCAAAGAGGTTCATTTGGAGGTGGCATATTCTGTTCCCCTTCTAAACAAAATAAATTTCAGCTAACTTTGAGAGCTCAACAAAAAAGGATCAGTGCGTGCTACTTCACTTCAGTCATGTCTGACTTTTTGTGACCTCATGGAACTGTAGCCCACCAGGCTTCTCTAGGGGTTCTCCAGGCAAGAATACTGTAGTGAGTTACCATTTCTTTCTCGGGGGGTCTTCCAGGCCCAGGGATTGAACCATGTCTCATGTCTCCTGCATGGGCAGGTGGGTTCTTTTCCACTAGCACCACCTGGGAAGCCCTCTACTTGTAACTTCATCACTAAGTTATCTGGAATGTGCTGCTGCTCCTCTCTGGTATTCCTGCCGCACTGTCTATAAAATGAGTCTTCCAGGCTGGACAGGCTCCCAGCTCTAATGCAGTGTCACTAGTTCTAAACAGCCCCACCCAAATCTTACAATGAAATCTTCCAACCACCTTTATTTTCTGGAAACCAGCATCTGTGAGAACTTTTCCATAGCTCAAAATTTAACCATCTTCCTATTTTTCCTGAGCTTTCTTGCTTTGTGAATGACCCTTTCAGGATCCCAAGAATAAAGCTGTCACCAAAGCTTGAAGGAGATAAAAAGCAACAGCAGTTTAAGAGAGTAAGCTCCAGGAGTTGGTGATGAACAGGGAAGGCTGGAGAGCTACAGTCCGTGGGGTTGCAGAGTCAGGCACAACTGAGCAACTGAACTGACTGGCCTGCCTGCCTGAGTACAAGAGGAGAAGAAATTTGTGGGCTCTTTCGCCTTCCTCTCCTTAGTTTAACTTCTGACCAGTTTAAATATTTGTTATACTTTTCCTGGAAACTTGAAAAGTTGAATTTGGAATCCAGTCAAGGAGAGAAAAAAGGATCAGAGCTTAGTGTAAATGCTGGACTTACCATCATAGATAACAACTTCCCCAAACACAGAGACTCAGAAGACCTCAGTGATGTGCAATTTAACCAAAATGAGAATACTGGTGGCATGGGGTCTTCCCTAAGTGTGGTGGGGACTTCATGACTATCATGATCCTAGTACAGGGAAACCTGCTGATCATACAAAGCTGGGTATATTAAATTTCTGAACAAGGGAGAGCATCACCTTGATAGAGTGCTGAGTTTTCCAAATTTGCTGGCGTATTGAGTGCAGCACTTTCACAGCATCATCTTTCAGAATTTGAAATAGCTCAGCTGGAATTCCATCACCTCCACATAGCTATAGTTTGTTCATAGTGATGCTTCCTAAGGCCCACTTGACTTCACATTCCGGGATGTTTGGCTCTAGGCGAGTGATCACACCATCGTGCTGGGTCATGAAGATCTTTTCTGTACAGTTCTTCTGTGTATTCTTGCCACCTCTTTTTAATATCTTCTGTTTCTGTTAGGTCCATACCATTTCTGTCCTTTATTGAGCCCATCTTTGCATGAAATGTTCCCTTGGTATCTCTGATTTTCTTGAAGAGATCTCTAGTCGTTCCCATTCTATTGTTTTCCTTTCTTTGCATTGATCACTGAGGAAGGCTTTCTTATCTCTGCTTGCTATTCTTTGGAACTCTGCATTCAAATGGGTATATCTTTCCTTTTCTCCTTTGCTTTTCACTTCTCTTCTGTTCACAGCTATTTGTAATGCCTCCTCAGACAGCCATTTTGCTTTTTTGCATTTCTTTTTCTTGGGGATGGTCTTGATCCCTGTCGCCTATACAGTGTCACGAACCTCCGTCCATAGTTCATCGGCACTCTGTCTATCAGATCTAGTCCCTTAAATCTATTTCTCACTTCCACTGTATAATCATAAGGGGTTTGATTTAGGTCACACCTGAATGGTCTAGTGGTTTTCCCTACTTTTCTTCAATTTAAGTCTGAATTTGGCAATAAGGAGTTCATGATTTGAGCCAC
Source organism: Budorcas taxicolor (assembly GCF_023091745.1). Lineage (NCBI taxonomy): Eukaryota > Metazoa > Chordata > Mammalia > Artiodactyla > Bovidae > Budorcas > Budorcas taxicolor. The sequence goes on from NC_068919.1 coordinate 77,226,260, forward strand.
AGTCAGCTCCCAGGGTTGTTTTTGCTGACTGTATAGAGCTTCTCCATCTTCAGCTGCAAAGAATATAATCAATCTGATTTCAGTGTTGGCCATCTGGTGATGTCCATGTGTAGAGTCTTCTCTTGTGTTGTTGGAAGAGGGTGTTTGCTATGACCAGTGCATTCTCTTGGCAAAACTCTATTAGCCTTTGCCCTGCTTCCTTCTGTACTCCAAGGCCAAATTTGCCTGTTACTCCAGGTGTTTCTTGACTTCCTACTTTTGCATTCCAGTCCCCTATAATGAAAAGGACATCTTTTTTGGGTGTTAGTTCTAAAAGGTCTTGTAGATCTTCATAGAACCGTTCAGCTGCTTGAGCGTTACTGGTCAGGGCATAGACTTGGATTACTGTGATACTGAATGGTTTGCCTTGGAAACGAACAGAGATCGTTCTGTCTTTTTTGAGGTTGCATCCAAGTACTGCATTTTGGACTCTTGTTGACTATGATGGCTACTCCATTTCTCCTGAGGGATTCCTGCCTGCAGTAGTAGATATAATGGACATCTGAGTTAAATTCACCCATCCCAGTCCATTTTAGTTCGCTGATTCCTAGAATGTCAACGTTCACTCTTGCCATCTCCTATTTGACCACTTCCAATTTGCCTTGATTCATGGACATAACATTCCAGGTTCCTGTGCAATATTGCTCTTTACAGCATCGGACCTTGCTTCTATCACCAGTCCCATCCACAACTGGCTGTTATTTTTGTTTTGGCTCCATCCCTTCATTCTTTCTGGAGTTATTTCTCTACTGATCTCCAGTAGCATATTGGGCACCTACCAACCTGGGGAGTTCCTCTTTCAGTGTCCTATCTTTTTGCCTTTTCATACTGTTCATGGGGTTCTCAAGGCAAGAATACTGAAGTGGTTTGCCATTCCCTTCTACAGTGGGCCACATTCTGTCAGACCGCTCCACCATGACCCGTCCGTCTTGGGTGGCTTAGTTTCACTGAGTTAGACAAGGCTGTGGTCCATGTGATCAGTTTGGCTAGTTTTCTGTGATTGTGGTTTCAGTCTGTCTGCCCTCTGATGCCCTCTCTCAGCGCCTGTGGTCTTGCTTGGGTTTCTCTTACCTTGGACGTGGGGTATCTCCTCTCAGCAGCTCCTGCGCCACACCCTCAAAAGGATACTTAAAGGATTTTCAGGACTGGGATTGGTCATGGGGTGGTTTTAAGGTAGTTTCTAAATGTGGTCTAGGCAGAGACTGATCACATTTTGTAAAGTAGCTAAGTTGCTGAAACAGCTTCATTTTTTCTTTGGAGTAAGAGTCCATATGGAGTTACCATTGTCTCTATTTGTCCATGATATTATAGGAATATATAGGTCTGAATAAGCTTGTGTTGTAACAATTTGACTTAAGATAGTTTGTGTTAAATATCATGGTTTGGTATAGTTTGCCTGTTTTGCAAGTTGATGTATCTATTTTATCTCTCAAAAAGAAAGTTTGTTGGCAAGATAGCCAATTATAAGGCTTTTGAAGAAATTCAGATATATTGAATACCTGAAATTCAGACGAATGGGGAGTTGATAAGAGAGTGAATGGAAACCTAGGGTCATTGAGGAATGGAGTAAGGATTAAGGATTGAAACCTTTGGGAAGATAGTAGACTACAAAGGAAAAAAAAAGGTTAAATGTTTGAAAGCTGGAAATACAATGGCACCATTGACGGTAACAGAAACAGGAAATTGAAATTTGGCATTTGGCAGATAAGAAAGTAATAAGATATGAAGATAATGGGTTATCTTTTTTACTTTCTATGGTAGTTTTTCTTTTGTATTTTAACTATAGTAAGTTTCAAGCATCATTCTAGAGATGACCAGAAGATGTTAGAAAATTAGATTTCATTTTAACGAGGAATATTGTGAATTTATTCTAGTGTATGCAACCTTATAATCTTTCATTCAATTCTGTGTATTTTCTTTGAAAATGCTTAAAATGCACTGGAAATCCCACACTCTCATTTAACTAGCTAATATTTCATTATGTCAGTTTTACAGACAAACAGCCAGTGATCTCTAATTGTTCTATTATTTCTGGAACTTTGTGCAGCAAAATAACAGAGAGGAACATGAATGGCAAAGAAAATGCCCTATTAACAGGGAAATCTTATTCCTTAGTTGGTGGTCAGTATCCTTTGTGAAAAAAATCTTTTCTCTCCATTGGAACTTGTCTGATTAATGCAGTTAAAAAGCTGTAAGTCTTGGCCTTTATAAAATTATAATAAGTTCAATAACTATGTGTTAATTAAGATCAGAAAATCAACCTATATTAGTACTGCAATAGCTCTTTCCCAGCTCTGCCAGTGACAAAGGATACAAGTGGGTTGCAGTGTCACATGGCATCTGATTAAGTTAGATTAGTACAGGATTTGAAGGGAAGTCTCCCAGGTGGCAGTGAATAAGATGATCAAAGTTTTTCTCCAGATATTTTAAGGGGACAGTTGGTTGAAAAGCTACTACTTTTCCAACATAAAGCCAAAAGTCCAGCCACATGGTATCACTATAATGAGTCAGAAGGAAAGACTGAAGGGGCTTGAGGTTACTGCTTGGCAGTACTGATATAGAAAGTCCTTGATATTAACCATATTAACAGCCTAAGTGTCTGAAGTATGCAGGCTTGTCTTCAGCCTCCTAAGATAATATTCCAGGTTTTCTCGCTTCAAAGATGTACTTTTTTTTTCATTTTCTAATTTTCTGAAATCAAAGTACATCTTAAAATTGTATAAAGTTGCATGTTGAGTGTATGTGCGTGTGTTAAGGACCTCCTCCTCTTCAGTATTTTATAATCTAATGTAAATCTATGTTCACATTGTCAACTGATTCCATCTATACTAGCAAGTAGAAGTAACAATATTAAGGACAATTGGAACTAGGTACTTTTTCAATATTATATATAATAAAGAAAGGACAGAGAATTGCATTTATTTTCTGTTTGTCTATATTAACTGAGTGTTCATTATCTCAGTCCTAATAGCTGCCTTTCAAGGTAGTTATTATTATTACTGTGTATTATAAATGGGAATATTATGGCATAACATATTTGGGCAGTTTGAATTTGAACCTCACCTGAATAAGGTAGACTCTTGCTACTGTGCCACACTGCCTCACTAGGACACCCTGACATAAAAGAAACTTCTTATAATTTTCTTTTTTGACATATAATTGTAGATATTAAATCGCTAAAGGGTGATTCAGTTCAAAGTCATGGAATTGTGAGTGTGTGCAGTTAAGTATTACTTGTGTAAGTTTGCTAATAGAGACAAAATATCTGGCTCTGTCTCCTTCAAATAAGTTTAACTTTTTCAGTATTACTGATCCCGCTTCAAAAAAGATATACAAAAGCTTGAAAGAAAAGATAAAATATCAGTCTCTTCAGACTTGAGAATATCATGTCTCTACGTTAAGTATTCTCAGTGAAAGATTAGAAAATAATAGTGAAAGAGAAAATAGAAAGTTTGTTGTTGTGTGTGTTTTGTTTTTGTTTTCAGTTTGACCCAGTAAAACAGCCAGTGGGAAGGCCACTATCTGCAGAGCACTATGTTGTCAAATTATAACCAAAGCTGGTGTGATATGTGGCCTACTACTTAGTCACTTGAATTTCTGCATGTTTTTTAATTCTGGAGAAATGTTTTCTCATTCTCCTGGCTTTCACTATTTACCAAAGATCCTTTGAGCATTTATCTTTCTTGTGCCAGACAATGTTGTAGGTGCTAGATATGCTAAACTCTGTTTATTAGATCTATTTTTTTTTTTCCATTAACAATAGGCAGTATTATCCTAAGAAAATAATTTGTGGTGATTTTTTTGGCTTTGTAGTTGCTAAATCCTGAAGATGACCTCTTACCAGGAAAGATTCGAGACAGCAATCGTTCAACCCTCTTAGCAACAATTCAGGAACATGGTTACCCCACAATCAACTTGGGAATTGTGGGAGACAAGTAAGTATTGGATTTTATTTTGAAGTTGTTGTGGTACAAATACAAATTTGGGGGATACTAACTAGGTGAGATTGTTGCTAAAGAGAAAGGGATTTAATACCATAATTTCCACTTATTTCATTCTTCAAAAGCCAAAGATTTGTGGAGGTGTCTATTTCCTTTAGTGGTAGACATTTTTCTGGAAAGCCTTTTACAACCAGAGGAATACGTTGCTCTGCTATGGGTGCTCTTCCTATTCACACTTTTACTAGTTTCAAGAAAGATAAGGAAGATACAGGTGAGATGAGTAAGAGAGAAATGTCAAAATTAGCACTAACTGATGCTTTGAAGTTTAAGTACAGTTATTTTCTAGGACTTTTGTATTGATTTTTGTATTCTTGTACAACTTGAGTTTCTCCAGGCTTCACCCACCTGTTAGTACAAAGGGAGGAACATTGACTATAATTGCCCATCTCCAAGAGCACATTACCCCCATTTACTCAATTAACTCAGCTGTCTGCTAAATTCCCCACGTATTTCTCTAAATCTCCAACTGCATCTCACTTGTGATCAAAAACAAGTCTGCTCTTCCTGAGCAGCCCCTTCTATGCAACATGCCACCTTTCACCAGGCGCTGTTTCCAGTTCACAAGAGGTGTGCCTGCCCTTAGTAACCCTCAAATATCAGCCTGCTAGAGGCAAAGGTAGGTGACAGATCTGAGTGACGGATACCCTGATGTATTTGTCACCCATAACTGCCTCTTGCTGTCTTATCACCACCTTGTCACTAAGAAAAGCTCATTATGCCTGACTCCTTCTTCTGTAACGATGAGTGCTTTCCCAAGACTCAAATGTGCTTTTGAAGAAGCTCTGCCCTACCATTCCACAAGGTATGTTCAGACACCTATAAACCGGACACAGTGTAGTCCAAACCTAACACACAGCATCTTGCCAATAACCTGAAAGGTAATAGTTTTTAATGTTAATCTCACCTTTTAAAGTTCTCTTCTTACCTCTTGATTTTTTCTTTCTCTGAGAATACTGGAGTAGAGGCTGTTAGACATATCTTCAAACATTTTTTTAATTCACTATTTATAATTACCTGAAAGTTTTGTGCTAGAGAAGTCCACAGGTAAGTAAACAGCCAACTTAGAACCCATGCTGGTAAAGTCAGTACTACAGATCACCAGTATTAACTTGACTCGGACTCCCTAGCCCTGGGAAGGGAAAGAAAGAACCCACTGAAAAGACAAGGAGTGGGTTAAATTTGGACCTGACCAGTAACTTGTCTTTTTTTTCTAATTTAAGATTTTTAAGATAACACTTATTTCTTAAAAGTTAACGTGCGTAATAGGAAACCAAAAAAATGCAAAAAGCGAAGTCATTCATAATCACAGGCAGTTTACCATTTGATGTGTCATCCTAGGTTAATTTGTGCATTGCACAGCTAAGCATCCATTTTTATGGAAGTATGATCATACAGTTATGTATCATGCTGTTTCACACATCAGGAATGTTTACTGTTTCAAAGTCCCAAAGCTATAATACACTGTACCAACTCAGTCTGGAAGGAAAAAAAATATACAATCCTGCCTTCTTGGTGACAAAAATTTCAGAAAAGATAAAAATGGCAACAGTCCTCTAGATAAAGATATTGGCAGAGTTATGATTAAAATACTACATTCCCTAATGTTCAATTAAAAGTAAGACATAAAGCAACAGCATTCACCAAGGATAATACTTCTAAGAGGATTCAGCATTATCTGTTGTAAACTATTAAAGAAATATGTTTCCTTTGAATACTTAACAGTGCATTCCTATTGTACAATCAACAGATGCACACACATGGATGGTTATCATCAAAATATAAATATGCATACATCCCTTCCTTTATACTTCCTTCTGCCCCTCTGCTGCCAGCCTAAGTTAGCAAGTCCTAACATACATTTCTCAGAGACAGTCATATAAATTTCAGGCATCTAAAAATTATCCTGATGCAGACACACCTTTAAAGATGACAAAAATTAATTTCTGAAAAGAAATAGGATGAATCCAGGAGTTCCAGCAGCACAGAGCAGGCCTGAAGTTCTAAGAAACAGACTCACCAGATTTTGAATTTGTTTCCTACCCATTGCTGGCTCTGCCCCTGCCACCAAGTGTGTTCATGAGCTCTAAGAACTATCATTAGGTAAAAGGTGCTTTTTGTTTGTGTGTATCGTTTTTAGCTTAAGCTGTTCTAGACTATAATTCTCTTCATTCTCTCTTCCTAATGTACTTTTGTATTAAAAAGGAAGTAACTTGATATATATACTACATGCTGCATTGTCTTTCTATGAAAGCCAAAACACCATTAAAAGGTTACTGTGTTGTTAAGCTAATATTTGATTGTCTGGGGCTAATTGTTGACTTGCTATAGACGTTTCCCAATAATTAATGTACCTTGAAAACAGCATATAAAGAACAACAAAACTATAAGCAAGATATAGGCAATTCTGAGAATAAGCAGATCTTTAGTGTATTCTTTTCTTGGATTGTATACCTTACATAAAACTGAGAACAGTTTTTTAAAGTACAATTGATGCAAATCTAAACTTCTTCAGCCTTAGAGTGCTATATTGAAAAATCCCAGAGTAAATGGTTTAAAATGCAGAGGTGGAATGTGGGAGGAAAGAATTTATAACTGTTCAGATGGAAATCTTTGCTGGGAATTTAGCAGAGGAAACAAGGTACATTTAATCTGTAGCCTGTTGATATTCTGTGAAGGTTGCCTCCCTCTTCATCCTTCTCTTTCCTGTATAAGACATTTGCTTATGAAACAAAGGTTGTTATACAGAAGCCTTTGTGTGAAACTCTCCAGGGAAATAAGCAGGGTCTTGGGAGAAACTACCCTATGTTTAAAGCAGGGAGAGAAATAACTCAAAATGTCAGCAAGCACAGAACCGTTACTCAGCTAAGCAGATAAGAGTAGGGAGTAAGAGTACTATTCTTATTACTTTCAAAAGGTTTCAGTCTGGGTTTAAATTCTACATGATTAGATTTCTCAGCTCTTATTCTTATCACCTTTCATAACTTTAATAGTAAATGTTAAAATTGAAGAATAATACTCTATAAAACATTTGTTGTTTGTGGTCTTTTTAATAATAGCTATTGTGACAAGTGTGAAGCAACATTTCACTGTGACTCTGATAGATTAGTGATATTGAGCATCTTCTCATGTGCCTATTGGCCACGTGTATGAAAAAGATGAATTTTTAAACCCAGAGATGTTAATTGAACTTTCCCAGCATTATACAAGTGAGTGGCAGAGGTGAAAATGAAATATAAATTTCTTGAAATTAACTATCATTATGAAGACAAGAGAATAAATATAAATATGTCAAAACAAGCATCATATAGGTTGGAATGGTCTGCAAGAGTTTTAAAAAGGTGCATTTTTAGCTAGAACAGAAAGGATGAATAGGATTTGTATAGTTAGGAAGAATGTGTTAACCAAGTAGGAAATAGGGAATGAACAAAAATAGAGAAGTAGAAATGAACAACTTAGGTCAGAACAGACTGTTTAAAATAGGGGGTTTAGGAAGAAGGATACATGTAAATTTGATAGAAATTTGAGGCCAAATTTTGAAAGGATCTGCAATCCAGGCAAAACTACCGAAGTTGCTTAAATGTACAGCTTTTTTTAAAGCAGAATTGACATAATAAATAATTCTTTTGGAAAGATAATTTAACCAGGTGTTATCACATGGACTAAAGTTGGAGACCTATTAGAAATACGAACAACAGTTTATTTCTTGTTCAGTTCAGAAGTACTGATTGTGAATCTTCACAAATCATCTAGAGAGCTTACTAAACATGATGATTCTGATACAGCAAAACTGGAGTGGGCCAAGATTTAGCATTTCTAACAAGCTCATAAGATATCAAGCCGCTGGTCCATGGGTCGCAGGAAGTAATAAGAATGCGGTATATTTAGTCACGTGTCAGGGCTTCCTTGGTGGCTCCTGTAAAGAATCTGTTCACAGTGCAGGGGACCGCCTGCAATGCAAGAGATGCAGGTTCCACCCCTGGGTCAGGAAGATCCCCTGGAGAAGGAAATGGCAACCCACTCCAGGATTCTTGCCTGGGGAATCCCATGGACAGAGGAGGAGCCTGCTGGGCTACAGTCCATGGAATTGTAAGAGTCAGATACAACTTAGTGAGTAATCACCGCCACTACAAAGCCTCATTGAAATGGTATGTGTCTACTCTATAAACACAAATAAAATGCTTGCAAAGCCCATTTATTAGGTCTGTCACAGTCTTACATCCCTCTCTAGCAATACACCATTTCAGCTTCTTCATTCTCTATTAGTAGTTTATCCTTTCTTGGTTTTGGCAGCATCTCTTCTGTGCTGATTTCCAAGTATAAGTGTCAACCGTGGCTCACCCTTGACTATCTTTCCTTCTAATTCTTTATGCTGACTCCCAAATCTGATCTCTCTCTTAAGCTCTATGCCTAGATCTACCTGCTTGCTGGGTCTATTTTCTTTTTAAGTTCGATAGGCAGAGCAAACTCAACATGTCCAAACTAAATTCATTATCCCTCCTTTCCTCTCTCACTGCCCACCCCCACTGCCATCTTATTCCATGTCCTTGAGTTCTTTAATTTACATGCAGAGTACATCATGAGAAATGCTGGGCTGGATGAAGCAACAAGCTGGAATCAAAATTGCTGGGAGAAATATCAATAACCTCAGATATGCAGATGACACCACCCCTGTGGCAGAAAGTGAAGAACTAAAGAGCTTCTTGAAGAAAGTGGAAGAGGAGAGTGAAAAGTTGGCTTAAAACTCAACATTCAGAAAACTAAGATCGTGGCATCTGGTCCTATCACTTCATGGCAAATACATGGGGAAACAGTGGAGACAGTGGCAGACTTTATTTTGGGGGGCTCCAAAATCACTGCAGATGGTGACTGCAGCCATGAAATTAAAAGACGCTTGCTCCTTGGAAGAAAAGTTATGACCAACCTAGACAGCATATTAAAAACCAAGACATTACTTTGCCAACAAAGGTCCGTCTAGTCAAGGCTATGGTTTTTCCAGTAGTCATGTACGGATGTGACCATTGGACTATAAAGATATCTGAGCACCGAAGAATTGATGCTTCTGAACTGTGATATTGGAGAAGACTTTTGAGAGTCCCTTGGACTGCAAGGAAATCCAACCAGTCCATCCTAAAGGAAATCAGCCCTGAATGTTCATTGGAAGGACTGATGCTGAAAGCTGAAACTCCAATACTTTGGCCACCTAATGCTAAGAGCTGACTCATTTGAAAAGAACCTGATGCTGGGAAAGATTGAAGGCAGGAGGAGAAGGGGACGACAGAGGATGGGATGGTTGGATGGCATCACCGACTCAATGGACATGAGTTTGAATAAACTCCAGGAGTTGGTGATGGACAGGGAAGCCTGGCGTGCTCCAGTCCATAGGGTCGCAAAGAGTTGGACATGACTGAGCAGCTGAACTGAACTAAACTGAGTTTTCTGGCTCAGCAACTGCCCACACCAGCCACCCAGTCTCCCAAGCCAGAAGAAACCTGAATGGAAAACTTCTAGCTCTCACTCACCCCTGCATTTAAATCCCTTGCAGTTTCCCCCATCAGTATTTCTTATACACTCCTCTCTCTTCCTGTCTACCATCCTGGCTTAGTTTGGTGCTCCATTTACTTTTTGTTTAGACACGTGAGACTAGCCTCTTAACTGGCCTCCCTGCTTCAAGTCTTGTTCTCTTCCAACTCACCATCTGTTCTGCTATGAATATGATTTTTCCATGGTGCAAATTATGTACTTAGGGCAGAATTGGGGTTTTATTATATATGGGTAAGCATACTCCCCAGTGACCCAGGCGTTAAGAATCTGCCTGCAATGCAGGAGCCATAGGAGATACAGGTTCCATTCCTGGGTCAGGAAGATCCCCTGGAGAAGGACATGGCAACCCACTCCAGTATTCTTGCCTGGAGAATCCCATGGACAGAGGAGCCTGGTGGGCTACAGTCTATGAGGTCCCCAAGAGTTGGATACAACTGTAGTGACTTAGCAAGAGTACTCTAATAATTCAAGAAACTTTCATGAAGTGTTATGCTATATCAGACATTATCTCAGTCTTTGGTACTACAGAGAGAAGGAATTGGCAACCCACTCCAGTATTCTTGCATGGAAAATTCCATGACCAGAGGAGCCTGGCAGGCTACAGTCCATATGGTTGCAAAGGGTCAGACATGACTGAACAACTTTCACTTCACTTGGTACTACAGAGATGAATAAGATAGTTATTAGTAAGAACTACAAGGAAGATTTCAATTCTATTTCACTCCTCTCTTTCTTCCCCAGCTAATCCATATCCATTACCTCCAGCCTCCTCACTCCAAACTTGTCGGTCTTTACCTGGGAAGAGACACGAATCTTTACTTACTACCTAGTATGTATATATAACACTATAGTGCACTTTTTTCACTTATCTAGGCCTCATGGAACAACAGATCCAGATAAGTGTCTTTTATACTCATTTGTAGATAATATTGGGTTAGCCAAAAAGTTCTTTTGGGTTTTTCCACAGATGTTTTGGGAAAACCTATGAGACAAATGAAATTTTTGGCCAACCCAATACTACTGAAGCTCAAAAAAATTAAATAAGTTGTTCAGAGTCTTACCCTCTCCTATTATAATCTTTTCTTTTATCTTTCCTCCCACAACTACTGGAGCCTCTTTTGCAGCATTTATTACCTTTGGGTAATTTATTATACCAAGTTCATAGTGTCTTAGGAGTGGGAGAGAATGGAGAAGACAAAATAAGAAGTCCAACCCAGCCCTGTCCAACTCCAGGATCTTTCTCCTTTTCCTCTACCATACTGTCCTCTTAATTAGGCTTAGCACCCACAATTTGCTAATATTAAGGTTAATAAACTATTCTATATCCATTTTAATAGATAAAACCTCTAAGTAAATAGTAATTGTCAGTATTTCAAAGGCCAGAGAGGAAAATTTAGTTTAACTTTGAAATTAAATACTGATTGTATGTATGAGTGAATGAAAAGGACTTGAGCTGCAAAATCCTAGATCTTTAGGTTTTATAGAAGTGGATGGAAAAAAAGGCAGAAGGATTTATTTTTTATTTTCTGGACCCCTAAATAAATCTTATTTACTGTAAATATACTCTTCCTTCCATACAAAGAAAAGTCCTTTCCTATTATAATCTCTTCTTTTATCTTTCTCCCCACAACTACTGGGGCCACTTTTGCAGCATTTATTACCTTTGGGTAATTTGTTATACCAAGTTCATAGTATCTTCAGGAGTGGGAGAGAATGAAGAGAAAAGGAGTATGGGAAAGAGAAAAGTGTGTGCATGCAATGTGAATGTATAATAATTTCATATTCAGACCTGTATTAATTCAGTTTACAAATGACCCAGATTCACAGATGGCCTCTTCTAACCTTTCCCCTACTCACCATCTAAGTACCTCTGTCAGTACTTTAAGAGAAGGGAAAGAGAAATAGCTTTTAGAGAAGTGAAAGGGGGAAAGCCATGAATAGCAAAAAACTGTCAAGAGACAGTTAATCTCCTTATTCCCCCAACTCTCAAGATCCATGCTATTTAGGGGACCCCAATGAGCGAGTGAACTGAACTGAAGTCATTGGCTCCATGTGTTTGTTCTGTTTACTTTGCAATACTTCCTGATAATCAAATATTTAGAGTTCCATTTGTGTTTTAAAGTATTCTATCTGAGGATGAGTCATTTACATATTAACATTTATTATTTCAAATCAGATATCCAACACGTGGGTAAGTCTGCTGTCCCGAAAAAACAGGAACTAACCACTTAAAACGAAGTTCTCTGACTTAGAGGAGCAAATTCTGAACAAGACCACATCAGAACCTTAGCACAGCAAGATATGTAGGCATGGCAAGAAGTACATTTTATTTATTTGGGTCCTCTCTCTTTTTTCTTGATGATTTGGCTAAAGGTTTACCCATTTTGTTTATATTTTTGAAGAAACAGCTCTTAGTTTCATTGATCTTTCCCAGTATTACTCTTCATCTTGTCTTTAATTCTGTGTATGTATAGAGTTTATGTGTATGTGAATGTGTATAGGAAAAAACAAGAAATTGTACTTATTTTCAGCTTCCCTGGTGGCTCAGATGGTAAAGAATCTGCCTGCAATGCAGGAGACCCAGGTTCAGTCTCTGGGTCAGGAAGATCTCCTGAAGAAGGGAATGGTAACCCACTCTAGTTTTCTTGCCTGGAAAATTCCAAGGACAGAGGAGCCTGGCAGGGTACAGCCCAGGGGGTTGTGAAGAGTCAGATAAGAATAAGACTGAGCAACTAACACCATACTCATTTTCACCTTTCATGCTGAGTACATCATAAACATCTGTCCATATCATTACGTAGTACTCCACTATGTCATTTTAATACCTACATATTCAGTTCAGTTCAGTCTCTCAGTCGTGTCCGACTCTTTGCGACCCCATGGACTGCAGCATGCCAGGCCTCCGTGTCCCACTCCCGGAGTTTACTCAAACTCATGTCCATTGAGTCAGTGATGCCATCCAACCATCTCATCCTCTGTCGTCCCCTTCTCCTCTTGCCTTCAGTCTTTCCCAGCATCAGAGTCTTTTCAGATGAGTCAGTTCTTAGCAGTAGGTGGCCAAAGTATTGGAGTTTCAGCTTCAGCATCAGTCCTTCCAATGAACATTCAGGGCTGATTTCCTTTAGGATGGACTGGTTGGATCCCCTTGCAGCCCAAGGGACTCTCAAGAGTCTTCTCCAACACCACAGTTCAAAAGCATCAAATCTTTGGCTCTCAGCTTTCTTTATAGTCCAACTCTCACACCCATACATGACTACAGGAAAAACCATAGCCTTGACTAGATAGACCTTTGTTGACAAAGTAATATCTCTGCTTTTTAATATGCTGTCTAGGTGGGTCATAACTTTTCTTCGAAGGAGTAAGCGTCCTTTTATTTCATGGCTGCAGTCACCATCTGCAGTGATTTTGGAGCCCCCAAAATAAAGTCTGTCACTGTTGACACTGTTTCCCCATCTATTTGCCACAAAGCAATGGGACCAGATGCCATGATCTTAGTTTTCTAAATGTTGAGCTTTAAGCCAACTTTTTCACTCTCCTCTTTCATTTTCATCAAGAGGCTCTTTAGTTCTTCATTTTCTGCCATAAGGGTGGTGTCATCTGCATATCTGAGGTTATTGATATTTCTCCTGGCAATCTTCATTCCAGCTTGTGCTTCATCCAGCCCAGCGTTTCTCATGATGTACTCTGCATATAAGTTAAATAAACAGAGTGACAATATACAGCCTTGACGTACTCCTTTTCCTATTTGGAACCAGTCTGTGTCCACTTCTAACTGTTGCTTCCTGACCTGCATACATATTATTCTGTAGTAAAAAGTATAATTTGACTGATGGATATGACCCCTTGTTGACAGACATTAGATTGTTCCCTAATCTTTCTCAATTGTGAGTAATTGGTGAAGATCTTTATAACTAAATCTTACCATATACCCACAATTATTTGATAGCTTTTAAATTTCTGTTTTATTCATTTTATGACCATTTATTGAGTGACTGATGTATGCAGAGCTATAGTGCAAGCAGGGGTATAATGATAAATAAAAGAGCTGCTGTCTTCAACTGCTTGGTGGTGGCGTGTGGAACAAATTGTTCATGGCTTTATCCTTAGCATTTAGAATATTGCCAGCACATGGTAGCTACTCAGTAAATTCCAGGAAGTAATAGGAAAGGAAAGAGGGGAACACTGAATATAGCCTGAATATGAAACTAGTCAAACCTGGGGATATCAAACAGATACAAATTAGTGGGTGTTTACAGGGCTGAATTACTTCTAGCGCCATCCTATTTCTACTTTGAATATGGAACAGTAGATATCCTAGTCTTCTTTTCCCCATGACTGATTCAAAAACCTGTTAGCCTCCTTTTGTCCTCCTAGGCAGCATGAGCTATTGTTCCCCACTGTGGAGAAAGTGTTAGACAAATGAGGATGGTTGCATATCTGCTGGAGTACAGAGTTCTATGTGTGCCAGCCACGACAGTTGCAGCCAGACTTGGTTAAGATAGTAGGCATTTGGCACGTAAGTGCTTCTCTATGTTTACATTTTCCTCTTTTCCCTCAGTGTCCTGATGTGGCCTAAACAGGGTAGGAAAAGGATTTGTTCCTGTTGAGCCAGAGTTGTTTTCTTTCCCATCACACTAATAAGCTCCTTAAAAGCCAGGACAAGATTTGTGTTGGTAATCCTGTGTCTGCAGCCATGAGTAGGAGTACCTCCTCCAGATTATACAACCCTGCCTTCTTTCCCTATACCACCCTCCTTTTCCATGGTACCAAGAAACTTCCAACTGTGCAACTGTCCAGAAAAATCTTCCAGGGTTCCCTCAAAGTGGGTACCTTCACCATGGGAGCAGATCAGAAAATATGGCTCTGACAACTAAGCTAAATTAGTAACTGAGGCCCATCGCAAAAAAAAAAAAAAAAAGAATGAAAATGAAAAGCTTTGTACCTAGGATGATTCATTTTATATTTCTGAAGAATGTGGGCTGGGATGGGGAAGCAGAATTCCAAATAGATTTAGGAAGCTTCTAATGTTAAAAGTTGGAGAGTTATCCTACTGACTTTGGGTGAATTTACCATTTACCTCTTAAATATAACAAACAGTGATCATGGTTCAAATACACAAAATCCACTTGGGGAAAGTTTTTTTTTTTTTAATGAAATTCAGCATTGATTGAATTATATCATTCCTAAAACTGAGTTTAACTATTGAGCTGTTTATATTTCTACATCAGTTCTGAAACAGTTTGGTAAATGTAGCTTTCAAACTGCTGACTTGTACTTTCTATTCTAGCCTTTCAGGGGCTGGAGGGCTGGGAAATTCCCTTAATTATGAAAAGAATTCCCCCTTCTGGAAAATCGCCATCCCATAAGCCTACCCCATTCAAATCATGCTGGGCTTGTTTGGTTCTGTCGTAGATTGATGTTTTGGATTTAAATTTCCTGATCCTACTGCTGCCAATTTGTGAAGCTGCCTCCTCGAATTAAAGCATGAAACAAGAGGAACAAGCAGTAAGATAGCAAATTGGATTCTTTTAAAACTGGCATAGTTAGCAGGAATTAACAAGCTAGACTTAACAGTACAGTGATTATTTGAGCAAAGCCCAGTGCCTTAACATCTCCAATTTGTGAACCAAACATATCCTAGCTTCCTAGTACTTAATTTGTAGAACTAGAGATCTCATCAGACAAAATTTAGATCTGGATTTAATTGGCTCATATCCTCTTTATGAAGTACCAGCTTCCCTTATGGAATAAATACCCTTTTCTGCTCAAAATACAAAGTTTTAATTTTAAGTCAGCATAAAAGATTTATTTTATGATCACTTATTTTCTATTGGCTAACCAAAAATATTTTTTATTGTAACAAACGTTATGGTATTAACAAAAGAGTCTCCCTACTCTTAATGATAGACTTCTTCATGGGTACTGCATTTGCCTTTTTTAATCCTTAAGAGTTGCTGTTACGGTTGACATGACTGTTTCTTCCGAGAATTACCTCTAGGTACTATTATAATTTTAGAAATTTTTTCTCATATGACCTGGCCCTCATAAAAAGCAGTATGTCCAGAAAGCCTTTTCTAATTATTCCAGGCCACTTCTGATCATTCTCTTCTACTCAACATTTGTAACATTTCTTTTCATTTGTATTTTCATTTTAATTAATGTATTTAAATTCAATCAATCAATGTTAATTTAATTGCTCCTTTTATTCATTTTCTAAATTTTTTCATATGTTTTCTGCACTGATTTGTAAACCTAAAGATGGTGACCGTACTTTGTTCTATTTTTATATGATTCCATAGTACTTAAAAACCCAGTGGGAATGAAGGAGAACTAAATGATGACTATATGAATATACAGTTTGATCCTGTACCTGAAATAGACACCCAGGACATATTCATTATTCAGGAATTTATCCTTCCTCGACTTCTGAAGAAATTAGTATATGATTAGTTTCTCTTTACCTTTTTTGTGATCTCTGTATGATCAACAGCCGTTATTTTTTCATCTCCAAATCCTAGAATTTTTTTCTCACCCTCCTACCGTCATCTTCACTCTTCTTAGAATGATGCAGCTCACAGTTGGCATAACAGATGAAACAAGAAACTAATTAGCAGTTGTTGTCCATCTGTGTGTTTATATTAAATATTTTAAAATAAAACTGCATTTGCATTCTGAATACTCTGTCTGAAATCCATAAAATCTAATCTTGGGTAAAGGTTCTATCTTTGTTTTGACTTTGCAGTAGACTATATGGTAAAGCAAAAAAAAAAAAATTATGCCAGAATCAGGATTATAGTAAGTTAAGACAGATACAATTTTTTCCAGTTTTATTGAGATATAACTGACATACAGCACTGTATAATTTTAAGGTGTACAGTATAATCATTTGACTTATGATAGGTCTACGTTTAGTTTTATAAGAAACCTCCTTACTGTTCTCCATAATGATTTACCAATTTGCATTCCCACCAACAGGGTAAGAGGGTTCCCTTTTCTCCACACCCTCTCCAGCGTTTATTGTTTGTAGATTTTTTGATGATGCCGTTCTGACCAGTATGAGGTGATACATGCACTATTGTAAATAGTTCATCACAACACTGTTTACAATAGCCAGGACATAGAAGCAACCTAAATGTCCATTAACAGAGGAATGGATAAAGAAATGTGGGAGATATACACACACACACATATACATATATAATGAAATATTACTCAGCCATGAAAAAGAATGAAATAATGTCATTTGCAACACCATGGATAGACATAGAAATTGTCATGCTGAGTGAAGTAAGTCAGACAGGGAAAGAGAAATATCGTGTGATATTGCTTATATATAGAATCTAAAAAACGGGGAACTTCCTTACAAAATAGAAACAGAGTCACAAATGTAGAAAACAGGCTTTTAGGTATAAGGGGGAAAGGGGAGGAGGGATAAATTGGGAGATTGGAATTGATCTATAAGGCTACTATATATAAAATAGTTAACTACAAGGACCTACTGTATAGCACAGGGAAGCCTACTCAAAACTCTGTAATAATCTTTATGGGAAAAGAATCTAAAATAGAGTGAATTTATGAGTTATATAACTGAGTCATTTTACTGTACCACTAAAACTACCACAACATTGTAAATCTACTCCAATAAAAAATTTTAAAAAAAGTCTTTTGACTTACATACATCATGAAATAATTGCCACAGTAAATTTAGTGACCATCATCTTGTGCAGATACAAACTGAAAAAATTTTTTTCTTGTGATGAGAGGTCTAAGGATTTACTCTCTTAACAACTTGCATATATAACATATAGCAATGTTAATTAATCATGTTGAACATTACATCCCTAGTACTTATGTATCTTTTAACTGAAACTTGGTACCTTTCCATTGCCTTATCCAATCCCTCTCCCCCCTTACCACCTGCCTCTGGTAATCACAAGTCTGACCTCTTTTTTCATGGGTTAGTTGGTTGGTTTATTGAACTGTAATTGATCTACAACACTCTGTTAGTTCCTAGTATACAACATAGTGACTCAATATTTCTGTACATTACAAAATGATCACCACACTGTTAGTTACCATCTTCACTATTGTGGATAGTGCTACAGTGAACATAGTGGTACATATATATTTTTAAAATATTTGTTTTGTTTTCTTTGGAAATATACACAGAAGTGGAATTGGTGGATCATATGGTAGTTGTATTTTTAATTTTTTAAGAAACCTCCAAAATATCTTCCATAGTGGCTGCACCAATTTACAGCCCACTAGCACTGCAGAAGAGCCCCCTTTTCGCCATATTCTTGCCAACACTTGTTATTTTTTTATGATAACCATTGTCTTTTTTATAATAGCCATTCTGACAGATGTGAGTTGATACCTCATTGTGGTTTTGACTTGCAGTGCTGTGACATTTAGTTAGCCTGAGCTGCTTTTCATGTGCCTGTTGGCCATCTAAATGTCTTCTTTGGGAAAATATCTATGCAGGTCATCTGCCATTTTTATTTTTTATTTTTTATTTTTTTTTACTTTATTTTACTTTACAATACTATATTGGTTTTGCCATACATTGACATGAATCCACCACGTGTGTACATGCATTCCCAAACATGAACCCCCCTATCTGCCATTTTTAAATCAGGTTATTTGGGGTTTTTTTGATACTGAGTTGTATGAGCTGTTTGTGTATATTGGCTATTAACCCCTTATTGGTCATATCATTTTGCAAACATTTTCTCCCATTCGATAGTCTGCCTTTTCATTTTGTTGATAGTTTCCTTCTTTGTGCAAAAGCTTTTTAGTTTGATATAGTCCCCTTTGTTTATTTTTGTTTTTTGTTTCACTTGCCTGAGGAGAATTATTTAA
This sequence comes from Budorcas taxicolor, assembly GCF_023091745.1. Lineage (NCBI taxonomy): Eukaryota > Metazoa > Chordata > Mammalia > Artiodactyla > Bovidae > Budorcas > Budorcas taxicolor. The sequence continues at coordinate 77,244,703 of NC_068919.1, forward strand.
AAAACATATTGCTGAAACCAATGTAAAAGAGCATACTACCCATGTTTTCTTCTAGAAGTTTTACAGTTTCTGGACTTACACTTAGGTTTTTAACCCATCTTTAGTTTATTTTTGTATATGGTGTAAGAAATTGGGCAAGTTTGATTCTTCTGCAAATAGCTGTCCAGTTTTCCCAACACCATTCGTTGAAGAGACTATCTTTTCTTCATTGTATATCCTTGCCTCCTTTGTCGTAGATTAATTGACCATAAGTTTGTGGGTTTGTTTCTGGGCTCCCTGTGTTGTTCCATTGATCTGTGGGTCTGTTTTTGTGCCAGCACCATACGGTTTTGATTGCTGTAGTTTTAGTATGGTTTGAAATTAGGGTGCTTGATACCTCCAACTTTGTTCTTCTTTCTCAAGATTGTTTTGGCTATTCATGGCCTTTTGTGTTTTCATGCAAATTTTAAAAGTATTTATTCTAGTTCTGTGAAAAATGCCATTCTTATTTTGATAGGAATTATGTGAAATCTGTAGATTGCCTTGGATAATACAGTAATTTTAACAATATCAATTCTCCAATCCATGAACACAGTTGGTGTATCCTTCTGCTTATCTCATCTTCAGTTTCTTTCAACAGTGTTTCATAGTTTTCCAAGGACAGGTCTTTTACCTCCTTAGGTTTATTGCTAAGTATTCTATTCTTTTTGATGCAACTTGTTTCCTCTCTTTATTCTGTTTAGTTCTTTTGACTTTAAACTCCACTTTTACATCAAAATGCCATTCCTGATTTTTTGCATGTTTACATTAGCTTGGTGCCTTTTACCATAGCTTTTATTTTTATTCTTTCATATCTTTTAAGTGTATCACGTATAAATAAGATTCAAATGGGATTTGAGCTTTAAAAAACTAAATCTTGCATTTGCCTTAAGTTACTGTAACCCTGATCCTCGCTTGTAGTTCATTTTGCTTTACCATGAAGATTGCTATAAATATTCCCTTGATATTTTTCCTTCCATCTTACATTATTTTTACTATTAATAGAACTTTTGTTATCCTTGTCCTTTTCTCTGTTGTTGGTTTAATCCAGGTGCTATTTGTTCCCCTTCACTCATTATGTTGGAAAGTATGGGGTACTCTACCATCCCCCTCATACTTTCCTTCCAAATTCTGATACTAATAATCAAATATTTATTTCTCCACTGTTATAGTTTTAAAAGGCGCTCACTATACCCCTCCTGCACAGCCTTCCCGTTTCCTCCCTGCGCCTCCTACATCACTGAGACTTTGAGAATACTTTTACTTCTCCCAGCTACTTCCACTCCCCCCACTTTAGGCATTGCTGAAATAATGCTTTTAAATCTAGACTAAGTTTTCTTTTGTAGCATACATCTCTACAACTTCTGAGGAATCCATGTTTAGCATATATATTATAATTTTCCTGCTTGATTGTTATTCATTTAGATTTAATTATATATTTTCTAAATGCATGTGGTTATGTGTGTGTGTGTTTTACTAGTGTTTTCTCTACTCTTCATCTTCCCCTATCTTGAGACCTCTGATCTGGTTAAATTTTTTTCATTTAAAGTCATTTTTTGGTAACATTACTTATTGATTTATTATCTAAACTTTTGCATTTCTGTTTAGTTCTTTTATATTCTTCTATACTGATAGATGAAGAGTGTCTGACTGGGTATAGGATTTGGGTGTTGCAAGCCTTTTTTCTCGGAGTACATTGATGTTAATCTACTGTTTTATAGTTTTTAGTGTTGTAGGTAGGAAATCCAAAGCCAATATTCTTTTTTTCTTTGTTAGTAAATCTAATCTGTCTGACTGTAAGATTTTCTTTTTATCCTTGAAATTTATTTACATTCTTAGGTTTATAATCTTTTGTCAGTCTTAAACTAGATCGCAATCAGTTTCTAGTGCTTTAAATCAGTGAATGTTAGACATGGAAAGGACCTAGTCCAAATTTTCATTTCAAAAGTAAGGACAATGAGACCCGAAAAAAATGATGTTCATTTTTCAAAGTCATCTCAGTGGTAGAGACAACTTGATTCTAGGCCCTACACACTCAAGCCTTCAATTAGCACTTCTGTTTTCTGTCACTGAGCATTTAAATTTTTAGCATTTAGCACTGAATCATTGCTTTTAGATGTTTTTATGTAATATCGATACTCTCAAAGAACCGTGGGTAGATTACTTATTTCAAGTGAAAGTGGAAAGTGTTAGTAAATCAAGATTAATACTAGTATTAGATTTATCTTTAAAAATGGTTAATCACTCTCCTAATTAATACTGCAGTTTTTAATGAATTAAGAATTAAATGATATCACAGTATCCCTTTAAGACCTGCTGCTCTTTGAGGAAAGGGAAGCAACTGATATATATATATATGTAAAGTTTAATCTGCTTAATTCCATATCCCTTCCAGCGGCAATGGTGAGACTATATTTCAAATGTAAAGTACAGTTTATTGGATATTGATCATCGCTGTTTGGCATACACAAATTAGATATATATTCTTAGATAACAATGACAAATAGCTATTTTTCTAAAATAATATAACAAAGTGTCTTTCACAATGTGAATAACTACTATAGTTTAAAAGAATAGTAAAATGAATGTAGGTGACCTTGAATCTGTCACTGCCTTTGTGAATTTCATTGACCTCTCTTGTCCTGCCTACATCGTATAATTGTAAAACTAACACATAAGTGTGAGAGTGTGTTGTTCTTTGAAAATGTGAGAATTACTGTCATTAATTTTATTTCTTAACTATCAACTGATCTTATATATGGAAGTAATGTCATATATAAGACATATAAGGCCATATTGTGTTTTCATTTTACTCTCCTCTCTTTAAGAAAATTAATATGCTATGCTCTCTGTTTAACAAAACACAAAATCATGAATTATTTTTAGCCTACTCTAATATCCATGATTATAATCTTTGCTACCTATTTTTTATCATTTTCAGAGTAATCTCAGTCTTAGAAAGCAAACTCAATTTTTATTGTTTAAAAGTTAAAAGGTTGAGGTGAGTGAATAAAAAATAAGTACAGGAAAATATCAGCATTTGTCAAATCTGAGAGATGGATACATGGGTGTTACACTATTATTTTGTGTTAGAAATATTTCATCATTTAGAATATATTGTGACTCATAAAAAAGAGAGCAAATTTATGACTTGTAAGCAGTCCTAAGTTCCGTTTAATCAAATCTTAACTTAGTTTTCATCTGAATATAGGATTCAGAATTCAGTTCCCCAGAAGTGTACTAACATGTCCACACACGCACTTTTCTTGTCATCCCAGACAGATCCTCACCTGCTACCTTAGCGTCCTCTGTTTGATGCTTTTGCACAGTCGTCCATTCTGCTGAGAACTTTCCTTTTATGACATGTCATATGCCTGAAAAAAACTAGACAATTACTCTACTTAGGCACTTGACAAGGAAGCAGAGGTTCTAATCCTAGCTCTGCCCCGTACTGCTCCACCTAGCCTTTAGTATGCCACTTTGCCACTCTGAATAGCGTTCTTCTTTTCTGTAAACTAGGGATAATTCATACCTGTTCAATCTACCTCAGAGATTTATTGTGAAATAACAAGTGGAGTTATATCATGCAATATAAAGGAAGGTACAGATCCTCTGACAATTGCCACACTTTGCTATGATCTCTTACAGATCTACACAGTGAAGGTAGAGTTAAAGAGGTAGGCAGAGGAAGACAGAGAAGCGCCAGCCCCAGAGTGCTCAGAGCTGTGCTACTGGACACAGTGACCCCCAAAGACCTTTCCGACTTTAAGATTCAGTGATTTTGTGAATCCACCAGCCTCAGAGTAGAAAGCAGCATTGAGCCTATTCTTTGAAACATAATAAATTACAGTAAGGACTTGCTTGGTATAAAAGTCCTTTTAGTTTATTTCTGCAAATTAGAAAATTTCCTGTGGAAAGTTGATGACTCTTCAGTTTTACAAAAATAGGAAAAAATCTTTCCCAGATAATATGAAAACAATAAATAAGGAAACAAATCATGGAAAAGTATGTTTATTTGCAGTCATCAGCTAGCCTGTCCCAGGAACTTGATCCATATACAAAGATGTCATTGTGTATGTCACTGCTACTTTGTTTCCAGTGACTTTACAACCCTGTAGAGTCAACATGCTATGAATGAAATACTGTAAAATTGGTGGAATTAGCTAATGTCTCTTTATACTAGCACAAAATGCTATTATGTGTTGATAATAGTCACTGACCATTCATCTAAACCACATTCCACATCACCCGGTGCTTGTAATGCTTTACCATTTTCTCCATAGGCCAACCATTTGGCTCAACTTAATGGTCCAGCAAGGCAAAGGGACCAGAGTGCTGGGCATACAGTAATCAAGAATCCATCACATTCGTATCTTATAGTATTTCAATACAGAGGACAATTTGCTTTTTTTCCTTAAAGCAAAATGAAAAAGATTGATGAAAAATCTGTTCAAAATACACAGTCCAAGAATAATTTAAATACACCCATTTTGAATATATTTCTTCCAAGACGTTGACCTAACCAAATTAACTTCAAAATCCATTTCAGGGATTTTTTTAAAAGTTTTATTTATTTATTTTTTTAATGTTTACACATAAATCCTTCCTTCATTAAATGCCTGGGTATTTTTTGCTGCATAAGCAATTAACTGGATGAATTCAAAGGATCTCTGTGTTATAGATTGAACTTCATGTCAGCCATTTTTCAACTTTTACTATTGTTTTGTCTTCTTGGGAGTTCATTCACCAAAGCCAAGCAACCTCCAGTATACTCATAGACAGACCAGTGCTTGGGGCGCAGGAGACTTCTGTCTAGATTCAGTAAGAGAACCTAATAGTAAATGGAACTATTTAGGCTGAAACCAGGCCTGGGTTATTGAGCCATTTGGACTTTTCAAATATAGTTCTATGAATGTATTTGAGGTCCAATCTATGATATTCTTCTGTGTTAGTCATTGATATTCTCCTAAATAAAAACTGCCAGATATGCTAAAGTTGAACTCTGCCAGGTTGTTGGGTATGTTTGTGTGATAACTTCTCTCAGTACTTCCAGTAATATCAACAACAACCAAACTTCCTTGAAAACTTGTTTTGTACCAGGTTTTATTCCATAAACTTATATGTACTGTTACTTAATCCACATAACAACCTTATAGTATCCCCAATTTATAGATGGAAAACCAAGGCAAAGAATGGTTAAGCAACTTATCACTTTTCCAAAGTTCTACATCTCCCAGGTCGTAGCACCAGGATTTAAACTCAGGCAGTCCAAGTTCAGAGCTCACACTCTTAATCTCTGTGCTGTGTACCTCCCAGCTTTGTCGCTTGTAGAGCCTCTTGGGTCGATCTCAGGTTTCTTTTCTTACCTCTGTCACTCCTGGATAAAATGCAAAATGATGCTGTACTTAAAAATCAGCCCATTCCTTAAGACCTAACCAAATTAAGTCATATTCCCTCTAAAGGGTCCTAAGTCTCTAGCACCTAGAGTGATCAATTTTCCAGGTATGCCTGAAATTTCCTAGAACATGTAATTTTCATGTTACATGAAACCAAGTCCGGGATATTCCTAGGCAAACTGGGAGGGTGAGACAGCCTACTTACACTTTACTGTGTCCCCTCTTTATACCGCCTTGTTATATAGAGCAAAAAGCCCATGAAAATACCAGTAACCACTACTTCTGCACTTACAAGTTTCTTTCTTCACAAGTTATGCTCCTACTGCATAGAGACCTTTTTGATTCCCACTTCATACAGAATTTGGTGCTGTGCTCACGTTAATGCCTACTCACTGAATAGGCGGTTTAGTTTTCAGCAGGCACTATATATAAGAATCTTTCCTTGTGTGTTAATTTCTTTGTCTTTTTTTTTTTCCAGCCCAGATGACTTACTCAATGCCTTGAATGAGGGTATCAGTCGTGCTGATGTCATCATCACATCAGGGGGTGTGTCCATGGGTGAAAAGGTATGAAAAAAATGGGGTTCTTGAAACAAGATTGATTAACAGTGGTCTGGTAGACATCTTGTATCCATAACGAGACCCCCACGAAGCTGGAAATCCACAGGGGTTCAGAAATTCCTGAGCATTCTAAAAGGGATACAGTACAATAGGTCAGACAGCTTACCATCTCAAATTAAATCCAGCAGTGAAGGTGTTAAAGTATAGATATTAATAAGTATTCTCCACACAGCAGACAGATTGCTGGGATAGTCTTCCCTCAAAGTCTCCTAGAGGTCTTGAGCAGATTGCTGCCATTTTCTCCCAAGATCACAAAACCTAGGGGCTGAGGCCTGCATTGTCGCAAAGCTGTAAAAAAATACTTTGCATTACCATCAAGCTACCTGAGGGGCTGTGAGCATCATAAGAGCAGATCCTGAGGTTAAGAGTACTTAAGTGTTATATTTATTATTTCTAGAGTGTTTCATGTAAAAGTTTTCTTGGTTGCTAATGAACTTAATAATGGGACAGTAACCATTTGGCAGACGGAAAGTTTGTTTTTCCAGGACTTCTGAAGAGGCAGCAAGCTTGTAATTAACATAGGCTTGGCAGTTATGGCTCAGTTATGGTAAGAACAGAACACTCAATCTTAACCTTTTTTATTAGTGCTAACAAAGATGTCATTTATCCTAGGGATTTGCTCACAGGTAAACAGCCAATATAGTAAAGCATATTGGTTTTCTTTATTTTACTCTCTGTGTAGTAAGATACTTACAATAATCCTTTAATTTACTAAGCAGGCTATTTTAAGAACTTGGCATCCCAGAGTATTCCATAGTGTTATCAGTCATGCCTGAATCTTTGTGACCCTATGGACTGTAGCTTGCCAGGCTCCTCTGTCTGTGGAATTCTCTAGGCAAGAATATTAGAGTGGATTGCCATTCCTCCAGGGGATCTTCCTGACCTGGGATTTGAACCCAGGGCTCCTGCATTGGAGGCTAACTATTTACCATCTGAGCCACCAGGAGCTAATAATTGTCCTTCCTACCTCCTCGAGGGGGGAATGAGATGAGAGAAGAACCAGGAAGAAAGAGATAAAGTATCAATGCAGCAAACTCCTGCCAGCCTGCAAATTCTAGTCCTCAAAAGAATTCCCGTGTACTTCAGTAGCAGAAAGAAAGAAAAGTATAAGAGAGAGAACATCTGTTTTACCCAAGGGCTGAGTCTGAAAATCAGTCACTGAAAACACAGGAAAGTAAGTCAAAGAAAGATCCAGAAGCATTATGTAGCAGACATGAATTTTAAGTACAGAAACTCAGGTATGCACGAAATTTATTTACTTGTTTAAACTTAAATTCTGCTGTGAGCATCGATACTATGCAATTGGCAGGAAATTTACTTAAGCCACTACAAAATTAATTGCCTCCAGGAATTATACCAAAGAATGGGCAGGGGCTTGAGAGGCAGCAGGACATCAAGGGAGATACACATCTGGTCACCAGTCTTCACAGCATACATCTAGAGTGTCCTTGTCATGTTACTGTATATCTCAGGTCTTTGCTGTTTGGGGACCATACTAATAGCACTGAGATCAAGGGGGAGGCTGGAAGCCTTAGAGCAGAGGGAAGGGGCCCCTGCCGCATGTGGGACCCACAGACCTCGAACCTCTTCTCAGCCAAGGAGAAATGACTCTTCACAGTTGCTTCCTTTAAAATCTCTCCTCAGCCCCACCTCTTCCTCCAGAAAGCCTTTTCAAAAAGTTTTCATTTTTTATGTATCTGCTTTTTGCCCTAAAAACTAAGGAAATATGCATTACTATAAATTCTCCACCACCTACAGAATTGTAAAATAGCTCAAAGACAATGAAAGGTATCAGTTCAGTTCAGTTCAGTTCAGTCACTCAGTCATGTCCAACTCTCTGCGACCCCATGAATTGCAGCACGCCAGGCCTCCCTGTCCATCACCATCTCCCGGAGTTCACTCAAACTCACCCCCATCGAGTAGGTGATGCCATCCAGCCATCTCCTCTATCGTCCACTTCTCCTGCCCCCAATCCCTCTCAGCATCAGAGTCTTTTCCAATGAGTCAACTCTTCGCATGAGGTGGCCAAAGTACTGGAGTTTCACCTTTAGCATCATTCCTTCCAAAGAACACCCAGTACTGATCTCCTTTAGAATGGACTGGTTGGATCTCCTTGCAGTCCAAGGGACTCTCAAGAGTCTTCTCCAGCACCACAGTTCAAAAGCATCAATTCTTCGGCGCTCAGCTTTCTTCACAGTCCAACTCTCACATCCATACATGACCACTGGAAAAACCATAGCCTTGACTAAATGGACCTTTGCTGGCAGAGTAAAGTCTCTGCTTTTGAATATGCTATCTAGGTTGGTCATAACTTTTCTTGCAAGGAGTAAGCATCTTTTAATTTCATGGCTGCAATCACCATCTTCAGTGATTTTGGAGCCCAAAAAATAAAGTCTGACACTGTTTCCACTGTTTCCCCATCTATTTCCGAAGAACTGATGGGACCAGATGCCATGATGAAAGGTATAGATAACCATTAAGGGTACCCTAGATTGAACACCCAGTAATTGTTTCTTCTTATTTCAAAGTCTCTTAATTCTTCCTAGGGCTTCCCTTGTGGCTCATCTGGTAAAGAATCCGCCTGCAAGGTGGGAGATCTGGGTTCAATCCCTGGGTTGGGAAGATCCCCTGGAGAAGGGAAAGGCTGCCCACTCCAGTATTCTGGCCTGGAGAATTCCATGGACTATATTGTCCATGGGGTCGCAAAGAATCGGACATGACTGAGTGACTTTCACTTTGAGTTCTTCATAACAGTGTCTCCCTCACCTCACATGATCAGAAAAGAGGGCTGGTCTCATAGGTTTGCCCTGATTATTTAGCACGAAAGGTGTGAATTAATCATATAGGTCACCTTGAGTATGGCTCCTAGAGCCATATAGCAGTAGAATATTAAAACTAATCAACAGTATTCCAAACAAACAATTTGTTAAAATATTCTTTTATCTCCCTTATTTCATTTATTCCTATGTTTCTTGTTCTGCAAGATCTTGGCTTAGCAGTCTGCTTTCTTAACACCTTCTGCTTCCATTCCAGAGAGTCCTGGGTTTCCTGACTCAGTCCACTGGTACTGTATAAAAGTGACCTAAGCTGTATCACCTCAGAGGTCTATACCTTAGAGACTATTCTTTGAAGCATCAATTGTTCAAAATTCCTATGAAGGTCCTTTTTCCTAGTGCTCTGGATCTGTCTTTGTTTAGACACAGACTATTTACTATAGCTTACAGCAGTGCCTTTATGCCAGCATCAAAGTGAAACAGGAACTTTCCTTAGGAAATAGATATTAAAAGATATTAAAGTAAGACTCTGTATTTGGATACAGTATGTAACAATTTCATAAAAAATTTTGGTCAGTGTTTTCCCTGAAGGTGAAAACACATCATTGACAGTATAAGCATTGTCAAATCTCCAGACAGACACTTCCCATAAAGCATATAATTTCTGAAGTATTATATTAATGACATTTTACCTGCCTGAATCTAACCTAACACACAGTGAGCCTCTCTTCTCAGATGTAACAGTAACTTCCTTTCCATGAAATTCTTATACTGGTAACATCAAACAAACCTATATCTAATGTCTCTTTTTATAAGATAAAAGAACAAACCTTCATGACTTTCTAGGAGCCCTCTAGGAAATTTCAAACATAGTTTTAGGCTTAAAAAGTATTCTGCAATTTTTTTTTTCTATATTTTGGTCTGATCTTTAGAAGGCAAAATCAAAAGAGTTGTCCAAATAAAATGAGCCCTTGATTAAGATCATGGATATCTAAGAAACAGTTCTTGGTTACCTAATTTTTCAAAGCAACAATAAAATATTTGAAAATAAACATAGAGAACCTGCTTGCTATGCTTTTTTATTTCCTTAAATAATCAAAGACAAAATAAAGTAAACAAAAAGCACAAAAAGGCAGATTACACAAAAAGAAAACACTACATATCATAGGGAAAGCATTGGTCAGTAAACCCAAGAAGTAAGCTCATCAAAACTGAGTGAACTTACTAAAATTTTAATATATATATCAGCTTCATTTCAAACATAGGTATTATAAACCAAGGCAAATCAAAGTCACTTTCAGAGTTTTATCCTTTATTATGCTTTTTTAAAATGTTTTGGAACAACCTGACACTTTACTTTAGAACTAAGAGTGGTCCGCAGATCCAAGAGTGTCCCTGAGATTCTTTAAGCAGGTCTGCAAGGTTAAAACTATCCTCATAATAAAACTAAGTCTTTATCTGACTTTTTTATTTTCCTTCTCTCATGAGTGAATAGCAAGTTTTCCAATGTTGGAAGATGTATGATCTCATCAGACTGAATACTGAAGCAAATAAGAGAATCTACCTGACTTCTCTTAAGCTGAACATTAAAGAGAGTTTTTAATTATAAAATGCATAAACAATAAATTACTTACATTAACGTGAAGTAGTTCATCATTGCTATTTCCAGATGAACCAACAAGTAAATACTTTTAACTTCTTAGTTTTAATTTCTAACACAGTAAACATTGGTAGACATAAGCCACATAAATAAAAGCTCAAGGATCCTTAATGGATTTTAATTTAAGAGAATATAAAGGGTCCTGAGACCAAATGTTTTGAATATTGTATGTCTTTAATTTTTTTAAATGAAACACGTATAATTATACTTGTCTGTCATTATTACTCCAATATTTAAGAAAATAACTAATGTCTATCTCATAGTGAAAACTAGGGGACATAGATAACTGACAACTCATATGTAAGCATTTTAGCAGACTAGCTAAGTTCATATACACACAGAATACAGCTTTGTAGAGTAGACACATCCCCATTTTTACCTTCTTAATGGAGCAAAAATGAAAACATATTCATTAACACAACCCAAAGGTATATCCTCCCTATGACATATCAAAATAATAGGCAAAGTACATTAGCTTAAAGTTATGTTTAGTAAACAGTGATCTACAAACATAATTACTATTGAAATTAAAAGTTTGTCAGAATAATGATTCAATTTCATTGAACCCAATTTTAGATTTTTTACAATCTTAAGTATTATATAAAAATAGTATTAGCTTCTTTGATGAATTAATCTATATAATTTAGGAAAACAACAAACCCGGGCAAAATAAAATGCATTTGCCTACTTAACACTGATAAATAAGATAAAGAGCATGGCTGGATTTACTTATTAACCAAAATAATAAGCTAGTCTCATTTCCCAAAGATTTACCTTAACTGTGTGAACTTTGATTCTTGAAATTGTAAGAAGAATATTTTTTTAGCATAGCATATTTAAAATATTATAAGATAAATTTTCTTACTATCTGTGAATTTTAGGAATATTCAATTTATGTAAGTACTTAATCTCTGTAAATCAGTCAGAATAGAGCACCTTTAATTTAAGAGACAATAGAAGTATTTTGGTGTATTGGCAAAGCAAAGTTTATTGTGGGCCTGTGGTCAGGACTCTTCTCTCCAAGTCCTGGTGAAACCAGAGTTGGGAATGAGAGGCTTTTGTGTTGCTCCCACCAGGGGCAGAGACAGAGTAGGGGACACCCTGAATCTGCAGTGTGCCCTGAGAAAGGCCCACTCTGGATGGTGGTCTTATGGTCATATAGTTTATGAATATCCTCCAGAAGTAGGAAAACATTTCACACTCTCAAAGCAAGATAAATGGCTTTCTGGATCAGACACATAGTCACACAACCACATAAAGAATATATAGCTTCATCTCTACAATTTCAATGACACAGGAAGAGTAAACACAGAAACAAACAAAAAACTACTCAGTCTACAAATAAAGAACTGTTTTCCTTCCCAGAGGAAGGAAAAATTCTTCATTGATTTTGGTTCAAAATGACATTAAGACAAATAAACTCACAAAACCAACAGACCAGATTCTCTGTCTTCTCTTACCCAACAGAGAATAGATTTCAATCATCCATTTATAGGAGTCACCAAATGGTGAGATCATAAAACCAAATTCTCAATCACTGCTGCTACAAAGGGATTACCTTAATGGCCATGCACAGAAACAGAAATAGAGCCAAAATTAATAGAGGAGGCAAAAATAGAGAAACCAACATTTAGCAGTTTTCAAGTTTCATTGCTGCTTGGCATTCACTGTAGAAACCAAGGAAAAATGTATCCAGGTTTAAACCACCCATAAAGTAACACTTTTCTGACAATCGACTTTACTTGGCTTTGTCAGATAAATCAATATGGCGTCTCTGTGGAGCCTTCAGAATCGAAAGATAAAATCATGAATCTCATATATTTTATTTTATAAAATTAACGTGTCAAAGATTTTATTTAACTCACTAATTAGTGAAGGAACTAGTAAGATATTACAACTGGTTCTAAGAATTCAAAAAACACAGACACAGATAGGTGGTCCAAAATGCTGAAATCAGTTTTCTAATAGATGTAAAATTGCTCTATATCTGGAGGAGAATAGTCAATTACAACTCTACTGACAGAATTGATTTTTATTTCTTTGGATACTAATCATGTTCACTATTATTTTTCTGCAGATTAATTTTTGTAGAATAGCTCAAAGATAGCGAAAGGCACAGATAACCCAGAAGGTTATTTGGACATCAGATAATCTTTTTTACCCATTTCAAAGTTGTTCACAATTTTTCTGACATTGTTTTTTCTTGCTTAAATTGAATGAAAGACCAGTCTCTTTCATTGATTCATGTTTCTTCTTCATATCTGGATCTAGTTCTCAGAACATCAGAGATCCTTGCTGTTTCTGGAGATAGAAAAAACAAGAGCAATGATGATTCTCAGCCTTTATTGCTACATCTGGTACAAGCTTTCTGTCACAAGAAACATGAAGCATTTCTTCATGTCCAAAAAAGAATTGAGGGGTGGGGGACTAAAGAAAAAAAAAAAAGAATTGAAAAGGGGCATTTTTTACAACAAAGATGATTTTTTTCAAGAAAAATAAAATACTTTCATTCATCTAACAAATATGTAATGAGTGTATACGCTTTCCAAACTCTGTATCATTATCCTTAGAGAGCCCTGCATGAATGGCCTCTGCCTGTCTCTTCACCTTCCCTTATGCCTTTCCCCTGCTCATTTACTACCTTCCATTGTCTTTTCAGTTTTAGACACACTCTTTACTGCTCTAGAAGCTTTTGTATATACTTTTCTCTGCCTGGAATTCTTGTCCCTCCGCACCTCACATGACTGAATCCTCCTCATCCTCACCACCTGTTTTAAAGCAGTGTTTCCTTATTCTCCACTTCACACCGTTGTTCTCTATCCTAGCATCTGCTTTTTTCCTTCAGAGTATATTCCACACTGGTTTGCTTATTTTAGGCTGTCTCACCCACCAGTAAACTATAACAGGACATCTTTGTGCCAGGGACCTTGTCTGTCTGGTTTACTAGTGAGTCTCTAACACAAATAGAATTCCTGATACATAGTTCAGTTCAGTTCAGTCACTCAGTTATGTCCGACTCTTTGCGACCCCATGAACCACAGCACGCCAGGCCTCCCTGTCCATCACCAACTCCCAGAGTCCACCCAAACCCATGTCCACCAAGTCGATGATGCCATCCAACCATCTCATCCTCTGTCATCCCCTTCTCCTCCTGCCCTCAATCTTTCCCAGAATCAGGATCTTTTCAAATGAGTCAGCTCTCTGCATCAGGTGGCCAAAGTACTGGAGTTTCAGTTTCAACATCAGTCCTTCCAATGAACACCCAGGACAGATCTCCTTTAGGATGGACTGGTTAGATCTCCTTGCAGTCCAAGGGACTCTGGAGAGTCTTCTCCAGCACCACAGTTCAAAAGCATCAATTCTTCGGCACTCAGCTTTCTTCACAGTCCAACTCTCACATCCATACATGACCACTGGAAAAACCATAGCCTTGACTAGATGGACCTTTGTAGGAAAAGTAATGTCTCTGCTTTTGAATTTGCTGTCTAGGTTGGTCATAACTTTCCTTCCAAGGAGTAAGCATCTTTTAATTTTGTGGCTGTAATCACCATCTGCAGTGATTTTGGAGCCCAGAAAAATAAAGTCAGCCACTGTTCCTACTGTTTCCCCGTGTATATGCCACGAAGTGATGGGACCAGATGCCATGATCTTAGTTTTCTGAATGTTGAACTTTAAGCCAACTTTTTCACTCTCCTCTTTCACTTTCATCAAGAGGCTCTTTAGTTCTTCCTCACTTTCTGCCATAAGGGTGGTGTCATCTACATATCTGAGGTTATTGATATTTCTCCCAGCAATCTTGATTCCAGCTTGTGCTTCTTCCAGCCCAGCGTTTCTCATGATGTAACTCTGCATAGAAGTTAAATAAGCAGGGTGACAGTATACAGCCTTGACGTACTCCTTTTCCTATTTGGAACCACTGTTGTTCCATGTCCAGTTCTAACTGATGCTTCCTGACCTGCATATAGGTTTCTCAAGAGGCAGGTTAGGTGGTCTGGTATGCCCATCTCTTTCAGAATTTTCCAGTTTATTGTAATCCACAGTCAAAGGCTTTGGCATAGTCAATAAAGCAGAAATAGATACATGGTGGGCACTCAGAAATATTTGTTGAACTAACAAATGGATGAATGAAAGGCATGTGTGTGTCACTATGGACTCATTATAAATATATTTACAGGGTCCCTGTTCTCACAAACTATATAGTACAGTAAAGAATACAGATAATTATCAGGCAGTTGCCATAGTACCTAAGTGTGTGGTGTCAAGAAGACTTGGTACTATAAGAGCATAAAAGAAAGGCCTGGAGATTTCTGCCTTTACTATGATGGAGTGGCTTATTTGGACCAACTCTCCCACCAAGAACAACTATGAAAGCTATGTGAAAGAAAGATTATGGAAGCATGAAAATGCTAGAAAGGACTAGAGGACAAAGGAAAGGGTTAATATGTAGGTAAATGTGAATGAATTGTTTATTATATGAAATAATGTCATTGAGGTTTCAGTTCAGTTCAGTTCAGTCACTCAGTCATGTCTGGCTCTTTGCGACTCCATGAATCGCAGCACGCCAGGCCTCCCTGTCCATCACCAACTCCCGGAGTTCGCTCAGACTCATGTCCATCAAGTCAGTGATGCCATCCAGCCATCTCATCCTCTGTCGTCCCCGTCTTCTCCTGCCCCCAATCCCTCCCAGCATTAGAGTCTTTTCCAATGAGTCAACTCTTCACATGAGGTGGCCAAAGTACTGGAGTTTCAGCTTTAGCATCATTCCTTCCAAAGAAATCCCAGGGCTGATCTTCAGAATGGACTGGTTGGATCTCCTTGCAGTCCAAGGGACTCTCAAGAGTCTTCTCCAACACCACAGTTCAAAAGCATCAATTCTTCGGCGCTCAGCCTTCTTCACAGTCCAACTCTCACATCCATACATGGCTACTGGAAAAACCATAGCCTTGACTAGACGGACCTTAGTCGGCAAAGTAATGTCTCTGCTTTTGAATATGCTATCTGGGTTGGTCATAACTTTTCTTCCAAGGAGTAAGCTTCTTTTAATTTCATGGCTGTAGTCACCATCTGCAGTGATTTTGGAGCCCAGAAAAATAAAGTCTGACACTGTTTCCACTGTTTCCCCATCTATTTCCCATGAAGTGATGGGACCAGATGCCATGATCTTCATTTTCTAAACGTTGAGCTTTAAGCCAACTTTTTCACTCTCCTCTTTCACTTTCATCAAGAGGCTCTTTAGTTCCTCTTCACTTTCTGCCATAAGGGTGGTGTCATCTGCGTATCTGAGGTTATTGATATTTCTCCCGGCAATCTTGATTCCAGCTTGTGTTTATTCCAGTCCAGTGTTTCTCATGATGTACCCTGCATAGAAGTTAAATAAGCAGGGTGACAGTCTTGACATACTCATTTTCCTATTTGGAACCAGTCTGTTGTTCCATGTCCAGTTCTAACTGTTGCTTCCTGACCTGCATACAGATTTCTCAGGAGGCAGGTCAGGTGGTCTGGTATGCCCATCTCTTTCAGAATTTTCCACAGTTTATTGTGATCCACACAGTCAAAGGCTTTGGCATAGTCAATAAAGCAGAAGTAGATGTTTTTCTGGAACTCTCTTGCTTTTTCCATGATCCAGAAGATGTTGGAATTTGATCTCTGGTTCCTCTGCCTTTTCTAAAACCAGCTTGAACATCAGGAAGTTCACGGTTCACATATTGCTGAAGCCTGGCTTGGAGAATTTTGAGCATTACTTTACTCGCGTGTGAGATGAGTGCAATTGTGCGGTAGTTTGAGCATTCTTTGGCATTGCCTTTCTTTGGGATTGGAATGAAAACTGACCTTTTCCAGGCCTGTGGCCACTGCTGAGTTTTCCAAATTTGCTGGCATATTGAGTGCAGCACTTTCACAGCATCATCTTTCAGGATTTGAAACAGCTCAACTGGAATTCCATCACCTCCACTAGCTTTGTTCGTAGTGATGCTTTCTAAGGCCCACTTGACTTCACATTCCAGGATGTCTGGCTCTAGGTGAGTAATCACACCATCGTGATTATCCGGGTCGTGAAGCTCTTTTTTGTACATTTCTTGCCACCTCTTCTTAGTATCTTCTGCTTCTGTTAGTTCCATACCATTTCTGTCCTTTACTGAGCCCATCTTTGCATGAAATGTTCCCTTGGTATCTCTAATTTTCTTGAAGAGATCTCTAGTCTTTCCATTCTATTGTTTTCCTCTATTTCTTTGCACTGATCGCTGAGGAAAGCTTTATCTCTTCTTGCTATTCTTTGGAACTCTGCATTCAGATGGGTATATCTTTCCTTTTCTCCTTTACTTTTCGCTTCTCTTCTTTACACAGCTAATTGTAAGGCCTCCCCAGACAGCCATTTTGCTTTTTTGCATTTCTTTTCCATGGATATGGTCTTGATCCCTGTCTCCTGTACAGTGTCATGAACCTCATTCCATAGTTCATCAGGCACTCTATCTATCAGATCTAGGCCCTTAAATCTATTTCTCACTTCCACTGTATAATCATAAGGGATTTGATTTAGGTCATACCTGAATGGTCTAGTGGTTTTCCCTACTCTCTTCAATTTAAGTCTGAATTTGGCAATAAGGAGTTCATGATCTGAGCCACAGTCAGCTCCTGGTCTTGTTTTTGTTGACTGTATAGAGCTTCTCCATCTTTGGCTGCAAAGAATATAATCAGTCTGATTTCGGTGTTGACCATCTGGTGATGTCCATGTGTAGAGTCTTCTCTTGTGTTGTTGGAAGAGGGTGTTTGCTATGACCCTCTTGTTGGAAGAGGGTGTTTGCAGTTTCTTGGAAAAACTCTATTAGTCTTTGCCCTGCTTCATTCTGCATTCCATGGCCAAATTTGCCTGTTACTCCAGGTGTTTCTTGACTTCCTACTTTTGCATTCCAGTCCCCTGTAATGAAAAGGACATCTTTTTTGGATGTTAGTTCTAAAAGGTCGTGTAGGTCTTCATAGAACCGTTCAACTTCAGCTTCTTCAGTGTTAGTGGTTGGGGCATAGACTTGGATTACCATGATATTGAATGGTTTGCCTTGGAGACGAACAGAGATCATTCTGTCGTTTTTGAGATTGCATCCAAGTACTGCATTTCAGACTCTCTTGTTGACCACGATGGCTACTCCATTTCTTCTGAGGGATTCCTGCCCGTAGTAGTAGATATAATGGTCATCTGAGTTAAATTCACCCATTCCAGTCCATTTTAGTTCGCTGATTCCTAGAATGTCAATGTTCACTCTTGCCATCTCTTATTTGACCACTTCCAATTTGCCTTGATTCATAGACCTGACATTCCAGGTTCCTATGCAATATTGCTCTTTACAGCATTGGACCTTGCTTCTACCACCAGTCACATCCACAGCTGGGTATTGTTTTCACTTTGGCTCCATCCCTTCATTCTTTCTAGAGTTATTTCTCCTCTGATCTCCAGTAGCATATTGGGCACCTACTGACCTGGGGAGTTCCTCTTTCAGTATCCTATCATGTTGCCTTTTCATACTGTTCATGGGGTTCTCAAGGCAAGAATACTGAAGTGGTTTGCCATTCCCTTCTCCAGTGGACCACAATCTCTCAGACCTCTCCACCATGACCCACCCGTCTTGGGTTACCCCACGGGCATAGCTTAGTTTCATTGAGTTAGACAAGGCTGTGGTCCTAGCATGATTAGATTGACTAGTTTTCTGTGAGTATGGTTTCAGTGTGTCTGCCCTCTGATGCCCTCTTGCAACACCTACCATCTTACCTAGGGCTTCCCTTGTAGCTCAGTCAGTAAAGAATTTGCCTGCAGTGCGGGAGACCCCGGTTCGATCCCTGGGTTGGGAAGATCCCCTGGAGAAGGAAATAGCAGCCCACTCCAGTATCCTTGCCTGGAAAATCTCATGGACAGAGGAACCTGCTGGATTGCAGTCCATGGGGTCGCAAAGAGTCGGCACGACTGAGCGACTAACACACACACACACCATCTTACTTGGGTTTCTCTTACCTTGGGCGTCGGGTATCTCTTCATGGTTGCTCCAGCAAAGCGCAGCCGCTGCTCCTTACCCTGGATGAGGGGTGTCTCCTCACCGCCGCCCTTCCTGACCTTCAACGTGGGATGGCTCTCTAGGCCCTCCTGCGCCCAGGCAGCCACCGCTTCTTGGGCGTGGGGTTGCTCCTCCTGGCCGCTGCCCCTGGCCTCGGGTGCCACACCTGACCTCGGACGCTGGGTAGCTCCTCTTGGCCGTTCCTGCGCCGTCGCAGCCTGGCACTCTCGCTTCTGCCCCTGACCTCGGACGTGGGGTAGCTCCTCTCGGCCACGCTTAGTGCCCCGGCCAGTCGCAGCCGCCTACGCTTAGTGCGCCAGCCAGTATAAATATATATTAAATATAGAGTATATGTTGTCTATATAATAGTTATATATATATATATATATACACACATTCATATTTATAATGTATATAAAATATATGCTACAGAATAGCACAAAAAGCAAAGAGGAATAAATAGAATTAACATGTTTTAAAGTTCTTACATTTGGGGGAAATGATGAAAATACCAGATTATGATGGACTGTAGTAAGTTAAGAATGCATTTTGTAATCTCTAAAACAACCAATAAGAGAATGTGTAACTAACAGGCAAATAGAAGAGAAAGAAAATTAAAAAACAAAAAATTTTGGTAAATCAAAGGAAGACATGAAAGGAGAAAAAAGGAAATAAAAACAGAAGTGACAAATAACTAACGAATAGGAGGCCAATAGTTTTAAATCCAAATATAGCAGTAATGAGGGACTTCCTGATGGTCCAGTGGTCAAGAATCTGCTGTGCAATGTAGGGGATGTAGGATCAGTCCCTGGTGGGGGAGCTAAGATTCCACATGCTGCAGAGGAACGAAGCCCACACCTGGCAACTACTCAGCCTATGCACCACAACTAGAGAGCCCAGGCATTGCAACAGAGATGCAGCACAGCCAAAAATAAAAACAAATGGATAAAATTAAAAATATATAGCAGTAATTATATTAAGCGTAAGTGGACTGAGTCCTCCAATTAAAAATTGTCATTTTAGATTTTAAAAAACAACAAATTGTATGATGCTTGTAAGAGACCCACCTGAAATATAAGGACACAGCTACTTGAAAGTAAAAAATGAGAAAAAAGTTAAAGAACAGCTAGTTGGCTGTCTTGATATCAGAGAAAATTAAGGTAAAAAGGATTACTAGATATTAAGAGGAGGGACATTTCCTGTTCCTGTATTTACATGGATCAGTTTGTCAAGAAAATTCTAAATTATTTCATCTAATAATAGAGTCTAAAAATAATCATGAATCAGTAATAAATCTACTGTCCAGCCCTGGGGATTCAGGGGAGACTTGAGATTGAGAATAGAGAGATGAGCAGAAAGAAAGAGTATTCCAGACAAAAGCAGAATATTTTCAAAGATTTAAGGCAGTTCAGTTCGGTCACTCAGTCGTGCCCGACTCTTCGTGACCGGATGAACCGCAGCATGCCAGGCCTCCCTGGCATGCACCAACTCCCAGAGTCCACCCAGACCCATGTCCATTGAGTTGGTGATGTCATCCAACTATCTCATCCTCTGTCATCCCCTTTTCCTCCTACCCTCATCCTTTCCCAGCATCAGGGTCTTTTCAAATGAGTCAGCTCTTCGCATGAGGTGGCCAAAGTATTGGAGTTTCAGCTTCAGCATCAGTCCTACCAGTGAATACCCAGGACCGATCTCCTTTAGGATGGACTGGTTGGATCTCCTTGCAGTCCAAGGGACTCTCAAGAGTCTTCTCCAACACCGCAGTTCAAAAGCATCAATTCTTCGGTGCTCAGCTTTCTTTATAGTCCAAGTCTCATATCCATACATGACTACTGGAAAAACCATAGCCTTGACTAGACAGACCTTTGTTGACAAAGCAATGTCTCTGCTTTTCTATTTGAGGCAAGAAAATGTGAAAACTGACAGCAATATTGACTTGTAGGAATGTTGAGAGAGATTGAAGAAGAGGAATGGGGCTGGTGGGAAATGGATTGCCTGATAAGAGCAATGATTGGCAAAAGAAGGCTAGAAAATATCAATACAAGAATCCTAGCTATGATCATTTAAAAGACGAAACTTATTTCTGGAGACCATGGAGTTATTGAAGTGTTATACAGTGATTTGATCAGATCTGTCTGTCTCACTACTGTCAAGGGAATGAATTGGAGAATTGGCAGAGAGACGTGTTTCAGTAATTCAGGTGAGATGATGTTGGCTGAGGCTGTAGAGATGGAGAGAAGGAAGTAGCTTTTAAAAAAAGTGTCTCATAACTTGTGAAATATTTAATATTTTAGTAGAATACTAGACTCTCTTGAATTAGTGAGCAGGGAACTCAGTAACAGAAGTTGCATTACTTTGGAGAAATTTTTTAAACTGCTATTTTTTTCTTTATATTTACAAAACCAACTACAAGGCACTGTTGCCTTTCCTTTCCGAAGACCAGGTTTTGTCAGATTGCTCTGGGTTGATCATAACCTTAGGTTGGTTGTGTTTGTAGTCACAGAATATGAAGTTGGAGCAATTAAACTCCCTTAACGTTCTGTTTAGAGCTCCCTCCCTAAGTTTCCAGTTGACTTATTTAGACTTGGTAATCTTGGGTAAACTCCAATACTTTGGCCACCTCATGCGAAGAGTTGACTCATTGAAAAAGACCCTGATGCTAGGAGGGATTGGGGGCAGGAGGAAAAGAGGACGACAGAGGATGAGATGGCTGGATGGCATCACTAACTCGATGAACATGAGTTTGAGTGAACTCCGGGGATTGGTGGTAGACAGGGAGGCCTGGCGTGCTGTGATTCATGGGGTCGCAGAGTTGGGCATGACTGAGCGACTGAACTGGACTGAACTGAATCTTGGGTAAATGTCCAAGTCTCTCCTCAAGGAATGCACATTAGTTCAAGCTCATTAAGCAGAACAGCATGAGATGCATACATGTGGCTTCCCTGCCCAAGCACAACTTCTTAAGCCATATTTATTAACATCCTTTCTCAGACAAAATTCTATCCTAAGAGAGAGACAGCAGCCTATCAAGTAATAATTTGTATGTTAATCTGGTTATTTGGTTTACTCTCTAACTACTCCTATTGGAATGTTCTTTCTATGAGGGAAGGAACATTGCCTCTTTTGTTCAAGGCTGCATCTCCCTGTATATTGATTGATATTCAGCATACATATATTATACTTGATAAATATTTACTGAATGAATAAATGAATGAGGAATGAAGAAATAGTTGTCATAAATCAACTTCACTAAAATAGGTGTTTCTTTTCATTTCAATCTTATACAATTTTTTTTCATTTCAAGTCTGAAAGTCTGATATTGAAATGTTTGAAAGTAAAGTGATTATTTTTCATATTTGCAGGACTATCTCAAGCAGGTGCTGGACATTGATCTTCACGCCCAGATCCATTTTGGCAGGGTTTTTATGAAACCAGGGTATGCAAATAATCTTCTTATCTAATACATGGGTTGGTTTGGCTTGCTTTGACTAACAAAGTTTTTAAATGCTTTCCTACTACATTTTTCTATTATGGATTATTTATTCTAATAAAGGAATGTTACAATATTAGAGTTCTTTGAAAGAGTATATATCCTATCTGAAATGGGAATTAATCTTCTTTATTAAACACTGGATCTGGTTTAAAAAGAAGCAAAGCTACTTTCCAAACCTTTTCTCCTTTTAATTTCCATGTCTAGTTCCTTCCTTCTCTTTTTTGGCTCCTTCTCTCACTTAAAAACATTTTAGTATGAAAATTCTCAAACATACACAAAAGCAGAGAGTATAATGAAACCCACTATACCCCATAACCCAGCTTCAGTAACTATCAACATTTCTCCTTAATTGTTATATCAATCCCTTCCTTTACCTTTTTGGGAGGACAGAGGGTTAGATTGTTTTAAAACAAATTCTAGACATAGCATTTTAGTATACATCTCAAATATTAATAATAACAGCAGAATTATCTTATATAATCACAATGGTATTACCTCACCTGAAAAAATAAATAAGAATACCTGAATATCATCTAATTCCCCAATCATATTTGAAAAGTCTCCCGAATGTCAAGGAAGAGTATGCCTTCTTATGTATGTTTTGTTTGAATTAGGATTTGAGTTAGGTCTACTCAATGTATTTGGTTGTTGACTCTCTATTAAACAAGAACATTTAATACCCACCCCCACTCCCACATTTTTGGTATGCCATTGACTTGTTGCAAAAACTGAATCCTTTGTCCTTGTGCAGAGATTTGGCTGAGTGCCTCCTTGTGGTGGTGTTTGACTTGTTTCTCTCTCTCTCCAGTATATTCTGTCCACTAGAAGTTAGATCTAAAAGTTTGATTAGATTCAGATTCACTTTTTTTCTTTGCAAGAATACTTCATGAATAGTATTTCATAATGCTTACTACCTCCAATGAGGAAAGAAAAGTAAACACATACCTAGATCTTGCATATCTCCTAAAAATTAATAACTCCCTGAGGAATGGCTGGAGGTTTTGTGATCCATTATAAATCCTCAAAGAATGCAGACATTGGTGTTGATAAAATATGTGTGGCCATGTCTTTAAGCAATAGCCTGTCTGTTCAGACCACTGCTGCTCTCTAAGTCTGTGATACAGAAACATTATAAAAACAGTGTTGAAAGGCCTCAGTGTGTGGGTGAGCATTTCAGCACACTGCCGTGCTATCAGAGACAACAGTGATGATGCTTTAGTTCAGGGTTATACTCTGATGGGTGCTCATGTGGACCCTGAGAGTAGAGGTGGGACCTACCAGTTATTGCAAGTGAGCTGTAATAGCAGAAATAGCCGGGAAATGGCAGAAATTTCTAGAAAGAAGCCTTTTTTAAGTGTCAAGCCAGCCCTTCTGATCTCCCTGATTTATTGGGCACCTCATGTAGGTTCTAAGACAGAGATTGGGCTTTATGTTTAAGTATCAAGTTAAGATAATCCCTAAAGCCTTTCCACAATCTAATAGAATTCAGAATTCTTAGTGTTGTATTTCTGTAGTTGCTCCAATATGGCTGCCACTGACAGGACCTTTTTACTATTGAAGCTGTTGGATTGGGATCATTCTTACTAAGAATATTTTGTCTTAAGCAAATATCTTTATGCTGTGATTACACACAGACTTTTTAAAATTCCTGTCCCCATGGGCAGTACTAATTTGATTAGAATACAGAAAACATCCCATGAGTATGTCAATGTACTTCTCACTAACTGCAAAAATTGAATTGATTATTTCTCTACAGTGAGAAAGAAGCTGACATTACTTGCCCTCACCTCTAGGGGAGAAATATTTGTGTAATATCTATTATTTAATTAATCTTAGCACCTATGATATATAATAAGTACTCATTTTATTTTTAATCTGTTATTACCATTCACTTCAGCTATAGGAGTTCATCAGTTCCTACTATTTATTCTCCTGCCTTAAAGTCTAAAAGCTGTTACATTCTGATCTCAAGAGGGAAAAGGAACAACAAGTGTTGAGTTTTAAGGAAATAGCTTTCCAGATCCTAAACAGAAACTTCATAGTCTAGCAATAAGACAGTCATGATAGCAGTGCACAATTACAAAAAGTTTTATTATAATGGAATCTTTTTAAAACGAATATCTTTAGAGAAATCATAGTACCTGTCTGCAAGATTCAAAAGATGATTTAAATTAGCTTTAAATACATAGAGGGAAGGTGTCATGTGTTCCCTCCTCACTCTTAGTTTTTGTTTGCTACAAAAAAAGTGATTTAGAACTTTAAATGGGCTTCCTTTAATTGGCCAGAATTTTCTACTGTCTGAAGATAAGAATTTAAAGTAATTGCTACTTAATAGTAGAACAAGAAGAAATATAAAAAGCTGAAGAGCAATTTAGCTTTGCTCTTCCCACATACAGTGCATTCAGAATGCAACTAACCTCTTTCATTTTAGACAAAGAGATACTGAAAAAGCATTTGGAATATTACCAACCAGATCTACCAATCATGGTTTTTATGGGTCATCTGCAGTGAACATAGCTGTTGTCAAAATGTACCTTGGAAATTATTTTCATCACACAGTAACAATAATCGCCAAATAACCTATCTATAAATAGATAAGACAGTCTAATCTGTTTTCTAAAATACATCAAAGAATCAGGAAGTAAGCAAAAAAGGCCTCAATAGCCAAAAATAGATGTTACGAAACCAATATAGTAACACTTAACAGCATACCCTATGAGAGCCTTATCTAACTATGAACAATAATGTTAGAAAAACCTTGGTTCAAATCTTTGTTTCCCAATTTTGTATCTGAGTGATTTTGGCTAAATTGCTTAATCTCTGAGTCTCATTTTCGTCATCTGTAAAATGGAATAAGAATTGTCACCTCATAGGATTTTTGTAAGAATTAAATGAAATAATCGATATAATGCTTAGATGTGTCTTTAAAAGTGGTAGTTTCTATTATTATTATTATTATTCTAACAATATAACTATAACTACTCTCTGGTTCCCAAACCTAAAGCCAGCTTTAAGGGTCGAGATGATGGCAGTCTCATATGAACGGGACCCCAAAAAATAAAACACTAGGCGGAGAAAAAGCAGAAGCGAGAGCTGTAGAAACATTGCAGCGTGTGCTGCCGTGTTATGGTTTAACACTGGTGACCCAAGATCACTGTATCACAGCAGAGTAGGATTGGCTAAGAATGAGGGCTGCAATTCATCAAAAATGATAATGTTCATCGTATTACTGCAAAAGCTTCTGCATGAGTGATCCTTTTCTCATTCAGCCCATCAGTGAAAATAGTAAAAAGGAAAACAGGTTGGGTAGTTTTTTTAGTTACGTGGAAATTTCAGCATTCCCTAAGAATTTTGCATCATTCAAGTTTCATTTATATAATAAAAATTTTAGCTGAGATTCTGTGTGAGGGGTAGTCTATAGAAAAAAAAAAATCACTCTTATTTACTGCCTGCCCCCTTCATGCCACTCACACCCCTCTTCATCACCCCTGTGATGAGGATTCCTATCAGAGCCTTAAGGAAATATAATTTGAGAATATTTTAAAATTATCATTGCTTTAAGGGCACTCAAAGCCGATGCACTGGGACAACCCAGGGGAATGGGATGGGGAGGGAGGTGGGAAGGGTTTCAGGACAGGGGGACACACGTCCACCCATGGCTGATTCATGTCAATGTATGGCAAAACCCACAATATTGTAAAGTAATTAGCCTCCAATTAAAATAAAATAATTTAAAAATAAATTTTAAAAATTATTATTGCTTTAATTTTGTTCTAGTCATGATATTTTGTTTTGATGTTTCAAAAAATTCCCTTCATGGGGAAGCTTTAATACTTATTGCTAAGTATAGTCTTAAAGGGCTAAGAAATACTCATCTTCAGCAATAGGCGGTTATCTGACAGACATGTCTTACCAGATGGTTGTCTGATAAAAAGAATGATTGTTACTGGTCAGCAGGAAATAAACACATTAGAAATTGTTAAACTAAAGGTCTAGAGAAACTGGGGTTTGGGATACACTTCTTTGGCAGTGGCAAAAAGGAAACAAATTAAGCTACAAAAAACCAGAAACAGAAGATGCTAAAAACAATTTAATTGTGCTTCACTGCAGGTTATAAAGGTTTAAAGGAGAGTCAACAGAAAAGTATTTTTAGAGAGTAAGTGATCTATGAAGGACCATATAACAAGAAAACTGCAGTATTTAATTTACTCATCAAATTGCTTAGCAGTCACTAACAAATATCCTCTATTTTTCTTCTAGCCTGCCAACGACATTTGCAACTTTAGATATTGATGGTGTAAGAAAAATAATCTTTGCACTACCAGGTAAGAATAACTTCAGTACTTTCTTTTGCTTTTTCTGGAAAAATAACCAAAATCTTTTTGTGCCCCAGGTGACCAGTCCCCTATCAGAACACATGATTTGGAATCTGAAAGACCTGGGCTCAAGCCCCAGCTTTTCATACTGTATGACCTTGAACAAATCACATAATCTCTCTGAAGCTGTTTCTTCATCTATAAAATGGGGCAAATATATGCTTCATAGGGCTTGTGCAAAAGTCAAATTAGATAGTACCTTTCAAAGCACAATTCAGACCCTAAGATGATAAGTGTTACCTGTTACTACATCATTCTGGGGCACTTAAAGGACACTGGTCAAAGTTAGCAATATAATCATCTCCCGCAACTAGAGTATTGTGCTCAAAGGGCCTTGAATCACCCCTGCAGATACTAGAACAACAACAACAACGGAAATACAACATTGCATCTACTTGTTATTTTTTCAACTTCTAATATTATCCTCTGATCTGTAAGCAATGTTCCATTCTCTATTTTTTGGCATAGATTCCTTCAAAAAATAACCTACTTATTCCTTTCAGATGTACAAGTCTGGTGGCTTTGGGATGCTTATTTGCTTTTTTATAGTTAATAAATCTCAGAGATAGAAAAGGCAGGCAAAAAATTTTAGAACTTTAAAAACATTGTTAAAGCCCCTTATCTATAAGCATAAAAGAGGTTTGAATTCTCTCATATTAAGAGAGAGGGCATGTAAGTAGAGTTTTAGTTCTCAAAATTTATCTGTGGTATAAAACTCCTTAAGGCCTTTAATATAGCCCTAGATACTCTGAACACCATTATGCAGAGAAAGGATAACCTCTTTCTAGCTTCATTTTGCTTAGAAGAGACTGTTTATGTTGTCTACAGAAGATATGACTTGACCTACGAAGTATGTTGTAGTGGGAGCCTGTTTTGCCATTACTGACAAAGTGTTGTTTATCTGCCAAAGAAGTTACAATTAAATAGCCTACTTTTCAAATGGCTCCTCTGAGATTTTCTATGCTCAGCCTGAAGGTACCAAAAGAGGGCAGCAACAATGCACATGTTCAGACTGTAAAACCAGCAAAGTGGTTCTTTTTACAAGCATTTGAAAACTCAGAACTGGATTTTGCAAGTCTTGTGTATCTACTTGTTCTTTTTTTTAACTTTTTAAACCGTGTGTTCACTGTAAAACATTAGAAAATACTTAAACAATAAGAAATGTTATCCATAATCTCCCTTACCGTAAATAACCACTATTTTCAGATTTTTGGTGTTGGTTCTTCTAGTCTCTTTTTTTTCCTCACATCGACCAATTCATTTTTTATAGAGTAATTTTATCAAGCAGTAGCATTACAGGAATACTGTAATCATTGTTGAGCTTTTTTTCTTTTTCCTTTTTTTGCTTTTCCAGAAGAATTTCCATCTGTTTACATTTTGATTCAAGAGTAAAGCAATTAATTGTCACTAAGAGTCTGCTATCCTGTGGAATAACTCAGAAAAACAACAGTTTTTTCTACTGAAACAATTGTGGCACTCATCACTTTACAACTTTAAAAAAATCTCTTTTTAACTGTTTTTGTAGGTAGAAGAAAATTAAAGGTATGGTTTTAGCTAGTAATAGGCTAAGCCAGCCGTTGCCTTTTATTTTGGTGATGAAATTAGCATCACATAACCAGGCCAAGGGAATCTAAAAGCACAAGCCATTCCCTACCCCCACTATACACACACACACACAGTCACATATCACTGAATAAAAGTATCAGTAAAATTATAGCAAGTACAAACTGATTAGTAAGGGCTTCAATGTATGGCTCTCAGGAAAGCAAAAATAAATGGTGTTCAGCAGCTTCTGTGCATCAGAAGTCTGCGTTTCACTGGTAGATCCAAGTGTTTACACGCTCTGTGCCATTTGGTTGACTATAGCTCTATTCACATCCTTTTGGCTTCAAGGTGATTCAAAAGAGGAAGGCTAGGGATTAGTCACTTCATTTGCTTGGATACCTGAAGGTGTTAGACATTCATGATTTTGGGGGTGAATTTCTATGTGTGCACTATAAAGAGCTGCTTGCTTGGCTTCCAGGGAACCCTGTGTCCGCCGTGGTCACCTGCAACCTCTTTGTTGTGCCTGCGCTGAGAAAGATGCAAGGCATCTTGGATCCTCGGCCGACCATCATCAAAGCCAGGGTAATGTCTGCTAATGATCAGGAACCGGAACTGAAGCCTAATAACAAATAAGGATGTGATTTTTTAACTGCCCAAAACAAACATCTAGAATTTTATATTGTTGTTCAGTCGTGTCCTACTCTGTGCGACCCTCTGTAGCACACCAGGCTTCCCTCTCCTTCACCCTCTCCCAGAGCTTGCTCAAACTCATGTCCATTGAGTCACTTTTGCGGGAAAATATGATTATATATCTCTCTTCATGATAGAAAACAAAGGGAAAGGAGTCCCCTTTATTCCCTTCCCACATTATTCCACGATTCCTAAAGGGAATAATTTTCTTCAGCTAGAAGTCCATTTAGGAATGGATATGTAATGACAAAATGGTCAATAGAGTACTAAACTAATACTAAACCCTATGGAAGGAGGGATAAAAATTCTCTTTTCCCTAGGTGAATTTACAGAGAATAGCAATTTATTTGATCACTTTTTCTGTGACCCCACTGATCAATTTTAAACAGTTCAGAAAAAGACAGTTAAATGACTAGAAAGAGAAAAAGAAGGAGAGGGTGACCATATTGTTTGGAAAAGGACTACTAAGGCTGGAGTTATACCTGCAGTAAAAGTCAGTCAGAAATTACAGTCCCCTTCTCACCACACTAACTTCAACTTGATTTACTACTAGTCAACTAACTATGTAATATAGTTTCTGGGTAACTAATGAACAATTTTCCTGGCAATTTAAACTAATACTAAGCCAGTGCTTTTCTTTCTTTTAAGATTTACTGAGGTATAATTTATATACACAAATTGCACATATTTAATGTAGACATTTTGAAAAATTTGGACAAACACGAACACCCATGATACCATCACCACAGTCAAGATACTAAACAATGTCCATCACCTCCAGAAATCCCCTTGTGTTCTTTGATTTGTTTCATGGTAAGAGCATTTAATGTGAAAACTATCCTCTTAAAGTATCTTAATATGCACAGTACCACACAACTATAGGTAATATACTGTACAGCAGATGCCTTAGAGCTAATTCACCTTGCGTAACAGAAACTGTATATCCATTGAGCAGCAGTTTCCCATTTCTTCCATCCCTCAGCTCCTGACAATCACTGTTCTATCCTTTGCCTTTGTGAGTCTCACTGTTTTAGATACTTCCTGTAAGTGGAATCTGGCAGTACTTTCGTAACTAGCTTATTGCACTTGGTATGGTGTCCTCTAGGTATATCCATGTTGCCTCATGGGAAACAGTATGGAGTTTCCTCAAAAATTAAAAGTAAAATACCATATGATCCAGCAGTCTCACTTTTGGCTATATGTCCAAAAGAATTGAAATCAGGATCTCAAAGAGATATTTGCACCCAGCATTCATTGTAGCATTATCCTCTATAGCACACATAAGGAAGCAACCCAGATTTCCAACAACAGATGAATAGATAAGGAAAATGATGTGTATGTGTACAATGGAACATTATTCAGCTTTTTAAAAAGGTTAGTGATTGATCTTCACAAGATATAATTGAATGCCTGTTAAGTGAAAATATTATGGTCTGTAGTTTGATTTAAAACAGATATTGAAAATGATAGAACTATCTATGATTTATAAGAAGTGTAAGCCAGTTTTATTATTACTAGGAGATGAAAATTATAACTAGGTTGTAGAAACTTTGGGAAAAGGAAATTGAAACTGATCTGTACCAGCATGCATAAGAATTTTAATGTTACATGATAAATTTCAGATGATTTGTGGGGCAAATGAGCTCAAGCCCCTCTCTTTTAGACTAATGAAATCAGTGCTTATAACTTCTCTAGTACTTTTAAGAATTAGTGTCAAGCTCCTTTAAAACCACTCTTTAGAAGCTTTGACAAGACTCAGAGTCCAGGCCCTCAATATCAGCCAGGGCCTAGAGCATGTCACCTGGGGCCTCCACTCAAATAGAACCCCCTTTGCCATCTGTTGTCTCACGAACTCTCTTCTCTAGTCTGTGCAGCAATTAGTCCAACCTCTCCCCCTGAGTCTCCTGGAGCTTTCACCTTCCCATATTATCACCAGCAAATGTTCCAAATACATTCGGGTTTCGGCAGTTGTCTAAAAGTCTTCTTTTGTGCCTGACCTCTTATCATCAGTTGCTTTATTTCCATAATTCTTGATAATTTTAGTTTTGCTTCAGCCGCTGACATGCCTGTCCTTTCCAATGCCATGAAGTGCTCCAACTCAAAACTCACCAACTCTGGTATACAGTTCAAGAACAATGACAAGTTACCTACCAGTAGATATAAAAGAATTCAAACACCTCACCCTTTTTCCTCAGTCCAAAAGCCCCTTCTGGCTTTAACCCTTTTCTCATCCAGCCTAAATCCTATGGTGTATCACTTCAACTTTTTCTAACACCCTCAGTTGTTTTTTTTTTCACTTCTCCTTGCTTCTACTGCAATCACTCTCAGAATCCACAAAGTTGAATCAATTTTCCCTTTTTGTCCTTCACTTTTATTCCCAGGGCATTGAGTACAACTGGAGAAGAGTGTACATCTTTTCGAGTTATCACTTCCAATTTACAAATCTCAGAAGGGGCTAAAATTCCCCTTGAAGAACCTTTTATATCTTGTGGATCAGCTTTTTCCATTCTTTACTCCAGCCTTCCAGATCTTCACCGTTCTCCTAACGTCCCCTCCACCGTCCACATCCCCTGTATTTTGTAGCCAAATAAACCTGATTTGAATAATGGCACCAACATTTGATGGTTTCTCTTCCTCTAATCTTGCCTGTTTTTAAATCCCTTTTCTGTCTAACTAATCATTGTCAGCACCTCCAATTAAAATTCTTCAATGCTTGCCATGACCCCAGGGTTAAATTCAGACACTCAAGTGAGCATAGGAGGCCCTCCATCCCAAGGCGTGTTTTCCCTCCAGTGTTATCTGCTTCCCATCCTGCATTCTGACCATACCAAGCTTTTTACTGTCTCCAGGATGAGCATGAGATCGCCTTCCTAGGAGGGTCTCTCCTAACCACCACCTTCTCTTTTCTCAGCTTAGAAAATTCCTTAATCATAAGACTCAGGCATCATCATGCCCTCTGTGAATCCTTTCCCAGTGTCCCTAAGAAGGCTGATTATTTACTTCTTTGTGCCCTTTTATACCATATAAATGGCTCCATAACAACTTTATTATACTATATTTACATTACTTACTATGCTAGATAATTCTTTGAGGTCGCTTCTCTAAAAGATGGGAAGGACAAAATATTCTCCCCTTTTTTAACTAACAAATTTTATTTTTTATAGCACATCCAGGTTTGCAGCAAAATTAAGCAGAAAGTTCAAAGAGTTCCTGTATTAATTCTCCTCCCCACCCCATACATACATACACACACACACACACACGCACACAATCTCCCCAACTGTTGACGTCCTGTACCACAGTGGTACATTTGTTATAATCAGTGAACCTACAGTGACACATTCATTATCCCCCAAAGTCCATAGTCTACATTAGGGTTCACTCTTGCTGTTGTGTATTCCATGGATCTTGATAAAGGTACAATTACATGTATTGACCCCTGGGTTGGGAAGATCCCCTGGAGGAGGGCTTAACAACCCACTCCAGTATTCTTGCCTGGAAAATCCTATGGACAGAGGAGCCTGGCGGGCTACAGTCCATGGGGTCACAGAGTCGGACATGACTGAGCGACTTAGCACATATCACACACCATTGTAGTGTCGCACACTTTCACAACCCCAAAACCCTCTGCACTCTGCCTGTTCATTCCTCCCTCCCTACTAACCCTTGGTCTTTTTACTGTCTCCATAGTTTTGCCTTTTCCAGAATATCATATTGTTGGAATCATGCAGTATGTAACCTTTTCAAGTAATCTACTTTCACTTAGTAATATGAATTTAAGTTCCCTTCATGACTTTTCATGGCTAGATAGCTCATTTGTTTTTAGCATAGAATAATATTCCTTTCTCTGGATATGCCACCATTTATCTACCCACCTACTGAAGGGCATCTTCATTGCTTCCAGTTTTGGCAATTATGAATAAAGCTGCTAAACATATTTGTGTGCAAGTTTTTATATAAACATAAACTTTCAGTTCACTTGAGTAAATACCAAGGAATGTGATTGCTGGATTGTATGATAAGATATATTTAGTTTTGTAGGAAATGCCAAAATGTCTTCCAAAGTAGCTGTACCATTTTGCATTCCCGCCCCAGTGATGAGTCCCTGTTCTTCTGCATTCTTAACAGGATTTGGTGTGGCCAGTGTTTTGGATTTTTGGCCTTTCTTGTAGCTATCTAGTGGTATCTCATTGTTGTTTTAGTTTGCAGTTCCCTATATGATGTTGAACATTTTTTCATATGCTTACTTCTCATATGTGTATCTTCATTGATATGGAGCTCAGTTCTTTTGCCCAGTTTATAATTGGATTGTTCATGTCCTTATTGTTCAGTTTTAAGAATTTTCTGTATATTCTGGATGGCAGGTCTTTATCATGCATGCTTTGTACAGGTATTTTCTCCCAGTCTGTGGCTTTTCATTTCATTCCATTGACCTTTTTTTTTTCCTTTTCTAATTCTCTCCATTAGATATAGTTCTTCCACCAAAAGACATGTGTATATTTACTCATGGTACATCATTATTTTAAGCACTGATGCTCATAGTAAATAGGTGCTTTCTTAAGCTGCAGCTAACTGATGAAATATACCAGAACTATAATGTCAGTACAACTAAATATATTAGTGAATAAAGTATTCTGCATTTCAGTAAAATACCACAAAAACCTGATTAGCTTCATCTCTTGCTACAAAAGGAACAGCTCTTTGTGGGCTGTGAAAAAAAATTCATTCACTTCAAATTGATGCAGTTCTTATTTCTTAAATTAACATAAATATACTCCTTTAAAACAAACAATCCCATTTTGTAGATGAACAAACAGGTATGGGAAAGCAAAATAGCTTTCTAGTACAGCACACCAGTTAACAGTAAGACCGGGAGTAGAACCTAGGTGCTGGTATCTTCACAGTCTAGTATTTGCTCCACTGCACTGCCATCCATGAGCCAGTCAGTGCCACTGCTGGGGAAAAGCTTAAACATGTAGCAAATGACACAACCATGTGATAGTTCTTACGGTTTAGAACTGGAGAACACACACACCCATGGGGAGAGGTTGAAAGACAGAGATTTTTGTCCTCAGGTAAGCACAGAATCAATTAGGAACAAGGGCAAGTTACCCCCTCAGTAGATATAAAGTAGCGTATAAACAAGTAATATCACATGAAAGAGTTGAGTGTGATTTAATTAAGGAGAAACACCCTTGAATTGAATTTTAGTCTAGATTCCAAAGAGAAAGCATAATTAGAATAATTGTTGTTGTCCAGTCACTCAGTCGTGTGCGACCCTTTGCGACCCCATAGACTGCAGCATGCCAGGCCTCCCTGTCCTTCACCATCTCCCGGAGCTTGCTCAAACTCATGTCCATTGCCATCCAACCATCTCATCCTCTATTGTCCCCTTCTTCTCCTGCCTTCAATCTTTCCCAGCATCAGGGTCTTTTCTAATGAGTCGCATCAGATAGCCAAAGTATTGGAGCTTCAGCTTCAGCGTCAGTCCTTCCAAAGAATATTCAGGATTGATTTCCTTTAGGATTGACTAGTTTGATCTCCTTGCAGTCTAAGGGATTCTCAAGAGTCTTCTCCAACACCACAGTTCAGAAGCATCAATTCCTCTACACTCAGCCTTCTTTATGGTCCAAATGTCACATCCATATGTGACTACTGGAAAAACCATAGCTTTGACTGTATGGACCTTTGTTGGCAAAGTAATGTCTCTGCTTTTTAATACACTGTGAAATATTACTCATTCATAAAAAAGAATGGAATAGTGCCATTTGTAGCAACATGGATAAACCTATAGATGATCATACTGAGTTAAGTAAGTCAGACAGAGAAAGACAAATATCTTGATATCACTTATATATGGAACCTAAAAAAGGTACAAATGAACTTACCTACAAAACATAAGTAGACATATAGATGTAGAAAACAAACATGATTACCAGGGAGTAAGGAGGTTGTTGTTGTTTAGTTGCTAAGTTGTATCCACCTCTTTTGTGATCTCTATCCATGGGATTTCCCAGGCAAAAATACTGGAGTGAGTTGCCATTTCCTTCTGCAAGGAATCTTCCCAACCCAGGGATCAAACCCATGTCTACTGTATTGGCAAGAGGTTCTTTACCAGTGAACCACTAGGGAAGTTCACCAGAGAGTAAGGAGAGGGAAGGGATAAATTGGAAGATCAGGATGACCTATACACACTACTGTGTATCTAGTAATATATAAGATAGTAAGGACCTACTGTATAGCACAGGGAACTCTACTCCATACCCTGCGATGGCCTACATGGAAGTGAATCTAAAAATGAGGAGATGTACGTGTAACTGATTTGTTTTGTTTTACACCTGAAACTAATACAACATTGTAAATTTGTTGCACTCCAGTGAAAATTTAAAAAATGAAAGAAAGTAACTATCCCTTTTATCTTAAAGATAAGTATATGAGTGAGTTGCTAAATTAGCACCTCAATAAATGTGTTTGCTGGATGGATGGATACATGGACAAATGAATGGATAGACAGACAAATGTATGTTCAGCTTATTTGTTGAGGTCCACCTCCTTTATTTTCGGTGTTAAAATATCTGCCTTAATTTCTCAATTCATAGATCAAATTAGACTTCAAAAATAGACTTTGTATTTTTCATCTACCCCTTTCCATACTGCAAGTACCAACTTCTTAGCCTTCTTTTCTCTTCTTACCAGAGCAACCCAACCTCTGGACTTCCTATATTAAGAACATAACGTGGCAGTGGTGGAGACAGCAGAATGCCAGGATATTTCCTGGTCCATTGCACTCTTTGCACGACCACCACCACCCTATAGTTTTAAGAGATGATCAAGTTTAAGTGTGATTGAGTTTGTTTTCCTTTCCTCTTTTTCCTGTAGTTATCATGTGATGTAAAGCTGGATCCTCGCCCAGAATACCATCGGTGTATACTGACTTGGCATCACCAAGAACCACTACCTTGGGCACAGAGTACAGGTTAGTCATTCACACCTGCAGGTATCTCTTTGCACCCATTCTGTGAAAACACAAATTTATGTATAACCTCCTTCCTTGAGTATACCTAATTTTGTAATTATTGTACATTTTCCCTTTTGAGAGATTAGATGTTAAGTAATTCCTAAATAGTGTGACATAACAGGACAAGAGTAAAAAAGACTAGTAATTGTTCAGTTATTCCTTGGAACTGTGTTTCTAGACGAACATTTGAAATACAAACCTGGAATTACAGAAGATTTTTACCTGTTTGTTCAACCAGTAAATCCTAAGCATAACTTTGGTTTTAGGAAAAGGAGGGGACTATGGCTATGCCACGCTGAAATGTGGCATTAAAGCCCAAATAGACTGTGATTCTCTGTAGCCTTTACTATCCTCTAGATATTGGTAAGATCTAAGGACTCAGAAATCAATTGAGTTCTATAGTTACCTGCTGTAGACTTTAAATTTTTATCCCCAACTTCTCTAGTCATATTTTACTTTTGATGCAATTCCAGAAAAAAATTTAAACAAAGATACTATTAAGTACAAACATCAGTTAGCACAGTGAGTAAGTACATGGGCTTTGCCATCAGAGATTGCTTGCAAGTTGGCCACCACCTAGTTAGTAGGACCATAGGCAAGTTACCTAACCTCTTTTGAGGTGTCGAGAATTAAATAAAGTAGTTAAGTAAAGTGCCTACCACCTTGTCTGGCACTTAAGTAAATACAAAAGAAATGGTAGCCACTGCTGTTATTATCATAATTATTTTAATAGGTTTTAGAAGCCTCTCTATTAGACACACATCACGTTAGCCTGAATTGAGAAAAATCAATGGCCTTTTCCACAGTGCTGTAAAATTTTGGTTTCGTTCTCTTAAACAATATTTCTTAATGTTTATTTTTTAAAGTTCAATGAGAAGGTAGTAGGATACAGTGGCTAGGTCACCTGAAAAAGATACTGGGAAGTCGAATCATCTTTCTTCCTCTTGAAGACCTGTGTTTCTGTTCATCAGTTTTTATGTTGAGAAGAACTACAGGGCTCCGCATGCATACACTGTGGTGCTGCTGCCGCTGTAATAAGGTATCTCCTCCTAGGTAATCAGATGAGCAGCCGTCTGATGAGCATGCGCAGCGCCAACGGATTATTGATGCTTCCTCCAAAGACAGAGCAGTACGTGGAGCTCCACAAGGGCGAGGTGGTGGACGTCATGGTCATCGGACGGCTATGACGGTCGCCCGTGGGAGAAAGCTTTGATGCATGTCCGCATATCATTGACTGTATCCTGTAATATGCAACGGCACAGCTAGTTTTTCTGATTTGGATAAAAGTTAATCTGTATAGTCAACATCTTGAACTATATTTCAAAAGAATTTAAATACCTTTTAAAGAAAAAAACACCTAAAAATAAATCTTAACAGACAACTCTATTCTGATTATATCAAAGCAAATTTTTCCTTTCTTGCAAATTGCTTTGTGTGTTCAATGCTAGGTCTGATAGCGATAGCTTTTAGTAGACAGCAGTAGGTGCCTGCAGAACTTGTGTTTTTCTCATCTTTAAAATACAACTACTTATGCTCTTAAATCAAGGCTGTCTGCTTATTTATACTAGCGTAGGCAACACTTGGATTTCCCTTCTTAGTATGCTTCATAACTGCTTTACAGAGAGCTTCTGCTTGTTCTTTATCATGTATCGTGTTTATGTGCACAGTGCCAAACAAAGAGTGACCGGGAGGCGGCCCTGCCCGGCCTCAAGGAGAGCCATCCCCGCAGAGTGTCCGGGGAGGAGCCTCTCTCATCCCAGTAGCCTCGTGGCACAGTACTCTTGGGCAGTAACTGGATACCTTTTATTTGAACAAACAAACTGGGGGAAAAAAATGCTTCCTTAAGTGCTGACAGCCTTTTTAACCAATACATTTAAAATTGTACAGAACAAAAAATAAAATCAAAGACTGATCTTGTACAGATATTAGTGTTACCAGCATTCATGTGGAAATCAAGAGCAAAGAAAAAACAATGTTAAACAACTCTGTACCATAACATTTTCTGTAATGATACTGAAACTTAATGAATAAAAAAATCCTTGGTCATTATTTAAAATCCATTGTGTGGGCCTTGTTATTTTAGAAAAAGAGAGAGAAGATTATCATGTCATTCTGATGGGGTGCTGCTTGGATAGAAGCAGTAGTTAAGATGGCTTAGCAAGGTGAAGTGGTATAAAGAAGAGTTTTTAAAATATAGAGTAGTCTCTATTTTACTGTAGCACTGTACAAATATAGACTGAAAAGTAGGGAAGAACCTGCAGTTGGTCTGGTCTTCCCAGCCATAGCTGGAGAAACTAAATTTTTCTTTCAGATGTCATAGAAATAAATCAAACATCTACAGTGTTTTGGAATAGGAGGGAAAATAAGTAATGAACAAAAAAATTTCTAATAAATACCTGGACTCTTTTTTTATCATGATCAGAAGTAAGAAATGCGAAAAATCTGTATGACCACAGAAAATACAACAAATAAAACATAAGCTGTCCACAATGGCTTCTTTAACAAAACTTAAGGGCACTTTTCAAACAGTGGTAACCCGGGACATTAACATGCTGTATAGTTAGTAAACCAAACAACAAACATTTGTTTACTAGTGAACCAGAAGCTGAATGATGGTGATGAATAAAGTCAAGTTGTGAACAATAAATAGTTGATACCGATACTTGATATTTCCAAAATTGAAATAAAATGTTCTTTATTTTAAATGTATACTTTCAATTTAAAAAGATAAGGTTAATTGAGGTCAAATGAAAACCCATGCAGAGTGTTCTGTACCTCCATTCATCCAAGAAACATCTATGAAGCATCTACTGTGTGCTTGAGTTTTACAAGGATGAATAAGGATAAAGCTGACATTATATTCCGTCAAGAAAGATTAAAAAAAATGTGAAAGTAAGCATAATATTTGATGTGTTTGATATTTCATAGTACATGATAGAATTATAGAATGTGATAAATTCTGTTAATATAATTCAGATTTAAAGAGTTGGAGGTGTTCAGATGGGAACCTTTTTAAGATAAGATTTCAAAGGGTAAGAATAATGCAGAAAGAGGGCATTCCAAAAATAGAATTATGTATAATTAATAATAATTTTTATTACAGAATGTAAGACCCACAAGGGCAATGATTTTTGTTTGTTTTGTTTACAGACATCCCCAAGTCCTTAGAGTTTCTGACGTATGTACATAAGTATAGGTGTATGTAACTCTTTGTTCCATGGAACATATTATACAGAGCTTACTATGTGCCCTTCACTTTTCTAAGTATTCTTCATATGTTTCATTTTCACAGCAATGATGTGTTACTATTCCTATTATAATGAGAAAACAGAGGCACAGAGAGGTTAAGGAACTTGTCCATGGTGACACAGCTAATAAGAGGAGGAGCCAGGATTCAGACTTAACAATCTGGCTCCAGAATCCGTATTCCTAAAAACTCAGCCATAGAAACAGAAAACTGATATATTTGTAAAACCAAAAAGTACATGTTTGAGGCCTAAACTATGAAGTTCTCAAATGCCAGGGTAAGGAGTCCAGATTATCTAGAGACAATTAGACCACTAGAGATTCTTGATCAGGGAAGTATAGGATCAGAGCCTTTTTTTTTTTTTTTTAAGTTGCTCTGGCAGCATTGAGCAGGATAGATTGGATTGGGGGGAAAACTGGAGAGAGACACCAATTAAGAACTGATCGTGATTGTGCAGGTGAGGAGTGGCGACAGCCTTAACTATAGTGGTGGAGGTGATGGTGATGGGAAGGTTATGGCAGCTGAATGCACCTTTGAACAGGAAAAATCGAAAGAATTTTATGACTGATTGAAAGTTTAGGAAAGGAAGTTAGACAAAGAAGACATGATTCAAAGTCTCTTGTCATGGCTGACTGGGAACATGTTCAACAATTAACCAAAAAATAAAGTCAGAAAAGTGGATTTTCTGCAGAAGCTGGTAAGTTTAGACATGTGTTTGAGATGCCAGAGGAGCCCTAAGGTAGCCATGTCCTGTCGGCATTTGAAATATAGGTTAGAAGTTCCCAAAAGAGATGCTGGCTGAATTTAATCTTGGGGATCACTCACATAAAGGTGATATTTGAAATTTAAGGGTAAATAGGAAAGTTTATCGAAAAAGGACTTGCCAACAGGACAGGCTTGTGGAGCATCTTATTTTGAAGTGTTGCTGGAAAAAGCCATGAATGGAATGAAAGGAAAAACCATAGAAGAGATGAACAGCGTGCTGCAGTATCTCAAAAGCAGGGAAGAGAATTTCAAGAAGGAAGGACGTGTGTTAGTTGCTAGGTCGTGTCCGACTCTTTGCAACCCCATTGACTGTAGGCTACCAGGCCACTCTAAAGGAAATCAGTCCTCAATATTCATTAGGAAGACTGATGCTGAAACTGAAGCTTTGGCCACCTGATGTGAAGAGCTGACTCGTTAGAAAAGACCCTGATGCTGGGAAAGATTGAAGGCAGGAGGAAAAGGGGACAACAGAGGATGAGATGGTTGGATGGCATCACTGATTCGACCAACATGAGTTTGAGCAAGCTCTGGAAGATGGTGAAGGACAAGGAAGCCTGGCATTCTGAAGTCCATGGGGTTGCAAACAGTTGGACATGACTGAGCAACTGAACAACATTTTAGAATTATGCATATATGGCATATTATGATTGATTGTCTTAGTATTATAGTTGATATTTAAATAAAAGATTGTAAAATAAATGCTATTAAGTGATGTTGCATGTTACAGCAAGTTGATTCTTTGGATGGCTTTTATTTTTGAAGTTATTTTCTAACCAACAAAACTTTCTGGATCTAACCCAGAATTAACTGCTGATCTTCATGAAACCCTAATAGGTAAGTTATTATCATTCCTAGTTACAGAAAGTGGGGATTTATGTAAGTATAAAATTCAAAGAAAATTAATTGTGTATCTTATCCCAATGATGATGGATCTGTGTTAAATAATACATTGTATTCTAACAGCCTTATAAGAAGCATGGACCTCTACTCTCTGTTATAGAGTTATATTTTTATAGAGTTCATTAGTAACTTGACTTAGAACCAAGAGGTTAAAAAATTGCTCAATTCTGACCATTTTTTTACAGTCAGTTAGCAATATTTCTCCTGTAGTCTTTTGTAATAATTCAATAATTTATTTAACAAGCATATATTAAGTTCCTACAATATGCCAGGCTCCATGATAGATCCCAGGGATACACTGATAAATAAGACAAAAACTCTAGTATCCAAAAGGAGATAGATGATGAAAAAGCAAAAAAAAAAAGTAAATACAGATTATGAGAAGTCTAAGAAAATCCTATTATATGTTAGAGAGTAACTGGATGGAGGCCTAAATCACCTTCAGTAGTGTCAGGGTCCAGCAGTTAGGAAAGGCAGAAATCACACTGAGACTTCAGTGTAGGAGTACTAAGTTAAATTTGTGTTGGACGTGTGGAAAAGCACAAAGGAAACTCTGAGATGTCAGAGATAATAACTATGGGAAGCAGATACCACAACTAGGGCTGGGGAGATGGGAGGAAAGGTTAGAATTATCAGAATCTGGAAGCTCATAGGTCAGACCCCTGGGAGGTAGGGCTCAACCCTCCAAGGAAAGGGCACTGCCCAGATGTTGAATGGCTAGAACCAGTTGCCATTGCCAGGGTGACACACACACAATCAAAAAACAATCCAGAAGGAACATAAGTCCCTTCTTCCCACCCTCTCCTTTCCAAGTTCCCTGTAGTCTAATGCAGCCTGTTGTTGAACCTAGCAGGAAGCCAGCTGGCAAAGAAAAAACAGAAATGTAGCTAGCTGAGTTCCAGCCCCAGCTCCCACTGTATTCCGCACTGCGGAATACCGTGGTGGATTTGGCACTGGGAGGCAGTCCCTTGTCCAGGAAGTGAGGAAAGTGTTCTCTAAGCAGGTGATATTTGAGCTCAGAGCAGAAAATAAGCCCCTCATGTTAACTGAGAGAAGAGCATTCAGATAGAGGAAAGGGCTTAAAGAATACAACCCCAGAAAGGAGACTGAAGCATGATGAGGGAGGGGGCAGGATCTAAAATATAGTTGGAGATGACTGAAGCCAGGATGAAGCAAGGTCATGCTCACACAGGTATAGGCTCTTGGGTGTGATACTAAGTACACACACACCTTATGATGTATGTCAAATAGCCTAATAGCATGAGAAGCCACTGAAGTTGAAAAAAAAAAGACTTATTTAGTAAACACCT
The DNA here is from genome assembly GCF_023091745.1 of Budorcas taxicolor. Classification (NCBI taxonomy): domain Eukaryota; kingdom Metazoa; phylum Chordata; class Mammalia; order Artiodactyla; family Bovidae; genus Budorcas; species Budorcas taxicolor. The sequence goes on from NC_068919.1 coordinate 77,286,554, forward strand.
ATTGAATACAAGGCACCACTCTAGACAGGGGCTCCTGCAGACAAGGAACCCACCCTCCCTGCTTCCTACACCTGTTCTTCTGCCTGTATTTTATTTCCTGGTTAATGGTACCACCATTTGCCCAAGTTTCCCAAACCAGAAACCTCTGAGTCATTCTTTCTTCTCACTTCCCACATCTGATTAGTCACTGAGTTCTGTCAACTCTACTAATAGTTCTTACATTGACCCACTCTTTTCTAGTCCCACCGCTACCATCTTAATCTGACGCCTCTGGAATTGCCCTCCCCGAATTCACCCTTCACGCTGCTACCAAAGTGGTTGATCCAGAGCATAAATCTCTCTGTACTAAAACTCCTCATGAGAAAACTGCAACAGATGAAGTCCAAGCCCCAGTCACGGCGGCTAAAGTCCTGCAGGATCTAGCCCCTCCGGCATCCACAGTCATTTTCCCCTCCCACTTCCCTTAACACCAGACCATTTGCAGTTTCCCTTCCAACCATGTCGTTTTATGCCTCAGTGCCTTTGCTCAGGCCGCTAATCTTTCAAGATTAACCTTGGGCACTAACTCTTCCAGAAACCCTTCCCTGAGTCCCCAAATTGGACTAAGTGCCCCTTGTCTGTGCTTCCACTTCTCACTACATCCCATTGGCATCACCCCTCCCCAACTTGATGGCAGAGGCTGTTCACCTCTGTAGCCCCAGCTTGATGTGGTGCCTAGGAAATAGTAGGTACTCGTCACTAAACTTACCGACAGAATTGACCTTGGATAGTACTCAGCAGGCAGCCGGAGACATAACCTGACAAGAAAACTTCATATCCCATGCTTAGAACATGCAGCAGAGGGGACCCCACGCAGGCATGAGCAAGTGGGCACATCACGTGAGGCACAAGAGTGGAGGGTTAATCGGTATGGACCCCACTTCAACAGAGTGCCTCAAACTCAGAACTATGGCATCATCTCCAAGAACAGTTATAAGTATGATTTAATACTCTGTGCATCTTAAAAAACATTAATATTTTAAAGATATAATATTTATATTTAAAATATACCATGATTTTGATTTCCCTCCTTTGCTATTTCTTCATGTTTTTAAGATACCGGTAGGAAAAAAAAAATGGAAGTGAGAAAGAAGCATTTCATCAAGACATCAAAATTAGTAACAACAACATGGAAGAGGTGAGATCACATTTATGCAAAAATGTTTCCTAGCCCTGATGCAGGAAACACGGAAAATGACCTGTGATCATGCAACAAATATGCTGAATGAAGAAGTGAGTGACAAGAAATCTAGCCAATGATACTCATACAGTTAGAACAAGAATTTGTCCATCCAGAAGAGGGCATTCCGGATAGAAGCAGGAAAGGGAGTGTCTGAGGCAAAAATAACAGGAAATCCTTTGATCTCACACATATAGAGGCTGCCCTTGTTGGCAGATGGAGCCAGTTATACATGGAAAGATATTACCAGAGTCTGCTGCCAGTAGACACCCCAGTGATACATCCAGTCCTCAATTCTGGGAAAGCTGCCCTGATATATATCCTATGGGAGTGGATGCTGTAATCTCCCTGACCCAAGTACCTGGTCCCAAAGGGAAGTTACAGTTCTTAAGGAAATAGAAACCCTATTATCCACTCAAGAACTCAGACGATATTTATTCTGAGAGACTGAATGTTCTCTGGGCCCTGTGCAAAACAAGTGTTTGAGCCTGCAATATGGTGACCCAAGTGAAGTAAATTCACCAAGGTAACACCCTCCAGTCCTGAGTGATTGGTTAGTATCCCCCTTATGCTCTTCCATCCTCAGAAGCAGGCAAGAAGGTGGCTAGACGGGTGAGCACCTGCAGCCCTCGACCATAACACGAAGGTGAAGAAGGACGGTCTGACAGGAAAGCCACAGAAAAGCAAAGACAGTTCTTCAAGAGGGCGGAGATCTTCAGACAGAGAATACTGTGTGTTTCATTACATTCATTCATTCATCCAACAAACAATTACTGGGTTGGGTGCCTACCACAGCCTGTGTCAGAATATACTAGAAGCTGAGATATAAAGATGCTTTATGAAATTAAAAGACGCTTACTCCTTGGAAGAAAAGTTATGACCAACCTAGACAGCCTATTAAAAAGCAGAAACATTACTTTTCCAACAAAGGAAAAACACTGGTTTTTCCAGTGTTCATGTATGGATGTGAGAGTTGGACTATAAAGAAAGCTGAGCACCGAAGAATTAATGTTTTGAACTGTGGTGTTGGAGAAGACTCTTTGAGAGTCCCTTGGACTGGGAGGAGATCCAACCAGTCCATCCTAAAGGAGATCAGTATGGATGTGAGAGTTGGACTATAAAGAAAGCTGAGCACTGAAGAATTGATGCTTTTGAACTGTGCTGTTGGAGAAGACTCTTGAGAGTCCCTTGGACTGCAAGGAGATCCAACCAGTCCATCCTAAAGGAGATCAGTCCTGGGTGTCCATTGGAAGGACTGATGTTGAAGCTGAAACTCCAATACTTTGGCCACCTGATGCGAAAAGCTGACTCATTTGAAAAGACCCTGACGCTGGGAAAGATTGAAGGCGGGAGAAGGGAATGACAGAGGATGAGATGGCTGGATGGCATCACCAACTCAATAGACATGAGTCTGAGTAAACTCTGGGAGCTGGTGATGGACAGGGAAGCCTGGTGTGCTGCGGTTCATGGGGTCGCAAAGAGCTGGACACAACTGAGCGACGGAGCTGAACTGGGGTATAAAAAGGCCTCTGCCCTCTAAGAATATCACCTTCTTTTGAAGTTTTTCTTCACAGAAGCTCAAAGTGGCTTAAATAGTATGTTTAAAGTCTCTGAAGATTCGGATGTAGTTAGATTGAAGGACAAATGATCACTTGAATGATAAATGATAGTGTTTTCAACTCCTCAGTACGGTATCTTTTCCATGGTGATCCTGTGACTAAATGGTCTTTTCTCTCCAGGGAAGCCTCTGAAATCTTCACACAGCAACTAGAGCTGCAGCTCCGGAGCTGGGCGGGGTGCTGGCGACATCTAAGCCCAGGCGCTACTTTCAGATCTGCTCTGCTCTAACTTCAGAGACATGTCAGCGCTTTATGATGCGGGAGCCTGAGAACAATGCCCAGGGCAGCCTGGCCTCCTGTGTTCTTTACTAAGTGGTTAGTTGCCTGCCCAGTAGACTGAAAGCACCTTCTGCCAAAGAAATGTGAGAAGAGTTGAAAACGTGCTATTTGGAGACTATTCTCCTCGTAGACATCCGGGAGATCTCCAGAGATCTAACTCAGCCTCACTTCTCCACAGTAAGTGACTGCCTGCCTCCTGCCACTTTAGTCTGAACCTGAGGGAGAAGGAGAGTTGAATGAATCCTCATAATCTGAGGGCAAAATGTCTACCCTCTTTCCGTCTTTCCCTTTTCCTTCATAGTTTCATTTCCTTCTGGTTTCAACCGGAACAAACAAGAAATCGCAGATTCTTAATACCTGGCTATTGAACTTCTTAAAAATAATTTGAGAGTTTGTTTAAAACAAGTTTTCTGGATGACTTTTAAATTCTGATTTTTCAAACTGTTACCCCAGTTTTCTCCCATAAGTGACTGAACTGGATGAATTTATGGAGATGGTCGTTTTAGATTCTTCAGATGGGAGAGAAGATCTAGAACACAGGGTTTTCTGTTCAAAGTGGAAAGGTTAGCTGGAGCCACACTGTCAGAAAAGAGGGGGCCATAACAGTTAGATCATCTCAGATTCAACTTCAATTGCGACCTAGGATTTCGATGGGCCAATCTAAAAATGTGTTTATTACTGTGTTAAGAATCTTGGGGGGAAATCTAAGGAAATGCTTTGCTTCAAAGTGCTACAAAGAATGAATCTCTAAGCACCAAGTAGTATTAGAGAGACCAGCTCCAATATGTGACAGGTAAACCTATCAATCAAGAGCTTTCACATAATTACAGAAACAACACACTCAGAAGAAAAAGACAGGAGAATCTGCATGGTCAGTACCTGGGTGTTCACTATGGAATTCTTTCAGCTTTGGTGCAGCTTTGAAAATGTTTTATAATAAAATACCAGGGAAGGCAAAGCCTCCATGAAAGTAGTAAACAGCCAACACGCAGAACATTTTCAGGGACATTCATAGAAGCCCTGTCTGATTTCAGTGGTCAGAAAAACTACCCAAACCACTTCCACCTCAGCTCCCACTCTCTCCACTTCCCAATTTCCATTAAAACTCAAGCTGCCAAAGGTCCGGAAATTTCCCAGTAACCAATAACCACATCATCATCACCATCACAGGGTGAAGAGACCTCATAACCATACTATTTTTAGCACTAACAGGGCCTTGGTCTTTCTTGAAACATCACCCAGATGGGGGAGGTCCTAGTGACATCATGGAAGTCTAGAGCAAAGCTGAAGTAATTCCATCCCTGAAATGTTACAAGTCATTGCTTCTCTGTGCTTGGTTTCCCATTAAAATCCTGGCATTGGTTTCTGGTCTGTAATCAGATTTAGTTTGGAATCTGTTTTGTTTTACTAAAAGTAGCCAACAATACTTTTCAGATGAAAATCTGTACTATAATTCTGCAGAAAAGTACAACCTGATGTAACTCTCTGCTGAATTAATCTCCACTTAACTGGAACTAAAAAGAGGAACAAGAAAAACTGAGAGGATAAAGCACTAATTAAAAGAAATAAGGGATGCGAAGAATCTGCAAGTGATAGCATAAATTAGGGTTCATCTCAAATAGAACTCAATTCTTTTATGTTGTCCTTGCTCCACAACACACAAAACAGCTTTCTCTGTAATAGCACTCCATATCTCACTTGCTTAATTAAATGTATAAGACATTTAATGGGCCTGGTGAAAGGCATAGATTATTGGAAAAAATATAAACTTAGATGGTGAAAACTAATGCACCATCCTTGTTAGGACATAATATAACAAAGGGTTCTGTGTATCAGTGAAATGATGCTAGTGTTTCCACGGTGGCCTATAGCAACCCTACTTTGTTTCTCTGCTTTAATCCACACATTAATTCAGCACATATTTATTGTAAATCCATAATCCATACATTCATTGACCTTTTAATGTGATTAAGCTATTTTTAGTACTAAAATTTATTTTTTGAGTTCTATATTGTAGATAGACTTCTACTGCACATGTAATAGTAGTAAAGCAAAATAGTATGAACTTTCATAATGAATTTGCATAGGCTTGTTTTACTCTTAAAATAGTTTCATAGGCTCTATAAATGTTCAGCTTATTAATATGATAATGCTATTGCCAATTTCCCCCCAACACTTCTGCTCTGACTTTTCATCATCAAGGCCATGTTCACATGATTCGTTCTCTGATAATTCAACAGTCACAGGGTGAAACAAGAGAGATATAAATGCATTATTCATGTTTTACATTTATCCTGACTAAAAATGTATCCATGGATAATGATGAAAATGTTCTAAAGTAAGATTAGGAGATTATGGTGCCAACCGCACAACTCTGTAAATACACCAAAAATCATTGAATTGTACTAACCCTTTAAATGAGTGAAGTTGATGGTACATAAATTATATCTCAGTAAAACTATTTGAAAAACCTATCCATGGATAAAATTATTAGGAAGACAAAAATCACCTGTGAAAGCCCAGCCCACACAAATTAGAGTTATTCTGAATCACCAGAGTTTATCACATTATTTCTGTAAGGGTTGCTCATTGGCTAAGAAGGCTGGGGTCTGAGCGGCTGTGATCCCTGCATGAGAAAGCGCAGCAGAGTGCAGGGGCTCTTCAGAGGGTGAACCGCGGAGCATCTACTGCTCTTTGAGGGCAGATATTTTCCCAAACACCAGTTGAACCATTGGGTGCCATTTGTTCCGGTAAATCTTACAGGAGATTGTGATGTTCCATACAGGTCCACACTAGGATTAGTAACTGCTGTTTTGGTTTTTTTTTTAAATACTGATATTTAATGTCATGGGAAAATATTAGTATATATTACACATATGAAGCAATTTTAAAACTTCCAGTTTTACAGACATAAGGTATAGATGACTATGGATATATATATATATATAGAGAGAGAGAGAGAGAGAGAGAGACATATATATTGATATACAGAGCTATACCAAAACTTTAATACTATCTCTAGGTATTAAGAGTAAGTCTAGTAAATAGTTAACAGCTGACCCTGCTTTTGAACTACTGACAAAATGTGTTGTGTGCGTGCACAGCCACACAATTGGTTTCACAGAACAATTCATACACTTTAAGAATTGTTAAATACTGCTCTCCTGACTAATTGAGATAACTGAAGAGATTAGGGATGGGGCCTTTGGGGTACAAAGTATTAATCTCAAACCACAGTTACAACAAAACTAGTTAACATTCAGCACACATTTACCAGCCATACGCATAATCCAAAAGTACCAAAATATTTCCAGAACAAGTGCTTAGCAGCAAACAATTTTCAAAAATCCTATCACATCAGAGAAGATAAAAGATTCTATTTCATTTCCTGCTCCTTGGCTGATCCCACCCTTTGTTGCACGGTGCAAAGGGGATGCAAGGGGCCAGGCCTGGTCTTGGTGGCCAGTCCCCTGGAACCCTGCCTTCCTCTCATTCTCTCCTCCCTCTCTGTGGCCCTGGATCCAAGCTGCTCTTGTTCTCCTGAGAGATCATTTGCCCTCTGGAGGCTTTTTTCTCATATCCAGGGATTCTGGGGGCCACATAATGACTGCCCTGGGAAAGGGCCACAGGGCAGATACAGAGTAGTCTGTGTTTGTGAGCAGCAGATCTACCCTCCAGTATGTGGATGTTGTCACTTTATAAGAGTGATTTTTTTTTAATGTGCACTTTATCACCCACTTCTGAATGAGCAAGAGTCAACCACTGCATTTTATCAAATCTAAAACCCATCATTTATAAGATATACTATTATTTTATGGGCCAATGGGAAAGAAAAATGCAGCTAATTATATAACTCAATGCTTTCTTACAGCTTGGAATTTTCCACGTGGTATTTGTCTATCACCCTCTGTGCCCTCATTCTCTGTTTCTTAGAGGAGTGCTCCACTCTAGTCTCTGGGAACTTCTTCCAAGCCTCTGATGTGCATTCTGCAAGTTTTACACTGAAAATTTCTTAATCTTACCAGACAGGGTCAACAAGAGACTTTAAGATATTCATTAAGATCACATTTTAAATGGCAATTAAATGTAACCCAGGTAGTACGACCTATGTATATCATTCAACATGATCAACCATGACACATGCAGCCAAGTGACGACCACCAGGAGATTCTGTCCCCCCTGCACACACACACGTGCACGCACACACACACACACATGCGCACACACACGCATGCACACACGCGCACACACACACACGCACACACATGCACACGCACGCACACACACACCGTGAGGCGTGATCACAAGACATACTCCATTTCAGTTTTCAAGCTGAGGAAAAATATGTTCCTTAGAATGAATGAAACTTGGGAAATATGAAAGGAGCAGTGATGAAGAAGGAGCCCAGCCCAGCAAACAATGGGGACAGTGCACCTCTGGACCCGGGGTCGGGGGTGGCGGATCGGTGCGAGCACCATTTGGGTGTTCACTGTGCACTGGGCATGCCGTTCAGTGTGTTTTTATGCATCATTGTGTCCGGTGGGCCGGCAGATGGTTTTATCCTCATTTTACAGATGAGGAAATTGATCTCAGAGATGTTAAGTAACAGGCCAAGGGCACAAAGGAGCAGGTGACAGAGCCCAGATACGAACCTAGATGTGTCTGACTCCAATATCCTTTAGATCCCCACCACAACCAGTTTCCATGCTGGTCTTACAGCACTTGGGTTCTGAGAGCAATTACACTTGAAGTTGGTCTGGTCCCAAGTATTCCTGCAGGGGGTTACTTCAGAATTTTATGGAGCGAAAAAGGATTGTCGACAGTGACTCACAATATACGGCATGAGAGCTACACACTAGTGATGAAATGGCGAGATGAGCCTGTGTAAGTGTGTGCGTCTACACACCTGCCAGCTGGGAACATAGAGAGTTGAGTAGGATGCTCTGGCTCTTTCTAGGAAGACAAGACCCAGGCTTCTCAGGACCCTACATTGCACAATGGTTATTTGAGTCTATATTACTAGACTCATGTTATCAGATATCCTCAATGACTATAGGAACCCAGGATTTCACTTATTTGGCAGTTTCAGGCCTGCTGCAAGCTACAGACTCATGATTGTCTGGCTCTACTCACCGAAAGCCATGATCAAGACCATCGAAAACAGCTCAGCTCAAATATAGACAGCAGCTCTCTGACCACTGATAGAGTTAATGAAACTCTTCCTAAGGCATGGATCTCATGTGTGAAATGAAAATAAGGATTAGTGTTGACATTTTCTTCCTTTATCTATGCCTTATTTTCCATTTTTGTTTCTTTCACAAAAGACTTCATCATGAAAAAGAGGAAGCCCAAACTGAAGTGAGTTAAAACTTTGCCTCCAAGAGGACTGTGGCTTGGCCCTGAGTTGAGGTAAGAGGTGATGGTGCATATGGGGGTTAGGAAGGGACCACATGGAACTACTTCTCTTGATCTCTCTCTCCCTTTAGCTCTCCTTCCCAGGCTTTTCTCTCTTTTTTTGGCTGCACCAGGTCTTAGTTGCGGTATATGGGATGCTTTAGTTGCAGCATGCAAACTCTTAGTTGTAGCGTGTGAGGTCTAGTGCCTTGATTAGGGATCAAATCTGGACCCCCTGCTTTGGGGACATGGAGTCTTAGCCCCTGGATCACAGGGAAGTCCCTCCAGGCTTTCTTTTTCTCTTTTCCTCTTCTGGGAAAGATAAGATGCTGTCCTAAAGACATTGCTTACAGGGATCAACGCTTCTAGACCTCAGGCAGCGACGTGGCAACTGACAGAAGAGAGTCTGTCTGGGCTGAGAGGGATGAAAGTGACTTGACGCTGGCTCTGGGAAATGAAGGGTGAATAGCTGCTCTGATATTGCTGATGACCCTGACCTGAAAGCCTGCTGACCTCTGCTTTCCTTCCTCTGTCATACCTTTCTCTCATCTGAAAGTGTGCTTTTCTTATGATTTCTTGTCATATCCTAGGAGATCCCCATATATTTAGGCCCCAAATAATCCAACTGATGTTTTCATCCATCTTCCCTCCTCCAACCTCACTTCCTTCTTCCTTGTATTATTATTCCCGTCCATCTTTCCAAGCACTCAAGGCAGGACTGAACCGTAGGCAATGACATAAACTCCTCTCATCAGTCTGTGAGCTTCTGATTCATGGTGTGGGGACTTAAAATCTCGAGTAAGTTATTTTCCTTCTCCAAGCCTCACGGTGTATAAAATGAGGGTCTTAATAACGCTACTTCATAGTGCTTTTAGAATCAAATGAGATAGCACACATAAAGCTGTTACAGCATGCCACAAAGCAAGAACTAAATAAATGTGGTTGATTATTGTTTTCTATCCTCTCTGTTTCAGCTTGTCATTTTGTCTCTCTCTTTTATTCCTGAATGGTCTTTCTTCTGTCTCATTCTATTTACATTTTGGCTCCTCTGGACTATCACTTCCTCTTGGCTCATTTTACTTTCCCTGTGTTCATGTAAGATGCACTGAAGTTGGGATGGGGAGGGGACATTGTGTTGTCAACAGCAGAAGGTCTGATAGGAAATTCCCAGAGTCACATATTCATGGGCTGTCAAGCAGGAGTGGTCTCTGTGCCCCTAAACTCTGGCTGGGACGGAGATGAGACATGTTCACTACCCTCTAGCCTGGCCAGGGAAAGGAAGAGAAGGATCTCTGAGAAAGGACTGAGGTGGAAATAAATCTTCAGGGCTTACCACTTGCCAATTAAGGACCCTTCCTCTGAACTGGCATGGAGTTTGTGAAGGGGAACGAGTGATCTTTTGAAGGCTTGAACAGAGTTGCCTTCTGGGGCCTTGTTCCCTTGTTGGAATTCTGTGATTTCTGGCAGATGAAAGATCAAATCCCATGATGTAGAGCCACTGTGTGTGTTGAAGCAGTTGTGAGAGAGAGCAGAGACACAGCAGGAGATGCACAGCTGTCAGTGACTAGACAGAATCTGCTGTTCACTAAGCCTCAGTCATAGCTGGATGTTTTAGGAAGAAATGGTCTCCGGTTAGTATGGCTTCAATACTCTACTCACAATAAAAGGGCTTGAGACCTGTGCAATACGGGGAGGATAGTGGTAGCGTTTAGGAAGATAGAAAATAATGGTTTGGGTAGGGGGATATATGCTGAGAGTCCTCCCCTCACCACCCCAATTCCTATTGCTAGCACGACACCCCAGACACTTTTTGTCACATGGATCTGATCCAGAGTCTTTGTAACCCTTATCATCCAACATTTTCTTTTTCACTTGCTTACTCTGTCTCTCCAGAGAGAGTAACCTACATGTAAGTGAAAGTGTTAGTCGCTCAGTCATATCTGACTCTTTGGACTACATAGCCCCCCAGGCTCCTCTGTCCATGGGTTTCCCCAGGCAAGAATATTGGAGTGGGTTGCCATTGCCTTCTCCAGGGGATCTTCCCAACCCAGGGATCAAACCTGGGTCTCCTACATTGCAGGCAGATTCTTTGCCATCTAAGCCAATAGGAAATATGTATGAGGGCAGGGGTATTATCAGTCTGATTCAGATGGATCTCCAGTGCTCAGCACAGTGCCTGGAATACCATCAATGTCGATAAAATATGTTGAATTAATGAATAAGAGCATTCTGTCGTATTCATTGTTTGTTCTCTGTCTCTATTCATTGTACGTCTATTCCTTCATTTTCCTGAGGTTTATACGTAAGCACAATGAAGAAGAGTAACAGAAAATCTCCCACAAGGATCGATGAGAAAGATGACATCTGTGTCCCAGACTCCAAGGATCCAGGAGAGCTTCAAAATATGTTGAATGGAGGAGAATACGCGCCTTTTGTATCTCCTCCCATATTAGAGAGCAATTTTATCCAGGTAAATGATAATTAAACCCTGAATTAAGTTCCGATAACCTCAATAATTAATTTTCTCAAAGACAATGGAAAAGGTTGGAAAAATTGTTTTAATATTTTAAAAGGCATTGTGTGATAGAATGAAAGGGGATAGTTTGGGAACTTCAAACAATCTAAATTAATTATAACATAAAAGGAAAATTCATTTCAAATTTCCTCAACAAACTCTAACCTAGAAATTCTGTCCCAACTCTACTGAAATTATTCTATAATCTTCCCAAAATTATACAAAGAAAGTATAATTATTTTAAAATATTCTGCCACAGAAAAGCATTCAGATAACTTCTTTCTTAACTTAGGAGACATTTTAAAGGATAATATCTATGACACAACTAGGGATTAAAATGCATTTTCCTTCTTAGTTTTGAAGGAAAATATACTTGTTAAATTGTACCAAGGAGAGAAGTTTCCTTTTCCTAAAAATGTACCTACCTTAATGAAACTACGCTTCAATGCATTTGGGAGCAGTTCTAAATTTCCTCTAAACATTCAACATTAAACCATTCAGACCGAGGGTTCCATATGGTCCGATGGTTATGATTCAGGCCTTCCACTGCAGGGGCACATTTTTGACCCCTGGTCCTGGAAGTTTCGCATGCTCTGAGGTGCCAAAAAAGAAAAGAAAAAAAAATCCAGACAGAGAAATGGAGAACTGAATTAAATGATGTAGGGCCTACCCTGAAACCTCTTAAGGTGTCACAACCAAGTTGAACACAAAACACACCCATTTAAGCAGCTCCCCAGCTGATTCTACAAAGAAATGACAACATACACATGTCCTCTGCACTGATAGGAGAGCTCTTCACCTCCAAGAAGCCGTAGGGAGGGAGGTGACGCCTCAAAAAATACTAATGTTTAAGTCATACCCCAAACCGCATGTGATGTCATGTTTTGATTTAATTCACCTTCTGTATGCTTCTTTCCTAATAATCTTTTTATTTTTCTTCTGCACCTTTCTCAAATAAGCATTTTCGAGCTTTAATGAACACTGGGGGGGGAGGGGTGCAGTCAGCTTTCGATAACTTAGATATTTCCCCATGTCATAACTAGATAAGTTACTCCCTTCAACACACACAACCTCTTGTGATTGCTATGTCTTTGGCAGCAAGTTATCAAGGACCTGATTCAAGTGTGAGCGAAAAAGAACACTGTTTATCTCAAGTAAAGTGGTGGCTCAGATGTAAGGAGTCTGCCTGCAATGCAGGAGACCCAGGTTTGATCCCTGGGTCGGGAAGACCCCCTGGAGAAGGGAATGGCTACCCACTCCAGTATTCTAGCCTGGAGAATCTCATTGGCAGAGGAGCCTGGTGGGCTATTGTCCATGGGGTCACAAAGAGCTGGACACAACTGAGCGACTAACACAGATACAGATTGAAAGAACCACAGGGCTGTGACTCATTTGCGGGACCCATCAGGGTCCCAGCTTCTCTCTTTTTGTCCTGTTACCTACAAATTTCTCCCTTCAGGACATCACGTGTGAGCAGGACGTGACAGCTGCCAGCAACAGAAGGGGCATCTCATCTCTGCAACTGTGAGAGCTAAGAACCCTTTCCCAGAGCCACCAGGAGGCTTGGTCCCATGGGACAGGCCTGAGTCACATGCCCCTGCAGAGAGCAATCACTGGCCAGGGGATGGGACCACCATGACTAGTTTGGGTGGATGAGGAGTTCACTCATCAGCTGGGGGCACCATCCCTGAGGGGTGGATCCTGGACAAAACCAGAATTCTATTAATCAGGAAGAATAGGAGCATGGCTTTGGGTAGGTAATCAATAGTGTAGGCTGCAATCTCCTTCTAAATATATTTGGTTTTCGGTAATTTACTTTTTTGCAGCAGTTAATATGCAGCTGAGAAACCAAGTGTTTTCCCTCTCTGGCTTCCTTCACACCCCTGTCCACCCACTTTCCAGTCTCCTCCTCCTCCAGCCAGCAGAGATTCTCCTGGGTGCCCAGCGAGTCCATGTCCCACGTTGCTCAGGTCTGATTTAGAGGCCCTTCCTCCAGGGACCTTTTCTGACACTATGGCCAGGGTGTACCGAGCTGGCTGATTGGTAAGAGTTCAGGAAGTTTACAAGTTGGTTGTTAAACAAAGACATCATTAAGAATTAAATATCATAACCTTATAAATAAAACTATATTCAAAACAAAGGCAACAAATACTCAAAATTCATCATTCATTCTACTACGTTTTACTATCATCTTGGGGTTATGGATACAAGAGTTTGACTTCTGTGAGAACCAATTGGCTGTGTGGAGTAAAACATAGAACAGTATATGACTGTAAATTGTTTGCTACAATTTATAATAAACTTATATCTTCTCTGAGAAAGGTAATTACACACATACCTGCCTTCTTTCCCACTAAGTCAAGTTTTCTGTCATGCACCCCACAGCACAGTACCCTGAACTTGTGCTCAATAACACTTAAGACACTTAGTGACATACTTGTTTAATGTTCATCTTCCCCAGTGGACCACAGAGATCAGGGACCATGTGATATCTCCAAGAAGTCACATAAGCAAAAGCATCATGGTTCAGTTCAGTTCAGTTCAGTTGCTCAGTTGTATCTGACTCTTGGCGACCCCATGAATCGCAGCACGCCTGGCCTCCCTGTCCATCACCAACTCCTGGAGTTTTCTCAAACTCATGTCCATTGAGTTGGTGATGCCACCCAACCATCTCATCTTCTGTCGTCCCCTTCTCCTCCCACCTTCAATCTTTCCCAGCATCTGGATCTTTTCCAATGAGTCAGCTCTTTGCATCAGGTGGTCAAAGTATTGGAGTTTCAGCTTCACCACCAGTCCTTCCAGTGAACACCCAGGACTGATCTCCTCTAGGATGGACTGGTTGGATCTCCTTGCAGTCCAAGGGACTCTCAAGAGTCTTCTCCAACACCACAGTTCGAAAGCATCAGTTCTTCGGCGCTCAGCTTTCTTTATAGCATCATAGTTCATCTCTCCTTTATTCCTACACTGTTTGGGTAAGTGAGGTTGTTGAGGCCACAGACCTTATCAGAACTTCCCTCTTCCTCTTCTCTGCCTCAGGTCAACAGGAGAGGTGAATCCATTTACCTTCATAACCGAGCCAACTGGGTGACTGTAGGCATCTGCTCTTCCAGTCCCACCATCAAGACCCCTAACGTGATGTTGCTGGCTCATCTAACACCCACCGCCCAGAAAGATTCAGAACCCCTATTTAAAAGCCTCCTGACATCTCCTTCTCCAGAAAATCTGGTGCTTACCAGGTGAGTTACAAAGGAAAGAGGTTCACGACCTGTCAGAAAAAGACCCTTTACCCCGGAGGAGATGAGACTAGAAGCACAGATGGTAAGTGCTCCTCATCTGTTTCCTGCTACAGATGACAGACTCACATCCTTAGAGTCCGGGGAGGCAGTCTGACAACCTGGCAGTCAAAACAAGTGGTTCACCTTTAACTTCTCAAAAATTAACCCTAGGGGACTTCCTCGGTGGTCCAGTGGCTAAGACTCCACACTCCCAATGCAGACACTTGGGTTCAATCCCTGTTCAGGGAATGAAGGTCCCACATGCTGCAGTTAAGACCTGGCACAACCAAATTAATTAATTAATTATATAAAATGAAGCCTGGCGTGCTGCCGTCAATGGGGTCGAGAAGAGTCGGACACGAATGAGCAACTGAACTGAACTGAATGGTCAGGAACTTCCTCCCCCACCATCCCAACTTCCATCAGGATTAGTTCTGTTCTTGTCTCGATCCACCAACTTGCTGTAGGACCCACAGCAAACCACTCTCAGTCTCAACCTTGAAGGACTAACTAAATGGGACAGCTTCTCCTAAATAAGTAATAAATAGCTGATGTACTAGTTGATAATCTTAGGAGTATGATTCAGGTGAGTTGGTCTTCAGGAGCCTGATTATATGTATGAAAAATCAAGGTTTTTAGCCTCAAAAGCCATGAGCCAGACCTGGGAACATGTGGCCACAAGAAGGTCCTGCCCCATCCCACGCCAGCTCCTCCCCGAACCTGTTTGAGAGACACACCTGGTGTCCTGTCTCGCCCCACAAACGTCTATAACAGGAAAGGCCTTGTGACAGTTTCCAATCAGGCCTCCAGATGATATTTGCATTTGTCTGCAGGTTTCTCCCTCTGCAGTTTGTGACTCTCTCTGTACATGATGCCGAGAATATGCGCATCAAAGTAAAGCTGGTGAGTGGCCGAGCCTACTACCTACAGCTCTGCGCCCCTGCATGCAAACAAGACACCCTGTTCTGTCAGTGGGTAGAGCTCATCTCCCTCTTGAATAAGGAGAAAGCCAAAGCTTCCAAAGTGTCGGAAGTCTCCAGCCTCTCAGAAATCACAAACAGCACAGACATCACAGGCTCAGTGGACATCATGGATATAGCAGCTTTCCCCGCCATACAGACCTCACACATGTCCACATGTTCAAACCCCAACAACGATGTAGAAAGCATTGATTTCTCGGAATTCACAGACATCACCGATGTCACCGACGTCACAGATATTCCAGAAAATGAGGTCACTGAGGCCCCAGATATAAATATTGTCACAGAAGTCACGGAAGTCACAGACATCTGTGAAGTCACAGCAAGCTCAGGGGTCAGAGTGGTGTTTGAAAATGATGACATACTCAAGGCCAAGCAAGAGGAAAAGGTATGTGACATGGAAGACTTTCATTCTCTGATAATTACTCTCTTTCACTCTCTTTGGTGAGCTTCATGACATTGATTATTGAAATAGTTTGGAACTTACTCTGGTTAACCTAACATTAAGAATGAGATCTGATCCCTGAACCCCTACATAAAAGAGTTATAAGATGTCCCCTGAAATAGGCAGTGACCATCCATACCATAAAACTTAACCCTGTATCAGGAGGCATGGGAGGATAAAGAGAACTTTGGTATCAGAGTCAGAAATCCTGGGTTGGAATCCTTCCCTGCTGGCTTCACGTTAGTTTGGCCGAGTCACTGAACATGCATCTCTGAAATGAGAATATTAATATCATGTAAGGGTTATATTAAGGTTTAAATGTGCACAAATGTATGAAGTACACTGAAGGATGGGGTGAAATTTCAATCAGTAAAAGTGAGGATGAAAATAAGAGAATAAATTCCCCAAAGAAGTGAGCAGCTTTAGAAATGGTCAGAAAGTAGAAAAACACAGAGCCATATCCAACAATATATCAGTTTGGCTGCAGCATAATATATGTGCAAAATATTAAGATATAGGATTGGAAAATTGCTTGCAAATCTTAAATGTCAAAATAAGAAGTGTAGACTCAGTCTTTGAACAAACCTTAGCCACCAAAGCTCTGTGTAAGGGAGTGAAGGGGCTGTGTTTTTAAAAGATTATTCTGACGGCAGGACGGATTGTAGGTAAAGAGATTGGTGTGTAGACTGTAGCTGAGAAATCCCCGTGGGGCCCAGGACAGAAAAACGACAGAGGGCAAAGATGGACATTTCACAGAAGAAACCACTAGCTACTAAGGTTAGCGGAAAAGCTTAACCTCACTAGTAATAAGAAAATGCAAACAAAAATATATTTCATCCATAAAGCTGTTAAATAAGAGATCAACACAGTCAGCATTAGTAAAGTTGGGGTCATCTTGGAGTTTCTAAAGATTCATGGCAGGCTGAGAATTAGAACAAACTTTCTTGAAACCATTATGAGTCAAGAACCTAGAAATGTTGACACCCTTTGACTCAGTGATTTCACTTTTAAGAATCTTTCTTAAGGAATTAGTCGCTCAGTCGTGCCCGACTCTTTGCAACCCCATGGATAGTAGCCTGCACCAAGCTCCTCTGTCCATGGGATTTTCAAGGCAAGAGTACTGGAGTGGGTTGCCATTTCCTTCTCCAGGGAATCTCCCCTACCCAGGGCTTGAACCCAGGCCTCTCACATTGTAAGATTAATCTTAAGGAATTAATCATCAATAAGAATGAGGATCTAGCTATAAAGATGTTAATTGTACCACATCTATACTATGTTTATAAAAATAAAATAATGATAATGAAGAAGTAACCTAAACATCCACCACAGAGGAAGGGCTAAATGAATTTAAACCATAAAGGGCGTGTGCCATGTTTATATCATTCAGGAGCAACCAAAGTGACGGACAAGATTATATCCACTCAGTAAATACTGGTTAAATGAACAAGTACTCCGTAGCTGCTAAAACTGTTGGAGAATTTTTCTTTACTTGGAAAAATGTTTATAATATAAAGCTGAATGAAAAATGAACTAAAAGTTACCATCCTTATTACACAAAAATGCAAGTATATTCATAAATAATAGGAGGGAGAGAAAGTCATGTTGTTAATAGTTATTTCTGGGCTTCTCTGATAGCTCAGTTGGTAAAGAATCCGCCTGCAATGCGAGAGACTCCAGTTCAATTCTTGGGTTGGGAAGATCCTTTGGAGAAGGGATAGGCTACCCACTCCAGTATTCTTGGGCTTCCCTTGTGGCTCAGCTGGTAAAGAATCTGCCTGCAGTGCAGGAAAACTGGGTTCGATCCCTGGGTTGGGAAGATCCCTGGAGAAGGGAAAGGCTACCCACTCCAGTATTCTGGCCTAGAGATTTCCATGGACTGTATACTCCATGGGGTTCCAAAAGTCAGACACGACTGAGCAACTTTCACATCCTTATTACATAAAAATGCAAGTGTATACACAGACAATAGGAGAGGGGAAAGTCATGTTGTTAATAATTTATTTCTAGGTTGTGGTCTTATAAGCAATTGATGTTTTCTTCTTTACAGGTTTCTGAATGTTCTGCTTCTTATAATAAAAATAATTTTTAATTAGAAAAAGTCAAGTAGCTTTACAAAGTTTTTAATAACATAGGGAGATTTTCATAATAAATTTTAAAGTGAAAAAATATGGGCTACAGCACTGCAATATGATCACAAAACAGGCACATTCAAAATAAATAAATGGAGAAAAAGACCAGAATGAAATGTACCACAGTAGTTATTTCTGGCCTGTGGCATCAAGAAGCAATAATTTTCTCCCTTTCACTGTATATCTTTTAGGATTTTCTAAATAGTCTATGAAAAATATATGTTACTTTCATTGTCAGAAAAAATGTTTAATTTTTAAAGAAGATTACCGCATTATTTTCAAAGAACAGTATAGAGGTGGTGGACTAGGTAATGACCAAAGGGGGAAGAAGGCGCAGATGTCAGGGATATTAGACAGGCAAAATCTTTCAGACCAGCTGGCCTATGGCTCTGAGGCCTGAGAGAGAGTCTAGGGGAGGCGAGGAGCGGCAAAGCAGTGGTACTAAAAACAGATGCCGGGGCACTAGAAGACCGGCTGAGATACTAGAATACTAAAGTTTAGGTCTTTTGAAAAACAGACTCTTTAGTATTTTTATGAACCTCCAACTCCCGTCACCTATTAGATGCTCTTAAGTCAAGAGCAACTTTGGATGGGGAACAATCGGCGGCAAGACATTTCTAGAAAATCTTCCTTTCCCTGCCAGTTGAGGGAGAGGAAGCCCTGTGACTGAGTCCTAATTTTCCTTCTTGAGGTGCCAGTGGTGTGTGTGACCGTGTGAGGTTTCGAATGTGCTGTGTCAGGTCCCCACGCCGCCAGCCTCCAGTGCCCACCTGGGCTCCTCTCAACAGCTGTGCAACACCAAGCCTCATCCCTTCATCGCTGTGCTTGTGCACTCGAGGGCACTCAGTAAATATGAATGACATGATTACTGCTTCATAAATAATCTGTTTCTGTGTTATGCTCTTCTGTTACCTGATTTGCTGCTGCTTGTTATTTCCAAAGGAAAAAATGGAAAACATTCTGAAGTCTGGGTGTTTACGAGATACAAAAAGTAAGAATGAGTTTAGAGAATCCTCAAAACATGTCACCATCTCAAACCTAACACTGACTTTCGAAGGTGAAAGATGTTTTCAAACTACCTTGACTCCAGAAGAAGATGAGACAGACAAATCCAAAGAGATGAGCAACAGACCCTCCGAAATAAGGACAATGGACTCTGAAAGCACAACCGTCAAGGCTGAAGAATCCAGGTATGTGAAGCAGGGAGATGCCAAATGATGCTAAGATATGAAAAACGCAAATAAGTGCATGCTTTAAAGTCCCTGCAGGACTTCCCTGGCAGTCCATTGGTTAAGACTATATGCCCTTCAAATCTAGGGGGCTTGGGTTCAATCCCTGGTCAGGGAAATAAGATCCCACATGCTGTGTGGTTAGACCAAAAATAAAGGAAAAGTAAATAAAGTCCCTGCAACTCAGGCATTTGTCATGGAAGATTCTCAGACATACGAATGACATATGAATGATGACATAATCTCAGACATATGAATGATAACATAATCAACTCAATAATCCACATTTGGTTTAACCTTGTCTAATTTTTATTTTCACACCAACTTCTTAGACCATTCAGTTGGCATTCTGAGCTATCTGCCTGGTATAGATGGTGTGTGCTGAAGGAAATAAAACAGAATCATGGTGTCCACATTTTGGAGTTAGGGCCATTGATTATCTGGAGTAATTATGGGTACTTTTATCTTTACACTTCTATTTTCTTCTTTACATGTCCCTTACACTTTTCTACACTTCAATGAATAACTGAATAATCTGAAAAAATATTTTTATAATTATAAATTACAAGATGAATGTGAGAGACACTGTGGTATTATAAAAATAAAAGTTACTATGTTTATTCTGGAGTAACAGCTATCAAGAAACCAGAGAAAATCATTGAGATCTAAATGCTATGTTAGCAAGAATGAAAATCAGGAATGTAATGAACTATGTCTAAGTTATTTTTAAATATAAGAAGGAACAGGGAAAACAGGGAAACAAACTTTTTAAAGGTATGAGTCATTCATTCATTCAATAATATTTACTGACCATCTTCTATGTGCTGGAGACTGGGCATACATCAGTGAAAATAAGTCATGCAGAGTTTCATTCTAGTGAAGGGTATAGATAATAATCAAAAGAGTGTATTATGCCAGCTGGAATGTGCCATGAGAAAACAAAAAGTAACAAGCATCTGAGGAGGGAGTAGGTCTATTTTATACAAGTGGTCAGGGACTGCTTCTCTGAGGAAGGGCAGAGATCTGAAGAAACGGTGGAGCGCTGGTGGAATGGAGTTTCAAGATGACTGACTGTGTAACAGTTATAAGAGGGCCATGTTAGGTGTTCAGTAAATGGTCACGATTGTCACTATTAATTCATTTCCAACACCAAGGATAAGAGAAAGTTACCTGTGCTGTCAGGAAAAAAATCTTAATCGACTGAGGAGTAATCGTTCAAAACTCTCTTTTTCACCTCCTTTCCCAGCTAAGTAGGGATCCAGGGAAGCAAAGGAATATGGATGATCCTTAGAAGATTCACAAACCTTGAAGTCAGAGCAACATTTTTTTACTCTTTAGCTCCTGGGCAGCCACGTTTCTCACAGTTCTAGAGCCTCTATATCCAAGTGTCAAGACACTCCAGGTGTTGCTGGATCTCGATTATTATTTCAATGGTCAATTTCTATTCAATTTCAATATGATTTCAGTTTCAATTTCAAATTATGATTTTGGTGGTCTGCTTAAGCAAAGCGTTGTGTCCTAGCGATGGTTTCTGTATCAGTGGTTCTTAATGTGTGGCTGGTAAACTCTTGAGATGGGCTCATCATTTTGTGTTGTAATAAGCCTCCAAGTGATTCTAATGTACAACCATGTTTGAGGACTGTTGCCTTATGAGAAGCCAGTCCTAGAAACAAAGTCGGATTGAGCAAGGAGTCCTCTCTTGTGAGCGCTTCTTCTAAGGCCCAAGAACCAAAATGAGGGTTTCTCTTCATAGCCACAGGAAGAACTATCAGTTCAAATTCAAGGAAGTCCACTTCAGAAAATTTTCCTATATGACCAGATGTTCGGAAATTTGCATTAAAAAGTATATTTAAAATCAATTCATTGCATTTTCTTCTCTGATCGCCACAGCTGCTGCTCCTACTGCTAAGTTGCTTCAGTTGTGTCTGACTCTGTGTGACCCCAGAGACGGCAGCCCACCAGGCTCCCCCGTCCCTGGGATTCTCCAGGCAAGAACACTGGAGTGGGTTGCCATTGCCTTCTCCAATGCATGAAAGTGAAAAGTGAAAGTGAAGTCGCTCAGTTGTGTCCGACTCAGCGACCCCATGGAATGCAGCCTACCTGGCTCCTCCGTCCATGAGAGTTTCCAGGCAAGAGTACTGGAGTGGGTGCCATTGCCTTCTCTGATCGCCACAGCTAGGCCTTCCAAAATTATGTTGAATTAAAGTGGTGAGAGTGGACATACTTGTCTTGTTTCCTGATCTTAGAAGAAACGCTTCCAGCTTTTCACCACTGAGGGTAAAGTTAATTGCGGGTTTTTCATTCTTTGTTGTTCAGTTGCTCAGTTGTGTTTGACTCTTTGGGACCCCATGGACTGCAGCATACCAGGCTTCCCTGTCCATCACCATCTCCTGGAGCTTGCTCCAACTCATGTCCATTGAGTCGGTGATGGTATCCAACCATCTCGCCCTCTGTCGTCCTTTTCTCGTGCCTTCCCAGCCTCAGGGTCTTTTCTAATGAGTCAGCTCGTCGCATCAGGTGCCCGAAGTATTGGAACTTCAGCATCAGTCCTTCCAATGAATATTTAAGATTGATTTCCTTTAGGATTGACTGGTTTGATCTCCTTGCAGTCTTGGCCTTTATTCAGTTCAGTTCAGTTCAGTCGCTAGTTGTATCTGACTCTTTGCCACCCCATGGACTGCAGCAAAGCCTGGCCTCCCTGTCCATCACCAACTCCCAGAGTTTACTCAACTCACGTCCATTGAGTCGGTGATGCCATCCAACCATCTCATCCTCTGTCATCCCCTTCTCCTCCCGCCTTCAATCTTTCCTAGCATCTGGGTCTTTTCCAATGAGTCAGTTCTTCGCATCAGGTGGCCAAACTATGGGAGTTTCAGCTTCAACATCAGTCCTTCAGTGAACATTCA
Source organism: Budorcas taxicolor (assembly GCF_023091745.1). Classification (NCBI taxonomy): domain Eukaryota; kingdom Metazoa; phylum Chordata; class Mammalia; order Artiodactyla; family Bovidae; genus Budorcas; species Budorcas taxicolor. The sequence continues at coordinate 77,308,544 of NC_068919.1, forward strand.
GGACTGATCTCCTTTAGGATGGACTGGTTGGATCTTGCAGTCCAAGGGACTCTCAAGAGTCTTATCCAACACCACAATTCAAAAGCATAAATTCTTCAGTGCTCAGCTTTCTTTATAGTCCAACAGTCACATCCATGCATGACTACTGGAAAAACCATAGCCTTGACTAGACGGACCTTTGTTGGCAAAGTAATGGTCTTTATTCGGTTGAGGTAAATTCCCTCTATGGCCAGCTCCTGGAGTTTTATCATAAGTGAGTGTTGAGTTTTGTCAAAATTTTTCTGCATCTACTGAGATGATCATATGGTTTTTATTCTTCAATCTGTTAATGTGGTATATCACACTGAATATTGGGAAAATCCTTGCATCCCTGGGATGAATCCTATTTAACTGTGGTTAATGATCCTTTTAATGCACTGTTAGGTTTGGTTGGCTAGTATTTTGTTGAGGATTTTTGTGTCTATGTTCATCAGTGATATTAGCCTGTAATTTTCTCTCTTTTTTATGGTATCTTTGTCTGATTTTGGTATCAGGGTGTTGGCTGCTGCTGCTGCTGCTAAGTTGCTTCAGTCGTGTCCGAATCTGTGCGACCCCATAGACGGCAGCCCACCAGGCTCCCCCATCCCTGGGATTCTCCAGGAAAGAACACTGGAGTGGGTTGCCATTTCCTTCTCCAATGCATGAAAGTGAAAAGTGAAAGTGAAGTCATGTCTGACTCTTCGCGACCCTATGGACTGCAGCCTACCAGGCTCCTCCATCCATGGGATTTTCCAGGCAAGAGTACTGGAGCAGGGTGCCATTGCCTTCTCCAATCAGGGTGTTGGTGGACCTCATAAAATGAGTTTGAGGGTATTCTTCCTCTAAAATTTTTTGCAACAGCTTCAGAAGCATAGGTGTTAGCTCTTCTGTAAATGTTTGATAGAATTAATCTGTGAGGCCATCTGGTCCCAGACTTTTGTTTGTTGGGAGTTTTCTAATCACAGATTCAATTTCAGCACTTGTGTTTGGCCTGCTTATATTTTCTATTTCTTTCTAGTTCAGTCTTGGGAAATTGTACCTTTCCAAGAATTTGTCCATTTCTTCTAGGTTGTCCATTTTTTGGCATGCTTGTAGTAGTCTCTTATGATCTTCTGTATTTCTGTGAGGTCAGCTTGAACTTCTTTTTTTCATTTCTAATTTTATTGATTTGAGCTCTCTCACTTTTTTTCTTGAGTCTGGCTAAAGGTTTATCAATTATGTTTATCCTTTCAAGGAACCAGCTTTTAGCTTCATTGATCTTTTATTTTGTTTTCTTCAGCTCTCATTTATTTCTGCTCAGATCTTTAGGATTTCTTTCCTTCTACTAACTTTTGATTTTGTTTGTTCTTCCTCTAGCTGCTTTAGGTATAAGATTAGGTTTGTTCATTTGAAGTTTTTCTTGTTTCTCGAGGTAAGATTGTATTTCTATGAACTTTCCTCTTAGAATTGTTTTTGTTGCACCCTATAGATTTTGGGTCATCATATTTTCGTTTTTATTTATCTCTAGGCATTTTAAAAATTTCCTCTGATTTCTTCAGCAATCCATTATTTGTTTAGTAGCATATTGTTCAGTTTCCACATATTTGCATTTTTTGTAGTTTTTTTTTTGTAATTTCTAAGCTCATAGTACTGTAATCCAAAAAAAATACTTGATATGATTTCAATTTTCTTGGCTTCTCTGGTAGCTCAAGTGGTAAAGATTCCGCTTGCATGGAAGCATATACACTACCGTATGTAAAAGAGATAGCCAGTGGGAATTTGGTATATGACTCAGGGAACTCAAACCAGGGCTCTGGTTTGACAACCTAGAGGGGTGAGAGGTGGGAGGTGGGAGGGAGTTTTAAGAGAGAGGAAACATATGTATACCTATGGCTGATTCATGTTGATATATAGCAAAATCCAAGACTATTGTAAAGCAATTATCCTTCAATTAAAAATAAAATTAAAAAGTAATCATTAGTCAGAAGGAGTGAAGGAAAGACAAAGAATGTAAGAAACAAAGGTATAGAAGCAGGTGCCACTCAACAGGAAATGTACTTTCTGCTATGTACAAGTATGACTTTCAGAGAAAAGCATAAGATTTCTAAAAAACAAATGAGATAAAAATGAATCCATCCAGTCTAGCAATTTTTCCCAAACAGTAATTAATCAGGTGTGATCATTCTGACATCTTCCTCTGCTTTATTTCGTTCAATATGTCTCAAATTCTGTCCTGCCCCCGTCTAAGCTTTCAGAAGCACACAATTTCAAAATCTTAACAAGGTGAAGTGTTTAAATCATTTCAACTTCTTCTTTCCTCACCCTTTTGCAAATAATGGATGCCCTGAAGCACTGGATTAACTTTAGTGCCTTAAAAAAACTTTAAAAAATAATAAACATTTTTAAGATATAGTTTTAGATTTACAGAATAATCGAGCACGTGGTACATACAACCCGACGCCCACACCACTGCCGCCTCCTTGCCCTCCCTCATCCCGTCCCTCATCCCGTTTGCCCTGTTAGTAACACTTGCATTAGTGTGGTACCTTTGTTAACAGTTAATGAACGAAACATATATTATTATTAACTATAGTCCCTAGTTTAAGGTTCACTCTCTATCTTGTAGTTTTATGGGTTTTGACATATGCACACTGACATGTATCCACTGTTACATACAGAAAAGCCTCACCTCCCTAAAAATTCTCTGAGCATTAGACTGCTTGTAACATTTTAAAATGTTAAAAATTGTAAGGATAACTTGTTTCTAGGTTGAAGTGATCTGCAAGTGTGAAGTTTTGTTACCCTCACTGTTATGATCAGTATTAGAAATGAGAAAAATGAATGCCTATATAAGTAGCAAAAATCTTAGGATTTTAAAGATTACAAAGGATCTTAGTTAGCAAATCCCAAAATCTTCCAGGCTCTGCCCTTTAGTCTCTCAGCTTCCTGTATCATTTATCTGCTGACTGCTGTAAAGAAAGAAAGAAATAGATTTAAAAAACAAAGCAAAAAATGAATTTTGGTTCTAACTAATCCTCTTAAGTCCAATTTAATCAAGCATAGATTATATTTTATTGCCTATTTACATCAGGAACATAATTACTAGCTAGAGCCTAATTTGAGAATGTTCATTATAATTGAAAGACATAATAAAATCAAAGAACAGAATGGGATTCACTGATACTTAGTCCTGGGATATTTGTAGGATTAAGTCAGGATACTGTGAGAGTGATAAATGAATTCTAGTGTATATTTTTCTTCTCCAAGACCATGGATTTCGGTGACACCTTTCTAACCGTGTACTTTGAAACAATGAAAAAAAGAAAAATTAAACAATGACCTTGTTGAGTATTTTGCCCTCAAATTCATTGGCCTTTAAAATGTAAATTGAACAATTTAAATCTAGATGAGTGAAATACTATGGAAAGTTCTGTAATGCCACTTTGGGTACTTCAGAAATGAAGGATTTACTTTATGGAGCATTTATATTCCTTTTCATACCTTGGCAGTAGTGTTACTGTGACTCTTCCCTTTGTTTTAAAGAGGATAATGGCAGGCTTCATTTTAGTTTGTGCCTACTCTTTGAAAGTACACTAATTTGATACCTCTCAGTCTATTGAAAACTTTTATCATTAAACTCAACCTTATTTAAATCACCAGACCCATTTGGTAAAGGTTATGAGTATCTGCAAACTTCTCAGAAAATTACTACTTTAACCTTTACATTTGAAAGATTCACTAAAGAATTTGAACTGCATGAATTTGCCAGATCCTCTAAATGGATCAGAATTATTTCTTTGTATTTTATCTGAGAAGATATTATATAAGGATAATTATTCTCCCTATAACCTCTTACTCAAACAGCAAAACTTCCAAAATAGCTATTACAGTATAGCCAAGAAACAAAGATTTGGTGAAAATTAACTGACTTAAGTTGATATTTTAGCATTCAGTAGGTTAAGGAAATAGTATTTTAATTATTGATTTTAATTTTAAAAGTCAGACATACAGGGACTTGCCAGGTGGCCCAGTGGTTAAGATTCCATGCTGCCAGCACAGGAGGTTGGATACCTGGTCTGGGAACTAAGATCCCACAGGCCATGTAGCATGGTCAAAAAATTAAAAAATTTAAAAAAGGTATCGGGCATGCAGAAAACAGCCTTTATCCAAAGATATCTCTGAAAGTAAAATAGTCCAAAAAACTGACAGCTAGTCCCCAACTTTATATCCACTAAGCTGTAAGAAATTGTAATAACTTGGATGAATGATTGAGGTTATTCACCTAGAAGATTCCCATCAAGGCCACCAAGATTGTGATGAACAGCTAGCAGAGGTGAGCAACTGCAAACCCTGGCACCCATCCATTTCAGAATATACCCAACGTGTCTACAAGGGCATATATTCCCAATGCACCTGACTCCATTTACAGGAACCCCTGAACAGCAGCAGTTAGCTTCTTTCAGTCTCAACCCCAAATGAGTTTTTAGGGTCTGGAGATGTAGCGTGATAGGGATCCTTACAGCCTCATTGAGTGACAGGTGATAGCCACAATAAAAATAGATTATATGTAATTACATACATGGAGAAGGCAATGGCACCCCACTCCAGTACTCTTGCCGGGAAAATCCCATGGACGGAGGAGCCTGGTAGGCTGCAGTCCATGGGGTCGCTAGGAGTTGGACACGACTGAGTGACTTCACTTTCACTTTTCACTTTCATGCATTGGAGAAGGAAATGGCAATCCACTCCAGTATTCTTGCCTGGAGAATCCCAGGGACGGGGGAGCCTGGTGGGCTGCCGTCTCTGGGGTCTCACAGAGTCGGACGTGACTGAAGTGACTTAGCATAGATAGCAATTACATACAACTCACTTTTATGGGTTTTATAGGTTGGACAGCTTGCATGTTACATAAATTTAGGTAATTTTACTCTAAGATGTATTATAATGGATAATACCCTTGGCTGGGGCTTCCCACATGGCACTAGTGGTAAAGAACCCACCTGCCATTGCAGGAGATATAAGAATCGTGGGTCAATCCCCAAGTTGGGAAGATCCCCTGGAGGAGGGCATGACAACCCTCTCCAGTATTCTTACCTGCAAAATCCCACGGACAGAGGAGCCTGGTGAGCTACAGTTCACAGGGTCGCATAGAGTTGGACATACTGAAACAACTTAGCAGGCACATGTACACCCTTGGCTTACTAAATATATGTCATTACTACATTGGAAAAGACTCTGATGCTGGGAGGGATTGGGGGCAGGAGGAGAAGGGGACGACAGAGGATGAGATGGCTGGATGGCATCACTGACTCGATGGACGCGAGTCTGAGTGAACTCCGGGAGTTGGTGATGGACAGGGAGGCCTGGCGTGCTGCGATTCATGGGGTCACAAAGAGTCGGACACGACTGAGCGACTGAACTGAACTGAACTGAAGTACTTAGAGAATGGTTGTTTTCTCATACCTAGTAATTCTTTTCTCAATATTTGCGGTTATACTGGCCAAACTTTGAAATGTGCTATTTATTTTTACAGGAGCAGGAGAACTGATTCAGACACTTCAGGTATGGACCAAATCCCACCATATTTCTCTGTGATCCCTGGTATCAAGCAGTCACCTCAGGGCCCTAGAACAGAGTAGCTAAGAACAAAGGAATCGAGCCAGACCTTTTGAGGCATTCCCTTTCCTGTCTTTGTTTCCTTCTGAGAGTCTGTCCTACAGAAACTGCCTCAAAGACTACATTCACGCTATCTTTCAAGCAGTAGGCAACAATTTGCTCTTTTCTGTGCTGATAGAGTTCCCTAGTTCCCAGAATCTCTAACTCGCAGGGCAGGAACCACTCCCAAGCTATTTCTGCAAGCGGAATCAAACATGATATGGCCTGTTACTCCTGCTGCTTTGGAAGGGAAGTGATCACAACTCAATCTCTTGGTGAATCTAAAATCTGCTAGCCCCTCTTTTCTTCCTGCTTGTGTCTTCGTCTTCTGCTTTGCTGTCAGGTGATAGAATTGACGTTTTCTTCTGGCAGCTTTTTCTTCACATATTCCCACATCTCGGGATCATTAACTGGTAACAACTGTTTGAAGTAAAGGCTGTCATGTAAACACTAGTGGAGAGTTCTTCCCTTGCTTGCTGCTGCCCCACTTCTGAGTGACTGTCTAACCTCTGGGGAGGAGAAGAGACCTCTGCTCCAGTCATGCACATAAAAGAACATCATGGAAGGAACACAAAATCACATTTCACTGAACTTAAAAAGGAGGGAGAAAAATACCAGAAATACTTGAAGGTGTTTTTTTGTCACATTTGCAGGAGTCCTACAAAAGAAAAGAAAAGAAAATGATTGGTGGGGAGAACTAAATGGGAAAGGGGATCAATCTGTATTTTTGGGGGGAGCACATGCAGAAATATATAAAATTGTACACATGAAATTTATATAATGTTAAGTAAGTAAATATTAGCTCAATAAAGTTTTTTTTAAGCCAATGATTATAGAAAAGCTATTTATACAGATAGGATTCATCTTTGGGCTTTCTCACTGGACTTTACTGTCCAAAAGTACCAGAGGAACCTCACTATAATCTGGTTTTTAGCTATATTCCAATCTATAGAACTGAACCTGAAAACAAATGCTCTTATAGTTTATAAGAAAAATGTAAAATTTCCCTCACCGTATATAGAATTTTCATCTATCAATTTCTATCACAAATTTTATTTCAAAAAGAAATCAAATCTGTAAAAATTCCCAAGATATGCTATTATAGGCAAATATTTCCCTCTTATTTTCTAAAGGCAATATTAAATCTAGCAAAAGCCTTATAACTTAATACATAATTAGTAGCTGAGCATATAATTAGTACATTCTTCATACATTCTGAAGTACTCCTTATTTAAGCCATAGAAATTTAAAATTAATATAGGACATTGATACTTTCATTTTCATCTTATATGTGACTGATTCACCTGCCTCCTGGCACAAACTCAATTTTGTTCAACTGAACAAACATTCAGTGCCCATCTATAATATATGAAGCACTGAGACAGACTCTGGGAGAGATTGAAAATAAATAACAGGACATATAAATGGCCTCAAGACAAGTGCACAAATAATGTAAGTCAGAACGTTACAGGCCCTCTAAGAGAAAAGTAGAGAACATACTTTTTGCTCAAAAGAGAAAATCATGAAGGAGTCTATGAATATGACAATCTTTGTGTTAGGAAAGCGGAAACAAGAATATCTGACTCTGTGTGACCCCGTGGACTATACAGTCCATGGAATTCTCCAGGTCAGAATACTGGAGTGAGTAGCCTTTCCCTTCTCTAAGCAGATCTTCCCAACCCAGGAATCAAACTGGGGTCTCCTGCATTGCAGGCAGATTCTTTACCAACTGAGCTACTAGGGAAGCCCGATATAAGCAACAGGGTGGGCAAAATCACAGGGCTGGGACAGTGCTGGGCATATTCAGTTTAGGAGCAGTGAGAGCAAGGCAGGAGCCAGTCTGGAGGAGTCTTAATCCACACTAAGGAGTTTGGATAGTACTGCTTGGTAGGTAAAGAGGATCCACTGAAATGCCAGGGAAATGAAAAAATTAATATTACAGTTTAGGTAGATTACTCTGACTGCAGTCCATAAGAGAAGCGGAAGCAGGTTAGAGGCAGAACGTCATTATAATAGTCTGGGTGAAAGATACCCAAGTCTTGACCAGGTAAGAAGCAGTGAGATGGAAAAAGACCTGAACACACAGTCAACAAGCTTTAACGCCTATCTACTTGTGAAAACAAGAGAGAAAAAGGAAGTAGAGGCAACATGACTAGGAGGTACTGAGTCCGTGAAACAAGCTGGGAAAGGAAGACAATCTGGAAGGGAAAGGTGAAGAAATAAGCTGTGAAACGCTGAGCATAGAACTGAAAGCCCTAGATTTTGGTTCCGTTTGGCCTGTTTCACAAATGTGTCATTTAATCTGGGTCTCAGTTTCCTCAGCTGTCAAATGTGAGTGCATATGGGTCGGGGAATGAAGCCGTGACTGGCTGTCTCAGGGCCCTTTCTGCTGCTGTGGTTTGTTAGCTCATGTTTGTGGTCCTGGTGGCCCATCTAGGTAAATTTTAGCAGGCAGCTTGACATGGGGCTCTGGAAATGAGGAGTTGAGGAAAGATACGGCAAACATGCAGCAAAATTCCACCCTGAGCTGTTAAATCATGAAGCTGGTGTAATATGCAAATTTGGCATGCAGTTTTCACCAAGTATTAATTATTTCCCCTGTTTGTTTTCCTTCCTGTACTTTCTCATTCTTTCCACTTTCCTTTCCTTTATCCTCTCACTTTTCCTTACTTAGGCTTGTACAGTTTTTCAGTTTTCCCTCTGATTTGCATTTCTTTCCCCCTTGCCACACTCCTCTGAATCACTTTTTTCCCCTTTCACATTCCCTTACTCACACTTAACACACTTCACCCCAAGGAAGCAAAGATTAGTAACCTTGTCCTATTGAATTTAGACTGAATGTAGACTGAAAGTAAGTTTGTAAATCTGATTTCTATTTTAGGCAGAAGCCAGAATAATAACTGTTCCCATAAGAGTAAATCAAATCACTGTTTCTATTAACTTCATCAGATTCACATTCAACAACTCTTGGACAAGGCTAGTTGGGGAGAGCAGTCTCCAGTTCTTTCTAACCTCTGAGCAGTTTGGAAGAATTACACTTTTCCTCCTTTTTGAGTAGGGTTTCAGGAAAAGCAGCACTTCAAATGTACTGTTTTTATGAAAAGTCTACAAGGTAGGGCCCAGGCTAAACCCATATCTTTGGATCTGGGTCCATCTCTCTCCTTTCTTGACTTTCCATTTCTTACCTTTCTAAGCTTTATTCTCTTTAATTTTGCTGATTTTCTTTACAATGACCCCAAACAGTAGGCTTAGCTATGATCCCCTGGCATTTTTCCGAGATGGAAAGAAATGAGACAAAAGACAGAGATTAAGAAAAGAAGAGAGAGAAATCATTTTTGAAACACTGGGCATGTCCTTCCCTCCCCCACCCATCTATCTTTTCCATTTTCTTCTTAATTATGGCAAATCAAACCCCTGGAATCCTAATAAGTAATGGGAGAATTCTAAAAGGGAAACTGAAATTTAATAATGGGCTCCATTGGAAGGAATAAAGACATGTTTGATGAGGTTAGAAAATCATTTGAATTTAAGACTCAAGTTCTCTCTCTTTCTGTTACTTTCTTCTCTCTGGTTTTTGGCCTTTTTCTTTCTTTCTCATTTCCTCTTTCTAGTGATCTCACTTCCACTTGGCTGGACTATTTTCTGGCTCTCTACTCTCCTATCAAATCCTCTCTAAATTCCTCAATCTCGTGCCTCATCTGTCCTCCCTTTCTCAGGGGAATGGATGTGAGGAAAGGAAAGTAAAACAGGAAAAGGCCAATGGAAAAAACATATAAGACAACTTAAAGGTAATTTTTGCACTTATAAGTCTCTATAGATGCAAATGACAGACACAACATATTCACAAAAAGTTGTCAGTAAACGGAATCTTTTAACAGTGAATCATATTACTTCTATTATAGTAATAATAGGGGTGGAGTGGAATGTTGAGGGTTTTGTTGTGGTTTCTGCTCTAGAATCCACCAGGGGTCAAAATGTAACATCAGAAGGGCGAGAGGGCGCTTCAGGTGAGGCACTGGAAGAGAATTGCTCGCTGCTGCTCCTAACAATGATTCCTTTCATTCTCATCGCTACTCTTCCTCTCTGCTCCCTTATTGTACTCTTTCCCAGCCCGCTTTCTCAGATTAATCAACACAGCCAAAGCCTCTTACTTTCACACCAAAAATTAGACAAATACTTATAGAGTCCCTAGAGGGCTGCCATGTACAACTGCAGAGATTGTACGCTGCCCAGAGCTGGGGGGCCCCATCCACAAGGTAGTCTCTGTGCAATGAATAACTTGCCCAGCTGTGTGTGGTGGCCAACAGCGTAGTTTCTCTGAGACACGCTTTACAGTGAGCTATTTATGAATGAAACTTCTCTCATTTGCCTCTCCTAATATAACTAATACTGTGTGTGTGTGAGAGAGACTGCATATGCACACACATACATTTAAGGCTAAATTCACACAAGTAAATAGACAGTTGGTGAAGCAGAGGCGACTCCAGCAAGAAGCACATGCCCATCTTATTAGGGTTCTGCTGATGGAATAGAGGTGCCTCCCCTTTTTTTCCACCTTTCTGTCACTCCACCAACTAAAGTCAGTTTAGCATTTGAGCACTCAGTTTATTAACAGGGCCCCACCTAGATGTACACCATTGGCCAGACGCACCAGAGAAAAACAAATGTGGCCAAAAAATATCAAATGTTCACACACGTTAATCCCCTGGCCTCCACATACACTCCTCATTCTGTGTTGTTTTTTGTCACTTTTTTCCCCCATTAAGTATGCTCTCAATAAAATGTTCTCTGGTGCTAGACTGTGAAGAATGGCACTCAGAGTGACATGCTGGTTCCTACACCCACCTAGGGAGAGTTCCAAGCCTGGCTATTTCTCAATATAGCCTTTAGAAGGAGAAATTCCTTTTAAAAGTGAACCCAATATACTACAGCAATTTCATCCTTTGACTGATATATTCTATAACAAGAAATTTCAAATACTGTGGTCTCATTAAGAGAGAGCTACAAATGCAAAGAAGGGCAAAAATAATGGTATATATAACATATTTAGACCTTGACTTTGGAAAAGTGGCTCCCAAATATTTAAATTGTGAATTACTAATATATGAGGAAAGGTAGATTTTTTTAACATGGTGAAAAAAGTTTGCTACTAATAAAGACTTCATATTGATATTATTACAACTGAAATCATGTGAAAGTTACTAGGCCCCTTATTTACAATAAGCATAAACTATGTGTGTGTAAATCTCACATACATTTGACTAATTTCAAGACTCAGTTTAGCACAAATCAAGAACTTGCAAATAATTCAATGACAATGTCTACAAACTGTAAAGAATAAAAGTTCATAATTTTAATCTTGACTTCTTGATTTACTAGGTAACTGCATGGTAGAAGTAATTTTTAAAAACAAAACTTTTAAGAAATTCCTTTAACACTGTATCAACTTCTAGATTTAAAAAATTATAACTTACCTGTCCAAAGGATATTTACTGTTATATTAAGAAGAAATACTGTATTATAAATGTAATTTTTCTTATTTCAATCACTTATTTTACTCATATCTAGTTATTTTAAGTTTTACGTATAACAGTAATAGCTTTAAAAGATTCTGTATTTCAGACTTTCGAACTAACTGAACTAACTCCATCTTTTTTCTTTACCAGATAAATGTAAACTACTAAATTAAAAGCAAGCACAGCTCAAGAAATAACAACTGAAGGAAGGGAAGACAAAGCAGCATCTTTCATGTGGCAGAAATAAAGACTACTACTAACCATTAAGCATTTGATCCATGTCAGGCTTCCTTAAATCTTAATGATTGTTAATTGTGGATATTGATTTTAAAGTGAGTAGAGAACTGTATACTTCATAAACTCCATTTTTATCTGTAGGGCTTCTTTTCTGTGGGACTGTTGAATGAATATGTTGTTCTCTTTGGTTTTACTTTTCACATTAGCCCACCGCTGTGTGGTCTCTAACACGGGGTGCCCCAGGGTCCTCAAAGCCAGGACCATATTATTTCCATCTTGTGTTTCAGTGAGCACCTGGCCTAAGAGGCAGTACTTATGGAGTCAACGAATGCCATTTTCAAACAAGTTTTTAAAATTCTCTAAATTTTTTTTTTTTTGGATTAAGTTTTTTATTTTTTTAATTTTAAAATCTTTAATTCTTACATGTGTTCCCAAACATGAACCCCCCTTCCACCTCCCTCCCCATAACATCTCTGTGGGTCATCCCCATGCACCAGCCCCAAGCATGCTGTATCCTGTGTCAGACATAGACTAGCGATTCAATTCTTACATGATAGTATACATGATAGAATGCCATTCTCCCAAATCATCCCACCCTCTCCCTCTCCCTCTGAGTCCAAAAGTCCGTTATACACAGCTGCGTCTTTTTTCCTGTCTTGCATACAGGGTCGTCATTGCCATCTTTCTAAATTCCATATATATGTGTTAGTATACTGTATTGGTGTTTTTCTTTCTGGCTTACTTCACTCTGTATAAAAGGCTCCAGTTTCATCCATCTCATCAGAACTGATTCAAATGAATTCTTTTTAACAGCTGAGTAATACTCCATTGTGTATATGTACCACAGCTTTCTTATCCATTCATCTGCTGATGGACATCTAGGTTGTTTCCATGTCCTGGCTATTATAAACAGTGCTGCGATGAACATTGGGGTACAAGTGTCTCTTTCAATTCTGGTTTCCTCGGTGTGTATGCCCAGCAGTGGGATTGCTGGGTCATAAGGGAGTTCTATTTGCAATTTTTTAAGGAATCTCCACACTATTCTCCATAGTGGCTGTACTAGTTTGCATTCCCACCAACAGTGTAGGAGGGTTCCCTTTTCTCCACACCCTCTCCAGCATTTATTGCTTGCAGATTTTTGGATCGCAGCCATTCTGACTGGTGTGAAGTGGTACCTCATTGTGGTTTTGATTTGCATTTCTCTGATAATGAGTGATGTTGAGCATCTTAGGAAATACAGACAGTCCCCATCCAAAGAATCGTTTGGATTTTTTAAAAAAATTACTTATTTGGCTGTATCGGGTCTTGGGTGCAGCACATGGACCCTCTAGTTGTGTCCTGTGGGCTCAATAGCTACAAGTAGGGACTTATTTCCCCCACCAGGGATCAAACTCACATTCCCTGCATTGTAAGGCAGATTTTTAACCACTGGACCACCAGGGAAGTCCCTGTTTGGATTTTTAAAAGCCACCACTTACCTATTTTCAAAACTTTGCCAGTCATTCTACCATACGCTTTGCATAGATCCTCAGTCTTCACAGTAATCTGAGAGGTATGATTACTTTTCTGTTTTACAGACAGATGGTGAAAGTGAAGCTTGGACAATTAAGTTACTTGTTCAAAATCATACAGCTAAAAACATATGTGTGTGTGTATATATATATATTTTAATTTTATACAAATAGTACTGGTATTTCCTACCAGTGACCTGAGTTGCAATAACAAATATGTCTCCGCTCTATCTTCCATTTCCTGTCCCACAGACAACGCTCTAGAACTACATGGTCCAATATGGTAGCAAATGGGGATGTATGGCTCTACTGAGCACTTGAAATGTGGCTAGTGCAACTGAGAAACTGAATTTTAAATTCCTTTTCATTTTAATTAAAAAAAAATGAAACAGTGTAGCATGATTCTTCATTAAACATAAATATTGTTATGTTTTTTCACTTCAACTCTTGGAAACTTAGCATCTGTACTGTGATCAAGTGTAAAATATGCAATTGATTTTTAGGCCTTAGTATGAAAAAGTATGTAAAATATCCCAGTAATTATTATATAGATTGTATATTTAAATTATAATATTTTAACTATATTGGGTTAAAATTTAGAAATTAATTTCATGTGTTTCTTTTTACTTTTTAATTGGCTACTAAACAGTGTTTCACAAAATTATATATGTGGCTCATTTTATATTTCTATTGGACAGTGCTATAGAGGAAAACCCTCTACCCAGCCCCCTTGGCTCACAGCCCAGGAGATTCTTCCCTTCTTTCCTTGCTGTTCCAAAGATGAAAGGGATTCCTTTCCCACTTCTACAATCAGAGATGAAATAGGGAGCAACCAAGAGAAGATTAATATTAGGGTCATTTTTAAGATATGAATATATGTACACTAAAAGTTTCTAATTTGGAGTTGACTGTCTCATTATAGAAAATGCTTTGTTGAGAGTGATTATCTGGAACAAATTGGTTCTTTAGGAAGAAAGTCACAACTAAGACTGAGTAATATTACCTGGTAACAGAGTCCTTTAAAAGGCAGTACCAGACCACACCAACCACCGGTGACTATGTGCAACAACTAGATCCTTCATACATCATGGCCCCTGCACAACCACGTTGGAAAACAGGAAATGCCTTCCGAAGTTAAGACATTGTTATCAGATGACCAAATGATCCTACTCTAGGTATTTACTGAAGAAAAATAAAAACATGTTCACAAGACATATGTTCAAAACAAGACTTGTACACAAATATTCAAAGGAGTTTTGTTCATAATAACCAAAATCTGAAAACAAACCAAATACCTGCCAGAAGATAAATGGTTCAACGAACTGTGGTGTATTCACAGAGTGATACTGCTTCATAACAACAACAACAACAAAAATATGCAACAACAAAGTCAGGTATAAAAAGAACATACGTATGAAGGACTTCCCTGGCAGTTCAGTGGTTAAGACTCTGAGCTTCCAATGAAGGGCGAGTGGGTTCAATCCCTGATCGGGGACCTAAGATCCCACATATTCCTGCAACACAGCCAAAAGGAAGGAAAAAAAAAAATACTATATGATTCAGTTGAATTGAATATTCACAAGACAAAATCAATTTACAGAGACAAATTAGTAATTTTCATGGAGTGGAGGTGAGCTACAGGATATCAACAACAAGGTGGTAAAGGAAACTCTGAGGTGAAGGGAAGTTGTATATCTTAACTGGGGTGGTATTAATAATTACATTGGTGTATGCATTTACCTAACTCTACTTTAAAGTGGATGCATTTTTATTGCATATAAATTATACCTCAACAAAATGATTTTTTAAGGCAGTACTATATTTTTATAGCAAAAAGAAACTCTAGGAACTTCATCCTGAAGTTGCAAATTTTTATTAGGTTTACACGCACACACACCCAAACTTGCTTGCTCTTAATAATGTCCTGAATTTTTTTCTTAAAAATAGATTTTTGGTCAGAGAAAATTCATAAATATTCCACAATTGACTTGTTTCAACTTCTGCAATACTCATTCTTTACTATGTAACACAGAAGACAAGTTTATAACATTTACCTAAGATTTTGGAATTTTGTACTAGTACTCCTTTATCTTATTTTCCACATCTATAAAAATAGTTCATCTGATAACACATCAATTCCTCAGTACAGCACTGTCCAGTAGAATTTCTATGATTATGAAAAGCTCAATATCAGTGCTATCCAATATGGCCAGCATAGCCTTAGACCAAAACTGTTAAGACAATGTCTATTATAAGAAAAATATTTTCATGATCCATTACACTTTAATACAAGAAAGTTTTAAATTATACTTTGGAAATCTTTCAATAAAATGAAGGTGATGTTCGATGTGAAAGGATAAATAAGTGGTACATATAAATACCAAGTATTAATCTTGAGCATATCTGGTTGTCAAGTTAGGTGGAATGGTCTGTTAATGTCAATATTTAAGGAAAATTCAACTAAAGACCTAGAAGCTAATTACATGGCTGGTTTGAGTACCGTGTTACCTGTCTAGGAAGCTGATGATCTCTATAATTTAGATATGAAGTCAGTCCGTAGATGTATAATATTCATTAGAAGGGCCTTTAGACATAAATAGACTGAGGCATCAGAAGTGTGCCTTCGTCCTCTGTCACTGTTATCACCACAGGACTCTGAGGGACAGAGATGGCTATTACCTTCCTGGCTACTGGGAATGCTACTGGTGCCACTGCATGGGACCAGGATAAAGTAGAGGAATCCCAGATATTCCGGCCGGACAACTAGCACGAGTGCTACAGGAAGCAATTCCCACAGTCATAAATTTTACCTGGAAAACACATTTTCTGGTGCACTGGTGAAGTTCTGTAGGAGTAATTTTTAGATTAAATAAGATTTTGTGGGTTTTGGAACTGATTTATAACCTCACCATAACTATAACTTGTCTGTTATTTGAGAGATCCTTGTATCATAGCTCAGTCGGTAAAGAATCCGCCTGCAATGCAGGAGACCTGGGTTTGATCCTTGGGTTGGGAAGATTCCCTGGCGAAGGGAAAAGCTATCCACTCCAGTATTCTGGCCTGGAGAATTCATATACAGTCCATGGAGTCACAAAGAGTCGGACATGACTGAGCAACTTTCACTTACTCACTCACTGTATCTTTAAATACGTCAAGCAGATCCAGAGTTTGCAGGGCAGGAATTCTCTGTGGCTCACTGAACACCTAAGTAAAGGCATCTTACTAGGGCAAAAGCAACACAACTTCTGAAAGGGAAGACTCATGCCACAGGAATCTATTAAAGTTCACTAAGGCTAAGTGAAGACAATGGAGACTTTATAGAATTTTAGAGTATGAATTTATTTGAACTGTCCACACCTTTTGACAAAGTGCCATATCCAAAGTGTTTTGCTATGTGTAGAAAGCACCCCTGCTGTGGGAGTACAGCATTTCCTATGCTCATAAGAAAGAAAATAAAGGTTTTCTGCAAGGACTAGGGCAGGTCCTGGGTGGGTTTGGGAAAGAGTGAACAGCTATTGTTCGAGTGAATGTGGACACAGACAACAGATTGCGATAATACTTTAAACATTATTTGATTTTACCTCAGTTCAGTTCAGTCACTCAGTTGTGTCCCACTCTTTGTGACCCCATGGACTGCAGCATGCCAAGTTTCCCTGTCCATCACCAACCCCTGGAGCTTGCTCAAACTCATGTCCGTCAAGTCAGTAATGCCATCCAACCATCTCATCCTCTGTCATCCCCTTCTCCTCCTGCCTTCAGTCTTTGCAAGCACCATGGTCTTTTCTAATGAATCAGTCCTTTGCATCAGGTAGCCAAAGTATTGGAGTTTCAGCTTCAGCATCAGTCCTTCCAATGAACATTCAGGACTGATTTCCTTTAGGATGGATTGGCTTGATCTCCTTGCAATCCAAGGGACTCTCAAGAGTCTTCTGCAAAACCACAGTTCAAAAGCATCAATTCTTTGGTGCTCAGCCTTCTTTATGGTCCAACTCTCACATCTATACATGACTACTGGAAAAACCATAGCTTTGACTAGATGGAACTTTGTCAGCAAAGTGATGTCTCTGCTTTTTAATATGTTGTCTAGGTTGATTATAACTTTTCTTCCAAGGAGCAAGTGTCTTTTAATTTCATGGCTGCAGTCTCCATCTGCAGTGATTTTGGAGCCCAAGAAAATAAAGTCTGTCACTGTTTCCATTGTTTCCCCATCTATTTGCTATGAAGTGATGGGACAGGATGCCATGATCTTCATTTTTTGAATGTTGAGTTTTAAGCCAGCTTTTTCACTCTCCTCTTTCACTTTCATCAAGAGGCTCTTCAGTTCCTCTTTGCTTTCTGCCATAAGGGTGGTATCATCTGCATATCTGAGGTTATTGATATTTCTCCCGCCAATCTTTATTCCAGTTTGTGCTTCATCCAGCCTGGCATTTCACATGGTGTACTCTATAGATGACCTGGAAAACTCTATAACTGACCTCAAAAAGATCAGTTTTCATTCCAATCCCTAAGAAAGGCAATGCCAAAGAATGCACAATTGCACTCATTTCACACACTAGCAAAGTAATGCTCAAAATTCTCCAAGCCAGGCTTCAACAATACATGAATCGTGAACTTCCAGATGTTCAAGCTGGTTTTAGAAAATGCAGAGGAACCAGAGATCAAATTGCCAACATCCGCTGGGTCATCGGAAAAAAAAAAGAGAATTCCAGGAAAACATCTATTTCTGCTTTATCGACTATGCCAAAGCCTTCGACTCTGTGGATCACAATAAACTATGGAAAATTCTGAAAGAGACAGGAATACCAGACCACCTGACCTGCCTCTTGAGAAATCTGTATGCAGGCCAAGAAGCAACAGTTAGAACTGGACATGGAACAACAGACTGGTTCCAAATAGGAAAAGGAGTACGTCAAGGCTGTATATTGTCACCCTGCTTATTTAACCTATGCAGAGTACATCACAAGCTGGAATGAAGATTGCCAGGAGAAATATCAATAACCTCAGGTATGCAGATAACGCCACCCTTATGGCAGAAAGTGAAGAGGAACTAAAGAGCCTCTTGATGAAAGTGAAAGAGGAGTGTGAAAATTTGGCTTAAAGCTCAACATTCAGAAAACGAAGATCATGGCATCTGGTCCCATCACTTCATGGGAAATAGATGGAGAAACAGTGGAAACAGTGGTGGACTTTATTATGGGGGGCTCCAAAATCACTGCAGATGGTGACTGCAGCCATGAAATTAAAACACACTTACTCCTTGGAAAAAAAGTTATGACCAACCTAGGCGGCATATTAAAAAGCAGAGACATTACTTTGCCAAAAAGGTCTGTCTAGTCAAGGCTATGGTTTTTCCAGTGGTCGTGTATGGATGTGAGAGTTGGACTATAAAAAAAGCTGAGAGCCAAAGAATTGATGCTTTTGAACTGTGTTGCTGAGGAAGACTCTTGAGAGTCCCTTGGACTGCAAGAAGATCCAACCAGTCTATCCTAAAGGAAATCAGTCCTGAATGTTCATTGGAAGGACTGATGCTGAAGCTGAAACTCCAATACTTTGGCCACCTGATGCAAAGAACTGACTCATTGGAAAAGACCCTGATGCTGGGAAAGATTGAAGGCAGGAGAAGAAGGGGACGACAGAGGATGAGATCATTGGATGGCCTCACTGACTCAATGGACACGAGTTTGAGTAAACTCTGCGAGTTGGTGATGGACAGGGAGGTCTGGCGTGCTGCAGTCCATGGGGTCGCAAAGAGTCGGATATGACTGAGTGACTGACGTGAACTGAACTGAACTCTTTATATAAGTTAAATAAGCAAGGTGACAATATACAGCCTTGATGTACTCCTTTCCCAATTTGGAACCAGTCCATTGTTCCATGTCTGTTTCTAACTGTTGCTTCTTGACCTGCATACAGATTTCTCAGGAGGCAGGTCAGATGGTCTGGTATTCCCATCTCTTTCAGAATTTTTCACAGTTGTTGTGATCCACAAAGTCAAAGGCTTTATCATAGTCAATGAAGCAGAAGTTGATGTTTTTCTAGAACTCTCTTGCTTGTTTGATGATCCAGCAGATGTTGGCAATTTGACCTGGTTACTCTGCCTTTTCTAAAGCCAGCTTGGACATCAGGAAGTCCTCGGTTCATGTACTGTTGAAGCCTAGCTTGGAGAATTTTGAGTATTACTTTGCTAGTGTGTGAGATGAGTGAAACTGTGTGGTAGTTTAAATATTCTTTGGCATCGCCCTTCCTTGGGATTGGAATGAAAATGGACCTTCTTCAGGCCTGTGGCCACTGCTGAGTTTTTCCAATTTTTTGGCATGTTGAGTACAGCACTTTAACAGCATCATCCTTTAGGATTTGAAATAGCTTAGCTGGAATTCCATCACCTCCACTAGCTTTGTTTGTAGTGATGCTTCCTAAGGCTCACTTGACTTTGGATTCTAGTATGTCTGGCTCTAGGTGAGTGATCACACCATTGTGGTTATCTGGGTCATTAAGATCTTTTTTGTATCTGTGTATCCTTGCCACCTTTTCTTAATTACTTCTGTTTCTGTCCTTTATTGTGCCCATCTTTGCATGAAATGTTCCTTTGTTATCTCTAATTTTCTTGAAGAGCTCTCTAGTCTTTCCCATTCTGTTGATTTTATCTACCTGATCCAAATGGTCATTGCTCAAAAGAGAGCAACAAGCTTAAAGCTCACCAATAAAATATTCCTCAGCCATAAATATGTTAACATGTAATTTATTGATGCCTAAAGTACTTATAACATGCTAGATTACCTGGTGGTTTTAAAAATATGTCCACAGATACCTGATGCTCCTCCCTTCAAGAAATTTGCCTTTTGGGCCCTTGCCTTGGATGTAGGCGGGACTTACTGGTCTGCTTCAGTGGATAGAGTGCAGTGGGGGTGGTGTGGTTTTGAAGGCTAGGTCATTAAAAAGGCCCTGCAGTTTCTATCTTGGTTGTTCCTCTCTTGGATTGCTTATTCTGGGAGAGGTCAGCTGTCATGTCCTAAGGAAACTGAGGCCAGAAACTGAGGCCCCTAGCTGACAGCTACCTGAGGAATATTCCTGAAAGCACTTCCTCCAGTCCAACTCACTTCAGATGACTACAGACCCAGATGACATCTTCTGGAGACCCCCATCCAGAGCCACCCAGGTGAATGGAGCTCCTGCTTTCCTAACCCTCAGCAACTGGGATTAGGGGACTTCCCTGGTGGTCCAAGGGCTAAGACTCTGAGTTCCCAATGCAGGGGGCTCCAGTTCCATTCATGATCAGGAAACTAGATCTCACATACCACAACTAAGAGTTCCCACACTGCAACAAAAATGGAAGATCCCTAGAACTGAAACTAAGACCCCGTAAAATAAAATAAATATTTAAAAAACCCCTAAATTTACATCTGTGTGCAATTTTGTATCACAAAATCTCAATTACCCTAATTCTACTATTAGAAGAGCTTGTCCTTCTGGGTATATTTTATATAAGAACTTCTAGATGTTTTTTGAAATCTGTTAATATATTTTGGATACTCTGAAATAGCTCAATGTTCTCATTAAAGCTAATTCAAATGTAAACGGAAAAATAATTTTCCTAACATAGCATAGAGAAAAGATAATTATTACTCTTCTGATGCTTTACGAGGAGCTGGCTCTTTTCACTGCTAAACACAATTGTGCTAGAAGATGGTTTTCAAGGAATAATTGTTCAACTGTGTGTGTGTATGTTAGTCACTTAGTTGTATCCGACTCTCTGTGATACCATGGACTATAGTCCACCAGCTCCTCTGTCAATGGGATTCTTCAGGCAAGAATACTGGAGTGGATTGCAATTTCCTTCTCTAGCAGATCTTCCTGACCCAGATATCAAACCCGGGTCTCCTGCATTGCAGGCAGATTCTTTACCATCTGAGCTATAGTTGAATAATGGCTTTGACTTCTAGATTACCAGATAAGAAGAAACAGGAAACCCTCAGTTTCTGCATACTTTCAAGAGCCTTTAAACTTTGGTTTGTGTATTACAAATTAAATTTAAGTACCAAAGAAAAAGTCAACAGTTCACACATTTCACCATGATCCTAGGTGTTGCTGCTGCTGCTAAGTCGCTTCAGTCGTGTCTGACTCTGTGTGACCCCATAGACGGCAGCCCACCAGGCTCCCCCGTCCCTGGGATTTTCCAGGCAAGAACACTGGAGTGGGTTGCCATTTCCTTCTCCAATGCATGAAAGTGAAAAGTGAAAGTGAAGTCGCTCAGTCGTGCCCGACTCTTAGCGACCCCATGGACTGCAGCCTACCAGGCTCCTCCGTCCATGGGAGTTTCCAGGCAAGAGTACTGGAGTGGGTTGCCACCTTCTCTGATCCTAGGTGTATTCATCTCCTATTATAGACTTAAAAGGGGCTGGTGCACTGAGACGACCCAGAGGGATGGTATGGGGAGGGAGGAGCCGGGGAGGGGGCAGTCAGGATGGGGAACACATGTATACCTGTGGTGCATTCATGGTGATGTATGGCAAAACCAATACAATATTGTAAAGTAATTAACCTCCAATTAAAATAAATAAATTTATATTTTAAAAAGAAAAAAGAAAAAACAAAATCAGTGCATTTGTATTCTTGTTGCCAAAGTGTTCTCAGTTCTTCTGTGCCCCAAATCAACATCACAAGGCTTAGGACACTCTTGTTTGCTATTCCAGCCTCCTGCATTTACTTCAAGTGTTACCCAGGAGCTATGAGACCTGAAAGCTTTCAGTTTAAGTACTTGGTTAGTCAGGCCCTGGGACTAGCTTCACACTGTTTACTTTTACTTGAGTTAAAGCAGTTAATATTCTCAAATATGGTTTGAAAGTTTCTTCTAAAAAATACTCTGGAAAGTGGCCCTAAAGCGTTCTCTGTGGTACTCCAGATCTCTTATTCAACCCAACACATTTTTAAAAATTTAGTTGAGGGCCAATGCATATTCTGTTTCTCCTAGAGTATACCACATGTGAAAGTTAGGACTTTTCCAGGAGAAAGAAGCTTGCAGAGTCCCAGATATCTGTTTCCACTGAGGTTTTGCAAATTCCTAATCAGAATTATCTCCTATATGTGATCTGCTATTTCCATCAGAAATCCCTTCCTCGGGCTAAGACTTCTCTACCCTGTCTCATGGCAGGGGTATGTATGCTCTGAACTGATGTATCCACTAAACAGTCACACATAATAAACCCTTATAATCTGTCAGGTATTAGAAACAAGATATCTAAGCTTGTCAGAGACATATAAGTTCAGAAGTAAAAGTTAAGTGCAACAAAATAGTTATACCTGTTACTACTTTCAAAGGAACTTTTTGCTTTCTAATTCTCTGTCCTATTAATCAGATGAGGATTTATTGCAGCAACTGGAATGACCCAGAAAGCACAGGACAGAGGTGGTGAAGAACAAATAGTTTTCTTTTTTGTGTTTGTTATACTATCTCCCTCCTTCAATACAGTACTATCTAAGAGCAAAAACAATCATATTTAGGCAGAAATTATTCTTAAGATGGGCTAGTCATAGGCCAAAATTAGACAAAGCTTAAGTTTTTCTTTGATCCTTTTATCATTCCTTATTCCACATACTCACATCTGTTTCATTCATTCATTCATAAAATATCTACCAAGTACTGTCTATGTATTCCCCTGAAGTAGGAAATGGCAACCCATTCCAGTATCCTTTTCTGGAGAATTCCACGGACAGTGGAGCCTGGAGGGCTACAGTCCAAGTGGTTGCAAAGAGTCAGACATGACTGAGCGACTATGCACGCATGCACACGTCCACGTTAGGTACTGTTTAAGATACTAAGGAATCTAAAAATAAGTAGTGGTGAATAAAATAAAGTCCTTGCCATTACATTCAAAATAACAAATATGCAACATATCAGGTGGTGAATAAATACAGTGAAAAATAAAGTTGGGGAGAAGGGATAAGGAGTGATGGAAGGTGGGGTGTGAGAGATGTTCTAGGCTTTATCTAGAATAAGACAGGCCTCCCTGATAAGATAACGTTTGAAATGAGACCTAAAGGAAGTGAGGGGGAGTAAGCCTATGGATATTGGATGTTTCAGGCATAAGAAAAAGCAAAGGCAGAGGCTGTGAAGCAGAAGCTGTTGGACTCTTGTCAGGAGCAACAAAGATGATAGCGTGGCTGGTGGGAAATGAGAAGGAAACGAGTAGTAAAAGTTGAGGTCAGGGAGATCATGCCAGGCTGCAAGAGACTGAGCAGAGCAGCAACTTGATCTTACTTTTACTTTAGCAGGATCCCTGTGGTTACAGTGACCAGAAAAGGAAATATGGGTGGGAAGAGCATACTGCAGGCATTCAGGCAACAGATGATGATGTCTTGGAGTAGGGTGGGAGCAGCCGGGTTGGTGAGAAGTGGTTAGAGAATGGAATCATTGTGAAGGTAGAAATAAAATAATCTCCTGATGTGCAGTGGGAAAGCAAGCCTCAACAACTGGAAGGGTGGCATTACCATACACTGAAATGCATGAAACTGGACGAAAATGAGAAGTTTGACGTGTTAAATTTTTAATGCTCCCTAGAAATTCAGGAGAAAGAGGGGGCAACCCACTCCAGTATTCTTGCCTAGAGAATCCCGTGGTCAGAGGAGACTGTTGGGTTGCTGCTGTCCATGGGGTTGCACAGAATCGGACACGACTGAAGCGATTTAGCATGCATGCATGCATTGGAGAAGGAAATGGCAACCCACTCCAGTGTCCTTGCCTGGAGAATCCCAGGGACAGAGGAGCGTGGTGGGCGGCCGTCTATGGGGCTGCACAGAGTGGGACACAACTGAAGCGACTTAGCAGCAGCAGCAGCAGCAGCAGCTAGAAATTCAAATGGAGATGTTGAGTGAGCAGTTGAATAGGTGATTCTAAAGCTTAGGGTAGAAGTTCAGGCTAGAGATAAACTTTGGGTTTATAGTGTAAAGATGGAATTTAAAGCCACTGAGACTAGAGGAAATCATGCTGGGATGAATGATAAAGAACATGATGATAAGAATATTTCACTCTGTTAACGCATATAGTGGTGGACACTGTTCTAAGCACTTTACATAGACATTTCATTTAGTCTTTATAACCACTGGAAGTAGCTACTTTTATTATCCTCAATTTATAGATGAGGAAACTGAGTCTTGGAGACATTAAGTGACTTTCTTATGATCAAACACCTAGTAAGTGATAGGGCTGTCTGTTCAAACCTAGGCAGAAAGAAAAGTAAAATATTGTACGTGAGAGCCCTGAGACACTTCAGCTTTTAGCATTCAGGGGGATATAAAAAAGAACTAGCAGAGAAGACTGACCAGGAGGATCCAGTGAATAGGAAAAGAAGCTAGAATGGTACTTCTCTTGCCCAAAGGACAAAAGGAGAAAATGCTCATGGGTGTCAAACGCTGCTGGTGGCTCAAGGAAGATGAGGACAGAACACTGGCCTTTGCATTTAAGAAAGTGGCTCCTCACAAGGCTGCTTTGAAGCAGAGGTGGAGTTAAATCAGAGTGGTAGTGGTGGGGTTAAATCTCTCAAAGTCAGAGAGGGTGTGAGAGAGGACATATGAGGTGTCAGAGTTCAGCTCTTTGGAGTTCAGCACAGGTACCACTCCAGATCCATCATAGGTATTCACATACAGATATGAATCAAAGTAACTGCTGAGATGAACACATTAAAAAAATAGAGATTTGATTGGGAGCTTGGTGAGGAAAAGATATGGATAACATTATAGTCCTTTTCAAGGAGAACAAACTTGATTTCCTTTTGCTTGGCGTTCAGTCTTGGACTTTCCTTCGTTAGATAAATTTCCAAGTTCCAAATTTGCTTACATCCTCCCTCCAAAATAAAAATTCTCCTGGGTCATGTTTTATTTCCTCACATCCTCAGCCTGGTACAGAACCAGCAAAGAAGGGTACAAATAAAAGTGTGATAGATGACTGACATCCTAAATATTGAATAGCCTACCCTGAAGTTATTGAAGACTACTTGCTGTTCCCATAAAAAGCCCATGTTTGTCTCTGTGGACTGCACTTAGTCATTCAAATTGATTAAAATTTTATATCTATCTTTTAAAAGCCATATGTGAGATCTTTTCCTATTATTGTGGGTATTTTCATAGTAGTTTACTCTCCATCCCTCTTGTCCCCTAACCCCCACCATTAGAAGTTAGTAAAGCTTCTCTTAGTATAAGACTACCTTTCTCAAAGTCCACAGAGCACCTTATTTCCATACTTTCCCTTGTACTTTACCTGTGTGAACGTGTCTCAGCTTGTCTGTTCTCTTACCTTTTTATAGTCCAAGACAGGGACTATCACACATTTTGATTCCCTATAGACCAGTGCTTAGCACAGAGGAAGTACTCAATGTATGTATCTTAAATTAATGAGTGAATATGAAAGTTGATTGAGTTGAGTTAATACTGACCTATACTGAATGATCCCAAAGCTAAATGCAGACAGTGAGACATCCCATTTCACATGGCAACAACTACATAGTGTTCCTAGCTTAAGGTCATAATATTTCTAGCTAAGGTTATGAAAGGTTAAGAAGTACAGGATTATAAAATATCAAAATAATAACAACTAAGCCCAATTAAATTAGAAGTCTATGGTTTGTTTTCTGGGATTTTTTTTGCATTTAAGAAATTTTTAGATATTTGTTGAATAATTAATATGCCTACTAATTTGTTTCATAACTTCTCACATCTGAATAAGTGAGTATTCTTTTAACTTACATTATTTCTGATCACCTGGTTCATACAATCATGAAGTGATTAGGCTATTAATTCAGTTATGAAAATTCAGATTTCACTGGTACACAGAGGTGATAAAACCAAAGGGATATAATAACCTTAGTTAAGAATTTCCTATCTAATGGTTATAATCTTGAAAACTGAGATTTCAGACTTGTTGCAAATATCTGAAATGCAATATTAATATACTTCCCCAAAACCTTTAATGACATAAAATAACACAATATTTTATTACATTAACATGTAATAGAAGCTGTTGTCAGATGATGGGTTGAGCAGATGCCAAAATGAGGAAGGAGGAAGGGTTTTTACTATGATTACTCTCCATGGTACACTTGATTTTACAGTTTGGCTTTCATTACTCACCCAAAGGACTTAGTTACAAATTTGCCAGAGTGATTCAGTGGGTGAACTGCTTTGTGACAAGGATAGACAATTCTTCTGATTGGATCTTAAACCACAAATTGCCCATTTTTTTCTATTTTGGGATGAATATCATATTTTTTTCAACCACTGATGCTATCCATGTTAGATTCCATATAAGAAGGACACTTCCAGAATCTTAAAACTAGAAAGAGAAAAAGGTAGTTAACTTGTTGATTTACACATGAGAAAACTGAGGCCAGGGAAACTTGTCAGGCATCCAAATCACAGAACTAGCTAATATCAAAGCTAAAACTCAAATCCAGTCACTTTGCCTCCAGTTTCTATATTTCTCATTCTTTGGCCTGTCCTTCATTTGCACATAAGACAAGTAATCTGAGTGACTTGGGGATTCTGGGAATGGTTCTATGCATCAGAAAATAAAATAAACTTTTTATTTGCCATAGGTTCTACCCTCTTTGAAGATGAAAATACCTTTAGAAAGTAAAAATAATAATTATAACGTTTGTATAGCACTTCACAAAGGAATTTCAACATATTTGGAGGCCGGTAGCTGCTATCTCACAGATAGTTGTCAGCATTTTACTAGGATAAGATCCTGTGACAGAGGAGTCTAAACATCTGTGGAAGCGAGGGTTCATTTGTGTGGGGTCTTTTGCAAAACTGCTTGAGGCCAAGCAATTGGAAGGAATGGGCAAAGAGAGACTACTTTCTAAGGAGGCCATTTCTTTGAAAAGCTACATCAGTGATTCTAACTGGAGGTGAGTTTGTCCCCCAGATCTTTGACAACGTCTAGAGACATCTCTGATGGTCACAAATGGGGGTAGTGGTGCTGTTGGTATCTAGTGGGTAAGAGACCATGGGGGATGCTGCTACACATCCTAAATTGCACAGGACAGCCCCCAAAGAATTATTTGGCCCAAATGTCAATACTGCTGAAGTCGAGAAACCCCGAGCTAAAAGGAAAACAAACAAACAAACAAAAACTCATCGAGGAACTAAAGGAAGTTTCTTGAATTATTACTTATTTCACGTATTTAACAACTCAGAAAAGGAAATCGATCTCTCTTCTCACACACACACACACACACTTTTTTGTTTCCTTTCCTTCCTGGATACGGCTAACAGTTTCCAGGGAATCTTGACGAGTGTTCATGTGGATTTCCTTGCACTGGATGTGGGTTGGCCCAGGTACTTGAGTTTTGTGCAACAGCTGTGGCCCTCTTGTGTGGCATCCTTCCTGTCTGGTTTTCAGAATTCGGTTCTAGCTGCTAGCTTTGTGAAGCCTTCCATGGGAGCAGAGAATTCTTTCGTGGCACACCACACGCATCCAGGTGTTCGGGTATGCCATGGTTCTTTTTTACACAAATGTGAGACTGTGTGACGTGCTTCACAGGACATGACGAGTAGCTTCAAGGGGAACCAGATTTTCTTCAGCAGCGACAGACATTCAGGGAGATAAGAAAGGTCTGTAGAGCGTGAGCCCGCCCACTGCGTCTTAGCAAAACCTCACGTCCTCACATAACCTGGCCAGCGAGCTCAAGCCAAAAGCAGTTCCCTAGGGCCTGAAAGCCCGCAACACCCCGCGTTTTCCACTTGAGGCGCGCGAGTGCGCGCTCGGCCGGCCCCTCGGGAGCTGCAGAGCGGACCAATGAGAGGGCCCGTTCTCCGCGCCGGCTCGGGATTGGGCGAATCGCGCGAGCCTCTCTGCCAAACAGCGGGCAGGCGTGCAGAGGAGCGGCTGGGATAGGCGCGCCCACTGCGCCAGAGTCCCGGGAGCGCGTGCGCGGTCTCGCGCGGTCTCGAGGTGGAGTCACTGGCGGCGACGGCGGCGACTGGCGGTGGGGCGGGGGCGGGGATTTAAGATTGTGAGGTAGGGACTCGCGAGTTTCTGGATTCTTTATCCGGTACTTTAAGTGCCGCTGGGAAGCTGTCGTTTCTGCAGTGTTTAGAGGAGGCCGGGGCGGGAGGAGCGGCGGCCGCCGTGGCGCGGAGGTAAGAGGCTGACCGGCGGCGGCTCGGTGTGGCGGTCTTAATCAACAGGTCCCCGCGAGCGGCTGGGGGAGGCGCGGCCGCGCTCACCCCCTCCCCCACGCGCGGGCCCGGGCGGGACCCCGGGCTGCTTCGCGGGCTGCTCCAGGCAGCGGGAGCCCGGCCGGCAGCGGAGGGTGTCCGCTCAACCTTTGTCCCTCGGAGGGACGCTGCCTGGCGGTGCCCGCTCCCTCTGCCTGGCTAACGACCCACCACGGCGGGTCTCCTGCCCGCCCGGCCCGAGGCGCAGGGAGGCGCCTGCCCTCTGCGGCCGCGCCTCGGGGTTCGCAACTCTCCGGACTCGCTCCAGGCCGGGTCCGGGATCGTGGCGGGGCGAAGAACACTTTCCTCTGGTAGACGGAATGTAGTCGTCGTTTCTCTGCCTGACTCAGCTGCTGGTATTCGGCTCCTCGCTGCAGTCTGGAAACAAATAAACAATTCTTTCTTCCTCGTAACCATTTTTAAAGAAAAGCCTAATCCCGTTCATGGTTTATGGTAATTTAAGTTTGCAGGTTGAAATTGGAAGCCTATAAATTGTTGTCAGCTGCGTTTAACGAGAGGGTTTAAACAATCTTGGGTGCAAACTATGTAACTTCCTAATGATAATAACTCACCTTCTGTCTGGTTGATTGACATACAGTTATATGTTAAGAATTTAAGTTTCCGTCGAAAGGTTTTTCTTGGCAGTTGACGTTCAAATTAAAATCTCATACCGAGGAGGTTTTCAGAAGTAGTGTTTTGTCTCCGTTCTTGTTTAGAATTGTGAAAATTTAGATTTGGCAAGCCCTTGGAACATTTTGAAATTTCGGTTTTAACGACAAGGTGAAAGGTGTTAATATTTGTGTTTTTCAAAAGTGTTACGTGTTAATGATAGTGTTCTAATTATGCTTTTGGATTATACCAGAAATTAATAACCTAGTAAATTCTTCAAAGGAACAAGTGGCATGCTGGTTATTGGTGTCTTTGAAGTGTAAGTATTGGGATAATGAAATTATTAAATAAGCTCGTTTGGATAGTAAACTACTATTTACTAGATTTCTGTAGATTTGCATGTTACAGGTTTTAAAAGGCTTTCTATACTATTGTAGCAGGTGGAAGCTATTATAGTGTAGGAACTCTGTAGATGAAACAGTCAAAAAAAATACAGAAAGAACATCATTTTATCTTTGTTAAAGTCAAGTAAATCTTACCATGTAGTTGACTTTTGGCCACACAGACTTGAATTTGAGAAGATTGACTCATTAATATTAACGTATTTTAGAATGATAAACTACAAAAGGATATGCAGATTTTACTTGAGTGTTGCCCAAGGTAGTAGGACTTCCCTCATAGCTCAGTCGGTAAAGAATTTGCCTGGAGTGCAGGAGACGTGGGTTTAATTCCTAGGTTGGGAAGATCCTCTGGAAAAGGAAATGGCTACCCACTCCAATATTCTTGCCGGGAGAATCCCGGGAACTCTGCCTGGCAGGCTACAGTCCATGGGATCACAAGAGTTGGACACGACTTAGCGACTAAACCACCACCACCAAGTTAGTAGGGTGAGTTTAGAAGTTTATATGCTCTTTCTGAATGATTATTATATGATTAAAAAGCTCGTCACAGACATACAAGAAATTTGGCCCATTTTTCGTACAGTATCCTTGTTGAGTTGGAAATAATCTTTAGTCTTTGTATAGTCTAACCTATTCATTTTCCAAGAAAAGGAAAGTGAGGTATATGGATAGATTAGTTAGCAGAGTTGGAACTAAATGCTAAAATGCTTGCCTTCAGATTCCAGTACAGTGTTCTTTTCACTATATACTATTGTTAAATAAACTGATAAGTTAATCTCTTCTGAAAAATCATATATGGAGCCAGCAGAGTTGATTTTTTTCCCTTATTCATTTTTTCTTTTTCTTTTTAAAATAACCACTAACCACAATTAATTCATTCCTTGACTGAAGGGTTATTCTCAGTTTTTCAGTATTTCAGACAATGTTTAGTGAACATCCGTATGTGTATCTCCTTGAACACATTTGTAAAGTTTTCTCTGGAATGAATTGCTGGGCCATAGGTTGATGTGCATTTTCAACTTTGCCAGCTGCCAAATAATACTCTAAAGTTGTAAAAATTTACAGACCTGCCAACAGTATATGAGTCACCCTTATCCACATTTAGAATTGCCAGATTGGCATCAGATTTTTTAATTTGTGCCAGTCTGATGGGTGAGAAATGATATAATTATTTTCCTTCTTTTCACAAAGGTTTTAACTTTTAATTTTGGTGAAGTGAAATTAACTTTTTTTGTTGTAGTTATTTTGACAGATACATAGAGCTATGCAACTACCAAAATTGAGACACCCAGTAACAGTTCCAGCCCCTGAAATTCCCCTGAGTTGCTCTTTTATAATCTTTAACTGCTGGCAACTGATATTGATTATTGTCTTTCCCTGTAATTTGTCTTTTCTAGAATATCAGGTAATGGAATTATAAAGTGTTTAGCCTTTTGAGTCTGGTCTCTTTAATTTAGTGTAATACTTTTGAGTGTTCCTTGATGTTGAGTATATTAGCAATTCTTTATGCTGCTGAATGTAGTATTCCAGTGTATGGATGCATCACAATTTATCCATCTACCAGTTGAAAGACATTAGAGTTTTTTGTTTAAACTATGAATAAAGCTGCTATAAATCTTTGTTAGCAAGTTTTTATGTGAACACAAGCCTTCATTTCTCTTGGATAAGCACCTCCAAGTGTAATTTCTGGGTCATGTGGGAAGTGTATGTTTAACTTTAAAAATGTGTTAGGTAGAATAGTGGCCCAAGATGTTCTGCTCCTTGGAAAATGTGAATAAATTAGATTACATGACAAAAGTGAATTAAAGTTGTACCTGGAATTAATCAACTGACTTTAAAATAGAGTTTATCCTGAGGTTATCCAGGTGCTGTGCCTAGAGTATCACAGAGGTTCTTAAAAGGGGAAGAGAAGGTAGAAAAATGTAACAGTGGGAGCAGGGACAGAGAGATGCAGAGTTCTTGGTTTTGAGGTTGGAGAATTTGGGGCATAAGCTAAGAAATATGGTCTCTTGATAAGGCCAGGAAATGGATTAATCTTTAGACCTCGTGGAAAAGAATGGAGTTCTGCCAACAACTTGATTTTCACCCAGAGAGACCTGTGTCAGATATTTAACCTACAGAACTGTAAAATAATAAGTTTATGTTGTTTTAAGCCACTAAATTTGTGGCAACTTGTCACAGTAGTGTAGGAAACTATACGCTCTAAAATGCATTTTCCAAAGAGGCTGAATTATATATATTCACAGTGGTGTATGAGTATTCTAGTTCCTTTACGTCCTCATCAACACTTGGTATGATCACTCTTTAATTTTAGTCATTGTAATAGGTATATATATAACAGTATTTCATTGTGGTTTTTATTTGAATTTTTCTCGTGAATATTGATGATGAGCATCACTTCTGTGCTTACTTGCCACCTGCATATCTTTGATGAAGTGTCCAAGTTCCAAATCTTTTTCCATTTCTAAATTGAATTTTCTTATTGTCTGATTTTTTTCTAGTCCTTTGTCAAATACATGGTTTGCAGAGATTTTCTTCCAGTCTAGCCTGCTTTTTCCTTCCTTCTCAGCTGTGTCTTTTGAAGTACAGAAGTTTTAAATTTTGGTTAAGTGCAAAGTATCAATATTTTCTTTTATGAGTCTTAGTTTTGGTATTGTATATAAGAACTCTTTGCCAAACCAAGTTCACAAAGATTTTCTCCTATGTCGTCTTCTGTAAATGATATATTTTACCTTTAGATCTGTGCTGTACTTTTGAGTTACTTTTTGTGTAGAGCTGTAAGTTGAGCTTCATTTGTCCAGTTGTTCCATGTCTGTTTGTTAAAAAGACTATTCTCCATTGAATTGTCTTTGTTTCTTGGTCAAAAACCATTTGACTACATTTGTATGGGTTTCTTTCTAGCCTCCTCTGTGTTCCATTGTTGTATTTGGCTTTTTTTTTCCCCCACCAGTATCACAGTGTCTTGATTAATATAGCTTTAAAATGAAGTGTTGAAATCAGGTAATGTGAGTTCTCCAACTTTTTTTTTTCAAAATTGTTTTAGCTATTTTAGTACTTTTGCCTAAATTTTATAATCAGCTTATTGCTATAAATATATATAAATTCTGCTAGGATTTTGCAGGTCAGGAAGCAACAGTTAGAACTGGACATGGAACAACAGACTGGTTCCAAATAGGAAAAGGAGTATGTCAGGGCTGTGTATTGTCACTCTGCTTATTTAACATATGCAGAGTACATCATGAGAGATGCTGGGCTGGATGAAGCACAAGCTGGCATCAAGATTGCCGTGAGAAACATCAATAACCTCAGATATGCAGATAACACCACCCTTATGGCAGAAAGTGAAGAAGAAATAAAGAGCCTCTTGGTGAAAGTGAAAGAGGAGAGTGAAAAAGTTGGCTTAAAACTCAGCATTCACAAAACTAAGATCACGGCATCTGGTCCCATCATTTCATGGCAAATAGATGGGGAAACAGTGGCAGACTTTATTTTTCTGGGCTCCAAAACCACTGCAGATGGTGACTGCAGCCATGAAATTAAAAGATGCTTGCTCCTTGGAAGAAAAGTTATGACCAACCTAGACAACATATTAAAAAGCAGAGACATTGCTTTGCCAACAAAGGTCCACCTAGTCGAAGCTATGGTTTTTCCAGTAGTCATGTGTGGATGTGAGAGTTGGACCATAAAGAAAGCTGAGCACCAAAGAGTTGATGCTTTTGAACTGTGGTGTTCGAAAAGACTCTTGAGAGTCCCTTGGACTGCAAGGAGATCCAACCAATCCATCCTAAAGGAAATCAGTCCTGAATACTCATTGGAAGGACTGATGCTGAAGCTGAAACTCCGAGAGCTGACTCATTTGAAAAGACCCTGATGCTGGGAAAGACTGAAGGCGAGAGGAGAAGGGGATGACAGAGAATGAGATGATTGGATGGCATCACTGACTCAATGGACATGAGTCTGAGTAAACTCTGGGAGTTGTTGATGGACAGGGAGGCCTGGCGTGCTGCAGTCCATGGGGTCACAAAGAGTCGGACATGACTGAGCAACTGAACTGAACTGAGGAGTTTGAAATTGTTGTAGGTTAGTTTGATAATTGACATCTTAACAAAATAGTTTTCCAATCCATGAACATGATGTTTCTCTCTATTTAGGTCTTTCATTTCTTTCATGAATGTTTCATAGTTTTCAACATGTAGATCCTGCAAATGTTTTATTAGTTCTCTACCTAAGTATCTCAGGTTTTTAGTCCTATTGCAAATCTCAGTTTTAAAACCTTGTCTTTCCAGTTGACCATTGCTAGTATGTAGAAATGCAATCAATTTTTATATGTTGCCTTTGTATTCTGAGTTTTTATTAAACTCATTTATAACTTCTAGGAGCTTTTTCCTGTAGATATCCTGTCTAAGGAGGCAGTCATGTCATTTATGAATAGAGAAACTTACCTTCCTTTCCTGTATGTCTTTTTTTTCTTGACTTTTTGCAGTGTTAGGACTTCCTGTAGGGTTGAAAGGGAACATCCTTGCCTTGTTCACAATCTTAGAGCATTCAGTCTCACCTTCAAAATATAATGCTAGATGTAAGTCATTTTGTAGATTCTCTAAATCATATTAAGGAAATTTCCTTCTGTTCTGAGGTTGCTGAGAGTTTGGGGGGGTTGTTTGTTTGCGATTTTAATCATGATGGATGTTGAATTTTGTCAAATGCCTTTCTGCATCTATTGAGGTGACCATTTGAATTTTTTAAATCTGTTAATACGGTGAATTACACTGATTAATTTTTCAATTTTGACGCAGCCTTGTGTGTTTCTGGGAATAACTCCAGAGTTGTTGCAAACTAAATAATTTGGGGTTCTTTTCCTTTGATATTGACATTTTTCTTAAAAAGGCAACTGAATATAAGATTTTATGAAAGTGTTTATAAAGTCATCAAAATCAAGGTATTCATTAACAGTTAAGTACATTTCATACGTTGTAGGACTTCTTGATCTATCTATACTGGAGTTTATAGACTGTACTTTACCACTGTGGGACTCCTGTTTCAAATTACTAAATGAAGAAAGAAAATGTTTGTAACACTGTAATCAAGCATTTCTTCATTCTCGTTTAATTTAAGCAAATTGTTTAAGTGTATTTGGGTAGTGAAGTATATTTTGAATGAAGATAAAATGATTTAATTGGGAGGTTTTTTACTTGGAATGAAAGTGGGAATGTCACATACCACGAGGGGTGGCAAGGGTGGAGAAAGCTCCTTCAACATGAGAAAATCAACTAGACCCTTGAGTAATCACATAAATGTTTGGTTTGATCCAAGTGTAAGGAATTCAGTGAATGTATTAAAAAGTGTGAAGTGAAGTATAAACTACTTAAAATACCAGGCTCTGATTTGCTATACTGAAGATGTTCTTCATGAAAAAATGTAGGTACATAGTAAAAAGGATACATGTTTATTAAATATGTTTTAACATGGTGAATTGTGAAGTTTTTCCTCCATCAGTTCCTACTACAGAAGACACTTTAATTATTAAGAGTAAGTTTTCATGGGGAATTCCCTGGCAGGCTAGGACTCTGCACTCCCCCTGCAGGAGGAGGCACAGGTTCCATCCCTCGTCGGGGTACTGAGATCCAAAACGGAGATCCCATACCTTACCACCTTCCCTTCAAAACAATTAACAAGGGTTCAGTAACTTCATAATCAAGCTATTTAATTTTATCATTTTTATAAATTTGAGCTTATGCTTTAAACATGAAGTTTCAAGCAATTTCTCTCATATAATTTTGAAGTTCCTTCTTTCTTAAGTTAATAGTTGTCTCAAAGACGCTAAACATTGAAGTTTTGAGGCCTCTGAGGTTCTTTGCATTTTTGATACTTTAAGGCAGGGGTTGGCAAATTTCTGTAAAAGGCCAGGTAGTAAGTATTTTAGGCTTTCCAGATTGTACCAGTTCTGTTGCAGGTATCCAACTCTGCTGTTAACAGTGCAAAGATGGCCAAATGAATCTGTGTTCCAGTAAAACTTTGTTTATAAAAACAAGGTATACCTTATTTGGCCTGTGGGCTTAGTTCGCCTATTTTGATTTTGGGCAAAAGTCAGAAGGAAAAATGAAAATAATTTTAGTAATGTAGCAGAAAGACTTTAAGATCAGCTGAGTTGGAAGGTTATTCAGTGCTGTAATTCCCAGCCACGCCTTCATTTTCCTTATCTTTAACAGGTGGCCATCTAGGAAGATGATTGAAAAAGATAAAATAGGGTATGGAAGGTACTGAGCAAAATATTCTGACATGTGGTAGTTACTTAATAAGATTTGCTCCTACCACCACACCATTTTATGTTATTTTACAGTGTGTAGTTGTCCAAATATTAGAAATTATGGTTGTATTTATATTTCTAGCTAAATTAGCTTTTGAATTATGCTTATTGGACATGTAAGTTGTAACTGTTTGGCTTCACAGTAGTATCAGAAACTTCACATGAAAAAATTGAGAGTTTGTGTTAAAATATAATTTCTGTTTTGAGGATTTTACATTGTCACAAAAATGCATGATAATGTCACTTAAAATGCCTTATTTTGATATGACCTAAGAAGTAGGTTTTCTGTATTTTGAGTGCTTCAGAAGTGCCTGTAAGATTGTATATATTTAAATTAGTTGACTCCTGTGAGTGAACTGAACTGGGCGCTCTGCTAGGATTTGGTTGTACTTTTAAAAGGACTTAAATTTAGATGCTCATTTTTGTTTAATGTTTGGGACATAAGGGATGCTTCAGAAAGTTGTTTTTCTTTCTTTCTGATTTTCTGTCCAGATAGAGCTGGATTTGAAATTTTAACTCCCCTCGCTCCTCCAAAAAAAAAAAAAAATCAGTGCTTTTGGCAGATCAGAGGCAGAGATGCCACATATGTGGCTGTTGGATTAATTTTGCGCCAGTAGTTGGTGGCAGGACTGGGGTTGGATCTCATGTACCAAATTGGTTATCTTTTTAGTACTCATTTCATTGCTCTGTTGTGTGGCTTGTTAGCTCTGTTATTACCTGCCTCTGGACTCCCAGAAACTGTTTTCTTGTCCCGTGTTCTCCATTTTTCCCTTCAGGCTTAAGCAGAAGCTGTTGCAAAGTCTAATCAGATTTTACTAAGAAAACTTTATATTATTGTTTAATCACAGTTATAACTTAGAATGCAATTGTATTACACTTAGTGTGAAAGAAAAGTTTGTTTTTAAGCAGATTTTTAAAATTCAGCTTTACATTGATTATATTATCTGTATGATAACTTACGTATGAGTTGGTTTTTCTTTGGTCTACAAGTAATCATTATAACTAGTTTATTCAGAAAAGTATAGGTAAATACTGAATATTTATAATGTGGAGACTTTGGGTGGGATATAAAGAAGTATTAGATGAAGTCACTGCCCTCAAAGGCCTGGCTTTGAAGTAAGTATGGATAGTCCCTTAGAGACTAAGTTGGATTAAGAGAATTTATTAGTTGTTTGAAATGGACAGAATCACAGAATTTCTTAAATAATATGCAAATATATTGTAAGGGTCCTTTTATAGAGTTGCAGACTTATAATTTTTAAAAAATTATATATCAAGGTTTATTTAACTGTGTTACTGTTGGTGAGTTGTTTCTAACTTTTGGTTATTATGAGTAAATGTTCCCATGAATGTTCCTGTAAGTTTAGTTTATGAAAGTGCATGTGAACACATGTTTCTCGGGGGCTCTGTTCTCTAGTATAGTGGCCACCAGCCACATGTGGCTGTTTAAATCTGGATTAACTAAAATTAAGAATTCAGTTCTTCAGTTACCCATGCCACATTTCAAGTGCTTGTTAGCCATATATGGCCAGTGTGGCTGTGTTATTACTGCACGATGCAGATACAGAACATTTTCATTATTGCATATAACCATCAGGGCATTCAAGGAAATTTATCATGAATCCCAGAGTTAAACCTCTGGCCAGGCGATTTATCTGAGGACTATGCAGATAAGCAAATAAGCTACAGATGTTTTTCAATATAATGATTCACTTAGAAGTAAAGTAATCAGTAGATACCTTAAGAGTTTATGAAAGGAAATTTGGTGGTTCTTTTTAGGCATCTTAAAGGGACAGTGTTCTTTTTATATTTTAATCTTTTATACTTTATTTCTTACCCTTATACTTTCTGCCTTATCCTTTTATTTAAATTTTATAGTGAGAATAGTAGTTAATTTGGCTGAATCACAGTATTTCTTTCCCCTAACCCTACCCAGAACTGTATCCTTTGCCCCATCTCTTAGTTTATCATCCTTTGTATAGTTCTATACATTAACAACTTTGTGACCAAATAGAGGCTCAGAGACATTATTTTATCCTGATTCCTGTTGTAACTGATAGCAGGTATTTGAACTCAGTTTATTTTTCTCCAAAGCCCTTGGATTTTTCTACTTTGTATTTTAGCCTGCTTTTAGATTTACCTAGTTTAACACTGTCTTTTTGGTAAGAATCTTTTTTAGGAAAGACATCTTTAATTTAGTGTTTAAATTGTACTTGAATTAAAGTGAGAACTTTGAACCTGTAAATTGTAAGCTCCTTAAGTGTAGGGGCTACATCTTTTTAATATCTCATTGGTTAATATGGCACATGGTAGATGGATGTATCAGTTTGCACTTTTTAATCATTTACATGTTAAACCTTAGCCTTACTTGTAAGTTTCATCCCAGAGACTGTTCTAATCTAGTCACCTCCTGTAGCCTGAGAGAATTTGAGATTCAGAACAGTTCCATTTATTCAGCGTTGACCATAAATGTGTTTATTGATGGATGGGGGGGATTGTCTAACTTTCACACGTTCTTAATTAGCTTT
This sequence comes from Budorcas taxicolor, assembly GCF_023091745.1. Classification (NCBI taxonomy): domain Eukaryota; kingdom Metazoa; phylum Chordata; class Mammalia; order Artiodactyla; family Bovidae; genus Budorcas; species Budorcas taxicolor. Next base: position 77,346,512 of record NC_068919.1, read on the forward strand.
CTTTACAAATATTAAATGTGAATGGATGAATTATGGGCTTTTCTGATAGACATCATAGTTACAAACCTTGCACCAATTAAGTACTCATACTGTGGAATCAGGTTGGTGCTTCTTGACTTGTGTGTGACTCTGGGCAGGTTAACCTGTGAAAATCTGATTCCTTCTCTGCAGAATGGGGGTTGTACTTATGCCTGATTCAGAGGTTGTAGGGCTGTCTGAGGAGGCCTTACAAATAGCTGTGAAAAGAAGGGAAGCGAAAAGCAAAGGAGAAAAGGAAAGATATACCCATTTGAATGCAGAGTTCCAAAGAATAGCAAGGAGAGATAAGAAAGCCTTCCTCAGCAATCAGTGCAAAGAAATAGAGGAAAACAATAGAATGGGAAAGATTAGAAATCTCTTCAAGAAATTAGAGATACCAAGGGAACATCTCATGCAAAGATAGGCTCAATAAAGGACAGAAATGGTAGGGACCTAACAGAAGCAGAAGATATTAAGAAGAGGTAGCAAGAATACACAGAACTGTACAGAAAAGATCATCATGACCCAGATAATCAATATGGTGTTTATCACCTAGAGCCAGACATCCTGGAATGTGAAGTCAAGTGGGCCTTAGAAAGCATCACTACGAACAAAGCCTAGTGGAGGTGATGGAATTCCAGTTGAGCTGTTTCAGATCCTGAAAGATGATGCTGTGAAAGTGCTGCACTCAATATGCTAGCAAATTTGGAAAACTCAGCAGTGGCCACAGGACTGGTAAAGGTCAGTTTTCATCCCAATCTCAAAGAAAGGCAATGCCAAAGAATGCTCTAACTACCGCACAATTGCACTTGTCTCACACACTAGTAAAGTAATGCTCAAAATTCTCCAAGCCAGGCTTCAGCAATATGTGAACCGTGAACTTCCTGATGTTCAAGCTGGTTTTAGAAAAGGCAGAGGAACCAGAGATCAAATTCCAACATCTGCTGGATCATGGAAAAAGCAAGAGAGTTCCAGAAAAACATTTATTTCTGCTTTATTGACTATGCCAAAGCTTTTGACTGTGTGGATCACAAGAAACTGGAGAATTCTGAAAGAGATGGGAATACCAGACCACCTAACCTGCCTCTTGAGAAACCTGTATGCAGGTCAAGAAGCAACAGTTAGAACTGAACATGGAACAACAGACTGGTTGCAGATAGGAAAAGGAGTACATCAAGGCTGTATATTGTCACCCTGCTTCTTTAACTTATATGCAGAGTACATCATGAGAGATGCTGGGCTGGATGAAGCACAAGCTGGAATCAAGATTGCCGGGAGAAATATCAATAACCTCAGATATGCAGTTGACACCACCCTTATGGCAGAAAGTGAAGAGGAACTCAAAAGCCTCTTGATGAAAGTGAAAGAGGGGAGTGAAAAAGTTGGCTTAAAGCTCAACATTCAGAAAATGAAGATCATGGCATCTGGTCCCATCACTTCATGGCAGGTAGATGGAGAAACAGTGGAAACAGTGGCTGACTTTATTTTTTGGGGCTCCAAAATCACTGCAGATGGTGATTGCAGCCATGAAATTAAAAGACGCTTACTCCTTGGAAGGAAAGTTATGACCAACCTAGATAGTGTATTCAAAAGCAGAGACGTTACTTTGCCAACAAAGGTCCGTCTAGTCAAGGCTATGGTTTTTCCAATGGTCATGTGTGGATGTGAGAGTTGGACTATAAAGAAAGCTGAGTACCAAAGAATTGATGTTTTTGAACTGTAGTGGTGGAGAAGACTCTTGAGAGATCCAACCAGTCCATCCTAAAGGAAATCAGCCCTAAATGTTCATTGGAAGGACTGATGTTGAAGCTGAAACTCCAATACTTCGGCCACCTGATGTGAAGAGCTGACTCATTTGACAAGACCCTGATGCTGGGAAATATTGAGGGCGGGAGGAAAAGGGGACGACAAAGGATGAGATGGTTGGATGGCATCACTGACTCGATGGACATGGGTTTGGGTGGACTCTGGGAGTTGGTGATGGACAGGGAGGCCTGGCGTGCTGCGGTTCATGGGGTCAAAAAGAATTGGACACGACTGAGCAACTGAAATTAACTGAGGGAAGGAAAAACCTTTTTCTGTTTCCTCCTAGCTTTGTCTGGGGCTCTGCAGATTAAACTGACAAAAGACAGAGTTAACAGAAGAAATGGTTTGTCACTTATGCATATGGAGGGCTACAGAGGAAAGAATTGGAAACCATAGAAGCAGTGAGTCTGAGTGATAAATTGTGGAATACAGACAAGACAAAGAAAGGAAAGAGGCTTTGTAGGGCCTGCAAATTGTGGGAATGTAAATATGTGGGAGCAACTAGTGAATATGCAGATTATTTTAGTCAGGTTTGTTATGTAGATTTATGTCTGTGTCATCTGCATTGATAAGAGTCAACTCTGAGGATTGAGTTCCTCTTTCTGGTAATTAGAAATGAAAATTCATGTTACCTTTAAAAAGGAAAATTTATGCCCTGCCTTTTAAGTCTGATAGGGAAAGGCAGTTTTTTTTTCTGTTGTATGCTGTTTTCTAATCGCCTTATCTCAAAATAACCGTTTTGCCAAAATGTCACCTTTTGAAGTGGAATATTCAGATCCCCTCAGAGTCTTATTTTGAGGATTAATTGAAATGATGTATCAAGAATGATTAGCATAGTACCTGGTATATATATTAATCACTTCATAAATTCTTATCCATAAATAAGAGAAAGAATACAAACCTGTTTTATGATACTTACATGGACTAACAATGAACTGTATTGTTTTCATAAATATATTTTGAATAGTATGTGATTATCAATAATTTGATTTAAGCAGTTTTGTAGGAATTGTGTGAATTGGTTATCATAGGCTGAGTCAGTGATGGATAATTATAATTTTGTGTTGAAGTAAAGCTTTTATCATCTCTGAAATAATAGTGAAAGTCAGTGGGGGCAAAACAATTTGTTGCTCTATTTATAAACAGCTTACGTATGTAGTGAGATCAAGTTCTGCTCAGCATTACTAGTTTCTCTTATTGACTCTCAAGCATTAGTCAAGGGTATTTTTCACTAGGTCATTTTTACTACACTTTAAAATAGGCTTAAAAAAACAGTTTTTAGAGTTGAGTTTCATTATGGGGATTTAAAATTTTATGTTTAGAAACCATTTGTTTAATTTTACTCATGTTAGAGTGCTTGAGTTAGTGTTTTGTTCACTTTTTTTCCTTTTGTGTAATGGAAGCCTTTCATATATGGCTTGGGTCTTACATTCTTTCCCATTTATACAAGTTTTCTTAGGAAGCTCTTCCACAAGTAATTCCTGTAGCATTTTTTGCAGTTGTAGTGCAGCACTTACCAAATAGCATTGAAGTTCTGTAGAGGTTTTGTTTGTTTGCTTGTACACTTATACTTGTTTTTCATACTAGAATTTAAGTTCCTTACGAATTTAGACACTCTGCTTAGCAATCTTCTTGCCAGTGACTATCCCAAGTTTTTGTACCAAATGAGTACTTACACTGTTGAATGGATGAATAGTTTAGTAACCTTTTATAACTATAGGATTTCTGTACAATAATCTTTCAGATTGACCTTTCATTCTTATTTCGTATAATGTCCTCATTATGTTTTACTGCCTTCTAAGACTAGTCAAAATCACAACATTACTCATATCCTCAGTCAGCAATTTTGTAGTGCTAAAAGTTCAGTGGATTCTAAACTTGGTGACATTTGTACCCTCATCAGTTTTCTTCCTTCTCAAATTCGCCTTTCCTGTTTTGATAACATAACTTCTGGTCCTGAAAGTATTCTCTATGGATTATTTATTTTAGTCAGTTTTTTTGTTCTGATAATTCTGAACTGATTATTTGGTATTCCTTCAATGACAATGCAGATTTTTTTTAAATTGCCTATTGTTGAATTGCATACCAATAAACCATCTGGGTAGAGATAATCATCTACTAATGTGCTGACCTTTGGAGTCTTTTTTTTTCCTTTAGTAAACTATAAATCACTTGAAGTCAAAAGTTGGTGTATCTTAACAATGCACTTTTAGAGACCTGCAGCTTGCGATACATGGGTTTCAGGGAAGGAAACTGACTAAAAGGATTGACAACCTAAGATTAAAGGGGAAGGAGAAAATCTTTATAAAATAGGGATACAAATAGGCATCTAGAAAGCAAAATCTTAACCCTGTGATTTTGGTTAATTAGGATTCTTTGAGTTTGTGATTGTGTATTATTAATATGATGAAAGATGAACTTGACTTACTGTTTTATAAAGTGTTAGTAGTCTGTTTTGGAATTTTTCTTTAACGCTGTTACTTCTTTGGTAAACTGGTTTCCTCTCATTTTTAAATTACAAATGTAATGTATTCATTTTTGTGTGGTAGAAGACGTCCTGACTTCTGAAGAGTTTTAACGATTGCCTAAGTGATTTATTTATAAATTCTTATTGTTGAATTATTTATAAACTTGTTTAGGATCTTAGGGATAATATTTTGATTCCTTCTATTTGCCTAATTGTTCTAGAACTCTTGAATGGGCTTTGGTGCTTCTGCTAATGTTTTGTACTTTAAGAAGGTAGTTGTAATTTTAAAAGTCACTACTTTTTCTTTCAAAAAAGTATTATCTATGTGGTTTTTTCCCCCTCTCAAATTATAAAAGTAACACATTTTTTGTCAGTGTTTTGTAAGGTGTCCAAATTGTGCAGGAAGCAAAACCTGATAAATAAGTTATCCTTATTTTTCAGATACTAAGTGAAAACAATATTCCATATATTTTTCTGTATTTTTTTGTGAATAACTTTATAAACATTTTTATGTGCATTTATAAAAATGGGATGATATGTATGTGTGTGTTTGTCGCTCAGTCGTGCCTGACTCTTTGCAACCCCACGGACTGTAGCCCCCTAGGCTCCTCTGTCTATGGGGTTTTCTAGGCAAGAATACTGGAGTTGGTTGCCATTTCCTTCTCCAGGGGATCTTCCCAGCCCAGGGATCAAACCTGGGTCTCCTGCATTGCAGGCAGATTCTTTACCATCTGAGCCACCAGGGAAGCCCCTGGGTGATATGCAGGTACCGTTAATTAATTCACTTGCTTTTTTTGTTCCATGTCAGTTCATATAGGGCTTTATGCTCTAGTAGCTACATTAAAAAAATTTGAAATAAAGAGGTGGTATTCTTTTTTTCTTCCTTTTTTTTTTTCTTTTTTTGCCACACTGTGCAGCTTATGTGATCTCAGGTACTCCACCAGCGATTGAACCTGGGCCACAGCAGTTAACACCTGGAATTCTAACCACTAGACCACCGGGGACTCTCTTAATAGTATATTCTGTTTAACACAGTGTCTAAAAAATTACCATCTCTGCATGTATTAAATGCAAAAAATAATGAAATGTTTTGTATTCATTTTTCCCCCATGAAAGTGTGTGAAAGTGTTAGTTACTAAGTTGTATCCAACTCTTTGTGCCAGTGTCCAGCTCAGGCCACCAGACTCATCTGTCCATGGAATTCTTCAGGCAAGAATATGGGAGTGGGTGGCCATTCCCTTCTCCAGGGGATCTTTCCAACCCAGCAGTCAGGTTCTTTACCATTTGAGCCACCAGGGACGCCCATTTCCACCCCACCCCCCCACCCCCACCCACCCCCCGTGCTGAATCTTTAAAATCTAGTGTGTATTTTATGCTGATAACACATCTCAATTAGAATGATAGACTTTCATTGGAAATACTTAATCTATATTTAGATTTTTAAAATTTTACAGTTGAAAAAGTAGAGTAACATACCCAAATTGTTCCTAACATACTCTATAGGATAAATTTCCAGAAAAGGAATTGTTAGTGAAGGTTTATTTAAAATTTTTGGTATTTGTTGTTGTTCAGTTGCTCAGTCATGTCCGACTCTTTGTGACCCCATAGACTGCAGCATGCCAGGCTTTTCCTTCACTCTCTGCCAGAGCTTGCTCAAACTCATGTCCATTGAGTCGGTGACACCATCCAACCATCTCATCCTCTGTCATCCCCTTCTCCTCCTGCCTTCAGTCTTTCCCAGAGTCAGGGTGTTTTCTAATGAGTCGACTCCTGGCATCAGGTGGCCAAAGTGTTGAAGCTTCAGCTTCAGCATCAGTCCTTCCAGTGAATACTCAGGGTTGATTTCCTTTAGAATCGACTCCTTGCAGTCCAGGGGACTCTCAAGAGTCTTCTCCAACACCACAGTTCAAAAGCATCAATTCTTCAGTGCTCAGCCTTCTTTATGGTCCAACTCTCACATCCGTACATGACAACTGGAAAAAACATAGCTTTGACTATGTGGAGCTTTGTCGGCAAAGTGATTTGTCTCCTTTTTAATACACTGTCTAGGTGTGTCATAGTTTTCTTCCAAGGAGCAAGTGTCTTTTATTTCATGGCTGCAGTCACCATCTGCAGTGATTTTGGAGCCTAAGAAAATAAAATCTGTCACTGTTTCCATTGTTTCCCCACCCATTTACCAAGAAGTGATGGTACCAGATGACATACAACAGTGAAGTTAAATGAAGCAGTCAAGTGAGAAAAGATGAATTTTCCATAATCGTTTTAAAGGTAAAAGAACAATGTAAATGTGATTTTTTTTTTTCTTTTTTTAAAGGAAGCCTGTAGTTGGGATGGTATTGGTTTACAGAGACCATTAGCACTACGGAGCCGGAGCCGCATGAAGGTTCACTTCTCTGGCTTTTAGTTCCTCTTCTGTAACTTTTAGCTCTGAAACTTAGCTTACAGAGCTTGCATGTCTTCTGGAAAACGGGGATATCTGACCTGCTCACCTTTCAGGGCACCTGTTGAGATCAAATGAAATAATGTGCTTGAATTACTATAAAAACTGAAAAGCTTTACAAATAAATGTTTAAGATGTGAATATGTAAATCACTTACAAATTTTCATTTCTAGCCTTTGAATCCCTGTCTAGCAGTTAACAGCAAGACAGAATTCCCACTCTAAATGCAATACTTCTAAAATGCAACTTATTGTCTTTCCAGTTCTCCCCTCTCCTTTTTTTCCATGGGAGAAAAACCTTATTCTCTGAATTTTTCTATTTTAAGGTCCTGTAATTTCTGCCAGGTTCAACTGTCATGCTCAATATTTTACAGAATTGTATTTGGTTCCTGGTCTCCAAAGCCAGTCAGATCATCCTTTATTATAAGCATTGTTTGAAATTATCCCTTTTCCTTCTGCTATTTCCTTTATCCTCCCATGCATAAAGTATTAAAACATTGTCTCTATTGACTGCTCTACTTACCTTTCTCTTAATCAACTGGTTACAATGTTAAAAAAAAAAATAAGATTTTAACTTTCTGAAAACTTCTTTGTTTCCCATTCTTTTAAAATTCCAAAAACCAATAGTTTCCCATTGCTTGCAGGAGAAAATTCCAGCAGTTTAGTTTGCATTTAGAGTCTATTCTGGCTTTATCTTCTATCTCTTACACTGGCTCTGTTCCTTATCAGAGACTGTTCTTGTTCTCCCAGCCAGGCCATAAATATTCTTGATTGGTAGCAATATTACTAAAAAGCCACATTGCAAGTAATTTTATCCCACAAGTTTAAAAATTCATTTCTAGTCAGTTTGAAAATGTTATAAGTTATCTTTTGTTCTAGTTCCTTTTTTCAGAAACTTTACTAACCTTTTGGATGCATTTAATCTTTCATTACCAAGTAGCTGAAGGTGATAATGGGGCAGTTCAAGTAACCAAACATTTGATATCTTTGATACTGTTTGGCTTTTAACCAGTTCTTTCTACGAGTTTGTGGCCTTAAATATCTCCTAAGACCTTCAGCCTTGTGTTTGATATAAGCAAATGGAGAATTTTCCCACTGGGGGGAAAAAAAAACCATAATGCTTTTCTCTTAAGAATATTACATGATATATAGGGAGCTTAGTATTGTCTGGTAAAAAAAAGATTTCTTATTCCTCTGCTAGTTTTTAATATTGCAAGATATTAATGGGCCATGAAGTTTTGCCTCTTCCACCATATTCACCTGACCTCTCGCCTACTGACTAACACTTCTTCAAGCACCTCAACAACTTTTTCCAGGGAAAACTCTTCCACAACCAGCAGGAGGCAGAAAATGCTTTCCAAGAGTTCATCGAATCCCGAAGCATGGATTTTTACACTACAGGAATAATCAAACTTATTTCTTGTTGACAAAAATGTGTTGATTTTAATGGCCCCTGTTTTGACGAATAAAGATGTGTTTGAGCCTAGTTATGATTTAAAATTCACGGTATGAAACTGCAATTACTTTTTTGCACCAACCTAATACCTACTATCACCATCACTGCTACTCAGATTCACTTAAGTAATCATTCTAGTTTTGTCCTCTGTAAAATACCATCTGAGGATGTTGTAAGGAGTATATGATACAAAGAACTTGAAACCTGGATGTGTTTAAGAGTGCATGTAATAACTGTTGAATGTTTATTCTTTATTTTTGGCTGCACTGGGTCTTCGTTGTTGCACACAGGCTTTGTCTACAGAGCAGGGGCTACTTTTTTGTTTTGGTGCACAGGCTTCTTGTTGCTGACATGGGCACTCGGGCAGGTAGGCTCAGTTTTGTGGCACACAGATTTAGCTGTGGCTCCGCAACATGTGGGATCTTTTTGGACCAGGGATCGAACCCGTGTCCCCTGCATTGGTAGGTGGATTTTTAACCACTAGACTACCAGGGAAGTCCCATTGAATATTTATTTTGAGGTGCTCCTTGGGCAAAATACTTAGCTTCTTTAAACCTGTTTTCTCTTTTGTCGTTGGGTATAACACTAATACTTCCACTTGTATACTTGTTTGAGGATTAACTATGTAAAGTATGGTAGCACAGTGCTCAGCACACAGAGTTAGTAAATATTAGCTTGACCATTAAATGTTTTGTCTATACATTTTTTAAAACAGTTCTAGTTTTTGTTTTTGATCACAGTTCACAGCATATGGCATCTTAGTTCTCTGACCAGGGATCCCTAACCCATGTTGCTGGCTTTGAGAGCACAGTCTTAATCACTGGAACGCCAGGAAAGTCCCCATCTTTACATTTTTTAAGTCTCGTTTGGGCCACTTTTAATGTAAATATTTATCATTTTGTATGCATGTTTAGTCTCTCTGGCCAGACTGTAATCATGTGATAGTGGTGGAGGTGCCGGAATGTAGTATATGCTGGAATATATTACTAAAATTGTATTCACACTGCCACTCAGGTTCCAGTATGCAATACAAGGCAATTTATTTGGCTGTGGTTTTTATTGCATTTATTGAGCTCTTTCCATCCACTGCCAGGGTGACCCTTGAAATAAATCTTTTCCTGAACATTTTGAAAAGCAGTAGATTAGATGATATTAAGTATCTTTCAGCCTCCCTATTTATTTAGAAACTGACAGTACTTGAAAAAGAGTTTTGTCTTGGAAGTCTGAGAAGCTTAATGAAAATTATTGAATGAGTGAATGCCTCAGTTTTGGGTTAGTAATTGGCTTGGTTTAATTCAGGGACTCTTAAAGTGAAAGTGTTAGTCACTTAGTTGTGTCTAACTCTTTGCGACCCTGTGGACTGTAGCCAACCAGGCTCCTCTGTCTGTGAAATTCTCCAGGCAAGGATGCTGGAGTGGGTAGCCATTCCCTTCTCCAGGAAGTCTTTCCAACCCAGGGATTGCACCCTGGTCTTCCACATTGCAGGCAGCTTCTCTACTCTCTGAGCCAGCAGGGAAGCCCCAGGGTCTCTCAACTTTGGTATTACTGACATATTTTGTACTGGATCATTCTTGACAGGGGGGTGCTATCTTGTGCATGTTTAGCAACATATCCCTAGCCTCTGCTATGTAGATGCCAGTAGCACCCCTCAGCACAGTCCTGACAGTGAATATATCTAGAGATTGTCAAGAATTCTCCTGGTGGGGATAGATGGGAGGCAGAATCACCTGTGATGGAGAGCCACTGTGAAAATCTAGCCTTATTATGGAGAAGCTCTATACAGTCAGCAAAAACAAGACAGGGAGCTGACTGTGGCTCAGATCATGAACTCCTTATTGCCAAATTCAGACTTAAATTGAAGAAAATAGAAATAGATGGGGAAACAGTGGAAACAGTGTCAGACTTTATTTTTTTGGTCTCCAAAATGACTGCAGGTGGTGATTGCAGCCATGAAATTAAAAGACGCTTACTCCTTGGAAGAAAAGTTATGACCAACCTAGATAGCATATTAAAAAGCAGAGACATTACTTTGCCAACAAAGGTCCGTCCAGTCAAGGCTGTGGTTTTTCCTGTGGTCATGTATGGATGTGAGAGTTGGACTGTGAAGAAAGCTGAGCGCCGAAGAATTGATGCTTTTGAAGTGTGGTGTTGGAGAAGACTCTTGAGAGTCCCTTGGACTGCAAGGAGATCCAACCAGTCCATTCTGAAGGAGATCAGTCCTGGGTGTTCTTTGGAAGGAATGATGCTAAAGCTGAAACTCCACAAGACTTTGGCCACCTCATGTGAAGAGTTGACTCACTGGAAAAGACTCTGATGCTGGGAGGGATTGAGGGCAGGAGGAGAAGGGGACAACAGAGGATGAGATGGCTGGATGGCATCACCGACTCATGGACATGAGTTTGGGTGAACTCCAGGAGTTGGTGATGGACAGGGAGGCCTGGCGTGCTGCAGTTCATGGGGTTGCAAAGAGTCGGACAAGACTGAGTGACTGAACTGAACTGATTTATAAAAGTTTATAAGTAAGTCTTTGATAAACTTTCGCAAATCAACATTGTAGGATACAGATATTTAACAAATTACAAATGCAGCAGTATTTTTTCCATGTTGTCTTTTTAATCTCAAGGCAATTGTGTGGCCTAAAATTATGGACTAAGAATAGGAGCTTGTAAACTAAAATCGTTCTGTTGCAGATATGTTTTATATGCAGCTTTTCCAGGAATGTTCAAAGCTACTAGGTCTTTGAAACTTTTCATCTGAGAAAGATGTGTCTTCTAAGCTATTGACATTGCCCTGTTGATACCCAGTTAAATTGAACAGGAATCCTATCTTCCTTTTTTTTTTTTTTTGTCTGTGAGAGCAATTGGTTTTAAGTACCTTTAAATTGTATGTTTCTCCTACCTCCTCATTTGATTTCTACTTTGAGGATATTTTTCAAATGAACGAATTTTGCTTGTGTTCTGTCTGACATAGTACATTCTAAATAAAATAGTTTTAAAACTGAGGATAGCAATGGCTTCTGTGGAATGCAGTTATCTGGATGATAAAGGTTCCTTAATTTGAAACTGAAACCATGAATTAGGTAGAATTTTTAAAATTCCCTTATAGAATTTGTCAGAAGTTCCATTAAAAAATAAACCCAGGATATTTGCATTTGGTCTATTTCTTAAGGAACTTGGTTTGTCAGTTGTATAAATCTGTTTTGCTGCTTAAAAAAAATTTTTTTTTACATTGTACTTCATGAATTAATCTTACTTCAAATATATTATTTTTATTTTTAAAAATATTTTTTTAAAGTATGTTTAGTTTTTCATAAAGAATAATTGGGAAAAGTAGTGTCTCAGTTAAATCTTTGGTGAATTTATATATTTTTGCTTAAGTTGTTGTCGGTAGTAATTTCTGAGCTAATTCTTTTTCATGAGTAGCCTACATATAGTTGACCCTTGAACAACACAGGTTTGAACTGTGCAGGTTCAGGTGGATTTTTTTCAGTAGTAAATACTACAGTACTACAGGATTCATAGTGGTTGAATCCATGAATGGAGAACTGTGGATATGGAAAAATCACCTATATGGAGAACCTCCTATAGGTTATACATGTCCACTGCACAGAAGGTTGGTGTCCCTGTATCCTGTGTCATTCAGGGATCAATTCTGTTTGAGTTTTAAACTGTATTTAGTTTTAGATATAGCTAAGTTTCTTCTCTGTGAAGATGATGCACAGGGCATTCATTGTTGGAAAGTAGAATCTGTGCATTGAGCTAAACATTTATTGATGAAATAGGATTTTTTATGTGATGTCAGTGTATGACTTGGTCTTTTTAAAAAATTGGTTTTGTTAAGATACCATTTGATGCAGTTTTAAATGTATTATTTAAAATCAGCTCAGTAAGTGTAATACATTAAAATTCATTAATTTTACATGTTCAATCTGAATTTTGAAAACAATTTTTTAAGGTATTATGTTGTATAAAATTCACGTTTTATAAGTACAGTTTGAGTTTGTTAAATTTATATCATGTAGGAGTTACTGAAATCTAGTTTTATTACACTTCCATCCCGCGAAAAAGTTCCCTCATCTCCTATCATAGCCAGTTTTTACAGCCACCCTCAGCTGCAGGAATCCACCAAAATGCTTTTCTAACGGCACTAATTTTGCCTTTCCTAGTAATTTCATATGAATGGAATCATCTAGAATGTACACTTGTATCTGGCATTATGTTTTTGAGGCCATCCACGTTATTAAGTAAGTAAAGTCGCTCAGTCGTGTCTGACTCTTTGCGACCCCATGAATGGTAGCCTGCCAGTCTCCTCTATCCATGGGATTTTCCAGGGAAGAGTGCTGGAGTGGGTTACTATATCCTTCTCCAGGGGATTACTGAATAGTATTCCAGTTTTTAAAATTTATCCTTTCATCAGCTGAAGGACATTTGAATTGTGTCCAGTTTAAAGCTATCATTATTAATAATGCTTTTATGAATATTCCATTTAGATCTTTGTTTTTTTACAAATAAAAATATGTATTTCTCAGATGGAATCACTGGATTATATATCATAAGTCTATGTTTAACTTTTTAAGAAATTGTCAAACTGATCACCAGTTCATGTTCTTACCAGTATGAGGGTTTCAGTTTCTCCACATCCTTTCCAAAGCTTATTGTCGTCAGTCTTAAATTTTAGTGATTGTGTTGTATTTGTAATGATGGTTTAGTCGCTAAGTCGTGCCTGACTCTTGTGATCCATGGAGCCTGCTAGGCTCCTGTGTCCAAGGGATTTTCAAGGTAACAATACTGGAGTGGTGAGCCATTTCCTTCTCCAGGCGATCTTCCCAACCCAGGGGTCAAACCCGGGTCTCCTGCACTGCAGGCAGATTCTTTACCGACTGAGCTACTAGGGAAGTCTTGTTTGTAATGGTATTTCATTGTATTATTTAACAGCTCTATTGAGTTATGATTCAGATACCATGTATATATAATTCATCCAATTCAAGTGTACAGTTCAGTGACTTTACATATATTCAGAATTCTGTGATCATTACCACAATCAGTTCTAGAATATGTTCATCACCCCTCAAAAGAAACCTGCATCCCTTAGCCATTCCCTCCCGTCACGCACACACCCACCCACACCCACCACCCACCAGCTCTTAGCAGTCATTAATCTACTTTGTCTCTCTAGATTTGCCTATTCTAGACATTTTATAAATGAAATCATATAGTTCTTGGTCCTTTGTGACTGGCTTCTTTCACTTCTGTTTTTAGAGTTCATCAGTGTTGTAGCATGTATCAGTACTTTTATTGCTCAGTAATATTTCATTTTGGATATACTGTTTATTCATTTATCAGTTGACGGACATTTGGATTTTTTTCCCTCTCCTTTTTGGTGTTAATACTGCTGTAAACATTTTTGTGCAAGGTTTTTTTCATTTCTCTTGGTTGTATATCTGAAAGTGGAGTTGCTCTATGTTTCGCCTTTTGAGGAATTGCCAGACTGTTTTACAGTGTAAAATTGTTCCCTTTGACATTCCCAACAGAAGTGTATGAATTTCAGTGCTGCTTCTTTTTTTTTCAATCTTAGCCATCCTAGTGGGTGTTGTGGTGTCTCATGGTTTTGATTTCTGTTTCTCTGATGACTAATAATGTAGAATATCTTTTTAGGCATACATTTAATAAAGCCATTTGTATATCTTCTTTGGAGAACTGTCTGTTGAGGGGCTCTTCCCACTTTAAAATCAGACTGTCTTTTTACTGTAGAGTTGTGTTTGTTATATATTCCAGATAAAAGTCCTGAATCAAGTAAATGATTTGCAAATATTTTCTCCTTTGGTGTACACATTGTTCATTCACATTCTTCATGGTGTCCTTTGAAGCACAAGGTTTTAAAATTTGATCATATCTAGTTTATCTGTTTTCCTTTTGTTGCTTGTATTTTTGATGTGTCTTAAGAAACCATTGCCTAATCAAGGTCATGAAGATTTATGCCTAAATTAAGTTTTATAAAGTTCTTATGTGTGTGTTTTTGACCTGTTTTGAGTTAATTTTTGTATATGGTATAAGGTAAGAGTCCAGTTAATTCTTTTGCATGTGGGCATATGGATATCTAATTTTCTTAGCGTTTTTAAGAGACCTTTTTTTTTTTTTTTTACATTTTTTTCCCCCTCATTTAATTTGTCTTGGTACTCTTGTTGATTTGCCTATAAATGTTGGAGTTTATTCTGATCTCTTAATTCTGTTCCATTGATTTCTGTCTATCCTATGCCAGTATCTCCTTGTGGTTTTATTAGCATACTTAATGATGTTGAATATTTTTCCAGATGTTTGTTGTTTGTATATCTTTGATGGTTAAATCTTTTGCCTCTTTTAAACAGTTACATCATTTGATTTACAGAGTTGTAAGAGTATTTATAGTGAATATAGGTATTCTGCAAGTATTTCTCATTTTTTATAGCTTGCCTTTTCATTTTCTTTACAGCATCTTGTAGTGGCATATTTGGGGGTGGCATATTCTGCCACTCTTCAGTGGATTCTAAAAAGCTTGTGGAATCAACAGATCTTGGCAACTGATTAGAACATCTTGGAGATAGTAGTATAATTAACAATAGTAGGGAAGAAGTTGAGGTCAGTTTAGGATATATTGAAATTGAGATTCCTGGTGACATCCATGTAAAAATGCACTTTCTGTGTCTTCAACTTGGAACCCTTCATTTCAGGATATTCCCACAGCTGACTTTTTTCTTTTTTTTTTTTGTCATTCAAGTCTCAGCTCAGTTATCACTTCCTAAAATAGACCTTTCCTGACCATCTTATCTAATGTTGAACCTTCCAAACATCATTCCAAACATGTTTATTACATAACCCAATTCTGCTTTCTCTGTACTCCTTTCTCTGAAGCCATCTTACTGTGTATTTGCATTTTATTCTGTTTTATCCTATCAAAATGTAATCTCTCATTAGGATAGAATCCGGAGAAGGCAGTGGCACCCCACTCCAGTACTCTTGCCGGGAAAATCCATGGATGGAGGAGCCTGGTAGGCTGCAGTCCATGGGATCGCAAAGAGTCGGACACGACTGAGTGACTTCACTTTCAGTTTCGCTTTCATGCATGGAGAAGGAAATGGCAACCCACTCCAGTGTTCTTGCCTGGAGAATCCCAGGGACGGCGGAGCCTGGTGGGCTGCTGTCTATGGGGTTGCACAGAGTTGGACACGACTGAAGCGACTTAGCAGCAGCAGCAGCAGCAGGATAGAATCCTCTCTGTCTTGGTCTTCAATGTCACGTTAACATTTCCCCCTCTGAATTAACTGTGGTTCCTTTCTGTCAAATTCTTTTTGGATCCTAAACTTCTCATTTTCTTGGCCTTATGAAACCATTTATAAAGTTTAAAATTGATCCAGAAGTTGTAGTTAAAGCAAAGAAAGAAATCCCTTAAACTGCATTTCTGTTTGAGCCTTACCTAGAGATAAAAAATGTCATTAAAAATAATCTACAGAAGGGGCATGCCCTTTTTCTTTCTCATCATTGACTTCAGGTAATTTACATTGATTTTAATTGATGTTCATTAGTGATGGGTGTGTGTGCATTTTTATTGCTTTATACTGAGAAATCCTAGTTATCTGGAAACAGAATTGTATATCATATTGAATTAATTTTTCTGTCCTTTCCCTCTCTCTAAAAGATTCTGCAGATTTTTACACTTGATTGTCTCTTTTCTGTTTTACAGAGTAAGAAAGTCTGAATTTTGCGAAAAAAATCAGAAAAGAACTAAGAAGATAGTCGACAAGAACTTTCCGATTTGCATAATGTAAGTTCTTTTCACTATTCTTGGCCTGAATTTTGTGTTAGCTGACAAAGCTGTCTCTATGGAAACAAACAGTGCAACTTCTGAGAATGTCAGAGGAATGCTGATCACTTAATATGAGACTTTCCAGCTGCTGGTCAAAGGGCATTACTCCTAGGAGAAGGGGAGGAAGGATGACTTGAAAAAAATATCTGGAGTTCTAGATGCTAGTTTAGACCAAGTATGTTTATGCCCATGAAGTGTATGTTTTACATTTCCCTCTGCCTAAAAGTTAGGATACTGATTATATCGGAACTCACCTTCTTATAGCAGTTCGTGTTTCCTGGCTGTCATATAAGTGGTTTTGTTTCTTGGTATGGAGTTTTCAGTGGGCCTGTATCCCTCAGGCTATTTCAGGCCCCCCATTCTTAATTATTTGTACTTATTGAAACTTACTTAGCTTCTTTTTACCCCCTTCTTCTGTATTCAAGTCACAGAAGCAGAGGCCTTTTTTTCTCGCTAGTTTGAAGTTAGCATTGAAATAGCTTTGGCCTGTGAGCCTGAAAATTCATTTTCTTCTTTTGTGGAATACATAAAGAGAGTTGTTTTATTTATTTTTTTCTTTCCACACCCCCTCACCACCCCTAGTCCCACGAGGTGGAATGTATAAGCTGGGATTCTGATGAGGATTTGAAATGTGGGCCTTCAAGGTGTTTTTGAAACAGTTAATTTATAATTAGAGGATAAAGAAGAGAGGGATACTCTTTAGGGCCAGCAGCTTGTAACTACTTTAGCTGCATAAGGCAGTTTTTTATTTACATATAAGGAGGTAATTCTCTAGTTCAGTCATTTACCCGCCTCCAATTGCGAATCGTCAAACAAAGGAATTGTTTTTTGTTTTCTTTTTTGAGAATGAGAGTATAATTCCTTTGGATTGGTACTCTTTCACTGTTTATTTTTATGCGTTGGCTGCATACATAAGCTAGAATATTCGTGGTTTGTCTGTTTAAAAATTATAAAGATCTTTAATTTTAAAACTACGGGACACAGCATAATGTTTCTTTGATTGTGGAACAATCTGTCTTGCACCTGATGAATTAACTCATGAGTGTTATTATTAAGTCTTGGAGTTTTCATACTGTGAGATCATTATTGAGGTGATCTGGAAAATTTTCCTGAAATAGTGGCTTGTGGTAGATCTTGAAAGTAGAACATGAAAGGAGAAGCAGTTCTTATTTCTTAGTTCATAAGGCGTTTGGGCAGGAAGAGAAAGATGTGGGATAGGCAGGCACAAGTGAGGAAGCTAACTTAAGACTTGCACAGGAAAGTAGTAAAAGATACAGTTAGAAAGTTGGGATTTTACCTTGTGAGTTTGGATTCTATTCTCTAGGCAATATGAAAGCCATCAGATGTTCTGAACATAGGAATAGTTTATTCATATGCCTAGTTAGGTGTTTATCCCTTACTGGTTATCAGGGCTATGCAGATCAGTAAGATCCCTTAGATCATTTATCTGTATGACATATAATCACCTTGAAATTGTGCTAAATCAAAACCTGTAACACCCTTTAATTTTTCTCCTTCTCTCTCTCATTCCCTTCTCTTGAATTCTCCATCTTGGTTAATGACATTGCTGTCCACCTAATGACCCAAAGATAGTGTCCATGAAATCATAGTGCCTGGATCATGTTCTGAAGCCTGCAGTTTGCTTGGTCCTATGCAAGGTAGGCAGTGTCACAGATCCAGAGATAAGTCAGTGTAATTCCTGACTTCCAAAGGTTTCTGGTCTGGTGGGGCAGACAGACAGATACAGACTGCTGTAGTTGAGTTTGATCGAAGTTGTGATAGGGATTAAGAGGAGGCACATATCCAATATGGAAAATTACGAAAATCCAGAGGAGGATGTATGTGAGGTGAGAAAAGTAGACACGGATTAGGTTCTAGACAGTCCAGTTCTAGAGCCTGTACTCTTAAATGCTGTGCTGCCTTGGGTAACTGGGGAGACATAGTGGCATTAATTAGAGTTGAGAATGGAGGAAAAGGATCGAGGAGTGTAGAGGAGATTAAAGGGAAATAAATACAAGTTTAGTTCTGGACACATTAATTTCTAGATTCCTTTGGGAAATTTTGGTAGATAAACTAATGGGCAGGTAGATAAACTAATGGGCAGGACCCTGTCTCTGTAGCTTTAGTACCTCAAGAAGGGGTAAGTGCTCAATTAAATTTATGTTCAAATCACGCCTCTTTTTTCAACCTTTGATGGCTTTCTTACTGCCTTGAGATTAAAGGCTTATATTTATAAGACTTTTTGTAAGTTGGACCCAGTCAGATTTTCCTGCCAGTATTCTCTTATACAAACTGACCGCTATAATTCAACTAGCTTTGTTTATGCTTTCCCCAAACTTTATATTTTTCTGTCTTTGGTTCATATGGCCTCTTTTCTTACTCTTTCATCCTGTCCTCAAGGCCTACTTCAGTCCCTGTTCCTCATTTATAAAATAGGCATATTTGGAAGTACTTTTAGAGTTGTAGCAAGGATTAAGCGATTGAATACTGTGTAAAGTGCTTTCAGTAGTATATGGCATAGAATTATGAGCTCAGTAAATGTAGTTGTTAATACTACTACTGCTGCTGCTGTTACTACATCCTTCTTCTCTTCCTTTTGCCCTGCTGTATGTATGTAATAGAAACCCCAAGTTTTAGTAATTCTGTAACCTATATAATCTCTTTAATGTGGCTTTTTTTCACTCTAACCATCTTAGTTTAGGACCCCGTTTCTTACAGTTACCCTCCAGTTGGTCTCATTGCCACCCTTCGGTCTCTCCTCTAGCCTTCTACCAGAGAGAGATTTATATAAAAGTGAGTGTAATTGTGTTTTCCCCTGCTTTAAATTCTAAAATACTTACTACTTTCAGGGTAAAGGTCGGAGTCTTTAGGTGTTACCTTTTCCATCTGGCACCCTGCCTGCCTTTCTAGTTTTATCATTGTTCATGTATGGCATATTCCCATTGTCCCATCTAGCCATTTTGCATTCTTTTCCTACTTTTACAGCTGCCACATTCTCTTGCTCTTCCTTCCTTTTGGTCTTATGAGTCCCTCTGCCTGGAACAGATTGTTCTGTCTGGCTAATCTTTAATCTTTTTTTTTTTAATGCTGCTGGAAGAGAGTATCCTTATGTTGTGAGATTTGCTATGTCTCTTTATCACAGACTAAATTTTAGAGCCCATCATCTGTGAATTTATGACATTTCTAAGTTCAGTTGAACAGATACCTGATGGGCATCTTCTATATGACATGTGTTGTGTTTAGCCCAAGGAATATAAAAATAAGACACAAATGACCCATTTTTAACAAATTGAAAATCTAATGAGAAATCGACTGGGAAGAATGATCATTCGTTTTCTTTGCTGTCTCTCCGATGGACTATGAACACTCTAAGGGAAATGACCAAAATGGAGATTTAAGTGGATTACTGTCAGGTTGCAGAAACTTTCCTGAGAGTAAAAGAGTAGATCCAGGTGGACAAGCATGATCATAGTCCAGGCATTAGAACTTCAACTGAAATTACCTGGCCTAACTTCCCTTGCATAATTATGATTTCACATTAGTGAGTATGGATACAATCTTATAAAACTTAGTTTTTAAGCTAAGTTTTAATTTCGAATAATTTTTGTAGATAAGCATATGTATAAGTAAAATATTCTATTAAATTTGATTTTTAATATCCTATAAATGTTGTAAATAGAGAAAGTTGAAAGTTTTAATTTTCTGAAAGTATATATACTCCTAAATTTTTAAAATTAAAGTTAAATATAGCAATATAGTGGCTCCTACGTAAATATCTGTTTACTTGTAATGAAAATATTAAATAAGTTAAATTTGTATTTGTATATTATCAGTATTACAGGGCTTCTCTAGTGGCTCAGCTGTAAAGAATCCACCTGCTAATGCAGGAGACACGGGTTCAGTCCCTGGGTCCAGAAGATCTCCTGGAGAAGGAAATGGCAACCCACTCCAGGATTCTTGCCTGGAAAATCCCATGGACAGAGGAGCTTGGTGGACTACAGTCAGTGGGGCGCAAGAGTTGGACACGACTTAGCGAATGAATAATAACAATAATCAATATTATAAAACTTAAGAATTATCTAACATTCTGATAGCTCTCATTTTTAATGAAAAAGAAAGCAAGTTAATGATAAATAAGGTATTTATATGTAGATCACATAAATAGAGAAACTAAAATTTGGATGGAAGACAGAAAAATCTACCAGAATTCTTGTGAAGATGTAACTTTTGTGGTCATGTAGCTTGCACCTATTAAATATTTTCCTGATTGCTGATCTAGTGGTTTTCCTGGTAGTCTAGGTGGGTTTGTGTTAAACCATCTGTGACAAGTGGTTTGCTTGAAAGGAGATTGCCTGGCATTAGGAATATTGTCTGAAAACTCAGCTTTTGCTTTGTTGGCATGTTCTCTAACAAACCTACTAACTGAAGTGCAGCTCAACTCAAGGAGGTTATTATTGTAAATATTTTTGAAAGTCTTGAGCAAGAGAAGACTAATTAGTATGTGGGTTTATACTTATATAAACAATCTGCCTATTTATGCCCAAGAAATGGCTTGATGAAACAGCCATTGTCATCCAGTAAAATATTTTTCTTGTCTAAAATATGTTGGATTTTTAAAATAAACAATCAAATTAATGCTAAGAATTACTAAAAGTATAAATACTTTTTAGTTCTAAAACTTACATACCCTATTTCATTTGAAACTCAGAACAGTTCTGTGAATAAATTTCCCAAAGGAATCTGAGGTTCAGAGAAACTAGTCTTAAGTCATAAAACTAGAGGAAGTAGCAGATCCAGAATTAAAATACAGTTTTCTGGTCTCCAAGTCCAATATATTCTTATTTGCTGTACAGTATGACTTTAAAACATTTTTGAGTGGTAGCAGATAATACCATTTTCTCTTAGTGAATCCTCATAAAGAATTAACCCTAATTCTTTTTTTAGTGTAACCAATTATAAAGACTAATAACCAACATAGTCGTTTTCTCATTTTAATCTTACAGGTGTGGTTTTATCTTATAGAGGCGGTTTTATCTTGTAGATGCCTTAGATGGTAATTAAAATTTCTTTTTCATTTCTTTTTCATAAACTCTTAAAAATTGTCCCCTACAATGCTGCCTTATCTCAAGTGAGTTGACAACATAACTTGCTCTATGTCAGGTTCTTTAGCAGTTAACTAGGAAGGGATTTCTGGAGAAGGAAATGGCAACCCACTCCAGTATTCTTGCCTGGAGAATCCTGTGGACAGAGGAACCTGGTGGGCTGCTGTCCATGGGGTCACACAGAGTCAGACACAACTGAAGCAACTTAGCATGCATGCATGCCTGCATCGGAGAAAGAAATGGCAACCCACTCCAGTGTTATTGCCTGGAGAATCCCAGGGACAGGGGAGCCTGGTGGGCTGCCATCTATGGGGTTGCAGAGTCGAACACGACTGAAGCCACTTAGTAGCAGCAGCAGGAAGGGATTTCAGACTCGTGTATATTAACTGACTGTAGAATATTATGTTGAGACAACTATAAAGGTGATTAAAATACCTTTTTACCTTAAATATCGTATTCTCTACTAAACTAGTACCCAGAACTTTCTTATTTTTCTGCTTTGCTAAACTTTCTAATATTTCATTTTTCTCAGCTGTAAAATTAAGCAACATGCTTCAAATACCTGAGACAGCTTTTTTCTTGAAACATCTTGATATCCTCAGTTCTGTAAAATGAAAGGAAAATATTTAATCTGTATAGCAAAATAATATATACTTTTGAGATATTTTCTATGTTGTTTAGCAATAGAGATTGGAAGTAGATGATGTAAATTCTACTTTTATATTGTAATTCTTATACTTTTTTTCCCCCCCATCTTTCCCCTTAGATTTCCTTCATGGATACATTTTCATAGCATTATTATGTGATGTGAGAAGTTTTTTTTTTTGTTTTGTTTTTTTTTGAAGTAACATGGATTTTATACTACAGAATCAAGAGATTGGCTTTATAGGAAAAATTGATTTATAAAGAGTGGTACAGGTTTTTATAGATAACCATGACAACATCCCATATGAATGGGCATGTTACTGAGGAATCAGACAACGGAGTAAAAAATGTTGGTCTTGCATCACCAGAGGAACATCAGAAGCACCGAGAGATGGCTGTTGACTGCCCTGGAGATTTGGGCACCAGGATGATGCCGGTGCGTCGAAGTGCACAGCTGGAACGTATTCGCCAACAACAGGAGGACATGAGGCGTAGGCGAGAAGAAGAAGGGAAAAAACAAGAACTTGACCTTAATTCTTCCATGAGACTTAAGAAACTAGCCCAGATTCCTCCAAAAACTGGAATAGATAACCCTATATTTGATACAGAGGAAGGAATTGTCTTAGAAAGTCCTCATTATGCTGTGAAAATATTAGGTAAGTAAAAACAGTAGAAGAATTAGAAAATGTTTTGTTGTGGTTTATCTCGCCTTAACATAAATGTGTATAGGAGGGAAGAGTTATATAAAGAATGTAAGTAATAACAATTTGAATTCAGACCAGGATCAGTTTTTTTCTTAGAAAGGCCATATAACTTGTTTTCTGTTAGCCATTTAGAACTGGAGCATGTATCCTAAATGTTCAGGATATATGCTGCAATGTGATTTTTATATTTAATCTTTGAAGTAAAAATTCCTATATAAGGCCTGACCTTTAAAGCTTTGAAATTCACATTTCATTTCAAACTCAAATTTTATATAAAAATTACTGAAAAGGAATTTTTAGATTTTGAATTTCTGATTTCTTTAAGGTTTATGAAATAATTTAATAATTATTAATGAGAAAAACTTGGTGTCATTTCTCTGGCATAATATGCATAAAACATGGCTTTAAAGTCCCTGTACTAACTATTCCTAAATTTCATTTTGTGAGGAAAACCAAAAACTACTGCTATGATATATTAATGGGCTTCCCAGGTGGCACTAGTGGTAAAGAACCTGGGCCTGCCAGTGCAGGAGACATAAGAGATGCAGGTTCGATGCCTGGGTCCAGAAGATGCCCTGGAGGAAGGCATGGCAACCCACTCCAGTATTCTTGTCTGGGGAATCCCATGGACAGAGGAGCCTGGCGGGCTATAGTCCATAGGGTTGCACAGAGTTGGACACGATTGAAGCAGCTTAGCATGCATGCACATGATGTATTTATAGATATAAAAGAATTCTGTGATCAGATTTTGAGAACAGGGGTTAAATAAGTTAAACAGCTTCTTATTACAGTACTTCTTGTAGCTTTTAGAATACTAATAGGCATTGTGAATTTATAAGAGAGATTGATGTCAAATGGGTGTTTCCAAACTTAAGTATTTTACCATTGAACTTACTGCTCTTTCCTCCTCTACACACAAGAGAGAGATCTCTGAACTCGTGTCAGTGGTGTACATTAACTTGTGTTCCATTAAAACCAGGCTAACTCAAAGGAAATATTTTTATTTCTTAATGATTTATAATTATAGATGTGAAAAGACAGATACTTCACTTTGGAAGGAGAGGGTTTTCATTGTTGTTTTACCATTTATTTAAGTGTTTATTGAATCCTTTACTTGATGCTATAGCAAATGCCTTTCTGTGTAATTTCTAAAGTAACTCTGTTAACAGGGCTCTGTAATATCTATTTTGGAGAAAAAGAAATTGAACTTTATTTAAATCACTTGTGTAAGACTCCATGCTAAGTAGTAGGGCCAAGTTTTAATTTGCCTAATCTGGATATGCAGTTGTTATACTGCAAAGAGCAAAGGGTTTGAGTGGAAACTGACATCCATCCTGTTCTTCACTCAACCAGAGCTTTGGCTACCAAGAATGCAACATCTTTTTCTTACTTATTCAAAGTTAATCATCTATATAAATGTACCATGCACTATCTGTCTGTATATAAAAGTACCTTATTTACTATCTGTGTATATAAAAGTACCATATGTACTATATATTTGTATATGTGTTTACCATATATACTAACTGCAGTCTAGAACAATTTCTGCTACATCATAACAACTGCTTTTTCTTTGCTATACCTTTACAAAGGATTCATATCTCTTGACAGAAAGCATTGTGTGTGTTTTTCTGTGATTTAAGAAATCATAGATATATTCAGTCATAATGAAGTGTGCAAAAAATGCCTAAATGGTAATAATGAAAGGCATTATAGTAAAAACAGAGAGATTACGTATTTTAAAAATGCATTTATATGAAGGAATTTTATGCTGTTTTTTCTTAAGAGTTTTGTTAGAGTAAAAATATATCATTGGCTCTTATTGGCATCATCTCATACCACTTCATTATTTTTTATTAAAGTACTCTAAATATTCTCTATGACTTGGAGAAAACTTGCATTGTAATATATCCAACCCAAGCCTAGTTTGAGTCTTCTGGGTTTCTATTTAAATTTCTTTGAGATTAATGTATTTGTCCATTTACTTTAATTGAAATAGGCATAAATGTCCATGTAGTAGACAAGACTCCTGTAATCTCCATGAAGAAACAGAATTCACTTGTGAAGTTTTTATTTATTTTCTTGCCTAACCACAGAAAATTGAGGACCTGTTGCTTGGTTTGTTTTTCTACAAGTGTAGTTAAAGGACAACTATATTTTCTTCCGACTTGCAACCCACTGTGGTTTTAAAAATTATCTTTGTGTAATCCTTGAACTTAAGGCTGTTTTACATAATTTATTTTAAAGTAATTTGGAATTTAGTACCAGCTGTCTGTAAGTCATTTCTTGGATAAGGAGAGTATTTTGTGTTTTGAGAAATGAGTGATAGATTTAATTTTAATGCACTCAACACAGGTGTGTTATTTGTAGGAGGCATGAAAAGTTATCATAAGTTATAAAGTTGTTTTTGTCAGTCACATCTTCAGTTTTTGAATGTACTCAGTTTTAAGTTTTCACTTTAAAATGAAGTATAATAGCTTTGTACCAGACATTTTTTTCCTGTTTGTAAGTTGCTAACACATCAAATTACAACAGTACTCCCTAAAGTTATAGAAGGCTCCCTGCCAGTGTTTAGATTAATATGCACGTGCCAGGAGACAACTTCTCAGCTTTTTTCACAACCAGAAACAGCAACCTTGTTTTAAATGAGGCAAGGATGGGGCAACTGATTTATTTCTCTGGAAGGGAGCCTTCAGTTTCCAAATGATACATCGTCATTTATCTGTGAGTAGAGGGAATTCTCATTAAAGAATTGAAAGTGTGTTTGGAAAGATTGGATACTTTTAATTGTCTGGGTGGTGACTTTTAAAAAGTATTTATAAATTTGGCAGTGTATAATATTAAATGTGCAGGGATGGATTGATAGAAAATATTTGGAAAGGATGAACTGAATTTTCTTGTGTAAAAGCACTTAGAACCTTACTGAAAATTAGAAAATAGTGATGTGGGAAATTTAAATGAATAATTAATATTACTAGAAGGCAATGGCACCCCACTCCAGTACTCTTGCCTGGAAAATCCCATGGATGGAGGAGCCTAGTAGGCTGCAGTCCATGGGGTTGCTAAGAGTCAGGCATGACTGAGCGACTTCACTTTCACTTTTCACTTTCATGCATTGGAGAAGGAGGTGGCAGCCCACTCCAGTGTTCTTGCCTGGAGAATCGCAGGGACGGGGGAGCCTTTTGGGCTGCTGTCTGTGGGGTTGCACAGAGTCAGACACGACTGAAGCGACTTAGCAGCAGCAGCAGCAGCAGCATAAATTATAAGAATTTTGATACATTAAGGAGCCTTCCTTAAAATTGACATGAGTTGTTAAAACTTCCTATGAATGAAATATCATTGTCTTGTTCTCTTTCATAAGTAAAGAGACAAACTACCTTGTGAGAAAAATTCTGAGAAAAGAGCAGAATGTAGGTTAGAGTAGAATGAGGGAGAATAGGGTTATCCTCAGATGTCTTTATAGCTTTCACTGTTTCATTGATTTTTGTAATCACAGATAACTGATTTTGGGTCAGGACTGTGGACAAGTAAATACAGTAGACAGACTGTTTAAAGGGAATAACTAGGAAACATTGCTGTCTATCATAGACATGACTCTGATTATCACATTTGTGAAGAGACCTTAGGAAACGCGCACATACCCTCTCAACACACACCTATAGCAAGTTATAGGTTTTGTGGCTGATAAGGACATTCTTGAAATTTGTGATTAAGGGCTTTCTAGTTTTCACCAGATGCTGTTAGTGATAAGAAAAAATTTAAAACACACACACACTGAGGAGAAGAAAACTAGGATAAATAAAATTTTTATATTAATAATACTGTGTTTCAGTCATTATTAGTACCTACATATTTTTGCCAGGTGTCTCTGTATATTCAAACTATTAATGCTAAGTCAGTAGTATTCTTGTATTTGATGTTGTAAAGTAAAATATTTCTTCACATTTCTCTCTGATGTTATTTGACTTTTGCTTGATCATGGGATATACTAGAATTGTGCTGGATTGTGATGAACTTTCATTTGATTGGCTTTTAAAATAAAGTTTATTTAAAGTCAACAACAAAAAAAATTCCACTGCCAATAAACTTCCAGTTCATACTATTTCTGAGAAGTTAATTATTCCTGCTATTAAATTTTTGCTCAACTTCTATAACTATTTCCAAACTTTTATTAGCCATTCCTTTGAGGGACTTTTTTCTGAAAGTGAAATGGTTAAATCTATTGGTATTAAGCTTAATATTTAAAATGTTGGGACTGTTTGATGATTTTTTGATTTGTTCATATTGCTAAGATTAGAGCTAACCTAAAATAAACATTAAAAAATTCATTAGAATATGTGTATAGTCATACAGTGTTTGGTTATTAAATATGCATAATTCTACAGAAAAAAATTAACTGCTGTACCTTTTGGTCTTTGACACAATGTGTCAAAACTTCATTCCACCTGTTAATATAAGTATTAATAGGTTTTAACTTTTTCACCTTAGCAAATATGTTCAGAAATGTACAACATCATTGCATATTCAAAGTACAGGGATACCTGGAGTCAAATGTAGAGTTTAAATACTTTTTACCGTCACTTGCTATTGATCTTTGACAAGTTATTTCAGTTTCCTGAGTCTCAGTTTCTGTGTTTTCTTGAGGACCAAGTGAAAAGAAAGCATGTATATAAAAAGCATATTGTACATTGTAAGTTTGATTAAAATTTAACTTATATGAAGCAGAAGCCACCAGAGATCATCTGACTTTTTAGTCCAAGAAATTAGCTTGTAGATTTTAACCAGTAATTTTTTATTTCATTTTTTAAATAACAGCTTTATTAAAATTTAAATCATATACCATAAAATTCTCTTTTAAGTGTATAATTTATGAGTTTTTAGTATATTCACAAGATTGTGCAGGCATCACCATTATACAGAGTGTTTTCATTACCTCAGATAGAAACTCTGGGCCCATTAGCATTTACTTCCTATTCTCTCTTCCCCCTAACTCCTGACCACCCTAATCTACTTTCTATGTATTTGTTTATTTGGAATATTTAATCTAACTGAGTCATGCAGTATGTGGCTTTTGTGACTTGTTTCTTTTCACATAGCATGTCTTCAGGGTTCATCTGTGTTGTGGAATTCATTGCTTTTTATGGCTGGATAATATTCCACTGTATGGAAATAACCATGTTTTGTTTAATCCATTCATCTGGTTGGTGGAACATTTAGGTAGTTTTACCTTTCTTCTGTTGTGAATAATGCTGTTATGAATATTCATGTATAAGTTTTTGTTTTAATACCTGTTTTCAGTTCCTTGGGATATATACCTAGGAATGAAATTGCTGGATCAAATGGTAGTTTTGTTTAACTTAGTGAGGAACTGGTATACCTTCCCCAGTACCTGCACTGTGTTACCTTTTCACCAGCAGCCTGTGGGGGTTCCAGTTTCTCTGCATTCTCACTTCTACCTATTATTACATATCTTTTTAATTTTAGCCATCCTACTAACCAGTAAGTTTTTAAAGAACTGTAATAAAATAGATTAAAGTATATTATGTTGCACTTAAGTATTCATATATCTTTATTTCAAATAGGGATGTACATACTGAGTTGAAAGATAAATACACATTTCTTTTTTTAAAATTTATTTATTTTAATTGGAGGATAATTATAATATTATGATGGTTTTTGCCATACATCAGTATGAATCAATCATAGGTATATGTGTGTCCCCTGTATCCTGAACTCCCCCTCCCACCTCCCTCTCTACCCTGCCCCTCTGGGTTGTCACAGAGCGCTGGCTTTGGGTGCCCTGTGTCATACAGCAAACGTGCACTGGTTATCTATTTTACATATGGTAATGTATATGTTTCAGTGCTGTTCTCTCAAATCATCCCACCCTTTCCTTCTCCCACTGAATCCAAAAGTCTGTTCCTTGTGTTTCCTTTGCTGCCCTGCATGCAGGATCGTTGGTACCATCTTTCTGGATTCCATATATACGCATTAATATACGGTATTTGTCTTTTTCTTTCTGACTCACTTCACTCTGTATAATAGGCTCTAGGTTCATCCACCTCATTAGAACTGACTCAAATGCACCCCTTTTATAGCTGAGTAATACTCCATTGTATATCTGTACCACAACTTCCTCATCCACTCATCTGTGGATGGACATCTAGGCTGCTTCCATGTCCTTGCTGTTGTAAATAGTGCTGCATTGAACACTGGGGTACATGTGTCTTTTTCAGTTCTGGTTTCCTCAGGGTATATGCCCAATAATGGGATTGCTGGATTGTGTCGTACTTTTATACCTAGTTTTTTTAAGGAATTTCCATACTGTTCGCCATAGTGCTTGTATTAGTTTGCATTCCCACCAACGGTGTAAGGGGGTTCCCTTTTGACACCCTTTCCAGCATTTATTGTTTGTAGACTTTTTGATGATGGCCGTTCTAACCATGTGAGATGATGATACCTTATTGTGGTTTTGACTTGCATTTCTCTAGTAATGTGTGGTGTTGAGCATCTTTTGATGTGTTTATTAGCCATCTGTATGTCTTCTTTGGAGAAATGTCTGTTTAGGTCTTCTGCCCACTTTTTGATTGGGTTGTTAATTTTTCTGGTATTGAGCTACGTAACCTGCTTGTATATTTTGGAGATGAATTCTTTGTCAGTTGTTTCATTTGCTATTAAAGAATATACATTTTTAATGGATTGCTAACAGAAGTTTGTGAAATAATATCCAAGTCAAACCTAGTCATGTTATAGAGAGGTCCAGAGACTGAAGTAGATTTTCCAGTGACATACATTGCACTAATAAGTAAACCAAGCCATAACCAGGACCCAGATATTCTGACCTCAAATTTAGTTCTTTTTCTTGCTCACCAAATTCATTACAGTTTTATCTAGAGAAAAATCATGAAATTTTTGTACCTGATTGAGCAGTAATCATTTCAGTGGTGTTTCTCTGTTGTCCTATATTTGGAGCTAAGATGTTTGCTCTGACTTCTCTCTCAACTGTCTTTGCTTGTATACTTGTCTAGAATTTGTTTTTAATTTGTAACCCAATGTATTAATGATTAATTACTGTTTAGGGTCTTTCAGGGGCTTCTGATTATTTTTAATAAATGCATTTTAACCTAGTCCACTAAAAACCAAAGCTCAGTGATCTGAATTTTATTTCCTTAAATTTAAAAAGAAAAAGGAAAGACTACCCATCGCAACTTAAGCAAGGATTTCCTAAGTGGAAGTTCTAATTTCAGCTCAGTGGATAGATACACTGAAACTGGTATAATTTTTTCATTTGTTGTTGTTTAGTCACTAAGTTGTTTCTGGCTCTTTTCCCACCCTGTAGACTGTAGCCTGCCAGGCTCCTCTGTCTGTGGGTTTTCCCAGGCAAGAATACTGAAGTGGGTTTCATTTCCTTCGCCAGGAGATCATCCCAACCCAGGAATGGAACCTGTTGTCTCCTGTATTGGCAGGCAGATTCATTACCACTCAGCCACCAGGGAAGCCCCATAATTTCCTCATCCTATATGCTATTAAGTTCCTCACCTGAATAGTCAGTTTGACTATACAGTTTAGGAGAAAAGAAATCTTTAATAGAAGTTCTCAGGAAGAAGTCATGAAGCTGGTTGAACTACAGAAGTTTCTGAGGATAGGTTGAAAAAATTGGTGGAAGAATCTTATTGCTGGAATAGGTCCCTAGAATCTATTTTCATGTGAGGTAAATGATAGCAATAAGTGAAGATAACAAAACTAATCTAGGGGAGATGATTATCTCCACTGCTTTTAAAAGATCTTCAGAAATGGAGATGAGCTTCCTTGAGTAATTTTATTGTTTACCCTTACAGCCAAACAGTTCTCCAGAGTCTTGGGAATCTGAGGGTAGAATTTTCAGATAGAGCAACTCTTAGTGATTGCTTTCTGTTACCTATTTTAGTCTTCATTCTGTTTCATTTGAGGCGGTCAGGAGAGGGCCAAGAGGAAAGGGAGCATTCAGGGCATGGATTTGTGGACTTGTGTGTGTGTGTTTAGCTGATTAATTATCCTCAAACCAAATGTCAGTGATTTTTCTTACTTTTAGATAATATACCTTTTCTTTCAACATAAATGATCAAGATTTAGCTATTATATGAAATGTTAGAGCAGATAATGCAAACTTAATGTTTACGGAACATCAAATAAGAGGAATGGATCAGACTGCAGGACAAGGAATTTGAACTAGATACAAAGCACTTGCTTGTAGGGAAGTTGTTACAAACCAGAATTTATCAGCAAAGCCAGATTTTTCACGTGCACATTTGTCTTTCCCTCTGCAGAGTGTCCCCGTTTCTGTCTGACCTCTCGCCTGCCTTGTTGTGAGTACTGCTCTGCCTCGGTACTCCCTTCTTTGCTCACTTCCTGCTCTACAGTTGTGTCATTTTTTTCTCAGTAGCCCTGTAATTCTCCATTTATGTCTGTACTTCTCTGTGTAAAGAACCATGTGGTTCTTTTTCTTTGTGCTTATTGTGTGTGGGAATGAGGAAGGGAGCTTCTGAACTGTATATGGGGAGATCTCCCCTCTCTCTATAGCCTGTCCTCTGTTGTTTATCTTCATCATTATTGTAGAAGTAGGTATGTATTTGACAGGATGGATTTAGCTGCATCTGATTAGATTTTTCATATTTCCTCTGGAATTGCACAGAATTTCAAATAACTTAAGTGGTTTTTGTTTAAGTATCATATAATCTAATTACTGCATCGACAATGGAACATTTCTTAAAGTGTGTAGAAAATGTGCTGTTCTTGAGTAACATGAAGTGCTTCTAAAGATATACCGTATAAAAACAAAGTTTTTTAAACCTACAACAAAATACCTTTTCAAAGTAATAATTTTTATGAAACTAGAACGAATGTGTCCAAAATGAGAATCCCTGAGTAGATATTGCTAACAATTATTTTTCATTATGACATCATACTTAATATGAAAGAGAAGACCCTTTATCAGAAGTCCATTCAGAATTTTCTAATAAAATTCATTATAATCAATATTTTAAGACTAATGGTTTAGATATTTGTTTCTTTTTTTTGTGACTTTAAAACTTTATTGGACAGAAGTAGCATGATTTTTAATGTCTGTTAAATTTATAAACTGATGAAATGAATATTTCTTTATAAATAAGTTTTTAGCATTTACTGTTTGATATTTTCTCTTAGATATTTCTTTAACTACATATGGTTTAGTTCATATCTTCTGTCAAGCTACTTATAATGAAGTTTTAAGAACTTCTGAGTGTTTGGTAACTTAATCTGTTCTGTTTATTCATTAAACATTTTTAATGGAAATTTATTTGAACCTGAAGCATGAGTGTACGTGAGGAAGCTTTCTTGCCTAAAAATACGATCTGGAAACTTTTCCAGCTAAATTGGCCATGAAAGCAGATATGGAATTTATCTGAAAACTGTCCACATAAATCACACTTATCAAATTTGCTGTCTAACTTAGTTACCCAGGCTGGTGCTACACAATCAAAGATGTTTTTACAGTATTTCTCAAAAAGCTACATGGCCTCTACATTCACAGACTGCAGTTTTGGTTTCTTTTGCTGAACCTTCCCAGTGTACTATCTAGCATATTATTGTGATTATGTTAGAATTGAAATAAAATATTATGAGAAAACACTTAAAGCACAAGACGCTTGGTTAAAATAGCAGAAATAAATGCAACAGTACTGTAAAAGTAGCATTTGGAGGGTGCATTATATATGTGAACATATAGAAACACAGTTAACTAGAAGAAATTCTGTCTACAGATACATGGTAAAGTAGAATGTGTAAGCATCTCTAAATGCTAGTCAGTTTACATTACATGATTCTGTATCAGGTGAGAAGACATCTCAGGTCAGCTTTTCTGAAGCAGATGAATGACATATCACAATTAAGCCCTAAAATCTAAACAATAATAATAATGATGTTTATCTTTTTAAAATCCCTTAGCATGGCAGGAAAAGCATTTCCTTGGAAGTCAGAGAAAAAGATTTCTTCACCTAGGTGCCATTTTTGTGTATGACTTCATTTTCTCCATCTGAAGAGATTTGATCTGAACTATGTATGTCTCAGGTTTTGGTGGTTTTTCTAAATTGGGAAAAATTTGTTAGATTTTAGGAGGATTAAAATATATGTATTTATGCCCATAATACAGTTATTGTTCTGTATCCTTCTATTCAATATTGGCAGTGACCAATGTGAAATTCAGGCCAAATTTGTATCAGGCCACCTGATGTAAAGAGCCAACTCATTGGAAAAGACCCTGATGCTGGAGAAGATTGAAGGCAGGAGGAGAAAGGGGTGGCAGAGGATCAGATGGTTAGATAGCATCACCAACTTAATGGACGTGAATTTGATCAAATTCCAGGAGACAGTGGGGGACAGAAGAGCCTGGTATGCTACAGTCCGCGAGGTTGCAGAGAGTCAGACATGACTTAGTACCCGAACAACAACACATATTTGTAGGTTTTTAATAATGGTTGGTGATATTTTATTGTAAAAGCTGAGCTTAAGTGCAAGTGATCTCAGTGTAGTCTGGCAACATTGACTAAAGTACTAAGTCTGAAGATAACTTCTAAAAAGGGATAATTTCAGTGAAAACAGTTTTTTACTAATTAACAAAAAATGTGAGTAGGACTTCATAAAGGTTAATGGACTCATAAAGGATAATAATTAACAAAATTAAATTGGTCTTGATAACCTTCAAAATTTGAACCCAAAATCCAGTTAAATTTGTAATTTCTGGCTCATGGCACAGTCCTTAAGTTCTCCCAAAAGCCTTTACTTAAGTAAAGTAAGATCTGTCCTATCCCTATAGATCTTATGTTGATCCCTGATTTCCTGAGAGAAAGACATTTCCAGTTTGATCATGAAATTTCTTTCCCTGGATTTTAAACTGTCGTGGATGGTCTTTATGTCTTTGAATTCCTCAGTATGAGCACAGTTTGGACAGATTTAACCAGATTTTACCTTTCTCTGGAACTGTATTCCTTACCTGAGGTCCTATCAACATGAGAAGGCTACTCATTTCTTAGAATTTGAAAGCAATCATCCCTTTTGGACTAACCACAAAAATTGCCTATTTCCTGTCTGTGCAAAATCTCAGCATCTCAACTATTATCTGATCTCCTGAAATAAGGTCAGTGATCTCTAGTTTTATCTCTCATTAAGCCATTCCTAGTTTAGATTCAGAGAAGGCGATGGCACCCCACTCCAGTATTCTTGCCTGGAAAATCCCATGGATGGAGGAGCCTGGTAGGCTGCAGTCCATGGGGTCGTGAAGAGTCGGACACAGCTGAGCGACTTCACTTTCACTTTTCAGTTTCATGCATTGGAGAAGGAAATGGCAACCCACTCCAGTGTTCTTGCCTGGAGAATCCCAGGAACGGGGGAGCCTGGTGGGGTGCCATCTTTGGGGTCGCACAGAGTCGGACACGACTGAAGCAACTTAGCAGCAGCAGCAGCAGTTTAGATTATCCTACCTTACCTTTCCTATCCTTGGGATATTTACATATATTTAAAATATTCTAAAAATGAA
Organism: Budorcas taxicolor; assembly: GCF_023091745.1. Lineage (NCBI taxonomy): Eukaryota > Metazoa > Chordata > Mammalia > Artiodactyla > Bovidae > Budorcas > Budorcas taxicolor. Next base: position 77,380,539 of record NC_068919.1, read on the forward strand.
AATTATATGCTGTGTTTACCACAGAAGTGAAAAACGGCAGTAAAAGAATTTGTCACAAAGGAGTAAGTAGAATAACTGTAATGCAGACAGAAAAATTCAGTAGAGCAATCAAGGTTATTTAATATAGAAGAAAGTGAGTTTGGGTACTTCAGTTATTCCCAAGTATATCATGTCTTAAAATACTACAGCTACAACTGCACAACTGCTGTTAATAAAATGTGTAAATCATTGGTTCTTGAGAGTACATAATCAAATATATATAAGTATATATATATATATAAAATTAAGGATGATGGGATTCTGGTTGTGTTTAAGGTAGAATTCAGGACATAAATATCTTTGTTAATTTCCTTACTGATTGTCATAAATATCTTTGATTAAAAATCCATTGTTCTGATATAGTAAGAAAATTATATTCAGTGTGTTCTACTTAAGCCTGCAGGAATATTTATAAAATCTGTGTAATTCTGGTCATTAAGGAAAAAAAAAAAGATCTAGCAGAAAAGTGGTCAAAAGATAAGCAGAAAATTGAGGGAAAAAGAAACATAAATGACTGTTCACCTTGTGAAAATATATTGAAACTCACTACTGCATAAAGAAATAAACATGCTTTCCTAACCTGATCACCAAAAATGAAAAATTTGGTCTGTTTGTAGAAACATGCACTCAAGTTTTTTGATGGTAGGAGTATGAATTAGTACAAAACTATGGGGGCAGTTTGGCAACATGTATAAAAGTTTTAAATATTTTTATTATCTGATAAGTGAAAGTTAGTCGTGTCCGACTCTGCAACCCCGTGGACTATACAGTCCATGGAATTCTCCAGGCCAGAATACTGGAGTGGGCAGCGTTTCCCTTCTCCAGGGAATCTTCCCAACCCAGGAATGTAACCCAGGTTTCCCACATTGCAGGTGGATTCTTTACCAGCTGAGCCACAAGGGAAGCCCTAATAAGTAATTTTATGCTAAGAATTTTTTCTATAGACATTGGAAAATATCAGATTGCAAAACAGCATTTACAATGTGGTCTCTGTGGTTAAGACCAGCATTTTTAAAGGCTATATAGTATAACAAAATAGTACCAGTAGTTATAGCTGAAAGGTATGACTACAGATTTTAAAAAAATTTTAATGTCCATATTTTAGTGTCTTTGTGGGTGGCTTTGGTACATAGAGGTTATGCAGAAATACCTTTGCCTCTAAAAATTTAATTCTCCCTGGGCTTGAAGAGACACAGTAGGGAGATTGTTACCTTCTGGGCTGACTAAAGTTGCTTATTGATTTGTCAGCAGTGAGATCTGAAGCATCTGATTTTCTCATTGCCCTGACAACCAGGCTAAGCCCCTTTAAACAGTTGGTAAAATTTTAAACCGAAATCCCATAATCTACTCAGAAAGATTATAGTCTTCAAGAGAGTATAGTCAGTTACTTTGTTGATTTTGTAATTCTTTTTCCTTTTAAGGTATTTAAAATGTCTTCCTGTTTTACTCTAAAGATACTTTAAGGCTATTGAATTCTTCCTACTCTGAGAATTCTTTATATACTTAGGTAATTTCTGTGGTAACTTCTTTGAATTTGATGAAATCTGATGTTCCATATTCTTCCCAGCACTGCTTTATTGATGTAGTTGGCAAAAAATTTTATGTATCTAAAGTGTACAATCTGATGTTTAAATATACCACAGTTAAGTTGATTAACATATCCGTCACCTCACATATTTACCTTTTGTGTGTGCGGTGAGAATGCCTAAGATCTACTGTCAGTACATTTCAAGTATACAAGACAGTACTATTGACTGTAATCACCGTGCTACCCATTAGATCCTCAGAACTTATCCACCTTAAAACTGACAGTTCGTACTCTTTGATCAACATCTTTCAGTTTCCCCTATCTATATTTTGTCTACTCTTGTAGATAAATCGTTAACTTGATAAATCATTAACTTATAGCTAATTATTTAGTTCTGGATCACAACTTCTTAGGTTGTTCAGATGACTGTTTTGACTTTCTGATTTTTTTACTGTCTTTTTTGAGGGGGGCTACATTTTAAGTTACTAGAGAACTTTTTTTTTTTTTTTTAGAACTAAAGCAGTTTTGATTTGGGGTGAGGGGTGGAAGATGGGGAACTTCAGAAGAGCTTAGAAGAGCTATTCTAATCTATAAAATATTAAACTACTATTTAGTAGTAGGATATAAGAATTAATAACCTTTCTGCAGGCCCTGTATGAAGAATACTAACAGAAAGACTTAAACCAAGAGTTTTTTTTTAATTACTGTTTTTTCATGGGACTATATAAGACACAGATGTACATAGTCAGTACCTACTGTTAGGTTTTTTCCCAGAATCATTTACAGTTTTAATTTTAGACAGCATCTTAGTAGGTTTTTTCTTTTCGGCTACATAGGTGATAGTGAGGAGGCATCTTCGAAATGATTTTGTAGCTCACTTGAAGTCAAAACATTTCTGAAAAAGTAATGAGCAAGTTTTTGTCATGTCAATATGAGTGTAGACTATAATATTACTTGAAGAAGATTTCAGTTCTGATAAACCAATGGGCTAGAAACAGACCCTGATATAAGAATTTGGTTGTATCATAAATCACTGGAAAAGAAGAGATTATTCAATAAATGGTGTTAGAATAATTGGTTAACCGTTTGGAAGAAATGAAGTTCAAATTTCCCCTCAAATCTATACAAAATTAATTCTAGATGGATTGAAGTTACCTGTGGAATAGAAACCATAATAAGTTTTAAATGTGGGTAAACATTTAATGACCTATGAAAGTGAAAGTTGTGTTCAGCTCTTGTGAACCCATGGACTATACATATAGTCCATGGAATTCTCCAGGCCAGAATACTGGAGTGAGTAGCCTTTGCCTTCTCCAGGGGATCCACCTATTCTGGTGTGATTTCTCTCACTGTACAGAGAAATCACACCGGAATAGGTGGATTATTCTCAACACATAATAGCCAAAAGTATTTACAGTAAAGTTACCACAAATAAAATTAACAGAAACATATCTACCTGTTGAGGATCAGAGAAGAGGCAACATGTGGTTCTTATCCATTTTGAAATAACCTCCTTCAAGAAAAATGTATGTGCTACATATGGACACTAATAGGAACATGTAAACATACACATGCCCCAATTTTTCAGTATCATCTTAGGAGACTCATATGTTCCTAAGAGTTCTATGGACCACAGAAGTGCTTGGTAAATACGAGTAAGCTTCAACATCCCTGTTGAAGAAATGGAAGGGTTTTAAAAATGATAATATTTGAATATTGGTAATGGGATGTGAATTAGTAAAACCTCCCTAGAAAACTCTTTGGCTTTTAAAATGTCGGAATGGTATTTTAAATTGTTCATTTATGTATTCTACCCCCCTTATTTATTTTTATAGTGATACATATTTTACATAATTAAAACACTTGAAAAAATGTACTTGATTCTGTTGTATAATTTTTAAAGAGTTTTACTTAAAAATCAGTAAAATGACAGTGATTTGATAATCAAAAACTAGATAAGTTTTTTTTTCCAAAACTTATATTGTTATTGGTTCAAGAAATTTTATCTTGAGACACTTGTGGAATTAAGACAGAAAATTAATTTTTGGATACCTTTTCCTTCTCCTACTAGAAGTGGAAGACTTGTTTTCTTCACTTAAACATATCCAGCATACCTTGGTAGATTCTCAGAGCCAGGAGGATATTTCACTGCTTTTACAACTTATACAAAACAAAGATTTCCAGAATGCGTTTAAGATACACAATGCTGTCACAGTACACATGAACAAGGCCAGTCCTCCATTTCCTCTTATCTCCAATGCACAAGATCTTGCACAGGAGGTATGTATTCTGAACATCCATTGACATATACAAGGTAATTGTTAGTGATAGTGAGGCAGTATTCTTGGAAAATACTGCTGTGACTCTAAGGTTTATTAGAATTAATTACTACTGATCATATGTTGATTATTTATGTGTTAGGAAAAATTCACTTACGTGTATTTTATCCTGAAAAAAAAACTATACTTAGTTCAAAAATAAGACTCCGCTCCATGAAAAGAAGAGCATTGGTTCTATTTATACAGCTGAATATTTGTATAGTAAGAGGAATACTTGTCTAAATTGCTAAAGGGGAAATTTTAAAAATACTTTTAGTATGGTTTTATTTTAAGCAATATACATTGTAAACTGATAAATCAGTACTGATGAGATTAAATTATGTTAGATAATCAGGTATTATACATAACTTCTGAGATTTGTTACTTGTATTGAATACATATAGAACTCAATATATATTTAGAAACGTCCTTTTCTAGGTGCCAAAACTAGAGAACAGGCTAGTTCTGATGCTGTCATTGCTGTGATCTACTTGTGGTCAAATTGATTAATCTCAAAATTATTATCTCTTAGTTTTGATAGGGGAATTACTTTTAAAATTATTTAAAATAACCATAGGAATTGTTAGAGAATTGCTGGATTCCTATTTTAATCATGAGCTAACTTTTATTAAAAATGTATATATTAATTTATTTCTATATGTTTTCATCAATGGTGATAACTTTGGTTTTGTTAATCTGCATTGTTACAAAGTGCTCTTTTTGGTACTGGAGTAAGGAAATAGAAAAAGGAGGAAAATCAGAGATGTTGATAATGAGAACATACATAATATTTGAGGAAAAATAGCCCACAGAGCAAATTTTAAATATTTATGGTAGAAGAAAAGATTGAAAATAATAACATACAGTTCATGTGATTAGAAATTAGAAAGGGAAGTAAATGAAAAAAAAAGGAATTAAATTACTTATATAAATTTAACATTAAAAGTTTCTCTTTTTTTAGAGAACAGGAAAATAGAGAAACCATTGACAAATTAGATGAAGAAAAAAACACTAATAATATTAGCAAAGATAAAAGCATAAATTATAACAAATTATAAGTTTACATTATTAAGTATGAAAGTACTATCACCTGGGTTGTTTTTGTAAGAAAATAAAAATTGCCAACAGTGACTTACAGATAGCTGAAAAAAGTAGTAATAGTAGGTAAAATTGAAAGTTAGAAATCTACTCCTCAAAAAACTGCCAGCCTCAGATAATTTTACAAACTCCTTCAAAACATTAGGGAACATATAATCCTTATGTTAAATAAACTTTTCACACATAAATATTGACTATTTGCCATCTCATTGTACTTGGATAATATAATCTAGATACTAAAAACAATAGTAAACCAGTATACTATACTGGTGACTATGTGTATGTGTGTATGACTGTATATATATATACACACACACACATATATATATATAGGACTTCCCTGGTGGCTCAGAGGTTAAAGCATCTGCCTGCAATGCGGGAGACCTGGGTTTGATCCCTGGGTCAGGAAGATCCCCTGGAGGAGGAAATGGCAACCCACTCCAGTATTCTTGCCTGGAGAATCCCACGGACAGAGGAGCCTGGTGGGCTACAGTCCATGGGGTCGCAAAGAGTCAGACACGACTGAGCAACTTCACTTTCACACACACACACACACACACAAGTATATATATACTTGGTGACTATATTCACCAAGTAGAGGTCAATTCATTTTATGAACATTAATATAGAAATCTTAAAATATGAGTAACTCACATCTAGAAATATATTAAAACAACAATTTACTGTGTGCTAGGTAATGTGCAGAGCAGTTTATATGTATTATCTCAATCTTTTAAGAACCATGAGTAAGGAAACAGGCTAAAAAAAATTCATAATCAAGCAGAGTTTATACTAAGTGGAAGAATTTCTTGACTTGAGGAAGATTTTTAATATAATTCAGTATAGTATAGTGGTTATCCTGTCACTCTCATATAAATTTATCTTGTTAATCTAACTCTAAAATGTCCTCTCTGATTTAAAATGTAGTTACATAAACATATGATTAAAAATATAAAGTAGCATAACTGTTAGAATAGCTTTTCTCTCATATAGTCATTATTAGTCTATTTTATAATGTATTTGTAGAAATTTTCAAGAAGGAAATCCTTCATAGTCATAAATAAAAATGCTATTGTCAATCATGATAAGATAGAAAATTCTGAGAAAAAACATTTTAATAATGATAGTTCTCTTTAGTGCTTTTCTGTCTTAGAAATAGTTTTTACAATTTTAAATCCTCCCCTTTAAAAAAATCTGTACAAATGTCATATTTTCTGTAACCTAGGAATAATCTTTGTTTCTTAGGTACAAACTGTTTTGAAGCCAGTTCACCAGAAGGAAGGACAAGAATTAACTGCTCTGCTGAATGCTCCACATATTCAGGTAGAAAATGGACAGAGCATTATTTTTGTGGTTTTTCCAGCATTCAATATCACTTTGAATCAGTCTCTTGGACTAACAAAGAGCTCAAATATTATGTAGCCTATTTTGATTGTTGTTGTTGTTGTTCAGTCACTCAATTGTGTCCAACTCTTTGCAACCCCATGGACTGCAGCACTCCAGGCTTCTCTGTCCTTCACTATCTCCCAGAGTTTTCTCAAACTCATGTCCATTGAGTCAGTGATGCCATCCAACCATCTCAGCCTCTGTCATCCCCATCTCCTCCTGCCTTCTGTCTTTCCCAGCAACAGGGTCTTTTCCAGTGAGTCGCCTGTTTGCATCAGGTGGCCAAATATTGGAGCTTCAGCTTCAGCATCAGTCCTTCCAGTGAATATTCAGGACTGATTTCCTTTAGGGTTGACTGGTTTCATCTTGTTGTTGTCCAGGGGACTCTCAAGAGTCTTCTCTAGCACCACAGTTTGAAGGCATCAGTTCTTCGGTGCTCAGCTTTTTTTTACTGTCCAGCTCTCATATCCATACATGACTACTGGAAAAACTGTAGCTTTGACTAAAAAACCATAGCTTTGATTGTTTGTATCACAAAGTAATTATTGTTGGATTATATACTTTTCTACTTAAAATTAACCACATTATTTTTGAAACAACTTACTTACAAACTTCTCCTTTTTGGTTGTTTTTCTGTAAATTTTAATTACAATGTTGGACTCTTAAAGTGATTCTGTTTTTATGAAGTTTAATAAGCGTTTTAGACTTTCATAACCCATCCCAGAGTATTCCCTAGTGTAACTAACACATGTTAGTTGGCTAAAAAAGATACAGAGCAGCATCTGTACTTCAGTTGGAAAGTTTGGAAACAGATCTGAATATATAATTAATTATACCACTTTTAAATGTTTAATGAGCAGGATACTTTGTACATGATTAGGTTAAAATCTCTATAGAAATAAGTCATGTTGTTACTTTAAATGCTTTGTGTTTCTTTGAAACAGGCACTTTTACTGGCCCATGATAAGGTCGCTGAGCAGGAAATGCAGCTAGAGCCTATTACAGATGAGAGAGTTTATGAAAGCTTTGGCCAGTATGGAGGAGAAACTGTAAAAATAGTTCGTATAGAAAAGGCTCGAGATATTCCATTGGTAAGTGTTCCACACCTCTGATAACGAGATCCTTGCCGAGATCTGTATAATTGAAGACCCTTTACATTTCTGGTAGTTTCTCTCTTTTGAGGCTGATTTTTTGGAATTCTTTTATGTTCTTGCTTATACTCCTTATTAGGCTGAGAAGAATTTGTTCCTCTTTTCTCACCCATAATTTGATGACAAAATAGGTTTTGAAGTCATTGAACAAAGAAGGGACAGGTAATCTGCTTTTTAAAAAAAAAAAAACAAGTTAGAAATTGTGATCATTTCATTCAATGTAATTGCTAACATACTTCACATATATTTAGAAACATTGTTTAATGTTAATATTTTATAGTTCTTATAGGTAAATGTTTTTTCTCTTAGTCTGCTACTATTACCTTAATTTTGTTCCTTTTTATTTTCAGAGAAATATTCTTGAATCCTAAGGTCTTAAATTTTCCTGCCTAACATGGTACATGAAATAGGGACTGTATCTTATTAAAAGGTAGTTTATGTGATGAAGTTTTATTCCCCACCAAAAAAAAAGAAATTGGGAAAGTTATGACAAATTTTTAAAGATTCAGGAGAAAAGTATTACAAACTGTCTACTTTTAAGCTTTATTCAGATTTCCATTTTTTGACTATATATTTCAGTTGTGCTTCTGATTTATATCATAAATATTTAATACATTTTAATGTGAATTGGATACAGCTATAGTATTTAATATTTTGATTAACCAGATTAGTATTCATCGTTTCATGATATTTTGAATTTAAAAAGATTTTCAGTTACAAGTCATGTTCTACTAATCTACATGTTCAACTAATTGTACATAAATATAGTATAACCATTTGAATAGCATCTACCATATAAAGAACAAATTTGATTATAGGCTTTCACTTTATTTTTGAGCAAGTGCATTTTTATGCTGTTGTATGCTTCAAAAGTCTGATTTTAGAATTTTAACAAATAGAATGCTTCCAGAGCAGAAAATGTGGAGGAAATGATCAGCTTTCAGACTTATTGCCATGGTTACTGTATGTAAATAAATTTTTTTCTCCAGATAAATGAAGGCTAATATTGTTAACTAGAAAAGAAAGAATTTTCAAATGAGGAAATAAAAATGCATTAAAAAAAAAATTGACTTGTTTTTTTTTTTTAGGGTGCTACAGTTCGTAATGAAATGGATTCTGTTATCATTAGTCGGATAGTTAAAGGGGGTGCTGCAGAAAAAAGTGGTCTGTTACATGAAGGAGATGAAGTTCTGGAAATTAATGGCATTGAAATTCGAGGGAAAGATGTCAATGAGGTTTTTGACTTGTTGGTAAGTTGACAAGGGTAGAAGAATAATTGATACAGTCTCAAAAATTGTTGCCTTCAGTAGACTTCAGAATAAAATATTTTAAAAGCATTTTAAAAATAAGATATCTATATAATTTCTAGCATAATTTTCACATATTATTTCCATAATATTTACTAGTAGCATTTTATTCTTGCGGGGACATTACCAAGTTTATTTATACTGTTAGGTACGTTTTATTTGCCTCTGAAATCACTAATAGTAACTCATTAAATCATTCAAAATATATGTATTAAGTGCCTCCTATGTGCTAGCTGCTAGAGAAACAGTAACAAAACAGAGTTCATACCCTCATGATTTTTTTGTTCATTTTCTTTATTATCTACAATTGATTGTTGTTTTTTTTAACAGTATTAGATAATAACAATGGTATAGCTCTGCACTGTTCACTATAATAGCCATTAGCTACATGTGCTAGTTATTTCTATTTAAGTAAAATTTAAAATTTAGTTCCTCATTCATGTGTGCAGACTAAGTTGCTTCAGTCATGTCCATCTCTTTGCAACCCTATGAGCCATAGCCTGCCAGGCTCCTCTGTCCATGGAATTCTCCAGGCAAAAATACTGGAGTGGGTTGCTGTGCCCTCCTCCAGGGATCTAACCCACATCGCTTACATCTACCTGCATTGGCAGGTGGGTTCTTAAACACACTAACACCACCTGTGAAGCTCTCAGTAACTGCATTTCAGGTGTTCAAGAGCAGTGAGTTACTAATGGTTATCATATTATGGTGTAGATGAAGGAACATGGCATTCTGCAATTCCAGTCCACTGATCAGAATTCTGTCATCTCAGAAAGTTCTGTTAGACTGTTAGTATAATCAGGAAGCAATTTAGAGTCAACTTTTGAGGGCAGTTTATGATCACCTCATATATACTCATCAACCACATTTATAGTCTTATTTACTTAATATCAGTTGTTATATTAGAATTTCTCCTATCTGCGAACATTGGTTGTCAGATTTAGAAAACATCCTCCCATTCTTATTTTTGCCCAGTCCCATTCATTGCTTTGGTAGCACAAAGTGCCATTGGTTATTGTTCTTAGATCTTGTTTTATTGGCTGCTGTCTCTAGATTGAGTACTGTTTCAGTACCATTCCCTACTATGTCAGGAGCATAAGTGTGATTTCTATCTAGGCTGGAGGTATCTGAACAAGGCAGGGAGTGGTGTACAGTTGTCCCTTTATATCCAAGGGGAATTGGTCCCAGGGCCCCCCACGGGTACCAAAATCCATGGATGCTCACGTCCCTTACATAAAATGGCATGGTATTTGAATGTAACCTACACACATCCTGTAGTATATTTTAAATAATCTCTGGATTGCATATAATACCTAATACAATATTAATGCTATGTAAGTAGTTGTCTGCAGATGGCAAAAACAAGTTCTGCTTTTTAGAATTTTCTGGAATTTTTTTTCATCTGCAATTGGTTGAATTCACAGATATGGAACCCATGAATATGGAGGGCCAACTGTACTGGAAAATAATAAAGAACCTAGCAGTAAGACTATGTACAGTTAAAATATAGAATGAATGACAGAGACAAAGCATCTAGGAAGTAAGAATATTTGTATTTTTGCATCACTTTTCTAATCCTAGTGACAATTACCATTTCAGATTCTACTGTACTAAAATCAATGTATGGCAGAATAGAAAAGCCAGAAGTACTGTAATATCTTCTAGCCCTTCATTGTGGAATCGTCCTAAACTTAAACTGAATGGAAAACAAAAACCCAAGACTTAAGGGCCAAGTGGCTTTCCCCAGTGGACCAGAGGACCAAAACTGTTTCATGCCATATGCCTGGGTAGCTCTAATGTAATGGGGTCCACAAAAGGGGTAATTTGTGCTTCCTGATAAAAGGGGATTCATTTTTACCAGTTTCTTTTTTAAGTCTCCTTGAGGTTCTGGTATAGTCCAGATTAGGAACTGTTGATCATAAGATCATGGAATGATTTTCATAAGTACAGCTTTTTAAAATAATGTGCTTTTTCTGTTGCAGTCTGATATGCATGGTACTTTGACATTTGTTCTGATTCCCAGTCAACAGATCAAGCCGCCTCCTGCCAAAGAAACAGTAGTAAGTGATTTTTTTTAATGCTCCTTATTTTATGGTGGCTACTGTTTACATTTTTCTTAATTAATAAACTTTATTTTTTGAGAGTAGTTTTAGGTTCACAGCAAAATTGAGCAGAAAGTATAGAGTTCCCACATAATTCCTGCCCCACACATGCACAGCCTCCTTGCTGTCAACATCCCACATCAGAATGGTGTATCTGTTACATTAGAGAATTTATGGTTTCATTGTTACCCAGATTCGTAGTTTATTTTAGGATTCACTTTTGGTGTTGTACACTCTATGAATTTTGACAAATGTATAAGTACATGTATCTACCATCATAACCTACAGAATAGTTTCATTGCCCTATAAATCCTCTATGTTCTGCTTATTCATCACTTCCTCCCCGCTTGATCCATGACAACCACACTGTCTTGACTGTCTGGTTGTAACTGTTGCTTCTTGACCTGCCTGTGATTTCTCAGGAGGCAGGTAAAGTGGTCTGGTATTCCCATCTCTTGAAGAATTTTCCAGTTTGTTGTGATCCACGCAATCAAAGGCTTTGGCACTGTCAATGAAGCAGAAGTAGATGTTCTTGAATTCTCTTGCTTTTTCTATGATTCAGTAGATGTTGGCAATTTGATCTCTGGTTCCTCTGCCTTTTCTAAACCCAGCTTGAACGTGTGAAAGTTCACGGTTCACATACTATTGAAGCCTAGCTTGGAGAATTTTGAGCATTGCTTTGCTAGTGTGTGAGATAAGTGTAATTGTGCGGTAGTTTGAACATTCTTTGGAATTGCCTGTGTGGGATCTTAGCTCGCTGACCAGGGATTGAACCTGCACCTGCTGTATTGGAAGGCAAAGTCTTAACCACCAGACCACCAGGAAAATCCCCTCTTCTCCCTATAGGAGACTTAATAACTCTCTAAAGACTGGGAGCATGACTGAAGTCTCTTGATTTTGGGGATCTGGGATGGGAGGATAGAAATGTAGTTTTAGGGGAATTTAAAGACTTAGTAGAATACTAAAATCATAGTTCAGGGATACAAAGCATAGAATTAGCCACTAGCCCAGTAGTATTAATAATTGAAATATTAAGGGTCCCAAATAGTTTTTTTCCTTACAATGAATATCTGCTTGATATCATTTGTGTACTAGGCACTGTGCAAATAAATGCTCACTTTATAGTAATAAACATGTTTGGGGTAAATCTAGTTTGGCGTAAATGTTGAGATGGAAATCAGTGAATATAAACACTGAGAATAAAAAAAGAGGTGTGGGATTGATTAAATAAGGTTGGCAGGAAAGGCCTGCAGGAGAAGGCGATGTGAAGCTGACACCTGGTAGGATGAGATGAAGCCAAGCCTGTTAACTTCCAGAACTTTCAGGTATAACTTCCAAAGAACTTTGTGTTTGGAAAACCCGTGGGAGTGGAGCCAAGTGAGGGAGTAGAAAGGTGGGGAGAGAATTCTGAGATGAGGCTTGAGAGGTAGGTAGGGCCAGGTCAAGAAGGTCTTTGGCCATGGCAGGGAGTTTGGATTTCAAATACAGTAACATTTGATTTGTGTTTAGAAACAAAACTACTCTGGCTGCTGGGTAGAAATTGGATTAGTAGAGCCAATAATGGAAGCAAGGAGATTTAGGAAAGTGTTGCTGAAGCCAATATAAAGTATGATGATGGCTTAAATTTCTGTGATAGCAGTGGCAGTGGGGAAAATTATGCAGGCTGTGTTCTGGAAGTAGCAATGACAGGACCTTTTAATGAATGTGAAGAGTAATGGATAGGCAAGAAGCAAATATGCTTCAACAACTGGATGAATAGTGGTATTGCCTACTGAAGGGCGATGTGGAGGAAAAACTGGTTTGGGGAGAAAAATAAAGAGGAGATACCTGAGAGGCATTCAGGTGTAGATACCAAATACATAGAATTAAATACGTTGTTGAATTGCTAAGTCATGTCTGATTCTTTTGCGACCCCATAGACTGTAGCGTGCCAGGCTTTTCTGTCCATAGGATTTCTCAGGCAAGAATACTAGAGTGGGTTGCCACTTCCTTCTCCAGGGAATCATCCTGACCCAGGGATTGAACCGGCATCTCTTGCGTTAGCAGACGGATTCTTTACCACTGAGCTGTCATTCTGGAATTCTACAGAGAGATCTAGGCTGTAGTTGTATTTATTGTGGGGAGATCAGGTCAAGGGAGCAGTCTGTCTATATATACTTCATGTGTTTGCAAAAAATTCTAAAGATTTTAAAAAATGATAGGTTAAGGATTATTCACAGCCTATAAAGATAATTGGGTTGAAAGAAAAGATTGAGAACCACATACCATCCAATATACTTTTCTCTTAAAAGTATAGAATGTATTATATAATTTTCACCTTAATTTTTTTCTCATTTGGAAGAAGATCTTAAGTTTTATCATGCAGTAAAGTGTTGATAAATATATATTTTATCAGATGATGAAAAAATATTAATAATTTCAGTGAACAGTATGGACAGTGAACAGGTGACATCTCTCTTCAGGTTCAAACATTTGCTTTATTAAGTTTGCTGTTGCTCTAAGGTTCATATTTTTGTCTGCCTACTACTAAACATCAATTGGATACCCACAGATACCCCAAATTTCTCCTGTTAAATATGGACAAGAAGAAGTAAAGATATTCCTTCTTGGGCTTCTCTGGTGGTCTGTCCACTGGTTAGGAATCCACCTTGCAATGCAGGGATCACCGGTTTGATCTCTAGTCAGGGAAGATCCCACAGCTGCAAGGCAGCTGAGCCCACAAGCCCTAGAGCTCATCCTCCAGAAGAGAAACCACCACAATGAGACGCCCTCGAGCTGTAGTAACCCCCATTTGCTGCAACTAGAGAAAGGCCCAGTGCAGCCATAAATAATAAATTATTTTAAAAACTATTCTTTCTTGAATGGGTGTCAGAGAGGAGAAATCTTAGAAGAGGAGGAATTTTAAAACTGTTGCTTGCCATTGCAAAGGCTCTTCCTGATGCTGCCCTTGGTATTTATTTATTTTTTACTTTGTTGGGTCTCTGTTGCTGCACTGGCTTTCCTCTAGTTGCGGTGTCCAGGCTTCCCATCGTGGTGGCTTCTATTGTTGTGGATCATGGGCTTTAGGACAAGCAGGCTTCACTAGTTGGGGGCTCTGGGGCTCCAGAGCACAGGCTCAGTAGTTGTGGCGCTTGGGCTTAGCTGCTCCAAGGAATGTGGGGTCTCCCCAGACCAAGGATCCAACCTACATGGGCAGGTGGATTCTTAACCACTGAGCCACCAGCGAGGCAAAGAGAAAAATGTTGGGCTGGAAGATAATTGTGTCTGAACAACCCTGTAATTTAAAATTTAAACAAATGATTTGGTTTGAATTAGAAACCAAACATTGTTTTGGTCAGATACACTGTACTGATGCTACTGCATGGTGAAGCCCTGGAGCTTTCCTGTAGGGGTCAGAGTCTCTCCTTCATATAAAAAGGACTGTTTTCCTTTGTATGGGAAAGGAAAAAAAGTAGCCACTACCCTGAACTGAAGAGGTAAGATTGCTGGACAGAACTTCTACAACTGATAAGAATTGCAGTGGAATGCCTGTGGGCATACTTAAGGGATAGTGCAGGTTCAGTTCCAGATCACTGAAATAAAATGAGTCATACAAAATTTTTGGTTTCCTGTTGCATGTAAGTTATAATTACATTGTTCTGTAGTTTGCAAAGAGTACAACTGCATTGTGTCTAAACAAACAATATATATACACTCATTTAAAAATACTTTATTGCTTAAAAATGCTAACCTTCATCTGACAACACAAGGTTGCCACAGACCTTCAATTTACGTATACATATATGTATATATCTGAAAAATGCAATAAAGTGAAACAATAAAATACATGCCTATATATAGATAGAAGTCACAAAAAAGTCACATAGTATGTGTTAAGGCAGTACTCAGACTTTAACTCAGTCAGTTGGTTAATTTCTCTGATGTGAAATAAACTTTGCTCTCAGTTTTAGAGTACATTTTAAACAGCACTAAATAAACTTGTCACATAAACAAAGCATGTCCTCTCTTCTCCTCTTCCAGTCAACACAACGAGGGGCCTCATTCCAAACCAAAAAAATCCGAATGGTCAAGGGGTGAGACCTAAGCAAGAGTAGAGAGAAAAACATCTCTGGGTGATTTTGTCTGTCTCTGGCAAAGATCATAGACTTAGATATAGCATATTCACTGGCCTATTTAGTTTCCCTCAGGATAGTAATTCCCTAAGATTTTAGGGTACATCTTAAATGACATGTATGTAGCAATTATCCAAGGAACCTAAATGAACCTAAATGAATTAAAATACAGAATCTGAAAGTTTGAGATATGGTATAAGAAGTCAGTATTTTAATAAACATCCTAGTAAGTGTTCTGAGCAAAACACTTTGAAAACAGCTTGCTGGGTATTGATTTCAGAAAGTGATTTGATAAAATCATCCATCAAGCTGACAAGAAGTCTGATTTCATAGATCTCTGAAAAGCTTGATAATAAAATGAACTCTCCAACACAATAAATGATGCCTATAGTTTCATATTTAGATTTCCAAGATTGTTTAGCTAAAAAGCAACAATTTAAACATATATGGAAGCATTATTGATTAATAGGAATAGTACAAGCAGAGATTTTATTTTATCCTATATATTATATGCTTCTCATGCCAAGATTGTAAAATTGTATGTATAATCTTTTTACCCAGTCTCTCAGCTGTGTTTTGACTTACTACTACCCTATATAACACTAAAATTCAATTTTTTCAGATTTCATATAATCTGCAGATTTTGGAAATGCCACATGCCACTTGACCAGGTTGGATAAAAATTTCAGATAGAGGAATTAAGGAGAATATTGATTCCTTTATACTTTTTAAGGAGTAAGAATACTTTGTTATAACTTACAGAAGTATATTGGAGAAAATACTGTAGGAAATAATTGAGCTTTTAATCAGATTCATGTGAATTCTTACCTGTTTTTAGTTCTGAGAGCATAGCAGGTTTTAGATATGCAAAGCACAGTTAGCAAAAATTTTAGCTTGTAGCACTAACAATATTTCAATGCCTACATACAGAACATGATAGGAATTGGTTATAAACTTGATTTAGATAATTTTAGCAGTTTGGGGCCTAGACATAGTCCTTTAGGATAGACTCTGAGCGATTAAGGCACAGTCACACTGATAGTGTGGTCAAGAAGAGATGATGGCACCAGGGAAGCTGACACTCACCTGCTTAGATGACAGATGTGGAGAGGTTTACAGTTTACCTTTCCTGGTAACAGTGGTTTAGAAATTACATACCTTACTGCAGTCTTGTTTTCACAAGTCAGGGTTGGAGAGGGAGGGACTCTCTATTTCATTCCTTCTGCTTGTGTCAAACTTTCAAGGCCTGTTGGCATCTCAACTTGTTAGCAGTAACTGTGCAGTGTTTTGCATTCTCTTGCACGTTTGCAATCAACAGGACTGTCTTAATTGAAGAAAACAGATGAGTCTGAAAAAAATTCTACCTTGATTTGTTTTCAACTCGTAATACCTTTGTGCTGATGAAAAATTATAACACTCACATTTATGCTAAACATTGTGTTGCCATTTCATTATTGTCCTTACTTTTACTCTTTTTATTGTTTAGATCCACGTAAAGGCTCATTTTGACTACGACCCCTCAGATGACCCTTATGTTCCATGTCGAGAGTTAGGTCTGTCTTTTCAAAAAGGGGATATACTTCATGTAATCAGTCAAGAAGATCCAAATTGGTGGCAAGCCTACAGGGAAGGAGATGAAGATAATCAGCCTCTAGCTGGGCTCGTTCCAGGTAAAAGACAGTATGGTAGAAAGTACAAAGTTTAAAAACACATTTAAAATACAGATCTTCAAAGGGAAAAACTCACTTTTTTATGCCTTTTAAAAAACGATGTAGTTACTTTTTCATTTTGTTGGGTTTTTATGTTGTATCTGTAATATAAGTATCTTGGATTAAGTCTAACCAGTTTGTTGGGCTTTAGAATGGGATTATCATATAATCTCATCAACCACTCCCATTTGTCCTACTGTTCACTGTAGGTGCATTGAAATTAAACCTGTTTTCAAGGCAACAAAAATAGTATTGAACAATAAAAACATCAAGGCAACAAAACGTATACTGTAGCAGGAGATTATCATCAACTGGGGTATCATACTTGATATCTAGATAGGAATTTGTTAGAGATGTGTGACTTTATTCAGAATCAAAAGAGTAAGTGCTGAATTTATCTCTTCTAAGATATCTTAGGGTAGAAATAAGATGCATCTATCTTTAGATCGAAGAAAACTCTCTAATTTAGACTATACTAAAATAAAACTAGCTCATATTGGACATTAAGATTATTATAGAAACATATTTCTTGTGAAGATGATACTTAATGGAATGAGATATGTAGATGTAATTTTTCCTACAGATTGTTTCTACAGTTCTCAGGACGGTATGACAGAATGAGGGAAATAGAACCAAGGGAAGTATAATAAGATATTTAATATGTAAATTATTAAAATTATTTTGTTATTTTTTCTAGATCTGTTATAGTCACATACTTTTAAAAAATTTTAATGCTCTTAAAGATTTCTGTATAGCCATAGTTACTTGTTTTATCTAGAAACACAATCAGTCTGTACAGTTACTGGAGATAACCTGATTTTCCTTAATGCTTTTTATGTGTCTCAAACTCAATATTAAGCTTTTTTGCTTGTGGTCTTATAAAATGCACTAAGTTCAACAGAATATTCCAACATAGATGGAATTTGCTTATTAATTTTTTTTAAGAATCTCTGGCCTGAATTGGAAAGAATTAGATATAACAATTAAGTATAAAAGTAGAACTCTAATTCACAATTTTCTAACTAAAACCACTTTTATCCTTCAGAAAAAATATACTTGATTCTAAGGTAAATCTCTGAAAATAAGATGAAAATCAGAAACCGTGAAAGCGAAATCATAATCCTAAGAGGAAAAACTTAATAGGTTTTTCATTTATTTCTATCATGGGTAGCTTAATGTAGAAGTGAAAAATCTTTAAAACATACACATACATACAAACAAGGAGAGGAAATGAACACAGTAAATGTAAGAGAATATATTGAATGGTGTCTTTGAATCAAAAACTGATGAATTTTATGTAATTTTGGAAAGATAACTCTTAATTTATTTGATTTGCAGTAATTCAAATGATCAGAACCATTATAAGATCCAGCACAGTACTTTCCACACCAGTTCAGTTCAGTCGCTCAGTTGTGTCCAACTCTTTGCGACCCCATGAATCGCAGCACACCAGGCCTCCCTGACCATCACCAACTCCTGGAGTTTACTCAACCTCATGTGCATCGAGTTGGTGATGCCATCCAGCCATCTCATCCTCTGTCATCCCCTTCTCCTCCTGCCCCTAATCCCTCCCAGCATCAGACTCTTTTCCAATGAGTCAACTCTTCGCATGAGGTGGCCAAAGTATTGGAGTTTAAGCTTTATCATAAGTCCTTCCAATGAACACCCAGGACCGATCTCCTTTAGAATGGACTGGTTGGATCTCCTTGCAGTCCAAGGGACTCTGAAGAGTCTTCTCCAACACCACAGTTCAAAACCATCAATTCTTCGGCACTCAGATTTCTTCACTGTCCAACTCTCACATCCATACATGACCACTGGAAAAACCATAGCCTTGACTAGATGGACCTTTGTTGGCAAAGTATGCTATCTAGGTTGGTCATAATTTCCTTCCAAGGAGTAAGCGTCTTTTAATTTCATGGCTACAATCACCATTTGCAGTGATTTTGGAGCCCCCCCCCCCCCCCCCCCCCGCCAAAAAAAATTAACACTGTTTCCTCATCTATTTCCCATGAAGTGATGGGACCAGATGCCATGATCTTCGTTTTCTGAATGTTGAGCTTTAAGCCTACTTTTTCACTCTCCTCTTTCACTTTCATCAAGAGGCTTTTTAGTTCCTCTTCACTTTCTGCCATAAGGGTGGTGTCAACTGCATATCTGAGGTTATTGATATTTTTCCCGGCAGTCTTGATTCCAGCTTGTGTTTCTTCCAGTCCAGCGTTTCTCATGATGTCCTCTGCATAGAAGTTAAATAAGCAGGGTGACAATATACAGCCTTGACATACTCCTTTTCCTATTTGGAGTCTGTTGTTCCATGTCCAGTTCTAACTGTTGCTTCCTGACCTGCATACAGATTTCTCAGGAGGCAGGTCAGGTGGTCTGGTATTCCCATCTCTTCAGAATTTTCCACAGTTTCTTGTGATCCACAGAGTCAAAAGCTTTGGCATAGTCAATAAAGCAGAAATAAATGTTTTTCTGGAACTCTCTTGCTTTTTCCATGATCCAGCAGATGTTGGCAATTTGATCTCTGGTTCCTCTGCCTTTTCTAAAACCAGCTTGAACATCAGGAAGTTCACGGTTCACGTATTGCTGAAGCCTGGCTTGGAGAATTTTGAGCATTACTTTACTAGTGTGTGAGACAAGTGCAATTGTGCGGTAGTTTGAGCATTCTTTGACATTGCCTGCCTTTGGGATTGGAATGAAAACGGACCTTTTCCAGTCCTGTGGCCACTGCTGAGTTTTCCAAATTTGCTGGCATATTGAGTGCAGCACTTTCACAGTGTCATCTTTCAGGATTTGAAACACCTCAGCTGGGATTCCATCACCTCCATTAGCTTTGTTCATAATGATGGTTTCTAAGGCCCACTTGACTTCACATTCCATATCTGGCTGTAGCTTGAGTGATCACACCATCGTGATTATCTGGGTCATGAAGATCTTTTTTGTACAGTTCTGTGTATTCTTGCCACCTCTTCTTAATATCTTCTGCTTCTTTTAGGTCCCTACCATTTCTGTCCTTTATTGAGCCCATCTTTGCATGAAATGTTCCCTTGGTATCTCTAATTTTCTTGAAGAGATCTCTAGTCTTTCCCATTCTATTGTTTTCCTCTATTTCTTTGCATTGATCGCGGAGGAACGCTTTCTTAGATGCTAAATGGAAAGCTTTGTAAATACTGAGCTGTTAAAACTTCTAGCCTTTGTTTATTATTTATCTTTTTAAATACATGATATAAAAAGAACACATTTGAATAAGTTCTAATGAGGTGGATGAAACTGGAGCCTATTATACAGAGTGAAGTAAGCCAGAAAGAAAAACACCAATACAGTATACTAACGCATATATATGGAATTTAGAAAGATGGTAATGATAACCCTGTATGTGAGACAGCAAAAGAGACGCAGATGTATAGAACAGTCTTTTGGACTCTGTGGGAGAGGGAGAGGGTGGGATGATTTGGGAGAATGGCATTGAAACATGTATAATATCATATATGAAATGAATAAAGGAAAAAAAAAGATAAATACATGATATGTAGTCTAGTAATACATGTCCTAGGATTGAGTGAGAGCCACATTGGAACTTAACACCCTAAACATTTGGAGCCTATAATCATAGTTGACATTCTCTCATGTAGTGGCAGGAGGATTCAGAAGGGACTGTAAATGAACAGTTACTTCTGGTGTTGTCCCTTAATTAAAGAAAAAAAAAAATCATCTATTCTTTTGTCTATTTCACTCTTTTTCCTCTGTATTTATTAGGGAAAAGCTTTCAGCAGCAAAGGGAAGCCATGAAGCAAACCATAGAAGAAGATAAGGAACCAGAAAAATCAGGTTGGACTCTTATATTTGACATTAATGAGAGGTTTCTTGGGTTTCCATCTGGAATCAGATTTAAATTTGTATATCAGAACTGTCAGGGAAGATGTATTCATGGCAAGATGGATGTGAGAAGCAAAGCTGCTTATCTTAGGACTGTTAAGAAAGGACAGGATTTAAGTATTAAAGATTATCTGTCTATAATGTGAGATTAATGGAAAACTTTAACTATTTCCCTGAAAAATAGTTATTCTGTGAACAATATAGTACATGTCTGTAAATTTAAATTTAAAACTAGAGTTCTTCGATTTGAAATACGTAGCTTTATTCAGGGAAACAAATACCCCATTTATACTTACGTTTCTGACTGTCAACAGGAAAACTATGGTGTGCAAAGAAGAATAAAAAGAAGAGGAAAAAGGTTTTATATAATGCCAATAAAAATGATGGTAAGTTCCACTCTCAGATAAAGCCATATTTATATCCAAAAGAGGTCCATGTCTAACATTAAATACATTTGAAAGAAATTAAATGATATTTTTGGGGAATTTTACTTATGGTCCTGGCCTCTTAATGTAACATACATGTGTATTTAATAAAGTCATTTAGCAGAAATTATTTTCTTCTAGAAACCTGTTGAGTAATGCAGAATTTTGAAATCTAAGAAAAAGTAATTTAAAAATTAAAAGTATGATGTAGCTGTATAGTGTTGTATTGATAGTTTTCTCTTAAATTTTTTTCCTATGTAAACTCTTCGTTTGCAGAGTTAATACTTGTTCCTAACAAATTCCAACAATTAGATGTATTTTAAGTAGAAAATGAACGTTTTGCCTATCGTAACTCATCTCACCTAGGCAACCCATTCCATGGAGTCTGCTGGCTGAGTCAGGCACACAGGAGAGTGTTTTGGTTTTATTTTTTTGTTAGTGTTAAAAGTTTTTCAAGTTTTAGCTTCTTTTAAAATCAAAAGTTCTGATAACACTGGGCTTATATTCCTGTTTGTCAGCAGCCTACTGAACCTGAATGATGGCTGTTGCCTTTTTAGTGGACCCCTATCTAGTTCAACAGTCTCCACCACATCCAATTTTTTATAAACCCAGCCTGATACATTGCTTTCATTACCTTCTTGATTGGTCTTTATGGGCTTTAGAATTAGCTACCCCTTCTTTAATTCACATTAGAAACAAGCCAAATAATAAAGCAAAGGAACTCCGTAACTTCCCAGTTTATAAGGCTTATTTTTATTCTCTCAGTACCTTAAAAATTTTTGGCAGCATAAATGAAACTAATGAAAACGTTACAGATTATTGAAAACTTTGATACAAACTAAACCTGTGATTCTACCTACTATAATAAATTTTGTTTTCAAATTAAACATCCATAATGCTAATTGATAGATTATGTAACTAAGAATATTTATTGGATTTATAATTCTTTTCTCTGTACTTGAGTAAGTGATTAATATCTCTGTTTGAAACACACTGGAGTTAACTGGTTCAGCTCCAAAAGCTATTTTACTATAGGAAATTTGCAAATCTAAGTCTAAATCTAATTTGTTATTAGAATTAATTTTTTATTAATGATAATTATAATTTATAATAACTATTCCGTTCAAGGGGAAAGAGCCTTCATCCATTTCATTCTCAAAATAAATTCCGTGAGATGACAGATTAGTAAGTTCAAGTTCAGATATGAAAGTCACCTGTTTAAGTTCTTACAGCTAACACATAGTTGAGTTGGAATTTAAACAAGTAAAGTTTGGGTTCCTACTCTGTGCTCTGTGTTAATCACTGACAAGCTTAGGATGGTCCCCTCTCCTTGGAACTTACAGCTGACAGTCTGACTACACATCTGACTCTTACCTAGTCAGGTGAAGTGATGAGAGGGAGCAGATGACAGGTCACTAGTTGTCTGCCTTTGTTCTTACCACATGACAACTCTGATTTCATCTGATTACAGCTTTAGGAATGTTAATGGACCAGTTATAATTTATACCTCTTCTTGAATCATGATCACAGGTTAGTTTTAGTATTCCAGAATAAGGTAAACATAAATGTAGGAAGTTGGATAGCATAGGTATGCTATGTTTTCAAGTTATATAATCAAAGAAAAGTATTCCAGCGTTCTCTGTTAACACCAGGTACAGCGCTATTTGTAAATGCTTATCTGTGCCAGGTATTGTTTTCAGCATACACATTTTCTGCTCCTTAAACCAACCCTCAAATTAAAATATTGGTATCCCCCAGTTTATAAAAATGACAGCTATTATTCTCATTAGTTTATACCTTAGTGCCTCACTCTGTCAAAATATTGTCTGAAAACTAGCTATTTTATATGAACCAGTACAATTATATTATATTAAACATTCAAACACAGTGTGAAACAAGAGAAGCAGTAATCATTTCTAGAAGGAGTAATATACTATTTATTTTCATAATATCCTGCTAAGGATATAATGACGTGAAAAAATACTTAACGATATAATGCTACCCAGTTATTACTTTCTTGATCTCAAAAGTTGTGTTTTTAACCATGATAACTTGTGCTGTTTTCCAATTTTTTGGGAGAATTATGAGTATATATAAATATACCTTTATATATTTATATAAATATGTTTATATATAAATATATCTTTATTATACAGCAGTAATTCTGTCTGAAGGGCTTAATTTTTCCTTTTTTTCAAAGATTATGACAATGAAGAGATCTTAACTTATGAGGAAATGTCACTTTATCATCAGCCAGCAAATAGGAAAAGACCTATCATTTTGATTGGTCCACAAAACTGTGGCCAGAATGAATTGCGTCAGAGGCTCATGAACAAAGAGAAAGACCGCTTTGCATCTGCAGTTCCTCGTAAGTTTGGATCCATTCCCGTTTTCCTGTGAATTTCAGCTTACCTCTGTAGAACCTAATTGTGTAGGGGAAGTTTTCACCCATTTCCTCAAACAGTGATGTCCAAGAAATAGGAACTTTGTTTTTACCAAATCTTTTGAGAATTTGCTACTAAAGATAGTCATTCTTGAGTACCATTTTTCTGAGAATATGGTACTAATTACTTTCTATAAATGAATTTCAATTTTGGCTTCTTATAATTCACTGTTCAGTATGGAATCAGCTCCTGGTTTTTTTAACTGATGCAGAAGATAGAACTTTAGACCTAATCTCTGAGCATAGAATTTCTGTTTAAACGTTGTATAGTACCTAATCTTATGGAAAAATTGAGTGATAATGTTTTAAATAAAATGCAAAATGAAGTAATTTAGAGTGTGAGTATAAAACATACTAAATGTAACTGTTACTAAGATACCAACACCACAGTTTTGTTTACTTCTCAATCTAGAAATAAAACCAGTCAATGTTAAAACACACGGGGGTCTAACGTTTCCTTAATTCATTAGTTTTTAATTTGTATTACAAAATAAAATTTTTTTCTGACTAGCAGAATTATTCCTCGCCCTTGCTCTGATCTGTGCTTACTAATTTTGCCTGATTTTGTTTGCCTAGATACAACTCGGAATCGGCGAGACCATGAAGTAGCTGGTAGAGATTACCACTTTGTTTCACGGCAGGCGTTTGAGGCAGACATAGCAGCTGGAAAGTTCAT
The DNA here is from genome assembly GCF_023091745.1 of Budorcas taxicolor. Classification (NCBI taxonomy): domain Eukaryota; kingdom Metazoa; phylum Chordata; class Mammalia; order Artiodactyla; family Bovidae; genus Budorcas; species Budorcas taxicolor. The sequence goes on from NC_068919.1 coordinate 77,404,712, forward strand.
TGAGCATGGTGAATTTGAGAAAAATTTGTATGGAACCAGTATAGATTCTGTACGCCAAGTGATCAACTCGGGCAAAATATGTCTTTTAAGTCTTCGTACACAGGTAGAAGTCTTTTGGTTTAGAGTGTTGAACTTGAATTTTGGTCCAAGAATCACAGGACCTAATTAACTTCTCATACAGATTTTTCACACTGATTCTTTACATGAACTCAGGTTGCTAAATGACTTTCAATTTCCTCAGAGTGGAAAATACATGTATTACATACTTGCCTATATATAAATGTACATATTTTCAGAAACTTAAAATACAGTAACTGTTGTGCTGGTAGTACTTTAGTATTTTAAGGTTATAAAAGAATTTTCCTTTCCCATATGAGAAAAATTAGAATAGTGAGAGGTCATTTTTATGGTTTTAAATGCCATTGTTCAAGTATTAGTACTGTAATGAGTGGTTGGTTGTAGCTAATGAAACAGCCATTGCTTTCCGTTATCTGTCATACCAAAGCAAAACCTTCAAAAATTACTGACAGTTGCTTTTTAGATTTCTGTTTAAAATAATTTTAGAAATTTTGTATTTTTAAGATTGTGTTTTTGTGTTTTTTTCCTTGATTGTACAGCTTTAGCATAAAACTTTCCTTAATGTGGTGGAATCTACTCTGTATGTCAACTCCGGAGATACAGGCAGTGGTTATTAAAGAGATGTATATGAGAAAAATTGACTCCAAAATGGCTTTCCTGAAATAGTAATTAGGTTTTCTTTATTTTAGTCTTTGCTATTCAGTTATAAAGATTAGATTTAAGAAAAGCATCCATGTTTTTCTTTTCACTAAATTCCTTAAGAATTCTTTATTTTGGCTAACAGAATTACCAGAGAACTTAAAAGCAGTTAAGCATATTGTCTTAATTACTGTTTTTAGATAGAAAAGGACATGTCCGTATAATCCCCATTTTTGTGGAATGCTTCACTTTAGGGACACACAGTCATGCAAAGGCAAGGTGAAAAACTATAATCTTTTAATTCAGATAGTCTGCTTTTTTTTTCTTGGATGTATTTTTCCAAATTTTTTTTTTTTTTTTGCATGTGTATGTGAAGTTTTTCTCTGATTCCATTTAGATTGTGGCATATGGTTAAGGTGACTGCTCATTTGTAATTCCTTCAAAATGGATTTTTAATGTTATTATAATCTGTGTATGATCTTATTAGAGTATTTTATCATGTTAAGACTTCATTTCACTTCTGGTACACAATATATTCTTATATTGAATGGTAGGATCTTTTCTTTCTGTTGTTTGTTTTTCTCTCTTTCATTTTTTAAATTATGAAAGAATGATAACCCATCTATAGGAGACTTGGAAAATACATGACAAAATTACATATAGTTCTATATATTGCAGTTATTTTTTAAAATAGATAAATCAAGGTTTTTAGTTGGAGTTTCAATATCAAACTCTCAGATCTGTCTTTGCTTTACAGTCCTTGAAGACTCTACGGAACTCAGACTTGAAACCATATATTATCTTCATTGCACCCCCTTCACAAGAAAGACTTCGGGCATTATTGGCCAAAGAGGGCAAGAATCCAAAGGTAAAGTTATTATACTGTTAGACTATTCCATTAAAAGTAAGCATGAAAAGCCATGGCTTAATATATCACAGTGCTTAAAAACCACGTCAGCTTAGCCTTTCAAACTGATTATTCTTTCTGCCTTGTCACTTTCCCCAAAACTACCACACTTGCCTCTGGTTGCATTTAGGCAGTTCTCCAAAGCAAGGGGCTCCTCTTGTTCTGCATACAGTTCCTGTTGTTATTACAAATGTATGGTAGCCTTTGACATTTCTTAAAACTTCCGTCATCTTCACACAGATCCATGTTATTTCTGATTTCTTAAAACTTTCGTGTCCTCTTCACACAGATCTATGTTATTTCTAACAAGGATTAGATGACACCCACCCCGCCACCAAATATTCTCTGCAGATTCTTAGGGATTACCCACATTTTCTGCAGATATTCCATATATGCCAGGATCCAAGTTGAGTGCTCTTGCCTTTCTCTTCTTTTTTCTGATTGAAATTTTATGTTATGTTTGTCTTCTGCATTTGATCTTTTCATATGATCTGAAATGGAAAATTTTTTTTTATTATCTTATATTAGATGCTGAGTATGGTTGAGGTGGTCCATATTATACCAAATGGTACTAAAAATTAAATGATAATATAGTGATATATATTAAAGCATTGATACTTTATTTATTTGACATTTTAAACATATGATATGAAAACCATCAAGTGACATGCTGTATCACAGTAACAAATACTCTTCCTTGTTCTTAGCAGATTTCCTAAATGGTTCTATTTATAAAGGAATCACTTAGAGCTCATTTCATTTGCCTTTTCATTCTCCATAAAAACACATACTACTCCTCCTCCCTCAAATCTCAGAAGTCACAACATCAAACCTTTCCTTTTCTTTGGTTTCTGACTATTGACCACATCTACCAGCCTTCTTTTTTCCTTCCCAGGATATCTTTTTCTACTTTAGAAAAAGATTTGTTATTCAACCTATATGGTGTTTATTTTTCAACGTCTTAGACCTCAGGGACTTCCCATCCTTTATATTGAGCATAATTCGGTTGCTTTGTTATAGACTAAGTAGGCCAGCTGGTGAAAGGAGTGTTTCACTCCATTTTCATTTTTGCAGTCACAGAAGACCATATTTGACATGATTCCATTATTTGGAATATCTAGAATAAGCAATCTATGGAGACCAAAAGTAGATTAGTGGTTGCCTAGGGCTGAGTATTGGGAGAAAATGGGAGTGGCTGCTAATGACTATGAGGTTTTGGGGGAAGGGGGAACAGGGCATGGAAAGTGGAGGGTGAGGAAAATGTTCTAAAATGGATTGTGGTGTTGATTGCATAGCTTCTCTGTGACTACAAAAAAAACTGTTCAGTTGTACATTTTAAGTGAGTAAACTGTATGAGTCCACCATTCAGTTGGTTGCAGTTCACCATTAAATGGGAGAATTGTGAATGAATTATATCTCAAGAAACCTGTTATTGGAGCAGGAAAAAACCACAGCGGGCTTTTCTGTAGAAATTGAAGGTTTTAGAATTTGTGTGAAAATTTTAAAGAATAACCAAAACACTAGAAAAAAGTTGGAAGCCTTTTTCTTTGTTAATTTTCTTTATTGTTTGTTTTCCATTTCATTGAGTTACCTTATTTTTATTCTTTCTTTATACTTACTTTGGCTTTAATTTGCACTTGCTCTAGTTTCTGAAGAAAACATGATTTTTAAACCTTCTCTTCTAATAAGTTATATGTTTTTCATTATCATTTTGTTAGAAATATTTCCTAATTTCCTCTGTCATTTTCTTTCTTTAATCCATGGGTTATTTAGAAGTATCTAATTTCCCCCTATTGGAGATTTTAGAATGTTTTATTGTTGTATAATTCCATTGTGGTAAGAGAACATCTTCTGTAAGATGTCAGTCTTTCAAATTTTGTTGAGCCTTATTTTATGACCCAGTATCTATTCTGTCTTGGCACATGTTCCTGCACACCAGTAAGAATGTATATTTTGCAGCTGTTGGGTAAAGGGTGATGTATCTGATTGATTGCTTTTTATGTTTTATCTCCTTTGGTAATTAATAATGCTTATCACACAGTAGAAGTGTTAAGTAAAAACTGATCCTAAATTTTAACTCTGTGAAATAGTGTTAGCTAAGAAAGTAATGGTGTTCTTCACTGAATGCACAACTTAAATAATCAGTTATCTTGTTACATTCTGAATCTGGTTTTGCTATAGTGGGGTCTTAAGAGTGGTAAACTAGCAGTGTGAATTAGCATGGTCAATTTTGCCTATAGATAATTTTTTTAGGCCAAAGATTTTTGAGCAAAATCATTTTGTTTCAATTTCATTGTGACTTGTAAAAGAATTAAAGTACCAAATAAATTATATAAGTCATTTTTGGCAAAAGATAAAATAATACTTGTTTGATAAGGAAAAATTTAGGATTAGATACTCATGTGAATCTATGTAAGATCTGCAGCTTAATAACATTTACATTTCAAATCTAGTAACACAAAGTTTAGATTCTCTTTTGAGTTCTAGAATGTTCTTTCAGTAACCTTGAGCTTTGGGTAAACATAAGTTGTGACCAGAACATCACAGTGTGTTCAATTACAATGGTGTAGTAGCTTCCTGCTGGGAAACAAAGGATTCTGTGTGCCGGAGCCAGCTGCACAACATTCCAGAATGAAAATTAGAGAGAGCCACACAAGAAACCAACTCAGGACAAGCCAGAGCTATCATATTTTTAGTATGTTTTCCTACTGTTATAAAAGTTTGACTGGTTGAATGGTATAAATTGCTTGATATTGTGGGTCCAATATATTTTGTATGTATGGCCTCTGTGGCTGAGACATTGGACATTTAATTAGTTCTCTTCATTGACGAGTGCTTTGGAGGCAGTTTCACTTTCTTGGACACCTGTGCTTGATCATCAGGGGTTCTGGATAAGTTTTGCATATAACCTTGCCATCTGCTTGTCTGTGAAAACACTTGCTTCCTTTATATATTAAAGTAGCCTGCTTCTATTTGGCTTCCCAAACTCTTAGAATACTTGTTTTTGTATCTTAAAGGCCTCCTTGGTGTATTGAAATTGTCTATCAACTTAAAGTTTTAAACTATTTCCAAAAAAAACATAATTATTAAAATCTTGGTTTTCCAGCGTGTTTTCATAAAAAAAAAAAGATACCCATTCTATTGATCCTTTTCTCATGGTTTTACTCTTTTAAACTCCACAACAGATAGAAAAGGCAGGGGCTTTTTGTAAGAGCCAGAATAGGTGGTATTTAGGGTCCTGCCAGAAAAGTTCACTCTGTTACAGAAGACGTTTTAGGAAGAGGTTATGATGACCTAAAATGTTTGAAAATGAGCGTCTGTAGAGAATTCAGAGTTAACAGTCTGTGCTCTTGAAGCCTCTTGTGGATGAGACAGAAACACATAAAACCTACAGAGCAGTATAAACAGGTTATGAAAAGAAAGTGAAAGTCACTCAGTTGTGTTTGACTCTTCACGACTGCATGGACTACCACATAGTCCATGGCATTCTCCAGGCCAGAATACTGGAGTGGGCAGCTTTTCCCTTCTCGAGGGGATCTTCCCAACCCAGGGATCATACCCAGTCTCCCACATTGCAGGCAGATTCTTTACCAGCTGAGCCACAAGGGAAGCCCATAAATAGGTTATGTACGTTATACTGAGTCACAAATGATTTGCAGTGAGTGTGCTGAAGAGGCCAAAGCAAAGGGGATCTCTGTGGACATGACAGGGTTCGGGAGGAGCTCTGAAGTTGAGTATTTTGAGAGACAGAAGGAAAGCAGTATGTTAAGGCCATTTCTTGTTTTTCACCCATCTCTGACTCATTGTGAAGTTTGGGATGGTTTACCTCATAGTTTTTCATCTTTTCTTTGCAGCCTGAAGAGTTGAGAGAAATCATTGAGAAGACTAGAGAGATGGAGCAGAACAATGGCCACTACTTTGACACAGCAATTGTGAACTCAGATCTTGATAAAGCCTATCAGGAACTGCTTAGGTTGATTAACAAACTTGACACTGAACCTCAGTGGGTGCCATCCACTTGGCTGAGGTGAAAAAAAGCATTTGTTCTGTAGCAGGACTGGACTTGACCTGGCAGACTGCCCATAGGAAGATAGCCCTGATACTTGAGCACGTCTCTGAGAAGGTGGCAGGAAGTGTAAACTGTAGACATGTTCTTAGATCTTGAATTAGTGAGAAGAAAATCCCCTTAAGCAATTTGTTAACAGCAGTCTTTATTCTCTCTGTATCTGGCTTTAGAGGTTCTTGCCTCAGACGGGGATTTTAAATGGAAGTTTTCAACAGAGCCGTTCTAGTTTATCCATGGTAAAAGCCTTTTAATTCTGTTTTCATCTAACCAAATCTTTTCTGCCTAGTCATATTTCCACAAAAACGTGTATATATACACAATGGTCCGTGTTTCACACTGCAGTAAATATTGATGTTATTTAACAGTTAATTTAAATGATTTCATGAGAATTTGGGACTGAGGGGGAACTGTGCTGTGCACTGGGCAAGACAACAGTATTTGGTTAGAAGACTGGTTTAGTCATCAGAACTAGTTTACTTTTTAAAAAAATGGTGCCACTTTGGTCTGGAGCTACTCTGTTAGCCTTGAATTCACTTATATGTCTTTTAATTCTTAAAAACATTCCATTAGAAGCACCAATTTTTTAGCTCAAACTTTGTGGATCAGACTTCACTGCAGACTGATCCAAAACATAGACAACATATGCTGATCTTTTTAAAGGTATAATGAGTTTTTGAATTTTTATCTTAAACTGTCACAGCTGATTTGGTAACTTCCTTTTCCTGATCTGCAGGTACAATAGAATGTATAAGTTATATTTTTATGAATGGCAGATATTCATATTAACTGTGTTGATTATTTTCTTCCTCATGATGCAGGTTTTTACATACATGAGAGGACACAGCACATTTGATGGTTTTTGCATTTTATATATGAACACAGTATAATTTGATGACTGTTATATGTAGGTAATAAACTGGAATTCTGTGATCAATATAGCTGCTATACTGTATACTAATTTAATAGATTGACAAATGGTCATTAATTACACTTGTTCAGCATTGGAATAAAATTATATGAGAGAAATGATATGACAACTGACTTTGAGATCAGAGGAAAAGATGACCTGAAAGTCATTTGAACATTTTAGGAAAAGAACACTGCAGGGGAAAAGTTAAGTATATAGAAATAGGTTTTTAGCCTAAAAAAGTCTGCCTCTTATGACCAGAATGCAACAAGCTAAATCATAAAACATTTAAGCCAATGGGACTTTCATACTGTCTCTATAGCTTGAAGCTTTAAAAGTCAACTTCTGTAATTGGCATAGAAAGGTAATTTGTAGTCTCTTCCAGGTTTAGGGGATGGTGTGGTGTGTGACAAACAACCTCAAATGTGAATGTCTTGATTTTATTTTTATGATGACTACAGCTACAACAATTCTGTTTCCAAAGCTAAACACTGGAATAATATTGAATTGTCACTTATTAACATAAGCAACTGTTTTTAATGAGTAGTTTGTCTTGGTGTCATATATGTATTTGAGTTTTTCTCTTTTCCATAATATTTGAACAAATGTAGACTGTTTATATGTAGCCTTTTTCTGTTCGACTTTGTGTGGCCTCAGAGTTGGCTGTAGAGTATGTCTAATGCAGAAATGATGTTCCTTAGAAGAAAGTAACATCCCTACGTTGAGGGAAGGACTGCCATACATACTGTCTCTTCAGGTCTGAAACACTCCAGATTATGGCAGGAAAATGCAAAGGTCACAGTGATTTTCAGCAATGAAAACAAAGGACTGTAAGTACTAAATCTTTTCACTTTCCCAGTTTACTTTCTCCTTAGGAATGAAAGGTAGTCTGTGGAATTTTGTGAGCTGCTTAGCATAACTGACAACTGTGTTCAACCCTAAGGTCTAAAATGTTTGTAGTTTCAGTCAAGTTAGAATTGAGATTTTAGGTGGTTGTCAGTAAGTGGCTATCATGCTAGTCTCCTAGTTAACCTGCAGACCACAGGGCCACACAAGGGCCACGTGCTAGGGACTCGGGCATGGCTTGAACAAGCAGGTTCAAGGACCCTGCCGAGGCACATGCCGTGCCATAGTGTACTGTTAAAAGTCTAAGGTGATGAGATATTTTAGGAGTCAGTGAAATCTTATGTAATTCTCTCCTTCCTCATCAGCAGTGATAGAGGAATAGAAATGTTTATGTCCCACACTTTCTTCAGTCCCAGTGATATGGATGTGCTGGTACTCATCCCAGTCCCTCCAAAGTGAAAACTGAGTTGTTGCTGACTTCTTTGAAAGAAAATAGAAAAAACCTTGCTCCCTACCTAGTTGGGCTGTACACCACTCTGGTCAATTCCATTTCCTGGCCTTCTGTGCTTCTGATTGGAGACCCCAATGTTGGGGAGGTGTTAACCACTTAATAGGAACCATACCAATAGCTAATGAAATGCACATTAGTTCAAATAAGAAAATAACCTTCCTTTACTAAATTTTCTTAAGTCAGAACAAATAGAATAGTTTTTAGATTAATCCAGATTTGCTTTCTATGAAAATCTAATATCTGGATTTTTTTTTCCTTTTCTCGTGGCCTAAGGAATAATTTGAATGTAATTTTGTGAATGTGTGTGGAAAATATAAACCAGGGATTTAGCCTTAATAAAGGTAACTTTTTTGACACCTGTTATTAATCTTCCTTTGTACTTTACCTTGCCTTTATCTGCACTCTGTTATTTTGAGATGTAATACTGCACAACATAATGTAAAAATAAAAAGTATAATTATGTTTCAAATTTTAAAAGCCACTCACTACTTTCTCTTGTGTGCTTACATTCTCTGCCATTCAAGGTTTCAACACAACTAAAACAACCCACCCGTCTTCAGGTTTTGCTAGCAAGTCCATTGGAGCCTCTGGGTGAAACACAAAATGTGTTTTTATTTTTCACAGTGGAAGAGTGCCCCCTATTGGCACAAATGTAGGTTCTGTTTCCTTAATTGTTTATTTAAACTATTTTAAAGATAGACAACTTAAAGCTGGAAGCTCTAAAAGTTTTCTGGGGAAGAAGATATGTAAGACTCAGGCAGATTGCACTACATGCAACCATGGATTTGAGAACACTGAGGCTAGGATGAGTTGTTGACAAATACATTTCTCAAATCTTGATCCTTCCTCCTTTCCTATACCTATTCTGTATCTCCCAAAGGAGGCCAGTCATATACCAAAAAGTGTCACACATACACACCTTGCTACCCCAGCCCCACTTTCCGAGTCCTGATCGCCTGCGTCCTTTCCCAACAGCTCAGATCACCCAACCCTACACAACAAATCATCTGTCCACTACTGTCAATGTGCTAAAGTGGGACTTCCCTGGTGGTCCAGCAGTAAGACTTCACCTTTCAGTGCAGGCAGTGTGTAGGTTCAATCCCCGGTCAGGAGCTAACATCCCACATGCCTGTTGGCCAAAAAACCAAAACATAAAACAGAAGCAATATTGCAACAAACACAATGAAAAATTTAAGAAAGATGGTCCACACAGAAAAAATATTTTTTAAAAATATGCTAAACCATAATAAAATCATCTACTTTTGTAAGGGAGGTTAGCCAAGGCCAGTAAGTAACAAAGGTTGATGAAGCCACAGGAAAAACCAAGGGTACTTCTCTGGCTCAGTGCTTTAAAGTTAATATAAATTTACCTAAATGAAACCACTAAAATTGGCTCTCTGCATCAACTTTTCCACTAATTTTTGCCTCCCACAGAGCATATATACCACTTAAGATTCAAGGCTCTTAAAGTTAAGATATATTTGCTCTGCATTCCACCTGCAAAATGGAAATGACTGGTATTTATACTTCACTAGGGGCTTCACACGGAGAAGGCAATGGCAACCCACTCCAGTACCCTTGCCTGGAGAATCCCAGGGGCGGCACAGCCTGGTGGGCTGCTATCTATGGGGTTGCCCAGAGTCGGACACGACTGAAGCAACTTAGCAGTAGCAGGGGCTTCGCAAGAGATGCTAGTGGTAAAGAACCTGTCTACCAGTGCTGGAGACTAAACTCGGGTTTGATCCCTGGGTTGGGAAAATCCCCTGGAGGAGGGTTGGCAGCCCACTCCAGTATTCTTGCCTGGAGAATCCCACAGACAGAGTAGCCTGGTAAATTACAGTCCATAGGGTTGCAGAGTCAGACATGACTGAAGCAGTTTAACTTGCATGCACTAGGGTATCGGGAAGATTACATATTAGGCAGTTCATCGTTAAACCTATTTTCAAGACTTGCATACTTGATTGTTAGTTTCCCAATTACTGAATTTACACTGAGTCTGAGATTTTATTTTGTAGGTAGCAACAGGATTTCCTAAAAATCAGCTCCTCCAGGACAGGCCTTATGTGTTACCTTTACCCTAAATTTTAAATGTAGGAGAGGCAAAAAAGACTCTAATAATTCTGAACTTAGATTACCTGGATTTAAATGGGACTCTCCACTTTCTAGCTTTTTAATCTAGGACCACTCAAGCTCCTTATGCCTCAAAATTTTCTGTGAAACCTGGGATTAAAATAATATGTACCTCTTATGGTTGTTGTGATGAAATGATATAAACAAGGATCTAACTGGCACAAGTAAGTTGCTTTGTAGCAGGTGTTAAATGTTCACAAAATTACTTGGTTAATTTAAAAGCCAACAGGGGTTTCATGGTAAAGAGTCCACCTGCAATGCGGGAAACATGGATTCAACCCCTGGGTTGGGAAGGTGCCCTGGAGAAGGCAATGGCTACTTACCCCAGTAGAATTCCCGGAGAACTCCATGGTTAGAGGAGCCTGGTCCATGGGGTCGCAAAGTCGGACATGACTCAGCGACTAACATGCTTTTAAAAGCCTAGGCTGTGATACCAGTTGATTTAAACACAGTACTATTAAGGCTACTGTAATTTCATTAACCAAAAACTGCTCCATGGCCAATCATGTCAAAAAACTCCTGGAACTGAGTGCAGGAAAGCCTGAATAATGGATGACTCACACCAAATCAAGCTACTAAAAACCTCCATCACCTGATACAGCCACATTGCTCTCAAATGGGAATTACTGTTTTTTTCTTAGATTAGCAACAGCATATCAATAAGCTCTCCTAACTCTCTGGCAATCATGTATCAGTACCCCAAAATTCAACAATATCTCAGTAAGCTTATAAGTAAAACACTGAAATCTGAAGGATGGAGGAAGGCAGACTCCCACTTCATACACGGCTGTGGAGGAAGCTCTTTTTGAATGCCAATCCCATGTGCCAATCTGAGCATAAGAACAACACAACTTACTCTTAACAGTAAATTCATTAAAAAAGGAACAACTCATTTTTAAATCATTTTACTGTTTATACTGTAGTCACATTTGAATTGGCAGAACTGTTCCCATGACAGACCAGAGACCTGTTATTCAAGGAAAAATAAATGAAGGTTTCCCTAAAGCTTAAGGAGAGACGTCCCATAGTAACTAACACAAGAATGGCTGTAGCAATCTCAGACAATGGTGCCAAGGTGCGTGAGCAGGTAGGAACAAAGTGTGCTCCAGAGTAGTTGGCCTACAAATGTGTGTTGGCCTGAGAGCACTGCTGCTTCCTAAAGGGATTTTCTTACTATGTTCGGTAAGCAGATGACTTGTAACAGATGTAGAATTGAAGTAGGGTGACACTTCCACAGCATAAATTCTACAGGTTTCGGGACAGGTTCCACAAATTTCATTGGTGATTATTTGTTGCTTAATTATGATTCTGCAAAGGTAGATCCCATAAACAGACATCCAGGGAAATTTTACAACTGGTGAAATTCTTAAGCCAAAAAATAAATAGCCACACATAACAAACCTACACACCATGAATTAAAATGGTGACATGTTAGGCCTTCCGAAAGCACCAGAGCAGGAAAGCTTATTCAAACAGAAGATCTTCATCCTTCTCTTCAGCCAGGAGATTAGCAGGCTCCATCACCTCTCCAGCTGCTCTCCGCTGCTCCAAGTCCTTATCAGACTTTTCCTTAAGAATCTTTTTCTTTTCCTGTATTTTCTTTAACCTGTAAGATAAAGGAGGGAATTTTTGGAACAATGTTTTGGTACTAAGTAGAACTGATTTCTTCTAGTTTTGTAACAAGGATAATAAACATCTCTACAAAGTCAAACAAAATTATGCCTTTATTAATTTCAATTTTGGTAATATATTTATGACCCTTTTTTTTTTTTTTAAAGACTTGATGTTGAACACACTCATGGCTCAAATGGTTAAGAATCTGCCTGCACTGCAGTTGGCCTGGGTTCAATCCCTGGGTCGAGGAGATCCCCTGGAGAAGGGAATGGCAACCCACTCCAGTATTCTTACCTGGGGAATCCCATGGACAGAGAAGCCTGGTGGGCTATAGTCCATGGGGTCTCAAGGAGTTGGATATAACTGAGCGACTAACACTTTAACACATTTTAAGCTAATAACTGATTGCAAAAGCTCCTATCTCAGGGTGAATAAACTTCGATATTCATGTGATGATACTGAGTATTCAGACATTAAAATTCTGGATCATTCAATTTGGATTACCGCAACTCTGCGTATCAACTGAAGAACTAAAATTTAATAATGATGATTATAAATCATAATCAAATGCTACTCAAGGTCCAAGACAGTCATGGCTTGCCTTCACTTTTCTTGCACTTCTCTGAACCTGGCACACTGACCCCTGCATACCACCTATGTGGTATGTATTGTTCCATAAATCAGGGTAAACTGGAAGTGGTCAAATAGGAGATGGCAAGAGTGAACATCAACATTTTGGGAATCAGTAAACTAAAATGGACCAGAATGGGCAAATTTAATTCAGATGACCATTATATCTACTACTGTGGGCAAGAATCCCTTAGAAGAAATGGGGTAGCCCTCACAGTCAACAAGAGTCCGAAATGCAGTACTTGGGTGCAGTCTCAAAAATGACAGAATAATCTCTGTTCATTTCCAAGGAAAACCATTCAGTATCACTAATCCAAGTCTATGCCCCAACCACTAATGATGAAGAAGCTGAAGATGACCAGTTCTATGAAGACCTACAAGACCTTCTAGAACTAACACCAAAAAAGATGTCCTCTTCATCATAGGGGACTGGCATGCAAAAGTAGGAAATCAAGAGATACCTGGAGTAACAGGCAAGTTTGTTCTTGGAGTACAAAATGAAGCAGGGCAAAGGCTAACAGAATTTTGCCAAGAGAATGCACTGGTCATAGCAAACACCCTCTTCCAATAACACAGAAGAAGACTACACATGGACATCACCAGATGGTCAAGACCGAAATCAGACTAATTATATTCTTTGCAGCTGAAGATGGAGAAGCTCTATACAGTCAGCAAAAATAAGATCAGAAGCTGACTGTGACTCAGATCATGAACTCCTTACTGCAAAATTCAGACTTAAATTGAACCAAGTAGGGAAAACCACTAGGCCATTCAGGTATGACCTAAATCAAATCCCTTATGATTATACAGTGGAAGTAACAGATTCAAGGGATTAGATCTGATAGAGTGCCTAAAGAACTATGGACAGAGGTCCGTGACACTACAGGAGGCAATGACTGAAACCATCCGCAGAAAAAGAAATCCAAAGAGGCAAAATGGTTGTCTGAAGAAACCTTAAGAACAGCTGAGAAAAGAAGAGAAGAGAAGGCAAAGGAGAAAAGGAAAGCTATACCCATCTGAATGCAGAGTTCCAAAGAATAGCAAGGAGCGATAAGAAAGCCTTCCTAAGTGATCAATGCAAAGAAATAGACGAAACCAACAGAATGGGAAAGACTAGAGATCTCTACAAGAAAATTAGTGATGCCAAGGAAACATTTCATGCAAAGATGGGCACAATAGAGGACAGAAACTGTATGGACCTAACAGAAGCAGAAGATACTAAGAACAGGTGGCAAGAATACACAGAAGAACTATACAAAAAAGATATTAATGACCCAGATAACCATGATGGTGTGATTACTCACCTAGAGCCAGACATCCTGGAATGTTAAGTCAAGTGGGCCTTAGGAAGCATCACTACAAAGCATCACTACTACAAAAAAAGTGGAGGTGATGGAGTTCCAGCTGAGCTATTTCAAACCCTAAAAGATGATGTTGTTAAAGTGCTGCACTCAATGTACCAGGAAATCTGGACACCTCAGCAGCAGCTACAGGACTGGAAAAGGTCAGTTTTCATCCCAATCCCAAAGAAAGGCAATGCCAAAGACTGTTCAAACTACTGCACAATTTCACTCATACCACACGCTAGCAAAGTAATGCTCAAAATTCTCCAAGCTAGGTTTCAACAGTACATGAACCAAGAACTTCCAGATGTTCAAAATGGATTTAGAAAAGGCGGAAGAATCAGAGATCAAATTGCCAACATATGCTGGATCACAGAAAAACCAAGAGAATTCCATCTCTTGCTTGAGAATCTATTTCTGCTTCATTGACTACAGTAAAGCCTTTGTGCAAATCACAACAAACTGTGGAAAATTCTTCAAGAGATGGGAATACCACACCACCTTCCCTGCCTCCCGAGAAATCTGTATGCAGGTCAAGAAGCAACAATTAGAACGGGACATGGAACAGACTGGTTCCAAACTGGAAAAGGAGTACATCGAGGCTGTGTATTTTCACCCTGCTTATTTAACTCATATGAAGAGTACATCATGCAAAATGCCAGGCTGGATGAAGCACAAGCTGGAATCAAGATTGCAGGGAGAAATATCAATAACCTCAGATATGCAGATGAAACCACCCTTATGGCAGAAAGCGAAGAGGAACTAAAGAGCCTCTTGATGAAAGTGAAAGAGGAGATTTAAGAAGCTGGCTTAAAAAAAAAATCAACGTTCAAAAAACAAAAATCATGGCATCCCCCCATCCCATCACCCATGGCAAATAGATGGGGAAACAATGGAAATAGTGAGAGACTTTATTTTCTTGGGCTCCAAAATCACTGCAGATGGTGACTGCAGCCATGAAATTAAAAGACACTTGCTCCTTGGAAGAAAAGCTATGACAAACCTAGACAATAGTATTAAAAAGCAGAGACATTACTCTGCCGACAAAGATCCATCTAGTCAAAGCTATGGTTTCTCCTATAGTCATGTATGGATGTGAGAGCTGGACTACAAAGGTGGCTGAGCACTGAAGAACTGATGCTTCTGAACAATGGTGTTGGAAAAGCCTCTTCTTGACAGTCCCTCGGCCTGCAAGAAAATCAAACCAGTCAATCCTAAAGGAAACTGGTCCTAAATATTCACTGGAAGGATTGATATTGAAGCTGAAACTCCAATACTTTGGCCACTGATTTGAAGAACTGACTCACTGAAAAAGACCCTGATGCTTGGAAATATTTGAAGGTAGGAGGAGAGGGGGATGACTGAGGATGAGATGTTGGATGGCATCAACGATTCAATGGACATGTATTTGAGCAAGCTCTGGGAGATGGTGAAGGATAGTGAAGCCTGCTGTGCCGCATGCAGTCCATGGGGTTGCAAAGAGTTGGACATGACTGAGCAACTGAACAACAACAGCTTTAAATGTGAGCCTGCAGCCTGCCAGGCTTCTTGTCTATGGGATTTTCCCAGCAATACTGGAGTGGGTTGCCACACCCTCCTCCAGGGTACCTTTCCAACTCAGGGATCGAACCCAAGTCTCCTGCATTGCAGGCAGATTCTTTACTGCTGAGCAACCAGGGAAGCCTTCCCTTATGAGACACCCACATAATCACTTTCATTTGAAAGAATTACCAATGCTATTTCTAGTTTCTCTGAAGGGCCTATGTTTTCAGAGACACCACATTTTAGTTATGTGCAAAACTTGGCACAGATTTGTCTCCACAGCCTTTGGCAATATCATCTCTTGCTTCTTACCAGGAAAAAAAAAAAGTTGTGCTAATTCTAAAGAACATAAGCCAACAAGTCTCAGCAAATCGAGTCTTTGGAATATGGATAAACAAAAAATGACCAGTAACTTCCAAATCCAACAAACCTGTAGAACTCCTCTCGCTCTCTCTCATCCAGCTCTGTGATGATATAAGCAAGGGTACGTTCAATCCGGGGAATGATGACTAAGGTTTAAAAATATATATGTAGTCAGAACTTCAAACCTCCTTTTTTTAAATTGCCAGTGCTCATTTGTACAACAGTTACTTAACCATAAATGTACATTTAATGCAAAAAACAAAAACAGAAAAGTAAAATGAAGTATAATCCCACCACCCTGGGTTAACTATTATAAATATTTTGGTATACATCCTGTACTGTCTTTTCTATGCACAGGTAACATTGGACCATGATATATACAACACAATATACTGAATTTATATGAATATATAACACTGAACCACAAATTTTATTTTAAATATAACAGCTATCTACTGTTAAACGCTGGAACACTGAACAGAGGGAGTACAGTAAGTTGAATTTTCTGTCAGTCATAGGTTCAACTTTACACAGAATCTGTTTACTCTGCTTCTAGAATGTGAGCTCCTTGCGAATTGGAACTTAAACTCATTTTGTTTTGCTTGCAATTCCAGGCATGAGGCTGGCACAAGCAAGCAGTCAGGAAATGTGCTTTGAGTTTTTAAAAAATGAGATAACTTCCTCTTTAACACTAACAGATGACAAGCAAAATAATTTCCCTGTTGCTCAAAGTCTGCTACTTTCTTACCTTAAAATTAAATAAATGTTTCTTTAATGAAAACTGAGCCTTTTAAGGAAAAAGTGCTTTGGCAACATTAAGGAGTCACAGTCAAAGTCATAAGGCTTTCATGCATAAATCCTATAACATATGCATTTAAATCTAGTGTTGACTGTTGCTGTTCTCACCTAGTCAAGAATGACGCTATACCACTGCACAAACATTGTGTTAGTGATAAAAAGTAGGGACAATGGTGCATTAAGAGAGATGGAGGATAAAGGCATACAATAGGAAAACTTATTTTGAGAAATCAAGAATAGGAGGTAAGGCCTAAGAAAGATTTAAAGTTAAATACAGTAAGTCCTCTACATAAGAACTTTCACTGTGAACTTTCAAAGATACAAACGTGCGTCTCATGTCTAATGTACGTTGTCGCATGCATGCATGTGGCTGTGCTTTTGTGTACTGTATTGTACAGTAGAGTACAGTAGCACAGTATATTTCAAGCCCAGGATTTCTAGAAGCCAGTGTAAAAGCAATGATTGCTGTAGCTGGTACAGTACTCCCTAAACACCACTGGATTGTTTTTTCAAGAGTAGACAGAATTCAATCCAGCAAGGAACCTGTGCCATCAACGTCAGGCTTGAGTGAAATCAGCTTGCCCTCCGCCTGCTACTGCTGACGATCCATCTCCCACCTACCCTCCCTCCTCCAGTTAGTAACTCTTCCTGCCTGTTCATTTGATGCCAGCTGTTGCGCTATACTACTGTATTTTTCAAGGTACTTTAAGATTAAAAATGTCTTATTTTTCTGTTTGTTTTTTGTGTATTATTTGTGTGAAAAGCATTACAAAGCTATTACAGTACAGCACGATATAGCCAACTGTTAATTTGGTGACCCAGGCTAACTCTGTTGGACTTAGAACAAACTGGACTTCAGAATGCACTCTTGGAATGGAATTCATTTGTATGGAGGGGACTTACTATACTTCACATGTTCAAAAAGATTTATCACTCAATCACTGGAAAGAACTTACAAAAACATTAGGGCTCTTGGGAAATAGTTTCACCTTTTATTAATGAATAACCAGAAATTAATAGAACATTCCACAGTTTTTAGTTCACCACTCTCCTCTAACTCCCCCACAAGTCATTCACATACTTCTATGAGATGATTTATGAACACTTATCCGTACTGACCCTCTGCCCTTCTCACTGTGGACAGGGACAACATCTTAATCAGCAGGCAGTCAGTGCCTGAGTCCTAGCAGGTCTGAGACAAGAATGGAGGCGGGGACAAAAGGGTAAACAAAGAGCTTCAGAGCAGCTTAAACTCACCATGTTCAATAGCATTTACACGCCTGTTGGTTATCTTAATAGCTTCATCCAAAGTAACAAAGGAAGTCTAAAATAAGAGGATAAATTAATAATGTAGGCTCAAAATTTTCTTCCTAATCATACCCTGGCCACTTGCCTTCACTCAGCACTCGTAGAAAACATTTGGAAACCAAGACTACTACTTCTCAACATACTTAGAAAACAGAAGAGCCTTATGAGATTTCCACAGAGCTAACATGACTTCCATTCTATCAGAATTCATTTACTTCAGACTCACCTGAAGTTATAAAAATGGCAAGAGAAAGAGAATCATACACTAATGACCTAGACACATATTAACTGACCACAAATGGGAAACAAAGGCTTTCATGCATAAATGCTATAGCATATGCATTTAAATCTAGTGTTGACTGTTGCTGTTCTCACCTAGTCAAGAGTGACGCTATACCACTGCACAAACATTGTGTTAGTGATAAAAAGTAGGGACAATGGTGCAGAAGCCCCCATTTCAGAAATCAAAGCATCTCTGGCTTGTTTCACACAGGCATGGCAACAGTTTAAAGTACTAAGTGCAACATGCTACGATTCAGGATCTGAATCTCCCCGACGTGACTGACAGATATCAAACTGCCGGACTTACCTGCAGTGAAGCCAGTTCCACCAGTAGTTCCACTGCTTTGGCATAATTCCTCTTCAGTTTAGCCAACTGTTCCCCACCTCTGGCTAAACCAGTCAGTTCATAACCTAAAAGAACCAGTCAGACAACATTTGCATTTAGAGTGTAATCTTCCCCATAAAATTCCCAAAAGATGGTAAGTCAGAATTAATACCAAAGACAGAAAAACAAATTTAGCAACCCTATTCAGTGCACACACAGTGCCCAGTTCACTCCCCCAAACCATCGTGCACGCCGCTGTTGGCACGGGGGCACTATTCTAACTATAGGGGAAGCTTCTGACTAAGCTTCACGTGCCCAGCTTGTAGACTATACTGCCTGCTGCCCCAGTACAGTGACAGTCTATTAATAGGTGATGCTCTAGAATGCTTCTTCATTCAAGCTGTACTAAATATTCTATGTGAACCAATTAAATAGGAGAGCTAAAGAATATTTTTATTTCTATGAGAAAGAGCTGATTACTTTGGAAAGGCTCAACAAAGATGTATTACCACCTAAAACATGCTGTCAAAGTAGGAAAAGTGGAAAGTTATAAAACTGAGGATGGGCTGGTTATAAAAGTTTAGGAAGATTCAGCATTCAGGTTGTATCACAGTGTCCAAAAATTTAAAGAGACCCAAACTATAAATTACAAACAATGCATTATGGGTTTCGTATACAGAAAGACAACATGGAAGTCTAATTAATGGATTCATACTCAAAGGTCAAGACTTTGTGTTTCTAAAATTTGGAAATGACTAAATTTCTAGGTGGAAATAAAGTATTTTAAGCAATGTACAATGTTTTACGAATCCACACAATAACACTTTTTTGATTTACTGATAAACTATTGTCCCAACTGTATCTGATAAGAAGGCTTACCAACACTGGAACTGCTGAACTCTAATAAGATCTATCTGTCATCATTGTTCAGAATAAGGTTCATTTAAAGAGATACTAGAAGAATCCAGAGACACACATAAGAAGTTTCACACTTACTGTCAGTTCCTTCATGATAATGTTCAAATACTGGCAATGTAACACCTGTTAAACAGAAACATTTATGGATTCACGAAAACATGTCCTTGAAGTATGGCTTCTTAACCATGGTTTCCTGTTCCTTTTTCAGGAAATATTCAAAAGTCAAGAGATTGCCTGGAATCATAACTTGTTTCAAGGAATGAATTTAGGAACCTGCCTTCTTAAGTGTTCATTTCTATTCCAAAGTCAAGTTATCCTTAGTAAGGGATCTGGTTGTTACAATGTTTGTTTTCTTTCCTTTCAGCTTTGAAGTATACTTAATACGTACAAAGCTGCACATATTTAATGTGTACATTCTGATGAGTACAACATATGCGTACACCCATGAATACCATCATCCCAATCAAGGTGATAAACATATCCATCACTTCCAAAAGATGTGTCCCTTTTCCCACGTGTGTGTTAAGAACACTCAAAATGAGGTCTACTTTGAGTTTCTAAGTGTAGAACACCAAATTATTAACTGTAACTACAGACTGTGCAGCAGGTCTCTAGAGTGTGTTTATGCTTAATAACTTATTTTATACCCACTGAATGGCCAGCTCCCCATTTCCCCTACCCCCATCCCCAGGCAACTACTAGTTAACAACAGTTTCAACATGTAAAGCCAATCAACTTTGTCTAAGAAGAAAAGATTAACTGGGCCATTAAGATCTTGCTGTATAAATGGGTTGATTTAAAAATGTTATCTTTTCTCTGCCAAGAGTTTTAAAGGGTTGAAAAGTTACCTGCTACATTATCTTTCTTTGCTCTAATCTTCACTTGGGCCTTATTTACATTTTGGATAACTGTGGTGCTGCAGAAAAAGAAAAGGCCTTGATTTAGTTACGTCTTTCGAGAAGTAAACCAGCAGGAACCTATAAAGTATTTCAACATGAGCGAGATTTCACAAATACGTTTTGATGACTGTCTTTTTTCAGAAAAGGAAACAATCACTACTACCAAAGGAGGGCCTCAGAGAGCAAAGTATGAACAACATTCAAACATTAACCATAAGAATACAAAGAATGGTTTTAATGTACATGGACTGCTTAAGTTTTCAATCAGATATGTGGTGCGTGGATGTGGCTTTAAGGAATTCTATTCCACTGATATAATTAGGAGAAAACCTTCCTTCCTTTCGGGTTTGCTATCCAACCTTCCAGGTTTGGCTGAGCAGCAGTTCAGTTCCCTTACCCTGGAACCTATCTAACTTCCATCTGGCTGCACCTGACTCCCCATTTGTTACCATCACAAAATAAAGTGTCTTCCCCATAACCACTCTAAAACATTTTCACATGCCACTTACACACTATTTATTTCCTCCCTCTCATGAAAAAGGCAATGCAAATCGTTATCCTACTAATGCTGGTGAGTATTAAAGTCTACTACTTCAAAAGGACTCACGCCCTTCAAGCTGTAAGACTGTCCATAGGTAATGTTCCTAGATAACACAAACTAAGAATGGAGGCATTGTGTCATTGGTAAAGAAGACTAAAATAAAAAACCCTGAAAATATCTTCCACTTCTGCCCCGAACAGTAATTTGACTTCAGGAAAGGACTGAACTTACACTAAGAATCACAATGCTCACCTGGTCTACCTCACAGGCTTATGGGGAGAATCAAAGGATGTTATCTAAACATACGTAAACAGTAACTAAGCCATTTTGTACACTTTGTAAGGCATACATTGATAAATGCCATAAAGTCCATGCTCTTTAAACAATTAATTCCATTCTTAAAAATTTTCCTAAGGAAATGATTCAATAGAAATAAATATATAAAGATGTTCATGGCACCTTTTCTAATATTCTGAAAATCACCCCAAAGGCCCATCATTACAGGAAAACGTTAACAAATTATCATACATCTAGAGAAAGATTATGCAGCTGTGTGAAAATGAGGAAACGTTTATGATACAATATGCTGTATGTGTGCACACAAGCATTTAGTTGCTCTGTCATGTCTGACTCTTCGAGACCCCATGGACTGTGGCCCTCCATGCTCCTCTGTCCATGGGATTTTTTTAGGCAAGAACACTGGAATGGGTTGCCATTTCCTTCTCCCGAGGGATCTTCTTGACCGAGCGATCGAACCCATGTCTCCTGCCTTGCAGGCAGATTTTTTACCTGCTGAGCCATCGGGTAAGCCCTTATTTAGTTTTAAAAAAAAGACTATAAAAATAGAGGAGAAGGGGGTGACATAGGATGAGATGGTTGGATGGCATCACTGACTCAATGGACATGAATCTGAGAAAACTCAGGGAGACAGTGATTGACAGAGAAGCTTGGTGTGCTGCAGTTCATAGGGTCACAGACTTAAAAGAGTCTGTGAGTTGGACATGACTTAAGAGACTGAATAACAACAACAATAAAATATTAAGTATCCTGTGCCCGAAGGACTATGTAACAGATAATGTACATTAAGGTGACAGAAGTATTCTTATTATACCATTTGTCTTTAATGCTTTTATATATATATTAATTAAAAGTGGCTTTAAATGAAATTTTGAACATGAAGGCACTTTGTTTTTCAAAATATCCCACTTTACCTGAAGTCCCCTGCTGTGAACTTGGCCTCAGCAAGTGAAAAGGCAGCTTCTCTCATCACTTCACCCATCAACATTTTAGTCTGGAAAAGCATAAATCAACACCTGATTCAACTTGAGTTTTTATACAGGGAAAGGTGGTATCATAATCATGTCCCTTTAACAACCATCAGTGTTTCATACCAGGTGTACATGTAAATATTGATCTGGTAACAGTAAAATAAATACATCTAATTTTGCTTGAAAGGTTTGATTATGGATACTAACAACATGGCAAAATCATAAGTTTTATTATTAATATATTACAATAAAGACACTAAAAAATTGAAAACTAAATCTTTACTGAAAGGCCTACCTTATTCCTGAATGGGTCCATGGCAATTTGTTCAAATTATTACTCTTTTAGATTCACTATACTGCTGTCAAAATCCTAATGGCACAGTGATTCTAAAATAAATCTGGAAGACGTAATGTTTGAGAATACCCAATAATTTTTTTGAAAGAGAAGACAAACTGGGACAGGGGGTTAGAAAGTTACCAGACAGGCCAGAGAAGCAATTATAAGAACACAAGGGAAAGAGCACTTCAGGCA
The DNA here is from genome assembly GCF_023091745.1 of Budorcas taxicolor. Lineage (NCBI taxonomy): Eukaryota > Metazoa > Chordata > Mammalia > Artiodactyla > Bovidae > Budorcas > Budorcas taxicolor. The sequence continues at coordinate 77,427,159 of NC_068919.1, forward strand.
GAAGGAAGAGCTAATGCAAAGGTCCCAGAGTAGGATGTTAGAAAAAAGCTCTAAATGAGACCAGAGGGGCAGGCAAGGGCCAGAACAGATCAAGAGGGGCTTGGGGGCAAGACTAAAGAGTCTGAATTTGATTTCATGACCTTTCTGAAACTTGTTACATTTATAACAACATTTTTAGTTTTGAAAAAAAAATATTAACAGCCATGCTGGATTTCCCATAGATACTTTTAAAACACAGTTTTAAGCGAACTTCATTCTACCTCTATTATCTTCTTAAGGATCTGTCGAAATCGAAGAGTTAAGGCATCAGATTTTTTCTTCAGGAGGTTTCGACCTGTCTGTGCTCCTTTCAACCGAGCCTTCATGATGGTCTGTGCCCTATGTAAACAAAGGCAAGAAACTTAAGATAAAAATACTTCCCTAATATGCTGTTAAAACCCTGCTTTATCTGTTGATGTCACGGGCCCAAGAATATACAGCATTTATGGCTGACAGGCTTAACTGGTTTCTCAGTATTGTAGATATCCACCCTCAGTGTTCCAAAAGTGAGGTCTTTTTCATATAAAATAGTAACAATCCTTTAATAAGTATTTAATAAATTAGTAGTTATTAAATCAGAATAAACATGTAAAGAGCCCTATTTTATTTTGTCAGCAGTTTACTTACTTGATTTGTGAGTTATAACAATATATGTGTTTCCATTAAGGATTTAAAAATTCTGCCCATTAACAGATAACAAAATTTGAAATGCACTTATCTTCAGAACCAACAATTGCACTTTAAGGGACTTATGCCACTGACTGACTCCCACATGTACACAAAAACCTGTACAAGGTTAAGGATGAGTACTCCAGCCTTATTCGTAATAGCAAAAGGGTGGAAACAAATGTCCGACAAATCATGGTTCATCATACAACAGAATGATATGCAGCCAGTAAAACAACAACAACAACAAAAAACCAGGCAGACCGCATGTATTCCCAATATTACACTGTCTTAGTTGCACAAAGTAAGGGATACATGTGCTTATATAGATACAGAGAACAGTTCTAGAAAAGTTCACAGAAACTGGTAACAGTTTTCTTTGAAAAATAAGGCATTTACTTTTTAAATGGAAAAAACGGATTTACTCTTGACTACTATACTGTTTTACCTTCTGCATTTTATACCATAATCATTTCTCACTTTTTCCATTAAAAGTGTGGCACGGAAGTGTTTTGATATCACCAATGAAGACTCTACTACCAACCACTTTATTAATTTGTAAATGACTCTACATAACAAATGACACATAAGTAAACACTCCTGAGAAGTGACAAGCCACTGAAGTCTCCCTACCTCATTACAATCTTTTCCCATCAGAAACCCCCAAACCGAAGGCAAGAAAGCAACAGCAAAAACTGACATTTCTGTTCTTGCTACCATATGCCAGATAACATTCAATAATGAGGAAGAAAAGGTGGGTGGTCAGATTCAATAACAGACTGAATGACATAGTTAGAATAATTTAAGGGGATATAGTTTCATATGACTGGTGTTATAATCAACTGCAAAATAACTTTTACTAAACTTTTGGGTAAATTCTTAGATTTTGAATCTTCTACCATAGGTCAAAGTTTACTAAGACTATTCTGTTGCTGGAAAGGGCTTTAGACATTATCTTGCAGGACAGGAAAATGAAGCTCAGAAAAGTAAAACAACTTTCCCACAGTTGCTCAGTGAAGAAAAGGCAGAGCAGGAACCTGATCAAGATTTCTGACTAGTGATTTAACCAAGACTCAAACTAAGGCTCAAACCTAAGTCCTCTGTACCCCAACCTGTGCCACACTGCTTCAGCTACAGATTATAAACCACCTCAGGCAAACAGTTCTGTCTTTGAAAAACTAGCTATTTTTCAGCTATTTTGTGGCTGAAATTGAAATTGCACTGACTAGCCTCATTTTGGAGGTCTACCCAAGTGCAGCTGGTTGTTTCCAGCCTGAGTAGGCGCTATGCTCCCCATTGTGTACATTTAACATACCATGTTGTTGACACTAACCACCAGAATTTGGGTTCAATGAGTTGAACCAAATTTAAGTCAAATCCTAGTATTGCAGATTGCAGCAAGTCTACAGTGAAAAGGTGAACTGTTTGTGAATTCATGTTAATTTTAATCTATATTTATTTTCTGGTGAAATAGACAAATTTTAATTCTTGAAACTCAAAGAGTGATTTGCCCGAGGGCCTACAGTTAGCACGTAGTAGAACCTTGATGTGACTGATTTCTGCAGACGCCGAATCCTTCGTGCCTCTTTTGCTTTCACTCTGAACTTGTTTTTGCTCTCTGGTGCCTAAGGAGGTGACAGCGCCATCTTACAGCATAATACAATAAGGTGAAAGTGTCTGAAACAAATCACTAGTGTATTTTCTAGCCTAGCTCTTAAAAAACTTCTTTTATAAGTTTCAAAGCTGCTTGGCCCTACAAAAAATGCTTGACCTTCAGCTAGGATGATGACTTTGCTTCCAGCTGAATCAAACACATCTGACTACATGACAAAGTACCTGCTGATAGGCCTTGGGGAAAATATTTAGAAGAGCAGTTACTTCCTGCACCCGATTTTCCTCTAAATCAGCAAGCTGAACACTCTCAAACAGCAAATTGTCACCTCCCCAAACCTATCATTTATGTCTAAGCCCAAATAAGAGTATTCTCACCTCCTAGTCTTAAAGTAAAAACATCAACAACAAAATGTTAACATTCTGACTACTACCAAAGATAAACACAGCAAGACATTAATTAAAGCGGTGAAAAGAGACATTATTCAGTAACTGCTGACAGCAGGGTAAAGAGCTGAGCTTTCCGATGGTGCACAGGTGATTAGGCATTTTAAAAGGAGTAAGTGGACAGGATCTGGAGAAGAGAAAAATTCCAAAAGGTTGAGCAATGGAAATGCCAGCAGGCCAACTGTGTCTGCTAGCATGCAATTAAGGGAGGTCAGAGGCACAGCGAAGGTGTTGCCTATTTGGGCAGATGAGCTTTCTTAGGCCAGCATTTTACTGGGTGCTGGAGTCATCTCAGGAACACAATCTTAGGCGCCCAGAAACCAAGCTAGAGTCCGGTGGTCTCTCAGTGCAGAGGTTTGGATGGAGTCAGGGTCCTAAGTGCTGGGAGTTCTACAGTCCTCACAACCCTAGGGTATTCCTGATCTTTATCTATTTACGAAGGCACTGCCTTTCTCCACAACTGACTGGCTTCCTACCTACGGCAAACAGCTATTAGAAAGTCAATAGATAAGGTAAAAACCAAACAAAACCCCCTTCATTTCATTAAAAGCTGTAGCCACCCAGGAAGAGACAGAAATCTAGGTTTGGGGTTTAAATAAACTCTTATTTTAATCGTCCTCAGATTCTCTGAGAAAAGTCAGGAAGAAGAAAAACAACACAGAGATAGGGCCAAAATCAAAAGATCTAACTGTCAACGCAAAACTGAGTTTCTGCTCCTCAGTGAAAAAAGAGTAAGAGGAGAGCGAGAGGGCTAATAAGAGCAATCTTTATCTTCCACACGTTGTTAGGCACATTTGATAAAACGTCAAAACTTCCTCCTGCCGAAGAATTTAGACCAAAAGAGAAAGGAGACCACAACCGAATAGATTCCACGGGCATGGGTTCATTCAAACAACATTTTTTTGTGGACGATTAACAATCAAGACATCTCTCATCTTGGAGAGAGTTCCCAGTTCAGTGGTAAATGTACATAATCTTCTATCCACTTTACAGTGAGATGGACGATATTAACATAATGGATACTGAATGAGATGCAATGGTGATGGAACAAAATGAGCGCCTCAGAAATTCAGGGATAGCTTCCCACCGCATGTGACATTTCAGGGGATCTTGCCAAGAAGAACCTGACGCCCACGTTAGGGCGATTCAGCCCCCCGATTTGGCCTGCTTCACATCGCAGTCAACTTCCCTTCTCAAAGCATTTATCAAACTTCATCTCCTGGTCTATATCATCACTGAACTGTGAGCTCTATTCTGGAAGCAGTAGCGACAAATCACAGTTATATAAATCCACTGCCCGGATCAATAGGGAATGTGGTACGAATGGCCCGATTAATGACTGAAGTCGGCGGACCTCCACAAAAGTCAGCAGCTCGGGCTGGACTCTGTCCAGTCTGGTTCAACTCAGAGCAAAGGGGCTCGTCAGGGAGCCTTGCCCTGGACTCAGGAAGAGACCTGAGAGCTCAGGATCGGCCCAAGATACAAGGAGCCCCGCCGCTCTAGGGTAATGAAGGGACAGCGGCTCAGGAAGGTGTTCCTGAACACCTGCTCGTTCCATTTTTACTTACATTCGCGAGGGAAAGATTTCAATTCGGTCTTTGCCCGACATTCTGACAATGACTGTTCGGCTCGGGTTCCTGGCCGGGCAACCGTGGCTGCAACAACCCAGCCACTGAGTCTTTCTCTACAGGAGTCAGCTGGTGTGTCACGTGACCCCCTCCCGTTGCTAAGTGGAAGCCAGGCTATACAGCCTTCACTTCCCCTTCCGGTCGGTTCGGGTGAGGGCGGGGGTATGGGGAGGGCGAGGACAAGAAGAAGGCGATGCCCGGATGTTGAGGCCGCGCACCCCGGAATCGCCCCCTCATTTCCGGTTCGCCTTCTAGCCCCTCCCTTTCCACCTCCCAGGCTGCTGCGCTCGGTTCTGCACGCGCCGAGCGGAAGAGCAGGTAAGAGTACACTCCTTCTCTTCCTCCAGTTTTCATCTTTGGTCACAGCGCCACCTCCTGATTGACTGAAGGTTCCAGCGAGGATTTATGCTTTAGGGACAAGGAATTAGTCTTCACTTTTACCTGAGCCTTGACGGTTATTTAGAGAAAGCTAAAGATAACGAGGAAACGTACTTTTCAGGTCCTCCTAAGGTCCACATTATTTGTCCTCGGAGGACCTGGACTCTATGGTCAGTGACGAAGGGGGGGGGGTCCTCTCTCCCGTTGGCGCCTGCGTGCTGCGAGCTGGTTCCGCATGCGCGGTGTGGTCAAGCGAAGCGCACGCTGAGGAAAGTCGGCGGCTGCTGAGGACTGATCGAGTCTGATCTCTCCGACTGAAGAGCGTGGCGTGGGAGCCTGGTGTGGGACTCACACACATACCTCAGGTGACTAGTCTCTCTGATCGGTTTTTCCAGGAATTCACTTTGATTGCGTCTAGGGACGTGGGTGGTCGGTAGAGGGTAGGCCACGGAGCTAACACCCCCTCCTTTTCCCGTCCCCGCGCGGGAAGTGTCTGGACATGACTGCCGCCACCCGCCGGCTGCGTGTCGACCTCCCGGTGTAGCAGAGGTGTCATGGTACGGACGGAGGAATCTCGCGAAGGCGAGTGGGCCAAGTGATGGGACAGCCTCGTCAATATGCTGATAGTGGGGCGGCCTGGGGAGTACGCCGTGACACCCCGCCCCAGGACGCTGAGCACTTTGCTGTCTCTAGGCCTGCGAATTCCATCCTTTTTTCTTTTCCCTTCTTCCTCCCCGGCAAATACTACCTCTCAATGGTGACCAGACAGGACACTTCAAGGAACCTGTGGATTGGGCCACGATTTTGACAAGAGTTGAGTTAAAAAAAAAAAATCCAAGAATAGTTTGTTAACCTGACCACTTAATATTAAAAATCGAAGCTCTTGTTACCCTGTCGCTGGAGTTCTGCGTTTGTGTAGAATGAGTCAGTCCTTAAGACGAAACTGAAAGATACTACTGAAGAGTTTATTATTCTTCGTATCATTTTGCCGTATTTTCAGCACCGATGAGAATAGACTTGTAGATTTAAGCGCTGTGGTCTTACGGTTAAGCAGAACTGAAAAACATAAGATATGGAAATTTTAGGTCCCTTTTGTTAACTACCCCAGACTTCGTCTACTTTAATTTTCATTAAACAAGAAACATTGTTTCTTGAGGAAAAGGTGTAGCAAAGAAGTCTTGGTTTTTCTTCCGATTGAAGTTGTTACTCAAGGGGAAAAAAAAATCTTGTAACTCCGTGTCTTTCAGCAGTTTGGAATTACATAGAGCTTTACTGCCTGTTCTTAGTTCATCAGATGCCAAATGAGAGTTTCTGGTTCTCCAAAGATCTCAATAAGATGCTCAGTTTTGGAGATTGGTGCTTCCTATTTCAACTACAGTGAAATAATTGAAAAGCTTTGTTTGTTTAGCACTTCTGTACTAAAGGCGAGCATTCAGAGAGCATAACTGATAAGTGTTAGAGCCGGATTAGTATTACCACAGGAGTTGCCTCTGTCACATCATGCTTTGCTTTGGAAGGGAGTGTGGACTTCCTGTATCCACGATGGCGACTGGAGCACGCAGTGATTTAAGAACTCCTGCCTACCATTTCACCAGGCAAAATTACTGACGGTGCAGGGTATTGGAAATTAGCTTGGAGCTCAGTTGTTGTATTTGGAAAGATTCTTTACTGGAGAACACATAGTGTATTGTAGTACTCTGACATATTGAGGCTTTGGATTAAACTCTGGATTTAGTGTCATATGACCTGGTTTTAGCTCCTGTTGTACTTAGTAAGCATTTGTCTTTGAGGAAATCATTTAGTACTTTATTTTAATAATAAAAATAATTGTTTAATGAATTAAGTTGCAAAATGGAAATATTTCCTTTGCTTTTTAATATCTTACATTTGTATAGCATTACACTTTCCAACTCTTTTCACATGTATATTGTTTCATTTGATGTCCTCCACAAACCTGTGAAGTACATGGCACACATTAGAAGCTACAGTTAATGGGGATACATTAGTATTCCTAAGCCACAGTTAGTAAGTAGGAGAGCAAAGTTGTAGATTATTTTTTTGTACTTATCTACTGTCTTTCACTGTGAATGACATACCATCAGCAGTATTCCTTTATTTACATTATCTTTTGCAAAGAGATTTGCACCTTCTGAAGCAGTGACATTCATATCACTCTTCAGAATTCTTTTACACTATTGCCTGTGTTCTTTTACAGTCAGATTAGGTCTTGCTTCTCCAAAATTATCGGCTTTACTATTTGAAGAAACTTGGTGAGTAAAAGTGGTTAGCGCTTGTTAAATCTCTTAAAATGTTTCTTTCACACCTTTCCATAATGTTCATTTTTATACCCAGTATGAAACATTTTTAGCTCTCAAGTTTTAGTGCTTTACATACAGATATTTGAGAACAATTGTCCAAGAGAAAAAAAAAGCCCTGTTTAAAAATGAACCAACCAGCTCAGCTCTTTCTTGGTGGGTTATTCTGACCATTGTAGGTCTACTTCCCTCTATTTGCTAAATCCCTGTTTTGTCAAGCTTCAAAGAGAAATATTTCTCTGCCACTGTTATATGCAGCTTTATTTTTTATTAAATAGGATAAGTTAATAATAGAAATTTTATGTGTGTGAGTCGCTCAGTTGTGTCTGACACTTGGCGACCCCATGGACTATAGCCTGCCAGGCTCCTCTGTCCATGGAATTTTCCAGGCAAGGATACTAGAGTGGGTTGCCATTCCCTTCTCCAGGGGATAATCCCGATCCACAGATCAAACCTGGTTTTTCAGTGTTGCAGACAGGTTCTTTACCATCTGAGCCACCAGGGAAGCCCCGATATTAATACTAAAATTTGTTATGTTCTAGCACCGAATGTGTACACTGATAGTGCTTTTTGTTTAAGGTATTTCTAATTGTTGTGTATTTATAATGTTGAGAGAAAATATAGCCTGATGAATAAGACACAAACTATGGATTCAGACGTTACAGGTTCAAATTCACTTGTTAACAGTATATGACAGAACAATATGCTTAACCCATGCTTCATATTTTTCATCTATAAAATAGGGGAGACTAGGAGGAAAGTGGTACTTCAGGAAGATAGGCAGTGGCCAGATTATATAGGACCCTGTAGGTAGCAGAAAAATGTATAAGTCAGTGGGTAAGCCACTAGGAAGATATATGTGGGTGCAGTTAGCAGTTCTCAAACTGCCCTGCAGCAGAACTCTGGTGTTCTATGAGCTGGATGTAGGTGTTTTATCTTTGAGACAGGTAATGGTGGCCCTGTTACCCAATAAGAAAAAAAGGTAAGTTAGTATGTAAATTTTCACAAATTTTTCATAGGACTTGGGATCTTATTGTTGCCTATATTCTGACCTTTAACAATAGTAAATTAGTTAAGGTTATCAGAAAAACATGAAAATTACCAACAAAGATTAATTTGAGAGCTTCCTTTTAAAAATATATTTCTATTCATGGAATGATTTTAGGCTTGTGGGTCATAAAAGGGGCGGTGTTTAAAGTAGGTTGGGTGGATCAAAAGGAATAGTTCTAAATATATTTAATGTGTGGAGATTAAGTGAAATTTAAACTTTATAGTAGTGGGGATATCTACTAAAGGATTCTTGGGGTTGAGTATACCTATTCAACAAGAAAGAAGATTATTTGGAAGTAATGGGAAAAGTGGAAGCTAAAAATTATGGTAGTTGTGAATTAAATTCATGTTTAAGAGGAAAAAAATTCAGAAGGATATGTTTTAGTTAAATTTAGTATCTTTTGTGAAGTATGTTTTGTGATTAATCTTTAGTTTTTGTTGTGACATGTGATAGTATAATTCTGCCTAAAATAAATGGTAGAGTTGTGTGTCAGTCAACAGCAGAGGATGACATGGTTGGATGGCATCTCCGACTCAATGGACATGAGTTTGAGCAAGCTCCAGGAGATGGTAAAAGACAGGGAAGCCTTGGTAGGCTGCAGTTCATGGGGTTGCAGAGTCGGACATGACTTGGTGACTGAACAACAACAAATGATAGAGTATATCATTTGATGTATGGTTAGGGTTAAGATTTAATTTGTTGGAAAACTCTTTCCTTTATATAGTGGGTGGTAATCCAGCCTTAGCTGACTTGGAGGAAGAGTAGCTTTAGTTTTGCTGATAGGTTTATAACAGTAGTGATGCTTCCTATCATTTGTTATTAAGTATTAAAATAATATTTTACTCTTTATAAATGATGATTATTTTTTATGATTCCTTTGAAACTAATGGTAGAGAATCATACAAGTGTTAGAAAAATGTGGAGCAAAATAAAAATTCAGGCTTGGTTCCCAAACATTCATCGGTTTTCTAGCACCATGTAAGAAGTTTAAAGAGATGAGAAGACTAAAAACTTCTTCCAGTGGCAAGATGTGAAAAATTCATATTTTTATGTTGACCTTAACTGAACACTGACTAGATTCTTTTGTTTAAATTGCAGAATGCCGGGTCTAAGTTGTAGATTTTATCAACACAAATTTCCTGAGGTAGAAGATGTAGTGATGGTGAATGTAAGGTCCATTGCTGAAATGGGCGCTTATGTCAGCTTACTGGAATACAACAACATCGAAGGCATGATTCTTCTGAGTGAGTTGTCGAGAAGGCGTATCCGTTCTATAAACAAACTCATCCGAATTGGCAGGAATGAATGTGTGGTTGTTATTAGAGTGGACAAAGAAAAAGGTAAATGAGAAGAATATTTAATTTTTATTTTAATAATTTATATTTACTTATTAAATATAAATGTAATCATAATAAATAAATATTTTATGTTAAATAATTTATATCTGAAATTTTTCTGAGTTAAACTTATTTTAAAATATATTTTTTGTGCATTGCCTACTGCAGTAAAAAAACAAAACGCCTCTTTTTGTACTTAAACTCTTACTTACAAAATTGTTAGAGAAGGATACCAATTAACCATCTAAACAAAACCTTTTAAGTTAGTAGTGGTTAATTAGTTCATCCAGGACTAGTTTTTGTAAAAGTAAATGAATTTTAGGAATATTTTATGTCTTTAAAAAAGACACATCTAGAACTGAATACTGTCTGTCTCTCTGGTAATCAGAATGTCTACGACCCCCAGATCCTATGGTCCTTTGGGATCTTTCAGGCAGAGGTGAATAGGCATTCATTTATTTACTGTTATTTATTCAGAGTGTGTGTGTTTATGCACGTGTGTGTGCATGTGTACACTGCTGAGTCGTGACTCTTTGGGTGCTCCTTCTTTGGACCCTGTGTAAATCTTCACCTTTGTGAACACAATGTTTCTATATACATTGTACGATACCAATGAGTAGGTTTTGTCTTCAGTTAATATAGTTAAGATCACTGGCTTCAGCCCTCTTGCTATAATTTGTCAGTTGTTCGTTTCAGTCACATAGTTACCATCATGCTTAAAAGACTAGCCAGTCACCCTGACTGAACTTGTCTTTCTGAATCTGCTCAGCCATCTAGTTAATTGATACTTTTGCAAATGAATGATTTTATACATAACTGACTTTTTTTCTGATTATAATCTTAGATAATAAACTTTGGAGACAGCTTGTATTACCTCTTAAGAGGTGCTACCGTTAGCACATTGATTATTCTAAATACTTTGATATGACTTACTTGTAGCACTCTCCCTAGCCCCCATTTATTAAACTACTTGAAGGCTGAGATTATTCCTTTTAATATTGTGTTTAATCACTGTCCTAGTAGGACCTCAGCTGGTGTCTTAGCTTATATTGCTTTCCTATTATATGAAATAGGTAACACAAAAAGGAATCAAGTATATTTTCAACTACAGTCAGAAAAAGTGAAAGGGTATGCTTGTGTAAGTACACTTCAGTTCAGTCGCTCAGTCGTGTCCGACTCTCTGTGACCCCGTGAAACACAGCACGCCAGGCCTCCCTGTCCATCACCAACTCCGGGAGTTCACTCAGACTCGTGTCCATTGAGTCAGTGATGCCATCCAGCCATCTCATCCTCTGTCGTCCCCTTCTCCTCCTGCCCCCAATCCCTCCCAGCACCAAAGTCTTTTCCAATGAGTCAACTCTTCGCATGAGGTGGCCAAAGTACTGGAGTTTCAACTTTAGCATCACTCCCTCCAAAGAAATCCCAGGGCTGATCTCCTTCAGAATGGACTGGTTAGATCTTGCAGTCCAAGGGACTGTCAAGAGTCTTCTCCAACACCACAGTTCAAAAGCATCAATTCTTCGGCGCTCATCTTTTCTTCACAGTCCAACTCTGACATCCATACATGACTGCAGGAAAAACCATAGCCTTGACTAGACGGACCTTTGTTGGCATAGTAATGTCTCTGCTTTTCAACATGCTGTCTAGGTTGGTCATAACTTTTCTTGCAAGGAGTAAGCATCTTTTAATTTCATGGCTGCAGTCAACATCTGCAGTGATTTTGGAGCCCCCCAAAATAAAGTCTGACACTGTTTCCACTGTTTCCCCATCTATTTCCCATGAAGTGATGGGACCAGATGCCATGATCCTCGTTTTCTGAATGTTGAGCTTTAAGCCAACTTTTTCACTCTCCTCTTTCACTTTCATCAAGAGGCTTTTTAGTTCCTCTTCGCTTTCTGCCATAAGGGTGGTGTCATCTGCATATCTGAGGTTATTGATATTTCTCCCAGCAATCTTGATTCCAGCTTGTGCTTCTTCCAGCCCAGCGTGTCTCATGATGTACTCTGCATATAAGTTAAATAAGCAGGGTGACAATATACAGCCTTGACATACTCCTTTTCCTATTTCGAACCAGTCTGTTGTTCCGTGTCCAGTTCTAACTGTTGCTTCCTGACTTGCATATAGATTTCTCAAGCGGCAGGTCAGGTAGTCTAGATAGATGTAAAAATGTATTTTCATAACAACATTGTTTGTACAGTGTAAGTTAAAAACATGAAACAACAATCTAAATTGTGGTTAAATAAATCATGAGACAGCCAGGCAAAGCAATTTTCTACAGAATGAAATCTGAATATTCTGATACAAAAAGATCTCCAGGATAAGATAAGAAAAAAAGCAAAGTGCAGAAGATCCTACAGAGAGGATCCATTTCTGATACTAGAAGTTTAAGTCCTGTTGGATAAACCATTCAACATAACTGCTGTCAACCCTAAGCAAGTATCTAAATGGATGGTAAATTTTATCCAAAAACAATGGGAGCAACCAAAAGCAGGCTGAAACTGAAGGCAAGTTAACACTTAGAAGACAGGAACTGCACTGGATAAGTTTTATAGCCTTTTGACTGAGTGCCATGTTATACCAAGCAGGGCAGTGAAGATTCTAAAGGAAAACCCACAGTCTTAATGACTTGAGAGCCAGAGATAAGAGTTCTGGACAGCCACAACAATTGGAAAGTAGTGATAGGGATTAGAGAAAGAGACACAGAGAGAGCCCCTAAGTTTATATATAAAAATTCTGTTCAAATCTCTAGCTGACTCCTGAAACTACTTGTAGAGGTTAGACTGCAAGCAGCCCTTCAGGATAAAAATCTAAACAAATTTTGTTTGCTTTCCATTTGGGGAGACAGCTCTGTATAGTTTTGAATTCAAACAAGATAACTGCTAAAACAAATTGAGTATCCTTGAGAGTTCCCTGGCAGTACAGTGGTTAAGACTTTGTACCTTCACTGCCAGAGGTGGGGGCTTAGTCCATGATTGGGGAACTCAGACCCCACAAGCCATGCAGAGTGAACAACAAAATCAATGTCCTTAAGAGGAACCTAAAGGAATTCAGAGCCTCTGCCACGTATCTTTTCTAATGTCCAGGATACCATTCAGAATTGCTAAATATTTGAATGAACAGGAAAATATGACCCATTCAAAAAAGATAATCAGTGGAGACTGACCTAGAGATGACCCTGATGTTGCAGTTAGCAGGTAAGCATTTTAAATAATATGTTTTAAGTGCTCGAGGATATCAGAAAAATGTAGTGAGTGAGCAGAAATCTTAGTTGAGAAATTAGAAACTAACATAAAGAACTAAATACAATTTCGAGAAATGAAATTTTTTTTAGTATCTAAAAAATTGAATGTATAGGCTAACATCAGATAAAAGATGACAGAAGACTTCTTGAAATTTAAAGGTAGTTCATTTAAAAAGAACCAATCTGAAGAACTGAGAGGAAAAAAAGAGCAACCTGTTAATAATCAAAAGCTTTATTCCAGAAGAAGAGAAGAGAAAGAAAAAGCAGAAAATACACTTGAAGAAACCATGACCAGAAGTTTCCCATATTTGCTGGGAGAAAAAATGTTTACAAATTAGAGAAGCTCAGGAAAACTGAAGCAGGATAAATACCAAGACCATATCTAGGAATACCAAACTATTGAAAAACAAAATCTTCAAAATAGGCAAGGAAAATGATGTTATTTACAGGGGAACAGTAATACAAATTACAATGGCATTCTTTTATTGGAAATAATGAAGGTCAGAGCATTGAATGACATCTGTAAAACACTGAAAGAAAATATCAAACCAGAATTCTGTTTCTAAAGAAAATATTCAGCAATAAAAATCAAATGAAGACATTATCAGGTAAATAGAAACTAGGGGAATTTCTTACAAGACAGAACTGCATTATAAGAGATGGTAAAGGAAGTTGTTTAGGCTGAAAGATACTAGGTTGATGCAAAAGCATGGTTTCAGACCCTGAATTTTCAGTCATTATAACTAGGGTCAAACACATCTTTATTAATCAAAATAGGAACCATTACAATCAATACATTTTTGCAAAACAGAAATAAGTTGGTTTGTTCCTGTAGCAAAGAAATCCGTACTTCAGGATTTGACGAACTCTTGGAAAGCATTTTCTGCCTCCTCCTGGTTGTCGACTGCAAAAAGTTGTCAAGGTCTCGAAGAACAGGTAGCCAGTTGGCAAAAGGTCAGGTGAATATGACAGATGAGACGAAAGTTCGTAGCCCAATTCATTCAACTTTGGAAGCTTTGGTTGTGCAAACGTGCGGTCAGGCATTGTTGCAGAGAAGAATTGGGCCCTTTTTGTTGACCAGTGCCAGCTGCAGGGTTGCAGTTTTCAGTGCATCTCATAGATTTGCTGAGCATACTTCTCAGTTGTGATGGTTTCACTGGGATTTAGAAAACTGCAGTGGATCAGACTGGCAGCAGACCACCAGACAGTGACGATGAGTTTTGCTGCAAGTTTGACTTTTAAGAAGTGCTTTGGAGCTTCTCAGTCCAACCACTGAGCTGGTCGTTGCTGGTTGTTGTATAAAATCTACTTTTTGCCACACAACAAAATCCACCTGAGAAATGGTTTGTTGTAGTTGCGTAGAATAAGAGAAGATGACACTTCAAAACGATTATTTTTTTGATTTGCGGGGAGTTCTTGAGGCACCCACTTACTGAGCTTTTTCACCTTTCCAATTTGCTTCAAATGCCAAATTAACATAGAATGGTCGACATTGAGTTCTTCGGCAGCTTCTCGTGTAATTTTAAGAGGATCAACTTCCATGATACTCTCCACTGTTCTCAACTTACGATGGCCAGCCACTATACTCCTCATCTTCAAGGCTTTCGTCTCCTTTGCAAAACTTCTTGAACCACCACTGCACTGTACGTTCATTAGCAGTTTCTGGGCCAAATGCATTGTTGATGTTGCAGCTTATTTCCTGTGCTTTATGACCCATTTTGAACTCGAATAAGAAAATCACTCATTTATTTTTTGTCTACTATCATTTCCATAGACTATTTCCATAGTCTAAAATACATAAATACATATGAAATAAACAGCAAGTAATAATTCATTAGCAAAAAACATAAAGCAATAGTGCACGTTAAAATAATGTATAACAGCCACATTTAAGAATGTATTCCAGCAAATTTCGACAGTGCAAAACCAGTTACTTTTGCACCAACCTAATATGTGGGTAAAAGTGAAAGACCATTTTCTCTTTAATTCTTTTTTTTTTTTTTAATTTTTATTGGGGTATAGTTGATTTACAATGTTGTGTTAGTTTCAGGTGTACAGCAAAGTGAATTAGTTATGCATATACATGTATCCAATCTTTTTTAGATTCTTTTCCCGTGTAAGCCATTATAGAGCTTTGAGTATAGTTATATGTAGCAGTGTGTATATGTCAATCCTGGTCTTCCAGTTTATCTCCCCATCTTATCCCCTGATAGCCATGAGTAATACTCCATTGTGTGTATGTACCACATCTTTATGCATTCCTCCATTGTTGGACATTTAGGTTGCTTTCATGTCCTGGCTGTTGTAAATAGTGTTCCAGTGAACATTGGAACATTTAATTCTTTAAAATACATTTAACTTCTTGTCTCATTTTGTGCCCATGGGACTTTCATTTATGAAGGTGACTGGTGACATGGAGTAGCCATGTCATTGAAAGAAGATTTTTATGACTAAAGTTTCCCAGGAAATGGGGACCCAGCGTGCTGTGCAAAGCCACGTGAGGAAGCACTAGTTTTGATCAGGAGGCAGGAAGAGCAAGGGGAAACCTTAGGCCAGAGCCTGTATTGAGGTTTCCATGAAAAAGGCAAGGCAGGTCGTTGCAAACAGTTTACAGTTGGCTCATCTGAACAGTATGGGCAGTGCCTGGTGCACGGGGACTGTCTCTAGTTGTCTGGTATCTGGCTCTACGTCGGTTTAGGGCATGGGGGAGTACTGGCCTGATGTGTGGAACTTTGATGAGATGGTTAGGGACGTGGGCTCTGGGTTGGTTATTTCCATGTGAAAGGCTCCCATTGAGCCCTTGGCTAGAGCTGGGCAGCAGAGTCTCTTCCCTGGTCAGCCAGGCTACAGATGTCAGAACATCAAGCATACAGAAAACATGATACAGTTGATCCTCTGATGCTTAATAGACATGGTTTTAGCCCTCATTTGGATAATTGAAATTATTAGTTCCCTCTGCCCAGGTAACATTAATGATGACAAAAATTTACTTTAAAACATAATACTTCTACATAATACATGTACTTCTTAAGCAGTTTTTTGTTGATACAGTTTAAGTAGGAAATAAGTTGTAGGTATGCCAACCCAGGAATATGGTTGTGAAAATTGTCAGAGTGATTTGTTGATACCTGGACAGAGATAATGTTTTCAAATTTTTCTCATATAGGATACATTGATTTGTCAAAAAGAAGAGTTTCACCAGAGGAAGCAATCAAATGTGAAGATAAATTTACCAAATCCAAAACTGTAAGTTGATTATTTAGTCAAATTAGTCCACTGTTCAGTCTGCTTAATAAATAATCTACATGGCGTGTTGCTGGCAGAAACAAAAACCTAGATTTTCTGTATCTGTATTTCCATTTTCAGTTCTGTGTTTCACAGGAAAATAATTTGAAGACTTCATTTTGAAAGAGTGTGACTTCAGTGAGACAACATCAGTTGTCTCATGATGTTACTACCTTAAAGCACTGAAGTCTAATGTTCTCAGATCAGTACCAGACCATTAGTGTTTTTAAGCTCTTTTATGGGGAGAAGGCAATGGCAACGCACTCCAGTACTCTTGCCTGGAAAATCCCATGGACGGAGGAGCCTGGTGGGCTGCAGTCCATGGGGTCGCTGAGGGTCAGACACGACTGAGCGACTTCACTTTTCACTTTCATGCATTGGAGAAGGAAATGGCAACCCACTCCAATGTTCTTGTCTGGAGAGTCCCAGGGACGGCGGAGCCTGGTGGGCTGCCGTCTATGGGGTCTCACAGAGTTGGCAGCAGTGAGTAGGAGATGGGTAGGATTGAAGGGTAATTGTTAGAAGACAACAGAGCATAAGAAATACTAAAATCTCCATCCTGGTTCTATGTTCTCATGTTGTTGTTATGTGTGAGTAAGTGAGTGAGTGAGTGAGTGTGTGAGAGTGAGTGAGTGAGTGTGTGTGTGTGTGTGTGTGTGTGTGTGTGTGTATTGTGTCTGACTCTTTGCAACCGCATGGACTGCAGCCCACCAGGCTCCTCTGTCCATGGAATTTTCCAGGCAAGAATACTGGAGCAGGTTGCCATTTCCACATCCAGAGGATCTTCCCAATCCAGGGATCGAGCCCACATCTGTCGTGGAATAGTAGTCCTAATGTCTTATATTTGATCCATGTAAGAACTCTCTACAATAAAAAGGAGAGATACTGGTATCTCCCTTTTCTAGATGAGGAAACATATTCAGAGAGGTTGGTTTGTCCCAGAATTGACTTGCTCCGGATCTTAGGCTATAAATGCTATACTGTTTGTATTTGTTCACCCACTTGAGTTCATTGTTAGCAAAAAGAAAATAATTATGGGAAAAAAAGTTTTCATATGGTAGTCTTTTGTTAAGGAGTTATTCTAATCAAAGTAACCAAAGGTTTGTTTTTATATGCTGTCTTCTAAAATGTAAAAATATCTTTTTAAAAAAACATGTAGATCTCTTATCTTTGAATTGTTGTGCTCTTCATTTTTTTTCTAGGTTTACAGCATTCTTCGTCATGTTGCTGAGGTCTTAGAATACACCAAGGATGAGCAGCTGGAAAGCCTGTTCCAGAGGACTGCCTGGGTCTTCGATGACAAGTACAAGAGACCCGGATATGGTGCCTATGATGCATTTAAGCACGCAGTCTCGTAAGAACTCCTCCTTAGCTCTGCTTTTCCCTTGGTATTACAGCTGCTGGGCCTAGCACACAGGTTGCAAGCCTAACATTTAGTAACACAACATCCATGTAGTAAGTCCTTGTCAAATTTAGATTAAAATATTTTAGCATAAAAGGCCCATGATATGAGCCAGTCCTCTAAAGCTAAGCCTGTATGATTTGGTGTACCGTAGTTGGGTAGTTCTTTAAACCATCTGACACTATTGCCTTAAATCTTTTCCTCTCCAAGCTTTGTGTTTGTCCTCAGTGACTTCAGGGCCAGCATAGACATTTCATTTAAACTGTAATCTCTTGTTTTTTTTTTACCTCAGTTGCTTAGACCTTCAGCCGACGCCATGTTAGCCAGTTTTCCATATGACCTCACCCTGTGTCTTACTGTCACCAGGATTTGCTCCTCCAAAATCTTTAATTCACATATTCTGTTCTTTTATCACGGCCTCCTGTCCTTCCAGCTGCCACACTGTCCTACTCTCTCGTCTTAATTCTTACATCAGGCTCTGATTCCAGACCCTTTTATCCTCCCTGTCTTTTCACCTTTTCCTGCCTCTTTCTTACGCAGTATAGACACACCATGGTCCATCATTTCAATAACTTTCTTGCCAATATCACGAGCTTCGCCCTGTTTTTCCTTCTGTTACATCCAGCCTTGGAGCGATGTTCCTGCCTTCTCTGCATAGAGACTGCTGGGTGCTGCTAGGGAAAACCAGTCTTACAGGTTGGTGCCACTGCATATTCATGGTCTCCAACCTCAGCTGGGCCGTAACTGCTGCCCCACACCCTCTTTGCTCCTGATCACTTCTTCCTCCCATTCTTAGACTGGCTGTTTCAGAACTTCTCCACACTTTCCCAGATACCCACTCTATCCCTCTTCCCTCCCTCTCACCTGCTGCGCTCACTGCCTGAAAAAGAAGCCATTGCACAGCATCACCTCCGTTTCCTTCCACCGTCTCATCCAACTTACCTCCTTCCCACCTGTCGTTACCTCCTGTGCTCCTGTCACACTGGATTCGGGTCCTTCTGCTCTCACACTAATCGTACCACCTGTGCCCAGTTATTCCTGAGGAATATCATCTCCATTTGTTATTCCCTCCCTTGAGTCTTCAGCCTTTTTCTTTATTGGTTTTGCTTTATCAGCATAAAACTATGCTCAGATTTTTCCTATTTCTACTAAAAAACCTTTCAACCTGCCCTCTGCTCTTCTCCTGTAGGAAGCACTGTGTCCTCTCCTTTTAACAGCCAGACTTAAGTTCTCTGTACTTACTATCTCTGCTTCTGCACCTCCCACTCCTTCTAGATGTCAGTACTTCACAAGCAGCCTCACCACTGCGTCGTTACTTGCCAACTCCTGTCCTGCCAAGGGAGATTAGTCTCTTCACCCCTCAGAATGGCCAAGTGGGACTTTGAACTGTTAGAGCCTCCATCATGCCTACTCACCTGAGGCTCCAGATTCCTTCCACCTTACGCCCTCCCCTCATGCGACTTAATTTTTTTATGTCAAATTGTGGGAAAGGGGAGAAGAGTAATAGTTATGACAGCAAACATATATGTCATTCTCACAACCACCTGTGGTATAAGAGCTATTACTCCTATCTTATGGATGGGGAAATTGAGGCAGAGATTAAATTGTCCATGTTCACACAGCTACAAATGGTAGAGCCAGGATTCAAACACAAGCATTCTAGGTCCGTCCAGAGTTTATGCTATTGAGCATCAAGCACTGCTTTATATTTCTGTCCTCCCTGCCTTTAGTCTTGGGCTCCTCAGTCAGTACGTCTCTTACCTTGGTTTGCTGTCATCATTGGCCCTGCTTACAGCTTCTGCCTCCTGCACCTTCTCCATTACTGCTCTGCGTTAACATTCTTAAATTAACATTCATCCTAGTGAATTAATCTTCATTTATCACCATTAAAGTTCTTCTCTTGCTTCGTCAGCCATGTTGCAACTGTCCAGATTTAACTCGTCATAATTTGATGCCACATGTGCTGCCTTTTTTTTTTTTTTTCCTTTTAGTTAAAATTTCTGAGATAGTTGGAAACTATTTTTTGTCTCCAAAGCCATTTTGGTCACTCATCAATGGTAACCACTGTTCTGAAATTATGTGTGTCATTATCATTTATGGTATTGATATATGTAATGTGTGAATAGATTATTAAAAGTACATACAGAATCTTTTTTATGTTTTAAAATGTTTAAACAAAAAAACAATTTATCATTGTGACAGGTTTTCAATACTTTACATTTTTACTTGGGATGCTGTTACTGTAAATTTCAGTAATCTGTTACTGTAAATTTGAGAAATCTATCAATTTCTCCAAATTGATACATGTATGCCTACTTCATGTTAATTTCTATATAGTATTTACTTATGAGAACATGCCCTTTTTTTTTTGTTCCTCTATTAAAAAATGTTTAGGTAATCTCTGTTTTTCAAATAGTGCTATGTGAATATCCATGTACACGTCTCTGTGTATACATTTGGAAATTTCTAAGATAGATACCTCGGAATAGAATTGTTGAGTCATGGGACTGATTATATGTACCTTTAAATTTACTTAGTTTTGTTAAAGTTTCTCCAAATTGGTTCTATAGTTCATAGTCCTTTTAGCAATTATGAGTGTTTCTGTTTCTCTTCATCAGCATTTGATATATATCTCAGATTTTTCTTTTCTTCTTGCCAAACAGATTGATGTCCAATAGTGTCTTGTTTGGGTTTGCGTTTTGCTGGTTGGTGGAAGTTGACCACTTTTCATATGTTAATTGACCATTTGTCTTTTGTGAAACATAAGTTCATCTCATTTTCTTTTTTTTCTGTTGGTTTTTTCAGTATCAGTATATCAGAATTTTCTCAGAACAGTCTTGTTAAAATCCTACCATTCTTTTAGTCATTATTTCTTTTTTTCCATTTTTTAATTTGTTCAACAAACATGCCAGTGAACAAGACTCTGGTCCCTGTTTGTGGCACTTACAAGGGTCAGATGAAATGCCGCTTCATTCATGAAGCCCTTCCTGACCCCACTGATACCTTCCTCACCTCACCCCAGAAGTGCAAAAATGCACTTCTTTTTTTTTTTTTAATTTTTTCCCACGTTTTTGTTCTTTTTGAGCTCCTTGAAGCAAGGACTGCTGATTACATGGATATGCTTAATTATAGTGGGATGTGAGATAGAAGCAGAATTCATTTTACTGCACTTCGCGAGTACTGCAGTTTTTACAGATTGAAGTTCTGTGGCAACGCTGCATCATGCAAATCTGTTGGTGCCAGTTTTCCAACAGCCTGTGCTCACTTCATGTCTCTGTGTCACATTTTGAGAATTCTTGTAATATTTCAAACTTCTTCAATATTTTGTTGTGATCTGTGATCCCTTGATGTTACTATTGCAAGAAGATTACATACATCTTCCTGAAGACTCAGATGATGGGTACCATATTTTAGGAATGAAGTATTTTTAACAAAAAACAACAGTATGGCATAGGCGTAACTTTTATATGCCCTGAGGAACCAAACGTGTGACTCACTTTATTGCTAAACGTGCTTTATTGTGGTCTAGAACTGAACCCACAATATCTTCAAGGTATGCCTGTATAGGAGACATTGAATTGCTTGCTTTAGTCAGATCTCTAAATTTTTTTCTTTTAATAATGATCATTTGGGTGTTTTCTTTTTGTCATACAGGCCTAAGCACTGCAGTTGCATTATCTCATTTAATTCTGCAGTCCAGTGAGATACACGGTTTTTATTCTTGATTTACAACTTTGGAAATTGAGATCTAGAAAGGCCCCCAAGCACAAAGCTATTAAATTGTGAAGCTAAGATTTGAACTCTTAATTCTGACACGAAACACTGTGCTCTTAAACATTATTCTGTTATGTTTGGTGTCCTAATTATCAGTAACGTAACCTTGACATTTTGTTGTGTTTTCTTTCAGAGACCCATCTATTTTGGATAGCTTAGATTTGAATGAAGATGAACGGGAAGTACTCATTAACAATATTAATAGGCGTTTGACCCCACAGGCTGTCAAAATTCGAGCAGGTAAATGATTTTTTAAATGCTGTTTAAAATATTTTGCATGTACCAGAAAAGCTATTAAATAATGAGCCTAACCAAAGAATACGTTGCTACATCAACATCTACCTTTTTCTAAATGTTTGTTTTTCACAGCGAGAAAAGCTAAAGAAATTAAGTAATTTTTGCTTCTACTGAGTTATCATAAAATGCATATATATTGACACAAGTACATGAGCTCAGCTCACCTTAAGTTGGCCCTTTTTTCGGGTGGAGTGATTATTTTGTTTTAGTGCATGCTTTAAAATTCTGACAGTACAGTAATATCCTCCCATGCCTCTGGATTAACCACTGTTAATTTGGGATCTGTTCTTTCAGACATTTTTTTCTATACCTATGCTGTATAGGAATGTATGCTGTTTATGTTCAGATATAAGTTTTTATGTTTTCGTAAGAATGGGATCATAGTGTGCACCATTTTCTTCAACTAGCTATTTCTACTTGGTGTACTATGGCTGCCCTTCCCTGTAGAACTTGAGGATCATTCTCATTTTGAATGTTAGGTAATATTGCATAGAATAATAAACCTTGGTATCAGCCAGTCTCCTCTTGATGAATGTTCAGGTTGGGCCGGTCTTTTTTACTGTAGTTGACCCTTAAACAGCGTAGAAGAGGATTGCCCACCCTCTGTGCACTTGAAAATTCATATATAACCTCGTCAGTCCTGTGTGTCTGTGATTCTGCACCCGAGATTCAACTACCATGGTTCATGTAGTATTCTAGTGTTTACTTTTGAAAAAAATCAACATGTAAGGAGACCATGCAGTTCAAGGCTGTATTGTTAAGGGTCAACTAACTATATTACAAAAAACACTGCATTTTAACACCTTTATACACATAGACTTACCCATTTATACAGGTGTTCTACAAGGCAAATTCTTAACAGTAGGATTGCTGGGTCAGAGTATGCAGTTATTCTAGACAATTTGTAGGTATATTATTTTGGTTTTATATAATTTTATTTATTTGGGGGGCTTTGCTGGGTCTTTGTTGCTGTGCAGGAGAGTTGCCGTGTACGGACTTCTCATTGTGGTGGCTTCTCTTGTTGCAGAGCAAAGGCTCTAGGGTGCTTGGGCTTCAGTAGTTGCAGCCCCTGAGCACAGGCTCAGATGTTGTAGCACATCAGTCTAGTTGCTCCATGGCATCCTGGATCTGGGATCGAACCCATCTCCTGCACTGGCAGGCAGATCCTTGACCAGAGTCACCAGGGAAGCCCCCATGGTTATTATTTCATTCAGATTTCATCACACTCCTAACCATTTCACAAATAAGGAACTGAAGCACAGAGGGGTTGGAATTATGATTTCAACCCAAATATAGCCCAAATTCAAGATGTTTGTTAAATTTCTCTTTTTTATAGTTTCATCATTCAGGGGCTTGATATTGATGAGAAGATATGATATCACTGCATGTTCAGATATTTTTAAATATGAAAGTTAATAGCTGGGGTTGATTTATAATTGAAAGGGTGATGAAAGCTTTCATAAGTATTTGAGTACTAATGTATTTGTCGTATCTCTGGTTTCTTTTTAAACTTTAAAAAGTTTTTTTGCATATTTTGGAGTAAGCTTTTGAATTTTTATAATTTTAGATATTGAAGTGGCTTGTTATGGCTATGAAGGCATTGATGCCGTAAAAGAAGCTCTGAGAGCGGGTTTGAATTGTTCTACAGAAACCATGCCCATCAAGGTGAGTAGCCTGTTCTCCCTCCCTACTGAAATATCCACTTAATCCAAATTAAATCCAGATTTTTTTTAATGGTGATATTTCATATCAAGTGTTATTAAAAGTGGTTCTTGATGATACTTCTAGAGAATGTTTAAAATTATGTGTAGGCTTTTGTTGTAGCTACTGCTGCTGTCACTATGGATAGAGATTCCTCTTGGTATTTAGTGCCAAAGAACCAGCTGTGCTAAACCTCCTTTACAATAAGTAGCCACAGTGCCCATTATGCTCATAGAGTCTTGAAAAGGACAATATGTTATCTTATATTCACACACAACTTTAAGGAGGTTTGGGTTGACTCTTTCATTAGCAATAGAATTAACTGGATGACTGTTAATCAGAATCACTTAGAAGAATTTCTTCCATTGGTTTAGTTTAGAACCAAATAGAGATCTTTTTTGTTTGTTTTAGAGACAGATTATCCATTGTGCCAGTGATGCCTATAGTTAGCTTAAGCACCAAAGATCCAGAAGTCATAATTCTTCATTTTTGGTATGCAGTAGACTGCTTCTACTGCTGGGTTACATCATAGTACCAGTTAGCTTCAATTAATTTCTACTACATTAACAAACTACCCCAAGTTGCTGTGCTGCCGAATTGGGAGTAATTTAGGGATGATTTGTTTTTAAAGCACCAGATTAGCAAAATGATTCTCAAACATCCTAATTATGTGGTCTGTAGGTACATTCATAATTGAATTTTTGTCTTCCTTAGATTAATCTAATAGCTCCTCCTCGGTATGTAATGACTACAACCACCCTGGAGAGAACAGAAGGCCTCTCTGTCCTCAATCAAGCTATGGCTGTTATAAAAGAAAAAATTGAGGAAAAGAGGGGCGTCTTCAATGTTCAAATGGAGGTGAGGTCAATACTGGGATTTTTGCCTTGTTATTAAAGTTTTTAAGAAGTTTCAATCATATAACTGGTTTGTCTTCTAAAATATCTGATCAGTGACTTATAAAACATGAGCTATGTTTAAAACTACAAGTCCTCTAAGTATAAAATAGTCATTGACTCTAGTTCCTAAAAGGGTTTTAAAAGTAAATAAGAACTATCATGGGGTGGTTATTCAAGACTGTGGTCACTGGTCCCTCAAATGAAAAAAATAAAGACAATGATAATAACTGAAAAAAGAAAGAAGTGATTGATTATTGTCAGAATTTAGAATGCTTGAAGTGTGATTTCAGAATGAGGAACTACAATAGTGTCCTATGTTTTTCTCATCTCAACAAGAATAAAACCAAATTTTCATATATAGTTTTCAAAATAAATTTCTTCTGTGGAAGAAATTTTGAAGCCAGAAGATGGATTTTTACAGGTCATCTTTTTGTGTGTTTGAAAGATATAGCCACTATACAGCCAATATATTTTTTCAGTTTTATTATCTCATGGAATTTATTGGTAGTATTTCGGCGCTCAGAATAAGAGTTAAAATATCAGGCAGTAATAGTATTGAAACTGAATCTGTGTGTGTTTAACTACATTCACATTGAAATTGTGCCTCTGCTTCCACAGCCCAAAGTGGTCACAGATACAGATGAGACCGAACTTGCAAGGCAGCTGGAGAGGCTTGAGAGAGAAAATGCAGAAGTGGATGGAGATGATGATGCAGAAGAAATGGAAGCCAAAGCTGAAGATTAACTTTGTGGGAAACAGAGTCCAGTTTAAGGAACACAAAGCAGCCTTCCTGGCTGTAAACCCTAGACTTAAAAAGTTTTCCAGTATTGAAAACTTCAAAGCTGAATATTTTTTAAGTATTTAAATGTTCCAACAGACCAAAACATGAAATGCCCTCCTAAATGTTAGCTGTTTTCACACAGGAGCTCCAACACCTTGAGCATTTTTTAAGGGAGTGGCCTGATTTCACTAGAGACAGATCTTCAAGACGAGACATAAATTGGGCTTATGATTTCCATTTCTGATATCTCCAGATTGGCACCCCTTTGTAGTTTAGTGCCTCCATGAGATTTACCAGAGGCACTCAAAGCAAATAGTTCCAACCTTTCTATATAAAATGTATCAAGCAAACATTAAATAAATTTCTGGGATATTTAACCATAGGTTTCTTCCTTATTATCACCAGTTAAAAGCATTACAGTTCCTAAGAATTTCATTTTATTTGAAATGTAGTAATTTAAAGGCAGGTGACCAGAGGATAAGTATAGCAGATCCTTTCAAAAGGAAGGTTTACAGAGACTTTGCCAGTGGTCCAGTGGTCAGGACTCCATGCTTTAACAGCTGAGGGCCTGGGTTTGATCCCTGGTTAGGGAGCTGAGATCCCGTGAGCCATGTGCTGTGTGCCAGGCACCTTCTCTCCCCACCAACGCGCCCCCCCCCCCCACCCTTTAATAAAGAGGATTTAGAGAACATTTTAATTAGTGAAAGTTTACTCCTAGGGGAAAAAGCCTTAAAATGTAACTAAAGAATTACATTAGTTGAGTGCCTTTTACCTATTTGAGACTGATGACAACATGTGGTCAGAAGGAGAGTTTATCACACCAGTCCTTGTTGGTGTACCAAGCTGCTTGTCTTGAGTTTGTAATTCAAGTTGGTAAGGGGGGGGGGGGGGGGGGGGCGGTGTTTTTGTGTTTTTTTAACTTTAGTTTTTTGGGGATTTTTTTGTTGTTTTTTTTAAGAAAAAAATGCTGCTTTGTAAATTTAGTTATTTTGAGTATCATTGCCCAACTTTTAGTTTTTTTTTCCCAGTAAAATATTTGCTAGGTGCCACCTTAGAGTTTCACTTCTCTTCCTAACAGGTTAGGGATCTGTTTGAACACATTAACAATCGTTTTTCAAAATGTTTCCATCACTTTTTACTTTAAGAACTGATTGTTTTAAAGGTGAATAAATAATATATACAAAGGCAAATAAATTTCATAGATAACACATGGTTTGCTGTTACAGCTACAGTGGCCAAGGTGTAGCAAGTCTTGAGTTGACTTTGGTTTACTTCATAAATTTAATCTCTTAGGATACTTGAGGTACTAGATAAATTAATTTTACTAAGTATTCCCAAGAATAGCTATTTAGATACTTAGAAGATTAAATCTAACCCACCTTACTCAATCCAGGACTGGACTTAACTCGCTGTTAAAAGGACTGGAAAATAGAAGAGTGTTGGTGAGACATTTAAGCTGTTTGTGAAGGTTTGTCCCTTTGTTTAATTTAGCAGCCTCTACTAGCTCTTTAGATCCGGGTCTAACAATATAACTGTTTTTATGAGGGAGCCATGACTGCTAGCTTGCATGCCATCCTGAGAATATTTAGAGGAGAATCTGGATGTATTCAAATCAGCACATAATTTTCACTACAGTTTTTTTCTGAGGAGTTAAAAAGTCTGTAAAACTCACAGCATCACAAATGTTATCAAACTATATAACAGGTGCTCCTTAAATGTTTGTTGTAAGCAGAGGAATTGAATTTTCACTTTGTTCACTGGATTTTTTAATACTTCAAAAGCCATAACTGTTGAGAAATACTGGTGGCATCCGTGGTGAGTGGTTTATATCCTATGCAGGCCTTTTGTTTAATTCCACAACAATTTTGCAAATTTATGACCCTTGCCAGAGAAAAAGATCAATACCTCACTGATGATGGAAAGAACTAAGTAAACTTTCCCTGCTGACCTAAAAGTATCATTTTCAAATATGAGAAGATCACACCCAGTTCTAAAAACTTGAATGGATTGACAAAAGATAAGTGATCAGTTTACCCAAATTTTGAATCTCTGTATAAAGACTCACTAGAAATTGACAGTTTCATCTACTCCCAGTTCTGTCTTTGAGGTCAAGTGGTTATCAACTCGTAACTGAAAATTAGCAATAGTTTGAGTCTCATTTAGGTATTAGTTGAAAATTTTAAATGGCCGGAAAAATACAAACATCCAAATGATTTTTCATGTTTTCTAGTAAAACGAGACAAGCCAGTACTTGAGGATAATGCTTAAACACTTAGTGGAAACCCACAGACGGCCTTACTTGACCTAGTTAACTTCTACAGTAAAAGCAATTTAAATGGTTAGGAATTTTAAAAATTCAAGTGCTAGTGCCCTTGGCAAGAACTTTCCCATGATTTGCCTCAAAGTGATAGTCAACTACTTTTCAACTCATGATACTGATACCTACTGTACAGAGTGGGGTGTAATTGTGCCAAGTTATAATCAAGAAGCCATCAAACCAAATGCAGCTTAATTCAGATAAAAACCTATACTGAAAGCAAAAAGCAATAAAAAAAAAAAAAAAAAAGGACACAGACCTTGGTGAGATGCCAAATGGAAAATGGTGCTTTAAAGGCAGCCTCTTACAATGTAAGGAATAAAGTAAAACCTCATTAGCTTGGAATTCCTGATCTCAATGATCAGGTATTCTAGACAAGATCAAGAGAAGATAGTTCAAACTATTGAAAGGAATGAACTTTTACTTAAGCACTTTGGAGGTGTTCACGCCCCTTAAATGTAAGTTACATATCCATTGAAGGAAGTCTAAGCAGTTGTACTGGCAGATTACTGTATTAAGCTTGAAAGTAATAAAAATGTTTTTAAAGACACTGTATGATAGACTTTTCACTGCTTCAGATTAACCTAACTGATGAAGCTTCTTGGTACCTATTTGTCTCCGTTAATCTTCATTCTAAAACTAAAATGTCATGCTTTGATTTAATTCTCCCATTGACATCTTTATCTCTTTTAGAAAGCTCCTGCTCTGCATCTTTCTAAACAACTTTTTTCTTTTTTCACAGAAAAGCTGTAATTTTATGTATGTGACTAATCCAACTGAGTCCATGATTTCTTTTCTGCAATGTGTAATACTTAACGAAGGCTTCTTTTTCAAAACAAAACAATATTTCATTCAAGATTTTGCCCCCATCCCCACTTTAAGATGAGGCTTTAAGCTCACTTGAGATGTTTTTATAATCAGCTTCCCTAATAATTCGTATAGCCTTAAGCATGCAAAACCTTTGAAAACTGAAACTTTGTATAGGCATTCTAATAGCCAGGAACAAGTGTCAATTTTTATTCATTCCAAAGGAGTTAAGAGGTGCTGACAGCATTTCGGAGAGCTCCATCATGAGGTTATAGTGTTTTGTTGAGTATTACATGGCCAGTTAGTGTGACAAGGGAGACCTACTTTGGTACCCAAGGAGGGGCTGGACGTGATAATGGGCGAAAGTCAAGGTGCTGACTTGGCTGACAAGGCTGCTTCAGCATTTACAGGTTAACTGTAAATGAAGGTGGGGAAGGCAATAGCACCACTGCCAACTTTAAGGAACTCCCTCAATCTCACTCCAAAGCCATACGAAATATAAAAAGTTAAAAATTTTAACATACTCCCATTGTCCGGGAAATCCTGTGTCATCTGGTAAGAGGGAGGAGTCTCAGTCCCATTTCTTCAGGTCCTTGTCACGTTAGCTTCTTGATAGCTTCAATCCACTCTGAACGCTCAGCCTTGCTGCTGGCCTGGATATAATAGTGTACGTCATCCTTAGTAATCACTTTGAAGAGATTTCCCTGGACATTCCCTTTAACCCCTAGGCAGGAAGAAAAAAAAGAAATCAGTGAGTGGATATCCATGTCTGCTTTCAGCTGCAAACAGCTGAAAGTCACTGAGACAAAAACACCTAATGAAGTAGTTCTTAGTACAAGTGTACATATATGGTTAGGAAATCCCACCAGAGGCATGCTTTCCTATTTGCCTCCCGTCCATCCCCTCTCCCTCATCTGTGTCTTAAGGCCTGCTAGTTTTATGTCTGAACGTTCTTGGAAGACCTCTTGGCCTGCCCTCTATGCTAACCATAGGTCTGCAGTCTCACATCAAAAGTCCAGTAGGTTTATGTTAAAAGCATGGACAGATGTGGGATTTGACTGGAATTGTTTAATTTCTTTGAACCTCAATCTTCCAATCCATAAGTTGAGAATAATACTACCTGCCTTAGCTGTCTAGTATGAAATTAGCATAACATATTAAACTGTGTTGTCAATCTTTATACACTATTGTAAGCTATTGTGCTTAGGTGGAAGCTTATGGGCCAGTAAGCACAGAAAAGGATGGGAAAGAATATTAAAGAGAATTATTTAGTTGCGTTGTTAAAACACTAAGAATACCCCACATGCCCTTTCTCTGATTTTGAAATTGGCTTCAGAATTCACACCATTGTCTCACTGAGAAAGCCCCTCTCAGGCCCCGCAGCTTCGTCCATCATCAGCAGAGCATTACTGAGAGAGCAGGAGGGAGGACCCTGAGGTGAGGATGGAGCCAAAGTTGCCCCTTACCAGCAGGAACGCCATTATCCTCCAGAGCTGACACCAGGGAGCCACGAAGAGAAAACCCACCCACTGGCCGGTTCTCTTCCTGCAAAGGAAAGGAGAGCTGATGAGGGACTGTGTGAAGGCAAAGAACTCTGATTAAAGAGATGGAAATAACTGGACCACATTTCCTGTCTCCTGAGAAACCTGTATGGAAGTCAAGAGGCAACAGTTAGAACCTTACATGGAACAACTGGTGCAAACTTGGGAAAAGGAGGACGTCAAGGATGGATGTTGTCACTCTGTTTATTTAACTTATATGCAGAAATGCCAGCTTGGATGAATCACAAGCTGGAATCAAGATTGCCAGGAGAAATATCAACAACCTGAGATATGCAGATGATACTACTCTAATGGCAAAAAGCCATTTAGAGGAACTAAAGAACCTCTTAATGAGGGTGAAAGAGGAGAGTGGCTTCAAACTCAACATTCAAAAAACTAAGATCATGGCATCCAGTCCCATCACTCCATGGCAAATAGATGGGGAAAAAGTAGAACCTGGGACAGATTTTCTTTTCTTGGGCTCCAAAATCACTGCAGACAGTGACTGCAGCCATGAAATTAAAAGATGCTTGCTCCTTGGAAGGAAAGCTACGACAAATCTAGAGAGCATATTAAAAAACAGAAACATCACTTTGCAGGTCCGTATAGTCAAAGCTATGGTTCTTCCAGTAGTCATGAATGGATGTGATGGTTGGACCATAACGAAGGCTGAGCACTGCAGAACTGAATCTTTTGAATTGTGGTGCTGGAGAAGACTCTTAAGAGTCCCTTGGACTGCAAGGAGATCAAACCAGTCAATCCTAAAGGAAATCAATCCTGAATAATTCATTGGAAGTACTAGGCTGAAGCTGAAGCTCCAATAACTTAGCCACCTGATGTGAAGAACTGACTCACTGGAAAAGACCCTGATGCTGGGAAAGATTAAGGGCAGGAGACGAAATGGGAGACAGAGGATGAGATAGATAGCATCACCGACTCAACAGACATGAGTTTGAGCAAACTGGGAGATGGTGAAGGACAGGGAAGGCTTCTGTGCTGCAGTCCATGGGGTCACAAAGAGTCAGACAGGACTGAAGTACTGAGCAATAAGAACAGAAGAATCATGCTCTCATCATACCACCCTCAGTCAGCCTACTAAAGAATTAGTCCGTGAGAGTCATTTGTAACAGAAGATGAGGCTGAACTTGGGACATCCCATGGCAAGTTATCTGCATGAGTGAGGAAGTCTGAGCTTCATTTTACAGCCAATCACATCAGCACCACGCCCCTCCCTGCCCTTTAGCCCTCCTTGTGGTCTAGCAGGGTCCCCGGGGGCTCCTTCAAGCTCCTTCATGTTCTCGGCTTAGGGTTGGGTTCCTGACTGAATGCCCACTCTTCATTATTTTAACAAATGAAAATCACACATCTACCAAGACAAGGCTGAACATGCTGACTAAAAGGCCATGTTTCTGTTCTTTTGATTGGAATTAGATCAACTGAGCATGCAGTAATACTTATTATCTGAAACTCAGAATTATGGCTTAAATATTAAATGGTAAAAGAAACCTTTCAAAACATTGGTGGGGAAAAGAGGATGAGGGGGCAGAATTCACAGCCTGTTTGGGTGGAAAGGGGTGAAAAGAGGCTGGAAATCACCAGTCAGGAGTCTCTTCATCAGCTCAGCTCCCCCTTCGTAGGCACACAGCCAGCTTTGGAGGAACTGAAAGATGTTTTTCCTCCCAAAACAATGAAGATCCACTGAGCAGGATCAACTGAGCAGGCGACGATGTGATGAAAGAAAAGAGAGGTCAGACTGGGAGGAGCAGTTTGCAACTTGTGGAAGGAAAGGCATCGTGGGTGGAAGTTATGGTTGGGAGGCTGGGAGGAAGGCTGGAGGTGGAACCAGCCCCAGCTCTGCTGGGAAGAGACGTGTCTGGAAGCATAACAAGGCACTCACTTTGGAAGGGTCGTAGTAATGCAGAAAAGCCGGGTCCTTCCTCAGAACAAAGCGCCGCACCTTCCAGTTTTTCCTCTTGTGCCCCTGAGGCAAAGAAAGGATGTATGGCTCACGGGTGACAGCTTGTAGTCACATCCTCCCACCTTCACTCTTCTAAAGCCTTGGGCCTGCTTGTCTGGGACTCCTACGGGCACGGACATGTGCCGATCCCTTGCCTTGGCTCCCTTGTGCCACCGCCGGACCCTGACTTAGCAGATGCTGCTGACAACTAGCACCCTCTGGAATCTCAGCCCTTCCCACCCTTTGTGGGGGTTCCTGCCTCTCCCGAGGTTGAGGACTGTCCACCTCCTCTCTGCTCCAAGGCGGGTCGTACCATACCTGCTTGGCCAGATAGCCTTGCTTCACCACAGTGCCACTTAACTCCATGGTACTGAGACTGATTTCTTCCTTGGGACTTATCTTCTTCTTGCAGCTCTCAGCCTGGTAGGAAGGAGAGACAAGGACTCTTGTTACCAATACATCCCAGCACCAGGCTGGGGAAGCTCCCACAGGGGAAAGGAAACTCCCACTCCACCTGGGGGTGAAGCTGTCCCCTCCACCCTGAGCCCTAGGCTTCTCCCCACTGACCGTGGACCCCTGGCCCACACTCAGCTGCCTCTTCCTCTCTCTGCTCCCGTGCCAAGAGGAACCCAGGCCCTCACTTACGAATGTGTACAGGGCCGTGGAGTCATCCAGGAACTGCTCAGACAGATCCCCTGAGCGAATGGCTCCCGTGCTTCGGGTGCCTACTGGCCGAAGGAAGTTCTCCTCCATGAGCACCGAGGCCAGCGTCACAGCCTCCAGACGGCTGGCTGCAAAGCTGCTGGAGAGGAGCCAATCCACCAGGGAGGAGCCTGCAGCGGGGCAAGGGCAGCACCCGTCAAGACAACAGGCTCCAGACCAGCTTCCTCAGGGGTGCCTGGCTGTGACCTCATTGACCTTAACCCCTGGGGCAGCCTTGGAACAGCCTTGGGGCTTGGCCCTGGAGCAGACCAAATGCCAACCCCACTGCCCAGAGCTGTGGCCGCACCCACCTCTCAGGCTGCCGCGTTGGCTGCCAGGCAGCTCAGGCCTCAACACCACTGAGTCCCAAGTCACCAAGCCCCAGGTCTCCAGTGCCTGGTCCAGCCCTGGGGGTGGGGTAGGGGTCAGGGGCTCACCTATGAAGGTCTTTTTGTAGGTGCTTCCCTGCACCATGTTGGGGCTTGGCCGGATTCCACAGCTACTGTCACGCATCTTGTCCACGATGCGACTACACGGAAGGAAGGCAAAAGAGAAGAGACCCTCATCACATTGACAGGAATGAGGGTGGGTCCATGAGCCACTGCTGAGGGTATAAAGCACATGGCAAGTGGCATAACACACATCGCAGAGAAAGAGGGGTATTCTGTTATGCATCAGAATTTGAGAGGTAGGATTGGGGAACATTTCTTCTTGTTCATCTGAATGTTCTAATACTTCTACGCTAGACAGGTATTCTGTTTCTAGTAAAACTAAAGAGCTGTGACTTAATTTAAAAACAAAAGAATTATCTATGATCTGCTGCATGAAGTCCAAACTCCTCCAGCTACTTCCCGAAAGTCACCCATCACTTGAACCCACTCTCGTCTCCTGTTGGTCCTCCCTGCACTCACCATGGGTTAGCCACGCCCTAGATGCACATATGATGCTTTCGAACTGTGGTGCTGGAGAAGACTCTTGAGAGTCCCTCGGACAGCAAGGAGACCAAACCAGTCAATCCTAAAGGAAATCAACCATGAATATTCATTGGAAGGACTGATGCTGAAGCTCTAGTACTTTGGCCACCTGATACAAAGAGCCGACTCACTGGAAAAGACCTTGATGCTGGGAAAGACTGAGGGGAAGGAGAAGAGGGCAACAGAGGATGAGATGGTTGGATGGTACCACTGATACAATGTACATGAACTAGGGCAAACTCCGGGAGATAGTGAGGAACAGGGTGGCCTGGTGTGCTGCAGTCCATGGGGTCACGAAGAGTCAGATGCGACTTAGCGACTGAACAACAAAGACGAACAATCAAGATTCCAGAGCCTGGTATGGAGTTTTTTGGTAAGCCTGGGAAGTTCTGCTTCCTGCAAGGTTAGTGGGCATTTCCTGCAGATGCATGGATATAACAATTTCCATGATGGGAATTCCTTTCATCCTTCCTTACTTTATAGTATCACTGCCACCACTGACCTGCTTCCCTTCTGTTCTGTGGGACAATCCCTGCCACCAGTGGCAGACCTTTTCTCATTGTCTATTTAGGTACTTGAGCTGGAAAGCCCCTGAGATGAGACTTCGTTTATGCCCATCTGCATGAGCACCTAGAGCGATGTATGGCATGCAGCAGGCACTCAGTAACCATTTCTTAAAAGAGTGAACGGATGACGGATGAAGAATCCCACAGAATAAGAATGCAGCTCTTAACAGAACACATGTTCTTGCCACCAGGCTGCATAAGACTAATGACTTGGTGAGTGGAGATTCCTGGGGAGCTGTTTTTATAGCCCTGAGCATCCCGGTTGACACTGAAGGGTGGGGGTCAAGACACTGAGAGGGGCAGGAGCAGCAGGGACCCCAAGAAGTTACCAGGGCAGGCTGGCAGGGCCACTCCCACATAGAGAAAACAATGTCAGCAGGCCCTGGAGCAAAGTTGCAGCACCAGCCAGGCCTGTGTAGCAGCCACAGAGGCCCCCTCCCTGAGGCATGCAGACAGCAGAGGCCGCAGCAAAGCCAGGCAGGCCGAGGGCAGGGCCGGGCACTCACTGCAGGCTGATGTGAGGGGGCAGCTTGAAGGAGTTCTTCAGTAGGTGAAGCTGTTGGACCTTCCCCGGCTGCCCCGCGTGGATGGCTCCTGTTATCTCAAAGGCCCAGGCGTCCCTCTCCTCTCGAGAACAGGCCTCCAGGAAGTACTCCGTGGATGTTTGAGTTTTCAGCTTAATGAGGAGCTGTGGGAAGAGACAGCCAGTCAGGCCAGGCTGAGAAAGAGAGAGAGAAAGCTGGCTGGGCAGCAAAAATGACAGAACCGAAGCAGATCTGGGAGACCAAGTGATCCAGTGACTGCCGAATGCCTCACCCCTCGACCACGTCCCAGCTACTGGGCCTTTAAAGATTCCCTTAGACACCGCCAGTGACAGAGAGTTCACCACCTTGGCCCCTTTGAATAGACTAATTAGCGCAGAGTCTGCTTCCTGGGGCCTTGGTCTCTCTGCTCCCGATTCTGCCTTCTCGATTAAGCTCACCTCTTACGAGAGCCCCTGTGCTAAAGAGGGAAACACACAGGCTTCCAGGTGAGACTGGGCTAGAGCCATAGCTACAGTCGCTTGGGCACATTAAAGGACCCGCTGAGCCTCTCAGTGCCTTCATCTGACCTGTGAGGCTATCAACGCCTACCCCAAAGGAACTCAGTTCTGCTCCTTTCGATCATCTTCTTTTTTATTTATTTTTTAAAATGTATTTATTTTTAATTGAAGGATAATTGCTTTACAGTAGCTCCGTTGGTAAAGAATCTGCCTGCAATGCAGGAGACCCAGGTTCAATCCCTGGGTCACGAAGATCCCCTGGAGGAGGAGATGGCAACCCACTTCAGTATTCTTGCCTGGAGAATCCCATGGACAGAGGAGCTACAGTTCTTGGGATAGCAAGAGTCGGACATGACTTAGCAACTAAACTATTGTGTTGGTTTCTGCCAACATCAACATGAATCAGCCATAGTATACCTGTGTCCCCTCCCTCTTGAACCTCCCTACTATTTCCCTCCCCATCCCACCCCTCTAGGTTGTTACAGAGCCCCAGTTTGAGCTCCCTGAGTCATACAGCAAATTCCTGTTGGCTATTTTACATAAGGAAATGTAAGTTTCCATATCACTCTCTCTATACATCCCACCCTCTCCTTCCTCAACCCTCCTGTCCCGCCCCCGTGTCCGTAAGTCTGTTCTCTGCGTCTACGTCTGATCTTCTTCTTGATTGGGTCTAATCATCCCAAGTCTTTCACACACTCTTCATATAATATGGTTTAAACTTTCTCAACCAGTTCATGCCCGAATCTCCATCCAACCCAAAGTTGGAGCTGAGCCAGATGGCTTGTAAGGGCATCTTCCTCCTTTTCAGCAAGACAGTGTTCTCTGTGGCCAATAATATCTGTACCAGCATTTGGAACTGTTTTTCAATTAACCACTTGCTTTCATAACAAGATCATTAACTGAAAGAACCAATCGTACAATTTTCTTCCTTGACTTCTCCAAGCCTAGTGAATTTCTTGGCACTTACTGAGCCCTCAGTAAAGTATTAATTCAGATTCTTTTCTGATGGTGGACGGTAAATGATTAATTCAGGTTCTCTTTAGGGTTGAGCTGCTCCTGACTTTTGTAACACGTGCCCCCTGGGGGATGAAATCCATCCTGTTGAACCTGAAGTAGCAGTAACTACTCACATCTGTGGGGTACCTCCTAGGCTACAAGTGTTTTGACCCACCATTACCTTCATGATCCTCATCATAGCTGTGAGCGACAGTCAGGGGTCATTACATTATCCCAGTTTATAGACGAGGAACTCGGGCTCAGAGAGGTTCGATTACCTGCCCAAGGTCACGTGCCTGGTATGTGGCGCAGCGAGGATTTGAGTCTAGGTTTTCCAGTAACTCAGCTCTTACCATGACGCACACTGCCTTCGCCTAAGAGGCCAGGGAAGGGGGTGGTCCAGGCAGTGGGAGGGAGGCGCTGGGAAGGAGGGCCTTCACTTACCGGTCGGTTTTCATACTCCAGGCAGGGGCAGGTGATGGTGCAGCCATCCAGAAGGATGCGGCCCTTGGGAGGGGTCACTTTCTGACCTCCCTGGAACTTGTAGTATAGCAGCGTGTTCTGCCGAAGAATGAACCACCGTGCTTTCCAGTTGTGGACAATGTGACCCTGAGGACA
The DNA here is from genome assembly GCF_023091745.1 of Budorcas taxicolor. NCBI lineage: Eukaryota > Metazoa > Chordata > Mammalia > Artiodactyla > Bovidae > Budorcas > Budorcas taxicolor. Next base: position 77,463,528 of record NC_068919.1, read on the forward strand.
GATAGGAGAGCCCTGAGGTGAGGTGGCCGAGGGGACGACCTGGTCATAGGGAGAGGAGTCTCGTTGCACAGGTGGTCAGACTGTGCCATGGGATCAACTTTCCAGTAAGGAGACAGCGCGCTCTCTCTTGCTTAGCTTAATTTTATTTTTTAATTTTGAAATAATTTTAATTCAGAGAAAAGCTGAAGACAAGCATAAAACTTTTTTACACAAAAAAAAACTTTTACAAAACCATTTGTTAGTTTTTAACATGATGCTCCATATGTTAATATTGATGCTTCTCAATATTTTACTGTGTCTCCTACCAAAAAATAAAAAGTATTTCTAACATAACCACAATACAATCATCAACATTAGGAAATTTACATAAATATGTTATTTTCCTCTGTTCCATAAACTCCACTCAAGTTTCACCAATTATCCCAATAATGTCCTTAAGAGCCAAAAGAGCCTGTTCCAAATTATATGCTTATTTTCATTTTCATGAAGAAATTGTGAGCTTTGGATCTCTTTGTCATCTCTTTTGAGTATGTAACAAAGCCTTTGGCGTTGACTTGCTAGTTCCCATTTGTTCTTTTTTCCTGTGGTTATAAGCCTTGAAAGAAACTGCAAAGTACACAGAAGAAAAGATCCTTGGGACTTCTCTGATGGTCCAGTGGCTAAGACTCTGAGCTCTCAGTGTAGGAGGCGTGGGTTCCATCCCTGGTCTGGGAACTAGATCCCACCAGCAGCAACTAAGAGTTCACCTGCTGCAACTAAAGATCCTACGTGCCCCAGTGAAGACCCAGCACAGCCAAATAAATAAATATAAACAAGAGAGTGGTCCTATTAATACCTCATATTTCCTTTGTCTTTTTCCCTTTTAGTTTTTTTTTTAATCAAGAGCATATTATGTACAGTTTTATTTTCCAGTCTTTCTTTTGTTGACTTTGGCAAGCATCTTCTCACACCATTAAATTTCTTTAAAACACGTCTTAATAACCAACGAGAGGATGCATCATCTCCTTGCCCATCTCCTGTTGTTTGCGACTGAGGCTCCCTCTTTTTTAACGACCATAAACAACTCCATAATGAGTAACCCTGCGCGAAAGCTTTGGTCTGCATCTCTAAGTTTTTCCCCTGAGGACATATCTGCGCCCCGCCCCCCACAACAAAATGTTACTAGTTGAGGGACGTGGGCAATTTGTAAAGTGAAGCCACAAATTAAGAACCCTAACCATCTTACCTAACCTGGTGTGACAGACCTAAAAGGCAGGGGAGTCTGGGGAGCTCTCAGATGGGTCATGGAGCCAATGGACAGAACAGGCAGGTGAAGATACAGGGTCTGTTTCTAGAACAGACCAGTGGATGGGGGAATGTCTGCTGAAGAATCAGAATGGAGTAGCTTTGTACACGCTCATGAAAGCAACTTTCTTGGCGTATTTCCCAGAGCAGAGCCCAATTAGGGCTGGATTCTAACCAAGAGAGATGCACTTTATTTGAATCAGAGACTGTCCCTGATTCACTGGTTTCCTGACCCAGCACTGATTCATTTCCAAGGCCCCTTCAGTTGTCACATCTATGATGCTGCAATTCTGTTTAATGCTCAGCAGGTCTGCACTGAGTGTGTTAGGGAACTGGAAATTGTTGAAGCGGTTGACTGTGTGAGCACTGGTCTAAGCCAAACAGAATTTACTGTGGCAGCTAAGTATGGCATATATATAGGTTTTCCTGGTGGCTCAGACGGTACAGAATCTGCCTGCAATGCAGGAGACCTGGGTTCAGTCCCTGGGTAGGGAAGATCCCCTGGAGAAGGGAATAGTTACTCACTCCAGTATTGTTGCCTGGAGAATCCCATGGACAGAGGAGCCTGGCAGGCTAGAGTCCATGGGGTCACAAAGAGTCAGATACAACTGAGTGACTAACTCTTTCACCTTTCCATATACATATATATTTAATTGGAATATTAAATATATACTTATACATCCATATATATTAAATATTTATATCTATATATTTAATTGTCACCCTGCTTATTTAACTTATATATAGAGTACATCATGAAAAATGCCAGGCGGGATGAAGCACAAGCTGGAATCAAGATTGCCAGGAGAAATATCAATAACCTCAGATATGCAGATGATACCACCCTTATGGCAGAAAGTGAAGAAGAACTGAAGAGCCTCTTGATGAAAGTGAAAAAGGAGAGTGAAAAAGTTGGCTTAAAACTCAACATTCAGAAAACTAAGATCATGGCATCTGGTCCCATCACTTCATGGCAAATGGATGGGGAAATAATGGAAACAGTGAGAGACGTTATTTTGGGGGGCTCCAAATCACTGTAGATGGTGACTGCAGCCATGAAATTAAGAGACATTTGCTCCTTGGAAGAAAAGCTATGACAAACCTAGACAACATATTAAAAGGCAGAGGCATCACTTTGCCAACAAAGGTCCATCTAGTCAAAGCTATGGTTTTTCCAGTAGTCATGTATGGATGTGAGAGCTGGACTATGAAGAAAGCTGAGTGCCAAAGAACTGATGCTTTCAAACTGTGGTGTTGGAGAAGACTCTTGAGAGTCCCTTGGACTCCAAGGAGATCAAACCAGTTAATCCTAAAGGAAATCAGTCCTGAATATTCATTGGAAAGACTGATGCTGAAGCTGAAGCTCCAAAACTTTGGCCACCTGATGCAAAGAACCGACTCATTGGAAAAGACCCTGATGCTGGGAAAGACTGAAGGAAGGAAGAGAAGGGGATGACAGAGGATGAGATGGTTAGACAGTATCATCTACTAGATGGACATGAGTTTGAGTAAGCTTTGAGAGTTGGTGATGGACAGGGAAGCCTGGTGTGCTGCAAAGAGTCAGATACAACTGAGTGACTGAATTGGAATATAATTGCTTTACAAAGTTGTGCTAGTTTCTGTTGTACAATGAAGTGAACCGGCCACATGCATACATATATCCCCTTCCTCTTGAGCCTCCCTCCTACCCTAAATATGACTTTTAACAGTTAATCTGACAAGAGTTTACTAATACGTCTAAGTGTCATTACATTACATGGTGTGTGTGCTGTGCCCACAAGAGGACAGATATGTCAAGCTGAATTTTACAGTTTTGCTCTCTTCACTCTATCCTGTACCAAGAATCCACATCACACGGTGGCTGATGGCTGTTCTTGACACAAGCTGACATGTTTAAAGAAATGAAAAAGATTTGGCTCTAACTTCAGCAATGAGGGTCCTGCACTGCTCTCCACGTGGCCCAGACGCAGGTCTCCTTGCTCGATGAGCCCCTGCTGAGGGGGTTCAAGTGCAGCATTAGCAGTAAAGGCAGTGAACTGCCAGCACACAGGTGTGGCTGGTGCAGAGAGAGGAGACTGCCATCTAAGCTGACGGCCTGGGGACCGGTGTCAGGTGAAGGAGAGGAGGCGAAATAGTCTCAAAACATAGGCATTCTGGGCTGCATTATGCCCTTCTCCCAAATTCATAGTTGACGCCCCAACCGCTCCCCCACCTCCACCTTGTGCTGTGCGTAGTCAGTGAGTCATGCCTGACTCTTTGCGATCCCATGGACGGTAGCCTGACAGACTCCTCTGTCCATGGGGATTCTCCAGGCAAGAACACCGGAGTGCATTGCCAGGCCCTCCTCCAGGGGATCTTCCCAACCCAGGGATTGAACCCAGGTCTCCCACATTGCAGGCGGATTCTTTACCACCTAAGCAACCAAGGAAGCCCAAGAATACTGGAGTGGGTAGCCTATCCCTTCTCCAGGGGATCTTCCCGACCCAAGAATCATCACTACCTTAGAATGTGACTGTATTTGAAGAGAGTCTTTAAGGAGGTGATTAGGTTAAATGGGGCCATTGTGTGCACGCTAAGTCACTTCAGTTCTTTCCAACTCTTTGCCGTCCTATGGACTGTAGCCCACCAGGCTCCCCTGGGATTCTCCAGGCAAGAATACTGGAGTGCGTTGCCATTCCATCCTCCAGGGGAATCTTCCCCATCCAGGGATTGAACCTGCTTCTCCTACATCTCCTGCATTGGCAGATGGGTTCTTTACCACTAGCACCACCTGGGAAGCCCAGATGAGGCCATTACTTGGGTCTTAATCCAATCTCACTGGGGGCCTCATGAGAAGAGGGAATTTGGGCGCACAGATGTCAGGGAGGCCTGGACACAGAGGAAAGACTGTGTGAGCACACAGCCAGAGGTGCCATGCATGGGCGAGCTGAGGAGATGGCCTAAGAGGAAATCAAACCTTCGACGCTTTAAACCTTAGACTCCAGCCTCCAGAACTGTGAGAAAATAAATCTCTGTTGCTTAGGTGATCCCATCTGTGTCTTTTGTTACAGGAGCCCTCATAAACTAAAGCAACAGAGAAAGAAGAAAGGGGCCTGGAGATGCTAGGGAGAAAGGTGAAACCAACAGATGTTGAGTAGAACAAACTAACACCCAGATAAGGCTACATTTCCTGGACGAACCGCTACATTTCCCAGAATTTCCGGCATGAGGGGAACAGGGAGGTGGCTAGGTGGCTGCCAGGCCTGCACATGGGGTACCGATGCATGTTGGCAGCCACCAAGGTGGCAGGCTAGTGGTGGAAGGACAGGGTCTTCTGACACCCAGCCCCCAGAGTTATCCGGAACAAGCGACAAACAGCGTCAGCAGGATGTTTGCACTAGAGACCCCTCCTGGTGCTGCGGGGTATTTTTGTCTGGCTGCACTGTCCCTGGCCGTCCTCCCAAATATTTCCAAGTTACCCTTCTGTTCAAACTTGCTAGAGAGCACTGCGTTATGAGCAACTAAGGCGCCAGTCTGACAGCAAAGGAGAGCAGTCTGAGAAAGGCTGATGAGATGGGCTCACTTTGTAGGTGGAGCACTTGAAGCAGCTGGGGACCTCACTGTGGCTGGAGGGGAGTCCCTAAAGACTGCACTGCAGCAGAACAGCTGAATTAAGGTCGGCCAGAGGGAGAGGGCAGCTCAGCTAGAGGTTCCTGTAACAACCCACAAAACAGGACGGATCCCAGCTCTACAGATAAGCTACGCCATACTGAGAGGGTATAAGAGACTGACCCAAAGTCAGCAGGTAAAGGGTGTTAAAAACCAAAAATATGCTGGTATAGTGGGAAAAGAACTCAGGCCTCCCTTCACCTGGGCATCTTCTACCTTCTCCAGGCTCCTTGCTATAAGCAGCTGGTGGGAATCAGAGGTCATTTGGACCATGAATAGCTTAGCGCCCTGTTAGGGGTAAGGAGAGTCCATAAGATGGGATGTAACCCTAGGCCTGGGCTTAGGAAGCACAGAATTTTACAGCTGGAGGACCCTTTGAAAAAGGCTATATAATACTATGGGCTTCCCTGGTAGCTCAGATGGTAAAGAATCTAAACTCCCTAAGTTTCATAATGAGGAAACTGAGGCCCAGAAAGGTCTTGCCCAAGACCCTACAATCCTGAAGAAGCAGAGATGGTACTTACTATGGGTTGCATTATGTCCCTGCAAAAGACATGTTGAAGTCCTAACCCGGGGGATCTGTGAGTGAGGTCTTATTTGGAAATTGGGTCTTTGAAGATGTAATCAGGTTAAGATGAAGTCATTCAGTCCAGTTCACTTCAGTCGCTCAGTCATGTCCCACTCTGTGACCCCATGGACTGTGGCACAACAGGCTTCCCTGTCCATCACCAACTCCTAGAGCTTGCTCAAACTCATGTCCATCGAGTCGGTGATCCCATCCAACCATCTCATCCTCTGTTGTCCGCTTCTCCTCCTGTCTTCGATCCTTCCCAGAATCAGGGTCTTTTCCAATGAGTCAGTTCTTCGTATCAGGTGGCCAAAGAATTGGAGCTTCAGCATCAGTCCTTCCAACGAATATTCAGGACTGATTTCCTCTAGGATTGACTGGTTTGATCTCCTTGCAGTCCAAGGGACTCTCAAGAGTCTTCTCCAACACCACAGTTCAAAAGTATCAATTTTTCAGTGCTCAGCTTTCTTTATGGTCCAACTCTCACATCCATAAATGACTACTGGAAAAACCATAGCTTTGACTAGGCAGACCTTTCTCAGCAAAGTAGTATCTCTGTTCTTCGATATGCTCCCTAGGTGTGTCATAGCTTTTCTTCCAAGGAGCAAGCGTCTTTTAATTTCATGGCTGCCCTCAGCATCTGCGGTGATTTTGGAGCCCAAGAAAATAAAATCTGTCACTGTTTCCATTATTTCCCTATCTATTTGCCATGAAATGATGGGACCAGATGCCATGATCTTCATTTTTTGAATGTTGAGTTTTAAGCCAGTTTTTTCACTCTTCTTTTTCACTTTCATTAAGAGGCTTTTCAGTTCTTCTTCACTTTCTGCCATAAGGGTGGTGTCATCTGCATATCTGAGGTTATTGATATTTCTCCTGGCAATCTTGATTCCAGCTTGTGCTTTATCCAGCCTGGCATTTCGCATGATGTACTCTATATATAAGTTAAATAAGCAGGGTGTCAATATACAGTCTTGATGTGCTCCTTTCCCAGTTTGGCACTAGTCCATTGTTCCATGTCCGGTTCTGTTGCTTCTTGACCTGCAATCAGATTTCTCAGGAGGCAGGTAAAGTGGTCTGGTATTCCCATCTCTTGAAGAATTTTCCACAGTTAGTTGTGATCCACACAGTCAAAGGCTTTGGCATAGTCAATAAAGCAGATGTTTTTCTGGAACTCTCTTGCTTTTTTCTATGATCCAATGGATTTTGGCAATTTGAATACCAGCTGAGCCACCAGGGAAGCCCCATACTAGATTAGGATGGCCCTAAAAACATTTATATAATCGGTGTCCTTATATGAAGAGGAAATTTTGGACACTGAAAGACACATGGGGAGAAGATAGTTATGTGATGATGGAGGCAGAGATCAGAGTGAAGCACCTAGGATCCGAGGAACACAAAAGAGAGCCTGTGTGAGACAATGCGCGCGTGCGTGCGCGCTCAGCGGTGTCAACTCTCTGCGACCCCGCGGACTGCAGCCCGCCAGGCTCCTCTGTCCATGGGATTCTCCAGGCAAGAGTACTGGAGTGGGGTGCCATGTCCTGTGTGAGATGACAGAAAATACATATATTTTTCTTTGCCCCCAGTTCTTGGTAGAGAGCTCCTGAACCCCTTGAAGTTTCTTGGGTGACAGGAGCATCTTTCGTGCTAATGAGGAAACTCTGGGTGGGCTTCTTGGTGAGGGCTGGCCACTGGAAAGACTGAGCCCTGATTAGAAGCTTGGAATTTTCAGCCCCACCAGCCCTCGCCCCCCATTCTCTTGAGAAAAGAAAAGAGCTGAAAATGGCATTGACAGTTTGTCATGCTTACATGATGATGCCTCTGTAAAATCCCAGAAGTTTGGGATTTGAAGAGTTTCTAGAAATTCTTCCCAAGCAGAAGATCACTGGAACCTCTGATCTGTGGCTGGCTACACAGTCAAAGCACAGGTGACAACTTGGGCTTCAGACTGGCATCTGAAGTGTGTGTGTGGCGGGTGGGGGAAGGCTGGGGAAGCAGCCTCGTGAGACTGCGCTCTTAACCCGGGGGACCAGAGACTGCCTCTGGGTAGATGCGTCAGAACTGAGTTAAACTGTAGGACACACACCAGTGATCACAGAGAATTGCTTGGTGTGGGGGAAAACCTCCACACATTTGGTGACTAGAAAGGTCAGAAGTGAAGTAGTCTGTGTGAAAGTAAACGAGAGTCACAGGATAGAGAAAAACACAGCAAGTAAGAACTAGGTTTTTCCTAGTAAAGGAAAAATCGGTTTTTCCTTTACAGCCTGCAAATACCAGAAACAAACGAGGCAAGGAAGGGCTCTCCCCTGCGGGCTTCAGAGGGAGCAGGGCCCTGCCGACACTTTCGACCAGAATTCTAGCCTTCAGAACTCCTTCTAGTCTTTTTTTCATCCAAGCAATATTTTTTTTCCCTTTCTCATACCATTTATATTTTCACTCTTTGGACTATAATATGAAAAACATTTTTAACATCTGCATGACCATGTGCTATGCTAAAGTCGCTTCGCTCATGTCTGACTCTTTTTGACCCCATGGACTGTAGCACACCAGGCGCCTCTGTCTGTGGGATTCTCCAGGCAAGAATACTGGAGTGGGTTGCCACGGCCTCCTCCAGAGGATCTTCCTGACCCAGGGATCAAACCCACGTCTCTTACATCTCCTGCATTGGCAGGCAGGTTCTTTAACACTAGCACCATCTGGGAAGCCCTATGCTGCTGCTAAGTCACTTCAGTCGTGTCTGACTCTGTGCGACCCCATAGATGGCAGCCCACCAGGCTCCGCCATCCCTGGGATTCTCCAGGCAAGAACACTGGAGTGGGTTGCCATTGCCTTCTCCAATGCATGAAAGTGAAAAGTGAAAGTGAAGTCGCTCAGTCGTGTCCAACTCTTCGAGACCTCATGGACTGCAGCCTACCAGGCTCCTCCGTCCATGGGATTTTCCAGGCAAGAGTACTGGAGTGGGGTGCCATCACCTTCTCCAGGAAGCCCTATGCATAACCATAATTCACTTGTAATCATTTGTTTATTTGAGGGGACATGTAGGTAGCTTCCAGTTTTTATTCTGTATCTAAATAACACTTTGTTCCTAAAGACTTTTTAAAAAAAAAATATATTATTTATTTATTTTGGGCTGCAGTGGGTCTTTGTTGATCCAAGACATGTGGGATCTTAGTTCCCCAATCAGGGATGAAACCCACACTCCCTGCATTGGAGGGCAGATTTTTCACCTCTGGACCACCAAGAAAGTCCCATTCCTAAAGCTTTTATGGCCTTTCCTGGAGATTGAGAGATCTAGGTTACAGCATGTTGACACGGCCATGTCATTTTCTGAGAGCTGCAGGAGGTATGAGCCAGGCAGCCCTGCCCGATGTGTTCCAGCCGCTTCTTGAAGGACAAGCAGCCCTACCCATGCAGACCTGCCCTCCTTCCTGGGCACCCTCCTTTAACACCAGGCCAAGTGAGCACCCTGCATTTTTGCCTGGAGCTTTGCCGTCTTTCTTGTCTGGGCTGGATTAAGAATCAAATCCATCTTGCCCCTGCCTGTCTCCTGCTTCGCCCTTTCTGTTCTGTACTCTGGGTTGCCAGCTTGGGCCCCGCCCCACTTCTGGACTGTAAACCCTCTTGAATCTGTGGAATCCCACAGTCACAGTCCTGCAACTTCCCCGCTGGACACAGGGGCTGCTGCCGCCATCCAGGAGGAGAGGGGAAGTAATGGGGAATTCGGGAAGGTCTAAGTGATCAGGAGGGAGGGGCTATCGGCAGGGGCAAGGGGCCCCAATCCTCACTTTGCAGGAAAGGGTGCGGCTTCCGGTTCCATTGGGGTCAGGCTCCAGCTCCAAACGCTTGTCTTTGGGTTTGGCTGGACAGCACTAGGGATTTCAGTCTAGCCCGTCTGTGGGCTTTTGGGGTCAGACAAGTTGACTGTCCTCCCTTCTCTGTACCTTGGACTCCCTAAGGGGCCACCCTATACTGGCCTGTCTGGAAGAGAACTCACATCCTCCCCTCCCTTCAACCCTCCCCTGACTCTGCATGGTGGTGGTGATGGTGGGAAATCACGTAAGGCAAGCCCCAGGAACGGGGATGCCCACAGGGGCCCATCTGAGAGGGTTTGTCTTCAACAGACGCCTAACAGGCTCAGCTCTTCTACCAACCAACACCTTCGGGGAACTTTTCCTGCAGCTTCTCAGGTGAGGGAGAGAGGGACAGGAGCCTTGGTGGGCAAGCCCCTGACAATCAATAATGCCCACCAAACCCCCCACCCATCTCCCTCACCTTAGAAGCCACAGGGAAAGTTCTCCAAAGGTGCGCTCTCTGGGGTGTGGCTGCCTCCACAAACCCTGAAGGACTAGTTTATCATTTTAATCCCGGTGACACGAAGCGGGCGTGGAATTCTGTACCTGCTTGTATCCAGTCTGACCCTTGACCCAGCACAGCCTCCTACACCTCCTCTGGCTCACAGTTTTGAGCAAACAACACACCCACCCTCCTATGTCAAATAATGTGTAAAATTACATAACTATATTCCTTACTGACCTGAAAGAGACTTGGGACCTCAGGGTTGATCCGCTGGTCAGGGAAGGCCATGGGATGGAGAGTCCCTTCACCCCTCTTCACCCATCCCCCTGCCAAAGCTGGAAACTCAGTAGAAGAGCCAGAAGGCTCATCCCTAGATTTTATGCTCTGCTGTTAGATTAGCATAAATGTTCAGTGTGAACATCAATGTTAAAAGAACTTCTCAAAATCTAATTTCCCTCCTGCAGCTGCTTTTTCCTGCATTTTCTACCTTGGTCCCATATCCCTGGTTTTCGTCTGGACTGTTGCTTGCTGTTGGAAAAGCCGCATGTGGTGATGCGGAAGGAGTGAGGATGGAGACTGCTCAGAGTCTGCTTGAATTTATGTTAGTGGGTATCTTTGCCCCTCTCCTTTCCAGAATGGCTAAAACTTTTTATGCTTACCAAAGTGAAGGAAAAAACAAATTATAGTTATTTATTTGCTATAAACTATGATAGATTCAGGGTTTCCCTGGTGGTTTTGTGGGAAAGAATCCACCTGCCAATGCAGGAGATGCAGGTTTGATCCCTGGGTCAGGAAGAACCCTTGGAGTAGGAAATGGCAGCCCATTCTAGTATTCTTGCCTAGTAAATCCCATGGACAGAGGTTCCCAGTGGGCTGCAGTCCAGGGGGTTGCAAAAGAGTCGAATATGACTTAGGACTAAACAGCAACAACAATAACATGATAGATTCAACCACAACTGAAACAGAACGATCTAAAGTACGCCAGTGTCAACTGTTCCATTTATATAATATTAATACTCATAAGGTAACCAGTTGTCCCCCAATATTTTCAACATAATCAGTAAAAACTATAGAATTTTGAAAGGCTGAACACCACATAGAAGTGACATGTGACTGGATGGAAGGCTTGGAAAATAAAACTCCAGATTTGTGAAAAGAAACAATACAGCTGACCCCTGAACAACAGGGGATTTGGGGCAAAGACCCCCTGAGCTGTTGAAAATTCACATGTAACTTTATAGCTAGCCCTCCGTATCCAGGGTTCTCTACCCAAAGGCTCAACCAACCACACAGCCACACGGGGCTCTGGGCAAGCGATCTCAGCTTTCTGCCCCTCGGTTTCCTCATCTGTGATAAAGGGATAACAATACCCACCCCGCAGTGGGCAGCCTAAGTGGCTTCGATCCTGCTCCATCACCCACTGGTCCAGATCCTGAGCAAGCTACTTAAGTCTCTTTGAACTTCCTTTTCCCCTTTCAGAAAGGGCGGTAAGGTGGGACCACCGACCTGTCGGACTGTTGAGAGGATTAAAAGAGACAGCGTCCAGGACTGGTGCACAGCAGAGGCTAAACAAACAAAGGCATTCTCCTTGCTCATGGGTTATTGCGAAGAATACAGGAGATGATGCATTAATCGGACGAGCTTGGGGAACTAGAGAACACCCTTCTGTTGTTTTAAGATATCATAGTTAAATCCTAGACGCTTTGTATTTAGTAAGTTGTTTTAAAGAAGCTGTCCTCTAAAGGGTAGCTGCCCGCCCGCACCCGACACGCGCTAGCCGAGCAGGATTCTCCTCCTTGCCCGTACCCCCAGCCCCTCTTTTCTAGCTAAAGTCCACCCCCCAGCCACCGCCCTCCGTCCACCACACGCGGCTCCACCCGGGGGGCCCCAGCCCGCCCGATCGCGGCTCAGGTAAGCCGGGGGCCGCCGCACACCCGCCCCGGGCCGTGTCCGGAGAGGCTCCGGCGCACTCACCCTCTTAACGAGGAAGCCCTCCTTGAGCACGCCGTCCTCCATGGCGCCGTCCCGCGCCGCCCGCTCCTCTGCTCCCGCGGTGCCCAGGAAGCGCCTCCGACCCGGCGCGGCGCCGCCCCCTGGCCCGCGCCCAGAGCCCGAGGCCGCGGGGCCTCCCGGGCAGGAAGTCAGTTCTGGTCGGGATTTCTAACGTGCCTCCCCCGCCGAAGGTGCCCTGAGGTCCGTGGTTAGTCCTCCGGTTGCTGAGCCTGCCAGCCGTTCGCGTCCCGCCCCGGCTGCCTCCATCCTGGTGCCCCCTGCGCGCTGGGCGCTTCTTACCCTTCCGTCACTGCCCATCTGCCGCCACTCCCAGCCTTAACCAGGTGCCTGCCTGGCACCCAGTACATTGCTCTTGACTAATACTTAGGTAATCAAGCTGATCGGAAAGGATTTCAAGAATCTGGGGTCATCCCTGAGCTCTATGGAAATAGGGGATGGGAGAGTGGATGAGGTGCGCCAGATTGGGAACGTGATCCTGGCCTCTGGTGCGCGCAGAGAAATGTTCCCATTAACGAGGTCACGGGTTTAAGGAAGCAGGCACCATCTGCAGGGGCCCTGTGGCCCCATAATACCCCTCTCTGCCCAAAAGGCTGGAACTGAACTTTCCATGATTAGGGGCAAAATTTAAGGGAGAGCCAGGGAACCCAGTAATCTAGATAAATAAAATTTTAATGCAACATTCTAAAATATGTTAAGTGTTTTTGAAATTTTTAAAATAAAAATTAAGGCCAAAAAAATCCATGTTTAACAAAATGTCAAAAACAGAGGAGAGCATCCATAATACTGAACCCATCCTTAGGGCACTGTCCCTTTATCCATTGTTTGCCCCTCAGCATGAAGGGCCCTATTAGGACTGTTCATCAGGACAGGAAAAGGCCCAAGTGCCTAAAAGGGAAGAGAAAGCTCTAGATTGGGAGAAGGTGCCCCTGAGTGCCTTTCAAAACCAGCTGGGAGTCCACCCTCAAAGCACAGTGGGTGCCCCTGCCCTAGAAATGGCCCCCTTCAGCCTTCTGTACAGACTGACTTTCGGATCTCAGAGGAGTACAAAATGAAAGGGACTTTCATTCCATTTCAGAATGAACATCAACTCCGCACCTTCTGAAGCTAGACCTGTATTAGATTCAGTTCAGTAGCTCAATCATGTCCAACACTTTGTGACCCCATGGACTGCAGCACGCCAGGCCTCCCTGTCCATCACCAACTCCCAGAACTTACTCAAACTCATGTCCATTGAGTCGGTGATGCCATCCAACCATCTCATCCTCTGTTGTCCCCTTCTCCTTCTGCCTTCAATCTTTCCCAGCATCAGGGTCTTTTCCAATGAGTCAGTTCTTGGCATCAGGTGGCCAAAGTATTGGAGTTTCAGCTTCAGCATCACTCCTTCCAATGAAGATTCAGGACTGATTTCCTTTAGGATGGACTGGTTGGATCTTCTTGCAGTCCAAGGGACTCTCAAGAATCTTCTCCAACACCACTGGGTTCTAATTAATGTACAACACACCATGCTGCTGCTAAGTCGCTTCAGTCGTGTCTGACTCTGTGCGACCCCATAGATGGCAGCCCACCAGGCTCCGCCATCCCTGGGATTCTCCAGGCAAGAACACTGGAGTGGGTTGCCATTTCCTTCTCCAATGCATGAAAGTGAAAAGTGAAAGTGAAGTCACTCAGTCGTGTCCGAATGTTCACAATCCCATGGACTGCAGACTGCCAGGCTCCTCCGTCCATGGGATTTTCCAGGCAAGAGTACTGGAGTGGGGTGCCATTGCCTTCTCCACAACACATCATAAGGTGAGTTTATTATCCCATTCTCTCCAGCCAAGGAAACTGAAACTTGAAGCAGTTAAATAACTTACCCAAGGTCACACAAGATTGGATTTTGACCCCAGGACAGTGTGAATGCACTTGTTTCTCACGTCAAGAGCTGGGAAGAGGAGGAAAGAACAATCTGAGCTGTGAAAACTTGCTGGACTCAAACCCAGGACATGAGAGATTGGAATGGGAAATTCTTATTCTTTTTGGCTCTGAAAGTGAAAGTGAATGTCACTCAGTCATGTCTGACTCTTTGTGATCCCCTGGACTATACTGTCTATGGAATTCTCCAGGACAGAATACTGGAGTGGGTAGCCTTTCTCTTCTCAGTGGGATCTTCCCAACCCAGGAATCGAACCAGGGTCTTCTGCATTGCAGGCGGATTCTTTACCAACTGAATTCTGAGGGAAGCCCTTTTGGCTCTGCCGCTGCTACTGCTGCTAAGTTGCTTCAGTCGTGTCCGACTCTGTGTGACCCCACAGACAGCAGCCCACCAGGCTCCCCCATCCCTGGGATTCTCCAGGCAAGAACACTGGAGTGGGTTGCCATTTCCTTCTCCAATGCATGAAAGTGAAAAGTGAAAGTGAAGTCGCTCAGTCATGTCTGACCCTCTCCTCCGTCCATGGCATTTTCCAGGCAAGAGTACTGGAGTGGGGTGCCATTGCCGTCTCCGCTTTTGGCTCTTAACTTTGGTCTATTACCCTCCTTCTTCCTCTCAGATGCTGGGGGGCAGCAAATTGGCACAGAGGTTGTTTTGGCTTTACCCAGACACAACTTTCTGAGTCTTAGAAGAGTGGCTTTTTCTTTGGCAAGAGGATTTCCTGAATGAGTTCACAAAAATGGGAAAGGGGGAAGGATTGGTTCTTTTTCCTGATGGTGTCCCTGCTAGGAGGGAGTTAAGGCCTCTGCATACTTACAACCTGCTTCTTGTCCTAGAAAAGCCCCTTGTCCAGCCCACCCCGAGTCTGACTCACTGGACCCAGAGCCTGAGTCACACTCCTTCCTCCCCTGGCTGTGGTGGTTCAGCCACCAGTCTACCAAGGAACCACAGGCAAGAGGATGGAGACAGAGGATGCAGACATACAGTGGCAAACAGCTGAGACTAGTGGAAGGAAGCAGGAAAGGGAAGGAAACTCAGGACGAAGGAACTTGTCTTATTGTTCCAAGGACCTTTCATTTCCCTCTCAGGTCCAGAGGCTGATGTGGAAGGCACCCTGACTCTCTTAAAAGGGCCAGCTAATGGTTGGAATATGTAAGCTGTAGATAGCTCTAAGGTCAGTATTTGGGTGGAGGTAATTCACAGTTGAGTCTGATGCTGGGAGGGATTGGGGGCAGGAGGAGAAGGGGACGACAGAGCATGAGATGGCTGGATGGCATCACTGACTCGATGGACGTGAGTCTGAGTGAACTCTGGGAGTTGGTGATGGACAGGGAGGCCTGGCGTGCTGCGATTCATGGGGTTGCAAAAAGTCGGACACGACTGAGCGACTGAACTGAACTGAACTGAATTCACAGTCTGATGCAAAATTCCACCATTAGAGACTCACTCCTTTGGCTATAGCTAAGAATTCCATTTAAGGTCTTTCCTGGTGGCTAGGTGGTAAAGAATCCACCTGCCAATGCAGGAGATGTAGGTTTGATCCCTGGTCCCAGAAGATCCCACGTGCCACAGAGCAATTAAGCCCATGCACCACAACTACTGAGCCTGTGCTCTAGAGCCCAGAAGCCACAACTGCTGAGCCCACATGCCACACCTACTGAAGCCTGCACACTTGGAGCCCAGGCTCTGCAACTGGAAAAGCCACCAAATTGAGAAGTTGCACATTGCAGTGAAGAGCAGGCCCCACTCACTGCAACTAGAGAGAAGCCTGCACAGCAGGAAGACCCAGCACAGCTGATGAATATGTTTTTAAAAAAGAATTCCATTTAAGATCCTTACAGTAGAAAAGGATAAATCATGGTGCTTATTCATGATGAATACCTTGAGCCAGTGAGTTTATTAAAATGACAGAATCAGAATCTAAGCCTTAAATCATCTAATCCAGTACTTTATTTTATAAATTACTTGTCCACGGTCCCACAGCCAGTTAGTGGCAAAGCCAGGACCAGAAAACAAGCTAACAAGACTTCCTCCCGACGCAAATGCAGGGGCACTTTCTCCAGCAGTGTCCTACATCAAAGCAGGACTGCAGTGAGGGATTAATGGTCTGCAAAGCCAGAAAAGACTTTAAACAATGCTTCCTATGTTTATTTCTGATCATAAAAGTAATCTGTGCTCATTATAGAAAATTTAGAAAATACCAAAAAGTATTAAACCACTTAAATCCCATCACCTAGACAGGTGATGAGTATTTTTACATGCACGTATATATTTTATATAAGTATGGGCTTCCCTCATAGCTCAGTTGGTAAAGAATCCACCTTCAATGAAGGAGATTCTGATTTGATTCCTGGGTTGGGAAGATCCGCTGGAGAAGGGATAGGCTACCCACTCCAGTATTTTTGGGCTTCTACATACATAAATTTTATTTAAAAATTTAAGCCCTTCCTTTTTTCATTTGTGATCGCTAATAAGCATCTTCTCAAATCATTTTTAAAAATTCAAAAACATAACTTTAATGGCTGCATAATATTTCATCATGTCTGAGTCAGAATGGATTTAATCATTTCCATTTAGTTTGAATTTCCTGTTTCACTGTGTAAATGATGCTATGTTAAATATCTCTGTACAAAAGATTTTTCTACACCCCTGATTCTTTCAAATAAATGTCTAGAGCAATTTTAAATTAAAGGTATACATTCTGTTAATTCTTCATGCATATCTCCAAGCTGCTTTCTAGCAACATATCACATTTCTAGATGCCCTCACCAGCACCATATACTAATGCTGGCCTCTCGTGTCTATACCAGCACTAAGAGCAATGTTTTTGAAAGCTGCTGACTCGTTCAGACTCAATACAGACCATCCCCACTTGCCTATGCTCTGTTTTATCTCTGTTGGGGATGGACCCCTACTCCCCAGGGGCAGCCAACTGGAGGAGGGGCCCCCTGGAAGAGACTCAGAACTGGGAAGCTGGTGGGGAGGGCAGTGAGAGGCCCAGAACAGGGCACCACTCACAGGAAAAGGAGGGCTTGCATTTACAAGCTCAGGCAGAGACTAGAAAGTGGGAGGAGAGAGGAGCTAGAAAAGCAGACAGCAGGAAAAGCTGGAAGTGAAATTTTGCCCAAATCTGGGCTTTGCTTAAGGTCATCAAATTGTCCTGTGAGAAACATATTCATTCATTCACCCAGCAATTCATCCATTCACTGGAACAGGAGGCTCATATTGAGTATATCCTGTGTACAAGGCACAAACCAGTTGCCATGGGCAATAAACAGACCCTCACCCCAGGTCTCACATATTCAGTGTAAACAGGTACCATTTTGATTAATCACAAATATCTCCCTGGTCTGCTGTGGTTAACAGGGCAGGCCCACCAGCACATAGTGAATGCAGTGACCCAGAGCATTGCCACTCATATCATCTGTGGTGACAACCAGCGATTTCCATTGCCTCTGAGTCATAGACAACATGTGGTCTTACTTACATGAAGAAAACAGCCTCTACCACGTGCAACTTACCGGAGACTTCCACATTACCCAAAGCGGTCTGTATCCTGTTCCGTGAACTAAGGCCATCACTCCTGCGCTTGAGTGTCTTGGCCGTGTCCAGCTCCCATAAGCTTCCAAATTTACTCTCAATTTCTTTTCTTATCTATCAAACAAATCACTCTTGAAAAGTGTTGCTCTAGAGCTCAGGTCCTGGAATCTAAAGCATGGCTTTAAATCCTACTTCAGTCACTGTATGACCTTTGGTAAGTTACTTATCTTCTCTGATCCTCATTTTCCTCATGGGTAAAATGAGGTAGTACTTACCTCACAGGGTTATTGGGCGAAATAAGTGAGATTATGAAGGTAAACTGTGTGGAGCAGTGCGCCTAGTAAGGACACAAAATCTCTCCGTGCCATTTGATCTCAACCCTGTGAGGTTAGTAGAAGGAATCTTGATAGTAAATACCTCAGAGTCATGGATAAAATATAAAACATGGGCAAAGAATAGAGGAGGAAGTTTATATTTACTGTATTCCTGTGCATGTGTGCTAAGTAGCTTCAGTCATGTCTGACTCTTTGCAATCCCATGGACTGTAGCCCGCCAGGCTCCCCTGTCCATGGGATTCTCCAGGCATGAATACTGGAGTGGGTTGCCATTTCCTCCTCTAGGTGATCTTCCCAACCAGGGATCAAAGTAGCATCTCTTACATCTCCTGTGTTACTGTATTCCTACCATATGCCAAAGACTTAACATTTACTACTCATTTAATCCCCAAATTTCTCAGTGAACTAGGTATTATACCCATTCTGTAGATGAAAATGAAGATTCAGAGAAGGCAGATAAATAACTTGGACAACATCACACAAACAGTATGTGACAGTCCAGGTTAAAAATAGGCCTGTCTGATTCCAATTCTTTTTCTTTTCACCACTTCACACTGTCTCCTTTGCCCAAAGGATGTTCTTAGAAGGAATCCGCTTGGCTTAAGTCAAGTCTACCACCATGCTGCTAAGTCACTTCAGTCGTGTCTGACTCTGTGTGACCCCATAGACAGCAGCCCATCAGGCTCCCCTGTCCCCAGGATTCTCCAAGCAAGAACACTGGAGTGGGTTGCCATTTCCTTCTCCAATGTATGAAAGTGACAAGTGAAGTTGCTCAGTTGTGTCCTACTCTTGGCGACCCCATGGACTGCAGCCTACCAGGCTCCTCTGTCCATGGGATTTTCCAGGCAAGAGTACTGGAGTGGGGTGCCATGCCCTCTCATGAACACTCTGAAGCTCACCTCCCTATTCCACTGGAAAAGCTGTAACACCTTGAGAGGATTGTCTCTCTCTCCAGGGTGCTCGAGGGTCAGCCTTTGGTGTGCGAGAGCCCAGACTTTCTGCTTTCCCACAGGACCACCAACCCTGCGTAACCCCCCAGCACCCAGCCCTGAAGGAGAAATGCCCAGGCAGCTGTCTCCTGCCTGGGAGATGGGGGTGGAGCCGGATACAGAGCATGACTCAGCTGGGCCCTGCTTAATGTAGATAAGGGCCCTCCCCTCCTTCTCTTCTCCCTTCCTTCCTCTTCCCTCCTCACTCCCTTCCCTAAATGTTATTCCTGGAGATTAGACTTGCTTTTTGTTTATTTCATGTGAGTAAAAGAGAAAGGGGGGCTTCCCACGTGGCTTACAAGTGGTAAAGAACCTGCCTGCCAATGCAGGAGACTAAGAGATGTGGGTTAGATCCCTGAGTTAGGAAGATCTCCTGGAGGAGGGCATGGCAACCCACTCCTGCCTGGAGAATCCCGAGGACAGAGGACCCTGGCAGGCTACAGTTCATGGGGTCACAAAGAGTCAGACACAATGGAAGCAACCTAGCAAGCACCTGAGCAAGGGAAAGGGGCAGAACCTTGGCCTGGGAATGTCTGAGAAACCCCAGCAGGAAGTGAGTGGCCATGGTGCCATGTGTTGGCCAAGATGTATCACACTTGGTCACATCCGCTCTCCAGGCCTCCCACCTGGCAGTTCATCAGAACCACCTGCAAGGCTGTGACCAGCCCCACCCAGGGCGATGGCTCAGAGCACTATAGGTCGTGTTCTGCATGACAAGGGCCTATTGTGGGGGCTGAAGGGCAGTCCCTGCCCCCCAGTCCTTGATCCCTGAGCCCCCAGAGTTCTTCACCTAAAGGCTTTGTCCACTTGACAAGCAGGGCTGCCTCTGCATTTTCTACTTCGTACAAAAGTGGCAGGGGCCATGCCCATCCCCTGGAGATTCTGCTTCGTGGACTGGGGAATCCTCATTTTAGAAATCTATGCAGGTGAGGAAAGACTCTCTGAAGGTAAGTGGCTCTGGGAACCTAACTCTGGAAAATCACTAGGCTTCGCAGCTCTCCTATGGGCAGGGGCCTCTCAGCTCCAGCCACCACGAGTGCCACCTGAAGATTAGTACCCTTTGCTGATTCGGAGCCCCAACTAGGCACTGCCCCCAGGGGTCTCTGCCTCTCCCAGGTGATGTGAATGGTTTGAGATGGATTCAGGTGAGCCATCTTCAGCCTGGCCTCCCACCTGTACTCACACCTGCACAAAAGGCAAGATCCCGACACACTCGACTTTTCCCACGTCCGGGGTTCTTGGTTGCAGAGTGAAGCCCGTCCCAACAATTGTAGAGCTGCGACCTTAGAGGTATGTGAGGGGTAAAGGGTTTCTGTGAGCTTCCTAGGGTTAAACATGGCAAGAGGTGACCAAAGGACTGGATGGTGACTCTGAACAGTCGCGCTCTTTTTTTGAAGTACCCTGTACAGGAGTTACTCTAACCAGAAATCCCCAGGACTAGAGCCTGGCACTTCTCAGCGTCCCACATGTGCAGCTTGGGTGGCACCTCGAGACCTCTCACTTTCAACTTTCACTTTCCCCACTTTCACTTTTCAATTTTTTTTTTAACCTTTAAAGGAGGCACGCATCTCAGAGCCCTGCAGTTGTGGAGTCAGCACCCGAGAGCGCATGCCTCCTTAAATTTTTTGCCCTCAGCTTCTTAGTCTCAAGGAGTCTTTAGTCCACTGAGTCTTAGTCCCAACCCAGGGTTGTAGTGTCCTCCGAATTAGCTAGTGCTTCTGACAGCCTGTGGGATGCCCAACTGTGCTGTAGTAGGATTTAGGACTCTTAGAAGCTCACTTCCCAGAAAAAGGATGACCCTCCTCTCACTTGAAGATCAGAAATTGAGGTCTTTTCTGTGGAATCAGGGGCTTTCCAGGTGGTTCAGTGGTAAAGAATCCATCTGGCCAGTGCAGGAGACGAAGGAGACCCAGGTTCAATCCCTGGGTCAGGAAGATCCCCTGGAGGAGAAAATGGCAATTGCTCTACTATTCTTGCTTGGCAAGAATAGCATATTCAAAAGCAGAGACATTACTTTACCGACTAAGGTCCGTCTAGTCAAGGCTATGGTTTTTCCTGTGGTCATGTATGGAAGTGAGAGTTGGACTGTGAAGAAGGCTGAGAGCCGAAGAATTGATGCATTTGAACTGTGGTGTTGGAGAAGACTCTTGAGGGTCCCTTGGACTGCAAGGAGATCCAACCAGTCCATTCTGAAGGAGGTCAATCCTGGGATTTCTTTGGAAAGAATGATGCTAAAGCTGAAGCTCCAGTACTTTGCCCACCTCATGCGAAGAATTGACTCATTGGAAAAGACTCTGATGCTGGGAGAGATTGGGGGCAGGGGGAGAAGGGGACGACCCAGGATGAGACGGCTGGATGGCATCACGGACTCGATGGACATGAGTCTGAGTGAACTCCGGGAGATGGTAATGGACAGGGAGGCCTGGCATGCTGCGATTCATGGGGTCGCAAAGAGTCGGACATGACTGAGCGACTGAACTGAACTGATTCTTGCTTGGACAGAGGAGCCTGCTGGGCTATAGTCCATGGGGTTGCAAAGAGTCGGACCTGATTAGAGTGACTGAGCATGTAGGCCTGTGCAATCAATGATACATCTCCGATAAATGCAGATGTGGAAGGAAATGGACGACAGCGACTGAGGTCACAGGCTCTGGATGTGATCTGGCTCTGGAGGGCTGTGCCCTGCCTGGGGCTCTGAATGTCTAAGTAGCTCTCAGATGATGAGATTGTGGTTGGTCAGGCACCAAAAGTGCCAGTTGCTCAGCTACTCTCGAGGGGAGACCAGCAATGTAAGTTGCAGGGCCCAATAAAAGATGAAAAGGTAGGCTCCTGGTTCAAAGATTAAGAACTTCAAGACATTGACAGCAGAGTATTATCACAATTGCCAGGCCTTTTGCCACTTACCTGAGCCTCATAGGGTTGTTGGGAGGATTAATGGTCAGCCATGGGAAGCACTTCGAAAGCACCTGTGCCTGGTAAATCCTTGATAGTGTTCGTGATCATTATTGCCCAGTCCCAAAAGCCTTGACTATCAGACCATGTGTTGGTATGCAGATCAGCCTTCAGTTTACAGGAGAGAAAATGGAGCCCCACAGCAGGCGTTTCAAGAATAAACATTGGGTGGATGGATGACAGGCCTCCAGACATCAGGCTACGGCTTTCCCTTCGGGTTGGCATTCTCGGTGCGGGGAGAATGAGATAACAGCACGAAGGTAACCCTGCATCTCTCAGAGATGCTGGGGAAAGCCTGGACTGGACGGGGGAGGGCTGGCCCTATGTGAATACAATGCTAACCATTGTATCGCTCACCTGTTGGACTTCTGGCCCAATAGGTAGGTTCTGAGCCCACTGGTAGAAGCACGGAATTATGCAGAAACAGCAGAGATGCCGTCAAACATGGGCCCTGAAACAGATCCAGGCTGCTGTGCTATGGGCCTTCATGACCTGCTTTTCGTAGTTTCTCTGTCTCCTCTCTCATTGCCAGTTGCCACTTCTCATGCTGTCAGAACACCCATCTTCGTTGGCTACTCTGTAAATTGCTTACAATCTGATTAGACTCGGACAACTAACCTGGGTTATTAGATGGTGCCTTAAAAAAAAGGTAAGTGCTGTCTGAAAGCGTTAGCGCTGTTAGTATGTGCTATCAGTTTCTCCGGGCTTTTCCTTTTTCCCCTGATTTCTGACAGTGTGCTTTGTTTTCCAGGTGAGGGAGGTTGCCAGATATTGGATTCTAGATGAATGAGTTATCACTGTAGCAATAAGGAAACGGACAGCAGGTTTTTAAAAATTACTGCCATCGTTACTGCTTTGGTTGTCATTATTAGGGTTTTAAAAACTGACAGTAAGTTTCTGAGGTCATTCTGAGAACCAGAGCAGCTCGTCCTTTCTATTCTAAGTCAGGGTAATCCATGCGAAGATGGCAGTTGTACTTCTAGGGCCACCAGCCGGCAACTTATGTTGAGGACAGCCAGGGTGCTGAGATGCCCAGACCTCAGCTTTGTGTACACCCCAAACCAGGGCACAGTTCGTGGCCACCTCCTCCCTCCCTCCCTCCTGTCTCCCTCTGACACCTCTCAGGTGTCTTGTCATTGGCTTAGGACAGGAGGAGTGGGTGAGGCTGGGGTCAACTGAGTCAGGCAGCCCTGAAGACAGAGCAAGGCAGTTGTTTTCTCCCAGAATGGACCTCCCCACCACCAGCATGACCCCACTGGTCTCAGGGACCCCTCTTCCAAAGCCTCCCAGCTACCCCCAGACACTGTGGCTCAGCCCTGTGCCTCACCGCAGCTTACTAGTGACAATAATAGTAATAGCTGCCATATTTGGAGTTCCGTGCTAAGTGGTCCATTAACCCTAACAGCCCCATGGGGTAGGTGCTGTTTTTCTTTGCATTTACAGGTAAAGAAACAGAAGTAACTTGCCAAGGTTGTCCAGGTCTTGGTCCAGGAGTGGGGTGATAAGTAAAATAAACAGACCTCCTGTTTACATGTGGCCCTTTTCTCTAAGCCAGCACTAGCCAATAAAACCATCTTTGCTGATGGAAATGTTTTATATCTGCTCTGTCCGATACCACTAATGGTTATGGAGCACTTAAAATGTGGCTTAGTGTGAGGAGTTGAAGTTTACATTTTATTTTAATTACAATTCATGTAGCCACAGGTGACCAGTGGCTAGTAAATTGGACCACGTAGATCTTGACCTTCACTAATTTGTTTTCCAAATTAAAACTCAGGACCCAGGGTCCAATATATGGGAGTGGACATGTCAGGTAAAATATTTGAAGTTTAGACTGGATGCTCGGCTTCCTTGGTGGCTCAGTGGTAAAGAATCCACCTGCCAATGCTGGAGACGTGGGTTTGATCCCTGGTTCAGGAAGATATCGCATGCCGCAGAGCAACTAAGCCAGTGTGCCACAAGCACTGAGCCTCTGCTCTGGAGCCCATGTTCCACCACAAGAGAAGCCACCACAGTGAGAAGCCTGTGCACTTCAGTGAAGAGTAGCCCCCTCTGGCCGCAACTAGAGACAAGCCCACACAGCTTCAAAGTCCCAGCACAGCCAAAAATAAATGAATAAAAGGTTTCTAAAAGTTATTCAGAGACTAGATGCTAATTCCTGGACACCGGGTCTATGCTTGACCCCATGGTTGTTTTTCAGTCGCTAAGTTGTGCCCAACTCTTTGCACCTCCATGGACTGCAGCACACCAGGCTTCCCTGTCCTTCACTATCTCCCCGAGTTTGCTGAAATTCATGTCCATTGAATTGGTGATGTTACCTAACCATTTTGTCTTCTGCCACCCCCTTCTCCTTTTGCCCTCAATCTTTCCCAGCATCAAGGTCTTTTTCAATGAGTCGGTTCTTCGCATCAGGTGGCCAAAAGTATTGGAGCTTCAGCTTCAGAATCAGTCCTTCCAATGAATATTCAATACTGATTTCCTTTAGGATTGACTGATTTGATCTTGCAGTCCAAGGGCCTCTCAAGAGTCTTCTCCAGCACCATAGTTCGAAAGCACAGCCTTGTTGTAGCGAACAGGCTTGCATAATTCAATAAAGCTATAAGCCATACCGGACAGGGCCACCCAAGATGGATGGGTCATAGTGAAGAGTTCTGACAAAACGTGGTCCACAGGAGGAGGAAATGGGAACCCGCTCCAGTAGTTTTGCCTCGAGAACCTATGAACAGTATGAAAAGGCTTGAGGCCCAGCTTAGGCTTAAAATTCTCCTCTTTGGGACTTCCCTGGTGGTCTAACGTTAAGCCTCTGTGGTTCCATTGCAGGGGCCCAGGTTCCAGCCCTGGTCAGGGAACTAGGATCCTGCATGTCATACAGCCAAAAAAAAAAGTAAAAATCTCCTCTTTCTCCTTCTTTCATGTATTTTTACTTCAAATCCTCACAGAAACTCTGTAAAGAAAATGACCTTACTCACTTTTGCTGATGAGGCAACTGAGGCTCAGAAAGCTTAGTGGTGGCCAGGTCATGCCCCCAGAGCTGTCTAGTTCCAAAGCCCAGCTCCGCCCACTGGGCCACACTGCTGCTCCTTAGGCCTTTTAAAGTCAATTCATCAGGGCTCAAACCAGTCAGTCCTAAGGAAATCAATCCTGAATACTTATTGGAAGGACTGATGCTGAAGCTCTAATACTTTGGACACCTGATGCAAAGCACTGACTCTTTAGAAAAGATCCTGATCCTGGGAAAGATGGAAGGTGGGAGGAGAAGGGGATGACAGAGCATGAGATTGTTGGATGGCATCACCGACTCAATAGACATGAGTTTGAGCCAGCTCTGGGAGATGGTGAAGGACCGGAAGCCTGGAGTGCTGCAGTCCATGGGGTCCCAAAGAGTTGGATACGACTGAGCAACTGAACAGTAACAACATCAAGGGTGGCCCAGCCCTCCCACAAACCCTGGGGGCACAGCTGCTGTGAGAAACCCAGGTAAGGAAATCTCTGAGTTCAGCGACTGAGAAGTTACTAGTATATCTAGGAGAGGAAGGGAGCAGCCGGCCCACCCACAGAGCCCAACCTGCATCGCTTCCCCCGCCCCCATACCCTCCTGCACCCCCAACTGCATCTCCCGCGCAGCGCCCACGGGTGTCTTGTGGAAGCGGCCAGGAGAGGCCACGTGGGAGGTGCCATGTCCGGGGCCTGCCTCCTGCCTAAAATCCTTTGCATGCTGTCTGAATTCTAGCAGTGACAGGTTGGTTTTCTCTCTCAAAATCTCATTCACTTGCTCTCTCTCTTTCAAGAAGAAAATTCTTTGATAGATTGGTTTATGGGGAGGCAAAGGGGGCTTTGATTGGGAGGAGGGTCATTTGAAGGGTAGGGTTAGAGAGAAAGGCAGGTCTGGGTGGAGTTCTAGAATGGGCAAACGTTAGACAAAAAGCCTGAAGACACAGCATTCCAGGGCGGGGGTGGGGGGTGGGGGCGTTCAGGGGTTGGGGGGTGCTGGCATGGGCAAGTGGAATGAGCAAAGAGGCAGGAGGGAAGACGGAGAGTGCTGGCAGGCAGGTCTGAGGAGGCACGGAAGGCGACCCCCTTAAGCTCCAGTTTGCGTCTCTCAGGCCTCTCCAGCCAGCCCGGCTCCCTCCCGCCCCAGGGCCTTTGCAGGTCCTGCTGCCAGTACCCCCAGCCCTCACTAGCTTCTGGCTGGTTCACCCCTCCTCTTCCTTCTTCAGCTCCCAGCTTATAGATCACTTTCTCAGGTCTGTTAATAGCTCCAGACTTTGCATTGTATGCATTGTAGGTTCTCACAGCATCTCCACGTGCTTAGCCCAGCTTCTAATTATTTACTTGTTAGGATTACTCTTTGGTTAATGTCTTACTCCCTCATTGGATTCTCAGCCTCATGAGAGCTGGGCCTGTGTGGGGTTTTACTCTTGGTTTTAGCTTCTCACTGTGATGCCTGTAACATAGGTGCCACTGCATAAATATTGGCTGAAAAAGTTAAACAATACAGATGAAGTTAGTCACCATCTACACAGAATTTTCTGCCCCTTTTCACAAAGAACTTGGGTTTGCCCAGACTGGTCACTAGAACTGTGATTTTTCCATTCCCAAATGCCACCCTAACTTTCTTCTCTCATTTGCAGAAAAATATATATATAGGTTATAATGCTTTGGGTTGCAAGTAACCAAAAAGTCAACCAATGTTAGCTTAAACCCTAGGAAGATGTTTTTGTTAGTTAACAAATCTTAGGAGAGATGGTTTCAGAGTTGATTCAATGGCTTAATGCTGCCATGGAAAGCCAGGCTATTCCCATTTTTTCTGCCCTGGCATCATCAGTGTACTTGCAGCAACAAACATCACAGTCTCTCAAAACAGTGTCCCAAATGGATGGAAAGGGGCAAAAAGGGGTTGGGAAGGTATTTGTTTCCAGGACTGAATTTACAAAATTAAGCAGCTGTCTATATAAATCTCTAGGATAGTACTTACGGCATGGCAATGTAGTTCTTTCCTGACCCATGACCACCCCTTCCGCTTCTTCCCCTGCCCGCTTCTTCGAAACAGAGACTGTACTATAGGAATTTCCTCTACCAGCCCCTAGCACAGTCTGGGCACTCTTGGTGCTCATAGAATGGGGAGCCCTTAAGGGGGCCAAGAGTGAGGGGTGGGGAGGCACCACAGAGGGGGAAAGGGCTGTGCCCATTGCCAGACTGGGGAACCTAGAGGGAAAGTGGGGTAGCACAGGAAAGAGGAAGTGGTCAGTCTAAGAAAAGGCTGGAGAGAGTTGTGGCAAATATTGGCACAGTCGGAGGGCTCTGCAAAAAAGGGAAGAGTGTGGATACTAAGGTTTGTGCCAACGCAGCTTTGCTCAGGTCCCAGAAGTTTCCTCCATCTCAGCGCGTGTTGTTCCCTCCCAGGGAACGAGTGTGAGGCCGTCAGTCTACTCAGAAGCACCAAGTGCAAGGGAGCCCTTGGAGGCGGCTTCTGATGGCTTCTGCAACAGCTGGAGCAATTCCAGGATTTTAAATCCCCCTCTTACTTCTCAGGTATTATGCTCCAGTGGAACTGAATGCTCAGCACCAGGCAAGGGAGACAAGCTGATATACTGGGGGTCGTTAAGAGAGAAGGCAGTAGAACCAGCCTCCCAGCCCCATCTTCCTCCCCACGTCCGTTCTCAGCGTCCGGCACCCTCCTCAGTCTTGGGTCCCAAGCTGCTGAAGGGCGTTGGAGGCAAAGCTGACAGGGTCAGACCGGCTCTCAGGGCACCATCAGATCAGTAAGCCGTGCTCACTGTTGTGACCCCGTCGTGTGCTTGGGAGTTGGTCCCCTGAGGTCCTAGCCCAGGTCCCCTCTGTTGTATCCTCCCCTCCCATTGCCTTAATTCTTCCCAAGTCCCACTTTGGGAGGAGGGACATCATCCCAACTGGCTCAACCGCTTTGCCTTGCCTGGGGAGACAAAGTTTCATATATTCAGGTGAAACCATTTTAATGGCTGGCTTATGCTGCCCCAAACAAGACATCTCTAAGTGGTTTCCCAAAATAACACATCCCAAACCAAAATATACTCCAGATCAAACATCTAGAATATTCAGTATGACTCTCAGATTACCTTTTCCTGTGGAAAGATCATCAGAGCAGTGGCCTCTAGGACATTCTTCACACAAGAGGGAAAATTGTTGGGTCTGAAGGCATCTCGGCCAAGCTCCTGAGAAGGGAAGAGAATTAACTTCGCCCTTGGGGTTTCCAATGGTCTCAGCAGAGTTAGGAACCAAAGATGGGGGCCACGGCTGCGAGACCTTTGAAAGTACGGGAGGGGGCTTCTCTGGTGGTTCAGTGGTAAAGAATCGCCTTGTAATGCAAGGGACACGGGTTTAGTCCCTGGTCTGGGAAGATCCCACGAGCTGAGGGGCAGCTGAACCCGAGTGCCACAATTACTGAAGCCCACGCACCCTAGAGCTGGTGCTCTGCAACGAGAGAAGTCACCGCAATGAGACACCTCTACATTGCAACTAGAGAGCGGCCTCTGCACGCCGCAACTAGAGAAAGCCCTCTTGCATCAACAAAGACCCAGCACAACCAACAATAAATTAAAAAAAAGATCTCTGATGTGTAAAAAAAACACAAAATATGGGCTCCCATGTAACTAGCTTTGTCGGAGGTTTCAATATCTGCTGCCCCCTTCACTATGAGGGTAATCAGTCAGTCCCTCAAATGGCCAAGTGGGATTACCTTCAGCAGCAGCAGAGAAAGGGCAGGCTGGGTGCTGGTTTGGGTGGGGGAGTCCAGAGTAAAGAGGACCTGAAAGTCTGCAGACTCCCGAGGTTCAATCTTGGAAGCAAAGACAACTCCGAGCAATTCTAGAATTCTAGGCCTGAGGTGTATCTAGGGGGCCAGGACCACCGTGAGAAGAGGGGAGGGGGCGGGCAAGCCGAGCCGAGAGGCCGTCATTTTCCAGCTGCGCTCTCCAGTCCTCTGGCTGCAGCAAGGACCCCAGGCCCTGGAGCAGTCGGAACTCTGCACGCTTCTCTGGGTTCCAGGAGCCTTTTTCACTCGGAAGGAGAAACTAAATGAGTCAAGGAAATCGGAAAGATGGAGTATGGGAGGTGATGCATGATACAGGATGCTCGGGGCTGGTGCACTGGGATGACCCAGAAGGATGGTATGGGGAGGGAGGTGGGAGGGGGGTTCAGGATGGGAAACACGTGTACACCCGTGGCGGATTCTTGTCGATGTATGGCAAAACCAACACAATATTGTAAAGTAATTAGCCTCCAATTAAAATAAATAAACTTATATTTAAAAAATGGCTGAAGACAATGGGAGGTAGGGGGCGTACTCAGTCAGAAAGCCTGGACTCTGATGTTTGTGATCGTGCCTTGTAACTGGAAGGTACTATCCAAACGCTATTATAAAATCGCGTTTTCTATTATGAGAAGAGCTTCTGCCTCGTGGCCGCTAGGGGGAAGCCGAGTCCCACGCGGTTGAGATGGTTTCCGCGCGGAAGGCTCACCTTGGTGTGCGAAGACGAGAATAAGAAGGGCAGCCCTGCGGAGACGCCGCCAACCATGGACCTAGGGGCTCGGGGGCGAAGCTCAAGTAGGCCACTTTTGTTGGAGGCTTGCTTCCTTGCTCTCTGCAGTCCCCACGCACGCCCCGAACTCACTCAGAGCTTCCTGTCTGCCCCCGCAGCCCCACTCAGAGGCTGTGCCCCACAGAACGCCTGCTAGGACTGGCCCGCCCCATCCAATTTCAGATCTTATTTTCTCGGGTTCTACTAAAACACTGGCTCACCTGAGAAACTCATGTATGCTGAATGGCAGATGACTAAATGTACTGTTTAGCCCATCAAGGGGTATCCAAGCTGAGAGTGCTGTGCTCTGCTGGGCTTAGCTGCTCAATCGTGTCCGACTCTTTGTGACCCCATGAACTGTAGCCCTCCAGGCTCCTCTGTCCACGGGGATTCTCCAGGCAAAGACCCTGGAGTGGGTTGCCATGCCCTCCTCCAGGGATCTTCCCAATCCAAGGATGGAACCCAGGTCTCCCCATTGCAGGTGGATTCTTTACTGTCTGAGCCACCAAGGAAGGCCAAGAATGCTGGAGTGGGTAGCCTATTCCTTCTCCAGGGGAACTTCCCCACCCAGGAATCCAACCGGGGTCTCCTGCATTGCGGGCTAATCCTTTACCAGCTGAGCCACCAGGGAAGCCCAAGCAGAGGGTATTTGATCCCTAATAATGATGAGGTCAACTATTTCCTCAGCCCCTGCATGGACGGGTTATCAGTCAGTTCAGTTCAGTTGCTCAGCCATATCCGACTCTGCGACCCCATGGACTGTAGCACGCCAGGCCTCTCTGTCCATTGCCAACTCCCGGAGTTTACTCAAACTCGTGTCCATTGAGTTGGTGATGCCATCCAACCATCTCATCCTCTGCCATCCCCTTTTCCTCCTGCCTTCAATCTTTCCCAGCATCAGGGTTACAGTAAGCTCTAACACGATAATTTTCTGATATCTTCTGCCACTGTTATGGTACCATCCAAAAAGCCTCTTGCACACATTTCTGAAACTCTCCAAAAGGCATTTTATAGGAGCTCCACCTACGACCCAGACCACTCATCATGGGGAAGCTTCAGCTGCCTTCCCCCATATAAAGGTGTCCTCAGTGTACCAAACCCAAAGCAATAACATGAAAATATCCACAGTCAGTGGATATGTAGCGCTTACGTGACTGGCATTTTCCTAAGGACTTATATACACTTAGTTTTCACAACAACTGGGAGGAACTATTGTTATTATCCCTGCTACACAAGCGAGCAAAGTGAAGCCCAGAGAGGTTACTTTGACCAAGGTCACACAGCTGATGAGTGGGAGAGCCAAGACTGTTGTGAAGACTAAATGTGCGTAAGTCATTAGGAAAGTGCCAGGCAGTCCAGCTCTTCAGCCAGATTTGTAACCGATACACACAATGTCTCGTTAGAGAGCTCAAGAAACTGCATTTTCAGCCTGGAGTCTCTTCACAGTCTTTCTTACTAGGACACAGTCGGGCAGACCTTTACTCTACTCAGCAATGCCCCTTCCTTCAGACCTCAGAATCTGTTTTTCAGATAGACTTTAGGGCCGGGCCTTCCTTCCTTTAATATTGGATATCTACCAGGCTGCTCCTTGGGCTTCCCTCGGGGCTTGGTGGTAAAGAATCCACCTGCTAATGCAAGAGATGCGGGTTTAGTACCTGGGTCAGGAAGATGCCCGAGAGAAGGAAATGGCAACCCACACAAGTATCCTTGCCTGGAAAATTCCATGGACAGAGGAGTCTGGCAGGCTGCAGTCCACGCGTCGCAAAGAGTCGGACACGACTGAGAGACTAAGCAGCAACAAGCAGGTTGCTCCTACAGGCAAGCTCCCTGCAGCTTTTCCTGAGTGTTGAGTTCCTTTCCAGCCGCTGCCCTGGGATCCAGGCCAGGAGACAGATAGATAGGCTTTGGTTTGAAGAAGCCTGATAGACTTTGGGCAGCCTCTCTCATCTCTGCCTGTAGGCAGCCACCTCATCTGGTCATCCTAAAGTTGGTCCTTGTGGCAGGGGGTATTACCCCACAAGGTCAAAGGGATAAAAGAATCATGGAGTAGGAAGGCTCAAGACCCCTCCTCTTGTTTTATAGAAAATAAAAGCTCATAGAGGTGAAATGATTTGCCCAAGCTCACCAAGCTGAAGCTGAAGCCATCACTAGAAACTAGATCATTTCATTAATAACAATAACAACATCTAATGTTTATTAAGTGCTTACAACATGTTAGGTGCCAACAGCCCTTTATATGCATGACCTCATTTCAATCTTTTGACATCCCTATGCTGTGCTGTGCTGTGTGACACGCTTAGTCATGTCCGACTCTTTTCGACCCCATGGACTGCAGTCTGCCAGGCTCCTCTGTCCATAGAGATTTTCCAGGCGAGAATACTGGAGTGGGTTGCCATGCCCTCCTCCAGGGGATCTTCCCATCCCAGGGATCGAACCCAGATCTCCCGCCTTGCAGGCAGATACTTTCCCAGCTGAACCACCAGTGAAGCCTAACATCCCTATAACCTGGCTCTATTTGATCTTCATGTTACAAATGTAGAGCCTGAGATTGTAAGAGATTAAGTAATTTGCTCAAGATTGCATGGCTTGTCAGCTGTGGAGCTGGCATTGAACCCAGATTTGTCTTTGACTCCAGAGTTGTTGCTCTGAACTCTTACAGTGTATAAGGGAATCACAGGCATCCTTGTTACACTCTTGAAGGCGGAGGGCAAGCCTGGCTGTGTCTTGGTTAGAGCTGAGGCACGTGGCCCCAGTCATACATGCCAGTCCCCTTTTCTGCTTGACAAATCCCATGCCCTGCATGACAAAGACCCAGGGCCGCCTGGGACAGAACCCGAGTCCTGCAGACGACCTGAGTTCACTTACGTACCATCGGGGCTTAGGGAAGATAGATTATAGAGAATAATATCAGGGCACTGCAAAATGGGGAAGGATCCAGCTCAAAACCAAGGCCCAAGTGTCTGGTTCTGGAGAAACTCTGTCCTGGCCCCGCACCAGTGCTGGACTAAAATGTCAGTGCTCCAAACGAAGGAGAGGGCTGCTGGGCAGAGCTGAGGGAGACACCCCGCTGAGAGTTCAAGAGACTTTTCTCTAACTTTACACCCTCAAAGAAGGACGAAGAGCAGGCCTTTATTGGCAAGAAGGTGACCCAAGTGGAGTGTCATATTGACGAACAGCTGATGCTGATGGTGTCAAGAGGATAGAGTTTTAGAGGAGGCCAGTGGTGACAATGGGAGGGATTGAGTCTTGGCATCGAGGGGGTTGGTGCACTTATCAGGCACAGCCCCGGGACTCAAGACCCAGATGAGCACTCAGGACCTTGGAGGACCTGCTCATCACCTGGCAGAGAGCTTCATTAAGTGGAGGCAAGGCTCCGCTGCTCATTCCAATCCCTGGGGGACTCTGGTTAACTCACTTAAAAAAGAGTGATTGTATAGTCGATTTACAATGTTGTGTTAATTTCTGCTGTACAGCAAAGTGACTCAGTTATACATGTATATACACATATTCTTCTTCATATTCCTTTCCATGATGGTTTATCACAGGATTTTGAACTATAGTTCCCTGCGTAATACAGTAGTACCTTGTTGTTTATCCATCTTATATATCATAATTTGCACCTGCTAATCCCAAACTCCCAGTTCTTTCCCCTTCTCCCTTTCCCACTTGGCAACTACAAGGCTGTTCTCTATGTCTGTGAGTCTGTTCTTGTTTCATAGATACATTCATCTGTGTTGTGCTTTAGATTCCACATATAAGTGATATCATATGGTGTTTGTCTTTTTCTGAGTTACTTTCCTTGGTGGGATAATTTCTAGGTCCATCCGTGTTGCTGCAAATGGCATTATTTCACTCTTTTTGATGGCTGAGTAATACTCCATTGTGTGTGTGTGTGTGTGTGTGTGTGTGTGTGTGTGTGTGTGTACACCACATCTTCTTTACCCATTCATCTGTCGATGGACGTTCAGGTTGTTCCCATGTCTTGGCTATTGTGAATAGTGCTTCTATGAACACGGGTACACGTATCTTTTAGAATTATAGTTCAGTCTGGGTATAAAGCAGTTATTTCTTGCTGTGCCTTTGGGACCTCAAAATGCTCTGGGAAAATGTCTCCCCAAATATGTCTTTGTCTTTACACACAATTCTATGTTACCCCAATCACTTGAGAAGAGGAGTCTCTGTTCTCTCTGGATTTCAAAAAGATAAATCAGAAAATGTGAAATCCATGGCAGGGCTGGACATCCAGTTCTAGTTTACAAACTCTGGATTAACACAAGCAAGGAAAAATGGTTTGGGAGGCGTGAGCTGGGTCATGTTCCAGGAGTTCCCGCACCTAAGCTCAGGGGAGCTGAGCCATCGGTACCTGTCTGAGGGCCATTGGCGCCCACGCTGTAGATGCCATTGCTGGATGACGATAAAAATGGGCATGCAGTTCTATCTACGTTTTCCCCCTTCATTACACATTAAAATATGTTTTAACATTAGTTTCACTATATACATGGAACAAAAAAGGGATGTAGTGAGAAGTGTCCCTCTTGCCCTTTCTCTCTGTCCTGCCCACCCCAGGGGCAGCTACTAGTAATTGGTAATATCTGCCTGATGCTTTACAGGTTAAATGATGATTTCCCATAAACCATCTCATCAGATCCCAGCAAAAACTCCCTGAAATATGGTAGGCATAAATTTTTACTGTCTCCTTTTACAGATCAGGAGTACAGCTCAAATTAAGGGACCTGCTCAGAGCAACACTTCTGGTAAATGACAGAGTCAAGACTGAGGCCTTGGTGGTCTGAGCCCAATTTCCGAGCTCTTTGAATTACAGCACACTGCCTCCCTTGCAAAAGAGTCCTGGGTTCTTAGAATTTGGCAAATGCCATAAATAGTTCACCTTCTGTGAAAAGAGACTTGTGGTTGGTCAGGAAACAGGAAAAATCTCATTTCTTGAGTATTTACATTCTGGAGTGGACTGTTCATTCTCTGCTTTGGGCAGCTTACAAGGACATTTCTCTGTGTTTTAGATAATCCTACAATTAAAAGTCACCACTGGGGACGATTTCAGGTGAAACTGGGGATGCTGTGTAGACTAGTTTCATAGGGCTCCATAGCACAGTACCACAAATGAGGGGCTTAAATCAACAGAAATTTCTCTCTCACAGTTCCAGGGGCCAGAAGTCTGAGATAAAATTATGGGCAGGGTTGGTTGCTTCTGGAGACTTTGAGGGAGAATCTGTCCCAGGCCTTTGTCCCTGCTTTTGGTGGTTCCAGCAACCTTGGCATTCCTCTGACTCTAGATGCTCCACCGCGTCAACCTCCATCTGTTGCCACACGGCATTCTTCATCTCTGTGTCTGTGTCTGTGTGTTTGTGTCTGTGTCTCTGTCTTTCCCTTTTATAGAGACAAGAGTCACTGGGTTTAGGGCCTCCACTAATCTCAGACGGTAAAGAATCTGCCTGCAATGCAAGAGACCTGGGTTTGATCCCTGGATCGGGAAGATCCCCTGGAGAAGGGCATGGCAACCCACTCCAGTATTCTTGCCTGGAGAATCTCATGAACAGAGGGGCCTGGTGGGCTACAGTCCATGGGGTCGCAAAAAGTCAGACACAACTGAGCCATATTCTAACACACATCTATATATAAAATGATATAAAACACGAATCCAGTTATGACCTCATTTTAACTAATTATGTTTGCAAAGACCCTATTTTCCAAATAAGATCACATTCTGAGGTTCTCTGTGGACATGAGGGGATACTTATTCAACTTAGTACACTGTCTTCCTGTTTCTTCGATAAAAAGGGATGAAAGTGAAAGTGAAGTTGCTCAGTCGTGTCCGACTCTTTGCAACCCCATGGGCTGTAGCCTACCAGGCTTCTCCATCCATGGGATTTTCCCGGCAAGCATACTGGAATGGGTTGCCATTTCCTTCTCCAGGGGATCTTCCCAACCCAGGAATTGAACCTGAGTCTCCCACGTCGCAGGCAGATACTTTACCCTCTGAGCCACTTCTCGGCCTTTCGGCTAAGATCAAGTGTAAAGAGGGATGACACTTCTGGAATACTCGAAGTCTTCCTAACCAGCTATATCCTCACCCAGAAAGGTGCTGCCAGGACAATCCTGCCTATCTAACAGGCAGGGAAAGGAAAAGGCAGTCAGACAAACAGAGGTGGCTTCAGAGCAGCTCACAGACTGCTGCTGGCTGCCGTTGAGAAGCACTGTCCCCTGGGCCTGGGGTTGGGGTGGGGCAGTGTTATCATTTTATCAGCATGGATTTGTATTTTAATAAGCCTGAGAATGAAGAGTGGGACAGAGGGAAGGAAATGGGAAAGGGAGAGCTGGTTTACTCACAAAAATGATTCTCCCTCCCCCCAGAATAGCTGGAAATTGATTTAACTCGGAATAAGTGATGTTTCTTCAAAGAAAATTTTAAAGCAGGAAGAGAATAGCAAAACACAAGCGAATGAAGAACTATACTCTCCTCCTGATCATAAAGTCTAACTTAAGTTCAGATTACAAAAGAATATAAATTAACACAATGAGATACATCACAATATTTAACAAATAAATTATAAAACTCAGCTGGAGTATGAATGGGAAAAATGTCACAAAATGTTTTCAGGAAACTTAAAATAACCACTACCCTGGTGGCTCAGTGGTAAAGAATCTGCCTGCCAGTCAAGAGACACAGGTTCTATCCCTGGGTCAGGAAGATCCCCTGCAGAAGAGAATGGCAACCCACTCCAGTGTTCTTGCCTGGGAAATCCTACGGATAGAGGAGCCTGGCAGGCTATATAGTCCATGGGGTCACTAAAGAGGCAGACGGGACTTAGTGACTAAATAACAACAAAATAACCAAACAGTCATCACTATATTCTTCTGGGATAAAGACAAGAGAAACTGCCCAGGGGAGTGGAATAGACTCCACAGAAAGACTGAAGTTATTTAAGGACTTGGTGTAAGGTGACTGAGTGTCAGCACAAGGCTATTAGAAAGAATCACTATTTAACAAATATCATCTAAATCCTGGGATATCAGCATGGATCAGAATTAGCTTATATCCATATTTTTCACACCATGCACTACAACACATTTCAAATGGGCCATAAAAAGCCAGAGTAGGAAATGGAAAAGCAAATGTGTTTCAGCTGTGATGAGGAGAAAATATTTTGACTATTGATGAAAGAGATATCAGGGACAGGATGGATGGATCCAAATGTGTTGTTAAAAGCCTTTTGTGCCACAGAATGTAATAAAGCCAACACAAAAACGAAAGCCACAGAAGAGGGGGAAATATACGTGGCAAATAAAGCTTTCTATCCCAAATAGCTAAGGAATTGATGTAACTATAAAAGGCCAGGATCCTGCTCCTTTTTTGAGAAGCAGTCAAAGGAAATGAGTGGATAGTTTACACACACAGCTTTACATCGAAAAATGACCAGCCCCATTATAAATCTTGAACTTGCAATATGGACAACTTTTATATTGCTACAAAAATCCATTTAAAGGCTAAAAGTTAATGTTTAATTATTCAAGTTCCCTTGAGACTAACTTGGGAAAAACTACAAAACAATGCCTAGCCTTTGATTCCGTAATCTTTCTTTTAAGAAAATGTCTGAAGAAAATTATGCAAAAGAAAAAACATTATTTCTACCAGATCTTCATTGCAGTATTATTTAAATAGAAAGCAGTAGATAGCAATCACTTGCATATTGATTTTTTTAACTCCTTGAAGCAAGGTCTTAGGCTCCCCTACAGCAGAATCATCCAGGAGGCTTGTCCAAATGCAGATTTGGGGGCCACATTTCAGACCTACTTCATCAGAATCTCTGAAGGGCACCTGGGAATATTCATTTTATGAAGCAGGCCAGATGACTCATAACTCCACTGAAATTTAAGAACCACCGAACTGTAAGCAAACTGCAGACAACGGGAACATTGAGAGCACTAGACAGCGTTTCAGGTGACAGACCCTGTGCCTGCATAAAACTGGATAGAAGGCATAGTGATGACTGCAGAGGACTCAAAGCCCATGGGCAGCTCACACCCCAAGTGAGACGCCCACAGAGCTGTGGCCACAACAGGATAAAATCACTGATGTCCTTGGTGCTCGTTATATTGTATTTTGTTTAAGACGTTGTTTATAGGATTCATCATGGGCATACAAGTTTTTCACTGATTTGTCAAACTCCCATGAAGGGCACTCGAAAAGTTAAGTGCTGTGTATCATAGGGAGCTCAGTTTGGGGCTCTGTGATGACCAGAGGGGGTGGGATGAGGGGAGGCTGGGAGGGAGGCCCAGAAGGGAGCGGCTGTATGCATGCATATAGCTGGTTCATGTCGAGGTAGAGCAGAAACAAACACAGTATTGTAAGGCAACTGTACCCCAGCTGAAAACAACAAACATCGACCAATAACCTCCATGATTCCTGGATGTCACCCCCTCTCCCTTTCTTCCCTTGGACCCCAGCCTCTGGGCAGTAACAGGCCCTTTCTGCCTTGGATTCGATCCAAAGCCTCACATCCCACTGACTGTCACTCCACTGCTTCCTTGGCTGTGTGCAGTATTTGCGGCTGTGGGGATGTAGCCCTCTCATCAGGACACAGTTTTGCAACAAACTGGGGGTGGGGGCAGTGAGAGCTTAGCAGGCAGCTTGTTGGAGACTGTTGGATAGTCCCTTTTCAGGGTGAGGAAGGGAGACAGGTCTGATGGGGTGAGTTGCTAATGCAGTTCTGAGCATCTGTGGCTCCCAGAGGGCTTACTTCCCAGCAGGCTGATCCCCAAGGTACAGAAATGCCACCAGAGATCTGCTTCCTACAGAAGCCGCCCTCCTGGAACCAACAGATCCGTTCTTGCCCGGAGCCTTGGGGCTTCTTGCCAAGATCTATGGATGTCACAAGAAACTACTGTCCGGTCAAGGTTG
The DNA here is from genome assembly GCF_023091745.1 of Budorcas taxicolor. Taxonomy (NCBI): domain Eukaryota; kingdom Metazoa; phylum Chordata; class Mammalia; order Artiodactyla; family Bovidae; genus Budorcas; species Budorcas taxicolor. Next base: position 77,501,535 of record NC_068919.1, read on the forward strand.
GCCAACCTCCCTTAAGAAGGTTGGGCAAATGCCCAGGACACCAGGCGCCTGTGTGGGATGGGGGAACCCGTTATGGAACAGCCGGGGGGTCGTGGGAGCCAGACTTTGCTCAGCAACATACCTAAGATTCGAATCTTGATGTTCTGCCTCCCCAAGGGAGTGCAAATGCCTCCTTTCATACTAGCGCATATGTTCCCTGGCCCTGAAATACCAGTCCTCGCTCGCCTCTGGCTATCTCACAGCTGTGCCGTCTAGGTGGTAACCAGTCTTGGGCATCTGTATATGGTTCAGCAGAGGAGCTCCTTTCCCATGAGGGAGACCAGGCTGGGGAAAGACACCCAACTCAGGACACCAGAGTGGGTACTGGGAGTTGTCGCTTTGTTCCCAGCCTCCATCCAACACCCTATAACCTCTCTGTCACCTGCAGCCCTTCTGGAAGTCTTTCCCACAGGTTCAGAAACCAGCCCAGAGGGTAGATTCTGTACTTTGCCAGCCTCCTGTGCAGTGAACCAGCCCCTCAAGGGAGAGAGCAGAGGAGCAGAAGCCGGAGGGGCGAGAGAGACATTGGGCTGTGAGCCTGTTGTGGCTTTCGGAATGGACTTTTCATCTTCTATCCAGAAGCAGTCGAGTACCAAGTGCTGTGCTAGGAAGCTACAACCGAGAACAGACAGACCGCCTGCCTTCACGGAAATTATAGTCTGGTGGAGGCGGCAGAAGATAAACAAGTCAGCAAAGTCCCGAAATGACATTTATATTGTAATGAGTGCTCAGAAGAAAATAAACAGGTGCTGTGGTAGAAAATACAGTGGAATTCTGTTTCAGAAAGGAGGGTCAGGGACGCCCCCACTGAGCTGAGCCTGGGCGACCGGAAGCTGTTGACTGGGAACAGGAAGCTGCTGAGGGATCAGAAGGCCCTGAGGAAGAAAAGGGCGTGGTGGGTCCCAGGAACTGCAGGCTCATCAGTGCTGGGGGTCACTGAGTGAGGGCAAGACCTGTGGCTTAAGATGGTTGGATGGGCAGGGGCCGGTCCAGTCAGGCCAAGTTGAGGAATTTGTATTTTTGTCCATGTAAAATGGGAGATTATTGAAGGCTTTTAACCAAGTGACATGATCTGGTTTAAATGTCCAAGCCGCACTGCTGCTGTAGGTCTGAGAATAGGCTTCAGGGGCTACAGTGGAAAAAATGAGAGCAGTTGGCAACCTCTGCAGTGTCCAGGTGGAGTGGAGGGGAAGGGGTGGAGCTTGAGATGTATTTGGGAGGTTGGACCCTCGAGTGAGGGGTGGGGGAGAATTGAGACTGAATCTCAGATTTGCAGCTTGAGCCACCTGATGGTGAGTGGTGTCAGTCACCGAGGTGGGGAGGACCTTAAGAGGGAGGAGGACAGGGAGTGGGGGATGGGGACAGGACGAGGTCCTCAGGCTTGTCCTGACTCCAAAGTCAAGGAAGTCATTACCCCATGTTCCTTCCCAGCCTCTCCTGTGAGAGGCTGTGAACCTCACAGGCTATGAACAAGGCCTGTGAACGTCGTTTTCCAGGCTGAGAGAAGCAGATTGGGCCCAGTGAGTCAAGAGTCGGGGCTGAGAGATGACAACAAGGAGCCAGTTTGGGTCCTTCTGCACCCAGCCTGGCTCTCTCTTTCCTAGTCCAACTATGAAACCCCCTCCCAAACACCTCGCCAAGGCCACTTTGAGGCACCTTGGTAACCACTCCCAGGAGAGGAGGCTCTGGCTCCAAGATATTTTGTCCCATCCCTAAATGCTTTTTCCAGTGCCCCTTCCTGGTCGGCATCTAAAGGGTGGGGTGCTCTTACGCTGGAGCAGGAACCTAGGAAGCAGAGACAGGGGCTGGACATTGGTTTTAGCTCCTACCTGGCTGGGCCCATTACTTCCCTTCTCTGAGAACTTTATATTTCTGACTGAAAAATGGAACACAATCCCCCCTTTCTTTGTGTGTGTTAGTTGCTCAGTCGTGTCTGACTCTTTATTACCCCATGGAGTGTAGCCTGCCAGGCTCTTCTGTCCATGGAATTCTCCAGACAAGAATGTAGGAGTGGGTTGCCTTTCCCTTCTCCGAGGAGAGGGGGTTAGGAATGGGGGCTTTAGAGTCAGGAGGACCTCAGTTCCAATCCCAGCTAGCTGTGTGATGTTGGGAGGTCACTCTCTAAGCTGCAGTCATGTCACCTTCAAAAGGGAAACATTAAGCCTCTTTCCTATGGGACTCTTGTGAGGATAAAGAGAGATTATGGAGGCCAAGGGCCTTACTTACCCATAGCATCACTGTAAATGGTCGCTGGTGTTATTGTGTTGTTGTTGGACATTGACTGATGAAGAACATCCATAAAGGGACAAGGACGGGTGCCAGTTTCCCTAAGACAAGTGAGAAATTATAGGATCTGGACAATGAGTTTTCATCTACATACCTCAAGTTGTAGACACACACACACTTTTAATCTGACCTCTGCAGAGTTAGGAAAGTCCAAGGTCAACTGAATATTATTTTGTGACTTCATTTTTGGTCTGTGCCTTAGTGACCTTATCTGCAAAATGCAAATAAAAATCATTTCTATCTCATGGGGTTGCTGTGAAACTTAAGTGAGTTAGCTTGTTAAACACTAAGTATCTAAAGTATTTAATATAATGTCAGGAACAGGCTCTTGTTCATATTTTAGTAGCAGCAGCAGCAGAGATGGTAGTGGTAGCAGAGTAGTAGCAATAGTAGCAATAATGATAGTAGAGAAGGCGATGGCGCCCCACTCCAGTACTCTTGCCTGGAAAATCCCATGGACAGAGGAGCCTGGTGGGCTGCAGTCCATGGGGTCGCCAAGAGTCGGACACGACTGAGCAACTTCACTTTCACTTTCCACTTTCACGCACTGGAGAAGGAAATGGCAACCCACTCCAGTGTTCTTGCCTGGAGAATCCCAGGGACAGGGGATCCTGGTGGGCTGCCGTCTACGGGGTCACACAGAGTTGGACACGTCTAAAGCGACTTAGCAGCAGCAGCAGCAGCAGCTACAGTAACAGAAGCAGCAGTGGTAGTACCAGCAGTAATAACAGAAGCAGTAAAAGTTGTTCAGTCACTGAGTTGTGTCCGACTCTTTGCGACCCCATTGACAGGAGCACACCAGACTCCTCTGTCCCCCATTATCTCCCAGAGTTTGCTCAAACTCACGTCTATTGACTCGGTGATGCTATCTAACCATCTCATCTTCAGTCACCCCCTTCTCTTTCTGCCTTCAATCTTTTCCAGCATCAAGGTCTTTTCCAATGATTCAGCTCCTCGCACCAGGTGGCCAAAGTTTGGAGCTTCAGCTTCAGCCTCAGTCCTTCCAAGGAGTATTCAGGATTAATTTCCTTTAGGATTGACTGGTTGGATCTCCTTGCAGTCCGAGGGACTCTCAACAGCCTTCTCCAGCACCACAGTTCAAAAGCATCAATTCTTCAGTGCTCAGCCTTCTTCAGTAGCAGTGGTAGCAATGATGGTAGTAGCAGTATTAATAGTAGGAGCAGTAGGCTCTCATCAGCATGGCTTAGGGTGAAATGTCTCTCTACTGTGGTAAATGCTTCCATTCTCTCATCAAAAGAAGAAGAAATGAATGACTAAGGGCTGGGCTGCTGACTATTCACAGAACCGATAATTCTGGACAAAGGTGCAGAGCTGAAAGATTCATCCATCCTACCACATAAGAGCTTGAAGATGAATCTGGGAGCATGTGAAATTCAATAGTCACCAAACTCTAGGTGTCAGACATGGATGTCTACAATGCTATTTTCTCCAGGATAGGGTAATATGGGGAAAAAATAACAACTAGTGGGTTTTTATTAAATCTAAATTTACTCCATTTTTCAACTTCAAGATTTTCATCCTTCAGACATTTGGTGTTGAAATAGTCTTTCTTTTATTAAATGTTGGTGATAGTTTTTGGTGATGCGACTGTTTGATAATCCATACTGGTGGATGTGACTGGTGATGATCCATACTGGTCCATGAAACCCCAAATCTGAAAACCACTGGTCTTTTTTACAAATGGTGAAACTGAGAGAAGGGGAAGGAGTGACATGCCCAAGGTCACAAGTTCTGCAGTTCGTGACAGAGCCAGGGCTGGGACCTGAGTGTCCTGACTTCCAGGCCAGTGCTTTTCTCACTGGGCTCATCCGTGGCTCATCTAGGATTCTTTCACTTTCTTTTGCCTTAAGCAAAAGAGAAATTCAAAAAGACTTCCAACTAGAAAAAAGGAGAGATAGATTCTTAACAGGAAAAAAAGCTTTGAATGTTTATGAAATCCCTGGAAATAGACCCCCATCACAACCAGAGGAAAGGAGTACATCATGAGAACCAGCCGAGAGGAGATACCCCTCGTCCAAGGTAAGGAGCAGCGGCTGCGCTTTGCTGGAGCAGCCGTGAAGAGATACCCTACGTCCAAGGTCAGAGAAACCCAAGTAAGACGGTAGGCACTGAGAGAGGGCATCAGAGGGCAGACAGACTGAAACCACAATCACAGACAACTAGCCAATCTGATCACATGGACCACAACCTTGTCTAACTCAATGAAACTAAGCCATGCCGTGTGGGGCCACCCAAGATGGACGGGTCATGGTGGAGAGGTCTGACAGAATGTGGTCCACTGGAGAAGGGAATGGCAAACCACTTCAGTATTCTTGCCTTGAGAACCCCATAAACAGTATGAAAAGGCAAAAAGATAGGACACTGAACGATGAACTCCCCAGGTTGGTAGGTGCTCAATATGCTATTAGAGATCAGTGCAGAAATAACTCCAGAAAGAACGAAGGGACGGAGCCAAAGCAAAAACAACACCCAGTTGTGGACGTGACTGGTGACAGGAGCAAGGTCCGATGCTGTAAAGAGCAATATTGCATAGGAGCCTGGAATGTCAGGTCCATGAATCAAGGCAAATTGGAAGTGGTCAAACAGGAGATGGCAAGAGTGAACGTTGACATTCTAGGAATCAGCGAACTACAATGGACTGGAATGGGTGAATTTAACTCAGATGACCATTATATCTACTACTGTGGGCAGGAATCCCTTAGAAGAAGTGGAGTAGCCATCATGTCAACAAAAGAGTCCGAAATGCAGTACTTGGATGCAGTCTCAAAAACGACAGAATGATCTCTGTTCATTTCCAAGGCAAACCATTCAATATCACGGTAATCCAAGTCTATGCCCCAACCAGTAACACTGAAGAAGCTGAAGCTGAACGGTTCTATGAAGACCTACAAGACCTTCTAGAACTAACACCCAAAAAAGATGTCCTTTTCATTATAGGGGACTGGAATGCAAAAGTAGGAAGTCAAGAAACACCTGGAGTAACAGGCAAATTTGGCCTTGGAATGTGGAATGAAGCAGGGCAAAGGCTAATAGAGTTTTACCAAGAGAACGCACTGGTCATAGCAAACACCCTCTTCCAACAACACAAAAGAAGACTCTACACATGGACAGTACATCATGTGTACTATGCAGAGTACATCATGAGAAACACTGGGCTGAAAGAAGCACAAGCTGGCGTCAAGATTGCCGGGAGAAATATCAATAACCTCAGATATGCAGATGACACCACCCTTATGGTAGAAAGTGAAGAACTAAAGAGCCTCTTGATGAAAGTGAAAGAGGAGAGTGAAAAAGTTGGCTTAAAGCTCAACATTCAGAAAATGAAGATCATGGCATCTGGTCCCATCACTTCATGGGAAATAGATGGGGAAACAGTGGCTGACTTTATTTTTTTGGGCTCCCAAATCACTGCAGATGGTGATTGCAGCCATGAAATTAAAAGACGCTTACTCCTTGGAAGGAAAGTTATGACCAACCTAGACAGCATATTCAAAAGCAGAGACATTACTTTGCCAACAAAGGTCCATCTAGTCGAGGCTATGGTTTTTCCTGTGGTCATGTGAGAGTTGGACTATAAAGAAAGCTGAGCGCAAAAGAATTGATGCTTTTGAACGGTGGTGTTGGAGAAGACTCTTGAGAGTCCCTTGGACTGCAAGGATCCAACCAGTCCATCCTAAAGGAGATCAGTCCTGGGTGTTCATTGGAAGGACTGATGTTGAAGCTGAAACTCCAATCCTTTGGCCACCTGATGCGAAGAGCTGACTCATTGGAAAAGACTCTGATGCTGGGAGGGATTGGGGGCAGGAGGAGAAGGGGACGACAGAGGATGAGATGGCTGGATGGTATCACTGACTCAATGGACATGAGTTTGGGTAAACTCTGGCAGTTGTTGATGGACAGGGAGGCCTGGCGTGCTGCAGTTCATGGGATCGCAAAGTGTCAGACACAACCGAGTGACTGAACTGAACTGAACACAACCAGAGTTTCCCCTCTCTGGTTCAAAACCCATCATTAGACTTGCCCAGATTCTTAGCCTCCCCCCAACCCCTCCAACATACACCGCCCCCCCCCAACACACACACACAAACACACACACAACAGGTTGATCTGCACCCTCACACACACACACAGAGACTCCTCACTCTGATCAGTTCCTGAGGACCCAGACTTGGCCTCACTCACCCTGACTCACGCCTTTTCTCAGGAGGCACCAGCCTGGAGTGTCTAATCTACCCCACATTAAACCCCTCTCACTTCTTCCTCAGGGACAGAGTTACCTCCCTAGTAAAGGTCATCATAACACACTGTCCTCAGGAGCCTTTGAGATAGGACTTATTGGCCGAGTAGTTCTGCCTTTCTGCATTTTCTTTACTGTGTTGTTGACAATCTGCACACATCCAGAGAACTAAAAATAAATAGCAGAAGGGCTGACTTGTTTGAAGCTGGGTCAGTGTTTATTTTCTCAAAGATTGAACTTCCTTGATGTGGATGTAAAGCTACATTAAATGGGCCTTGGATGCATGGACTGTGGTCTGTGTTTTAAATATACAGACAGGGAGGATTTGCCCTGAAAATCTTAACTGTGGAGTCCCTGTCTCTCTCACCTTGCCCCACTCCCAGGTCAGGTCTAGGACATGGGAGACACACTCCACGAATCTTCTACTTTGCCCCGGTGCTGCCTGATTCTACTTCTCCCCCTGCCTCGACACACCGAGCAAATGGACACCCTTCTCGAGGCCTTACTGTCCCCATCCAGCAAGTGGGTCAGTGAAATAGAATGGAGGGAATGATGGCGGAATATTGATCTCAACTGTTTTAGTGTCTTAAGGATAGAAGTGGTTTGTGACAAGAGAGATGAAGCCCTTTCTGGTGGTGATGACCTCCCCACAAGAACATGCCTCTCGCCAAGGATCTCCTTCATCCCTCTCCAGAATAGAAAACACAGGAAAAAATGCCTGGTTCCTATTTCGTGGATGTGAAATGCCCAGGCTGCTGTACAGTCACCACCATTTTTAGCCATGCATGGACAGTAGTCTTGTGTGTTGGCTGCTCTACTGTCCTCTGCCAGGCTATGAAGAAAAACAAGCTTCCAGAAGGATGCTCCTTCAGGTGGAAGCACCACTGAGAGCACCCTATACCAAGGTGAATGGAAAACCATCCCAATAAACACATTTTGGATACAAAAGAAAGAGAAAAAGACAGATGAAAAGCCAATCCTCCAAGACCTTGATGCCCTTTCTTTCTTATTCTGCCCAGCTAGAGATTAAAATGCCTGGTTTCCAGCCCCAAGGCTCAAGACCCCTGGCAGTGAGCCCAGGTAACCACCGTATGCTCAGAGCTATCTCTTCTGTAGGTTCCATTTACAAAGTGGTAATGCCAAGGAAAGGGCCATGTGTAACTTACTCCCTAAATCCTCAGTGCCAGCTTCTCCAGTAGGCACAATAGACAAGGTGCCTAAAGTCCTGGCTTGGTTAATTTTATGTGTCAGCTTGACTGAGCCATGAGATGCCCAGATATCTGGTTAAACATTATTCTGAGTATGTTTGTGTTTCTGGCTGAGATTTGAATCAGTGGACCCATGGAGCAGATTGCCCTGTCCAGTGTGGGTGGGCCTCATCCAATTTGTTGGAGGCCTAAATAGTACAAAAGAAGGCAGAACAGGGAGGCTTTCAAGTTCTCTTAGCCTGGGACATTGATTTTCTGTCTTCAATCTCAAACTCAGATAAGAACTTATGCCATTGGCTCTCCTGGTTCTTCAGGTTGTCAGCTGAAGCCTGTAGACTCCTTGGCCTCTGTTACCACATGAGCTAATTCCTTACAATAAATCTCTTCATATATTTATATATCTATATATCTCCTACTGGTTCTCTTTCTCTGGAGAACCCAGACTAATACAGTTACTGGTACTTCTAGGGGTCTGTGAAAACGTTGCAGTTTTTTTAATCAGAAAGAGAAGACAAATATAATAAAAATGAATATACAAAAAAACTAGTCAAGGCTGAATTATACTTGTCTTTATGCCAATGTAGTCACAAAGTATACTTTTAAATATATTTTTATAGAAGAATAGGCCTATAAGGGGACAAGTGCCTAAAGCCCAGGAAAGCCATAATGTGACCCCACTCACCCTCCATAGTGCTCCATCCTTGAGGGTTGGGGTCTTTTTATCTGGGAACCAGTGTCCACCCATTGGTTCAGTGGGTTGACCAGGATGGTGTCTCTATGGCCTTGAACTGACCTTGAAGATGAGGTTATTTTGGAGTTGTCCTCTTGAGTTGTATCTATTAATAGAACCGTGTGTGTGTGTGTGTCTAGTGGGGGTGGGTCTAGCTGTGCAGAAGGCAGAGTAAACCAGAGCTAGGAATTTGATATCAATAGCTTCTCCTTCAGAAGAGGTTGGCTGTAAGGAGCACCGTCCCTACCTCCACCCCAACCAGTTTTCCTCTGTGTCCTGTCCTGGTTCTTGTCTAATTAGGTTGACCTCTCTCTCCTAGAGACCAGGACTCAATATTTAGTCTCCAAGATATATCAGATACTGCTTGGGGCAGAGATCAACAACACCATGCCTGTAGCCTTTGCAAGCAGTTTTCCCTGGTGGCTCAGACAGTGTAGAATCTGCCTGCAATGCAAGTGACTTGGGTTTGCTCCCTGGGTTGGGAAGACCCCATGGAGAAGGGAGTGGCTACCCACTCCAGTATTCTTCCCTGGAGAGTCCCATGGATGGAGGAGACTGGTGGGCTACGATCCATGGGATTGCAGAGTCAGACAAGACTGACACACACACACACAAAGCCTGTAAACAAGCTGACGGAAGAGTGCCAAGTGCTGTGGGAAGCCCCGTTGTAATTCTGCCTGGGTGAGCCATGAAGACGTCACACGGGTGCGAACGCTTGAGCAAGCCTTGGAAGTATGGTTGTGATTTTGACCACAGATGGAGCCTCAGCGGAGAGGGGAAGAGGGCGTGTATCCTTCCATCTGCCCAGAGGGAAGAATTTGTGATGATGAGAAATGAGATAGAACTGACGGCAGTTACGTGAAATGAGTTCTGTCCGTTGTGAGCCCCAAATTACAACTCTGTCCTGTGACAGTGTAAAATGATTTCTCCCAGCTAAGAAACAGAAGCAAACGTAAATTAAGAGCACTCTGTCAAGACTTCCCTGAGGGCCCAGTGGTTGAGACCTCGCCTTCCAATGCAGGGAGTCAGATTTGATCCCTGGTTTGGGAGCTAAGATCCCACACGTCTCAGGGCTGAAAAACCAGAATATAAACAACAGAAGCAATATTGTAACAGATTCAATAAAGACTTTTAAATGGCCCAGATTTAAAAAAAAAGAAACTAAAAAAAAAAAGAGTTCCCTGTCATAGAAGACCTACCACCACCACAAAGCATTCTGAGCCCTACAACCCTTGTGGTCACCTGCACTTTGACAGGAAAAGAAGGGAAAGAAGGTCATGCCAACAGACAGCATGGCGCAGGCAAAGGGGAGGAGGGCCCGTGCTTTGGGGATGGCAGGTAGTCCTGCCAACTCAGAAGTGGGGTGTAAGACTGGCATGGCCCCAACTAAGCCCCTTACCCAGATAAGGAAACAGGTACCAAGAAATGGGGCTTCCCTGGTGTCTCAGGTATAGAATCTGCCTGCAATGCAGGAGACCCGGGTTTGATTCCTAGGTAGGGAAGATCCTCTGGAGGAGGGCATGGCAACCCCCTCTAGTATTCTTGCCTGGAGAATCCTATGGACAGAGGAGCCTGGTGGGCTACAGTCCATAGGGTCGAAAAGAGCTGGACATGATGGAGAAAAGGAGCATCCTTGCCTTTCCTGGGAGGAGGGTGGCCTCTTAACAATGAACATGATAAAGTAAGTGTCCAGAGTGTGTTTCTGAAGCTCTTGCTATAAACATCCTAACTGATTTAGGCACTACACATATAATATATATATAGTATAGTGTACTATGTGTAACAGAAAAAGATTAGTCTGTGTTCTGGGTTCCTGGCACAGAGATCCTAAACCCCTTGCAATTTCCTGATAGGAGTGTCTTTTGCTATTCACAATGGGCCCTTTTGAACACACTAGAGTTTATGCTAATGAGGTGACTCAGGATGAGACCCCTAGAGATAGTTTTATAAGGGCTGCTCACCCAAAAGACCAATTATTCTTGAGGGTGGGAATTTTCAGCCCCACCTCCCAACCTCTGAGGAAGAGAGGGGCTGGAGACTGAGTTATAAAAACTCGGGAAGAGTGAGATTTGGAATGTTGGGGTTGGTGAACATTTCGAGGCCCTGGGTGGGCAGTGCGCCCTGAGAGGACCCAGAAGCTCCCCCCATACTTTTCCCTGTGTATCTCCTCCACTCCGCTCTTCCTGAGTTGTATCCTTTATAATAAAGTCATTAAAAGCAGAGCACTTTCCTGAGTTCTGAGTCATTTCAAGTGAATTGTAGAACTTGAAGAGGGGAGTCATGGAAACCCCCAAATTCATAATTGGTCAGGTAGAAGTAAGGGTCACTGGGGGACTCCATTGCAGCTGGCAAGTGCAGGGGCCGTGCTGTGGGACCGAGCTCTCTAACTGGCGGGATGTGACGCTAAGTCTAGGTAGGCAGTGTCAGCCAGTTGGTTCCCCGTCTGGCTCTTCTGTAGATGGCCTCTGTGCCTTTTGGCAAGTTGTTCCCATCTCAGGCTTCAGTTTATTCATCCATAAAATAAGAGGTCCTGGACTTGATGAATACTCAGGTCTACTCCGCCCAAGGGAGGATGCCCCAAGACACAGTAAAAGAGCAGGCAAAGGGCTTTATCACACTGAATAATGATGAGTGTTGAATAAAGGAATTTTTCAGAGAAGCAAACAGACTCCAGGCAACTCCTGCTCCACCCCTGAGCCAGATGCCCTCCAGGAAATCAGAGAAACAGAGACACTGCGAGTTGGCCCCTAGGTCAGCAGAGGCTGTGTGATTAGAAGGCTGTCCAGCCATAAATAAGATGAAAGGACAACCCTCAGAATGGGAGAAAATATTTGCAAATGAAGCAACTGACAAAGGATTAAACTGCAAAATATACAAGGAGCTCATGCAGCTCAACATAAAAAAAAAACCAAACAACCCAATCAAAAACTGAGCAAAGACCTAAATAGACATTTCTCCAAAGAAGACATACAGATAGTCAACAAACACATGAGAAGATGCTCAGCATAACTAATTATTGCAGAAATGCCACAATGAAGTATTATCTCACACCAATCAGAAAAAAAGGGGAAACTGAAGTCACTCAGTTGTGTCTGACTCTTTACAACTCCATGGACTGTAGCCTACCAGGCTCCTCTGTCCGTGGGATTTTCCAGGCAAGAGTACTGGAGCGGGTTGCCATTTCCTTCTTCAGGGGATCTTCCTGACCCAGGGATTGAACCCAGGTCTCCTGTATTGTAGGCAGACACTTTTTATCATCTGAGCCACCAGGGAAGTCATATTTCACCAGTCAGAAAGCCCACCATAAAAAAAAAATCTACAAACAATAAGTGGAGAAAAGGGAACCCTCTTGCACTGTTGTGGGAATGTAAATTGATGCAGCCACTATGGAGAAGAGAATGCAGGTTCCTTAAAAAACTAAAAACAGAGCTACCATATGACCCAGCAATTCCACTATTGGGCATATACCCTGAGAAAACCATAATTCAAAAAGACACATATACCCCAGTGTTCTGGAGGAGGAAATGGCAACCCACTCCAGTATTCTTGCCTGGAGAATCCCGTGGACAGAGGAGCCTGGTGGGCTATAGTCCATGGGGTCACATAGAGTCAGACACGACTGAAGTGAGTTAGCACAGCACCACAACATTCGTTGCAGCACCATTTACAATAGCTAGGACGTGGAAGCAGCCTAAATGTCCAGCAACAGATGAATGCATAAAGATGTAGCGCACATATACACGGAACATTACTCAGTCATAAAAAGGAGTGAAACTGAGCCATTTGTAGTGATGTGGATGAACCTAGAGTCTGTCATACAGAGCGAAGTAAGTCAGAAAGAGAGAGACAAATATTATATATTAACATATATACATGGAATCTAGAAAAACAGTACAGATGAATCTATGTTCAGGGCAGGAATAGAGGCACAGATGTAGAAAACAGACTTATAGACACAGCGGGGGAAGAAGAGGGTGGGTCAAATAGAGAGAGTGGCATTGGCCTATATACACTAACATGGGTAAAACACGTGTGTATAGCACAGGGGAATCAGCTGCTTGCTCTGTGATGGCCTGGAGGGTGGCTTGGGGGAGGGTGGGAAGGAGGCCTTAGAGGGAGGGGATATATATATATACATATACGTATAGCTGATTCACATTGTTGTACAGCAGAAACACAACGTGGTACGGCAATTATACATCAATTAAAAGAAAAACCAGAAGATCGTCTGGTCAAGCAATCTTTCCTTGGCAGTCCTGGCTTCTCCCCAGGGAGACCTGTCCCAGGATGGGCAGCATGCCACCACGTACTGCATTTTCAAGAGCCTGCTGGTCTGATGAACCATGAAGACGCTGGAAGTGCATTCAATACGCACGTGACACAGAGCAGGGAGGGAGAGCTGCTGTGCTGGGTGGTAGAATCAGGTTTCGAAACTACGCCCCCTGACTTGAAAGATGCATTGAAGTTAATGAGATTATGTGTAATAAGGAGAAATGAGACCAAGCTCAGATCCAAAAAGACCAAGTAGATCAGGGGTTGGCAAACTTTAGCCTGTGTGCTGAGTCCAGCCTGCAGCCGCTTTTGTAAAATTAGATTTTACTGGAACACAGCCACATTCATTTGCTCACATGCTTACACGCTACGACAGAGTTAGTAGTTGCTCCAGGATCCTATGGTCCACGAAGTCTAAAATAATTGCCATCTATCTGTATGACTCCTGAAAACTAGACAAGGAAGCTGGGAGGAGATTTAAATTTATAGCAGCTCAAATAGAAATAGAGAGGCGGAGAGAGAAAATGAAGGGGTGATTATTTAGTCTGCATTAATAGTGGAAACTGGAAAAGATCCTGATGCTGGGAAAGATTGAGGGCAGGAAGAGAAGGGGGTGATAGAGGATGAGATGATTGGATAGCATCACCGACTCAATGGACTTGAACTTCAGCAAGCTCTGGGTGATAGTGAAGGACAGGAAAGCCTGGTGTGCTTCAGTCCATGGGGTCGCAAAGCATCAGACATGACAGAGTGATTAAACAACAACCAAAGGGTGTTAAGACAGATTCCCTGGTGGCTCAGTAGTAGAGAATCCACCTGCCAGTGCAGGAGACGAGATCTGCCAATGCAGGAGATGTGGGTTCAATTTCTGAGTCAGGAAGATCCGCTGGAGAAGGAAATGGCAACCCACTCCAGTATCCTTACCTGGAAAATCCCAGGGACAGAGGAGCCTGGAGGGCTACAGTCCATGAGATTGAAACAGAGCTGGACATGACTGAGCAACTGAACAGCAACACAACAATATTGAGACAAGGAATGTATTAGATAGAAAGGCCTCCCTTCGCTGTAAGTGACCAAAAGTAATGCAAGATTAGCTCAGCACCAGAGGACTGTATTGGAGGGACACAGTCAGATGACCCCGAAGGTCTGAGCTATTGACTTGGCCCTAAGCCTTTATATCAAGGAGGCTGGGTTGGGTCCAATTGCCCCTTTCCCTGGTTTCAGGGGTGTATGAGCCTAACAGCCATTGCACCAAGGGAGCCCCTGACGGATGGAGCAGGAGAGCAGGGGGGCAGCGCCAGGGAAAGCGTCCTGGCACCCGCGAGGTGGACGGTCTGCCAGAGGCCCGGGCCCTGCAGGGGTGTCTCTCATGGACCCTGCAGGTCTCCAGGATGCTGACTCACTGAATCCTTAACCGCCTTCCATAGATTGGGCTGTTGCCTTCCTGCCTATCAGGGATGTATAAACAGATTTTAATTTTTTCCCCAAAAGTTGCTGCTGGATTTACCTGTTCCTAATCTCGTGCCAGGTCGAGGTGGTATTCCTGTCTCGCTGGTGGTGGGTTTGAGGTTCAGAGCTGGGATGGGAAGTTGAGGAGTAAACAGGGTGCTGTTGAGTCAGGAACCCACACACAGGGCACTGCACCTGCCAGGCCTTGGCGGGGGCTTCCCTACTGCGGAGGGAGTGGGCTGCCTCCCAGGTTTAGAGCTCAGCAGAGCGCGTCAGGGGGGCATGGGAAAGAGCAAGTGGCTATAATCATAGAGCCTGGCTCTGCCACATACCAGCTGGCTGATCTTCTGCAAGTTAGCCTCTCTAAGCCTCAGTTTTCTCACCTGCAAAATGGGGAAGAATCATATGTCCATCTCAGGAGAATGTTAAAAAAGATACCAATTCCTTAGTTATATCAGCAGTAAAGCAAGGGCTGGCTTGAGGGCGGCATGGGGTGGTAATAAGAACCTGGCTTCCGGGCCAAAGTGCTTGGGTTAGGGGCTGGCTGCTCAGCTCTGTGGAATATATTTAACCTCTCTGCCCTCCAGTTTCCTATTCTGTAATATAGACATAGTCATAGTTAAGTGCTTCAAGCAATTGTTACAGAATTTAAATATTAAATGTGTGCAAAGCATTTAGAACAGTGCTTGGCACATAACTCATGGGGGCCTGCTTAATACCTAGCTGACATTCTTGTTTATCCTTGTAAATCCGGGCAACTTTACCTGTTGAAAATTCTTTTTTCGCATCTCATAAGCATCTCCTTGACGTTGTCATCCCTCCTTCCTTTTAAGGATGACACTGTGAACCCTTTTTCCTTCATGCGGCACTTGTTCAGTTGCTCAGTCGTGTCCGACTCTTTGCGACCCCATGGACTGCAGCACGCCAGGATTCCCTGTCCATCACCATCTCTCAGAGCTTGCTCAAACTCATGTCCATTGAGTCACTGATACCATCCAACCATCTCATCCTCTGTCGTCCCCTTCTCCTGCCCTCAATCTTTCCCAGCATCAGGGTCTTTTACAATGAGTCAGTTCTTCACATCAGGTAGCCAAAGTATTGGAGTTTCAGCTTTAGCATCAGTCCTTCTAATGAATATTCAGGACTGATTTCCTTTAGGATGGACTAATTTGATCTCCTCACAGTCCAAAGGACTCTCAAGTGTCCTCTCCAACACCACAGTTCAAAAGCATCAATTCTTTAGTGCTCAGCCTTCTTTATGGTCCAACTCTCACACCCATACATAACTACTGGCAAAACTACAGTTTTGACTAGATGGACCATTGTTGGCAAAGTAATGTCTCTGCTTTTTAATACAGAGGTTTGCCATGTCTTTTCCTCGAAGGAGCAAGGGTCTTTTAATTTCATAGCTGTAGTCACTCTTTCAGTGATTTTGGAGCCCAAGAGAATAAAGTCTGTCACTGTTTCCATTGTTCCCCATCTCTTTGCCATGAAGTGATGGGACCAGATGCCATGATCTTGGTTTTTTGAACATTGAGCTTTAAGCCAGCTTTTTCACTCTCCTCTTTCACTTTCATCAAGAGGCTCTTCAGTTCCTCTTCGCTTTCTGCCGTAAGGGTGATATCCCCTGCATATCTGAGGTTATTGATATTTCTCCCGGCAATCTTGATTCCAGCTTGTGCTTCATCCAGACCAGCATTTCACATGATGTACTCTATATATGTTAAATAAGCAGGGTGACAATATACAGCCTTGATTTACTCCTTTCCCATTTTGAACCAGTCCGTTTTTCCATGTCTGATTCTAACTGTTGCTTTTTGACCTGCATACAGGTTTCACAGGAGGCGTGTGCCATGTGGTATTAATTGCACAGTATCTTCTGACCTTTCTTTTTTCCAAACTTCTGGCTCCCTTCTCCTCCAGAACTCAGCAGAGACCTCCCATCCACATTCTCCTGTTAACAGCATAGGGCTCAGCTAGGGCTTCCTGAGTATGTAGAGATCCACACACCTGTCCAGCACATGCCATGACCTGAGGGCTCTCCATTCATTCATTCGTTCATTCATCAAACACTCAGGAGTCATCTCTCATTCCCAGGCACTGTGTTAGGCACTGGTGGCACAGGATGAATAGCCAAGGTCTCTGCCCTCCCGGAGTTCACAAATCGAGAGACAGGGAGACCAAAAATAAGAAAACAGATCATTAAAGTAGACTTTTATAAGTTGAATGATAAGAGGAAGCCCTGGTCCCTTGGGAACACAAAAGTGGTGCCTAACTTAGGCTGAGGGGTTGGGACCAGTCTCCCGGAGGAGGTGAATCTCCTGCAAAGGGCACTGCCTTGCGGCTCCCTTTGAGCACATCTGGTGGCTGCTGGCCATCTGCTCTGCTTGGGCTTCACCAAGGGGGGTCCCAGGGTCATCATGCCCTCCCCGCTCCCTGGCTGCGCTCAGTTTCTCCTCCTTGCAGGCTCCCTCCCCTCACCCCTAGGTCTTTCGAATATCATCCCCTCTTCCAATAGTTTCTGTCAGTCCCTACCTTGGCTCCCAGTTAATGACTTTCTCCTTTTAGATCTTGGTTCATATGCGACTTCCCTTGACCTCCCTGACTAGGTCAAATCCGCCACCTCTGACTCTTCATAGGTGCTTGTAGAAGTCTATACCCCTGTTTTTGTAGCCCTGAGACACATTCTGGGACCAGTTAATTCAAATCTCTCCCACAGATCAAATGTAAAATTGAATGAATAACTGAATGAATGAACAAGTGAAAAAATGGATTGTAAATAACTAAGGCAGGGAAATGTGTATGTTAGTCTTGAGAGACTATGGAAAGCATGCTTCCTTTTAAAGCAGTTTACAATAATCACTTTATTATAATAGCCATCATTACCACATATAACAAACACTGCAATAGGAGTTTGTTTATTGTCCATGGGATTCTCCCAGCAAGAATACAGGAGTGGGCTGCCATTTCTTCCTCCAGGGGATCTTCACAACCCAGAGATCAAACCCACGTCTCTGACATCTGCACTGGAAGGCAGTTTCTCTACCACAAGCATCACCTGGGAAGCCCATTCATTCATTCACAAATAGTAATTGTGTCTGCTTTGGGTCAGGCACTCTTCTCAGCACTGGGATGAGAAAGCAGTGAAAGAGTTAAGCATGTGCCCTGCCCTCTGAACCCTACATTTGAGCGGAGAAGACAGAATAAAGAGATAAATGCATAAGCATAGAAATCAGACTTTGGAAAGCTGTCACAATCCCACAGCTGCAGACCTTCACAATTTGTCCTGTCCTTGAGGATATCACAATGAGAAAGATGACATTGACTCAAGAAATACAGGAAACCTTATTGGGAAAGTTCCACCAGGGGTTCAGACCCGAGCCTCTTTGAGCTCCCTAGCGCAGGCCTGGCCAGGAGTTGCTGGTACCAAATGCCCCAGGAGCGGTGGGCGGGCTGGGCTAGGAGATGACGGAACACCTGAGGTTCTGGCTGGTGGTGCATCAGGTGTGGCTGCTCTCTGGTGCCAGGTCTCCTTGTCAGCTGGCCAGAGGGCCGCTTGGCTGACTCCTATGGCCCAACGTTCCCCTGCCTCAGCGGACGGGAGCAGGAAACAAGGGCAGAGCTGGCCAGTCCCTTGTGACAGTGAGTGCTGCAGCCCGAAACCCGAGGAGACGGGCTGAGATCAGCGCTGGCTTCTGCTCCCTGGCCGGGGGTGATCTTTGCTGCCGTGAATGAGGGACTCCTTATAGTGGATACGGGGTGCCAGAATCAGGATGGGGACCACTCTGGGGAGGATGGATACAGGGTTGAAGCTGGAATAGTGTGAGCCTCCTCCTCAGGCTCGGAGTTGATGGAAGGATGTGTAGTTTTCTGTCCTTTATGGACTTGTGATTATACCTGCCTGTTCCATCATTCACTCCACAAATGTTTATTGAGCTCCTACTGTCTGCCAGACCCACACTGTACAGGTGCTTGGGATGTGGCAGTGAGTGAGATGTGGTCCCCAGTCTCCCCCAGATCATGTGGACAATATTTTGTTCTTTTGAATGCACTGTGAGGATCTGAAGTTATCCTTGTTACAATCCTGTGAGTCCCATGAGAACGTTACTATTATTCCCATTTGATGGATGGGCAAACAGAGGCAGAGAGAGGTTAGGTAATTTGCTAGTTAGAATCAGCCACCAGGTCTTGCTTAGTCCTTTTGCTGACCCCCTCATCAAGGGAATTCAGGGAGGTGGTCAGTCAGTTCAGTCGCTCAGTCATGTCTGACTCTTTGCAACCCCATGGACTGCAGCACACCAGGCTTCTCTGTCCATCGCCAACTCCTGGAGCTTGCTCAAACTCATGTCCATTGAGTCGATGATCCCATCCAACTATCTCATCCTCTGTCGTCCCCTTCTTTCTCTTGCCTTCAATCTTTCCCAGCATCAGGGTCTTTTCCAATGAGTCAATTCTTTGCATCAGGTGGCCAAAGTATTGGAGCTTTACTGGAGAAGGGAATGCCAAGCCACTTCAGTATTCTTGCCTTGAAAACCCCATGAACAGTATGAACAGGGAGGTGGTACTTCCTACTGATTTTTAATGATTCATCCTGATCGTTAGCATCTGAAAGTAAAACTTACTAAATCAGGGAAGGTTTCATGAAACACCTGACCTTGTTTTCCTCATTCACTATTTCATTTCTAGCACCTTCTGTCTGAATGGAACCAAAGCCCTTGACAGGCAGGGGGATACATCAGAGACCTATTTAAACTTCTTGCTCTCACCACTGACGCCACACCCTGGTGCCCATCTTTACCAGCCCTGCTTGGAAGGCCTCACTGGATGGATGCAAACCTGGTTTGGTTTGAAGCCGAAAGGCCTCCTGGGTTACACATCAGGCTCTTAAGGGTCAGAGACACAGCTTATGCTTCTGTGCCCCCTCACAGCAACAAAGAGCTCCCTGTTCCCTACGTAGGCGTTCAATAAACCCTAATGATTAGCTGATTGGGAACAACAGATGTATGGTGTAAATGCCTGGAAATACAATCTCCCAAAGGCTGCCAGCCAGCCAGGGGCTCAAGGGACAGGTGTTTTCAGATCAATGTGCTTGCTCATCCCCAAGGCAAAGTTTAAAGTGAGTGACTGAGCATTATTTTAGAGCAGTGCTAAACTGGAAAGAGGCAAATACCCAGCGACAGGGGAATAGCTAAGCTTACTGGGTTATATTAAGATGCTGGAAGACAGTATAGTTTTTAAACATGACACTACAACACAATACCAAATAGAAAATTGTGTACCAAGTACCGAAGTGGGGAAAGCAGAGTAGGTGGAAAACGTGGAAATATACACACAACTGTTTAGAAAGACAAGAAGCAAACAACTACTCAGTAGCTGATTTTTGTTAAGTTCACTAAGCAAAGGGAATGACTGTAGCAGGGTGGTGTCTGCCATAGTGTGTGGTGTGATGGGAAGAGTCCTTGGACCAGTTGACCAGGTGACCCAGGGATCCTGGTGCTGCCAATTACAGTCCACGTGCTCTTGAACCTTAGTTTGTTATCCGTCAAGTGAGAATTTTAATACTTGCCCTACTTGTCTCACAAGGTAAGAACTTATTTACCCCACTAAGTGTGATATTTATAGGTTTCCTGTGGAAATAATAACGTGTTCGACTACGGGGTGCTGACTCACACCTGGTTCAGGTGTTACAAAATATGTAACATTTAAATGTTATTATTTTTCTGAAATCCAGAAAGTCTCACGGAATCCCACAGGTTTAGAGTAAGGAATCAGGGACCTGTGCTAAGTGTTTAGACATATAATTTTATTTAACTTAATTTTCACAATAATCCTTCAGAATAGGTTAGATCATTCCCACTTTACAAATGAGAAAACTTGTGTGTATAGAGGTTAATGTGCTTTTCCATTGATAACAAGTGGCCCAGTTCCATTTGGGAGCATTCAAAGCCTGTGATTTTGGCCATGACCAGATCAGCAGGAGTCCAGAAATATGTGGTGGAGTGACATCTGCTTGTATTTGACTTATGACACCAACAAAGAATATTTCTTCTCATATTTGACATCAACTGCATGCCAAGCACTTGACAAGTGTTGTCTCATCTGATCCCCACGACTCTGGGAGATACAGACTAATATAAGCCCCATTTTCAGATGGGAGACTGAAGCATAGACAGGTTACATCACACACCCAAGTGAATCAGGGACCTGAGATTCAAACTCAGGTCTAATGACTCCAAAGCCTGGGATGTTGCATCTTCTGCTGAATAATCAGAAAGTTGTCAGGGTAACATGGAGTACAGATGGTCACATTCTGGAAAGACTGAGAAAGGGCCTGGTTACAAATAGTGTCACGAACGTAGAGCAATCTAGTCCTTCCCTGTCCTCTTCTGAGCCTTCCCTCCCCTCTCCCTTACCTTCATCTTCCCTCCTCGTGGACAACAAGGTCAGTGGGCATCTCAAGGACATGAAATGCAAGCTGGGATTGGGCCCCAAGTGCCTTCAGCAGAGTCATAGGAAGGAAAAGTGTATGGATAACTTGACAGGATCACAGATATGTCAATCAGAAGGAGACAAGGATTTGTTTCTTAGGATGGCCAAGGCCTGCACAGAAGCAGAAATGAGATATTCCTACAAAAGGTACCATCTGGTCCTGCTGGTCAGCAGGCCTGTGACCCTAGGGGAACAGACCAAGTGAAAGTCAGCAAAATAACACCTAATGTCATTTTGTTCTCATTTCTCAAGTGATCCAAGGAAGAGACTTGTTCTTTGGTGTTGAAGTGGTCTAGACAAGGTTCTGTCTTCTGCCTTGACCCTTGGCTTTGGTTCAACAGGAAAGACTGTCCCAAGGAGCAGCCCATGGGGGAGCCAGGTGGGCAAAGGGGCAGTAGCTGTCCTTACCTGTCCAGCCAGAGGTGGTGGGCAGACTTGTGCCTATCTCTAAAGGATTTAGAGATCTTCAGCTTCCCCATCTGAAAATGGGGCTAATATCAATTCAGAGCCCTAAAGGTTTCCTAGAGACCCTACTGCAGAGAAGGGCAGTTCCTGAATCAGATGAATCCCAATTGCAACAGGTCTGAACCCCAGAATATGCACAAAATTAGAAAGAGTGTTATTTGCACTTCTTCATTTATAAAAGAAGGGCCTAGTTTGCGGCACTCCCATGTTGGAGGTTCCTCAGCTTTCAGCAGTCAACCTAAGTCTCCCAGCAGGTGCAGAGCTGGCAAGCATAGATTGTCATGGGTGAGGTCTCCTGGAGGTGGGGTGCAGACTGGATAAGGGGGTATTAGTTCAAGGCATGAGTAACATCTCATGAATCAGAAAGGAGGAGTGTGAGGGCTAATGATACGATTACAGGTGACAGCTGATGCTTAAAAGAAGTCAGGTGTGTAGCAGGGTTCTTGACTGTCAACATAGAAGGTTCTCACTGCTTTGCAGAGAGTGGGAGAAAGGTTGGTTAAAAGCAACAGAATCAACTAACACAAACTAAGAAGGGATTAATCAGAAAATTGTGAGGGGTACCTACGGTGTCAAAGGAAAGGCCAAAGAACAGTTCGAGAAAGCAACAGGAACCCAAAGTCCTCTGGGGCTCCAGGGGACAGGAAGGGTTTACTGGACGGAGATGCGCATGTTTTGCTCACTGCTGTGTGTAGGCCTAGCACAGGACCTGGGTGTCGCGGGGTGAATGAATGAATGAAGGTCTGCTGCATGGACAGCTCCGGGAGAACTGAGCTCCTGCTGCTGGCAGCTGTCACGCTGAGGGTTTCCAGGGAGACAGCTCCCATCCTGAGTTTGCCTGAACTAAATCGAGAGCTGGGGCCAGTGAGAGCGTGAAGTAAACAGAGGCCAACCATGCTGGCTGTAACTGAGCTCATCTGTCATCTAGTTGGGCTAAGAGAAGGGGCAAGAACATTCCAGGAAGTGGAACACAGGGCTGAAGGCCCAGAGGCAGTGAGTGGGGACAGGCCAAGGGAACCACAAGTCATTCTCCCTGGACTGTGCAAGACTGAGGGGGAGGCGAGAAATGAGGCCAAACCACAGAGGGTTGTGTAAGCCTCGCCGAGGAGGTGAACTTGATCCTAAAGGTAATGGGAAATCATTAAAGAGTCTGGAGTAGGGAGTGAAGTGGTCAGGTCTGCATCTAAACAGAAAACCCAATTGCAGCTACAGACGGTCTTGGGATGGACAGCTCCAATCCCAACCTAAATGTTTGAGTTCTCTCCCAGGTTACCTACACTGTACTTCTGGCTCTTACTCTTAATGGAATTCCTACACATGGATGTAGGATACAGGGCTTCAGAAGAAGTCTCCCTCCTGAGCCCTTGAGTGGCTCCCCAAAAGATAGTGTTGTTGTTGATTTTCAGTCGCTAAGGCCTGTCTGACTCTTTGCGACCCCAAGGACTGTGACCATCCAGGCTTCTCTGTCCATGGGATTCCCAGGCAAGAATATTGGGAGTGGGTTGGCATTTCCTTCTCTGGGGGGTCTTCAAGACCCAGGGATTGAACCCATGTCTCCTGCTTGGCAGGTGGATTTTTTACCACTGAGCCATTGGGAAGCCCCTTCCCCAAAAGATAGAGCCACATTCAAATCCCTACAGCATGTGAATGTGACCTTATTTGGAAAACGGGTCTTTGCAGATGTAAGTAAGTTAAGGATCTTGGGATGAGATCATCCCGGATTACCTAGATGCACCCCAAGTCCAGTGATAAATGTCCTTAGAAGAGGAGAAGACACAGAAGGGGAAGAGGCCATGTGACCATCGAGGCAAAAACTGGAGTGATGCCACCACAAGCCTAGGAAGCCAAGGCGTGCCAACAGCCACCGGAAACCGGAAGAGACCAAGAGCAACACTCCCTGCAGCCACCAGAAGAGAGTCCAGCTGACCCCTTGATGTCAGACTTCTGACTTCCAGCACTGTGAAAGAATACATTTCATTATCTTCAGCTAGCTAGCTTGTGGTAATTTGTTGCAGCAGCCACAGGAATGAATACAGCCTTACACTGTAACTAAGAAGAGTCGGCCTTCATCATCAGTGGACCCTTATAAACCAGAATATTTCCTTTCTGTTTGGAAAGTGTGATTGTGACAGAGGCAAGACTAGACCAACGATGACTCCTTCTTTGAACCACGTGGTACTGAAAGGACACTTCTGCCCACACCGTGCTAGAAGCAATGGACAAGTCAGTGGAGCTGGGTCTTTGGCCAAGGACCAAAGACTCTGGGAGTGAAGCTGGAACGCTGGCAGGGCCCTGCAGGGACTGATGGTTTTGAAACAGAGGGGAGGGCAGTGAGTTGCTCTATGGCAGTGGGCACAGGTACAGCAGGGATGTCTGTTACCCAAATGGGATTCCTAACTCCAGGTTCCCAAAGGGGCAGGGGGTGCTCTGGAACATCCAGCCTGGCCTTTAGGGTGGGCTTACTAGGTCTGCCATCCTGTAAGACTTCATTCATCAAGAGTTGCTTAAAGCACCCACTGTGTGCTGGCTTTGTTCTGCAGTCTACCCATCTAGGTGTCTCACAAAGCACAATCAACATCCGTCTTTCTGGACAGTGAGAAAGTCAGCCCACCGCTGAGAGCATCAGTACTTGGCCTTCGGGTCTGCGCTATGTGTCTCTTCCCAGGGGAGTCCTTGCCTATCCCTTAGATGAGTCAGCTCCTCTGTCAGACTGAAGCTTCTCTTTTGGAGGTCTGATCAACATTGTACTGATACATCTGCATGAAAGAACATTCAACACCTGTTTCTTGACTAGCTGTGAGGACCCCAGTAGCTAGCCTGGTCCCCAGCTCATTATAGGTGTCCAATAAAAAGTTGAAGAACTAATCAGGTCAAATTCTCAGGCCAACTGAGTTTTCAAAAGGAAAAAGATTTCACCTGGTGGTGAAGACCTTGATGCTGGGAAAGACTAAAGGCAGGAGGAGTAAGGAACGATAGAGGATGAGATGGTTGGATAGCATCACTGACTCAATGGACATGAGTTTGAGAAAGCTCTGGGAGTTGGTAATGGACAGGGAAGCCTGAAGTGCTGCAGTCTTTGGGGTCGCAGAGTCGGACACAACTGAGTGACTGAACTGAACTGGTGGTGTCAGACCCTCCGAGAGGACCTACAGCTAAGGACTCAGGCTTAATCTCAAGAGAGGGAAATAGGATCAAAAGTGGAAGGCCCAGGGAATAAATAAAGCTGCACATGGGAGGGAGAGAAGGTGTCAACCCTAAACCCAGGTTGCCAAAGTCCAAAATCTCACAACCCTCCCTCCATGAGGAGCCATGAGCCAGTTGGTTTAAGTCTTGGCTGAGACGGTATCTCATACTTTCTTCTTTATAACCCCATCTCTCCCCCGAAACCTCCTCCTTCTGAACATTAATTTCTCATTGTGGATGGCTTTTGGAGGGGCTGGGCTCTAACATCCAGAATCTCATTAAAGCACAAAAGAGCACCTGAATCATCACAAGTTCTTGCTAAAGTAAGAGAAGGGTCTTCTGCTCACATTGAAACAAAAAAGTGATATGGTAAATTGCAGTTGGAGACTGGTTGCCCCCAGACTGCCTCTGTAAAATAGAGAAACAGCGAAGCTCACCTAGGATGGGAGAAAATTCGAGAATGAGAGTGAGCATTCAGGGCAGTGCCTGAGCAGTCACAGCTGCAGCACCACCAGCAGCAGTAGCCACAGCTGTTGTTCTTCTGACCTGTGATGTGATGAGTCAGCAGGTCCCTTTGAATTGGGTAAGGGTGGGGCAGAGGAGGTAAGGAAGGAAAGTTATCAAGAAAGGAAGGCATCCACTGAGTAGAGTACAGAAGGAACTGGCCAGTGAAGAAGGGCCTCAAGTCCTTTCAGGCTCTTTGTTCTGGGTCTTACCTCTTGCCTCTTCTCCATCAGGTAGACCTGGCTCCATGAAGCTTGCCTCTTTCTTTTTAGAAACACCTGCTCTAATGAGCTAGTCTTACAGGTTTGTTTGTAATGACATGTAAGTGACTGTTGGGGCTTTGCTCATTTGTATAAAGCGAAAAGCTTCCAGTTACAGCAATGAATACCATCAAGTGAGGGGGGTGCGGATGGAGGCTGAGGGCCTTCTCAGTGATTCAGAAACCTCACTGCCCATTCCATCCGGAAAACCAACAGGTATTTTATAGCCTAGCTGCAGCAGTCAGGGACGGGATGGGGTGGGGTGGGCAGACAGGCCATCTTGGTTTGGTTAAACTGGCTGAGCAAATTCTGAACCCACCCTCCTCTTCCCAGAAGTAGGAAAGTAGGCAGGAGGGTGGTGGGAGGAGAGGAGGACAAGAGGGGCTAGACAGAAGAGAGGTACATGGAGCAGGAAGGGATGACTCCCTCCAAATGCACTTCTCGGGGAAAACAGCACTGCTGGCTGGTATGCAGGATTCTGTTTCTAAATAGCATGACTCCCAAGGCAACGGGAAGTAAGGGAGTCTGGCCTTCCAGCTCTTTGGGGTACCCTCAGACTCTCTCCATGGGCCCTCCTGCCCCATGAGACATGGCAGGTCATGGCTGGCATTTCGAGAGTTCATCTCATGGGCAGTAACCTACCACCGACCTGGATACTGCCTGAGCGGCTCCATCTGCCTTGCAGTCTGGGCCCAAAGTCAGGACTGGACCAGACTGTGATGGGGAGTGGGAGGGGCTGGGTGGAGAATTCAGGTTACTAGAGCAGGTCAGCACAGAGACTGTGGATAGGACTAGTGGAGAGGCCATCTGCCCTTCCTACAGCACGGCCCTGTCCAGCGTGCTTCAGGACAGCGTGACGCCAGTGTGTGCAGGGCCAGCAGCCCCTAGGGAAGGGGCTCCAAAATATAAGAAACAGAGATGGGCCAGAGTCAGTCCTGGAACACAAACACCAGTATATTTTATGTGCACGAATGTGAAAAGAAAGAGACAACGAGACCAATGGAGACAGAGCAGGCAATGGGCGCAAAAACCAGTCGTGTGTCCTTCAGAAGAGCTGCCATAGCTGGGAGACAGTCCCACCCACGAAAGGCCCTTTTGCAGAGCAGGGACCTGCAGGTCCTCCAGGCCTGGGGTGACCTCGGAGTGGACGTTGCTTTCCTTGCCTGAGCCATAACTCCCCCAGGCCTGGGCCTCCTATTTTTCTTCATCCCCTTGATGATGTCTGCATAGCCCAGAGTTTCATAAATACAGGTTCTCATGACCTTATCCACTCAGTGGCTGCCTCCCCAGGAGACCCATGCAGAAGGCGAGGGACCAGGACAAAAGGACTTCGCGGGCGCCCCCTAGGTATTATTGCTGTGAATAAGCATAGGCCATTGTGACTCACTGGCACATCAGAGGGGACATGGCACAAGGGGCAGGATGCCTAGCAGATGTTGGAATTGATTCAACCATGCAGGGCAGCACATGGCGACCTGTGACTCAGAGATGCTGCCATGGCCAGTGGGGAAGGGCCCAGGATGACATCAGAGGTTCATGAACAGTGAGTAGATTCTCTCCTGCTTTGCAGGGCTGGATTACTCCAAACTTTTGAGTCCTTGGGCACTAATGGATTGGGGCCCTGAAGATACCCCAAAAAAAGCAAGAGTTGAGGTCTGGGTGACCTCTGGTGAGCTCTGAGCCTGCAGATCCCGGTCACCTGGAGTGAATGTGAGATAGAACAGGAGCCTTGGGGCACCTGGATGAAGCAGAAGCATAGTGCTCTGCACGCTGCCAGGCAGGCAGGTTTACTCGGGGACCTTTCGCACTTGGGAGTTTATAGGGCCCAGAGAGATGGTACCAGGGAGCATGGACAGGGCAACCTTCTGGAGCAGACAGACCCAGTGGGCCATCCAAGGGCTGGCTCTGGGATAGAATCACAGAGGCCTTGGGCTGGGAGACATCAACAAGCTGACACCCAGATTTCCGTCGTGGAGGAAAGAACAAAAGGTGAGTGGTGTGGTCCAAGGGCCCACTAGGGGGCTTGGAGGGGTCGGGGGTGGGGGTTCAGGAGACCAAGATAACATGGAGCAAGGGGAAAAGACCAAGGAGACAACTACAGGGCCATCGTAGCAGGCGACTATGGAACGGGGGACCAGGCAATCCTCTTCCTCTGGAATCCCCTCCACCTGTAGATGGAAAGCAATTGGCCCCCACTGGAAAGTTGAGTCCCTGGGAGCCCCAAAGCCCTGCAATTGGAGCCACATAAAATCAAAGGGAGGGTTAATCCCTGCAGAATGTAGTTCGTGCCTGGACTTGAGGAGCCTGCTCAGGACAGAGAAACTGGGGATCACCCTTTATCCTGTCCTGGACAGGGTCACTGCAGAACACAACCCTGCCAAAGGCAGAGCCTCCCAGCCTTTCTCCCAGTCCAGGACACCACTCTGCCCACCCCCAGCACCTCCACCCCAGCTTGCGCCCTGGCTGGTACTATCTGCACAGCATACCTGGAGTAGTACAGCAAGAAGAGAAACCTCTCCACAGGTGGTGTTACCACTTTTAATGTTCTATAAAAAGGGAAAGGCTAATTTCTACCTAAGAGTCCTAGAGTGGTCAAGAAGAGACGGCCTGCTGCGGGATAGGCTGCTTTCGATGGAGCCCTCCCCTGGGGGAGGCGGCAGAGCTGGAAGTGGGCTGGAGTTAGGATCTCACTGTCCACTGCCAGCAATGGACCAGTCAGTGGGGAAGGTGGGGCAACTGAGATGACAATGCCCGTGAGCATGGCAGGCTTAATCCTGCTTAAGGAGCAAGCTTGGAGGGGGAAGGAGACGTTAGATATGAGGCGGTTTCACTGCAGGGCTGGGGCTATGGCAGAACCAGGACCAACTCATTCCCACTATGGATGCTTTGAGCACCCTCCCAAAGCCAAAGTGTTAGTCGATCAGTCGTGTCCGACTCTTTGCAACCCCACGAACTATAGCCTGCCAGGTTCATCTGTCCATGGAATTCTCCAGGCAAGGATACTGGAGTGGGTTGCCATTGCCAAAGCTGAAAAGCCCCCTTTTCCTCCCTCAGTCTCCATGACTCTTCAGCGCTGGATACCTGCTCCTCCACCCTCTGGAAAGCTGGACTCTTCCTAGCTGGTTTGAAAGTAAACCAGCCAGGTGCCTTTACTGCCCACCTCCCCCTTCAACTGACTTGTCTCTCCGTCCCCATTGTGGATCCGTGGGGCACATCTTAGCCTGACTGTGCGTTGGGGGTATCATTCGGTTTTTAGCCACTGCAGGGAGGTGAGCACCAGGGGCCCTGCCACTGTCCCCCAGATAAGGGGGCGGGGAACCATAACAAGGAACTTCCCAAGGATCAGGCCAGTGGCAATAGGGGAGGGAAAGCTGCAAGAGGGTGGAATGGATCTGCTCAGGGCTCTATCTCTGGCAGCTGTTGTGTTGGCTAGGGAGATGGGGGTGGGGACAGGTGGGGTGGTTGACATGGATACAGGGGGCTGTTAGTGGTAAAAAGGGGAAACGCCACCGAACACACAGGGATTGAAACCTCCCAAAGCCCAAGGTTGGTGGGAATCCAGCACCAGGGGGGAGCCCCAGAAGGCCAAGGGAGCAGCTTGGAGCCCTGGGGGAGGGGAGAGGAACCAAGGGAAGGCCTCCCAGCCCTTGCAGACCAGCATTCCTGCCCAGCAGCCGCCTAGCTGCCCAGGCTCTTCTTAGGCTGCAGCTCAACAGGCCTTGGGGGGAGGTATTGGTTGCAAGCAAGCACCTGAATATTGCCTAATGGAACCAGCCCAAGCCCAACTAAACCAGGTGAGAGGGAGGGAGGCAGCGGCGGCTGCAGCCGCCAACAGCCCCTGCAGGCCCTGCCTCCCACCTTCTGCCCCCTTCTCAGAGTACCTTAGCCGGGACAGGGCCTGCTGCCTCCAAAGTCACCCACATAAGTCCAGTCGCTGCGTAACCGCAGGCCTCCCGCCTCCAGCCCCTGAGCTAGGCTGAGATCCACGCACTCTACCCCACGTGCCTTTGCCGCCCCCAACACCTGGCCATGCCTCCAACCCCGCCCACGGCGGAGGGTCCGGGGCTGCTCCGTGTGCTCCCCCATCGGGCGGGGCTTGTGCGGTACAGAGGGGGCAACCCCACCAGCTTGGTACCCTTGTCCACAGGGTCCATGAGCGCCCCCGGGGGGGGGGGGGGTCCCAACCCGGCAGCTCCCCGCCCCCACCAACTCAGTCAGTCTTGACGTGGCCATTGGCCAGGGCCAGGGCATCGCTGGGCTCCCCGGGCTCGGCATCCTTGTCGAAGCGGAGGCGGAGGGTGTTGCGGATGATGAACTGCTCCACGATGAGGGCCCCGCAGAACCAGGGCACGGCGTACTCCAGGGTGATGAGGCCCATGAAGTCGAAGTCGAACTGGGAGTAGTCCCAGGGGCAGGCGTCGAACTGGCGCAGGATGAAGCCGGTGGTGAACTCCCACACGTAGGTCCAGAGCGTGTAGATGAGGCCGCGCAGCAGCAGCGGGCAGCGGCCGCGCAGGCGCAGGTACATGCGCTCCACGATGAGGATGGACGTGCCGTAGATGAAGAGCGCCCACACGCTCGTGACCCCCGGGAACTTCCAGTTAAAGTTCACCACGAACTCCCAGGCCGCCGTGAACATCACCTCGCAGAAGTAGCCGTGGATGGCGTACAGGTACCAGCGGGACAGCGCCGTCAGGGGCTCGGCGGAAGCCATGGCGCCGGCTGGCCGCTGGGGACCAAAGGACACACAGGTGAGGGCGGCGCGGAGGGGCTGCCACCGCCCGGCCCAAGGTCTGCCGTGGCCAGCCAGAGGGGACTTCAAGCCCGCTCCTGCCTTTCTCTTTAGTCAGCCATCGTATTCCTAAGCCTGTCCCTTGTTCCTTCCTTCCGTTCATATTCCTTACCTGAGCCAGGGAGGCGGGAGAAATAGAAGAATACGAACAGCCCCGGCTGGCTGCCTCTGAGCCAACTCTACTCAAGCACGGCTTCGAGGGAGGTGGCTAGCACACTCCCCATCATAACTTCTTAGGATTTATCCGTGGCGGCTATCCTGGCCCAGAATCCGCCCCCCCATTTCAAGCTGCTTGCTGATCTTTTGCCCCTGGGGTTCCCATCTCTTCCTTCACTTCTCAAACATCTCCACATCACTCACGTTTCTGAGACCTAAGGAGCCAGTAACGTCGGGTGTGTATGTGAACATGTAAAAGTTACCACTTTCCCTTGCGTTAAGTGTACACTGAGTGGAATTAAGTTCCCTCTCGTGCTACCATCACGACCAGTCATCTCCAAAACATTTCCCCCATTCCAAACTGAAACTGCACACTCATTCAACGCTGACTTCCATCCCCTCCCCAGTCCATGGAACCACTTTGTCTTTATGAATTTGAGTTCCGTAGGTATCTTATAATTTAAATGGAATCATACAGAATTTGTCCTATTGTGACTGGCTTATTTCACCGAGCATAATATCATCTTTTTCATGGTTCATCCATGCTGCGACATGCGTCAGAATTTCCTTTCCTTTTTAAGGCTAAATAATATTCGATGCTGATCTATCTAGATATATCGTATTTTTTTTCATCAATTCATCCATGAATGGGTGTTTTTGGTTACTGTGAATACTGCTGCTCTAGAGTGTGCTCAGTCACTCAGTCATGTCCGGCTCTTTGCAGCCCCATGGATTGCAAGCTGCCAGGCTCCTCTGTCCATGAGATCCTCCAGACAAGAATCCTGGAGTGGGAGCCCTCCCCGAGGAGATCTTTCCAACTCAGAGGTAGAACCCAGATCTCCGGCCTTGCAGGCTGAGCCACCAGGGAAGCCCGCTGCTCTGAACATGGGTGTACAAATATGTATTCCAGTCTCTGCTTTCAATTCTTTTGGGTACACACCCAGAAGTAAACTTGCTGGATCATATGGCAATTTTATTTTCATTTTCTGTTTTCTACAACAGCTGTACTATATTATATTCCCACCAGCAATGCACAAGAGTTCCAATTTCTCCATATCCCTGCCAGCACTGCTATTTTCTGGTTTGGTGATGATGGCTGTTCTAATGGATGTGAAGTAGTGGCTTGTTGTGGTCTCATTTGTCTTTAAGGGCTCTGTTAAGTGGGGTTTTGATGTTTAGTTTGTTGAAAGGAAACCAGTGGGCTGATAGAGGAGAGAGTCCTCCCTTCTACTTCTTATTCCCTTCCGTTCCTCTCTTTGAAACCCCACTGATCTTCAAGGCCCCATCACATTTCTCCAGACTGGCCTGGCCCGTCCCTGGCCTGGCACTGGTGACTGTGGACCACTCATTTGGTCCTTTATTCAATGCCACCCCAATTTACTATTTTGAGGCACATGCCCTCTTGATCTCACCAGCCTGTGTACTCCTCGAGGGCAGCAACTACCTCCCAGTCCTCTGTCCTGAAGCCTTGGCACAGACCTCCCCTGAACAGGCATCTCTAAATGACATGTAGTTTATATGGAGGGTGTGATGAGAGAGTTCATGGTTAAACTGAGAATGGGAAGATAAAGCACGAGAACATGAACCACAGCTCTGCCAGCTGCCAGCAGACTTGGCTGACACCTCTGGCAATCCTCTCTCCGAAGCAGTAGAGGGGACAGAGGTTAACAAGATGACATCTGTAGGGACTTCCCTGGTGGTCCAGTGGCTAAGTTTCCGTGCTCCCAATGCAGGGGGCCTGGCATTCAAGACTCTCCACGATCTCACTCCAATCTACTTTCTCAGCCTAATTCTCACATTTCCAGCTCTCCCTGTCTTACCACCATCTGGTTTATTGTTTTATGTGTGTTTGTCTTCTTGCCCCCACAAGTACAAACCCAGCTTATAGGTTACCTCTGGTACAAAATCTTTTGCATCCTCCCAGCCACAAATCCTTTCTTCCTCCTCTGAATATCCACAGCAAGTACTTTGTCTCTCTTTGGTACAGATGATTTTGTTTTACTATGTTGATAATTTTCAATCTCCAGCCAGACATCTTTCCTGTGTGCTATACCTATTTATCCTATTCCTTCTTGAACACCCAAGTGTCCTATGGGCACCTCATATTCCTTTCCTTAATCAGACTCATTATCTTCTCTCCAAAAGTCTGTTTTCCTCCTATGACCCCCCCCCCGCATCTTGATTAATGGTACCACCACACACCCGGTTAGCAGACAGAGGTCCTTCTTGCTTCTTCTGCCGCATTGCCCCTTTATCCTGAACTCCCTGAAATCAAGGGCTTTGTCTGATTCAGCACTGCATCCCCAGATGCCAAGAATAGTGCCTCAAACACAGTAAACACTTAATTCAAGAATGAAGACATTTTTATCACTTAGCAAGTGCTACATAACAAATCATCCCCAAACTCGGTGGCTTAAATAAACTCTCATTTATTATTACAACTCACATGCCTGTGGATTGGCAGATCTTGGCTGGCCTCAGTCACGAGACTGTGAGTCATCTGAGGGCTCTGTCTGTCCTATGCTTGGCCGGGATGGCTCTGCTCCGCTTGCCTCTCGCCCCTTCCCTGGGCCCAGTGGACTAGCCTCAGCAAGTTCTTCTCATGGCAAGGGCAGAGGCCCAAGAGCAAGCAACCCAACTGCACCAGTGTTTCTCAATACTGGTTAAATGGTTAAGTCACGCCCCCTAACATCTTACTGGTCCAAGCAAGTCACATGGCAAAGCCACCAAGTCAGCCATTAACTCCTATCCATTCTACCTCTTAAATATCTTTGAAATCCATCTCCTCCTCTTCTTTCCTCTTTCTCATTCCTGCTCTAGTTCAAGCCTCATCATCTCTCACCTGGATGACTCCAGTAGTCTCTTAGTCTCCCAGCCTTGCCTCACTCCTTTCAATTCACCCAGCACACTGTGAAACAGTGTATAAAAACAAGTCTTTCTAAAATACAAACCCAGCGTTTCTCTCCACTTAAAGCCCATTAGTGGATCTTCAATATCTGCAGAGTAAGGCTCAGCTCCTAGGCATGACTGGCAAAGCCCCTATGACACACTTCTGCTTTGGAGCCTCTCCGCCTGATCTCTCCGTTGCTGATTTTGTTACCTGGGGTGCCCTTCCCAACTGCTGCTGCTGCACAGGTCACCCCCCATCCCCGCCACCCACCCAACCCATGGCCCGAGAAGTCATAATCCTTCTTCAAGATCCACGTCCTCCTCTGTGAATATTTTCCTAAACCCTTGCAGCTCTGGAGCTGTCCACTGCCCTGCCTACCTCTGCACCCTGTTTGCTTCTGTGATGATAGCTAGCACTCAGCTTTGCCACAATTTGTTTGCAGGCCAGCACTAGTAGCCGCTTGATGAATGTTTGTTTAATACAATATTAAGAGAAAACAGGCAGAATTCAAAACAGAATACTTAGTACAATTTTGATTTTGCAAAAGCATGCAGTGTGTGTTAGTCACTCAGTTGTGTCCGACTCTTTGGACCCCATGGACTGTAGCTTTCAGGTTCCTCTGTTCATGGAACCCTCCAGGCAAGAATACTGGAGTGGGTAGCCATTCCCGTCTCCAGGGGATCTTCCTGACCCAGGGATTGAACTTGCATCTCTTGCATTGGCAGATAGATTCTTTACCACTGAGCCACCTGGGAAGCCCGTTTCCTTATACGTGAGAATAATGAGTAACTTGCTCCAAGGGTTACAGGGCCAATGGATGAGCTAACAGAAGTCTACTATTAAGGTATAGCAAATGCTCAAAAAAAGGTGGCTTTCATTTCTGGCACAGAGCCAGGCTTCTGGTCAGCTTCTCCCTCCCACCTGTGGCAGGGTCTTTCTGCCCTTGTCCTTGCTAGCAGCCGGGCAGCCTTCCATGCCAAGCAAGTCAGGTCTTTGCCTCCACCCAGAGCCCCAACCCAGGCAGCCAAGCTACTCGTGCAAATAAAAATCATCCCACAGCCCACAGGAGGACAGAAACTCAGCTGAGGGGGGTCAAAGGAGCTGGAAGCGCCTGTGTGGCTGAGGAGGTTTGATGGAAGGGGAGCGGTCCCAGAACCAGCCCTGTGAGGGCCAGGCTTTAAAAGAAGTGTGAGTGAAAAGGCCAGCATTCCTGCACAGTTCCTCAAGCTCTCGTTTTATCCTGAACTCCCAACAGGTCCTAACCTCTGCCCAGAACAGAGCAGGACTCCAGTGAAACTCACTGAGGAGTGAGGAGGGGTCCGTCGTCTGAAGTGGGTGGACGGAGGTGGCCTGGAGACCACTCTGCCTCCCGCCTGACTCAGGGTCCCCTGAACTCAGGTCTCTCCACCTGGCCCCTCTGTCCCACAGGACCCCAAGGAAGGGGCTTCTTCAGATGTGTCCTTCATCAGCCTCATGTAACTGGTGGAGACATGACTCAGCTCAGTCCCCATCTTGATGATGATTTTAAGACCCTGCTGTCGTTGCCTCTTGGTCTCATCTTTTGTGGCAGCCAAGAATGGCTTCCGGGCCAGTTACACGTCAGAGGCTCCAGCCCCCACCCTCACCCTGGAGCAGGTGATGCAGAAGAGATGGACCCCCCAAACCCTAGGGAGCAGAAGCAAGATTAAAGGAGTAGCTGTCAAAGGGTAAGAGGATGGTGGTGGAGAGAGAACAGGGCGAGCCCAAGACCTGGATTCCATTTTTAGAATCTTCCGTGCCTGGAAGAACACAGGTAGGTTGGGGGCAGGGGGAGGGGTGGCGGGAACGCATACCTAGGTGAGGTCAGGCCGCGTCTGAGAGGTTGTGCCAAGACTGGTCCACGGAAGATGAATGGGGAAAGCTGGAAGTCCTGGCCGGGGCCAGAAGGCAGGGGTGAGGACCAGGACAGGGATGTGAGACAGTGTCGTCAGCCGGGATGGCAGCTCACACTGTGATGGGACAGGTGCTAAAATTAGAGGCGGCCAGTGGCCGGGGAGGATTTTCAGAACTCCACTCCCCAAACCCATTTCTAATCATCACCGGAGCTATGCTTAAACTTTGAGCTAACGCAGGCTCCCCCTCCCTCTGCTAGGCCCAACAGCCCCTCATCCCTGCCTGGCCTCCCTCCACCTGAACCCTTTGCCCCAGGCCCTTCCAGTACCTCCTGTTCTGCCCCGGGGATCAGAGCCCCAGTCACAGCGGCATCAAGACGAACCAGCAGTTCACGAGATGTTGCTTCTTTCTCCTGCTGACAAACATAGCCAGCCTGAGGACCGTGACACAAAGATGGGGCAGCCCGGCAAAGAAAACTCGGGGCAGAGTAGACAGGCAAGCGTGGGCAAGACTGAGGGCAGAGAAAACTATCTGGAGAGCAGTGGATGGTTTCACAAGCAGGATTCAGGGGAACGGCACACAAGTACAAGAGCCCTCGTGTATGATGAAAGAATCTGGGCACAAGGAGTTCCCGCAAAGGACCAGAGCCCAAGAGTTTCCTAAGGACAGGGCGCTGCCCCTCCCAGGAAACAGGTGGGGGAGGGGGGACGGCTGGCTTTCTGAGCCTGGCTCCCTAGGAGAATCTCACCTGCTATTCTCAGAACCTGCTGAGCTGTTCCTTAGCTGGCAGAGAGCAGAGTGAGTAGTTGAGACAAGTGAAGAGAAGACCATTCAAGTCCAAGATGGGCTGGAGGCAAAACCAGATGGGGTGACTGCTCTTGGTTTTGCCCCAAACTCCCTTCTTGTTCCCGGAAGCTAAGGTGCTACAACAGGACGACTCTGGGAGTTTTCGTCCAGAGGAGCATCTTGCTAGAAAACTGGGATTCCCCTTCCATGCAGACAGGCTAGGCAGGCCTTCTTCTTTCACTTCATTTACTCCCCAAATTTCACTCCCCATCCCCAGGCAACAAGGTAATTAATACCACTGCTCTGGGGAGATGCACAAGCCTTCCAGGGGCCCCTGAGGGCAAGGGATTTGGGGCATGGCTTGAGTGACCCTGAGTCTAGTCTCCTGGTAGGGGAGTGGAGTCAATGAAGGGTGAGTGGGTGCCCTGACAGCTGGGTGCCAGATGCAAGTTCTCAAACAGTCCTGAGCTTCCCCTGTGGTCATCAGGTTGAAGGAGAGGAAAACCGTTGGGGGGAGGGCCTTCGGGGCCAGAAGGGAAGCAAGTGGGGGGAAATACCTGTGGTCACTGGCTGGCCAGAACGCCGTACAGTTCTACCCTCTCTTGCTGTGGGTGTCCCTCAGGAAGGCTCCCAGGGATGGTCCGCCTGCCACTTCCCAAGTCACAATAATAATCAGGCACTCTTCACAGTACTTTCCATGTGTTAACGCAGATAATCTTCAAACCCATTTCACAGATGGGGAACTTGAGGCAGAGAAAGGCTGCAGAATTAGCCCAAGTTCTTACAGCTGTACAAGGTAGCTGTCCGCTGGGACTGAAACCCAGCTCCAGAGTCTTCCCTCCTGATCAGCGCGCCTCACGGCCCTTAAGCCTGACTGGAGGCTCCTCTAAGGCACTACATTTTCTGAGTTTCTGCTTGTGGCAGGCTGAGATGGTATATGGAGAGACAACAGGAAAGCAAGAAGGACAGGAGCTTCTAGATAGATCATCAGTGAAACTCAGGTCTGGTGTCAGAGCTGCTGAAGGCTCTCAGCCGATCCTGAGAGGCCAGGTTCTATTCTGAAGCTGCGTTCTGGCAGGAACCATGTGAAGGTCCTCCTGGGTGACCCTCCCAGGACCATCGCAGCAGCACGTGCCATTCAAAGACCTCTCACCAGGACATATATTACCCAGAGCTTCCCTGACTGCCAGCCTGCCCTAGCGCTGCCGGGAATCTTAGATGCCCCAGCCCTGCCATGGCAGTGCCAGCCAAGAGCAGTGGAGGCTGCCCAGAGAAGCCTTGTGCCTGGAGCAGCAGCAGCCAGAGTATCAGAAGCAACCGATCCACGCAGGGTGGCCAGCAGGGGAGGATTCAGAAGGCTTCGGCTGCTAAGCAAATCCCAGCTGGCAGGTGCGGGGGGGGCAAGTGGGCCTGGGGCATAAAGTCAGGTTGGCAGAGAGGCTCACCGGGGCTCAGGCAGCAATGGACAGACTGTGGGTGGTGCCTGCAGGCTGCAGGACCCCCCTTCCCACACCTCCTGAGGCTGCCTCTCTGTTGTCATTCAGATCTCAGCTCATCCATTACCCCTCGGAGGATTCTCTGATCTCTGATGCAAAGCAGCCTTCCCATCACTCACAGCGTGCCATTTTAGTCACAGCACTTTCAGTTTCTGCTATTTTGCTACTTGTGCACTGTCTGTCTCTCCCAATTAGAATGAAAGTTCCACGAGGGCGGGGCTCTGCTTTGTTCTTTCCTGGGTAACCAGTGCCTAGAACAGTGCCCGGCAGTGAGATCCACTGGTTTTATCTGTGAATGAATGAGTTGATGATGAGTGAATGGGCCCAAACAGGTTCAGGTCCTTAAACTGATAGGAGCAGGTATAAAATGTTAACCAGCTCAGCCTTTCTCTTCAACTCTTTCTTGGGAAATATAGCCTTTAAATTTTTTTATTTCTAGCATTTTAAAGTCATTTTCCCAATTACAAAAATGACATGTGCTCACAGTTGAAATTTAAACATGACAGAAAGGAATGATGTAGAAAGCAGAAGTCCCCCATCTTCCTATATCTTAGAGAAAATCACTTTTAAAGGTATGGTGTGTATGCGTCCAGATTTAATTTCATTTTAAAAGAAACAAATTCATGCATCATAGAAAGAAAAGGCATTCATAATCCTAGCAACTAGCAGCCACTATCATTTCCTGTCTGCAGTCTTTTCTCGTGTGTTTATTTTACAAGTTACCGTAATGTACTTATCCTGTAACCTGACACTTCACTCAAGACATCATAATCATTTTTTCAAGTTGCTATATTTCCCATGTCCTCCTCATTATAATGGCTGCATAATATTCCAAGTGGGAAACTATAATTTACTCAAGCTAGATGTTCAACACAGGAAGAACAACTCTTTTCCATATCCACTCTGACAGTGACACCACAAGAAACATCTCTTCTATGCCTGTACCAGGAAAATTCAGCCCTCGTCTTTGCTGGGACTATTTCCTAATGAAAGAGTCCTCAACAATTCCAGAAGCGGGATCACTGGACGAAAGGGTACAACCATTTTGTTTTTTCTTTTTGGCCACTCCGCACGGCACGTGGGATCTTAGTTCCCCAACCAGGGATCGAACTCATGCTCCTGTAATGGAAGCACGGAGTCTTAACTACTGGACTTCCAGGGAAGTCCAGGGCACAGCTGTTTTAAGACTGATGATTTAGGTTGTTCTGGGGAATTCTGTGTAATGCAGGGAATAGGTCTCTGTCTGAGTGGCCGCGTTTCCCATAGTGGCCTCCATGACCATCCATCTGCCCCAAACCCCCTCCCATGGTCCAGGTTTGCTCACACCACCTCGGCTATAAATCAACACAGTAACACCCTTCCTGAAAGCCTGTCCAGTCACAAACTGATTTTGTAAGCCTCAGCTGACTGAAAAGTAAATTCTAGCCTTGAGTGTTACGCTATCAACTAGCAGTGGAGTCAAGAGTTACCTAAGGCCGAGAAGTGCCCAGTTGCCCTTGTCCTCTCTCCTAAGTGGAATCTAAGGGCTCCGGGCTCCCATGGACCAGTCCAACACCTCCTGGAAGCCTATCCAGTCGGGAGTGCAAAAGCACTGGCCCTCCCTGCCCTGCCTTCTTGGGGGGCTCTCAACCTGCTGGCCCCGAATCCCTCAGTGGGACTGACTGCCCTATTCAGACAGATGAGCCTTTAGGCTGGACAGCCTCTGGGTAAAGCAGCCCCGACTGTCATTTTTAAAAGTGTCATCAAGGAAAAGCCAGAGGCTGAGGCTGGAAAGAAAGGCTGCGTGAGGACAGAGGAGACTCCACAGCCAGAGGGCCCTCACCCTAGAGGCTGCTCCTCTGGACTGAGGAGGAGATGTGGCTGAAACACTGTGAAGGGTGGAGGATTTGCTCCTCTTGACGACATTTGTGGCAGCCAAGAAATCCCTCCCCATCCAGTCCCCTGGATGCCCTACCCAAGCCACATAATCCACTCATGGCTTCTGCGCAGAATCTGGAAACCTAGGTAAGATCCAGTTCCCACTGCACAGCGGTGAAGCCCAGGGCCCAATGCGTCCATGAGCCTACAGATGAGAACGAGAATTGGAGGAGTTGCCTAAGAAGTCTCCTTAGGGCTGGGTGTCTCCCATCACTTAGTTCAGCTGGCTCTGGCCTGAGTCTTAGAAGCCACGTAGCTGTAAGATGACTCGAGCATGTGATACGGCCTGAAACTGCTGGAAAACCCCCTCTCATTCCAAAACCATAACCCTGTGACAGGCCCTCGGATGGGAAGCAGGCTCAGAAGTGGAATCTCCAGACGTGTGCTCTTGCTGCTGAGGCAGGAAGGGCTAGTGATTCCCCGGAGCCAGTAACATACTCACTTATCACACCCTTGAGTGCGCGGCTCTGAACAGACATCAGGGTCACTGGCCACGAGTGTCCCGGGTTAACCTTTGTCCCGGTGCCTGGCTGGGCCGCAGTGCCATTCTCAACAGTGTGAGCAAGCATTAGCCCCAGGGCTCAGCTGATCCTTGGCTACTGGGAGGGTGGCTTCCATTTATCCCTGGAATTAAAGAGGAGGAGTTCATCAGCTTAAACTGCTCCAGATCTGAGCTACCAGGCCAGTCAGAGAGGCGACCTCAAGGCAAACATGACAACTCCAGGCACTGGCTCAGCACCAGACACGCATCATGCCCAGGCCACGGGGCCCTCTCCTGGAGCTGGCCACCTCCTCCCGGCCATCCTGCTCGCCCAGGTCTGGTTAATCCAGTGATGAGAACCCGGCAAGGATCCCAGGCGACTCCCACGGAGGGTAGGACTCAGCGCTTCTTGCGCCATGAGTGAATGTGTGCACACTTGTAAATCTGATCGGGGATATAATTTTAGAATCCAGTTCCCTTCTCAATTTAGCTTCAAATTACACTCTCACCTTCACCCTGTAGTGGGTACATCTGTTCTCAAGGGCAGTCAAGAACCTCACAGAAGACAGACAACATAGGACATTTGTTTTTAGCATTTGGGGAGCCAAGCACAATTACACCTGGAAAAACAAGCACACCAACACAATGTGCGCTAAAGCCCTCTCCCTGCAACCCCACTTACTCAAATTTAATTCATTCTGTTACTTTTTTATTATTGTCAGACTGTTCCCATTAACATCAGTAACTGACTACAAGCTGATGTAAATCTGACTTTATAACATCCCTTGCCACATACATATTTTTCATATAGCCCTAAGACTTGACCATTTGGTAGAGATTTCAACATTTATTTTTGTTTCCTAAAGGAAATCAACCCTAAATATTCATTGGAAGGACTGATGCTGAAGCTGAAGCTCCAGTACTTTGGCTGTGTGATGCCAAGAGCTGACTCATTGGAAAAGACCCTGATGCTGGGAAAGAGTGAGGGCAGGAGGAGCAGGGGACGACAGAGGATGAGATGGTTGGATGGCATCATCAACTCAATGGACATGAGCTTGAACAAACTCTGGGAGATAGTCAAGGACAGGGAAGCCTGGTGTGCTGCAGTCCATGGGGTCACAAAGAGTTGGACACGACTGAGCAACTGAACAACAACATTTTTGTTTTAATATGTAGGTGCTGAAGCTGCCACTGAAAATCCCTGGGACACTGGCCTTTCTGCACGAGCCCAAGGACAGAGCACAGATCCAGCCCAGTCTACAGAAGGAGGGACCAGCTGCTCAGAAACTGAGAACAGTGCGTGACCGGGCGGAGCTGTCCCCATACCCAGTGGACATCAAGCAGGGTGAGCCACAGAGGTGCCGCCTGAGCTGCCGCCCTCCTCCTTCCCTCTACCCCCAGGTTCTCTGAGCAGGGGTGACAGGCCTTTGCTTCCAAAGCTGACAACCTGCAAGGCAGCAGGGAGGGGAGCCAAGAGAAGTAAAAGGGCAGGGCTTGGGAAACTGAAATTCATTGTGTGCGCATGTAATTAGGAGTAGGAAAGGTGTGCACCCCCGGATCTCTCCCCGGAGCCTCTCACTGAGAGAACTGGAGGATGAAGGACAGGGGGTGAGGGGTTGTGGGTTGCTATGCTCTCCTGGCCTCAGCCCCTCCCCATCTCCTGCACAAACAGGAGGGGCCCCCTCCCTTCTCCCAGCCTGCCAGACTGTGGGCAGGGGTCACCCTGGCACGTACCTGTCATTGGCATGTCCAGCACGCCCTCCACCCCCAGCATCACCATGGCCCAATGCCTGGGGAGTTTGATTCCCCTTCACGGGCACTTCCCCTTCTCTGGGCCCTAAGCAGGCCTCCTTAATAGCACAAGTCAAACCCAAACAGAAACAGAAACCAAAGCCCACATCCTGGCAGCACAGCCTGCCTGCAGTCAGCCCTGGGAGCCTCTCACTGGCTGCGGGGCTGCCCCAGCAGATGGAGTGCAGCAGTCAAAACAGGGTCCCTCTGGGGCCGCTCCTCAGGTTGGAGCCCCCCTCCTTCCTCATCTGCAGGCTCTCCCTCTAGGGAACCAGGGGCAGGTGGGGTGCTGGACAAGGATATAATGGGGTCCCACCTCTGCCTGCAAGTGCACCAGCTGTCCCCAGACTCCTCCGACACTCCCTGGCCCCTTCGACTGGGTCCCAGGGTATAGAGGGCATGCTCCGTTGTGGACAGCGTGACCTGAACCAGAAGTTTCTGGAAGAGAGGAACGGGCGGAGAGCCCTTAGACAACTAACATGGGGGTAGAACTTACACTTTTTCCAGTATATCATCTCTCATGATTCTCCCCAAACTCCTGCAGGGAAGGCAGGAACTAGTCTACCTCCCACCCTGTCCCCAACCCTGCTGCGTTTTAAAGATGAAAACACTGAGTTTCAGGACATTGAGCGATTAGGCCAAATCCACACGCTTGATTCAAACCCTGGTCCTGGGGCTCCAGAGTCACCCCTCTCTCCACATGGCATTCCTTCCAGTTGCTTCCCATCCCAGTCTCATTCTCAAGGCCCATGTCCGCACATGATTGTCCTTCACTGAGTGTAATCTACTTAGTCTGTTCCATAAGCCGCTTACTTGAAAACATACAGCTGAGTCTGTCCGTCTAGCTTCTCCTTCAACCCAACCAGATGCCCCAGAAGCTTGAAGGAGTAGAGACCACGTTCAAGTTCAAGCTCTCTCTAACTGCCTCCTCCGCAGCCCATCACACCCAAGCCTCCTTTGAGATACTGCCTCTCTTCATTCTTTTGTGACAACATCCTCCCACAGCCCCCCAGTTATTCTATCACCGATGTTCCTACAGGGCATTGAACATCCTTGCATTGAAACATATGGTCCCATCTTAAAATGATTCAGTGTCTGTTTCCCCCTTCATATGGTGAATCCCTTGAAACCATGGGACTTCTGTTGGATGGAGGCAAGGTAGAGAAGGCTCCAGCCTAATTATTGGGTGATTGTAACATCCAGTGTTACTAATCAAACATAATGATGCCTGAAAGTGTTAAGTCACTCAGTCATTGTCTGACTCTTTGCAACCCCATGGACTGTATGTAGCCCACCAGGCTCTGTCCATGGCATTCTCCAGGCAAGAATACTGGAGCGGGTAGCCATTCCCTTCTCCAGGGGATCTTTCCAACCCAGGGATTGAACCCAGGTCTCCTGCATTGCAAGCAGATTCTTTGCCATCTGAGCCACCAGAGAAGCCCCGTATGTTCTCTAATTTTAAAGCCGAAAGGTTCTTTCCCACAAAGCACGTAAATATTGGTTTACAATGGCCAGGGCTGTCTCTGCAGAGGAAAGAAAAAAGGGTACTTGCTATCCTTTCTCCTGCCTACAAAAGCCATCACCCAGCCTAAGGTGAGGAGAGATGAGGTGAGTGCCTGGGGTCTGGATGATACAGAAGGCATGAGAGGAGAGATGGGGCTGGAACAGAGCATCCTAGGCATCCTGGGAGATACTGCAGGCTCTCAAGTGGGCAAGAGGCCAAGCTCAGGTTCAAGTCAGAGAATACCAACGCTTATTCTGTTATTTCTACAATGTGCTGGCACTCTCAAAAGGCGCATCCAGTTTTCATATACGTAGGATTCATCTCCCAAAGAGGTTTAACCAGCAGCTGCTGGCAGGAAATTCCCACCGCAATGCTCTCTCTCCTCCCCTGTAACTATTTAGGGTAAGCTGGGCTTGCAGGATTGAATCTCTGCTTCTCCGACTAGAACCTCAAAATCCAATCTACCGTCCCCCCGCCAACCCTTCTCCATGGCTCAGAACCTAAGACTGAAACCAGGAAACGGCAAGCAAACACTATGCCTTTTTCTTTCCTATTCTCTTCCACAGATTCCTCCACTCAGGTGCCCATGAAGTAAAGAGAAGATGCCCCAGAGACCCAGTGGGGTTTGCTCTGGTTATGCATATCCTCCTCAGTTCTTCCCTTTCGACCCAGAACAACTGCTTTTACTTGTCCTGTAGTAAGACCAACCCTGAACACAAGTGGATTTGGCAACTTCTCAAACCAAGGAGTGAACGCTCAGCTGCAAACGCAATAGGAACTTCAAAGTCCCCCAGGGTGGGGTGGGGAGGCTGAGTATGGTCAGCTCCCTCTGGGGAGCAAGGAGCCCCAGGCCCTGGGGCCTGACTGGCATGCGGAAGAAAGGGTGGAGATAGGGGATGGGTTCCCCACTCTGCCTGGCCATGTCCTTCCACTCCATTCCCCTCACCCTGGGCTTGGAATT
Source organism: Budorcas taxicolor (assembly GCF_023091745.1). NCBI lineage: Eukaryota > Metazoa > Chordata > Mammalia > Artiodactyla > Bovidae > Budorcas > Budorcas taxicolor. Next base: position 77,545,324 of record NC_068919.1, read on the forward strand.
TGGGTTTCCCTGCCTGCCTGCTGGACATCTCACCACCAACCCCCACCCCCCGCCCCATCTTCTGTCTCACCTGCAGACCACCCTGTCCTGATAATCTTTTTTCTTCCTTCCTCCTCCCAACTCTTCAGCCCACTTTCCCTGAGTCCCCCCTCCCCTCCTGCTCCCAGAACCAACCCTGACAGCCTGCCCACATCCCCCTGCACCTTAGAGAGTGGTCTCTGACCCTGCGCTCCTTGCCTTCCCTCCCATCCCGCCCCCTGGCACTGGGTGGCTGCTGCTCACTGCCTGAAAGGCTGGACAGCTGCTGGGCTCTCTAATTAGCTGCCTGGCTGCCGTCCCAGAGTGAGGTGTGTGTTACTGTACAGAGCTGCCTCCCCTCCCCTCCGCCAATAATCCCCTCTGCAGATCCCACCGGGCAGCTGCTAAGGGCCCTGGGGTCCTCATCATGGGACCCCAGCAAGGTGCCTGCTGTCAGCTGGACAGGAAGAGACGACAATGGCCTCACAGCCTCCCCCGCACACTGAGCAGGAATTCATCTCTCTGGTTTCTCCCTATTACTGCTCACATCCTTAGGAGGTCCCACAGGTAAATCCACCACACCCTACCTTTGGAGCAATGGAGACCCTGCCCCTTCGTCACCTCCCCAGCAGAGGCAGAAAGAAGCCCAGGGCAAGGACAAGTCTGGATGTTGTCAACAGCGTGACACCCAATGCCCTACTTTTCACAGCCTTCTGCAACCAAGCCACCCCCGGAGATTTCTAAACAACCAGGGGATCAGGTCCAGGAAGTCCTGTGGAGGCTGGTTTCTTCATCTGAGGTGTCGTGTTCCAGCAGTCAACAAATATTGACCAAGCACCCGCTGATGGCCAGGCACCGCACCCATTGTGAACAAGGCGAGGTTCCTGTCCCCTTGATGCTCGCGGCTCTGTGGGGAGACAGACAATAAGGAAGCCAGCCAGCACATGCTATAATGTCTGATATCAGGCCACGAATAAGGGAAAAGGCCTGGTAGGGGACAGAAACTAGATGCTGGAGGGCGAGTCTTAAGCTTCTCTAAGGAGCTAGCATCATGCATAGGTCAGAAAGATGCAGAGAAGCTTTGCAAAGAGTGTCGGGAAAAGCATTCCAGGCAGAGGGAACAGAAGTGCAAAGGTCTGAGGCAGAAACAAGCTAAACAAGCTTCGTGTAATTAGGGGTCTGATATCCCCTGGCTCCAGAGTCCTCTGGTGATCCCTATAGGGTCTACTAGGTCAGGGCAAAGTGCTCAGGTGCCAAGTAAATACAGCCAGCCCACTGAAGGCTCTTTCTGTAGTCAGGGGCTGGAAATTGTGAAACCTTCAGCTTTTGTTTGGCAGTTGTATTGAACAATGAAGGGAAGACAAAATCCTTTGACTGATGGCCTAGAATTTCCATCTGCTTCTGGTCAAAAGAATTTAAGTAACTTTAGCAAATCCTCTCTAGTCCGGGTGTTTCACCTTAATGAGAAAGTAAATATTCCTTTTTACTCCAGCTAGTTTGTTAGATTTTCTGTCACTTGTGATCAAGAAAATTCTGACCAGCACAGGTGGTTTTCCCTCATCTGGAATGTACCTAGCTGGCATGAGAATCACGTACCTGAGCACCACCTACCTATCTCTGCTGCTGTGAAAACCAGTGCTTTGGCCCCTGCAGACTGTAAGGGGGCAGAACTGCGGAATAAAAAGGTCAGATGCCCATCACAGTCCGTGACTCTCAGCAGGATGGCTATAGCTCTGGGGGTTCCAAATTGCTCTTCTGGTCACTGATTTTTTTCATTGCCCCTTGACTCACCTGGCCTTTGCCAACAGCACACTCAACTATCTTCTCCAAAAGGGACATGTGAAAACTAGTAGCCTAGAGATGAGGCCCAAGCCAAGAAAAGGAAGTACTCAGAGATGAATTTTCTGAAAACTGCACAACTGCACTAGCCAGTCTAATAGCTACATATAGCTATTTAAATTTTAACTTTAATTAACTAAAAATGAATAGAATTTAAAAATCCAGTTCTTTAGTCACCGGAGCCACATTTCAAGTGCTCAGAGTTACATGTGGCAAGTGTCCACCCTACTGGACAGTGAAGAGGTAGAATGTTTCCAGCATCACAGAAAGTTCCACTGGACATTGCTGTTGGAATTACCAAGGGTGTCCAAAAGGCTGGCAAACTTACAGACCTAAGGCCGAGCTTCACTTCCTTGCTCTTGGAAATCTTTGTTTTCTGAACAGACACCCTGCCCTCCCTCTCTCCCACAGGCTCAGACCTTGTCAACCAAGGCTGCCATTGTGAGATGGGGGAGAATGAACCCTTGTTCCAAGAGAGTCACTGTCTACTGTCTGAAGAGTGACTTTTATCCAAGAGGCCAGGAGAGGGCCCTGGCCATTGGTGAATGAGAGCTGCCCTTGCGTCTTCAGCTGTAACTCTCAGTGTAGGGGCTGCTGCTTGGAGTGTTTAAAAAAAAAAAAAAAAATTCAAACCATTTATTGAGTACCCTCTACATGCTGGCCAGTTGCCACACAGATCGTCTCGTGGGTCCCCTCCATGAGCCCATGATGTGGATTGACTCAGGAGGCAAGGAAGGCTCAGAGGTTTAATGACAGCTGGAAAATGGGAGGACCGAGGTTATCATTAGCACTTCCCCTCCCATCGCTCATGAGAGATGCAGATGTGTGGACAGGAGTCGGGGCACTCAATTCTCCTATGGCAACAGGCCACCTACAGCTGCCCCTTCATTCTTACCACAAACAATCTCATATGACCTGCCCCTTCCAGCCTACTCAAGCCCACCCAGGGGCTTGGGAGAGATGCCTTCCATGGATCTGCCCACGAAGGCCCAGTTATTGAAAGACACCTTAGAACACATCAAAACCAAAGGAAGGTCATGGTACAGAAGATAAACCCTAGAAGGGGGTAGGGGTCAGAATACAGACATGTGACATTGCTCCTGGGCAAAGAGGAGAAGGGTGTGATCAAATTTTTGGTTTTGGAAAGACATCTGGACCATGGGTTCCTTATCTCTGCATCCTCATGTCCTGGATAAAAGTTGACATACAGTAGGAACTCAAAATCCAAGTACTGAATGGGAGAAAAGGCAGGGGGCAGGTGCTCCAAGAGTGAGAGGCTTGGCCAAGAGGATCCTGAAAGGCAGGTGCACTGGGGAAAGACTGAGCAGTGAGTTGTTCAGGAGGAGCTGTGATGGTTGCTGTCTGCTCTATACATGACCTGATCTGATCTTCCCTTTAGGTAATGGCCAGAGGAAAGGCCAGCATACACGAGGCTGGGCACTGACTGCAGCCAAGCGCTTCCACTGTGGGCCTTGAGCCCTGCAACCCTGGTCCCTCTGGACCAGCTTCTCCCAGACAGCTCCATCCACTGTGAAAGCACCAAGCCTTGCAACATGTTCAGATATGGCTCCAAACAGCACTTAGGCAAGAGTAATTAAAGGGAATGTTATCTCAGTCAGGCTCTCATTAGCCACGTAATTAGACTGCTGAAAATAATTAACATTCCTTTTGACAAAGGAAGCAGAGGACCCATTACATTCATTAGGACAGCCTCAAACCAGCCTGAGGAAGGCCCAGAAGAGGACTCATCACCTCCCAGGCCTGCACAAGACAAAGTCAGCATCCAGGATCCCAGACCAGCTGGCAAGTCCTGCCCTGGATCAGGCAGGCTCCTGGGTGAGCGGAGAGAGATGGCAATGGATGCCTTCGTGTACACATTACAGATGATAATAATAAGACACTCATACAGCTCACTGAAGAAGATTTGAAGGAAATGTATCACTGTATCAAGATGACAGGCCAGGGGCAACTGTGTACCCAAGGCCCTTGAAAATGACAGAAAAGACATTTTCCAAGAAGAATAAATCCATTACAGCACCAAAAAACAAGAGGGAATTCTATCCTTGAAGATGGAAGCAAATGAGAATAAACTGATAGAGAAACCACTACCACCCCACCAAATAAAACCATGAAAAAAAATAATAATTGACATTCATACAGCATGTTCATTCATTCATATATGCTGTATGAATATATCTCATTGAACCCTCACAAAAATCCTTTGAGACAGACACTATTATTTTGCCCACTTTACAAATAAGACCCAGAGTTACACAGCTTTTCCAAGGTCATAGTGATAGTAAGTGCCGGCGCTAGGATTTGAACCCCAACAGGGTGGCTAAGGATTCTACATTTTGGGGTATGGCTCTGGGGGCTCCAAGTTTGGAGCAAGCAGATTAGGGGTCCAGGAGAGGCCCTGAGTGGTTGGTCATGGGATCTGGAGCGGCCAGGCAAGCAGCCCCTGCCCCACGTCTCTACCCAGGTGTCCCTCCACCAGGGACATTAGGGCACTGAGGCAAAGGGACACCTAGACAGCTCCTGCATCCCCAGCAGGCACATCACACCCTCCTGTCCCCAAACAGCGGTGGCTGGCTCGAGAGCATGTAACTGGGATTCATACAGAGGTGACTGAAAAGCCTCAAAATACAGAAAGAAGCACAACCAAGATGCACCAAACATTTGACAAAAACCAAAACAGCCAAAGAAGCACCAAATTAGAGAACACACGCTCTAGCTGGAAAACAAAATTAATAAAGTCAACAGACTGAAACGTTTGTCAAAGTATGATTAATATCCTCTGAGGGACAAGAAGGGCTCCTGGAATCTATGAACCCAAATAAGCCATTGCCAGAAGAATGTCAAAGATTTCAGAAATGAAGGAACCACACCACGGTAACTGGTTATCTCTGGATGAAATAACAGAGTGACTTCATTAAAAATTTTCTTTCTATAGCTCTATTTTTTCTAAGCTTCTTACACCACACAATTATCACTTGTAGAATCAGAAAAGTTTTTTTTTTTTAACACCTCGTATGAGGTAGGTGTTCAGTAAGGGGTAGATCCTGCCACCTACAGCAACCCTTGACCCCATCCAGGCCGGTACATAACTCGCCATCCCCCAGTCACTCCATCCATGCTCTCATCTCTGGGTCTTTGCGCACACGGTTCCCCTCCTGGAATGCCCTTATTTCTGTTTACCCAGATTTACCTGTCCTTCAATGCCCACTCAGAGATGGCCCTTGTTAATGAATGGTCCCTGCGTCAATCTTAAACCTAAACCACTCTGATCCCTCTCCTCCCAAACCCCTAAAAGCCTCTAATTCTCCAGGGTCACAGGATAACTCTTGTTGAGTTGTCCTGTGGGGTCACAGTACTGAAGACTTACATGTCCTTTACCTTTCAGTGACCAGGTCTTGTCTCCCCAACTCAATGGTAGGCTTCTTAAAGGCATTGAAGGAATGAGCTTTCTTTTTATACCCTACCGTGCCCAAATAAAGCTGTGAAGCTTTCGCAAGAACATTCTTATGTGTCAGTTGAGTGAATGACGAAAGAGCTGTTTCTGGTGGAAGTAGGAATAGGGAAATTATTGTGGAGATGCGGTTACTCAACAGGGCTGGGTGGTAAAGCCAGGCCCTCCCACATGGGCGAGGCCCTCATAAATAGGTCACCTGGTCCCAGACAGCTTGACCTCCTATCCCTTGGGTGGGATCCTGAAATACCTGTAAACCCAGTGTGGATGATTGCTAAGTCTTGGGGCAAAATGTAGATGAGGAGTAAGACATTCATATGGTCTTGTCTCCCCACAGACTGCTTATTAGTAGTGAGGAAAAATTAGTAAACACACGTTGAAGAAATGGGACACCTTGGCCAAGTGATGAAACTTCACATCACACAAAAGTGACAGAAGGACATTTGGTGCCTCTGGATGTAACACACTGAAAAAGACACAATATCACTCCTGTGTATGCTAGCCAGGAATGTGTAACTTGGAGTCTAAACATAACCCAACAACAGACCAATCCAAAGGGAAGAGCCTTCCTTTTTTTCTTTCTTTTTTTTTAAGGTGAAAAGGAGGCTATCTTCTTCGAACATGTCAGTGTCATGAAAGACAAAGAAAAACTGAGGAACTGTTCTGGATGAAAAGAGACTAAAAAGACATAACAAATGCCATGTTGGATCCTCACTGGAGAAAAATGCTGTAAAGGATGTTATTAAGTTAATCAACAAATCTGCAATAAAATCAGCAGATTAGATTAAGTGTCATATTAAAGTTCAACATACTGCAGATATTATAAAACAGTATCCTTATTCTTAGGAATCCACACATGAATTATCCAGAGAGAAAGGGCCACCAAGTAGGCAGCTGACTCTAAAAAGGTTCAGAAAAAAGAGAAAGAAGGAGAGAGAACATAAATGATAAAGCAAAATGTTAAAAAATGTTGAATCTGGATAAAGAGTATATATGTATTCTGTGGGCTTCCCAGCTGACATTAGTGGTAAAGAACCCGATCCCTGGGTGGGGAAGATCCGCTGGAGGAGAGCATGGCAACCCACTCCGGTGTTCTTACCTGGAGAATCCCACAGATGGAGCCTGGGGTCTACAGCAAAGAGTCAGACACAACTGGAGTGACTTAGCATGCATGCATGCGTGTTCTGAACTATTCCGGCAACTTTTCTGAAGTTACTTCTGAAGCAAGTCTGAAGTTACTTCCAAGTAAGAAGTTAGGAGAAAAATAATGACAGCAACAAAGGAACCCCTGCCATTAGGCGGTGGGATGGAGTAGAGCAGACACGGAGGGTGAATGCAGGGGGGACACTGGTCACCACCCGTCTACCTGGGCCCCAAATTCTAGCCCTGTCAGTGGGTCCCTCATAGACACATTTCCTCTCCAGTGGGGCCTTCCCCTTCTCTTACTTCTCTACCCGTTTACTCCTCTCTCTCCCCAAGATCGGCAGTCTTGCAGGAGACCACCCTATCAGGACCAGAGGACAGGATTATTTAGATCTATTCTTGGATGTAGTTAATATTTGCTGACACTTGTTGTGTCCACAAGCCCATACTAATGAGTCAGGGTATGTTTGTGAAACCACAGCCTTCTAGGTATTACCTGGTCTTTCATTCCCCCTACGCTGCCCAGATTTGTGGTTAGTCCTATCCACAGTGCCTGACTTTAGGTCTTTAGACCATGTTCATCCCTTTTGAGATCTCATGCAGGCACAGCCTCTCTCCCCCAAGTACCATGTCTTGTCACAGCTGAGTGTGGCCACTTTATTTGTTCCTGTCTTCTATTTTTTGGCCACACCACATGGCAGTTCCCCTACCAGGGATCGAACCTGTGCTCCCTGCCATAGGAAGCATGGTCTCTTAACCACTGGACCACCAGGGAAGTCCCAGGGTGTGGCCGCTTTAAATAACACACCTCTTTAAATAAGGGGCAGGTGATGGAGCCTCTTTAAGCAGCCTCACTGCAGGAAAGGGAATCAAGCAAACCATCATATTGTGCAACTTCATTTATTTATTAATTCAGAAATCCTCATATGCATCTTTTATGTACAGACTACTCAGTGCTAAGTGGGTTGAAGTATGAAAGCTGAAGCACAACAGTGGCACCGCTTGTTTTTAGAACATTGTAAATATACAATCTTGGAAATTCTACTGTAGCATCAAATACCAGAAGCCTAGTAATGATAGTAAGTTCCAACAGTGCCTTTTACTTAAATGAACCTACTTCAAGTTCATCTCATTGTTCATGCACTCATTCACACATTCCTTAAACAATTACTCAGTATCTATGTCATGCCACCAGGTACACAGAAACACCCAAGAGGCAAAGACCACAGGCAAAGACATCTCAGGCCACAGGTTGCTGACATTCTACGTGATCCTGGATTGTCCAAATGGCCCACTAGACACACACTTAGGGCCACCAGCCACAATGGGGCACCAGAGGAAATTATTTTAAAGAAGGGCAAATGAGAGAGATTAAAAAAGATGCTATGAGAGAGAATAAACAAGAAACTACAGTGGCTTTGGTATACAAATAAATTTTGTTGTTTCTGAAAACATTATTTTATAATTTAGAATGAGGTTAATTTTTTTTAAATTACTTAGGAAACCCTAAGCCCTTCCGTGCCAAGAGCCTCCAGAGACCTTAATCCAGCCAAACAGTAAGTACAGGTTGCAATCCTAAATGTCAACAAGGGTCAGGCAGCCAACTCAAATTAGCAAAGACTCCAGAACTGTTAAGGAAGCAAGACTGAAAGGACTCAGTGAGAGATTTACTGGAGGTAGGGCAGGGGGTGGGAAGGAAGGAGGTGTGAGAGAGAGAGGAGAATGGCACCCATAGTTCTGACTTGGGCAGTGGTAGGGCCATTCACTGAGAGAAGAGGATGTAGGCAAAGGTGTGCATCAGAGGTGATCCACAGGGAACTGCGTTTTGATGCTCTTATTTTGATGCCCACAGGATTCTAGGCTGGAGGCAGGTCTCAGCCCCCACTGGCTGCAGTGGTAGAGAGGAGGGGCCTTCTGGGGAGGAGGCGCAACAGGTGACATCCCAGACCCACAGAGGGTGGACATGAAGCCTGTGGAGGGGCCAGGGAGGGAGCAGGATGCCCAGGAAGGGGTCCTGCCGAGGAAGTGGGGGCAGGAGAGTGTGAGGGGTCTCTCAGCTAACCACAGAGGCAGGCCAAATGGGGACTGAGGGGAGTCTGCAGCAAAGAGGCTCCTGGGGCCCGTTGTGACTGGGACAGTGTGGACAGGCGACTCTCTCGAGAATTTTGCTTATGAAGGGAAGGGGAGAGAAAAGCTGCTGGAGAGTAGAGATGGGGGCAGGGGGAGGTGTCCTTTCTCCCTTCCTCCTTTCTTCTTCCCACATAAGAGAGGAGAGTGTGTGTGAGTCACTCAGTCATGTCCGACTCTTTGTAACTCCACGGACTATAGCCTGCCAAGCTCCTCTGTCCATGGAATTCTCCAATCAAGAATACTGGAGTGGGTTGCCATTCCCTTCTCCAGAGGATCTTCCCTACCCAGGGATCAAACCTGGGTCTCCTGCATTGCAGGCAGATTCTTCATCATCTGAGCCACTAGGGAAGCCCTAAGAGAGACATAAATATGTTGAAACGCCCAGGAGAAAACCACAGTGAGGGAGAGCTGTGGCTGGGACATACACCGTGGGGTCCATATGGATGCTCTGGGCTGACCTGAGGTCACGGAGGGAGCACTGTGAGCCACAGTCCCAAAGACCAAGGCCAAGTGTGTCATTATATTAACAACCCCTTTACAGAGAGGAGATCCAGGCAGCCAGAGTTAAGGTCACACAAGCACTAAGGAGCCTTGACCCGGAAGCAGATCTCCCGGGTCTCCTCCTGGTCGTTCTCCAGACCAGTAGTTCCCAGTGGGGCCGCCCCTGGAAATGGGGGGGTGTGGGGGCCCTGTGTCAGCACCACAGTGGGTGGGGAGCACGGCAGGTACTTACTAGTGGGGACCTGGAATGCTGGATGCCCTGCCGCTCCCACAACAACCCACAAAAGAACCCTCCCACATAACTTAGAACATGCCACTGGGCATTCACAGGGGAGAAAAGCCACTTCATAGTTATCAGCATCTAGAACCAAACTCCTTTCTGAAATAAACACAGGAGATTTTTGCACAGTTTTAACATTCCTCCAGGAATACCACTGGAGTACAAACCAAGGGGATACTGTACTTTATGTTTGGAACTTTACGAAGAGAGGTTCACCAACCTGGAAAACCACATCAACTGCGGGGCGCCTCTCCTGGTATCTGAGTCACCCACACGACACACCTGTATCTTGTGGGTATCTGTGGCTGTTACATTCTCAGTGATTCTATGCACAGGTTCAAGCACCTGGCTCCTTCCTTCTGTTTTCTGTGTCGTTGTGCCCAAGCAATCCATATTGGGATAGGTGGTATTGTATTATAATTAATTTTTCCCTTAGTTCTCTTTCAGTTTAGGCATACTGATTTTTTAATTTATGTAGACAGGTATGTCATATTATCTATAAATTTTAATTGGGGTAATGAGGCAGCATTACAAATAATTGTTCTAATAAAAAGGGACACCATCCTAGATTGTGCAGTGCTGAGGGAAATGCAGGTGAGCAGAATCAGGGCAGCTTCATGTGATCAACCCCAGACAGGAAGTTCAGTGGTCTCCTACAGATATTGACACGAAGTTCCTGAATGATGGGTACACGGTGTGATCAAACCTTGGACCTTAAGACAACTATACAATTGGGGGGCCTTTGGGAAATTTCATCCCCACAAATAATTTAAATTATACTATACTGCAGCATTTTCCTGCACGTAATAATAGGTAGAAGACTGCATGTCATCTGCAGGGCCCAGGGAAATGACAAATGGTTGAATGTCTGGAGGCAGAGGTGTGTTTAGAAGAAGTCAAAGAATGAGGTGCCAGGCTTGGTCTGGTGAATATCTTGCTAATGGATGAGAAGATGAGTAAACAGTATGTAAGAGGATGCTTAAGGATATTTATGGAAATGCTATATCACGAGGAATCGTGAACAGAAATAGGGATAGAGAAATGATCTCAGAGGACCTCCAATAGGTTAGCAAAACAGGCCAGAAATACTTACGGCTCAGAATATAAGAGGGGCTGGTTACTTAATGGTAGGGGAAAGGCGGCCTCGACTCCCATAGGCATGCCCATCACTGCCAAATAGGTATGAAGGGTTAAAAAAAAGTGTCTTTCTGTGTATACCTATCACTGATTCATGTTGATGTATGGCAGAAACCAACACAATATTGTAAAGCAATCATCCTCCAATTAAAAATAAAATTCTTTAAAAGTGTCCTTCAATCAAGAGATAGCTAACTGATTCATGTATCCTCCCCATCTGAGGGCCTGGAAACAGGGCTGTCTGAACCTGGCTCTTCCACAAACCCTCACAACTCTATTACCTCTCCTCTCGATTCCCTCATCCAAAAATGAAGAAAACACAATAAAACACTTTAGATTCCATCACCGTACATTTTTCTACTGTTCTGCTGTTCTTCCAGGAGCATTGTGTAATTTATATATTTTAATTTTAAAATGTCAGGTTGAAGCAGCTATAGGGATTAACAAGAAGAGTGATTCTCCCTTCTCAGAAGGTGGTAGAGGTACTTGGCTCACTTGGGCTCTGAAGAAACATCCAGGTATAGGACTTGCATCCAGGAACCAGTTTATAAGTCTCTCTGCAGAGCTGACTCAGTCAAGGGCCAACAGCCTATCCCCCACCCCCAGGATTTGAGTGAAAAGCAAGCACCCAGCAGGCACTCCCACCTGGAGGACACACTAGTTCATCATTGAGATGAACCAGGAAGCCTTCTTGGTTTCCTAGGGTGAGGCAAGATTGATGATGTACTTAAGGCGCAGAACTGAAGGAGGTGCCAAAAAAATCTTAGCAATCAAGATAAATGGTATTGTATGTAATACAATATTTTAAAACACCAAATCGGTAAACCAAGGTGTGGGCTATCATACTGGAACCACGGCCAAGATTAGGACAAGGTCAAGGAGGCAAGGTCATATGAGGGTCTGTGACGCTGGCATTGTCCTGCATCCAAAGGACCTCTCCACCCATTACTGCCAATAGCACCTCTGGAGAAATACTGCCCAGAACCACAACCTCTGGTCCCAAACCCCTGACATTCAGAACTGTTTAGATTTTTTTTTTTTTTTAAGGTAATGTAGAGTGCCAGAAGAAGCACAAGCTGGAATCAAGATTGCCGGGAGAAATATCAATCACCTCAGATATGCAGATGACACCACCCTTATGGCAGAAAGTGAAGAGGAGCTAAAAAGCCTCTTGATGAAAGTGAAAGAGGAGAGTGAAAAAGTTGGCTTAAAGCTCAACACTCAGAAAACTAATATCATAGCATCTGGTCCTATCACTTCATGGGAAATAGATGGGGAAACAGTAGAAACAGTGTCAGACTTTATTTTTTGGGGCTCCAAAATCACTGCAGATGGTGACTGCAGCCATAAAATTAAAAGACGCTTACTCCTTGGAAGAAAAGTTATGACCAACCTAGACAGCATATTGAAGAGCAGAGACATTACTTTGCCAACAAAGGTCTGTCTAGTCAAGGCTATGGTTTTTCCTGTGGTCATGTATGGATGTGAGAGTTGGACTGTGAAGAAGGCTGAGCGCCAAAGAATTGATGCTTTTGAACTGTGGTGTTGGAGAAGACTCTTGAGAATCCCCTGGACTGCAAGGAGATCCAACCAGTCCATTCTGAAGGAGATCAGCCCTGGGATTTCTTTGGAAGGAATGATGCTAAAGCTGAAACTCCATGAAACCTCATGTGAAGAGTTGACTCATTGGAAAAGACTCTGATGCTGGGAGGGATTGGGGGCAGGAGGAGAAGGGGACGCCAGAGGATGAGATGGCTGGATGGCATCACAGACTCGATGGACATGAGTGAGTGAACTCCGGGAGGTGGGGATGGACAGGGAGGCCTGGCGTGCTGCAGTTCATGGGGTCGCAGAGAGTCGGACACGACTGAGCGACTGGACTGAATGTAGAGTGCATCCAGTAGATTACGTGACCCCCCACAGCTGGGTCTGGGGGCAGCATCCCAAACACACGAACATCTCTGCAGCCAAATCTATGAATATGCTCGCTCTGCAGATAAAAGAGACCGCCACTGGCCTCATGTTCGTTCAGGTCAGGCTTTGCCATCACACGAGTTTAAAAAAGCTTTTTGGTTTTAGAATGTTTTGGATTTTGAAACTGCAGATAAAGGAGTGTGGGCCTAAATAGCATTACATTAGGTCTCTTAAAGACAAAAGGTGGCAGATTGGACCCAAAACTTCTGTTACCAACTTGTACAAAAAAAAGAACTCCAAAGGTCCTCAGCAGTGACCTCTCTGAGGAAGGTGATTTCTAGAAGTCAGTCAAGCCCAAAGCAGACTTACAGCCTTCCCCACCTACCAACCAACCGACACTTAAATACCATCTGCATGTAAAAGGTTGGGCAGAGTCCTGGGCTGTACTGAGACATCCAAGACACAGGTCCAGACCTTGAGAGTTGAACAGTTAGATGAGGCTGCAAGGCAACTATAAACCATTGTTTTTTGGAAGTCAAAAGGAGCAAATCCACACCCATACTTTAGCAATGATGAAACCAAAGTTCAGAGGGGTGAAGGCCTTTCATGTATTAGCAACAGAAGTGAGTGTCAGGGAGAGTTCAAACTGGGGTGTGCTAACTGCCCTTCCCTACACTCTGCATAAAGGCACATAATAACTGCCATTTTAGTGAGAAAATGGCAAGAGTTGTAGAAGATCCTGAGGAAGTGGCTTTGGTCAAATACACCTTTGCAGCAAAGATGGGTTCTCTTAAAAGGACTGTAATGTAAGGAGGGAGCAAAGAGATGAGGGGCCTCCTGGCAGGGAAATTATGAGGTATGGGGCGGGCGCTACGTGGCAGGTGAGTGGGCATGTGGCTTAGGCTTTGGTGAAAGGCATAGACGGAGTTGTTGGGAAAGCAGGAGAAGGCGATGAATGGAGAGCTCAAATGCCAGGGTGAAGACTCTGCACTTAGGTCCTAAGGCAGCATGTCTCAGTCATTTGAGTTCTGCCTTCATGACTTACGGCTTTCTACTACCCTTGTAAGAAGAGGCAGATACAGCGATTTAAAAGAGACCACTCTGGGACTTCCCTGGTGGATCAGTGGTTAGGAATCCGCCTGCCAATGCAGGGGATACGGGCTCGGTCCCTGATCCAGTAAGATCTTAGATGCCTTGGGGCAACTTAGCCTGTGTGCCGCGACTACTGAGCCTGGCCTGGGAGCCACGACTGCTGAGGCCTGTGAGCCCTAGAGCCTGTGCTCTGCAACAAGAGAAGCCCCTGCAGTGAGAAGCCTGTGCACCACCACTAGAGGAAAGCCCCTGCTCTCTGCAACCAGAGAAAGTCCACAGAAAGCAACAAAGACACAGCGCAGCCAGGAAAAAAAAAGAGAGCCCACTCTGGGGTCACATTCTTTCCATCTGAATCTGGGCCCCAATGCCAACTGTGTGACCTTAGAGAAGCTCTCTTTGCCTCTGCTTCCTCATTTGTAAATTGAAAAATAATACAAGTACCTCCCTTGTAAGAGTTACATGAAAGAGTGTTTTTGGTTGTTCGGTGGCTCAGTCGTGTCTGACTTTTTGGGACCCCATGGGCTGCAGCATGCCAGGCTTCTCTGTCCTTCACCACCTCCCAGAACTTGCTCAAACTCATGTCCACCCCTAAAACAGCACCTGGCATTCATTATAAGTATTCAGTAAATGTTAGCTGTTGCTAGTGTCTTGATTTAAGTTAAATTTGTAGTTATGTATGTATTGTAGCCTTATCCTAAGCAATAATATTCACGAAATCCTGGGTTTCTTCTGTCGTTATAATTCTGATGACACACAAAATAAGAGGTTCAGTCAAAAGTCTTGAACATCTTAACTAAAGCACTGAATACAACAGGTCTGATGCTCCCCAGCTGGTGCGAGGGCCTCCAACAGCACCATCCAGGAGGTCTGATATCTGAGTCTGCAACTGAGAGGCCGAGGTGGACTGGCATCTGACTGTACCTGAGACGCACAAGGTGTGAGACGTGAGCTGCCCATCTGCTGTGGGTGGAGCCAAGGGAGCCAGCCGAGCTGGGGGCGTGGGGGTGGGCCTGTGTCCTCAGGTTCTCTGCAGGAGAGGACAGTGTGATTGCTTCCTGGGCTAATGTGGGCCACATGCAAGAGGGGCTGGCTCCAGGTCAGAGCAGGTCTTGTCCAAGAGGACCATTTGGACAGATGGAAAGACCTTAGCCGAAAGAGGCTAGAGGTGAATCGCTGGATTTTCAGGGGCTGAGGAAAGAACAGTGAGCTAGAATAGAGGATAATTTGCTCTTTTCAAGACAACTGGGAGTAAACAGTCCCCACTTATGGAGGAAGAGTCTCTGAGAAACCCATGACTGTGGCCACAAGAAGAGACTCAGCATTAGGTACCTGCCAAGCCCAGGAAGCTGGGAGCTGGCCAACAACAGTGCTGGCCAAGCAAGCCCTTTCCTGTCCCTCTCAGCCCAGGGAGAAAGGACTGGATGTATTCAGTACTGAATTGAGACAGCTTGCGACTTAAAGTGACCACAGGACCTTCTACTGCCTAAGATTGACCCGGATCATTCGTTATGAGGCCTGATGGAGTTTTCCTCCTGGGGCAGGGAAACAACTAATCCCACTGAATCAACATAAAGGGACAGTGGGAGACAAAATCAAGTCGTATTATGAGTGAATCCCAACGAGTCATGTTTCTTTACACTCATTAGAAACATAGCTATTAAAACAAAATGTTTGTCTCCGGACCAACTAAAATAATTTATCAATATCCCCAGTGGTATGGTAACCACCATTCAAAATCACTGCAATAAGGCAATAAGAAACTCAGGAAGAAAGCAAGGCAGGCAGGGACAGAAAATTGGTTTGGTGGATTCAATGGCAACTCATTTGCTCCCCAACCTTGAATATGATGAAATTAAAAGACGTACCAATGGAGAGCAGAATCCTTGGAAGAGTGGCTTGTTCAAAAGGAAATCAAGGCAGCCTGATTCCTTCAACAGAAAAGCTGTGACTCTCTGGATCCCTAGGCTGAGCTTACCATATGATCTTTTTCTTTTAGGAGGAGCTAGGACTGAAGCATTTGAAAAGACCTTGGGAAAAAAAAAATAAAAAAATACAAATAAGAAAGAAAAGACCTTGATGTGGGGAAAGATTGAGGGCAGGGGAAGAAGGGGGCAACAGAGGATGCGATGGTTGGATGGCATCACCGACTCAACGGACATGAGTTTGAGCAAATTCCAGGAGATGGTGAAGGACAGCGCAGACTGGCGTGCTGCAGCCCATGGAGTCGCAAAGAGTCGGACACGACTGAGCGACTGGACAACAACAACAACAAGGGCTGCAGCGGGGGATACATTCTCGTGGACTCTGAGTCACTGGGAGAGCATCGGCCAGTCCCTAGGTCCTGGAGCTTTGGGAGGATACTGGGCTGAACCAGAACCTGTATCTGCCAAATCCAAGCACAGACGGTAAGACATACACCAGTGCACGAACCTCTCTGCTGCCTTCACTTGGGGACAATAGGAGGATGAGGGGTGAAGATTAAGTTTTAAGACAAGATAGAGGTGTACTTCATCACCAGGCGATGACAATAGCGTGAACAGAAGCCACCTCTTGGCTCCCCATTTTAACAAGGAGAAGTGACCTAACCCAGGCCTCCTTCACAAGACTTAGTCCCCTAACTTGCAATGTGGCTTCTTTCTCCTTCAGCCTACCTCTATTCTCTCAGCTGTGACTTCCTCCAGCTCCAGACCAGCTTAGTTATCGCCTGAGAAAGAACCAAATTATCCAGATTCTAACGTGTCTGTGTGCACTTAGTCGCCCAGTCGGATCTGACTCTTTGAGACCCCATGGACTGTAGCCTGCCAGGTTCCTCTGTCCATGGGATTTCCCAGGCAAGAATTCCCTTCTCCCAGGGGATCTTCCCGACCCAGGGATCGAACCCATGTCTCTTGTGTTGGCAGGCAGATTCTTTACTGCTGAGCCACTAGGGAGGCCCCAGAAATTTACTAGATGACCCAAGCATTATTGCCGGCGGGAGATGTTAGAGAATATCTCTCCTGACACTCCTATTTTACAGATAAGGAAACGAATTTATGTCACATGCCCTGAGTCATTGAGTTGAGACAAGAACTGAAGTCCCATGACCTTGGCATGAGGCTCCATTATACACTATCATGTCAACTCTCAAAACGGGGTCAGCCCCCCTGCTTCAGGCCACCACCTAACCTCCATTCCTCTTCCACAAACGTCTCAAAAAATGGTAGAAAAGCCCCAGAGTTAACTTGCCTGGAACAAACAAGAAAAAAAAAAAGATGAGAACCACCTCAATGAACTAGCTGGTCATCTTTGAATGGAGTTATCGGTGGCCACAAACACTTTCTCAGAAGGACAGGAGGGTCCAATGCTTGCTGTACCCTAGAGAGTATACCTGAGATCCAGAGTCATAATCAGGGTCTCCACAGCTGGACTATAATGATGGGCAGGGGAAGGCCCAGAAACTAGGTTGGAAGATGAGGCCTGGAGTCCAGAATCTGCAAAGGAATTCCCTGGCAGTACAGTGGATGGGAATCGACCTGCCAATGCAGGAGACACGGGTTCAGTCCCTGCTCCGGGAACTAAGATTCCACACACCACGGGCAACTGAGTTTGTGCACCACAACTACTCACCGCATGTGCCTAGAGCCTGTGCTCCACAACAAGAGACGCCACTGCAATGAGAAGCCCGTGCACAGCAACGAAGAGTAGACCCCACTCTGCAACCAGAGAAAGCCCACACACAGCAACAAAGACCCAGCGCAACCAAAAATTTAAGATTAAAAAAGAATCCGCAAAGATAAACTACGGTGACTAGAAGAGGTAGAGTGATAGAAGGAACTGCTGCTGCTAAGTCGCGTCAGTCGTGTCCGACTCTGGGCAAACCCATAGACGGCAGCCCACCGGGCTCCCCTGTCCCTCGGAGAAGGCAATGGCACCCCACTCCAGTACTCTTGCCTGGAAAATCCCATGGACGGAGGAGCCTGGAAGGCTGCAGTCCATGGGGTTGCTGAGGGTCGGATACGACTGAGCGACCTCACTTTCAGTTTTCACTTTCATGCATTGGAGAAGGACATGGCAACCCACTCCAGTGTTCTTGCCTGGAGATAGAAGGAAAATGCTGCCCAAATAGCCGTTTAAGCAAGAGAAAAATTTGGCATGCAAATGAAATGGGGTTTATGAGATACATTCTTACGCTAAGCAGAAAGTCTGTCCTCTTATAGTAACTCCCAGGCCATCTGGTCTGCTTCCCCAGTGCAGGGTACTGACCTCTCTCTTCCCAAACATTCGAACACTTGTCAGGATATTGTTTTTCAAAGGAGAATCTCAATTTCCATCTCCTTTTAACTAGCTGTGTTTAACCCACCCCAGCTTTCCTACTTACACTCTAACTGCCACTACCTCCACTTGACTTTCTCCCTGACATTTGTTCCACCATGCGATCCAAGGCTACAGAACACAGTGGAATCAGACAGATCTCAGTCCAAATCTCAGTTCGGACTCTTGCTAACTGTGGCATGTGAGGTGATTTTATCCTTTATCAAGTGCTCAGCCCAATGCCTGGCATAGAGTGAGTATTCAATAAACAGTGGCTGTCGTTGTTATTATCACTGTGTTCACAGAAGCCAGCTGGAGCTCCACGGGTGGAATGAAATCTCAGAGGGCTGAAGTGGGCTGTCCAAGGTCACACAGTAAGTCAGGGAGGGATCCCAGATTTTCTAATCCCAAAAACCTTTGCCAAGCGTCAGTGCCTACACAAACAGCATTATCGCCCAACGACCTCGAAATCTGGGTATCTGATTATGTCCAGGTACTACAGCTGATGATTAAATAGGTACTCACCATGTGCTGAAAACTTGGCAGACTATATGAAAGCTCTAAGCCATCTACAGATTAGCATAGGAAGGCCATCTCCTTGTCTGTGGCAGCCAAAAACACAATCACAATACGAAAGTCTGGAGCCACTGCTGGTGTTGCCCAGTGGTGATAATATTTCTCATCCATATTTGTTTTCAGAAGGTAGATGAAAGGAAGACCAAGGCCCTGGCTGCCCCATTCCTGGCTTTTAGAAAGGCTTTTTCAATTAAGAAAGAGAAAGGGAGAGGTCCTAGGGACTGAAAACTAAATGGGTCTGACCAAGGACTGCTATGAAAAACAAGAAGGGGGCTGGAAGTGGCCTAAAAATAGGTCCCCACCATTGATTCAAGGAACTGCGGTTATTTTCTTCAGGGTGGTCTTCTTGTTGTACCAGGACCTGTCTCTCCACTGACTGTGCAAACAACAAGACCGGGGAGCCCCAGGAAGCACACTTTATCTTGAAGTATGAGTCACCCTCTCAGAACTCCAGAAAAGAATCTTCTCTTTGTGGCCCTTCACTCTCCTTCTTGGCTGGCATCCCTCCCTCCTCGGGGCTAGTGTCAAGGCCTTAGGATAACCCAACCTTTCTGATGGAGACAGACCATTCCAGAAACTCACGAGACAGGAGTGCCTCTGAAAAACTGAAAGGAAACAATGAGTGAATGAGCCAGCTGGAAGGCCTTCATTATTCAAGTCCCACTGCGAAAGCAGTCCCAGTGCCTCCTGAATGCAGGGCTTCTGAAGTGCAAAGCAGTGGCAGAAAGAGCCCTCTGCAATTATGCTCCCTGATCTAGTAGATCTCCCAGGGGTAAGTTAGGATTTGACAATGCCATGTCTGATTTTTCTAAACTGCCATGCGTCCAGAGGGTGGAGCCGCAGAAAGCAGCAATCTGAGGACCCAAGTCCTGCCACGTAGACCGTCTGCCCTAATTCCAAGGATGCTGTCCCATCTACAATACCAGCCACATGGAGAGCCAAGAGCCCTGAAAGGATATCAAACTCCCCGCTAGAGATTAAACAGAGTAAAAGACAATGGGGAGCTGAATGTTCAGAAACAGGAACTGGCAATGACTTTGGTTACTCTTCAAGCTGCCAGACTTGATGGTGATCGACCCCAAGGGCAGAAACACCAACATCAGTAGAGGGTGGAAAGTTACCTTTCAGAACCAGCCTCTGAGGAAACAGGGAGCCAATATCACTCATTCTGTGGCTTTGACCTCACCAAATACCTAAAGGAACTGATGGATGTTAAAATGAACATTGGGGACAGCCTTAGGGCAAAGGGCAGTGGGAATCCACAGCCGCAGGTTGGTGTGAGCAAAGGGAAGGGAGCAGGCTCTCCTTTTTATCTGCGAATGGGATAGATTCCCTATCCAGCCTCAGTTCTGTCTATGGATGTCAGTTGCAGGGATGAAAACCCCTTCCATTCCCTTGAAGCACAGCAGCATGGCATATCCCACAGCACAAAGTCTAAGACAAATGTATATCTGAAATCAAACATGTGGGTACCTAAATTCTATCAGTGCATGTTTATCTCATAACAAAAAAGTATAACCAGTGGATCTCCAGTACTGGATTCTAAACACTCTTAAATCCCAGGCAAGAAAAACTTCCCCAACACAGGCATTCACACAGATCATGGCCAGCATGCTAACTCACAGTGTGACTCAGTTTCCCTCCACGGGAGCCATAGTCAAGAGTGCCACCTCCTAGCCCTTCCCCAGAAATCAGCTTGGACTTTACTTTTCATATATAAAGCCTCTATGATTTCTGAGAGGTGGTGGTGGAAGAAGCAGGAGCCCTGGCCAGTTAGGCTGAGTTCCTTCCTGCTCGGAGCATCAGAATCCCTCTGACATTCCCAGATGTTGCCACAAAGGGAGTTGAGAGTTTGCCAAGTCAGAAGTTATCCACACCTTAAAAGGAAAGTTCCTTGAATAATTATAAAACAGAAAAACAAACAAACCTAAACCACCTTGCCTGTAAACTGGGAATGGGGGAGGAGGGCAAAGGAAAGTAGAGAGACAAAAATTTGTAAACAGTCAGACAGGGCCCGGGTTAGATTTCCCTTCCCTCAAGGACAGCCAGATCTGATACGGCTGCTGATAAGGCCAAGCAGCTTCACTTTACTGCTTTTATCCAGGTCTCAATTTATAACATCAGTGTTCCCAAACATCATCAGAGACCCTTCTGAGAGCATGGAGGGGGATTGTCACTGACATCCAGGCTGGACAACATCTACCAGAAAAAAATGCTGCTAGGAAGGAGCTCAAAAGGCTTCCAGAGAGCAGAGGCAGACAGAATAGCACTTGCTGCCCACAAGTACCTTTCTGATGAAAAAAACTACGCTTTTGAAACCCACACTGAGCTTTCCCTATCACAGATGCTGTAATGTGGCCCTTTCTTGCAAAAGGACACCTTTCCCTTTAGAAACAATATGTGAATCTGATACATAAAATAAATAAACACAGTATAAGTATCCCTAGCTCATTAAACGTCTTTCATTCAAGACTTCAAGGCACTTAAGTCATTTTATAAATGTAAAAATTCCTGCCTCATCACTTTAAAAGGGGGAATCAGAGGGAGTATCATTTCCCCATCTTACGTTCAGTACATTTGAAAAACAGTCCATGGAAAAGCCCCTCTCTCCCCACTGTAAGTGGGGAGGTCAAGCCTCTATATCATTATCCTCAGCTCGGAAAAGCTTGGGATAAACCCAAAGGAGAACTGAGCCATAGTTAAGAGGGGAGAGGGCCCTCAAAGTGGGGTTGGTGGTGCTCTCCAGTCTCGCACCTGGATCTGACTTCAGCCACAGGTTCCAGGGCCATATAGAGCTATAGCTCAGGGGACTTCATTTTTCCTGATATCCTTTACTGCACCTTCCCTCCTGTACCTTTAAGTGGCCAAAGTCAACACTAAATCAGCTTGTTATTTCCCTCCAAGGACCAGATAAATAAGTTGACCCAGCATCGACTGTTTCCCCAGTTACTCAACTCTGTCCCCAAATATAAAGCCTTGGGGAGGAGGGCCAAGCCTTATCTCAGCCCACCCCTGCATGTGTCCGGCCGGACCCACCCCTGGCCCAACCACTTACAGCATTAGTAGTTCATTTACAGGAGCAGACAGAAGAGTCACCCAGCCAGCCTGCCCCCAGTCCCGGGCAACGCCACCCCCAGTCCCACCCAGCGCATTCTGTCTCCACAAGCAAGCAGATGCAGCTCTGCCTTGCCACCAGTGGATAACCCGATTCTCAAAGGGCTGTCCTTTCTAAGAAGGCAATGGGCAATCCTGCCACAGGATGGAAGCCGGGGGTCCCATGCAAGGGGCTCAGAGCTGGAGGCACCTTCTTCTTGGAGACACAACGTCGGGGACTGGGGACCTGGAAACTGGCTCATTTGCTTTCTATAGAAAATGACACTCTATCCACTACCACCGCCCCCCCCCCCAATTCCCGGAAGGTGTTCAGCCCTCCCCTTGACCCCTCTCCCTGCTTACAGCAAAGAGAAAACCCCAGGCCTCCTGACTCAAGTCCCAAGGCCAGAATAACAGCTCATTTGTTACTGGGTGCTGAGAAGGCAGGAGACTTGTGAGCAGAGCCCCAGGGTTACACTGGCGCAGCTCCCCAGGGTCCTGTTCTTTTCCTCCTGGGAGGGCTCCCAGTGGCATCAGAACAACCTGCCACCCTAAGCAGGTTGAACCCGAGGCAACCAAACAAACATACCCCCGAAAGAGAAAGAGGGAGACATAGTCCAGGGAAGGAAGGAAGGGGGTCGGTTTCCGACTGGACATAGAAAGAGGGAAAGGAAGACACCTGGGAAAGAGGCCAACGTCTCCCTCCCCTTGCGGTAATGGTCCCCATCCCAGCCCCGCCTCTCCCACAGAGGACCGGAGATCAGGGTGGGCAGATGGAGAGCTAGCGGCCAGGGGGCTGGGCTGGGCCCCGGGGCCGGACCGGGGGAGGGGAGGACTAGGTGTGCGGTCCACCATCGCCTAGTTTTCCCATGCAACCCTGGAGAGACGGTTCATCTCGGCACGGTTTCCTCCCCTTCAGAAAAGTCCTCAAACTCAGGAGGGCCCGTGGTTCCCACTCCCAAGCCTCTCTAGCTTCCACCCAGACTGACGCCCCCTCCGCCCTCCCGAGGCTTCGGGGATGCTCTCCGCGCGGAGGCAGAGGGGGTGTCAACCTTGCGCTGCCGGAGATCCCCGGCTGGCCGCTTCCCCTCGCATCTCCCGGATGCCCCCTTTGTTTCTGGCGGTGAAAGTTGCCAAGGTGCACCCCTTCCCCAACACGCCCCCCTGTGCGCCCATCCCCCGCAGGGAATCCAAGCCCGGGCGCACCATCTGATCTGCGGCTCGCTCCCTAGCCTGGGCACCGCAACGAAATCGAAAGCAAAGAGCAGGCGGGATCCGGCAGCGCCTCCAGCCTGGTCCCCCGGTCGCAGGGTCTTCCCCACCACCGCACCATCGCCCGCGCCCCCCGCAACTCGGCGCTGCCCGCCCCGCGTGGCCACTTCTCCCGGCGGCGGAAAGGCCTCTCTGCGGGCATCGAGGGCACCTACCGGTGCGGGGCCGGGATCGCGAGCCGGGGCAGGGCAGGGCCGGCCGCCTGCCGGGCGCAGGTGCGGCCAGGAGCGCCGTCTCCCGGGCTCGCTCCCGCTCCTCCTCCCGCGCCGGGACTCGGGGCGCTCTCCTGCGCCGCCTGCTCCCCGCCCCCACGCCCGGCGCTCGGGCTCCCCCCGCGCCGATCTGCCGCTGCCCGTGCCTCCCCCACGCCGCCGGCCCTCCGGCGCCGCGCCTAGTCCCGCATCCTGTGTCGGCGCCCGCCGCGGCGCGGGGGTCGGAGGGCTGCGGCCGCCGCTGCCCGGGCCGAGCGGAGCCCCCGGCGGCGGCGGCGGCGGCACTCACCCATAGTATGGATGCGGTGCAAACTGCACATGCTCGCGTCTGACAGGCGCGCTGCCTCCGGCCCCGCTTAACTCCTTGCTCGCCCGCTCACCGGCTCGCCCTCCGGGTTCGCGGCCCGGTCGACTGCTTCGGTCCTCCCCCGCCTCCGAGAATCAGCTGCGCCCCGGGCACCTGGAAATACGCCCCCGGTCCCGACTGCGGTGCAGGGGGCTGCAATGCAGAGCTCCTCTGCCTGCCTGGCCCCTGCCACCCCGCCTGCGTGTAAGGTGTCTGAAGGAGCCTCGAGGAGAGCGCCAGCCGGGACCCCTCACCTCCCCACTTGTAGGAGTTGTGGGGGTACAACGTCCACTGTGGGTGTCCTGTGGGTCCCCGTTCCCCGAGGGCCACGGTTCCCCGGCTCTGCAGACCCACTAGATGCCAGCGCTGTGTTTTGTGCTGTCCCTTCGTTGAAATAGGCCTGCAAGATCGGTTTTATTATCCCCATTTTCAAGATGGAAAAACTGAGGCCTGTGGAAGTTAAGGAATCTACCTAATGGAGAGCCTGAACTTCCAAGGTTGACAGTTTGGTTTATACCACAAAGATTAAACAGAAGTCAGTTGGCATCCTTCTATTGGAAGGTGTAAAATAATGGATGCCATCTAGAAAACCTTGAGATTCTGATACGTGGATCAGTGGGAAATCCCTGACAGGAGGGCCAGAACTTGAGACAGGCCCCTCAGGTGGGTCCTGGGTCATGCAGAAAGGCTGGGAAAGGAGTAGGAAGGCAATGCAACTCCTATCCCTACGTCAAGCCCGGGTTTGGTACTGGAGCTACAGCCAAGAGGAAAGGACATTTTTACAATTTCTAGTGCCAACTGGGGTAATTATCTGTCTGGAGGGGACACAGTTTGCTAATTCTCACAGGGACCCTATGTGTGCTGAGGCCTGATCAGAGAGGTCTGATGGCTGCTTCCCTCCTAGCCCTCACCCCCTTTTTAATCACATGCCACAGTGAGAGAGTTCTCAGGGGTCCAAGGCAGCACAGAGTCTTCTAAGGAAAGGAACCATCCAGCTGGTCTCACCCCACTCTAGATGAGAAGCTGAGCTGCTGTCCTAATCTGACCTGAAATTGTGGGTTTCTCAAACCTGCAGAGGAAGTACACAGCCATGTAGTGCCAATGGCAAGAGCTCTTGCTTCCCTGAGTTAGTTTCCTCCTCTGAGATGGAGGTGGTATGGCTTGGTCACAAGTATATTGTGATGCCCCAATAATGAAATGCATGTAGCAGCCTCAGTACAAAAGGCCTTCCCTAACAGGAGAGTGTTTTCTGCTGAGGCTAAAGCAGGGCTGGGGAGAAGGGATCAGGGCTACATTGAAGCCATGGGCTGTCCTAGGACACTGTCAGAGAGGCAGAAGACAGGCCCCTCTCAGGAACTCCTTGCAAGAAGATACTTCAGTCAATCTGGCAGCAAAGCCCACCTGCTGAAGACGGACCTCCCTGGCGCCCCCTTGCCTTGGAGTCCCTTTCTGCTCTGGTTTTCAATCTCTGGCTGGTGGCTGATTCCATTCCCTTCTGGCTCTGGGAGGCAGCATTGCATAGAAGAAAGCATAACAGGCTGTTTAGGCAGAGGATCTGAATTGGGGGTGATTTATCCCTTAGGTAGAGTGCAGGGCCAGGCATCCACAATATTTTTAGGGCCCATAAAATTTTCTGAATTTCTTTTAAACTCAGAGGCAAAAAATAAACTTTGAGGTCAAAGAAAATGTTTTCCTATATAATTTTAGTTTAGAAGCCATAGTGTATGGAAGCCAAGGGGCCAGTTATAGAAACTAAAAGAAGGAAGAGTTAGGAACTAAGGCCCAAGATTTGGCGCCAGTCAGCCTCTACTTTATCCAGCTCTCCCGTGGACTTCACTCCATCATCTGGGTCTTCCTCATTCCAAAATTAGGAATCATCTCTTCCTAACAAAATGTATACAATGCCTTACAGTTACTTATCTCGTTTCTTGGATTTATCATTAATCTCCATTTTATAAATGAGGAAGTCAAGGCTCAGAGAGATTATATGGCTTGGTCAAGGTTATGTAGCTAGTAAAAGCAGAATGCAATTCAAACGCAAGTCTTCTGGCACCCTGTCCAAGATCCTTTCCATCTATCTGCACGCCAAGTAAAGATCAGATGTGTACAGGACAGAGCTGTCTTCTGCAGAAGCAGACCTGAAAATAACATCTGTAGCGGCGAGTGGGTCCCCTGGCTTTTCACCCAGAGAATGCTGAGACATGCACTCATTGTTCTGAGAATGGGTAGAGAGGGTGACCCTGGGTGAAGGGAGGCAGTGTATAATGGTTCTAGTGATTCAGGGACAGATTCAAGGTGGAGGGCCATGGGACAAACCAAGCCCCACTGCACCAACACACACGCCAGAGGATGCCGGCCCCTTTTTTGACTTCTTGTCTTATCCGAGCGACCCGGACCTGAGTTCAGACTCCACATCCTAGTCAGGCATCTTAAGGCAGTTTATTTAACCTTTCTGAGCCTATTTCCTCATCTGCAAAATGGAAATGGCAATAAAACTCAACTCCATGGCTGCTGCAAGCATAAATAAAGATGCTGAACACGTACAGAGTTTGAAGTCCCTGCCACCGCAGGCATTTAACATTCGTTCTCTTCGCATCTCTCTTCTACCACCCAGTAGGGACAAAGAGTCTTTCAAGTATCTTTGTGGTCTCTAAAGTACCTTGAAAATGTAGGTCCTTAACCATAGTTTCTGAAAGACAAGAACTTTTCCGCCCTTCTACAAAGCAAACCATCCATAAAGTGGTAGCTCTTGTCTACCATAAGTCATTTTCTTGATGACTTTCAAGGGGAACCAGAAAAACTTCTGCATACTCGTTAGAAAGGGTTTTTTTCCTGGGGGTTGCCCTCTGACCACAAGTCAGGAGAGATGTTGCTCAAGAGGGTGATTTCAGTGAAGGGACTGGGCCAGTAGCCAGAGCAGAAAGGACTTGGGAGGGGACTGAGGTGTGGAAACTGGAGGCCAAGAGATAACTGTATATGGTGTGTCACAGAATGCTGTGATAAGAAAAAGAGAAGTGAGTTAGGGCAGAGGAAGCACTGAAGTCAAAGGCTATCTTGAGCTCAGAGTTATTGGGACTAGCTTAACAGGAAAATGGGCTTCCCAGGTGGCACTAGTGATAAAGAACCTACCTGTCAGTGCAGGAGACACAAGAGACACAGGTCAGGAACATCCCTGGGTGGGGAAAATCCCCTGGAGGAGGGCATGGCAACCCATTCCAATATTCTTGCCTGGAGTATCCCATGGACAGAGGAGCCTGGAGGGCTACAGTTCATAGGATCACAAAGAGTCGGACACAGCTGAAGTGACTTAGCAGGCACGCACAACAGGAAAATAATTGGGTGAGAAAGAACTGGGGAAACCACCCGCCCCTGCCCAGGGAACCAGTCTTCCCTTACAAGCATGCAGAAATCTTCCTGTTCTCTTTGAAAGTCATTATGAAAATTACTTATGGTAGACAGGAGCTACTGCTTTCTGGATGGTGTGCTTAGTGGAAGGGCAGAAAACTTCTTGTTTTCCAGAAGATACAGGCATGGTCTAGGCAGTAAGAGATGAAGACAAGATCTGCTGGAGTCTGCAAATGGGGTGGGAGGAGGAGTCTGCTTGTAACAGGCTTTTTTTCAAATAGGAAGGAAAGAGGCATAAAATTTAGAGGCATAAAGAGTCTAACTGAAAGAAATATGAACCTGGAACTTTTAGGATTCTTTGGTTGCAAGCAACAGAACCCAACTTTAGCTGTCTAAAAGGAATTTATTAGCAAGATATGATTAGATGGCCCACAGATTTGGAAGGAATGCTGGCAAAACAGACTTGAAAAGGCTAGGACCAGGACAGCTTTGGGAGCCCAGGGAATTGGAAGTAATTGAGAGCCTCCTGGGGCTCTGCTACTAGAACAATGGGACTTCAATTATTTTTATCTCTTTTATCTGCTCAAGTACAGGGTTAAGTTGGTGAAGTTTACCTAAGCTTGGCCAGAGAAAGGCAACAAGAATACCCTGATGTAAGCTCCACCAACGCCCCACATCACAATCCAGAGGAAGACAGGGAAACTGAAGTGTTGTTACCCCAAGGGAGAGACAGGCTGCTAGGCAGCCCCCGAAAAGGGGGTGTCCACGGTGTATGGGGGAAACAAACAGCACAGGGGATGTGTGTCTGACTCGGGGCCCCATTACATTCTCAGTTATGACAGAAGGTGAAGGGAGAAACAGGAAGGCCTTCAGAAAGTAGCAGGAAACTCTGAAAAGTATCGGGACGGGCAGGCCTAGATTGCTGACTAAAATCACCGCTCGCTCCAGGGTGGGTATCGAGCTAGAGACAGGCCAACACTTTCGGGACTTTGCACAGTGACGAGCTGTGCTCAGAAATGGATGAACTGTAATAGGAAAGCAGGTGCAATGGGTTATTAAAGATGTCTGCGAATGTTTGCTAAATGCTTCTGAGGAGTGGAAAAGTGGTACCAGCGGAGGGCTAGGAGGCATCAGGCCCCAGGGAAATGGTCAAGTTGACTACAGGTTTATCAGAAGGTCTGCTATTCATATGCCCATTCGGGAGAGGGGTGTGTGTACTTTCACCGAGCTCTCAAAGTAACGTATGTTCCTACTTTAGGGATCTTTAAAAGTCATGTCCTCTCTCTCTCTCTGTTTTTTTTTTTTTTTTCCAGTCATCAAAAAGAAAACACAGTGGATAAGAACTATGCAGTATTCATGAACACCTAGAGCCGGAAAATGAGGAACTCACTATATTCTGTGATAATGTAAATTCATCCATAAAGCATTAAGACAGTAATGTGTGGGCACTAAGATAGCCCAGAAAATGAGCGCAGGTTCATGAGACCAGCAGTAAATTAAGGGGTGGGAGGAGGCCAACGCTTAAAGAAATCAAAGGGAGTATATGAACATACATGGGAACTACACAACTTCATAGTCGTTAAGTGCGAGTTTAACTGTGACGGTGGTAAACTGGAGAAGGGGGGAAGCTAGAGTTGATTATGAAACGGGAATCACGGGAAGAGCCGTCCCCACCCCCAGCTGCTCTCATTTCCGACTCAGCAGTCAGCCCAGGTGCTGGGCAAATTTGAAAGAATTTCTACCCTGGAGATTAGAAACCAAACTCCCAGCTAGTCACCTCCCCTCTGTGCCTCCCTCTGCCAGGATACAAGGAGCTCAGTCGTCTGAGGAGGGACAAAGGAGTATTGTTAAGGCGAGCCTGGTTAGGAGAAGGCTTTGCAACTAAAAGCTTTTATGCTGCTATCTAAGCCCTTCAGCCTGGGCGGGGGGGTTGGGGGGTGGGGGTGATTCTGTGTGCCTGTCCCAACTTCACTGGATCAGTTCAAAGAGAAATTTCAGCTTGAAATTTTTGATTGCAGGATAGCTTGGGACTTGGCAGCATTAATACGTTAAGAATTTCTATCACAACATCTCATCCAAGACCCAATTCCTGGTCCCACTAGGTCCTGAGATGGGTTAGAGTGGGAAAATGTTTTTTTTTTTTTTTTTTTTTTAAGATTTGAGTTAAAGAAGTTGTCCCATAGGAGCTGACTGAGAGGCAGCCCAGCTTGGGGGTGAGAGTGGGGGTAGATGGGTGGGGGTGTTGGGACTATACTACCTAGGGTAGGATATAACCTGTATCAATTCTTTTTACCGTCTTTGTCCTGCCCCTTGTAGAACTCTGCCACCTTCAGGAAGGGTTGCACAAGCCTGAGGGGTGGATGATCTCAGGGATTCCATCTTGTCTGAGACATGAGTTCAGGTGAGGTGTCCCATTAGTCTCAGATGCTCACTAATTAATAAGTTTTATATCTAATCTCTTCTCTGGTACTGTGCTGTCATGAGGACTGGACTCCTGATTTGAAGAAAATTGTTACTCAGTTCAACAACTATTAACGCACATGCGCTGTGTTGAGTAGGGTCATAAAGGTAAAAAAATTGAGACCTAAGCGTTTGGATATGGGGACACTACACAAAGGTCTCTAACAGAGACCCCACACTCCTAGGAACTTAAATTTTCTCCCTCCCATGAAGTTCAGTTCAGTCCACTCAGTGGTGTTCCACTCTTTGCACCCCCAAGGACTGCAGCACGCCAGGCCTCCCTGTCCATCACCAACTCCCGGAGTCTTCTTAAACTCATGTCCATTGAATTGGTGGTGAAAGGCAGTGATTATTAGTGTTCTAAGATGGAGCTGTTTTCTTGCCAGGCTTTATCCCTACCGCACTTGATTTGTAAAGCAACTTTCAGGCACTGGCTCAATATTGACTAGTATTTGCAAATTTGTACATTTCTTTCTGTCAAAAGACCCTTTGCCCTTCTTTCTTGCCCATGACTTAGGTCAAAGTTTGCTTTTGTTTATGCCCTTCAGCAAGATACAGACTTGGGACAGGGCATTGACATCTTTAATGGGATTTTCCATACTTGTGAGCAGTAATGATGTCAGGTACAGAGCTGTGACCTCCCTGGAGAATACCGCAGAGGGGTCTAGGACAGGGAAGGAAAAATAATGGGGTTCCCCATGACTTAAAGAAGACCACAGAGGACATGAGTGCTTTGTTATGGACCTCCATGTGTGTTCTTATCATCGTCGAAGAAGGGAACTAGTTGCTCCAGGCCTCATCTTAACCTCCTAAGTGCCCTTATGGGCAATTGTATGATGGGAGGTTAACAGTACCCCATATCCTAGCATTTTTACTATTGAAATCCAAATTCATGTTGTAGGAAGACACTGGACCCAGTGGATCCCACCCTCTAGCTTAACTGAATGGAGCTGGATGATGGCCCCAACACTCCAAGAATGTCGAAGGAAGGGGCATGAGTGTCTCTGGTGCTGCAGTCAAGGAGCGTGGACGAGTGTAGGTGGGTGTGGAGGAACGAGAAGCATAGAGGGAAGGACCAGGGGCTCCAGACTTTCTTCCTGAGATCATCCACCATGCTGCTCCCAGCCAGAGGCTCACAAAGTCTACCCTCTGGACCACACCCAACTAGCTTCACATTCCTTCTTCCCTCAAGTGGACACCACGGCTGAATGCATCATTTCCCTTGCAGGATGTAAAATGGGCTTGGGTTAGAACTAGACCCAACTTAACTCTGTCCCCAGACTTGTGTCTGCTCCTTCAAGACCTGGACAACTTCCAGACCACAAGAACACAGTGTATAAGAGGAATCCAGTAATGCTGTTGTGGGCATAGCTTAATTGCTCTGAAGAGGTAACAGGATCCGGGCAATATCAAAAGCATGTGAGTCCCCTCTGATCTCAGCATTGGTCCCCAGCTCCTCCCCTTGTCATACCCCTGCCCAGGATCTTCACCAATTGGAGACAATGAGTTGGCATTAAACGTGAAGGATGGGAGGTTATGAGGCAAGTTCTTTGACTGGTACATTGTAGCTTTCTTGAGTTAGTTGTCAACTTCCCTGAAGCCCAACTTTATACTTTACTGATGAGACCCATATTTTTTAAACATTTTAATAGCTTTATTAGAAAAATAATCTATACTCCTTGTAAAACATTTACATAATATAAAAAGAACAAAAACTAAAAATATTACAGCAGATTTCTACACCCAAATATAATCAGATAATCACCATTAATGTTTTGGGGGAAAGCTGTCTACCCATATTTATTTACATATAGTTTTACATATATATATGTAACTATAGGTGTATAAATATATACAACTGTGTGTGTGTGTGTGTGTGTGTGTGTGTAGGCTTCCCAGGTGGCTCAGTGGTAAACAATCCGCCTGCCAACACAGGAGACACGGGAGGTGCAGGTTCTAACCCTGGGTCAGGAAGATCCCCTGGAGAAGGAATTGGCTACCCACTCCACAGTCTTGCCTGGATAATTCCATGGGCAGAGGAGCCTGGCAGGCTATAGTTCATGGGGTCGCAAAGAGTTAGACATGACTGAGTGACTAAGCACAACACATATATAGTTTTACATAAAGTAAATTATATTAAACATACTTTTCTGGAAATTGTTTCACTTGACATTAATAATGAATTTGTTCCATGTCAATAAAAACAATTCTTCAACATAAATTTTAATGGCTGCGTAGTATTTTATTTTCTAGACGAATTTTAATAATTTATTTACTAGGTTCCAACTGATGAACGTTTAGGTTGTATCATTTTTCTTTACTCTGTTATTATTGCTGCTATAAACATTTGGGGCAACACAGTCCTTTGAAGCATCTTTCTCCTAATGACAAAAATACTAAATGATGTAGCTTGAGGAAAGGCACAAGAATCATAAAACCCTGTCAGTAAGAACAGGAATTTGGAGTGGAGGAAAAGGTCTTAGAAAATATTTAGTGATCCTCACCTATATAAATAGGATTTCCCTGGTGGCTCAGATGCTAAAGTGTCTTGCTTACAATGCAGGAGACGTGGGTTCGATCCCTGGGTCGGGAAGATCCTCTGGAGAAGGAAATGGCAACCCACTCCAGTACTCTTGCCTGGAAAATCCCATGGACAGAGGAGCATGATGGGCTACAGTCCACGGGGTTGCAAAGAGTCAGACAGGATTGAGCTTTAGTCAGACACGACTAAATGATGTGGCTTGAGGAAGGGCACAAGAATCACAAAACCCTGTCAGTGAGAACAGGAATTTGGAGTGGAGGAAAAGGTCTTAGAAAATATTTAGTGATCCTCACCTATATAAATGGTTTCCACTCTTATGTATATTACTACATATGTACATGACTATTGCACTGGCTCAAGTGGCAAGTTTATTTAGAGTTATTTCTCATTCTGAATATCCAGTGAATTTATTTCAACACTAAAACTTTGCTTCCCGAAAGAACCACGTTCTTCCCAAGAGAGGCTTTGTTCCAGAGATCCTGCATCCACGTAAGCACAACTCCCTGTGCCCTGCAGGGAGATTCTTCTTGCAGGGTCAGGCCATTCCAGAAGCCATCTGAATGTTTCCCCAGTGGCCAACGGGGCGATGCATAGTGTTTGGAAGGAGCAGCAGTCACATGTCACCTCTACAGCAATGCCTGGTGGTTTCCCATCATAGGAGCCTGTGTATTCTGCTCCCTTGCTTCAGTTCAGTTCAGTCACTCAGTCGTGTCCGACTCCTTGTGACCCCATGAACCGCAGCACGCCAGGCCTCTTTGTCCATCACCAACTCCCAGAGTCTACCCAAACTCATGTCCATCGAGTTGGTGATGCCATCCAGCCATCTCATCCTCTGTCGTCCCCTTCTCCTCCTGCCCCCATTCTTTCCCAGCATCAGGGTCTTTTCCAATGAGTCAGCTCTTCGCATGAGGTGGCCAGAGTATTGGAGTTTCAGCCTCAACATCAGTCCTTCCAATGAAAACCCAGGACTGATCTCCTTTAGGATGGACTGGTTGGATTTCCTTGCAGTCCAACGGACTCTCAAGAGTCTTCTCCAACACCACACTTCAAAAGCATCAATTCTTCGGCGCTCAGCTTTCTTTATAGTCCAACTCTCACATCCATACACGACTACTGGAAAAACCATAGCCTTGACTAGACGGACCTTTGTTGGCAAAGTAATGTCTCTGCTTTTGAATATGCTATCTAGGTTGGTCATAACTTTCCTTCCAAGGAGCAAGCGTCTTTTAATTTCATTGCTGCAGTCACCATCTGCAATGATTTTGGAGCCCAGAAAAATAAAGTCTGACACTGTTTCCACTGTTTCCCCATCTATCTGCCATGAAGTGATGGGACCAGATGCCATGATCTTAGTTTTCTGAATGTTGAACTTTAAGCCAACTTTTTCACTCTCCTCTTTCACTTTCATCAAGAGGCTCTTTAGTTCTTCTTCACTTTCTGCCATAA
Organism: Budorcas taxicolor; assembly: GCF_023091745.1. NCBI lineage: Eukaryota > Metazoa > Chordata > Mammalia > Artiodactyla > Bovidae > Budorcas > Budorcas taxicolor. The sequence goes on from NC_068919.1 coordinate 77,578,429, forward strand.
GGATGGTGTCATCTGCATATCTGAGGTTATTGATATTTCTCCCGGCAATCTTGATTCCAGCCTGTGCTTCTTCCAGCCCTGCGTTTCTCATGATGTACTCTGTATAGAAGTTAAATAAGCAGGGTGACAATATACAGCCTTGATGTACTCCTTTTCCTATTTGGAACCAGTCTGTTGTTCCATGTCCAGTTCTAACTGTTGCTTCCTGACCTGCATACAGGTTTCTCAAGAGGCAGGTCAGGTGGTCTGGTATTCCCATCTCTTTCAGAATCTTCCACAGTTTCTTGTGATCCACACAGTTAAAGGCTTTGGCATAGTCAATAAAGCAGAAATAGATGTTTTTCTGGAACTCTCTTGCTTTTTCCATGATCCAGCAGATGTTGGCAATTTGATCTCTGGTTCCTCTGCCTTTTCTAAAACCAGCTTGAACATCTCGAAGTTCATGGTTCACATATTGCTGAAGCCTGGCTTGGAGAATTTTAAGCATCAGAAAAAGATACCAAGGGAACATTTCATGCAAAGATGGGCTCAATAAAGGACAGAAATGGTAAGGACCTAACAGAAGCAGAAGATATTAAGAAGAGGTGTCAAGAATACACAGAAGAACTGTACAAAAAAGATCTTCATGACCCAGATAATCACAATGGTGTGATCACTCACCTAGAGCCAGACATCCTGGAATGCGAAGTCAAGTGGGCCTTAGGAAGCATCACTAAAAATAAAGCTAGTAGAGGTGATGGAATTCCGGTTGAGCTATTTCAAATCCTGAAAGATGATGCTGTGAAAGTGCTGCACTCAATCTGCCAGCAAATTTGGAAAACTCAGCAGTGGCCACAGGACTGGAAAAGGTCAGTTTTCATTCCAATCCCAAAGAAAGGCAATGCCAAAGAATGCTCCCTTGCTTACCTCCCTTCGTATGTACAAGACCTGTCTGTAGGCGCTACCTGATTCCTTAGGGTGGACTCCATTCTGCAAGGGGAAAAGAACCAGTGCTCCCTCTCTGGGTCTGGATCAGGAAATTGAGAATCTGGAAATGTGGATATTCCTCTTTGGAAAGGTACACTATCCTTAGGACCTCTCTGAGAACTCCAAAGCTCACTTTTACATGAGAAAAGCCCAGCTGATGCATGGATTCCATCAGTGTTCTGAGTCAAGCCATCTGATTCCAGCTCTATGTCCCATCACTTTATCATCCCATCACTTTGGCACGGCAAAGATGATTCTTAATGCTCAATTTGCACTTTGTGCAGAAAAGACTGTTCCTGTGCCCTCCTCTTATGGCACAGTTGGGTTAGAGATGCCTGGAATAAGTGCCAAGCTGATGGTCTGTGTGTGCATGCTGGAGCCAGCTAGGGAAAAGGAGAATGTTCTTTCTATCTATCACTACTTCACCCTAGTCTTTTAATACCACTAAATTCTCCAATCCTCTTCCCTAAAATTATGTAAAACTGAACAAGGACAAAGGATACGGAATTTACAGTTTCCACTTTAGGCAGAGCTTAAAGCCTCATGAATCACTTTTCAAAGTGTCCAAAGCCCGCAGTGGTCCGATCAGAAGGGACATAGCTGTAGGTGTGGCTGGAAGCAGGAAGGCGCAGGCTCAGGGTCTTTTTGGGAAATAAGCCATGTCCACCACTAGACGGCGCTGAAAGATAGCCTCCAACGTCCTAGCAGGTAGTGGCTCACACCCAGGACTTTGAGCAGGACTCTTCACAAAAAGGAGTTGGCAGTAAGAGTTTCTGATAGGATATAAGCCCTGACCTTCTCGTAAAAAACCCTGAGCCTACGCCTGATGATCAGAAGCACAGAAGGCAAAGGCGTGATTGATCAAGGGAGACCTACTGGCTTCATACTAAACCGCCCGGGAATGGAGGAACAGCTGCAATTACTATGTCCTCTCATCCGTTCAGGTATTTCTGGCCTTCCTTTCTCTGTGAATTCTGGGGAGCGTGTTGGCCTGCTCTTAACAGCAACCACACCCTGGAAGGTGCCCTGCAGGGTAATGCTGTATTCCTGCAGCAGAGGGAACTCCCAGCCTTGTGTGGCGGTCCCCACCTCAGTCCATAGGCCTCTTCCACTGAAGCAGCTGCTTAGAAGGGAAGCCAAGCTGCCATAGCACCTGCCATCTACTTGGACTTGGTCCCTGCCCAGGCCCTCCTGCCCACTGATGTGAGCAGCCATTGTTTTCATCTGTGATGAAAGTTGAGGGAGAAAAGAGACAGCTGGTTTCAAACCACAATGTTCCAAGTTCTGAAATGATCTATCAATAGAATCCCAGTCAGATGGCTGGATTTACCAGATTCTCATGCCCTGAGCTCCATCAGCTCCAAATTTAGCTTCTCTTTCCCCCTCCCTGCCATCTCCTCTCCCCGATTTCCTCCCTCATCCTACCTAGCCCCCCTCCTCCTGGCTCTTTCTTGCCTGGGGAGCCCTCAGCTACACTGGACAGATCATTCCACATTGATAAATGTCGTCATCACGTCAGTTCTACTCTGTGTTCCCCTCTGGGGCTGTTGCTGCTCTCTGAGAAGATCATTGGAATGTGGGAATATGATGTATAGCAAACCTGTCAGTACTGGGCAGGATCCAGGTCCTAAGCAGCAGAAAAACACACATCCCTGAGCCTGCTGATCCCAAAGGCCAGGGCCCGAATGTATATTTTGAGTAAGTGCCCCCAGAATTTTGTGACCAGAGGCTAGATGGAGAATCACTGCCTACCTTCTTGTTGGAATCCTTCTCCTCTACACCCCCCGTCACCTACTCCTCTTAATAGTTACCAGGTCTTTAGTTTTTGCATATCTTCCTAGTCCTCCACCCCTTTATATCCTCACGTTCACTCCTCATTTAACAACACTCGTTAGGTGTCTATCATATGCCAAGGATGGGGCTAGACCTCTACCTCCACCTCTCAGAGCAGGTAAGAATCCTGCTCCCTGCCCTCCAAATGCGGAGCCCCCCCCCCCCCCCATCCTCCACCCGGCTTCCTCTGGCTTCAGAGCCCACTGCTGCACTGGACAGATGGGTCACTTGCAGGGACACAAGAGGAAACTGCATTGGTCCTTCCCCACGTTCCCCACTGGGAAGAGCGTGGATTAACAGCAGGTGTGTCTGCTTCTGAAGCCCGTGTCCTGCGTTCATCCACCACACTTGCCTGGAAAACAGGAAGTGCTCCATAAATATTTGTTAGGGAGCAGCTGAATGAATAAATGAGAGAAGTATCCACATTCGAACTTAGGATACTCCCCCAACACACACACACACAGACAGACAGACACACACACAGACACACAGACACACACACATTCTGCCTCTGGGCCATCTCGTGTTCTTCCTGCCCTGCACCTCTCTGCATGTCCCATCACTGCCTTCCCAGCCCCATTTGGATGATGACTGAGCCTCCGTGACCCCAGCTCATCGTTGCTCTGGCTGCTCCCAGAGACTCAGCAGTAGAAATAGCCTCCTGATTTCTCTGTAACCCCAAAGCCATCAGGGACTGGCCCCAGGGCTCCTGAGACTCTGAGGCCCCTCCCCCTTCTCCTCTTTGCTCTCCTCTCCCCCTTTTACTCTTTCTTACAGCAAGTGAGAAACAAGCTGTGAAAGCAAAAGGGTTGCTTTGATTTGATAAGGTTTCTGTGAAGCAGGAGGGCTCTCTTTGGAGTGCAGAACCCTACTCAGAGAAAACAAGTGGGGTTGGGAAGTGAGGTCTCTGGAAGGCCCAGGACATGGGGAGGACAAGCTGTCAAGCATTTCATCAGTTCTCCTAGAGTTATTGCTGTCTCTCAAGCTATCTTGCTTAACTACTGCGCTGCAATCTTACAACAAAAAGAATTCTTTGGAAGCAGATAACACTTCTGGACCTAGTAGGGGAGGGATGTGGGAGGGTACTAGTAAACATTAGACCTCCAGCAAATATTTGTTTAAGAATGCATAATAAAAGCTATCCTTTAGACAGAATTGCTAAGTTCCAGACGTGTACTACCTCACTGAACCCTCTCAAAAAGCCTAAGCTGCAAGAATCGTCATCACCATTTTACAAACAAAAAATTAACTCAGAAAGCTTAACAATCATCCCAAGGTCATAGCAGCACATAGGTAGTGAAGCTGGGACTCGAACTGTGGCCTGGCTGGTTCCAAGGTTCCCATTCCCTTCCACAGTGCTGCCCAGGGAAACAGGCACAGCCTAGGATGCTGTTGTATTGATTCTGGAGGAATTTCTTCTTTAACTCAGTCTAAACATTGTGGTGTGTGTATATGAACAGACTCTCCTCTCACCCCTAGAGTGGTCAGTTAGAATCTTAAGAGCCCAAATAAGGAATCTGCACTCTACAGCACAGTTACATAAACACTTCAAATGCTACTAAACATGACACAAGCGGGCTGGATGTGCTTGAGGGATGCTAGAAATAATCTCTCACTGGTAAGATGAGTGGCTTTCAAAATATGGAGGTAGTCAGAAAGATGATCCAGGCCCTCGTGTGACAGACACGTGAGAACAAAGCCAGCCCAATTCCCCAAGTCCCGTCAAGCAGGTTGTGGGGCTTTTGGTACCTGCTTGCCGATAAATGTTTGTACATTTGGTAGGTTCTGGCCTTGGTCACACTTAATGCCCCACCTGCAGGAAGTAATGGAAAGGGGACACTCACCTCTCATTTCCAGTGGCTGCAAATATTGGGTTGGCCAAAAAGTTCATTCAGGTTTTCTGTAAGATGATACGGAAACACTCGAACAAACTTTTTTACCCAACCCAACAGGAGACCTTGACTATCGCTAAAGGGCCAAATGGGTTCAGAGCTGTTCACAGCGGGTGCTTATCCAGGCCTCATCCTCCTCTCAGAAAGCTGAAAGGAGGCCTGCGGCTTCTGTGGCCCAGCTAAGCCTTCATCTCCAGGTACGTGATGGCTTTCTCCCCTTCTCTGTTCTGTCAGGCCACCTGTAATGATAAGCTAACATCAAGCAGAAACAAGCTTTAGGTGTGGAGGGTACCCTCTCTCTGTGGACCCTTCAGGGGGTCTGGAAGTTCAGAGCCTCTCTCTCAGCTCCATCCAGCCTTGCCTGCTCTCCTTCCTCTCCCACAATGGCACTGGCCCAACGCAGCTTATTATTATTATTATTTTGCCTCAGTTTTTCTAAGGTTCCCCTCTTCTGTAGGGACTCCCTCGTAATCCAGCTTTTTCCTCCAGCTCTCAAATATCATGATCCAGAGGGTAGCTGCGCAGAGGAAATAATTTCCCCACTTTGTTGTCGTTCAGCTGCTAAGTCGTGCACAGGATAAAGTGAGACAGGAAGCAAGGAGATGGTTTATCCAAGCTTGTAGCTGGGCAGCTAATAGATTCCCTGGAACAACTTGAAAGTCCGCTACCACAAATGGACAAATAAAGGAATGAATGAAAGGGTGGGAGAGAGGGACAGGCATCAGCAGATACTGTCCACTGATTCAGCGACAGCCATGGTTTGACTTTGTCTCGGTCCATGGAGGGCTACATAAAAAGTGCTTTTCTTTTTTTTTTTTTAAATATTTTCAATGCGGACCATTTTTAAAGTCTTTATTGAACCTGTTACATTATTGCTTCTGTTTTGGTTTTTTGGCCAAGAGACATGTAGGATCTCAGCTCCCCTCCCAAACCCCCTGCATTGGAAGGCCAAGTCTTAATCACCGGACCTTCAGGAAGTCCCAGAAAGAGCTTTAAGACAAAAAGACTTGTGGGAAAAAGACAGTGTCTCAGACATTCCAACCCTGAATCTCAGAGCTGAGTTAGGCGTAGGCTAGCCTGAAGGTCCATAAGAATCCATCCTTGGGGAGGTGTGGCACGGGAGCTATGGCTGAGGGCGCTGCTGGGGAGCCAGCCTCACTGAAGCCTGAACAGTCTGTCTCTGATGATTAGGGACCAAAGAGGGGGGCAGTGGAGGAACCCATCCAGAGTTGGGGGACAGTGGGCAGGACCTCTCCAGGCTGCTAGCATGGGGGTGGCTGGGGTCAGGCAGAGGAGGCAACTGCAGCAAAGGCTGGTGGGACAACCTGTAGCATCAGATGGGACACTGCTTTCCCTGTGTGCATTCCTGCCGGCCTGGTTAGTGATTACCCGCCAGGGTCTGAGGCGGTGGGAGTCACTTTTTCCCCTAGAGTGGAGGAGGGGACAGGCCCATCTTCCTCCAGGCAACCATTCACCCTGGGGAGTACTAGGTAGGGATTAATAATAGTAAATAGAAGAGCTATAAAACTGAGCTAAGATTGGGACAATTGGGGACATTTATGGCCTGTTCAGTCAATGATAGTATTGTGTTGATGCTAAATTTTTTAAGTGTGATGACATTAGAAAAACACGCTTGTTCTTAGCAGGAATATCCTGAAGTATCCAGGGACAAAAGGTCATGATGTGTACAACTAAGTCTCGAATGGAAAATACACACACACACACACACACACACACACACACACGGAGAGAGAGAAAGTAAAGAAAGCAGTGTGTTAACAATTGGTTAATCCTAAGTGCAGAGTGTATGGGTGTTTAACATACTGCTTTTTACAACTTCTCTAGGTTTGGAATTTTCATAATAAAATGTTGAGGGGGGAGCAGAGCTAAGAGAAGAAGAATAGCCATCACTTATCAAACAATGATTGGATTTCAAAATTTAGGTGACTCTAATATCTGATTTAATCCTCAAACCAACTCCAGAGGGAGACATTACAATCCTCATATTAAAGATATGGAAACTGAGTCCCAGAGAGACTAAGGAACTCACCCAAGTTTACAGAGCAGGGATTGAGACAGAGCCCAAAGAAGGGGAGGTCTTGCAGGGGAGTGTGGCTGGGGGTCCGTCATCTAACACTTTTATTGACCCTTTCTGTGTGCTGGCAGCGTTTTAAAAATCGTCCATGTGTTTAACTCATTTCATCCTCCCTTCCTAAAAGCTTTGTGCTTTGTGATAAATCACTTCATCATTGTGGGTGGGAGGGAACAAAGGAGCACTCAAATGTATCGACAGAAGTGTTGGTTGGTGCAGTCTCCTTTGAGGGCAGTGCGCAGCATCTGTTGAAATTTAAAATTCACATTGTGTTTACATCCTGCAATTCCACTTCTAAGTGTTAAACTGTAAAGATAGTCACATATGTAGACCAAGAAATAGGTATAGAGATATTCACTGCAGCAAGGTATATAACAGCCAAAGACTGGAAATGTTCTAAATATCCATCATTAGGCATGCTAGGGAACCATTTAAAAAGTAAGGCAAATGAACAAACATCACAAAACACAAACAGAGTTATAGGTACAGAGAACAAACAGGTGGTTATCAGAGGGAGGAGATTGGGGAGAGGAAAGAAATAGGTAAGGGAGATAAAGAAGTACAAACTTCCAGTTGCAAAATAAATGAGTTATGAGTATGAAATGTACAGTGTGATAAATATAGTTAATAATTATGTAATATCTTTTTATGGTGATGTATCATAATAACCAATAGTTAGAACCGAACATAGAACAACAGACTGGTTCAAAGTTGGGAAAGGAGTGCTTCAAGGTTGTATATTGCCACCCTGCTTATCTAACTTCTATGCAGAGTACATCATGTGAAATGCCAGGCTGGATGAAGCACAAGTGGGAATCAAGATTGCCAGGAGAAATACCAATAACCTCAGATATTCAGATGACACCAACCTAATGGCAGAAAGCGAAGAGGAACTAGAGAGCCTTTGATGAAAGTAAAAGAAGAGAATGAAAAAACTGGCTTAAAACTCAACATTCAGAAAACTAAGATCATGGGATCTGGTCCTATCACTTCATGGCATATAGATGGGGAAACAGTGGAAACAGTGACAGGCTTTTTTGGGGGGGGCTCCAAAATCACTGCAGATAGTGACTGTAGCCATGAAATTAAAAGACGCTTGCTCCTTGGAAGAAAAATTATGACCAACCTAGACTGCCTATTAAAAAGCAGAGACAGGACTTTACTGACAAAGGCCCATATAGTCAAAGCTATGGCTTTTCCAGTAATCATGTATGGATATGAGAGTTGGACCATAAAGAAGGCTAAGTGCCGAAGAATTGATGCTTTTGATCTGTGGTGTTGCAGAAGACTCTTGAGAGTCCCCTGGACTGAAAGGAGATCAAACCAGTCAATCCTAAAGGAAATCCATCCTGAATATTCACCGGAAGGACTGAGACTAAATCTGAAGCTTCAATACTTTGGCCACCTGATGTGAAGAGCCAACTCATTGGAAAAGACCCTGATGCTGGGAAAGACAGAAGGCAGGAGGAGAAGGGGACAACAGAGGATGAGATGGTTGGATGGCATCATCGACTCAATGGACATGAGTTTGAGCAAGCTCCGGGAAATGGTGAAGGACAGGGAAGCCTGGCATGCTGCAGTCCATGGAGTTGCAAAGAGTCAGACACGACTGAGTGCACACACACACACACACACACACACAGGCATACACACAGGCATACACACACTAGGGGACAAGGGACAGGGGAAGAAGGAGACTTACTATTCATTGTTAGCCCTTTGGCATTATTAATAATTCAAATTTATACTATGTGAATGATTACCTATTCAAAGTGAGTGAATGCATGCATGAATGAGCATAAGTCTCCTTGACAAACTCCACAGGACTTGTTTTGGGGCTTCCTTAGCAATATTTCCAGTCTTGAAGGGGACAGAGGCCAGTTACCCACAGTTTGGGGTTGATCTATTCCAATCCTCAGGAGGTATGAGTCCATGTTTAAGCTCATGAAGTCCCATTAACCCTGATGAACTTTCGCCCTTGGCTTCCTGAACTACATGAGTCAGCTTTCCAAAGAGTCTGGGCTCTCAAAATTGTGCATGAGAATTACTTGGAGGCCTTATTAACTGCACAACTTTCCAGCCTAATCTCCAGACACTCAGATTCAAACGTAGGCTGCGGCCGGGGGGCACCACCACCTGGAAAGAAACTTTCAAAGCCGCTGGGGAGAAACTGGTGAGTCTGCCTCTGTTCAGAACTAGCCTGAGAGCCTGCCAGATTGGGGAAGAAAGCTGTTCTGAAACGTGGATCCTTCCCTGCAATATTCTCCGTATTCATCGTCTTTACCCCATATCCACCTAACTAAAAACTGAGTACTCCACCCCCCGCCCCCCCGCAGGTAATTTAGGATTGTACTGGTGAGCGCAGGGGCTTGCAAGGGTGCACGGAGAGCTGCCCGCGCAGGCGACGTCCTGTTTGCCTTTCCGGTTCCTCGGCCGGCCGGCTCCTTTAAAATAAATAATGCGTGCATGCATACATACAGACGTACGGACGCAAGCAAGCTACCCTCTAGGCTGCGGTGAGTTTTGTTTTTTCCTTCATATTACATATCAGAACTTTGGTCTCCCAATGGGACAGACTCTTTGAAATAAGGATTTCTGCTCCAAATATCCAGGCGTGACTCCTGCAAGTCGTTCGACCAATACGGGAACCTCCTTTTGAGGGGGAACGGGGGAGGGTCTGGTCTTGCGCCCCATCCAGGGAGGGTCTCAGGCTGGTTGGGAGCTGAGGAGATGCTGGGGCGCCCCGGCCACCCTAGGTGGCCGCTGATTCGGCCTCTGCAGAGAGCTCGGGGCCGGAGCTCGGGACACCTCTCGGCCCGCGGGACCCCGCCGCCGTCCCCGCCGCCCCAGGGACGAGCCCGGCGGTGCCGAGAGGTGGGAGGCTGGAGCCTGCTGAGGTCATTTCCTGTGCCTCTCCGCGAGCCGCCCCTGGAGCCCAGCCTGGCGCTCTGCCTTTAAGGAGCGGGCGGGGAGGGGGCGCGGCGGAGTATTGAATGGGGCGCTGCGAGGTCGGCTCGGCTTTTGTGCAGCCAGCGGGCGGGCAAACCTCCCGGGCCAGCTCGGCCCGCCCCGCCCACGCCGACCCCTGCTGCCGGGGAGCGGAGACCCGGCGGCCGCGGCGGACTCCGGCGAGATCGACGCAAGGTCAGCGGCGGACGCGCGCCAGGGGCGCCCGTGTGCCAGGGGCGCCCGTGTGCCAGGTGCGCGGCGGGGACGCCCGGGATCTGGCTGGAGGTGAGCGGCCCCAGGGAGCCCCGCGGGCAGAGATGGGGGTGGGCGCGGGGGTGGGAGTGAGGGTTCGCTGGCCGGGGAGGGTGTTTGGTTAGACTGAGAGAGGATCCGCTGCCTCTGGCCGGAGGGCGATTCCGGAGCAGGTGCCTCCCTACCTGGAAACAAGCTCCTAGCAGCCAGGAGCGCTAGGAACGGAGCGTCGGGCTCGGGGAACTGGCACCGCCAGGCGAGGAGTAGCCTTCCTGGAGAGGATCCGGAGTTTGGGACCGGCTCGATCCAGTTGCTCCCGGGAAGGGCCCTCGGAGCGAACCTGCAGGCTTTCCACCGAGTTGCCTGAGCTCTAGCAGGCTCTCAAGTCCTCCTGCTTTTTTCCCGGTCTCATCTCGGGTTATTGCTTCTGTGATTCCTGGGTGGTTCCCTTAGGGTCCCGGTGGATTAGGCTTGATTTTTGGAGGCAGGTCAGCCAAACAGAAAAGAAAACCAGTCGGGCGCCAAATGACAGCAGGAACTTTGCGTCCTAGGAGCCTTAGAGAGGAATCGGTCACCGGGGCGCAGGGGGTCTTAATGGAGGTGGCAGGCGCAATGAAGACCCTCATTTGGGAGTAGATCTGCTCTCTATTGGATCTGTCCCTGGTGGTTTAGTCGCTCAGTCGTGTCCGACTCTTGAGACCCCGTGGACTGCAGCCTGCCAGGCTCCTCTGTCCATAGGATTTCCCAGGCAAGAAAACTGGATTGGGTTGCCATTTCCTTCTCCGGAGGATCTTTACCCACCCAGGGATGGAACCTAAGTGTTGCGGGAAGTCTCCTGCATCTCAGGCAGTCTTTACCAATTGAGCCACCAGGGAAGCTCTGGATCTGTTCCTGCCAAGAGACAAGTAAACTTGTACTATGAATACACCTCATGAAACTTCAGGACAAAGCTTTAGTTCTGGCTAACACTTCTGGCTAAAGATTATTTTAATATCTTTCAGTGGAAAAGTTATTTGTTCCTTTCTTAAACTTTTTGGACTGCCTTCTATGCTGCAGACATTGTGTCTATGGTAACATCACTTAACTCTTTATAGAACACCACATCGAGTGTTTCTGCACATTACTATCCCGGTTTTATAAAGGAGGAAACTAGGACTTGGAAAAACAGTGACTTGCCCAAGGTCATGTAACTGAAAAGTGGAGGAGGCAGGACTCAAACGGAAGCCTCTTAAACTGCTTTTACATCGCTGTTCACCACCCTCCTTCTCCACAGGTTGCTGAGGGGTCCTGTTCAGAGCTGGGTTACTCATTGAAACTAACAAGTGAGCTGAGAAAATGCCTCTGGGACCCCTTCTGCTCTCTCCAGAAGCCATCAGCTATGGGAAGAAGTCACTCTGCTTGCAGAGGAATGCTCCATACTGTTCCCATCTTCTCTCTACGAGGCTGTGTGTGTGTGTGTTGCTCAGTCATGTCTGACTCTTTGGGACCCCATGGACTGTAGCCTGCCAGGCTCCTCTGTCCATGGGATTCTCCTGGCAAGAATACTGAAGTGGGTCGCCAGTTCCTTCTCCAGGGGATCTGTCTGACCCAGGGATCAAACCCAGATCTCCCACATTGCAGGCAGATTCTTTACCGCCTGAGCCACCAGGCAAGTCCCATGTGAGGCTGTGTAACTGCAGAACTCTGTGCTCCCTGTGGGTTGAAGAGTGCGTTCTACATGCTGGCGCTGAGGTGTCAGGATCCCCTTGCTACTGATCCAAGTGACTCCATAGCAGTCTGGCCACTGAGCCACCATCCCGTGTTCTCTGACCAACCCTTCTGTCAAAAACGAATTAAAAACCGACCACCTCTGTGGGGAAATTGGTGCTTATTGCTGGCTGGAGTATCAATTAGAATAGCCTCAGGGGAGGGCAGTTGGAACTCTTTGGCCATTGCAAAATATAAATCACTCAGCGGTACAGTTCCATTTCTGAGACTTTATCCTTGAGATAAACTGGGATGTGTATGAAATAATGTCTATTCATTGAATATTCACTGTAGCACTGTTTTAGTGAAAGGTTTAAAGCAATCCAAGTGGCTGCCAATTAGGGACTCAAATGAAATCCTGTAATAGCCACACAAGAGAATACAATATAGCTCTTAAAAAGCTTGAGGGAGGAATGGGGCAGATATATATTATTATATATGTACATGGTTTCTCCGGTGGCGCAGTGTAAAGGATCCGCCTGCAATGCAGGAGACTCAGGAGACATGGGTTTGATCCCTGAGTCAGGAAGATCCCCTGGAGGAGGAAATGGCAGCCCACTCCAGTACTTGCTGGGAAAATCCCATAGACAGAGGAACCTGGTGGGCTGCATTCCATAGGGTTGCAAAGAGTCAGACTGAGTGAGCATGCATGCATACACACACACATATAAGAAGCTCTCTGAGTTATATTAAGTGCAGTGTGTATAGTGTGCCACCATTTGCTCATGTGTATGTGTGTGCAACATACATATGGACACTTGTATATGCAGAGGACATCTCAGAAAGACTCAAATCTTCCTAACAGTGGTTGCCTCTGGGGAAAACTATGCCTGGAGTTCAGGGGTGGGAAGAAGCCTTACTTTGTACCATATACTCTTTTGCTTAGTATTCAAAAACAAAGAGGTAAATAATTTTTTTATTTGGCCACACTGCACAGCATGTGGGATCTTAGTTCTCTGACCAGAGATCGAACCCATGCCCCCTGCGTTGGAAACCCAGTCTTAACCACTGGACCATCAGGGAAGTCCTGAGATAAAAGAATTTTTTAAAATCTCCTGATTTGCTCTCTGATAATGGTGGTGAACACATCTCCAAGTATGCCCAGGGCACTGTTGGTTTGCCTTTTGTTTGTTGATAGTAGCTGTTATTTATCGAGTACTTCCTGTGTGCCAGGCTTTTGTATTATAATACACCCTTTGATTCTCAAAAAAATCCCGTCGTAGTGTGGCCTATGGAATTGCCATTTTTGAAAGTCAAAAAATGGTTAAGTGTTGACAGTTTCACATGGTTCGACCTAATATTATTGTGCTCCTTTCAAATATTATTGCCTTCAACTTCAAATAGGTTCAGAGAAGTCAAGCAGATGGTTGAAGGTCACAGTTCGTTCTTGAGTCAGTATTCAAACCCGGGTCTGTTTGGTGCCAAACCTCAGGATCTTAAGTACTACATTCTGCCATTTCTTTTTGTTGGTTTTTGTCTGACGGATGCTATATTCCTGGATTTCTTAGCCCCTTTTGGGATGTATGTCCCTGAAGTCTGTAACATGCTCACCTTTTCCTGACTCTCCCACCGTTGTGAAATGGGATGCTCACTCAGCATGCAAAAGAGGTAAAATGCATGTTGTTGGCTTGATCAGATAACAGTGGGAGATCAGATGGAGGGAGCTGTGCCCCTGTGTGCACTCACCCTCCCTCCGGCTTCATCCCCAGGAAAGGGGCTCTTCCTTGCCCAGAGCCAGGCAGGTAGTCAGCCTCATCTGCACAGCCCTTTCAGAAGCCTACTGCTGGTAAGTGGGAATCACAAAAGGTGCTCACACTCAGGGAGTGAGCCACAGTGAGGTGACACAGGAGAGCCTAATGGAGACTGCACCCAGAACGTAGTCCCTGTTACCTTCTGATGCCTCCTGCAGCGACTTTAGGCACTTGCTCTGATTGGCCGTCTTTGCAGGAAGGTTCCAGGATATTCAGACTGTAGACCTGAAACGTCACAAACCACAGGGTCTTTGTTCCTCTTTGTGTCTCCAACCTCACACATAGGAATCACCTAACAAAAGTTGGTTAAGTTAAATTTACTGTCAGTATTTTGTTCACTTCTGGTCCATATCCCTAAAGTTTCCAGAGCTATCCCCGGTCAAGTTTGTGTTTTCTCTGATACAGACTGAAGTCACCTAACAACTTCCTCTTGCCTCTTTTCACCACCCTTCTACCCACGGCCCCTGCCTCTTGAGGCATGTCTCTGCTGACCTCTGTGGCCGTGTCAGTCCAGGGCGCTGGGAGCCTTAGGGAGTTCTAAAGCAGATGCCAAGGCAATGGCAACCATTTGACTCTTGCCTGCCAAGCCATTCAGCACACTGGGCACGAGTGGGAATCGAGAACTAGCTTCCACAAGAGCGACTATGAGTTGGTGATCATTATAGCTGGCCAGAGGGCACATGGGGATTTATTGTACTGTTCTCCCTGCTTGTGTGTGTTAGAAGCTTTCCAGGATAAAACATGAAACAAACAATTGAGCTGGGGTTTGTCCCTAGCTTACATCCCTTCTGTCATTTCCCCATCTAACGCAGCACATAAATGCTGTATCTTCATTAGGCTAGCCTGGTAGCATAAGACTCCACTGCCACTATGGAAGCGTCTTCATGGAAAGAGGACAGTTCTAGATGTTGGGAGATCAGGATTCTTAGTCCAACTCTGATACTACTTGTCTCTGTGTCCCTGAGCAAGTCATCGATGGGAGGAGTTTGCTCACCTGTTCAGTGTGAATTATATCACTTGTCCTCCATCTCAGGGATATTGAGAGGGTAATGAGAGAAATAACACCTGACAAAGCAATGCTTTGAAGAGTTAAGGACCATTCTGCAAGTTCATTCCTGCTTATCCTTGCACATCTTTATGGGCAGTTCAAGTGCAAGGTGACTTAGCAGTTGAGGTTCAACTTACTGGCATCTCCCCCTAACATCCTGTATGCTAAAGCTACAGCTCCAGCCACCTGCCTCTGTCGAAAGAGCCTCTGGGTCTTGGTTTCACAGCAGGCACCTTGCTCCAGATCCATTTAGAAACCTCTTAGTTCCACTCACACGCTGAGACAAGCCTAACAAGAGTGCCAGCTCCTTCACCAGCATCCCCAAGGCAGGGAGAAAATTAAGCTGAGCACTTCTAAAAACCATGATGTCATGAAGATGCTGGACTGGGGAAAAAACTCCTTCCAGACTAGGTATAATCTCAGGTATCACCATGGTATTTTATTTCCAAAGTCCCTCGAGATTTTGATGATTTGGGTTTCTGCTCTCCAAAAGAATCTAAGCTGCAGCTTTGGCAATCAGTAAGAGGGAATTCACACTCACCAAACTTTTTTTAAACAACACAAAAGAATTGAGTTTCTGCTGCCCTTTGATTTTACTTGGGTGCTTTTACTGCTAATTCTTAGCCCTGGGCTAGGTTGCAAGACTCCAAGGTCCTAGCTTCGGGTCTGCCACTTTTTGTACTTAGGCAGGGAAAGTGAAATCCCCTTTAAAGGACAAAGAAAACTAAACATGAAGCCTCCAGGCCTTCTATTCAGGCCCCACAAGGTTCTGTTGTGTCTGTTCAGCTGTGATCTTAGCTCAGAGAAGGTCATGTTTTGTTTTTGTCTTTTGTCTTCCTGCCCGTTCCAGTTGGTCCCAGTCTTTTGAGGTGGAGATCGTTGGGAGGTCACAATGTCGAATTGTTTGGGATGACAGTTCTGGGAGCTCAGGACTGAGGTCATGTGTCCAGCGTTCTGAGCCGCCCAGAACCGAAAGGCTCCATCACCTGACCTGTCAGTGGTTTCATTGTTGGGCCTTTCTCTACAGGTCTACTGACCCTGTTTTTTAAACAAAAAGGGCACATGACAAATAGCCTCCATGCTTATGGAGGATGAAGGGTCAGAATATTTGAGACCAGGGTGCCCTGGGAAGTCTAGGGTTTGGGTTCACCTTTGCACTGAGGATCTTGAGAGAGCCTATAAAATGTTTCATTCTTAACAGTCTGCTCCACTCTTTTTTAAAAAACAGTGAACGTTTTTATTAATTTTTAAAAATACTTACTTATTTTTATTTATTTGGCTGTGCCAGGGCTTAGTTTCAGCATGCAGGATCTTTGGTTGTGGCATGTGGGATCTAGTTCCCTGACCAGGGCTGGAATCTGAGCCCCCTGCATTGGGAACCTGGAGTCTTAACCACTGACCACCAGGGAAGTCTTCTCCATTCCACTCTTTGTGAAATCAATTCTTGCAGTTTTTGGATGGGTAAGGAGCTCAGTGGCTAAGAGTAGGCACTTTAGAATGAGAATCTCAGCCCTACTGCTTACCAGCCACAGACTCTGCTCCTCAGAGTCCTCACCTGAGAGTGTGGACTAATTCCCACTCCTTGTCTCATGGGTTCTCATGACAACCAAAGAGGCCACTGTGCCTGGTATACAATAAGGACTCAGTAGGTAATAGCTGTTTGTGGTATAATGGGAGAAAGATATTGTAAAGGTCACATGTCAGGTGGGAGGCAATATTGGTGGTGAACCTACCAAAGAGAGGCTCACTGGTGCCCCAGGATAATATTTAGTGACATACAGGAGGTGGCTGGGTTTTCTGAGACCAAGTGTCTCCTGAAGAAGGGAAAAGAGATTTTTAAAAAACAACAAATTTTTTCATCTCTCTTTTTTTATTGAAATATAGTTGATTTACAATGTTGTGCTAATTTCTGCTGTACAGCAAAGTGACTCAGTTATACACATATATACATTCTTTCTTTTTAAAATTTATTTATTCTAATTGGAGGCTAATTACTTTACAATATTGTAGTGATTTCTGCCATACATGGACATGAATCACATGGGTGTACATTTGTTCCCCATCCTGAACCCCCCTCCTACACCCCTCCCCATCCCATCCCTCAGGGTCATCCCAGTGCACCAGCCCTGAGCACCCTGTCTCATGCATCAAACCTGGACTGGCAATCTATTTCACATGTGACAATATACATGATTTGATGCTATTCTCTCAAATCATCCCACCCTCGCCTTCTCCCACAGAGTCCAAAAGTCAGTTCTTTACATCTGTGTCTCTTTTGCTGTCTTGCATATAGGGTTGTCATTACCACCTTTCTAAATTCTGTATATATGTGTTAATATACTATATTGGTGTTTCTCTTTCTGACTTACTTCACCCTGTATAATAGGCTCCAGTTTCATCCACCTCATTAGAACTGATTCAAATGAATTCTTTTTGATATCTGAATAATATGCCATTGTATTTTTATACCACAGCTTTCATATCCATTCGTCTGCTGATAGACATCTAGGTTGCTTCTATGTCCTGGCTATTGTAAACAGTTCTGCAGTGAACATTGGGGTACACGTGTCTCTTTCAATTCTGGTTTCCTCGGTGTGTATGCCCAGCAGTGGGATTGCTGGGTCATATGGGACTTCTATTTCCAGTTTTTTAAGGAATCTCCACACTGTTCTCCATAGTGGCTGTACTAGTTTGCATTCCCACCAACAGTGTAATAGGGTCCTTTTCCTCTCCAGCATTTATTGTTTGTAGACTTTTTGATAGCAGCCATTCTGACCGGTGTGAGATGGTACCTCATTGTGGTTTTGATTTGTATTTCTCTGGTAATGAGTGATGTTGAGCATCTTTTCATGTGTTCGTTAGCCATTTGCATGTCTTTGGAGAAATGTCTGTTTAGTTTTTTGGTCCATTTTTTGATTGGGTCATTTATTTTTCTGGAATTGAGCCGCAGGAGCTGCTTGTATATTTTTGAGATTAATTCTTTGTCAGTTGCTTTGTTTGCTATTATTTTCTCCCATTCAGAAGGCTGTCTTTTCACCTTGCTTATAGTTTCCTTTGTTGTGCAGAAGCTTTTAATTTTAATTAGATCCCATTTGTTTATTTTTGCTTTTATTTCCAGAATTCTGGGAGGTGGATCATAGAGGATCCTGCTGTGATTTATGTCAGAGAGTGTTTTGCCTATGTTCTCCTCTAGGAGTTTTATAGTTTCTGGTCTTACATTTAGATCTTTAATCCATTTTGAGTTTATTTTTGTGTATGGTGTTAGAAAGTGTTCTAGTTTCTTTCTTTTACAAGTAGTTGACCAGTTTTCCCAGCACCACTTGTTAAAGAGATTGTCTTTTCTCCACTGTATATTCTTGCCTCCTTTGTCAGAAGATAAGGTGTCCATAGGTGCATGGATTTATCTCTGGGCTTTCTATTTTGTTCCATTGATCTATGTTTCTGTCTTTGTGCCAGTACCATACTGTCTTGATGACTGTAGCTTTGTAGTATTGTCTGAAGTCAGGCAGGTTGATTCCTCCAGTTCCATTCTTCTTTCCCAAGATTGCTTTGGCTATTCAAGGTTTTTTGTATTTCCATACAAATTGTGAAATTATTTGTTCTAGTTCTCTGAAAAATACCATTGGTAGCTTGATAGGGATTGCATTGAATCTATAGATTGCTTTGGGTAGTATACTCATTTTCACTATATCGATTCTTCAGATCCATGAACATGGTATATTTCTCCATCTATTTGTGTCATCTTTGATTTCTTTCATCAGTGTTTTATAGTTTTGTATATATAGGTCTTTTGTTTCCTTAGGTAGATTTATTCCTAAGTATTTTATTCTTTTCATTGCAATGGTGAATGGAATTGTTTCCTTAATTTCTCTTTCTGTTTGCTCATTGTTAGTGTATAGGAATGCAAGGGATTTCTGTGTGTTAATTTTATATCCTGCAACTTTACTATATTCATTGATTAGCTCTAGCAATTTTCCAGTGGAGGCTTTAGGGTTTTCTATGTAGAGGATCTTGTCACCTGCAACAGTGAGAGTTTTACTTCTTCTTTTCCAATCTGGATTCCTTTTATTTCTTTTTCTTCTCTGATTGCTGTGGCTAAAATTCCCAAAACTATGTTGAATAGTAGTGGTGAGAGTGGGCACCCTTGTCTTGTTCCTGACTTTAGGGGAAATGCTTTCAGTTTTTCACCATTGAGGATAATGTTTGCTGTGGGTTTATCATATATGGCTTTTATTACATTGAAGTATGTTCCTTCTATGCCTGCTTTCTGGAGGGTTTTATCATAAATGGATGTTGAATTTTGTCAAAGTCTTTCTCTGCATCTGTTGAAATAACGATATGGTTTTTATCTTTCAATTTGTTAATGTGTATACATTCTTTTTTAATGTTCTTTTCCATTATGTTTTAATCCTAGGAGATTGGATATAGTTCTCTGTGCTATAGGACCTTGTTGTTTATCTATTCTAAATGTAATAGTTCTCATCTGCTTATCCCAAACTCCAAGTCCATCTCTCCCCCGTCCCATTGACAACCACAAGTCTGTTCTCTAAAGACAAATTTTTATTATGGGAAATTCCAGGCATATATTCAAGTAGAGAGACCAGTAAACCCATCACCCAGTTTCAGAAATTATCAGTGTTTTGACAAGTCTTAATGCATATATCATCTCTCTCACCTCCTATATACCAGCTTCTCACCTCCTATGGTGAAGTGTTTTAAAGCAAACCCCAAGCATTACATCGTTTCACCTGTAAGCCATATTTACCTCTAAAAGATGATATTAAAATATATTATCAACCTAAGACTCATGCTTCTACTGCAGAGGGCACAAGTTCAATCCCTGGTCAGGGAACAAAGATCCCACATGCTACATAGCACAGTCCCTGCCCCCAGTTTTTTAATGAAAAATAATTTTTAAAAATGTATCAACCTAGAAAATTAACAATCATTCTTTAAAATCACCTGATAGTAGGGAGACCATATGTCATGGTTTGGGACAGACCAAATTTATGCTTATTGTCAAGCATAATTATTAAAAGCACCCTGCTGCTGCTGCTGCTGCTAAGTCGCTTCAGTCGTGTCGGACTCTGTGCAACCCCATAGGTGGCAGCCCACCAGGCTCCCCCTTCCCTGGGATTCTCCAGGCAAGAACATTGGAGTGGGTTGCCATTTCTTTCTCCAATGCATGAAAGGGAAAAGTGAAAGTGAAGTCGCTCAGTCGTGTCCAACTCTTAGCGACCCCATGGACTTCAGCCTACCAGGCTCTTCCGTCCATGGGATTTTCCAGGCAAGAGTACTGGAGTGGAAAGCACCCTAGAAAGGGGATTTAAAAAGTCCTGGTGATGCCACATTAACAAATTGAAAAATAAAAACCATATGATTATCTCAATAGATGCAGAGAAGGCCTTTGACAAAATTCAACATCCATTTATGATAAAAACTCTCCAGAAAGCAGGAATAGAAGGAACATACCTCAACATAATAAAAGCTATATATGACAAACCCACAGCAAACATTATCCTCAATGGTGAAAAATTGAAAGCATTTCCCCTAAAGTCAGGAACAAGACAAGGGTGTCCACTTTCACCGCTACTATTCAACATAGTTCTGGAAGTTTTGGCCACAGCAATCAGAGCAGAAAAAGAAATAAAAGGAATCCAAATTGGAAAAGAAGAAGTAAAACTCTCACTGTTTGCAGATGACATGATCCTCTACATGGAAAACCCTAAAGACGCCACCAGAAAATTACTAGAGAGCTCATCAGTGAATATAGTAAAGTTGCAGGATATAAAATCAACACACAGAAATCCCTTGCATTCCTATACACCAATAATGAGAAAGTAGAGAAAGAAATTAAGGAAACAATTCCATTCACCATTGCAACGAAAAGAATAAAATACTTAGGAATATATCTACCCAAAGAAACTAAAGACCTATATATAGAAAACTATAAAACACTGATGAAAGAAATCAAAGAGGACACTAATAGATGGAGAAATATACCATGTTCATGGATCGGAAGAATCAATATAGTGAAAATGAGTATACTACCCAAAGCAATTTACAAATTCAACGCAATCCCTATCAAGCTACCAGCCATATTTTTCACAGAACTAGAACAAATAATTTCAAGATTTGTATGGAAATACAAAAAACCTCGAATTGCCAAAGCAATCTTGAGAAAGAAGAATGGAACTGGAGGAATCAACTTGCCTGACTTCAGGCTCTACTACAAAGCCACAGTCATCAAAACAGTATGGTACTGGCACAAAGACAGACATATAGATCAATGGAACAAAATAGAAAGCCCAGAGATAAATCCACACACATATGGACACCTTATCTTTGACAAAGGAGGCAAGAATATACAATGGAGTAAAGACAATCTCTTTAACAAGTGGTGCTGGGAAAACTGGTCAACCACTTGTAAAAGAATGAAACTAGATCACTTTCTAACACCGCACACAAAAATAAACTCAAAATGGATTAAAGATCTAAATGTAAGACCAGAAACTATAAAACTCCTAGAGGAGAACATAGGCAAAACACTCTCCGACATAAATCACAGCAGGATCCTCTATGATCCACCTCCCAGAATTCTGGAAATAAAAGCAAAAATAAACAAATGGGATCTAATTAAAATTAAAAGCTTCTGCACAACAAAGGAAACTATAAGCAAGGTGAAAAGACAGCCTTCTGAATGGGAGAAAATAATAGCAAATGAAGCAACTGACAAACAACTAATCTCAAAAATATACAAGCAACTTATGCAGCACAATTCCAGAAAAATAAATGACCCAATCAAAAAATGGGCCAAAGAACTAAATAGACATTTCTCCAAAGAAGACATACGGATGGCTAACAAACACATGAAAAGATGCTCGACATCACTCATTATCAGAGAAATGCAAATCAAAACCACAATGAGGTACCACTTCACACCAGTCAGAATGTCTGCGATCCAAAAATCTGCAAGCAATAAATGCTGGAGAGGGTGTGGAGAAAAGGGAACCCTCCTACACTGTTGGTGGGAATGCAAACTAGTACAGCCACTATGGAGAACAGTGTGGAGATTCCTCAAAAAATTGCAAATAGAACTCCCTTATGACCCAGCAATCCCACTGCTGGGCATACACACCAAGGAAACCAGAATTGAAAGAGACACATGTACCCCAATGTTCATCGCAGCACTGTTTATAATAGCCAGGACATGGAAACAACCTAGATGTCCATCAGCAGATGAATGGATAAGAAAGCTGTGGTACATATACACAATGGAGTATTACTCAGCCGTTAAAAAGAATTCATTTGAATCAGTTCTGATGAGATGGATGAAACTGGAGCCGATTATACAGAGTGAAGTAAGCCAGAAAGAAAAACACCAATACAGTATACTAACACATATATATGGAATTTAGAAAGATGGCAATGACGACCCTGTATGCAAGACAGGAAAAAAGACACAGCTGTGTATAACGGACTTTTGGACTCAGAGGGAGAGGGAGAGGGTGGGATGATTTGGGAGAATGGCATTCTATCATGTATACTATCATGTAAGAATTGAATCGCCAGTCTATGTCTGACGCAGGATACAGCATGCTTGGGGCAGGTGCGTGGGGATGACCCACAGAGATGTTATGGGGAGGGAGGTGGGAGGGGGGTTCATGTTTGGGAACACATGTAAGAATTAAAGATTTTAAAATTTAAAAAAAAAATAAATAAATAACTTCTGGAAGGCTTTTTTAAAAAATGAAAATAAAAAAAAAATAAAAAGTCCTGGTGATGGATATGTCTTCCAGCCCTTCTCTGCTCTGTGCCCCCTCTGCACCTATATCTTCCTTCTCATGCACATATACACATTCTTCTTCATTTTCTCATCCCTGACCCAGGTTTGTTTCTCTAAAATACGTCCAGGAGACATCTGGGTAAATTCCCCTGGCTGAGGATATCATAGGTGTCTACTTGGCTTGTTCTGAATCTGTCTGGAGTGTTTTCTAAAGATCTGTGGTTTCCTCCAGTGTGTGTGCGTGCTTAGTCACTCAGTTGTGTCCAACTCTTTGCGACCCTATGGATCGTATCGGCTAGGCTCCTCTGTCCATGGGATTTTCCATGGCAAGAATACTGGAATGGGTTGCCATTTCTTCCTTCAGGGGATCTTCCCAACCCAGGTATCGAACCCGTGTCTCCTGTGTCTCCTGCATTGGCAGGCAGGTTCTTTACAGCTGAGCTACCTGGGAAGCCCACGATTTCCTCCAGAGGCTATGGCAAAATATCTACCAATTTTCTGGTTTGCATTTTATAACTTAAAGGAAAGTGAGAATCTGTTCCCAAACAGGATGATTTGATGACAACATATGAAATCTCAACTGAATAGAAACTTGTCAAGGAAATTTGAAGCATTACATTTTGGTTCCATTTTTTTTTTCCCATTTGAAATCTTTATAGTTGTAAAAAAATATCAGTACCCAGCTGGGAATCACAGTTCTGTCTCCAGTTAGCCTTGTGATCATGGATGAATCTGCTACCCAGTTTAAGCTTTCCCTCAACACCCTCCCCCTAGCACCGACCACTCCATTTCTCTGCTTCCTTTTATTTGCATATTGATTAGTAATTGTGACTGCATTGTAATTTTGCAGTTAGACTTTTCCACAGAGTTGTTTGAAAAGACACGGGGACCTCTTTCATTTCCCTTTGCATCTCCAATGTCTAGAACAGTGTCTGGCACTGAATGTTTGTAATGAACACATTTTTGTTAAATGGATAATTGAATGAAAAACCAGTGAGCCCTGCTTTTCACTTCTGTAACAGTGAGACGAGGTTCTCCTTGTGGTTTCTCAGCTTGTGTGATTTTCTGAGGCTGCACAGCTGCCTTATGATGAAATAGGACCAGCTGAGCTCAGAACTTGCCCGTGGGACAGAGGGAGAGCCAGGCTCACTTACCTTCCCCGCCCTGTTTCCTCTGCTTTCCGTCGTCTCCTCCTTTCCCCACCGAACTCCTCCTCACACACTTACCTTTTCCCCCTCTCTATATGCTGGTCCTCAGGGCTCCCTGGAATCTCCACAAGTTGCTCCCATCATGGCAGAACTCACGGTGGAGACGCGGACCAGTGTGGACTGGCAGAAGCGCTGCCTGGCCCTAGAAACCCAGCTTTTCCGGTTCCGATTGCAGGCCAGCAAGATCAGAGAGCTGCTGGCCAACAAGGTGAGTCCTGGGGAGCAGGTAGTCTCCAAGGTCCCTGAAGAAATCACTGTCACAGAGGAGAGTGGGGGAAGGCCAACTTTCTTTTCATTTTTTGTTTTTTAGAGTTTTGATTGATTGGTTGATTGATTATAATATATTTGACATATAACATTGTGTAATTCAAGATGTACAACATGTTAATTTGATCCATTTATATATTATAATATGATCACCATTGCAGCAATAATTAGCTTGTCTATCATATTACATAATTATCATTTCCTTTTAGTGGTTGGAATAATTACATTCTAGTCTCAGCAAGTTTGATGACTATTGCACAATGAAAAGTGAAAGTGTTAGTCACTCAGTCATGTCCAACTCTTTGAGACCCCATGGACTGTAGCCCGCCAGGCTCCTCTGTCCATGGAATTTTCCAGGCAAGAATACTGGAGTGAGTGGCCATTCCCTTCTCCAGGGGATCTTCCCAACCCAGGGACCGAACCCAGGTCTCCTGCATTGCAGGTGGATTCTTTACCATTTGAGCCCCCGGGGAAGCCCTAGGGTACAATATTGTTGTCTATATTCATTATACTGTGCATTTGATCTCTAGGGCTTATTTAGTATCTGTTGCAGTAAGGTGAACTTTAAAAAAAAATTTATTTCTAATTGGAGAATAATTGCTTTACAATATTGTGTTGGTTTCTGCCATACATCAACATGAATCAACCATAGGTATACATATGTCCCTCCCTCTTGAAAGGGCTTCCCCAATAGCTCAGTTGGTGAAGAATTCACCTGCAATGCAGGAGACCCTGGTTAAATTACAGTCGGGAAGATCCACTGGAGAAGGGATAGGCTACTCACTGCAGTATTCTTGGGCTTCCCTTTTGGCTCAGCTGATAAAGAATCCGCCTGCAATGCAGGAGACCTGAGTTCGATCCCTGGGTTGGGAAGATCCCCTGGAGAAGGGAAAGGCCACCCACTCCAGTATCCTGGCCTGGAGAATTCCATGGACTACAGTCCATGGAGTCCCAAAGAGTGAACACGACTGAGTGACTTTCACTTTCCCTCTTGAACCTCCCTCCCACTTCCCACCCCATCCCACAAAGGCAGCTCTCCAAAATACGAAGGCAGCTCATGCAGCTCAATACCAGAAAAACAACCCAATCAAGAAGTGGGCAGAAGACCTAAACAGACATTTCTCCAAAGAAGCCATACAGACAGCTAATAAACACATGAAAAGATGCTCAAATTGCTCTTTATTAGAGAAATGCAAATCAAAACTAGTAATACAAGGAAGGTGAGCTTTTAATAAGGTGCTCCCCACACTCATAAAATAAAACCCAGGTAGGTTTGTTTGTTTTTTTTTTTCAAAGATCAAAATCTAAGCAGTTTACTAATCTGTCATCTGGCATTCTTTCCCACTCTGCTTCTCCCTGTAACACACCAAAGAAATGCTACAAATCTTCTTGGTCTTGCATCACTTCTTGAGTCATGGGTGTTTGCAGTGGAGGTTCTCTTATTCCCCTAACACTTCTTTCTCAGTGTGAGAAAGAGATATTTTAGGAGAGTTGTTCCACATGTAGATGTATTTTTGATGTATATGTGGGGAGGAAGGTGGTCACCACATCTTACTCCTCTGCCATCTTGAAGGTCCCCCCGATATTTTAGGAGAGGAGAATGGATATTCCCACCCTGCTGCTCACCCTCTGTTAAGAGTGTGAACTATGGAAGGCAGCCTGCTTGCTGGTGACAAGGACCCAGGCTTTGGAGCCAGACTACTTGGCTCTGCCTCTTTCTAGCTTTGTGACTGAGGGCAGGTCCCTTTACCTCTCAGGCAAGGACACAAATGTCTACTTACGCAGGAAAAAGGAAAGTCCTTAGTGAAAATGAATATGTTGATCCACATTGACTAAATACTTGAGAGAATAGCCCACAGTGAGTGAGAGTCCATGTATGCAACAAACTGGACTCAATCCCCCCGCCAAGAATTTCTAATACATGTTGTTCCAACTGTTCTAAGAACTGTTAGCAAGACACTATAAAGTCCATGAATTCAAAACTACTTAAGGGAATTCTCTGGCAGCCAGTGGTTAGGACTCTACTTTCACTTCTGAGGACCCGGACAGTCCCTACTTGGGGAACTAAGATCCCACAAGCAACTCAGTGTGCCCCTCCCCCACCAGAAACAAACACACACACAATACTATTGAAGACATGATCAACTAACTGAAAACATAAGACAAGGGCAGGACATCACCCAAGAAGAGCAGGAAAAGAACCGAATAGGACTGCTAGACATGAAAAATATTTGCGCCGAAATGAAGCACTCAGTGGCTAGATTAACATCAGATAAGGTGCCACGTGAGACAGACCTCAGGAATGGAAAGATGGGCCTGAGGACATAACCCAGACTTGAGGGCAACGCAGAGAGATGAAGACACAGGCTATGACGTGGATGCCAGAATGACAAGATCCTTTTTGAAGATTCCAGAAGTGGAAAAGAGAGGCATGACTTCAAGAGATAATGCCTTTAAAGTTTCCAAAGCTGATGAAAGACCTGAAGCCTCAGATTTAGGAAACAGGATGAGCCAGGCAGTATATGTGTTTAAAAAATCCATTCCTTTTCATGTGACATTCCAGACAGAAGCAGCCTGGCTCCGGGGGAGATCTGTGCATGTTTGAAGGTGGTTCGCCCTCATGCCCACATTCCAGTCCCTTCCCTTTGAGAGCGTGACCCAAAGGCTGCCTTCATTCCTTCCACTCACATCCCATTGGCCACTTATTCATGTGGTTATATCCTGCCACCGAGAAGATTGGAAAAGTGTAGTCTTTATTCTAGATAACCATGTGTTCTGTTAAAAGTCAGAGCTTCTACCTATATGACAAATAGGGGGAGAAGAGAATGTGGGGAACAAATAGAAGTCTTTAAGTCTCAGTCACTTCAGTGGCTCAGTCATGTCTGACTCTGTGACCCCGTGGACTGCACTACACCAGGCTTCCTTGTCCATCACCAACTCCCGGAGCTTGCTCAAACTCATGTCCGTCGACTCAGTGATGCCATCCAACCATCTCATCCTCTGTCATCCCCTTCTCCTCCTGCCCTCAATCTTTCCCAGCATCAGGGTGTTTTCCAATGAGTCAGTTCTTTGCATCAGGTGGCCAAAGTATTGGAGTTTCAGCTTCAGCATCAGTCCTTCCAATGAACATTCAGGACTGATTTCCTTTAGGATTGACTGGTTTGATCTCTTTGCAGTCCAGGGGACTCTTGAGAGTCTTCTCCCAGCACTACAGTTAAAAAGCATCAATTCTTCGATGCTCAGCTTTCTTCACAGTCCAACTCTCACATCCATACATGACTACTGGAAAAAAAATAGCTTTGACTGTTGGCAAAGTAATGTCTCTGCTTTTTAATAGCTGTCTAGGTTGGTCATAACTTTCCTTCCAAGGAGCAAGCGTCTTTTAATTTCATGGCTGCATCACCATCTGCAGTGATTTTGGGGCCCAAGAAAATAAAGTCTGTCACTGTTTTCATTATTTCTCCATTTATTTGCCATAGAGTGATGGGACTGGTGTTTCTTGACTTCCTACTTTAGCATTCCAGTCCCCTATAATGAAAAGGACATCTTTTTTGGGTGTTAGTTCTAAAAGGTCTTGTAGGTCTTCATAAAGCCATTCAACTTCAGCTTTTTCAGCGTTAGTTGTCTTAAAGCTCAACATTCAGAAAATGAAGATCATGGCATCCGGTCCCATCACTTCATGGGAAATAGATGGGGAAACAGTGGAAACAGTGTCAGACTTTATTTTGGGGGGCTCCAAAATCACTGCAGATGGTGACTGCAGCCATGAAATTAAAAGATGCTTACTCCTTGGAAGAAAAGTTATGACCAACCTAGGTAGTATAATCAAAAGCAGAGACATTACTTTGCCGACTAAGGTCCGTCTAGTCAAGGCTATGGTTTTTCCTGTGGTCATGTATGGATCTGAGAGTTGGACTGTGAGGAAGGCTGAGCACCGAAGAATTGATGCTTTTGAACTGTGGTGTTGGAGAAGACTCTTGAGAGTCCCTTGGACTGCAAGGGGATCCAACCAGTCCATTCTGAAGGAGATCAGCCCTGGGATTTCTTTGGAAGGAATGATGCTAAAGCTGAAACTCCAGTACTTTGGCCACCTCATGCTAAGAGTTGACTCATTGGAAAAGACTCTGATGCTGGGAAGGATTGGGGGCAGGAGGAGAAGGGGACAACAGAGGATGAGATGGCTGGATGGCATCACGGACTTGATGAATGTGAGTCTGAGTGAACTCCGGGAGATGGTGATAGACAGGGAGGCTTGGCATGCTGTGATTCATGGGGTTGCAAAGAGTCGGACACGACTGAGCGACTGAACTGAACTTAACTGAACTGATGGGACTGGATGCCACAATCTTAGTTTTTTGAATGTTGAGTTTAAGCCAGCTTTTTCACTCTCCTCTTTCACTTTCATCAAGAGGCTCTTTAGTTCCTCTTCACTTTCTGCCACAAGGGTGATGTCACCTGCGTCTAGAATAATAGAAATAACAAATAGAATGTATAACTTTCCAATCAGGAGAGTAGCTACTGGAAATGGAATAAAACCTATTTAATCCAGGCAGGGAAGAGAAACAGGAATATAGAAAATAAGGAGTAAATACAAAGCACAAAATGCAGCAGTAGAAATAAATCCATATACAACATTGTAACTAACTATACTTCAATTAAAAAAAGGAGTAAAATCCCCCAATATATCGGTCATAAATAGACCTATACAAGAATGTCTATTGCAGCATTGATGCATGGAAAGTTGAAAATATTCTAAATGTCTATCGGCGTGATTGGGTAACTATGTTGAGTGTATTTGCACAATGGAATACTACATGCAGTTAATAATGAGTCAAGTAAAGCTATATGTGTAAGATCAACAAATCTCAAAAACCAACATTGAACAAAAAGGATCAGAAGAATATATATATACAAAAATACAGTTTATATAAAGTATTAAACCTGCACAAAACAGTAATGTCTGTTGTTGAGGGGTGTTTACAAATGAGGTAAAAATGTAAACATAGTCAAGTGTAGGGTACATACATTTGAAAGGAGAGGAGTAACATTGGAGAGAGGAACACTGGAAGCGTCAACTGTCTGTAGTGGTTTATTTCTTAAAAGGTCAGAAGCAGATCTGACAAAAATTAAGATTTGACAAAGATGAATAGTGGATACATGTTTTTTAAAAAACTATTCTCTATACGTTTCTGGTGGCCTGAAATGTTTCATGATAGAAAAATAAAGTGTTTTTAAATGCCTTCCTCCCCTATTCCCCAGTGGCCCTAAACACATTATAAATAAACATGTTCTTTTTCCACAGCCCCTTGGATCTGGGGAGGTTGAACTTCTATTGGGTTGGCCAGAAAGTTCACTCAGCATTTTCCATAAGATCTTGCGGAAAAACCCAAACGAACTCTTTGGCCAACCCGGTATAATATCAGCCCTTTCTTTTCTTCCAGACTGTATTTGCTAAGTAACCAGAACTCTCTGTAAGTACCAGTACTTATCATCTAAGCAACCAGAACGCTCTCCCATAAAGACGCTGGGGGCTCAGGCTGGGACTTGAGTAAAGAAAGGAGAAGCATATAGACTCAGGGCAGAAGAGCCTGGGGGTGTAGGAGTGGAGAAGAGAGAGAAAGAAATTTTGACTCGGAATCATGGGCTGGAAGACTTAAGCAGGGACCAAGGCTGGGGCATTAGCCTGACATCAGACCTCTTGGCAGGAAACCTTAAGGCCATAAACACTGTGTTGCTCAATGTTGGGGCCGCTCTTGTCATCTGCTGTCATTCCCCAAACCAGTAGGCCAGATTCTGCAATTCATTAGAGGTTTTCCCCAGTACATCAAGGTAAGTTTCAGGTCCTAGGAAGGGATGACCCAGATTCTCAGGAGAGCTCTGGCCAGGGCTGGGCCCTGGTCCCCATCTCTGTTGCTGCTCCCAGAACTTACTTCTTAGTCATCATCAGTACCCACCTGCACCGAGGTGAGCCAGGCCAGCTGGGTCCCTTTCCCCACCCCCTCACCTGCCTGCCCCCTCCACTGCCACCGTTCCACACAGCTCGCCCACTGGCCCGCCCACCCGTGGAGATGGCGCTGCCTGGATGACTGATGGCCTCTCACTCAGTGGTGCAGGGCAAGCCGAGCCTGTGTGTCTCCCAGGGGACGGGCCCTGCCTGTGATCAGATGCTACCCACTGGCAGCTAAGGCTTGGGAACGAGCCCTCCTCCTTCCCCATCACACAGCCTGCTCGTACCTGACTTCCTCTTTCATAATTGTCATTCGCCACATGGAATTGTGCTGAAAACCAGATTTTTTTTTAAAAAGAAAAAATGTCAAGGCTGCCAGATAATTTCTTACCTATTTTGAGGGGCTCCAAAATCACTGCAGATGGTGACTGCAGCCATGAAATTAAAAGACGCTTGCTCCTTGGAAGGAAAGTTATGACCAACCTAGGTAGCATATTCAAAAGCAGAGACATTACTTTGCCAACAAAGGTCCGTCTAGTCAAGGCTGTGGTTTTTCCAGTAGTCGTGTATGGATGTGAGAGTTGGACTATAAAGAAAGCTGAGCACCGAAGAATAGATGCTTTTGAACTGTGGTGTTGGAGAAGACTCTTGAGAGTCCCTTGGACTGCAAGGAGTTCCAACCAGTCCATCCTAAAGGAGATCAGTCCTGAGTGTTCATTGGAAGGACTGATGCTGAAGTTGAAACTCCAATCCTCTGGCCATCTGATGCAAAGAGCTGACTCATTGGAAAAGACCCTGATGCTGGGAAAGAATGGGGGCAGGAGGAGAAGGGGACGACAGAGGATGAGATGGCTGGATGGCATCACCAACTCGATGGACATGAGTTTGGGTAGACTCTGGGAGTTGGTGATGGACAGTGAGGACTGGCGTGCTGCAGTTCATGGGGTTGCAAAGAGTCGGACACAACTGAGCGACTGAACTGAGCTGAACTGAACTGAACTGAAGGGTGAGAGAGGGGAGGAGGCGGGAGGAGGGGAGATGGTTCTAGACCTTGTTTCTGCTGGGACGCCTCTCACGGTCCGCTGTGCCCTTGCCAGGGCCACCTATTCCGAGGCCAGGTGAACCATGGACTCACTTTCCGTCTGGCACAGGAGTCGAGGGAATGGCTCATGTTTCAGAGGTCGCATCCTGTCCTGCTTCCAAGGGCCTTTTTTCCGGCTCTCTTCTTGGTTGTGTTGAAGAAGTCACAGCTAGTCTGATTGATCTAAAGTGAAGTAAAGTCATCGCTCCGTTGTGTCCTACTCTTTGCGACCCTGTAGACTGTAGCCCACCAGGCTCCTCTGTCCAAGGGACTTTCCAGGCAAGAATGCTGGAGTGGGTTGCCATTTCCTTCTTCAGGGGATCCTCCTGACCCAGGGATTGAACCCAGGTCTCCCGCATTGCAGGCAGACGCTTTAACCTCTGAGCCACCAGGGAAGCCCCGATCAATCTAAAAGTTGATGCTGTCCTAAGAGCTGTATGTGTTAAAAGTCCCTTGGATTTTGTTCATTCTTGTCAACCTTGTGCCTCAGTTTTCCCATCAGAAAAGTGGGAGTATGGCATCTATCTGCAACAGAGCTTCGTAGGAATTACCATGATGAGTACATGACATCAATATGAGGACTAAAACGAGTTTAACATTTTTTTATTTATTTACTCCCTCTCTGCTTCCAAAGGGGATTTGAGTGGATCTGTTAAAGAGAGGACTTTATGTAATAAAACATCCCTCAGTTTTTAGCTTGAATATTTTTAACTGAGGCAGGTGTTCCTGAGGCCTGTTCTTGTGGGTCTGTACGCACTTCCTCTTTTTCTAGAATCCCTTTCTAGTTTCTCCAGCCAAGGTTTTGAAATACAGTAACTCAGTTTTATATTTATATACCAAAAATTTGTACTTCAGGATTTTTTTTTTTTTTTTGAGTGTATCAATGGTTCCGTTCAGTCCCTTAAACAAAGGAACAATGAGTATTGCTCTTCCCCACTCTGACCAAGGATTATACGGAGGCAGTGATTCAGTTTAGGCACCAGCTTGACGGAGCAAGGATAGTTCACAGAGCCCAGAAAAACATCCCTATATACTTCAGAATTTGTGAGAAGGCCAGTGCTGTTATATAAAAGGAGAACACTAGGGCTAATTAGGACTAGTTGGAAATAAAGTCTGCATAAAGTCATCACAGAATCGGCCTTAGCAGATCTTCTTGCTGATAGATCCGATTTGCCTTCTAGAACTTTTATTCACTATGTTTAAGGATGTGCATGCATATGTGTGTATAGAGAATTTTATTTTATTCTCTTAACCCCCATTTTTTAACAAGGAAGACCCACTATAATATTTCCCAGGAACTGTAGTCTTGCTAGAGCTTTGTACTCCTATAAAGTCATTTGAGAAGAGTCCTGTACCGATGAGGGCTTGGCCCTGGGATGTTTGCATCCCCAAAGGATCCCCAAACAGTTAGCTTTGCTTTGCATTCTGTAGCCGGTCTAGCATTTTTCAGAGAGTGATCTGTGGACCACCCTCATCAGGATTACCTGGGGTTTTCTTTTCAAGCACATTCCTGGGTTCACGCCTCAGACGTGCTAAATAAAAACCTCTGTGGGCACAACCCAGGGATTTGTAACAGGATCCGTGTGGATCACTATGCCCCTGACGGTGTGAAATCTACTGCCACAAACTCCTGCCCCGAATGTGTCCTGGGCCCCATTCAGCCATCCTTCTAGCCTTGAGCCCTGTGAGCCTCAGAGGGACTTCTGGGCTGGGTGGGGCCATTGACAAGACACAGACAAGACTTAGGAGTCCCTTCTTTCCTGCCTCTTCTGCACTCAGACACGAGGGCAGCCCCACAGTTGTGTGTTTTATATATTTGGGAATAAGAATATGATTTCAAATGAACACAAGATTTGATATTAAAAAACAAAAAGTTGAGAATCAAGGTCTTTGATGACAACAGAATTAGAACCATTTAATAGCTAGCACTGGGGGTTGTAATTTCAAAGGCTTAACTAATCTTCTATGAACGCAGAAGTTAACTAATCTATGAACGCAGTGGGAGGGTTCTGGGGAGGATTCAAGGAATGTGCTATAGCTAGAGGAGGAAGCCAGGTGTCGCCAGAAGAAAAGGTAATTGTCGCGTGTCCAGGTCTCCTGAGTTTTCAGGAGAAGCTGAGAATCGGGGATTGCATTTTGGAGTCTGGGTTTTTGCAGGACATGAAATTTGGATGTGAGGGCCACGGTAGCTAAGGGTATAATAGACTCCGGAGCCAGTCCTCCGGAGTTTGAATCCTGGCTCTGCCTCCTGGCTGTGTGACCTTGGGCAAATTGCCTCATCCCTCTGCGTCAATTTATCTATACAACAGGGATAATAACAAGACCTGCCTCCTAGGATTGGGATGAAGATGAAATGAGTTGATACATGTAAAGTGCTTTAACCAGTGCCAGACACATAGCAGGTGGCCTTGTTTAGATATATCTGTGTTGGCTAAATGCCCACAACATGGTAGGTCTTACATGACGCTCTGTAGGCTAATAGCCCTGACTTAAAGCCATTCTTTCTGTAGATGGATCGTAAGCAGCATGACCAGGTAATTTAACATGTAAACCAGGAGACTTTGCAGAGAGAAAAGAAGGGTCTATTACTCATTATTCTGGAGGACAGGTGACCACAGGACTGTCCCAGGGAAACTGGTCTCTCTGGTCCTAAGCACCATCTTTGGTTGTGAAAATCCAGCAAGTAGCTTATATTTGCAAACTGCTCAGTAAGTGCCAGGTCATGTACGTGAGCTGGCCGTGAGGCATCTCCTGTGATCTTCACCACAACCCTAGGAGGTGGACATTCATTACTGTTTCTTCTACTGGTGAGAAAACTGAGGCTCAGAGAGGTTAAGGAATTTATAAGTCACACTGTAGTGGAGCCAGCCGGGCTCCAGAGCCTTATTGCTTACCGGTACCATTCTCTTCAGAGGATGTGATGCAATGGTAAGAATGTTGAGCCCTTTTCAGAGGGATAGCTGAGACCAGCCTGGCGAGGCTCTGGGCTTGAACCACTGCTCAGCACGCAGGACTGTCCTGGGAGCACAGGAGGGTGTCTGCTGCCTTGGGGCCAGTATTTCACAGCACCACAAGGAGCTGTGGACATGGGGATTAAATACCAGGTCGGTGCCAAGAGCCTTTCATCAGGTCGCTGCAGCCCGTTCTAGGATGGCTTACAAGTCTCATGTGTAAGTCGAAGCTGGTGAAAGTGGATCCCGCCTAAAAGTCAGCCGCCCAAACCTGACGCCACCTTGGCTAGCATGTCACCCAGACTAAAAGGATAGCTGAGGACTCAGTCCTAGGGAACCCTCTGAAAGGAGGCCCAAATAAGGAGGCCTGCCTGTAGCTCACCTTTTCAGATCTCCCAGTGTGGCCCTTTAAGTGAGTGCAGGGGACGATCTGCTATCATGAATTGCGTTGATCCTAGAATTAAGAATTTGAAAACTCCAAAATCGACACGCAGGTATAGGCACAGTTGGGAGTGTTCCTGCAGCAATGGAGAAAATGTGTTTTCATAAAAATGGAGGGAAACATGTTGTTAAAGATCTTCAGACAAGGATGGCAGGATGTTAGTAATTGTTGGAGCATAGTCATGGATACATAAATGGTCTTTTATACTCTTCTCTTTTAAAAAACTACCAGATGTGCCAAATGGTTTCAATGTTCAGGAATTTGTTTTCTGAACATTGAGAGAGTGCTCCAGCATAAAGGTGAATGCAGACTGCTTTTAGCTTTGAGTCTCGAGTGCCCTTGCCCAGTAGATAAGAATGGCTGGAGGGTGGATGGTGGGGAGGACCACGTGGCAGTCAGGCCAAGGCTGAGAGAAGACCCTAGGTTCCAAGGGGCACCTTCCTTTCCATCTGCTTCAGTGACAGCTTACCCTGAACTGTGGTGTTGGAGAAGACTCTTGAGAGTCCCTTGGACTGCAAGGAGATCCAACCAGTCCATTCCGAAGGAGATCAGCCCTGGGATTTCTTTGGAGGGAATGATGCTAAAGCTGAAACTCCAGTACTTTGGCCACCTCGTGCGAAGAGTTGACTTATTTGAAAAGACTCTGATGCTGGGAGGGATTGGGGGCAGGAGGAGAAGGGGACAACAGAGGATGGGATGGCTGGATGGCATCACTGACTCGATGGACATGGGTCTGAGTGAACTCCGGGAGTTGGGGATGGACAGGGAGGCCTGGTGTGCTGCGATTCATGGGGTCGCAAAGAGTCAGACACGACTGAGCAACTGAACTGAACTGAACTGAAGGATATCTGACATTAAAAATTAAGGGGGTAAATTGTTAATACAGAGAGTGATTTATGGCTCTGACCAGTGTCCTTGACCACTCTTGACCCAAATGGAAATGCCCAAGTGGGAGGTAAGACTCAAATGTGTTTTCTTCTTCCCTCTACCGTGGTTTCTTTTCTGTGTAAGGTCACGGATATGAATGATCATTTCTTATGGAAATCATATGTCTTCTGAGCTACAGAGCAGACGTCAGATCTAAATGAAACGTGAATCTAGGAAACTTGTCAAGAATCTAAAGCCTTCCCATTCAGTGTTTCATTGTGTTCTTAAAAATTAAATGCTCCTAGTAATTGTATTAGTTAGAAATGTTCCTGATGTGGGCAGAAATTTCAACCCTGGCTAGCTTAAATAGACAGGGCATGTATTAGGAAGGGCCCGGGACATATCGCAGAACTGAAGGACTTACCTGATGACTTGGTAAAGTTTGTGCATGTTCTCTGTGCAGTCCCCTGACTCTCATCTCTGGCCTCTTAATCCCACATTTCGGCTTTCTGGGGAGAGAGAACCTGATTTGCTCCTGGACGAGTCGGTTCTGGTGCCCAAGGGGGAAGGATTATATAGTACTAACCTGGTCACTGGGTTATGTGTCAACCACCCCCCCCACCCCCACCCCCACCACGTAGCATGTTTTTTGCACTATGCAACCATGCCTATCACCGTAATATTGGTTTATTCTATGCTGTTACCTCCCCCGTAGCTACGATGGCCCGAGGACTGTTTGATTTTGGAAAGGCCATCTGGCTATAATTGATGCCTGAGTCTGGCCAGAACCAACCCAGTGTCTCAGGCTTGAGTCAAGAGGTTCCATCATGATTATTAAACCCAGGAGAGGAACGAAAGAGGAGATGCAGACATCCTTGGACTAAGCACAGGAATGCTCATCAAAGATGGTCCTGTCCGTTGGGAGCCCAGGGAGCATTTTTGTCCCCTGGGTTGTAAATCTTGAGGTTTTATTTGGTATCCTCTGTCCTTTCAAAGGGAACGCGTACTGAAAACATCTGTCTCTCCCCAACTCCAAGGAGGAAAAAACGGATGAGGGAAGGTGGTCCTGAGAGCAGTTTCTCCAGGCTCTCTGACTTGAACCGCTCCTGGGTAACCCTCTTTTCACTGCCTGGCACCAGACTGGGGGACTTCTTTTCTTTTCCATCCTTTAATCAAGGCCTGAAAGCAGAATTTCACCTAGGCAGAAGAGAGATTGGGAAAGAGAGAAAATTAGTGGCTCGATTCACTGGTAAATAGCGAGCCAAGGTCCGTGTTAGATGGAGAAAGTTGAGTAGCCAGAGAAAAGGCCAAATCTGCAGAGAGAAGGTGGGCGAGGACTGGACTAGTGCTTGGGACGTGAGGCCTGTCCGGTCGCACGGAGGACGCAACTGGGACGTGACGCCTCTGGTATGGTTTTCCTGCATACCTGTTGCCCTGGGACAAGGCTTGGTGGGAGAAGCAGGAATTGACTCAACTAGGCCCTGGCCCGTGGTGTCTGGTTGGAGAATGGAATGTGCGACTGTGCTCTGCTTCCGCAGGGCCTTTATGTCACGGCGTGTGGTTTTGGCAGTGCCCTCTGAGCCCTGACCAGGGGGAGGGTGGGAGCTGAAATCCACTCCACTCGGTAGGCTGTAAGCTCGAGAAGTGGCAGAGATGCCCCCACTGCTCCTGAGCTGCACCTTAGGCTTTAGCTTACATCTGTTCCCTGATGAGCTTCTGTGTGTAAGAGCATTGGTCCCTTTCCTTGGGCCAGTTGGCATGAGATTCCAGAATTGCTACGATCCTCAGACCTCCACGGGCAGCAAGAGAGAACTTTTAAGAAATGTGTCTTAAGCCTCTATTTAAGATTAAAACAGTCAAGAAGGGGATACCTATGAATGCCATTTGCGGTCAGAGGCATCCTGAGAGGAGAAGAAGTATTTGTCGCCAGCCAGTGAGCCGTTCCCAGTGGGAGGGAACATCCTCATCCTGATGATGGGGGCTCACGTGGGAGCAGGCTCCACATCAGACATGTGGCGAACAGTGGCAGGCCACTGCCTGCTGCCCGCTGCTGTGGGGAGGACGACCTGGGAGAGGAGCCTGAAGGCA
This sequence comes from Budorcas taxicolor, assembly GCF_023091745.1. NCBI lineage: Eukaryota > Metazoa > Chordata > Mammalia > Artiodactyla > Bovidae > Budorcas > Budorcas taxicolor. The sequence goes on from NC_068919.1 coordinate 77,615,595, forward strand.
AGAGTGGGGATGAGGACACACCAGAAAGAGAGATGGTGGCACTGCTGCCCCTTCCCGGGGCCCCCAAAGGGAGAAAGACCGTAAGTTTTCTCACTCACTGTAGAGAGGACAACACCTCTAGGCTCCTCAGCTGCCCCAGGCTTCAGGGCTACCTCTTGATGAAGGTGAAAGAGGAGAGTGAAAAAAGTGGCTTAACACTCAACATTCAAAAAACAAAGATCATGGCATCTGGTCCCATCACTTCATGGCAAACAGACGGGGGAAAAGTGGAAACAGTGGCAGATTTTATTTTCTTGGGCTCCAAAATCATTGCAGATGGTGACTGCAGCCATGAAATTAAAAGATGTTTGATCCTTGGAAGGAAAGCTATGACAAAACTAGACAGTGTATTAAAAAGCAGAGACACCATTTTGCCAACAAAGGTCCATCCAGTCAAAGCTATAGTTTTTCCAGTCGTCGTGTACAGATGTGAGAGTTGGACCATAAAGAAGGCTGAACACGTAAGAATTGGTGCTTTCGAACTGTGGTGCTGGAGAAGACTCTTGAGAGTCCTTTGGACAGCAAGGAGATCAAACGAGTCATTCCTAAAGGAAATCAACCCTGAATATTTATTGGAAGGACTGATGCTGAAGCTGAAGCTCCAATACTTTGACCACCTGGTGTGAAGAGCTGACTCATTATAAAGACCCTGATGCTGGGAAAGGTTGAAGGCAGAAGGAAAAGAGGGCTGTGAAGGATGAGATGGTGAGATAGCATCACCGACTCAATGGACATGAATTCGAGCAAAGTCTGGGAGATAGTGAAGGACAGGGAGGCCTGGCGTGCTGCAGTCCATTGGGTCGCAAAGAGTCAGACAGAACTGAGTGACGGAACAACAACCAGGGCTGCCATGGACATCTTTACCCTGACATTCTTGAGCCTCTTGCAAGGGGTAGTTTAAGCTGGCCTGTGTGTAGTGTCTGCAAAATGCACCTGTGTTGCCTTGATGCCGTGTTCATAGCAGGGACGCCACACTCAAATCTCGTTTCCTCTCTGGCTGAGCAGATGCAGGAGCTGGAGCAGAGGCTGCTGGAGGCAGAGCAGAGAGCAGAGAACGCAGAGACCCAGGTAATGGGGAGGAGATGGTGGGAGTGTGCAGGGAGAATGACCTTTCCTGACCCTTCCCGTGGACACTTACGGATACATCACACCGATGTAGTCCGCCCCAAAGAGACTTGCTTCTTACAGGGATGAGGAAAGCCAGCAGTCATGTGTTAGACCTTCTGAACAAATAAAGGTGCCTGGGGCTTTCTATGGGCATGAGGGAATCTCGGGTAAGGGTCAGTACAGTGAGCAGATGCGTGGCATAGTCCAAATAGGCTGGGTTATGCTGAGGTAACCTGTGAAGTCTGACATGTCCACAGTTTATCATATTTAGTTCTCATTCATGACACCTCTACTGAGGGTCAGCCAGGGATTCTGCTTCACACAGTGATTTGGGGATCCAGGTGAAGAGAGTTCCGCATCTTCCAGCTGAATCAGCTAGCACATGCAGTCTTCTTGGTTGCCATGGCAGGGAAAGATAGGTGGGTGCTTGTGCAGCAGCTCTTAAATACTTCAGCCCAGAAATAATGCATCGTTCCACTCCGACCCATTGACTTCATGACTTCCACAGCCACCTAACTATAAGATGGCTGAGAAGTATTAGGAAGTTCATGAACATTCAATGAGCAGCAAATGCCTCTGTCACAGTGAGGTTGGAGCATTTCCTCTCCAGGGCTTTTTGTCCTGCCCAGCTTGTCCTTACTGGGGCCCCCAGAGTTAGATGGCCCTACACCTTGCTATTCCTTCCTCGTCAATTCCTTCTTTTTCCCAGATGAGGCTTCATAAATGGTCACTGAATTAATTGGCTCCCATTGCCGTGGGTAAGAACTCTGCCTGGGAGTCACAGGCTGGGGCATCAGGAAGCATCCCATCCCGTGTCAGTGGCATCGCATCCCCACCCTATGACAACGATTGGTACCTTCCAGGTGGGTGTGATGGAAGAGAAGGTGAAATTGTCCAATCTGATGAATGTGGACTCAGCAGGCAGCCTGCACCGAAAGTACCAAGAGTTGCTGAAAGCCATGCAGGGCAAAGATGAGCTCATCAGCGAGCTGGAGGCACAGCTGGAGAAGCAGGTAAGTATTAGTGCCCTTTGCACCAGCTGGAGCAGCTGCCTACGGCCCCTGAGCAGAGCCCCTCTGCTTTGGCCTCTGGTGGCAGGGGCTCACTCCCTCACCAGGCTGTTTATCCGCATGGAGATGTAATTATTGGAAGGGGAATGAGGAGCCAGGCAGGGGATGTGGTGGGAAACGGAACTGAAGGCTGACTCATCTGGGTTGAATCCCATCTTTAGCACCTGTGACCAGATGACTTAAATTGCTGATTTTCTTCGTACACATCTGTAATATAGGGGTTGTAATATGTCATAGGGCTGTCGGCAGAATGAACTCAGGGAGTCAGGGTACAGTGTCAGATACGAGGTTGGTGGTTGGTCAGGAGAGCTTTTTCTCCTCCACCACGTGCCCTGCCAACCTGTGGGACCTGTAGTATTTGGAGCAGCACAGAGCCAGACTGTCAGCCTCAGTTGGCCAAAGTTTCTCAATGCACCTGAGTAGGCAGAGACCAAGGTTGCTGCCTCCTCTGAAAAGCACATGGAACTGAGGAGAGGCCAGTGCCCTGTGTTGCAGCCACAGTCAGCACCTTTGTTCTGGAGAGGACATCTGGGACACCCCCCGCCACCAGTCCCGTACACCCAGCTTCCCCGTCGTGATCTCATTAACTTCATCCTAATTCTGTCTCTCCCCTCTACCATTGGTGTTACCTACCCAGCTTTTCCCTGGTGCCAGAGCTTCATTGTTTCCAACAAAAAAAATACCTTCATAGCTTGGCCAGACAGCTTGCAATTTTCCACATGTGCACTCTCTATGGAACTCCCAGCTGATCCTGCTAATGCCTTCCCACTGTCGCAAGCACATGCGTAACCATTCGCCAGTAGTCACTGAACATTTCCGCTGTGGGGGTGTACCTCGCACAGTGTGGGGCACCATGTCTTCCTGAAAAATCATGGGAAAGTATAATATTGACACATGGAATCTTTCATCCATTTCCCATTGATTTTAGGTGCCTGTCCTCTCTGGCTTGCCAGGTAGCACTGGTGGTAAAGAACTCGCCTGCCAGTGCAGGAGACATAAGAGACATGGATTCAATCCCTGGGTTGGGAACACTTCTGGAGGAGGGCATGGCAATCTACTCTAATATTCTTGCCTGGAGAATCCCCTGGACAGAGGAGCCTGGTGGGCTACAGTCCATGGGGTCGCAAAGAGTCAGACATATTTGAAGCGACTTAGCACACATGCACATTTCTCTTTTGAGTGGTCCATAGTTAAAAGTGGCAGCATCTGGCATGGGTGGGCAAAATGTGTCCTGCTAAAGCTGAGGTCAAGAAAAGAATCCTTTCACGGTAATACTAGGACCAGATCAGAATAGGAAAAATGCTGTCCTGCAAGTCGGTAGATCTGATTTTAGTCCCAGCCAGGCCATAAACTAACAGAGGCAAGTCATTTCACCCTCTGGGCCTTAGTTTCCATAGCCACATAAAGATCAGGTTATCAGGCTAGGTTGGGTTGGCAAATTTTTTCTGTAGAGGCCCAAGTAGTAAATATTTTTGGCTTTGCAGGCCACATGGTCATTGTTGCAACCACCCAACTCTGCTGCTGTGGCCTGGAAGCAGCCTTGGACAACACAGAAATGAATGGGCAGGGCCGTTTGGGGAGGGCCCAGGTGGAAGCCTGGATTTGGCCTGTGGCCAGTCTGCAAACCTCCAGGGGCTCCCCAACCTCCAGGATCTAGTGCCTGATGATCTGAAGTGGAGCTACTGTAATAATAATAGAAATAAAGCCCACAATAAAGTGCTTGAATTATCCCCAAACCATCCCTCCCATCCACTCACCCCAGTCCATGGAAAAATTGTCTTCCACGAAACTGGTCCCTGGTGCCAAAAAGGTTGGGGAGCGCTGCACTAGAAAAGCTTACCAGTTCTCCAGCTCTGAAATACTGAGTCAGACATATTCATAGCCCCATCTCATTTCCACCAACCCTCTTGTTTGGGGCTTACATCCATCATCTTACAGTTTCGAGGCCATTTTCCCCTAGAAGGGTAACCAAAGTCATTCTAGGTGGTCTCCGAATGGCTGAGAACATACCAGTTGTCTCCATGCTCTTTAGAGCAGGGAACTAGCACTCGTTCTGGAACGGGTTGATACCTGCTCCTCAGGCGCTGTGCTGTGCACATTCTGTCCCTTCATCCTCAAGGTGATCCGGAAGGGAGATGTGTCATTGCCCGTTTTAGGGATGACATCACCAGGGGGTGATGGAGCCTGTGCAGTGCTCGGCAGCAAATCAGCCTCAGAGGCAGAGGCAGATCCCCAAAGCCTGTATTTTGTTCTTCCTTAGGCCGCTGTTCTTTAGATGCAAACCTCACTTTTCAGTCACTTTATAGTGGTCCCTCTGTATCCACAAGGGACTGGTTGCAGGACGCCGCATAGATAACACGGTCCACGGATGCTGGAGTTCATTATATAAAAGGGCCGAGTACCCTTTTATATGGAAAAGGGTATATAGAGATCCTCCACATCTGTAGAACCAGGTCTGTGGTTGGTTGAAGCTGTGGATGCCAACCCCACCATCAGGAAGAGCCGACTGTACTCCACCCTTTCATCTAATGACTTGAGCACCCACCCAGATCTTGGTATCTGCAGGGTGTCCTGAAACCAGTACCCCGGTATCTACCGAGGGATCACTGTATACTATTGATTATTTTGAGGGAATTGCATTCATGTGCTAATTTACTTTATTTTTTGCTTTTTAACTGTAAAGGTAATACTTGCTTATAGTAAAAAATACAAATGGACCAGAAGGATATAAAATGACAGCATTTTTCCCTCTGGCATCATCCTTCATTTCCATTCCTCGCCACTAATCACTGTTCTTTGTGACCATTTCCTGTGTATCAGAGCACAGCGTTCCATTTTCATTTTGTTTATTCAGCCAAACTCTTGTTTGTGGACTCTTAGAGGTTATTTCCAGTTTTGAGGGTTTTTCTGTTTTTGTTGCTTTATCAAATACTAATGCAACTAATGATTCCTAAGCAGTAGATTTGTTAGATCAATGGTATGGACATTTAAAATGTTGATAAATACCGTCAAGTGTTTCCCCCAAAAGGCTTTGCCAGTTTGTAGGAGGTGAGCTGTTTCCCAGCACCTTTGATAATTTGGGGCTATGTCAGACTTTTAGGTTGTGTTAGTCTAGTCACTTTAATCTGCATTGTCAAAATTATAATTAAGATTGCGCAGCTTTTCATGGGTTTCTTTACCTTAATTTTGCTGTTGATCTCCTATTCATATCCTTTGCATAATTTATTGGTTTGTTCATTTCAAATTATCCCCTTTGTATGTAAATCATTTGTGTTGCAAATCATCCCCCAATTGGGTTTTTTTTGGGGGGGGGGGCTCTATGCTGGGTCCTCGTTGCTGTGCAGGTTTTTCTCTAGTTGTGGCGAGCAGGGGCTCCTCTCTAGTTATAAGCACGGGCTTCTCGTTGCAGCGGCGTCTCTTGTTGCAGAGCATGGGCTCTAGACCACATGAGCTTCAGTAGTTGCGGCTCCCAGGCTATAGAGTACAGGCTTAATGCTTGTGGTGCACTGGCTTAGCTTAGTTGTTCCACGGCATGTGGGATCTTCTCAGACCAGGGATCAAACCTGTGTCTCCTGCATTGGCAGGTGGATTCTTTACCACTGAGCCTCTAGGGAAGCCATCCAGTTAGTCTTTTAATTTTGTTTAAGGGCATCTTTTTTGGGTTGTATAGTAATTTATAGTGCTGATGAAGATTTATTAGTCTTTTCCTTCATGGCTATTTGGGATTTGTATTTGTAGTATGCTTAGGAAGGCCTCTCCCACTTTAGAAGATTTTCTAAAAATTCATAAATGAATATATTTTCTGTATTGGCTCACCTCCATCCTGTCCAGGAATGTTTCTTCTCAGGGCCTCCCACCTCCATTTATTCACTAAACCAGGGACTGCCATGACTAATAAAGGCCCTTTCCATCTTGCAGAAGCAGATGAGAGCGGAAGAGGCAAAAGTTGTTCAAGAAAAAGCTGCAAAGATCAAGGAATGGGTGACCCTGAAATTAGCAGAAGTGAGTTAAAAGCTGGTCTGAGAACACCTGGGAGGGACCTGTGTGGGGTTGCTCTGGTCCCCCCTGTGTGTTTCTGCTTCCATCTGTATTCGGGGTCTTGCCTGCCTTTCATTTTGTTAACTATTTGTCCCCCACTCAGCTTAGATGCGGAGACACTTCACTTTCCCCCTCCTGTTGTCAGGGCTGGGTTTCTCTTGAGCTCCTGGTTAGCTTTGTGTCTGGGGAGAAGGAAGGATTTTCCCTTCTGAGAAGTCCCATCAGTTTCCCTCAGAGAACCACTCATGGTCCTTACCTCTGTCCTCGCCATTCTTTTTAAGTTTTTTTTTGATGGTCAGATATACATAAAGTGTACCATTTGAGCTGTCTTTAAAGTGTACCATGCAGTGGAATTAAGTACATTCACAGTGATGTGTACCCATCACCATTATTTCCAAAACTCTTCATCACCCCAGACAGAAACTCTGTACCATTAATCACTAATTCCCTATTGTCTCCGTTCTACTTCCACCTCTGTCCATCTCTTTTCATAGTTTCATCACTTGCTACAGCTTTATTTAGGAAACTCAGGACTAGAAGCTATAGCACTATGGAAAAACGAAAAAAGCTCTAAACAAAAGGAAAGGGAATTAACGTTTGGAGAGGAGCAAACACTCATCGTGGCTTCCTCTTTCCTGACACAAGTGACCCACACCTGCGGGAGGTAGCTGCTCATTTTGCCTCTTGTCCCTTCTATGGATGCACGTCTCAGGCCACCTGCTAGACTACAAGTCCTTGGGGACAGAGCTGACGCCTGTTACTCCATCTTCCACAGCCCTGACCTCTTGCTAAAAGAAGCTCAGTAAAAGTGTGTTGGCTTTCATTTCCAAGAAAATGCAGCCATTCTGAGGCTGGATCTCATGGATGGTGTGTTAAGCAAAAGAAGCCAGACAGAAGTCCACCTCAAAGAGTTCTATTTACATAAATTTCTAATGGGCACAACTGCATGAATGTGCATAGGGATGCATACTTAGATGGTAAAATGCAGAAAGCAAGGATATCAGTCTTAGAGACTCGGAAGACTTGTCTCCTCGGTGGGCAGGGAGGATGGTGTGACTGGGGAGGGATGAGTGTCAGTTGCCTGGGGTGCTGGCAGATTCCTCTCTCTTAACCTGTGTGGGGATCACATGATTGTTCATTTCACAATCATTTGTTAAGATATTCATTGGTGTGGAATGCGTTTTTTGTGTTATATTTCACCATTTTTTGGAAACGTTAAAACAACCTAGAAAAGAAAGCCTGAGGGCTCCCGAATGGAATCTTGTCCCAACCAAAACCAGGGAGCCCAGAGGGGAAGGCAGAGGTCAGGGCTCCCAGAAGAGTCATCAGTGGATTGAGTTAAGGGCACCATGGGTTCTTTTTTGAGGATTTGATCTTTGAGAAGGATTTTAATCTCGTTTTAAATTATTTGTCTAAACCTATAGGCTTGAGTATTCTAAATCTTCATTTTTCTTTAGCTTGAGATGGAGAATCAGCACCTGAAAAGCTGTAATCAGCACCTGGTGGAGCAGGTGGGAGCCCTTCAATGTGCACTGGAAGGTAAGTGGGCCCGTCTGTGCGGGGACTGGGGGAGTGGGGTGTGTGTGGAGGGGATGGGGGTGCTTGTATATGTGGTGGGTAGTGGCTGAATTGGGGAAGCTCTTAATATGCCTATATTTGCCCCAACCACAGCTCTTCAGATGTCACCTTCGGAAAAGCTGCTGGTGGCCCCCCAGGGAACCACAGAGCGGGAGTCTGTCCCTTCAGGACCAGGAGCCCAGCCAGTTGGGCAGGACAGTGGTCCTCCGGCCCAGGGTGCCCTGAAGGCAGCTATCCCTGCACCTTTTCCAGGTGCCCTGCAGAGCAAAGACTCTGTTCCTAAAGCAGGAAGCCCCGTGGAGGATTCCAGTTCCCGGACAGTCCACCCTGGAGCAACATCAGAGGCCAAGACCCTTCCACTTCATCTGGGAAGACAGGGCTCTCCTGGCCAGCTGTGCCTGAGGCCTCGCACCCCCAGGCATGGTCTGGCCTCCTGGGGTGAGGGCCTGGTCACTGCTCAGGGAGGGACGCTCCCTCGGACGAAGACTTCTGCCAAGGAAGGTGGCCCCGGCTGCAGCCTGACCCTGCCAAAGGCCCGGGCTCCCAGCACCCTCCGGGACAGCATCCAGCTGGCCAAGCGGCACCACAGCCAGCCTCAGGCAGGCCCTGGGCACTTCAGCCATGTGGTGCGCATTGAAGTGGGGACCCTCTCAGCCTTCCACCCCCCCAGCTTTCCCAAGGGGGTGGTCAGAGCCGAGCCCCGGGAGGAACCAGAGAAGATGGAGATGGAGGAGCAACCCCCCGTGGGGAAGAAGGAGGTCCAAGGAACAGAGCTGGAGGAAGTGGATTTGGAGAACAAACCACCCACACCCCCCTTGCACCGCTTTCCATCCTGGGTAAGAAGCTCCCTCAGGGACAGGACAGAGGGGCCTGGCTGATGATATGACCACTTTTTTGGTGCCCAGACCACCCCACCCACAAGGGGTGGAGCAAAGATTTCTGATGATCAGATGGTGGCCAGCTGTTTCCTGAGCTTGGGCCACAGCCAAGCTGCGTGCCTGTTTTCTCGTGTAATCTTTGTGCCTCTCCAAGGAGGTGCGGTGTGGTGGCTAAGAGCACCTAGGATCAAACAAGGATTGAATCACTAGCTCTGTGAGTTAGCATGAGCTGCTGAACCTCTGTGCCTCAGTTCCCCTTTCTGTAAAATGGGGATCGTAGTACCTGCTTAAATGGCACCCCACTCCAGTACTCTTGCCTGGAAAATTCCATGGTCGGAGGAGCCTGGTAGGCTGCAGTCCATGGGGTTGCGAAGAGTCGGACACAACTGAGCGACTTCCCTTTCACATTTCACTTTCATACATTGGGGAAGGAAATGGCAACCCACTCCAGTGTTCTTGCTTGGAGAATCCCAGGGATGGGGAATCTGGTAGGCTTCCGTCTATGGGGTCGCACAGAGTTGGACACGACTGACGCGACTTAGCAGCAGCAGCAACAGTACCTGCTTTCCAGGGTTGCCCTGAGGATTAAGTGTGTTAATGTGTATTTGATGAGTAGTTGCAGCAGTGGCTCACAGCAAGGGGAGAGGTTGTTGGAAACAGGGCAGGGGCCATGGGAGGTTAGAATACCACCAGAACCATTCCTCCTCTTGTTCACTGCTATCTTGTAAATCCAGATGCTTTGGAGTCCTAAAGCAGAGGTGGGCAGTCAGGGAGCATTCGGCAAGCGGGCTCAGCTCCTTCTGTCCGTGAGACAGGATCACTCTTGTCACTTTAGGGAGCCATAATGGCCATAAAACCCAACGTCTGTTCTTGGGTGGGACCAGCTGGCCAGTAACCACAGGGGAAAAATTGAGACTGAAAATTGGGAGAAGGCCGTTTCTCAATCTGAGGGAGTCAGATGGACTTATTTGCTGATTTAGAGTTCCTTTTTCTGATAGTCTGCAAAATAACCTTGTGAGTTAGCCATTGTGTGCTATGTGCTCAGTTGGTTCAGTCGTGTCCCACTCTTTGCCACCCCATGGACTGTAGCCCACCAGGCTCCTCTGTCCATGGGATTCTCCAGGCAGTAATACTGGAGTGGGTTGCTATCTGCTTCTCCAGGTGATCTTCCTGACCCAGGAATCAAACCCACGTCTCCTGTGTCTCTTGCATTGGCAGGCGGGTTCTTTACCACTAGTGCCATCTGGGAAGTCTGAATTAGGTATCAGGTAACCTTCTGTGAAACACTCTTGCATTTGTTTAACCTAAATCCCACAAGTTTCACTTTCTGTCTGTGAAGTCAGAGACCTATCTGTAGTTGAATTCCACAACCACTACTGGCAGGAATAATCTTTTTTAGGCCTGATTTTACCACTTGGACCCAGTTTATCTGCCCTACATAAGCAGAGAATTTCCTGCCCCAGCCCAGTGCCACCCCCGCCCCATAATCCCTTTTTGCTGCCTATCACTTCCCTTCCCTTGCCTGCAGGCACCGCAGGCTCTCATCCCAGCACTTGCCAGCCCATTCCTCCCTCCTGCACGTGCCCCAGCACTGCCACTCCTCTCTGGAGTGGCCTTGATGTAGCATCCACCCCGCTTCCCACCCCAACCCCAAGAACCAGGCCAACAACCTTTCCAAGTCCCTGTGCCTCACATGTCACCTGAAGGGGCCTTTGTTTTCCCTTTACCTTGAGTGGAAAAGAGATATGGAAAAGGATAAGTGGGACTTCTGGGTTGTTTGGGAGGGATCTGGACCCTAGGAAAGCTCCCCAGGCCTGTGGGCCTGCTTCAGAAGCAGGGAACCCTGAGGGGCAAGGGAAGAGTTGGGGTGGGCATTCCTGTTGTCTTCTGTACCATGATTTGACATTGTTGCCATAGGGAAAAAAGATGTCTCAGTTTTCTAACAACTGGCTTACAAAAGGGCACGTCCTTGCCCTGGGACTCTCACCTCCTCATTGTCAGTGCCCCAGCTTCTAGAGTGCTAAGATGCAGAGAAGCAGGTCCTGGTCCTCTCTCCTCCTGAACTTCTTTCCCCAAGGGGAAGGGCCGCAGCAAGGGAGGGAATAAATATCACCTGATGAGCCCTGGCTGTATTCTAGGCATTAGATATTTTTGTTGATAATTTTATTTGATTGTCACAACAGCCTGAAAGGTATTATTTATTACGCCCATTTTGGTTGGTTGGTTTTAGTCACTAAATCGTGTCCAACTCTTGTGACCCCATGGACCATAGCCCGCCAGGCTCCTCTGTTCATAGGGATTTCCCAGGCAAGAATACTGGAGTGGGTTGCCATTTCCTTCTCCAGGGAGGCTTCCTGACCCAGGGATCGAACCTGGGTCTCCTGCATTGCAGGCAGATTCTTTACCAACTGAGCCACCAGGGAAGCCCACATTTAGAGCCGAGGAAAATGAGGTCCAGAAATGATGTTAACTTGCCCCAGATCCCCCCACCCCTACCCTTGGAGGCTAAGCCTGAATGTGGACCCAGGTCTGCCTGCCTCCAAAGCCAAGGGCCCGGATGGGCAGAGGAGTGGGTGGGGTGCGGGGGCCCTGACCCCCTGCCACCGCCCTGTTCCAGGAGAGCCGGATCTACGCTGTGGCCACGTCCGGCATGCGGCTGTCTGAAGTGCCTGTCAGAAGTAATGCCACCAGCTGCGGTGAGTCCCAAGTGGCTCCTGTGGCGGGCAGGATGGGCATGCGCGGAGGAGAGGACTCTGAACTACGCCCAGGCCAGGTCACCTGCAGCCCATTCCTTCCCACAATAGGTGAGGTTCAGGTGAAAGCACGTGGCCAGGGCTCCCTTGGAGGGAGAAGGAAGCTGCAGGGTTCTGCTCTTCAAGAGTAGGGTGGGAGTGGGCGTGAACGGAGTTGTAGCCAATTACAGAGATGCAAGGGGTTTGGAGGCGGGGCCTCCAGCAGCCGTCCACCTGCGCTGGCCTTCCCTGCCGCAGTGCAGGGACTGTGGGCGGAAGGAGCCGCCACCCCTTGCTGTGTGTGGCTCCGGAGTCACCCGCCACAGCGACCCCGGAGTCACCCGCCACAGCGACCCCACAGTGATGCGAGCGCCACGTAGTCACATGGCGTATAACTCACCTTGGCAAGAGTGGGACTGAGGAAGACCTTGGCCCTCATCCTGCTATCTGTCACCGGTCTTTCCGGTCTGTCCAGAGTGTTGTTTGTTTCAGGGAATGGTGTCTATGCGGATCTCTCTCCTCCTGATGCCGCTCAGGTCTCTGCCTCCTTCCCACCCCTTCCTGGGTTATGTCACCGGAGTGAATCTCATTCCTCTCTCCTGCCCCTCCAGCTTCAAGCCCTCCTGCCCTGGCATCACCTGGGCCATTCTCTGGCCTTGTCTACAAGAATGTCACCGTGCCTGTCTACACAGCCCTGAAGGGGGTAAGAAGCCACTGTTTGAAGAGGGATTGTCCTCCTCCAGAAAGGCCTTCCCTTCACCTCCTGACCACCACCCGTATCTGCAGGGGGTGGCTGGAGTCAAGCTCTAGGGTCAGGCCTCTGAACACACATGTAACTCTGGGCAGGCAGCTCAGTACCTGCTCTACTCCCCCACCCCCACCATATATAATTTTATCTTTCTTAGATTTTTTAAAATCTATTTTTAATTTTTCTTCCAATTTTATTGAGGTAATGGAAACCTAATAAAGGTATTGCTGTGTACCAGGAACTCATATAATATAGTGTTGTAGGTCAATTATACTTCAAAAACAAAGAAACTCATAGTAAAAAAGAGATCAGACTTGTGGTTACTCAAGTGGGGGAATTGGATGAAGGTGATCAAAGGTATAAACTTCTAGTTATAAGAACTAAGTATGTAATGCACAATATGATAAATATAATTTACAGTGTTATATGTTAATACACGAAAGAGTAAATCCCAAGAGTCATTATCACAAGGGAAAGGTTTTTTTTCGGTTTCTTAAATTTTATATCTATATGAGATAATGGATGTTTTTTAAGCTTTTTGTTGTAACCATTTTGTGATGTATGTAAGTCAAACTATTATGCTACACACCTTCATCCAATTCCCCTACAACACTATATGAGTTCCTGGTGCACAGAAATATCTTTATTAGGTTTTTATTAGAAAAATTCTACATTTACAAAAATGTGAATCATTATGATGGAGGGCAAAGTAAAAAGTTAGAGGTTAAACCAATGCCTGCTCCACCTCTTCTCATCTTTTCACACGTCTGTCCCAGAGACCAGTGGGATTCTGTCCTGAACTTTTTGTGTGTTCAAACATGTATTCCCATATATACTCCCATAACTTTTCTACATTAAAAAACAACATTTATTTATTTGGCTGCCTCAGGTCTTAGTTACAGCACATGGAATTTTTACTGCATCGTGTGGCAGCTTTCATTGTGGCATGTAGACTCTTAGTTACTCCATAGCATGTGGAATCTTTGTTCCCTGACCAGGGATCAAACTCACGTCACCTGCATTGTAAGATGGATTCTTAACCACTGGACCATCAGGGAAGTCCTCCTCTATATATATATTTTTAACAAAAATCAGATATTGCTGCAACATGATGTTTTCATATACTTTTTGGTCTGCTTTTGTTACTGTTTTCTGAGATCATAACAGTAATACTTTGTAAAACTTGTTTGTAGAAGGATAAAAAGCCCAAAGTGAAATTTCCTCTTACATTGCTTTTCCCTTATTCCTAACCCTAGAGGCAACTATCACTAATGGTTTGGTGTTTATTCTGTAATGCCCTCTGACGCATTTACAAATTTTCTGTCCCTCTCTTAGATGCACACACACAGAGGATGACATCGTACATGTCAGTCTGCCTGTCGCTTTTGCACCCAGCCATGTGTCAGGTCTCCCGGCCCCGCCTCCACAGGCAGCACAGCTCTGCCTCCCTTTTTAGGGCTGTCCAGTATCCCTGGTATAGATGCCCCATAACGACTTTAACTTGTCCTCCCCTGGTTCACAGTGTGGGTCATCTCTATCTTTCTCTAAAATCAATGTTGCGATGAATATCACCTTGCAAATACTTCTCTGTGCCCTTATATATACATATTTCTGTAGGACCTAGTTCTAGAGGTGGAATTGATGGGTAGATAATATGTATGTTTTAAATTTTGACGGGTAGTGCCAAATAACCTTCTAAAAAGATTTTATCACACTGTAGAGAGTATCCTTTTCCGCACAGTTGCCCCAACATTGAAGTAATTGGTCTTTTAAATTTTTTACCATGGTCTCTGGATTTGTCATCCCCACCCACTTTTAAAGCTCCGGTCTCACCCTTGGCCATTGGTGTGGTGTTCTGGCCCCCTAGTGGCAGGGAGCAAGGGTCCCAGCGGCCAGGTGTTCAGCCCCAGTGGGGCAGCTCCCCTGGGGATCACGTGGTGTGTTGGGGAGAGAGGCATGGAGGTGAGGATGCAGGGGCAAGGTGATCAGGTCGGGAGGGGACAGTTGTCTTTTGGGTGTCCCAGCTGGATGGAGGCGTCCCCATGCACTAGACAGGCTGTGTTGGCCACACCCGGGGCACATGGAGCTGGAGTGAAAGTGCAGGTGGGTGGGGGCTTGCTTTGCAGCAGGAGCTGCAGTGGGGAGGGGGCCTGTCTTGCAGAAAGCCACGCAGATCAGCACAGTGCCCTTTGTGGATGAGTCCTCTGGGTCTGATGATGACTGCAGCTCCCAGGCAAGCTTCCGAACTTCAGTCCCGTGCTCTGAGTCCAGGAAGACCAGTGGATTGGGCAGCCCCCGAGCCATCAAGAGAGGTAGGGAGGAGGGGGGTGGGAGGGGTATGAAACAATGGCGGGCACCTCCTCTCCTCCCATGGGCGGTCCTACTTGGGGGTCCTTGGTGGGTGAGGAAGGCCCTGCAGTTCCCGGGCTGGGCTAGCCAGGAGGGTGTGGACCCAGGCCTGGACTCCTCTTCCCTTGGACAGGCGTCTCCATGTCCTCACTGAGCTCCGAGGGTGACTATGCCATTCCCCCGGATGCCTGCTCCTTGGACAGCGACTACTCTGAGCCTGAGCACAAACTGCAGCGCACCTCATCCTATTCCACCGATGGACTGGGCCCAGGCGGGGTGAGCTGGGAGCTCCGCTCCCACCCCACGGGGCCGAGGCAGGGCTGGGTGGGAGCAGACCGCCAGCACGAGACCCAGGCAGCAGCTGTGGCGTCCCTGGGACTGGCAAAGGGATAGCGGGGCCTGGGGGCTGCCACTGATGATGTGAGGCCTTGGGGAGTAGGCGGCGGGTATGCAGTTAGGAGGTCAGGTGCACTCAGACCCCATCACTATATCCCAGGGGGCCCAGTGGGGCAGGAGGAGTTTACACGTGTTGCCTCTTTAGCGCCACGCTGACCTGGGATGCTGAGTGCTAACAGTGTATTTATTGAGTGCTTAGTGTGCCGGGCACCGTGCTCAGGGCTTTGCATGCAGTGTCTCATTTGTCCTCACGGTCATCTCAGGCTTATTACCCTAGCTCGCGGATGAGAAGCCTGAGCCTCAGGTGTGCTGCTGTGCTCCAGAGCCGGCAGTGAATCCAGGTGGCTCGTCCCCCAGCCCTCGCTCCACACCGCTGTGCTGCCCTGGCTTGTCTTTCCCTTTCCACTCTCCTCCCCCACTCAGCTCATGTTCCCCAAACTTCTCCCGCTCTTCCTTGCTGCCTGGAATGGCCTCCTTCCTCCTCTGGGCTCATCTCGAAGGAAAGGCTGATTTCCTTCCAAGGCTGGTTCAGGTCTGGCTCCTGCTGGAAGCCTCACCTGGCCAGCCTCTCGCTTGTACGGCCCCTGACCCACCACCTCCTCACGGTCATGTGTTGTCTCCCCTGCCAGCAGGACCACCCATGCTTTATGACTCCTCTCTGCACTCTTAGCCGGGCAGTTCCTTGAAAACACACGTTGTTGTTGTTGTAGTCGCTAAGTCATGTCCGACACACACAGTAGATACTCAATAATTTGTTTTAATTGATGACAAAGCAGTGATTCTGCTGGGCCCTTTTGGCCTGTGTGATGTCCAGGAACCCCAGTGATGTTTCCCCTTCTCGCCCTGCACCCCTCCACTCCTGCAGGAGTCACTGGAGAAGTCGGGCTACTTGCTGAAAATGGGGAGCCGGGTGAAGACGTGGAAGAGGCGCTGGTTTGTGCTGAGACAGGGACAGATCATGTACTACAAGTCTCCGGTGAGACCTTCCTTCCCTGGACAGTAGGCAAAAGAGCCCACCCCAGCCCCAGAACTGCATGAGGGGCTGGAAGCCGGGCAGAGGGCGAAAGTCTGGCAGGTGGAAGAGGCAGCCTGGGCAGGTTCCTGAGGCTCTGAGCCCCACATGGGACCAGGAGTGAAATCAAGCCCTGAGCAGTCAAGGGCACTTCTAGACCGCTTGGCTTGGTGATTTCTTTTTCCTTCGGAAGCCGAGTTCTTCTTATGCCTGGTCCTGTACATGAACTATTCCTAGGCTGCCCTCATGTGATCTGGGCTGTTCTAACAGGGAAGCTTGTTACCTCCTCCATCTCCTTCCGACGCTGTTTGGAATTAGGGAGCCTTAGGATCCTGGGACCTAGGAGAAGGCAAGGGCACCCCACTCCAGTACTCTTGCCTGGAAATCCCATGGATGGAGGAGCGTGGTGGGCTGCAGTCCATGGGGTGGCTAAGAGTCGGACACGACAGACTTCACTTTCACTTTTCACTTTCATGCATTGAAGGAAATGGCAACCCACTCCAGTGTTCTTGCCTGGAGAATCCCAGGGACGGGGGAGCCTCGTGGGCTGCCATCTATGGGGTCACACAGAGTCAGACATGACTGAAGCAACTTAGCA
The DNA here is from genome assembly GCF_023091745.1 of Budorcas taxicolor. Classification (NCBI taxonomy): domain Eukaryota; kingdom Metazoa; phylum Chordata; class Mammalia; order Artiodactyla; family Bovidae; genus Budorcas; species Budorcas taxicolor. The sequence goes on from NC_068919.1 coordinate 77,632,140, forward strand.
GCAGCAGCAGCAGGATCCTGGGACCTAGTTTGGCAGGATCTCCCTGGAGGACCAATGTTAATGTTTTTTTCTATTTTTTTATTTTTTTTTTCAATGTTAATATTTTAAAGAAAGTGAAAAGGCCTATCTCTTGTGCAACTCCAGTTGATTGCTAGTGCCTGCCTTGAGCACCATGTTAAGAATTCTGGGCCTGTACCACTCAATGAGTAGGCATGCTCTGATTGATTAATAATGTCTGGAAAGGGTAATGGTGATATACAGGCCACCTGATGATGACACTTGCTATAAAAAATATAGTAGAAAGAGTTTAAGGGCTTTATAGCTCAGGAATAACTTAGTGGCTTCTAACCCAGTTTTTAAAAAGGTTCAAGCTATACTCTTGAGGCCTGAATCAGCAGGACCCATGTCTCTAATCATTGCTCCATTTACTTAGAACCAGGATCCAGAACAAGTTACCCATCATACTGCAGCCCAGGAACTCTTGGGAGTCACTTTCCCATTTGTGACCTGGAATAAGCTCTGAGGGGAAACGGTGTGCTCTGGGAAGGCTCCAGCCTCTTTCCCCTCCTTCCTTTCTTTACAGAGTGATGTCATCCGGAAACCTCAAGGCCAAGTGGAACTAAACTCCCGTTGCCAGATTGTTCGAGGGGAAGGTGCACAGACATTCCAGGTGAGCATGCTCCTGGCAGTTGGTGTTTTAGATAGAAGAGGTGCTGGGTTTGGATATGGCTCCTCTGAAAACAAAGATGGAGCAAGATGAGCATGTATGAAAGACGTTACACTGACATTTGCGTCGCTCCTCATTTGTGGGTTTGAGGAAGGAAGAGGAGGCAGGATGTGAGATGGAGTGAAGGTAGGAGAGATATGGAGAAAAAGAGGAGAAGAAGGAAGGCACGGTGGGCCAGAGTTCTGTGCCACCTCATAACCGGGCCCCTGTTTTTCCATCCTCCTCTCCCCACCCCCTCACCCCCCAGCTCATCTCTGAGAAGAAAACCTACTACCTGACGGCTGACTCACCCAGCCTGCTGGAGGAGTGGATCCGTGTCCTGCAGAGCCTGCTGAAGGTCCAGGCCATTGGGCCTCCAGCTCTGCCTCAGGGGGGCACCAAGCCCACCGTGAAGGGCTGGCTGACCAAGGTATGGATAGGGGGATGGGGAAGGCATGTGGGCCTCCTGAGAGTCAGGGGAGCCAGGAATGAGTCCCGGGGGTGGTGGGTCCCCTCCTGACACAGCTTTCTGCAGAAGGTTCCTCACACTGGTTACCTGTTGTCTGAGCCACATAAGGTGATGGTGAATGACTCTCTGGAAAAATAGGGATCAAGGTTGTTAGAGCAACAGCTGTTCTCAAGACAGAGGGGGGAAAGGAATGTCTTGGACCCACTTTGAGGTCATTAGAAGTTGCCCCCACTGCTGCCTTGTACCCACCACAGCTCAATATGAACAGAGGGAAGCTGTGACCTCAGTGAGGCAGGCATGGCCAAAGACTCATAATATCTCAGGCTGCCCTAAAGATGTTTTTTGATTTGTTTTTTTTTTTTTTTTTTTTCAGCTGTGCCACTTGGCATGCAAGATCCTAGTTCCCTGACCAGGGATCAACCCCATTGCCCGCTGTAGCGGAAGCTCAGAGTCTTAACCACTGGGCCACCAGGGAAATCCCTAAAGACATTTTAATTAGGGCCTTTCTGGTTGCAGGGAGCTGAGAAGCACTTGTGGACCCCAAGGAAGGGGAGGTTAACAGGGAAGCGCAGTAACTAGGCCAGGACACTGTCAGGAGTGATACATGAGAAGCTCCGTGCTCAGGGCTTTCCCTCTGCCTGTCTGTTCAGTCTGGGTTCACAGCCCTCTCCTCTGCCCAGGTGCACTGTTTTTACACTTCATGATTACATTTGCCCAAGGGCTTCAGCCCACGGCGGCCCTGTCCTCCCAACTCTAGTCCTTGCTGACTAGCAAGTTCTTTTTGTGGTCATATTCCTGGGACAGGACATCTGGTTGGCCAGGTCAACCTTTTAATGGCAGTTCATATGAGGATGAATGGGGGTGTCGTGGCCATGGACCCTTGCTGTGAAAGGGCTGGTTCCATTAGTCGAGAATCTGGGTGGCATCTGAGTTTGACCTGGAATTGACCTAAGGGTCTGAGTTGAACCAGGGGTTTTGAGATCTTTCTCCTCGTGGCTTCTCTTTGGCAGTCCCAGATTTACTTCTGGGGTCATCTGATTCTGATAATGCTGGTTCACTTCTGACCTGCAGGTCAAGCACGGCCACTCCAAGCTGGTCTGGTGTGCTCTCATTGGGAGAACCTTCTACTACTATCGAAGCCATGAGGACAAGGTACTTCTTGGCCTCCCAATAGTTTCCCCCAATCCACATTCCTGTGGCTCTGTGTCCTGATGGAAGGCCCCACCCCAAACCCTATAACCAGTACAAAGCTAGTGGCCGGATCCCTCTCGAGTGTGTGACCAGTGTGCAAGGCCTACAGGTTGTTTTTGTGTGGCGTGTCTGTGCTCCTCCAGGCCTGTCCCCCCTTCCCCATCCTGTCATCCATCCACCTCCTTGATCCCCAGCCCTATAAGCCCCAAGGTTCAGAGAGAAGAGACTCCTCCATCCCTGCCAGCCCTCTCATTCATGCAAGGCTCCTGTCTGCAGCGACCTCTGGGCTGCCTGCCTGTGCGGAACGCGCACATAGAGGAAGTAGATCGATCCTGTGACTCAGACGAGGACTATGAGGCTGGAGGAACCCGGCGGTTGCTGTCCTCCCACTACACGCTGGTGATCCACCCCCCGGAGCACAGCCCCACCTACCTCCTCATTGGCACCAAGCATGAGAAGGTGAGGGAGGGACTGGGCCTCCATGGCAAAGCTCAACCCTTTGATTCTCATCTTCCTTCCTTCTTCCCTGAGATTCCCAAAGTTCAAATTTATTTTCCTCCTAGACATGTTGGCAACTCGTATTTCCTGTTTGGGAATATTCCTTGTACTGGGTTCATTCCCAGCGACCAACATCTCTTCACTGGGGCCATGAGATGGAGGGGACCACAAGCTTAGGAACTTAGGTTCATATTCATTCTATCCCAAGTCTTTGTTCTTAGAGACTGATGGCCTCAGCTTGTGCCAACCAAGCAGGCTGAGCATCACCCTGGACTTGGCCCCTTCAGTGAAGCTCCCTTGGAGGTCCTGCCTCCATTCTCTCCCAGCCCAGCCCCATCAGCTGGCTTTCCATCCACTTCTAGGATACGTGGCTTTACCACCTCACAGTGGCTGCGGGTGGCAGCAGTGCCAAGGTGGGCACTGCCTATGAGCAGCTCATTGGAAAGCTGATTGATGGTGAGGGAGACCCAGGTAAGGCAAGGGTGGCCATCACTGCTGGGTTGGAGGGCGGTGGCTGAGTAATTGGTGGTTGGGAACCCCAAGAAAGCACGACCATACCCTGAAGCTGTTTGGAAACCATCTGAGCCACAGAAGGGCATTGGTGTCCCATGCTCCAGGGCCTTGTTTCTGGTGAGGATACTGGGGAGACCACTCAGTATCTGGGGGAGTTGTCTGGGGAGCAGACACTTGGTCAATGTTTTACTTTGTTCCCTGCAACTTTGCTGGCCAGACAGAGCGTTGAGGAAAGAAGGTGGCTGGTTAATCTGTAGTTAGAGGTGGTTAATAAATGAAGTTAGGATCAGGCTGACTTCAGCCTGGGGCATTTAGAAGTCTGTATTTTGCTACTGATTCTCAGGACCCTAAGGACCTAAGGGCTCCCAGCACACACACACTGCTCCACTGCTGCTTCAAGGCTTGTTTGTTCCAGGCTGATACACATTCCTCTATCCAGACCTGATGCTGCAATGAGGTGGCCTCCCTTGCACACGTGCACACACACACACACAGATGCCCACGCCTTGCACTCACTCCTACTGCAGCCCCACGGGCAAAGCAGTAGCCGCCTTCCTGTAAGCTGTGCTTCTGAGTGTCCTGAATAAATGCAGTGCACACCTGCCCAGCCTACGCTCTGTGGGTGTAAACGCAGCACAACCCGTGTGTCCAGACTGAAAGCCCTGCCTTCCCTGCAGATCAGAGCGGGGGTGGGGGCGGGGGGCGCGTTCCCTCCGCACTGCTGACTGCCGCTGCTCTGTGGTGCTGTGCTCCGGGCAGACTCCCCTCTCTGGAGGCACCCCATGCTGTGCTACAGCAAAGACGGGCTGTTCACCTCCCTCACCACCCTGCCCTCCGAGGCCCTGCAGACGGAGGCTGTCAAGCTATTCAAGGTAAAGTGGGAGCCGAGCTCCAGGCCCACAGACTGGCGGTTGGCACCCTTGCCCTGCATCTCGGCTCTAGCCAGAGCAGTTCTGCCCACCGTGGTGATGGAGACCTAGGCAGTTTAGGGGGTAGCTTACGGAGGGATCTGAAGAGGATAGGAGACAGTCCCTCAGGGTTCCCACCGTGTCCTTTATGGGGAAGATACTGTAAGCTCTGGGATGTCACCCCTGGGCCCTTGAAATGAAGAGCTGCCCTCCTCCTGGAGTGCACAGTGGGAAGGGGCAGGTTTTTGTTGCTTCTGGACCTGAGAGGTTCTGGCCTATTTTAGGATGTTCTTTGTTCCCCTCTGAATATTCTGTCTTTTTGAAAAATGAATATGTCTTGTTTGTGTAATGGGAATATTTAAAGAAGGAAAGATTCTCTCCCAAAGTAGCCATCTCAGTAAGCATAGATATTCTCAGTAACGATGCTCCCTCCAAAAAGCACTGTCTGCAGTGATCCAGGGCCTCCCTTGAGCTCTGAGGGGGTGGTGGGGACAGCCCAGTCTGTCCCAGCCATAGAGGACAGTTGTCAAGGAGCCGCCCGAGCCCGCCGTCATCTCCCTGCAGTCCTGCCAGCTCTTCATCAACGTGCCCGTGGAAGCTGCCTCGGTGGACTACCACGTGTCCCTGGCGCAGACCGCGCTGCAGGTCTGCCTGGCTCACCCCGAGCTACAGAGCGAGATCTACTGCCAACTCATGAAGCAGGCCTGCTGCCGCCCGCCGCAGAAGTACTCCCTCATGCAGGTGGGCGTCCCTGGGGCAGAACAGCCGTGGGCCAGGGCTGCCCAGGAGGTGGGAAAGGTGGAAGGAGGTGACTGGGCACATATCCTCTGAGCCTGGCGGCCAGCAGGCGGCCTCGGGGCACAAAGCTGTCCCGCTGTCGTCTCTGTGCCCCTCCTGGATGTCCACACACAGATTGTGTGACTGCATTTCTGGACAGAGCCCGGCCGAGCTGGCCCTCCCGGTGCCCACAGGAGGTTGGGGGCTGTGGTTTGGAGGGGCTGCTTAAGGCTCTGCAGCTCAGGACCGTGAGGGCGGTGGTACGCAGACCAGCACTCACCCTGCACTTCTTTCCCCCCTCAGTGCTGGCAGCTCCTCGCTCTGTGTGCCCCCCTCTTCCTGCCTCAGCACCACTTCCTCTGGTATGTCAAGCAGCAGCTCCAGCGCCATGCGGATCCCAGGTAAGATAGTGCCCCTGGTGTTACTGACAGGCATGATCGAGAGGGACGCCGAGGGAGACCAGAATGGATCAGATCGCCTCTGCTCCCTGGGATTTGTGTGGTGGCCATGGAGACTTTGCCCATCAGCACGTACACTGATGGCACATGGCGATCCGGGCATGCTGGGCTCCTCTACATGCCAGTCCACGTAGGCATGGGTATCTTGTGGGGGCTTCCATGTGAAGCTACAGTGCCCCCACATCGTCCCCATATTTTCATTCTCTGTTGCCATGTTTTTGGGCTCCCGCAGAAAATAGCCATGCCAGCAGCCTGCAGCAAATAGACCCCGAAAGACAAAGTAATACCCCAGACCAGTCTTCAGGGCTCCTATCACAGCCTCCCAGCTGCGGGTTCAGTCCTACAGGTTATGTGTTGGTAGGGAGCTGGGGGTGAGTGGACTCCCGTGTTCCTTTTTCCCTTCACCTGTCTTTTTAGAAATGAAACTGGCCAGTACGCCACATATTGCCAGCGGGCGGTGGAGCGAACGCTGCAGACCGGGGAGCGGGAGGCCAGGCCGTCACGCATGGAGGTGGTGTCCATCCTGCTGCGGAACCCCTTCCACCACTCCCTGCCCTTCAGCATCCCCGTGCACTTCGCCAATGGGACCTACCAGGTGACCGGGCTGCCGCGCTCCCTGAGCTGAGTCTTCTCATGTCACCGACCCAGAGGAGAACACCTTTGGGCCAGAGGGTGCTGCGCCTCCATAGGTCCAGCAGATCTTAACAGGCAGACCACCCGAAGCACAGGGCTGGGGTTTAGGGGGCAGGTGGAGCCATTTGTGCCAGTGTGGAGGGAGGAAGGAGCTGGAATTGCAGAAGTGTTTCACTGTTCGGGGCCTGGGAGGTGGATCTTTTGAACCCACTGCACGAACAGGGAAGCTGAGACACTGACCACGAGAGTGGCCTGGGAAAGGGCCCCCCAGAAGCGGTTATAGCATGTGGGACTGCAGTCCACTGTGGGCAGGCTCCTCCCTTAAGCACTCACCACTCCACATGGAAACCAGCTTCCTTTGGCCTTTGCAATTGCCCTTTCACTCTTCCTGTAGCTCAGTCGGTAAAGAGTCTGCCTGCAATGCAGGAGACTTAGGTTTGATCCCTGGGTTGGGAAGATCCCCTGGAGAAGGAAATGGCAACCCACTCCAGCATTCTTGCCTGGAGAATTCCGTGAACAGAGGAGCCTGGCGGACTACAGTCCATGGGGCTGCGAAGAGTGGGACAAGACTAAGCGACTTTCACTTCACTTGCTTCTTTCAGTCATGCCTTTCCATCTCCTGGACCCTGACCCCTCCACTGGCCCCTCTCCCGGCAGGTGGTGGGTTTTGACGGCTCCTCCACCGTGGACGAGTTCCTCCAGCAGTTAAACCAGGAGACGGGCATGAGGAAGTCCTCCCGTTCAGGCTTTGCCCTTTTCACGGATGACCCTGCTGGCAGGGACCTCGAGCACTGCCTGCAGGGGAGCGCCAAGGTGATGCCCCCAGCCCAGCCAACGGAGTCCCTCCTGCGCCACCTCGGCCTTCAGGATTCTGTGTTCCCAGCCTGTTGGAGACTAGCCCGAGGCATTCCCCCAGGCCAGCATTTCTGTGCCATCCTAAAATGAGCCCATACAGGCAGAGTTGTCTCTGCTCTTGTCTCTGGAGAGATCTCCACATCCCTCCCTCCCTTAAGAGGCTTTTCAGCTTCTGGGGGAAAAGCTGCCTCTCAGCTCAGTGTTGGAAGGACAGGGAAGCGCTTGTCAGCATCAGCCCGACCTGGGCAGAGCCCCCTGCCAGTTCCAAACACACACACATAGACAGATGACTGAATGCTGGACCAGCAGATGTTGTATTGCACACTGGCCACTCACCTCAGCTGCCAGGGCCCCTACTGTGCTTACAGGTTCCATCATAAAGAGGTAGATCCTTATGGTACTTCTGTATGGACTTTGAGTGGGATTCGAGCCCTCTGTTGCATTAGGGTCTGGGGTTAGAGCTGCAGGGCATGCTGGCTGTTGGTGGGAATGTGCTGGAGCAGTCAATAAGGATGAGGCTTTGGCTTCAGTGTCTGCTTTCTTTATGGTGACAGGACGAAGGCTTCTATAGTCTTTTACCATTGCCTGGAAGAACTATGCCATGTACCTTCTGTGTAAATGCCTGGCATCTGTAAGGCTTTGTTACATAGTAGGCCTCTGGTTACACTTGATGAAGAGGAGAATGGCGGCTGGTGGTAAGGGGCCATGTTTTTTGACTGGGGCCTGCCCAGCCTCGGGAGGTGGCCTAGATGTTAAGCCAGTGCGGGGCAGTGTTCGGTGGTTTGCTGCCCACACGGCACGCAGAGCTCCGCCTCTGTCTGTCAGGAAGTCGCTGGCACCCTGGGTCCCAGGAGCATGAAGCCCACTCAGGTCAGCCTCCGGATGGAGAACGATCATTCTGCTCTGCCTGGGTCCAGGCGTGACTGGACCTTCTTCCCCTCGTCGGGGGCTTTTCTGACTTTGCTCTTTTGCATCTTGCAGATCTGTGATGCCATCTCCAAGTGGGAACAAGCCCTGAAGGAGCTGCACACCGGAAAGTCTGAGGGTGGCACACGTGTTGTGAAGCTGATGTACAAGAACAGGTCCTGAGGGCTGCTAAGGGGGGCACCGAGCGTGAGGGCTGCTGCTGGGGTGCAGCTCCTCACTTTTTCACCGGAGGCCTGTCCTTCACAGACAGGCCCACAGATATAACACTGCCTGTTGGTCATTAGCTGGGGGCCCAGGCTGGCTCTGCTGTTCTCTGTGAGACCCTGGGCAGCTCAGGCTTTTGGTCCCTGTACTGCATCTGCATGCTCACACATGCATGCAGACACACACACATACACCCCTGACCGCCAGCCAGCTTCTCAGGTGGCTACATGTGCTGCATTGAGAGAGGAAGATTTTGAGCACTGGATATTTAAGGCTAAAGAATAAATTGCTCCTGTACCAATTCCAGGAAATACAGGAGCCATCCTGACTTTATATCTCTCTGAGTACGAAAATTTCATCTCAGATATGTCTCCAGGCAAATAATTTCCATTAGTCTCTTGGAATCTTAACTCATCCAGTTCTCTAATCAGCTATGAAAAAGGGGCTTCCCAGGTGGTGCTGTGGTAAAGAACCTGCCTGCCAATGCAAGACAACATGGGTTCAGTCCCTGGGTTGGGAAGATCCCCTGGAGGAGGGCAAGGCAACCCAATCCAGTATTCTTGCTTGAAGAAGCCCATGGACAGAGGAGCCTGGCAGGCTACAGTCCATAGGGTTGCAAAGAGTCAGACACAACTGAAGTGACTTAGCATGCATGCACCAGGTACCAGCTTCCCCTCACCTAATCCAGTAAGTCTAAAGGTGAATTCAGAATTAACCACATGCTACTGTTGCTATGAGATCTGGAAGGACAGGGATCTTCTCTGTATCATGCTTGGTTAAATTTTCTGGAGGCAGTGGAAAACAGACTCACAAATGGTATAAAAAGGTTTTTTTCTTTGGAAATCAAGATATACAGATCCAGAGACAGCCTCATCGTTCGGGATTCCAGTTGAGTCCTGGCTTCTCTTTCTCTCTCCTGTAGGCTGTATTTTCGGAGTCAAGTCAAAGGTGAGACAGAGCGAGAACGTCTGCTGCTTGCCTCCCAAACTAACGGAGAGATAGTGGCAGGGAGGTTTCCTGTCAACAAGGAGCTGGCTCTGGAGATGGCTGCCCTGATGGCTCAGGTAAGGTTCTGTTCAGGAATCTGGAGGGTCAGGGGACCGTCTTGGACTCACAGGCAGAATGCACCACACGGGGGGAAACAGAAGATTCTGCAGGTTTTAAGGTGCCAGAGAGGGTGGCCTTGCTGACTCCTTACCTAGTAGGGCACCTCACTGCAGACACATACTGAGAGCACGGAGCCCAGGGGCCTAGGTTTGAATCTAACACCCTAACTGCTATGAGATCGTGGCCAACTTACTTTTCTTATATGCTTTAGTTCTCTTTTGTATTCTGAAGCAAAAATCCCTTACTGCCACCCCTACAGTGTTGTACTATGGTTCTTAGATAATGTATGTTGTAAAATGTGTACTCACCAGCTGTCAAACGCTGCAGTGAGAACTGGGGAAAGGAATGTGCATTCAGGCTTTGACTCTTCTTCCTGTTACCTTTAGGAGGCTGTGTTGCCAAAGGCATCTGGGATGCCTTCATGTTCCCTCTAAGAGTCTGGATTTATGTGCTGGAGAAGGGGAAATAATAACAGTTGATCTTTAATAAACATGTACTGAATATGCTAGAGAGGGCCCTGTGCTGAGCGTTTTATAAGCACTACCCTATTTAGTTCTCATCCTTACTTTGTAGGAGAGTAAACTGAACAGAGTTTAACTTGATTGTGGTTTCAAAGCTGGTAAGTGGCAGAGCTGGAATTGGAGTCAAGCATCTGACTCCCGTGGCCACATTCGGAACACTGCTATACTGTAGGATCTGCAGCATCTTCCGCCCTGTATCCCACAGTTTGGGATTAGAAGCCAGAATTTCTGTAGTGTTGTCTGCCACTGATTAGCTGTGTCTTTGGATAAGGCACTTAACTTCAGCTCCAAAATGAACGTTGAACTTGACAATCTTTAATATTCTTGGATCCTAAGATTTTTTTCTCTGGTGTCTGTGAAACTTGAGATAAAGGGTCTGTTCACAAGAAATGTGTTTTTCCCATCCATTCCCTCCTCATCAATAAAGGAATGAAATGATGGTTTATTGTACCTCTCTCAGCAGGCCCCCACCCACACCCTCTCCACATCCAATTTCCTGACTTGTCCCTCCACGTGCTTCTATTGCAGGTAGAGTACGGGGACTTGGAGAGGCCCATCCTTCCAGGACCTGGGGGTACACCCTCTGCCAAAGCTCAGCATCACCTCCAGCAGGTCCTGGACAGGTTCTACCCAAGGCGCTATAGACACGGGGTGCCCCCTGAACAGCTGAGGTAGGCTGCAGGGTCTTGCAAGGAATCACTGTGGGGAGGGCTGCAGAGTTGGGGAAACCTCAGAGCTGCAACAGAAACATGGCACCCTGTCTCTCCGTCCGTCCAAACCAGGCACCTGGCAGATCAGCTGACCACGAAGTGGGCGGCACTGCAAGGCTGCTCCTCTCCTGAGTGCATCCGCATCTACCTGACAGTGGCCCGGAAATGGCCCCTCTTTGGTGCTAAGCTCTTTGCTGCTCAGGTGAGTGTGAGCCTTTCCAGTGGAAGGAGTGATTACCATATCATCTGGAAGCCCACCATCCCATCTGGAAGCCCACCATCTCATCAGAAACTCCCTTAAGTTTCTCAGGGATTCCATCAGGTTTGAGCCAGTTCAGTCTGTAGCGCCCGCCTGCACACTAGCCACCACTAGGGGTCGCAATGTCCCCACCCATTTCTTGCCTGCTGCAAGCTTTCCCTGGTCCAGAGCAGTTGTGACTCATTGCTTTTGGACCAGGATTATTTCTGGGTGACCCTCAACTTTCCTTTATTGACTTCTTTCCCAATCCTATCCCCCCCAAAAAAAAAAAGATAGGGTCAACTAATTCACAGCAGGGTTCAGACTTGATGTGACGTCCCTCTCAAAAGTGCTTTCATTTGAAAAGAAGTTTGAAAGGACATATTAGTATCATAACCTAAACAAACACATCTCCACTGACCTGGAGTGGCCACGGGGGATGTGACTACTCAGGCAGCAGTTCATTTGTCCTGCATGAAGGTCAGGTGGCCAACAGTAATTTCAGCTAGAACTCTTCTTCACTGGGTATCTGGTATGTGTGAACTTTGTACATAATCACACAGTGTCCTGTCCTTGATGCTGGATCGTGATCCTGTTCACTGAGAGTACAGATCAGACAATAGACTCATTCATTCAACAAAGAACTATTGAGCTCCTATTATATCTCATGCATTGCGCTGGTTGTTTGCAGTGGCAAGATGTAAGCAAATGCAACACAGTCCTTGCCTTCATGGAGCTTCTTATCTAGTAGGGAAGGTCCACATTAATCAAATAATAATTCTCTCTCTAAATACATATATAATTTTTTCACAAGTTGTCACAGTGCCATGAAGGAAAAGTACAGGGGTGTTATAAAGGCATATAACATGGGGACCCTCTTGGCCTGGAAGGTTGGGGAAAGCTCCTGATGAAAGAGACATGTCCATCTCTGATCCCAGACTTCTGGGTAGAAGAGATAGGAGATCTAGATTGCCCTCATGCAGCCCTGGCAGGGAAAATTAGTCATTCTAAGACTTGTCCACCAAATAGTCACTTTTCTCCCTGGTAGGGCCTAACGCCTTTAAGGTTACATTATTGTTTTCCTGACTTTTTAAAAAATATAATCCCTAGAAAATTGGTTGAAGCGGATGCACTGGTGCTGGGAGAAACTGGAATGCTTTCAGTTTCTGAGAGCCAGGAGAAGACAGCCTGTTCTCCATGCCTGTGACGGAACAGCCAGGGCTGGCCTCTGCTCTGCTGCAGGAACAGAGTGTGCTCTGCTCTGTTTCGTAGCAGGGTGGGTACTGCAAGAAAGTGATACCCTTCCCCAATTAGCGTAGTTCGTAAGCGGCCAGAGCTCCAAGCCAGACGCCTCCTGCCACGAGCAGACTGTTTATCCAGTATGCTGTACAAATACCATCTTCTGTGTTTCCCAAAAGGAGAAAAAAGTTGGAAATCACTGCCTAGCAGCTCCCTGGATGTGCCTTCTACTTCAGAAAGCTCTAGTGGTTCAGAATCCTAGCTGTGACTCGGTCTGATGGGATTTTCCTGTTCCCCCAGCCTGCGCAGCTGTCTTCCACGGAGAGCGCTCTGGTGTGGATTGCTGTGAATGAGGATGGAGTCAGCATCTTGGACCACAACACTATGGTACGGGAGGGTGTGGGCTGGCTCCCTGGCGGCTCCTCTCTGCACTCAGTCCTGAGCTGAGTGACCGTGGTTGCTCTGCCCCCACTACCCCCACCCCCACCCCAAGCACTGCTGTCTAGTCCAGACACAGCTTAGACATTTGAATGGAGCTCTCCAAAGTGTGGCCGCTTCAGACTTCTCTTTCCTGGTCTGACGAGATTCCCAGCTCAGAAGGCAAGGGGAAGGCAACCCAGGAACTAACTGGATCACTTCTCACAGCAACTGCACGTCACCTATCCCTACTCTTCGGTGATGACCTTCGGTGGCTGCCGAGATGACTTCATGCTTGTGATCAGATCCCTTCCAGACCAGAGCTCTGGGAAAGGCCACGTTGAGAAGTTGATCTTCCGCATGGCTGCTCCCAAGGTGGGCCTGAAAGCTGCTACAACATTTGACTCTGATCGGGTATGATGAGGTGGGCTTGGAGCATAGAAAGGAAACTGGGGTTATGATAATACCCCAGAAGGGCCCTGCCCCGAACAAAAACCTTTGGCCTTGTCTCTCCTCAGTACTCCTGAGGGTGCTGGGCTGGTAGAGGGGCTGGTGGGGGCACTCCTCACGTTACTACTTCTGTTGTCAGCCACAGCACTGCGCAGCTTGAGCTGGGGGACCTCTCGCTGCTCGTCCTTGCAGCAGGCCCAGACCCAGGCCTGCTTCCTCCTCCAGGTGCTCCCCCCTTGCCTTGGGTTCTGCTGTCCCAGCACTTGTCACAAGTGGGCCAGTCCGCACGGGCTCCCCCTTCCCTGGGGTTCTGAAGAAGGCCCAAAGACCTGTTTCGCTTTAAGGGCCTTGTTCCTACTCAGTACAGGAAATGTTGATTGGCAAAAGTAACAATTCCAGAGACTCTGAAACTGAAGTTCTGATTTATAGTTTCTGGCTTCTTTCTGAACAGCTGGAAACCCTGTTGTTTTAATCCTAAAGCTGGAGTTTGACAAACCTCCTCCTCCTTTTAATACTGTCCCTGCCGAAGGAGAGGACACGCAGGTCCCTTCAGGGAGGCCGCCTGCCCCGGCTTGGAGACAGCCAGAGCGGAATGTTGGTCCTCCTGTTTTCAGGAGGTACCATGGACTCCAGATGCCCATTTCACTGGTTGTCTGAACCTCACCAGTAATGATCCCCTGCTTGGACACTTCCACCCTGGGTGGTTATTTAAGAGACAAACCAAAGCCCAAGAAGCTTATGCAACAGCTAGTGAGAGAGAACCAGAATTCAAGCCATAGCTAGTTCCATTCCTTCATTTCTCTGTTGTCTCCTTAGATTGCAGAGGTGACCTTCATCTTGGCCAGCTACATGAACCACTGCTCCACAGCTGTGAACCCCCCCACCACCCCCGCTGCTGCCTGCCAGCCATGGGAACTGGATGGACGACAGTTCTTTGCTTCCATTCCCTGTGGTGCCAAGGGGCCAACGTTGCTGTGAATATTTCTCTTGCCCTTTTCCTCACCACCAGCTGGTGCCTCTGGGATTAGACATGTGTCCTTGGATGTGATACTACTGTGATGGGTCTGATAGCCCCTGCAACCCACCCCAGTTGTTCTGTGAAATGTGTGCTTCGGTGTCCACTTTACCCTCCAGGTGCCTCATCATGTTCCAGGGCTATCCTTTAAAAATCCAGACCCCGTATAAAAACCACTTTCCCCGCCCCCCACAAAAACACTGAGCTGTGGATGCTGTTCGGTTCTAGACACAGGGCTGCCCGCTGCCCCTGGTCACTGAGGGCATCAGTGCTGTACGTCAGTTTTCCTGCACTGCTGCTCTCAGGGAGACTAGTGTTTTTTATATTCTCTATGGTCCTCATGCAGGGATTTATACTTGAAGTCTTCCTGACATCCCTGAACGGGAGAGGACTAGAATTTCCAATTCACTTGAACGTCAACAAAAGCCTGGAGCTCACTCAGGCTGGACTTCCTTTCCCACATGGGAGAGGTGCTGGCGGGGCTGGAGACAAAGGAGTGGACCCACCTTTCCCCTTCCCCTGCTGCACACGAGGCATCGGTGGCGCCCTTCCAGGGCAGCGGCCCCTGGCCCTGCAGGACAAGGTGCTGTCCCCCGAGAGAGAAGCTGGTCTCCTCACACCGGACCGTCAGCGCAACCGAGTACAAGCAAGGGCAGGGGTGGATCCACCCTGGCCTCTCCTTGTCTCATTTTACCGACTGGACAGGGCTCACTGAAGGCTGTGCTTACTACTGTAGAAGGCGGGCATCACTTATTCCCCTGCTCACTGAAAGACCAAGCAAATGCATCCTGCTCTTTGCTACTCTGTCAGGCCACCAAAAATGACTCAGAAACAGAAGATCCCTCCTCCAGGCTTGTGAGCCTGGATTTGCTTAAGACTTCTGGTGAACTTCCACTGGGAATTAGTTTGAGGGCAGAGCACACACATGTGTTATCTGATGCCTGATTGAAAGTTTGTTTCACCTTTTGCCTTCCTGATGATGCCAGTATCTCCCCACCCCCAAGTGAGACCGGCTGTTGAGTACAGAGATGATCTTGTCTCTGCCCTCCTGACAGGAAAAAAAAAGACGAAAGAGTTCATTTATACTCTGACTTTCCAACACGGGAGAAACTGAGTTTTATTTCATAGCTCTAAGGCAGCCATATCTTTTTCAATAAAGTGCTGAACAAAGTATATGAATTTAGCAATAGCATCTATGAACCAAGCCTTTAACCCCAACAAAGTGTGTGGTGGGGGCACACTGCAAAAACTGCAAGGCTGGAACTCGTTTATCTGAACACCTCAGCGGCTGTAAGCTTCCCCTCTCTCACCCTTTAAACTGAGCATGATGAAACGGGCAGCGTGTCAGAGTGTCTGCCTCTGTTAAATGAACTGGACTTTGCCAGGCTGGCAATTTTATAGCTGCCTCCCAATTTGGTTTTTCCCTTCCCCCCAGGATTTGGGATTTAGCTGAGACATTTCTACCTCAAACAAGTCACATGTCACATGTCCCACAGGCTCCTGAATAACCCTTCCAGGGCTGGTGTAAAAGGCAGAAGTTACAGCTCTGGTTTTGTAGTATCTTGAGTATCTCTAAGGCAAATAAAGATATTATCATCTACGGGACCCTGTACAGAACTACCCTGTACGGAACACAGGAGCTAGGTGGACAGAGACTAGACTTTTGTAGGACATTGCTTCCTACTAACCAGTCCCTGAAGGACTTGCTTTTTTTCTTTCTTAACTTTTATACAGGGACACTGCACAGTTGGAACAATTATTTTTTTTCAAAAGAGCTGATGTCAGGAGTTAAAATAAAAAATCCCAAAGAAAAAGTAAGCAGGAACGGAGCTGTGTTCCTACTGAGTTTAGAGGGTCAAGCTGCTTTCCCTGCCCTGGCTTCTTCCCAGCCCTTCAGGAATCCTCCCTAGTTTGTTGATTTTATGCAAAAGAAACACCCTTATAAACAAAGGCTTCTATAGTATGTATGTTTATCCTTCTTCAACATGTCTGGGAACCAAAGTCAAATTTCTGTCTGGCTTTTTGTTTCATCCCTCTTGGCAAAAGAAGTTTCTGGAGTCATAGACAATGCTGAGGAACAAGAGTATTAATGTACTTGACACCCTTGACTGAAATGCCACGATCATGTTTGTCAATAAAAAGCAGCTGTCTGAACCAAGCAGTGGTGTATGTTTTGGAAGAATATCTGTTTATTAAGAGAATCATCATAAAGTAACCCTGTATGGAACACAGGAGCTAGGTGGAGAGAGACTAGTCTTTTCTAGGACATTGCTTCCTACTAACCAGTCCCCGAAGGGCTTGCTTTTTTTCTTTCTTAACTTTTATACAGGGACAATGCACAGTTGTACAAGTTATCTTTATCAAAAGAGCTGATGTCCATTTCCCATTTTCTATAAATTCCAACAAAAAGTAAGCCCGAGTGTGCTCACAAAGTGCGCTTAGTCAACATTACTCCTAACATAGAGTTTCAAGGTCTCCCCTCAATTGGTAAAATAAATAAAACCGTACAAGAGGAACACTAAAATATACATTAATACTTTGCTCAATATCACACAATAAGTTAGGTTTTCAGTCACCTTCTCTAGGGCTCTGAGATCCACCATATCCATACTGGTTTCTCAGACTATGTCCACCTGAAGGTTTAAAATACAGAAAATAAGCCAGCCACTGTGGCTTAGGAGTCTCTGGTAGACAATCCCTGGTAGACAATACTGGCTTTCTGAACGCTGGGACTCATGGGCTCGCTGATGTGGCTTTCTGGTGTGCCAGGATCTCCTGGCAGCTCCTGTACACTTCAATCAAGCAGTCCAGCCGGGGCTTGGCACTCTGAATTCCAGAGGGGAGAGATGCAGAGTCAAGGTGAATAAGAGACGGATCAGCGGTGCTGCGTCCACGTGCAACCTTGCTCTCTCCCCCACAACCCGGGGGGGCTGAACGGCACAGGTGTGGGCTTGGAGAGGTGCAAGTTCAGGCCTCACAGGACTTTGCTGGGAGTGATCCCTAACGAGGCCCACAGCCCAGCCTGTGAACTGTGGGAAGCGCTCAAAAGACAGTTTTTAATCTGTCTAAATTTCATGATATCCGCCTAAGAGCAAGAAAGGGGAGTAACAAGGACAGAACCTCTTGGGAAGTGTCACAAGCTGTGAAGCAGCTCTCAGAGACAAGAAGGGCACTTTGATATGTAAATATTGCAAATTATTTTGTATAATGAAATATAATACAATCAAAAGAAAAGCCACAGAATGAGAAAAATGTATGTGGAACGCATATTTAATAAAAGTTGGCTACCTAAAATAAATTCTTACAATGCATAATCAATATGTAGTATCTGCTTGACTAATAGAGGAGATGGATAGTTTAAAACAAGAGAAAATACTGATAGGTAATACTTACAAGGAAATATAAAAGTCTGTTATTTAAAGAGATACAAATTTAGTAACTAAATTCCTTTAACTGTATACTAAACTAAAAAATAGCTTAAACTGCTGTTAGGCAAGACTACATAAAAACAAGCACAAATTCCCAAAAGTACGGTAAAGTTGTCTAATCTCTAGAGCCAAATCTCAAACACTATTATATTAAAATCTATGAAAGTATTCATACGCTTTAATACAATTTTTAGATAAATTCAAAAGAATTTTAGCTTAGCTGCCTTAAATCCTTTGTGAAAAAGGCAGTGAGGCAGAATTAACTGCATACATAATTTACATACCTATAAAATAATTGACTAATTATGTTTGTATAAGTGTTTTTTATAAGAGCAAACCAAAAAATAATCTGGATGTGGTTTTAAAAGCTAGCAAATGATGTGGCTAAATAAAGTGATATGATATAATTATTTAGAATAATAAGTATAATGGCTTTTGTAGATACATGAAAAAATATATATTAAAAAAGCAATTATGGCTGATTCACATTGTTCTATGGCAGAAACCAATTACAACATTGTAAAACAATTATCCTTCAATTAAAAAAAAAAGAGTTAGCTGAAAAAAAAAAAGGAAGACGCCAAAATAGTGTATAGCAGTCTGTATAGATCAGTAACATTTATGTAAAATCATATATCGGGCTTCCCTGGCGACTCAGTGGTAAAGAATCCTGCCAATGCAGGAGATCCAGGTTCCATCCCTGGGTCGGGAAGATCCCCTGGAGAAGGAAATAGGCAACCCACTCCAGTATCTTTGCCTGGGTAATCCCATGGACAGAGGAGCCTAGGGGGCTATAGTCCATGGGGTCTCAAAGAGTTGGACACGACTTAGTGACTAAACAACAAAAACCACACAGTGGCAGACTGCCAGAGTCGAAGCAGGTGAACGGTGATGCGTATGCAGAAGCTGCTATGTATGTATTACTAGCTCTAAAATCTGTATAGGTTCCTAATATTCCTGAAAGCTTTATCTGCCTCAGAAAGGAATTTCTGAAATAACATTCTAATTCTTAGTGAAAATAGCCCTCAGGAATCCTCAAATATTCTTGACAATAGAAGATTACATTCCTACTGAACCGAAGCAGCAGTGGATCTGGGGAGAGAAGGAGTAAGGTAAAGGACTTCTCTGGAGAAAAAACTTAAGAAAAGTCTTCTGTGCTCACCTGGAAGATGGGTACTACTTGGGATATTCCATGTGGTTCCACTGGATCCTTCAGTAAAATGCAGAGGTAGTAAATCACCTTCTGCTGTAAGAAAAATAAACCAAATAGGAGAGATCTAGGTGAAACTCAGTTTTCTTTCTCAAAACTTTTCATAAATAACACTTGATAGCTTCTGAACTGAGAGAGGGGTATATTCTCATTCTTTAGAGGAAAAAAGACAAAACAACAAGAACCAGAGATGATTCTGAAGCTGGGCTAGAAAATAAAGTTGAAATGCTAAGTCCCTACCCATGAAAACCTACTGCATCTCTTTAAGAATAAAGGGCGTATGTTTTCAATACAAGTTTACTTTTATGGTTTAAAGACATGCCAGCCAAAAAGAAAACACTCTAAGTACTAGTACACAGAGCCCTTAAGTTTCATTCCGTGACATCAGTTACTTGCGGTATTAAGACTCAGTTTAGATCCAGACACACCCCATGGGCTGCCTCCTCTAGGGAGGCCTGTTAACATTTACTGATGTAAATACTTACCATGTAAATAGCCTCATTAATGATGACATCCTTCACCTTGCCCATCTCAATGAAGGTGGTGCTTTCTTTGCCTGAGGCATAGGATGAGGTCATCTGGATGCCCAGGGAATCAATGATTAACAGAGTCTCATGATCAATCTTTACAAAATGGAGGTAACCAAGCAGGCCTAAGAGAGTGATGAAGATGGCAGCAGAGAGGATCATGCTGTTCTGAAGAGAGAGCCAGACACAGGCGGTTAAGATTATCAAGTGTTTCTCTGCTGGTTAACAAGTCAACTCCAGACAATGTGAAAAAAACCTTTGTTCTCCGTGAATGGATAGGAAGAACGTGCGTGAAGGAAGAGGAGGCTACTTTTATCTGGGCTCTGCGGAGCTAGGAAAGCACATGATAAGATACATCCAGACAACAAATGGACCCGTCTGGGGAGGAGAGCCTCCCTCAGCAGGATACCCATCACACTGCTCTCCCAGATTTTTCTTCCAAAATTGCAACTTAAGGACTCAGATTTTTTTCTTCTCACCTTTCATCAGTAAAGTATGTAGCAAAATCTCAGACTAAACAGTAATAAATAATAAAATGCTTAGCACAGTGCAGCAGATAATACTCAACAGCTTCCTAATACTCTTGCCAATGACTGGTTCAGAAATGGACCAATGACACAACTCTAGCCAATGACATATGAGGGGAAGTCTGCTGGAGAGCTTTCTAGAAAACTAAGTCCATCTCAAGAAAGAGATCTAAGGAAGAGAAGGCCCCTTCATCCTGAAGTTTTGATGCCCAGAACAAGGCCTCTGCCAAAACTGTGTGGAAGCTGGGCTGAGGGCAGGTAAAGGGTAGATTGGTAAGATGAAAAAACTAATATCAACCGAGCCTCTTATGCCCTGTAGAGTCCTTCTTCATCTTGACTTCTGGTTTTGTTAAATAATAAAGATCTTCCTATTCAGGGCCCTTTTGGTTGTTTTGGGTTATGACTGACTGATATGTTAAGGCTGACTGACTAGCTGAAATGACTAAGAACAGTGTTAAGGGTCCCCGAAATGGTATTTATTTCTTTGATTCTAAGAGCCTTTTAACATTTACAACCTTTTAACATTTCTGAAGTTGACGTGTGTTTTTCTATCGAGGTATGTTTGTTTTCCTTTTTTTTTTCCCCAAAAAGCTATTTAGAAGGATGGCACAGGAAAAAAAAATCATTGATGACCTAGAATCACAAGAGATTCACTAATTTATGGCTGTCATTCCTTGAGGGCAGGAGGTGTTCTACTAATCTTTGTTACTGACAAGATACCCTCTCTGACCTAACTCTAGTCAGACTCTTGTTGAACAATGCAGGCCTTGCTGGCCAAGTTGTAGCAAGACTCTTGCTACGTGAGTTTAGAGAAGACGCTCACCTTGGTTATCTGATCACCCTGGCCTGCCTTCAGCAAGAATCCTGTTGAATCAATTTAGCCAGAATCCCCCATTTACTCCTCATGTTTCCTTTTAGTAATTTTGCATCCATTGACCACTGACCCTGCTCTTTGGCTATAGATTTCTACTGGTCCCTGATGTATTCAGAATTGAACCCAGCCTTCAATACTGAGGTCTCTTTTCTCCCATTGCAATAGTTTCTGAATGAAATCTGTTTTTACTGCTTTAACTACTGACCAGCTCTGGTTTTCCTTCAAAGTACCTTTCTACTTCTTTCTAAATAACACATAGTTAAGAGTTAGATAAGAAGTCTAGAAACTATTTGGGCGTGTGATCTGCTTTTGTCTGGTCCACATTAAGCTAAAACTGGTTTTGTTTTTTTTTTTTACATTTTTTGGAGAGTTGATAAAGAAAATGAAACAGAAGAATCTGAGACAGAAACCTGCAAAGCCTAAAATATTTACTGTTTGGCCTTTTTAAGAAAGAGTTTGCTGACCTCTGTACTAGATAATTATTTGTTAATGAACAAATGGAGGATGGAGAAATCTATGTGCTGGGTCTTTGATGGGCCCAGAAATACCTACTTTGAGTTAATTAAATGTCTAGTACCTAGTACAGTGTCTTGTACATAATGTGAACTGAATAAGCATTATGGAAGAATGGAAAGAGATAAACTTATGTTCTGGCCCTTACAGATTTATTAGAAGCAAGATTAAAATATATAAAATGTTTCTGGAGAATACTATGATATAGAAGTGACTAAGACAGGATTAACAGACAAAGAGAAAAAGCAAGAAAGAGAGAGATTAAAGCGCACAGGAATATCCTATGAAGATTTCTAAGGAAGCAAGATTTAACTTGTGCTGAGGAGGTGGTGATTATTGACAGATATACTTAGCTGAAAAAAGGAAGGGGGAAGAACATTCCAGGTTGGAACAAGTAAGGTAAAAACCTAGAATTCTAATAGAACTGTGAATTAAAAAACTGGGAGGAAAGAAGGAATGAAGAACAAGTATATACTTAGGGGATTTTAATATTTTTAAATTTTTTATTTTATTTTGGAGTATAGTTGATTTATAATGTGTTAGTTTCAGGTGTAGAGCAGAGTGATTCAGTTATACATATTCATATATCTTCACATTTTGAAATTCTTTTCCTATTGAGGTTATTACAAAATATTAAGTAGAGTTCCCTGTGCTATACAGTAGGTCCTTGTTAGTTGCCTATTTTAAATATAGTAGTGTGTATATATCAATCCCAAACTTCCAATTTATCCCTCCTCCCTTCTTTCCCCTATGGTAACCATAAGTTTGTTTTCTAAGTTTGTGAGTCCGTTTCTATTTTGTAGGTAAGTTCATTGGCTTACTTAGGGGGTCTGACCCATATCAGCTTTCCTATAAAGTATTCACTGCCCAAAACTTTATTATCCCTGCATTTTTTATACTTAATTTTTCTTTCTGAAATTCTAACAATCCAATATTGGTTTGGATTGAAGTAAAGCCACATGTTTTAATGAATTTCTCCAACAGATTTCTTCTTATACAAGCTGAGAGTCATTACTCTGATTAATAGTTTTGAATAGGAGGAAAAATAGAAACTCTGGTACACAGAGCCCTTAAGAAGTGCTGCAGTGGAGTTTAAAGGAAGATAAGGTTACTTAGCCCTGGACATTGATGAGGGTTAAGTAGGATATACCAGGATGAGAGCAGCGACCCGGGAGCGGGAATAAAGTACAAGAGCGCAAAGTTCACTCAACGTTAAGAAAGGAAGAGAGCTGTCCAGCAGCGGAATGGCGTCCCCAGAACCAGAGAGTTCCTGCCCTCCAGGCCGCACGACTGTAGGAGGGTCCGACGAGAGCTCTGGGCTCGAGCCTAAGACCCCAAAATCCTTCCAAACCCAAGCCCCGACTCCGAGGCCGGCCTTACCTCACAGAGTGTGAAGAGTCCGTAGGCGGCCAGCCACACGGTGCAGGTGACAGCGGTGAGCGAGCGCAAAGAGATCCGAGGGCAGCTGAGGCAGAACTCTAGGCAGTAAGGGGAGTAGTATCGGCGGTGCAAGGCCAGGCGGCCGCCGCAGATATCTGAGAAGCTTCGCTCGTCCTCCATGGCCGGCTCGCCCGCCCCAGGCCCGGCCTTGCCGCGCCGCTCTAGCGCGCCCTCCAGCGTCCTCTCGCTGGCTCTGGACTCACTTCCCCACCGCGCAGTTGGCCACGCCCCTCCGCTGGCGGCGCGCAGCCGCAGTTCGGCGCGGACTCTTGAGTGGCGAAGGCTCTTGAGGGGTTGTTTTCACGTCTTGCGCGGCCGGAATTCTAAGCGTATATAACCACCGAGATTCGTAGGGGGTGCCAATGCCTGAGCAGACAGATGAAAACCGCTACTGACGTGTTTTCCGCTCGACAAACTGATTTTTATTTCCAAGCTAGAGTACGCCCCCAGGAGGCAGTCAGCAGGTATTCGTTCATAACACTCATTTATTCATTCATTCCGGTGCCAGGCCGTTTTAAGTGCTGAAGGTACAGAGGTGAACAGGATCGACAAGGTCCTTGGCTTCAAGCAGCTTCCATCCTATTGAGAAACAATATAGAAATAATTGCAGGGAGTGTTGCAGTAATATGACCTGCAGGGGTGGCTTGGGGAGTCAGGAAGGTCTCAGAGAAAATATACCAGAGCTGCAAGGATATGGAACTGGACTGGTCTCTGGGAACTCTGGAGGAAGAATTTGCCAGAAAGGAGGGCCAGAAAAGACAAAGCCCCCGAGGATGAAACAGGATTGGCTGTTGGAGGAATCAGGTCAGAGAGGCGAATGCGAGGGAAATGCAGTTGGAAGTTAGGGAAGTAGGTAGGGGTCAGATCCAGAAGAGTCTTGTAGGGCCTGGTACGGAGTCTGGATTTCATTGCCTAGTTTTCTCTCCCAGACCACTAAGTGGAGCACTGAGTAGGCAGACAAGTCCTGGCTGGAAGGGTTAGCAAGAGTGGAGGATGCAGAAGGTATGGATAAATAAAATTATTAAACTCATGAGTAATAGAGACTTGTGGGATTCCCTTTTCTTTTTTATTTGGAATGTGGCCCAAGAGTGCCTGTGTGGCCCGTTAAGAGAATTATGGTGCTTCAGCCCTGAGGCAGCATCGTGTATTAAAGAATTTGTATATAAAAATGAGTGGTACAAAGGTCTCATCAGCTTGTGCCCTGATGAAAGTCAGGTTCGGTTTCTCCATCTTCATCCAGGATTTTGTTTTCTTCGAGCATTATTTTGTTTTTCCAACTTTATTTCTGTATACTGAATCTTACCAAGCAGTACACCCCTTTCGTTTTTGTAAATATCATGTGATGTCTTTTATAATGGTAAAAGTGATGTTTGCTTATTATGGAAAATTTGAACAATATAGAAAAGAAGAGGGACTTCCCTGGTAGTCTAGTGGCTGACTCTGTGCTCCCAAAGCAGAGGGCCTGGCTTCGATCCCTGGTCAGGGAACTAGATCCCACATGCCACAACTAAAGATCCTGCATGCCGCAACAAAGATTGAAGATTATGCACGTGTACAACTAAGACCCAGCTTAGTCAAATAAATTTTTTAAAAAATCGTTACCATACATGGTTATGAAAAATAAGAAAAATTTAAAACATCCATATTTCTACTACTCAGAGATAAACACCGTCGATGTTTTGGGGAACCCACTAGTCCTGGAGTTCTTAACTTGCACACCATAGATAAAATCAGAGTTTTATCTTTAGTTTCATTAACTTCTAATTGAAATTTAACATTTCTTTTGATTATTAAGTAGGCAACAAACCAATTAGTATTAGCAATACTTGTGATTTTTATCACTGATAGAAACCACAGATATTTTCATCTCATAATAATCTCAAAATGTCATTTCCACTCATTACTTGAAAATTTCTGCAGTAATTATTAGACCAACTACTAGATCTCCTTATTTAATGTGTCAATAGAGACACATATTACCATAAGACATTTTTTAGAATATTCTGATAACTATTTTCATTCACTTTTGTTTGAAATCCTATGTATTCATTTACAAACATTATTGTGATAAGGGGTCCATTAGGTTTATTAGATTTCCAAAGTATCTGTGATAACAAAAATAGTGAAGAACCTGTGCAGGCTCAGAAGTTTCACCACTCTAGAGTCATAGAAAAAAGACACCTAAATGTATTCAAAGTACTTAATTTTTTGAATATTAAATTATTATATTAAATATTAAATTCTAGGGACAAATAGTATGATAATGTAATTCCACAATCTTTATAATCACTTTGCTCTATCAGATCAGCATCTTAATTTGCTTATCTACAGTAGAAATTGAAATCTATATATTTGCCATTTGCTTAGATGCTGCCTGGGATATGAAGTGACAAGACCTCACGACCATATCCCTAAAGACAGCAACGAGTGATTTTTTTTTTTTTTTTAGCTCTCAATGTTGGACTTCAAAGTATTCATCAGCCTTAAAAGTTCGGTGGAGGGGACTTCCCTGGTGGTCCAGAGGTTGAGACTGTGCTCTGAATGCAGAGGGTCCAGGTTCAATCCTTGGTCAGGGATCCAGAACCCACATTTCCCAACTAAGAATTTATATGCCATAACTAAGTTCTGGTGCAGCCAAATAAATAAATAAAACTAAATAAATATTAAAAATTTTTTAAAGGTCGATGGGATATAACAGCAAGGAAGGGTGGGCTGACGAAAAGAATTCAAACTTAGCAATTAGCAAGTTTCTCCATGGAATTTTATTAATGATATCTTTTTGCAGGGTCACTAAAGGAGTCTCACAACTAATTCCCTAGTGAATTTAGTTGTGGAGAAGCAGAGAAAGGAGGTATGAGAAACGCGTACTCTGTATATGTCACGGCACTAACTGCTACTAAAATCAAATGTCAGTAGCATAACAATAAATGTTTGTTTATTGTCTGTCTGTAGTTCCATTTAAGTGCTTCTAGTCAAATAACTCGTCATTTCTGCCTAGTGGTAACTCAGAGACCCATGCACCTTCTATTTAGTGGCTTCACAATCCCTTGGGGCTTCATCAAGTTCCCTTCCATTGGATCCTCTGCATCCAACAGATAAGGGGGCAAGCATAGAGTATCATTCCTGGGAAGGTTTATATGGCCAAGTCTTTGACCCACAGAACTCATAAACATGGATATGCATAACTTCAAAGGAGGCCGGGAAATACTGTCTAACAGTATGCCAAGTGGTGAAAGAAAAATGATTTGGTGAACAACTGGCCAGTCTTTGCTACACTTTCCAAAGAGTTCTGGCTACAAGAACTAGGAAATATATTTGAGTGAATTGAGCATTGTGGTGGCAATATACAGAATTAATCGGACCTACTTTTGATAAAATGGGTACTTACTTTAACTGCTGAAGTTCTTGGAAGCTGAGTATTTATGAATAGTAAGAAAAAATATCTAGCCAAAGAATTCAGATAACTTTTTATTTTTATGGCCCATGCTAGATTCCTTTTTCTTTGGCTGCGAGGGGTCTTTTCTGTGACACTAGGGCGCTCTCTAGTTGTGAGGAACAGGCTCTCAAGTGTGTGGGCTCAGTTGCTGCAGCACGCACCTGGGATCTTGGTTCCCCGACCAGAGATTAAACCTGCATCCACTGCATTGGAAAGCGGATTCCCAACCACTGGACCACCAGGGAAATCCCCATGCTAGATTCTTAAAACCTTTCTATAGAGCTTTCTTTTAGTATTTACTTACACTTATTGATGGCATAGTTTTTCTAAGACTACTGTCTTATTCTGTAGTTTTTATTGTTTTTTCTTCTTATGTTATAGCATTAATGATTATTGCTACTGTGTTAACTGAGAGTAGGCTTAATTTAGGACCACTTACTCATACGGGAGAAAAAGAAGAGGCCCATCTAAATGAAAAGAAATTCCAAATAAATAGGGTTTTAAAAAGATAAATATTGAAATTATACCTCAGTTTTTAAAAAGCCAACTAAAAGAACTTAAAAAAACTTGTTTCAATTTTGTGAAATTGATCAAAGAAGAATTTACTTTGCATAAAAAAAGGTAAATAAAACACACTTCATCCTGTTCAGAATTTCATTTTGGTTTATCTATGTAGTACGGTAATAATAATAAGCCATTGAAGAAAGTAGGGAAAACCGCTAGACCATTAAGTATGACCTAAATCAAATCCCTTATGATTATACAGTGGAAGTGAGAAATAGATTTAAG
The DNA here is from genome assembly GCF_023091745.1 of Budorcas taxicolor. Classification (NCBI taxonomy): domain Eukaryota; kingdom Metazoa; phylum Chordata; class Mammalia; order Artiodactyla; family Bovidae; genus Budorcas; species Budorcas taxicolor. The sequence goes on from NC_068919.1 coordinate 77,658,720, forward strand.
GGCCTAGATCTGACAGATAGAGTGCCTGATGAACTATGGAATGAGGTTCGTGACATTGTACAGGAGACAGGGATCAAGACCATCCCCATGGAAAAGAAATGCAAAAAAGCAAAATGGCTGTCTGGGGAGGCGTTACAAATAGCTGTGAAAAGAAGAGAGGCGAAAAGCAAAGGAGAAAAGGAAAGACATAAGCATCTGAATGCAGAGTTCCAGAGAATAGCAAGAAGAGATAAGAAAGCCTTCTTCAGCGATCAATGCAAAGAAATAGAGGAAAAGAACAGAATGGGAAAGACTAGAGATCTCTTCAAGAAAATTAGAGATACCAAGGGAACATTTCATGCAAAGATGGGCTCGATAAAGGACACAAATGGTATGGACCTAACAGAAGCAGAAGATATTAAGAAGCGGTGGCAAGAATACATGGAAGAACTGTACAAAAAAGATCTTCACGACCCAGATAATCATGATGATGTGATCACTAATCTAGAGCCAGACATCTTGGAATGTGAAGTCAAGTGGGCCTTAGAAAGCATCACTACGAACAAAGCTAGTAGAGGTGATGGAATTCCAGTTGAGCTGTTTCAAATCTTGAAAGATGATGCTGTGAAAGTGCTGCACTCAATATGCCAGCAAATTTGGAAAACTCAGCAGTGACCACAAGACTGGAAAAGGTCAGTTTTCATTCCAATTCCAAAGAAAGGAAATGCAAAAGAATGCTCAAACTACCACACAATTGCATTCATCTCACATGCTAGTAAAGTAATGCTCAAAATTTTCCAAGCCAGGCTTCAGCAATACGTGAACCGTGAACTCCCTGATGTTCAAGCTGGTTTTAGAAAAGGCAGAGGAACCAGAGATCAAATTGCCAACATCCGCTGGATCATGGAAAAAGCAAGAGAGTTCCAGAAAAACATCTATTTCTGCTTTATTGACTATGCCAAAGCCTTTGACTGTGTGGATCAAAATAAACTGTGGAAAATTCTGAAAGAGATTGGAATACCAGACCACCTAACCTGCCTCTTGAGAAACCTGTATGCAGGTCAGGAAGCAACAGTTAGAACTGGACATGGAACAACAGACTGGTTCCAAATAGGAAACGGAGTACGTCAAGGCTGTATATTGTCACCCTGCTTATTTAACTTCTATGCAGAGTACATCATGAGAAACGCTGGACTGGAAGAAACACAAGCTGGAATCAAGATTGCTGGGAGAAATATCAATAACCTCAGATATGCAGATGACACCACCCTTATGGCAGAAAGTGAAGAGGAGCTAAAAAGCTTCTTGATGAAAGTGAAAGAGGAGAGTGAAAAAGTTGGCTTAAAGCTCAACATTCAGAAAACAAAGATCATGGCATCCGGTCCCATCACTTCATGGGAAATAGATGGAGAAACAGTAGAAACAGTATCAGACTTTATTTTTTGGGGGCTCCAAAATCACTGCAGATGGTGACTGCAGCCGTGAAATTAAAAGACGCTTACTCCTTGGAAGAAAAGTTATGACCAACCTAGGTAGTATATTCAAAAGCAGAGACATTACTTTGCCGACTAAGGTCCGTCTAGTCAAGGCTATGGTTTTTCCTGTGGTCATGTGTGGATGTGAGAGTTGGACTGTGAAGAAGGCTGAGTGACAAAGAATTGATGCTTTTGAACTGTGGTGTTGGAGAAGACTCTTGAGAGTCCCTTGGACTGCAAGGAGATCCAACCAGTCCATTCTGAAGATCAACCCTGGGATTTCTTTGGAAGGAATGATGCTAAAGCTGAAGCTCCAGTACTTTGGCCACCTCATGGGAAGAGTTGACTCATTGGGAAAGACTCTGATGCTGGGAGGGATTGGGGGCAGGAGGAGAAGGGGACCACCGAGGATGAGATGGCTGGATGGCATCACGGACTCGACGGACGTGAGTCTGAGTGAGCTCCGGGAGATGGTGATGGACAGGGAGGCCTGGCGTGCTGCGATTCATGGGGTCGCAAAGAGTCGGACACGACTGAGCGACTGAACTGAACTGAACTGATGTAGTATGGATATGCCTCTCTCTATAGATTTTTTTAGTGCGATTTCTCTTGGTGCTACATTACATATATGACACTGTTTTCGAAAAAACTCTTACACTACTACCACACACATAACACTTCTGACATCAAATGCTGGGGAGGGGGGTCCCACACCAAGGACAGTAATTCTCTGTGACACCAGTTTTCAGACTCCATTATGTTCTGTTCTCTTGTTTTTCCTTGTGCCAGCATCAACCTGTCTTATTACTTTACAGTAGGCATTGAGTTCTCATAGTGTTAAGTCTTTCAACTGTGATATTTTACTTCAAGACTGTTGGCTCTTCTAGGTTCTTTGTATTTTCACCAAAACTTTTGCTTGGATTGCATCTATCAATCAATTTAGGGAGAACTGACATCTTGTTTTTTTTTTAACTGAGGTATAGTTGACTTACAATATACAAGTTTCAGGTGTACAACATAGTGATTCATAGTTTTTCAAGATTATATTCTATTTATAGTTATTATAAAGTATTGGCTATATTCCCTGTGCTGTACAATGTATTCTTGTAGCTAATTTTTTTGCTTTTGCTTTTTTTTTTTTTTACTTTTATTTTGCTTATTTATTTTTTATCATCTTACTTATGTTAAGATTTCTAGGTCATGAACCTGGTACTGTATATATCTGCTTATAGGTCTTCTCTACTTTCTCTTAGCGGTCTTCTGCAGTTGTCTTGTACATCTTTCATCACACTTATTTCTAGGTATTTGGTGCTTTTTTATACTCTTACAAATAATATATATTTTAAAATTTTTATTACCTGCTTATTTTCCCAAAAATATCAAAATTGAAAATTGAAATATTATTAAAGAAAATTGAAATTGAAATATTATAAAAGAAAATATATTCCTAACCTTGTCACCTAAACAAGTTTTCATTTCTCAAGCATTTGAGTTCTTTTGTTTTAATGTTTTTAACTATTGTAAAGATGATGTAATATAGAACATTTGTGAATGAGAGAAAAAAATTACACAAATCCTAAAGACCTTTCAGTTTTACATATTACTTTTCCATCATTCTCTCTTAGTTTCTGCACTTTAAAATATTATTGTAGTGATAGAATACACACCATTTTGTAATGTTAAAATATAAACTGAGGCATTAAAAAAAAAAAAAGAGTGTATTTGAGAAAAAAATCGATTCAAATAGGGCAGTACCAAGCCAGAAGTGAGTAAGAGCTCTCATTCCATTGACAGGCACTAGGGAAAAGACTTCTATAGAAAAGTTGTTCTTGCTGTTTGGTTGCTAAGTAGTGTCTGACTCTTTTGCAACCCCATGAACTACAGCCTGCCAGGCTTCTCTGTCAATGGGATTTCCCAGGCAAGAATACTGGAGTGGGTTGCCATTTCCTTCTCCAAGGGATCTTCCTGACACAGGGATCCAACCCACGTCTCCTGCATTGCCGGTGGATTCTTTGCCACTGAGCCACCAGGGAAACCCTTATAGAGAAAAGGTGGAAACAAAACAAGGAAATCATCTGATTAGCTATAGAATAAGGTTGTAGTATTTGGAAAGCCTGGTTGGCCATTTGTGATTGGTTGTCCTTAGGTTTAAATTCCTTAACTTTGAGGCATTTATAGGTTTTTTGGTTTGCTTATGTAGGCAGCAAAAGTATTAGAATCAACTCAGTGTAATTTATTTAACAATAATTAAAAATGAATGTTTTGGCAAACATTTTCCATATTTCTATAGAATTTATGAATACATTTAAAATAGCTACATAGAGTTCCAGCCTGTTAACCTACCATAACTTACTTCATACCCCCCTGTTGTTTTCTTGCTCAGTGAAAATGGCTAGTAACTATTTCAGATAAGGAAGAAAGACAGTGGGAAAATATAGACAACTAGAAAGGGAAAATAGATGCACAGAAATAGAAGGAAACCTGCAGAAAGGGATACAGCATAGAAAGCAGAGGGTTTTTTTCTTGGAGTCATATCTCCACCTTGTGGTACTTTAGGATAGTAATGCTTAATGTTTTCAATTTAAATCAAAGAACACAATGGCCATTTTGTGTGTATGGGGCGGGGGGGGGGGGGGGGAGGGGTGGTTTCTCTCACCCCTGAAACATCAAGTGACTGTATATCCTTGAACACTAAAGAGTTTTAAATGGAGTAAACCAAATGTGGAAAAGTTTAGTTAAAATGATGGATCTAGTTGGAAGGACATGGGCTTGAGAAACAGGTTCAGACAGACCATTATATTTGCAGCTCGATTTCAAGTGATGGGTATCAATGACTTCTTTAAGTCATTGATGAAGCCACAACTGATGAAGCCACAACTATGTAGCCTAGGAAGTTGTTACCTTCGTGTGAAAATGATTCTGAAGATTTAAAAGGAAAAGTGAAGAAAAAAAAAGGCTGGTTAAAGAAAGTCTTGCCATTCAGTGTGGTAGGTGGAGCAGCTGTATGGACATCCCATAAGAGCATGTTAGAAGTGCAGATTCTTGGGTCTCTTTCTGGCTTACTTTACTCGTATAATAGGCTCCAGTTTCATCCATCTCATTACAAATTATTCAAATGTATTCTTTTTAATGGCTGAGTAATAATCCATTGTGTATATGTACCACAGCGCTCTTATCCTTTCATCTGCTGATGGACATCTAGGTTGCTTCCATGTCCTGGCTATTATAAACAGTGCTGCGATGAGCCCTAGGGCACATGTGTCTCTTTCGATTCTGGTTTCCTCAGTGTGTATGCCCAGCAGTGGGATTGCTGGGTCATTTATTGACTATGCCAAAGCCTTTGACTGTGTGGATCACAATAAACTGTGGAAAATTCTGAAAGAGATGGGAATACCAGACCACCTAACCTGCCTCTTGAGAAACCTGTATGCAGGTCAGGAAGCAACAGTTAGAACTGGACATGGAACAACAGACTGGTTTCAAATAGGAAAAGGAGTACGTCAAGGCTGTATATTGTCACCCTGCTTATTTAACTTCTATGCAGAGTACATCATGAGAAACACTGGACTGGAAGAAACACAAGCTGGAATCAAGATTGCTGGGAGAAATATCAATAACCTCAGATATGCAGATGACACCACCCTTATGGCAGAAAGCGAAGAGGAACTAAAAAACCTCTTGATGAAAGTGAAAGAGGAGAGTGAAAAAGTTGGCTTAAAGCTCAACATTCAGAAAACGAAGATCATGGCATCCGGTCTCCATGGGAAATAGATGGGGAAACAGTGGAAACAGTGTCAGACTTTATTTTTGGGGGGCTCCAAAATCACTGCAGATGGTGACTGCAGCCATGAAATTAAAAGACACTTACTCCTTGGAAGGAAAGTTATGACCAACCTAGATAGCATATTCAAAAGCAGAGACATTACTTTGCCGACTAAGGTCCGTCTAGTCAAGGCTATGGTTTTTCCTGTGGTCATGTGTGGATGTGAGAGTTGGACTGTGAAGAAGGCTGAGCGCCGAAGAATTGATGTTTTTGAACTGTGGTGTTGGAGAAAACTCTTGAGAGTCCCTTGGACTGTGAGGCGATCCAACCAGTCCATTCTGAAGGAGATCAACCCTGGGATTTCTTTGGAAGGAATAATGCTGAAGCTGAAACTCCAGTACTTTGGCCACCTCATGAGAGGAGTTGACTCATTGGAAAAGACTCTGATGCTGGGAGGGATTGGGGGCAGGAGGAGAAGGGGACGACAGAGGATGAGATGGCTGGTGGCATCACGGACTCGATGGACGTGAGTCTGAGTGAACTCCGGGAGTTGGTGATAGACAGGGAGGCCTGGCGTGCTGCGATTCATGGGGTTGCAAAGAGTCGGACATGACTGAGCGACTGAACTGAACTGAAGGCAGTTCTATTTCCAGTTTTTCAAGGAATCTCCACACTGTTCTCCATAGTGGCTGTACTAGTTTGCATTCCCACCAACAGTGTAAGAGGGTTCCCTTTTCTCCATACCCTCTCCAGCATTTATTGCTTGCAGACTTTTGGATTGTAGGCATTCTGACTGGTGTGAAATGGTACCTCATTGTGATCTTGATTTGCATTTCTCTGATAATGAGTGATGTTGAGCATCTTTTTCTGTGCTTGTTAGCCATCTGTATGTCTTCTTTGGAGAAATGTCTATTTAGCTCTTTGGCCCATTTTTTGATTGGGTCGTTTATTTTTCTGGAATTGAGCTGCAGGAGTTGCTTGTATATTTTTGAGATTAGTTGTTTGTCAGTTGCTTCATTTGCTATTATTTTCTCCCATTCTGAAGGCTGTCTTTTCACCTTGCTTACAGTTTCCTTTGCTGTGCAGAAGCTTTTAATTTCAATTAGATCCCATTTGTTTATTTTTGCTTTTATTTCCAGTATTCTGGGAGGTGGGTCATAGAGGATCCTGCTGTGATTTATGTCGAAGAGTGTTTTGCCTATGTTCTCCTCTAGGAGTTTTATAGTTTCTGGTCTTACATTTAGACCTTTAATCCATTTTGAGTTTGTGTATGGTGTTAGAAAGTGTTCTAGTTTCATTCTTTTACAAGTGGTTGACCAGTTTTCCCAGCACCACTTGTTAAAGAGATTGTCTTTACTCCATTGTATATTCTTGCCTCCTTTGTCAAAGATAAGGTGTCCGTAGGTGTATGGATTTATCTCTGGGCTTTCTATTTTGTTCCATTGATCTATATTTCTGTCTTTGTGCTAGTACCATGCTGTCTTGATGACTGTGGCTTTGTAGTAGAACCTGAAGTCAGGCAGGTTGATTCCTCCAGTTCCATTCTTCTTTCTCAAGATTCTTTTGGCTATTTGAGGCTTTTTGTATTTCCATACAAATTGTGAAATTATTTGTTCTAGCTCTGTGAAAAATACCGTTGGTAGCTTGATAGGGATTGCATTGAATCTATAGATTGTTTCGGGTAGTATACTCATTTTCACTATATTGATTCTTCTGATCCATGAACATGGTATATTTCTCCATCTATTAGTGTCCTCTTTGATTTCTTTCACCAGTGTTTTATAGTTTTCTATATATAGGTCTTTAGTTTCTTTAGGTAGATGTATTCCTAAGTATTTTATTCTTTTTGTTGCAATGGTTAATGGAATTGTTTCCTTAATCTCTTTTTCTGTTTTCTCATTATTAGTGTGTAGGAATGCAAGGGATTTCTGTGTGTTGATTTTATATCCTGCAGCTTTACTATATTCATTGATTAGCTCTAGTAATTTTCTGGTGGAGTCGTTAGGGTTTTCTATGTAGAGGATCATGTCATCTGCAAACAGTGAGAGTTTTACTTCTTCTTTTCCAATTTGGATTCCTTTTATTTCTTTTTCTGCTCTGATTGCTGTGGCCAAAACTTCCAGAACTATGTTGAATAGTAGCAGTGAAAGTGGGCACCCTTGTCTTGTTCCTGACTTTAGGGGAAATGCTTTCAATTTTTCACCATTGAGGATAATGTTTGCTGTGGGTTTGTCATATATAGCTTTTATTATGTTGAAGTATGTTCCTTCTATTCCTGCTTTCTGGAGAGTTTTTATCATAAATGGGTGTTGAATTTTGTCAAAGGCTTTCTCTGCATCTATTGATATAATCATATGGCTTTTATTTTTCATTTTGTTAATGTGGTGTATTACATTGATTGATTTGTGGATATTGAAGAATCCTTGCATCCCTGGGATAAAGCCCACTTGGTCATGGTGTATGATCTCTTTAATGTGTTGTTGGATTCTAATTGCTAGAATTTTGCTAAGGATTTTTGCATATATGTTCATCAGTGATATTGGCCTGTAGTTTTCCTTTTTTGTGGCATCTTTGTCAGGTTTTGGTATTAGAGTGATGGTGGCCTCATAGAATGAGTTTGGAATTTTACCTTCCTCTGCAATTTTCTGGAAGAGTTTGAGTAGGATAGGTGTTAGCTCTTCTCTAAATTTTTGGTAGAATTCAGCTGTGAAGCCGTCTGGACCTGGGCTTTTGTTGGGTCTCACCGTAGATCTCTGTGTGTGTGTGTGTGTGTGCACGCACACACATGCACGCTCAGTTGTGTCTGACTCTTTTGCGACCCCATGGACTGTAGCCCGCCAGTCTTCTCTGTACATGGAATTCTCCAGACAAGAATACTAGAGTGGGTTGCCTTTTCCTCCTCCAGGGGATCTTCCCAACCTAGGGATTGAACCCCATCTCCTGCATCTCCTGATTGGCCAGCTGATTCTTTACCACTGTGCTACCTGGAAATCCTCTCCCACCCCCGCCCAGAGGCCTACAGACTCAGAATCTGAGCTTAACAGGATTCTTAGGTGATCTGCTTACACATTAAAGTTTGAGAAGCACTGAAAGATCTAACTCCTCATACTTGATTCTCTATCTTGACTGCATATTAGAACCACCAGGGGAGCTTTCAAAACTCTATTGTCTGGGTCCATCTCTAATAACTAATGAGTGGGGGTGGGGGGGGGTGGAGGGAGGATAGGGACTTGAGTATTTCTTAAAAAGGTCCCTGCTGTTGCTGCTAAGTCACTTCAGTCGTGTCGGACTCTGTGCGACCCCATAGACGGCAGCCCACCAGGCTCCGAAGTCCCTGGGATTCTCCAGGCAAGAATACTGAAGTGGGTTGCCATTTCCTTCTCCAATGCATGAAAGTGAACAGTGAAAGTGAAGTCACTCAGTTGTGTCCGATTCTTCGAGATCCCATGGACTGCAGACTACCAGGCTCCTCTGTCCATGGGATTTTCCAGGCAAGAGTACTGGAGTGGATTGCTATTGCCTTCTCCAAAAAAGGTCCCTAGGTTCTTTTTATCAGCTGCAAGGGTTGAAAACTGCTGGGAGAAATATATTCCTCTGCCATTTTAAGTTCAAGTGGTGGGGGGGCTTGCAAATTAACTGACAAGAGATTAACAGGAAGAAAGGAAGTTACTCAGTAAGAGTAACTCACTGAATAGCCAGAGTAAAGCTATATACACCAACTTAACAAACGAAGAAGTGGGGAGGACTTCATACTTCAAAGTATGGAAAATTCTGTTTGGCTTTTTGATGTCAATAGGCAGCCGGTTCCCTCTTCGGTGTTAAAGGTCAGTCATTTCCCAATCAGGAAAATCCCTCAGTGGAGTGAGGGCTGGGAGTCAATGGCAACTGTGTTTTCAGGAGGCTCTCCTTAAGTTTTTTTTAAATGTTCTTTTTATGGCTCATATCAGATATTATTAAAATAATTTTCATACAACTTTGGTGGTCTCTTCATCTTTTTTTAAAAAAAACACACACAATCCTTCTTTTAAATTTTATTTATATTTGGCTGTTCTGGGTCTTCTTGCTGCTCTTGCGGCAAGCAGGAGCTACTCTCTAGTTGTGGTACGCAGGCTTCTCACTGCAGCGGCTTCTCTGCTTGTAGAGTCCAGGCTCTATGGTGTGGGCTCAGTAGTTCTGGCATAAGGGCTTAGCATTCTTCCAGCATGGCATGTGGAATCTTCCAGGAACAGGGATTGAACCTGAGTCCCCTGTGTGGGCAGGCAGATTCTTAACCACTGGACCACCAGGGAAGTCCGTATTCATTCTTTTAGAACTATCATTCTAGCACCACCATTCTGTTACTCTTAAGTTAAGTCGCTCAGTCGTGTCTGACTCTTTGTGACCCCATGGGCTGTAGCCCACCAGGCTCCTCCGTCCATGGGATTCTCCAGGCAAGAATACTGGAGTGGGTTGCTATTTCCTTCTCCAGGGGATCTTTCCGGCCCAGGGATCGAACCCAGGTCTCCCGTATTAGAGGCAGACGCTTTAACCTCTGTTACTCTATAATATATATTGTATATATTTTATTCTAGTACACTATCCTCCACCTCACCCAGGCTTAAAACCTCTCCTAAACTGCAGCTCAGTACCCCGTATTTCATTTGCTCCTTACTTTTAACCTCTGTCCCTCACCTCCCTGACTGCACTGGTTGACAAAGTTCTCCCGCATACATACTCTCTACCACATTACCTTATGTTATTTATCACACATGTTTTATTTATCATGCAAATCAATACCTATAATTCTATGTCTCAAGGAGAGCTTGGACTCTTTATCACTATACCCCCAGATCCTAGAACACTATCTGATAAATAGTGGGAGCCCAAATATTTATTGAGTTTCTCCTTCCACTTCTATCACTGAAGTTCCAAACACCCTACAGATTCCTCCTGGAAAATCCTTAAGCTCAGCTTCAGCACCAGTTCCATGAGTTCTTCCCTGCCCCATATAAGAGTGGTAATTACATCCTCAGAACTTTCATAGCGTAAAGAGACATAACTTCTTTTAATTTTTTTAAGCTTTTATTTTGTATTGGGGTATAGTCAACTGAGCGACTTCACTTTCACTTTTCACTTTCATGCATTGGAGAAGGAAATGGCAACCCACTCCAGTGTTCTTGCCTGGAGAATCCCAGGGATGGGGAGCCTGGTAGGCTGCCGTCTATGGGGTCACACAGAGTCGGACATGACTGAAGTGACTTAGCAGCAGCATAGTCAATTAACAATGTTGTGATAGTTTCGGGTGAACAATGAAGATATGCAGCCATACATATACATGTATCCATTCTCCCTCAAACTCCCCTCCCATCCAGGCTGCCATATAACATTGAGAAGAGTTCCATGTGCTATACAGTTGGTCGTTGCTGGTTATCCATTTTAAGCACAGCACTGTGTACACTGTGTACAGAGACATGACTTCTTTTAAAACTCACTTATGATAAATTACAAGGTCCTACTGGATAGCATAGGGAACTATATTCAATATTTTATAATAACCTATACTGGGAAAAGAAGAGAAGCAAAAAGCAAAGGAGAAAAGGAAAGATATAAGCATCTGAATGCAGAGTTCCAAAGAATAGCAAGAAGAGATAAGAAAGCCTTCCTCAGCGATCAATGCAAAGAAATAGAGAAAAACAATAGAATGGAAAGACTAGAGATCTCTTCAAGAAAATTAGAGATACCGAGGGAACATTTCATGCAAAGATGGGCTCAATAAAGGACAGAAATGGTATGGACCTAACAGAAGCAGAAGATACTAAGAAGAAGCAGCAAGAACGCACAGAAGAACTGTACAAAAAAGATCTTCATGACCCAGATAATCATGATGATGTGATCACTCATCTAAAGCCAGACATCTTGGAATGTGAAGTCAAGTGGGCCTTAGGAAGCATCACTACGAACAAAGCTAGTAGAGGTGATGGAATTCCAGTTGAGCTATTTCAAATCCTGAAAGATGATGCTGTGAAAGTGCTGCACTCAATGTGCCAGCAAATTTGGAAAGCTTAGCAGTGGCCACAGGACTGGAAAAGGTCAGTTTTCATTCCAATCCCAAAGAAAGGAAATGCCAAAGAATGCTCAACTACCACACAATTGCACTCATCTCACACGCTAGTAAAGTAATGCTCAAAATTCTCCAAGCCAGGCTTCAGCAATACGTGGACCGTCAACTCCCTGATGAAGCTGGTTTTAGAAAAGGCAGAGGAACCAGAAATCAAATTGCCAACATCTGCTGGATCATGGAAAAAGCAAGAGAGTTCCAGAAAAACATCTATTTCTGCTTTATTGACTATGCCAAAGCCTTTGACTGTGTGGATCACAAGAAACTGTGGAAAATTCTGAAAGGATTGGAATACCAGACCACCTGACCTGCCTCTTGAGAAATCTGTATGCAGGTCAGGAAGCAACAGTTAGAACTGGACATGGAACAACAGACTGGTTCCAAACAGGAAAAGGAGTATGTCAAGGCTGTATATTGTCACCCTGTTTATTTAACTTCTATGCAGAGTACATCATGAGAAATGCTGGGCTGGAAGAAGCACAAGCTGGAATCAAGATTGCCAGGAAAAATATCAATAACCTCAGATATGCAGATGACACCACCCTTATGGCAGAAAGTGAAGAGGAACTAAAAAGCCTCTTGATGAAAGTGAAAGAGGAGAGTGAAAAAGTTAGCTTAAAGCTCAACATTCACAAAATGAAGATCATGGCATCTGGTCCCATCACTTCATGGGAAATAGATGGGGAAACAGTGGAAACAGTGGCAGACTTTATTTTTTTGAGCTCCAAAATCACTGCAGATGGTGACTGCAGCCATGAAATTAAAAGACGCTTACTCCTTGGAAGGAAAGTTATGACCAACCTAGACAGCATATTAAAAAGCAGAGACATTACTTTGTTGAAAGAGGAGAGTGAAAAAGTTAGCTTAAAGCTCAACATTCACAAAATGAAGATCATGGCATCTGGTCCCATCACTTCATGGGAAATAGATGGGGAAACAGTGGAAACAGTGGCAGACTTTATTTTTTTGAGCTCCAAAATCACTGCAGATGGTGACTGCAGCCATGAAATTAAAAGACGCTTACTCCTTGGAAGGAAAGTTATGACCAACCTAGACAGCATATTAAAAAGCAGAGACATTACTTTGTCAACAAAGGTCCGTCTAGTCAAGGCTGTGGTTTTTCCAGTTGTCATGTGTGGATGTGAGAGTTGGACTGTGAAAAAAGCTGAGTGCCAAAGAATTGATGCTTTTGAACTGTGGTGTTGGAGAAGACTCTTGAGAGTCCCTTGGACTGTGAGGAGATCCAACTAGTCCATCCTAAAGGAGATCAGTCCTGGGTGTTCATTGGAAGGACTGATGTTGAGGCTGAAGCTCCAGTACTTTGGCCACCTGATGCGAAGAGCCGACTCATTGGAAAAGACTCTGATGCTGGGAGAGATTGGGGGCAGGAGGAGAAGGGGATGACAGAGGATGAGATGGTTGGATGGCATCGCTGACTTGATGGACAAACTCCAGATGTTGGTGATTGACAGGGAGGCCTGGCGTGCTGCGATTCATGGGGTTCCAAAGAGTCGGTCACGACTTAGCGACTGAACTGAACTGAACTGATCTGAACTGATACTGGGAAAGAATATGAAAATATATGTATTAATATATAATCTGAATCACTTTGCTGTACACCAGAATCCAACACAACATTGTAAATTAATTATACTCCAATTTAAAAAGACACTTACATATGTAATTTAGTATCTATTTATTCAATAGAAATTTATTGAACACCCCTCCTGTACCAGCCACTGTGTTAAATGATATTAAGACACCATTCAGGCTCTCAAAGAAGTTGCTCTCCAGGAGAAAGAGATAATCCTCTAAATGGATGATTGTAAGTCAGAGGCTGCAGTGAACCAGCGGAGGGGTAATCAATACCCTTGATCTGACTTGGTTTTGGATTCCGCTTTTGACCACTTCCTCTGCGACCCTGAGCAAATGACCTTGCCTTACCAAGTCTTGGTTTCCATGTCTTAAATGGAGATTATACCAGTGCCTACCTCACTACATTGTGATGAAAATTTAAATAACACTTGTACCACGTTAAGCGGGTATCTAGTATATAGTACGGAGAAGGCAATGGCACCCCACTCCAGCTCTCTTGCCTGGAAAATCCTATGGATGGAGGAGCCTGGAAGGCTGCAGTCCATGGGGTCGGTGAGGGTCGGACACGACTGAGTGACTTCACTTTCACTTTTCACTTTCATGCATTGGAGAAGGAAATGGCAACCCACTCCAGTGTTCTTGCCTGGAGAATCCCAGGGACGGGGGAGCCTTTTGGGCTGCCGTCTATGGAGTTGCACAGAGTCAGACACAACTGAAGCGACTTAGCAGCAGCAGCAGCAGCAGTATATAGTAATCATTCAATAATGTTAGCTAGTACTATCATGTCTAACTCAGCATTGAAGGGTCTGGAAAGGCTTCCTTGAAGAAGTGACTTCAAACTAAAAACCTGAAGAATGAGAAGGAATTAAATAAGGGAAGGAAGGGAGGGAGGGAGGGAAAGGAAGTAAGGCCCTAAACAGAAAGAACAGTAAGGTGCAAAGGGCTTGAAGGTTGTTTGTAGTGTAGAACCTGAACAAAGGACAAAGTGTTCTGGTGTCCTTTGCAGCCCCAGCCTCTGCTGGCACTAAAAGAGATTTCACACCTAAATTTCATTTGGTCTTTGATGGCAGCTGTTGATCTGTTTTTACTTCTTTATCACTGATCAAGGCTAAAATTAAACACCCTCTCTGTGTTGCGGGGATGAGGGTGAAGGTGGGGGGGTAGTGATGAGTATGTGAGGGGCTCAGGCACCTCCCTCCACACAGAACTACTGGTTGGGCAGGCAATGAGGCCAGTCATTTACTCTTACATCCCCTCTTCTATTCCCCTCACTTCGGGCTTTCTACTGAATCCAGGAATCCCCACTGCATGGTAAACAGACTGTTATGTCTTACCCTCCTTAGAACTCATCCTCAGCTTCCTTACCTTTATTGTATGAATTCTCCCAGCTCCAGGATGGAAAAGCAAGAAAGAAGGGACCACATTTTCCCAACTCCCTAATGCAGATTCAGAAACATTAATCTTCTGCCTTTCTGTAAAAATTCTTTTTCTGAAGTTTATCCTCTTCAACGATGCCCCTGACATCTGACCCCCACCTACAAACATGACCCAAGTCACCGTGTTTCCTCTGCTCTGGACATTTGGGCTATATAGGCATTCTTGTTCTTCAGACCCATAAGCTGGTTTCAACTTAGGGCTATTGGTCTTGCTGTTCCTGAAAGCCTGAAAGGCTCTTTTCGTAGAACTTGTTACAGTAGCTCCTTATCATTCAGGTCTTTGGCTCAAATGTCAGTTTGGAGAGGCCTTTCTTGACCCTTCTCTCTAAAACAGTACATCTGGTTCCATTACTTTGCATTATTTTCTCCATACCATTTACTGCCATCTGAAATTATGTATCTGTGTGTGTGTGTTCAGTCACGAAGTCATGACCGACTCTTTGCAATCCCATGGACTGCAGCACGCCAGGCTTTCCTGTCCTCCACTGTCTCGCAGGAGCTTGCTCAATTATGTATCTACTTGATTGTTTTCCCCACTAGAATGTAAGTACTGGGAGTGATGAGATTTTATCTGTCGTTGTCAACAGCACATAGAACAATGTTTTTTTTGCACATTAAATATTGACAATCTCCAAATGTGTTAAATATTGACAATAAATGAATACATGAATAGTTTAACTAAGAGGCTCTAAACTTTAGAGTCAGGCTTCGCAGGTGGCTCAGTGGTAAAGAATCTGCCTGCCAGTGCAGGAAATGCATGAGACTCGGGTTTGATCCCTGGGTTTGGAAGATTCCTTGGAAGAGGTAATGGTAACGCACTCCAATATTCTTGCCTGGAAAATCCCATGAACAGAGGAGCCTGGTGGGCTATAGTCCATGGGGTCACAAAGAGTCAGACACAGCCGAGTGAGTATACACACAGACTTTCGAGGCAAAAGGTGTGGTCAATGAGCTCAGCCCTTTGGAAATTTCCACTTACCATATCAGAGCCATAGACCAAGGACCATGAATAAGGGCTTCATAAAAGTCTGTATGTTTTGTTCACTACCAAGCTCCTGTTATGTGCCAAGCACTGTACTCTGGAAAGGATCAAATGATGAACAGAAAGAGTCATGTTTCCTGCCTTTGAGAATTTGCAATTTAGTCCTCTCTGAGTTCCCTTAGATTTGTAGTAAACAGTGGTGTGCTGGGCACTGCTTTTAGCCACCTGTCAGAAAGATCTGCTGGAGCTGAAAATGGCGACCTGCTCCAGTACTGTTGCTTGGAAAATTCCATGGTCAGAGGAGCCTGGCGGGCTACAGTCCCCATGGGGCTGCAGAGAACTGGACACGACAGAGCGACTAAGCACACACAAGATCCTATTGTCAAATTTTCAGGAATTTTGCAAGCCAGTTGTTAAATACTGCCATCATTAAAAGTCAAATTATATAAACTTACAAGTAAATCTGATTTAAAAGATATACTCAAAACTTTATGCCTAATTATTTTATTATATCTTACTATTTTATGCTCTTGAGGTTATTTATGTTGATTGTATACATACGGTGAAAATATTTTATAATGAGCACATTTTCTCAGTTTCATGTTCAGTGACATCACAATGGTAGCTTGAAATGATAGCCCTTGTGGAGTATTTATACCAGGGAGATCTCTGAATACCATCATCAGGTCTTACCTACTGACCACCCTGCACCTATCACCCCCAGCACACACTCCCAGCAACCTATCAGAGGATAGAGTATGTGTTGGCAGCCAGTGAATTGCAGAGGCAGAATCTCTAGGTTCTTCTACAAAGGAAGAAGAAAAAGAGAACCAGCTGGTTTGGACCTGAGGAAAGGTCCAAGAGCTATACTATAAAAGAGTACTACAAGTCTTAAAATAAATTTCTAATATTTAACTCATTCTTTTATGTAATTTTAGAATATCATCTTTAATTACTTATTTTGAAAATAAATACCTATTTGGAAATAAAAGCAGACCTGCCTGTTATTTGAACTTTGGGTTTTAAAGAAATGAATTATAAAATATTTCAGATATATAAAATTAATAATTTTTAAGTATAATAGTGATATAAAAATCTACTATTCACTCCCCTGATGTATGGTGCTGCTGCTGTTAAGTCGCTTCAGTCGTGTCTGACTCTTAGCGACCCCATGGACTGCAGCCTACCAGGCTCCTTCGTCCATGGGATTTTCCAGGCAAGAGTACTGGAGTGGGTTGCCATTGCTTTCCCCTGATGTATAGTATTGTGGAAACTAGTAATTTACCTGTGAGTAAACTGTAGGTGTTGGAAGATCAGTGAAAGTGACATGCAAGATTCATGTAATACTTTAGAAAATCAATCTGGTGACTCACAGTAGGTGCTCATGAGCTGAGGTTTCCAGGAAAACCTGAGGTAATCTGTGACAGTATCAACTTCTGAAAACATAGCAAGGGCAAAACAACGGATGGGTCGATGGGCAAGAAAAACACACTTAGATAATTACAAGGACCTGCTCAAGGGTGACAAATCAGTGACTTCCTGAGCACAGCCCCATCCAGTCTCTCCACACTCCCCCACCCTGGAGAATTTGTTTAAAAACCAGGCCGTTGGTGCCCTACCCCCACAGAGTTACTTAGCCAATAATGTTTAGTGGTCAGACTCAGTAATTTGCATTTCTGCCAAGCATGCAAATATTGACCCTGCTGATCTGGGACCACACTTTCAAAATCACTGCCTCACAGTAATACTCTGCTTATTTTGCTAAGGCTTCAAAGACACCTTTTTCTAAACCAGCAGGGGGAGACAGGTATACAATTTAGCCTTTAAAAATAAAATGAAAAATCCCATGGACGGAGGAGCCTGGTAGGCTGCAGTCCATGGGGTCGTGAAGAGTCAGACACAACTGAGCGACTTCACTTTCACTTTTCACTTTCATGCATTGGAGAAGGAAATGGCAACCCACTCCAGTGTTCTTGCCTGGAGAATCCCAGGGACGGGGGAGCCTGGTGGGCTGCCATCTATGGGGTCGCACAGAGTCGGACACGACTGAAGCGACTTAGCAGCAGCAGCAGGAATTCCCTGGTGGTCCAGTGGGAAAGACTCCGTGTTTTCACTGCCAACAACTGGATGGATCCCTGGTCCCCTGGTCGGGGGAACTATGATCCCTCACAAGCCCCTGCAGCGCAGCCAAAAAACAAACTAACAAAACCTGTCTTATAGTACTAAAGCTCCTTGGAATTACGACATTGCCATGGAGACTTCTGAAATATTTTAAAGAGCAGCATGTAAGTTGGCATCAGGTGAAAAATTCTTCAGCTATTTATATAAAAATTTATTTTTGATAGGGCTAATGTCCAGATTCCTATAAGTCATTCCTTACAAGTCATTCCTGTAAGACTCTAGTCATGGTTAAGGGCTTGGAATCTAGAGTCAGGTAGCTACCACTTACAAGCTTCCTGACTTTGGAAAAGTAAATATCTTCTCTAATCCTGTTTCCACGACCTTAAAATAGTCACTACTTTATGGAATTGTTAGAGGGCTAAAAGTTCTTAGAACTTACGTTGGTTATTAGAATATTACTATTACAACTTTAAGTAGTTACTGTCAGCTCTTTCAGTTCAGTTCAGTCGCTCGGTCATATTTGACTCTTTGCGACCCTGTGAATTGCAGCACGCCAGGCTTCCCTGTCCATCACCAACTCCTGGAGTTTACCCAAACTCATGTCCATCAAGTCAGTGATGCCATCCAACCATCTCATCCTCTGTCATCCCCTACTCCTCCTGCCCCCAATCCCTCCCAGCATCAGGGTCTTTTCCAATGAGTCGGCTCTTCGCATCAGGTGGCCAAAGTACTGGAGTTTCAGCGTCAACATCAGTCCTTCCAATGAACACCCAGGACTGATCTCCTTTAGGATGGACTAGTTGGATCTCCTCACAGTCCAAGGGACTCTCAAGAGTCTTCTCCAACACCACACTTCAAAAGCATCAATTCTTTGTCACTCAGCCTTCTTCACAGTCCAACTCTCACCTCCATACATGACAACTGGAAAAACCATAGCCTTGACTAGACAGACCTTTGTTGGCAAAGTAATGTCTCTGCTTTTTAATATGCTATCTAGGTTGGTCATAACTTTCCTTCCAAGGAGTAAGCGTCTTTTAATTTCATGGCTGCAGTCACCATCTGCAGTGATTTTGGAGCTCAAAAAAATAAAGTCTGCCACTGTTTCCACTGTTTCCCCATCTATTTCCCATGAAGTGACGGGACCGGATGCCATGATCTTCATTTTGTGAATGTTGAGCTTTAAGCTAAGTTTTTCACTCTCCTCTTTCACTTTCATCAAGAGGCTTTTTAGTTCCTCTTCACTTTCTGCCATAAGGGTGGTGTCATCTGCATATCCGAGGTTATTATATGAGATACTGAATAAAGAGCCCCTGTCAGCTCCTTAGCCTCCCTAATATTGAGAAGTAGTTCAGATATGTTGCTATGCTTGTTTTTTAATAACCGGTACTCCCATTATTCAGATGAAGAACTGAAAACGCCTAGAAGGTAATTTATAAATCCTGATCTTCACATCCAAAATACCTAAAATAGGTGAGTTATTAATATTAACATGCCCCTCCCGGAGAGCTCTAATCTGTATTGGATATCTCCTAGCCTTTGACGCCCAAAGGGGGTGATAAGCACGTTTCCTGGACCTTGAGCTCTGAGATGAAACAGAGCCGATGGACACCAGCTTGGTCTTGGCCAGGCACTCACGTGGGGCTGGACATGTTCCAGCCCCAGCCAACTCTTCCGTAGAACTGGCATCTGCCAGGCGTGCATTTGTGCGAAGAGTCACGATCCTCGAGCCTAGGTACGTGTTGGTTGGTTCGCGAGTTCCGCTGAGTTCGCGAATTTTGAGGCGGGGGGGCGGCGGCCGCTTCCCGCCAAGAGACACACCTCTCCGGGACCTCCCTCTTATTGGCCAGGCCCCCGATCTTGGCCCTGTGGCGTCAGCGGCAGGGGCATGTCCTTGGCCCGAGAGCCCCGACGCGAGCCGAGTGACATCAGCGAGAGCAGGGGCAAGGAGCAACAATGGGCGGGGCCTGCAGGAAGGTGTGCCGGGGGCTGGCTGGGGGCGAGGCGGCGGGGCCTGGGCGGGGCCGGGCGGCGGTGACGTCACGGGTCGGGGGCGGGGCGGCGCGCGCCGCTAGGCTTTAAGCGCTGCCCGCCCCTGCGCTCACCTCAAGCGGCGATCCGCACGCAGCAGACCTTTGCGTCTGCTACTTCCTGCGCTGCCCATCATGTCCCTGAGGAGCCATCTCTCGCGTCTCCTCCGAACTCAAGTGCACTCCGTCCGGAAGAAGTCTGTCCACTCCGTGGCTGTCGTTGGAGCCCCATTCTCCCAGGGACAGGTGAGGACTGGGACCTAGCACTTTGGGGCAGGGTTTCTCTCCCCTCAAACCCCCACCCCCAAACCCCTCACTCGAGCCCCGGAGAAAATCGGGACCGGTGGAAAGAACGAGGAGGCTAGGAGAGGATGGGGAGGAACGGAGAGGGGGATGAGGTGGTGGATTCCCGCGATTGGACGCCGGAAGAGCACGTGGGATTTTTTTCCCCCCGGTAGAAAATGGGACAGGAGGGAGGGGATGGATGGAGGGCACCCTGTTTGCGAGGCGGACTGGGGGTAGCGGCCTGGTGGGTTTCTTCAGCCTCCCTTCCGAGGAGAGAGAAAGAGGTGGATTCCCCTCGGGGTGATGGAGGAGAGGAAAGACGGGAGAGGATTTCACAGAGGGCCTGGAGGAGGAAAATCCCCGGTGGAAAATCGAGGGCGGAGAGGCTAAAGACAGCGACCGAGGATTTAAGCCTCCAGGGTCTATTCTCAGAAAGAGCGTTCACTGGAAAGGAAGTCGGCGCTCGTCTCTCCAGCGGCGGGAAGACTGAAGGGGCTGTTTTGTCCTCTCTTCAATGAAAGAAACCTGCAGTTCTGGAGACCTCACTGATGGAGAAGCCAGGGCTCAGCCCAGGACAGCGATGCACACACCCGACAGCTAGATTCTGACATGGTTCAGCCTCAGTCTTACCTCCGCCTGCCCTTACCGACACCGAGTGACTTGGGAGGTTGATTTGAATCCAGTGGTTGTTGTCTCTCTCCTCCTTCCCTGCAAAGATCAGAAGATCAGATTAAAAGATTGAAATGATCAGAACTCAGATTAAAAGAATAAAAGGAAGGCCTGATGCTGTCACAGGTTTCCAGAGGGATCTGCTGGAAACTAAGAATACTATTGCAGACTTCTGTATTTTTTGTAAACTAAAATGGTCTTATTTTCAGTCATCTTCCCTCACATCTAGCTCTAATTTAACTTACAGAAAAGAAAAGGAGTGGAATGTGGTCCTGCTGCTGTAAGAGAAGCTGGCTTGATCAAAAGGCTCTCGGATCTGGGTGAGTGGCTGGATTTTAGAAGCCTGAAGGCTGTTAATAGGCCAGTTCAGAGTCTTATTCTCTTGTATCCTGGAACTTCACAGTGTGCTTGGAAAGCACTTCCCATCCTCCCTTGGATTTCACCTGCAGCTTAAGATCTATGGAGGAGTCTTCAGGCAAAGTCTTCTTGCAATAAAGAGCGAATGGGAAAGGCAAGGAGGTGGAGTGAGGCAGGACCTGGAGAAAGTGCTGGTGACTGCAAAGTGGTGCTGAGGATGCTGGCTCCCGCTCCCACTGGACAGTCAACCTTTCCTCGAAATTCTAGTTCTCCTAACTCAGTCAGAGGTCCTTCTGATTGATCCGTCTAACCAGTTTCCTGTCTTCAAGTCATTTGTTTCCTCCTTAGTTTTAAGAACTTGCTATGACTGTAAGCAGAGACTTAGATCTGTGTTCTCCAAATGAAAATAACTGGGTTTACTTGTCAGAAATAGAGATTCCTTGGCTTCACTGAGGACTAATCTGATTTTCTGGCTCTGAGGTGGGACCCAGGCATGTGCATTTTTCACAGACAACCCAGATAATCAGAAGTAATATTGCTGTCTTGTAATCAGGATAGCGTTCTAAACATACAGAACCAGAAGTAAATCCCACCCACAGATACATGCCATTTGTCTAGTAATGGAAAAGCTTTTTAGTAACAGGGCACCGAATTCCAATACCCTTATGGTAAGAAGTGTCTTATATCGAACTCAAAAGTTTCTAGCTGCTATTCAAGGCCATTTCCTCTGTTACATTAGGACCATTCACATACCTCTTCTGGAGCTATAAAGTGCAAAAGGCGTGGCAGTAGGGAACTATAGGTCCTGGAGACAGTAATACAGAGGCTAGGTGGACTACAAATCCCCTCCCCATGCTTGCTTAGAAATTTCTGCTGATCATTGAGTCCATTCCAGGGGTGGGTCATCTCCCTCTAAAACAGGATTAATGAACTCCCTGAAATCACCTTGTATTGAGGGGCCGTTCGTACACCTCTGGCTACATGTGGATGTAGTGTCTTGGTTTGAATATTGAAAACTTTTCTATTAAATAATAAAGAACCCTACTGAAGAAGGAACTATAATTGATCACTTTAATAACTTTCCAAGTTTACCACCAAAGATGAGAGAGAAGATTTACTTTTCACGTGTCAACAAGTTACCTGATGGGAGGAGATCGTCCCCCTCTTCCTGCTTATAAATGAAGGTGTGTGTACTTAGTCGATCAGTCATGTCTGACTTTTTGCGACCCCATGGACTATAGCCCACCAGGCTCCTCTGTTCATGGGCATTCTCCAGGAAAGAATAATGGAGCGGGTTGTCATGCCCTCCTCCAGGGGATCTTCCCACCTCAGGGATTGAACCTAGGTCTCCTGCATTGCAGGTGGATTCTTTACCATCTGATCCACCAGGGAACCCCATAAATGAAGATACTGTCTCTTTGAATCAGCTGTACATTCTTTCTTTTTAAAAGTGTCTTTTACACTGAGGAAAGCAGTTTCTGCTAATCGCTATTTTAAAATAATGGGTAAACCTGCAGCCCATCTGATAAACTGAGCCTAGCTTTGCTAAAATTGCCTGCTCATTCTATTCTGCCTTAAGAGACTCCTGACTGGAATCAATTGTAGCTTCTTACAGGGGAGGTTAGTAATACCCAGCTGCTGCTGCTGAATGAGGGGGAGGGGAACGTTTATAGCAGCTTCTCTTGCTCATGCTTTGTAGACCTTCTTTCCAGCCACAGAGCCTGGTATTTTTCCACTCCAACCTGGGGAAGCCATTCTCCCTAAAAATTCCACTCGCTCAAAAACTTCTTGTGTAAATTTCCAACCTAAAGTAATGATGAAGCTTCAGTTTATTTGGTCCCCCCTTTAATTTTTTCCAGATATTTTTAGTTTTACACTTTATGTCCTTACCCTGTAGCTGATTGGCAGCCCGGTATTACAAGCAGTCTGAAATAGGATCTCATTGCATATTAATAAGATTGTGGCACTCAGCAGATTTCCAGCATGTGGGTTTGGCTAATCTCCAAGAAGATGCTGGAGAAAAGTACCAAGAGAAGTTTTAAATGGCACTATTCTGAAACAGTACCAAATAAGCAGCATGAGTCAAATTTCAAGGGAGAGAAGACCCGTGGAAAGGTAGCTCACAAATCCCTTTGTTCCTTGCCTTCTGCTCTGATGTCACAGGCTGCTGGTGTTGCCATGGCATCAGTTAAACTTCCTGTTCCCTTGAATGAATGTATTTGATTTTGTCTGGGTTTGTTTGTTCCTTTCCCTGGGCTTAGGCCATTCAGTGGTTCCTCTCTTGGGTGACCACTTTAGTATATAAAGAGAGCCTGAGAGAAATGAAAAAGTAATTTCTCTGACAAGGCTTAGGTGCAGGGCCATTGCTCCTGATTCTAGTTAGCGCTTATGGTCATGGTAATTTGCATTCTTTCCTCCAGAAGGGGAATGAATGTTCTGTGGGTAAGATAGTTATAAACTGAGACTAACAGTTTGAGGTGTCTGTTTTTGTAATTATGGTAATTTGACCCATCTGTGGTAAGGAGTGATGGCAGCCACTGAGACGACAGCCTGAATGAACCGTGCTCCCAAGATCAGCCAAGGGTTTTAGAGTTCAGGGAGCCATTGTTCCCCTCAACTAGGCGAGGGACATTTATGCTTTTGTCCCATTTGGTGCTCCATCAGAAGCAGGGCAGGAATCTCTGGTTGAGACCTAAGCAAGAACCAATAGAGAGCCGGAGATAGTTTAAACATAGAGATATCAGAGCTGTTTGTTTGGGACAGATTGCTATGTGAGTGCAGGGGTCTGTGTGTGCTTTCAATGTTTGGTAGAGAATGGTAGCCATCACACATTTAGTTGTATGATAGTGATGCTTCAGCCTGGCTCCCATCCCACCACTGTACTGAAACTACCCCGAGTAAGCTTACTGGTTTGTCAGCCTCTTTTTTGCTGGACCTCTCTACTATACACCACTTCACTCCTGAAATATCCCGTAAGTCAAGACACTGCTGTCTCCTAAGCCTTCTCCCCATTGCTTGGTCCTTCCTGGACTCCTTTTTGGGATCCTCTTCTTCTTCCCAACTCTCAAGTGCTCATGTCCCCAGTGTTCCTCCAGCTTTCTTCTGAGTAGCTCCATCTCACTGTCACAGATGTCTCAAACTCAACAGGATGGAAACAAAATTCATTACATCCCTCCCCAGTTTGGTCCTTGGTAAGGGGATGGTTTTTCCAGTGGTCATGTATGGATGTGACAGTTGGACTGTGAAGAAGGCTGAGTGCTGAAGAATTGATGCTTTTGAACTGTGGTGTTGGAGAAGACTCTTGAAAGTCCCTTGGACTGCAAGGAGATCCAACCAGTCCATCCTAAAGGGATCAGTCCTGGGTGTTCTTTGGAATGAATGATGCTAAAGCTGAAACTCCAGTACTTTGGCCACCTCATGCGAAGAGTTGACTCATTGGAAAAGACTCTGATGCTGGGCGGGATTGGGGGCAAGAGGAGAAGGGGATGACAGAGGATGAGATGGCTGGATGGCATCACCGACTCGATGGACATGAGTTTGGGTGAACTCTGGGAGTGATGGACAGGGAGGCCTGGCGTGCTGCGATTTATGGGGTCGCAAAGAGTCGGACACGACTTAGCGACTAAATGAACTGAACTGAGGGGAGCTAAGATCCCACATGCTTTGTGGCCCCCCAAAAAACAAAAAAAAAACATAAAAACAATATTGTAGCAAACTCAATAGAGATTTGTAAAAAGGTCCACATAAAAATTAAAAGATCCTACATACCACTGTGAAGAATGACAATC
The DNA here is from genome assembly GCF_023091745.1 of Budorcas taxicolor. Lineage (NCBI taxonomy): Eukaryota > Metazoa > Chordata > Mammalia > Artiodactyla > Bovidae > Budorcas > Budorcas taxicolor. The sequence continues at coordinate 77,683,295 of NC_068919.1, forward strand.
CCACATGCTGCACCTAAAACCCAGTGGAGCAAAATACATAATTTTTTTTAAAAAAGAATATTCAAAAAAGGATCCTTTATAATTTGACCCTCAACTACCTCTTCAGACTTCTCTCCATCCACATTCCACTTCATTTTTGTGCTAACTAGGGTTGTGGGCACTTGACCTCGGCTCTACCAATAGAAACACCCACCCTAAACCTTGTCTTGATATTCTGAATGGAGCAGTGAAGATTTCATTCTGTGAGGGGCCGTGGTGGCGGCAGTTGCGGCAGTAGCTTCTGTCCATGGGGTCAGCCATGCAGACTGCAGTGCTTCCTACCTGCTAGTAGTGGAGTTGACAGCTGCAGTAGTATCTTCACTGGGCAAACCTGCATTGGAAAGGCACAGTCTTAACCACTGGACCACCAGCGAAGTCCCAAGCGTAAAACTTGAAAATGTCATCAAGTTCTAGGCGTGCCTGACTATGGTAAACAGACCTACCTTAGTGTGTTAACTGTGACTTATTAATAATTTTACATTCAGTGTTCTGTACCTTAAGCATGGTGTAGGTTATAGGAGTACATATATTTGCCAAAACTCATTGCACTTAAAATGTCGACGAATATAAAGTATGCATCAAAGCTGCTTAAACATTTCTAGGTTTATTTTTTTTTTTCTTTTCATACTGTGCATAGGGTTCTCAAGGCAAGAATCCTGAAGTGGTTTGCCATTCTCTTCTCCAGTGGAGAGCCAACTCATTGGAAAAGACCCTGATGCTGGGAAAGATTGAGGGCAGGAGGAGGAGGGGTCGACAGAGGATGAGTTGGTTGGATGGCATCACCAACTCAATAGATAAGAGTTTGAGCAAACTCTAGGAGATAGTGAAGGACAGGGAAGTCTGGCATGCTGCAGCCTACACAGTCACGAAGAGTTTGGCATGACTTAGTGACTGAACAATAGATTTATTTTTAGGATCAGCTTTTAGACACTAAAAACTATAACAAGTTCACTAATTCACATTGTGACTGTCTGCGGGTGTTAGTCACTTAGTCGTGTCCAACTCTTTGTGACCCCATGGACTGTAGCCCACAAGTCTCCTCTCTCCATGGAATTCTCCAGACAAGAATACTGGAGTGGCTAGCCATTCGCTTCTCCAGGGGATCTTCCTGACCCAGAGAAAGAACCCTGGTCTCCTACATTGCAGGCAGATTCTTACCATCTGAGCCACCAGGGAAACCCTCAATTTCATTATTTTGTATATTCAAAAAATTTAAGCACTACAGAGGAACTAAAAAGCCTCCTGATGAAAGTGAAAGAGGAAAGTGAAAAAGTTGGCTTAAAGCTCAACATTCAGAAAATGAAGATCATGGCATCCGGTCCCATCACTTCATGGGAAATAGATGGAAGACACTTACTCCTTGGAAGGAAAGTTATGACCAACCTAGATAGCATATTCAAAAGCAGAGACATTACTTTGCCAACAAAGGTCTGTCTAGTCAAGGTTATGGTTTTTCCAGTAGTCATGTATGGATGTGAAATTTGGACTGTGAAGAAAGCTGAACGCCAAAGAATTGATGCTTTTGAAGTGTGCTGTTGGAGAAGACTCTTGAGAGTCCCTTGGACTGCAAGGAGATCCAACCAGTCCATCCTAAAGGGATCAGTCCTGGGTGTTCTTTGGAAGGACTGATGCTAAAGCTGAAACTCCAATACTTTGGCCACCTCTTGCTAAGAGTTGACTCATTGGAAAAGACTCTGATGCTGGGAGAAATTGAGGGCAGGAGGAGAAGGGGATGACAGAGGATGAGATGGCTGGATGGCATCACCGACTAGATGGACGTGAGTCTGAGTGAACTCCAGGAGTTGGTGATGGACAGGGAGGCCTGGCATGCTGCGATTCATGGGGTTGCAAAGAGTTGACTGAGCAACTTAACTGAACTGACTGAAGCTTTAGATACTAGAAATACAATAGTGAACAAAACAGAAATACGTGTTATCATGGAACTCTCATTCTAATAAGGGGTGGTTGGAAGCTGATATAATTAAAACATACAGTATGTCAGATGTAATGACATAAATAAATGAATGTAAGGGTTGGGGGATGGGGTAAGCATTGCAGATGTAGGTAGGAGGCTTCACTGAGAAGGGGTCCTGTGAGCAGACCTATGGGAGATAAGGAAAGGAACCATGTGCATATCTGAAAGAAAAGCATTTTAGGAAGAAGGTAAGTACAGTAAGTGAAGTGTAAAGACCCTGAGATAGAAAGGTGCCTGGAATGTTGAGGGAACAAAAAGCTACTCCTAAGGTCCTTCCAGTGGTTGCCTTATGGAAAGGGGAGGGCGTTTCTACACTCTCATCTCCAGTTTTTCAAGAAAAGCCAGAAATCTGGGTTCTTATAGGAGATTTAAGAAAAACGTGATATCATAAAATGGAATATTGAGTCACAAAAAGGAATGAATTGCCAGTTCATGCTTCAAAATGGATAAACTCTGACAGCATGATGCTGAGTGAAACAAGGAAGAAGACCACATATTGTATAAATCCATTTATGTGAAATGTCCAGAGCAGGCAAATCTATATAGAAAATGATTAGTGGTTCCCAGTGACTCGGGAGAGAGAGAATGGGGAGTGACTGCTAGTGGGTCCTGGTTTCTTTTTGGAGTGTGTTTAGCTTTTCTGGAATTGGTAATTTGCTAATGCCTTGGCAAAAGTACACATCACTGATGAGCTTGAACATAGGCAAATCTATTATAGGCATTACTGGGATTTGGCAACTTTTAATATAACTGTATCTTTCCTGCTTAGGAAAAGGCCGCACAGAATTTAACTTACATCTTATATTTCAAAGTTGTTTGATAGCTAACCTTTATTATGTTCTAAGCACTGTGATAGGCTTTTGCTCTAAAGAGATCCTTACTCTTAAGAGCAAATTATGACATTAGGATGGCTAGCATCAAAACTAAATAACAGTTGTTGGTGAGGATGTGGAGCTATTGGAACCCTTGTGCACTGTTGGTGGGAATATAAAATTATTCAGGTACTGTGGAAAAGAGTATGGCATTTTCTCAAAGCTAAAAATAGTTAATAGATGATCTACAAATTCTACTCTGGGCACATATTCAACAGAATTGAAAAACAGGGTTTTGAAGAGATGTTTGTATACCCATATTCATAGCAGCATGCTTCATAATAAGAGCCCAACGGTGGAAGCAACCAAGTGTCCCTTAATGGACGAATGGATAAACAAAGTGTGGTACAAACATACAACAGAAAATTAGCCTTAGAAAGGAAATTGACATATGCTATAACATGTTGAACCTTGAGCATTATGTGAAGTGATATAAGCCAGTTGCAAAAAGACATACTGTATGATTCCATTTATGAGGTACCTGGAGTAGTCAGATTCATAGGGGCAAAGTAGAATGGTGGTTCAGGGACTGGAAGAAGAGGGAATGGAGAGAGATGGTTTAATGGGTACAGAATCTCAGGTTTACAAGAAAGAGTTCTGGAGATGGATGGTGGTGATCGTTACCTAGCAATGTGAACTTAATACTCCTTAAAAGTGATTAAGATGGTTATTTTTATGTGTATTTTACCATAATTTAAATTTGTGTGTATTTTACCACAACTTAAAATTTGAAAATGAATTAGAATATTATAAGAACAAAGAAGTTCACTTGAGGTTGTAACTTCTTAGGGACATAATAATGGTGTATGCTTGAAAATTTTTCAACTTGTTATTTAGCACACTGTTCTATAAATAAAAGCTGAGAATGGAAAAAAAAAAAAGTATGGCCTGAAGGTCATACAGTCAGCAGTAGAAGTAGGTGAGAGCTTCACAACTTGCCATATACAACCTAGCCCCTCAGTTGGGGCAGTCAGCTGCCTTCTTGGTTCATCATGGCTGAATAAGCTGAGTGGCACCATCATAAAGGTATGGTCTCCAGCTTCTTCTGAAATTCCTGTATTTCTTATGATGGCTATTTCAAACCTACCCACAATTCTCCTATTTTTCCAACTCAAGTATGAACTCCCTTAACTTCTAGCTCTTCTCCCCATCATCCCCCCAGTTAGTTGTTATCAACAAAGATGTTATGACACTCCTTAGAGGATGAGGTATCCAGTCCTTCCTGGATAGGCAGATACAATTGCACGTGATGAAAGTCCCAAATAACAGTGCTTTAAGAAAAACAGTTCACTCTCCAGGAAATAGAGTCTAGAGAGAAGTCAGAGCTGGTTTGGAGGCCCAGTTCCTTAACATTCAGACCTAGATTCTTGTCTTGCTGTATTACCAGCAAGGCCTCTATCTAATGGTCCCTTAAGGCTGTGGCCTCGTCTCTGGTGGCAGGATGGGAGAATGAACCAAGAAGCGGGCATAGGGAGAACCTGCGCTTTCCCTTAAGGGAAGTTCCCAGAACGTTGCTGGAGGATGCCGCTGCTTATCCTCTTGGCCCCAGTATGTCGCATGGCCACAGCCAGTTGGAAAGGAAGATGTTGAATTTAGTCTATTCTAAGGGGTCATGCCTCAGCTATTAATAAAATTCTTTCTGGAGGAAGGGAAGAGCAGATACTGGACAAGTGATTCTCGGCCATGCCATCTCCCTGTGGTCTAGAGCCTGTCTCTTTCTACTTCCCGAGTGACCTTGCTCCGGCACTTAGCCCTTCTTTCCCTTGTTTCTCAGCACCTGTCTATTAACCTGTCCCTTCAATAATTCAGTGCAAATCTTACCCACCTCCCACCCCCTGTCTGCCAAAATTAGCCTTCCAGCCCTTGTCCAGATATTTTGCTTCTCTTCAGAGCCACTGTCTTGGCTTCCCCACTGCCTTTTTACATATCTCCTTGCTATAACCTGGTGTCCTGGGCCATCACTGCAATGAAACTGATTTTGCTAAGGTCTCTGACCTCCTACTTTCTAATACGGTGGATTCTGCAACATTCATATTTGACACTATTAACCGTGCCATCCTTATTGAAACTGACACCACCCTCTTCTGCTTTTAATTCTTCGGATTTCTTTGCAATATTCTCCGCTGCCTACATGTTGGTATTTATCAGGGTTTTTGCCCTTGATCCTCTTGCTTTATGCTGCCTTGGTTGGCAGTTTGTCCATTTCCATGGCCTTCCTGGTACTGGTACATTGATGCCTCCAGAGCTTTATCTCCAACGCTTAAAATTCTCTTTCCTTCCAGCTCCAAACTTATATACCAGCTGGCTTCCATGTATCTTAACTTTTTTATTATGGAAGTGTTCAAACATAAGAAAAGTAGAGATGGAAATATAATGAATTTGATGTCTCACCTAGTACCAATTATCCATACCTGGCAATGTTTCTCATCCCACCTCCATACCTTTTGAAGCAAATAACAGACATCATATTTTTTCATCTGCAAATATTTCATTGTATTTCTTCAAAATTCAAGAAAGCTTTAAAATTAACTACAATATTTACTGCATCTGAAATAAGTTAGTATCAAATACAGAGTATCAGGGAAATATAATTTAAAAGAATTACTCAACTGAGAACCTGTCCACAAAGGTGGTAGAGAAGGAAAACAGTTTATTTTTGAATAAGCATTAAATCAGGCAATCTGCTGGAAAATTACAAAGATAAAGAAATCTTACTCTTTTCTATAGCCAAGCAGGTGCAAGAACAATCCATGTTTTCAAGATTAATAACTAGTCCTCCAGTTAGAAGACTTTGATAGTTGACCTTATGTCACAGGGCTTCCCACGTGGCACTATTGGTAAAGAACCCACCTGCCAATGCAGGAGATGGAAGAGACTCGGGTTCGATCCCTGGGTCAGGCGGGTTTGATCCCCGGGTCAGGAAGATCCTCTGGAGGAGGGCATGGCAACCCATTCCAGTATTCTTGCCTGGAGAATCCCATGGACAGAGGAGGCTGGTGGGCTCCAATCCATGGGATTGCAAAGAGTTAGACATGACTGAATCAACTTAGCATGCACACAGTTATATCACATGTTCAGTTCAGTACAATTGCTCAGTCGTGTCCAACTCTTTGTGACCCCATGAACTGCAGCATGCCAAGCCTCCCTGTCTATCACCAACTCCCGGAGTTTACCCAAACTCTTGTCCATTGAGTCAGTGATGCCATCCAACCATCTCATCCTCTGCCGTCCCCTTCTCCTCCTGCCCTCAATCTTCCCCAGCATCAGGGTCTTTTTCAATGAGTCAGCTCTTCGCATCAGGTGGCCAAAGTATTGGAGTTTCAGCTTCAACATCAGTCCTTCCAATGAACATCCAGGATTGATCTCCTTGCAGTCTAAGGGACTCTTAAGAGTCTTCTCCAACACCACAGTTCAAAAGCATCAGTTCTTCTGTACTCAGCTTTCTTTATAGTCCAACTCTCATATCCATAAATGACTACTGGAAAAAATATATGTAGCTCATCCTAACTTTATCATGGAACTTGGAGGGACTACTTTAGTTGACTGGCTTTATCTGGAGGGGAAACAAACATCTCACATCTTAATGTGGGAGGTAGTTTTTTGGCAAATTGAAGCCAGGAGCCCACCATCCATGCCCTTAGAAGTGGGAGGTTGAGACCCTGGATGTTTGCATTTCAAAAAGTGGCTCCTTGAGGAAACATTCCTAGGTTACAAGGCCTATTTAGTTGTAAATATTACTTGCATGTGAAAAGGACAGAGAAAGGAATTCTGAAACACAGGGAGGGGAAAAGTCTACCCTTATTTTCAACAGGGATAATTAAGTCTATTTTCAGTTTGTATCTGTCTTTGCACAGTTGAGATTCACAGTGCCCAATTGATTTACACTTGTGGTTCATCTGTAGAGGAAACTAGGTCATTTGTCTGTAGAATCTCTCAGCTTGGATTTTGCAGATGGCATCCGGTAGCATTCTGTGACATGTTCTTTGTCCTCTGTATTTCCTGTCAACTGGTTACTGAATCTAGATTCTTGGTCAAATTCAGGTCCAGCTTTTTGGTTTTTTTCCTGGCAGTTCTGCTTCTTGTGCTCAGTCACATGTGACTCTTTGCGGGGCCATGGACTGTAGCCCACCAGACTCCTCTGCCCATGGAATTTCCCAGGCAAGAGTACTGGAGTGGGCATTTCCTTCTCCAGAGGATCTTCCCAACCCAGGGATCAAACCCAGGTCTCCTGCATTGCAGGCAGATTCTTTACCATTTGAGCCACCAGGTGACATGTTTTCATTCAAAGTGATGTCGTCAGTCATGAATACTCGTTGAGCCTTTAACTTATTGAATTGAGCCATTAACTCAGTCCTGTGTTTATTTTTGGGGGCTCCAAAATCACTGCAGATGGTGATTGCCGCCATGAAATTAAAAGACGCTTACTCCTTGGAAGGAAAGTTATGACCAACCTAGACAGTATATTCAAAAGCAGAGATATTACTTTGCCGACTAAGGTCCATCTAGTCAAGGCTATGGTTTATCCAGTAGTCATGTATGGATGTGAGAGTTGGACTGTGAAGAAGGCTGAGCGCTGAAGAATTGATGCTTTTGAACTGTGGTGTTGGAGAAGACTCCTGAGAGTCCCTTGGACTGCAAGGAGATCCAACCAGTCCATTCTGAAGATCAACCCTGGCATTTCTTTGGAAGGAATAATGCTAAAGCTGAAACTCCAGTACTTTGGCCACCTCATGCGAAGAGTTGACTCATTGGAAAAGAGTTTGATGCTGGGAGGGATTGGGGGCAGGAGGAGACGGGGACGACAGAGGATGAGATGGCTGGATGGCATCACGGACTCGATGGACATGAGTCTGAGTGAACTCCAGGAGTTGGTGATGGACAGGGAGGCCTGGTGTGCTGCGATTCATGGGGTGGCAGAGAGTCGGACACGACTGAGCGACTGAACTGAACTGAACTGTGTATGATCAACAGGATAGTCTCTAACACACCAATGTCAGTGCATCCAAAACTGAACTTACTATCATCTCTACCCCCTTTCCCTGTGCTTTCTTACCTCTGGTGGTAGCAGAGCCAGAAAGCTGGAGGGAAACCCTTTCTCCCCCATAGCCCTTTTAAGTATTGCTGGAATCTTGTTAGTTCTCTCCCACCGCCTTGTCTTTATAGCCCCTCTGGTGGCTGCTCTTCTGCAGGCCAGGCAGTTTTCCAGAGGCCACCAGATCACCAGATCTACAGTGCAGATTTGATCTGTCACCTCCTGACTTGAACCTTAGCTCCTACTGCATATAGAACCTGAACCCTGCCTCTTCCCACCTCATCTCTCTGCAGTCATCCCTGATGGTCCCTGGGCATTGTTGTGTAAGGTTGAAAGCATTATGTGCCTTTTCTGCTTGGCAAGCCTTTCTCGTTTTATTCCTGACTAAAACCTTCAAGATTCAGATACCGACTCTTCTGAAATGCCCTCTTGGCTTATCCTGGGTCTGAGTCAGCACCTTCTCATGACTCTTCCCATCACACCCTGTATATGACAGCATCATCACAATTAGCAGCGGTCTGTGCTTTCCCTGCCTGTCTTCTGACCAGGCTGTGAGCACCCTGAAGGCTGCAGCCAGGCGCACAGTCAGCACACAGTCAGCTTTTGTTGAAGGAAGAAATGGGGCGAAGCATTCTGCCTGTCTTCTGGAACTTCATTCCTGTCGTGACCCATGGGATTTTCCTGGATCACAACTTCCTTTCTCTCCAAATGGTTTGCTCCTCCGAAGCCCCCTGGTTTCCCAGATTTTAAAAAAGTATGACAATAGATAATATATCAAATTGATATATTATCAGATTATGTATATTAATCTATATATCTGTCGTGTATCAAATTGTTTAATTCTTACAAGGTGTTGGGCTACCAGTTGGATGAACTTAGTCACACTAAGTGTTGGTAAGCAGCGATGGCCAGTTTTTGCCTCCTTTTTTGAAACATGCTTGGTCTTAATCTAGAACCTGAGTATCCAATGATGACTGTTTCAAGTAAGACTGACCTCTAGTTGCTTTAGACGGAAGTGGCATTGTTCCTTTCATATCCAAGACAGTACCGTTCAGAGACCTAGAACCTAAGGGATTACTGTGGTTAGTTTAAATAATTTAGTCCTTGAATAAATTTACTTGTCCTCTGTATTAATGAGCAAGCTGGTAGGGAGGATGTATTCCTGTAATAGATGTAGTAATGCTAAGATTTGATGAGAAGATAGCATCTTTCTGGCTCCCTCCTCTATTCCAAGAAACCAGAATTACAGAATAGGAAAAGAAGTAGAAAATGCCTTCCTGTGTGACTGAGAATTGAGTCACAGTGGGGTGTTGCATTGTGGTTAGGGCTTTTGGAGAATCAGTGTCCCAAGTGAAATTGGCTGTGCCTTTCAATTCTTTTATAGGGAAACTAGAAAATTTGAACTGTGTGTGAGAGCTGGACTCCTTAGGAGCCATTGTGATGAGAAATCAGTGGGCCTATGTGTATTTGCTACTTCTCACCGAAAACTCTTGTTCTTCTCAAAATGACATAATCATACTACAAACAAGTTTGGGGAAGTCTTAAATTACACCATCTGTTGTGAGAAAAGGGTAGGGTGGAGAGAAAAACCACAAAGATGCCTCATCAAGTTGAACTAATACAACGTAACCCTTAGTGTGTGTAGGCTTTTCCTTGTCTCCTTATTTTAACTAACAACTGTGTGAGAGTGGGACACACTTAGAGACTGAACTTGGTTAGAGATCTTGACTCTTCTGAGGGGGTCAGGGGCCAGAGGACAGTGATTCTTTCCTTTGCATCTGTTGTGACCACATGAACCATCCTGGCCACCTGGTCTCCATGCACTGTGCTTTAGAATAGTGTGGAATGTGGTCCGTCTGGTTTGTGGAGCTTCCTTGGGAAACCAGCCGGGGTGCTAGCCCAGGTCTGGGGCAGGGAGCTACACATCTGGACTGGTTCACTGGCAGAGCCTTAGTAGTCACCCGCCCTTTCAGTCCTTCCTGGAACAAGGTGAAGCATCAAGAATTTTAAAAAGATAAAAGACCACATATTCTCAAGAGCACTATTTTAGCCCCAGGGATTGTCGCTATCTCTTTCTGTGGTTAGATAGTGAAGTAGCTTGAGGTCTTGTCAGCATGTTAACAACAGACCTTTTTCTCAGAGAAGGTTAACAGTCTTGTTTGGAATGAGGGAAAGTTGGTTATGTTGCAGTGACTTGTGAAGCCAGAGGAACCCTCCTCTTCTCTCTGCCCCTGCCTGTGTTGGAATCAGGCTGCCATCTGTCCACTGAAGATCTGCCCGAGAGAGCTGAGCTGGCTGCCTCACCATGGTCTAGAAGTGCCTGGAGGGTTGACATGAGTTGGGTACAGTTCACTTCAGTTCAGTTGCTCAGTTGTGTCCGACTCTTTGCGACCCCATGAACTGCAGCACGCCAGGCCTCCCTGTTCATCACCATCTCCCAGAGTTCACTCAGACTCACGTCCATCGAGTCCGTGATGCCATCCAGCCATCTCATCCTCTGTTGTCCCCTTCTCCTCCTGCCCCCAATCCCTCCCAGCATCAGAGTTTTTTCCAATGAGTCAACTCTTCGCATGAGGTGGCCAAAGTACTAGAGTTTCAGCTTTAGCATCATTCCTTCCAAAGAAATCCCAGGATTGATCTCCTTCAGAATGGACTGGTTGGATCTCCTTGCAGTCCAAGGGACTCTCAAGAGTCTTCTCCAATACCACAGTTCAAAAGCATCAATTCTTCGGCGCTCAGCCTTCTTCACAGTCCAACTCTCACATCCATACATGACCACGGGAAAAACCATAGCCTTGACTAGATGGACCTTAGTCGGCAAAGTAATATCTCTGCTTTTGAATATACTGTCTAGGTTGGTCATAACTTTCCTTCCAAGGAGTAAGCGTCTTTTAATTTCACGGCTGCAGTCACCATCTGAGTGATTTTGGAGCCCCCCAAAAATAAAGTCTGACACTGTTTCCACTGTTTCCCCATCTGTTTCCCATGGAGTGATGGGACCAGATGCCATGATCTTCGTTTTCTGAATGTTGAGCTTTAAGCCAACTTTTTCACTCTCCTCTTTCACTTTCATCAAGAGGCTTTTTAGCTCCTCTTCACTTTCTGCCATAAGGGTGGTGTCATCTGCATATCTGAGGTTATTGATATTTCTCCCAGCAATCTTGATTCCAGCTTGTGTTTCTTCCAGTCCAGCGTTTCTCATGATGTACTCTGCATAGAAGTTAAATAAGCAGGGTGACAATATACAGCCTTGACATACTCCTTTTGCTGTTTGGAACCAGTCTGTTGTTCCATGTCCAGTTCTAACTGTTGCTTCCTGACCTGCATACAGGTTTCTCAAGAGGCAGGTTAGGTGGTCTGGTATTCCCATCTCTTTCAGAATTTTCCACAGCTTATTGTGATCCACACAGTCAAAGGCTTTGGCATAGTCAATAAAGCAGAAATAGATGTTTTTTCTGGAACTCTCTTGCTTTTTCCATGATCCAGCGGATGTTGGCAATTTGATCTCTGGTTCCTCTGCCTTTTCTAAAACCAGCTTGAACATCAGGGAGTTCACAGTTCATGTATTGCTGAAGCCTGGCTTGGAGAATTTTGAGCATTACTTTACTAGCGTGTGAGATGAGTGCAATTGTGGGGTAGTTTGAGCATTCTTTTGCATTTCCTTTCTTTGGAATTGGAATGAAAACTGACCTTTTCTAGTCTTGTGGCCACTGCTGAGTTTTCCAAATTTGCTGGCATATTGAGTGCAGCACTCTCACAGCATCATCTTTCAGGATTTGAAATAGCTCAACTGGAATTCCATCACCTCTACTAGCTTTGTTCGTAGTGATGCTTCCTAAGGCCCACTTGACTTCACATTCCAAGATGTCTGGCTCTAGATTAGTGATCACATCATCATGATTATCTGGGTTGTGAAGATCTTTTTTGTACAGTTCTTCCGTGTATTCTTGCCACCTCTTCTTAATATCTTCTGCTTCTGTTAGGTCCATACCATTTCTGTCCTTTATCGAGCCCATCTTTGCATGAAATGTTCCCTTGATATCTCTAATTTTCTTGAAGAGATCTCTAGTCTTTCCCATTCTGTTCTTTTCCTCTATTTCTTTGCATTGATCGCTGAAGAAGGCTTTCTTATCTCTTCTTGCTATTCTCTGGAACTCTGCATTCAGATGCTTATGTCTTTCCTTTTCTCCTTTGCTTTTCGCCTCTCTTCTTTTCACAGCTATTTGTAAGGCCTCCCCAGACAGCCATTTTGCTTTTTTGCATTTCTTTTCCATGGGAATGGTCTTGGTTCCTGTCTCCTGTACAATGTCAGGAACCTCATTCCATGGTTCATCAGGCACTCTATCTATCAGATCTAGGCCCTTAAATCTATTTCTGACTTCCACTGTATAATCATAAGGGATTTGATTTAGATCATACCTGAATGGTCTAGTGGTGGGTTGGGTACAGAGGGGCATGCATTACTCAGCCTATTCTCAGCAAGTGATGCCCTGTTCTTCTTTGGCAAGAAGTTCATATGTAGCTGGAAAACCAATTAGCAGGAAACAATATAAATATGAATATAATATAATAAAAATGGTGTTGCAAGTCATCTCTTATTACATGTCTTGAGCCAAACTTTCAAGCTTGTTTTGTGTTGGAGTTTTTTATACCAGGATCATAGTCACGCACAGATACCAGGATCTAGTAACACCATGTCTATATCAGCTGATCTTGAGATTAAGTCCGGTATGTGTTAGATGGACATGTCTGAAGTGACCAGCCTGGATGCTGGGATTAACCTTCCATCCTTGAGCGCCCTGTGCCACTCTCCCTGGCCTTCCTCAGCTGTGGTCTTAGAGTAGCATTGTAACTTTTTTCAATAAGTTGGTCTTCTAGGTACAACTTTGAGGTTCTAAGAATTAGCAGGTGCAGTCCTTTTAAAATACCAGGAATTCCCTTTCTGTGGGATGAAATCTGCCATGTACAATATATGAATCTGTAACTTTAAGAGCCACCAGCGTTCTCTTGGCACCAAATGAGAACTCAGTCTTTGTTTTTCTGCGCGTTTCACTGACTCATTATTCCTGACAAATCATAAGCACTCATCCTGTTCAAGGACAGTTCAAAAAACTGTTCACTAATGGACTCTCGGGCTTCCCAGGTGGCTCATCTGCCTGCCAAGCAGGAGACATGGGTTCAATCCCTGGGATGGGAAGATCCCCTGGAGACGAAATGGCAGTCCATTCCAGTATTCTTGCCTGGGAAATCCTGGACAGAGGAGCCTGGCAGGTACAGCCCATGGGGTCGCTAAGAGTTGGACACCATTTAGCGACTAAACAACAGCACAACAACAGACTCTTAGCTTTACTCCAAGTCTAATATTCTGCCAATAGGCTCCCTGTGGCTTGGCATACTCACCCATGTGCTGGGAGCCAGCGTGAGGAATTCCACCCGTGACAAGGTCATGCGGCAAGAGCTCTGATGGCTAGGCTAATCAGACCTCAGGTTTTCCCCCTGGAATTTCCTGAGCATCCGCCCCCCAGAAAATAAGAATCTGCCTGCTTTTCCACTCTTCTGACATTCTCTGGAAAAAGTCAATTCAGGGCTTTAGTCTTCTGCATTTGAAACCGTGTTTCAATCCAAAAACCCCTCTGATGGCTTTCTAGCCTGCCTGCCGGACTCGTACAGCTGCGCCTGTGATTGTTTGAGGCCTCCTGACCGCAGGAGGCACAGGAAGCTTAAAACATCCTAGGAATGTAGGGCTTCCGAGGAGTCAAAATCATTAGAATGGGACTGATTAAAGGTTTCATTTGTTGAGCCAATACTTGCTGCCAAATTTTCATATCCTTTATTTTTAGACATAGTTGGTATATAGAAAAACAAATAGTAGACCTGGTATTAGCAACATTAGATCTTTGAGTTAAGTACTTTCTTTGTTATAACCTACTGCACCTTTGTTCTATAGAGATGTAACTTTAATGCTTTAAGGAGATGTAGATTAAAGAAAAACACTTCAGGGGAAACGAAATTAACATTCATTAAGGAAGAGAGCCAAAAAGTGATAACAAGCCTCTTGGCCAGAAGATAATGTAAATCACCTGAGACCTTTTGTATACGAAAAGATATACAGAAAGAGTCTGGGCTGCTAACGCTACATAATTTTGTATTACCCATTGATCTCTATGTATAATCAAAAGTATAAAAGGCCTTGAAGGACAATAGAAGGAGAGCCAGTTGCTAGACTGGTTTCCCCCGTGTCTCCTCTTTACTCTAATTTCAGGCTGAATTCCCATCTGGGGCGTGGAGGCTCACTATGTCTAAGAGAGAGAGCCCAAGGCGGGGCACTCTCCAATATTCAAACGGGCGCCGGCGGCCTAACGTAGATAGTGCAAGCTCCTTGTCTGGAACTTTATTGGTTTTCCATGTAACCCAAGTTAATCAGCCTCTTCTCTCCACTTAATCTTCCTACTACACTACTTCTTCCTAATCTAATCTTATATTAATAAATAAATAAGTTTTCCTCGCCGACTCCGTCCACCCTTCGAATTCCCTGGATCCACCGGGGCTGGACCCCGGCACCCATGTGTCAACCCACTTGACCCATCTCTCATGACTTGCTGGAGGCCTTGGGAGCAGCTAAAGCTACCTATAAGTACAAGCAGAGCAGCAGAGAGAATGGGGTGCCCTTTTGCTGTAGAAATGCCTGCTCACTCATAATATTCTTATCTGATCTCTAACCAAAGGAGCAGTCAGGCATGCTCTGAGCTTTAGGTGCCCTTTACCTCCGCTGAATTTCTTCTGCAGTATGTGGGTGATGATACCAGCAGAGGAAGTAGCGAGGATTAGCAGCTCTCCATAAAGCATCTAGCCAGCACTACATGGTAGGCAGAGAGAGACAAGTTTTGTTCCTTTCCCTTGTTTCCTGTCACTGGCTTCTTTCAGGGATTCACTGGTGATGCGGGTCCTGAAATAGAAGTGCTGTTCGCAGACATTACTAAGGTCAGATAGGGCTCTTTCCATTTCTTCCGGTTGCATCATTCTGTGGATGCACTTGTATTCTCGTTCCACTCCGATGGAACCTGAGAGGTTTATCAAGGCCAAAGGTAACATCCAGGCCTAAAAGATCAGAGTAATAGTCAGTGTATTTTTATTTCCAGCACTGGGGAGAGAAGCAATGAGGGCTTGACTTTTTTCCCCGCTGCAAATGAAAAATGAGAGCCCTTTCCAGTTGGTTCCAGATCTATTTGATATGAGAGCTTCCTTGGAAGTTTCGGGTTTATTTCATCTTACAGTACCTTCTAAAAGAGGAAAGAGCAGCAATGGAATATTGTGTCTCTTCCAATTTAGACTTGCAGATGAGTTGACCTGAAGCACAAAAGATTTGAGAAAAGAGAGCTCCCTCCAGCATGGTAGCTATTCCATGTTATAATATGCAGTTTTCACTATTATTCCAAGATTCATTGAAATTGGTGAGACCATTTCTTGTTTTTTGAACCAGAAAATTTGCCATTAGCACTCAAAGTAATTGCTTTAACTTTACTCAGTTCATCCTGCTCTTAACAAAAAAAATTAACCTCCCATCAACCTTTCTACACCTCAAAAAACAGCCTATGGGTCATAATTTATGTTCCCTATAACCTCATATTGCTTAGCGCCAATATGTAGACATCTCATTCTTATTAAATTGTTCAGCTGTTTCCGAACAAGGCATACATTTCTTCTTTCAGGTCCTCATTTTCTTTAGAAACCAATCTTAGGCTCTGTTCCACTAGTCCTTTGGGTGTTACAATGCTACTGGTGCAGTAGGCATTATAGGAGAAAGCTGCATCAGGATGGCATGGTCCCCTCACTGATTCAGCTCTGCAATGAACTAGAACAGTTAAGATCAGCAACATAAGCTTTCACATTTTGAGTTCTTAATCACTTAAAGATTATGGTAGTGGAATCAGAAAGTATTCACTGTGGCACAGATTTAGCTGTCTGCCAGAATCCAGTCTCATCCTCTTCTGGATGTGAAAACCTCATTTGCTGGCCAGTGCCATCTGAGCAGGAATGATGTGCCACTTCGAGGCTGGCGCCTTTAAAAGCAGAGGTGTGCCTTCTTAGCACCTTCTCCCTCTCCACCTGCCTTGAACCTGGGGAGACTTAACCTTAGCCATACAAGATGACAAGCTCTGAAGTGTGGTAGACCCACGAGCCAGGAGGAGTCTGGTTTCTGAATCATATAGAGGAAAGCTGCTTGCTGACCTAGAATATCGAACCCTGGATACTTAAATGAACAAGAAACCAATCTAATGTGTATGTATGGCTGAGTCCCTTCATTGTACACCTGAAACGATCACAACATTGTTGATCGACTATACCCCAATACTAAATGTTTTGGGTGTTAAAAAAAAAATCTATTAAAAAAAGAATATTATGGTGCTTGCTTCAGCAGCACATATACTAAAAAACTGGAACAATTCAGAGATTAGCACAGTCCGTATGCAAGGATGATGTGCAAATGTGTGAAGTGTCTGGCCACCTGATGCGAAGAGCTGACTCATTTGAAAAGACCCTGATGCTGGGAAAGATTGAGGACAGGAGAAGGGGACGACAGAGGATGAGATGGTTGGATGGCATCACCCACTCGATGGACATGGGTTTGGGTGGACTCCGGGAGTTGGTGATGGACTGGGAGGCCTGGCGTGCTGCGGTTCATGGGGTCGCAGAGTTGGACATGACTGAGCAACTGAACTGAACTGAACTGAAAAAACAAAGAATACCATGGATTTTGTTTAGGCATAAAGGTCTACAAGGACAGAGTAGTCAAACTTGGGGAATGGGATAAGGGACTCTCACCATTCGATTTTACAAAAATTTCCATGGTCAATTAGGAAGGAAAACAACAATAAAATAACAAAATTTTCTGGTACAAAATTCACTTGTTGTAGAAGCCCATCCTTGTCTACCCGATCCTCCCTGAATTTCCTTTCACTTCTTTAGCATTCACTGTCTCTAGTCCTTACTTGGACCTTATTGTGGAAATCCAGGAGCAGAGTTGGGAGTCATACAGGGTGGGCCACTCAGTCAGGGCCCTCAAGGTATTAATCCCTTCAAGGGGACTGGTCCTCAGCTTTGTGGATCCAGGAACAGAAGTCTTAAAGTGTGCAGCAGAGTTTATCAGACTTTCACACCCAGAGACTGATGCTAACCATGATGTATTAACCCAAATGCCCATCTGTGCGTAATTATAGTGAGCAACGGTCCTTCTGACATCCACTGTCAGAAGAGGAAGTCCTCTTGCTGGTATGAGGGCTGCTGGGAAACTGAGTAAGCAGAAGGCTGTTTCGCAAGCAAGGAATTGGAACACACCATCCAGCCTGTGAATTAATCTGGTGATTCACTCCACAGTTACACGTTTAATGACCAAAATCCTTTTATGAAATTCAGTCTCTCTGTCATGGAGAGTGTTGCTTTTAAGACTGCCTGATGCTCTTAAGGTTCCTTTTTAGGCTTTCTGAAGCTTTATTCTGGTAAGTAAACAATAGTGAGCCAAGTTAGTACTGTTTTTTATCAAAGCCTAATCCTATATTCCATGATTGGACTTGAGCTTTTTCCTCAAGTTCTGTCACTTAACCACCAGGCTGATCACTTTAGTTCTTTTATTTCTTATTGGTTATGGGGAGGACTAAATGAGTTAGTCTTCAAAAATTAATATTAGCATGATTAACTTAGATTATAAACCCTTTCTAATTATACACCTATCATAAAACACCTAGGAAGAGCTTAAATGCTTGATGTGGTTTAAGGAGATGCTGAGATAAACATGGATAGGGAAGTTAAAGGGGCTTCCCAGGTTGTGCTAGTGATAAAGAACCAGCCTGCAAATGCAGGAGACTTAAGAGACATGGGTATGATCCCTTCGTTAAGAAGATCCCTTGGAGAGGGGCATGGCAACCCACTCCAATATTCTTGTCTGGAGAATTCCATGAACAGAGGAGCCTGGCGGACTACAGTCCATAGGGTTGCAAAGAGTCAGACATGACTGAAGTGACTTAGCACTGGAGCACTGGAAGGAAGATAAAACATCCAAGGATGGGCACTGCCATTGAATCTGTCCAGCACAAGACTGCCTTGCAACAGTGGCAGGACCTAATATTAACTTGAAAGTTAAGGCTTCATTTCTCTTAAATCCAAACTGTCCTTCCATATTTTGAGATTCAGTAAAGTACATAGTGACCTTCAGTTCAGTTCAGTTGCTCAGTCGTGTCCAACTCTTTGTGATCCCATGGACTGCTGCACGCCAGACTTCCCTGTCCATCACCAACTCCCAGAGCTTGCTCAAACTTATGTCCATTGAGTTGGTGATGCCATCCAACCATCTCATCCACTGTTGTCCCCTTCTCTTCCTGCCTTCAGTCTTTCCCTGCATCAAGGTCTTTTCCAGTGAGTCAGTTCTTCACATCAGGTGGCCAAAGTATTAGAGCTTCAGCTTCAGCTTCAGCATCAGTCCTTCCAATGAATATTCAGGACTGATTTCCTTAGGATTGACAGGTTTGATCTCCTTGCAGTCCAGGGGACTCTCAAGAGTCTTCTCCAACACTATAGTTCAAAAGCATCAATTCTTTGGTGCTCAGCTTTCTTTATAGTCCAACTCTCACATCCATATGTGACTACTGGAAAAACCACAGCCTCAACTACACGGACCTTTGTTGGCAAAGTCATGTCTCTGCTTTTTCATATGCTGTCTAGGTTGGTCATAGATTTTCTTCCAAAGAGCAAGTGTCTCTTAATTTCATGGCTGCAGTCAACCATCTGCAGTGATTTTGGAGCCCAAGAAAATAAAGTCTGTCACTGTTTCCATTGTTTCCCCATCTATTTCCCATGAAGTGATGGGACCAGATGCCATGTTCTTTGTTTTTTGAATGTTGAGCTTTAAGCCAACTTTTTCTCTCTCCTCTTTCACTTTCATCAAGAGGCTCTTTAGTTCCTCTTTTCTCTCTGCCATAAGGGTGGTGTCATCTGTGTATCTGGGGTTATTGATTATTTCTCCCAGCAATCTTGATTCCAGCTTGTGCTTCATCTGGCCTTGGATTTCGCATGATGTACTCTGCATATAAATTAAATAAGCAGGGTGACAATATACAACCTTGACGTACTCCTTTCCTAATTTGGAACCAGTCCGTTCCATATCCAGTTCTAACTGTTGCTTCTTGACCTGCATACAGATTTCTCAGGAGGCAGGTCAAGGTGGTCTGGTATTCCAGTCTCTTGAAGAATTTTCCTCAGCTTGTGATCCACACAAAGACTTTGGTGTAGTCACTAAAGATGTAGATTTTTTTCTGGAATTCTCTTGCTTTTTGGATGATCCAATGGATGTTGGCAATATGATCTCTGGTTCCCCTGCCTTTTCTAAATCCAGCTTGAACATCTGGAAGTTCTCAGTTCACATACTGTTGAAGCCTGGCGTGGAGAATTTTGAGCATTACTTTGCTAGCATATGAGATGAGTGCAATTGTGGGGTAGTTTGAACATTCTTTGGCATTGCCTTTCTTTGAGATTGGAATGAAAACTGACCTTTTCCAATCCTGTGGCCACTGCTGAGTTTTCCAAATTTGCTGGCATATTGAGCGCAGCACTTTCACAGCATCATCTTTTAGGATTTGAAATAACTCAACTGGAATTCCATCACCTCCACTAGCTTTGTTCATAGTGATGCTTCCTAAGGCCCACTTGACTTCGTATTCCAGGACGTCTGGCTCTAAGTGAGTGATCACACCATCATGGTTATCTGGGTCATTAAGATCTTTTTTTGTATAGTTCTTCTGTGTATTCTTGCTACCTCTTCTTAATAGTGACCGTACTCATGTCTTTTTTCTTTTTAAAAGACTTTAAAGAAAATTTTTTATAGTTGTTTTATTTGGTTAATTTTTTTCTCTTGGTTCCCAGTATCTTTGGTCTGTTTTCACATTCTACCTCCAGAACCTTTCCTTTTTATTTAGTCATTGAGATCTTCTCTGGTTTTGGATCTCTCATATGTTATTTTTAAAAAAGCAATGGTACACAAAGAAGATACACACAGAAGTCTAGCTGCATATGCATCTTACCTTTAATTGAGAATAGCATAAGGCAGTCTGTTTTGCTTCCAGTATCCTTACTAGTGGTGACCCCTTGGTTGGGCTTATGTTCCAGGCCATTGTTGACCTTATGTTCCAGACCGTGGCTTCTCAAGTTCCTACATTCTCTCAGAAGTTTGGCTTTGGATTGAGTTTGGGTTCAAGAGGTAAAGCTCAAACTGTACAACTTACATTCAAGACTGGTTGTGCTAATCTTAATCCAGATCTTTAACACAAATCTCTGCAGACATTAAGATGTCTATCCTGTGACCCACCCTTTGCCCCTCCCCTCATCATACTTGGATCCCAGTTGGAGAAGGAGGCCCTTAAGAATACAATCTGTTCTAACATTGTTTATTCAGATCTCCTGATAGTGTTAGATTATTTAGTCCTCACCCTAAATGTAACTGATTTATTGATATAAGTGGTTAAGACTGAAAGATTGGTACTTACACTGAAGATTAACATGTAGTTAGTAAAGGTTAATTAAGGTAGAGTGACTAATGTAATTTGCTGGAATACTGTGAACCTTGCCTGGGTGGGAAAATATTACAGCTTACTGTCAGAATGTACCAGTAGCTCATTTTGTTTGTTTTAAAGAGAAGTCTGTGCCTTTACTTGCCAAACAGGTACTCAAGGCGGATGAAGCAGGAGGAGCGGGTGGCTCCATGCTTCCTGGGCTTTTAGGTGATGGAGAACTCGCCCAAGTAGTGTCCAGTAATCTTGGACTTGGTTTCCACCCAGGTGAAAGTCTTGGGGTTGTAGATACCCACCATCTGAGTGGGATGACTTCAGTACCTATGGCATCTCTTTGGGTCGAGCCCCTAAGACTGGTCCTGCCCAGGAGCTTCTACCACGCCCATGGGGTGCCGTGCAGCTGTGTCACTGCGTTGGCACGTCCAGCAGCTGGTCTGGGTGCTCATCCCTGTGGGTGAACTTGTGGAAGGTCCGCTGCTGCCTGCTCCCCTTCTGCTGTCTTGTTGGCTCCTCAGAGAGGGCTGTTTAGTTCTTAAAGTGTTGGAATCAAGAGGGAGTCTTTGAGGTCTCAACTGCATAATCTAGAATACACACTTTGGGGTAGACGGCCTGAGTTGGGATCCTGATTCTGACACCTAGAAACTGTGTGACCTTGGGGCCTTGCATCGGTTCCCTCACCTATAGAATCGCATGCTGTAGTTGCCTACTAGGATTGTGAGTCTTAAGAATTTCTGTTGAGCAGTTGCAACAGTGTTTTGGATCTTGTAAGTAGTAACTGAGACCATAGTGAGGCCCAATCAGGCTGAAAGTGTCAGTGGTGTGAAGTCACCTGATCCTTCGCTCCCCGGTTTTGCTGAATGTGAGCACCTACTGTACGGGTAAAGGAGCGCCCCTGCCCCTTGGAAGACGCACTTGCTTTGGCAGCAGAGTGTTGTGTGTCTCTCTTACTCATAACACCCTATTTTTAGGAGTTTAGCATTTGATCTTTCACTGTGGTGTGAACTGAACGCCTGAAATCTTGATTGAGAATTCTGACGGTACTTTTACTTTTTGGAAGAAAAGTTATGACCAACCTAGATAGCATATTCAAAAGCAGAGACATTACTTTGCCGACTAAGGTCTGTGTAGTCAAGGCTATGGTTTTTCCTGTGGTCATGTATGGATGTGAGAGTTGGACTGTGAAGAAGGCTGCGCGCCGAAGAATTGATGCTTTTGAACTGTGGTGTTGGAGAAGACTCTTGAGAGTCCCTTGGACTGCAAGGAGATCCAACCAGTCCATTCTGAAGGAGATCAGCCCTGGGATTTCTTTGGAAGGAATGATGCTGAAGCTGAAACTCCAGTACTTGGGCCACCTCATGCGAAGAGTTGACTCATTGGAAAAGACTCTGATGCTGGGAGGGATTAAGGGCAGGAGGAGAAGGGGACGACCGAGGATGAGATGGCTGGATGGCATCATGGACTCGATGGACGTGAGTCTGAGTGAACTCCGGGAGCTGGTGATGGACAGGGAGGCCTGGCGTGCTGCAGTTCATGGGGTCGCAAAGAGTCAGACACAACTGAGCGACAGAACTGAACTGAACTGAACTGAAAGGCATAAAGTTTTTTCCAAGGCTTATAACTAGTAAAAGCTTGAGCCATGACACAGATAAGAGTTTATTAAGTATATTAAGTATGAACCGTATTTTCAAATTTCAAATTTTTCAAATTTCTCTCCACAGTCTGATAAAGGTTTTATGAGGTAAAATGTAAAACATTTTGATGAAAAACTCCCTTTAATAGAAAAGTTTATGTGAAACATATTTTATCATTCACGTTAGCCCTTGGACGTGTTGAATGTAGGTCAGAGGTGAGGACAAACTGGAAGTTTTGTTAAGGGACAGGGAACAGGAAATACAGTTGATTTTATTATTGCTTGCCAACCAAAGCACTTGACAGAGCTGTTTACATAGGAAAAAATGCCACCAGAGAAGAGAGGTATGCCTTAAGTGTATTCTGGTTGGAATCCTCAAGTCATTAGTTGCTCTGGAATGCTGATGGATTGGTTAATTTAGCTCTTTTGGACCTGGGAATGTGTGTGCACGTGTTTGTTTACTTATACCGTTTTAGATGTAGTTTCAGAGTGTTTTATGTGCTTGCCTTATTAGGAGAAACATTTCTTTAGGACTCACAGTTATGAACATTGTTTTTAGGCTATGGCATATTAAGAGAAGCTATTCTTAAGACATGATATATCGGGGTCATCATTTACTAAATGCTCTGTCTGCGACTCACAGGGTTTTGTCTTTTGTGTGCGTTTGTGAGGTTAGTCCTTCATTTGAAAGCCATTTCTATCAAATGACTCCCCAAAATAGTTCCTCTCCCTGCTAATTTTCTCTGAGTCACCCATTACTACATTAAAAACTAAGTAAATTGGCTGAGATTTGTGTTTATAGTAAGAGTAAACAGGCTGTGAATGAGTAGGTACTCATCTGGTGGTTTCAGCTGTAGAAACTTTGTCTCCCTCTGCTTTCTGGATAAAGTTGAAGAGTTGGGGTGAGTCAGGTGCTGCTCTTGTAGTTCAGTCTTAGGAAGATGCTTTGTGTCTCTTTAATGTTTATTCTTTTTAGGATTCTAAGATTTTTATAAAAGACCTGGGAACTCTTCTGTTGACTCTGTAGGATGATAAGAATCTGTGGATGTGGTTAAATATATTTAGTAGAGTGTTTTGAAATCCTTCAGGTTTTTTATTTGGGAAAGAAGAAGCTGCCCTTATAGTAAAGAAGCACTTATAGGGCAAATAAACCAGGAGTTAAAATGGGATTCAGGCCTTAAGTCGGAAAAGGCGATGGCACCCCACTCCAGTACTCTCGCCTGGAAAATCCCATGGATGGAGGAGCCTGCTAGGCTGTAGCCCATGGGGTCACGAAGAGTCAGACATGACTGAGCGACTTCCCTTTTACTTTTCACTTTCATGTACTGGAGAAGGAAATGGCAACCTACTCCAGTGTTCTTGCCTGGAGAATTCCAGGGACGGGGGAGCCTGGTGGGCTGCCGTCTATGGGGTCACACAGAGTCGGACACGACTGAAGTGACTTAGCAGTAGCAGCAAGTAATAACTGTAAAAGCCTCCTAAACATAAGAGATATTTAGGTACTCAGATTGGCCTTTTATTTTAAAAAAGGTGATATTATGAAAATTCCTATATTTGTTTCTTTGTCCTAAATTAATGCTGCTTAATTTTCTGTAAATCCTTTCAGTTCCTCTTGGTATTTTACTTTCACTCTATAACTTGAGGCTATCTGAGCTCTAATTGAGACCAGTTTTGTGATTGGTAGGTTAAGTGAGTGAACATTTCTGGGTTTTACTTTATAAAATTCAGCTTCTTTATCTGCAAAATGATATTCCTAAAAGGATCTAGCCCACAGGATTGCTGGGAGGATGGAGAGAATCCTGCCACTGTGGTGTGAGGTTTCAGTTACCCTGATGTGTACTCTGTTACAACTGTTATTCGTGGCCCCAGGCCAGTACAAGTGGGAATAACATGATTACTCTTGTCATCCCTCATTCATTTCTAGGCTGCCACCTGAAAGACTTCGGAGATTTGAATTTTACTCCAGTTCCCAAAGATGATCTCTATAACAACTTGATAGTGAATCCTCGCTCCGTGGGCCTGGCCAACCAGGAACTAGCGGAGGTGGTTAGCCGAGCTGTGTCAGGTGGCTACAGCTGTGTCACAGTGGGAGGAGACCACAGGTAAGAGGGAGCCAGGGTGGTGGAGGGGCTGGACTGCATGGCTCATTTAGAGCAAAGTACTCCAGAATTTCTAGGGTATCATGTACATAGCATTTTCATGCCTAAGATCAGGAACCACTTGAGGCACGTACAGTTTCCTTTGTAAGACATGTCACACAGTATGAGGGCAAGTTCAGAGTTGGACTAAGCAAAATTTTTAGATGGTATGTTTCATGCTTACTTCTTGGAAAACTTTCTTAAAACTTCTAATGACTTTTCATTTTGGTTATTTAGGAGAATAGGAGGGATTCATCGATAGGCTGAATTTATTTTCTTTAAGCATTTCTGCTAATAGGTTTTAGAAATGCCCCACTTGGCACGTGAATACTTTCTCTACCTCCACAGTATGGACCCTAGGTGGCTTACGCAATTGATCCTCTCAGTGAATCAGCATGCACTTTACTGAGCACTGTTCTGATGAGTTGTCAAGCAGTGCCAAGGAATATTGGAAACGTGATCTATTAGAATTAAATGAAATAAATACACATGGAATGAGGAAAAAATACTGAATTCTGCATCTCAGAAGGATGAGATCAGTCTGGGCTGGACTAGTCAGATTTCATGGGGAAGTATGATTTGAGCTAAGTAATGAAGATTTTTTTGGTAGTAAAAAATGGCATTGAAGTACTAGGAATATCAAGCATTTAATACATAGTCTCAGTCAATCCTCAAAACCATGCCACGAGGCAGATACTATTTTATCTAATTCACTGCTGGGTACAATGAGGGACAGAGGCTGAATAACATCTAGAGCCAGGAAGCAGTAGAGCTTGGATTCAAGTCCATTGTGACCACTGTGGGCAATAGTCTTTTGAGACAAAATCTAGCAACTTCCCTGAATTGCTCAGCTTTTCAGATCAATTAACAGAACTGGAAAGACAGGTAGATTCCTCATTAAGAATAAAGTTTTAGGTAGAGTAAAATACCACATTCTCTACTCAAATTGATTAAATAACTCAAGGGTGGGTCTCTTGCTTTGAGCTCAGTGCTCTCTGAGCTCTGAGAGCTCATCTATTGTCTCTTTATTTATTGTCTCTTTTATGGTTGGCTTACTATTTAGGGACCACTTATTACTGCAGTTATAATCTTTGGTTTTTCTTTTGTTTGTATCAAGATTGCAGTCCTCTCATTGCTAAAACCTAGGCTGTCTGGAAGATTCTAGAAAGGAAGGGGTGTGTGTATAATCTGAACAGTTGAATGTTTGAATATTTTGAATATTTGAATATTTTAAAGAAAGAGGCATTTTTCAGTCACTCAGCTCCCTTTAACAGTGTAACATACACTACTGCTTTGATCATCAGACTAACATTATTATCCTTATCTTATATAAAGGGAAATAGCAGTCTGGAGAAGTTAGATGACTTGTCCTATTTCACACAGTTCTTCCTAGAAAGACCCCCGGTGTTCTGAATTGATTCAGTGCTTTTAGCACCATACCATGCTCTTTCTTGAAAAGGTCCTACAGGGAACACAGGGCTTAAAATGCTACCTCAGGGTATACTGACCTAAAGGATGACTGTGGCTAGTTCCTAGGATGCTTAAGCTGCATTTCCCATCGCCCTGAGGACAAATTCTTTGGTTCCTGGGAAGCTTGGGCAGCTTTCCAAACACAATTTCGTCAGCTGTACTCCTTCAGTTCAGACAGGATAGTTGGCTAATGTAAGAAGAGACCAAGGACAAGCAAAGCAAAAACCAGAAACACCTAACGATTGTTGAATGTCATGCTAATGTAAAGAACATGCAAATAAACTTGTTTTATTCAGTGACCTAATGAGGTCTTTAATTGGGTTGCTCTGTTAATGTCTTTAAAAATGTTGACTTCCTGTTTTAGGAAGTATCACATAATCTTTCTAAAAAGCGGTAACACAAATTTTTATCCTTAAAAAGTTAATATAACTGATTCTTTAAAATACATTCTTCTTGGTCTCTCAAGAGATATTAAGTAATACTAGTGAGTTTTTACATACTGATCACCTCTTTAACAGGATTTCATTTGTTGAACAAAAATTTTGGGTCCTTTTCTGGGCCAAGGCTAATGGATCCAATTAAATGAATTTAGGGGCAGCAGTGACACCTGGCACACCACAAGAATAACCAGTTGTCAGCTTTGAATCTTTAGAGCCTTCCATTTCTCCCTGTCTTTCATTCAGGATTTGTCTTTGGGGATGACAGTCCCAGGGACCCTGTCTTATCCAAATCCAGATTCAATCTAGAGCCCTGACTTTGCCCTGAGGACAAAGTGTGAGCTGTGCTGGCTGAAGATATTTGTTATTAATGATGTTTGCCAAGCAGGGGGCCTTTAAGATTATTTTATTTTTTCTTTGCAGCCTGGCAATCGGTACCATCAGTGGCCACGCCCGACACTGCCCAGACCTTGGTGTGATCTGGGTTGATGCCCATGCTGACATCAATACACCCCTCACCACTTCATCTGGAAATCTACACGGACAGCCAGTTTCATTTCTCCTCAGAGAACTACAGGACAAGGTCTGTGGGCTGAAATGAAGAGAATGGAGGGCAGGTTGTAAGGGTTATCCTGGGGCTCTGAGAATCTAGTTCAGTGAGATTTCTGTGAAGGACAGATTTATGGTGATGGTAGTAATGTTCCCCACTTCTTCGTTTGTTCACCAAACTATTTTGGACCACATAGTCTAGATTCTGGGAGCATAAAGATGACTAGCACACGGGCCCTGCTTTTGGAGTGGCTCATAATCTCATCTCATAATAAAGGAATGTGGTAGTGGGCAGTGCCCTCTAGTGATATGGATATACCTACAGCCTGAAGAATTCTTGGTAAGAAGCTCCTGGGCCTCACTCTTGGACCCACCAGACTAGAAGACAAATAAAACCATGATTACCTCAGTCATGTTTTCCCAGGCTCTTCAGAAGACATGGGAGCTCATGCTAGGCATGGACTAGAATCTGTGTATCGCTCCCCTTAGTAAGGGACGAAGTTAAACCAGGATAGTACAAAGGTTATTCACTAGGCGGAATTCACATTTTGGCTCTTGGGGACTTGAAACATAACCTGGTTCCCATCTCAAGAACCAATCTGTAAACAATTCAATAGTGTGCAAAGAGGTGGAAAAGATCTAGTCAGCAGTATTCTTGCTATTTAGGTAAGTTAATAAGAAACCAAGGCCACCTTCAGTTCCGGTCAGTTGCTCAGTTGTGTCCAACTCTTTGCGACCTCATGGACTGCAGCATGCCAGGGTTCCCTGTCCATCACCATACTCCTGAAGCTTGCTCAAACTCATGTTCGTCGAGTCTGTGATGCCATCCAACCATCTCATCTGCTGTTGTCTCCTTCTCCTGCCTTTAATCTTTCCCAGCATCAGGGTCTTTTCCAATGAGTCAGCTCATCACATCAGGTGGCCAAAGTATTATAGCCTCAGCTTCAGGTGTCAGTCCTTCCAATGAATATTCAGGACTGATTTCCTTTAGGATTGACAGGTTTGATCTCTTTGGAGTCCAAGGGACTCTCAAGAGTCTTCTCCAACACCACAGTTCAAAAGCATCAATTCTTCGGCACTCAGCATTCTTTGGTGCTCAGCCTACTTTATAGTCCAACTTTCACATCCATACATGACTACTGCAAGAACCACAACTTTGACTAGACGGACCTTTGTTGGCAAAGTAATGTCTTTGCTTTATAATATGCTGTCTAGGTTGGTCACAGCTTTTCTTCCAAGGAGCAAGCGTCTTTTAATTTCATGGCTGCAGTCAACCATCTGCAGTGATTTTGGAGCCCAAGAAAAAGTCCGTCACCGTTTCCATTGTTTCCCCATCTATTTGCCATGAAGTGATGGGACTAGAAGCCATGATCTTAGTTTTCTGAATGTTGAGTTTTAAGCTAGCTTTTTCATTCTCCTCTTTCACTTTCATCAAGAGGCTCTTTAGTTCCTCTTTGCTTTCTGCCATAAGGGTGGTATCATCTGCGTATCTGGGGTTATTGATATTTCTCCCAGGAGTCTTGATTCCAGCTTGTGCTTCATCCAGCCGGGCATGTTGCATGATATACTCTGCATATAAGTTAAATATGGAGGGGGACAATATACAACCTTGACGTACTCCTTTCCTGATTGGGAACCAGTCTGTTGTTCCATGTCCACTTCTGTTTCTTCTTGACCTGCATACAGATTTCTCAGAAGGCAGGTTAGGTCAAGGTGGTCTGGTATTCCCATCTCTTGAGTTTTCCACAGTTTGTTGTGATCCACACAGCCAAAGGCTTTGGCATAGTCAATAAAGCAGAAATACATGTTTTTCTGGAACTCTCTTGCTTTTTTGATGATCCAGTGGATGTTGGCAATTTGATCTCTGGTTCCTCTGCCTTTTCTAAATCCAGCTTGAACATCTGGACTGTTGAAAACTGGCTTGGAGAATTTTGCTACTTTGCCAGCCTGTGAGATGAGTGCAATTGTGCAGTAGTTGGAGCATTCTTTGGCATTGCCTTTCTTTGGGATTGGAATGAAAACTGACCTTTTCCAATCCTGTGGCCACTGCTGAGTTTTCCAAATTTGCTGGCATATTGAGTGCAGCACTTTAACAGATCATCTTTTAGGATCTGAAATAGCTCAACTGGAATTCTGTCACCTCCACTAGCTTTGTTTATAGTGATGCTTCCTAATAAGACCCACTTGGCTTCACATTCCTGGATGTCTGGCTCTAGCTGAGTGATCACACCATCATGGTTATCTGGGTCATTAAGATCTTTTTTGTATAATTCTTCTGTGTATTCTCGCCACCTCTTCTTAATATTTTTTGCTTCTGTTAGGTCCATACCATTTCTGTCCTTTATCGAGCCCATCTTTGCATGAAATGTTCCCTTGGTATCTCTAATTTTCTTGAAGCGATCTCTGGTCTTTCCCATTCCATTGTTTTCCTCTATTTCTTTGCACTGATCACTAAGGAAGGTTTTCTTATCTCTCCTTGCTATTCTTTGGAACTCTGCATTCAAATGGGTATCTCTTTCCTTTTCTCTTTTGCCTTGAGCTTCTTTTCTTTTCTCAGCTATTTATAAGGCCTCAGACAACCATTTTGCCTTTTTGTATTTTTTCTTGAGGATGCTCTTGATCACTACCTCCTGTACAATGTAACGAACCTCTGTCCATAGTTCTTCAGGCACTCTATCAGATCTAATCGCTTGAATCTATCTGTCACTTTTGTATACTCAAGAGACTTGACTTCAGTCATATCTGAATGGTCTAGTGATTTTCCCTACTTTGTTCAAGTCTAAATTTGGCAATAAGATTGAGTTGATGTTCTGAGGCACAGTCAGCTCCTGGTCTTGTTTTTGCTGACTGTATAGAGCTTCTCCATTAGGCTGCAAAGAATATAATCAGTCTGATTTTGGTATTGACCATCTGGTGCTGTCCATGTGTAGTCTTCTCTTGTGTTGTTGGAAGAGGGTGTTTGCTATGACAAGTGCATTCTCTTGGCAAAACTGCTAGCCTTTTCCCTGCTTCATTTTGTACTCCCAGGCCAAATTTGCGTTGCTCCAGGTATCTCTCTTGACTTCCAACTTTTGCATTCCAGTCCCTTATAATGAAAAGGACATCTTTTTTGGGTGCTAGTTCTAGAAGGTCTTGTAGGTCTTTGTAGAACTGTTCAACTTCAGCTTCTTCAGCATTAATGGTTGGGGTACAGACTTGGATTACTATATTGAATGGTTTGCCTTGGAAGTGAACAGAGATCATTCTGTCATTCTAGATTGCACCCAAGTACTGCATTTTGGACTCTTGTTGACTATGATGGCTACTCCATTTCTTCTAAGGGATTTTCGCCCACAGTAGTAGATATAATGGTCATCTGAGTTAAATTCACCAATTCTAGTCCATTTTATTTCATTGATTCCCCAGGTCCCATCTCCTGTTTGACCACTTCCAATTTACCTTGATTTATGGACCCAACATTCCAGGTTCCTGTGCAATATTGTTCTTTACAGCATCAAACTTTACTTCTGTCACCAGTCACATCCACAACTGGGCATTGTTTTGCTGTGGCTCTGTCTCTTCATTCTTTCTGGTGTTATTTCTCTACTCTTTTCCAGTAGCATATTGGGCACCTACTGACCTGGGAAGTTCATCTTTCAGTGTCCTATCTTTTTGCCTTTTCATACTGTTCATGGGGTTCTCAAGGCAAGAATACTTTAGTGGTTTGCCATTGCCTTCTCCAGTGGACCATGTTCTGTCAGAACTCTTCACCATGACCCATCCATCTTGGCCCTACAGGGCATGGCTCATAGTTTCACTGAGTTACATAAGGCTGTGGTACATGTGATCAGTTTGATTAGTTTTCTGTGATTGTATTAAGAGAAGGTATTTTATTCTTCAGAAGACTATACTGTTCTGCAGCTGCCCTTCTGAATCATTTCCACTTCTATCAGTTCTTTCCCAGATCGTGTGTTTGCTGGTTTACACATACACTGAGGGTGAGAAAAGAAAGCATACTGCACACAGTGATTACCTTTGAGAGACTGAGAATCCCTGATGAGTCCTTCTCTTCACAGGTACCACAGCTCCCAGGATTTTCCTGGATCAAACCTTGTATCTCTTCCCCAAGTATTGTATATATTGGACTGAGAGACGTGGACCCTCCTGAACAGTAAGTTAATATGTTAGGGTTGAGTTTGGGGCCTGTCCTGGCCACTAATGTTCCATTTGATAGGTTATTTCTGGACTTAACCTGTTGTAGGTCACTATAGGACAAGCTCCACTCCCACATCTGATTGAAAAACTCCTCTTTAGCTAAGGCTTTTTTCCTTTATATCTCACCAGTTTTATTTTAAAGAATTATGATATCCAGTATTTTTCCATGAGAGACATAGATCGACTTGGTATCCAGAAGGTCATGGAACAGACATTCGATCTGCTGATTGGCAAGTAAGTAACTACAATGGACGTCTACTACTAGGTCCCAAAGAGAACAGGGCAGACGCTCAGTGGGTAGTAAACTTTGGCCTGTCTCTTAAGATAATGACCTTATAAAAGCAAAACATACATATAAAAAAATTCAGATCAGAAAGGGAGACTGAAACTTCAGTCATGTTCTTCTGGGGCTGGGAGGGAAAACTGCTCGGTGAATTTCTCTTTAGCTCCAATTTTAATGCTTATCTTTCGAGAGGAGAAGCATTCATTGTTCCAACTTTTCTCTTCTTCCCAGGCTCAACTATTGCATCATCTGAAAATTTTATATTAAGCAAATCTTGGTGGTATAGAAAGATGACAGGTGAATGCTAATCAAATGCTAGTTAAGAACATTTTCCCAGTGCTGTGTCTTCATTTCTGGGTGATTAATTGCCACCTTGGTAATATACTGTTTCTTAAAGTGTTAAGAAGTATAAATAATTTACTACATAGGTGTTTACTATGTTACCTTCAACCATTTGGATGCCTGGGCTAAACTGAAGTTGGAACTGGGAGATGGTAAGATCGCAGTCATAAGTTCAGAGCTGCTGTTCTACTCTGAGAGAATAACTAACTGTAACCTAGACCAATCCAACTTCAACTAGAATTTGTCAGAACCCATGTCCTATGGAAGTGAGGAATTCCCTCTATTGATAGTTCTTAATGTAAGAGGCTCTAAAGCCCAGGGTAAATAAGAAATACAAACTGGAGTTAGTCTGAGGCACACAGAACTGAGGGCAAGACTATGAAGTGGTGTGTAAGCACCTAACACAGTAACTTTCAGAACAAATCTGGAAATCTGCTGTGTTAATAAAGTACTAGCATGAACAGCAGCAAAACCAAGGAGCTGTAGCTGTAGGAAGGACAAATAACCAGTAGGAAGGACAAATAACCAAGTACAGCCCAAATGACTTTCTCTTGTTTTCCTCCTTTCAAGAAGACAAAGGCCAATCCATCTGAGTTTCGATATTGATGCATTTGATCCTACACTGGCTCCAGCCACAGGAACCCCTGTTGTAGGGGGACTGACCTATCGAGAAGGCATGTATATTACTGAGGAAATACACAGTACAGGTAAGCAGTGATCAACCTGTTAATTACCTAAGTAAATCTGCTGAAGCCTCTTGCCTGCCAGGGGATCTTTTCTATTATTACATGTCACTGGAGACATTGTTTCTCTTTAAACTTCTATAGCTAAAAGCCATGTGGCCAGGCTAATAAGGAGTCATTTAGAGGCATGTTTGGACCTGGCTGATAACAAAATACATTAGGGTAACACTGAGTAAAAAAAATATATTATCTACTTAAACACTTACTAAATACAAGAATAAACTGCCAAACTGATGTAGTTCTTTGCATCTGAATTGTATAAAGGCAGATGAAGACTAAAAGGCAAGCCCAAATAGCTCTAATTTTAACCCTGACACTATGAGACTGGTTCACTGGGAGTTAAGAACATCAAGCTGAAGCTTCCTTTGAAGATATTTCAAAGCTGGACAATACCTTGTGCCCTTTCATAGAAGTCTTATACTAGAGCTTGTTTGCTAGGACCTGTAATATGGGGATACTGGAAGATGAATGGCTGACAGGAAGAGGAGTAAACTGCAAGCTAGGGGATCAAGAGTAGCTACAAGAGGGGAATTCCCTGGTGGACCAATGGTTAGGACTTACTTGGTGCTTTCACTGCAGTGGCTGGGTTCGATTCCTGATTGGGGAACTAAGATCCCACAAGCTTCGTGGTGCAAAAAATTAATAAAAATTTTTAGAAAAGAGTAGCTACAAGAGGTTACTGTCCCCAAACTCATACTCATTTGCAAACACTTTCCATTTTTGTCAGAAAACTCTTGGTTTTAAGGCTACTTTAAATGACCTCTCATTATAAAATTTAAACAATTACTGAATGGTACTTTATCAACTAGATAAAGCAGTTTGCTTAAATTAATCTACAAGGTGGCAGTAGTCTAGAAATATGGGTAGTATATGTTTTTAACAGTTTGAACCCTCCTGATTTACTTCTGGGCTATGCAAAAGGTCCACATTTAGTAGGTGGAAACTGGATACAGATGCGTGTGCAGGGACTGGTGGACACACCTGCTCACTGTAGTTCTGCACGGTGCACTGAACTCCACATTGCTCCTAAGGGACGGCACACTGTGCGGATGTACTAGCATTGAATGTACATGTACTAAAATATAATATCCATAAGTCGATAGGTATATCCATCCATGTATCCAGGCTTTATGGCCACCCTAAATACTCAGATAC
Organism: Budorcas taxicolor; assembly: GCF_023091745.1. Classification (NCBI taxonomy): domain Eukaryota; kingdom Metazoa; phylum Chordata; class Mammalia; order Artiodactyla; family Bovidae; genus Budorcas; species Budorcas taxicolor. The sequence goes on from NC_068919.1 coordinate 77,716,711, forward strand.
TTGTATACTCCAATCTAGTTTCTTCTAGTGACTCTTAAAGGAGGTAGATTAACTTCATCCAGAATAACCAACTAAAGATAAACACCCCAGAAGTAGGGCATATATATGTTGATGGGGAGGGGCAGAGGGCAGGTCTAGATAGGTTCTTTTATGGTCTAATCTTCCCGCCTCAAACCCTTTGGCACAGGTACCCAGACCCTTACAGAAGGTAACTGGAGTTCAAACTAAATATGACCAAGTGCAAGATACTGCATCAGTCTGAAGGGAGACCTAAGAACTGTGTCATACATGGAGCCTGTCCTCAGAGTTCAAACTTGCAGGGGTGAGAGTAAGATATGCAGTAACAGCTATACTTTAGGACACATGGTGCCTTAAAAGTTACACAGCGCCAGAGTTCAGAAGTGGGAACAGAGTGCTGGCTAGTGAGATGTGAGAGATTTCATCACACAACTACAGGCAGGCATCTGGCAGGTCCCTAGAAATACTGGAAATGATACATTTTCCCAACTAGATTGGAAACTCCTACTGCCACCCCTGCTTACCCCTCACCCCGGCCTTGCTCATCCTAACCAGAAAGCCTGTCAAGTCATGCCTGTTATGTTATTAAACAGGGATAACTGACTTAATTACTTTAAAGGTTTCTTTCAATCCTACTCCGGCATTACCAGTGTTTCTAACTTAAATTCATGCCCAAGAGGATGAGGTGTAAGGGCCTTCCTGACAGTGGGTAATTTTCTAGTAGAAAATGACCCTTTCACCTTGGTGTGTTCTACCCAGGTGGGACGACCCTCACTGAAAGGAGCAGCTAGGAAGTTTTCTTTTTGTCCTGCTTTGTTTTCAGGGTTGCTCTCGGCCCTTGATCTCGTTGAAGTCAATCCTCGGTTGGCCGTGTCAGAGGAGGAGGCCAAGGCTACAGCCAGCCTGGCAGTGGATGTCATTGCTTCGAGTTTCGGGCAGACGAGGGAGGGAGGGCATGTTGTCTATGACCAACTTCCTACTCCCAGCTCACCAGATGAATCAGAGAGTGAAGAACGTGTAAGAATTTAGGGAATAGTGTTTGTTGACACGTGTCACAGTGGGCATTCCAGAGCCATGAGGCGTTTGCGGTGACAGATACTGAATGATCATCTGGGTCAATACTGCCTTAATGAGAACATCTGTGCATTCTTACAATTGTAAAGTTTCCTTCCCTTTCATTTTGGTGACCGATAATAGTACTGTACATGTATTGGTTTTTTGACGCTCACAGGGTATTAATATGTTGGAGCACTGTGTAAACTTAAAGAAGTCATAAAGGACATTTATTACCTTGGTATATCATACTGGTCTTATTACTGTTCCTTCACATTTCAGTGGTCTTCCGTCTTCCTCCCTCCACCCACAGTGGCTACACAGTGCCTTCTTGAACCGCTAGTTCACAGCAGCAATAAGATTTTTTTCCACACCTCTAACGCCATTCATTCACAGAGTCACAGTTCTGGTCCACAAACCCTTCCCTACAGGAGGTTTAATGCCTGCGAAAGAATTTGTAATAAACCAGGCCTCCCAGAATGGCTAGCTCCAGTAAGATGACGATGGAAAGTAGCAGCTTGTTGGTTGTCACTCTACAAAGAGAAGCAAAGTGGGATGTAGTCAGAACTCTGGGTAACCTTATTTCTTTCCATTCTTAATACTGAGGAGTTTGACCTGGGGCCAAGACAGGATACTGTGAGGCAGACTGAATTTTTGTTTGATCATGTAGCCACTTAGTAACCTGTAAATAATTACTACTATCTACCTCACAAAAATATTGAAAAATGGGGCAATAAGGTACCAAAACATACAAATGTTTTTTTTCTAAAATGTCTTCAAATAGTAATTAGTACTTCACTTTAAAAGTACTTTTTCTATGATGGGCTAATTAGAAAAATATTAAATGTACATGTGAAAAAGTATACCATATTTTAAATCAGTTGAATCAGATTTCAAAGTAGAAGTTCACTACCTAACCATCTACAGCTGTGAGGACACATTAGGAGAAGGGGTGCCAGGAGACTCCAGGGTCCAAGTCCAGCTTGGGTACAAGGAGGTGGTCCTGCTTTAGGATGAGTAACTAGAAGCTGGGAGTGCCTTTCAATGTCTTCTCAAACTTCTTGCCTTTCTTTCTCTATAAAGGTAGAAATTTTTCTGACACTCCTATATTCTTTAACACAAAGAATCGAAATCGGACATTTCTTCCTGCTCCACAAGGAACTTACCACTGTTTGGAAAATCTCACTTTCTTGCTAGTTCCATGACTTGGTTATAGTCTCACTCATACTACCTACACCGACTCACCCCCCAAATTCAGCCTCAGTGCCAATACTTCCCTTCTGCCCATGGCTCTGCTGCTGTCAGCACTTACCTAGAGGGTTTTTTCTCAAGTCAGCTCCTTGCTAACAAGACAGAACTCCCAAATAAGGGCTGACTCCCATAAAGGGCAAGCAGAGCCAAAATCAAGTATGAAGCCATAGCAGTGAAAAGTTTTCTAATTAAGTTTTTACAAATTTATTTCCAGGAATATGAAGCTCTGTTCCCATGTGCTGTCTTCTTTAAGGAATGTAAACTAGGATAAAAAGTCCTTTCAGTAGACCAGTTTTCCATGGCTCCAAATCATACCAGCATATATACTTCCAAAAATGGATTTTTTCCTGGGATACTTAACTATGTGATACTCTTTATTTCTTCTGTTTTATCAGTACCTTTGCAAGTCACAGTTTAAAGCTTTGACATTCTCAGCCGAAAGATTAGAATTAAGAGAAATTAATTCTGTGACTAATTTTTAAAACTTACTTTCTGGACATTGAGCGGAGAATCTTCCGACTTTTGCTCAAGTTTTCACTTGTATCTACCAGCTGAGAAGAGAAAATAGCAATTATTTCCCTCTTCTTACAGAAGTACACACTGTAGAACTGAGCCTGAGTAAATTGACGGGTGTTAAAGGGTTTATGTTGAAAAACTCCCAGAAATCAAATCAATTTAAATGATGGCCTCTATAAATAGAAGAAACTGGAAAGGACAAGATACTTTAATACTTATCAATAAGGCCTAGGAATGATTGTATCCCAAGGCTGCTGTGAGGAGACCTCTGGTACTGAGCTAATCCTTCACTGTGGCTACACAAAACAAAGTCTTCAAGTGTACCTTGCCAGTAACCGAAGTAACTCTGAGCAACTTAAGATGTGAATTTCATCAGCCAAACTCCAGGAGAGCCTCCTGAGTTAATGTTTGTTTTTATAGGCTGGTGGATTACCACTTTTGAGATCTGGTTCTTTTTCCTTTTTTCTTTACCCTTCTAAGAGATACTTATATTGAATTATGAAAGGAATTAATCTTTTTTTAAAAGCCTTTTTTTTCCCCTTTTGGTTGCCTGTTACTAACCTATATAGCTGGAGGATATTTCAACAGATGCCACCTGCCATCTGTTCCTGTTCACCAGTGGCCTTGGTTAAGTTGATCTCTCAGCTCATTCCTCAGCTTTTAAATTCAACTAATCCATCTAGTAAGTTCAAAAGTAAAAACAAATAAACCATGCAATCTCCAAACAAGCTGCTTTCTCTGCAGCTTACTTGAATTCAGTACTTTACTGTGAATTTTCACTGAGGAGGGTGATACCTGACTTGATTTTAAGTTGTCAAAATCATTCTGACTTGATTTTAAGAGTGGAGAATAATGGCTACTAACGTGGGAAAATAACAGCTCAGTGTGGGGATTTGAGATGACTTTCTCATATCTAAGTCTTGCCCACAGTATCTGTGTTTCATTTATCTGCCTCATGCTCTTAATACAGCATTCCATTGGCAGTTTTTAAAATTCCTTTGCAGATGGTACAGAAAGGAAGAAATAAGTTGTTTTCCAGAGCCTCTTAGAGTGATAGTAGATAGAGGCCACAGTATAGTCATCATTTGGCCTAAGGATTTTGTTTTCTCACAGTGATCTCCCTTAGTGTGTAGCAGTAGTGGTGTTAGTTGCTCAGTCATATCTGACTCTGTGACCCCATGGACTGTAGCCCGCCACGTCCTCTGTCCATGGGACTTCCTAGGCAAGAATACTGGAGTGGGTTGCTGTTTCCTACTCCAGGGGATCTTCTCGACCCAGGGATCGAACCTCTGTCTCCTGTGTCTCCTACACTGCAGCCGCATTCTTTACCACTGAGCCATCAGGGAAGCCCATGATCTCCCTTATCTTAGGTTAAGAAGAGTCCAGGATTAAACCTCTTTAAATTGTCGGTAGTACTATTTTATGACATGTGGAAAATAGCCTTGGCTCTAAATGACAGGAAAGCTAGAATCTTTTAAAGCAAATGTTGCTTTCATAAGAATAGCAGGTGTTCTACTAGACGTGTGAGAAACAGAAATTTAGTTCATAATACAGGACCTAATACAGGACCTAATAAAAGGATGGTATGGCTACAATGCTATTTGACAATCTTCAATAAATGCAGAAACTGGGTTTTATGCAATCTCACTCCCCCTGCCCAATGACCTCTAAATCTTACAAGTAAAATTACTTCCAAGGGATATGTTTTAGTCAAGCAAATTACGAACAGAGAAAGCATAAGAACCTAAAAAATCATACCCTGAATTTGGAACTGTGGTAGCTTCTGACAGCAGCAAAACATCAGGGTGTAATGGGCCCACCTACTTTCCCCATTTTTGCCCCTCTCCCTATCCACCCAGACTTACTCTACTCTTGGTACGTTCCAACTGGTCACGTTGCTCCCCCAGCTCTTCTATGATTTCTGAGCCAATCTGGTCAGTCTCTGCGGCAATACGATGAGAACGCTCAATACTCTGGGTGGCCCGGTTCAGGCTGTCAGTGCCTTGAAGAAGCAATGCCCTTTGAGACTGTAGCCGATTCTGACAGGAGTACGGGAGGGAATTGTTAGACTTCTTCCATTATAAATGAATTTATAAGAAGGGATATAATGTGTAGTAATTTTCATTACTTGTAAGACAATCAAAGATGCTAATGAATCAGACTACAAGAGAACCTGGGGTTCAATCTAGGATCACAATACCTCCCAGTCCACTGCTTGTTACATGTAAGTGAGGCAACGAAAGGATTCAATACACCAGAGCATCTTCCTTGTGCTCCTGACGAATCTGAACTGACTCATGTGCTTCCTGGACTAACAACTTCTGAGAGGCAATGGCCCAGATCTGGGATGCAGGCGCTACCTGAAAATGCATACATCCTATCATTTTGATAGGGCAAACCAACTAAACTCTACCACCTTAGAGATAGTGTAATTCACTGAAAGGTCCCACTGATTGGTACTGAGTGACCACAGAATAAGCTATTCGTGTTCAGCACACACAGAAATCACTTAAAAGTGTGAGAGACTACTACTCTCTGGAAAAAAGTAGCTACACTCTTGGTAAGCATCCAAAGAATTTCGCCTCAGGCCAAACACAGAAGACAAATACTGAAGTTGTTACACTGGTGATTTACTCTCAGGGGAGGTAGTATCTGGGGCCAAGTAAGCGCCCTATTTCTGAAACTCCACCAAAGTATTATTCCACCTATTCCTAAGCACAGGAGGCATGAGGACCGAAGCAGCCTTTGTCAGGCCAGAAATAACTACTGACAGAAATGGAGGCAGCTCTAAGTTCTCAGCTCTTCAGAGCATACATGCGTACAAACTCTGGAAAAGGGGTCAGCTCACAAGGCCTATTACTGAGCAGGTGACCATTAGCACTCGATACCACCATTAAGAAGCTGAAAAGATGTGTTTCCAGATCAGAAGCAACAAGAAGGCTTTTTCACTTCATATATAGCATACAGACAAGTGAGTGAGGAAACCACTGAAAAAGGCTGAAATGAACCCCAGTTTACACTGGCTTAAAAGCAGCAGGAAAACAGCATTTTTAAACATAAAAGATGAGGATTTTCAACTGAGTGGGCTTAAGAAAGAGCAGGGAGAGACAGTAAGGTCACATGAATCAACCCCAGATTTGGAACAGTAATTCTACTGAAAGTACTTTATATACCTATATTGTTTTTATAATTTCTGAAACTAATAATTTTAAAGCAAAATTGTTGCTTGGAATTATCTTCCCCCCTTTTGTTTTTGGGGCTTTTTGGGTCACAGATGACCAAAGTCACTGTACACCTTTCATCTCACTTTTAACAAGCGCTACTTGCCTGCATTTTCCCACTCTCCTTTGAAAATTTTACATCATTCTCAAATACTCTGGTTTTCACATCAGGAATGTCAGGCCATTATCATTTGAATATCTCTTAAACCATATTTAGGATGCTTCATGAAATAGGATTTGTTTAATCAGCCCTTCTACATCCATACAGTCTGCACTAGTGGGCCCCCTTCCACTTCTCTCCCACATTACCAGCCAGGCCATTTCTACTTTGTGCTGTGGAATATAGTCCCAAATGTAACACATGAAATTTAACCTTTGTGAAGCTTTTCTCCTTTACCTATCTAGCTTCTTTAGACAGTTTGAGAATACACATTTTCAATTTAGTAGTCTAATTTTATAAATGAGAACACTGGAGGCTAGAGAGGCAGCCTGGCTCACTTTCTATTATGATGAAGTAAGGCGTCAGCCCCCTTTTTGGGAAGCATCCTGCTTTCTCTACTGTATCTGGGCTATTGGGCCATCTTGATACAAATGTAAGGGAAAGCATGGGTTACTTTTATAACAATGCTCTGATAAGTTAAAATCCTAACTGAACTCTGGGGGGATATGTGAGAAAGAAACTGGATTGGTGAATCAGACTAGAGTCCAGGTATAATATGAATAGGTAACACTTGTTTATCACCACTACCCATCAAGCACTATTTTATACATAAAGGATACAAAAAAATCTAAACAGGTAAATTGCTTGGAATGATCTGCATTAAATTCAGTAGAAGCAGGCACCCAAGGGGAGAAGGGAAATTGGATGCAAGAAAGAAGAGGGAAAAAACCAGGCATCCTTGGGGAGTACTTGAACTGTACTCCACAATTTGGTTAATCATTGTGCCACAGACCCACAGGACAAAGACGGCTGAAACTCACCATATGCTCGTTCTCCACAGCGTATGTGCCATATTTCATGTCTCCTCGGGCCCCAGGAGTGGCTGTCAAAGGCGTACTTCTCACTTCCCGATGGAGTTTGGCAAGGTCCTTCCGGTAGGTTCGCAGCTTAGACATCATAGGGTTACGAAAAGATAGGGGTGCATAACGCAGTTCCTCTTCCATCTCTGCCAGCTAGGAAGGCAGAAAGCAGTGAGTAGACGGCCTGCTTCTATTCTCCCTCATATGGGTAATATGTCTAGTTTGGACTAATCAAACCACAAGCAATCCTAAATAAATATTCAACATGTGGCCCAGGAGGGGAAGGACCACATGTGACACCTTTACTTCTTTACTGAGTGCTTGGCACAGTGCCCAACAGGCACAGAACAGGTCTTCAAAAAGTATGTGATGAATGAGTGAGAAAACTAACAAGTAGCTTATAGCTTATTAAACATTTTGACATGTATTCTCTCATTTAATCCTCACAACAGACCAAAACGGTAGGAAATACTTTTACTTCATATATGAGACTTGAAGAAACCTGTTCAAGATTACATAAATCAGGATTCCAGATCTTCATACTCTTTTCAGTATACCAAGTTCTTAGCCTGTTACGGTCCAAGTGCTATCACGAAGCACTTAGGAACCTACTGTACTAAAAATGATTAGGGGTATGGCATCAAGGTTCTTCCCTTCCTCCACCTGAAAATCAACTGTTTGTGTCCATGTGAGAATAACCAGGGGTCCAGATCATTTCCATTTTTCTGGGACAAGTAAATTGTAACACACAGACTCATTTGTAAGAGCCCATGAGTCATTTTCTTCTGCTTTGGATGGCCAGAGTAGGACTGGTTAACTTTAGAAAATGCTACCAAGATGTTAACTGAAAAAGAGGCCTAGCTCTGTAACAGATATCACAGATATATGCCCAGTAATGCAGAGGTATTAGGAAAGTTTCTTGTACGCCCATTATGAAGGTGATAGTTTCCATAGTCTGGTAGGCTGATCCTCCTTCAAATACATGCAGAGCGAAAAAAAAGGATGCAGATGGGCTTAACTTCTCAAAACTTCATTGGAATAAAGGAGGTATTCTTCAACAAACAATACAGTTCTCTGGCTTAAAAAGAATTCTTCAGTCTGCTCTGGGGTAGCAGATACTAGAGGCAACTATTTCTTTGGAGTGCTAACCAGAGACCGAGATTTTAGCTCCAGCCTCCTAAAAGGGTTTGCTAAAGCTAGACACAATGCGATGAAGACAGAGGACCCTTACTTCTAAAAGGTAAGAGCAAAAATTTCTTTCTTTTTTTCTTAAAGAAAAGTCACAGGTTAAATGAAGCAGTTCTTAAACTGCTTAGCAACCTGGACCAACTTCTGATAAGCTGAGGGTCCTGACTGAGAACTCTATCCTGACCATGCATACCTTGCCCAAGGTACCAAAACCTGTTTTTCAAAACAAGGCAATGTGAGTAGGAACCACCTCTGAGCTCCATTTTCTGTGACAGTAAATTTAACAAAGGAGAGTAAGTTATCTTAATGGCCAGCTTTTAAAAAGTGCTTTCAAAAGGCCACCCAGGTAAAAGGAGAATGTCCTTACTGTATCAGCAATGTTTTATCAAGGACTCACAGAGGAATCTTCAAGTTTTACTCAATACCCATCCCCATCAACTGGCCTCATTTAGTAAGAAATAATCAAAACTAAGGTCAATAGACAGGAACAGTTAAATCTGTGATCGTAATGTCACAAGCATTACTTCTGGCAAAGACCAACAGACAGGAAGAGGAAACAGGACTTGTTCCTGTTCTCACCGTTTCATTTGCTTCCTGTTGCTTTTCATCGAAATCTCTGATCAACTTCTTCTTCTCTTCTGGAAAAGATAGATGAGTTTTAAATACTCAATCCTGCTTCCAAACACTTATTTGTAGAGAACATACCCTCTGCTTAGAATATATTCCCCACTTCCTTTCTGGGGGTACCCTACAGTACTTAATCACCCCTGAAAGACATTTAGAAAAGTAAGAGAACTAGTTACCAGAATTAATGGGGGCGGGGGGGGGTGGATGGATGGTATTATCACTGGCATTTAAGTGGCCAGGGAACAAGAGTACCTAAACTAGGGACAGTCCTGTGTAACAATGATCTGGCCCCAAAGACCAACAGCATTCCTACTAAGAAAGAAAACAGGTCTAATTATCGTCAATCTTTTTTCACCAACCTAACAAAGGGACCAGGCACGCTTTGATCAATAAGAATGTTTAACAATACCAATTCTCTGAAGTCTTCATCCCCATGGTAAATCACATCTCTACATTAACACTTATCCACTGCTTTTCTGCAAAATATATTCAAAGCCCACCTACTTTGCTCTCTGGAGAGCCTGCAAGGCATACAGCACAAGTTTCTTAGCCATACCCACTGGCAGTGGTATAGGAAATGATCTAAAATACCACTAACTCACACAGGGGAAAATGTCATTCCTTGTTCAATCCTTTGCATCCTGTCATTTTAGTTCTAGTATGTCTTTAATACCTAAAAACTACTAATCTCCTCTTTAAAAAAATAGAACAGGCTTTAGCCTCAAAGCATGGACATCTAACTAAACCAGCACTGTTTTGTCTTCATTGTAGCTTTTCTGATCATATAGCTAGGTTCTATAGATTTTTCATCTAAGGCAGTGATATAAAGTGTCCTTTTAAAGTAACTTTGTATGTTAAATAAATGCATTTTACATGAAATACTGATATAAAGGAAATAATTACAGTAAAAATGGTGCTTAGACACACCACAATGATGAAGTGAGTACCTGGTAAACTTTGTATGGGGGGAAGTGCTGGGGAGTAAATGAGCTTAGGTTTTGGTCTTAGCTTTGGGCCTAACTCAACATGTAAGCCAGATAATTCTCTTCATCTTTTTGGGACCTAACCTCCCTCCTCGGCTAGGAAATGAGGAGGTAAATCACACCTAAGAAGGAAAAATTAGCCCTATTTATGAGGAGTTTGTTTTTTTTCAAATGTATACAGCAAAATGAATGTTCTCCCTGGAAATCTACACATAATCTACTTATTACCACAAACTGTCACTGTTTATAATATTTTTTGAACTCATCTTTTGGGATTACATTCACAATCTGGGATACTTTTTTTTAAACTGTGGTAAAATACATACAATATAAAACTTACCATTTTGACCATTTTAAGTGTACAGTTAAGTGGCATGAAGTACATATACAATGTTGGGCAACCATCACTGCTATCCATCTATAGAATCTTTGCATCATCCCAAACTCTACACCCAGTAAACACTAACTCCCTATATGCCCTCCCTTCAGACTCTGGTAACCGTTATTCTACTTTCTGTGTCTATGAATCTGACTACTCCAAGCACCCCCATATAAGAGGAATCATACAGTATTTGTCTTTTGTGTTTGACTTATCTCGCTTAGCATAAAACCTTCAAAGTTCCTCCATACTGTAGCATGTATGAGGACAATCTATGTGTTTTTCACTCAGTGTGATTTCTAAATACAAGCCAGCACTGCCATCAACTGAGGAAAGAGCAATCTTTTACCAATGCCAAGAAAACGGTAGAGTATAAGGCCTATGAAGGGATGGCATGTGGGTACTCAACATGCTGTCCTAAGATTTTCTTGGATAATTTTGTTGACCCTGATTTTCATCTCACACCTTGACTTTCAAACCCAATCCCATGTTGGAAGTAACACCACTGTCATGCTTTATATAGATTTTACATTGTGTTAATCACATAGCATCTAGCATGTCAGCTGTCCACTACTTTTTAACGTAAATCACTTGGCTGTATATATTCTATATTCTCAACTTGAGCTCAGTCTCCCTCTGAGTAGAGGAATTTACCTTTTCTTTTGTACATCCCATAGGTTCTAGAACTCTAAACCTGGTAGGGTGCTTCTTAGACACTGTTATTGCCTGCAAGAGTCAAGCGACAATCCACCCTTTACTAAGCGGCATTCATTGTCATGCGCATTCCCTTAATAGCTATTCCAGGTGAACTATTTTTCACCACACACTGCTCACAACGTGCCACCCACCCCCTCAAAAGGAGAAAGTTCAGACAAAGCAAAAGGCCTACCTCTTGACCAGCCATGAGGTAACCACCATGAAATTACCACCACAAGTGAAATTGTTAGTTGTTCTTTGCAACCCCATAGACTGTAGCCCATCAGGCTTTCCTGTTCATGGAATTCTCCAGGCAAGAACACTGGAGTGGGTAGCCATTCCCTTCTCCAGGCATCTTCCCTGACCCAGGGATTGAACCTGGGTCTCTCACACTGCAGGCAGATTCTCCCTGTCTGAGCCAGCAGAAGTGCCAAAGCAGCCTTATTATCCTTGAGTGGGCTGTGTTTCCACCCATCAGCAGTGAAATAATATCTGCAATCAAGAATGGCTACTTCCATGGAGAGCTATCATATTATTTTACAATCAGCATTCACGAAAGTGTTGAGTGCCACCACTCCTCTGAAGAGGCACATCTCCAAACGCAAGCACACTCACTCACTCCTGATCCAAGATGACAGAGTTCTATAAGGGCGCTCTGGTCCTAGATTTTTCTACATCTCTGTTAGTCCTAAGTTCTCCTCATTTAATCTTTGTTAAAGGATATGAATATCTGCTTTCCTAAGGGACAAATTCTCAAATAATTCAAAGAAGGCAGCTGTATAATAAGAATTGGGGTAGGGGGGTGGCAAGGTAGTCCACAGAGTCTTGATCCTTTCACTAACTTCCCTGCATGATTCTGTTATTCTCAGTCTTTTTGGAATACTCTACTCTCTGATTTCATAAGACATATATTCTCCTAGGAGTGCTCTACAGCCTATACACTTTTAAAGATTCAAGAGATGGAACCCCTACCCAACTGAGAGGTATCGATACCTGTTCCTTTATGCTTTGCTCAGAATTGTGAAATTAATGAATGTTAAGAGCTAAGATGGCCCTCAGAAATCATCTAGTCTAACCTCATTTTACAGTTGAGGAAACCAGAGCCTGGAGAAACTGTCTTCCCCAAGGCCATAGAAAAGAGAAGATGTGTAGCAACACTAGTTACAGAATGCAAGTCTCCTGACTATGGCACTGTACACCATGTACACGATGGCACTGAGGGGTATTTTCATGCTCTCAAGGTACACAGGTACAATCCTTTCAAATCTCTTCATTTTTTAGGGAGCTAGAATTAACACTATAATCAACTACAAAACAGCAAGACTGATACCAGGTAGAAGGGACACCGGAAACTCAGAAAAAAAGAGCTACTCTAAATAACACTATTCTTGACCCCTCATGTCTTTCCAAACCATTCACATGTGAGTGACTCACTCTGCAGCCGAAATGTTTGGTAAACGAGGTGCATGGCAGCACAATGTCTCAGACACGGAATAAAATGGAAAGAGCCAGCTCTGAAAGTGCTAGAGGAAGCCCACCTCATCTCAACCAAGGTGGCAGCCTCTCCATCTTGTAGAAAAAGAAAAGAAGGTAGCTCAGTCATGTCCAACTCTCTGTGACACTCCGGACTATACAGTCCATGGAATTCTCCAGGCCAGAATACTGCAGTGGGTAGCCTTTCCCTTCTCCAGGGGATCTTCCCAACCCAGGGATCAAACCCAAGTCTTCCGCACTGCAGGTGGATTCTTTACCAGCAGAGCCACTTGTTCAGTTCAGTCGCTCGGTCATGTCCAACTCTTTGCGATCCCATGAATTGCAGCACGCCAGGCCTCCCTGTCCATCACCAACTCCCGGAGTTCACTCAGACTTGCGTCCATCGAGTCAGTGATGCCATCCAGCCATCTAGCAGTTTGAATTTTCACAGCCCCAGAATGACTCATCTTGGTCCATTAGAACTGTGGAAATAACTTCAGTTTCACCAGGATCTTTAAAATCTGTGATTAATGCTTTTGGTGCTCCCTTGCAGCATTTCTAGGACCTACATCCTCTTTGCAGACCTCATGGTTAACCTGGATCTCACACCATAAAGGAAATTAAAGCATCAGATCACTCTAAGCCTGGTTCCTCAATTATAAATAAGAAATATAACAGCACTGACCTGTATAGTTGTCTGAAAAAGACAATACACATAACAAACACGCAGCAAATGCTAAGCACATTAGGGCTCAACAAACAGTGACTACCAGTGTTTTTAAAGTAAATTCCTAGGTAGGAAGAACTAGGCAAAAACTAAATTTAAAGAATATGAAGTGTTGGAAAAATTAAAATTCTGCAGTCAGTGAGTAATTGTGTTTACCAACCTGCTACATATGGTCCTCCATAGTTATCATTTTTTCTGGTTTCCAAAATAATGGAGTTTTGTGTATAGCAACTGAAATTTAAGTGAATTGAAGTGAAAAACTGAATAATTTTACAATGTTCATTACAACATGTGGAGAGATGCCTTCAGGTGCTACGAAACTAAAACTAGAAATCATGACTATAGGTACTTACTGTATTGACTGGATAAGAATTTACAGCAGCCTGAGATATGTGGAGAGACCTCTTCAGATGCTGCAAAACTAAGACTACAAATTACTGTTGTGGGTGTTTAAAGTAATAATGGATTAATAAGTATCACAAATGCTAATGGACTGTCACTTCCATACAAACTTCCTAAAGTAGGACACATTGCGTCTGTTAATCCTATCCTTTTTAAAAATAGGTGTATACATTGATTTTAAAAGTGATGACAATATGGAAAACATGGTAAATAAAATCACCTTCAGTTTCAACATTTAATCATATATTGAGTTACTATTCTCTTCCCAACAACTCACAGTATTTATACAACCATTCAGCAAATATTTATAGAGCACCAAGTATGTACTAGGCATTGTTCTAGGTGCTTGAGTGCTAAGTTGCTTCAGTCATGTCTGACTCACTTCGACCCTATGGACTGTAGCCTGCACCAGGCTTCTCTGTCCATGGGATTTTCCAGGCAAGAGTACTGGAGTGGGTTGCCATATCCTTTTCCACCTAGGTGCTTAGGATATATAATTAACAAAACAGACAAAATATAGAGCTTACAACAGAAGAAGAGGGAACGCTTCCAAAGTCTTTTATGAGGCCAGCACTACATCAATACCAAAACCAGAGAACATCACAAGAAAAGAAAATTACAGGCCAATATCCCTGATGCAAAAATCCTCAACAAAATATTAGCAAAATGAAGGGCATTTTCCACCGAAACAGAACAAACAATCCAAAAATTTGTATGGAACCACAAGAGACCACAATTAGCCAAAGCAATCTTGAAAAAGAAGAACAAAGCTGGAGGCATCATGCTTTCTGATTTCAAACTACAGCTGACCCTTGAACAAGGGTATGAACTGGGCAGGCCCCCTTATAAACACATTTTTTTCAATAGTAAATTCTACAGTACCATATAACCTGTGGTTGGCTGAATCTGCAGATACTGAGGAACCTTGGACAGGCGGGCCAACAAGCTACACTTGGATTTTCAGCTACACAGAAGGTTGGTGTTCAAGGGTTAACTGTATATTATAAAGCTATAGTAATGAAAACAGTATGGTAACTGGCATTAAAACAGATTCAAAGCTCAATGGAATGGAAAAGACAGCCCAGAAAAAAAATCCACCAATGTATGGTCCCCAGCATATTTTTGTGCCTCTCTTTCAACCTCTACTCAGCCACCAGCATTCTCCTTCTAAAATACAACCATATGGTCCGATTTTATTTTAGAATCTGTATTTTGTTCAGGATATTTGCATCTGTGTTCATCAGGGATAGCGGCCTGTATTTTTCTTTTCTTGTGATGTCTTCTGCCTTTGGTATCAACATGGGCTGGCTTTTAAAGGAATTTAAAATCCTTTATTGACTCTCCATATCAAGTTTAGATGTCTTAATGTGATATTTAGGTCCCTTAGTGGAAACAGTGTCAGACTTTATTTTTTTGGGCTCCAAAATCACTGCAGATGGTGATTGCAGCCATGAAATTAAAAGACACTTACTCCTTGGAAGGAAAGTTATGACCAATCTAGATAGCATATTCAAAAGCAGAGATATTACTTTGCCAACAAAGGTCTGTCTAGTCAAGGCTATGGTTTTTCCTGTGGTCATGTATGGATGTGAGAGTTGGACTGTGAAAAAAGCTGAGCGCCGAAGAATTGATGCTTTTGAACTGTGGTGTTGGAGAAGACTCTTCAGAGTCCCTTGGACTGCAAGGAGATCCAACCAGTCCATTTTAAAGGAGATCAGTCCTGGGTGTTCTTTGGAAGGACTGACGCTAAAGCTGAAACTCCAGTACTTTGGCCACCTCATGCGAACAGCTGACTCACTGGAAAAGACTCTGATGCTGGGAGGGATTGGGGGCAGGAGGAGAAGGGGACGACAGAGGATGAGATGGCTGGATGGCATCACTGACTCGATGGACATGAGTCTGAGTGAACTTCGGGAGCTGGTGATGGACAGAGAGGCCTGGCGTGCTGCGATTCATGGGGTTGCCAAGAATCGACTGAGCAACTGAATTGAACTGAACTGAAGGGTCTGGCTGTGTCTTACGCACCTCATCTACTATTGATCTCCTACACACATCTTAAGTTTCAGTCACAGTTCTGAATATTTGACTTTTTTTTTTCCCTTCCTTTGTTGTCTCTTCTCACTTCCCCTCTTAGGCAAATTCCCACTCAACCCTTTACACTCAGAAGTTCTCCTTTCTGAGCAGCTTTCCTCTCACTCCCCTACGGCCATGTTAGCCTTCCTGTCACGGTCTCAAAACTATCTTAGGACTCATCACACACTTTGGAAATCTGCTCCCATTTAAGGCAAGAACTCACAGAACTCCCCAGACCCAGCATATTGAGTGATTCATAATTCTTGATAGATGTTTATTGAAAATACGGAATTCAATTACAGAGCATAAGCTAAATGCAAGGTATGTGTTATGTATTAATATATTATTCAGTGACTATATTATTCAGTGCCTAATAATTCATGATAGGAAAGCTTTGGAAAGCCTATGAAGTCGTCTTAGTACAAGAAAAAAAGGATTCAGAGATGACACCCCAGTATATTTGCTTAATTAAATCCAACTTATTCAACAAATATTTATTGAGGAATATAAACATAGCAGTGAATAAAGAGGCTGAAGGCTGTTGAAATTCTTATAACCTGAGGATATGCAAATACTATATAATACTTACCCACTGAACAACTAAGTGTTACCAGCAACTTGTGTTGAGACTATTTTGTACTTGGGTAGAAATTCACACCTTTTTGATTGTCCTCAGGTAGATGACAAAAGTGAATACAACTAAGTTTTCTATTTTTGGAAACAGAATGTCCTTTGGCATTATTTAGTCTTCCCTGATAGCTCAGTTGGTAAAGAAGTCGCCTACAATGCAGGAGACCAAGTGCAATGCAAGAGACAGGGGTTTCAATCCCTGGGTTGGGAAGATCCCCTGGAGAAGGAAATGGCAACCCACTCCAATCTGGGAAACGCCATGGACAGAGGAGTCCGGTGGGCTACAGTCCATGCGGTTGGAAAGAGTCAGACACGACTTAGCAACTAAACCACAACCACACCCTTACAGAAACAAATCTTGCAAAATTTAAATCAACACCAGGTGAAAAAAATGATCTATTTTTCAACCATGTAAATCAGATCCAATCACTCTCCTGTTCTGTAGCCTTTAACTTCAAGTCACTGTATTTAGATAAAGACGCAAATCTTTCACCAGGGTTCACGTGGCCCCACACAATCTGGCCCTTTAAAACCTTATCTACTACTAGTATTTCCTTTGCTCATTCCACCCTAAATACACTGGCCCTTTAGTTCTTCCTAGAGCATACCAAGCTCACTTCTGCTTAAGGACTATTGCAGTACTATTCTGGAGAAGGAAATGGCAACCCACTCCAGTCTTCTTGCCTGGAGAATCCCAGGGACGGGGAAGCCTGCTGGGCTGCCGTCTATGGGGTTGCATAGAGTTGGGCACGACTGAAGTGACTTAGCAGCAGCAGCAGTACTATTCTGTCCTCCTGAAACATTTCTCCCAAATTTTTGCATGGTTCAGTCCCTTACTTCAAGTCTCTGCTCAAACGTTACCTCCTCAAAGAGGCCTTTCATAGCGACCCAATTTACAATTAGAGCTTCCCCATTCCTTGCCCTGCTTTATTTTCCTGTATGGCCCTTAACACCACTTCCAAATATTTATATCATCATCGACCCATAAGAACAGAGGTCTCTAAGTCTTTTCACAGCAATCTGCAATATTACCAGCATCTAGACAGTGCCTAGTGCACAACAGCCTCTCTTAATAACTATATGTTAAACAAAAGTATGAGTTTCATTCTCATCAGAGTCATTCAATCCATGTGACCTTAGGTAACAGAGCAAACACTCAAGCTTCCACGCTTCAGGAAAAGCAATGAAAGTCTCATCGGCCTTGCCATCAAGATCTACTTGTTTTAAGGCAAAGAACTATGATAGACCTTCCTATAGAGATTCAACCAGAAAACTCTTAGCTCCCCCAAGACAAGCTTGCAGCACACTGCATTATGAAATCAAGGGGCAGGAAGGTCTAAGCAGAGGTCATAAAAGGATCGCACCTGAAGGCCACCATCCTCATTTTAAAGACCAATCCCTCCCCCAACCCCCACCCGCCCCCAAGACTGGTTATTTACACCAGCCTCAAAAGTTAGATGGCTTTGGGTTTTTAACCCTTTCTGTGCTACAGGTCCTTTGCCAATCTGGTGAAAACTATGGGACTCTTTGGAGAACACTTTCAAGCGCGGAAAACAAAGTATTGAGAGCCACAAAGAAAACCAATTATACTCAGTTTACAGATTTAAGGGTCACAGGTATAAGGTCTCTCATGCCCATCTTGCCACAGTGAAAATGAAACCAGCGAACTCTGAAGGCAACAGGGGATTCAAGAGAGAGATGACACTCCGTGGTGGACCCCTGGGTACCTAAGTGGCAGCACGGAGATTCTGGACGCCGGGACTCGGCCAGGCCTAGGGGGCGTGCCTGAGGATGCCAAGCGAGGAGACGGGAGCGTGGGTCTGGGAAGGAGGTGGGGGTTCTTCCTCCCGGTGCTAGCGGAGCGCTGTTCCCGTTGCCTCATCCCGCCCCTACCTCACCTGTCCCTGCCATCCCCAGGAGCCGCTCCGGCACCCCTCGTAGGTCTTCATGGAGGCCGCGGAAGATCTCGTGCAGTTTCTCGAAATGCTCCGAGGAGGCGGCGGAGGTGGCCATGGCGCAGACCGCTCTCGAGCAGCGGGCGCCGAGATTCTGGGCCCAGGGCCCGCTCCTACTCCGCCGTCAGCCGCCCAGCCCCTCAGGCATCACGGCGACCGCCGCCACAGTCGCCCGACGAGGCGCTTCCGGGGCCGCGGCGGGGTCCTCCCGGGCCGGAACGCCCATCCCCTGCATGCCGTCACTGACGGCGCGCCGGGCGTCAAAGCCTGACAGAAAGTTAGTCTGGCTCCGTTGCCTGGGAGACTTCTGAAGGGGCGGCGGCACTTTGGCGCGAGCGGCAGTCTCGGAACCCCAGAAATACTCAGTCCGAGGCTGTAGGGTAGCCGGATGGCGGAAGGAAGACATGGGCACCCGCGGGCCGGCCGACGCGGGCGCCTCTTTCCTGGGCCCCGCCTTCCGGCAAGGGTGGGGGGGCTCTGCAGTGCATGCCGGGGGTTGTAGTTCGGCACGGAAGACGCTCCGACTCGGAAGTCACGAGTTGCCGGGGGCGGTGGTCCCGCTGTAACCGCGACCGCCGGCGTCACCGTGATGCGCAGCGGTTAGGGTACCAGTTGGCACCTGGCCGTCGTCGTCATTATCTTCGCACTGTGTGACTATACTGATTTCCTCAGTTCACATTCCGGCTGTTAGCTTTCAGTTCTCAGAAGATAGTTGGACCAGGTGCCTGCCTGCCCCCGAGTTGAAAGCACTTTTATCGGGGAGCAGGTGACTGGAGTGACATGCGTTCAGGAGTGGCCCCCGGACAGCAGTGCGACCCCTCAAATAGGCGCTCAGCCTCTTATTTGGGCTTGCTCATGCAGTCATTCACTCAGCAGGTGTTTGTCAATTTAACCGTAGCCTTTATGCTGGGTTCTGGGCATGTGTTGGTGAATAAAAGATTCATCGCTTGGATAACTTATAATGTAGTGAGCAAGACAGACCTGGCTTCACCATTAAGTGTAATGTGTTAACGATTACAAAGCCTTTTCCTGCACTCTGTGGGTTCCCATGGTTAGTGGGAGAAAATTCCTATTTCCGTTGATTACATGGTTTGCCTATGGAGTTCATTCTGAAATGTTTCCTTGGCAGCCCAATACTGAAGACTGCCCACACATTAAGATACATTTGACTGTTCAGGGGGAAATGATTTGGTGATGTATATATCTCCTGGGCCCTTATTTTTATTAGACTGAGTTCATTGGCCTTTGATTCAACAAACATTTGTTGAGCTCTTTGTGTAGCCAAGTCTGCAGTTGTTAGTAGCAGTGTACTGTGATAAGTCCCAAGAAAGTGAAAAGTGTCAGTCGCTCAGCTGTATCCAGCTCTTTGTGACTCCATGGACTGCAGTCTGCCAGGCTCTTATGTCCAGGGGATTTCCTAGGCAAGAATACTGGAGTGGGTAGCCATTCTCTTCTCCAGGGGAATATTCTTGACCCAGGGATGGAACCCAAGTCTTCTGCACTGCAGGCGGATTCTTTATCACTGAGACACCAGTATTCATTGAGCATTCAGAGATAGCAAAGTCTGGGATTGTTAGTAGCAGTGAATAGCATTGTGTTACAGAAAGGGCAGGTACAAAAAGGAAAGATTATAAATAGCCTGGGTTGGAAAAAGTGGTCTTTGAACAGTGTCATAAAAGATTAGCAGAAATGGGTGAATGAACAATCAAATTATCAACAACCCAAGTTAATCACATTTGAATTGAGACTGCACTGTGGCAAACTCTGGGACAAATTATCCTCATGAATAAGGACTGATTGCATAACCATAGTAATGAAAAGTGTTTTCTTCTTTTGACCGTAATTAAACTTTCATTTAATTGCTTTCTTCTGTTGACTCAAATTAAATTTGCTTAATTATTACAGGTTTTATTCTGGTCAATAAAAACATGGTAAATCATCAAATTTTTTATTTGTCATTGACAGTTCAATATAAATTAAGTAAAATATTAATTCAGTTCTGTACTATTATCAAAAGTTTTCCAATTTTTCCATAAAATGACCATATCTAAATATATAGTATAATGGTCAAAACAAGTTCAACAAAAGATTACTTACAAATATGAGAAGACTATGGTCCTATGACTCTTTTCTCCACCAAAGTGAACTAGTCCAAGAAAATCACAAACTCTACTAAAAGAATGTACTCCAAGCAAGTGATGGAAGATGTTTGTGTTCCAATTTCTCAGACTTCCATTACTTTGGATAAACATTCTTCAAGTAAACTATACAGCAGACATTTTAATCTTGTCATGGTAATATAAGGAAATGCCCTGAAAGAGTTTTAAAATGACCATAATTACCAATACCAATCCTTAAGATAATTTTGCTGAATAAAGAATTGGAGCGGGTCGGGGACTGTTTTTGCTTTTCTGCCACATAGGTTGACGGATGCTTGTTAAAACAGTGCCTTATCATGCTTGAACACAGGGTGCTGCTAAGTAGTTACCCTCAATTCTTCTATTGCTGGATTTTACCATCTTTAGCTGTGCATTAAAAAAAAAAAATAAACACCTTTTTCTAGCCCCTTCATTGCCTTTGCATGCATTACCTTCCAGGATTCTGCTCTTTTTTGGACTTCTCCCCTGCTACCCATGTGCTTCTTGGGTAGAGATCATTTCCTATTTGTATCAAAGGCTGAGTGACACAGGTCTGCTCTGTCTCTGATTATTTATCGGCACTAGGGTGCAGTTTAATACTCTTCCTTTGTGACTATTTTGAATACTCCCAACTGCTTAAACACACAAGAACACACACAAAGATATACTCAGGGACAATCATTAAATAGCCTTCCTCTTCTGGTTTTCTAAGAGAAACTAAGGCACAAAGAGGAAGCCTCCATGAATCAGGGTCAGTAAGTGAAGTCAAGTGGCCTATCTTTTCAAACTGCTTTTTCCACTACCTTCTTGCTGATTTGAGAAACAGCAGAAAAATGAATGACAGTTTAAATTTGATGTTTATTTCTGCCTTTCCGCAAATCTCTGCCATCCAGTAAACTCCACTTTCTTAGAAAAGGAAGTTCTTCTGTGATCTAGGCATGGGAAAGTGTTTTAGCAGCAGTGGCTTTGGGTTGTCAGAGATAAAGCCGTGCCACAATCCAGATTCAGTGAAGAGCTGAAAGAATTCAGATATTGGTGCCATGGTGGTTTTCTTAAGAGAAGAAGGACAAACCCTGCCCTTGAGCCAAGCCACTGGGACTCCTAGAGTTTAGCTGAGGCTAAATCATGCCTCCCCTTGAAGGTTGTTTGGTTCAGAAGAACTACATTGTGGACAAAGAGGATAGAAACTAATCCAAAGTGCCATCAATCAACCTCTGCCACAGCTTAGGTTCCCCTCGGTAAGAGGCTTCAGAAGGAAAAGATGAGCTTGGAGGTCACCTGAGGGTCTACTTAGCCTATATTATCTCTAGTAACGGGCAGTAATAGGAGCAAAATAACCTGGACAAATGCAAGGTGTTTGGATGAATCCGGCAGTGTACACTGGGCTTTTGTCAGGCATCAAACAGGCAAGGTTGGAAGGTGTGCTTTGTGCTCAAGGTTTTGGCCATCCTGAAGGAGAATCATTTTGGCGGGGCGTGCTAAGTAGTCTACTTCAGGCTTCTCTTGGGTCCAGCTGCCATCATCAGCCAGTCCACAGGGATGCCCAGCAGGTCACAGCTGACGTCCCACAGCCGCCTTGCTACTGTCTCATTACGAGCCTGTGCAGAGACCCATGCCACATGGCAGTCACTGGAAGGAAAAGAGAGAGGCTTAGCACACAGGGTTAAGAATGCAGTCTGCCCTCCGCCTGGCATAAGGAACACGACAGAAAAATAACCCGGGGATGACATGTGTTCTGGGTGCTTCGCAGGACCAGTGTTTGTCCTATCTCTTCATTCTCCAGTCTTTACCCCAGAGAAAAATGGGGCCAGAACCATTTTGGAGCTCACTAGACCACCTGGGATCAGAATGTTTGTTTGATATATAATATACATCATTTAGTCTTTATATACCCCTTGTGTGTGTGTATATATATAAATATTTAATTATAATATCAGTGCCTGGCTGATACCTGTGTATATCCATCTTGTTAAAATATGTATGTAAGGTCAACTCTGTAAGAAGTTGTATGGTGTCATGTGGCTGAGATACTACATTGCTCATAGATGCTTGGAGTGATTGAAAAAGTGCTTTTTCTTTCAGCAGTGTACCTACAGTTAAAAGTGTTTTTAAACTCAAAGAACAAGTAAAGTCAGCTTCATAACCAACAAAAGATGATAGGAGAAAAGAAACGGTAACGCAGGGATTTCCCTAGTGGTTCAGTGGTTAAGACACTGCCTTCCAACGAGGTGCAGGTTTGATCCCTGGTTGGAGAGTTAAGATCCCACATGCCTCATTGCCAAAAAAAAACAAAACAAAAACAGAAGCAATATTGTAACAAATTCAAAATGACTGTTAAAATGGTCCACATTAAAAAAAAATCGTAAAAAAAGAAATGGTAATAAGGTCCCATCTGTTTCATATACCTTCTCTTCACTGTTATAATTCCAATTATTTTAAGTCCCCATTAAATAGAGGAGAGATATCCCAACTCTTTACTGACCAAAAAAGTTTCTCAAGAATAATTCCTTTACTCATTTTTGTATTCTCTGCATCTAGTACACAGCAGGGATTCAATGAAGGGTTATTTTTTAAATGATTGACTAAAGGGAATCACGATCTTTGAAGTCATGTGAGAAACAATTTTTAAGACTATACCGTTTTGGGGGCTCCCCTGGCGGCTCCACAGTAAAGGATCTGGCCTGCCAATGTAGGAGACATAGGCTCAATCCCTGGTCTGCGAAGATTTCACATGCTGCGGGGCAACTAACACTGTGCGTCAGTACTACTGAGCCTGCGCTCTAGAGCCCAGGACCCTCGACTATTGAGCCCGCTTGCCGCAACTACGGAACCCGCTTGCCCTAGAGCGCGCAGACTCCGCAGCAAGAGAAGCCACTGCAAAGAGAAGCCCACGCATCGCAACTAAAGAGTAGCCCCAGCTCGCTGAAACTAGAGAAAAACCCCTGAAGCACAGCCTAAAATAAATAAAATTACTAAAAAAAACACACTATACTATTTCAGGACTTTCCTAGTGGTCCAGTGGTTAAGAATCTGCCTGCCAGTTGAGGTGACATGAGTTCTATCCCTGGTCCAGGAAAATCCCACTTGCTCCAGGGCAACTGAGCCCATGTTTCACAACTACTAAAGACCTCATGCCTGGAGCCTGGGCGCCACAACAATGAGAAGCCCAGGCTTCGCAATGAAGAGTAGCCCTTGCTTGCCGCAACTGGAGAAAGCCTGTACATAGCAATGAAGACCCAGTGCAGCCCCCCACCAAAATAAATAAATAAATATATATATATTTTAAAGGGTATAGTGTATCAGACAAATCCAAATAATTTCCTACAGGCAATAAAATTCCATTTTCAAAAACAGACACATTCGTACCTGAAATGATTTCCGCTGAGAACTTCTAGACCCTCCGTTAAGGCACAGTATAGGCTGGTCTGGGCTCCCTGCTGAGGGGTCTTGATGAAGAAGGAGAAAATCCACCAGATCCATCTCATGAGGGCTGAGTGCCGAACCAGTTCAGAGTTGACTGTGCCAGGGTGCACAGAGTACACCGTGACGCCAGAGCCTGATGCTAGGAAGCCATATAGAAAGGGGAAGACAGGACTTGATGATGCCGAATGGCCAAAGAGGGCAGGAGACATGAACGGACATTTGCCTGCTGTGGACTCTGTTCTCCTGATGCTGCCACAACCACTCCTCACAGTAATGTACACCTGCACTTCACGGATTACCATTCAGGCTCAGCGTGGCTATTAACTGTCAGGAAGCAGCAGAGCCAGGACCCACTCAGAAGCACTTGACATTGTTGGTCACTGCCTTTCTAAAGCTGCCTTTTCACTGATGGTGGTAAATCTCCAGTACTATATGGAAAGATCTCTAAAATACT
Organism: Budorcas taxicolor; assembly: GCF_023091745.1. Classification (NCBI taxonomy): domain Eukaryota; kingdom Metazoa; phylum Chordata; class Mammalia; order Artiodactyla; family Bovidae; genus Budorcas; species Budorcas taxicolor. The sequence continues at coordinate 77,740,938 of NC_068919.1, forward strand.
ATGTTAGAATTTCAGTTCCTTATGTATGGTATAGACACAGTTAAACGCACAAGAAAATAATTGGAGAGGTGCACGTCAAGTTGTTGACAGTGGTTTCTTGGGGCAGGCAGTGGAGGGGAAACAGAAGAGGGACAGAGAAGAGTAAGTGAAGGGTGGTTTTCATTTCTAACACTGTATACTTCCATATTATTGGAACATTTTTTCACAGTGAAAATTATTCATGCATTACTAGATTCGTTTTACATGGCACAGCTGGATTAAAACTTGTTAATTATTTCTCTCTCCTGTTGGATGTGAACCACTCCACCCCCAGCCCCTAATCCAGGGTGTAGAATAACATGGGCCCTGAATACATGGCTATTGAATGGCTGAATGAATGACTCTTCATCATGCCCAGGTTTCTTTCTTTGTATCACAGCTTATTTCCCACCTAACCCTCATCCATCAGGTGTCCTTACTTGTGTATCCTCTTGCTCTTGTCTGATCCTGACAGCTGGACCCATCTCTGCACTTCTAGGCCCCCCTAGCACCCTGACCAACTTTTGGTTGATTTTCACCACCCAGTTCTCCTGATCCATCTATAGCTGATAAAGGATATCACGCCCTAGGCATAGACTTTCCTCCCCATCTCACAGCTGTTCATGTGGTTTGACACTTCTGTTCCAGTAAGGAAGCGCCGGTGTCTGATTCCTTCTGCCTGATCTGCTTGCCGCAAGTCTAAGCACTTTTAATTGTCCACATTGGATTTCCTTACTCTTTATTGGAAATCCAGAGTAGACTGTGCTAAGGACCTCTGGTTGTGTCTGGAGACTCCCTTCCTCAAGCATACATTTCCCTTTTATTTGAACCTTTGCTGTTAGGTTTGAACCCTCACCCTCTATAGTCCCAGGACCTGTTTTATCCTAGTGTTTGTAGCCAGTGCCAGTTTTGGTCCCTCCATTCTATCTAGAAGTCAAAAACCTTGACTTGCTCATGAGGCTTAAATTAATCATGACAATAACCCATGAAGCAGTCCCAATTTACATATGAGGAATTAAGTCTTGAAAAGTTAAGCAACTTGCTGCAGGTCGTGCAGCTAGTAAATACCAAAGCCAAGCTTTCAGAACTCCCTCATCACCTCCAACGTTCATTTGTGGGCTGTTTATTAAAACCATACCCAAGCAGAGCCATGAAAGCAGATGCTGTCCATCAGATGGGCTCCAGAAAACAGCTCTGATTCCTGTGACTTTTAGCTACTTCCCATTGACCCATGTCTCCATACTCACTACTTTTAAGCCTACCTTTTAGCCTGCGGGCCAGTTCCTGGGTGAAGAGAATGTTGGCTAATTTGCTGTGACAGTAGGCCAGACCTGATTGGTAGAACTTCTCGCCCTGCAGGTTATGGAAGTGGATCCTTCCCAGGTGATGTGCTAAGGAAGACACATTCACCACCCTCGATGGTGCTGATTCCTTCAGCTTTTCTAGCAACAGATGGGTCAGGAGGAAGTGACCTATGAGAAAAAGAATTAACAGATTTCAGGGCCAATGTGGGGGTAAAGGAGTAGTGGTGAGCCAGGCTCCGCTATGGGAGACAGAGAATCCAATAATAAAGCCTTTTGCTTCATTAATTCATTAGTAACTACAGAACAAGTTCAATGAGAGTTTAGGGACATAGGAACAGCCCAAGACATGCGACATCCTTCTATGATAGAGGTCTAGATTATGTGAATATGAATTCTCCAGGCCAGAATACTGGAGTGGGTAGCAGTTCCCTTTTCCAGGGGATCTTCCCAACCCAGGGGTCAAACCCAGGTATCCTGCACTGCAGGCAGTCTTTACCAGCTGAGCTACCAGGGAAGCCCTCATGAATCTGAAGTCATACCTTATTCCAACTTTGAATAACATCACTGTTGCCGGGAGGAAGCCAATTCTGACCCCATGATGGAACTGTTTCTTTGATTAGCTCTTTGCTGCTTTTGTTACTAAAATCATACAGAATGGTTTGCCTCAGAGAATCCTGCCCCTCTGCCTGGCTGCTAAACTAAAAGTGCCTTTGTTTAGAACCCTGTCCCCCTGTGGATGGCAGGAAGGGAGAAATTAACACATCCCATGCCTGAGGCTTGCCATTCCAGCAGATGTTGGCAAGATTAACGGTCTTTTTACTTTGCTTCCTTACCTATCCCCATCTCTGATCTATAATAGAACCTGGCATCCAGAACCTGATAAGATGGTTACTTTGAGGTGCTAGCCTGCCACCTTCTCAGTCTGCCTGTTTCCTTCTTAAAGTCTCTTCCTTGCCTCAACACTGCGCCTCTCGGATTCATTGGCCTGTCGTGCAGTGAGCAGAGTAAGCTTGGACTCGGTAACAACTGTTTAAGAGCCAATGGCCTCCATTTGATGCTGCCACAAGGGTGGCTACAAAGAAAGCAACATAGCACCGACTCCAATTAGGTTAAATTAAACTGAATGTGAAACACAGATTAAAAAATGGGGGGAACCTCAAGGGAGCCTGAGTGTTCTGGCAGGACCATAGTATTTATTAAATTAATGTATTTATGGTCTGTTATGGCCCAGCGGTCCATTCACACCACAAGGAAGGCACCATATGACCCTAAGATTTCCAATGAGAATTTAACTTTCCCTTTAGCTTTGTGATGAGACAAGATTTCTTACCTAAGTGGTTGACTCCCATATGCATCTCAAAGCCATCTGCTGTTTTGGAGTAGGGACACATCATCACTCCTGCGTTGTTGATCAAAATGTGGAGATGCTTTTCCTCTGCGGGAAGAGGAGATGGAGCGTGCACGTGGTCAGCCACAGCTGTTATGTCTTCAAAATCTGCCCTGCACCCACGCTTTGAAAAGGGGGATGCATGGCTTCAATCTTTCCTCTATTTTCCCTTCATATTTATTTGGTATTGTTTTTCATTTTAAGATCCTAGTTGAATCCTACATACTCTTACTACAGGGAAAAATTCCACATGACATGACCAAATGGCCTTTCTAATCTTTCCAATTCAGGACCTACTGACTCATTGGTTTTGGGAAGTGTTCTATCTCTCCCAATAGAAAGACCTCCCCAGCTGAATGAGAAATTCCAAAACAAGAGAAAAACAGGATGTTTGGTACGCCTCCCTGCCACTTGGTTTCAGGCCCCTAAAGAAACACTGATTTCACCTCTGTTTCAACTGCCAATGCTCTTATGATTTCTTTTTTCATACCATTTGTAATTTTTGTCTAAAAGCATGTATCAGTGGAAGTTTTCCTTGGGAGGCCGAGATCCCTGGGTTATAAGGGAAAAAGTCTACAGAGTGCTCTGGGACTTGCTTTCGATATGACACTACAGGGTTCTATGCTAATTTCTCAGCTTAAGTTTCTCGCATCAGTTAGTGATGTGAATGAAATTCCCCCCGCCCCCATATATGATGTCAGCCTGAAGTTCTAATTTCTTGCAGATGACCTTTTATTCACCCACCCCCTTGGGAGATGATAGGCTTCTTTATCATATCCTTGAGCAGCTGGGCTGGGTTTTTTTTTTTCTAAGCCCCTGTACCATGGACCAGATGACTTTTTGTGGATCCCAGCCTGACGTGGAGCCTCAGGTACAGCAACCCAGCCCTCAACGTCCTAAGGCCTCATCTCTTATCTCTATATGGATATTTGGACTCCAGACCTTAAAGCCCAGATGGAGTACTGATACACATATGAGATTTTTGGCTTTAGTTCTTACACACTACTATGACATTTTGGGGTGAATTTTATTTATTTATTTATTTTTGGCTCTGCTGGGTCTTCGTTGTTGCGTGTAGGCTTTCTCTAGTTGTGGCAAGAGGGGGCTACTCTTGTGGAGACCGAGCTCTAGGAAGGCGTGGCTCACAGGCTTAGTTGCCCCGAGGCATGCAGGATCCTCCTGGACCAGGGATCGAACCTGTGTCCCCTACACTGGCAGGTTGATTCCTAACCACTGGACCACTGAGGCAGTCTGCTATGACTTCTCAAAGTCACTTTTTTCCCTGCCTCTTGAGGATTTCCCTTTGTTACTAATGAGTTCCACTATGAATCCAAAAGTTTTGGTTGTATCTTGTCTAGCATTTCTAGATGTCAGAGAGGGAGAGAAATCTTTTCCTTTTAGCTAAGTCTTCCATGTTGATTGCAAGACCCACAGCATAGTCCCTAGTTGGACACCTACCTTCTAAGAAGCGCTTAGCAAAGGCTCGAATAGATTTAGTATCAGCCAAGTCCAGTTTCCGCACCAACACTTGCTGGTTCCCTGTCATCATCTGGATTTCTCTGGCCACCAATTCCCCCTTTTGCACGTCCCGGCAAGCTAAATACACCCGGGCTCCTGTCAACCAACATATAAGAGAGACAAACTGTTGGCTCTGTTTTTGAGTGAGCATCAAAGACTTAATTCTAATGTTAAATATTATTTTCTACTGTTTGTTTCTAAAAAGGGATTACCCCTACTCCACAAAGAGGTATCTGATGAATAAATCAGGAAAGGAAAATAAATAAACACTTTTCGTTATATCCGTTATATGTAGAACATGTACAACATTCAGATCAGCAGATCAGTGGGGCCCTTCAAATGTTCTTGAATTCCAAGCCTGGGAGGAAATAATGAAAATGGTCATCATGGCAAGGGATAAAACAACAGTAGCAGCAGGAGACCTAAAGAGAAGTTTCTCCAAAGAAGACAGAGGGCCAACAGGCACATGAAAAGATGTTCAACACTGTTGATTATTAGAAATGCAAATCGAAACTACAATGAGATTATCACCTCATACCAGTCAGGATGGGCATTATTAAAAGTCTACAAATAACAAAAGCTGGAGAGGGTATGGAGAAAAGGGAACACTTCTATGCTGTTGGTGGGAATATAAGTTGGTGCAGCCACTATAGAAAACAGTCCTCAGAAAACGGAAATATAGAATTACCATATGAACCAGAAATCTACTCCTAGGCATATATTTTGACAAAACTATAATTCCCAAAGATACACGCACCTTTGTTTCATAGCAGCACTATTCACAAAAGCCAAGATAAGGAAAAACCCAAATGTCCACTGACAGATGAATGGATAAAAAAAATATGGTACATATACACAATGGAATTCTACTCAGCCGTAAAAAAGAATGAAATAATGCCATTTGCAGCAATATGGATGGAACTAGAGATTCTCATACTAAGTGAAGTGAAGTCAGAAAGGGAAAGACAAATACCATATGATATCACTTACATGTCGAATCTAAAATATGACACAAATGAAGCTGTCTGCAAAACAGAAACAGCCTCACAGACACAGAGAACAGACTTGTAGTTGCCAAGGTAGAGAAGGGAGGAGGTAGCATGCATTGGGAGTTAGGGGCTGGCAGATGAAAACTATTACATATAGAATGGATAAACAACAAGGTCCTACTGTATAGCACAAGGAACTATATTCAATATCCTGACATAAACCATAATGGAAAAGAATATAAAAAAGAATGTATGTATAACTGAATCACTTTGCTGTACACAAAGTGATTAACACAAATAAACACAACATTGTAAAATCAACTATAAGGGTGTTAGTCATTCAGTTGTGTCTGACTCTTTGAGACGCCATGGACTGTAGACCGCCAGGCTCCTCTGTCCATGGGATTCTCCAGGCATGAATAGTGGAGTGGGTAGCCATCCCCTTCTCCAGGGGATCTTCCTGACCCAGGGACTGAACCTGGGTTTCCTGCATTGCAGGCAGATTCTTAACCACCTGAGCCACCAGGGAAGCCCCAAATCAACTATACTTCAATTAAAAACAAACAAACAAACAAACTAGTAGCGGGAGGGAACTAAAAGCAGATAGACTTGCCTCTTCGAGCCAGCTCTTTGGCGGTCTCCTTCCCGATGCCTGTGTTGGCTCCAGTGACCACAGCCACTTTTCCAGGAAGCTGGATGGTTGATGTACAAACCCCGCTGTACAGCATCTTCCTGCAGACAGAGGAGTTATCAGTTCTTCATTTTCTTTGCCTTAGCCAGAGGCTCCTGCAATACCCCCTTATCTACACATCCCAAGGCTGACGGCTGTCCTTTTACAGACTGAAGGAAGACTGGAGGAAAGAAAACAAAAGTTTTCTGCTCTTAAGATTTTCTTGCTCAAATTTTTTCTGCTCTTGCTTAAGGACAGAAATGATTCTATTGTAAGGGCAACTTTTAACTTTAGCTCCTTGCAATATGATGAATATTTGAGCTCTTGGTGGAGCTCTTCCTTGGGCTGAGGAAATCACAAGACTCAGCCTAGAAAAAGAAAGAACTGGTTCCCTGATGTTAATCGGTCGATAAAACGGGCATTTTATGGCCTTTATGGTTGAATAAAACAGCTTACCCAACAAAAAAAGTTAAAAATTATGAAAGCTTGTCAACCTGGGACAAAGTGAAAGCAATCACCCTCCTCCCCGCCCCCCAGCTCCCTACACATGAACAGTTAAAAATAAGGCAAAACATGAAGTAAATAAGTACAGAGCAGAACTTGAGATTCCAGTCCTGGTTTAATCAGTACAAGTCCTTCTTCCTAAGCAATACACTACCCTACTTCTCCGAAGGAATGAATGCATAAACAGGTATTAGGTCTTAGATTGTCCTTTACCCTGCAAAGCCTGGGGACTCAATTTAAAAGAAATCAGTTGACTGGGATACGCATTTTTTAATTTAAATGTTTCACTGAAAATTGCAAAGCACACACTGCTAGCCACTCAAGTTCCTGCTTAGAACAAACAGGCCAATAAGGAAGCAAGATGCCCACCAGCGGGTATCTTTCTCCTCAGACAATCCTCCCGGCTCAGTTTTCCCACGTTCGTTCCGCTCCTCCTCCAGGAGCAACCACGAGGACCTCAACCCAGCTGTTCCTTCTCCTTAACCAGCAGGAAAGAGACAACCAGCTACCAAAGTCCAGCTCTGGTCCAGGCCCCATGACCTAGCTTGGTAAGTTGGGAACATGACCCTTGGGGTATAACTTTGATTAGAAAAATCTCTTTGTGGCATGAGCAGTATTTTCAGTTCAGTTCAGTCGCTCAGTCGTGTCCGACTGTTTGCGACCCCATGGACTGCAGCACGCCAGGTTCAACGTTTCACTGAGATTCTGTGCGGATCAGAGGATGTTGCGGCGGAAAAGAGAAAAAGCAGCGTATTCATCCGAGTATCGCACTCGTGTGAGCTTCTAGAGGTGGGAGCGCGGCGAGTTCAGAGGAGGAACAACAAAACTGGAGAATCGGCTCGAGCGAGGAGAGGAACGAAGAGGGAGTGAATGTGTAAGAAACGGCGGAGGGTGATCTAGCGCGCCTTCCAGTTCCACTCGGACCTTCCACGCCACCCAATCCCTACCGAGGGAAGGAGTGTTCTCCGCAGTCACAGGTCCACCGTCACTACTGGTGACTTACTCAGAACCAATCAGCAGGCTGCCTGTCCGGCAACTCGCTGCTGATTCTCTGGGGCACTAAGCCAGCCATTGGCTGATTATCACCTGGTGAAGAGACCACGACCCTCAACTTCTCCCCTTCACCCCAAAACCCCAGGGCAAGACTCGGGACCGCCCTCCCCCACGCCGCCCCACCCCTTACTTATGCTGCTAAGGCATGTTAGAAGGCAAGAGTGATGAAACCCTCTCATTTCTCTCCTTTACAGCATCTGCCCAGAGGAAAAGCCAATCCAACAGCAACAAGAGAGCAAACAGTGGGCTGCACTGGGTAGAGAGGACTGGGTAGTCAAGACTGGCATCGAGGAAACAAAGAGGGTGCTCCGGCTGCAGCCTCTTCCCACCACCTGGGGGTCTCCCGATCTCGCCCTCCTCTCCCCTGGCAGCTGGACCTCCTCCGACCCACCGAACATCCCCTACCTGGAGCCCCGCAGGGAGTCTTCCTGTCCTCCTTTTGAAGCTCAGAGCTTCGATGAGGAGGTATGTCTCCCCTCGCCCTGCTCCCCGCAGATTTCTCTAAGAGGAAGGCAGTACATTTGCACAGACCTGATTTGGGGTGCAGCGATGTACAGGAGAAAGGGGAGAAGGAGGAGCAGGAGCAGGACCCCAACCATCTCGCCGGGAGGCAGGTGCGGCTGCCGGAGCAGCAGCGAGATGCCCCAACTGTGCTCGCCGACTGCGGCCTCGCCTCCAAGCCACGCCCTGGTAAACTACGGCAACCCGGGGAGTAGAGCCTTCTGGGAAATGTAGTCCGAAGCTTGGCATGTGCGCTCCCAATTCCCAGACTCGGAGAGAAGCTGAATCTTGCCCCAGATACGCAAGGACTCCCCAACCGGCTAGGATCTAGGACCTTTGGGATCATCCAACCAGCTCTCCCATGGCCCCTCTGGCCACCGTGAAATCTCCCCAGTCCTCCCTACGCTGGTGCCCAAGTCCAGACCCTGGTTCACCGGTTTCCCTAATTATGGTTAGTCGGTTACCGCATGTTTCTTCTAGAGGTCAAATACTGGCGTCAGGAAAATGTTCTAATAAGGCTGATTACACGGGAGAGGAGCGGTTGGAGTCTGACAGTTGGATGGGGGTGGGGGGTGGGGGTAGAAATTCTTTAGGGATTCCTTCACCCAAAGGAGCAGAAGCAATCCGTCCCTGAAGACATTACAGTAGAATCACTTCGTGTCTTTTGAATTATAATGAAATAAAAACATATCATGAAATAGAAAGTATAATTTTCCTGGTGTTTGAGTGTTAACTGAAGATAGAATGTAGTTCTCTTGAAGACTGGGGTTAGTTATTTTAACTCCCAGGGTAGCAGTGGATATCTCAGATTAGCACAGTTGGTTTTGCCTGCTTGGGAAAGTATTTAATCCTGTCTTGCATAAAGCTGTGGAAATTCTCTGGGAACAAGCAGGTTCCCTGATCAGTCAGTCCTTTTAGCTCTGCTATCTGAGGGCTTTCTTATTTCCAGAGAATGAATGTTTTCAGATGGGAAATGTTTTAAGTCATCATCTGTCTGTGATTCCTGGCTGCACTGAGTAATGTATTCTGGTCCTTCTGGACAATTCATTTCCATTTGATTGAAAGACACATGTTCCAGGCTCAGTTTAAGCCAGTGTATTTTACAGCACTTGGCAAAGAGAGTATTTCCTTCACACAATACAAATTTGATTATCTAATAGTCATCATATTTTGTCACATGCTAATTATTGGGTTATCTAATATTTGAATCAGCTTCCCTGGTGAGTCAATGGTAAAGAACCCTCCTGCCAATTCAGGAGAAGCAGGTTCCATCCCTGGGTCAGGAAGAACCCCTGGAGAAGGAAATGGCAACCCACTCCAGTATTCTTGCCTGAAGAATTCCATGGACAGAGGAGTCTGATGGGCTACAGTCCATGGGGTTGCAAAAGAATTGGACACAACTTAAAGACTTTCCAGGTGGCTCAGACGGTAAAGCATCTGCCTACAGTGCGGGAGACCTGGGTTTGATCCCTGGGTCGGGAAGTTCCCCTGGAGAAGGAAATGGCAACCCACTCCAGTATTCTTGCCTGGAAAATCCCATGGACGGGGGAGCCTGGTTGGCTACTGTCCATGGGGGTCACAAAGAGTCAGACACGACTGAACGACTTCACTCACTCACTAAAGACCTAACAACAGAAACAATATTTGTCCCATGTTTTGTTCCTTATACATTCACCCATTTGTTTGACAAATGTTTATGGTATTCCTCGGCTTCCCTGGTGGCTCAGACAATAAAAGAATCCACCTGCAATGCAAGAGACCTTGGTTCGATCCCTGAGTTGGGAAGATCCTTTTGAAGATGAAATGGCAACCAACTCCAGTATTCTTGCCTGGAGAACTCCATGGACAGAGGAGCATGGCAGGCTACAGTCCATGGCATCACAAAGAGTTGGACATGGCTGAGCAACTAACACTTTCACTTTATGGTATTCCTGCAATGTATTAAGCACTGTGCTGAGGTCCAGGAAGGAGCCAGGGAGAAATTACCTCTGCAACCAGTGATTACTATGAATAAATTGTGGTGAGGGTTACCAGGGGAAATAGAGAAAGTTTTGGGAGATTATAGCAGGAAACCACTTCTGATCTGGAAATCAGGAAGACTTCTTTGAGGAAACAACTTAACTCCTTTGAGTTGAAGCCTGAAGAAGGTCAGAAGTTAGTGGGCAAGCAACCTATAGGCAAGAATTCTCTAAGCAGAGGACTTGAGTGAGCACACAAAGTTGAAATGGGCCACTAGAACGAAGGAAAACATTGGTCTATTTAGGCCACAGAGGCTAGGAGCAGTGCCAGAAACGGCGATAAGACCCAGTGCTTATACAGTGCTTATTATGTGCCATGTGTGCTAAGTTGCTTCAGCGGTGTCCGACTCTTTACGACCCCGTGGACTGTAGTCTGCTGGGCTTCTCTGTCCATGGAATTCTCCAGGGAAAAATCCAGGCTTCTCCAGGGGATCTTCCCGACCCAGGGATCCAACCTGGATCTCTTGCATTGCAGGTGGATTCTTTACCGTCTGAGCCACCAGGGAAGAGCTCTATATCTATTAACTACTTTACCTCTCATAACAACTCTCTGAGGTAGGTATTAATACTACGATTTTCCCTCTTTTATAGACATGGAAACTGAAACAACAGCAAGGTTAAATATGTTAGCCCAGGCCATAGCGTCAGCGCTGGACTTCAGACTTTAGCAGGTTGTATCCAGGGTCTGTGCCCTTTACTATTGAGCCGCTGTGCCAAAAGATGAGGCTGGAGAACTTATACATATGCACATTTGTGCATCCACACAAAATTTACATGCAGTTTCATTCATAGAACCTAGATTAAAAACCAAGGTTTCTTTAGTTGATTCCACAGACCTGGTGACTGAAGATAGGCAAGCAGATAAGTCATTTGGAAAGGAAGTTAGAGAAAGTGGAGAGGAGGAGCACTCACATTATAGGACAGCTAAGTCTGGAAGTGTGTGAAAGGGGGACAGAGAGGCTGGAGAAATGTTAGATTGGGTCTGAGCAGATTAGGAAAGTCACACAGTAAATCTGAACAGGGAACGTTTAATATGAAGAACTATTAAACATAATGAGGGCCTGGAATAATGAACTGACTTGTACAGGGGTGGTTAAACTTTTATTGTAAAGAAAAATATTTTAAGCTTTGGGGGCCATCTCTTCTGTAGCTACTCAACTCTGCTACTGTAGCATGAAAACTGTTGTAGGCAATATGTAAATGAATGGGCATGACTGTGTTCCAATAAAACTGTATTTATGCAAACAGGCAGTGGGCTGTATTTGGCCTGTGGGACAGTTTGCCAACCCATGGATTAGTAAGGAGCAAAGAGAACTCTAAAGAAGATGAAAAGAACAGCTAAAAAATATGACCAATATTTAAACTTGTAATAGCAGGTTGTCATTGTTCAGTCACTCAGTCAGGTTTCTTACTCTTTGTGACCCCATGGACTGCAGCACACCAGGCTTCCCTGTCCTTTACCATCTCCCAGAGCTTGCACAAACTCATGTCCCTTGAGTTGATGATGCCAGCTAACCATCTCTTCCTCTGTCATCCCCTTCTCCTCTTGCCTTCAATCTTCCCCAGCATCAGGGTCTTTTCCAGTGAGTCAGCTCTTCACTTCAGGCGGCCAAAGTAATGGAGCTTCAGCTTCAGCATCAGTCCTTCCAGTTAATATTCAGGACTGATTTCCTTTAGGATTGACTGATTTCATCTCCTTACAGTTGAACGGCCTCTTGAGTCTTCTCCAACACCACAGCTCAGAAGCATCAATTCTTTGACATTCAGCCTTCTTTGTGGTCCAACTCTCACATCCACACATGACTATTGGAAAACCATAGCTTTCGCTAGATGGACCTTTGTTAGCAAGTAATATCTCTGCTTTTTAATACGCTGTCTAGGTTTGTCATAGCTTTTCTTCCAAGCAGCAAACGTCTTTTAATTTAATGGCTGCAGTCACCATCTGCAGATTTTGGAGCCCAAGAAAATAAAATCTCTCACTGTTTCCATTATTTCCCCCATCTATTTGTCATGAAGTGATGGGACCTGATCCCATGTTCTTTGTTTTTTGAATGTTGAGTTTTAAGCTAGCTTTGTCACTCTCTTTCACTTTCATCAAGAAAGCTCTTTAGTTCCTCCCATAGGGTGGTGTCATCTGTATATCTGAGGTTATTGATATTTCTCCCAGCAATCTTCATTCTGGCTTGTGCTTTAACAGCAGGTATAATATAAACAATACAACACAATACAACATATAATGGCTTCTACCTGGGGCAGAGAACTCCCAAGGGAAAGACCCCTTCCACTTCCAGACTAGAGCCCAGACTTTGTTAGAGTGTATAGCACACTGAATGGCAAAGAAGTCACTTTCTGCTGCATTAGTGGAATTTGATGGAAATCCACTGTGCTGGGGTAAGCTGTCCCACAGAGAGATGTCTCACTGGAGGCACTCTGCTACAAAACCACCTGACAGGAAGGTTGCTGGGGGAGGCTGTGAGCAACTGAATGATGAATTCAGTTGCTATATACTTACAATAATGGCTAAAATAATAAAGACTGACCATGTCAAGTATTGATGAAAATGTAGAGCAACTAGAACCCTCATACACATCTTTTGAAAATGCAAAATGGTATGACTACTTGGAAAACAGTTTTTTAATTTCTCAGAAAGTTAAATGGAAGTTAAACCTACATCTATCATATGGTTCTTAGGTTGTCTCCCAAGATAAATGGAAGTTTATTCCTACAAAGACTTGCATGTGAATGATCACAGAACCTTTCTGTGTTATAATAAAAAGATAGGGAACAATCCAAATATCCATCAACATTGTAATATATCCACACAGTGAATATTACTCAACAATAATAAAGAATAGATTTCTCAATGCACTCAACAGCCTGAATGAATCTCTAAGTAACTATGTTGAGGAAAAGAAGCCAGACCAAAATGATTCCATTTATATAAAATTCTAGAAAGAGCAAAACTGTAGATTATAGATTGTGATGACAGAAAGCAGACCAGTGGCTTCCTGGCAAAAGGGGCAGAGGGGAGGAAGAGAAGAGGGATGGAAGGTTTTACCAAGGGGAATAAGGAAACTTTGGGAAGTGATGGATGTGTTCATTGTCTTGATGGTGGTGATAGACTGTGTGATAAGCATATGTTTATGCCAAAACTCATCAAACTATATACTTTTAACATGTGCATATAAATTATACCTCAAAAAAACTGTGAACAATAGAAGTAGGTAGTGATCAAGTATGCTATACTACTGAGAAGTCAGGCAGCATAAGAGTTGAGACTTGCCCACTAGATTCAGGGTTGTGTCAGTCATTGGCGACTTTGGGGAGAACAGCTTCAGAAAAGTGGTGGTGGGGGAGCCTGATTGGAGGTGGCTGTGGGGTGAGCAGAAAGTTAGAAAGTATAGCCAACTTTTCAAACTGGGAAAGAGAAGGAATTTAGTATAAGGAAGAGGAGGTGGGATAGTAGGAGCATTTTTATTTATTTGTTTATTTTTGGCCACGCTGCATGGTTTGTAAGATTAGTTACCCCATCAAACCTGGGCCCTCAGTAGTGAGAACACAGGGTCCTAACCACTGGGCCCCCAGGGAATTCCCTGGTAGGAGTATTTTTAAAGAGCACAGAGAAAAGAGCAAGAGAAGATAGGAGATAAATGATAGAATAAGATCCCCGAGAAAGCAGGAGACAGTGGGCTAGGGAGAAATTCATTTTAGGAGGAAATGAAACTACAATGAGCGTGAATTCAAATAGACTTCTAGACTTGGTAGCAGAATATTGAAGACTATTTCTTCTGATGGTCCCTATGTATGTGTGTGTGTGTGTGTGTGTGTGTGTGTGTGTGTGTGTGTGTGTGTTAAGAGGTCAGGATACACGCTGATATCGAGACAAGAAGTTAAGAGGGATAGTAAAGGTGTGAAACAATCTTTGTGGAGATGAGGTTGTTGGAAGTTAGGGAAATAAAAAAAAAGACTGACAGTTTCTTTGGAAGCCTTGGGTGACATGGGTGGCTCTGCACTTATAATGGCATCATCATGCAACGTGATGTGATTTTTCTCTAGCAGCTGCACGAAGAGGACCAAAGCATGGGTTCATCCAGAGTTGGGGTTTTCAGGCTCTTAGCATAGAAAGACTGTCAGGGGCTGAGGATGTTGGCAAGAGGATGACTGAAGTGGTAGATATGAAATCTCAGTTGGATAAGAACGGAAGTGATGACAGCAGGTGTTTATAGTGATCTGGAGGTCTTCCTGGGGTTAAATAACTGTTGAGATTCGTGCCACGAGACCTAGATGAGTAGGAGGTGCTGAGAGGGGGAACCTGAATGTAGAACTTCAGAGGTGGATGGTTCCAGGTGCTGACAGACCGAGGGACAGGAATGAGGTAGAGGAGAGGGTTTCTGGTGAAGAGGAGGTCAAGGCTCCGAGGGTCCAGGGAGTTGCTGGCTCATCTATGAAGATAATGAAGTCACCTGGATGATGGTAGTATTAGGATGAGAAGGCTGAGAACTGGGCACCAAAGTCATCTGTGAAAGAAGAGACATGGAGGGAAGTGAATCCAGGACAGGGTCAGAGAGGAGGAGTCACATGAGCCAAAAAAGGGGCAGGCGCTTCATGTCAGGGTGGAGGAAATGTCTGAAAGTGGGAGTGGAGTGTGGAGAAGACAGTGATACCCTGGCCCCGGGGAGCTGAGGCATGTGGAGAGTGGAAGGAGCAACAGCCTCTACTTCAGAAACTGCAGGCAAAGAGGTGTTCACAGGACAAAGCCAGTTTTCAATTGAGGCCTGGAATTGGGGGTACATCAGAGATACAAAGGCTTCCCTGGTAGCACAGTTGGTAAAGAATCTGCCTGCAATGCAGGAGACCCTGGTTCGATTCCTGGGTGGGGAAGTTCCCCTGGAGAAGGGATAGGTCACCCACTTCAGTATTCTTAGGCTTCCCTGGTGGCTGAGCTGGTTAAGAATCCTCCTGCAAAGCGGGAAGCCTGGGTTCAATCCCTGGGTTGTGAAGATCCCCTGGAGGAGGGCATGGCAACCCACTCCAGTATTCTTGCCTGGAGAATCCCCATGGACAGAGGAACCTGGCAGACTACAGTCCATGGGGTCACAAAGAGTCAGACACAATTGAGCGAGTAAGCACAGCAGAGATACAAAGGCTGAAGATGTGAGGGTGTTTATTATTCATGAAAAGGGAATTCCAGTGAGAACTGTGGAGGGGAGAGGGTTGTGGGCTTGGCTCAGGGAGAAGACCAATGGGTTTATGTTTGAGAATGTTCACTCAGCAACCCTGTGTGCCGTGTGGTATGCTTGTTCTTTCAACAGCCAGAAAAATGTCAGTGAGGATGCAGCGTGATAAAGGGCTGTTGTACAAATAGCACAGGGAATCTGAGGGCACAGGAGTGGAGCACCCCTAGGGCAGGCAAACCAAACTCCAGCCGATGAAGGAAAGGCATAGTCAAGAGGCCAGGAAGAGGGGCAGCTGGACAAAGCTGGCCAGTAGATGGGGTGGACCAGGCATGGGTTTGAGGGCACGTGGTGACCGAGCGCACAGTATTCTAAGAGCATGAAGGAGTCTAGATCAAAGAAGGGGAGGGTACGGGTGAGGGATGGCAGATTAGGTCAGAGACACAGGCAACAGTCAAATCATGAAGGACTTGTATGCCAAGCCAGAGTTACAACTTCATCCTAAACTCAAGCCAGTGAAAGGTTTCAAGTGGAATGAGACAATTGGATTTATGCTGCTGTCCCCCCAAACAAACTATTCAGTTCAGTTCAGTCGCTCAGTCATGTCTGACTCTTTGAGACCCTATGAACCACAGCACGCCAGGCCTCCCTGTCCATCACCAACTCCCGGAGTTTAATCAAACTCACATCCATTGAGTCAGTGATGCCATGCAACCATCTCATCCTCTGCCGTCCCCTTCTCCTCCTGCCTTCAGTCCCTCCCAGCATCAGGGTCTTTTCCAATGAGTCAGCTCTTCGCATCAGGTGGCCAAAGTATTGGAGTTTCAGCTTCAACATCAGTCCTTCCAATGAACACCCAGGACTGATCTCCTTTAGGATGGACTGGTTGGATCTCCTTGCAGTCCAAGGGACTCTCAAGAGTCTTCTCCAATACCACAGTTCAAAAGCATCAATTATTTGGCGCTCAGCCTTATTCACAGTCCAACTCTCACATCCATACATGACTACTGGAAAAACCATAGCCTTGACTAGATGGACGTTTGTTGACAAAGTAATGTCTCTGCTTTTTAATATGTTGTCTAGGTTGGTCATAGCTTTCCTTCCAAAGAGTAAGAATCTTTTAATTTCATGGCTGCAATCACCATCTGCAGTGATTTTGGAGACCCCCCAAAATAAAGTCAGCCACTGTTTCCACTGTTTCCCCATCTATTTGCCATGAAGCGATGGGACCGGATGCCATGATCTTAGTTTTCTGAATGTTGAGCTTTAAGCCAACTTTTTCACGCTCCTCTTTTACTTTCAAACAAACTGTAATGCTCAATAAAACAATTTCTCCTGCCCAGACTTCTCTGAGCTCCAGACCTATATTTCCAACTACCTGCCAGATCTCTCCCTTTGACTGTCTTGGCCTCTCCTCCATGTGCCTTGAATCTAGTGAATGACACCTCCCTTCTTTATGCCTACACCCAACCTTATGGGTGCTGTTAGAGAAAAACATGCTCCTGGGTAGACTGGTGCCAGGACAGATTAATGGTTAGCAATGAAGGTGCCTAACAGACATGTATATTAACTAATATGCTCTATTATCATGCTTGATCAGAGTTTGAAGTCGACATAACTGGGTTAAGGGTAGAACTGATCTATGTGTGCACGATAAGTCGCTTCAGTTGTGTCTGACTCTTTGCAGCCCTATGGACTATAGCCAGCCAGGTTCCTCTGTCCATGGGATTTCTCAGGCAAGAATACTGGAGTGGGTTGCCATTTCCTCCTCCAGAGGATCTTCCTGACCCAGGGATGGAACCCACTTCTCTTAGGTCACCTACACTGGCAGGCAGGTTCTTTACCACTCGTGTCGCCTTGGAAGCCCAGAACTGATCTAGGGCGTATTGTTTTCTTTTTCTCTTCTAAGCTTTTATTTAAAAGATAAATGCATAGATAGTAAGATTTCATTAGTAAGGCTATCTGCTCCTTTCTATTTTTTTTTTAAGTAAAACCATGGTATTATTCATATTAGTGAAGGAAAGTATGAGCTATGTCTTCATTGCTGACTCTTGTCCCCATCAGAGACCATAGTCACAAGCCTCGGGGCTGTTCTGCAAGTAGAGTTTGAAGAAACCCTGAAAGGTCTTCATGTCAGTGAGGAGAGATGATACTGTGGGATCCTTCTTCATGGCTGCCATCCACAGCTTAAGAGCTGGAGTGTGGTCTACACGCTCATTCAACTCCAGAGCTTCCAGCCGTTCAAACCAGGGCCAGATGAGGTAATCAATCGTAGAAAGAGAATTGCCACCAAAGAAGGTTGTCTTTTTACCAGTCAGAACCTCCTCTAGCTTGGTGATTTCTTTATGCAATTCTTCTTTTAGGCCAGAGCAGTCTTCCTTATTTTGTGTTCTAAGAATCCTCGATATCAAAGGTGGTACCTTAGAAAAGGACTCAAAGACCATCTTTTGGCAAGCTTTCGCATAAGGGTTGCCTGGCAACAGCTTCTTCTCTGGATATGCTTCATCCAGGTACTCACAAGTGATGGCAGATTCACAGATCAATTGACCCTGACTGGTTTCCAGAACTGGCACCAGGCCTGAGGGATTCTTCTTGAAGAACCACTCAGGCTTATTTTTCAGATTTATGTTGATGACTTCATGCCGGATACCCTTGGCGGTCAGGACCAGGCGAGTCCTCTGGGCATACAGGCAGGACCTCATGCTGTAGACACGGATCACGCCCTCAGGGACGGGCCCGGGGGGCGCGCTTCCCTTGCCCAGGCTCCTAGCTGATCCTCCGGACATCTCGCCGCCGTACGGATAAAGCTGGCGCCGGGGTTTGCAGGCGAATTAAAAAGTCGATCGCCCCGCCTTCCCTCTTTCCCTCCCTCCCTTCCCATCAGACGTAAACCACACCCGCGCGCAGAAGCCCTCCGGGGCGGCCCTACCCTGCACACTGCTACATCCCCCACCCTCGGCCTCCTTCCTTATTTAAGGAAATTATTTGCAAATATAGGCTTGCAAGAGTTCAGTTACCTAGAGTTGTGTAACAGTCCACCCACGCATAAAGATTAAATAGCACTTATTCTATAACGTTCACGAATTGTGGGTCAGAAATTCAGGCAGGGTTCAGCTACGTGATTCTGCCTGTCCATGTGGAGCTGACTGCGATTACCCAAAGAGGAAATCAGATGATGTCTGGGCTGATCTAGAGGGTCCGAGAAGGCTTCTCCTCACACGTCTTGAATCTCAGGAAGGATAACAAGAGGCTGAACTCAGCTGTACCACTCTCCCTCTCCACGTAGTCTCAGGGCCTCTCCATGGTCTTTCCAGCGGCCTTGTTTGACTTCTTCCATAATTGCAGAACTTGAGGAATGATATTGAAGAGACGGAAAATCTCTTCTCATCTGGGCTTGGAAACTGGCACATTTCTCTGTAGTCTGTTGGTCACAGAAGTCACACAGCAGTCACGTGGAGCCCACCAAGATTCAAGGGGAGGAGGGGCACATTGACCTACATCTCCATAGTTAAGAGACCGAAAGAATGGATGCCAATTTCATTTTTTTTCTTTTCCATTATGGCTTGTTACAGGATATTGAATATAGTTCTCTGTGCTATACAACAGAACCTTGTTGCTTATCTATTCCCTATAAAAACATTTGTATCTGCTAATCCCAAACTCCCAGTCCAATCCTCCCCTGCCTATCCTCCCCCCTTGGCAACCACAATGTATGCCATCTTTAAACTGTGTTCCTGCTAGGAATCTAGACGAATATTTCATAAGTGAAATTATTCTTTGGTATTTCTGTGAAATTTACTGAAGTTTTTATCATTCAAAATATGTGTGAGGCCAGGACAACCCTGATGGTCCACTGGCAAAGAATCCACCTGCCAATGCAGGGGACTCAGGTTTGATCGCTGGTCTGGGAAGATTCCACATCCTGCAGGGCAACTAAGCCCATGGCCCACAGCTGCTGAAGCCCCCACGCCTAGAGCCCAGTCCTCCCCATCCAGAGAAGGCACCGCATTGAGAAACCAGGGGTAGTTGCAAGGAAGAACAGCCCGTGCTAGTGGCAACTAAAAAAAAACCCACCCACAGCAACAAGCACGCAACACAACCAAAAATTAATTAATTTTAAAAACTCTAAAAAAATGATTAAATTTTGTAATATGTTATTGAATTCTTTTCTTGTAACTGACTTCTTGTTTTCACTTTTGCACCTAATATTTATTCAATCGTGTCTGACTCTGCGATCCCGTGGACTGTAGCCCACCAGGCTCCTCAGTCCATGGAATTTTCCAGGCAAGAGTACTGGAGTGGGTTGCCACTGCCTTCTCCAGGGGATCTTCCCAACCCAGGGATTGAACCCGGGTCTCCTGTACTGCAGGCAGATGCTTTACCGTCTGAGCCACCAGGGAAGACCTTAATATTTACTCATAGTACTGTATTCTATTTTTTTCTGGTTACAAGTTTAATGAAGTCCGAAAGGCTTGCATGATGACGCTGAGAGTTAGGGAGGTCCAGGCTTTCCCTTGCACCTCAGTAGAAACAATATGGTGTCCAGGTACCCTGGCCAGGCTTAGCACATGGGGTTTGCTGGCAGAGAAAGAATCTGATCGCTTGAGGGCTTCCTGCGTGGAGTCCATTATGACACTGCCATCGCGGTGGGTCAGCACAGAGGAAGCAACCGACCAGTGTCTGTCCACCTGTCATGCGGATGCCCAGTCTTGTTTAGTGTCACCCCCAGCTGCTGCCTTGCATGTACAGCTGGGGGGTCCTCGAGGAGCACGCTGCACTGAGCTCCTCTGTTAGCAGCATGGTTGGTCCAGCTCCAGCCATTTGTCCCCCAACCGCCTCCACACCCTTCAGCTTCCTCCAACCTCCTCCAGGCCCTTCAGCTTCCTAAGAACCTTTCAGGTACTGTGGTCTCATACTACTATGTTCTTTTTCTTTAAAAGAGTCCCGTAAATTGAGTAGACATCAAGCCCTCCAATGTCGCCATCCACTTCTGATGTTTTATTTTGTTAGCTAGAGTAACTGTGAGTATTCTTTATATTCTGTGCTATAGGTTTTGGTTTACCCCAAATAGATTATAGTCAAGCATTTTTAAGTAGTCTAGGTCAGGAATCTCCAACCTCCAGGATCTAATTCCTGATTATCTGAGGTGGAGTTGATGTAATAATAATAGAAATAAAGTGCACAATAAATGTAATGTGTTTGAACCATCCCAAAACCATCCTGCCCTCACACACCCCAGTCCATGAAAAATTGTCTTCCACAATACCAGTCCCTGGTGCCAAAAAGGTTGGGGACCTCTGGTCTAGGAGGCATTTGTTTTCTGTATCTCTCCTTGTCCTGGTATTGGGTGACTGTGACTCTGCTGGTGGCTGTGGGTACTCAAGTTGGCAGAGAGTCTGGACAGCTGAGTCTCTTCCTCCTTGAGGTCTCACAGTGCAGATCTAAGGCCTGGGCTTTGGGGTCCTCTTTTATTTAAAATTTTACCCAAGACTTAACTGCAAAACCCTCTTAGTTTCTTTTCTGCATCCCATCGCATTTCAGTCTCTAGTGCCCAGTGCATTCCCTTTTTAATTGTTCTCTATAGAGATGACTCACAGTTCACTTCTATTAGAACCAAAATCTTCACAATGTTCACAAAGCTGCAAAGAATTAATCTAGAATATTTTAGAATTTCATAACTAGAAAGAGATTACTATAAATTCAGTCATAGTTACCACTACTGATTGGGTGTCTGCATCATGCAAATCTTGGTTCTAGGTGCTGGGAAAAAAGAAAAAGGAAGACCCTGTTTCTGTCCTTGAGTTGTGGAGACAAGAATTTGCCTAACTAAGCTACAAGCCTATGGTTCCCTTCAAAGTGTTTTCATCCCTCAGTCATGTCTGACTCTTTGCAACGCCGTGAACTGTAGCCTGCCAGGCTCTTCTGTCCACAGGATTTCCCAGCCAGGAATACTGGAGTGGGTAACCATTCCCTTCTCCAGGGGATCTTCCCAACCAGGGATAGAACCTGGGTCTCATGCATTGCAGGCAGATGAAGCCTTTAGTTCAGTTCAGTTCAGTCACTCAGTCGTGTCCGACTCTTTGCGACCCCATGAATCGCAGCACGCCAGGCCTCCCTGTCCATCACCAACTCCCGGAGTTCACTCAGACTCACGTCCATCGAGTCAGTGATGCCATCCAGCCATCTCATCCTCTGTTGTCCCCTTCTCCTCCTGCCCCCAATCCCTCCCAGCATCAGAATCTTTTCCAATGAGTCAACTCTTCACATGAGGTGGCCAAAGTACTGGAGTTTCAGCTTTAGTATCATTCCTTCCAAAGAAATCCCAGGGTTGATCTCCTTCAGAATGGACTGGTTGGATCTCCTTGCAGTCCAAGGGACTCTCAAGAGTCTTCTCCAACACCACAGTTCAAAAGCATCAATTCTTTGTCACTCAGCCTTCTTCACAGTCCAACTCTCACATCCATACATGACCGCAGGAAAAACCATAGCCTTGATTAGATGGACCTTAGTCGGCAAAGTAATGTCTCTGCTTTTGAATATACTATCTAGGTTGGTCATAACTTTTCTTCCAAGGAGTAAGCGTCTTTTTATTTCATGGCTGCAATCACCATCTGCAGTGATTTTGGAGCCCCAAAAAATAAAGTCTGACACTGTTTCTACTGTTTCTCCATCTATTTCCTGTGGAATGATGGGACCAGATGCCATGATCTTCGTTTTCTGAATGTTGAGCTTTAAGCCAACTTTTTCACTCTCCTCTTTCCCTTTCATCAAGAGGCTTTTTAGTTCCTCTTCACTTTCTGCCATAAGGGTGGTGTCATCTGTATATCTGAGGTTACTGATATTTCTCCTGGCAATCTTGATTCCAGCTTGTGTTTCTTCCAGTCCAGCGTTTCTCATGATGTACTCTGCATAGAAGTTAAATAAGCAGGGTGACAATATACAGCCTTGATGTACTCCTTTTCCTATTTGGAACCAGTCTGCTGTTCCATGTCCTACGTATGGGAACAAAAGAAGGAGATGATGATTAGGGAAGGTGAATGCTTCAGGGAAGAGATGATATTTAAATTAAACCTTAAAGATGGTAAAACTTCTTCAGCTGAAGAAAATTCCCATCACTAAGTAGTAGAGCAGTTGTTTTCCTCTCATTGCATTTTGTTCTATACTTCTCAATATTGTACCATTATCATCTTTTTTAAGATATGAAAAAAGAAAAAAGTATAACACAACATTGTAAATCGTTCAACTAATACTTCAATTTTTAAAAAAAGCATAAATATAGCAATGTTTTCCAACTTTTTATTCTGAAATGTTTCATGTTGAGTCTCCATGACAAAAGGTGTGTGTGTTTTCAACATTTTAATGTGAACAAATATGAACATTCATAAAAGCTTAAAGAATTTTACAGTGAACATCCACATGTCCATCATCTAGATTGTACATTAACAATTTATTATGCTTGCTTTTCCACAAAAATAAAACAATAAAATAATAATAAATAATAAAATGTCTTCCTTCTATCCATCATCTATCTTATTATACTAATGCACTTCAAAGTAAATTGCAGACGTAAACATATTTCCCATTTAAAAACTCCAGATGGGGATTTCCCTGGTGGTACAGTGGATGGGAATCTGCCTGCCAATCAATGCAGGGGACACGGGTTCGATCCCTAATCTGGGAAGACCCCACATGCCACGGAGCAATTAAGCCCGTGTCCCACAACTACTGAGCCCATGTGCTCTTGAGCCCATGCTCCACAAGAGAAGCCACCGCCGTAGGAAGCCTGTGCACTGCAATGAAGAGTAGCCCC
Organism: Budorcas taxicolor; assembly: GCF_023091745.1. Lineage (NCBI taxonomy): Eukaryota > Metazoa > Chordata > Mammalia > Artiodactyla > Bovidae > Budorcas > Budorcas taxicolor. Next base: position 77,763,884 of record NC_068919.1, read on the forward strand.
CAGTTGCTGCAACTAGAGAAAACCTGCACGCAGCAACAAAGCTCCAGTGCCACCAAAAAAAAAAAAAAGTAAAATTAAAAAAATTCAGATGTATGTCATAAACTAGAACTTAATATTTGTCTACAGTTTTTTCTTTTGATGCAAAATTTACATATAGTGAAATGCACAAATCTTAAGTGTGTATTCACTGAGTTTCAACAAATGCATAGATCCATGTAATCCAAACCCTCTCAAGATATAGAACATTCCCATCACCCTGGAAAGTTTCCTCATGAGGAATGCACAGATCCCAGCCCTAGTAGACTAACAGAGTCATCAGAGATATTCAGAATTAAGCTTTAATAGAATAGAATATGTGCATCCTCAGTCGTGTACCACTCTTTGTGACACTGTGGATGCTAGCCCACCAAGCTCTTCTATCCATGGGATTTTCCAGGCAAGAATATTGGAGTGGGTTGGCATTTCCTATTTCAGAGGATTTTCCCAATCCAGGGATGGAACCCAAGTCTCTTGCATCCCCTGCATTGTCTGTCAGGCAGATTCTTTATCACTAGGACCAACTGGAATGCCTGCAGAATTCAGCTGGGAGAAGGTGAAAGGGTTAGGAGATAGCTAGCACCTCTAGCTCCTGGAAAGGTACTAATAACTGACCATGGATAAACAGGTTAATTTGGTTAAACTCCAGCTGAGTGAAAGGCCTAGGATACAAAGCAAAACGTTACTGTGCTCTAATCCTTTTTATTACCACACATACTGAAGTTGTATCATTCTGTTATCCTGAAGGCTCTACCTCTTGGAGAACAGTGGCTCTCAAATGGGATAGTTTTGCCCTTCAGTAGATATCAAAGACTGGAGATGTTGTGGTTGTCACAGGGCCAAGTAGTGCTACTGGCTTGTATGTATAGGGGTCAGGGATGCTGCTAAGTACTAAGTACTTCCTCCAAAATACAGGGCTATCCCTCACAGGAATCTTTTGGCTCCAAAATTGGTAGTACCTGCTGTAGGTGACTAACCCATATGGGAAAAATCAATACGTATTACATACTAGCAGTAGACTTTTTTTTTAAAGAAAGATAATAAGTTTTTCATCTTTTAAAATCAAGAAAAAGGAACAATCAGTGCTTGCTTTGTCAGCACACACAGTAAAAAAAAGAAAACTGAAAAAAAGGAACAATCATTATTGGATAAAACTAACCATTTTGGTAGTTTGTGGATAGGGATATTAGAGGAGGCAGCAAGTTCCTCATGACAGAAATAGAAATATCTATGCCATGCTGTATAAGCCCTTTTGGAGGGTAGAGGCAGTTTGTGGTAGAAAGTTTGGATTTGAGACATTCTACTTCTCTGCTGAGCTTCCAGAATCTGTGATTTTTAAGTCTGGGTGAAGAGAGAGCGAGAAGGAGAAGTTTATAGTTCTTCCTCCTGCTCTAATTTGTAAGAAGTCCCTTTCAAGAGTAACCAGAGCAGGGGTAACCAGGTGCCCAGTGCAATATGACTTCATATGAATTGCGACCAAAAGTCAAATCATAAAGCAGCCTGCCAGCTTCCTATTATGTGATCTCTCCATAGCACACTCTTCAAGGATGGTGTTACCTTCTGATCTGTGATTTAGCAGGTGTCAGGATGAGGTGTTACAAATGATGAGTGCTTCCTCATAGCTGAATTTTAGGTGTGTTCCTGCACTGGTTCCCCTGATGTTTTCATCTCTTTATATCACATTTAAGATTAAAGTCCTTAAAAAGCAAGTGTCAGATTTTGGTGTTGATTCCAACGATGAAGTAGGTCAAGATGTTGGTTTCAATACACCTATGGGCACTTTATTTTTTTTTTTTTTTTACAAAGGAGGCAAGAATATACAATGGAGAAAAGACAGGCTCTTCAATAAGTGGTGCTGGGAAAACTGGATGGCTACGTGTAAAAGAATGAAACCAAAACACTTTCTAACACCATACACAAAAATAAACTAAAAATGGATTAAAGATTTAAATATAAGGTCAGAAACTATAAAACTCTTAGGGGAAAATATAGGCAGTACACTTTTTGACATATATCACAGCAAGATCCTCTTTGACCCACCTCCTAGGGTAATGGAAATAAAAACAAAAGTAAACAAATGGGACTTAATTAAGCTTAAAAGCTTTTGCACAGCAAAGGAAATAATAAAAGACAACAAGATTAAAAGACAACCCTCAGAGTGGGAGAAAATAATTGCAAATGATACAGTAGACAAAGGATTAACTCCAAAATACAGAAGTAGCACATGTAGCTCAATACCTGAAAAACAAACAACCCAATCCAAAAAATGGGCAGAAGACCTAAACAGACATTTCTCCTAAAAAGACATATGGATGGCTAACAAACACATGAAGAGGTGCTCAACATCACTCATTACTAGAGAAACGCAAGTCAAAACTACACTGAGATATCATCTCACACCAGTCAGAATGGCCATCGTTAAAAAATCTGCAAACTATAAATGCTGGAGAGGATGCGGAGAAAAGCAAACCCTCTTCCACTGCTGGAGGGAATGCAAATTGCTACAACCACTGTGGAGAACAGTGGGAGATTCCTTAAAAAACTAGGAATGGAACTACCATGTGACCCAATAATCCCACTACTGGGCAAATACCATGAGAAAACCATAACTGAAAGAGGTGCATGTACCCCAGTGTTTGTTGCAGCACTTTCTATGATAGCTAGGACATGGAAGCAACATAGATGTCCATCGACAGATGAATGGATACAGAAATTGTGGTACATAGACACACTGGAATATTCCTCAGCTTTAAAAAAAGAGCACATTTGAGTCAGTCCTAATGAGGTGGATGAACCTAGAGCCTATTGTGGAGAGTGAAGTCAGAAGGAGAAAAACAAATATTGCATATTAATGCATGTGTATGGATCTAGAAACATGGTACTGATGAATCTGTTTGCAGGACAGCAGTGAAGACGCAGACATAGAGAAGAGACTGCGGGAGGGAGGGAGAGAGTGGGGCAAACCGGAGGAGTAGCTGGGAAATATAGATGTTCAGTTCAGTGCAGTCACTCAGTCTTGTCGACTCTTTGCGACCCCATGAATTGCAGCACGCCAGGCCTCCCTGTCCATCACCAACTCCCGGAGTTCACTCAGATTCACGTTCATCAAGGCAGTGATGCCATCCAGCCATCTCATCCTCTGTCGTCCCCTTCTCCTCCTGCTCCCAATCCCTCCCAGCATCAGAGTCTTTTCCAATGAGTCAACTCTTCGCAGGAGGTGGCCAAAGTACTGGAGTTTCAGTTTAGCATCATTCCTTCCAAAGAAATCCCAGGGCTGATCTCCTTCAGAATGGACTGGTTGTTACCATATGTAAAATAGATAGCTGGTGGGAGTTTTCTGTTGTGACACAGGGAACTCAATCCAGTGCTCTGTAACAACCTAGATGGGTGGGATGGGATGGGAGATGGGAAGGAGGTTCAAGAGGAAAAGGGCATGTGTATACCTATGGCTGATTCATGTTGACGTATGGCAGAAACCAGCACAATATTGTAAAGCAATTATCCTCCAGTACAAAAAATATTTTAAATGTTTTTGCATATACAGAAACACATGTTTAAGAATATCTCCATACAGTTTTGAGAAATAGCCTTGTTTTGTGATATTGCAATGGTTACTTTAACAAAAATAAACAATTTGTTTCAAAGTCACCTGGGTCTTTTTGCTCAAAACTTTAGTTTTTAATAAGCCATGGCTTATAAGTTCACAAGGTGCAAAAAGGGTACATTCAGTGAAAAGCCTCCTATTCCTGCCCCCTGTCCTCTTAGAAGCAACCATTGTTAACTACTTCTTATCTTTTCTGAGATGGTCTATGAATATCAGATAAATATGTCCATATATTCTTTTTTAAACAAATGGTAGCATATTATAAACACTCTTCTGCTCCTTGACTTTTTACCCTATGTTCTCAAAGATTGTTTCATGTCCCTATGTTAAAAAAATTGTTCTTTGTTACAGCTGGACATTTAGAAGGGTTTTCAAACTTTTGCTATTAAACACAGTGCCGCAATGACAATCTTACAAAAACAAGAACGTGGGATGTCTAGGTCAACAGGTAAGAGTTTTGATTAATTAGATGTTTCTACACTTCTCTTTGTAACAATAAACTCTCAGTAGTATTTCATCATTATTTATTCATACTCTCAACCAGTGGATCATATTATAATCTTTTTGATCTTTCCCAAACTGATAAGTGAAAAGTGGCTCCCAGTGCAATTTTAATTTGCTTTCTCTTATTATGAGTGAGGTTAAAGAACCACTTGTATTTATTTTTTTGTAAACTGTTATTTTAATTGAGTTTTTATTTGTTTCTTAGTGATTTTAAAGAGTTTTTTATATGCTAAATAAATGCTTATCTGCAATGCATGTATTTCCTATCTTAGTTTTAATCACTTTAAAATCATTTAAAAATTTGTTCAGTGGTTTTTCTCAATTCTATAATGGTTTTGTTTTTCACATTTATATCTTTGATCTATTTGGAATTTTTGTGTAAAGAATAAGATAAGAATCAAGATTACTTTTTCCCAACTGTATACCTAGGTATTATACTTTATTAAATACTCCATCTGCCCCACCCCACCCCCGATTTGAAATGGTGTTTTATCATATTTCCATACGTATTGGGGTCTGTTTCTTGGCTTTCCATTTGGTTCTGTTGGTTTGTCTGACCATTTACCTGCTTATACCACACCATTTTTAGGGCTTCCCTGCTGGCTCAGATGGTAAAGTATCTGCCCGCAATCCGGGAGACCTTGGTTCGATCCCTGGGTCGGGAAGATCCCCTGGAAAAGGATATGGTAACCCATTCCAGTACTCTTGCCTGGAAAATTCCATGGACAGAGGAGTCTGGTAGGCTATAGTCCATAGAGTCGCAAAGAGTCAGATACAACTGAGCAACTTCACTTTCACCACACCATTTAAGTTGATATAGTTTTAACATAGTTTAACATTTGGTAGACGGGGGAGCCTGGTGGGCTGCCATCTATGGGGTCGCACAGAGTCAGACACGACTGAAGCGACTCAGCAGCAGCAGCAGCAGCAGCAGAGTTAATCAATCACCTGGTGATGGTCTTTGAATTGCAATATTTAACATGTTTTCAGCCAATTATTTGTGTTTTTTCATAATTCTAGATGTCTTATCTTCCTTCTAACATCTTATCTGTGCTGCTCCAGAGCACAATATACTGTACTTTAGGGCTCTCTGCCTCCCAGACAAACTTAAGATAAATTGCATATCATCTCCATGGGGGCAGGGTATTTTAATTTGATTCAGTAGTGAAGGGAAGCCTACAAGACTTTAGTACAAAGGTACTCAGATTTGAGGTTCCTAGATGCACTTTCCCTGTCATGGTATGGCATTGTGTCTGTCTCATTAGTTGACCCTAGCTCTGATTACATGGGGGTAAGGAGGACTCAAATAAAACACCAACAGATCTTGTTTCCACATAAAATCTATGGTGTTGCAGACCCAGTATCAGCAGGTATTGAAGAAAAGGACTCTGTCCAATCAACAGGACCATGTGGGCCCAGCAGACATCCATTTCAAGGAGACAGACATTGAGAAGCACCAATAGAAAGTTCCCCTCAGGGGCTTCAGGGACTTCGCACTATTTGAAACTGTCATTGCTGCAGTGAACTGAAGCCAGTGTAGAAGAAGTGGGAATGAATGGGAGAGGCAACCTGGGAGTTAAGGAGGATTCCCCTTGGGAGTGATCCAGCTACTCCTTGTTCTGTTCATCGGTTCTTGGGATTCGCAAGGGGCGGGAGTGGCTCTGAGAAATGCTCAGTGAGTGTCTGTTCAGTAAATGGATGAATCGTTGAGTGAGGGAGGGAGCAACTGCCTGCCGCAGAAGTCTTTTCTCATCACTCATGTCTTTTAGGAGCCTCCTCTATCTGTGCAGGAGGGAGCGGATCTGGGGCATAACTCTTGGAGTCCTGTCCAGGAGAGGAATGCTGAGTTAGCAGAGGCTGTGACCCCTTCACGGTCCCTCCCATCCCCTCACACAGCTCCAGAGAACTCAAGAGTTTCTGCTAGCTTTGTTTCTTATGTTTCCCCTCATCTTTAATAGCATTCCACTGAAACATCCCCTGCGTTCATTACCTCTTGCTTTTCTTCACTAACCCCTTGAATAAAGCAAGTAAAATAGCAAAGGAGACAGAAATCAATACAGTTAATGACAACAGCCAGCTCCTACACACAACTAAATGTGTTAGTTTCTGTCTCAAATTTTCTATTTAAATACTTTAAAAAGTAGGTGTGTATTTTATCATGCCCATTATGCAAGTGAGGAAACTGAATTAACAGAGAGGTTTAGTAACTTACCCAAGGTCACTGCTCTGGTAAACAGGTCAGCTGAGATTTGAACCAGAATGTTCACTCCAGAGACCATGCCCTGACATACTATACCTTTTCTTTCGCATGTGTACGTGTGGGTTAACTTCACTGAAATAGAACAGAAACACAGTCAAGGACTTCCATGGTGGGCCAGTGGCTAAGAATCTGCCTTGCAATGTAGGGAACACCGGTTTGATCCCTGGTCCAGGAGGATCCCACACGCTGTGGAGCAACTAAGCCTATGGGCCACAACTGCTGAGTTCATGAGCCACAGCTCCTGAAGCCTCATGCGCCTAGAGCCTGTGCTCCGCAACAAGAAAAGCCACAGCCATGAGAAGCCCATGCACCACAGTGAAGACTCAAGTACAGTGAAAAATAAATTAAAAAATTACAAAACCCACAAAGTGCACAGATCAAGTGCATGACTCAGTGAATTTTCACAAAGTGAGCACACCTGTGTAACAGCAGCCACCTCCAAGAACAGAACAGCACCCCTGACCAGAAGATCCTAACACACTCCGCCCCAATCTCTACCCCTTTCCCATCAAGGGAAACCACTCTCCTGAATTCTTTCATCGTTCTGGGGGTTTCTTTCTTGTCTATTTTAATCACACTGTATTTCAAGCATCATGGGGTCTATTGCTAAAGTTAAAACTATTCTATTTTGCAGGTGTGCGGCTGGGGGTGGTTGAGAGAATACACCCCCTAGATAAGAGAAATGATTGAGGATGGGGAAGTTAGGGGGCTGTTCTCCATCTGCCCTCATTCTCTTTGCCAATGTGAGGCTCTGCTCTTTTCTCTGTCCTCCTCCCCCAGGACTACATCTCCCAGCAGGCTGTGCTCTGACAGCTCTCGGATTTAAATAGGATTCTGGGCTACGCTCAGAGCCAGGCTGTTGCTGAGCACCCAGGAGCGAGAGGAGCTGGAGGAGAGAGAAGCAGCAAGAAGCAGCCAAGAGTTGGAGCCAGACCAGGAGGAGCCTGAGCCAGAGTTGGAGTAGAAGTTGCTCTTGCTGAAGCAGCAGCAACTAAAGAAGTTGAAAAGATGCTGGTTGTCTTGGGACTGCTCACCTCCTTCCTTTCTTTCCTGTATGTGACAGCTCCATCCATCAGGTTTGTCTTAATTCAGTAATTCATTGAGTAGTTTACAAAGCCCTGAGTTGGGAGCCATGGAGCTTGTAAGGAGATGAGTTCTCAGCAGCTGAAGGAGGAGAAAGGGATGGAGGCCAAGGGAGAGGAAGTGAAGGCAGAAAAAGCACGAAGGAAGGAGGTGGTTATGAATACCATGGTGGAAGATGAGAAGGAAGCACCTGGGCTGGGAGAGGAGAGGCGGGTTTGAATTCTGAAGCTAGTGAAAGGCTGAATGGATGACTCGATTAAGTAGCTTGAAAGCCATCTTATGGGGGAGCCCTTGCTCTTTCATTCTACTCCCTTAGTTCCTCTGAAGACCTCCCTTTCTTCAGTATCCCCAGTCACGGTGGGCTTGCTGCATTACCAAGGGTGATCCTTGCCAAGGGACTCATTGTTAAGTACCAGACATCTTGGGAAGGAAACAAACTCCCTCCACTTTGAAACAGCTGACAAGTAATGTTTGGAGATGGCTATTTTGCTGTAAGATTTCTGGAGATGTCAGAGAAATGTGTGTTCTGAGTAGAGAATTTTTAAATTGGAGATAGTCAAGAAGGTTAAAGGGACATATCAAGGACAAAGTATTGCTTTAAGTCCTGGCAGAGAAACCTGGGTTCAGATTCCAGTTTTGCCACTGTTAGCTGGTAAACTTCAAGCTTCAGCTTTCTCCATTGTAATATGGGGATAGTAACAGAATGACTGAATTAAATTCCCTTGGAAAGTGCCTGGCTTAGCGCTTGGCAGCTGGACGATGTTCGGGTCATGTCAGGTCTGTTCCTTCCTGTCCTATTTTGGGGAACTTGTCAGGTCAACTCTATGTAAAAGGATGCTCTTCGCACAGAGGTCTGAGCAACGGAGGTTTTCCTCTCTGTGCACTGACTGCTAGAATGAAATCTCTAATAAGACGGCAGAATATTCTGGCTCTCTTGAAACTGGCAAGGCAACCCAAGAGCCATGTTTACATATGGGACCCCTGGAGGTGCTGTTCATCAGTTACTCATCACTGATGCTCATTGAAGACCGAGGGCTCAGGACCACCGATCCCACGAATGCCCACCCATCTCATGCTTGTGGCGCAGGTTAGAGGAGGAATCTGACCTCTGAGAACCTCTGCAAGATATCTTTGTTATCTAACAAGGAAGGTCTCCATTGGCTCTGGCTCAAGAGAATTGATTTTATTTGCTCTGAAGATCATTTGTAGCTTTCGGGCACATGACTTCCCCACCTGAGCTGATAAGCAGGAGACTGCCTTGCTCGCTGGGACGATGCTGTCCCCTGAAAATTAGCTGCTTTAGGTCTCCTGACAACAATGCAAAGAAATCCCTCTTTGAGGGCGGGTGAGTTTTATGAATCTCCTTCTGGGGTTAGAAAAGATGGTGCGTAATGTTTTGTTTCCTTTGCCTATAGGAAGTTCTTCGCTGGCGGGGTTTGTAGAACAGATGTGCAGCTTTCTGGGAAGGTGGTGGTGATCACTGGAGCCAACACAGGCATCGGCAAGGAGACGGCCAGAGAGCTTGCTCGCAGAGGCAAGTCTTTCCCTTTGTCTCCGCAGGGCAGGACCTCCTGCCTTTCTTGCCAGGAGCTCTGCTCACATTCCCTTATCTTTCCTCCTGGGCCAGGAACTCAAGGATCCTGGGGTTCAAGTCCAGCTGGGACACCAACTTACTCTATGGCCTGAAACCTTCCTTCCTGCCTGCCCCTTCCTTATTATATAAAGTAAGGAAAACAGTGATGCCTGCATATAATATTGGTCAGGTTGGTTATTCTAAAAGGAGATCCTTAGCTACGGTAAAAATAAAACCAGGGTTGTAAAAGTCAGGGTTCCCAGGATGGTCTGAAGCTGATAGCAAGGAGAATCCAGAAGTGGCAATATAGCCACTCATTGTTTTAAGAATGGTGAGGGGGAGTGCTCTGCCTACCAGTGCCGAACTCACTTGCTAGACTCTGAACATGTAGTCCTCTGTTTGTTTTGGCCCTAGGAGCCCGAGTATACATTGCCTGTCGAGATGTACTGAAGGGGGAGTCTGCTGCCAGTGAAATCCGAGCTGATACAAAGAACTCCCAGGTGCTGGTACGGAAACTGGACCTATCTGATACCAAATCCATCCGAGCCTTTGCTGAGGGCTTCCTGGCAGGTGAGGCCCCAGTAGGTGGCTAGAAAGGCAGGAAGCTGGGTGTGGGAGTGGCTGCTCCACCCTGGACCATCTCTGACTGTAAAATCAGAACCATTATGGATCCCATTGGACAGGTTCTGCCGCATAAAGTAGCAGGGCAGGGAACTGGCACAGGGACAGTGGGTGGGCAGGTTGGGCAGGATCCTTATCATTCTCTTGCCTCAGCAGTGGGGATGTTGGAGATGTCAGCTCCCTGTCTGGGCTTGTTCCTTGGCATCAAGGTGTGGCCCTGATGCCACGCTCTTCTTTGAATCTGAAAATCAGCCTTCTGTGGCCACAGGGAGTAGAGGAAGTTGTGTTGCTGCTAATATTCTTCTGTATCTTGGAAAACGACCATCTGCCATCAAGGACTATGACATCTGTGAAGGACAGGGACCGTGTCTGTCTTATTTACCACTGTGTGCCCAGTGCCTAGCCCAGCCCCGAGTCAGTACTGAGTACACACTTGCTGAATGAATGGATGAATGGCGTCCAGGAAGACAACAGCAACCAAAATTAGAAACCCAGTGACAGCGGTTACTGAATATCACTGAGATAGGCCCAAAGGCAAGGAACAAACACTCAGAAGTGGGGCAGGCAGCTAACCACATGGTCTCCTTGGCTGTGCTCTTTAGAGGAAAAGCAGCTTCATATTCTGATCAACAATGCAGGAGTGATGCTGTGCCCGTATTCCAAAACAGCTGATGGTTTTGAAACCCACTTGGCAGTCAACCACCTGGGTGAGTATTTTTGAGTGACTGAAAAGCAAGGCATTCTGGGTTTTCCTTCATTATCTCTCTCCTAACCAGTACAAAAAAGTGAGCTCCTCTTACTCACACCATTACGAACCCCCCAAATTAGGAGATACCAGGAAGAAGAATGTCATTCTTGAAGGGAACCATGGTAATGAAGACTTGCCAGGCAGGGCCAGATGTAGGGGTGCAGGGATCTTTGGCTGCAAGGGGTCAGTTACTGTAACAAGTAAAGCAAGGGCTGGTCCATGGAGGAGGCAGACCTTCGAGACGTGAGGTATGAGAGAGGTTATAGTTCAGAGTTCAGGGCGATGGCTTTCATGAGGGTATCATGGAGTATGTTCTCTGATCATAAGCACATGTTATTTTCCCTGAATATTTCATCCTTCCTTCTGTCTATGGCCACAGCTGTGTGATCATAGCTAGAGGGGAGATGTCCAAAGCTCGCAGTTGCCCCTGACTGGGGCAAGGGCAAAAGTACAGATAACTACAGATTACATCTGTATTGCCTTACCTACAGTCCAGCTCTGGCCCTTGCCTTGAGGACTCCACTAACTCAGACTGACCGACCAGTAGTGCTAAGTTGCTCATTGTATCAATGTGTTCACACCCAGATGATAGTGAGCTAGTGCTAAAATCCTGTCATACACCAGCTCTCACACCCAAGCCCAGGCTGCCAGTCCACTCTTACATTCCACCCCTCTCCCCACCGGCTCTCCCCACAGGTCACTTCCTTCTCACCCACTTGCTCCTGGGGCGGCTGAAGGAGTCCGCCCCTGCACGGGTGGTGACCCTGTCGTCAGTGGCCCACCATGCTGGCAAGATTCGCTTCCACGATCTCCAGGGTGAGAAGTACTACAACCGGAGTTTCGCTTATTGCCACAGCAAGCTGGCCAATGTGCTCTTCACTCGCGAGCTGGCCAAGAGGCTCAAAGGTAAGTCTAGAGAAAGGGTCAGAGTTAAGACAGGAAAAGCATGGGCTCAGCCCAGTTCTGAGGTTGACAGAAACTTCTGAAGTCAGAATGTCAAGCATGCACATTTCAGTGGCAGCTCTGTGCGCTAAGGAAAATGAGGTTACCAACAGAGTGAAAAATGAATGTTATAAAACAGAGTCCTTGCCCTTGGGAAGGACTGTTAAAATTGAACAGGGGTCAGGAAAACCTATAAACCTTATGTGTTTTGTTACATCTTATTGCATTGGCCAAAAAGCTCATTTGGATTTTTCCATAACATCTTACAGAAAAACCTGAACGGACTTTTTGGTCAACCCAGGATTTCACATTTATAATCTCATCTGATATTAAAAAGTAATTAATAATTTTATTTGTTTTTGACTGTGCTGGGTCTTCATTGCTGTGAGGCTTTTCCCTAGTTGCAAAGAGTGGGGGCTACTCTCTAGTTGCGGCGTGCAGGCTTCTCATTGTGGTGGCTTCTTTTGTTGCAGAGCATGGGTTCTAGCACATGCAGGCTTCAGTAGCTGGGGCACATGGGCTTTGCAGTTGCGGCTCCTGGGCTCTAGAGCATAGGATCAATAGTTGTGGCACACAAGCCTAGTTGCTTCACAGCATAAAGGATCCTGCTGGATCAGGGATCGAACCCATGTTTCCTGCATTGGCAGGCAGATTCTTAACCACTGAGCCACCAGGGAAGCCCTCATCTGATTTTTTAGTGACAACCTCTTGCAACAGGCAGAATAGGTATTGTTTTTACTGTTTTATGGGTCCACACTGAGATTTAGAGAAGTGGCCGGCCCAAGATTATACAGCAAGTGAAGGACAAGGACTGGAAGGTGGGGACTGAGATTTAAATCAGGTTGCTTCCTTCACTGGGCCGTCTGCTGAGGTTCACATGGTGAGCTGAGCTACAGAGCAGCCAATCGCTGCCTGGAGTCAGGGTTTCAGATACTTGAGTCTGAGTTCTTGCTCTGCCATATGTAGAGCCACGTGTATATGCAAACATGTCCCTTTAATCTCCCTTGACTCCCTCAGCTGTAAGGGGAGGTGAGGCCACTCTTAATCCTATGATTCTGTGCTACCCTGGAGTTTTTGTTTAGCTGTTGACTTTGATATCTTTGAATCTAGAGGACCATTTGCTCTAGAGAATAAGCCAGAGTTTGGGGGAAATGGTATTTACTATCAGAATGCAGAAAGTAGAAGAATAGGGTAACTCTGTGTTCAATGTCCTGTGGTGGCCTGGGTAGGAGGGGAGCTTGGGGGAGAATGGATACATGATTATGTATGGCTGAGTTCCTTTGCTGTCCATCTGAAACTATCACAACATTGTTAATCAGCTATACTCCAATATAAAATAAAAAGTTAAAAAATACTAATAATGACAAAAATAATTGAGAGTTTGTGTGTGCCATGTACTATTGATGTCTTTACTCATTTAATACAATATTCCTATGAGGTAAATGCTATTATTTTTCCCCTCCCTACAAAGGGAGAAATGAGCACAAATATCTTAAACTTGCCCAAGCAGGACATATTATTCCTAAATGAGACAGGATTCAAATCCAGGCTGCTTGGAAGTCCATGCTCTTTGCTCTACATTGGGGTTCAGACCTTAGCTCTGCAACCTGCTAGGTGGGACCTTGGGCAATTTCCTTAACCTGTCTGATGAGAACTCAGTTTCCTTAGCTATAAGTGGGCTTCTTAGTATTGCTTATCTCATGAACCTCTTTGAGAGTCAAATGAGATAACATGTAAAACACGTAGCACAGCCCTTGTATGTAATAAATACTGAAGACAGTAGAGGTAGCAGGGGTGTCTAGGGGCCTGTCAGTAGCCCCCATCATATCCATCAACACCCCTCAACCTATATACTTCGTCAAATGTGTTTGCCTGGCAAATGCAGTTTACAACAAGGTCCTAGCTTCCTACCTTCTAACAGAATTGTTACCCCTGAGACTCTCCAATAGAAATTCCAACGATACCATTTAAGCCAAAGATTAAGATAACACTGAAACAGGGACTTCCTGGTGGTCCAGGGACTTTACCTTCCAGGGCAGGCGGTATGGATCTGATTGCTGGTTGGGAGCTAAGATTGCATAGGCCTTATGGCCCGAACATCAAAACATAAAACAGAATCAATATTGTAACAAATTAAAGACTTTAAAAAACGGTACACATAAAAGAATCTTAAAAAGAAAAGATGGCACTGAAATAGAAGGACCTTTAACCAAGTATTCCATCTGGTGCATAGAAGGCTGAGAAAGTTATAGATCTTTCTGGATAACATCAGTGAATTACTTGTGAGCTTCTACCTGGTGACTTAGCGACTAAACCACCACCACCACCTGGCTGGAAGTGGTGTCTTTGGAACACAGGGGTTCCGGGGCCCTTCTTGTCGCTTGTGCATGTTGGCGCAGGAGGTGAGCTGTTTTCCTGGCCTGGGAGTGTGTCTCTGGTCTAACTGCTCCCTCTTTGTGCTAGGCACAGGAGTCACCACCTACGCGGTGCACCCAGGCATCGTCCGCTCCGAGTTGGTCCGACACTCCTTCCTGCTGTGCCTGCTTTGGCGGCTCTTCTCCCCCTTCCTCAAGACGACGTGGGAGGGGGCGCAGACCAGCCTACACTGCGCGCTGGCTGAGGGCCTGGAGCCTCTGAGCGGCAAGTACTTCAGGTGTGTAGCAGCTGTGTGCCTGATGGGGGAATCCAGATTCAGGTTGGGCCAGTAAACCAAGTGCTTTTACTTTTTAAAGGAAGCTTAGATTTGATACATAGGTTTCCCTGGTGGCTCAGTGGTAAAGAACCTGCCTGCCAATGCAGGAAACGTAGGTTCAATCCCCAGGCCAGGAAGATTCCCTGGAGAAGGAAATGGCAACCCACTCCAGTATTCTGGCCTGGAAAATCCCATGGAGCCTGGAAGGCTACAATCCATGGGGGTCTCAACATGACCTAGTGACTAAATAACAGCTTTGAAACATTGCAAGAACTGGTTTCAATAACAACAACAAGAGTTGGTTTCATGGCTCTGTTTGAAACCTCTGTGCCACATTTCCAGGTAAGCTTTGCAGAGCCTTTTTCTTTTCCTTGAAGCTTTTGGCTGACTTCCTTCATGAATTTTTAAACAGCACATAGCACAAAGCTCCAGGGCAAAGCCACTGCTTCCCAGTGTGAACTCTGTCTCCCAGAGATGGCGAGATTGGCATTAACTGATGGAATGTAAGAATAGACATTTTGTTGTCTACTAGATGAGCTAGCCTGGGGTCCAATCACCACCAGATTTCAAAGGATTGGTGAGCAGAAGGGACATTCTGTGGTCTCTGCAACCACTGCAAAGTGACATGAACATGTTACTATGCTATACCTTTGTTTTTAAAACATTTCATACTATATATAAGATAGATAACCAACAAGGACCAATTATATAGCACAGGGAAAGCTACTCAGTATTCCGTGATAACCTTTATGAGAGAAGAACCTAAAAAAGAATGAAGATATGTACATGTCTAACTAAATCACTTTGCCGCACACCTGCACCAAACACAACACTGTAAATCAACTCGACACCAATAAAATTAAAAATTTTAAAAAGTCAATACAAACCCCAAAATATTTTAAAATTGCATTTTAGTACAGTTAGTTTCTTTTTCATCTAATATATTTTATACAGTTATAAATCTATTCCGAGGAGGAGGACGTGAACTTTTCTGGACTGTCCATTTTCACTGTTGGATATTCACTCTCTTTCTCTGCCCTCCAGTGACTGCAAGAAGACCTGGGTGTCGCCCAGGGCCCGGAATAACAAAACGGCTGAGCGCCTGTGGAACGTCAGCTGTGAGCTTCTGGGAATCCAGTGGGAGTAGATCTGGTGGAAGAGGCACAGTTGTATCAGGCCGAGTCCACACCATGAGAGACGGGGACCGAGGAGAAGGCCTGCCCTGCAGGCTTGTCCTGGCAGGCTGCTGTAGTGAACCCTGGCCTGCTCTGATACTCCAGACCCTTCTAGAAATCTTTGCACACCCAACCCTCTCATGAGGCTGACTCATGGCATAAGATGGTCACAGCTACAGAGCACTCTTCTCCAAGACTTACAGAGTCGGCCACCCTCTTGGGCCGCTAGAACGGGGCAGATGCCAGGCTGGGCGTGAGAATGGCAGAAGAGCCTGGGAAACTGGATCAATTTCCTCACTGAGACCAGAAATGCCAGTTAGCACACTCAGCTGAGGTGATGAACATCAGTGTTACATCTTTCTAGGATCTATAGGCTCAAAGACTATTGACTGATCTCTTTTTTGTAACGCTAGTCTGGAGTCTGGACCAACTCCGGAGGATCTTGGCTCAACATTGGCTGACTTTATTTCCTTCCTCTGAGCATCCTGGAGCTGTAGTGTAAAGGCTCCAGTGTAAAGACACAGGAGCCTGTTTTCTCTTTCCAGTAGTTTTTTTTTTTTTTAATTAAAAACATTTTTTTTCAGCTCTACTGAGATATAATTGGCATAAAACATTGTATAAGTTTGGACCTTCCCATTTTCAATCATGTAGATGGTTTCTTTTTCTAAAGAGTTGCCTTTGCCTCAATTTTAGAGAAAATAAAGACTGTGTATTCATCTTATTGCCTTATTTATTCTCTCAGGATAGCAAGGGAGAAATGAAACCAACTTCAATGAGTAATATTTCACTTTCTCACCCACTGACCCATAATCTTCTTATAATATGTCCTCTAGGTACAGAATAAGATGGTTCAGTTGGGTGTTTTCTCAAGTTTCTATTAGCTCTCACACTTTACTATTTAAGAAATGGTAGGAGTGATTTAAATTATACAGATGCTGAGCTTCACTATGGATCAAGGTCAGAGGCAGTAGAAGACTTCATTTAGTTTGATACATAAAGACAGAAAAATCAAGCTCTGATAAACCCTCTAATTAAAACCATAGCTCACTTCTCTTCTGGCCTCCCTGTTCTCATCTACTGTGGCCCTAGGTGACCTGCTCCTTGCCTTAAGTGCTGAAGGTCACCAAGAAGAGACAGGGAGATGCCACATTTTTAAGTCAGTTGACCCAAGAAGTAATGTTATTGCTTCCAGTCTGAACGTATCCAAAGGGCATATGGTGATAAAAGTGCCCTTTCTTTCCATAGCAGGCAGACTTAAAAAACAGACAAGCAGGACTTCCCTGCTGCACAAATGGTTAAGAATCCACCTGCCAATGCAGGGGACACGGGTTCAATCCCTGGTCTCAGAAGATGCCACATGCTGCGGAGCAACTAAGCCCAGGTGCCCCGAATATGGAGCCCATGCCCTAGAGCTGGTGCTCCACAACGAGAGAACCCACCGTAATGAGAAGACTGCACATCGCAGTGAAGAACAGCCCCCACTGGCTTCAACTAGAGAAAGTCTGCATGCAGCAAAAAAGACCCAGTGCAGTCAAAAATAAATAAAATAAATTTTAAAAAAACAAGGAAGCAAAAAACTATTTTACTAAGGACGTTTTCAAATAGATGAAAGTAAAGCAAATAGTGGACTTCCCTGGTGGCTCAATGCTAAAGAATCTGCCTGCAGATGCAGGTTTGAACCCTGGGTTGGGAAGATCCCCTGGAGAAGGAATTGGCAATCCACTCCAGTATTCTCACCTGGAAAATTCCATGGACAGAGGAGCCTGGTTGGCAATAGTCCATGGGGTGGCAAAGAGTTGGACACCATTGAGTGACTAAACAACAATGAAGCAAATAGTTTTGTGGATCTTCAGGTACCTACCTATCATCCAGCTTTAACAATGTTAACATTTTGTTCATCCTGTTTCATCTATTTCCTCTTGACATATTTTGGTGCCAGGGGTCGGGGTTGGGGGTTGGGGGAGAGTTGGGTAGATATTTTAAAGCACACACTGCTGCTTAGTCACTCAGTCGTGTCTGGCTCTGTGCAACCCCATGGACTAAAGCCCATCAGGCTTCTCTATCCATGAGATTCTCCAGGCAAGAATAGTGGGGTGTGTTGCCATGTTCTCCTCCAGGGGATTTTCCTGATCCAGGGATCAAACCCAGGTCTCCTGCATTGCAGGCAGATTCTTTACCATCAAGCCACCAGGGAAGCTCTTTGAAGCACATTCCAGACGTCAAATATTCACCCATAAAGACTGTAATGTGCTTATCTCCATAACCTCCGTGTTTTACAAAGCGACAATACCATTATCACTCCTAACAACATTAACAATTCCTGAATCTCATTTATTAATCATACTCAGAGTTTCAGTTCCCCTGGTTGTCTCACAGAGGTCTTTTTCCTGTGGATTTGTTCGAATCAGGGAAAGAGAAATGGTCCTTCTAAAGAAAGAGGAAGCTTTTCTTTGCAGAAGCCCCAGCAAGTCCGCCTGTGCTTCACTGGCTGGGAGGAATATTGGTTTTCCTCCTGAACCCATCACTAAGGCTAGGGATGAGCTATGTTCATTCTGTTCACTTCAGTCGCTCAGTCGTGTCTGACTCTTTGCGACTCCATGAACTGCAGCAAGCCAGGCCTCCCTGTCCATCACCAACTCCCGGAGTTTACTCAAACTCATGTCCATTGAGTCAGTAATGCCATCCGACCATCCCACCCTCTGTCAGTCCCTTCTCCTCCCGCCTTCAATCTTTCCCAGCATGAGGGTCTTTTCAAATAAGTCAGCTCTTCCCATCAGGCGGCCAAAGTATTAGAGTTTCAGCTTCAGCATGAATGAATATTCATGGACTGATTTCCTTTAGGATGGACTGGTTAGATCTCCTTGCAGTCCAGGGATTCTCAAGATCCTCTCAAGAGAGGAAATCCAACATCATAGGTCAAAAGCATCAATTCTTCAGTGCTCAGCTTTCTTTATAGTCCAACTCTCACATCCACACATGACTACTGGAAAAACCATAGCCTTGACTAGATGGACCTTTGTTAGCAAAGTAATGTCTCTGCTTTTTAATATGCTGTCTAGGTTGGTCATAACTTTCCTTCCAAGGAGTGAGTGTCTTTTAATTTCATGCTGCAGTCACCATCTGCAGTAATTTTGGAGCCCCCCAAAATAAAGTCAGCCACTGTTTCCACTATTTCCCCATCTATTTCCCATGAAGTGATAGGACTGGATGACATGATCTTGGTTTTCTGAATGCTGAGCTTTAAGCCAACTTTTTCACTCTCCTCTTTCACTTTCATCAAGAGGCTCTTTAGTTCTTCGCTTTCTGCCATAAGGGTGGTGTTATCTGCATATCTGAGGTTATTGATATTTCTCCCGGCAATCTTGATTCCAGCCTGTGCTTCCTCCAGCCTAGCATTTCTCATGATGTACTTTGCATATAAGTTAAATGAGCAGGGCTCATTTAATATGAGGGCTCATTAAATATACAGCCTTGACGTACTCCATTTGCGATTTGGAACCAGTCTGTCGTTCCATGTTCCATATTCATGTCTCTGTCCAGTTCTAACTATTGCTTCCTGGCCTGCATACAGGTTTCTCAAGAGGCAGGTCAGGTGGTCTAGTATTCCCATCTCTTTCAGAATTTTCCACAGTTTATTGTGATCCATACAGTCAAAGGCTGTGACATAGTCAATAAAGCAGAAATAGATGTTTTTCTGGAACTCTCTTGCTTTTTCGATGATCCAGTGGATGTTGGCAATTTGATCTCTGGTTCCTCTGCCTTTTCTAAATCCACTTTGAACATCTGGAAGTTCATAGTTCACGTACTGTTGAAGCCTTGCTTGGAGAATTTTGAGCATTACTTTGCTAGCATGTGAGATGAGTGCAATTGTGCAGTAGTTTGAGCATTCTTTGGCATTGCCTTTCTTTGGGATTGGAATGAAAACTGACCTTTTCCAGTCCTGTGGCCACTGCTGAGTTTTCCTAATTTGCTGGCATATTGAGTGCAGCACTTTCACAGCATCATCTTTCAGGATTTGAAATAGCTCTACTGGAATTCCATCACCTCCACTAGCTTTGTTCATAGTGATGCTTCCTAAGGCCCACTTGACTTTGCATTCTAGGATGTCTGGCTCTAGGTGAGTGATCATACCATTGTGATTATTTGGGTCATGAAGATCTTTTTTGTACAATTCTTCTGTGTATTCTTGCCACCTCTTCTTAATATCTTCTGCTTCTGTTAGGTCCCTACCATTTTGTCCTTTATTGAACCATATTTGCAGGAAATGTTAGGCTAATCACTATCTACCCCTGGAGCCAGTGTCCATTCCACCTCACCCCACCCCATCTCACCCATGGAGAAGAATAGTAGTTCATAGAAAGCCTTTATATAATTAGGATTTGCTACCCAGGCTTAAACGACTGAACAACTTCACCTTATACCCTCACCTATCCTAGCTTAAAGCTCAACATTCAGAAAACTAAGATCATGGCATCTGGTCCCATCACTTCATGACAAATAGATG
Source organism: Budorcas taxicolor (assembly GCF_023091745.1). Classification (NCBI taxonomy): domain Eukaryota; kingdom Metazoa; phylum Chordata; class Mammalia; order Artiodactyla; family Bovidae; genus Budorcas; species Budorcas taxicolor. Next base: position 77,783,626 of record NC_068919.1, read on the forward strand.
GGGAAACAGTGGAAACAGTGGCAGACTTTATTTTTCTGGGCTCCAAAATCACTGCAGATGGTGATTGCAGCCATGAGAAGGAAAGTTATGATCAACTTAGATAGCATATTCAAAAGCAGAGATATTACTTTGTCAACAAAGGTCCATCTAGTTAAGGCTTTGGTTTTTCCAGTGGTCATGTATGGATGTGAGAGTTGGACTATAAAGAAAGCTGAGCACTGAAGAAGTGATGCTTTTGAACTGTGGTGTTGGAGAAGACTCTTGAGAGTCCCTTGGACTGCAAGGAGATCCAACCAGCCCATCCTAAAGGAGACCAGTCCTGAGTGTTCATTGGAAGGACTGATGTTGAAGCTGAAACCCCAATACTTTGGCCACCTCATGTGAAGAGTTGATTCATTGGAAAAGACCCTGATGCTGGGAAAGATTGAAGGCAGGAAGAGAAGGGGATGACAGAGGATGAGATGGCTGGATGACATCACTGACTTGATGGACATGAGTTTGGGTAAACTCCGGGAGTTGGTGATTGACAGGGAGCCCTGGCATGCTGCAGTTCATGGGGTTGCAAAGAGTCGGACATGACTGAGCAACTCAACTGAACTGAACTGATCCTCACAAGTACCCCCTGTGATAGGTACTATTGTTATCTCTGTGTTTTACTAATGAGGCACAGAGAAGTTAAGCAGCTTGCCAAAGTTCACACAGCTGGTAACTGGTAGAGTAGGCCCAGACAGTCCATCTCTAGAACGTGGAATCTTAACAAGTGAAGGAAGCAACAAAGTCTCTCCAGGAGAAACCTAGGACTGGGAATGAGCAAAGTGGCAGGGTAGAGAATGTTGGGAAAACAACCAATGTATGTTCACTGCTGGGACCTCTAATGTCTGCCTCATAGGCTATTGGGTCCACTGGAAAATTCTTGGTGGAGAATGAAGGGGAAAAGAGGAGAGAGAAGAAAAACAACAGGAAATGACCATGCAAGGGTGGGAGGCAGGGGTGGCAGAGAGCATGCCAGACACTGACAACCCTGGATGTCTCCTCCGGGCTGGAGGAACACACTTAAATCAGAAACCAGGAGCGCAGAATGTGGAAGCAAGCGGGCAGGGCTGCTTTGGGAGACAATTATAGGTGGGAGGGTGTGTTCCTGTGAGTGTTAAGCAGTGCAGTGGAAACACTAAGGCAAGAGGGGTGCGCTTGGGGCCTTTATGCACATCAGAGGGAGCTGGCTGTAAATGGAAGAAACAAAGCCGTGCAAGAGCTGCAAGCCTTTGACGCCAGCTGCCATATCTAGGCAACACACTGGCATTGATCTTGGCCTAGTGCATGCATGCTCGGTCATGTCCGACTCTGTGCAACCCTATGGACTCTAGCCCACCAGGCTCTTCTGTCCATGGGATTTTCCAGGCAAGAATACTAGAGTGGATTGCCATTGCCTTCTCCAGGAGATCTTCCTGATCCAGAAGATTGAACCCGTGTCTCCTGCACTGACAGGCAGATTCTTTACCACCAAGCCACCTGGGACTATGATTCTGGAATAAACTTGCTTACAGGCTGGGTTCCTCCACTTTCACACACAGTCGTTTTAAACAAACCTATGGTTGCCAAGGGCTTCCCTCGTAGCTTAGTTGATAAAGAATCTCCCTTCTATGCAGGGGACCCAGGTTCGATTCCTGAGTCGGGAAGATTTCCCTGGAGAAGGAAATTCAACCCACTCTAGAATTCTTGCCTAGAGAATCTCATGGACAGAGGAGCCTGGCAGGCTACAGTCCATGGGGTTGCAAGAGTCAGACATGACTTAGTGACTAAACCACCACCATAGATGCCAAAGGGAAAAAGGGAGGGAGATGGACGAATTAAGAGCATGGAATTAACACACATACACCACTATACATTAAACAGGCTTCCCTGGTGGCTCAGATGGGAAAGAATCTGCCTGCTTCATCCCTGAGTTGGGAAGATCCCCCGGAGTAGGGCATGGCAACCCACTCCAGTATTCCTGCCTGGAGAATCCCATGGACAGAGAAGCCTGGTGAGCTATTGTTCATGGGGTTGCAAAGAGTTGGACACTACTGAAGCGACTAAGCACAGCACTTATAAAAAACAGAGAAACAACAGAGATTTTCTGTATAGCACAGGGCACTATATTTAATGTCTTGTAATAGCCTCTACTGGAAAAGAATCTGAAGCTGGACACCCAAACCGAACCAACATTTTAAATCAACTATAGTTTAATAAATAGAATTAATAAAACCAAATGCAGTCATGCTTATTAAAGTGGAATCTTCTCTCTATAGAACATATTTTTCAGAGAACAGAATGCTAACCCATACAAAAGATTGTTCTTTAAAATATATGGAATCCTTATAGCATGTGTGTGTTTGGAATCCTTTGGGCTATTACATTTTATACTTTTTTTGTGTTTGGCAGACTTTTTGCTAGTACAGTTGGCTTAACAAAGATTATCCAATTCTTGCGTGCTAAGTCACTCAGTTGTGTCTGACTCTTTGCGATCCCATGGACTGAGGAGCCTTCCGGGCTCCTCTGTCCATGGGATTCTCCAGGTAAGAATACTGGAGTGGGTTGCCATTTCCTTTCTCCAGTCTAATTCTTGACTTGTGTCAAATACCTGAAATCTGAAAAACCTCTTTGTAAGTTCTCTGAGACTCAAGGGCTTTCCCCGTGGCTCAGATGGTGAAGAATCTGCCTGCGGTGCTGAAGACCCAGTTTCAATCCCTTGCCTGGGAAGATCCCCTGGAGAAGGGAATGGCAACCCAATCCAGTATTGTTGCCTGGAGGACCCCATGGACAGAGGAGCCTGGCGGGCTATAGTTCATGGGGTCGCAAAGAGTTGGACACGACTGAGCAACTAACACTGTAAGAGACTCAGAGAGCTTGGAACCAGTTGCTGGGGGCAGGGTGCTGATAATCTCAGTCTAGAGTACAGGGCCTTGGAGCATAGCAACTGAATGGGGCGATGGACTAGGGCCAAGACAGAAGCTTGAATATAGAATCCTCAGGGCCTGTAAATGCTGGAAGCAGCACATCTAATTTGGGGAGGCAGATGTAAGCAATCTGAGTGGGACTCTGACACCCAAGAGGGAGGGACTTCTCTCCCCCACAGCCTAATGGTCTTAAGAACTTTGTGGGCTCATGGTTGAGGGTCATGATGTTTGTTGGAGAAATCCATCCCCTTGAATTCTAGGGTGGGGATTGGGGAGAGTGCATTCCCTACATTATCACCTAACCCTGGTCTCTGGAAAACACAGAAATTGCCCCAATCCTACTTCCCTAATCATAACTCCCATACTGTGGACCCCCTTACTTGCTGAAGAGCGACTCAACCAGAGCATTCCCCCTTTTCCACCATCCTTGGCAAGTGGCACAGCTCAGCCAGCCCAAGGCGGTTCAGGCTGGGGTGGTTACTCCTGACCACAGTGCTCCACAGCTTCTCATTGAAGGAAGTCTGTAAAATATTATTTGGCCAGGGAAGATATTTTAAATTGGAAGTTTTCTCTCCCATCCTATCGTTGGGTGCATTAATATCTAACTGTAGTGATGCCAACTATGGGAGAGCTGAGAAGAAAAGAAGGCAAAAAAGAGAAAAAAGAAAGAAAGAAAGAAAAAAAGAGGTGCGGGTGTTGATGTCACGGGTTGCTGGTGTTTTTCAGCTACTGTTGCCCTTGTTCAGACTCTAGTCTCCATCACTGGCCATGGCCCTCGTCTCCCATGAGACTCAGCCTCCCTCAGTGTTTGCTCTTTTGAAAGCCTCTCATGCTCAGGCTTCATTATGTCTCTGTGTGACTTTCTGCCCCAAAATATTGTCTTCTCTGTTCAGCCTGGGCAAGGAACAAGTACCAGCCTTGACCTCTTGTTATGTTTCCAGAAGAGACTTGCCCCACGTTCACCACCACGCAAGGGAAAGGCTTTGGCCCAACACAAACAAGGCTGGGAAATATGGTGGCTGAGTCACCCTTCTACAGTCTCATCTCTGCGCCTTAGCTTCTTCTGTGACCACAGAGTCATTTCCCTTCCATTCCTCTTGTACTATGGATATGCCTTCCTGCCTGGTAGAATGCCTCTTAGCATACAGGAGACAAAATCACAGATGAAGGCTCAGGAATGACAGTCACTGTGGATTTCTCTGCTCCTTGGTGCCTCTCTAGCTGCCCCAGGTCATTGCCTTCACTAGTCTTCATTTCTGTTATGCTCTGAGATGCTCAGCTAGCCTAGCCCAGGTGAGGAAAAATCTTTCCTTTTGGCTCCACTGAGACTGGCTTAAATTTCTAAAAAATAAAACTTGTCCGAGACACTAAAGAGAAAGGAAATCAAAGAGACATATGACAGTCGAAAAGCAAACAGTCCCAGAGCACAGATTACCTAAGGGCTGACTAGCTGCCGCACATCACCTTGTTGGTACTTGGTCCTTTTCCAAGTCAAGTCTGTGCTATGTGTCGCCATGCCTCCAAGCCCTGGAGGATCTACCTTGTATGTTTGGCCTCTTTTACAGGATACACACCCACTTTGAGAAATTGTAGGCAAAAAACAAAACATGGAATTCCTTCCTCATAAATTCAAGGAAGGACTGAAACTGGAAAGTGGGAAAGGGCAGGAATAGATCTCAAAAGCAACTAGAACTCAAGCATCCGAATCACCATACTCCTATACTGGGCCTTTCTCTAGACGTGGGCTTCATTTCAGAGTAAGTGGCAAGACACTGGTCTGTGGAAAACTCTCAAGCTTTACACCTTGTGGTTTTTACCACTGAAGAGGTACTGTAGCTACTTTTAATTTTTAGTATCTAATGAATCTCAGGTTTGGCCAGGAAGCATTCAGCTATGGTAAGGGAGGGAAGAATCATGAGGATGAGACAGCTGTAGATGATGCATTTCAAATTAGGGAGAAAAACGTGGACTGTTTAATACATGGGGTTGAACATACAGTTCTCCAAGTGGAAACATAGGGTCAGAGTTCCTGTCTCACACCATTCTAAAAACAGGTATACTAGAGGGATTAAAAAAGTGTATTAGAGGAAAATACAAGAACATATCTTAAAGATGTTAGAAGAGGGGAGGTCTTTTTGAGACTTGAAAGGCAAGAAGCATACAGGAAAAGAAGGATATGCCTAAAAAACATGCCAAAGGTTAAGTCAAAAGTCAAGTGATGTTGATGAGTATACTTGTAATTCAGGTCAAGTATCCTGGGAGATTGACTTTGAGATGGACATTGGCACACAGGGAGTGTGTGGGGATTTCTCTTGGGATCAGTGTCTATGGGGGAGGGATGCTAATAGGGTTGGGCAAAAGGGGAGTGGAACTGTGGGGCAGTCCTGATCCCACAGGGAGTGCTGGAACTGAGTTGTCCTGAATTGAGCAGAGGAGCTTGACCCCCACCCCCACAGGATGTGGGCAGTGTCCAGGGAGGGGGCATGACCTGGGTGAGGGCTCTCTGTTTGGTGAAGGCATGTTCTAGAGACAAACTCAGCTGTGAACTGTCAGCTATGCTCCCAGCGTCTAGGGGGACCGAGGCTTTGTTTCCTTTTTGTTTCTGTTTATTTAATTGTTTATTTTTGGCTGTGCTGGGTCTTCCCCACTGCATGTGGGCTACTCTCTAGTTGTGGTGTGAGGGTTCTCACTGTGGTGGCTTCTCCTGTTGGGGAGCACAGGCTCCAGGGCTCAGTATTTGTGGCGCATGGGCTTAGTCACCCTGCAGCATGTGGTTATCTTCCTGGACTAGGGATCAAACCTGTGTCCCTTGCATTGGCGGGTAGATTCTTAACCACTGGACCATCAGGGAAGTCCAGGTCTTCATTTCTGAAATGAAGACTCTGGTTGGCACCCCACAGCATCTACTGTACTAATATATAGATCAGAGAAAAGAGTAGCACTCATTTAAAGAAATTTTACTTGTCAATTAAGATAGGACGTAGTACCCAACAGACCACTTCGCAAAAGGTATTAATAGGAAATTTTCAGAAGAAATAAAAATGGTCTATACACCTTAGTAATAATCAGGGAACTACAAATCAAAACAAGATGCCATAATGTAATTTTTCAGTCATCAGATTGTCAAAAATTAGATTTCTTAACAAATTTTGGCAAAAGTCTATGAAATAGATATTTTTATATACTGCTGGTAAGAGCAGAAGAAATGCAGAAGCCAGTTCTACTCAGAGATTTACTTCTTACTATCTACAATAACATTACAAGTAGTTATTTTTTATAAGAAATAAAAATAAATACTAACATTACGACACATAAACATTATTCCTTATGTGTGAAGAGGCATTGTTTGTACTAAAAAGAATTGGAAACAACCTAGAAGTCCATCAGCTGGGGAAAACTAAATGATCTTTGGTGTAACCACACAATGAATTAGGACACTTGCATTTGGGATACTTACCCCTAAAAATAATTGCACACACACACTCACGCATACACTATATATATGTATATATTCATATAAACTGATGAGTTGCAGAATGATGAATATGTGCAGGTGATAAGATTCATATTAAAAAATTATACACACATATAACATGATGTCATATATTTTCTATGGGTACATATATAAGTATACAAAGGCACAGGAAAAGGTCTAAAACCAAATGCAATGAACACATAAGAGAAATTGCTCTTTAAGAATGGATGGAAAATAATATTTTAATTTAAAAAAGAATATTTTCATATTTTATTTGGAAATTAAAAATCAATAGTTTCAGCAGATGCTGTTGGCTACTGCTGTCACTGTGACCCTGATTAACGTATTGCAGTGTTCTCAGCCCTGAAAAGCGAAAGTGAAGTCTCTTAGTTGTGTCCAACTCTTCAGCAACCTTATGGACTGTAGCCCACCAGGCTCCTTCGTCCTTGGGATTTCCCAGGCAAGAATACTGGAGTGGGTTGCCATTTGCTTCTCCAGAGGATATTCCCTAACTAGGGATCAAACCCGGGCCTAACTACATTTTATTTATAAAAAAAATTTATTTAACTGATCTGGGTCTTAATTGCTGCATGTAGGATCTACTTCCCTGACCAGGGATCAAACCTGGAGCCCCATGTTGGGGGTGCAGAGTCTTAGCCACTGAATCACCAGGGAAGTCCTGACCCTAGCTGTATTTTATAACATATAAAATGCCAATACCTGGGGCTGTGAACCTGGGGCTGTGAACTGCTGCTCCAAGACAATCATGGTGAGCACATTTCTCTTGCAAGTGATTGACTGTGAAAACCACACGTGCCTCAATCATGGGATGTGGAAGCTTCTAGGAGAGACCTTCCTCATTGATCAAAACGTGAGATACATGAAGAAATTTTCTGTCTTTTTCTGCTAGACATGGTCATGGCCGAATGTTACATCTCAATCTATAACAATTACCTTGAGTCATAAGTGGAGCTAAGTGAGCACTTTAAGAGGTGAGATGGGGAGGGTGGGAGGGAGGCTTGAGAGGGAGGGGATGTACATATTAGCTGATTCATGTTGTTGTACAGCAGAAGCTAACACAACATTGTAAAGCAATTATCCTCTAATTAAAAGTTTTTTTAAATGTATAATTTGAAAAAAATAAGTTGAGCTGAGCTGGCCCAAAGACCAAGCTCACAAGCTGAAGATAGCAGAGGGAAAGGAAAAAAGAAGCTGGGTCGCTGACAGTGAAGTAATAAGTCACTAAATTAGCCAAGATTGGAGTGCCCTCCCTTGAGGCTTGTTACATAACACCATAAACTGTATTATTGAAGTCTATGCCCTAACTGACACTATAGTATTATGTTGAGCCATATAAAATTGCTGACAATAAAAGTGTTAGTCACTCAGTTATGTCCTACTCTTTTGTGACCCCATGGACTGTAGCCCACCAGACTCCTCTGTCCATGGAATTCTTCAGGCAAGAATACTGGAGTGGGTAGCCATTCCCTTCTCCAGGGGATCTTCTCAACCCAGGGATAGAACCCAGGTCTCCTGAATTGCTGGCAGATGCTTTACCATCTGAGCCACCAGTATTCTATCCTTTTTAACCTACTTTTTTCCATCGTCACTGCTGATCTAAGGCAGATGCCTCCCTGAGTTACTTTTATCACCTTTAATTTCCTTCTGTTTGATTGTATTTTTCTCCACTCCAAAGATCTGTCATCTTTCATTGATTTTAGTATCCACAGTGATAACTTATCTAACATCCTAGCACACAACCTTAATAGCTCTGTTTTACTTTTACAGTATCCATCCAAGTTTTAATCTGCATGAACAATCTATTTTTTCTACATGATATCTTTTAGCCAAAATAATCAGCAGAAACGATAATTGAATATCATGTACAATTTATTCTGATAGAAGGAGTAGATTAGCTGCTGTAACAAACAACGCTAAATGTTGGCAGCTTAATGCTTACTCATAGTCCAGTGTGGGGATGTGAGTGGGAGGGTGGTTCTGCTCTACATGGCTTTCATTTCAACACAATCATGAATTATGTTGCTGTAATCATCGAATATTTTGCATTCTAATGGCAGTAGTTATTTCACTGAGGATTAAACAAATACAAAATATATTTGTATTCAAAATATGTGCAATTTAAATACATTTTCATAAAATGTAAATTGAAATAAAAAATTTTTAAATGTCAGTTTATTTTCTAAAATATTTAAATTAACTATTAAAATTAAAGACAAAATACATTATCACTGTGAATATCAACATTTTAAATCAAAATTTTGTAAATAAAGCTAAATTTTGTCTTTAAAAATTTAAATATTTCTATGAATTTTTATGAAAATAAAACTACTCACAATTCTAATGTTCAATGTCCATTTAGTTGCCACTGTAAATCATGGCTATCATACTTCATGCATGCGTCTTCTACACTGACATGTCTATCAGTTTAAAAGTAATATAAATTGATTATTATTTAGCCTCCATTTATACAAGTGTTGCAAACACATGTGTACTAGAATATGGAGAGATGAGAAAATAGAAACTCAGCACTACTGAAAATGATACCTATTTTTATGCAAGTGTTCATTATAATCATGCTGAGAAAGAATTTGACAAGTTAATTAATTTGTCTTGTCCCCAGTTGCTTCCTCTATTCAAATTTTCCCTGCACTCAGAAGCAACGGCACAATCTACACACCTACAGAACATTTAGATGTAGTCAAGATGTATTTTCCTTGGGCTTAAACAGTGCTTGTCATGGGAGCCAATGTCTAGGGAATCAGGTAGCATATAATGTCAGAACTGAACACTAAGAGCCTCAGTAAAGAGATGTCCACATATTCTTATATACATTTTCTTGTATATGCTTGTGAAATGTAGGGCTTTTAAAAGTGCGTGACTAAGAAAAGAAGCCCTTCCATAGTATAGGCCTGACATGGGTGTTGCTGCTGCTGCTGACATGGGTGTTAGACCCTGGCAATTCCCAGATAAGAGGCTCCTTTCCTGTGCCAGGGCACATGTCTGTCTTGGAGGTTTAATGTTGATCTGGCATGAAAGAAAGATTGAATGCTTACTGAACACAATAGAATTCTGCCTCATAAAGTTTCTGAGAGAATATGACTACAGAGCAACCATCACAACTCAGATAACAACATGGTACTGCAGGAAGACCAAGTGAAGAGTGTGATGATTGCGGGTATGCACGGGCTGCCCAAAGCACTAGTATTTGAAAGTGTCCACTCAGACTCAGTTCCCTGGTATCCTCTGCACTGACCTGTTCCTCCATCCCCTTCATCTCCCATTCCCATGACAAGAACCACCCCTGGGCACTTTGTCATCACATGAACTCGCTATGTCTCAAATATCTTAACTTCCAACATTCCACTCCAACCACAACCTTCTACGCCTCCAACTTTCTCCTGCCAAGTCCATGTCCCATTATCACCCTCTCTGGCAAAGGCTAGGAGAATACAGCTGTCTAATTTGTACATGCCAAGAGTGCTGCTTGAGAAAATAATTCAGCCTGGCAGACTGGAGCCACTATCAGTCACTGGTCCTCAAGGTCAACTTGGCTTTCAGTGCTACCAGATTACCTGTTCTTCCACAGTCAACGATGGATCCAGGGATGCTTATACAGTTCATGGGATCATCTTTAAAAGTTCAGTTCAATTCAGTCACTCAGTCATGTCCGACTCTTTGCAACCCCATGAACCGCAGCACGCCAGGCCTCCCTGTCCATCACCAACTCCCGGAGTCCACTCAAACCCATGTTCATTGAGTTGGTGATGCCATCCAACCATCTCATCCTCTGTCATCCCCTATCCTCCTGCCCTCAATCTTTCCCAGCATCAAGGTCTTTTCAAGTGAGTCAGCTCTTTGCATCAGGTGGCCAAAGGACTGGAGTTTCAGCTTCAACATCAGTCCTTCCAGTGAACACCCAGGACTGATCTCCTTTAGGATGGACTGGTTGAATCTCCTTGCAGTCCAAGGGACTCTCAAGAGTCCTCTCCAATACCACAGTTCAAAAACATCAATTCTTCTGTGTTCAGCTTTCTTTATAGTCCAACTCTCACATCCATATATGACTACTGGAAAAACCATAGCCTTGACTAGATGGACCTTTGTTGACAAAGTAATATCTCTGTTTCTTAATATGCTGTCTAGGTTGGTCATAATTTTTCTTGCAAGGAGTAAGCGTCTTTTAATTTTATTGCTGGAATCACCATCTGCAGTGATTTTGGAGCCCCAAAAAATAAAGTCTGGCACTGTTTCCCCATATATTTCCCATGAAGTGATGGGACTGGATGACATGATCTTAGTTTTCTGAATGTTGAGCTTTAAGCCAACTTTTTCACTCTCCTCTTTCACTTTCATCAAGAGGCTCTTTAGTTCTTCTTCACTTTCTGCCATAAGGGTGGTGTCATCTGCATATCTGAGGTTATTGATATTTCTCCCGGCAATCTTGATTCAAGCTTGTACTCCCTCCAGCCCAGCGTTTCTCATGATGTACTCTGCATATAAATTAAATAAGCAGGGTGACAATATACAGCCTTGACGTACTCCTTTTCCTATTTGGAACCAGTCCGTTGTTCCATGTCCAGTTCTAACTGTTGCTTCCTGACCTGCATACAGATTTCTCAAGAGGCAGGTCAGATGGTATGCTAGTCCCATCTCTTTCAGAATTTTCCACAGTTTGTTGTGATCCACACAGTCAAAGGCTTTGGCATAGTCAATAAAGCAGAAATAGATGTTTTTTTGGAACTCTCTTGCTTTTTTGATGATCCAGCAGATGTTGGCAATTTGATCTCTGGTTCCTCTGCCTTTTCTAAATACAGCTTAAACATCTGGAAGTTCATGGTTCACATACTGTTGAAGCCTGACTTGGAGAATTTTGAGCATTACTTTGCTAGTGTGTGAGATGAGTGCAATTGTGCAGTAGTTTGAGCATTCTTTGACATTGCCTTTCTTTGGGATTGGAATGAAAACTGACCTTTTCCAGTCCTGTGGCCACTGCTGAGTTTTCCGAATTTGCTGGCATATTGAGTGCAGCACTTTCACAGCATGATCTTTTAGGATCTGAAATAGTTCAACTGGAATTTCATCACCTCCACTAGCTTTGTTCGTAGCGATGCTTCCTAAGGCCCACTTGACTTTGCATTCTAGGATGTCTGGCTCTAGGTGAATGATCATACCATCATGATTACCTGGGTCCTGAAGATCTTTTTTGTACAGTTCTTCTGTGTATTCTTGCCACATCTTCTTAATATCTTCTGCTTCTGTTAAGTCCATACCATTTCTGTCCTTTATCGAGCCCATCTTTGCATGAAATATTCCCTTGGTATCTCTAATTTTCTTGAGTTTCTAGTCTTTCCCATTCTATTATTTTGCTCTATTTCTTTGCACTGATCACTGAGGAAGGCTTTCTTATCTCTCCTTGCTATTCTTTGGAACTCTGCATTCAAATGTGTTTATCTTTCCTTTTCTCCTTTGCTTTCTGCTTCTCTTCTTTTCACAGCTATATGTAAGCCCTCCTCAGACAGCCATTTTGCTTTTTTGCATTTCTTTTTCTTGGGGATGGTCTTGCTCCCTGTGTCCTGTACAATGTCACGAACCTCCATCCATAGTTCATCAGGCACTCTGTCTATCAGATATAGTCCCTTAAATCTATTTCTCACCTCCACTGTATAATTGTAAGAGATTTGATTTTGGTCATAACTGAATGGTCTAGTGGTTTTCCCTACTTTCTTCAATTTAAGTCTGAATTTGGCAAGAAGTTCATGATTTGAGCCATAGTCAGCTCCTGGTCTTGTTTTTGCTGACTGTATAGAGCTTCTCCATTTGGCTGCAAAGAATATAATCAATCTGATTTCTGTGTTGGCTATCCGGTGATGTCCATGTGTAGCATCTTCTCTGGTGTTGTTGGAAGAGGGTGTTTGCTATGACCAGTGCGTTCTCTTGACAAAACTCTATTAGCCTTTGCCCTGCTTCATTCTGTACTCCAAGGCCAAATTTGCCTGTTACTCCAGGTGTTTCTTGACTTCCTACTTTTGCATTCCAGTCCCCTATAATGAAAAGGACATCTTTTTTGGGTGTTAGTTCTAGAAAGTCTTGTAGATCTTCATAGAACCGTTCAACTTCAGCTTCTTCAGCATTACTGGTCAGGGCATAGGCTTGGATTACCGTGATACTGAATGGTTTGCCTTGAAAACAAACAGAGATCATTCTGTCATTTTTGAGATTGCATCCAAGTACTACATTTCAGACTCTTGTTGACATGATAGCTACTCCATTTTTTCTAAGGGATTCCTGCCCACAGTAGTAGATATAATGGTCATCTGAGTTAAACCCACCAATTCCAGTCCATTTTGGTTTGCTGATTCCTAGAATGTTGACGTTCACTCTTGCCATCTCCTGTTTGACCACTTTCAGTTTGCCTTGATTCATGGACCTAACATTCCAGGTTCCTATGCAGTATTGCTCTTTACAGCGTTGGGCCTTGCTTCTATCTTTAAAAGAGAATACAAAATTACAGGTACAGGAGACATCACTGGTGGTTCAGTGGTTTAAGACTTTGCCTTCCAATGAAGGGGGTGAGGGTTCAATCCCTGGTCAGGAAACTAAGACCCCCACATGCCTTGTAGCCAAAAATCAAAAACATAAATCAGAAACAATATTGTAACAAATTCAATAAAGACCTTAAAAAATGGTCCACATCAAAAATCTTTAAAAAAAATACAAAATTAGGTACACAGGTGACATTGATTTAAAGTGAGGAAACCCCCCAATCCCAAATCATGAATAATTGGAGCTGTGGGAATTCAAAATCATCTGATATCTTCAGCTAATTTGACAGCAATACTTGCATAAAAATGCCTTCTGAAAGAAGTCTGGCTACCTCTCCCCACTTAACTCCCGTCCCCAACTCCCAGCAACTTCTTTAACTCTCAGGGGCCCAAGTGAACTTCAAGAACTTCATTGTAAAAACAGCCCTTAGCTTACAATATGAAGAGGTTCACATCCTCTCCGTATTTTTAAGCCACTTCACCAAGCAGCTCCCTTGAATTAGTAACAGGTGATTTCTACTCTGATTTCATGGAGAACATGGAAGCCAGCAGTCCTAACTACTTCAACTTTCTGCTACCACACTAGCAAACTTCCCTATATCCCATTCGTATTACCTTCCTTTCTACTTTTCATGGTAAAAGAGGTGTTATTTCTCTATTGTTTAATCTTCATATTGAAAATTTCTCTGAACATTTGTCTCCTTCTTTCATTAAAGATGAACTTTCTGTTTGCGTTTGTCACCCTCCTTCGCTCTTTGGGGGTGGTTTATGAGAGTATGCAGAGCCACGTGGAAAGAAGAGATCGACACTTGTTCCCTTGGTTTCTGTGAACTGCATTCCTAGTTCTCGTCCCCTCTCTGGAACTTCTTTCCAGGTGCTTCCGCTTCCTGCCCTGAAGTTGTAGACATCCTCCACTTCTGGCGGCAGAGTCTGGGGAAAGGGCGGCAGGTGAGGTATGGGGCCACCAAGGTGGCAAGAAGAAGACCCTGCAGCTGCCCAGGAAGCAAGCCCAGGGAATGGACGAGGAAGATGAGGCATTCAAGCAGAAACAGGAGGAGCAGAGGACATTTGAGGAGCTGAAAGTGAAGGCCATGGGAAAAAGGTCCCTAGCCTCAGGTGGAATTAAGAAATCTGGCAAAAACAAGCTGTTCCTTGTGCCTGAGGCAATTATGATCCTTAATTCCATCCTTTTTAAAACACCTGGGTTCCCTGCCTAACATCTGTTGCCACCTATAGCTAGAATGAAGTGTTGTCTTGAAATCTATTGTACTTTTAAGAACAAGCTTTTGTTAAAAAAAAAAAGTAAAAATAAAAAAAATTGTAGATATCCTCATGCCACCATTCAGTTCAATTCAGTTCAGTCGCTCAGTTGTGTCCGACTTTGCGACCCTACGAATCACAGCACGCCAGGCCTCCCTGTCCATCACCAACTCCTAGAGTTCACTCAGACTCGCGTCCATCGAGTCAGTGATGCCATCCAGCCATCTCATCCTCTTGTCTTCCCCTTCTTCTCTTGCCTCCAATCCCTCCCAGCATCAAAGTCTTTTCCAATGAGGCAACTCTTTGCATGAGGTGGCCAAAGTACTGGAGTTTTAGCTTTAGCATCATTCCTTCCAAAGAAATCCCAGGGTTGATCTCCTTCAGAATGGACTCCTTGGATCTCCTTGCAGTCCAAGGGACTCTCAAGAGTCTTCTCCAACAGCACAGTTCAAAAGCATCAATTCTTTGTCGCTCAGCCTTCTTCACAGTCCAACTCTCACATCCATACATGACCACAGGAAAAACCATAGCCTTGACTAGACGAACCTTAGTCGGCAAACTAATGTCTCTGCTTTTGAATATACTGTCTAGGTTGCTCATAACTTTTCTTCCAAGGAGTAAGCGTCTTTTAATTTCATGGCTGCAATCACCATCTGCAGTGATTTTGGAGCCCAAAAAAATAAAGTCTGACACTGTTTCCACTGTTTCCCCATCTATTTCCCGTGAGGGGGTGGGACCGGATGCCATGATCTTCATTTTCTGAATGTTGAGCTTTAAGCCAACTTTTTCACTCTCCTCTTTTACTTTCATCAAGAGGCTTTTTAGCTCCTCTTCACTTTCTGCCATAACGGTGGTGTCATCTGCATATCTGAGGTTATTGATATTTCTCCCAGCAATCTTGATTCCAGCTTGTGTTTCTTCCAGTCCAGCGTTTCTCATGATGTACTCTGCATAGAAGTTAAATAAGCAGGGTGACAATATACAGCCTTGACATACTCCTTTTCCTACTTGGAACCAGTCTGTTGTTCCATGTCCAGTTCTAACTGTTGCTTCCTGACCTGCATACAGGTTTCTCAAGAGGCAGGTCAGGTGGTCTGGTATTCCCATCTCTCTCAGAATTTTCCACAGTTTATTGTGATCCACACAGTCAAAGGCTTTGGCATAGTCAATAAAGCAGAAATACATGTTTTTTCTGGAACTTGCTTGCTTTTTCCATGATCCAGCAGATGTTGGCAATTTGATCTCTGGTTCCTCTGCCTTTTCTAAAACCAGCTTGAACATCAGGAAGTTCACGGTTTACATATTGCTGAAGCCTGGCTTGGAGAATTTTGAGCATTACTTTGCTAGCATGTGAGATGAGTGCAATTGTGTAGTAGTTTGAGCATTCTTTGGCATTGCCTTTCTTTGGGATTGGAATGAAAACTGACCTTTTCAAGTCCTGTGGGCACTGCTGAGTTTTCCAAATTTGCTGGCATTTGAGTGTAGCACTTTCACAGCATCATCTTTCAGGATTTGAAATAGCTCTACTGGAATTCCATCACCTCCACTAGCTTTGTTCCACCATTAGATCATTCATTGATTTTAAAAAGTATGCATAGTGTTCCAGGATTGTTGCCAAGTATGGGTGATAGGAAGTGAACAAGAGACATGCTGTTTCTGCTCTTACTACAGGGACATAGGGCAGAAGTGCCCATGCTTGTCTGTGGTGGGGCGAAGAGATCTGAGAAGATGTCCTAAGCCATGTGCCATGTGCTTAGCAAGACTTGTTCGCCAGGTGAAGAGAAGGGAAAAAGATCAGGCAGCAGGCTCACAGGGGGCAAAGAATGGTCACATCTGAGAAGCTGAAAGAAGGGAGTGGGGGTGGAAGGTGAGAAATGAGAGGTGGGTAGGGATCCAGTTGGGCTTCCCTGGTGGTTCAGTGGTAAAGAATCCTCCTGCCAATGCAGGAGACACAGGTTTGATTCCTGGCTTAGGAAGATCTGCGGGAGAAGGAAATGGCAACCCACTTCAGCATTCTTGCCTGGGGAATCCCAAGAACAGAGGAGTCTTGCAGGCCATTGGATTGCAAAAGAGTCAGACACGACTTAGCGACTAAACAACAACGATGAGGGTCTAGTAAAGATGGGCCTTGTGAGCCCTGGTGAGGATTTGGACTTTATTCTGAGGGCTACAGAAAGCCTCAACTACCATCCAAATTTGGTAAAATCTCTGCTGCTTCTCCTCCCCCTACCCCAGCTAACCTGTGCTCCATTCTGCAGCCAAAGTGACCTTAAAATTAAAGACACATCATGTCATTCTGTTGCTTAGAACATTCTGATGCTTTTGTATTATCCAGTGGGTTAAATCCCAAACTCTTTAACAAGCTTATAAGACCCCACATCACCAGGTCACAGCATGCTGACCTGGAAAGTTCTTTGATTTCTCTCAGTGAGGTTCTCTGTTGTTTCTGGACCCCAAGACAAATTGTTCATCCTGCCAGGAACCTCTTTCTCCTGTTATTTGTGTGTTGAGCATCACATTTGCTGGGAAGCCTCCGTTGACTTCTCCCTAGTCCGTATCCAGGACTTCTCCTGTGAGCTCTCATTTATACTTGGACATCCTCTCAATATTTAATTCATAAGACTTATAACAAGTGACTGGGCATTTGCTATGACTCTGAAAACTCTAGCATACAGCTCACAATATAACCTTGATATTTGTTGGATAAATAAGTGAATCAAAAATGAAATAGGGGATGTAGTCAACATATTCTGTGATCGCTTCTAGCTCTGAAAAATACATTCTTTGTAGGTGCTGTGTGATACAGGTGACTTAGGAAGAGTTCAACAATTTACTTCTAAAAAGACAGTGGCGGTCAAATTTCTACTCTTTGAGTTCCTATTTCCATTAAATTGAAGTAACTACTATGTTGGATTTTTGTCCTCAGCTCAAATGTTCTCAATATCAACACAGAAATGAAAATTATCTCCTCAGTTTTTCTTTAAATATGTTCAATCTTGCCCATTTTCTCTATAAAGTTTTTTTCTCTCTGAGGAAATGATTTCTATACAGTTTTAGTTTCAGTTCAGTCGCTCAGTCGTGTCCAACTCTCTGCGACCCCATGAACCACAGCATGGCAGGCCTCCTTGTCCATCACCATCTCCCGGAGTTCACTCAGACTCACGTCCATTGAGTCGGTGATGCCATCCAGCCATCTCATCCTCTGTCGTCCCTTTCTCCTCCTGCCCTCAATCTTTCCCAGCATCAGGGTCTTTTCAAGTGAGTCAGCTCTTCGCATCAGGTGGCCAAAGTATTGGAGTTTTAGCTTCAGCATCAGTCCTTCCAATGAACACCCAGGACTGATCTCCTTTAGGATGGACTGGTTGGATCTCTTTGCAGTGAAAGGGACTCTCAAGAGTCCTCTCCAACACCACAGTTCAAAAGCATCAATTTTTCAGCACTCAGCTTTCTTTATAGTCCAACTCTCACATTCATACATGACCACTGGAAAAACCATGGCCTTGACTACACAGACTTTTGTTGACAAAGTAATATCTCTGCTTTTTAATATGCTGTCTAGGTTGATCATAACTTTCCTTCTAAGGAGTAAGCGTCTTTTAATTTCATGGCTGCAATCACCATCTGCAGTGATTTTGGAGCCCAGAAAAATAAAGTCAGCCACTGTTTCCACTGTTTCTCCATCTACCTGCCATGAAGTGATGGGACCAGATGCCATGATCTTAGTTTTCTGAATGTTGAGCTTTAAGCCAACTTTTTCACTCTCCTCTTTCATCAAGATGCTCGTTAGTTCTTCACTTTCTGCCATAAGGGTGGTGTCATTTGCATATCTGAGGTTATTGATATCTCTCCCAGCAATCTTGATTCCAGCTTGTGCTTCCTCCAGCCCAGCATTTCTCATGATGTACTCTGCATATAAGTTGAATAAGCAGGGTGGCAATATACAGCCTTGATGTACTCCTTTTCCTATTTGGAACCAGTCTGTTGTTCCAAGTACAGTTCTAACTGTTGCTTCCTGACCTGCATATAGGTTTCTCAAGAGGCAGGTCAAGTGGTCTGGTATTCCCATCTCTGTCAGAATTTTCCATCGTTTCTTGTGATCCACACAGTCAAAGGCTTTGGCATAATCAATAAAGCAGAAATAGATGTTTTTTTGGAACTCTCTTGCTTTTTCAATGATCCAGCGGAAGTATGTTCCTCAAGTAAACTATTCCCATTGGTTTGATCCAATTAAAAAATTCAGCTAAAACTGATTGACAGGCCATCACGTGCCAGGCTCAGTCCTGGGGATATAAATAAGTCATTTGACCTTACCGTTATCTGACCAGCTTACAGCCTGGAAAGAGACTCTTGAACAGATAACTTTAAAATGTTTCACTTTCTCAACTATTTCTGGTTCAGGACATGCTTTATACTATACAGTTTAATTTAAAATAATATTTATGCCATTAGAAAGAACAGATTTGAATCAGTTCTAATGAGGTGGATGAAACTGGAGCCTATTATACAGAGTGAAGTAAGCCAGAAAGAAAAACACCAATACAGTATACTAATGCATATATATGGAATTTAGAAAGAAGGGAATGATAAGCCTGTATGAGAGACAGCAAAAGAGACACAGATGTATTGAACAGTCTTTTGGACTCTGTGGGAGAGGGTGAGGGCGGCATGATATGGGAAAATGGCATTGAAACATGTATATTATCATATGTGAAACGAATTGCCAGTCCAGGTTTGAGGCATGATACAGGGTGCTCAGGGCTGGTGCACTGGGATGACCCAGAGGGATGGGATGGGGAGGAATGTGGGAGGGGGGTTCAGGATGGGGAACACATGTACACTCATGGTGGATTCAAGTCAATGTATGGCAAAACCAATACAATACTGTGAAGTAAAGTAAATAAATTAATTAATTAAAAAAATAAAATAATATTTATGTACTGGTAAGTAATGCACAAGTAATTTGTAAGTGAACTTGAACGTGAGCAAAAGATGACCTTGGCTTCCGGGAGCTTATGGTCTATGAGGACACAAAATGACAAGGAAAAATTGACTGTCAGCTCAGGGAACATAGAGGGGAGGGAAGGGTGGCAGGTGGGAGGGAGGTTCCAAAGGGAGGGGACATATTACACCTATAAATAATTCATGTTGCTGCATGGCAAAAATGAAACCAATATTGTATAGCTTTATCTTTCGATTAAAAATAAAGAAATTTAAAAAACGTCAGGAAGGCAGACTAGGGGAGCTTTAAGAGACACAGAAGGTTTAAGAGCACACATCCTTGGGGGAAGGGCAGAGACAGAAGTTGCCTAGTCACTCAGTTCTGTCTGACTGTTTGTGACCCCATGGACTTTAGCCCGCAAGGTCTCAGTCCACTGGATTCTCCAGGCAAGAAAACTGGAGTGGGTTGCCATTTCCTTCTCTGAGAGAGGGAAGTGGGGAACCAGGAAACAAAAACTTCTCAGCACAACTGCTATTCAGAAAGGGCCCTGAAGTGCCGATAAAATTGATGTAGGTACCTTATGTAAGTGGAATCATGTATTATTTATTATCCATCCTTTTGCATCTGGCTTAGATTTCACTTAGCGTAATGAAAAGACTGTTTTTATGTAGTCAAATGTATTGCTTATGGGTTTTTAAAATATGGGCTTCCCTGGTGGCTCAGACGGTAAAGAATCCACCTGCCATGCAGGAGACGCAAGTTTGATCCCTGGGTTGGGAAGATCCTGTAACAAAAATAAAAGGACTATCAAAAGTTGGAAAAACATGTTTGCAACATATATGACAAGCAAAGATCTAATTAATTGAGATGTAGGGTAGAATGGTGGTTACCAGGGACTAGGGGCAGTCGAGGAGGGATAGAGGGTTAGTGGTGAATGGGTACAGGGTCTCAGTTTGGGACGATGAAAATGTTCTGCAGAGGGATGGTGGTGATGGTCACCAACAGTGTGAATGCATTTAATGCTACTGAACTGCATACTAAAAAATGGTTAAAACGGGAACTTATGGTTGCCAGGGGGAAGGGATAGTTAGGGAGTTTGGGATGGTCATGCACACACTGCTATATTTAAAAAGGATAACCAACAAGGACCTACTGCATAGCACATGGAACTCTGCTCAGTGATATGTGGCAGCATGGATGGGAGGGAGTTTGGGAGAGAATGGACGCATGTATACATATGGCTGAGTCCCTTAAGCTGTTCACCTGAAACTATCACAACATTTTTAATCAACAATACTCTGATACAAAATAAAGAGTTCCAAAGAAACAAAATGGTTAAAATTATGAATCTTTTTGTTAGGGACATTTTAATCACAACAACAGCTAAATAACTTCATGGAAAATAGATGGGAAAACAGTGGAAAGAGTGACAGGTTTTATTTTCTTGGGCTCCAAAATAACTACAGACAGTGACTGCACCATGAAATTAAAAGATGCTTACTCCTTGGAAGAAAAGCCGTGACAAACCTAGACAGCATATTAAAAAGCAGAGATATTACTTTGCTGACAAATTTCCATATAGTCAAAGCAATGGTTTTTCCAGTAGTCATGTATGGATGTGAGAGCTGGACAATAAAAACTGCAGGGCACTAAAGAATTGATGCCTTTGAACTGTGGGGCTGGAGAAGACTCTTGAGAGTCTCTTGGAAAGTGAGAAGATAAAACCAGTCAATCCTAAAAGAAATCAACCCAGAATATTCACTGGAAGGACTGATGCTGAAGCTGAAGCTCCAGTACTTTGATCACCTGATGTGAAGAGCTGAATTGGAAAAGACCCTGATGCTGGGAAAGATTGAAGGCGGGAGGAGAAGGGGATGACAGAGAATGAGACAGTTGGTAGGCATCACCGACTCAATGGACATGAGTTTGAGCAAGCTCTGGGAGATGGTGAAGGACAGGGAAGCCTGGCGTGCTGCAGTCCATGGGGTCACAAAGAGCTGGACACAACTGAGCAACTGAACAAAAATAATTAAATGTTTCAAGGATTCTGGAACTTATATCTGCTTAGAAAGACTTCCCATACTTGAAGATCATAGAGAAGTTATTTTTTCCAGAAGTATTTTGTCTGTTAATATGGAGTTGATTGGAGGTGCAACTTTTGGATAGGTGTTTGAGATGAAGAAAATAGACTTCTGCAACAGTCAGAGGAGAAAGTGACAAGGACCTGAAGTAAGGTGATGAAGGGCTAGGTTCTTCAGCTGGGAAAGCAGAGTAGGAGGTCTTGGCTTTCAACAAGATATATGCTTGATGCATGGTAGGTACTTGAATATTTATTGAATGATGAGGGAAAAGAGTCAATACAGAGAACTCCTGAGGATTCTAACCCAGGTGGCATTCACAATAGTAATACTAATATCAATTAATTGATGATACTAATTCATTGAAGGAGGAGGTTTGTGGGTAGAATAGGATGTGTTCCATTTTGAACATGCTAATATTTTTAGGGGCAGTTCAGCCATCTGGGTGAGTTTCAGAAAAGAATCAAAGATGGATCTGATGTGGAAAAAAGTTAAGGAAGACAAATTTGGTTTATAACTTGGCCAGTGAAGATGATTGCTGAAGCTATGGGATTATTTGGGAGAGTATACGAGTGTCAAGGAAGAATGGATGAGACCTTGAAGGATTTTGGTCCTTCAGTGGGATGAAGGGGAAGTATAGCCAGAGCAGCAAATAATTCATAGAAAAGGCACTTGAAGTGGGTTTGAAGGGAATTCCCTGGTGGTCCAGTGGATAGGAGTCTGCACTTCCACTGCCAGGGATATACGTTTGATCCCTGGTCAGGGAACTAAGATCCCTCATGCTGAATGGTGTGGCCAAAAAAAAAAAAAAGTAAAAGAAATGGGCTTGAAGGAAGGTTTTGGATAACAGCAGATTGGAGGATGGGATAGTGGAGGTGGTGAAAAACGAGTGCCAAGCAGAAATAACACCATGAAGAAACAGGAAGTGTGAAAGCACCCCACTAAAGAAGCCATTCAGTAACCAGATGTTGAAGAAATCTGTTGTAGAAGAATTGGAGGCTTCAAGGATGGGTCAGTTAACATCATAACTATAGAAGAGAGGATGATGACCAAGACAGGCTGTTTCCCTCAGGGTTATGGTGACCGTTGCTATTTGGTTGCTTGAGTATGAAGAATCTGAGAGCATTTGATCTACTTCACTTAAAGCTCCAGCCAAAGATATCCAGTAAATTTGGAGCGTCTCAGGTGTCTAAACATAGTCCAGGTCCTCCATCTTAGATTTACTCTGGGTGTTCCGATCTCCTTTGTTTGAAGCATCTTCATGCCAGATCCCAAACAGGGGGTTTTCAGGTCGACTTTCATCATTACTTTCTGTTTGTTGTGTGTTTGAAGTTTTGTTAATTTTCTTAAATGAGATATTGGATAAGATCATGTTCCTGGGGAAAGATAATGGTAGCAAAGCTCCTGTCTGTGGCTCAAGTATCATTCTGCACACAGGTGCTGTAAGAGGGCGGCCAGAAAACAAGCCCAGAGTGAGTTCTACGTTCCCCAAAGATCCGACCCCTGGTTTCAAAGAGTCACAGTTTGGTTGATAATAAAAAGATACATAGAATTAAAAAAAAAAAAAAACAGCTTGAAAAAAAATTTCAGAGTTCCATTTTTCATTCTCAGACTGGCAGAGATCTGGAGAGTTTGCCAAGTGTTGAGGTAAGGGTGTGGGAAAGCAGGCCCTTGTCTTCACTGCTGGTGGGACAGGTAATTACCATGACCTCTATGGAAGGTGACTGACAACACTCACCCAATGCTCATATTCTCTGACCCAAGGTATTCTAGTTCAGAGATTTTTAAATTTTTTGACTATGCCATGCAGCATACAGGATCCTAGTTCCCCAACCAGGGATAGAACCCATAACTCCTCATTGCAAGTGCAGAGTCTTAACCACTGCACTGCCAGGAAGTCTCTGACCCAGGGTATTCCAGACAAGATAATTCCTTGCAGCATAATCTGTCGTGGTAAAGATGGCAACCACCTAAACTATCCGTCAATAGATACTGGTTAAATAAATTACAGCATATCTTTGCCACACAATACTTCGGTCATTGTTGCTTCTATATGCACAAAAGAGTTCTGAAACTATACATGAGAAACTGGTCACTCAGGTAGCCTCTGGGAGGGGATGGGGCTGAGGGCTGAGGAGATAGGGATGGGAAGGACTTTTCATTTGCCTTCTCTACCTGATGAATGTATAACCTACATCCACCCACCACTCTGAATGAAGCCAAAAAAAAAAAAAATCCTGGTGGTAGAGAGTACACTAGTAGTTTTTTGTGTGTGCCTAGTTGCTTCAGTGGAGAAGGCAATGGCACCCCACTGCAGTATTCTTGCCTGGAAAATCCCACGGACGGAGGAACCTGGTGGGCTGCAGTCCGTGGGGTTGCTAAGAGTTGGACACAACTGAGCAACTTCACTTTCACGCATTGGAGAAGGAAATGGCAACCCACTCCAGTGTTCTTGCCTGGAGAATCCCAGGGACAGCAGACCCTGGTGGGCTGCCGTCTATGCGGTTGCATAGAGTCGGACACGACTGAATCGACCTAGCAGCAGCAGCAGCAGTTGCTTCACTTGTGTCTGACTCCTTGTGACTCCACGGACTGTACCATGCCAGACTCCTCTGTCCCTGGAATTCTCCAGGGGATGCCATGCCCTCTTCCAGTGGATCTTTCCAACTCAGGGATCGAACCTGGGTCTCCCGCATTGCAGGCAGATTCTTTACCATCGGAGCCACCTAGGAAATTTGAGATAAATCTTAACCCAAGAGGCCTGAGTTATAACAGGAATCATTTTGAGAAGTTCAAGAGTTGAAGGTCATTTCATCTTTCCCACCCACCTTTTCTCTCCACACAGAACCCAAGGCAAGAAGGGAAGGATAAGAGGAAGACAGCACAAATGAGCCATGAAGCCAAGAACTTGTAGGACAGACATTTTATTGTGACTTGCTTACAGTCAAACATTCAACCCGTCGACTTGCCCATTAGTTAATTGTTTTGTGGGAGATCACAGCCTGATGCCCAAAGGCCCTTAGCCTCATCTTATGTCAGTCTAGTCAATGGCTGCCTGTTTTACAGTTCAATTAGTTAGAGGAAAATGTCAGGAAAATCTGGTTTTAACCTCTCAAATGAATGGCTGTGAGATTTGCAATCCATTTAATATAAAGTGCTCAAGTTCAGTGCAAAAAGGGCAGACTCAGAAGGGCAAGCAGATGCCAGGGAGGAATGTTTCCTGGGAGACAGATGCATTCTACGACTCAAAGAAGTCACTTGTCCAACGTCCCCATTAAGGGGCCTAGTATTTCCTTTGCCATCTCTTCCCTCCCTCAGAGGACCAGAACTTCTACAGATGCTCTTAGAGTTGTTTAGTTCACTATTTAAAAAACCTGGTTCAGAGGGAGATCCACAGGGTTTCTAAGCACCAGAGATACTGACTTGGGCTTCTAGCTCCTGTTTCTCTCAGCAGCCCCTGTGAGGTTGACAGGCTGAGCTCTGGCTGGTGCGAGGCTTGCAGCTGTGGAGCTCTCTTCACACCCCTCATTTGCAAATTCACATCATGGACTAGGGCAGACCTTTTCCAAAAGCTTGTCACATCTCCAGTGGGAAGACAGGCCCACACTAATTAAATAAAGGAGCACTTCATTTGGTTGCTCACCAACTGGATATGACCTATTTCATCATCCCCTTGTTTAGCTCTTGTTGTCAGGCCCAACTTTAAAGTGAACCTTTGACTCCCACTGTTAAGACAAAGAAGTACACTGCCTTCTCAATGACCCTGGATCTCTGCATGTCCATCCTTCTGTCCTGAAGAGAGTGAAGAGAAGCAGGTGGGAAGAGGAAGCGATTTTCTAACCAATTTAAGGGGCATAAACAGGACTGTAACTCAAACAGGCAAAGTCTAGCCATTCAGTCCCAGGACCTTGGCTACTGTTTCTCTCCCAGACTCTCCAAAAGGAAGCCACGTTCTCTTACTTGGCAGCAGGAATATTGACAAAAGCCAGTTCTGTGCTTGTAGACAACTCTCCTGCAATGCTGTTTGGAGAGGTTCCCCTTTCTCTCCCTGTGGATGAACACGATGGTGCCCCTCCTGCCCGTGTCTGGGGCTCTAGACCCCATCAGGTGTCCAGGCAGCCACAGCTTTCAGAAGCCAGCACCTGAGGACTCTTCTGTTCAGACTACTTTCCAAAGACTCACAGTAACTCTTGTGCTTGTGAGAGGAGAGATGCTTAAAATGGTTTCACACCACAGGAAGCACCTGCCCCAAAGCCATCTCTGCATCTGGGGACAGGAAGGAGGGGAAAAGAGGCAAGCCTTCTGATGCAGCTCCATCATTCTCAGTCAAAAACCCTTCTAGTCACAAGAAGCTACTGGAACATCTCCACACCAAGGGGACTGTGTACAAATAGGATGAGCCCGGGTTAAGAACCAAAAACGCAGGAAGGTTTTCAGACAGGCAGAAGTCAAAAGTAAAGTGCCTCTTTGCAGTGGGGGAGAGCTTCGTTTGTTCAGAAATGCTTGGGCGTAAACATGAGCGCAAAGAGCGTGCACACACACACACTCACTCTGAGGTAGAAAGAACTGGCCATCTCCAGACAAACACACACACAGACTCCACAATTTTACAGAAACATGGCACTTGCGTGAAAGATCCTATCTTTGCTCAAGACGGCAGGTCGGGTCCAATTCCAGCTCTTTCCGACCTGGGGTGGAGCCAGGGAAGTCCTGCCCCACAGGAGGAAAGAGCTGAAGTGTGCCCATCACTCCTGCCCCACAGCTGTCCGGCCCTGCAGCCCAGGGTCACTTCCTGGAGGCCGAACCATGGGCACCCCGGCTGCGGCTTGTCAGAAGCCACTGGGAGCAGATGTCTTGCACCACTGCGTCCCCGCTGCTCTTGGCGGCCTGCTGCACCTGCTCGACTAGGACCGTGGCCCGAGAGTGTTCTTGCTTCACGGCGATCAGGTAGGCAGAACGCAGCTTGCAGCATGTCAGGTATGCCTGAACCTGGCAATTGGGTGTGAGAGACAGCCGGAAGGAAACCATCACTGATAAGTCACCAAGAAGCACACAGGGCCGCGTGAAGAGAGACAAGACAGCACTTCTCACCTACCAATAACTGGCTTCTTGCCTTTTATTATGTATGGTCACTCTTTAAATATTCTGGACACTAAGCTATTATACTGTATTACTGTACAGTATAAAAGTTATTATACATAAGCCAAGAATTTTAAGAAGCAGAAGGCAGGCAGGCAGAGCCTGGCCTCTATCTACTCCTTTCAAGGCCCTCCTCACTCTCCTGGGCTCTTCAGCTTTCTCCCGGCCTCACTGCTGACAAACTGGTTTTTGCGGTTATTTGGGTGATTATTTGATTGATGTCGGTCTCCTTGACTAGGAGGGCAGGAAGAGTGTCTGCTTTTTCTAACCATTTCTGGAGCTGAGCACAGGGCCTGGCATGTGGGTGTTCCATGAATGTGCATTAAGTGAATGAATGAATGAGTCATCACACCTGCCCCCTACAATGGGCCCACAGGGCCCCTTTCTCTATTTTCTTCAACCTGCTGAGTTAAAAATCTTCTACCAGGAAGCTTGGGGAAAGAAACGCAGATACACAATTAGAAAAAAGTCTAATTAAGGGGTGGCCCCAGATTGACCTTACCTGCTGTTTGCATCAGAGACAGTCTAGTTTCCTGCATTCTGGACACACTCCATCGCATGAGTTCCTAGCGTGAGGGAGATGAGAGCCCCTTCCTTCCCTGCCCTGACCCCACCAGTACCTCCCTGGTTAGCCAGGGCTCCAGGCTAGCAAATGGCAAGGTCCTGGTGAGCTGCCTCAGACCTCCAGGCCAGCAGCTGCCTTTTGCCATGACAGTCCTCCTGGTGGTTGGAGAGGACTCCTCTCTTCATGTTTCAAAGCTCTACCGTCTTTTCTTACTTCAGTCACTAAAGTCTTCCTTTTCTAAGCTCAATTACAGATAATCTACAGCTGCAAGATGGCTGGCTGGCTGAGCTCTGGTCTGGTTAATCCACCTGCTGCTCTGGGATGTTCGCTCTCACCTAGGCCTTCAGCTCCACTTGGCACCAGTGTACATTGAACAGAATATCATCAAGTCGACAGGCAAAACTCCCTACCTGGAGAAGGGCATTTTTCCAGAAAGCCTGGAATAAAAACTGAATGAAGCTCTTTTACGGCAAGATCTTGTGGCCTCAGATCACTTAAAGTGTGTTAGGACAGCGACTGACAGAAGAAAAAACCTGAAGAAGTAACAATGACGCTAGAGATTTCAGGGTCCGCCTTTTCCAGGGACAAAGGCTCTGTCCTACTGGGCAGGAGGCTCCCTGAAGGCTTAGAAAAGAGTCACACAGAGTCTGAGAATCAAGAAGCCTGAGTATCAGGCCTGGCTGCCAGGTTCTCAATCTGATGCTAGAAAAGGAATTTTTCACATTTCGGGATGTCAGAATTCCATCCGTTTCATAGGATCGCATCAGGATCTTGTGGAATTAGATGAAGAAAAGTTAAGAACAGATCTTCCCTAAACCCTCGAATTTAACGTGCCCTGGAAATTCAGTTCAGGAAATAGCAATACCACCATGCGGAGCAGCAATGTGGTAGTGTAAGAAGTTGTTTGCTAACACAAGTTTTCTTCACGAGGTACTCAGCTGCCGGAGGATTCCGCTGCCAGTGGCCAGGGCGGGCTGGCTGGATTTTCTCACGCCTCTCCTGGCCTGCAGGCCTTCCCCTGAACGGCAGGTGGGTTGAGCCTGTGGTGAGCCACAGACTGGAGCAGCTGGGAATAGTTTTATTCTGCCTGGCACGCTCACCGAGGTGCACCCATTTCCTATGCAACAGGAAGCAGGCGCAGGTCTCAGAGGAAAGGCCTGTTCTGGAGACCGAGGCACTAATAGGCATTGTTGGTCAAAGGGCTGGCTGGGTTTTTTCCCTACCATAGAGGGTACCCTAGCTCCTTGAGGATAAAGAGATGCCTGTTCACTCTGAGAACCTTATTCAGTGAGACAAAGTGCAAGTGAGGATTTCCTAGGGATGGGAGAGAAAACCTCCATGGAAAGTGGGGAGAGTGGAAAGGCCTGTGTGTCTTGGGGGTACAGAAGAGAGAGAGCCAAGGAGCATGTGGTCAGGGTTCTTTCTCATGTTCTCTACATGTTCCCTCCCTTCTGCACCCTTATCTGGGTCCCGGCCCCACCTCGGATAATAAAGAGGGCGAGAGAGGGGTTGAATGGAACTGTCGTAGCAAGTGAGGGGTGAAGGTGACAAGGCAAGTCCAAAGGGCTGTTCCCGAGCATTTGGGTGAGGAGGCAACTCTGCTCACCTTGTTGTCGTCACTCTGCATCGCCTGGATCAGGCCCTCCAGCTCCTGTGCGGGACAGAGACACAGCAGTTGTGAGACGGAGCATGGGAGCCGGGGCTCAACTCCCTCTTTGCCCAGCCCTTCTGACTCTGGTTGGGGATGCCTGCCTGACCCTTCCTTATAAACTCAACTCCTGGGAAATCCTGGTGGTCCAGTGGTTAGGACTCGGTGCTTTCACTGCCGAGGGCCCGCGTTCAGTCCCTGGTTGGGGAAATGAGATCCTGATAGCCTCGTGGTGTGGCCAAAATAAAAAAACACCTCAACTCCTGCTATCAGAGCAACAGAGGAAATCTAATAACACTAAGCTTGGAAATCTGAGAATCAGCATGAGACCAAAAGCTTTTCTTTGGCTTTCATGAATGATGTGTCTTTGTTCATCCCACAAAGCCATTAGGGGACAGTTTTGCAGAGGGCATGCCACCTGCAGGCCCACATTGACCTCGTCTACAATCCCTGGGAGAAACTCAACTACATCTGTCCGCAGACACTTCCAGGTATCCATAACATCAGACAACGGGATGCTTAGGGGCGGCTTCTGTGTACGTACCGTGAATTTTCTTTCCAGGAAGGGTTGATTAGCGCAAGGTCATTATTATAGAGGGGTCAGAAAGACAGAGGGGTCTTGTAGAGTTTTGGGTACATGATGGGGAAGAGAAAAATAAAGAGGGGGATGTGAAGACACTGAAACATGTGAAGGAGCCGAGGTCTGGGGTGGGCGTACCTGGGGGGGGATCCTCCTGAACGCTTCCACGCAGTTGAGGAGGACGGTGTCCCTGTCGCTTTGGGCCGCCATGCCCGACTCGCTGACACACTTGAGCAGCTGTCGGATTTCACCGAACTTCTCCCTCTCCACCAGCTGCCGGGCGGCCTTGCAGTAGGTAGCGGCGGCATCCAGCTGGAAGTCCTAGAACAGAACACAGGATGACAAGGGTAGGGAGGCAGGGACGCCACAGCTGGGGGAAGGAAGGCGACATTCACAGAGCTCCGAACGGGCTTGGGGCAGACACGCCAAACTGACTGCAGTCCCAGTAGGAAACATACATAAGCAGACAACCAGCAGAAAGTTCCTCTTTTGGAGTTTGGCAGACATTTGGGAAGCAAGCATCAAAAGAGGCACTTTGAGATCTATGCTAGTACATCTCACTTGCTGCCGCATCACTGCCTGAAGATATTCTAATCAAATGCCTGAGACCAGTTCATTCTCCCTCTAACGAGTCAACCTTCTCTTGGAAAATGGATGTTGGGGGCTGATACTGGCTGCCCGGGACACCAGGTGCTCTGTGAAGAGAGGCTGTGGTGTTAGGAGACAGACCAGTTCACCAAAGCGCTGCTGCTGCTGTCGCTTCAGTCGTATCTGACTCTGTGAGACCCCACAGACGGCAGCCCACCAGGCTCCCCCGTCCCTGGGATTCTCCAGGCAAGAACATTGGAGTGGGTTGCCATTTCCTTCTCCAATACATGAAAGTGAAAAGTGAAAGTGAAGTTGCTTAGTCGTATCCGACTCTTAGCGACCTCATGAACTGCAGCCCACCAGGCTCCTCCATCCATGGGATTTTCCAGGCAAGTGTACTGGAGTGGGGTGCCATTGCCTTCTCCGCACCAAAGGGCTGATGATCTAGAAACTACTGGATAAATACTTTGTTGCCTTGGGGTCTGATAGGAGCTGTCACTCTGCCTGCGCACGGGGGTATCTGTGTATGGAGAGCTTTGTCCAACACAGAAAATGGGTGGGAAGAAAAGAGATCTGTCAGGTTGGATTGCTTGCTGTCTTTGATTCTTGAGATGTGCAGTGTTAATTAAGACCCTTCCTGCCTGGAGAGTGAGGGGCCTCTGGATCACTGTGTAGTAGGGGTGGTCTGGCTTCTCATGGTCTTAGCGCCCTGCTCCATCCTCTGCTCCAGTGCCACAGCTGTACCTGGGTCCTTTTATCACAAGCAACAAAAAATGTACGCCTCGAGCTGGCTCGTGGGCAGATGAAGGATGGAGGGGCGGCTCTTCTTGCCAGGGGCCCCCTCCTGCTGAATAGGACCACTCTCCCCCGCATCACCTCATCCAGCCCTGCTTCCCTGCAAGGAGAACAGCTGTAGTGAACTGTCCTAGACCTGGTTTCAGGTATTTATTTGACAGTTTTGATGAACTTGTCACCAGTTGCTTGGCTTTTGTCAAAGTGGCCTTCGGTCTCGAACTTGACCCAGTTTTGTAACAGCCACCTCATTGCTTTCAACCTTCATGTAGTACAAATCTACTTTCCTGGGGATGAAAATTTTCGGAGGAATAATCTCTCACAGAACTGTGCCCATGTGCTGATCCTCGCTCGTATAATCCTGAGTAATCTGGTCATACCTGCAGAACACGGAATGCGATTCCAAAACCATCTTCTACATTTTTCCCTCCTAGCATGACCTGAAAAGGAGAGGGAAACATGCTTACAGAAACAGTAATGACTGGAGCAGCCCCTCAGTCAAGAACAAGGCCCTCGTTCACTCATTTATTCAACAAATATCCATGAAGACTCTACTGAGCATAGGCATGAGGGATACGAGAGCCATCAAAACGGACTCAAGCCACAGCCTTCTGGGGCTCACAATCCATTGGGGAGGCAACCATCAAACAAACGACTGAAAGAATCAGACAATTCCAAGTGTGATGAGCATTCTGAAAGAGAACGGCCTGCCGGGGGTCTGAGACGTCAGGCATACCTTGCAGGCAACATCCATTTTCATGTGGTTATTTCCAAACAGGGTTGGCAGAGGCAAGGTGGTGACTTGGGAGGTCCCGGCGCTTTCACAGCGATGCAAGAACCTGGTCACTTCCATCTGCAGCTGAAGGGTGTTCATGTGTCTGTGGGGACAGGTGACACACAGTCTAGCCTCGGGAGGGAACTCGGTGGCAACCAGGACCCGGGGGACTGAGAAGTCATAACAGGATGGTAATGAAAAGGGCAAGAGAAAGGGTGTGGCGGGAAGAGATCCAAAAGCCCTCTGAGAAGTTATGACAGGACAAAAATGGGTGACGAGCATGGTATGCTGCTAACCATAGCAGAGGTTGAGACAGACGTGAACCCAGGCTAGAGAAGAGGTGGGTAGGGAATAAATGCATCAAGGCATCTAGCGATTGGGATTGTGAAGGAAAAATCAGTGGCAGTGAGCAGTCACTTCAGATGCTGTGTTCTCAGCATAAAGGCTGAGAGAAGGGAAGGACTCGGGGTGCCGAGGAGCCAGTGTGCCCAATGCACCACAAGGAAGCAGAGTACTGCGACGTAAGATTGAGATGAAGGATCACCCAGGACTTCTTTTGCCTCCTGCATGGGGTAGGGGTTTAGCCTGATTGTCACGGGTGAGCCTAATCCCCGCCCCTCCCCCGCTCTCCTTTCCTCCAAGCTCCTTTGGAGACTTTTGAGACTTAACACCAGACACTATCATCCGTGAATGACCCCTATCAGGTGTATATGTTTGTTTCCCACGATTTCAGAGCTGGGCGAGGGTGGCTTCACCACCAACAGTCCTCCCGGTTCCAGCACTTCTGCACCACCCCAACTGTTCCCTGAACCCCGAGCTACCTTGACACATCAGACGCCGTCATCTTCTTTCGGAAGAAGGTGGTTTTCTTCCTTCCACTACGCCGGGAGGTTTCTTGGAGGTAGATCTTCAGGTGGTCCTTGGCTTTCAGCAGCCAGGAGAGCTTCTCTCCCAGCTCCGTGTACGTCTTTGCTTTGTGAGTGAAGAACCGGATGCAGGTCATGGCGGCCCGCACGTGGTCCTGGAAGAGGAAAATGAATGTTCGGGTCCAAGGAGATTTGGAGGGTGGGGATGCGGCGAGAATTCTGCTCTGAATTCCATCCAGGATGTCTGGTTGCCAGCACCCCTTCCCTCAGAGGCCCAAGAGATCCACAAGTCAACCGACTGGCTGGGTTCTTGGCAGTTGTTTCTGCAGCCTTGTGGGCTGTGCGTGTGCTCAGTCGTGTCTGACTCTTTGCGACCCCATGGACTGTAGCCCGCCAGGCTCCTCCATCCATGGGATTCTCCAGGCAAGAACACTGGAGTGGGTTGCCATTTCCTCCTCCAGGGGATCTTCCTGACCCAGGGATCGAACCTGTGTCTCCGGTGTCTCCTGCATTGCAGGAGGATTCTTTATCTGCTGAGCCATGGGGGAAGCAGCTGGCCAGACTCTTGGGTGGGACAGTATTCCACCACAAAAGAGATCTTTAAAAAGGAGACTTAGGATACTCCATCTGACTTACCATCACTTTCACTCTGGCATTGAATCATTCAGCGTCTCTGTGACTTAGTATTGGCCACCCTCACAGACCGGAAGAAACATGATCCCTCTCCTTTCATGCATCTTCTCTAAAAATACTTCTCCACCCTTCCTTATGAATTCTGCATTCACCCCCCATGTTTATCCAGAAACTACCATATCCCTCTTCTTTTTAATCTTTATATTTCCTGAATTCTGAAGAATGCCATTACTGACAAGATTAAAGTTTGCCTCTTTGGGATGAGAACGGAAATCCTATTACGTGAGAATGCCTCAGAGCAACATGGATTTGTTGTTGCTGAGTCAAGGAGCAAGGCTAGGGACCAAGTGACAGTCTTATTCCCTTATCCTGCGCAGACCCACCTCGTGGCAAGGCTGCAGGGACAGAGGTAGCAGGCAGGATGGGGCTGTTGTTACCTTCATGAACTGCTGCAGCTCATACAGGATGTGGTAGTAGTTCTTCTTCTGTAAATGCTGGCAGGCGGCAATCAAGTACTTTCCCCAGCTTTCCAAGGATGAGTCAATAGATTCTAGGAGGTTTTCTAAATCGTGTAGTTTCCCACTTTTATAGCTTGGTTGGAAAATGCCTTCTATGAAGACTTCTGGGGGACTCTCCTGGAGTAGGGCAAAGCAACAAGTCAGAAGTCTTGAGCCTTGTTCTGGCACTGCTTAGGGTCCATTCTGAGTTTCCTTCCACTCACATCCCTCAGCATTCTCCTATAGGGATGCTACTTAACCTTTTTTTGTGCATCACAGATGGATCCCTTTGAGAATCCCACTCAGTGACTTCTCTCCTTCTCTGTACAGAAGAGCTCCTTGATGGAGTTATCTACACCCCCTGTCTCTAATTCCTCTCCTATGATTGTCTCTTGAACTCACTCTCATCCAGCTTTTATACCTACAACTCCACTGCAACTGCCCCTTAGGTCACCGAAGACCTCTACTTTGTTAAATGCAAAACTCTTAGTCCTTATTTTCTATCTATCCTGTCAATAGCTGCTGCTGGCTGGTGGCTTGCTCCTTGAAAAACTGTCTTTATTTGGCTCCCAGGATACCATCCCTGCCAGGTTTTCATTCTATTTCTCTGGCTAGTCCTTCTCTATCTCTTTTGTTGATTACTCCTAAGCTCCCCAGGGCTTAGGAGGATCCTCTTCTCTTTTTTTTACTCACTCTTTTGATTTTATAAGTCTCAGAGCTTTAAATCTAGCTATTTGCTGATTATGTCTAAATCTCTATTTCTAGCCTGTTTATTCTTCCTGAACTCCAGAACTGTGTATCTAAATTATATTCAACTGCCGACCCAAAAAGTCCTCTTGGGTATCTAGAGAACAATACATACTGATATAAAACTGTACTCCTGATTGTTTCTCCTCAATCTGCTCTTTCTGCAGTCTTCCCTTTCTCAGATGGCAATTTTATGCTTCTATTTGTTCAGGCCAGAAGCCTTTACCATCTTTTTCTTACCTTGCAACATAGAAGTCATTACCACATTCTATTGGCGCCACCTCAACTATACACAGAATCTATATGTAATTGACCACTTCTCACCACCTCCATGTACCACCCTGGTCCGTGTCATGGGTACCACTTGCCTGAATGACCCCAATGGCCTTCTCCCTGGTCTACCTCTTTTACCTCCTGCCTCTTTTTTGACTAACATCAATCAACCCAAGTGATTTGGTTAAAACATAAGTTAGATCATATTGTTTCTCTGCTCAAAATCTTCCAAAGATTTTCCTTCTCATGCAGCACAAAGCTCAAGTCCTCATAATGTCTGCAAGGCCCTACATGATCTGGGCCCTATTAGGTTTCTGACCTTACTTGCTACCACCTTTTCCCCAGCTCACTCTGCGTAAGCCACCCTGGCCTTTGCCCGTGTGACTCCCTCCACCTGGACCGTGCTTCCTCCACAATCTGCAGGTTCATTCCCCACCTACTCTAAGCCTTCACTCAGATGTCACCTGT
Organism: Budorcas taxicolor; assembly: GCF_023091745.1. NCBI lineage: Eukaryota > Metazoa > Chordata > Mammalia > Artiodactyla > Bovidae > Budorcas > Budorcas taxicolor. Next base: position 77,818,448 of record NC_068919.1, read on the forward strand.
CCAGACATCCTGTCTACAATCGTACAATTCACCTCTTCCCTCTCCCCTACTTTATTCTTATTACTTGTCACCTACACTATATATTTTATTTATCTTGTTTATTGCCTCTCTCCCTAGTATAATGTAAGTTTTATAAAAGTAGATTTTTTTGGTTTGCCTTTTTTTTTCTTCACTGTTGTACTTCTGGTGCCGAGAATAGTCCTCGGCTATTTAATAACTATTTTTTGGGTGAATGAATAAATGAAAAATATCATGGATCTCATCAGGCAAGTGTACACACTCACTGATCTACTCAATTCTGAAGTTCATCTGTGGTTCAGAGACCCTGAATCATACCCCCCATTGGATAGTCATAGAAAAGAAAATCATGTGGCCATTTCGACTTTAGATTATGAGTAAGTGATGAGAAGTGAAGGATAGCTATAAACTCAGGGCAGTACAACCATGCTGGCCTTGAAGCACTGGGCACAAGCTGTTTAGAAGTGGAGAGGATCTGGGCTTTAGAACATCCACAGTGGGTGAGTGGCTTCTTTCCCAATTTTGGCTCTTCCCGAACACTCAGACCTAACCTAAAAGTTGTAGGACACACTTTAAGAAGTAGGGAGATCAGCTGCACTGGAAAGGTAGAATATCTCAGAAGAGCAACCCCTTAAGAACTTTCATTTCATCCACTCATTCACTGGCATCAGGACAGGTGCCTGAAGATGGCAGGTAAGGGAAGTAAGGGCCTTCTCGGTCCAGACGGGAAGACACAATTGTAAAGAAACAGCTGCAAACCACTGGGATAAAAGCAATAAGAAACCTAGGTTCTAGGCACAGAGGTGGTATATAGGGAGAGGTGAATGCTCAACAGAGAGGGTCCAGAAGGCCAAACAGGAGCTCTCCAAGAAAACAAGGAGGGGCAGGGCATCTTAGGGAGGGGGGACAGCAATGCAGACTAAGAGAGGCAGTGGTGCAATTCGGAGAATTGAAGCAATCTGGCAAGTCTGGAATACAGACCATAGACAGGATTTGTGGTAAAAATAAACTAGAGAAATAAGGGGACCTGATCCTACTGTGTTCTGCATTCATGATAAAGAATGTGGACGTCATCTTACAGCCATGGGGATCCACCAAAGGCCTTCTAGAGAAAGGAATCACATGAATTATGAATACCATAAATGACATGTACTATGTTTTAGAAAGCTCTCTCAGGGATGAAAGACAGGGAATGGGCATCTTTCATGCTCCAGGCATTCAGCTGTAGTTCTCACAATGTGTTTTTTTTCCTGTTGTTCTCCACCTGCTTGAGAAGGTAAGATAGTCCACTTCAAGGGTAGTTGTGATTATAGGAGACAGAAAGAAGCAGCAGGGGCAAAGCTGTCGTCAGCTTTTACCAAGATAAGTAAGTAAGCAGCTTAACTCTCTGGACTGGTCATCAGAAGAAACAGAACTGGGTGAAGTAAAGCAGCTTTATCTCAAAACTCATTTGGAAACTGAGCAAACAGAAGCAATTAGCAGTTGAAGACCAAATAATATGACTTTTACAATATTCTTGACACCCAGTTAAGACACAGTAGCTAAGGCAGCAGTGAAAACATTTCCCTTTTGTGTCCTGTGTGTGTGTGTGCTCATTTGCGTCCGACTCTTTGCGGCCCCATGGACTGTAATCTGCCAGGCGCCTCTGTCCATGGGATATTTCAGGCAAGAAAACTGGAGTGGGTTGCTATTTCCTTCTCCAGGGGATCTTCCTGACCCAGAGATCAAACCTGCGTCTCCAACATCCTGTAAGGGTGGGGTTACCAGGACTCTGTACTGCTGACTCACTTGGAGATATCTGAGAAGGTATGTCCATTTGTAAACTTTCATTGGCTACCATTTTGGATGAGGGCAGCAGACTAGAATTCAAGTAAAACTCAGGTTTCTTTAATTTTATATGAAATTTGGTATGAATCAATTTTTCCTCAGAAAAACTTCATGGGACATTCAGATAAAAAAAAGAGAAGGCCAAAGAGTCATGGTGAAATGGAGTTTTGACTTGGCTTAACAATGGCTCCAAGGAAATAACACACTTCACCTTTGCCTGCTGTGAGAGGAGAGCAGAGGATGTCAGAGGAAGAAAGGAGAGCATACTCTCCTCCTGTGAGATGCCTGGGGCCCAAACTTGGGATCTGTGCCAAGGGCGCTTCCTGGCCTTTGTGGTGACAACTCTGAGTGGATGTGCGGTTGGGTCAGCAGCAGGACATAGTCCAGGGCAGGTGGGAAGTGTGTGGAAACAGAGAGAAGTTAACCAATTTGCCCAAGGTCACACCACTCATACTAAGCATCTCATTCCAGAGCCCACATTCTCAGCTATTATTTAGTTCTGCTGTATGTTCTGGGAGAAGGGATGAAATGTGTCATTGCCAGTGAGAAGGGCAATCTGGGATCCAGGTTAAGACTTCTGCATGCTCATCCAAACATGATTTGTGTGGAGAGAATTTGCCATTTGTGTTTTTTTTTTTTGGTTGCGCCACACAACTCACTTTCCTGGTGGCTCAGAGGGTAAAGCGTCTGCCTGCAACGCAGGAGATCTGGGTTTGATCCCTGGGTCAGGAAGATCCTCTGGAGAAGGAAATGGCAACCCACTCCAGTATTCCTGCCTGGAAAATCCCATAGACAGAGGAGCTTGGTAGACTACAGTCCATGGGATTGCAAAGAGTCGGACATGATTGAGCGACTTCACTTTCACTTTCACGACTCACAGGATCCTAGTTCCCTGACCAGGGATTGAACCTGGGTCCTCGGCAGTGAAAGTGCAGAGTTCCAACCACTGGACCACCAGGGAAATCCCTAGAATGTGGCATTTGGACTTGACTCTGCCTGAGATGATCCTACAGCTGAACCCTGGGGTAGTGTTAAGGGGAGGTTATTGCCCCCTGAAAGCTGGGTAGGAAAAGCCAGGTGGGCAAGGCAGGCACTGCCGTGCGAGGGTGTCTGAGGGTCCCACCGTGTGGAGCAGGTGCAGCAGGGCTTCCCGCAGGCAGCTGTGCCTCATGTAGAAGCTGATGATGGCCAGGTGGGTGCTGTAGCTATGCAGGTAGAAGAGGCATTCTTGGTAGTAGGTGTTGTTCAGAATCTTCCCTTCAGGAATCACTTCCAGAGAGAGGCTCTGGGTCCGGAGGGTTGCTTCCAGCTCTTTCAAGGTGGCCAAGAAATCATCATCTTGCTGCCAAGAGAGGACAGAGTGAGAGGGAACAAGGGACCCAGAGAGTTCTCAGCAGCCTCTGGAAACACTGCTTTCAAAAAACACTTAACAATATGGGAAAACACTCTCTCATATAGTTTTAAGGGTAGAAAACAGGCAGGATATAAAATTTTACACATTATAAACCATATGCCATGCTGTGCTAAGTCACTTCGGTCGTGTCTGACTCTTTGCGACCTTATGGATTGTAGCCTGCCAGACTCCTCTGTCCACGGGGGATTCTGTAGGCAAGAATACTGGAGTGGCTTGCCATGCCCTCCTCCAGGGGATCTTCAAAAGATCTACCCTCCAGGAATTGAACCCGCATCTCCTGCATTGGCAGGCAGGTTCTTTACCACTAGTGCCACCTGTGGAACCCTATATGCTGTACAGCAGCAATTTAATTCAAAAACATCACAAAGAAAAGTTGCCAAAATCTAAATATGGCTTAAGTCTGGTTATGGGATTATATGGGATTTTCATGTCTTTAAAATAATTCTTTTTTGTTGTTGGAAATTTGACTCTTTATGACTTATCTAATCACATAGATGGTGAGGGACAGGGAAGCCTGGCATGCAGCAGGTCCATGGGTCACGAATAGTCGGACATGACTAGGCAACTTTCTTGGAAAAGCAACCACATACACTGGAAAGAAGGAAATCCAAACCGGACAGCTCTGGGTCAGGGCTGCATTGTCATTGGGACAGAAGTGGATCTTCTTCCCAGGCCGTTACTGCTCTGGGGCCTTGCTGTCCCCGGGCCCAGCTTCTACCTGCTGCGCTCTTACCACAGATAGGAGCGGCCTCGCTGTGGACTCCAGGTGCTCGACCACCTCCTGTACCAGTCTTGAGCCATGACTCAGCTGATTGAGGTCGAAAGGGGGCTTCAGGCAGCGGCTGAACTTCTCCCGTGCGGCAGTGAGGTTCCCAGCTTTGAGGCAGGCCATGCCCCAAGCATGCCATGCCCCGGTGGTATCAAGGCCAGTCTTTGTGGAGACCTGGAGGAAAAACCACTCCTTTTAGGGAAAAGGACTTGCAGCCAGGCCTGAGGGTCCCAAAGACCGATTCTATCCCCTGTTGTCAATCATCTCCCCCACCCCACCCCACCCCACCCCACCTGCTAGGACTCCCACACTGGCAAACTGGTCATGCCCTAGACACTCTCCATGGCCAAGGAAAAGTGGAGGAAGTAGCTCACTGGGCAGACATCAGCTCTGTGCCTCACCTCAACACCCAGTTGGTAGTACTCAGCTTCCAAGAGCTGGTTCCTGAGCCTGGTTACCGCAGCCGGTTGCAAGATCTGATCCAGAGATGGCACGTGGCGATAGGCGGCAGCGACTAAAATATTCAGCACGTCGACCTTGGTGATATAGCTACCAGGAGGAAAAGGGCATGGCAGTGAGGCTCCCCAGAGTCCTCCCAGGAACAGGTGCTGCTTAAAGGTTTCCTATTTCATTTTTAATGTGAAATGGGATCATGAGAATTGGGAGGTACATGGGCGAGTAGGCTCTGGATTCAGACTTTCTGATACTTAGCTCTATCACTTGGTGGCTCTATGACCTTAGGCAAGTTAGCTAACCTTTCTCTGCCTCAATCTACTCATCTGTGAAATGGATATAACAGGGAGTTTTAAGGATAAAACGAAATAACTGAAGGAAAAGACTTAGGATGGTATCTGGAGCTTTGCAGTAGATTGTGGTAGATGTAGTGTTAAATGATCAGCTGTTTGTGACCCTATGGACTGTAGCCTGCCAGGTTTCTCTGTCCATGGAATTCTCCAGGCAAGAATACTGGAGTGGGTTGCCATTTCCTTCTCCAAGGGATCTTCCCAACCCAGGGATCGAACCCAGGTCTCCTGCACTGCAGGCAGATTCTTCACCATCTGAGCCACTAGGGAAGCCCCCCAGGGAAGCTTTCAGGAACTCATTAAATGTCAGCTATCAATACGTGGAGAAGGGCCATTCTGGGATACTCAGGTCTATTTGCGGCAAGGCCTTTACACTGAATGTTAGGCGCTCACAGGCTACCCACTGCTTTTTGGTTCTCTGGAAGCGTATTTGGGAGAGCGCATACAGACTGTATCAGGGGTCTGCACCTCCAGTCAGTATGGAGGTCACAGCACTACCATCCTCTGGAGTGCTGCTGGGCAGGGGCCTCCTGGCCTTCCACTTGGATTCTAGTGCCCTGGGCTTGACATCCTCTATCTGGGTCAAGGATGGATACTGTTACTAGGACTGCTGCCTCTGATCTTCTTGATATCTGGTGATTGCAAAAACCTTTTAAACACAGACTCCAGAAAGCTGTCTGGGACCATTCTGTGTGGTCACACCTGAGACAGGCCTACACTCAAGGTTCTTGACCCTTGTATCAGAGTCTATCAAAACCCCTCCAAGGATCCCCTCCTTGTCCACTGATTTCCCTGGAGAGGGATTTAGCCCACAAGTGAGTCTCAACTAGTGGGGGTAGGGCAGGGGACAGCACAGTGTGCAAAAGCAAGTTTGGTATCATCAGGTACTAGATACGTGTAATAGGTGGTTTAAGCTTCTGATTTCAAACATTATTTGTCTACAGACTCTTGAGGGTCCCTTGGACTGCAAGGAAATCAAACCAGTCAATCTGAAAGGAAATCAAACCAGTCAATCTGAAAGGAAATCAATAGTCATTGGAAAGGCTGATACTGAAGCTGAAGCTCCAATACTTTGGCCACCTGATGCAAAGAGCCGACTCACTGGAAAAGATGCTGGTACTGGGAAAGACTGAAGGCAGGAGGAGAGGGGGTAACAGAAGATGAGATGGTTTGATGGCATCATCAACTCAATGGACAGGAGTCTGAGCAAACTACGGGAGAGAGTGAAGGACAGGGAAGTCTGGCGTGCTGCAGTCCATGGGGTTGCAAAAAGTTGGACATAGCTTAGCAACTGAACGACAACAATTTGTGTACCGGAAGATGGTATTTAAAACTGTGGAAAGATACTCTGCAAATCAGGAGTTTTCAATACCTGAGAGATGAATCTACTGTTGTCAGCAACTGGGTACAAGTGCAGCTAATGTGAGGATTCCAGGGTTGGGCAGAAAGAATGTGCAATTTGAAACCACTGCTTTTACGTGTCCAAGAAGCCCATGACACCTGGGGGTGGATGAGAATCCTGCTGAAGCAAGGACCTCCTTAATTTCTGCTTACTTAGTCCAAAGTAGATATTGCCTCCATCTGTACTGGATTTTGAAGGAAGTTTAGGACTTATTAAATCTGCTCTGCCTCCCCATAATCTGAGTATCTTTTTTCTCTTAATAAGATAGTATTTCAGACATCTCAAGATTTTTGCCATTAACTCTACCTTTTGCTATATGGAATGGTTTCTGTTCTTTCCTTCTCTTCTCCCCCATTTCTGATGTTTTGGTTCTTTACATGGTTATTTAAAAAACTGTATTTAACATATTATATTCCTCTTTTTTTGTCAACTTGATAGAAACCTTTGTCTCTTGATCAAGGAGTAAAATTAACTCCTATATATTTCCTTCCACTTTCTGTCCCATTTCTTTCTGCCTTTCTCAACCTTCAGGTGTTTGTTAATAAGAATAAAACTGACATTTTTGGAGTACACAGGCTCAGTTCGTAGCCCTTTATATGGTTATAGTACTCACACTTTATCCTTATAACAGCCGTATGGAATAAATATCATTATTATCCCCATTTTCCAGAGGAGGAAACTGAGGCCCAGAGTCATCTAAAGTTACAGAGCTTTGGGAAGTGATGAAGCTGAGCGTCACTGCACTCTCTGTGATCTGGTGAGTGTGCAGGCTGGTACTCTGGGCAAGTGCCTGAAGCACTGACACATCAAAGAAAATTATGCTCTCTGCTCTGAAATCTGGGTAGGACTGAGTGCTGGGAACATACTGCATGAGTCACACATTTGGGTGGGTAAGCTGGGAATTGGAAGTTTTCAATATCAGGTTAATGGAGGCAGAGCAGGTTGTGCAGGGGCCTGGGGCAGAATCCTCCCCTTTCCACAGAGACTGCTATTTTATGACTCACGTTTCTCCCTGGGATGCAGGGACAGACCAGTCCACAGTGTGCTTCAAAGATCTGTCATCCACAACTCCCTGAGGCCACAGTCTCAATTTGGTCAAGACTAGGCAGAGTTTTGGTTAAGGCTAAGGATACATTTTCCTTGTCTTTTTTTTTTTTTTTTTAATTTTTGGTTGCACTGAGCAGCATGCAGAATCTTAGTTCTCCAACCAGGAATCACACCTGCACCCTCTGTGGTGGAAGATCGGAGTCTTCACCACTGTACAGCCAGGGAAGTCCCAGGACACATTTTCTTTAAAAGCCAGAAAGTTCCACGGGGACTAAAGGTGTTCCCCTAAATTAATTTTAATTACAAATTACCCAGTCTCTGTTTCAGACTGGGTATAGCTAGAGAACCTTCCTTGAGGACCCCTCAGGGAAAGGGAAGAACTGTCACGGGAGGGTGAGGGGGACGGCTTGTGCTCTGGTGACAGCATTTCGCCAGCGTCAGATGGGATGCAAAACAGTTCAGCATGTCTTGTCAGAGGATGGGGAGGTGAAAACTCACAGTGGGATCAGAAAAAACAGCTGGATAAACATGTTGCTTAGTCGCTAAGTTGGGTCTGACTCTTTGGCGATCCCATGGACTATGGCCTGCCAGGCCAGAATACTGGAGTGGGTTGCCACTTCCATCTCCAGGGGAGTTTGACCCAGGGATCGAACTCGCATCTCATGATCACCAGGTAAAGGAACAGGAACTCACTTCCACTTACCTGTCACAAAGCGCCAGGTCCTGGCTCTGGCCTGCCTTGACGAACATCATCTTGGCGCTGAAGAGCAGCTGCTTCATGATGTCCGTGAGCAGCCCCGCATCCACCTCGGGGTTGGTGAGCCCCTGCGACAGCCGGCAGCAGTGCTCGATCAGCTGGTGGCCGCAGGCCACGCTGTCCTCGTGCAGATTCAGGATGGCAATGCACAGGGAGGCGCTGGGGGCCTGGCCCGAGTGGAAGAGGAGAGAAGTACTCCGTGAGTTCAGGGACCAGGTCAGTCTTCAAATGTAGCTGGGGAGGCAGGAATTCTACCCATTCCAGGAAGCTTGGAAACCTCAGGTGGAAGAAGCCAAACTCCCACAGAGCAGAAGTGGAACTAAACCCATTTCAGAAGTTCTAAGTCATACTCCGGCTGCTAGGTTTTGTCACCTGACTGGGAAGAAGGCAGCTGTGTCCACGTGCCACCTACTGCCTGGGAATGTCCAGAGGGGCCCTTCTTTTCCAGTTTACTAGGAGTTCAGGTACTCTTTAATGCTGGTTTGGACAACAGTTGACTTGCTTGTTTAGCTACCTGGAGAGGTCTCTGCTTCAAGCCACTGGACACAGTGCTGCTAAAATTAATATTCCTAAAGCACATTCCATGGCCCCTCACGTCTACCAAGTACATATATCTCACTGCAGAGTGTAAGGCCCTACACATAAATAGCCAGCCCTACACATAAATAGCCCATTTCAACCTTACCTCTATTAACACCCCGTGTTTCCTCCAAATTAAACCACTTCTAACTCCCCAACTATTTTGGACACCGTGTCTTTGGTTGGATGTTCCAGTTTGGAACTCTGTCTTTCCCCTATCCTCACTCCCCTCATGACACCCAAACTTCTGCTTGTCAAACTCCTACCGCACTTCCAAAGCTCATCTTAAATGCCACGAAGGCTTTCCTGATTTCCTCTTGTGTATTTCTCAAGCTGTTCCTCATTTTGTGCTTTTACCTGGTTTCCTTGCCTTAGCTCCCATGTGATTACACTGTGAGCAAGTGAAGACCAGCCTGTGTTTGCCCAACTCTGCATTTCCTGCTATGTGACTACACACCATGTGTGTGTGTATTTTCAGCTGATCAGTCGTGTCTGACTCTTGGTGACCCTGTGGATTGTAGCCTGCTAGTCTCCTCTGTCCATGGGGATTCTCCGGGCAAGAATACTGGAGTGGGCTGCTATTTCCTTCTCCAGACTACACATCATAAAGAAACTCAAATAACTATCTATTTTATCGCTATTACCTGCTCATAGTAAAATTCACTCCGCACCAGCTCATTTTCCTCCTCGTTCAGATCCAAAATCCATTCCACCTCTGCTGCTTTGGGGACTCTCACCACAGCTGAATAGGGAGGGCTTTCGCTCTTGGAGCTGTCGGGGGCTGAGAAGACAAATACCATCCATGTGTCATTCATTGGCAGCAGCCCAGTTAGCCCAGCCAGTGGGCGGCGTGAGCTGTTGGCAGATCCCTGCCTGCTATCTTAGGGCTCTTTCTTTCCTTTTGGTCCCTTGTATTTCCTTCAGATCACCTTGGGTACCTCAAACTTTCTTCTCCAGGCACAGACACAGGATGAGTGTTGTAATATCTGCCATACAACCCTGTTGCTTCATGTGAGAAGCCCTGAAAGGTACATGCTTCCCAATGGAGGGCTGAGCCACTGGCTGCTCTAAACCAACCTGCCCAAACTACCAATAGTGATTGCTAAGGGGAGGGAGGGAGCGTTGGGAGGCAGGATGGTGGTCAAGCGGTACCCAGGGGGAAACAAGAAAAATAAGCTCCTGAAAGTTAAGGACCCAATTGTTTGGCTACTGGCACTCTCGATGCTGGAAGCTAATGGGCCAGTGTGATAAGTTAATATGATGACAAACCTTAAGGGAAACAGCCTGATAGAAATGCCAAGAATTTTCTTTGGTCAGCCTACTGCACTGAGTTGCCACTGAGGGTGTCAGTTGCAGCAGATACGCTGAAGGAATGCCTAACTTGAGCATAGAAAGGAAAGGTCACAAGGAGGGAGCTCCCTGGCGGTCCAGTGGTTAGGACTCTGTGCTTTCGCCTCCAAGGGCTCAGGTTCAACTCCTGGTTGGGAAACTAAGCTCTTGCAAACCTGGCAGCATGGTCAAAGAAAAGAAGACACGGCATGTGAGTCAGCCTTACCTTCTGGTTGTCCTGGATTCTCCTCTGGTACACTGGAAACAGAGAAAGAAAAGGCGAAATGTGAAAACTGAATTCCTCCTCCTCCTTAAGCTTGGTATACAGCACTGACATTTACTATTACTGCACCGAGATTATCAGGGAATCATCCAGAACTCTTCTCTCTCTCTCTCACCTGTCACAGCCAACCACTCATCATTTCTTGTCCATTCCATCTCTTGAATACCTCGTTGAATATCCTCCTCTCTCTCCTCATCCCTGTCTCAGAGACAGCCCTCATCACTCAATGCTACTGCCGCTGCAGTAGCTTCTCAACTGGTCTCCTTGATTCTGCCAATCTATTCTCTACTTTGTAGCTATAGCAAGCTTTCAAAAAATGCATTATGTTATGCATCTGCTTAAAATTCTTTAATAGCTCCTCGCGGTACAAATATTTCACATTTGCAGGTTAGCAGACAAAGCTCCTCATGGTCTGGCTGTCTCTGGAGACCATCTCCTACCACCCATGACCTCTGCTCAACCCATAAAAGTCCTATCCACACTGTCACAGGCTTTGACCAACTTCAACTGGTGCCACTAACCACTAAAACCCAAGGTCACAGGCCAGAGCCCAAGGCTATCACCTGCATGAGGAGCCTTCTGGTCAACCAATCCCAGCCCATGCTGCCAAAGAGCAAGCTCCAAGCCATTGTGTCGTTCCCTAGGTCCTCCCAGCTCAGATGCCAGCCCCTGAGTCTAGAACCTTAGCTCATGACCTACCTATTTACACTTTTCAAAGCACCTGCATTTTCTCCTGTCCCTGACTTTGCAGGTGTTACTCCCATTTTGGGGCACACTTTGTTTTGACTTCTTTTATCACCAACTTTTCATCCTCTAAGGAGGCTTAGGCCAAGTGCCACACCCCTAGGAAACCCTCCTGATCACTGAGCTAAGCTGGGTGTGTCTCCATACTGCACTTACCAAAGGGCTCTGTGGTCTGTGTTTTGACTGTCTTCCCACTAAAATAGGGGCTCCTCAAGGGAGAAGTGATTACTGCTGAGTGATTGCTGAATGAAAGAATCCTTACTGACTGCTCATTTCCAATCTCAGCAAAAAGATAAATGGGTAATTTCCCTGTCCCCCACCAGGAGGGAGGCAGTGGTATGCCAGGGTCACAGAAACTGTGGTATAAGCAAGGCACATCTTCCCTTCTATCAGGTCAGTAATCACCATGATAAACAATGATTAAAAAATTTCATGTTAAAAGAAACACAAACGTGTCTGAGATCGATTTAAGTCTGTTCATAAAACACAAAGAAGTCAAAGTAATTTGGCTTTTGGATAGCTGCTTTGGCTCATATGCCCACATGCACTTAGTTTTACCCTCTTTTGCTGCTAGAAGTAGTGGGAAAAACTGACACTGAGCCGGCAAAAAACACTTGACCTGGCATGAGCAGTTTCTGAGATTTGTCCCCAGGTGAACTGTGTGTAGGAAAGTGTGGGGGCTCTTTGAGTCGTGGATAACAAGCCAGAATGATGAGGTTGATGAGAGCTGATGTAAGTGAGGCACCAACATTCAGTAGGTGAGTGTGTCGTTTTGAGTCCAGCTGAGACCGACTGAAGCAAGAGTGGCTGTTAAAGAGGTGAGGGTGTTGGCAGGCAAAGACCAATGGCCTCAGTTAGAGGACAGGCCAAAGAACCCATGCCCTGATCTCAGAACATCACGCACGAGCTTGCTCTCTGCTTCTATGCTCCCCTACTTCCCCTCTCCGATGTCTCTCTGACCGAGGTCAACCATTACACCACAAACTTAATGGCATTTCAGTGTGAATGTGAAAGAAAACTTTCTGTAACTGCTCAGATTTGAGATGCTCTCCCTCATGAGACTTGTAGGTATGTCAGGACCCCAGGGGAGGGTGCGCTGGTCAACAGCAGCAGTGGCCCCACCACAGGACACTCACTCTTGGTTGAAGTAGCTATAGCACTGGTCACACACACGGGTGGGGTTCTCTCGGCAGCCTTCCACTACCATTTTCTTGGTGGAGCAGGAACTGCACACCAGCCGGCCACAGCGGCGACAGTGATGACGCCTGTTGAACTAAGTAGTGTCATTGGAAAGAGAAAGAGGAGTAGGGAAGAGAAGGTGAGATGGCTGGACCTGTGAGCAACCTGTCAATCCATTCATCCTTGGAATGAGCCACCTGTGACTTGCTAAGACTATCAGGTGCTTGGACCTCTGTTGAGAAAGAACACACTAATCCTTGCCTTCACAAAACTGACATTTAAAGATCTCTTTCATTGATGGGCAAACATGCCCAAGTCATGGACAGTTTTGCAAGAGCTTCTGACAAGCCCTACCTGTCTGTGGAAGAAACGTCTGAAGACAGAATAAAAAGCAGTGGGGAAGAAGTGACTTTCCCAGCCAATGAGGAACACAGTTCTACAGGGCATTGCTGATGATGAAGAAGTGTCCCTTTTTCAAGTATTTTACAAATACTGCCTTATTTCATCATAAGAGGCTGATAGACATTTTATACCTTTTTTATAGAAGAGTAGGAAACAAACACAGAGAAATTACACCATCATCATTTTCCCTCGTGCTGAGCTATTATGCCAGTCAGGTACTGTGCTCAGTGTGGTAACATGTGTTACTGTAGTTAGTGTTTATGAACCAAGTAATACGTCACCCCCAGTTTACAAGTGAGCATCTGAGATGAAAAGATTAATAGTCACATTGCAAGTAGGAGGTAGGGCTGGGATGAGAACTGAAGTCCTCTGGCTCTAGCACAGAAAACCATTACCAGGTCATCTGTCTTATTGCAAAAGACACGAGAGCTGGAAACCAGATGTCCTGATGTTTGATCACTCCTGCAATACCTCTGCCTCTTTTCATTTATTTCACAAGAAAGGCAAAGATTTAGAATTTCAGGCTACTCAAGAGTGGGGGGCGGTCTACCTTCTATCTGAACTCAGAAAACACATCCTGGTCAGGTCAAAGATAAACCCAGTGCCTTAGACCTTCTGAACATACCCTCTCCTCTTGGGGACAGGAGGTGACTATAAACTCAGGCTCGTGAGGGAGAACTTTCATTTCTCCTGCAGGTGAAGCTGGAGACAGATAAGACTTACCATGGTGAAGCGCTCCCTGCAGCAGATCATGCAGATGTTCTCACTCTCATCTGGCACCCACTGGTGCCTGGCAGGCGGTGTAGCCGGGGGCACAAACTCCAGTGGCAGCTGACTCTGGGGGAAGTTCCTCTCCCTCACACTTGGGGAATGTACAGTGGAGACACCTGGGAGTCAGAGCCAGAAGTCAGAGTAAATGGTGATTAACAGTCAAGCTGATAAATGACAAAGGAATGAGAGAATTAGAATTGTACCATTTTACAAAGCCTCCTGATATCACAGCTCCAATTAATGATCATCGATGGCTGATTGCCAAAAGAGCATTGTGTGGGACTTCCCTGGTGGGCCAGTGGCTAAGATTCTTCGCTCCCAATGCAGGGGGCCTGGGTTCAGTTCTTGGTCAGGGAACTGGATGCCACATGCCACAACTAAGACCTGGCACAGCCAGATAAATAAATATGTCATGTTTCTGAACTTGGTGATTTAAAGAAAAAAAGCATTGTGCATTTCCTGATGGAAGGCACAAGACCGCCTATCAAATAGACTAGCCAAAAAACACTGAGCTTCTAGATCTATCTACAGGGTACTGGAAACATAGGGGATGGAGACTCCAATTACCACAGGGTGACAGTCAACAAAATCCAGAGTGTGGGAAGCTCTACGGGACAAGTGAACCAGTCTCTTGCACAAATAAAAAAGAGGTAGAGGAAAAAAGAGGGTACGGAAACCTATTGATTAAGAGAGATTCTCATTAAGAGAGAGTTTAGTCAAATGTCATGTGTGGACATTATTTACATCTTGATTCTAGAAATACCAATTCTAAAAAAATTCCTCATGAGATTACTGGATAGTTTATAATAATAAGGAATCATTAATTTGGTTTTAGGTACGAGAATGATGCTATGGTTTTGTTTTATATATGTCTTTACCTTTCAGAGATATACACTGTTTTGGGGGGGGGGTTTGGGGGGCCATGCCATGCAGCTTGTGGGATCTCAGCTCGCTGACCAGGGACTGAACCCAAACCATAGCTATGAAAGCCCTGAACCCTAACCATTAGACCACCAGGGAACTCCCGAGATAGACACTGTTTTATTTATGAGCAAAATGGTATGATGTCTAGGATCTGTTTCAGAATAATCCAGTAGAGGGACAGGGGTACAGATGAAACAAGAATGGTCAAACTCAGATGATAAATATTGCAACTAATAGGTACGTGACACTTTATTATACTATTCTCTCTACTTTTGTGTACTGGAAATTTTTTATAATAAAAAATAAAGAAAAAATTAAGAACACCAAAGCTGCTCAGGCTGCCTTATGCAGATTTGCGCAGCTGCTCATATCCCTATATACCTGAGCCCTTCCGTCAGGTCTGCTGATTATCCTGAAGCATGGCTCCTTCTCAAAGTTGGGCCACAAAATGCCACTTTGCTTTATGGCATCTAAGGAGAAGGATGGTATGGTACCTAGCAGAACGATGTTGGCAGGTAACAGAAAGAGAGAACTGGAAACACAGTGACGCTTAGCAGTGCCCAAAAGAAGAGGGATTGTTGACCTCTCCCCAGGAGCCTGTTCTCCTGACTGCTGGCAAAACAAACACTTGCTGAGCCTCTTTTGAGTGCAGGTCATTGGGCAAAAGTCAGGAGGTTGGAGTGGAGGAGTGGTGAAAAGGGGTGACCGAGAAATGATAGGAGACTTCAAAGACCTTGCACCCTGTGTGGGTGACAGGCATAAATAACTACCTGCAGGACAGGGTCAGAATGAACACGGCAACTAAACAAGGCGATCCTCCTCATTAGTAGATTCCATATTTGTGAAGTTGCCTACTTGTTAAAATCTACTCTTAACTTCAAAATCAGTATTTGCATTGCTTTTGTAGACACATATAGAGTGGTGAATAATTTGAGTTGCAGGCTTGTTATTATGCAGGTTCTCATCTACGGTTGAATAAGGTCATGTTTTGCTTCCTTATTTCAGCTCTCTTACAGAGCGGACCAGAGAAGAGAGCCAGTAGAGGACAGTGCGGCGGGGAGTGCGAGCAGCTCACTTCCGGGGATGGCTGGACAGGGTCTGAATCCCAGATGCTCAATATGCACTCGTGGATGGGGTGGCTTCAGGCAAGTCACTCTAACACTCTGAGCCTCTTTTTCTCCTTTGTACAATAAAGAAAATAGAATCTACTGGGATGAACTGTTTCCAGTTTGGGATTATAACGTATGTGAAATGTGTGTATATATATATATACAAACACACACACACACACACACACACACACACACATATATATATATACACACGTATGAATACGTACAAGCATACACACACATACAAGCATATTTTCCCTAGGAGCAATGGTTCAGTATTTGCTAATTCATTGTTTGTGGAATCTTCATAGATATACTATCGCAAGTAATAAGAATCATTCATATGTTGAGTTTTCTGGGATATACAAAGCTGGAACAAATCAACAAAACTAATAAGAATGTTGTGACCGGAAATGAAAAAAGCAGCAAAAGAATCAGAAAGTCAGAGTAAGCCAAGACTGAACTGAAAAATGGGTAACTCTCAGAACTCATTCTTACCAGGAGCAGTAGCAGAAGAGAACTCGGCTGATGGTGACCTAGACAAGGTCTCTAGGTCTGAAGCCTGACTGACAATCTCCTGGAGGTGAGTCACAGAGTCTGCAGGGAAGGAAAATGTTGACAGATCATTCTACCATAAACAAACCTTACTTGTTTTTCTAGGAATTTAGTTCAAAGCCCTGTTGGTTTCACTGTCATCCCATGATTCTACCAGGTATGCAAAGAATGACAGAAGGACATCTAGGACAGCCATAAGCATGCTTCTCAAATGCCTCAATAAACAAACTATGTTAGGCATGTGAGATAAACAATGTAGACACTAGGATTTTACAAAATAAATCTAAAGATGTGCGGAGGGAAGCAGAAGATATTTAAGTGAAGTCCTGGAGGGTAGGGAGTAAGAAAAAAAAATAAAGATGGCTGGGAACATTAGCCCTCATTTTATTTCATTTTCTTCATTCTATTAGAGACTGAGTCAGCTCACATACTAGTGACATCTGATGTGACCCTGGGAATAGTCCTCAAGTCAAAATGATGGCACTTAAGAGCCCACTGCACCAAGGCTAGACACCACTCTCAGCATGTTTGTTTTCTGAACCTTTATGTTATTATGCACATGGAGGTTATCTACTATCATTTCATTCAGGTTAGCCTGCCACTTTCTCCAAGACTGAGATCTCTCCTATACAAAAGAGCTCGCTCTCCTGAAGCGTATCCTCTCATTCTCTGCTGCTGCTACTGCTAAGTCGCTTCAGTCGTGTCCAGCTCTGTGCGACCCCATGGACTGCAGCCTACCAGGCTCCTCCATCCGTGGGATTTTCCAGGCAAGAGTACTGGAGTGGGGTGCCATTGCCGATCAACTCAAAATCATGAAAGAGGAGAAATGAAAACTAAGGATGGAGCACAGTATTTCCTTTTCCACGTGGAACTCCCACTGAGCCATTACCTGAGCGTTTCTCCCGCAGAGGGTATGGGAAATCCAGGGCTTTTCCTGCGTATCTGGAAAGCAGGGAGTTCACTTCATCCATAGTGAAGCCAGTCTCCTGGCCGGCCAGCAGCTGGCGCAGAGTCTGCACGGCCACGGTGGCCCAATCCACTTTCATGTTCATGAGCAGCTGCTCCAGCATGAGCAGGGGGTTAGAGGACAGGTGGGAGTAGCTGGCCCGGTGCTGCTCGGGCAGGGTCAGCAGGACCTGGGAGTGGGGTAGAGCCCCAGTGTGAAGGAAACAGCATATGAATTTGAGAAGAAAGTCAAGATTCTCACGGGGAAGTGGGAAGGGTATCTGGGACCAATGAGCTCTTGGCCAGCTGGCTGAGAGTCTTTTAGAAAGGAAGTAAGGCTGGACTCCTAGTTAAATCCTCCAGGTGGCAATCAAGATGAGGGGAACTTTCTCTGGAAAGGTTCAGATAGTAAATATTTCAGACTTTATAGGCCATAAGGGTCTTTGTGGCAACTACTCAACTGGTAAATGAGTGTACATGCTTGTGTTTCAATAAAACATGATTTATAAATGCAGGCAGAGGACTGGATTTGGCTCACAGGTGCTGGTCTCCTAACCCCCAGCCTAGACCAACCAGGCATGACTGACCTCTGCCTGATCCTTAAGGTCACCATTCTGTCCTTCTGAAGCTTTGCTAGACTGAGCAATATGAGGTGGACTAAACCTGGCACCTCCAGGGTCCTACAGGTGAATGATGACTCTAAATTCTTCCTAGGGGTTGTGATCACTGGGCTTGAAGTATGTTCACTGGCTCTGATCACTGCCAGTCTTCAAAGATTCCACTCAGGCACAGTACATCCGAAAAAGAAACACAGGTGTATCCTCTTTAGGGTCATTTTACGTGGTTGAACTCTTAGCAAGTAGGCTGGTGGTCATGTTCATGGCTCTACCACCTCTGGTTCTATTCATGCAGTGTGTTCTATACTCAGGGGACAGCATGACAGGCAATCACAATCATTATCAGAGAGTTAGAAGGCCTTATCTTTTCTTAAACACTACTCCACTGAAATTAGCTTATAATTTCTTCTACTAGGTTATACATCAAGGGTAAGGACTTGTTATCCCACTGCAAAAACAACTGACCCCTTTCCTTTACACAGAGTAGTTTTAAGGATTTAAAGCAGTAGGTAGTTTTAAATCCTCACATCAGAATTGTTCTGGAAAACAGGCAGGCCCTGTCCCAAAAAGTTCTGTTGTAATTACTCTAGCATGTGGGTCAACTACTGCTATATTTAGAAAGTCCAGGTGATTTTAATTCATAGTCAGAATTTAGAAGCCTTGATATAGTAGATGTCAGGCAAAGCATAAAGAGAACTTAGGAGGACTGTAAAATTCACTTTGGAGGCAGAGCAGTAGGCAACATTAAGTTCTAAGGGATATGGTGGGCTATTAGCGTCAAGATTTTGTATAGCACAGGTCAAGGAAGGCAGGTGCCTGGAAGAGCAAGTCCTGAAGTGGGAGCTGGACCATCATGCTTTCCTGACAGCCCCTTCTCCTCCTGACCTTGGATCCCATGTACAGTGCCTGGATTTCACGGTGTCGGTCAGCGGTCAGTTCTCCATAGAAGTGGGTGGTGAGGTAGTTGGCCAAGAAGTGAGAAGTGGCCAAGCTAGGATGCTGGTCGAGGGACTGCTCTGTGACCTCAAGGCACATGGTGGGGTCGGGAATTCTTTGTAGAAGCTGTTGCAGGAGGAAGGTAGAGGAGAAAGGTGAGGCCTGTAGAAGAACTCTTAGTCCAGCCTTGTTTTGTTTGAGAACAGAACCTTTCGGTTTATTCACTTTGGATTAACCCTTTCGCTGCACTCATTTTTTTTTTTTCCCACCACCCCTTAGCTTCACAAATGATGACTTTGACAGGACCAGGGATCAGCAGGATCTTGGACCCAGCTGCCCACCTGGCACCTAATGCAGAGTTGGCACTTACAGGCAGGGTGACTATAACCAGCTCATGGAGGAGCAGATCTGAGACTGTGAGTGCTCTGAATGGGATCCAATAGGAACAGAGCCATCCGATTCGACCAACCTTCGCATCCCTCCCCAAAGAAAACTGGGAAGATTGGAGGCTTACCTGCAGAGCCTTTTCATGATCTCCTCTTTCTAGAAGGTGGAGGAGATGCTTCTGATGTAGGTTGATTAAATGTTCTCTTGGAATAGGGTAAAGGCAGCCCCACTCCTCACACAGCTCATACTCCTGGAAGGAAACACATGCCTTCAACCCCTTTAAAATTCTGGCCTTGTCACTCATTCAACTCTTGCCTGGTTTTTCTCAGCAGTCCTGAATCTGCCAAAGCCCCAGGACAGCTTGGGAAGTGTTGATGGGAACTGCACTGTGGGATTAAAGTGGGATCATAAAGGACCAGAATTGGCAAGGTAAGTTCTGAAAACGGCGCAAGTAGGCAACTAAAGATGTCCTTTTCCTCTTAGCTCGACTATAAAAAAGACACAGATGACATACAGCCACTAACACTTGGTGTCAGTGCCGGGAAGATACTAAGGAAGTGGGGAAGACTGAGAGGACTGTCCAAGCAGACAGGACCTACTCTGACTGTTGCCATATGACTGGGCAGGCCCAGTGCTGCCAGAGCTTAAAAATTTTCAAAAAAATTTTTAGGGCTTCCTTGGTGGTCCAGTGGTTAAGACTCCATACTTTCACTGCAGCGGACATGGGTTCAATTGCTCTTCAGGGAACTAAGATATCTCTCACATGCTTTGTGGCATGGCCAGAAAAAAAAATTACAAAAACATTTTTTTTTTAATTGAAAAATCTCCCTATTTTCCAATGCTGGCAATGAAATCAATATGAAAAGCTAAAAATTCTGCAGACCACTACTGCACAGGCCAAATAAACACGTTGGTGTTGGATTCCATTGATATCAGCCCCTGTTACTCCCTGCATCCCCACCCCCAATTTGTGAACTCTGGATTAAAGTTTGACAGTGGGATTCTCAGAGCTACATCTGAGTATTCTATGGTGGCATGTGGAAGGCTCTCCCCACATCTCTGCCTGGGGCCACCTTCTTCAGGATGTTCCCTTGTCTCTCAGGCTACATTAGATGCCCTGCCTGTACACCACCACAGTCTGGGCTTGCTTTTGTCACTTGGTATATCACAGTCACCTAGGGATATGTCTCACGTTGCCTCCCACCCTTGCCCTGTCCACCCCCTTCTCAAAATAATGAGTTGCACAAAGGCAAAGGCAAAGGCTAAACTTAATGACTTTTGTTTCACCACTATCTAGGACAGTGGTCAATAAAGGTTTCCTGGATGAGTCAGCACCTGAATAAATACATCTACATTTTGACCTATGATATACAGCAGCTTCTTAAAGGGTAAAAAAAAAATTTACTCTGCATTCAGTGTCCAACAAACACATGGAAAGGTAGTTAAGGTCATTAGTAATCATGACAACGTAAATTAAAACAATGATGAGATACCATCTTATTGGCAGAAAGTAAAAAGCTGGACAATGCCAAAATTGCCAAGAAGATGGAGCAATAGGGACTGTGAGTGGCAGAATAACTGGGCCAGAACAATGTGGTTACATCTTAGTAAAGGTGAGGATGCTCATGCCTCATGAGGCACCGGTTCCACACTGGGTATGTATTCTGTACCTACTGTGGACAGTGTAGGAAATTTCATGTATGAAAACAAGGGTGATGGTTCAAAAGCATTAACTGTCTCATTCTTTACACTTCTCTGAATGTTGGTAAGTTTCACACGCATAAAAGAGAGAAAAAAGAGTGTTATGTAATTATAGAAAAAAATGTGAACCTTGACATATGGAAAGGAGTCTACCTAACTGGCTAAGGAGGGGCAAATCTAGAAAGAGGAGGAAGGAGAATAGTACCCGGGAAAATGGTACCTTGGCTTCCAGAATCAGGTTCATGACAGTCGATGGGTCCTCAGCACAACAGTTCCTCAGGGCCTGCCAGTCACACCACACAGGGGTAGACCGCAAACCTAGAATCTAACGAAAGACAAGAAAAGCTATCAAACCACACTGTAGTTTCTCTGTCCAGGAACAAGTCATTGGAGTTTCCAGGGATGGGCCATCCCCAGGTCTCTGTACCAAACTTGCCAGGATAGAGAGGGAATGAGAACCAATGGGACAGAGTGTTTGGAGAGATGAGTGAACCGATCTGGCAAGTATAACCAGGGAGCCAAGATTTGGAGTGGGGAGGCCACAACTGTCGGACAGTTCTCGGAGGCTTCTGTCCTTTGCAGCTTGTTCAGTCTCCTGGGGTCACTTGTCCCTTGCTCCTTCATCTCAAAACTCTATCCAGGTTATTCTTCTGGCTTGAATGCTCTGTGGGATCACCCTTCAGGCAGCATTTTAGCTCAGCATGAAAACTGCTGAGGAAGAGTGGAAAGAAAAAATTTTTCACTTGCCATTTTCACTCTCTCTGGTTGGGCTCTGGACTCTGGCTACCAGTACACTTGGAAAGATTAGCATATATGTATATATGTATACTTGTTATGTAGCTGTATCATGTAAATCTATCTCCCTAAGCTTCTTGATCTTGAATATAACACATACATCACAAGAACCTTTCCCTTGAAAGGTTGAACTGAAAGTGAATTTTCACTTTCAGTTATCCCTTTCAAAATGGCTATTGTTACAGTGAAGAGGTCTCATGAAACATGATCCACTGAAGGAGGAAATGGCAAACCCCGAGGAAATTTTTGCCTTGAGAACCCCATGAACAGTATGAAAAGGCGAAAAGATACGACACTAGAAGATGAGTCTCCCAGATCAGAAGGTATACAATATGCTACAAGGGAGGAGTAGAGGGCAATTACTAATAGATTCAGAAAGAATGAAGTGGCTGGGCCAGAGTGGAAACGACGCTCAACTGTGGATGGGTCTGGTGATGAAAGTAAAGTCCAGTGCTGTATACAGCAATACTGCACAGGAACCTGAAATGTTAGGTCCTAAAGCAAGGTAAATTGGACACGATCAAGCAGGAGATGGCATGAGTGAACACTGACATCTTAGGAACCAGCCAACTAAAACAGATGGGAATGGGTCAATTTAATTCAGATGACCATTATATCTACTACTGTGGGCAACAATTTCTTACAAGAAATGGAGTAGCCCTCATAGTCAACAAAAGAATCTGAAATGCAGTACTTGGGCGCTGTTTCAAAAACGACAGAATGATCTCCGTTTGTTTCCAAGGCAAACCACTCAATATCATAGTAATCTAAGTCTAAGCCCCAACCACTAATACTGAAGAAGCTGAAGTTGACTGGCTCTATGAAGACCTATAAGACCTTCTACAGCTAACACCAAAAAAAGGTGTCCTTTTCATCATAGTGGATTGGAATGCAAAAATAGGAAGGCAAGAGATACCTGGAGGAACAGGCAAGTGTGGCCTTGGAGTACAAAATGAACCTGGACAAAGGCGAACAGAGCTTTGCCAAGAGAACACACTACTCTTAGTAAACACCATTTCCCAACAACCCAAGAGATGACTCTACATATGGACATCACCAAATGGTCAGTACCAAAATCAGATTATGTTCTTGGCAGCTGAAGATGGAGAAACTCTACAGTCAGCAAAAACAAGACTGGGAGCTGACTGTGGCTCAGATCATGAGCTCCTTACTGCAAAATTCAGGCTTAAATTGAAGAAAGTCAGGAAAACCACTAGGTCATTCAGATATGACCTAAATAAAATCCCTTATGATTATACAGTAGAGGTGACAAATAGATTCAAGGGATTAGATCTGTTAGACAGAGTGCCTGAAGAACTGTGTACAGAGGTTTGTAACATTGTACAGGAGATGGTGGCCAAAACCATCCCCAAGAAAAAGAAGTGAAAGAAGGCAAAATTCTTAAAAAGATGGGAATACCAGACCACTTTACCTGTCTCCTAAGAAACCTGTATGTGGGTTAAGAAGCAACAGTTAGAACTGGACATGAAACAATGGACTGGTTCAAAATTGTAAAAGGATTTTGACAAGTTAAGCAGAGCACATCATGTAAAATGCTGAGCTGGATGGATCACAAGCTGGAATCAAGATTGCTGGGAGAAATTTCAACAACCTCAGATATGCAGATGATACCACTCTAAATGACAGAAAGTGAAAAGGAACTAAAATGCCTGTTGATGAAGATGAAAGAGCAGAGTAAAAAAGCTGACTTAAAACTCAACATTCAAAAAACGAAGATTGTAGCATCCGGTCCCATCACTTCATGGCAAATAGAAAGGAAAAAGGTGGAAGCAGTGACAGAGTTTATCTTCCTAGTCTCCAAAATCACTGTGGACAGTGACTGTAGCCATGAAATTAAAAGATGCTTGCTCCGTGGAAGAAAAGCCATGACCAACCTAGACAGCATATTAAAAAGCAGAGACATCACTTTGCCGGCAAAGGTCCGTAGAATCAAAGCTATGGTTTTTCCAGTAGTCAGGTACAGAAGTGAGAATTGGATCATAAGGAAGGCTGAGTGCCAACAAATTGGTTTTTGAATTGTGGTACTGGAGAAGACTCCTCAAAGTCCCTTGAACTGCAAGGGGATCAAATCAGTCAATCCTAAAGGAAATTAACCCTGAATTTTCATTTGGAAGGACTGATGCTGAAGCTCCAATACTTTGGCCACCTAATGTGAAGATCCCACTCACTGGAAAAGACCCTGATGCTGTGAAAGATTGAAGGCAAAAAAGAGAAGGGGGTGGCAGAGGGTGAGATGGTTAGATAGCATCACTGACTCAATGGACATGAATTTGAGCAAACTCCCCTAAAGGACAGGGAAGCCCATGGGGGTCACACAGCGTCAGACACGACTAGGTGACAGAACAACAGCAACACTGAAATTTAACTGAAGTTTAAATTAATCTTTAAAGAAGACAGAGGTTAAATTCTATAAAAACTCTTGACCACCAACAAAAAGACACCACATACATAAAATGTACACAAAGCTCAAATATACGGGGATCCCTTGGAGATACTGCGGGGTCAGTTCCAGACCACAACAAAGTGAATATTATAATAAAGTGAGACACACGAATTGTTTGGCTTCCCGGTGCAAATAAAGTTATGTTTACATTATGCTGTAGTCTATAAATTGTGCATTGTCTGAAAAATGCACATGCCTTAATTAAATATTTTATTGCTAAAAAATGCTATATTTTTTTAGCATTTGAGCCTTCATCCAGGTGTAATCTTTTTGCGATAGCAACATCAGAGTTCACTGATCACAGATCATCATAACAAATATAATAATAATGAAAAAGTTTGAAATACTGTGAGAATTCTCAAAATGTGATACAGAGACATGAGGAGAGTAAATGCTATTGGACAAATGGTGCCAACAGACACTCAACGCAGGGTTGCCACAGACCTTCAATTTGTAAAAAAAAATGTAGTATCTGCAAAGTGCAAAAAAGCAAAGTGCAGCAAAAAAAAAAAGGTATGCCTACACATAAAAAAGATGCTTTTCAGACTGTAGAGCCTCATTCCAGTGTTAATCTTGTTATGATTTTTAATCCTCATCTGACACATATATATTTAAAATCATAGGAGTCAATAAAATGGAAACCAGATAAGAGACCCTATCGATATTCACCTAAGAACAGAAGCTAGATACAGAGGAATAGCCAGGCCTAGATTTTGTTTCTTAAAATCCACCATCACATGATAACAGGCTGGAGCTAGTAACAGGGTAAGAAGCCTATTTCCTTTCTCTTGATGCCAGGTCCTATACCTTCTGATACACCTGCAGCTCCGCGAGCTTTCTCCGTAGCTCACACTCCAGCCCATCTTGGACAGCTGTGTCTGAAAGGCAGTAGGCCAGGATCTCCAGGCACCACTCCAGGGGCCACCGGTCCACAAAGTGCAGTGTTAGCTGACTTCTCAGACATGCATCCTTCACAGCAAACAGGTACTGCCAACCTTCTTTGTCTACAAGACAAAAAGATGTTCAGCAAGCCTGGAATGGGAGCTCAAGAGTCCAGGTTACTTCTTAAGAGAAGGGCTGTGTTCAGTTTCACAAAATAGGAGTTGGGAGGATCCTGAAGATCCATCTGACCCGAATTAGTTTTTATACTTGGAACAATTCTATGATGAGGACAGATGCTATATCTTGTTTCTTGTTATGCAAACGAAATCAAAGTCTTGGGAGTTTCTGAAGCGAGAGGAGGAGGAAAGAAGAGGAGAAAGGAAGGAAAAAAGGGAGAAAGAATGAAAAGAGAGAATACAGAAAAACAGATGAGAAGCTCCATGGTTTGGCAAGCTGCATACACAGCACCGTTTCAGACTCAACTTGTCTGCAGAACTTCTGGTTTTCCCTGTAATTTCCACGCTGCTTCCTACATTACGACTTGAAAGTTATTGCAGGCAAACTAGGTTTTTTTTTTTACTGTTGTTTTTACTTAGAAGCTCTCTCTCACACTCCCACATCACAGAGCTGAAACACAGACTCTAAGCCATTAAGACCTTGAAGCTGGTCATGGATTTCTCCACCTTCTCAAGGAAGGATTTTCTCCTTTCATTAGGGAAGCCAAGGCCCCCACCCACAGCCTGCCTGGCTCTTGCTCTCCCTAGTGGAAGGCTGAAGGTCACCACTCTCACCTCTGGGTAAGAGGTGAGTCAGTCTCCTGGGGAGATTTTATAGTAGGAGTTGACCAACAGGCCCCTGTGTATGTGTGTTTTAAATAATTAAAAAAAATCATTTATTTATTTACTCTTGAGTGCACTGGGTCTTTGTCACTGCCCAGGCTTTCTCTAGCTGCAGTGTGCAGACTTCTCATTGTGGTGGGCTCTAGAGCACAGTTGACCACCTCAATAGTTGTGGCCCCGTGGGCTCTGTTGGGTTCCGCCAGCAGGTGGGATATTCCTGGATTATGGATCGAACCAGTGCCTCCTGCATTGGCAGGTGAGTTTTTTTTTTTAATATAAATTTATTCATTTTAATTGGAGGCTAACTGCTTTACAGTATTGTATTGGTTTTGCCATACATCAACATGAATCCGCCACGGGTGTACACGTGTTCCCCATCCTGAACCCCTGTCCCTGGCAGGTGAGTTCTTTACCACCAGGGAAGCCCCTTAGGGTCTGTTTTTATAAAGATTATTAGAAGATACAGACAAGGCAATGGCACACCACTCCGGTACTCTTGCCTGGAAAATCCCATGGATGGAGGAGCCTGGTAGGCTGCAGTCCATGGGGTCGCTAAGAGTTGGATATGACTGAGCGACTTCACTTTCACTTTTCACTTTCATGTACTGGAGAAGGAAATGGCAACCCACTCCAGGGTTCTTGCTGGAGAATTCCAGGGATAAGGAAGCCTGGTGGGCTGCCGTCTATGGGGCCACAGAGTCAGACACGACTGAAGTGACTTAGCAGCAGCAGCATTAGAAGACAGCCACGCTCGCTTGTTTATGGTCTATGGCCGATTTCATGCCGTAATGACAGATCCTAGTGGTTGCCACCAAGCCTGTAGAGCCTACAAAGCCCTTTACAGAAAAACTTTCCTGACCGCTCTTCTAAAGCAAACACTTGCCTGAACCTTATCATGGGCTTCTGGAAATGGGGCTCAGGTATTTGTAGTCTATAACATTTGCCAATGATTCTGATATGCAGGGCTGAGAATACTGGTTATGAGTGCCTGTCCCAAAGTTTGATGGGCTTGGGTTCTAAGCTCTGCTCTACCACTGACTATCCTGGGCAGTTTCCCATGCTCTGGGCCTGGCTCGCCTCTCAGTATCATCAGACCACAGTGGCACCTTTCTCTAGAGTTCCTGTGAGGATCAGAGGCGATGATCCACTCGGTGAACCCTCAACGTTAATACCACTAGCTGAAGAAGGGAGACACAGCTTTCTGCTCACCACAAGCCGCCGCACAGCTCAAGACTGCATCCTGTATGCTGCTCAAGTCATCCACATCTCGTCCGTACACATCAGTGAGCTGAAGAGCCCGGCGCCAATCTCTAGCCACCAGGGCTTCCTCGAAGGCCTCGGTGAGCACGTCCAGGGCAATGGGAGAATGGAGGCCCAGGAGGACGGTGGAGAGACTGGCCTGGCCGCAGAGACTCGCGGCCAGACTCTGCCCCTGCTCAGAGGGCCCTCGGAGGGGTTCCCAGGCAGCCAGGAGGGAGGCCTCCAGCAGAGGGAACTGTTCCAGGAGGCGCTCACACTCCCGGGCTACCTGCTCGGCTGTCAGAGGCACTTCTCTGCGGCCGCGAAGCTCCTTCCATGACAAGCTGGGCTTGGTGACCTTTGACCCCCGGGAAGCCCCCAGACAGGCCACGGTAGCCAGCAGCTTCGAGCGGGACTTAAGAAAGGCCAAGGCAGAGGAGGTGAGGGCTGGGAGTGATGAATCCCTCGGGGAGGAAGGGGGCTTTCTCTCCAGTGTGGGGTTCTCAGTTGACTTTGGGTAGCTCGGCATGGAAAGTGGGAGGTCATCCAGGCAGCGGGAGATGTGCAGCTGTGCCACGGTGCCCAGGCGGGTCAGAAGGGCTGACGTCTGCTTGCTCTGTCTGGAGGAGCAGAGGGTGAGGGGCTCGCAGCAGCAGTTGACAATGACTTGTGGCACGCTCAGGCTCAGACCCTCTCGGGCCAGGAGGGCTGCCAGCCTGGAGAGAAAGAAGCAGAGGGCATGCAAGGCCTGAGTACCTGGGCACCAGCACTCAATCTCCAGATTTCTTTATGTTTACGTAGACTCTCTGTTTCCCTCTATTCCCCTCCTCTTTTTAACTCAAAAGGCAGCCTATTAGACCCAATGCCCTGCCCCTTGCTTTTTCACTTAATAACACATTAACACATCTGGTAGATCTGTCCACCTCCGTCTAGAGAGAGGCCCCTCATTCTTTTTTTTTTTTTTATAGCTACACAGCATTCCATTATGTGGAAGAACCTGAATTTAACTAGTTTCCCATCAGTGGACAATGGCTATGCCATACAAAGTTGTGATAAAATGACTTAGTACATACAGCATTTTTCATATGTATAATAAAGCTTCGGGATAAATTTCCCAATGTGGATTGCCAAAAATGTCAAAAATGCAGATCATCATTTTAGTGGACATGGACAAACTGCTTTCCCACAGGGGCTGTACCAATTTTTATCCTGCTGGTAATCTGTGAGAATGTTTGTTTTCCTACAGCCTAACCAACTAATTGTGTTATCAACGTTTTGGATTTTTGCCTACTCTTAAGTAGAGTCACCTCTTAATTTTATTTATTTATTTATTTTTAATCTGATTTTAACCCCTTTATTTAGATGTGGATAGGAGGAAACAAGGCACATTGAATTTTAATGAAGCCTGCATAAGAGTAACTGGAAATTAATGGAAAAGTTGAAGAAATCCCTGCTTCCTGTACTGAACTCAAACATAGCTCCACTGAGCCCTTGGTTTCCTTGATGAAACAATTAGGAAGGCCCCATGCCTGACACTCATGGGGTGGCTCCTACCTGTCTGGGGGTACTTGTCGCTCAAGCAGGAGGTGTGACACCAGTTGGGAAGAGCTTTGCTGCAGGAGAACAAAGGGGTTTCCTACCTTGACCTCCACGTTATCTGCAGAAGTAAAGAAAGTGATCTTTGCATCTCTGACTGCAACACCAACAAAAAAATACTGTCAAAACTACATGGAAAGTCCTTTCATTGGTATTTTTCTAGGTAAAAGGTATTCTTGACATGATGCTGACCACAGGTTTATCTACGCCTTACCACTGTTCTAGAGACTTCCAACCACAGACACACTTCAGTGAACAGGTCTAGCCACAAACAGCAATTTCTGCTCCCTTCCATGTGACTGAAGTGCAGGTAATACTTGCTCCGTGGACTCGACCAAGCGTCTGGCATTTTAAACAGAGACTCAATTCCTCTTCTCAGTTCTCATATCCCCAGTAGGTCGAAGATCTGAGAGAGTATTTTTGAGTCATTAATGCTGTCAAAATGTGCTGAATACTCTCGTGTGCTGTACTACTGTACGAGGCATCGGGGAGATAGAGGTGAATAAGAGAGGACCCCATAAATCTAGCGTCCTTGGCTACTGCTGCACCTGGAACCTCTTCATTGTGTGCCTTCTTCTTCCTTGCCCTAGACACTCGTGGGCCGGTCCTGACTGTATTTCCTTTTTCCTGCTACTTACCAGGCTCAGAGCTCAGGCTCCGAAGGAGAACAGCAGCCAGGGTGCTGCAGTACCTGAAGAAGGTGCCCACGTAGTCAGTGTGCTTGCCGCCTGCTGCCGTCTGTTTGCCCAGGTTCTTCTGGAGGAGCTGAGCCTGGATATACACAGGGTGGGCCTCGGCTTCCGGAGCTTTCTGGGCCACCTGCTCCACCAGGGAGGACAGGGGGGTACTCCTGGGCTCTGCGAAGAGTTACGGAAGGAGAAGGCATGCAGTCTTGAGTCTGTGCATCTGGCTTTGGGTCAATTTTCAACACAATACGGGAACTGAGCCTCTGCTCAGTTCTGCATGGGGCATCCTATACTTTGGTATTATACTTACAAGGCAGCTATAAAATCCTAAGTTTATGAAATATAAATACAAATATATACTGCATGGGGCATCCTACAGCTTGGGTATTACACTTATAAGGCAGCTACACAATCCCGAGGGCTTCCCTGATAGCTCAGTTGGTAAAGAATCTGCCTGTAATGCAGGAGACACAGGTTTGATTTCCGGGTTGGGAAGATCTGCTGGAGAAGGGATAGGCTACCCACTCCAGTATTCTTGGGCTTCCCTGGTGGCTCAGCTGGTAAAGAATCTGCCTGCAATGTGGGAGACCTGGGTTTGATTGCTGGGTTGGGAAGATCCCCTGGAGAAGGGAAAGGCTACCCACTCCAGTATTCTGTCCTGGAGAATTCTATGGACTGTATAGTTCCTGGTGTCAAAGAGGAGGACACGACGGAGTGACTTTCACCATACAATCACAAGTTGGTTCCCTGTGCAAGTGATTCTCAGCCAGGAAGAGTTCTGAGTCTGGAGAAATCAGCGTGACGAGTTCCATGTTCACCCCAGGGTCTCTGGGGTGGAACTCCTCTGAAAAATGCACAGCACTCTTTTGGGGATGGTTTGGTCAATGTTTACGGAGTGACTTCTAGGTATATCCCTCATTAGGAATGAGAAACATGTACCAGCTAATGGATGGTGCGCTAAGCATCCCTTCACTTAGGAGGCGGGGAAACAGGTGGGATTAGTTACCAGACCAGTCCTGGTTAACTAGAGGGCTGGTAGGGCCCACTTCTGGGCTTCCCAGGTGGCGCTAGTCGTAAAGAACCCACCTGCTAATGCAGGAGACTTGGGTTCAATCTCTGGCTCAGGAAGATCCCCAGAGGAGGGCATGGCAACCCACTCTTGCCTGGAGAATGTCATGGACAGAGGAGCCTGGAGGGCTACAGTCTACAGGGTGGCAAAGGGTCAGACATGGCTGAAGCGACTCAGCACGCACACACAAGGGCCCACTTCTGAGTCCTAAGCCTCCATTCCAATGTGCTCCTTCATGCTCCGCTATGTCCTTCCCCTAGTTCAACCTCAATTGCTCCCTTACAGAAGGACTGGTACCTGGCAGCTCTAGTGCTTCTCTTAGCGACTGCAGGATCTGCTCCAGCTGCTGGGAGAGGGTGGTGTGGCTGACTACACAGTCCTCGGTGAGGCTGGGCCAACACATCTGAAGCAGCTCAGCAATGCTGCACCGTGGGGGACCTCCTCCTTTATCCTCTCCACTTTCTATGGAGAGCAAAAGAGAAAGAAAAAGTCAGGTCTGATGCTGACCCAATGTTCCGAGTTCAGGAGATTGAAAAAAAGGTGGTTAAGCAGCTCACCTGATTTGATTTGCCCGGCTGACACAAGTGGGTAATTGAGAATCTTACTGATCTGCTGAAGAACGCCTGGAAAACCTCGAATGCCATCAGCATTGACGAATACGTGGTCTAGCTGGCGACCTGGTAATGGATGAATCAAGAGGGAATGCAGAAAAAACATAAAGTACTTTCAGAGATTGAAAGTCCTGTATTTATGTGTAAAGTTTTATCTCCTTCAATACTAAGGGGGAGGTAGATGCTGTGCTGGTTGAGTAGACCAGTAAACCTGGTGTATTCCATGCTTGTGGTTCCAGATAGCCCTGGGCTATCTGTGGCAAGATGCCTCAGCTGTCCACAGCAGCAGACCCAGAAGCTCTGGTATTCCTGGGGAATTGCTGTCCCAAGTCAACCAGGCACTTCCTGTGGATCTGCCTTGGTACTTTTCTTAGTTGAGAATTTGAGCTGGGATCCAGTCTCGTCTAATTGTTTTAAATGGTATCCTGATACCCTGACTAGACTATAAAGAACTTTATGTAGAGATTATTCCTTATACCTCTCTTATGCTCCATAAACTTCAGATAATCTGGAAATGCAGTAGGTACTAAATTAATTCTTGATTGGCATGAAACTAGTTGGCCTGAATATTATATAATCTTCATTCATTTTAGTATATAAGTGCTAGACGAGGGGGAAGTAAACTGTTCAGTAAAAACAGCATTGTGTATGCCATAGTACACTTTCTTAGAAGGACTATGTCAGCATTAAAGGATTTCAAGCCAACAGCTCAGAAGTGATTTGGAAGGGCGTGCATGAAAGAGTTAACACAGAAGGCCTGAGACTGCTATCCTCAGAAAGGCCTGCTGGCAAGGCTGGTCCTTGGCTGGCATCTCCGAACTTGACTGGTAGATGCTTTTCTACACTGACAAAATTTTCCCTAAATGATGGAAGTGACTGTGCCCAAACTGTTTGTACAGTGTGGTTTACACTGAACACCTGCCTTCCTTCAGAGAGTTTGGAAGTTTGGTACATGTTGGGCAGAAGGTGCCTTTGTCACCAGCCCCCAATAAAAACCCTGGGCACTGGGTCACCGATGAGCTTCCAGTAGACAACATTTCACATTTGTTTATTGTCACAATTTACTGCTGGAGGAGTTCAGTATGTCCCGTGTGACTCCAGTGGGAGAGAATTCCTGGACGTCTATGTCTGGTTTCCTCCAAACTTTATCCCATGAGCCTTTTCCCTTTGCTAATTTTGCTTTGTGTCCTTTCGATGATATAATTTGTAGCCATGAGTAGGACTGTATGCTGAGTCCTGTGAGCTCTCCCAGCGAATCACTGAACCCAGGGATAGATACTCATATCACACCTGTTCACCATTCCTCCCTCCGTATTACTCAGAATACGTTCCTTTTTCTCTGCCTCGTCAGTCCTTCCAGTGTTGGGTGTGTGTATCAAGGATGGGTGGGGAGTGACACTTTGGCTAATTCTTTCTTCACATTCCTCTACCTTCACTCCTCTAAGGATTCCATAGACACATTCTGGGATATTATTAACCTCAAGGTACAATCCTCCCCTTAACTGTGATCCACTAAAATTTCCCCTTATACCTGGTGTACAAGTTTGAGACCCAGGTTTAAAGTTAAGTGGGATTCACTGTGGAGGAGGTATGCAGTTTAGGGGCACAAATTCCATTTGTACCATTTTTGGAAGGCAACTATATTCACCACTGTATCACCAATGCCATTTGAACCAGTTTTGAATGTTTATCTCTTCCTTGAGTTTATCTATAAACCAGAAGAAAATTTCCCCAAATGACTGTAGACTATTATGTCTGTTAAGAAGGTGAGATTCTTGGGCTTTCCTGGTGGCTCAGTGGTAAAGAATCCACCTGCCAATGCATGAGACACGGGTTTGATTCCTGATCTGGGAAGATCCCACATCAGTTCAGTTCAGTTCAGTCACTCAGTCGTGTCCGACTCTTTGCGACCCCATGAATCACTGCACGCCAGGCCTCCCTGTCCATCACCAACTCCTGGAGTTCACTCAGACTCACATCCATCAAGTCAGTGATGCCATCCAGCCATCTCATCCTCTGTCGTCCCCTTCTCCTTCTGCCCCCAATCCCTCCCAGCATCACAGTCTTTTTCAATGAGTCAACTCTTTGCATGAGGTGGCCAAAGTACTGGAGTTTCAGAGCAAATAAGCCCTCATGTCACAACTATTGAGTCTGTGCTCTAGAGCCAGGGAGCTACAACTACTGAATCCCTCACGTGCTACAGCCTACGCTCTGCAATAAGAGAAGCCACTGTAACGAGAAGGCCAAGCACTGCACCTAGAGAGTAGCCTGGCTCTCTGCAACTAGAGAAACAGTGAAGACCCAGCACAGCCAAAAATAAAATAAATTAAAAAGAAAAGAAGGCAAGACTCTCAATAGACTAGTCACCAGAATGGACATGAAGAAATAAAGAAACAATCCTTTCTCCTTGTCTCTCCTTCCCCAGTAACTTTCTTCCTGTACAATTATCAAGCATCTCAGAACAAAGGGGTCATGTGAAAGAAGCATACTCACCCTGACTCTCAAGGCTGCTGTTAAGGCGCCGTTCAGCTGTTTCTAAGAGCTGCTTGCCGGTTTTCCAGAGCTGGCACTGGGAACAAGCCAGGTCAAATGCAGCCATGGCGGGCGGGCTGAGGTCTTCCAGAACCTCTTTCAGGGGAGCAGTGAGCTCCATTGGGCTACTGCTTATCCAAAAGTCCTCCTGGAGCGTGGGGATGGGGTCTCCAGAGGTGCTGAGCAGCTTGTCAGTCACATCAGAGATGGAATAAAATACCATCCCTGGACACCCAGCGGTTGGGGGTAAAAGGCAAGAGGTTAAAATGATGCTCACTACCACTTTTATTTTGAGAAGTAGTTATAAGGTCAGGAGGAGTAAGGGTTTCTTCCAGATTGGGCCTCAAAGTAGGCTGAGAAAGAATGTGGTAGGTCTGTGTGTTCTCATCTGAAAAGATCTCTAAAATATATTGCTAAAAAACCAAAGCAGAAAATAGTACTTGTTATAAAAGCCCATTCTTATTAAAAACAAAAAGCATATGCATATATTCTTTTGAATCTGTAAAGAAAATTTCTGGGAGCATATAGAAGGGGCAGTGTGTGATGGTAACTTGATATATACACCCTAGATCGGCAAAAGATGTAAAAACATGGGACAAGATTCCACTTTCAAGAAACAATGAAAGGATGAGCTCTTTCTGCACTATAGCCAAGGTTGGGCCTGGAGATCTGAGAATCCCAGGCTATAGATTTTGGACAAAACTTCTTCACTTTTTAGGAACGTAAAATAATCCCTGAATAACTACATGGGAAGAAGATACAGTAATCAATTCCCCAAAGCTCAAGATAATGGCCATCAAAACCCATGGTGGAAACTGCACTCACAATCCTCAGTATAAGTCACGTAGGAGAGGCTTAATGGAACAGTTTGAGTGGCAGGTAAGTGACCCTTGTGGTCAGCAAAGTTGGCCATAGCTAGAAAATGACTTGGGGGGTGTCAGGACTGCTGTTCTTCAAGGCAAGCGTCCTGCCCTGGGCTTCTGTCATCTTCACACTGAGCCTCTGGTTTGGGCAATTTCTCGCCCACACCCTCCTCCCCCCAACTCCCTCAGCACCCAACAAGAGGGAAGCCAGACCTGCGGCCGCAGCGCTGCCGATGGCCTGCAGGGTGGAGCGGCCACTTCCTGTTCTTCGGATGGTGCTGCTGCCCCCGTCTGAGTTCTGGTTTTCAATTTTATGTTCTACTCGGGCCAGCTCCTGGATCACCTCCTGGTAGCGCTCCATGAACATCAGCTCCCCAGAACTGTGTGAAGACTTCAGGTTGAAGGTGAACACCACCTGTCACAGGAGAGAGAAAGGAGTGTGGCTTTCGGTGGGCCTGCTGGAGTGGGGAGAGTCTACAGATCTGAAATCTTGCCAGTCATCAGCCGCTGGCCCTGAGACAGCTGCTTTGCGGGGCTGGAAGAGTGCTGGATATGCAGAGAGTAAATCAAACGTAGAAATAACTCATAAAAGTCAGCAAGAGAGTCACCAGAGCCCAGCAGAATATAGGCAAATGATGTGGACAATTTCAAAGAGAAAATGCACGTGACTAATACACTGATGGAAAAATGCCTCCCCTTCCAAGTAGGATTCCTGTATTTCTCACAGCCTGCACACAATCCTCTTAACATTCCAGGAGGCAGCACAAGCAGGTATTACATTGAACTCCAGTTTTCAGGTGAGGATATCAAAGCTCAGAGAGAGTAGCTCAGAGGGAGTAATTTCCGATTTTTAAATTTGAAATTCAGAGAATTTAAAAGTCATCCTACTGTGCATCTATCATAAGGACAAAGTGTAAAAATAAACTCTCAGGGGGTGGTGGTAGAATGAACTGTCACAATCTTTTTTGAAAAGCAATTTGGCAATCTATGGAGCTTTAAAAATGTTTATATTCTTTGACTCAGTCATTTTTAAGAGAAACTTCAAGGAAAAAATTCCAAAGTCTTAATGTGTAAAGGTGATAATCTTTACACTAGTTAATTACAATGATTACAGGATTGAAAATAATGGTCAAACACAGCTACATGATCAGATACAGAGCAAATACTTGTAAAAAAGGCACTAAAATTTTAGATTTAAAGTGATCTTGGCTCTATATAGAGGTCACATATATTTCAAAAAGACATTGGCAAAAAATATACTTTTATCTTTAGTATTGGTTGCTCTGGATAATAAGATTAAAACTAGTTTTATTTTCTGGTTAATACGTTTTGGCATTTTCTTATATGCACAACTTGCTTTGTAACCAGGTTGAAAAACTTCTATTAAAAAAGAAAAAAAGAAAAGAAAAACTCAAATTCTCAGAAAAGGAAGTGAGCACTTTAGTGGTAAAGCATCGGGGACCTCATAACTGACTTCTTGATTTGGGTGTCAGAAAGAACTGGCATTCTATTTCTTGTTAAAAATGGTCTGCACAGTGATTTCTAACTATATAAAACCACATATATGTTCAGAGAAGGACTACAAGGAAAGATATAACAATCTTTCAATGTTTTGATTGCTGCCCGATATTTTATCTTGCTAAAACACCATTTAAGAAAACAAATGATTCAACAGCTTAAATCTCCCCCTGGCTGGATCTTGAAATCCACAGTGCTCAAGATGGGGTTCCATACATGCAAACTCCCTCCTGCTTCTCCTGCTGGAATTGCGCCCTCGGTGCACCCAAGGGCTCTGGCTGCACACACATCCGCCTCTACCTGTGGCCCCGCGGGTCCCGGACGGTAAAAGGCTGCCCTAGCGCTCCTTCCTGTGACGAGGTAAGGCTGAGGCTCCTAACACCTGTTGCACAAGACCCCGCCTTACCTGGTGGGCTTCTGCAAAGTTCCCCCGGAGGATGCAGGATGCCAGCAGTGACTCAGGTGGGGAGAACATCATGGGGATGAGTGAACTGTGAGGTTGGGGCTGCAGTCGGCCCTCCAGCTCATTCTTCCCAGACGAAGCACTCAGACTTCCCTCTGTTGGGACACAGGAACATGGGCGGCCATAGAAGGGACAGAAATTGAGGACAAACTATTCTGTCAACTGCTGCCAAACTCCTATCCTTCTCAAAGTCCTCTAAAAGGGCTGTAAATAGATTTTGATTTTTCCTCAAATGAAGGGCACACCTATGCTATCATCTTCTTCTCTTCTTCTTAAATTTGAAGTATAGTTGAAGTATAGTTAATATTGCATTACTTTCAGGCGCACAGAAAGTGGTTTGGTTATATATACTCTTTTTAAAAATTCTTTTCCATTACTGGTTATTATAAGATAATAAGTATAGTTCCCTGTGCTACCTACCCAGCAAATCCTTGTCTATTTTACATATGGTAGTGTGTATCTGTTAATATGCTATCATCTTTAAATATAAGACTTGTGTACCAACTACTTTCCTTGGGTGTTTACTTCTGTTTCTCTCTACTGATGGGTAACTCAGCTGATAGAGAAATAGCCCCTTCACTGCTGAACACAAGCAAGAACTGCTCAGTCCAAGGTTTCACACCGGGGGGTATGACAACTCTATCAGGGCAAAGTTACGGGAAGTTGGCAACTGGTAGGGACACTGATACCTGAAGTACTTGTGCTCAGTTCACTACTCGTATTTTCCAGGGATGATTTGGAACCTTTGTCCCGGTCATCTAGAGGTATTAGGAAGAAACAGAGAAAATCAACCATCAATACCTTACAGTGCAGAAAGTGGGGGGTTGGCTTGAAAGCTGAGATCTAGGTAGAGTGAAAAGATAATGAGTAGTTACTACCCCAGTGGCTTCTTCTACAGCAAAACACCAAGTTCCTATGGACCTATATATATATATATATATAATTTTTTCCCCCCAGGGGTGAGTCTTTATTCCTTTTAGCTGAGCTGTATTGCTCCCCTTGCAGGGAGCAGAATTTCCTCCTATCTCAGTCCAGCTGCTCCTTCTGAGTGCCCTGAGAAACGGGGATCCATCTTCCTAGTCTCATTCTAGAAGGCTCCAGGCTTCCTCAGCTGATGGTCCGCCTCCCCTCCAGCACAAAGATACACCTAGCAACAAGCTCCAGGGAGGGGTGCTGGCCCTGGCAGAGGAGCAGGGTCAGGAACTGGGGTGAGAGAAGCGACTCAGAGTCTGGCTGAAGATGCTAGAGCAGCAGCTGCAGGGATGGGCCCAAGAGGTGAGAGAGAAAGCCCTGGCTGGACCCCTTCCTGGGCACACTGATGGCCCCAGGGCGGGCTTAATATGACCCCAGTGCTCATTTGGGTAGAAGCTTATACCAGTGGTTAACAAGCTCTGGGTCTCAGAGCCCCAGGAGCTTTCAAATTACTTCTAGGGGTCACCGACCCTCATCTGCCCACTAAGCACTGTCAACAGTCTTAAAAAAATAAACACAGTCAAAAAAACAAAAAGAGTCAAAAATAGTAAAATAAATAAATAAATAAATAAAAGCACAACTATTATAGCCAGGAAGCAGTAGGGTGCCAAAGAGGGTCACAAAAGTTTTCGGACATAGGAAAGGTGGTCCTAGTGCTTGAAAGAGTAGGGAACCAAAGTATAAGGCCAGGCAGGCTGAAG
This sequence comes from Budorcas taxicolor, assembly GCF_023091745.1. NCBI lineage: Eukaryota > Metazoa > Chordata > Mammalia > Artiodactyla > Bovidae > Budorcas > Budorcas taxicolor. Next base: position 77,856,179 of record NC_068919.1, read on the forward strand.
ACTACGATATTGAAAGCCCTGGAGAAAAAGCATCTTCTTCTCAACACTTCCTTTCCTGAAGTGCTGGGGCTTTCAAGGGAAGCTTGCTATTCCTTGCTGTGATCAATATGTAATTCGAGGATAATGTCAGGCCACGTAAGGCAGCCTCCTTGGCTTACTGTGGGGAAGGGACAGACAGCTGTAGGAAAGAGAAAATGAACTATGCATCTGGGGTTGGATCAGCCAGGTGAATGCAAACTATGCCTTTTGACTCCAATTAACTGAGTCACTTAAGGGGCTCAGCCTGTAAGTTTTCTATGTTTCTCTCTCCGTATCTTCCAGCCTGGCCAGGATGCTTGCATCTCTCATTGCCACTTATCTAAAGCCAACTCATTTGTCCATGTTTGGTTCAATAGTCAACTCTTTTCTAAAACCTGTTTCTCTGCCTTTTCAGGCTATGCTGACCTTCCCTTCCATGAGATCTCTTCTGTTTCCAGGCCATGCCACTGGGCAGTTTAAGTTTTTCATGGGTATTGTCTATGCAGGTAAATTATAAATTCTTCAAAGGCAAAGTCCTGGTTTATGCCTCTTTCACCTCTCTCAAAATACCCAGTATTTTTTAGGGCACAGTGAACTATTTAAGAATTACCTGTTAATTATTTAAAAATGAACAAAAATCATAATGGAATATGACTATCCAAAATTTAATGCTTCTGTATAATGCTCAATAGACAAAATGCAGCAAAGCTTGTAGCACATAATGACAAAATATTTTCCTTCAGGTATAAAGAGCTTCTTACAATTCAACAAGAAAGACAAACCCAATAGAAAATATGGACCTGAGACTGAAAATTATACACAGCTAATAAATATATGAAAAGACACAATCTCAAACTAAAAATTAGTATTAAACTGATGATACACTATTACTATACTAATCATATTGGCGAAGATTAATACTACTTTTTTTTTGATACTGCTCACTTTTGATGAGTGTATATTTAAACAGGCTTTTATATACAGATGGTGGGAATGTAAATTGGCCTGCCTTTTTGGGGGGTGATTTGTTACATCTGTATTTTGTACCCACATATACTTTGACTTTCTGTTAAACTGCTGTCTATATTATAGATATATTCATACAAGTATGCACACACATACATACAGGGTTGTTTACTGTAGCATTGTTTATAGGAGCAAAAAACTAGAAACAACTTAAATGCCCACAAAAGGGTATGTAGGACAATGGACTCCTAAGCAGTCTTTAAAATAAGTGAAGTGACTTCTCAATATGGAGTATGATACATTTACATATGCAAGAGGATGTAAGTGAAAAAAGAAAGTTGCAGCTCTTGATATATAGTAACAATGAATCTATATATCTTCCCAGGTGGCACTAGTGGTAAGGAACCTGCCTGCCAATGCAGGAGATGCAAGAGACTCAAGTTTGATCCCTGGGTTCGGAAGATCCCCTGGAGGAGGGCACAGCAACCCAGTTGAGTATTCTTGTCTGGAGAATCCCGTCAACAGAGAAGCCTGGAGGGCTATGGTCCATAGGATCACAAAGGTGGACACAACTGCAGCAATCTGGGGCACATATATATAAAATGATATATATGCTTGCAGGGAGTGGGATTAGGATAATCTTAGACCACTTTTGTTTGCACTTTATCTGGAATTGCTCTAAGATACTTTATCTTTGGGTAGTCCAGTGGTTAAAGACTCTACATTCCCAGCGCAGGGGGCCCAGGTTGGATCCCTGGTCAGGGACCTAGATCCCACATGCCACCACTAAGACCTAGCACAGACAAATAAATAAATAACAATTTGAAAAAAGATACTTAAAGAATTGCTTGACTGTTTTATCTTTAATACTAGACAAGCAGCAATACACCATCTGCCTGGTGCATGGGATGGAGGCAGGGGGAGAGCTCTTTGGATTACCTGCCCGGCTCTTTCTTGTCCGACGACCCCGGCGGAGACTGGGGTGCTGTGTGGTGATGGGTCGGTATCTTCGGGAGGGTTGTTCCTCTGGAACAGCAAACCCAGTGGGTCATATGGGAGGGTGATCAATCTTTTTTCTAACTGATGTATCACTGCTGCTATACAGTATTATATAAGTTACAGGTTATATATAATATATAATGTAATATTGTATGTTACAGTTGCACAATATAGTGATTCACAATTTTTAAAAGTTATGCTCCATTTATAGTTATAAAATGTTGGACCTATACCCTGTGTTGTACGATATATCCTTGTAGCTTATTTTATACCTAACCGTTTGTACCTCTTACTCCCCTACTGCCCCTCCTCCCTTCGAGGGTTACCAGTTTTGAGTTGGTGCACCTCCTGGGGTAATAACAGGGAAGATCTGAACCGGACTGTGAGCCGTGGAGCAGTCCCCGAGTTCTGACAGGGGTGGTTCTGGTGATGTGTCTGGAGCTAGTTGGCTCTATGCACTCCTAGTTCTCTCCCGTATTCCCGAGATGTTTCTTCCACCTCCCCTTCTGTTATCTCCTCTCACCTGAGCCCTGGATGCTGGTCACCACCTTGTACCTCCACTGGGCCTCCGAGAGAACCTTGGAGAACTGGTGCAGGCGACCCTGCAGTCCGTCTCTGCTGCCCGTGCCGCTCTGGCCTTCTGGCAGCTTTGGCTGCTCAGGGGGACCGTGGCTGCTCAGCTCATCCAGCTGCTCCTGGAGCAGCCTGAGGAAGGCCCCTATCGCAAATTCATCAGCCAGGAACCCACTGATACCGCTCGTAAAGTGCTTTAGGTCCAAAAAGCTGTGCCCGTGAGGCTCCGGGGAACTGTCTTTTGGCTCTGGCTTTGGACAGCTTGGAACTGTGTAGGCCAGGCTCCTGGCGGTACCCAGGGCACCCTGTTCTGACTTCCTCTCAGGCTGTGCTACGTGCTGAGGGCTCTCTGACGGGGACCTCAAACCCAGCGGGCCCTTCCCCTCAACATCATCGTCCTCAGCGTAGTCCTCGGGCAGGTGAGGCTCTGGGTGAAGATCGGCAGAGGTGATGAGGAGCAATGAGAAGATGTTTTCTAGAAGTTCCAGGCACAGAGAGTCAGGAATACTGCACAGATACTGTTGACACCTGGCCAGGTACGTTGAGAAGAGATCTGAAGCACCTGAATAGCATGGATAAGAGAAGAGGCCGGAGAAGGAAAGAGAGAGAATGCAAACATTAGAAAGAGTACTTGCCAGACTCAAACACTCTCCCAACTTTAACTCATTTCTTTGTAATGACTCAGGGAATTGTGGTTACAGTCAGAAGAATGAGAGACCGCTGAGCCATGTCTTCACGATTTGCAGAAAGATTTTGTTCCCTTAACTAAAAGCGCAGCTGACTGAGCACTCACAATTTTGTTTCTGCTTTTTGAAATTACATTATTCCTCATCTCGGAGAAGCACTCCATATTTCAGTTCCTACAATGAAGACAGCCTGGAGACTCCTTATCTCTCATTTCCCATTTTCATTCACTGTTACACTACAGGTGACCACAGGCTACCCAGATCGCTTAAGACATACTCACTGGTCAAAAATGACCATGCTTAGAGGTGAAGGTCTATTCCAAAGCTGCAAGGGAGAGATATTTGAAGGTAAGGAGTTGCAAGTTATTAAGAAAAATGGGAGAGAATAGGACAGAAGGTTCTTTCAAACTGTAGGCTGTGACCCAAGACACTGACTTCGCTGCATTTGAAAAATTGAAATAAAACAGAAAAATAATCTGGTGTGTGCTCTGTATGGAAGGGTGAGCAATGTTTCTTGAAAATTATTTCAATTTTGTGGTTGTTTAGTTGCTAAGTTGTGTCTCTTTTGTGATCTCCAAGGACTGTAGCCTACCAGGCTCCTGTCCGTGGGATTTCTCAGGCAAGAATACTGGAGTGGGTTGCAATTTCCTTCTCCAGGGGAGCTTCCCTACTCAAGAGATCGAACCTGCATCTCCTGTAGTGGCAGGCAGGTTCTTTACCACTGAGCCACCACGGCAGCCCTATTTCAGTTTATATGTTAAATATATACATACACATAAAAGCACAGATTATATACCTAGGTACAAACTGAAGTGATGTAAAATACTGTGGATTGAGTTAAAAAAAAAAAAGCATTTGGAAAACATGGTACTAGATCAGACTCTGAGAAGTTATACAAATCACTTGCTTTCTCCATGTCCCTTTGATTCACAGAGGCTGATACAAGGAAGAAATTAATCGTGGGCATAATAAAAGGCCATCTTCCAATCCTGGTGGAAAAGTATTCCCACGCAAAGAGCCTCCTGGGGCATGTTGTGGCCAGCTTCTGCCGGGGAAGTGGTGAGGGCGGTGCTGTACCTGGGGAGGAGAGAGGATCGTTCACGGGCTCTGCAACCGAGGCCAGGTCGTCAGAGGGGCCGCCTTTGCACTGCCGGCACTGTGAGTGCTGGTGTGAGTTGACGCACAGGGCATAGATGGCGTACTTCATGGCACAGAAGCTCCGGTAGAGAGTCAGGCTCTGACTCTGGCTCAGGTGTGCGGGGACGAGGGCGTCAGCTGAATCTGAATTGCAGAGAGAGACAGGCAGAACTTCAGGGTTGCTCTTTTTAGGCCAGGGCCACACTCGGGGCTGAAGCACAGAGATATCAAGCTACTAGACCCCTAAGTGTTCTTACCCTCTTTCTTTTTGGGCAGTGTGATGGGTATCTCTCTGGGTCTTGTTTCCTACTCAACAACAATGTCTAGTCCCCCTGTTTCCTTTTCCCCACCAACCTCCCCTCTACATGTCTGTTCAACCAGGTCTTCTGGCTATTTAACAAGTTTCCCCCTCGCATTTCTTAAAATACTTGTTTTTCCTTTTTTAAATAATTAAAACTTGTAAAAGTTTACTCTACTTTTAGAATGCTGCATTATCCAAGAGGAGGCTGAAAATGTGTTTAGATCAAGAAACAAGAGAGCAAAGGTAACACAAAATTTTTTAAAAAATTGATACTTTTAGGAAAGCCCCAAAGCAGACATCATGGGAAAAAAAATACAAACTCTGTGGAGATTCCTTTACACTTAATAATTTATATTTTTTAAATTAAAAAGTTATTTTGAACTTAGGAAGCAGGGTCCCATAATCTTTACAGACTCTCTAAACATCTTAATCTAGCCCAAATTATTTCCATATAAGTACAACCTGTTTAAAGAAATAAAGCAAAAAGAAGAAAAAAAATATCAGCCACAATCCTACCAGCTAAACACAACCACTGTTAGGTACATTCTGGTTTAACCCCTTTCATACTTTTGTGTACAAGTGTATGTGTTTAAGTTGAATGTGACAACATTTTGTATACAATTTACCTTTTCTACTTCTTACAAATCCCTTAGAGCATAAGCACTGGACTATGTTTCTTTATAAACTAAATCTCTGCTGGCTGCATATAGTTCTACCATATGAACCCTCTGTCTAGGCATATTCCTCAAGGGACACTGGAGTAGTTAGGGATGCTTTGCTACTACAATGTTGGAACAGGTTTCCTAGTGATCACTTTTCAGAAGCTTGGCCTTGCCAAGGTCAGGATAATAAACAGAACAAGATCAATATTGTTCTATGGCCTTGACCTTTTCATGGCATTACTGCCCAGAGCCAGGACTTGCAAGCGCCCAGAGAGGGAGTGGCTCCAACACTGTTGTGCCAGAAGCCACTCTTGCCTCAGCCTGTACTGTGTGACACGCTCAGTTGTGTCCAGCTCTTTGCAACCCCACGGACTGTAGCCTGCCAGGCTTCTCTGTCCATGGGGATTTTCCAGGCAAGAATACTGGAGTAGGTTGCCATGCCTACTTCAGGGGGTCTTCCCAACCAAGGGATCGAACCCATATCTCCCTCATTGTAGGCGGATTCTTTACCCTCTGAGCCACCAGGGAAGCCCAAGAATACTGGAGTGGGTATCCTATCCCTTCTCCAGGGGATCTTCTCGACCCAGGAATTGAACCGGTGTCTCCTGCATTGCAGGCAGATTCTTTACCAGCTGAGCTACCAGGGAAGCCCTGCCTCATCCTAGTCCAGCCCTATTATCACTCCTCTCTTGCCTCTTCCAAGTTCAAGATCTGAGTGTGTCCTGTGACAGAATTCAAATGCTTCTTTGGAAGATTTCTGTACCTGAATGTGGAAAATAGAGTTCCAGTTCTTTTAGGAAATCTGCTAAAGTTGTCTACATTTCTTAAAAAAAAAATAAAAGGGGAATGTAGTTAACACTAGCTGTAGAGTTAGTGGTAGGTCCTTTAAAAAAGTAAATGGTGGGGTGGGATGAATTGGGAGATTGGGATTGATGTACATACACTACCGATATTATGTATAAAAATAGGTAACTGGTGAGAACCTCCTAGAGAAGGAAATGGCAACCCATTCCAGTATTCTTGCCTGGGGAAATCCCATGACAGAGGAGCCTGGTGGGCTATAGTCCATGGGGTCACAGAGGCAGACACGACTGAGTGACAAACAGCAACAATGAGAACCTACTGTAGAGCACGGTGAACTCTACTCAATGCTCTGTGGTCACCTAGATGGGAAGGAAATCCCAAAAAGAGGGGATATATGTATACATATAGCTGACTCTGCTGTAAAGCAGAAACTAACATAACCTTGTAAAGTTATTATGCACCAATAAAAATTAATTTACAAAAGTAAAGCAAAGCAATATCTAGGCTGAAAGACATCTACTGCCATATGAAAATGTTTGTTTCTCTCAAAGGTTAAGTCCCTGGCCTGTGTAGTAGATTGAGACCAGAGTATCTTAGAATTTTTGAGGGCAGAAAGAAAGAGCTTGCTATGAGGGCTCTGAATTTATAGCAAAGATCTAAGGTTAAAGTAAGGCTTTGTTACTGTTTAAGGCAAGTGTTTCTTTGAAAAGAAAAACTCTAAAAAAGTTTGAAAAAGAATCTTCTAAGAGAAAAATCCTACCTGTTCAATAGACTATGAAGAAGATACAGGAGGGAAGGCAGGCACAAAATGTGCTATGAGACAGCTAATGGACCTTGGAGACTCACCAGGAACTGGCATAAATACTGCCAGTGACAATGCTGTGAATTCAGAGGGCAGTTCCTAATTCCATGGAATGAGGGTATGCTTGTGGTTCCTGAGCTGGATCCCTATGGGACTGCTCTCATAGGATTCCCTTGGCCTCACCTAGAAAGGGGAGGGTGTCCCATAATCTGATTGGGCAGATAGCACTAATTTAGAAGGTACCTGCTGGACCACCCATCTTGACAGATCCCAGCAATCATGCTAAATAAATCTTGTGCTAAAAGAAACATGTGTAATACTGTCCTGGGGGGAACCCTGCCTAGGTCACTCCTTCACCAACTCACCGTGCTCTTGCTGGGGGTCCTTGGCTGGCACCTTCTGTAGGAGCTTGAGAACATCTTCCTCCCTGAGGGCTGGAAGGTTTGTAAGGTGATGGAGAGAGTAGAGCACTGAGTGGCTGTCTCCACCATGTAAATGACACAAGAGATCTCTCTTTGGTATGGGGGTGCTGAAAGCAAAAATTGGGAGGATGGAAGGGGAGACAGTTTAAATAATTGCTTGAGAAAAGACCAGTCTCCGTTTCCTTTTATTCTTTCTCTCTGGCTTGTAACACCACAGGTTTCACTTCCCCAAACACTAAATTTCAGATGGACCATGACAGAGGATAGCATTTGTTTACCCTCAGGGAAGGACATCTATCAAACCAGCTTTTTACTTGTCTAGAAAGGATCTAGGAAGGGCCTTTGTGGTCAGCAAACTCTAAAAAGGGCTCGCAGTCTACGCTTCCTAATTTCTGCAACCTTCGTAGCTGAGATCCAACAGGAGCTTCTCTGCTTCTCTTTGAGTCAGGGACCCTCGCTACTTCCACCTCTGCTGGTAAGGTGGGTGAAGAACAAAACAGGAACTCAGATTTAGGGAGGACTACATGCATTGGAGAAGGAAATGGCAACCCACTCCAGTGTTCTTGCCTGGAGAATCCCAGGGATGGGGGAGCCTGGTGGGCTGCCATCTATGGGGTCGCAGAGTCGGCCACGACTGAAGCGACTTAGCAGCAAGGCTAAGTTTTCAGGAAAACACAGGACCTCACACACATTTCAGCAGGCAGTTGTTGAATAAAAATGTGACTTAAGATAACATGTAGCTAAGGATGCGGACCACACCCAAAAGCTGTGTGATTCTAGGCTTAACACTTACTTAACACTTCTGAGCTTCAGGGGTCCCACCTTTAAAATGAGGATAACTTTGGTGTCTATCTCACAGGATTAGGGTCAAACTCATTATGTAAAGGGCTTAAAGCAATCCCTGGTATACAGAAAGTGCTCAGGAAACACAAGCTTTTGTTTTTGTTATCATTGTCATCCTTAAATTATCCTCTAGTTATGACCTTGTGGCTGTAGTGAAGATCATCACTACTTATGTTTCTTTCCTGGTTTAACAGTTGGAAAAACTACTTGTTGTGGGTTTATACTGTCAACTCAAGACATTTATGGGGAAGATATGTTAAAAAGGCCACATGCGTAGATTGTGGGGTCAAGTGTGCCCAGTGTGGGAAGGGGGCTGGCGGTACAGAACCGTACCTGCTGTGCTGTACACACCACTCCAGGACCTCCAGGTGAGCCCACAGCCCATCGCAGGCATCCCTCAGGAGCTTATCACAGCCGTGGTCCTGCATTGATACAGGGGAAGAAAGAGATGCTGACTCAGGCACCTGGGGTCAGAGGCTGTGACCTACTTCAGGACCCTGCCCCAGCCCAAAGCCTCATCACACACATTTCTGGAGGAGCTTGGGCTGCAGCGTGAGTTACCTGGGTCCTGTGGAGTGTCTGGAGCAGGCTCTTGGCTGACGCTAGGCTCTGGCAGTGTGTCCAGCCCAGGAGCACAAGCAGTCTGCTGAGAGGCCTGAATTCTCTATTGAGCAGGCAGCCAAGACTTGGGAAGTCTTCCTCCTTCAGTAGGGTGAGTGCTGTCACCTAGAAGCCAAAGGAGAGGGCTAGAGGACTTGCTGCACATCAGGGTGAGAAGATTTTCCGTTTAGAAGGGAGGTTTCCAACAATGCCAGAAGTGCCAGTTGTTTAGAAAATGTTTACAGAAATACTAGACTGTAAGCTTCCTGAAGGCAGGGACTGACTTCTGTTGTATCTCCAGATCCTAGCATAGGATGTAGCAGACTAAGTTAATAAATAATTGTTGAATTAAACTTGAGCTCAGCTACAATCTAGAAGAAGGGTAGAGTAATTAGATTTCCCTGTCAATTAGGCGACATGTTGCTGCCACTGTCTCTTCTTCCTCACACCCTCCAGAAAGCTTACACATAGCTGCCCAAGGACAGATATGAAATGAAATGCTGGCAGTTCTAAATATGAATGATACTGGTTCTCAGAGCCTTCTGGAACTGTGAGATGGACACAAACTAGATGACTTACCACTAATTAAACTGCTTTGCATTGGACAGATGAATGGGCAAGAAAGGAAGAATGAAAAAAAAACCTGGAAAGGATCCCTGGGAACTTGTGTGATGGAGAATCACTGAGTTTGACTTACCAGGATCTGCTCGAGGAAGTGCTTGTTGTTGCTCAGGCAATAGAAATAGGCCAATTTCCAGGCGTGGGCTGGGTCAGGATCGGAGAACAAGGCTAGCATTGCCCGCTCAGGATCGAGAGGATCCGGTGGGACTGAAAATTAACACAGACAGCCCAACTGATGTGAGAGTTCACTCTTTCAAAAAGTTACACCAGATTTTCTACACTTCTGTCTTAAAGACTCTTTTCTTCTCTCAGTGTGTATGCTCAATTCATCAGTTATATCTAACTCTTTGCAACCCCATGGCTCCCCTGACCAGACTCCTCTGTCCATGGGATTTCCCAGGCAAGAATACTGGAATGGGTTGTTATTTCCTTCTCCAGAGGATCTTCCTGATGCAGGGATTGAACCTGCAACTTTTGTGGCTCCTGCATTGGCAGGTGGATTCTTTCCCACTAGCGCCACCTCTTTCCTGCTAGTGTATCATTTTTTCCCCCATCACTCCATCTTGACTACAAAATCCATGCTTTCACAAAGCACAGATGCCCATTTTTACAGAACCCTTGCCCATTTTTGCTTAGCTTCTCCCATTAGATTTCTAGAGCAACATGGAAGGCAGGGATTCAGAGGGGTTGGACAGGGTGGAATTGGCAACACAGGAGCTGGACAGGGACACACCTTTTCCCGAGGGCATGGCCTTCTCTGCGTAGGTGTGGCCATACAGGGACACCAGGTCCCGCCCGGCCTTGTGCAGCAGGCAGCCCAGCAGCCGCTCCTCCTGTAGGGGACTCCCCTCAGACCTGCAGGCCTCCAGCAGCTCCTCACACAGGAGACGCAGTTCAGCCCCGAGCGGCTCTGCAGGGCAGCGCAGTGTCTGCAGGGCCCCATAGATGGCATCGACTGTCCCTGGGGGCGCAGCGGTAGGGCCCCGCAAAGTTCGCAGTGCCTTTCGAATGAGGTCCACCAGTGCTTTCTGCAGAGGCCAGCCTCGGAGGCCCGCACCATCAACCTCCCCAAGCAGGAGCTCCAGCAGGGCCTGTGCGACCTGGGGGGCCTCCCTCAAGAGATCCCAGAGCACAGAGACAGCTTCTGAGCTGAGCCGAGGAGGCCAGCTCTCCTGCCTCAGGTTTCCATCAAGCACAGGGTCCACTCTGTCTTGTGCTAAGACCGCGTACAGCTCCTAAACAGAGGATGAAGAGAGAGATGGGTGGTATGTCCAGAATGTTATCACTTACAAGCCTTGATGTTTCCCTCTTTTCAGTGTACACATGCATGGATATATACAATAGTAGCAGTAGCAAACATTTCTGTAGTCGCTACTATGTGCCAGGTTCTTTAGACAGAAAAATTAATACTTAAAACCACCTTAGGAAGAAGACACTACTATTATCCTCAGTTTGAAGGTGTCCTCAAACTAGGGGGTTGAGGCAAAGAGAGATTTGTCCAAGGCCTCCATCCTCAAGCTAGTCTATCCACACTCATATCCCCATTGCCCCTGAAATGTACAATGCCACACTAAATCAGGGACTGCAAGTTCACAGACCAGGTAACAAATTTTTATAAGCACTTAAATTCAATTTTTAAAAGAACACTAGAGACTAGTTTTTAACTCTTGATCTAAATCCCAAGTAAGATTTCAGATACAGCCTGTTTTTTTTTTTTGATTTTTTTTTTCTTAACTTTTTATTTTATATTGGAATATAGCAGATTAACAATGTTGTGATAGTTTCAGGTGGACAGCAAAGGGACTCAGCCATACATATACATGTATCCAATCTTCCCCAAACTCCCCTCCTATCCAGGCTGCCACATAACATTGCAGATACAACCCATTTTTTAATCTTTCCATAAAACCTTCCGCAGTACATCCAACCCACACAACTCTCCCTCCTTACGGGGCTCAGTACCATATGGTTTAGTACATAATTGTGCTATGTGTATATTTCCTTCTTCCCCCACTAGACTGTAAGTCTTTAAAAGGCAAGATCTCTGGAGCCTATAATTTGTTTGGTAGGTTATTTCCCACTCTTCCTTCCTGTGGGTGGTGCTCAGGGATACTTCATTACCTGCCTCTGAGACAAAGGACCTTGAGTCCTAGTGAAGGTCCCTACCTTAAATCCTACTGTAAATATGTCCTTCATTAGCTGGTGGCCAGGTCATGAAGAAAATAAGCATTAAGCCTCAGAGCATCCCTCATGCACTAAAGGACAGATCTAGTTAAGATTCTGAATCTGCTCCCAGAAAGTGGTTGTGAGGATTAACTATAACATATTCAGTGCACCTGTTACAGAAAAAGGATTTTTTTTTTTTTTTCCCTTGTCTATGGGATTTTTCCAGTCAAGACTAATGCAGTGGGTTGCCATTTCCGTCCTCAGAGCTATACTTAGTATACTTAGTACTTCTGGCCAAAACATTTCTAGGAAGTCTACAATTAGATAAGATTTCCCTATCTCTAAATTTCCTTCAAGGGGCCTCCCCCTGGTCTGGCCTGAGAAAAGTGAACAGCCAACATTCTGAGGGCTTGTTTCTGCTGGATCCGTGAAAGCTGAGCTTCTTGAGTGACTGCACCCCTGGGCAGACAGAGCTGGGGCTCTCTCTCACCTTGAGGATGTCCTCTGAGATGTCACTTGGGAGGTCTTCTGACAATAAAAGAAACTCAAGTTTTCTCCGGAAGCCAGCTGGGAGTAACTTCTAGAAGAATCATAGGAAGGAAGCATAGAGATTAAGAATATGTTTTAAGGGAATTCCCTGACTTTCCAGTGGTTTCACTGTAGTGGGCCTTGGTCCAATCCCTGGCCAGGGATCTAAGATCCCCCACACCACATGGAGCAGCCAAAAAAAAAAGACTATATTTTAGCTGACAATTATAAGTAAGTACTTCTCTCTGGTTCAGCTTATTTCTATTTTCTCTAAGATAAAGTACTTTCTTTTTTGATAAAATGCTAAAAAAAAAATGCTTTTGACCATTATATTTCTAGGTATGTTTTCATTCAGACACTTTTCTTTATAAACAAAAACAGTTAAACTGAACATATACTCCCCTTAAATACTAACACTGAAATCCCACACTGATCAGCCTCAAATGCCAAGGCTTGCTCATTTCATGTGATTTTTTTCCTTTCTAACTTGAGGACCTTCTCCAAGAATCTTCCTTGTGGTGTCCCAAATACCCAGTTATGAGTAAGTTGGGATGGAATGGCCCATGTGATCCTTTTTTAGACCAACCCCCTATTTTTAATTTCCATTTTTAGTTAGAAAATTAAAGGGGGAGAGATCTAATGTTCATGAAACACTTATTTTGTGCCAGTTACTACGTGCCAAATTTTCACATGCTTTTAAAAAATCTCATTTAATTGCTAAATCAACAAACCTATGGCCTTGGGATGTTTTAAGACACAATCGTCAGTAAAGATGAAATGATTAGGAAGTATTTTCCAATCATTTCAAGCATGAAAAGGAAGATGTTTGTTAAAGAGACATGTCATCGGAGACTAATGCATAAAGGAGAGAAAGCTGACTTACTCTCTACCTGCTTATTTCACAATAACTTCCCTTCACCTGGTCCTTAAAACTAAAATGATAGTTCCCCTTTCTTTAGGCACAAATTCAAATACGATGAAAGTCTGGGACTAATCCTGACAAGCACTCTTTAAAACTAGAGACATCTGTAAATCTTGCAGCTGGTTAAATCTTCCAGAAGATGAGTTTTATTGAAAAGTCTCCTAAATCAAAGCAAGAAGCACCTGCAGGATTGTGTGTCTGTTAAGTGAAGTTTAGAACATAAGAGCACGCTTACTTTATTCTTGTGTCATTCATTACATCAGAGGCTAATAAGATCTAGTATGTTTTTGGTCCAAAATCCTTGTTACCATGCCCTCCCCTAATGCTCTACGCCACCTGAATCCATGCATAATGCTAGTGATTGGAAGGTGATAAAGAAAATTCATCTGGCAAGCTGAAAGTTAGTGATTCCACTGAGGACTAAGAGGAAGGAATAGATAATGCCAGAGAGCAGGCTCTTAATAAAAGAACTGGTTAAGATTTTAGGACTTTCATTTAAAGTCCTAAAGACTGACTAGCTTGTATTTTTCTACTGGTGAGGTTACTTTATGCCTCTGCAGGGTCATAAACATTTAACATTTGTAAAACAGGCAAGAATTTGCCCAGTGTTTCTAAGCACAGATTTTCTTCTTATAAAATCAAGGCCATGTTCAATGTAGAAAAATCAGAGAATACAAACAGGCAAATGAAAACACACATTCACAATACACACATACCCCAAATCTTTCAACTAAAGGAGAACTATAATTACAAGTGTATTCTAAGAGTATTCAGACCATTTTCTATATATGCATATAGGCATGCATAACAAACACTGTTTTCTAAACAGCTTTTTCTTTTTCTTCAAATAGCAGAATACAACTATCCTTCCACAAGACTGAAAATTCATTTACCATGTAATTTTAATAGTGCCATGGTATTTTACAAACAGATCAATCAGTTCTGGACTGTGGACATGGAAGCTGTTTCCATTTGTCCTCTTTTAGAAGCAGCAGGCTGTGAACATTATGCTGTTCACACGATAAAACAAAAAGGCAGAAGGCAAAAATGGATGAAGGAAAGGGAAAATGGAATCACTGTTTCAACAAATAATTAAAAAGGAGCTTTCAGTAGCAGGTGGTAGACAGGAGAAGGAGCTGCCAGCTAGTCCGTAGAAGATGAAGGCCGGTCTAGGATAAAGACTGGCTTTGTAGAACTACTCCAGGAATGCATTTGAAGTCTTGGTCCTTGAATAAAGTTTTAAAATTCTGAGGTCCTTGTATAAAGTTTAAAACATTCCCTAAACTGCTTAAATAACTGAGGCACTGGGGCTTTAAGGACCAGATGGATCTTCAATGCTGGGAAAAACAACTCTTAAGTCTGTGAAAAGGAGCCAGGGAAGTGAAATTCACCTTCAGATCTGGTTGGGCAACTGTGCAGAAATTTAACCACCACCAATTAGCACAGAGTAAGCAAATATGCTCTGTGAGGCAAAAGTTCATCTGGTTTGATAAATTCCATGTGTGTACTGAAAAGGTCCTTGGTGACAGTAAGACATTTCTTTCCCCTTTTCTCTTTGAAGATACTTTGGATATTTCAGTTGAAGATGTCTCTTTTAGATCCGAAACTATAGCCAACTCTGAATCACCCTGGGGTTGATTATTTTTCAGTTTTGCTTCACTTTCTTCCCTCTCCTGCTGACCTTTTTTTGTCATTTCTCTTTGCTAGTCCATTATCAAAAATTTGGATGATGAATGCATTTAGATTAGTAACTTCTGGTACTTTTTGAAATCTATGTGAAAAAAGGTGTCAGGCAAATTCAGAACTAAAGACAAAATTCATTTTGATGACCAAGAGAAGGGAAGAAGAAAATTAGGCTGAATTATAGACATTTAGAAAACAGAATTTACAGTTTCTTACTTTCCAGTCCATGTAGGCTAAAGATAACATTGAGGTGGGAAAAGGAGAGGACCGAGGAGTTGGAGGCAGAAGACACTGGTTCCAGCTCCAGTTCTGCCAACTAACTTTATGGTGTGACCTTGAGCCAACCATCTCTTTTCTGAGTCAGAGGTTCCTCACTTAAACCTTAGTGTCAGCTTTAACACAAAATTGCCTCAGAGAGTTTCTTTGCTGCTGCTAAGTCGCTTCAGTAGTGTCCGACTCTGTGTGATCCCATAGACGGCAGCCCACCAGGCTCCCCTGTCCCTGAGATTCTTCAGGCAAGAACACTGGAGTGGGTTGCCATTTCCTTCTCCAATGCATTAAAGTGAAAAGTGAAAGTCAAGTCGCTCAGTTGTGTCCAACTCTTAGCGACTCCATGGACTGCAGCCTACCAGGCTCCTCTGCCCACGGGATTTTCCAGGCAAGAGTACTGGAGTGGGGTGCCATTGCCTTCTCTGCACAGAGTTTCTTTAATAGATATTTATTTCTGATAATTAACACATATTTCTAAAAGAGCTAAGAATGGTAATTTTTCTTAAAATAAAAACAAACCCTAAACCCTTCATTATGTTTTCTTTCACTATTAATTTATTAATTTTTTTTAATTTGGTAACTTTTAGTTCGAGTCACGTGAGTTATTAACTTATTAATTAATGATATTTAAATCAGTAAGATTTCACTGTACTAGACTAGTTAAAATACAATTTTTGTATCAACAACCAAGTTTTGATTCAGCCATTCTCCATTACTTGAGTATTACGAGGATTAGACTTTATTCACAGTCTTGTCACTTTCACCGAGTTCTCCAAAGTTCTCTTCCAGCACAAGAGTCACAGTGGTTTTTAACACAATGGTATCACCTCCAATGGTATGTTGGTGACTCAATGCCAATGTAGGTTAGTAAATTAATAAATGAATTTAGGTAAGAAGACATCAATAAATATTCAAACCAACCTCACTGTCAGTACTGAAAAAGGATTACAACAAACTTCAAAATAAAGGAAACAGCAGACAGAAGGGAAATTTCACAACTCCTTTCAAGTTCTTTTCAATCCTGGCCTCAGGAGAAAATTTGAAATGTAAACCTCTTTACCTTTTCCAGGGCCAACCATTTTTCCAGTACAAGAAGCCAGACCCAGGCTAATCTTTGAGGACTGATATCCTGTCCACATCTGAAAAATATAAAAAGAAAAAAAATTCTAAGCAAAGAATTTCTACTGATTTTTTCTTCTTTGTGATCCAAAATTTAGATTTCACTGCTCAGTCTGTTTTACACCTGAACAGGCAAGACATTGCCCTAATGAGAAATTTTTGAATGTATGTGACAGATCAGTAGAGGGAGAATCAGAACAGAACTAGCAGCATTCACTTAAAAAATAAAAAAGGAAAAGGTCTCAATTCTATCTCTATCTCCTTATCTAGTCTTTCTTATTTTTAAACAAAATAATATTCCACCAAAAACCATAAAAGCAAAACTGTCTGAAACAAAACTTGAAATCTTGAAATAGAAACTGATATCAAGTAATCAAAGAAACCAGAAAGTTCATAAAAATTTCTTTTTTAACTCTATGCTAAAAACAGGATTGGGGCTTCCCAGGTGGCCCTAGTGGTAAAGAACCTGTCTACTAATGCAGGATACATTAGAGAGGTGGGTTCAGTCCCTGCGTTGGCAGATCCCCTGGAGTAGGAAATGGCAACCCATTCCAGTATTCTTGCCTGGAGAATTCTATGGACAGAGGAACCTGGCAGGCTACAGTCCATAAGGTCACAAAGAGTTAGACATGACAGAAGCAACTAAGCATAAAAAACAGAATTATATGAGTTCATAAGCCTTTCTTTGAAGTTAGTAGTTTAGACAGTAATTGACTAGAATCCAAATTTAAAAGAAGAAAAGAATCATGTAAATCTCCATTCTATATGTGCTAATATAATATTTTCTTATAAATAACTGCCAGAGTAAGGAAAAATGAAGGAAAAGACTGAAGTTTAACTCCTATACCACTAACTGTTAATAGCACTGCCAGGAAGAACTTCAAAATTCACACAGAGAACACTGGTTGCTAGGGGACAAAGAAGGAATCAATGCACAAATGGGTAGTCCCAGGGATGGGGTTGGGGGGGGCGCGCGGTGCCGGAATTCTTTTGCTGTGATGCCTGATTATAGTGGTAGTTACATGAATCTAAGAATGGATAAAGATGCACAGAGCTGCACACATAAAAATGAATACATATTGGGACTACCCTGGTGGTCCAGTGGTTGGGACTCACACTTCTAACGCATGGGGTGTGGGTTCCATTTCTGGTTGGGGCACTAGGACCCTGCATGCAGTGCAGCACGGCCAAAAAAAAAAGAGAATGCAGATTAAAAAAACTGTGAAAACCAAATCAGGAAGTAGTCTAGCTATCAGTGGTGGTGGTTTAGTCACCTAGTCGTGTCCAACTCTTTGCGACCCCATGGCCTGCCAGCTCCTCTGTCCATGGGATTTCTCAGGAAAGAATACTGGAGTGGGTTGCCATTTTCTTCTCCAAGGGATCTTCCTGACCCTGGGGCTGAACCTGAGTCTCCTGCATTGGCAGGCGAATTCTTTACCGCTAAACCGTGAGGGAAGCCCCCACTAGTTAACAGTACTGGTGTCAATTTCTTGGTTTGATATTCACTATAGTTATATAAGATGTCACAATTGGGGGAAGTTGGGGAAAGGGTACTCTGTATTATTTATGCATTTCTTGTGAGTCTATAATTAATTATTTCAAAATAAAAAGTTTTAAGTGAACTCACTTCTGGTCCTTTGTTAAAGCTACAACAGTATCTTCAATATCACAAGCAAGAAGGGAGCAGGATTTGCTCTTACGGACGCAAAGAAAATGCTTTATTATTAATGATAATAAACATGAAATGCTCGTTCCAGGCTTAAATGCAGTTTCAGATGATAGTTCAAAGCCAAACTGATTAAGTAATAAACAGGCATGTAACAATATTATAGAAGTAAAATTTCAGAACAAGTGAAATACAATCTGCCTTTGTTAATTCTTCAAAGGTGATTGAGTGAGGCACGTGGACCAGAGCTCAAGTATTGAACATTTCCTCTCTCGTCCTGGGACTGCATGGCAGGAAGCAAGAGATCCCTTACCTCAGCTGATTGGGACACAGGACCAGCGCCCAAAGTATATCTTCCACCTTCTTTGGGATATCCCCTTGCGCCTCGTGTAGCTGAGGTACGCATGCCTTTGCCAGTTCCCATTCTCCTCTCCGAAGGCACTCACAGAAAAATCCTAAAAGCTGCTTCTGGGAAGCAGCTTCCTCTTTTCCAAATGGATGGTGCATTTTCCCCAGCACAGAGTGCAGGGAGATAGAAACAGATGAATTACAGAAAACACATCGGCTTTCTTCTCATTTGTGGACTATCTCCTAGAAACAATACACATCCGAGAGAAAAGAAAAGGAAGGAATAAGACAAATTAGTAATCACTTCCCGTACGAGGAAAGGCAGGACTTACTTTTCTAATCTGACATGTTACTGTCTCTCTTTTTGAGAAGTTCCACCTTTCCCCAAGGGGTGGATCCCATCTCTCTAGGCGCATCCAATATTTGATTAATATTAATCGTCATATTAGCCCGCAACGCAGACCCAAAACTCCACTTCCTTATTTCCTCCTGAACTTTATGCCCAATCTGGCTCCAAATCCCCAGGTGGTCGCCTCCCTAAAGATGAGAAATTCAGCAGGAACCTCCCTAGTTTGAGCCCTCTTTTAAGGCAGAGCACTGACGATCAGGAGAGGAATCGGTGTCAGAACTGGAAGGCGGTGGGGATTGGGGCGCAGGGACGCTTCCTATCGGGATCGTGGAGAGCGCTCCTGCCTCCTCGGGGCGCCTTACACTCACCCGCTCCCGGTGCCCAAATCTGTACATCTTCCAGCGAAGCCATGTTTGAGCCGAGTCAGGTGACAAATCTTGTTTGGCAGGCTGGGGCGGGGGGGTGAGGGGGAGGCGGGAATGAGGATTGACATCGGCTACTGTAATTGGTCAATGGAGGAAAGATGCAAATAAAGCGCCATATTTGTTTGGGTCACGTGACTCTACCTCAGGACCCGAGGAAGCTAGCCAGCTGGGAAAGCGATACCAGATACGTGCCTTAGGACCATCCCTCACAGTTCTGACAGTTCCTCCGCTTGATACCTTCCGTTTTGCTTCCGATGGAGCGAGTGGCAGGAATAGCTGTGTGCCTTGATCTTTTTTCTTTTGTTTTCTTTTCTCCTCCTAGTTTGAAGTTAGCGTTTACCTAGCGCCAGCCAGTGACAGTGCTTTGCCACGCCCTGGGGATACCCAGATCAAGGAGACTTAAGTCCTTCGTTATTATTCCGTCCACTTGGACTCCCTTATAATTCCGGAACCCTACGTTCTGAATTTCCAGTTCCTTCTGCTTAACTCCCGTTATGTATTTGCTCATTTTCCGACTTATGACCAACCTAGACAACATATTAAAAAGCAGAGACATTACTTTGTCAACAAAGGTCCGTCTAGTCAAGGCTATGGTTTTTCCAGTAGTCATGTATGGATGTGAGATTCGGACTATAAAGAAAGCTGAGCGCCGAAGAATTGATGCTCTTAAACTGTGGTGTTGGAGAAGACTCTTGAGAGTCCCTTGGACTGCAAGGAGATCAGTCCTGGGTGTTCACTGGAAGGACTGATGTTGAAGCTGAAACTCCAATACTTTGGCCACCTGATGTGAAGAGCTGACTCATTTGAAAAGACCCTGATGCTCAGAGGGATTGAGGGCAGGAGGAGAAGGGGACGACAGAGGATGAGATGGCTTGATGGCATCACCGGCTCAATAGACAAGGGTTTGGGTGGACTCGGGGAGTTGGTGATGGACAGGGAGGCCTGGCGTGCTGCAGTTCATGGGGTTGTAAAGAGTCGGATACAACTGAGCAACTGAACTGAACTGAACCGACAACCGTGAACTGTGCGCTAGACTCTACTTTAGAAGCTGAGGAAGATGCGGTCCTTGTCCTCAAAGAGATCACAGTCTACTGAGGGGTGCAGGTCAATAGTTACGATGCAGTGGGCTAAATGATAACACAGAGGTATGCACAGGGGAGATGAGAGCAAAGAATTAGCAAAAAGCCATTTTCAAATATAATAATCTGAAATCGAGTCTTAAAACAATTTACTAGGTTTCCTCATCACAGCTGTTTTTATACTGAACTTTCTGGTTTCCGTCATGTTCTTCAACTATAGACTCGGACTTTTCCCCATTACATGTTTTTGGCTTGAGCAGTTTCATTCAATATTTTCCAAACTATTTCACCACCAAAGGCGGAGAAAAAACCAAAGCAACCCAAAAATTATCTTCCAAAACTTGGATGATTGGTGGATTCTCCTCTATTCTCAGAAAATTGACGTGTCTTTCTGGTCCATTAAGCAGCTTTTAAATGAAGTGACAAAATAAAGAATAGAAACTTAAAGTTATTTCCTGGCATCGTAGTCTCCTTGCTGATATTCCTCCACCGGGTTTTGATAATCACTATAATGAGAAATTGACTGGGACTCACCGATATTAGAGAGTGTGAACTACAATTCCCAGCAAGCAGCGGAGCCGCCCTGGGCCTGTGCCTACCTTTTATTGGATCGTTCCTCAGGGTGACGACCCAACCAGGGCTTCGGTTATTGCTTTTCATCGCTTTCCGCGGGTAAGTGTGTAAGGGATAGGGGAAACTTTGAAAGTTGGATGCTGCAGAACCCGGTACTGGAAAGTTTCCTGTTGCGGGCGGTTTGGGGGAATGGGGTGCGCTTATTATTTCCTGCTCCCTCTCTGGGCACGTGTTGTTGATATCGGGGGAGTGGAGAGCCACTCTTGGGTGCAGGCGCACGCCCCCTTAGGTACATTGGGATCTTATCTTGAGCCCAGCCGCAGATCTTAGGGGGTCTGGTCTTCCTTTGTGGGGGTTGCGTGGAAGCTGCACCTTGTTGGGAAGAGCTGTTAAGGGATTCTGGGGTGATGTTTTCGCCTCTTGATGTCCATCCATCTTCCCACGTGTGGGCAGTTTGAGGTCTAGGAAGGAGAGCCCGTCATTAAGGGAAGTTGAGTGTCTGCCTGTCTTCAGGTGTTGTTGAATTAAGAGGTACTTAATAGTGTGGAATATGGAGTCAGATACCTGGGTTCGAATGCAGACTCCACCTTGTGCTAGATGTTAGGCTTTGCTTAAGTTTTTCAACTCAGTGCCTCGATATCAAACTATAAAATGGGGTAAAAATCCGAGTTCTTGGAAAAGTGGCATGTAATAAGGGCTCAAGAAATATTAGCTATTATTGTTAATTCACAGTTTTCTATCGTA
Source organism: Budorcas taxicolor (assembly GCF_023091745.1). Classification (NCBI taxonomy): domain Eukaryota; kingdom Metazoa; phylum Chordata; class Mammalia; order Artiodactyla; family Bovidae; genus Budorcas; species Budorcas taxicolor. The sequence goes on from NC_068919.1 coordinate 77,877,485, forward strand.
AGGATTTTTCTTTTCTTGATAAGAAGAGGATTCACTTTCCAGGATCGAACTTCTTCCCTCACACCCTCGTGCACATGCACTCGCACATGTAGGCAGAGCATGGATTTAACGTGGAAGAAACAAACGTTCAAGCCATAACAACGTGTTAATAAGATTATCGAACAAATGAGTTCACCGTGTGATGAGAACATTGGAGAGAAAGAGAGTAAGCAGGAAGTCTTTGTGGAGGAAAATCAGGGAGGCAGGATGGCCCTTATGTAACCTATCAATGTTATGGCTGGAAGGCAGGTCACCTGAGGTCGCAAATGCTGGTTTTGCTGAATGAATTAATAGTAATTGTTAGCACTAGGAGCCAGGCACCATCCACATCCTCTAACCTTCACTACGTTCCTGCAAAGTAGATATTTACACGATGTCTGTTTTTCAGATGAGGAAAGTAAGGTACTGGGAGGCAAGTGATTTTACCAGAAAGGTCAGAATCTGGGCTTTGCAATATGATATATGAATGAGAGGAAAGTGAGGGACCAGTTTACCAAGAGGCTTTAGGCCATCATAAGAAATGTGGAGTTTATCCTGTGGTCTCATGGTCCCATGGGCAGTTTGAAAGGATGAGAGTGATGGGACTGGAGCACATTTTTAGGAGGCTACCTCTGACAGGATTGTGACTTGTGGGTCAGTTTGGTGCTTATTCCTCTCTGCTTCCATCTGAGTATGTGTGTTCTTGTTGCTGTCGTGTCCGACTCTGTCACCCTATGGACTGTAGCTGCCCAGGGGGATTCTCCAGGCAAGAATACTGGAGTGAGTTGCCATAGCACATTTAAATTCCTATGACAATACCTGCTGCATGACTAGTTATTTGTATATATATTACTTTTCATCTTTTACTGTGAGTTTCCAAAGGGGAGAAATATACTAAAGTGATTCTTGTGGCACAGCACTCAGCAGAATGTGTGCTTAAGAAGCATCTGTGGAAGGAACAAACGATTTATTTTTTTTGTTGGTTGGGGGGTGGGTGTACAGGGCAGGGAGTGACCAGAGACAATATGAGTAGTCTAGGCAAGTGATGTGTGTGTGCGGGATCAGTCGTGTTTGACTCTTTGCGACTCCATGGACTATAGCCCACCAGGCTCTTCTGTCCATGGAATTTCCCAGGCAAGAATACTGGAGTGGGTTGCCATTTCCTTCTTCAGGGGATCTTCCCTATCCAGGGATCAAACCTGCGTCTCTTGCATTGGCAGGTGGATTCTTTTATCCCTGAGCCACCAGAGAAGCCCTGTTCTCCTTTTTGGGTTGAATTTATTAGTCAAAATGATGTCATTGCCCAGAGCTACCTGCTATGTGAAGACCCTGGGCAATGATTCAGCAGATGTCACTTGGTAAACTTTCTATTGGAGACACAAAACCCAACACTGACAAATTCCCTTTGAGTGAAATAAGGATTTATTTTGTGATTGTGGGAGGGATGTGTGTGTGAGAGAGAAAGATGAGGGAGAGAGAAAGAGTGTTAATCTGATTAGAAATTTGGGCCATGGTATTGGAAATAAATATCTACATTCTCAGTGAATAGTTTAGTTCCTAAATGTGACTCTTTTTCTGATCATTTTATTGTTTTATCTCCTGGAACAATGAAGAGTCCCTGTTTCTACTTTATCCAGAGGATATTCTGCCATCTGAGTATAATACAGCTTCTCCTTTGCTTGTGTTATTAAGAGAATCACAGTGATTCTGTTCTAACTCTCTGAAGGCACATATTTCATGAGCCTCATTTAGTCCTCACAGGGTTCAACAGCAAGAGTGAAATTTAATTGCATGTGGGAATGTGAGCAGCTACTATAATAAAAAACAATTTCAGTTTGTAAATAACACCTGAAATAACAAAATCTCAGTTGATTCAGAATGTTCTGACTCCTAAAAGAGAGGTTCAGTATGATTATGGACTTGTAGAAGAGTGTATTGACTAAGGGATAGGCCTCAGAGTCAGACTTCCTGGGTTCAAATTCTGGATCTACCATTTACTTTTTCTGGTAACAGTGGAATGGCTAACCTTTCCAGACTTTGGTTTTCTCATATGTAAAAATGGGATCCGTTATCAACCTTTCTTATAGGGCTGTTGAGAAGCTTAAATGTGGCAATTGATGTAAAGCTTTGAAACAGTGCCTGAAGCATAGAAGGTGGTCAATAAATTTATTATTGTTTCAGTGCAATGAAAGCAGACTTTCTGGGAGTGCTGTTTGGAAATATTTGTATTAATTACACATCCAAATAAAGTTTATGAATGAACTGAAAATCTTAAGAAAGAAAGAAAAGAAAGTGAAGTCACTCAGTCATGTCCGACTCTTTGCGACCCCTTGGACTGTAGTCTACCAGGCTTCTCTGTCCATGGGATTCTCCAGGCAAGAATACTGGAGTGGGTTACCATTTCCTTCTCCAGGGCATCTTCCCAACCCAGGGATCGAACCCAGGTCTCACTCATTGGAGAAGACGCTGGTATTATTATATTTGTGTAATAAGTTTTAAAAGAATTTTTCTGAAATGAAGACTGTTACATTGTTTCTTTCCATGTTTAACAAACAGTAGTCTCCCCTATTTAACGTATTTATAGCCTTCTTTTATCAGTAATATTTTAAATACCATACATTTCATTTTATATATGGAGAGGCTTGAAAAATGTTTTATTTTGTAGAGTGTTGTGGATAGCCCATCTGCTACTGCTTATGCTATTTCCCAATGTTTTTTCAAGGTTCTTTTTCTTGCTGTATCTGGAGGCATGGGTAGCAGGAAACTAAGACGAGTGGGTTTATCACAAGAGCTGTGTGACCGTCTGAACAGACATCAGATCGTTACCTGTCAGGTACAATTTGTTTAATTTTTCTCAGTGAGAAACCTTAAGTGCAAATTAATCTTAAGTGACCTAAATAACTCTTTTCTTAAAAAAATTTTGCTTCAAGTTTTAGAAAACGTGTTTATTTTAATTGGAGGATAATTGCTTTAAAATATTGTTGTGGTTTCTGCCATACATCAACATGAATCAGCCATAGATATCCCCTCCTTCTTGAACCTCCCTCCCAATAACTCTTAATTGCATCTGAAATATGAACATTTAGGTTTATAAGAAAAGATAAATGATTGTGCTTGCTAATTCAAAATAACAAACCACTTACCTTGTATTTCCAAATGTGATTTCCTGTCAAGAGTTTTGCATTTTAGTTAGGGTTGGGTTGGGAGAATGCTCATGGCAGAAAGTGAAATACACCTGGCCATTTATTTAGGATTCTAGAGAAGTTTTGTCCTTGTAAAAGAAATTCTGTAGTTACATGAGAAATACGACTCAAATGAGGAGACAATATTCAAAATGGATAATTTCTCTTGAAAGCAAGAAAAATTTTTAGGGTTATTTTTCTATCAGTGGAGTGAGAAAAATATATAAAGTGGATGTTGTATATTTAAGCACAAAAGTAAAGCAACTCCCTTTTAGGAGGTTAAATTAGATTTAACATTTTACATTAGGATTTAATCCTTGATAAGATGGACTTTTAGAGAATGCTGGAGTTTTTTTTTTTTTCCTCAATTGCTTTGTGTGTTAATGATATCTTTGCTTTCTCTGTTATACATTGGATAACCTTTGTGTTCATACTTTGAAAAACTCTTCAAAATATGATATTTAACATTTCAGTCCATAGTTGGTTTTATTCTCTCTCAATTATTAAATACTTCCTCTGAATGATCTTATAGCTTAGGATGAAACTGATTTCATTTCTGGGTGTCTGTGTCCAAACATTTGGGCACATGGACACTGCTCATATCCACTTGGGCTGATTTCTGCTGCTATGTATTTTTACTTGGTGTGTCCTCTGATATATACTAAGCTGGATAATTAGAAGATAAGATTATGTCATATCTTTTAGTTAAGGAATATTTAGGAGGAAAATACTATAAGAAACATACAAACTGATCTACAATAAATTATGCTTTTATTTATATATCAGTCAGTCAGTCAGTTCAGTCTCAGTTGTGTCCGACTCTTTACGACCCCATGAATCGCAGCACGCCAGGCCTCCCTGTCCATCACCAACTCCCAGAGTTCACTCAGACTCACGTCCATTGAGTCAGTGATGCCATCCAGCCATCTCATCCTCGGTCGTCCCCTTCTCCTCCTGCCCCCAATCCCTTCCAGCATCAGAGTCTTTTCCAGTGAGTCAACTCCTCGCATGAGGTGGCCAAAGTACTGGAGTTTCAGCTTTAGCATCATTTCTTCCAAAGAAATCCAGGGCTGATCTCCTTCAGAATGGACTGGTTGGATCTCCTTGCAGTCCAAGGGACTCTGAAGAGTCTTCTCCAACACCACAGTTCAAAAGCATCAATTCTTCAGCGCTCAGCTTTCTTCACAGTCCAACTCTCACATCCATACATGACCACAGGAAAAACCATAGCCTTGACTAGAAGGACCTTTGCTGGCAAAGTGATGTCTCTGCTTTTGAATATACTATCTAGGTTGGTCATAACTTTCCTTCCAAGGAGTAAGCATCTTTTAATTTCATGGCTGCAGTCACCATCTGCAGTGATTTTGGAGCCCCCCAAAATAATGTCTGACACTGTTTCCACTGTTTCCCCATCTATTTCCCATGAAGTGATGGGACCGGATGTCATGATCTTCGTTTTCTGAATGTTGAGCTTTAGGCCAATTTTTTCACTCTCCTCTTTCACTTTCATCAAGAGGCTTTTTAGTTCCTCTTCACTTTCTGCCATAAGGTGGTGTCATCTGCATATCTGAGGTGATTGATAATTTTCCCGGCAATCTTGATTCAAGCTTGTGCTTCTTCCAGCCCAGTGTGTCTCATGATGTACTCTGCATAGAAGTTAAATAAGCAGGGTGACAATACACAGCCTTGACGTACTCCGTTTCCTATTTGGAACCAGTCTGTTGTTCCCATGTCCAGTTCTAACTGTTGCTTCCTGACCTGCATACAGGTTTCTCAAGAGGCAGGTTAGGTGGTCTGGTGTTCCCATCTCTTTCAGAGTTTTCCACAGTTTATTGTGATCCACACAGTCAAAGGCTTTGGCTTAGTCAATGAAACAGAAATAGATGTTTTTCTGGAACTCTCTTGCTTTTCGATGATCCAGCGGATGTTGGCAATTTAATCTCTGGTTCCTCTGCCTTTTCTAAAACCAGCTTGAACATCTGGAATTTCACGGTTCACGTATTGCTGAAGCCTGGCTTGGAGAATTTTGAGCATTACTTTACTAGCGTATGAGATGAGTGCAATTGTGCGGTAGTTTGAGCATTCTTTGGCATTGCCTTTCTTTGGGATTGGAATGAAAACGGACCTTTTCCAGTCCTGTGGCCACTGCTGAGTTTTCCAAATTTGCTGGCATATTGAGTGCAGCACTTTGACGGCATCATCTTTCAGGATTTGAAACAGCTCAACTGGAATGCCATCACCTCCACTAGCTTTGTTCGTAGTGATGCTTTCTAAGGCCCACTTGACTTCACATTCCAAGATGTCTGGCTCTAGGTGAGTGATCACACCATTGTGATTGTCTTGGTCTTGAAGATCTTTTTTGTACAGTTCTTCGTGTATTCTTGCCGCCTCTTCTTAATATCTTCTGCTTCTGTTAGGTCCAGACCATTTCTGTCCTTTATCGAGCCCATCTTTGCATGAAATGTTCCCTTGATGTCTCTAATTTTCTTGAAGAGATCTCTAGTCTTTCCCATTCTGTTGTTTTCCTCTATTTCTTTGCATTGATCACTGAGGAAGGCTTTCTTATCTCTTCTTGTTATTCTTTGGAACTCTGCATTCACATGCTTATATCTTTCCTTTTCTACTTTGCTTTTTGCCTCTCTTCTTTTCACAGCTGTTTGTAAGGCCTCCTCAGACAGCCATTTTGCTTTTTTGCATTTCTTTTCCATGGGGATGGTCTTGACCCCTGTCTCCTGTACAGTGTCACAAACCTCCATCCATAGATCATCAGGCACTCTATCAGATCTAGGCCCTTAAATCTATTTCTCACTTCCATTGTATAACCATGAGGGATTTGATTTAGGTCATACCTGAATGGTCTAGTGGTTTTCCCTACTCTCTTCAATTTAAGTCTGAATTTGGCAGTAAGGAATTCATGATCTGAGCCACAGTCTTGTTTTTGTTGACTGGATAGAGCTTCTCCATCTTTGGCTGCAAAGAATATAATCAATCTGATTTCGGTGTTGACCATCTGGTGATGTCCATGTGTAGAGTCTTCTCTCGTGTTGTTGGAAGAGGGTGTTTGCTATGACCAGTGCATTTTCTTGGCAAAACTCTATTAGTCTTTGCCCTGCTTCATTCTGCATTCCAAGGCCAAATTTGCCTGTTACTCCAGGTGTTTCTTGACTTCCTACTGTTGCATTCCAGTCCCCTATAATGAAAAGGACATCTTTTTTGGGTGTTAGTTCTAAAAGGTCTGGTAGGTCTTCATAGAACCGTTCAACTTCAGCTTCTTCAGCGTTACTGGTTGGGGCATAGACTTGGATTACCGTGATATTGAATGGTTTGCCTTGGAAACGAACAGAGATCATTGTGTCATTTTTGAGATTGCATTTACACATGGTCAGTGTCAATTGAAAACTTCCTTTTAATTCCAGTATCTTTGTTATACATGTATATTTAAAATAGTCTCTTTATGTTTTTTAGGACTTTCTATGCCTTTCCCCGCTGGAGCTTATGAAGATGACTGGCCTTAGTTATCAAGGTGTCCATGAACTTCTGTGTGTGGTTAGCAGGGCCTGTGCACCACAGATGCAAACGGTATATATGTATTTTAGAATTATGGTTTGGTTATGATTTTTATTTTGAAAAGCTTCTGTATTCTCTTTAAAATCTTTTAGGGGATAAGGTAAAAGCAAAAATAGAGATGAACACCTCAAAAATACCAACCCTCACAATGTAAGAGTTAGTCCTCTAATGAGAATAAATTTATGTTGTCTATAAGCTCATGGGAGACAGTTACGGGAATGAGAGAGAACAGGAATTTTTTTTCTCTGTAGCTGGCAGTGTTATTTCAGAAGGTCGTCTTTCTCTTTTACTTGTTTGGGAAGGATTTGTGAACCTCATGGTTAAACTATAATATACTCTTAATTTTAGAATGTCCCTGTCTCTATAATACTAGCTTTTACCATCATCATTTACTCTACATCTCAGAGTATGCATATTGGACTCACACTGACTTATCGATTGAATGAATAATGCTTTAAAACTTATCCTCACTCCTGAGAGGAGTTAAAGTCTTTTGAAATAAGCCCAAATCAAGTTGTACTATTATTTCATACTTTCTGTGTCATGCCTTTAGCTTTTCAAAATGTAGGTTTAGTGCATGGTAGAAAATGTCTTATTTTCTCAGTGTAAGAGTAACCTGAAAGTCTGTCCAGTGTTTTGCACATGTATTTATTTGTGTGGGTTGTAAACTACTTACCATGTTATATTGAAATCTGGTAACCACTGAGCAATAAAGGAGGATCCAACTCTGTGGAGGAGGAAAGAAGGAATGTTAGTGTCATTTGAAACTTTGAAAACAATGAACAGATTGAGTATTTTCTTTTGTTCAGGTTTTGCTTGTGATCTAAGGAAAATACTTTAAAGGCAGAATCATCAGAAGGTGACTAAGAATTGGAATTAGAAATGGGCACTAGTCTTAGCTTTGTCATTGGTTTCAACAAAGATAAGTAGCTTTGAACAGCTCACTTTGTTTTATGGGAGAAGTTAAAGAGTTAAAATCATATGTGATGATTTCATTAGGAGGTTCATATTTCACTATTTTGAAAGTTGTAAAGCACCAAGAGAACCTTTTAATTTGACATCTGTGATTCAATATGTATTGCATATTCCTAGTCAGATAATTAAGCAGGAGATGATGGCTAGGAAATTCACCTTCAATCTCCACGTCCTTCACCAGTTTCAGCTGCAATGTCACTGCCATTCCAATTGTCAGTTCAAGGAGCCATCTTTCTCCTTTGTTGTACATTTACTTTCGTAACAGTCATTCTTTAGAGTCCTGCCTTAAATATTGGATTAGCCTTAGTTCATTCCCTCACAAAGATTTTTTGTTTTGTTAATTTATTTATTCAGCCACTTATGCCTTCAATAAATATTTATTGAGTGCTAGCCATGGATGTGTCGGGTACTGGAGATATTGTAGTGAAGATGATTGATAAAGTTTTCTGCCCTTCTGTAGCTTACAGTCTAGTGGGAACTGCTGCTGCTGCTAAGTCACTTCAGTCGTGTCTGACTCTCTGCGACCCCATAGATGGCAGCTCACCAGGCTTCCCCATCCCCGGGATTCTCCAGGCAAGAACATTGGAGTGGGTTGCCATTTCCTTCTCCAATGCGTGAAAGTGAAAAATGAAAGTGAAGTCGCTTGGTCATGTCCGACTCTTAGCGACCCCATAGACCGCAGCCTACCAGGCTCCTCTGTCCATGGGATTTTCCAGGCAAGAGTACTGGAGTGGGGTGCCATTGCCTTCTCTGCTAGTGGGAACAGTCGGACATTAAACAAACAATTGTATAAATGATTAATTAATTGTAGTAATGGTAAGTCCTATCAGAGAAAAGTACAAAGAGCTTAGAAACTGAAAGGGGCATTGCTTAGTGTAGGGGTCAGCAAGGGCTCCCTCACGGAAGCAACACTTCAACTGAAACCTGATGGATGAACAGGAGAGAGACAGCCAAAGGGACTGGGAAGGGAGGGGAGCAGGGAAGGGCTTGCAAGCAGTGAGTGGGAAATGCAGAGACCCTGTGAAGAGCAGGAGAATGGTGCTTGTATGGTAAGAAGGTCAGGCTGGTCTGAGTGAACATAGCAAGGAAGAGAGGGGCAAGAGATGAAGCTGGAGAAGCAAGCAGAGTCAGGTCATTGGGGCCTGCAGGCCTGTTAAGGATTTTGGACTTTATTCTGAGAGCAATGATAAGTCATCAAAGGGAGTAATCTAGTATGTGTTTTTAAAAAGCTCAGTCTTTAAACATAGACAAGTGATTGAAAAGGAACAAGGAAGTATTTGTGGACTAGTTAGGTATCTGCGACCATACTCCAGACAGATTGTGACCTGGACTATTAGTGTGGTGTTAATGTCAATGGTATAATGTCAGTTACCATGAGCGATACGTAGGAGGTAGCATGAGTAGGATTTGGTGATGATTTGTCTGTGGGTGGTGGTGAGGTACAGGAAAGGGTCAGAGATGATTCCTTGATTTTGCTCTAAGAGACTGGATGGTACCATTTCCTGAGATAAGGAATATTGGAAGAGGATCAGGTTTGAGGGAGGCAGATCATGGATTTGTTAGTACTTGTTGAATTTAGGCACTTGTGAAACACTGAATGAATATGAAGTAGGCAGATAAATATGTGGACCTAAGCTTGAAGGATAGCGTGCACTAGGGAGTCATCAGGATGAAAATGGTAGCCAAAATCATGAAGATGGACGGAAGATTGCCTAGAAGGTATGCACAGTAAGAAAGTAAGTGTGCCCGAGGCCGAGTCCCGAGTCAGTCCGCATTTAAAGATCAGATCAGACAACGATGGATCTGAGAAGCAGCCACCGAAGAGGAAAACTGGTGGAGTTACTGATAAAAGTTTTTGGCCAACCCTGTATTAATATGTTGGTCTCCTGTGTCCTCATAGAGTCAGAAGAGCTTGGATTTGAGACCTAGTATATTAAATTGTAAGCTTTAAGTGGGTAGAAACTAAGTCTGCTTGGTTTACTACTCTGTTCCCAGAGCTTATCATATTATATAGCATGCAGTAGGCAATTACTTTGTATTTGTTGAATGAATGAGTGAATGAATAATTACAATTCTGAGGCTTGACCTCAGTTTATTTGGGTAATTTAATACTAGTAATTTTTAATGTTAGAGATTATTTACACATTGCTGGTAGGTATGTAATTATGTCAACCACTTCTGCAAAGATCTTTTTTCCAACTAAGGTGACATCACAGGTTCACAGGATTTGATACGGCTTTCTTTTGAGGGGCCATATCTTAGTCCACACCACCTGCTTTCAAGCTGTTCTTCACATGCCAGGCTCGGTTTGAACGGTAGCTTGATCGTGTCACTCCCTGTTGCTCTCAGCCTACATGCCACACTTCAGCAAGATTCATCTGATGCAGCCTCTGCTTATTTCTCCAGCCTCTTCGTTTGCCATGCCATCTCACGGCCATGCTCCATCTTTCAGCCATTCTAAATCACCTCTTTCTTTTTTGCAATTTCCCTTAGTTTCCATTTCTTATTTCTTGCTCCTTGACCTCTCTTCCTACATTCTTGTCTCTTTGGCAGGAACATGCACATTTCCTTTGCCCATCTCATAGCCTTTTCAGGTTTTAGCTCAGACATCCAGATCTTCCCTTGATCACAAAATTCAGATCAGGTGATTGGACCTGGACACATCCACTTGCCAGTCTCCACTTGCCCTGTCACAGTAGCTTGTGTTTAACTGTATTGTAATTGCCTGCTCTCTAGTCCTAGTTTCATAGTCTCTAGTTGGCTATAAGTCCCGGGAGGGTAGGGGCTCTGTCTTTTATATCACAGCCTTCAAATTTAGCACGGTCCATGTGAAGTGAAAGTTGGTCAGTCATGTCCGACTCTTTGCGACCCCATGGACTATACCCTCCGTGGAATTCTCCAGGCCAGAATACTGGCGTGGGTAGCCTTTCCCTTCCCCAGGGGATCTTCCCAACCCAGGGATCAAACCTAGGTCTCCCACATTGCAGGTGGATTCTTTACCAGCTGAGCCACAAGGGAAGCCCAGCACAGTCAATGGCACAGAGTAAATAGTTGTAGAATAAATAAGTAATAGAAGGAAAAAAACACGAGTTGGGTTCTAGCTGCTGAAATTTGAATTCAGAGTTGGCTTCTGTTTTTGAATAAATATGGAGGTTGAAAAGAACTTGACTTTTTCTTTGATCAGGCTTATGAGATAAAGACACAGAGGTGTGCTGCTCACTCATCGGCATTTTTGTCTACGACCCTGCCTGCTCTGGACGAAGCCCTGCATGGTGGTGTAGCTTGTGGATCCCTCACAGAGGTAAAGAAGACACTTTCCAAACCTTCCAACATTGACCTAGAACCTTCAGAACCAGGGGAAAAGGTATAATTAAGATACGTAAATTATTTCATGACTATTCATCTAAATTGTAAGCACCTCAAGGGCAGGGTTCTCCACTCAGTCCCTGGTGGTACTAGCATAGGTTTACCAAAAGGAAGATGTTCTAAAAATCTTGGCTGACTGACCGAAATCTACTTGGGTGGTTGTTTCTCTGAATTAGGAATTGAATATTATGAAATAATAGTAAACAATTCGGGGGGAATTAGAACAGGATCCCTGCTTAGTGTATTAGGAAGGAAAATTTGAAATTTTATTTATGTGCAGGTAAATTTCAGTATTATGCTGAAGTGAGCTATTTTTACTCCCTTTTAAAGATAAAATTTGGTTCTAGGAAGTAATCAGTTGTGTTAGTTATTTATTGTTACATCACAAATTACCCACGAACTAAGTGGCTTCCACGACAGTAAACACCGATTTCTGTTTCTTTGGGACTGGCTTAGCTTGGAGATACTGGCGAGGGGTGCAAGGGGACAGGTTGGTGCTGGTTGTTGGCAGGAGGTCATGATTCTCCCCTGGAGAGCTCCCTGCAGGCTGCCTGAATCTCCTCGTGGCACGATGTCTGACTCCCCCAGGCAAGATGGAAATGGCCATTCCTTTGATGATTTAGCTTTGTAAGTTACACACCATCATTTTTGCCACTTTCTTCTCTTTAGAAGCAGGTCATTAAGTCCAGTCCATGTTCAAGTAAAGGCAAATTAAGCTCTACCTTTTGAATGGAGTGTCAACAATTTGAGGATATTTTAAAACAACAACAGGTTTTTTTTCCCTGAAAACTGCATTGATGTGTTTAGTGGTCCTGATGTGGTGACTCTGTAGGCTGTGTTTACCAGTGCAGTCCTAAAGGCCTCCTTTCCTGAGAGTTCTAGGGGCATAGATGTGTGAAAGAAACTTTTAACAAGAATAGATGCTTAAAGCATTGTGATAGGCATAAATTTAACTGTAGATATTTTTCTTTGAAGATATAGAACCTGTTTTAGATAGTAAGCCTTGTTTTATTTCCTGACTTCCAAGAAAGATTTAAAAATGTATGTTCTATGCCTAGTAAATGAACCAGTGAGAGATTTAATGTTAAAAAGAAATTAGAATCTGCTGTTGCAGTGCACTGCCACCAGATGGTGCCAGAATCCTATCTTCCATAATCCTTGCACTCTAGATCTTTCTTGAAATAGGTCTATGAAAAAAAAAGTTTTATAACAAGTGTGAGCCATAGTTATAAACTTACTTATTTAGATAGAAAAAAATTGAACTTCAAGATGATTAACCAACAAATACTTTTTTATGTTTGAAGTTTTGGAGTAGTTTTCAATACTTTTTCACATCAGTCAGTTTCAGACACTCAGTCGTGTCCAACTCTTTGTGACCCCATGGACTGCAGCATGCCAGGCTTCCCTGTCCATCACCAGCTCCCAGAGCCTGCTCAAACTCATGTCCATTGAGTCAGTGATGCCATCCAACCATTTCATCCTCTGTCGTCCCCTTCTTCTCCTGCCTTCAACCTTTCCCAGCATCAGGGTCTTTTCCAGTGAGTCAGTTCTTCGCCATCAGGTGGCCAAAGTATTGGAGTTTCAGCTTCAACATCAGTCCTTCCAATGAATATTCAAGACTGATCTCCTTTAGGATGGACTGGTTGGATCTCCTTGCTGTCCAAGGGACTCTCAAGAGTTCAAAAGCGTCAATTCTTCGGTGCTCAGCTTTCTTTATAGTCCACCTCTCACATCCGTACATGACTATTGGAAAAACCATAGCTTAGACTAGACGGACCTTTGTCAACTTTTTCATGTAGCTTTTATAAATTCTTTTCGAATTCAAGAGGTAGTTACAAGCCCTGAGATGTTTTTTCATGATCTGATAGGATGGCATGGAATATAAATACCCTGATTGCTTATTAGTGGCAAGTTCTTTACTTTCTCTTCCAGCCACAGGTAGCCTCTGCAATCTTTTTTGGGACTTTTCAGCTGATTACAGAGATTGTTTACCTTTTATTAAAAAAAATTTAATATATATCTTCCATATGCAAGATTAAATACTTCCTGCATGTGTAAATTATAAACATTTATGAGCCTGTGACCCCAATACAAGCCCCAGAACAATACCAATATCATTGAAATCAGCTTTGGGTCCTGATCGTATCTTTGGCTTTCTGTTGGGAGATAACTTCCATCCGGAATTTCTGCTATTCTTGTAGTTTTTAAAAATTGAAGTATAGTTGAATACTTCAATTGTTTATGACATAGTTGAATTAGTTACGATATAGTTGAATATTTTAAGAATTGACTTACAATATTATATTAATATTAGTGTCAGGCGTACAGCCCAGTGATTCTACCATTTCTATGCTTTTTTCCCCAGTGGTTACTTATACCTGTAGTTTTTTTTTAATCACCCATGTACATAGGAAATGTAGCATTTTATTTACTTTTGCTCTTTGAGCTCTGTTACATCATATATTGATGATTAAATCATAGCATATCTCTTCTATGAATTGCTTTTTCTACTTAATATTATTTTGTAAGATTTATCCATGTTGTTGCAGGAAGCCAGAGTATAATTCACTTTCATTGCTATATCATACTCCATTTAGAAAAATATGGCCTTTTTTTAAAATTCCTTTTTCTGTAAGTGATCATTTGGGTTGTTTCCAGTTTGCTGCTAATATAAATAAGTCCTATGAAAAGTGTTGTACATGTCTCCTGGATCACACATACAAGTATTTCTCTATAGCAGGGATTGGCAAACTACTTCCTAGTGGTCAAATCTCGCTAGCTGCCTGTTTTTTGTAAATAAAGTTTTATTGTCACACAGCTTTGTTCACTTGTTTACATTTTGTCTGTGGCTTTGTTTGAGATACAAGACAGAGTTGAGGTACTTGTGACGGAGATCTCATGGTCTGAAACACCTAATATATTTACTGTCTGGTCCCTGTTGAGGGTATTTGCCTTGGAGTAATGGCTGGTTCGCAGAAGGCAATGGCACCCCACTCCAGTACTCTTGCCTGGAAAATCCCATGGATGGAGGAGCCTAGAAGGCTGCAGTCCATGGGATCGCTGAGGGTCTGACACGACTGAGTGACTTGACTTTCACTTTTCACTTTCATGCATTGGAGAAGGAAATGGCAACCCACTCCAGTGTTCTTGCCTGGAGAATTCCAGGGACAGGGGAGCCTGGTGGGCTGACGTCTATGGGGTCACACAGAGTCGGACACGACTGAAGCGACTTAGCAGCAGCAGCAACAGCAATGGCTGTTTATAGAGTATGTACATAGGTAACTCTGCAGAATCAGGACAAATTATTTTCCAGAGTGGTTGTGCTTGTTTAATTTCCTACCAGTGATGTACACGAATACCTCATGCTCCATATCTTCTTGCCTTGGTATTATCTGACTTCTTAATTTTTTCCTGTCTTTGTTTTCATTTTCCTGATTACTGCTGCTGCTGCTGCTGCTAAGTTGCCTCAGTTGTGTCTGACTCTGTGCGACCCCATAGACAGTGATTACTAATGAGCTTGAATTTCTTTTTTTTTAATAAATCATTTGGCTATTTAAAAAATAATTTTATTAACGTACAACTTAAATACTATGAAAGTCAATGTTTGTAAGTGTATAATTCAATTGTGTTAGTGGATTTATGGTAAGCCATCACCGCAGTCCACTTCTAGAACATTTCCATTATCCTAAAACATTCCCTCGTGCCCATTTATAGTTAATCCCTACTCCCATTCTCAGCCCTAGGCATTCACTGATCTACTTGGCGTCTCTGTAAATTTGCCTTCGCTAAACATTTCATTTAAATGGAATTGTATAATATATAGTCTTTTGTGTTTGTGTTTTTTCACATAGCATGATGTTTTTAAGGTTCATTCATGTTGTAACGTGTATTAGAAGGTTGTTCCTTTTAATTGTTGAGTAATATTAATATCACTCCAGCCACAGGACTGGAAAAGGTCAGTCCTCCTCCCAGTTCTCAAGGAGGGTAGTAATAAAGAATGTGCTAACCGTCGGACAGTTGCACTTATCCCCCATGCTAGTAAGGTCATGCTTAAAAATCATTGCATGCTGGGCTTCAGCATTATGCGAATCAAGAACTTCCAGATGTCCAACCTGGGTTTAGAAAGTAAGAGGAATCGGAGATCAAACTGCCAACATTCGCTGGATTATAGAGAAAGCTAGGGAATTCCAAAAAAACATCTACCTCTATTTCATTGACTACACCAAAGCCGTTGTCTGTGTGGATCATAATAAACTGTGGAAAGCTCTTAAAGAGATGGGATTACCAGACCATCTTACCGGTTTCCTGAGAAACCTGTATGCAGGTCAAGAAGCAACAGTTAGAAGTTAGAACCCTGTATGGAACAACTGATGGGTTCAAGATTGAGAAAGGATTATGACAGGGCTGTCTGCTGTCACCTTGTTTGTTTAATCTATATGGTGAGCACGTCATGAGAAATGCCAGGCTGGATGAGTTACAAGCTGGAACCAAGAGAAGCGGGAGAAACAGCAACAACCTCAGATATGTGGATGATACCACCCTAATGGCAGAAAGCGAAGAGAAACTAAAGAGCCGGTTGATGAGGGTGAAGTAGGAGAGTGAAAAAGTCAGCTTAAAACTAAATATTAAAAAAACTAAGATCATGGCATCTGACCTCATTATTTCATGGCAAATACAGGGGGAAAAGGTAGAAGTAGTGACAAATTTGCTCTTCTTGGGTTCTAAAATCACTCTGGTGACTGTAGCCACCACTGAAGACGTTTGCTTCTTGGCAGGAAAGCTATGACAAACCAAGACAGTGTATTGAGAAGAGAGACATTACTCTGCTGACAAAGGTCCATATAGTCAAGGCTGTGGTCTTCCCAGTGGTCATGTACGGTTGTGAGAGCTGGACCATAAAGAAGGCAAAGCACTGAAAAATTGATGCCTTTGAACTGTGGTGCTGGAGAACCCTGAATACTTGTTGGAAGGACTGATTCTGAAGCTGAAACTCTAGTATTTTGGTCATGTGATATGAACAGCTGACTCATTGGGAAAGTCCCTGATGCTGGGAAAGATGGAGGGCAGAAGAGGGTTTCAGAGGATGAGATGGCTGGATGGCGTCATGGATGCAATGAACATGAACTTGGGCAAACTTTGGGAGATGGTGAGGGCAGAGAGGCCTGGTGTGCTATAGTCCATGGGATCACAAAGAATCAGACACGACTGGGCCACTGAACAACAACATTAATGTTATTCCATGGTATGGTTATAGCACATTTTGTTTATCCAACTGTTAGTTGATGTTCACTTAGATTGTTTATAGTTTTTTCTATCAGGAATACACCATGTTTTTGTGTGGATATCGGATTTTATTTCTCTTGGGTAGATTCCTAGGAGTGGAATGGCTAGATCATATGCTAGGTGTATGTTTAGTTTTTTTAAGCAACGGCCAAATTTGCTTTCTGGAGTGGCTGTGTCATTTTACATTCTCACCGGCAATGCGTGATAGTTTATTTCTCCATATCCTCACCAACACTTAGTATTGTTTATCATTTTAACTATTCTAGTGAGTGTTAGTAGTATTCATTGTGGTTTTAATTTGTATTTTCCCAGTGACTGATGACACTGAACACCCGTTCATGTACTTATAACCATTTGTATGTTTTTTTAGAAATGAAATATCTGTTCCAATCTTTTGCCTGTTTTTAAATTAGTTGTTTTCTTGTTACTGAGTTGTGAGTTCTTTGTATACTCTGGATACAAGTCTTTTATCAGATACATAATTTGCAGTCCAATCTATGGCTTCTCTCCTCATTTTCTTAATGGGAGCTTGTGAAGTTTTAAATTTTGTAGTCTAGTCTATTGGTATTTTCCTTTATACTTGGTGTCAACTCTGAATTTTTTTGTCTGGCCAGGGACACAAAGATTTTTGCTATATCTTTTTCTAGAGTTTTATATTTAGGTTTTGCATACAGTCTGTGGTCTATTTTGAGTTTTTTTTCTGTGATCTATTTTGAGCTAATTGATAGAATGATTTGTGGACTATCTTCCCTTTTTTACATTCTATAATAGCTTGTACATTGTTTCTTGAAAATTTGATATAAGTTTCCTGAAAAAGTGTCTGATCTTAGTATTTTCCCTGTGGGAAAATAAAAACAATGAAATAAATTCCTTTAATGATTAAAGGACTATTCAGGTTTTTTATTTCTTTTTAAGTAGTTTTAGTGAATGATATTTTTAGAGATTTGCCCATTTTCTTTAAGTTTTAAAATTTATTGTCGTAAAGTTTTTCATTGTATTCTCATCTTTAAATCTGGTTTTAATGTGTTTCTACCAGCTCTCCCTGTTCTCATTTCTACGGCTACTTCTTTGTCTTCTCTTTCCCTTCCTTTTAAAAAGACCTGGTCAAATGTTTGAGTATTTTATAGTCTTTTTCAAAGAACTATTGGTTCTTTGTTGGTTTTCTATCTTTTCTCTGTCTTCTACTTCAGTGATTTATTATTTTCTTATCTCCCTCTATCTAATTGTATTTTTCTGGGATTCGTCTCCCCCTCCCTCCAACTTCCTAAATTATTTTCAGTTTTTCTTCCTTTTACTCTGAGCTGTTGCATTCTTTTGTGTTTGTGTGATGAAGTATTTTCATTTTTATTTAGTTCTCATAGTATTTAAAATTTTTCATTATAATTACTTCTTTCACTCATGATTTTTTTTGGAATTTTTGAATATCTAAATTATTTAATTAAATTTTCTTTCACATTTTAATTAGATTGCTAGCTTATTTGCATTTTAGTCAAAGAATTTTGTGTGATACTGATTCTTGGAATTTTTCTTGTTTTAAGGATTAACATGTGATTAACTTTTGTAAGTGTCCTAAGTGTGCATGAGAAGAATGATTATTCTCTAACGATTGTTTTGCCTATGACAGTTAAGTTAAGCTTGGAATTTGGGTTGTGCAACTCTTCTTTATCTTTGCTGATTTTTTTCTTAACCCGACTTAATACTAATCCAGAGAAGCTTGTTAAAATAGTCCATTATATTGTTAACAAATTTACTTGTAGTTCTGTTATTTTGAGTATTTTGAGCCTGTTTGATTATGTTTAAATCAACAGAATTGTATATTCCTTGAGAACTGACATGTACTATGGTTCTTCTATGTAAGTACTTCTCACTGTTAGAATTTTACTGTTTGTGTGATTAGTTAATGTATGTCTTCCTCATTGGAGAATAAATTCCAAGTAGGCAGGAATTGTCTTTTTCTTCTTATTTTTGCATCTACAATATTAGCACATGTGGTGGTGTTGGTTTAGTTGTTCAGTAATGTCCGAGTCTTGCAACCCCATCGATTGTAGCCTGCCAGGCTCCTCTGTCTATGAGATATCCCAGGCAAGAATACTGGAGTGAGTTGCCATTTCCCTCTCCAATTAGCATATGTAGAAGGTACATAGTAAATGTTAACTGAATGAATGAATTTGTTTTCATTTATTTATTTTTAAGCACTTTTTTACTCTAATGTTTTCGTTTCTGCTGCCTCTCCTCCACTGTCAGACTCTGGTTTTGAAATAAGCCAAACTTCAGTAACTTTTAATGTTACTGCTCTTCCACAGTATGGTACTTATTTTCATTTGTATGCCATTTGTTTTTTTCAAATTATCAAAATAGTACATTTAAGAAATATCATTTTTCTACCTAATTGATTTCTCTATTAATAAACATCAGCGATTATTTTAGGAGTTTTTTTTCTCATAAGTTTTAAAGTCATTCCTCTCTGATTCTTTATCTACAGACGTATAGAACTATGTTAAACTGCTGTTTAACAAACCATTCCAAAACTTAGTGGCTAAACACATCCATAAATGTTTATTATCTCACACAGTTTCTAAGTCAGGAATTCAGGAGCAGCTTAGCTGGCTGTTTTCAGTTCTGGTGTCTCAGGAGATTACAATCAAGACGTTGGCTGAGGCTGCCATCATCTGAAAACTTGCCTGGAGTGGGGAAGATGCCTCCAAAGCAGCTCCCTGACCTATAGAACTGTACGGTAATAAACAGGATTGTTTTAAAGCTGCTAGTTTGTGGTCAGTTGTTACATAGCAATAGAGAGCTCATGCAGATCTCAGAGGAGATGTCTAATGAGTTGTGCTGCCCGATCTTTGTTTCTGGTGAAAAGTGCAAGCCTAGCATCCCAGATATCAGGCAGAAGTTAGATCTGGTGACGATAAGATGTAAGGCATCTAGTTGAGTAAACTTCGACCAGGCCTGGGGATGACTTGAGGGGGGAAGAATAAATCTGGAAACATTCCGCTGTCACTTTTATAGCTGCTCTTTCCTGACTCCGACTTCAAAACAACCTAATTTATTTATCATCAGTTTTGATTTATGTGAACTGCCCTGAATCTGTGTACGTTCAGCTACAGTACCAAGATTAAAAGTGGAATTAGAGAAGTGCTACTCATGCCAAAGGCAGAAGCAGCAGAGGAGAAATCAAAGGGAAACCAACTGTGCTGAATCACTAATGGAAGTGAGCTACAGGGCTTTGTCTCATTCCCAGAGAACATCAAATCCCTTACTTATGGAATATATAAGCAGATAATTCTACATCTATTATGACAGTATTGGTAGGGAAGATATGTTTGAAGTTTAAACTTTAAATATTTACGTTATGTGGAGATCAGACCATGTAATGGTAGCCTTCTCATATGAGGTAATATAGATCAGATCAGTGTTTCTCTATCTATGTTCATTACCACCCCTTAAGGAGCTTTTTAGTCATTTTTTCCCCCAGTAACACTTCCACCCCCACCTGAGATTTTAATTGTTGCCGGTGAATTTAAGATTCTTGCTTTGTCATGAAAGAATTTAGAGAAAAAATGATAGGTAAGAAGTGGCTTTATTTAGAGAGAAACATACTCCACAGAGTGTGGAGCATCTCAGAAAGAGAGAGCAAGAGAGCCTCGAAACATGATGTGGGTAGTTTTTATGGGCTGGATAATTTCATAGGCTGAGTTGGGCATTATTCCAGTTATTTTGTGGAAGGGGTGGGGGTTTCCAGGTATTGGGCCACCACCCACTTTTTGACCTTCTATGGTTGGCCTCAGAACTGTTATGATGCTGGTGGGTGTGTCATTTAGCATGTTATTTTACCAGGGGGAGAAGGGGATGGCAGAGGATGAGATGGTTGGATGGCATCACTGACTTGATGGACATGAGCTTGAGCAAGCTCCAAGAGTTGGTAATAGACAGGGAAGTCTGGCGTGCTGCAGTCCATGGGGTCGCAAAGAGTGGGACACGACTGAGCAACTTAACTGATATTACCATGAGCACATAATGAGACTCAAGGTCTGCTGGAAGTTGGCTCACCTACCATCTTGGACCTAGTTAGTTCTAACCAGTCTTTGTCATGTCCTGTCATTCTTTAAAAGGGTGTGCCCTGCCCCCTTCCCTCCTGTTTCACGTAGATATACTATATATCTGCTTGTGTACTGTATATAGATCTGTGCTTTATATGGAAAAGAGAGTAACATCCTTCTTCCTGATCAAAACCAAGTTTTGCCCTTGAGGTCACTGTCACCCCTGCTGAGAATGCATGCTAAAGATGCTGATATAATTAGGAAAAATTAAAGGTTGTGTTTAAAGGGATCATTAAAAAAAGGTATTTTCATATTGTAATCCAGAGATTATAGGAGTAGAGAACTGGTCCAAACTCATGTAATGAAAAGAGATATGGCATCTGCATATGTTGGTTGGAGAGTACCTCTGGGCGGGTAAACCTGTGAAGCACCGCCAAATCTTTGTAACATTTAAGAAAAATGATTATACCCAGATCCTTGCTCTAAATAATGAGAAACAATGTGGCACGTGTCTACATTATTTGTGTTTCCTGAGTCGTTTCTATGCTTTGTTCATGATTTAAGGAGACTAGGTGTCCTCGTCGAAGGGGGCAGTTTTGCTTTGGAGGTGACCACTCTTCTGTCCCAAAAAGGTAGAGGCAGAATGCTAGACTCCTCTTTTGGCTTCCTTATCTTTCCTTAGAACAGTTCTGCTTGTTTCTCGTTGACTGGGTGGGCTGTCTAAGATTACAGGAGACAATAAGTCAAGGCTTGTAAATTCAAGTGTCCACAAAGGTCTTGGCATGTATAGAGATGCATAAACAATGAAATATAAGACATACATACTTTATCAGTCAATTTTGGCTGCTTACTCTGCTTACAGCAGCAGCAGACAGTCATTTTTCTTGCTCAGGGGTCTGCAGGTCGGTCAGGGTGGGTCTCATCTCTTTTTCAAGCTGCAGTCAGGTTCTGGTCTGTTCACGTGCAGCAGCAGCAGTAGGGAAACTAGGGAGAGATTTCTAATCTGCATTCCTGGAACATCATCTGCTGACAGGATTTGTTTATCCTGCCCTGTGTTTTGCAAGGCAAGATAACCAGGCCTCTGACCTAAGACAGGAGTTTAGCATATGTGATTGATTGAATCATTGTTCCTAATTCTTCACTCATTTCCTGATTTAGAAATAAGTATCTTTCTCCATAAAGGTTTCATAGAGTCTTTTATATGGCACATATTATATGATTGTTAAATTTTTTTTTTAAGTTTTATTTTTAAAATTTATGAAGGATAATTGTTTTATAGAATTTTGTTGTTTTCTGTCAACATCAACATGAATCAGCCATAGGTATACATATGTCCCCTCCCTCTTGAACCTTCCTCCCACCTCCCTCCCATCCCACCCCTCATGGTTGATTCAGAGCCCCTGTTTGAGTTCCCTGGGTCATACAGCAAATTCCCATTGCCTGTCTATTTTACACATGGTAATGTTTCCACACTTTGGTTTTTTTTTTCTTTAATGTGAATCTTGGGGTACTTGTCATTTTCATGTCCTCTTGTTTTCTTTTTCTACTCTGTTACCCTGCCTTCTTTTTTCCCCTTACCTTTCCATTTACTTTAAAAACAGCAATTGTCAGTATGGAGTAAGAGAGAGTTGCGGAGAGAATTTAAAGTATAAAAGCTTCCACTTGTTGAGATAAAATAACTTTAAAGATGAAAGTTTCTTTCACAAGGCAAACAGCTGCCTGACTGTTCTGAGATTGTTTGGTTTTTGTTTGCTTTGGGATTCAAAGAGTGACTTTAAAAAATAATTCTTTAGGTTTGAAAACCTAATTGTATTTCTACATAATCGCAGAGCACATGGAGACAGGTAGTTGGATGCTGGGGAAGGAGGCCATTAAAAAGATGATGTAACGTTTCCACATGCTCATTTCTCAGATCAGAACCAGGCAGTCCTTAAATTTTCCCTGCAAAATATTGGCTTGGTGGATTGCCCCATCCTCTTGACCCCATTTTGAATGTGAGGGAGAGTTACTTGGTAAGATTTTGGGTCCTACTAGGTCTGGGTTTCACATTCATCTCTACTACTTGTTTTCTTTTGAGACTAAAATGACTAGGCTTCATTTTCACTTCAGTACAGTTAAACTGGCTTCTCAGGCGGCTCAGTGGTAAAGAATCTGCCTGCCAATGCAGCAGACACAGGAGTCTTAGGTTCGATTTCTGGGAAGGAAGATCCCCTGGAGGAGGAAATGGCAACCCACCCCGGTATACTAGCCTGAAGAATCCCATGGACAGAGGAGCCTGGCGGGCTCCAGACCATGGGATCTCAAAGAGTCAGATACGACTGAGCACACGTCCACCCACAATTAGTCTTTCTTGGTAATAATTCTTTCCCCTTTAAAGCAATTGCTAATATTTGCTTCTTTGTTGATATTCTAGTGATCTTCACTACTGGATGTTTCCTTTCTGTTCTTTTACATTTCTCAGTCAGGATTGTTGAAACTCAGGCTCTATCTATATGAAGCTAATTGTATTTTACCAGTGTCTTCTGTGTGTAAATGCTGTATTCACTCTGAGTTTCCAAGAAGCAATCACTTAGACTATTCTGGTTTGGCATGTTCGCTCTTTCTAACCACCATTGGAGCTGAACCTGGGAACTGAACACAATTTGAAATTTTGTGGTTTGGCTGCTAGAAGTCAGAGCTAAACTATCTGAAGCTAAAAATTATTAATGTTGAAATGTTTTAACCCACTAAGTAAACTTGAAAAAATAATGAAATTTAACTCTAGCCAACCTTTAAAAATTGCATACAGCGTATTTTTTGAGGCTAGAAAGAGAGGAAAAATATATGAAAAGGATCTGAGATTGCTAAAGAATTAGAAGTTATTTATTACAGTTTACTTAAAGAAAATGTTAATATTCAAATTTAAAAGCAAAGTAAAGCAAACATAGAAAGCCAAATGAACCCCAAAACCTTATGTTATCCACGTGCTGTTCTACTTTTCTCAAGACTACTGAATCAGTACATAAAAATAACGAAGCAGGTAAAATGCCAGTTGCACTCGTTTAACTTCAGATTTTTAAAAAACATGTTTTCTTTGAAAGTGAAATGATAAAGATACTACCTTACATTTTCATGGTATTTTATACTTGACTAAATATTTTCACATAACATCTTAAAAAATGTTTTTAAGTTGAGGGCTTGCTTCACCTTTCCACTAAAAATTAAAAGTATTTCATAGGTTTAAGCTATTTAAATCTCAGAACATATCTAAAGATCTAATTAAATCTTTCAATTCAGTTCAGTCACTGAGTCGTGTCCAACTCTTTGCGACCCCATGAACTGCAGCACGCCAGGCCTCCCTGTCCATCACCAACTCCTGGAGTCCACCCAAACCCGTGTCCATTGAGTCAGTGATGCCATCCAACCATCTCATCCTTTGTCGTCCCCTTCTCCTCCTGCCCTCAATCTTTCCCAGCATCAGGGTCTTTTCAAAAGTCAGCTCTTCGCATCAGGTGGCCAAAGTAATGGAATTTCAGCTTCAACATCAGTCCTTCCAATGAACACCCAGGACCAATCTCCTTTAGGATGGACTGGTTTGATCTCCTTGCAGTCCAAGGGACTCTCAAGAGTCTTCTCCAACACCACAGTTCAAAAGCATCAATTCTTTGGCGCTCAGCTTTCTTTATAGTCCAACTCTCTCACATCCATACATGACCACTGGAAAAACCATAGCCTTGACTAGACGGACCTTTGTTGACAAAGTGATGTCTTTGCTTTTTAATATGCTGTCTAGGTTGATCATGACTTGCCTTCCAAGGAGTAAACGTCTTTTAATTTCATGGCTTCAATCACCGTCTGCAGTGATTTTGGAGCCCCCAAAAATAAAGTCTGACACTGTTTCCACTGTTTCCCCATCTATTTCCCATGAAGTGATGGGACCGGATGTCATGATCTTCGTTTTCTGAATGTTGAGCTTTAAGCCAACTTTTTCACTCTCCTCTTTCACTTTCATCAAGAGGCTCTTTAGTTCTTCGCTTTCTGCCATAAGGGTGGTGTCATCTGCATATCTGAAGTTATTGATATTTCTCCCGGCAATCTTGATTCCAGCTTGTGCTTCCTCTAGCCCAGCGTTTCTCATGATGTACTCTACATATAAGTTAAATAAGCAGGATGACAATATACAGCCTTGTATATGTCTTGAGGATATATCTGAAACTGGATAGGTAGATAGTGTATATTGAAAGGAAGTCTTTTGTTTCTCTATTGGTTAACACTCTGAAGAGCTATCATTTTTCACTTTCAGGATCCACTTTCAACTTTATTTGTGAATATTTCCTTTGCTCTGGTATCTGGTGATTAATTTGATCCATATTGTCTTTGATGATGATAAAAAAGTCAATGAAAAGTGTTTTGAGGTCTTCAAAACTGCCAGTCTCCAAAGGAGAGTATGTAGCATGGCCCATTAGGTTATGGGAAGAAAATACCAGAATTTTTATTAGTGTTACATCTAAAACATAAATAAACCTTAATTGACATTTAATATATGGCATCCTCACTTGATCCCTGTCTTATACTGTCATGTGTAAGGTAATAATCCACGAGGAAAGGGTACAGAAGGTTGACAGAGACACCTTGTTTATATCTTTATTTTCAACATATTGGGGTAGATTATAGTCCTACATGTTGGGACTCCCTGGTGGCTCAGACAGTAAAGCGTCTGCCCACAATGCAGGAGACCCGGGTTCGATCCTTGGGTCGGGTAGATCCCCTGGAGAAGGAAATGGCAACCCATTCCAGTACTCTTGCCTAGAAAATTCCATGGATGGAGGAGCCTGGTGGGCTACAGTCCATGGGGTCGCAAAGAGCTGGACAAGTCAGAGGTGATAATTCTCCTATGATTAATGAAGTAAAAATCAGTGACAGTCTAATCTCATTTGTAAAGACATCCCCAAAATTTGGAATTAGAAAACAATTTGATATATGGAATTATTTCCATTATTGTTGATAATGAAACTTGCTCTGTTATTTTGTTCTTTGAAATAGTGATAGTAGGAAGCCATTGTTAAGAAACATACATCACAGAAAGACAAACGTTCACAAGTTTTTCAGTGATGTTTAAGGTCATGCGACACATAGTCAGTATCTAGAAAAATTTCACTAAAATTAATGTTAGATATTGAAAAGCCTCTTTTGGGTTTCTTAATAACAAAAGACCAAATGCAACACATTTTTAATACCATTAGGGACAACCTTCAACGGACATGGGTTTGGGTGGACTCTGGGAGTTGGTGATGGACGGGGAGGCCTGGCGTGCTGCGGTTCATGGGGTCGCAAAGAGTTGGACACGACTGAGCGACTGAACTGAACTGTTCTTTTGTGAAAGTAAAATGGATAACATAAGACAGGGGAAGCAACATGGAATAACTTACATGGATTCTTTTAGGAATAAATACTTTCAGCTGGAAATCATTGCCAATGATGTGAAGCATTAAGAATTAAAGCAAATTATTCATTGAGAAAAGATGCTAGACAGTTAAAGTACAGAAGTTTCTAATAGGGCCCAGATTATCTTCTTAGCTAGATTCTGTTTCAGTAATGAGATACATGAACTAAATTATTTTTAAGCCACAAAAGTAAAGATATATCAAGGAAGATATATTCTCAAAAATAAATGACTTCTTAAATATAAAACAATGTTTATGAGGGAATTTCCTGGCAGTAATATTCTTATTCTGACCTGATAGGGGTCTAGATTGCTTATGTATATATACATTTGCTACAGTTCATCAAATGAAACACTCAAGATCCGGGCATTTCATTGTGTGGAAAATTTACCTTAAAAGAAAAAAGAATCATACTTATTAAACTCAGGTAAACGATAACACATCGAACTTTTAGGGGAAAGTATGTTTATGTCTCTGACTTACTCTGAAATACATCTAAAAACATCTAAGATGGACTGATGAATGAATGGATTGATGGATAGTCTAGTGTATTAGCGAGAGTGAAGTCACTCAGTCGTTTCCAACTCTTTGCGACCCCATGGACGCCAGGCTT
This sequence comes from Budorcas taxicolor, assembly GCF_023091745.1. Classification (NCBI taxonomy): domain Eukaryota; kingdom Metazoa; phylum Chordata; class Mammalia; order Artiodactyla; family Bovidae; genus Budorcas; species Budorcas taxicolor. Next base: position 77,903,955 of record NC_068919.1, read on the forward strand.
CTCCGTCCATGAGATTTTCTAGGCAAGAGTACTGGAGTGGGTTGCCATTTCCTTCTCCAGGGAATCTTCCCGACTCAGGGGTTGAACCCAGGTCTCCTGCATTGTAGACAGACGTTTAACCGTCTGAGCCACCAGGGAAGTCAAGTGTATTAGTAGACTGTACAATAGTATAAATATATGCATATACACATGCACACTCAGTCATGTCCAACTCTTTGTGACCCCATAGACTATAGCCCTCCAGGCTCCTCTGTCCATGGGATTTCCCAAGCAAGAATACTGGAGTGGGTTGCCATTTCCTTCTCCAGGAGATCTTCCTGATACAGGGATCGAACCTGCATCTCCTGCATTGGCAGGCAGGTTCTTTACCAGCTGAGCCACAGGGGAAGCCTGGTGCAGTAGTATAATAGTAATAAAATGGCAGTTGCAGAGTCTAGGTGGTGAGTATATGGATGTTATTTGTAAAATTCTCTGCATTTTTCTGGTACATCATCCTTAGTCTGTAGTAACACAGTTGATGTCATATGTGTGAAGAATGCTTCAGGATGGTACAGTTTTTATGAAAACCTGACTAGTTTTTATTGACTCTTTATAGTACTCTGTAACGTGATGAGGAGTGATCATGAAAATCATTTGAATCACAAGAGTTTCTTTGGTTATCTCATAGCAAAGATTGTAAAAAACTGTTGAATTTAAAAATGGGTGAAACTTGTTTAAAATGAAAATATATGTCAAATTTGTTGATCCTTTTTATAAAACAAGTGACTGTGTAGCTTGCCGCCTAGCAGATTGCAAATTAAGCAATCAGCCAACCAATGGAACACTCTTATTCCATCCCTTCAAAGTAAAGGTGGTGTTTTTACAATGAGTGAGAAAGTGACTGCTTATTAAATGACAGAGATCAAAATACAGAATATTATTCAAATTTCTGCTTGGAAATATTTTATGATGTGGTTTTTGTCTTCAAAGATGTATGTATCTTGTGAAAAAACTCTTAACAATATTTTCTAAACTCTTAAGAAATCTTCCAAATAGTTTCATTTGATTTTGAAATCAATTTTAAAAAATGTTAAAGTGTAATACATCTTGATTGGTTTGTAAGAATAATTAATTGACCTGAGGGAAAATGAACATTTATTAGCCAAAGTTGAACAATAGCTTTTGCAATTATCTTTTCTCAACTACAGAGACATTACAATTGAGTACTATAATAAGTAGAACTTAGGAACTGTTTCAGTTGCTGGATTACAAAATATTTAAATCAGTATTTTAAAAACAATGTACATTTTCATTGTTTATTAGATTGAAAAAATCTGTACAACTAATATATAAAATATGAGTATTCTTTATGTTCCTAGATATTACTACTTTGTCACTTACATGTATCACAAATATCACCTTCAGATTTATACATCATCATTTTACTTTTTTCTGCTTTATTGAGTATGCCAAAGCCTTTGACTGTGTGGATCACAATAAACTGTGGAAAATTCTGAAAGAGATGGGAATACCAGACTACCTAACCTGCCTCTTGAGAAATCTGTATGCAGGTCAGGAAGCAACAGTTAGAACTGGACATGGAACAACAGACTGGTTCCAAATAGGAAAAGGACCAAATAGGTCAAGGCTGTATATTGTCACCCTGCTTATTTAACTTATGTGCAGAGTACATCGTGGGAAATGCTGGGCTGAAAGAAACACAAGCTGGAATCAAGATTGCCGGGACAAATATCAATCACCTCAGATATGCAGATGACACCATCCTTATGGCAGAAAGTGAAGAGGAACTAAAAAGCCTCTTGATGAAAGTGAAAGAGGAGAGTGAAAAAGTTGGCTTAAAGCTCAACATTCAGAAAATGAAGATCATGGCATCCGGTCCCATCACTTCATGGGAAATAGATGGGGAAACAGTGGAAACAGTGTCAGACTCTATTTTTGGGGGCTCCAAAATCACTGCAGATGGTGACTGCAGCCATGAAATTAAAAGACGCTTACTCCTTGGAAGGAAAGTTATGACCAACCTAGATAGTATATTCAAAAGCAGAGACATCACTTTGCCGACTAAGGTCCATCTAGTCAAGGCTATGGTTTTTCCTGTGGTCACGTATGGATGTGAGAGTTGGACTGTGAAGAAGGCTGAGCGCCGAAGAATTGATGCTTTTGAAGTGTGGTGTTGGAGAAAACTGTTGAGAGTCCCTTGGACTGCAAGGAGATCCAACCAGTGCATTCTGAAGGAGATCAACCCTGGGATTTCTTTGGAGGGAATGATGCTAAAGCTGAAACTCCAGTACTTTAGCCACCTCATGCGAAGAGTTGACTCATTGGAAAAAACTCTGATGCTGGGAGGGATTGGGGGCAGGAGGAGAAGGGGAGATAGAGGATGAGATGGCTGGATGGCATCACGGACTCGATGGACGTGAGTCTGAGTGAACTCCGGGAGCTGGTGATGGACAGGGAGGCCTGGTGTGCTGCGATTCATGGGGTCGCAAAGAGTTGACACGATTTAACTGAACTGAACTGATGGCATATTTTTATCAAAAAAAGTTCTTAATTAAAGCTATGAAACTATTGATTTGTATTTTAAATGAAAAAATATATGAAACTTTTAAAATGCTTGTAATCTTTTATTTTTAATCTCTATGTGTACTTTTTACTGTCCATAATGTATTAGTAAAATAGTTTATATATAATATATATGCATGTACTGGAGGATTGTAATAAAATTTTGTGTTTTTTTTTGGAGTGTTTGTTGGAGTATGTAATCAAAGAATTTTGGAGTTTTCACTGATCACTCATGGTCTGGCACAGTGTTATTGCTAGCAGCAATTATTTATACTAAAAGTTTAAATCATTGTTTTAGAGGTTATAAATCAACACTTGGTTTCTAGCTTGTGAGCCTTTGTTTTTTTCAACGTTAAACTTTGAAAAATGAAGTTTACCTTTAGTCTAAGTTCTATAACTTGTTCTCAAATGTGGAGCAGCATCAGTGTCAACTTACTAGAAATATAAATTTTCAGGTCCCATTCCAGACCTATGGCTAACCAGAAATGCTGGTTAATGAGCTTGCCAGGTGAGTTTAAGCTCAGTCATGTTTGAGAACCATTGGCCTAGATGATTTAGACTCCTGTGTCATCACTTCTTATTTTTTCCTGCTTCTTGATATATCTGAGACAGTGTCTTCAGATCTGGTGTGTCTCAGTTTAGCTCAGAGTTCTTTTTGTCTCTACCTCAGATTTTATTCTCTCCTCCTTTTCTCCTTTTTCTTTTCCCTTCTTCCTATTGTGAAAAATTATTCACTAGTGCTATACTCACAAAAGGGATAGTGTTTTGGTTCTGAAAATTTGGATGCCATAGCCAGGATGACAAACAGTTTGTTTAAAGGGGCTATTTTAAATATTTCAAATTAATTTTTGTTAACTACTTCTTGTTGGACACAAATATGCCTTGATTAATGTCCTAGGCATTTTCTTTTCCATCTATGCCCTCTTGTTTTCAGATTTTATAGTCTCAAAATAGCTTTCCAACAACTAAATTTTTAAAATATACACTTCAAAGTATGAATCACCTATATTTAGCAGTTGTTGAATTTTGTTTCATTTGCTTTATCTCTTTTCTACACACACACACAAACACTCTCTTTTTTCCTTTGCTAAACCATTTAAAATTGTATACATCTATACCTTTTACTCTTAAATACTTTATTAATATTAATATAAAGATCAAAGTACCTTTAAGTGGTACTAATATAAAATTTTTTGAAAGGCCAATTCATAACAAATGCTAAACCAATTATTAAAGCCTCTTAAATATTTTCAGAGCTTTCTATAAATGTTTTATTGAGAAAAAATATAGAACTTCAAGTTGTGAGTATATCAATGAATCCTCAAGCCTTTCTCAACCAAAGTTTTTCATCTGAACTTTGCACAAAACAGGGATGATTTCGGTGACTGTTTTCTCATTTCTCCCAAGGATGGTCCATAACTAGTACCAATCCAGATGCATAGGGGAGAAGTTCTTTTATTATATATAGTGAAAGTGAAAGTCACTCAGTCATGTCTGACTGTTTGTGACCCCATGGACTGTACAGTCCATGGAATTCTCCAGGCCAGAATAAGGGAATGGGCAGGCAGCCTTTCCCTTCTCCAGGGGATCTTCCCAACCCAGGGACTGAATCCAGGTCTCCCGCATTGCAGGCAAATTCTTTACCAGCTGAGCCACAAGGGAAGCCCAAGAATACTGGAGTGGGTAGCCTATCCCTTCTCCAGCAGATCTTCCTAACCCAGGAATCGGACCAGGGTGTCCTGCATTGCAGGTGGATTCTTTACCAACTGAGCTATCAGGGAACCCATATATATATATATATGGGTTGTATTAACAGTGTACCTTTTGGGAACCCAGGTTAGTTGAACTGTGGCCAGTTCTTAGGAAGGTTTTGCTTTGACTAGATTGTAATGTTTATACAAATAATATTTTTATCTTCTTATTTTTTTAGATTACAGGTCCGCCAGGTTGTGGAAAAACTCAGTTTTGTATAATGATGAGCATTTTGGCTACATTACCTACCAACATGGGAGGATTAGAAGGAGCTGTTGTGTACATTGACACAGAGTCAGCATTTAGTGCTGAAAGGTAGGAGATTTTATTTCCTATTATAATGCTTTATTTTTGTAACATATACAGCATAAAATATTTACAAACAGATTAATATTTACTTTTGAGAATATAGAGTATTGTTAATAGATACAGGTTTAAAGGAATTTTCTTTTTAAAATTGACACAGGAAGGGTAATTTTTTTTTTCAGACTTTAAACTTTTTGTTTTAATTTGATGTATAGCCAATTAACAATGTTGTGGTAGTTTCAGGTGAATATTAAAGGGACTTAGACATACTTATACATGTATCCATTCTCCCTCAAGCCCTGCTCTCATCTAGGCTGGCACATAACACTGAGCAGAGTTCACTGTGCTATACAGAGGTCTTAACCTTCCTAAAGTCCCTAACTCTCCAGGAAACATTTTCTTTTTGCGTTTTCTATCCCTTTATTATGGTTTAAAGGGAGCTTCTGGATAAGCTGTGTTTTTCACAAAGTCAGGAAGAAACAAGTTAAAGAAACAGAGGGAGAAATGTAAGTAGAAAATGGAGAAGAGGGAAAATTAATAAGAAAGACAAAAGGTAAAGTGCTTTGTAAGTAATTTCTAGTTGGAAGTAAAATATTTGTGAATGAAAATAATTGCAATTTTTAAAACATTTTTTATTGAACATTATTTTACTTTAATCTTTGAAATAATGTGGTATTAAATACAGGAAACATTGATAGTAAGTATATGCATGCTTAGCAAGAAAAGATTTCCTTAGTTTGGCAAGGACCTTTGTTTTAACATTCTATGAGAAAGGTATTCAGTCATTTATGTAATTCTGTAAATCTGAAGATAAGTCTAGTCTCCTCTTCTGCTACTCTGATAGACATTCATAGACAGGAGTGCTTTGAACATCTGGAGACTGATCCAATTCTGTTTTCTTAGCCAAGATGTAGTATAGGAATAGTTCTTTGAGTCTTTCTCTAATTGTGTCACAATGAATCTTCTTATTTTTCTGTAAGAGTACTACAAAGATCAAAGTTTATTACCCGACCAGGTAAATTCCAAATGGACTATTTTGCCTAGAACTTATTTGCTTTGTTCTACACTTCTTCCTAATCTTTTCTTCCTAAGTATACCACTGGTTTGTCAGCTGTTTAAGTTTGTGCTATATCTTTGTGTCTTCAAAGCCAAATCCTACAAGTGGCACATACTGGCTACTCAGAGAATGTTTGATAAATGAGGGAATTGACAAGTGTTACTCTCAGATCATGGAATCCAGATTCCATTTCCTACTAAAAGGAACAAGGGTTTCATAGGGGAATGGCCAATTCTAGCTATGGAGCAGAAAGTTTTTGTTTTTTAATAAGAGGCAAAAGATTTATTTGATCTAAAGTGAAATCAGAATATTAGGAGGTTCATAAGTTGAATCTGAAACATCAGATGTGAAGAGAGCTATCAAAGACTACTTACAGGAATATCAGAAGGACTTAAGAATCAACCCGTGGAGCTCGCACTAGCCAAAGATGAAACAAACTGGTTACCAATAGAACAATAATAGAAGTAGACTAAGACACATGAAATATATTTAAATTCATGAGTCTGTAATATTAAGAATGAAAAGCAACAGATTGATCACCGTTGGAGAATTCTGGAGATGCAAATTATTATTTTGAAAATGGGTTTTTATAAAAAAAGGAAATTAAGCATTTATTCTGTTTTCTATATAAATATTACTAAGTAGCAAATATATCTTTTTTATAGACAATAAATGAAGAAAAATAATAGAATATCACCAAATTATAAACCCTAAAAATCTAATGGATCTAGGCACTGAATATTGTGATATAATAAATATGTTATTTTGTAGTCATCCTGGTTCCTTTCAAAAGAACTTCAAAAACTTTTGGAATTTCCTGAGTGATAGAACTGAGAGAAGCATCATTTGTATTCATAATTACCCCCTTTCCAACCATACTTGATTTATGCTAATGAGATGACTCTTGATGGCACTCTAGATTGCATCTAAATGGAACTGATTGCCAGAGGAACCGGTCATGTAATTATAGGTTTGAACTTTCAGCCCTACCTCCCCAGTCTCTGAGCAGGGAAGAAGGACTAGAATTGAATCAATCAGCATTTCAATCATTCCCATGTAATGGAATCTTCCAAAACCCTCTAATTGATAGAGTTTGGAGAGCTTCTGGGTTGGTGAACAGGTGGTGCTCTCAATTTATTGCTGGCTGGTCTGAAGTAACAGAGGTTTGGGACTTGTGATTGATGTCTGAGGTTGGGGCAGTCTTGTGAGTCTGAGCCTTTAATCTGTGGGGTCTGAGTTAACTCCTAGTAGTTAGTGTTAGAAATGAACTGACTTGCAGGACACACAGTTAGTGTCCATAGGGAATTGGAAAATTGCTTAGTATAGAAAACCTACACATTTGGTGTCAGAAGTGTGAATAAAAACGGTTCATAAACAGAAAAGCCTGCTAGCATCACAAAAAGGCAACCAGCCATTGTGGTACTTCCTGATGGCAGAATAATCAAATCAGAAAGTGATCAAGGTTTCAGATCCAATGACCAGTTTACAGGGGCTTCCAGGTGGCAGTGGTGGTAAAGAACCCACCTGCCAATGCAGGAGACATAAGACATGCGGGTTCGATCCTTGGGTTGGGGAGATCCCCTAGAGAAAGAAATGGCAACCCACTCCAGTATTCTTCCTGGAGAATCCCATGGACAGAGGAGCCTGGTGGGCTATAGTCCATCAGGTCACAAAGAGCTGGACACTGCTGAAGTGACTTCACTCACTTAGTAATGTTTCCTAACTCACAAGGAACTTATGAAGGTCATTTGAAGACAAGGATTGAAATTTATATTGTTTTTACTTTTCTAGTCTATTCTTCACAAGGCTTGAAAAGTGTAGTCATCTAGTGCTAGGGGCAGATCGAATCAAAGGTCCCGGTGCTCTTTTGTATAGATGTCAGACTTGTGTTTTTATAGTGCCTTCTGGAGTTGGACATAGAGGGTTACAGAGTGGCACCAGGTTTGTCCTGCTTGGTCACGTTTCATTTGTGCTATTACAAGACTGATCCCTATTTGGTGTTGCTGGGAAGGGTAGGTCAGGAAAGCTTTCTCCTGCAAGCAGTTGAATACCCAAAGAATAAGGGCTTAAACAACAAGAGGTTTATTTCTTCCCTCAAAGCGGGAAGACCTGAGTTGCTGGCAGTGGTTCTGCTTCTCATTGGTGGTAGAGACCTAGGGCTGGTACATTTTCGGCATTATATCCATTCTGTGTCTCTGAGATGAGAAAGAAACTGTTATATCTTAATCAGGAAGCTGCCTCTTCTTCTCTGCTGATTTTCTTTTCATGCTTTGGAATCCTTCTCCAGATTTCTCAGTTGGTCACCCTTGCATGAGGGTGGAAAATGAGGAGGAGGGAAAAATGAGGGGAGAAATATTTGTAACAAGCCTGATGGGGCTGGTTAACATTACTGCCTGAGTCAAATTGAGGTTCCCACATTGCAGGGAAGAAGTGGAAATGGATATTGGTGGGTAATTAACAGTGTCTGCCACAGCTGGGATAGTTTATGGATTTGGGAAAGAGATAAAGCAGGAAAAATAAGACTGAAAGAGGAATATTTTTAGCTTTCTGTATGTCTCTATATGGAGCACTCTCTCCATTTTGTGTTTACAAACAACCTGTTGGAAAAAGACAAATGAGAAAGTAAATTGAAAGATTAATGTGATGGAAGATTAAAGGATTCACAACTAGAGAATTTAGGGTAAGTGGAAAATATTTTCTATTAATAAATTGCTGAATATCTTTTTATCAAGAAGGAGGAAGAAAACAGTAAATAGAAAGAAAAAGAATAAATAAAAGTAAAAATTTTTAAATTTATTTAAAAAAAAAGAAACTCTTGCGGGTGATGTACTTAAAAGCACTGTGGAATGAATTGGAATGATTAGTTATATATTTTCCTACAACAGTGCACTAGCTAGCTTATTTTTATATGACTTTGAGCAGTATGTTAATGATACATGTTCATCACTGACTGCAATTGTATTTCCATACCGTTAATATTAGATAATAGTATGAAAGTGAAAGTCGCTCAGTTGCGTCCGACTGTTTGCAACCCCATGGAGTATGCAGTTCAGGGAATTCTCCAGGCCAGAATACTGGAGTGGGTAGCCTTTCCCTTCTCCAGGGAATCTTCCCAACCCAGGGATCAAACCCAGGTCTCCCATGTTGCAGGCAGATTCTTTACCAGCTGAGCCACAAGGGAAACCCAAGAGTGCTGGAGTGGGTAGCCTCTCCCTTCTCCAGTGGATCTTCCAAACCCAGGAATTGAACCGGGGTCTCCTGCGTTGCAGGTGGATTTTTTACCAACTGAGCTATCATGGAAGCCCAGATAATAGTATAGTCTGGTGCTAAACCTTCAGATACTTAGGGACTGCCTTGGGGAGAGGGGAATGCCAAACAGGCAGAATTCTGAATCCCCTTCTTCTGATTGATTCAGAAAAAGTCTGTTTTTATTTGTTTTACCTATTGGATTTCTGATTAGGGTCTGATATAGTTTCAGATGCTATATGCTGTACACACCTTGAGAATATGGATGAGTAGATTAGTGACCTGTCTATGGAAATTTCCAGTATATATGAATTGAATAAATACTATATTGTCCCTATTGGGGATAATTAGAAAAAAAGATGGAGTTGGAGGTTAAGAATAAAAAAGGAAGCTAATATGAATGGTAAGTAGTAATAGTGATTTTCGAAGTAAAACTTTGTGAGAAATAAATGGATAAAGGAAAATAAACCCAGGTCTTAGAACTGCAAGTGGATCTGTGTGTGAGAAAGGCTGAAGGATCTGGGGAAGCCGGAGATGGGACTCAGGACTCTGGAAGGTGGCGACTTGGGGAGGCGGGATAGAGAACTGGAACTGTAAGAGGCGGAAGTGGACATTCCTGAGTTGTCATGAAATCAAAAGAGCTTGAAAACCGAAGAAAGATGTAGTGCAATAGGGGAGGAAGACAATCAAGTAATCACAAAAATGTAAAATTATAACTATTATAACTAAGTATGCAAAGGAGAGGTATATGTTGTGTTGGTACCATGTGGGAGCAATGGCCAAGCTTATTTCTGAAGGAAGTTTTCTACTTTGGGTGCAAGTCACTTCTGAGGGTACCAGGTACTCTACACTAGTGCCCTTTAATTCCTACCAAACTACTCAGAACATCAGTCTTTCTGAACCAGTGTTATCAGGGAGCAACATGTAGTGGTAGTGACAGCCTGACTTTGGCTGATTCTGATGGCAACGGCAGTGTGGTCTTAGGACCATTTACCTACTTGATAGTACGAAAGCCAAAGAGGAGACTGAAAAACTTGCTTAAAACTCAACATTCAGAAAACGAAGATCATGGCATCCGGTCCCATCACTTCATGGCAAATAAATGGGGAAACAGTGGCTGACTTTATTTTTCTGGGCTCCAAAATCACTGCAGATGGTGACTGCAGCTGTGAAATTAAAAGACACTGACTCCTTGGAAGGAAAGTTATGACCAACCTAGATAGCATATTCAAAAGCAGAGACAATGCTTTGCCAACAAAGGTCCGTCTAGTCAAGGCTATGGTTTTTCCAGTGGTCATTGGATGTGAGAGTTGGACTGTGAAGAAAGCTGAGTACTGAAGAACTGATGCTTTTGAACTGTGTTGGAGAAGACTCTTGAGAGTCCCCTGGACTACAAGGAGATCCAACCAGTCCATTCTGAAGGAGGTCAGCCCTGGGTGTTCATTGGAAGGAGTGATGCTAAAGCTGAAACTCCAGTACTTTGGCCACCTCATGCGAAGAGTTGACTCATTGGAAAAGACTCTGATGCTGGGAGGGATTGGGGGCAGGAGGAGAAGGGGACGACAGAGGATGAGATGGCTGGATGGCATCACTGACTCGATGGACGTGAGTCTGAGTGAACTCTGGGAGTTGGTGATGGACAGGGAGGCCTGGCGTGCTGCGATTCATGGGGTCGCAAAGAGTCGGACACGACTGAGCGACTCAACTGAACTGACTCTCTAGGTCAAGTCATCATCTCTTATCTGGATGACTGCACTAGCTGATCTTGCTGTCACCCTTGCCCCTCCGGAGCCTATTCTCCATTTGGTAGCTAGAGTGATTCTTCAAAAAAAAAAAAGAAGTCAGGGTTTTCCTTGTGGCTCTGTGGATAAGAATCCACCTTCCAATGCGGGAGACACAGTCCAGGAAGACCCCACATGCAGCGGAACAACTAAACCTGTGCACCACAACCAGTGAGCCTCCAGTCTAGAGCCCAGGAGGTGCAACTGTGTGAGCCCACGTGCAGCAACTACTGAAGCCCACACACCCTAGAGACTGTGCTCCACAATAAGAGAAGCCCCCATAAAGAGAAGCCTGCGCACTGCAACTGGAGAGAAGCCCCTGCTCACTGAAGTCAGAGAAAAGCCTGAGCGCAGCCCCCAAAACCCAGCACAGCCAAAAATAAACAAATAAATAAAATTATTAAAAAAAAAAAGGCAGATCATGTCAGTCATGATCGTAGGTTTCCTATCTTATTGAATAAAATTTGAAAACAAACAAACAAAAAAACCTGCAAACATAAAAATCTTTTGTGTCTTTGGCCCCTGGCTGTCTCTTAGACCTTATTTCCTTTTATTCTGCCTCCTGGTTTCTGTGTTTCAGCTACTACATTAGCCTCCTTGTTTATTCCTCCAACACACTTGGTATCTTCTCACAAAAGAGTGGACTTGTGCACTTGCTGTAATTCTATCTTCCTGTGTACTGTTTCACTGGATAGCCATATGGTTCATTTTCTCATCTCCTTTAAACTTTTGCTCAAATATAAATTTATTAAAGAGGCTTTCCCCGACTACCTTCCATGAAATAGCCCTTACTTCCTTCTGTTACAATTTGTTCTGTGATCCTGACTCACTTTGCTTTAAAGCACTTATCATCTGACATATATATTTATTTGTCTTTCTCAGTAGCATGCAAGTTCCATGAGGGAAGGATTTTTTGTTGTTGTTGTTTTTGTTCACTGTTGTATCCTTAGCACCTAGAATGGTACCTGGTGGTGGTATATAGCGGTGGTGGTTTAGTCACTAAGTTGTGTCCGACTCTTTGTGACCCCATTGACTGTAGCCTCTCAGACTTCTCTGTCCATGGGATTTTCCAGGCAAGAATGCTGGCGTGGGCTGCCATTTCTTTCTCCAGTGGGTCTTCCCCACCCAGGGGTCGAACCTGGGTCTCTTGCATTGTAGGCGGATTCTTTACCAACTAAGCTACCAGGCGTATAATAGGTCCTCAAATATTGGTTGAATGAATGAGTATTAAGTGTACCTTTTGGAAAGAAAGCTTTTTATTAAAAAGACATCCACTAGATGGCATTGCTTTCAAATTTTTTGTAATTAATGTCTGGGAGGAAAAGATAAGATCTTTTGCTTGCCGTAACCAAAAAGACTTATGTGATAAAGGTTGTCCTAGATTAATGTGAGGCCTCTAGAATATTACATTTATATTTGGTTTTTGATTTATAGGTATTTTAGATACATTTTTCTAGATTAAACATTTGGAGAAGCTTATAGGAAAACAACAGCATATTGGTATGTAAATAGCCATTCGATACCGTTACTTAGCGTGGTTAACTGTGATGTCCACATAGTTCATGTCCACACGCTGACCATCCTGCTTTTGAGGGGCCTACATGCAACAAGAGAGCAGAAATAAGTTCCAGAGTCTATCACTACTCGAGCCACTAGTTGAAATCGAGCCTAGGGTTAGAGTCAGGAAATTATTGTTGTCTGTCAGCTGTTCAGTTGTTGCCACCAATGCGTTAGGTACTCTCATCTCATTGGGTACACTCAGTCTGGTTCCTAATCAATTGAAGATCCAAATACTAAAAATAAAACCTTCCTGTTTCCGGCAGATGTCACCATCGCTGTCCTGTTGAAAAGCAGTAGGCTCCAAGGGTCAGAGCTTTTTAGCTGACTTCTCTGACTAGCGCTTAACTCAGCAAATAGTTTCCCTAATCAAGAAACTTGCACATTTTCCCCAAGCTGTTACAATCTGCCCATTCCACCTTTGCCTGTGTCATCTCATTTCCCCTTGCTTTCATCACTTACCTCATTATTTGTCCAATCCCTATGCCTACCTCTCTCCAGTACTTCTCCTGAATGGTCATTTGATCCATTTTGTTCTCACTTTGATGGATCTTGATTCTCAAGCTGGAATCGGGGTTGCCAGGAGAAATATCACTAATCTCAGATATGCAGATGACACCACCCTTATGACAGAAAGTGAAGAGGAACTAAAGAGCTTCTTGATGAAAGTGAGAGGAGAGTGAAGAAGCTGGCTTAAAACTCAACATTCAAAAAATGAAGATCATGGCATCCGGTCCCATCACTTCATGGCAAATAGATGGGGAAACAATGGAAACAGTGAGAGACTTTATTTATTTGGGCTCCAAAATCACTGCAGCTGGTGACAGCAGCCATGAAATTAAAAGATCCTTGCTCCTTGAAAGAAAAGCTGTGACCAACCTAGACAGCATTTTAAAAAGCAGAGACATTACTTTCCTGACAAAGGTCTGTCTAGTCAAAGTATGGTTTTTCCAGTAGTCATGTGTGGATGTGAGAGTTGGACCTCTTCTTGGAACTCACTATTTAGAAATGAAAAGTGCTTTTTATACTTTTGTATCATTAAATGGGACATAAAATATAGGATGCTTTTAGTGTTTACAGTCCTTCCTCCCAGTCACCCTTGGATGATTAAATTTTGGGCTGCTAAACTATCAGAGACAGAGATAGTTACACTCAAAGATTTACATTTTTGACCAGAAATATTTGAAATTTCTAGTATTACTCCATTTCTTATATTATTAATGGTGAAGTTGCATCTGTTTCAACTTGTCACCTCTAATGCTCAGTCTACTCCATGTATTTGATTTAGCTTTGAGGTGAGAATTCAGTGTTTAGAAAATAGTTTTTTTTTTCTTCTGAAGGAAATGATGGGCTTCTCTGGTGGCTCAGACTATAAAGAATAGGCCTGCAGTGCAGGAGATCAGTATTTGATCCTTAGGTCAGGAAGAACTCCTGGAGAAGGGAATGGCCACCCACTCCATTATTCTTGCCTGAAGAATTCCACGAAAATAGGAGCCTGGTGGGCTACAGTCTATGGGGTCTCAAAGAATTGGACATGCCTGAGTGACTAAGCACAAAGGCAATGTGGATAGCATCCATATGTTTAGAAAATAGTATCCTGTTTACAAAGGAGCAATTGGATAGCATTTATCTAGTATTAAGCTTTAATTGAGAAATCATTTTTCTGGTCTGAGACATGGAGATTTACTGATATCTGATTATTAGAATGATAATATTGAAATATATATTTCATTCATGAAATTGAAGGCATTTTTCTTAATTACTAAACACATCTTATAGTTGGTAGTCAGATGGTTATTTATAAAATAACATTTTTGTGTTAAACCTCAGAGATACTGCTTTCTCACCACTAGATGAGATCTAAAAGCCCTGGCTGGGCTCATGCTCTGACTGGTACTCTTTTAGGGATTATAAAGAAGGGCTTCCATTCCAAAATCATATACGAAGCCATTTTGCTTATACCTGCTGTATTGATAAGGCTTTTTTTCTAGTGTTACTTATGGCTTATGAGTTTCCTAAGTAAAAGTCCTTAGAGGTTTAGGTTTAGCAGTGTGACCTTAAATATTGACTTATTTAAATTTTTTATTACAATTTTAAAGGTTACTATCCATTTATAGTTATTACAGAATATTGGCTAAATTCCCTGTATTGTACAATACATCCTTGAGCCTGTCTTACACCCAATAGTTGGTATCTTCAATTCTTCCACCCCTGTACTATCCCTCCCCACTGCCTACTAGTAACCAATAGTTTGTTCTCTATATCTGTGAGTCTGCTTTTTTTTGTCGTATTCACCAGATGGTTGTGTATTTTTTAGATTCCACATGTACGTGATACCGTACAGTGTTTGTCTTTGTCTAACTTATTTCACTTATCATAATGCTTTCCGAGTCCGTCCATGTTGCTGCAAATGGCAGAAGATATTAACTATTGTTGCTTGTGCTATTTTTTCCCTCCACAGACTAGTTGAGATAGCAGAATCTCGTTTTCCCAGATATTTTGACACTGAAGAAAAATTACTTTTGACAAGCAGTAAAGTTCATCTTTACCGGGAACTCAGCTGTGATGAAGTTCTACAAAGGTATGCTATTTTAGATTTTGGCATGTTAGTAATACTTTGAAGATTTATTCTTTTGTTCTTCATGTTTTCAGCTTCTGAGTGACAAAAAGTCCCTACATATTAGGATTTAAGAGAAAAATCATTTCAATGTTCTTTATTTACCACAGCCTATTGGTTGAAGTATTTCTTTAAAAATGAAAAAAAATTAAATGAATAAAATGTTTTAGATTTGACTAATTAAGTGGTATATTAATTGTCTACTGTTCTGTTAACAAATTACCCCAAAATTTAGCAGCTTAAAATAATCTATTTATCTCACCTAGTTTTTGAGGGTTAGTTATCTGGGAATAGCTTAATTGGGTATTTCTGGCTCAAAGTTGCTCAAGAACTTGCAGTTAATCTGTTGGGCAGGGCTGTAGTCATCTCAAGGGTCACTTGAGACTGGGAGATCTTGGAGAATTCCAGGATCACTCATGTAGTTGTTGGGAGACTTCCGTTTCTTTCTGGATTCTAGCCAGAGGTCTCCATTTCTCACCATGTGAGCCTCTCCATAAGGCTTCTTACAATATGTTGTTTACTCAAAAAAGTGCACAACCTAAAAGTTGAGAATCATGTTTTATTCAGTGGTCATACTGAGATCTTAAGCTTGAGGGGCAGCCTCTGATAGCTCTGAGGGACTACTCTAAGGATGTAAGGGAGGAACCAGGATATAGGAGTTTCTGCAACAAAAAACCAGGTAGTCCGAATATAAAAAGATTACTGTTAATTAAAGAAAAACCAGACATATTTTAAAATATATATATATATATTTTATTTGGCTGTACCAGGTCTTAGTTGCTAGTTTTAGCACATGAGATCTTCCTTGCAACATGCAGGTTCACATGGGATCTATAGTTGTGGCCTGTGGGATCTAGTTCCCTGACCAGGGATTGAACCTGGGGCCCATGCATTGGGAGTATGGAGTCTTAGCCTCTGGACCATGATGGAAGTCCCCAAATCAGACATATTGAATTAATGAATTTAGCACTTTTCTGAGTGTGGGAAGATGCGAATCTGGGCTCATTGAAATCATTCCTTTGATATGTACCTTAACTATCTAGAGCCAGTATCTTGCTTTTCTCCATCCTGAATTCCCTCATGGTGCACAGATGGGGCAGCTTCAGTAGCTGATGGCTCGATGGCCTCAACATCATTTGTTTACGCATGTGGCAGGTGGCATTTCTGGTCCACAGTGGTATCTTGCCTTCCCCACAGCAAGTGCTCTGAGAGAGAGTGGACAAATGAGAACGATCCCAAGATGGAAGCTGTAGCCTTCTACAGCCTATTTTGTCATTTGGTCCACAGACGAACCCTGGTACAGTTGGGAAGGGGACTCCATAGGGATGTGAATACTGGGAGATGGGAGTAAGTGGGGGCCATTTTGGAGACTGGCCACTGCAAGTAGTTTTGCTCTAAAACTGGAGCTTTAGCAATATCATGAAAAAACCAAGGAATAAATCTAAAGGAAAATATTTTGGCCTATTTACAAAAGAATGCAATATGTATGGAAGAGCTGGAAAATAAGTTATGTTTATTGAGAATATCTGCACTAACTACTGTAACTTAGAGAAATTTGTTGTTTTAAAGTTGGTTAACCTTTGCAGTGCTCTATTTTTAAGAATTATGCCTTAAAGTCATCCACTATCTTATATCTTCTGCTTTTACAGGATTGAATCCTTAGAAGAAGAAATTATTTCAAAAGGAGTTAAACTTGTGATTATTGACTCTGTTGCTTCTGTGGTAAGAAAGGAGTTTGATACACAACTTCAGGGCAACATGAGAGAAAGGAACAAGTTCTTGGCAAGGGAAGCAGCCTCTTTGAAGTATTTGGCTGAGGAATTTTCAATCCCAGTAAGTTTTTCTTTTTCTTTTTTTCCTTTCTTTTATATGAAGTTCATTAATTTATAATATCAAATAATATAATTAGAAAGAATTATAAAACAGGTGACTTATTAAGGGTAACACAGTCTGATTGCTATAGCAAATACCACCGTCTTCTAAAATTTGTTTATCTGTTGAGATTGTTTTATCTTTTTCATAATTTGAGCCTAGAACAGATTTAAATATTATTTTCCAAAGTTCCTATAGTCAGCCCTTTTCTTCTTATTGGTTACTCTTTCTGCATGTTTTTATATTACTTTTGTTATACTGAGGTAAGTAATAAGAATTAAAACTCCATGAAATCGCCCATATCGATATACCTTTTTTTTTAAATGACAGTATTTGTCAATTTTATAAATTTTTAAGGTTTAGATATTGTTATTGTGTTCAGTGCTGTTTTGTATGCTTTAGCAGTTGGTTTGCTTCAAAAGCCAGAGGTTGATTCTTAGGGCATGAACGCTGGGAGTGATAGTAATGAAAATGTAAGTAAGGAAAACTTGAAAACTTATTTTTGGCATGACTTTCAGTAGTGGACCAGGAAATCTGAAGATGAGATGTATTATAAGAGTTTGTGGTGGGTAAGCTACAAGAGCAATGAGTTAGTTATATTCCCATCAGTAGTGTGTGGGAGAGTACAACTTGTTCTGAAGTCTTGCTAGCATTTAGTACTGTCAGGCTTTTAAATTTTAGCCATGTATCATCTCAATAGAAGATAGGAAAATTCCTTAAACTGAGATAAAATTTAGTAATGATTTTATAATTTTTAGATTTGTTCGGAAACTTCAAACCTTGGATCTTTGTAACATAGGAATATGTACCATTAGTGGAAACTATCACATAGCCTTTGAGATTTATAAACCAAAACAAGGAGTTGAGGGAGAAAATGTATATTCAGAAAGTTCTGCATGTCTTAATGGCTTTTAAATTCATATTTTGGATTATATGGTATAATTCCTGGTGAATCAAGTGCTGTAAAAGTTATCTTGGATGATGTTTATCTTTTAAATTTTGTTACAGTTACATAAAAAGACAAATTCAAACTGTATATTTCCTGGTCAAGGGGAATAGGGAATTAAAAAATATTTTATAGAGTTGATTGAGTGGAAAAGTTAAGTGTATATGTTTATTTCATTAATTCATACTGTTGCCTATTTAATCTTATGTAAAATATGAAAATTCACTTTTTAAAAGTTGTATTTGTTGTTTTTCTATTGTAATTATAGACTAATGCATTTCGGTTTTTTCTCAGGTGGTTATTTTTCTGAGTGAGAAAGGGCCTCTGCTTTTGTTTGTTTTTAATAGAGCCCTCTGAAAGAATGGGTGCTTAGCATCTCCATATTCCTCTGTCTTTGCCTTTGTTTTTCTGTTTAGAGGTAAATGCAGACTACAACATATATTTATATAACACAGTATGGTATTGGCTTTTCTGACAAATCAGTATTGGTTTTAGAAAGGTTTTGAAAAATACTTCCTTTAGGAAATGTCTGACTTTTCCTAGCCTAGTTAGCTTGTCTGAATGGAAAATCGTGAACTTTTAAACTTTTATACTATACTTTGAACAGGTGGCTTCAGTGTGGAACAAAATATGTTACAAAGTATGTTGTCTTTTGGTTCATTGTTACCTTTCAAATTAGCAAGCCTTATGCCTCTTTGTATTTACTCAAAGTGAAAGTCACTCAGTCATGTCTGACTCTTTGCGACCCCATGTACTATACAGCCCATGGAATTCTCCAGGCCAGAATTCTGGCGTGGGTAACCCTTTCCCTTCTGCAGGGGATCTTCCCAGCCCAGGGATCTAACCTAGGTCTCCTGCATTGCAGGCAGATTCTTTACCAGCTGAGCCACAAGGAAAGTCCAAAAATACTGGAGTGGGTAGCCTATCCCTTCTCCAGTGGATCTTCCTGTCCCAGGAATCGAACTGGGGTCTCCTGTTTGTGTTTACTCAAACATGTCCACAGTCGTTCCTGTCCCAGTAAGTGTTTGCTGTTCCTTAGCCTGAAATATTCCTCCACTATATCCATTGACTTATTGTCTCCTGTTGTCTTGTTAGTGAGGAGTTCCCTGACCGTACAAGTATTCATCACACTACTTGTGTCTCTCTCTTTTGTTATGCTTTATTTTCCTCCATCATAGTTTTCACCCTCTAGCATTATATATTTCTATGTTTATTGCTTGTGTGTCCCCACCACCCCATTGTATGGTTATAGGGACTCTGTCTTCTTCATTCTTGGCTTTATTCTCAGTACTAGGAATAGTGCCTAACACATGGTAGGCACATTGAATGTGTGAACTTAGATATTGCATTTCTTCGTAGGCTTGATGTAATCACGTATATATTTATATTGAACTTAAAATTTATCATTTGCTTTAAATTCTATTTTGATCCTATCTTTAATATTATTTACTATCTATATAGTGATAAAATATAATTTTAGATGGCAGAATCTTATCATATAGGAGCTGCACTCAGTTTACACTGGTGTCTGATAGGAAGAAAAATAGTTTTTAAGATTCTTAAGCTTGGAAAAGGCTTTAGCGATCTAGATAGTATCACAAAGCCAGGAATTTTAGAAGAGATTTTATCTCAGTTTAGTAAAACTGTGAAAAGTGAATGTCTGATGATCTCTGAAGACTGGGCAAAAAGCCAGGCCCTCCAACCTGCTCTTTGGCTGTGGATCTGAGGTGGTGCATAGGGCCAGGAAACCTGGCATATTGATACACTTTAGGTATGTTTTCATTCAGAGGAGAATAAAGAGTCAAACCAACTTGGGTGGTGGGTTGATTGCTTCATTGAATTTAAATATTTCTCTATCGTGAAACTTCAGTGCTTTCAAAATGTGGGAAAAAAGCTTAAAATATAATTTGTATTTCATTTTGATCATCACACTGTGTATATGTTTGTGTGTGGTATGTACAGTTGTCCCTCAGTTTCTGTAGGAACTTGCTTCCAGAACACCCACAGATACCAAAGTCTGCAGATGTTCAAGTCCCTTGTGTAAAATAGTGGTCCTCCTTATCCGTGGGTGTTATGTTCAGGGCTTTGCATCAGAAATTCTTTAAGTGAGAATTTTTGATCCATGGTTGGTTGACTCCTCAGTTTTGGAACCCATGAATATGGAAGATGCTCATATGTATGTTCATATGCAAGCATATCTATGTGCATGGAGATTTCAACTTCCTTTCTCAGTAACTAATGGAATAAATAGAAAGTCAGAAAAATAACATCAATCAGCTTGATCTAATTGATATTAGATTAGATTATAAAACTTTCCACTTAAATGCCTGCAGAATACATACTCCTTTCAGGTACACATGAGATATTCACCAGGATAAACTATATTTGGTGCCATAAAATAAATCTCAACATATTTAAAAGATTGAAATAGTACAAAGTATGTTTTTTAACCACAAGAAAATTGAACTAGAAACAGAAACATGTCTGGAAAATTCACAGGTATTTGCAAATTAAGTAAAAACACTTCTAAATAACTCATGAGTCACAGAATAAATCTTCTAAGAACTTAGGAAATATTTTGAAATAAGTAAAAATGAAAATACAGTGTATCAAAATCTTGTGGTTGCAGCTAAGTCAGTGCTTGGAGGGGATTTTTTTTTCTGCTATAAGCACTTGATTAAAGAAAGAAAGACATTTAATATTTAATATCAATTTTAATATTTAACATCAAACTAATATTACTTAATTTTAATATTATTTGATTTTTATTTAATATTTATTTAAAGCATTAAGTGATCTAAGCTAGTGAAAAGCAGAAAAAAATTAAATCCAAAATAAGCAGAAGGAAGGAACTAAGGAAGATAAAAGCATAAATTCATGAAATTAAAAATAGGAAACAATAGAAAAAAAAATCAGTGAAATAAAAAGCTGGTCCTTTGAAAAGTTTAGTGGAGTTGATAAGACTCCCCAGACTGATCAAGAGAAAAAAGAGAGAAAAGGCAAATTAACAGTATCAGGAATGAGAAGTTATATATCACTGGAAGTCCTAAGATATTAAATGAGCAATAAGGGATTGTTATGATCAACTTCATTTCACTAAATTTAGTGATGAAATGGATAAATTCTTTGAAAGCTATAAACTACCAAAGCTTTCTGAGGAAGAACCATATAACCT
The DNA here is from genome assembly GCF_023091745.1 of Budorcas taxicolor. Lineage (NCBI taxonomy): Eukaryota > Metazoa > Chordata > Mammalia > Artiodactyla > Bovidae > Budorcas > Budorcas taxicolor. The sequence continues at coordinate 77,924,826 of NC_068919.1, forward strand.
GGATAGTCCCATATCCATTAAAGCAATGAAGTTTAAGGGACTTCCCTATTGGCTCAGTGGTAAAGAAACCACCTGCCAATATGGGAGACTTGGGTTTGACCCCTGATTTGGGAAGATCCCACATGCTGCTACAAAGCAACTAAGCCCATGTGCCCCAGCTGTTGAACCTGTGGTCTGAAGAGCCTGGGAGTCACAGCTGTTGAACCTATGTGCTGCAACTACTGAAGCCCACGCACCCTAGCACCCAGCTCCACAACAGGAGAAACCACCACATTGAGAAGCACACACACCATAACTAGGGAGTAGCCCCTGCTTGCTGCAATTAGAGAAAAGCCCATGCAGCAACAAAAATCCAGCACAGCCAAAAACAAGTAAGTAAACAAAACTATTAAAAAGAACAGAAATTGAATTTGTAGTTAAATATCCCATGAAGAGACAGCTACATGTAAAAGGAGGAAATTAGAACACTTCCTAACACCATACACAAAGATAAACTCAAAATGGGTTAAAGACCTAAATGTAAGATCATAAACTGTAAAACTCTTAGAGGAAAACATAGGCAGGACACTCAATGACATAAATGAAAGCAAGATCCTCTATGACCCACCACCTAGAGTAATAGAAATAAAAACAAAAATATACAGTTCAGTCGCTCAGTTGTGTCCGACTCTTTGCGACCCCATGAATCACAGCATGCCAGGCCTCCCTGTCCATCACCAACTCCCGGAGTTCACTCAGACTCACGTCCATCGAGTTGGTGATGCCATCCCCTCATCTCATCCTCTGTCGTCCCCTTCTCCTCCTACTCCCAATCCCTCCCAGCATCAGAGTCTTTTCCAGTGAGTCAACTCTTCACATGAGGTGGCCAAAGTATTGGAGTTTCAGCTTTAGCATCATTCCTTCCAAAGAACACCCAGGGCTGATCTCCTTTAGAATGGACTGGTTGTATCTCCTTGCAATCCAGGGGACTCTCAAGAGTCTTCTCCAACACCACAGTTCAAAAGCATCAATTTTTTGAAAAATATACAAGTGGGACCTAGTTAAGCTTAAAAACTTTTGCACAGCAAAGGAAACTATAAACAAAGTGAAAAGACAACCCTCAGAATGGGAGAAAATAATAGCAAATGAAACAACTAACTAAAAGATTAATTCCAAAATTAATTCCAAAAATATACAAGCAGCTTGTACAACTCAATACCAGAAAAATAAACAACCCAATCAAAAAGTGGGAAAAAGACATGAATAGACATTTCTCCAAAGAAGACATACAGATGGCTAGCAAGCACATGAAAAGATGCTCAACATCGCTTGTTATTAGAGAAATGCAAGTCAAAACTACAATGAGATATCACCTCACACGGGTCAGAATGGCCATCATCAAAAAGTCTACAAAGAATAAATGCTAGAGAGGGTGTGGAGAAAAGAGAACCCTCTTGCAGTGTTGGTGGGAATGTAAATTGATACAGCCACTATGGAAGATGGTAGGGAGATTCCTTAGAAAACTAGGAATAAAACCACCACATGACCCAACAATCGCACTCCTAGGCATATACTCTGAGGAAACCAAAATTGAAAAAGACACATGTACCCCAATGTTCACTGTAGCACTATTTACAGTAGCTAGAACATGGAAGCAACCTACATGTCCATTGACAGATGAATGGATAAAGAAGTTGTGGTAAATATACACAATGGAATATTACTCAGCCATAAAAGGAACACATTTGAGTCAGTTCTAACGAAGTGGATGAACCTAGAGCCTATTGTACAGAGTGAAATAAGTCAGAAAGAGAAAGATAAATATCATATACTAATACATATATATGGAATTTAGAAAGATGATACCAAGAATTTATCTGCAGGGCAGCAGTGGAGAAACAGACACAGAGAACAGACTTATGGACATGGGGAGAGGAGAGGAGAGGGTGAGATGTATGGAGAGAGTAACATGTAAACTTACATAACCATATGTAAAATAGATAGCCAATGGGAATTTGCTGTATATCTCTGGGAACCCAAACAGGGGCTCTGTATCAACCTAGAGGGGTGGGATGGAGAGGGAGATGGGAAGGAGATTCAAGCGGGAGGGGAGATATGTATACCTATGGGTGATTCATGTTGGGGTTTGACAGAAAACAACAAAATTATGAAAAGCAATTATCCTTCAATTAAAAATTACATAAATTAATAAAATCCCACGGAGAAAATTCTAGGTAAAATTCACTGGTAAAATCTATCAACCATTTAAGGGTGAAGTAATATCAGTTCTACACAAACAACTACAGACTGATGTTTCTCATGAACATAAATATACAAATCCTTAAAAATATTAACAAAGTAAATTTAGCAATAAATAAAAAGAGTGAATACATCATGACCAAGTAGAGCTTATTTCAGGATTGCTAGGCTGATTTCTGGCCTGGAAAATCCCATGGACAGCGGAGCCTGGAAGGCTGCAGTCCATGGGGTCGCTGAGGGGTCGTACACGACTGAGCGACTTCACTTACACTTTTTACTTTCATGCATTGGAGAAGGAAATGTCAACCTACTCCAGTGTTCTTGCCTGGAGAATCCCAGGGACGAGGGAGCCTGGTGGGCTGCCGTCTATGGGGTCACACAGAGTTGGACATGACTGAAGTGACTTAGCAGCAGCAGCAGCAGCAGGCTGATTTTGAATGCAACATTAAAATGTAAAATGTACCACAGCAACAGATAAATAAAAAAGATCATTTCAGTAGATGTAGGAAGAAAAAACCATTGACAAAATCCATTAACTATTTATGATGAAAACTCTGAGCAAACCCAGAGTAGAAGGGAACTTTCTAAATCTGATAAAGGATTTAATACTTAATAGTGAACTCTTGCCTGGAAAATCCCATGGATGGAGGAGCCTGGTAGGCTGCAGTCCATGGGGTTGCTAAGAGTCGGAAGTGACTTAGCAGCAACAGTGAAATACTGACTTCTTTCTTCCTAAGATTGGGAATAAGGCAAAGATGGTCTATTCTTGCGATATCTAATTAGCACTGTATTGTTGAATCTAGCCAGTGTGATATGGCAAGAAAAAGAATTTAAGTATATTCAGATTAGAAGAAATAAGATTATCTTTACTCATAGACAATATGATATATTTAGTAGAAAACCCCAAAGATTTTACCCAAAAAAGCTACTAGATTTAACAAGTGATTTTAGTAAGATCACAGAGGATGGAAATCAATATATAGACATTAATTGTTTTTCTGTAAGCTAGTGGTGGACAATTGGAAATCAAAACTTAAAACCTATCCTATTAATAAGAGAACCTTAAACCATGAAATATTTGGTGATAAATGTAGCAAAATATATGTAAGGTTTTTTATGCTGAAAGCTATAAAACATTGATGACAGGAATCAAAGTAGACTTAAATAAATGAAAATATACCATGCTCATATACTCAAGACTCAGAAGTGTCACAATGTTAATTCTCTCCAAATTACTCTGTATATTCAATACACAGTCCTGTAGATCCCAGTAGGCTTTTGGGTAGAAGTCAATAATCTGACCGTGAAATCTATGTAAGAAACAAAAGATTGAGAATAGCTCGAGCAATTTATGAAAAAGGAAGTATAGTTAGAAGACTTGCACTCCCTGATTTTAAGAGCTACTATAAAGCCGTAATAATTAAGACAACATTGTATTGGTGATAGGATTGACACCAGATCAATGGAACAGAATAGAGAGTGAAGAAATCCACAGTTGGCAGTTAATTTTGAACAAAGATGCTAAGAGAAGACAATGGAAAAGGAATAGTTTGTCAACAAATGATGCTAGAACTAGTGGATATCCATATGTAAAAAACAACAAATGAATTCCTTTCATTATTATAGAAACTCAACTCAAAATGAATCATACACCTATCATAAAACCTAAAACTATAAAACTTTTAGGAAAAAAAATGGGAGAAAATCTTTGTGGCCTGGGGCCAGGCAAAGATTTCTTAAATGACATTAAAAAACATTAACTATGAAATATTAACATTTCTATTCTTTGAAGACACTTCAGAAAATGAAAAAATAAGCCACAGACTGAGATAATATTTGTGCAACTCATGTGTTAAAGGACTGGTAGCTAGAAATATAAGGAACTATGAAAACTCTTAACAATCTAATTTTAAAAATGGACAAAAAAATGGGCAAAATATTTGAATAAGCACTTCAGCAAGAAAGATATACAGATGACAAATAAGCATGAGAAAATATACTCAAAATCATTAGTCATTAACAAATGCAAATTAAAGTCACAATGCAGTACTACTATATACCTATTAAAATACTTCAAAAAACAAAAACAAAAATCCTGACATTACCAAATACTGACAAAGATATGAGTATACAGAGCACCTTGAATTCTCCTACATACTGATGGAAATGCTGTAAATAGTATTGCCACCATGGAAAACAGTTTCTTATAAACATCTACTTTAACCATATGACCCATCAATCTTTCTCCTAGGTGTTCTTTTTACCCAAATAAATGATACATATCAGTGCAAAAATCTGAAAATATTTTTAGTGGTTTAATTCATAATCACCAAACACCAGAAACAGCCCAGACAGGTCTGGGTTATAGTAGTAACTGGTTGTTCTTTTAAATTCAATTTATTTATCACAGAGCTTCAAATACAACTTAACAAGTAAAAAAAAAAAAGCTGCAAGGGGCTCTTATGTCTAATATTAACATCTTCATTTTATAAATCAGAGAATCTTATTGTCTTATCTCTGTTCTAGAAACAGTAATGCTTTGCTTCCCACTTGTTTGCTTCAGGACTTTCAAATGCCAGTGAGCACATTCTCGTTTTGCCCTATTAGCTCACTGGCCAAAGGTCAGCAAATCTTTTCTGTAAAGAGCCAGATAGTAATATTTTAGGTTTTATGGGCCCTACGGTCTCTGTGGCAACTACTCAATCAGCCATAGTAGCATAGAGGAGCCTTAAACAATTTGTAAACAAATAGGTATGGTTGCAGTTCAATATGATTCGTTTACAAAACCAGATGGAGGGTCACAAGCCTTAGTTTGCCATCCCCTGATCTGCCCCTTTCCCTGTTCTCCTTAGCTTCAGGACCCAAGCTGGTTGCTACCAGTAGGATAAGGATTTTAGAGGAAGGGTCAGAGAGCAGTCTCCTCATAAAGCAGGGTTTCTCGAACTGCTGTAAGGCATTGGCCCCTTTTAAATGCAAGTAATACTTTCATTAACCTCCATTTCTGACTTCAGGATTATTAAATATCATAGAAGTATATAGAATTATGTGCTAAGTCACTTCAGTCATGTCTGACTCTTTGTGACCCTATGGACTATAGCCCGCTAGGCTTTTCTTTCCATGGGATTTTCCAGGCAAGAATACTGCAGTGGGTTGCCATTTCCTGCTCCAGGGATCTTTCCAACACAGGGACTGAATCCGAGTCTCTTACGTCTCCAGCATCGGCAGGCAGGTTCTTTACCAAAAAGTAGTTAATAACTCTTCGTATTAAACCATACTTAAGAAACCATAAAAGTGGGTGTATTTATAAATAACACAATACTATTCAAATTAATTATTCTCATATTATAGATGATAATTTGCTAAATTAAACTATTACTTGCGATATAAATATACTAACTTATGGTATAGCTTCTTTTGAATTATGTGTGTGTGTGTGTGTATTTACTGTATTTCATGTGATGCCTCAAATTTGAACTACTGTAACATCTTTTTCTCTTTGGGAAGGATGACTTCATTTGGCCTTCACCTTGGCATTGAATGCATTTACATTTGAATTCTGCCATTACTTTTTATCATTCAGTTCAGTTCATTTCAGTCCAGTCGCTCAGTCGTGTCTGACTCTTTGCGACCCCGTGAATTGCAGCACACCAGGCCTCCCTGTCCATCACCAACTCCCGGAGTCCACCCAAACCCATGTCCATCGAGTTGGTGATGCCATCCAACCATCTCATCCTCTGTTGTCCCCTTTTCCTCCTGCCTTCAATCTTTCCCAGCATCAGGGTCTTTTCAAATGAGTCAGCTCTTCGAATCAGGTGGCCAAAGTATTGGAATTTCAGCTTCAACATCAGTCCTTCCAGTGAACACTCAGAACTGATCTCCTTTAGGATGGATGGTTGGATCTCCTTGCAGTTCAAGAGACTCTCAAGAGTCTTTTCCAACACCACAGTTCAAAAGCATCAATTCCTCAGTGTTCAGCTTTCTTCACAGTCCAACTCTCACATCCAATGACCACTGGAAAAACCATAGCCTTGACTAGATGGAACTTTGTTGGGAAAGTAATGTCTCTGCTTTTGAATATGCTATCTAGGTTGATCATAACTTTCCTTCCAAGGAGTAAGCGTCTTTTAATTTCATGGCTGCAGTCACCATCTGCAGTGATTTTGGAGCCCCCCAAAATAAAGTCTGACACTGTTTCCACTGTTTCCCCATCTATCTGCCATGAAGTGATGGGACCAGATGTCATGATCTTAGTTTTCTGAATGTTGAGCTTTAAGCCAACTTTTTCACTCTCCTCTTTCACTTTCATCAAGAGGCTTTTGAGTTCCTCTTCACTTTCTGCCATAAGGGTGGTGTCATCTGCATATCTGAGGTGATTGATCTTTCTCCTGGCAATCTTGATTCCAGCTTGTGCTTCTTCCAACCCAGTGTTTCTCATGATGTACTCTGTATATAAGTTAAATAAGCAAGGTGACAATATACAGCCTTGACGTACTCCTTTTCCTATTTGGAACCAGTCTGTTGTTCCATGTCCAGTTCTCACTGTTGCTTCCTGACCTGCATATAGGTTTCTCAAGAGGCAGGTCAGGTGGTCTGATATTCTCATCTCTTTCAGAATTTTCCACACTCTCTATAGTTATATTTTATTCTTATGTAAAGTTGGCTTAAAGCTCAACACTCAGAAAATGAAGATCATGACATCTGGTCCCATCACTCCATGGGAAATAGATGGAGAAACAGTGGAAACAGTGTCAGACTTTATTTTTTGGGGCTCCAAAATCACTGCAGATGGTGACTGCAGCCATGAAATTAAAAGACACTTACTCCTTGGAAGAAAAGTTATGACCAACCTAGATAGCATATTCAAAAGCAGAGACATTACTTTGCCAACTAAGGTCCGTCTAGTCAAGGCTGTGGTTTTGCCAATAGTCATGTATGGATGTGAGAGTTGGACTGTGAAGAAGGCTGAGCGCCGAAGAATTGATGCTTTTGAACTGTGGTGTTGGAGAAGACTCTTGAGAGTCCCTTGGACTGCAAGGAGATCCAACCAGTCCATTCTGAAGGAGATCAACCCTGGGATTTCTTTGCAAGGAATGATGCTAAAGCTGAAACTCCAGTACTTTGGCCACCTCATGTGAAGAGTTGACTCATTGGAAAAGACTTTGATGCTGGGAGGGATTGGGGTCAGGAGAAGAAGGGGACGACAGAGGATGAGATGGCTGGATGGCATCACTGACTTGATGGATGCGAGTCTGAGTGAACTCCTGGAGATGTTGATGGACAGGGAGGCCTGGCGTGCTGCGATTCATGGGGTCGCAAGGAGTCGGACACGACTGAGCGACTGAACTGAACTGAATGTTATTATATGATTTTTCAGAAATGATACAATTTTTGGTTTGATTACTTTTATCTTAATTACTGAAAGCAAACACTATGGGAATTCTATGAGATAAGAAAGTCTTTGTGTTTGCTAACTCACATTTGAAGTCAGAGTATTGTTAATGGTACCCTATATTCATTTTAGTGGCTGAAACTAACAGTCCAGACTAAGTCTTTATTTTATTTCATTAGTAACTCATAATAATTCTAGAAAAATTATATTCTTCCTTTGTGTGACTCTTTATACTTTATAAAACTTTGTTTTTATTGTTGACTAGAGCATAAAGCTAGGAACAACTTAAGGTGAATGAGTGTGGGGTGATTGGCTAAATTAGTGGTAGAATATCCATACAATGGAATACTGTGCCATTGTTAAAATGAAGGAGATAACCCAAAAATGTATTCATAAGTTGTATAGGGAAAGATGAACTCAGCTGGGGTGGGTTGCTCAGACCTAGCATGCCCCCAAGAAAGTCTGGTTTTTAAGACTACCATCTCCTGGGAAGTGAACTCAGAGCCTTTGGAACATTCTTCAGAGTGTTTTTGTATGCCGGATACCTTGGACCACATAATACCAGTTGAATCAGATGATTTATGCAAACAGTGTGATTTATGGTGAATACTTACGTTGCTCTGGTGTTTAGTCGCTAAGTCATGTCTGATTCTTGCGACCCTATGGACTCTAGCTCACCAGGCTCCTCTGTCCATATGGTTTTCCAGGCAAGAATACTGGATTGAGTTGCCATTTCCTTCTCCAGGGGATCTTCCTGACTCAGGAATTGAACCCAGATCTCCTGCACTTCAGGCAGATTCCTTACCAACTGAGCTACCAGGGGACTGGAATCTCAGTAGCTCAGGTCAGTCACACAGGCTCTGCATGTCGTGTGGCTGACCCCTAATAAAAACTCTGAACACCAGAGCTTGGGCAAGCTCTCTTGGTTGCCTTTACTTTTCACATGTGTTGTCGCATATAAATTCTGGGAGAATTAAACACGTCCCTGCAACTCCACTGTGGGATGACACCTGGAAGCTTGTACCTGGTTTCTGCTGGACTTTGTTCATGCTCCTTTTCTTTTTGCTTATATCAAACTGTATCCTTTTGCTGTACTAAACCATAACTGAATGTAACAGCTTTTCTGAGTCCTAGGAGTCCTTTCAGTGAATCATTGAGGCAGAAAGTGGTCTTAGAGACCCCTGACACACAGGGACGTTAGTAGATAGGTACAAGAATGTTTAGGACTTTTATGGCAACTTAATTTAATTGTTCAAAACTGACAAAATTTAGTAATTAGTATTTCATCAGCCTTAATTTATTGGTTTTGATCAATGTACTATGATTATTTATAAAAGATGTCAACATTAGGAGAAGCTGGGTGAAGAGCATGTAAGGACTCTCTGTATTTCTTTTTGCAACTATTTATTGGATGAATCTAAAATTATTTTAAAATAAAAAATTGAAAAGGACAGAGTGGGTTGGGTGCTTTTATATGTGTAAATTGGCTCTGGAAACTCATTAAGAAACTCTGTTGGTTGCATCTGGAGAAGGAAAGTGGGTGTTGGAAGAGGGCTTATGTTTTAATCACTGAATGTCTTCCATTTAGTCATCTGGTCCTGTAAGTATTACCTAATACCACTTCAATTTAGATGCTACTCTTCATCTTTCAGCTAATCTGGCTCCATTTTCAGTATATACTAGGTACCATCATCAGATTAATTCCCAGCATCTTCAGTGCTATCTACCCTGGTTCCGGGTGGTTAAGAGTACTGGCTTTGGAGTTAGGTGTTGATTTGAATCATAGTTTCACTGTTTGCTGGTTTTATGACCTTCAGTAAGTTCCTAGTTCCAACTCTTAGTTTCCCATTTGAAAAAATGCGGATAATAATATCCGACTCATGGGGGTGTAGGATTAAATGAGATAATGTCTGTACTGTTCTTTGTGCAGTGTTTGATACATTCAATAAGAGGTTCAGTTCATTTCAGTGGCTCAGTCATGTCCAACTCTTTGCGACCCCATGAATCGCAGCATGCCAGGCCTCCCTGTCCATCACCAACTCCTGGAGTTCACTCAGATTCACGTCCATCGAGTCCGTGATGCCATCCAGCCATCTCATCCTCGGTCGTCCCCTTCTCCTCCTGCCCCCAATCCCTCCCAGCATCAGAGTCTTTTCCAATGAGTCAACTCTTCGCATGAGGTGGCCAAAGTACTGGAGCTTCAGCTTTAGCATCATTCCTTCCAAAGAAATCCCAGGGCTGATCTCCTTGTGCAGTGTCTGATACATTCAATAAGAGGTAGCCATTAATTATTTATTTCAGTCGTTATCATTCCACATGCTTGGTATATTTTATCTCTCGCCTCCTATTTTTTTTTTCCTTAGAAGTCTGCAAGCTCTTCAGAAGGAAAAATGTCTTACTGCTGTATCCCCTTCCAGCTATTTTGTTGATGGTTGCTGTTACCGTCTGACTCTCCTATACCTGGTTTACTCACTTATTCTTTGGATCTCAGACACTCTTCTTCTTTTCCTAATTCGATCCTCAGCAGTGTGTACAAAACTCTGTGCTAGGCACTATGAGATCATAATGATAAATAAAACATAGTCTTTGCCCTTAAGACTTCTATAAATAAGTTATTTGTAGAAGACAAATGGCTTTCTGTGGTATAATGGAGAATGAAATAAGTACCTTGTCACTATTCTTTTTCTGTTTCTAACAGATATGTAAATGCCTTTGTGTACTCCCTTCTCTGTCCTTTACTTGGAACTACAGGTTCGGTTCAGTTCGGTCGCTCAGTTGTGTCCAACTCTTTGCGACCCCATGAATCGCAGCACGCCAGGCCTCCCTGTCCATCACCAACTCCCGGAGTTCATTCAGACTCGAACTACAGGTTACACAGAGAGAAATAAAGAGAGGTGGCATAGATCTTCATTTTTGTTGTTATTCAGTTGCTGAGTCATGTCCGACTCTTTGCCACCCCATGTCAGGCTTCCCTGTCCTTCACCATCTCCTGGAGCTTACTCAAACTTACGTCCATTGAGTCTGTGATGCCATCCAAACATCTTGTCCTGTGTCCTCTTCTCCTCCTGCCTTCAATCTTTCCCGGCATCAGGGTCTTTTCTAATGAGTCAGCTCTTCGCATTGGGTGGCCAAAATATTGAAGCTTCATCTTCAGCCTCAGTCCTTCTAATGAACACCCAGGACTGATCTCCTTTAGGATTGACTGGTTAGATCTCCTTGCAGTCCAAGGGGCTCTCAAGAGTCTTCTCCAACATCACAGTCAAAAGCATCAATTCTTCTGTACTCAGCTTTCTTTATGGTCCAGCTCTCACATCCATACATGACTACTGGAAAAACCATAGCCTTGACTAGGTGGACCTTTGTAGGCAAAGTAATATCTCTGCTTTTTAATACGCTGTGTAGGTTTGTCATAGCTTTTCTTCCAAGGAGCAAGTGTCTTTTAATTTCATGGCTGCAGTTATATCTGCGGTGATTTTGGAGTCCAAGAAAACAAAGTCTCTCACTGTTTCCATTGTTTCCCCATCTATTTGCCATAAAGTGGTGGGACCTGATGCCATGATCTTCATTCTTTGAATGTTGAGTTGTAAGCCAGCTTTTTCACTCTTCTCTGTCACTTTCATCAAGCGGCTTTCATCATGGATCTTCATAGGCTCTAGCTAAATTCTGTCTCAGCTGACCTTTACCCTGATGGTCCATTCTCTTTCGAAGAGTGTGTTTTTGGAGACAGATAGTGGTTAAACTGATGAGTTATAATCCTAAGGTTGAGTTGGTAAGAAAAAGTTAGAGATGAAAGAAAGCAAGTTGTAGCTGTTAGATTTTATTGTTACTTTACATTTATTAGGCAGTGCTTTGATGTGCCTGTAGAATTTTCCAGTTGAGTATCTTAAGGTTGTAGCTGAGTGGCAAACTTCAATTCTCAAGTGAGAACAGGGATGCAGAGAAATGAGGTGTTTTATCTAAGACTGCTCAAGAAGTATTTGCAGAATTGAATATTATCACTTATATCTTCTCTCCTGGATTATTATTACAGTGTCTTAATTGGTCTGTCGCTTTTCTACCTAAGCACCTATTACTGCTGCATAATTTCCCAGAGTTTATCTCTGATCACATCCTCTGCTCTGAAGAATTGCATGGCACCATATTTTTTTTTATGGAATATGCCACTAGACTATCATCACTATAAGGGTAGAGAACTTCTCTGTTTTGTTCATGCTTGTATCCTTTGCATCTCGAATCGGGGTACATGACACAGAATAGTTGCTTTAATTGGTATTTGTTGAATAATTCATTCTAAGTTCCTGATCTGATATTCAAAGTTTGCTTCCACCTGGTTCGAGCTTACTTCTCCCACTTTTTCTCTTTGGTGCTGGCTGCTGGTCTATCCCTGGTCACCCTGGGTTTATTCTAGCTGTGGCTGTCCTTCATCTCTGCTTTCTAAACTTTACTCTTCTTTGTTGTCTGAGCTCTCTCGTTTTCTCTCTTTCCTGAGAGTTTTGTACCACTTGATTTTTAAGTACCAGTTAATTCTATACACAGGTTTTAATCCCCATCTGTTCTGTCTTCTTTGTAGTATACGTGGTCTTAACTTCTAAATTGGAACTTTAATCATTTATTGCTTTGCAGTATTATTTAAATTTTTTGTGTGTCCATGTCTGGGCTCCTTAGTTATATTAGGAAGCTTCCTGAAAACAGAGCTATCTTATAGGTATACTCCAGAGCTGCCTATATAGAATAGTATCCATATTGAATAGTGGCCTATGTATATTTTTAGAATGATTGTATGACTTTTTCTATTCATGCAATTTATGAAATGCATATTTAATTGTCTACTTCATGTCTTACAATACTTAAAGGGAAAACCTTCTAACATTCATTATAAAAAGTGAAAAGATACTTGGAAACTAAACTTTGATGTCTTTTGCCAACCCCTTTCCTTCTTTAAAATTGATTTGCTCATAATTTGCTAGTTCTGTATCTTTAATTTAATATGATGGAAGAACTGTCCAACATCATTAATCAAGATTTTATACAAAGAATTGTGATCATCAGAGTGGGAATTTAACATTAGTGCTCTGATACATTATTACTATAATGCCTTGTTTGGAAGCTTAACAATGTCGGATAATACTCTATTTTATGATTTTTAACTTATCAGAGGAAAGCATTGTAGATAAATTGGATCTTGAGTTTATGGAATCAACAAACAGCTCACTGTTTAATTAAATTCAAATGAATTTGAAATACAGTCTTGGCTATATGAGAGGTTGGTCAGAGGATACTGTCTTGTGTTTTTTAAAGACAAAAATTATCTCTTTGGTTCATATTGTTGTATGTTCTTTGTCTTTCTTCAGTGTATCTGTTGAGTTAATTACGCTTATCTTCCAAGTGCATACATGTTGATATGTTGTTAGTGTTTTAGTTTTACACTTTAAGAATCTTTGTATTTAAAAAAAATTTTTTTTTAACTTAATTCTTTGACATTGTAAATTTTGACTTCTTTCTGGAAGCTTCCAGTTTTATCATTTCTGTTTTCCATCAGTTTATTAAGTCAAATAAATTTATTTCTCAGATAACTTATAATTTTAATAGAGTTTGAAGTCCTAGGGAAAGTTTAGCCTTAAAACGGAGAACAGTTTTAATAATGGCAGTTAGAATTTTTTCCTGTATTGAGTACAAGAATTAAAGTAGGCGTTTAATTAACTTTCCAAGATTTAAGAAAATTTTCCAAATACTTGAGTCTGTGTAAACATGTAACAGCTGTTACAATTAAAATAATTTACAATAGAGACTATTGAAAGTTAGATGTTTATTTGAGCAGTTTTTCCTTCCCCCTTTTTAATCTTTTGTTTATCCTTGATATTGAAAAATTTCAATTTCACATTTTCCTATTTGTTTTGATTCTCTTAATGTTGATTTGTCTCTGCTGGGAAATGTCTTATTAAAAGTAAAACATTAAGGAATTCTCTGATGGTCCAGTGGTGATGACTCTGCGTTCTTACTGCTGGGGTCCTGGGTTTGATCCCTGGTGGGGGAACTATTATTAATAAGATCCCACAAGCAGCATGGCATGGCCAAAAAAAAGTAAAACATTAAATCAGTTGATGGCTCTTTAATTCTTAAGACTGTTTTGATTGTTCTGGGAGAGAAAAATGTATGTGGATAGAAAGAGAACAAGGGCTCTTATTCTTACCACTAGCTGTTTGAAAAACCTAGACTGCTTCTAAAATTAAATTTTGATCATAGATGTTTGGGTTTTGAAGTCCCTTTTAAGATCAAGGACCCTTTATTTAGTATTTCAGAGTTTGTGTTAATTGTTTTACTGGCAGAAGTAAGTAGCTGTTGACATTCTAGTTTGTCATCTTGAAAGACTGTTGATTATAAATAGCTGGACCTTACTGAGCACTGAAGTTTTTGTTCCAGGTATTGTAATGAGTACATTTTAAACATTTTTCATTTAATACTTTAAATAATTTTATGAGGCAGGTTATATTATTCTTGTTTTACAGAACAAATTGAGCCTTGTTAGCATTAAAGATTTTAACTTTCCCAGAATCACATGGCTCGTGAGTGAAACGGGTAGAATTTGAACTCAGATCTGTTTGATTCCAATGCACATACTTTTTATTCACAGTGGAGCATTGTTTCTTAAAGCACTAGTCAAAATTATTCTGCTCTCTCACTTAAAAAAAAAGAAAAAAGTTTTATTTATTTATTTTTGGCTGCCCTGGGTCTTCATTGCTTTGCATGGGTTTTCTCTAGTTGCAGTGAGCAGGGGCTACTCTTCCTTGTGGTACTCAAGCTTCTCATTGCCGTGGCTTCTCTTGTGGAGCACAGGCTCTAGGCGTGCAGGCTTCAGCAGTTGCAGACACGGGCTCAGTAGTTGTGGTGTACAGGCTCTAGGCACTCGGGCTTCAGTAGATGCGGCACATGGGCTCAGTAATTGCTGCTCATGGGCTCCAGAGGATGACCTCAGTAGTTGCAGCAGCATGGGCTTAGCTGCTCTGCAGCATGTGGGATCTTCCCTGACCAGGCGTCGAGCCCGTCAGTGTCCCCTGCTTTGGCAGGCTGATTCTTATCCACTGCGCCACCAGGGAAGTCCCCTTACTTCTTATGTAGTACTAAAAGCTGTTCGGTACTCAGAATTCTTTCTTCCAAAGCTTTTTCAATGGGAGATCTCACACTTTTAATGCTTTGATTGTTGTTTGGAAGTGTAATGGTAGAGGTGCTTCTATGTTAGCTGTATTGGTATTTCAAGTAAGAGAAATATTTGAACAGTTACAGCTTGGTTGCTTTTCCACCTGCATATAAATCATACATGTATGTTAAGGGTATACTTAATCCCTTTTATCTGCTAGTGAATGTGCAGACTTGTTGGATTTCTATATTTTCCAGCTGGAATTGGCGAACCTTAGCCTAAATCCTGTGTTAGGTATGCTGTCTTAGGAAAATAATTTCTAGACACTTGTACTTTAGACCTCTCTTAGGGAACATCTGAAGTACAGACAACCTCCTAAGATTCTGCTCTGAGGTTTAGTGAAGACTTAATACGTGCTGTGACTATACGGGAGATATTTCAGTTTCATGGCATTGCCAGATGTGTCTGGTAAAATTGGGTGTTCATTAATTTAATTAAAAGTTCCTAGGAACTTACAACTTAAAGTAGTTTTTATAAGCATCGGGACTCAAAGGATCTTTAGTGTATATATTTGAAGGAGGGACAGTTTTGACTTGAACTGAAATAAAGCAATGTTTGTAGTTATGATGACCAAGGTGCAGTATTTTAAAGAAATAATGAAAATGTTATAATTGAAGTTTTTTTTTTTTAAATGCTCCTAGTTTAAAGTTATTGCAGTTGGTTTCATTTCCTAGACTATATTGCAGTGAATCTCTTTTTTGTTGTTCTTTGTGATCTTTAGCTTAGTTTACCAGGTTGTCCAATGACATGAGATTGGCTTGCTCTAGAGCCTTAGAAATGACACTTCTCTGTTCAACAGTAGACCTCTCCTTTCACATTTCTTGCCGCATCTTTGGGAGTCAATCATGTTTTGAAGAGTAAACATTTTATACAAACAGGATGATGTAGTAAAAAGTACCCTAGAATTTCAAGTCTGAAGATACTAGTTTAAGTACCAAGTATATTTCAACTAACTGTGTGATTATGGTCCAATCAGTTCTTCCTGAGCCTCAGTATCCTCGTCTGTAGAAAGGGCATATAAATTCCTTCTCATAAGCCTTAAGTTATTGTTACTCTTAATAGTAATATTATTACTAATACAAACTATAACTAGTAGATGAATAATAGGATTCATATTATTAGTAATATTTATTGCTAATACAGATTGCTAAATTACTTTTATAGAGATTTTTACAGTTAACAAACCACTTTCATATGTAGTAATTTTTAAAGAAGATCTATCTATCTATGAAAGGACTAAATTCTAAAGCACTTTGTGAGTATTAATTGATACTTTCATAACCAACTGAAGTGGCTGTTTTCAGTTTTAGTTATTTGAATGATAAACCAGAGTTTTAAAAATTCAGATAACACATTTCTGTTTAGCTAAAATAGAAGTCTTAGAATGTTTTCTGACTAGTGTCAAGATTGATTTTAAGTTAAATTTCAAGAACATCTGATTTCTATATTACTGTTATTATTTGGATTTCCTTAGTGGCTCGGACGGTAAAGCATCTGCTATTTAAAGAAACAGAGATAGATGATCAGTAAAATTATGAGTGGTCAGGAGTACTTGTGAGCTAGTGTCGTTTCTAGAAATTACAACAAGGTTCCCGTTGCACTAACAGTAAGTTTATCATTTACTGCTAAATCCACTGTGATTATTTAAAAATAAACAGCCCTTTATGTTTACAAAGTACCCTGCAATTGTTAATTAGCCTGCATCAGTGTTTATAAAGGGCTGGACTGGTGCCTGTATCGGTCAGCTTTGTGTAGGATTTCCAGACACCATTCTGATGACTCAGCCTAACTCTGGGATCAGTTGATATTTGTATACTGCAGGGTGTTATCAAAGCTTATTTCATTGCTCAGTTGCACCATCATTTTCTCAGAGAAATTATCCTGAAAAAAGCTGAAGAAAAAATTATTAAATCTTTTCTGTACATTTGTTTCAGAACCTCACCGTTTCTGAGACCTAGACGTTCTTACTAAGTATAATATAAATATTTTCCTTCAGAATTTAAATAGCTAATAGTTTTAAGGTAGTTACCGTTTAAGGCATTTTGTAATGAAATAACCTTTGCCTTCAAGACTCATATTCTACTAGTGGATGTAAGACATATATGTGAGAAAAGATCAATGTGATGTAAGGTAGTAGGTAATGAGTGTTAACCAGGTGGTTGTGGCGGATACTGCTAGTTGCCTATCTAGTCCTCATTTCCATCTCCCATTGTTAATAGACCCTGGTTAAGGTGGCAGTGGCCTCACCTTAGCTAGTGTTAGTGTTAGTCACTCAGTTGTGTCTGACTCTCTGTGACCTTGTGGACCATAGCCCACTAGCTTCCTCTGTCCATAGGATTTTCCAGGCAAGAACACTGGAGTGGGCTGCCATTTCTTTCTCCCGGGCTCCTTAGCTAAGTTCATGGCAATCATGTTCCCTCATTTCCCAGGTTCTTTGCTACTGAAGGTGGTCATATGACCTAGTTTTGGCCAGTCATAGCAGTTTTAGTTCTCTATTGCTGCTTAATAAACTTCCAGAATGTAGTGACTTAAAACAACTGGAATTGTATGAAAAGGCTCCTTTGTACTGTTTGACAGTTAATGCTTATGTCTGCTGGGGACTAAGCTAGAGCATTTACACGTGGTCTCAGCGTGGTTTCTGGGCTCTAAGAGTTTCCCAAAAAGAGAGAGCCCCAGATGGAAGCTGTATTCTTTTTAAAATGTTGCCTCAGAAGTCACATAGCATCACTTCTGCTGTACTCTGTTGGTCAAAACTATCATAAGTCCCCCTCCCAGATTCAAAGGAAGAGAATATCACTTCTCAGTTGGAGAAGTACCTATCACATTGTAAAAAGAACATGTGGGCTGGGGTGAGTTTGTTGGTGTGGGTATCTTTGAAAAATAAAGTTTGCCACAAACTGTTGAAGGGGAAGCTTATAAGAAAGCTTTAATAATACTTTCCAGATAAAAGAGAAGTGATATTTCTGCATGGTTCTTTGTTACTTGTCCCTTTTTCCTGCCTTAAAGGAGCAGCAACCATCTTGTGCTTATGATGAGACAAACCAGTATTCTAAGGATGTTAACATCATTGGATGTCATCCCTGGCCTATCTGCTTTCCGACTTTTTCTTCAGTCAGTTCAGTCGCTCAGTCGTATCCGACTCTTTGAGACCCCATGGACTGCAGCATGCCAGGCTTCCCTGTCCATCACCAACTCCCAAGCTTGCTCAAACTCATGTCCATCGAGTTGGTGATACCATCCAGCCATCTCACCCTCTGTTGTCCCCTTTTCCTCCTGCCTTAAATCTTTCCCAGCATCAGGGTCTTTTCCAGTATGAGGCAAATAATTGCCTATTTATTTAAAATTGCTGTAGAGAGGTTTTCATTTTTTTTTTTTTTTTGTAATTTATTTATTTGGCTGTGCCAGGTCTTAGTTGCGGAATGCAAACTCTTAGTTGTGGCATGTGGGATCTAGTTTCCTGACCAGGGATCTAACCCAGGCCCCTGCATTGGGAGCACAGAGGCTTAGCCACTGGACTGCCAGGAAAGTCCCTAGGTTTTCATGATCCTGAAATCTCATGGTTGTCAATACTGAGTGTGCATAGAGATCACCTGGAGAGCTTGTTAGGGCTGACAAAGGGAGAGATGGATCTTGGGCTAGATGAGTAAGATTTGGATAGATAGATTTAGGGAAGCAATTCAAGTATTACAGGTGGAATGAGCAAATACATCAAAGCAAAAAAAAAAAGTAAAGGTTTCTTTTTTTTTTTGAACTTCTATAAAGTAATCAGCTTACTTGGAGTTTTTATTTAGGGTAGGACATTAGTTAAAGGGGAGGTAACAACTATATTAAGGAGGTCCATGGAGGCCAGAAAGACATTTCTTTTTTATTTTGTAAGTAGTTAGATGCCCAGAACTTGTCAGAGGCTTGTACTGTTTGACCATTGTTCGTCATTTCCCCTCATCCAGTTCCTGCTAACCACCATTCTACTTTGTTTCTTTGATTTTTTTTTTTTTAAGATTCCATGTATAAGTGAAACCATACAGTATTTGTCTTTCTGTATCTGCCTTATTTTACTTAGCGTAATGTCCTCCAGGTTCATCCATGTTGTCACATATGGAAGAAATTCCCTTTCTTATAATTGAATAATATTCATTCATTGGTTGACACTTAAGTTGTTTCTATATCTTTTTTTGGCTATTGTGAATAATAATACCCTTTAAATTTTATATTTCACTAGATTTGTGTAGTGCCTGATTTATGTAGTGACTCGAATTAGGTACCAATTAGACTTCAAGTTATTGACCCACATCTGAAGATAGCCTTGTGTAGTATGTATGTAATAATTTGTATTGTGCATTGTAGGTCTGATTTTGAATTAATAGTTCTTGCTTTATGTCATTGTTGAATACAAGATAGAATCCTTTATAAAACAGTGAGCCTAACGTGTAAAATGATCACATTCCTTTAGCTTTAGTAGTTTAAAAAACTGTCTCATCTGTTAGTATGTTATGACTGAGATGTTTGCCAGGTTTTTCTTAGGAACAACTGTTGTGCAAGCTGTGAGCCTATATAGTTGACTCCGGCCTGTGCTTTCTGTTATTAGCAAATAGTGTTTCTTCCAGGGAATGTTACGTTTCCTGAATCTAGAAGTTCTGTGAGGTAGAGCAACAGTGAAGGTCAGATCACACAAACCACATTTTTGGTATTGCTTCCAGAGACCTCTGACGCAGTTTCTGCGACTGATTTTTGTTTAAATAGTAGATGTTTGACATTTGTGACATACGTGACTGTCTTTTTTAGACAGTTTTCTCCACAAGTTGTTGCTCTGTATTGTTAGAGGGACGTGTTTTGTTTGTTTGTTTTTTAAAAACAGTTTTTTGGCCTATAGTATACATACCATATAATTCACCCTAGGAGGAAATCTTGCTTCCATGGAAAGACTGATAGATTCAAAACAAAGCCCACATTTCTTTATTCATTTATTCCTACATATATCCCATATTATGAATTTATTTCCTACTTTACTGCTAGGCTACTATATATCCTGTTGCCATTATTATTACTATGCATCTTACTTTATACATTTTGAAATAAAAGCTTCCATGTCATTTTAGATTGATGAGTATTTTGAAATTATTTTTATAGTTATACTCTAGTATGAATTCTAATAGATGAAAGAGCTTTGCAGGCCATCTTACAGAAGACAGTAAAGATTTTAAAGATGTCCCAATATAATGAGATTTCTAACAGCTGGAAAAGTTGATGCAGTGAATTCAGAACCAAATGATAGCATTGAAACATTAATGGGATGAGGGAAGATAATATTTATCTTGGATGTTATTTATAGTCTACTAAGCATCCATTCTTCCTTCTTCCTTCCTAATGGACCCATGATTTTTCTCCAGGATTCCCCTGAAAGTGAAAAAGAAAGTGAAAGTGAAGTCTCTCAGTCATGTCTGACTCTTTGCGAGCTCATGGACTGTAGCCTACCAGGCTCCTCCATCCATGGATTTTCCAGGCAAGAGTACTGGAGTGGGTTGCCATTTCCTTCTCCAAGGGATCTTCCCAACCCAGGGATCGAACCCAGGTCTCCCACATTGCAGGCAGACACTTTACCATCTGAGCCACCAGGGAAGCCCTGGGATTTCTCTACTCCCATGTAAACATCAGAAAAGCTGATTTCCACCCTCAGTTCAAGGGTAGGCCTAGTTGATCCAGGATTACTTGCTGCTTGATGGTTCAGGCGTGAACAGATGACCTAATCCTGGCAAATAGGAAAGTGTTTTAAGTTTTGGGGCTAGTATTCCTTGCTCTTATGAGAGATTCATGGGAAGCCACTCTGTATCTTCTGTGGAACATAATCAAGGAAATCATGTATTAATAGCTCTGATTACTATTGTCATCCACACTGTACCCAAAAAGGTGGAGTTTGCTTAGGATGAAGCTGGCATTTTGGATGGTATCTCAGAGAGATAGAAAAGATATGGGTTCTTGATCACATTGTTGAACAGTCTTATCTCTGGGTTTCCAGAAGTATTAATCCATATATTTCTTCATGGTTTAAGTTGCTGGTATGGAAATGGTGGTCTGTGAACTGATAACATTAGCATCACCTGTGAGCTTGTTTGAAATAAGAAATTTCAGGGCCTACCCTAGTCCTGCTGAATCAGAATCTCCATTTTAATTGGCTGTCCAGATGATTCATATACACACAAAAACTGAAGAAGTGTTATTTTAAGCCACTTTGAAATGAGTTTTTGTTTACTTATGAAATGAAAGCATCCTACTATGACATTCTAGAGTTTTTTCTCTAAGAAGTTACAACCTGATCCAAGCATGCCATTTAGAAATAATGGAGTTGGGGATAGGCACCATTTCTGGTTGTTATAGAAACAGCATTTATTGGGTCATGGTACAGAGTTTAAAAATTCTCATCACACTTTGACTGATGTATGGTTTTCTTTTGGTTGTTTTTAATAGTTATTTTTAGATGAAACCTAAAACTGTAGTCCTTACTACTTGTGGTCAAAAAGACCCTAATGTTATTTTTGGAAAGTCGGGAGATGTGAGCTTAGCTGTGCTGGCTGAAAGCCAGCTTTGAGAGTTGCATTTTACCTTACCTAGGACCATCCCTTCCCATTCTCTCCTCACTCCCATTCCTATTTCAACTCGTTTTGTACTGCTCTTCTGTTTCAGAACTATTAACCCATTAACGTCTGGGGAGTACGTCTTGCAAATGTCTGCCTTTTAGACCAGATGTGTGTTTCAGTTACAAGAATGGAGGAAAAAATTTTCTCCGCCTGCTGTAAATTATAAATTATCTGTCTGTATGAAGGTTAAAGATAGCATGAGTAAATTAAATCCACTGTCTATCTGGGAATTTTATTTGAGAATTTTTTCTTCTACGTTTGTGCAGAATTAGATGCAGCCTTCCAAAGAAGCAACTCAGATTATTAAATTATACTTCTTTGTCCATTTTTCTAGAGGCCTTAATGAGCCTCTGTCAAGATAAATTGGATAATTCAGTTCACAAATTAGATGATCATTTCTATAATTAATTGAGGATGAATGGTATCTGGTATGCTTTCCTGTGAGAATTGCCAAAGGTCTGTGTTCAGTCAGAAAGGTCTTAGCTCTGAAAGGAGTACTTTTAATGGAAATGCCAGTATGCCAATTGATTTTATTATTGCTATTTGCTGAGTTTTTAGTGTGTGTTAGGCATTATGCTAGTTACTATGAAAATTTATCTCTGATCCTTACAGTTACTCTAAAAGTAAATGATCATTTTATTTCCATTTTAGACATGAGAAAATTGGGGCTAGAGAGATTCAGTAACTCCCAAGATCATATATATGTTAGAGCCCATGAGTGGTATACCCAAGCTCATTCAGGCCCTCAAGGAATTTTAATTTCTACTGAATGGGAGTCTAACATGCAAACGGTGCACTGTAATAAAATGAGAGATAAAGTAAAATTTTAAAATAAAGTAAAATCTAAAGATAGAATACAGATAACATTTAATGAAAGAGTAGAAGAAGAGGGAATTAATTCTAGTACAGAAGATCAGGAAAAAAATAATTCATCTTCCTTCCCATTTCTCTAGTTCCTTAATAGGCTTCACGTGACTTCTCTTGTTCTCTTAATGTTGTTAGTAATCAAGAATCAGAACCTTTGCTATTTTGATTTTCTTCATATTCTTACATTTTGTCAGTCTGTAAAGTCTTTTAGTAGAGTTTCTGGCAGTCTCCTACTGTTCATTCCCACTTCTATTATCCTAGTTTTATCTATCGCTGTACCGTCTTGCCAGTAGTTGTTAACCTCTGTTGCACCTAGGATTCATCTAATGGTGCTTTGTCAATGTACAGATAGATTTGATTCATTCATTTGAGGTCACAGGTGATTCTGATGCACATTACAGTTGAGAACCACTTAACTAAGACAGGGGGTCCTCAAAATTTGATCTGGGCCTCCTGGGGTTAGGAGGCATTCCCTGGGAATCTTTCAGGGATGTGCACAGTCCATAACTGTTTTCATAATTGTACTAAGATGTTATTTGCCTTTTTCACTGTCCTGACTTTGCACTGATGGTGAAAAAGAAATGAAGAGTAAATTTGTAGTGCTTTACTCAAATTAAGGCAGTGGTGCCAAACTATGTTAGTAATCATTGTATTCTTTACTGCCACACCCTTGTGAAAAAAATCTAGTTTTGCTTAAGAATGTCTGTCATGAATCAGTTAATATTGTTAATTTCATTAAATCTTGCCCCTTGAGTACATGTTTTATTATGACTCTATTTGACTACGCATTGTGCATTCTGATGTATGATGGTTGTCTCAAGGAGTGGCACTTTTGCAGTTGTTTGAATTGTGCTAAACTTTTTTTTTTTTTTCATGGAACACCATGAAAAAAAAAATACTGATAGACAGACTGTGGTTATTTAAAATTTTGATATTGGGCAGAAGTTTTCCCCAAATGAGCAAAAATAATTTTACCATTGCTCGTGATAAAATTTAAGCTTTCAAGCAAAAATGAGAATGTGAAAAAAAAACTTCCCAGTACTTGAAGACTTTTCTGATGAAATTGATGGTGTTTGAAATGTGTTGCTATTAGATAGCGAATATATTCCACATGACCAATGCATGATATTATAAAATCATTCAAAGTGCAAAGTAGAACAATGGATTTTAATGTAACAGAGCCTCCTTAAGAGTTCACTGATAACAGTTCGAGTAGCAAAGCAATTGTCCATTTCTCTACCTCCCCTTCAACATTTGTTATCTGTGTTCTTTATGATGATAGTAATCTGGCAGGTGTGAAGTGATATCTCATTGTGCTTTTGTCTTTAAAAAATGACCACTTGTTGAGTTTTGATGTACTGTCAAGGAAGACTATCTATAGTTACCCATAAAAGCTACTGAAACACTTCTTTTTCCAGCTACATATTTGAGGCCAGATTATCTTCAGATACCTTAACCAAAAGTATACATTGATAAGACTGCAGAAGTAGATGTGAGAATCTAGCCATCTTTGTGATTTACAGACATATAAAACAGTGCCATTCTTCTCATAATTTTTTTTGGAAAATACATTTATTGTTCCCAAAAATGTGTTAAAGTGCAATGAGTTTTTTTTTTTTCATTTCTGTCTTAAATGAGCAAACTCAGGGAGATAGTGAAGGACAGGGAAGCCTGTCATGCTGCAGTTTATGGGATTACAGAGTCTGACATGACTTACGACTGAACACAAACTACAACAAAATAAATGAGTGGATAAGTACTTAAGCACTTAATTTTTATTTCTAATATGGTAGATTATCAATATCTAATATGGTCAGTCAGTTCAGTTGCTCAGTTGTGTCTGACTCTTTGCGACTCCATGGACTGCAGCCCGCCAGGCTTCCTGGTCCGTCACCAACTCTCGGAACTTGCTCAAGCTCATGTCCGTTGAGTTGGTGATGCCATCCAACCATCTCATCCTCTGTTGTCCCCTTTTCCTCCTGCCTTCAATCTTTCCCAGCATCAGGATCTTTTCCAGTGAGTCAGTTCTTCACATCAGGTGGCCAAAGTATTGGATCTTCAGCTTCAGCATCAGTCCTTCCAATGATTATTCAGGACTGATTGTCTTTAGGATTGATTGGTTGGATCTCCTTGCAGTCCAAGGGGCTCTCAAGATTCTTCTCCAGTACCATAGCTCAGAAGCGTCAATTCTTTGGTGCTCAGCTCTCTTTATGGTCTAACTCTTACATCCATACATGACTACTGGAAAAACAATAGCTTTGACTGTATGGACCTTTGTTGGCAAAGGAATGTCTCTGCTTTTTAATATGCTGTCTAGGTTGGTCATAGCTTTTCTTCCAAGGAGCAAGTGTCTTTTAATTTCATGGCTGCAGTCACCATCTGCAGTGATTTTGGACCCCAAGATGATAAAGTCTCTAACTGTTTCCATTGTTTCCCCATCTGCTTGCCATGAAGTGATGGGACCAAATCCCATGATCTTCGTTTTCTGAATGTTGAGCTTTAAGCCAGCTGTTTTACTCTCCTCTTTCACTTTCATCAAGAGGCTCTTAATTCCTTTTTGCCATAAGTGTGCTGTCATCTGCATATCTGAGGTTATTGATATTTCTCCCAGCAATCTTGATTCTAGCTTGTGCTTCATCCAGCCTGGCATTTCGCATTATATACTCTGCATATAAGTTAAATAAGCAGGGTGACAGTATACAGCCTTGATGTACTCCTTTCCCAATTTGGAACCAGTCCGTTGTTCCATGTCCAGGTCAACATATGAAAAAACTCTTTGGGAACTGCAGTCATTTTTAAAGAGTGTTAAGGGGCCTGTAAGTGAGTTGAGTATTCCTCGAAAAGATATGTTCCTGTCATAATCCCTGATCCTTTATTTGGAAACAGGATCTTGGCAGATGTATTCAAGTTAAAATGAGGTCACGGTGGATTACCACAGGCCCTAAATCTAATTACTGTGTCTTTGTAAGAGCAGGAAGAAGGAGGTTTGAATATAGAGACGCAGAGGAGATATATAGAGAAGAATGCCCTGTGAAGACAGAGGCAGAGATTGGAGCGATGTGGCGATAAACCAAGGAACACCAGGGATTGCCAGAAGCACCAAGGCTAGAAAGTGGCAAAGAAGGATTCTCCCTTAGAACCTTCAAAGGGAGTGTGGCCCTGCTGGCACCTTGATTTCAGACTTCTAGCCTCCAGATTTGTGACACAATACCTCTCTCTGTGTTAAGCCGCTCATTTGTGGTACTTTTGTTATGATAGCCTAGAAAACTAATCCAGGATCTTGAAACCAAAAGAGTTTAAGAATCTCTGACCTAGGTTACCCACCTATCTTCTCTTCCAGATTTTGTCTTGTCAGTACATGCTGCTTACCACTGCCAGCTTACTTATCCTAAAACAATTATTATGCTCCCTTTCTAAGCAAATGTCACTGATTTTTAAAATTATCTTTCAAATATATTTCAAACTCTTTAAGTTTGCATTCAAAGTCATCTATAATCTGGCCCTAACCTACTTTTCCAATTTTGTGTTCCACATTTTCCTAAGATACTATTTTCTAATATGCTATACTATATTCAGTTGAGTGTACATTTAAGCATGTATTCTCTTACTCATTCATTTATTGATTCAACAGAAAATATACCTGTTCTGAGTTTTTATTCTGATAGTGTGTTGTCTAGTATGGTAAGCAGTAGCTCCAGGTGTCTATTCATTTGAAATTAAACACATAAAACTGAAAATTCACTTCTTTGGTCTCAGTGGCTGCATGTGACTGGTGACTGCTATATGGAACAGCACAGATATTAGAACATATCCACTCTGTAGAAAGTTCTTTTAGATAGTTCTATTCTTATAAATAATCTCTTCACCTTGGTCCCATATCACCTTGCATTTTCCTTCATTTCCAGCACTCCTGATATGGTCTTCCTGGAACTGGCTCTCTACCACACACCCCACACCTTTCCTCCAATTCCCTGGCATACTTTCCTTCCTGTTATTTATCAAAATCAACTTTTGATTCTGACTCAAATGATCATTTTAAGATGACTCGAGCTGGATAGAATCTCTTGTTTCTGTTACTGTAACACTAATTTTATTTTGTGGTATGTTTGTCTTGATCTGCATTTGCACCTGGCGTGTAAGATGAACAGTTATTGTGTCTTTCCTACTAAGCTCATTGAAGGTAGGAACCTTGTCTAATAGACTGGGGTGTACTAATCATCATACTAGAAATAGAAGAAAAGAAAAAGAAACCTGCCAGATAAATCAAATATTTAGTGAGTATGTTAATTTTAAAATCTTAATTTCTATTGAAAAATCTTCTCAGTTCAGTGGCTCAGTTGTGTCCGACTCTTTGCGACCTCATGGACTGCAGCACGCCAGGCTTCCTTGTCCTTCACCATCTCCTGGAGCTTGCTGAAACTCAGGTCTATTGAGTCATTGATGCCATCCAACCATCTCATCCTCTGTCGTCCCCTTCTCTTCCTGCCTTCAATCTTGCCCAGCATCAGGATCTTTTCCAATGAGTCGGCTCTTCCCATCAGGTGGCCAAAGTATTGGAGTTTCAGCATCAGTCCTTCCAATGAATATTCAAGATTGATTTCCTTTAGGATTGACTGGTTTGATCTCCTTGCAGTCTGGGAGACTCTCAAGAGTCTTCTCCAAAACCACAGTTAGGAATAAGAATTATACTGCTTCAGTATTTTTGTTTGTTTGTTTGTTTGTTTGTCTCCTGTTTCAGAACCAATCAAATTGCCAGGTAGGTCTGTCTTCTTGGATGTCTCATAAGCTCTTCAGATTCTTTGTATCTAAAACTGAACTTCAAATGCATTAGTGGCTCCTACTGGCCACAGAGAAGATTTGAGTCTCAAAAACAAAACAGAACAAAAACCCCTAGACGATTGATTGAAACACATTTAACATAAAATGATTTATATCATAATGACAAAAGGAGAAATACCCAACATCTCACTCAGACCACCGAAGAAACTAGGGCACTAATTCTAAAGGAAAGAAATTTAATTTAAAGGAAGAAATTCAGTGTTTAATTAATTCACACTTAATACTAATTAAGATTTGTATTGCTAATCTTCTGGATTAGCTTATACTTCAGGAAGGTCAAGTAGCCCTTTACAGAAGAATTCCAGGTAATAAGTATGGAAAAAAAATGATAGAAATAAAAGCTTATCAGTTTGTGACCCCCCCCCCCCACCAAAAAATATTATTGATTTAAACCACAATCATTGATGGATGAGGTTTGAATGAAGGGTGAAGTATGATTGATTATGTGTGTTTTGTTCCTTTGCGTATATTTGTGTGATGCCTCTTTACCTAAGTATGCATGTCTCTTTACTAAGTATGTACCTAAATAGTAGAATCTCCTTCAGTCTGAGTTTTCACATGGTTAGATGTGAGAAGTACTCTTTCTGGGAGGGGATATATGTACACCTATGGCTGATTCATGCTGAGGTTTGACAGAAAACAGCAAAATTCTGTAAAGCAATTATCCTTCAATAAAAAATAAATTAATTAAAGAAAAAAAAGAAATACTCTTTCTGACAAGAATACCATAGAAGTGATATGTATTCTGTGTATCACAACAGAAGGTAAATGATATTGATTTGTCCCATTGGTATTGGTATTAACTTTAATCACCTTGTTTAGGAAGTATCTTTCAGGTTTCCTGCAATAAAGTTACTATTTTCCCCTTTGAAATTTAAGTGTCTTATGAGGGGGTAGCTTTGAAGCTGTAGATGTATTCTGTTACCCCTCAAGCTTTCACTATTTTAGCATCCACTGATGCTTCTTGCCTGAATTAGTTACCACTATGATGGTTGTCAAATGGTAATTTTCTAATATTATCATTTTATTTACATTTGTTAATGGGATTTCTACTGGAAGGAAGAAGTTTTCTGTTTGTTTTTATAAGCATGAATTCACGGATTTTTAAAAATTCAGTTGTCTGTAAACCATTACTATTATTATGAGAAAAGGTGAACATCTTTTCTTAGGTTTAAAGGCCATTTTTATGTCTTTTTGTGTAAATTATTGATTTTTTGCACATATTTATTTGGGGTTTTTGGATTTTTTCCTTTAATTTTAAGAGTTTTAAAATTTTGTTAGTGATTATTAGCCCTTTATCTGTGACATATTTTATATATACTTTTTCCATTTGTTTTCTTTTGACTTTTGCACATTTTTTGCCATGCATAAGTTTTTTATTTTTATGTAATCAAACGTATTTTCTTTAAAATGTATCTAGAATTTAAATCATGATTAGAAAGCCTTTTCCTATACTGAGGTTAGAGGGGAAGCCACTTGTATTTTATGTACCTATAGGTGATCTTCATTGCAGATTCTGTATTTGTACTATAATGTATTTGTAACCTCAGGTTAATACTTGCTGTGCTTTTGCAGTCATTTACAGATATTTGCAAACTGGCAAAAATTCGAGTCAGCCAGTGACCATGGTCCCAGTTGAGTTCGTACAAGGCGATGCTCTGCCTTCTTTCAGTTCTCGTATTGTAAACAGTGTCCTTTTCATATTTTTGTGCTTTTTGTTGGTGATTTTACTGTTTGACCCCAAAGTATGGTGCTGGATTTGTGTCTACAGAACTTCAGTTCTTAAGCACATGAATACTGTGATGTCTGTTAGGGAGAAAAAAAGTGTATTACATAAACTTCATTTAGGTATGAGTTATACCTAAATACCTGTGGTGGTGTGTTCAATGTTTATGACTCAACAACATACATTAAATAAGGTGTCTCTGAACAAAAACATATAAAATAAGTTCTGTGTTGATCAGTTGATGAAATTATTATCAGAGGCTTGCAGGAACCCAACCCTTCGTTTGCCCTAGGAACAATCATTCAGTATTTGTGAATTCAGTGTTTGCAGAGACTTTGTAGAACATTGCCATGAATACCAAGAATCGACTCTAGTTTCATTTTTTACTCTTTAATCTCTGATCTTTTGGGATTTGTGTAAATGATTTGTTGTAGGGATCTAGTTTTATCTTTTTCCAAATGGCTAAACAGTTGTTCCATCATTTTTCTTTCTTCCTTTCTTCCTCTCTCTTTTTCTTTCTTTCTTTCTTTCTAAAATTTACCTTAGTTGTAGTGATTTGAGATACCACTTTTATTATTACTAAGTTTCTGTATGTATTTGGCTCTGATTTCAGAGTCTCTTTCGTAGTCTATTTGTGTGCCGATACCTCATGTTTTAATTATAGATATTTTATGTTCTCATTTTGGTAGGTCTAGTTCCCTCTCATAGCTTTTCTTTTTTAGTGTTTTCCTGGATATCTTTACTTGTTTATTTTTCCAAGTTGTCTAGCTCCCCAAAAAAGATTATTAGTATTTTTATTAGTGTTGTATTAAATTTAGAAGTTAATTCAAGGAGAACTTACAATTTTAAGATGTGTAGTTATCCTGTCCAAGAACACCAGATATCTTTTCATTTGTTCAAGTCTATTTTTTGTGGCTGTCAAGTGTCTTAAGTTTCTGTCATATAAGTTTTGCACATTTCTTGTTAATTTGTTCGTAAGCGTTTTATCTTATTTGTTGTTATATTAAGTAGAATTTTCTTGTCCACCATATCCTTTAACTGTTTAGTATGCTTGCATATGAAGGCTATTGTTTTTTATATTTTAATTTTATATCTTGCTACCTTATTAAATTCTTTTATTGTTTTAATTAGTTTATCTTATTGATTTACTAAGATATTCCATGTTCCCTCCTATGTCATTTGAAAACAGTTGTTTAATTTTTATTTTTTTTCCAATTTATAAGCTTCTTGCCCATTTCATTGGCTAATACTTTCAGTCCAGTGTTGAATAGTAGTGGAGATAGTGGACATCCTTGCCTTGCATTTGATCATGCATCTCTAGTGTTTATTAAGTAAGATGTTGGCTTTAGGACTGAGATATGTATTATTTTATCAAGTTAATGAATGATGCTTTTATTTTGATAGAGTAAGACTGCTTGAATTTCTAACTTAGTGCTGGGAAGATCTAAGTAGAGAGAGGAAATGAAGTTGAAATGGACAGAAGAAGGAAGCAAGTGAGAAAGGAAAAGGCTTCGGAATGATCAGTAAAACTGCTCAATGGGAAATAGAATGCTGTTTTTACTAACAACACATCTCACTGTTCACTTGGTTAATTAATCGAAGACTGAATGTCTACACATTAAGATAGTAGAAATAATTCTAGAAATATTATTATCACTCTGCCTCTATTATATTCTTGGACTTTGCTGGTAGCTTGAGTAAAGAAAATACTTATATGACTGTAACCCTGAAAATGGAGCTTTGCCTTGTTTTTGAACTTCCAGTTTTTCCAGATTGCTCCATAAGGCAATCGTAAATGTTTATTGAATGCCTTATATTAGAATATATATGTATATTTATATATATGCACACGCACATATATTTACAGTGCGCACACACACATACACATTGTCTAGCTTCAAGTGAGATTTAATCCAAAGGCTCAAATGATTTTATCAGAACTCAGTCTTCTTTCTCTTGATCTTTCTGTTCTACTTTTGTTAGTGTTACCCTCATCCTCAGGGTCTGCTTTTGGCAGAAGAGATTTAGATTTATGTCTTCACCTCTTTGTAGCTTCTGTATAAGTCCTTGGAGTTCATTCTGGCCTGACTGGCCCCATCATATGCCCACAGTGGCAGCGGGGCTTGTGGTTCCTGCTGGACCCCAGTGGCACATTCCACTCCTCCTGATGGGGATGCAGGTTCCTCCCCAAAACACATGGTCTGAGAGACTGGAGGGGTAGTTTTCCAAAAGAAATGGGGTGTATTTATTGTAGCAGAAGAAGGGAGGACTACGTGCCAGACAGGCAAAAAAACAGCAGCTGTTTGCTGCAATAACTGAGTAAAGTTTATTCGATGGACTCGAGTTTAGTAGTGAATGAAAAAGTTGTAGTAATTTGGAGAAAGGAAAAATGCCTGAATGAATTCTTTGGACATAGACTCCTCACTGCTTGCTTCTTTCCTTACTGTGGCAATAGCTTACTGTTTTTCCCCCAGAGCTGATTCCTCTAGCTTTATTGGATTCTTTTACCCTTGCTGGAGGGAAATGATATCAGGTAAGTAGTGAATGTGAAAATAAGCAGCACGGTTCTGTTTTTCTGCAGCTTTAGTCCTGCCTCTCAGATCTACTGCCAGAGATGAATAGAAGGCCTCCTCCCAGCTTTCCTCTTGACTCTAGGGGATGAGATGTGTCATTCTTACATAACACAGAGAATAGTTATCATATGGCGTACTTGTACCACAGTATTGGTTCTTTTTTTTTAGTGTCATCTAAAGTAACAACATGTATAAGTCTCTATCTTTCCTTTCTAGGGCTGCCAATACAAAAAAGTAATATTTCCTTTTGGAGCCTGAGGCTTGTTTTCCTCTTATTTATGGAGAATATGCAATTTAGATATTTGAATAGAAATAGCGGAAGCAGCCAAAAACTTTTCAATAGTCCAGTTAAAATACATAATAGCATGTGTTTAAAGTAAATCTTTGGAATACAGATTGGAAAATCCTGGATACAGTCATATAGTATGTACCGCAAAGGCATGCCTTGCTAATAAGTACAAGTGGGAGGAAGAAGTACATATCCTACAAGGGGTCAGAGATTCCTACTAAGATGTTTCTCTGGCAGCCTTGTTCCCATCTAGGTAGCTGAGGACTAAAGGGATTTTCCAGTCTTGCTTAATCTACTGGCTTTTATTGAGTTAAATGCCATCACCTCTGCAGCCTCACATATTTGCATAAACACTCTCCCTCAGAATTTAAACAAAGAGTTATATATTTTCCTTTGTTAGAAATGTAAGAAAAAAACTTGCAAAGCCTGGAAGTCTATGAGGATTCGCCTCATTTTAATCATAGACATGGACAGGGGGCAGTCTAACTTAAACATGTGGACTTTGGCACCAGGCCAGCATGGATTTTAACACGGTTTTTCGTGTTTTGGATGTGTATCCTTAGACAAGTTGATCGTTGTAGGCCTCGCTTCTCTTACATATGAAAGTTATTCATTTATTCATCCAACATGTTTGTTATTAACTACTCTTCCATGTGTTGGGGATGCATCAATAAACAAAACAGTAAAGGTCTCTTCTTTTCTGTGGCTTGCATTCTAGTGGTGGGGAGAAGCAAGAAAGATAAATTGTGTGTTCAAAAATCATAATTGCTGTAAGAAAGGAGAGAGAAGAGCAAGATCATGGAAAAATGGATTAAGGAAGAGAGTGGGTGCAGAAGTAGGGTAATCAGGGTTGGCATCACCGAGAAGGTGATGTTTGAAGTTTTCAGTGAAGTTTTAAAAGACTCTCTCTGCCTTGAGAACAGATTGTTGGGGGTTTAAAAAAAAAGCAGAGAGAATTGTTAGGAGGCTTTCATTGTAACCTCGGTGAGAGCTGATGGTGACATAGTAGAAACACTGAAGATGGTGAGAATGGCTGAATTCTGTATCCATTTTGTAGGCTCAGCCAACAGAATTTTCTGATGGTTTAGATATGCTGTGTGAGACAAGAAGAGGAACCAAGGCTTTTGACCTGAAGAATTGGATGGAGGAATTGTTAACTGACAAGAGGAAGACTGTGGGTAGGGTGAGTTTTAGGGAAAAGATCAGGAGTTCAGTTCTGTGTATATATATATTGAGTTTGAGATGTCTGTTAGGCACCCACATAGGCATAAGAACATATACCCACAGGTTGCTGTGGTGATTCAGTATGGTGAATGTAAATCACTTAGCACAATGTGTGACAGAATTATCTGTATGAGATCAGAGAATATATTGCCACATGAAACAAGAATCAGTTCAGTTCAGTCGCTCAGTCGTGTGCGACTCTTTGCAACCCCATGAATCACAGCACGCCAGGCCTCCCTGTCCATCACCATCTCCTGGAGTTCACTCAGACTTACGTCCATTGAGTCAATGATGCCATCCAACCATCTCATCCTCTGTTGTCCCCTTCTCCTGCCCTCAATCTTTCCTAGCATTAGGGTTTTTTTTTCAAATGAGTCAGCTCTTCGCATCAGGTGGCCAAAGTGTTGGAGTTTCAGCTTCAACATCAGTCCTTCCAATGAACACCCAGGACTGATCTCTGTTAAGATAGATAGTTGGATCTCCTTGCAGTCCAAGGGACTCTCAAGAGTCTTCTCCAATACCACAGTTCAAAAGCATCAAATCTTCGGCACTCAGCTTTCTTTATAGTCCAACTCTCACATCCATACATGACCACTGGAAAAACCATAGCCTTGACTAGAGGGAGCTTGGTTGACAAAGTAATGTCTCTGCTTTTTAATATGTTGTCTAGGTTGGTCATAACTTTCCTTCCAAAGAGTAAGTGTCTTTTAATTTCATGGCTGCAGTCACCATCTGCAGTGATTTTGGAGCCCAAAAAAATAATGTCAGCCACTGTTTCCACTGTTTCCCCATCTATTTCCCATGAAGTGATGGGACCGGATGCCATGATCTTCATTTTCTGAATGTTGAGCTTTAAGCCAACTTTTTCACTCTCCTCTTTCACTTTCATCAAGAGGCTTTTTAGTTCCTCTTCACTTTCTGCCATAAGGGTGGTGTCATCTGCATATCTGAGGTTATTGATATATCTCTCAGCAGTCTTGATTCCAGCCTGTGCTTCTTCCAGCCCAGCATTTCTCATGATGTACTCTGCATAGAAGTTAAATAAGCAGGGTGACAATATACAGCCTTGACGTACTCCTTTTCCTGTTTGGAACCAGTCTGTTGTTCCATGTCCATTTCTAACTGTTGCTTCCTGACCTGCATACAGGTTTCTCAAGAAGCAGGTCAGGTGGTCTAGTATTCCCACCTCTTTCAGAATTTTCCACAGTTTGCTGTGATCCACACCGTCAAAGGCTTTGGGATAGTCAATAAAGCAGAAATAGATGTTTTTCTGGGACTCTCTTGCTTTTTAGATGATCCAGTGGATGTTGGCAATTTGATCTCTGGTTCCTCTGCCTTTTCTAAAACCAGCTTGAACATCTGGAAGTTCATGGTTCACATATTGCTGAAGCCTGGCTTGAAGAATTTTGAGCATTACTTCTCTAGCATGTGAGATGAATACAGTTGTGCAGTAATTTGAACATTCTTTGGCATTGGAATTAAAACGGACCTTTTCCAGTCCTGTGGCCACTGCTGAGTTTTCCAAATTTGCTGGTATATTGAGTGCAGCACTTTGACAGCATCATCTTTCAGGATTTGAAATAGCTCAACTGGAATTCCATCACCTCCACTAGCTTTGTTCATAGTGATGCTTCCTAAGGCCCACTTGACTTCACATTTCAGGATGTCTGGCTCTAGGTGAGTGATCACACCATTGTGATGATCTGGGTCGTGAAGATTTTTTTTGTACAGTTCTTCTGTGTATTCTTGCCACCTCTTAACATCTACTGCTTCTGTTCGGTCCATACCATTTCATAACAAGTTGCAAAACCATATATTCAGGGGGAAAGGGCTCATTGAATATAATAGCAAAATGAAAAATAATAGTTTGGAAGGCTGAGGAAATCTCTCAGAAAATGAAAGTCAGAGGGATGCAAAAGTCATAGAGAATCCATGTAAGAGGTCTAACTCCTTCCTAATGGGACTCTCAGAGACACAGACCAGAGAAAATGAAAAGAGGAAATTATGAATGAAATAGGACAAGAAAAAATTCCAGAACTGAAGGACAAGAATTCCTAAATGGAAAGTGCTCAGCACTAAGAATAGTGGGTTGAGTCGGGTGGGAAGAAACATAGTACCAAGACATTTTAGAGCAGCAGAGAGAAGCAGCAAGTCACAAAGAAAGGATTATAAATTAGCAGTTTGTCAGACTTTTCAAAAGTAATTCAGGATGCAAGTAGACAGTGGATTAGTACCTTTAAGGTTCTGAAGGAAAATGATCAAACATAGATATCTATGTCCAGCCAAACAGTTAGTTATAAGGATAAGGTGACAATATTTTCCAACGTGCAAGGTCTCAGAAAATTTATCTCCTAATACATCCTTCCTTGGGAAGCTATTAGGAAAATAGGATATAACACAAGAGAGACATAAAGGAAATTCCTAGAATGATGATGAAATAAAGTCCAGGATAACAGCTAAATAGCAGGTTTAGAGGTTAAGGTAAATACAGTTAGGCAGAAGGATGTAAGACCCAGGGAACATGTCTCTAAGAAAAAGATTGAACTGACATTTGATGTGTTTGACTTTTCTGAAGGAGATTCATAGCTCTTTCAGGGAGCTAGGGGATAAACTGTTCCCAGCTTAAAGCAACTTACACTGCAGTATGGCATATGCACAAGGAAGTAGGTAATTACCGTAGTCTGTGAAGGTTTGGAAAGCTTAGTACCCTTCCCCTAGACCACCCATAGTTGGAATGTGGGTTTAGAAGTCTAGTATTTAGCTCCTTCAGCATCTGTAATTGAACTGTCAAACCAACAGCTTGAAGCTGACTGTTGGACTAGCTGAAAAATCATTCCACAGTCTAAGAAAGAAAGCAAACTATTGCTTATTATTAGTTGAAAGAATTTAAAATATATGTATGTATATTTATAAGCATTTATGAGGTTTTATTTTTGTATGTATGACACTATATGTTTGTAAGAATGTCTTGGTTTTACAATGAGCATGGAATAGTACAAGAGAAAAAACTTTCAATTGTCAATTTAGGTATAAAAAGCAACTGAATTTTTTATATAATAATTTATTTTATCCTCCCAAGATAACTTATACCCCGCTGACTTCTGGCAATAAGATAATGTTCTCCCAATATAATAGTGACCTTTTTTGTGTGCGGAATTCTTCACTATAAAGTTATTTTATAGTTGGAAATTGATTGCAAGCAAATTAAAATTTTACTGTTTGGCTTAGACTTTGCATTTTTTGGTACGCTTTGGTTATAATAGAAAATGTAGCAGTTTTGTGTCACAGAAGTATTTCTCAATATAAATATGGAATCATATTTATGTCTTATCTAATTTCTCACTCAGTGCTGCAATCCATGGGGTTGCAAAGAGTCAGACATGAATGAGCAACAGTTAATATATATACTATACAGATGTATAGAGTGAGTATATAAAGAAAAATTGCAAGGGGAGAAGAAGATAATCAAAATGAAGTTTATTATTTTAAAGTTTTAATACTATGTAAGTTTTATGGTAGTTAAGTTTCCTATAAAATATGGTCATTCTGTAATATATGACCTGGGAACATCAGTTAATCTGCTGGGAACACAGGAAAAGTTAGGACATTATTCCTGCCCTCTGATAATCCGTAGTCCTAAAAAAGTTAATTTATAAACAAGTAAATGTAATAAAATAGAAGGTTGTTGCTGTGCTGTGCTAAGTTGCTTCAGTCGTGTCTGACTCTTTGCGACCCTATGGACTGTAGCCCGCCAGGCTCCTCTGTCCATTGGATTCTCCAGGCGAGAATACTGCAGTGGGTTGCCATGCCCTCCTCCAGGGGATCTTCCCGACCCAGGGATAGAACCCATGTCTCTTATGTCTCCTGCGTTGGTAGGTGGGTTCTTTACCACTAGCGCCGCATGGGAAGCCCAAATAGAGGCTGAGAAGTACTTTAAATGATATTTACCAAGTGAATAAAGAGAGAAAATCATCCCAAGAAAAGTATGGATTAAGAAGACAGATATGGAAATGCAGTACTATTCGTGGAAATGGCAAACTTGTTGTTTGTTTGTGGTGTAGATTAAGAGGAAGGACCTGGGAAATACATGAGCTCCATCTCATAGAGCAGGCCTGCTGTACTCAGAGATTTAATTATTTCCTCCTGGGACAGTGTTTCTCAAATTTATGTGATCATAAGAATCATGTAGAAAGTTAAAGCAAAGCAGAACAAGAAAACCTCTGAAGTTCATCCTTGACCTGACAAATCAGAATCCTCAGAGGAGGTCTGGTTTAATGTATCTGGGGCTGCTAGAAGAGCTAACTGGCATAGCAGATACTGCAATTCATTGGTATTTCTTAGTTGTTATTTGGTCGCTCAGTGTCCAACTCTTTTGCAATCCTATGGACTGTAGCCCACCAGGGTTCTCTCTCTGTTGGATTTCTCTGGCGAGAATACTGGAGTGGGTTGCTACTTCCTTCTTCAGGGGATCTTCCTGACCCAGTACCCGGTCTCCTGCTTGGTAACCAGATTCTTTACCACTGAACCACCGGGGACACCCATTTCTTGGTTAACTTTGAGGTTTTCCAGTTTTATTATGTGGTTCCTCTGGATAAAGGGAGCTTAGACCACTAGGGGGTGCTTTGTAATTAGAAAATGCAGGTCTTCCTTTGCTACCGCTGGGGTCAGTGTAGCAAAGCAGTGGCCAGTGAGAAGAGTTGGTGCCAGTCCTAAGACACATTTAAAATAAGAGAGAAAAGAAGAAAGGAAGAGATGACGATAGAGAGAAAAGAAGTCAAAGGGCAAGAAGAGAGAAGAGGAGAAAGTAAACAGGTATACTGTGAAGGAGGTTGTCAAATACCATCAGTAATTACCTCAGGAAAATGGCTCCCGGGCTGCTTGTTGCTGATTTATTTCTGTGTTTATTCATTTGACTCTCATTTAATGAGAGTCAACTGAGGATACCATGATTAACAAGATGTTCTCCCTACTCTCTGAGAGTTTATGAA
The DNA here is from genome assembly GCF_023091745.1 of Budorcas taxicolor. Taxonomy (NCBI): domain Eukaryota; kingdom Metazoa; phylum Chordata; class Mammalia; order Artiodactyla; family Bovidae; genus Budorcas; species Budorcas taxicolor. The sequence continues at coordinate 77,962,786 of NC_068919.1, forward strand.
GGTAAAAGGAGCTTAAAAAATCTGAACTTAAAATCTTGACCCTTTCTTTGTGGATTATGTTAAATAATATGAAAAAGAATACTTTAAAATTTTAGTTTTGTTTGTTTCATATTCTCTGTTTCATTCCTCTGCTGGAGAAAACCTTTTCTAGAATTTCAAAGAAATTTTTCTGATAAAAGTATTTGAAAATTAGCTGCTTGAGGTCTAATTCTTCAGAAATTCAGAGCATGTAGTTCATTACTGGGCTGTTACTACCAGGTGAGGGAGTGTGGAGGTGTCCAAGTGTGTTGAATAAATGATGGGTTCAGAGAGGGCCCTCAGTAGCCAGCTCCTGATTAGAGTCTGCAGCCTTCCTCGCTTGTTCCAGAATTCAGGCTTGTGACCTTGAGCACTCTCCCGACAGCCCAGGATTCCTCCTCAGGTGTAGCACACTGCTGCTGTTACCTGTTTACAAGGCGTTCTGTGTGTCTCCATAGTGGTGAGTTGTTTTATGGTAGACTGTGTGACTAATTTAACTCATTTATGTAATCCCAATGTTTGGCAGGTGTGAGTGCTGAACAAATTTTGGTTGAAAGGGTGAGTAAATCATATTCGGTAGTGAACTTGGTAAAGATAGATTCCTAATAGGGCTCCCTTCTCCAAGAGGTGTTTTTTGAATATGTCAGAAAGGCCTTTCTTTACCACTTTTCATATGTATGAGAGAGTGTGTAGACTTGAAGTATAAGACGAGAGTACACTTTCAGAGATAACCAAATGATGTACCCTTCATCAGATAGAGATGGATTTGACAATCCAACTCAAATTTAATGTTGGATTCCGTTGCTTCGCCATAGGTATAGCCCAGCTGTAGTTCTCTATATTTCTAATATAATAGGGACTGATGGCACCTATTATTAATACTTCAGGCTCTAGGGCCTGCTGAGGACTTTGTCTTACAAAGATGTGCATTGAAGTTGTCAAAGTTGAGTTGAGGAGCAAAAGACAGGAAGACAGATTTCACAGTGGGTGCATTCTACTCCCCCAGAGTCAGCGACAGTAGATCAACTTCTGTTGAATGCGAGAGCTTTACTCTTCAATAAAGCCCATCGTGAGATAGATGTATCATTGTAGACCTCAAAATGCTCGTTGTTTTATAAAGAACACATTACAGAAAGCCTTCAAATAACAGAAATGTTTTAGAAACAGCTTTATTGAGATATACTTCACATATCATACAACTCACCCTTTTAAAGTAGATAAGACTTTTTTTTTTTAGCATATTCACAAGTTTGTGCAACTGTCACCACTATCTAATGCCAAAACATTTTCATCACCGCTCCCCCACCCCGCCAAAGAAACCCCATACCCAGTTAACAGTCACTCTATGTGACTGTGAGAAAAGAATAATTATTTCCCTCTTTTGTGGTTCAGACAGTGTATGCTTTTAGAGATACAGCTAAAAACAAAACAAAAAGCAACAAAGGACCAACTGGTTCCAGCAGGGATGGCAGTAGTTCAGCTCTAGTCAAATCATTATCTGAGAAATATCCTTACAGTGGATCAATATCATAGTGCTGCAAGCTGTTATCTTTCTTTGACTGTAGGTTCAGTGAGAGTTGCCCTTGGGCTACCAAACACCTAATTTAGATGATGAAGGGGAGGTACGAGGAGAAAATGTAATGTCTGTGTCAAGGTTTTCTCCTAGTCATGGGCAAGTGAACTGCTCTGATGAACATGAACATGGAGGGACACAGTGAGGTGGTTGTGGTCACTTGCACATCTTTCTGGCTAGTCTCATCCTGTGGTCAAGAACAGTCTTGGTCCCCTTACCACACCTTTAGCTTGATATCAAAGTGTAGTGGTAACAGCGAAGATATTTTAAACTCAACTGAGATAAATTAAGAAATGGTCATGTGTATCAGTTCTGATGAGATGGATGAAACTGGAGCCGATTATACAGAGTGAAATAAGCCAGAAAGAAAAACACCAATACAGTATACTAACACATATATATGGAATTTAGAAAGATGGCAATGATGACCCTGTATGCAAGACAGCAAAAAAGACACAGATGTGTATAACGGACTTTTGGACTCAGAGGGAGAGGGAGAGGGTGGGATGATTTGGGAGAATGGCATTGTAACATGTATACTATCAGGTAAGAATCGAATCGCCAGTCTATGTCCGACGCAGGATACAGCATGCTTGGGGCTGGTGCACGGTGATGACCCAGAGAGATGTTATGGGGAGGGAGGTGGGAGGGGGGTTCATGTTTGGGAATGCATGTACACGCGTGGTGGATTCATGTCAATGTATGGCAAAACCAATACAGTATTGTAAAGTAAAATAAAGTAAAAATAAAAATTAAAAAAAAAAAAGAAATGGTCATGTGTAGCCAGTGATAGGTACAGATGAGTGATTTTTTTTCTTCTTGTCTTCATGGAGTGTTTGAAAAAGAATACTAAGAGTCTTCTGAGAGTGATGTTCAATGTCCCGAAACTTTTTCCTGGAACGACCTATCAAAACCGTTATGGATTCTTGACCAAGACTTCTCAGCTGTATTAATGTAAAAAGGTTTGGATTTGGTAAAGTAGCCTGGCATATGCTGCAGTACTTAAAATTTTTTTTTAAGTTTTTGTGTTTTTTTAATAATAGCACTCATTCCAGATTATAGGTGCACTTGTGTGAACAGTTCCCTAAACTTTTCTCTCTAAAGTGTAAATTGTTAAGTCTTTCAGAATAACGGTACAGTTGTCTCTTTAGAAAGATCCTGTAGATTGATGTCTTATGACTGGCCTAAGTTCTTCTGGCACATTCTCTCCTGACTCCTTTTGATACCCAGAGAGATATTTCTTTCTTTTTAATCTATGCTTTGTTCAGAATAAAGAAATGACAGAGAAGTTCTCTAACATACTTTTAGGAGAGGTTGCACAATAAAATTTTGAATCCAGAATGGCATGAACTGTCTACTTTTGCTGTTCTGGGCTGATGGACAAATTTGTAATCAACCGTTTTGCATAATGGTCATGTAGTTGAAGTTGTAGGTTTATCCTTAAGAACACAGCCTCGAATACACTTGTGTTTAGTAAGTAATGTTTAAGGTGATTGTGTCTTTGCTGTCAAGTAGTGGGGACTTCTCTATCAGTTTGGTTTGCTTTGTAGACGATGCTGTCTTTAAGTAAAAAACAGTTGACACCTCCATGTCTCATTGACGTGTCTGGTTAAATGTAGCTCAAATACATATTAAACTTTTGTGTGTGATAATGTGCTCTCCAAGTAAGAAGTCCGCACCGTAAGACTCTAGAGGAATTGTCTCATTTGATAATTTCAGTACCACCTAAGATTTTATCTAGTGTGTGATGAGGTCATGTAGTGACTGTTATTATATGTTGATTCAGAATCTAGGAAGATAATTGATAAACCTGGTCCTTGGTTCCCAGAGGTCTGTCATAGAAGAAACGGAATGATTATAGTGAAGCAATCTTTATTGTTGCTGACCGGCTCTACTGTGGAACATTTAAAACATTGGGGCTCTGATGTGAAAGATGAATTGAAAAATAAGTATTTAGCACTTATTCTATGCCCATAACTTTGTTAGGTACTGGTAAGTTAGAGACATAATTTCTGATCATGAGGAATTTAAATTTGGGGGAAGATAGGCAAAAAGATAGTTCTTTTTTTAAAAAAAAATACATTGAGGTAATGGCTTCCCTGGTGCCTTAGATGGTTAAGAATCTGCCTTACCATGAAGGAGACCCCGGTTAGAACTCTGGGTCAGAAAGATCCCTTGGAGAAGGGAATGACTACCCACCCTGGTATTCTTGCCTGGGGAATTCCATGGACAGAGGAGCCTGGTGAGCTACACAGTTCATGGGGTTGTAAAGAGTTGGACACGACTGAGTGACTAACACTTGAAGGACTTTACTTTTTCTTCCCTCCCCATTGTGGAAGTATGCACAAAGAGGGATTAGCAAATACATTAGAACATGCCATCAGTTGTGGTAAAAATTATTTTATAAGAGGCAAGAGTAAAATAAATGCATTATTCAGAATATTGGTGATCTTCGGGAGGGAGACAGAAGAATGGAATTCAAGAGGAGCCGATGTGTAACTTCACTGGGATTGGGAATATTCTGATTCATAAATTGGGTGATGGGCTCATGAGTATATATTTTATCATTATGCTTCAGTAACCTACATAGTATACATATTCTTTTATATCTATTAAGTGGTATATAAGTTTAAAAAATCAAGATATTTTAGTAAACATTTCCCAATCTTAATTCATTAAAAGCATTTACTTAGGATAAATTATGGGAGAAAGACTGAACTCAGCCAGACTTTCTCGGAACAGTATCTATTCATCCACTCATCCTTTTTTTTTTACTTTAATTTTTTGAAAGATAATAAAAATAATGCAGATTTCTTTCATATGACCTGAATGCCCTATTTCTGTGCTCCCTAAGGTTCCATGTACTCTGTGTAGAACCCAGTTTATTAGTCAAAAGGATTCTGTCTGGACTGGCTGGCTAGATATTTAAGTATTCATTACCTCTGTTTGTGCATGTGTGTGTACGTGTGTGTGTGTATATTTAATGATGTTTGTGCATGACTTAGCTAGGAATTTTGAAGTATTTATAGGGTTTTCCTATTTGCTGGGTGGTTTTAGAATTGAGAGCCATCAGTAGAAAGAAAACAAAGAAAAATACTATTTCTTCTTTTATCTATGTCCTGTATCATACAAGTGTTGGCTGAAAATAGCACCAATTTTCTGGGAAAGGTCATGCCTGAGACTTTTCTTACCCTTTACCCCTACTCTCCAATTCATGTTTCCTTCTTACAATGTGGTCATGCGCTTGCCCAAGTCAGGCTTGTGAACCGTGTAGAATATTTGTGCAGTTTTGTTTTTTAAGCCCTGTACTGTGCACATGATGCAGTATTTAATTTGGAATGGACCCTGAGTTTAGTCACACGTGCTTCTTGTGGTGTTTATCTTGGAATCCACAAGTAGGAGGGAGGTATTTTTGCATTTTATACATCTGGACATTGTTCATGATCCTCTTGTGACTTGGGAATTCTGTGTGGGGCAAAATCCAAAGAACAGCATTAAAAATAACATGGAGCTATAATGACATCTGAGTAAAAATCCTTGAGAATGCCCTTCTAATCCCAGCAGAGTTTGATCCTGATGGTGCGTGTGTGTGTTAGTCACTCAGTCGTGTCTGACCCTTTGCAACCCCATGAACTGTAGCCCGTCAGGCTCCTCTGTCCATGGGCTTTCCCAGGCAAGAATACTGGAGTGGTTTGCCATCCCCTTCACCAGGGAATCTTCCCGACCCAAGGATTGAACCCAGGTCATCTCCATTGCAGGCAGATTCTTTACCGTCTGAGCCACCTGGGAAGCCCTTGATTTTGAGAGTGAACTTTTTCAATTGCGCACTTCATGTTGGCCTGAGTAGATTGCTGGGGTTATGCTTACCTGACACCTTTGCATAGAGGCTAGTGCACTGCCAGGCTTTCTGAACGTCTACTGCACAGTCAGGCTTTTGGGAGGGGAAGATTCTGCCTTGATGGTGCGTGGGGTAAGACAGATGAAGTAAGTTCTGCTTACAGCTGCAGTGTCTCTGCCATTCTCTTACTCCACGGGCATCTTAAGATGATGATGACCTGTGAGCGTCTTTCCAGTCATTCCCTTGATCTTGCCTCATTGCTTGTAGTTTAGAGCTAAAGGCTGATCTGACACCACCTCGGGCTGTGTCAAGACTAGGGATGGGAGTGGGGAGAGGATGTTGGGGGATGGGTGGGGGAGGCAGGGAGGTGCGTCCAGTGAACTCATCCTTTCCTTGATTATATATGGGAAGTCGTTTTCAACAGGATTGGACAGATAAAGTACATTGCCTCCTCCTTTTGGCTAGGGTTCTGCTAGGATGGCAAAAGTGAAAAGGGATGTATAGAAGTCTTGCTGCTCTTTGAGTGAGTTTGCATACGGACAGTATTGCTTTTTGGCTCCAATCTAGTTTTCTTTCATTCCCGTGTCTCATCTTTTATGCAGCTGCAGAGAGCAGGCTTGGAAAGCGGAATGAAAGCTTCAAGCAAATTTGCTCTTGAATTCAAGAAAGAGTGATTTCTCTGGGTCAGAGTACAGATTCAACTGAGGAGGAAGCTGTTTGTTTGCCTTATCACTTTCTGAGTGAGGGCTGTTAGCTTTTTTCCCTTCAAATGTAATAAAAAGGGGAAAAAGCTGATAAGGTAGTTGGATCTGCTAGTTATAATTTATATAGAATTTTCAAATGTACTTAATAAGGTTTATCATATGATTAGAAAAGAAGCAAATACGTGGAGGGCAAAGGTCAGCCTTTGCTTGAGGTTTCAGAAAGAGTGGATGGAATATGCGGTGGTTGAGTGCTTGAATAGGACTACTCAAGTAGGAGCTGTTTCTCTCTTTGCTGGTTTCTTTGGCCTTTCCTTTGGGAATTTTTTCCTCCTTACTTTCCTAATGCATTTTGCAACTTTCAGTTAAAAAATATCCACCAGAGTTTAAGCTTTTAGCAAATAAACACGTCCTGGTCCTACGATGGGAATCACAACATAACCAAGAATGGCTTGACTTCAGCTGGGGAGAGGTTAATCGTCGGAACTCCGAGGGTTGATACCAAGATCGTGCTTGTTTAATGTTTTAATGACTCCAAAAGGAAATGGTGAAATCTGCTGATGACACCAAATAGTTTTTGCTGATCCAAACAGGAATTTCTGGGAAGCTTCTTCATAGTATTTGGAAGACTGGAAGAATTGGGCAATGTGGTAGCAGACACACCAAACTTGAAGTGAAGGTTTATGTGAAGTAGCAGGAGTAATGTCAATTTGTTGAAGCTACAAAGCCTGCCAAGTCCTCCAAGGGGAAGAGTGTGGGGTCCCTATAAAGGACTTGGCTTTGATTCCTCTCATGAAAGGAAGATTTAGGACAAAGAATATTTTGATATATAGAAAATGAAAACTACTGTGGTAATAGTTGTAATTATAAAGCATAGTGATTTAATGATATGGTGTCAAAATTTCTTTGCTAATGCCAGCAGTACTATATCCACATGAGTGCTGTTTTCCCTCCAAATGCTCGTGGAAGATTGTATACTCATTTTATGCGTGCTCGTTTTTGGGGAAATAGTTCCTAGTATACATCCTTTTCACTATTTTCTGGGGTGGCAGGTCTTAATTTTTTAGGTTTATTTTTGACTTTTGATGTAGCCAGTGGTCAGAGGACTTCCCAGGTGGCTCAGTGGTGGCAAAGAATTTGCCTGCCACTCCAGGAGATGCAGCATATGCTGGTTCACTCCCTGGGTCGGGAAGATCCCCTGGAGAAGGAAATGGCAACCCACTCCAGTATTCTTGCCTGGAAAATTCCATGGGTTCACAAAAAGTTGAACATCACTGAGTGACTGAGCAAACTACACACACGAGGTGTACAGGGTAATGGTTTGATATATGTATATGGTGAGAAATGATTACCACAATCAACACACCCATCATCTCACATAGTTACTACGGTTTTATGTTTGTTGAGAACACTTAAGATTTACTTTCTTAGCAAATTTCAAGTATGAAATACTGCATCTCTAAGTGTAGTCATCACACTGTACATTAGATCCCCAGAACTCATTCATCTTATTACTGTCCCTGTGTCAAGCATCTCCCCATTTTTCCCCACTCCAGCCCTGACCAACTACTATTTTGCTCTCTGTTTCTGTGAGTTTGACATTTTTAGATTTCACATATGAGTGAGATCATACAGTATTTGTCTTTCTCTTTCTGAATTATTTCACTTAGCAGAGTGTCCTCCAGTTTCATCCATGTTGTTGCAAATAGCCAGGCCTTCTTTTAGAGTAAGTTCTTGATTGCTTTATTTCACAAATGTCACTTAAATAGATATGTAATGATAGTGTTGTTAAAACACTTGTTTCCTTACATTATAGATACACCATGTTTATAAGTGAAGTCTTTTAAAAATTGTTAGAATTCTGTGTCCCCCAACTGTACTCTTAAGGAGGAATGAAGAGATTGAATAGTAACTGGAGATTCATTTAATACATTGATATTTTCTCATTAAAACTTCCATCTGTATAATTAAAAAAGACCCCGTGGGTTAATAAATAAGATAGTCACTGTCACAGAGGCTCTGGGCTAGCTATCTATATCCATCCATCCATCCATCCATCCATCCATCTATCTGTTCATTTACTTCACAAGAATAGTCATACACCCTTACTTCGAGATTTTTTTTTCCCTGACATGGTGGTAAATTCATATGAAACAGATAGCAGTGAGTTGTACCAGTGTCAGTGGAGTAAGTCAGTGGTTTTCAGACTTTGTCTATGATGTATTTTGATTAAATGAGGGCAGGATGGGAACGGTGCTTAATTTTTGTCTTCCCTTTTCCCCCCTCAATGAGAATTCATGGAGTAACTTTTGAAAAATCACAGGTACAGAGAATAAGTTATCTGGAAGGTCAGAAAAGAGTTTGTATACAGAAAGCAGTGAGGGAGGCTTACTTCATTTCTTCCCTACTCTTCTAAGATTATTAAAACAGAATTAAGAATTTCCATTTATCAATCTTATACTTTTGTATCTTGAAAGTCAGTAAAACACAAAATCCAAATTTATGACAGTTTCACCATCATAGTTCTCTGTGTGTAAACTCTTTAAAATATGAGAAAAGTAAGGAGAACTTCTAATTTAAGAACAGATGGATAGCCCAAGAACAAACTATGTCTTAGAGCTCTATTGTTCTAAATTCTGGGCCCCAGACTGACTGTGTCAAATTTGGCAAGGCTTTCAAATTTCAGCTCAGACGTAATGAATCAGAATCTCCAGAGTAAGGCCCAGGTATTTAAAAAAGTTCTTTGCATTAAAATAACACCTCTGAAAAAACAGATGTATACAAAAAAAGCCTATAGGGAGAGATAATGATGTTATAATGTATTAAGGTAAAGTGTGGTGTAGAGTTTGTCCTGTGGAGTTCTGATGACAGAAGGCTGATTAATCATTATTTGAACCTACCTATAGTAATACTTGATATCATGGTAAAGAGATGGGTTCTAGACCCAGAAAGTCTGGATTTAAACATAGTTTGATCACACTTAGTTGTGCTACCTTGGGCAAAGTTTGAATAACTCCTTTGTGCCTCAGTTTCCTTATCTGTAAAATGGAGATAATACTAATGACAGCTGTCTCAAAGGATTATTGTGACAATTACTTGAGATATTGAGTCAAAAGCACTTAAAACACTATTTGGCACACAGTAAACTTTCAGTCCAATTTCATGGATCACAGCCTTGTGGTGAAAGGGCTTGAGACCCTGATCCTGGGAAAGACTGAAGGCAAGAAAAGAAGGGGGTGGCAGAGGATGAGATGGTTAGATAGCATCACCAACTCAGTGGACATGAATCTGAGCAAACTCTGGGAGATAATGGAGGACAGAGGAGCCTGGTGTGCTGCAGTCCATGGGGTTGCAAAGAGTCAGACACAACTTAGCGACTGAACAACAAAAACTTTCAGTCAGATTTTGCTACTGTTATTACTTGTTCTTCTAATATACAGGAGTAAGTATTTGGTCCCTACTGTGATACTCTTCTTATAGTGAGTTTAGGCCTACTAATTAGAAAGTGAAAAGAAAGCAGGAAAAATGATTGCACAGATATGAAAGTGTGTGTGTGTGTGTGTGTGTGTGTGTGTAGGCAGTTACACTAAATATATGTATAAAAATATGTAATGGGGAAAAAAGCACACCCTCTAATTTTTTTGGAATAGAATTTTAAAGTAACAGATTCTTAATTTACTACATTTTGCATTTCTCTAGCACTCTGAAAAATGAACAAAAAATGATGTGATCCAGACAGACACAGTAGATGGCGCTTTAGACTTAATTTTTAAAGAAACTGGCACCAGAAGGAAAAAGAAAACTAAAGCACATTTTAATGGACTTTTTAAAAGTTTCACCACTAGGACAATTTCATCCTAGGATACATGCCTTTAAGAAGTAAGGATTTTTTTTGTGTGACAGTGCTGGATAATAATTTTAGCAAAAATAAATTTCCCAGTTGCTATGTTTGTGCCAGGTTTGTCACTTGGAAAATGTTAGTTGTGTTTTAAGCCACAAATATATAAGGAAATAGTTTTCTTTTGAAACACTGAGATTTATGATCTTTTTCTCTATATTTAATATTTCTTTTCCTAGTTTTTTCTTTGGATCCTTTATAATTATTTATTTTATAAAAATGTCATAAAATTAATTTGAATCACATTAATTTATAATGTGGTTATATTTAAAAATTCAGCTATAGTCATCCTAACAGGCCTCAAAATGTAGGTCTCCTTTAAAGGATAATTATAGTTCTTTTGTTACTACTATGTTATGCTTTGTGTACTTGATCTTACTTAATCTTAGCAATAACTCTATGAGGATTGCTGTTCTCTCTTTTTAGATAAATAAACTGTCTCAGAGATGTTTTGTAATTTGCTGAGCCCACATACTTAGTGGTAGAAGTAGTAGCCGGTTTAAAAGTTTCATCAGTGCAGTGTAGGTGTATTTTTTGTGCAACTGCTGTGTGTCAGGCTTGCTAAGCACTGGGCGTAGTACAGTGACCAAACCCTGCCCTTATGGACCTTGCAGGTTGTTAGCTGTTTGATAGCAACTCTTTGAAGTCTACAAGATTGGGAATATGCAGAGATGTATTTCAGAGTCATTGTGATTTTTAGGTTGATCAGGGAGCCCTTAACCAGAGAGAAATACTCATGCCTAGCTTGAACGTATTGCTATATTGAAATACTTCTTCAGGCATACTGATTCTAGCCAAAGAGAGAGCAAAGTCTCCCTTCTCTCTACAACTCTGGACAGTTAAATTATAAAATCAAAAAATGAAAAAAATAAAATAAAATCAACAAATATAACCCACCGTAAGCTAAACTGATTTCCAGATATGGGACAGATAGAGTAAGGAAAATACAAATATATTAGAATGTCAAAATTTTCCTTTGGTTAAATGGTATTGAAACATATAAGGCAAGAAAATGTTAGTGATAGTCTGAGAGAATAATAGACTTTGTGTCCAGTAAGACTATGGTAACTTCTAGATGGTTTCACTTGTGCCATTTGGTGAAATGTTTTGGTGTACAACCAGTCTGTGCTTAGCCGCTCAGTTCTGTCCAACTCTTTGTGATCTCATGGACTGTAGCCCACCAGGCTTCTCTGTCCATGGGGATTCTCCAGGCAGGAATACTGGAGTGGGTTGCTGTGCCCTCCTCCAGGGGATCTTCCCAACCCAGGGACTGAACTAAGGTCTCCTGCACTGTAGGCAGATTCTTTACCAACTGAACCACCAGAGGAGCCCAACCAGTCTAGTGATACCCAAATTGCCAAGTATCCCTTCCACTTTGAGACGTTTAACATTTTTCTTTTAACTGATTTTTTCTTTTCAAAAAGTTTTGCTCTATTATTTTCACATATGATCCCAAGCTCCTATGCTAGAGAAAGGTATGTAATTGATGAGGAAACAGACCAAGAGTTTTAAACTAAGGTCCATAACTGGGCTTCAGTAAGTCTTTAGAACTCCTGAAATTGTATGAGATTTTATGTGTAAGTACTCAGGAATGTTACTCCAGGAAGAAACTCCATAGCATTCACAAAATACTTAAAGACTTCTATGACTATTAAAAAAGTTAAGTATTACTGTAATTAGGATTTAGCCAAAGAAGTTTGCTAGATTCATGCCTGTTCAAGGTCATGAAAAGAGAGGTGTCTTCCCAAACAGCATCTTAGAGAAGGAGGGGCTGTTTTGTTCATTGTAGGGATTGCAGTTTTGAGACTGAGTAAATTTGGGATTTGAAGGTATGTGTTTATCAATGGAGTTTTAGAACTCTCCACTCTCAGTGGGGTATCCTGATTTCAATTGGGGAATACCTTTTGGGGAATTGGAAAATGCTTCTTTTCAATATAATCTTTTAGTCAAATGATTCCCAGGTAGCGCAGTGGTAAAGGATCTGCCTGCCAGTGCAGGAGACCAAAGAGATTGGGTTTCAGTCCTTGGGTTGAGAAGTCCCCTGGAGTAGGAAATGGCAACCCATTCCAGTATTCTTGCCTGGAAAATCCCATAGACAGAGGAGCCTGGTGGGCTGCAGTCTATGGGGTTGCAGAGTCAGACACAACTGAGTATGCATGCATGGACATTTTTTTTTTGAAAATGAAATAGAAAGGGAGTGGCAAATGAAAAAAGTTATTAGATCGCAGTGGAATAAATAACTGAAGAAATTAACTCCTAAATCTTTAAATTTCATCACAGGTTAAAGATATTCCTTTAGATCAAAGTCTTTGGTGTAAGTTCTTTGATAATACAAATTGACTCTTTTGGGACACAAGTTTAAGAGGATAGGAGATATGTATAGGAGATGTGTATGGTTCTTCTTTTTTCCCTGTCTCCTCTCTTATCTTAACCTTTGCATATATTTTGCTGAAGAGCAGGTAGTTATAACTTATAGTTAGGGTTTCCCAATTAAGCTGTTACCTGTGATTCATATTAAAAAGCAGAGACATTACTCTGCTGACAAAGTCCGTCTAGTCAAGGCTATGGTTTTTCTAGTGGACACGTATGGATGTGAGAGTTGGACTGTGAAGAAAGCTGAGCGCCGAAGAATTGATGCTTTTGAACTGTGGTGTTGGAGAAGACTCTTGAGAGTCCCTTGGACTGCAAGGAGATCCAACCAGTCCATCCTAAAGGAGATCAGACCTGGGTCTTCATTGGAAGGACTGATGCTGAAGCTGAAACTCCAGTACTTTGGCCACTTCATGTGAAGAGTTGACTCACTGGAAAAAACCCTGATGCTGGGAGGTGTTGGGGGCAGGAGGAGAAGGGGATGACAGAGGATGAGATGGCTGGATGGCATCACTGATTCGATGGACATGAGTCTGAGTGAACTCCGGGAGTTGGTGATGGACAGGGAGGCCTGGCGTGCTGCGATTCATGGGGTCTCAAAGAGTTGGACACGACTGAGCAACTGAACTGAACTGAACTGTGGTTCTAGATAGATGAATCAATCAAAAAGTAGAATTAGATTTCTTAATTTGATATATTTGTCTTTTATTTTTATCTAATAATTTTTTGATCAAACAGTGATCTTTTAATTCTAACAGTCACACATAATAATAGTAGCTATCAAATAGGATATGGTGAAGATTACAGTGAAGGGTAGACTGAATAATAAATACGGTGTTTAGTGTAGTATCTGAGGTTTAATGAATACTTACACAAGTATTAGCTATTGCTGTCTTCATCGTCATCATTATCATTATAGTAATATGTATATTATATATCTCTATGACTGAATACATAGCATAAAATCACTCCAAAATGTAAAGAAATGGGAAGGCTATGTTAGCTGGTCTCTTGTTTAGGGAAGCAGATTATCCCAGGAGTTGAGTTTCCTGTAAGGCATGCCTATCTTTTATTCATGGGTTAATGGCAATATGGATAGCTTTTTGAAAAAAAAAATTAATTTATTTTTTACTTAAGGATAATTGCTTTACAGAATTTTGCTATTTTCTGTCAAACCTCAACATGAATCAGCCATAGGTATACATATATCCTCTCCCTTTTGAACCTCCCTCCCAGTTCCCTCCTCATCCCACCCCTCTAGGTTGATACAGAGCCCCTGTTTGAGTTTCCTGAGCTCTTTTGATTTAAGAAAAATGGCGTTAGGTTGATTATAAACTCATGAGGGCAGGGACTGTGTTTTATTTGCCTGTATCCTTTTTTGGTTTTGGCTGTGCCATGTGGCTTGGGGGATCTTATTTTCCCAACCGAGGGGTCTAATGTGGGCCCCCTGCAGTGGAAGCGTGGAGTTCTAACCACTGGACTGCCAGGGAAGGCCCTCTTTGCCTGTACCCTTAACTCTCTTTTCAGTGTCTGGCTCATGATTGGTGTTCCATTACTTGTCTTTGTTTATTTATGTTTTCTTTGTTTTTCCTTCAGCTTCCAAAAATATTTGCTGTTTCCATATTCAGAATTCCTATGAAAGAGTTACATTAGTATTGTGACTTTTTGAATTATTGATTAAAATGTGGATCTTTTTTGGAATGTTTTGCTTGAAGCAAATTACCTGTGAAACAAGACTCAATTCAACTTAAGAACATTCAGACTTAAGACTTTTTGTAGAAAGGCAAATATTTGGTCTTAACAAAGGAAAAAGAACTTTATCTTCATTTGTGTGTGTATCAGGCAATCACTGATGTTTAACAACCCTTAAGTTACCTAGTGTACTGGTGTGTATATATCATAATGGAAAAATGTACTGCCTAAAGAACAATATCTTTAATAAGATATTTAAGAAACACCGTTTACTCTCCCATATTAGAGAACTTTAGACAGCCCAACAAATATTTATGATTATAGGAAACATGATATTTTTCAGAAATGAATGCCAATCATAAGTATGGCTACTGTGAAAACATTAGGTAAAATAGTTACATCTGTTAACTTATCTGTCTTTTGGAACTGTATTTAGATTAAATAGTAAATTGGACATAAAGATTAGTATCCCTATTGCATAAAAGAGCCCAGCTATATGCAGGCCCAGGGTACTTTGTAATAGTTTATAAGAACATTGTAGATATGACCCCTTTGAAAAATGGACTCTCATGAGGCTTGGTTGGTTCTTGAATCATGCAAGACTGAGTTCAAGTTAGGGGACATTTCACTTTGGTCATTGAATTGTTTTCTCCCTATTTCTAGTAATAAACAATGAACTCTGGATGCCTTCTGAGACAGAGTAGAAATAGTACATATCTCTAGTAACAGGAATTAGGGTCTGGAGATAAATGATACTCACCATACAGTGTTACAATATCTTTGTTTTGGTAGGAGATTTGCCTACAGTATATGTAGTTGGTCACCTATGGTTTGGTATCCATTGAAATGTATTATTACTCATTTGGTCTGGAGTTGGGTGAGGTTTGTATTAACAATATCTGCTTGTTGTCAGAGGGCTTCTGGTCTTTTTCTTTCTTCTGTGGTAATGTGCTATTATTAAGTGAAATTTTTATGAACATTTTTAGAAGAACAGAAATTGAAAAATTATTTGTTAACCAGCCTTAAATGTAGTGTTCATTCCTTCCACCCCCCAAAAACTTATTGTCCTCTTGGACTAAAAGGTTTAGACAGTGGAGTAAGAATGATGAGTAATTTTGAAATTCAAAAGTTAGAACCTGTTTTCTCTTGATCATATAATCACAGGAGTCACAAAAGAGTGGGCCTCATTGTCAGGAGATGAGAGTTCAAGATTAACTGAATTTGAAGTTTTAAATTAGGGTCTTCCCTGGTGGTGCAGTGGATAGGAATCCACCTGCCAATGCAAGGGGGCACAGGTTCGACCCCTGGTCCAGGAAGATTCCACATGCCTTGGAGCAACTAAGCCTGCCAGTCACAACTACTGAACCTATGTGCCACAACTACTGAAGCCCCGAGGGTAGCAACTACTGAAGCCTGCGTGCCTGGATTCTGCGCTCTGCAACAAAAGAAGCCACCATAATGAGAAAATTGTGCACTTTGATGAAGAGTAACCCCTGCTCGCTGCAACTAGAGAAAAGCTCATGTAGCAAGGAAAACCCAGTGCAGCCAAAAATAAATAAATAAATACATTAAAAAAATTAAATTTTACTTTAACCATAGTAACATTATTAAAAGCCTTATTTAAATCACAGTTGACTTTATACCACCATGTTGTCTTGGGAGTTAATGTCAGGTGGCTGGAGAGTTGCTTATAGTTAACCTTGAAGGTACCTCATTTTCCTGAGGATACTTTCTATAGTTTAGTATTTATTTGCAAAATAAACCACATTTTCCTCTTGCCTTATTAAAATGATGGAATTATTTCTAGCATATGGAAACATTTCTGTACCTCATGTTCTTTTGAGCAAGTAACCCCATGTGATTTACAAATGTTGGTAAAAGCAATAGATATTTCCAAATGCTATTAGAATGATGCAACTAATATATAGGTATTAAAAAATTTTCTTCATTGGGATAAATGAAACCTGGAATGAATAAAGTATTAGGTACTCTTTCTACTGTTTTAATTCCAGAATTACTTCAACTATTGTTGCTACTTTAATTTTTGCTGTAATATCAGTATCACCACAAAAGATTCAACAGTCCTCTCAACAGGCAACCAAATATTGCCCAAACCAAAGGTAGAAAGTTCTCCCTGCTTCACTTATAGAGAAAATAGCTGGTAGTTAAAAAAAGGTGTCTAAACTCTTGAAAGTATCATTTTAAATTATCATTGTCGAAACAAAATACATGCCAGGTTAAGCATATAAACTCTGTACATGGAAGAATGAATGAAATATTTCTATAATATATTAATGATGATCAGATATTAATATATGGGGAGAAGTAATAGTAAACCTGGTCCTGTATTCTGACTGTAAATGAGCAGGGTGCTCATAAAAAATAGTGACATATCACTTCAATAGGATATGCTCTAAACTTCTTCCTAAATGACATCTTGAAATTTTGCCCTGTCCAAAATCTTTTTTTTTTTTTTTTGAGTAAGGACAGATGGGTTTAGCTGCTGTCTTCAAAGAAAAAGAAAAAGTGACATCATAACCTATATTAAATTTCATGAGGTAAAGATGGCCTCTGAAAAAATGATAAGGTAGAGAAGGAGCAGGAGAAGAAGGAAAGGAGCTTTAAAAAAAATGGAAATAGTTGAAGATATTAGGGTATCTAATATCGTCAGGAACGGTATGTAATGAGACTGTTGGCAGAGTGCAGCTTCAGAGTTCTCTGAGGATTCTAAAAGCAGAAATTGTTTTTTCAACACAAAAGAATCAGACATTCTTTGGCATCTTAAAATGAGTGTCTGCTACTACATCAGCTGTTTTGTGAAACATCATTAGTTCAATGCATATTCTAAATCCATCTACCGTAGACTGCTGTGCTGAGCATTTCAGAAAAAACAAGATGTTACAATATTGTTTCTGTCTCAGAGAATTTATTGTCCTTCACTTTTCACTTTCATGCATTGGAGAAGGAAATGGCAACCCACTCCAGTGTTCTTGCCTGGAGAATCCCAGGGATGGGGGAGCCTGGTGGGCTGCCGTCTATGGGGTCACACAGAGAGGGACATGACTGAAGCGACTTAGCAGCAGCAGCAGCAGCAGCAAGGGAGAGAGCATCCATATACAAATATCTACAGCACAGAGCAGAACAAACGTCTGAGAGGACTCTACTGACAAGACAGATTCCATCCTTTTGTCAAGATGAGTGCTTCATGAAGGAGGACAGGTGAACTGGATGTTGTTTTGCTCTTTTTTTTTTTTCCAGCTATACCATGTGGCTTGTGGGATCTTAATTCCCTGATCAGGGATCAAACCCGAGCCCCTTGCAGTGGAAGCACTAAGTCCTAATCACTGGGCTGCCAAGGAAGTCCCCCGGGGTTGTTGTGTGGTAGAATTTGGACAGTTTAAGATGGAATTGGGGTAGGAGTTAGGCTTTTGGCAAAGAAAGAAGCATGAGCAAACTGGAGCAGGGATGAAGATGGGGGATGTGTTTAGGGAACAGGGCAGAGCTGAGACAGGGTGAAGTGTAGGTTTTATGGAAGAGAGTAGTTGGAGGCAAAATGGAAAGTAAAGCTTGGAGTCAGGCATGGAAGGTTTTAACAAGTGTTCTCTAGGCAGTGGGGAGTCCATGAAAACTTTTCATCGGTGACAATATAGGAGCTAATAGCTGTGCTTTAGAATACTTAACTGGAAGGGTACAGTGTAGTAGGGAGAAACTTTAGAACTAAGATTTAAAATTAAGAGGCCTGGAGAGGCCCACGTGAAAAATAATCAGGGCCTGACAGAAGGTGTGGCAGTGGAAAAGGAAAAAAAGGAGAAACATTTAGTAAGAATCAGCAGAACTGAACTGTGATTATGTGGGGTAAGTAGAAGAAAAGAGAATTCAAGGAAGATTTGCACCTGCCTGAGTTAGGGCAGTGGTGCTGCCATCAACAGAAAGAGGAATGTTAGGCAGAGGAGCTGGTTTGGGAAATTAAGAAAATCTGTTAAGGCAGTGGTTGAGGAGGAAAAAAGAAGATTCATTAAATGCTTGAAATGAATGGGTAGGGGCACATAAGAATGGTAAGGAAGGAAAATAAGAAGACAAGAGAAGATTAAAGATGAAGCCTTAAGAAATATGTCCCTTTGGGGATTTGAATAGAAAAAAAGGAAGAAGTTGGCAAGAATGGTCAAAGAGGGGATGAAGAGATAAGGATGCTCTGTTAGTCAAAGGTCCCTTTCTTAGGCGGTGTGACCCTGTTTTACGGCGGTCACTGAAGATTCTACTATCTGTGTGGTCCCTGCTATACTCCCTCAAAGACTTTTCACTGTCCAGTGAGCGGCCTTTCTACCAAATAAAACCACCCAAATTTCTGGGAAATTGGTTGCAGTAGCCCTCTAACGCAACTTAATTCCATTGTTCTTTTTATTTCAACATCACAGGAGCTGTTATGACTGATAATCAACAAAAGGGTACAAGGAATCAGAGGCTTACATTGCCAGTGCCGAGGTTATATAGCACTCCCGAGCTCACCTGATAGATCAGATTCTATGTGCGTATTTCCCCCCTGGGGAAGGAATGAGCGTGAGTCCGTCGTTTCTTTTCCCGTATCTTATGAGTGAGGGAAGGATGGTAGGCATTTTGTTGATGTAGAAGCTGGCTCTCATGTTCGTTCTCCAGATCACTGTGTCACTTGGAAACCAAGAGATGAAAACATTTTAATGAGAGTTCAGTCAGTAGTATCATGATGAACACCACTTGGTTTAGTGGTTTTGAGCTCATGGATGGCCTTTGAGAAGATAGTTTTAGTAAAATAATATAGGTAGAAGAATCCGCTAGTTATAGAATAAATACGTTATCAAGAATGGACTTAACTATTGTAAACTACTCTTTCAGGACTGGAGCCTGGAGAGGAATGGGAATAGAAAGACAGGAGCACTAGGATGAAAGGAAGATTTTTTCCCCTTGTCTCTCTCTCTCTCTGTTTTTAGTGGGAAAATGAACATGTTTGTAGGCAGAGGTAAGGGAGTCTTACGAGGATGTACTGGGGAGTAGAGGGTTCATTACTGATTGACAGATATTGGAGGAGTCTGGAAAGAAGGAGAGCAAGAGTATGGGTTCAGGTATTGGTGTTGGGAGGGAATATTTAGAGGTCAGAGGAAAAAGGATGAAAGATGGATGAAGGTGGGGGAGCTCCATGGTGGAGAGGACAGATGCTGAGGTACAATGTACCGCATGACCTCAAACATCTCATTAAAGAAGGAAAATCCACTTGTCAGGAGTGAGGGGAAAGGAAAGAGGAGAAAAGATGTGGAGTAGCTGCTGTGAGAAATAGTTAAATTGTTGAGTTTCAGTGAGAACGCAGTTGAGGATAGTTAATCTTATTTCTTGCTTTTCTTTAGTAAGATTTACGTGAGGTTTTTGTTTTTTTTCACTTAAAAGGATAGAAGAAATTTCCATGAACGTCTGCGCTCAAAAATGTGAAGAATTTTGTTGTCAGCTAATTCATGCTGATGCACATATCTTGGGTCCAGAACTATAGATGACGATGGTACTATTCCTGCTGATGGGTGGATCACAGAAAAGCAATATCCACTGAGGACCTGATAGTTCTTTCAAGTGTTAAAAGAAAACAGAATTTCTTCAGGGACTTGTTTTAGGAATGTAGCTTGGGATTTCGCCAAGAATATCTTCTCTGTCACTCAGTGGCATGGTTTTGCATGACAGTGTCTGGCTCCTCTTGTTTCTGATTTCTTCTTTTTCGTATGAAAGGTATTTCTCTAGGTTTGGAAATACTCCAAATCAAGATATGTAAAAGATGCTTGACTCAATCCAAGAAGACTGTAAATTTTCTGAATTTGTCATGATGAAAAATGAAATATTACATATAGGTATTGGTGGTACTTCAGAAAAGTGAGACATTAAATTCTATGGGGCTAACATTCATGGTATAACGTTCATTGTGTATAATGAACTTGACAAACATCTGTAGAACAGAGCAGAATTGAACCATCTGAGAAGACTCCCAGATCCCAGCCTTTTTTTTTTTTTTTTGGTCAAGGGGAATGCTTCATGCAGGCACACCACATCAACTAGACGATATAGTACATTTAGAATTTGGATGATGAAGGTGGGTTTGGGGTAAGAGGCTTTTGACAAAGAAAATAGTACAAGCAGAGATGAAACAGAGATGGAGATGTGGGGCATATTAAGGAAACTTCTTTCTTTCCCTAGTTCCTTTTCTGAAAGTAAATACTTGAGGTAGCTGCTTGTGGAGGACATACAGTTCAGATAGTATAACATCGTTCTTTGTCTTGTTTTACTTTAATGGTGATTGTCTAATTTTTAGAATTACTTGCTATTCTTAAAGTGGAAAGAAAAAAGAAATGTCAAAGTCTTCAAGTTTTAGCAGTTGCTATCTTCTCTTCAACTAAAGAGTGTTTTAAAATACGCCTATTATATACAAGATGTTGATGAACAAGATAAAATTCCTGCCCTGAAAACATGTGCACCCTGTTAAGAGAAATTTCACCTTGGAAATTTTAATTATTTGAGCAAACTATGCTTTAATGTTCAATTTATTACACAATATAAGCAAACCAAATGGTGCATAATTTTGTGTATTCCCATTGTGATTGTAGAGCTACACTGTTCAATATATTAACCACTAGCCACTTGTGGCTGTTAAAATGAATGAAAATTAAATAAAATTAAAAATTAAGTCACACTGGTTCATTTCTAAGTGCTTAGCAGCCACATGTGGCTAGTATTTATTAGTATAGTCTGCACTGGGAAGCAAAGATACTGAACATTTTCACTGTTGCAGGAACCTCTGTCCTGTTCTAGAGATCTAGAACATATTTTAATTGTTTGGTCAGGTGATTGGCTTAGTCATTCATCTCCTCAGTGATGCAGCCACAGTACTGAGCATTTTTGCTGTGGCGGGTGCTGTGCCAAGTCCAGCATCGTGTCAGAGAAGCCCTGCAACAGCCCAGTGCAGGTGAAGAAACTGAAGCTGAGCAAGGTCAAATCACTTGCCCACATCACTTAGCTGAGAAAAGCCTGAGTCAGGATCTGTACCTAAGCCCCTCTGATGCTGTGTGTGCATGTGTGCTCACTCAGTTGTGTCTGACTCGTTGTGACCCCGTGCACTGTAGCCCACCAGGCTCCTCTGTCCTTGGGATTTCCCAGGCAAGAATACTGGAATGGGTTGCTGTTTCCTCCTCCAGGGGATCTTCCCAACCCAGGAATCGAACCTGCGTCTATTGCGTCGGCAGGAGGATTCTTTACCACTGCGCCACCTGGAAAGCCCCTCTATAAACCTTCATTAAATGCCTGCCATGTGCCAGGTGTTGTGCTAGAGCTAAGTAATAAAGAAAAGTCATGGTTTTTGTCCACATGGACTTTTCAGTCTGGTGGAGGAAAGAGATAAGTTAACAGGTGGATTACATAGGATATGATAAGTGCTTTCAGTTGGTAAAGAGTCTATCTGCATTGCAGGAGATCCTGGTTCGATTCCTGGGTCGAGAAGATCGCAGGAGAAAGGATAGGCTACCCACTCCAGTATTCTTGGGCTTCCATTATGGCTCAGCTGGTAAAGAATCTGCCTGCCATGCAGGAGACCTGGGTTTGATCCCTGGGTTAGAAAGATCCCCTGGAGAAGGGAAAGGCTACCCACTCCAGTGTTCTGGCCTGGAGAATTCCATGGACTGTATAGACCATGGGGTTGCAAAGAGTCAGACACAATGGAGCGACTTTCACTCACCATGGGAAAAGAAATCCAAGAGACCACGAACAGTATAGAAGGAAAACTACAGAAGCAATGCTCAAAGTTTACCTCTGAGGAAAGGTCAATAGATACTGGCTTGTGTGAGCTGGAGAGAGTGAGTGAAAAGATGATCCTGACAGTGTAAAACACCTAGGATGTAAAACAAGATGGCAAATTGGAGGGACTGAAAGATGTTCCCTCTGACTGGGGCCAAATAATCTCTAAGATCTCATAATTCAGAGTCTTTCTTTTTACGATATGTTTACATTATTCTAAAAAACAGACTGAAGTTGAACGGTTTTGTGAAGACCTACAAGACCTTCTAGAACTAACACCCAGAAAAGATGTCCTTTTCATTATAGGGAGCTAGAATGCAAAAGTAGGAAGTCAAGAAATATCTGGAGTAACAGACAAATTTGGTCTTGGAGTACAGAATGAAGCAGAGCAAAGGCTAATAGAGTTTTGCCAAGAGAATGCACTGGTCATAGCAAACACCCTCTTCCAGTAGCACAAGAGAAGACTCTACACATGAACATCACCAGATGGTCAATACCAAAATCAGATTGATTATATTCTTTGCAGCCAAAGATGGAGAAGCTCTATACAGTCAGCAAAAACAAGACTGGGAGCTGACTGTGGCTCAGTTCATGAACTTGTTATTGCCAAATTGAGACTTAAATTGAAGAAAGTAGGGAAAACCACTAGACCATTCAGGTAGGACCTAAATCAAATCCCTTACGATTATACAGTGGAAGTGACAAATAGATTCAAGGGATTAGATCTGATAGACAGAGTGCCTGAAGAACTATGGGTGGAGGTTTGTGACATTGTACAGGAGGCAGTGATCAAGACCATCCCCAAGAAAAAGAAATTCAAAAAGGCAAAATGGTTGTCTGAGTAGGCCTTACAAATAGCTATGAAAAGAAGAGAAGTGAAAGGCAAAGGAGAAAAGGAAAGATATAGCCATCTGAATGCAGAGTTCCAAAGAATAGCAAGGGGAGATAAGAAAGTCTTCCTTAGTGATCAGCACGAAGAAATAGAGGAAAACAATAGAATGGGAAAGACTAGAGATCTCTTCAAGAAAATTAGAGATACCAAGGGAACATTTCATGCACAGATGGGCACAATAAAGGACAGAAATGGTATGGACCTAACAGAAGCAGACGATATTAAGAGGTGGCAAGAATACACAGAAGAACTGTACAAAAAAGATCTTCCTGACCCAGATAATCATGATGATGTGATCACTCACCTAGAGCCAGACATCCGGGAATGTGAAGTCGAATGGGCCTTAGAAAGCATCACTACGAACAAAGCTAGTGGAGGGATGGAATTCCAGTTGAGCTATTTCAAATCCTGAAAGATGATGCTGTGAAAGTGCTGCACTCAATATGCTAACAAATTTGGAAAGCTCAGCAGTGGCCACAGCACTAGAAAAGGTCAGTTTTCATTCCAATCCCAAAGAAAGGCAATGGCAAAGAATGCTCAAACTACCACACAACTGCACTCATCTCTCATGCTAGTAAAGTAATGCTCAAAATTCTCCAAGCCAGGCTTCAACAGTACATGAACCGTGAACTTCCAGACGTTCAACCTGGATTTAGAAAAGGCAGAGGAACCTGAGATCAAATTGCCAACATCTGTTGGATCATTGAAAAAGCAAGAGAGTTCCATAAAAACATTTACTTCTACTTTATTGACTACGGCTGAGCCTTTGTGTGGATCACAATCAACTGTGCAAAATTCTGAAAGAGATGGGAATACCAGACCACCTGACATGCCTGCTGAGAAATCTGTATGCAGGTCAATAACCAACAGTTAGAACTGGACATGGAACAAAAGCCTGGTTCCAAATTGGGAAAGGAGTACATCAAAGCTGTATTTTGTCACCCTGCTTATTTAACTTATATGCAGAGTACATTATATGAAATGCCCGGCCGTATGAAGCACAAGCTGGAATTAAGATAGCTGCGAGAAATATCAATAACCTCAGATATTCAGATGACACCACCCTTATGGCAGAAAGTGAAGAACTGAAGAGCCTCTTGATGAAAGTGAAAGAGGAGAGGGAAAAAGTTGGCTTAAAGCTCAACATTCAGAAAACTGGTCCCATCACTTCATGGTTAATAGATAGGGATACAATGGAAACAGTGACAGCCTTTATTTTTGGAGGCTCCAAAATCACCACAGATGGTGATTGCAGCCATGAAATTAAAAGACGCTTACTCCTTGGAAGAAAAGTTATGACCAACCTAGACAGCATATTCAAAAGCAGAGACATTACTTTGCCAACAAAGGTCGTCTAGTTAAGGCTATGGTTTCTCCAGTGGTCATGTATGGATGTGAGAGTTGTGAAGCTCTGTGCTTCTGAGCTTTCTGTGAAGAAAGCTGAGCACCGAAGAACTGATGCTTTTGAACTGTGATATTGGAGAAGACTCTTGAGAGTCCCTTGGACTGCAAGGAGATCCAACCACTCCATCCTAAAGGAAATCAGTCCTGAATCATTGGAAGGAGTGATGCTAAAGCTGAAACTCCAGTACTTTGGCCACCTGATGCAAAGAACTAACTCATTGGAAAAGACCCTGGTTCTGGGAAAGATTGAAGGCGGGAGGAGAAAGGAATGACAGAGGATGAGATGGTTGGATGGCATCACTGACTCCATGGACATGAGTTTGAATAGGCTCTGGGAATTGGTGATGGTCAGGGAAGCCTGGTGTGCTGCAGTCCATGAGGTTGCAAAGTTGGACACGACTGAGCAACTGAACTGAACTGAAAAAATAGGCTCCTTCCTTTTCTAAAAAGAAAAAAAAAGGTCCCTGGGTCTCTCCCACTGTTTGGGGAGCTTCTTATACCTATCTTACCTTTGTAGATCCTGCAGTTACAGGAAGACAAGAGGTAAAAAGAAATTGGAGAAAAGAAGGAAGAAAGAAAGAAAGAAAGATGGCCAGAACAAGCTGTGGAAAAATAGGACAGGTAATATTTGATGAGGAATGTCAGTACCATTTATAATTCTCAGATTCCCTGTCTCTTATCAAAAGTTCAGATCAACCATTTCAAAAGGTCATGTCTTTGTATCATGAAATGTATTTATATGAGAATATTTTTGATAAGGTATCTAAAAACTGAACTGCTATAGTGATTCATTTCATTAGAAATCATAATAAAATTTTCTTTATTCTATCATCATGTCTGTGCACTTACAGTATATTCTGCCTGGCAGAAATTTAAATGCTATTATTTTATTTTTATAGGGCAATACATAGTCACTGTAAGACTGTAAGATTGAAACATAAGGAGTCAGAGATGGATTAAAGTCAGGACACAATGAATTGTATCTTTACTCACCAATTCCAGAGATTATTCCATGTATTATACAAAATACATTACACATAATAAATCTCTCACATTTAGTAAATATTTAGTCGTTGTTGATTTATTTCTGCCTTGGCAGCCATCACGTCTCTGTTCTGCATTGTGAAAGTCTGTTTATATGTCTGTATCGACATCATCTGTGCTAGGATGGAGGCTTCTGGAAGGCAGGGATGATGTCTGTTTGCTTTGCATAATGCTTAGCATATAGCTCTGTACGTGGAGCTTTATTTTTGTTTGATGATGATGATTTATTTATGTATTTCTTTTCTTTCCTGTCTTCAGATTGGCCACATCTTCTGATAACAATGAATCCAGTAGAACACAGAGATGAGATTAACTGTTGAATGCCTGCTCAGGCTGGGCAGCCCAATGTCTCTTGCAGCTATATGAGGTTTTACACCACCACAAAGAGGCACCCTTTTGTAAAAAAATGAAAAATACAGAGAAGCCACCCACGTTGGTTTTCATGAAGGAAAAATTTGGTGTCTAGCTTTACCACCAGTGCTTGTCAAATAAACTTGGTATGAAATCAAGGCTGAATACAGTAAACAGAAAATTCAGATAAAAGCTAAGTGGGAAAAAAAATCCTCTTTGTTTCCATCCCTATTCTTTTTGGGGATGGGGTTCTGGAATAGTGTTGGGGGTTCAGTGTAAGTTTGATCAAATGGAGCTGGAGCCAAGTGAATAAGAAGTCAGTATTTTTTGAAGATCTCCCAACTCTCTGTTTTAGTAAAAACAAATTTTACTACTGTATCCTCCTTCAGATTATCCATCTTTTAAAACTTGCATCACTAAAGTATATATCTGGGTACCAAAGTCATTGTGTGGACACAATTATTAAGTTTAGTTTTGTTAGAATATTCCGAACACTAAAAAGAAACATCTTAGACTCTTAAGGTACCTTTAAACATTTCCTTAAAAACTTTCTTTTCTCCTTTACCTTGTCTTTTCTGCTCTTTCTCTAGATTTATCATGAATTTTTCTGTTGTATTTCAGAGAACTTTTAGGGGTTACTTGTTACAACTTTTATTATAGTCAGCTTTTTATGTAACCCTTTTTATATTAACCTATTATAAGTGACATTTCTTTTATATGATTTCTAGATTCTTCATTTTTATTTTTTCTATATTTTATTGAGGTCTGTATGTGTAACATAACAAATCTTATTATAAGGAGAATCAATATTCAGTTTGGTTCAGTTCAGTCTCTCAGTCGTGTCCAACTCTTTGCAACCCATGAGTCACAGCACACCAGGCCTCCCTGTCCATCACCAACTCCCAGAGTTCACTCAAACTCATGTCCATTGAGTCGGTGATGCCATCCAGCCATCTCATCCTCTGTCATCCCCTTCTCCTCCTGCCCCCAATCCCTCCCAGCATCAGGGTCTTTTCCTATGAGTTAACTCTTCGCATGAGGTGGCCAAAGTATTGGAGTTTCAGCTTCAACATCAGTCCTTCCAATGGACACCCAGGACTGATCTCCTTTAGGATGGACTGGTTGGATCAATATTATTAATATTAAAATTTAGATTATGATTTTTAAGCTTTTTGAAGGTTTCTGTTTGATTCTCTTGGGTTCCTTGGGCAATACTTACTTTTAAAATTTATATTAGCTTTGAAAAATGAAGATAGCCCAGGAATAAATATGTTTATGTATCTTGTGTTATTTAGATGATTAAAGGTTCATTTATAAAACAGTTAAAAGTTATCATGTTATATCTTCTTTCTCATATATATGTATGTATATATATATAGACATCTAAAAACATTTATCAATTATAATGTGCCTCTTCCTACCAAGAATAAGACTTTTTTTATGAAACCACTTTATAAACTTTTTGAAATATACAAATATAAAATTGATATTCTATATGAAGTATTTAAATATACTATTCATCTATTGAGCAGAAGAAGAATCAAGTTCAGGGAAGCTGAATAAACCATCGTTTATTCAAAGTCACACAGTTTCATAGGAGCTGAGACTCAAATTCAGGAGTGACTTGATTTCATTTCACTTGATCTTTTCATGACATCATTTCATCTCTTTCTAAAAAATATTTAAGTCTTTTATGATTAATTTCCATAAATCACATTTGTTAGTTATCAGTGAAGGTTCTTATTTTCTTCAGTGCAACATTTCAGAGGAACCTCTATCTTGGCTTCTGTTTCAGGACCCTGTCTCAGGGATTTTAGTAATTTGAAAGCATCAGAGTATAGGTTTATCCATATATACACAGGATACCTAAGAGGAAATATATTTAAGACAAATATATTTTTGAGAACACTGGATGGTACCTGGACATATTAATCAACAATTTCCCAGACTCTGAAAGGAATTTCTTTATCCAGATACAGTTCGATAAGAGAAATTCTCTGGTCCTTATTTTCTTAACCTCTGAAACAGAAGAACGAGATCAGTCAGGAAAAAAGAAGGAGAAGTTTTCTTTCACACATGCTCTGTATCTCTGTCTCAGACAGATGGGGTGCTGGTGATCAGAATACCAACATGGCTTACTCTGCTATTTTTTCAAAGCTGCTTACTACTACTACTACTTATAGCTTGAGGAAGAACTGTATTCTTGGAAAGTTATGTATTTTGGATCTTTGACATGCAGATGGTTAGTGCTTAGCTGGATACTTCGGTTATAGTTATATAAGCTCTGTATCTTTTAGTGCCTATCAATATCTGTGTACAAGTAACAGTATTCAAAAATATTTAGGAAGTTTAGATAGGCAAAAAGAAAAAAATCACTGACTACAGCAGAAAGCTATTCAAATTCTGTTGATAGCCTTTTGGACTTTATACACACAAATCAAACACAATTTATGTTTATACACACACAAACACAATATACATAATTAAAATAATAAATACACTTTAAAAATATGCTCATATTGATGAAAAGTGAGATTGTAGAGCTATGGAAACAAATTTTGGACTAGAACAACACCATTAAAATAGTAAGTGGTGGAGAACCAATAAGGAATAGAATAAAGATGGCTGAAAATTTAATGGGTTGGAGCAAAAGCTTGACACAATCCCCATAAAAACAGGTAAAAGATGAAAGCATATTGGTTAACAATGAAAGATATGACACAAGGCGAGTCAAGGAAAAGATTACTGGTGTCTGTGAGGAAAAGGAGTCAAACAAATGGAACCAAAAAGGTATTCAGAGAATTGAAACAGCAAAACTTAACTGAAATGAACAGCTGAATCTGCAGGTTAAACATATGCACCGAATACTGAAATTGGTAAAGAAGAATCAGTATCAACTCATATCCTGGTTGTGTCTGAAGAGAGACTTCTTCAGTCATCACACAGAAGCAAAAGTCATCTGCAAGGGAGAAGATTAGAGTGGTCTGAAACTTCTCCACAACAAAGTGTAATACTAGAGAAGCTGTGTCAACAAAGTTCAGATACAGGAAAGTATGACTAAGAATATTGTATCTAGACAAGTTATTAAAGAATAAAGGTAGCAGGCATGTAATCCTCAAATGTGAAAGAACCCTGAGAATACAGTATCTGTGAGATCCCTGGAAAACTCACTTGTTAAAATTAAGCCAACCAAGAGATGAATCAAAACAGAACTGGTTTTGAATATTAAAAACATTTATATATGTCTCAGATTTAGAAACTGTGGTAACAGGATGTGAAAATTATACACCATAGCAAAGTAAAACAAATATTGGGAGGTGGGTGGAAGGGAAATGGAAATTATTAATCTCTTTATCTTTCATAGCAACAATTCAGTCAATATAGTCTAAAATTTAAAGTAGTTTTAAAGTAATATTAATCTCTGATTTTTTATAATTTTTCTTAAACATGGATGTTTTATAATTAATATTTTTTTGAGTGAAGAAGCAATTGTCTAAAGTTTAAAATTGCTTCAGTTTCATTTTAACTTCTGTTATTTTCAAGTAAAGTTAGCATTGATATATTTTTACTGTTTTTAAAAGTGAGTATACTCATATTTTTTAAAAGTAAGTATACACTTATTTTTAAAACTGGATATACTCATCCTAGAAATAATAAATTTATTTTTGTTTATACTTCTATCTGTATATGTGAGTAGCTGTCTGGAGTGATATTCACTAAATCTTAATACTGAATATTTCTCAATGGTGAGATTTTGGATCATTTGTTGAATTTTTCATTGTTCATTTTGTATTATTTGAATATTGACAGACTAGTGAAAATGATACAATGAATTTATTATCCTGAAAAATGGGTTTATACTTAATATATAGTTTCTCAGATATAGAATTTACTATCCTCGTTTACTTTGCCAACAAAGGTCTGTCTAGTCAAAGCTATGTTTTTTCCAGTAGTCATGTATGGATGTGAGAGGGGGACCATAAAGAAAGCTGAGAGCTGAAGAATTGATGTTTTTGAACTGTGGTGTTGGAGAAGACTCTTGAGGGTCCCTTGGACTGCAAGGAGATCAAACCAGTCCATTCTAAAGGAAATAAATTCTGAATATTCATTGGAAGGACTGATGCTGAAGCTGAAACTACAATACTTAGGCCAAGAACTGACTGATTGGAACTAGCTCGTTAGAAAAGACCCTGATGCTGGAAAAGATTGAAGGCAGGAGGAGAAGGGGATGACAGAGGATGAGATGGTTGGATAGCATCACCGACTCGATGGACATGAATTTGAGCAAGCTCCGGGAGTTGGTGATGGACAGGGAAGCCTGGCGTGCTGCAGTCCATGGGGTCGCAAAGAGCCGGACACAACTGAGCAACTGAACTGAACTGATCCTCCTTAAAAAAAAATTTATTATGACCCTTTTCCTCTCGCCATGGTATTTAACAGCTCACAGTGTTTTATGGATATGTTAGACTTCTTCCAGTCTTGATCTCAGTTTCTTCATCTGTAATTTCAGAGTTGGATTAGGTTAGTAGTTTGCAGTCTTTTTCTTTAAACAGTTAGAAACTTCCCAATAAATAAAACAATTTATAACTCTTGGAATATAGTTTCAAAGCTGTACAGATTAGGTAATTTCTGAGATTTATTCCATTTTACCAGAGAAGTGTTTTTCTTAGGATTTTTTTTTTGAGTGACTGCTTACTGTGTGTTAAAAAAAGAAAAATCAAGTAATAGCCATGATCTTAAGAATCAGAATTTTAAGGTGAAAGGGAGGAGCCTTTAAAAACCATCTCATCTATTTCCCTAACTTTTAGATATAAAGAAACCAAATTTAAAGCTGCTTAACTAATGTGAAACGTATGGAACTTCAGCCCAGATCTTCTGACTTTCTGTGCCGTTCTTTCCTCTACAGTACATGTGAAAAAAAAAAAAAAAAAAAAAAATATATATATATATATATATGTATATTTTAAATGATGGGCAGGAGAGATACAATTTTATCTTAACCTATTTCACATGTAGACTAATTTGTAAATGTGAGGAAGTGCACTTAATTTATAGTGTATTAATTTTTTCCCTCATGAAGAAAGATCTGCAGGGCAGGCATTTATTGAACTCCTAAGTTCCAGAAGTTAGGAAAGTGAGTGGGATTTTGGTGAGGAAGAAAGCATTTACTTGTCAAAGATTTGGAATTTACTGTGGTTGCTGAGATTAAAATAAAACTAAAACTTGACTTGGCAGAGGATTAAAAACGAAGCAGCTCCAACGTGTGTGCACATCATGGAGAAGATGCCATTCTTCCTTCAGGCATCCAAGGGGGAAGGGAGTATTGTTTCTTTGTGTTGCCGGAGTTGATTTATTTAGTTATGATTTCAGCATGCCTAGGAGGCCAACCCCAGAAAACATTGCACAACATTAACCGGAACAAAGGTTTTTTTTTCCCCTATATCCCCCTTGTTAAGGTTTTCCAAATAAAACAGCACTGTTTTTGTTTTTTGTTTTTTCAGACTGTTTAGATGGCTCTGATTATGTTTGACTGTTGGGTGTGGCAGGTTTTAGAATCTTAAGTGGTACTACAGGTTCCTGAACAAGAAAGAGAATTAAAGGTGAGGTGACTTGATTATTGGAATGTGTGGAATGTAAAGTCTGAGAGGTATTATGGTCTGCCACAGGCTGCCCTTAGTAATAGGCCTTCTTGTTAAAAGCCCTATTATTATTGGAAATTTATTTTGGAAACGACCATAGACGAAATTTGACAAGAAAGTAAAACAAACCACCTTGTCTCGTATTTCCTTTCCACACAGGCACTTTGAAGAGCTATCTTGAATATTGTCAAGCCTCAATTATCCTGGGATAGCTTAGCATTAGCACCATCCTCACAACCTCACAAACTTAAACACACACGGTGTTGCTCTATGTGCAAGAGCATAGAGGCAGTTAGCAAACAAGATCCTTATCCTTTTGGAGCTTGCTAAAAGTTGATAGCTTCATATGTAGCTCACCAAATCTCCATCTCATTTCCCCACACGCTGTCTCTGAAGCCTCCTCCCATCCTGTGTTCTCTCTCTTCGTTAATAGCTCTCCATCCTCTCGGCTGGAAGCCTCACATCCATCTTGAGTCCTTATGTTCTCTTAGGTTTCCCAGCCAATCGATCCACAAGTGCTGTCTCTTCTGTCCTCCAGAACTGCTTTTGAATATGTTTCCTCTCCTCCATTCTCATAGCCATAGGCCTCGTTTAGGCCCTTTTCATCTTTCAGTTCTTAGGAGAGATGCTTGTCTGCTTCCAGGCTTTCCGTTTTACAGTCCATCCTCCATACTGCTGTCAAACCTTTCTTTAAAGACAGATCCGATCATATCATCTTCTGACTTAAAAACCTTTGATGGGCCCCCATTGCCTTCAAGGGGATAAAGTCTAAACTCCTTAGCTGGTCAGGCAAGGGTTCCATAGTCTGGCCCCAATCTGCTTATTCTCGCCTCATTTTCTGCCACACTTCCGTCTCCCTCCACCTCTGTTCCACCAGCTTCCTTGTGGTTTCCACCAGCTTCCTTGTGGTTTCCTGAGCTCATCCTCTCCTCGTACTTTTGATCATACTGTTCCTTGCTCTCTACTCACAGAATGCTTTTTCTTGATTGCCATGATCCCCAAGCCCAAGCCTGGTTACCTCCCCACCAAAACCAGAAAATGATGTCTATTTTCCGCTTGGTGTCTGTCCTTTGAAGCAAGCCTTTTTATGTGCGTTGACTTAGAGATAGACTGCAGGGGTCAATAAATAGGCTTATGAAAGACACGTATGTGGGTGTTTGTGTGTGCTTTTCCCACAAAAACAGTATTGTATGTATTCCCTCTCATTGGTCAAACTTCCCTTCTAGATTCTGGATTGATACTGGAGATCTTTTCATATTATCACATACAGATGATGATTTATAACACTTTTTTCAGCTCCTCCCACATGGTATCACCTTTAAGACTAGCTTTACTTTTCTTCTTTTCCTGTATTCTTATATGTACAATTAGAAGGTAAAGAGAAAACAGTTATAGCAAGCAAGTATAGATTCTGATGCCAATTAAATAAGGAAGAAGCTTGCAATTGCTGGCTGGGGGAAGGAATGTTTTCCTTAAAAATTAGACTGTCTTAGAAACACTTGGACGCAGTTCAAAGGATATCACTGACATTAACACCCTCTCCCCTCCCCTTCCCCTACCGCATTTCCCCAACTGTTGCTGGAAACTAAATGTAACCAGGGCTCTTTGTGTTGTGTGTACATCTGGTTTTCCCTTTTCCATATGCTCAAGTCCTGCCTCCTCAATTGCTTCTGTTTAGCACTTACTTTAAATTCCCAAATTAATCCAAGAAGCAAATTTGAAACCTGTAAATTGAGGGGGTTTGATGATTTTTTTAGACCTTTTAGAGCTGTGAAAAGCGAAAGTGAAAGTCGCTCAGTCGTGTCCACCTCTTTGCGACCCCATGGACTGTATAGTCCATGGAATTCTCCAGGCCAGAATTCTGGAGTGGGTAGCCATTTCCTTTTCCAGGGGGTCTTCTCAACCCAGGGATCAAACCAAGGTCTCCCGCACTGCAGATGGATCCCTTACCAGCTGAGACACTAGGGAAGCTCTTTAGAGTTCTAGAATTCTTTTAAATAGTAGACAGTTTTATTTCAGAGAATTTATTCTAATAAAATGTTTAAGTTGTAGTTAAGGGCCCAAGAGTGGGCTCTTGTCTAACATTCTGAAATGAATTGTCGGAGGAGACACACGTGCAAGAGGCTTTATTGGGAAAGGGTGCCCAGGCAGAGAGCAGGAGGGTAAGTGAGCCTAGGAGGACTGCTTGCAATCTCAGGGTTTCTGGCCATGGGGTTAGTTTCCTGGTTGTCTTTGCTCACTCAGGGTCCTTTCTGGTGGCTCACACATTGCTCAGCCAAGTTGGATGCCGATGAGAAGGATTCTGGGAAGTGGTAGGACACATGGGGTCTCCTTTTGACCTTTCCTGAATTCTTCAGGTTGCTGGTAGCTTGTTTTGTGTTCCTTGCCAGGACCTCCTGTTGTAAAATAACTCATGCAAATGGTTACCATGGTGCCTGGCCAGGGTGAGTGGTTTCAATCAAAGTTTCCTCTAACATTAGGCTAAGGAAAAGTTTTCTATGTTAGAAATAAAAATACTGAAAACTAATATAAAAGTAAAGGTTTGTGACATTGTAGGATCTGGTTTGATCTATACAGTTCTCTCTAGCTGTAATGTTCGAAGACATTTACTGCCTTTGACAAATAATTAGTGACACACTTCTTAGGTTTTTTTTTTTTTTTTGGTTACATTTGTTGAAATATTCTCCATGAGTTCTGTCCTTTAGATAATCTTGGAATAGAAAGTCATATATAAAACTTGCCACTTTATTTGAATTCTAATCCTTTTTGTGGAGTTATTATGTCAGGTTCTGTTTCTAAATTCCATTTCTCACTTTCTTGTGATTGGTCATTTTTTATGATAACCTGTTAAAAAAACTCTTAACCTCCTTGAAGAATATCTGTTGTTCTTTCAGTTGATGTGAACACCAGTAAACTTCCTCTTTAAAGAAAAAAAGCAATTGTAGTCCAAAGGAGATATATATTTGAGGAAAGAGTGTAAAGAAATGCATACTTTTCTCATTGTCCTTCTTTCCAAACTTTTGTCACCCCAGGGGGTGTGAGAATTCTTTGAAAGCTTCAGGTCTGACTGGTGAACAGAACTGACACTTGATCTTGTGAAGTCCAGTGGTGTTTTGCTGTGTAGTTTCTGCATCTGGAGACGATTCTGTTATGTGAAAAATTAAGATTACAATATTTAAAGTATGTATTTCGCAATCAGAGTATTTATAAACACACATGAAACTTGTTCTCCATGTAACTTATGCTGAAATGGAATGGTAATGTTTATAACTCAGTAGGTAAACTACTCTGGAATGTTTCAGACCTGTCTCAGCTGACATTTTCAACTAATAACATAAGAGTTTGTTTCCTTATTCAGCAATTTTATATGCATTTAAAAAGATAGCTGATGTCTAGTTAGTTCCAAATTTAAGTTTGCTATACTTATGCCACTAGAACATGTCTTTTTTTTTTTTTTTCTGTTTGTAGACATAGTAGTATTGGTCTTGGAATATGGATTTGCAGGTTAAAAAAAAAAGATTATTTGATTCTTCTTGAGCTTTAGAGTTCAAATCAGTCAAGTAACCAAGAAGCACAATTAGGATACTGTTGACATGCTTTATATTTCTGTTGCTTTTTCTTTCTTTGTCTGCAAACTTACACTGAACTGTGGTTTTGTATTTAAAAATAAATTACTATTAAAATAAAAGTTTAATAGCATTAGAGAAAACTTGGAAAATGGAGAGAGGAAAATGAACTATAATAAATAGAGTCTGAGGTGAGTCTAGTCAAGGCTATGGTTTTTTCAGTGGTCATGTATGGATGTGAGAGTTGGACTGGGAAGAAAGCTGAGCGCCGAAGAATTGATGCTTCTGAACTGTGGAGTTGGAGAAGACTCTTGAGAGTCCCTTGGACTGCAAGGAGATCCAACCAGTCCATCCTAAAGGAGATCAGTCCTGGGTGTTCTTTGGAAGGACTGATGCTGAAGCTGAAACTCCAGTACTTTGGCCACCTCATGTGAAGAGTTGACTCATTGGAAAAGACTCTGATGCTGGGAAGGATTGAGGGCAGGAGAAGGGGACGACAGAGGATGAGATGACTGGATGGCATCACCGACTCTATGGACATGAGTTTGGGTAAACTCTGGGAGTTGGTGATGGACAGGGAGGCCTGGCGTGCTGCGATTCATGGCGTCGCGGAGTCAGACATGACTGAACTAAACTGAACTGAACTGACAGGCTCCTCTGTCCACGGAATTTCCCAGGTAAATATACTGGAGTGGTTTGTCATTTCCTTCTCCAGGGGATCTTCCCGACCCAGAGATCGAACCCGTGACTCCTGGGTTGGCAGTTCAATTCTTTACCACTGAACTACCAGGGAAGGCCAGTATTTAATGTATTCCAGACTGTCTCTGGCTTAAAGCTCAACATTCAGAAAATGAAGATCATGGCATCTGGTCCCATCACTTCATGGGAAATAGACGGGGAAACAGTAGAAACAGTGTCAGACTTTATTTTTTGGGGCTCCGAAATCACTGCAGATGGTGATTGCAGCCATGAAATTAAAAGACGCTTACTCCTTGGAAGAAAAGCTATGACCAACCTAGATAGTATATTCAAAAGCAGAGACATTACTTTGCCGACTAAGGTCTGTCTAGTCAAGGCTATGGTTTTTCCTGTGGTCATGGATGGAAGTGAGAGTTGGACTGTGAAGAAGGCTGAGCGCCGAAGAATCGATGCTTTTGAATTGTGGTGTTGGAGAAGACTCTTGAGGGTCCCTTGGACTGCAAGGAGATCCAACCAGTCCATTCTGAAGGAGATCAACCCTGGGATTTCTTTGCAAGGAATGATGCTAAAGCTGAAACTCCAGTACTTTGGCCACCTCATGAGAAGAGTTGACTCATTGGAAAAGACTCTGATGCTGGGAAGGATTGAGGGCAGGAGAAGGGGACGACAGAGGATGAGATGGCTGGATGGCATCACGGACTCGATGGACGTGAGTCTGAGTGAACTCCGGGAGCTGGTGATGGACAGGGAGGCCTGGCGTGCTGCGATTCATGGTGTCGCAAAGAGTCGGACACGACTGAGCAACTGAACTGAACTGAACTAAACTGAGACTATCTCTTGAACCATTGTGTGACTGCTGTGTGTTATATGTTATGCAACTGTGGTCATCCTGCCTTGGTGGAAAGAGTTGATAACTACAATATAATCTTTTAAAATTTTTTCTAACTTAAAAAATTTTTTTATTGATGTATAATTGATTTCCAATTCTATGTTAGTTTCTGGTATATCATAAAGTGATTGTTATATATTCCTTTTCAAGTTCTTTCCCACTGTGGGTTATCACAGATATTGAATATCTGTGCTTGTTTATCTATTTTGTATATAGTAGTTTGTATCTGTTGATCCCAAACTCCTAATTTATCCCTCTCTGCCCCCTACAATATAATCTTAACATATCTCCATCTATAAAATGATAATAGTTATATAATTTAAGGTCTATTTACTTCAGTGGAGGTAAACTTTTAAGTTTGTGGAAATGACTTTCACTGTGAGTGGATTTAAGGTAGAAGATAGCATTGCATATTCACACATTGTTCTACATTTAAGATGGAACCACTTTTTTTTTTCTTTTTGACATAACAGAAGATTAGGCTCACAAGATAGTTTGAGTGCCTTCTGCATGTTCTAGCTGGCAACAGTCTTAACCATTTTATATCCAGCATCTGGTTTATCCATGAGACCCTTATAATTAGCCAGTTAGTACTTCTTTGTTTGGGAAGATTTATAGTATACTTCAGGTGATGTGAGATAGCAGGCGGAAGACTCAATAGCTTACTCTTCTTAGTTTAGAAGAAATGTGTATTCCTGATACCAATATTCTTAAAAAATTATTTCCCCAAACTCTTCATTTGACATGATTGATAACTTTACTGTCTGAACAACCTAAGAAGCTTCAGCTTCTTGGGTGTGGTTTTAGAGTCTTAGGAAAGCCTGAGGAGCCTGAGCTTTAGGAGGGTTGACTTGTGTGTTCTGGAGTGTTATGCAAGGAAGAATTATTGGGCCGGGTGCCTTTCATGTCTGTATCTGCCACAGTAAAAAGCTGTAGAGGCAAGAGTTTGTCGCAATAAAATTTTCATATGTTCTCTTCTCTAGGCAAAATGGCTTTGTAATACAAGCAAGAGTCCAGATACTTCATAGGTAATCAGTCTCAAAAAGGGAAATTTGTTTTCTGATTGGTTATCAAGTAGATACACACTTCTGTTGCTGTGTTCTGCTTAAACTATAATTAAGAAAATCTTGTTAAATAGGATTTTATGAAATGAAGCCTATTAATTACATCAGACCCTTTGGTTTTATGTGAAACTATTATCATGGCATGAATTGAGAGCTGACTGCAACCTACTTATTTGGAAAATTCTTGACCTTGAAATTTTGTTTCAAATCCATGACTTCTAATGGAAAGGGTGTGGTGAGAGGCAACACTAGATTTCTCATTCTCTTTTTCTTAAAAATCCCTAAGTGATCAAATTGCTTTGATTGAGTGGATCTAAAACCCGAGTTTGAGGTTAGTTTCAAGACGTTTTGTGAAATACTCTTTGAGGGACAGGATTATGCTAGCTAGACCCATAGAAATCAAAACTTATCAACACAGTGATGACAATGTAATTAGCCACATCTATCAGCAGTGTATAATCAACCATATCTAAGGCTGCTGAAATGTCCACTGAGGTAAAAATTCTTGCCCTACCCTTGACTCTCAGTAACGACCTTAAGGGTTTTGAACTCTGTAAGTGGACTTAAATCTAACCTGGGATTTACTTTGTGGTTCCAGGTAAATAGTGTGCAAAGTTAGTAAACTAGATCAAAACAAAACTCACGTTATAACTCGGATAAATTATGATAGAGCGAGAAATTGGCAGTAAGAAGTTTTAGTGAATAGGACTTTCAAAGAAGGTCTGTTACATTGACTTAAAAAAAAAACAACTTTGTCTAAACTGTTAAAGAAGATTTTATGTAAATTGTTCATGCTAAATATTTGCATTATATATTCCTGTTTCTTTGTACTTCCCATTTGATGAAGTTTTCAAACTGTGGTTTGCTAGAGGGGAAAAAAAACCCAAACCCAAACCACATAGGACAAATTGAATTACAAACCTGGTGTGGTCCTTTAACTCAATTACATCTAATTTGTGTTATTTTAGTCATCCTGGGAGGCAGCTGTTCTGCGTGATTGCCCACAAACAATTTCAGTGTAAGAATTTGTCCTGATTAAGACTCCTTAAGATTAGTAGTAGCTTATTTCTATTGTAAGGGGCAAACTTACAGATTAATTTTGTGTTATCAGGACCATTTTAAAAATTAAAAATATAGTTGGTTTGCTTCTTAAATTGACTTAATAGTAAGCATATAATGTTTAAGTGTTAACTTTTTAATAAGTTCACCTCATTTTTTTATTTTTTATGCTTCTAAAGTTTCTCCTAACAATAGCCTCTTAATTACATCTTTTAGGCAGTTATCAATTTGAAAGCAAGGGAATGTGGAATTTTAGGTTTTTGAAATACCTAAATAAATATTTTGACATTCTAAACCAACATTTGGAATGGTCTTGGAAGAAAGGACAGGAAAGAATATGGATTTAGGATTGTTCAGTGTAATTGAGAGGGAGATTTCAGTTAGAGTTGAGTTAGGATTGAATCTGAAATGCAGTTGACTTTACAGAAATGAAGAATTTGTAAATTCTTCAGAATTTATAGAAATTGAAACCCAAGTGGATTATGCAAAAACAGACCCAGGAACCACTTACATGAATGGTGTCTAACAATACCAACTTGTCCTTCACTCATCTGTCTGTCTTTTATGATTATTCTTATTTTATTTTCAAGGGATTCATCTCCTGAGCAAAATACTCAGTTTAGATCATAGAGTATTTTAACTTTGACAGTAAGAGGACACTTAAATGTCTTTATTATTAGAGGTGAAATCTGCAGAATATATAGATGCAGAAGAGGACATACATGATAGAAAAATCTCAACTAGTTTTCTGAAGTGGGCAAATGGGGCAGTGCTAGGATAGGATTACTGTGAAGAGATACTGTCCAACAGAGACAAAAATGAAGAAAATTCTTAATTCCTCAGAAATGATATATGAATATAGTTGGAAAGACATCTTTCTACTATATCTAGTAATTTTCAGTTAGCAACTGAACATCGGTTATGGGTTAGATGTTGTTTTAGGTCCTGAGACTTCACAGATCACTAAGCTATAGGTCCCTACTTCGGAGGAATTTACGTGTAGAAAGGATGGCAAACATGTAAATAATAATTTATAGGGAATTCCCTGGCTGTCCAGTGGTTAGGACTCCATGCTTTTAATGCATGGGCATGGATTCAATCCCTGGTTGGGAAACTAAGCCACTTGGCATGGCCAAAAAAATATATAATACTTTATGGCACCAAATGGTAGGTAATGTGATAGAGGTTTGAAAAACTTCAAAGCTTATATTTTGTTGGGTCAAAGTATAGGTCTACAGTTAGGATTTAGATCAAAATGAAAGTGTATTCCAAAAAATACTGCTTTATTTGAGAGGCATCAGTTACTAGTTGACCCATAGATTTAGGAATATAAATTAAGTTTGTGGTGTCTATCAGCTGCCTGTACTACTTTCCTGTCATTCTCTTCATAAGGAAGAAACTAACAATTTGATCACCTTTTATTCTGAGCATTTTCTTGAGTATTATCTGCTTTTAATTAGTTGTGAACTATACCAAATTCAGTAACATTTAAAAAATTTTTCATCATCCTATATTCTTTTATTTCTGACCCTATCCACATATTTACTACTTGAAACTCTTACCACCCCTTGGTTTTCAATGGCAGTATTTTTATTTTCCTCCTGCCTTTCTAACCTTACTTGGTGTCCCTTTTGCTGTCTTCATTTCTAGATTAGTTATCTATTGTTGTAACAAATTATCCTAAAATTTAGTGGCTTAAAGCAATGAACGTTCATTATCTGTTTCTGTGAACCAGTAATAACACAGGCACATAATAAATATTCAGACAGTTTCATAAATGGGTGCTGTTATTCTAGTTGATGTTCTCATCATTTCACACCTGGATAACTCCACCTACTTCTTTACTGGCTTTCAGTCTCTATCCCCATGTTGCTGTTAAACCAGCATTTGTAAAGAATTTCATGATGCCGCTTCTCTGATCCATAACCAATTGTGACTCTCATTGGACTAACTTTAAGTTTGTATTGGTCTTCTTGGCATTCAAAGTATTCCATATAGGAGCCTCACCCTATTTATTTAACCATTTTTCTCAACAAACATCTACTTTATCTACTTATTTATTTTTATTGGAGTATAGTTGCTTTATAATCCTGTGTTAGTTTCTGTTGTACAGCAAAGTGAATCAGCTATGCATATGCATATATCCCCTTTATTGGGGATTTCCATTTAGGTTACTGTAGAGCACTGAGTCGGAGAAGGCGATGGCACCCCACTCCAGTGCTCTCGCCTGGAAAATCCCATGGGCGGAGGAGCCTGGTGGGCTGCCGTCCATGGGGTTGCTGAGAGTTGGACACGACTCAGTGACTTCACTTTCACTTTTCACTTTCATGCATTGGAGAAGGAAATGGCACCCCACTCCAGTGCTCTTGCCTGGAAAATCCCAGGGACGGTGGAGCCTGGTGGGCTGCTGTCTATGGGGTGGCACAGAGTCGGACACAACTGAAGCAACTTAGCAGCAGTAGCAGCAGCAGCAGAGCACTGAGTAGAGTTCTCATTAGTTCCATCAGACAGTAGGTTCTCACTAGTTACCTATTTTATGCAGAGTATTGTATATGTCAGTCCCAGTCTGCCAGTTCCTCCCCAGACCCTGTATCCATACATCTGCTCTCTACATCTGTGTTTGTTTCTGCTTTGCAAATAGGTGCATCTGTGTCATTTTTCTAGATTCCACCAGTAAGCCATATTATCTAATACTTGGTTTTCTTTTTCTGACTTTACTCTATATGACAGTCTCCAGATCTCTCCATGTCTCTGCAAATTTTATTCCTTTGAATGGCTGAGTAATATTCCGTTGTTTATATGCACCACATCTTCTTTGTCTGTTCCGCTGTTGATGGACATTTATGTTGCTTCCATGTCCTGGCTATTGAAATAGTGCTGCTATGAACATTGGGTTGCATGTATCTTTTTGATTTATAGTTTTCTGCTGGTACATGACCAGGAGTGGGATTGCTGGTCTATGGTCGTTCTAGTTTTAGTTTCTTAGGGAACCTCCATATTGTTCTCCATAGTGGCTGTATCAGTTTACATTCCTACCAACAGTGTAAGAGGGTTTCTTTTTCTCCACACCCTCTCCAGTTTTTACCGTTTGTAGATTTTTTTGATAATGGCTGTTCTGATGGGTGTCAGGTGATACCATATTGTAGTTTTGATTTGCATTTCTCTAAAAATTAGTGATGTTGAGCATCTTTTCATATGTTAGTTGGCCATCTGCATGTCTTCTTTGGAAAAATGTCAGTTTAGGTTTTCTGCCCATTTTTTGATTGGGTTGTTTATTTTGATATTAAGCTGCATGAGCTATGTATATATTTTGGAGATTAATCCCTTGTCAGTTGCTTTGACAAACACCTTGTTTAGTTAAACTGGTTGTTTATCAACCCCCAGCTCCATTCCTAATACTATGTTTGATTTTGCTTTTTTTATTGCCTTTATTGCTGATTTTCTCCCAAATTTTATTCTTTCTATAATTATGTTCCTCCCACTTTTTCAGTAGTCACTTTGGAGTTTTTCTGGCCCATTCTAGTTTTTAATATTTGAATTTTCTGTTAAGTAATGCTCTGGCCTGGAGAATTCCATGGACAGAGGAGCCTGGCAGGCTACAGTCCATGGGGTCGCAAAGAGTTTGATACGACTGAGTAACTTTCAGTCACACACTCACACTCACACACACACCCACCAAACAGTATAGTACTTTTATCTTTAGTTTGAGTTAATTTCTCTTCCCAACTAGAATCCCAATTATCTGAGAGCAAAATTCTTTCACTGCTTGTATCTCTAGTGTACTGAGCCTGTAAGTATCAATGTGCATGCATGCATAGTCACTTCAGTCGTGTCTGACTCACATGTTGCTTGATTGAGAATTAGAAAACTCAGGTCACCTGTGAAAATGCTGCTGAATGAATCTTAACTCCCAGAGCCATAAGTGAGGATGAGCTGGGACTTTAGGCCAGTTTGGAACTACATTTCATCATTTTCATGAAGCATTGATGTATGAAGTGATTAATTTGAAAAATGTTCCCTCTGGCCAACAATCAAAACTGGCTTTTAGCCTTGAACTATCAAAGCAAAAGTTTCACAGTTGCCTGAAGCAAAACAGGTATTAAGTAGCAAGCAGTTCAAGGCCTCTGATCCCTGCTTCAGCTATCTGCCTGGCCAAGCCCCTTGGCATAGATAAGTCAAGGAATTTACTTTTATCTTCTTTCTCTTGAAAGTTTCCTGAGTTTGATTCACAAAGAAAGGGTAATAATTGAAATTTTGTGTCAGCATCTTCTCATTCTAAAAAAGTTAAAGTTAGATAATAATATTAATCAAAATATAAGAACACATATAGCTTGAAAACGTCACTGGGGCTAATTGTATTCCTTAATCCTCAGTATAATTTTGCACTAGCCTTGGAGAATGAGGCCTGAGAGCCAGTGGGAAGTAAAACTCCAGTTCTTTTGGTAGCTTTAAGTTTAGTTTTGTGTTTTTGCTAAGATAGGATTCTCTTAATATTCCCTTGTATGCCTTTATTTTTTTTATTTCCTTCTTTCTCTCCCTTTCTGTTCCTTTTTGTTACTTCCCCGCAAAGCTATAGGTATGGTATTTGGTCATGGTTAGAATATAAGAAGAACATTAAAATTTTCATTGCAGCCATCTCAAATTCTTTTTAAGTTTGTATTTTAGGATTATCAAAACTATGATTTAGCTTATTATTTGCACATTTTTGGTTTCTCTGTGGCTAAATTACTGATGTTTATATAAAAACTTTTTTTTACCTTTTTATTTGTTCATGTAGGTGTTTCCGCCAAGATTCCTGTCTTTAGCACAGGAATATTTGAATTAGAGAAATAAAGGAAGTTGAAAAGGTTAAAGCTCTTGATGCTGGCCTTTTATCTGTATAACTAATGACTTTTGGCTGTGTTTCCTGGAGAAGATAAAGAGTATCAGTTGTGGATTTACCTGGTTACTACCCAGATCACCTTGATTCATACATCCTGCCTCTGCATTCCTGCCTCTAGTTTCCCTGCACATCTCAGGGCCTGCTCATACATGCCAATCCAGTGATGCTAGCTCTGATTATTACCTCTTTTAGTTTTCTTCTGTTCTTATCCCATACTTCTTCACACATGGAAAAGTGAAGTCGCTCAGTCGTGTTCGACTCTTTGCAACCCCATGGACTTTAGCCTACCAGGCTCCTCTGTCCATGGGATTTTCCAGGTAATAGTACCGGAGTGGATTGCCACTTCCTTCTCCAGGGGATCTTCCCGACCCAGGGATCGAACCCGGGTCTCCTGCATTGTAAACAGACGCTTTACCGTCTGAGCCACCATCTGCTACACTACCTTCAGCTGTGCTTAAAGGTGGGCTTCCCAGGTGGCTCACTGATAAAGAATCCACCTGCCAATGCAAGAAGCCTGGGTTCGACCCCTGGGTTGGGAAGATCCCCTGGAGGAGGAAATGGCAACCCACTTCTTGCTGATATAATCCTATGGACAAGGGAGCCTGGTGGGTGAGCCACTGAGTATGCACGTGCTTAAAGGTAAAAGATAAGGAAGTAGGAGGCAGAGAGTGAGGGAGAGGCAGAGACACACAAGAAGATTGTCAGGAAGAGATACGATTGTTATCTTCGGTGGACTCCCTGCCCTTTCCAACCACTGCCCTCCTCTGCCTTGTTCCTGTTGTCACCACTTGAATATTTCCCAAGAGAAGTGTTAGTCACTCAGTCATGTTTGACTCTTTGCAACCCTATGGACTGTAGCCTGCCAAGCTCCTTTGTCCACAAACTTCTCCAGACAAGAATACTGGAGTGGGTAGCCATTTCCTTCTCCAGGGGATCTTCCCAACCCAGACTTCGAACCCAGATCTCCTGCATTGCAGGTAGATTCTTTACTGTCTGAGTCACCAGAGAAGCCTCAAAAGGGATTTAACTAAAAATTAAATTTTTATTTGAATTTCAGTTCTGAACACTCAGAAGTGCTTTTGAGAAAATCACCAATGTTGTCCTTAAATCACATGGTTTTTGTTTAGTTTCTATCTTCCTTGATCACTCTGCTGCATTTTATACAAATTGAACATTCACTTCTTGCTAAAAAAGGAGAAGACTTATGAATACAACTTTTGCCACATGAAACCTTGCCTAATCAGCCTCATTTGAAAGTACACATTTCATTTGATAGCATTTGCAAATTATCTACCCTCCTCTGTCCCGGAACTTGCAATATTAAAATGCTTCCATATGCTAAAAGCCAGTCTACTCATTTTGCTGAAGAAGAAGAAAAACGTACTTTACTAACTTGCTGTTTTGTAAACATGAAGCTACAATGTGGGCAGACTTGGCAATGGCAGCCCCTCAGAGTTCACTGTAAACAACTTTG
Organism: Budorcas taxicolor; assembly: GCF_023091745.1. Taxonomy (NCBI): domain Eukaryota; kingdom Metazoa; phylum Chordata; class Mammalia; order Artiodactyla; family Bovidae; genus Budorcas; species Budorcas taxicolor. The sequence continues at coordinate 78,007,636 of NC_068919.1, forward strand.
CAGCCCTGAGGCCTCACTACCATTCAAGATGAGTGTGGAGAGTTGTTTTTGCTCCACAAAAGTAAATTGTTAAAAAAAAATGCATTTGTGACTTACATATGGTTCTAAACTATTTAAGTACAGTTAAAATATAGTATTAGACTTTGATTAGATTTGGACATTTAGAAGAGCTAAAATACTTAGCTGTTCTAAGTTTCAGATTCTTTGTCTCAAGGCATTTATTTCAATAGCCACCACTCTGATCTGGGTCCCCAACACCACATGGCTGGATTACAGCAATAGTCTTCTTACTGAGCTCCCTAACATTAGTCATTCTCCCTTTTAGTCTCTCCTACCTGGTGCTGTAGGATAATCTTTCTTAAATAACTTGATGTCTTTTCCTATCAGCTGATCTCATATATAATAATCTCACCAGTATTTCTTTCAAGCTCTGACTTATAATTTCCTTTATGGAGTCTTCCTAACAATCCCGTCTGGCCCTGTTTTTTCCATAGTACTTTTCAGCCAAGCTCCTGCTCAGTTGTATGTAGTTGATTTGTTAAAGATTTCCTTGTTTTTGTTGTATGTGTGTTGTTTCCTTTTCAAGTAGCTATTAGTGTGATAGAAATACTGTCTGCTATTTCTTTTGACTGGATTCTCATGCACTTATGAGCAAATAATAGATATAAAATATATATATTCTGTTACTACAGGTTATCAGTTAAAAATTGTGGCTGTTTGCCTGAATTGCATAAATTATCAAATAAAGAGCTGAGTTATGGTATCTGAGCAATGCTTAACATATACTAGAAACTTTAAAATAAATACTACCAAAGTTAGTAGGAGACTAACTTTGTCTTCTTTGAAGATTTATTGCTTGGGTTTTAGCACTGATGGTTTTATCTTTTAAAGAAAGAAATAGGCCTGCTGTTCATGTGGTTATAGAGAGAAATTCTAGTATTTCATATTTATCACTACAGCATCTTACACCAAAAAAAAAAAAAAGTCTTAAAGAACAACTTTGGAAAAGGAGATAAAGTTCAAGGACTAACATTACCTGACATCAAGACTTATAAACCTGGAACAAATAAGACAAAGTGGTATTGTCATTAAGACAGAGAAATAAATGGACTTGATCCACACATAATTGAACAACTGAATTTTGACAAAAGTGTAAAGGCAATTAATTAGAGAGAGACCATTCTTTTAAAAAGATGGTGCTAAACCAGTTGGATATCCATATTAAAGAATGATTCATATCATACCATATAAAATATTAACTCAAAATGGATCATAGACTTACATGTAAAACCTAAAACTGTTAAACTCCTAAAGGATATGATAGACAAGCCTTTATCTTGGTTAGGCAAAGGTTCTTATACACAATTACAAATGTGTAATCCATAAAAGAACAAATTGATAAATTGGGCTACATCAAAGTAAAAAAAAATTGCTTTTCAAAAGAAAATGGAAAGATAAGCCACAGAGTAGGAGGTAATATTTTCAGAACCTATGTGTGGTAAAGGACTTGTATATACTCAGAATGTATAAAGAACTCAGTAACAAGAAAACAAACCACCCAGCGAGTAATGAGACAAAAGATTTGAACAGATTTTATTTTACCAAAGAAGTTATGTGGATGATGAGTAAGAACATGAAAAGAAGCTAAACATCATCGATTATTAGGGAAATGCAGATGAAAGCAAAAGTGAGAGACCATACCTGTTGGTATGGCTGAAATTTTAAAGACTGACCATGCCACGTGCTGGCGAGGGTGTGGAGGAACTAGAACTCTGATGCCCTGCTGGTGGGAATACAGAATTATACAGTCGCTTGGAAAAACTGTTTGGCAGTTTCTTTTTTCCTAGCTTATTTTGAGATATAATTGATGTTGAACATTGTGTAAATATATAAGGTATACATGTTGATTTGATAGATTTATATACCACAAAGTGATTACTGCTCTAGCATCAGCTAACATTTCCATCCTGTCACATAATTACTAATTTTTTGTGTGTGTGTGTGGTGAGAATATTTAGTATCTACTCTCTTAGCAGCTTTCAAGTACATAATATAGTATAATTAGCTATAATCGCCATGCAGTACAGTAGACCTTATTAACCTTTCAGATGGAAGTTTGTGCCTTTGACCAGTTATCTCCCCATTTCCCCTACCCTTCAGCCTCTGGTAACTGCCACTGTACTCTCTGGCAGTTTCTTAAATGTTAAGCATAGACCTACTATTCAATCCAGCCATTCTACTTAGCTTTTTACCCAAAAGTATTAAAAGCATATTGCCATACAAAGGTGACTGATACACGAATATCATAGCAGCCTTATTTTTAATAGCCCCAAAGTGGAAATCATGTCCATTAACATGTGAATGGATTAAAAAACTGTAGTATATCCATGCAATAGAATACTATTAGAAATAAAAAGAAATTAATTATTGCATGTGCAACAACATTCATGGCTTTCAAAATAATTATGCTGAGTCAAACAAGGCATACTTTCTCTTTACTGCCCCCTCCCCAAAGTATATACTGTAGTATTTCAATTCTGTAAAATTCTAGAAAATGGAAACTTTTCTGTATTGACAGCAGATCACTGGTTACCTAGGAATGAGGGGCAGGGGAAGAGAAAGGAGTCCAGAGAGGCACATGGGAACCTTTGCGGGTTATTGACATTTTCACTATCTTAATTGTGGTAATGGTTTTGCAGGATGTGTATGTGATTCAGAGTTTATAAAATTTTACTCTTTGAATATGTGTAGCTATTTTATAGGTTCAATAAAACTATATCTCAATTCAAAAAAAGAAAAAATATTGTAAAAAAACAAAGGTCCAATTTAGCAGCAAAAGCAACATCATTTAGCATACTTATTTACATTTTATAAATATATAAACAGATATATTTATAAACATAAATATAACAACTATACATTATTGAAGAGACCCGCATGCCACTTACCATATTTAGTCTTATAGAGTTGCTAGAATGTTATCAAAGAAGACCATTTTAAAAGGGAATTATTATACCCTGACCATCCAGCACTCATCTTTCATCTGTATAGAAGATCTGTACAATTGCAGGGATAACAATAAAAAAAGGAACTGCAAGCTTTATTTTTAATTCTGGTGGACTATCTCAATCTTTATCTACATATCAATATTTTTGGTTTTTGTTCTTTCACTTTCTTGATAAAGCCTTATATTTTGCTTTATCTTCTCAGTGTGTTCTCCTAAATCAGCTTATTATTAACATAAGGAGTGGATCCAGAGGAGCCATGTAGAACTGTTACATGGTATTGCTTAAGCAACTAAATTACAAAATGATGTAGGAAGGGAAATTACTGTATTTTATCACAAGTGAGGAATGAGAACCAAAAAAATACCAGTGGTTAAAATAAAGAGTCTAAATCAAGCAAAGTGTTAGGATTCTCTTGTTATTTTATATATTGTGCTGAAGTTTTCCATTATGAAAGTGAAGTCAAATCTCACTGGTCTCTTTACTTTTTTAAAAAAGGGGAATTTTATGTAGGCCAACTTATATCAACACCAGTCTGAGTGAAAGAAAATAGTGAGTTTCTGCTAAGGTTCAGTGACACCACTTGGACAGCTCAGTACTAAACATGTAATAATGCACAAAATATACACAAATTCGTTAGTGTTTTCTCACTGCAAACTATCACTAAACTACCAAGGAGCAGACACTAGGGGTGCATGTCTTTGATTTTGTATATATAATGATGTTTATAAAGATGTTTAAACTTGACTTTAAAGCTCTGCAAAGATTTGTCTAAGATAAGCCTACAAAACTACTAAACTTTAGTTTGTTTGTTTTTTTAAGTTCTTGTTGATAGAAATAAGCATGTCAATTATTTGATGTTTTAATACTTTGGAGGAAAGAAGGTGACCAGTTGACATTTTGGCTGAAATAACATTGGCAAAATAAGTGGCCTGTGCTGACAGTTGTTAGGTATATCTTGATGGTAAATCACCTTGATGGATCGGAAACAACTTTATATCTATAGTTATATAACTTAGACAAGTAAAAATATTAGGTGAAGCTAAGTTTTTATTAAAGATTCAGTTTGGTTCTTAAATGTTATAACTAAGTCCTGATACGTAACTTACCAATGACTTATGTACTTTCCTGAATTAATCCTGTAAGACATTGCCAGGTGTTAATTATTATAAGCATTTTTGGTTTCAAGACACTTCTTACTCTAAATAGAAGTTTTTCATTACCTATGGGCTTTGTTCTTCCTTCAATTTATATTCAAGACCTTTCGCAATCCATCATCAAGCTATCCTTTTTCTCTTTGTGTCACTGTGCCTCTGCATGAATTGCCAAGAATCCTGTGATTTTCTTCTTCTTTGCCTTTTGTCTGTCTCTGTTCAGCTGGACCCTCTGCTTTTCTCTCCTCTTTAGTTTTCAACCCTCTAAGCCCTACAATGCTTCAGGTGCCACATAAGTCAAACTTTTCTTGATATTCTGAGCTTCCCTGATGGCTCAGCAGGCAAAGAATCCGCCTGCAGTTCAGGAGACACAGGAAATGTGGGTTCGATCCCTGGGTCAGGAAGATCCCCTGGAGGAGAAAATGGCAACCCACTCCATTTTCTTGCCTGAAAAATCCCATGGACAGAGGAGCCTGGCGGGCTATAGTCCAAAGGGACACAAAAAGATGGACACGAGTGAGCATGCGCTTTGGCCGTTGTGCTTGACATTCTGCTCACACATGTTATATATGCCTCTTTGGTGCTTCAAGTTGTCTGTGCCATTTGTCACCAAGGTAGGGGCAGAGGGAGAGATTGCCCAGGATGTTCCACTGCGGTGCAGGAAGGAAAAATTAGAATTTTACAAATATTTTTAATCTCATCCTGGTTAATTTGTGTGTGTGTGTGTATGTCTTATAATATACAAGATAAATTATTATCCAAACAGAAGACGTAAAATAATTGAAATACATATAGTGGAGGTGGGGGTACATGCCCAAAATATGTTACTGATGGAGTACACACCAAAAAGTTAGAGGACCGCTGATCTCTACTGGATATCATATGTCTCGAATTGTCGGATCTGTTTCTTCATTTAAGTTAGGTCCAGGGTTGGGTTAGATAGTTTCTAAGGTCTTTTGTAGCTTAAACGTTCACTGAGTTTAAAATGTTGTTAAAAAATTTTTTAAGCGTACAGAAAAGTTTCAAGTATGGTATAGTGAACTCCCTTATGCGACTCACATAGTTTTATCCACTGTTAACTTTGTGCTCTATTTCCCATTTCCTCTTTCTCTCTTAAATACATATATATCATAATACTTTTAATCAGAACCATTTCATAATAAATTGCAAAGTTTGTGACCATTCAGTGTAAATACTTTAGCATGGGTCTATTAAGACTGGACATAACCACAGGACATTGATCAAATTCAATACTGGACTATTATTTAGTCCGCATTCAAATTTTTCAAATTGTCCAGAGTATGACCTTTGTAAGCTGTTTTCCCCACAGTCCGAGGACTGGAGGATAATTTTTTTTTTCATGTCTCTTTAGCTTTCTTTACTGGAACGGTCTTTTAACTTTTCTTTGTCTTTCATGACCCTGACACTTTTTGAAGAATAGAGACTTTCAATTTGGTGGAGTGTCTCTTTTGTTTTGTGCAGCTATTTCCACTGTAGCTTGGTGTTTTCTTTTGTGTAGTCTAATTCTCTGTGTACTCATGCTGTGTGTTCATGTGTGGGTCTTCTTTTCTGAACTAGGTTCTAAGTTCCTCAGAGACAGTGATGATTTATCCTGTTCATATTTGTTCTTTACACTTCCACGCACATGTAATACTTTGCCTATAATATGTGTTACAAATATTCACAAACCAAAAGCTCTTTCATACTTTTTTGTAGGTTAAAAGGGTTCTTTAAAACATAGAGAAGGATATAACAGATTAATTACCTCTTAGTAATTAATGTCAAAGAATGCCATGGTAACAATAGAGACATTATGTTTTATTTTATTGAGTCTTGAAGGAAATTGGCTGCCTCAAAGTGTAGTATAATATGGGGCATGCTAAGAAGACTGTGAATCTTGTACTTATTGACATACTTCTTTTCATCATTCCTCTGAGGAAAACCTTTGCAATAATGTTTGACCCCTTCCGTACACAAAATTCCAATATAGCACTTGCATCTGTTCTGATATTTCAATAGGCAGTGAAATTAGGATGAAAGATCTTAGGCAGAAAAATATCTTTCAAGATTAGAAATATCTAAGGTTGTCAAGAAAAGGTGTTTATTATCCTTAATTATCCTTTCAGTTAATAACTAAACAAAGTTATAAGAAAGTGATTCAGCCAAAGTTTCAAGGCAGCCACAAGTTAAAAGTTTTCCATTTTAAAATCAGCATCTGAGAAGATGCACTGTAGCCTTTTAGAGGCTTTGATTTCCCCTAAAATTCATCAGTTATTTGTAAAAGTCCATAGCTTTCAGGAAGTCTTACAACCCAGTTTTCTCTTGTTTTGATGGCTGACATTTAATATACGGGTTTTCTTAGTATTGACATTTGTAATTATCATCTGGAACAATTATTGTCTTGGTTGATTATCTCTGAAAGCGTATTCTAACTCTACATTTATCTGAACTTACTGAATAACTCCTCGTTACTCAGCACATACTTTAGTAAAGATATTCTTAGGAGTAGCGGCTGACATTCTCCATATTGTGGTTTGTCTGTGTGTGCGTGCCTGTGGATAACTTGGCAATCACTTCCTCAGTAAAATAACAGTCAGTGTGGTTCAGCCAAAGTTTAGAGGAGTGAAATGACTGAAGTGGGAGTTTTTTGTGTAATGCCAAGTGATACTGTCCTTGGTTCATTCTTATTGAGTTGCTCAGGTAGCAGGTAGTGTTCCATTGCCCTGGAAGGTACTAAAAGCACAGCAATACAAAGCAAGCAAGCAAACAAAGAAAACCCAACAAGTGACAAACAGAAAATACCAGGTAATTCAGATGCTCTACTTTCTTGCCGTGGTGTGAAGACAAAAACTCTTCCTGTAACTGAAAAATGTATGCTTAGATAAGAATCTGATTTAGAGAATGAAAAACATCTTATCTGTTTTTTCCAGGATCAGATTTAGTAAGAAGCTGATGATGCAGTAATCTTTTCTTAGGTATGACTTGAGACTATTTCATATGTCAAAAAAAAAAAAAAAACCAACAGAATTTTTTGAGGCTTATTTCTACTGCAGCAGGAAGAGAAGTCCTGTTATCCACTGAATTGTATGAATTAAAGGCATGATCATGGAACAGGCCATTGAAAATGATGGCTCCTGCAGGATTAAAAGTGCTTTGATCTTCTGTTTTCATATGATGAGTTTATCCTTAATTATATGTGATGATAGTTGATTACTATACACTTAGACTATTATAATGTGGTTTGTAAAATGTAGTTTGCACTATATAATAACTTTAGCACCCATGTTTCAGTAGTTACGGGCTTGCAGAGATATGTTCTAGTTTTGTTTAAATGAAAACTACTAGATTTCTGAAATAGCAGACACTTAAAATGTAAAATATTTATCTGCCAGGCAAAGTATCTTTCCTGTAAAATAAGGATTATTGTGCTCAGTTGGACCCAGTATCTTATTTTATGAAGGTAACAGAATTATGTATGGTTATTAATTCCTGATCTATCCACTGTTTGCTTGACTTCAGGCAAATCACTTAAGTCGTCAGGGCCTTTGAAAAATGAAAGCCTTACACTGGGTGAAATTGTTACTGAATACAAGTTCATGTGTCTGTTGCACAGTGAAGCCAAGCAAACCGAAACGTCAGAGTTTGGAGCAGAGAAAGGATTACTGCAGGCGAAGCAAGGGAAATTGATTGGCATTTGCTCTAAAAATCCCCCAATAACAATATCCCAGGCTTCAACTCTGAAATTCTGTAATTCTACTATTCTGTGATGTCTGTGATAGACATAATACAGAATAAAATAGAAATTCCCAACACATTTTCTAAAAGAAAGATGTTTGTACAGTATTGCATAAGTTAACAGTTTGACCTTGCATTTTGATATGGAAGTGAGATTAAAAAAAACCGTACAATAACTTTTTCATTTTGCTAGGTCAGGGCAATGGATTGGTGGGCAACCCCGCTATAAAGCCACAATTGTCAATTTTATTTGAAATTTCCTGTATTACACCATCACTTTAGCCTTAAGGGTATGAGGTCTTTCTTTGAAATTGCCTGCTTCACTTGCTTGCGTTTACATGCCCAGCCTTGGATTTTTCCCAATTTAGGCAGTTATATGCTCTGCTTATGACATGTCCTTAAAAGTTTGAACTGGATTTAATTCTCCAGAGGAAATTACAAAATTATTCTCTTCAAATGGTAGCCAGTCATAGTGATTTGATTCTTAACACCGTTTCATCAGTTTTGCAATTGTTCCTAATGGGACAGTCAGGCAAAAAACAAAGTAAAAATGAATAAACAAAATCCTTCAAGTCTAGGGGCTATTTGGATAGTACAATTAGGGAGCATAATATTCCATGTGTTTTTATCCTGGATTTTGCTTATCTTTGCCATATGCTAATCCTTTACTTGCTTAAAAGACATCCCATGTTTTAAGAAACTTTTTCCTAACTATGGTTAGGATGCTCTGGAAACATACATGATGATAGGTCCATAATAGAAATTTGTAAATGTGAATATAAACTTTTAATATTGATTTATTATATTTTTATAAACATAAATTCACTCAATAAATGTTTAAGTGAATTGCAGTTTCAGAAACATTTTTCAAACATAAACATGAAAGGTTTAAGAGACTAGATTAATGGTTGAAGTTGTTAAGCTTCTTAACAAATGCTAGAGTTATCTTTGTTGAAGAAATGAACTGTGTTTTTCTTCTTTTTTTTTTAATTGACTGTAAGATTCATTACTTTAAATTCTGATCTGTCACACATGACAATTGGGTATGATTATTTACTGCCTAGGAAATAAGCATTGCTACTTTGACAAGTTAAAAAAAAATTTTTTTTTACTGAGAGATCATAGTATGTTTTATTTGTAAATACTTGCAGATTTTTTTTAAGCTACAGCCTATAAATATAGATAATTTGAAGTAAGTAAGTGACAGAGTGAAAAGCAAAACCAGAAAGGTATAATCATACAGCTGCATCTCATGCTAGTCTCTTCTTTGCTCACAGACTATTGCTATGTTAAGATTTTAGAATTGGTTTCTTTTTAGGGAGAGTGGAAAGGTGAAGTCTTAGTATAAACCAGCAGTCCTCAACCTTTTTGGCACCAGGGACCAGTTTCATGGAAGACAGGTTTTCCTTGGACTGAGGTAGGGGGTATGGTTTTGATGATTCAAGTGTATTACATTTATTGTGCACTTTTATTTCTATTATTATTTCATCAGTTTCACCTCAGATCATCAGGCATTAGATCCTGGAGGTTGGGGACCCCTGAATGAACCATTTCCAGGCAGTTAGCTCTATACCACATACTGACGGAGAAGAAAAGAGGTACAGATAGTTCAAAACAGTTGTTAACTATTGCTTCCCTTTGTTGGTAAAAAGAGCGCAGGAAAGGCATCTGGGAACTGGAGCTAGGTGGGCACGTAACATCTGGAAACCCTGTTGTTGGTGTCTTTTTTCCCCCTCTGCCTCTGTCTGGATCCCTCTCCCTCTGCTTGTTCAGGATTCCTTTAGGAAGAAGAATGAAGGGGGAAAAGAGAGAGAGGACAGATCACTGAACCTAAGGCAACGGTGGCCCTAGTGGTAAAGAACCCACCTGCCAAGTGCAAGAGACTTTAGAGATGTGGGTTCGATCCCTGTCAGGAAGATCCCCTGGAGAAGGGCATGGCAACCCCCGCCAGTATTCTTGCTTGGAGAATCCCATGAACAGAGGAGCCTGGCGGGTTATAGTCCATAGGGTTGCAAAGAGTCAGACACGACTGTAGCGACTTAGCACACACGCAAGGCAATAGCATCTATGGGTTCTCTTTCTTCCTTGTTCCCTACAGGCAGTGAATGTGACATGAGTCCTCAGTAAAATTCCAGGTTAGATGATTTAGCAGATGAGCACTCAGAAGGAAAAATATTGATCTCTAAGGAGCCAACCTGAGTTTATTAAAAAAAAAATCTTATGATAGATTAACCTAAATTCATTCTCCTTTAGCAGATTATCAGGAGATACCCTGGTGGCTCAGATGGTAAAGCCTCTGCCTGCAATGCGGGAGACCTGGGTTCAATCCCTGGGTCATGAAGATCCCCTGGAGAAGGAAATGGCAACCCACTCCAGTACTCATGCCTGGAAAATTCCATGGATGGAGAAGCCTGATGGGCTACAGTCCATGGGGTTGCAAAGAATTGGACACGACTGAGCGACTTCACTTAGCAGATTATTAGATTATTAATACACAATACAAGTGTCTGAATTTTATCATGATGGACCATACCATCATGCTATCATTGTAGGCAAGATGAGTGAGAGTGATATGATAATACAGTTATGTTAATGTGCAGCTGGTTGAATAATTATCTGAAAGAGTGTTAACAGAAAAGGAAGACTCCAAGATACTACAGGAATCCTGTCTTTGGCTTCATATTACATAATACATAAACAAAGAGGTAAAAGGAAATAATAGCTGGCACACTGATCAATTTGTAGATAATGCATAATTGGAGAAGAATGGCTAAAGTTACTAGATGATAGAGACAGGAATCGAGAGTTTTTAAACATGCAGGGATGATGGCCTTGATCAAGGAGATGAAAGTTACTGAGAACAGATTTAGAATGTAATATACATTGTGCATGCATGCTTAGTTGCTCAGTTGTGTCCAACTCTTTGTGACCCTATGACTGCAGCCCACCAGTCTCCTCTGTCCATGGGATTTTCCCCTCAAGAAAATTGGAGTGGGTTGCCACTTCCTCCTCCACGGCATCTTCGTGACCAAGGGATTGAACTCCTCCAGCATTGCAGGTGGGTTCTTTACCACTGAGCTACTGGAGAAGCCAAGAGGTCATAATAGCCGTCTCTTAATCTTTGATGGACATCCCTAAAGAAGAGGGTTTAGAGTGAGACTGTGAGGGTTCACAGCATAAAATGATAGCCAATGGTTGTATGTTATACAGTGATTGATTTTGGCTCCATACAAAGAAGAGTTTTCTGGTCTTTAGAAGTGTCCAAAAGAATGGAATGGGCTACATTGGGAATTAAATAGTGAGTTTTCCAGGCTCTTGCCAAATTATTTTCTGGGCCTGTGGTAACAGAGGAAATTTATTCATCCAATAGGGAATAAAACTGGTTGATTCAAAGATGCAGCCTGACTTTTATTTGGTGGTATGGTCCCTATTTGTTTACAACCAGTCTTGCTTCCTGTCATTTGGCTAAGAATGTCTTTGACTGAAAATTATGAAGCAGGAATCATCTGTATAGGTTAGTATCAAAACATGCCTGTTGCTTTTGCAAGGAGCTTTTTTCTTATCTGTTCACTCCTAAAATATCTTTCTGAAATTAGAAGGACTTAACAAAAGTGTTTAGAGGGGAAAATGTTTGTAGGAAACATTATGTATATACTTGATACATTTTTTATTGGCACCGGAACCAAGATGATCATATGGTAGCTGTTAGAAGACAGTACTCTGCAATGAACACATACAGATACATCAGAAAAACTAAGTTTACTGGTTTGGTCTCTCATTTGTTCTTTTACTCATTCATTCATTTATGAATATTTTTTGACTCCTGGTAAATGCTAGGCACTTTGCTAGGTGATAGGAAGCTAAGGTATACTAGTTTCTCTCATCAAAAACCTGTAATAGGCTCTGTTTCTTATAACTTGCCAAGAAATACTTTCATTTAAAATAAGAAAAACTATCACTCCATATTTTCTATTTTTTGATGATATAAACTTCAAAAAAAATTGTAGGGAATTCCATGGCAATTCAGTGATTAGGACTCTGTGTTTCTACTGCCGTGGGCCTGGGTTCAATCCCTGGTCAGGGAACTAGATCCCACATCTCATTCCCACACCCATGTGGCATAGCAAAAAGAAAGAAAGAAACTCTGGAAAATCCTGACATTAACTCTGGATTATATATATTCATATAAAAATTATGATTTTATTAGTCATAATTTTATGTAATAATCATCATTATTAACATTGCTTTGAGACTGGATTCACAGGCAGAACTTGGTTTTTTCAGCTTTCTTTTCTTTCAGAATTAGTGTTTTATATATTTTCTTTTTGTTTTGTTTGGACTGTTAGTATCCATGTTGCTCTTTGAACAGAAAAATAAAGTACCATATAAAGGGCTTAAATGTACTAAATACAACTTTTTAAGAAAAAGTTTTGCTCTCTTGACTGAATGTTTTTAGCTAGTTTTAATTCAGTGTATATTATTGCTGGGTAGACAGGAATGGTCTTGAAAAAAGAAAGCTTTTGAAATATTAAGCCAGCAAAGGCATTGCCTGCAGGATAAGTTAATAGTTGAACATATTCACTGGTTATGCTGCCAAGTTTTATCCTTAGTTTATTTTAATGTAAGGTGGTTACTTTGTCTTTCATCTTTAAAGTGCACCTATTAATATGAGTTTATAAATCAATATCACACCCAGGTAGGGTTTATTAGTAGCGTTTTTATAATTAAGAATATAGAGTGAGAAGCAAGCCCTCCTCTGCGTGACTTACTTAGCCAAGCAGTGTTTAAGTCAGGGAGGGGTCCCCACTGGCTGGGCTTCAAGTCATCTGTGCATGTCTGAGACGACTGCTACTGCCGTGTTGTCTTTCTCTGAAGTTTTCCAGGTTTCTCTGGTCAAATGTTAGCTTCCAACAGTCAGTCTTACCATCCCCAGCTTATGGTCTTCTCTAACATTTCCCATAATCATCCCAAGATTGCAGAGAAATGGAAAAGATACTTATATACTCATGTTCATAGCAGCGTTGTTTACAATAGCCAGAAGATAGAATCAATCCAGATGTTCATCAGCAGATGCATGGAAAATTATTCAGCCTTAAAAAGACAGGAAATGTTCCAATATGGAGGAACCTTGAGAACATAACACTGAGTGTAATGAGACAGCAGAAGAGACAGAGAGTATATGATTTCATTTATACGAGGCATCTAGAGTAGTCTAGCTCATAGAGGCAGAAAGTGGAATGTGGTTGCCAAGAACTGGGGGAGGTGGTAATGGGAAGTTGTTTAATGGGTATAGTTTTCTAAGGTGAGAAAGTTCTAGAAATTGGTTGTGTTAATACAACAATGTGAATATACTGAACACTGATGAATTGTGTACTCATAAGTGGTTAAGATGGTAAATTTTTTATAATATGTATTTTACCACAGTTAAAAAGAGAACTTTCAAAGATACTTCAGAAGGTTAACTAAATAGACGTGTTCACATCATATTAAATAAAAAGTTGCAAAGAAATGAAAAAAAATGAGAACAAAAACATGGCCTCCGCAAAAATAGGTCACCAGATTAAGACCTGGCTTTGCCTTTCAGAATTTGGACTGTGAGACAGATGTGCTAGAGGAGATAAATAAGTCATTCACTCCACATGTCCAAGACTGAACTCAGCATCTTTTCACAAATATGTTTTTGCTTCCTCTGTCCTTTGTTGGACATATGAATGTCAATTCACACCTCATTTTGTCACTTACCCTCCAGATACTACTGATGGGCAAATCCTGCTAATTGTATATTCTTCACCTTTCTCTTAGCTGTGTTCTCTACATCACGGATACAATTTATTCATTTTAGGAATACTTTGTTAGCAGTAGTATATGCAGGACTCTGTTCTAGTTGACTGAGATGTATCAATCAGTCCAGCATGGAGGAGGAGCCTGGTAGGCTGCAGTCCATGGGGTCGCTAAGAGTCGGACACGATTGAGTGACTTCACTTTCACTTTTCACTTTCATGCATTGGAGAAGGAAATGGCAACCCACTCCAGTGTTCTTGCCTGGAGAACCTCAGGGACGGGGGAGCCTGATGGGCTGGCGTCTATGGGGTCGCACAGAGTTGGACACGACTGAAGCGACTTAGCAGCAGCAGCAGTTTAGTCCCTCAGTCATGTCTGACTCTTTGCGACCCCGTGGACTGCAGCACGCCAAGCTTCCCTGTCCATCACCAACTCCTGGAGCCTGCTCAAACTCATGTTCATAGAGTTGGTGATGCCATCCAACCATCTTATCCTCTGTCATCCCCTTCTCCTCCTGCCTTCAGTCTTCACCAGCATGTATCCATCTTTCCCAGCATATATGAGATGTATCAATGAATAATAGCAGAAAAAGATCCCTGCCTTCATGAAGCTTGTGGTAAGGACCGGTAATAAAGACTAGATCTAAGAGTTAAATGAATTGTATGGCATTTTAAAAGGTGTTAATGCCACAAAGAAGGAAATAGTATGATAAGATGGGGGTTTTGAGCTGTGGGAGTGTGGAAAGAGTTGTGATTTTAAAAATAGTGGCCTGTGTTGATCTTACTGAGAAGATGGAAACTGAGCAAAAACCTGAAGGAGGTAAAGGAATGGGAATATCTGGGGAAAAACTTTCCAGATAGAGAGAATAAGTCAGTGCAAAGACTGTAAGATGAGAGTATCCTTGGTGAGTTCAGGGAACACCAAGGAGGCCAGTACATATGGAGTACCTCTGGAGTACAAGAGAGCAAGAGGAAGGGTCATGGGAAATGAGATTTTAGATTTAACAGTGGTCAGTTTCTGTAGGGCCTTTGTGGAGCACTGAATGGAGGTATGTGCTGAGCAGAGAGGAGATACCAGATGTATATTTTAAGAGAGTCACTTTGGTTGCTGGGCTGAGAATGGATTGTGTGAGCAAGGACTGAAACAGACCGGTTAGGAGGTTGGACTGTTTTAATCAAGAAATGAACATAGCTTGGATGGAGTGTTTAGTGTTAAATGGACTAGCACTTAGTCCAACAGTAGTTGGCAACTGTAGTTTCTAATAGATTAGATACCGGGCATAACAGACAGGGTCAAGATAAATCCAAGGTTTCTTTTCCTCCCCTCACTGAGTAACTATTTCCCATCAACTGACTCGATGGACGTGAGTCTGAGTGAACTCCGGGAGTTGGTGATGGACAGGGAGGCCTGGCGTGCTGCGATTCATGAGGTCGCAAAGAGTCGGACACGACTGAGCGACTGAACTGAACTGAACTGAGATGAAAATGCTGTGGGTGGAAGAGCTTTAGAAGGGAGCAATAAGCCTTGAGTTGTTGGACTTGTTAACTCTGAGATGTCTACTTGGTATCCAAGTGAAGGTATTGAGTAGATAGGCAGATACATGAGTTCAGAATTCAGTGGAAATAAGTTTGAGAGTCAAATGCAAATATATGGTATTTAAAACCAAGACTGAATGAATGTTCTAAAAGTACGAGTAGATGGAGAAAGGGACAAGAACTGAGCACAGTGCTCTTCAGCACTAAGAAGTCTAGGTTTGGGTGAGATGGGGACAAAAAGGGAATTGACAAAGGAGACTGTGAAGAAGCAACCAGTGAAATGACCAGGAGACCTAGTGTGGTGTCCTGGGAGACCGGTCAAGGAAGAGTATCAAGAAGGAGCAAATGGTTCATCTTTGCCTTAGTTTAGGCTTCCTTAGTCATTTCCTAAGTTATGCAGAATCCACATCTCCAGTGCTGTCTCACCCCTTTCCGTATCCCCTATTCTTTTCTTACGTCTCTATCGTGAAAGTGCTCTTTAAAGCAAACACACAGGAACACAAAGAAAACATTATTCTGCAATTAAAAATTTATCAGGCACTCCTAGTTGTCTCTGAAATCCATACTCCTTTTCATGATACAGATTTTTGTGGTCTGTCATCCCTTTATCTGGTCTCACCTCTGTTCCCTTTCTCTCTTCTGCTTCAGCCTTACTGAATTATTTTACTGACTCACACTATCTCATGCCTCTTCTGTTTTTGGAATATATTGTGTTTTCCTACCTTCATCCCCAAATTCACTTATCGAACATCTGTATATCTTTCAAATCTTAGCTCTATCATCACCTTTGGATGAAGACTTTTCTGTAGAACATACCTCCTAGCAGAACTGATCACTTCCTTCCTTGCCCTGACTATGGCAAGTACCTACTTTTTTCCAAAATTCTTATATATTGCACATATATAAGCATATTTGTTTATCTGTCTTTCTTCCTCCTAAGTGTCTTGAGGGTAGATATTATTTCTGATTCATCACTTTATCCCCATATTGTAGCATAATGTGTGATACATAGTGGTACCAAACAAATGATTATTAAAAGGTAACATTTTGTGCTTTAAACAGTGTTTGAAGGAATTAAATAAATGAGGGAAAAAAGCCTTTTACATTTAACAGTAAATACTAATATTTTATTTAAATTTATTTTATAAATTTATCAATGTTTAATTTGTATGTGTTTACTATGATAATACAATTTATAAATGATGATTTGATATTTATTAACCCACTCCAGTGTTCTTGCCTGGAGAATCTCAGGGACGGGGGAGCCTGATGGGCTGCCGTCTATGGGGTCGCACAGAGTCGGACATGACTGAAGTGACTTAGCAGCAGCAGCAAATATTAAGTATTAAAACTAAAAATTAATAATAAATGCTACATATTTACCTTTTCTGATATTCTTTGTTTCTTTGTGTAGATCCAGGTTTTCATCTGGCATCATTTAACTACATCCTGAAGAATATTCTCTAACATTTCTTTTATTGTAGATGTGTTTGCAATAAATTCTCTCAGCCTTTTTTTTCCGGAAAAAAATCTTTATTTTACCTTTATTTTTAAAGGGTATTTTTACTAGATACAGATTCTGCAGTGACAGTATTTAGTGTGGGCGTGTGTGTTTTTCCTTTTCGCACTAAAGTTGTCATTCTATTATATTTAGCTTGTGTTGTTTTGCATGAGAATTCAAAGGAATTCTTACCTTTGTTGCATGTAATGTTTTTTCCGCTACCGCTTAAAATTTTTTCTCTGTTTATAACTTTTCTTTTAGCACTTTGATAATGATGTGGTTTTCAGTGGTTTTCTTTATGTTTATCTTGCCTGCCATTTGTTAAGCTTTTTTGTGTCCCCACCCCGCCCCATCAAATATGGCAACTTTTGACCATTAGTTTTTCAAATACTGTCCTGCACATCCCCCACCCCCTGCCCCTCTCCATTCATGGTACTCTAATTATATGTATATTAAAATAGTTGATTTTGTTCCACAGATAGTGAGCCTTTGTTAATTTTATCTTTCTTTTTTCTGTGCCTCAATTTGAATAATTTCTATGGTGCTTCAAGGTCAATGATCTTTTCTTATGTCCAATCTGTGATTAATTCTAGTCACTGAATTTTTCACTTCGGATAATGTGTTTTTCACTTTTAGGAGCTCTGGTTTGTGTGTGTGTGTGTGTATCTTTCATTTCTCTCCCTGTTTTCATTTCCCTTTATATTCACAAAATAAGTAAATTAGGTTCTTTTACAGTCTTTCTCTGCTATTTCTGTATCTTTGTCATTTATATAGCTATTTTATTTACTAACTTTTCTTTTGTTTATGGGTTTCATTCTCTTGCTTCCTTGTATGTTTGATAGTTTTTATTGGATATTGTGAATGTTGCATTGTTAAATGGAGAATTTTATTGTCTTTCTATCAAGTGTGTGTTAGGTTTAGGTATAGCAAGTTGTTTAAGTTAATTGTGGATCAACTCTCTTGAACCAGGTTGGAGTCAAGAGTTATCGTTTCTCTAGAGCAGTGGTTCTCAAAATACGTTACCTGAACTAACTGCATCAGTATTATGTGGAAACCAGTTAGAAATGTGAATTCTAGAGCTTTGCTCCAAAATCACTACATCAGAAATTGTGGGGGTGATACTTAGCAGTCTGGGTTTTAACAAACCCTCCTAGTTTTTCTGATGCATTCTAACTTAAAAAAAAAAGGTTTATTTTATTTGGCTGCCTTGGATCCTGGCTGCATCACGTGGGATCTTCTGTTGCTGTGCCGAGACTCTCTAGTTGTGGAATGTGGACTCGGCAGTTGCCGCGCCCGGGCTTGGTTGCTCTGTGGCCTGTGGGATCTTAGTTCTCTGACCAGGACTCAAACCCAGATCACCTGCATTGCAAGGCAGATTCGTAACCATTGGACCTCCAGGGAATCCCTGCATCCTTACTTTTTAAGTACCACTCCAGAGCTACTCGGGACCCTTTTGGAGTCTCTGTGCAGTGTATTGAGGGCTCTACTTTAGCTGGTCAAAATATGTCACAGCCTTGTATGAATTCTGGATGTTATTCAGATGACCACTCATTGCAGTTTGTCTCTGTGGCCTTTTCTCTATACATGTATAACTTAGTTTTCACCCACAGTCTCAAGAAGACCCCCGTACAGATTTCTTGAGCCCTTCTCTGCATGGCTGCCTTCTCTCTACTCTGTCCTGCAGAGTCCATTTCTTCTCTTCTTCAAATTCTGGACTCTGTTCACCCCAAGTCAACAAGACATCTGTACTCTGATTGGGTTACCACTTCCTGTGTTGCATTCCAGAAAATGCTTTCAGACAGACATCCTGGGTAATTTGGGGGCTTACCTTATTCATTTCCCTTCACTTAGGGGACACGGTCTTATCCTGACCTTTGTCCAAGGTGTAACAATAATTCTTTTGTATATTTTATCCAGGTTTCTCACTGCTTATAACAGGAGGACAACTCTGGTTCCAGGTACTTAATTTTTTATGATCATGAGGCCTTACAATAGCTAATTATATGAGGAACATGAACATTGTATTAATTTCCTCATATCAAATCTAGCACTACTAGAGTGCTCTATGTACAACATAATCGACAATATACTGGGACAGGCGTATTCAAACCTAGACAGGACAGAGTCTTTGCCTTCAAAGATCTCATAACTCTGAGGGTGACTGACATATAAACACCTCATCATAACTCAGTCTACGGTAACAGCTATAATGGAAGCAGCTTAAAATTATGTTAAGACCGTGGGCTTTGAAGTCAGATAGGCTTCATCTGAATCTCATATCCATGACTTACTGTGCCATACAGCCTCTCATGGCTTTAGTTCCCCATTCTGCAGCATGGAGAGAATAGTACTTTGTAGGACCATTGAGAAGATTAAAATGACACTCTTCTGCAGAGCATCTAGCATGGAGTAGAGGCTCGGGAAGTAGTAGTTTCTCCTTCGAATAAATGGAGGCTACACGGACAGGAATTATTAAATACATGGAGTTCTTGAGTGAGGAAATGATATTTAAATTGCTCCTTTGAAGGTCAGGTAGGATTTTGATATATGTTAGATGTGTGCCAAGAACATTCTACTTTTATGGAGCTAAATGAGCAAAGGCTCAAAGGGTAAAATGTGGGAAAGCTTGCAAATATCCTTATGAAAGTTAGCATAGTCTAGACCCTTAAGAAAAGCAGTTTGGATATTAAAAAGAAAATTCCTAGGAGTAGGAAAGTAAAAATGCAGAAAAAAGGACAAACCGAAAATCTAACCCATAGTAAAAAGTATACTTCCTTAGACCATTCCTATTTACTGCCATGACTAATAAATTTGGGCAGGCCTGTGGAAAATTCCTGTGGGCTGATATTTTCCTAACCACTATTCAAAATGACTTTAAGTTGATATTCTAAGCCGATCATTTCATTAATATTAAACTCCAGACCATGCCCCCAAGTTTCCAAGTTTGCTTCATTGTTTTTCTCTAGTATCTGTTTCCTTGGATTACTTCCATTTTTTCTTTCTCATTCTGCAAACATTGATTCTCTAGGTTTTCTAAACGGTGGGTAATATGAAAGCACTAAAAAGATCTTTCCTTAACTCTGGTTTGTCTTTCTGTGTTCACATTTGGTAGGAATACGAAAGGGCTTAGTAAATTATATGAATGATATTCTTTCTACATTTCTATTAGTGGGGGATTATAAACATAAATAAGTATAAAGAGGATTTTAAATTAACTTTCAGGTTAGGATTTGTCCTCATGAGATTTTTGTTTGTTTGCTTTCAATTATTATCTTTTATACTGTCTGTTAAGAATCAGGTGGCCTCCTGGATGGAGTTTGCTTCATTTCTTCAGTGAGTAACTTTTATGTGACCTTTAGGTATTTATTCTAATATTGTTTGGTTTGGTTTCTGAAGCTTTGAGATGTTTTAGGAAAAATAAGGCTTAGGACTTCACTGGTGGTCCAGTGGTTAAGTTTCTGCACTTTCACTGCAGGGAGCCTGGGTTCCATCCTCGGTCAGTGAACTAAGAAGCTGCGTGCCCATGCATGCTCAGTTGCCCAGTTGTGTCTGACTCTTTGCGACCCCATGGACTGTAAACTGCCAGGCTCCTCTGTCCACAGGATTCTTCAGGCGAGAATACTGGAGTGGGTTGCCATTTCCTCCTCCAAGGGATCTTCCCAACCCAGGGATTGAACCGGAGTCTGTTGTGTCCACAGGCAGACTCTTGACCACTAGTGCTACCTGGGAAGCTCGGCATGCCGTGGAGTGCGACACCCGCCTCATAAAAAAAAGTCTTCTGGAGAAGAGCTATTATCCCTGAAAATGAAAAGATGAAAAATAGAAAAAAGAAAAATCAGAAATCACCCCTGAAATCTTTATTTCCGTTTTTAAAATATCCTTTGCTTCTGTCTCTGATACCAATCGTTTGGAAGCTTATCTGTCTCCTTCTGTGATATATTTTCACCAAAAATTTTCTTGTGTTTGTACTAGGATTATATTGAGTTCAAAACTTAAGTGAGGAGAATTTACATATTTATGACAGTGAATTTTCTCACTCATGAAAATTTTTTTCCTCTATTTATTTAGACCTTCTTCAGTAATATTATAGTTTTACCCCCAGAGAGCTTACACATCTTTTATTAGGTTTATTCTAATAAAAGTTATTAAAGAGTTTTTTAAAAATTGGAGTTATGCACAGTCACATTGGTAATTGCCTCAGAAAATTGATTTGATGTATAGATTTTGAGTCCAACAAACTTGCTTCACTTGGTTATGAAAATGAGTTATAGATTTTCTCTGATTTTCCCGGGAGAGAATCTTATCCTATGCAATGGCAATCCTTTCCTTTTCAAATCTCATACTTCTTTATTCTTGAATGAATATGGTGCTACTGGGACCTTATTTTGTTCCAGATTTAAGGAGACTCCCTCTAATGTATCAATTTTCATGTTAGAAAGTTTCTTTTTGTTGCTGAATCAGTAGACATTTTCAAAAGTAGTGAATCACTATAGAATTTCACAAATGTGTTTCCTGTGTCTACTGAGGTAAATTGTATGGGTTTTCTCTTTTATTCTATTAATGTAGTAACATATGTTAATGGATTTTCTAATGTTGAACCATTCTTATACTCCCAAACTCTATTTGGTTATATAAAAATAATATATTGCCAGGTTTCTTTTGTTAATATTTTGTTAAGGAATACCCTGGATCTTTCGTTTTAGGATTGTACCTACCTTTTAATCGTATAGTAAACTTGGTATCTTTTCCTCCTTTTCTGTTATCTGTAAAAAATTATATAACATGGGATTTATTTCTTCCCTGAAGATGATATGGTAAACTTATTTTACACCCTCTATACCTAATGTGGAGTTTTTAGGTGGGAGGTTTTTTGTTTTTTCTTAAATTTTAAAAATATTGGAATATAACATATATATGGAAAAAATACATAAATCATAAACATGTAACTCACTGAATTTTCAGAAACTGAATAGATGTATATAACCAGAATCCAGATTAAGAAACTAAAAATTGCCAGTACCCCAGAAGTCCTTATTGTGTGCTGAAAGGACACACTATGTTCCTTCCCAGGGGTAACTTACAATCCAATTTCTAAGCCATAGGTTAGAATTTTTTTGTTTGATTGGTCTCATACTATATGTAAATAGAACCATAGAGAAAGAATTTTTTTGTATGTGGCTTCTTTTACTCAGCAGTATATTTGTGAGACTCATCATATTGTTTTGGTAATTATAATTTACTGTGTAGTATTTCACTCAACAGAATCCACTACATCATTTATCCATTCTAGTACAAATGGATTTTTGAATACTTTCCAATTTTTGCCAATATGACTATGTCTTTTGATGAGTAAATTTACATATTCTCCTTAAAATTTTTTTAAATTAAAATATTGTAGATTTACAGTGTTGCATTCATTTCAGGTGTATAGCAAAGTAATTCAGTTTTACATACAAACATATGTATGTATATATGTGTGTGTGTCTGTGTGTGTTTACATTCTCTTGCATTATAGGTTATTATAAGATATTAAATGTAGTTCCCTGTGCTATACAGTAGGTCTTTGTTGATTATCTATTTTATATATAGCAATACAGATGTTTTAATCTCAGACTCCTAGTTTATCCCCCACCCCTTGCTAACCATCAATTTGTTTTCTATATCTGTGTATCTATTTCTGTTTTTTTAAATAAGTTCATTAGTATCATTTTTTTAAATTCCACATATAAGTGATATCATATGGTATTTGTTTTTCTCTGCCTGGCTTACTTTACTTAGTATGATAATCTTTAGGTCCATCCATTGCTACAAATGGTATTACTTCATTCTTTTTTATGGCTGAGTAATATTCCTATTGATAGACACTCAGGTTGTTTCCATTTACATATTCTCTTCAGCTGAGAAGTTGAATTGTTGGATCATAGGATTTGTGTTTGTTCAGTTTTAGTGGTGGTGTACAACAGCTACGTTGTTGAACTAGCTTACATTCTTACCAGCAGTGTTTGAATTCTGAATGTTCCACATTCTTGTTGGGGTTTCATATTTAATTATTTTATTTTAGCCATTTAGTGGGTATGTTGAATATTATAGTATTCTGTTAATTCTTCCTTGGTGAGAAAGTACATTAAGAACCTTCTTCATAAACTTATTGCTCATTGGTATTGTCTCTCTGGTGAAGTACCTAGATAAGTTTTTGTTCATTTGTATCACCTGCCTTTTTCTTATTGATATATGAAAGTTCTTTATATATTTATAGATACCATCCCTTTGTTGGATTTCTTTATTTCAGGTACCTTCTCTTAATGATCAATTATGAATAGACATTTATTATAATAGTAATTATGGATGTTTGGGTCTACGTCTTCATTTCTCAACAGCTGCAACCCATTTTTAAGAGAAAAGTATTAGGAACTTTTCCAGCATAAATTAAATGGAGCTAATTAGTAGCAAAGTGCTGATAAATACTACATGAAAAATTTAAACATCTGTTCACTAGAAAAACTTTAAAGGCCAACAACAAAGAGCTAGAAATATTTGTAGCATGTATGTTGATGAAGGGCAAATCTCTCTAAACACAGAGGGTTCATGAAAATCAAAGAGGGAAACAATGCTAAACTCTAATATAAAATGGCCAAATAATATTAAAAGAAAAAGATGTCACAGAAGAAATGCAACTGACTAATAGAAAAAAGATTAGCTTCATTGATTAAATAAATGCAAATTCAATAATGATATGTTATTTTTTGCCTTGCATATTTTTAAAAAATATGATACCTTTTCTGGGCAAGTATGGAATGGAAACTCTCAGATAACTCAGTAGCAGAAATGTAAGTTGGCATTACCTTGTGGAAGACATTTGACAACACTTATAAAGCTTGATATAATATATCTGTATAATTTAAACCAGAGTTTTACTGCTTTGAATTTATTCTAAGAAAATAATCGTTATTTTTAATATAGGTTGAATACAGTGATGTTCATTCCAACATCAAGTTTAATGGCATAAATTTGAAATGAACAATAGAGAGATGGTTAGTTACATACAGTAGAATATTTTACCATTATTAAAGTTAATACTTTAAAATGTGGGCTAATTTCTTTTCAAGTAATATTAATGTTAAATGAAAAATAGCAATATACAAATCTATGTAAAAAGGATAACACTTCCATGAAAAACAACAACTACTCCCATAACAACCATTAAACATATACATGCATATACATATATAAAAATAAACACCTCTTTATTTTGGAAATAAATACATTTCACTGATAGCCATTATCTTTGGATGATATTTTCTCCTTTAGATAGTTCTGAATTTTCCACATTTTCAAGAATAGATACATACTGCTTTTAAATTAGGAAAAAGTATAACAATTATGAATAAAATGTTTTCACACAGATTAAACAGATTATTATAGCATGGTGAGAATTTGTTCCATATGGCCATGGGATTTTCTGTTTATAAGCTGAAGTGCTGACAGTTGTGAACTAGTTTTCTAAGTGATAGGAAGCAGCTTTGAAATTTGAAGCATTCTAAATCGTATGGGTTGACACTGAAGAAAATACTTGGGCAAATTGTGTCAATAAACTTGACAAGTCCTGCTAGCTTGTCACCAGTTTGGTTAACATCCATGTGATGATAACTTTGTTATTCCTCCCCCATTTATTACAGTCTCCCAGCTCACCCTTTGCCAAGCCCATATGAGTAGTTACATGTTGCAATAACAGATATGAGGCCCATTTCAGTAGTTCTCTCTCATGCCAACTTCCTTCCAAAACCTTCCAAAACCTAACATCTACCTTTAAATGTTATATTTTATTTATTGTTGTGAATATGTTAATGAAATTTCCCTATATAAGGAGAGCCATCTGCCTGGTTTTGGGGTCATGGTCTCTTTTAATTATATTGGAGTTTTTATAATTATATCTAAAGTGGAAATCTGCACTAATTCAACCTTATTTTGCATCTCCTGTGTATCATTGTACTTGTATTAGGGATATAACAAGGAATGGACTGTGAATTTTGTCATTCTGTAGTTCCCAGTGGAGACTGTATATTAATAGTTTAGTGGGCAGAGAATCAGTTCAGTTCAGTTCAGTTCAGTCGCTCAGTCGTGTCTGACTCTTTGTGACCCTGTTGACTGCAGCACACCAGGCTTCCCTGTCCATCACTAACTCCCAGAGCTTGCTCAAATTCATGTCCCTTGAGTTGGTGATGCCATCCAACCATCTCATCCTATGTCGTCCCCTTCTGTTTATGCCTTCAATCTTTCCCGACATCAGGGTCCTTTCCAATGAGTCAGTTCTTCACATCAGGTGGCCAAAGTGTTGGAGTTTCAGTAATTGAAAGAATGAACTACTTAATGGGATTAAATGCCTGCTTTATAATTTACCAGCTTGTGATTTAAGCTCTCTATAGATTCATCTCTAAAGTAGAAATAACAGTACTTCCTTCCATCACCCTCTATTTCCCTTAATTTTTTGCTTTTCTTCATTGAACTTTTCGCTTGTGAGACATGGTTTTGTTCATTTATTGACATTAATGTAAAATCCTGGAGGACAGTCACTTTATTTGGTTCACTTATGTATTTTCAGCATCTAGCTTAGGATCTACTACATAATAACTCTCAGTAAATTGCTATTCCTTCTCCTGGGAATATTCTTCCTACGTATTTGCACATAGCGCATCCTCATGCTCTATTATCGTGCCCAAATATCATCTTGGTGGAGGGACCTTGCTAGACAACCTCTTCTATAAAATAGCATCCTCTATTTTTCTCTGTTTTATCTTGCCTTATTTTTCTCTGTAACACTTGACACTACTGATATTATATTTCTTGCTTATTGTCTATATTTTCCACTAGAATATAAGATTTCTGATTCTAGGACTTTTTTGGTTACTCCTTGATCCTCAGTTTCTCACCAGGCACGTTAGGCTCTTAAATGTTTGTTGAATGAATAAACGAATAACAGTGTTGAATGTATGGATGAATAGGTAAAGGAATATTACTTATAGGGTTACTATGAAAATGAAAAAGTTCACATGTTACACTTCCATAATGACTGATATAAGTAGATGTTTAAATAAATGCTAGCCATAATATAATGGAGAAGGCAATGGCATCCCACTCCAGTACTCTTGCCTGGAAAACCCCATGGACGGTGGAGACTGGAAGGCTGCAGTCCATGGGGTTGTTGAGGGTTGGACACGACTGAGTGACTTCACTTTCACTTTTCACTTTCATGCATTGGAGAAGGAATTGGCAACCCACTCCAGTGTTCTTCCCTGGAGAATCCCAGGGACGGGGGAGACTGGTGGGCTTCTGTCTATGGGGTCGCACAGAGTCGGACATGACTGAAGCGACTTAGCAGCAGCAGCATAATATAATGTTGCTCAGAATTTCTAATTCTTACAACACATTTGCTAAAACAGTTTTTTTTGTTTTTTTTTTTTTTACTATTTTATACATGAAAAATTGAGGCTCAAGATTTGTGCAAGGTGTCAGTCAGTCAGTCAGTTCAGTCGCTCAGTTGTGTCCGACTCTTTGCGACCCCATGAATCACAGCACGCCAGGCCTCCCTGTCCATCACCATCTCCCGGAGTTCACTCAGACTCAGGTCCATCGAGTCCGTGATGCCATCCAGCCATCTCATCCTCTGTCATCCCCTTCTCCTCCTGCCCCCAATCCTTCCCATCATCAGAGTGTTTTCCAATGAGTCAACTCTTCGCATGAGGTGGCCAAAGTACTGGAGTTTCAGCTTTAGCATCATTCCTTCCAAAGAACACCCAGGGCTGATCTCCTTCAGAATGGACTGGTTGGATCTCCTTGCAGTCCAAGGGACTCTCAAGAGTCTTCTCCAACACCACAGTTCAAAAGCATCAATTCTTTGGCACTCAGCCTTCTTCACAGTCCAACTCTCACATCCATACATGACCACAGGAAAAACCATAGCCTTGACTAGACGGACCTTAGTCGGCCAAGTAATGTCTCTGCTTTTGAATATACTATCTAGGTTGGTCATCACTTTTCTTCCAAGGAGTAACCATCTTTTAATTTCATGGCTGCAGTCACCATCTGCAGTGATTTTGGAGCCCCCAAAAATAGAGTCTGACACTGTTTCCCCATCTATTTCCCATGAAGTGATGGGACCAGATGCCATGATCTTCGTTTCTGAATGTTGAGCTTTAAGCTAACTTTTTCACTCTCCTCTTTCACTTTCATCAAGAGGCTTTTGAGTTCCTCTTCACTTTCTGCCATAAGGGTGGTGTCATCTGCATATCTGAGGTTATTGATATTTGTCCCGGCAATCTTGATTCCAGCTTGTGTTTCTTCCAGTCCAGCGTTTCTCATGATGTACTCTGCGTAGAAGTTAAATAAGCAGGGTGACAATATACAGCCTTGACGTACTCCTTTTCCTATTTGGAACCAGTCTATTGTTCCATGTCCAGTTCTAACTGTTGCTTCCTGACCTGCATACAGATTTCTCAAGAGGCAGGTTAGGTGGTCTGGTATTCCCATCTCTTTCAGAATTTTCCACAGTTGATTGTGATCCACACAGTCAAAGGCTTTGGCATAGTCAATAAAGCAGAAATAGATGTTTTTCTGGAACTCTCTTGCTTTTTCCATGATCCAGCGGAAGTTGACAATTTGATCTCTGGTTCCTCTGCCTTTTCTAAAACCAGCTTGAACATCAGGGAGTTTATGGTTCACGTATTGCTGAAGCCTGGCTTGGAGAATTTTGAGCATTACTTTACTAGCATGTGAGATGAGTGCAATTGTGTGGTAGTTTGAGCATTCTTTGGCATTGCCTTTCTTTGGGATTGGAATGAAAATGGACCTTTTCCAGTCCTGTGGCCGCTGCTGAGTTTTCCAAATTTGCTGGCATATTGAGTGCAGCACTTTCACAGCATCATCTTTCAGGATTTGAAACAGCTCAACTGGAATTCCATCACCTCCACTAGCTTTGTTCGTAGTGATGCTTCCTAAGGCCCACTTGACTTCACATTCCAAGATGTCTGGCTCTAGATTAGTGATCACATCATCATGATTATCTGGGTTCAAGGTGTAGTAAAGGCTAATTCTGGGGTTCAGACTTCAACCTGCCTTTTTCCTCAACTGCATCTCTTTTCACTCTGCTATGTTGCTGTCAAAAATATTAAAGAGTGCTCTTGGGGGTGGCAGCATTTACCTTTGAAAGATGAATGGGAGTTTGCTTAGCATACAGTTGGAGGAAAGGCATTCTGAGTAGCGGGAACTCCATGATGGAAACCATGGGCAGTGAGCAATGACAGAAAGCATGGCTATGCAGGTGCACTTGTGGTAAGCTAGCTCCTTATTCTTAAGAGCATCGAAAGAATTTTTTTAAGCAGAATTTTTATAACTGGGGTGTTATGGACACTCTGGCTGCCAGCTTTGTCAGCGATTTTACAAGTCTTAATGGGCATGTTTCTGGCACACAAGCAATAGACCTGAACTGCTCAAAATGGTAGCCAGTGGACATCTGTGGCCATTTAAATATAAATTATAAGTAAAGTAAAAAATTAGTTCTTCAGATTCCCTAGCTGCATTACAGGTGGTCAATAGCTACAGGTGGCCAGTGGCTACTACATTAGAGAGTGTGGTTATGGGACATACCCATTGCAGAAAGTTCAGTTGTGCAGCATTGTTACAGACAGCTAACACATGACTGGATAGAGGACTCAAGCAGATTTATGTAGAAGGAGAGGATAGTGAATAAAAAGATTCCCCAAGCTAAAAATGTTTTACAAACAGAGTGTGGAGTAGTTATTGGAATTTCTATTCTAATCAGAATTAAAAAGGTCATAGGCTTTTGTTTTGCCTTATAGATGAAAACTTCAGTTTATTTGGCTTGGGTAGAGATACAAAGCCAAAAGCTTCAGGAGTCTTGGAACATCGTTTCATGGATATATATTAAAAGTCATCTAATGTGACAGAGGATGAGATGGCTGGATGGCATCACCGACTTGATGGACATGAGTTTGAGTGGACTCCCGGAGTTCGTGATGGACAGGGAGGCCTGGCGTGCTGCAATTCATGGGGATGCAAAGAGTCGGACATGACTGAGCGACTGAACTGAACTGAATATGCCTCTCTATGCTGCCCATTAACCTGGCATGCCAAAACAAATGGAGTCAGAAACTTGGAATAGCCCATCGCTGATCTAGGCTCTGAACCAGTTAGACTGGTTACTGATTAGGTAAAGAGTTGAGTTTACTTAATATGGATTTATAATCATCTTCATATTTACAGAAGTTAATATATTGTCTCTTCTCACTGTATGAAAACTTCACATAAATCCTCAAAATATCCATGTGAGTTTGGCTCTGTTTCTTCAGATAGAGAAATAAGAACGCACATGGACTTGTCCAATACCATGTAACCAGGAGGTGCTAGAGCCAGTATGCAGCGTCATATTTTCTGACTTTTAGGTCAGATGCTCCTCAAACCACATTAACAGTGAAGATACACTGTTTTAACCTGGATAGAAAGGAATGTAAAACTCTTATGACCGAAGTGAGAAGAGCTCAGATGAAAGGTAGAATGAGAGGCCTTACAGAAGGGACTGTTTTGGCAGTAACAGGTTGATCCTCAAAATCATTGAAAGTCACCAACGTTCTGTCCTTGCAGTGTGGTAAAACTTGGTAATGAACTTGATTTACTCTGTTGAGGAGCAACTAGGTGAAAGAGCATGTTTGATGCTGGGGAATCTAATGAAGTATTATAAATAAAAGATGATCTGGGCTTGGACTTGGTAGAAAGAAGTTTAAGGGAGGTGGATAAAGATACATCTTGAAGAAAGAATACATATTATTTGGCATAACATTATTCTAACAGTCAGGCGTAAAACATTGGTCTTCCCAGTTCTACTCAGATTGTGAGTGGGTCTAGAACTGGGCAGACCCAGTGTGCCATCCTCTGGACTATTACAATATGTTCCTTATACCTATATTATAATATTGTTTATGTTCAAACTTCATTTTCATAATTTTTGAGTGCCTTGTAGGCACTCAAGTGTCAGGTCTCCATACATTTTTGCTAAACTGGTCCATGCTTTCTGTCTTATTCTCACATTTAATAAATTGCCAGTTTGTGACAATTTTCAGGTTCCCTTTATCTGTTTCTGTGCCCACTTCAATTTTCCCTCCCACCACTCTGGTTCAGGCACCAGCCAGTTACTTTGTGTACAGTCGAAGTTCCTCAATTTTTTTTTTTCCTTCCAGTCCTTTAATCCTCTAATCCAGCCTGCACAAGAATCTAGATTACACTTCTTCAAATATTGCTGTTACCATTTCACTCTTTTGGCTTGCCATGATCTCTGAATAAGTGAAAATCCTTAACTTGATATTCAAACATTTTTATATGATAGCTAATTGGAACATATCTTTCCACAGCACTAGAGAAAGTCTTAAAGGAAGTAAGTTCTTAAGAATTGCTTATTGATGTGTTTAGATTGCTTTGAGATTCAAAAGCTTCTAAAGATACAAAGCAACATAAAAAATGACTTGAAAACAGTAGAAATCAATATATTGTCAATTACTTGACCATGTGACTAGTCCACACATGCCATAGTACTTCAGAGAAAAAGATTGTTGAAACTTTGGGTCATCAGACATACAGCTTTATTGGAAAAGCTGACAGTTTTTGGGACCCTGAATCATTTATTCATTTTATTTATTCAGACTAAATTTCCCCCTGTTTTCCTAGTAAATATATGAGGTTTTAGAGTAATGGGCTCTGTTTTGTCAGTATAAAAATATTTCTTTTGTCAGAAGAATTCAGATACTTATACATAGAGACTTGTGGTTATATGTCATTATTTTAAATGTTATTGGATCCCTTCTCAGAACTTTGAAAATATATATACCTGAGGTGTTTCTTCTGATCAGCTTCTGCTGTGGGCACTTAGTTTGAAGTCACAGTAGAATAATTGGAGAAAAAGTTGAATTTGGCAGATATAGCATTTGAGTATCATAAAATTTGGGTTTCAAACAGGATATGGCATTGTTTAAGCTCAACTTATAATAAGTATAATTTGTCAATTATGTAATATAGTATAACTCAAAAGTTCTATTTTTATGGATGATGGCTTTTCCTATATGGTTAACTTTTCTGTTTTCTACTCAACACAAAGAAATTTGTATTTCTTTGTCTTTTAGATAAAAGAAATGTAAAGTGTCATACACAATAGTAAAAATATCAGATACCTTAAATAACACTTCTAATTTTCCAGGAATTTTCAAAAATAGAAGATGTAAATTGGCTAGTTGTATCTTTTCAGTGACTGGATTGGTTACTTTTCCTGATGACTATTTTAACTAATTAATTCATCAAGACAAGTTGTTTCTATTACCATGACATGGCACTAGTGTCAACTTGTATCTATCCTATGTCTGTAAAAAGGGCTGTCTGTGACCCTATACTTACTGCTTTTTGTTTACTTAAACTTGATTTATTTTGCATTCCTAAGCAAAATGAGTAAAAATTTTTATACATATGATTTCATTTCCTCCAATACTTATTCCAGTTTCTAAGGGCTTTCTGATTTACAGACTCTTAAAAATCTTTCTCCTTCCAATTCAAATGTAAGTAATTAGCTTCTTCCTAATTTGGAACTTCAACTTGAAAACTAGTGTGTTTGATTTGGCATTAGATTAGGCATCTTATTTTAGACGAGATCGTGTAACATTGGTTTTAGGTGATCACAGAAGTGTTTGTCGGGCAGCATCTTTGTAGCTTTGAGGAAACTAGAAAACAACTTTTCTACTAAGATTATGATTCTCTTTGACAGTCACTTTAACTGCAGTTAGGTCCTGGCTGTACCGACTCCAGTTTAAACAACTGGACTCTAAACCTGTTTTTGTTCTGATTAAGAAGTTTATTTATATGTTCGGGAATACAGAGGCACAACCTGTTAACAGCTGTAAATCTGGTTGATTAAGCTCTATGTAGACAAATTTACTAGCGGAGACTGCTCCCTAGAAATTCCAGTTCACTTACATATGAAGGTAGTCTGGCTATTTCTCACCAGTTTCCATCACTTCCTGCCAAGAAAAATAAACATTTTCTTGCAAAGGATTGATGCTAGAGGTTAGAAGTGGTCAGTGTTTTATCAGTCATACTGGGCTGTCGTGAATCTCAATAAACAAACATAGTAATGTCCATGTATATGCCTGGAAAAGCAGCCAGACCCAAGAGAGATCATTTCTTTCAGATAGTCTTCCAGACCTTTTCAATGTAGATGAATGTCAATTATTAATAGACATTTATTATAATAGAAATTATGGATGTTTGGCCCCATATTTTCACTTACCAACAGTTCAGGGAAGCTTGTGGTTTTAGTGGATAATAATAGGCTGGAGCCAGAAATGATGTTTTCTTAATTTAGTGTAACTGTAGGTACTATTATAAGTATTGTAATAAAAATGAGCTTATTAGGTCAAACTTCTGGTATTCAACATTTCCCTGTAGTGGTCTACTGGGCAAACTATGGCCCCAGAGCCATCCCACAGAATATTTTTGTGGTGGGCACAATCTGAGAATTGTTTTATATTTTTAAAGAGCTATAACAAGGAAGAATATGCAGCAAAGACTATCTATAGCTTTCAACGATTAAAATGTTCATTATCTGACCCTTTAAGGAAAGTTCGCCAACTCCTACTAAGATTAGCAATAGTCATGGTGAGATCCATTGTTGTGGCTTAGTCGCTCGGTCGTGTCTGACTTTTGTGACTCTATGGACTGTAGCCTGCCAGGCTCCTCTGTCCATGTGATTTTCTACTCAAGAATACTAGAGTGGGTTGCCATTTTCTTCTCCAGGGGATCTTCCCGACCCCGAGGGATAGAACTCATATTTCTTATGTCTCCTGCATTAGAAAGTGGGTTCTTTACCACTGAGCCACCTGGGAAGCCTGACGATCCATTATAAGGATCCAAAAAAAGCCATCTGAATAAACAAAGCAAGATGAAACTGTGGAAAATATTTTTTTCATAATCTTAGTTTTAGAACCTTTTATTTCTGGTTTGCATGTGATATGGGAAATAAAGATGATACCATTATCCTTATAGGTTTCTTGGAATCATTGAATCATGGCTCCTTGCAGTGCCTTACATATGGAAGATAACTGGTATCTATTACTGTGGTTACAATAATGTGTTGAATGCCTGACAATTGTTTCTGCTTTATTTTATGAGTCTCTGTTCTATTCATGCCATATTTGCATTTTATTTAATTTTATAAGCCAGTTTAATGTCTTTTATATTTTAGTTGAAATGCAAATCTTAATTGTTGCAGTTTTATTGCTCCTGTTACTATGGCTGTGTAACAAATTACCCCAACATTTAGTGGCATGAAAAAATAGGTTATAATGCGCACAGATTCTGTGGATCAGGAGTTCAGACAGGGCACAGCAGGATGACCTCTCTCTTTGTTCTGTAACATCTGAAGCTGGAAAACTCAAAACTGGGAACTGGAATCATCTGAAGACTCATTCACTCTGGCAGTTGTTGCTGTCTGTTGGCTAGGAAGGCTCCAGTTCCTCTCCATATGGGTCTCTCCTTGTGATATCTCCAAATGGACTAGTTTGTGCTTTCCTTGAGTGAGCCAACAGGGTTCCCCAGAGCATGCATTCCAAAAAGAGAGCCAGGCTGGAGCTATCATCTCTAAGACATAGCCTTGGAAACCACAGAACATCATTTCTTTTTCCTGCTCTGATGGTCAGAACAGGCACAAGTCCACCAAGTTCAAGGGGAGAAAAAAAGACTTTTGATGGAGGCTGAGGATACTTTTGGAATTAAAATTTCCTGTAATTATATAATTTTATTTATTTAACAATTGCTTACATATGATTTAATCCACATACCAGACACTATTCTAAGTATTTTGCAAATATTAATTCATATACTCTAGGATTCTTTTATAGATGGAGAAATTGAATCAAAATATTGAATTAACTGGAATACAATTTTCTCTGACTTTGATGGATCATAAAAAAGTTACTATGATTTTTTTAATTTGCACAGTATTAATTCAAAGATTTAAAAATATTTCAAATACATACTTCTGTTTCTTGCCTTAGAATTGCTTTGAGAGAGGCGTAGTTTCACATAAGTAATTTCTTAAATGTGTGCAGTGGTCAAGTCCCCATGGTTCCATCCTTCCATATTCTCAGTGTTGGGCTGTGTGGTAAATAAGTTGGGATTTCTTAATGAAGCAGGTTTCAAATAAATCAATAAGTAGGAATAATACTCTATTTTGACAGCAGTCTTGGACTAGCTTACCAAACTTGATTAATAGATTGATTCTGTGTCCTTTTATGAAAATCAATACAATGTCTTGGTCTAGATGTGATGATCTTACATATTAATTGCTATCTTTTCCTTCATTGCTATTGAAATCACAACCTTTGGTTGGTAAGGTCAGTGATCTTTCAGTCTCCATTGTCATGAAGATATTTTATCAGGGGCAAATATTCCTTCTCTCTTTTTTTTTTTAAATTAACAGTATGAATGTTTGTTGGGTATATTTCAAGGTCTTTTTGGTTTTGTGATTTTTTTTGCTCTTTTACATCTGTTGATTGATTTTTACCTTGGAGATTTAGCAGTCTCTGACCAAGTTGTTTATAGCTTTTCAATCGGTTTGGTCTCCCAGAATTCAGCAGTCTTCTTTTAAGGGTAGCCCAAAGTGACTTTCACCCTGATTCATTTGTGACACAGTTAACACTGTATCTCCGAGTCTAATGAATTTATGCTTGCTTATACATTGTGCTATATTTAAAATGGATAATCAACAAGGACCTATTGTATAGTACATGGAACTCTTCAATGTTATGAGGCAGCTTGGATGGGAGGAGAGTTTAGGGGAGAATGGATACATGTATATGTATGGCTGAGTTCCTTTGCTGTTCATCTAAAACTGTAACAACATTGTTAATAGGCTATCCCTCAATACAAAATAAAAAATTAAAAGAAACACTATATCTCCTAGTCTCTGCATATATAAATGTATAACAAGTATGAATTATGCAGATAAGAAAAGGGTAGCCTTGTTGGAGTTCAGTTCAGTTGCTGACTGAATAACTCCTTGCGACACCATAGACTGCAGCATGCAGGCCTCTCTATCCATCACCAACTCGCAGAGTTTACTCAGATTCATGTCCATTGAGTCAGTGATGCCATCCAACCATCTCATCCTCAGTCATCCCCTTCTCCTTCTGCCTTCAATCTTTCCCAACATCAGGGTCTTTTCAAATGAGTCAGTTCTTTATCAGGTGGCCAAAGTATTGGAGTTTCAGCTTCAGCATCAGTCCTTCCAATGAATATTTCCTTCCCTTTCCTTTCCTTCCCTTGTGGCTCAGCTGGTAAAGAATCTGTCTGCAATGCAGGAAACCTGGGTTCCATCCCTGGGTTGGGAAGATCCCCTGGAGAAGGGAAAAGCTACCCACTCCAGTATTCTGGCCTGGGTCACAAAGAGTTGGACACGACTGAGCGACTTTCACTTGTTAGAGTATCAAAACTCAGATGAAGTATCTAATATTTTAAGGGAATATTTAAATAATTTTGTTCTAATTGTAAAATTTGAATTGTTCTTTTAAAACGTATTTGATTAGGAGTACATGTAGAAATTTGCATATCAAAACTTGCCAAATCTAAGATGCACTAATTTTATATTTTTAAATTTAAAATAGAAGACAGAGAGATCAGTACTATGTGATCTGATTACACATATGTGTAATGTATGTGAATGAACTGATTACATTGAGTGGCATTATTTATTTACTTATTTAGACTCAGAAATAGTGTAAGAATGAGAGGGCACAGGAGCTGTCCTGCTGCTCACTCATTTATCTGCGATATAGCATGGTAACTGGTTTTATAGTCCAGCTCTTCTGCCATCTGTGTGATTTTGTTCTAGTTATTATCTGTTTGTGATTCAGTTTCATTGTCTGTGTAATAGCTTAGTTCTCTCATTGGTCATGGCAGCACCTACCTCTTAATGTTGTAGTGGAAATGAAATGATTTAATACCTATCAAGCGCTTCAGACAGTGTTTAGCAAATTGCAAGCTCATAAACAGCTCTTATTCATTAATCCATCCTTTCACTTACTCATTAAAGAAACATTTATTGAACATATACTATGATGTGGACACAAAGATAAAGAAAGTTCTGCTCTGAAGGTATGAGTAGTTTAGTGGGGCAGAGGAATATAATAGTTGTTATAACATAGGTTGAGGGAAGTAATACATTGTAAAGTAGATATATAAAAGTGCTATGAAAAGGAAGAGGTTGGGGACTTCTCTGGTGTTCTAGGGCTTAGGGCCTTGCACTTCCACTGCAGGGCACACAAGTTCCATCACAGTGCAGCCAAGAAAAAATGAAAGAAAAGGAAGAGGATGGAGTTTTTGATAGTCTTAATCATTTTACTTTTCTATGACACTGTTTTTCATCTGAAAATGTTCTTTTGTGAACCTTTTAAAATTCTTAAGGACATAGTTTCCTTTCTTTGTATCTCGGTATCATTTTATCTTATGGTATTTATCGCTTTTTGTCTTGTTAAATCATTATTTGTTCATATCTTTTTTACTTGAAGATGTCAACATTTCTGTATCACCAACTACTCAACAGTGTACTCTTTAAAAATACTTTATAAACATTTGATAACTTAGCTGGTAAAGAATCCACCTGCAATTTAGGAGACCCCAGTTTGATTCCTGGGCCGGGAAGATCCGCTGGAGAAGAGGTAGGCTACCTACTCCAGCTTCCTTCGTGGCTCTGACAGTAAAGAATTCATCTGCAATGCGGGAGACCTTGGTTTGACCCCTGGGTTGGAAAGATCCCCTGGAGAAGGGAAGATCCCCTGAACAAGGGCAGATGCCCTGGAGAAGGGAACAGGCTACCCACTCCAGTATTCTGGCTTGGAGAATTCCATGGACTGTGTAAGTCCATGGGGTTGCAAAGAGTCAGACACAACTGAGCAATTTTCACTTTCTTTATCAAGTGGCTCAAAAAGTAAAACTGATTAAAATGCTTAGATGCCAGTCTCTGCTCCTACCTTTTGAGGACTTCTTAAAGGTGTAGATAGGTGGAAAAGTAAGTCTGAGGGTGAAATAAACAACATTCATATATGGCTCACTATTTGAATAATCAGGCTAGTTCTCTAGATTCTCTAGGAGGGTAAAAAGCCCCATTTGTACCATTTTGCCATTTCCACAGTATGAATACTCCCACTATGGCCAAACTTATGCTACAGCGTGACATTACTGAATGTAGATGGGAAGAGATGTGCAATAGAATACCAGTATATAGTAATATCTCCACTGTATAGATACAGTAGCTATAATTAACTTTGAGCAAAGACATTAGTAAGATATAGTAATACACTGAAAAATGATGAATTTTGAGTATTTTTTAATTTAAAATTTAATTATACATTTACAGATTTTAACTTTTAATGATGTTGGTATTTAACAACTTGCTTAGAAAATTTCTGAAAATTAAACAATAAGTATTTGTGAACCTATGCAAGCAGAGTTTATCACATCTCTTGTCCCAGGCCCTGTTCTTTACTGATTATATGTCTTTGACTAGTGATTTAATTGCTAGAATTTCTTCTAAGGAAATTATCTGTGAATCCAAAAAAGCACAAAGATGTTTATATTGGCATTATTAGCATAACAAGAAGCAAGTTAATAGTTTAAAGTGAATTGTGGGGTTTTTATTGGTTTGTTTAGTCACTGAATTGTGTCTGACTCTTTGCGACCCCATGGACTGCAGCATGCCAAACTTCCCTGTCCTTCAGTATCTCCCAGAGTTTACTCAAACTCATATCCATTGCGTCAGTGATGCCTTCCAACCATCTTATCCTCTGTTGCCCACTTCTTCTGCCTTCAATCTTCCCTAGCATCAGGGTCTTTTCCAGTGAGTCAGTTCTTCATATCAAGTGGCCAGGGTACTAGAGCTTCAGCTTCAGCATCAGTCCTTCCAGTGAATATTCAGGGTGGATTTCCTTTAGGACTGACTGGTTTGATCTCCTTGCTGCACAAGAGACTCTCAAGAGTCTTCTCCAGCACCTCAGTCCGAAAGCATGAATTCTTTAGCACTCAGCCTTCTTTAGGGTCCAACTCTCACATCCATACCTGACTACCAGAAAAACCATAGCTTTGATTATACGGATCGTTTGTGGGCAAAGTGATGTGGTAAAGTAGGAATTGTGGTTAAGTAGTTTATTAGAATATTTCCTAGAATTAAAAGTGACTTTATCGAAGACTTTATAATAGCATAGGAAAATGCTGTAAGTTTAAGTGAATAAGAAAGAATGCTG
The DNA here is from genome assembly GCF_023091745.1 of Budorcas taxicolor. NCBI lineage: Eukaryota > Metazoa > Chordata > Mammalia > Artiodactyla > Bovidae > Budorcas > Budorcas taxicolor. The sequence goes on from NC_068919.1 coordinate 78,045,691, forward strand.
AATACCTAATTTATATAGACTTACCAAAAATTTTTATGAATATAGGAATATGTTAATTAGAAGGAAGTGTTACTGGTGATAACATGGCTGTAGTTCTTTTTAAATCTTTATCTTCACTTTACAAATTTCCAGCAATGAGCATATTTTATATCTATAGTGAAAACATAGTATCATTTTTGTCACAAAACCAAATTCTAAGTGATACCTGTAATTTTTTGTTGAATTAAAAGCATTATCAAGATAGATCTTTTCTGTTTTGGAAATTAAATAGTTTCTTGTAACAACCAATAAAACACATGAATTGAATTTTTTTTTTGGGCATTTAGAAACACAAAACTTATTGATTCTTTTAGTTTATTGCTTATTGTTTTATTGGAATTTCTATAAAAATGCTTTCTTTAAGAAAAAGTAAAAGCTGTTTGCATCCAGTGACATTTTTTAAAATTTATTTTTTAATTGGATTATAATTATAATTGCTTTATAATGTTGTGTTGGCTGACTCATGTTGTTTTATAGCAGGAGCTAACAGAACATTGAATTTGATTTTTATAGATCTATTCTAGATTTGTTTTTCTCCCTAGGTCTCATGTACAGGCTGTCCTAGATTTCCATGGAATATTTTGAATTTTTATAAAAGTACCCTACGTTAAGAATGCTAACTTCAGAAATACCATTTTAAAAAGCTGCTTAATAGTAAAGTCACTAACTCTTCACTTTAAGAAAACTGAAGATATATTGTCTCAAAATGATGTGGGTCCTGTGTGTCTCACATTCCTGTCTAATCTAGGAATTGTTAAAAAAATTTTTGACCATTATAGCTCTTTTTTTGTGAAAGAATTTCTCCAGAGCTTTTCAAATTATCTTTCGATATAAACAGATAATCTAATTTCACACACTTCCAGAAAGTAGTTTTAACTACTTTTTTTGTCCCTTTTTAGTTAATAACTGGTTAACTGTAGTAGACAATTTAGAAAAGCTTCTGTGTAATTTTTTTACCCTGAAGATTAAGATGTGATGAAACAAATCACCTGTGGCATTCTTTGTAGGAAGAAAATGCTTTTTTGGTGATTTTTTTAAAGGTACTAATTTAAACGTCAAAGCAAGTTCTGTTAAGATTTTGCCTTTGTTCCAAGGTTGTAATGTCTCTGACCACTTTATTTACTTGGTTTGGATGGGTTTCAACAGGATTTGGTCTAATGTAATTCTCTATATTTTTATGAAGGAGGAATTGAAGCATTTCACGATCTCTTGAACTCTCCCTCCTAGGAACTCCTAGTACTTATTATTTCTGCGTTTTTATCATGTGTTCTTATTAACCTTTTGAATTATTCAACTTTTTATTTGTCTGGATTGTGTTTTTAAAATACCATAAACTTGGTGATGCAAATATGTGTGGGCCATGGGGAATGATAGGTAATGAACTTTAGAGTGGGTAAATCTGACTTATCACTTACTGGCTATGGGACTTTGGGTAATTATTCTTTGGGCCTTAGCGCTCTTATCTCTAAAGTGAATAGAACAACCTCTAGCTTGTGGGGTTACTGAGAGGATTTGAGATAAGGTATAATGTTCCTGGCATATAATAGCTGTTCAATAAATGATTAGTTATTAGGTGATCAGTAACAATTGAGTGAATGATTGTATATCAGTCTGCTTGGGCTATAACAAAACACCATAGACTGGTTGCTTAAGCATCAAAAATTTATTTTTTCATAGTTCTGGAGGCTCACAAGTTGAAGATCAAGTTGCCTGCCGGTTCAGTTCCTTTTCCTGGCTTACATGTGGCTCTACATGGTTAAGGCTTGGGGTAGAGAGAGAGAGAAAGGGAAGAAGCAAGCTCTTTGGTGTCCCTTATATGAGCACTAATTCCATTGTAAGGAACCTTCATGACCTCATTTAACATAATTACTTCTCAAAGGCCCCATTTCCAAATACCATCACATGAGGTGGGAGGAGGTTAGGGCTTTTAACATAAAAATTTTATCTTGGAGAAGGCAATAGCGACCCACTCTAGTACTCTTGTCTGGAAAATCCCATGGACAGAGGAGCCTGGTAGGCTGCAGTCCATGGGGTTGCTAAGAGTCGGACACAACTGGCTACTTTACTTTCACTTTTCACTTTCATGCATTGGAGACGGAAATGGCAACCCACTCCAGTGTTCTTGCCTGGAGAATCCCAGGGATAGGGGAGCCTGGTGGGCTGCTGTCTCTGGGGTCACTCAGAGTCGGACACGACTGATGCAACTTAGCAGCAGCATACTCATTTTGGAGAGACATGATTCATAACAGACGGAGGGAAATTTGGATTACTGAAATAGCCATTAAACACCTACAAAATTTTAAACACAGTCAAAACATAAAATTAAAAGATGCTTGCTCCTTGGAAGAGACACTATGAGCAACCTCGACAGCATATTAAAAAGCAGAGATGTTCCTTTGCCAGCAAAGGTCCATATAGTCAAAGCTATGGTTTTTCCAGTAGTCACATATGGATGTGAGAGCTGGACTATAATAAAGAAAGCTGAACACAGAAGAATTGATGCTTTTGAACTGTGGTGTTGGAGAAGACTCTTGAGAGTCCCTTGGACTGTGAGGAGATCCAGCCAGTCCATCCTAAAGGAGATCAGTCCTGAGTGTTCTTTAAAAGGACTGATGCTGAAGCTGAAACTCCAATACTCTGGCCACCTGATGCGAAGAACTGACTCATTGGAAAAGACCCTGATGCTGGGAAAGATTGAAGGCAGGAGGAGAAGGGGATGACAGAGAATGAGATGGTTGGATGGCATCACCGACTCAATGGACATGAGTTTGAGTAAACTCCGGAGTTGGTGATGGACAGGGAGGCCTGGCGTGCAGTCCATGGGGTCGCAAAGAGTTGGACATGACTGAGCAACTGAACTGAACTGAAAACTTAGAAGGAAATCACTTATAATTGCATTGTCCAGTATTAATGTTTTTAGAGTACATCAGGTCAGACTGTTTGTGTTCACATATAAAAATTTATTATTTTTGTGTGATAGATACAGAATTTAAGTTTGGGAAGATGAAAAAGTTCAGGAGATGGATTGTAGTGATGGTTGCACAGTAATGTGACTGTATCTAATGTCACCAAACTGTACATTTGAAAATAGTTAAAATGGTAAGTTTTATGTTATGCATATGTAACTGCAATAAAAAAACATTTACTGTTTGCAAAAATAAGCTCATACTCAATATCTTTTTTTAAAGTCTACTTTTTATGCTCAACAATGAAAAAAGAACACCTTTCCACAGAAGTAAATATATTTTTGTACTGTGATTTTTGTGGCTGAATATTTATTTTATCCTTTGGATGTACCACCTTTTATTGAGGGCAGTGTTAAAGCAAATAAAAAGGAGTGTTAGCCCTTTCCTTTTTAAGTGGATTCACAGAGAACTTTGTGATGCATGGCAGAGGACTTGGGGAAATAACCAGATGGTGGAAACTGAAAACCCCCCTGGGTCCTTAAACTGTGTCTGCCTTGTTCAAATGACTCTCTAAATAAACTGCTTTACTGTTCTGATGTCAACATGGCAGCTTTGCTTTCTTTTTTTTCCAAATATAATTTTTTTTATTTGTCTAAAAGGATGTTTATTCCAGACTAGTGGTTTTCTTGGATTTCTGCCTTTACTACGTTAATGTCATATTAGAGGAATCGGGGCAAAAGAGAAGCAATAGATGGAGAATATTGGACCCTGAGAATTGGTTCCTTCACACAAGGATCAGATGCCATGATGGTAGGCATGTCTGAAATTTCAGCATTGGTAAGCCGCTCTTAGGAGGCTTCCTCTTGACTTAAGGTCTGGCTCTCCCCTAAGATGCTGTTGCCTTTTTTTTTTTTTTTTTTTAAATAGCTCTTCTGAAAGGATGTTCCTCATTTTCCCACACTTTCTCTGTCACAGGGTCCTTGTCTTCCTAGGCTACCCCTACCTCTTTTAGAGGTTTCTTCACCTGCTGTAAAATACTCTGCTTCTTTTCATTTATTTATTTCTGACTGAGCTGGCTCTTTGTTGCTGCACGCAGCTTTTCTCTAGCTGCAGGACGTGGGCTTCTCATTGCAGTGGCTTCTCTTGTTGCAGAGCAGGGCTCTCGGGCACGCGGGGCTTCAGCAGTTGTGGTGCACAGAGCTAGTTGTCCCGCGGCATGAGGAATCTTCCCGGACCAGGGATAGAACCTGCATCCCCTGCATTGGCAGGTGGATTCTTATCCACTGGACCACTAGGGAAGTCCAGTACTCTGCTTCTTTGAGGATGCCATTGCTACTCAGCTAAGCTTGCTGGTATTTCTTTTCTGAGCCATTATTTCCTTATCTTTCCAGCTTATACACCATATCTTCAGCCTTTCAGGGACTTGCTATTATACGGCACACGTTCTTCACTCCCTTTTCTCTTCACTTTAGATTCCATGGACCATAACTCTTAACTTATCTCTTGTCAGCTGACTGAACTCCAGTGCCCCATTATCAGTCATGTCTGCTTGGTGTTTTCACAACTGTGGGTGACTCTGAGCTTTTTCTGCAATTGCTCCCAAGCTGCTAAATTCAGTGGGAGAAAAGTATAGTGTGAGGCAGATGTCTCCATCAATACATGGCCGTCTCCTCGTCTGTGCTCTCAGCATTAGTGAGAAGTCTTGTGTCGTTCCCTAAATAACCCTCCCCTGCATTCTCCATGGCAGTGTGTTTCACCTGGGGCTTTTCCTGACAGTCTTAGCTTGCATCCCCCTGAGCACCTCATATAAAGCAGTTCTCTGTAAGCTCTCTTGGCCCCGGAATCCTGATAAATTTCCTCCAGGAGCATATCACAATGTGAAATTATCTTGTTTGCTTGTTTATTTTATGTGTTCCCCTGCATAAACTTGAGGATCATATGAGCTGATAACTTGGTTTTGTTGTACTACTATATTCCCTGTGCCTAGAATAGTACCCAGGGCCTTTTGTTGAGTGAATGGGTGACAGTTTCAGTTATTTTCTACTCTTTAATCCTGTCTTCATTCTCAGCAAATGACTACTTCCAAGTCAATAGGAAAGATGTATGTGTGTGCTCAGTCGTGTCTGACTCTTTTGTGACCTCATGGACTATAACCTGCCAGGCTCCTCTGTCCATGGAATTTTCTAGGCAAGAATACAGGAGCAGGTTGTCATTTCTATGCCAGGGGATCTTCCTGACCCAAGAATCGGACCTTTGTCTCTTGTGTCTCCTGCAGGCAGATTCTTTATCATTGTGCCATCTGGGGAGCCCCAGTAGGAAAGATAGATATCTTCAAATGGAAAACCTGTTCCTCATTTGCCATTAAAAGTAAAACTTTCTACATGTTTTATTTTTTTTTCTTCCTCTGTCCTGTTATGAAAAAAAGGCATTCCTCATTTCCTAAAGCCCGGGGCCCATCCTTTTTCACCTTGCAGGTATCTTGATTTTTCTCTAATACTGTGTATGGTATGGTGATTTGAATGTGGACTTTGTAATCAGACATATGGATTCAAATTTGAGGTCTGTTGCTATGAAATTTTGGGAAAAGTATCTAACATCTCTCAGCCTCAGTTTCTGCGTGCTTAGTTGGAGATAGTAATATCTATATCATAGAGTTGTGAAGCTGGAAAGATTTCATATTTTTAAAGTGCTAAGAAGTTTTGTGGTTGGGACAAAGCAAGCACTCAGAAGAAAGGTTTTTGTTATATTATTATTGCTTCCCTTTCTATGGGCTCCTAATTTTATTAAGCTCATCTTTAGAAATTGTCCTATTTCAACTACATATTTAACACCCTATTTTTCGTTTACCCCTCACACCTCTTCTCCAGTTTTTACCTCCTCCTCGTTTTAGAACCCACTCCGATCTGGCTTCCCAAACATTTCACATTTTATTCCCAGTCCTAATCCTAATCTTGTTACTTTCCCATCCGTCTCTCTCCAAGTCTGTCCACCTCAAGTGATTTCATCTCCCAGTGGTCCAAATCAGAAGCCTGGAAGGTAGGCTTGTCCTCTCCTTCTTCCTTCCCTACATTGCATCACCAAGTAGAATTCTGATAATTCTACCTCCTAAATATTTGTTCACTTTTCCCTCATCTCTTTTTCCTTTGATGCTGCCATTCCAGCCCAAGATCTATCATCTCTCACAGGATTGTGATCATAGCTTCCTGTCGTTCACTCCTGTACCGCACTGTTCCATACTCCACACTGTAGACAGAGCAATCCTCTAAAACATGCAAAGCCAATAACATTATTCCCTTTTTAAACATTCCAGTGATTTCTTATAGTTCTTAAGGCAGAGCGCTTCTTGATTAGATCTCACTTATCTCTTCAGCTTTACCTTGTACCATGGTTCCCCATGTCCATGCCTTAGCCCTCTATTGAGCTGAATCTCTTTCTCGTTTGTTCAGCTCTTTCGCATACTGTTCTACTGCCTCTTTCATTGCCCCTCTTTCCTGCTCAGCCTTCTGTTCTCAACCTAAATTTTACTTCCTCAGATAGGCCTTCCTGCAGTTTGGTGCCTTGTGGTCTGTCCCATATCATTGTATCCACATGGTGTTTGTCTCATGGGATAGCTCCTTGTCTTTCCTCTAGATCCCTGATGGCAGGAGGCATGTAATTTTTTCTCATCAGTGTATTCCCTTGTGGAGTACCTGGTCTATATAGTAGACACTCAACAAAGTTTTATTAAATGTTATTATTAAATGATAATTCAGTGAGGAGAAAAACCATCCTGTTTTACATTTGGTAGGGTTTAGAGCTACATATGGTATTCCTGTATTTAGCTTTGAATATATCTTTAAACATAAGTAAATGTGGAAAATAATAAGACTGCTTTTCAACACATGCTCTTATTTTTCTATCTTCAGACATTCCCTTATTTTAAAATCTTTTAATGTTTGTTTTTATTCTGTACTACAAACACAGATTCCCCCATGTGGATGCTTTTGAGCGTGAAATGCCACTTAACATCAGCACGTCTGCCGACTTTCATTCAGCTCTATGTGCGTGACATTTCCATAGACAGTCTTGTGAAGTTTTTCTATTAGACCTTGAGTCTAAATCATGTAGTCTTCTAATGGTGTGTTTGAAAAATGGTGAAGCCTACTGAACTGTCTTGTTCTCCAGCACACTAAATAGAAAGCACTAGAAGGACAGAGAGCTGTGACTTAGACTTTTTGGCTCTTCATGGCCGCTCCACAGGCTCTTGATGGATTAATGATCCTTTCCTTCTTGGTCAGCCGAGAAGGGTTTAAGTAGGTTATGGAGCTGAATCATCCCTCACAGGCAAAAGTAAATGCTCTGGAAAGACATGGGAACTGGCTTAGATGCATTTTCTTCAAGGGTATTGATGAAGACTTCATTATGGAAGGTAGCTGATACTGATTGTGTTTTTACTGTTCTTAAGAAAGAAGTCCTTTTTTTTCTTTCTTTTTTTAAAATCTGAGCTACAAGGAGATCACTGTATGTTAGTTTCCCTTGCCTTACTAATATGACCACCAGTTGTTTGACTATTTGTTTGATAATGTGGTTTGTGGCAGCTTTTATTCGTTTTTTAGTGCATCTTGGATTAAAAGTGTAAATAGGAAAATTTTACAGGGAAATATTTGTAATCTTGTATTCACTGGGCTTTTCATAGGATTTGTCAGAACTCTTTTTCCCCGAACAGATTAGACTTTTATTTTTAAATCAGTCATGATTATTTGCTTTCTTAAGTCTATAACAAGAATGTAAGATTATTATATTTATATAACCCCATTTGATACAAAATTATCATCAGCTAGAGTTAATTGAATGGATATCCCTTGTGCACAGTTTCAGGCAGACTTGGATAGCACTTTTAGCAAGAAAGGTAAATCAGTTGTTGAAAATCCTCAGAGGAAGGTCAGTCTAGTTAGTTATGAAAAGTCCTTTAGGGAGAAAGAGTAAGCTGTTTCAATTATTTATTTATTTTTGATGTCAGGAAAAACTGAGAAAGCAGTAGCTAGAGGGATCTATGGTTAAAGAGGTTCTTTTGTTTGTTTTTAAATTTTTATTGGGGTATAGTTGATGTGCAGTGTTGTGTTAATTTCAGGTGTACAGCAGAGTCAATTAGTTATACATATACATATATCCGTTTTGTTTTGTTTTTAGATTCTTTTCCCATATAGGTCATTACAGAGTGAGTATTGAGTAGAGTTCCCTGTGCAGTACACTAGGTCCTTAATAGTTAGCTAGCTGTTAGTTAGCTAGCTTAATAGTTAGTTAGCTGTTCATTTTTTTTTTTTTTTCCTTCAAATTTTACTCTGTCAATTGTCTATACCCAGGGAGCCTGGAGGGCTCCTCTGAAGAATTTGGGATTCCTAATGTTGCCAATTAAGTAAATTCATCCTATGTGCCTTGGATTTCAAGCAGAAGCAGGAAGAGAATCTGATGAAGGAATTAACTTTGTGTCTCCAATGTTAAATATATTCTAAATCCATTTTGGGGATAGGTCTGTTTCCTGGTTGCAATATGATCTCTGGTTCTTTTAGACTCTGATAATTTAATTTACTCAGTTCTTCTACTATAAGTAAAACTGTCAAGAGCTCGTATTCATGGATTTCATCATTTTATCTCTTATTTCCGGGGTCTTTTTTTTCCTTTTATCCTAAAAAAAAATAACTTAAGGTGTTTGTCTTAGGAAGGCTGGCAGGATGTCAGTTTTAATGTGTTCATAAAATGAGCCGTTTTTGTTTTATGTACATGCTCAGATACTCTGTGTAAACATCAACTAATTTAAGGAAAATTAATTCAAGTGTTTTAATAAGTGAATAATTACTTTCTCACAGATTAACACATTCTGAGATACATTCTTGGGTGAGATATGAAAATAAGAAAATACAACGTTAATCTCCTCTTGTTGAGTACTCATATGAAAGGAAAGTTTATCTCAGGACTACTTCAGCACTCCGGGAGGTGGACCGAGCTGCTGTTTATCCTATGGGAGAAGTATATCCAGGGTTAGATGGGGAACAGCAACCCGAAGTTCCCCCTTCTCTGATTCCTTCTGCTTAATCATCGTAGGAAAGGCCGGGGTGGCAGGAGCTGCCACGGATATTCTGGATGCTAAGAGGGCCATGCCTTCCTCTGGTAGTGTAAAAAATACTGTTTCTCCCCGCTGATAGAAGGCCCCAGGGCATAATGAAAGGAACACAGACATTTGGAAGCAAGATGGACTTGGGCTCTAGTCCCTCTTCTGTGATTTACTTGCTGCTTAGTCTTAAGCAACCTGCACTTTCTGATGCTCAGAGAGATTAAATGAGTTTAAGACTGAGAGTGAGAAAAAAATATGACATCTTATGTTTAAGACCTGGTTCACCTGAGGGAGCCAAGCCTCCTGTTTCAGGACATAAAAAGGTAGATGCAATCTTCAAAGGCCTATTAACTATTCTTGCCCTGTTGTTACTGACCACGGTACCAACTTATTAATGACATAGACTAGATTCGCAACAAAACCTAACACCGCATTTTGGCATCTTTCGAATACAAAGAAAATATCAGAATTAGTTAATGCTAATAGAAGTTAAATGTGATCTACCACTATATCCTAGAAGATTGTAATGATTAAAGATTGGTTATATAGTAGATTTCAAACCCTAAGGTTTGAGATTCAGTTCCATTTCAGTTCAGTCGCTCAGTCATGTCCATCTGTTTGCAATCCCAAGGACTGCAGCACTCCAGGCCTCCCTGTCCATCACCACCTCCTGGAGTTTACTCAAATTCATGTCCATTGAGTTGGTGATGCCATCCAACTATCTCATCCTCTGTCGTCCCCTTTTCCTCCCGCCTTCAATCTTTCCCAGCATCAGGGTCTTTTCAAATGAATCAATTCTTCGCATGAGGTAGCCAAAGTATTGGAGTTTCAGCTTCAGCATCAGTCCTTCCAAAGAACACTCAAGACTGATCTCCTTTAGGATGGACTGGTTGGATCTCCTCGCAGTCCAAGGGACTCTCAAGAGTCTTCTCCAACACCACAGTTCAAAAGCATCAATTCTTCAGTGCTCAGTAAGGTTTAAGATTTTGGTCAGTCTTAACAAACACAGTTTATGTTAAGATGCAGAATTTTTGTGAAGATTGTTCATATGCTCAGTCATTCACTTCTTTTTTATTCTATATGATTTTACTTCATATTATAAATTTTCAAATGCTGCTCTCTTGTCATATATTAGTAAGTATCTGGCATTTGAAATGTGTGGCCATTGTGAATGGAACTTATAAGGGAAAAAAGAAGCAAACTGTTGCCATCACTGTATGCCCAATAGTTAAAAAATAGAAATTATATGTATTAGACACATGAAAGAATTTAGAGAGAAGATTCAACTGAAACCATTGTGCCCCAGAACCTTAATAACTTAAATGCAAATACTGGCATATATCCAGAAAGTAAGATTCAATTAAGTACAGTTGTTTCATCTTAAAATCATCTTTCCATCAAGAAATTTTGGCAGCTGTATTGATGACTTCTCAAGAGAGGGGCAGATGGGACTATAAAGATGCCTGAAATCTTCTTTTCCCACTGATTTCCTAATTCTTCATTTTTCTTTTCTTTCTTTTTTTTTTTTTTTTACTATCAGGAGGAACCAGGCCGTAGAAATCAAGTGCTCTGACTTGCCCTCTGCTTTTCCAATCATAAGTTTAGTTACTCTAGCTGTCTCTTATTTGTTCAGATGTTATAATTTGTAGTGATGGTGTAAGTGGATGTAATGGAAGTAGAAATTGGATAGGATCTAGATGGCAGATTATGGGCTTAGTTTCAAAGACCATTTTTACCTGGAGAATAAATAAGAAGAGTTAATAAGCATTTTCTAGTGATTGGTGGTTTATCTGTTCCTTGTGTTCCACCTTGACTTAGCACTGGTCTCTCGGGAACTTCTAAAACCTCTCTTGCCTATGTCAGAATTCCTTTTTTTTCCTGAAGAGATCAAAGCTTTTATGGACATTATTTATTGTAGTCTCACGATATCCTAGGGAGCTAAGTAGAGTTTACGTGGCTCCATTTTTATTTTTAAAGTCAAGTGACGAACAGATAAATCTCTTGACCAAGGTTACAAAATGAGGCTGTGGGAGAGGCAGAAATAGACTCCTTCGTCAGAGACGTCTCTTAATTCTGGCCCTTGTGTCTAAGGTGCAGTAGATTGTTTGGCCTTTCTCTAAACAGGCCTTTGACACTTAGAGTGTGTGGAAAGTATGTGCTTCCGTCAACGAGTTTTGCTGTTTAGCTATTCTTTGCCTGTTAAAGTAATGACTAGGGGACTAAAGAAAACAGAAAGGACGTCCACGCCTTATTTCAGCCTCTGCCCTTCGTTCATGTGAGCTTTGAACAGAGAGTGCTTTTATTTCCTTAGGATTACTTTTCTGTCTTTATATTCAGCTTGCAAAGGATTTTTCTTCAGGGCACTGCTGATACTGAGAACTTTTAAGGGAAATTAATATTATTATTATTTTGTAAATAAAAGCTTTGTATGTGAAAATTAGACTTTTGAAATAATATGTATACCAATACTAGACTACATTGAAAGAGAGGATTTGGGGAGATAACTGCAAATTTTTACATTTTCAAATGTAGGTTTAGGGCCCACCCCCTTTTTTCTCTTTTTTTCCCCTGAAAGTCATCGCCAAATGGATTATATTTTAAAATTACCATCATTCAGCAACTTACATTACTATACATTAAAGTTTTAAAAAATGAAATAGTGTACTTGATAAATATTTTGTTAAAATAAATTTTCAACTGTTTTCATTTGAATCTTTATCACTCAATGGTTATTAAATTTATGACTTTGCTTTACTCACTCCACTCTTCTCTTTTAGTATCCATAATGCTTACTTGGAATTGTAAGCACAAGACAGGAAGGAATAGTTTTTCTTCTTTCCTTTTCTTTAAGGTCTGTTTCTCAGATTAGCCTGCATGCCTGAACCTGTGTTACAATTCAGAAGAGGCAGTGGAGTGCATGCAGTCTTTTTGTTAAGCCGGGTTAGCACCACTATCCTCCTGATGTCTTAAACATTGCAATTTTTGTAAACTTTTCCATGTGCCTCCAGCATCTCCAATTTGTGAGCGAGTCTTACTATATTTATCCCTATTGTATACGTCCACATGTTTGTTTTGCAGTGTAATAACTCTTGACAGTTATAAATTTTTCCATATGTTCCATCCTGTAGAGATAAACAATATGTGTGCTGTATGTTTCCCTCAGCTTTGAAGACTTACTTTTGAAATAAACAAACCCAGAGGACACTATGCTTGGTTTTGGAAAGTCATTTACATGAGCATACTTTCCATGAAAGGGAAGGTAGTGAATTTTCACCCTTTTAATGTGAAGCTGGTGAATTGAATTTTTCTAAAGGACTGAGAGCTACTTAACTGCTTTCAGTTTTTCAGAGATTTACCAGGCAATGCAGACTTATTTTTGAAAGTCTTTAAAAGTGCCAGTTAAATCATAAATGACCATTTCATGAAGTTCTCTTAGTCTCTCACCGGTTTACTTTGGCTGTAGGGATTAGTGAAATAGCTTTGGATTTCCTTATAATTTTCGCTTTTATCTTTACAGATTGAAAAGTTGGTATTGGCATGTAATGATGGCATCTGAAGCATTTATATTGTGGCTGCTTTTTTTTTTGTCTGTAGAAAGAATCATTATGATTCCCTTATAAGCAGCTATTTCTTTTTCTTTGGATTCTCCTAGGAAATCAAGTCTTTCTGACCAGTTTTAATATGTGAAAATTTATGCAAGTATCATTATTCTTAGCTAGATGTGTGTGTGTGTGCCCATTCATGTCTGATTCTTTGCAACCCTGTGGGCTGTAGCCCTTGGGGCTCCTCTGTCCATGGGATTCTCCAGGCAAGAATACTGGAGTAGGTTGCCATTTTCTTCTCCAGGAGATCTTCCCATCCCAGGGATCAAACCCATGTCTCCTCCATTGGCAGGCGGGTTCTTTACCACTAGTGTCACCCGGGAAGCCTTGATGTTCTTTTTTACCCCAACAGATATCTTCTGCCTACATTTCTTTCCCCCAGAAATGCAAAGGTGCTTTTATTAGTTGATTTGCTAAAGCCTTTGGTATATAAATGTTTCCTACATTTTCTATTGCTAACTGCAAGATTGACTACATAAAAGATACAAATTGTATCTGTATTGCAATTTTTATTTGTTTATTTATTTATTTGTTGTTATCTCTTTAACATACAAAATTTATCATCATTCTCCAAGTGATTTTTAACTTAGAAAACTGAAAAGTGATTTGTAAATCTGGCAGTATAAGCAACAATGTGTGGGATGTGGTTTAAGGCTAGTGACGTGCTAGAGTGAGCCCCCACCAGCTCCTAAAAACCAATTATTAAATTTTCAGAATATTTCTGAGCTTGTTAACCTTAAAAATTAAATTATGTAAACTTTTAATTAAAATAAATTATATTAAAACCAAAAAGATTAGTACTCAAAAGTCATCACATCATAATTATCTTTTACTACATTTTACTGTTTTCTTTTTTTTTTTTCCAAAAAAAAATTATTTACATTGACATGAATCCACCACGGGTGTACATGCGTTCCCAAACATGAACCCCCCTCCCACCTCCCTCCCCATAACATCTCTCTGGGTCATCACCGTGCACCAGCCCCAAGCATGCTGTATCCTGCGTCAGACATAGACTGGTGATTCGATTCTTACCTGATAGTATACATGTTACAATGCCATTCTCCCAAATCATCCCACCCTCTCCCTCTCCCTCTGAGTCCAAAAGTCCGTTATACACATCTGTGTCTTTTTTGCTGTCTTGCATACAGGGTCGTCATTGCCATCTTTCTAAATTCCATATATATGTGTTAGTATACTGTATTGGTGTTTTTCTTTCTGGCTTATTTCACTCTGTATAATTGGCTCCAGTTTCATCCATCTCATCAGAACTGATTCAAATGCTCTTGAAATTATTTGTGCCTATTTTATCTGTATTGGAAATACTATATACTAGTGAATACTTCTGGACACCTCTTCCAACTCTATGTTCACTGATGTCTTGTTGGTAACTTGAAATCAAAGAAGTAGTAACACCATGGAAATTGGCTAACACAACAAATTAGGACTTGATTTATTGTTTTGTTAATTGTCTACACTTATGAAAGTGATGAAGTATCAATAACGAAGACTAAACTTGGAAGTATGTCATGTCTATAGCTACTATTAGATTGGTGCAAATGTAACTGAGGTTTCAGACTGTGAATTTTAAATCATTATAACTAGGTTCAAATACATCTTTATTAATCGAAGTAGGAACCATTACAGTTGACACATTTTTGCCAACAAGAAGTGTTTGTTTATTACTATAGCCTAAAAGTCTGGGCTTCAAGATTTGATGAACTCTTTGAAAGCATTTTCTGCCTCCTGATGGTTGTGGAAGTGTTTTCCCCACAAAAAGTTGTCGAGATCCTTGAAGAAGTGGTAGTTGGTTAGCAAGAGGTCAACTGAATATGGTGTGTGTGAAGTCACTTAAGTTGTCTGACTCTTTGTGACCCTATGGACTATAGCCCTCCAGGCTCCTCTGTCCATAGAATTCTCCAGGCAAGAATACTGGAATGAGTTGCTATGTCCTTCTCCAGGGGATCTTCCCCAACCAGGGTTCAAACCTGCATCTCTAACATCTCTTGCATCTACTTCTCATGTAGTTGTGAGAGGATCAGTTATGATGATCCTCTCAACTGGTCTTTGTCAACTTCCAATGACTGGCCCCTATGCTCCCCATCTTCAAGGCTCTCATCTGCTTTGCAAAACTTCTTGAACCACCACTGCTCTGTACGTTTGTTAGCAGTTCCTGGGTCAAATGCTTTCTTGATGTTGTGAGTTGTCTCAGCTGTTTTACAACGCACCTTGAACTCGAATAAGAAAATCACTTGAATTTGCTTTTTGTCTAACATCATTTCCCTAGTCTAAAATAAATATAAAATAAATAGCAAGTAATAAATCATTAGCAAAAAACCATAAAATGAGAAATGTGCATTAAAATGATGTATAAATAACCATATTTATTTAAGAATGTATTTCACAATCAAATGGCAAAGTTCAACAATGCAAAACTGGAATTACTTTTGCACCAACCTAATATGAATAACACAAAAAAACTTGAGAAAATATTTTTCCAGTATTTGAAACTGTTATCTGATTCAGCAAAGAAGTGGTTCACATCGTGGAAAACTGAATGAGTGAAATTCTGACAGACGTCTGTGTTCATGTTCCTTTTTCTCATTAACTTGAACAAAATCATCAGCCAACTAAGCAGAATTGTAAGAATAATATATTGCTCCAAGTGTACCAGACATTTGATGCTAAATACATCAAGAAGCCTTTTATAGTTCTCTTCTGAAAACCATGCTACTCACAAACATGCTGCCTCTCTTCCAACTCATACATGACTTCAGATTTCCTCTCTTTGCTCTAAAGGCTATTGTTAAATGGTATGACAAATTCATTTATTCAGTCATCTGCATCCATCCCTTTGACCACAAATTACCTTGGAGTAGTGTTAGAAAAAGTTTGCTGGAAAAGAGAAACAGTTTAATACTGGATTTATAAAACTGTAGCTTTCCTTTCTTGGAGGCATAATTCTGTTATTTAGCCCACTGTCGAGAGGTAGTTTAGATTGGCAGTTTACATATCAAAGGAGAAAATAGCTTTATTCAACAGAATTTGTTTTCCTAAGCTTTATGGATAGTCTGATGATCCATGATAGTGTATGCAATTCATACAAATAAATGTGGGTAAGAATATCATATGGTTAAAGTTCAGTTTCTCAGCCTTGAGTGACCAGAAGGTTTTGAAATACATTTGGAACTCTTACCACACACTTGCTCCTTATGATGGGATAATCTAGTCAAGCCCTTGCCTTCCTGTTTTAATTGATGTTTCAACTTTAGTCATTTGAATATCACCCTCATCATTTTTGTCATATCCGCTTACCTCTTATACCTTTATTTACTTATTAATTTTTAATTGACTTTTCCCTTATAACATAGCTTTATTCTAGGTGACAATACCCATGAAATCTTGAGTTTAATTAATCATCTTGCGTTTAAGTTATTTTTTCTAATACCCATTAAAATATTGCCTAAAAATTGAAAATTTTTAAGTTTGTCCTTGTACCACCAATGGTATGTGTACCACATTTTGGGAAATGATGTACCAGTGGATGGTAATAACTAGACATTAGGCCAAATAGCCTTGTTTATTCTTCATGTCAACTTTATGAGGTAGGCATTGCTATCTCTGTTTAATAGGTGGAGAAACTGAGAAATTAGATTTGTTGACTAACTTGTCCCGAGTCATTAGTTGAGTCAAAATTTACCTAACAAAGATCCACACTAACCCCTGAGACTCACAGCTTGATTTCTAGACCAGCAGTATCCAGCATCACCTGGGAGCTTCTTGGAAATGCAAAAGCTCTGGCCTCACTCCAGACCTGATTAAGTAGAATCTGAAGTTTAACAAGATTCCCGGGTGATTCTGATGGACAGGGTGTGAGAAGCCTTGATCCAGACTCCTGTGGTGTCTGCCACAGGAGAAAAAGAAAAGATGGATGCCTCGACTGGCCTCTTTTACTCTCTGCAGTAAAAGAGACCATCATGCCCTGCTGCTCTGAGATATAGCTATTTCTGAGAAACATCCATTGGTTATCGATGAAAAGGTAGGAAATAATGTTGTCAATCACTTTGATTATGTTTCTCTCTGGAAGTCATCTTTTGTTTGCTTCCCTTTTTTCCTTAATTGAGGTATAATGCCAGGTTGAAAGGTCAACATTTTTTCTCTTTTCTCTCCTAGTTTCCTTCCCCAGCATCCACAGATCAACTTCTTGCCCTCTGAAATGGCCTAATCCTTTTTCTCTTGCCCGCCCCAAACCTACCTAGGCCCTGAGAACTGTCTGCACAGCTAAGACTTAATTTTCAGTTATTCTTGGGTGGTTATAATAGTATGTATACTGTCCTGACGCCTGGCTTCTTTCCTTCTGCTTGCTGCTGTCTGCAACTCAGCTATTTTACTGCTTGCTTTTATTTTCTCTAAGCCATGCTTACCTCTGCGCTCATGGGGCCTCTGTTTCCATTCTGCTCTGCATCTCACTCTTGCTGTTGTTCTTACAATTGGAAGTTTTACTATAAGCAGCAGCCTCAGGAGACCCTATTAAGACAATCTCTTGGAAGTGGTCAGAGTGTTGGGAATTTGATGGTTGGTTCTGGGAATATCAAGAATGGCTGTGACTGATGAACATAACTAGCTATAAATTTTGAAGTATTCCCGTGCGTCATCAGCATTTCATCAGCTTATTGTCTTTGTGTTTTTTTTCATAGAATTTCCTTGTGAATCCTATGCCTGGAGGAATCTGCAGGGTTTCTAGACACCACACCCAGTTTGTACAGTTACAGGCCTTCTGTCTTGGTATTAATGTAGTTGTTTATTCAGTCTCCAAGATGACTAGTTATTTGAGATGAGTGGAAGTTGGATTTATTAATGAGATCAGACCTTGCCTTCTTGTTCACTACTGGCCAGGTACAGGTCATAATAGTATTTCATTTTCTTAACTTTGAATAGTGTTAAAAGGGAGTTGACTCATTTGAATTATAAGAAGTACTGAAAGAAAACTATACTATTCATTATATATTGTAAAGTGAGAAACAAAGAAGGATGGTTGTTTCTTACCATAGTAATTTCAGGCTCTGAAAGATTTGTTTATCAGCCAACTGTAGACACACCTATCCCAACCCAGATTTTTTTAATGACCTTCAGCTTTGTAGTCATTTAGACTTGAGTCTTTTTTCCCCCCTCTTTTCTCCTTTCTGCCACATTTTTTGGGTACACACCCTTCTTCCCTCCCCTTTGTCATTTTCTTGTTTCCTTGAGAAAAGGAGAGTCCCTCTTAGAGTGTAAACAGTTCTTTGTGAAGTGTGACTTATTTATGCTTCAGGGGTTGTCAGTGTATACACAATAGAGAAGGTGATGGAGGCTCCCAGGCATGCCAAGTCAGCACTTTACGCAAGTGAAGGCCAAAGAGCATGTTAAGCAGGCTGAGAAAATTTTAACAAGTCAGAACATTTTACAATTTCCATATTTATCAAACATGTCAGGGGATGGGATCACAAAGCCTTCCAGGGATTAACTGCCTCTAGGACTTGAACTGTTTTATTAAGATGGAGGAAGCCAAGTTCTCAATACCCCATGATTTTCTCTAATAACCACGGGAGTTAGAATGTAGGTGATCCTTGCTGAATGAAAGGTAATCCTCGGGCTAAAATGCTCTTTGAATGGGAGAAAAAAAAAATCTCTCAACAGATGAACTGTGTGTGAATCTATCTGACAGAGCTTTGGAGCTTGAAGTTTATTTACCTAGAGCTTCAGTTTTATTAAATCTCTGGTTGGTGGTTCTTGACCTTTGACACTTAAGGGCTTAGAATATGAGGACTAAGTAGATGTCAAAAACATGCAGACATTCTTAAAGAGGGGTGGCCTTTGGGTTTTGGGGTTTGGCAAGGCATCCTAGAGTTATTATTTATTTTCAAATGTTCGGGGTTTGGCAGATCCAAAGATGCATTTTGCCAAGCATTTTCCTTTGAATTTTAGTTCAGGAATATCTTGGGTGAATTTAATTGCTTTATTGGTGATTCATTTGCATTTTACTGATCAGAGTGCTATTTTGGAAAAGATATTTGATGATTGACAAATATTAGGAACTTGACAGTTTTTTTTAGTACCAACACTCTCTTAGATGAGGATAGAAATGGCATTCAGGCTCCAAATATTTTCAGTAAGATTTGGAACTTGGAATCTTTAAGTAGTAGTTTCCAAATTTGTCTATCCCTTTTTCCACAAAAGCAAACCAGACTCTACTTCCCTGGCTTGATCTGCAAACCTTTAGAAAAGTCGCCGAGCTGATCTGCAACATTGGGCCAACTCTTAACTTGAAAATTAATATTAAAAAAAAGATTTTCAACAAGTAGAGAGAGCAACCTTCTTCTGGAGAAATAAGCTGAAATTAAAACAACAACCCAAGAAGACTAAGCATAGGGTAGATTTTGGGTTCTAAAGCCAAATTACCAGGAATGACAAAACCCCTGAGAGGACTAAAGTTATATAAGGTGCCATGAGGTAGCTTTTCCATTACAGTTTGTTGAAAAGCTTGTAAAAGAAGGAAGCATGCTGAGACTTTACAAATGAGGACTAAGTCATAACTTTTTAAAGAACAAGAAAGGGACATGGCTAAATATGGCACTGAACTTCTCACTGCCTATTGGGTTACAGCAAAGCGTGATGATAAAAACAAGTTTCTTATTGTCTGTTGCCAGCTTCTTATCTTTTGTAATTGGCTCAGAAACAGCAATGCGAGCAACTTGAATGACTGACTGCACACACTTTCCATGAGAAAACAGCAATGCAAATAATCATCTAGTAGGAGAAAGAAGAGCATTTTAAACAAATTGACATGGATGTCTTCCATGTCCCAATTATTTTAAAACCAACTGGTAGGAAATTTTGGGAAATTGTAGTTAGGGTAGGAGATGACAGAATGACATAGACTTGTCATTTGCTTCAAACAGTGGGGCGCAGGAAACTGTGACTGTATCATTGAGCTAGTATTGATGGGTTTCTTCTCTCCCTTAATCCAGATGTTCTTTAAATGACTTAAACTGCCCAAGCAGCAAGACGATCTGTTTTGAATCCTTGACTTTATCCTGGTACTGATTTAACAGATGAGATTATTAGGTGGTCTGTATAGAACCACACTGATGTATGCCTAGAATTTTTTATTTGGACCAACTTTTAAGTAATTGTAAACATCTTTCAGTGTAAGTAAAATTTCATGTTTTTCTTCTTAAACTTTGGTCCTGATGCCCTTAAAACAGGCAATTTGCCAAAGACAACTTGTTAGTTTTTCTTTCCCTTCTTCTCTCTTCTATTCTTGTTCCTCCTTCTTTCCCTTTCTTACTGGTTATCATCTAATTAGTGGGTGCTTATTAATGACCAATGGAATATGTGACTTTTTGCCCAGCTGCAGTCTGTTCCAGCAGGCAGGATTTGTGTGAAGTTGACAGGAAAGGATGGATCCCACCCATCTGATGCTGTTACCTTTTAGAAAATTGAAATGATTTGTTTCATAATTGAGAACATGTGTTACATTTGGACAGTAGAGAATGTAAGTAAACATTTTAAGGGTAACTCTTGCTCTATGCTTGCTATCTCCCACAGTGCCTTTTATGTAGTAGAGGCTGAACACAAAATTGTTACTGATTTTAATTCTGTTGATTTTTGACTATAAGGGAAGATAAACTCATTTTGTTGTCTTAATATGTTATCCAGGGGTGGTAAACAACATATTCTGCCAAAAACCCACTAACCATAGTAAATAAAAATCAACGAAATTCTTATAAGTAAGAAATAATTTAGTTTTTATAAGTTATGTATTTTTTAAGAGAAGCATAAAATGTTTTGCAATTTGCATTTGAAATTAAGATTAAGAAGCAAAGCATTCTCACAGGTAAGTATGTGAAACAATGAGAAAGTACCTTACCTCTGCATTTAGTGCCGTTCTACAGTAGGTATTGATTAGTGACCAGAGGACAAGCCAGCATGTAATATGGGATAGGAGAGAAGAAAGCATCTTACTTAGCTCAAGGCTGCTGTAGCAAAATACGAGAGACTGGGTGACTTAAACGTTTATTTCTTATATTTCTGGAGGCTGTGAACTCCAAGATCAAGGTACCTGCAAATTCATTTCTTGGTGTGGGCTCTCTTCCTAGCTGTAGACAGTTGCCTTCCTGCTGTGTAGTCCTCTGGCCTCTCCTCACTGCTTGTGTGTGGAGAGAGAGTGAGAGCTCTGTGGCCCTCTTCTTATAAGGGCACTAATCCCATCATGAGGGTCCCACCCTCATGATTTAATCTAACCTATTTACCTCCCAAAGACCCCATCTCCAAAACCATCACACTGGGGATGAGGGGACTAGGGCTTCAACACATGAATTTTGGGGGAATTCTTTCAATGCATAATAGAGAGTGTGATGTGCAAGCTCTCGTAAATGATGGTTTAAGTGCTTAAAAAGAGAAGCCTTATAGATTTGTTCAGGGTTTACAAATATTGGATTTTTAAAATTTAATTATTTTAATTCTTTTCTCAATTCTTCTCAGTTTTTTCTTAGATTTAGTAGCAGCACTACTGGAAACTATGGCTTCCTCCTCAGGAAATTGGAAGAAAAGAGAATCTGTGGAATACTTTGTTCATCTTGTAGCCATTAGGAATATTGCTTCTGAAAAATGTTTAAAGCTGTCTACAAACTGGGGTTAATTATTGATACTTCACTACGGTCAGATAGAATTATGTTCTGGTCCAATTTAAGTTCAATGGATGAAAGATCCTCCAATATAAGATATAGGATAATTAGGATTTTAGCAATTTTTAAATTCTAACATTTCTTGTGTTTTCAACATATTAAGAGGCCAGTTCACATCATGTATTCACTACAGGAGGCTTTTACAATAATGTGTCATGTATCTACATAAGTAAGATTTCTATTTATAAGTAAGCTTCTTAAGAGCTCATTTTTGTTCATTTTTTATACATATAATTAAAAATTTTTTACTGAAGTATAGTTGGTTTACAATGTTGTGTTAGTTTCAAATGTATAACAGTGATTGTTATACATACATACATATGTATATATATTCTTTTTCAGATTCTTTTCCATTATAGGTAATTTAAATATACTGAATAGAGTTCCCTATGTTATACAGTAGGTCCTTATTATCTATTTTATATATAGTATGTGTAAAGTTTTTATTCTTTAAGATCAGAAAGCAAGTGAAAGAATATCAGGTAGACAGCTTTCAAAGAATCAGAAGGAACAAGTTGAAGGAAATAAAGTTTATGAGAAGAGGTTTGATTTTGTCATTAAGAGAGCCAAGGTGTTCAACAGAGGGAGAAGATAAAAATTCTATCAGGATCTACTTGGCAGAGGAAGTAAGACCCTCTCCCATTTCTTTTATGCAAAATCCTAGATATTTTCACACTTACGATTATAAAAAAAAATATGTACCTGTTGAGAGAAATTTGAAAACAATCAGAAAAAATAAAGAGTAACCGTGTAACATCAACCATCTGGAGATTAATGACTCAACTTTTTTCTCATGGTTGCATGACTTTATTCATGCATTTTCCTATATTTTTTGGAATGTAATTGATTTAATACCATTATATAAGTTTAGAGTGTACAGTGCAATAGTTTGACATACGTATATAGTATTGTGAAGTGATTACTGTGATAAGGTTAGTTAACCGTCACCTCACATAGGTTTTTTGTTTGTTTTTGGTAAGAACTTTTAAGAGCTAGTCTCTTAGCAACTTTGAAGTGTACTATATGGAATTATTAGCTATAGTAATCAGGCTGTTCATTACATCCTCAGAACTGATTAATCTTAAACCTAGAAGGTGGTCCCCTTTAATGATATGCACCCCCTCCACCTGCCAAGCATCTGGTAGCCACCAATCTGCTCTGTTTCTGTGAGTTCCTGTTTTTCAGATTCCATATGAATGGAATAAATAGAATAATCTCTCTCATTTCTTGTTCTTGTATGATAAGGGATATCATACAGAACTGGTCTTTCATCTGACTTAATTCACCTAGAATAATGCCCTCTAGGTCCATCCATTTTTCCGTGTTGCTGTAAATGGCAAGATTTCCTCTTTTTTTGGTTTTTAATGGCTGCATAATATTTCCGTGTGTGTGTGTGTGTGTGTGTGTGTGTGTGTGTGTGTGTGTGTGTATCGCATCTTCTCGGCCCATTATTTTGTTGATGGACTCTTAGGTTATTTCCGTGTCTCGGCTGTTGTAGCAGTGCTGCAGTGATGTGGTGGTACAGCTATTTCTTTTGAGATAGTGACTTCATCTGCTTCAGACATGTATCCAGAAGTGTAATTTCTGAATCATGTGTCAGTTCTGTTTTAATTTTTCAGGAATCTCCATACTGTTTTCTGTAGTAGCTGTGCCAGTTTACATTCTCACCTGCAATGTAATAAAGTTCCCTTTTCTTGAACCCTCCTGTACTGTTAGTGGGAATGTAAATTGGTATAGCCACTGTGGAATAGAGTATGGAGGTTTCTCAAAAATAGATTTGTCATATGATCCCACTCCTGGGCATATACCCAGACAAAAATATAATTCAAAAAGGTACATGCATGACTGTTTTCATAGCAGCAGTATTCACAATAGCCAAGACATAGAAGCAACCTTAATGTCCATTGACAGGTGAATGAAAAAGATCTGGTATATGTATACAGTGGAATATTCCTCAGCCGTTAAAAAGATGAAATAATGCCATTTGCAGCAATGGATGGATCTAGGGATTATCATGCTAAGCGAAGTAGGTCAGACAGAGAAACACGAATATTGTCTGCTGTCACTTACATGTGGAATCTAAAATACAATGCAAATTAATATGTCTATGAAACAAAAACAGACTCGTAGATATAGAGAACAGACTTGTGATTGCCAAGCAGGGGGTTCTGTAGGGAAGGACTGGGAGTTTGGAATTAGGAAATGCAAATTATTATATATAGGATGATAAACCAGGTCCTACTGTATAGCATAGGGAACTATATTCAATATCCTGTGATAAATCATTATGGAAAAGAATATGTGTGTGTGTGTGTGTGTGTGTGTGTAACTGAGTCACTTTGCTGTATAAGCTATACTTCAATAAAATTTAAAAAGCAAAAAATTCCTTTTCTTCCATCCTCTTCAGCACTTGTCTTATTTTTAATAGTAGCCATTCTAACAGATGTGAGGTGATACCTCATTGAGGTTTTGATTTGCAGTTCCCTGATGATTAGTGATGTTGAGCATCTGTTCATATACCTGTTAGCCAATTGAATGTCTTCAATGGAAAATGTCTATTCACATCTTTGCCCGTGATGAATAAGTATTGTCTTGCTATTGTCCTGCTTTTGGTTTTGTTGACCACTGTGTTTTATTCTCATTGTGAGTAATTACAATATCTCAGGCACCATGTTAAGTACTGTACAAATACTGTATCCTTTCATCAACACTATAAGGATAGATGCTGTTATGCCTTGAGGTTTTGTTTCAGGGAGTGTCTATAAATGAGTCTGCTTCACTGTATGGAGAGAATGCCTACAGGAAGAAAGAAAGCTAGACACTTTTCATCTGTAGTCTTTTCATTTCTCTCACCTTTTTCTTTCTCTTTTCTCTTTCCTCTCCTTTTTGAGGTTTTATTTTAGAAAGAAGGAAAGGAAATTTTCCTTTTAAAGGATAAATATTTTTAACTGAACCCTTGTCTGCCGTGTTTAGTGTGTGAGCAAGTTTTAAATTGTGACAAAGTGTTATCAGAAGAAACACTGCTTTGCAAGTGATATGGACATATTGGTTGGGTGTTCACTTCTTTAAGCCTAGGTGAAGTATACGAGGGAGTAACTACATTTTGCAATGTTTAGATGGTTACACAGTGAGTAAGCATTCTTTATGCCTTTAATAGAAAGTTAAGATCAGCCTTCGTAGAGTTTGTATGATAGGACTGAATCAGGGAATCGGTACCTTGGACATTTTTGTCAGCTCTAGAGCTGCTACTCAGACCCTGGGCCAGGTCCCACTTCCCTCTAAGGTGCCAGAACACATCAGAGTTCCTAGAGGCTGCCACAATGTTCCAGAATACTTCTCCAATTAAGTGCCTCTGTTCCTCTGCCAACACCCAAGGCCTCTCCATCTTTCCTCCTCAGAGGCACTCCTGGCCCTTTCCTCCACCTTCTAGAGTACAAACAACTCCAGATTCCCTGTGTCCAAGTGATCTGTAGCTCCTAGAGCCCAAGATCTCTTTGGAATTGCTATAGACTTTGAGATTTTATAGCAAGAGTTTCTGACTTGGATTTGCCCCTGTGAATCTATCGCCATAGCAAGAGAATAATCCAGGCCTTTGTTACTCCAGCAGCCTCCTAATCAGCCCTTCTGCTGCTTCTCTCACTGCTCATCCTCTTACGTACCATTCCAGGTTTATCTTTCTAAGACGTTTCTCTCCTGTCATTCCTCTTCTTGAGAATGCCTTGAGCATCAGGCCCAGATTTCTCAGCTTGTCCTCCAAGGCTGTCTTTAACCTGACTGGCCCTACTGGGCACTTTTATTTCTGCTTCCCCCATGAAACTTTCTCTGTGGCCCACAGATGTGCATTGTAGCCTGTATCCCTTTGTTTTTTTTCCCATAGATCTAGAAAATCCTTACTTCTTAAAATTTATTGAAATTTTATCCTCAAGTTCCATTTCTTCTATGAAGTGTTTCCTAAGTCAGTTTTCCAAAGTCTTGTCTTACTCTGTACTTCCCCTTATAGAAAGTATCATATAGATGAAATCATGTTATTTTCCCAAATAGATTATAAAATTCTTCATCAATGAAGCTATGATAAAAATGGAATGAATGCTGTTTCTTTTTCCTCATCATCATGATAAATAAAGCATGTACCCTTTAAAAGCTTATTCTTTTTTTTTCTCCAACTTTTTTCCTGTCACCCCTCCTTGATAATTCAAATCATTGGACTGTTATCCCCTCTCCCTTCTATTATATTTCTCTCTTTTCTCTTGGAAGCCTCATCAATATACTAGCATACTCTAGTATGTATCATATTTTAGTCTATAGTGAAAAGAGCTTGTTTTTTTGTACATATTACTGTGTAATTATTTTCATGTAAAACATTTTTGAAACCCTCATAAAAAAGAACCTGAAATCCCATTACAGTAAGAGGTCTACCATGAACATTTTGGTGACTTGTCTGTTTAGGCATTTCTGTTTGTACACACATTGACATAAGTGCCATGCTGCTTTTCAGGAATATCTTTTCAAAAATGTACATTTTTTTTGAGAAGGGGGTTTATCTTTTCTCATCTTCTTGCTATCTCTTTAGGCATCCATGTTAACAAGCTGTATGTCTAAACATTCACCAAGTTCATTTGGTCATATACAAATACAGGGGCTTTTTTCCTTTTGTTGCAGGAAGAGGGACCCCTTGCAGGGCCCAAAACTGGGCTCTTGTCTAACAGTCATAAATGAATTGTCTGAGGAGACACGTGTATTGACAAAGCAAGAGATTTTATTGGGAAAGGGCACCCGGGTGGAGAGCAGTAGGGTAAGGGAACCCAGGAGAACAGCTCTGTCACATGGCTCACAGTCTCCAGTTTTATGGTGATGGGATTAGTTTTGGGTTGTCTTTAGCCAATCATTCTGACTCAGAGTCTTTCCTGGTGGTGCACGCCTTGTTCAGCCAAATGGATGCCAGAGAAAAGGATTCTGGGAGGTGGTCGGACATGTGGTGTCTCCTTTTGACCTTTCCCGAACTCTTCCAGTTGGTAGAGGCTTATTAGTTCTGGGTTTCTTACCAGGACCGCCTGTCATAAAACAACTTATGTAAATGGTTACTATGGTGTCTGGCCAGGGTGGACGGTTTCAATCAATGTGCTTTCCCTAACACTTTCAGTTTATTCTTAAGGGTTTTTGAAATTTTTGACACTGCTATGAATAGAACAATTATGTTTTTAGCTAGTTACTTAATGGTATAAAGAAAACTATTGAGATACATATATATTTAGTATCTAAATATACCTAATCAGACTTTTTTCTTATTAATTCAAATTTCTTGTTAAAATTTCTTGTAGAGTTAGATACAAAGCAATTCTTTAGAAGAATTTTCTTAGTGTATAGTTAAGTGGAAAAAGCTAAATCCCAATAACTGTATATAGTCTGATCCCATTTTGGCAAGCATACTCCCCTCCCATGTGTAATACTATATCCATATATCGATACAAAAATGTTATATATAAATAAATATATAATATATAAATATATAATTTATATATAAATAAATGTATGTATAAATATAAGTATAAATCCATATATATAAATGTTGTAGGGAGCATCCTGTGGGTAAATTTTTGTGCACAATCCTGGTTGTTTCTATGAAATAAAAAACCTAGAAGTAAAATTGCTGGATGAATTTTCACATTTTTAAGGCCTTTGCCACAAGGGTGCTCATTATTGTGCTATTAACAATTGTTGTTGTTGTTTTAATAGCTAAGTGGTGTCCAGCTCTTTGCGACCCTATTGTTTGTAGCCCACCAGGCTTCTCTGTCCATGGGATTTCCCAGGCCAGAATACTGGAGTGGGTTGCTGTTTCCTTTGTTAATCTAATTCCCAATGGAATCTTTGTTTACTAAAGAGACTGGACATTTTTCACGTTTGGTATTTTTATTTGACAAGTATTTTTTCTTTTTTGACAACTGTTGTTGGGGGAACTACAAAGGGATCAACTCACTAGCTTTCAAAACTAAGAAAAAATATCTTACTTGAGGTTTAAGGCATTTTGAGATGTAAATGGTATGCAAACTGACAAATTGCAATCAAACTACAGACTCCAACATTTTTGAACATGACAGGAAGATCTGGTTTTTCTACATTTCACTCTGTTTCACTCTCTGTGGCAATTAGGACATTAATATCTTGAGGAAATAAGTGATAAGCAAAATGTGATATCTGGGGAATTCCATGCCAGATATCTCTTAAATTTTCTTCTTAGGTCCAACTTGGCCAACACCATCAAGGTGTATTTCTTCAGCTACTAGTAATTAACAATAATAGTAATAACTAACATATATTGAAATAGAATAGATAGAATTCTATTATTCTGGTATAGAATAATAGAAGTTCTGAGATAGAATTTAAATATTTTGTTTCTTTTTACTGATGAGAAAATTTACCATAAGGAGGAATTAACTAGCGATCGAGTGAGAGGACAGAACCCTGCAGTTGGCCTCATTATTACTAACCATAATCATTTCCCTCATTCAATCTTTTCTGTCCTTAGTCCTAACTTCTGCTTCATCACCTCTAGTCATTTCTAGATTTCTTTACTCTTTTTCTCTCTTGGTGTCTTCCTTTGTCCCAATTCCCTGCCTCCTTGTTATATGGACACCAACTGTGCCACCTTCTCTTTTTTTTTCTGTCTTATCATCCATTTGTTTTATTGGTTGCTGCTGCTAAGTCACTTCAGTTGTATCCAACTCTGTGCGATCCCACAGACGGCAGGCAGCCCACCAGGCTCCCCCGTCCCCGGGATTCTCCAGGCAAGAACACTGGAGTGGGTTGCCATTTCCTTTTCCCATGCATGAAAGTAAAAAGTGAAAGTGAAGGCGCTCAGTCGTGTCCGACTTTTAGCAGTCCCATGGACTGCAGCCTACCAGGCTCCTCCATCCGTGGGATTTTCCAGGCAAGTGTACTGAAGTGGGGTGCCATTGCCTTCTCTGGTTTTATTGGTAGCTATATTTAATTTAACCTACTGAAGTTTGATCTTCTTCTGTAGAAAAAGGAATGGATCTACTGCCCATTCAGTTGGAAGGAATGTTTACTTACATTGTTGTGTTTTTAAAATGTAGTTATTTATTTATAAAATTTAAAAGCTAAAAACTAAAAAACATATGTATAAAAAAGGAAATAAACATTGGTATAATACTGTTACCTAGTTTATAGACCTTATTCAGATTCTTTCATTTGTTTCAATAGCCTTTTAAGCAAATTAAAATCCCTGATCATGGGTTGCATTAACTTACCATGCTTCTTAATCTTTACTCTGAGACATTTTATTAGTAATCTTTGTCTTCTATTATTAACATATTTGATTAGTACTGGTTTGTTATTTTATTCAAAGCACATCATTTTGAGTTTGTGCAATTCCTTATGATCAGATTCAGATTGTGTATTTTCAGCACTAATACCACAGAAATGATATTTTATCCTCATCTCTTCCTGTTAAAAACTATGAGTTCATACTGATTACTCCAATTCCAATTCAGTATCACAAAGTTCATTCTATTTTTCCTCTTTTCCATATTTTTAGCCCTCTTTTTTTGACAGTGAGAAACTGGATCCATTATCTTCAAAATATTTCCTCATTTACTCAATCCTAAAATACAAAGAAAGCAATTTCAGAATTGCTAACCCATATTTTCTACCAAAGGAACCTTGTTAACTATGTATAGTGATTTAGTGCTTTGTTCTTAGTCTAATAAATATGGTTATATTTATTATAGTGCAAATAACTGTGTCCAAAATTTACTTGGATTAGTTTGCCCTTCTCAGTTCTCCTCTGCTCCTCCATCAAGTGTGGTTGTGTTATTCATTTAAAATGCAAGTTTGATTCACTTATTCTATTTATATTTCATTTTCATATCTTCTGTCATTCTTATTATGTGTGTGGGTGGGTGCATGCATGTGTAAAACATTGACATGTTTCCAAAACTCAGAACTGTATGAAAAACTCTATTCAGAGAGGCATTATCTCCTATTTTTTCCATGTCATTTCCATACCCCATATTTCCCACTCACCAATCTGTAAATATCTAATCTCTCTCATTTCTTGTGCATTCTTTTGATGTTTCTTTTTTTACAGATATGTATATATATTGTATGTATTTTGTTTTTGTGCAGCTATGTATATATTTCTTATTTGAACAGATAATTCTATACTTCTTTTTCTCTTCTTTCTTACACAAAAATGTCACATACCATAGATACCATTCTGTATTTTTTCTTAATAATGTTCTTAAATCATTCCATATCAGTTCATAGAGATTTTCCTCATTCTTTTTTTCAACAGCATAATACTTCATTGTATCAATGTATCTTTAGATTACATTAATCTTTTAAAAAAAAACTTGTTATTTTGTATTGAGTTATATCTGATTAACAATGTTGTAATAGTTTCAGGTGAACAGTTTAGGGACTCAGCCCTATGTGTACTTGAACCAATATTTAGTTGTATTGAGGGAACTTTTTCCTCTTTAAGTTTCAATCAGTTTGGAGAGCTATTAATAGTTAGGCTATGGTGGTAGTAGTATATTGTACTGCTGCTGCTGCTGCTAAGTCGCTTCAGTCGTGTCCAACTCTGTGTGACCCAATGGACGGCAGCCCACCAGGCTCCCCCATCCTCGGGATTCTCCAGGCAAGAACACTGGAGTGGGTGTATATTGTACTAATTTCCACAAACTCAACAGTGTAGGAATAAACTAATATTCCTAACAAATGAGAAAGACTTATCTAAATATGCAATAACGTGGGGCCTTTACTTTCTGCACCTATAAATATGAAGGCATTGATCTAGATGATCACTGATGTCCCTTCCATCTTGAATATATTGATTTGTATCCTGAAACTTTACTGTTTGTTGATTTAGTTCTAATAGGTTTTTTTTTGGGGGGGGTAGTGTCTTTTGGGTTTTCTATATGTAATATGTCATCTGAAAATAGAGATAGTTTTATTTCTTTCTTTCCAGTTTGGATGTCATTTCTTTCTTTTTCTGGGCTAATTGCTCTGACTAGGACTTTCAGTGCCATGTTGAATAAAAGTGGCAAGAGTAGGTATCCTTGTCTTTTTCCTGATCTCAGAGGAAAAATTTTTAGCTTTTTACCATTGGATATGATGTTAAACAGCTAGTAAAGTAATGCTCAAAATTCTCCAAGCCAGGCTTTAGTGATACGTAAACCATGAACTTCCAGATGTTCAAGCTGGTTTTCGAAAAGGCAGAGGAACCAGAGATCAAATTGCCAACATCTGCTGGATCATGGAAAAAGCAAGA
Organism: Budorcas taxicolor; assembly: GCF_023091745.1. Lineage (NCBI taxonomy): Eukaryota > Metazoa > Chordata > Mammalia > Artiodactyla > Bovidae > Budorcas > Budorcas taxicolor. The sequence goes on from NC_068919.1 coordinate 78,076,344, forward strand.
GAGTTCCAGAAAAACATCTATTTCTGCTTTATTGACTATGCCAAAGCCTTTGACTCTGTGGATCACAAGAAACTATGGAGAATTCTGAAAGAGATGGGAATACCAGACCACCTGACCTGCCTCTTGAGAAACCTATATGCAGATCAGGAAGCAACAGTTAGAACTGGACATGGAACAACAGACTGGTTGCAAATAGGAAAAGGAGTACGTCAAAACTGTATATTGTCACCCTGCTTATTTAACTTATATGCAGAGTACATGATGAGAAATGCTGGGCTGGAACAAGCTGGAATCAAGATTGCCGGGAGAAATATCCATAATCTCAGATATGCAGATGACACCACCCTTATGGCAGAAAGTGAAGAGGAAATAAAAAGCCTATTGATGATAGTAAAAGAGGAGAGTGAAAATGTTGGCTTAAAGCTCAACGTTCAGAAAATGAAGATCATGGCATCTGGTCCCATCACTTCATGGCAAATAGATGGGGAAACAGTGGAAACAGTGTCAGACTCTATTTTTTTGGGCTCCAAAATCACTGCAGATGGTGACTGCAGCCATGAAATTAAAAGACGCTTACTCCTTGAAAGAAAAGTGATGACCAACCTAGATAGCATATTGAAAAACAGAGACATTACTTTGTCAACAAAGGTCCATCTAGTCAAGGCTATGGTTTTTCCTGTGGTCATGTATGGATGTGAAAGTCGGACTGTGAAGAAAGCTGAGTGCCGAAGAATTGTTGCTTTCTAACTGTGGTGTTGGAGAAGACTCTTGAGAGTCCCTTGGACTGCAAGGAGATCCAACCAGTCCATTCTAAAGGAGATCAGTCCTGGGTGTTCTTTGGAAGGAATGATGCTGAAGCTGAAACTCCAATACTTTGGCCACCTCACGCGAAGAGTTGACTCACTGGAAAAGACTGATGCTGGGAGGGACTGGGGGCAGGAGGAAAAGGGGGCAACAGAGGATGAGATGGCTGGATGGCATCACAGACTTGATGGATGTGAGTTTGAGAGAACTCCGGGAGTTGGTGATGGAGAGGGAAGCCTGGCGTGCTGCGATTCATGGGGTCGCAAAGAGTCAGACACGACTGAGCGACTAAACTGAACTGAACTGATGATGTTAACTGTGGGCTTGATATATATATGGCCTTTATTATGTTAAAGTACCTCGCCTCTATACCAATTCTCTGGAGAGCTTTTGCCATGAATGAATGATAAATTTTGTGAAGTTTTCCTAAATCTATTGAGATAATCCTATGATTTTTATCCTTTATTCTGTTAATATGGTCCATCACATAGATTGATTTGTGGATGTTGAACCAACTATCCTTGTATCTGTGAAATAAATTCCACTTGACCATGATGTGTGATGCTTTTAATGTATTGTTGATTCCAGTTTCTTAATATTTTGCTGAAAATTTTTGCATATGGTTCATTAGGGATATGGAACTATGTTTTCTTGTAGTGTTCTTATCTGATTTTGGTATCAGGGTAGTACTGGCTTTGTGAAATGATACTAAAAGTGTTCTTTCCTTAATAAATCCCTTGGAGGAAGAATGATTATTGACTTACTTATGTATGATTAGGATGTTCAAGAATTCTGATATACTTGATGTTATGCAGATAAACAGTATTAACTTGTATTCTTTACTACTGCCTTATGATAAGTTGTTTATCATCAAAGGCAAAAATTCCCACAAATGATTCAGAAAAGAGGTTAAAATAATTAACAACCTAGAAGACATGGATAAATTCCTAGAAATACAACCTACGATTAATCCTGAAGAAATAGAAAATTTGAATAGATCATTTACTAATAAGGAGACTAAATCTGAAATCAGAAACCTCCCACAAACAAAAGTCCAGGACCAGATGGCTTCACTGCCTCATGGAATTTTATGGTGTGAGGTGGAGAGCAGTTATGTGATAATAGCAGCTAGAGATCAATAAGCAACGCTAGTGTGCTCATGTGAGCAATGCATATACTAAAAGTAAGCAATGCTAGATATAGAAATCGTATTGAATACTTTAAAATATATAATTATTTATATCTTTGCAAAAATGTAAGATAAATATCACACAGACATACTTTCTGGATATTTATAATGTCTTACTAGAATTGGGTTACAATATTATCATTTGCCAGTAGATGCCACTATCTGATATTATATCTTCTTAACAACCAGAATATTGTGTTCCTTACTTCCCAGGCCTCAAATACTAAAAGTAGTTGTCTCCAGTATCTATTTTATAAAGTTGAAAGTCTAAATTGCAAGTTTATTGAAAATGAAGATTATTTCAATTGCCTTGAAAATTTTAACATTACAAAGTGAAGTGAAGTCGCTCAGTCGTGTCCGACTCTTTGCGACCCATGGACTGTAACCCACCAAGCTCCTCTGTCCACAGGAGAAAATGAAGATTATTTCAATTGCCTTGAAAATTTTAACATTACAAAAGCTTTCCTTTTTTCCTTTTTCTGTTCTCCTTTTAGTTTTCTCTTTAAAGTTTTCAATTTCCTTCTTGAATGAAACTTACTTTCATTTATAGGGTTGTGGGGCTTCCTTGTTGGCTCAGATGGTAAAGAATCTGCTTGCAATGGAGGAGACCCTGGTTCAATCCCTGGGTTGGGAAGATCTCCTGGAGAAGGGAATGGCTATCCATTCCAGTATTCTTGCCTGGAGAATTCCACAGGCAGAGTAGCCTGATGGGCAATAGTCCTTGGGGTTACAAAGAGTTGGGCATGACTGAGCGACTAACATGGTATTATTAACAAGCAAAGCAACCCTTTGTTTTGTCTTGATATTGCTTTAGCAGAGGCATGTGTGTGTCATTCAAGCTTCATTCCAAGGTTGGCTCTGATTTTGTCAGTTTTCAGTATATATATATTTTTGAAATAGGTATTGAATCTCAGCTGATATATCCTAAGTACCAGATATAGCACTAAAAAAAAACTAAAAGAAAGCATCAGTAAGTGTTGATGTAAACCTCAATAGAGAATAATTTCTTAAGCCTAAGAGCAATGGAAGAAATAAAAAGATTAATAGACATGTTAAAATATTAATACTTTATTAATACAAAAACCTTAAATATAAAAAATCATATATTGTGAAAGTGAAAGTGAAGTTGCTCAGTTGTGTTGGACTCTTTGCAACACCACGGACTATAGCCTACCAGGCTCTTCCATCCATGGAATTTTCCAGACAAGAGTACTATAGTGGGTTGGCATTTCCTTCTCTGGGGATCTTCCTGACACAGGGATAGAACCCTGGTCTCCCACATTGTAGGCAGACGCTTTTACTGTCTGAGCCACCAGGCATGCTTAAAACTTATTGATTTCATTTTATTTTGTTTAAAAATAATGCCTAAAGTTATGTATGATATGAACGCACTCATAGACCTTTGGGTGTATAAAATGATACAGCTCCCATAGAATGTAACTTAGTGTCATCATATCATGAATTTTGAAATTGTCTATAAGTTTATTTTAATATCATGATTAACAGAAGAACTATCTTAAAAAATAATCATATATAAATATTAATATAAGTATTTGTAAAGAATTTACTGTTATTATTTCAAAATGAAAAATAGAAAATAATCCAAATATTTCAGTGATTAAATATTTTATTGATATTTATACAATATTATACAGTATTGGGCTTCCCTAGTGGCTCAGCTGTAAAGAATCTGCCTACAATGCAGGAGACGGAGGTTGGATCCCTGAGTCAGGAAGATCCCTTGGAGAAGAAAATGGCAACCCACTCCAGTATTCTTGCCTGGGAAATTCCATGGACAGAGGAGCCTGGTGGCTTACAGTCCAGGGGGTCACAAGAGTTGGACATGACTTGGTGACTAAACCACTACATGGGTGTTATTTTCTAGAGTGTTTTCTTCCTTTGACCTGGTGAGATCAATCTATTGACTTGCAGTATATTCCAAAAGAATAATCAGAAATATAAAAAAGTATTCATTGTCATATTCAGTAGTGAAATTTTGAAAGCAACCTAATGTTATGAGAATTAAGGAGGATGATGGTTCAATAGGAGAAGATAAAATGTTTGCAAATAATCTGTAATGGTATGAGGAAACATAATTAACATAATTAAGGGGGCATTTTATAAAATTGTATGTATAGTTGATATCTCAAACTATGTTGATAATGCCTGAAATAAAGTATGAGGGAGATTACAGAAAAATGTTTTTCTGCTGTATTGATAATATAATAAATACTTTAAATTTTCTTTTCATTTTTCCATTTTTCTAGAAAAACATATATAATGTTTTCATTTTTGTTTGTTTTGTTTTGGCCTAAGATAACAGAAATTTACTTTCTCACAGTTCTGGAGCCCAGAATTTCAAGATCAGTGTCTTGGCAGGGTTGATTCCTTCTGGAAACTGAGAGAAAATTGGTTCCATGGTTTTCTCCCAGTGTTTGGTGACTGTGGGTAGTCCTCAGCATTCAAGGTCTTGAGGCTTCTTAACTTCGGTCTCAGCTGTGTGGATATACCACAGTTTATTTATCCATTCATCACTTGATAGACATTCAGGTTGTTTCTACTGTGGGGCTGTTATGAATAATGCTGTTATGAGTATATCTATACAGGTTATTGTTTGGACATGTTTCAGTTCCCTTGTATTTTTACTTAGGGGTGGAAGGAATAGCTGAGTCGTTTGGTAATTCCTCAATTGTTGCAAGCCTTTTGATTGATTCCCAGAGTTCTGGAGGAATTGATTTTGACAGTTTTGCTACCACTGGGTGTAATTGTCAATATGGAAGGAAATATTGAGAGCAGTATTGGTTGTTTGAAACTGGGCTTCTGTGTGTCTGTTTCATTATGTCTAACTGAGATGATATTACTTCTCTATACAAGAAATATCAGAGAAGGCAATGGCACCCCACTCCAGTACTCTTGCCTGGAAAATCTCATGGATGGGGGAGCCTGGTAGGCTGCAGTCCATAGGGTTGCGAACAGTCGGACACGACTGAGCGACTTCACTTTCACTTTTTACTTTCATGCATTGGAGAAGGAAATGGCAACCCACTCCAGTGTTCTTGCCTGGAGAATCCCAGGGACAGGGGAGCCTGGTGGGCTGCCGTCTATGGGGTCACACAGAGTCAGACACGACTGAAGCGACTTAGCAGCAGCAGCAGCAGCAGCATACAAGAAATATTCATTGGGTTTAGAGGTTCTTTTTCATGCCTTCTCTTCACTAATAGAAGGAGCTGAAAGTAGTCTTTTTATTAGTAGTACTCATATCTCAATAGCTATAGATAGCAATCAACTATCTTATCCTCATGAGGATTTTATCAAGTGCCTTTTCACACACAGGTAAGAATGAATGACTTATAAAATATTACATGTCAACTATATTTCAGTTTTAAAAAATGAGATGAATGGGCTAGGGAAGTTTAACCTGAAGGAGACTTAATATAAGTGAGTAATAGGGCATCACTCTTTAAAAAGCTGAAAAATTGGCACATGGAAAGCAGAATAAATCCAATTTCTGTAGAAGACAGACTAGGACCAGTGGATCAAAGCTATAGGAATACAGATTTTTAGTTACTTCTAGAACGGGACCTGACAGTTAGAGCTGACTTCTTATGTTCAGAAGTAGTTAGCGTGAGCTTCTTCTTAGAGGTTGTCAAAATAATTCTTAATTGGGAGAACATTTGAACTAATACATTTAGGGAACTTTCTTACTTGAAGAATACATCTGGTATTTTTTTAATGTGTTACAATTACTGTGAAATAAATTACTTGCCCCAGATTCTTGTTTAAACAAACTTTAATTCATTTCTATTACTTATTACATGAAAGTGAGAATTTCCTTTAGGAATATAAGAGACCCCTCAGAATTCAAGAAATAGTCGTACAGCTATACTTAAAAAAAGAAAAGGAACGAAGATAGCTCTAAGAAACTCAGCAAAACCTTCAATAGTCTGCCATTGACATGTTTAACTTCCCAATATCAGTGTGTGTGTGTGTGTATGTATACACACATGCGTGTGCTCAGTTCAGTTCAGTTGCTCAGTCGTGTCTGACTCTTTGCAACCCCATGAATCACAGCACGCCAGGCCTCCCTGTCCATCACCAACTCCCGGAGTTCACTCAGACTCACGTCCATCGAGTCCGTGATGCCATCCAGCCATCTCATCCTCTGTCGTCCCCTTCTCTTCCTACCCCCAATCCATCCCAGCATCAGAGTCTTTTCCAATGAGTCAACTCTTCTCATGAGGTGGCCAAAGTACTGGAGTTTCAGCTTTAGCGCCATTCCTTCCAAAGAAATCCCAGGGCTGATCTCCTTCAGAACGGACTGGTTGGATCTCCTTGCAGTCCAAGGGACTCTCAAGAGTCTTCTCCAACACCACAGTTTGAAAGCAACAATTCTTCGGCACTCAGCTTTCTTCACAGTCCAACTCTCACATCCATACATGACCACTGGAAAAACCATAGCCTTGACTAGACGGACCTTAGTCGGCAAAGTAATGTCTCTGCTTTTGAATATGCTATCTAGGTTGGTCATCACTTTTCTTCCAAGGAGTAAGTGTCTTTTAATTTCATGGCTGCAATCACCATCTGCAGTGATTGTGTCCAACTCTCTGCGACCCCATGGACTGTAACCCATTAGGCTTCGCTGTCCATGGGATTTTCTATGCAAGAATGCAGGAATGGGTTGCCATTTCCTTCTTCAGGGGATCTTCCCGACCCAGGGATGGAATCTGCATCTCTTGCATGGCCTGAATTGGCAGGTGGATTCTTTATTGCTTGTGCCACTTGGGAAGCCCAAATACCAGTTTGTGTACGTCTAATTTCATATTCTCAGGTGAGGCAGTCTGATTGCCTTGATTTGTGTTGTGTCTACCTGTGATTCATTCAGCTATAGACCAGGAGTAAAAGTCATGTAATAGAAGGTCAAAATGGTGGTAGTGCTGAGCTTTATCCTCTGGGTGGTGGTCAGTAGCTCTAAGAGGCAAGGTGGAGTGATCTGTGGACCAGGCACTCTGAAAGATATTTATTACATTTCCTAAAATGTCAGTGGTAAAAATAGGGCTAGGATTTGGACTATTTTGGACAAGTATTATATAAATATTATATGTAAGGCACCATGCTAGGTGATGGACAGAATGTAGAAATGTAAGAAATAGTCCCTGCCATCAGTATTTATAATCATTCTGTCTAGTAGACTATTTATTATTTAAGAGGTCATCTTGCTTAGGTTTCATTTTGGAGGGATTAACCAACTGATGATGTTAAAGGGGTCCATATAAACTGAAAACAATGTTTCAAGTTGAATATGAAAACATTTGCTTTTTCTAGATATTCACACATGTATCATTTGTGTAGGCCAATCCTAAAAGATGATCATAAGCTCAGACTCCAAAAAACACAAACAAAACACCCAATTTCTTCACATCAAAGAAAAAAATGAGTTGTATATCTTACATTGCCTGGAATCTATCGTATTAAAATGTGTACTGATTCTTCTGTGTACATGAGGAGGAAGACTACAGATATTTTAAGGCTCTTTGAGCTACCCAGTATCTTTGATAATGTAGCATATATAACATGACATACACATGCTGCCGTTGCTGCTAAGTCACTTCAGTCGTGTCCGACTCTGTGCGACCCCATAGACGGCAGCCCACCAGGCTCCACCGTCCTTGGGATTCTCCAGGCAAGAACACTGGAGTGGGTTGCCATTTCCTTCTCCAATGCATGAAAGTGAAAAGGGAAAGTGAAGTTGCTCAGTCGTGTCCGACTCTTGGCGACTGTATAGACTGTAGCCCACCAGGCTCCTCCGTCCATGGGATTTTCTAGACAAGAGTACTGGAGTGGGTTGCCATTTCCTTCTCTATGACATATACATATGGTGCAGATATTACCTGAAGGAGTGTGCGTATTAATTACTTCTAGTTTTTATTTTCATTATTTTAAGGGTATGTATTTGTTTCAATTGAATGGCTAAGAATATTGTGTTATTTCCTATCTGTGTTTCAGCTGCCTGTAGGTTTGCAATATGTGAAAGGTGTCATTTCTGGTTTGTATTCAGCTCTTATTTTATCAGTGGAATAGTTTATCAGTAGCAGATGATAAAGTAAAATTGTATGTGTGTTCAGTCACTCAGTTGTGTCCAACTCTTTGCAGTCCTATGGACTATAGCCTGCCAGGCTTCTCTGTCCACAGAATTTTCCAGGCAAAAATACTGGAGCAGGTTGCCATTTCCTACTCCAGGGGATCTTCCAGACCCAGGTGGATTCTTTACCATTGTGCCACCTGTGAAGCCCATAAGGTAAAAATAATGTAGCGTATATGTTAAATTCTAAGCCTTAGCCTTATTTAGTTTCTAAATAAAGATGATGAAGATTTTCTAGGTGGAATGTAACATTAAAACCTTATAAAGATAATTAGTAGCAGACTTAGCAAATTGTTTGAATGTTTCCAGAAAGATGAACTTTGGCTGTGATGTAAGAGGTACTGGATTTCTACTTGAATAGGCCATTGGTTTTATTACGACCCTATGTTTAACTATATCTTAGTCTATTTAAAATCCTGGATTTACTTTAAATGGTTATCCATATTTTCATGGTACATGCTACACCTTCTGGGACTCTGTGTGGCCTTAGAACCTAACCAACTTCTCTATGGATATTTCTCAGAGACCTTTTTTCCTAAATAATCATTTCATGTTTTGGATCTTAGTGTGCATTTTTAAAAGTTGTTTTACAATTGTTCGAATATTGTTAACTCTCCACTCTGCCAGTACGATTTCAGGAAAGGAGCACTTAAGAGAGTATGTTCAATTAAAGTTTCTGCAGATAAATTATTACTTGCCCTACTTTTCAAGTTTCATGTGGTCTTGGCAAAATGTAGTCAAAATTGTAGTCTAAATGTAGCTTAAAATTGTATGTTTCCATTGATTTTTATAATATTTGTGGCTGTTAAAAAAAAAGTACATCAATCCTGCTGCTGCTGCTGCTGTTAAGTTGCTTCAGTTGTGTCCGACTCTGTGCGACCCTGTAGACAGCAGTCCCCCAGGCTCCTCCGTCCCTGGGATTCTCCAGGCAAGAATATTGGAGTGGGTTGCCATTTCCTTCTCCAATGCGTGAAAGTGAAAAGTGAAAGTGAAGTTGCTCAGTTGTGTCCGACTCTTAGCGACCCCATGGACTGCAGCCTACCAGGTTCCTCCTTCATGGGATTTTCCAGGCAAGAGTGCTGGAGTGGGTTGCCATTTCCTTCTCGATAGTAATGTTTAGCTCTTACTTCTGCCTAAACTCTGATATGTTCAAGAAAGTGGAGGGTATCGTAGTATTTTCTTTATAGTTGTAGCATGGAATATTACAATCAGTATAAGTAAATATTTGAGAATTAGAATGAGCCTGCCTATCTCAATGGGATCTAAATCTTTTAGTTGATTTTTGCTTTGTTACTGCTGCACCCAGTGCTATTTGAATGTTAAATCAAAATGCATTAACAATGTAAAAGGCAAAAAGACAGACTTTTTTTAATGTGTATATATTTGTTTCTTATTTCCCATGACATTAGACTACATCTGTGCCATCTATTTAAAATGAATTTTGTTTACCCCTTTCTGTTTCCAAAAAGATTTCAGGTGTGTTTCTCACTCTTTCTCTCCATCACCCCTGCCCCTCTTCCTTACACACATAAACACCCTCCTAGACATCAAGGACCCTGTCTTTTCTCCCTTTCTCCCCACTTCTTCATTGCTGTTCAGTCACTAAGCCATGTCTGACCCTTTGCCACCCTGTGGACTGCAGCATACCAGGCTTCCCTGTCCTTCACTGTCTCCCTGAGTTTGCTCAAATTCATGTCCATTGAGTCTGATTCTATCTAACCTTCTCATCTTCTGCCTCCCCCTTCTCCTCTGGCCCTCAGTCTTTCCCAGCATCAGGGTCTTTTCCAAGCAATTGGCTCTTCGCATCAGGTAGCCAAAGAATTGGAGCTTCAGCTTCAGCATCATTCCTTCAAATGAATTCAGAGTTGATTTCCTTTAGGATTGATTCATTTGATCTCCCTGGCTAAAATAATGTTCTGTATGCATGAACACAATCATTGCGTATCACATTGTAATTATTAGGTAGTTCACAACTTTCTTGAAGGACAGATACGAAGAACAAACGGGGGTCCTTCTTTCAAAGGAAAGATTAAAACATGGCTTCCTGTGACTTAACCTTACTGTTCTCACTCAATCATTACTTCTATAAACCTGTTAACTTTTCCCCTCCACATTGTGGACTTTTCTGCTTCATGCCTGATTTTCTTATTTGCGAAATAAGAATAAAAACAGTTGCTTCCCATTTACTTCACAGAAAATTAAAGGAATGGGCTATGTTCCTTCCCCAGATGTAACAACTTAATCTTATTTGTATATTTTCTGTCTGTTCTTCTCTTCCATAATGTCCAGTTGTATATATATTTTCCATTCTTTTATTTACATTCTTTTCTTTCTCTGGGGTTTTTCAGAATCAAAGCATGTTAATCACATTTCACAATGTACTTGAGTACTCAAGATACTTTTCAGACATGGAAGATGTTTGAATAGCTGCATTTGTTTTGGAGTGTCTGTCAAAATCCAGGCCCCCGACCACTGAAGAGTACAATAAGGCTGAGTGTCCCCAACCTGAAGTGTTGATTAGTTCCAAGGTGAGTGTTTCAGCCTTCTCTGAAAACCTCTCTGGTCTTCTCAGTTACCTTCTTTTCTTTTCACCTAGATGATCATTTATGAAACTATGGCATGATTGAGGGTTGAGTTTGCTCTCTTCAAGAGCATTAGCTGAAAAGTCTGATTTCTCATCTGAAGAACAGATGTTTTATCACAGTCCTCAACGCTTATGTGCCTGGTCCGCTTGGTATTGATAGAGAAGAAGAAAAAGTTTAGTAGTCAATATCTGGTGTCACTATCAATTACAGATAAACTATTAACAGTTAAATTACAACATAATTATTATTTTTGAATAATAGGGCATTGAAACTTAGACCTAAACTATTAATTGATGGAATTCACTAAAGGTTAGTGTCAGAATAATGGCTTCCGTTTATAAGGCTGTGCAGAAATCCTGGCCTTGATATGATTTACGAATTCCAGTGGGAGCAGACTCTTAGTTGAAAACCCTAAGTTTTTAGCACTAACACGACCTGGAAACAATGCTCTTAGATTTTGAAGTCAGGAGTTAACAGTTAGAAGTCTCTATCACTTTATTATGGCTCTTTAAAAAATTTAAAAAAAAATTTTTTTAATTTGCTCTATAATGAGATCCCTAAAGATATTATTATTTAATACTCTTTAAGTACTAAAGAGTGTCCTCCAGAGATCACAGGTTTTGGGTTGGTATAACTGATAATGAATTTTTTGTCTTCTGTTAGAAGGTGACCAAAGATTCAAATGCTTCTTGAATCTGCTCCTAGAATATGTGAGCAGGGCTGTGGTCCCAGTTCCATGGAGCATCCTAAACTTTCTTTGAGCTGTGGCCCTAGGACTTAGTGACTGTTTAGTCACTAAGTTCATGTCTGACTCTTTGCGACCCCACGGACTACAGAACACCAGGCTCTTCTGTCCTCTGCTGTCTCCCAGAAGTTGCTCAAATTCATGTCCATTGAGTCGGTGATGCTATCTAACCATCTCATCCTCTGCCACCCACTTCTCCTTTGCCTTCAGTCTTTCCCAGCATCAGGGTCTTTTCCAGTGAGTTGACTCTGCATCAGGTGGCCAAAGTATTGGAGCTTCAGCAACAGTCCTTCTAATGAATATTCAGGGTTCATTTCCTTTAGGATTGACTGTATTGATCTGACAGTCCTAGGGACCCTCAAGAGTCTTCTTCAGCACCAGAGCTGGAAATACAGGTTTTTGGTTGTTTTTTTTTTAGAAAGAGAGGAGCTAGGACAAAATTTTAGTTTTTGACACTTAAATTGGGAACTACCTGTGTCAAACTTTTTTCTGTATTTATGTGTATTTCTTAATGATAGACAAATAAATTAGGCAAAAAATCTCATTTTTTTCCTTTTCCATAATTTAGGAAAATGAGCTTTATCAGTATTCACTAATTGAATCTTAATGCTGCCTCTTTTTCATTGCAAGCCCATTGATTTGAAGAGAAAGTTATTGAGGAAAAAGCTGCCATCGATTTTGTTGTTGTTGTTGTTAATTACTGTTGTGTTTGGGCTCCCTCAGTGGTGCTAGCAGTAAGGAGCCTGCTTCCCAGTGCAAAACATGTAAGAGATGAGAGTTCAATCCCCGGGTCGGTAACCTCCCCGGGAGGAGGGCATGGCAACCCAGTCCAGTATTCTTTCTTGAAGAATCTATGGGCAGAGAAGTCTGGCAGGCTGCAGTCCATAGGGTAGTAAAGAGTCGACACGACTAAAGAGACTGAATGTGTACTGTTTTGTTGGGAGTTCTTACCAGTGCCATGTTCATAGAATGTGAATGTACACATTGACCTATGTATTAACAGAATTTACTGATTTAGAGAGTAATATGTAATTTTTCCCCTGATGGACAGTTATGCATTGTTTTGACAGATTAGATTTTAAATTTCAGTTGTGTTATTTTCGAATAGGAAATGCATTCACCTGGGTCATGATTCCAGAGCTACACAGCTACACAGTAGTCTGTAGGAAGAAGTGTTCTGCTCATTCTTTTCCCCAAATCACCGTATTAGTCTTTCTGAAGTACAGATTCTGTTAACTAAATTCCTTTGTTTCTTTCCATAAATATTTTATACATATAGAAGATATACATATATGTGTATGTATATATGTATATTATTTGTAACAAAATAATTTTCCTTTTCACATAAATGCTTAGTACTATTTCTCATGTTGCTTAGTTTCACTTAACAGTGTATCTTGAAAATAATTTCATGTTGGTCTGTAAAAAGCTTTCTTATTCTTGTGGCCTCATGGTATCTATTATATGGGTGGATGGTAGTCTTATTTAACATAGGCCGCTACTAATGAACATTTAGGTTGCTGCCAATCTTTTATTTTTTATTAACAGTGATTAATATTGCTTTCTCCTTATTTTTCATTTTTAATTCATTTCCTGCTTTTGTCAGGGTCTATATGTTAGTACCAAGAACTGAGAAGCATTTATTCTGACACATTTGGTATTTGTATGTAGACATTCAGGTAAAGGTACACACTCCTAAGCTATATAGTTTTAGTCTCCTTCCCCAGAGTACTCACCTACAATAAAACCTATTTATTGGAATTCATATGCTATACAAGTGCTGAGTCACAATGCCTATTGGCAAACTGGAAATTTCCAGTTACTAATCTGTGATTTCGATTCCTGTGCCATATTCCATGTTTCAGTGACAGGGAACAACCCTTATTTGGTGAGAGTCAAATAACCTTAAGTAAAACTGTATCATTGATAAGATAGGATTAAGAAAATGGAAACTGTCTAAGCTCTTAGGGTGAGATGAGTTTAGAAGATCAGAGCAGTTTTACTCTTTGATTTCAGGGTTTCCATACATTATTTCAGCCTACATCAGATAATTCTGTTAGGGCCACAGCTGGGACATTTGCTGATAGAACCCTTAAGGTAGTAATATGTCTGTGTGCTTAGTTGCTGAGTTGTGTCTAACTCTTTGCGAACCCATGGACTATACATGGTGTTTTCCAGGCAAGAATACTGAAGTGGGTTGCCATTTCCTTCTCCAGGGGAGCTTCTTGATCCAGGGATTGGGATCTCGTGTCTCTTGCATTGGCAGGTAGATTCTTTACTGCTGTGGCACCTGGAGAGCCCCTAAGATAGTAATCAGATGTAGTAATTAGATAGAGAATCAATGAACAGGTTTGTTGACCTATGGTTCAGTTCAGTTCAGTTCAGTTCAGTTCAGTCGCTCAGTCGTGTCCAACTCTTTGCGACCCTATGAATCGCAGCACACCAGGCCTCCCTGTCCATCACCAACTCCCGGAGTTCACTCAGACTCAGTGTCCATCGAGTCAGTGATGCCATCCAGCCATCTCATCCTCTGTCGCCCCCTTCTCCTCCTGCCCCCAATCCCTCCCAGCATCAGTCTTTTCCAATGAGTCAGCTTTTCGCATGAGGTGGCCAAAGTACTGAAGTTTCAGCTTCAGCATCATTCCCTCCAAAGAAATCCCAGGGCTGATGTCCTTTAGAATGGACTGGTTGGATCTCCTTGCAGTCCAAGGGACTCTCAAGAGTCTTCTCCAACACCACAGTTCAAAAGCATCAATTCTTTGGCACTCAGCTTTCTTCACAGTCCAACTCTCACATCCATACATGATCACTGGAAAAACCATAGCCTTGACTAGATGGACCTTTGTTGGCAAAGTAACGTCTCTGCTTTTGAATATGCTATCTAGGTTGGTCATCACTTTTCTTCCAAGGAGTAAGCGTCTTTTAATTTCATGGCTGCAGTATGGTAAGTTACTCTAAATCGTTATAATATCATATAAAGTACAAAAAGAATATTGTCACAGCAAGCAGTGGAGGTTTTAATATTTAATCACTAGATTGAACCAGTTTTCCCCTAAATTTTTCACTTTTTCACTCAATGAATCATAACTGCAGTTCTCTTAGCTTACTGTGATTTTGTGCAGAAAACATCACTTCTTAAAAAAAGTGTATCTGGAAGGACAATAGAAATAAAGTCATTAGGATTGTTATATATTGGTATTGATGTGATGGTTATCTGGCTGTATAAATAAAGAGAAAACAGATAAAATTCTATATTTTAAAAGTCTATGGATGCAAATAAAATTTTTACTGAATCCTGATTATTTTCTATTAATGTATTTCAGTGACATATATATATATATATTTTTTTTTTTTTCAAATAGGCTTAGCCTCTTTAACTCTTTCCCTCTGTTTAATAACTCCTTTCCCCTATCTTTTTTCCATTTCTTGCTTTTCTTCAGATAACTGGGGACTTTGTGTTGCAACATTTGCTGCTATCAGTCATGCCAGGAAATCTTCTTCTGCACCAGAAATACTGTGAGATGTTTTTAAGCAAGACACAAAAAAAAGAGAGAGAGGGGAGGAGAGAGATAGGAGGAAGGTGTTGGAGGGGGGTAGATGGGGGAGGGGGATGGGAAGGAGGGGGAGAGAAACAGTGTCTGGGGTCATTGTGCTGGTGTTTTTTTCCTCTTTCAGTGAAGCTTCAGTTTCTGTTTGGCTCTGGCTCAGCTGCTCTTTGGTCATAACTGAAGAAGGGGGTCGGAGAGGGGGAGAAGGCAATTAAAACCTTGAATACTGTAAAAGCCCTTCTAATTAAGTGGTGAGGATGGAAAAATTAAATTCCTTCTTAGGCTTTATTTCCGTTCTCCCTTTAAAAGTCTGCTGAGGGATTGAAGTTCATGTCCCTTAGAAGAGATAAAGTTCAAAATAACAACTCTGGAAAGAAAAAGTTTTTATGAACTTTTCAAATAAAGCCATCTTTATTTGATTTCCTGGGGCCCCCTCACCTGGATCCTCCTCGCCACCCCCACCGTCACTCCAGCCCGAAGCACCCAGTTCTCTGGAGCATTGCAGGAGACAGTTCAAGTAGCTCGCTGCTACAGTTCCTTTGTGCAGGTTGCTTTTGGTCCTTGCTGGGAAATGTTCTGAAAACTGAACCGGCCATGAAACACAAAGGCTGACCTATGTCTTCCCTCCCGGTAACCACTGTGTGATTTGTTCCCACTCCTGTTCAGGACTCATTAGTTCCTCGGAACAGAAAAGGTTGTTCCCCTGGAATAAAAGGAATGGGCTGGGCTCAGAGTCCTCTTTCACCTTTTCCTGTGTTTTATTTGGGTGCTCTCACAGCCCCCTACCTTCATTAGTGACCTGGTGCGGGGGGGTGGCAGGGGGGCGCGGTGGGTTGGCACAGTGCTGAGACCAGCTTTTGCTGGTTCCCTGGGTGTATCGGAGATCTCAGAACTCAATACCTTACTGTGAAAATAAAATACTCTGCTTCAGACGACTTTTGCATGGAACAAAGCCATACGTCCCAATCTGCCTGGGCCTCTCAAATTGCCATCCCTGCCAAGAGCCCATCTTGCATTTTGCACATGCCCTTCACCCCCCAACTTCCCCCTCGCCCCCACCCTTCCTCTGACTGTGGTTCTTTAGGTTGCCTCTGTATCAGGTAAATGTTTATGTGTGTGTGAACATGCAGGCTTTATGCGAAGATCTTGTGTATTTAAAACACAGTTCAGGGTGGTAGTTTCTTGGAAGAGCTGTAAGCAGCAGGTATTTGTGCGCTTTACACCCCAAGTGCAGGCTTCCCAGGTGGTGCTAGTAGTCAAGACTCTGCCTGCCAATGCTGGGGTTGCAAAAGACACGGTTTCTGATCTCTGGATGGGGAAGATCCCATGGAGGAGGAAATGGCAACCTGTTCTAGTATTCTTGCCTGGAAAATCCGATGGACAGAGGAGCCTGGCAGACCGCAGTCAATGGGGTCACAAAGAGTTGGACACAACTGAGTGAGTGAACAGACACACACCCCAAGTGATATCATTTCAGATTCATATAGGAAGTTTGGGAAAGTATGTGAAAAGAGATGCTCTAGAAAACTGAGTTACATATTTATAATTCAAGTTGTTTTCCCTAATTTTCCAGAGTGACTCAATTATTGTCTTATTTAAGACCTGGTCTCCTGGAGATCTCTCCCTGATGCCAGAGCCACATGTATGCATGTGTGTAATAATGTGAGACACTAACATGTACAGTGTCCATCAAACTTATCTTTAAAGCCCTTGGAGTACTCAGAGTATTGTGTCTGTTCAACTCCCAGTGTTTACATGCTATAATTCTTGGAAACGCATTACTGTACTTACTTTAAGGCATTGTGGGAAACTAAAACTAAGGGGCTTTTTGTTATTAAATGACCATTAGAGTCTTAAGTAGAACTCAACTTTCTCATCCATTGATTGTTATCACATCATCACTGCAACGACAAGGTGAGATTTGCTAATGTGCTTAGTCGCTCAGTCGTGTCCGACTCTTTGTGATCTCATGCACTGCAGCCCACCAGGCTCCTCTGTCCATGGTCTCCTCCAGGCAAGAATACTGGAGTAGGTTGCCGTTCTTTTCTCCAGAGGATCTTCCCAACCCAGGGATCAAACCTGGGTCTCCTGCATTGCAAACAGATTCTTTATTGTATGAGCTACAGGGAAATTCTAATAAATTGTTTTAAATCTCAAAGTTCATTATTTCATTTCAATGATAATATTCAGATTGTATGAGATATTTAGGGCCTTTGTTTATAGAGTATTCAGTAATTTAAGAAAAATCTCCTTTGAGTCCATAGGAAAATAATATAAATATGCAAATATGATGTGCTCTTTTTGTTTTGTAATTCAGGTTTGCAGACATGCTTTAATTTTCTACAGAAAGTTTATGGTAGACTCTTTGTTTGAAAAATCTATAGAGATAGAAATATTTTCATAGTTTGGGTCTACATGATTTTATATTGCATAAAAAAGTGGATTACCTCTTCCTTCCTGCTACCACAGACAGCAGTGTAGAGCATCTTTGAACTCTCCAGGGTTTGTACTCGGGAGTAGGATTGCACGGTAATCAAGAACACACATTCTGAACATCCCTAAGTACTGCCAGGTTGCTTCCTAGAAAGGCTGCCCTAATCTGTGTCCCACCAGCAGGAGATGACTGCTCCTGCTCCCCACATCCTTGTGAAGATTTGCTATGTTTAGACTTCATCATTTTTCCAAACTGATGGGTGTAGAGTGATATTTCATTTTAATTTGCATTTCTCTGATTGCTAGTGAAGTTGAACATTTCTTTATGTACTAGTCAGTTATTTGGCTTTTTACTATCATGACTTGATTTAAGGTTTCATGTTGATGTAGACCTTAATTTTGAGTTTGGCAAATATATTCAAAAATTATGTATATTTTAATCTTACAGTTTATGCTGTTAGGATTCAAGATCATGGGTTACTCTCTGATGTTTTTTTCTGTTAGCCACACTACTTTTAAGCTTTAATTCATCTAGATGTCACTTTTGGTTATAGCAGCATTGTTTTAGGTAGCAAATTCATACTTTGGAACATGATTCAGCAGTTTGGTATGAACTCAAGGGCCATATTGCATCATGGATGCAGTCTGAAGAGAGGATTCAGTGAAAAAAAGATGGCTATGGATTCATGGTGTATTAAACATGTATATACACAAGACAGAGTAGGAAACAGCAACCCACTCCAGTATTCTTGCCTGGAAAGTTCCATGGACAGAGGAGTCTGGTGGGCTATGGTTCATGGGGTCACAAAGAGTTGGACACGACTGAGTAAGTGAGCACATACACAAGACAGTACTTGATATTTTTCAAATAAGCAGTCCATATCCAAAGATAGTCACCAGACAGGTAAGTAACTCCGGGAGTTGGTGATGGACAGGGAGGCCTGGCATGCTGCGATTCATGGGGTCGCAAAGAGTCGGACACGACTGAGCGACTGAACTGAACTGAGGGGAGAATAGGAATTATAGATAAAGGGGAAAAAAAAACAAATAAATTAATAAATTAAAATAGACTGAGAGAGGGGCCTTGCAGAGATAGTATTCTGGACTGAGAAGTATGATTAACCCAGTGATTTGGGGACAGGGTGAATATAATTTAGAGAGGTAATCAGAAAATAGGTTAGGTGACCAGCTAAAAGAGGTTATTTGAAGGAAAATTAAAATATTTTAATTGTTATAATTTGTAAGTAAGATGCCGATAAGGAAAAAAAAATGCTCTTAAATAACTGCATCTGGTTGTGGGTTTTTCTTCTTCTTCTTTTTTGTTTTCGCTTTTAAAGCTTGTGTGGGAGACACAGATTTTTCTTATTATTCCTTAGGTGAAGATAATCTGTAAGAAAGAAAGCAGATGTTTCTTTTCAAGTGCATATGTACACCTGCCATAAGACAAAATGAGTAGTTACCACTGAGAACAGGCCCTGGTTATTTTTTTATGTTGCTTGTTAAATTAAAATGTTTTTTCCTGGCAAGTATAGGTTTATAATTAAGTCATTTATCATAAGTGTTCTTTTGACTGCAACTTAAGTTTGATGACATGCAGAAGTAATATGTGGATGGTTACTTGGAAATTAGATGAATGAATTATTTTACTGGCCTTTATCATTTGATGTGTTGATCTTCCTATTTATAACAAACACTTAACACTGATTATTAGCAACTGAAAAAGTAAAAAACATCTTAGTCTGGAACTGTGTTCTTGACTTATTTCCAGCCCACCAATGCTTGAGGAGTATGCTACATTCCATTAGTAGAGATGATGCTCTCTTGGCACCATACTCAATTCTTTTACAGTATGAAGAAGTCTGCCATTGTCAGAGATAGATTCCATGTGTCCTTTCCTCAATATCATGTATTCTCTTTTTTTGCTATATTGGTTCTGTTGGTACTCTGCCCCATGCCCTCTCACTTATTTTGTGTCCACATACTCAGCACTATACTAGTACTTTACATTTTTAAAATCTCATTTATTCCTCATTACACATCACATACTATAGATAGAGAAAACAGACTCAGAAAGTGGATGTGATTTTTCTAGGGTCATACAGCCATCAGTAGCAGAGCAAAGATTTCAAGCCAAGCATGACTCCTAAACTTGCCTCTTTTTCTGCTTGACTGCATTATATTTTTCATGGGCTATCTTCAAAATTCATATTTGTGTAGAGTGTGGTATCTTCATTAGGCTCCTTAATTTTGAAAGAGAACATTAATCCTATTCTCTGCTCCCACTGTTGCTGAAAGAGGTGGACACCTTTAAGTTGCATCGTAGAGAATCTATATTCAGGTTCCCTTTACAGATTAGAATTTTGAACTGACTTGATGGACGTGAGTCTGAGTGAACTCTGGGAGTTGGTGATGGACAGGGAGGCCTGGCATGCTGTGATTCATGGGGTCGCAAAGAGTCAGACACGACTGAGCGACTGAACTGAACTGAATATTCTAGTTGGTAAAAAATCTGCTTGTAGAAGATTGGCCTTCAATGATTGATGTTGTCATGAAATAAGTAATGGTGTTTTTGAAGAGGCCCTGACTATATCACACCCAATCATCTTTAGGATGAGCTGGAAATGAAATTCCTCAAGCCTCTGGGTCAGGAAACACTGCTTGATTTTCTGTTTAAAAAAAAAAATCTTGTGGCCATTATGAATCTTATATTTGATTATATTTTCTTCTTTAAATACCTTAGAGCCAAATTTGCACATAATTTCTAATAGCTTTGGAGAAATAAGCAATGTGCATTTGTGTGCTAATCTTACTCTTAGCATTATTACACCTAGCATTATTTCTCTGTGTTCCTCTTTGATCTTTTGTTTCTTTTTCTTTGTGGCCCCATGTGTGGACTGTAGCCCACCAGGCTCCTCTGTCCATGGGATTCTCCAGGTAAGAATACTGGAGTGGGTAGCCATTTCCTTCTCCAGGGGATCTTCTGACCTAGGGATCGAACCTGGGTCTCCTTCATTGCAGACAGAGTCTTTACCATCTGAGACACTAGGAAAGTCCTTATTTATTTGTATTAAGTGTATTTTCATTTGTTGTTGTTGTTTAGTTACAAAGTAGTATCTGACTCTGTGATCCTGTGAGCTGTAGCATGCCAGGCTTCCTTGTCCTTCACTATCTCCTGGAGTTTGCCCAAACTCATGTCCATTGAGTTGATGATGCCATCCAACTATCTCATCCTCTATCGTCCTCTTCTCCTCCTGCCTTCAATCTTTCCCAGTATCAGGGTCTTTTCTCATGAGTCAGCTCTTCACATCAGGTGGCCAAAGTATTGGAGCTTCAGCTTCAGCATCAGTCCTTCCAACGAATATTGTGTTGATTTCCTTGCTGATCTCCTTGCTGTCCAAGGGACAGTTTATTTTCATAACTTGTCACAAATCATTTCACTGGTGTGGAATATAAATATACAATATCGTGTAAATTTTCCTGATTTGACAGCTCAGTCACATTCCTATTAGGAAATGTCATGTGTTCATCTTTCATGTTTGTTTCCTCCATTCTTTCATTTCCTAATTTTCCATTGTTTATTAGGGATTTCTCCCTTGATTAACAGGTTAGTAGAATTTCAGTGATGTTTCTGATTGTTGAGTGTCTACACAAGGAGTTATTTTTTTTTGAAAAATTAATCTTGTAATTGTATTTCTCTAAGTCCATGTTTTTAGTAAAAGTATAATTTTTAATGGAAAAAATAAATTTAACTAATTTGATTTTGTTTTCATCTGAGGATAAGAATAGGGAAATTTGGAATCTCAGAGCAGTGCCATTATATAAGGTTTGGAGAGTTTATATAGAATGAAATGATTTTTCAACTTATTATAATGAAGGCAATGAATTCTCTGTCTGTTGCCTACTGGACATTTCTAATTGGATGTTCAGCTGCTACTTCAGATTGTCTGAAACTTCACACCTAATTCCCCTCCTCAATGAAGTTACCTCCACCATTTCTGCCTTCCCATTCCTCATTCCATTTCCTAATTTGGTGACTGGTATTACTTTGTATTACTGTAATACCAGAAGGAAATGGCACCCTACTCCAGTATTCTTGCCTGGAGAATCCTATGGATGGAGGAGCCTGGTGGGCTGCTGTCCATGGGGTCACACAGAGTCGGACACAACTGAAGCGACTTAGCATTACTTTGTACCTCGTTACCCAAATCATATATGTGGCAGTCATATTAAACTCCTCTAAGCAGTCACTCGGCTTCCCCGGTGGCTCAATGGTAAAGAATCTGCCTGCCAGTGCAGAAGACACAGGAGACATGGGTTCGATCCCTGGGTTGGGAAGATCCCCTGGAGAAGGAAATGGCAACCCACTCCAGTACTTTTGCCTGGGAAATCCCAAGGACAGAGGAGACTGGTAGGCTACAGTCCATGGGGTTGCAAAGAGTCTGAAGCAACTTAGCAACTAAACAACAACAGTCAGTCACTCTGTTCTTTATATTTACTTATTTCACAGCTTTTATGCTGGCCCTTTTCCAATCTCATTGCTTTTCACCGATTCCAGTGCCTTGCCCAGAGCCTTTCCTAGGCAGGCACTCCAAATTGTTGGTTGAAAAAATGAAGAAAATTGCTGAATGGATGCAGGAAGGAATTGTCTTCATTTCATTTCTGCTCTCTGGACTACTGCAAGATCCTATCTTTGTGCCTTTATCCAGGCTGCTCCTAATGTCTTCAGAGTGATAACCCTAAAATGCAAATCAGACCCTGTCACTCTTCTGTTTAAAACCTCCAACAACTTCTTTGGCTTCCAGGATTAGGTTTAGTTTAGTATCAGAGCCATCTGTGCTAAGTCCCCTGTGTCTTTCTCATTTACCTCCTGCATTTCTACTGGTAGCTTCATCATGTGGCTACATGTTCCACCTCCTCCCACATGCTCCTTCATTCGGAAGAATCTAACTGTAGCTTCACTGGAGAACTTGACTGACTCTGCCAAGTCTGAGTTAAATGCTTTTTCTCATTGCCTCATATTCCTTTATTCACAGTCCATGACTCATTTCACATTAAACTATTATCATGACTTCCTTATCTAGGGGCCTTTAATTTTTTTTTTTTTTCTTTTTTAATGTGGCTGCATTGGGTCTTAGTTGTGGCACTTGGCATATTTGATCTTTGTTGCAGCATGTGGGATCTAGTTCCCTGACCAGGGTCGAACTCGGGCCTTCTGTATTGGGAGCAGGGAGTCTTAGCCACTGGACCACTAGGGAAGTCCCTAGGGGCCTTTTCTTAACCTGGGTTCTTTACTCCTAGACAGTATCCAACATGTAGTGAATAACTGGTAATTGAGTGACTGACTGACTGAGTATGGAATAGAAAAAGTCTGTAGGCTGTAATTCAATCTGTTTATTCAGTAACTATTTATTGAGTACTTACTACATTTCAGATGTTGGTTGAGAGACTGGGATTACTGCATGAACAGTTACTACACAGACAATTATAAAATTAGCAAATAGATGTATAGTGTTGGATAGTGTTAAGTGCTATAAGGAAAAGGAAGAAGGAAGGATACAGAGATTCCAGAATGTACAGTCAAGCAAGACATGTTTGGAGAGGAAACCTTTGAGCAGAGACCTGAGTGAAGAGAGAGGAGCCATGTGGCTCAGGTGGTGGTATGGGAGAGGGGTGTTTCTAGGCAAAGATAATAACTTTCCTGAGTACTTATCATGTACCAGGCCCTACTCTAGGGGTCCTGGGGAAAGCAAAGAACAATACTGTTAAACGTCAGCACTGTTTATTGTTTAATGGTGAAGTCGATTCTTCTTCAATATTACATATCATACCTTTCTTTAATTGTTTGATTTTCTGAAATTGAAAAATTCTGTTATGGGGAAGTCCCTGTTTTCTCCCTAACTGCTTTTCATTTTTCTTCAGGAGAAGAACCTCTAGATTTTTACCATCTAGGGAGTCCGAATGCTAGTAAAGTAACGCTCAAAACTCTCCAAGCCAGGCTTCAGCAATACTTGAACCGTGAACTTCCAGACGTTCAAGCTGGTTTTAGAAAAGGCAGAGGAACCAGAGATCAAATTGCCAACATCCGCTGGATCATTGAAAAAGCAAGAGAGTTCCAGAAAAACATCTATTTCTGCTTGATTGACTATGCCAAAGCCTTTGACTATGTGGATCACAAGAAACTGGAAAATTCTGAAAGAGATGGGAATACCACACCACCTGACCTGCCTCTTGAGAAACCTATATACAGGTCAGGAAGCAACAGTTGGAACTGGACATGGAACAATAGACTGGTTCGAAATAGGAAAAGAAGTACGTCAAGGCTGTATATTGTCACCCTGCTTATTTAACTTCTATGCAGAGTACATCATGAGAAATGCTGGGCTGGAGGAAGCACAAGCTGGAATCAAGATTGCTGGGAGAAATATCAATCACCTCAGATATGCAGATGACACCACCCTTATGGCAGAAGGTGAAGAAGAACTAAAGAGCCTCTTGATGAAAGTCAAAGAGGAGAGTGAAAAAGTTGGCTTAAAGCTCAACATTCAGAAAACTAAGATCATGGCATCTGGTCCCATCACTTCATGGCAAATAGATGGGGAAACAGTGGAAACAGTGGCTGACTTTAGTTTTTGGGGCTCCAAAATCACTGCAGATGGTGATTGCAGCCATGAAATTAAAAGATGCTTGCTCCTTGGAAGGAAAGTTATGACCAACTTAGACAGCATATTAAAAAGCAGAGACATTATTTTGTTAACAAAGGTCTGTCTAGTCAAGGCTATGGTTTTTCCAATAGTCATGTATGGATGTGAGAGTTGGACTGTAAAGAAAGCTGAGCACTGAAGACTTAATACTTTTGAAGTGTGGTGTTGGAGAAGACTCTTGAGAGTCCCTTGGACTGCAAGGAGATCCAACCAGTCCATCAGATCAGTCCTGGGTGTTCATTGGAAGGACTGATGTTGAAGCTGAAACTCCAATACTTTGACCACCTGATGCGGAGTGCTGACTCATTTGAAAAGACCCTGATGCTGGGAAAGATTGAGGGGAGGAGGAGAAGGGGACAACAGAGGATGAGATGGTTGGATGGCATCACCGACACAATAGACATGGGTTTGGGTGGACTCCAGGAGTTGGTGATGGACAGGGAGGCCTGATGTGCTGCAGTTCATGGGGTTGCAAAGAGTCAGACACGACTGAGCGACTGAACTGGACAGTAGGATACTGATTCAAGGGACAGACCCTCAATCTAGCCATATTTAATTATGGTGTTCAGGAATGTGTGAAAGTGTCTTAAGCTTTTATGTCTTTGAGTTGACAAAAATTGTGGATGTACATAAAGTTCCCTTTCCGTGACTAAATATAAATATCCCCATTTCCTTTTTCCAGACCCCCAGTCTAGACCACAATCCTGGGTAAAACATTTTTAGATCCTTTTGAGTCACTAAAACAATTTTTTTTTAAAATTGGAATATAGGTAATTTACAATATTATGTTAGTTTCAGATGTACAACATAGTGGTTCAATATTTTTATAGACTGTACTCTTTTAGAGTTATTACAAAATAATGATGGCTCAGCAGGTAAAGAATCTGCCTGCCTTGCAGGAGACACCAGAGGTGCAAGTTTGATCCCTGAGTTGAGAAGATCCCCTGGAGGAGGAAATGGCAGCCCACTCTAGTATTCTTGCCTGAGAAAAGATCCCATGGACAGTGGAGCCTGGTGGGCTCCAAAGGGTCGCAAAGAGTCAGACACAACTGAGCGACCAAGCACACACACTCTTGTGCTGTACAACATCTCCTGGTTGCTTATTTATTTGACACATAGTAGTTCTTTAACACCCCTATCTCGCCCGTCCGTACTTCTCTCTCCTCACTGGAAAACACCAGCTTGTTCTCTGTATGCAAGAAATCATCGTTTTGGACGCTATTCCGTACCTTGTTGCTTGTCTGCTTGGTAAGTTATATCTGCTCTGTGGCAGTTTCCCATTGGTAAGCAAGGCACCCTTCCAGTTAAGTTGTGAACAATCTCTCTTTAAATAAGCCCCCATGCCCTTGAAGAATAAGAACTGGAGAAGCGGAGCGTCCAAATAGGAAAAAAGAAAGAACATTCCTAAGAAAACTGTGTAAATTTGCAAATTCGTCGTCCCCTGGGTGCCGCTGACAGGTGGAGTGACAACCCAACGAAATAACACTGGGGCCATTGTGACAGGAGGGAACTCAATATTGTTATTGTTCCGCTCGGATGAAGTTTGCGTGAGGCCACGCCAGCCCTCGTATTGAGAACACCCAGTCGAGCGGAAGAGTCTTTGGTTTCTGCATTTAAAGCTGCCCAACAACTGAGGAAAACCGATTAAATCTGGAAGGTGGCAGCTCACTCGACAGGCTTCTCTGGGCACCCTTGAGCAGAATCAAAGATAAATAAATACCACGTTTTATGAGAGGAGTGTGGGGTGAGAGGGGGTGTCTGGACAGGAGCTAAAATTTCAAAGGGTGGGGGACGTTCTCACTGACTCTCTTCCTGATCACACTCTTGTCTTATGACCTCGTTCATGCTCGGATTAGAGCCAGCCTTGTAAACATGAGTGAGTTTGATGGGGAAGAAAGGAGATAAAAGTATATTTCCAACGACCTCATCTGTAGAAGCAAAATGTTCAAATACAAATATCTTTTAAAAATGGCATATTGGGTGCTTGTTTGTAGGGAATGTGTAAAAATTCTGGCCTGTTATGCAGAGATTTATTTTTGAAAGTCTAATTTTTTTCAGGGAAAGTTTATGGACTTTCAATATGGCCCATGTTCCATGTTCAGTAAATTACCTCAAGGCCAGGTGGCACTCTGATTCTCTGTTTCCTGGGTTTGGACCTTGGTCCCTCATCTTTCCACTGTGCCTTACTGTTTTTTGAACATCTTAATGAATAATTTTTTACTTGAGTTTGACCTACCTCAGAGGGCTATGAATATTTAATTGGCCAAAAATAATTCATTATTTTCATAGACTTACAGAGCTTTAGAGATCATTTGTTCCACTCCTCCCATTTTGTAAAGAGAAACAGAAGTCCAGAGAAGTCAAGTGGCTTGCCTAGGGAAAATCAAATGGCAAGTATAGACTGAAGGACTTCACCCAGATTCTGGCACACCCAGTACTTTTTTTTCCCTCCCTATGTCTTTTGAGCTGCTTAGGGTTCAATATTACATACAGTGGAGAGAACTATATCAATTTACTTTATTGATTTATAAAAAATAATTAATGAAATAATCACAGGAATTTTCATATAATTCAAAACCTCTTATTCAGTCTCTTTTTTCCATCAAACCTTTTCTGAGAGCAACTGTGAAATAGATGACCACAATGAGTTTTAATTTGTTGTGTTTTCCTTCCTGCTGTGGTGACTATGATAATTAAAAAAAATAAAATGAAGTAGTACAAAGTTAGGCAAACAGCAGGTGAAGAACAAAACCAAAGGTGTTAATTACTTTATTAAGTGCCAGTAACTGAGATTCTAGACTATGACTCCTGTGAATATAGTTTGAATTACTGTGACTATTGTTAAAATACTTTATGTCTCCACAACTTATAATACTTTCTCATTCTCATTCTTTTTTCCCAGTGTGCAAAGTTGGCTTAAAATACTAGCACAGATTGAGGAAGGATAGCAAGATAGGGCCCTTGCCTGGACTAGAATAAAGGAGAAGAAAATATATTATTGACTACTTTTGATAGACCACTTCAGAGAACAAGTTTTTAAAAAATTAATTTAAAAAGGCATTAGTATCAAATAATCCCTCAAAGGAAAAGTGCTTTACGGATGAAAAATACAGTTAATTACTCCTGTAAAAATGTAGGGAATTTTGCAGGTTCAGTATATTTTGTTCCCTCTTAGAAGTGATAGTTGGCATTTGTTAGTATTAGTTCTCAGTGCTACTAGTTTTCAGTATTAGCTGTGGCTTGCCTGGTCTATCCTCCTTCTGTCTTTGTTTTAGAGAATAGAACTCACCCAGTCAGAGTTTTCAGAAGGGCTGAGGTAACCTCCTTCAGTATGACAATAGTACTGTTTATGTTGGAGACAAATCCCAGAAACTCACAGTAACGACATACACAGAGTGAGAGAGTATATCCGGGAGATTTTTATTTGGCATTTTTACTGCTAACAATCTACAGAAGTTTTAGTATTTAGTGCCAGGTCAGGCTTAAGGGGCAGTTTCTATTTCTGTGTGATTTTGAAAGGTACAAAGGATCAGCAGAAGGATTATATAATAGATAATAGACAATGAAGATTCTGGCTTCTATAGAAACTTACAAAGATATGGGGGAAGCCAAACAGCTGCTTCTATTTTGTTGTTGTTGTTTTAATTAAAGGAGCTCAAGAAGCTCAGTGTATTTTTTGGTTCTTTGAGCAAGGCCTTTGTTTGCAAAAGTCTTGGAAACCCACCCTCTTCCCCAGACCTGTATATACTTTTGTGACAGATTAAAAAGACAGGTAAACTGAGAAACAGAGAATTTAGAAGATAGGCCTTGGGTCACATGGTGTGACCAACACAAATTCTGGGTCTTAAAACTTAGTTATCTAATCTCCCCACTCCATTGCATATTCTACTAGCAGTCATTCAGTAAAGTACCTTTCAACACTGTGGAGTCTTGCTATAAACACAGTGGCTTTGGAACAAGGTTATCTCTAGACTGTTGACATCGTGTCTCTGCTCACATACCAATTGGGTGAATATTGGCTCACATGATTCTTTTAAGTGGATTACAAGGAATCCATGATAGATTTCCTTCACTTCTGATGAAACCAGGAACTTTGCCTCTCCAGTGTGTTAGTGAGATACTGTTATTTGTGTATTACTCAAGGTGCAGGTAAGGGCTGTTAGCTCTCTGAATTTTTAGGCATTCAACTGTGAAAATCAAATCCATCATTTTACTGCACTTTATGCAGAAGTTAGCTACATTTGTAATAAGGTCTAGTAGGAAATAGTAATATCTTTAAAATTACGCAAGGAACAAAATAGCAGATCTTCCAAGTCCTAAGAGTTACGCATAGCTCTGGCAGTTAACTAACTTTGGATAAGTTACCTAATTAACTGAGTTTGTTTCCTGAACTCTAAAACAAAGATAAATACTCTTCAGGTAAATGCTCTTCTAAGTTGCTTCAAGCTCTTAAGTTCTCTAATTACTGTGTTATAGTCATATACTGATAATGAAAAAAAATTAGCTATGTGCATAATTATATTTTGCAGTACAGAAGATGGTTTATATTTGTTAATAATAGACTTGAAATTTCTTTTGTGTGTGTATAGTTGGTTATACTTGGCCAGTGAATGCAAAATTTCAGGTTGTTAGTAAGAAACAGTTAACGGTTTCTTCTAAGGAGAATGGCTATGGGTTTGTGGGTAAGAGAGGAAGAATTTTATATTCATTTTATACTTCTGTATGCTTTTTTTTTTTTTTAGTAAGTCCATGCATGGTTTAAGTTATTTAAAGTTGGCCTTATTATTTTTCAAAGAGCAAACGGGAGACTTTAGAATCATTAGTGACTGTATACTAGAATGATCGTATCTGGAACTTAATTCCTGACTCCAAATATTTTATTTAGCCTGAAAGTATTATTTGAGATTACAAGTAAATTTTTTGCTTTTATTAAAGCTCTTTTAAATCCTATTTTTGATGAAACAAGCAGCCTTTTAAAAGCATAGAAGCAGAGTTTAACAATATTAATGCCAGCATTATATAGCTTCTATCTACTGATCCTCTGAAGATCTTTATTCTTTATCCTTTCTGTAACAGTTTCTGGAATTATCTTCCTTTAATTTGCAGCTATGCAAATGAAATAGAGGTGGGAAAAAATTGTTTTTCAAATCAATTAGTAAAGATGAATGCCAAGTTTAGAGTGTCTCACAGTCATATTGCCATGTTTTAAATGCAAAACAGTAGCTCTTTCTTAACCTTCTTAGAAGATAAAACTACAGGAAATGAAAAAGTCCCTTCAAACATTAGAAGCCATTTTTAGAGGCTGAATATGGCAAATGGACCTGAATTTTGGTTTGAACATTGGTTTTTGTTCTCTTTTCCTACTTTTACAGATACTTCTATGAAGTTTTGAGAAACCATAAGAACCCCAAAACTAGGGGTTTCTAGTCTGGCATATACATGGGGTTCCTTTTCTTTTATCTTTTCTACTTTTTGGTTTTTTGAACAAATGAACTTTACAGAAAATGAGAGCCTAAGGAACATTTTATTCTATTTTTGAAAAATTGGAATACCTTCTTAGCACTGTTAATGCATTTATTTTATTATAATCAGTATAATGCGACATGATGGAGTTTTTATTTTCAGTTGTTCTAGCAAACCTTGAACATTTCCCCCATCTGGATCAATGTTTTCTAGCCTTACCCAGATTCAACAGGAACAAGTATGGTGGTCCCTTCATATCTGAGGCAGATTGGTTGAAGGACCCCCATGCATACTCAGTAACTCAGTTATATCTGACTGTTTGGGAACCCACAGACTGTAGCACACAGGCTCCTCTATCTGTGGCATTCTCCAGTCAAGAATACTGGAAGGAATTTTCATTTCCTATTCCAGGGGATCTTCCTGACCCAGAGATCGAACTTGAGTTTCTCGTGGCTCCTGCATTGACAGGAAGACTGGATACTGAAATCCGAGGATAATCAAGTCCCTCATATACATGGCATAATACTTGCATATAATCTTTGCACATCAGCCCATATACTTTGAATTATCTCCAGATTCCTTATAAAACCTAATACAATGTAAATGCTATTATATAGTTGAAAATACAATATAAACACTATGTGAATTGTTGCCAGTTCTTGGCAAATTCAAGTTTTGCTTTTTGTAACTTTTTGGATGGTTTTCGAATATTTTTGATGCCCAATCAGTTAAATCCAAGGATGTGGAACTTCTGATATCTTATCACAATCTACTTATGTGGAGAACCTGTCTGATTTGATTCCAGTCAGCATTCTGCTGCATTCTACTGCCTCATGATAATCAGTACTATTTCCTCATTAAAGATGTTTATAAACATATAGCATTGGTTTGAACATGCTTGATTATGGACATAATTATTTCTTTTTAACCTTGGTGCTTCAAGACTAGAAGAGACACTCAAACCTAATACTTTAAGCATCAAAAGGGTACAACACAAAAATAAATTTTACCAAAAAATATTAGAAGATTTTTACATTGAAAACTACAAAACATTGCTGAAGGAAATTAAAGCAGCCTAAACAACGGAAAGATATCTTGTGTTTAAGGACTCAGTATTAAGATGGAAATATTCCCCAAGTTGATCTACAAATTCAGTACAATCTCTATCAAAACTTTAACTGATCCTAAATTCATTTTGCCTCAAAATAGCCAAAATAATTTAATAAAGAAAAACAGAGTTGGCGGACTCAATATTTCCAACTTCAGATTTAACTGCAAAGCTACAGTAATCCAGATAATGTAATGCTGGTATAGGGTAGAAATACAGATCAATGGATTAGAATTAAGAGTTCAGAAAATAGATTAGTGATTGCTAGGGAAAAAAGAAAGAAAAAATGGGGACCAACTACTAATGAGTTTTTTTGAGGATAATGAAAATGTTTTGGACTTATGTATTGATGATGGTGATATACTCTCTGACTATACTAAAAAACACTGAATTGTAAAAGAGTAAATTTTATAGTGTGTGAGTTATTTCTCAGCGAAACAGTTACATGTATCTGGTTTTGGGAGTTTGGATTAAATTTGGATTATCTGTTTGTATTTGGGTTATTTCAGTCTGAGTACAGTGTAATGTAGGCTTTTATTACCATGAGGATCTTTAATCTTCTTTGTCTGTCTGTCTGTTGCCTTACTTTGCACTGGCTAGCCTTATTGAAGTGAAGTGAAGTTGCTCAGTCGTATCCGACTCTTTACGACCCCGTGGACTGTAGCCTACCAGGCTTCTCAGTCCATGGGATTTCCCAGGCAAGAGTACTGGAGCGGGTTGCCATTTCCTTCTCCAGGAGATCTTCCCGACCCAGGAATCGAACCTGGGTCTCCCACATTGTAGGCAGACGCTTTACGCTCTGAGCCACCAGGCTAGCCTTATTAGGTATAGGCAAAAACTGATACAATATGAAGCCATTTTGTTTATACTTTCTTCTTGATTCTTTTTTTAAAAACCTTAATGTTATATTAATTTTCAAACCAAAAGTGGCATATTGTTGTAATTATACCACTCGGATTATGTGTTTATTTTCAGGAGTACAGATTTGATTTAGACACTGCTTTTCCTTCATTCTTCCTTATTCATTGCACTTGATGGCCACCCAGTTTAAATGCTCCCTGGCCAGAGCACAGGAGTCTTGGTGGGTCAGTGTAGAAGTGATTCATGATTTGATAAAATGCAGACAGGTGGAATATGACTTTTATAATGGGGCTGTGAGCCCAGCTTATGGTATGGATTTGTACACGTCTCTTTCGTAAACATGGAATTGAAGTAGGTTTTATTTCTTGAATGTTCTAGCATAGTGCTGGTGAGAAGTGTGAGTGTCCTACCCAGAGCATTCTATAACAGGAAACAAAGTTTGCTGAGAGAAATAGGGAGCTTGGTAGAAAGAGAAGATTAAAATCTTTGCTGGGGGACAGTTCTTTTCCATTGATATTCCCAAAGCATTTCCCCAGGGTGTGTGCTGGAGGGTCCTGTGCTGTAGTTGGTAGATAATATTTCCTCTTATGCAGGGTGACTGGATAAAGAAACCAGTTATTTGGGGCCTGGAGTATAGACAGCAAGGAGCCATGGTTCTGAATGTGGTGTCTGGCCCAGGCATACTTGCCAGTGATGGTAATATAAGCTGGGCGGGAAAGAGTGGGCAGCAGTATTTGATAACACAAGCCCTGGCATCACCAATTTTATTTCTGGTCTTCCCTTTTAAAATAGATTATGTTTTAGCCTCTTGGCAAATTGTATTCTGAGTATCCCTGTAACCGTTGCCTGCCTTCCAAGTCATTGACAAACGGTGAGAAAACTCTGTAAATGCAGTTGCCAATACATTTAAATTGTTAATTTTAATCAACTCTTTCGTACATTGGTCCTGCCCACCAGCAACTTTCCCTTTTTGCTCTTTAGTCTTTCTGCCCAATTCAAGAGACAGCAGCCTCCAAATTCAGCATTATTGGCATGCTGCGATTCATGGGGTTGCAAAGAGTTGGACACGACTGAGCGACTGAACTGAACTGAACGGAATCCCTAACCTTATAGTTGTTACTTTCAGTGGTACCATGGGCAGTTGGCTTGTTTGTTCACTGGAATTTCTGAAGAAATAACATGGTTTCATGACAGAAATGGACTTCCCTGGTAGCTCAGATGATAAAGAATCTGGCTGCAATGCAGGATACCCAGGTTTGATCCCTGGGTCGGGAAGATCCCCCGGAGAAGGGAATGGCAACTCAATCCAGTATTCTTGTCTGGAGAATCCCACAGTCACAAAGAGTCAGACACAACTGAACAACTAACACTTTCACCCTTTCATGCCAGAAATGCATTTTAATTATTAACACCATCTTGGAGTTAAGTGGAATCTTGAGATAACATCCACTGTCTTCTTCCTAGTAGAATGCTTTAGCTAAAACCATCCTAAGAAATAAACAATCTTAATTTAAAGAAAACCTTAATTTTAAAAGAGATAACTCATTCTAAGGTTTATGGGTTTTTACAGTCAGGGAAATTGTGTTTTGAAGTTTTTTAAATTGATTTCCTTAAGCAGAGTTAATTCAGTTTTCTCACTTATTTTTCCTTAATATTATATCAGGTAGATTTTTAGTATATTCACTGTCAATCTGAAGCATGTCATTTTCCTCTACTTTAACACTAAACATTTCTCTCCAAAACAGGGAAGGGAGTGGAAGGGGAGTCTCTCAGACAAGTGGCTTCCTAGTCACCCTTGAGTTGTATCTCCCTTGAGTTCACGTTATGATTGAACTGAACATAGGTGTCTGGTTTTACTACCCAGAGATATGCTGACATTTAAGTATTATTAATAGTTTGAAGTCTCTGAAGTCCAAATTCTATTGAAGTTCACAACTAGACATATGCTATTCCCAAGAACCATCACATTCAGGAGCTACTGAGAAATCAGGGTAAGTTTAGTGTGTCTTCTGTGAATGGTGGACGTTTAAGGTGGGAGAACTGTGCACAAGGGGGCAGCAGGCCTGTTCTTTGAGGTTTCCTGTTGTATTCAAGATCCTGATGGGTTAGGAAATCAAGAGAATTCGTGCCATGGACACAAGGGGACTGGATAGAAGTGGAGGATGAGGAGATTCTTTTTTTTTTTTTTAACTTTACAATATTGTATTGGTTTTGCCATACATCAACATGAATCCACCACGGGTGTACACGTGTTCCCCATCCTGAACCCCTCTCCCACCTCCCTCCCCATACTTAACTATGCTGAAAAAAAGGGGGACGTGTTCACAGTATCCCTTAATCTTCTTGCCATTATGACTTTGGTAAGTGGACAAAACTGAATCTCCTTTCTCACCTCTGCCTCAACGTTGTTAACCTGCATTGGATGGAAGGGAATCAGGGAGGGAGCAGAGCTGCATTACACACTTTAATTTCTTTTTTTAGGACTCTGAATGCTGAAGTCTTAATGATGGTCAGTTTCGGCTTTCATAAGTAAAAGTAGGACTCATAATTATTACCATTTATTGAATACAGGAATTGTGCTAAGCACTTTAACTATATTATTGCTTTATTTATTTAATCTATGCAGCTCTGTAATGTAAGCATTTCTCTATAAGTTAATGAATGTAGAGCACTTAGAGTAGTGCCTGAAATATAGCAAGAACTCAATAAAATGTTGTCAATACCCATTTTGAAGATAAGAGAATTATCTTAGAATAACATTGGTAGAATTTGAATCCATGGCTGTTAAACTCTGAAGTTCATGCTTTAACCTATTATGCAATATCATGTCCCTTTCCTGCAAGAACCAAACTTTCTTTAAAAAGTGTTTCCTGATCTTCTCTGTGATGTCCATTCTAGGATAATACTTATTTTTTTAATTCTACATTCCTACCTGTTCTAGTTTGTGAGTCCTAAATCCATATTTTTCTCCCCACTGCACTTGTCCCTGGGGAAGTTCATTTTTCAAATTATCAAGGGCTGGTCCAGATTTGTTTAGTGAGAATGTAGAATTCTTCTTACAAGATTTTAAAAGAACAAGTAAGATAATTACATGAAAGGATCTGTTTAGGCTCTTTTGCATGGTAGGGGGTGGACCAAATAACCTTTGGATCACTTCCACTTGTATAATTCACCATTTCGGCAGGACAGCAACATTTCAGGCCAAAGTTCAACTTTTTTTTTATTATTAAATTCTTTTATCGTCACCAGGAAACTAGAGAAAATGAATTCTTCACAGTATGCTTGTGCATGCAACTTGAAACGGTTTGCACACTAAATGAAATTAAATGAAAGACAGCTGTTTGGGAAAGAGCTGTCAGAAACTGATTGGGTTCTATTAGGGAAGAATAGAGGCTAGGAATAAGTTTTCAGAAACAGGATATCAGTGGTTTAGAAAGCAAGCAAATTTACATACACAAAAGCTCTCATGTGGTTGTGCTGTTGCATGTCTTTTCAGTTCATTCATCTTAAATTATTATTTGCTCTTGGTGAGGAGGTGTCTGCTTTCAAGGCTGCTTTTCACATATCAAGTGTACAGCAGTTCTTTCTGAGAAGTAAATACAGCGCAACCCCACTTCAGTGCCATTCTGAGTACTTTGGTTTTGGTTAATCTGCAAATCTAGTAATGTTCACCAAACCACTTCCTTTGCCCAGTACCTCTGTGTTCCTACCAAAATGCAAAAGGGGAGGGACCACCTAGGCTTGGTTGCCAGAGGTGCCACCAGGGTCTCCTAAAATGGCTGACAGCAAGAAAGGAGCAATTACATCCCGTCACAGACTCAAAGCAGATGGTCTCCTATGGTGATATTAAGCCTTTGACTTGTGATTTTACTTTGTACTTTCAAAGCATTCAAGTTGTGTTACCTGTGTGATGCTGCTCTCTGACCCGCAAGACCTCATTGCTCATTGTTTGGGTATTTGTCCTTGTATTTTACTCTGAAACCCTGCTACTCCTGAAGAGCTTCACTCTGCTGTCCTCCAACCCTCCTGCTAGATGATAGCTCTTAGTAGGGTTTCTGCTGGGCCCTCACAGGAGCGGATACAGTGCTACATGTGAAACTACTTTTAAAGGAATTAAAGTATTCCTTTAAAGGAATAAAAATATCCTCACATTCAGTTCAGTTCAGTTCAGTCGCTCAGTCGTGTCCGACCCTTTGCGACCCCATGAATTGCAGCATGCCAGGCCTCTCTGTCCATCACCAACTCCTGGAGTTCACTCAGACTCACGTCCATCTCCTATATTCTTTGTTACTCCTACAAAATAAGTGGGAGTAGGCACCAGTTTAGAGGCACCAGCAAAGTTTGCCATCTTTCCAAAGACATTTCCTGAAGCAGATGTCATTATTGAAAGTAAGCCATCAGCTTACCAGTGATTTTGTTGGTGAGAACGTTTGCTTCTTAGTTCTGAAACTGCTTGTGTTAATTCCTTTCTGAATGCTTTCTTCCTTTTTCTCCTCATTAAGCTCTAGAGCAGATACCAAAAACATTGCTCTTTTTTTCTTAAACTTTTTATTTTGTATTGGCATATAACCAATTAACAAACCATGTTGTGATAGCTTCAGGAGAACAGCAAAGGGGGGATTCAGCCATATATATACGTGTATCCATTCTTCCCCAAACTCCCTTCCCATCCATGCTTCCACATAACATTGAGCAGAGTTCCATGTGCTATACAGTAGGTCCTTGTATATAGCAGTGTGTATATGTACACCCCAAACTCCCTAAGTATCCCTTCCCCCTCATCTTTCCCCCCCAGAAACCATAAGCTTGTTCTCTTAGTCCGTGAGTCTGTTTCTGTTTTGTAAGTAAGTTCATTTGTATTGTTTCTTTTTACATTCCACGTATAAGGGATGTCATATGATATTTAGCCTCCTCTGATTTACTTCACTCAGTCTGACACTCTCCAGGTCCATCCATATTGCTACAAACGATATTATTTTGTTCTTTTTAATAGCTAAGTGATATTCCATTGCATATAGGTACCACATCATCTTTAGCCATTCCTCTGTTGATGGACATTTAGGTTGCTTCCATCTTGGCTATTGTAAACAGTGCTGTGATGAACATTGGGGCACATGTATCCTTTCAGATCATGTTTTTCTCTGGATACATGCCCAGGGCTGGGATTGTAGTGCCATGTGGTAGCTCTAGTTTTAGTTTTTCAAGGAACTTCCATACTGTTCTCCATAGTGGCTGTACTAATTTACATTCCCACCAACAGAATAAGAGGGTTCCCTATCCTCTAAACCTTCTCTAGCATTTTTTGTTTGTGGATTTTTTTTTGTGTGTGTGTGATAGCCATTCTGGCTTGTGTGAGGTGATATCTCATTATTGTTTTGATTTGCATTCCTTTAGTAATTAGCAATGTTGAGCATCATTTCATGTGTCTATTGGCCATCTGTATGTCTTCTTTTGAGAAATGTTCATTTAGGTCTTCTGCCCATTTTTTAACTGGGTTGTTTGTTTTGATGCTGTTAAACATCATGAGCTGTTCATAAATTTTGGAGACTAATCCCTTATCTGTCACATCATTTACAAATATTTTCTCCCAATCTATGGCTTGTCTTTTTGCTTTTATTGGTTTTTTTGCTTTTATTGTTTTCTTTGCTGTGCAGAAACTTTTGAGTTTCATAAAGTCCCATTTGTTTATTTTTGTTTTTATTTTCATTATTCTGGAAGATGGATAAAAAACATATTGCTGTTATTTATGTTAGAGTGTTCTGCCTATCTATTTCTCTAGGATTTTTATAATATCTAGTCTGACATTTAGGTCTTTAACCCATTTTGAACTAGTTTTTGTGTATAAAGTTAAAGAATGATCTAATTTTATTCTTTACATGTAGCTGTCCAGTTTTCCCAGCATCATTTGTTGAAGAGACTATCTTTCTAGCATTGTATGGTCTTACCTCCTTTGTCATTTATTAATTGACCATAGGTATATGGACTTATTTCTGGGTTTTCATTCTGTTCCATTGATTTATAGTTCTATTTTTATGCCCGTCCCATACTCTTTTAATGACTGTATCTTTGTAGTATAGTCTGAAGTCAGAGAGCCTGATTCCTCCAGCTCCATTTTTCTATCCCAAGATTGCTTTGGCTTTTCCACGTTTTTTGTGTTTCCATATAGATTCTGAGACTTTTGTTGTTGTTGTTCTTTTTCTGTGAAAAATGCCATTGGTAATTTTATAGGGATTGCATTGAATTTATAGATTGCTTTGGCAAGTATAGTCATTATGACAATATTAATTCTTCCTTTCCACGAACATGGTATATCTTTCCATCTGTTTATATCTTCTTTGATTTCTTTCACCAGCACCTTATAGTTTTCAGACTACAAGTCTTTTATTCTTTTTGATGTGATGGCAAATGAAATTGCTTCTTGAATTTCTCTTTCTGATTTTTCAGTGTTAGTGTATAGTAATGCAACAGATTTCTGTGTATTAATTTTGTAACCTGCAACTCTACCAAATTCACTGATGAATTCTAGTCGTTTTCTGGTAACATCTTTAGGATCTTCTATGTATAGTATCATGTTTTCGTCAAAGTGAGAGTTTAACTTCTTCTTTTCCAATTTGGATTTCCTTTGCTTCTTTTTTGTCTTTGATTGCTATAGCTAGGACTTCCAAAATTATGTTGAATGAAAGTGGTGAGAGTGGACATCCTTGTCTTGTTCCTGATCTTAGAGGGAATGCTTTCAGCTTTCCATCATTGAGTATGATGCTAGCTGTTGGTTTATCATATATGGGGTTTCTTATGTTGAGATATGTACCTTCTATGCCCACTTTCTGTAAAGTTTTTTTTTATCATATATGGTTGCTTAATTTTGTCGAAAGTTTTTTCTGCATCTACTGAGATGACCATATTTTTTTTATTCTTCAGTTTGTTGATGTGGTGTATTATATTGATTGATTTGCAGATATTGAAAAATCCTTGTGTCCCTGGGTTGAATCCCACTTGATCATGGTGTATGATCTTTTTACTGTACTCTTGGATATAAATTGTTAGCATTGGGTTGACCATTTTTGCTTCTGTGTTCATCAGTGATATTTGTCTGTAATTTTTTTGTGTGTGATATCTGTTGGATCATTGAAATATCCGTTGGATCATCAAAAAAGCAAGAGAGTTCCAGAAAAATATCTACTTCTGCTTTATTGACTGTGCCAAAGCCTTTGACTGTGTGAATCACAACAAACTGTTGAAAATTCTTCAGGTGATGGGAAT
Source organism: Budorcas taxicolor (assembly GCF_023091745.1). Taxonomy (NCBI): domain Eukaryota; kingdom Metazoa; phylum Chordata; class Mammalia; order Artiodactyla; family Bovidae; genus Budorcas; species Budorcas taxicolor. The sequence goes on from NC_068919.1 coordinate 78,115,180, forward strand.
ACCAGACCACCTGACCTACCTCCTGAGAAATCTGTATGCAGGTCAAGAAACAACAGTTTAGAACTGGGCATGGAACAACAAACTGGTTCCAAATAGGGAAAGGAGTATGTCAAGGCTGTATATATTGTCACCCTGCTTATTTAACTTATATGCAGAGTACATCATGAGAAATGCTGGGCTGGAGGAAGCACAAGCTGGAATCAAGATTGCTGGGAGAAATATTGATAACCTCAGATATGCAGATGACACCACACTTATGGCAGAAAGCAAAGAAGAACTAAAGAGCCTCTTAATGAAAGTGAAAGAGGAGAGTGAAAAAATTGGCTTAAAACTCAACATTCAGAAAGCTACGATCATAGCATCAGGTCCCATCCAGTAGATGGGGAAACAATGGAAACAGTGACAGCCTTTATTTTGGGGGGCTCCAAAATCACTGCAAATGGTGACTGCAGCCATGAAATTAAAAGGCACTTGCTCCTTGGAAGAAAAGTTGTGACCAACCTAGACAGCATATGAAAAAGCAGAGACATTACTTTGCCAACAAAGGTCCATCTAGTCAAAGCTATGGTTTTTCCAGTAGTCATGTATGGATGTGAGAGTTGGACTATAAAGAAAGCTGAGTGCTGAAGAACGGATGCTTTTGAATGGTGTTGTTGGAGAATACTCCTGAGAGTCCCTTAGACAGCAAGGAGACCCAACCAGTCAATCCTAAATCCTAAAGGAAATCAGTTCTGAATATTCATTAGAATGACTGATGCTGAAGCTCCAATACTCTCTACTTCTTACTTTTTCTGTATCACATAAATAATTAAATCATAAGTCTTGTCTTATTGTTACCTAGTTAGGGGAGATTTAATTGTTTGTATCAGTTACCATTTATAATCTTCAACCCTTTCCCATCTCATTCATTCAGAAAACATTTCTTGAGCAACGGCTCTGTGCTAGGTCCTATTCTAAGACTGATGTCAGAAAAATTGGTAAACTGTGTCTCTTGCTCTTAAGAGCTTATGGTCTGGTGAGCTGTGAGGAAAAGTGTTTTTCTGAGTGTTGATATAAAAATTACCAGTTGTTAATGGCATTTGTGTCAATAATGGTTTTAATAATATATTTCTGTCCTTCTTCATCTGATCAATGTGATATTTATTCCCCTCCACAGAATACGATCAGCCCTTTTGTCTACCTGGCCTCAGATGAGATGACAAAATGTGCATTGGAACACGACACAGCCACAGACGCAATTCTCTCTGCAGATTCTTGGCACATTTTAATTGTTAATGTTGTGAGTCCTCGCTGTAGTAATATAGATTGAATTATCATGTGATTGAGCTGAGGTGATTGTTTTTAGTGTGGCCATGAGAAATCAAATTGACAGCAGGGATGCAGCTGTGACCCAGCTGGTTCTGTTGAGCTGTATTCAGTGGGAGAAGTGGTGGCAGCTCTCCAGGCTCCTTAGCTCCAGGAGATGGTCTTCTTCAGTCATCCAAGGCAAGCCCTGCCAGATGCTTTAGAAGTCAGTGCGAGTAACACTCAGGAAGTAAGACTTCAGTAAAAAGATATTAAGAATATAGTGCATATTTAGGGTACATGTCATCATCATTTTCTTCCTTACACATTTAATAAACCTACAGTATAAGGACTACTTACCTCATACAATCAGGCAATATTTTCCCTGCATTACAAAGACCTGCTTTTAAGGTTGACTATCTTAATGTTCTCTAAACTCTCATAAGATTCTAACCTATGATGTCTAATTTTTGCCTGAAAATATTTATAGATTCTATCAGGCAGAATAGCATATTTATGTTGAAAATATATTCAGTTGTTATACTGATTTTATTAATTCTCACTAGAATTTGCATTAGCTACTTTTAGTTTTCTTGGAGCAAACCATGTTTGTAATTTAGATTAATCAATGTTGTCCTTATTTTAAATGATATTAATACTATAGTGAAAGCTGGAATAAAATTTTTCCTGTGCATAATGAATAACTGACTAGTATCCATAATATATTCAGAATTGTACAAATCAAAGAAAACTCTTAAGAAAAATAGTTTTGAACAAACACTTCATAGATGAAGATTTCAAATTGCTAATAACTATAGTAATACTTCGGAGAAGGCAATGGCACCCCACTCCAGTACTCTTGCCTGGAAAATCCCATGGATGGAGGAGCCTAGTAGGCTGCAGTCCATGTCCAGCTAAGAGTCGGACACGACTGAGCGACTTCACTTTCACTTTTCACTTTCATGCATTGGAGAAGGAAATGGCAACCCACTCCAGTGTTCTTGCCTGGAGAATCCCAGGGATGGGGGAGCCTGGTGGGCTGCTGTCTATGGGGTCGCACAGAGTCGGACATAACTGAAGCAACTTAGCAGCAGTAGCAGCAACATAGTAATACTTAAACACAAATTATAGTCTATTCCCCAGTAAGGCTCTTCTAATACATTAAACTGTTAACAGAAAGGTGTGATACTCACCAATACTAGTCTCAGATAGGAAAGGTTCCTTCAGCTAGGTGTTGTTAGAAGTTCTCTTGAGAATGTGTTCTCACTCGAACAGTGTGAGCAACATTTTGTGGAAGGCTTTTTCACATATAACATATTCATAAGCACTTCTGCAGCCTAGAGTCTCAACTTTATTATTAGATCTGATTGCTTTGAGAAAGCTTGATCACTTTCCAAAAACAAATGGTTTTTCTCTCTTGCATATCATAACCGATCCCTGGCCATCAGGGTAACTGTTGTCCCCAGCCCCCAGGCTGTGTACTGGTACCGCGCAGCTGGAGGTGAGAGGTGGGTGAGCCAGAATGCTGCTTCTCATTGCTTCAAATGCTGCTTCTCATTGCTCCCCATAGTTTTACTTTACTACCTGAACCTTTCACTACCCCTCCAGTCTGTGGAAAAACTGTCTTCCATGAAACCAGTCCCTGGTGCCAAAAAGGTTGGGGACCACTGGGGTAACTCAGTGGAACTCTTAGTACAGTTGCCACATTGACAAGCTTTTTTTTTTTAAATTTAAGTTTATTTATTTTTAATTGGAGGACAACTGCTTTATAATATTGTGTTGTTGTTTAGTTGCTAAGTCGTGTCTGACTCTTTGTTACCCCATGGACTGCAGCATGCCAGCCTTCTCTGTCCTTCACTATCTCCCTTAGTTTTCCCATCATCAGGGTCTTTTACAGTGAGTCAGCTCTTTGCATCAGATGGCCAGAGTATTTTGGCTTCAGCTTTAGCATTAGTCCTTCCAATGAATATTCAGGGTTGTTTTCCTATTGTGTTGAAAATATTCCTATTCAGTGCATAAGGGTTTCTCTCCAGGAAGAATTTTCTGGTATGAATGAAGTCTTAATCTTTTGATGAGCGTTTTTCTACATTCAGGATATATATAGTTTTTCATGTCTGTGGACTCACTGATGTCCTAGGAATTGCAGGACTCATGCTTGTTTTCCTGTTTTGTCCTAAATACTTGTGATCCTTGTTAGTGACAGCTGTCCAATCCTGAGTCATGGCAAACACTTCACCCTTGTTAAATAACATGCTCTTTGCCTAATTATGCTTTTTTTTTTTAATGTATCTGAATTTATGAAAGTGGAATTTGACTATTTCTTTGTTATATGCTAGAAATTGTTCCAAGTTACAACTTGTTTTATGCTGACCCGTTTATATAGATTGCGTACTGACTTGCTATAATAATCCTTCAGCTATGTAATCTGAGTGTCACACAGTTGAATAACAGTATTTTTCTTATCTACCAGCTTAGTATGATAGTCACTCTTTCAACTGAAACTTGTGAGGGTTATACATAGCCTTTTGTCTTTAAATTTGTGCAGTTATATATGATGGTTTCTCTGTTCTATTTCATAATATACCAACATGTTAAAATTGTTATATCAAGAATACTTATTTTCTTAATCTTGTTACTCTTATTGGGTTGAGTTTCTTATCAAAATATGGGCTAAATATTTATTAACTTGTGTTCCATTATCATGGATTTGGTGCACAAGTAAAAGTATTGGTATTTCCCTAAGACATTCATAAAATCATTTTTATTGAACATCAATTGATTTGTCAGAATTTATTATTATTAATTGAAAATCATTGTGTAATTACTGTTTATTGAGTTCATACTCCTGTACAGATATTGTGTAGAATGTTTTATGTATTATCTCATTTAATCGTCTTAATAACTTTTAGTATGGTTGTGTTTTCAAGTGAGTAATAGTTTCATACTGGCTAAGTAGAGCCCAGGTAGCAGTAATTTGAAGAGATTCATTGAGAAAATGTGTAAAACTACAGTGACAGAGGCTAAATGATTCAAATCTTCTTCAGATATAAAATTTTCTTTTAGGCTCTGTAGGATTCTGCTCTTTGAATAGTGATAGAATATGGTCTGTTTAAGCTGAGACTCTGAGAGTTGTGAGATAGTATTGTGAACTTTAATTTTTTACTAACTCTCTAAATCATTGTATTTCTCTTAAAATCCTCAGCTGGAAATGTTGAATGAATGTGCTTAGCTATTACTGAGGGGCATTTTTTATACTCACAGGCTTAGACCATCCGTGAATACTGCTTGGGGTTTTTGGTTAGTTAATTGTGTTTGTTCCTGGTTCTGCAGTATAAGGAATTGGACTTTGCTTATATAAAGAGATGTCTATAAAGGCACAGGCAAGTGAAGTTGGTATTTCTTCCTTGGGGAAATCTGGAGTTAGAGGTATAAGCAAATATTAAGGTTCAAAGCAGGCAATATAATGAGCGCATTCAAGAAATTAGTAAGTTTGTAACACTTCATGTTTGCAAACTGTTTTACAGCCATATTCATTCATTTACATAAGTTCCCTGGAAGGTAACAATGTTATTACATCTGTTTTATAAGCAAGACAAGCAAAATATAGGCAAATTAATTGGCAAAAGATAGAGAAATTAGGACACTGATTCCAAGGCTTGGGCCTCTAAGCTGTACAATGTTATTCTATTAGGGAAATAAATAAAATGCTTCTGTTTTGTTGTAGACTTGGGCATCGTGCCTATTTGGGTAATTACTTATATATTTATATCATTTATATATTATTTTTTCAATTATATGGTTCAAAGGCCTTCCAATACAGCTTCTAATGAATGAAAATCTAAGCTTATTAATTCATGAATAAGGTCCCTAGTTATAAGTTTTACATAAAATGTTCATGGCCAACAGATTGGTGAATATGTCTGGGGGATGCTCAGTGTTGACCTTGATAGAATACACACTGAGACCCGCTGAGGGATGGATGACCTCGGAGAGCTGACCTTGCTAACTGCATACTGCCTGTACACCACTCTCCTCTCTCGCTGTTTCTCTTTGTACTTTCGTTGCACCCCCCAAAGAATAGCAAATTTCTACTAAGGAGTAATAAATTTTCTCATAACCTCAAAAAGGTAAAACTAGAAGAACTTCCTAACAGACGAGATTAGAAAAATCACTCAGACTCTTGTGTTTGAAAACAGGAGACATGATAAATTATTGCATTCAATTAACTTTTCTTTCACTTACTAAGCACACAGAAATTGCTTTAACACCCTGAGGTGTTAAAAGTAACGAAGAGTCACTTTTTAGAATAAATATACCATAAGGTACTCTGTTTAAATGAATGCTATTCTTCAACGTAGCCACTCTTTTACACTAATTCAACAATGCTGTTATTGCAAAAAATATTTTTGGACCTTGTCCTTTTGAATTGCCTTTGGAAGCTATAAAACTGTAAAAGAAAACAGAGTCATATTTACCTAAAGTCACACCATGTTTTTTTAATCAACTCCTCTCCAACCAAGAAATTTATTACCCAGATAGATTACTGACCTTTTCACCAGCCTTTGTTCTGCACTAATTTTTCTTTTCTTTTTTGATTTCAAAATCAGTTCTATACTTTAAAAAAATAACAATTTGCCATAAATAAGGATATTTATTAATTTTTTAAAACTTAAAATCTTAAACTTAAGAAGTTACAAAAATAGTAGAATTTCCATTATTCTTCGCCCAGCTTTCTCTAATGTTAACATCTACTTGAAATATAATGCAGTTCTCAAAATCAGGAAATTATTATTGATAAATACTATTTCATAAATACTAGATAATACTATTTGCTGATCTGCAGACATTATTGAAATCTCTCCAGTTCCCCAGTAATATACTTTGTGTTTCAGGGTACAATCCAGGATCCCACATGGCATTTAGTTGTCATGTCTCTTTAAGACTTTAAATGTAATCTGTGACAGTTCCCAATAAGAACATTTAAAAGAAAGTACTCCCTTGGAAAAGAAGGCCATAGACTCTGAATGTAATTCCAAAAATATCTGTCTCTGTCTTGTGAATATTTGATTTATTGTGGCCTAAAATTTGTGCTGACTGATGGAATAAAAAGAAAAGTAAAATATGCTTGGACACAAAGGAGCTCACAGTGCATGAAAGTGAAGGACCTGTCTGTTAGGGTGCCAGGTATATATCAAGCTCTGGAGTTTTTTATGATGCTCAGAGCTTCTTATATCTCTGCCTTCCGTTCCGTTTCCTTTGCTGTAACCTCAGTTCAGACTCTCTCTACCTCATGCCTTATCTGTCACAGTAGTTTTCTACCTAGTCTATAATTCCCTTCCCCCTTCCAGTTCACCTAAAATACCTCTTATATATATCACCTCTCTATTCAGTTACTTTGTAGCTCTCCCTAAATTTAATTTCTTAATAACTTCCCTGTTTCTTAACTAGACAGCTCTAATGTTTGTTAATCATTGAACCTACTCTAATAGCTCCCTAATTGGTTGCCCTATATCTGCTCTTGTACGTTCCTATTATACAGAATGATCTTTTCAAAATGCAACTCTGACCACATCATACTTCTGTTTAACCGTTTGAGTGATGTCCCATTGTTCTTAGGATACCATCCAAATCTTTAGCAAGACCTATTAGCCCTTGTCTGATCTGACCATAATATTATTGCCTCATAGGGTTTTAGGAAGGGTTAGATGAGTTAGAACTCATAAAGCACTTGAAATGTAGTAAGCAGTCAATAAAAGTACAGAATCATTTAATTAAGAATGGTGAATTTTATAAAATACTTTTCATCATGTAAAGACATGCTAATATAATTTTTCTATTGATGTTCTAATATGGTAAATTATATTAATAGATTTCTATTGGACTATCCTTATATTCCTAGTATGAACTCTGTTTGGTCATAGTGATTATTCTTGCAGGCATAATGACTAAGACTTATTTGTACTATTAATTTTTTATGTTAGTTTCTCATTCTCTAGTCTTTCTATGAGATACCTTATTTCCCTTATATAGTGCTTTCTGCTACTATAATTAATTTTTGTCCATTTATTTGTTTGATGTCTTTTTCCTGCTAGACTATAAATACTTTGAATGTAAGAACCAAGTTTGTTTTATTCACCAGTGTATCCTTTACACTCAGGTCTTCCCAGGTGGTTCAGGGGTAAAGAATCCACCTGCCAGTGCAGGAGATATGGGTTTGATCCCTGAGTCAGAAAGATCTTCTTGAGTAGGAAGTGGTAACCCACTTTAGTATTCTTGCCTGGAAAATTCCATGGACAGAGGAGCCTGGCAGGCTACAGTCCATGGGGTTGCAAAGAGTCAGATATGGGTCACATATCTGCTCACAATTCTGTGAGCACAGTAGATGCTCAACAAATATGTATTTACTGAATAAATGAATTAATTAGTAATTATACAAGGGAATAGATACATTTTTTGCAGTGATGCAAGCGACTTTAGCTTCTTCCTCTACTTCTACTACAATAAGGGACTGTGTAAATACTGTACAAGTGTTTTGTAAAGTCGTTCAGTCATGTCTGAGTCTTTGTGACCCCATGGACTATTACAGTCCATGGAATTCTCCAGGCCAGAATACTGGAGTGGGTAGCCATTCCCTTCTCCTTCTCCAGGGGATATTCCCAACCCAGAGACTGAGCCCTGGTCTCCCACATTGTAGGTGGATTCTTTACCAACTGAGCCACCAGGGATGCCCACAGGTGCTTTAAAGTTAAGCAATTCCAAGAAAGGAAATCTTAATTGAATAGTGTCTCTTTTCCCTGTTTCCTCTGCTCTCACAAATATTTGTGATTTAATGAAGAGGTAGAATATCTTACAGGAGAAATTATTGAACAGTTCCCTACCTACAACACTTCCAGTTAGGCTGAAATTGTTATTTTAATAAGAAACACTGTATTTACAAAGATAAATGGGGCAGAGGGCTGAAAAATTCAGCCCTTTGTCACTTGTTCTCAAGATTCTATTTAGAACTTCTTAACTTTCTGTTTTTCCTAACACTTACTTTTAAAGAGAAAGTTTAAGTGTTAGAGATGACCCACCACTGGCAAAGTTCATACTGAAGAGGAGAATCTGATTGGTCTTAATCTGTTTTCAGATTGCTAAGTGGGCACTCACCAACCACCTAGGGATTGTGGATCCTAGGTCAAGTTAGTGTCTTTCATGCATCTGACTGGACATGAGGATAGAATCATATGATATAAACCTTGGCTGCTACCACTCAACAGAGTGAAATAACATCTCTTAGAAGCATATTGGTAGGCAGTTGCCATACTATATGTCTGCTACAACTTCCTACTACCTTGAATCATTGGGAAAGTTTCATAAATGGTCTGACTTTCAGTTTCTTTACTTTAAAATAAGGCTAATAAGGCATGGTTACAAAGTTAGTGTAATGATTAGAGATAATATATGTAAAATGCCTCGTACACAGTAGTACTCAGTTGTTATAGCTAGTGTTATTCATATGAGATAACATTAAAAAGTGTTCTAGTTTGGAACACACAGAAGAAAGCTATAACTTCCACGGATTCTTTTTCAGTCACTCATATCTGACTCTCCAACCCCATTGACTGCAGCACATCAGGCTTCCCTGTCCTTCACTATTACCTGGAGTTTGTTCTAATCCATGTCCATTGAGCCAGTGATGTTATCTAATGATCTCATCCTCTGCCACTCTCTTCTTTTGCCTTCAATCTTTCCCAGAATCAGGGTCTTTTCTAATGAGTCAGTTCTTTGTACCAGATGGCCAAAGTATTGGAGCCTCAGCTTCAGCATCAGTCCTTCCAATGAATATTCAGGGTTGATTTCCTTTAGGATTAGCTAGTTTGATCTCCTTGCAGTCCAAGGGACTCTCAAGGGTTTTCTTCAGCACTACAATTTGAAGAGGTTAGGTAATTTATTTACTCAGGACTACATAGTTTATATGTAGAAGAATTTAGTGGCAGTTTGTGCTTTTGACTATGTTGTCTTTCATATGAAGTTACCTTTAAAAATATATGTATGTATATACCTAATTTGAGAGACCAATATCTTGCTTAATAAGGAAACAGCAAAAGCATTTCCATAAAATTATTAAGACAATACCTCTATTCCCACTATCACTTAATATTGTTATCGAGATACTGGCCAAAGTAATCTTACAAGAAAACTATTAGAGGTAAACAAAAAGTTGAAAAGAGGAGTGTTAATCATACTTTCAAGCTTATAGAATTGTATGTCTGGAAAACTGAAGTGACTCAACTGAAAACCTGATAAAAATAAGAATGCATAATGACATGCTGAGAAAGAAGAGTATAGAGGTGAATTAGTCCATCTTTTTAATAAAAATATTAAACTAGAATTTATGCTGATATAGCTGAGTGGAAAAGCCTAGGAAATTCAAAAAACAAATGTGGGATAAATATACATACGTGGAAATGTCACAGATGATAAAATTGGCATTATGCTTCCTAAAGGACAAGATGGAGATTTTAATAAATGTTAACTTTCTGTAAAGAAATAAAGTTAACTTTTACCTTAAACCTTATTACAAAATAATTCATAATGGAACATAATTTAAACGTAAAGAATAAAATAGGAAAAATCTTGTCAAGATAAAATACAAAATCCAGTAGCCATGAAAGGGATGATACACTTATATACTTAACAAAATTTTTCATTGAAACTAATCCATCATAGCCAAAAGGCCAAGACAGAAGACAGCAAAATTCTGTAAAGCAATTATCTTTCAATTAAAAAATAATCCATTATATGTAAAATCAAATAACAGATGAAAATCTAGAGAAATATCTTATATATATATGTCACAGACCAAGACTATTTTCTTTATTGGATAAAGAGCATCTACAAATAAGTAAGAATATAATCAACAATCTGGTAGAAAAAATGGATAAGGGACAAGGACAGACAGAGTAGTAAATACTAATGATTTTTAAACTTAAAAAAAGATGTCCAATTTCACTTATATATTAAGTGAAATAACATCAGATTGTTGAAGATAAAGAAGTTTAATCAAAAGTGGATCATCAAGGGTTTGAGGAAACAATTGGTCTCATACTTCTGGTGGAATGATAAATTGAAACAACTTCTGTAATGGTCAGTCTATTAAAAAAAAATCCTTGAATTCGTTTAGACTTTGATTAAGTAATGCCACTCTTAGGAATTTTCCTACATTTGTACTTTCATTTGAGCAAAATGGCCACCTAAGCATAGTTACTGCATTATCATTTGTAATACCAGAGGTTTGGAAACAGCTTAAATGTCTATCAGTAGGGGGCTGATAAATACATTATGATATACCATGGAATATACTATGCAACTTTTTAAAAGAATGGGGAAGTTCTGCAGTGGTAATGGAACAATCATATTGTTAAGTAATAAAGCAAAGTTAGAACAGTAAATTTAATATGCCACCATTTGTATAAATTACACACATGCAAAGCTTAGCTTATTTTTATAGGATTGTTTTTAGGGAGAGAATTGATGCTTGGGAAACAGGGAGAAGAAAGAGATTCTCCTTTCACCGAAAATCCCTTTGTATTTTATATCATGTGCAGGCTTTGCCTGTTCCAAAAAAATAAAATTAACCATGTAAATATTGTGAACTTATTTTAAAAGTGAGATGATGTCAATTCGTGGTTGCATTTCAGACTATTATTGAAAAGATCTACATGCACAGGAAACTGCGTGGAATTTCATTTGTTTCTCTTAGAAGGATAAAAGCTTGGTTAGACTTGCTCTGATTTGACTGTTTCTGTAGGAGCTAATATTCCAACATGATGTATTAGGTCCCTGGACTCTTTTGATTAGTGATCTATAGGTCAAGACCTATGATATGCTATTTAAATCATCTGACAAATAGATGTTTGAGGGAAAGAACTCTCCCCAGTTTTTAAAAAAGAAACTTAAGTTTGTTTGTGTGGTAAGCACATAGAAAGATTGGAACCACCATTTTGGAAATGTCCTTAAGGGAAAGGAGAATATGTAAACTCATAATTCCATCTAACAGGGCAGGTCCAGCTTTATTTTTCCATTCCTACCATGGAGCTGCTGGGTAACCCTGAGTAAGCAGTTTCATGCACTTTGACCTTAAGCAGTTTCATGCACTTTGACCTCAAGCCTGTATATTCCTAATGGAGGAGCAGTTATGTTGGTACGTTTCTTATTCAGAGGGTGGCAGATTAATGAGACTTTGGGTAGTTTCAAGATTCTAGTCAAACAAAAAGGACTTTTGTATACAAGATGGTGTGATTTTTCACTTAGTTATTTTATTACAGCTCTACTCTTTGAAACCCTATAAGAGTTTTTCCTAATTTAAAACACTGAACTAGCTCCTTAATGTCACTGAATTTGCAAATCATTTTGGTTCATTTTGAATAATGAATAGGTCTCATAAATTGTTAATAAAAAGAAGACAGATATTCTTATTCTCATAATGATATAAAGATGCAGTTGAAAGATTATATAACTTTCTCAAGTTCTCATGAGAAACCAGATGACAAAAGCTTAAGTTTTCTCACATAATGTCATTTTGAATGAGAAATATATCCTTATTTAAAATATTATATCAGTGAGTCACAAGCTTTGTGGAGCTCTCATGCCAGCAGTAACATTACTGAGCCCTATACTGGGCAAGCAAGAAAGTGGTCTGAAAATTGGATCGAGCTCTAGCATCCATTTACATAGCATTCAAAACAAAATTAATTTCGAGTCAGGCAAGTGGAACTGTAGAATTTAAGGGGGTGGGAAATGATTTGTGTTCACTTCTTTTTTTATCCTCTCGTTTTCTTTAGCTGATGTTCTTCTCAGATGCCAGAGAGACCAGTCATGGTTGCCAGATGACTGGGCCCTGCTGGCTCATCGAGGGACTGTGGCAGTGCTTGTTTCCATGAGAGCTGGAAGAAAAGATGCAATGGAAAAAGCACACGCAGTCATTTATAAGTAGCTGGCTATGTAATTCTCAGTGCCCTGTGCACCTCAAAATGTGCACTTAATCTGGGAATGCTTACATCTGGGGCATCTTTAATACAAATTCAAGTGCCTGAGCAGTGGCAGAGCACTTTGGTTAATGTGTACACATCCAGGTTTGTAGGCATAATCGGTGCCACTTGACTTGGGTCAATGTGATTGCCAGGAGTCTATGAGTGGGAAAGACAAAGTGCCTTATTTCTGGAGATACTGTAATCATTTAGATACTTAAGAGATGTATTTTGTAAAGGTAAATCCCTTTTTGGGTGATCAGAGTGTTAATCTTAACTATCATATAACCTGCTATGAAATTTGATGGTAGGCTCTGTTCCAAGAATAGGAGTTCAATCAAAGCCCATTCTCATGGTGTTTTTTAGAAGTATATTAAATATGATAAGGTACCAAGGCCCCACAGGAATCACATAAAACCAGAGTTTATAAAGAAGTTACTGAAATGACACCTTTGAAGTTGGTGTTTTCTCATGGCTTCTCTGTTGCTAGATCTGACATGAATTACTTGGCTACAATAATTGTAATGAAACGGAGATTGAATTATAAACATCTATTTCTTAGAGCCATGTAATTTCTCTGGGCTAATGATGTTTTTTCATGACTGAGTGACTGAGCACATACTTCCCATAGTAGCAAAAAAGAATCAGTTTCCTTTTTAAATATTCATACTTCACTCTTGGTTTATATGGCCTAATTTTCTGATCACTTTTACTTTCTCAGTTCTATTGTACGTATTATTTTTCCTGGTGAGCATATTATTTTTCCTTGGTTCTTGTATATGCCAAAAAACATCTCACATTCAAGATGCACAGTTTCTTTTCTTCTTAATGGGTTATTCTGTTTTCAAGTTTTCTAATCCTAAATCATTGTCAGCAAAGATGAGAAGCAGCAGTCCGAAGTATTCTACTCCTTTGAAAAACTATATAAAACTGTATCTACCTGTCCACCTCCAGATGAGTTTTGCACTATCGTACATCTGATCAGTGTGAGACTGCTGCTGGGCGGGAGCAGAGGCTGTGCATCGACCCTCTCGACAGCAGAGGAATTTTTTTACTTCCCTTATGCCTAAACTGAAGCATTTGTCTGTACACAGAAGTGACCAGCTTGTTTTCCAATCAAAATGGTTTTTTCTGCAATTCAACCTTTTTTGGAAATTAGGTATGTTTTCCAACATATATGTTTTGAGGCCCTTGGGTATTTGAACCATTTCCTAGCCCATTTTCCCAGACATAAAAGATACCATGTGTGAAATATGTGAAATGAGATTGTCAAGGTGTTTGGGTGGATTCTTTCTGCAGAAAATGTATTTGCTTATTGCAGTTTCTCTGTAAAGACTTTGTGTCAGGGAAAATCTATAAGCACCTCTTCAGAACTGAAGCCATTTATGTCTCCCAGTATAAATAGAACCTAGAATATAATAAGCCAATTAGCCGCTGCAAATACCACCTCCTTTATGTAGCCTTCTTCATTCATTGCCTTGGTTGAAAAGAAAGCAGTCATCCCTTCTCTGCTTTTATCAAGTACTTTCCATTTACAAAACAGTGCTTATCTCATATCTCAGTCTGCCTCTAATTAGGTTTTTATACATTTTTCTCCCCATCCACCATTAAAGCAGGGTAGGGATTTTGTCTTCCTCATTTTTTATTTCTCCAACTGTTATATCCACTGTTGATTGTAGCAATAGATCAGGCACCTGCCCCAACCTGCCTGATTTCTTCCTCTAAAAAGGTCTGTTTACTCCTTTGTCTCTGCTAGGATTATGTTCTCTTAAAGCACTGCTGCTTGCCGCTAAGTCGCTTCAGACGTGTCCAACTCTGTGTGAACCCATAGCCGGCAGCCCACCAGGCTCCGCCATCCCTGGGATTCTCCAGGCAAGAACACTGGAGTGGGTTGCCATTTCCTTCTCCAATGCATGAAAGTAAAAAGGGAAAGTGAAGTTGCTCAGTCATGTCCGACTCGTTGCGACCCCATGGACTGCAGCCTACCAGGCTCCTCCATCCATGGGATTTTCCAGGCAAGAGTACTGGAGTGGGGTGCCCTTGCCTTCTCCACACACTATTCCAGTGACTGGCTTGCATAGGGGTTTCTCCTATTAGATTTTGTACTCCCTGGTGACACGAGTATGCCCTCCATCTATATTTCCTGAGTCTATCATAGTGTTGGGACACACAGAGTACTCATTAAATTTCTACTGAATGACTATTGGATTTAGTGAACAGTGGCCTTAAGTTATATGAATGGGAAAGATAGGGGCCCATTTTCCAAAGTTAGCTATACTGTGTAATAACAATAAAGCATAAATAACAATTGCACATTGCAATACATATACATGCTTTGGTACTTTTTGTCCCTGGAGAACTGTGAGTACTCAAGAAGTATTCTACTTTATGTTCATATCATCAGGACACGAAGCATATTTTGCTTTTAATTCTCACCTTAAAACCCAGAGATGATAATCTGTCATCTCTTAGAAGGTTAAGTAGAGTTGATTCCTGTCTTTTTGTCTGATCTGTTATCAGATTTAGACTTAAATTTCTGAGTTTTTATTTTATCAGTTGATAGAATTGGCTTTCCTGGTGGCTCAGATGTCCGCCTGCAATGCAGGAGACCTGGGTTCAATCCCTGGGTTGGGAAGATCCCCTGGAGGAGGGCATGGCAACCCACTCCAGTATTCTTGACTGGAGAATCCCCATGGACAAAGAAGCCTGGTGGGCTACACTCCATGGGGTGGCAAAGAGTCTGACATGACTGAGTGACTAAGCACAGCACATTGATAGAATTGCCTGTTAAAGAACTGGTCTGTCTCTTCCAGGAATGTGCACACCCTGGGTGTGGAAACTGTGCCTCTTACTCCCAGGCTGCTAGCAGAGAGCCTGAAAAGTATGGTAGATGATCAATAAATATTGAATTGAATGTGAAAATAAATATGACCCAAATGAAATTAAAAGACACTTGCTCCTTGAAAGAAAAGCTGTGGCCAACCTAGACAGCATATTGAAAAGCAGAGACATTACTTTGACAACAAAGGTCCACCTACTCAACGCTATGATTCTTCCAGTTTTCATGTATGGATGTGAGAGTTGGACCATAAAGAAAGCTGAGTGCCAAAGAATTGATGCTTTTGAACTGTGGTGTTGGAGAAGACTCTTGGGAGTCCCTTGGACTGCAAGGAGATCCAACCGGTCAATCCTAAAGGAAGTCAGTTCTGAATATTCATTGGAAGAGCTGATGCTGAAGCTGAAGCTTCAATGCTTGGCCACCTGATGTGAAGAACTGATTGGAACAGACCCTGATGCTGGGCAATATTGAAGGCAGGAGGAGAAGGGGATGACAGAGAATGAGATGGTTGGATGGCATCACTAACTCAATGGACATGAGTTTGAGCAAGCTCCAGGAGTTGGTGATGGACAGGGAAGCCTGGTGTGCTGCAGTCCATGTGATTGCAAAGAGTCGTACACAACTGAAGCGACTGAACTAAACTGAACTGAATTAGAAACTCCTATATGAATTATTTATCTTAATTTTCTGTTTCTTTTAACTTAAAAAAGGTTAATTAATTTAGCTGCATTGGGTCTTAGTTGTGGCACGCATGCTCTTTCTGTGCAGTGTACAGACTCTCTAGTTGGGGTGCTGGGCTCCAGAGTGCACAGGCTTCGGTAGTGGTGGCAGGCTGGCTTAGTTGCTCCATGGCATGTGGTATCTTAGTTCCCTGACCAGGGGTCAAGCTTTCATTCCCTGCATTGCAAGGTGGATTCTTAACCACTGGCCCCCTAGAGAAATCTCTCTTTATCTTAATTTTCAAGTGAAAGTTCTTTTGCCTGCTTGGAAATGATCACTGGACCAAATGACTTTTGAGGTAAAAGTTGCAAAGATGGTGTCTTACCAGCTAGAATATGGGTTGTCTAGTGTTGGTTGTTCCTAGGTTCTTTTTTTAGAAAATTATGCTTCATTCCTTTAGAAGCTTAATCCTATTTGTTTCCCTATTTCTGTCTTAGATTATCATCCAGAGAAACAGATTTTCAGAAAAGGTAATGTGGGGAACAATCCAATTAGATCACAAGAATAAAGTTTCTTAGCAGTCACATTTTCTGTTAACTTTCAGATCAAATGTGACAGAGGATCCTTTTCTGCCTATTCTCACATGAAAGTAATTGGTATTACCCAGCTCTTAATAAGTTATCCCTTTCCTCTTAAAGTGACATGAAATCATTTAAATTTATTCTCAACCTAATTTTGATAAGCCTCTAATTTTAAAAGTTAATGTGTCATTGAAAATTAATTTCTCTTTACTCCCAAAGATAGCTTCCTACAGATGGAAAGATATCTAGCATTTTCTACTTCTTGTGAGATATTATACAAATTAAGCAACTTGCAATATTATTTACTACTTATATCTTTCTTTTATCATCAAGGGCACTGGTCTGGCCTCGGGAGGAATGATCTGTGAATGAGAAAGCCACACATAATTTAGCTGCAGATGACCTTAGAGCCCGTCCATTGTGCTTCATTTTACAGATGAAGAAATAAAGGCTCTGGGATGTTAACTGACTTCCTAGGATTACACAGTTAGACCCTGGTAGAGCCTCACTGGATCCTGAGTCTTTTGGCAGCTAGTCCAAGACTCTTTCTACCGTGCTTTATGGGTTTTCTATAAGGCACAATGCTCACTTCCAGGTCCTTATTGCTAAAACTGACCATCAGAGTTGTATAAATTGAGTTTTGGGTGGCTAAAATGTAACACACACAGCCAAGATGTAAAGACTTAAATTCACTGTATTACCCTTTCACTGGAGAGCTATATGGTACAATGTAGACACCATAAGGCAGTGATCCCCAACTGTTTTGGTGCCAGGGATCATTTCTATGGAAGATAATGTTTCCACAGACTAGAGGTGAAAGGAGTGGTTTCAGGATGATTCAAGCATATTACATTTATTGTGCACTTTTGATATTATCATTACATCAGCTCCATTTCAGATCTTCAGACATTTGGTCCTGGGGGTTGGGGACCCCTGCCCTAGGGAAACAACAACAGTGAGGTGCCTCTTAGTTAATGAGTTAATGTAAGGTTTATCCTTAGAGGTTAAACTATAAATCAAGAAGTACTGGAGCCCAGTGGATATTTATACAACAGTTTAGAGTATGATGCCAAGGCAAAAATAGATGACTACAAAACTAAATAGCATGTATTAACATCCCAGAGAAAGAGTGTATCAGTCAGAAAATACGTTGGCCAGCTGTTGAAGCATGGATGATCACAAGGTCAAGTTGCCTGTGCCTTAACCATCATGTACTTCTGTGGTTCCCAGACTGCGGTGCACTTCAGAGTTAGCTGGAGGGCTTGTTAAAATACAGATTGTGGGGCCCTACCCTCCAAATTCCTCTGGCCCAAGAATTTGCATTGCTAATAAGTACCTAGATGATAGTGATGCTGGCTGGGGGAACTACATTTTGAGAATCATGGGTTTATAGGTGTATTAGTTTTCTATATTTGTATAACAAATTACTGAACTGTGACACACTTAGCAGCTTAAAACAACCTGTTAGCTCACGGTCCTATAGGTCACAAATAGGGAACGGCATGCCTGAGTTCTCTATATTCAGCCTGAAATCAAGGTGTTGGATGGCAACATTCTCATCTGGAGCTCAGGGTCCTTTTCCAAGCTCATTCCTGTTATTGGCAAGAATCATTCCCTTGAAGTGATAGGACTAAAGTCTTGTTCTTTGCTGTCAGCTCTAATCGAAGTTGGGGCCTGCTCTTAGCTCCTGGTGGTCACTCTCAGGTCCATAGAGGATTCCTACAAGGGAGAAAGTATGCTAGACTGATGGACTCAAATGTTCCTGGTCTATGTAGTAACTGATTTCACTCAGATGATTAGTAAATCAGTATCCTGATTACATCTGTTAGCTCCTGTGAACTTATTTAATGTGAATCTCATCTTAGTATAACGTCTCATTCATACTGTGTTTAATAGACTGGGTTTTGAGACTGAGCTGCAGCAATTCAGATCCTGGATAAAAATAAACTCAACAAAATGGAAACTGATGTTGGGGAGCAGACAGGGCAGCCAGCCTACTTTCCTAGTAATCACCCTTCTCTACTGCTTTACATTTGTACTTGTTCTTCAAGCGTTTTATTATGTAGCATATCCTAGACTAAAGCCATGCTTAAAATTAAAATGGAAAAGTTCTCAGAAATTCAGACAAAATATCCACTGATTTTTCCTTAGCCAGTCTCCCCAGTATCTCTTTGTTGGAATTGATTCTTTAGCTGAAGCCTTGCTGAGCAGTATAAAGTTTCTGAACTGAAGTAGGACGCTGAAGATAAAATGAGAAAAGGTGAAGCAGTGGCAGCTTCACTTCACTCCCCTGGGAGATTCCTGAAAACACCAAGGTGGAGAAGTACATGGCAGCTGCATATGATTGAGAGTTAATACATAAAGCTTTGTGATCTGCTGTTTTTTAATACCATCTATGTTCCTAATTGTGCATGTGTGTCTTTTATTTCTGTTTTCCTAATTTTTTTTCTTCATCACTTAGGAAAAAGGGTATCAGTGGCCTAGAGGTCCTTTAATACGCATTTGTTTTTGTTGTTGTTGAGTCACTAAGTTATGTCTATCTCTTTGCGATCCTATGGACTGCAGCAGGCCAAGCTTGCCTGTTCTTCACTATCTCCTGGAGCTCACTCAAACTCATGTCCATTGTGTCAGTGATGCCATTCAACCATCTCATCCTCTATTGCCCTCTTCTCCTTTTGCCTTCAATCTTTCCCAGCAGCAGGGTCTTTTCCAATGTGTCAACTCTTCACATCAGGTGGCCAAAGTACTCTAGCTTCAGCATCAGTCCTTCCAATGAATATTCAGGATTAATTTCCTTTAGGATTGACTGATTTGATCTCCTTGAATCCCAAGGACTCTCGAGAGTCTTCTCCAGCACCACATAACAAAAGCAACAATTCTTCGGCACTCACTTAGCTTATTTTTTAATATAACTGAAATATTCAAATATAAAATTTTTAAATTCCTTTAGTAAAGTTGATAATAGGACTATTCTTAGTTCATTCCTTTGTTAGATCAGGATAGGTTCGCATTGCAAGAGAATAAAGCTCAGTTCTATTTGCTTTCTTTCCTAAAGTCAGTGACAACCATGTCAGAACACTGGCGATAGTAGACCTTTGTAGACCAGGCTAGGATGAACTATATAATCCCAACAAGCTGAAATGGTACTCAGGTTTTAAAAGTCAACTATATACTTTAGGACAGGAAATATTTAATTTTATAGAAATTAGTATGAAAAAGACCTAAAATTTTAATTCCCTATAAACTCAAACTCTACCGTCATTCTCATACACTTGGAACAGGGAATTTTACATGAACGATATTTGCATAAGCATGTGTCTGGCCCAAAGATGGAAATATTATTCTATCTCTGCTACCACCAGGCCACCTGTTTTGTGACTGTTCAGAAATTTTTTGATAAATGAGTTTACTTAGGAGGGAATCATTCAGGTTAGAGATTGAAAGTCAGTTCAGTTCAGTTCATTTCAGTCACTCAGTTGTGTCCAACTCTTTGTGACCCCATGAATTGCAGCACGCCAGGCCTCACTGTCCATCACCATCTCCCGGAGTTCACTCAAACTCACATCCATCGAGTCCGTGATGCCATCCAGCCATCTCATCCTTGGTCGTCCCCTTCTCCTCCTGCCCCCAATCTCTCCCAGCGTCAGAGTCTTTTCCAGTGAGTCAACTCTTCTCATGAGGTGTCCAAAGTACTGGAGCTTCAGCTTCAGCATCATTCCTTCCAAAGAAATCCCAGGGTTGATCTCCTTCAGAATGGACTGGTTGGATCTCCTTGCAGTCCAAGGGACCCTCAAGAGTCTTCTCCAACACCACAGTTCAAAAGCATCAATTCTTCGGCGCTCAGCCTTCTTCACAGTCCAACTCTCACATCCATACATGACCACAGGAAAAACCATAGCCTTGATTAGATGGACCTTAGTCGGCAAAGTAATGTCTCTGCTTTTGAATATACTATCTAGGTTGGTCATAACTTTTCTTCCAAGGAGTAAGCATCTTTTAATTTCATGGCTGCAGTCACCATCTGCATGTTGTTCAACATCATCTGCACCTGATGTTCAAGCTGGTTTTAGAAAAGGCAGAGGAACCAGAGATCAAATTGCCAACATCTGCTGGATCATGGAAAAAGCAAGAGAGTTCCAGAAAAACATCTATTTCTGCTTTATTGACTATGCCAAAGCCTTTGACTGGGTGGATCACAATAAACTGTGGAAAATTCTGAAAGAGATGGGAATACCAGACCACCTAACCTGCCTCTTGAGGAATCTGTATGCAGGCCAGGAAGCAACAGTTAGAACTGGACATGGGACAACAGACTGGTTCCAAATAGGAAAAGGAGTACGTCAAGGCTGTATATTGTCACCCTGCTTATTTAACTTCTATGCAGAGTACATCATGAGAAACGCTGGACTGGGAGAAACACAAGCTGGAATCAAGATTGCTGGGAGAAATATCAATAACCTCAGATATGCAGATGACACCACCCTTATGGCAGAAAGTGAAGAGGAACTAAAAAACCTCTTGATGAAAGTAAAAGAGGAGAGTGAAAAAGTTGGCTTATAGCTCAACATTAAGAAAACGAAGATCATGGCATCTGGTCCCATCACTTCATGGGAAATAGATGGGGAAACAGTGGAAACAGTGTCAGACTTTGTTTTTTGGGGCTCCCAAATCACTGCAGATGGTGATTGCAGCCATGAAATTAAAAGACGCTTACTCCTTGAAAGTCAAGTCACATAAAATAATACAGTTTAACAAACTGGGCTTGTTGTTCAGTCTCTGTCATGTCTGACTCATTGTGACCCCATGTACTATAGTATACCAGGCTTCTCTGTCCTTCACTATCTTCTGGAGTTTGCTCAAATTCATATCTGTTGAGTCAGTGATGCCACCCAACCTTTCTCTCTCTCCCCTTTCTCCTCTTGCTCTCAATCACTCCCAGCATCAGGGTATTTTCCAATGAGCTGGCTCTTCACATTAGGTGGCCGAAGTATTGGAGCTTCAGCATCAGTCCTTCCAATACCTATTCAGGATTGATTTCCTTTAGGACTGACTGGTTTGGTCTCCTTGCTGTCCAAGGGACTCCCAAGAGTCTTCTCAAACACCACAATTCAAAAGCATTAATTTTGTGGTGCTTGGTTACATAATGTAAAAAGAGAACTTGAGGGGTGGGTATGCTTTAGTTAAGAGTCTTTGATTGCATAAACGAGGTAACTTTAACAATAATATACCTCATTGGAAGAGGGTCAAGGAATTTATAGACTCAGAAAAGATAGAAGAATCAGGTTACAAAAAAATGGGGTCTCAGCAGAGGTCTTAACCTGGTGGTCATGTTCCTCAGGGCTTCATTGCCAGAGCCATCAGTCCTCAGCAACCTTCAGCATTTTTGTGAAGATTCAAAACTAGGGATTCTAACTTGGGTCATGTGCTCACTCTTTGGCTAAAGGAAGGCAGGGTACCTTGACTCACAGTCCTACCAGGCTACATTCAGTAGGGGAGAGGTGACTTCCCACAAAGAATTGGGATTCTGTTATTGATATAGGGAAGCATGCTCTGCAATCAAAAAATAACAAATTTCCACAACAGGTTATGTGATCATGATCTTTGAATATTTGGAAAAGAGATGAGACTTGGTATAGATATAGGACAAGGGTTAGCATGTCAAGGAGGTCTTATTGGATTTTAACTTGAGGAAGAACATTCCAACAGAGCTGTTAACAAGCTGCATTGCGAGGTTATGGACCTCTTATTTTTTATTAGGATTCTTTTGGTTGCATGCAGCAGAAATTTGTCTTGCATTAGCTCAGTAGAAAGAGAAAATTATTAGAAAAATACTATGACTATCTCATGTGAACAAGGGAAGGACTGACCAGCCAAACTGTGGGAAAGGCAGACATCCCACTGGGTCTCAGAAAAACTAGAACTAGGGACTGAGATGCAGCTGGTCTTATTTCTGTTTCTCCCATCACTTCCTCTCCCTGAGTATTGGCTTCATTTTTTTTTTTTTTCTTCTGCAGACTCTTTCTCTCATGTGCATCATGTGAAACGTGGTTGCTGAATGCCTGCGTTTCACATTTCACAACACCGCAGAGAAGCTCCCTTTCTCTATCACATTTGAGAAGAATCTTGGAGAAAGGCTCTGGTCCAGCTTCAGCCAGATGTCCAACTCTGGGCAAACCAACTAATGCTAAGGGACAGGAGGGCTTCCCAGGTGGCGTTAGTGGTAAAGAACCTGCCTGCCAATGCAGGAGGCGTAAGAGACACAGGTTTGATTCCTGGGTCAGGAAGATCCCCTGGAGGAGGATGTGGCAACCCACTCCAGTATTCTTGCTTGGAGAATCCCACAGACAGGAGCCTGGCAGGCTATATAGTCCATAGCATTACAAAGAGTTGGACACGACTGAAGCGACTATCTTCTCTGGACTGAACCAGAATATGGGTGAAATTTAGCTCTTGGTAGAACCACAACTGGCACAAAGCAGTTCACCACAGAAGAAAAAGGGGTGCTTTTGTTTGAAAAGAATGTGGTGGGCAGGTAAAACAATAAGAATCCATTGCTCTGTCACTGTATCTGTTTAAACAACAGTTGGATCAGTCAGAGATATTAAAGAAAGGATACTTCTGTTGGTGGAAATTTAAACTGGGGTTATTAGAACCCTAATTTCTAAGAACTTAGAACCCTAAATTCTTTTCAACTTGGAGATACAAACATTCCAACTGCTTTCTAAATAAGGCAGTCCTGTGTTAGTTTTGGGTTGTATCTGGGATTTTCTTTTTCTGTGTATTTCAGTTCCACTGTTATTCTGGTTGAAAACCAGGAAATATTTACCCAGCAATTTTTTTTTTTTTTTTTTAGTTTGAGAAAAGAGAAAATATTGCATGATTTAAAAATGAATAGATTCCTGGTTCAGGAAGATCCGCTGGAGAAGGGATAGGGTACCCATTCTTGGGCTTCCCTTGTGGCTCAGCTGGTAAAGAATCTGCCCGCAATACGGGAGACCTGGGTTCAGTCGCTGGGTTGGGAATCCCCTGGAGAAGGGAAAGGCTGGCTACCCACTCCAGTGTTCTGGCCTGGAGAATTCCATGGACTGTGTAGTCCATGGGGTCGCAAAGAATCGGACATGACTGAGCAACTTTCACTTTACTTTCATCCAGTGGAGGAGTCATGTAAAGGTTGTAAAACAATGGAACTTAGGGACTTAAAATCACATAAATATCTTCAGAGGGTGAGAACACTCTTAAATCTGAATTATTTGTTTTAAGATGATTTTGTAAAAACTTTTTACTTTGAAATAATTATAGATTCACAGGAAAATGCAAAGAAATGGCCAGGGAAATCTCATGTGCCCTTCACCCAGCCTCCCCTAGTGTCATCATTTTTCATGACTCCAGTACAATATCAAAACCAGGAAATTTGAATCGGTAAAATCCATTGAACTTAGTTTTCACAGATGTTATATATGCACTCATTTGCATGTGTGCATACATATAATTTTGCATTTAATCACATGTGTAGCTTTGTTTAACCACCATCAAAATATTGTACCGTTACCATAAAGGTCTCTACAGCCACACCCATACCATCCCCAAGTCCCTCATCTCTGGCAACCACTAACCTGCTCTCCACGTCTGTAATTAGATTATTTCACAAATGTTATATAACTGGAACTTCCACATGTACCATTTTGAGACTGACTTTTTCTGCTCAGTAAGGTTTCATTAAGTTTCATCCACATTGCTGTGTGGATATGTAATTCATTCCTTTTTATTGTGAGTATTATTCTGTGATATGGATGTACTGTAGTTTAACTGTTTACCCTTTTAAGGGTATTTGGCTAGTTTCTATTTGGGGGCTGTTATGAATAAAGCTGCTATGAACATTCATGTACAATTTTTCAAATTAACTTTTATTTTCTCTTAAGATATATGGCTAAGAGTATTTATCTGGGTTGTTTGATAAATCCATTTTTAGTTTTAAAAGGTATTGTCAAACTATTTCCAGAGTGGCTATTCCATTTTGCATTCCTGCCAGCAGTGTATGAGTCTTCTAGTTATTCATGACCTCTTAAGCAATTGGTGTTATCACAAATTTTAATATTAGCCATTTTGATAGGTGTATAGTTATATTTCATTGTTTGATGTGTTTTTTTTTGGCCAAACTGTGTGGCATGTGGGATCCCAGCTCCCTGACTAGGAATTGAATCCATGCCCCATGTATTGGAAGCACAGAGTTTTAACTACTTAGCTGCCAGGGACGTCCCTCATTGTTTTTAATTTATGTTTTTCTAATAGCTAATGATATTGAACATCTTCTCGTGTGCTTACTTGCCATTTGTGCATCTTGTGAACCTTTTGCTGGAGTGTCTCTGCATATCATTTTGCTTATTTTCTAATTGAACTGTTTGATTTTTTAATGTTGAATTTTGAGAATGCTTTCCATAGTCTGCATACAAGTCCTTTGTTGGATATTTGGTTTACAGATGTTTTCTACCAGACTGTTAATTGTTTTTTCATCCTCTTAACCTGGTCTTTTGCAGAGCACAAGTTTTAAATTTTGATGAAGATGATTCTGTTTTAAATAACGAAAGAATATATTTTGCATATTTGTGAGTGATCTAAAGAATTTTAAGTTAGTAACTTACCTGCTCCACCTTCTCCTTTTTCTGCTGAGAAGCTGAGACATGGTTAAATTTAAAATGAATAAAATCATTTAGTGTACATGTTCAAATGTACTGGAATGCCTGCGTGTTTGACTCTATTGTGGACTTCCCTGGTGGTTCAGATGGTAAAGAATCTGCCTGCAATGCAGGAGGCCTGAGTTTTGATCCCTGGGTCAGGAAGATTTCCTGGAGAAGAAAATGGAAACGCACTCCAGTATTCTTGCCTGGAGAATTCTATGCACAGAAGAGACTGGTGGGCTACAGTCCATGAGGTTGCAAGGAGCTGGACACGACTGAGTGACTAACATTTTTTACTCTAACACCTATTTTTTTCTTTAGTGACACTTTAATTAATGAAGAAAAAGAAAATTGAAGTCTTTTAAGGAGATAGTTTCATTTTTAATTTAAGCAAGATACTACAGATTGGAGAGAGCACCTGTGATGCTACTTGTCCCACTGATTTTGCAAATAAAGACACTTCACATTACTAGCAGTTTTCTCTCCACGCAGTCCCAAACACACCAGCAAGTGCAGCCACGTTCAATATCGCTTTGTTTATACACATTTGTCTTTTGGCTTTTCCTCTGGACAGTCCATTTCCTCAGTCTAAGATCCTGCAGCACATACCAGAACCTCAGGATGTGCTGGATTTAGGGTTATAATGGGGAACAAGATTCACATAGGTGCTGCCCTCATTGAGTTTACATTTTTGTTCTTATTTCTTAATATTATAATATTTGTTCTTATTTCTTAATGTTATAGACTTGTGTTGCTTGTCAGTGTTTCATTGATTAAATTAAATGTTCTTATTTCTCATCTCTTGTTACAGAATCTTTCCCAATTATCCAGTGTGTCCAAATTTCAGTGAATGGTTTTGATGCTTTGGGAGTGGCTGCATTCCATTAAAATGAAAACTAAGCCAAACAAGTAATACTTACAAGCATACACATGAAAATTTGTTATGAGGAGGATAATCCTCATATTTAGTTACTTTTTTGCCAATGGAGGAAATTTTTGGCAGAGCCTTAAGTTATCTTAAGCGTGATTGAAGATTCTAAATATGAGATCTCAAAGGCTCCCATTCACCTTATTCTATAAAATGAAGCCCAGCCATTTAAATGAGCCAGTTCATATGCCATTTGAATGAACCAGTTAGTATACTTTTTGCATAAGCCATGTTTTAAAAAATCTTGATCTTGTATCATTTATAAAAATTATGATTCCATGTTGATTTTGTGTTATAAATAGGACACTCTTCCTGTCTATAAACTGGGTGACCTGTTTGTAGTCTGGCTTAAATGTAACTTGCCCAAACATAGAGAAAATTCTAAAATAGCATCTAAAATGTATTAGTTAAAAATCAAAATTGGTTAAGAAACATTCTGAGTTGAGATTTTAGTTTTGCGTTAAATTCTGTTATTTAATAGGATAACAAAGTGATAGAATTGATAGAGTTAAGAACAGAGGGAGAAGGAAACTAAGATGTTCACATCTGTGAGAGATGATATTCTTTAGCATTGTTATAGCTGAACTTTGGGACCTACCTCAAAGTGGAAAGTCCTTGTAGATTTTTGGTATTACACTGATCGATTAGAACCCTTTTTATGAGAAAGTATTTAAAAAATACAAGTAAAACTCTATCAGTAGGTTGCATTTGGCTGTAAGTTACAAAACTTCTACTCCAAATGACTTAACAAAAGGGAATTTATCATCTTGTTATCTCACATGTTGAGAATACAGAGTTGGCAACACTTCAGCAGCTCATTGATTTCATTAAGAACTCCTATTCCATCCGTGCCTCTACTCTGCCTTTTAGTGGGGAGGTTTTGCTGCTGGATTGACTCTCCTCATGTTCACAAGATGGCTATAACATTTCTATCACGTTTTAAACCAACATTATCCAAAGACAGCAGAGAGACTCTTGTGCACCTTCTTTAGGAATAAGGAAACCTTCCCCAAAAGCCTCTTGACACACTTCCCCATATGTTTTATTGACCAGAATTCTGTTACAGGCACATTTGAAAATCAGTTTCAGGCAAGGAGAGTGGCATTACCGTGTTTGACTAGACTCGATGCTGTCCAACAGAACTTCCTGTAGTGATGGAAGTGTTTTGTATTTGTGCTGTTCAGTACAGTAGCCACTAACCACACATGGCAGTTATTGAGCAACTAAAACTAGTGCAACTGAGGAACTGAATGTTGAAAATTATTTTAAATTTAACCACATATGGCTAGTAGATGCCATATTGACCACATAGGGCTGGATCAGTCATTTGAGACAGTGGATTTTCGGTAGTCAACTACCATGTTCATCACATAACAGTGAACCAGTGATACACTAGTTTTTAGAACTTCAGTCTAGCTACTGACCCACTAAGGCTCTTTGGGAGACAGATAAACCAAATAAGTAAAACCAGTGCACACAGGTATGTGTACTAACAGTAGCAGCATCTCGTAGTTGAAAAGGTAAGGTAGTGAGATGATGGTATGCCAACACTGTGGCATGGTGTAATTAATAGTGGGGGTTGGATTGGGATATCGTTGGCTAGGAATTCAACTGGTGAGGAGCTCCTCTCCTCCATTAGGATGCTGTTTTATTTGCAGTGTTGTAAACAGGGAATAAGGACAACTCATTAATATAATAATGCCAAAGCCTTTTTGCCTTGGAGGTTGTACAGCTAGGGAAAGGCATAGATGGCATTGGTACATCCAGTAAATATCAGTTATTTGCTGTGCTCCACATACTATTCTAGGTACTGAAAAGATAGTAAACAGGACTCAGACTAGTGAACAAGTTCCTGCCCTCATGGAGCTTAGTTTTACAAACAAGTAATATATTTCAAATTGTGATAAGTGTTAAGGAAAAAGCAAGATAATAGGTAGAGTGAATAAAACAGCCGTAACAAATGTCTAGATCTGTGACTGTCTTGTCAAAAGTTCAAGGGTTTTAAGTTTTTTCTCTGGGGAAAAAAGGACATTTGGTTTTATAGGCTTATTTAGTGTAACAGCAAAGAGAAACAAAAGGTCTTTGGATTAGCTATTTGCTAAAATACAGGGAAATTAAATTAGTTTCTGAGAATGGTTTTCTGATTTTAAACTAAATTTTGCCTGAGTTGTGGTATTGTACCGCTACCGCTAAGTCACTTCAGTAGTGTCCGACTCTGCGCGACCCCGTAGAGGGCAGCCCACCAGGCTCCCCCCGTCCCTGGGATTCTCCAGGCAAGAACACTGGAGTGGGTTGCCATTTCCTTCTAGGTGTGACCCAGTTGTAGGATGAAGTTTATTTCTATTTTGCTCCTTTTCTTCTGTATCTTTTTCTTTATCTGGAGAACTTTGGCTACTTTGTCAACTTCTAGGCTCCAGCTCTCTCAACTATAAAATGACATTATTTAATAATAATTTATTATATGGGTTCTGGGAAGATTGGCTATTATCAGAATAATTATGAAGATTTTATAAAATTGGAGACCAAAGGAAACATTAAGCTTTTTTCATTAAAATTGAGCAAGTCCTTTAACCTCTCTGGGTCTTAGTTTTTCCAGTGTTGAAACAAAGTAATTATCGTGTTGTCAAGAATGTTAGCAAACAGATCCTCTCTTGCAGTGCTGATGGAAGTTGTTGTTTAGTCACTCAGTTGTGTCTGATTCTTTTGCGACCCCATGGGCTGTACCCAACCAGGCTCCTCTGTCCATGGGAATTTCCAGGCAGGAATGCTGGAGTGGGTTGCCATTTCCTTTCCCAGGGAACTTTCCCAACCCAAAGAGTGAATCCAAGTCTCCTGTATTGGCAGGTGGATTCTTTACCACTGCGCCACCAGGAAAGCCTTGCTGATGGAAGTAGGGATTGCTATAATCTTTCTCCAGAGCCAATTTTCAGAATAATTTCAAGTTCTTTGAAATGTACAAACCTTTTCCCCCTAGGAACAGAATTCAAACAAGTAAGTATTCACAGGTACACGTTTAAGGATGTTTATCATACTATTATTTATAATGGCAAACACACCGTAAATGGATGTTGAACAATTGAAATTTGGTTCAGTTATGATACATTCCCTGTGAAATTCTGTGCAGCTACTAAAGATGATAGTATTAATAAATATTAATGTAATTAGATAGAAGTTCTCTGTGCCAACATATGTGGTCGTCTGCCTCTTCACTTTGACCTACTGCAGTCAAGGGTAGTAATTTTGGTTGCCTGGAAAACCATCTAGCAATAGTGGCAGATAATAATTGAGCACTTCAGTATCCTAGGCACCAGGCTGAACTTTCCTTATATATCGTCTCGCTGAAGTTTTCATATTCACCCTATTGAGTAAGAACAGTTTGGAACCTAACTTTACAGATGAAGAAACCAAAGCTCAGAGGAACGAAGTACCTTGTCCAAGGTCTTAAATGCAGTAGTAAAGTCAGCCTTCGTAACCTAGTCATTTGACTTCAGAGCCTGCTTTCTGAAACTATGGGCCAGACTGCCTCTCTCTAAACTATCTTTAGATTCTTCTTCCACTGGTAGATTGTGGAAACTCCTTTATATCCTTTCCTGTA
Organism: Budorcas taxicolor; assembly: GCF_023091745.1. NCBI lineage: Eukaryota > Metazoa > Chordata > Mammalia > Artiodactyla > Bovidae > Budorcas > Budorcas taxicolor. The sequence continues at coordinate 78,144,754 of NC_068919.1, forward strand.
ACTGCACACTTATTCAAGAATACTTTGGTTTGGGCCTATGGCAGAGGGATGAGTGGTTCACTCTTTAATACAGAGGCTGGCAAACTACGGCCAGAGTGCTGATACAGCCTGCTACTTGTTTTTGTGAATCAAGTGTTATTGCAACCCAGTCATGCTTATTCATTTAGGTCTTGTCTTTGGCTTCCCTGGTGGCTCAGGTGATAAAGAATCTGTCTACAATGCCGGAGACCTGGGTTCGATCCCTAGGTTGGGAAGATCACCTGGAGAAGGAAATGGCAGCCTACTCCAGTGTTCTTGCCTGGGAAATCCCATGGACAGAGGAGTCTGGCAGGCTACAGTTCATGGGGTTGCAGAGTCGGATACAACTGAGCAGCTAACAGTTTCAGTTTCATGGCTGTTTTTGCATTGCTAGGACAGAAATGAGTGTTTCAACAGAGACCATAAGGCTATTTGTATTATCTGGTCCTTTACAGAGAAAGTTTGTCGGTAGAAATCTGGAAGGATGTGTGCTCTATTACAGTTATCATTTTTCTTTCCTTGAAGAGAGTAACTTATAAGACAAAACAGCGGCTTCTCCGGTGGCTCAGTGGTAAAGGATCTGCCTGCCAATGCAGAAAACGTGGGTTTGATTCCTGGTCCAGGAAGTACCCACGTGCCGTGGAGCAACTAAGTCCATGTGCCACAACTACTGATGCTGTGCTTTAGAGCCTGGGAGCTGCAACTACGGAAGCCTGTGAGCTCTCATACCCCTGCTCTGCAATAAGACAGTGAGAAGCCCATGCAACTAGAGAAAAGCCTGCGCAACAAAGACCAGCACAGCCAAAAATAAACTTATTAAAAAAATCTTTATAAGGAGGCAAAACAGCTCAGTTTTAGGATCACTCTCCTGCCACAGGGATACAGGCCGTTGTGGGGTTTTCCAAGGCGGTGAATAAGAATCTATTTCAGGACGACTGAAAGCTCTCTGTGTGCACGCTGACTGGCATTCTCTAACTGGGTCTTAGTTGCCTTGAAACTCTGCCTGCTGTTGCTCCTCTGAGATGGAATGTGTATTCACAAGTGAGGCGCTCCATTAGTCATGGTGCATTTCCTGGGCCCTGGAGACATGGGCATGACATCACCAAGGGCCAATGAGAAAGGCTTCCCCCGTCCCGCAAGCCCTTGATCCTCTTTAGAGGTCTGTATGGAGTGTGTGTTCTGTTCATAGCCCTCAGGGTGTGATTTGAGACTGCCTTCCTCATCCAGCCATATTCTGGGCACAGAAGTTGAGCTTCCAGACCCCAGAGGCCAGGACAAGTTTGAAAATCTGCAGAGCTGGAGGCAGATTCCCATTTCGCACTTTTTTCCAGGGCTCAGGCTTTTACTCCCCCAGTTTTCCACTCTTAATGACGTTGATACTTCATGTGGGGAAGGGAGGCTGGTGAAAGATGCAGACTGTGTTAGATAAAAGACACTTGGCAGTTAGAGTTTCTCCGTAAGTATAGGTTGGTAACATAACAAAATCAGAAGCATATTTTGCTGTTTTGTTACATGGCTTTTGTGTGTAGCTTAACACTGTAAAACAACATCTTTTAACAGAAAAGGCTCCTGGCAAAATTAGTGTGGCTCAGAGTAGGGCAAGTACCAAAGGAATTTTACTGAGGGGAGTTAGTCACTCATTAAATCTTTTATCTTCAGGAAGAAAAGAAACTTTTCTTTTCCAATTCTTTTTTCTTAGAATTTAAGCATTTTAGGTATACCCTGTGCCAGCACCCCCTCTTCCTAATTTGTGTATTTGTTTATTTATGAGAACGATTTGTGAAATTTAGTCTCAGGGATAACTGTGTACCAGAATGTTTATTGAAAAAGACTTGTTTTCTTATGGATAACAGCTCAATCTCTTGCTAGCAAGTCATAATCGTAAAATTCCCTCTTTAAAAATCATTCAAGGAAACAGGCTCAAGACTCAGGGTGAGGTTACACTGGACAGACTTTTATAGTTTAATTCAGGAATTGAACCCAAACTTGTGTTTTCCAATCTTCATAGGCAATCTACGGTTGAGTGAGAATGATTCCTTTACTATTTTTTCATGTTTGAACACTTTTTGAGGGCATCTAAGAGAAATTATGAGGCACAGTCATTTTTGTTAGTATGTTATCTGTGGCTGCCCTAAGCCACCCCTACTGCTTAAAAAATAATCCTCATTGTTTCTGCAAAGATGAAGTTGATTTTACTTTATTAAATTGTAGGGGCTTTGAAGAATCACATGAAAACATTTGAATTTATTCGTGTTTTCTAAGGACAGATATACAGTAGGTAAAGGAATTTCTTCTAGAACTATGCTATATACCATAAAAGAGGGCTGTGTGTGCGCTTAGTTACTCAGTTGTGCTTTTTCACATTTCAGAGATTCTCCCTTGAAGAACTCTATGCAGTTTAAAATATTAATTATTAAAATTTCCAAACATCTGTGGTATTTTTTCATGACGTAGCTTTTATGGGTGAGGAAGTTGGCATATGGAAGGATTGAATCTTCTATCTCTTGTCATTCATAGAAGTAGATACTGAATGCAGAAATCATTCTTACCAAAACACTTAAAACATTCCTCTGTGTCTTTATATGTGGTTGTTCTTATTTTTTCTTTGCTAGCTTCAAGCTTTGCCTCATTAACAACAAATTGTGTTTTTCACAAGCTCTTTGACTGGGACAAAAGAGCAGGTTAGCCTGGGCAGACTGGAGGCAGCCTGGAAAGGGGCCAGTTACTCTAGGGGTGAAGGTGTGGGGCCGGGCCTCTGGGGGATCGCCTACTGCCTTGCTCTTGGCAAAAGGACTTGATTCTCCTCAACCCCCTCCCCCAGTTTCTCACACCTGAACTAATATTTTGCCACTTCTCAAGGTTGTCATGAACACCGATGAGTTTCATGTCCAAAAAATGCCTTTTGGAAAGAAGGTCTGTCTTATATAAGTAAGTACACAATTAGTATTGGCCACGGTACCTAGTCAAAAGCCTCTTGAGTGGGCAGTAGGTACCCTTGGATGAAGTTAACCAGATCCTCATTTTGCTGAGGACAGACTCTGGAGTGAGGTCTGCTGCTGCCTTGAGAGGACACATCTGGCTTAAAATGTTGAAAGCCAGGTGCTCCTTACAGCAGCTACACAATAATGTCACTTCACTGCTTCTGTTTTCTGCTAATCTGGGGAGTAGCAGATGCCTCCTTCGGAATCCCTCCCAGAGCGCTGGCATGCCGTGGTGATCTTCTCACTAAGCCCTACACTTCTCCCATGAGAAGAAAAGTCTCGAAAGACTAATTCAAAATATGATAGCAAGAAGTCTTGGGAGATAGTCAAATTGGTTTAGGAAAAGGTAAGGATGAGTCATGTTACTCCTAAAGGGATTGGCATCCATTTATCACACTAAACCATACACTGAAGGAAGAATGTCTTTAGTCTCATTAAGGAACCCAGACAAAAATCCCACTTAATCCATCTTGCTTTTCCTTTTCCTCCAACTCAGCTGGTGTGCAGGTGTAGGGCAGCTTGGCAGAAGCTTTGAACATTTGGAAAAGGGAGTCATTACTGAAAGTCACTGACACACACTTCCCTTGGAATGCTGCTGATGTCATGGAAAACTGGGACCTTAGCAGTAACCCCTAACAACCAGAGCTACAGTAAACAGTAAATGTTACCTCCACCAAGGCATTGGTTTTTAAAGAGTTTTAACAGGCTAGGGCTTGCCAGCCACAACTCATAAAAATGTTCTTAAAATTTTACCCTACTCTCTAAAAGCACTGGATAACTGCTGAGGTTTCTCTGCCACTGGGGTATGCAAAGCCAAATGCACGTCAGTTTCAAGGTTCACTATTCAGAATTTACGGTGCTTCTTTTCCATTCCTTTTCATACCCCCTGCCATGCTCACAGGGAGATTTAATACTTTTTCAAAAAAGGCTCTTGTCTTACTGAGTTGCCTCCATTTCTGATGATGGGGTAAATCTATGCGCTAGCTTTTGCCTAGTGTTTTATTAGCCTAGCAGTTCACCCAGTCCGGTTAATTTGTAGCCCTTGATCAATAGGTTATATTCCAACCAACTTGAAATAGTTGGTTTAAGTGACACCTTGTAGTTCAAATTCTGAACTAGGTGAGTAACGAGAGAACAAGTAGCCCGTGCTGTCGTATAGAGCTGTCAAGAATGGTTGCTGTCCTACAGAGCTGTCAAGAAAGGAAAAGTAGGTATAGACATCAGGAGGTCAGGAGGAATTCTCTTCCATGATTGGCTTTCTTTAAGGAGAAGAGTTTGGAGAAATATTACCTTGTAAACAAAACCCAGCATGGCTTCTTTTGGACCTGTCCACACAGTGGGAAGAAGCAGAAGGCTAGCACTACTCACGCAAGACATTGTCAAAACCATATAACTTACTGTCCAAACTGGATACTTTGGAGGGTGAAAGGACTCTACTAATAATTACTCCAGGACAATGGGAATAAACCTGGACTGTCCCAAGCAAAGCAGGCATATGGTCACCTCCATCACTGTACCAAAATCCAAGCCCAGTCCCTTTGGGGAGGCAGTCTTCACAGTGCCCGAGAGAGTAGACCCATTCGTGCAACCTGGATCGTCTCAATTCCAAGAAGACAAATCCACTCCTAGAATTAGTGGCCTAGATAAGGAACTCTCTTACTGAAAAATTTCCCTAAGTTAAAACCTCAAGGAGAGTAAGCACTAGGATATCTGTTAAATATAGAGAAGGAAGGAAAGTTAGCTAATTTAGCTAGTTATTGAAGTCTCCAGCCCCCTAGCCCCCAAAATAGAGGGCATTTATTACATCTTTGAATTAGTGTTTTTCCCCCAGATATATACCTAGGAATGGAATTACTGGGTCATATGGTAGTTCTTAGTTTTTTTAAAGCCTCCATAGCATTTCCCACTCTGGCCACAACAGTTCAGATTCCCACCAATAGAAGGTTCCCATTTCTCCATATCCTTGCCAACTTTTGTTACTTGTGTTCTTTTTGATGATGGCCATTCTTACAGGTATGAGGTAACAACTCATTTTGTTTTTGATTTGCATTTCTCTATTGATTAGGAAACTGCCCATCTTTTCATGTGCCTGTTGGCCATCTGCATGTCCTCTTTGGAAAAAATGTCAATTCCATTCTGCCCATTTTTTAATTGGATTGTGTGGGGAGTTTTATAATGTTGAGTTGTATGAGCTGTTTATATATGCTGGATATATATATCTCCACATATGGATATATATGTTGAATATTATGTATACAAATATAAGTATATATATATATGAAACCTCTTATCAGTCATATTATGTGCTAATATTTTCTCCTATTAAGTAGGTTCTCTTTTTGTTTTATATATGGCTTCCATCTCACTATGAAAGCTTCTAATTTAATTAGGTCCCATTTGTTTATGTTTTTTGGATCCATCTCCTAGAAAAAAGAGATAAAGATATTCTGCTTGGTTTTAGGTTAGTCTTTTTTCTGAGTGTTGTTAGTTGTATGTCTCCAAGTCTCTTTTCCTTAAGACCTAACATTTTGGATAGTTACTTACAAAACTTATATGCAATTTTAAAATAAGTAAACAGAATATATCACAGTTCTTACCAAGTTCTCTTTTAAAAAGGGCTTGAAAAAAAATTGTAAAAATAAAAAGGTTTGGTGGGGGAAGATTAGTGTTTTGTCTGAGATGGAGTTCTAAAAGAACACCGACATTTGTGGACAGGGAGGGCACTGACGGGATGGAATGGGAGAGCTGGATATTTGTCCTGACTTTTGCTGCTCTCTAAATATTAGTATGATTTCAGCAGGTCACCCTGCTTTCCTTAGGTACTCTTTGTTTCCCCATCTGTAAAATCAGAGTGCATTAGATGGTCTCAAAGGCCCCTCGCAGATCATCTTACTCTATAGTTTGTATTATACTGTCAGGACTTCTTGAAGTCCTTAGTTGACAAATAAGGTTTGGGCGGAAATGACAGAGTCTTGAATAACCAAAATGGATTTTGTCTACACGCACGTGCTAATCCCCAAAAGAAGACGAAAATGCAAACGAGCCAGGGGCCGAACACGAAAATGGTGACATTGAGAACATTGAAGCAGACAGCTGAAAGCTCCATTTCCTGGCCCGCATGAGAAAAGCTGAGACTGCCAAAGCCTCCAGGCAATCAAGGCCAGAACTTTGGCTCACTCTTATTTTGAGCTACCCCCATACCACACACACAAACCACACAGGAAAATTGTCTCTCTCCCTTCATATTTGTGCATTTTGGCTATACTTCTATTTATGCCAACTTCTTGCCTAATCCCCTTCTTCCAGCTGTCAGTGTATTCTGCCTGCTGCTTTCTGGGGCTTTGGAAAGCAGCTGCAGTTGTCAGTGAAGGCCCAGAGGTGGTGGCCTTGGCAGTGGGGTGTTGTCAGGGTGTGTGGACTCTGTCAGAGCCCGCAGTCACTTTTACCTGGTTTATAGGCAGTTTGAGCAGTGTTCTCACGCTCCTTCTTTGGCAAATGTCAGAACTGATGGCTTTAATTTTTTCCTCTCCTCTCTTTAGGGGAGATTTTTCCTCCCTCTGCATTCCTCAGGCTTTTTGTCTGCGAACATCCTATGGAAGGTTTGGTTTGTCTCAGGTTCTCTGCCCATCTTCTTCTTCTTCTTTTTTTTTTTTTGCCTTTTTTCCACATAAAGCATATTTATCTATCGGGAGAGCTTGAGTTGGATAGCCAGAGCTTACAAGCCTAGAAATTTGACCCCTTCTCATCTCTGACAGTGTATCCCAAGCCATTAGATCTCCCAAGGCCCAGAGAGCTCTTGGCTGGTCGCTGTCCATCCAGCCCCAGTTGTCGGGGGAGGGGCTAGCTTTGGTGTCCTTTCATCTCTGGCTTTCGGTGTTTTCCCACTGAGTTTGTCTGCATACACCTCATACTGGCTCTTAATGATGGCGAATGAGCAAAGAGACACTTGGTTCTCATCATTTTAGAAAACTGAGCAAGAATCAGGAAGTCTGCTTGAAGAATCTTGGCTGAATATAAGAAGTCATGAAGGTTTTAAATCATTTCAGCATGCACAGACTGACCTTGCTGAATATTGAGAGCAAAACACAGCAAAACCGCCTCACAGTCATCTTTTGCTGATAAGGAGAGCTTCTTTAGGTCCAGTGGGTTGTTCTCTGCCACTCTGGAAATGCCATCAACTATCTTGCCTCCTACTTGGCAGAACCAATTCACACTGTTGAGTATATAAGAAGAACTTTACATAGTTTTCAGAAGCTAGTGTAAAAAGCAAAACTCAAAATGTGTCTGTATTTGTATGATTTTTATATTTTATTTCAAGGAATTCAAATGTTAGGTATGTTAAATTTAAATAGGTGAGTCTATTTGATAAAATCCTTTGGTGATAGGATTCTGTTTAGCTTTATAGGAACTATGTAAAGTCTTTTCATTCATGTTGGGAATATAATATCAATATTACAAAGTCATTTTTCTTTCAGTTCTACCTGTCTTTTTTTCAATCCTGGATTTACTTGATTATATTGTTTCTTATGCCAAGTTAACCCTTTTGTCATTCATCCTTTCATCCAGTCCACATTTTTTGTGTTGTTTATGATTCACAGAGTTATAGTTTGATAAAGCATTAGTGCTGGAAGGGCCCTTAGATGTTAACTACCCAAACTTCATTTCATAGATGAGAAAAAGCCTATGAAAGGAACAGGATTAGGCCAAGGTCACATACCTGCCAGAGCTTAGGCTCACAAGTATTTTTCCATTATACTACTCCAGACTCCATGTGTCAGGAATTTTCCAAATCACTAGACCAGTAATAACTGCTTCAACAGCCAGGGAGTGCATCCTCCTGGAAAGGGCAGAGGGTAAATTGAGCAAGTAATAAGTTTTTAGGGACTCTGTTTCTTCTTCTGTAATATGGGAATAATAGTAATAGTTTAGATTTATTATGAATATTGCATTATCTGATCTATATAATGTGCCTGTTATACATGTGTTCAACAAATTATTATTATAAAACTCTGCCTATCATAGGGAAATGTTATATATAAATAACAATTTATTAAAATAGGTATTTTATAATTGACTAGTCTGAGCATCACTTCTTCAATATTCTCCTAAATGTAGCATTAAAATATAAATGGGGTGAGTTGCCTGGAAATGAATTCCTGAAAGTTATTTATACCATGACAGTGATTCATGTATTTCCCTTTTCTTTATGGCTTCCATCTGTACTTAGCTGCAGTGTATCTTGTCCAAAAATTTTTGTGCAAGTTGAACTTAACTTAGGAAGACATCTGGAGCATCCTTGGGTTTGGCCCCTGGTTTTCATTTAGATAAACACTAGGGTATAAATCTAGAATATAAGCTATATGGAATGTTATATTCATATTTTTGAGAAGCTTGAAATATTTACTGTTGTCCTGAGCTGTGTGATGATCAGCTTTGATGTGATATTATATGTACCTGTTTGGAGAATAGGCTGAAGTTATGTTCAACGTAAAGGGGTCCAAGATCATTATGTTAAAAGGAAGTAAATCTATGTTTTTATTGTTGTTCTTGTTGAACCCTATGGCATGGAGAGGAGGAATGAGTTAGGAAACAAAAGCTAAGATTGAATTAGCAAAGGCCGGAAGCAACGAAAGAAGGTTTGGAAGCTTCAGAAGGAATGATTCAGGGGAATTTCAGTTGAGGGCCTCTTGGGTTGCATTGATGTCGTTGGCCAACTGGAATGCACTTAAGTTTGAAGTGGATGGAAGGACCTTGAGAAACTAGACAGAAAGAATTTTGCCTCTTTAATAAAGAGAGGGCTTGGGATAAAGAGCTTTGGCTTTGATTTTAGAGAAATTAAGTGCAACTAGAAAGAGACGCTATTTGCTTCCCTCCATATGGAACCCTTCATTGCTTAGGTACTTACAAATCTATGTAATTTGGTCCGTAACTATGATTAGATACATAGAAGTGTAGATGCTTTTTTTAAACTGCTTTTTCAGTAAGGTGAAAGTGAAAGTGCAGCAGTGGTAGAGAGCAGAATGGATATTCCTTGTGCACTGTCATATGTTAGGTTAAAAGCCTTAGCCTGGAAGTTTCTTAAAAGTAAACATGAGTTCGGAGGAATATTATAATCAAATATGAGCAGGAAGTAGAAGGTGCTATTTTGCTCTAGTTTGGGTTCATCCAGATGGGATCAAACCAGAGGAATTTGGCAAGCACTGGGACTCACCACTTAGAACCACACTGAAATAGTTGTGGTAGCAAAAGAATTTCTCCAGGAGACTTATTCCACTTGAGGCATAACAGCCAGAGATTCCTGCCCCTTAAGGGAGCGTGCCAAAGTTGATAAATTTTAGTACAATCAACTGAAGTCTATAAACTAAGGAGAAATAGTTCACTTAGATGATACCAGGCCTACACTGTTTCCTTGATTTTCATACAGAAGACATACTATGAGAAAAATGTTTCTATAATCCATTGTTTAGAATTAGCTCCTCCCTAATATTATGCCCTTTCCTTAGGATTTATTATATTGCAATTTAATAAATGAGAAGAGTCTAAAAGAATTTAACTTTAAGAACTTGTGTTTGACTTCTGTATTTGTGAAATTCTGACATATTAACCTTATCTTTTTTTTTTTAAGACTTTCTTGAAGAGCTCTTTGTGATCTAAAATTTACCTTCCCGCTTAATTATTCTCTGAGGCTTTTTCTACTCTGGCAACATGAACGACACTTCATCACCATTGGTGTTGCTTATCCCTTGTCACCTGACATCTATCCCTATATTGTCCAATTGTATCCCCTTCAAGTGCCCAGTCCACCGACTTAACATACATTAGGTTTTCATTAAATATTTTTTTATTTAGTGGTGAATGAGGAAGTATTTCTTTATATTTGAAACAATTGGCTATTGTGGAGAAAGACAGCACAACAGGAAGGAATTACTGTGAGTAAAGAGTCAAATATGAGACTAAAAATGGGAGTGTTAAAAATTTTTAACCACTCTATTGAATCATAATTGACAGTAGGCAGCACATCTTTAATGCAATTCAATAAGATTTACCATCTGTATACACCCATGAAGTCATGACCACAGTCAGGATAATGAACATGTCCATCATCCCCAAAAGTTTCTCTGTGGCTGTTTTAATCCATTTCTCCCATCCTTCCCCACCTTACCCTCTTCAAGCAAACCACTCATCTGTTTTTGTCCCTATAGTTTGCATTTTCTAGAGTCTTATATAAACAGAATCATTTAGGGTAAACTCTTTTGGCCTAGCCTTTTCACTCAGCTTAATTATTTTGAGATCTATCCATGATGTTGCATGCATCACTATTTTACTCATTTTAAGTAGTATTCCATTGTATTCATATAACACAATTTACTTATCCAGTCACCTAGTGATGGATATTTAGGGTTCTTTTCCAATTTATGGATATTATAATTAAAGCTACTATGAACACTTGACTACAAATCAGAGGTATGCTGTTTTTTTTTTTTTTTCATGGATAAATTCCCAGGTGTATAATGGTTAGATCACAGGATGATGTGTGTTAAGCTTTGTAAAAAACTGATAAACTATTCCAGAGTGGCTATACCTTTTTGCATTTCTACCAGCAATGAAATACAGTTCCTGTTGCTTCACATGCTTGCCAGCATTTGATAATGTTAGAGCTTTGCATCTTATCCATTCTAATAGATGTACCGTGATTTCTCATTATTGTTTTAATTTTCAATTCCCTAATGACATATGAGGTTGAGCATCTTTTAAATAAATACTTATTTGTCACTTGTATGTCTTATTTGGTAAGATGTCTATTCAAATCTTTCACCCATTTTAAAATCAGATTGTTTAAAAGTTTTTTGAGTCCCTTGTATATTTTGGATATGAATCCTTTATCACTAAGTGTTTTATAAAGTTTTTGTCTCAGTCACACAAGCCATTTTATTCTCTTAACAGTGTTTTTTGCTAAGCAGAAATTTTCAATTTTAGTGAAGTCCAGCTTGACAATTTTTTCTTTCGTGGAGAGAGCTTTTGCTGTTATATCCAGAAACTCATTTGCCAAGCTCAAAGTCACCTAGCTTTTCTCCTGTAATATTTTACCTTCCAGAGTTCTATGACTTTGTATTTTATATTTAGTTCTATCATCCACTTTGAGCTAATTTTTGTAAAGGGTGTAAGCTAAGTGTCTAAATTCATTTTTTAAAATGTGGGTGTTTGACTGTTCTAGCACCATTTGTTGAAAAGATGATCCTTCTACATTGAATTGCCTTTTGCTCCTTTGTCAAAATTCAGTTAACTATATGTGAGTCTATTTATAAGCTCTCTATTCTTTTCCATTGATCTAGTTATCTGTTCTTTCACTGATGGCACACTGCCTAGATTACAGTAAGTCTTGAAGTCAGGTAGTTTCGGTCCTCCAGTTTTGTTTTTCTTCTGTATTGTGTGGACTACTATGGGTCTTTTGCCTTTCTTTATAAGCTTTATTATCAATTTGTTCTTATCCATAAGGCAACTTATGAGGATTTGAGGAAGAATCAACTTTTTGAGAATATTCAGTCTTCCTATCCATGGAATGTCTCTCCATTTATTTAGATCTTCTTTGAGTTATGTCATCAGAGTTTTATAGTTTCCTCATATAGATCCTAAGTATTTATACCTAAGTATTTTTCTCTCTCACTTTCAGTGGCAGTATAAATGGTGTTGTGTTTCTAATTTCAAATTCTAATTGTTCATTGCCGGTGTGAGTGAGTGAGTAATAGTCGCTCAGTCATGTCTCACTCTTTGCAACCCCATGGGCTATAGTCTGCCAGTCTCCTCTGTCCATGGGATTTTCCAGGCAAGAATACTGGAATAGATTGCCATTCTCTTCTGCAGGGGATCTTCCCAACTCAGGGACCAAACCCATGTCTCCTGCATTGCAGGCGGATTCTTTACCAGCTGAGCCACCAGGGAAGCCCACCAGTATATAAAGAAGCAATTAAGTTTTGTACATTAATGTATCCCATCTTCCTTTGGATTAAGTATTTTTTATGATTCCATTTTATATCCTTTATTGTCTTGTTACCTATAATATTTTATTTGTTTTCTGTGGTTACTTTAGAATTTATATTATACATCTCAAGTTATCACACTCTAGCTGCTATTATGCCACTTCACATATAGTGTACAAATGTTATAGTAGCTTTATTAGTAGTTGTTACCCTAAGATCATGGCATCTGGTCCCATCACTTCATGGAAAATAGATGGGGAAACAGTGGAAACAGTGTCAGACTTTATTTTTGGGGGCTCCAAAATCACTGCAGATGGTGACTGCAGCCATGAAATTAAAAGATGCTTACTCTTTGGAAGAAAGAAAAGTTATGACCAACCTAGATAGTATATTCAAAAGCAGAGACATGACTTTGCCAACAAAGGTCCGTCTAGTCAAGGCTATGGTTTTTCTAGTGGTCATGTATGGATGTGAGAGTTGGACTGTGAAGAAAGCTGAGCACTGAAGACTTAATGCTTTTGAACTGTGGTGTTGGAGAAGACTCTTGAGAGTCCCTTGGACTGCGAGGAGATCCAACCAGTCCATTCTAAAGGAGATCAGTCCTGGGTGTTCTTTGGAAGGAATGATGCTAAAGCTGAAACTCCAGTACTTTGGCCACCTCATGCAAAGAGTTGACTCATTGGAAAAGACTCTGATGCTGGGAGGGATTGGGGGCAGGAGGAGAAGGGGACGACAGAGGATGAGATGGCTGGATGGCATCACCGACTCAATGGACATGAGTTTGAGTGAACTCCAGGAGTTGGTGATGGACAGGGAGGCCTGGTGTACTGCGATTCATGAGGTCACAGAGTTGGACAGGACTGAGCAACTGAACTGAACTGATACATTTTATTTATACGTGTTGTACTTAAATTATGAAGCACACATAAAGTTTCGTTTAGGCAACCAATTTTATTGAAAATATATTTAAGTAATAAAATATCTTATATACTTACCTGCTGCTGCTGCTGCTGCTCCTAAGTCACTTCAGTCGTGTCTGGCTCTGTCCGACCCCATAGACGGCAGCCCACCAGGCTCCCCCATCCCTGGGATTGTCCAGGCAAGAACACTGGAGTGAGTTGCTGTTTCCTTCTCCAATGCATGAAAGTGAAAAGTGAAAGTGAAGTCACTCATTTGTGTCCAACTCTTCGTGACCCCATGGACTGCAGCCCATCAGGCTCCTCCGTCCATGGGATTTTCCAGCAAGAGTACTGGAGTGGGGTGCCATCACCTTCTCCATATACTTACCTAGTAGGTATCATTTTTGTTGTTCTTTATTCCTTTGTATAGATCCAGATTTCCATTTGATGTTATTTTCCTTCTACCTGAAGGACTTACTTTATTATTTCTTGTAGTGTAGGTCAGCTGGTGATGAATTTTTTCAGCTTTTGTATGTTTAAAGAGCTCTTTATTTTACCTTTGTTTTTGGAAGATAGTTTTCCTGGAAATAGAATTCTCAGTTGAGTTTTCTTTTTCAGTTTTTTGAAGTTGTACTACTGTATTTTTACTTTCATTGTTTCTAATGAGAAACTGCACTTATCTTTGTTTCTCTGTATATAACACATCTTTTTCTCTTGTTCCTTTTTCTTTCTTTTCACTCGTTTTGAGCAACTTAATTGTGATGTACCTTTATGTCATTTTCTTATGTTTTTTATGTTGGGGATTTGTTGAGCTTTTTGATATTTGAAGTTACAGTTTTCATCAAATTTGGCAAAATCCTGACCATTATCTTTTCAAAAGTTTTTCTTCTCTTTTACTTCTGTTCTCCTCCTTGGAGACCCCTATTACACATATCGTAAGCCACCTGAAGTTGTCCTATAGCTCAATGATGCTCTTTTCATTTTGTTGATTTTTTTCTGTGTTTCATTTTAGATAGTTTATGTTGCTATTGCTTCTACCATTAATCCTATCCAGTGTATTTGTCATCTCATATTGTAGTGTTTAATCTATAAAAGTTTGATTTTGAATCTTTATGCTATCTCTAACTTTTCAAACATACAGAATATAGTTAAAATAAGTATTTTAATGTTCTTGTCTACTCATTTTAGCATTTATGTCAGTACTGAGTCCGTTTCAGTGACTGATTTTTCTCCCTATTATAGGTCTCAACTTCACAGTTTCTACACATATTTAGTTATATTTGATTATATGCTAGACATTGTGAGTTTCACCTTCTTGGGGGCTGTATTTTTTTATACTCCTGTAAATGTTAAGCTTTGTTTTGGATTGAATTATTTGGAAACAGTTTGATCCTTTTGTATCTTGCTTTTAAGATTGGGGGGTCGGGGTGGGGGCAGAACCGGAACCATTTAGTTTATTTAATCCTAATTATTCTTCCCTATCAAGGCAAGATCCTTCTGTATACTCTATTCAGTGCTCCATGATTTATGAAATTTACAGTCTGGTTGATGAGGAGATAGGCATTATGCCTGGCTTTGTGTGAGTACCAGGCACTTGTCTCTTTACTCCTATCAAATCTTTTTTTCTACAGCCTCAAGCAGTTTTCTCACATACATGTATTGAGGGGAATTCTCCACAGATCTCTCTTGAGAACTCTAGCTGCCTTGTTCTTCCCAGGTCCCAGGCTTCATCTCGTCAACTTGAGGGGTCTGCTTGACTCCATCTGGGTTCTATCACCTTGTATCATAGCCTAGAAATTATTTTAGGGCAGTATGCTGGGGCAATCATAGAGTGTTCTTTGTTTTTCTGTCTCTAAGGGATCACTTTTTTTCATTGCTTGATGCCCAATGTCTTGGGAGGGAGGGAGAAAGTTGTTTCATGTTTTGTCTTAAAACTTTTTTTTTTTTTTTTTTTACTATTCTAGCTGGTGGGGTAAATCTGATCCCTATTACTCCATCTTGGTCAAAAGCAGTAAAGCTTTTAAGTTTTCAATGGTGGTTATAAAAATGACCAATAGTAAAACAGGGAGTCTCTAACCAAAATATCCATGGTATTTTTTCATAACTTGAGAAATTAGAAAGAGAAGTAATCTCAGAATTATCATTATCTATTCTTTCTTCCACTCGTATCCACCACAAACATTTACACAACAAGATTCGTTGAAGAAATAGTCAATCACATCATTCAGGGGGAGAGCATTGAATCTGAGAGGAAAAGCCATCACAAGCCACCAGAATTATAAGTTTCAAAGAACATATGTAAAAAGGAAATGATGTCAAGTGAATTGAGTTGGTATCATAGTACAGTATTATTTTAATTTCTTTATATCAGTAAATAGCTGTGAGATTTTTGGTTTTGTTTGCTTTATTTGTGCTTCACAGGGAAGCCAAGTGATTTGTGCCAAAAAAAGAAGCAGAAAAAAATAAGAAAATGCTAGAGAAATGTAGGTCATCTCTTACCTGTTCTTATAGCCCCTATAATGTTAGCCTAGTCAATAAAATGTTTGCAGAAATCCAACTAGAATGTGATAAGGTAGTTGCTGTAGCTGCTTCCTCTTTTCCTACTTTTGTAAAAGTAGGAAAGTTCATGGATAAACAGTAGTAATTAGCATGCAATTGTGAATCTAGGTTGCAATTTGCAAGTGTGAGTTTCAAATTGACTAGGCCCTCAGAACAGAAAGACCCTTCTAAGACTGGTACACAAAGACTTGGAGTTCATTTGCCTAGTTTATGTGACTAATTAGCACTTAGGGTTTTCTTCAATAAAGGCTAGTGAAGTAAGACCTAAATAATATCTTGTAAGATCTTTTTTTTTCTTTTTTTTTTTTCTATCTGTACTTCTTAGAAGAGGGTCTTGTTGAATTGGAATGGAAAAATTAAACAGATTTTTAAATGAAGCCCTGACATACTGGCTGCTTGCCTGCTCTATTGGGACAACTCTGGTTCCAGGGAAAGAGAATGCTTGTTTTGTTTATTTGTTTGTTTCCAGACAATTTGCCTGCGTCATCGCATTTTTTGTGAGAGCCAAGTGTTTGAGGTTGATGATGTTGACAGAGGCCTTGGAGAATTGAAGGAGTTCATCTCCACAGAGAAAAGCTTTTGTATTTCAAGTTCTGAAATCCCAGAATATTTTTCAATATCATTGTTATTGCTAGCTTTTTATGTCTCTTTATGGGAGAAGACTGATCTCCCTTTTATCTAGTCATCAGCTTTTTAGGTGGATTACTCTTTTAAATCGAGAAGGCTTTTTAGAAAAACTGTTTCTCTTGGTATTTATAAAACTCACAACCGTGTATCTTGCTCTATTTGAGTCTGTTTGGCTGGTTGTACATGTTGTAATCCCAGAGGCTTATAGTTTCATTTTAGCTATAAATTCTATGTTTATTCATATTTAATTTCCCTATAATAGAATCATTGTATAGTTAGTGATATTTTCTCTTGAAGTGTTTGGGAAAATACAAAATATGTTTGGACTATAATGAATTATAATGGTTTCTATTTATTTACAAATTTACTTTTCTGAATAATGTACCCAAGGCTATTTTTGACAATTTGAAAACAGAAACTTTTTATATATGTGTGTGTATATATATACACACACACACATACACACACATATGTTTTTCTGGTAAGATTTGGGACTCTGACATAAAAATATAAAGTCTTATTCATAATTGAGTTCTCAGTCTGGTTCCATAGCATCTCTGATTCAAAGAGAGTGTCACAGTTTGTAAAAGACTTACCTTTGGTAGCTGAGGTGGTGATTTTGGAGAAATGGTGGTAGAGGGGGAAGTGTTAGGTACACAAATGTTTTTCTAACATCTATTATATGCCAAGTGCTGGGCCATACATCTGTATGTTATCCTTTTATAAACTGTCATTTCTGAATCTCAGAAAATGACCTGATTAGGTGGGATTTATACAACTAGAAAATCTTATTCTTATTTCTTTTTTAAGCTAGACCTATAAAAGCATTAAAACTTCTTTTAATAGGAGTGCTTCTTTTTCTCTGCTTCAGATTTAAACTTATTTTATAAGCTAATCAGTAGAGGGGTAATTAATATTTTAAAGCATGTTATAGGAAAGGCATGGCATTATGAAAAATGGAGACACTAAATAAAATGTAATGAATAGTAGGTATGAAATTAGGTAGTCTGAGAACTATAGAATTAAAAATAATCTTAGAAATCACTTGGACCATATATTTCACCTGACAGACTAGGAAATTGCTGTCCTTTCTGGGCTGGATGAAGCTCAAGCTGAAATCAGGATTGCCGGGAGAAATATCAAGAACCTCAGATAGGCAGATGATACCATCCTTATGGCAGAAAATGAAAAGAAACTAAAGAGCCTCTTGATGAAAGTGAAAGAGGAGAGTGAAAAAGCTGGCTTAAAACTCAACATTCAAAAAACAAAGATCATAGCATCCAGCCACATCACTTCATGGCAAATAGATGGGGAAACAATGGAAATAGTGACAGATTTTCTTTTCTTGGGCTCCAAAATCACTGCAGATGGTGACTGCAGCCATGAAAGTAAAAGTCGCTTGCTCCTTGGAAGAAAAGTAATGACCAACCTAGACAGCATATGAAAAAGCAGAGACATTACTTTGCTGACAAAGGTTTGTCTTGTCAAAGCTATGGTTTCTCCAGTACTCATGTAGATGTGAAAGTTGGACTATAAAGAAAGCTGAGCGCTGAGGAATTGATGCTTTTGAACTGTGGTTTTGCAGAAGACTCTTGAGAGTCCCTTGGACTGCAAGGAGATCAAACCAGTCAATCCTAAAGGATATCAGTCCTGAATATTCATTAGAAGGACTGATGCTGAAACTGAAGCTCCAATACTTTGGCCACCTGATGTGAAGAACTGACTCACTAGAAAAGACCCTGATGCTGGGCAAGATTGAAGACCGGAGGAGAAAGGGACAACAGAGGATGAGATGGTTGGAGGGCATCACCGACTCGATGGACATGAGTTTGAGCAACTCTGGGAGTTGGTGATGGACTGGGAAGCCTGGCATGCTGCAGTCCATGGGGTTGCAAATAGTCAGACATGACTGAGTGACTGAACTGAAGGAACATGTAGCTCATGGCAGACTATTCTCATCACAGCCTTCCCATAGACTTTTTTTCCCTCCCCCACATCCCATTCCAACCTGCCTTGATGAAACACAGTGAACAGGAACCATTGTATGAATCGGAAGGAAAATGCCTTAAATATATAAGTTATAATGACTGGTAAGTGCTATAAAAATACTCTGTAACTGAGTTGGAAGTTGCATCATCCATGCCTGTGGCACTATGGACTGGGCCCAAGTGGTATAATTCTCTACCGTAACACTGAAGTAATGTTTGCATCTGCCAAGTAAATAGGTTAGATTTCAAACCCGTGAAATGGTCAGCTGTAATTGTTCAGTTCCAGTGAACCACAGGTTTATTTTGTTTACTTTGCTTCTTACTATCTTCTTTAGGTATGCTGAGCCATCTAATTAAGATTGTGTTCTTATATGAATCTACAAGGTGAACTGTAAAGTCACTCAATGTATTTGAATGCCTACATATTATACAGCCCTGCTGTCTTAAATGTACAAACTCTTTAATAGAGTATAAGTCCATTTCTTTAGAGAAAACAATAATTTTCATCTATATATGTCGTGGTAATGATAGAAATGACATATTATAATAAAAGAGCATGAGAAATCAGAAATTTTAGACTCATCTTTTCCCTTACTGTCAGTCTTCATTGGATCTGGCTTGAATCATTTCCTTTCTCTTTAGTTTCTTTATCTGCTGAAGGTGAATAATAATACTTTCATTTGCCCCACAGAGGTGCTGGGAGAATGAAAGATAAATTTTTCCAAAGCACTTTGAGCTATTTAAAACAAAGATTATTTGTTTATTTTTTATTATATTATTTCTTACATTCAAATACCACAGTAAGTGTTAGAAGAGGCTCAAAAGATTTGGTTGTTTTTCATAACTTCATTTGTTGTAGGTAAGGAGGTGAGTATAATGGCCTGCATCTTATAAACAAGGAAACTAAGGCCCCAAAAGATTTGTTTATTGTGGCACTTAAAATGAATATCCCTTTATGAGAACTGGGAGAAATCAGTGAGGGTATTGGCAATAACACTGGCCATGAGTTGATAATTATTGAAACTGTTAATGGATATGTGGGGGATCATTATACTTTCCTGTACACCTTGTCTATGTTTGAAAGTTTGCATAATACAAAGTTAAAAATATGTTGATTTTAAAAAACAAATGGCCTCTGTTTTTGTTTACAAAGTCCTTTTCAAAAGCTACTGAGTTCCTTTATCTCCTAGGCCTGGATAATTCTTTATTTCATAGGGTTCAGCAAAAAAAAAAAAATTAACATGCTTGGATCAGAGCGCAGGCATTTTAGTTTTTCATATTTAGTGTTTATGTTCTATTTCCTCATGCCCCAGCTGATAAAGAGTCCTCCTACAATGTGGGAGACCTGGGTTCGATCCCTGTGTTGGGAAGACCCCCTGGAGAAGGGAAAGGCTACCCACTCCAGTATTCTGGCCTAGAGAATTCCATGGATTGTATAGTCCATGGGGTTGCAAAGAGTCAGACACAACTAACTGACTTCCACTCACTCTTTTTCCATTGCTTTTTCAGTCACCTGCTACTTTGATCACTTTTAATGTAATAGATTATTTTTAAAGCATTAATAGATTACTTTTTTTCTTATTCCTATTCCAGATACTTGTTACCTTCTCTTTGTTGTTGTTGATTTTAGATTTTCCTTTTCCTATTTCTGAAAATTGTTGGGAATTATAAGCAGTCACTTATTCACCCAATTCTTTTATGCTTCAGCAGGCTTGTCAGTGGGTGGGCCGTATGAATTATTTCAGCTTTTAGAGACACAGATCAACCTTGCTACTCCATAACCACAATGGAAAGCTGCT
Source organism: Budorcas taxicolor (assembly GCF_023091745.1). Lineage (NCBI taxonomy): Eukaryota > Metazoa > Chordata > Mammalia > Artiodactyla > Bovidae > Budorcas > Budorcas taxicolor. The sequence goes on from NC_068919.1 coordinate 78,164,603, forward strand.
GACCTCCCCACTGCAGGATCTTATAATCAAATGGCATGTGAAACATGTGAGAGAGCTCATATTAAACAAACAAAAACAACCCTCAACCTGGGTTATTTTCACTGGTAGACTTGAATGCTTAAAGCTTATTATTTCATAAGCTCCTAGATAACATGAACGCTGGACTGAAAATGCAACATATTGGTATGTATTTGTTTTTAGACATCAAAGAAATTAAATTTAGAATATAATCATAGAACTTTAGAGTTAAGAAAGCTCTTGATGATCCGTTAGTGTTGCCCTTGCAGTTTATGTGTGAAAAAAACTAAAGTCTAGAATGGCCAAGTAATTTTCTGGGTTACCCAGCTTATTACTGGTAGAGCTGGTTAGCTTTCAGTTCAGAGTTCTCAACTGCATTGCCTCTCAAGAGCATTTGGGTCCTTGATGTTGGTTGTGAACGCTAGATATGCCTCTGCTTTTTCCATTAATAGCCTAGAAATTTTACTGTTCTGGAATGCCATGATGAGCCGTTTCAAAGCCTGGGACAAAGGAAAAGGTCAATGATGTTGACCCTGCCTTTATTTAAAATTCTGATATTTTCTTCATCATGGATTTTTGGCATTAATTTTGATTTTTAAAATTGTGCTTTAAAATATCATTAACCTTGCTTCTACCTTGATTACTGAGTTTTGCATCTAAGGGAGGTGTCTCACTTGACACACCCTAGTCCCAATCGTGATATTTTGATGATTTAATCCACTGTTTAACCCCTCTTTCAGTCTTCTGGAAGTTACTTTTTTAAAAAAAAAGCAATTAATAAAATCATTATACTCAAAACAAACCTTTACTGTTGGCCACCTAGAAATGTGGCAACAAAGAAACAAACCAAATTTGCATGCCCTATTCGTTGACATCATAGTAGGTAATGCAAAGCATAGTAATTTTGGCTCCATGAATTTAAGCTCTTTTAGACTCCATACCAGAGAAGGCAGTGGCAACCCACTCCAGTACTCTTGCCTGGAGAATCCCAGGGACGGGGGAGCCTGGTGGGCTGCTGTCTGTGGGGCTGCACAGAGTCAGACATGACTGAAGCAACTTAGCAGCAGCAGACTCTATACCAGTTTATTGAAAAGAACTCAAAGCCAGTCATGGGTTCTGATCCTTGACTGCATTGTGGTTTTTGGTCTTACATAATTGTGTTTGTTTTGATTTCTATAAAGTGAGAACCAGACAAAGGAAGCTCTTTATAGGCTTATTGTGTTCATTATTTTACTTGGTCTTTTCAACAACTGTTTGAGATAGGTAACTCATAGGATAGGAGCTTTTTGGTTCCGAGTGATAAAACCCAACTCAACCCTGACTTAAGTAAAAATAAAAGGGAATTCATTACCTAATATAACTGAAGAACATAAGGAGTAGATCAAACTTCAGGTATTTTACATCGTCTCATGAAGGCTTGGTCTCTCTACGTCTCTTGGCTTTATTTTCCACTGGGTTGATTTTTCCCACACAGAAGCTCCAGGCTTATGGTCCTACTAGCTTAACAACTTCAGGAGAAAGAGAATGAATCTTTCCACTTTCTCCAGCAAAACGCCTCAGAATTGAGTATAATTGGCCCAGCTTGGGTCACATGCCCATCCTTGCGCTATGAATTAATGCTTAGGGCATGCATTTACTTCACTGGTTAGGCAGGCCTCACATGCTCAACTGTGGAGCACAGGAATATAATGAGAGTGGAAAAACTGTTTCCTCCTAAGGAAGAGAGGACTTCTTAACCCCTTCAACCCAAAAGGGATGCTGGAGGGCAAAGACAGATGTCTACTAGGATGTTGTTATACCCATTTCATTAATGAGGAAGTTGAGGCTTAATTAAGTTGATTTTCAGAAGGCTACACAGCTGGAAGAAGCATAAGCTGGAATCAAGATTGCCAGGAGAAATATCAATAACTTCAGATATGCAGATGACACCACCCTTATGGCCGACAGTGAAGAGGAACTAAAAAGCCTCTTGATGAAAGTGAAAGAGGAGAGTGAAAAAGTTGGCTTAAAGCTCAACATTCAGAAAACAAAGATCATGGCATCTGGTCCCATCACTTCATGGAAAATAGATGGGGAAACAGTGGAAACAGTGTCTGACTTTATTTTTGGGGGCTCCAAAATCACTGCAGATGGTGATTGCAGCCATGAAATTAAAAGACCCTTACTCCTTGGAAGGAAAGTTATGACCAACCTAGATAGCATATTGAAAAGCAGAGACATGACTTTGCCAACAAAGGTCCGTCTAGTCAAGACAATGGTTTTTCTAGTGGTCATGTATGGATGTGAGAGTTGGATGTGAAGAAAGCTGAGAGCCGAAGATTTGATGCTTTTGAACTGTGGTGTTGGAGAAGACTCTTGAGAGTCCCTTGGACTGCAAGGAGATCCAACCAGTCCATTCTAAAGGAGATCGGTCCTGGGTGTTCTTTGGAAAGGAATGATGCTAAGGCTGAAACTCCAGTACTTTGGCCACCTGATGGGAAGAATTGACTCATTGGAAAAGACTCTGATGCTGGGAGGGACTGGGGGCAGGAGGAGAAGGGGACGACAGAGGATGAGATGGCTGGATGGCATCACTGACTCGATGGACATGAGTTTGAGTAAACTGTGGGAGTTGGTGATAGACAGGGAGGCCTGGCATACTGCGATTCATGGGGTCGCAAAGAGTTGGACACGACTGAGCGACTGAACTGAACTGAACTGAACATAGCTCTTGAATGAGAGTCCTAATTCCAGGTTGCGTAACTCTAAAGCCCATCTTCTTTTCTTCATAACTTGTATCCCTAGAATACTGTGCTTCTTCCCTGATGGCTCAGGTGGTAAAGAATCTGCCCACCATGTGGGTGATCTAGGTTCGATCCCTGGGTGGGGAAGATCCCCTGGAGAAGGGAATGGCTACCCAATTGCCTAGGGAATTCCACAGACAGAGGAACCTGGCATGGGGCTGAGCAACCAACACTTTCGCTTCACATTCTCCTGAATGAAACTGTGATGGTTGTCATTCCTTTATAGCAGTTATTTTCAGTGGGGGTGATTTTGCCTTTTGGGGAAGTTTGGCGATGTCTGGGGACATTGTTTTGGTTGTCAGAACTGAGCAGGGAAGTTGAAGAGATGCTACTGGGTAGAAACCAAGGATGCTGCTGAACATCTATGCACAGGACAGTGCCTCACGTGAAGAATTATCCAGCCCCAAATGCCAGTATAGTGCTGAGGTTAGGAAACCCTCCTGTATAATAAGGTTCCAGTTCCAAGCTGTTACTATTAAGAAAAATTTTGAAAGTAAGGTATGATACCGACCAAGATTTGAAGGATTCAGACATCTAGGTACAGTTCAGTAGCCAATCAATTCAGAGAAATTTATTTTCACAACAGCCAATATTAGAACACTGATTTCTCTTATTTAGTGGGTAAGATTGTCATATTAGTGAAGTAAATCAAACAGAGAAAGCAAAATATCTGTGATATCACTTATGTGTGGAATCTAAAAAAAAATTATACAAATAAACTTACTTACAAAACAGAAATAGACTCACAGACTTAGAGAATGAGCTTATGGTTACTGGGGAAAGGGGAAGGGGAAGTGATAGTTAGGGAGTTTGGGATGGACATGTACACACTGCCATATTTAAAATGGATAACCAACAAGAAGCTACTGTATCGCACAGGGAACCCTGCTCAATGTTATGTGACAACCTGGATGGGAAGGGAATTTCGGGGAGGAGGGATACAAGGAAACCTATGGCTGAGTCACTCTGCTGTGCACCTGAAACAATCACAACACTGTTAATTGGTTATAATCCAACATAAGATAAAAGGTTAGAAAAAAGTTTTTAAACATTGTTCTATAAAAGCTTTAGCTAATTTTTCAGGTATAATTTTTATTTCATATAAAATTTCTTTAAACTATTAATCTATGGTTATTATAAATCAAATACTGAATGCTTTCATTAAAAAATCTTCACAGTATTTATCTCTATTTGTTTAATCTTATTTTATTGCTTTCATGAGTTTTGGGTAGTTTTCAGCATACAAGTACTGTACATGTTCTGTTTGATTTACATCTAAGTACTTCATTTATTTTAGTGATGATAAATAGTATATTTCCTAGTTTTATTGAGGTATAATTGACAAATAAAATTGTATATATTTAAAGCATACAACATGATTGATATATGTATACAATGTAAAATGATTACCATAATTAATTAACATCCATCACCTCACATAGATAGATTTTGTGTGAGTGTGATGAGAAAGCTTAAAATCTATCCTCAGCAAGTCTTAAGAATGCAGTAGAGTATTATTGACTATAGTCACCATGATGTACGTTAGATCCCCAGAACTTACTTCATCTTATAACTGAAAGTTTGTGCCCTTTGACCAACATCTCCCCACTTCCCCCACCCACCATTGCCACCATGATTCTACTCTCTGCTTCTCTGAGTTGGACTTTTCTATTTTTAAATTCCACATATTGGTGAGATCATACAGTGTTTATCTTTCTCTGTCTGGCTTGTTTTACTTAGCTTAATGTCCTCCCTGTTCATCTATGTTGTCACAAGTGGAAGGATTTTCTTCCTTTTTTATGGCTAAGCAATTGTGTGAGTGTGTGCACGTGGGTGTGTGTTTGTATATCACACTTGATTTATTCTCAGCATTGAGGTTGTATATCTATCTTGGCTATTATGAGCAGTGCTTCCATGAACATGGGAGTACAGATATCTTGCCCAAATACTAATTTCATTTCCTTCAAATATACACCCAGAAGTAGGATTGCTTGATCACAAGCAGGTCTATTTTTAATTTTATTTCAGTATCCTGTGTACAGGCTTCTCTGATGGCTCAGTCAGTGGTAAAAAAAATTTGCCTGCCAGTGCAGGAGACTTGGGTTTGATCCCTGGGTCAGGAAGATCCCCTGGAGAAGGAAAATGACAACCCACCTCATTGTTCTTGCCTGGAAAATCCCGTGGACAGAGGAGCCTGGCAGGCTATAGTCCATGTGGTTGCAAAGAGTCAGACATGACTTAGCAACTAAACAACATCCCTGTGTACATGCTGGTATGTAGAAATGATTTTGATTACTTATCTTATATCTGGTGACCTTGCTAAACTCACTGATTAGTTCTATGAGGGTTTGGTGGGGTTTTTGGTATATTTCTTAGAGTTTTCTTTTTTTTTCATTGAAATATAATTGATGTACAGTATTATGGTAGTTTCAGGTGTATAGCATAGTGATTTAACATTTAAATACATTATGAAATGAAAAGTCTAGTAACCATCTGTCCCCATCCAAAGTTTCTACAGTACTATGGATGATATCCCCTAGGCTATATATTACAGCCTGTGACTTATTTATTTTATAACTGAAGTTTGTTCCTCTTAATTTCTTTCACTTATTTCTCTTATTCCCCTGCCCCTTCTCCTCTGGAAATCACCAGTTTCTTCTCTGTATCTATGAGTCTGTTTCCATTGTTTAAAATTCATTTTCTTTTATAGATTCCATAAATAAGTGAAGTCATAATTCCACAAGTAAGAAATCTGACTTATTTCATTTAGCAAATACCCTCTAGGTCCATCCACATCTTCACCAATAGCAAGATTTCATTCTTTTTATGGCTGAGTATGAGCTTCCCTCGGAGAAGGCAATGGCACCCCACTCCAGTATTCTTGCCTGGAAAATCCCATGGACGCAGGAGCCTGGTAGGCTGCAGTCCATGGGGTCGCTAAGAGTTGGACACGACTAAGCGACTTCCCTTTCACTCTTCACTTTCATGCCTTGGAGAAGGAAATGGCAACCCACTCCAGTGTTCTTGCCTTGAGAATCCCAGGGACTGGGGATCCTGGTGGGCTGCCATCTATGGGGTCGCACAGAGTCGGACATGACTGAAGCGACTTAGCAGCAGCAGCAGCAGCGGCATGGGCTTCCCTAGTGGCTCAGTGGTAAAGAATCCACCTGCCAATGCAAGAGACTAGGGTTCAGTCCCTGGGTCGGGAAGATCCCCTGGAGAAGGATATGGCAACCAGTAACCGAATACTCCAGTATTCTTGCTTGGGAAATCCCATGGACAGAGGAGTCTGGTGGGCTACAGTCCATGGGGTCACGAAAGTGTAGGGCACAACTTAGCAACTAAACAGCAACAACAACAGCATTCCTTTGTGTATATAAATATCTATATACCACGTCATCTTTCCATTCATCTTCCGATAGACATTTAGGTTGCTTCCATGAATACTGAATAATTTTAAAACAAATATGTAAGTTTATCTGAGAAGCCTTTTAAACATTTCACATAGAAGATTCTATACAAGGGGAAATAATTATCTTTTAACCTCTCAGCCAAGGCATTTTTAAAAATTATGATGCTAATAGGATATTTAATGTGCTAGAAAATGTACAGAATTTTTTTCCCTTTAATCAGCACATGTTTTGGGAAAAAAGGAATGAAGGCAGAAGAGTATATTTAATATACTGTAGTTATATTAACTAGCCCCTGCTAGTTATAGGGGCTTTCCTGGTGGCTCTGATGGTAAAGAATCTGCCTGCAGTGCTGGAAACCTGGGTTCAATCCCTGGGTTGGGAGGATCCCCTGGAGAAGAGAATAGCTACCCACTCCAGTATTCTGGCCTGGAGAATTCCATGGACAGAAGAGCCTGGCAGGCTACAGTCCATGGGGTCGCAAAGAGTCAGACAGGGCTGAGCAACTGAGCTGCTAGTTATGGGGCTTAGCACTTCAGAGTAATCAATCTGCTTGTTTAATGACACGAACATACTTCCAACAGTTCATCTCCTTAAGACTGCAAGTGCTTTCTGGATTGTGCAAATTTGAATAATGTAGGAACACTGCACTTCTCTAGTCACACCTCACATAGTGTTCCAGTAGAGTAATGGAATGAGTAGAAGGGTAGTACAGAAGGCATTGACAGAGAAGTCTTTAACAATCCAGCAAATCAAATTTATTATTGGAATTGGAAGATTTGGGACTTTTCTCATTTTGCCCGTCTTACCAAATCATTTTTCAGTATCATATTCCAGGTGCCTCATAATTCTGTGTATGCACAGAATTATAGATCCATTTCTCTCTAATTCTTTTCAGCTTCACTGAACCCAAACCAGATCAACAGCATTTTCTCCAATTTCAACCAAATAATTCCTACTTGCCTTGGTATCTCACACGGAAGACCCTCCTTCTGTCTTGCTTTAATCGCTTGAGGTCCCTTCAGCCCATGCCTGTCACCCCCGTGGTTTGGCTTCATTTTTTAACTCACCATCCACCCAGCTCTATGACTGCTTCTTTTGTTCCTTCTGTTTTCTTTTGGCCTCAGTTCCCTCCCCTTTGTTATATTTCCTCCATGCAAATTACTCTTACCTCCTTCTGTGTCCCAAACCTTATTTGCTGTTGTTGTTGTTTAGTGGCTAAGTCATGTCAGAACTCTTTGCAAATCCATGGACTGCAGCACGCCAGGCCCCTCTGACAATGAGGTTTCCCAGGCAAGAATATTGGAGTAGGTTTCCGCTTCCTTCTCCAGGGGATTTTTCCCTCGCCAGGGATCAAGCCTTCCTCTCCTGCTTGGCAGGTGGGTTCTTTACCACTGAGCCACCTGGGAAGTCCTCAAGCCTTATTTACTGGTTCCATATCCCTAGAGATCCGCATTTCTTAGCTTGTGTCCTCACCTACTAAGATGTCTAATGTCTACCCATCTAGCATATTTTAGTAAGGTATGGGTGTATAGACAAGCCATCTATTCATTGTTCATAAAATCCAATTTGCAATTTCCTGGGAAATAAGGCAACTGCTTCTCTTCAAACCACCCAAGGTCTTAGTCTGCAGAATGCAAGTCCTCCTGACACAGTTCAGTTCAGTTCAGTTGTTCAGTTGTGTCCGACTCTTTGCAACCCCATGAATCGCAGCACGCCAGGCCTCCCTGTCCATCACCAACTCCCGGAGTTCACTCAGACTCGCGTCCATCGAGTCAGTGATGCCATCCAGCCATCTCATCCTCGGTCGTCCCCTTCTCCTCCTGCCCCCAATCCCTCCCAGCATCAAAGTCTTTTCCAATGAGTCAACTCTTCGCATGAGGTGGCCAAAGTACTGGAGTTTCAGCTTTAGCATCATTCCTTCCAAAGAAATCCCAGGGTTGATCTCCTTTAGAATGGACTGGTTGGATCTCCTTGCAGTCCAAGGGACTCTCAAGAGTCTTCTCCAACACCACAGTTCAAAAGCATCAGTTCTTCAGTGCTCAGCCTTCTTCACAGTCCAACTCTCAGATCCATACATGACAAGTGGAAAAACCATAGTCTTGACTAGATGGACCTTAGTCAGCAAAGTAATGTCTCTGCTTTTGAATATGCTATCTATGTTGGTCATAACTTTCCTTCCAAGGAGTAAGCATCTTTTAATTTCTTGGCTGCAGTCACCATCTGCAGTGATTTTGGAGCCCCAAAAAATAAAGTCTGACACTGTTTCCACCGTTTCTCCATCTATTTCCCATGGAGTGACGGGACCGGCTGCCATGATCTTCGTTTTCTGAATGTTGAGCTTTAAGCCAACTTTTTCACTCTCCTCTTTCACTTTCCTCAAGAGGCTTTTTAGTTCCTCTTCACTTTCTGCCATAAGGGTGGTGTCATCTGCATATCTGAGGTTATTGATATTTCTCCCGGCAATCTTGATTCCAGCTTGTGTTTCTTCCAGTCCAGCGTTTCTCATGATGTACTCTGCGTAGAAGTTAAATAAGCAGGGTGACAATATACAGCCTTGACGTACTCCTTTTCCTGTTTGGAACCAGTCTGTTGTCCCATGTCCAGTTCTAACTGTTGCTTCCTGACCTGCATACAGAGTTCTCAAGAGGCAGGTTAGGTGGTCTGGTATTCCCATCTCTTTCAGAATTTTCCACAGTTTCTTGTGATCCACACAGTCAAAGGCTTTGGCATAGTCAATAAAGCAGAAATAGATGTTTTTCTGGAACTCTCTTGCTTTTTCCATGATCCAGCGGATGTTGGCAATTTGATCTCTGGTTCCTCTGCCTTTTCTAAAACCAGCTTGAACATCAGGAAGTTTACTGTTCACATATTATTGAAGCCTGGCTTGGAGAATTTTGAGCATTACTTTACTAGCCTGTGAGATGAGTGCAATTGTGTGGTAGTCTGAGCATTCTTTGGCATTGCCTTTCTTTGGAATTGGAATGAAAATTGACCTTTTCCAGTCCTGTGGCCACTGCTGAGTTTTCCAAATTTGCTGGCATATTGAGTGCAGCACTTTCACAGCATCATCTTTCAGGATTTGAAATAGCTCAACTGGAATGCCATCACCTCCACTAGCTTTGTTCGTAGTGATGCTTTCTAAGGCCCACTTGACTTCACATTCCAAGATTTCTGGCTCTAGATGAGTGATCACACCATCGTGATTATCCGGGTCATGACGATCCTTTTTGTACAGTTCTTCTGTGTATTCTTGCCATCTCTTCTTAATATCTTCTGCTTCTGTTAGGTCCATACTGTTTCTGTCCTTTATCGAGCCCATCTTTGCATGAAGTGTTCCCTTGGTATCTCTAATTTTCTTGAAGAGATCTCTAGTCTTTCCCATTCTGTTCTTTTCCTCTATTTCTTTGCATTGATCGCTGAAGAAGGCTTTCTTATCTCTTCTTGCTATTCTTTGGAACTCTGCATTCAGATGCTTATATCTTTGCTTTTCTCCTTGACTTTTCACTTCTCTTCTTTCATAGCAATTTGTAAGGCTTCCCCAGACAGCCATTTTGCTTTTTTGCATTTCTTTTCCATGGGGATGGTCTTGATCCCTGTCTCCTGTACAGGGATCCTGTCATGAACCTCATCCATAGTTCATCAGGCATTGTATCTATCAGATCTAGGCCCTTAAATCTATAGAAGGGGTAATAATTGTATGTCTACAAAACATTTTGGGAAAATACCTTTGTAAATGGTGCTGGGTAAAATGTTACACTTTATTAGTATAGTCCTGCTAATTTCCTTGAGAAGAAATGTTCTTGGAGATTTGAAATTTCTTATCTCTCCATTTATATGCATTTTCCTGATGCTGTCAGAAGTTTACTCCTCCCCACAGTTTTGTGGGATATGTTGGTATTCTCAGTTTACAGAGCAGAGAGAAGAGAGGTCACTTGACTAAACCAGTCATCTGACTTGTTTAGAATTTTACAGCAAGCTAATTGCAGAGTCCTTGCGTTTCCTGGCTCTAGTTCCTGTGATATAAATATAAAATGATTTATTTTGCATTGCTTATTTATATAAATGCCTTAGAGCATTTCCTTTCCTTCAGTAAAACTGTAAAAACTCTTACCTGGTAAAGATATTGTTAGTATAGAGAAGAAATGAGATAGGGCCAAGGTTACCTCCATTTGATTACTGCCTCTTCAGCTGACTAGCTCTAAGGGATGTTGGTTCCTAGACTCTCCTTTCAGATTGTGAAAGCTATACTCATTTTATTCTACACTGGTGATGTCCCTTGAAGTCCTTTAAGAAAAACAAAACAGAGAACTTAAAGTACAAAGTGTTATTATTGATTAACTTAAAATGACCCTTGTTTGTGTTGCTAGGGCAGGTGATCCCATGGGTGAGCATTGTGGAGTGTGGTGGGAACCAGCCAGGTCTCAGTAATTTCTTTTGGATTTCTAGGACTGTCTTTCTGTGGAGCTGAAGTGGGGAAACAGCTTGTGGAACTGCTTTTGGTGCTGCCATGAGTGTGTTTGGGAGGAAAAGGGTGCATTCCGATGGTATGTTAGGGGGATGTTAGCTGTTCAGGAAAAATAACCCTTACCAAAGTTAATGGCTCCCACTAGCATTTTCAGTAACATGTACCAGATGTGGGTAGTTAATTATTCTCAGATCTGATAAGTACCTGCCAGCCAAGGCTAATTTTATTTTCAGTAAACAGTGGCCAAAGGTCCTAGCTGTTCATTTGATAGGATAGGGCCTGTTTGCACTTATCTATTAATAAAAGCACAACACTCCTTTGGTTTTCCTTTCCCAGGGCCAGATAAAACATTTCAGATACTCAAATGTATTTGTCTTAGTAAATCAGGCAAAGTAAACAAATCTGGTGGATTAACTTGGTAAACAGAGAGTGGTTAAGTGTTACCTTTTGAGTTTAGCTCAATGCCATATAAATAGCATTAATCGCATGGTATTTTCAATAACCTTTATGGAGCAAGACCGAAGAGGCTTTTTTTCTTTCTTTCTTTCAGTCACAAGGGATATGGTGTGTTTCTTAAGTACTTTCAGATGTCCTTCTGTAGGAAGATTTGAAAATCACTTTAAAATGAAATTTATTCTTTTGTCCCATTCATAACGCATTGGGAAGCTTGCACCAGTTAATGTGTGTAAACCTGGAACCCTCCATGGATCATCTTGGAAAGTAAGATTGCACAGTGGCATGTGGGCTTTGCCATAGAGAGATAAGGAACATCTAGAGGTTATTGATTTGGATGAAAGAGTGGAAAGGGGGACCACCTTTATGGTGGAGAAAGGGGCAGGGAGGCAGAAATTCAGACTTCATTCATCCAGAATTTTTCTCTTGGACAGAGTTCTATTAGGGTCAGGAGTGCCATTTATTTTGTGATGTAGATGCTTGTCTTGTGAGAACTGGCATGAAACAGATCAGTTATTTCATACTAGCCAACAAAGCACCATTATATCAAAGTATCTTCCAGTCACACCAGGCCTGGACTGGATTTGTACTGGTGATCATGTGGTATACAGCTCCAGTCTCACGCCAGCTTTCTGTATCATCTGGTGTCCCTTGTTAAACTTTTTTTTTTTTTTAGTAATGATCAAAACCAACTCTCTACTTATACACACACACACACACACACACACACACACACATATATTTTTCATTGGCTTTATATTTAAGGTTGTATGTACTTTATAAAATTCTTTTTAAGTTTTACATGCTGTAGAATAATTCACTTAATTTGGTAAACATCATGCATAAGAGAAATAGCTGAAAGGCCTTAGAGATAATTCCCTACTCACACCTCCACCCCTATTCCTCTGCATTAATACCTTATTCTATAAAAGGCTGATCTGACCCAGTGCTGTGAATACAGTGCCAGGTGAATATAGTACAAGGTACCCACCCAGTAGTAACATCCCGGAGGTGACTGATGATGATAGAGTGGAAGAGACAGTAAAAGCCAGGAATTTGGATCTGTATTCTCTTTTCAGCTTCACTTTATTGACCTACTGGGGACCATTAAATGACTGCAGTTGTCTTCTTGCCACCAGACCTACCCAACTGCAGTCTATTCTCAGACCATTTCTAGATTAGCCTTCCAAAATGCAAGTCATAAAGTGTCACTTTCTTACTTTAAAAAATTTGGTAGTGGATTCTCATGTCCCTACAAGATAAGATTTAAACTTCTGCTATTATCGCGGTCTTAATTATTTTTATCTTGTTTCTAGCTTAGCATCCTCTCGTTGGTTTATGCTTAAACCATATTGAATATTTGTGGGTTATTAAACATACATGTTGTTGAACACTCTACCCTCTCTCCGTCCATTTCTTTGATCGATGAATACCTGTTAATTTCTTAACACCCAGTTTCAGCATAAAGTCTCTAGTGACTTAAATGGAATCGATTAGTCTTGCTTCATCGTACCCTGTGCATATTTCTTACATCAGTTCAGTTCAGTCGCTCAGTCTGTCCAACTCTTTGCAACCCCATGAATCGCAGCACGCCAGGCCTCCCTGTCCATCACCAACTCCCAGAGTTCACTCAGACTTGTGTCCATCGAGTCAGTGATGCCATCCAGCCATCTCATCTTTGCAGATGGAATTGATTAGTCTTACTTCATCGTACCCTGTGCATATTTCTTACATAATTCCTATGAAACCTATGGCACTTATTTTGTGTGTTTCCTTTTCTTCGTACTTAATTACCAGAGGGATTGTATCTTGTCCAGTTTTGTATTTTCATGTCCAGCTGAGTGATTGGCACATAGGTAGGACCTGGTTGGCTGTTTGGATGGATGGATGGATGGATGGATAGATAGTTGAGTGTATGCATGGATGGATGAAGTAAAGTCCCATAACCATATTTCCCTGCTCAAATTCCACTCCCTTTTCAGTGCTGCATGGAAATGGCCCTTAAAAGTACTCAGATTAAGAATTGATAGAGTACTTTACTTGTATGAGTGAAGGATCAAGAAGAGTGCTCCCATACCCCTTGTACTTACCCAGAGATTTCATAGTCTGAAATTTCACCTTAAAGACTCATTCATCAGTTTTCTGATATTCTATCTACATTTCCTGCCCTCTTTAGAACTTTATACATAGTTGTGAAGTCCTTCCATAAGCATTGTCTTATTTAGTTTTGAAAAGAACTTTATTGAATAGATTTCTATTATATATATTTTAGAGGTAGAGGAATATAACTTCAAAGCAATTCACTGATCTGCCTAAGGTCATTCCATTGCCATGGATGCGCTAGTGCTGAGTTGAAGGCCTTTGACCCCTGGCGTCCTCTTTTCTTTAGCTCCTTGCCTTAGAAGGAGACACAGATCTATTAGTCATTAAATACTTAAGGATATATTAATCAAACAGATCACTCTCTCCATGCCAGCTCGCCAGATTCTGAGGAAAATAAGAGTTTTGATTTCTAAATTGGGAAGGAGAAGTAATATGAAGAGAAAAAATGGAGGATAATTTTAAAGACTGGGTCAAGCACAAAGAGTTTGGTTAGCTATGACAGTAGCCCAGGATGGACACTATCTTAACATAAGTATACCAAATTTATATTTCTTCATTCACCACTTCCTTGTTAACCTACATTTTCACTAATAAAAGGGACATAGACATTTCTATCATCATTACATTGATATTCACACAGGCCTTATCAAAGTACAAGGTGCTAAATATTGAAAATCATATCCTTAATATCCCCAGAAGGCCCTTTAAGTGTCTTTAATATCGTTGTTTCGCTGTTGCTATTGTTCAGTCACTAACTTGTGTCTGACTCTGTGACCCCATGCACCACAGCTTGCCAGGCTTCCCTGTCCTTCACCGTCTCCTGGAGTTTGATTAAACCCATGTTCATTGAGTTGGTGATGCCATCCAACCATCTCATCCTTTGTCATCCCATTTTCCTCCAGCCCTCAATCTTTCCAAGCATCAGGGTCTTTTCCAGTAAGTCAGCCCTTTGCATCAGGTGGCCAAAGTACTGGAGTTTCAGCTTCAGCATCAGTCCTTCCAATATGTATTCAGAGTTGATTTCCTTTAGGATTGACTGGTTTGATCTCCTTGCTGTCCAAGAGACTCTCAAGAGTCTTCTCCAGCATCACAATTCAAAAGCATCAATTCTTTGGTGCTCAGCCTTCTTTATGGTCCACCTCTCACATTGGGAAACACAAACTGTTTTTATGACACAGATGACATGGATGGGATTACGATTTGCTCTTCATCTCTCATGTTGGAGGCTTTCTTTCAAAAGTCTCATGTTCTTTGGCATTCTGTGTTAAAGAGTAAGAGGTGCATGCACATGTGTGGACATCACATGTTTGTACGACACACACAGACACACACAGGTGCTTTAGGTACATGAGCAGTTTTGTTGACTGGTGTCTTTATTAGACGGTTTTTGGCATGGAAACAGTGTCTTGTGGGTGGACCTCCAAATGTCTACATTTGTATGTCTTTTCTCTACATAGAAAAGAAATCTTTTTGTCCAGAGAAGACTGTTTCAATTTTCTTTTTCAGAGTTAAACATCTGGTTGCCAGAGTTTAGGGAGCTGAGGGAGAGAAAGAGGCTAAGGTGCAGATGTTGTCTCTCCTAGGATGTAGACTCTTCCTTAAATCTTCCATTTCATTTCAGTTCAATTACCTCCTCCAGCCCACCCTCTACCCTTGTGTCCAGAACCCCTTTACATCCATTTCATTGGGAATAAACCCCTGGAGTATATGTAAATTGTGGGTAGGGTTTAAATACAAGGAGATCAGAAAACCTTCCTGCAAAAAGAATAAAGCAGGAGAATGTAAGGCTGAGTCCCTCTGCTGTGCACCTGAAACTATCATAGCGTTGTTAATCGACTATACTTCAAAATAAAATAAAAAGCTTAAAAAAAGGAAAATGCAAGCTAAGCCATGAATTTGGAGGAAAAAAACAGAATGAATGGGAAATAGCCAATAATTCACTTCACTTTGTGTGAAGCACACATGAAGATCTGTATTTGAGAAGAAATGAATGTGGGAACAGAGACTAAAGCTTCAAAGACTAAGAAGCCTAGACTTTTGGAGGCATCGAAGAGCCAGCTTCTGCACACTCATTCATTAACTTGTTCAGTCAGTTTCCAAGAGCCTGGGAGATCATTACTGGAGTTTTAAAAATGAGTTAGATTGGGCTGCTTCTCTGTAACTTTGACACAGTTCACTATTTTTCAGTTGAGGTCTCAACATGGAAAGACTTCATATTTCATATATATATAATGTTGGAGCTCACAGATTCTAAGGAGGTTATCAGGCTTGGGAGACTTGATGTTTTTTGAGATCTGCATTTCTTTCTCCAACAATGAGACCATTTTGTTAGAGTATGAGAGCTTGGAAATATCTTTTTATCTTGTCAGTGAATGTTATTACTTATAGCACAAATATCACTTCTTCACGTGGGCCATATGACCAAGAGGCTCAAACAAACATTATCACTTCATAAATGGAATTAAATTTGATGTTTAATAGAAATGGACTTCTAGAATTTTTTGCCATCAACCCAGGACCAAAATACAGGACAAAACTATTGTATATTGCCTAGCACTGTGCTCAGTTCTGCAAAGTTCTTTTATGCTGTTGATGATGATAGTGGTGAAAATTTGTAAGTAGTTTTTGCCCACATATGTATACCATGGTAAAGCAGTTTTCTTCCTTAGCAGTCTAGGAAGAACATTATTATATTTATAGATCTCAGTTACAAATTCTCTCCTTCAGACTATTTGCCTGAGCTTAAAAATATGACATGATTACACAAGCACTCTGGAATTTAGATTAAACAGTATTCAATTTGAAAATCTAATCATATTATCTAAATATCATGAAGTTATAATAGGCTGATTGATAGGGACCAACGGTGTCTTTTCCTGGCGCTACATGCCTTTCACTCAGCCAGCCTTTTCCAGCTAAGATGTTGATAAAGGCGACTATAAATCTTAATACTTGCAGACAGTTTAAAAGCATAGTTCACTGGGTAAGGTCACACCCACTTAAGTGATCTATTTTGTATACTTTTCAAAAATAGGTTAATTAACTTAATAGAAATAATAGGACTCTTGTATTGATGTGCAATTACTACTAAAACAAAGTTTTTCTTTTTTTCCGAAGTGAACATGATGTTCATGAAATTGAGGGCATAATAGGCATGACAAGAACCAGGCTTAGCAAGGCAGGTCACATTCAGCGAGTATATTTCAGACTTGCCCTTTAAAACCCGCCTTGATTCCCATCCTAGGACATGGGCATACCTCCACCAAAGCATTTCATTCCTGGCACTCTCCTCTTTCAGTTTTCAGGAGGGATTATTCTTGCTGTTTTGTTTTCCTAATCACTCTCACAGTCGTTTATATAGCTCCTGTTCCCTGAAGACTCCAATGTGCGTAGGACGCTCTATGAATTTTGGTCTCTGTTCTTTTTCATCTGAGGCTGTTTTCTTCACTCTTCTAACAAATGATTCATCTGGTACCCTGGGAGAAGCATGGTTTCAGAGGAGGCTGCAGTGAAGGAGGACAAGGGAGGGCCCAGGCCAGAGTCATGTTTGGGACAAGTTATATTACCCTAAAATGGCCTGGTTTCATTTTATTGTTTCGTGCCTGGTTCCAGCTTTCTGCACTCAAAGTGATTTACCCTACTCTAAGACCTCTTGTTGATGGCTTAACCTTCTTATTTTGTTATTGGCCACTAACTTTGCATAATTTGATTTTTTCCATTTATTTAGTCCTTAAAATATACCTCACTGTTTTATATCTTAAATCAAGTGTATGGGTGTTTATTATATTATTTTTCAGAACACCTAAATATATTTAAAATAGCATATTTCATTTTAAATGTTAATCCCTTCCTTCAGTGTGATATCTTATATCACAAACAACTCTCTCTGTAGATATTGCTGAGTCCTCAGGGCTTGAATTCTCTTGTGGCCTAGGTGGTATAAGAGGTTGTTGTTGTTTAGTTGCTAAATCATGTCTAACTCTTTGTGACCCCATGGACTGTAGCCCACCAGGCTCCTCTTTCCATGGGATTTCCTAGGCAAGAATACTGGAGTGGGTTGCCATTTCCTTCTCCAGGGGATCTTCCTGACCCAGGGATTGAAGCCACGTCTCCTGCTTTGGTAGGAGGATTCTTTACTATCTGAGCCACCTGGTTAGTGATATCTGTATATATGAGGGCAGGATGCAGTTTGAACCAATGGGCATATTTTGAACTGGAGATCCCAGGTGGATTCCTAGTTTATCTTATGGCTGTACTGTTTTTCCACTTCCTTACACTGCCCTGCCAACACAGCCTTCTCTAAACAGAAACAAATCTTGTTGGTACGTATGTGTGAATGTACATAGAAAAGAGCAGGTAATACTTAGCTGGGGTAGAAAGAACCTTTTAACCGTCTCCCTGCCTTAGGTTCTTCATTAGAAAAATGCCTTCCTTACAGATGGTTGCAATGACTGTGAAGTCCAGTTTTCAGACTTAGTTTTCTGTTGAGCAATAAAACGGTTCACCTGTAGTGCAGGATGGAACCACCCCACTTGAATATGCCATATTCCTCTGTTTCCTAGGTTAATGTTAGTGGTTTTCCCTCCCAAGCATTCTCTCTAGAGTTTAGCAGCATTCCTTTCTTGAAAGCAAAGACCTCATTTCCTATTTCTTTCATATCCTCTAATTTGCCCAGTACAGGGTCCAATTGAGAACAAGCATTTGTTAAAAACATTTTAGGTAATTAACTAGAAAACGTCTGGCTTGGGTTTCAGAGAGCATGAGAGATTGGGCACGGGAAGTTCTGGCAACGGGAGAATTGAACTCAAAGGGATATCTTTTTTTTGTTACTATTTTTCTTTAATAATAAAAGAATTATAAATACCTTATACATATAAAATTTGGGAGCACAAAATTGTTTTAAAAATGGATCCATCTGCTCCTAAGTATACACTTAAAATAATTGAAAAAAAGGTGTATACAAATGTTCATAGTATCATTATTTGTAATACCCCCAAAGTGGAAATACCTTAAATATACATCAGTGGATGAATGAATAAACAATACGTGTCATGTCCATACAATGAAATATTATTTGATGATAAACAGAAATGAAGTACTGATACATGTTACAATGTAGATGAACCTTGAAAACATTATGCTAAGTGAAAGAAGCCTTTCACCAAAGACCACACATTCCATGATAACATTTGTGTGAAGTGTCCAGAACAGGGAAATCTATAGAGACAGAAGTTAGGTTAGTGGTTGCTTAGGGATGGGAGTGGGTGGGCTTGTGGATGATAGCTAAAGGGTACAGGATTTCTTTTTGAAGTGATAAAAATGTTCTAAAATTGATTGTGGTAATGATTGCACAACTCAGTGAATATGTTAAAAACGATTGAGAATTTTTCAGTGAATGAATTGTATAGTACATGAATTACCTCTCAATAAAGCTATTATGAAAAAGTTAATGATCTAAAACCCCATCCTTAAGTATCTACTGTTAATAACATTATGTTTCCTTTATCTTTAAATATTTAAATTTTTACACACTTTAGCTCATAGTTTGCATAATCTTGTATAGTGTTTTCATTTACCATTTCATCATGATCGTTTTCTCATTCTATTAAAAAATTTTTGTAAACAGACTTTTAATGGCCACAAAATAAATTCTCTCGTTGTAGCATAATTTCCATCACTATTCTTCTAGATGTTGTACATTTAGGTTGTATTGCTTTTTCACAATTAGAAAGTTGCATCTTGGAAAGACTATGAAAACTTTTATTCTCATTTGTGAGCATAAAGAGTTGAAGTAAAAGGAAAAAAAAGAAGAGTAGTGAATAATGCCTTCATTGAATTTTAAGACCAAGGTTTCCCAAAATAAAAGCTTTATGTCTTGGTTTTAGCCTTAGGGTAGAACAAAGTAAATTTTCATCAGGAGTCATTAGAAGAGCAAGGCCCACCTGCCCAGGGAAAGTTTTAGGTCGATATACCTATTAGCGCCTCCTCCATACCCTGGTGAGTAGCAGAAGGCTCTTGCTTTCCTGCATGAAGAGGTGGACAAGTTCTCAGCCCAACTGAGTTCATATCTTTATACAGTAGGTTCTTTTTCCTAAGAGGTTCTACCTTATTTGATCTTTCATCATTTTCTGTTACTCTGGAGCCTGCAGTATGAAAAAGAAGTAAGAATTTCTAGAGACGAGTCTTCTCTAGAGAAAAGGATTAAAGTTTTATTCACTGTAAATTGGAGAAGGCAATGGCACCCCACTCCAGTACTCTTGCCTGGAAAATCCCATGGATGGAGGAGCCTGGTAGGCTGCAGTCCATGGGGTCTCTAAGAGTCGGACACGACTGAGCGACTTCTCTTTCACTTTTCACTTTCATGCATTGGAGGAGGACATGGCAACCCACTCTGGTATTCTTGCCTGGAGAATCCCAGGGATGGGGGACCCTGGTGGGCTGCTGTCTATGGGGTCGCACAGAGTCGGACACGACTGAAGTGACTTAGCAGCAGCAGCACTGTAAATTTTCATATTATTTTCTAAAGAAAAAATTAAAAGCAGTGTTTTAGGCAGTTATATTCATCACATCTCATATTCTTATTTTAGGCTGATGAAAATATTTAAAACTTGAACATCTCCATATCATAACTCTGTTTAAATTTGTATACCCACCAGCCAGTTTTAGTATGCTTCTTTCCATTATATTCTGTTTAGTCTCTAATTTCACTTTGTACCTTCCCTTTTCCCTTAAATTGTCCAGTTCCAGTTCAGAAGGGTAAGGAAATGCTTGGTCAGTTGTTGAGAGGAGGGTGTTGATCCTGTGTGTTTTTCTGTCATTTCATTCTTAACCTATTACATGTATTAATACATTTGTCCTGTCCTCACTGACTTGACCTCTGATCACATTGCAAAGTACAAACATCTTCTAAGGAAGGGAGAGCCAGGCGCTAATGAGCTTGTGCCTTTGTTAGCCAGGGCTCAATTCAGAATTTCTGTTTTCTAACTTGGGGGAATAAGAAGCTTAGCTAGATTAAGAGACTTGCCTAAGTCACATAGCAAGAAGCTGAGATCAAGACTGAGAGCTGTTGCCAAACTCTTCCACTAAAAGCTATAAACTTATGGAGGCTCACTGATACAATATATAAATTGGTGTAGGGAAGAAAAATAATTATGTATCCAGGTTGAACTGATCTCTCTCAAATTTCAAGTGAAGAAAGACCCTTTAAGGAAGATTTTAAGAGAATTAAAATGATGTGGACCTGAACCATGGTTCCTTTCTCATTCAGTTATTTCCTTTTAACCACTGATGGCTTTTTGTGCTTGGCTGGGTATGTTTTCAGCTAGTCAAGCCTATGTTATGAAAGAGAAATAAGACACTTAATCCTGTGAATGATTAACCTGCACTGGCCTCCCTCCCCAGTAGCTTGCCCTTCCTGTATTGTAGTCTGTTTACTCACTTCTGAGCCAAATCTCCAGGGTCTCTTCTTATTGAGTGTAGGGCCATCTGGATCAGGAGTAGGGCCTTGCCTTTGTTTTATTCTGGAGATGATGTGACTGATTATACAGCTCCAGGCATTTGCATTTTTCAAAGGAATTTTTAAGTTTATTGCTTGCAAAAACCCAGTTACAGTAAGGTATCATTTTAAGAAAGTTTACGGATGAGGAAGTTGAAGCCAGCGAAGTTTTGACTTTCAGAAAAAAGTTCCCCAACAAGTCAGTGGCAGAATTCAAATTGGTGTACACTCTAATATACTTAGTTCAGTGTCTAATTTGTTGAGGTGTATTTTTTATTCTTATTTATAAAGCCAAGTAGAGCTGGCTTGAGTCATTTGTAGTTAATAAGTTTTTGTGTTTGATCTGTTGCTATTGAAACCCAGGTCAGGCTCTGCATTCTTGGCAAAGAGCTGTTTGCTACTTTGTCATACTGTCTGAGAGAGAAACTCAACCTGAGAACCAAAAATTTATTTTCCAAGACAGCTGTCAGTAGGTTCAGTGAGACCTAGGGAATAACCTTTGGGCTGTAGATTTTCCTTCTGTGAACTGCAAGGCCTAATTGGGTTCCCAGAGGTAATAAGAACAGACTGATTACTCAATGATTTAGATTCCAGGGCTTGGGGACTTTTAGTGGGATCAGAATCCCATGGAATATGAGTAATTTTGTGTGAAGATCTCTAGAACTTAGTCCAGGGTCGTAGAATCTTAGTTCCTTAATAGAGGGAACTAAGGAGAAATGACTTTCACATTGTCATGTTGAAAAGCAGGAGTAGAAAGAAGCCATATGTCCTGGCTTCTCTCCTTGGGCTGTAACCATTAGACTGCATAGATAAATATTTACTCAAGAAAGAATGCATAGCAATGAAAGAACTAAGTCTTAAAATGGATAAAATATACAAAATACTCCAATGTAGGTTATTATATTGACATCTGTGGCCACATACTGGTCCATGAAGGGGAAAGTTCTAGCCACTGAAACCTCAACCACTAGAAACTTACTCTGCAGGGCGTCTTTGTAATTATGGCACTGACTAGCCCATATTAATTAGCAACCCGTATTAATTCCTCAGTTCAGTTCAGTGGCTCGGCCGTGTCCGACTCTCTGCGACCCCATGGACGCCAGGCCTCCCTGTCCGTCACCAACTCCCAGAGCTTACGCAAACTGCTCCTTGTGTTATTTTCCTAATGACCCTTACATATTTTGCTATCTTCTTACTCTGCACTTTTAGCTTCTGGTGGAGGTTCTGGTGAGTTCTACTTTATGGTAGATAGATTTTAGAGTCCAGATAGTCAAGAAAGAAAGAACAACAATGAAAAAGAGAAAAAAAAAAACAAAACACCACAATTTGACTAAGACAAGGATATAGTGTTGATGGGCCTCAGTGACCCCAAGCTAAGATCAGAGCAACTTAGATTTAGTGTTAAAAGCTCTTTAATGGAAGCTATTTAAAAATAAAGCATATGAGCCTAAGACAAGCTGTGTTGGAAAGAGGGAACAATGCTGGAGCAAAGCCAAGGGCATGTGGTGAGACTCCATCCAGTGGGGCCGAGACTAGGAGTGTTGGGTTGGATCAAGGTTAGTGGCTAAAATGCTCTTCTCCTTGACAGTCCATTCTTTACTTAAATATCATCTTGTCAATGAGACCTATACATCTATTCTGACCCATCTATTTGAACTTGCAGTGAATAAAATGAGTTAATTAAACCTCATGTTGATTAATCCTGAATTACACAAGAAAATTTAATGCTATAGATGGTTGAGCTCCATGGTATTATAATCCTCATCTCGGTTTTTAGTTTAATGCTCCTTGAAAATACTGGTATTCAATTAGTGTAAATGTTAAAAAATATTTGCCCATGAGAAAGGAACAGGATGTTTATTCCCTTTCTTCAGCCATACTTTGAATCTTGGTGATCAAGATTTTCCTGAAAGATTAAAAATGAAATAAAGCAATACACTGATCTAGTTACATGATCATTTTGTATACTAATATACTATATTTTGTCATTTCATTTCTTTCTTCTCCATGTGTGTGTGTGTGTGTTTTTTTTCCTATCCAGTGGAAACTCACAATCTCAAACTCCTTTTTCATCCTTTCGCTGTCAGGGGTGAGGGAGAGCTCAAGATGCTCTTGCTGAGCTTAAAGGTAGTTGAAATGTTTATAATCAAAGTAAAGCATACCAGTGGAGAAGGAAATGGCAACCCACTCCAGTATTCTTGCCTGGAGAATTCCATGGACAAAGCAGACTGGCAGGCTACAGTCCATGGGGCCACAAAGAGTTGGACACGACTGAGTGACTATCACAGAGCATACCAAAGAGGCCCAGTATTAGAGTTTCAGCAGTCATGTAGGGTAATTTAAGTATTAAACGCATCAGACAGCTTATTTCCGCTTTCTTCGTTATAGGCAGAGCTTAAAAAGACTTGGTAGGTGTATTGTTCATGGCCTTCCCACCTGTGTTTGGGATGAGCTCATCATGGTTTATAAACATAGCTGACATGAGGTAGTCTTTAGATGAAATACAACTAAGAAACAACTATTTTGGGTTGCATCAGGTGAGCTATTGCTGACTCACCCTGTGATGTTTTTCTGTCTAAATCATTGCTGGGGCTTGATGCTAAGTATGCCAGTGCTCACCAGTAAGACCAGAGTTCTTTTATGGTTCCTAAATCAAATTCAAGTTCTGGAATTCATGGTGTCTGTTTAAATTCCAGGTGGCTGAGATAAGTTCTCAGTTAACATTTACACATTGGATCATCATCTTCTAGTAAATTTATAATATCGATAGAAAATGTATGGATTAGTCTGACCTAGGTTCAGATCTTTCTACTGCTACTTATTCTGTTGGGTAAACCTCTTTGTGCCTCCACTTCCTCATCCGAAAATCTGACAGTTCAAAGATAATGGCTTCATGATTCTTGAATATACATTCACTTTTTAGAATAGTTACAAACATTTTGCAATCTCTGTCATTGAGGTGTTACCTGTTTTTCCTTCCTTTGTTCTTCTACTGCAGTAACTGATATAGCAGCCTGTTAACTGCAGTCATCAGGAAATTGCTAGTCCTGTGCTCTAATTGACTGGTTCCTCCTGGTGAGCTGGGACTCCATTTGGGTGTTGTGTTCTTTTGTTGTTGTTCAGTTACTCAGCGTGTCCAACTCTTTACGGCCCCATGGACTGCAGCACGCAGGTTCCCCTGTCCTTCAGTATCTCCCAGACTTTGCTCAGATTTGTGTCTGTTGAGTCACTGATGCTATCTAACCATCTCATCCTCTGCCACCCCCTTCTTCTTTTGCCTTCATTCTTTCTCAGCATTAGAGTCTTTTGCAATGCGTTCACTCTGCATCAGGTGGCCAAAGTATTGGAGCTTCAGCTTCAGCATCAGTCCTTCCAATGAATATTCAGGATTGAGTTCCTTTAATATTGGCTGGTTTGATCTCCTTGTAGTCCAAGGGACTCTCAGGAGCCTCCTCCAGCACCACAATTCAAAAACATCAATTGGCATTCAGCCTTCTTTATGG
Organism: Budorcas taxicolor; assembly: GCF_023091745.1. Lineage (NCBI taxonomy): Eukaryota > Metazoa > Chordata > Mammalia > Artiodactyla > Bovidae > Budorcas > Budorcas taxicolor. Next base: position 78,188,836 of record NC_068919.1, read on the forward strand.
TCCAGCCCTCACATCTATACATGACTACTGGAAAAACCATAGCTTTGACTATATGGACCTTTGTTGGCAAAGTGATGTCTCTGCTTTTTAATATGTTGTCTATATTTGTCATAACTTTTCTTCCAAGGAGCAAGGGTCTTTTAATTTCATGGCTGTGTGTTCTGTTAGCTGCGTTCTGAGTGTGTGTTGACTTGCCAATCTATCTAGTCCTTAACTCTGGGAGATGAAGAGACAGATTTTGTTTCTTTGGTGTATGCATTTTGGGAAACATCAGCTCACACTTACCTACTTTTCTGGGACTTTGTGTGAAGGGTAGAAAGTGAAAACTAGAGGTTAAGTCACTTATTCAAGATCCACAAGAGTAAACGGAAACAAATTCAAACACAGGTCCAACTAGTTTCAAAACCTGCATTCTTAGCTCTCAAATACTTGGTCATTTCTAAAAATAATGTAATAGTGGTAAATAATAATAATAAATAAAAATAATAATCTAGTGGTGAAATAGTGAATCAGGAAATTAAGATTTCACTTCTCAGCTTCACCATTGCCTTTTACCTCGGCAACTCAATTATCCTTTGATGATTTGTCCATAAGGATAGTGAGGAATGTAATGTTTGTAGCATTAAAAACTAAAACAAAATAGCATCAATAAAGACTTTCAGTCTCCAGAGAGGATGAACATTGCATGAATTTATAGTTGTTAATATTTCATATTGAAGACTTCTGAATACATCCATTTTAAATACAAAAAGGTAAACTTTGGACCATGAATATCCAGATTCTGAGAATCAAATGGTAACCAACCTTGAAATAGTTATAACAGCGCCCAAACAGGGTAGGATAACAGAACAATGTCACCCAGGTAACTACCAGAGAAGGCTGCTGGATTGTTTCAGTTAGCAGCAAGAGTATGCATTTCTTGGGCCCAGAGCATATTAATCAAGTGCCCTGTGCCAAGACTTGAGTTCTGTTTTTTTTACTAGAGACCTGTTCTAAATCACTTTGTTCATAATATTGTCGTCAAGTTTGCCATCCACAGTTGAGGCATGTCACGAAATGAGCAAAGGAGCTTTTTTCTCCCAAGCCATAACTACAAGAATGAGCAAAGAAAGATAATTTTGAGGATTTAGACTTGTTTCTGTGAAAGCTTATTCTTCTAGACTCTAGAATGCCACTGAGTGTACAATGTCACATCTCCCTTCAAGGGCAAAGAGCACGTAATGCTATACACAGACATACTCAGTGATGTTTCTCCTGGAAACCTTTAAAAGTACCACCTTTTCTTGGATTCCAGAAAGACACTCAGCCCACCAGCTGGTGCCTCTGTTTATGCACGTGTGTGCACATAAAGGCACTTAGGTTCTTGTTTATAGAGAAGGATCTTTTTTTTTCAGAATGATCTTGTATTTTAGAATGATCCCGTTGCTGCCCATTACCAGAGTAATCTAATTATGTATGCTTTACTGATTCCCATCTAGCAATATCCATTTTTCAAGTGTAACTAGGTTTCTTCAATGGTTCTTTAAAAACATGTGATCCATCACAAGTAGTTATCATTTCGCTTAGAGCTGAAGTCCTTTCATAAGGAGAAAATATAAAATTGTTTTAATTTTGGCATTACCCTTGAAGTTTCTCCAACAATTCTAAATTGATTTGAGAGAGTGTGAGAAAAGGAAAGAGAAAGGAGGACAGAAATGGAGAGAGGAAGCAAAAGGGAGAGAGAAGGGGTTAAAAGAATTGAACTGTCCAGCCAAAAGGTTCAAACCTTCTGACCTTTGACCAGCCTTTCACCTGGTCTTATCTATTGTTCCTTGAGTCACTGTTGAGATGACCAAGATGTCTAGGGGCTGAGAATACTTTAAAGAAAGTTGCCTTGCTGGAGAACATTTTCCTCCTCAAGTATCTTTAACAGCTCAGTGCACAAGACCTTGACATTACCTGAAAGGGGCAGCTCATCCAAGTGGGTAGAGTACCAGATGATGTCAGCACTGCTTTCATTCATTAAGGCACTTTCCTAGCATTGAGCTGGTGACTCTGTGCCGCCTTCATTTTGCAAGAATCAGGGTCTTCTCCTTCTTTTCTCACCCTCCTTCCCTGCCCTGAGGCTGTTTTGACAACAGTAAGCATAAACTGGAAACCCGTATCTCTTTGCAAAGACCTAGAATCAACTAATTGATAGGCAGCTTTTTAGTATTTAACTTTGGACTCATTTATCAAAATTCTAACTCAGACTCTTCCCTGGTGATCCAGTTAATTGGAATATGCTTTCTAAAGCTGTTGGAGAGACTATTACTGTTTTCTATGCTTTACTGTTACCACTTTCCACGTTGCCATGTACTGTACACGCTTGCTTCTGTAAAATGGGGTTAGTACTTGATCATAATCATGTGAGGAGCTGGCATTGGAGATTGGATTAAGATTTCAGTCATCCAAGTAATTAAACTATGCACGGCTTATTTAATCACATTCCTTTCCAAATCCTTCTTTGTTAAAAGTTTGAAGGTCTGGATGTTTTATTTTCTCTTATTCCTATAAGTCAACCAAGGAATTTTTAGGCTGCATCTGGACTTCTTCCCAGTCCTGGCCCGTAGCTACCATATGGGAAGTTGGCAGAATGAAGGGTCAAGAGAGAAAGGAGTTCTCAGTAAAGCACCGTGAAAACTTTCCCCACACTAACACATCCATTTCAGTGCTCCTGTTTTGTGTGGCTGGCAATTGATGTTGTTTGGGTTGTAAAAAAAAAATCATTTTGCCCAGTTTTTTCAGGCAGACACAAGACAGGATTCTTTGAGGTCAGAACTCGAGCAAAGTATTTGGTTCTGTTGAAGAAATTGAAATAAAGGGCACTTTGAATGAGATGCATAGGTGAAAATGTTGCTCTGGTCTGAATCACAGAGAAGTGTGTGTTTGTCAAAGTATTGTGGGAGTATATTGGCATTTTGGACATAGAAGCAGGTGAGATTAGTGCCACCTTCTTGCAAAGTACAGTAAAACCCCTTCTTCCTTCATTAATATTTTTTCCTTTGAAGATAAAGGAGCTACTTCTAGTATGTGTTAGCATTCCTTTTATCCTTTTAAATTACTATTTATTGGTATGTGATTTCCTTGTTACTCTAGAATGTGGTAGATTCTCCTCATATATAATCCCTGGATTATAGGCTTTGTTTTTAGGATAAGGCTCTGTTATTATTATTATTATTATTTTCTTTCTTGACAAGAATCTGCCTGGGGATAAAACAGATTTCATTCAGCAAATTAAAAATAAATATTTAAATTATTTTTTTCTTCACCGAAAAATTTCAAAGCACTTATAGCTAATATTACCCTCAGATCAATCCAAAGAGATAAATATATATATTTTATCTCTGACCTATAGATCGGAAATTAAAGTGCAGAATAGTAAAGGCCTAGTTTCACTTACTAGGTTGTACTTACTAAGTTATCATTAAATGTTTGGAGCTTACTGAATGGTAGGTTTCTTTCTGGTATTAGTCTAGAGCAATGCTTCCCAACCTTTCTATGCCATGATACACAAAAATGGGTACTAATTACTCTATGATACCTGGAATATTTTTTTAAGGATATCTCTAGTGATAACATAATTTAGATAGGAGAACAACTTGAAAAATATTATATTATTATTGTTATGTGTTGGGAGTAAAACTGCCAAAGGGCTCATGCATTAGAGTGCTCGTCTATGACATGAGTAAACAGACAACACATCCTTTACCCCATTGGAGAGTTATGCCAGACATCATGCTAAAGATACAAATGGCTTACAAGGAGCCACAAAGACTAGGATTCCAGCCGGTGCAGGTCTTACTTCAAGACAATTGATTCCTTTACAAATGGTAGACAATGTCTATGTGTGTATTCCTCCCAGGCATTCTGTGACTAGAGCTGGGCCTTTGACACCAACAGTTTCTCAGTTCTGAAGAACATGTATAGGCCAGAGCATTGCCTAACTCAAATAGTCATCCTTAGTATTCTTGCCTGGGAAATCCCATAAACAGAGGAGCTTGGTGGGCTACAGTCCATGGAGTCACGAAGAGCTGGACATGATTTAGCCACTGAGCAACAACAACAGTCAAGGAAAGGAGTTTCAGCACCTGTCACCTTAAAATATGTCAAATTTGGGTAGATTCTGAATCATCACCTGCATTTTTAGAGCATTTAGTTTCATGGAGTACAGATTATTTAGAGCGCTCCACCCCATTCATCTTTATTTTGCCCATGACTAATACTTTGCCCAAACTTGTTGATCCTATAGCATGCTTACAAGTACCTCCATTTGCCTTTGCTCACTGTGCTTTGCAAGTAGCAGCTCATCTGTCCACCAATAGATGAGGCTGTACCGGTAACAGTACATTACTGTACTGTACTATTAGAGGGGACCAGTTAGAAGAATAATCTTTTTAAGAAAAGTACTCAGCATTGGTAATGGAAGTATCACCATGTTCATCATCATGCGTTACGACATTTTAGACATTGTTGTAACATTGTGTATTGATCCTTTAAAAAAATATTTTAGGTGGACATGAGTTTGAGCAAGCTCTGGGAGTTGTTGACGGACAGGGAAGCCTGATGCGTTGTAGTCCATGGGGTTGCAAAGAGTCAGACACGTCTGAGCGACTGAACTGAACTGAAATGAACTGATAGTTGATTTACATTGTTGTGCTTATTTCTGCTGTACAGCAAAGTGATTCAGTTATACATACCTGTATTCTTTTCCATATTCTTTTCCATTATGATTTATCACAGGATATTGAAAATAGTTCCCTGTGTATACAGTAGGACTTTTTAAATTAATCCATCCTATATATACTACTTTGCATCTGCTAATCCCACACTCCCAGTCCTCTCCTCCCCCATCTCTCCTCCTTCCTGGCAACCACAAGTCTCTTCTCCATGTCTGTGAGTCTTTGCTTCATAGACATGCTCACTTGTGTCATATTTTAGATTCTGATATAAGTGATACCATATTGTGTTGGTCTTTCTCTTTCTGGTTCACTTTTCTTAGTGTGATAAGCTCTAGGTCCATCCATGGTTTCATTCTTTTAGACGGCTGAGTAATATTCCATTGTTTGTGTGTATCTTCTTTATTCGTTCATCTGTTGACATTTTTTTTAATTTTTAAAATTAATTCTTTTAATCAGAGGCTAATTACTTTACAGTATTGTAGTGGTTTTGCCATACATTGACATGAGTCAGCTATGGGTGTGCATGTGTTCCCCGTCCTGAACCTCCTCCCAGCTGCCTCCCCATCCCATCCCTCAGGGTCATCCCAGTGCACCAGCCCTGAGCACCCTGTCTCATGCATCGAACCTGGGCCGGCGATCTGACAGACATTTAGGTTGTTTCCAGCTCTTGGCTATTGTGAATAGTGCTGCTATGAACATAAGGGTGCATGTATCTTTTGGAATCATAGTTTTCTCTGGGTATATGCTGAGCAGCAGGATTACTATGTCATGGTAACTAATTTCAGTTTTATGAAGCATTACGTTTTCTATAGTGTGTATTTCAACACGTCTTTTCTCCACAGCCTCTCTAACATTTATTATTTGTAGACTTTTTAATTATAGTCATTCTGACCAACGTGAGATGATACCTCATTGTAGTTCTGATTTGCATTTCTCTAATAATTAGCACTGATGACCATCTTTTCATATGCCTATTGGCTGTCTATATGTCTCTTTAGAGAAGTATCTATTTAGTTCTTCTGCCTGTTTTTCAATTAGCTTGTATTTTTGTTATCGAATTATATGAGTTGTTTTTATCATATATTTGATCTTTACAACTCTACAAGGTTGCTGGCATCCTTATCCTCATTTTACAGATTAGGAAACTGAAGCAAAGAGAGGCTGAGTAACTTTTCCAAGGGCATGCAGGTCATGAATTTGCAGAACCCAGAACGTTTAACTCCAGAGTCCCTGGCCTTATGCACTATTTCTTCTTTAAGTAGATGGGAGTGGGGAGAGATACGTTAGGGAGCAGATGCAGAGAATAATAGATAATCACAGTAGTGGGGTGAGCCCTTATGCTGAGTTACATACTTCAAGAGGTAAGGAAAAGATGGGGAAATGTGGAAAGACAAAAGCGTTTTTTTTCTAGATGAGAGCAGCATGTGGCCGTCATGGTGAAGTTGGATCCTGTCTGGTGTCTACTGTGAGCATTCCTGTCCGTATATGTTGGGAACACTAAGATAGGGAACTGGCAAGACAAGCCAGCATCACCTCCATGAGGCTGGTGAGGAAAGGGAGGCAAACAGTAGAAGCATGGAGTGTCTTATATTTAGGTGAGCACACAGCCTAATGTGAAAACTCACTTATTATTACATCAACATTTGGATGCTCTTTGAAAGGCTTCTGGGAGGGTTATGAGAATGATTTGAGGGTGGGTTTTGGTCTTGACCCTGTGCCACAGCAAACAAAATGAAACTCTCCTTGAGCTCAAGGTAATCAAGATGAAAGTGTGTTTACATAGATGAGCAGTGGGATTTATCCTGCGACTCTGGAAGGTAATCCCAGGGTTCAGCGCTCCATGAATACCATGCCGTGTTCCTAAGCTGGTAAATTACTGTGAGCTTTTATGAGAATGGATTGTGGGAAGGATCTAGATGAAATTCAGCCTGTTTCACCTCAAGTCCAGGGCCCACTAATGCACTCCAGGTGTGCAGGCTGCCTAGGCTTTCTGCCTTGGAAGCCTCAAAGAAGAACTTTCATCCCACAAGGGAAGCTTTGAAGAATACCAAGGGCCTTTCTATCTCTCCTTGTTTTTTTGTATTCTGTCTGCCCACATTTGGTAATTGGAGATATTTGTGGTGTTAAAGCCGGACTTGTTCCTTCTCAGCCTGCCCCTCCAACAGTGAAATTTTAAGCCTGTGGCTTCAATTGTGCACAGCAGTGATTTCTCTGCAGTGTCCCTCAGATGTAAAAGGAGAACGGCTGAAATTCTAGAAAGGGGGATATAGGAAATCACCAAACAACAATTTTCCACGTCTATAGAGCCTTTCATCCGAGGGCAAAAGAAGCTGGAAAGGGTCCCTCCAAGAGGACTGGCGGGGGTTGGGGGCACAATTTAAAACTCCCTGGTTATGGGCTAAGGAACTAAAGATCAAAGGACTCTGTCCTCAGAATTACACAGTGAGTCACTGGAAAAACTCTGAGTAAAAGTCAGGCATCCTGTTCTCCAATCTTATATGGCTAATAAGTACAATTGACTTTAAACAGTACGTTTATTTTTTTCATTTAGATCCAATACCTTCCTAAAGAATATAATTATAAGTGCATTACAGATGAAGAATTTCAAGCCCTGGGGCAGTCTGAGGGATTTTGCTGTGATGATACAGCGGTTGAAGGGAAAAGGGACTTGAGAAGCCGTGCGTCTATTGTGTGGTCCCTGTGCTCTCCTGGGTTGTTGGCCCCCCTTACAAACCACTGCCATTATTCAGGCCATCTTGTGGCTTCCATTTAGGAGTTCTCCTTTAGGAGAGATTTTTCCAAAGCTAAATTAACAGCTATGAACTGTACTGGGTAAGTCTGTGATTTCCTTTTTCCAATTTTGACTGCTGTAAGCATTTCAGTCTGTTGCCCACTAGTTCAGATTAGCATGTTGGTTTTAACTTTATCTCCAAATGTACTGCTTTCACATAGTATAACAAATGTGTTTGTAGATTTGAGGGCATCAGAGTTTGCTTGAACAGGGACTGTATAAGTTCTGTAAATATTTTAATATCCCATTTAATTTGGATTCTTTTTTCATAGGTCCTCTTTTTAAAAAATATTTTTGGCCTCACCATGTGGCATGTGGGGTCTTAGTTCCCTGACCAGGGATCGAACCCGAGCCCCCTGCACTGGAAGGACAGAGTCTTAATCACTGGACCACCAGGGAAGTCCTCACACGCCCTCTCAATGTATGTCAGTTTCTGATGATGGGTGATCTGGCTTGAAGTTCAGGTGACTTGAAGTGCAGGTGGTTAATACGTGCATGTGCCCATATGAAATGTTCATGTGGTAAAACTGAGCCAGAGATGTTAATCTTCTCACTACCTGCCAGAAGCTGGAAGAAAACAGCCACTGCAGAGATGAGTTCTAAATATCTTCCCCAAGCATGTTCTAAGAGACCACCTCCTGGGGAAAATGTTGAGGGCTTTGCCTCTTTGTTTCTTAGAGATTTAAAGAGCATTGGCTCTCTGACTGCGCCTAGATTGGTGAGACACGGGGCTGTCATCTTTGGGGTCGTCCAGGAAGTGTATTACAGTCAGAGAGACTTTCGCAAATCCCTTGAGACGCATACAGATATGAAGGTAGCAAGGACATAATGAAAAGAACATGAACTTTGCAGTGAGACAGATTAGGGCTTAATGCAGGCCGCACCACTTCCTGGATATGTAACTTTCAGTTAATTACTTAATTGCTATCATCTTGATTTCTTCTTTCATGAAAATGGGAATAATAATAAGTACCACCCAGACTTGTTGTGAGACTTAACCAAGAATAAATATGTGAAGGTTTCTAGGACATGGTAGAGTTTCTCTAAATATTACTTTTATTTTACCTCTGTCATAGCCCCCGTCTCACTCTATCCTCATATGACCAGCAAGAAGAAAAGAAAGCCCTTGTGTTTCCTCTTGTAAGGTCTACTCTCATGACCTAATTACCCCCCAAAGGCCCCATCTCCAAACACTATCACATTGGGAGTTAGAGTTTCATTATGTGAATTTTGGGGGGACACAAATATGTCCCCTCCAATTCATACCACTTTCCCTTTCTCCCTTTTGCATATCTGATTTGAAAAATCTATATTCTATCAGTTCAATTCAGTTAAGTTGCTCAGTTGTGTCCAGCTCTTTGCAACCCCTTGGACTGCAGCACACCAGGCTTCCCTGTTCATCACCAACTCCCGGAGCTTGCTCAAATTCGTGTCCATCAAGTCGTTGATGCCATCCAACCATCTCATCCTCTGTCATTCTCTTCTCCTCCTGCCTTCAATCTTTCCCAGCATCGGGGTCTTTTCAAATGAGTCAGTTCTCTGCATTAGGTGGGCAAAGTATTGGAGTTTCAGCTTTAGCATCAGTCCTTCCAGGAATATTCAATATTCAATGAATACTGATTTCCTTTAGGATGGACTGGTTGGCTCTCCTTGCAGTCCAGGGGAATCTCAAGTGTCTTCTCCAACACGCCAGTTCAAAAGCATCAGTTCTTCAGTGCTCAGCTTTCTTTATGTTCCAATTGTCACATCCATACATGACTACTAGAAAAACCATAGCTTTGACTAGACGGACCTTTGTTGGCAAAGTAATGTCTCTGCTTTTTAATATGCTGTCTAGGTTGGTCATAGCTTTTTTTCCAAGGAGCAAGGCTACAGTCACCACCTGCAGTGATTTTAGAGCCCAAGAAAATAAAGTCTCTCGCTGTTTCCATTGTTTCCCCATCTATTTGCCATGATCTTAGTTTTTTGAACATTGATTGTTAAGCCAGCTTTTTCACTCTTCTCTTTCACTTTCATCAAGAGGCTCCTCAGTTCCTCTTCACTTTCTCCCATAAGGGTGCTGTCATCAGCATATTTGAGGTTATTGATATTTTTCCCAGAAATCTTGATTTCAGCTTGAGCTTCATTCAGCCCATCATTTCACATTGTACTCTGCACATATATTAAATAAGCAGGGTGACAATATACAGCCTTGACGTACTTCTTTCCCAATTTTGAACCAGTCCATTGTTCCATGTCCAGTTCTAACTGTTGCTTCTTGACCTGCATACAGATTTCTCAGGAGGCAGATAAAGTGGTCTGATATTCCCATCTCTTGAAGAATTTCCATAGTGTGTTGTGATCCACACAGTCAAAGGCTTTGGTGTAGTAAATAAACAGAAGCAGATGTTTTTCTTGAACTCTCTTGCCTTTTCTATGATCCAGTGGTTGTTGGCAACTTGATCTCTGGTTCCTCTGCCTTTTCTAAATCCAGCTTGAACATCTGGAAGCCCTTGGTTCACGTACTGTTGAAGCCTAGCTTGGAGAATTTTGAGCATTACTCTACTAGCGTGTGAGATGAGTGCAATTGTGCAGTAGTTTGAACATTTTTTGTCATTGCTTTTATTTGGGATTGGAATGAAAACTAACCTTTTCCAGTCCTGTGGCCACTGCTGGGTTTCCCAAATTTGCTGACATATTGAGTGCAACACTTTCAACAGCATCATCTTTTAGGATTTCAAATAATTCAACTGGGGAATTCCATCACCTCCACTAGATTTTTTTTGTAGTGATGCTTTCTGAGGCCCACTTGACTTCTCATTCCAAGATGTCTGGCTCTAGGTGAGTGATCACACCATCGTGGTTATCTGCGTCATTGTATAGTTCTTCTGTGTGTTCTTGCCACCTCTTCTTAATATCTTCTGCTTCTGTTAGGTCCATGCTCTTTCTGTCCTTTACTGTGCCCGTCTTGCATGAAATGTTCCCTTGGTATCTCTAATTTTCTTGAAGAGATCTCTAGTCTTTCCCATTCTATTGTTTTCCTCTGTTTCTTTGCATTGATCACTGAGGAAAGCTTTCTTATCTCTCCTTGTTATCCTTTGGAACTCTGCATTGAGATGGGTATATTTTTCCTTTTCTCCTTTGCCTTTAGCTTCTTTTCTATTCTCAGCTGTTTGTAAGGCCTCCTCAGACAACCATTTTACCTTTTTGCATTTCTTTTTCTATATGCTATAATTGATTTTAATTATGCTTTTCTCACCATAAAATGCGATCAAAGTCTTTTAAAAACTTGATTGGACATTTGGATTTCATTGCATCTTTTCATGATTTGCTTATAACATATGTATGATTCTATCTATCATTTGACTTTCTTAACCTTTGTGAAACTCAGAGTATGAATTCACTGACAAGAAAGCATTCAATGTGCTGTTAGCATTTTCCTATCAAAGTCTGGTCAGCAGTTAATGGCCCTAGATTAAGGAAGGCAGGCTTATCCACGACTATGTCAGGGTCTGGCCTTGCCCACTGGGCCTATTTGATTTGTCACCTAACACTAGCTGTTTTCATACATAAACTCCTAAATCTCAATGACTCCGTGAATTCAAACTTATTTCTTGCTCCCATCAAATTTAATTAGATGTTCTTGGTTGGTGGAAAGCTCTTCTCCAAGCAGAAATTCCTTCCACTTTGTAGCTCAGTCATTTTCAACAAGTGACTTCCAGGGTTGCTTTGGAAGAAGAAAGCACATGAAGATTTGCAAATGGGAGGTTTTTGGAGGTCAACCCTGGAAGTGTCTCAGATCAGTCCCATCCATATTCCATTGGCTTGGATTTATACGGCCATAGTGAACATAAGGACAACTAGAAAGTGTGGCATAGCTACGTGTCCAGGTAGAAGAGGAAATAGGTTCTGTGCACAGTCAGCCATCTCTGACAGATGTATTTGTTGGCTCAACCTCATCCTTCTGGACATGTTTGCCTTTCCTCAGTTGACCCCTGTTCCAACTTATGACATCAGTTTGTGATTTTGACTCTAGCTTTAACACCTTATTTAAGGGATTTTTGACTGACTTAATTTGTCCTCATCTTATATCCTTTTGACTCTGATTCTTGCCCCTGCCCTCTGGCCTTTTTTCATTCAGAGAAGACTGGAATTGTTTCAGAGTTTAAGAGAATTTTAGAGATCATTGAGTTCAACAATTGTTTTTTATACTAGAGGTGTCTATTTCCAAAGACCATTGGTAAGTTTACATAGTACATGGAAACAAAATATGAACATATCAGAATCTTTTTCTGCAGCTTTCCTCTTTTCTTAAATATTTTATTTATTTATTTATTTGGCTGTGTCAGGTCTTAGTTACAGCATGTGGGATCTAGTTCCTTGACCAGGAATTGAACTCAGGCCTCCTGCACTGGGAGCATAGAGTCTTAGCCACTGGACCACCGGGAAGTCCCTGAAGCTTTCTTCTTTATAGTGCTTGGGCATTGTGAAAGGGAAAGGTCGGTAGGAAGAAAGGAGCTTCCTGATGTGATGGAACATGTTCATGAATTTCGGCCCTAGTTTTGATGTTGATTACTCATGTGAAAATTTTCTCATTTTAAAATGAGCTTAATAGGAAATGGCAACCCACTCCAGTACTTTTGCCTGGAAAATCCCACGGATAGAGGAGCGTGGTAGGCTACAGTCCATGGGGTCACAAAGAGTCAGACACAACTCAGCAACTAACACAACACTTAATAGAATGTAGAGAAGAATTATTAGACACAAGGAGTAACAGTGTTATGTCTGATGGTAAGACTATGAATGATTCTTTGGCTTGGTTCTGTTTTGTTTTGTTTTAAACTTTTCTTTTCCTCCAGATTTTATGCAGTGGGAATGCATTCCTTTTCTATTTACTGCCCTTTCCCAGCTGAGTGTCTCTTCAAATGTAAAAATCATGAAGGGCAAAAAGATGGAGAGAAGTTCTGGCTCCAACTAGCTCATAGAGTTAGGAGAATCACACGAAATAAGATGTAAGAGTACACTTTGAAAAATGAAGGCTAACTATATAATCAGGTTATTGCTGACAGGTTAGACTTGGCCTTAAAGATTCAGAATTTCTATGCAGGGGAAGTGGAACACATGAAGATAAATTTTTTTTAAATTATTGATTTGTTTGGCTGCTGCCAAGTCTTAGTTGGGGCACACAGATCTTTAGTTGCAACCTGCTGTGACTATAAGACATCTTGTTGTGTTAGTCACTTAGTCATGTGTGACTCTTTGTGACCCCATGGACTGTACTCCACCAGACTCCTCTGTCTATGGGATTCTCCAGGTAAGAATGCTGGAGTGGGTTGCCATTCCCTTCTCCTAAAGATCTTCCCTACCCAGGGATCAAACCCAGGTCTCCTGCATTGCAGGTGGACTCTTTACCATCTGAGACACCTGGGAAGCTAATGAGGCATCTTGAATATCTTCAATTCACCATTTCAGTTTATTGCTCCCCCAAGAGGAGGAAATTTGGCAGGCCCAACATGAATATTTGTTTCTCACAAAGACAAAAGCTAAAGATTATTTGCTGCTCACACAGACTAACAGTAAAATATTCAGTATTAAAATAATCACTTTAAAGTACACATTCGGGGGAAAAAAATGACCTTAGGAAGGAAGTACCCCATTTTCCTGAAGAAAGTGAGGAGATAAATGAGGATTGTCTGCTAATCTAGAAACCCTGCCTTTGATATGTTATGTTGGCCACGTAGACATGGGGCAAACCTGCTTGTTAGTGGTGACTGTCACATGGAAGTGCTTTAGTTCACTTATCTGGCTTCCCACAACCTTTGTGATTATAGGCCACTGACAAAAGATTTTCTTTAAATCAAATTGATCCTTCAGTGGTTTTTCTGCTTGTAAAAGTCATACATACTCATAAAATTCAGACTTTTAAGAACTAGATTATGGAGAAAAAGAAATAGTCACCCATTATCTTAGACTTAACTACTAATAGCAAGTTTGTGTATAGTTCTTTATATTTCTTCAATGCATATATGAACGCATTTACTATGAATTTTCTGAACAAAAATGTGTTTGTATGTTACATACTGTTTTGCACTTTTTTTTCCTCATGTTACATCATTACATCTTGAACATATTTCATAGGATTTTTGATACTGGTTTCCCTACTCTTCTCATTTTCTTTCAGAGCCCCTTAGACCCTGATCTGGATGGTAAATAACTTACAATGTGAAAAACAAGAGAGCCAGAGAGTGATTTAAAAAATAAGGCAAAACCTTTTTTTAAAGTCAGAGCTTTTTCAGTTTGGCCATGGCCCTACATTCTTATTGGCCAACCTATTACTTGTGACTGTTGTATTGATAGCATGAGTCATGAATTAATGACTTTGGAAAAGTAATTTTTTCCCCCCATCCTGGCATTCTTTCCAGCACAGGGCTTGTGAAAACTAATTGGATTTAAGGGTGATGTTGATCTGCCCTGGAAAGATGGAATGAGTTATCCACTGAGAAATACATCTGATCCAGCCACTCTCCAAAAACATCTCTCAATTTCTCTTCTACAGAATAGAATCCAAACTCATTAGTTTCATAGGTCAGATTTTCTTGGCCCATCTCTCCAGTTTCAGCTCCCAGCATCCCATTCCATGTACACATGCTTCACAAACTGCCTTTCTTGCTGACTGTTACCTTTGTGTTTTTGCATTGACTTACCCTTTGTGAAGATGCATTTTGCTAGCTTCTTTGTTTGGTGGAGCTTGTATGCTCATCAGCTCTTTGGTGAGATTTTGCTGGGCTCCATAGGCAGAGTAAAGAACTCCTCTGTTTTCTCCATGCTGGTTCTAATATGGTGGTTCTGATGCTAGAATGAAACTTACCTTACTAGTCTGAATTCATACCTGAACTGTAAGCCTTCAGAAATTAAGAACCATATTTTATTCATCCTTTCTCTCCAGAGATACTCAATAAGTGCTTCAATGAATTAGTAACAATTATAATTTCCTCAGTCCATCTAGTGTTGATTTCTTTATGGGAAGGGGACAATAAAGGTTTTTTTTTTTTCGTTTTTTTTTTTAGGCCTGTGATCAAGTATATTTGTTTACTTCCTTGCCACTAGCCTCAAAAGTGAAGAGATATAACTCAGTACCAATTTCCTCAGTAGCAATTATGGATTGTCAGAGGCAATTATAGATCCATGAACAAAAACAAATTTTATCCATTTATCTATCCACTTGATGAGGCTTCCTTGATAGTTCAGTTGGTAAAGAATCCGCCTGCAGTGTGGGAAATCCTGGTTCGATTCCTCAGGAAGATCCCCTGGAGAAGGGATAGGCTACCCACTCCAGTGTTCTTGGGCTTCCCTTGTGGCTCTGCTGGTAAAGAATCCTCCTGCAATGCAGGAGACCTGGGTTTGATCCCTGGATTGGGAAGATCCCCAGGAGAAGAGAAAGGCTACCCACTCCAGTATTCTGGCCTGCAGAATTTCATGGTTAGTCCATGGGGTTGCAAAGAGTTAGACACGACTGAGTGACTTTCACTCACTCACTCACTGACTCATTTGATAAAATTTTACTGGAAAATATAAATCTTAAGACTTGAGGTATTAGCAGAGAGATATGGTTAGGATCAAACTGCCTTCCCCTTATTATTTATTCCTTGTAGTAAAAAGCAACTGTGCCTTCCCTTTTAAATTCCTAAATCTAGGTTTAGACTGCTTAAGAAATGGAAATGGATGTTTAATTTCAAAGTTGCTTATCTCACTAAGAGTTGCCGACATAGTAAAGGAGATAGTATTTATTTATGTTTTTTTAAGCTAAATATCAGAAAACTTGCTCAGAGTAATTTGACTTAACAAAAGGGTTCAGTAATCTTCCTTGAAAAATGATCCTGAAATCAATTCCTTTAATTTACATTAGGCTCTCCAAGGAAATAAACACACTTTCCTATTTAAAATGAGGCTGGCCCGGATACCTTTTCTGAGCTAGAAAAATCCAGGCTGAAATAGTACTTTACACTGATTCCTTTTATAAACTCTTCGTTGGGACTTCCCTGGTGGCTCAGATAGTAAATAGTCCACCTGCAATGCAGGAGACCCAGGTTTGCTTCTTCCTGAGTCGGGAAGATTCCCTGTAGAAGGGAATGGCTACCCACTCAAGTATTCTTACCTACAGAACTCCATGGACAGAGAAGCCTGGTGGGCTATAGTGCACAGGGTTGCAAAGAGTCGGACATGACTGAGTGACAAACTCTTTCACTCTGAAAAGTATATCTGCTGCTGCTGCTGCTAAGTTGCTTCAGTTGTGTCCGACACTGTGTGAACCCATAGACGGCAGCCCCCCAGGCTCCCCCATCCCTGGGATTCTCCAGGCCAGAACACTGGAGTGGGTTGCCATTTCCTTCTCCAATGCATGAAAGTGAAAAGTGAAAGGGAAGTCGCTCAGTCGTGTCTGACTCTTCGCGACCCCACCAGGCTCCTCCATCCATAGGATTTTCCAGGCAAAAGTACTAGAGTGGGGTGCCATCGCCTTCTCCGGAAAAGTATATCTGGAAATAGCTAAACAATAGGACCAAGTGGACATGTTTTTTTCTCTCCTTATGAACTCAGATACCTTTTTCCCTTTTCAGCCTTAGTTTTATTATACAACTGCCCTTTTTCCATTAATTAACTAATCAGTCAATCACCTCATTCATTCACATTGTCATTATTGATGCCTGTTTTATGTGTAAGACACTCTAGATTTGGGGATACAAAGGTACCAAGTTCAGGTAAGAATTTTATCTCAACTCTCTGTTCTTAAAAAATTAGTTTATACTCCCTGTGACTGACTGCTCAATTTAATGAATGTCCATTTAGGATCTATTCTGTGCTCAGAACTGTTCAAAACCCTAATCCATAATCTTTCTAGAAGCTAGCAATTTATCCCGTTAATTTAAATGATGACTAATAAATTTGAAGTTCTTTGTGTGGCTAATGTCATATAGGAGAAGGCAATGGCACCCCAATCCAGCACTCTTGCCTGGAAAATCCCATGGACAGAGGAGCCTGGTAGGCTGCAGTCCGTGGGGTCGCGAAGAGTCAGACACGACTGAGTGACTTCACTTTCACTTTTTATTTTCATGCATTGGAGAAGGAAATGGCAACCCACTCCAGTGTTCTTGCCTGGAGAATCCCGGGGACGGGGGGAGCCTGGTGGGCTGCTGTCTATGGGATCGCACAGAGTCGGACACGACTGAAGCGACTTAGCAGCAGCAGCAATGTCATATATTTCTTTTTTAATTTATTTTTTACTAAAGTATAGTTGATTTATGCAAACTCTTCTTATTTCTGTGAAATATATATCTCCTTAGTTCTCAATATTAATTATTCAAATGCTGTATTAATGCAGGCTTTCTTAAATATGCTGAAAGAATGTATCTGTGTTAGATAAATGTTATTGTTCATTTTTAGAGGGATTGAGTGGTTTTGTTAGCAGAGTTGGAAACAAATGTGATTGCTTAAATCTTAAATTGTGTTAAGATGGGAACTGGTGATAAACAGACAAAAATTAATCATATGTGCTGTGATTATGGTTTTACAGAGGTCATAGATCTGCTCTATGGAAACTTGAGTTTCTGGGTAACAGTTTGAAATTATTGCATAATCAGGCCATTTAATAGGATAACCCAATAAAAGGTAATTTGAGGTCTATGTTAAGAAACTGAAAACTAAGTGCTATGACTACTTACCAGGTGAAATGAGAAAAGTTCGTCTCTCCTTTAGTTTCATCTGTTGTGGGCAGGGGAAAAAACAGTTCTTAGAATCAGGTCTTACCCTATCTAAGACTGAGAAGACCCTGGCAGCTTCTCAGTGTATACTTTCTAGGGAAGCAGATAATGGAAGACCCTTTCTTCCTTGTCTTATATGATCTCTCTTTTAAAGCCCAGGTCTTATTTAAGCATAGATTCTCATACTCAGAAAAACTCGGACTGTTTTGGTCTTAACCTATAAATCAAGAGGGAAAGCCTTTTCCTGCTCTCCTGAAGAGTTCTGCCCTCAGTAAAGGGCAGAGAAAGAGTTTATGTCATAAATCACTCAGGAGTTGTTTACCACGTTAATCTAGAGGGCACTCGCCCACGGCAGGCAGTAAAGTTACCTTGGTTGTTTAAAAATAACCTGAGTGGTTTATTCAGACTGTTCACAAATGTTTGGACCTTATTCAAGGGCTGTCCTAGACTGACCAGTTACCTTTATTTTTCACTGCTCTTCTTAGATTCACCCTTTCACCATCCAGTCACATTGAGTGGAGCAGGGGTTCTTGAAATTGCAACATTACTGACTTTCCAGCCATGTGATATAACGTCTCAGACCCTGAGTTAAATTTCAACCCAGGCATCTCTCTTCAGTTAGGGTCACCTACAGGCCAGACAAAAATCAAGGTCATGTTGAACCAATGTAAGGAGTTTTTTGTTGGTTGCAATAACTATAATGTTATTCGCTGTTTGAAATACTATACCATGGTTAATCATAAGTTGCTGCTGTTGTTTCCTTTTATTTATGAGCCCTTAATCAAGGGGGTGCAGCAAGGGCCACTGTTTGAAAGGAGCCTTCCGTGAGGTCTTCCTTTTGGATGCTCCTTCATCTTTCATTGTGAAAAGAAGAGGACTTCATGTGACTTTCAAAAGTTATTGAATATTGTATATTGGCCTCTTGGAGAACAGATTTTCCTCTTCTGAATTTAAATGATCGTGTTATATGTTTCAGCTGATGACCAGTACTCTTCAGACTATTCCTTTCAGTTGGTCCCAAACTTGATTAATTCTTATATGTCAGTCACTATCACTAAAAGTTATATATTGGTTCTCTGAAAGCACATTTTGCTATCTAGAATTCAAGTTGTCTGTTTTTAACCATATGTTTCTGCTGATGTTAACGTAAACAGTCAGACCAGATCTCTCCAGGCAGCTCTTTTAACTGCCCTTCCACCCCCACCCCCACAAACTAATGGTTGAAACCTTAAATGTCAGTCTCTCTCTTTTTTAAGCTTTTATATCCTATTTTATGAGAATTCATCTTGTGAGTTACCCTTGTTAAAAGAGGGGGTCATATCCAGGAATCAGGGTAGGATCATTTTGTGAATGAATTTTGGAATTGATCATGCATGTGAATGAATTTTTAAAATCTAAGAATTGAGTAATAGCTTATGCTGTCAGACTTGTTGATTTGTCAACTTCATCCTAAATTGAATTTGGATAAAACTAAAGCTTGGGTAGCTGCTTTTTCTTTGAGGCACTCAAAATGTTTCCAAAGTTTAAAATCTAATGTATTTTTTACTGATAGCTTTTCTGTGGATTTCATTTACGTGAGCTTTTAACTCTTCAGTTGATCCCTTGTGAGCCCTCTCCACTGGCCACACTGGTTTCATGTGGTTCCCTAAGTATAGCACACACTCCTGTGTGGCTTGGATTTTGCTGTTTCTGTTACCAACCAGAGTTCTTGGCAGTTCTCCTTAATCAATAGAAACAGATAAGAGGCTAGACAGGAAATTCAGGCAAAGCACTGTCGGGGTTCCTGTTGTAGCCGGAGGGAGTGAGCACATGTAACAGGTTCCCTTGCTTGCTCACTCCCTGAGGTGGGGCCAGCGGGTTCCTTTTATGCAGTGAGGGTAGGGGTGGGTTCAGGTGTTGGGCCTGAGGGTGGCTTAGGTGTTTTGCCCATCCCTTTTGGTGGTATTGTGTGCAGGGAACATGCATAGTACCCTGCTTTTGCTCCTTGCTCTTAAGAAGTGGCAATTGGGTTTTTGGTCTTTTTGTATCTTGTTGTCCATAATTTGTCCCAACTGCTCATGTATGTGGTTATTTTTAGTCCCTTATTTCTTTTATTTTGTTGCTTGAAGGAGACATTTGTTCAGCGACAAGCATGATAGCAAAGGGTCCCAGGTCTCGGTCCCAACCTGTCTCATTACTGCAGACTGGTGTTCTATAGTACTTGACATCCTTAGAGATAAGGCTGAAGTACTCCTTCTGTCATTAAATTCTGCCCTCTGCTTACCACCTGGACTTAAATGCTGCTCACTGAACCATTTTATTTGGCCTATTACTGAAGCACTTATTTCACTCTACCTTGTGTTTTAATTGATTTTGTGCACATTTTACTCCTCTATGAGAGGCAGACTTATTGAGGACCAGGACTCTATCTTCACGCAGCATCCAAATGATTGACTTGATACAAAGCTGTGTGCATCTTTTGTTTTTCCATTAACATAAGGAAACATTTCTTATAACATTTCTCAGAACTGCTGTGAGGAAGGGCTAAGAGATGGAGAGGAAAACTCTTGATCAAATTCAGAAGTCTCTTTACAATAGTTTTCAGTGACAGAGTGTGACATAACAGCTTTGCATTTTTCTAAGATACCCAAAGATTAAGATGGATAGTTGGCCAGAACAAGAGGTGATATCTGCCTCCAATCTGTTTGACCAAGTCAGGTTGAGACAAGAATGCTGGAGAAGGAGCTTCTCTGACTGAACGTGTTTGTTTAGGCCCCCTTCAAGCTTCTTCTCTCCTTGTACCCACATTTTCAATGCTCTTTTTATGTGGAATGGCATGTTAGCTGTAAGAGATAATAGGGGTCATATTCATTGTACCAACAATAGTCTATCTTAATGTGATCACACGCACTAGACAGATTATTATTACAGGAACTTGGGGTAAATAGCGTGGGACATTAAAACAAACAAGCCAAAAGGGCTGTCTGGGACCAAAGGAACAGAGTTACTGGATTTGTTTAAAGAATTAAGCTTATGAGCTACACTTTCCCCCTTTGCAACACAGATAAAAATCTTTACTTGAGGGACATTTCAACATCACAGCTGCAAGTGTAGCTTACAATGGAAAATGTTTTTCATTTTGGAAAGAGGCAATTGCTATTTTGTAATGGAAGACATGCTATTTTGCATGCAAAGCCAATACAGTTTCATGAAAGGAGCAGAGTCTAGTGTAACAACCTCTAAGTCAGGAGATCAACGTTTTCATCTTACTAGTCCTTCAGTCAAGAAATCTGAAGTGTCTCCCCTGTTCGGAACTGCTAAGTGTCATGGACAATATAGTAAAAGCAGAAGACACTATGTCTTCCCCAGGAGGGAGAGGAAATTTAATAGGCAGCTCATATGCACCAAGGTCAGCAAAATATGTTAGTTCAGCAGGGTATTATCAAAGTGTCACATGACTAACTACAAACCAGAAGGCAAGGAGTGGATTGCTGTGGGTTTTACTGCTAGGTGGCTTTAGATTCTTGGATCTTCTCCATGACTTATTACTTCCATTTAAACTGACGATTATACTCGCTGTCTACCAAGTTATGGAAGTAATCAAAGTAATGTTGAGGCTGTGAATTTAGAACCTGAGTCTCTTGCTCTTTGGTACACAGAATGAGGAGATATGACAGTGTGGTAGAAGAGACTCTTGAAGATTGATGAGTGCTCTGTGATAAAAGAAATGAGTGCTTTTATAGTATGATTTTAATTAAAGAGAGTCTTTTAGTTTTGTAAAATGTAACTTTCTATTAATAAGTGGCAACTTATTAGAAAGATCTATCAAGTTGATTTGTTCTTCCTTTAAGAAAGACAGGACATTTTATTTTCCCATAAGACTTTTTTTTTTTTCATTTATATTTTACTCCATTCGTTAACTCATTCAGTTGGTAATTACTGAGCACGCATGCTTTACTTGGCAGGAATATAAATCTGAAGAAGGCATGGGCCATGCCTCAGATCTCATGTAGAGGAGAATGAAGAAACCAAGGAGAGTTTTTACTGTTTTGAGTGGTTAGGATCATTTTTGCTTGTTTTCAATAGTTTGAAGAAAACTCCAGATTTTAGCTAGGTTTACTGTGCTGTCTTCATTTATTCATTTTTTTTCCAAGTTAATGGGTACTAGAAACCTGATCTTTCTTGACATCTACCTTTCATTTGCCCTAGAAATACAAATGATCCCCAAGTCCTTTCGATGTCTGTCTCCAGGATATGTGTTGAATCTGTCCACTTCTCAGCTTATTTACCCTCTTGACTACTCCATTTACCTTCTTACTGGTTTCCGAGGTTTTGCTCTTAATCCCTCTCATTAGAGGCTTTCAACCTTTTTTGCCTATGACTCACAATAAAGAATACATTCACGACACCCACAGTACACATATGTCTGTGCTTTGTTCCTATCAGTAGCTCTGAAATGAGAGAGTCATAAAATAATACTTTTACTCTGTATGACACAGTCTGATATTTTTTTAATTCTTTTTTTTTTCTTTTTTTATACTGCAATGGTCAACTAAATTCACTTCATGATCCATTAATGGGTTGAAATACACTGTGCTGATCCTTTTCAACACAGGGGCCAGCATGATGGTTTTATCCCACTTCTGGTTTAAAATTTTTCGTTGGCTTCCCATTGCACTGATGACGAAACCTGGAAGTAACTGTGCTATCCGTAAGGTCCTGCATGATCCCACTCCTGCTTCTCCTCATTCTTTCCATCTTTCAACACCTTTTCAGTTCACTTCGGTCTCTCAGTTGTGTCCGACTCTTTGCGACCCCATGAATCACAGCACACCAGGCCTCCCTGTCTATCACCAGCTCTCAGAGTTTACCCAAACTCATGTTCATTGAGTCAGTGATGCCATCCAACCATCTCATCCTCTGTTGTCCCTTTCTCCTCCTGCCCTCAGTCTTTCCCAGCATCAGGGTCTTTTCAAATGAGTCAGCTCTTCGCATCAGGTGGCCAAGTACTGGAGTTTCAGCTTCAACACCAGTCCTTCCAATGAACACCCAGGACTGATCTCCTTTAAAATTGACTGGTTGGATCTCCTTGCAGTCCAAGGGACTATCAAGAGTCTTCTCCAACACCACAGTTCAAAGGCATCAATTCTGTTGCACTCAGCTTTCTTTATAGTACAGCTCTCACATCCATACATGACTACTGGAAAAACCATAGCCTTGGCTAGACGGACCTTTGTTGACGAAGTAATGTCTCTGCTTTTTAATATGCTGTCTAGGTTGGTCATAGCGTTCCTTCCAAGGAGTAAGCGTCTTTTAATTTCATGGCTGCAATCACCATCTACAGTGATTTTGGAGCCCCCCAAAATAAAGTCTGAAACTATTTCCACTATTTCCCCATCTATTTGCCATGAAGTGATGGGACCAGATGTCATGATCTTAGTTTTCTGAACGTTGAGCTTTAAGCCAACTTTTTCACTCTGCTCTTTCACTTTCATCAAGAGGCTCTTTAGTTCTTCACTTTCTGCCATAAGGGTGGTGTCATCTGTATATCTGAGGTTATTGATATTTCTCCCAGCAATCTTGATTCCAGCCTGTGCTTCTTTCAGTCCAGCATTTCTCATGATGTACTCTGCATAGACGTTAAATAAGCAGGGTGACAATATACAGCCTTGATATACTCCTTTTCCTACTTGGAACCAGTCTGTTGTTCCATGTCCAGTTCTAACTGTTGCTTCCTGAACTGCATACAGGCTTCTCAAGAGGCAGGTCAAGGGGTCTGGTATTCCCTTCTCTTTGAGAATTTTCCACAGTTTATTGTGATCCACACAGTCAAAGGCTTTGGCATAGTCAATAAAGCAGATATAGGTGTTTTTCTGGAACTCTCTTGCTTTTTCCATGATCCAGCAAATGTTGGCAATTTGATCTGAGGTTCCTCTCCCTTTTGTAAATCCTGCTTGAACATCTGGAAGTTCATGGTTCACATATTGCTGAAGCCTGGCTTGGAAAATTTTGAGCATTACTTTACTAGCGTGTGAGATGAGTGCAACTGTGTGGTAGTTTGAGCATTCTTTGGCATTGCCTTTCTTTGGGATTGAAATGAGAACTGACCTTTTCCAGTCCTGTGGCCACTGCTGAGTTTTCCAAATTTGCTGTCATATTGAGTGCAACACTTTCACAGCATCATCTTTCAGGATTTGAAATAGCTCTACTGGAATTCCATCACCTCCACTAGCTTTGTTCGTAGTGATGCTTCCTAAGGCCCACTTGACTTCACATTCCATGATGTCTGTCTCTAGGTGAGTGATCACACCATCATGATTATCTGGGTCATGAAGATCTTTTTTTGTACAGTTCTTCTGTGTATTTTTGCCACCTTTTCTTTATATCTTCTGCTTCTGTTAGGTCCATACCACTTCTATCCTTTATTGAGCCCATCTTTGCGTGTAATGTTCCCTTGGTATCTCTAATTTTCTTGAAGAGATCTCTAGTCTTTCCCATTCTATTCTTTTCCTCTGTTTCTTTGTATTGATCACTGAGGAAGGCTTTCTTATCTCTCTTGCTGTTCTGTGGAACTCTGCATTCAGATGGGTATATCTTTCCTTTTCTCCTTTGCTTTTTGCTTCTCTTTTTTCACAGTTATTTGTAAGGCCTCGTCAGACAGCCATTTTGCTTTTTTTGCATTTCTTTTTCTTTGGGCTTGTCTTGATCCCTGTCTCCCGTACAACATCATGAACCTCTGTCCATAGTTCATCAGGCACTCTGTCTATCAGATCTAGTCCCTTAAATCCGTTTCTGACTTCCACTGTATAATCATAAGGGATTTGATTTAGGTCATACCTGAATGGTCTAGCGGTTTTCCCCACTTTCTTCAATTTAAGTCTGAATTTGGCAATAAAGAGCTCATGATCTGAGCCACACCTATACATGTGTTCTTTCCTCTTCCTAGTTTTTACCCAGCCTAGTCCTCCTGTTTTCCTGCAGGACTCTGTATAAAGATCACTGCTTTAAGAAAATTAGATTTCCCTTTATAATCCTTCATCTTCCTCTTTACTTTTTATTGATTGTATTTGTTATAGTAATTTAAAAAAGTTTGTTATAGTTTTATGATTATGTGTTCCATGGTATGACTCTTCGTTTAATATTGATGGCTCACCCTAGACTGTAAATTGCTCAACAGCTAGGACCAGGCCTGTTTTGTTTGTTGCTCCCTCCACAGCACCTCGCACAGTCCTAGCATGGTTAGCAAATATTTTTGAGCCTCTACTTTGTGTCAGGCTCTGTGCTTGGCCCAAGAGTGCAAAGATGAATAAGTCATAGACCCTGCTGTCAAGGATCTGCCTTTTTTGGCATGTGGTGTGTCTGAAGACAAGCTCTCTAGAAAGCAAAATAGGTTTAAGAACGATGTTTGAAAGGGTATGAAAATGCTAAAATTCCTACAAATAAGGGGTTTTTTTAGTTTAAGACTGCAACTGGAGCAGGGTTTTCCTTATTGTAATACAAATTCAAGAAACTACAATGTTTTGTGGAATGATTATGGCATTTCTCACTGATATATAGAAGGATTTAAGCAAATGATAGATGCCTTTTCTTTTGATTGTTATTTATGTCTCATTACGTGGTTCTCAGACTCAGAAAGTCTGAAAGACAAGGCATTGAGACTAGTCTCCCTCTGAATTCCGGAACACTCAGTTATAACATCCCTGCCAGGTGCTCATTAAACCTTGAACTCTTTCAGTGGTGGAGAAGTAACTCTTAGACAAAACAGCCTTTTCCATTTTGGAACAGTTTGAATTGTTAGAAAATGTTTTATTACGTTGCCTTATTTTTCTGCCCATTTGTCTGCCCTTTGGAGTCATGGAGATACGCTTGCTCTTTCTTCCACAAAACAACTCTCCATCTATGTATTTGCAGATAGCTCACTTGCCCACAGTGTTCTTTTTTCCCAGTTGAAACAATTTTGGTTTTCCCAATTATTCCTGTGATGATTTCCCTACCCTTTCTATTCCTATGACACTCTTAACATGTTCCAGGTATTTCCATGTAGGCTTGGAAACTTAGCGCCCACCATGGAGGCAGCACTCCACTTGTGTCCGAACCAGTGCAGCTCAGGACTAGATTTTCCTACTCTGAACACTATACCTCTGCTAATCTGGCCGTAAATTGCATTGGATTTTTCAGCAGCCAAGCCACACTGCTGGCTCACATAATGTTCACAGTCAGCTAAAACCCGCTAGATCTTTTTCACATGAACTCTTGTTCAGCCTGGTCACTCTCCCACCCTGACCTTAGGCATGTAATAGTTTTCTTTCTTGTATCCATGTAATAGGTTTTTACGTTTATTCCCATTCAGTCTCATCTTATTAACTTCAGACCAACATTCCCTCCAGTTGCTTGTGGAGTCTACAGGCTTGGCAAAAGAAGAAAAAAAAAACAAAACCAAAAACCCTCCAACTCCAGTGAATACCACAAACAGTTATTTGCTTTAGGTTCAGGAAATGAAAAGTTATGCTGGTTTTAAGTTTCTCAATTTGCCTTCCTCGTCCCTCCTCTGTGCCACCCCCACCCCCTTCAGTGTTTTGGTCCGAGGCCCAGTGCAGCATGTCTGCAACTTAGGCTCTCTTTACGGAGGGCCCAGCTCTCATCCTCCACACGCTGAGGTGTGGCAATAGCCAGGGTCTGTCTTGGCTAAGCTGAGGGAGCATCTCTTAGCCTTGCTGAGGAAACCTTTGCTGCCTTGTGATACGAAACATGCCACCTACTTGCTCTGTGCCATTGTGGGGCCGACTTGGCTCATTGTCTCCCAGAGGAGACACAGAGCAAGCAAACTCCTCTCCCTCGCCCCCTCCCTCACCCCCCACCATCTCTTTTGTCCCCACAATCCAGCTCTGGAAAATATCTGAAGGCCACAGAAGTGGGAGTACCCTTTGATGTTTATATTGGCTGGCTCCTTTTCCTTTTTACTTCTTCTTCTTTTTTTTTTTTTAATAATCAGAGTAGTAGAAAACGTGGAGAATTAACCGCATGACAGCAGCAGAGGAATTCATTAGAAAAACTGAGATGAATTCTGCTCAGATTTCAGGTTCTCAGGCAGGAGTCACAAAGGAGTAATCGTCTTCTAGTTGTTTTTAATCATTTCTTTTGTGGCACCTTCCTTGTCCATGAAACCAATCTCAGTGTCCAGCATGAGGGAGCCTGAGAACAGAGCAGTCGGAATGGAGGCTTTGATTGGGAAATTACTACAGTGGTATTAACTACTTCCTTCTAACCTCCCTTTGATGGAACTTGTCCATCTTGGAGAGGGCAACGGACAGTACTATGTCACTGTATTTTATTTCAAGTGTTACCTATTAACTTTTTAAGACTATAAGTAATGTGCATAACACTTTACTACAGAAAATTCTTAAATTGACAAAAACAACTTCTGGGGCATCAAGTTTTGCAAAGTGTGTTTTCTCACTTGAACTGCAGAAGTCCCCCCAACCCTTTTTTTCTTTATTAGCCTTGAAAGCAACTCTGATGGTGTCTCTGCCCTTGACTTAGTTCATTTATGTTTAAAATTTTTTCTTGAAGGAACTTGATAAAATAACACATTGATTTTTCTTTCTAAATATATAAAGGCAGCAACTGGATTTCCAGAAGCTATGATAGGATAAAAATTTTACTCCATAGTAGTTTTGACTGCTTTGCTTAAATATTGGATCTTCATTGCTATTCTATTTACTCATGAATCTGTTTTTAAAATGCAATCATATTAGGAAGTTTCATATTGGAATAATTTAAGAGAAAAATCTTTCTCAAGTACTTTTATACCCTTCAGAAGTTCCTGTTAATACATAATGTATCAATCTTTTAAGTATGAATGTTTGTATCTATTTATTTATTTTTTGTATCTGTTTATTAAAGCAGATTCTATAAAGCCCCCCTTTCAGACCTTTTAGCGCAGTTCTAATAAAATAGATCTGCCTGAAAGCAATGAAAAGGACAGTGCTTGAATCTTAGTGATAGTTTTGCAAAGCGAATTCATTAACCTGAAGTACTCATGCATGTCATTTATTTAAAAGCCATTTGGTTTTAACTTTAAGCTCACCCAGTCAGCACGTGCTTTCATCAGACATTTAGGGCCTAACAGGGATGGATTTATTTAGTATCACAGAAAATTTCCCAGGGAACAGTCTTCTCATCTTAGGGCACAGAGTCAGACTCTGAGACTCAGAACCAGACCGTTGGCAAGTAAATTACCTTTTCATGTCGTGTTTCTCTTACTTGCCCAGTGGAGATGCACAGACTTGTTATCTGCTTGTCAATGAGAGAAAAATATATCCTGTCTCTTTTGTGTCAGTGGTTATCAGGAAGGAGTGATCACTGTGGCCTGCAGTTTTTATAGGGAAGGCCCTGTGGAAGATGGGAGACGTGAGCGAGGCCTGGGAGAGTACCTAGGATGTTAGTCATTCCAAGACCATTTTTTGAGGACTTCTGATAAAGGGATATTTAAAATATGTTGCCTGCTTCTGTTTTAGGTTGGCGCAGAGGAGTCAGGAAGGCAACAAGAGAAAGGGAGTAAAAGCAGAGCAGCCAGAAAGCTCATAGTGTGTTTTGTATTCATGAAGCAGTGGAAGGTGTGATTCAATTTAAGTTTAAAAAAACAGCCATTCATCCTGAGGAGATCATTAAGAAATGAGTATAAAGTATGTTTTTATGAATATTTTTATTTGTGCTATTTATAAAAATGAAAAGTTGCAGGGGAAAGTCTCAAGAAAACAGATTGAATAAGACTATAAGTAGAGAATGGAGTACTCTACAGATATTAAAATCATGCTGTATAAAAACATTTATTCCAATGGGGAAATTCTTCCCTAATTCCAATTAGGGAAGAATGGGAAATGTAGGTTATGAAATAGAATATACACTGTGGTCCCAGTTTTGTAAAGTGTTTATATTTATTATGTGGGGAAAAATTAGAGAGGATTCAAAACAGTTAGCAATATGTTCTGAGATGAGTTTGACTTTCTTCTTTGGGCTCTGATGTTTTCAGCTTTCTTCTGCCAACAAAATGCAATTAATTCTTTTTTAAAGTTAGGCTAAGAAGTTAGGCACTTTTTGGAATTGATTTATTCACTTATATGAGGCAATACAGAGTCCATTGTGAAAATCTGAGTTGATGAGTGACAGAATGAAAATAATATTGTTGAGAGACGAATAAGATAAATAAGCATGAGATGTTTCAGTGTAGAGAGCCTAGTTGGAGTGATGAATCTACAGATTGCAACAATACTTTATTGTAAAATGGTAGATGTTTGATGTTTGTTCCTGGAGTAGGAGATGGCAACCCACTCCAGTATTCTTGCCTGGAAAATTCCATGGACAGAGGAGCCTGGCAGGCTATAGTCCATGGGATCACAAAGACTCAGATGCAACTGAGTGGCTGAGTGCAGCACAACACAGATGTTTGAAATAAGAAGGTAATTGTAGGAATTCAAAAGAAGGGATGGATGCAGAACAGTATGAAGGGCGAATAGGCAGAATATGGTGAAATGGCTCTGGAGACGGGGGAGAGAATAGTCCTGAGGGAAAATGCAATATTTCAAGCTTGTTGGGGACATGAAGTCAATAGAAGACAGAGACCACTGTCTTGGAGATAGGGAAAAGTGGTTTTCAGTCCAGGTTGGTTGGTTGGTTTGGTTTGTTTTTTGTGTGTATGTTTTAGTTTCGTACTTTTTATTGGGAAGTGCAAAAACATGTTGCAAAATAAAGATAGTATATTTGAGTACCTTTATCCAGTGATCTTTGACTACAGTTGCTTTATAACTTATCACTTGTCTATGTACATATACATAATTTTTTTCAGATATGTTTGTTTATCTTGATCCTTTACCCTCAAATACTAAGTTTGTATTTCAAAGAAAGTGGATATTCTCTTACATAACCATTGTAGAGAATTATCAACTGTAGCAAATTTGATTAGATACGTTTATCTACACTATCATTAATATTCCAGTTTTGTCAATTAAGTCAGTAATGCAACAGTGTCTTTCACAGCATTTTTTTCTCTCTAGCACAGGAAAAACATCTAGGTTTAAGTATTACAATTAAATGTCTCTCCGTTTTAGTCTCCTTTCATCTAGAACTGGAACATATTCATAGCCTTCCTTTTTCTTTTATGGCTGATATTCCTGAAGACTATGGTTTGTCTATCCACCCCCCCCCCACCTTTTATTTTTAATTTGTTTTATTCAGTTTCCTCATGATTAGGCTTGAGTTATGCCTTGTCAGCCAGGTAAATGTTTTGTTCTTCTCAGGTTATCATATCTGGAAGCACAAAATGTTCATCTGCCTCTCACTGGGATGTAAATGTTAATCATCAGGTCAAGGTATTATTAGATTTTCCTCTACATAGGTACTGTTTTTCCCTTGCAAACACTAAGCAGTCAGTGGGAAGCAAATATCTTATTCCTCATGGTTCACCCAGATTTACTGTCCATTAAAAATTCTTTCATAATCCAAACTTTTTATGATAGTTGCAAAATCACAATTTTCCAACTCCAACATTCCCACCACACTTACCAATCATCACTAGATATTTTCCAGTAAGCAAAAGAGCTCTTTCTTTTCCTCATCTATTTATCCATCCATCTCTTCTTCCATCCATCCCTTACTAGTTTGGATTTATGGATTCCTGTTTTGTTTTGTTTTAATGGTCAATACTGTACTGAATCACTGTGGTGCTCAAATTGTCCCAGATTTGGCTAATGTGTTCTTGCCACATCCTGTACTCATGCCTGGAAAATCCTATGGACGGAGGAGCCTGGTGGGCTGCAGTCCATGAGGTCACTAAGGGTCAGACACGACTGAGCAACTTCACTTTCACTTTTCACTTTCATGCATTGGAGAAGGAAATGGCAACCCACTCCAATGTTCTTGCCTGGAGAATCCCAGGGACGGGGGAGTCTGGTGGGCTGTCGTCTATGGGGTCGCACAGAGACACGACTGAAGTGACTTAGCAGCAGCAGCAGCACCATTTATTTCCCTTTCTTTTAAAACTATTTACTTTCTTATTTTTTGGCATAGTAAGTTATCTTAGGCTCATCTGAATCTATTCCTTCCTAGTCCATTTCTCCTAGAATGGACTCCTGTTCCTTCCTAGTCCATTGCCCATTTCTCCAAGAATCAGTTGTTTTGTAGTGGAATGATATTAGAGACCAAGTTCTGGGAATAGGTGGGCTCATTACTACTGGAGTATCTTTGCTTCTTGGCCCTTTTGTGGACAGAGTTGAGAACTATATACATACATACACACCTGCGTATATACATACATACATATACGTATTTTAGAAAGTGAATTCATTCTTATACTTCCAATTTTAGTCCATTCCCACAGGTTTCTTCCTTGCTTGATTCAGTTTTCTATGACTTTCAGTTTGAAATGATGATAAGGCAAAATGGTAAAGGAGTCCAGCGTGCAGTGGGGAGACAGAAAATTGAAACTCACATGAAAGCCTCAAGTTTAGTGATTAGGTTAGGGTGTCACCCACACAGAGTAAGGCGTAAGTCGAGTTTGCCAAATCCAAAGGCGAGAGAAAGATAGTGAAAGTGGTAGAGGATGGCCACTGAATTTTGAGATACGTAAAGAAATTGTAGTAGAGATAAGAATAGCTCAGGGAAGGAGATACAGAAAATGGAGTCAAAGAAGAAGGGGGAGACGCCAGTGGGGGCATGATGGTCAAGACTGGAAAGGTTTTCAGTAATCAGATACTTCAAAATGGTCAGAAGAAATGGAAGATTGAGACTGGACCTTTGGATTTGATATTTGATTACCAAAGATTTTACAAACTAGAGCTCATTGGAGAATTTTTTGAGAGTACAACTTTAAAGTGGCCACGTAGCTCAGGCTGATGATGATAAAATTTGATTAAATGTTTGGGAGATATTCGCAGTTACTTTTTCTTTTAGATATGTTCACCAAATACCATTTTGTTTCTAATTACATGCTAATAAGCAAGTATGTTCTGTGTATAAAGTGACCAAATCTAAGAAGCATTGTAGACGGGCTATTTTAGGGAACTCATGTTTTTCTTTAAAAGCTCAGTTAGCATTTGGAATCGATATACAGTATAATATTTAAAAGAAAAACAACATATTTCCTCATCCCCCAAGAGGTTTCTTAAAATAGCATGTAATCTTACCTACAGTGGGAAAAAGTCTCAAATTTTATAAATTGGGTTGAATCTACTAACTCAGATTACCTGACCAGGAGAGCCCCCAAGAAAAACAAGGTGTGGTAAAGGTTATTGTAATGGTAATTAAGAAATTTGTGTTCTGCTTGCTGGGCCTCCCTCACTAAAGGCAGTGACCCAGCCTGTGGCTACTGGCACCATTTCTACTGCTGAGACATGCTGTCTTTTTAGAGAGACGTCCAAACCAAATCTTTGCCCACTTTGAAAGCCAAAATATTCTTCTCATTCCTTTCAGCCACAGAAAGGCTGAGCTTTTGCTAATGGGATCCATGTCTCTGTGACCTGTTGATGCATCAACCTGTTTTCTTACGTGGCATGTTAGCAATACAGGGTTTAATTTTAGTTGTTTTTCTTCCCAGAGTCAGAAGTGCTAGAAATCAGAAAGGATCTCTGAGGTCAACTGCTTTAAGCCTCTCACTTTCCAGATGAGAACACTAAGGCTCAGAGAGGTGAAATAACATGTCCATGGCCCCACAGCTGGAAGATGGTAGAACTTGAACTCAGGCCAGTTGACCTTCCTCCCAGGTCTGCAGCTGTACCATACATCACAGCATCTCTAGTCAACCGTAAAACCTCTTTGGGGTTATGTATCATACATTAGATGCTATGTATCAGATCTGTGTGGTGACAACCTATCCTGTAACAGAGTCATACTGGGCTCAGCAACAGTTTGGTAGCTACACCCACAAGCAAACCCTGTGGGCAATCTGAAGGTACAGTCTCTTCTGAGTTGAAAGGAATCTGTGGAGATCCATTCTGTAAATCTGTGAAGTTCTGTGTTGCTGAGTGGTTGCAGCTATTCTCTAAGCTGTGGCACTTTGTGGAAGTCCTTTCCTCTTTCGTGATGGGTAATCCCATTTGCGAACTCTGATGGACCAGGAAGATTTTCTTCATATTACATATTACAAGACTCAAAGACAGTAGATTAAAAATACTATTTCTTTCTCCTTTCTTCCAGTAGCGAACATTCCACTTTACTTTCAATAGCATGTTCTACATGCTAATGTCTAACATTTTGGCACATATAGGAGCTTGTTTCCATTTTATCTGATTTTAGTCAACAGATATTTACAGAAGGCTGTGTGAGCCAGGCACCGTGCTGGGCACTGTGAGGTGACCAAGGGCCTTTGAGAACTGTGCATCGTCCCTCCTGAGTTCCGGGTAGTAACCGATTGTGCAGCAACCTCTGCTGATGGTCTCTGAGAGGCCTTTGATGGGTAACCGCTCTAGTTCCCAGGGCCTTGTTATCAGCTTCACTGATACTCTCTCCAGGGAACTTGTCCCTCTCACTATGATTCCCTTCAAAAAGATGAGATTTTCCAAGAGAATTTTAGAAGTGTCTTTGTTGTCTTACTCATTTCATTTTTCTGTAACATTTGAAAGGACTGAAGTCAGGAGAAAGAAGAATGTTTAGGTCTAAAAAAATGTGAATGTTCCTTTAAATCTGCTTTTGAGAAAATTACAGAAAAATATTCAGTACACTCAGGGATCTACTGCCCTTGGGATACTCATGCCTTGACTACCATCATGTTAGAAGATGCTATGTTTAGGCTTCAAAGAAAGGAATTATACTGGGAACTCTTAGTAATGAATCTTTTATTGTAACCTTGGTTTTCTTCCTCCTGCTAATCTTTTTAAATGGGTATTGCAGGAAGCTACTTGCCAGGCTGTAATATACCTCCAGGGAATGTAGCACATAATCTTTCTCCTTATTTGGCACTGAAATTTCATCAGGCTGTGTTAATCTGAGTGAAGCACACTCTAGGAATATCTTGAGAATAGATCTCTAGTTAGAAAAGTTGAGACCAGGTAACAGTGGAACCACAGTTTTTAGATGCATGCCTGAAACAAACAAAAAAAAGAGCAGTATTTGTGTTGCAGTATCAGATACACCAAGACCAAATAAATAGTACTATCTCGAAAACACTCTCGTCCATGTCTGTGTTTTCTTTTAAAAACGTTAAGGGTGGTAATGCAGTGTAGGGTACATAGATAGACATGAATCATTGCAGAAACCGGGCTCGCTTATTTGGTTGACTAGGACACGGGCTAATTAAAGGTAGTGGAGTGATCATCCTGTCTGTCATGGTTGCCTTTGGTGAAGTCTGGGTGGACTGCGATAGCAACCTCAGCTGCTGTAATATCATAGAAAAAAACCCTTGAACTTAAAGCAGTTTCCTTACCCGTAACAGACAGACAGTAATCTCCACCTCACAGAGTCGGTGTGAGGGTTAAATGAGAAAGTGTGAAAGTGCTTTGTCATCCACATAGCACCCTGCAGAAGCAAAGATGTTCTTCTGGCCGTTATCACAATGACATGGAATGAGTTATTCCCCAGATATTTATGATAAGGTCATCAGAAAAGAGTAGGCAGGCCACTTCACTAGGGTCCTGAATGTGTGACAGGAATTCCCAGTTTGAGTCACAGAGTTGAATGAAAGGCAGTGAGAGGTGTGCTTCATTTAAAATGTTAGTTCATTTTCACATTTCATTCTTCACCACTGAACTCTTTCACTTCATTTCCAGTCGCTTTCACTTTCAAGTTCTCAAGCTTCAGTTCAGTGTTAGTGATGTTCCCACACTTCAAAATTTGTGTCGTTTTCCTCGATCTTCTCTCTGACTAATGGATTGTGGTCAGGATGCGAGCATTGCTCGGGGTGCATTTCCTAGGTAGGAATGTCTAAAATCAACGAGAACATTCTCTGTGACCCTCCTGTCCCACCCTCCTCTCCCAATGCCAAGTGACTCTGATTTGTTTGCATATAGGACTACTTCCATTCTTAGTTCAAGGGCCTGACTGCTTGTACACTGGACTCTCTGTGAACTGTGGCTTAGAGCCTTTATTAGCCTCTGGCTACCTGCTTTTCTCTGTAAGTGAGAGTGTTATAACAAGGCAGTAAACTCTGCCATGACAGAGTCTCGGGAATCCAAGGTATTCTGGCTCAGTCTCAGGAATCACAGTCTAGAAAACATTCATAGCATGTATCCTGTTCTATCATCTTTCAGCATCCTTCTCATAAGCCCTAGAAAATACCTAAACCAGAAGAAAAGGCAAGCAAGTAGGGTTATGCTGTGCTTAGTATCTGAGCTGGAATGAGGCCTCCAAGTGTCTAAGGGAAAGCAGGATGGGATGTGTTCTTTGGGGCCCAAGAGACAGAACCAAAGCCGTGGGCAGAAGCTACACAGAGACAGATTTTGAACTGAATAATATGAAGATTGTTCTAACAGAGCTGTCCAAACATGGGATGAATTGCCCCAAGAGTCTGTGAGTTTCCATTCCTGGAGGTGTTTAAGAGTAAACTAGACTACCAGTGAAGGTATATCATAAGGAAGATTTATATTATCAGATGAGATAACTTTTTTTTTTTTAAAGCGTTGGAATTTTAACCATGAAAGTAATGCACGCCTTTTATAACAAATAGCACAGGGCTATACAATGAATCAGTTAATAGTCCTTTTTCTTTTCTCTGATCACATTACTCTTTCTCTTTCTCCTTTCCCCAGTGACACCACTGTGAGGAGAAGAAAGGAAAAAGAACATCTGAAATCCTATTTCTGTACTAAAAAGAGGGGCCC
Source organism: Budorcas taxicolor (assembly GCF_023091745.1). Classification (NCBI taxonomy): domain Eukaryota; kingdom Metazoa; phylum Chordata; class Mammalia; order Artiodactyla; family Bovidae; genus Budorcas; species Budorcas taxicolor. The sequence continues at coordinate 78,223,847 of NC_068919.1, forward strand.
TCAGGTGGTGCTAGCAGTAAAGAACCTGCTTGCCAATGAAGGAGACATTAGAGATATGGGTTTGATCCCTGGTTCAGGAAGATCCCCTGGAGATGGGCATGGCAACCTACTCCAGTATTCTTGCCTGGCGAATCCCATGGACAGAGGAGCCTGGTGGGCTGTAGTTCATAGGGTCACAAAGAGTCGGACACGACTGAAGCAACTTAGCACACACGCACACATTAAGAAAGAAAATAAAAAAGATAGTAGGAGAGTGCACATTTTTTCTTAACTGAGTCAAAGGTTTTAGGCCAAAGCTGGTTATGTTATAGAGTCTAGACTAGATATGGGAGTTACGCAAGGACTTGGTTGGGAAGTAAATTTATATCTATATCTATATATATATGGCCATCAGAGAATGGATTAGAGCAAAGATGTGGAAATTCATCTAAAGAGAATGATGATCTCTAAGCCAAAGACTGGCAGGCATGGTGGTGATTTAGTCGCCAAGTCATGTCCAACTCTTGCGACCTCATGGAGCCTGCCAGGCTCCTCTGTCCATGGGATTCTGCAGGCAAGATTAAACCTAAGTAAAACACAAATGTGTCATAAAGGAAGCTATGCTATGATATGCTATGCTAAGTCGCTTCAGTCATGTCCGACTCGGTGCGACCCCATAGATGGCAGCCCACCAGGCTCCTCCATCCCTGGGATTCTCCAGGCAAGAACACTGGAGTGGGTTGCCATTTCCTTCTCCAATGCATGAAAGTGAAAAGTGAAAGTGAAGTCGCTCAGTCATGTCTGACTCTCAGTGACCTCATAGACCGTAGCCCTCCAGGCTCCTCCATCCATGGGATTTTCCAGGCAAGAGTAATGGAGTGGGGTGCCATTGCCTTCTCTGTAAAGGAAGCTAGTCAACCTCAGAAGCATCCAGAATGAACACTGGTTGTGCTCTGTGTCCCCAGTAATTGTCTATAGGAATGGGAGTCTTCAAGGTTTCACTTCCCCTGGCAAGAGCCTTCCTCTGTAGGAAATTCAGTTTGGCATTCCAGTTCTATAGCAAGCTCCTCTTTCTGATACTTCATGATTATCTTGCCTCTGTAGGTAGAACTGTCTGAAGTGGGAAATGCTCTGGTCAGAATGTTATGAGTATCTTAGTCTGTGTGATAGACACATCACAATATTGTAAAGCAATAAATTGGCATTCTGGTTTGCAGCACTGGTTTATTATGAACTTGGTTAAGGTAAAGTGTGAGAACTAACCCTTGTCAACTCTGGGATACAGACAATGTCAAGTTTCTGGGGGTGGAAGGCTGGAACTGGACCCTAGCTGTTAGTTCGTATAGTCTTGGGTTGTCATTTAGTACAAAAGGGAGATAGTATACACTTGGATAATTTAGTCTCTAGAGTCTGATTTGGGTTTGAATGCTTGATCAGCCATTTATAAAATGTATGAACTAAGCCTTTTTCCTTCTCTGTAAAAGGGGAGAGAGATCATCATAACCCCAACCTCAAAGGGTTGTTTTGAAGATGAAATTAGATAATCTATGTAAAATGCTTGACTCAGAGCCCTACACAGAGCTGCTCTCATTTTACTACCAAAGCAAATGACTCCTTGTGATGATTATTAAAAGCCAGTATGAGCTCATTAAAGCAAAGCATTCCTCTTTCCTTCTTTTACATTTCATCTGATTGCTTATGGGAATGTCATAGAGTAGAGCTGAGGTGTTTGGCAGAGATTTTTATTATATCCTTGATGTCTCATTGGGTTAATTAAGTAAACTCAGAGCTGGTTGAACAAATGTAACCAAGTGGTTTTGAGCTTGGATTGATGACAGTCTAGAGGGAGATCATCACAGTAAGGAATCTGTTGGCTGATACTGTTCTATCCATTTTCTCACTTAAAATTTTGATGAAAGCCGAGAAGACGTGTTTGTGTAACACATGGTGGACTCAAAGTTAAAAGAGATGGCTCACACATCCAATAAGAGAGACCGGTTTTTAAAAGATCTGTGTAGGTTGATGGGATGGGTTTGCTGCTAACAACCACAAATACATTTATTGAGTGCTTACCATGTGCCAGGCAGAAAGCTAAATGTGTTCCATGGATTCCCTCATGTAATCCTCACAGTCACCCTCTGAGTGGTACATTATTAATACTCCATTTGATAAGCAGATATAGAAGCACAGAGATGTTACATTATTTCCTCAGGTCCTCCAGCCACAGAGGCACAGCTGGAACAGGGACCAGTTGTCTGACACCAAAGCCCACACTCTTAACCACTGTGATAAGCTCTCTGAGCCAGTGAGTCTAAATTTTACACAGGTCAGGGTAAAGTTCCACACTTAGGTCAGCAAAATATTGTGGTAAGTCCTAAAAAGAAGGCAGGAGCTTGGTTTGATAGCAAGTAATGGGGAGAAGTTTTAGGGGTGTTTGTTGATGCATAACTCAGTGAGAGTCAACACTGTCATGTACTTGCTTTAAAAAAAGAAGAAGAAGAAGAACAATGTCTTCCATACTCAGAATGAGAGAGAAGGGAGCGTATTTCACATCTGCCCCCAAATCCTTCTTGGAATCCTTGGATGGGGCTGCAAAAAAGACCAAAATGTTGCTCTAGCAAGAGGCCCCTCAGGAAAGCCTCAGGGCAAGGGAATTGTGTTAGCCCCAGTACTGGTCATCTGTGGCTCCAAGGGCAACCAGATCAGCAGGGCAGCCTTGTCCCTGGACTGTCCAGCCTCTGTGTGGAGTGGTGTGAAGATGACCTGCCAGCAATGGGAGTTGTGGGGGGTAGAAGATTTCTAAGACCCTGTCCCTAAGATTCTCTGAGATAATTTATGATACACACTGAACAACAACTCTGAGTTAAGGAAGTCGGTGGTTTAAGGGCTGAGTTTAAGCAACAGGAGACGGCCGATGTTCTGAGTGTTGTGGTGGTCATGTTTTGGACGTGGCTTTGCTCCAGCTGTTTGTTCACCAGTGTTTTGAGTTAAAGGGAACGACAGTCTAGAAATTTATGTACATGGCACTACACAGAATAGAAGAAGCCAGCTTCTGGCCACTGATATCCACATGCAATAAATAGAATTTGTATCCTTCCCCTAGGACTCAGTTTGTAAGCCTCTTTATTGCATTGTGCTGTAGTAACTATTTCCCAGTTTTGTGGGCAATCTGTGAAACCATCTTTCCCTTGATTTCCACTTTATTGTTGTTGTTTTGCATTTATACAGTGAGTTAAATGATCCCTTAGGGGTTCCAAATATATTATGAAAAAAAGACCTTGGAGTTCGGAGAACCTGAAGAACATTTTGTTTTCCTCAGCTAGATATTTAGGGACCTTTAGGACGTGGTTATCATTTTCAAAAAATGTCAAGATTAATCCTCTCTGTCAGCTCAGATGTCAGAGATAGTATATTCAGTTCTCTCTTGAGTTATCCTCGTAATAACCCCGTATTCCTACATGGTCTTTTACATTCCCAAATGCTATTTCACGTATGATAATCATCACAAATAATACTATCTGGAAGAGAGAACACAGGAGGCAAGATAGATATTATTGCCTCATTTCAGAAACAAGAGAATGTGAAACTATGAGATTGGTGGTGGTGATAATTAGTTATTTTCTGAAAGCCAACTCTGTGCCAACTACCTGCAATACTTTATTTAGTTCCTATAATAATAGTTCGACAAATTAGGTATTATTATCTCCATTTTGAGATGGGGAAGCTGTGGCTCAGAGAGCGATTTGCTCAAGGTCACACAGTAGTAAGCAGAAGAACCAGAATCAAATCTAGGGCTTTTGGTTCTGAAATCCGGCTCATAATCAATAGATTATGACCATCAGAACCTGCCCAAGGCTATCTGGCTACTCAGTACCCTCAATCAGGCCAGAATCTATGTCTTTAGACTGCTCAGCACATTTTTTTACCATGTATATACTGCAGCTGCTTCACTGGTTTTCATTAACATTGGTTCTTTACAATGTATAAAGAGGAAACCCCTTCATGGATCATAGCCTTGTTGTGCTGAAGGGGCTTGTGTAACTCAATGAAATTATGAGCCATGCTGTGCAGGGCCACCCAAGATGGACAGATAATAGTGAAGAGTCCTGAAAAAAATGTGGTCCACTGGAAAAGGAAATGACAACCCACTCCAGTATTCTTGCCACGAGAACCCCATGAACAGTATGAAAAGGCAAAAAGATATGACACTGGAAGATGAGCCCTCTATGTCAGAAGGTGTCCAATATGCTGCTGGGGAAGAGTGGAGGGCAATTACTAATAGCCCCAGAAAGAATGAAGCAGCTGGGCCTAAGCAGAAATGACACTCAGCTGTAGATGTGTCTGCTGGTGAAAGTAAAGTCTGATGTTGTAAAGAACAATATTGCATAGGAACCTGGAATGTTAGGTCCATGAATCAAGGTAAATTGAACATGGTTAAGCAGGAGACGGCAAGATTGAACACCTACGTCTTAGGAATCAGTGAACTAAAATGGATGGGAATTGGCGAATTTAATTTAGATGACCATTGTATTTACCACTGCGGGCAAGAATCCCTTAGGAGAAATGGAGTAGACCTCATAGTCAACAGAAGAGTTTGAAATACAGAACTTGGGTGCAACCTCAAAAACGACAGAATGAACTCTTGTTTCCCAGGCAAACCATTCAACATGACAACAATTGAAGTATATGCAGCACCTACTAATGCCAAATAAGCTGAGGCTGACCAGTTCTGTGAAGACTTACAGCATCTTCTAGAACTAACACCAAAAAAATGTCCTTTTCATCATAGGGGTTTGGAATGCAAAAGTAGGAAGTCAGGAGATACCTGGAGTAACAGGCAAGTTTGGCCTTGGATTACAAAATGAAGCAGGGCAAAGGCTAGCAGAGTTTTATCAAGAGAATATACTGGTTATAGCAAACACCCTTTCCCAATAACCCAAGAGATGACTCTACACGTGGACATTACCAGATGGTCAGTCCTGAAATCAGATTGATTATGTTCTTTGAAGCTGAAGATGGAGAGGCTCTATACAGTCAGTAAAAACAAGACCTGGAGCTGACTGTGGCTCCAATCATGAGCTCCTTATTGCAAAATTCAGGCTTAATTTGAAGAAAGTAGGGAAAAGAACTTTCTTTAGGTTTCATTTAGGTATGACCTAAATCAAATCCCTTAGGATTATATAGTGGAGGTGAAATTAGATCTGGTAGATGAAGTGCCTGAAAAACTATGGATGGAGATTTGTAATGTCCAGGAGGCAGTGACCAAAACCATCCCTAAGAAAAAGAAATGCAAGAAGGACAGTAAATCTGAGGAGGCTTTACAAATAGCTGAGGAAAGAAGAGAAGCAAAAGACAAAGGAGAAAGGGAAAGATAGACCCAACTGAATGCATACTTCCAGAAAATAGCAAGGAGAAATAAGAAGGCCCTCTTAAGTGAACAAGGCAGAGAAATAGAGGAAAACAATAGAGTGGGAAAGACTAGAGATCTCTTCAGGAAAATTGGAAATACCAAGGGAACATTTCAGGCAAGGATGGGCAAAATAAAGGACAGAAACAACAAGGACCTAACAGAAGCAGAAGATATTAAGAAGAGGTGGCAAGAATGCACAAGAATGAACTAAAGAGCTATATCAAAAAAGGTCTTAATGACTCAGAAAACCACAATGGTGTGGTCTCTCTCCTAGAACCAGACTTCCTGGAGTGTGAAGTCAAGTGGGCCTTGAGGAGCGTTACTATGAACAAAGTTAGTGAAGGTGATGGAATTCAGTTGAGCTATTCAAATCCTAAAAGATGATGCTGTTAAAGTGCTGCACTCAATATGTCAGCAAACTTGGAAAACTCAGCAGTGGCCACAAGAATGGCAAAGGTAAGTTTTCATTCCAATCTCAAGGAAGAGCAATACCAAACAATGTTCATACTGCCATAAAATTGTGCTCATTTCAAATGCTAGTAAGGTGATGCTCAAAATTCTTCAAGTTGACTTCAGCAGTATGTGAACTGAGAACTTTGAGATGTACAAGCTGGGTGGAGAAAAAGGAGAGGAGCCAGAGATCAGGTTGCCAATATTCGCTGGATCATAGAGAACTCAAGGAAATTCCATAAAAACATCTACTTCTGCTTCATTAACTATGTTAAAGCCTTTGACTGTGTGGATCACAACAAATGGGGGGAAATTCTTAAAGAGATGGGAGTGCCAGACCACCTTACCTGTCTCCTCAGAAACCTGTATGTGGGGTAAGAAGCAAACGTTAGAACCAAACATGGAACAATGAACTGGTTCTAAATTGGGAAAGGAGTATGACAAGGCTGTATATTGCCATCCTGCTTATGTAACTTATATGCAGAATACATCATGGAACGTGTTGGGCTGGATAAATGATAAGCTAGAATCGAGACTGCCGGGAGAAATATCAACAACCTCAGATATGCAGATGACTTCACCCTAGTGGCAGAAAGTGAAGAGGAACTGAGAGCCTCTTAATGAGAGTGAAAGAGAAAAGTGAAAAAACTGACTTAAAACTCAACATTCAAAAAACTGAGATCATGGCATCTGGTTCCATCACTTTATGGTAAATAGAAGGGGAGTGGAAGCACTGACATATTTTCTTTTCTTAGGCTCCAAAATTACTGAGGATGGTGGCTGCAACCATGAAATTTAAAAAATGCTTGCTCTTTGGAAGGAAAGCTATCGGAAATCTAGAGAGCATATTAAAAAGCAGAGACATCACTTTGCCAACAAAGGCCTGTATAGTCAAAGGTATGGTTTTTCCAGTAATCATGTATGGATTTGAAAGTTGGACCATAAAGAAGGCTGAGCACCAAAGAGATGATGCTTTCCAATTGTGGTGTTGGAAAAGACTCTTGAGAGTCCTTTGGACTGCAAGGAGATCAAACCAGTCATTCCTAAAGGAAATCAACCATGAATATTCATTGGAAGGACTGATGCTAAAGCTGAAGCTCCAATACTTTGGCCACCTGATTCAAAGAGCCGACTTATTGGAAAAGACCCTGATGCTGGGAAAAATTGAGGGCAGGAGCAGAAGGGGGTGGCAGAGCAGAGATGGTTGGATGGCATCACCAACTCAATGGACATGAATTTGAGAAAGCTCTAGGAAATTGTGGAGGACAGAGAAGCCTGGCGTTCTGCAGTTCCTGGGGTCATAACAAGTTGAACACAACTTAGCTTCTGAACAAAAGAGGAAGCAAATGAAAACTGAGCCAAATTTTGCCCTTATCACATAAAGGAACTCACTCAGAACCAAAGAGAATCTCAGGCTCTTATCGGTTTTTAAGTTCCTGATGTTCTCTTCATAGTTTTCATCTTCACCATCACCATCATTTAATGCAGCTGGTTCTTGTCTGAGGGTGATTCATATATGACCCTGGTACACCTGTTCTACTTGGTTGACATCTGAAGAGGCAGCATGTTTTTCAAACAGCTTGAGGGAAGTAAGTTCTGATACTCTGTAGTAGACAAACAAACAGGAGAGACAACAGATGGAGCAGAAGGAACTCTGGCATCAGTTTTCAGCAGAGTTAAAAATCCCAGCTCAGCCTCTTCCTAAAGGAATGAGTTTCTGAACCTCACTACAAATTTGTTTCTGCATTTTAAAATGGAGATAGCACTTGAATCATGGGTTTGTTGTAAAGAACAAATGAAAAAGGTAATTAAGTGTTTATTGGACATGTACTCTCTGGCTGGTGCTGTGCTTATATCACTTAGCTTTTTTTTTTTACATTTTTGTATCATTTAATCCTCATAACAGCCTTTCCCACACTTCTAACCACTTAACAGATAAGGGAACTGAATCTCAAGGAGATTTTATAACTTTCCCGAGGTGATTTTTACCACGGTGTCTTAGAAAAGTTTAAGAGGGCATTCTGTCAAACATACCTAAATCAGTTTCCCTAAGCCATGAACTATCCTTAAGACTTCCCAAAATGTTTCCCAAAATCTTCTTAAAGAATGCCATCTAGCTTCCATTATCTTAGCTGTTTCTCCATCTTTTCGGTGCCATAAAATTAAATTTAAAATTACACAGAAAAAAAATTAAATGTATATTGCTCTGTGGTATGGATTTATGTATCCCCTTCTACATCATCAGGAATCAAGAGGGGATATATGCACTTGAATAAGACCCCCTTTTACTTAACTTCATTGGATACTCCGTTATCAGGAGTCAAGGGGAACCCAGGTAATCATCCCTCTCTGACCCCACTCTCAGCCTGGTCGTCAGTCTCTGCCTCTGGTAACACAGATCTGATTTCATTGTGCTTCGATTACTGTGTAGATGTCACAAGGAGCCCAACTTGTAGGAAACCCTTTATCTCCCAAACTCTCATTCCTCTCTTCCACCCCTTCTTCATCTCCCTGCCAAGTCCTGTATCCCTACAGTTCAGAAACTGACATCAGCAAAACCTGGCATCCTATATCCTCAGCCTCTTCTTGGAACACTCCTTTCCCCTCTTAACTCTAGGAGAACTTTGCTTCTCGTGTGTCTAAGCCTGCTGCTGCTGCTGCTGCTAAGTTGCTTCAGTTGTGTCCGACTCTGTGCGACCCCATAGACGGCAGCCCCTCAAGCTCCCCTGTCCCTGGGGTTCTCCAGGCAAGAGCACTGGAGGGGGGTGCCATTGCCTTCTCCTGTCTAAGCCAGCTGCCCTCTTAATTAATTGCAGTTATTTTCCGTAGTCTCCTACCATGAGCCCCGGATGTGGAGTTGGAGTTGGCATCATCCTTTTCCTCATTGCTGCTTTCAGATCACTCTTCATTTCTCCCTTCTAAAAGCCTCCAACTTAGAATCTCAGGCTATCAGTAATATGGAAACTTCAGAGACTTTTTTTCTACACAGTATAAAGGCATATCATTTGTGGTTTATTAAATGCTCTCTTACAGAAAGTGATCCTTTGTAAAAGGTCCCTTGATCAAGAACATAACTGCTGTTTTAGTGAGTCAGTGTTTTGTGATAGGGCTGTGTGGGACAGGGGAAGTGGGTTTAGCTTCCATCACTGAGAGTTGGCATCATAGCCCACGAAGAGCACAAGAACTGCTGTATTAATGAACAGACACTCAGACACACTGTCTGAAGTACTACTGGCATCTGTTCGGAACATTGGAAATATACGATCCCTGCCCTAGAGTGATAATCACAAGATTTTTTACCTGGTGCGACTGTGTGGCTCTGGGATAAATTAAATTTGAAATAAACTCCATTTTCATAGTCTCTCTGGAGGAATGGGACCTACAAAATGTGGTGCAGAGTGTTGGACACCTATGTCAAATGTTTTTCTAAAACAGAGGAGGTCGTGGAAGACTCAGGATCTGGAGTGTTAAGTGTTTGTCTACCTAATTTTGAAAGGACAACTTTGTAGACATGAGCAAAGCCTTCTTGTTGAAGGTTAGTTTTAAAAAGTAAGAAGGCCTTGTTGGATTTCTCCATAATTCTCAGTAGTTCCCAGAGGTCAGAACTACTCCTTATCTATAAGTGGCGGGTCTTTAGATTATAGACCTAGTGGGGATATAACTTTAATGTTGTACAGTTAAACCAGCTTCACACTATTTACAAGACATGTCAGACAACACTGAAAACAAGAAATTAGAGTATGTGGAAACTATGCTACTAAAATTAAGCAGCATAAGGAAAATTAATATAACCCTGTAAGTCACAGCTTGAGTTCTGTCTCAGGAGCCAACTCAAAGGCAGTGGAGCCAAAAACAATTTTAAGACCTGTTCTGTTCTGACTTGTAACGATTATTTGATGTTACCCCTCCACATACACCCCTACCTCACTTCCAAGTTAGTATAGGGGTTAGGAAAAAGATTATAATATTTCCTGATTCATTTCTGGTCTAACTTTGATTCTGGCTTCAGTAAGGTGAGGTGTGTACTTTCTATTCAGTATTGCTGGCAGTTAGCAGTGCGTTTTATGTTAGTTTATGTGGCTGCCAGTATTATTTGTGATACTCTGAAGATGGACACTGAGGAAATAAGTGCTTATTGGAAAGTATGCCAGTTTGTAAGGGATGACTTAGTTTTGCTATTACCTGAGTGTGAGTGCTGTTAATATGGCATGATCTATTTAATCAAGAGACAAATTGCAAATGTATGATTATGACATGAGTGTATTGATCTCTCTTTAGAGATAAAATGCATATAGTTAAGAGCTGTGCAAAGTTGCCCTAATTATATCAGAAAATTCATAGTTCTATGTTGAAAATGTATGTAGCTAACATAATCCAAAAGCTTGATTTTGTGGAATTTTCAGTATGAAAATATGATGTATTAGTGAGTGGGCTGTATATATTTTATCAAGGCACAACTTGGAATATTGATATTTGATTATGCAGTTATCATAGAGGGGAGCAGAAGGGATTCTATGAAGCACAATGTCTGGCAAGAGGTGAATGAGAAAAATTCTCCAGTCTGACAGACTGGTTGGGCAGAGATAAGGCTGGCAGCAGAGAAATTTTCAGAATTCGGGGGAAATTAGAAAATTCTGGAAATATTAGTAAAGAGAATGGGAACTTCTAAGTAGCTAAAACTCCCAGCATCAGTGTTTTTGACAGGACACCTGAATCTTGTGCATCAGAGCTTCTGAGTTCATCTGGAGCAGGAGAATTTGATAATTTTTTTTCTCCCATAAGGAGGACTTATAGAGGAAAACAATAGGAAGCTGGAATTATCCAAAAGAAGTTCACATAAACCCAGTTGGACTTCATCTAGTCCATAACATGTCTTTCTATTTATCCCACTTGGTTACCTTAAAATACTCTCTAGTCCCCCTCCCCCACTGCTGCTGTCAATCACTAACCTACTCTCTGGGTCTATGAATTTGCAAATTCTAGACATTGCATATAAAAATGTATGTTGCCTTTTGTGTCTGACTTCTTACTTTTAGCATAATATTTTCAAGTTTCTCCCACACTGTAGCATAAATCAGAACCTCATTCCTTTTGTGAATGAATAATATTTCATTGTATAGATACACCATATTTTGCTTATTCGTGCGTAGTTGTTAAACTCAGAGTTATATTAATGTCATATGGTCTATTCTCTTCCTCCCTCAGGATACTTTGTCAGATTTGAGGTTTTGAATCTTATTTAGCTTTTCAATTCTTTATTCTTCAGTTTTATGATTCTTTTGAATTCCTAATTTCACTGCCCAACACAGTATTATTCACAAGCTACAAAAACCTACATCAAACATGACTTGTTTCGTTTTTTAAACAGACATGTTCATTATATGATGGATACAACAAGTCCCTTCTCATTTGTCAGATTCTCATCCCTCACAAGTTTGGGCATTTGCTAAACAGTCTTAGCACTTCTCAAAGCATGCTAACTCACTGGTCCTGGGAGTAGGTAAGGATGGATTAGCGTGTTTGATAGCAGAGGCTCAGTTTTTACAAAACCTCCCTCCTATTGCTGATGGTGATCATTTGTTCCCTCTTCATGAGGAGTGGACATACAGAACATGAGGACTTTTAAAAGAGCATGGATTGGGACTTCCTTGTGATCCAGTGAGGTTAAGAATCTGCCCATCCCTGGTCAGGGAGCTAAGATCCCACATGCCGTGGAGCAACTAAGCCTGAGTGCTATAACTAGAGATTCCATGTGCTGCAAGGAAAGATCCCAAATGACCCAACAAAGATCCCACGTGCCACAACTAAGACCCAACATGGCTAAATAAAGATTTTTAAAAAACTTTTTAAAGAACGTAGATTTACTCCTGTGAACATAGACACATTTGGCTTTGTGTCTTGGCTGTGCTGTTTGGCAGCAGCTGTATCCTAATTGTTATATCTGTGAAATGGAGTAGTAATACCAACCTTGTATAGTTGTTGTGGTGTCTAAATGAAATAATCTGTAAAGTCCTTCCAAATAATGCCTGAAAAGTAAAAGTTAAAATGTTAGTTGCACAGTCATGTGGAACTCTTTGCAATCCTATGGACTGTAGCCCATCAGGCTTCTCTGTCCATGGATTTCTCCAAGCAAGATTACTGAAGTGAGTTGCCATTTCCAGGGGAATCTTCCTGACCCAGGGACTGAACCCAGGCCTCCTGTATTGCAGGCAGATTCTTTACCATCTGAGCCAGCAGGGAAGCCCTTAATAATGCCTGGATGTGCATTTAAGAACAAAATGAAAAGCTTAGGGAAATATATTGGAAAGGCATAGAAAGTACAAAATAATATTTTCTATGTCACTTTAGCAAATTTTGAGGGATAGTGTAGAACCTGGGGGGCTACAGTCCATAGGGTTGCAGAGTCAGGCACTTCTGAAGTGACAGCGTGTACGCACAAAAGAGGAGGTACCACTGATATCAAGAAAGAAATGTGTCCTACTCAAGCACCTGTAAAATAAGCTCCTGCTCCCGTTCTCTTCTCCTCTGTACCTGGAAGTACTACATGAAATGACTACACGGAGTGGCCACCCAAGGGAGGTATATATTAAATTGCTGTCTATTGCAGCATTCTAGATGCCGCCCTTGGTTTTCTTCTCACTGTGTGTTCTCCCTGGGCGATCTCTTATTTATGCTTATGAAATCCACCCACACTCCGACCAGTCTCAGAACTCTACCTCTAGCCCAGACTTCTCCCCTAAGCTCGAGGCTTGTGTGTCCAAGTGTTTGCTGGATATCTACCAGATGTTGTATAGCCACTGGTGGCTCAGAATGCCCAGGTCTGGACTGTTAGTCTTTCTCTCCAAAATGACCATCTCTCACAGTTTTCCCATTTTTGTTAGTAGAAAATCATTGTCCACATAGCTGCCCAAGTCACAATTTAGGGGCATAGGAACTCCGCCTCCCCCATCCAAGTGAATACATTTACCTTCCTCTTTCTCCTGTGGTTCAGGATTCCCACCAAGACAGGGTCCTTTTTTCATTACTGTTAGCCTTCCTCACCAAAGTTTGATCCAGAATATCCACGTTTTTAATAAATGTCTAATGAACTGGCATTTTATTCTGTAGTTTTTCATTTTTATTGAAAGGGCACACACACAAATGTGTGGGCCTGTGACCACATACATCCATATACATCGTCCTACTTCATCTGCCCCATTCAGTGCTCTTAACTCCCTCAACTTATTGAGGAGATTAGCACAAACCTACAGACATGTCTAGTTCCAAAGAGGATGTAAATTGAGAATTCTGCCATGATAAACTCAAAATTCCTTCCTACTGGCTAGTTAAGCCACACACTCCATTCTGCCAAACCTTTCTCAGACATTTCCCAACCATTTTCCTTCTCCTTTGCTAACAAATTTTCAAAATTAAAGAAAAAGAAAGAGAAAAAAGCATACCCTAAGAAATTATCTTGAGCTTGATGAAAATATCGTTTGGATTCCCAGTTGACCATTTTCCATTTTGTCACGGAGATGTATTTGAAGAACAACAATAAATAACCCCTGAGCCCTGTCATTGTTTCTTTATGGTTTATGTTTCATGCTCTGCTGCTTAGCCGGCAGGGAGGGAGGCTTAACTGACAAACCCAATTTCTGGAGCTGCGCTGATATCATCCATGATTCAAAGCCACAGTAAAAAATTGCAAATCAACCTCAGCCACATTTTTTTGTTGTTGTTGTTCTTCTTCTTGCTGAGAAACACACATGCACAGACAAAGAAGCCCCGTGTTTGCCAAGTGGGACCAAATGATCCCACTGTGGAATGAAGAAAGGTTGTGAAACCATAGTGAGCGAAATTACTGAAACCATAAAAGGCAAATGACTTTGTTTCCCTGGATAGCCTGGCCTTTTAAATCATCTCCTTTTTACGTAGTGTCCATCCTGCACGAAGCCTGTTGTGTTAATTTGTTGTTTACTCACTAACTGAGATTGCACTGAAATGGCGTGACTGTGTGAACGGTGGTACTTGGATGACTTTTAGTTGGAAAAATTACTGTAAAAATAGCATCTCTCCAGCATCCAGTTCAATTCTTTCCCAGTGACTCCCTTGGCCAGTGTGTCATTAGCTGTGTCAGGAATGCCATCCTGCCTTCCTTTGCTTAGTGGATGTTCCTTCAGCTTTAGTGTGGGGTCAAAATCCTGCTCACTCCTCAATGATCACCTTAAATGTCATCTCCTTTGGAGAACCTTCCAAGTTTGTATGTGGTTTTTTTTTTTTTCATATTCTTTCCCAATCTCTAAGCGCCTAGTGTGTGCATAGCAGGTATCTGACAAATATTCATTAAGTTGATGTTAATATATGGCTCATACTATTGTGATCTTAATTCTTCATGTAAACAACAAAAGACATCTTAAAAAGCTATTTTCATTTTGAGCCTCAGTGGTACTTACAGAAAACATAGGAGATAAGTATGTTTGTTAGAGAAAAAAGCATTTAGACATGCCACTGTGCAATTTATAAAAGTTCTTTTTCCTAAAACATTGTGAATTTAGAAAAAGTATGCAAAGAAGGAGAAAACACTGTAAGAATAGTGTATGGTATCTACATTGTGTTTTAACAAGTCGTGACTTCTTAGATGCCACTGAATTATCTGTATTAATATAAAAACAATGATGTACAAAACCCAAATCCCCTTATATTTACATTTGATACACATTTTAGGATTCCTGTTCAGCTAACTTATTGATACTTTTTTATGTTTTTCCCGTATTCTTCCAAGGCAGTTCTCCCTAACTGCTTGGAGGAGAGTAGATAGAAGCATGTTGAGAGTTGGGAGATAGCCAGTTTAAGTTTGCTATGAAGGATAATTTACTTTTACCCTAAATTAGGGTGCTATAGTTTTACAAACCAAAGCATGATCTTGGAATGCTAATTTAGGGAACCTTCCTGTAGGAACTATGACACAATCAGCTTGCTAGTCCTCATTCAGAACCATAGTAGGAAATTGTGCTCAGTTCTGTGATTTGTAATTAACGGGGAGGAGTTGAGTCTCAAGGTAGCTGAGAGTTCAGCCACAAAGGTGATTAAAGGATTGGGAAAGAAGAAGTATGAGGGAATTTAAAGAAACTGGGATTAGTCAGCTTGGAAAAAAAAGAGGATAAAAGACAATTTAATAGCAATCTTTGCGTCCATGAACATGCTTAGCAGAAAATAATGACATGTGTTTTCCATCTCACCTGAAAATAACACAAGAGGCTTATACTTCAGTATGAAGGATTGGGGATAGATATAAGGAAGTATCTACTAAGAAGCAAAACTGGAGTAGACTACTGAGAAATGTCTAGAATTTCCACCTTGAAGATTATATATATAACTCTGTTCTCTTTAAGTGTTTTAAAATGAGTCCTTTTTAAAAGTTTTTATTTTATATTGGAGTGTAGCTGATTAACAATGTTGTGATAGTTTCAGGTAGACAGTAAAAGGACTCACCATGTATATATACATGTATCCATTCTCCCCCAATGTCTGCTCCCATCCAGGCCACCACATAACACTGAGCAGAGTTCCCTGTGCGCTACAGTAGGTCCTTGTTGGTTTTTCCTGAAATAAGTTCTACTCAAAGACAGTGGCACCAGAGCATGACAGAAAGCAACAAAATTCTGTAAAGCAATTATCCTTCAATTAAACAAATTAATAAATTTAAAAAAGAGACAGTGGTACGGATCCTATGGCTTCTTTGAATCTCATCAGTCATGTGGCATTATTTTCAAAGGTCTCATGTACAGCATGAGAGAAACAAGAAGACCAGTCAAGTCCTGAAGCAGTGTGAGTAGAAAAGAGGGTACCGCACTTTTGAGAGAACTTCATTGTTGTTCTAGGTGTACTAAAGTTAATTAATTAATAACAGTCGTATTGTTCTTGCCACTTCTCCATATTTTAGGTTCCTCATGTGTAAGGTAAGGAGGCTAAGTTAAGTGACAGAATGGAGTTTAAAAGATGAAAAGTATCATATCAGTAAACATAAGTTAAAAGCCCCTTCTAGGCCAGCCATTGTACAAGACTGCTTTATATATTGTCTCCTTCATAGATCATCTTATCAACCCATTTTATAGATGAGGAAGCTGAGGGCCAGAGAGATTAAGTTTTATTTTATTTAAAAAATTTTTATTTTATATTGGAGAGCTTCCCTGGTGACTCAGATGGTAAAGAATCTGCCTGCAATGTGGGAGACCCAGGTTTGATCCCTGGGTCAGGAAGATACCCTGGAGAATGAAATGGCTACCCAGTCCAGTATTCTTGCCTGGAGAATTCTGTGGGCAGAGGAGCGTGGTAGGCTAGAGTCTATGGGGTCTCAAAGAGTTGGACACACCTGAGCAACTGACACTTAGGTTATTTCATAATATTGAGTGAAGTTCCCTGTGCTATACAGTAGGTCCTTGTTGGTTATCTATTTTAAATATAGTAGTGTATATGTTTAAGAGACTTACTCTTTTTTTTTTCCTCCACTTTTTCTCGAAATTAGCAGTCTTTGATTTTTCAGTCTGTTGCTGGATTGGATTTAATGTAGTGTTTCTGTTTCATCAGTTTTATACATCTGGTTTTAGAACTGGGTAGGACCCAAGTCTCCTGACTCCCAGGCCAATGTTCTGTCACTGAGCTAGGGCTCTGATAAATTTTTTGAGAATCTTTTCTAGTTTTTTTAACCTTCACTTCCCCTTTTCCTTCTAGAAATATTTATTGTGCCCTATTCATATGGTAGGCACTACAGAAGGTGCTGGCCATACATAATAGATCTTTGGTGGAGTCGTCAAGGGCTTTAATTCAGAAGTGTTGGATGCATCTTTGGGATTTTTCCAGGCATGTAAATACCTATCACAGTACAATAATGCCTCCTTGACCCAAGTCGGTCAGAGGCAGAGTATCAGGAGAGAGAGATATACATCCTCTAAGGCCTGTGGCTTGGACTTAGAGGGCAGTAGGACTCTCCTGTCTTTTTCTCAGACAGTCCTTTCCCTCTTTTTTTCTCTCCTCTCAAACCCTCTGATTTGGACCTCAGCATGGCTAAGACATAGGTGGAGCTTTCCCAGCTGCCAGGACCAGGTTCTGGAATCCCAGGGGTGTACCTCCCCTCCTGTAGGGGCTCAGGGCTGTA
Source organism: Budorcas taxicolor (assembly GCF_023091745.1). NCBI lineage: Eukaryota > Metazoa > Chordata > Mammalia > Artiodactyla > Bovidae > Budorcas > Budorcas taxicolor. Next base: position 78,240,820 of record NC_068919.1, read on the forward strand.
GCCTGTCCTTCAATCTGAAGATTCCTTGGGTTTAAATCCCTACTCTGCCCCTCACTAGCTGGTGACCTTCAATAAGTTACTTAGGTCTTCCACGAAAAGGAGGTAATCCTGATGCCTCTACCTCAGAGGGTTATTGTAAGGATTAAATGAAACCATGCCTGTGAAGCTATGATTATTACTGAGAAAGCAATTAAGTGTTAGCACTCAGTACATTTTAGCCATTTTGATTTCCAAGGCACCTCACCTTCACAGCCATGGTCCCTTCAACATAGTTCCAAGAAGACCAAACCCCTCCCAGATCTTTTCAGTGAAATGGTGCTTTCTTCTCATGGATTAGTCTAAAGAGTGTATTTCTGTTTGGAGACAATGTACAGAGTAGTCATGTGTTCAGGTTCCCTTTTTTTCCATCCTAGGTGAGAATGGAGGCCTCACTTCTGGACCAGAAGTAGACATCATAATGGTTTCTAGGCCTTACTTGTTAGCTTACTGAAAATAGCCCCTATTGCTGGCAAAACAATTCACATAATGTTGAATCATTATTGTTGATATGATTGTACAAATTTATTTATCTTTTGCCTCAATTCTCTTGCCTTTACCACAGTGTGAAAATGTATGAATACTGAAACACCAAGAGGCACTTTTAGAAAGCAACTTTTTTCCCGTTTTTTTTTTTGAAGGAACTTAATTATATTTGTGTTTATCATTTTATGCCTACATAGACCAACTCCTGGCATATCAGATGTGTTTTATAAGTGCATGTTGAATGGGATGAATGAATGAATGAGAATTTAGTAGCTTTGGTTTTAAAGCACTTGGTATAGTGAAACAAGCACTGGGCTTAAGTCAGATAATCTGTTTTCTCAGTTTAGCCAGGCCACTGATCAGCTGTGTGACTTATATCAAGTAACTACTTCCTAACTGGCCCGCACATGAAGTTTGACCTTTGTAAAATGGCGAAATGTAATCTAAATGATTGCTAAGGTCCCATCCGAGTCTCAGCTTCTGTAGCTTTCTGTAGACTGTGGAAATAAAGTATGCCTTTTTTTTTTTTCCCCAGGGATTCATCTGGAATCCCAGAACCTAGCCAATTTGGAAAGAAAACCTTATGTTCTCTAAAAATACTACAGAAATTCTTAAGTTACCAACAGATAAGTTCCAAAAGTCTACTTGTTCCTAAGTCCCAAAAGATACTATTCATGCAACAGCTAATAACATCTTTTGCTGATGAGCTAAGTTGACTGAGACATAGCTTTATACTTTTGAAAGTTTATAAATGGAAACTTCTTTTGTAAGTAAATACTTCTAGATTTCTGAGAAGTAATTATTTTCTCTTACATTAATTTGAATATATTTAAATCTTTTATATTAACTTATAATAGCATCACAGACTCAGTGGACATGCGTTTGAGTTGGTGACGGACAGGAAGGCCTGGCGTGCTACAGTTTACTGGGTCACAAAGAGTTGGACATGACTGAGGGACTGAACTGAACTGAATAGTTGTCATCCTGGTTAACTTAACATGTTTTAATGGCCAGGAGCTGGAGAACCTAGTCACTATTGGCCTCATTTTATTCTCGGCACACCTATGGAACTCTTGGCATTTATAGGGTTTCTTATAAAACTCTTTGCTGGAGGGGCCTTAGTGGATAATATGAACAACACATTGCATTTTAGAATAGTATGTGATAAGAACCAAGATGATGAAATAATGTTTGAGACTTCTGGACAATTTTCAGTGTAGGTAAGAATTTGATATTATGTATGATGCCTCTGGCTTACACTGCCATTTCCAAGGTCTTTTATATTGCAGGCTGAGAGAGAAATGAGCCCATGGAATAGACAGCTGCAATCAAATCTGAGTTAATGTCTTCACAGTTAGTTTCAGAGCAGAGCAGTATCCAGAGTGTTGGGAATAACCCAGCCACAGTCTCTGGTTGTAGACTCCCTTACATTCTTTTTGTTGTTGTTGTTTAATTTTACTTATTTATTTAGGCACACAGGCATTTGGGATCTTAGTTTGCGACCAGGGATTGAACTTATGCCCCCTGCATTGGAAGCACAGCCTTAAGCACTGGACCATCAAGGAATTCCCTTACATTCTTGCAGGGAGTTTGGCATATGCTGCAGAGTGCTCCCTTTTCGGGTGGTCAGTCACCCTGTCTCCAGACAAAGAGGCTGGCCCTGAAAGCTGTAACCAACAGGGCAAGTATCCCAGCTCCAGTGTGGGGCTTGCTCTGCCCTGTTAGTTAGACAAGGCTTCAGTTTGGGGCCAGGCTCAGAGCTGTGTTATAGATCTGTATCTTTGCAACCACACTCCCCACTCTCAGTTCTCTAGATTGTCTCATCTCTAAATGAATGTCTTAGGGTTTGACAGAATGGTCCTGACCAGTTTCTGGTGCCATCATAAAGCAGGCTACAGCTTCATCTCATATTAAAATTTTAACTTTTTGACTAGGTTGACTCATCTCATTTCTAGCCTGTCACTGTGTTCTGGCCCTGCTTTTCAGAACAAGTTAAACTGTTTCAGCTGGGTTTCCAGGACTGTGACGGCACAGAGAACAGGCCTGTAGCTAGTTGAGAGGTTACAAAAGGCATCAAGCTGTAGGACAGCCTTACACAGATGACTTGTTGATTCAATGTAATGTGGATCGTATTAGTTGAGAGTTTTTAATTAAAATTAACAGACACTAACTCTGGCTGATTAAAGGGGAAAAAAACAATTTTGGAATAGATACAGAGTAAATCATATTACTGAAGGAAAAGTAGAGTAGGACAGCTCTAGGAATACAGGAAACAGGGACTAGTGGACACATCATAGTACCGCCTTGGGGATGAATCCATTCCAGATATTTTCTGATCTTTGTTGATTAGCTAATTAATCAGATTCCCAGGAGAGAGATTGATTGGCTGGCTTGGGTTATAAGCCCACCTTTTGGCTAGCAGAATCACCTGTCCCTGGGATGACAATCCCATCAGCGCTGCCTACAATGAAGGTCGGGATGGTGCTCCAAACCATGGTGGTTCTACTGAAAGAAAGGGAGGTTCAAAGACAACAGGTGCCAACTACGAGTCTGTACAGAGTGGGAATAGATTCAGCCTCACAGCCAAAGAAACAGGCAGCTGTGCGGATATTTCTATTTCTTAGGAGTTGCCACACAGATATTTAACCCAGCTTAGGAGTCCTTGGCTCTAATTTTCATGCCCTTTTGTCCCCAATATACTTTCAGGCTTTAAATCAGTAATTAACAAGAGGCATCTTTTGGTCATTGTAGTTGCCTGGAGCAAAATGAATTTTTAAAATTCTTTGTGATTAAAAAACACCATCATTGTCATCGCATATGGAAGGCCAGTTATTAGAAGTAAACTGTCAGAAGAACATCCCAGTTAGTTCTTTTCTCATTTTTGAGTTATGTCAATTGACAGGATTTGAGTCTTTGAGGGCTTTGATGGGAGTAGCTGACTTCAAAAGAATCAGCAAGACAGATATTTCAGTTTCTATAGGCTGAGGGATTTCTAACCAGAAGCCATATTGTGGATGGTAGATTATAATAACAAAGGAGATTTTAAAAATGAGGATGACACATTGACTTGGAATGTTTTCTCATCTGTATTTACTTATTCCTAAATATTTTCCTTTATGCTTTCTTTTTCAAGTGGATGGCCAGCTGCCTGCCACCTTTTTCTTTTCTTGTTGGCTCTGTTCCTCATTTCTTTCTTTTCCTTAGCCACTCCACTTTCCTTCCTTGAATCCTGTGTTTTCTCTCTAAATCTTCCTTTCTCTAACCCTATTCATCCCTCTCTTTCTTTTCCTTATTTGGTCTTACAGTTCATAACTTCTCTTTCTTTTCCTGAAATTCCCTTCTGTTCTCCTCCTCCAAAATCAATGTTCTGGTGCCCTATTCCCAAGCTTCTTATCTCCTCACTGTTAATCCCTAATGTGTTTACTGATCTGTGGGCCAAACGGCAAAATCCCCAGGGCTGTCTCTCCATGCCAACACAGTGAAAGGCAGCAGTTAGCATTGCTCAACAAGTGCCTTGTGAACCATGAATCAGTGGGTGAAAACCCTGTCAGTGAAAGGTTGCATATGTCTGTTTGTATGTGTATATGAGATGTATGATGATGCTCAATGGAGGGGTTCTTGGATTTTTTTTTTTTCCCGGCAGTAACGAGAATTAAGCAGCAAGCTTTGCCTACATTTCTTTCTTCATTAAGTTAATGGATGCGTTTCTAAGAAGTTATGTAAGGAAAACAGATGATGTTAAAGAGAGAAACAGAGACAAGAGACTGGTAAACAGTCAGGCATTAGTAGATCCTGCTGACACATTTTTGATAGCAAACACAAAGAATGTGTTATGAATGCAGTGATAGAATAGAAAGCAGAACCAGGAAAGAGATGGCAATAAATGGTAATAAAATCCAAGTGATTCATATGTTTAAATGAAAGAAAGAAGAAAGACGGCAGTGCCCAAAATGTGAAAGGGTAAGAAAATGGAAGTAGAGACATACTGGTGGAGACCAAGAGATTAGAAATTTGAGAAACTCTTCTTACATCAATAAAACATTACATGTTAAACAACAAACAAAGAGCATGCAACTATACTTCTCAGATGCAGTATCTCTAGTAACTTCAGGGAAATAAAAGCCATATAAGATTAGCGTAGCATCTTTAAAAAAAAAAAAAGTAAACTTCAGAATTCACATCTGCTATAAAAGGATTGGAAGAATTTGAATAGACGAGGAACAGTGGCAAGTGATAGAAATCTTAAGCAGGAAAAGTGATTTTAAATGGTATTGCCAGGTTTTCAAAAAGGAAAATATTCTGGTTCTCTCTGCCCTGAGAGTTGAGAGACCAACAGGGCCTAAAGAAGAATAGACCCACCTCGTGTTTGCCATATACTGAGCTAGCTGCTTTACATCCACTTCTCATTTAAGCCTCATGATACATAAAAGTGAAGCCACAGACTGAGAATGATACCCACTGGGAGGAAAAAGAGGGAATTTTCTGAGCCAGTTCCAAAATTATAAGGCTCAGGGGGAGTAGCTTTGGTTTTGTCAAGTCAGAGCGGACAGCCAAAGGCAGCAGACATAGGATATTATCAGAGGTAAATCACCCAGCTAAGCCTGTTCTGTCTTTATTGCAAGGTCAGAGGACCATAGCAAGGCGGCCAAATGTTTTCAACCATGGAAATCCCCTAACTTTCCAATGGCTGCAGCCCCACAGTGCTGAGGTTTTACTCACAGGATGGCTTTCATCCAGCTTTCAAATGTCTTCAAGTGGATTAATCATTTTCTTCTCCTGACTCATTCAAGCCTCTAGCAAATAGCTGTAGGTACTGGAGGGGCTGAGTAGATCAGTAGACTTGATATTGGGCTATAGAAAAACCTATAATATAGTGACAAAAGCACTTAAGTATCTGTCCTCAGATGCTAGTATGTGGGCTATGGCCAGACAGCATTGGCTCATTCATATGTTTGAAGCAGGGTATTTTCATTTGCAGTAGGAAACTTAGGTATGCGTGGGGATTTTAGTCTCTAATTGTAAGATTAAGTATTGTAGGCCACTTACTTAGACAGTAGAATTCCATTATGACAGCTTATTTTTATATTTATTTAGATGGATTATGGGTCAGAACATAACTCCTTAATAACAACAGCAGACATATACACAGTGCTTATGGTGTGCTGGGCACTGTACTAATTGCTTTCCTTAAGAGGGCATATTCAGAGGATTGAAAGGTCATTTCTGGTTGTCTAAGCCAAGACCATGTCTATCAATTACATTATTTTGTCTGACTAATGTTCCTCATCATGAAGTTTATTTTTGAAGACGTGTTCATTTTTAGATTCCTGATTGAGCTTAGTTATACTGGAAGGTCTGTTTTTCTTGCTTTCAGAATGCTTTAATTCCCTGGTTCAGTCATGCAGTTCGTGGACATTTATTAAGCACCTGAGTGTACTGGTCATGGAAGATATGGTTGTGAATAAGACATGGCCTCAGACCTAGAGTTCAGCATTGTGTTAGTGCTTTGCGATTGGCACGAGGAAAATACCTGGGAAGCAGCAGCAAATATTTCTTCAAAAGAAACATTAGAGCTGAACCTTTAAGAATAGATAGAAACTGCTCACTCTAATAAAGGCAAAAGGAGCATCATCAATAGAAGAAACAGCATGTGAGAAAGAATATAGCATGTTCAGGGTGGAAGAAGACATTTTAAACATGGGATTGTGGCAAAAAAATTAGCCTAAATAGGTTAAGTTGGGATAAGATTCCGATGGATCTTGTATAACATCCTAAGGCATTCTCTTGTAAGCACTGGAGGGGCTTATGGAAGTTTCAGTACTCTTGCCTGGAAAATCCCATGGACGGAGGAGCCTGGTGGACTGCAGTCCTTGGGGTCACTAAGAGTCGGACACGACTGAGCGACTTCACTTTGACTTTTTGCTTTCATGCACTGGAGAAGGAAATGGCAACCCACTCCAGTGTTCTTGCCTGGAGAACCCCAGGGATGGGGGAGCCTGGTGGGCTGCCATCTACGGGGTCGCACAGAGTCGGACACGACTGAAGTGACTTAGCAGCAGCAACTTTATTTGATTATGTTTCAGTAAGAGAGTCCTGATGATAATGTAGGGTAGGAGAGAGGGGTAACAAAATGGGACTGGTTAGAAATCTGTTGCACAGTCTAGAAGTGATAGCAGCAGGGGCAAAGGTGAGGGATAGATTTGAGATGGAGCTGGGGAGTGATGTGGGCAGACTGTAATGTCGGGTTGGATACAGAGATTGATGTGTGGATGATGTTCAGATGAGGGACTCAGGTCTTTGGGTGGGCCATGATGCTGTACCATGAGAAATGAGGAGGAAAACTAGCCTTGGGGAGTGATGAGATTCCTTAGTGACATGTTGAGTTGAAATTAAGGTGCTAATGAGAGGTGAAGTATTTGAAGCTGACTAAATCAGTGAAGCCGGAGAGGAAAAGGGGCCAAGGGCGGTAAAGCATCTATTCTGTTTAGATTGTGGGTCAGGAATCTATCCACACTGTGTAGAGAGAGTTTTGGGAATTACTAGCTGGCTGTTTTAACCATGTTGGTTGTTTCTGTGGTAGAACACACTTTGGATTCTGTTATTTTCCTACGCGTGACTAATACATTTTTAAATGAGGTTGGAAGCCTCAGTCAAAGGCTAGCAGGACACTGACCCTGTATGGACCATTATTCTGCATGTGCTGCTTTGGGGAGGAGTTGAGGAGTCATTCCTGGAGACACAGAAACACAAATTCTCACTCAGATTTCTCTGGCTGACCTGGATTCCAAAGGACTGCTGGCCCTATAGAGATTTGCAGACGTCCACACAAAAGGAGCATCGTTTGTATGCAGCCCCTGAACTAATTGTAACAATCTGTTCCTTAAGTCTCTGAGAAAGCACACAAATTGATTCTCCAGGACTTGTCCATTTTCAAGGACATCTGTGTGACCCTTCATCACATCAGCTGACCCCTCCCCCTTTTGTTCACCTGCTCTTTCAGTTATGTGAGCTGGGATGTATCTGCCTCAAAACACCCTGTCCTGGGAAATTCCTTCAGAAGGAAATTATTGGTAAAAATATTTCTGCTTTTGAGGCAACTCAGGGATTTAAATCTCCTCCGGCCTACAGAGCCCTTGGATTCAAGTGTCTCTCCCCTTTTGACTCTGGAAGATTGAGTTGCATCTTGAATGGAAGCTCATAAGCACATTGAGGAACTCGGAGTCTGTTTCCTCCCGCTGTTTACTGAAGCAATGAAAAAATAAACAAATTCTGTTAGTCCAGAGCCAGTACTAAGGATCATGTGATGGGGCCCAGTGGTGTTGCCGGAGCTCAGGAGGTCAGTTTTGGGGGCTGGTGCATAACTGTCTCCTGCAGGCTTCTGAAGCCACCTGCCTCTTTCAGAAATGCCACTTTCCATTCATCATCATAATTGACTGACCAGGACGTATGTTCTTGTTCCTAACTTTTAGTGCCTTATACCCAAGAGGTCTGTGATACATATTTTCAACCTGGTGGATTGTCTCAAGTTTTGGAGGTCACAATATATTTAAAGGCTTCTGAGCTCATTGAATGCCATCAACTTTGCTAACAGCAAACAAAGGTGCATATATTGATCGAAGGTCAAAAGCTGGCAGTCATGGGATCCTCTGGTCTACAGATCTATGGGCCATGCTTAACTCTCTCAATGACGTCTTTAGGAAAATATGAATTTAGTATCAGTATTAACAGAGCAAAATCATCATAAAACAACCCAGGTTTTCTGATTTTTTTGGAAACTGCAAGATTTGACAACATTGGGCTGCATTCTTACAGGTTGATGATTGATGAGAGCTGCATAGCTGCTGCTCATTTGAGGGTGGGCATCTCTCTCCCATTTGCCAAGATCTCCTCCATTCCCTTTTTTTGTTACACTCAACATACCCCACTCACATGTTTCATGCCTCACCTCTGTAGGTTTTTCTTTGTGGGTATCACCAGCAAAATTACTTAGAAAACTTACAAATTAGCATGATATTTCCAAAGCATTTTATTTTGATATAATTCACTTACCATAGGGACTTCCCTCATGCTCCAGTGGTTAGTTAAGACTGCACTTCTCCTGCAGGGGGGTGGTTTTCATCCCTGGTTGGGGAACTAAGATCCCACATGCCACTCAGCCAAAAATGGAAAAAAAGAAAAATCACTTACTATGAAGTTCACCCATTTAAAGTGTGCAATTCAGTATTTTTTGGCTTAGAGTTGTGTAACTATTGCCACTACTGCGTTTTAGAACTTTTTCATACTCAAAAGAGATTCTATACCCATTAGCAGTCACTCCCTATTCTTTCCCCCACCCCTAGACCTCTGTTAATCTGCTTTCTGTCTCTGTGGCTTTGGGTTGGTTCTACTTTTCAGCTATTATAGATAATAGTGCTAATGAATATTTGCGTACAAATGTCTGAAAGGACATATGTTTTCATTTCTTTTGGGAATATACCTAGGAAGTGAAATGATTGGTCTTACCTCTATGTTTTAATTTTTTGAGGCACTGCCACATTTTTTTCCAAAGTGACTGCACTATTTTACATTCCCCATTAATGTATAAGGGATCAAGTTTCTCTGCACCCTCACCAGCACTTTTTATTGTTCTTCTTGTAGCCATTCTAGTTGTTGTGAGGTGGTATTTCATTGTGGTTTTGATTTTTAAAAAACATTTTTTTCTAAAATAGAATTTATTAATTTTTACAAGGAAATGTTGCTAATAGGTCATGCTAACCCTTCTTCATCACTGGAACTCTCAGCTTCATCTCAGTTCTCATGGTCAGACCACATCATATATTGCATATGTTCCCCTGGCTGTCACCTGTGGTGCCCTCATGAATGGGATTAGTGCCCATATTAAGAAGACCCCAGAGAGCTCTCTTGCTCCTTCTATTATATGAGGTTGCAATGAGAAGATAGCAGTCTGCATTCCAGAAGAGGGTCCTCACCAGAAGCTGACCATTTTAGCACCCTGAACATGGTCTCTCTAGCCTCCAGGATTGTGAGAAATAAATTTCTGTCATAAGCCACCCAGTTAATGGACTTGATTACAGCAGGCCTAATGACCTAGGTGGGAGCTTCTGTGGTGGCCCATATTGTAAAGAATCTGCCTGCAATGCAGGAGATCCTGGTTTGATCCCTGGGTCAAGAAGATCCCCTGGAGAAGGGAATGGCAACCCACTCCAGTATTCTTGATTGGAGAATTCCATGGACAGAGGAGCCTGGTGGGCTACCATTCATGAGGTGGCAGAGTTGGACATGACTGAGTGACTAACATACACACACACACACACATGACATGACTGAGTGACTAACACACACACACACACCAGACTTAGACACTGGCCTTCCAAGGGAAGAAGCAGTGATCCTGCTCTAGACTCAGGTTCTCTTTTTTTTCGCAAGAAGCTGTACTTTTTTTTCCCCCCCACTGAGTCTGAGGGCTTGACTCTGGTGCCTGACTTGGATCTGTTTTCATGAACTCACCACTCTCTGCTTTTGTTCACTGCTCTCTCTCTCCTTTCACACTTTCTCACTTCTACCCACCCATCCCATCAGCCCAGCCCAGTAGTTCTGATCCAGTTCTGAGACTCTGGAGCCTCCTTTAGTGATACCACCAGCCAGAAGAACCACATGAGTCCTTTTTGTCCAGCAGAATCTGATTTAATTATCAGATGTTTCAACAATTACATTTTGAATATTCTATTCCATCCTTGCCTTAACTTCACTGGCAGGGTTTTCAAGTTGCAAAAATTTGGCTACCTTAATTGTAATGCAATCAATATCTGAGTGAAAAAGTGAAAGATCTTAGTCTGGATGTGAAAAAGCTTCATTGGCCACATTGTTCCAGTACACAACTATTCCATATTTTTACTGAGTCTACGTAAAAGGCTGTTATCTGACCACAAGAACATCCATGTAGGCATCTAGAGTAAAGAGACCTTTCCACTAAGAGGGACACTGAAATTCTCCAGGAGCCCTCAGCCCCTCTTTATCAGCAACAGTGGGTTTTATAGGACACCCTTATTACCTGGGGTGTTGTATCTGCAATAATAAAGACTGCCTCAGATCTTTCGCTTCCTTTATCTCAGAACAGACCTTGCTCTGTGTATTTAGAGCCACAGCCCAGGCCTATTACATCTGTAATGAATGGGATGACTTAAAACAGCACCTTTCACCTCAGAATCTGGAAGCCTTTAACAACCTCAGCTCCACACTTCCACACACAAACACTTTAGGGAAGGACAGACAATAAACAGGAACTTCTGGTGATTGTCCTGTCAGAATGGAGAGAAAAAGAAGACGGTATGCCCTGGCAATGTAAGCCTTTCTCCTTCAGTCACTGTGGCTTAAAGCTCATGTGAGTGTCTAGGGTAATTTTTCTACACCATAGGCATAATCAATACTTTCATTTACCTAATCTTTCATTAGAAGTGCTTTACTCATCGATTGCTAGAAGGGAATATGGTGATAAAGGACAGTTATTTCTCTAACACATAGGAACTTGCTGTTTCTGGTGAGTCAGTAGAAGAATAAGATAAAGTGTCCAGAGTACAAACGGCCTCTTGTTTTCATATGGCCTAATACTTGTTCACCTTCCTGCTTCATTTACTTCTCAAGGAAACAGGCTCTATTCCCATACCTATACTCACTTATAGGTAAGGCCAGAACTCCAGGACTTTAACCCATAGAAACTTGCCTTGATGTTTTTCTTTCTGAAGATTTAGAGAACTACTTTATATTTTTCCAACTTAAACCTTCAGAGAAAGAGAGCTTATCTTACCTGTCTGTTGGCTAGAGTGGGAAGCTGAGAAGGAAAAGGAGAGGAACTGGCATTTGCTTGGCTTCAGGCACTATCTGCTCACTTTGTATATATTATCTCATGAAACTAAAAGAAAACCCAGAATGTTTATCATTTGTTCTGTTGGCCAGTAGCTGTCTGGATGCTATCATGGCCTTAGTCCTGATACCCACCGGGACCTATTCTATGATATCTTGTATTTCCTTTTATTTATTTGTGTGTGTGTGTGTTTTTGTTTGTTTGTTTTTTTTTTTTTTGTATTTCCTTTTAAAATGTGTCTCTGGTACATTAATAAACCCAAATTGCACACTCTTCCCTCTTGCAACGTGCTATTCAGGGTCGAACTTAGCATTAAACAACCATCTTTTGCTCTGTTTTAAAAATCTCTTTTCTCTCTTCCTTTGTTGTGAGAAAAACATGTATACTCTTTTAGAGTTGTCAATCCCAGTGTTATAATAAAATATTTGGTTTTATCATGTTGGCTCAATTGAATAAATAAGTTCCGTTTCATTTAAATTCTCAGATTTTCTTTTTTTTAGAAACCTGTAGTCTCTGCTTAGGAGAAAGCAATGGCACCCCACTCCAGTACTCTTGCCTGGAAAATCCCATGGATGGAGGAGCCTGGTGGGCTGCAGTCCATGGGGTTGCGAAGAGTCGGACATGACTGAGTGACTTCACTTTCATGCATTGGAGAAGGAGATGGCAACCCACTCCAGTGTTCTTGCCTGGAGCATCCCAGGGACGGGGGAGCCTGGTGGGCTGCCATCTATTGGGCTGCACAGAGATGGACATGACTGAAGTGATGACTTAGCAGCAGCAGCAGCAGCAGCAGTCCCTACTTGCTGCCCTCCTACCCGACCCCTGGCAGTCCAGCCCATGTTTATTCCCGCTACCAAAAGTCGAAAGACTATTACGTGATTCTCCTGCCCAATTCTGTCTCTGTCTTCACAAATTCTGGAGTCATACTGACTGACTTTGTCACCCCCAAAACTCACCCCCAAAACTGAGCTGTGTGACCTTGGGCACACATTTCCTCATTTCCCCATCTGAAAACACTGACTCAGTTATTATCAGGATTAAATGACCTGGTGGTGTTTGCCCTGTTCCCAGGTTCCCCCTGCTTGGGTTGACTGCGTACTCAGCTGATAAATCATTTTGCCTGAGCCTTGCCGTATCTTGACTCTGAAGCTTCTCTGGCTCCTTCCCACTGTGCCTTCACATTTGAGGGCCTTCTAGATAAAGAGTCTGCCTGCAATGCAGGAGACATGGGTTCGATCCCTGAGTTGGGAAGATCCCTTGGAGGTGAACATGGCAACCCACTCCAGTATTCTGGCCTGGAGAATCCCCATGGACAGAAAGTGCTGGCGTGCTGCAGTCCATGTGGTCACAGAGAGTTGGACGTGACTAAGCACCACACAGCACGGCACAGGCTGCCCCACACTGCCCTTTCCAGACCTATTTCTCCCTGCTCCACAGCATAAACTGTCTTCCAGCCAACCTGGACTAGACATTCCCTAATGATGCACTTGCTGTCTTCACATTATACTTCTCTTGGTACACCTCCTTTTCCCAGGATGAGTCCCTTTTGCCATCTTTGCTCATCAGAAACCCCATCACCCTTCACGGTACCCTCGAGGGAGCGATTGCTGGTCACCTCCAGACTCTGAATCCTAGTTAGTCTATGCTTGGATAACTCTTGTCATAGACAGCTGGAGAATGATTAGCACAACTTCTTTTCCTCTTCTAGGTTGTAAGTCCCACAGAGGTAGGAAGTTTAGTTCTTCTTACATGTCAGTCCTTAATAAATATTTGTTGAAAAATAAGGCCCCCTTTGTCACTTTCTTGTCTCCTCAGTTGAACTTGATAGTTTCCTCTACTGTTTAAACAGAGGAGGACAGAGTATATGTGCAGTCAGGATTTCACCTTATGTTACCAACTTGCACTTTCTGAGTACCTGCTGAATGTTAGAAACTGTGCTATTGCTGGGGTCAAAAATAATAATTGCAGCTACAATTTACTGAGCCCTTCCTAGGTGCTAGGCACCATGCTAAACTGCTTTCTTTTTTTTAATATTATCTCACTTAACACTCAAGATAACCTTATGAGGAAGATACGTTCAGTGTATTGTCATGAAAGCTATATGGTTCGTAGAGGTTAGTACCCTGCTCAAGGTCAGCAGCTAGTCAGAGGTAGAACCAGGATTTGAAACTAGGTTGTCTACTCCCAAACCTGTGCTCTTAATCAGGTAAATAAGAGTTCTACCTTTTGAGTTATTAAGTGTCCAGTAATGAAGATACGTGAGCTGGTCCACATCTTCTTCTCTGACTTTTCCCTTGTAATACCACACTTCAACCACACTGGCCTTCCTGCAGTCCCTTCAGTGTACCAGACCTGTTCCTGCCCCAGGACCCTTGCACCTACAACAGTGCAGACAGCTGCTTAGAATGCTCTCAGTGTTGACCCTCACATCACTGGCATGTCTTGATTAGAAAGTCATCTCCTAGAAAGACTTCCCTGAACTCTTCAGCTAAAGTAACATTCTACTTTCCCACCTGCTCTGTGCTCCCTCTACCCCAGTTACCCTGGTTCATTTTCTTCTGGTATTTTTATCACTGTCTGCATTGATCACATGTACTTGTGAATTTATTCTTTTCCTCTACTAGAATTGAAGTCCAGCAAGAGTAAAGATTTATTCACCACTGAACCCCCAGTATCTAGAACAGGGCTTGTGTGCTGAACAAATGGATGACTTTTTGACAGCCAACTGTTTCAGGTTGGGTTCCAGAAAAGTATACACTGAAGTGGACTTTGCAGTGCAAGATGTTGTTGGGAATCAATACTTGCAAAAGACAGGGGCAGGGGCAGGATTGAACAGAGGGAGGAACTGAGTTGTGGTATGGATCCAACAGAGCTTCAGTCAACCCTGTAACAAGTTTTAGAGTTAAAAAAAAAAAAGTCTTCCCACTAGAATTTGCTGTATGACACGGGAAGTTCAAACCAGTGCTCCATGGCAACCTAAAGGGGCAGGATGGGGTGGAAGGTGAGACAGAAATTCATAAGGGAGTTATTGTTGTTCAGTCACTAAGTTGTGTCTGACTCTTTGTGACCCCATGGATTGCAGCACCCCAGGCTTCCTTTTCTTTCAGTATCTCTCAGAGTTTGCTCAAACTCATGTCCATTGAGTCAGTGATGCCAACTAACCATCTCATCCTCTGTCACCCCCTTCTCCTCCTGCCCTCAATCTTTCCCAGTATCAGAGTCTTTTCTAATGAGTTGGCTCTCTGCCTCAGGTGGCCAAAATATTGGAGCTTCAGCTTCAGCATCAGTCCTTCCAATGAATATTCAGAGTTGATTTCCTTTAGGATTGACTGGTTTGATCTTGCAGTCCAAAGGACTCTCAAGAGTCTTCTCCAACACCATAGCTCAAAGCATCATATCTTGATGCTGGGGGACATATGTCTACCTATGGTTGATTCATGTTGATATATGGCAGAAACCAACACAATATTATAAAAAATTATTCAATTAAAAATAAATTTTAAAAACAGAGAGGAAAAAAATCCCTCCACTAGACTAATAATATAAGCTAGCATTATATTAATAATTAAAAATCAGGTTTACTCTAGAACTTGCTGTGGACTTTATACTCCCTCCCTCCCCCACTGATGCCTCCTTAGTTAAGGGATGTGGATGTGATCTACTCCTGAAAGGTCATGACCTCAGGCAAGGAGGCCTCTAAAACTGGGGCCTACCTTGAAGGAGTTAATGTTGGATGCTGTTTGCTGACTGTCCTCCCCATGGCCAGAAATCAAACCCTTCCTTACAGAGGCCTTTGGTCAGTGAGTTTTAGTATCTACTAACTAATGACAGTATTATAAATAGTGCCTACCTCATGCATGATTGTCTCTATTGTTGATGTCAGTGGTGTTCTTCAAAATTAATTTACATCTAAAAGCTGGGAGTATTTTATACCAGAAATTTTAAAGCAAATCAGTACTTGTTTTCAGATCACCCATTGCTTTGATTCACATATGATATTCAACGCCCTTTATCTCTCTCTTTCTAATATATGTTTGGCATTATAATTTTTCAAAATGCACCAAAAACTTGCCTAGAATTATTACTATGATGACTATTTTATAGTTAGTGACAAATCTTCAAGGTGATCACATTTTTTAACCTTTGTAAGTTCTGGTAAACTGAAGTTTCTTTTTATTTTTTCTGTAAAGCACTGTCCTTTTTTTTTTTTCTGATTATAAATATATAAACCTTTAGACTAACAGCAACTTTCTGCATGTTATTTCATGTTTTTAAAAGTTTATCTTTTTAACTAGGTCATTTAGCATGTAAGAACTATTGAGCAACATCACCAATAAATTCTCATGTTTGCTGTTATTTTGTGTTTTCTGAGGTCTCAAACTTAACTGGCTTTTTTTTTTAATCTGGCGTTTTTCTTCCTTGGGGAATTTAATTTCCCTTTGTTCACTTATTTATAGCTTTGCAGATGGCATGGTTTGGAACCTTAGTTTTTATTGGTTTGCTGCTCTACAGTAATTGACACACTATACATTCCAAGTCCCATGTTCCATTTACATATGGACACATACTACTTGATGACTCAAATAGACTATAATGAATCCCCTTTACTCTGGGATATCTTTGAGATTCTGGGTTACTGTGTGGGTCTGTTCTCCTTAAACATGGAACTGACAGCATTGAGTATTGGAAACAACTGACCTTTTATTTCCACTGGCATTTCATCACTATGGGTGCATCCCAATCTAATTATATGTTGATTTGTAATCAACAGAGGCTTCCTCTCATTTAAGTTTCTGCTGACTTTATTTTCTCCCTGTTTGGAAACCTCCAAGATTATTATATCAGTTTCAATTTCTTAAACAGGTTTCCTTTCATGATGGCCTGCTTCCAATCTCTTGCTTTGCTATTCAGTTACTCTGTCAACCCATGTTATCTGTTTAAAAAATAAAAAAGCCAAACCAAACAAAATGCTGATCCGTTGGTGGGCTCTATGCTGTCATCTAAACTGTTATGGAGAGAACTATTTATGTTATAATGTTGTTATGAATTAACTCAGTGGCCCACATCTCTCTGTACGTGAAATACACTTGACCTTAGAAGAAAAAAAAATCTGAACCAGAATCCTCATTGAAGTCTGACTTGGCTACAATAAGAATTCATCAAAAACACAGAAGCTACATTTCCTAGGAAATGCAGGCTTTTTCCTGTATTTGCGAGCGGTAAAGGATACGCCCAAGAACTTGGAACAGATACAACCCTGGCAGATAAACAAAAGATCTGAAGGGCAGAACTTCCTTTTTATTCCCTGAGCTCTCTCTCCCATTGTCTAAGAGAAGATGGGGCAAATACCCAGACAGAAGCTGCTTCAGTATTGTCTTTTATTGATAGGCTGCTTGTGTTCAGTGATTCCTCTGGCCCATAGTGTCTGCTGGACAGTTGGAGGCTTTTTGAAGCCATTGTATTGTTAGAGAATAATTAGGGTGAATGAAGCAGGGGGTAGGGGTTAACAACAATTCTTTGTTACGAGCAATTGCTAGTCTTGGCATCAGTATTGGTAACAAGGCCAATCTACTGGAAGGGATGGAAACAAAAGAAGGAAAGGTTGCCGTTGGTTTGTCTAATCCATCCAGCAAATCCACCCATGCATGGCCATTGTGCTTTGTGAGCTCTCTGGAAATGCCTTTGGTCACACTGCATTCCAAGCCACTGGGTGGGTGATCTCTAGGCGGATCTCATACATGGATTTCCTAGAATGCTTCCCATAGCACAAAAGTGGATGCACAGGTGTTGCCTTGGCAACTGATCGGCATACTTCATAAAGAAAATAATCTTCTGACATTTGGATAGATGCATGTCCTAACACAAAAGAGCTAAGATGTGTCGATTGACACCAAGGTGAACACACCTGTGTAGAACCATGGCCTGTGTCCTCGCTTTCTCCTCCATCCTCTCTAGGACAGTCAGGCCCTGTGCTGGTCATCGTGGTCTTGATCTCACTTGAATTGTGATCTAGAGGAGCCCTAGCCAGGGTAGGGTCCAGCAAACTGGGGTGGCTATCAATTTAATCCTTCTAGGGAAATGGTTCTTATTAAAAGACTTTATAAACTGGTTGCCTATCTCAGCTTGCCCATTTGGGGAACTGGAGCTGCTGCTGCATTCAGAGTCAAGGTGATGTCTAGTTGTGGTTGATCAGATACCTGATGTATTAATAATACATGGCAGAGTACCTTACATGGGGGCCTAGATTCCTACTTAGAGTCTGTTGTTCAGATTTTATAGCATCCGTGTAATTTTGTAGCATGTGTTGCTTCCTACATCCTTCTCCCAAATCAGCTTTCTGACAAGGGTGCCCAAGCACAGAGGGGGTGTGCCTCAAATAGTTGATTCAAATTGTACAACAGAAGTTACCCCATATATCCCTTCCTGTTGCTTATCGAGAAGGACAGACACAGAGGCAGTTTGGAAGTGGATGGAGGCATCTCTCCAACGAGATTTTTTTGACCTTAGACACACCACCCTGAAAGGTGAAATCCTATTCTCATGTATTAAATAGGGCTTTAATGTTACAGTCTGATTTAGACCAACGATGATTTACATTTGAAATCTCAAACGGGGAATGTTCAAGGTTGATCCTAAACTCTGAGCAGTTGGGGCAGAGGTGGTGTTTACCTATGTGTTATGCTGAGTGTATCTACACTCCCAGGCATGGAGTGATGGGTGTTAGGCAGTGGGTAGGGGAGAGAGAGGTGGTGTGGGGCTCTAAGGAGCGGGGAGGACGGACAGAGTGTGCTTATTTTCAGTTTGTCAGCTGTTCTGGAAAACTGCCAAAATGAATGAGCTACAACAAGCCCTCATGGTTGTTGTAAGCCAAGGCGAGGCTAGGCCCCTCCTTTTAAAAGGCTCTGTGGAATTTAGACTTAAAACTTCATGTGTATTTGGTTTGGGGCAAATGTGAAATCCCTGAACTTTCCCCAGGAAAATATATTAGCTCCCTGGAACACACAGTGGGTCCTAACTCTCTGGATAGAAGTGTGTCTTGAGAGAGAAAAAAGAATCCAGCACCTTCCCATTTAGCCTCCTGGCTCGGTTTGGCCAGGAGAGAAAGATTGATGAAAACCCTGATTAGATCTGTCTCCATGGCCTCCAGCAGATTATTGGAAAGGCCTGAAAAAATCCTTTTGATACAGGGGGTAGAGGTTCCAGTGGACGGGGCGGGGGTGGGGTGGGGGGGAAGGCTGAATCTTGCTGGCCCAAATGTGCCGGGACGCACATAAACAAGCAGCCGGTGGGGGTGGTGGGGGGAAGAATGAGCAAAGGCTGAGCATTTTTACAAGACTAGGCACCGACATTCTCCTAAGGGAGAGGGAACCTGGAAGATTTAAAATAAGGCACTTCCATATGGGAAGAAGAGCCTGTAAACTCAGTGTGGTTGAGATTTCAGAAACAGAAATCCATGGCTAGGTTTTTCTAGGCAGGACTTGTATCCTCTCTTGGCAGTCAGGTTCCAAGCCTGACCCCTCTGCCGTGTGACTCTGGTCTGACGTTCATGTCAGGAAAACTCTAGGCTGTTTTTGCCGTCCTCCCTGCTAATGTTGACATTGGTAGGGAGAGAGGAAATCTGGATAAATAGAACTCTTTTCTTGGCGTTGTTAAAAATATTACTAAAAAGAGCAAAGGGTGTTTTCGGAGCTACATGGAAGCAAAGTCTTTCTTTGGAACTTTGAAAGCCTAGGTAGGTGGCTGGGTAAGCATTTTCTTGCAGCCTGTTTGTTTTAGCCTGTGGTGGTTTCTGATTAGCTTTAAGATTCTGATAGAGGGCACACACACCCCCATCCCACAGTGGCCCTCTCTCCTGATGCTGTCCTTTGTATCTTGTGATTGAAAACTTACACACCTTTAGGGCTTTTCTGAAGATCACATTGTAGCTGGTCTACCAGGAGCTTTAAATTTTCTTGAAATTTTACTGTCAAAAGCAGAAGAACAGCTTTTCATCATTGAACTGGGAGGGGCAGTTTTGTTTGCCCCTTACGTTTTGCACTTTCAGAAACTGAAATTGAGAACTCCAAGCAACTTGCCTGAAGTTACACCATTTAGTTAGTATGGCCTGATGCCTGGGTTATTATCACAACAAAAGCTGTGCCCCCAGAAGGAAATTTCGGTTCAGATTCTCTGTAACTTTAAGAACATGGACAAATACATGGGTTTTAGTAAAAACAGCTGATCAAGATAACCTCATCATTCTCAAGGGAATGTAACTTTGAGGAGACACATTTGGAATAACCTGATTTTACACGATAATACAAATTCCTTCTCTACTCTAGTGGGGGAGACTTTCCTATGTTGCATAAACTATTTGAACATTTTCTAATTTAATACTTCTTATAACCATAAAGACATTTGTGCTGTGCTCAGCCGCTTCATTGGTCTCCAACTCTTTGTGACACTGTGGTCTGTAGCCCACCAGGCTCCTCTGTCCATGGGGATTCTCCAGGCAAGAATAGTGGAGAGGGTTGCCATGCCCTCCTCCAGGGGATCTTCCCAACTCAGGGATCGAACCTGCATCCCCTGAGTCTCCTGCATTGCAGGCAGATTGTTGACCCACTGAGCCACCTGGGAAGTATACTTATTTGAGAATAAACACTAATCGGTTATGCAAGCCCTTCACACAGAGGGCTCCGTAGATGTTACTGATGCTGTCAACCAAGGAAGGGTACAACAGAGTGGCGGAGATGGTCTCCATAGTGCTTTCTAGCTGACAGGCACCTTTGCATACATGTTCAAACTGATCCTCTGGACAGTTTTGTAAAAGTAGGAAAAGCAGGCATAAGTACAACTGTTTTCTAGAAAAGAAAAACAAAGCTCAGAGATACAGAGTAACTCACCCAGCACAGGTGGATGCTGAGTTGGGTCTCAAACCCAGGCTTTCACTCTAAGCCCGCAACTCGTTTCATTACCCCCTGATACGTGCATACGCAGGTGACAGTGCCTTGTGGAGCAATCCCGGGTTTCTTTTCTTTCTAAGGCAGAAAGTACAGTGGCTACACTGCGCCTGCCCAGATGGTTTTTACTTCCTGGCTTGTTTTATTCTATTAGTGCTATTTACCTTCCATGGAGGGACTCGGCCTTTTAAAAATCATTAAAATGGGTTTTTGAGGTTATCCTCGTTTCTCCTTCACATCCTGAACTTGAGACCTAATGTTCCCCGTCTTTCCATTCAAACGAGAAAAGGATTATTGTGATTGTTGGTGATGCCTCCCCAGGATGCCAGCATAAATGAAGGATGCTCTTTTTTTAAGAAAGAAAGAAAAAAAAATGCAGTTTAGCAGTGTTCTTGATTCTTTTTACTCTTTTAACACTGCATCTACTTTTAAAGATGTTATTTGTTTGTTTCCGTGTGTAACACTAGGTGGCAGAATTACTACACCACATAGCACGATAGTCTTTGTTTCTCGCTGCTCTTGGAGCAGGGACCCGAGCTGTGAGGCATAAACCATCTGTGGTTGCATGAGATTGGACCAACCAACCTGGCCAATATTTTCTTGACAGGGAGCTGGCTGCAGTGATTCTAAAACATATGCTTCCAAGATACTGTCTTTAAGGTTTCCCTCTTTCCTTTTTTTTCCAGCTCCCCAGCATTTTAATTTGTATGCCCCATTGCATCCATGTAGACAAGGCCTGCAGGCAGCTGCTGTGAAATGGCAAATCTAGATGGATGCACCCAGTGGTGCTGGCACTCTTGCCCTTGTGTGCCAGTGGGTCAGGGAGGGTCTGGGGAAAAGAGGCCTGAGCCCTTGTCCCCAAGTGGTGTCGGCGGGTGTGGCTGAGGGGCAGCAGGGGCCAAGCGGGACCAAGCTTGAAAATGCTGCCCTCACTAACTCAGGTATACAGAAGGGCTTTGGTTTTGAAAGGGCAGCCTGATCTTGGTTCAGCTGTTTAGTGGGTTTAGAAATGCTGCCACGTGGTCTGTGGGACCCTGCCTCCGTTTCTTCCCCCTGATGCTCTGCCCGAGTCGCAGTGCTGGAAGTGTCTGTTGCCCTGAGCCCCTCCCGAGTCACAGGATGTGCTGTGCTAAACCGAGCTGCTCTGGCGTTGTCCTTTCACGTTGTAAAGAGGATGAGCTTGGGGGTGCAGAAATACTTCTTCGGATTTTTTGCTGAAAAAGAATATCGTTGTAACAAAACAATCCATATTTAAGTCTAGCGATAGCACTCTAAGTATACTCTACCTCAAGGCATCCCAATGAAACCAAGTCTGAATGTGTAAAATGGATCAAACAGAAAGGTCTTATTTTAATTATAAAAGCATTCCTTACAACTGGAGCCACAATCAGATTTTCATTAAATAGCATGCTTCCTGATGTGAATTGTAAATGATTCCATTTACAAAAGTGAAGAAAAAAGAAGTATTTAAACCTTGACTTTTCAGGAACCCACTTGTTGCATGAACTGGACTACAGTTTACCGTACTTTCGCCACACCCTACTCCACTTTCCAACTGGGAATCTCACGGTATTTTTGGCTTATAGCTGAGGGTGCTGGCCCTGACTTGAGTTTTCAGGGAAGACATTGGTGACGTGAAGGCTCCTTGTTGATGGGACCCAGGTGAGTCACAGTAATCAGGGCAAGCCTGCAGCTTAGGGATTTGGGGGTTTTGTTTGTTTGTTCGCCCTCCACAGATGCCACTCGTTCATAAAGAATAAACTATGTGACTTTTGAGAATACCTGAAACAACATAGATAAATCAGGCCACGGATATCCATCTCAGGCCACCACCATGGGGAGGCTTTGAAGCTCAAAGAGGGTTGTGAGACCTTCTTGTTTGTTAAGAATGAAATGTCATAAAAATTCCAAAGCAAGACTCAAATTTCCAGGGGGAAGGGACCTCTTTATTGTTTCCTCTAATAGCTGCTTTGGTGCTTTAGTGAATAAATGTGTTGCTCAAAATAACCCGAGATGCAGCCTCGGAACTATAGCCTGGCTTGGCTCCACTTTTGTACTGAGCATCCATTCTGAATTATTTATTTATGATTGTTTCGCTATTTTCATCACTCCTCGCTACCCCCTCTCCCCACTCCCTGCCACCATTTGTCACATGTTTTATTCTCATACCCTTCAATTAACTGATATCTTCTGCTCTGAGGACAATAGCAAATGTGTCTCTGCGTGTTTATGTGGGATCCTCAGTACGCAGGCCATGCTTTTAAGTTTCTGGAATAGAACAATGACAGAAATGAGTCACGGCTTGTTTCCATGTTTGCTTCTGAGTCAAGAAACTTAGTTTTCCCATTATAATGCTCAAGATGCAGAGACATAATCAAAATGTAGTCAGCTCCTTTCATCAGATGTTTTTGAATCATACAGAATTCTCTAGATTTGTATTTCCAAAATGAAAAAAGCACAGTGGCCATGGTTTTATTATTTTTTGTCCATAGGGAGAAAAGCCTTACCCAAAATAGGCCAGATCTTCCCCCAAATTTTCTCCAGCAACAGGCCTTGAGGGTATGCCCAAGGTTGGTCATAACCTTAGGATGACCAGCCTTCACTGAGGGCCTTATACATGTATTTAAATGACATCTTAAAACCGGAGACCTGAGGGACTGGGATCTAATAGTAAGAAAATAATGAGATACAACTGAGGATTACGGGGCATTTGTGGGGCAAGGGTAGAATATTGGCAAAACAAAACGGGAGAGGCGAGCTAGGGGCCTGGCCCCAGTGCAGTGGCCGGACTGTGGCAAAGGGTGACCAGAGGCTCTGGCGCCTCCCCCTTCATGGATACAAGCCAGAGATGTCAGTTTGCCTTGGTTTTCAAACATAATAAAGCCAATAATGTTCTTGAGTGTCAGTTCATGGATATCTCCAGTGCAGCCTCATAACTTATATTAATTGGGAGGAAAATGCTTCCAGAGAAAAGAGAGATGCTGGAAAAAAAAAAAAAAAAGTGTGTCTTTGACTAGTTGTCAAGCCCTGCTGTTTGCAGTCACTGACGAGCCCTTGGTTCTTATATGACGGATCCTGAAGAAAAGTAATTGATCTTCTCTCTGCTGTACCTTTCAAGGAGGACCTTTTTTTTTCCTTTCTTAAAGACAGATTATGTTTATGGACAGGACATCACTGGCAGTGGCCGGTGGGCTCAGAATCTTTGCAGGGTATAATTTACTATTCTGCTCCTCCCTCCTAAGTGTGCGCACCACGAGAAGCTCCATCCCGTTAAAATTCCTTCTTAAAAGCATAAGGTGAAAGAGCCAAGCATGTGTTTTTTTGTTTTTTAAAGGGAGTGTAGCTGCAAAAGGGGAGAGGACCCTGGCCTTTTCTCTTTAAAATGCTAGTAAATAGCTTAAAACCTGTGGAAGCTTTTGGAGGAATGTGAAGGAGTTGTCATTTGACTCTAATGTTAGAAAAACAAAAAAAGTTTTAAGAAGACACTTTTCCATGATGGACTCTCTTCTCTGAAGTGTCCTGTGAGCGCCCCATCAGTTCTTCCATGTACACCAGCTAACTTCAGTTGCCTCCGTGACTGCTGGACCCAACAACCTTGCTCATTTTCCTACTGAATTTTTCCTTCAGACTTTAGGTCTGTACTTTTTTCAGCTCCATCCTTATAAAAGTGTGAAGTACTGTTTTTCATGACAAGAAAGAATGATGCTGTTTAAAAATGAGATGCTAATATATTTATGTACAAATTCTTCATTTTCTAATGTTAGAGGAAAACCACCAGTGTCTGTTGTGACTGAATGCCATTCTCACTCAGCCATCTTGCCTTAGGCTCATGCCCATAAAGATGGACCTGGGAAGCCTTCACAACCTGAAAGGCTTAGGAACGAACTGGCTTTTATTGAGAATTTAGAAGGAGTGTCTTTCATAGCCAATAGCTTTCCTTTCTGAGTCTCTTATTTCTAAGAGGTCTTTTGCAGCTTCTACAAAAGAGAGAGGGCTCAAATTCGTCTTTGTATCCTCCAGCCTGAAGGAGTTGAATATACCTATAGTCAAGCAGGGCTTCACTCGTGGCTCACCTGGTGAAGAATCCGCTTGCAATGTGGGGGACCTGGGTTCCCTGATAGCTCAGTTGGTAAGGAATCTGCCTGCAATGCAGGAGACCTTGGTTCGATTCCTGGGTCGGGAAGATCTGATAGAGAAGGGAAAGGCTGCCCATTCCAGTGTTCTGGCCTAGAGAATGCCATGGACTGTATAGTCCACGGGTCGCAGAGTCGCACATGACTGAGCGACTTTTACTTTCACAGTCAAGCAGCTAAAACTTGAAAACAGCAAAATAAAGGTGTGTGTTCAATTGTGTCCGACTCTTTTGCAACCCCATGGACTATAGCCTGCCAGGCTCCTCTATCCATGGAATTTCCTAGGCCAGAATACTGGAGTGGGGTACCATTTCCTACTACAGGGGATCTTCCCAACCCAGGGATCGAATCATCGTCTCTTGTGTCTCCTGCATTAGCAGGCAGATTCTTTACCACTAGTGCCACCTGGAAAGCAAATTACAGTCTAAAAAAAATTGTTTATTGTATTTTAGCTGTGGACATTTTGAGCTTCAGACCCCAATGAGGTCCTGGTTTTCCTTGGAAATTGTCTGTGTAGGGCCTCAAATTTTGATCTTGAAAAATTATATGATAGTGAAATAGAAGCCATATAAAATGATGTGAATCTAGCTTGGATATGTATTTTTGAATATGCATTTAAATGTGATCCTATCTTATACTCTGGAAATGCAGTATACTCCCTTAGACCCTAATTTATTCTCCTGCTTCTCATCCACCCTCTCTCATTCCATCATACACACACACACACACATATGCATCTTTTGGCAAATAGTGAAGAAATATACGTAATATTTTTAATGAGGTTATACTTAACTGTTTTGTAACTTGTTTCTTTCTGTGTTAAAACATGGCAGAAAAAATATACTTCATTCCTTTATAACAGCTGCTTATGAAGTTATTTGAATATATGCATGTTTCTAACCCATTTGCCATAAATGGACATTTAGAGGACTTTTAATTTTTCACTATTCCAAGCAATACTGCAGTGTTATTTTATTTGTCTCTTAAAAAGAAACGTTTCCCATTGTAAACTTGGTCAAATTCTCCATTCACAAAGGCAGCAAAATATAAAGAAGAATATAAAAATCACTTACTCACAACCCTCTATCCAGAGACGCCTTACTTCCATTCTCTTTTCAGTGTATTTGTATTTTTATAAAGTTGGTAGGCTGCTGTATGTAGTTTTGGTCCAATTTTTTTCTACTTAACAGTTTACTTCAGGTATTTTCTCACATCATTAAAACTTCTTTTGAGCAAATTTTCTATGTGTATTTTGTCTTTTGTGAGTCGTCTGTTTATGTCTTTTGTTCATCTGTCTATTGGAATGTTAGTGTGTGTTTTTATATTGATTTGTGAGAACTCTTTTTGAGGTAAGACCATTAATCTTTTGTCTCTCATATTCATTTCAATTATTTTCCTTAATTTTTCATTTACCTTTTAGTTTTGTTTGTGGAACCAATGCTATTTAAAAGTCTTAAATTTCTGTGTAATCAAATATATCAGTACTTTCCTTTATAGTTACTTTTAGGCTTGAAAGGACCTTTAAAGAAACTGTAATAAATAATAGACACATTTTTAGCACTTAACTACCATGTCAACAGTTTTATATGTATGTATTTTCTCTTTATAACAAATCAATGAGGTAGGTAATATTATCTCTGTTTCCTTGTTGAGGAAATTAAGGCACAGAATGTCATATAGACGGAAGAGGCATAAACCTAGGCAGCCTGGCCTGGGAGCCTGTCCTCTTCCTGACTTCACTATATTGCCATATGTTTGACAGAGTGTATTTATTTAGCCTCAAGTTCTCTGCTAAATCCTGCTCTGTTTCAACAATCACTAAAAACAAACAAAAAAAAAAGCATCCATATTTTCTTCTAGTTTTGAATAGTTTTAATTATATTTAATTCTAGTTTGTCCCGTTCTTACCTTGATGTGCAGTGTGAGCTGGGGCTTGTATATTTCAATCAGTCAGTGTCCCCAGTGTGTTTGCATTTCTTTAAGAATTTGGAAAGGACTTGCCTTTTCCAAGAAGCCTTTGTAGTTAGTGCCACTTCATGCTGTTTCTTCAGCTATATTTCTTCAGAGTTGTCGGTTTTCTCAGCAACTTTGGTCTGCATAATTTTGTGGAATCTCATGTTGCTGCTAGATTAAAAGAGACTCTTCTGCTTGTTTTTACTCTATATAAGAATAGGATAAGAGATTCTCATCCTAGGGTCAGTGGAACCCTCTTCTCCCTGAATTCAGGATATCTGTGAACTTGGATAAGAAAAAAAAAGTACATCTCCATTTTCACTAACCTTTTAATGAAATCGATCTTTTCCTTCAATTTTGAATGTAGACCACACACCTCAGTAGTATTAGCAGAACCTGGGATTTTAAACTATAGATACTTAGTATTACATTTCACTTGTTCTTAAATAATTCTTTACACATCACTACTTTGATATTATAGTAATTATATTAGACCGACCACTAGATTTTGCTATTTAAAGGATTAAGAAGCACATTATTAATATTTCACATATTCAGAAGTTATTTTGAAAACTGGATTTTTATAGAATTGGTTTCCTTTGTGATCCTATGTATTTTTTTTTTTTAATGCACTAGGAAACGTTTTTCTGACAAAGTCTCCATAGGTTTCATCAAATCACCAAAGGGATCATGGCATAAACATTGTGAAGAGCCCTCATCTCTTTGAATGCAAGGCATATCATTCGGCTTTATAAGCACTCCTTGCTGCTGCTACTGCTGCTAAGTCGCTTCAGTCATGTCCAATTCTGTGCAACCCCATAGACGGCAGCCCACCAGGCTCCCCCGTCCCTGGGACTCTCAAGGCAAGAACACTGGAATGGGTTGCCATTTCCTTCTCCAATGCATGAAAGTGAAAAGTGAAAGTGAAGTTGCTCGGTTGTGTCCGACTCTTAGCGACCCCATGGACGGTAGCCCACCAGGCTCCTCCATCCATGGGATTTTCCAGGTAAGAGTACTGGAGTGGGGGAGTGGGGTGAGTAATCAAGAGATGATTTGGGTGGAGGTGGAAAACAGTCCACCATATTCCTCTCTGTTGTCTTGATTCTTTCACTCCTGGAGATATTCTCTTTATCATCCTAAACAGAACTGTTTCTTCTCTTTCTTCTCCTTCCTTCTTTACCCTCCTCCCTTTGCACTTAGTACTTCTCATTCTTCCCTATTCTCTCTCTTTTTCATTTCTTTCTCTTTCTCTTCCTCCATTTGGCTCTTCTTCTTTTTCTTCCTATTATTTCTCTTCTTAAAAAAATTAATATCTTAAGGAATTTGTTTCAACTATTTTAAAAAATGTTTCCTGTTTTGGGTTTAAGAATGAATTCAAAGACAGTGGGGGAAAAGAATTGATAGGAAGAGTTAATAACATCAGCAAGAAGTTGAAAGCCAGATTTGCCAAAGATAAGTGTGAGGTAATTACCTGGAGATAATTAAAAATTGACTTTTTGTTTGGCCACAGGAAAGAGCCTGTGTCTCTTGGTTCTGGCTCATAAGTCCAAGTCCTGCTTTCACATCGGACTTATCCAACTTCTTTGATAAATTGTTTGCCTCATAAGACAATCGATCACTCTATAATTTATAGAGTACCCACAGGGAGGAACCTGTTTTGAAAGAATGAGACAACCAGGCTGTATAATTGATTTGCACTCATTTCTTTGGGATCAGTTAAAAAGTATACATATTTAATGGGCAAAACTTATCACACAGTTTTCTCACTTAAAGTGGAACTTTTGATGCTTGGAATAAGTTAGTATTTCATTTCTGAGGTGCTCATGCCATGGGCTCACCTGTCTCCTGAAATGTAGTAACGATTCATTTTAGTCATTGGTCATGGGTGACTACTGGTAAACAATCTGTATGGCTGTAGAATTTTTCCTCTTTTTCTTAAAGTAAGTTCTGTCTGGGATAATGCTGTTTTTCTACATTAAAAACATTAGCTCGTCTTACAGCTAACATAAGCTGAAAATTAGAGGTGCCTGGGGGAGGGAAATGAGGCAGATGGATTGTTTACATGAGTGCTATAGTTTCACATTTTATGCACCAGTCACCTTGGAAAAATTAATGCCCTGTAAGTTTGCCAATCAGATTGCTCCAGTCATCTCTAAACATTCCATTTGGTTTATTAGAATAATAAATACTGTGCAAAGAAAGTTCATCTGGATCCAAGACATTATACTGTGGTCAACCAAAGAAATGTGTGCTGCACCTTACCTCTGAGTGCATTTGGCCAGGTGACATGCTGAATTGGACAAACGGAGACAGATTAACCCTATTTGGGCATTGAATTTGAGGACTGGCCACTGGAGTTATAGTTCATGTAGCTGGAGTTATAACATCATTGTTGCCTGTCCTGGCCAGTGTTGGTGGCCCTTTCACTCGCCATTGCTGTCATGTCCTTCACCATCTGATGTCTGCTAAGTGTTCTCTCTGGAAAGGAGTAAGGAGTTTCTCTTCATCTGTCAGGTAGATTTTGTATCTGAAGTTACCCCCAGAGAAGACTTACCAAAAAGTCCATTTAAATGTTTCATCTGATGTGATGACTGGGACCTTGAATTAATTTCAGTTTGAGAAGTCTCAGTTTTTACATCTGGCTTTCAGATCCTTCTCTTCTCTTTCAGGTTGTTTTAGCTGTTCCCCAGTGATACTTCTGCCTCTCTCAGGGATACAGTTCTTTGAGTCACACTGCTTCATCATATACTTCAGTATTTTCTCTGAAACTGCTTTCCTTATCTGTAGAGTCCCTCTTCTCTGAGGGATGTTTCCAATGCCTGAGTCAAGTTGCACCTTCTTCTCTTGCCTTTCCTACTGTCTTCATCCATCACCAGCTCTCTCTTGCTGCACTAAACTTATACTGATCTGACAGTTGGTACAAAAAGACTAACTTTGGGCATAGGAAGCAATCAAATTGAGTCAGAGACATGCTAAAGTCATCAATATAAAAAATCTAGTTTTTTTCATACAAGGTATACTAAAGAGATCATAAGTAATCAGTCTTTCTAAGAACAACGTTCTTATTTTAACACTTTATTTCTAGGGATACCAGATATAGGGAAAAGTAATAAAATCTAAAATTGAAGAAACATTACAAAATGACCAGTGCACTGATTAATTGCAGCATTATTTACAAAGGGAAAAACATCCTCAATGTCTAACAGTAGAAAAATGACTAGTTTGCCTAATTCACTGTGCTTTTATTAATTGATAACAATTTAAAATTAGTTGATAATTTTGAAGATGCTCCACTGATAAAAATTTTTGTATAATAGTAAGCACAAGCTGGAATCAGGATTGCCAGGGGAAATATCAATAGCCTCTGATATGCAGGTACACTACTCTATGGCAATAAGCAAAGAGGAATTAAAGAGCCTCTTGATAAAGGTGAGAGAGGAGAGAGACAAAGCTGGCTTAAAACTCAACATTCAAAAAATGAACATCATGGCATCCGGTCCCATCATTTCATGGCAGATAGTTGGGGAAACAATGTAAACAGTGACAGACTTTATTTTCTTGGGTCCAAAATCACCGTGGACAGTGACTGCAGCCATGAAATTAAAAGATGCTTGCTCTGTGGAAGAAAAGCAATGACAAATCTAAGCAGTGTATTAAAAAGCAGAGATATTACTTTGCCTACAAAGGTCAGTCTGGTCAAAGCTGTGGTTTTACCAGTAGTCATACACAGATGTGAGAGCTGGACAATAAAAAAGACTGAGTGCTGAAGAATTGATGCTTTCGAACTGTGGTGCTGGAGAAGACTCTTTGAGAGTCCATTGGACTGCAAGGAGATCAAACCAGTCAATCCTAAAGGAAATCAACCCTGAATATTCACTTGGAGGACTGATGCTGAAGCTCCAATATTTTGGCCACTTGATGCAAAGAGCTGACTCATTGGAAAAGACCCTGATGCTGGGAAAGGTTGAAGGCAGCAGGAGAAGGGGATGACAGAAGATGAGATGGTTGGATGGCATCACCGACTTAGTGGACATGAGTTTGAGCAAACTCCAGGAGATGGTGAAGGACCGGGAAGCCTGTTGTGCCGCAGTCCATGGGGTAACAAAGAGTCGGACATGACACGAGTGACTGAACAACAACAAAGCAATAAAATCAGAACATGAAATTATAAACATGTAAAAAAAAAGAAATTATAAACATGTGTATATATGGATTAGGATAGAGCATCAGTTCAGTTCAGTTCAGTTCAGTTTGGTCGCTCAGTCGTGTCCGACTCTTCGCGACCCCATGAATCGCAGCACGCCAGGCCTCCCTGTCCATCACCATCTCCCGGAGTTCACTCAGACTCACGTCCATTGAGTCCATGATGCCATCCAGCCATCTCATCCTGGGTCGTCCCCTTCTCCTCCTGCCCCCAATCTCTTCCAACATCAGAGTCTTTTCCAATGAGTCAACTCTTCGCATGAGGTGGCCAAAGTACTGGAGCTTCAGCTTTAGCATCATTCCTTCCAAAGAAATCCCAGGGTTGATCTCCTTCAGAATGGACTGGTTGGATCTCCTTGCAGTCCAGGGGACCCTCAAGAGTCTTCTCCAACACCACAGTTCAAATGCATCAATTCTTCGGCTCTCAGCCTTCTTCACAGTCCAACTCTCACATCCATACATGACCACAGGAAAAACCATAGCCTTGACTAGACGGACCTTAGTTAGCAAAGTAATGTCTCTGCTTTTGAATATACTATCTAGGTTGGTCATAACTTTTCTTCCAAGGAGTAAGTGTCTTTTAATTTCATGGCTGCAGTCACCATCTGCAGTGATTTTGGAGCCCAAAAAATAGATAGAGCATAGATAAATGAAAACAGTTGATTGGTTAAGGTGGTGGGGATTGGTAATCTTTTTGATTGAAAGATTTTCATTTTAGCAATATTATAAAATCCTAAAATTTGTTATATGAATATATTAGAGTTTCAAATGTTGTTTTCTGTAAAAATTTTTGGCATCCTAACTCAATTGTAAGCTCCATAAAAGGAGAGTATATGTCTTTTATTTCTATCATACCCTGTGCTTTTAAAAGAATAAATTGGTGCAGCTTCTATGGAAAACAGTATGGAGATTCCTCAAAAGATTAAAAATAAAGTTATCATATCCAGCAATTCCACATCTGGGTATTTATCCAAAGAAAACAAAACTACTACCATGAAAAGATAAACACACTACCGTATTCATTGTAGCACTATTTACAACAGCCAAGACAGAGAAAAACCTCTACTGCTGGATGAATGGATAAAGAAATTATGATATATATATGCACACATATATACATATGAATATATATGCAATATTATTATTATATATAATATTATTTAGCCATGAAAAGAAATGACATCTTACCATTTGTGACAACATGGATAGACCTTGAGGGCCTTATGCTAAGCGAAAAAAGTCAGAAAGACAAATACAATATGATCTCTCTTATATGCAGATTAGAAAAAAAAACAGCTTATAGATATGGAGAACAGACTGGTGATTGCCAGATATGGGGGTCAATGGGTGGGAGAAATGGGCCATAGGGTCAAAAGATAAGAAGAATTAAAAGAGAAAAATAAAAATAAAAGCTTCATTTCAAAAAGTAAATAAAATAGTAAAGTAGAACAGATATTATCTCTCCAAAGAATTACTTAGTAATCAAGAATGAACAACAAATGAAATATACAGTTTAACTTTGTGAGCAAGGAAGACTTAATTTTTTTCTTTAGGAATGTGTGCATTATTTTTTGTGTATGTACTTTTTTTTTTTTCAAAATCCTCTCTATCACTTGGAAAAGCAGAATATCAAAAAGTAATAAAATAAATTTTGTCTTGATTTATGCATTGAGCACTTAATATGGAACAAGAGTCCTTACAAAGGTTTATGATGTCTAAAAAACATTTTTTTTAATTAAATAGTGCTTTGAAATGAATACAGAATAGATAATTCATGCTTTTGGTTAATGAGTATATTTATTTATTAATTATGAGGAAAGTAAGAACATTTACACTAAAGGGTGGAAACTTATGTTTTTAAATATTTTTTATGTGCCCAACAAGGGGTTAAATGTTTAATATGGTTTATTTCATTTAAATATCTGTTCAGTTCAGTTCAATTGCTCAGTAAAATCTTGTAAATATCTGTATTCTGTATATATCTGTAAACACCTCATTTGTGGAAATCATGGGAAATCAAATGGTTCACACAGCCCAGGGTGAACCTATGAGCTCAAAGAATAGCAGTCTCAGATCTGCTATGTTACGTGTTCATAATGACTTAAATGGTACTAAGATGCTGATTTCAGACTCCTGTAACAAACGTTAAGCAAGTACAGTTTCCTACAACACAAAGAGTCATAACTTTAAGGTGAAATTGTTGTAAACAAAAACATTGTTTTTTAAAAATCGCTAAGTCAAACTAGAGCTTAAACTAGCCAGGATTTAATTTAGTGATGAAAATGCACAGAGGAAGTCTGGTGACAAAGGACCTCGCCTCTTCCTAATACTGGTATACATATATATATGCATGTATATACACCACTTGAGTGAGAGTTGGACTATAAAGAAAGCTGAGTGCAAAAGAATTGATGCTTTTGAACTGTGATGTTGGAGAAGACTTTTGAGAGTCCCTTGGACTGCAAGGAGATCCAACCAGTCCATCCTAAAGGAAATCAGCCCTGAGTGTTCATTGGAAGGACTGACGCTGAAGCTGAAACTCCAGTATTTTGGCCACCTGATGCGAAGAGCTGACTCATTTGAAAAGACCCTGATGCTGGGAAAGATTGAGGGCAGGAGGAGAAGGGGACAACAGAGGATGAGATGGTTCGATGCCATCACTGACTCAATGGATATGAGTTTGGGTGAATTTCAGAGTTGGTGATAGACAGGGAGGCCTGGCGTGCGCCGTCCATGGGGTCGCAAAAAGTCGGACACAGCTGAGTGACTGAATGGAACTGAACTGACACCACTTGAGACCATGTAGCTTTGTATAGAAACATGTATATACCCAGGTGGCTCAGTGGTAAAGAACCTGCCTGCCAGTGCAGGAGACACAGTAGATTCAGATTCAATCCCTGGGTCAGGAGGATCTCCTGGAGTAGGAAATGGCAACCTGCTCTAGTGTTCTTGCCTAGGAAATCTCATGGACACAGAAGCCTGATGGGCTACAGTCCATGGGGTTGCAGAGAGTATGACTGAGGGATTGAGCACATGCATCTCTTTTAATGGCAAGGTATCTGAGATTCAGAAACTTGAATTGCGTGAGGTGACGTGGGTAGTAAGATTTGAAACTAGTTGTTGGTTTTGATTAGTTTTTCCTTATCCGAGAAGCATATCTCTTTAGTCAGTAATAAAGTTACTGTGACCCTGGGAAATTCCTCTGGGCTTTGTGTCTTGTCTTAATAAAACTTAAAAGCCCTAGATTCACTGAATATGTGTGTAAGTGTTTGTATATGTATCACTAATAATGATTTCTTTGGTTCCTTCAAAATACAACTTATTCTCGAAAAGTATGTCATCTCAAGGATACGGTTCAGTGGGGACCATATTGTCAGATTGTGTGTGTGTGTGTGTGTGTGGTGTCAAATAATAAAGTTATCTTTTTCATCATTTTCTCATTCAAGGCTGTCCCACAAGTTGCTTGCTTTGTTAGGGCAGTTCATGACCATCCCCATGGGATGATTTACTAGAGAGCATTTTTCTCCCCCTTTCTCATTTGTTGTTGCTGTTTAGTTGCTAAGTTATGTTCGACGCTTTGTGACCATATGGACTGCAGTACACCAGCCTTCTCTGTCCTTTACTATATACCGGAGTTTGCTCAAACTTGTGTCCATTGAGTCAGTGATGATGTTTAACCCGTCTCATCCTCTGTCATCCCCTTCTCCTCTTGCCCTCAATCTTCCCAGCATCAGAGTCTTTGCCACTGAGTCAGCTCTTTGCATCAGGTGGCCAAAGTATTTGAGTTTCGGCTCCCTCATCAGTCCTCTGAATGAATATTCAGGGTTGATTTCCTTTAGGACTGACTAGTTTGATCTCCTTGCAGTCCAAGGGACTCTCGAGAACCTTCTCCAGCAGAAGTTGAAAGTATCAGATCTTTGGCACTCAGCATTCTTTATGGCCCAACTCTCACATCTGTACATGACTACTGGAAAAACCAGTAGTAGCCTATATGGATCTTTGTTGGCAAAGGGATGTCTCTGCTTTTTATACATTGTCTAGGTTTGTCATTGGAGAAGGAAATGGCAACCCACTCCAGTACTCTTGCCTAGAAAATCCCATGGACAGAGGAGCCTGGTGTCCATGGGGTCGCAAAGAGTCGGACACAACTGAGCAACTTCACTTTCACTTTTCAGGTGTGTCATAGTTCATACTGGTACTGTTGGAATTAGACTTTTGTGGTTGTGAGGAATAAAGATCCACTCCAACTAGCTCAATGAAAAGAAGATTTATTGCAAAGAAAGAAGAATCCCCTGGAAATTCAAGAACAGGAGTCATGACAGTGTGAAGCTTCATGGAGGCAAAAACTAGAACGTAGACTTCAACAGAGGCACTCCTGGAGTCTCATTCATTGCCAGGTCTCAGCTGCAGTCCAGCTAGTTTCTTCCAGATCCACCACCCACTGTCAAATTCTCTCCTAACTTCTTGTCCTTGACTCAGTTGCTTAACTCTCTGCTCTAATCAACTTTGACTGGGAATGGATAAACCTGGTCTAAAATATGACCACCTAGGCTGTGGAGGCTCAGAATTTTACATAGGAGGGCATGGGAGCAGCACCATGGTTGGGGGAAGAGGAAGAAGGATGCCATTAAGAGGCTACATTTGAAGAAAAATTTACAGAGAGTTTCATTCATATCAGAGGATGTGAGAAAGGGGAAGGGGGCATAACTTGTACCAACACTAGCAGAAAGTACTGTTGATAGGTGGTCTTTCTTAGGAGACCTGCTTGCCAAGACCCAAGTGTCTAGTGTTCTTCTTGTTGTTGTGTGGTTGCTATGTTGTGTCCCACTCTTTTGTGACCCTATGGACTGTAAGCCTGCCAGGCTCCTCTATCCACAGCTTTTTCCAGGCAAGAATACTAGAATGAGTTGTCATTCCCTTCTCCAGGGTATCTTCCTGACACAGGAATCAAGCCTACCTCTCCTGTATTGCAGATGGGTTCTTTACTCCTGAGCTACTGCTGACACTTGGGGAAGCCCAAGTGTCAAGTGTAGGGACATGAAACAGATTATTGTTATTGTACTATTGTTATTTATTCCAGCATATGGATTTGTTTTTAATTACTACTACCTAGTCTTTGGAGGGAATGATGCTGAAGCTGAAACTCCAGTACTTTGGCCACCTCATGCGAAGAGTTGACTCATTGGAAAAGACTCTGATGCTGGGAGGGACTGGGGGCAGGAGGAGAAGGGGACGACAGAGGATGAGATGGCTGGATGGCATCACCGACTCGATGGACATGAGTCTGAGTGAACTCCGGGAGTTGGTGATGGACAGGGAGGCCTGGCGTGCTGCGATTCATGGGGTCGCAAAGAGTCAGACACGACTGAACGACTGAACTGAACTGAGACTCATATTTAGATGCTGAGTTTCACTCAGAAGCAAGAGTTAATCTCTAATTAGAGAGGGAAAATATAGAACCTAAACTGGAGAAAATCAGACCTATGAAATATCAATTTCTAAAATATGGTCATCATTCAACTTCCTGGTCTCTGCCAGGCTCCTGACTTCATTTCTCTTCGCCTTATGTTTATAATCCTTCTTGATGATCTCATTACCCCATGTAGACAATCTGTCCAACATTCTAACTTCTCAGGGTGACTCCCTCCCCCGAAGGATCTTTTTTTCCATCCTACTTCAGCAACCCATTCTGATTGGCTTACCTTACACCTGATACTACCAGTTACGCCATCCCCTCTTCCAAAGTCATGACTTCAAGTATCTTCCACCTCCTGTATTTATAGGTCATTTATTCTATTATCCCCACTCCAAAAACACTTTGATCACATGAAGACCCTCAAGCTGAGTCCATGGTCCATTATGATAATAGCAATGGTGTATATACTCAATCTCTTG
Organism: Budorcas taxicolor; assembly: GCF_023091745.1. NCBI lineage: Eukaryota > Metazoa > Chordata > Mammalia > Artiodactyla > Bovidae > Budorcas > Budorcas taxicolor. The sequence goes on from NC_068919.1 coordinate 78,277,326, forward strand.
CTTTTCATCATACTCATACCCTTCAGAAGACCTCAATACTGATTCTAATATACTGTAGAATACCTCTCTACTAATTAGGCCTAACTCTTTGTCCACTCTGGTTTTCACTAAAATACAACACGTACTGTCTAAATTTATGTTTATAATCTTTACCTGAATGCCTTCAGTCCTGCCCAGCATCACCTCTCTGAAATAACCATTTCATAGCTTCTTCTTTCTCTAACTTCTGATATTTCTTTTCTGCTCTTTCCTGATGAACTTCTCTCAGACTTCGCTGAGAAAATGGAGGCTATCAGAAGAGACTGTTTCCCATCTTCCCACTAGCAACCCTGTCAACTCTCTCTCTACTCATTTCCTCCCTGGCCCTGTCTAAGGCCAGTGCTTAATTTGTACCCTGGATCCCACTAACTCTCACCTGCTCGAACTCCTCACGCCTTTCTTTCCTCCTTAATTTCTCTCTCTCCATGTCCCATCAGCATTAAAACTGGAATAATACTCATCTTGAAAAGCAACTTTAGATTTCACATTTCCTCTCTGGCTACCCTGTGTTTCCTCCAACTCGAAGGGCGTATCTAAATCCTCACTCACCGTGTTCAGCTCACCATCCATTCTCTTCTCAGCCCACTCGGATGAGGCTCTTGTTCCCAGCCTCCCCCGAAACCAATCTTTTCAAGATTACTAATGACCTTTGCTTTGTTGATTCCAGTGGCCAGTTTTCATCTTTCAGGCATTCTCACTAGCATTTGACACAGTTGATCCTTGATTCATTTTCTTTACTTGGCTGGGCTTCTGGGACATCATGCTGCTGCTGCTGCTTCTCCTCCTCCTCTCTTTAATCCGCTTCCAGTTAATATTTTTGTGTATGGTGTAAGATAGGGGATCTAGTTTCATTCTTTTGCATGTGGCTGCCCAGTTTTCCCAACGCCATTTACTGAAGAGACTCCCTTTATCCCATTGTATATTCTTGGCTCCTTTGTCATAAATTAACCATATATGCAGAGGTTTATTTCTTGGCTGTCTATTCTGTTCCGTATGTCTTCTTGTGCCAATACCGTACTGTTTTATTTTCCTGGGCTCCAAAATCACTGTGGAGGGTGACTGCAGCCATGAAATTAAAAGGCGCTTATTCCTTGGAAGGAGAGCTATGACAAACCTGGACAGTGTATTTCAAAGCAGAGACATCATTTTGCCAACAAAGCTCTACAGAACCAAAGCTATGGTTTTTCCAGTAGTCATATACACATGTGAGAATTGGACCATAAAGAAGGCTGAATGCCAAAGAATTGATGCTTTCAAATTGTGGTGCTGGAGAAGACTTATGAGAGTCCCTTGGACTGCAAGGAGATCAAACTCATCAGTCCTAAAGGAAATCAACCTTGAATGTTCATTGGAAGGACTGATGTTAAAGCTGAAGCTCCCATACTTTGGCTGCCCAATGTATAGAGCCAGCTAATTGGAAAAGACCCTGATGCTGGGAAAGACTGAGAGCAGGAGAAGGGGATGACAGAGAATGAAATGGTTGGATGGCATCACTGACTCAATGGACACGAGTTTGAGCAAACTCCAGAAGACAGTGGAGGACAGAGGAGCCTGATACGCTGCAGTTCATAGAGCTTCCTTAGAGTTGGACATCACTTAGCAACCGAACGGCAACAGCAACAAAATACTGTTTTGATTACTATAGCTTTGCAATGTAGTTTGAAGTCAGGGCATATGATACTTCCAGCTTTCTTCTTTCTCAAGTTTGCTTTGGCTATTCAAGATCTTTTGTGGTTCCATACAAATTTTAGGATTATTTATTCTGTTTTTGTGAAAAACGCCTTTAGAATTTTGATAGACATTTCATTGAATCTATAGATTGCTGTAAGTAGTATAGACATTTTAAGAATATTAATTCTTTCAGTCAATGAAAGACTTCTTTACTATTCTCTTTGTTTGTACCTGTCCCATGGTTTTTATTGTTATTATTATTATTTTGGCCATTCCATGCAGCATACAGGGATTGAACCCATGCCCCCTGCAATGGAAGCTTGGAGTCTTACCACTGGTCTGCTAGGGAAGTCCCCCCATGGGTTTAAATATCAGCTGTATATACACAGATGATGATTCCTGCTCTGAATTCCTTGGTTCCAGATTTATATATCCAAATACCTCTTGACACTGCCATTTGTATGTCTAATAGGCATTCAAACTTAAAATATTTAGAACAAAACTCTTGATTTTTCCCCAAAGCTGTTTTTTCATAATCTTCATGATCTTAGTTAATGGCACACCATTTACCCAGTTGCCCAGGCCAAGAATCTTGGAGTCATTCTTGATTATATTTTCCTCACTCACATTAAATCCATCAGCAAGTTTGTCAACTGTACTTTCACAATAAGCCCTGAACATATTCTCTTCTTCCTTCTTCCACGTCTATCAATCACACTAACCAAGTCACTATCGTTAGTGATCTAAGTAACTTGTTATAGCCTGGATTCCCCGTTTCTACTTCTGCCCTCTTAAGTCTGTTCCCCATACAGTAGCCAGGGTGGTCTTTCCAAACGTAAATCACTATCACTCCACTGCTTAAAACTTTCCTGTGGCTTTTCATCTGTCTCAGAATATAATCCAAAATCCTCACTCTGGCCCCCAAGGTTTACATGGTTTCCCATCATTTTGATCAGATTTCCCTCTCGACTTCTGCTGCACTTGTCTGCTTGTCATTTCTCCAACCTACACACCAACACGATGTATCCTACTATGATGTAAGCTCCACAAAGCAGGGAGTTTATTTTGGCCATTGCTGTAATCTCAATCCCTAAAACAGAGCCTGTTATGTAGAAGATGCTCTATAAATATTTGTTGAATGAAATGGATAACGTAAGAGTCTCTTTTCAAAAAGAAAAAAGAGGGAGTAGAAAGTGCTGTCATCGGTGAAATCATTCCAAGTATGGAATTTTTCCTGCATTTCTCTTTCATATCTGTCACTCCTAAGAATTATATGATTGCAAATAAATCATACTGAAACTCTTGATTGTCTCAAGGAAATCCAAATGTTGCTTTTAGGTGCACGTGAATGAATTTTTAAAATAATTTTAGCTATGGATTTATTTTTGACTGTGCTGGGTCTTCATTGCTTTGTGAGCTTTTCTATAGTTTTGGCGAGTGGGGACTACTCTCTATTGCAATGAGCAGGCTTCTCGTTGCGGCGGTTTCTCTCGTTGAGGAGCATGGGCTCTAGCACATAGAGGCTCAGTAGTTGCAGCTCCCGGGCTCTGGAGCACAGGCTCGATAGTTGTGGCACGTGCACTTAGTTGCTCCACTGTACGTGGGATCTTCCCGGATCAGGGATGCAACCTGTGTCTCCTGCATTGGCAGGCCGATTCTTTACCACTGAGCAACCCGGAAAGTCCCGTATGAATAAATTTTTAAATGTTGGAAATCATATGTAGAGGAAGCATCAGGATTTCAGGAAGTTGTGGAGATGAGTTTATCAGCATGCTGGTCCTTCCACTCAAATTTTATCCCATTGGGCCTGTCTGCTCTCTTACTGTTTTGAAAAAAAACTGAACAATATGCAAAGAAAAGGAGAATGATATGAAAACTCTCAGAGCACAAATAAAGTGTTCTAAAGGCCTTTGGTGGGGTCACCACATGTGATTTCACATAGAAGGGTTTGCCTTTTTCTAGGGATTGAAGAAGAATTGGCATGGTTAAGTATATAATGCTAATTGTAATCTGACAGTGTGGTTATAACTGGCCGTAGTTTCATATGATTTCAAAGTAAGGTAGATAGCAAACCATGGATAAGCACATATCTGTGGTGGATACATACACAGAGCACCACTAAAGTATATTTTTTACATTTGCTCAGGTCTATTCGAAGAAGCTGGCAACACATTTTATAAAGTAAATTCTGTTAGTCATCCTAGAAAATTTTGGTAAGCAACCAGTGATAATATTTATTTTAGTCTTGTTTTGTTTCCAGTTAGATATTTTCCAGTGGATATTTGTACCAAACATTTCTGAAAAATAAACGATATAAGTCAAAACCAGTATCATTATTTCTACACCATCTGGAGAAAAAATTGCCTTCTGAGATCTATATCTTTCCTGGATTACATCCTTTGTTTTGCTTGTTTTTAATTTGAAGGTTTATGTCATTTTCACCAAAAACATTAGATTTGGAAAACTCATTTGATGTGTGGTTTTCTGTCTCACAAAGATGGGTTCTGTGAGATCTTGATCAAGGAAATGGTTGTGGGGAAATAAAAAGAGAACTATCTACCGAGTCTCAGGATTTGGGTTCCAATCTTGACATGTCCCCTTCATGTATTTTTCAGTCACATCTCTCTGGCCTCCTGGGTTTTCATGTGTGTAAACAAGGATAAAATGGAATTTTTACCCTACATGGTTATTATGAGAATTCAATATCCATGTAGACATAACTGGGGTAACTAGGATGATGCCTGACACATTAGAAGATTCTGGGGGAAATATTGTTTGTTTGTCACTATATGCTGTTTTATCCCTCATTCTCTAGTTAACTATTCGGTATCTTTCATGGCTCAGATTATAGGGAACACATACACTTATTATCACTGATTCCATCTGCCTTCTGCATCTCGTCTTCTAAGTGGATTATTTGTTCCTATAATAAGTGATTCTTAGGGTGAGCACCCTCTGAGCCTCTTCTGATATTTCCAGTCAGCCGTGTATGCTCACATGTTTGTCTAATGTCTCCTCCGGTAAAGTTGGTGGTGTTGAGCTTGCTGACTCTTTCTCCCATCAGTGTCCTCTGCAGCAATGTTCTCAGGGCTGTGTCGGGTCTACAGTGTGATTGGTAAGTTCTGTGGACTTGAATCTCGGCAGGTACTGTGAATGGGCATATTCTTTTGGTCAAGGAAGAAGGCGTCATGTCCTATGGTTATGCCATAACCATGCTTTCTTTCCCCACAAAGCCGTAAATTGGAACCCTGTGTTCTCACTGAGTCTAGCTGAACCAGGTATAAGGAGCCTGGGTTTTAGTTCATGGTACAAAGAACTGGTTCTGTTGGAGATCCCACACAGGGATATACCTGATATTCCTGGTAGGTGACGGTTCTGTATCTCTGGTACCTCCCTCTTTTTAGTAGGCAGAGAAGGAAGACAGTATATAGAGGAGCTATAAACCAGTCAATCCTATAATATTCTTGGCTATCTAGAAATTTAAGCTTGCAGCTCATCTCTTAAAGCCCTATTTTCCCTCTTGGCCTCTTCCTAGTACTTGAGGTAGTAGACACCAGTTAGACAGGGTTCCCTGGCCGTGATGCTGTGGTCCAAGCAGGAGGGCTGAGGCTACATGGCCATAGCTTTATGACTGTTTTGGAGATTATTTATTCTCTCATCAAATATTTACTGGACATCTAAACTGAGCCAGGCATGAACTAGGTATTTAGGAGAGTGTGGTGAATAAGACAGAGTTTCTGTCTTCAAGGAGCTTACATTCCAATGAAGGGATTCAGACAGTAAGCAAAATAACAAATATATGAGATATTTTCCAATAGTGATAAATATGACAAGGTAAATAGAACCTTGTCATTGCTTGTCATGGCTTCTCTGGTAGCTCAGTCAGTAAAGAATCTGCCTGTAGTGCAGGAGTCCTGGGTTTGATCCCTGGGTTAGGAAGATCCCCTGGAGAAGGAAATGGCAACCCACTATAGTATTCTTGCCTGGAAAATCCTATGGACAGAGGAGCCTGGCAGGCTACAGTCCATGGGGTCGCAAGAGTCAGACACAATTTAGTGATTAAACCACCACAAACAGGGAGAAGACAGGTACATGTAGAGAGATTGACTGCTGTAAAATGGGTGATTAGAGGGACTACCCTGGTGGTCCAGCAACTAAGATCCTGTGATCCCAATGCAGGGGGCCAGGGTTCTATCCCTGATTGAGGAACTAGACCCACATTCATAACTAAGACCTGGCAGCCAAATAAATAAGTTAAATAAATAAATATACACACACATATATTTTTAATGGGTAGTTAGAGAAGGCTTCTTTGAGGACTCAACCTGGGCTGAGACCTAAACAATGACGGATCCAGTCATGGGAAGAACTGAGGAGAACATACTCAAGATAGATGGAAATAGCTGGTGCAAAGGCCCTGGGGTAGGTGCAAGCTTGAATGACTGAGACCTTGTGTGCATATATGTGGGGTGGGGGAAGAAGTGGGGAGGGGGAAGAAGTAGGGAGGAGAGGAGGAAAGTAGGGATAATGATAATGATACAGGGATAAGCTTATTTTCTCACATTTACAAGAAATATTCAACAGCTAAGATAAACAATTACTGACACTATATTGAAAGATATTCTTGGAGAATGAGTACTTTAGACCCCATAAGCACTTTTGCAAAAATTATTCAGCTTCCATTCATCCTTCAGTGTCTCTGGTAACATTTGTTTTACCCCACGTTTTAGTTCAAATGCCCTTTCCTGTTCATTCTGCCTGGCTTCTTAGAATTGATTTTTTGTTTAGGCTGGTGCCTCCTTCAGATACCTTGGGCCAGTTTGTTTGAAAAACCCTCACATTCCCTCCAGGTTGAGTGTGGTGGACGTGGCAGCCCCAGGAAGCATCTGAAACTGGGCACCTTTCACAGCCTGGTGTAGAAGTTATTGCCTGCAGTTCTTACCGGCTTTCTCTTTTAGAAATCTTCTTTTGTTCCTGCCACAAGGCAAAAACAGGAAAAGAGATCTGTGTGAAAGAATGCTCTCCCTTATTCTTTTGTGGTGATTGTGTATCTTAAGAGAAGGCCTCAAAGGTTCCCGGAGCTGTCTGTCTTTTCATGTAAATGGAGCCCTAAGCCTATTTAGAAGTGTGCGGAAGCCTGTGGGAGTTGGGGGCGAAAGAGGCCTAGGTAGCGTCAGCGGCCCAGTTAATTTATTCATATTCAACTTTGCGCTGTCTTTCATGTATATAATTAAAAATACTGCAGAATTGTATTTTGCACTTGTAATTTTAATTATATGCTATGCATATTACTGTATACACATATTACTGTGCAGTGTCATAACTGCAAAACCCTATATTTTTTACTGGGAGGTTTAAGGGATTTTCCAGGGTAATTTTGACTATGTAAATTGTGCCTCAGATGCTAACTATAGAGGGCAATCCCTGGGCAAATGTGACCCTCTGTATTAGATACTTGAAAATCCTACTCATCCCAAAGGAGTAGACACACTGGGACTCATATTCATCCCTCACCCCCAAACCAGTGACAGGTATAGGATTGATACTGAGCTTTGTGAATAGAAAAGGGATGAGGCAGAAGGAATTTAGGAGATTAAAATAGAAGAGAGCTGAACAGGGAATCTCAGGTCAGAGGTGGCGGGCCAGGGATTCCAAGGTCAGGCAGGGAAGAGGGGCTGATGGGTGGTTCCTGGGTGAGACTGTTCCTTCCAGTAAGTGCAGGGCTCAGGGCCATCCAAGTGATGGAGGAGTCGACCCTGCTGGGTGGCGTGACGCCCTTCCCCTAGAAGCCCCTCACCTTAGGACAACGCTACAGTGCATTGTTCCTTGTGAGCATTGCTGCCTGTGTGTGGGTGTGCATGCGTGTGTGTGTGTGTGTGTGTGTGTATGCACGCATGCAAATGTGTACTTGTGCCCTTACAGACAGAGTGGGAGGTAAAAGAAACAGTGTTGGAAAGAAGAGACAGGGAAGCAGGAAGATTTAGGATCCGAGGTTTTAGGAGCAAGTTCAACCTTTCGTGGTTCTGTGGCTGGGGCAGCGTTAGATGGGAGGGACCTGAGACACTAGGGGTGGAGCAGAGTGAAAATCAAACTTGTATGATCCTTGAGGCCCCTTTCCCAGGCTGCTGCTCTCCCCCCAGCACCTCTCCCCACTCCCTTCCCAGCCCTTCCCAAACCCCAAGGCCACATCTGTTTATTCAGATGCACAAAACTTTCAGATTTGGTAGCTGTGCTCAGTCACTCAGTTTTGTACCACTCTGTGTGACCCTATGGACTTCAGCCTGCCAGGTTCCTCTGTCCATGGGATTCTCCAGGCAAGAATACTGGAGTGGGTTGCCATGTCCTCCTCCAGGGGATCTTCCCAACCCAACCCAGGTCTCCACATTACAGGCGGATTCTTTACTGACTGAACCACCAGAAAGATAAACAACCTGTCCCAGTGCACCACCTAAGCTTTTTACTAAAGTGCAGTTGGAACTTATATTCAGAATCCCTACTGTGGGATTTTTACTAGCTCCTTTACCCATTCCTTGAGGACATAGATGGCATTCTGAGTCTTACCAGCCTGGGTTAGAATCCTCTCCAGGACTCTCAGCTGTTCTTTTTTTTCCCCTTTTTAAAAAAATTTTTTATTGGAATATAGTTGCTTTACAACTATATTCTATAGTTGTAAATACACAGCTATATTCTATAGTTGTAAATACACACTATATTCTATAGTTGTAAATACACAGCTATATTCTATGGTTGTAAATACACAGCTATATTCTATGGTTGTACATACACAACTATATTGTATTAGTTTCTGCTATATAGCAAAGTGAACCAGTCACACATACACATATATTCCCTCTTTTTAAGACTTCCTTCCCATCTATGTCACCACAGATCATTCAGTTGAGAGCCATTTATTTTTGAGCGAGTCTCTGAGCCTCAGCTGTGAGGGTTGAAGATAGCATTGTCTTCAAGCACTTTCCCACAGGTTTTTGCAGGTTGCCTGTAAAACAAATGGATCAACCAAGGGAGTCTGAACACAAAAGATTCTAATGCATAGTACAACAGTTTGATCGAGACTTTGTTGCAAGTGAGAAAAACCCAACAGAGACTGCTTATTTGCAAAAATCTGACATTTCTTATTTCATAGAAGCCAGGGAAGACCTGGAATGAAGGTTCTCAGGGCAGATAGTCCCAGTGACATTAACAATGTATTTTCAACGAAAATTTAAATGACATTTTTGAATTTCAATCTTACAATAATATTCATTATGAATACTTAATTCTAACTTTACATTTTAGATTTATTTTGCTCATATTGATGACATATATGGCAAAGATTAATATATTTCACATTTTTTTTTCTTAATAATTGGTTTTTATCTGAAGACACAAACTACATTTTACTGTAAGTGAAAAAGAATCTGTCAGGCTTTCGATTCGGAAACTTGAGTCAAATCTGCAGTCTCCTGGAGGAGGAAGGTTGTAGGGCCTACGTTCTTTCATAATGGGTCTAGCCCTTCCCCCTCATCTGACATTTTCTTGTGGAAAACATCTGGTTCAAATGAGCACTCATGGCAGCCTTGATCATCAGAAACCAGAAAGCAAAAATCATAAACAGTGTACAGTACATACAAGGGATGCCAAGAAGCATTGTGCAAAGAGACTGTCAGCAGCAAATTTATTTTCTATGGAAATTTCACCTTTTGGTTGCTTATCTTCTCACTAACTTATACTTCTCTTCTGGAGAACAGCCAAGCCCCCCTCAAACACAGGGGTGAGCCTTCGTCCCACTTTGCCAAACCTTTGAGATGGATCTGCAGACCTATTCTCTAATTCACGACCTTCCTGCCACTTCATCCAAATTCACTGAAAACAGTAGATAGAGTTCTACGGACCAGGGCATGCTGCTTAGAGTATCGGTGAATATTTTGTTTATCTAGGATGATAGCTCCTAAATGACTAGCCCTGTTCTCCTGGCAGGCTTCCCAGGTGGCACCATCCCAGGTGGGTAAAGAACCCACTTGCCAATGCAAGAGACCCAAGAGATGCGGGTTCAATCTCCGGGTTGGGAAGATCCCCTGGAGGAAAGCATGGCAACCCATGGCAGTATTCTTGTCTGGAAAATCCCATGGACAGAGGAGCCCAGTGGGCTACAGTCCATAGGGTCACAGAGAGTCGAACACAACTGAAGCGACTTAGCACGCACACATGAACATTTCTCCTGGACTTACATCCAGGGATGGAACCAAACTTCTGATATATATCAGAAGTTTACAGTCTTCGAATTTACCAGAGTAGAAAAGAAGAAAAAGTTTCTGAGTAGGTAGTATTTTGGAAGATAGGGGTTTGTGAGAAGGTTTAGGATGAGCAGTAATTGATACTATGGACTATCAGGGGCCTTAGCAATTTCCGGGGAATTCCAGAGGTGCAGGAGGTATCTCATAGGGTCTTTGCCTTTCCATAGACTAGGAAAGAGAGGAAAGGGAAAGTTGGTTATTGGAACATTTATGGAGCCTTAAGATGGTTGTCAGGGGCAGGAGGCTGAGATCAGTTTGGAGACATTTCAGAGTACTGAATAAGATGTTAGAAGCTTTCAGGATCCAAGGAGAATGGATGTCAGGAAGTAAGAGAGAGTTGTTCACTTTGTGTTTTAATCTCCTTTACCACTTCTCATCTGCCTTGTCTGTATGTTACTTATCTCAAATTAAAGGTGTATCTCTGGAGGTTGAATACCGGGAAAAACATGAAATATAGAGTCTGAAGACCTTTGAGTTCAGACCTCTCTGAACTCAACCTTTACGGTGGCATATATTTACCACAGGGTTTGGTGTGCAATAAATGGGATAATCTAGGTCAGGTGGATTGGATAGAACAGTGACCAAGTGACCAGATATCTTGGAATGAGTGGGATAGTCTTGGATTTCAGCTTCCTATTCTGTATCCAGTTCACTTTACTGATAGAGCTTCCTATTACCCTGATGTGTGAAGTGAATAAATCTTTATGAACTAGATACCTGTGGTAACTTTTATCAGTGGTTAAAACAGAATTCTTAAGCTGGATTTATATGTTTAAGTAGCATTATAATGGCAGAGCTACTGTGTCTTTGGGAGAGTGATTCGACCTTAGTAAAGTTTGGTCTGTTAAGATTCATCACTCATTTATGGCTAAAGTGTTAGTCGCTCAGTTGTATCCAACTCTTTGCAACCCCATGGACTGTAGCCTGCCAGCCTCCTCAGTCCATGGAATTCTCCAAGCAAGAATACTGAAGAGGATTGCCATTCCCTTCTCCAGGGGATCTTCCCAATCCAGGGATCAAACCCAGGTCTCCCTCATTGCAGGCAGATTCTTTACCATTTGAGCTGCCCAGGAAGCCCATTTCTGGCTAAGAACATCACAAATAATTATTAGGTCCCATAGTGAGTTTTCAGCTATCATTTCCATAGGATCTGCCATGTATCAGGTGCTGTGCCAATGGCACAGAGGTGATTGAGCTAATGGTCCTTATTTTTAAGGTGTCCCTAGACCAGTAGGACAGACTGGGATGAAAACAATTGAATGTGTAGAATTAGATAGTTAAGTGCTATTCTGTTGGTATGAATCAAGTAGAAAGAGAAAATAATTCCCTTTGGAAAATCAGGAAAGTTCTCATAGAGGAGGGAGTGGATGGCTGGGATTTTGAGGGATGAATATGATCACGGTCAGCAAAATGTGGATTATAAATATAGTGACATTGGAAATGCACTATAACTGAAGTGCCACCAAAGAGGATAAAGTGTACCTTTTGGGTTTGTGGATGGCAGACGGATGATCCTATTGTGTTTATTCTTTATCTCTTTACCTACTCATGAGAAAGTCCTTGTCTAGCAAAGTGATCAATGTTTGCAATCTTGGAAACAGGCATTAGATACTTCCTTCTCTGGAAGGCAGATGGCTTTTTGATCTAAGTGACATTATCAGAGGCAATGTGGTATAAATGAGCAGAGGACAGGCTATGAAACAAAATTCTAATTCCACCACTTAAGAGCTGAGTGTCTTTTGACAAACCGCACATATTCCCAGTGACTTTGATATCTCTATGAAATAGGATTAAGAATAGCACTGACTTCACAAGGTTGTTGCCTCAAGTGCACTAATAAATATGAAAGCACTTTGTAAAGTGCTGTGAAAAGATGTAAATGTTACTGTTTTCTTGAACACATCATCTAACCATTTATTTATGTAGTTGTATATATTGTGCAGAGCTACAGAGATAGAGCACCAATCTTCTGGGGAAACAGAATCAGAATTCCAAATCGGCTCCAAAGCAGGGAGACCAAAGCCCTAAGTTCTCACTAGGCACCCTGACCCAGAAGAGTAGACACAGGAGTTCCTCCAGTGACCCTGTTTGCTCTTCAGCTGGGTAAAAAGCAATTTGGAAAAGGGAAGTAGATTATGCTCTCAGGAAAGAAATTGCTTTTTTTTTTTTTTTTTTCTCTTTGGAAATGTTTGCTCTTTTAATTTTGAGCTCCAAATATGAACAATCCAGCTGATTCAGATCCCTAGAGTAGCCCTAATCACAGGAACACTGTGACAACCACAGATATTAAAAACATACCCCAGTTTAGGCAACCAAGGTAAGGCAAATACAGATAGTATTATATGAAAAGAAAATTCCCCTATGTAAACCTAGAATGTCATTGCATTTAACATTAAGGAAGTAATGACAGAACTTGTTTACCACAGGGAGATTCAAGGAGATGGCCTTCTGGATATAGGCAGTAGAAAGAGAATAATGAAGAGCAATCTCGTTTCTGGAAAAGTAAAATTAGGAGATTATGTTAATATCAAATTTTTAAAATATTTTTAAAATTAAAAATATATACAATGAAGTTTATGGTTTGATGCATTTTGACAAACATGTACACCTAAAAACCACATTTTCATCACCCCCAAAAGTTCCCTCATGTTCCCTTGTAGTCAGTCCCCTCACACAGCCTTAGGCAAACACTGATTTGCCTTCTGATGCTGTAGTTTTGCTAAAGTTTCATTTTAATTCATATTTTGTTGGATAATGATGATTTTTGGGCAGAGATGATGATAATTGGCCATTGTCAAAATTTAGGATTAGAATCCTACCTCCTTTCAGTTCGGTTCAGTCGCTCAGTCGTGTCCGACTCCTTGCGACCCCATGAATCGCAGCACGCCAGGCCTCCCTGTCCATCACCAACTCCCGGAGTTCACTCAGACTCATGTCCATCGAGTCGGTGATGCCATCCAGCCATCTCATCCTCTGTCGTCCCCTTCTCCTCCTGCCCCCAATCCCTCCCAGCATCAGAGTCTTTTCCAATGAGTCAACTCTTCGCATGAAGTGGCCAAAGTACTGGAGTTTCAGCTTTAGCATCAGTCCTTCCAATGAACACCCAGGACTGATCTCCTTTAGGATGGACTGGTTGGATCTCCTCACAGTCCAAGGGACTCTCAAGAGTCTTCTCCAACATCACAGTTCAAAAGCATCAATTCTTCAGCGCTCAGCTTTCTTCACAGTCCAACTCTCATATCCATACATGACTACTGGAAAAACCATAGCCTTGACTAGATGGACTTTTGTTGGCAAAGTAATGTCTCTGCTTTTGAATATGCTATCTATGTTGGTCATAACTTTCCTTCCAAGGAGTAAGTGTCTTTTAATTTCATGGCTACAGTCACCATCTGCAGTGATTTTGGAGCCCAAAAAAATAAAGTCTGACACTGTTTCCACTATTTCCCCATCTATTTCCCATGAAGTGATGGGACCAGATGCCATTATCTTCGTTTTCTGAATGTTGAGTTTTAAGCCAACTTTTTCACTCTCCTCTTTCACTTTCATCAAGAGGCTTTTTAGCTCCTCTTCACTTTCTGCCATAAGGTGGTGTCATCTGCATATCTGAGGTTATTGATATTTCTCCCGGCAATCTTGATTCCAGCTTGTGTTTCTTCCAGTCCAGCGTTTCTCATGATGTACTCTGCATAGAAGTTAAATAAGCAGGGTGACAATATACAGGCTTGACGCACTCCTTTTCCTATTTGGAACCAGTCTGTTGTTCCATGTCCAGTTCTAACTGTTGCTTCCTGACCTGCATACAGGTTTCTCAAGAGGCAGGTCAGGTGATCTGATATTCCCATCTCTTTCAGAATTTTCAACAGTTTATTGTGATCCAAAGAAAGTACAACTCCAGTAATTTCTCTGAATCTCAGTTTTACCATATTAATAAATATAATAACAACTTTTCTGTATACCTCAAAAGATTGCTATAAAAATCCAAAGAGATAATAAATGAGAATTAAGTAAGAACTTGAAGGATTATTTAGCAAATATTAAAGCTAATCAAAAAGATGGCACTTCTAGATATAAGCCATTTTATGGAGTAATTTCCATGCCAGAGCTCATGTGGTGCCTGTGCAGACCCATGAAGGCAAGTCTTCCTCACAGTAGAGAAAATTGTCTTTGAAATAGTTGGCTCATGGGCCAAGAATTCAGTCTCATGTCTTTCTAGATGACAATAGAGGACTATAACTCAGCTGATATATCTGAGTTAACATCAGATTGATCATATAAATCAGACTGAGTATGAATATGATATAAAATGTTCTCTTTTTTTTTTGCTGTGTTCACAATGCTTTCTCATAATAAATTAAATAGTTTGCTTCGTGCACACACTCCCGCTGGCCTGGCTCTGAGGAGTGTCAGTTTTACAGTTCCCATTTCACACAGATACAACTGAACTCTTCAGATGTCAAGTCATGTGCCAGGGGCTTCAGCGTAGACCATCACCTCCCGTTATAAATTGCTGTCGTTTTCAACAAGTGACCTAAAAGCCATTTTTATTGGAAATTGTTTGAGTGGAAGGTAGAGACTGACATATAAAATAAAGCCTCTGACTGAGCTCTAATATTTCTCTGTGGGCAAGCAATAAGAGAATTGCATTCCTTTGGCTAGGGAAAACAGACTAATTTTATCTTCCCTTTCTGGGAGAGATCACTTTAGACACTTTGTAGACATATTTAGATCCTGCTTGTTTCTCTTGGACGAGCTGTTAGAATGCATAGGTGTGCGTGTACACACACCCTCACTCACAACCATGCACACCATGCTGCTGTTCACCTCTGTGTATGCATGTATATATCACATGTAGATGGTGCATTTCCAAAAAAGACAAATGATCACCAGCTGGTCACTCTCACTTCCTCCCATGTACATTTTGTAGCTTCCCCATAGGGAAGTGAAACTGATGGTGGTTTGGAAGAGATTGCATTTACTGAAGTGGATTCAGCCAAGTGGCTGTTTATGGATGACCTTTGTCTTTTAGGGGGCAGTAGCAGGAGCAGATATAGATTCTTCCAGAATGTCTGATCATGTCTCTTCACAATTAGAATTATAAACCACGGGCCTTGTGAGTGCATTCATCTGAGACAGAGATGGACCAGGTATCCAAAGGCCTGGGACTGAGCTCTGTCTTTAAATATGTCCGTATATGTGAAGGTAGCCCTGTGCCACTGTGCATCTTTTCCCTCTTCCTTCTGTCTTCCCCATGAGCTTTTCTAATCCTCAGAGACACATTGCACCTGCAATGTACGTAGTATTCACTTTTTCATCTTTTTCTATTCCTGCTCTGCATTTAGTAGGGATGTAATACTGATTTGACAATAGAGTGAGACCATATCCTGCCTTGGATGAACTGGAATTCTTTGAAAGTGTTGCCAGCTAGAAATATTCTGCTTCAGGGCCATCACTACTGTTAAGAATATGCTGGAACAGTGTGATCAGATACCGTCTCCTCCCAGGTCTCACCCTCTGGTCCCCCTGAGAAGATGGGGCTATGAGAGCACTCCCCTGGCTCCAGTCTATACCCTTCATGTTGTGCTGTGTTTTTGAGACCCTGTATTGAAGTCCCTACACCTCTCTCAATTTTTAGCAGCCTGAAGAGTCTTAGTGGATACTTATCTTCCTTTCTCCTTCTTTCCTTCCTTTCTATCTCTGTCTCTCTCTCCCTTTCTTTCAAACAAGAGGGACTGAACTCATGAATATCTGAAGCTGATTTCATAGAACGTAAAATTTCACAAGGGGGATACAGCGGTGGAGTTTTAATTCCTGAGAATCATCACACTTTCCACCACCTTTTAATTCAAACCCACAATCTTTGTACTGGCCTACAAGATGCTGCCTGAGTCTACCTTGCCCACCTCTCTCACTAACCTTCAGCCACATGGGTCTTCTTTGGCTTCTCAGAGCACCCCAAGTTGGTTTCTGTCTCAGGACCTTACCACCCATCCTTTGCCTGGGACTCTCTGCCCTGAACTTTGTGCTGCCCCAGAGCCACTCAGATCTCTGCCCAAGTGCCCTCTCTCAGACAGGCCTGCCCTGCCCTTCCCATCAATAGCCCCGACGCGTTTCCTTCATGTCACTCATCATATCTGAAATGTCCAACCCATCTCCGGTTTTCTTGTATGTTGCTGGACTCTGGCTAGTGTGGGCGCTCCCTCCACAGGGCAGATGGAGGCTTTGTTAGTCCTGCTCTGGTATCACCCAGCAGGGCTCCATGAACATATAACGTGTTACTCAGTGAGGGATCAAATCTGAATTTATTTCCGTCTCTCTTGGCTTTTCCTTCACTTGCTCTCTCATTTCTTTTGCAGAAACTGCGTCATGAACAGCAGTGTGATCTGATGCTGGAGTGCAGGTCCTGGATCAGGGCCCTGGGTTTTGCTGCTCAGTTGATTGTACACAGCTGCCAATTGAAACAGCTGTTCTCAAACGACTCTCTTTTTTTTCCATTGGTCAACAAGGAAATCAAAAGTAGGAATAAGTTTCAAATAGTCTGTAAGACTTCACTAGCGTTAAGTCTGGTAATAACTTTCAGTCTTGACTTCCATGACCAAGCTGCTGCTTCACTTCCCCTACTTTGTGAGTTACCCTGTGATCTAACCCAATAGAGGAGATAATGTAGGATATATACTGCTATATCCTTGGGGCTTTTCAGGTGGCACTAGTGATAACCCACCTGCCAATGTAGGCAGACATAAAAAATGTGGGCTCGATCCCTGGGTTGGGAAGACAACCCTGGAGGAAGAAATGGCAATTCACTTCAGTATTCTTGCCTGGAGAATCCCATGGACAGAGGAGCCTGGCGGACTATAGTCCATAGGGTCACAAAGAGTTGAATACTACTGAAGTGACAGAGCACTCGTGCACTTGCGCACGCGCGCACACACACACACACACACACACACACACACACAGCTGTACCCACAGATACAAAGAAAAGTGCTTGTGAACTGGAAGGGGAAGACGGTTCAACCAGGGTCCATTCATAGAGGAGGCCAAGTACCAGAACTGAGAGCCTAGTTTTAGGTGTTTCTTGTTCGAAATTTGAGAATAGCGGGATAGCTTCATAGGATTTTGCTGATAGAGGGATTCTCCTTTTGTTTGTATTAAGAGATTATCTTTGTAACTTCCCACAGACATAGGCTGAACTCCTGGGTGACCCTAGCCCTGTAATAAGTCCTTACAGCAGGATTGCCTAGGCCTTGTGAACTCTTGGAAAGTGTAATGGAGGTTTTGCTAGAGATATCACATTTAGGTCACAGGGGTTCAGCTGGTCTTTGGCTGCTATGCTGAGCAGTTTTATGGGAATAGTTGTATAACGCTAACATCTGTAGGCTGAGAGCTTGACGAAGACATCACCCAGATTGCCTCGGAAAGCTGCTTACTTTGGTAGCTCATTCTTTATAGGTTAAACTTATGCCCCTCCTATTTCCCCTTGCCTCTGCGCAGCCAGCCAACCTTCCCATTTCCATCTGTAATGGTGGATGAACTCTGTGCATATTTGCTTGTCACCTTGCACTATGCATTTTTGGCAATTTAGGAGGCCAAGCAAAGGCCCTTGGCTTCTGAACTTTTCTGCTTTCTTGGTGCTTCCACATGAGATAAGATGTTAAAGGGCTAGAGGATTTCTCTTTAGAGATTTCTGGTGAGGAGATAGGGAACTGACTGATACTCACATGCCTGCTGCCTCAGCAACTTCAAGTCCATATTTCTCCTTTCCCATGAAGCCTCTCTTGCCCATTTTGTTTAAAATCACAGCCTGTTCCAACACCTTATACTAAATCCCCGTTACTCTGGTTTGTCTCCCCTAGAAATGATCACTCTTGGACATGCAGTATTCTTTACCACTTACTGTGTTCATTGTCTGCCTCCATTGTCTGCCATAATATAGACTCCTCAAGGGCAAGGATTTCTAGCTGTTTTATTCACTGTGTATCTGAAGAGCCTAGAATGGTGCCTGGTGTGTAGTTAAGTCTTGATACAGAGTCCTTGAATGAATGAGCTAACAGCCCAGCGAAAGGAGAGATGATGTAATATCATGATGAAAAGCTTGAGCTTCGGAGTCAAATGATCCTGGATTTGAACCCCAGCTTTGCGACTTACCAGCTCTATGTCTTCAGAGAGTGATTTAAACTCTCTGAGTCTCAATGTTCTCATCTGTAAAGTAAGAATTGTAGCACTAACCTTGGAGGTATATTGTAAAGATCAGAAGAGAGAAAGAGGAAACATGACTTGATGGTCATGAGGCAAGGCTTTGCATTCCTGTAGATCTGGAGTCTGGGCTTTACCTTCAAGTTCTGGCTCTCCCAGTACCTTGTGCAATTTTCATACAAACTCTCTAAGCTCACCTTCTTCACATGTCAAATGGATGTAATACCCTGGCCTATCTCATAGGATAGTGTTAAGAAGTGAATCCATCTGAAACTCATAGCAAGGGATCCATTAACTTGAGCAGTTTGGAGGATGGTGATAATGATGTTTGTAAAGTTAGCCTCATTGCTTGCACAAAGTAACTGCTCAATAAATGGTACGTTTAAGAAAAGAGAATGCTTGTAGAACCTTGGAACTCTCCTAAATTGATCTGGCCATTTTCTTTGCATTCCCCTTCTTCAGGGAGAGTAAAGCAAATGCTTATTATCTTTATAATGTACTTGTTTCAACTTAAAATGGAACAGCGAACATTTTTTATGTGCCATAGCCCCTTCTTTGATCTGTAATCAATTCTGTTTGGATTTCAGGGGTTATTTTTGAATTTTTCATTTGAGTTGCCACAGGGGCTCTGCTCCACCTAGTGATCTTCAGGGGGACTTCATATAACTTGGGTATTGAGTCAGCACATTTGCAGCCAATGGAACTGGCTCCAGCAGCCGTGGGTTTGGGAGACTGTGCTGTTTCCAGGGTTCCATCAGCTTTCACCTGCTTTTATGAGAGATGCTTCCTCCCACCTCTAATCCTCACTTGCAGTATGAGTCTCAGCAAGACACTTCACATCATCCAAACCCTTTAACTGTATGGTTCCTGTGGGAATCCAAGCTTTGTCTTGCCATGTGACCCTGGCCAGATTATTCAACCTCACTGTGTTTATTCTCCACTGTTGTAAATTAATAATGGAAATAAAAACAGAATGTTTTCACACCACAGGATTTTGTGAGCACTGAATGAGTTATTCTGTGTAATATTAGTCGCTCAGTCGTGTCTGACTCTTCACAACCCCATGGACTGTAGCCTGCCAGGCTCCCCTGTCCATGGAATTCTCCAGGCAAGATTACTGGAGTGGGTAGCCCTTCCCATCTCCAGGGGATCTTCCCAATTCAGGGGTCGAACCCAGGTCTCCCACATTGCAGGCAGATTCTTTACTATTTGAGCCACCAGGGAAGCCCAAGAATACTGAAATGGATAACCTTCTTCTTTCTCCAAGGGATCTTCCTGACCCAGGAATCGAACCAGGGCCTCCTACATTGCAGGCAGATTCTTTACCAGCTGAACTACCAGGAAAGCTCTATTAAGGCACTTTGAAAGTACTCGGTAATGTTTATTATTATGTTTTTATAAAAACTGAAATATTGTACTAATATATCTATGAACATTTCCTGTATTTAGAAATCTCTTGGTACTTCAGCTTCTGCTCACAGTGCCCTGTGGGGTCCTGAAAGTGCATGGTGAAGAATATCTTTGCTCGAAAAGAGCCGCACGTGTCCACTGCATCTTCCCTGAGGTGGTCAGACACAGCTGCCTCTCCTCTGTTTAGTGTTATGTACGGAAATCATAGGGATTCACTGGGTTGTTGTGAAAGTGCTCAGGGTCCTGTGGTGAAAGGACACTGCTGCTGGGACAGCTTCTGAGGAGGAGGCTGCTGGCCAAAGTCAGGCAGTTTGACAAGGTGGCTTTATCTGGTGATCTGGCCTCGGCCCACATTTTTACCCAGAGCTTGTCACACTCAGGAGGACCTGGCTTGTTCTTGGTCCCAGAGCTCAGAGGGACCGAATTAGGAAAGTAGAATGCCAAATTATTCATTTTGTGATGAAAAAGAAAGCTGTTCTATGCATTGAAGAGCCAGGCCTGTCTAGCTAGCATGTTTCCCGTTTAAAGCAAATTATAAATGAGAAATCGAGTTATTGGCAGATTCCTTGGTAAGTATGGAATTGATCAAGGGATTAAGTGATTCAGAGGGTTATGGTATCAGGAGCCATTAGCCTGCTGCGTCCATCCCCACAGTCCAACCCTCCTTGTCAAGTGATCTATGCTCATGGAGAGGGGAGGGAGCCCACATACCAGGGGCCTGGCAGCTTTAGTTGAGTTTGGAATCATTAGTTTGTTTCTCTGACTATCCTTTAAAAAAAAAAAAAAAAGTATTGTTTCTTTACAATGTTTTATTAGTTTCAAGTGTATAGCAAAGTGATTTAGTAATACACACACACACACAAAATACTTGTATATGTATGTATATTTTTTTTCAGGTTCTTTTCCATTATAGGTTAATCTAAGATATTGAGTTTGGTTCAGTACAGTATGTCTTTATCTATTTTATATATAATAGTTTGTATCTGCTGATCACAAACTGCTAATTTCTCTCTTTCCTGCCACCTCCCATGATCCCCTTTGGTAACTATAAATTTATGTCTGTGAGTTAATTTCTGTTTTGTAAATAAGTTCATTTGCATCCTTTTTTTTATAAGATTCCACATATAAGTGATATCATAGGAAATTTGTCTTCCTCTGTTTCACTTAGTATGATAATCTCTAAATCCATTTATGTTGCTGCAAATTGCATTATTTCATTCTTTTTATGGCTGAATAGTATTTCATTGAATATATTCCTCTTTTACTGCAAGTGAAGCAGCACTTGTGTTGCTTCCTTGTCTTGGCTATTGTAAACTGTGCTGCCATGAACACTGGGGTGCATGCATCTTTTTGAATTGGAGTCTTTTCCAGATATATACCCAGGAGTGGGATTGCTGGATCGTATGTTTTATTTATAATTTTTAAAGGAAACTTCATACTGTTCTCCTTAGTACCTGTCCACCAACAGTAGAAGGGGTTGCCTTCTCTCCACACCCACCCCAGCATGTATTTTTTGTAGACTTTTGATGATGGTCATTGTGACTGGTGTGAGGTGATACCTCATTGTAGTTTTGACTTGCATTTCTTTAATAATTAGCAATGTTGAGCATCTTTCCATGTGCCTGTTGGCCATCTGTATATCTTTAGAGAGATGACTGTTTAGGTCCTCTGTCTCTCACTATCCTTTATATTAATTTTTGGCTGACAAACATGTCCTCCCCACATCATTCTGATGTGTGTTTTAATTTACATTTTGTCTTTCATTGGAGTGAAACATATATTGTTTTATAAATCTAATAATCATATAATACTTATATCGAAAAACAGCATGTCCCACCCCATGTCCACTTCTCCCCTTTGATTCTTCCTTTCTGCAAGCAGGCACTTTCAAATCATTATAGCATAATTGTGTTTCATTCTTTCCTTGCTGATTCTGCTCGTTACTCCCACATTTCTAAATTATGTATACAAATTACTGTTTTTGATTTTCCTATTGAAGATGACATCTGTGGAAATGACCACTGAAAACTTATTTTCTCTTCCTTCTTGTATGGTTATATCTTATACATTTAGTTAAAATCATATTTAACACCATTATTGTGCCAGTGTAAGTATCCATGGTGAGCTTCTAAAATGTACCATTATTATGTTTCCTTTCTTCTTGTATGTATTTTTAATTTTGTCTCTGGAACATATTTCTCCATCTACCCTTCCTCTTTAAATTGATAAGGGCATTTGAAACCATAACTGCTATGCCTTTACCACACCTAGTAAAATGAACAATTCATTAAAGCCTGTAATACCCAGCCCATATTCAAATGCCCCGATTGCCTTGACAATGTCCTTTAATAGTTGTTTACTTTGAATAAAGATCTAAATAAGGTCCACAAATTGTATTTGGTTGTTACATTCCCTTTCTTTTAATCTGTGACACCCCCTGCAGCTTTATTTGTGACATTGACTCATTGGCGAAATTGAATATAGAGTGCCATATTTTCTAGTGATTGGCTGATGGCTTTGTCACGGTGTGATTTAACTTGTTCTTCCATATCCTATAAACTAGTGGTTATTAGATTAGGGTTTGGATTTTTTAGGCAAAATATTGTATAGGTGGTGCTAGGTACTTGCAGTTTTATTGTCATAAGGGAATAATGTCTGGTTATACCACCTGTAATGATGCTTAAATTGATCAGTGGATTCAGAGGATGATAGCCTCATCAGTCTATTGCTAACTTCCTTATCAGCTTTTGACCTATGGGTACCTAATGATCATCTCCTGAAGATTATTGCCGAGATCTATTATTTTACAGAGCACATAGCCTGTCCTTCTGTTGTGTGATTCTGCTTTGAGCCAGTAAGTGCTGATTACGTAGTTTACCCCCAGAGGGTCATTTTATTTTCCTTATTCCCAAGTCTAGGTTGGGGTCAAGGGGACTTCTGTGTGACTCACATGTACTACTAAATAACTGACTAAATTTACATGAAATCAATATGCTTATATGTTATATTGATTAACGTTTTTATTTGAACCGTAGTTGAGCTTTGCTGATGGCTTAGAGAACATAAACAGAAAAGTGGGAAAGTTTGTCAGTCATGTTGAAATGCAACTGGCAGGAAAAAAAAAATAGATTTTTTTTAAGAAGTGGAATAAATCAGAGGACTCTGCTTTGGCTCATAATGCCTTCTTTCTCCAGGGTAGGAAAACTCTGAAATCTAATGGGTCTCTTCTGCCCGTGAGGGAATTGAAGGGAAACTACCAGAATGGTCTCCGATGCAGTCATTTGAGGACTTTTTGGTTGTTGTTTTGTTTTAGTTTTCACTCTGCTAGTTTGCTAAGAAGTCTTTCATAAAGATTTTTCCTAAACCCTGTTGCATATGAATTAGGGCTTTTCCTTTCCTCTGTAATGGGGCCTGATACCCTTTGATGTGTTTTAGCAGAATTTAGCTTCTAAATACAGTTTGAAACTTAGCTCTACAGTTTGAAACACACACACATGTGCCCTTCCCTCTCTCTCTCTCTCTCTCTCTCTCTCATTCTCTCTCTCTCTCTCTTTCTCTGTCTCTCTCTCTCTCTCTTTCTCTCTCTCTCTCTCTCTCTCTCTCGACTGCAGGGTTTGTTTTTTCGCTGCAAGAACTTTTCCTGTAGGAACTAACTTCTGTGGCAGGATGGTACTGTGGAGACCCCATCTCCTTCCTGAAAGGTCAGGATGTGCAGGCATGAAAAGCTGTATGAAATAGGGAAGTTTTCTCCAGTGTCTCTTAGCTGGGAGATCTGTTTCCATTTTTTTCAAGTATCTCCTTTTAAAGACAGATACATCCCTGATATAAATGTCTGGTCTGTTACTGTAAAGAGATGCAGATTGATTTCCTTTTGAGTGACTCCTAGTATTCCAGTTTAAGGCTCTCCTCTGAAATACACTGCAGATCCAAATTCTTACAATATTGGGGCCTCTTTTGCCATTTGGAATGACCTTTCACATAACTTTCAGTGACCAAACGACGCCTGTCTTTCAAGGCCTGGATCAAATGACACTTTCCCTGGGTCCCCCAGTGAGAAGTCATGTCACCCCATCTTCTAGACTCCTGCATGACAAGAATTATTTATTTGCTCCCTTTCATTCAAGTTTGCTCATCTACTCATATTACTTCCCCTTTTTAACAGGAAAATAGCAGTCTAATCTTTTTCTTCTGGCCATAGTTAGTATTTAATAACCAATTTATTAACATTTTAAATTTTAATAATTAATAAATTACTTGAGTAATATTATTTTGTCAGATATTCAGCTTATATTTCAGCTGTGCTTCAGATATCTGTGGGGGAAATCTGTCAGTCAGATGTAGAGCCAGATTTTCTATTTCAGAAGAGGGAGGGAAAGAATGTGTAGATAATTAATGCGGAACTTGAAGATTCAAGACCCACCTGTACCACTTCAGTGTCATTGTTTTAGAGCAACAGGTTAGATACATCACTAGGGGCCCTATCCTGAGAAGGCAATGGCACCCCACTCCAGTACTCTTGCCTGGAGAGTCCCATGGACAGCGGAGCCTGGTAGGCTGCAGTCCATGGGGTCGCCAAGAGTCGGACACAACTGAGCGACTTCACTTTCACTTTTCACTTTCATGCCTTGGAGAAGGAATGGCAACCCACTCCAGTGTTCTTGCCTGGAGAATCCCAGGGACGGGGGAGCCTGGTGGGCTGCCATCTATGACATCACACAGAGTCGGACACGACCAAAGCAACTTAGCAGCAGCAGCAGTAGGGGCCCTATCTGGTAACATGAAGATTTGCGGCCAAAGTCACTTAAGACTTATTTAAAATTTAGTTCTTTAGAGAGAGCTGTACAGACTTCTGAGCAGTGGGAGATGGTACAGGGATGGGGTCTTGGGCTCTTAAAGCCCTGCAAGGTAGTGCATGCAGGGAAAGGAAGTCTGGGAGGCGTTCCACTCTTGCTGTACTGGGAAGGATGAGTGTACAAAGGCTGTGGGGTACCTAGGAGAGAGAGGAGATCATGAGGCCTGGAGTTGAGTTCAGTTCAGTCGCTCAGTCGTGTCTGACTCTTTGTGACCCCATGAATTGCAGCACGCCAGGCCTCCCTGTCCATCACCAACTCCCAGAGTTCACTCAGACTCACGTCCATCGAGTCCGTGATGCCATCCAGCCATCTCATCCTCTGTCGTCCCCTTCTCCTCCTACCCCCAATCCCTCCCAGCATCAAAGTCTTTTCCAGTGAGTCAACTCTTTGCATGAAGTGGCCAAAGTACTGGAGTTTCAGCTTTAGCATCATTCCTTCCAAAGAAATCCCAGGGCTGATCTCCTTCAGAACGGACTGGTTGGATCTCCTTGCAGTCCAAGGGACTCTCAAGAGTCTTCTCCAACACCACAGTTCAAAAGCATCAATTCTTCAGCGCTCAGCCTTCTTCACAGTCCAACTCTCACATCCATACATGACTACTGGAAAAACCATAGCCTTGACTAGACGGACCTTAGTCGGCAAAGTACTGTCTCTGCTTTTGAATATACTATCTATGTTGGTCATAACTTTTCTTCCAAGGAGTAAGCATCTTTTAATTTCATGGCTGCAGTCACCATCTGCAGTGATTTTGGAGCCCCCCAAAATAAAGTCTGACACTGTTTCCACTGTTTCCCCATCTATTTCCCATGAAGTGATGGGACCAGATGCCATGATCTTTGTTTTCTGAATGTTGAGTTTTAGGCCAACTTTTTCACTCTCCTCTTTCACTTTCATCAAGAGGCTTTTTAGTTCTTCTTCACTTTCTGCCATAAGGGTGGTGTCATCTGCATATCTGAGGTTATTGATATTTCTCCTGGCAATCTTGATTCCAGCTTGTGTTTCTTCCAGTCCAGCGTTTCTCATGATGTACACATGAGAAGTTAAATAAGCAGGGTGACAATATACAGCCTTGTGGAAAACTATAATTATATACTTTATTATTTAACATCCTTTCAGTCTTGCCCTGGACCTACGTAGTCCCAGATATGGCTTTCCCTTGCTTCTTATTTCCTCTGTCCTCTCTTGGGAACTCTTTGGCTGAATTATGAATGGGACTACTTTGATAAACTATAATAACACTTATAATGAGCCTTATATTAGTAATGGAGGACTACCCTCAGAGAGACCACAGAAGCGCTAACACTATATAGATAGTCATCTCTGTAGAGAAGTGAAGTAAAGCCAAAATCCCATTGTACTGGACTTCACAACTCCACAAGCAGCTCATATTTGTTTCAGAAAGACCTGAGACCCAAAAAGACCTGAGGCCCAGCTTTTTCATGGTTGCTATTTCTTTACCATCAGTGTGCCTCTCTGCAAGTTACCTTCCCCATTAGGATCAAAGAATGTAAAGAACAGGGGATCTGAAGTCAGAGGACCTGGGTTTGGGTCCATTTATATGCTGTAAACTATAGGCTACTCACTTTTCCTGATGTAATACCTACCTTATCATTAGGTGGTAAGGAGATTTAGATGAGATGTTATAAAGAATTCTTCCCCATTAACAAGTTATCATATTTCAAAAGGTACATCTTTCCAAGGGTAAGAATCAAAGTCATGTCATGGTCTAATGGCACTTCTTCTTATTAGTGTAAGCAATTACCTACACCTCTTGGCACCTTGCTTTCCTCTGCTATGAAATGGGCAAGGGTATTAGTTGTCCAGAGAAGGAACTTATCTGGAGTGGAAAATGTGCAAGGTAGACTTAGGACTGGTGAGTTACCATTATGCTAGTTCTAATACCACCAATTTCATTTCTTCCAGCAGGATTTAGAATGCCACAATAGTCTTCTTGGCACCATGCTTGAACCTGTTATATCTGGTTGAAAGAGTGATTTTGGGCAGCTTCTTGCTATAAGCTAGGCACATTATTGGACTTCCCTGGTGGCTCAGACGGTAAAGAATCTACCTGCAATGCAGGAGACCTGGCTTTGATCCCTGGATTGGGAAGATCCCCTGGAAGAGGGCAACCCACTCCAGTATTCTTGCCTGGAGAATCCCATGGTCAGAGGAGCCTGGCAAGCTACAGTCCATGGGGTCTCAAAGAATCAGACATGACTGATTGACTGATTCTCTACAGAGCGACTAAGCACACAGGCACATTATTAAATATGTTTATCCTCAAAATAGAAGAATAATATCATCTATCTCATAAGATTGCAAAGAGGATGAGGAGCTTATGTAATTAGGGTGCTGAGTGGGGTATTTGGCACCCAATGGGGACACAACCCTAGACTAGATATTGCTTTTCAGGTTCTACCTTCATCAAATAGCATTTGTTAAAAATTCCCAATAAGACATGGTACTAGGTGCTTTTGCTTTAAATAATAGAGGGCTAAGGGAAGGTCAGATTGGGGTGAAGGATGAAGGGAGCCAGTTTATATTTGTTTGTTTGTTCTATAACAAACAGTAGTAATATTGCCTCTCCTTCCCCTGGTCCCAAGCCTGCTGAGTCACTGTTCCAGCCTCTTGGCCCATGATCTCTGGCTGTGTCTATGGAATACAGCAAAACCCACAAGAAACCAGCACTAATAGATGGCAGATCGTTTTGAGGGATTTTTGTTTGCGTTCCTGTGCTTGCTCTCCTGGCGAGATAGGAAACCTTTAATAAGACTTTTCCAAAATGATGCTGCATGTGAATTGTGAATTTTTCCCCCTCTGTTCTCCTAACAAATGACCATTTCATGAGGTTTCTTTTCATATTTTTTCCATCTTCTTTCCTGCTTCTCAGTACATTCTACAAAGAGCTTACTCCTCTGCTGGTTACTGATGGATGGTTCTACTCTGTGTGCCCTTTAATTTTGCAATAAACCAACAAGGAGTTGAGACCACAAACTTAAAGAGGATTGACTTATTTATTTGACTGGATTCACTGGAGCAACAGGCAGATTTAGTCATTTCAGTGTGGTCCTGGGGAGGGCAGGAGGAGTCCATGAGAAGGAACACTGTGTTGTAAATAACCAGATAGAAGAAAACTTGCTTGTCCTCCCATTCCTGGACACCCATTCCCAGCAGTGATCCCTTCCAGACCTTTGTGGGAGCAGAAAGTCTTCCATGAGACTTGCCCACAGCTCCAGGATTCTGAACTCACTGGGACTCTAGATAATGTGGAAATGATAGCACTACCCACAGGTCCTGTGTCCCTTCTTTTCAGAGAGATCATAGTTTCCCTTAAAGAGTTGCAGGAATATCCACAAACCTGCCAAGGTCACCAGTCTTTTAGACCTAGCCTCTTGACTGGATCACTTGGAAGACCCAGAACAAACCTCTTTCCCTACTACCTCCATCCCAGCTGTGTCTTCACCATAAAACTGGGGCCTCCAGGATTCAGGGGCACTAATACACTTAGTGAATTGATAACAAAACGTATTAAGAATCAGTCATTTCTCACTTAGCACTGCCATTGTATGGAGTCACCAGTCTGAAAATAAATGCAAACATCATTTCAAGTAGGAAAATAACAGGCTTCTTGAATGACTCATATGAATAATCCTCAGTAAACTAAAGAGAACCCTTATAGGGTATTTAAAACATAAACTATAGTGGAAAAGAATCCGAAAAAGTATATGTGTTAATATATAACTGAATCACTTTGCTGTACATCAGAAACTAACACAACATTGTCAATCAACTATAATTTTTTTTTAAATGAAGAGTCAAAAAAAAAAAAAAAAAAGACCACATAGATATTATTATCATTTAGATTTAAGGATTGCTCCATATCCGGTGCTGCTCTCTAAGAATTGACGTGAAGCTGTAAAGACAAACGCCCAAATGGAATTTGTCCCAGCTGTGAACTGCTCCAGATCTCAGTGCTGTTTGCGGCTCTGCCACTTTTAACCAACTAACTGCCTGTTCTTATTCTGCTCTTATGTGGCAGCCTTTCTTCTGAAACTCTTGTCATCGCATTTGAGCAGAAGTGAAGATACTAGCAAAGTGGCTAGAGGCCAAGACAGGAATAGACTGCAGGAGTCTGTGTCCTTTCTCTCGCCATACCTGCTAGAGCATGGTTCCTCCCTGGCCTGAAGACTCAATATTTCCAGCTCTGCCAGACAGCAGTCAGTCGACTGCTTTTTTCCTGTCACTGAAAGCTTGTCTTATTCTCAAATGTTTTGTACAGTTTTCTTTTACATGTGATTTTGCTTTAAACAGCACAGAACTTGGTCAGTGTTATATCAGCAAATGGCTGGCTCTGAAGAAATTAATCGACAAAGATCCATGAGGCTGTGAGTTTTCATATGGAGAGCCTTTTATGTGGTAGAACCAGCGTAGGCTAGAGGGCCAGACAGATCTGGTTTGAATCCGGCTCTTCCACGTGCTAACTATTTGGTCTCAGAAAATTGCTCAATTTCTCTAAACCTCAGTTTCCTCATCTTCAAAACTATGATAATAATGTTTACTTTACTGGGGTATGAGGATGAAATGAGCTAATGTATGTAAAGTACTTGGTACAAGGTCTGATACATAGGAAGTGCTCAGTAGTTGTTAGTTTCCCTGCCTTTCCCTCCCCTCCTTTAGAAACACATAAAACCTCATAGCATTTACACTGAAGGTCGACAGATAAGAATAACATGGGTGACATAACTAGGGAAAAATTCTCATACTCGGTACTGATTCTAGGGTGGGAGTGTTCAGAACTGAGAGATCAGTGTCAGCTAGCATAGTTAGGAAAGAGCTCATGGAAGAGGCAAGATTAAATTGGCCCCAGAAAGGTGGAAACTTAAGAGTAAAAGGGTTATTTCAGACTAGGGCACTTGGGGTGGGGTCTATAGTCCAAGTGAGTGAACTGTGAAACATATAGAGATAGAATATAGAGGTCAGAAGCCTCAGTTGTTTTCACTGGGAAAATTGAAGTGGATAGAATAAAGAGCTAATATTTTTTAGGCGCCTGCTAGATATTAGGCACTGTCTTAAGTGCTTTGTATCCAAGTCATTTATCCCCACAGTAGGTATGATTGTTATCTCAATTACAGAGTTGAAGAAAGACAGAGAGGGCCCAAGTATCTTACCTGAAACTATCCAGCCAGTAGGTGGTGGAACTGAGATGGAAACTCAGGAGGTCTGACCGCCGAGCCCACCCTTCTGACACACGGCAGCTGCCTGGGTTATTTTTCATCTTCCTTCCCAAGGTAGTGAGGGTCAACTGAGACCATTCTGTGAACAAATTCTGAAAAATCTGAAAAGTGTCATGCTTGTGGAAGATGGTGCGATTGTACTAGTTAATGATGTCAAGTGCAAGGTGAACAAGATGGTAGAAAGCAACTGAAAGTGATAAGAATTTCAGGATGGCACACTCACGCGACGGTGGGCAAGCTCAGCAGCACCGTGCCCCCCCATCCCCTCTAGCAACGCAGACGCCTGACACCACCTCATGTTTCCTCCCGGGTCCGTGCTTCAGGTGGCCATTCCCAAGCCACCAGAGTGGGTATGGGAGACTCGGGTCTCCTTGTCATCTGTCATTGAGTGTGACCTGCCAGGATACCCATCTTATGGGCCTGTAGCATGTGATTGGTCGTTGGCTTACCATTGGCCATGATGGAAGATCTCCACTACGTGGCATTGCCTTGGGAGGAAGTCTATTCCTCATCACCACGTAAATATTTAACCATGTTAATGTATTTATTCTGGGCCTGTTCTTCTTGTGTCTATCCCAAATTGACTCTGTTTAATCAAAGTTGATTACTGTTTGCCTTTATTGATATCATGTACTTAGGTATAGACACAGACAGCATTGCTTCAGCACCCAGCCACTACTCTGCCCTGCACCTTTTGTTTTTAAATAACACCTTACACAATATCCCTTCCTGGAGGATGTCATATAAATAGCTTTTGTTCAAGAGCATATCTGATGAGGCTGCTGCCTTGGAAATTTGTTCCTAGGCAGACCTTTTGACCTCCTTTTGAACAGACAGTGAGTGACCTCTGCTCCCATTTTATGCCACAGATTCCCTCTGGAGATAGAGTTGAATGCACACATCCTTTTACTGAGTTTGGAGAGCCCTTGGTTAGCCTGCCATTTGCCTGTGTGAAATAGAGAAACAAGGAGTCAGACCAGTGTTGGCTCATCCTGCTTTGGAAGTTCCTCGGAGGCCCCTCTGGGCTTTAGCCTCTCCCAGCTCTAAGCCACTGTAAGCGTGGTGGGGCCTGGAGAATAGCCAGGTTAGTGTTTATCAGCCTGGACTCCCCCAAGAACTGTATTTTCTGACCCCCCAGGGAGCAAGTGACTCAACAGGGGTGTTTTCTTGATCTCAGATGAGTCTAAGGAGGGGAAATCAGTTAATAGCAGCCGTCTGTGATGGACTGATCACAAAACTGTGTCTTTCTAATCCTCTTTGCAAATCAAAGAGAGGGGAATCCCCAGAGCCCAGGCGTATAAGTGAATAGAAAGCACCACCAAGTAACAAAACACCTAAAAAGGTCAGCAGAAACTCGGGGGGGGTGTTGGAAATTCACCTCCCCTGCCTTTCTGTAGGGCTCAGTGGGCAGTAGGGGTGTGGGCGAAGACAACCAACCAAACACCCTGCAAAAGCCACTCGGCCACAGGAAATGTACAGCAGAGGAAGGTTTCTTCCACGTCTGGGAACCTCAGAGTCTTCTGACAGTTGGCCTTGTTCTTTTCCAAGCCCTGGCTTCCGGAGACTCTTTTGCTCCCGTGCTAACTGCAGAACTGCACACCGTTGGTGTGCGCACCATTGGAAGCCGCTGTGGACGCACTGTCGCAGTTCACCAATGGTGCGTGTTGCTTCCTGCAGTGGGCCCCACATCGCTGACAGGATGCCGCCGAGGTTGCTGCAGGTGGAAACAGCACCCCAGCCTGTTCTTTGTGGCCTCGTTACAACTGTCGCCCCATCTGAGACCCGGAACCAACACGTGTTAACCTCAGCCCCGCTGGGGCCAGTGGAACAGTGAGCCGACCGTGGAACCCGAGCACTTCACGCCTACGTCCACGGCACAATAGCTGCCGGCCCAGGGTTTCCACTACATCCTCTCGTATGCGCACCCCAGGAGAAGTAGGCCAAGGGGAAAGCGCCCTGTGGTGCAGCCCCTGTCTGCTCTGCTCGTGTGTTTATTTTGGCCAAATGGCAGACATGGTACTTGCCTCAGTGCATTTTCTCTAAACTTGGTGGTCAAGGCAGTGGCTGCAACAGAGTGTAAGCAGTACATCATCAGTCCCTTTGTGACTGACTGAATGTGTGTTTGTGCAAGGATGAGAAGATTCTTTTCTGTTCTTCTGTTTGTGTTGCCTCATACTGAGCCAGTATCTTCTTTAGGGACTCCCCATACTAGCTCTACCTGTGAAAATCACAGTGAAATCTGCAACAGAGATTTCCCCCCACCCCCAGGTCTACTATTGGAGATGTGGATTTTATCAAGATTGAAAATATTCTCAGCATGAACACAGAATTATTTAAAGTTGTCTCCCTTATTCTTTTTTCCCTTCCTCTCTTCCTTAGACTCTGCCAATTGGTTCTATGTAGGATGGATTTCCTAAGGTTAGACATGATGAGAACCAAGGATAGTGGTGAAATATTAAGTACGGCACTAATACCGATGTGGTGTGAAACCTTTTCGTAGTGGGCTGCCATTACAGTCATAATACGTTCTTTTCTTCACGTCTTTTATGGACTCACTTTTAGGTACAGAGAGGTTCGGAGCCTTTCCCAACATTGCACAGCAGGTTAGGGACACTGCACAGCAGGTTAGGGACACTGCACAGCAGGTTAGGGACACTGCACAGCAGGTTAGGGACAGTGCCAAAACTAAAAGGCAGCCTTCCTAACTCACACAGTAATCTTTTCGTCGAGCCAAAGTTCAGTTTGGTCCTTTTACCACAAATATTTCTACAGGAAAATCCCCCATAGCCTTTCAGATTTTCCCAGAGAACAGTTGTCACAGAACTTCAAGATGGAAATAGCAGGCTGGAATACTAAAACCCTATCAGTTCTTTATTCTAGAGCTGACAGTTGCTATTCTCTGGGCTGAAGCTAAAGAAAAATGATTTTTTTTTTCCATAATGAAATGATTTATAATTTTCCAGAGCTTGGCAAAACTAAGCCAGTGAATAGTAAAACCAGATTTGTGATGCTCAAACTCCAAAATATTTGGTCTGACTTTTCCTCAAATATTGGATATCTCCTTTCAAAGCTGGAAGTGATGGGAAGGGAGGGGGCGGGGAATCGTCGAGTCTGCTTTTAGGATCTGCTTTTAGGGGGGCTTACCCTGTTCCCACGCTGTACTCAGAGCACCCCCTCTCTCTTCTTGGGCTTCTCCCGCCTCCCCCCAGCCCCCACAGTCTCCCTCTTACTCTTAGCTCCTATTCATCAGGCCGGATGGGGTAGACACTGTCATGGTTGGGAGGCAAGAGGAAAGGATGGTGAAAACCACTCCAGGGCCTTTCTCTCAAGCCTTGGTGATGAAAGGACTCAACGAACCTTAACAATTTCTCACAGGAAAATTCCATCCTCTGTCTCCTTAAGAGCAAGGCATTCAGTAATCCTTAACCGAGGCAGGATGAAAATTCAGGATTTCTGACTGGATCAAGGCCTGTGTTTAGATAGTAAGGCTCCGTCACAGTCATACCTGGCAATTCGGATCATTCCAGATACCAAAAGTAATATTTTAAAAAGGGTACCTTAAGCAGATAGGTTGTGTTTAATATAAAAATAATTAATACAGGCTTCAAACCGGAGCCCTGGTTTGACAGGAATCAAACCAGAGCCCTGTCATATTTGTTTCATATTTGGGGAAAGGTTTGGCTATAGTCCCTTTATTTTTCTTAATCAAAGTATAGTTGCTTTATAATATTGTGTTAGTGTGTTTACTGTGGAGTTGCATAGAGTCAGACATGACTGAAGCGACTTAGCAGCAGCAGCAGCAGTATTGTGTTTCAAGTGTATAGCAAAGTGTGATTTGGTTATACGTGTGTGTGTGTGTGTGTGTGTGTGTGTGCGCGCGCGCGCATGCTAAGTTGCTTCAGTCATGTCCAACTCTGCAACGCTATGGACTATAGCCCGCCAGACCCCTCTGTCCATGCGATTTTCCAGGCAAGAGTACTGGAGTGGGTTGCCATGCCCTATTCCAGGGGATCTTCCCGACCCAGTGATCAAACTGCCTTCTGCATTGGCAGTCGGGTTCTTTACCATTAGCACCACCTGGGAATCCCTTGGTTATACCCATATATGTATGTATCTATATTCTTCTAAAAAACTTCTGTGCCACTTTAGTTTAGAGCTTGGTCGTTTTGAGAGTGCTAGATTTGGCATCAGGCAAGCAGTTTGGGAGCAGAGTTAGTCCTGAAGTCTCTCTTTCTCATCAGCTGATGCCCTTTCTCCGGCTGCCCAGTTTATCCAGGGGGCTGCCTGTTCTTTTGGGATCTGTGGGTATCAGGACCTTCACTGCGCCTAGCTCTTCAGGCACAGTTAAAGTGATCTTGAAACTTCTCTGCTTCTCTGCTATGTTATAGCAGGTTTCTGGCAGAGAGTGAGCAGGAGGGCAAAGCTGGTACCCTTATGGGTATAGAAATTCCCGCAGGATGCCTGACATTGCCCGATGATTCTTCTAGACCAGTATGTATGTGTGTGTGTGTTTTCAGTTGTGTCCGACTCTTTGTGACCCTGTGGACTATACCGTGCCAGGTTCCTCTGTCCATGGAGTTTTCTGGGTAAGAATACTGGAGTGGGTTGCCATTTCCTACTCCAGGGGATTATCCCCATTTAGGGACTGAACCTATATCTCTTGTGTCTCCTGCATTGGCAGTCGGGTTCTTTACCAGCTGAGCCACCAAGGAAGCTCCCTCCAGCCCAGACAACTCCTCAAATTTTGTTGCACCATGAACATGAAGAGCGTTAGTGTTCAAGCCTCCTATGGCTTTTGGAAATGACAAGCCACTTACATGCGTCTGAAGTCACTGAAAGCCACTAAAAAGACTGGCAGAATTTGGCTAGGATTGCCTCAGATGCTTAGCCCTCTCACAGAAGTCTGAGCTTTACTTGGTTTATGGTTATTTATTAGCATCAGAGTCTGAAAGCACTCTTGCCACAAGACTGGACTTGTTACAGTGTTCGGTTCAGTTTAGTTCAGTCGCTCAGTCGTGTCTGACTCTTTGCAACCCCATGAATCACAGCACCAACACCTCCCTGTCCATCACCAACTCCCGGAGTTCACTCAAACTCATGTCCATCGAGTCGGTGATGCCATCCAGCCATCACATCCTCGGTCGTCCCCTTCTCCTCCTGCCCCCAATCCCTCCCAGCATCAGGGTCTTTTCCAAAGAGTCAACTCTTCGCATGAGTTGGCCAAAGTATTGGAGGTTCAGCTTTAGCATCATTCCTTCCAATGAACACCCAGGACTGATCTCCTTTAGGATGGACTGGTTGGATCTCCTCACAGTCCAAGGGACTCTAAAGAGTCTTCTCCATCACCACAGTTCAAAAGCATCAATTCTTCGGTGCTCAGCTTTCTTCACAGTCCAACTCTCACATCCATACATGACCACTGGAAAAACCATAGCCTTGACTAGATGGACCTTTGTTGGCAAAATAATATCTCTGCTTTTCAATATGCTATCTATGTTGGTCATAACTTTCCTTCCAAGGAGTAAGTGTCTTTTAATTTCATGGCTGCAACCACCATCTGCAGTGATTTTGGAGCCCCCAAAAATAAAGTCTGACATCGTTTCCACTGTTTCCCCATCTATTTGCCATGAAGTGATGGGACCGGATGCCATGATCTTCGTTTTCTGAATGTTGAGCTTTAAGCCAACTTTTTCGCTCTCCTCTTTCACTTTCATCAAGAGGCTTTTTAGTTCCTCTTCACTTTCTGACGTAAGGGTGGTGTCATCTGCATATCTGAGGTTATTGATTATTTCTCCCGGCAATCTTGATTCCAGCTTGTGTTTCTTCCAGTCCAGCGTTTCTCATGATGTACTCTGCATATAAGTTAAATAAGCAGGGTGACAATACACAGCCTTGACGTACTCCTTTTCCTATTTGGAACCAGTCAGTGTAGCATTTTCATAATCTTTTAATGTATTTCTAAATGTTGAAACATGTATAATATCATATGTGAAACGAATCGCCAGTCCAGGTTTGATGCATGATACAGGATGCTCAGGTCTGGTGTACTGGGATGACCCAGAGGGATGGTATGGGGAGGGAGGTGGGAAGGGGGTTCAGGATGGGGAACACGTGTACACCTGTGGCAGATTCATGTTGATGTATGGCAAAACCAATACAATATTGTAAAGTAATTAGCCTCCAATTAAAATAAATAAATTTGTATTAAAAAAATAGATGTTAGACCCTCTGTTCATTACTTTTATTAGATCAGATTCTGGTGACCCGGATTCAAGGCCTGGACCTGTCTGTGGCTGTGGGCTGAGAGTTGTTGTCTCTCTTCTCCTCTGCCCAGTGCTGTCTTGGGAGGGAGAGTGGGCAGGGAGGCCTGCAGACCCCCTTTCTTATCTGAACTATTAATCTCAGGCCAATGACTCTAGTTCACTCTCTGAAAAGAAGGGATTAAAAAGTTTGCCTCTCACCTGCCCACACAGAATGCTAAATGAGGGCATGTGCCGTATTCTTAGGTCCTTAAAAATATCCGACTTACAGATGTTCAGCTACCGTCTTGTTGATCATGAATCTCTCTTCTGCTGAACCAAACGGGGCCAGATATCCCATTCCAACTTATTCTACTCCTGGTTGACCGCACAATCACTCTTTGTTGCCTCCTAAGAGTCAAATAAAAAGAGCCTCTTTTTCAAAGGCTGGACTTTTAGGCCTGACAATTTCCTGCTCTGATTTCTCCAGCACTGTCCCACTCTTTCTTCTCTCCATCACTTTCTAGTACTCAGTGGGCTGGACTATACTGAGTGGCTGCTAATGAAGGTCCCTGCAAAGATAATTCTTTAATACTTCAGTGTAGGGTGGATCAGGTTAGGTACATACAAACTAGACACATACAGAGGCCCCATAAGGCAGGACCAGGAGTGGGAGGCATGAGCAGGGTGTAGGAATAGCCTAGATTAGTCTTGTCCTAGTGTAGCCGAAGAAAGATGTGCCCACTGAAGGCAGATGGTCCACACTGGACACAGAGACTGGTGGAGGGTCAGCAGACTCCAGCTCACCAGTTCCCTGGCCCTGGGGGCTGATGCTTCTTCTGACCAGCTCATCCTACCCCTACCTGCTTTGTTGTTGTTCAGCCTCTCAGTTGTGTCCAACTCTTTGCAACCCCATAGACTATAGCCCACCAGGCTCCTCTGTCCATGGGATTTTTCAAGCAAGGACACTGAAGTGAGTTGCCATTTCCTTCTCCAGGGGAGCTTCTCAACCGAGAAATCAAACCTACATCTCCTGCCTTGGATTCTTTACCACTGAGCCAATTGGGAGGTCCTGCCTGCTTATCCCTAGGTATTTCCTTTCGTAAGCTACCTTTTTGCTACTTACTGGAAGGGAGTCATGCTTTCGTTTGTCTGTTGGCTGGATTTTCTTCCCCAGGACCTTCTGCCTTCTGACAAAAATGACATTCATTGCCACCTGTCTGCCTTATTAGTTTTTCTTGTCTTTAAATGGTTCATGTTTTTCCATCTCCTCGCTAGCTTATGAGAGAAGTCTATGAAGGCAGGGGCTATTAGGTTTTTTATAAATCTGTACTCTGAAACTTCTTCCTTAGAAAGCTTCACTGTTCCCTTGAATTGAGCTTAGCTGTTCAACTTCAGTACACACAAGGGTTGAATAGGATGCATTTAGAGAAGTTGGGTGATGCAAGGGAAACTTAGAATCCAAGGGCAAACTTATGGAACCCCTTTATTTTGCCTGGGGAGGGGAGCACTAAAAATGAGACTCCAAGTGTATATGACATGATCTGAGAAGTCATTTCCTTTCATGTGTACCTGAAACATCCTATAACCAGCTGATGTTGCAAGGAAGTCTTGGGAGAAATTGATCTCTCCTTATTTAACGCTGAATGGAGTTTAGTTAGTAGTTACCTTATACATTGTATAGGGCTGCCTATTTCTCCCAGTAAGTAGATCATCCTCTATGGTCTGAAGAGTAAACTTTAAGCTGAGTTCCATTTCCTCCTGGCTTCAGATGTAAAGATGTAATCACAACCATAAAAAAAAAAAAAACCTAAAAGCAAAATTTCTCCGTAGTTCAAGAGTCTCACTGTAGCCTTTGGATTTGAAATTGATGGTAGTAGCAGGAAGAGGGACTGTTATATGTTTCCAACTAGTCATATTTTTAGAGAAATGGCAAAAATAGCATGCACTTTCATTTAAATTTTTATTGCTTTTTTAGCATATCACCAACCAATATTTGTTCTTTGTCATCAGTGTACTATATATTGTACAAAAGGGAATCAGGCATAGGTTTTCTGTCTAAACAAGCCAGGTATAAAGTCAGCAAAAGATAACTAAAGACAATGATGGAAGTTAATGTTTAAGCATTTCCCACTGGCCAGGCACTATCCTTAGGACTTTATGAGCATTATTCAGCTTAATCTTCAGAACTCTGTGAATTAAGAATTATACCCAGAGAAGTTGTGACACTTGCCCATCATCACACAGTAAGTGGTGGAATCCAGGATCTGAACTCAGATGTGTCTGACTCCAAACTTCTCAACCTCATCATGTACACAGCACTCTTGGACAAATTCAGTACCAAGTGTGAGAAGGCTTCATCTTTTCAACAGAGCAAAGCAGCAGGAAAGCCCCTCTGAAGTGTCAGTATCAAAACTCATTTTCTAAAAGCAGATAGTGTTAAGACTCTGTTCATAACATGTAATAGTATTTGATAAGTTATTTTAGGAGTGTCATTTTCATGACTCCAGGTTGCCTCAGAGGACAGCACATCCATAGGCTTCCACCCAAGTCATGATTATTTGTAAGCGGTGCTGTTTGGAAAGGTTTCCATTCTATCATTTTGCTGATCACAGGCTTAGCAAATCACAATTCAGTAAGAGCACCCTCCCGAGTTTGGTTGTTGTGTATCCCTTCAGCAATTTGGCTTTCAGACTCAGAGTAAAAAGGGAGTGGATTATTATCAAAACCATGGAAGCGCTTGTTCTTTTGCCATTGGAGAGTGAAAATGTTTTCTTCTCTATCTACTCTTTCATTGGAAGTGGCGGTGGGGGTGGGCATCTTTGGAGGCACACCTGTAGTTTGCTTTTAGGTTTGGGAAGGTATCATTCTTATTAGCTATGTATAATAAAAACATCATCTAGGTGCTCATTTCCATTGTAGGACCAGGGAAATAATAATGCAATTGAGAATAAGTGGTCTGAATACCTTAGTAAATGTTTTACGTTTAACTTACTTAGTTTCTCGAGAAGACACACCAAGGCTTCATCTCTTTATTTTCCCCCGGGTACATAGTAACATGCTCTGCATGGTCAGTATTTAGTAACTTTTTTTCTTGTTACTGTATCACTAGTGTTTTAGTCATTTTCACCAAGCCATCTTTTAGAAGAATTCCTTAAAACATAGAGCTTACACATTTAGCTCTCTTGAAGCTTCACTTTTTTAAAAAGACTATGACAGGCAGATACATTATTTTCTTCATTAGTAGACAAATTATGTAGAACTCAGAACAATATCAGTTTGTTGCTGGCTTTGCTTTAAAAATTACTATCTTTTTCTTACTGAGATTTTTACATAATTCTTTGCAACTAAAGAAAGCTTCGGAAGGACTAAGATTGGCAGAAATGATCAGGTGCTGATCTTGATGTAGAAAATTGTGATTTCATGTTGTTACTAGATCTAATATCTGAGGCATGTGGCATATGCTTTATTAGTAATTTATTAGCCTATATAACACCCTTCTGAAGGAAATTGCAGCAACAACAATGACTTACATTTACTGGATATGTATCATGTGCCAGACCCTGTATTTAATACCTTGCATTGGTTATTGATTATCTTATTCAATTCTCATAACAATTCTATAAGATAGGTGTTATTTTACCTATGAATAGATGAAGTTCGAAGATTTTAGTAACTTTCCCAGGGTTCACAGTGTCAGAATTTGAACCCAGTTCTATCGAACTCCAAAGCTCATACCCTATAAAATAAAGAGGAAAATGAACATAATTTCTTACTCTTGCTCCTAAATATGAATATTGTTTCATAAGAGAGCAGGCTATTATTTGACCATTTCCAGACATTTTAATTGAAAGACTTATCATATGTGATTCTTACCCATCCAGATGAAAATGAGCAATACAAATGAATAGGAGGGAAAAGATTACCAAGCACTCAGTGGAATACTGCAATATCTGGCAGATACATTATTATGTTTTATACATATTATGGCAGATACAATATCTGGCAGATATCTGCAGATCATCGCTGCGGAGAAACTGGGGACTTACACGAGCCTTGTTGACACACAAAGACCTTGGACAGGCTGTCTTTGCTAATAGAGTACTTCATTTCTTTACCTGACCTTGCCATCCTGCTGCCCTCTCCGCCCCCAATTAAGCTGCCATTGGCATAGGATTTATAACGTGTCATTGGTCCATTCAAGAGACAGCAACAGAGGTGCAGCTGAAAAGCTGGACAACTAAGAATGGAGACGATTTCCATTTCTACTCCAATCAGGATGGCAACAAAACCATAGCTGACCCTTGGGACAGACCAAGACAGTCTGGCCAGATGCGTATTTCAGGCACCAAATGCCTAGTTTTTCAGAAGAAGGACCAAAATGGCTCACCAATGTGCCCATGATGGGAACACCCAAACCTGGGGAACTGACCGTGGCATTAGTCGGGCAGCAGTTTTCCAAGAGAGAGTCTGTGTTTTGTTCTTTAGCTTTATAAACAATAGAGTAAATTTTATAAATGAGAGTTTTTAAGGAAAAGAATAATTTCTTGATAGAACCACATATTAAATTATTGTGTGGAAATAAACCATGTGAATTAAGTAATTTTAGAGTTCTTTCTAGGAATTTTAAATGTTATGAACTTTATTTTGTATAGGTCAGATTCTGTTCATTTGTGTTTTAAATATGTAGTGAGACTTCGAAATTCTTTTGTTAGAATTCAACTTGTTTAAAAGAAGAAGAGTGCTAGTCCTTTAGAGATGAGTTTTATTCCAATTTCACAAATTTGGAAAGAAAATTCTGATTTTCACGTTAACAAGGAAAGAAGCCCCAGGCATTCAGATGTTAAATCGTTGCTTCTCTTCAGCACTGTGATATTGTATGTTGTGGATATAATCTTAAAAATGATAAAATGTGCACATATGCATTTTCATTCTCTGGTTGGCCTTGTGTTAATATTATTCAGCTGATATGACAATACCTCTCTGTCCCAATTTGCTCAGCATTTAGAAAGAATTGATAAATAGTTTAAGCTGGAAAAAAAAAAAAAGTGAGTCTGTTTCCTGGGTTTTCTGTGATTTGAATGACCTGGAGACTTTGCCAGATATTCTGGCCTCAAGATACAACTGATGAAAGTCAGAGCTGGGGTTTTCCTACCTGTGTACTTAGCAGTCTTCCCCTAAACCACAGTCTGCCTTTTGATAGCTCTAATAATTAATTTGGTCTTCTCTCTTCTCCCTTCCCTCCACCTTCTCCTTGTCTGTTCACAGGTTATCTTGACGAATCAGATTACAACCCATCTGAGCGGAGCCCTAGCTTCTCAGGCAGACCTGGTGTCTCCAGCTGATGATTTGTCCCTGTCTGAAGGTAAGAGATCTGTCCTAGAGGAGCTGAAACTTGACACTGACTTACAGCCCCACCACCACCTCTCTGCCTCCTGTTGAGAACTGAGACACACAGCTATTAGGTGCTGGCCAGTGAACCAAGCCGGAGCCTGGCGATGGAGTCTTGGCCACCTTTCCTGGCATCTGATTCCTTATATTTGTAGAATCTCTTATTCTGTCTCTAGCTTGTTCTGTCTCTACAAGTGAACTTCCTTTTTCACTTGAGCGGAGCATCCTCACAGGCATCTTCACCACCACCTAAGGCCTCACTCCTCTACAGTTTCTTTTGGGTCTTTAGTACAAGAGCTGGTAAACTGCTAAATGACTTTGTTTTTGAGACTGATGCTCCAATGTTGGCTTTACCCATGGTCCCACAGCAATTTAACCTTTTTTTTAAACTGGGTACTTTGGGGCAATCTAAATGTAGGCACTAGTATCACGTATTAGAGATGTGGCATTCCCAATCAGCTTTACAGAAAGATTAAGAAAAAAACTCTCCATGTAGGTAAATCTGCAAATTTTATCCACCCTCCCAGGCTAGCAAAGGTCAGACTTGCTCTGGTTTACGTAGCTAGGGGAATTACACCACTGAGCCAGTGGGTGGTTTCTAGTTTTATTGAAAGTTCTTACTTGACATTTCTGAGTTCTGCTAGTTGCAGTCTGATTTCTTTCAGGGTAAAAGGCTGTGGGCCTGGGTGGATGAACGTAGCTGTTCCAGGCTCCTCTGCACTTTTCCATTTTCTGAGAATTATTCACGATGGAATATATGGGACCTCTAGGGCTCCTAACTGCCCAGGTGGTTTTCCATGGATTGGCTTGGTTTATGGTCCCCCAGATGGCAAGGACTACATCCCTGCTTCTTGGTGGTGTTTTTCAGGATGAAAATGAATTACTTCTAAAGAGTGTAAAATGTTCTGTGTACCCTATTTCCACACTCAGTGATGCCTTTCATTCTCCCATCTCCTGGGCTAAAAAGCTGAATCACCCCCTATCATCCTTCCCTCCATATACTCCTTTCATCATCAAGTTTACTGGATTTTATCTTTCCAAACATACCTGTCCCCTCTTATGAGTTATATTGTGAGCAATACACTGACTTACTAAAAACTCACAATTGGATTATTTTAATGAATTCCATAATGACCTTCCCAATTCCAGCCTCTACCACATACACCCACTTCCCCATTTCTGGCTTCCTTTTATTGTGTCATTCTCCTACTCTTGAATCTTGAAATTATTTTAGCCCATTTCCTGAGAATGGGCAAAAATCAACAAGCTGATTTTAAAATATTCAGGAATTTGTGGCTTGTTAGCTTTGAATCAACCAGGGTGGAAGTATTTACACCATTGAAATCAACACATACTGAAAATTGGGTTTTTTTCTTTCCTTTTGTGTGGATCAGTTTCCCCCCCAAAATATCCTAGGTTAGGTTGATACTTCTTAATTCTTGGTGGTCTGTCCTTTCCTTCGTATTCAGCCTCTGGGAAGCTCCTCTAGCAAGTGTGTGCCCTTCTGCCGGCTCTCCCGACCCCTGCCTTTGTGCTCTGCACAGACAGCTTGCCCTTCTAGAACACCATCCCCCTTTTTACTTCTACCTCTTGTTTTCCTCCCAAATCCTCCCACTCCTTCGAGAATTATTTAAAGACCACCTCTTCCACAAAACCTCCTTGCCTCTTCCAGGCTGCCTTGGTCTCACTCTCTTCCTCCTCTGTGGTCCTTCTACCTGGTCAGTAAGATAGATCTTTAAAAGACCTTTAAAAATAATTTAACTTTTCATGGTTTCCCTACCGAATTGGCAGATATTTTAAGGACACAGGCTTTCTTGTATTCTTTTTTTAATCCATGTTGTGGATTAAAAACTTTGCTGAGTGACCAGCAAGGTTTTAGCCACAGTGTGTGTGTGTTTGTGTGTGTGTGTGTGTGTGCACACGCATGTGTGTGCGCTCAGTCGTTCAGTCGTGTCCAACTCTTTACGAACCCATGGACTGCAGCCCACTAGGCCCCTCTGTCCGTGGAATTTTCCAGGCAAGAATACTAGAGTGGGTTGCCATTTCCTTTTCCAGGGGGTCTTCCCAACCCAGGGACTGAGGCCGCATCTCTGCATCTCCTGCATTGGCAGGTGTTTTGTTTACCATTGTACCACCTGGGAAGACCGTCTAGGCACAGTTCAGTTCAGTTCAGTCGCTCAGTCGTGTCCGACTCTTCGCGACCCCATGAATCGCAGCACGCCAGGCCTCCCTGTCCATCACCAATTCCCGGAGTTCACTCAGCTCACGTCCATCGAGTCGGTGATGCCATCCAGCCATCTCATCCTCTGTCGTCCCCTTCTCCTCCTGCCCCCAATCCCTCCCAGCATCAGAGTCTTTTCCAATAAGTGTGTCTAGGCACAGAGTAGGCAGTAAATAAATGCTGAACCAATACCATAGTAAATGCTTTGTAACAACGGTTAACCATGGGAATCACCTATGAATGTGACTAAAAATTGTTATTATAATAATTGCACACAGACACACACATTTATTCAGTTCCTAGGAGGAGACCACAAGAGAATATCTTGTTTCCTCATTTGAAAACCAATAAGCAAGAGTACTTCTCTTTGTCCTGGCTTCCTGGTTTATCTCAAGCAAAGAGGAGGAGCAAAACAGATACAAAGGAAATTGCTTTGGGGCTCCAGTGTAAACGCTGTAAGAAAATGGTAAAGGCATGTTCATGGCAAAGGGACAGTTACAAGCTCATTCCGAGACAACTTTTTCTTAATGTGAAACCCAAGGGAGAATGGAAGCAATTGATGTTTTTGGCCTTTTCCTTGCATAGCAAAGCAGATAAAGAGTCTATGGAATTTTTTTTTTTCTGAAGTTCTTTACCAGTGAAGGAAAAAAATAATACATTTCTCAGAATATTTATACCTATTCACCTATATCTCAGTGTTTATTAATGTTGCTACGATTAAAATGTATGAATCTCTTTGCTACTGTTGTAAGCATTCATTGTATCGGCTTTGCCCTTGTGCTATTAGCTCTGTGAGCTTGAGCAGCTCTTTTAATTACTTCGGGCCTCAGTTTTTTTCTGTTAAATGACAGATTGGATGAATATAAGATGGCTGAAGTCTTTTCTAGTTTTAACATTATTAGATTGTGATGTGGGTCTGAAGGTCAGGGGCCTTCACTCGTTGATGGGGTTTTAACATTCTGATTTACAGGGTGGGAAGAGTGACCTTGTCGTCCTAGATTAAGCATAATGGGGCGGATCTTTGGAAATGTTAGCACTGATACATCGGCATACCTCTAACAGCTCCCTCTCCCCATCCTGCTGTCACTTTCCCTGTAAACATTTCTGGGTTTGTCTGTCCCTTGCTCTT
Source organism: Budorcas taxicolor (assembly GCF_023091745.1). Lineage (NCBI taxonomy): Eukaryota > Metazoa > Chordata > Mammalia > Artiodactyla > Bovidae > Budorcas > Budorcas taxicolor. The sequence goes on from NC_068919.1 coordinate 78,322,003, forward strand.
GCTGCCTCTCTCCCGTGCAAACGTGTACACAAGAAGTGTACAAGCCAGTGAGAGTGAGGAGCACACTGTGATGGGCTGAGCCCAGGGTTTACCCTGTCCTATATGGATTTCAGCTGCAGAGCAGAGGGTACAGCTTAGAACAGCACTCCCTTGAAAACAGTTGTAGGGTGAGAACAAGCAGCCAAGAGCAGCCAGTGAGAAAATGATCCGAGTTGACCCGAGAGAAGTACCCAGCAGGGGCTGATGTGCAGAGATGAAGTCCCTTCTGCTCTGACGCAGAGCAGGGAATATGAGTGACCTGGCCCAACTGAGAGATCTCTTCCACACCAGCGGATCCTGTACTATTAATATCTGCCAGCTGCGGGCCCAGAGCTTCCCCCTGCTGAGATCAAAAGAGCTCCTATCTTAGCTGGAACAAGGTCATCTGCACAGGGCTGTAAAAGGGAGCCCTGGCTGGCTGCAGGGACCTCAATGGGGGAGGAGAAGGCAGGAGATGGGAGGTGTTCTCTCACGCTCCTTTAATCTCGGCTGACCAGCTGTTGCCCTCCCAGTGTTTGTAAAGTTGAGAGTTCTTTGTTTTTGTGTTGCTGGGTTTTTTTTTTTCCTTATTAAATTTATGCTTGGATTATGTAGACCCACGTTCACTGCTAGGGTCCATGGTCTGATTCCCTTCGAGGATTCATTCCCCAGGTAAATTATCTAGCTCCCATGCTGGGGAAGCCAACGAAGGGAGAAGTGACCCCCAAAGAACTCTCCTGACATTGCTTCTGCTCATAAGCTGTGTGCGATGAGAAGGCATTAGAAGGCAAAGTATATTTTCCCCATTTAGTTAAAATAACTCCTCACGTGTGTACACATGCTTGTCAGTTTTCAGCCTGCCTTTTACAAACGTTCTTTCCTTCAAGTGGGAGAATGGACTGGTCGAGGCTTATGCAAACTGACCAAAGTTGTATTGTGAACCCAAGGGCAGAAATCAGGATTTTTGACTTTATGATCTGCATTGTTCTTGACCAGGCACTGTGAGTCAAAGTATTTTCTTCTTCTGTGTTTTTTTCTGCTGATGGAAACTCAAGCGTGTAGGTTATTACGAAGTTCAGTGTCTGGTTACTCACTAGACTATTGTGACTGTTCTGTGGCCAAGGATATATTTCTTAGATGCCCTTGATGTTTCTTCCTGGAGGTCATTGAAGGTGTAAGGATGATGGGATTTCAGCCACAGAGAACATCCTTTTTGCCTCTAGTGATCAGTGAAGAAAGGCTCTAACAGTCCAGCTGGCCTAAGACACCATCCATGTCCTATTCTGAAGTCACCTGGAATTTGAGCAGAAGGGCTTCCTGAGTCCCTGTCTATCCAGGCAGAGTTGGTAGTTGAGCCTGATGTACGGTGACTGGGGACCTTGTGCCAAACTGAAGCTCTCTTCAACTTAGACCATTGGCTTTCCTTCCTTTGATAATGTTTTGGGATAGCATTCACTCCAGTGCGGTGACATGTCCATTTCAGGAGCCTAGGGTGGCATGTTAATATCCTCTTATCTGTAGTAATAGTTTTGGTAGATAATAGCCTTAAAAACTAAAAATTTAAAGTATCTGGCTGGGTCAAGGAAAGAACACAAGAGAAAAAGTATTATTTACTAGGACTAAGAATGATTTCTAGTTTTAGTATTGGAAGCCTTTCTATTCCAATTGAGTTGATGGCTGATTCCATGTGCACGAGAAAGTATTTTGGGATTCATATTCCCTAGCAAACCATCCTTGCAAAAACCTGGAGTCCATTTGATAGATTATATGCAAGTGTGTGTCTTGTGTCTCTTTTAAAATAAATTCAACACGCGAGAACAGCTCGGAGTGGTTGGGACAAACCAGGGACTCGTGGTTGTGAAAGAGGCAGACTTCAAAGCATGGTATGAATTTTCAAGTTTTATTTCCACTCTTGCTTTCCAGCTGGATCTGCTCTGGATTTACTGCAGGATGTTTGAAAATGTGGCTCCCTGCTAATCTCAGACAGTTGCTATGATCAATGGTTTCTTTCATTTCCGATAAAAAACACTGGTGTTTCTGCTTAAATTGTGTGTACTTTCAGCTTTATTATTATAGTAGTAATTTATTGTCCAGCATTACCCAAATTTGTAATCCATTAACCACAAACTTTGGGGTGGATTGGTCAAGTTAGTAAGACTCTGTCCACGCTTTGGCTCCAAGGCTCTGCACAGTCCAATCCCACACTCATTGTTCATTTAGATAGGACCCTGGGCAAAATGAGTGTGGGCTGAAACAGCGTTAAAAATGCACCTCTCGGGGTCATGGTGCAGGTTGGTTATAATTAGCACTTTGAAAACATGAAGTGTCTCCATGTGACTGCAAGGTTAATATTAACAAGGACGATCAACATGTGAGCATTAGCATTTCCATAGTATTTAAAAATGTCTTAATGTGATGAATCATTTGATCTGTCTCAAGCAAGTGAAGCATGAAGGCGAGAAGGGTGTTGCCCAAAGGCCCCACAGCAAATGAGAGGTGATGGTGCCAGAACCAAAGTCAGAGCTCCTCTCCTGAGATCCTAGGTTTGCACACTGCTGCCGCTTAGGAGAGAGTTGGGGGCAAAAATGTACGTGTCCTAGTGACCTTTCAATTTTTAATTCTAAAGCCGCAGACGTGGATCAACACACACAACTTCACATGCTTTTGGTTACGAGGGGACACACACCTACCTGTGCTATGCTTCCCCTAGTAGTCAAACATCCAGGGTCCTTAGCTGGGTATATACCACTTCTAGCAATGATTCAGGTGCTATGAAAGGTCTAATTTATAGAGAAAACTTAGAAGATTGAAACTCTACCCAAACCCTGTAGTATTTAACTAAAGTGAAAGTGAAGTCGCTCAGTCGTGTCTGACTCTTTGCGACCCCGTGGACTGTAGCCCACCAGGCTCCTGTGTCCATGGGATTCTCCAGGCAAGAACACTGGAGTGGGTTGCCATTTCCTTCTCCAGGGGATCTTCCCGACCCAGGGATCAAACCCAGATCTCCTGCACTGCAGGCAGACGCTTTAACCTCTGAGCCACCAAAGGAAACCTAAATGCTATATGAGGTGGGGGCTGCCAGAGTTGAGAGGGGACTGGGCACAGCCTACAAACATCTGAAAAGCTGTCAGTCTCACAAGGGAGAGGAACTTGTTGAGGATTTTTCAGCAGCGAGGCCAGGGGCAATACAACCATAGCCGAGGGATCAAATGGAGAAAGGAACAGTGAAGTCAGCCCCCAGGAAGCACTTCTTGATCAGGAGCTCTGTTTTGCTAGAGAGTTTGCCAGAGAGACGTGTTTGAGGCAGGAGGTACGTTAAGATCAAATGAGATGAGAGCTGAAAGTTTTCTTAGGGAAGAAGTCTTTGAGGTGGTTCATGGGAGAGCAGGGTTAAATGTTGTGCAAGTCTTTTCCCCTCACCCTCAGACCTCTTCACTATTTAGGATTTACAGGCTCATTTCCCAGATCTACACATGTTCCTTCAGTGTCATGAAGGCAGAAGGGACGAGAACACCAAAGCCAGTTTTGCCAGTTGCTTCAACTACAGAGATAGAGGGGCCGAAGACCCAGAGAATGGGATGTCAAGAAGAGGTGTGATCCCGGAGGGCTACAGATTAGAAGCAGTCTCTGAGAAGAGATCCTCGTTTACCATCATTGAAAAGAGTTCTATACCAAAGATGAGATGCGCCTAGGTCAGCAATCTTAAGAAATGTATGTTTGGTTTCTAGGCGTGGTGCCAGGGGATAACTTAGTTTGTGCTGTTATGTGGCATGAAAAACATTTCGAGTGCATTGGTGGTGTTTACTAGGATTTGGGAAGGATTGTAACAAGATCTGGTAAGGTGGTCTGGCCCTAGAATAGACAGTCCAGCTCAGCTGTGCCCTAGGTTTGGATCTCTGATGGCTTTGCTTTTCTTCCTTTTTCTGATAAGCCAGTTGATAAATACCAATTAGATTAAACAGTATTTCATTCAGTCAGACTGACTTTTCCTGGGCATTAGCTGCATTCCTGCATATATTAGCATGTTTTAGAGCCTTGGTCCCTCCAAAATAATTTTTTAAAAATACCTTTTTGGCTAGGTGAGGAGACCTTTCAGTGACTTCCAACCTTATGATTTCATGAGTGTGGAGCCCCTACTTTATGCACTATATTTCCTATATTCATGTTACAATCCAGAAATGAGCAAGATATGGTCCCTGTCCTCAAGATATTTATGGTGCAGTTTGAGAGTCATTCTGAAGAACAGTATTTAGGTAGGATGTGTGCAGTGCTTTAGACAAGTAGGGTATGAAACAAAGGCTCCAGGATTTAGGAAGAAAGGAACATCTCTTTCAGTAAAGGGAGAACTGAAGGGTCCAGGGAAGAAGGCAGAAGAGATAGGCCTCGAAGGATGGATGGGATTTCAAGAGGCACAGAAAAGATCAGGAAGAGCTGAGAACTAAGGCATTAAGTTCAAAATAGGCCTTGTCTGCCCTCTTTCCTAGTAGTCTCCCCTTCTCCAAACCTGTTCTAGCTGTACAGCCACTTCCTTGTTCCTTAGACTCTGGGCTTTCTTTCTCTGGCCTTTTGCACGTGCTGTTCCCATTGACTGGGGCACTTGTCCAGAGCTTCACTTGGCCTGTTGCCGCACTACCTTCAGTCTCACTCAAGTGTCATCTTCCCAGAGAGGTCTTCCTGAATCTCTGTCTTAGATGAAAGCACTACCCCCATCCCAACCTTCTCTAATCCCCTAAGCCTGCTTTATTTTTTTCATTGCCCTTATCACTACCTGACCTTATAAGTTTATTTGTTTATGGGTTTATGGACTGCCTCCTTGCTTTTGGATAATCTTCTCAAGGGCAGGGACTTTGTCTTGATCACTCCCGTATCCCCTCCTCCTGGAGGGTACTCAGTAAATACAGGATCTCTGTTGTAGGGAAATGTAGCATACTTTGGGAGGGGGGCATTTGCCTGGGGTTTTAGGGCAAACATAGGAGGTCATGTGCAATGAATTTGGAAGTAGATTGGGGCCAGACTTCAAATGCCAGACTGAATTAAGGTTTTCTGATAAAATGTTCAGAACATGTACTCTGTGGATTCTCTAGATGAGATGTGTTAGATGGCTTAGGGATGGGGAGATTGGAAGTAAGGAAACAATGAGCTCATCAAATATTTAGGGAAACGGGACACCCATTATGCCCCAGGAGCTATGCTTAGTGTAAGGATACAGAGATGAAAGAATGATGTTCTAGATAGAGGATAGGTCATTACCAAAGCTACGATGGCAAGAGCATGGCCATCTGAAGAAGGTAAGAATCATTCCTCATGACTGGGAGTGCAGGGGGCACACAGAGGAAGGCAAGGGATGAGACAGTGCATATCATGGACATCGGGCATGCCATGGTGGGGAGTTTCCTGAGGCCTCTGTGATAAGAATGAGAGGATGATCCATTGGCAACATGTCATCTCCCTGATCAACATGATTGATGAGACTTATTTGACTGGCTGGGAATGTTTCTCCATCCTCTTTTGTAGTTTCTTGTGTACCCCTTCCTAAGCCATGAGATCAAACGTGGATGATCCCCAGATAGAATAAGACTTCAGTCAAGGATAAGACGTGGTGTTTCCCCAACAGAACCCTCATTCCAGTGGGTCTCAAACTGTAGTGTGCATTAAAATCATGCTGAGAGGGTTGTTAATAAACACACCACTGAGTTCCCACTCTCAAAGTTTCAGTCAGTCTTGGGAGGGGCCAAGGAATTTGTAATTCTAGCAAATTTTCAGGAGTTGTCAATACTGCTGTTCTAGGAACCTCACTTTGTTGTTGTTGTTGTTCAGTTGCTCAGTTACGTCCGGCTCTTTACGACCCCATGGACTGCAGCTCCCCAAGCTTTCTGGTCCTTTACTATCTCCTAGAGTTTGCTCAAACTCATATCCATTGAGTCTGTGATGCCATCCAACCATCTCATCCTCTGTCGTCCCCTTCTCCTCCCTCCTTCTATCTTTCCCAGCATCAGGATCTTTTCCAAAGAGTCAGCTCTTTGCATCGGGTGGCCAAAGGATTGGAGTTTCAGCTTCAGCATCAGTCCTGCCAAATGAAATTCAGGTTGCTTTCCTTTAGGATGGACTGGTTTGATCTCCTTGCAGTTCAAGGGACTTTCAAGAGTCTCCTGTAGCACCACAGTTCAAAAGCATCAATTCTTTAGCACTCAGCCTTCTTTATGGTCCAGCTGTCACATCCATACATGACTACTGGATAAACCATAGCTTTGACTATATGGACCTTTGTTGGCAAAGTGATTTCTCTGCTTTGTAGGTTTCTTTCCAAGGAGCAAGTGTCTTTTAGTTTCATGGCTACAGTCACTGTCTGCAGTGATTTGGGAGCCCAGGGGGAAAAAATCTATTTGCCATGAAGTGATGGGAACTTTGAGAAACACTCTTTTTGCATTGAGTCTTTTATCCATGTTAGGCACAGAAATACCAAGACAAAAGCATCTCTATGAGCTCTGAAGGAGACAGTACCCCAAGAGAGGAGACAGGCTGCAGAAGGTGTATCACTAGACTCCTGGCAGCCACGTGCCTTCACTGGGACACAGTGGAGTTTTCTTCGGGCTTTGCCTCACATCTAGGAGACAGTATTTACTAGAATGTTTCAGGCCTCTTTTGTTAGCAAGAAACAGAAAGCCACTCAAGTTTACTTAAAAAAACCCTCAGGTCTACTAATAACTGTCACTACCATTCACTGATCCATGTTTTTGTGTGCCTGGCATTGTACATCCACAATCACATTTAATACTCACAACAACCCTCTGAGGCTGATGGTAATCATCACCCATTTTCTAGATGGAGGAACAGAGTCCTCGGAAAGTGACACCATTAATGGCAGAGCCAGGATTCCGACTCAGAGAGTCTGGCTTTAGAACTTAAATTTTCATCCACTAAGTTTTTCTGTGAGGATGTGTTGGCATTCTCATGGCTACGTGCAAATAGAAAGCAAAATACAGTCCAGATTTCTTGGAAACTGGAAAGGTTGAAACTTGGGACACTGTCTTCATTTTTCTTCTATCTGTCTCATCTTTCCATGGCACTGACCATGGACCATTTGAGCTGATCAGCCCAATTTACCTTTTCACACCTGCTAATTCTGTGGCTGGGTTATCTTTTGGTCCAATCAGCCATGGCCAAGAACTCATATGGTAAAGAACTCAGCCAGTACACCCATCCATTCTGTTGGGTCCATGGATAAGGGGCATTTTCCTCTTATAAGGGGTTACATGGGAAGGGCAGATTCCTTCAGAAGGAAGTACCTATGGAGTCCCCAACCATAGCATCTAGTTAAACAACTGTGTCCATCTGAGCTGATATTTTTGTCAAGTTTGCTTGTAAACACGGAAGGCTGTGTACCTTTGTCAATGGCCTTCAGTCATATTCATTCTCAAAATCATCTTCTTTTAGACCAAAGTTTTAGTGTTACATCCCTATTGCTAGTCAATGTGTTAAATCCAACATACTGTTTTTCTTTTTAAATATTTGAAAACATTTTATTTCTAGTTCCAGATCTGGCTCCTCTCTGATCTAATTTTCTTTATGCCCACTGTCAGCCCTAGAGTACCTCTTCAGGGTAAAGAAAGGTCTCTTCTGTTTATTCAGAGTTCACTACCTCCTCTAAACAGTTGTTATCTGAGGAGATATGAGGCTAAGCTTACCTGTGTAGAAGTTGTTTCCTCTTCAGGGACATGCGGTAGGTACATTAGCACAGACTGTTTGTCCTGTGGCCAGCCATCATTTACCCCTACTTAAGACAAGGCAGAGAACCCAAGATGGCAGCTGGCAGATTGAAATGTATGCAGGAAGTACTCTGTATCTGTCAGTTACATCCTCTCCATCATTTACAATTTACTGGAACAAAATTACTCCTTCCTTTAAGAGAGGGTCTGAAGGATGAAATGAAATTTGTGTGTGTGTGTGTGTGTGTTGGAGAGGGCTTCTTAATGTTTTAATAGAAGACATGGAGGCCTTTTTAGGTTCTGATGTTTATTTTTCTCCACTATCTTTCTATCTAATAGGCCCATAAAAGAAGCTCAGAGAATCTAAGTTTCTCAGAAGTATTTCTTTCAGCTGTAGAAGATGGATGACACCCTAGTGGGTGAAGCAGTAGGGAGACAAACTTTTTTGCTTTTAAATGTAATGTAAGGGGAGAAGGATAAATTAGGGATTTGGGATTACATGGACATACAACTATGTATAAAATATATAACCAACAAGGCCTTAACTGTATAACACAGGGAGCTATACTCAATATTTTGTAATAACCTATAAAGGAAAAGACTCTGAAAAACAGATATATGTGTATATGTAACTGAATCACTTGGCTGTATACCTGAAAATAACATGACATTATAAAATATATAGATAAATGAGGCTGGAAAAGCACTAAAATGAATTGCTTCTGAGTTGCATGACAAGGTGGACATGCCTCTAAGAGAGCTGTAGACCAGAGATAGAATAGATGATTGAAATCTCTAAATGTAGAACTTATGAAACCAACATCGGTGAATAAGTAGCTGGCAGAGCCCAAAGTCAGGCTCTTCCAGCCAGGAAGAACCTCCTTACTCCTTCAGAGACCCAACTAGAACTAAGGAAAATAGCTTGCCCTTTGACATGATAGCCCCAAGTTAAGGTAAATCAGCAAGAGAACCCTGTCCTAGGGTCATTAGAATATAAGCTCCCTAAGGAGAGGCCTCCTTATCTCTTTCGTTCACTGCTGAATCTCCAGAGCCAGGAAGAGTGCTTGGTCCTTATAGTTACTCCATAAATACTCAACGAATGAATGAGACACCTACAGCTACAAGAGGGATGATCAAAGAATGATTTAAAGCTTTAGAGCAGTACTCACCTAAAAGAAGCATGAGACTGCCACTGTGATCGCCGAGATATCACGTATGCTCTAAAATTCCTACCAAGTACAGTCGGCTTGAACTATGTGCCTGCACTGACTGTATTAATGAATAACAGTAGGCAGCTAGGGAAAACATCAGAGAGGAAAGGGGCCCAGCAGTTCTGCTTTGGGAAAAGGAATCTCCCATATTCACACAAGAGTTGTGAGTGAAGTAGTTTAGTCTGATTTACAAATAAGGGTGTTTACCAGGACTCTCTACTGGGTCCTGAGCTAGACAGACGACTTAGGGATACAGAGACAGAAGCTAAGGCCCAGCTGTTTGGAAAGCTCACAGTCAGGTTGTTGGGGAATCATGATGTACGTGTATATACAGTGTGCTGTAATGGTTCTTGCATCAGGATTTTGCTGGGGAAGCACATGAGTGTCCTAATTTGGGGGTGGGAGTGCTATGTGAAGGTTCTTCATGAGAAGACACTTGAGCTGGATTGTGAAGGATCAGTAGCTGTTACCTAGAGGAGAAAGAGAAGAGGAAGGTGATCTTGGCCAAGATAAAAGCCCGTATAATGGGACAAGAGGCAGGGTTCCATGGGAGACCTGTGGGCCATCCATTATGGCTGACATGGAAGGGAGTGGTGACAGGCTGTCTGCTCCCTGAAACCTCTCTACAAATGGACGTTAGAGGAACAGTGTGTTATAACAGTAGGTAAAGCACCGCATTTGGAATTAGGAGACTTCTGTTCAAGGGCCAGCCCTACCACAAGCTCTCTGTGTTATGCTGAGCAAGTCACTTAACTTCTCAAAATTGAGCTTTGGTCTAGTCAACTTTTCACTCATTCAAAACAGAACATGTATAATAAGAAATGCTTCCTGGAGTTCAAGGGTTAAAAAGAACAGTGTCAGGCTTGGTCTCTGCCCTCTAGAACATAAAGGCTAGTTCTAATTTTTTGGCAGCTTTATCTGGTTGGAACCCTAGAATTCCTACCTACTGTAATGAGCTAACCTTACATCCAAACTGGCTGTATGTGTTGTACTACCGTGGATAGGACAGGAAAAGATAAGACTATAAGGAAAGGCCAGAATATGAGGCCCACATACATGGAACAGCTAAAGTCACACTACAGCCCAGCAGCTAGTGAATTACCAGGTTGAGGGAGACACATCTTTTATGTCAGAAACACTCAAGGAAAGGCGAAGCCATCATGATCTTGTGGCATGAGCTTGTGGTGGCTTGGGCCACCATCTTGCGATATCAGGGCATAAAGATGGACTCCCTGACCAATCTTTCCTGAATCACAGTATAGGTAGGTCCCTGGATATCAGCCAATAGCCAATCTCCATCATGGGCTTAGACCCACTCACAAAGTGGCAGGCTGTAAATCAGCCCCACACTTTCTGAGAACTTGCCAGGCTGGCCAGGGGAGCTTAGCACCTGTGGTGGGTGGCTGTTTTTCTGGGCCAGCTGTTTAATGAGCCCCAAATCAGGTAAACTGCACTTGGCTCCTGTGTGCTCTCCAGACACAAACAATGACGTTCATCCAGCTGGAATGGTCCTGTTAGCGAACCTGCCTTCCCTGTGTCAATCATCTGGTTTTCCCACCCCCTTGAGGGAGATTTTGGAGAAGTTGATGGGGTGACTTTGAGAAAGTTGTTAACCCTTTAAAGTTTAGCTCTTCATCACCAAAACTTTTCAGAAATGGTTTGAGGCCAATGCCTTACTAGGTAGTTTTAAAGTTATCAAAATCACAACTTAATTCATCTTACCCTCTACTCAGAGTTGGCTGAGAGAAGTAGGAGGTTACAGTTCATGGATCCTTTTCTGGTTTTGTAACCAACTTACAGTCTTAAGTCTAGGTAATCACCTTGCCCTTCTTAGTTTATTCATCTGTGACCCGGGGTAGAGCTCCCCATGCCTCATCTGGTTGCGTTTCAAATTTTGTGAGAAATTTCTTTGCTTCATGAGAACGCACAGATCAGCTGAGACTAGCATGATTGATTCCAGACACAAATTAGAACAAGCCTGAGCTGAATAGCTCTCCTGAGCTGAATAGCTCTCCCAGGAGAAGTCATCGAAAGTTGGTTTGTGTGGCCTAGTATGGCCTTTGACCAACTGGCTTCGGGAACCGGGACAGGCATGGAGGAACTCTGACCTTGATCTGTTGCCTGCCCTGCTGATAAATATTCTTGCCATTAAGTGTATCTGGAGTTTGTGGGAAGTGTGTGTTGGGGAAATCTTTAAAAACAAGCAAGTCAGTAATGCTATCTCTTTGGGAGGATGTACTTGCATGCCCTTAATGACCCAAATAAGATCTCAGTGGGAAGAGTCTGGTGAAGAGAGAGCAAGAGAGTGTGTGTGGATCACTGGAGGACACATTACGGTGTGCCAGGTGATGGATTTCCCCATCAGGAGAAGAATCTAGAAAGGCAAGGAGACTCATGAGAAATGAGGTGACTTCTCTTGACAGGTCACTGTTGTTCAGACTCTGTGAGATGAGAAAGGAAATCCAGAAACCTACGTGACAGCTTCTCTTGGACTGGACGAAAATATTGATTTTTTTTTTTCTAGCTGGAATTTGCCAGGGTCAGTTCACGTCTGGGTTTTCAGCACTTAATACAGGGCCCTTTTGTCTCGGGAGGCGGCTGGACTGGTTTTTCCTCCAGGCAGGTGCACAGAGAGCGTTTATTGTAGCCTGAAATGCAAACACCAAGCCCCTAGGCCCTGATCCCCACACTCTAGCGTGGCTCAAGGAAGTACAGTGAACAATGTCTCTTGCAACAGGCAAGCACTGTAAATGCCACTCCTGAATGAAATATTTCTTTAAACGTTGTATCTGTAACTCGATCGTCTCTTAAAACTTAATTATATGTCAGGGGAAAGGAAGCCATTGGCTCCTCCAGCCGTCCAGGTTGAGCATGGGCACACAATGGAGCATATCCGATTCACGGCCTGGCTTAGGTAATCAGATTAATATCTCTTGAATTGAATTTACCCTTTTGATACGGAGTCTTTCAGCTGCCTTGTTTCACGTCTCCAATTCTGACAAAGCTGTGCGGCCTTTGAGTAATTCCCCTGAAATCTATATGCGGGAAGCCTGTGCTCTTTCGAACACTTTTTGGGACTTGTACCAATTAAATCTGTTTCTGGCACACGTTTAATGGCATACTTTCCCCTGAGTCAACAACCGCTCCAAAATCTGAGGTCATTTGTTTAATTTAAAAGCAAAGGTTATGAAACATCCATTTCAGGCTTCACCAGCCAAGCCCCTGTGGCTTTGAAAGGGGTGATGAGACAGGGGAAGGGCTAATAAACTGGATTTCTTACACACGAAATAAATTCATTACCATGTTTCTCTGAAATCAGTATCAAACCAGGTTTGTCCACACCCTCCCCGCCTACCTGGCCGCCCCTTTCTCTTCTAACACACACATCCTCTTCTTCTGGGACTCTCATGCTCAAACTGAAGTTCACCCTCTTGCTGTTGTTCTTGCAAAACAAACATCTGGACTGGATTTTTGTCAGCTGGAGTTGAGAGAGAAATGTAAATGAGGCAGTGATTTTTTTTCATGCTTATTAAATTTATTTATAGCCATTCTGAAGCCAGGAACATGTTTTTAAATGGCTAGAGCCCTTGATTGGAGGTGCTCGAGGAACAGACAGTGGATGGTATTTTTCCCCCTGCCATTTTCTAAATAACACGAGGGTAGAATTACATAATTCCACCATTTGGGTGGTTGTTTTTTTTTTTTTTTTTTTTTAACCCCTGAAGGAACCTTCATGAAGACATGTTGTAGATCAGAATTCTTCCCTTATATTAGCCTATCCAATGTGCCCTTCTTTCTGTCTGTGAGAGAAAGGAGAATGTAACTGGCAGGGTGTTTCTGAATAATATAATCATGGAGAGTGAGTTTCTGGTTATTTGAGATGTGAAGCAGGGGCATGGGTATTTTCTTTTGCCAGAAGAACACAGCTTGGATCCTATTTCTAGCTTTTCCACTCACCAACATCTAAAATCTTAAAAGCTGCCATAGCCTAAAGACTCTCAATCATTTTCTCATTATTTAGGATAATAAAAGGCTCCATGAGGGGGCTTACTAAAATAATTTATAAAATACTTTGCTGTGCCCTTAGATCTTATTAAATCACAATGCCTCCCAAGGCATTGTATAATTATTTAAGGAAAAAACCTTCTAGGGGAAGCTGAGTCAGATGATGATTTTTTTTTGAGGTCCCTTCCTGTTCTGATTGGAGATGATTCTTTGATTTCCTTTCTCTGTCCTAAAGCAAAAAAAAAAGGGGGGGGGGGCTGTTTGAGAATGAGGTTTGCTACCCACAGGCATTTTCTTCTCCAGAGAAAAGGCTGATCTGCTTCCTGCCACCTAAGTAAGTCATCCTCAGCCTGAACAATGGAGCTTAATGTTCTCCATCTTGCTAAGGGTTAGTCTCTGTTGTTATGAAAGTGAATTGAAACCAAATGCACTTTCTATTGGAAAAGCTGCCATTGATCTCAGCTCATAGACAATATTGAAAGGGAAGGTGCTTATAAAACAGAGGGAAAAAGCCCTCGCTGTTATATCCCGACACCACTTATCTCACGGCGAGGCCTATGCACATATCTTTGATGCCACATTGCTCTGTTTTATGATGTTTCTGTGCCACTTAAAGATTGGTGTTCCACATTGAGTTCTTAGGAACTTTAACAGGTTATTTAGTGAACTGTCTGGCTAATGGACCAGGAAAGCTATTCTTAAAGCAAGACCCTTCATTAACTAAGAGGGCATAAGATAGCTCACGTTCTCCACCAAGAAAGGCAGCTCTCTTTCATCTGCCTAAATGGGGAGGCTTTGGAGGCAGAGCAGCCTCATCCAATGTGGTGTCTGCTGCTTACTTTCCAGTTATTAAAGTAGAAGCCAAGTCATTGGCACTGGTCCTGGCAGTGAAATGAGCCACAGAGAGGTCACCACTCATCACCAGCATCACGATTCAAGCCTCTGGAGCAGAAAATGGCAGGCTCAAGGGTAAAGAACATTTATTTTCCATGAAGGAGAAAGGAGAATCACAGAGAAGTAGAGAGAGGCAAAGGGCAGAAGATGAATACATCTGGACATTAAGCAACAGTGCATCTTCCAAGATCATAAAGCCAAATGGTTCCTGCTAGATTTAACTTTTATTATGTTTGGAGATGAAAATCAGAGGGTGGATAAAGGTGCTTGGAGATTTTCTGCTCTAGGCCAGTCGTGTGAGGGGCGTGAAGTTCTTGGTCTGCCCTTGGAACATTCCACACTACTTGCCTAACAACAACAACAGTACTAATAAAGATAGTAATCACTTTTATTAAATCCTGCTAAAGAAGCATCTTTCAGTGCAGTGTTGTTTGCTATAAAACTTTCCAGCTAATGGCAGGGTCAGGATCTCTGCTGGAGCTGTGGTGAGGAACTGGACACAGAACCACTGGTACTGGACACTAGCCGAGTTAGTTCCTCTGACCAAAAGTGATGGATGGTTATGGGTCAATGGTTATTCTAGCTGTGATGCTTAGAGAATTTCAATAGAATGTGATAGTATTATGTAAGGGGTATTTTTAGACTTATCAGGATGATGTATGTCAATCATAGGGAAACCTAATTTGATGAATATGTAAGATGAATGTGTAAACCTAATTTAATGAATATGTAAGATGTTTTGTAAGGTATTATTTGATTCAACTATATTTTATGTTAGTTTGGAGTCATTGTCACGCATGGACAGTCTTTCATTTATATTCCTGTTTTCTATAATTCAGTACCATATACGTAAATTAATTTTGAGTCAGTAAAATCTTATGAGGATACCCACATCACTCCTGCATAAAATCCATCCTCCTCTGGAATTTTCCATTGAGTAGCAGTAAGATCAGATACCCTGTTCACTCTAGAATGGAAAGGATCACATCAAAACTTTGTTGGCTGTTTCCCCCTCAGGCACCCAAACCTGATTTCCTTTTATCACTCTATGAATTTTTAAATGTTCTGCTTTTTTCATCCTCTGTGTTTGTGCTTTTTATGAAGCCACAAAGCCTGAAAAACTGCATGACAGATACGATCACAACATTACTTGGGAGAACGCCGTGCTATTGTTTGGACTATTGTAGGTCTGAGAGCTGAGGTGGGACCAGTCAGGCTGAACGTGAGAGGGAAGAGAACAGTCTGTTGAAAGAGCAAATCACCTTTTTCTCTAAAGGAAAGCTAGTTTTTTGGTTTTGTTTGTTTTTAAAATAATGTTTATTGGAGTATAGTTGCTTTATAATTCTGTGTTAGTTTCTATTGTATAGCAAAGTGAATCAGCCTTACATATACATATATCCCCTCCCTTTTGGACTTCCTTCCCACTTAAGTCGCAAAGATAAACTCCGCAGAGTGGAGAGCAGCCTTGCTTATTTGAACCAGGTCCCACCCTGTCCTCTGCCTTTTTCTCTTTAACCCCACTGTGAGCCACTTCACTTCCTCTCTCAGAGGCTTTCCCAGGGCACTGCAGTCATGGCGCAGCCTCTGCTGCGGAGATGTTTTCAGTCACGTTGTCCTCCCAGCAGGGAGCCCGGTCTCTCATCAGGCAGTACTTTGGAGATGAACCTCTTCAGAGAGTAGCCTTTCTTCCCTTGCCTTTTAACTCTTTATTTCTCATTTTTCCAACCCTGTATACCTCCTCTCTATGTGGATGAAACTCAGTCTCCCCAGAAAGTTTTCTTGAGTGGCCAGAGTAGACTGTTGTTGCCACGGCAACTTTGTTCACCACAGCCCAGCAAGTGATCCAGTAGAAGTGGACTGGGATCCAAATCAGGAAAGATGGCGCCACTACAATGGAGGAGCATATGAGGGTGATGAACGTCATCCTCGGGGCAGTGTTCAGTGTCAGAGCTCTTAATGGGGCCAGTGAGGAACGCTCATGGCTTGCATTTTACTTGCAGTAGTGATTGAGTAAAGGACTGCAATCATAATATGCACACTACTTGCTATTGTTTTGTTTTAATATTCAACTCTGGGAGTGTGTTAAAAGTTAAATGAACCCTGTGTGGCAGGGTGGTGATTTACTAGGGTCGTCAGAGGAGGACTCATGGAGAAGGTGACATTGGAGGAAAGACCTGGAGGTAAGCCATGGGGCCATCTAGGTAAAGAATGAGCCAGGCAGAGGGCACAGCATATGCAAAGGCCCTGAGGCAGTGTTGTGCTTTGCATGTTGAAGGAACAGCAAGGAGCCCTGTCCAAGAAAGAAATCCAACAAAATCAATTTTAGCAGACTACCCATAGGCAGTTTTTTCTGAAGAGGAAGTAATGGCAAAATAGAAAAATGAGACTTAATGAGTAGGCCATTTGGGAAGCAAGCAGTGATTATTTTCTTTTATTTTTTTACCAGCAAAATGGGTTTATTTGGAAGCAGCAAAGAGGGCAATGACTATTTTAAAGTTGGGGGGGCAATGTCTAACATATGTGTATGCCTTTTTCGCCCTCATCTCTTACAAATAGATAATGGTTGACGTCAAGAGAAAATTCAGGAAAAATGTCTTTTTTTTTTTTTTTTTTTTGCTTCCAGGAAATCTGGTCACTGTGTCCTGTAGCCAGTGATAAATGACAATGCCACCAGCAGTGACCTAGGACATCCTGAATTCTTGCTCGTATGAAGAGCTTGCATTCTCTTTTTGAAGGGCTTGTATTCTCTTTTTGAAAAGTATCCTGTTCTAATGCAATCCTGGAACTATCGCAGCTCAAGATCATCTCCCCTCTGCCCATTACCATACTTAAAATAGCAACAGTGCTGTATAGAAGACTCAACAGAGCTCATAGATGTTGATGTCATCTGGAAGGAGGGAGAGATGAAAAGTTGGGAACTGAATATTGGCCCCGAACATATTATAGTGCAGCAAATCAACCCACCAAAACTCAGTTCTGTTAATTCAGCTCTTTATTTCAAATCAAATAAATACTAGTTTGTCCACTGGTGGGAGTTACCAAGTGCCTTAGATCCACAAAGGCCCGTATTCCTATAGAGTAGCAGCATCGTGGAGGAGGAATGTGATGTCTAAAACAAAATGTGCTGGTGAAAGGCCCTGTTCCCAAGGGTAAATTGTAAACAGAGCAACTGTTTCTGATTATGAAGATTGATTCACTCTGTCTGCACAGATGCTACCTAAAGAGGTGGGAGGAGCAAAGAATAGTTCCCAGGAGCCTCTCAGTTGCTTTGTATCCCTGTGAGTTTAAAGCAAAAGATAGAACCAATCCATCGTTCTGCTTCCCTGCTGTCTTAAAACGTGTTGAGGACGAAGGTCCAGCGGGAGAAGGCTCTCTTGCTCCGTCTCTGCCCCGTGTGTCTCCACACAGATTATGCAGGTCCTTCAGTCTTCAACCCGTTGTCTGCTGGCTGAGGCAACAGGTACATCCCTCTTTTCCCTGAACCAAGGCACCTGGACTTTCAGGGGAGAAAAAGCCCAACACTAGAAAAACAGTTCTGAAAACCCAATTAAACTAGAATGTGTTGTTAGCAGTTCCTTTCCACAGTTTATGGATTTTACATAATTATCATTATGCAAATTTTTGCACAATTATCACTAACATCATTAGCAAGCTTTTACTGTTTCTCTTGTTCCACTGTCTTGCTTTGTTTGAGTCACCTGATGATATCATTGCCTTTCTGAAGAATCTGCGGAAGATAAAATATTGCTAAAAGCAATTGAGATAGTACTGAAAAATATTAGGAAAGAAATAGAGGGAGCAGCCATTGTCAACAAAATGGCCTAGTTATAAGTAGTAAGCTTGGAAGAGAAGACTTGAGACCATTTGGGCTATCTGCACAAAACACCTTTGTTTATCCAACCATGGAAAAAGCCCTTGCTTGGGGTGTCTTGAGGAGTCAGAACCTGGGATGGTTCCAAGATTGCTAGCACTGTGCTTCAACCACCACATGGCTGTAACTTTCAAAGTTTAGAGGAAAGGGAATGCTATGAGTTTTGTGGTCTTTGCTGATTTCTTATTCCAAACACTCTTTCAGTTCCAAGCAGCTGATTACTTGGATTGCTTCTACCTGGTGAATTCTAATACTCTGTATGGAAACTGCACAGCATGGGGTGGGGGGCGGGCTTCCCATCTGCCTCCTTTGTGAACCTCTTCCCCTTTCAGTGCTTCCAAACTTGGGGCTCCGGAGAGGACAGCAGCTGAATGTCATGCTCTTGGGCCTTGGCCCAGGCATGCATCTTTCTGGAAGGATGATTGAATCCCCTTCTTAAGTCTAAAGTTCCTCTTGATTAGCAGCTCCTTTTGTTTGTTGTTTTTAAGGCATCTCTGTCTTTCATGGGTAGCTTACAGGGATGTGTTTGAGAGCCCCTTCCAGCTGGGAAGCTGCCCAACTCCCACCAGCTGAGTTGGGGGATGACTTCCCTTTAGTTCCGCTGCTGCCTGTGGCCTCCGCAGACTCCACTTCCAGCCCCAGCCACAGTGGTCCTTGTCTGCTGTGCAAACTTGGCTCTGTTCTGCGGGTTTTCATTCTCCAGCCATCTGGGCATTTTGAGCACCCCTCTTATCTCAGTACCTTGGCACTCAGGACCACATGCCATCCTATCCTAGAGATGAAAACAAAGGCATCCTTCATTTTTGGCCCGCAGTTTCCCTAGAACCATCCTAGGTTGAGTGACAGTCAACAAGACTGTGGGGCCAGGGATGGGTCTAGAGTGATGTAAATGGTTTTAGTGATAGAAAGCCTACGGAATGGTGTGACAATCGCTAGGATTGTTCAGGGCCAGATTCCTAGTAACTAGTCTTCGTTTTCCCTTGGTTGTTTTGAAATCAAGGAGCTAGCAGTCAGGAGCATGAAGATCCCTGTGGCCTCTGATGGCTATAGCCTCTCCAGGACTGGCAGCCAAAGATTAGGGTCTAGGCAGAGTGAATCTAGCTTGCAGCTAAGAATTCTGTGTGGATCACCAGCTTTTAAAATTCCTCCTTCCACCTCCTCAACTGCTGATTTGGGAAGGGTTTGATCAGAGTCCTGTACTCTTCAGAGAAGTGTCTGGAGAGATTAGTCTAAGAGCGCTGACAGCAAGTTCCCTATAATCATTCTACCTAGAAAAAATAAGCATTTGATTCAAAGACAGTTCCACCACCCAGTTTCCTCCTACTCCACAGAGTCCTTTCTGTCCCTGACACCCAGCCTCTGACCCCCATGTACTCATCTAGACCCCTCACCCTGTGCACACCTCTCAGAGGTGGTCCGTGAGGCATTGGCTAGCCAAAGAAATGCAGGCAGTGTTAAGTCACTTCTTTGTAGAACCTGCTAGTTGGGTGTGGCTGCAGCTTCTTGAAAGGCAGATGTAAAATGCTTGCCTCCTTTTAGAGATTCTGATTTCACATTTGGCTGCTGATCATCTGGTATTGGCGTTAATTCGTATGCTGGAAGCCCAGAGCTTCCACACACTTGATTCTACAGAGCCTTGTAATACTAACAAGACACGTCTTGATTATGGAGCCAAAAAGGTGATGCAACCTCATTTCACACCAAAGCGGGTGGGTATGTTTATTTATGTTTTAATAGTTGAGGCAGCAGAAACACAGGGAGGGTCAGAAATTCATTCAAGATCATCCAGTGAGCCCAAGTTCTGATCCTCTGGTCCCTATGACAGGCAACAATGGTCTCTTTCCTGTAGAGCATGTGACCAGTGTAACTGGAATCATGGGTTCTAGATATGACTCCCCCTTCCCACCTACTGACACTGTCATCCAGTTGCCAGAACCCAGCTGGTTTTCTATAGAACGCCAGCTAATGGCACTTGGTGTGGGTTCCACCAGAAGGCTTTTCAGTCTTTATCTCATTTGAGGTGTTACATCTCAACCAAGAAGATAACTCTTCACACATAAAATTAACTCCCTCTAATTTTCACAGTTTCTTTCCAAGAATCACCCACTGTCAGTCCCTAGTCCTCTGTCTGGCAATTTTAGAAGAAACGATGCAGTTCAGACTGATCATCACTCTCAACACACATTAATGAAACAGTGACCTTTCGTGTGTCTGTAAATGAGTGGAGAAGGAATGCATATTCTCTGGCACAAGCTGGCTCTCCCACATGGTTTGAAGTAAATGCCATTTTATTTCACATTAGGAGGAGCGACTGGAACAGCTTGGCAACAGATCTGTAGCTGGATAATTAATCTAAGAACCATAGCTTTCTTCCACTCAGATTAAATACCAGTCTTTGGTCAGATCAAAGCAGGCCTCTTGAGCGATCTGGTCTTTGCAGAAGACCCCATGTTGGGCCAACACAACCATCTTTTCATGTATTGCTCCCTATGTTAAAAAAAAGAGACAGAGAGACCATTTTAGTGTGTTTAAAGAATTAAATTTGCCAGCATTTGTAGCTCTTTGTAAGCTGAGTAAATATGGATTTTCTTCTACTAAAACAAGTCCACTGTCTCTCAGAATTTGAAGAAAGGTGAAGGTTATTTTCTGAATGAAAGCAGCAGAGTTTCTCTTTGGGTAGCATTACAATAAATAACGTCTCAGACTAGTCTGGCATTTTCTTTAGGGCATTAACAAATAGAGTTTATGGCATCTCTTATCCATTTTTTTGATATCTCATTGAAATGATTTGGAGACTGGTTCTATAGCCTTCATCCGTAAAACGGAAAGAACCAAAGTATTAAGTTCAACTTAGATGGATGACAAGAAAGAATGTAAATGTTTGTGTCATCTGTGTTGCCAAGATGCTGCCCAGAACTTTTAAATTTTGTTAAGAGCTGCATTTCACCTAACTAGGGGGCAT
This sequence comes from Budorcas taxicolor, assembly GCF_023091745.1. Taxonomy (NCBI): domain Eukaryota; kingdom Metazoa; phylum Chordata; class Mammalia; order Artiodactyla; family Bovidae; genus Budorcas; species Budorcas taxicolor. The sequence continues at coordinate 78,342,670 of NC_068919.1, forward strand.
CTAAGCAGTGTATAATCTGGGCCAGGGTGCAACAGGCTTATGGCCAGGTGGAACTGGACAAATCCATGGAACTGGTTCCAGTTTACCAACCTGGCACTAATTATGTGCTGGTCAAGGAAGTGTTTTTCGAATCACAGGGAGCCACCAGTGAAAATCCATTGGTGCTTTGATGGTGGCCTTTGGAGATACTTCTATAATTTGAAACCATTCCCATGGCAGGCCCAGGGAGAGATCTGACTTCAGCCAACATGCAGCATAAGGCAGAAGAAACGGGGCCTTTCTTGCTGAGTTGACCTGTGGGTGGGCCCTCTTCCACATGTTTCTAATTAAGGATGCAAGAGAGAGTAGATATTCCATGGCGACTCTCCTTTCCTTCTCGGCTGTGAAATAGAACAACAGTGCCTTTATGGTGACCTCTGCAGAGCTGTTGACTTTTGGTGACCTGCCTGAGCTCCCCTGCTAGCATGGATGCACCTCCTGGCTAACAAGGAACAGCCACGATATCTGGTACTATGGTAGACTCTGAAGTCAAAATGAAGATATTTTCCTTGTGGAGTAGACTAAGTTAATTTTTTTAATGTATTTATTGAGGTGTAATTTATATACCATAAACTCATCCATTGTAAGTATACAATTTAATGATCTTTAGTAAATTTAGAGAGTTATATTACCAACACAATCTGATTTTAGAACTTTCATGGGACTTATTTGAAAATGCCAAATAATGATCATAACGGGAATGCAGGTCCTGCTGAAGCTCAAAAATAAATTCTGAGGCTATCTTGGACAGAGGAAAAGGGCCACACAGGATGTCATTTGAGACAACTAAGTCTTAAGTTTCTCCAAGTACATGAAGCCTTGAGATTAGCATTTATATTTAGGAAGACTTTACTTATTTTTGCTCATCAAATGGTACGACCTACCTGAAAGAACCAAGCAGACATTTGCTACAGAACCTAACCTCATATGTTGACATCAGTTAATGTTTCTTAATTATAAAGAGAAGATACAGAGGGTGAGAATGTGTGTACCCTCCCCTCAAAGAGCTTATAGTCCACTTTGAACATCTCATCAAGTCTTTATTTGCTTGACCGCCGATCTTCATGTATTATGTTAGGCACTGCAGATACATAGATGAGTGGACCAAGGTTTCTACCTAAGAGCTTGTAGTCCGGTGGCTTATGTAGCTTATGTATAAACAGATAATTTCAGTGTGATGTCATAAGTTCTGTGGTAGAGTTAAGTGCCATACAGTATCAGAAATGTCATCAGTAAAATTTTCCTAGAGAAGATATTACTAAGAAAACAAAGACATAGTTAATAACTACATCAATCCTGCTAACATAGGTTGAGTACCCTTCTCCCTGCTCTATTTGGACAAGGCCCTGTAAGATCTGGTTCCTGTCTTCAGGGGGCATTATAACTGGTAGGGAAAACAAGACCATCACTATCAAATGGTATTGACTGCATTTAAGTGGAAAGAACAGCACACACTAAGAATTCAAAGGCAAAAGAGAGATGATTTCAGAGAAGCCTTCCAAGAAGAAGTATCCAAACACTACTTCAAAAGCTGGAAAATTTGAATTTTGACCCATAGGTAGGACTTTAGCAGGCATGGTGAGTATTAGGAAGCAGTCCAGGAGAAAGATATGAGCAAAGGCTCAGGGGCAGGAGAGCTTAGGATGTATGCTGAGAACAGTGAGCAAGCCAAGATGGACTGATAAATAAAACTCTGAAGTGAAGTGAAGTTTTAGTCACTCAGTCATGTGCAACTCTTTGTGACCCATGGACTGTAGCCCACCAGGCTCCTCTGTCCATGGAATTCTCCAGGCGAGAATACTGGAGTGGGTTGCCATTTCCTCCTCCAGGGGATCTTCCTGACACAGAGATGGACCCTGGTCTCCTGCATTGCAGGCAGATTCTTTACCTTCTGAGGCACTAGGGAAGCCACCAATATGTCTGATAGTATGAAGTATTTCTATATATCTGTATCAGAAACAGGGAAGTCAAGTGGATCAGAAGTTCAGAATTCCCTTGCCTATATCAAGGAAGGCTTCCTAGAGACATGGTTTATTTCTCTCTGTCTCTTAGGGAGGCCCTATGCCAAGGGGATATGATGATTAGTTTTCTTCTTCAGTTTCTTCTTTCATGATTCATCATATTGCCACCACCTACTGGGCCACCATCAAAGCACCAGTGACTTTTCACTAGTGGTTCCCATGATTTAAAAAGCTTTCCTTTGATCAGTACATTCTGGTGCCAGGTTGATGAGCTGGACCAGATTCCATGTGTTTGTCCAGTCCTACCTGGCCACAGGCCTGTTGCACCCTGGCACAGAAGTTTCATGCAATATTTTCAAGAAGATTTAAAAAGAAAACACACACACACACACACACACACACTTGGATATATTGGCTCCTAACCTTTGAAAGGATTTGATTTAGGTCATACCTGAATGGTCTAGCAGTTTTCCCTACTTTCTTCAATTTCAGTCTGAATTTGGTAATAAGGAGTTCATGATCTGAGCCACAGTCAGCTCCTGGTCTTGTTTTTGTTGACTGTATAGAGCTTCTCCATCTTTGGCTGCAAAGAATATAATCAATCTGATTTTGGTGTTGACCATCTGGTGATGTCCATGTGTAGAGTCTTCTCTTGTGTTGTTGGAAGAGGGTGTTTGCTATGACCAGTGCATTTTCTTGGCAAAACTCTATTAGTCTTTGCCCTGCTTCATTCCACATTCCAAAGCCAAATTTGCCTGTTACTCCACGTGTTTCTTGACTTCCTACTTTTGCATTCCAGTCCCCTATAATGAAAAGGACATCTTTTTTGGGTGTTAGTTCTAAAAGGTCTGGTAGGTCTTCATAGAACCGTTCAACTTCAGCTTCTTCAGCGTTACTGGTTGGAGCATAGACTTGGATTACTGCGATATTGAATGGTTTGCCTTGGAAACGAACAGAGATCATTCTGTTGTTTTTGAGAGTGCATCCAAGTACTGCATTTCGGACTCTTTTGTTGACCATGATGGTTACTCCATTTCTTCTAAGGGATTCCTGCCCACAGTAGTAGATATAATGGTCATCTGAGTTAAATTCATCCATCCCAGTCCATTTTAGTTCGCTGATTCCTAGAATGTCGACGTTCACTCTTGCCATCTCTTGTTTGACCACTTCCAATTTGGTCAAAGAATTGATGCTTTTGAACTGTGGTGTTGGAGAAGACTCTTGAGAGTCCCTTGGACTGCAAGGAGATCCAACCAATTCATTCTGAAGGAGATCAGCCCTGGGATTTCTTTGGAAGGAATGATGCTAAAGCTGAACTCCAGTACTTTGGCCACCTCATGGGAAGAGTTGACTCATTGGAAAAGACTCTGGTGCTGGGAGGGATTGGGGGCAGGAGGAGAAGGGGACGACAGAGGATGAGATGGCTGGATGGCATCACTGACTCAATGGACGTGAGTCTGAGTGAACTCCGGGAGTTGGTGATGGACAGGGAGGCCTGGCGTGCTGCGATTCATGGGGTCGCAGTCGGACACGACTAAGCGACTGAACTGAACTGAACCTTTGAAGGAGTCATTGCTGTACCTGAGTAGACTTAGGAAGTAGATTGGAGGTCTGAGAAGAAAAAAATGGATAAGAATGGTACCATTTGCTTAAAATTACCAGGGCTCCACAGGGTAAAACCTCTTTCTAAATTTAAGTTGCTAAGGACCTTGAACCTGCAGTTGTTTGGGGGGATATTTTGCAAAACAAGGAATCCTGTTGGCTTTCACTCAGGAAGGAAGGAACTCAGTTGTCTTTGATATAACCAAGGAAGAGGGAGTTCTGTATTTGTTTGTTTGCATGGACAGTCCACCTACAGCGTGGCCTTGTTCGCAACATGGCTAACCTCTCTCTGGGGTCAGTGTGAATAGCCAGGCTGCAGCTGTGACTAGAGACAATGGCCAGCACTGTCGGGCAGTGCCCTTTAGTCCCCAAAGATTAATTCCATAATATTTTGTGGCATTGAACCTGCCAAAGAAAATGCTGTGTCATTTGGTAAAATGTTTCTGTACGTGTTTTGGTTTTTTTTTTTCTTCATGAAAAATAAAGAATAGAAATTTTTGGAAGGACATAACTCATCCTATTGGCCTTGCTAGAAAAGCTAAAAAAGCAAGATGTCATTACAAAGTTGTCTGAAAAGTCAGTTGACCAATAATTATTCATGCCACAGGGCAAATCCCCTGCCATTGTTATTCTTTTTCTCTAGACTTAGATGCTTGAAAAAAAATCCCTGGGTGGGGAAATTATATATATTTTTAAAAGTCTGTAAATTTAGTACTATATTTGCTGAGAAGTAACAGCCCTAAGAACTGTGGGGTTTTAGGGTTTTGGTGGGTGTTTTTTTTGTTTGTGTTTTTTGGGGTTTTTTTTGGCCGAAAAGTAACAGCCCAAGGAACTGTGGGGTTTAGGGTTTTGGTGGGGTTTTTGTGTGTGTATGTTTTCCAATGCAGTGTCGATTATGGATAGAGGTAACTTTGCTTTGCCAGTCTGCAGGTTAAAAAGGGCAGTTTCTTGGCCACTGTCTAGAGTTGCTAGGTAAACCTACAGGATGTCCAGTTAAATCTACATTTTAGCTAAACAGCAAATAATTTTTTAGTATTAGGTACATCCCAAATATGAGATATACCAAAGTAAGTATACCTTTTTTAATACCAAAAAATTCAATGTTTATCAGAAATTTAAATTTAACTGGACATCCCGTATTTTTTATTTGCTAAATCTAGCAATCCTACATTTACTTATGTGATAAAAATTCCACCCAAGGAGAGTGGGAGCTTTCACAATGACTGAAAGTCACTCTCAATTTTGAACCCAAACAGAACAGTATATGAGAAAGAACTGAATATAGAACCAGGTTAGTGATAGAAGGTGAAGGGTCCTTCCTCATTTCTTTATCTTTGTGTGGCTCTGAGGATTCATTTCTATTGGGAATGGCTCTCCGACATCCACTGTAGGTCAAAATCATACTTGGCAGGCCACCTGGATGGCATCTTTGTCCCAGCTTTAACTAGATGAGCGTATCAGAACTGGAGGTCCCTTTTTATTCTTTATTTATTTTACAAGTTTATTGATTTATCTATGGTTGTGCTAGGTCTTCACTGCTGCATGCAGGCTTTCTGTAGTTGCAGCAAGCCAGGGCTGCTCTTTGTTGCGATGCCTGAGTTTCTCATTGCAGTGGCTTCGTTTGTTACATAGCACAGGCTCTAGGCATGTGATCTCAGTCGCTGCAGTGCGTGGGCTCTAGAGTGTATGTGTTTCAGTAGTTGTGGCCCACGGGCTTAGTTGCTGAATGACATTTGAAATCTTCCCGGACCAGAGGTTGAATTCATGTCCCCAGTATTGACAGGCAGATTCTTAACACCTGAACCACTAGGGAAGTTTGGAGCTCCCTTTTAAATCCAAAGTGCTTGACATCTTTAGAATAGCTCTGGGCCCTCTTGAATTTTTGCTTCTACAAACCTTCTACCAGGCCTAGTGAAGTGGGTTATTACCAAACTTGTGTCTGAGATTAATTATAGCTGTCATTTAATTGAGTGCCTTATAGATACCACTGCTTTACCTGCACTTCCAATATCTACCTACATGGGTCATATTGCCTCCTAACAGCCCTGTTAGATGGGTACTGTTATTTCCATTTTACAAATGACAGAGTGAAAGCTCAAAAAGATGAAGTCACTTGCTGCAGGTCACAGAGCCATTGAAAAGCAGAGCTGAGATTTGCATTCAGATCAGTCTGACTCTAAAACTCCATTGTTTAACCACTGCTGTACCACACATGGTCTCTTAGATCCCCATTCTTCCCTCCCCAGAACCCAGTTGGATTGACATTAGCATCCCTTTCTCTCCTTGGCCCATACTAGTTGGAACTGGCCCTACATCATCGTTGATATGTATAGATACACACAGGAAGTTGGGCACTGGAAGTTGTTACCTTTGGATGGTTCCTATTTTACATGAGAGTGATTAAACCAATGGGGAAAAAAAGCCCAGGAACTTTATTACAACATTTTAAAATGTGTCATCATTTTAATATCTTTAAAGAGCCTTAAGAGACTTTCCAGCGTGAGACTGTAAATAGCTAACAGCTTCAAGATGAGCTGACATAGGAATCACATGATAGTTCCAAAATGGCCATTTGTCCAAACTCTGCAGAGCTGCCGTGGTGCTCAGCCAACTCTCCTGCAAAGGCGGAGGCCTCTGTGCCCCACCCATTCCCTCCACCCAGCTCTCCTCTTGGTAAAGAAGTAGCAAAAATATACCGCCAGACACCATTTTCTCTTTGAACCAACACATGCTCCTCCTGGTTCACTCCTTCTATGAAATGATTTGTCAGCATTTTGAGCTCATCAAGTAAAATGTTATACTTGTTCCAGCTGGGAAAATCCACAGAGTTGGCCATTCTCTTTCCATCATCTGCTATGGCCCAGTTGTTAAGTGCAAAATATCTCTGTTGGGTGCGGTCTACACAATGGCATTTCTCAAATTGTGGGTTATGGACTCAAGGGTCTGGAAGAATTTGTTTCACAGGGTCACACTCGAACACTGACTCTTTCTGGTGAAAAAACTGGCCCAGCCTTCTTCCTCTGACTCTCATCCTGTCTCCCATCTTTTTCCCCAGTGTAGCGTAATGAGCTGTCCCTCTTCTTTTCCTCTGCGCTCTTGTCATTTGTCTCCTTTCCCCATTCGCATATTTCTTGGTATTCCTGATTCCTTTAACCCCTAACTCCTCATAGTCTTAAAAACCAGGTCCATCTATCTCTCAAAGAAAATTTAAAACAAGAAATGGGACACTAGGAAAAACAATGGAGGTGGGAAGCATAATATTCCAATTTTTTTCTTTGGCCCTCCACATCTGAGAAAAACAAGCTTGTTCTGTTCTCCATGGAAACTCAGGGCAGCTCCAGGCACTCCTTCCCCCTTTATTTTCCCTCCTGACATCCATCCCTCTGTTCTTTTGTATCTTTAACTCCTCTCCCCACTTCAGGTGTAATGTAGTCAATGTCTACACTTGGTAAATTTGCAAACATCTTGTTTCCCTCCTTTTGGGTGGTGGAGCCCTGGAGCACGGGGGCTTTCAGGAACAATTCAGTAAGTGATAGTCGTGTGTGTATGTATGTGTGTTCAGTCCTGTCCGACTCTTTGTCACCCCATGGGCTGTAGCCCGCCAGGCTCCTTTGTCCATGGAATTCTCTAGGCAAGGATACTGGAGCAGGTTGCCTTCTCCAGGGGATCTTCCCAACACGAGTTGGGAATCTAACCCAGGTCTCTTGTGTCTCCTGCATTGGCAGGCGGATTCTTTACACCATCACAGAAAGCTCAAGTGATAGTCTTAAAATATTTCAAAAGAAGTTCTGTGAAGATGTTATTGATTAATCTCTGCACATGGCATTTCATTGCCTCTTTGAGGGGCTCAGCAGACAGAGCATTTGGTCCATCATCTGCTCTTCCTTGGGAACAGGAGAGGCAGCCCAGGTATAGGCCTTAGCAAATCTCCTAAATTCTGTGTTTTTGTTTTCTCAGCTGTAGAAAGGACAAAATAATTACTCCGACTTCACGGCACTGCGGTGCATATCCAATGAATTAATATTTATAAATCTGTTGGAATAGGGCTTAGCACATAGTAAGCACTGTATTAAATAAGGAAATATAACAAGACAAAGAGCGATAAGAATATCCTTTTTCTGATCCATACATGAATAGGTGCATTCAGCTCCTTTATGACACCTTAGAGATATAAAATAAATCTAAGGACTGCAGCCTAACACACTTCATAATTTCACTCAAGGACTTTGGCAGTCTGGTCTTAATGTACCTCTTCTCACCTGCATTTTGGCCAGACCGATTGACTGATTATTTTCCACTCAGATTCCCTCTTCTGTGCCTTCCAGATGTGTCTGGATGCCCTGCTGCCTTTACCTCGTGTTGGCCACCAGCATGTGTGGCCCAGTAGTATTTAGTATCTATTTAAGTGCAAAGCCTTTCTTCTCTTCTAGATCATAAGCTTCTTTTGAGGGGTAAGGACCACCTTTCTGATGGTTGTGTATCGTTCTTCATGCCTTGTACGTAAATGGTACTCTGTAAATGTTTTGATTGGCTGATTTGAGCTTTTGCAGACTAGGAAACAGTTGGCTGAGAGTCAAGTGGCCCCTAGATGAATCTTGCCTCAAGGACTTATAGGTCTGTTCTGTTGAAAGGCCAGTGCCTTCCTGCTTTGTGTTAAGACAATGAAGCCTCCTATTTGTTCAGAATGGGTCAGGGCAGACAAAACCACCGTGAGATTGGGGTGTTGGGGGCAGTGTGCTGGGATTCAAATGTGGGACAGATGAAAGAAGACGTACCTACAAATAGAGGGCTAAAGGCAGTGGCTTTGCACAATTACCAGGAATGCTTTTAATTAGCACCTTGAAAAAGTTTGGGTGAAAAGGAACAGTTAAAAAGTACTTTTTATAATGCAATGGCCTGCCTCCAAAAATGTTCCAGCTTTGCAGGCCGAGTGGGAAAACGACTAAACACAGTTGGAAAAAAATCACAGCACCACTGCTTAAAGGTGTATAGGTTGGAGCAAAATGGAGAAGTTGGCATACCCATTAGAGGCCGTCTGTTAAAAAAAATAAACCAGTGGGGTGCTATTGCTCATATCCTGTGTGATTTTTGGTGGATGGATAAATAAAATTATATGAGAAAAGCTGTTTTCTAAAAGTAAATTCTGCCACTCCAGCACAATGGTATGTATGTCCACCCTTTGATAAATATATTTACACAGACTCACGTGGCCATGTAGCTCTCACATGTTAGAAAGACAGTTGGCAAAGACAGTTGGAAGAATTATAAAGTGCTATGTTTTTTTCCCATTTGTGGGTAGCGTTTGATGTTTGTAAATGTGTGGTTTTATTAACCTTGACTAGCAGGTATGGCAACTGTGAGAATTTCAACAAGGAAAGCAAGACTCCAGAGAGGAAAACATCTCCTGTTTCTAGGGGGCAGTCTTCCCAGCAGCCCTCAGTCCAGAAGACAAGGAGGGCCCAAGGACAAGATAAATAGGCTTCCTGACCCAAAGACAGGAATACCCAAGGAGACCAGAGGATCTGGGAGTGGGAGCAGATGGGACAGGTAGTGTGTCCAGAGGGAGGCTGGGACCAGCTGTGGGCTGGGCAGTTGGTCATTCCGTGGCAGCTGAGCATTGCTGCCATACAGCAGAGGGCAGGGCCTCTGAGAGGCCCAGAGGTGGGAGCCTGCCTTTGTTTATGCCTTCATTCTTCAGCAGACCTTTCCTGAGTTCTTATAATGTGCCAGATACTGGGCTGAGCCCCAGTGTGTGAACTCACTGGGCACTGACTCCAAGGCCTTGGCGGCTAAGGGTGACGTTCCTTAGAGAACTGGGAGGTCTGCCAGGGAAGAGGCATAGCACAAACAAGAAGGCACTGGAGAACCCATCAGAGGAAGTGATGCACAGATGCTCTGCACCGAGAGCAGCAGCTGGAGCCGCGACATTCTTCTGAGAGTTCAGACCTGACTTTGTACCATGGTATTCAGATACTCGGAGAACTTGCCGAAGGAGTTCAGAGACCCTGCCAGCCAGGGTATGCCATTGTGAGTCTTCTGAAGCTACACAGCCAGCCACGAGGAGCAGGAGAAGAAGCTGAGAAAAGGAGGCAGCACAGATACCTGCAATAGCCAAACCTCTTTCAGGGCCATAAATACCACCGTATCTTCAATTGAACGTACTGCCATTCATTTGATAAGTGCTCAGCATAGCAAACTGTGCAGTTTACTTACAGTCCTCTTTTGTTGGTTTCCAAATTAACCTCTTGTTTTATGTTCTAAAGTCCACTTGGATACTGCAAGCATAGACCATCTGAGCCCAGGTAGCCTGAACAGATCATCTTACCCCAGTCTGCATGTCTGGGCAGGGATGACTCTTGTGAAGTTTATATCACCTCTCAGGTTGCTTTTGACCCATCCGCTCAGTGCTTTATCTACCTGTCCTTCACACTCTGCCCCAGTTCTTCCTGGCCTGTGCTGTATGGCCTTATTAATGTCAGTGGGGCATTACCCATTCTATTTCTTGGCATTTGTGGGTCCAGAGAAGACTCTCTTGCCTCCCATAGCAACTAACACAATGCCTCTCACTCCAGTAGATGCTCAACAAATGGGTGCAATAAAGTTCCATTAGTGAGACAAGGTAGTTAGGAGCAGGTATTAGCTCATCAGTGAGGGAGCAGGAGCAGACTGGTTAAGAGTATAAGCATTTGAGTGCGGCTGCCTGGGTTCTAATCTTGGCCTCATCACTAGCTACATTTATGACTTTGAGCAGTCTGCCAAATCTCCCTGGGTCTCAACTTCTTCATCTTTAAAACGAAGACAACAGTAGTACCTATGTGATGAAGATAAGGGCTAACTTAAGAGTTCAGATAAGTACCACACTTAGCCCAGGGCCCAAATTCATTATCAGCTGCTGGGGTTTGAATAAAGAAAGCTAGTTCCTCTAGGTCAGGGGTCCCCAACCTCTGGGATCTAACACCTGATGATCTCAGGTGAAACTGACATAATAGAAATAAAGTACACAATAAGTGTAATACACCTGAATCACCCCAAAACCAGCCCACCCCTAATCCATGGAAAAATTGTCTTCCACAAAACCATTCCCTGGTGCCGCAAGGTTGGGGACCACAGATCTAGGTTATGTTCTGTGAAGTCTGGACTAGAATGCATCTTCTTAGATCCCTCATGGAATACCTTGTATCCTGCCTTTTTTCTACACAGGGAACATGTCTGCTTCAGAGTCATATGGACCGTCTTGACTCAGAGTATTTTTTTCTCTACCTGTAGTCTTTGACCTATATTTATCTATTGGTGTCAGGGCAGGTATATTGTTTTCATCAGATTCTCAAAGGGGGAAGTCCATGACCCAAAACAGGTTTTAATACCACTGTGGGAGATGTTGATGATGTTCTGATAAGAAGAGTGAGGAAAGTCAGAAAGTGCACCGTTGTGCACACGGTGGAAATGTACACTCAGGACACACAAGTGTGGATTCCCACGGCACTTGCCAGCCCCCTGTCCCCATGAACAGACACTCCAGTTCATCTCGATAAATGTTTTAATGGGCCCCTATTGAGTGTCAGGCATGAGCTAGGTCTGGGGAGCAGACCCATGACTGGGACATGGTTTCTGCTATGGAGGTACTTGGGGTTCTAACAGTTTCCTTTAATCTTTTATTAAACACTAATTGAATAGTTTCATGACTCATGAGTAAGTAAGACTCATCTCCCTGAGTGAACTTCCTGTGTGCTTAGTACTGTCCTGGACACTATTACAAGCAGTACTGTTTGCCCCACCACTACCCAATGGAAGGAAAGAGTGACAGGCTGAAAGATGAGGTGGGGATTTTGAGGACAGTGGAGAGGAGAAGGCAGGGTCATGTCAACATGCTGAAAGCTGAGCAGTCCTTGCTCCACGCTTGATATCTATGTCTAGATAGAGGGTAGAGGACTAAAGGCTTTTTTGGTCATAAACCTCCTTATGCCTTGGCTTGGCCTGCATCCAACTCATAAAAATAGTAGTAAATGTTAGGACCAGAAATAAAATGAGGCACAGGTTGCCATTAGAACTTTTTCTACAAGTGAATTACTTTTTCTTCAACTGAATATATTACATGTTGTATCAGCCAAGATCCCATCAAGAGATGGCTTTCATTAGAATCACTCAGGAGACTTTACTGATAAAAGGAGTACTCTTGGTGGAATGCACAGGGGCTTGTGCAGGTCTGCCAGGGCTAATAACAGTAGGGCTCCACTAGTACCCCTATTCCTGAAAGGATGAGAGGACAGACTGGATTCTAGAAGCAGCAGACAGAAAAGGCTGTCTGGGGGAATCTGAGACCGTCAGGAGGTGCAGGCAGCGCACAGCCCAAGGCCGCTCTGCCACCTGCCGTCTCCTGCAGGTGTTTCCCAGTGGTCAGAGCCAGGAAAGGGTCCTGTTGATGTGGTCCACATAGGTCTGATGCCAAAGCAAGAGACCAGGGTGAAGAAAGATGCGGAGTATTCTGGAGGGACACACAGGAAGGTAGCTGGCAAACATGTGTGTGTTTGATTTTAGAGATAAGGGTGTGTATTTGAACTTATCTGTTTCAGCAAGCTAGATTTTTAATAGGGTATAAAATATTTCTGCCATACTCATTACACCATCAGTTTGATGATCTTAGCCATTTTTCTCAGTGCCTTACTAGTTAAGCCTTTCTTTTTGTAGGGGAATTTGTATATAAGCCTCTTCTCTTCCAGAGAGAATAAAAATGCTATTTTTCAGAGATATTTCCTTGTACAAAGAGACTTGTTCCATTTCCTCGCTTTTTTTTTTTCTCTCTACCGCATTCTCCTTCTATGCTTTGGCCAAGAATATATTATATTTGGAGACATCTTGCCCAGTGCTTCCCAAAGCTTTCTCAGTCAAAGACTCCTTTGGGAATCCAACTAAATTTCCTGGTTCTCTTTTGCTTTTAATACCAATGCCCATATTACCCAACGAGGTTATTTTTATTACTTACAAATATTTTTATAATTAACTTAAGATTCAACAAGGAACCAAACCAAAGATAAACAGACCATAATTATTTCAAGTTCTAACCACTATGAGTGGATATTAATCTCTGAAGAAGGTATTATTAAAACACAGTATAAAATTGTCACAAATATCAAAGTCATAATTGCAAAGGCATATCTGTGACTATAAAAGGCAAAATAAACTGGAATTTAAAAGGTAGTTGCTGTGCCACAGTAAATATGATTGTGACACATTTCAGCACAGGATTAGAATAGGACCTTATCTTCTGATTATTCACTGATAGGCATTCATATTACTATGATATTCAGTAAGAAACCTCTTACATCACTTTCCAAAGGTAGGTGACTTTGTAGAACAGCTGCCCTGCCTCTGCCAAGAGCCTTATAGGCACCCACTCCTCTACAGAGCCCCGGTTTCTTCCTCCTTTCCCACATACCTCATACATCTTTATCCAGCCTTGTTCTCTAGCCACCCCAGCTATTTTACTGAGCTGGCCAAAATTCACTGCAAAATTTTGATCAGAACTTCACTGAACCAGGGATCAAAGACATGCTAAAGGAATTCTCATTATAGGCTTTAAGTAAATATATGTTACTTCTTAGATGCATGGGAGTGATTTCTCTAATTCTGGGGTTGCCCTCTCTGAAATTACACAGAAAGGACTATGTCTTCTCAACCCTTTTCCCTTCTCCACCACCCCCAACCATTCCAACCCAGCAAACATTTTCCCTGGTGCATTGCTAAGCAGTGCTACGGTTTTTCTTAAGTGCTTGAGGTCTTGTGCTGGTACTGGGCCCTTGGTCACAAAGGAGCCAGGCTGCTGGCCAGTGGACTCATTCTTCAAGCCCTTATCAATTCCATTCTGTGTGTCACAGACCGTGCTATTTGTGGCCTTCCTGAAGGGCTGTGAATAGAGGAGCGTGTTCTTCCCTCCCATGCTTCTCTTCACCCTTCTTATGGAAATAGCACCTAGTCTGCACCAGGTCCCCAGAGTTTCCCTTTGGGGAACTACCCCAAACGAATCTCCATCTAGTGGTCTGCATGAAGCTGATGCCACCTTCTAGCTCTAGAAGTTGACTCTGAGCTTGGATCAGACCAAACAGAGTTTTGGTGATGGGTTTAGGAATAAATATGTGACGCAAGCTGAGGATATGAGAATCCACCGTGAGTTTGGGTGGAGCTATAGAAAAGAGGAGCCTTCTCTCTCTGCTGGGGTCCCTCACCTGGTATTCTGTAAGCCTGTTGTTGTTGTTGTTTAATCGCTAAGTTGTGTCCAATTATTTGTGACCCCGTGGCCCACCAGGCTCCTCTGTCCATGGGATTCTTCAGGAAAGTAGACTAGAGGGGGTTGCCATTTCCCTCTCCAGGGGATCTTCCCAACCCAGGGATCAAACTCCCATCTTCTGCATTGTAGGCGGATTCTTTACCATTGAGCCAACAGGGAAGCCCTTATGTAAGTCTGTAGTCACCGCTTAATGGAAGTCTGCCTAAAAATGCCAAAACGCTGGAACACAGAATTGGAAGATGGAGAAAGACAGCTTCCCATCATCATTTAAGCACTTGGGTCCAGCTCCTTTTGGTAATATGACCCATCAATAGACCCCACCTATTGTTTTGCCCATGATGACCATTTGAATTGCACTCTTGTCATTTCCAACCTGGACTCCTGAGTAAAACATCCACACACTTGATAATTCATCACTTTCTGGGACTCCAGCCCTAGGGAGGCCACAGCTACTAAAAAGAGTCTACAGTCAGCTTGAGCTGCAGGGCCCAGAGAACTACATAGAGTATTGTTATTTTTCTTTGGTTCCAGAAAACAAGATGATGCACATATGAAATTTTGAAAATTCCAGGAGCAGACTCAGGACTGTAATAAGGTATATTACCAGCTATGTGTCCCATCTGTGATTAAATTTGTTAAAACCCTATGAGGACTAGGTTTTTACCTTAAGAGAAGCACATTCTAAATGATTTGGGGACTTTTCACTTTCAAACAAGTTAATGTTAAAAATATTTTTTAATAACAGTTAAAGAGGTCAAAGTAAAAATCAATTACATATACACACATATTTATATATGTGTGTATGTGTGTAGATATATATATAATATATACATATATGTATATTTAAGTACACTTTAAAGTCTGACACGATGCTGGACTATATTGGCATGAAAGACTGCATCACCATACTCAGTGTTAATGAAACACTTAGTGGCAAAGCTGTCATTCAGTGACCATGCCCAGCTTGGGCTTCTGCATTTTGAGAGGATGTGGAAAGCAATTGAACTGATTAAAAGCATGGAAAATCAGATCTCTGAAGAATGATGAAAGTGGGCTATTTAACCTACAGAAAGGAAGATTGAAGGCAGAAAATAAATGGTGTTTAAGTCTAGAAAGAATTCTTATAAAGAAAAAGGTGGCCGATGTTTTCCGCCTCCACCGAGTATATGAAGAGAAACTCGCCTTAGGTATTTTATTTGTAGTAAAGAAGGATTTTTTTTCAAGCAGATGAGATTCCTATACTGGTTAAAGAAGTTGGACTAGGTGAACTTTAATATTTCTCTTCACTAAGATTCTGTGATTACTGGATTGAGAATTTGCCTATCAAAAGAGTTGTGGAACTGCTTGGTGCACATCTTAAAAGATAACTTGAACAAACACTGCCTGGTTTAGTTTAAGTGTTGTTCGGCCCAGGAGTTACTTCTAATTCTCATAATATGCCTGTGAAGAAGCAAATATTGTGTATAGACAAATAGCATATGAAAGAAAAAGAAACCTGGTGGTCAAGTAATGATAAAACCGAGGACTTCTATTTTCTACTCCTTCATTTTTGGCATTAGAAAGCAAATGAGAACTCGTTTAAATGAAGCAAATCACGGGATAGCTTAGTATTGTGCCAGTATTTTTGGAGAGGTAGAGTTAAGTATATAGGTTCCATATTGAGTCAGGAGCATTTTAATGTTGGCTCTGGTAGGTATCTGGCTTATTTCCTACATGTCTAATATTCAGACTTCGAACCAAGACTCAAGAAAATGAATTTTACTTAGGGAAACAGTTCTAGTTTATATATAAACAAGCTATTCTAAAGCACAATAGCTTTGGCATTATTACTGCTTTGATTCTAGTTCTAGACTTATTTTTAAAGTTAAGGTTAAAAAAGTGGTAAAGCCCACAGGTTGCTCCACATGCTTCTATACTATTGGGTTGGCTGAAAAGTTCATTCGCGTTTTTCCATAATATGTTCTGAAAATGAACTTTTTGGCCAACCCGATATTTGGGCCATTACATCAAGTTCTACTGTCTGGCAATCCTCTGACCACACTTTTCATGCATCCACATAATCTACTAATTGGCTTCACCACTGGATTCTGCAGTTTCTTTGGCCACATTGCATAGAGGCTACAGTCTCTGCATATTACACACCAACTGTCATTTTTCCTTCATGGAGCCCACATGGTCGCTTGCCAGTCATTTATCCAGGAGGCTTTCCAGTCTTTAAGCAAATCTCTTAATAAGCAGAGGTGGGCTGACTTCACAGTCAGTTACTCTAAATAAATTCAAATGATAATTTCTAGATCTGTAGTTTTCAGGTTACAGGGACTAACTGGAGAGAGAGAATAGCAAGTCTGCAAACCTTTTGTTGAAAGGAGGAAGAGTTTTCTGAAGCTGGTGATTTTGATAAAATAGGACCTCACGATCCCTTGCTGCTGCTGCTACTGCTAAGTCGCTTCAGTCATGTCCAACTCTATGCGACCCCATAGATGGCAGCCCACCAGGCTCCCCTATCCCTGGGATTCTCTAGGCAAGAATACTGGAGTGGGTTGCCATTTCCTTCTCCAATGCATGAAAGTGAAAAGTCAAAGTGAAGTCGCTCAGTCGTGTCCAACTCTTAGCGACCCCATGGACTGCAGCCTACCACAATCCCTTACCTGTACCCATTTTCTGACTGAATTTTATAGAAAGAATCAACTGAGAAATAAGACCAAATGAGCAAACAATCCAAACACCTCCTAACGACAGCAACAAAACCTGGCTTCCAAACGGATTGCACATTTATAGGTGGCCTTTTTTTAAAAACTGATTTAGAAACAAGAAGCTAGTTTCTAAGTTTATTTCCACACTTGCCCTCTGACCTCTGTCTTGTTGAAAGATTCAGGGTATCAGATTCTCTCCCATCATCTCCTTTCAACAGAACTTACTGTATTACCCACCCACCCCCCAAATATAAATTGCTAAAACAGCTGGCTCTTTCACTCTGGGTATGCACACACAAACACAAAGGAGACACACACATACACATGTAGAATATACAGCTCTGCATATATAAACACACACTTTGGTCATTTATTTTTTTAACAGAATAAAAGTCATTAATCAAAATACAATTCATTTTAACAGTCAAGGTTTGACACGAGATCATTATTTCAGGGAAACCCAAAGAGACTAAGCTCCCTTTCATAGCATTGTTTTCTTTCTAAACCTCTGTAGGGTGCATGACTCTTCTCCACTGAGGAAGTTGGGGACAGAGCCATGGAGCAGCCTGGTGGCCACATGTACAAAGATCTAGGTTTTCTTGGTGAAGGAACTTATGCCACATGCTCATTTTACAGAAGAGAAGACTTTGCATCTCTGTGTTTCTAACACTAGGCTGCCTCTAGTTAACCCTAAGTCAAAGAAAACAAAAATATTTCCTCCTGTTTCTTGGAAGGTGCAGAGAAATAAAGCTAAATGTCTTTATGAAAACTGCATTTCTGTTTCGTTTCATCTGTTCTTTTCTTAAATGTTTTGTAAGCTGAGAGGAAACATTTTCAGGTCATTTCATCTAGGTGAAACCTGTCCTTAGAAAGCTTAAGAGCGTACAAGGCTTTTTCTTCTTCAGTCCATAAGAGATCATGAAAAGGCTTGTAAAGATTTCTGCCTCTTACTGCGTAGGAAATAGAGGTGTTGAGTAGCAGATTGAACAGATGAATGGCCACGCAAGTGAAAAAGAACCCAAGAGCTCTGTCCACAACCTGCCCATCCAGATGAGTAACTAGTTAGCTGTTTCCGGAATAACATGACCTCACTCTTGTGCTGTTGATGCAGGCTCTGCCACGAAGCCTGCCCCCAGGTTGGGTGGCCCCATTGCCCAATCGGCGCCATCCAGCAGCTTCCAAACTAGTCTGTAATCTATGACCCTCTAGCCTTAAGATGGTCAGTATATTCATATTCTCTAAGTAAAAAGAAAATGGCAACCCAAGAGAAAAATGGGCAAAGGCTATAAACTGGTGATTTTTAGAAGAAACCTGAGTATTCAACTTTACAAGTCATTAAGGAAATAAAAAGTAATGCAGAAATGCGATACCACTTTTAACCCATCAGTTTGGCAACAAACAAACAAAACAAATAACTCTACCAAAACCAAAACTGAAAACTCCTAAAGTTGGTGAGCAAGTGTGGAGACTGGACTCCGTTGCTAATGGGAGAGTGAATTGGTACAGGCACTTTGAAGAACAATCTGGCAGCTTCAAGTTAAACGTAGAAAGAAACACTGTGACCCAATGAATGCAGTTCTGAATTTGTGCCTCAGAGACACTCTGTGCTTCACTGAGAAGATTATGTAGTCCCAAGAGACTATATTTATTTTAGAAAGACTAGAAGGATGCATACCAAATTCTTGAGAATGGTTGTCACCTGGAGAGGGCAAGGTGATTATGGTACTTCAGCATGATATATTTTTAGACATACAAGACAACAAAGAAGAAAATACAGAAACTGTGTTTGTTATCTTTTTCTCTGTAATTTTCTATATTTAAAATTTTTTCAGAGTTAAAAAAAGAAGAGAACCATCCATGCATTTGACTAGTATTATCAGCGTATTTTAGTCCTTCAATAATTTTCTGATTTGCGTCTTTCCTGTCCTGGAGCACATTGACTTTCCTTTATGATACCAACAGGTTTCACTGTGACTAATTTTCCTGCCTAGAGCTGCTTATAAGCTCTGTGAAGGTGGTGCTGACAAGGCCCACCAACATGGGGTGTTGTAGAAGAGGCCTAGAATCTTTTTCTGTTGTTGTTATTTTTAATAACATTTTGCAGAAATGGAAAATAGCCTCAGGGTATTTTCTAATACCTAATATCTAATATTCTAAAAATATCTAAAGTAATTCTTTTATTTAAATGAGGAAATTGAGGCCTTGAGAGGCTTGTTCAAAATCACTAGCTAACTAACGGTAGAGTTGGGACCAGAATCCATGACTACTGATTTTCCAGTAACAAAAGTTTGACATATGGAAATGAATGGATGCACATCCTTTCTTCAGAGCCTTCACGGTGGACTTGCAGGTACCCCGCACAGGTGCAGTGTTTGGAAATGGCCATTAGACCAGCAATACTTGAAGAGACTGGAAGGAGAAGAGTGAAGACTCTGTGTGGTCACTATGACACATGAAGCAGGAAAGCATAGAGGTGAAGGGGTTTGTCAGAATTTGCAGTTTTTGCCTGGATATAGCCTGGCTCTGTTGCTTCAGGTATTTTTACCTTGGCTGTTATTTAACCCTTCTGTGCCATTGTAAACATGAGCATATTAATCAAACCTATTTCAGGGGCCATAATGAGAGTTGAAAGAGTTAATACTGTCATCTGTGAGGATGCTGTCTGATATATGTGTTCAAGTGTTAGCTCTTATTATTACATCATTTGTAGAGCAAGCGATTGAGGAAACTGGATATTTAATTATGGTTCTGCCATCTTTTGCCTTAAACCACATACCTACTCTCAAAGCTGTCATTAGTATCTTCCTTTGTATTTGACTTGGATGAGTCTCTGTTTGGAGTTAAGAAAGCAGAATTCAAAAAGGTAAGATCATTTGTTTGTCCAGAACAGTGTCATAAAGGAGTGGTAGTGATTATATTTTCTTTTCACTACATTTCACTTAACACTTATTCCTTTCTTTTGGTACACCTGGGGCTATCAGCGGCGGATATTAAGCAGTGAAGTGACCGTAGTAGATAGACAGCTCATTCCTTGAGGGGTCTTACTGTCCAATGCCCAAATTATTGTGGAATTCTCCAATCAATTACCAGCAGGTTCTTGAGGTTTTTCAAGAGGTAAATAACCACCCCCTAAATTCCTACAGTCATCTTGACAGAAGTACCTTGAACTTTAACCTAAGATGATGACAGAATTCTACTCGCTGCTAAATAAATTTGTATTTATTACTTGGAAGAGGTTTCTAAGTTCTAAATCAGATTCTCTTCCTCTTATTTTATTTTTTATTGAAACTCCTGTTGTTGTACATGAATCCTTACATGCCTTTCAGACTCCAGTCTGTTCATCGGTGGAGAATTCATTCCCAGGGTTTGCAGAAGAGCTAACCATATCTTTATTGCCAGTGCCTCTTAACCAAAGAATGTAGTTCTTAAAAGGTACATTTTTATAGAGTAGATGATTATAAACTTTTTTATAATTGTTGAAAAAATCTTGACAAATATTACAGTAATCTTTCTCATCTAGCTCAGAAAAAGATTACTGTCTAAACCTGAGATAAATTCCTTTGTCAAAGTTACAAGAGGGTGATTTCATTTGTAGTTATACTTACTAATTTATCCCATAATTTGGGTGTTAATTTTGCTGTCAGATGAATACAATCAACTTTTGGACTCAATTTCTTCCTGTGCAGGGGAGAATTTCTATACCAAATTCCCACTTAATTGCCTCTTTTGCACACACCCACTTCTTATTTTCACTTGTGCCTTGCCTAGCCCATCATAACCTATAATTGTCTAGCTAAATAATGTTTTTTTAAGATCTGATGCTTCCAGATACCAAAATGATTTAGATTTAAAGCTACAGGGAATAGTTTATTGTTATGTAAAGCAAACCTGAAATACTTTGAATCCTTGAAGCCTTAAATCCCTTTCATGACAGAAGACTGACATTGACCACAGTTTGTTCAGTGTGGAAGTACATGCTGAGTCATTTACAGTGTGCAGCTTTGTGGAAGTGGTGTGCAGTCTTGCATCCTATGGGTATTCCTTCCCCTTTGGCCATTGTTATCTTGGCCTGGAATGTCCGTTTTCTTTTGATGCCCAGCCTTCTGCTATGTGCTGGTTGCCATTCCATCAACCATAGTTCTTCTCTTGAGCTTTTAAAAACATCACGTGTCTGAGTTCTTTCCCAGACCTGCTGAATCAGACATGGTAGGGGTCTGAGCAGGGGTATTTGGATTTTAAGAAACCTCTCTAGGGCATTCTGATGCTCAACGGAAACTGAGAACTACTGTCTCTTTAAAAAAAAAAAATTATTGCTTTATGATGTTGCTTCTATACAGCAAAGTGAATCAGCTATATGTTTACATATATCCCCTCTTTTTCATATTTTCTTCCCATTTAGCATTGAGTAGAGTTCCTTGGGCTAGGTTCTCATTCGTTATCTGTTTTACACATAGAATCAATTGTGTATGCATGTCAATCCCATTCTCCTAATTAATCCCCCCCCACACACACACACTTTTCCCCTTGATATCCATACATTTGGAGAACCACTGTCTTATTGCCTAAGTTAAAAATCTTTTGCTTACAAATAGTTGAAACCCACTCAAATGGTCCATAACAACAACAGCAACAAAAAAGAGAAATTTATCATAAGACAGCAGGAGAGTCTTGCAGAACCCACGTGCGTGGAATCTACATGGGCTTCTGAAAAAGAGCCAGTCCTGAAACTGGAGCACTGACAAGGACCCAGGGAAGCTAGTCCTCTCTTCCCATGCACCCCTCTATTTGCCCAGCTCCTTTCAGAGCTTGTGATTTCAGAGCTGTACTTCCTCTGTATGTCTGCTTCTTTCTTTTTCTCTTGGCCTTTTTCGCCACTAAGTAAACACATGTCCCAGCATGGTAGCCTCCTCAGTAGCCAAGACTATATGTCCTCAGTTCAGCTGACCAGTCTAGATTGACTGGCATCTCTCAGTCTAAATTCCTATGAGAAGATCAGATTGGCTGAGGACAGATGATGTGTCTGCCCTTACCAATCAGATAACATGATTCAAACATGGCTGCCAAAGGTCCACCCTGTGTGAGTTCAGAATGAAGGCTGTTCAGATATCTCAAACTATTTATCTACTTGCCGTATTCTCCATACTAAATCATTTTATTTTTGATTTCCGCTTTATTGCCAATATTTTCCCATTTAAGGAAGTTGAGTTGCAACAATTTCCACATATCAGGATGTTTTAATTTGCAGATGCCAAACAGTGAATGTGCTATTCTTTATCCCTTGTTCTCCCTTTTATAAATATGCATCACTTTAAATGTTGAGAAAATTGGAGCCTTGGGAAATCTGCTTCTCCTAAGTAGTAAAAGTCGAAAAGTAGTAGAGTAAGAGTGGCAACCCACTCCAGTGTTCTTGCCTGGAGAATCCCAGGGACAGGGGAGCCTGGTGGGCTGCTGTCTGTGGCGTCGCACAGAGTCAGACACGACTGAAGCGACTTAGCAGCGGCAGCAGCAGCCAGAGCAACTGAATGGCACAGTTATTTTCTATAATGTGCATAATGTTACTCATCAAAATAAAGAATGTTTAAAGGCATAGAGGTGGTTCATCACAGACAGTGATGAGATGTGACCTTATGATGATCTTTTACCGATAAGTTTTCTGCCTTTTCTTTGTCAACACAAGGACTTAAAAAAAACAAAAAAAAGGAAATGTTTTTAGGAGGAATAAAACATAGAGCCTGGCAAAGGATTGGTGTTCAGTAGTATTTTACCAATAGCATTTACTTAGAAATATTTATTAGAAATAACTTCCAGGTAGTATTGAAACATTGGACTAAGTTAACAAGGACAGTAGGTAAGATTTTATTCACTCCTATTTTAATCGTCCTATGAGCATCTTACACATATGGAATAGACAAAGATACCCATAATATTTGACTCTCTATGAAAACAGTGTTTGTTAGAGGAAGTAAAATACAAAAACAGTGGATAACAGTCTTACCTTTGGTATTCAGAGATCTCCACATGCTCTCACTTGTCCCATTTTATTTTTACAGGGCAAGAAAAAGGAATAGGGTTCACTGTCTCTGTTTTACTTCTGATTAAACAGAGGCTCAGCCATTCCTACAATTAAAGATTCTAATTTCCCTAATTTCTCCTTCAGGGAAGGTGCACAACAACAATTTCCACATATCACAGTGACTTAATCTTGCGGGTATCACTAAGATGAACTAAGCAGATAGAATGTTAAAAGAGAGCACAATGTTAATGACTAAATTAGAATTGAATTTGGTCTCTTTAAAGGGCAACAAGAACCAAGGTGACTGTATTTCAGTAAATTATAATGCAAAGAAAATTCACAGTGGCCCAAATTAATCATAGAAGTATATTTGTGTTAGTGAAGGTTGGGTTATAAGTATGATATGATAGGAAAGGGACTTTTCTGGTGGTCCCATGGCTAAAACTCCATGCAACTGAGCACATGATAGGAGAGCTAAAAACTGAAAGTAACAGTTGATAAATGTTACTGTATCAGAGTAGCTTCGTCATTAGATGACACTGTGTCACTTAGAGTATAACTGGCAATTCCTGGAGCATATCTTACAGTGTTAAAGCAGTAAGCATCTTCATAAAGCTTTGCAGAAGTCAGCTTTAACATCTTCGGTCAAAGGTAAAATAAAAATGATTGATAAGTAATTTTCAAGTAATTTGTAAGCTTATGATAAATACTGTGTTATCTGGGATTTTTTGTTGTAAGTAGCAGATTCAGTGGAATCTGTTGGGTAAAATTAATTGGGTAATTGAGATCTAAGGGGTAAATCTAACTCCATTTCCAGTGATGTCATCATTGTTTCTTCTGATATTTCTACCTCTCTGCTCTGCATTTCTCCTGATGGTTTTATTCTCAGCAGGTTTTGCCACACGATGGCAAAGCAGCTTCCCTGGTCCTTATCACTTAGGATATCAGAAAGCATGAGGTCCTTTTTCTTTCTGCTTTTAAGTTATTACCCCCCAACAGAATCCAATTGGACCACTAGATCACCTGCCTACCCCCTAGGCAGGGAGCAAGAGGCCTAAAGTTGGGGCTGAGTAGTTCTGTAAAGAAAAGGAAGGCTTCTGTTACCAGAAACAGGAGAAAGGGGTGTTGAGTAGGCAGAAAGAACAGATGTCCACCCATACATTACACAATTGCCCGTTAGGCACTTTCACATCCTTGGCAAAAAAAAAAAGCCTTCACTAATGAAAAAAAAAAAAATGACAGCTTGAAATATTATAAGTAGTAAAAGAAAAAAAATGTTTGAGTCCTTTTTAATATTCTCTCCAGTGCCCCAGGGTTACAACTAATTATTACTTTCTCTTTGCTTGTAAATGTTTGCTTAGCCCTCTGCTCTGTTATTCAGTTATCTTTCTTCTGCAGATCTATCTTCCTGAAATAGGGTATGAACACTTGAAGACAAGAACTTTGTCCTTTATCTATTAATGTCCAGTGCCTAGTTCAGTACCCGGGACACAAAAGCCACCTGATGCTTTTAAAATGGAATTGGATCCTATCTAACATCTATCGGTTATATGTACTGCTTAAATTAGGAAAACAGCAATAATAAAAAGTTTACTAGACTAGGGCTTTAGGTCACTCCTCCCCAGCGAAAGTGGAATGGCTCATCTGATTGGTGAGTCTGGGATAAGGAAGGAACTGCTCCCATTCAAGTAGGTTCTTCCCCCAGCCACAGAGGCATGGGAGCCACTGCCTGATCGATCCACTTTGGAGGAGCCCACAGTTGCTGTGCACCCAAGCCATGTCTTTCACCTCCCCTGTTTCTTTTGATGGGTTCAGAATTCAGGTGCAGAAAGAGTGTATAATCCAATGGTCCTCACAAAGAGTTTAGAAAGACCCTGTGTTTGTGTTTAGGTATGTGCAGAGAATGGATTTAAAAATAAGTATCTTGGTATTTTACATATTAATTATTTATATCCCATCATTTTCCAAAACAAATGTAAGATGGCTTCAGCTTTGGCATGCTAATCTAATCCATGACATTCAAAAGCCACAAGAGCAGATAAAGAATTTTCTGAGATACCCTGAAGCACTACTTCATCTCTATGATTTCTTAGCCTAGATTATAATCAGGAAGGCACTGATCCCTTTTATTGTTGTTGTTTTCAAGCAAAAAGGATCCTATTGCTCCTCCCCTCTTCCTCCTTATGGTGAAAAGCTCCACCAGCTACCTCATCACTAAACCAGAAACCTGGAATCAGCTGATTTCTTTTCCTCCCTGCTGCCCTTCCCCATACATATCCACTCTGTCATCAGGATTTCCTCCTCGACACCTTTCATATCCAATGTGTCTAAGTTCACACATTGAATTTTCTTTCTCCTGGCCCCCATCCGGCATTCCCCTTTATAGACCTTCTTTTCCTTTTCTGACTGTGGCCAAAGTGTTCCTTCTAATGTAACAGTGTGATTGTATTACTCTTGCATTTGAAATCTACTGCCTCTAGGATTTAGTCCAAACTCCTTAGCATACATACAGGGACTTCAAGGATCTGGCAGCTGCTGAGTTCTCCAGCCATGTCTCTGAATGATTTCTCTCTTAGCCCCGCTTCGCCATCACCCCTCCTCCTCCAAAACACATACACTAGAGCCATTGTAAAGTACTCAAAGTACCTCTTATGGGCTAGGCTCATTCACATTTGGGGGTTGCTTTTGCTGCTCTTCTGCCTATAATTTACCCCTTCCAGTCTCCTCCTGCCCCCAAACTAGCTCAGCTTTCAAGACTCAACCCAAGTGCAACTTCCTTGCTGAAGTCTTTTTGACAACTTATCCTCAGGAAAAATCAAGCACTCTCTTCCCTGTGTCTCCTTCTGTGTTTTGTAATCTCTAACACATTTTTTTTCATCAGCTGTCTGCAATACTCTGCGTCCTGTAGACTGAAGAGATCCTGGGGACTAAATCCATGTCGTGATCCTTTCGTTATCTGACACTTTAGTAATGTCCCATAAATGTTTGTTGACTAAATGCATGTTTCTATGCATGAAAGAGCAGTTCAGGAATTTTTATTAGCAGTGTTCCTTTACTTCCTGTAACTTTGAGAATATAGAATTAGCTGCTCCCCCAAAATGGTTGGGTAGGGGGGCCTGTATTGGTAAGAACTGGCTTTAAGAAGCAGCCTTGTGAAAGGCAGCAGGCTCTGCCTACAGTAATTTCAGCTACTGATGTTAGCAGCCTTTGTTCCTTGTAGGGTTCAAAGAGCTGCTGGCCACTTTTGGTCTTTATCTTATAAACACCCACACACAGAAAGATTGCATGGGAAGCCAAGCAGAGAATATCTGTGTATATTGAGAGAGGACTTTAAAGCTTTTGAGAGCCTCATCTTTCTGGAGTATTTTAAACATGCATCTCTCAGGCATAGGGATGGAATAAATGAATTGGCTCGAAATTCCATCCAGGTCCTGAAACCAACAGAGCAAGAGGGAATTTGAAAAGCAAAGATGGCTGGTAAAGTCAGCAAGGATTTACTAAGTGACCATTGCTTGGCTCGTGCTATGGGAGGGAGGGCACAGACCAAAGTTAAGTGAAAAGAACAGTTCTCAAAGAAGTAACAGTGCAAAGTCATTAATGTTACTAAAATAAATATACCTTCTGTGATAGGTTCTAATGAGAAATGTAGACGGCTTTTTTTTTTAAATTATATAACAACATAAAGTACTTTGGGGCTTCCCACGTGGCTTAGTGGTAAAGAATCCACCTGCCAATGCAGGAAATGTGGGTTCAATCCCTGGGTAGGGAAGGTCCCCTGGAGGAGGAAATGGCAACCCACTCTAGTGTTCCTGCCTGGAGAATCCCATCGACATAGGAGCCTTGTGGGCTACAGTCCATGGGGTCGCAAAGAGTCGGACACAACTGAGCACGCAAGCACCGTGCACTGCATAAAATGCTTTGCAAAGCCCAGACTGTTTTCTTACGGTTTATAATGGTTGAAAAGTGAAGAGTTCAAGGGATGCTCATGTTCTGAATCAGAGGCTGTATGTTGGCCCACTGGACGAGAGTCATACAAAATTTTCAAATTCAAGAATTTTTTAAAATAAAAATTAAGATTTCCTACTTGTGGTTTCTTGGGGGAAAACTGTACAAACAGTTTTGGATAAGTGGTTTCTTGTAGAAGCACAGAGTATATTTAGTTCTATTGTGAGTTCCTAGGCATAATGCATAGGTTTGTTAAAAACAGCCCCATGCCCAAAATCAACTGAAAATTAATATTGCCTTTGTTTCATGGTTTAGATCTGAGATCAACAAACACTTTCAGTAAAGGGCTAGATAATCAAAGTTCCAGGCTTTTCATTGTAAATCATGTGGTCTTTGTCGCAGCTGCTCAACTCTGCCATTGCAGTGAGGAAGAAGCCATAGATAATATCTGAACAAATGTGCATGGCTGGGCTAACCTGGTGGCTCAGCAGTAAAGCATCTGCCTGCAATGCAGGAGATGCAGGAGACTGGGTTCGATCCCTGGGTCGGGAAGATCCCCTGGAGGAGAAAATGGCAAACCACTTCAGTATTCTTGCTGAAAGAATTCCATGGACAGAGGAGCCTGGAACGCTACAGTCCTTGGTGTTGCAAAGAGTCAGACACGACTGAAGCAACTGAGCATGCACACGTATTCCAATAAAACATTATTCATAAATACAGACATTGAAATTGTGCATAATTTCCATGCCACAAAATATTGTTTTTCCTTTGTCTTTTCTTTCCCCAGTGATTGAAAAATATAAAAATTATTCTTAGCTCGTGGACCATATGAAAATAGGAGCCAGACCTCACTTGGCCCTAGGCCAAATGGCCATTCGATGATTATCATTAAAAATTTTTGCTCTTAGGCTTTTTAGTCCTAACTAGACCAAGAGGAACAAGTTAGGATATGCTGTCCTCTATAGAGTGCCAGGGAATTCTCCGTTCCTCACTTCTTTATACTCAAAAGAAGCTGGGTCGATATTCCACTTGAAGGTGGAAGAGTCAAGTTGCTCACCTCAGAGGCTAGTCTGCATTTCAGACAGCCCGAGTGATGAGTGAGGCTTGTGTTTTCCATGAGGAACTCTATCCCTTCAGCATCTGTATCCCAGTCATACTTATGCATGGAAAAGGCTAAGTAAAATTTATTAATATCCTAGCTAGAAAGAAAACTATAAAATTACACATATATGCAAGCTTGTGTGTATCTGCAGTTCAAAGTGTAGTCAGCAAAAAATGCATGCACGCTATTGCACTGGGAGGAAACGGTGTCTTTGAAATCAAATACCCTGCCATTGGCATATTCAGGCTTGAAACCCGGCTGCAGCTTTTAGCTTCCACCGCATGTTTACATTGGAAATCTCTCTGTGCGCATATAGAGTTTGTTCTCTTATGAAATCATGTCTCTCGGGAAGGATAATTTAAAGCCATTTCCGTTTGTTATGTCTGAGCTGAACTAGACTATTAGGGCTTGTTAACGCTGGATAAACTTGAGCCCTATAACTGCCTTCATCTGCAGATTATAGAATCTGTCCAACAAATTGCATTCTGATGTTTTCAGATGAAGGCTAAGCAAGCAGGGGCCTTTTAATTTATATTCTATCACCATGGTTGTCTGAAGAATCATGGTTTTGCCTTTCATGCCTACTTGGTAGAGTATAGATGATATAAGTCTTGAATGGGCCAAATCCAAAAGTAATTGAGACACAAAACTCCCATCCGCTACAGCCAAGCAAGGAAGGCTGGCAGTCAGAAAACTGCTGGCTAAGCATCTTTCTTCAGAGTATCTCCCTCCCCACCCCAGTCTCAGCATAAATCAATGTTAGGTCCACTGGAATATCATGTGTGGTCTGCATTTAGAAATTTCGTTTGAAAATTATATCGTGGCAACCATGAGACAGAAGGATAAAGTAAAACAAGTTTTCTTTAGGCTCGTGTTAAGTAAATAGAATTAAGTGAAGATAGACCGTTTCCCTGATTTAGCGAAGGGGAGGTGATGGCTGCCCCAGGGATCTCACTCCCTCCGCCTTCGTTCATCAGGCCCACGGAACACTCTTCCTGTCATGCTCCTCTTTAAGCATTTGGCTTGTTGTCATTCTCTTTCTTAGATACTGGAATATTAGAAGGTGAAAATTGCATCTGTTTGACTTCTTTTTAAAAAAAGGTTTAGCAGAACTGCAGGACAGCTTCAGTCACATCTTCATAGGATGGCGCTGGGAGCAGTGGGACATGCAACATGGTGTCTCTAACTCAGTCTTATTAACAGTATCTCTGCTGAGTTCAGTTCTCTTCAATAAACTTGTAGAAGGCACCATCCTAAGCCCAAAGGTTGGTGACAGGGGTGGTGATAGGATATAGAGACAGTTAAGACATGGACCCTCTCAAAAGATGACTGTGGATATGAATCACCTTTATCAAGACCAGATTCAAAGAATGCCAGAAATGAAGGGCAGATACTGGAGTATAAAATTTAAATGGGGTTTTGAGTAGGAAATCAGATTTTAACCAGCAGAAGGGAGAATCTTCTAGACCAAAGGAATAACATAAACAAACTTCTGAAAGTAGAAAAGTTCAGAACGTGTTCAAGGAGTGTGAGAATAAGCCCTCTCAAGACTTCCTTCCTTCCCTCTTTCCTTTATTCAGTAGTTATTTAATGAATACCTGGGGGAAATCAAATAGACTTGGTCCCTGTCTGCACAAAGCTTACAGTCTAGAGAGGAGACTGCAATGACTCAGGGAAACCCAATATGAATGACAGATTCTAGCTGTGATCCCTACCTCCAAGAAGAGGGCTGCTTTGGCTAACAGAGCATTACAGGAGAATTCAGCATGCTTTTCAGAGTAGTTTAAAGGGGTAATAGGCACTGATTTGTTATTGTTGTTCAGCCACTAAGTCGACTCTTTGCAATCCCATGGACTGCAGCACGCCAGGCTTCCCTGTCCTTCCCTATCTCCCAGAGTTTGCTAAAACTCATGTCCATTGTGTTGATGATGCCATCCAACCATCTCACCCTCTACTGACCAGCATCAGTCCTTCCAGGGAATATTCAGGGTTGATTTTGTTTAGGATTGACTGATTTGATCTCCTTGTAATCCAAGGGACTCTCAGGAGTCTTCTCCACCATCACAATTCAAAAGCATCAGTTCTTCAGGTTCTCAACCTTCTTTATGATCCAACTATCACATCCATATATGACTACTGGAAAAACCATAGCTTTGAGTGAAGACACTGATTGGAAGGGGTCATTGCATGAAGCAGGAGTGTATAAAGCATGTGCAGGAGACCACGAGAGTAAGGCTATGTATGTTGTTCGATGCAGCCCCCAGAGTGTCAGGGGGTGGAATGGGCTTCTTGTCTTTGTTCTAAGAGCAAAGGAAAACTATTGATTTGCTTTGAGCAATGAACGCGATGGCATGATGAGATGTATTTTCTGGAAAGATCACTCTCGCTGCAGTGTAGAGACTGAATTAGAGATGTTGGGAGGGGAGTTTTCCTGGATGGCAGATGCAGTTTTCTGGAGGGAATATTGCTGGTAGTTTACTCTGGGGTAAGGCTAGGGAGATGAGAAGAAGGAAATGATTTTGAGGGCTGAAGATGAGCTTGGCCTTGGAGACATTGATTTTGAGATGCCTGTAAGACACTGAGAAGATAGACTAGAAAGTTATGAGTCTGAAGCTCAGTGGAAACATCTGGACTGAGAGACACATTTGAGAGTCATCTCGTTATAGATGGAAATTGAACCATGAGTGTGGTTAAATGCTTAATTGAATGGATGATAGAATGAATAAATTAATACATGAGATTGGGAGAGGAGAGAGCACACAGGGTAAGAAGAGGGGCCAGCAACTGTGTGATACTGTGTTTCTGTAACTGCCATTGTCACTTGTGAGGATGCCAAGGTAAGCTTCTGGTTCCATGGTTAGCTCTTATGCCTCACATGGGTGCATTTGGAGAGCTGACAAAACCCATGGAAGTGACCAGGCACCCTCTTTCCCATGAGGAGATGCCTTTCCTAACCCTTCCAACTTACAAGTGGGCAGGCTCCGAGAGTTCCCAGAGAAGATGGTTGTTTGGGTTGTAAAACTGTTCCCCAAAGAACAGCCTCAGTTCCTAGGCAGATGCCATCAATGATCTGAATTGATCAGGGTCCTTTCTATGAGACGTTATGTTCACGAGGACCTTGGGGGACCAGGAGAAGTTTGTCCTGGTCTTCCTGACTTGGGTACTTATGTGGGGAGTCTTCCCTACTCTCCCATCCCATTCGCCAGGCACTGAGAGACAGGACTGTCCACCTAGTTGTCATTGGAAGGGGTTTGGATTTCAGAGAGGGAGTTTCAGGGGATTCGGGGATACCTACAAGCACAAGCTCCCTGAGGCTCTTCTGGGTCTGCCCCTGAATCCAGTTGCCCCTTTGTCGTCTTTTCTGAGGACCCCAGGGTTGGCCTGCCTGCGTCTCTTGCTTTCTCACCACCAGCAGATGGGGATCCGGTGGGGTGAGGGGGAAGGATATGACGGGGAAGGTGGGCTGGCAAGGCTTTCCCCCATGTTTAGCCTGCAAGGTGTAGTCATAAAACTTCTCATCCTTCCAGTTCCTGAAGCGAGCACACAGCTCCTTGGAAGTTTCTGAGGGTCTTTATGACTTGCAAAGTCAGAGAGCAGGTTAAGAGCCAAAGCAGCCCCCTCTGGGCCTCCTCCCCCAGCCTCTCCTTATTTTGTGTCATTTTCCTTAGATATCTATCCCGGTTTCTGAGGTCAGGCCTGGTGTACACCTGGTATCTTGGCATAATTGCCAGTCATACCTCCTTACCCTTTAAAATGTTTAGAAGATAAATTATGGCCACCCTATTTAACCTCAAAGAGAAAGAGAAATTGATGTCTTGCTGGTAATGGGGGGTTCACACAGGACTGAAATCACCTTTATCTGTATTTTAGTGAGCCAGCAGCATAGCTTTTTTGGTATTTTGTTCCAACAGCTGGACTGGGCCTCCGTGTGTGTGTCAGTGTAGGGGTTGGGGTACTGGAAGGGAGGGTGCGTGGGAAAGTGCCGGATCTGGTATTGGGTGCTGCCGCAGAGATTAGCCTGCCCTTTTCTCCTGTACCTTCCTTCCTGCATGACCAGTTCTGCCCATGGGAGATTCAGACTGGCCCTTGAGGAAGATGAGCACAAAGACCAGGGTTGAGAAAAGTGGATTTCCAAGCAGCTAGGGGGGTCAACAGTGGAGAGGAGAAAAATTTGGAGGCAGAAATGGAACCAGGTTACAACAGAATAAAGCGTAGGTGTTGCAGTGGGCCAGCCTGTCTGATTGTTGTCTGGTTGTTGCAGCAGGGGGCGGGGAACACAAAATTGTCAACATTTACTTATAATTTTTCTCTCGAATAGTTGCCACTTTGGGGAAATGGTTCAGGAAGACCATCCCTGTGTCCACATAGCTGTGCTTCTATTATGAGGTTTCTGGGCATCTCAGGCCACCCAAATGGAGTAACCCACCCAAGTCTGTGGGTCTCTAGGGGATGTATTTAAATCACATGTACTCAGTGTAAGAGCCATCCGTGATGTTAAAGCAACCAACAAACAAACCTCTGATCCTTTCTCATTGCCACTTCCGTGCAACAAAAAAATATTTAGAATTGTTGACGATAGGGGTAGTGTTTTCTCAACAAAGAGATTACTTATAAAGTAACAACATTGGAGAAAGAGCCACAGTCACTGCTATTTTTGGTGCTGCATTGGTGATCTGCTTATAATAACCTTTGCATCTCTCTCTGATGTTTTAAAATAGAAAAATGAAGTTTGTTGCTTCTGGGCACTCAGAAAGTCTGAAAACCTTATGCTGTCTGATAGGGAAGACAAATCAGTTAAGTCCTTGGGAATCTGTAGGCCAGCCTCTGGAATCACTCATGAGTTGAGGAAGAAAAGGAAAACTCAGTGGTGGATTCGGGACTGAAATTTGAATTCAGAGCCCCATATCAAGCTTTAAGTTCCGAAATGCCTTTGTGTAAGCCAAGTGGTCTCAGCGTGACGCAGTTTCATTTTCTGTAAAAGCAGAAGGTAATCCTAGTATTAGAACTAGTATCTCAGTACCTTTCAGCATTTAGGAAAAACTCCAGTGAAGGAAGTGAGCTCTGATCATGTAGCAGACCATGGTGTATGGTGACGTGGGCTCGTCACTGGAGGGGTGACCTTGCTCAGGAATCGTAGAGATGACACTCCTGCTTTGGTGGGGCTAGTGCAGGTATGTTTTTGCATCACATTTTTATTTTGCCTGTTTTTAGAGAAACACCTTTCTTTTTTTTTTAATTCTTTGCATTGCATAAAGAAAACGTTAATATAAATCTTACTGAGTGGTAGTTTAGTTGCAATAATTCTGAGTCAGTTCAAAATTCATAAATAAAGAATAACACTATTAATTAAAGCAGCTATATATAATATTTCATTAAACAGATGTGCCATAGCTCATTTATGCATTTCCCAATTATTGATCATTTGGGTTTTTCTGTTTTTTGTTTTTTTTTTTTTACTGTTACAAAAAAGCATTGTAATGAACATATTTCCAAATTTGTCTAATCATCTCCTTAAAATACATCCCTGAGCAAAATCAGTCCTGAATATTCGTTGGAAGGACTGATGCTGAAGCTGCAACTCCAGTACTTTGGCCACCTGATGCAAAGAACTGACTCATTTGAAAAGACCCTGATGCTGGGAAAGATTGAGGGCAGGAGGAGAAGGGGACAACAGAGGGTGAGATGGCTGGATGGCATCACCGACACAATGGACATGAGTTTGAGTGAACTCCGGGAGTTGGTGATGGACAGGGAGGCCTGGCGTGCTATAGTCCATGGGGTCACAGAGTTGGACACGAACGAGCGACTGAACTGAACTGAGTGGTATTATGGGTCATATGTGTGCTTCTATTTTTATGTGAACTGCCAGACTCCCTGTGAGGAGGGTATTGGTTCGCATACCTACACTGGTTTGTGACTCTCATATGAAAATGATATCTTGTTGCTGATTGTACTTGCTTTTACTTCTGTTCCTAGAGAGGTTGAGCATCTTTTGTGTGTATATCGCCTGTTTGTATTTTTCCTATTGTGAATGGCTTGTTTAGTCCAGTCTGGAAACTCTGGCAGGGCTATGGTCTGGTTGGTCCATGGAATGCAGGATGTGGGCTATAAATTATTCCTTAGTTAGATGGCATGATATGAAAGCCTACAGTAAAGAAATTTTTAAAAACCATTATTAGAAGGCTATTTTCAGAGTATTGCATGTTTATGATAAACTATGCCATCTAGTTTAAGTATCCTTAACAAAAGGAGAAATTCACAATGCTAATTGGAGAGACCAGGCCTAGGGGAAGGTGGAACAGGACTGTGTCCCTCTGCTGCCTGTCTGCTAGTAGTGACGGAATTCTTGGAAACCTCTCCAAATTCACACCACCCTGCAGAGGAGCTGCTGCAGCAGCCAACCCCACCATGCACATTACCCCACTTGCTCACAGAGGACATAGGCCTGCCCTTCCAAATTTTATGATGCATCTGAAATGAAGTTTAACTGCCTCCTCCCAACTCACGAGAAACCACGGTAAGAGAGGAAAGAAAAACAGAACCCACCAAGAGGAACCGGCAGACCTGTCCAAGGGTGGGGACTTGGCTACTCCATGGGGCAGCAGGAGAGTAAACGACAAAAGGCATAAAGCACACCTCGCTTTAATCCCTTCCATCCGCCCACAGTCCTCAGAAAGCTCGTAAAGCCTCCCTTTCTGGGTGATTGGATTCCTTTAGCTCAGGGGCAGGCAGGGTGTTTTTCTTGTTTGAAGAGAGGGCAGGGACGGGGAGGGGGCTGGTTGGGGAAAAGGAGAATGGCCGTCACTGGGGGAGAATGAAAACCAAGTCCCCCACTTGCTTCAAGGTGGTGAGTGGTAAACACAAACAGCTGCTGCCTGCAAACATGTGGGGGCCGGGCAGCCAGGGTAGTCAGCTGCTGTAAGCAGGACCCAGCAGTTCCTAGAGGCAATTACCTCCCTCAGAAGCCATGCCTATCTGCAAAATGTTTTTTTTTTTCTCTTTTTTTCCACCTTTTGAGGGCTCTTCTTGGCTAACTCAAAGAAATCATTTTGAATGCTGCTGGCAAAAATGTTGCCGAAAGTTGTGTGTGGTGGGTGGTGTGTTTTTTCTCTCTCTAAAAAGAGGAGTTGTTCTCCTCTGCCAGCATTTAGAAGCTGGAACTGTCTGTTCTTTTTGTTTGAAGTAGAGACTTTGGAGACCAGTCCTTTCAGAGTCCAGAAGAAAGAGAAAGAAAAAAAAAATCCTCTGGTTTGCCTTTGGCCTGGAGACTTTTCGCTTGTTTGCTTTTGACCTTTCTCCCTATTTGTAGCCTACACAGGAATCCTGGTCAGCCTGGGCTGTGCTCCGGGTCTCAAACAACAAACTCTCAAACAATCCAAAAGAAAAATTCTTTGGCACTCAAAGAAGCTCCTAAAATTTGTCTAGGCTTGCTTGTTTTTGAACCCCTGATGAATGCGGAAGAGAAAATGCACTCACTTATTCTCCATCCTGTGGCCCACCTCCCTCTAAGGCCTCCTCTATTCCTCCTCACTCTGTCTGCCCTGAAACACACTCCTCGACAGAGCTGCCCTTTGGGCTTCTCTGCCTTCGCAGGTGCCACTCCCTCTCCTGGAAGCTTTCTCCCCCATCCTTGGCTGGTGAAGTCCTCCTGGTCATATCCAGCTCCCCTAAGTGCACTGAGCTCAGCTGGTAAAGAATCCGCCTGCAATGAGGGAGACCTGGATTCAATCCCTGGGTTGGGAAGATCTCCTGAAGAAGGGAAAGGCTACCCACTCCAGTATTCTGGCCTAGAGAATTCCATGGACTGTATAGTCCACGGAGTCACAAAGAGTCAGACATGACTGAACGACTTCCACTTTACCTCACTTCCCTTCCCTTCCATTGGCTGAAGGCTTTGAAAGCAGGGCCTAATCTTAGGTGTCTAGCACAGCGCCTGTGGTACCAGGGCCGCAGGGTGTTAAGATTAGCATCAGTAATGGTAACATAATACTTGCTCTTTTGGGGGCATGTGCCTTGTGCTAGACCCACTCCAGTGTTCTTGCCTGGAGAATCCCAGGGACGAGGGAGCCTGGTGGGCTGCCGTCTATGGGGTCACACAGAGTCAGGCGCGACTGAAGTGACTTAGCAGCAGCAGCCTTGTGCTAGATACCTCTCACGTACATTGTCTCTTATCCTCCCAATAACCCTACCTCATAGGTGATGTCATATTTGTTTTATAGATGAGGAAATTGAGGCTTAGAAGTTCAGAAAGTTCACTTAGCTAACAAATAATTGAACCCAAGTTGGAATCCAGGTCTTAACTCATTCCTACTCTATTTCCAGGCCTCTTAATAAATGCTCAATAACTATCTATTAATTGAACACATGGCCCTGAAATTGTTTTTCTGAGCCTGGGGAAATCTTTCCAGGAATTTCCAGAGCCACAGCTTTTACGCTTGATCCCTTACACTTGGTTCCCTTGACCTTTAGTCTCTCTTCTTCTATACCTAGTATCATCTCGTCTCCCGTTTTGCCCCTAAGAATCATACCCTCTCTTCATGTTTTAGCTCTGGAGGGTGGGGAATGGAGCAAAGGGGTAGCCTCCTGGTCCTTGTTCCATGTCTTTCCTTGAACTGGTCTTTGTTCCCCTGAAGTCTTTATTGTTCCCTAAAGGAAATTAGGCTAACTTAAATAAAGATTGAAGACAGTTGAAGATTGGCCTTATTATATGGTTGAAACGAATACAGTGCCTCTATCAGAAGCCTTAAGAAGGTGCCTATAAACTTTCTTCATGGAATTGTTGTAAGAATTACATAAATATAAGACCACTAATGTCTGACACATGGTGAGTTCTCAAAAAATGCAAAAGTTAGCTCTTATCATTGTTTTTATAAATCCTTTACTGGGGTACTCAAACTCCTAAAAGGGATTGAGACAAGGGAGATACTTTAATATTAATAATTATTATAGCAACTAATAAATATTTATTACTATGTATCAAACACTTTTTAAAAGGTTTTTCAAATATTAACTCATTTAATTCTTACAATCTGATGACATAGGTATTATCACTGGCTCTTTCTACAGTTGAGGAGATGGAGGAACAGAGAGGTTAAGTTGGGGAGCTTGGCTTCAAGTCTGTGATTCTAGAGTCTACACTCTCATAGGCTCTGAAAAAAAAATAAGCACCAGGCCTAAAAGAAACATAACAGAAATGTGATATATTTAATCCCTTCTCATTCTTTTCTTGAATGTGTATTTTCAGGAGAGTGAATGTGTTTGTGACAGGCAGTGCCTCTGGTGTTTTTGCACCGTCCCAGGCACCACCAGGAGGAGGGTGGGTAACCCAGAGTCATCCATGTTCCTGGTAAACAACTCAAAATGGGTAGAATCTTGCACGCCAAACCCAGCCTCTGCAAACTAGTATTTCCCAGTTGCCAGCTTGGCACAAAACCCCACATTACCACAGTTGAGCCTGTTTTGTGAGGAAAGACTATTTGGTACAAAAATGTTTTTCATATTCGCTCTTGTTACTCTTGAGACTGCAAAACACCATGTATTCCTGCTGCCAGAGGCCAAAACAAATTCTATGGCTGAGGACAATTTTTGCAGCGCTTTTTCAGAATGGTCCAATGCAGAGAATAGAATTAACCTAGGCAGCTAAACTGTAAAAAGCAACATATATACCTAGGTGCTACATATTTGCATAGGAAATCACACACATACAAAATAAATTTCATACATAAACTGTACGTTTATGTGTGTGTGTATATATGTATGTGTTAGCATATATTTTTTTCTTTCTTTGTGCTAATCTCTCTTCTGAATTTTCCTTGGTGTAAAGACAGAACACGTTCAAGGGTGCAGGCTGGGACTCGGGAGGCCGCCTGACCGCAGTGTGCTGGGCTCTGTGGACCTGTACCCACTCCTGTCTTCTTGCCTCATTCGGCTCATCACCCTGTGGTTACTGTCACTCAGGTTCAAGTGGCGGGCCAGGAGCAGAGACCCAGGGCTGGCGTCACCTCTGAATGTGTTAAAGAAGATGTCCTATCACCATGTTCCCGTGTGTGTGTGTGTGTGTGTGTGTGTGTATGTGTGCATGTGTGCATGCGTGCGTGTGTGTGTGTGTTGAAGGTAGAGGCACCCACTTAGTAAGACTGAGCCTGTCCTTCACTGTGTGCTTCCCTGTGCCCACGTATAACGTGGAAATCACAGAGCTCCCCAAAGAAAAGGTAAAATTGATGATGTGTTAGCATCTGCTGGAGAGTGCTGTGTTGTGGAGAGAGGCCAGCGCTGTGCTGGCCGGGCTGCTTGCCCATTTTTATGCACAGGCTGAGTGAGGGCAACATGCAGTGGGCTTCGCCCTCAGGCACTGGCCACGTGTGGCAGAGTTAATGTGTGTGCGGTATCTCCTTTGGCCCCGCCTCGTCATCGAGCTCGGCCTAACGCTTTCTCCTCTCCTATGGTCCTCTCCTCTCTCAGGACTGCACTTGTTTGTTCCTGCACTTCCCAGCTCCAGCCGCCCCGCTCACCCCTTGCTGCCTTCTCCCCTCCCCTCCCTCTACGACCACTCACTCCCCACAGGCCCCAGAAGAGCCCTCTCTTGACTCAAGACACCCATTAAACAAGACTGTGACACTGACAATCATCGGGCACTTTGTGAGGAGGGCCAATTAGAGGCCGGCCTGACCAGGGCGAGCAGCGGGGCGTCCAGAAAGACGCTTTGCTCCTGGGGAGTGGGAGCCTAATCCCGTTACTGGCTGGATAGAGGCTCCTGGGGCCCAGGAGCCTCATTCCTGCTGGGCCTGAGGGCTGTCATTGGAGGATGGCCGGGCCTGGGGGGCTCTGCTCGCGGGCAGCCTCCCTCCCTCCCCCAGCCCCCTCGTGTCTCTTTTCTTTCGCAGTGACACACACTGCAGTGCCTCTGAGGTCATTTGTTTCCCACAGCCTCACAGGGCGCTGTGGCAACCAGGGGGACAATGATCTCTCACAGGAATGATGGGAGGCCTTTTTTTTTTTTTTGCCTTAAATAAGCCCCTTCAAGGGAGCAGTAAGGTCTGTTGTGTGCGCGGTTTGTTTTTTCAGAAAATCCTCTTGCACGTAGTTCCAGTGTGAAGGACTCAGACAACTTCAATGGAAGCCATAAAGAATCTTGTGTGTGTGTGTGTGTGTGTGTGTGTGTGTGTGTGTGTGATTTTATTTTTATTGCTGTTTTGAGACCAAGATCGTGTTTTCCCTTCTGCCAGATACCCTTTTCCCACTCATGCTCCCTCAACCCTAGTGTTCTTTGATAGTTTTAGGCAGGAATTGGCAGGTGTTGGGGCAGAGATGCCCAGGGCTCTGTGCTGGCATCTGACTGCCCTTGACTGTGGTGATGCGGCTCTGGGCTGAGCGCCCCAGAGGTTTGGTACTCCACACATTTCTCATCCTATCCCAGGCACTCAGAGAGTGCTTGGGACTGGATAGCTAAGGCTGGAATTCAGAGTAGAGTGAAAGTGAGCTGGGAGGAAACCCAGCTTTGTAGATTGCCTCAGAACAGATCACTAGCTTTAATGCCAGAGCTTCAGGGGAATATGTGGAAAGAAAAGGGTCTGCATGTGAAATCTGGAATAAAGAGAAGTCAGGTTTCTCTATCTGATGTGGCTGTTTCATGAGGGAAGATATAGTTTATTTCTCCCCCACCCTGATAGCACCATTGCAAACCCAGACTCTATCCCATTTGTCTTAGGCTTTCCAGTGTGTTAGGCCTTCAGACTGCTGAGGATCGAGTAACCTTAGAGCTTACATATGCACACGTTATCATTTTTAAAGGCTTTTTACTTCATGAATTACAGTGTATCATATAATCTAGATATTTCATCTGGAAAAACTGAATTGAGGCAGATTAAACTCTGTCCCAAAACCACATGATGAATTAATTTTAAAGCTTATGATTAAAACCTAGATCCTTACCTTTCCAGATCATTAACTAATCAGTGTGATCTGCAAATTGTTTCTCCTTGTTCCAAAGAAAAAGGGCAATCAAGACATTCTCTCATCTGAGCCTAATGTATTATCAGAAACTGAATGGCTGTCTAAATTATATTTTAAAGCTATCTTTTCTTTCTTTACCTTGTATAAGTCATGTTTTCAACTGTTTACAAAATTTTATCACCTCTTGACCATATAAGGCTCAGAAACTTGGCCTTATGGCTGAGCCACTAGAAAAATATAACATTTTTCCCTTACCTTTTCATTCTCTGACTTCTTTCCAGTGATAATTTTAATGCATTTGTGAAATACTCAAGCAGGAAGGAGAGTTTTCCAGATGTTTCTGTTGACTGCTCTGTTGCAAACAGAGGACAATTCAAAGACTGGTATCACTTTTGGTAAAGTGAAGAAACATATTTTTTTGATCACTAACTATCCTTGAGATTAATAAACATTCCTAAGATTAACTGTTAACAATCCCAGTGTTGTTTTCACTGTTCACAAATTCTAAAGTGCTAGAAGTTCTGATAAATAGATTGACATTTGACATATTTCTCTGGACCATCTGTTAAAGGTTTATTCTCAACTGTTCATTAGCTTCACATAACAAACACACCATAGTCAATTCCCCAAAGAGAGCCAGTGTCTCTCTCTTACAGTCACAGGATGCTGGCCAGACCATCTTTTCTCTGACCATGATAGACGTGTTCCAGTCTTAGCTAAAGATAGATAGACCAACTCATGCTTTAGTATTCATTTTAAAGGAAACAACAAAAATAAATAAATAAAGTCACTAATATAAGAGCTAAGCAGATGATGAATAGCAAAAGAACACCCTGATCCTGCATCCTTAATAAGCCACCTTTGGAAATGTTTGACTCAAAGGACAGGCAGATTGTTCCTGGTCTGCCTGGATTCAAGCTCTTTCTTTCTGGGCTCATCTCAGTATCTTCCCAGAGGTTTCTTGCCTCCTGGCAGGTCCCACTGCATCTTCCAGATGCACAGAAGATGAGTGTGATTAAATCAAAAATGGTAACCCAAAATGTGGAGTAGCTAGAAAGCGGCCATGGTGGTGTCAGGAGCTGATAAATAAATAACAGGCTGCTTGTCCCACACCCTCGTTTAATGCTCTCAAGAGGTTCTTATGTTGCTCGCATTAGTGGGCATGTAAATGAAACCCCTGTTGGCCTTGGCAGATATTGGCCTCTTCTGTGACCTTGTTTGACTGAAACAAAAAGTCATTGGTGGAACAAAATTTTCAGAGCTCTGAACTGGGTTGAAAGAAAAGGGCAGTTCTCTGAATTGGGTAATTGGATCACCCTCCCAAGTGCCCTAGGGCTTATATCAAACATATAAGAAGAGAATTAATAACTTCAGTGTATAAATGAGCTTTAGGCAGCTTCCAACTGTAACATTTCACTCTCAGGAGCTTTAAGACATAAATACAGATTCCGCCCGCCCCCCCCCCCCCCCCACCGCCCTCCCCCAGAGCATTTTGAAGTGCTCTTCATAAAATGCAGGAAGGGACTGCAGACCTTTGTGGAATCCTTGTAATTGTGTATGGTCCATCTCATGGGTGGGCAACCTGAAAGCCTCTATAAAATAGCCACTTAATAAAACTGTTCATGAGTTGTATTATTGGAATTAGATGATGACAATGATATTATATCAAATCGTGCTTGATATTCACTTCCTCGGTTATCATTCTGGTGTCTAGATTAAATTAGATGTATCTATACAATGGAAATCCCAGGGATGGGGGAGCCTGGTAGGCTGCCGTCTATGGGGTTGCACAGAGTCAGACACGACTGAAGCGACTTAGCAGCAGCAGCAGCAGCAGCATACAATGGAAAACTCATTATTTTCCTATTTCTTACAGTTGAGTCAGTGAATTTTAAAACTTACTACAGACCTATATACTTTAGAGTTGTAAGGAGCCATTTGAGAAGCTGAAAACTTAAATAATAATAATTTGTTAATTTATTCATTAATTTGCTTACTCAATATTTATTTAATACTTACACTATATACCAGGCTTGAGAACATAAAAAAGCACAAAACAGAACAAGTAGAGTAAGACCCATGAATAGATACTTGAAATATCTATTGAAATATTCATCAAGATTGAAGGAACATGCAAGCAGGAAGCCATTATTTCTTAGGAATGGGGAAGTCAGGAGAGGGCTAAAACTTGTTTTAAAGTTTTCACTCAGACAAGGGTTGAGTCCAGGAGACAAGAAGATGAAGAAAAGCATTTCAGGCAGAGGATTCAACACTGAAAAAGATTCTGCACCAAGGCCAAGTTGGTGAGTGGTATGGCCCAGATTGGCAATATTAGCCAAAACTGTCATTCTTCTCTTGGAGGAGAAGGATCAAGAAGGGTCCTGTTGGGTCCTGAAGAAGTTGAATTATTAGTGATGGAGGCAAACTGTTAGAGCCCCAACTTGAGTAGAAATGGGGAAAGGAGTAAAAACTTCTGAAAATACATCATTTTGAAATACATCTTTAAAGTATAGACATTCTGAGACCTTTGGCACCCACATAGAAGAACTCACGGGGGAACATTCTGAAATTGATTCTTATCTTAATGGCTATAGATCTGTCTGGATTCCAAAAGAGTTCGAAGAATCCTGCTATCTATTTATGACTAATTAAAGATGGCTCTTTTTTTAACTGAAGAAATACTACCAAAGCTGGGTTGAATTGTTTCTAAGAACTAAAATACCAGAAAGCTAATCAGAAAAGGAACTAACTTTAATCGTGACCCAAGTATTTATTTTCGTTTTTCTCCTATAATTTGAATAGAAACCTATGAGACAAGTGTTTTATCTAGGTGGTCACAATAAACAACTTCAGAGAAGTTAAAGAAATCCTCGGAATCCTACATCAGCATTTGGCAAAGCCCATGTCCTCCTCGTATCAATACTCCCCTCCTTCATGGCTAAATCTTTAGGTTTAGGCCCACCTACAGGCATGTGTGTATACTCAGTCACATCAGTCATGTCCAACTCTTTATGACCCCATGAACTATAGCCTGCGAGGTTCCTCTGTTTATGAGATTTTCCCAGAAGGAGTACTGAAGTTGGTTGCCATGCCTTCTCCAGGGGATCTTCCCAACCCAGGGATCAAACCCACATCTCTTGCATCACAGGCGGATTCTTTACCACTGAGCCACCAGGGAAGCCCCCACCTACAGAAATAAAAGCAAAATACTTGAATTCTCTCATATGTGTTTTGGTTTTCTCACAGACCATGTTTTTCTTCCTATAAAGTAGATTTGTTTCATTCTTCTTTTTTCCCTATATTATCTAGGTGCTTCTGATCAGAGGTGGCAAATAGGTTCCATCTTCTATTCAATTCCAAAGGATCAATAGTAGTTTATTAGATGACTGTATTGTAACTGCTTAATAGCAGCTCCCATGGATGCTAAAGCTGAAACTCCAGTACTTTGGCCACCTCATGCAAAGAGTTGACTCATTGGAAAAGACTCTGATGCTGGGAGGGATTGGGGGCAGGAGGAGAAGGGGATGACAGAGGATGAGATGGCTGGATGGCATCACTAACTCGATGGATGTGAGTTTGAGTGAATTCTGGGAGTTGGTGATGGACAGGGAGGCCTGGTGTGCTGTGATTCATGGGGTCGCAAAGAGCCAGACACGACTGAGTGGCTGAACTGAACTGAACTGATGGTCTCTGTAGTGGGGAGTGGTACGTGGGCTGCATATATGTTACCAAGGCTTCTATGTTAGCATCTTTATAAGAAAGATTTTCAGTCTGAGAATCAGAAGGGGAAGTCTGTAGAGGGCTAGATGAAATAGATGACAAACATCTGAAGTATAGCTGCAAAATCAAGTTGGGATTTTTATCTTCAGAGTAGATGTAGAATCTGTTTGCTGTTTTCTTTTCTGTTTTTAGCATCATTGTATTTTTTTCCCTCTGTGCACAGTGAGATGGCAACCACAAAAAGCAACAGCCTCTTGGGTCTCTTGGCTTTACAGTTTAGCCAGTACCCAGCTCCCCTCCCTGCAGCCAGCACTAGCTTGTCCTAAAGAGGCCAGTGACTCATCCCTCTTGGGAGATGAGATGTGGTTCCATATTGATATCACTCATTGGGCTCATTGCTTGAATCCCCAGATTGTCCATGTGTTTGTTGAGTTTTCATCTAAAAATAAAAGTCACTGAAGGCAGATAGCCTAGTGCCAATGGGTTTGGCTATTTGTAAAGTTTATGAACTCGTTTAGGAAACCACCATCAGGATTTTCTTGGCATTGTCTCAGACTTGGCATGTTGCACTTCAGCACACCAGCTCTTGCACAGATGGAGTCTGTTGAGTTGAGTTATGGGAAGCCTCCCTGAGAAAATCAAAACACTCAGGAAGTAGTATTGGTAATCCACAAGGCGTTGCTATGTCCACTAAGGTTCTCTCCTGATCGTACCGTTGTTCCTTCTTGAGTAAAATGTGAGGGTTTCCCCTTCCCAGGGGAAAACAT
Source organism: Budorcas taxicolor (assembly GCF_023091745.1). Classification (NCBI taxonomy): domain Eukaryota; kingdom Metazoa; phylum Chordata; class Mammalia; order Artiodactyla; family Bovidae; genus Budorcas; species Budorcas taxicolor. Next base: position 78,386,746 of record NC_068919.1, read on the forward strand.
GCTAGTTGCTTGGCTTTAGAATTTAGTGCAACTCAGTCAATGATCTACCTCTTCCATAAACTCCTCCTGTTCTTTAAACGGGTGCCACATCCTTCATTTCCCCTCCCAAGTCATTATACATTATTTCTGGCTGCTAGATTCCATTCCAGAGCCTACTAAATTAAAGAATAGATGGAATAATCATAATGACTAACTCAGTACTAGTTGCAGAATTGGAAACTGCAGCCTAGTCATCCCTCTGGGTCACACAGAAGTCACTTAGGATAAAAAGTGCTGTATACAACATATATTTTTAAAAACGATCTTTCTTCTACTTTGTGCTGCAAAAACAAACTTTGAGGGGATGGTTCTCCCACAGGATATGGAAATGGCCTTGGAGCACATCCAGGGTTAGTGACACAGCTGCTGTTTCCTGCTAGGGACATCCCACAGCCAGAAAGGGAAAAAGACAAAGTTAAATATATAGCAGGAAGTTAATGACTGAACCTATTAACAAGAATGAAAGGATCAGCCTGTTTATAATAATATACAGCCATTGGCCAAACTTAACAGTTTATGTTTAGAAGACATATTTAAAACTCTTTACCAGAGGGCAACTGATCTAGTAATAGCCAAAGCATCAACAACATTGTCTGCTTATGGTACCCAATAATTCCTTTTGGTACTTAGTTCTATATTCACAACAACCTGTAAAGCTGGTAAGTTGGACAGAGAGGTTGGTGGCTTAGATGGTAAAGAATCTGCCTGCAATGCAGGAAACCTGGGTTCGATCCCTGGGTTGGGAAGATGCCCTGGCGAAGGGAATGGCTACCCACTCCTGTATCCTGGCCTGGAGAATTCCGTGGACCATATAGTCCATGGGGTCACAAAGAGCTGGACATGACTGAGCGACTTTCACTTTCATTTCTTTCAGGGTGTGTAAGCAAGGTAAGGAGTTTGGATTTCATTTTAAGAATGATGTAAATTTTTAAGCAAGGCCATTGCATGACATGTCTTACATTTTAGAAAGATCATTCAACTTGCTCTATGGAACATAGACTATAGGGTGCCAGAGCAGAAGGTGAGGGACTAGTCAGGAAACATGACACTAATTCAGGTGAAAAATGATATGGTTTGGACTGGGTAGTGGTGATGAAGGGGTGGTTCAATAAATTTTGAAGAAACTACTTACAAAGGAAGAAAGAAACTACTTGCAAGACCTACAAATAGATTGGAGGTAACATGTGAATTTTTAAAAATTAAGAATATCTAAATTTGGAAGCCTAGATAACTTAGAATGCTGTTTTTTTCCCCCCTATGAAGTTCTGTGATGTTATTTAGACCCCCAGATCTATGAATGCTGAAGAAAAGAGCAGATTTATGTGGAGAAGAGTAGGGTAGGGATTTCTGTCCTGGAAAAGTTGAGTTTGAAATGATTGTTAAACATGCAAATGGAGATATCAAGTAGGCAGCTGAATATATGAGTCTAGAACTCTTGGGAATGGGCTGAGCTGGAGATGGGGAGAGGCCTAAGGACTGATCTCAGAGGAACAGCAGCATATGGGGACAGAGAAGAGAAGTCTACAAATGAAACTGGGAGGGAAGGGATGATAAGGTGGAGGAATACCTGAGAGTATGATTTTTCTGGAAGTCAAAGGAAGCAAGTACTTCTAGAAGGAAGGGGCTAGACCCAGTGCTGAGAGGTCAAGTAAGATGATGACTGAGAATTGACCCTTGGATTTGACCGGATACAGTCAATGTTGAACTTGATAATAATGGTGTCAGTAGAGTGTTGGGGACTTAAGCCTGACTGGGGTAGGTTTAAGGGAGAATCAGAGATAAGGAAATAACCTTTCCTTTTTAAAGGTGTTTTGCTATGAATAGAAAGAAGGAAATGGAGTGGAAGCTGGAGAAGTCAAAGGTGTTTTTATTTTATGTGTCTGTATTGATGTACATGATTAGTAGAAAGGGAAAATGTGTTAATGCTGGAGAGAAAGAAGGATCACCGCTAGTAAGTGCAAAGACCTGGAGGATGTAAGCAGGGATGGGATATAGGACCGTGTGGATGGGCCGGCCTTAGGTTGAAGCAGGACTATTTATCCACCGGACCAGAGAAGAAGGACCACTGCTTGAGGACAAGTGTAAATGCGTGAGTAGATGTAGTGAGGGTAAGAATGAAGTAGTTCTCTTCTTATGGCTTCACTTTTCTCTGTGAAATTAGACATGAGATGGTCAACAGAAAGTGGAGAGAGGGAAGAAAATGTTGGAGGTGGCAGAAGACATGAAATAATCAGATAATCTTTATACTTAGCCACCACTGCCTTGATTCCTAATGATTTCATGGGAAAACAGATAACAGGTCTAGACTTGGTAATTTACTCGACAGAGAAAGAGCTCAGGAAGAAGATATGACTTAAGTGGCTGCCAGCTCTGTGGACTACAGAAAGTGGGATTTATAAAGAAGGGATAAAATGTTGGCGGTCAACTGAACCATCTCTAAAGACTCCCCTGCCCCCTGTTTGTATCCCCCCAATAGAGTGTGTGGAGCTGGGAAGCTGTGCGAGCCTTTGCCTCCTTCCTAGTTGCCCCACTTGGCAGAAGTCACGTTTCCCAGCTCTCCCAGGGGCATTGCTGACCCAATTCATTCTGTCCCTTACTGGGTTGCTTAGAGACACTCACCAAGTCAATTCAGCATATCATCATTCCTCATTCACATTATGCCTCTTTCATATTTATGATAGAAGTCTTGACTCATATCTGCATGTACTACAGATCTTCTTAGAGAAAGAGAATAATGCTCAGAGGACTTCACATATGGTACATGTCTAGTATATTCCCTTGCAGATAATTGAATTCTGCTCAAATGCTATCAGTATGCTGGGGTTAATTAAAATTCTTATTTTCTAAGATCCTTGCTTTGTGTTCTGATAACTAGAAAGTAAAAAAGCTAGGCTTACAGATGATAAAATTCTTGAGCCCCTGAAAGGATGGCAACAGGAAAGTCAAACAGAACTTCCTTCCCACTTTAAGGCGGTGCTATTACCTTTATTTATTTATTTTTTAAGTTTTGCTGTGTTGGGTCTTAGTTGCAGCATACACGATCTTTCCCAGAGCACAGACTCTCTAGTTGTGGCACAAGGGCTCCAGAGCACATGGGCTTAGCAGTTGTGGCACATAGGCTTTCTAGTTGCAACATGCAGGCTTAGTTGCCCCAAGGCATATGAAGGTCTTAGCTCCCCACCCAGGGATTGAACTTACGTGCCTTGCACTGCAAGGTGGATTCTTAACCACTGAACCACCAGGGAGGTCTCAGTGATACTGCCTTTTTGTGGCATTTTTCATTACTTCTCCCAGAAATCCTGTTGTGATGTAGTACATCCTTATGATTAATGATATATTCCTTTAATCTGCATTTTTGTTGCTCTATGAATAAATGAAGTAAATGAAGAAAAGGACATACAAATAGTACTGTAATAACTAAATCAAACCAGTTTCTTTAAGATAGGCTGTGTGTGTGTCTTTATTACTTGCTAATCACCCAGTTATTTTTCACAGCTTATTGGTTAACCAGATGGCTCAGATGATAAAGAATCTGGCTGCAGTGCAGGAGACCGGTGTTCAATCCCTGGATCAGGAAGATCCCCTGGAGAAGGGAATGGCTACCCTTTCCAGTATTCTTGCCTGAAGAATTCCATGGACAGAGGAACCTGGCAGGCTAAAGCCTGTGAGGTCACAAAGAATCAGACATGACTGAGCGAATAATATACATTGGTTAACCTAGACATGTTGCATTGATCATCTTATTTAACCCTCAAAACTGCTCCATCATTGCCATTTTATAGATAAGGACGTGGAGACCCAGAGAGATTTGAATAGTAATATTGTGCTCAAGACCACATATCTATTAAGAGGGAGAGTCAGTAATTTAATTCCACTGTCTGTATTTCCAAAGCCAGAAATCTTTCCACTAACCATTTTGCTTACTAAATGATCGATGGTAATAACGGCTTGCTTATTTGAATTGGTGAAATACCTTTTATTGAAACTCTAAACATTAGTGTCTTCTTTGTGATTTCGAGAAAGGAAAGAACCAATATTTATTGGACATCTTATATGTGTCAGCTTCCCAGGTAGTGCAGTGATTTAAAAAATCTCCCTGCCCATGCAGGAGACACAAGAGACATGGGTTCAGTTCCTGTTGGGAAGATCCCCTGGGAAAGGAAAAGGCAATCCACACCAGCATTCTTGCCTGGAAAATTCCATGGACAGAGGAGCCTGGTGGGCTACAGTCCTTGGGGTCTCAAAGACTCGAACACAACTGAGCATGCACACATCTTATAAGTGTCAGGTATAATTTTAGGCACATTCACATACCAGATGGGTTATATTATCTTCATTTTCAGATAAGGAAATGAAACTTAACAAATTACTGTTACCCAGTGCCGCAGCTTACAAAGGAGTTAAGAGTCAGTTCTGGCACTTGTCTTCAGCAAATGCTAAAGTCTGTGGAGCAGGGAGCGAGTCTGTTTTTAGTCCCTGTTATACCCCTAGTGTATAGTACAGGGTCTCTGGCACATAGTAGATGCTCAGGAAAGGTTTATTGAGTAAATAATGATTGAACCTACTATAAGCTGCAGTTAGAATGCAAGAAGTCTTGTCTTGTGCTTCCTAGGGTCTTCCGGTGAATGTTGACATGATATAATGAGAGGATTCTGAGAAATGAATCAGCGAATGCAGGAATGTTTCTGATTACAGAGCCCTTGCCCTTCTCACAGTTGTGTGAGCCAGTGATAAAATTGCTTTTCTATCATCGGGAAAACTGAGGCATAAAAGTCACCCTGGCAAAGGTTTTGCAAGTCAGTGGACACTTTGTGGCACACCTAAAATCTTGAAATTCTCACCTTTGTAGCCCCAGCCACTTAATGATCCTGTGGTGCTGGTGGGATTATAGCTTTCCATAAATCTGTAACTTAATCATTTAATCATTTAAAGAGATGGCAGTTTATCTTAAACACACCCCTTCATATGGATGTGACACGCTTAGCACAGATGGTCTCAAAAGTTTTTCCTGGCTTCCCCTACCCTCACGGTATCTAGTAAGTTAACGTCAATATTAGCTTTACTGTTTTCGGTAACTTTGGTATGCTTCTCATTAGCTGGAACCATGAAGAACTCAGTTTTACCTGCACTGAGGGATCGCTAAATTCCTATTGGCATCTGAGCGCGCAGTCCCATGTCGAAAGTGAGGTCATGTTTCTCCTGGATTGTGCCTGTATCTGATGAGCCTGGGCTGGCGTGAATCCGAGACAATGAAATAATCACACCCATTAGCTCACCAGGGCCCTATTAAGATGTGGCCTGGCTTTCCATCCATTTCTCCTGCTTGGAAAAACTGACACAGTCATGGCTGTAAAGGTTAGTAGAGCTGTAACTGCTTCAACAACCAAAACGTAGCACTACCCTATTTAGACCTGAGACCTGCCTGCTACTTCATCTGGGGAAATGGCCCTCCAGGAGCTGGGGTGCAAGGATCTTCTTTAATCTTCTTTTGTGCGGTGGTAAAGCTGGATTTTCCTAACACTTTCCCCTGTCCCAGCTTCTGTGGCTAGTGGGTCACTCTGGAGCAGTGGTTTCTAAACAATTCACTACTTATTGTATTTCTTTTTACAGACCTCATGTTAAAAAAAAAAATGGAATATAGTATTGCTTTGATGTTGTGTTGGTTTCTGCCATATAGCAGTGTAAATCAGCCATAAGTATACATATATCCCCTCACTCTTGGCCCTCCATCTCATACCCACTTCCATCCCTCCCCTCTGGGTCATCCCAGAGCACCAAGCTGAACTCCCTCTGTTATACAGCAGTTCCCACTAGCTAACTATCTTACACGTGGTAGTGTGTATATGGCAGATCCCACATTTTGAAGGTTTGGGTTTAGTAAACAAACCATAAGGTTTAGATAATGGTTCAGTTTTCTTGTTCATACCTGATGTCATTATGCTCCATCACATCTGGCTCAGGTCTTCATGGTTCTTTCTTTGGGCCACCTTCCCAGACCCGGTGACCATTCTTGGGCTGTGGCCTCAAGTTATACCTCACAGAGTGTCCTTAACCTCAGCAGAGCTCTTTTCACAGTTATAACTAATTACTTGTGTAACTATTTGCTCATCTAGACTCTAGGCTCCAGGAGCACAAGGACCACACCTGTCTTGTTCACAGCAATTTTCCCAGTGCCTAAGCCTTCATTTGACACATAGTGGACATTCAAGAAACATTTGCTGAGGGAATTAATGAATTAGCTGATTCCATCCCAGTGAAAAGTAAATCTGTCCCTTATGCTGGCTTAGGGAGCCTTATCCCATGTATATTTGATAGGATTTTTGAAGTGTTGACGGGGCTTTCCTGGTGGCTCAGATGGTAAAGAATCCACCTGCAATGTGGGAGACCCAGGTTTGATCCCTGGGTTGGGAAGATCCCCTGGAAAAGGGCATGGCAACCCACTCCAGTAGTCTTGCCTGGAGAATCCCATGGACAGAGGAGCCTGGCAGGCTATAGTCCATAGTGACGCAAAAAGTCGGACACAACTGAAGCAACTTACTTCTTTTGTAGTGTTGATGGTAGCTTGACTGAAAATCACCACATTTAGAATAAAGATTAACTTGGGATGGAGACAAGATGGTGCCATTGGGGAGGATTGCACAAGGGGCTTTCAGAATATTGATAAGATTCTATTTCTTAAACTAGAGGACTCTTAGGGATTCAAGGCCCCCGACTCATTCCTCAACTTGGAAAGTAGTGAAAGTGTTAGTTGCTCAGGCATGTCTGACTCTTTGTGACTCCATGGACTATAACCTGCCAGGCTCCTCTGTCCATGGAATTATTCAGGCAAGAATACTGGAGTGGGTTGCCATTTCCTTCTCCAGGGGATCTTCCCAACCCAGGGATTGAACCCTGGTCTCCTGCATTGCAGGCAGATTCTTGACTTGTCTAAGCCACCAGGAAAGCCCCCTGAGGGGGACACCAAATAAGCCACTTGCAATTTATGCTATGCATACCCAAGGCAGAGTCATCAGGACCACCTAAGGATTTTGTAAAAAGGGACGGTGATATTAAAATGGGCTTATTACTTTATAACTCTTATGATTGTTCACCAAAATCCTTGAAAACTACCTGTTTCTCCCTGCTTATATCTCTGGAGACAGAGTTCCTGCAAACAAGCCTTTTATGTCAACTACCTCTTGAGCCCATCTCACTTTCCTAAGCCACCTGCTGAAACAAAACCAAATTAAAACCTAAAAACAAGCAATCAGCCAGCAATGGTCCGTTGAGTGCCTACTATGTGCTTTGCATTATTAGCAGTAATTAAGATACCTTGAGTCTTGTCCTGAGCATCCTAGGATCTTGTGGATATCGTCACGCAAGAATAAGAAAGTTATCAGAAAACGATCTGATGTCAGGGCAATTTTTTTAGTCTTGCCTGAACATCTGATGTTTTCTTGTATGGGTCACAATCTTTGGAATGATCAGAGATATCTCGGAAAAGTCACAGCATGTCTCAACACAGTTGAGCAAGGACCCAAGTGGGATGACTTGTGTGGCATTGCTCCCTGATATTCAGAAACCACCTAACACCAAAAACTTGTTAGGACCTGTTCCAGGGAAGGGTCAAGGCAGCGGGCCCAGTCAATCTTCTCATCAGATCACAATCAAAAGTTACTTGATAAATCAGTAAGGCTGAAAATATTCTTGGCAGTTTTAACAGGCAGAGGTAAGAACATGCTTTCTGAATTACAATGAGTTTATTATGCAAAGGCCGGAAGTGACCAAAATCATTGATTGGCTAATTATACATAACTCAAGGGCCATAATGCTTCAGTCATTATGTGGGAATACTCATAAAGCACTTGAGTTCAGTTCCAATAGGAGAAGGAATGCATCCAGGGAAACTGTAGGGTAGAGTCTGGGAATGGAGAGAGTATAGGGTATTATTGGTCTAAAATGGAAAGGCTTAACCTATTATTGAGTTTTGCAAACAGATACTTGAAAAACAGGCTCCCTAAGTCTTTCCCAGCTTTCAGATGGGATGTAAAACTAGAAGCCTTAACCTTTACTTGTGGTCGTCTAAAAATCTGCCCTATTTTTCTTAGGAAGGGAAGCAGTTGCCTTAACACCTTGGCCAGATTCCCAACATGTACAGGGTGGCCCGTTTAAAACAGGCCCGTGGATGCTTCAGCATGAGGAAAGGGGTTTGTTGTTAAGTGCCATGTGTATGTGGGTGTTTAATGAATATGAGCTGATTAAATTGGCCACCCTGAATTATAACCTCATACCTTCTGCAGTTCCTCTCCGGTTTTTAGCTTGAGACCATATTCTTCCTACTTTTCTGCCCAAACTTGTTAGGCAGAAATGCTACCGCTATTAAAACTGTTTGGTTTTGTACCCAAAGTTCCTTTGTTTCAATGGTGAGCAAAAGAATCTCTCCTTGGAAATAACTCTCTTACAAATTGCTGGCCCAGCTGCAACTTTCTGCATCAGCCACACCCACGTCACCTCCCCTTCAAACCTTCTTGCCTCCATCTGTTTCCCTGTCTCTGGGCTAACACAATACCAGTATCTGTCTGGAGCAGATAGTGAGCTCTGCCACAAACAGAGGAGGCCTTGTCTAAAGAAGGAAAAGGCTTTGCTCTAGAAATCAGGTGACCTAGACTTCTGGCTTGCTTTTGCTAATAGCCATTTGTGTGGCTTAGGAGAGTCAGTGTCTTCTCAAACCTAAGTTCCTTCATCCATAAAAGGAAAGGGTGAAACAAGAATCAAGATTTCTCAAAATGGGGGCTGTAGCAACTTGGAATCTGCATATTCTGTAAGCTTTTGTGTTTTTTATGTTTTTATTTTAAATATATATATATATATTTTATTATGAAGACAATACTTTGCAATGAAAAGACATTTTCAATAAGTAAATCCTAAGTTTCTTAAGCTGACAATTCTGAAACTCAGACTAAGGTCTTAGAGGTTTCTAAATATATTTTTGGTGTCTCAAATAATTTTTCTCCTTTAAAAGGAAGCCATATATCATTCCCCTTTGAGAAACACTGGACTATTTCCATATACTCATAAACTAGATATACAAGTGGGACAAAATATTAGCTCTTTCTTATCCTCATCCTACTGAACCTAAGTATTTTTAGACCACCCTAATGGGCTTCTTTAGTTTTCATAACTGAAATATCCCCTGTTTTCAATCACTATGTATTAATTCATAGAGCATGTTTCTCCCAAAAGCAGTTTCTCTTTCCCTTTAAGACTCAGATGAGTTAATTTATTGGTAATTGACCTGGTTGAGACCACCTTCTTCTATAAAGGCTTCTGTGTTGGTTGAAGTGAAAAGATGAGCTCCTTTCATCCGTGACCTTAAGACTGAGCAATCGCACCTATAGTTTATATATGCCTTCTATTTTCAGACTATAAAAAATGCCTTCCTTCATGTAGGTTATTTCTTTTGATTCTCGATGCAATCTCATTTTGTAAGTAAACAAGAAGCAGGAGCCCCATTTTACAGATGAAGACACTGAGATCCAGAGATGCCTCCTATCTTTTCTTTTTTTATTAAAAATTTATTTATTTTTAATTGAAGAATAATTGCTTTACAGTATTGTGTTAGTTTCTACCAGACATCAACGTGAATCAGCCATAGGTCTACCTGTGTCCCCTCCTACTTGAACATCCCTCCCACCTCCCCCTCATCCCTCCCCTCTAGGTTGTTACCAAGCACCAGTTTGAGTTCCCTGAGTCATATAGCAAGTTCCCCTTGGCTATCTGTTTTACATATGGTAATGTATGCTTCCATGTTACTCTCTCCACAATCCTACCCTTTCTTCCCCCACCCCCAGCCATGTCCATAAGTCCATTAGGCCTCCTCTCTTCTGACTCAGTTTACTCGTTCTCTCCAACAATAATGCTTCTTCATCCAATAATAGCAGCAATATATATTGGGTAGTTATGATTTGCCATATTGTGCTGTTCCACTGTAGTTTTGTTCCAGGAAATTTTAAGTGAAGCTTCTCACTTAGGATAGACTAATATTACCAGGCTTGTTCAGCCTGACATAAGTCACATGACATTATTTACTAAAAGACCTAGCTGGTCTTACTCAGCCCAGTTCCTTGTACTTAGAGATTACTCAATAAATATTTATTGGAGGATGAGTGCATAGATGAACAACTCTAAAAAAATCATCCTTCCGATAAAAACTCATACACTGGAGATAATTTTTGCTGCACAGATTTTTGCCAACATTTATTCAAGTTCTCAGTCAATTGGATTTGCTCAAAGACTGCCAAGTGCTCGAAAGGGAAAAGGACAGGGAACTGCTGAGAGAGGTCCACTGACCGGCCGGCAGAGGAAATCCCCTTTCTGGCTTTATCTACCTTCCTGCCTGTGATCGGTTTCCTCGGCTCAGAGTAGATATGGGAAATGGTGTCACTTTGCCTGGTGCTGACTGAAATAATCAACTCCCACTGTAGGGAGAGGAGAGAAATGATGGATATGTGTGAAGAGTACATGGAAAGGCAGATCAGTGGAACCGAGTTAGAAGGTGAGGATGGAAAGCAGAGCAGTTGGTGGGAAGACGGTTTCTGTGGTCAGGCTATGTCTGAGTGGAGAGGGGAGAAAAGTTTGGTGTGCTCCTTCCATGGTGTGGTTTGGTCCTTTCCCTCTGCTTCCCAAGAGAACTCTTAGTGACCAGGGACATCACGTTTCAATCAAGGCAGCTCTCTCTGGGCTGGTAAGCTAGGCTCCCAAGGGTGTGATGAAGTTATAAGCAGGCTGACCAGGGAGTCTCCTGGTCACAAAGGGATCTAGTCACCCTCTTCCGCTGTTGGCGGCTGTTGTGGTGTCTATAAACATATAGTGTTCACTCACATACTCATAAATGCTGGTTATTGTCATATGATTGCATTGTCTATGAAAGTGGATTGCCTGGAAAAAGTGATTCCACTTCTTTTTTATATACTCATTGTTCCTGGAACCACTTCCTGAAATTCCAGGCTTCTTTTTTTCTTTTGCTGTCATTTTCTTAAACTACTTCTTTCTCGGAGCCCCAGGGTTCTGGAGATGTTCTTGTGCTAAAAGGGGCTTCTAAGTAGCTTCTGGGAACTGTGTGGAATGGGTCTGGCTCCGGCTGGTCAATGAGGAGGCTCCTTTGCCTCCTGATTATTCCTCTCTGACAGCAGTTGTCGGTCATATTGAAAAGCTAAGGATGTGAGGGGACCAGAGTGAAATTGCAGAGCGTGGTCACCCAGCCAAACTGAAACACACATGATTAACTGACCACACACATGGTCTTGGAATGACATCTCACTTGGGGAGTAAAAGCCAAGGATTGTGGTTAGTGCCCCAGCAGGCCCCAGATGGTTAGAGTTAATATACACCTGTACTTTCTGCCAGGCAGTTTTCATCAGTTTCCTCAGGATGTCAGTGTGTGTGTATAATTAAGAGTATTTAATCACATTATAATTCCCCACAGAGAGATGGAGGTGGGGGGTGAGGGGTGAGGGGTGGAGTAGGATCGCTGGTTTTTACAATCACAGAGAGTCATCGGTTGAAAAAGAAACTGAGAAAAGCCAAGTCTTGAGCTATGTCTGTGCCATGCTCCTCGGAAGCTGGGCTGGCACAGCCCCTTGAGTGACATTACAGTGAAAACTTAACCCACATGTTTTGCTGCAGTCTCAGGGTTCTCGGTGTTAGGTTAGAATACTTGAATACTATGTTTTAATTCTCCCTCCGCTGAGGCTGTGTTTGTGGAAACCCATGTGAGGCAACCTTCAGTTTGAAAGGGTAGTGACTCTAGTCTTGTGAAAATAAATGAGACTGACACTTCGGTCATTTTAAGTTAGATCTGACCAACAGAGTCCATTTAACCAGCATCTATTGATAGGATTCTAAATTACAAGAGTGGAACCTAAGCCATGAAATCATTTTTATGTTTATGTTAAATCCTTCATTTTTTCCAGCTTTTCTATATATTCTCTTTTCTTCATCCTGTCAATCGCCAGATTTAGCTGCTGAAAGTGACTTCTTATTTTGGACGAGGAAACCAAGTCCCATTGACAGTAAGGGACTTTTAGGATCACACAGCTCGTTAGCTAGTTAGAGTCTAGGCCACCAGAATTCTCATCTTTTCACTTTACCAGGTAGTCATCCCTAGGATATATATTTTTACCTGTTCCTTAGAAGACTTTTGGTAATGTGAGCTTCACTTGAAGCAATACAGTTTTATTTTCTAATTCCATTAAATCAATCATGGTGAATTTCTGTTTAAATGCCATAGAGTAGAGTTTCCCTCTAATTAGGCTCCAAAATCATTCCTTCATTCATTCACTGAAAGAATATCTATTGCAGATGACACTTTGTCAGTCCCACAAGAATGCAGAACTTAATACTCTTTAGATGCTACTCAGTATAGTTGTCACTCACCTGTGTGAACAAAATGAAGGTTTTGAGGTTGTATTCCCTTATCTAGCTTTAACTTTACCAGCCATCTCACAGATTGGACCAGCATATAAGTATCCTGGTTACTCCAAAAAACACTTTAAAGACATATCCTACTGATGGTATGTTGAGAGCTTCTTAGGATATGAAGGTGACATGGTAAAAGCTTGAAAGGACTCTTAGAGACAAGTAGGGGAAGAAAAAATCCTCTTGTTAAATCAGCAGCACAGTATCACATGGCTTTTTCTGGCTCAACTGAGCCCAGCCCTGTTGGTTAGATCACTATACTTTCTGATACCAGATGGCTTTGTTTATATTTCTTATATTCCTTTAGTTTCCTCTGATTCTTCTTTCTAGATAAGAAATCAGCTGGGGGCGGGGGGGCGGGGAATCAGTTAATACTTAATTTGCTCTTAAATGTCTCCCCCTTTTTAAAAATTAAACTTTTTACTTTGTATTGGAGTATAGCCCATTAACAATGCTGTGATAGTTTCGAGTGAACAGCAAAGGGATTCAGCCATACATATACATGCCTCCACGTATGGATCTTAAATATCTCCCCTTTGGAAAGTAATCAGTGCTCTGTCATTTGGTGCTGGTTCTCCTTCAGTATTTCATTCTCTTTGGATGCTTATGAGCTGGATTCTTATTAAGCAAGATAAAGATATATATCACAAGCGAGTTACTTAACTTTTCAGAGCATCGGCTGTAAGTTTATATTAAGTCTCCCATTCAAGCTTTTTTCAGAATTTTAGCTCTATCTTATGTGCTAATGTACCAGTAATTCTCAAGCTGGGGTAATGTTGCCACTCCAGGGATGTTTGGCAATGTCTGAAGTCATTTTGTTTCCAACAACTGGAGGGGGATACTTCTGGAGGATGCTGCTAAACATCCTATAATGTATGAGACAGCCCCACAACCAAGGCTTACCCAGCCAAAATGCCAACAGTGCTGAGGCTGAGAAGCCCTATAGTGTACCGTGCAGGAAATGTAACTGAACTAGATGCTGATCATTTACCAGTTTCACTTCTTCAGGATATCCTCCTCTTTTCACAAGGAAGTTGTGCCTAGTTACTTCTCATGAAAGACAGCTGACTCTTAGGGTTGCGAAGTGTGTTCCACCATGAAGTTCCACTTCCATAAAGGTTGTATTTGGTTCCCTCAGAGCAGCGCTTTCTGTACCCGATGTTCAAGATCTCTACAGGCATATTTTGCTGCTCCTAATTATTAGGCATATGATGAAGGGTAAAATATAAGTATTTCCCCAGATATCCTTTGGTCTAGAATTGACCCTGCTGGCTGACAAGCTGCAGATCGTTAGAGATGATTGCTTTCACTGTATCAGTCCCCAGGTCCTGTTCTAAGAAGACAGAGGTGAGCAAGGAGCCCCCAGAGGGTCACTGGGTAGGCAAATTTGGGGACATAGGCCTCTTTCTCAATATCTCTATTTAGATGCATGGTCTATTGAATAATTCAGTGACCACTTTAGTTCCTTCTCATGAGTCAGCTTTTCACTTTGCAAAAGCAAAACCCATTTGCATCAGTGACGTTTAAATTAACTTTTTTAAGCCTCTTATTTACCTTACTGAATGAAATAGAGGTGGAATAGCTGGAGTGGAGGACATTTACCAAAATACATAAGTCAGGGATTTTTTTAAGCTTCTTTTTCTTTCTGAAGCTCTTCTATTGTTTACATATTGGAATTTTGTTACTAAAGAGATTATTATAAAAATGAACCAATTTTCAAAAGTATGAGGCAGGTTTTCCAGTAGGGCTCAATCTCAGCTGGCCTCAATGCCAGGTGAGTCTCCGAGCAGCTGACACAATATTACCACCTGGAAACAATGACCAGTGAAAAAGAAGCAGAAAAAAAAAAAAAAAAAAACCCTACAAGAAGTACAGTGTGGAAAATAACTTGTAAAGTGGCTGTTCGCCTCCCAAAGTGGCAAGGTCTGGTCTAAGCATGCACAAGCATAATTTATCACATGTGATAAATGCCTATGAAGGAAACTGTTCCACAGTCTATAGTTCTGACTAAAGGAAACTTATTTTGGGTTCAGAATAAAAGTTCCCTTTTCTTGTTTTCATCCCCAAGTTATAAATTATACCCTTCTGAGCATTCTCGTTTGCAACTGCGTGCCTTTTAAGCCATTGTTATGAGGAATCATATGTCAAGTATAAAATAACAAGAATTCAATAAAATTAACTTTGCTTTTGCTTTAGAACCAAAGGTCAGTATCTCTCCAAAGCTGTCTGAAAGACATTCTCACCACTATACCCCACTTGTGGGTGATAGTTATATTTAGAAAGTCCTGCTACAGCTTTTTCTTTTTTTTTTTTCACACAGGATGGTTTCTCTGTGACCATGATCTTCTGAGATGGGCCAAGAGGGCCGGGTAGAGTTAGATAGCATGAAGACAGAGGAGAAGCTAGTGGGAGCGTGTTGCAAACAGAGATGGGAGAGTTAAGTTACTGCAATACCCATCTGTCTCTGTTTTGCTAACTCATTAGCTCGGACACCACATTGTGTTAATCCCCACTTCCCCTGGCTATGAGCTTGATCCAGATCTCCAGGAGATAGTGGGACTGCTTAGCCTGACTCTCCTGTCAGCTGGGCTACTGCCTTCCACAGTGGGCAGCTTGCCAGGCCTGCACCTTTCCAGAAGACTCTTTGGCCTTTTATTCACTAGCACCCTGTTCCTGCACCTGCCCTGACCCCCCCCCCCCCCGCCCCCAGTGCCACAGCCCCAGGCAAATGCAGTTTCAGGCTGACCATCTTGGAAGTTTGATGGCCCGACATACTATCAACCAAATGGTCTTTCATCCTTTCTGAAAATGCTGAGGGGCACAAGAGCCCATTGGGCAACTAAGAATAAGTGAGCCCTTATTTGTCCCCCAGGACAGTACTGAGGAGGAGTAACCAGGAGGACAGAAATATCTCATTTCTGGTCCTAGTCCAGCATTAAGAACATCCAGTGATGATACTTATGGAACTTTTTGAGAATAGTTTTTCAAGAATGTCATTGTCTCCATTGACAGACTAGTTGGGCTATGCGAGTCATTTCTTTTCACTTATTTTGACCTCTCTGGCCCTTGGTTTTCTCATCTGTGAAAAGGTGTTTTCTGAGGGCTCAATATTTTGTAAAGTCTTTTCCAGCTGTGAAAATGAAAGTATGTTGTGCTTTTTAGTAGTAAAATTTACTAATCTTGCCAGACACTGCTCTGGGCATTTAACATATATGAACTCATTTAATGGTACCTATGATTACAGATATTGGAGAAGGAAGTGGCAGCCCACTCCAGTGCTCTTGCCTGGAGAATCCCAGGGACGGGGGAGCCTGGTGGGCTTCCATCTATGGGGTCGCACAGAGTCGGACATGACTGACACGACTTAGCAGCAGCAGTAGCAGCAGCATGATCACAGACGGGCTTCCCTTGTGACTCAGTTGGTAAAGAATCTGCCTGCAATGCAGGAAACCTGGGTTCAAACCCTGGGTTGGGAAGATCCCCTGGAGAACAGAATGGTTACCCATTCCAGAATGGAACAGAATGGTTAATTCTTGCCTGGAGAATTCCATGGACAGAGGGGCCTGGGAGGCTACAGTCATAGGGTCGCAAAGAGTCAGACTCAACGGAACAGCTAAAATTTTCACTTACTGTTTGATTACTGATGTCCTCTGTGATTTACAGATGAGGAAACTAAAACACTGAGAGATTAAGTAGTTTGTCCAAAGGCACACAGCTAGTAAGTAACAGAGCCAGAGCTGAAACCCAGAGCTCAGCTCCAGAGTCTGTGCTTTCAGCCACTTAATGTGGTCACTTACTATGGCCCCTTAATCTGCCTATTTCCTCAGCATTGTTCCAGAATTTGTAGGTTCTTCAGATGTGCTATTATTAACATTTAGGGCAGTATATTTGGAAAGTTTTTGTTGCCCCTTGTTTTTTACAAATTTAAACTTTGAGATAAAAGCAGGGACTTCATAAGGCCACACGTAAGTTCTTGTTCTCCGCGGAAGCCAGAAGCCCCTGCTTTCTGGCTGGGGCCTCCATCTGCTAAGTGTCTCTCCTATTCATCATGAGCAGAAAATTCAAATATTAGAGGTTAAGTATTCTTTGACCTGCTTAACCCTTTCAACCAGGGTAAATCAGGAACAACTCCACAGACAATTGGGTTAAGTTCCCAACTCAAATAATGAATGATCTACGCAGGATATAAAGCCTTTACAAGCCTATGACATGGACAAATGTAGCAATAACATACCGTTCCCCATTTCTCTCCTTGGCACTCAATAGCTCACACCTCTTGGGGTGGCAGGAGTTACAGAGAATTCTGCAGACTTCCTCCCACGTTCAGTCCCTGCAGGGCTCATCAGGGAATTTTAATAGCAGGAGGTAATGGAGAGCTTGCTCTTTTTGGTCCTTTCTGACTCTCTCCCCTGATACTGCCTAGTACCCTTTGGCCTTTACCATCTCCTCCAGTCTCCCTGGATCGCACATGCCTTTAGCATTAGAGGGTTTGAAAGCCAGTCCCGAAACCTTCATTATAGAATTCTCTCTTCTCACCCCAGGAGGGTTTCCCATCAAGCAGCGGGAAGGTGATTGTTTCAGCCTCTCACTGAGTTGTGCCTTTCCACCTTGCTGGCAGTAATTGCCTGCCGTAATGTCCTGGGAACTGGGACCGCGTATGCATTAGGATGCCCAAAGACTGGTTTGTAACATGGCAAAATTAGGATCCAGATAAAACTCTACATTGATATCACCTCTCCTGTTCAGGTCTGGACCTATAGCAGAATGAAGTTAACCTCAGTGAAGTTAAGCTCTTGACCCATTCCCCTCAAATTCCAGTTCCATGTTTAACCAAAGACACACAGAAATAAATGTGTGTTGGCAGAAAGACAAACCCTGAGATGAAGTAGGAGGGATGTTGGCTGATAGAAAGGCTGTTCTTTCATTTCTTTTACATTGCAGCAGTCTCAGATGGATGGTATCCAGGTAACTTGTAGCGCCTGCACCTTATTAAACTCCTGTTTGATTCAGAATTTACAGTTAAAATGCACCTGGAATACTTCAAGCTAGAACAAGACTTTGGTTCATTTGTTCTCAAAAGTGATGTACAAATTGATGGTGCAACCTACAGCAAGTAATGGAAAAAAACTTTCAGAATTAAATTTTTGTTAATGCTTTTATTTCTTGATTCATAAATTCAACAATGCTGATTTAGTGTCTTCGACAGATGTTGTGCCTCTAAAGCAGGATGCACCTATGGGTGTGTTTTCCCTATATTTATCTTTATAAGTTAGGACTCTTTTTATTCCAAGTGTCAGAAACCATACTTGAAGTAGCTTAAGCAGAAAGTGGAAATTCTCAAAGGATACTGGCGTATCTATAGGAACTAAAAACTGGAGCATAGCTGATTTCAGGAACAGATGGAGCTGGTATTAAATACCATCAAGTCAGTGTCAGTTTTTTTCTCTTTCTCTCTGGCAGTTTTACACACATACACACAAACTCTGTTCATCTTTATAAAAGAACTTCCACCAAATGGATATGCCCCTAGACCTGCATTGTTGATAGAATAGTCACTAGATACATGTGGCTATAAGCATTTGAAATGTACTATAAGTATGAAATATACACTGGATCACAAAGACTTAGTGAAAAAAATGCAAAATATCTTAATTTTCATATTGATTTCATGTTGATGTGATAATGCTGTAGACGTACTAAAGAAGATACATTATTCACGCTTATTTTACCTTTTTCTTTTTTTCATGTGGCTATTATAAAATTTTAAATTATATTTGTGGGCTATATTGTATTTTTTTTGGACAGTGCTTTTCTAAATGGTTTTACCAAAAATCTACAGCAACACAAACCTCCCCATTCCTGACTTGGCTTCCTTGAGGCACACTGAAGGGACAAACAGAGACACAAATCACTAAATATATGTCATCTTACTGCGTCTTTTTCCTTTCTGTTTACCATTCATGGTGACTTCTACTTGAGCTGTAACAGTTTCCTCTTTTTGAAAGTGGATTTATACACTCCCTCACTTCAAAAATATTTATTGAGCCTCTATTCTGTGCCAGGACTTGCATTAGGCGCTGGGGATATGAGGTCCTGGCCTTCACAGAGCGTCTCTTCTAGCAAATATAGTCACTTTCGCTTGTTTTTATGAATGCACGCTCAGTGCGGGAAGTGCTCCTCCCAGTGTGGCTGCATCTGGTCCAGGCTGATTCATCAAGCCTTATAGTGAGGCTGAGTCAAATGAACACCTGGATTTCCACAGTCACCATCCACAGATCAGGACCCTTCTGTGATGCAGATTTGAATTTCTCTTCCTGCTTTTGTGGAGCCTGGTTCCAGGCCCCCTTCCTCAGAGATGGAGCTACGGGGATACTGTCGTCTTCTCCTTGGGATCACCATCCGAAGATGATTGTACACCTGAAGTTCTGTTTGCAGCATCTCTCCCCACCCAAAAGAACAGTCATTTCTCTCGACTTCTTGACACTGTGTATGTGTGTGTATGTGTGTGTATGTGTAAGGAAGCCTCTGGATGTGGGTTTGGTTTAGCTTGGTTTGGTTTTCATTTCAGTAACTTTAAAAGTACAGCATAATACAAGCAAAAAAGTGTATGCATCATAAGTGGACAACTCTGTGAACTTTTCCAGCAAACACACGTGTAACCACATCAAAGTAAGAAAAAGGGACATTAATATACCCTAGAAGCTCCCCATTTCTATCACTACCCCGAACGCCTCCACCAAAGGTAATCACTATCCAGATTTCTACAAACATAGATTAGTTTTGCCTGTATTTAAACTTCATATAAACAGAATCATGTAATACATTTTCTTTGGTAATGTTGCCTTTTGCTCAACATTATGTTTATAAAATTTATCCATGTTGCTGTAGGTACCAATAGAAAATATAGATAACCAAAAAATAAAAATAAAAATCACAATGCCATTCCAGTAATATAATATAAAATATAAGTGTTTATAATTTTATCCACTTTTCTATGCATATAATACTTATGTACATTTTTTCCCAAAAATTAGACCATCATGCACATACTACTTCATGATTTGCTTTTTTGTTTAATATATCAGACCTACCGAAGTATTCTAAACCTTGGTCTGTCTTGAGAAGGTTGCATTCTGAATTGACCTGAAAGGTAATATAGAAAAATGAAAACTTACTTTTTAAAAAAAAAATCAGGAACACACATTATTATCTGTATTAGTCATTTTGATAGATCTGGATTTGATCCATCCTGGTCAGGCTTCCAAAAGACTTCTAAATAAAGATAGTAAGCAAATGGACCAGTGAGTCACCAGGGAAATCAGATGCTCAGGATTGAATTGGACCTCTTGTTTTTCAATGAATCTTCTAAATTTCTCTCTACTCTTTTAAATCCAGGTTTTCTAATAACCCATTCGGAATCCAGGTAATCCTGTGAGTGACTTATTGGAGTCTCTGGTCTAGTCCTTACACTCTTATCCTAGATAAATCGATAAAATGTCCTATATTTCTCAAGTGGAGAATCTCATTGCCACATCTGTTTGAGATCATAAGAAATAACACTTACATAACATTTTTAATATCTTTGAATGAAAAGTTCCTTGGAGTTGCTGACCATTCTTAAAATTTCCTCAACTAACATTGTGGAAACCCATTGTCATGGAGATAGTTGATGAGCTGGGTCGTAAACTAGACAGCAAATCTTGGGTAGTGGAAACATCTGAGCCCTGAAGCTCTAGTCTTTATTTCAAAAGCTACCCATTGATTTCCTAGATGTTAGCATAGAGAACGTACCCTGTTGTAGTTTTTATTTACATGATTAATCTCCCCATTTGGGTCTTCATCCTTTCCCATTTGGAATGTATACACTGTCATATGCCAGCAGGTTCTCCTGAGTGAGGTCACCTAGAAAGAGCATCACCTAGAACACTGGTATTCTGACTTTAACTTTCTTTTGTAGAAGTGAAGAAAAGTGGTCAGTAAAGCTTGAATTCCTGACCTGAGACTCCTCAGACACTGTCAAGGCACCCCTAGGGACCAACACTGGATAAAACTACAAAGATAGAAAATATAGTATGGCTGGGGAAAATGCTGGAGCCAATCTATGCAGAGATACGGTAGTTTTAGGGCATATTAGAGATGGAGGGGGTATTAGAGGCCCTCTAATCCTACTCCTTCATTTTTCAAATTGAGAAACTGAGTCCAAGGAAGTCACAGAATGAGTTCATCACAGAATCAGGTTGGAAGCTCACTTTATTGTTCTATTACCTACCCAGATGTCTGTACTGTTCAGGAGATACAGGGAAAAAACATGTCAGAGGAGTGGTCAGGGTGAGCTCTAGGCTACATTAAACTAGTACTATCCTTAGTAGGATCCAAAGCCACACACTTCTCTGGGCCATCCAAGGATAAACTGAGAACATTAATCCATTCTTCCCCTTTCCTCACCTTGGGATTATAATGGTGAGAGATATTTGGCTTTTTATCTGCTTGGCACTGGAAACTTGACCTTCTGGAGAATTCAAACGTTCAGTTCAGGAGATATTCAGAAAATGCCTTCATCCAGACTCAGGTGATGAAGATCAATTGCTATTAAATTTATAAAGCTTTCTTTCTCTCCCTCTCTCCTCCCTCCCTCTTTCCCTCCCTCCCTTCCTCCTCCCCTCCCTTCTAGTATTATTTTTTAAATTTAATTCTGATGACCTCTTAATTCCTGCTTTTCAAGTTCAATTACATTTCTGTTGTCACAGATATATCTGTTGTTTAGGCTTTAGTATGCAGACATATTGGACTTCTCTTCGGTAATTCTTCCGGGGTCAGTTTGCTTTATGGTCTAGGTCCAGGAAATTAGAATATTTCCAGTTCATCAGGGACCATCTTGGCCTTGAGCAGAAGTGGCGTCTGAATCATTACCTAAGAGGGCTTTGTAGATTGTCACAGTTGGCAGCCTCCAGGCTTGAGCTAATCCTGGAAATTCTTTAACTTCCCAGAAAGAAGGTTCCACAAGGTCAGGCTGAGGTCCTCAGAGAGAGCAGATGGAATAAAGCTTGCAGCTAGTCACTTTTGCAGCTGGATTTGAAGATAAATAAAATTATACCCATCTTTTTTTTGGATCATCAAGTCTTTGACTTTCATTTGTTCTTTACTCTTTTTTCCCTGTATGTGGAGGGGAAAAAAAAAAAGAATGTGCTGCAATCAGTGAAATAAAAGCAAGCAAACTTGTTGACTCAGTTCCCATGGTGAATGCAAGGAAGGCCAGGCCAATAGAAACAACTGAGATATTACAAAAATGTGTTTCTTTCTGGCGGCTACACAGTCAGTCCTTTATATCCAGTCGTTGTAATCAGCCCATCACCCAAGATTCTTTCCAAGGTCATTATTCTGGTTGCGGGGGCTGCTTCTCCTGCAAACAAATGTTGATTTTACTAAAAGTCCTGTTTCTCCAACCCTCTTTGTGACAAAGAGTATCAAAGCATCATTCTTGAAAAGAAAGTATAAAAGATCAGAGAGAGAAAATACTTCAGGTTTTCTAAATGCTTAGACATATCTGGCTCAAGCAACACAAATTATAAACTATGAACCCACCTGTAAAATCCCGTTTTAATTAACTTGAAGGCACACCAGTGTTATTTCATTAAAATGAAATTCTCTTTAAATGGAAAACCACCACTGCAGGGTACATTGAGGGCGTTGTTCACATGGCTTTTAGAGTTGGCAAATGAACCCTGTATTTAGAAAAACTAAAGCAAATGCTATTTCCTTGGAGCCTTCTTAAACTTTGAACGACTTGTCATAGGTTCCTTGGAATGTAAGGAGTATCCCTCGGTAAGCCCTGGGCAAACTCGAAATGTTGTTTGCCAATTCTTTTTTTGATAATCCTTCCAGGCTTCTTCCTGTTCCCTGCCTCCCTCCATCTCTTTAGTCCTTAGCCTTGATGTTCCAGGACTGCCTCTCGCACCTCCCACCTGGAAGACTGATTTGATGCCACTGTCATTTGGAAGGATATTGGATGACACAGAGGCTCTATGAAGAGACAAGGGTGCTATCTCAGGCTTACAAGTGAAATGAAGCTCAGATTGTCACAAGTTGCTGGTGAAACATAGAGGCCCTCTTTTGAAATTCTCACTCCACTCATGACCTAAGGAGCTGGAAAGAAAAGTAAAAGTGCTAATTACTCAGTTGTGTCCGACTCTTTGCGATCCCCTGGACTGTAGCCCACCAGGCTCCTCTGTCCTTGGAATTCTTCAGGCAAGAATACTGGCATGGGTTGCCATTTCCTTCTCTAGGGGATCTTCCTGATGTGGGGATCAAACCCAGGTCTCCTGCATTGCAGGAGGATTCTTTACTGTCTGAGCCACCAGGGAAACCCAGCGAGCTGGAAGGAACCTTAAAGATCCTCTCACGGAAACCCCTCATTTTCTCGTGGAGGACATTGAAAATCAGGTGAAGTGACTTATCCAAATCAGTTAGGACCACCCCCGTGGGGCTTCCCCAGTCGACTCCTGTCCTCCTTCCTCCAGCCAGAACCGCAGTTCTGTGGACCTGTTGATTACAACACTGCCCACGGCCAGAAAATCCTGCCCCATCAGCAAAACAGCTTTCCAGACTGACATAGGACATGTCCCGTTAGAAGACGGCTGAGTTTTAGTTCCAGTTCTGCCCCTGCTTTGTTGGCTCAAATGAGTCACTTCTTCCTTTGTCTATTTCCCCTATTGGTAAGGAGAAGATAATGAACCTTTCCACCTATCAGGCTCACTTGAGTGTTGTAAAGAATAATGAGGTGATATTTGTAAAGTGCTTTGAGCGGCTGGGAAAGAGGAGGGGGTGGGCTCAGTAGAAAGCATTATTAGCTGCAAGCACTTATCAATTGAGCTGTTTAACAATAGCAGAGAGTAAGAATACCCAGAAATGAATTCCAGGGACTGACCCTGCTTTGAATTTAGGAGGAGGATTAGTGGGGACCTAATAGGTATTCCACTTCTCCAGTTTCTTTAGTGGACCGTCAAACTAGGAAAGGTAATTACATTCTTCTATGTTGGATTCAGCCTGGAGTTTCAATTGGGATGTCAAAGCATACTTGTCTTCTATTCTCCTCCTGAGGCTGTGTTCTGTTGTAATTGTTAAAGCCTTGGGCATCTTCTATCCCCAGGGGTAAATTCACTTAGGAACTATACAAAGTCATTTCTGTGTAGTGGCTGGGCTGCTGTTTATAAGGTTGATTAGTGGAGCTTTCTAAATCTAAAGCGCCTGGGGAGCAATTTGGATGAAGCTGGGAAATAAAAAAGCAAAGTCTTCATCATGGTTGATCTTTTTTTATTACACTCCTCCATGGGAATTTTCTCAGTAACTCAGTGTATGCACAGTGCAATATGGCTTGACAGCCATTGCCACATCCTCTTTCCTGGGGAAATGGAGACCGAGCCCAGGTTAAGATGAATGTGCCAGGTCACTAAATATATTTAGAGCCACCTTTTAACTTCTCTTACTCCCAACTGAGGGCTTTCTGGTGGTTCAGTGTAAAGAATCCACCTGCCAATGCAGGAGACACGGGTTCGATCCCTAGGTTGGGAAGATCCCTTTGGAGGAAGAAATGGCAACCCACTCCAGGATTCTTGCTTGGGAAATCTTACAGACAGAGGAGCCTGGTGGGCTACAGTCCATGGAGTTGCAAAGAGTTGGACACTGTGACTAAACAATTCCCATTGGGGGTTAGATGAGAGGTATTTGTGGGGGTCTAAGATGTGTAGGAATGTTTCCAAATAATGATTCTGGTCTGTTTCCCCAAACTCATGCCCCACTGTCTCAAGATCCTTAGGCCTGAGTTCAGTTCTCTCTCATTTTCTGAGTCAGGGCAGAAGAGAGAGGCAAATCAAAACCAGAGAAATGTTTTGAGCTTGTGCAGGTCTCTGTGGGCCAACAGGACAGTGAGCCAAGAAGAATGTGGCTCCCTCCTCATTGGGTAGGAGTAGGGCTGAATTCTTTCATCATCCTCTTGGGGCTGTAGGGAGAGTTCAAGGGGTCATTTGGAACAGAAATTTTCTTGATCAGAGTTATATTAAGGATTAAGGAAAGTATACTGATGGATGCATCTTTGTGCCCTGAAGTTTATGGGCCTTTTTGCAATCGCTGCTTCCACAAACCCTTAGCTCCTTGAACCAATCATCCAGGCCTGCATATGCAGGGGTATATGCACTCCCAGGAGACCAGAGGTGCCTATACCAACGTCGCTCCATGGTGACTTGTGAGTCTCCTGACATCCACCAGCAGTGAGCCCACCAGCAACCCCATCCTGGTGCCTGTCTCACACACACACGCACACACACACCCAGACACACACACACACACACACACACACAGATACACACACACACACACAGATACACACACACACGCGCGCGCACACACACACACACTTGCGAACACACCCTGGGTGCCAAAGGTGCCTTCTCTCCTCCTGTCATCCCACTGTGTCCAGCGAAGCCCCACTCAGAATTTGGTGCCTCTTTGGGGGCAGATTCAGATCTCTGGGCTCCTTCCTGAGTCTGTCCCCCAACTCCTGCTGGATTTCCTCAGCAAATCTTCTCTGCCCTGAGACTCCTTGAAATCATACGGGATTTACTTGGCAAGATTCTCTGATCTCTTTCAAAGACCTAGATTTCTTGTTTACTGTAGTTTCAATCCTCTAAAAGCATTTGGAATATTTTCTTCATTTCCCTCTCCCAAGGTATCTATTTGGTCCCGGGCAGGCCTCCCCCAGTGCCTTTGGGGGTGGGGGAGGATGCTGAGACACTGGGCCCCAGCCACTGTCCTTTCCTTCACCTCTGCCAGGGCAAAGACCAGTGCTGGGCTGACCTTTCCTGGCCGGGCCAAAAGAGAAGGCTGTGGAAACCCGCACGCCCCCGCAGCCGTCCTGCCCTCTGCGGCCACAGCTGCTTGCCCTCCCCGCCCCCCGCCTGCTTTTTTTCTCAGTGATAGCCGCTGGGAACAGAGGTCTGTTTCCCCCCCTCCACTGGCCTCGGCTCCCCACACTAGAACATTCAGGCGTCAATGGGAAACAGCAAGATCTGTCAGCATCGCCCCTTTCTTTGGGGCTTTGAGGGCCACATTCTCCACGGCCATCTGTTCCCTTTCACCTCTCTGGACAATGTTGCTTTTTAAAGCCAGGGATTCTTCCTCCTTTATCTCCTCCTCGCCCGCCTCCCCTTCTTCTGCGTTCCCACCCTTCCCCGCCCCCTACCCCATCATCATCTCTCTCTTTGCCCAACCCTATGAAATGAGCTTCTCTGAAGAGAAAACTTGCCCTTCTTCCACACAAAGCTGTTTTACAACCCCTATGGGTTTTGGAGTTTTTATTAAAAAAAAATTTTTTTTGAAGTGAGAGTTAGCTGCTTTTAAACTTTGTGATTGTCTCGGATGGGGGGAGCTATTCTTTTGATAGGGATGGGAATTGGAAAACCTTTCAGTCATGCAGAAAGAGAACACAGAATAATAATCAGTGTTAGGTTCCTGCTGGCAGGCACTTGCCTTTTTCAAGAAGGAACTTGATGATCAGTTTAAAGAAATTTTTATACCCTCGAGGTATTTCCACCATTTATTTTATTATTATTTTTGTTGTTTCTATTGTGCTGTTGGTATGTATTTTCTTTTATAAGTCCACGTGTCTTGTGTTGTTTTTAATCTAGAGGCAGGCTGCTGCGAAGCTGGTGCTGTGTTCCCTATGGTCCTGTAGAGCTGTGTCCACTTACAAAGATGCTTGGTCAGACAGGAGGCCGATGTTGTCTAAGAAAAGCACTAGGTCCTGAGGTTCTAGGACATAGGAAGGAGTGTTTGTCTCAGTACTGACCTATGACTAAGTGTGTCACCTTAGGTATGTCACTTTCCTTAAGACCGATAGTGATAAAATCTTAAAATGCTGATACAAATCTACTCCAAAAAAAAAAAAAATGCTTAATACGTGACTCTTGTATTTGTACTGTGACGCTGTTTCATAAACAAGATGTGTCTATGGTAATGTCATGAAAACTTTATGGACCATCCTTGACTATGGATGTTAGAATAATCCACTGCTGGGATCAGACTCAGCTGCTGCCATGGGAGGTCAGCTAGAACATGGACTCCCAGCCTGGACTGCCTGTCAGAATCATGGGCAAGGCTGGAACAGACCCTGGGGCTGGACTGTGAGGGTTTGAATCCTCTCCACCACTTACTAGCTGTACAGATGTGAGCACAGTTTCATCATCTGTCAAATGAGGGCAGTAATAGCATCCAGCTTCATATTGTTGAGATGATTAAGAGATTTTTTATCATGTAAAGCGCCTGGAATCACATCTGGCACATAGTAGGTATGGGTAAATGATAACTGTGGTTGCTATCTCGCCATGCATCTCACAACTATAGTAATATCTGCAATGCAGTACAGATGAGAAAATGGGCTAGTTGGCTCCTGTGGGTCTCTTCTGACTCTCCCACACTTGCCTTCTGCTGCTTAATTTTTTATTGTGCAGTTAACATTGAGAAAAGCACTAATGCAATTATCAATGGGATTGTAACGATGATTAACATAGCAATTCCACTTGGCAATGTCATAAAACAGAGCAACATCCTAAGATATACAAAAAAGACATATGATAATGTTCTTCTGGCAAAGAAGGTGAACCAGATGTGGAGATTGTAGTCACAGAAGGAAAGCCAGTCATGATTTTGGCAACTCAGGTTATTTGACATATTTTCAGTTGAAAAGCTACAGAATCTGGAGATTTATTTTTCTTTGGTATCAGTTTCGAGAAACCTATCATATGACTAAGAGTTTCCCGACAACAGGGAGAGAACGCTAATCAAATATGCTTTTCTAGTCAGGCACAGATGACTCTGAATAAGACATTAAATATTATAGTTTAACATGGACAAGAAAATGAGTAGAATATTTAGAAAATGGGGTAAGGCAGCCCTATGAGTTTTCTCTTCCAGAGAGGGAAATGAGTGGTCATTCTTATGGAACCTTCTAAATGGCTGAAGTGACTAGTTAGACACCTGGGATCAAGTCCTTACTCTGCCACTTGCTGAGCAACCTCCGGTAATCACTGACTCTCCCTGTTGATCAGCTTCCTTCTCTAGAAAATTGGCATCATAATGACATCTCCTTCATAGAGATAATGTAGGTAAGGTATTGAGCCTACTGCTCAGAAAGTACTAATCATCCCCAAAAATGTTACCTGGTAGTCCTTTACCCGTAATGCCTTATATCAGCTGACCTCCGAGATGGGAGACAAATTACACCAACCCAGTCGTCTTGGTCATTTTGCTGAAACTGGCCATTTTCAGTAAACCCATAGTTCCAGCCCATAGATAAACAGTGGCCTTCAAGGAAGAAGGAAATTGCCTTGCTTAACAACTCATGGTTTGAAGATGTGGACTGACAGCCTGCTGCCACCAAAACCAGTTCCCCCGATTAAAATAACCCTGTTAGCATCAGCACATTCGGTTCATCAGTTCCCTTTCCCTTCATGAGCCTGCTGCCTGGAAAGCTGTGCTGCGCCAAGGACTGGGACACTTTCTTGGAGGAACACTTGAGGAAGTTAAAGCAAGGTCATCTCCATTGCCTAAGAGCCCCTACATCCTAGCGGTCTGCACGTGGTTCGGACCTTACAACTTGTGATCTGGGGGCCACTGTGAGTTCCTGTCACAAATGGGATTTTCCCTTCCTCGGCGGCTGCAATTTATTTTGAGCCTTGTGTTGGTATGACAGGCATGGGGTAGCCCTTGTGTGCGTGCATGTGTATGCACATCGCAAAATAGGAGACGTGCAGTTGCTTCTATCCTAGCCTTGACTCAGGAAGCCCCGCTCCAAATGTCAGGGAGACACAGGCTGAACTGAAGGAACTCAGCAGCCAAGCTGAGTTCACCAGTGTGGGAAAGAAACCTGAAGAACCTTTGGGGTTCTTGTGTAAAACTCAGGGTGCTGTGCGTTCTGAGATGGCCTCACCAAGGATTCAACAATCTGCCCCCCCCCACCCCGCCCCCTTCTTAGAGCCTTCAGGGGCAACAAACATATGTGATGCCAGCATTCCATTCCCTCCCAAGCATGAAAATATCCTGAATTCTGTCATGATCACTCTACTTCCCAAAGGGGTGCTTAAGATGGGGCTGGAGGAAAGCATAACAATAAATCTTCGCACTCTGGGCAAGGTGATAATTAGAAGCATTCCCCACGATGATGTGCTCTCAGATGCCCAAAGGGAAGCCACTGGGACAGCAGGAAGTTGCAGAATACCTGGGCTTGGGCCCCAGCTCTGGCTCTGACTAGGTGGGTTTCAGGAGTCAGGTCACTTCTTTGTTCTGTGAAATGGGAATAATGATTATACCGATGTAGCCGCTTTGAAGGAAGCAGTATGTATTAATGCACTTTAACTTGGATTCACAGGATGCACCTATGTTCCCTGGAGTTTTCCAAGCACCTCAGGGCATCTGTCTCCAATCCCATTTTATTCTCTTTATTTTCTGTTTCTGTTCTCACTGAAGAAACAAAGCAGGGAGCTTGAACTCTGAAAGCTGAGCTGTGTTTGGCCTCTGGAAGAAATGGTGGTCAGGGAGCCTGACTGAGGACCTTACTGAGGGTCTCTGCCTGCGTGGGGACCTGGGCCCCTTTGCTCGCCCCATCCTGTTTCATGCCCCAGGCAGTCAGCTGCCCCTCCTTCACTTTCTGAATTAGGGTCTTGGGTGATTCTTCTGACAAGCAGTCTAACCGGATGAATTATGGAATTTCTAAAGAGCATTTACATCTCTTCTCTACCCTCCTTGGAAAACAGACCAAAGGGCATTCACCAGAATACTGCCTTTCATGATGAAAAGCTGCATCATGGGGTATTTAGGTAGAGATTTTCATAACATTTGCTCCATAGACTGTCCATGAGTCTGAGAAACCTACAGTTAAAAACCAAAACAACAAATGCCTAATATGTAATTTTGTTTTCAAACGAATGATCTGGGAGAGCATTTTGAAAATGCAGTCCTCTGGGCAATGACCGCTCGGAGATCCTGACTCACTAGATTTGGTATGGGGGTCGAGGATTCTGCATTTTTTAGAGTGATTTACCTGGTTTAGGTGATTCTGCTGCAGAAACACACATATGAAATAATGCCTTTAGTTATTTCACCAGAGATCTAGTCCTATATCCTGATTTCATATTAGTTACCCAGGTCTTCTCATAGGGTAGGCCAGCCTATATTTTCACGCTATTTTTTTTTTTTTTTTCGGTAGAAAAAGAATTCAAACCTACAAAAAAGTTCCAAGGAAAGTATAATGAACTCCTACATATCCTTCCCCTAAATCATTAACATTTTACCCTATTCATTTGATTTCTTTCATATTACTGTTGTCTATTTTTTTATAATATTAATTTATTATTGTTATCTTTGCTGAACCATTTTAGAGTAACTTTTAGACATCATGACCCTTCATCTCCAAATACTTCAGCACTTTTCTTTTAAGAACAAGAACATCTCTGACATAACCACAATACAGTGATCTCACCCAGGATATTAGTGCTGATATAATACCATTATCTAATATACCAGCCATATTCAAACTTTGCCAGGTGTCCTAATAATGTCATTCACAGCAATTTTTTTTTCTGATCCAAGAGCCAGTTCAGGATAACACATTGTATTCAGTTGAAATGTCTTTCTACACTGATGATCTTTTTTAAGCCACTGCTGTTTTCATAGGAGTATTTTTCAGAAACATATTTCCTGATAAACAACAGCATTTTCCCTCATTCTCTCCTTATTACTTGCAAAGAGCCAGTGATCCATTGTCAGCCTGAAGCAAAAGCAGACTTACCTGGACCAAATTCTGCATCAGCTGCGGCCTTGGGAAAAGACTCTGTCTCCTGGTCCTGGGTTTGCCCTGTAAGCTGATTTCCCAAAGACAAACCCTGTGACTGTTAGTGTATCCTTTCGATCTTTAATCAAATGGGCTGTCACCTGGCTTACTCATTGTCCAGACTAATTCCTTGGCTATGAAAAGCTACTAAATATTACTTTGCCATGGTTTTTAATAAACCTTGACTGTAACCCACCAGGCTCCTCTATCTTATGGAATTCTCTAGGCAATAATACTAGAGTGGGTAGCCATTCCCTTCTCCAGGGAATCTTCCTGACCCAGGGATTGAACCTGGTTCTCCTGCATTGCAGGCAGATTCTTTACTGACTGATCCACCAGAAAATTCTCAATATTCTTGCCTGGAGAATCCCATGGACAGAGGAACTTGATACGCTATATAGTCCATAGGGTTGCAAATAGCTGGACACTACTGAAGCAACTTAGCACACATGCATAGTTTTAAAATCTGCCCAGGAAAAGTGACCAATAAGTGATATGCCACTTTAAAAACAAACAAAATAAGTAAAAAAATAAATAAAAAATGAAATCATCTTTTAAAGAATATGTAAATTCCAAGCAATGTTGAAAAGGAAAAAAAATATGTGACTTATTTACCCTTCCCAACTTTCTCCAAAGGCAATGCACATATCTGAGGGTGATCTTTTTCCAGAAGCCAGGACTATTGTTGTTGTTTAGTTACTAAATGGGGTCCGACTCTTGCTACGCCATGGACTGTAGCCCACCAGTCTCCTCTGTCCACGGGATTTCCCAGGCAAGAGTACTAGGGTGGGTTGTTATTTCCTTCTCCAGGGAATCTTCCTGACCCAGGGACTGAACCACGTCTCCTGCACTGGGAAGCAGGTTCTTTACCACTGAGCCACAATAACAATCAGTAATCAGGATAAGTTGGCTGTATTCCTTCTGCTTCAGCAAGAAAAGAGAGTCACCTGAAAAAGAAAATGGAATGGTCAAAAAATGAGATGATGACCAGATATAATACCTAAGATTTACTGCAGTCTGGCTCTGATATCCTCAGATTCTACAAAGACAGTAGAAAAGCAGAACTCATACCAAGATGGCTGATGGGCACAGTTTGAGGAATTCACAGCAAACAGATGGGACACATTTTTGCAAAAGAAAGCCCATTTCACATAAGCCATCTTCCTGGCTTATACTGAATGACACCTAAATTAAGAGGGGGGGAAAAAGCCTTTAATTTCCTTAAATGTTTGAGTTTGGGGATTTTTTCCCTTTGTTTTATTTTGCTGGCATTTACTTAAGGGATAGCATGTGTTTTCTCTAGTGAGTGAATTTATTTTTGTTAAAGAGTTTTTCAAAGGGTCAGGAGATCTAGCTAGAGGCCACCATTCAGAATCTTTTTTTTTTTCCTTAAATGGAGGATAGCAGGAGGAAAACTGTGTCATTGGAGAAATCGTTCAGGGTCATGGCCTCCTGAGCAAGATGGAAGCTGAGCTGGGTGGGGCAGATTGCTCCTTTCAGACACCCTAGTTCTGTTCTTCTTAGGCCTGTGTTTTCTTAGCTACCTTTAGGACCTTTACGATTGTCACTGCAAACATAAAAGCCCTATGCAGTATCCCCTAAATGAGATGGGTTCTGGAAGGACCAGTGTTTTGTAGGGTGAAAATCCTCATCCCAATTCTGGACATTTCCTACAAGATATCTCTGTACGGTGAACCATGCATCTTGGTTGGCCCCTGAACAGTCCTGATTTCTCTCTTTCATCCCAATATATTTATTGAAATGCCCCCGTTTCATTTTCTAAAGCATTCTGGTGGGATTATAGTTTCCATGAACCACTCTGAGACTATGGGAAACTTAAAGTATTTCCTCCCCACACAAAAACCAGTGGACTTGTTTGAGCGGTTTGTGCTGCTGCCTAACCAGTCTTTATCCGAGTGATTAGCTGAACTCTAGGTCTCCCTTCTGCTGTGGAGGATT
The DNA here is from genome assembly GCF_023091745.1 of Budorcas taxicolor. Taxonomy (NCBI): domain Eukaryota; kingdom Metazoa; phylum Chordata; class Mammalia; order Artiodactyla; family Bovidae; genus Budorcas; species Budorcas taxicolor. Next base: position 78,419,078 of record NC_068919.1, read on the forward strand.
GCCCCATCTCTAACCCTGGCATTCCAAAGGTTCTGATCATCCCACCTTATCTTGTCTTCTTCACATTTCTTACCTTCCTCAGGGATGAGCTTTACAGAAACTTGGACCAGACTGGGTGTGTTGTGCAAGGAAAGACTCTGGACTGCATTCACCTTTTTCACCCCTCACCAAGAGACATTGGGAATGAAATCCCAAAACGCAGCAACCTTATTCTTTACTCAGGCCGAAGGTCTTCCTCAGTGGGCAGATGCTGTTGAGGCAGTTATTGTGTGGTTTTATGCCTCAGATCCTTTATTTGTAAATTTGAAAGAAGACTAATAACTTTAAAGTATTTTGAGAATCTCAAGGCTCAGAAGATTATAAATAACAAGAGATTTTTTTTTTTCCTCGTCTAAAATGGCAGCACAGATACTGTGGTTACTTACTTAATAGATAGTGTGTGGTCCCCGGGCCATATGCAGCTGATGGGTTTTTTCCAGTGTGCTATTTATAGAGCTAGATCAGAAATATCACTTCCGTTGGAACTTGACCTACAGACCATCGGCAATTGTAAAGACCCAAGGAAGCAGAGTATATATGAAATACAGCTGGTTCACAGGTTCAGTTAGTGAAGCACAAGCCCCCAGGGAAATTAATTTTGCTGGAGGACAGATGTCTGAGCCTGTCTCAGTCACTTTTTATTTAAATTAATTTTTATTGGAGTACAGTTGCTTCACAATGTTGTGTTGGTTTATACTGTGCAGCAGAGTTAATCTGCTATATGTATACACATATCCCCTCCTTTTTGAATTCCTTCTCATCTGCCATGTGGCCTTATGGAACTTGTCAGTCGTCTTGAATCCTTATTCTCAAATACCCTATCCTCTGTAGTCTTCCCTCTTTATAGAGAGCCTCTTCAGTGTAGGTTGCTGAAATTCTGGCTTTCTGCGTCAAATAGCAAAAGAGCTCACGATCCATTAGCAGAAGTAACTCAGGCTACTCTGGGAAGCTTGGGAAAAAGATCTAAATATTTCCCTCTTCATCTTTCTATTGAGGCTAAACAAGATTCTCAGTCACTTCCTCACTTCAAATGAGTGACCCAACAACAACAACAACCAAAAAAACATATGCTGAAGCTCAGCAACTTCCACGGGCCTGGTTTTAAACAGGGGAAACTGAATTTAATGAATGATAATCCCTTTCTAATCCCTACTCTCTCACTCAGACTCCCATCTTTAAGCTTTGTTCTTATGAAGTTGTGTTTGCTGGGATTTGGCCACTGGCCAACACATGTTTACCCATCAAAAGGTTTTAGTAGGTAGGATAGACTAAGAAAATCCCTAGTCTGGGGAGAAATCTGCTCTTAGTAAAAGGAGCCCACATCTGCACTCTTCAGTCTGAGATGAGTGCTGGGTGGGGCGCAGACATTGAGAAACGGCACCCGGGGTAGAGCAGTCTCAGACTTCCTGGAAAAAGTAAGGTCCAGAATGAGGAACTAATTTCTTGCCATTAAAATACCATAGATTCAAAGTTCTTTGTACAGGCGGGAACTTTTGAGATCATTTTGAACAACCCCTTCTTGTCGTGGATGAGGAAACGGAGGCTCAGAGAAGTGAACTAACTGGTCATTACCAAGGTCTGCTCCGATGTTCTCAGTTACATCATTCTCTTCTCCCACCTGGTCTCATTAAAAGCCCACAGCTAGGGACTTCCCTGGTGGTCTAGTGGTTAAGAATTTGCCTTGCAATGCAAGGGGTGCGGGTTCCACCCCTGGCTAGGGAAGTAAGATCCCACATGCCGCAGAGCAGCTAGGCTGGTGCACCACAGCCAGAGAGTCCACGTGCTCTGGAGCCCGTGTGCCACAGCTGGAGTCTGTTCGCCTCAATGGAAGTTCCCACATGGCGCAACGAAGATCCTCCACACCTCAGCTAAGACCGGACACCGCCAAATAAATAAATATTTAAAACAAAAAGCCCGCAGCTAAGTCAGAAATAGAATTCCAGGGTCCTGTCTTCCAGCCAGCCATATGCCATCATGCATCATATAGAACATGTTTCAGATGTGAGGATGAGAGATCAGAAAGAGAATGTCAACTCCAGTGGTTAACAACACCATCCCCTTCCCTGAACTTATTTAAGTACTGAAAACATTTGTATTTTCATCCTTTTTTGTTTTTTAAAATTTCCTCTTTCTAGTCTCAATAAATGGTCTTTCATTTAAAGCGGCAGGAGAGACCTAATGTCCAGAGGAGCCAGCCCTCTCGGGCCATAAACTTCTCCTTCCCCTCAGTTCCTATTCTGGGAGTTGCTGCTTTGTTTACATTTTTTTTTTTAAAGCATGGAAAAGTCTAGTCTTTTAAAGTTGACCTCTTGCCAGAGGGCACACTTTCATGTTATATACTGGAGATTCCATTTGACTTCCCAGAAACGCTTAGCATAGGAGTCATAAATTGCAATGTTTTTAGAGAAGGAGTTTCCTCATTAAAAGCTCCCTCAATACTGACACTGGTTGGTACCAGAGGCCCATTACCTTTTTGGAAATCAAGGCTACATAGCAACCTGCTTATCCTCCTCCAGACTGATTGCACAAGGACTACACCCTCTGTGCAGAGCCGAGAGAGAGAGAGAGAGAGAGAGAGAGAGAGAGAGAGAGAGAGAGAGAGAGAGAGAGAGAGAGAGAGAGAGGGAGGGAGAGAGAGAGAGAGAGGGAGAGAGGGAGAGGGAGGGAGAGCAAGCGAGAGCAAGCGAGCTTCTTGCCTTATAAATTTGTCTTCGTAACCACTCCCACTCCAAAGGAGTAGGGGAATGGATCCAGAGATAGTAGTCATGAAAGAGATTCCAGAATCCAAATCCTGCTGTTTAAACCACTTCATTACTGAGCTTTACTAGCCTGCCTCATTGTAAGAATTTTTAAAAAGTACTAGATGATGATTAAACTTCTTTTCTCCCTAGAATTTTATCTTCAGTGTTCGACCATCATTGTTCCTGTCATTTATACATATCAAGTATCTTCATCTAAGGGTCATCAAGAACCTTTGGTCGCCTGGAGGCAAAAATTATTATTCACATTTTACAGATGGATAAGCAATCATGGAGAGAGGGTGTGCTTTGACTTACCTGAAAGTGTCTCTGAGACAGTAGAGGATGACTATTCCCTCAGTCTTTTTAAAAGAGATCTGGTGGTGGTGGTTTAGTTTTAAGTCATGTACGACTCTTTATGATCCCATGGACTGTCACCTGCCAGGCTCCTCTGTCCATGGATTTTCCCAGACAAGAATACTGGAGTAGGTTGCCATTTCCTTCTCCTGGGAATCTTCCCAACCCAGGGATCAAACCCCCTATCTCCTGCATAGCAGGCAGATTCTTTACCAATGAGCCACCAGGGATTCCCAAAGAGACCTGACTTCAGTGTAAATAAATTAGATTTTCTGTCTGGAGCTTACTCAGGTACTTCTATAAGCTCAATCTTGTGACCATGAAAAATCTCCAATAATGAAAATATTTTTAAAAACCATTTCACTTATTTGATTTTTTATTTGTATTGGAATCAACCAAATTCTAGTACAATGAAGTCATACTGCCTTGGCAGATCTAAGTATCACAGTCATCGAAAAGGAGGGAGGGAGAGAATGCCCCAGTTTTTGTACCTTCTGCTAAAATGAGCTTAGAAAAGATTCACATAGCTGTTTCCTGACCAATTAGGTCATTGGGCAGGAAATCACCTTTTCTGAAAAGCCAATAAGCAGACTCCCTCTACCTTAAATTGTCTATAAACAGCATTAATGATCATCTATGCTAGCCCTCACACAGGAATGCTTAAAAGTCAAAAGACATTAAAGACCACTGAGTTTTCTAGTTGAAAATAAAATTACAAATTTATAGTAACTGATAGCTTCCCCACTTCCCTTTCTCAAGCCATGCCACCACCTATAACCACTCTTCAATTGTTTTTCCATATTCAGAGTCCTATTCAGTGAAATAACTTTTCAATCTTGACCAGATTTTTTAATCCTCCAACCAGAGAGAGTCAGTTTCAGGCCACCTGATTTGCCTGAATCCTGTTGCTGGTCCAGTTGAGTGAGGTTAAATAACTTGCCACGCCAGGACATGTAGCGTCTTTCTGGAAACCCCTTGCCCTGGGTTATTGCTGTACATCAGAACAAAGGAAGCCGAGTGTAGAGCCTGAGTGGCACACAAAGTTCAGATGAGTTGATAAGATGCTCACAACAGACTTCCATCAGTGTCTTCCCAGAGATAAGCCTCTGGGCTCTTCAGGCCCTGCCCAGCCACCACCCCCCCACCCACCCCAGGCTGGCAGAGCGGCCAGCGATTTACATAATAAGCCTAGAGAAAGCTAATTGGAATAGTGGTGAAGACCCAGTCCTACCTGTATAACACAGGGAACTCAACTCAATATTTGTGATAACCTGTAAGGGAAAAAACCCTGGAGAAGAAAATGGCAACCCACTCCAGTATCCTAGCCTGGGAAATCCCATGGACAGAGGAGCCTGGCGGACTATGATCCATGGGGTGGCAAAGAGTTGAACATGACTAAGCGACTAACACTTTGGTAAAGGAAAAGAATCTGGAAAAGATAAGATCTGAATCACTTTGCTGTACACTTGAAACCCATACAACATTATTAATCAACTATACACCAAAAAAAAAAAACAAACAAAAAAAGACTCAGCCTAGTTTCGAACACTGGCTCTATCATTAACCAACATGTGACCTTGGGAGAATTACTTAATCTCTTATAGCCTTGGTCTGTTCTGCTGATGATATTACCTACCTCATAAAGTGTTTTTCAGGGTCAAAAAAGATGTACCTAAGATACAAAGCTCAAACAGGGTATAAGCCCTCCTTATTTAAAGGGCTTACCTAGTGCCTAGTTTATAGTATTATACTTTTAAAATATTGTTTTTCCTTATCAACTAATGTTTAACGTTTAACATTTCCCATTTCCTTATCATATAAGGTCCTGCTGTTATTGCTCTTGTGGTGGCTTAGCATTTGTAAACACTCCTGAAGATATAGCTCCCTAAGCTTGCCCACTCAAGGTTTCCATTGGAAAATTTTCTCTGGTTATTGTTGCTCATGGCCCTGGGTTAAGGACCCAAGCTTACCTGTCTGACAAGCAGCCAAGCATGTGGGTCCTTTTCTAAAATTCTGTTTTCATTTGTTTAGGGACATGGAATTCTTTAAATAGGCACTACTGCCATTTATAGCTCTGACCCCTGAAAACGTCTTTTGGACCTGGGCAACACCTACAGTTGTATCACCACATTTTTTTTTTTTTTTTGAGTGCTTAACTCATTAGCAACTCCTTAGTATTCACATGTAGCTCTTCCTTGGTGAACTTTCAAATTCAGGCTCGGTTCATCTTATCACTTAGTGGGCATCGAAGCCACAAGCTTCTAGAGTTTGCTTGAAAAATGTAAAGCTATTAACTTTTGCTTAAGCAAGATCGGATTAAGAATGTAAATCTGCTGCTAAAACAAATATATAACATAGCTCAAAGTTTAATAGTAATAACTTATTTTCTATTTAACCACAGTTTCTGAAGCATCCTTTGCGTCTTCAACCTCGTGAATCAGGCATACTAATATAAATCAGACTTGGACTTGGTCCTCTTGAAATATACATCAGAGGTGCTAAGAAAAGCACACAAGTAGCATGCCACAGGATAGAAAATGGCAGCAACATGAGAGAATAATATAAAGTGTTGTGGGCATTTGAAGGAGGAAGGCATTATTTCTGTGATGACCAGGGAGGGGGCGTGTAAGAAGGAGTATTGAAGATGATGCGTGGGCATGGAGGTGGGCGACACGAGGAAGGAGTGATTACATTGGAGCAGAGTCTTTATGAAGTGGAATGGAGGGAAGACGTGTGCAGAGGCAGGTCAGACACAGCTGCAAGAGAGCCAATCTTAGGAATTTAGAACTCTTCAAAAGAACATGGGGGCCGCCAAAAGTTTCTGAGCTTGCTGCTCGTAAGTGGAAGGGCAACACGCTTAGCTGTGTGCCTGGGCAGCTGAATCAAACAGTAGAATAAAGGATGCTTTCGTAGGGAGAAACTCAGAGCAGCATGGTGACCTCAGCCATTCCTAGGTGAAAGCTAATGTGCCTCTGATCTAGGTTGGGGTAGAACGAACGGATGTAGGTGAGACGTTTACAGTGAAACGAATCTGACTTCACAGTTTATTGAAACTGAGAAGCACAGGAGAGGGAGATATTTTTTAAATGGAACTAAGGTTTCAAATCAGATTGACTAGAAGGCCAAAGAAGGAGGAGTACATTTATATGGGAAGCATATAAGCTTGATTTGAAGATACTGAATTTATAGTACCCAAATTCATCATGTTAGGCCTGCAGATCTTGTAGTTGAAAATGAGGGACAGGTGCTGAGGTAAGTGGGACACTAAGACAGAGACTTAAAGTCATTCCCCCTGGGAGTGTCATCCTTGTCAACAGTGAGGACATCCCACATGGAGCAGACATTGCAAGCTTGGTGGGAATGGGTCATTTAACATGTTTAAAAATTGTTTTAAATAAACCAGCATTTTCCAGTCAGAAGATTGTACTTAAAGTATTGGTTTTAAAAATAAGATCAAAAGATATGGCTAACCATAAACTCTTATTGCCATGTGACAGTAGCAGCTGGAGCTGGTTGGGGACTGTCCCCTTGAAATCATAGGTGAATTGTCTAATTCACCACCATCTCCAGTATTCTCCATCATCTCCTAGCACTTAATATTAGACGGAAAGTGGATTAATGATTGCCTAGGGCTTCGAGGCAGGAAGGAAGGGCTGGAGGCTTATAGCTAAGAGATCTGGAGTTTCTTCTGGGGGTGATGACATGTTCCAAAGTTGATTGTAGTGATGGTTGATCAACTCTGAATATAGTAAAAACCATTGAACTGTACACTTTAAATGGGTGGATGGTACAACATGTGAGTTGTCTCAGTGAAGGAACATCAGTGGCTATTGTCCTTGCAGTGTTGGCTTTCTTATAGCAGAAAATACTTCTCTGTTAATGAGTCTCTATCAAAAATGGGGGAATGAAAGATGGACTGAGAGGTCCACGTATTTCAAGAAAAATGGGAGAGAGTACATCTCTCTGTGGTAGTGAAGACTTTCTACCAGCTAAGATGCAGACTCTTGGTCTCTTTATTAATACACATTACCTTCCTAGCCACTGAAGGCATGTGGGTGTTAGGAAAATAACTGCTCATGACCAGCTCTCTGGGGTCCACCCACAACTAAGGAGAGAGAGAGAAAGGAAAAGCAGAGAAGGAAAAGGAATACTCAACATGATTGGTACAAGGAGAAGCAAAGAGGCTAGTATACTGGATGCTGGAAGAAGCTTTACCAAATGCTGACAAGACTCCAAGGAGGATGGAGACAGAGAAGTCAGGAGGTTACGGGACCATCCATGCAGAGAAATGGGGCCAGAGAGAGATGCAGATGCGGATGACAAAGCAGTCAGAGCACCTAGTCCTGAAGTTAGCAGTGTGGTCAGATCAGCACAGTCCAGATTACTTGTTTTCAAATTAATTCGTTTGTGTTTTGAATTGTATATATGATGAACCAAGGTCACCCTAAATTTTATTCTCTCCTTCACCAAATTCTCCCTCAGTCTTAAACCCCAGGCTTGTTGAGGCCCCAGTGTGGATGATATCCAATTCCTATATCTGCTTGAACCAGAGAAAAATATGTGTGTGTGTGTGTGTGTGTGTGTGTGTGTGTGTTTTTAACCCATGGCTTCTCACCATCAGCTCTATTTTATCTGGGGCTGGATAATTCTTTGTTGTGTGGACTGGCCTGTGCATCACAAGGTGTTTAGCAGCATCCCTGACCTCTACCCTCTGGACACTATAAGCACTCACACCTCAATATTGCCCACAGAATCATTTCCAGCCTAGAACCACTGAACCACATTTATCTGTTGCTGTATTTGAGTCCAGGAGTTATCAAATCCCCTATGAATATGCAGTGGAGGTGAGGAATAGATTAAAGGGATTAGATCTGGTAGACAGAGTATCTGAAGAACTATAGATGAGGTTTGTTACACTGTTTAGGAGGCGGTGACCAAAACCATCCCAAAGAAAAAGAAATGCAAGAAGGCAAAGTGGTTGTCTGAGGAGGCCTTATAACTAGCTGAGAAAAGAGAAGAAAAAGGCAAGGGAGAAAGAGAAAGATATACCCAACTGAATGCAGAGTTCCAGAGAATAGGAAGGAGAAATAAGAAAGGCTTCTTAAGTGAACAGTGCAAAGAAATAGAGGAAAACAATAGAATGGGAAAAACTAGAGATCGCTTCAAGAAAATTAGAGATACCAAGGGGACATTAATGCAAGGATGGGCACAATAAAGGATGAAAGCAGCAAAGACCTAACAGAAGCAAAAGAGATTAAGAAGAGGTAGCAAGAATACACAGAAGAACTGTACAAAAAAAGATCTTCACGACCCAGATGACCACAATAGTGTAATCACTCACCTAGAGCCAGACATCCTGGAGTACAAAGTCAAGGGGGCCTTAGGAAGCATCACTGTGAACAAAGAGAGTGAAGGTGATGGCAATCCAACTGAGCTATTTCAAATCCTAAAAGATGATGCTGTTAAAGTGCTGCATTCAATATGTCAGCAAATTTGGAAAACTCAGCAGTGGCCACAGGACTGGAAAAGGTCAGTTTTCATTCCAATCCCAAAGAAAGGCAATGCCAAAGAATGTTCAAACTACCACAAAACTGAGCTCATTTCACACATTAGCAAAGTGATGCTCAAAATCCTTCAAGCTAGACTTCAGCAATACATGAACCGAGAACTTCCAGATGTACAAGCTGGATTTATAAAAGGCAGAGGAACCAGAGATCAAATTGCCAACATCCATTGGATCATAGGAAAAGCCAGAGAATTCTAGGAAAACATCTATTTCTGCTTCATTGACTATGCTAAAGCCTTTGACTGTGTGGGTCACAACAAACTGTGGAAAATTCTTAAAGAGATGGGAGTATCAGACCACCTTACCTGTCTCCTGAGAAACCTATATGCAGGTCAAGAGGCAACAGCTAGAACTGGACATGGAACAATGATTTCCAGCCATGACTGGGAACCCACTGGTGCCTCCTGACCAAGCACTCTCACCAAGTGCTCGCATCCCTGATGGGGTTTGTGGTCCTGTTTATTACCATTCTTCTGTCCAAGTGTGGGCCTGATTCCCTGTGGAAACCAGGGCTGCGATCACAGGGATTTTCCCTAAGCACAGGGTTAGGATCAACGTGGTCAGTAAACGTGCAAATGAACATTTTTTTTAAAACATCAAAAAAAAAAAAGTTGGGAAAGGAATACGTCAAGGCTGTATATTGTCACCCTGCTTGTTTAACTTCTATGCAGAGTACATCATGTGAAATGCTGTACTGGAGGAGTCCCAAGCTGGAATCAAGATTGCCAGGAGAAATATCAACAACCTCAGATATGCACATGATACCGCTCTAATGGCAGAAAGTGAAAAGGAACTAAACAGCCTCTTGATGAGGGTGAAAGAGGAGAGTGGGAAAGCTGCCTTAAAACTCAACATTCAAAACTCTAAGCTCGTTATGTCTGGTCCCATTGCTTCATGGCAAATAGATGGAGAGAAAGTGGAAACTGTGACAGATTTTCTTTTCTTGTGCTTCAGAATCACTGTGGATGGTGATAGCAGCCATGAAATTAAAAGATGCTTGCTCTTTGGAAGAAAAGCTATGACAAACCTAGAGAGCGTATTAAAAAGTGGAGACATCACTTTGCCAACAAAGGTCCATGTAGTCAAAGCTATGGTTTTTCCAGTAGTCATGTTTGGATGTGAAAGTTGGACCATAAAGAAGGTTGAGTGCCTGAGGAATTGATGCTTTCAAACTGTGGTGCTGGAGAAGACTCTTGAGAATCCCTTGGACAACAAGGAGATCAAATCAATCAATCCTTAAGGAAATCAACACTGAATATTCATCGGAAGGACTGATGCTGAAGCTCCAATACTTTGGCCACCTGATGCAAAGGGCCAACTCATTGGAAAAGACCTTGATGCTGGGAAAGATTGAGGGTAAGAGGAGAAGGGGGCAACAGGGGAAGAGATGGTTGGATGGCATCACCGACTCAATAGACATGAGTTTGAGCAAACCCTATAGTGAAAGACAGGGAAATCTGGCATGCTTTGCATGGGGTTGCAAAGAGTTGAACGTGACTGAGTGACTGAATAACAAGCTTAAGACCATGCAGAGTTGGCAGAGCACCCTGAAAGATGGTGAACCAGAAAAGAGGACCAATTCCTATTTCACACAGAGGGTGAACATGAGATGATGCCATGAGCAGGCAACAAATGAGACATTCAAGGTCTCATTTTGTTTTAGCTGATTCAGTGGACTTCAGCCTTTTGGTACTTGGTCTCCACATTGGAAAGAGATAGCATTTTGAGGACACAAGGTAAACTACAAGTCCACTATGCCCCATCAGGCTAAGACTCATTTCATGGCCCAGGGCCAAAGTGAACACAGAAACTTGGAGGAGACCTCAGAATGTGCTCCAGATGAGAGTCAGTGCTGACTTCTAAGTGATGGGACTTGTAAGCCTGCCGCTAACACAGAAGAAGGGAGAAGTGCAGGAATGGGTTCCTTCTGGTTATGTCAAGAGAGATCAGTGATGCTCTGGAGATGTCAGAGGGTAGCTGAAATGCAACTTAGTATAGACTAGAAAGTCAGATAAAGTTTACTTCAGATCCTCCCCCTTATAGGAAAGTCTTAGAAGGTAAGAGAATGTTTCTCTTGGGATAAGAATGTCTAATACAAATGAGATATGAAATGATGAGAGCTTCCAGATTCCTCTTCAGGGTTCATGTATGTTCAGGTTGGAAAGGCATAGAAATTTTATATACATATGCCACCATTTGTATATTGATTAGGGAAACTGAATTAAGAGTCTTATCAAGCTGGAAAAGTCTTGCAACTTTATTAAACCATTTCATAACTGGCTCTTATTCTGTGTAGTCGAGTTATGCCTTTCTGCCGTGGGTGTTGAGTAGCCTGATTTATTATTAGCAATGGCTTGCACTATAACCTCTTATTGATATATAACTTTGTTATCTCTGAGCCCAGTGGTGGTTACTTTCACTGAGGCTGAAGGAAACCCATGCTGGTTTTTCTTTTTAGTCTCATATTCCTTAAACCCTTGCTTCCTTCTTTCCTTCATCAACTTTTGTAGTAGTGGCCTGGGCTCCCAAGTACTCTCTGAGCAATGAACAGTGACTGGACTTTTGCTTAAGTGAAAGAGCATGATGAGACTGGGTGTCCATAGCCTGCTTTTGTTCTTTTTCGTTTCAGGCACTTCTAGATCTAGCTGTTTGACAGCTGCGCTAGGAAACACCTGGAGTCACAGTGTGAACACCCGGCTGATTCTCCAGTACCTCGGTTCAGAGAGAAGACAGGTGAGTGCTTTGACAATGTTCTCTGACTGTCAAGGTCAGGGAACAAGATGTACCAGCAATCTGGGTGTTCATCTTCTGAAAGCATTGGCCGTGCTGTCTGTCCTGGGCCAACACTGTCAGAGGGTGGGTAAAGAAACCAGTCTCCCTGCCTACCTCAATAGCAGTTCTAATAAATTGGGAAGATAAGTCACACACAAGGGGAAAAATAACAAAAAATAGAGCGTTGCCCCCTGATTTTTGCCAATAGCTTGGTGAGTGACCAAGGTTTCTACCCCTAAGGGATCTCCAACACTCTACCTCTAAAGGGTGAATAAATGATCATTTCTCTTAGCTAGTATTTGTTAAGGGCTAGATAACTTGTGTATAAATTAAATAATGATGATGCTTTTTCTTGAGGTTAGGATGTTTTGAAATCCTTAGGCCACAAAGACTCTGCTAAGTGAATACACTCTTCTCCAGATCCTGGGTACTTTTGCATTAACTCATAAACCAGTAGGTTAAAGTACTGAATGATGCCAGAAATTATCCAAAAGGATAATGACTCTCTCAGAACTCTATTAATGCTGTCTATCCTGGACTCAATTCCCCACCTGTATCCAGAAAGGTTACTTTTTACATCTTTCTTAATTTCCCCTCCCACTCCAAAGAAAGGAACACCACAGTCTGATCCCTTTCGTGAAAAGTTTCATAATTAGGAAGTTTATTTTTCCTGACACGACTGAGCGACTTCACTTTCACTTTTCACTTTCATGCATTGGAGAAGGAAATGGCAACCCACTCTAGTGTTCTTGCCTGGAGAATCCCAGGGACGGGGGAGCCTGGTGGGCTGCCGTCTATGAGGTTGCACAGAGTCGGACACAACTGAAGCAACTTAGCAGCAGCAGCAACCTCAACTTTATCCTGCTATGTGGACCAGGCTCCATCTTGACCTCTTCTACAAGTGGGAGAAAGAAGACAGGGGGATTATCCTGTTTTGTTGGATGGGGCAGAATTCAGAACGCAGACTTGCCCATCTTGCTAAATATATAACAAATCCAAGTTATTAATGAAAGAGGCATGAAGTATCATGATGGTGGTCCTTTCTGGAGAAAGTGGTGGGAAGGGAGTTGTTTCCCTTTACCTGCATTAGGTAAACTGGCTGTTTTTCAAGAAATCAGGAATCATCAAAAACAGACATGAGTCTTTGCCTGTTGCAGACATAACTTTCTGAGTGCCCTTGGTTACAAACCAGAGACTTCTTAGTTTGCTCGGGACTGTGTAAATAACATTCCAGCTCGATGATTGAGTCGGCCATATTCTGAGAAGATAGAGCTGCTTGTTTTCACTGAAGGGAACATTCTTGAGTGTTCAGGCCCTGGCCTGCTCATTACCTCAGTGATACCTTTTCCCTGATGATTTAAGTATTCTGCGTTCTAAATCCATTACTTCTCTTTCAGTGGAACATGTTAAAAAATGTTCCGGTAGAACCTAATAACCTTTGGTTTGTACCTTAAGTTATAAATCATGTGAAATAAACCCTGTTTATAGCCATCAGGGATACCATTAAGGATTGTCAAGCACTACTACCTAAACTCTAATTTGAGAAAGCAAAATTGCTTGTGAATGCTTTCATTTTCATGGATCCTTAACTTTATGCCTTCAAAACTTGTAATTTATCTCTGTTCTTGATTTTAGATGGTACACTGATTTTTTTATTCAGTTTATTGTATAGGGTACCATGAATTCCAGGTTCCCCGATCCCAGTTTTAGTAATTCTACTTAGCATTTATTAGTAAATAAAGAAGTCAGAGCCACAGTTTTCTTTTCCTTTTGTTTTAGTAAATTAACTAGTCATTTCTATTTTGTCAGTGTCAACAGAAAGTAGCTGGCGGGCTACTGTTATTTGTGTATCTTTGGTGAGTGGAGGATTTGGGTGGCTCTTGGTTCTTGGCTCATAAGGTCAAATGCAGGCCACTAGTCACAAGAAGAACAGAAAGCAAAGCAGGCATAGATCAGTGACAGTCTATCAACTCCTATCCTATTAGATAGGTCAGTAGCGTTATCTTAATCTACAAAGTTACAATCATTACTAATCCATCGAGTGGACTTCAATGTTTTGAATCATGTTTGCGTACAATATTTGGAAATTAAAGTAAAATATGACCAGTGTTAAAATGGCCAACCCAAGCAAAAGAATGTACATTTAATTAATTTATAGAAATATATGTGACTTTGGGGACCAGTTGTTAAATGTGTGGCCTAACAACCAGGATAAATGTTGGTACTGAAAACATGTCTCTGTTTGATGACCTTATCTTGCCTTAGCAAAGGGTGTACCTAGTGATTCACTGAACCTTTCCTGTGATCTTACTTCCTGATCAAGTAGAAAAGCCATATGAAAGCCAAACTTTTTCTGGGATATGGGCACAAAATAAGATTTGAAAGCTACCTTTTAAGGTAATTGCACAAAATATTTCCTTCTAACTCAATTTAGTTGGAGAATTTGCCTGGATCATTCTAGTGTGGGCAGACCCATGGAGCACCAGCTACTTGGGGAGGATACCAGGATAGGGTTTTTTTTTGTTTTGTTTTGTTTTTAAATGCACAGGTAGAGGCCACTAGACCAAAGGATCAAGGTTATAGAATAAGGATTATGTTTTATCCCCTTTCTATGACACCGAGCTCTACAACAGGGCTCTTGAATGTGAGGCTTAGTCTGAGACCACAGAGCTGGAAGGGGGTCAGGTCAAGCTGAGCAGATCCGCGAGCCGATTAACCCGAGAGTTGAATTGTATAGTCCAAGGCAAGGAGTCCGCCGTGGGTGATTATTTTCTTTACACCCTGGAAACTTTGTAAAATTATATAACCAGGAAAGAAATCTCCTTATCAGGGCACAAGCCAAGTTAATTCTCTTGTTTATTCTGCTTCGGGGTTGAAAAAAAAAAAAAACCCCTTTTAAGAAGCTGGGAAACATTTTCTTTTGGACTAACTTAGCTTTTTTTCCATTGGACTTTTATTTACTCTTTCCTTCCTCTCCTTCAATCTTGCCCCACCCTTTTTGCAGCATTTTCATTCTTACCAAAGACATATCCTTAGAGTTAAAATGGCCTCTACCAGGTGTTTTGGTTTTGTTTTTTTTTTAATACTCAAAAATATGTTTTGGTCCACTATATGCATGGCGTGGGGATGCAAAGAAGTAGAAGACACAGTTCCTGCCTTCAGGGTTCTTCCAGTCTAGTACAGGAGATGAACCAAAATGTGAGTAAGTTAAAGAGCAGACTCACACTGAGGTCCTGTCACAGGCAGTGTTTGATTTGTGATCTAATAAGTGGTTAAAAACGATAACTGCTTTGAAGCCAGAGGAAGGTGAACTCCTCAGAGGCACATTCGTCTTTTCAGGCGAAGGTGGGACTTGAGTATCACTTTAAATCATCATTTCTCAAGCCCTGGCTGCACCTCCCACTCACCACAGGAATATTTACAAAATACCAACGCCAGGGCTGCACCCCAACCAAGTAAATCAAAATCTCTGCTGATGGGGCCAAGAGTTGGTGTTCATTTTATTTATAACACTCCCTCCAGTGCTTCTACTGTGCAGCCAAGTTTGAAAATCTCTGCCTTAAATAGATCAAATTAGGTGAGTGAAAAAGGAAAGGGAAGATGTGGGAGGGAAGTCAAACAGCAAAAGAAGAGAAACAGAACGACAGGTCACGTGTTCAGAAGATCCAGGCTGAGGTTTGCCTTTTAACAAGAGCAGAAGGTTTAGGTCACACATTCATTTGATACACCTTTATTTAATCCCCTCTTGGCTGCCCATTTGTGTGTAAGATGCTAGAGATTCAAAGTGTAAGTGGATGTCCTGTAGTTGTTCACAGATAAACATCTAAAGAGGACATGCTGTACCAGCATCATGCATCCACTGAGCACAGAAGAAGTGGCAGCTCTACAACAAAGGAAAACCATGAGTGAGGCAGCGGCACACAGAATGAATTGGCCAAGGACTCCTCTGGGGCAGCTCTTAGTAACCAGGTGCCTTGTAACAAGGGACTGGAGAAGTTAGAATGAGGGTGGTTATACTTGAAAGAATGATGAAAAAACTCGATGAAATATTCATACTATTTCTCTTCAGATCCTCATGTAGTCTGTTCATACAAACCACATATGGGATTATATAAATTTTTAAGTGCCCTGGAAGGAGTAATGAAGTAAATTAATCCCAGCTAAGCTTCACACCCCCTTGATGAAATAAATATTATGACTCTCTTATTTCAACAAATTGGAGAGAGGTAACTTTTTCATATAGGAGGTTTATTTAAATGGACTTTATAATAATATTTTCATCTTCTGCTTAGAAGGCACTCTGAAGTTTCAGAACACTGGAGGGAAGAGGCTAAAGACCAATCCTGTTACTCAAACTCTGCTTCTTACTTGAATCCTTAGGCTTTTTTGAAGTCCCTGGTTATTTTGCATCTTGAAAGTATTTGGTGTTTCCTTTCTGGTGATGGAATTCTTCACTCAGTATCCATTTTGTGTTTTGAAAGATTCAAACCCTGTCACTGTGAAGATTTTGTAATGCGTGCATGCTCAGTCTTGTCCAACTCTTTGTGACCCTGTGAAGGCTGTGACTGAATCTTAACTGTGTACCCTCAGAGGCAAGACAAATGCTTGACACTCACACATTCAATGCATGTATTTTGAAAAAGAAACTCCTTACATCCACACATGAACGCAATCTTGAGGAAGAAGGATATACTGCCTATTTAGAATCACTCTTCCCCATAGAATTTGAGTTTTCCACTGTAAAAGTTCCTTTAAATTGTTAGTAATAGTCATATTTAAAGGTGAGCATCAAATCTTATAATTCAAGCAGATACTTCTATAGATATACTATAAGAATACTGAGTATAGGAATATCTTTTTGCAGAACCCGCCTGCTGGGGGCTGTAGGAGAGTGGGAGCCAGGCTTCCCTTGAAATCCTAGTTGGAATTCCTTTGTGTAAGCAAGCCAGAGGCCTAAACACAGACCCAGGCTGAGCACAGGAGGAGTCCTGCAGCTGCTCTCAGGGAACAGGCAGCCAGGGGACTTTGGCTGGGGGGGAAGGATAAGAAATCTTTGCTGCTATCTTCCACAGGTCTTAAGTTCTCTACTCTGTGGTTGGAAAGGCTTAATGAAGGACTGAAAAACTGAAAGAAAAGATGATAAATCTTTTCTCCCAGATAAACTGAAGGGCAGATTTGGGGCAAGAATGTCAAACATATATCCCTATTCACCCAAACAAAGACAGAGATTGGAGATGATGTTTTGCATGATGTTAAGTTAGTTTTATGAACTAACTTTATGAACCTCTACCTTTGTAAAATGGCTCCAGGGCACTCATCTTGTCTGTTCCTTTATTTTCTGCCCCAACTCATGTGCTTTTCTTAAGCAAAGAGACTGTTTTTTTTGTTTTTTTATTTCAATGGTGACTTGATCCAGCCAGAGAAGTTTGGCTGTGGTGCAGGGGTGGGAGAAATGTCTTTTTAAGCATAAATATCTGCAGAAATAGTAAAGGGAACAGAGAATCCCAGCCAAGTACATTGCCTTGGGTGTAAATGTTCCCTCCCTTTCAAAGCCTCTCATGTGTGAAGTCTAACCCACTGCTCACACTTCCATCGGAAGCGCTCTAACAGCTATTGAGAGTCTGGGAGAATGTATGAAAGGGGACCCCAAAATGGGGACTTTTTAGAGGATTCTTTTTTCAGGTCACCAGGTAAGTGTATTAAAATCTAAGGAAATCACACCTAAGAGTAGACAGTAACAGCAAATGAATGCAGTGAATTAAGACTCAGAGAGCAGAAAGACAGGTTCTGACCTAGAAAGGGTAACTCACATACCCAAGTGCACACTTCCTGTTTCTATCTCCATGTTCAAAATAAGAATATAATTATCTTTCCCACCACTTACCAAAAAAACGTAAACTCCATAGGGCTCCCTTTGAAAAAAATCAGTGTGCTCCCAAAATCACTCCTTGTGAATGGGCTAAAAAGTAACTTTCCCCTTTTCCAATGAAGAGGTTCCACTGGAAATTGACAGTTTAAAATGTACTTTGCACAACTGCCCCCAGGCTTCTGATGGGGGTGCCCCTTTCAGATACTTTGTACATGAAAGACCACAGACCTCTGCTGAGGAAAAGTGCCCATGTTCCTAGGAGATTTTGAGCCACTTGAGGTCAATAGAAGTTTAAAGAAAAATCAAACCAAAGCAAGAGCTGGGGAACCAGCATAAAGTTTTAAATGTCTTTTTTTTTTTTTTTCCAATCAAATAGAGTTGCAAAATTAATTGTTGCCACCCTTTAAAAAAGGTTCAAATACCTTTAACACCAAAAAGTAGAAAGAATACGTTTGTGAATAAAGAATACTGCTGTAAGTTGAATGCATTTATTTTTATGAAAGACTTAGTACATGCCTTCATTTCTCTCTGAGGATCACAGCCTCTGGCGGTCAGGGGCTGAATGAGTGGTCCAGTCACTGAGTGTTTAGGTGACTTCCCCTGTGATGAACCACTCATTTCACCGGTGTTTTGTTACCTCCGTCATTCTCCTCCAGCTCTGACTAGTTTTATTTTTACACACTGTCTAGCACCAAATCTCCTTATTCAGTGACCCTCCCAGCTCTAACTTGCCAAGTAAACCAGAGCAAATAGGTGAATGAGAGATTTCTCGAGAAATCTCAGCTGTGGCAGGAAGTAGAAGAGACTCAAGGCTTTGGAATCAAACTGAAGGCCTCATTGTCAGGCTAGGGAAACAACAGAGGAAACAGCTACAAGATCTCGTGGACAAGGCGGTGACCTGGGAGTCAAGGATGCTGATAATTAGTTGGCTCGTTTGAAAATGAAGGTTGGACAGGATGTTGTGTTTTAGCCTTGGCTGGTTAGCTATAGAAAGTGAAGTCGCTCAGTCATGTCTGACTCTTTGCAACCCCATGGTTAGCTATGAGTGAGGAAAAAAATGGGGTTCTTTGGTTAGGAAAAGCAAAGGAGAACAAAGGATTCCATATCTCTATAAAGTGTAAACTGATTTACAAATGAACCAGCACTTTCACTAGAACAAAACCATTTAAAATATGACAATGTCCCTGTCCTGAGATACCCTCTAGGAATCATCTCATCCAGTGATTATCAACGACAGTGGGAGGGAGGCTTAAGAGGGAGGGGATATATGCAAACTTATAGCTGGTTCACATTGTCGTACAACAGAAACTAACACAACATTGTAAAGCTATTATCCTCCAATGAGCAAAATAAAAAATAATAAAATTTAAAACAAGAAAACAAACAAAATCCCAAGTGTTCATTAACAGTGAAGATACCTAGGCCTTGCCCCTAATGACCACTCAGATAGGGCAAGCACTTTCGGTGATTCTCACAGGAGTGGTCTTCAGACCCATAGTCTATTCTAGTCCCTTCATCAAAGGGTTAACAATTAGGGGTGACTTATTCACTATCACACAACTAGTACTCAGTCGAAATGGAACTGGAGTTAAATTCTCTCAACTTCTAATCTGTCGCTATTTTCACTTTGCCAACTTTTAGTAAGAAAAGTGGGCAAAAAAGTCCCCAACCCAGTCAAATTACCATGTTTGCAGGCCATGTAATATTTATATTCCCTCTGACTTTCAGTGGTGCATAAAAAGGTTCTACAGAACTCTGCAGAAAAATATTTTTGAAAGGTACCATCCCACCCCACATTGCAATGAATTATCAACCTTTTAAATGCTTGGGCCCAGGCATGTGAATAAGTGACTTTTTCCAAGTTGAACCTCACCATGAGCGTGGACTTCCCAGTTGAATGACTTACAGACAACATCCTGCAAACAGAGCTTCTCTGCCCCTCTCCTGCAAATGGTCTTTTGTGCTCATAGAGGGTCACCCTTAAAATCTTGAGCTTCCTGTTGCCTATCTTCATAGACTAGATGTGCTCAATGGTTTTTGAGTACTGGAGTTGTGTGTCTGGTTTTCTCAACACGGGAGAAACTTCATAGCTATATTTTTTACGTGTTTGCATCTTTAGTTTGAGTAGTCAGAGTGAGACAGAGGGAGCAAAGAAGGCAAGAAGTAGCCCATGTGGGGACCTGTTTTCTACCATCTTGGGGTCCCACGTTTGGTAGTGAAAAATATCCTTTCTCCATTTCAGTGCTCTAGGCAACACTAATTTAAAGCTTCTTTAATTTCCAGAAATGGAAGGAAGTTCTTTGTGGGTATCAGATTTTATAATTCCACATGCATTTTTCCATTAACTTCGACAAGAACCTTTTAGTATACATCTCATCATCTTCCTTTTTACAAATAGGTAAACTGGGCTAAGAGGATAATACTGTATATCCAATAGTAGTATTGAGATTTGAAGCCAAGTTTGTGTTAGCTCTAGAGCTTAAGTGTTTTTGGCTATACCATATTTTCAAAGATGAAGGAATTTATTTTTAATTTAGGAATGAAATGAGATGCTAGAAAATGAAGCTTTGTCTTAGTGATGATTCTTTTGGCTTGTAATGAATAGCTCTTATTATCTTTCTGTCTGATTTTTCCCTGGAGATGGCTGGATCTTGAGTGTCATTGAGCTTACCTCCAAAGTTTACTGAATTGCATATTAGAACAGCTCTTCTGCTCTGGGGCAGGGACATTAGGAAGTAGGTGATGGGCTGCTTCTTGCTTTTTTCTCTTACGCTTGCCATTATTTTGCTTGTGACTTCTGGCACGTGACTGATTCAGAATGCTCCTTGCCCTGTCCGTGTACATGATTTGAAAAACACAGTTTGTCACACATATGAACCAAGGAGGTCCAACTTACAGAACTCATTGTGTGGTTGGTTGCTGTGGATGGTAGAGTTGCCTGCCTGAGCCTGTAGCCTCTGCTTCTCTCCCAGGGATCTGCATGGTGCGATGCTGGTTTGCCTTTCAGTCTAATTGGAGCAGCGCACGGTGTGGGGCTTCAGACCCTTCCAAAATCTTAATGACTTATGAAATTAGGTGTAGGGGTATGGGAAGCAGACAAAGCATTTGCATGATGGAGATGTGAGGGGAAATGAATCAAGTATGTCTCTAGAATTCTATTTGAATATATATGTCTGATTGTGTGACCAAAATATTTTATGATATGCTAAACATTATCTAATGCATGATTGGTTGTCAACTGCAGTATAACTCATTGAGCTTTCCTGATTTCTGCTGATTTAAGTAATTTGCGATTTTCAGTTACCAGAGTTGACATATACACTCCTTCCTTCCCTCAACCTTTTCCTACCCTGTTGATCCTGTCTCCACACCCACCCCTCCAGTCACCTTCGGATTTTTAAACCAGTCAATGACTTCTGGCAACTGCCTTAGAGTTCAAATGCTTGAAGCAGAGATTTTTCCACAGAGGGTCTCTTTCTGAAAGTTTCCCTTCTTGGCTTGGCAAAGCTTAAGAGTTCTGGCATCTAGGACAAAGAACATGTGTGCTGGAGTCTTGGACCCTTGTTTTATTGTTACCAAAGGGATCATGATTTGGCAAACACCTTCGGAGAGCCGAGCTACAGTGGCCCTACCCATGCCTACTTTCCGAATCCTCAACCTGAGCTCATGATCCATGACTCTAAGTAACAGAATTCCCTGTGTGTCACATTCCAGAAAGAGACGCATCCATATAAACCTGTAAATGTTAGAAGTGAGGCATCTGGTGTGTCGGGAAGGGATTGAGCACAGATCACCCTGCACAGCCCTGACTTTCTGGTTGCTTTGCTCAGTCTTCCCAACCATTCATTGAGTTTCCTTTGTGCCAGTCACTCTCGTAAGTACTTTGTGGGCATTTTCTTCTTCAAGCCTCACAACTACTCTATGAGAGAAGTATTACTTGGTATACTTTAAGCTGAGTGTATTGAGGTTTCCAGAGTTTTTAAAAACTGCTCTGAATCACATGGCTTCCAAGGGGTGGCCCCCCTATACAAACACACTCTCTTCCCTGCAGCCCTCTCTTCTTAACCATTATCCGATATTGAAAATGTTAGTCGCTCGGTTGTGTCTGACTCTTTGTGACTCCATGGACTGTAGCCCACCAGGCTTCTCTGTCCAAGGAATTCTCCAGGCAAGAATCCTGAGTGGGTTGCCATTCTCTTCTCTAGGGTATCTTCCCAATCCAGTGATTGAACCCAGGTCTCCTGCATTGCAGGCAGATTCTTTACCATCTGAGCCACTAGGGAAGCCCTCCTATACTGAACCCCATGTTAATATAAGATTATTCATGCACACTGCTTGGAAGTAATTGCAGAACATTTCTCCAAACACTCACTGTGGTGTGGCCACCTTCAATGTTTGAACCAGGGAAAATGCTGCATTCAAAGAGTGGACTGAGTCTTTGCCTTGAGGGACTTTTGTATAATAATCCCTAGTTAAATAATCCCTAGTTATTTCCTGTGATGATGTGGCTCTGGGTAGCTACAGAACACCCTTGAGGAAGAATGAGCTCCATGGGACATGTTCAGCTCCTCTGAACCTCACCATCCAGTCAGGGGACAGCCTGGCCCTTCCTCTCTCAACTGCTAAGTTCTGGCCTTTCCAGCCGGTTTCTTTTTCACATTCTGATTTGGCTTCAGTGTTCTGCCATGTTCCGTCAAAGCCAAAAAAGATAGTCTCTGTGGAGTCTTGCCTACACTGGAGGCAGATCTGTGCCCACCAGTTCATGGTCTCTTCCGGTGGGAACCTGCAGGCCAGGAGGTACAGTGGCAGAGACATCCCTTCCCTCATGGATGATACAGCATGACATATAAGCCATCTCTGCCTCTTTACATTTTCCTTGCAAAGTCACTTTCCCCACGGAGTAGTCAATGCCATGTTTTACATTTACAGCCTTCCTGAGTTGTCTGTCCCTCTCTGAAAACATTATTCTGCCTCTGCTGAGGAAGATTCGGTCACTGTCTAGTGAAATGGGAAGACTCTGACAGTTCTGTGTTCTCTTACAGGGGCCTCCTTAAAATACAACTGCAATAGATCCGGTGTGGCCTCTTCCCCTTCCATAGGCATGCTTATACCATGCTTTCCCTCTTGTTTATAGCTAGACAGTGTTCTTTCCAGACACACTGTCCTATACAGCCACACATGGAAAGTTAGGCTCTTTGTGACTGGTCTCCACTTTCTACCTGTGACTGACCTTACATTCTGGGACTAACCTTACGTGTTTATAGCCCTCACTCTGAGATCCCTGGGACAGCCTCTGCTAAGAGCATGTCAGCATTTCATCCCATTGCCTGGAGAAGAATAGTTCTTCCCAGAAGCCAGCCTTTAACCTATTAAATAGCAGACATTTCTACCAGAGGCTTCATTTGTCTCTAGGACCCCTGTGTATAGGGAGTCTCATTACACGCTGTGGTTGTCCAAAAGCCAAGTATTCTCAAAGAAAACCCACTGAGACAAGTTGGCTGAGTGACGGCCATAGCATCTGTGAAGTCTTGGTCACTTTTTTTTTCCCTCTCCTAAAAATTGAATATTTTCCCTCAGTTAAGAAATGGTATACATTACAGCTTTAAAGTCTTTGGCAATAAATCTTCTAGAGTCTGCAATTGTAATAACAGTCCTTTGTGTATGCTCTAACCATAGACATGGATCCTCTTATAACTCTTCTCTTTTTATCTGGACTAGACCATTAAGTGTTTGACACTCCCCTTTCCTGCCATCCTTTCCTCTCTCCTTTTTCCTTTTCTACCTTCAGATCTTTGCTGGGTAGATGTGTGTGCCAAATGCTGGGGCTATGAAGTCAAATGAGTCTGATTTCCCGCCCCCAAAAGCCATACAGCAGAAGGAAGATGCCAGTAGAGAGTGACAGACATAAATATCAATATATACAAGAAGGGACTGAGGGAACTTCAATGGAGCACAGAGTGGTCATCAGTACTGGGACACTCAGAACCCTCAGCAGGGAAGACATGGTCAGGGGAGGATTCAGAGGAGGGTATAATGTTTAAGACTTGAAAGGCATATTGGTACTGGCCAGGTAGGTGGGAAAGAAGGCTGAGGAAGCTGTATGAACAAAGGCTCCAGCCTGGGAACTGCAAATGGTCCTTCTTTAGTGCCCCTGGGGAGAGGATATGGGTGTCTGTGCAGTGGGTAGGGTGGAGGGGACACTGAGGCCTGTGTAGAGAGATAAAGCAAGAAAACATAGGACAGATTAGACTTGACTGTGAAAGCTTAGAAGCCCCCATGAGAGACTTCTAGCAGGGCTGTGATGTCAGATTTATACTCTGCAATGTGCTCTTGAGCAGGAGTTTGCCATATGGGTTTGGAGGCATTTGAAATAAAATGCAAAGAAATGAGGACCTGAATGGGAACAGCGGCCACGGAGATGGAGAAGGAAAAGAGATGCAATGACTAGGAGGCAGGATCTACAGCATTCTAGCACAGTGATTGGCTCTGGAAGGAGGTTGGAAGGAGGGTCGTTTCTGATATAAGTGAGTAAATGAGGTCATTGTTCATCTACTCACAGACTGGGCCAGTCCAGGAGATGAGCAGACCTGGGAGGGGGACAAGAGCTGGCCTTGCCCAGTACACACGCCATTCCCTACTTATGGGACAGAGTAGCAATTTCCTCTCTTCCACCAGACCTCAGTGACTGCCATCAGGGATTAGGTTGGAGATCAGAAGGGATTTTTATAACTGTGCAGAAGCTTAGATCCAAATGTTCCCTTCCCCCCTGCTGACCCTGCACCATCTCTTCCAGCCCATCCTTCCCTTCTTCCCAACCTTCGGTGCTATTTCCTTCTTTTAGAACCCTAGTTTCCATAAAGAGACAGTGGTCATCAGAGTGTGCAGGAAATTAAGTTTAGAAACACATGCTGGGGAAAGTGAGGACAGGTGTATCTCCTGCTCCAGGGAATTCTGGCAAACTTCAGGTCTAGGGGTGTAGAATCAGTAACCAGTTTGGAGAACTACCAGTTTAGGCTTCAAAGTTTTGTTTTTTAAAGATCCTCATCTGCAAATTGGGGATCAAGAGGCCCTGCCTTGTTGGGTCCTGCCAGTCAATTGCTTCTTTACTCTCAGATACACTCCCTGCCTTTCCTCTGCTCAGGTTAGTACCACAGGGAACTGACCATGTGATCTGCCTTTCCCAGTTCCCTTTCCATTGATTGTGCTTAGTTTGGGGCCCTGGAGGGAGAATGAAGAACAGAGGTATGGGAGAAGCCACATATTTCTGCCTCCCTCTCTCTTTTTCCAGTGATGTCTCCAGTGACCCCAATTCCTCCTCCATGATCCCTTTGTATGAGCTTCTAGATGGTACTAGAGGTAGAGAACCCATCCATACTGGAGATGTGAGAGACATGGGTTCAATCCCTGGGTCAGGAAGATTCCTTGGAGCAACCCACTCCAGTATTCTTGCCTGGAGAATCCCATGGACAGAGGAGCCTGGAGGGCTGCAGTCTGTAGGGTCACAAAGAGCTGGACATGACTGAGCAACTGAGCACAATCCCTTTGTGGACCCAGCTCTGTGAAGAGCTGGAGATGGGCAGCTCCATCCTCTTAGCCCTAACAACAGCACCCCTTCCTTTGTTACTCCAGCCCTAAGGGTGACGGTGGCTTCTTACTGTTGCTAATCTCTATGTTGCTTCACTGTTCCTTACTCTCCTTTCAAGCTCTTCCAACACATTTTTAACTAGTTCTCAACGTTAAACTCTCTCTCTTAAACTACCTGGGGTGAGTCCCATTTTCCTGATGGACCTTGACTGACATGATCTACATTAGCTCTTTGGCTAACACATGGATATGAGACCCTAAATAGTCTCCATTGGTTGTGCCCCCAAAGGGCTCCTCTGTCTGCATGATCCTCCAGTCCTGAGAGCTGGGTTCCTGGACTGGGCTGTCTTGGAGGGCAAACATTTTGTGCAGTGCTTCTTGAATGGCATGAGAAAAGGAGTTCTCTTGGCTCAGTCTCCTTCCTGTGGGATTTTCCAAAACTTTCCAGATGTATCTAAGTTCAGGAAGCATTTTAATGGCTGGAAATAATGCCTCACAGGGGCTTGGGGGCTTGAAACCCACCGAACACCTAAAAGAGGTGTGTTGAAATATTTCATGGCCAGTATGTACGTATCCAGACCCTGCCTTTCCCTGTTGGGAGCCTGGCAGGCTCCCTTCCTCGTCGTGGGAGAAGAGTTGGCATTCTCTGAATGCACTGATGTCATGGAGCAGAGGAGCAGCTCTGAAGGTTGGAATTCTGTCCAGGAAGGACAGGATGATTAAGTGGTTAACTATGTAGCTGGATACTAATTCAGATTCCACCTCTGATTCTATAAGGAAAATTCTATTATCCCCTTCTAAGGCCAATAATAATGACTATAAGATTGATCTGGTGGTGGTGGTGTAGCCGCTAAGTCATGTCTGACTCTTGCAACCCCATGGACTGCAGCCCTCCAGGCTCCCCTGTCCATGGGATTTCCCAAGAAGAATACTAGAGTGGGTTGCTGTTTCCTTCTCCAGGGGACCTTCCTGACCCAGGGATTGAACCCAGGCTGTCTCCTGCATTGCAGGGAGATTCTTTACTGACATGAGGAAAGCCCCATAAGAGTGATCTAAGTCGTAATAAATCAGCCACCATTACCGACTTAATGAATAGGAGCCTTCTGAGATTCTCAGAGGATGGGCATCATCCAGCTGCAGAATACATTATTGATTTTCTCCAAACAAAAACCTGAGGCTTTCACTGTGCTTTGTTGCCTACATTCCTTAACAACTTTCAGAAGGGACTCTGTTGGGGGATCATTATTATCTTAAAGCACTCATCAAAGAAAAGTAGAAGTGGGAGTGCTATATTTTTGTACCTTCTCAGATCCTTCAATATTGGGTCAAGAATTAGAGCGTAATCATTTCTAGTCTGTGGGGGTGAACCCCCCAGAAATTGCTAAGAGGCTCTTTCATACTACTGGGAATATCTGAAACTCCATCCTTTCCAATGACTCTGAATCCAACCCCATATTGATTCATCTGGGCTATGTCCAGGAAGTTCCCAAATTCTTTAACACAGTAACCACTAAAGAGGATACTTGTGTGGTTATTTGATGACGCACAGAACTTTATAGGTCTTGGGGTCAGATATATGTTTTATATTAGAAGAGCAGAATTTTAATGAAAAGGAAGCAGGTGGTGTGCACTAATGTGAATAGAGTTTCTGGTGTCTCTGAAATGTCCAGCATTGTATGATATTGTTACTTCTTTATTCTAACCAAGTTTCTTCCATTAGCCTGCAAGGAGCTGATAGAATGAATAACAGCCCCAGACACACTGTGGGAGAACTTTTACGTTTTATTGCATCAAAAAGCTAGGATGATTTTTTTAATACTCTCAGCGATTAAAATTAATTCATAGTTCCTAGCCTATAACAAATATACATACATAGCCCTTTGTCTTCACCTCTAAGTACCTAGAAAAAAGATTCTCCATTTGTGAAAACAGGTAACGATATTTTAGAATTACATTCTAGCTTTGTCTCTAATTAGATGCATGATCTTGGGCAGAGGACTCTGAGTCACAGGTTCTTCTATGAAATAGATCTAGAAGGTAAAGCAGTGCCATGTTCTACCTCAGTTACTATTTTGTACAATGGGAACATTCTTCATTATTTATGGTAGGGCTTGCCACACTGCTTGTGCTGAATCATGGGATCAACCCTAGCACTCTGCACAGTTATTAATATTTATTTGGCTAATGACTTCCTCTTGTAATGTTTCTTGACCAGTGGTCAGAGGACTACCTCTTGGAATCCACTAGTAGAACTTGTTAACATTCAGATTTCTGGGCCCTCCTAGACTAAATCAGCAGTACTGGGGGGTGGTTCTAGATATCTGCATGTTTTATACATTGCCCAGGTGACTCTTAGACATACTGGGTCTAAGATCCAGTGCCAGCTGATAGCACATGGTGTCCTCTGTAATATGAATTACTTTAACTCTCTTTACTCTTTGCATCCAGTCTGCAAGGTCTTAGCTCAGGATCTATCACTAACTGGATGACTTGGTCACACATCTTTATCTCTGATGGCTCAGATGGTAAAGAACCTGCTTATAATGTAGGAGACCCAGGTTCAATCCTCGGATTGGGAAGATCTCAATCCTCGGATTGGGAAAATCCCCTGGAAAAGGGACTGGCTATGCACTCTGGTATTCTCACCTGGAGATTTCCATGGACAGAGGAGCCTGGCGGGCTGCAGTCCATGGGGTAGCAAAGAGTCGAACACGACTGAGCACCTTAAACTTTTCATCTCTCTAGAACTGTTCTCTTATTTATAGAATGTGGGGGCTGGAGTATTAATCTCTAAGGAATCCTTCGGTTCTAATCATCTGTGATGGTAGTTCTCTGGTGACTTGTTAGAGTTCCGGAACCAAGCTTAGCAAATCCTATTTCTTGAGTCCCTGCTATGCCCTGGGCATTGTGCAACTTTTACATACTCTTTATTTTTTTCTTTACAGTAACCTTTGATATTAGCACCGTTATTATTCACTCTTGATGCTTCAGGAACTGAGGCTGAGAAAAGTGAAGCAGCTTGCCCAAGTCTGCTTAGCTAATGAGGGGAACCACAGTGAACTGGGATTACACTGGGGTCATAAACACACGAATAATTGCCGGAGTTGCTGTGCCCCCCATGACTTCGAAAGGCCTGGGGCTTGTCCAGTGTGCCTTTCACTCACTCTGCGTTCTACTCTCCCAGCAAAGGAGCCTGGTTTTGGTTTCCTTAGATGTTTACTTGGCCTCTTGCTTAAGCATTTGCCTTTCCTACTCAGTAACAGTGAAAGGACCTTAAAAAAAAAAAAAAAATCCCAGGGCTGGAAACATTTTGTTTCCTACAAAAAGAATATTTTGCAGCCAGCTCTGTGGTTGAAAGTATTTTTCCTGTGGTCTAGGGATGGGTTGGATCCCATCTCTTCTTGGCCAGTGTCTGAGAACTTAGCCCATGGCTTCCCATCAAGTCAGCACACAGTACGTTGTGTTTTTTTAAATGAGTGTCTAGTGATGTTGAGTGTGTGCACAAGTGGATGGATCCGTTTATCCGGGTGTATAAGAATGTGTACATGTACCTCTGGCCTTTCCATGGCAGAGAGAACCTAGGAATGGTTTTCCACATGCTGCACACATCAACATAGCTTTTAAGGTTTCATCACTCACACGACAACCAAACAAATTCAGATGCTGACAAAATGAGAAGAGAGTGATATGTGAGCCTTATGTGGATTTGCAAGTAATTAGAAAGCCAAGGGAATCTGAGATTTTGACCTGTCACATTTCTTTCCACTTTCAGATGTTCAAAACCATGACCTGGGGCTGGTTTTATTAGATGGCAGGGTGGTCTGATGGTGATGGCGGAAAACGTGAATTCTGAGATCCGCCTCCAGCCTGGCCGCTTGCAAAGTTCAGGACACTGACCTTTGCCCAGCCTTGCATAAGTCATTGCTTCTCAAGGACTGCTTTTTCCTGTCTAAAAACATAAATTAAAAAAAAAACAACCCAGCTGTGTGCTTCAAATAATAAAAGCTCTTCCATGGGAGATGAATCTCAGGCATTCCAACAGAATTTGCAGATAAGAAGTATTGCTGGTACTAGGTACATTTTCTTTATTCGTAATTTATGTGCTTTCACTAAAATGTTGCAGTGTGTGGTAGTGCCTAGAACTTTCTACCCTTACTTTCTTTGCTCAGGCTGTATTTACCTGCCTGGAAGCCCCTTCATTTGAAGAAATCCTACTTGTTGTCCTTTATGGTGTGGCTTGGATGATACCATTTCTTTGCATTTGTCTCAACCACAAGGCTCTCTGTCTTCCCACTGAGTGTGATTTTAGGTAGTACTTTCCTGCCACATTAGGCGTTCAGCTAAATTAGAAGGCAGGGCTGACTCACTCCTAAAGGTCCCAGCACAGTGCAGAGCAGATGCTCAATGTGTGTTTGTTGACTCAAATGGAATCGACTTCTCCAAGCATGACAAGCTACTGTTTGTAACTTCGTAATTCTCTGGTGTGAGTCCTCTATGTAGCTGTCCAACTGGGGACATTTTGAAAACTCAATGCATCATGGCTATCCAGGGAGAAAAGTTGTAGTCACGGGATTTGGGGGTACCATTTGAAGAAACAAGCAAATCCCAGTGGTGGAAGGAGTTATGAATCCTTTTGTGTTTACAATTTTTGAGTGGGGGTGGGGGTGTGTGTGTGTGGGGGGTAGATATTAGGGAAGAACTGAAGGGGTATTGGAATAGAAACTAAGCCGTCATGAGTGGTTCCCTTGAGAAGGACAGGGATTGAGATGGAAGTAGACCCCATGCCCAGGTTCAAGCATTGGTGACATTGGCTATAGAGCTGCCCCTACCCTGGGATGCAGGAACTGGCCCATCCAAGTGAGTCCGTGGGAAAGGATGACCACAAAGAGATCAGGGTTCACCAACGGCGAAAAGCTGGCCTTTGCTCCATTTCCTCACAGAAGGCAGTAGAACTATTCTCACGGTAGGGTTGGGGTGGGGTTGGGGTAGTGGTGGTGATTTTAGTAAACCAATTTTCCGATGACAAGGATGTTTCTGTTTTTACCCCTTAACAATGAGACAACAACCCAAATAACAGATCCCTCAGTACATTGAAATGCCAAGGCTAAATGAACTGGTGGAACTTTGTGGCTTTGGCTCTTGGCTTACAGGCGTATCCATGCATTAGGGCCATGGCTTGGCAGTAGACTAAGCGGCTGTGTGGGTCCGTAGGGAGCTTTCTGGCTCTGTGGCTTTCTTTGATATGCAATTGAACTTTGGCAAATTTCCCTCTCAAGTCTCTGTTTATAAGGTTCAGAGGTAGATACTCTCATTACGGAGCCCAAAGCTAACAGCAGACGAAAACTACAGGATATCTTCCCACTTTCACACTTTGCTTTCAAGGCTAAAGAGCTGGCCCACAAGGCTTACAACAAAGGGACAAGTTAGGGGAAGAGACTGCTGAATTCTCTTCCCAGCTTCATACATCTCTAAACCTGTAAGCTTGGCCAGAACTCTTAAATTTTCTTTCTTTCAAAATGAAAAAGATCTCTTGCTTGTCAAAGGACCAGTAAGATGATCAATTTACTGGTTTTCAGTATAGCTGTGCTTAACAACAGCTAACATCAAATGCTTAGCCACTTACATGGTCCCATGTAATTATCCATTCAGTCATCACATCCTTGTAAGATAGGTACTATTATCTTCACCTTACAGGTGAAGGAATCAAGGCACGAAGAGGTTAAGCCATTACTAGTTGTTGCTGTACTTAATTATTATTCGCTAAGTTAAGGTACAACTCTGCAGGTATATCTTAAAATTGACTGGCTTTCCTGAATGCGTTTCTCCTCAGATTTTATCACTGGGCCAGAAATAATAGAATTATTGGATTTAATAGAGTTAGCATTCTTAATTGCTGACTCACCTCAAAGTGTAAGTAGTCTTTGGCTGTGTTCAAGTTACCTCATTCTTATATTGAGAAACCTTAGAAATTAAGACTTTGGAAAGTGATCGATTTGGTGAACAAAGGGGATTATCCATGCTATTGAACTTGTACAGTAAAGAGAAAACAAATGTGGTATTGGGCTGAGAAGAATTTTAAAAGTTGAAGGTAGGGAGTCTATTTAAGTGCCAAGAGCAAGCCAGTGGGCTCCAGGGGGGCTGAAAATGAGGCTGTATGCCATGGTTTGCATCTAGGTTATGGCTGTGCACCTTCTTCCCTACTCATTTCTGTAAGAAAGAGCCTTTGTGGGGTAGCGTTTGTGCTTTCTATAAATGCCCCAGGGAATGCTGATGATAACATTTAACTGTTGGCCATTTTTGTAACAGACACACAATGAGAGCTATACAACCTTTATCTTTACAATATACTATGAGATGGGTTTTTACAGTAACACTATGAGATGGGTATTATTACTCTGATTTTACAGTTGGGGAAATAGGCTCAGGCTCTCTGAAGCAAAAACAACTAGTAAATGGTGGAAAATGGAGTTAAACTCAGATATAACTCTGAAGTGACTGAGCCCTGATTTTCTATAAGGAGACAGCTCTCTTCCATTTTCAGCCTGCACTGTACCCGCTGGCTTGAGGTCTGACCAATGGTGGGATCACACACTCTTTCTGTAGAGATGGTTTGCAGCAGTCAGTTTAGAATCAACCTGGGACTTTGCTAAAATAATCAGAGTTGCTACATTGGTAGAATGTAAGCCTGGCACTCTTGGTGGCCATCTTTGCCACTATCCAGAGGGAACCTTCTTGAGAATGATAGTGAAGTCAACCCAGAGGGAGACAAAACCAAGAGATTCCATGATGGGGAGAGGGGAAAGTTCAGAGGTCATCATTTGAGGCCCTTGATCCAGCTGTGCCGAAGGTCACATACCCTGAAGATTCCAGTTATGTGAGCCAATAGGTTTCCTTTTTATTTAGTCTCAGTTGCATTTCTGTGACTTGCATCTGAATAATACATGCATTAGTTGCTCATAGTTATATACCAATGTGAAGCCAGAAAATTCTAATAAGGAGAACCTTTATTATTAAAGGGGCTTGCCTAGTGGCTCAGATGGTAAAGCATCTGTCTGCAATGCTGGAGACCCGGGTTTGATCCCTGGGTCGGGAAGATCCCCTGGAGAAGGCAATGGCACCCCACTCCAGGACTCTTGCCTGGAAAATCTCATGGACAGAGGAGCCTGGTAGGCTACAGTCCATGGGGTCGCAAAGAGCAAATTTGCTCACAACTGAGCAAATTTACTTTCAGTTCAGTTCAGTTCAGTTCAGTCGTTCAGTTGTTCAGTCGTGTCCGACTCTTTGTGACCCCATGAATCGCAGCACGCCAGGCCTCCCTGTCCATTACCAACTCCTGGAGTTCACTCAAACTCGTGTCCGTTGAGTCGGTGATGCCATCCAGCCATCTCATCCTCTGTCGTCCCCTTTTCCTCCTGCCCTCAATCCCTCCCAGCATCAGAGTCTTTTCCAATGAGTCAACTCTTTGCATGAGGTGGCCAAAGTACTGGAGTTTCAGCTTTAGCATCATTCCTTCCAAAGAACACCCAGGACTGATCTCCTTTACAATGGACTTGTTGGATCTCCTTGCAGTCCAAGGGACTCTCAAGGGTCTTCTCCAACACCACAGTTCAAAAGCATCAATTCTTCGGCACTCAGCTTTCTTCACAGTCCAACTCTCACATCTATACACGACTACTGGAAAAACAATAGCCTTGACTAGACGGACCTTAGTCAGCAAAGTAATGTCTCTGCTTTTGAATATGCTGTCTAGGTTGGTCATAACTTTCCTTCCAAGGAGTAACCGTCTTTTAATTTCATGGCTGCAGTCACCATCTGCAGTGACTTTGGAGCCAAAAAAAATAAAGTCTGACACTGTTTCCACTGTTTCCCCATCTATTTCCCATGAAGTGATGGGACCAGATGCCATGATCTTCATTTTCTGAATGTTGAGCTTTAAGTCAACTTTTTCACTCTCCTCTTTCACTTTCACCAAGAGGCTTTTTAGTTCCTTTTCACTTTCTGCCATAAGGGTGGTGTCATCTGCATATCTGAGGTTATTGATATTTCTCCCGGCAATCTTGATTCCAGCTTGTGCTTCTTCCAGCCCAGTGTTTCTCATGATGTACTCTGCATAGAAGTTAAATAAGCAGGGTGACAATATACAGCCTTGACGTACTCCTTTTCCTATTTGGAACCAGTCTGTTGTTCCATGTCCAGTTCTAACTGTTGCTTCCTGACCTGCATACAGGTTTCTCAAGAGGCAGGTCAGGTAGTCTGGTATTCCCATACTTTACTTTTACTTTTATTATTAAATTGGTTTATATCCTCCCACTAGGTAGAGACCAGTCCTGGTTATTCAGGCCCACCTTCCATGTTTCTAGATGATTCTATTCCTGTGCATCTCTTCTTCCTCCTTTTACATTTGTTGAACCTCTCACTGGTTTCCTTTCAGACTTTTTCTTATTCACCTCCACTATTCTAGAAAGAAAAAAAGGTGTGAAACACATTCAACAGCTTTTCTGGTTTATGAGACTCTTTGAAACAGTTCAGATAAAGAGTAAGTTAAAAATAATGACTTAAAAGCAATTAAAAAATCATTTTGAGCTTTTAGTTAGCCATGGCTTCTTTGCTACGTACGAAGCTTTATGGAAGTACTTGATGTCATTTCTTCCATGATAAAAATACAGCATTTTCTGGTTTAGTTCCACTTAATCATTAATGATGGGCTGTAAAATATTCTTTCCAGTTCAAAAGTGGCATCAAATAAGTAGCTGAATTAGTAATAATTTTGGAAATGTGGTCATTTAGCAAGCTGGCATTTACTGAACATCTACTGTGTACTGGACTAAGCTCTGGAAAAAGCAAAGATGAATAAAACATAATGTTCAAAATCTAGCTGGATCGGCAAGGCTAGGAACCACTGACCATAATGTAGTGTGACGAGCAGGAGGGTAGTGCAAGCGTTATACAACTGATCCTGAAGAGGGAGTGACCAGGCGGGACGGATGCCAGACCATGGGGGAAGGGGCTCTGAGCACCTTCTCCCCCATGCCAGGCAGTAACCCCTTAGTACTGGATCACGTGGGCAGGGCCTTGGGCTGGTGAAACAGTGGAGCCCTAGGTGCCTTAGGAGCAGCAGATATTTGCCAAATGACATGGCAGTATTTCAGTATTTTAACAACTGGAATGGCCTGAGGAAAAGCCTGGGAGTCATTCCATGATCAAGGCCTCTTAAAATAGAGGGGAGGGAAGAATGACAAAGCGTGCCGAGACAGGAGGTGAAGGGCAGCTTTACAGAGGAGGTGTCTTTTGAGCTGGTCTCTCATGAATTTCATTCAGGTGAGAGAGAACAGCCCAAGGTAAGGCACGCCTGACATCTTTAATTAGCAGAGTTAGATTGGGGAGTGATCAGGAGGGGAGGAGGGGAGGAGGTAAGAGGTGAAACCAGGGCAGTGATTTGGGCCAGGTTGAGAAGGACCTGCCCAAGAGTTTGAAAAGTAGATACTAGAGAGCCAAGAATGGATTTTGAGAAATTAAAAAATGAGATAGTTCAATGGTGAGGTCCTTTGGTTTATCTGCAATGGGTCTTGTTTCCCCGATGGAGAGAGTACACTCATTTTAAGATTAAATGGATATATGATCCATATGATCTACAAGGACCCCTCTTTTATAGATTGATCTGATTCATCTGGAAAAGCTAGAAGTACAGGGCTTTATGCCATGAAAACCTTGGACTGCCATTCACCCTGAGGCAAGGGGCTGGGAAGCAAGTGTTTTCTGCATGTGTTATCTTCTGGATCCCCAAGGCCTTGGGTTACTTCAGAGCTGACCATTTAGTTTCTTATGGGCAGGGACCTCATCATATTCATTTTCATTTTCCCTAATGTCTAGCTTAGTACCTAGGACATAGGAGATACTCAGTAAATATTTGTTGAATTAGTATAACATTAACTAAGTCATTCAGTTCTCACCAACTGTTGCCTACACTTATTTTAAATATGGTTTTATATAATTGCAAAGTGTCTATCCTTTTTAGGTCCTGTGTTTTTGTTCTGGCATGATCTACTTTCAGTGGCATTCAGCTTCAGTCTATGCCACTCAACAGGAAATTTTTGGCAACAACAAATAGCATATCCTGGCTAAGTATGGCAGAACACTCACTTTCTCTTTAACTTGACTTTCCCTACCTGTATGAAGGAAACAATGTTTTTGCTTATTTATTCTGAAACAGCAAACATAAAAGTAATGCTTGCTTGTGGGGAAAAAAAGCAAGCAATATACATAGTAGAAGGGAAAATCTTCCAGGGGTATATAATCTCCTAGGTTTTTCTGTGTGTATATTAAAATATGTGTGTGCTCACAATATCATCCATACATCATAGATAATCTTTCCATGTAAATATAGTTACTTATCCTTTTTTTCACAGCAGCATAGTATTCCATGATAGGGATATATAGAAATATAGGCAAGAGGATGGCAAGTGGAAAATTCTTAAAGAGATGGAAATACCAGACCACCTAACCTGTCTACTGAGAAACCTGTATTCAGACCAAGAAGCAACAGTTAGAACCTTACATGAACAATAGATTGATTCAAAATTGACAAAGGGGTATTACAAGGCTACATATTGTCACCCTGTTTATTTAACATCTATGCAGAGTACATTATGTGAAATGCTGGGCTGAATGAATCACAATCTAGGATCAAGATTGCCAGGAGAAATATCAACAACCTCAGATATACACATGATACCACTCTAATGGCAGAAAGTGAAGAGGAACTAAAGACACTCCTGATCAGAGTGAAAGAGGAGAGTGGAAAAGCTGGCTTAAAACTCAACATTCAAAACACTAATCTCATGGCATCCAGTCCATCACTTCATGGCAAGTAGATGGAGGAAAAAGTGGAAACTGTGACAGATATTCTTTTCTTGGGCTCCAAAATCACTGTGTCCAGTGAGTGCAGCTATGAAATTAAAAGACACTTGCCTTGGAAGCATTATGACAAACCTAGACAGCATATTATAAATCAAAGACATTACTTTGCTGACAAAAGTCTGTATAGTCAAAGCTATGGTTTTTTCAATAGTCATGTACAGATATGAGAGTTGGACCATAGGCAAGGCTGAGTGCCTGAAGAATTGATGCTTTCGAACTGGGGTGTTAGAGAAGACTCTTGAGAGTCCCTTGGGCTGATCAAACCAGTCAGTCCTAAAGGAAATCAACCCAAAATGTTCACTGGAAGGACTGAGGCTGAAGCTGAAGTTCCAGTACTTTAGCCTCCTAATGTGAAGAGCTGACCCATTGGAAAAGACCCTGATGCTGGGAAAGATTGAAGGCAGGAGGAGAAGGGGACAACAGAGGATGAGATGGTTGGATGGCATCACCAACTCAATGGAACATGAATTTGAACAAACTCTGGGAGATAGTGAAGGATAGGGAGGCCTGGCGTGCTGCGGTTTATGGGGTCACAAGGAGTCTGGCACAACTTAGTAATTGAACAACAACAGGCAAGAGGATGATGACATTAACATGATTGAAATGGTACATTCCTGAAACTCAAAAAATTTAAGCATTTTTGTTTTTAATTATTTAAATAAAAAACTTTGATCTAAGCTAGAGAAGGAGCATTCAATAGCTTCACTTCAGAAATAGCTGGCAGTCTACTAATATTTGTCACCATTCTTTGCTTCATTGTTAACCTTGTCTAACCCCTTCTATCTAGAAACCCCAAAGAGCACAGTAAATGTTATACAAATACTCCATAAAAGTTGTTCTTTACTGATCTAGACCAAAATGGATCTTAAAATATAGTTGGTTTTTTAAATGTCTTTTAATAGGGCTCGCCTTAATCGGTCCTCTCTCTTGATCCTGATTTTAAAAGGAGATGATGGCTCAGAAAACTGCTCCAGGTCACCAAATAAATCCAAGCTCAGAACAATAGGATTCCTTTAGGCCCATCCCCCAAGCTGTCCCCCCAAATCACACTCTCCATCACATGACTTCTGTGAGCTGGAGATTCTGCAGCTGTTTGGAAGAGGACTAAAATCTCTGCTCTTGTGTTGCTGAACATGGCTTTTGTTGTTTTTTTTTTTTGCTTCCATTCTTTTTTTTTTTCTTGCCTTTCTTCCTCTTTGGTGTCCCAGTTTTTATAGAGTCTTGGCTGGCTCCCCTAGAGATGAATCTGCCTTCCTGTGTATGGAGTAATCCATGGTGTCATTAGGGGAGTTACCTCTAATCATTCTTCCTCATTGCTATTAGAGGAACTCTGTCTGAGCGCTAAGAAAACGTCAATGTGTGGGCTCTTGTCTTTGCGATGAAAGCTTTTGTCCCATAGTAATGAGGCAGAGCTCTCGTTTACTTCTAAAACATGATTAACTCCTTGGGAAGGAGGGGGAAAAAATAGAGTTGTTATTTAAGATGGTGCCCTGGGGGAACAAAGGAGAGGCTTTTCACATTATTGTACCTCCTAATTGGGCCAAGCCAAGGTTGCTGTGTGCCATTCCAGAAGGCAGTTCGCTGCTTGGTGGCGGGGACAGGAGCAGAGGGGTGACAGATTGAAGCTGACATTGGAACGGCATGGAACCAGAAAGAGCTTAGGACTTTTTAAGGCCAAATCTTCTGGACTTGCCTCCCATCCTACCTCCAAAGGGCCCCAAGGGAGAGAAGGGAGCTTCGACCACCCACCACCTCCCCTAACCCCAGCTCCCACTCTGTTCTGTGGCCTCTGACATCAAGAGTTCCCTTACCCAGAATTTCTGGGAGCGGGCTGGTTTGCTTTATTCCTCACAATTCTATATTTATTGAATTGTTTATAGTATATGTGTATTATTTATATAATCAGGGAAACATAAAGAAAGCTATATTCATAGTGTGGCAGGGGAGAAGAGAGAGAGAGTCAGTAGTTTGGTAAAACTGGCAAATAATTCCTTAGTGTAGTCCAGTCAACATTAAAGATAAAAAGTGTGTTTGGGATTAGGATACTTTAAAAGGCACCTAAATTCTTAACGGAGCTGATCATCAGCATGAGGACCAAAAAGGAAGACTAAACACGCTCACCTCCTTCCTTTAGGGGCTCCATGCCAGGCCTTGCTGGACCCTACAAAGCGCCCTGTCCAGATTTCCCAGCCCAGAGAACATCTGCATTAGACAGTTTTCTACCCTCTTGATGATCAGTATTCATCTGTATTCTTCAGGGTCATGCATTTTAGGCAAGATTATCTACTGACTTATTCTGGAGAAGTTTCTCTGCCTGATAGAACACACTGTTTGTGTTGAACAGGGAGGCCAGCTGGAGACACAGGTTTTACCTGAATGTCTGATTCCAATGAGAATTTCAAACCCTAACAAGTCAGCGAGAGAGGGAAAATTTTGACTAGGGACCTTTGGCAGCCCCTCCAATCAGATCCCATGAGTGGCTGCCTAGCAAGTGCACTTGTTCTCAATATTGTATAAATAAAAGTTTTGGACCTGGACATGGGCAACCAGACATGCCCCTCTGTTCATCAGTAGACTTTCATGATCTGCATCTCAATTTCTTCATTGGTTAAATGGGGATAATAATAGCATTCACCTCGTAAGGTTGATATAAGTATAACCTGTCTTAGGACAGTGCCTGGCACATAACAAGAACTTAATAACTGTTAGCTCTTATCACTATCATTACCAAGTCTGTCAGGAGTCCTGATGTTTAAAGTAGGCCCCAAATGGAAATCTGATGGGTTCTCAAAGAGATAAGATAGTTTTAGACTCCTTCCAAATCCAGTCTGGTTGCTGTCAAGCTCTTCTTCCCAAGTCCTTTCTAAAGTCCTTCTCTTGCAGATTCCTATTTCTTGAATTATTTCAGGCTATAAACCTGTTTCTATAGGTTAAAGATACCTTAATTTTCCAACAATATATAATAAATGTACCACTTTATATTTATATCTAGTATAAGATTTAGATACAGTAACATTAAAAATACAAAAGACTAAACTGACAACTTCTGATTATGCCCTAACAACACCAGAGAGAGTTATTATATGAAGTTGCAGCTTCCTTCCATCTGATTGAGCTTGTTGCAAAGACTGGTTCCAACTAGACTGAGTTGAAGCCCTAAAGGAAAGGATAGGAAAGGTACTCTATTGTCTCTCTGTTACACCCATGAAGTCATCTGAAATCCTGTCTTGTGTTTCTTTCTTGTCCTTTGCCCCCTTTTTTTTTTCACTGGAGGAAGGCTTTCGGGAAATAGTAAGAATGCTGCAGTGACAGAGGGAATTAATTTGACCCTGCTCTGAAGAAAGAGTGTGTTGATTCCCACTAGCAATAGTTTCTCCACCC
Organism: Budorcas taxicolor; assembly: GCF_023091745.1. Classification (NCBI taxonomy): domain Eukaryota; kingdom Metazoa; phylum Chordata; class Mammalia; order Artiodactyla; family Bovidae; genus Budorcas; species Budorcas taxicolor. The sequence goes on from NC_068919.1 coordinate 78,458,301, forward strand.
TTCAGAACAGAGCAAGGGATGTGGTCCATTACACAAGCCAGTCCCACTTGACCAGACACTTTAGGAGATGTCAAGTCCAGAGTTCAGCCTCTCTACATAGAAACATGTTGCCTTCCTCGAATCAATTCCTTTGAGACGAAAGAAAATCCCGTGTGGCTCAAGCATGATGTAACAGGGATGTGTGCTTCAGAATTCAAGACACACCCTCTGAGTTCCTGGCATCATTTTTACCATAATAATCGCACAGTCACAGCCTTCCTTCAGTGACCCTTGCAGGCCAGAGTTCCCTTGGCTGTGTCTCCTAGCAGACCTGGGACAAGAAGGGCCAGCTCTGCTTCCTGTGGGTCTGTGGACAGTGCTAGGAAGTCAGGCCCATCTCACCAGGTGTTCAAAGAACTTAGCATTTATATCTGGATGGAGTTTCTGTGCATCTTATTTTTCTGGTCATTTTTATACTCCTGGTTTATGGTAGAGAAAGGGAATTGGTTTTCGTCACATGAAATTGCCTGTAACAGTATTTAGTTGCTTTAATTGGAGCCAGATTGAAATTTCCAAATTTCTAAACTCAGACAATGCAACCAGCACATACTTGTTCATACTTGAAAGTTAAAACCAGTAATACTTATACCAACTTTTGATTTTTAAAAGAAACTTTAAAAATAAAGATTAAATGTGGTATTTGATGGCCATGAACTTACTAGTAATACAAACATCTCTTCTTTCTTTAGCAGCACCCCGCAGCAATAGTAACAAATGATAACACTAACAATTTCAAAAAGGGTTAGAAATATCATTTTAAACCTAGATGTACAGTGCTGTGGCCTGTGTATAAAACTGTGCGTTAGCCTTATACACATAGACCCTCTCACATGGGCAGCAAAGGCAAATAGATCATGGAACTAATTCTTTAGCCTTCGAGATAGAGAAAAATCACTAACCTTCCTCCATTTTTTACCTGCTCCACCACCACAGTGGAAAGAAACTTACATTTCTTAGGTTCTTATGATGTGCCATATTTTTCATTCATTTCATTCATCTCACTAATTTTCACAATAAGCCTATGAAGCTGGTATTACTGTGCTTATTTTAGACATAAAGAAAGTGAGAGGTAGAGAGGTTAGAATGCCCCAAATCATACAGCCAAGATTTGAAGCCACAGTGACTAAATTCAAAGCATCTTACATTTTGTAATAATGATGATCATACTTGGCCTCAAGCCACCTTTTTTCAGTCCCCTGAAAGGATGATTTAAAGATAGTTAAAAATTATATTAACCACCACTGAGAGGAGCTTTTAGGTGTATGGTAATTTTATATATAGTATGTGCATAAATGTGTGTATGTGTGTGTGTGTAACTGACCCTCAAAGTTGATATTGTGATAATACCACCAATTTACTACCCAGCTGGAGAAAAAAGAACTAAAGCTCACAAAGAGGGCCTCCTCTCTAATGTGAAGGTTTGACCACTTATATCTCCACTCTTTCTCATGATCTATCTGAAATTATTTGCATTTAATAATAATAAAAATGGTTAACCCCAAAGGGCAGGAAGATTAGGTCTCTTTGAGACATCAACAGGTTTCAACAAGATATTGGAAGACAGGAAGTGATGGAAGATTGACAAGATATAACAGAGGAAACTATAAGCCAAAGTATTCTCAATGTAGTGTAACAGCAGAACACTTAAAAGATTTCCTGAGACTTAGAAGCAGCAGACATCACAGAAAGCAGAGAAGATGAAAACAGGAGATTGGCTGAAAATTTTACATGAAATATAGGAAATAGTTGGACCACCTTTCTCACCCTGACAGCTAGGTGACCAATCTCCAATCCAAGTTGACAACCATAATTTATCTTTGGAGAAAATGAATTAAAGAAGTTTCAGACTTGGGACTTCAGATAAAAGTGGAAGACATAGTGGGAGGCAGTGCCTAAAAGAAGAGATTACACCTGTCAAATGGTGAACCTGAAGCCCCTTTCTCTGCCCTGCTTCTAGATTGTAGGAGCTAGACAAGAGATTGGACAAGCCTTTTCTATAAATACCAATCCACCTCTGAGAAGATATCTCCATGTATTGACATTTATCAGTCCCCAGTGAATCCCACCAGTTTACCATATGCACGTTATTTCTAATTATAGTTTTAGAGTAAAATATGTTTTCTATTATATAATTTGAAAATGACTGGACAACCAAGGATCACCCAACTCATAGAACGTACCTCACACATGAAGGCAAAAACAAATAAAAAGAAAACTGAGGAATTATAGATAATACAAGATTTAAGGGAAGAAAGCCCTTAAACTATAACGAATATCCTCAGAGAATTAAAAATTATATAAAAACAAGGGTAGGATGTGTTGAATTAGAAATAGAAAACAAGAAAGAGCTCTTGGAAATTAAACACGTGATGGCTGACATGAGCTCCATTAAAGAGGTAGAAGATACTACCAAGTGATATTTGAATTGTGTATAAGCGTTGTTGATTAAAACCAAAATAAAATAATTTTCTAGAATTGTGAAAATATTTTAAACAGAAAGAGAATTGCAGAGTTGAACAGGGGAAGATAACAAAGATAGATAGTGAATCAATGTTTAAAAATTTGTCTTGGGAGCCTTAACATATAGAATGGCAGAGTAAGGCACTCAGGCAACTTGCATCTCCTCAAAAGCAATAAGAACATTGATTAAAACTGTCAAAATCAACTTTTTCAGAACTCTGGAAATTACTGGAGGCTTGGAAAATCTGGTAAATTTTTACTCAAGAAAACCAGGTGAATCTCAGTAAGAATTGTTGCAAGATTTGTGGCATTAAACTTTTACAAATTCCATCATTCTTTCCCCAGTTGTGTAGTAATCTTGAAAGCCAACCATCTCACAACTACAATAGCTTTGTATTGTAGCTTGGAAAGGTTTGAAAGTCCCTTATAGCCCCATGCAAGAGAATTGTCACTATTTGACCTGACTCAGAGCTTGGTCTGTGTGAGTAGCCCTACCCTACAGGCTGGTGGCAATTGTTTACATCATGGCTGCCTAAGGTCTTGTTACCTGGTAAAGCTAACAAGAGGCTGACCAAAATATTTTAAAGAAAAAAATTGGGTGATGAGATGTCCACAAGGAGCTTTGTAAAATCACTAAGTGACTTCATTTACAAGGCATCCTCAATAAAATTATAGGCTGACTTCTAATCAGAAACTCTGGTGATCAGAAGGCAACAGAATGATGTATTCAAATTGCTGTCAATTAACAATTGTATATTCAGCAAAACTATCCTTCAAAATTGAAATTAACACACTCTCAGAAATACAAAATCTTAGAATTTGTCACTAGCACACCAAGCCTACAAGAAATACTAAAAGCAGTTCTTCAAATTGAAATGGAAAGAGTCTAGAGGGTAATTGGAATCCACATGCAAAAGTAAAGAGCACTGGTAAAGGTAAATACATAAGTAAATGTAGAAGTATGAATGTGGGAGGTGTTTGTTATTTTTTTCTCAAATATGATTTGAAAGACAATTGCATAAAACCATAAATCTAAAGTTATGTTAGCAAACTTCTAATGTATAAATATGTAATGTGCATAACAATAGTTGTGTGAAGGAGGAAAAGAAAATGGGGCTATAGTGGAGCAATTTTTTTGTAAACAATTTAAGTTAGCATAGGTCTAAACTAGATTGTTTTAAGTTAAAACAGTAATAGCAACTTCCAGAGCATCCTATAAGAAAATAACTCAAAAGTAGATAGTACAAGAGAATTAAAATGGTAAACTAGAAAAGTATCTAACATAGAGACATCAGTAATAGAAAAATAGAGAAACATAAACCACAAGATATACAGAGAAACACATAGCAAAATGGCAGACATATATCCTGTCTTATCAATAATCACATTAAAAGTAAATGGACTCAACACATCAATCAAAAGGCAGAGACTGGCTGATAGAGTCAAAACAAACAAACCCCACCCCCATGATCGAACTATATGTTGCCTCCAATAGATACACTTTAAAGTCAGACACAAATCAGTTGAAAGTAAAAGAATGGAAATTATATACTGTAATATTGTGATTTATAAGATATTTGGTCATTCAGATAACCAAAATATATTTCTCCAATATATATATATATTTATATTTAGTTTTTATTCATAGTTCCTAACTCACAGGTTCCAAAACCCTTGGAATTTTCTGAGTGATAAGAACAACAGGAGCATCATTTGTTGCAATATTTCATCTCTTCAGTTCAGTTCAGTTCAGTTCAGTTGCTCAGTCATGTCCAACTCTTTGCAACCCCATGAACCATAGCACGCCAGGCCTCGCTGTCCATCACCAACTCCCGGAGTTCACTCAAACTCATGTCCATTGAGTCGGTGATGCCATCCAGCCATCTCATCCTCTATCGTCCCCTTCTCCTCCTGCCCTCAATCCCTCCCAGCTTCAGGGTCTTTTCCAATGAGTCAACTCTTCGCATGAGGTGGCCAAAGTATTGGAGTTTCAGCTTCAACAGTTTTTGAAAATGCTTCAGAGCCATCACAGTGAAATGGGTTACTTGTTACTTATAACAAGCTGTTTCCACCACAATGGGGTTCATGTAATGAAGTTGACTTTTGTATAGTACCTAAGGATGGGTGCTAGTTGCCAGGAGAACCAACCAGAGAGTGGGAACTTCCAGTTCCACCCCCTGATTTCTGGGGAGGGCAGAGGGGCTAGAGATAGAGTCAACCAGCAGTGGACAATGAATTAATCAATTATGCCTGTGTAATTCAGCCTCCATAAAAACTCAAAAAAAGAGAGGTGTTCAGAGAGCTTCCACACTGGGGAACACATAGGGAACACTCCCCTATGCCACCAGGCTGGGCTCCAAGCCCCACTAGGACAGAAGCTCTTTTGTTTGGGACTTCACCCTATGTATCCCTTCTTCTGGTTGTTGATCTAAATTAATAATAATAAAAGGAAATTTGGGGGATTCTCAAATGTGTACAAATTAAACACACACCTACTTCTAAATGAGCAACAAGTCAATAAAAAACAAGGGAAATTAGAAAATACTTTGAGAAAATGAAAACAAAAATATAACATACCAAAACTTATGGGATGCAGCTAAAGCAGTAGTTGGAGGGAAATATATAACTTAAATACCTATATTAAGAATGTTATTGTATGGGCTTCCCTCGTGGCTCAGTGGAAACTGCCTGCCAATGCAGACGACACGGGTTTGGTCCCTGGGCAAGGAAGATCCCACATGCCAAGGAACAACTCAGCCCACGTGCCAGAACTATTGAGCCTGTGCTCTAGAGCCCAGGAGCCGCAAGTACTGAAGCCCGCACGCCGTAGAGCCCGTGCTACACAGGCAACAAGAGGTAGCACTGCAATGAGAGACCCTCGCACTGCAGTTAGAGAGTAGTCCCCACTCACAGCTAAAGGAAAGCCAGCACAGCAATGAAGACCCAGCAGAGCCAAAAATAAATAGATGCATAAAATTATTAAAAAGAATTTCATTATATGCAGACTCACCTCATAAAGCTGATATTTAATATAGAAATAATGACCCATATTCTTTGACTATACAAATTTGCATGCTACTATATAGGTGTAGACACTAAATTCTAATTTTAGTATAATTTGGAAAAAATCACTAACACTTTCAAACCACATATAAAGTTCACTAGAAAAAAAAAAAAGAACCCTAACATGATTTTTAAAATATATGGACAAATACTAAGCTTATAATTAATTATATGCATGCTGAAGTATTTAGAGGAAAGTGCACTGATGTTTGCAATTTACTTTAAAATGCAATAACATAAAGCTAAGATGGGTTGTTGGATAGATAAGTTATAAAAACAAGTATTATAAAATGCTAGTGGTAGAATCCACTTGATAGGTTTATGGGTATTCACTATAAAATTCTTTAAATTTTGCTGCATGTTTGAAATTTTTCATAATAAAATGATAAGAAAAATAATAAACTCGAAATACCACTCTGACCTGAACTATTACCATTGCATAATTTACTAAGTTAATAGCCTATTGATCTGAAGAAATTAATGTTTTCTTTAAGGAGCAAGTTATTTTAGTTTATAAACTTTGGGAACCTAATGTATTATATAAACATTTTTAAACAATCACCTCACCCAGAGAGATGTTATGAAAGAGCATAATGATACTCTGGGGGGGGAATAAGATCTTGTAGCCTCAGGGCCAAACTTTCTAGGAGAATCTTCCCAGGGTCTAGAATTATATGTCATAAGGGATTCAGATCAACTTTAGATTTCTGCCCCTAGTTTCTGTCAGAAAAGTTGTGAAATAGGCCACATGTAGATAAATCAATAAGTTCATGCCTGCTCAAATACAGTGCCTTTTTCCACCTTGTCATTTTCCAGCACAGTATTACTACTACAGATCTTGCTTCCCTATTTTGAGAAGGCAGTTTGGACACCATTCACTTCTTTCTCTACGCTCCCCTCATAATCTTGCAAAGCTGTTGGTACTGAGGCTTCAATGTTCCATGAAGAGTGGTTTTCCAAGTGATGAAGCAGATTCTAATCAATATACAATCCAGATATGTACTGGGACCTGGATCTCTGCCACCTTTCCCTCCAGCTCTCTTAACACAATGACTAGGGAATTCCTTTGAGGATCACTGAGTATGCTTCAAGCCACCCTGTTCCTGTGGCCTCCTTCCAGCCACAAGATCTTCCTGTCTGGAGCATTTCCGGCCCTTCTGTCCCTTGGCTTGGAGAGTTCAGCTCAACCTGGGGAAAGGACAGAAGACTTGGGGTTATCAAAAGCCTGTTGAATTATCTGATGCAAGACTGGCTGGCTTGTTTGCCTCCCTGGCTCTCTTCCTGGGCTTCAAAGCAGCTGAGAAAACAACCTTTTTCTAAGTCTTGGACAAGGAGGAAAATCTCTGGCATGAAGGATTTCTGTCGCAGACATTTGGCACAGCTAGAGGAAAGGTTTGGTTAGCTTGCAAAAGGTTTTATTAGCCCAGACATCCAGGCGAAATGAGATAATGGGGTCCCTGTTGAAGGACATTTTAGAATCAGTGGGTTTGCTCCCTTCCTTCTCAGCAGGTCCCTTGTGCACAGATGTAAATATTAGAAGTGTTTAAACGAGGACACCGCCGGTGAGTTCATCAACTACCACACAATCCTGCTGATCATGGAGGAGACTGAGATAGGGTTAAAAAAAATAGCAAGCTAGAGATCTGTGGATGGATGCAAAGTCCTATTTCTGAGCTATTCAACTCAACCATTTCTCACCCCAGCTTTCTTAGCTGAACACATTACAATGTCTTTGGTCCCTGCATTTTGTGGATGGAAAGAAAGAGAAAGAAAGCCAGGCCTACCACCTGCCCCTGCAGGAAGAAACTGTGCTTACACTTGCCTTCTGCCAGCTCATTTTACTCTGCCCTTTGCCCCTGACCAATATGAGACTTGGGGTAATGGGTGGGAAAGGGAAGGAAATAAAAGAGAGGAAGGATTCATTAGCAGCGTTAAAGGAAGCCTGCCTGGCACAGGAGTCGGAGAAGAGAAAGTGGAAGAATTGGTGCCAGCTAACCCTCAGCACATGGCTGCCTATTCATGTCTGCTTCCCTGGGCCACAAAGGCAAAACTCACTTTTTCCTAAAGTCAGGGCTCTTTTGCAGAAACTCATATACCCTGCCAGGACCAGAATTCTATAAAAGCAGCCTCCAAGAGAGCCTGTACCTAACGTTCCTGATGTCTTTGTGCTGTCTTATCCACACTGACCTTCCTGGCCACCCATGGAGGAGAAGGGTAGGCCGGGTTGCTCCCGAGGAGGGTCACACCTGTACTTTAAAGGGACACAAGTACTATCTCTAGAAGGTGTCACCATCCTGGAGGATGCCTGAGGTTCCTATGTCCAGCACTTTCTGTTCTGTGGCTCCTTTTCCACTTTCTGAGCCTCTTGGAAGTGGGATCAGGCCAGGAAAAACATGTGATGCTATAGCAAGCTGAAACCAAAGACTTGACTGTGGTCCTGCCCAAGCCAAGTCTTGGCAATGATTGACGGGGCAGCCTGCACTTTTCTATGTGACATATCCTAAGTCCCCCAACTTTGGGAATGGGTTGCCAGATAAGCCTCAAAATAGGTATGAGTCAGAGCTTCAGAGAGTCACCATTTTTTTATATTTTATAATTGAGTTCTGTTATGCATACAACATCATACAGGAGGTTGCTAGGACTAGGAGAAGCAGCAATGATGAGGATGTCCTTCACCTTCAAACACATGTTAATAAATTCAAGGGGCATTAACTATAAAATGGTGGAGAAAACAGTGGGTACTATTAGAGAGGTTATAGATACAGTGTGATTGATTTGAGAGACATTACCTCAGGCTAGAGAAACTGGCATGAGCTTTCTGGAAGAGGTTGCATTTTTACAGCATTCCAAGAGTATGTAGGATTTGGACATTGAGACAGGAAGGACGAAAGGAAGATTAACAGTGTGGAAGCTTGTGAACCTCTTAGTCAACCTGCATGGATGCCCTTCTTTGTCTTGAACTATGTAGTATCCATGCTGGAAAGCAAATGCCTTTATTTGTTGTTATGTATTCTGCCTCCTTGATGTCTTATCCCTTGGATGTAGATGTATCTATGCATGACAGATTAGAGGTTACCATCATGCTGGTTGAAAGTACAGACCGTACAACTAGTTGGCTTGGGCCAGAATCTTGTCTTCAGTACTTATAAGCTATCTGCCTCAGAGGGCTATTGTGAGGGATAACATCTATTCGTTGTTGTTTCCATCATCATTACTGTGGGACCCTTGGAAGGTCCTCTAACCCACCCCAAACCATAAGACTTTCCACCATTTTTAGGTCTATTACTCTCTTCTGACAGTCTTACATTAAAATGCAAAATGTAAAGTTTCCTTAGCACTAGAAGGTTTAAACCAGCTCTGCTTAAGAGCAAAAGAGAATCAGCTGATAACTTATTTGCTTAGAGCAAAATAGGCACCTGAGTGGAGGGATATGAAAGGAGGAGAAGAGAGTCTGTACAGGTAGGCCAGTGAGCTCCAGGAGCCAACTTCTCCCCGCCATGTTTTATTTAGAGTACTCAGGCTTCTGAGGTTTCACTTGTACACTGAGAGAAACCTTCACACATATAGCATGGGGATAATGTGAAGAACAGTGAAGAAAATGTCCTTCTGTCATTTTCAGAGACCACATATGCAAAGCACTGAACTGGGCTCTATGAAATGGAAGGGTATGGGATCAAAGGCAATGCCCTTCATCTTTGCAGTCCCACTGAGAATTCAGAACATGTTTCTAGGAAATAAATTGAGGTAGAAATGTATAACAGTCTTTTTTTTTTGTCATCATAATGGTGAAAGTGATGATATTCTAGTTGAGCTATTTCAAATCCTAAAAGATGATGCTGTGAAAGTGTTGCACTCAATATGCCAGCAAATTCGGGAAACTCAGCAGTGGCCACAGGACTGGAAAAGGTCAGTATTCATTCCAATCCCAAAGAAAGGCAATGCCAAAGAATGCTGAAACTACCACACAGTCGCACTCATCTCACACGCAAGTAAAGTAATACTCAAAATTCTCCAAGCCAGGCTTCTACAATATGTGAGCCATGAACTTCCAGATGTTCAAGCAGGATTTAGAAAAGGGAGAGGAACCAGAGATCAAATTGCCAACATCTGCTGGATCATTGAAAAAGCAAGAGAGTTCCAGAAAAACATCTATTTCTGCTTTATTAACTATGCCAAAGCCTTTGACTGTGTGGATCACAAGAAACTGTGGAAAATTCTGAAAGAGATGGGAATACAAGACCACCTGACCTGCCTCTTGAGAAACCTGCATGCAGGTCAGGAAGCAAGAGTTAGAACTGGACATGGAACAACAGACTGGTTCCAAATTGGGAAAGGAGTACATCAAGGCTGTATATTGTCACCTGCTTATTTAACTTCTATGCAGAGTACATCATGAGAAACGCTGGGCTGGATGAAGCACAAGCTGGAATCAAGATTGCCAGGAGAGATATCAATAACCTCAGATATGCAGATAACACCACCCTTATGGCAGAAAGTGAAGAGGAACTCAAAAGCCTCTTGATGAAAGTGAAAGAGGAGAGTGAAAAAGTTGGCTTAAAGCTCAACATTTAGAAAACTAAGATCATGGAATCTGGTCCTGTCACTTCATGGCAAATAGATGGGGAAACAGTGGCTGATTTTATTTTTGGGGCTCCAAAATCACTGCAGATGGTGACTGCAGCCATGAAATTAAAAGACGCTTATTCCTTGGAAGGAAAGTTATGACCAAACTGCTGCTGCTGCTGCTGCTGCTGAGTCGCTTCAGTCGTGTCCGACTCTGTGCGACCCCACAGACGGCAGCCTACTAGGCTCCCCCGTCCCTGGGATTCTCCAGGCAGGAACACTGGAGTGGGTTGCCATTTCCTTCTCCAATGCATGAAAGTGAAAAGGGAAAGTGAAGTCGCTCAGTCGTGCCCGACTCTTAGCGACCCCATGCATTGCAGCCTACCAGGCTCCTCCATCCATGGGATTTTCGACAGCATATTAAAAAGCAGAGACATTACTTTGCCAACAAAGGTTCATCTAGTCAAGGCTATGATTTTTCCTGTAGTCATGTATAGATGTGAGAGTTGGACTATAAAGAAAGCTGAGCACCGAAGAATTGATGCTTTTGTAGTGTGGTGTTGGAGAAGACTCTTGAGAGTCCCTTGGACTGCAAGGAGATCCAACCAGTCCATCCTAAAGGAGATCAGTCCTGAGTGTTCATTGGAAGGACTGATGTTGAAGCTGAAACTCCAATACTTTGGCCACCTGATGCAAAGAGCTGACTCATTTGAAAAGACCCTGATGCTGGGAAAGATTGAGGGCAAGAGGAGAAGAGAACGACAGAGGATGAGATGGTTAGATGGCATCACCGACTCAATGGACATGAGTTTGGGTAAACTCTGGGAATTGGTGATGGACAGGGAGGCCTGGCGAACTGTGGTCCATGGGGTCACAAAGAATCGGACATGACTGAGTGACTGAACTGAACTGAACTGAATGGTGAAAGTTTAATTAATTGTCTACTCTATGATTGTGTCTGCTTTCTTTCTCTTTTTAAAATTTTTTTTTGGATTTTTGTACAATTGTTAAAGATATTTTCCATTTATAGTTACAACAAAATATTGACCAGGTTATTTCCATTTACAGTTACAACAAAATATTGGCCATATTCTCCATGTTGTACAATATATCCTCAAGCCTAGCTTACAGTTAGTAGTTTATACCTCTTTTCCATCCACCCTGTGAACTTCCCCCACCCCCACCACAGGTCACCACTAGTATGTTCTTTATATGTGTGAGTTTCAGATGGCAGTCTTTTAAAAAGTGCAAATTCTCACAGTTGATAGGATTATGGCTTACACCTGTCTTGTGGAGTTCCAGAGTTTTCAGAGCTGCACATGTCTGTACTCATTCTTACCCAACTATATATTTCCATAAACCCTCAGAAGGTTCTAAAACCAACTTCACATATTACACACAAGGTTGAGTGGGATAAAAACTTTTCACAAAATTCCTGGATTCTGTTAAGCTGCAGGGCTTTTGTATTAAGGTATCCAGGAGGGCACTCGAAAACAGCACAAGTCAGACAATGATTAGAACACCCCAGCTATATAGGTCGACTGAACTTCTGAAATAGCAGCCTCAGTTATCGGCCAGGGAGGGTTGTTTGCTTTATAAGAGGGTTATATATTGTTTGAAAGACACAAGGGCATGGGGTGCTCATTGAAGTCTAAAAGAGGGAAAAGTCAATATGTATTCACAAAGACAATGTGGCAAACATTACTTTTTTTCCCCTGAAATCTGTTAAGCTAAAAAGCTAATTTACACTTCTTCACTCTGCCACGTAAGACTAGAGAATCTTCAGGTCAGAAAACTCATGTTAAAAGCAATATGCACTTACCTTTACCCCAGGCCTCTTACCAGCATGTCTGCTTTGAAGTGTTTATGGTCATAGGTAGGTTTGGGGCTCTAACCACCTTGATGGAGTTTTCCTCCAGTTGCTCTCTTATCAGTTTCCCTGTAGAAACCTGGGCTCCAATCCAAACACATTTCATCCACCATGGTTTGCTGAATGAGCAGAGTAGGACCTTGTTCTAGATACTCTGTCTCCATTGATACAACCTGAGATCACACTGCTGCTGCTGCTGCTGCTAAGTCGCTTCAGTTGTGTCCGACTCTATGTGACCCCATAGACGGTAGCCCACCAGGCTCCCCCGTCCCTGGGATTCTCCAGGCAAGAACACTGGAGTGGGTTGCCATTTCCTTCTCCAATGGATGAAAGTGAAAAGTGAAAGTGAAGATGCTCAGTTGTATCTGACTCTTAGCGACCCCATGCACTGCAGCCTACCAGGCTTCTCCGTCCATGGGATTTTCCAGGCAAGAGTACTGGAGTGGGTTGGAGATCACACTAGATTTTTGCAAACCACATCTCCCAGCTGACTGGTACTGAACTGTAGTGAACTAACACGTAATTTGTTTTCTGAATGTTAAATCTCATCTTCCCCATTCTGTAACCAGAACAAATTAGTCCCCTGTTCTTAAGGACAAGGCTTTACATGTATTTCAATAAAATTGTGTCCTAAAGATTCATAGGGTTTGTCCCAACATTCTAACCAGATTGAGGTTTGTTTTCATATAATGGTTGTCTAATATATTGACTGTTCCTCTAAATTTGGTGTCTCCTGTTGCCATATTCAGCATCTCATCAGTGGGTTTAGTTTCATGATCCGTGAGTCCAAATGTCACTTTTCAGGTGAGATCTTCTCTTAACTCCCTCTTTTCATCCAATATACTTCCTATACTCTTTCTCTGTTTTTTTCTCCATAGCATATATAATCATTTAATATGCGATATATTTCACTGCATATTCATTTGATTTATTATCTTTTGCCTCCTTTAGAATGTAAGCTCGCCTAGGGTAGCAATTTTTATCAGTTCTATTCCCTGTTGTATGGATGTGGTTGAATACATCATTGTGTGCATCCAGGTCAGTAATTATGTTGAATATGATAGGACTGAGGATAGAATCCACTACCTTCTACTAGAGGTTGTTACCCCATGCCAGATTGTTACTAAACTTTTGGATACTTTCAGATCCATTTCATGGTATTAGCATCTAGTCCACCTTGTCTTCGCTTTATCCAGAAGGCTACTAAGAATTTGTTACTTTTTTTTTTTTTTTGCTGAAAATCTGATAGTTCATGCTGGTGGAAGCCCTCTGAGCTATCTATCTGGAAGTTCTTTCCCAAAAAAGGAAGTGGGATTCATCTGACATAACTGATCACTTCCGCTTTCTAACTGCATACAATCATCCTTTTGATAGCTAATTTTAAACCCTGTCCAACCCTTGATTTCCTGGAAAGGAGGTACTTCCAAGTTTGAGAACCTTCCATGTGAGGTCCTTCTGGCTTGAGCTCTGGGCTTGTTCACAGAATGGGCACATGCTTCCTGGAAGAGGAAGTCATCAGATGATAGTGGGTAGCACCACTAAGCTGAAAGGCTTAGGTTCAGATGGCATTTATTGTGTTGCATTGGAATATCATATCCTTTTTCTGATTCTAAGAGTCAGTTCAGTTCAGATCAGTCGCTCAGTCGTGTCCGACTCTTTGCGACCCCATGAATCACAGCACGCCAGGCATCCCTGTCCATCACCAACTCCCAGAGTTCACTCAGACTCACGTCCATCGAGTCAGTGATGCCATCCAGCCATCTCATCCTCTGTCATCCCCTTCTCCTCCTGCCCCCAATCCTTCCCAGCATCAGAGTCTTTTCCAGTGAGTCAACTCTTTGCATGATTCTGTGGTCTATAAAATAAAATTTCAAAAATATAGTATGATAGTTTATTGAATACTGTTTATTTATACCCTTCTGGCTTTTCATGTCCAATTTTTCATGCAGGCAATGAAGATCTGAGGTTTGGTATATGTTTATTTATATTGATTTTTGATCTAAAGGCTTTTTATTTCTCTTCTCCATTTCTGCTTTTCCCCATTCTTCCTGACACACCTGTGGTTTAGGTGTCTCCTCATCCCTGAATTATTACAGTAGCTCCCTAACTGACTCCAGGACTCCCGTCTCTTGCTTCTCCACCTTAGACTCTTCAGTCAGGCTAATTTCCTGAACCCAGCTGTTCAGAATGTGGTCTATGGACCGCAGCATCAGAATCTCCTAGGAGCTTGCTAGAAAGGCAGATCCTCAAGCTCCACTCAAAACCTAGTGAATCAAAATCTACATGTCAACAGGCCCAACATTAAAGCTTGAGAAGCACTGTCCTCTCTTCTGCCGTGCCATTCCCCTACCAAGGAGCACCCATAAATTCACATTGAACCATCCCTACATTATCTCTGTCAGAAATGACCCACTTTAATTATCAGGTGAGAAGTTTTGACATAAAGATGTAAGTATCCACCTATAGCATCTACTCATTTGTTCTGAGAATGAGAGCTAGTTTATCTAGATAACTTTAGAGCAGTTGAATTCAACTTGAATTGAATCCTTCAGGTAAAAGGCAAGTATATTGCTTTTTGGTAAGTGAAAGTTAAGAGGAACTTGGGAATCATATGTAGTGAGTTGGTTGGAAATATTCCAACTACGGGTTTTAGTTTGACACAGGTATTTTTAAAGTTAATTTCTTTTCATTGTATTTATTTACTTTTGGCTATGCTGAGTTTTCACTGCCGCACAGGCTTTTCTCTAGTCGCAGCAAGCAGGGGCCACACGTCACTGCAGTCCACAGGCTTCTCCCTGTGGTGGTTCTCTTGTTGTGCGGCACAGGCTCTAGAGGGCAAGGGCTTCAGGAGCTGTGGCTCCCGGACTCTCAAGTACAGGCTCAGCAGTTGTGGCGCATGCGCTTAGCATGTGGGATATTCCTGGACCAGGAATGTCCCCTGCACTGGCAGGCAGATTCCACCAGGAAAGCCCAACACAGGCATTTTTTATACTTAATCTTCAACATTATCTCATTTAGGTGGGTGTTGTTATCTCCATTTTACCTATAAGGAAACTGAGGCTCAAAAAGGTGAGGTTGTCCAGAGCCTAAGTATTGGGTACATTTCAGGCTATATCATAGCCATCCGAAATACAGTGGTTCGCACAAGTGGCTCTGTACTGAGCTGGACAGGTGACCAGGTGGGAGGCTTTGCTGATTTATGAGATCAGCCAGCTTCCTTCCCACATGTTGCTTCATCATCCCCCAGGATGTGGTTGAAGCTGGGTCTGGCCCTTGGGAAGAGGGAAAGAGAAAATGAAGAGCCCATAATTTTCTTATAATCCAGAAGTTCTACCTGTCATTTTTGTCATCTTCTGTTAGTCAAAGCTTAGCCACCTCACCACACCTAGCTGCAAACAAGACATAAAAATGTTGAAACCTGGGGAGTTGTTAACTCTAAGGAAGAAAGGAGGTGGCTACTAGGGGAAGACTACATAGGCATCACCTGATTTGCCATAGGCATCAAGTTGATTAGTGGAGGAACCTTGATTCAAACTCCATAACTACAACCTGTGATCTTTCTACCATTCTGTTCCACCCTTTCTCATAGTTGACAGTGAATGTTTGTTGAATTGTTGTAGACTGAGATAGTACATGTAAGCCTTTGGTTATTTGAAATTATTTCTTCCTTCTCCCCTCTCTCCCTGATTACCTAAGTGGCTCTGTGCCAAACTCTCACTGTTTTTTGATGACGTTAGTTTATAAAACAGGGAATAGATCGTCATCTTCCTTCAGGAGAAATACAATAATGAAACATAATCCACCAGTTCTTAGAGGTTCTGTGGAATCATATGCAATGTGTTAAAGGGTTAAATAATAGTAATTTTTTAACTATCAAATGACCATCCCTTTTAAAGTAGCTATCTTCAAAGTAGAGTGCCACTATGCAAAATATTTTTGATATTTTGTGTTGGTTGGTATGTCAGCCAGCTGTCGCTGCAGTAATGCTTTGTGACAACTTCAAAATCACAGAGGTGTGCATATAGTCATAAGCATTTAACCAATGTGTGTGTAGATCTCCTGGGGGTCAGCTATTTAGATTGGACCTAACTGACCAGCTCTACGTTAGGCGTCTCTCTTCCTCCTCCTGAGATAGCAGATTAGCTTGAACATATTTTTCTCTGGCAGTAGCAGAAGGATAAAAAGAACAAGTGAAGTTTTGTGAGGCTTCTTGAGGCCTAGGCTAAGAACTGGCACAACCTATTAGTCAATACAAGTCATGTGGCCAAACCTATGGTCAAGGTCCCTGGGAAATACTCTATACCTCCAGTAGGAGGGAAGGTAGTCAGGTGGCTAAGGATGTGACTACAGACTTAGTGAAGGGTTGGGGCCAACCAGGCAACCTGCCATGGCTCTGCCTTTAGCAAGTTATTTTGAATATTTGCAGTGATGTTAAATCTTTATCTTTTAGCGGTAGATTTGAATTTTTTAATAAAATAGCTAAACTTATGAATATAGTTAGAGGCTCAGGCTAAATTATCTTTGGGCAGAAATGTAGCTATTTAAGCATGTGAGATAATAATCAAACTTATATCTAAAACTGGCTCAGGAATATGGCCTTCATTGACAGAATAGTTGGAATTGATGTACAGCCTACCAAGGTGGTCAGCTGTTTGAAGGAATAACACTCATTTGGTTCTAAAATAATTTCAAAGTAAATAAACCACAGTTTGTGGTCACATGTTACCACTCTGCTTCAGAGTGGGAAGAGGAGTGAATAAGAGGCTCATCTCTATTTCCTTTGACTAATCCTGAGCAAATATGCTTTCTGTGCAGATTCTCATTGCCAAGTCCCCTCTGGCACCCTTCACCGCCTTTGTCTACACCATCGAGAAGGAAGGCTTGGTTCTTCAAGGTAAGATCTTCGGACAAGCCATTTCTTTCATCTAATTATGCTCAGCACTGCCCATTGTGGGTGATAATTACTGCTTTGCTCCTAATGGAAGCTCCTTCGGGACAGAATCAAAGGCCAAGAAGAACTAGCCAGTGATGTTGATCCCGATAAGATAAAAGAGATTGGCAATTGTGGCAAGAATTTGACAGAGGTCAGGGAGAATTACAGAGTTCCCTAACAGAGTGGGACAACCCAAGAATGAGGGACAAGTCGAGCAGGCTAGGAACTGCAACTCCTCCAGTCCTTTTTGCAGATCCCATGGGAGAAAGGACCCAGCCCTGCCTCAGAGCCTTCTCACTTAGCTGGGAAGAACCAGCTGGGCTGGCAGCCTGTGGGGCACTTTGTCATGGCTCCATGAGCACCACTTCCTCGGCCTACTTCTGGTTACTCTATTTCCTCCCCTTGTACTCAAGTCCCGACCAGGGACCAGGCCTTGCAGACCTGCACTTTGTGACAT
This sequence comes from Budorcas taxicolor, assembly GCF_023091745.1. Classification (NCBI taxonomy): domain Eukaryota; kingdom Metazoa; phylum Chordata; class Mammalia; order Artiodactyla; family Bovidae; genus Budorcas; species Budorcas taxicolor. Next base: position 78,475,686 of record NC_068919.1, read on the forward strand.
GGGCCTGAGTGCTGACTCGCGGAAGAGCCCCTCAAGGCCACAAGCTGAACTAATTCAACAAACAGGGGAGAAAGCGGATTGAGAGGCATCATTCCTTGATGTAGGATCAGGGTGGTTAGGAAAGGTGTCGTTTGATGGCAGGTCTGCAGAAAACAATGAAGAGGAGGGGGTAAATTCAAACCCCATTGAACTTAGCCCGGAGGGTCAGATGCCCCAGACTGCTTTGTAGATTAAGAAGGGTCCCCACAGAAGTGCTCAGAGTACACATCTGTCCCCCTACTGTTGGGCTGGAGACGTCACCCAGAGATGCTTGGCACACGTCTGCTCAGAACCTCCGAGGAGCATATTGTCTTTGCTGTCTGTGGGAGGAATATCTGCCCTTTAGGATTTTATAAGCAGAGTGCTTTCCCCAAGTTTGTGAAATAGGGTGAGCCCTTACAGTATTCCCATGGAGACACCTTGCATTATAAAGCTCTAGCAGGACTTCTAGGCAGCCGGCTGGACAGTGCTTCTGACTGAGGAACAGGCTCTGCCCTCCCTTTCCTTGCCTTCTAAAGCATCCACTTCTTAATGGATCCAGAAAGCAGCATGTTTGTTTGGTGTAGCTGAGCTCCACAGCAGGGACTCGGGTCCAGGGAAATTTGGAGTAAGAACTCCTGACCTTTGGCTCTTAGCCTTTGACTTATGCTATCCAAGTTCCTTGGTAAATATTTTTTTTTACAATTGCAAATATTGTTTTCTGACAAAGAAGCAGAGATTTTAAGACCAGATTAAGCAAAGCAAACAGCAGGCCCCTTTGTTACGGACTCTCTAAGGGTGTATAAGTAATAAGCAATCAGAGAGCTGGACTTGTGTTTACCCTGTGCACAGTGTGCCCCTCAGCTTTTCATTTTTAGAGCCTTGCTTAAAAGATTAGAACTCCAGCAAATAGCAAATTTAGACGAAGATTTCAAGAAGTTCTATGCAGGATTACAAGATAATTTCAGGAGGAAAAGAGCCCATTCTGCCCAGATAGTTTGTAGGAGAGCGTTGATATGGTGCCTATATCTTGATCGCTGGGCATTTTGGTAAACAACAGTTGAAAGCCTGGTCTTAATTGGATAACTTTGGGATAATAGTCTGGAAGCGAGATTCACAGAGTTGCCTCTCTGACTCTCATTGCTAAGATCATGATTTTGATGGGAAAGAGGAAGTTGTTTAGGGAAAGTAGAAACTGAAACCACAGTAAATTGGTAGAGGTTAGAAAGCTGCAAAGACTATTAGAAATAGTTGGAAAACGAGAGAAAGTGCATTACTAAAGGAGGCTGGCCTGGAACCGGGTGTCCAGGAAATAGAAACATTCAGGAAAGTCTCTGATGATGCAAGAATCCCAACCAGTAAATAAAAATGTCTGGGAGACCTCAGAGCCTTACCTGTTTGCTTTTGAAGCCACACCTTCCTCTCTGAGGTTTTCTGGAGGCAGCAGGAACCTTCTGCCCCTATCAGCAGTGCCATTTCATGTAAACCTCTGGGCATTCCCTCCCCTCTAGCTATGTGCTCCCAAGGCTTTAAGTAAACAAAGAGGAGCTCTGATCCTCAGAAAAATGGGGGCCCCTCCTGTATTAGACCCACCTTGGATTTCCGTTCCGGCTCTGGTATGTTCTTGAGAAAATCTCTGGAATCCTAGTTTTGTCAGCTTGAAAAAGACAATGTTGACCTTGACTCAGTGCTTTGCAAACTGTTTTGTGACTCATTGGTGGGTGATGAAATAAGGAATCACAACCAGCATTGGGGAAAAAAGAAAGAGAGAATAGAAAATAACAGATTATATCACATATGTTGTACTGCTTTGTGAAATATTTCATGTGTGATTGTGTGTGCATGTACATGCATTATGAGTTTATGTACAGAGGTTGCAGTGCAAAATGTTTTTCTTCATTGGATTGTGGTCATCAGCCTGGGTGATCTCTAAAGGCCTTCCCACTTCTCCTTTATCTGATTCTCTGAGGAGATGATGTACTTATCATTCACTTGAGCTCAGTGGAGTTGTGCCCTTGAGATCTTCACAACCTGGAAGGTAAAAGCTTATTTCCGCCACACCCCCCCCCCGCCCCCAGTTTTAACAGATGACTGAACTAAAAAACACCTGCACCATTTCCCAGGTTTAAAGCAAAGAAACCTTTGATCCCTCGGTGATAACCTTGGAAAGGTCTCAGAAGTCAAAGCCAAGAAGCTTTTCTTGTGAGAGGTTGCTCTGGCATGATAGTCCTGAAGTGGCATGCAGGTTGGCACCCACAGCTGTGGGGAGGTGGGGACATGTACAATCCTTGTCTGAGGGGACAGAGGAGGGGAAGGGCTGGAAGAGTGAGGGCAGTTCCTGGGTTACCAACTAAAGAAGAGCCAGCTGCTGTGGCTCCACTTTCCGTCTTTGTAATGGAGCCAACCTGGGGTGGCAGGAAAAAAACAATCCAAATAGGCTAGCCTGGCTTTTGGCGGGGGTGGGGGTGGGAGTGAGGGACAGAGCTATTAGTGAATCTGGGAATGATCGCTGGGTGCCTTTTATCCCCTTAGCAAGCCCCGAGATTCCTACCAGCCTGCTAACCAGGAGGTTTTATAATACCTGAAGAGCTCCAGAGTGCAGAAGCAGAGGGAGGGAGAGAATAAAAGGTGAGGCCCACATTGGATTTACCGGCTCTGCAGGCCACGCCCCACCCCGGTTCTCAAGGATTAGGATGCTGAGAACAAGCCTGCCACTGGGGGCCTTTCAGCCTTCCCGCCCTTTTGTTCACAGGGATGGGAGGGACAATAAAACGGCAGGCTGGGGAGACTGAGGGGCTTGGTTAGAGATTTCTCAGGCTGCTTTTTGAAACACTTGAAGGAGCCGGTCCATGCTATTGTTGTAGTAAAATAGAAAGCGGAACTATTCTCCTTTCGCAAGGAAAAAAGGAAGAAAGAAACCACCCCCACCCCCCCCCACCCCCCGCGCCACCCCAGCATCTTCAGGAGGCTGCTGGGCTCAGGCTGTTACCATGGTAATACTGCGTTGTTCACATCTTCTTTGTCTCCCATTGGTCCAGGATCCTGGCCTCTCCTGGTTGAGCTCAAGACTCTGGAAATACTTGGGCCCCTGGACCCTGAAAACATTTGGGCCCCCAAGGAGAGGGATCTCACAGCCCCCAGCTTCTTGATGGTTCAGACTCTGAGAGGGGCCAGGTCCCAACAGAGGAAGAGTTCAGCTGTTTTGTGCTACTCAACTGGGAAAGGTGGAAGGGGGTCAAGGAAGATCCCATTAATCCATTTTCCCTTTTGTTCGCAGAGTTCACCGTTAAGTCCCAGTGCCCAGTGAATGGGAAAGCTTAGAGGTTTGACTAGCTCAGAGTGAGGCCCAGGGTTGCCAGGACCTAGTGGAGAGGAGAGGGAAAAGCGAGACTTGGCTTTGGGAATTGGCTTGCATGGAGTTGGTCCACAGAACCGCATGGCTGCGGATGGGAAGGGAGTGTTGACTCTGAAATCCAGCTTGATCCACATCTATTCTGGTCATGTCCTCTGCTTCCCCAGTAAGCCCCAAATGTTGTGCCACCCAGAGCACAGCTGGGGCCCCTGGACCTCGGTGTCAAGGCCAGGAATAATGATTCTGTCCCTGAAAGCAGCCAGACTGTTGCTGATGCCACAGGAGGCGAAGGGAGCCTGAGTCTCCTGGAGCCACTGTGGCTTTCATGGGTAATAAAGGCCCGCCAACTTGGCAAAAGAGAGGATACCCTAGGAGAGGTTGGCCAGGGAAAAGGCAGGAGTGGGCTCGGAGTCTGGGTCGGGGGAGTGTCCTCCTTGATCACTCTTCCCGGCCCTCTAGTCTCCTTTTACTTAGGGATCTAGGAAGTGTTTGAAAAACAAAAACCAACAGGATAGAGGACAATGGTTTAGTTTCTCAACAGGTCAGAATTATGGGCTTTTAAATTGTTTTAAAAAAATAAAGATCAGGTCAGGCAGGTTGAATCTTGATTCTGGTGCTGTTTTATTAGTTTAGTTTGAATAAGCAGCATATACTTTGGGATGGGGAACCTCAGGGGAGCCCAGAGCACCCTGAGATAGGTCCAGAGAAGGTTCTGGAAACAAAGCTAGTTTCCTGTTTTTCCAACTACCCAGTATATAGGGACTCAGAAAATAAAAAATAATGATTTGAGAGCTGGGACGCTATATGCCTCATCTTCGTTGTAAAGTCAAAAATGATTGTTTGATCGCTTTTTTGAAGCACACTGGGAAAGACATTAATCTCCTCTGTTTGTTCCCTTGTCGCAAAGTTGGGTTAGATTCTTCCACCCCATTTTCTTAGTCACTGAGCCAACTGGATGATTCATTGAAAACTTTTTTGCCCCCAAATACCACCATCTGAGCTCATCAGATTTCAGTTACAATCAGTAGCCCATTTAAATGTTTCTGCCTAGTGGACTCAGAGTGACCCAGAAGATTCTCAGTCTGAATCCATCCATCCAGGTATGGAGGTGTCTGCCTGGTAAATATCACCCACACACCTGGCACAGCCTGGCATGCTCTTGGGAGCCTGGCAGAGAGCCCTAGGATTCAGCAGAGCAGAGTGAACTAGCTGTCACAGGGCATGGAGGAGAGGGCTGCGGATGCCTGTCTCATTGTCCTGAGCTGCTTCTGCCTGCCCCTCCAAGAGGCACTTCTGAGGGCAGAGAACACAGGACTCCCATTCACAGCGTTGCCCCTTTTTGCTTCACATCCCCTCCCTCCATGACAGCGTCCCACACTGGCCCTCAGCTTTCGGTCCCTTCTTTCAGTCTCGCTGTTAGCCTCAAAGACAGATTTTCTTTTTAATGTCGAAAATATATTTAAAATATGTAACAGTACAGAAAATAGTAAAGCCAAACCCATGACTCTAACATCCAGAATTAACAAATGTTAACGTTTTGTCAGATTTTTTTAAGCTGAAATATAGTTGATTTATAGCGGTGTGTCAGTTCCAGGTGTACAGCAAATTGATATCAATATATATATTCTTTTTCAGATTCTTATCCCTTATAGGTTATTACACAATACAGAATAGTTCCCTGTACAATACAGTAGATACTTGTTGTTTCTCTATTTTATATATAGCAGTCTGCATATATCAATCCTGGGGCTTCCTAGGTGGCACTAGTGGTAAAGAACCCACCTGCCAATGCAGGAGACATAAGAAATGCAGGTTCAGTCCCTGGGTTGGGAAGATCTGCTGGAGAAGGGCGTGGCTATCCACTCCAGTATTCTGGCCTGGAGAATTCCATGGACTGTATAGTCCATGGGATCACAAAGAGTTGGACATGACTGAACCACTTTCACTTTCACATGTGCTTTATGCATATAGTTACATGATTAACTGATAAAAATTATTCTACTCCTCTATCTCTCAGAAAGGGATCTTTTCATTCTATTCATCTTTATTTTCAGGTGAGGGGACTGAGTGCCAGAAAGGTGAAGTGATGCTCACTGCCTCAGAATTGGGTTTGTAGCCATTTCCAAGTATTAAGCCTGGGCTCCTGTGATTTTTCATAAAATCAGAAATGAGTTTGGGCCCCCTTGTCTCCCATCATGGCAGCCCCTGTGACAACTTACCTCTTGAGCTTCATAAGCCTCCATTGGGATAGTCTAGGCCCATTCTGAATCTTGAATCCTGAAATCCTAAGCTGTGATGGATCAGTCACATTGATATAGTGATCCTTCAAGGAATTTCCTTAGTTGGATCATAAATTTGGCTGGGTAGAAACATAACCTAGATCAACAGTGGTGTACAAGGTAGAGGTTGACTGCTTTCTCATGTAGCATTATGGAGGAATGCAGTCCAGAGCTGATATAGCAACTCAGCCCCACATATTAGTCCAGCTGCTGCTGCTGCTAAGTCGCTTCAGTTGTGTCCGACACTGTGTGACGCCATAGACGGCAACCCACCAGGTTCCGCTGTCCCTGGGATTCTCCAGGCAAGAACACTGGAGTGGGTTGCCATTTCCTTCTCCAATGCATGAAACTGAAAGTGAAAGTGAAGTCACTCAGTCATGTCTGACTCTTCGCGACCCCATGGACTGCAGCCTACCAGGCTCCTCTGTGGGATTTTCCAAGCAAGAGTACTGGAGTGGGGTGCCTTTGCCTTCTCCGATATTAGTCCAGAAACTCTGGCAATTCTCTTGTTGCTCCAGCGTGCCTGGGAGGCTGCCTTCATTGTAATGATCCGAAATGGCTCACTATCATGTCCTATATCAAGGCAGCAGGAGTTATGTGGGGCAGAGATTCAATAGGAGGAAAGGGCAGCCCCCTTCCTTAAGGATATTAACAAGAAGTTACACATATTATTTCTGCCAATCTATAGATGTATGGAAAGTAAGGCTGGAAAATGTAGTTGTTAATCTCAGTGGCCATGTGCTGAGCCAAATTTGAGGAGTTCTATTATCACGAGAGAGAGAGGAGATGCATATTCAATGATACATTTCGTTCAGAGGAGCATAGTTGCAGAGATTAGGCCCCAGGGTACAACAGTACAGACCCTAGAGCTGGACTTGTTGCATAAGGTGCAAATGCAGTATAAATATTGCAGTTTCTCAGAGTTACCTGGAAAATAGTTTGGCTCAGATAAATCTCTTTTCCGTTCTTAAAAAAACAAATGTATGTTTAAAATGGTATCAGGACATTCTTTAATAGAGTCTAAAACAGAGTAGTAGAGTATCACAGTCAGCAATGCCACCGAAGATCAACACCCAGAAATCTTGGTTCCCCTTCCAAAACAAAATCTCTGTCATGCAGAAACTTAGGACGTGTTTTGCTATTGTGCACTATTCAAGAAAAATACTTGAACAAGAGCTAGTGCTTATAGCACAAAGCAGAGTATAAATTTGGTTCCAAAGTCATAGACTAAACACATTTTTTTCCCAAAATGTTTTTTCTGTCTCCACCTTCAAAAAAAACCATGAAACAAAATGTCAGTTTGAATAAGGTTATAGAGAAAAACTTATTCCAAGGCCTGGACTATGGTTAGAATAGATCCATACTCCACTTTTGGACCCGGGAAGCCATTTGGCTATCTTTGCAGAGTTAACAATTTGCATTTGTGAAAATGCCCAGGTAATAATACCCAAAGATGTTAAATCAATTCAGGTTGTTGATTTTCTTTGAAAACCTCTTCCAGAAGGACTTGGGGTTCTTTCTGGAATATGACTTAGGCTCCATTTCAGTGAGTTCAGGTAAGCAGGTATTTCTTCAACATCTATTGTATATAAACCATGGTGCTCAGGATAGAGAGGCTGATTGAAAAAAAAAAATCCGGTATTTTAGCAGTTGACAATCTAAATAGTTAGCTTAAAAACAAAGTAGCAAACTGCCACACCTATTATCAAGGCTCAAACAATGGGATCTGAAAAGATAGAGGAAATACGACTCATTCCATCTGGGATGATGGAGGAAGGTTCCTGAGAGGACAAGGGACTTGAACTGGATGTCAGCTCCTGAATACTGACGAAAATGGCCTTCCATTGTCTCTTGACAGAGGCCAGTTTCTTTTGCTGTTTGAGGACAGATTTGGGCACACTGGGGAATGCTGATTAGTGCCGTGTGACTCATGTTGAATCATGCTGACTAATGTGTTCTAAATGGATTGATTCAACAATAAAGGGGACACTGAGAGTCAAGAGTTCAGATCCTGAATTTTATCATGTGATGAAGTGTAAATCACTTAGCCTCAGTACTTCATTTTTTTGTCAATTAAAATGTGCTCCTGATGAGAAGCCAACAAATCACCTTGACTAGAAAGTGCTTTACAGAGCTCAAGGATAACAGAAATGCTTAACAACAGTTCCCAGGACAGGCTTATGCAACCTTGGGTTATTCATAGTCCACACAGAATCAGAGCATCCATCACATGCTGCTCCCCAGCCATGTGAAACTTCTATTTCCTCACACATGCCATGAGAACTGACAAATAGTGCACTGCACTCACAAAAACTGACAAACAGAGGCGCTTTTGAAAAATCTTCCTATATACCTACTGGGGTGTCTCTGTTTCTCAACAACAAATGTCGCCACAGAACTGAGAGCTTGCATCGCACACACAGCTCTTTCTCTCTTTTGACATCTCCGCAGCTAGACTGCTTGAGAACCTGGCCTTCCGTGTCCAGATGTTTACTGAATTCTGAAGGCCCCCCCAAAGGGCCCAAGTTCCTTTGTTGCTCTCCAAATCACTTCCCACAGAGACTGACCGATGTCCTGAAGGAGCCCTTCAATAGGGAGGATAAATGGAGGCAGATGAAGACATGACCCCCTGAGGCTCGCCCACGTCTACGCTAACAAAGGGTCTGAGGCACAACCTTGTAAGGAGCATTTTGGTCAGCAGCATCCCCTCGAGAGGCCAGGTCCCCCCCACCCCCGCCAGGGCTGTTTTCAATGGCTCCCATCGCAGTGGAAGCCCTAGGCATTTGTTCAGGGCTGGGATGTGCTAGGTGTAGCACAAAACATCTAAGTCATAGCCCCCAGCCTTTGTGAGGGCTTCCTGGCTACAGACGGCAGCTGGCTTTCTCAGGGGAAAACCTGGGGGCAGTAGAGGAAGCTGAAGGGGGGCTCCCACGTCTCTGGATGACCTCTTCCCACCCGGCCCAGAAAGGCTCCCCTTTTGTTCACAGCTATCGGCAGTCTAGCCAGGGCTGTGGGGCCTTAGCCCACACCTGTGCTGAGTTTCTGGGTGTCTCTGGTTTACGAAGCCATTGGCTCCCTGTGTAATAGATAGATAGGTACACATGTCAGAGGACTGCCACCAGAAGGAGAAATTTATTTAGGCTGCTGGTGAGAAGTTAGTGCATTTCATGACAGCGATGGTTTTTCAAACATTCTTTCTCTCCCTCTCTTCTTTTTTTCCCTTTAGACCAACAGAGGCCATAGGGACACTATGACCTTTGTCTCGAGCTGATGGGGGCGTGATTTGTGAAATGAAACAGGACCGGGCTGCTTGGAAGAAGGAAACGGAAGCCAACATAATGGGGATTAATTAGTTGATTGCTGTTGAGATGGTAACAGATTTGCCCCCCCACCCCTTTACCATTGAGCCAGCCATCTCAGACCTAGCAGGGAAGGTGAAGATGAAGAGGCCTTTGTTCAGGTCTCTAGATGCTTGGGGCTGAAGGCTTTGCCGCCATGGGATGGCAACAGCCATAATAATAATAATTTGCACTTATATAGCACCTTTCAACCAGGCACCTCAAAGCGGTTTAACCACATTAATTAATTAAAGCCCACAATCCCCCTGGGGAGAGGAGGAGGAAGACTAACAGGATTTGTAATTACAGGAGGGAACATTTCCGAATAAAGTATTGTCCACCAAATAAAAAGAGTAGGTGTAAAGGAATTGGGGTCTCCAAAGAGTAACTGATTCAGAAATGAAATCTTGGAAGGATGAGGGAGGCTGAGGGAGGGCATGGGCGTGGGGGTCTGCTCTTGTGTCAAAGGGAGGTCAGTGGGCTCAGAATTCACTGACAGGTTCGGATCCAACTGAGAAGCAGGACACGTATGGTATTAGTGGCATTTGGAAGGTCATTAGTGGTACATGTATTGTGGTGTAAATTCAAGTTTCACTGGTATATTGTGTAGAGCCCTGCAGGACAAAGAGTGAGATTCATGCAGTGTTTAATAAAGGATGAAATGATTTCTTTATATTTAAAGCCTAAGGCTGGGCCAGTCAATGAGCAAATCAATCAATTGGTGACCCATAGGATAATTTAGTCATTTTCAGCAGAAGACCCAGCCTACTCCTCGCACTGCATGAGGTTTCCAAACGAAGCATCAAAGCTGGGGGGTTCAGCCCCTTCAAAGCCAGGCATCAAATCTTCCCAGCCTTTGACATTGGGACCTCTTTCCCCCAACTTGTTGCTGACACTTAGGCTGTCCTCTATAAAATCACTCTGTATCTGCTTCCCCTTCAGAAGTTTATAAATGCCTTGGGTGCTAGAATCAAGTTTTGTCCTATCTCATGTCTGACATCAATGCCCAACAGAGTGTCGTACACAAAGTAGGTACCTTGATCAGCAAAGAATGGTTAAATGACAAAGTCTTTTAACAAAACTCAGCATTTGTTGAACACGTACCAAATGCTAAGGCAAAGCTCAGAAACATAGGTTATGTGTATTATGAGGAATGGAAATGACTCATGTACTCCCAGCTATAATATAAAGCAGAATAAAATAAAGTTGACATTGTAGATGTACGCCCAAGTCATAGGCTGAAAGGGCAAAGGAAGGACATTTTATGCAGCTGGAGTGAATCAAGGAAGATATTCCTGGAGAGCAAACAATGCACTGGGCACTGGAGAGTGAGAAAGATTTTGCTGGACCTGGAAGAGGTGGAGGATTCTGAGTTTCCAGACTGTGGTCATCTGTCTCCTTCAGAGTGAGGGGCCTTTGGAGAGCTTGTGGTCTTCAACAGAACATTTGTGAAAACCAAGCTGAGTTTTTGCAGCTGATTCAATGTACATTTCCTATGAATTCTTGAAGATGAGCTGACTAATTTGAAACAGCCAGGGACTCTTTGGGAAGTTGAGAAAGATATTTTGTTCTCTGTAACTATTAATTCGCTCTCTCTGCACTTTCACTGTCCACCAAGAAAGAAAAGCTAAGCAGTTCACACATTAAACAGGGCACTTAGGAATGTCTGAGAAAGGAATGAAGAAAACGTATCTCAAGCCCAAATGTTAAAGATTAAATAGCTTCCTACTTGAGGTCACTCTTTTTTTTCTCTTTTCAATTTTTGGCTGCGCTGGGTCTTCGTTGCTGCGTGCAGGCTTTCCCTGGTTGCAGTGAGCAGGGAACACTCTCTAGTTGTGGTGTGCAGGCTTCTCACTTGAATGACTTCTCTTGTGGAGCACGGGATCTAGGTGCAGGGGCTTTAGTAGATGTGCGCATGAGCTTAGTTGCCCCATGGTATGTGGGATCTTAGTTTCCAGATCAGGAATCGAACCCATGTCCCCTCCATTGGCAGGCGAATTCTTAACCACTGGACCACCAGGGAAGCCCGAGGCCTTTTTTTTTTTTTTTTTTTTTGACCGCAGAAAACAGTAAGACAGTGCTCTCTGCTCAGTGATTGACAGACAAACCAATCCCTGTGCTCTCCTGCTCAAGGTCCACCAAGGCTTTCATCACAAACTAAGCTGCCAGGGAAGGACCTAAGCACTGTCTGCATCGTGCCAACACTCAGTGTTGCTGTGTGTCTCACACACACACACACACACTGTAGTTGCATCTGCTTATCTTACCTCCTCACAGTCTCACATGGTAGGACTTTAGGTCATTCCTTCTTCAAAGATGAGGGATGAGGCAAGAAAAGTTGTCTCTTGCTAGAAGGTGATGGAATGTGGATTTGAACCCTGGCAGTCTTGCTTCTTCCCCTCTTTCCCCTCACCCCTGTACTCTTTCTGTTCATATCTGTTACAACCTTTCTTAGTCACCCTCACTAACATACTCAGCACAATATTGTACACATAGTAGGAATTCAGTAAATAAAAGAATCAGTAAATAAAAGAATTCTTTTATTCAAATAAAAGAATCATCAGAGCAGGACTGGTAGCTGGAGCTTCCAGGAGAAGTGACTGCAGAGAATATGGTAGAGGATCTGTCACTGCCTTCTTCTCTTTTTATTAAAAATGGGGAGACATGCATAAGAAAGCTGCCCCAGGAAATATTCACAAGGAAGAAGACACAGGTGGCACTCCTGAGCTGCAAATCTGCCAAACTGGTACCACTCATGGAATGCTAGTGAAGCATCTTGTATTATTAATTACTTTTATTGAACTTGGATGTAATGCAGTAATTTCTTGGGATGTATGTAGCTATACCTATGTAAGGCAAAGTCCAACTTTTGTCTTCCTAAGTGTGCTAGCATCCTGCCTGCTCTGCTGATGTGCTGTAGTCCTGGTGAAGATTCAGAAGTGCGTGGTCCCTGTCAGCCCATGGAGTGAACACTTTTGAATTAACCCAGAAGTACCAATCTCTATGCCTACTGTCTTTTAGTTTGATGTTGTGAACAAATCCCGGAGATAGGATTGTAGAAGTTTGTCCTGCAAACCCAGGATTGCCAAATGAGAATTCTGGAGATTGGCAATGAGGATTAGGTAATGGAGGAGAGGGGAATGAAAGTAAGAGGAAGTGCAAAATATCAGATTCTGACCTCAAAAATCATGATCTTAGAACCACTTGGGAGTGTCATTTTTCCCCTAAGCTTTGGTTTTAATACTATCACCATCACTTTTGTCTGATGCCTATGAGAGCAACGTCTTTATATTCCATTACAGAATTCAGCAGAGGCCACTTTTGCGCAGATGGAGCGAAACAGTCCATCACTCCTCTCAGATGAATAGCCTAAGTGGGAGAGAAAGCACATGGCCTACTTCTCTGAATTTCAGTGAAGGTGGGATTCAGATGTAGCACAAGTGCTCCAGAACTCCAAACAGAACCTGGAGGAGAGAAGACCAATCAATAGTGGGCCCAAGTCAGGACAGACTTGCTTTTGTTACTGAAAGCAACTCCCTGAAATCTCAGTGACTCAAAACCACGTCTATGCATAACTGAGAGACCCTCCCAGGAGGCTGTCCTCTGTGTGATGATTTAATTCTTCAATTCAGTATCAACATGCATTTCACATTTGCCAGTGAGGGGAGGTGTTGTATATTAGCAATTAAGTGCCTCTTCCAAGAAACAACACATAATCACTTTCATGGCCAAGTAATCATGCATCCACCCGTCACCAACTCCAAGGAGCTGGGAACCTCGACTGTATTGGTAAGGAAAGGAGAACTGGAGATTGGTAAACACTTGCAATGTCTGCCACATACTCTAGACCCAGCAAGTGGTAAACGTCTCCTTCCTTCACATCCACCCTTTGTTCCTTTCCCTTGGATTACTGGGCATTTAGCAAAGACTTATGGGGTAGAGTTGAGAACTGAAGACCAAATAATTTTGTAGCCCATTTTAGTCCACAAAATGGTGACCTTTTTGAAAAAGAGGAGTAGCAAAGGAAAATCAATTAACTTTGGGTTCTTTTCCCTTAAGCTATCGATACTGATAACTCTGGGAAAGGATAATGGGTTAAAGGCAGCCATGGCCCAATTTAAATATCTAAGACAGAACGACTCACCTTAAATTGCCCAGGACCATCATGCTTTGGTGTGAAAAGACTTCTGGAAATGTGCCCTTCTGCCTCCATTCCGTCCCTTGTTACCAGACATGATTCAAATTCCCTCTAAGCCCTGTGATTTTTCCAGAAAGCAGCTTTCCCAGCAGCAGAGAAGAGAAGAAAAAAGAAACTTTCCCTTATTATTCTTCCAATAATGAATTCCTGCTCTGAGCAGGCTGCGTGCATGTGTTTTCAGTCAAGTGCTGATGGCAGCCTGGCTGGGGGACATTTCCAAGAGGCTGTGGACATAATGGCTGCGGTCTCCTATTGACAAGAGCTGCTCTCAGTTTTCCTTCCAGTTTAGCCCTCCTGAGCCCTGAAATCCGAGATGAGAAATGATTCACGAGATCTCGCTGGTGAACCAATATGGCTGCCACACCTCTCTGCTCTTTTGAACTAAGTAAAAATGTGTGCTTTTGAAGCTCCCCTTAGAGAGACTTGTTGACATGGATCTTAGTAACTTTAAAAGGTCCTACCTTTCTTAGACTAAACCAGTTCTTTGTAGATGCCAAGATCTCCTTTCTTCAGGACTGAAATGTAGTTTTGACTTGCTCTGACATCAGAAGAACAAAAGGAGAAATTGGGTCACACCATTTCCTGCCTAAAACCTAATCTCAAGAACGCAAGATGCTTCCAAGTAAGCCGTGGTGGTAGGTCATGTTTGCGAAGGGAACCAACCTACTCCTTTTCCCCAAAGCAAATGTATTCAGATAATAATTCAATTTCAGCTTACTTACAAGAACTTGAGCAAACGATTATAGTTAAGCTCTTTCCATTGAGAAGAAACTCAGTTACTCATGTAAAAGGGAACAGATGTTGTTAAGGGTACAAGGGATTTGGAATTGGAAAACCTTGAGGAGCAAAGGCAATGCTGGGGCTTCCTTACCTTAGAGTCTCTGCTTCTCTCTGCATACATGCCCAAGGCAACTCTCTCCCAGCAGACATGCCCTGCATAGTACAGTTCTGCTTATTCAGAACTTCAGCTGGCATATGCTCGTCCTGGTCTTTTGAGCTCCTCTCTGTCCACCTCAGGCTTTCAACTCCAAGTCTGTTGGCATTTTTCCTTGGTATTTAGTAGTTGGAATTCCTAGGGGAAAATATGATTGACATGGACTCATCTTATTGTTTTTTCTCAGATAACATCGTTGGTCACTAGCCAGCCAGTCTACTGTAGGCTGAAGGAGGAGCTGAGAGCATGGCTGCGTAAGCAGTAGCAGAGATGGCCAAGGCAACTCCATTAGAGAGACCATGGAGAGTGGGACAGGAATGGTGAACCATAGTCCACTGTTTGTACCCTTAACCAGACTGCTGCGCAGAGTCTCATTCTCTCTTTCTTCTATCTCCCCTTCTTATCACCATAGACACCCCCCATCACAGCCTGGTCCCCCACTATTGCTCATCCCCCACCCCTGACTTCTAGCTTCCCAGGTGGTTCTGTTGGTAAAGAATGCACCTGCCAAAGCAGGAGACATAAGAGATGTGAATTCGATCCCTGGGTCGGGAAGATCCTCTGGAGGAGGAGATGGCTACCCACTCCTGTATTCTTGCCTGGAGAATCCCATGGTCAGAGGAGCCTGGCGGGCTACAGTCCACAGGGTCACAAAGAGTTGGACATGACTGAAGCAACGTAGCATGCATGCACATACACCTGACTTCTGTATCCTGCTTCTTCTCCTGTGAAAGTACCCAGCCACAGAGGTGTATGACTGGGATGGAAGGAAGAGATCTTAACATGTATGTGAGAATAGAAGGAAAATTGGAGGAGGTGTGATACAGAAGGAGGAATGGAAATAAAATCCTTTCTTAGTTAAAGAAAATCTCATTCCCACCAGAAGCACCACTTTCCTCTTTCTCACAGTCTTAACAGCAATTTCCCTCTCCCCAAAACCAGACATCTGCAGAAGCAAAAAAAAAAAATGTCCACTGAAGAAGGCCGACCAAACAGAGAGGAAAGGTATTCTGGCTCAACTAATCCTCAAGACCTTCTGACCCCTGATGATGAACCGTAGAATACTTGGGTGAACCATAGCATTCCAAGTCCCCACCCCAGATCCTTGCCTTTCCCCGGCCCCACCTAGGCTTCAGGGAGCCCTGATCTCAGATCCTTGAATAGTGAATGCCAAACAATTTACTTTCAAACTAAGGGTTAGAACACAAATGAAGGACTCTGTTCAAATAAGGTCTTTGCCAATTGTGTCCTCCCAAGATGCACAAAGCTCTGCATTGGCAGTTTTCACAAATCTTCCTGATGCTTGTGGAGGATGGGCACGTGTAGTGTCGCCCTATTTCAGCTGAGTCAGAGAAACTGTGCTTGGCTAAATTCCACACATCAAGAGGGACTAGGGAGAAAATTGACTTGTGATACTGAGCTTCGCCTTTTATTCGTTATAGACTATTCCCGTTGTCCCTCATCAGATGATAAAAACCCAACCCAAACCATCTACATTCAACTTTCAGTATTTCCATATTCCTTTCAGTGGACATGAAGCTAGAAATGAATTCCAGGGAAATCTAGATAACCCTGTATTTTCCTGCTCTCTCCTGAGCTCTGAGTATGTTACTGTTGATTAAAACACAGGTCAACCCTTGTCCTATGACTGACACTGTTATCTACTGACTAAAATTTGAACTCTGGTGTTGGAGAAGACTCTTGAGAGTCCCCTAGTCTGCAAGGAGGTCAAACCAATCAATCCTAAAGGAAATCAGTCCTGAATATTCATTGAGGGGACTGATGCTGAAACTGAAGCTCCAGTTCTTTGACCACTGATGTGAAGAGCTGACTCATTAGAAAAGATCCTGATGTTGAGAAAGATTGAAGGCAGGAGAAGGGGTTGACAGAGGATGAGATGATTGGATGGCATCACCGACTCAATGGACATGAGTTTGAGCAAGCTCCAGGAGTCGGTGATGGACAGGGAAGCCTGGGGTGCTGCAGTCCATGGGGTCAGACACCACTGAGTGACTGAACAACAACAAAATTGCAGTTTCCCTAGGAATCTAAGATGGCAGAGGAGGTGGTGGTAATGGTGTTTCTAAACCTGTTGCTATGAGATTCTAGAGCCAGTTTCACTGGATCACTTCCAGATCTCTGCTTATTCCATTTGAAATCTGGGTTTGAAGTCTCTTGCTATTGGCTGTCCCCTGGGATCTGAGGGCCCATCTGGGGTTTGTCTGATGTCTCTCCCTCCCATCATCCCCCCTCCACAGTCATTACTACTCTAACAGCTTGAAAGTTGATGCAAAGGTGGAGCAGAAGCCAGTTTGGCTTTCTCCCAGTTCTCCAGGCCCCTCTGGGGTTAATCAGCAAACAACCACCTATCTTTGTGTTAAAAATACAAGCCTCTCTAACTAGAACACCTGGAGGAGACCCATAGGGAAGCTTAAGATGAAACCAGTTCTGCAGTAATTATTCTGACCATCACTCTGTTTAAGCTGAATTCAAACTCTGCAGACAAAAACAGTTTGCTAAACCCAGGCAATGGCCTGGATGGACCTGTAATAGCTGGATGGACCTATAACCCTTAATGTGCCTTAACCCACCTTGAGTTTTGCTAATACCCCACATCTCAGCTCCCAAGTCTCCTCATGCTGTGTACTTCAGGCAGCATCTCCCCATTTCAAGTTTAGCAAAATGCCCTGAGTGCATCTCGCTGGTAGTGGCCTCTTCCCAGCCCTTTCCCCACCCCTTCAGACCATCTGATGGTGGTGTTTGCACCCTGCAGAAGTAACAGAACTTCTTGGGCTGATGACCACTCCTTTTAATAACTGATCCAAATGCCCTTAGGTGTTAGGTGATTACCTGTGCTGAGCAAAGGGGCCAGGGGCTGGGGAGGCAGAACAGACGGGCGGGGGGTGCATGGAAAACAATTCCTTGCTGTCTTTGTCTGCTAAGGCCACCATAACAGGATACCACAGAAGAGCTTAAACAGCAGAAAGTTATTTTCTCCCAGCTCTGGAAGCTAGAAGTCCAAGCTCGAGGTACCAGGTGCTTTGGTTTCTCCTGGGGCCTTTCTCCTTGGCTTGCAGATGGATGCCTTCATGCTGTTTTCTCATGTGGCCTTTCTTTACGTGCACTCCTAGTGTCTCTTCCTCCTCTTGTAAGGACACCTTGGATTAGGGTCTCCTCTTATGACCTCGTTTAACCTTAATTGCCTCCTTTTAAAGGAGATAATGTTGCCAGAACTTCTGATTTTTCAAGGGAAGCCAGAATTCTGGATCTTCAGATGACATTTTTCTTTAAATAAATCTTTACATTACGGAAAGTAATTCAAAAATTATAAAATACTGTGGGTCAAATAAACACATTTACAGTCTAATTGAACCCTGGAGGCTGGCAGATTTCCATTCTCAGAATACTAGAAAGATATCTATAATGTCATCACATGAGGATGTAAGTGTTTAAGAGCTCAGGGTCAAGAGTACACTGTTGGGTTCATATTAGAGCCCACCACTTACTAGCTTTGTAATCTTGGGCAAATTATGCATATAACTCTGAGGTTTTATGAGAATGAAATCAGTTAATACATGTAGATGCCTAGAAGAATGCCTGCTTCCTAATAAGAAAGTAATAACTCAGCCAGTATTATTAGGTAGTATCAATAAACCTCTTGGTTTCCTCATCTGTAAAATGCAGACCATGTTTGCCTTACCTGTCCCCCACAGGAAATAAATGTAAATGAAAGGATTTACAAAAGTGTGAACATTACTAAGAAACACACCATGCATAATTTTTGTTATACTACCTACAAGTGAGACTCAGCCTTGCGCCACACAGGCATGGGAATCCCTAGGAGGAGGAGGAGGAGGAGGACAGTGGTGACTGAATCTGGTCTTCCTTTTCTTTCAAGGGTCACTTGGCCATATTGCTGTTCCTAGAATTTGGTGAGTTTTTCTTATTTTATGACATTTTAAAACATTCAGCAACATGGAGGAAACAGTCTATGAACACCCAAGTATACTTATCTAGATTTAATCTTTGTTAACATTCATCTTAGTGAGCATTCCTGGCAGGATGTAGGAATGGAATGTGACAAAGATGCAGTAAGGAAATGGGGTGCGGGGGAGGAGTTGGGCTTAATGGTGCTGAATGGGAGAGACTGGGAGTTTTAACTCCCTCAGAGACTCCTCATATTTTGCAAGAAAGTAAAACCCAATCAGATGTAGATGATCCCTTTTTTTAGATAGGGTCCAGAGAAGTGGTTTTTGTGAGGGATTGTTTATTAGAGATGATACGTTAGTACCATCTTAATGATAGTGGTATTATAATCCAGGACACAGAAACTTTTTCATTACTTATAAGGTTTTTATTTATTGTTGTTTTTAAGGGTTTGGTTTTTTTGTTGTTATTTTTAAGGTTTTATACATGAACATATTCATGTATTGCTTGTGTAATTGAAAACTTAAAATGTCTACAGAGACTTTTAGAGTACAAATGTCTGTCATAAAGGATTTAGGTGATGAAACTGTGGCGGATGTGTGAGAAGCCCAGTAAAATCATGGCGATATAAGAAATGTTGGTCACTAAAAATGAAAGGCTTGAGGAGCAGAAACATTCAAAGAAAGTATATGCCAATTATAAAGGGCTCTTCTGTTGAAGCATGTAAAAGGGTCTCTAAGACACATTGCCCCATTTCTCAACATGAGCTCTTAACTGCATGTAAATGCAAAAGCTTCTACCCTGGAAAGGATGCCTTCCAACACGAAAGCAACTAAACCTTGCTTTAAAATTCTATTATTCAGACCCTCATTCATTTAAGCTGACATTCCTCCTCAATTGAGGCAAATCATCAAAGCTTTATTGTATTGAGAACCTTGAATTCAGCAACAAAGAGCATGGGGTTTGGAGGGAAATGTGGAGGGGGGAGAGGCTGAGAGCTCTGAGACCCAAAGTACCAGGGAGGGGAGGTAGGGGAGGGGAGGGCTGGAGTCCTGAGAGGCAGAGGGGAGAGCAAAGGAAGTAAAAGAGCCGAGAGGCACTACTGGAGGCGGCTCTTTGCTGCAAAGCTGCCCCTTGTTAATCAACATGGCAGAAAGCAAAACCAGCCTGCCACTCTGTCCTCACACATACTTTTCCAGAGTCAGGATAAGAAGGAAGAGAGGGAATAGGGAAAGCATTTCCCTCTCTTCCTTCATTCAGGGGTCTCTGGAGTCTCCTGTCCCTGGTGGCCTGAGCCGCAGCACAAGGCCTGGCAGGAAGTGGCCCCTGAGCCTGGACCCCAGAGCTCCCCCTCCCTCCTTTCATCAGTTCCATCTGGCCCGGTGGCACCTCCACCCCTGGCTGCCAGCAGGCTCTCTCTTCCTTTCTGGCGTGATTTACTGCAGGATGTACAAAGTGGGATGTAGAATATATTGGGTTCATTGTTGAGGCATCAGGCAAGAAAGGACCTTTTAAATGTGAGGACATTACCCACAGATTTTTATTGAGCATCTACGATGTCTAATGAGAATAAAGTAAGATTTGTAAGGCAGACTTGAAAGCCTAAAGGGAAAACTGGGTTTTTCAATTAAGTAAAATACCGATTTTGAAAAGCAAATTACAGTAGTCCCTCCTTTTCCATGGTTTCACATTCTATGCTTTCAGTTACCCACCATCAACCATGGCCCAGAAATACTAACTGGAAAATCTCCGAAATAAACAGTTCCTAAGTTTTAAATTGCATGCCCTTCTGCGTGATGCAATCTTGCACTGTTCAGCTCCATCCAGCCCTAGACATGAATCATCTCTTTGTCCAGCGTATCTATACTGTATGTTCTACCCACCCATTAGTCTCTTAGTAAAGACGCTTACTCCTTGGAAGGAAAGTTATGACCAACCTAGACCGCATATTAAAAAACAGAGACATTACTTTGCCAATAAAGGTCCCATCTAGTCAAGGCTATGTTTTTTCTAGTGGTCATATATGGATGTGAGAGTTGGACTGTGAAGAAAGCTGAGCGCCGAAGAATTGATGCTTTTGAACTGTGGGGCTGGAGAAGACTCTTGAGAGTCCCTTGGACTGCAAGGAGATCCAACCAGTCCATACTAAAGGAGATCAGTCCTGGGTGTTCACTGGAGGGATTGATGCTGAAGCTGAAACTCCAATACTTTGGCCACCTCATGCAAAGAGTTGACTCATTGGAAAAGACTATGATGCTGGGAGGGATTGGGGACAGGAGGAGAAAGGGACAACAGAGGATGGGATGGCTGGATGGCATCACCAACTCGATGGAGGCGAGTTTGGGTAAACTCCGGGAGTTGGTGATGGACAGGGAGGCCTGGCATGCTGCAATTCATGGGGTCACAAAAAGTCAGACACGACTGAACGACTGAACTGAACTGAACTGAACCTTCTGGGTTATCAGACTGACTGTATCACAGTGCTTGTGTTCAAGTGACCCTTATTTTACTTAATAATGGCCCCAAAGTGCAAGAGCAGTGATACTGGCACTTTGGTTGTGCCAGAGAGAAGCAGTGAAGTGCTTCCTTCAAGTGAAAAGGTGAAATTTCTTGACTTGAAAAGGTATATGATATACTGGGTTCAGTACTTTCCCCGGTTCAGGCACTGGGGGTCTTAAATTTACATTCTCTGCAGATTAGCAGGGGCTACTGTAGTCCCACATGGTGTTTTTCCTGCGACCAAAAGAGTCGTCAAGGACACAACAAACTTATGTGGACACCGTGGAGCAGACAGATCCTGGTGCCCAGCGACCTGCCGAGAGTAACTCAGAGAAGGCTATAGGACTTCAGTTTCTAGACTGCCACCTTCCAACTCTGTGACCTCAGTGAATGCATGTGACCTCCCTGAGTCACAATTTCCCAATGTGTAAAATGGTTACAGAGGTAATCTGTCTCATTTTCAGCCTGAGGGACCCATGAGGGTTAGCAAGTAGGCCAACAGGTGATTTTCCAGCCTACCGTGTGATCTGAACCAGGGTTACTACACTGACTCATCCTCCGGCTTTAAGATAAGTCAGGTCATGTTATTCTTCTGCTCAAAACTCCAAAGTGGCTCCCTTTTCACTGAGACTGGAAGCAAAGTCTCTCCCCTGTCCTTAAAGCCCCACGTGCCCAGAAGCACCTGGTGTCCTATCTCAAAGCTCCCCACCCCCCCCAGCCCCCCCCCCCACCCCCCCGGCTCACCTGCTGCAGCCACCAGGTCTGCAAGCCCTTCCTCCAGTTACCAGGAACCCTTCCCCTTGGGGTCCCTGCAACTCCGAACCCTTTGTCTGAATGCTCTTTCCCCAGACAGTCTGTAGCTGATGCCCACACCTCTTTTCCCAGATTCTGGCATGACTCTGACTGCTTGGTTTTTGCCAAAATGTCATCTTCTCCATGAGACCTACCCAGTTTAAGCTGCAGCCCACTGTCCCTACCCCCATCCTGTTCTACCTGTGCTTTCCCTAAGCACTCATCACCATGCAACAGGACAAATAACTCACTATGTTAACCATTCATTGTGTGTCTTCCCCTTGCCCTGATGGGCAGGCATCTTTGATTGTGTTCTAATCACCTTGAGCAGTGTCAGGCACATTAAGGACCCTCAATAAATAGGTTGGATCTTTCACAGAGGTCCAGGGTATAAAGCAGACAAAGAAGGGCTACTCCAGTTGAAGGGAACATGAGCTCAAAATCTCCTCCACCATCTCTGCAGGCTCTCCATGGAATACTTCTTGCTCTAATGAGAAGGTTTGAAAACTTCTGACATTCCCTCCTATGTAAAACCCATATGTAAGATACAAAGTGCCATGTCAAATCCAAAGGCCTGGCACAAACAGGTTGGTACAAACGGACGCCAGGTTGGTAGAATTATAAAGTAATTGGAGGGGTAGCGGGGCAGGGACAAGGATCCCAGGACTGGGTCTTTGCTGCCTTCACCACTCAGCCAAGCCTTACTTGTCTATTTTTCCTTTATTTCACACAATATAACTATGATGATTTTAGACTGGAAAATACATTTTTCTGGACATTTGTTGAGTAGCTACTGTGTGCTGGGCAGTGTCTGTGCTCAACTCACTATATAAGTGATCTCACAAAACTATCAGCCGTCTGACCGCTGTCACTATGGTACCTTATACCAGTCCTGGCACCTATTAGGTGCTCAATAAATGCTCACTTATTTCCCTAACAACTCTCTGGGGCGGTACTATTAACCCATTTTTCAAGTGAGGGACCAAAGTTCAGGTTTAGATCATACAATTAGTGAGTGACAAAGCAAGGGTTTCTTTTTTATTTTATTTTATTGTTGGTGTATAATTGCTTTACAATGTTGTTAGTTTCTGCGGTACAACAAAGTAGATCAGCTACATACATGCATCTATCCGTTCCCTCTTGGACCTCCCTCCCACCCATCTAGGTCCTTACAGAGCACTGAGCTGAGCTTCCTGTGCTTTAGAGCAGGTGCCCACTAGCCATCTATTTGACACATGCTACCCCAGTGTTCACGGCAGCACCATTTACGATAGCCAGGATTGGAAACAACCTAAATATCCATTGACAGAGGAAGGGGTAAAGAAGATGTGGCATGTATTTCCAATGGAATATTACTCAGCCGCACAAAGGAACGAAATACGTCATTTGTAGAGACACGGATGGGCCTAGAGACTGCCATACACAGTGAAGTCAGAGAGAGCAAAGTAAACATCATATATTAACACATATGTATGGAATCTAGAGCAAGGGTTTCAATTCTACTTAGACAAGCTCCAGCCACAGTGGTTCTGAGAGAGAATTCAAGTTAGATCAGCCCTCCAGGCTCCCCTCAAGCAGATCAGTCTCCTGGCCACACCAGGAGATGAGGGAATGGGTATTTCTTTCTTCTTGGCTTTCTCTTCTCCACCCGGCTCATGTCTTCCCTTTGTATATTAACTCACCTGGAGGAGGCTCCTGCCACCTTTTGCTTAACTGGCCTGCCTGTCTCACCCTCTGTGGCTTGGTAACCCCAGTGTTAGCAGTGGTTCATCTTGAATCATAAATCAAGTTTTGAAAGACATTGTGTTTGTGCTTAAAATCTTCCTAGAATTCAAATTCTTTCTGAGGGTCCTTTGCTTATGAGTAGAATGATGGATTTCACATCTCTCCCTTTAAGAAAAATCTGGATGGTATCTGCTGGCTTCCCCTTGCCCCCTTCAAAAACACAGCCCTAGTTAGTGCATATGATACAGCTAGTATTCCCCCAAGGACCTCACATTCCATTTCCGCTCTGGCCACACTAAGGAAAAGCTCCAATCATGTCATCTTTTTGCATAAACAGAAATCATTTGTAACTCACATGTTCACCGTGCTTTCCATAACCCACCCTTAGCTGGATTTTTCTTTCTTCACTATTGCTGAAAGCCATGCCTGCTATTAGTAAAAGGCTGGAGTAGTTCTTCAGTTGTGTGGGACTCTCCTGTGTACTAGGGGACTTTGTCCTTCCTGCCTCATCCATGAAATGCCAGGTGCATCCCCCAGTAACTATAAGAAGCAGAAAAGCCTGTAGGCAACGTTCGAAGCATCCCCGCCTAAAGCCAGCAGTGATGGGATCTCTGAAGATGGTGCACCAGATGCAGATACTAAGTTGTGCCACTGGCAAGGGCATCAGTCTATCTCCAGGGACACCCCCTTTCTCCCAGTGTAAGTTGCTTCCCCTCTTGGTCTTGATGAACACTTATTTTAATCTCTGATTTCTCCTATGTAAAAACATAGACAGTGGGAAGAAGAGGAGAAAGTACTGAAATTTTCCCTGGGCCCATACCATTTTAAGAAGGATTTTGTTCTCTGAAATGATTTTGTACTCTTTCAAGTTCGTGATTGAGAGAGTTTACTAGACGTAAGTTACCAAGTCCAATCAGCAGTCTGGGATAAAATCAGAGTCTGGGATAAAAGAGAGAAACCAATGGATTCACCAGGTCCGAAACATTGGACGGCACCCATTGCAGCTTCCCTACTTGCGCCCCACATCAGGCCTGACTTGCTGTGAATCCCTGAGCTCCACTCCTCTCCTACCCGACAAAGCATGGCGAGTTCTAATTTCCAAAATACCAACATTCTCTGCAAATGGCCAGAGTCAGAATCTTCTAGTAGGGCAGGGATTCAGTAACTCCCTGGACCCAGGAAGAGTGCAACTGTCTATCAAAAACCATCCAGAGAGGCTGTCAGATGGATCAGGGTGTCTGTTCATCTTGTTCTTGTTTCTCTTGGGCATGACTTGCCATACATGCCAGTGCCCCAGCTCACAGACCGTCTACTCCAGCCCTGCATCCCATCCTCCCGTCTTGCCGAGGCGGTGCTCTGTGGTGCTCTCAGCACATCCTGTTTGTTCAGTCCCCCGTGTCTCCCACCGTAGCAACAGGGAGAAAGGATTCTTCGGAGTCCCTTTGCTTTGGGCTTTGAAATCAGATCCTGGCACACCTGATTACACTCAATAGCTGGAAATGGTAAGGATGTCCGATGGGCAGACGGCTCTTGTTCTAAGCTGTGCACATCAGGAAGGCAGGGGCTGGGTCTCCTCCTGGAGTCTGCACTGGAGGGGGCAGGATGCTCTAGCAGGAAAAGCAAACAGTGTAACTGAAGGGAAATTCACTTGAAAAAGAACTCAGAACATAACCATCAAGCAGGGTATAAACCGTCCCCAAGGACAAAAAGTGGAGCTTAGACTCATTCCTCTCGTCTCCTGCATCCTTCCCTGGGAAACATTCAGTCCCAGTAACCATCTGCCCAAGGGCCAGGAGGGTCAAACCTCCTCCTTGTCCTTTTTTCTGTACAAATGTTGCCACTGAGACCTTGGCAAGGGGAATAAAAACATAGCGACTTACATGCCACACAGTGGGAAGCTCAGCAGGCATTGGAACATGAAAGGGCAGCTCTTGTGCTTCCAAGAGCTCCTCAGCCTCCATGCACTGCCAGCTTTCCAACACTAAAGCTACCCCAATACTTGAAAAGTCATTAGGAAAATTTCGCACATACAGAAAGGCTTAAGGAGCAACACTGACCCACACCCAGCTTAAGAAATGAAATATTTCACATGCAGTTAGAGCCCTGCCTGAACCATTCTCCTCCCTGCCTCCACCGTGCTAACTGCTCAGCTATGCAGGGCATTTCTTTACACCTTATACATCCCAGTGATGTGTGCAGCCCTCTTAGGGATATTGCTTAACCTTTTTGAGCCTCAGTGTCTTCATCTGTATAAAGGGGCTATTGAGAGGATTAAAGGGAATGCCTTATGATAAATATTTGGCTGCTGTTCTTAGGAAAAGGAAAAAGTCAGCAGAAAGAACTGGGTCAAATGCAAGGCTCTTCCTAGCCTGGCTCTGACCTGCCTGGACAGCCTCCCTCCCTCTCTGCAGCCCTCCCCAGCCTTCTAAATGCCAGGTTCCCAGAATCCCAGAGGGGCCACCTGTTTTCCTGGCTTTTGGACCAACACAGATGCTGTGCTTACCTGCCTGAAATGCTCATCCCCTATTGCAGTCCTGTTCGACTGTGGGTTCATATGTCACCATGCTGGGAGGCCTTTCCCATCACCCCAGGCAACGACTCTGGAGCTCTCACGGCCCTCTGCTTCTGTCTGAGCACTGTGCTCATGACATTCCCAGGGTGCCCACCCCTACTCTCTCACTGAGCTGCAAAAGCAGGAAGGCCAGGGCCTGGGGCTCCTCTGGCTTCTCCAGCTAGTATCCTGACCCACTGTCTGCTGGTGCAGGTCAGGCCCATGCTGAGTGAGCGAGTGAGTGGGTAAGTGAGTGAGGGCGTGACTGAGTGACTGTTCAGTCATCAGACTTACAACTTTCTGCCCCAGTTAGCAAGGAGAACTCCCTGTGCCCCCAGTTCTCCTCATAGGCGGTTTTCTCCTCTTACGTCCTAAATCTCCTCTGTCCTAAAAGCACAAAACTAAAAGGTCTCTTCGTATTTCTCAGAGTTGGAGCAAATGTAATAGGAGCATGAACTTTCTACTTCCCAACCTCAGCAAACAAGTTTCAAAGAGTCCTAGACGGGCTTTGTGTGCTTTAGGCAGGCCTTAAATATGTTTTTCTAGGTGTATTGCCACTTGTGTTCTTTTTCTTCTTTGCAGCCTGTAGAAATTCTTAAAGACAAAGAAATATACAAGCCCATTCATCTTGTTTGGAAAGGCCATTTTACCGCCACAAAACCCAAATATTGTGAAACAATAGTCTGGCTATGAAGGTGTTCTCACCTGCACCCATTGTTCTCGGCCAGAACGTTTGCTTGCCTCTCTGCAGACTCAGCTTTAGTCACGGCATTTTACAGGATGTGTCTCCGAAGTGGGATCAAGAGCAAGGCTGACGGTAATCTGCACCCTAAGCCAACTGGGTGCCTTGGCACTGAAAATGGGCACACAGGTCTGCCCAGGAAGGCACTATGAAGTGAAAATGAGAGCAGTGCCTGGGGTGTGTGCCTGGAACACAAAGGTCAGCTTTGGGTTTTCTTTCTCTTTTTTTCCCCCACATTTTAAATTTTTATCAAGGTGAAATTCACATAGTATAACCATTTTAAAGTGAACAATTAAGTGGCAATTAGTACCTTCACAATTTTGTGTACAACCACCACCTCTGTCTGGTTCCCGAAGATTTTCATCACCCTGAAAGGAAACCCCATACCCATTAGGCAGTGCTCCCCAATCAGCCTTCCTCCAGCTCCTGAAAGACACCAATCTGTGTTCTGTCTCTCTGGATATACCTCTTCTAGATATTTCATATAAACTGAATCATATAGAGTGTGACCTTTTGTGTCTGGCTCCTTTAACTAGCATGTTTTTGAGGTTCATCCACATTATAGCATGAATCAGTACTTCATTCCTTTTTATGGCCATGTAATATTCCATTGACATTCAGAAAACGAAGATCATGGCATCCGGTCCCATCACTTCATGGGAAATAGATGGGGAAACAGTGGAAACAGTGTCAGACTTTTTTTTTTTTTGGCTGCAAAATCACTGCAGATGGTGATTGCAACCATAAAATTAATAGACGCTTACTCCTTGGAAGGAAAGTTATGACCAACCTAGACAGCATATTCAAAAGCAGAGACATTACTTTGCCAACAAAGGTCCATCTAGTCAAGGCTATGGTTTTTCCGGTGGTCATGTATGGATGTGAGAGTTGGACTGTGAAGAAAGCTGAGCACCAAAGAACTGATACTTTTGAACTGAGGTGTTGGAGAAGACTCTTGAGAGTCCCTTGGACTGCAAGGAGATCAGTCCTGGGTGTTCACTGGAAGGACTGATGCTGAAGCTGAAACTCCAGTATTTTGGCCACCTCATGCAAAGAGTTGACTCATTGGAAAAGACTCTGATGCTGGGAGGGATTGAGGGCAGGAGGAGAAGGGGACGACAGAGGATGAGATGGCTGGATGGCATCACTGACTCAATGGACATGAGTTTGGGTGAACTCAGGGAGTTGGTGATGGACAGGGAGGCCTGGCATGCTGTGATTCAGGGGGTCTCAAAGAGTCAGACACGACTGAGTGACTGAACTGAACTGAACTGAATATTCCATTGTATGGATGTACCACTTTTTGTTTATCCATTCATCCACTGATGGACATTTGGACTGTTTCTCCCTTTTGGCTGTTGTGAATAGTGCTACTATGAGTTTGTGTGTATATGTATTTAAGCAAACACCTGTGTTCAATTCTATGAGGTTAGTAGAATTGCTGGATCATATAGTAATTCTATGTTTAACTTTTGGAGGAACTGCCACAGTTTTCCACAGTGACTGAACTGTGTTACATTCCCACCAGCACAGGTCAGATTTTATTCTTCTGGGAGTCACATTCTAAAGTGACACGAGGCCCTCCCAGGTCTAAAGGGCCATTTTCTACGTACACAGAACTCACACTCTGTATGTGAAGATACAGATTCTGCACACACATGTGGACAGGGAAAGGGGAGAAAGTGGAACCCTTGGTAGACAAGCTGAAGGATGGTTCAGAGACTAATGAACTTCTTACCCATCGGTCTTGCCATGTTATTCTCAGCTAAACAAGGAACACACTGAAGAATTTCACTGTCTACTCTGTCTTCTTTCACTTCTTTCCAGTTAGTCCTCATTCCTACTTTATCCTCATGATTGTAGGGTTGCAGTGACTTTTCCACCCTTGGCCATTTTCCAGTAAACATGTGGGACTGTTAGCTTGTGATCCAGTGTTTAGAGCTCCTACATTTGTGAATGCTGAATGCTCCACACACCACTCAGCAACATCTGCGAGCCAGAAATAGAAACACCACCTTTAAAGAGAGAGATGTGAGAGCAGAATTATTAATAGTAACCTGCTGAGAAGAAAGGTAAGGCAGAGTCCCCTGCTGAATCTGATTCTTCAGAGGGAAAGGGCACAAAACTGGTTTCTTTCTCAAAACCACCTAGAAGGAACCAATGCCTGCCTTAAATCTACATATCAGTATTATCTGATTGGAAGAGTTAAAAATACTGCAGTATTCTAATCTTCTTTTTCTCACAGTCTGGCAGCTGAGGTCTCAGCCATCTGGGGGGAAGGCCTTCCTCAGAGGGCTGAACCCCTGGGACAATACTCAATAGACAGAGGACTTCATGGCTGAACAAGGGTCTGAAAGAGGAAATGGAGAAGAGGAGCCAGGGAGGAGGGCCTGAGGAGGCCTCTGAGAAAAGAGAGAAATGGGTCCCCTGGGTGTTCTCCATAAGTGTGGGGCCTCGGGAGGGTGGCAAGGAGAAAAGGGGAAGGGCCTGAGCACAGTGAGAATTAGTGCTTCCAGGGATTTGGAGGGAAGGAGACTCACCACACCATTGGGAAGTAGGTCTTCTAAGCTCACTCATAAGCCTCAGAGGCAAAATGAGGTTGGAAACCCCAATGTATCTGGCTAAGAACAGGAGGCCCCAGGATGCAGCTCTGAATTGAAATTGAACCCTGCCTCTGGGTATGGTTGAGCTGGGGTGGTCCTCAGTTTTTCACAGAGCAGGAGGGACTCACTATGGTCCTCACTATCTGCCAGTAAAGAAAGAAGGAACAGCCAGGTTATCTTTCAAAGATGAGCCACACTCCCTTTTAGGGGGTCAAATGGTAACCTGGTGATGTCAGCCTAGAAAGAAGAGAGCCTCCTCCCCAGCCACAAGTGAGAGCTCTTAGCTTTTTAGTCATAATCCAATGAGACAGTTTGCAGAGTTAGTGGGTGTGGTGGGCTTAATGGTGCCCCCAAAAAGGTATGTCCACACCCTAATCCCTGGAACCTGTGAATGTGACCTTCTCTGGAAGACGGGTCTTTGCAGATGTAATTAAGTTAGGGATCTTGAGATGAGATCATCCTGGATTACCCTGGTGGGCTAAATCCAGTGACAATTGTCCCTGTAACAGAAGGCCAGACTGGAGTAATGCCGCCACAGGCCAAGGAGCATCTGGAGCCATGTGAAGCTGGCACAGCCAAGGACATATCCTCCTCTGGGGAAGAACCTGACCCTGCCAACACCTTGACTTTGGACGTCTGGCCTCCAGAACTGTAGAAGAATAAAGTTCTGTTGTTTAAGCCATAAGGCTTGCTGCAGCTAATACAGGGGAGATGCACAGAGAGAATTAGGGACTGCAGAGCAGAAGGATCTGGAAAACCAAGTTTAGTCCTGGATCTGCTGCTGCTGACTGAGGTGAACTTTATGCTTCAGGTTCATTTCCTCTTCTGTTCCTCACATGCCTGACCCTCGCAGCTGGGCGCGGGGCTCACATCTCACTTGAAGAAGTTACTCAAAATCTAAGGAGGTCAGGTGAGATACTCCCTACCTGTTTGGAACAGTGGTAACAGGAATAACCACACTCCTAGAACGTTGAATACATACTAGATACGGATCCTCAAAATAATCCCACAAGATTAGCATTCACATCCCTATCTTCTAGGCGAGGAGACTGAGGTTCTGAGAGGTCCTAGAGCCTGTTCAAGGTCACTCACCGAGTGAGCCCATGTCTACCTATGCTCGATCCACAGCATTACAAAAGGTTCAAGCTCCACAAAGACAGTGGGTCCAGATTCCCGCAACATCCCGCAGCACTCAGCTGGATGATGGCAGGGGGTTTGTTTATCTTCTGAATATTAGCAGCACTGGCACTACAGCTGGGTGATGGATGACAGAGTAGGTTTGCTGAGAGAACCTGTTTGGACTCTGCTAACAGCAGCATGGTGCGCGCAGGTGCATGCAGTCGTGGTCGTGCCCAACTCTTCACGACCCTGTGGACTGTAGCCCGCCAGGCCCCTCTGTCCATGGGATGCTCTAGGCAAGAGTACTGGAGTGGGTTGCCATGTCCTCCTCCAAGGGATTTTCCTGAACCAGTGATCGAACTTATGTCTCCCGCATTGGCAGGTGGGTTCTTTCCCACTAGCACCACCTGGGAAGCCCTGCTAACAGTAGAGGGTTAGCAAAATATCCACATTGTGGACAAATATAGTCACAACTGAGACCCATCTTGGTCCTCTTGGCCCCAAGGCTTTCTTCTCTCAGACCTTGCTGGAGAAAGAGATGAAACCCCTAGCCAAGTGGCTTCTGCCAAGTGAGAGACTGGATGGACAGTCACACACACACAGAGAACATATCCACATCACTCCCTCCCCAGCCAAGACGAAGAAGAAAGGGAACCAACTGAGAGACAGGCTCTAGATAAGCCCTGTCCTGAGCAGCCCGGCACATCTGGGGCCCCCTCTTGTCTGGCTGGAGTTCCTGTGCCTTTCCCAGAGTCCCCGTCAGAGGTTTAGGGGATCCATACCGATCCCCTGCTGGCTGTGGCTTAGGCAGGGCCGTGGCTAACATGGCAGCTGCTCCCCTGTCCTTCCAGCGCTTTGGGTTGGAGAGAAAGCTGGAGCCCAGAGATGACCCAAGGACCTGCCAGATTTCCTCCCAGGCAGACCTCTGTGCGAGATAAAGTCAGGCGAGGCTGAGCCGCAGGACAGCAGCATAATAAATCCCCCCGGCCTCCTCCCAGGTCATTGTTCTATTGCTGGAGTTGTTTTGAGTACGATCAAAAGGAAGGAAGAGCTCTGTGCTATCAGGCTGGGGAAGAAGGATGCTCTCCTGACCGCTGCTGTTGCCCTTGGCCACACTCATGTTAAATATGAGGAAACCGAAGGGCAGTGTGCAGCCTAACCTCGTCCTCACGGTGAGGCGCATGGCCCTCAGCGAGACAGCACCCCCATCAGAACCCGCTGACGGCCGCCGTGGTCGTCCAGCCCTGGTCCTCTCGCCCCGGCCAGCCCAGCCCTGGGAGGCCGAGCCCAGGGTCAGCGGCGTTGGGGAGGTGGGGGAGCCGGAAGTGGGCCCTGGAGTGGCTGCATTAGCTGTTGTTTACCCCTGGGGCTGAGAGCTGAAGCTGTAAGGCCACAACCCTTGGAAATAATAGGCCAGAAAAGGAACTTCCCGAGCTTGGCTGGCCTAGTGCCTACGGCTCAGACAGTGAATTGCTCAAGTTCTCAGGAAACATAGTCAGCTCCAGGATTTGTGGCCTTTCCTCTGCTCTGCCTGTGTTCATGGGGTGGTGAGCGCCTTCAGGCCCCACGACTGGATTCCTGGGGGGAACTGGAGCAGAAAGCATCACCTTCCTTCAGCCCCGGACTGAGGAGACAGGAAGGGCGGGGCCAAGGGTTCCTCCTCGTGGACCCACGGGGCTCATGGCCCCTCAGACGTTCTGCCCTGCCCAGTGCCAGGGTCTGATTCCCCAGGTGCCTGGCTGCAGTGGGCTCGGTCACCTTTGTCTGGGCTGGCGGCCATATCTGCGCCATCAAAGGAGCCTCAACGGGAGAGGATGTCAATGTGTTTCCTCAACCAGAAAGGTGGTTTGAGTTCAGCCAGAGCAGCCCAAGCAAACAAGCAGAAGCCTGTCAATGGAAAGCTGGGGGCTGCCGGGAGATCACACGACGACAAAACGAGAACCATTATCAGTCCTGGCCCGGCCCGAAGGAGGGACAGCCTTTGAAGCCACAGACAGGCTGAACAGAACTTTCCACCTGAGAGACGCTGGAGATGGGAGGTCAGGCTGCCTGCAACCCCCGCAAAACCTGATCAAAGCCTCCTGCAGAAGGGAGGAGGCCCACAGCTGCAGCCCCGCTGCCCCCCCCACCCCCTGCACGGGGCCGCCCAGGGCTTTCTGAAGACAACTAGGCCGCCTTCGCAGGGGCCTGTGGGAAAACCCAGCACAGATGCGCTGTGCAGCCAAACCTCTGGGCCAGGGGAAAGTAAACCCCTCAGCGGTCCTGAAAAGAAGAGGAAGGGAAGCAAAGCACACAGAAAATGCAAAGACCACCCACCTGATGAGCACCCACCTTTCGGAAACAAATAGCTGCCAGCTTCCCAGGCGCACTTCTAAAAGAACAAACAGGCTAAACACACCGCCTCAAAGCTCCGTGCACCGAGGGAATTGTGGGAAGCCCGGCCTCCTGTAAACAGTGGAAGCTTAATTTAAAGTGCATCGGCCTCCGTGGTGCCTGTTCGAGGGTTTCCTTGCATCCGCTCTCCTCCCTGGCAACTGAGAAACAGCAAGAAGCCTCATCAGGGCGGGACAAGACCCTATGTGAATGCCTTTAGTGCACTTCTCTCAGGCTGGATAGGGACATTCTGCCAGGGAGTGTTGTGGGGGCATCTTCTAGGTGGATCTGGGATGAGGGTAGCCCTGTCGGTCCTGTCTGGATTGGTCCCTCTGGGACACCCTCAGCCCACTCTGCCTGGCCTCATGGTTCTTCCCTTTGGAGAACCAGCACTTCTCGGAACCCATAGTTTGATCTTTTCCGAAGCCGGGTGCAGCAAAGCAAAGCCATCTCCACTGTGTTCTCCTTCTTGAAAGACTGAGAAGGATTTTTTCTTTTCCTTTTTGGGGATGGGTTTGAAGTGTGTGTGGCGGGGGTTGCGGTGGAGGAGGACCATCATACGGAGGCCTTGTAGGTTTTGGGGGGAAAGAGGGAGTGTGTGGAGGAAGTAGTTGCCCAGCAGTGCTGGGGGAAACTGAGATGAGAAAGTTCCAGAACCTTTGGTTTAACTAGCTGGCATTCTTTCCACAGTGGATGAATGAGGACTAGACAGAGGGCCTCAGGGAGAAGAAACAGAACGGAGGACAGCGGCATCTTGTCTCCTGACTTATCCAGAGGCCAGATCCTAAAGAGGGGAGACAGTTGGGAGTTACTGATCCCCCACCCACTACCCACTAGGAGATCTATACCTTTTTATTACTTTCCCCTTGAGATGACTGGGATTACCTCCATTTTACAAGCAGCAAAACCGAGATCCCAAAAGGTAACCGAGGCTCTGCTAGGACATACACGAAACCGCAAAGCCAGAACTCAGCCTCAGATAGCCTGGCTCCAAAGTTCATAACCTTCCCCGCTATTTCCAGCCCTGCCCTGCCTCTCAGGATTAGGCATGTGTTTGTCGATGCTACCAACTGAACACACGCAGGCCTCTTTCACCCTGATCAAGCAGCATCCCTACAGGGTCTGGGTTATGGAAAGGAATTCTCCAAGGCACCAATAAAATCATGCTCTGGGGTGCAAGAAGGCCTTTTTGGAAATACTCCCTAATAAAGTTGACCCTGACCTCCCCACAGCAAAAACGAAAGGGAACTAGATCAGTCCACAGCAGAGCAGGTAGATAATAAGGCCTCACTGGGTCAGCTTTCTCCCAGGAAGCCAGAGCCCTCACAGGCTCTCATTATGTCCTCATCCCCACGGCCCTGTCTGGAGGTGGTGGACACGTGTGGACAGTGGTCCTCATGTTAGGCGTGGACAGTCTTGAGTACTAAAACCATCAGTTCTCCCTAAAGTAAACGGAGTGCAGAGCCAAACTGGGAGCACAGCCTCATTCCCCAAAGCTGTATGAGATGCTCCCTCTAGTTGTATCTCCTGACTCGGCAATTAAAGCTAGGTTCTTTGAGAGGTTTGGAGGGTCCAGGGATAAGGGGAGGCACAGCTGAGGAAGGAGGCCTCACTTTGACCCAAACATAATGTAAGTCCCCCTTTGTTCGCCCATAGGCCCATTCTTTAACTTAGGCTTGTGCTCTTTAACTTAGGCTCGTGTCCATCATTGGTGCTCACAGTCATGGGGCACAGAGGCCTGGGATGGGCCACTCACCAGACAATAAGCACCTCTGAAGATGAAGATGGGAAAATGGCATGTGGGCTGACACTCATTCAGGAAGGCCTGCTGGACACAGGGGCTGTTGAGGCTCAGACAGCTGGAGAAGGGAAAGGGGATCTAATGGCAAGAGAGTCATCCCCCTTTGCTGGTTCATATCCAGTCATGTCATTTCTTGGCTTTAATAACATAGTCCATCCTAAAGGAAGTCAGCCCTGAATATTCACTGGAAGAACTGATGCTGAAGCTGAATCTCCAGTACTTTGGCCACCTGATGCAAAGAACTGACTTGTTGGAAAAGACCGTGATGCTGGGAAAGACTGAAGGCAGGAGGAGAAAGGGACAACAGGGGATTAGATGGTTGGATGGCATCACCGACTCGATGGACATGAATTTGAGCAAGCTCCAGGAGTTGGTGATGGACAAGGAAGCCTGGTGTGCTGCAGTCCATGGGGTTGTAAAGAGTCGGACACGACTGTGCGACTGAACTGACCTCACATTCCATTTCCGCTCTGGCCACACTAAGGAAAAGCTCCAATCATGTCATCTTTTTGCATAAACAGAAATCATTTGTAACTCACATGTTCACTGTGCTTTCCATAACCCACCCTTAGCTGGATTTTTCTTTCTTCACTATTGCTGAAAGCCATGCCTGCTATTAGTAAAAGGCTGGAGTAGTTCTTCAGTTGTGTGGGACTCTCCTGTGTACTAGGGGACTTTGTCCTTCCTGCCTCATCCATGAAATGCCAGGTGCATCCCCCAGTAACTGTAAGAAGCAGAAGAGCCTGTAGGCAACGTTCCAAGCACCCCTGGCTGAAGCCAGCAGTGATGGGATCTCTGAAGATGGTGCACCAGATGCAGATACTAAGTTGTGCCACTGGCAAGGGCATCAGTCTATCTCCAGGGACACCCCCTTTCTCCCAGTGTAAGTTGCTTCCCTCCTTGGGGCCCCTGTCATTGTGTGACTCCTTCTAGGACCCCAATTCTTATGTCTTGCTCCTCGCCTAATTTCGGTACAGGGATTCCCCCAAAATTTGTGAGCTGCAGACCTGTGGGGGCCATGGAGTTTCAGCAAGGGGTTCCTCCCTCTGTACCCTACACCAAATAGGGGCTACAGCCTGAATCAACAGTATGAAAAATTCAGGTTAATTTGAAAGGGTCATCAAATTTCTAGCAGTTCTTTACATTGTGTGTTTTCTTGGTTACTGAAGTTCAATAACTGTTAGGAGAAGAGGCCTGCCTGCATTGTGATGTTGTTCAGTAGCTAAGTCGTATCCGACTCTACAACCCCATGAACTGCAGCACTCCAGGTTTCCCTATCTTTCACTGTTTCCCAGAGTTTGCTCAAACTCATGTCCACTGAGTTGGTGATGTTATCCAACCATCTTGTCCTCTGTCTCCCCCTTTTCCTCCTGCCTTCAATCTTTCCCAGCATCAAGATCTTTTCCGATGAGTCGGCTCTTCGCATCAGGTGACCAAAGTATTGGAGCTTCAGCATCTGTCCTTCCAATGAATATTCAGGGTTGTGACAGCGGTTTTCAAACTGGGATCCAAGGAAACCCTCAGAGAGGCCCTGAAGGGAGAAGGTTCAGGATAAAACCAGAAGAGATGGGGACCCCCATCTGCCCCCTGCACACGCACACACATGCACACACACACACACACACACACACACACACACACACAACTAATTCACCCCCTTCCTTTGCAACCAAAGCAACTCTGCTTTTATCACTCTTGCACACTGGGCTTTCTGGTAAGATTTTATTTGAAGAAAGGACTCTGCTGGGTAGGAGGGTGGGATGGTGTCTACAAGCAATGACTGAGGACAAAGTACAGGCACTCTCGCCATCTCCTTGCCAGTGTTCAGCAGAGCACAGTGGGACATCTGTCACAGCCCCAGTGTGTAAACCATGAATAAACTGTGATGTCTGACTGACGCAATGGCAAGCACCTGCTCCATCCAGACCCACGACGTGAGCAAGTTGGGTTAGTTTCCCAGATGCCTGAAGTCCGTCAGGCTCCTGGAAATAAAAAGTGAACTTGGACGTTAGCGGGTCCTACAGTCAATGCAGACCCAGTGTCGATGTGTATACATATGCAGGGCAACTTCTCCTGCTGTGCGGGCGTGGGGGGCACCAGGTGGGCAGGGAAATCCAGCCCTCCCAGTGCACCAACGTTCCCAGAGCAAGGGTGGTCGCTTAGGGCCCATTTTCATCTCCTTTGGTTTCTACCCAAATCAGTCTTTGCCTGTGTGGCTGGTGCTTTCTACCCAGGCCCTCAGAGGACACGGTTTGCCCTCAGGCAGCCTGGGCCTAGAATAATGAGAGGCGGCAAAGCAGGACCCTGAGCTGGTAGTTAGGTGGTCATTTATGAGTTGGTCCTGCCTCATCCTGGACAGGGTCATCTTTCACTCCCCCACCTGGACACACCCAGAGAATCTCTTTCTTGTGGTCAAGGACCACTGCTAGGTTTCCAGCCATATCAGGACCAAGCAAGGTAAAACAGCCAGCACAGGTTGGGGCATAAGACCTAAAATGTGATTGAAACTCACCCAGGGTTCATCATGCTGCATTTGTAATAAACTAGCTTTGTGGGTTTTGCACCCTCTGACAATAATATTTGTGGAAATTCCTCAGCTGAGCCTCCATCCTCCCAGTTTAGTTTCAGACAGGGCAGCAAATAAAGAAATTCTCTAACTCTGCTTATTAGCACATGAAACTCAGGCAGGAAATCGGGAGGGCCGCCTTTGTCCCTGCTTTGGCTCTACCATCACACATACTTTTAAAAAGCCTCCTTCCCAGCACTCAGGCTCAGGGCAAACACGACAAAACAGACAGCAAACCTCTCGGTTACATGAATGTCCCATTAGAGGCATACGGGAAACAGTGGCCTGCAGACCCAGGCCTGTCAAGTGTATGACTGAGCCTGCTGGAATGTGGCTCTGTGTGTGTATGTGTGTGTGTGTGTGTGTGTGTGTGTGTGTGTGTGTGTACACATGGGAACCTAAACACACTTGGCTCTGAGTTCCTACGTGCCGGGGGGTATGCTGAGTGAGCAAAAAGCTTCACGTGTGTCTGAGAGGGTGACAGGGAGCCCCCAGACGCTTAGCTGCTCAGATTTCTAGATGGGGAGAAGCAAGGGGAAGTTTTGAGAATGGGAGGGCAGCTGTGTGTGAACACACATCTCCATTTGTGTGTGTCGGGGGAAACTGAGGGGAAATTCTGCGTTCGGGGGTGCGAGCCCTCATGGCGGGTGTGCGTGCATTCAAGCGTGCCAAGGGGAAGCTGAGAGAAAGTTTTGCGAGTTTTGAAAATTCTCAGAAAAAATCTGGCAACTGCCCATACCACAGGTTGGTACACATTCAATGCTTGTGAAGCTCATTTCCTGTACTAGTTACCAGCCCTTGTTTATACAGGACACAAAATATGATTTAGAGCAAAAGCTCTAGGTGTCAGAGGTGAGTCAAGGGACAGTGTATTTCCAGAGGATGGGGAAGGGAGGGCAGTCTCTGCCAATGCCTTTTGAAGCAGTGAAATCAACTTTCAGTTTTAAAATCCATGGTTCCCAACTTTATAGGCTTGAAAGGGAGAGATGATTGAACTCAACTGTTAAAATTAATGCCATCCTGCATCATTGCTCTGAAGCCATTTTAGCACCCAATCTGCTCAGCCAATAGCAGCACGGCGTTCTTGTGTGTTTATGCGTTTTTAAGCTCGGCTGTCTGGCTTCACTCTGAGCCTCAGTTTGGGAGCCCAGCTCCAGAACTTGTTTATGAGCTTTTTCACTCGGCTTTATTCTGACTCAGCTTTGTTTGTTGGCACAGAGGGTAGCGCCTAACTTCAGCACTCTGTTCTTTGCATGGGGACCCCAGATCACAGAGGGTCCTCGGGCTGGCATCCACAGCCAAGTTGAGGCGTTTGCACCACCATCACCTCGTGGTGTGCACGTGGGCAGGCATTTCTGAACGCCTCAACGTGGGGAGACACTGCACTCTATAAACTCCTTGGCGTGTGACTTTCTCAGAGTCTGTCTTGCCAGAGTGTTCCTCCATGTGGCACCCAGCTTGTAACAAACTTTCAGTGGCCGCTAATTAACCATGGTGCACTCCATTCCGTTCAAGGATCACCAGAGACAACGGAGCCAATATCGCCCACTCATCAGCCCGGCTCAGGACCTTGCTAGATCAGGTGTCCCGAACACCTGCGTGGTTTCCTGATATATCCATGTGACAGTCATGAGCCTCTGTTCTTTCTCTAGTTTAGAGTAGAGGGAAGCAGGAACAAAAGTCTCCCAGCCGTTGGGCTCCAGGGAGCAAAGAGCCCAACCCTATCAGGAGACCAAGTCTAGGCAAAGCACAACTTTGAGGATTACACCCACAATTCTTGGTCCTGGTGGAAGTGAAGAGTACCAACCAGGGAGCGTGCTAGGAGGCTCACCAAAAGGTGGAAACCAGAGGACCATACCTTATCCTTTATCAAGCCAAGATCTAAGTCCTGCTTAAGGCTCTTCCTGAGCACAGAGTCCCTGTGATGGTGGGACCCAAAGATGCTGATGGGGGCATTTCCCAGGCTTTACTCTGGTTCAACTTGGGACTTACTTCAGTTGTTCATGATGATAGGAATTTGCTTTATACTTCATCCTGGCCATTTGGAGCCCCTCCATCATCCTCAGGCAATTCACAATCTCTAGTAAGCTGGGAGTGGACTTCTCAGGTGGCTCTAGTAGTAAAGAACCTGCCTGTCAATGCAGAAGACACAAGAGACTCCAATTTGATTCCTGGGTTGGGAAGATTCTCTGGAGGAGGGCATGGCAGCCCATTCCAGTATTTTTGCCTGGAGAGTCCCATGGAGAGAGGAGCTTTGCGGGCTACAGTCTA
This sequence comes from Budorcas taxicolor, assembly GCF_023091745.1. NCBI lineage: Eukaryota > Metazoa > Chordata > Mammalia > Artiodactyla > Bovidae > Budorcas > Budorcas taxicolor. The sequence continues at coordinate 78,514,774 of NC_068919.1, forward strand.
TAGGGTCACAAAGAGTTGGACACAAATGAAGCAAGTTAGTACTCACTTAGCATGCAGTGAACTGGGAGACTTCTGAACAACAGCAGGACTCTAAAGATTGTGACCCATGACTCCTTAGCGAATTCTACAATCCTCTGAGGCACTACCTAAAGTTCAAGGAGGAGCTTGCCAAGGAAGAGCGACCTGGGGACAGCAGTGGGGATGCAGATGTGGAGTACACATCATTATTCTTCACAGGAATTCTCAGATCCTGTCTGCTGGAGGTCTTTACAGAGAGTTGACCTTCTGTGCAAGTTAATGTGGCAGTCTGTTGAGCTGCGATTCTGTTCAAGGCTCAGTATAACCAAGAAGATGAGAGGGAAGGGAGGAGGGGGAGGGGACATTCCAGGTCACAGCCACTGCAGCCCGGGGTAACATCCTTCCGTGGGTAGAAGTGTCTTCTCCTGTGAAATAGGAGTATATTGTTGTCAGGCCAAGTGCTTTGAACCCATAACTGAGTGGCCAGATTGTTAGCCTTGTTCTCTGTTGCCACTGGTTAAGTGAGCATAAAGACACTTCCCTAGAAAGCAATACTTGCAAGGAGCCTAGTACGGTGTGGAAACTGAGTGGATCCTAAATCTGTCTCCTCTAGTCCTGTGAGTGGAATGGCCACCCCATAGTTCTCCAGCTGAGGGGTCAGCAAACTTTTACTATGAGGGGCACATAGCAAATATTTTCAGTTTTGCAAGCCATACCATCTCTGCCACGGTCACTAAAGGAGCCGTAGAAAATACGTAAACAAGTGGGCATGGCTGTCTTCCGATTCAAGTTTATTTACAGTCAGACCGTAGACCCGACCTGATCCACGGGCTGTAGTTTGCTGACCCCTGCTTTAGCTCATGGTAGATGTCCAGCAAACACTTGGGATTAACCTGTTATAAAATAAGTGAGTAGGGATCTCTCTGTCCATCCAGATCTTTGATTTGAACTCTGTTTTCACAGGCAGGTTATGTGTTCCTACAGCGGGGTCAGAGCAGCAAGACCCTCACCTCCCCTTCACTCCTCTCCCCCATTCAAACCCACCCCCATAATGGAGAGCAGCATTTGTGTGCCTTCCAGGATCTGCTTCCCTACCCCTCCCCACCTAGGGCCTTTCCCTTCCATCCCGTTTGTGGGACACACAATTTGTAATCTCCTTAAAGCCCAAGAAGCCAGGTCTCTGATTCATGTAGATTAAAATCAGCTGCAACCTATTAATGGCCCAGAGCCCAAGACAGATTTTAGGAAACAAAAACACTGGACCAAATTAGACTGAACTGGCCTCTGTCTCCAGGGGAGGGAGGTGGGATAGGAGGCTGGGGGTGAGGGGAGTGGCCATGTGGTTTTAATTAATTTGGATTCTCTTCCTGAAGCTAATTCACCCAACACAAAGCATGTGTAGCACCATGGAAGTGGGCAGCCATGGAGCTGGGCTCTCCCTGGTGCAGCCCCAGGTCCTATTGAGGGACTGAGGTTGGTTTTGTGTCTGTAATTAACAGGTTTCAAAGTGGTTATTTTGGAAAAGAGAATTTCAGTGGCGCGTTAAAATCCTTTCATCAGCCATCAGCCAGCGTCCCAAGGCCTTTAGCAAGGCCCTGGCCACTTACGGCTTCAGAGAGCTTTGAATTCCCAGGGTCTTGTTTGAGAATGTGGAGGCTTTTGCCATGGGTTTTATTAGGCTGATGGTTACCATGATTTTCATTATGTTGTTTTGTTACTGGGATCATAAAAATGCTTCTCTCTTCCTAGAGTACCTAAGAACATAAAAAATAAAAGAAAAAGAAGAGTCCCTGCCTTTATAGAAGTTGCATCACATACAAAGCTAACACTCCCTCATGAGAAAGAGCTGGCTGTCCCTCTGGGTGGGCGAAGAGTGGGTGGAAGGTAGGCAGAAATCATGAGGCTAGGAAGAGGCAGGGAGGGTGCCCGACCAGCACCCTGTCCTGACCTCACCTCTGAGGAAACTGAGGCCAAGAGAGATGCCCTGCTGGACTCCGGCTCTCCAACTCTCAGTCCAGTGTTCTTTTTCCTCCTGGTGGCATCAAGGCTGTGAACAGGAGTGGCAGAGGTAGCTGCAGAAGTAGAGAAGGAGTCTGAATTCTTTCAGGCTGGTGCTTCAGGACATCTCTGAGAGTAGAAGGAAATGGTCGGGTTCACATGCAGCTTAAAATGAAGCGCCGAGGTGTATAGGGAACTGATCTGGGCCAGTGCTGTGTGTTCTGATGGTGCCTCTGCGGGTGCCGGGGGCGGGGGGGTGCACTCCTCGGGCTGCAGCAGCTGCACGGAGGCCCTGGGAGGAGACGGGAGTCACTGGGGCCCTCACTTGGCACCCACAGCCTTGGGCTGCGGGAAGAAGGGAAATAGGTACCAAATCCCACAAGCCACAGAGATGATTTCTTGCCGCTCTGAGTACAAAACCTCTGAAACCTGGTCAAGCTCCCAGAATCACCATATGGGGCAACAGGAACTTCAGTTAAGCCTGCGTTATCTGATAAATGGAACCCCAGCCTGGCTTTCCTTCCTTTTTTTGATGGTGGCTACTTTCCAGAGCGTTCTTTCATGGGGGACACGAAAAATACTCTGGGAGAATTTCTATGAAATAACCTCTGTTGCTCCAAAGCAGCAGCCCTGGCTTTCAGGAGGACATGAGTAAGACCTTCATCCACATGGAAGCTATGATGGCATGTTCAGAGAATCATAGAGTATCAGAGCTGGGAAGGAAATGCAAGTCTAGCCAGCCCATTTTACAAGTAGGGAAACTGAGGTCCGAAGCCAGGGCCAGGTCCAGCCCATGGTTTCTGACTATCAGTTTGCTCAATAATACCATTCCTCACCAGGCCACAGTTCCCCTTTGTCTTGATATTTTTGTTCATTTAATATTTATTGATTATCCCGTATGAGCCAGACACTTTAAGGTGCATTAATTTTGTTTCTTTAAATTTTTTGAGATGGAATAAAAGAAGTGCATTTCTGTGGAATACAGTAAAGAAGGAAAGGAAAATCTTCTTCCCTCCCAAGTTCAGGTTTTAGGAAAACTTTGTGAGCCTGGGCACCCTTGGGAAACACCTGCTGGGCTGGATGTGCCTTTTAGATGGCCTAGTAATATCGCTGTCGCGTAAGGATGGACTTAACTAGGCTGCCTCCGCTTGCAGTCACCACCTAGGCAGCCTAGCCCAAAGGATTCTGGGAGTGACAACCATCAGGGATTCTCTGGATCCAAGTTTGAGCCAATGCTGTGGGGAACCCAAGCCAGTTGAAGGAATACGGATTGTAGGGGTCCCTTGGTCTGTTTCCCATCATCCTCATATAATTTGCTTGTCAGTCCTTTGCTCTTGTTTACCTCTGTGTGAATAACTCCTCGATTATAAATCAGAGAACTTGGCACTGAGGTTTGGATCGTCTGTGATCCTTAACTTTCCCAAGGCAAAAGAAATTTAACAAATCTCTTCTCTCACGATGTAGTATCCAAATCATGGATGCGTTGATCTGTGTAGAGCAAGCCAAGTCTGAGGCTCCCCACCCCCACCACACTCACCCTGAGCAGTCATCCACGCATTCATTCGCTGATTCATGGGTTCATTCAACAAATACTCAGTGAGCAATTAGGCGCCAGACTCCATTCTAGATGATGGAGATACAGAGTGGAAAAAGACAATGCTCCTCCTTACTCTGTTTACATCTTAGGGGGGGCAACATACAATAAGCCAAATATGTATATATATAGTATATTTTATATATATATACACACACACACACACAGACATGCATAGATGAACTAGCGACAAGAGCCTTGAAAAAAGTAAAGCACATGAAGAGACAGGGGTGAGGGGGACACTTTTACACACAGAGGAGTCAGGAAGACCTCTCGGAAGAGGTGACCTTTGGGCAAGGGTTGAATGAAGAGCATTCCAGGCAAAAGGAATAATAAATGTGAAGACCTGGGACAAGGACCAGTTGGATGTGTTGGGGAACAGCCAGGAAGCCAGACTGGAGCAGAAGGAGCAATAGGGATGTCAAAGAAATGAGCAGAGCCCAGGTCAGGGAAGGAAGACTTCACTCCTGTTCTGAGCATTATGGGATGTCTTTGGAGCAGGAGAGTGATGCTGCAGAGATGTACGCTCGGGCCATGGAGAAGCTGACAAAGTGATGATGGCCCAGCTCCGGTTAAACGTTTGCATCCAGACCCCTGGCTAGTGGTGGTTGCACCTCAAGGGCTGCGCCTGAAGTGGAAACCTTCAAAGAGAGCTACATGTTTCAACAGGGTGAGGCTGGGCCTGGGAGCTCACTACCTCTCTACCAATTAGTCTTAAGCCCCAAAAAAGGAAATGGTGCTATTTAAATAGCAGGGTTGGGATCCGTGAGCCAGAGAACTCTCAATCCATCAGGTCACCCCCAGTTAGGCTCTGGAAAATTGCTGATACTCAAGCTCCCAGTGGGGAGTTTGGCCGCAGGCTCAAATACAGACCTGGCCTTTAGGGGATCGGGCTTTATTTCTGGCTGACTGTATCCTGTCTTGTCAGTTTCATTCCCAAGCCCTTCCACTTTGCAAAATGCAGGTGACTTAACTGGGGAGCAGAGGGAAGAGGGAAAAGACATGAACTGTGGTTTCAGACAGCCCTGGGTTGCAATTTTTGCCTCCATGCTTAACAAATTTTTGGAAATGCTACTGAATATGCTACAACTACACTATCCAATACAGTAGCCACCGTCATGTGTGGCTACTTACATTTAAATCTTAAGTTTAAATCAATTAAAATGATATGAAATTTAAAATTTAGTTCCTTAATCCCACTGGGCACACCTCAAGGGCTCAATAGCCCCATGGAGCTGGTGACTATCATGGTGTTGGACAGTGCAGACATAGAACATTTCTGTCATGGCAGGAAGTTCTGTTGGAGAGTTTCACTTCTTTGAAAAAGAAGTAACCCATGAGAAATGAACATGTTAACACACAGAAAGCACAGGGTACTTCTGTCTCCTTATAGGTACCCAGCAAACAGCAATCTCCATGATTTACTATATGGATCTCCATCCTGGCTCTGCTACTTACTAGCTGTGAGGCCATTCAACCTCTCTGAGCTTCAGTTTTCTGATCTCTAAAATGGGAATAACAAGTAATACTGAGTGAATTTCTCATAGCATAACATATACCATAATCTTTATTTTTCTCAGTTTTCCCTGGACCTGAGAACATCCCCATTAACCCTCTGCTGACTTATCGAGACCCAAATTTGGAATCTCCAGTCCTGCCATGTTTAGCAGGAGGCATGACTGAGATCATGGCTCTGTGATGAGTACTGGAGCTTTTAGCCATTTTGAAGGGTTTGAGTACAGTCAGGGGTGTGAAATTCTAATGAAACAAGTGGGCAAGTCTGCTCTAGAAATATAATCATTTTTACTCAAGTCAGATATTCTCCTGCCCTGGTACTCTGAAAGCAATTGTGTCTGGGTTCCCCTAGCCCTGGGCCCCCGCTTCCTTGCCTGAATGCTCCTTCTCAGGGTGCAGCCTGCAGAGAGAGGCTCTCAAGCAGCCCTTCTGGTATCTTAGCCTCCAATCAGTCTTCTTTTTTCTACTTTGGGGCTTTGTTGTTGTTGAACGTTTATTAACTGCAGGCATTTGGTGGGTGGAAGTGGATTTGCCTGGGGCTGGAAGGAAGTTATTTGCCAGGCCAGGAGAAGGTGTGGTTTCAGAGTTGAAGCTGGAATCCCCTTCACCTGCTTAATGCATTTCAGGGGAGATTTGTTTTCAACTCCCAAATTACCTGCTAGGATTTCTAGACCTGAGATCCTATCTCTCTTGGCTGTTTTCTTTCATTTCCGACAAGAAAGACAAACAAAAAATTAAAGAGTGAGAGGCTCAAGAACAATAGTCTCCTTTTAAATTAAATTGCACACAGTGAGTGATTTTTTTCACTGTCTACTGTCAGGCTGGCAGGAGAAGGGCCTGTGCAAGTACTCAGAACCTCTGCTTTTGGGGACCCATGGGAGAAAGTACAGCTGGGCTTCTACAGAAAACTCAGGGAACAGTGTAGACTTACTGTGTCCAGTGAGACTTTCTAAATCTCCCCCCTGCAAGCTGTTCCACCTGCAACTTTCTCTTCTTAAGTGATAGCAGCTCCGACCCTTGGGCTGTTTATGACCCAAACCTAAATAGAGTCATACTTTCTTTCACACCCCATTTCCAAGGTGCTGGAGCATGTTATTGGCTCTACTTTCAAAATCTGTCCAGAATCCACCCAATTCTCATTATCCCCTATGCCAGCATCCTGGTCCAAGCCACCACCATCTCTTCTCCAATCACCTGTGATAACCTCCTACCAACCTCCCTCTTTCCACTTCCCACTAACTGGCCCACGTACTTCTACTTGCCTTGAAGTGTATTCTCAACATACTCTTCTCCAAATCCCCAGTGGCCCACAATGAGTCCCATCCCATCGAGAGTAAAATGCCAAAGTCCTCCCAGTGGCCATGGGAGCCTGAAGAATCTCACCCATGCTAATGCTGACCTTTCTGCCCTCCCCTCTCCCCCTTGCTCATTCATCTCCAGCTACCCTGGCCTTCTTGCTTTTCTCAAACACACAAGATACGTGCCCATGTTGGGGCCTTTGCTGCAGCTGTTCCCTTACCTCTTCAAGTCTTCACTAAAATGTCACCTTCTCACCAAAGCTCCCTCTGATCACCTGGTTCATCTCAAGTTCTCCTCATACCCCCTTGCACTCCCACCTGCTTTGAGCTGACTCAGCCTCCCCTCCTTAACACTTGTCACTCTCTAACCTACTACAGTCTCCCTTCTAGGATTCCCCATGGATACCCAAGTCCACAGATCTGCAGGGTTTTCTTCCACAGAGAGATGACTGTGCATCATTTGGGTGTTGGTTTTATTGTTTTTCTCTCTTCTCACTTCTAGAATTATCATCTCCACAAAGGTAGGGACCCTGCCCTGTTGAGTTTGCTCTCTGTCCAGTGCTTCCAGGCACTGGGCTCAGAGCCTCTCTTTTTCTCGCACCAATAACCCCCTCTTGGAGATGTGTGCTGTTCAGGGAGCCTGATCTGAGAAGACTAGAGCTGATCTGAGCCCCAAGTATTGCCAGGCAAAAAAAAAAAATCCAATAGGTCAAGGCTACAAGGAGGATTAAACTCATAAAGGAACCCCCGATAAGTTTAAGTTCAGAAGAAACAGAGCTAGAAGGAACTGTCCCCAAGGTCATGGAGAGTAAGTGAGCAAGAAGTTGCCTAAATGATCGTATGACTATGAGCAAGGAGACAAAGAAGAAGGAAGAGGAGAGGGAGAGGGAAAGAAAAATGAAGGAGAAAAGAAGAAAAAGAACCAACAAGGCTATCAGCTCTCACATGTTTTGCTCATGTGCCATGCTGTGCTTAGTCACTCAGCCGAGTCCAACTCTTTACAATCCCATGGGCTGTAGCCCACCAGGCTCCTCTGTCTGTGGGGATTCTCCAGGCAGGAATACTGGAGTGAGTTGCCATGCCTCCTCTAGCTTTTGCTCTTAAAGACCCCTTTATACTTAAAACTTGTTGAAGTGAAAGTCTCTCAGTCATGTCCGACTATTTGCAAGCCCATGGACTATACAGTCCAGGGGATTCTCCAGGCCAGAATACTGGAGTGGGTAGCCTTTTCCCCCCCCAAGAGCCTTTGTTTCCATGTTTGCATCTGTTGATAAATCTGGGGATAACCAGCCTCCTGGATAGTCCCCTGTGATCCTTATCTCCCAGCATTCATGCCCTTGTATGTTGAATGAGGGCTGGTCTGTGTGGCTACAGAAAATGGCAGAAGTGAAGATATGTGACTTCAGCTGGCTTCAGAGGCTAGGCCTTAAAAGGGGCTAAAGGTTTCTACTTGATCTCTTCTACTGTCCACTCCAGAGAAAGCCAGTTGCCACATTTTGAGGACACTGGGAGAGACCTATGTGAAGAGGAAATGAGGCCCCTCAGAATAGCCAGACACAACTGGCTAGGCTTGTGAGTGTACTACCTCGACAGCAAATACCCTAGCCCTGGTCAGGCCTTAAGGGTACAACCTCAAGAGACCCTGAACCAGAAGAGCCCAGCCAAGCCACTCCCAAATTCCTTATCCTCAGCAACTCTAAGGGATAACAAGTGATGGCTGTGTGTTTGGGGGTGGGGGGAGTTATATTTATTTTATTGAAGTATAGTTGATTTACAATATTGTGTTCATTTCTCCTGTACAGCCAAATGATCCAGTTATTCACATATGTACACATACTCTTTCATATTCTTTCCCATTATGCTCTATCCCAGGATTTTGAATATAGTTCCCTGTGCTGTATGGTAGGACTTTGTTGTTTATCCTTTCTCTATACACTAGTTTGTATCTGCTAATTCCAAACTCCCAATCCATCCTTCCCCCACCCTCCCACCTCTTGGCAACCATAAGTCTTTTCTATGCCTGTGAGTCTGTTTCTGCTTTGTAGATAGGTTTATTTGTGTCATATTTTAGATTCCACATATAAGTGATATCATATGGTATTTGCTTTTCTCTTTGTGAGTCACTTCACTGAGTGTGATATTCTCTAGGTCCATCCATGTTGCTGCAAATGACATTATTTCATTCTCATTTATGGCTGAGTAGTATTCCATGCTGTATGGACCACATCTTCTTCATCTGTTTAGTGACTATTGTTGTTTTCAGCCACTAGGTTTTGGAGTATTTTGCTATGCAGCAATAGATATTTAAGTCATTTACCATATTAAAAATTAGAACAGAAAACTATTTTTTCAAAAAGTTGTTGATACTCAAATGTGGATGTTTTTATATATACTTACATAATAAATTGCCAGCCACAGGCATTAGTTTCTGCAAAAATCTCCCAGTCAATATTGTGTTAATGCTTATTTGTTAACCATTTAACATATATTTATATGGATAAATTCCTATTTATTAATTGACAAAAATCCAAAACTTTATTCATTTGTTTAAAACTTTAAAATAGCACAATCTTACTGTAAAAATAGCTGTTTTCCAAAACAAAACAGAACAAAATTTAATGAGAAGAATGACAGTGTTTTACATTTTTGCAAATCTCTTTAATGTCTGGCTTAATAGAAGACAGCTGGATTCTCATATCTACTTCTGCATTCAATCAGCAGTGATAATATTGTTTTGGTTGAAGTTTATGAAGGAAACCCAGCCTCACATAGATACGAAGCTGGAAAAGGGGGGAATATTTTTAATAGCCTTTTCAGATAATTGTAGATATTCTTCTTTGACACGATACCAGAACTCGATAAATGGTCGTTTATTAAAGGTTACTTGCAATGTGGAATCTGAAACTATCTCAATGAACTCTTTGTACTCAGTTTCATTAAAATCTGTTTGGTCTGTGTTGCACTGAATGGATCTTTTGCTCATGCATGATTTTGTAATCTATGCATGGTCATTTGGAAAATATTGCTTCACTAAGTTATGTGGATCTGAATCTGATCTACTTCATGATGAAAACTAAAAATACACATTTGTTGATATCACCACTGATCTTATCTGAAACCTCTCTAAGAACTGAGACAGTATTAAGCTCACTGAGACAGATACAAGTTTTCAGAAATTTTAACTTTTGCTTGAAAGTTTTTATTTTGACAACAAGCACTGTCAATTATCTTTCTTGAAATGACAAATTCAGATTGTTCCTTTTGGAGAAAATGACTGTCAAATAACCAAGTCTGAATAACCATGGTAATTCAGTCCTTTCAAGTAAACATGGTATTTCATGAAAGTGGCTAGTTCAACTCACAAGTCAGACGCTCTCACAAATGCTTTTTTCTCTGAACAAACAATTGTACCTCAGAAAGCACCAGAAATGCCTTATGCTTACTTTCTAGTTTGCCACACATAATACTCAAAAGACTTGGACTTTGGGCAAGATTTCATAAAATTATTAATTTTTACTGCTCCATCTCAGACACGCTTAAGTGAAATTGGTTTCTTTTTTTTCGGTCCGACTTTGTGGCAGTGAAGAATATGACAATTTTACCCAAATGTCAACACTGTGAAGCAGACAAATAACATCTTGGAATTATGAACATAGTTTTGACCTTGCAAACACTTTCTTAGGGTCTCAGGGACGCCAGGGGTCCATAGACCTCACTTTGAGACCCATTGCTTTAGAGAAATGGATGCTGTTTCATTGCTTATAGCATTTGTAGGTGAGTGTGCTACATGCTAACACATGCGTGTACCAGGTCTTTGTGTCAGACTGTGATGGCCACCATCTGTTACACAGACTAGAAACATTGTTGGATGTTTCTTAGATACATAGCTTGTTAGATACCAGCTTACTCTTGTGGATGGAGTAGATATGAGAAAGGTTCTTTATATAAAGGAGGTTAGGGTATTTTTATGTTTCTGTTTGCCCCACTTACGAAAGGTGTGTGGCTGGTAGGAGAAAGCTAGGCTCTGAGAAATTCCTCGGATGATCGGGGTGGTATAATTAAGGTAAATGAGGAAGCTAACACCTGCAGCCCTTTCTTTATAATGCTTTTCTTCTCTCCCTTTCATCCAATGAGCTGTAAAAGCTCAGTGCACTGCAGAGGCATCCTTTTCAGAGCAGTGGGGTCCTTCAAGCTCCAGACTTCAAGCGGGCAAGAGGGCTCACTCCCTCTGGCAGGACCACCAATCAGGACAAGAGAAGCAGCAGGCCCGAGAGGCTACATTGGTTCCAAAGATCAGGGCACCCGTGAGGATTTGGTCGCCGTGGAAAAGCTGACAAGCCAGCCTCTCCTAGAGTCCTCAGCATTTCCACAAAGTGGACTTAGAGCAAGGCAGGGAGGGATGGGGTTATTTTTCAGTCCGTTTCAGTTCAGTTTTTCACTGCAGACACACAGAGAGGGTTTGAACCCGCACCTAACTGGGCCCAGCTCTTTGGTGAGTGATATGTGACTGTTCTTTCTGCGATCACAGGCCCCATCGGCAGGGGAGAAACAACCAGCAGTTGTGTCTGGAGCCCTGGGAACTGGAGACCTTTCCACATCTGTTTGCCTAGTCGGGGGTGGGAGGAAATCACCAAAACCCTCCAGAGCTGGGCCGGAGCCGGAGGTGGGGGTGGGGGCACAAAAGGGCTTAAGCCGCTGGCGACCCCGGGTCATATGACCACCCCATGATCCTCCCCCAGCCCCTTTCATCCCCTCAGGTGCCCAACACTCAGGCTTTTCATCATCCCCTAGGTCAGCAGGATCAGGTTTATGTGAGTCGACCAGAAAGCTTATCAAACGAAGGCAGAAGCAGGTGTTTGAAAACCTCCTCCTGCTAAAAGCTGGGTTGAACAAGGTTGTCGATGTGGCCAAGGCCAGGGTCCCTCACTAATTGCGTTTTCTTTCCTGTTCCCTTTTCCTCTCTTTCTGCTTTGGAACCCCTAGAGGTCTCTGGGAATCAGTCACTAAAACAAACCACTCCAAGAGCTGGGGATACAAGGAAAAACAAAGCTAAATCAGGGTGTCATTGTTGGTAGCTTGAATCGACCGTGATGGGGACAGTTGCATCATGGAAGTCAATAGGCTACAATGCAGACTCTCTTCACTCCAAAATCAGTTGTTAAGCATTTACCAGCTTTCACTGTGGAGACTGTTGCTGAAAGTATGATTCTCAGAACAATTGGATCTGAATTTCCCAGGGAAAGAAAGAAAGTAGGGGGTGGAGGTGTTGCTATTTAAATGCAGATTTCCTGGTCAACCTGAACTCACTGAATCAAATTCTCTGGAGGGGAGCCTGGAGAGATGTGTTTTTAGCAAAGTTATTAATACATTTGATAAAGTTTAAGACTTCGGGCTTAGGGAGTGGGAGAGAAGAGTGGGTGTACATCTGGCTTTTGGCATCTAGAAGGAACAGCTGGCTTCAGTCCCAGTTGGCCTGAACCCGGACAGCTGTTTTCCCTCGAGATATAAACTTCATGACGGGAAAAGGAGGTGGGAATTCTGGGGTCCCATCCATCCACTGACAACATGATTGGTTCTGCCTTGGATCGCAGGATGTCTCCACATTCTAACCTTGAGACTTGGACCCAAGACAACATGAGCAAATGCCCAGACATATGCATTAGCGTGAGGAAATTCACCACCATTCACGCCATCGATAGGGCCAGTGGAAGCCCTACCCAGGGCTCCAGGCAGAGGAGCCCAGGCAGGACCCAGTGTTTCCACATTAGATTGCCTAGGACAGCACTTTTCTTTCAGGTTTCTAGAGGCATTAGCGGGAGCTTTCACAAGCAGATATGATTTATGGAAAAAGGCCCTTGTTTACTTTAGCCCACTGGATCAGGAAGAGAAGGCCCTTTAAAGAAGAAAGAAAAAGAGAAGAGAGATCTTTCTCTCCTCAGAGGTGAAACAGAAACTTTGCAGAGGGCTCAACATTGCTTTTGACTTGTTTTGCATCTACCTGAGGGAATAGTACAGATTAATTTTTTTCTGAAAACTTGACTACATTTCCAAACAGTTCTGGGAGGTAGGTGTTGATGAGAAAGCAAAGACCAGGCCAGATCACATGAAAAGTGAGCTGGTAAGTGGAAGGAAGGGCTGGAGTTTGGACTCCAATTCTGACAAAGCCCCACTCCCCCAAAAATGCCAATGCAGTTTCCTCCCAAGCCCAATGCAGTATTTTTTTTTTTTCCTTTTGCATGTGGTTGGAGCCCAGAGGAGTTGTTAACAGGCAACTGGGACAGTGACACTGGACATTTGAGCTCAAATTATTGTGACTTCTTAAACCGTTAGAGCTCCTTGTATCCTGATGCAAATTCAGAAACATAATATAAAGCCACATGTAAAATTTTCAAGATTATGAACTATTAAATTACAAACTACTAGAATATTGGCTATTAAATTATCCACTGAAAAGGATTGTTGAAAGTCCACCATGTTGCTGAGTATAATTTAGGCACTCCCCATATCAGGCATTTAGGCTCACAGCACTTCATCAAGTTCATGATCAGGGCCTACTTGTTTGTTCTAACTGTTCAGGGCTTTTATCAAATATGAAACTTCATCAAGTGGAAGGGGGAAGTAGCCAAATGGCCTACTTCAGGAAAGCAAAATGTGATCTCGAGTATTTTTTTCTGAGGTTTCATGGCCTTCTTGTACCTAAGAACTCTCCTCCTTACCCAAAGTCTCATCTCCACTTTGAAATCACTCATTCATTTAGCAAATAATTAGCAAGAACCTACTATGCATCAGGGCTTCCCTGGTGCCTCAGTTGGTAAAGAATCTGTCTGCAATGCAGGAGACCAATGTTTGATCCCTGGGTTGGGAAGATTCCCCTGGAGAAGAAAATGAAAGTCCACTCCAGTATTGTTTTCCTGGAGGATTCCATGAACAGGGGAGCCTGGCAGGCTACAGTCCATGAGGTCTAAAAATTGCACAGAGCTTAGCAACTAAACACCCCACCACTATGTGTCAGGGAAGAACAGGAAGCAGATAGATCACATCTCATCCTCATGAAGTTCAGTCTATTGAGGGACAAATATTATACAAAAATACATAAAAATAAATATAGCTTGTCTGAAATGCTGTGAAAGAAGAGCACATGGTACAAAGAGACCAATGGTTTTGACGGTCATCTGCGGCAAGAACATTTACAAAGAGACCTTATTGATGGGATTTTTTGTTTTCATTGTTTTGGGTGGCACGGGGTGGGGAGAAGGGGTTGCTGAAAGTTTAGTTGGGAACACTTGAAAGGGAGATGTCATGTAGGCAACTGAATTCCCAACTCAGGAGAGAAGCTGGTTTGGGAGTCAGCAACACAGAAGAAGACTGGAGCCCTCATCAGAGGGCCCAGATGAGGTCATTTAGGGATGATGTGTAAAAGGACTGAGGCCTGCACCCTGGGCTGCCGATATGGAGCTCTCTTGGACAGAGGAGGAGCCCTGAAAGCCACTTGAAAAGGCTGGTCAATTGCACTTAGGAGTAGTGGACATGCAAATACAAAAATCAGAAAAGCAATTCACGGCCCCCAGGACACTGACTCCCACATCCTTTTTTTCCCATGAGCCAAGCAGGCTGTCTGTGAGCCAGTGAGTGGATTAAACCAGGACTTCTAGAATTGGAACAACTAGCTTTGTCCTGGGAAGTGCTTCATAGCTCTGTTATTTTCTCTTTCTTCCTCAGTTCCAAGTTCCTTGGCCCTTTGGAGATGCTGCCTGTGTAGGTGTTAGGGAGAAAGCAAGTAAACCAGTTCACACTGGTGGGTGAATGCTGTTTAACCACCTAAGCCTCATTGAGGTATATCAGTGAAAAAAGGCAAAACTAAATCTCAAGTCTGTGCAGTTTCAGGAAACCTAGTATATTTATGGTGATGCCCCTGGGAGGGAAGACACTTGTGGGTAGGGGTGATCACTCTGTTCCCCCTTCAGCTTCCTTCCGTTCCTCCTGCAGCAGCTTCTTTTCTTCCTCCATTGCAAGACTCCCAAGAGTCTTGAAAATCTCCACCATTTGCAGAGCGGATCCTCTAGCATCGTAACCAGGCCCCTGACAATTATGTTAGCTAATAACAGTGGACATTAATTGAGCACTCACTATGTGTAGTGAGTGCTACACTCAAGCACTTTCCACAGTTGACCTCATTTAGCTGTCACAGCAACCCTATGAGGTTGGGCCAGTCACTCTTCTCACTTTATAGGGGAGGCCAAGAAGGATTTGCCGTGTGACTCAGCTGCCTATGGACATGCAGCTCATAGGCTGAGATTTGAAACAGGGTCTTCCTTCCCAGTCCACACCTGGGGAGGTGAATCTGAGACTGTATTTGGGTTTGCTGAGAGTATAAAAGCAAACCCCAATCTGGTGCTCTGAGATGGGCTCTCAGTATGCCTGGCTTAGTTTGGCCCCATCCTGAGATATCTCAGGAGGACAGCCCAGGCCAAGCCTGTCGTTTCTGATCACAAACAAAATGGGAGTCCTGTGAGGTGTCAGGCTTCTGTCTCTTTAGAGAGAGGACCAAAAATTCCCCTGAATTTGTTAGAATGAGATTGAGGACACAATCTTTTCAAGCCAAGCCTCTTGGGTAGGGCTTGCAGTGACCGCAAAAGAATATGGAAATTCCCCTCACCATCTCTGAGGTGTTCAAATTCTTCTCTCTCTGGAACAAAGCCTTTGGAAGGCTCCATAATCCTGCCTCTCTTGGCTCAGAGGCCCAGCTACACTTTATAAAACAACCCAGGGCCATCTGATTTGAAGCATGTACCGGCTCGTGTGGGCAAGACAGTAATTACCTCCAATTCCAGTTAGGAAAGCTGAAACCTGCCTTTTTCATGCCTCAAACAATTACGGAAGCGCCTTTTGAAGCTCTGGATAGAATAGAAAGGCAAAACAAACCAGAGCCAATTAGAGCCTGGGGTTTGAGGATGGCTCAGTTTTGTGCAGCGGAACTCAGGAGGAACTGTGGGAGAGGGTCAGGGGTCACCCCAAACCTCCAGCTGCCAACCTACTTTGCCTATGCCAAAAGGACCATTATTTTGTATTTAAAATCAAGGCCCCTTTCCCTGGCTCGGGAACAATTTGCAGGAACAGCCTCTGCATCAGCTGTGAAGAAGACTCCCTGATTAGATAAGGCCTGGAATGCATTTGATGTTGAGCAAAACAGTTCTCTGACAGCTTTCCTCACATGCCTTTAAAATGTTTTTCCTTCAGCTCAAACTTGGTAAGAGAAACTGAATCCCCAGAGGCTCTTTTGCTTTGGGGTGCATATCTGAGGAATTTATGTGGCCTGTGTGCCATTTGGGGTTGCAGGTCTCCAGCCCTGAAGCTCTTCTGGGCGTGGTTGTAGAATCTGGCCTTTTGGAGGCAGGCTGGGGAACTACCATGAGAGTGGAAAGAGCAGATGACCAGGCATGAGGTCAGAGGTCAGCAAGCAGTCCTGGGGTGGGGCGGGAAGCCCGAGGACTCATGCTTCTTTACAGAACCCAGTGACCATTCTGTGTTGTTCAACACTGTGCCACAAAGTACAGAGATGGAAGTGGAGCTGGGGCATGGAGGTTTGAAGCTGCATTAAAACTAGTTTGGCCAAAATCTGTTCATGAGAAAGATTGTCCAGGTGGCCTTTTGAATTAGTAGGATTGGGCTGACCCTGAGGGCTACATGACATTGCTCTGGGAGGCTTCCCTTTTGAGTTTGAATTAAGGTAAACTGGATGCCAGACAGCCCCAAGAGAATGCCCTCTGCTGTATTTGTGCCCCTATTCCAAACTGAGAAGAGACCTTGGTATAGCTGCTCTGCTCTCCATCTGCCTGTCATTCACCCACTTGAAATAGGGCTTGATGTCTCCCTTTGACTATAAGAAACAGCCATATGGGAACAGTATTCCTGTAGAGCAATACAAAGGAAATTTTGCTTAGGAATATATCTGCTGCAGTCAAGATTGGGTGAATATCAGTGTTCTTGAGATATCAAAATGACTGGTTCTCTGGCCAGAAGAGAAAAGCTTCATATCTTGTTAGGTCTTTTGATAACTGTAACAGCTAAGACGTATCAGAGCTTTTACCAAGTATTGTGCTCTATTCTAAGGGCTTTGTGTGGTCTCTCATCTGCTCCTGACTCCAGCCCTTTGAGGCAGGTGCTTTTATTATCCTCAAGGTACAGATGAGGAAACTGAGATGTGGAGAGGTCAAGTAACCTGACCAAAATCACAGAGGGAATCAGCCCTGCTTGTAAGAGACCGACAGAGAAAGCTACTGCCATGATTTTGGAGTGGCTTAGAAGCACTGAAAATATAAATAATAATAAGATGCTTAAAATTTTTAAATCTAAACTTTTCAATCTGGTCAGACTAAAAGTGTATGGCTGGAGTTAACCCTGAATGGGTAGCCAAGCAGTGTTGGAATCAGAGGCCTCTCTCCTACACACTCCTGAAGGAGCTGTGTCAAGACCAAGAAATTACAAGCATGTTACAAGTACTACATTAACAACCCTAGAAGGGAGACATGTGAAACACCCACAGGCTCAACCTGCTTTTGAATTAAGTGTCCCTAATGTATCCAAAACACATGATTAAGAAATGTTCTGGATACACTTTCAAGATTTTGGAGCTGAGTTACCTGTGGAGAATGCTCACATTCTCCTAGAAACTGTGTCTTGTGGTCATTGTTCAGCAGGATTCCTGGCTGCTGTAGTTAATTTGACCCTGTGGGATGATTCTTTTTCTAGGCTCTGGTAGGGAGCACAGGCACTGATGCTCTAGACTTTGAGTTGAGTCTTCTCAGGAAGATGGGTGTATCTGAAGCTCTTTAAGCATCGTTTATGTGATTTCCCAACCTTTTCTCTGCAGCAGACCCCAGGTGATTCTTCTCCAGGAAGCAGCAGAGACTGCCAGCTGCTTAGCAGGCTCTCAGTTGGGCTTGAATGCCCATGATCGGGGTTCTCAGCTTTTCCATTTGGCTGGGGGCCTATGGTAGGCAGAATAATGACCTCACAAAGATGTCTATGTCCGAATCCCTGGAACTTATGACTGTTTTATATGGCAAGGGAGAATTGAGGAAACGGATGAAATTAAGGTTGCTAATCAGTTGACTTTAGAAATAGCATCCTGGATTATACAGGCGGGGCCAATGTAATCACAGCATCTGTAAATGCGGCAGAGGGAAGCAGAAGAGTCAGGATGATGTGATATGAGAAAGGCTTTGATGGGCCATTGCTGGCTTTGAAGGTGGAAGGGGCCCATAAGTCAAGAAATGTGGACAGCCTCCTGAAGCAGGAAAAGGAAGGAAATTAATTTTCCTCTAGAAGCTCTAGAAAGGAACACAGCCCTTCCAACACCTTGATTTTAGTCCAGTGAAACCTAGTCAGACTTTTGACCTCTTGAACCATAAATTTGTGTTGCTTTAAGCTATTACATTCATGGTAATTTGTGAGAGCAGTCATAGAAAACTAATCCAAGGCCCTAGACAGCTACAACATGAAAGACCACAGGCTCCTCCGGGTCCGTGCCCTGGGAGTGAGAAGCCATGTTGGCCACCTCAGCATTTTCCCAATAGCTGTCTGGAAACTCTCACTGCCCCCACCCCTTGGCCAGTTATCATCTACATGTGCACAGTCCAATCATCAGGGTTTTCCCTGGATGGGGCCTCTTCTCAGCTGGCATGGTCCACTTCTGGGCAGTGTTGCCAAGGCCTCTCCCCAGTATGGTCCATAAGCCCTATGGTGTGATAGTGAGAGGCTCTTCACGTCCATCCAAAGTGCCAGACACTTCTGGCCAGCTCAAGGTTTGGGGGGATTTTTTTCTGTCTTTCCAAACAGCCAGCCACAACTTCTCTGCGATCTAGAATATGAAATTAACACCACAGAACCTTGATATGCTAAGTGTGGGAGGGCCACCTGAACTACCCTTGGATTTGAGAAGCCATATGTTGCAAAACTTATGGTTTTCTTCTAGCTTCCACTGTTCCTCTCACATGAACATTCAAGTCAAACTTGTGGTCTGGGTTAAGAAGCTAGAATTCCTGGGATTCTGGCTCAGTCTCTTACTAACTCTGTGATGTTAGGTAAGTTATTTAAATTCACTGTGTTTCATCTCTTGTCTGTAAAATAGGGAAAATATGAGTTAATATAGGTAAAGTGCTTAGATTACTTCCTGTAACATGTTCAGTGCTATGCAAGAGTTATTTGTTGTTATTACTAATGTTTGTGTTCTGGTTGCTATTATTATTAAATGGGTCCCAAGCCTCAGGGGCAAGTCATTTGGCACATTGGGAAAACCAGCATGTTTTATACTTCCAGCAATCGAGATGAATTACCACCACATGGAGTGTGGAAGCTCAGGTGTGTAACATCCTTTTAAAACTTTTCTTCCCACAAACATCTCCTCAGGAAGCAGACTCTGTTGTGCCAGGGTCAAATGAGTAATTGTTGGGAAAGACAAAGCCCTATGCTTAGAGTTATGCAAATATAGTGGAGAGAGGGCATCTCAGTTGCTGAGTCACATCCACTGTCAACCCAGCCAGATTCATCCAGGTGGCTCAGAGCTCTCCACTTGGAGAATCTCAGCTCACCATGTGCACAACCAGGAGCCCTGACATTTAGGCCTCTTGGTTCTTCAACACTTAGCAAATCAGTCCCCAAAAGTGGTGAGGAAGAGGGGAGAAGATTGGCCAGTTTTCAGGCAAATGCACCCCGGCACACAGGACACTACTCGCGTTGGCCAAAGACCACATACAGTTAACTGCCCCTTCTGGGTGTGGCAGCCAGCCTGTCTTGGCGACCATGTAGCCTGGATCGAGCAGAGGGAGCAGGTTATTAATAGCTCCTTAAGGGCTGCTGTAGGATGCTTCAGTCTGTGACTCACCCAAGAGAGAAGTTTCTGGGCAGATAAGGGGGCTCAAGAGAGAAGGAACTTAAAGCTGCACAAAGCTTCAATTGTAAAGCACAGTAATAACAATGACAAGCAAGCATGTTCCCTGCTCTCTGGTATCATGGAGACAGAAAACAGAACCATGATTTCTGACTTTCTCTCACCTTGATCCGCATAAAAGATGTTTGAATTACAATATTTTATCAGAACAAAATCCATCAGAACAGCTGCCTGAGCTAACTTGAAAACCTCACATGCTGGAGTTAGTGACCTCCAACATGTAGGGGAAGGGGAGAAAAGAAAAGAGAGAGATAAGGGAAAGAACGAGCTCCTTCTGCTTTCTGGTCTGGCCGTTTGGCACCCACGAGCCAGCTGAGTTGATGTCCGACCCAGGCACCCCTGCTCCCAGGAGTCACAGGCAAGTACCAGGCACCAGGGAGATGCCTGTGTTTCAGAGAAGCAGCTCCTAGTAAGAGAGAAACACTACCCTGCAGAGTCAGACACACCCAAGCATGTGTTCTTTCTCCTCCTCTCACTGGGTGTTATTTAAAACCAGTTATATAACCTCTTTGCAAACATGAAAAACTGCCTTGTACCTGTTGGTATTAGATACCAGTTGGTATTAGATACCAGTAAGTATCTGGAGCACATTGAGCGTTCAGTAGGCAAGCAATAGATATTCTTATTATTAAATATAGTAACCACTTGGACCAAAGACCACCTAATTTATAGTCATCTGACTGGAAGACAACTACAAGAAGTCAGCTAATATATGTACACGTAGAAAAAGGTCTAGAAGGAAATTCACTAAAGTTTTGATAATGATTGTAGGCAATGGGATTATGAAGAGACATTTTTTGTTTTCTTCTTTATATTCTTGTGTTTTCCAAATTTTGACAATAAATATGTATCTTTTATTACCTGAGGTTTTCAAAACATTACTGTTTAAAAGTCCTCAATCCCAGCTTCCTGTCTCTGAGAATCATATTTGCACTAAGTCACCCAAATCCAGAGTTGTTCAGCCTATTTCTAAAGCCAGAGGGATAGATTTCATCTCTATGTAGAGAATTTCTTCTTCCACACCATGTACCTGGAATGGAGCTCAACCCCTAAATGGTTTTTAGCCCGTTGTAACCTTGCCAAACTACTTAAGAGAAAAACTTTAGCCATTGAGAACTATGTCACCCATCACTTTCCACTCTTTTGCCTTCAGCTGCCAAAAAGCCTTAAACAAATTTAATTCTCAATTACAGAAACAATTAGCTCAGGTTTTTGGCATAAGTATTCTCCCTTTCTCCTCTGTGGTTCAGACTTCTCTTTCTCTTATTCATCTAACTTATTGTACATGTGTCTGTTGTTATAAACTATCTCAAGAATACTTTGACTGTTGGATATAAATCATAAAGTCCAAATTAAATTAATGAAATTTTACCTGATCTGTTGTAAGAACCTATGATCAGCCTGTTAAAATTCATATTATTAAGCATCTTGATCAGCAAGTACCAGGAGGGAGGCATGAAGAGAGTACTGAGGAGGAAGTCTCTAAGTCCAGATCCCATATTTAAGGGAGGGGGACTTCTGGTTACAAATATGGATTTGTTTGCAACTACATATTTATGTTTTAAAATGATTGGTTGATAATCATTCTAATGCATGTTGTGAGCATCTACGGGGTGCCAGACACTGTTTGAAACTTCATCCCATCAAAGTTGTGAGGTAGGTATTATCATTTCTAATTGATGAATGAGAAAACATAATCAAACAAGTTAGATAACTTTCCCCCAGACTTCCAGCTAGTAAGTGGTGGGTCTGTGGTTGACACCCTGGTCTGTCCAACTCTAAATAATTCTGCTTCCACAAATGAAGCTAATTTTCTTTTTCTCTGTGAATTAATGTTGAAATGGTAGACAATGCTGAAGCTGCAGTTGGCTGAATTTCAAATCCAGAAGGATAAAAAGAAGCTCCCAAGGAGAGTTGACGACTGGAGTTAGGTTCATGGCTTAAAATTAAGCACTGAAGTAGAACTTTCTCATTAGAGAAAGAAGGTTGGGGAAAAAAAAAAAAAAGCTGATGACACTACCTAGGACTGCTTGCATGAAACTGTAAGCCTTTAGATGAACGAGGAAGTAGTCACAGCTCAGCAACCAAAAACCACATGCTTCTACTACTCAGGGAGAGATCACTAATACCATGGTTGGGCAGGATCTCAAGCTACCATTTTGTTCTGAACCAGAGACCTCTATAAAACCTCTAGGATAGAAAAGATGAAGTGAAAGAAATTAAAAGGACACCCACTGAAATGGGCTTTCAAAAAGATACCCAACACTAGGAAAAACAGTCAACAAAATTAACACTTGTTAGATCAGTTTTGTCCGAAAGAAATTAATATGACAATCTGACAAAAACTTAGTGTGGTTTAAATACTCAAAGAATAACATCCATTTTTAAAAGATAATTATGAAACAGAGCAGGCATAAATGAAAGAAGAACTGGTAAATATAAAAAAAAACCAGTTAGAAAGGTAAAATCATTAGATAGAATATATTCTAGGCAAGTCAGAAGAAGAGGGAATTAGTGAATGGGAAGGTTGTCTTGAAGAAATCACCCAAAAAAAAGTAGTCCAGAGTCAGAGTTAAGGCCATAAAAGATAGATTGAGAAGTTCCAATTTATGTCTAATATTAATAAATGTTCTGGAAGAAACTTGGGATGGTAAAGAACATTTGAAAACATTAATTGGAAAAATGCATTTTGAATATTGAGCAGGATAAATAATAAATCCATATCTCTAGATTTTGCAGTAAAACTGTAGAATTTCAAGGCTAAAAAGGCAATATTGAAAGGTACTTGAAGAAAAAGAAGTTACTTATAAAAGAATGAAAATTGCATTGATGGTAGACTCCTCAATAACAATAGATTCTAGAAGACAAGTGGGTGATATCTTCAAAGATCTGAGGGGGAAAATTGTTAATCTAGAGTTTTATACCTAGTTAAACTATCATTTTAAAGTGAGTTTAAAAATAAAGGAATTTTTAAACATTAAAAACAATTGAGTTTATCAGCTTTGAATCATTAAAAGTTCCATTAAAGGATGTATTACAACACAAAACTGAATCTTTAGTAGCATTATAAATCAAGAATCCTTAGTGAGCATAGAAATAATTTTTTTAATGGTTAAACAAAATATTAATCAAGATAATATGATGGGAGAGGGAGTGTTCATTAGTTAAAATGTGCTAAGACTCTTGCCTATTCAAGAGAGGGATAAAATACTGAAAATCTTTATACTTTGAAACATTTACAGTTAAATGTAGATGGTAAAGGTGCTTCCCTGGTGGCTCAGATGGAACTTTAGGGTCATAGAACTTCAGTCTATAGCTTCCAAAACCAAAGAGGAAAAGATGGGATGCAGAACAACTTATAAATTTAAGAAAAGGCAAAAAAAGAAGAAACAAAGGAAGACAATTAGAATAAATAAAATGGAAGAAATAAGTTGAATATAATACTAACCACAATAAGTATAAGTGGATTAAATGTACCTGGGCTTTCCTGGTAGCTCAGACGGTAAAGCGTCTGCCTACAATGCAGGAGACCCAGGTTCGATCCCTGGGTCGGAAAGATCCCCTGGAGAAGGAAACAGCAACCCACTCCAATATTCTTGCCTGGAAAATCCCATGGACGGAGGAGCCTGGTAGCTTACAGTCCATAGGGTCGCAAAGAGTCAGACACGACTAAGTACCTTCACTTCACTTTCACTAAAAATTAGAAATTATCAGATAAGAATTTTTAAAGTATCCAGCTATGACCTATTTTCAAAAGACACACCTAGGCCAAACCACACAGAAACTTAGAAATAAAGAGATGGCAAATGATATACTAGGAATTACTAACCAGAAGAAAGGGGGAGGATCAGAGTATCAATAACAGACAAATAGAATATAGGTCAATACATATTATATTAAAAGAGATAAAGAGAAACTCATAATGACAGAAGGAACGCTACATGAAGAAGACATAACTTTCATGAAGCTATATGCTTCTAAAAGCATAATCTCAAAACCTCAAAATATGTAAAATAAAAACTGAGACAATTACAAATTATTATGAATTTGTAATTACAAATGTACAATTATTGTAGGAAATTTAAACTCGTTTTTATGAAGATGCTTATTAAAAACTTAAAAGATATAACTACAAACTGACACTTTATTCAAAATTCAACAATAAAGGATACATATTCTTTTTTAAGAAAACATTCAGCATTTACATAAATTGACATCACAGGCCACAAAAAGTCTCAACAAATTTTTAAGAATTGATAACAAATTTTAAAAAAATCAATAAAAAATAGTTTAGAATATGTTTGGAAACCAATCTCCTGAGTAACTCTTTTGTTAAAATAGAAACAATGTAGTTATATATCAAAGCTTAAGGACATAGCTAGAGCAATACTTAAGAGAGAAATTTAAAATCTTAAAGTTCATTAATAAAAAATGGAGTGAATATGAAGGAGCTAAATGTTTAAATCTAGAAGCAAGGAAACCAACAGATCAAATCCAAAAAAAGCAGAGAACAAAATAATACAATTCAGAAATTAGTGGGAAAAAGAGATGCAAACAAAAAAAAAAAAATGGAATCAACAAGTTGATTATTTGAAATTACTAGTAACACAGATATAACTTGATACAACAGCTCAAGAAACTAAGAAAAAACATAATAAGTAATATTAAGAATTAAAAAGAGACTGTGGCTTATAACTACATATGTAGTTGGGATGAAAAATATTGTCATAAAGGAAGATGAGCAATTTTATGAACAGCTCTATTAGCAACAGTGCCAATGGATGAAATCAATACTTTTTAGAAAAATAAATTTTCAAAATTGAATTAATGATATTTAATTGGAAAATCCAAATTAGTCAGTATTCCATGAAAGAACTGATTACTATTCAAAATTTGCCACTCAGATGACATTGGGCCTAGGTAGTTTTGCTGGAATGTTTTACCAATCTATCAAGAAACAGCTAAACCTCTATGTAATACAAACAATCTTAGAGTGTAGAAAAAGAGGGGAAATCATCCAATTTATGAGGCTAGTATAAACTTGATATGAAGTCTAAGAGTGTACAATTATAGATTAGTCTATTATAAATTAGGTGAAAATTTCCTAAATAAAATATCAGAGATGATGATGGTGTATATGTGTGTATTTTTAAAATCTTCTATTGAAATTTATCTTAAAAATAGAAGGGCTACCCAACTTCAGAGGCTGCTAATATAATACCATCACTGTAATAAATTAAGATATTAATAGATAAGGTTTATGATCTTTTATAGATGCAGGAAAGTCATTGGATAGAATCCAAAATTCCTTTGTTATAAAAACTCAGTAAACTAAGAATAAGAGGAAGCGTCCTTTACTTGATAAAGAACGTATAACAAATACCTTTTAGAATCACACTTAGTGGTAAAACCTAAACTATGTTCTCATTAAAATCAGAAAGAAAAATAATGATACCCCTACTACCACCCTCATTAATCAATATCATTCTGGAAGATCTACCAGTGCAATAGAAAGAGAGAGAAAATGAGACATAAAAATTGGAAGAGTCTAATCTATCTTCCTTTAAAGATAAGATTGTTTACATGGAAAATCCTGTAATAATTTATAGGAAAATTATTTTAAAAAATAAGAATTCAGCAAGTTTGCTGAATACAACATCAATATGGAATTTGCCAGAGGCCAGCAAGGAGAGAGAGATGAACAGTCAGTGCACAGAGGATCTTAAGGGCAGTGAAACTATTCTTTATGATACTGTGATGGGTACATGTCATTACACATTTGTCTAAACCCAAACCATACCAAAGCAAACGATGGGCTTTGAGTGATAATGATGTGTCAATGTGGGTTCATCAGTTTAACAAAGCTACTACTCTGGTGGGGGATGTTGATGATGCAGGAGGCTATGCGTGTGTGGCAGGCAGAGGAATATCTCAGAACCTTCTGATCAATTTTGCCATGAACGTAAAACTTCTCCAAAAGTAGAGTCTGAAAAGTCAGTATTATTTCATACATACTAGGTAATACTAATTAAAAGGGAGACAGAGAAATAGGATAGTAGCCAGAGTAGAAAGTTGAATCAGAAGGGAAGATTTTTGAAGATGGGAGATACATGGGCTCTTTGTTGCTGATGTGGATAGAAGGACTGAGTAGAATGGAAGAAGCTGATTATGCAGAAAAGAGGGAGAACGACCTCAGAAACAAAGTCCTTGAGATACCTAGAGAAGATGGGCTTTCAAACACAAGTAGAGAGGTTTGGCTTTAAATAAGAAGAAGGGCACTTCTGTTGTAATGAGAGAGAAGACGTACTACACCGTATACTTGGAGATATCATTATGGGGAGATAGGAGAATTTCTGATTATCTCTATTTCTCACTGAGACAGGAGTTGAGATCATCAGCTAAATGTAGGTGATCACTGGAGGTTTGAGGGGGAGAAGAGATATAAAGTGTGATCCTGAAAGAAAAAAAAAAAAAAGGAATGAACTTACTAGGAAAACAATGTAGGATTTCTGGGCAATATTGAGTGCTCATTTGAGAACTGCAGTAGTCATCTATTTAAAGTTTGATCAATCAATTCAGTATATTATTTTCTCCAGTAGTTGGATTTAATCAGCTTGAGGTTGTGGTAGGCAAGTTTGACTTGAGGAAAGAGGGGCAAAGAAGTAGAGGATGTTTGTAGTCTTTGTAGGCAGTGTTTATAATCATGGGCCATAACACTGATGATGAGTAAAGAGAAATACAAAGACATGAGAGAAGGTGACAAGTAGAACAAAACAGAGCAAAACAACACAAAAATAATAAATAAGCAGGTGTGCTTAATTGATTGGAGGAGAAATATTAGAGAAAGTTAACTGGAAAGATGAAGCGGGTGGTTGGATCACATGACTAATGAAATCTAGACTTGAAAAGTTGTGATGACAATACCTAGGCTGCTGCTGCTGCTGCTGCTAAGTCACTTCAGTCATGCCCGACTCTGTGCGACCCTACGGACAGCAGCCCACCAGGCTCCTCTGTCCATAGGATTCTCTAGGCAAGCATACTGGAGTGGGTTGCCATTTCCTTCTCCAATACCTAGGCTATAGCCATCTTAACATACCTGAGGAATGTAGAAGAACAGATCACTGGAAGTGAGGAGGCCAAGGAACTCGGGATGTAAAGTCATGAAGAATGATGACAGAAATAGGGGTGAAAGGGAGGAGGGTGAGTTGGGTGCTTCAGTGTGCAATAAATGGGTAAAGAGGAGGTTGTTGATGGCAGCAACAAAATGGGAAAAGAGGGATACAGCCTAAGGAAGAGCTGTGGTTTATACAAGATGAGGAGGAGAAAGGAAACCAGCTTCTCTATCTTCAGGCTTTGGGGTATGTGGACAGTGAGAGAAAAAGCATAGCCCACTTTTGAGGGCAATGGGAAAAACCACATCCTCAGGGCCATACTGGTTTCATTTAAGACACCAAGAAGAGCAGAATGCTTAAAGAAGAGGTAAAGATTTAAAGGAATTTCAGAAAGTTTGGTGGAATAGGTGGGTATTGGGTCAGATAATAATAATTGGGTCAGATATTAAAAATAGCACCAACATTGTTAATTGTCTCTGCCCTTACTCCCACCTGCCCTAGCATGTAATCTTCATGAAGGCAGGGATCTTTATCTATTTTGTTCATTGATATATCCCAAGGACCAGAACAGCACCTGGAATGAAATATCATAGATGCAGTGAATAATTATAACTAATATTTATTGAGCACTAATGTGCCAGAATATCCTAAATGCTTGTATGCATTATCATTATCACCCTATGTTATAGGACAGGACATTGAGGAACAGAGAGGTTAAATCACTTGCCTAACTCAGGTCATTGGGATAGTAAGTGGTAGAGCTGAAGTTCAAACACTCTAGTTACAGTTTGGCCCTAGAGTCCCTGTATTCTTAACCTCTAAATTACCCCTGTGGTTGGTGGACATCTAGAACAGTATCAAGATAAGAGCCCAGGTGATGGTAAATGATGAAAGAGCAATGAGATTAAAAGTTAAGCAATAAATATTGCTACTGATTTCAAAAGCTGGTCTAGGGATCTGCGGCCCCTAATGTCGTATACTCATGTCCATCTCTCACTGTGACCCAAGTACTTTCTGCTATCAGTTCCTAGTTCTTTTCATTTCTTTCCTCTATATCTTCACCCACCCCTCACTTATCCCCCTTCTTCATTATTTTTCGTTCCACCTGGCAAACCCTCAGCCCTTTCCACTAGCTTTGATCAAGGGCAGTCAGGCGCACTGGAAGCCAGTTTCTAAGCATGTGATCCTGACACATCAATCTTACAGCAGGCCTTCGGCTCACCAGGCTGACTCACTGTCATACTGATTCCAACTGTATACTCATTCTGGGAGTGTCCTTTGAAGTGCTGAGAGTCTGCTGGCTGTTTTCTGAACAGCTCATGCTGTGAAGAGAAAAATGAAATGAACATTCCACAATTCAGGAAAACCAAGAAGGAAACTGAATCTGTGTAACTGGATAAAAGAAACCTGGGTTAGTGCCACTGTTTTGTGTTCAGTCTCTACATCATATCCTTCAGTGAGATACCCTGAGGTCAAGATATATGGAAGGTTTTGATAAACACTGTGTAAACTGGACTGAAGGTCAGTTCCCATTGTGCATTGGTGGTGGTTTACTCACTAAGTCATGTCCAACTTTTGTGACCCCATGGACTGTAGCCTCCCAGGCTCCTCTGTCCATGAGATTCTCCAGGCAAGAATACTGGAGTGGGTTGCCATTTCTTTCTCCACCCATGGTGCATTAGGTACAGTGATAAATGGATACAATAACTTGTGTCCCTTAAGGTTCTTTGGTTGCATGTAACCGAAACACCTCTGGCTAACATAAGCCCAAGGGAGTTTAAAAGAAGGAGGTAGGATGCCTACAGGCATGAGGGGAGACTAGAGACCCAGTCACAGAAATGAATGAGAAACAATCAAGTTCTGGAATCTAGGAGGTAAGAATTCTAGAAAGTAAGAATCACAAAAAGGGTCATAAGAGTCTGTTCAGGACATGCTGCTCAGATGGAGTGACATTCCTAACATTTTCATTCTCTTTGTTCCTCTGCCCGAAACTCATATTCCCATGAAGAAGCATCTGATTGGTCTAACTTAGATCACAAATCTCCTAATAACCAGCTCTAGCCACAGACTGTATCTTATGGGGAAGAGATTATCCCCCCAAAAGAAAACAGGGTGTTGTCAGGCATGGGAAATGGGTGTTAGGTGTTCTAGCACAACCAGTTCCCTCAATTCCCAACTCCTCCATGGATATTTCAGCTCAGTTCAGTCGCTCAGTCATGTCCGACTCTTTACGATCCCATGAACCACAGCACGCTAGGCCTCCCTGTCCATCACCAACTCCCGGAGTTTACCCAAACTCATGTTCATAGAGTTGGTGATGCCATCCAACCATCTCATCCTCTGTCGTCCCCTTCTCCTCCTGCCCTCAATCTTTCCCAGCATCAGAGTCTTTTCAAATGAGTCAGTTCTTCGCATCAGGTGGCCAAAGTATTGGAGTTTCAGCTTCAACATCAGTCCCTCCAAAGAACACCTAGGACTTATCTCCTTTAGGGTGGACTGGTTGGATCTCCTTGCAGTCCAAGGGACTCTCAAGAGTCTTCTCCATACCATAGTTCAAAAGCATCAATTCTTTGTCACTCAGCCTTTTTTACAGTCCGACTCTCACATCCGTACATGACTACTGGAAAAACCATAGCCTTGACTAGACAGACCTTTGTTGGCAAAGTAATGTCTCTGCTTTTTAATATGCTGTCTAGGTTGGTCATAACTTTCCTTCCAAGGAGTAAGCGTCTTTTAATTTCATGGCTGCAATCACCATCTGCAGTGATTTTGGAGCCCCCCAAATAAAGTCAACCACTGTTTCCACTGTTTCCCCATCTATTTGCCATGAAGTGACAGGACTGGATGCCATGATCTTAGTTTTCTGAATGTTGAGCTTTAACTTTCTCACTCTCCTCTTTCACTTTCATCAAGATCTTGGTAAGGAGAACCCCTGCCTTGTAACCCATGCTTTAAAGGGCCTAACTCTGGCCCTTGTCTAATACCATGGACCAAAGAGATGTGACCAATGTGAGCCTATGCTCCTCCTTCTAGACCATGTGCTGGGTCTCTAAGCCCATTTGGGTCTGTCCTCCCCAAGGGCAGACTACACCCTTGATATGGGTGACACTAAGCCAGAGGGACAGCAAAGGGTGACCGTTTGAAATGTAGGGGTAGAGCCAAAGCTTGGACTTGTGGGCTGGAGTGTCGGTGTGAATGTATGAGGCCCTGGGCCTCGTGGGACAGAGCCAGGAGTGGGAAGAGAAAGCTGGGGACCAGGAACCAGCACTCCCCGCTGCTGCCCCAGTTCTGTAAGGAACTCCAAAGTGACTTTGAACTCTGAATGTATACCTGGCTTTGCACCCCACTCCAGTATGCTTGCCTGGAGAATCCCAGGGACAGAGTAGCCTGGCGGGCTACAGTTCATGGGGTTGCAAAGAGTTGGACACGACTGAGTGACTAACACTTTCACTTTTCAATTTCCAGGTCATTATAAGAAGGCATATTTTTTCATTATAGGCAGACAGAACATATTTTAACAGTTAGTGAGCTTGATTTTTACCTTTTCAGTATTTAGACATGTGATACATGGGCCTCCATTTGTGCTTTTGGCCCAGACCCTGAGAATGTGAGGAGTGGGCTTGCAGTATGCTAACATATTTTGTTTGGCTACCGTGCCTAGTTTGGTTTTTTTTTTAACATCTTGAATTAGTTTCCAACATTAACAATGGGGAGATTTCATATAAGAATTAGAGATTTCTGGTTTCTTTTTTTTAACAAAACACAGAAAATCATTTCATTCAGAGCCTGCCTATCTGTGTGGCAGGAAGGGGCAGAGGCCGCATCTCAACTGCCTTCCCTGGATGGGCAGGTGTTTTCCCCTTGGCCACAGTTCCCACCTGTCTGCTTTTATTCATTTTGGTGACCGCTCTGGCCGCTGGGGGCATTTGAGTTTGTCATCCCTGATTCAGGTCCTTCATTAGATGTCTCCTTTCCGGATAAAGCCACCAGGCTCACACATTTTTGTACATTTGGAACCTTTTCTCTCCACCTTTCCTCAAAGAAAACTTCTTTGGGTTTTGTTTTCATTAGCTAACTGTAATTCCCTAAATTTTAATATGGCTGAGTCCCATCATTTTAGTATCCTGTTCCCTAACTTCTGAATCTTGGGGAATCATTAAAACAGCAGTTAGGAATTTCAAGGGAGCAGTCTCTAGGCAGAGATCCCCCACTTTCACCAGGCTTTGCAAGCTGGAGACCAAATGAGATGGATTTTCTCACTTTGACCCCAGTGAGAGAGGGAGATTTTCGATAACTGACAAAGAGCTTTTGTTCAGGTTTGTGTCAGGGTAAATCAGCTTGCCCCACTGCATGGCCCCTTACTTCTACCAGGCTCATCTTCCCTTTCTACCCCAGAAGAGCCCCCTGCCCTTCCTCCTCCCATGCATGGGGGCCACAGCCCTCAATGCCTCCAGGTCTCCAGCAATCTAACCCTCCTCCACTCCGCCTCTCAGTCTGGAAAACAGCTTTGCAAGTTAACCTCCAGGGGCATTCACTGGGTTTCCAGTGGGGTCCCCAGCCCCACAGGCTGCCAAAATAGGCTCTTTACACTCCATAGATGGGAGAGAAAAATCTGCTTGTTCGGTTGCAACTGTCAAGCAAAGGACGTGCTGAGCTCAGATAGAAATAGCAGCAGGGTCAGGGCAGGGCAAGGCCCTAGCATTTCATTAGCTCAGCCCACTAAGGGTGATTAAATGCACACAGTGACCCATGAATGGGGCCATGGAGGGCAGCCACACAGTGCAGCACAGAAAAATCATTCTTTGGCCGCTGTCAGCTGGCTGAATGGGACTTAATTATCGGGATAATGAGAACTGATTTTCATTGTTTTAATTTTGGGGAAGGGGTGAGAAAGGAGGGACTTTTTTCCCTCATCTGGGTGAAAGGATGCTAAGTATGGCCTCCAACTGAGCCCCACGTCTTCTAGGCTGCTGTGAGCTAAGCCTCCTGCATTTGCTGTTTTTATGGATGCAATAAGGAAGGGTGTTAGGCTTGTCTTCTGTGTTGGTACTTCCTGTAGGCCCTGTAAGCCTGGCAGGATGTGTCCTTGTAAGAGCATGTCTGTGCTGGCATCTGATCCCAGCAGCTGGGCCGAGGTAACGTGGACAGAATCCGCTGGACAGATCTGTCTGTTCTCAGCTCTTTCCAAGTGCTTTCGAGTCATCAGTGAATCCTGTCTTGTTCCTCTTTTTGTTTTGTTTTTAATGCAATATCTAGAGAATTCCAACTATTTGCTGAGGTCAAACAGAAAAATTCTGGTTTCTTCTGTTCATTTTGAGGCTCAAAGTCCAAGGGGTCCACTGCAGACCAGTGCGGGGGTCATCAGAACTCTTTAAAACCCAGAAATCCTTGACAAATGAGATAAGCTCTGACCCTATGAACTGTGAACGTCACAAATCCATCTCACTCTTATTCAGTTTAATTCACCTGCTACCTTCCCAAGAGCTTGTTCTTCATAGAGAAATGAGACGGTTATTTATTCTCCAGCTTGATCACTCCTTTCTCTAAATAACACATACTATTAGCTGGGTGGTCAGACAAAAAGTATTTGTAAACTTGGGTTTAGCATGGTTCTAGATGCTACTGAAATGCATGATACATCCACCCCATGAAAGTCATCTGGGAAGACCTTAAACAATTAGAGAAGCACACAAGTAGGCTAGCCAGGGGGAGGAGGAAAGAGTGGGTTTAGGAGTGGTGAGGGAAGCGTTATGAAGCTGAGAGAGGCTTGTTCAGTTCAGTTCAGTCGCTCAGTCGTGTCCGACTCTGTGCGACCCCATGAATCACAGCATGCCAGGCCTCCCTGTCCATCACCATCTCCCGGAGTTCACTCAGACTCACGTCCATCGAGTCCATGATGCCATCCAGCCATCTCATCCTCGGTTGTCCCCTTCTCCTCCTGCCCCAATCCCTCCCAGCATCAGAGTCTTTTCCAATGAGTCAACTCTTCCCATGAGGTGGCCAAAGTACTGGAGTTTCAGCTTCAACATCAGTCCTTCCAAAGAAATCCCAAGGTTGATCTCCTTCAGAATGGAGTGGTTGGATCTCCTCACAGTCCAAGGGACTCTCAAGAGTCTTCTCCAACACCACAGTTCAAAAGCATCAATTCTTTGGCACTCAGCCTTCTTCACAGTCCAACTCTCACATCTATACATGACCACAGGAAAAACCATAGCCTTGACTAGACGGACCTTAGTTGGCAAAGTAATGTCTCTGCTTTTTAGTATGCTATCTAGGTTGGTCATAACTTTTCTTCCAAGGAGCAAGCGTATTTTAATTTCATGGCTGCAGTCACCATCTGCAGTGATTTTGGAGCCCCAAAAAATAAAGTCTGACACTGTTTCCACTGTTTCCCCATCTATTTCCCATGAAGTGATGGGACCAGATGCCATGATCTTCATTTTCTGAATGCTGAGCTTTAAGCCAACTTTTTCACTCTCCACTTTCACTTTCTTCAAGAGGCTTTTTAGTTCCTCTTCACTTTCTGCCATAAGGGTGGTGTCATCTGCATATCTGAGGTCATTGATATTTCTCCTGGCAATCTTGATTCCAGCTTGTGTTTCTTCCAGTCCAGCGTTTCTCATGATGTACTCTGCATAGAAGTTAAATAAGCAGGGTGACAATATACAGCCTTGATGTACTCCTTTTCCTATTTGGAACCAATCTGTTGTTCCATGTCCAGTTCTAACTGTTGCTTCCTGACCTGCATACAGGTTTCTCAAGAGGCAGGTCAGATGGTCTGGTATTCCCATCTCTCTCAGAATTTTCCACAGTTGATTGTGATCCACACAGTCAAAGGCTTTGGCATAGTCAATAAAGCAGAAATAGATATTTTTCTGGAACTCTCTTGCTTTTTCCATGATCCAGCGGATGTTGGCAATTTGATCTCTGGTTCCTCTGCCTTTTCTAAAACCAGCTTGAACATCAGGAAGTTCACGATTCACGTATTGCTGAAGCCTGGCTTGGAGAATTTTGAGCATTACTTTACTAGCATGTGAGATGAGTGCAATTGTGCAGTAGTTTGAGCACTCTTTGGCATTGCCTTTCTTTGGAATTGAAATGAAAACTGACCTTTTCCAGTCCTGTGGCCACTGCTGAGTTTTCCAAATTTGCTGGCATATTGAGTGCAGCACTTTCACAGCATCATCTTTTAGGATATGAAATAGCTCACCTGGAATTCCATCACCTCCACTAGCTTTGTTCATAGTGATGTTTTCTAAGGCCCACTTGACTTCACATTCCAGGATGTCTGGCTCTAGATGAATGATCACACCATTGTGATTATCTGGGTCATGAAGCTCTTTTTTGTACAGTTCTTCTGTGTATTCTTGCCACCTCTTCTTAATATCTTCTGCTTCTGTTAGGTCCACACCATTTCTGTCCTTTATCAAGCCCATCTTTGCATGAAATGTTCCCTTGGTATCTCTAATTTTCTTAAAGAGATCTCTGGTCTTTCCCATTCTGTTGTTTTCCTCTATTTCTTTGCATTGATCGCTGAAGAAGGCTTTCTTATCTCTTCTTGATGTTCTTTGGAACTCTGCATTCAGATGCTTATATCTTTCCTTTTCTCCTTTGTTTTTTGCCTCTCTTCTTTTCACAGCTATTTGTAAGGCCTCCCCAGACAGCCATTTTGCTTTTTTGCATTTCTTTTCCATGGGGATGGTCTTGATCCCTGTCTCCTGTACAATGTCACGAACCTCATTCCACAGTTCATCAGGCACTCTATCTATCAGATCTAGGCCCTTAAATGTATTTCTCACTTCCACTGTATAATCATAAGGGATTTGATTTAGGTCATACCTGAATGGTCTAGTGGTTTTCCCTACTTTCTTCAATTTGTCTAACTCAATGAAACTAAGCCATGCCTGTGGGGCAACCCGAGACGGGCGGGTCCTGGTGGAGAGGTCTGACAGAATGTAGTCCACTGGAGAAGGGAATGGCAAACCACTTCAGTATTCTTGCCTTGAGAACCCCATGAACAGTATGAAAAGGCAAAATGATAGGATACCCAAAGAGGAACTCC
Organism: Budorcas taxicolor; assembly: GCF_023091745.1. Classification (NCBI taxonomy): domain Eukaryota; kingdom Metazoa; phylum Chordata; class Mammalia; order Artiodactyla; family Bovidae; genus Budorcas; species Budorcas taxicolor. The sequence continues at coordinate 78,549,320 of NC_068919.1, forward strand.
CCAGGTCAGTAGGTGCCCAACACACTACTGGAGATCATTGGAGAAATAACTCCAGAAAGAATGAAGGGATGGAGCCAAAGCAAAAATAATACCCAACTGTGGATGTGACTGGTGATAGAAGCAAAGTCCGATGTTGTAAACAGCAATATTGCATAGGAACCTGGAATGTCAGGTCCATGAATCAAGGCAAATGGAAGTGGTCAAACAAGAGATGGCAAGAGTGAACGTCGACATTCTAGGAATCAGCGAACTAAAATGGACTGGAATGGGTGAATTTAACTCAGATGACCATTATATCTACTACTGCGGGCAGGAATCCCTCAAAAGAAATGGAGTAGCCATCATGGTCAACAAAAGAGTCCAAAATGCAGTACTTGGATGCACTCTCAAAAACAACAGAATGATCTCTGTTCGTTTCCAAGGCAAACCATTCAATATCGCAGTAATCCAAGTCTATGCTCCAACCAGTAACGCTGAAGAAGCTGAAGTTGAATGGTTCTACGAAGACCTACCAGACCTTTTAGAACTAACACCCAAAAAAGATGTCCTTTTCATTATAGGGGACTGGAATGCAACAGTAGGAAGTCAAGAAACACCTGGAGTAACAGGCAAATTTGGCCTTGGAATGCGGAATGAAGCAGGGCAAAGACTAATAGACTTTTGCCAAGAAAATGCACTGGTCATAGCAAACACCCTCTTCCAACAACACAAGAGAAGACTCTACACATGGACATCACCAGATGGTCAACACCAAAATCAGATTAATTATATTCTTTGCAGCCAAAGATGAAGAAGCTCTATACAGTCAACAAAAACAAGACCAGGAGCTGACTGTGGCTCACATCATGAATTCCTTATTACCAAATTCAGACTTAAATTAAATTAAATTGGAGAGAGGCTGGAGAGGACTCCAAATGAAGCAGAATTTCCATCAGGAGCAAAGGGTGAAATTGAATGGTGTGTTTGCAAGAAGGACACAGACATCATTAGAATGAAGAATTCACATGAAGCGTAAGATTTAAGATTTTGTAGAGTAGGGCCAGATGATTAGAGTTGTGAAAACCAGAGCGTGGTTTTTTTGCTGTTGTTTTTTATTTTCTTTCCTAACTCCATCTTTGGCCATAAAAAATGGCTGTAATTGCTTTTGTTTTTATTTTCATTTTCCGCTCCAAGTGCTTTAATAAGAAAAGCAGAAAGGAAGAGGGTGTACTCTCCTTCATGGAGCACAGAGAAGAACACTCTCTTAGATGTTTCAGGGTTTTTAGTGCTTATTCCTGCCTGACCTCTGTACCCCCTGGGATTCCTTATCCTGCCCAATTCAATTTATCCCTTCTTTCCTTAAAGACTTGACAGGACATAGGTTAAGTTATTCAAATCTGGCAACTCGGTTCTTTGTGGCAAGGAATAGATGGTTAAAGAGAACTGGCTGTGATAGGTAAATGGTCCACCTGCCCCTCTCCAAGGAGAAGTGCCATAGTCCTTCCAAGAAGCCACATCCTACTACATGCAGAGTCTTGATAGGATGAGCCTGCCCATCACAATCAATTAATCATGCCTGTCCACAGTGGGAATGTCCTCTGTGACTGAGACTGCACTTATGTCCCTCGTGATTGAAGATTCCTTGCTTTGGAAACCCTTACAGGTCAGAGAGGAAAGTTGAGTCTGGATGGCATACAATATTCTTTGGGTATGTTTTCTCATCCCCAAAACTTCCTCTGTGCTTTATGTCACCCAAATAACTCTGTTCATTGCAAAGCTATATTGTCAGTGTAATCTTTGTGGCCAGAGGTCAGCAAACTTTTCTGTAAAAGACCAGAAAAGTTTATAGGCCATACTGTTTTGTCACTACTCAATTCTGCCATTGTAGTTCAAAAACAGCCACAGACAATACAGACATAAACCAATGAGCATGTGTTCCAACAAAACTTTCTTTGCAAAAATAAGAGGTAGACTGGATTTGGCCCTTGGGCTGCTGTTTGTTAACTTCTTCCATAGAGAGCTTCTACCATCCCACTTCCAGTTTTTTCTCCAGGATCTTCTGTGTAAAATCTCCCCTTCCCCAACACACAGAATTCCTTTTATATGTCTTCTCTAGAACCTAGAAGTCCTGGGCCTAGAAGTCATTCAGTAAAGACATACTGGGGCTTCCTAGGTGGTGCTAATGGTAAAGAACCTGCCTACCAATGCAGGAGACACAAGAGATGCAAGTTTGATCCCTGGGTTGGGAAGATCCCCTGGAGGAGGGCGTGATGACCCACTCCAGTAGTCTTGCCTAGAGAATCTCATGGACAGAGGAGCCTGGTGGGCTACAGTCCATGGGGTGGCAAAGAGTTAGACAGGACTGAAACAATTTAGCAAGACATAGCATGGCAAAGGCATACTATTCCACTTTAATTTTTATTAAAATATAATTGATTTACAATATTGTGTTAGTTTCAGATATGTAGAATATATATATCCTTTTTATTAACTTTCTTTTCCATTATTACCTAGTATTGAGTATAGTTCTCTTGCTATACAGTAGGTCCTTGTGTGTTATCTGTTTTATATACAGTAGTATATATTTTAATCCCAAACTCCTAATTTATCTCCCCTCTTTCCCCTTGGGCAACCATAAATTTGTTTTCTATGTCTGTGAATCTGTTTCTGTTTTGTAAATAAGCTCATTTGTATCATTTTTTAGATTCCACATGTAAGTGATCCCTTATAGTAATTTGTCTTTCTCCGACTTACCTAGTATGATAATCTCTCAGTCCATCAATGTTGCTGCAAATGGCATTATTTCATTCATTTTTATGGCTAAGTAATATTTCGTTGTATATATGTATATGTACCATCTTCTTTATCCATCCATCTGTTAATGGACATTAAGGCTGCTTCAAGTCTTGGCTATTGTAAAAAGTGCTATGAACATTAAGGTGCATGTACCTTTTCAATTTATGGTTTTCTCTGGATATATGCCCATATGGTAGCTCTATTTTAAATTTTTAAAAAATCATCCATACATTGTTCAGAGTAGCTATACCAATAGCAAAGGCATATTATTGATTTTTAAGCATTACCATCATATTCTCGACAGGAAAATCTAGAAAAATTCTTCCATTGAGTATAAGATTGAATGGCATGCTTCTAAGACTTACTCCAAATAAAAGAATATAAAAATCCTAATTAATGAGATTAAAGCATTTTGCTTCAGTAGGAACTAGACTTGCTAACAGGCCAGTGTCCTGCTGATCTGAGCACCCACGTTCATATCCCTATCATGCTATTTTGACCCACTACTTCAGTGGAACCTGGAGAAGCCCTTCATTTTCAATTACAGAGGCATTTCTAAGACTGAAACCTCCCTAAATTTATATGATACTTTATGGTTTGCAAAACGTGTAGCACAATTCCCATTTTGTAGAAGAGGCAACTGAGGTGTTGTAAGGGAGTTGCCCAATGCATGACGTAGCTTGAGCTTTGGCCTGGTTTTCTGATTTCCCCGCTTAGGCTCTTTCATTATACCAGACACCTCTTAATTAGTTAGAACAAAATGACACAGTGCAAAATTAATTCAAAGAATAAATTACCCCTATTTAAGATTCCAGAGAGACTTGGGACAATACATGTGAGAATTTCAATGCTATTTTGTGGAGCTGGCCCAATGGAAGTATAGATACCCTGCCAACTTTACACAAGATACATAAATCTCAAAACTGATTTAGCTAACCTTCATTTATTTTGGAAACACAAAATTTTAAGCTAGAAATTGGCTTGAATGAAGAGATTCACACCAAGCCTGCATCCTTGCTACTCTTGTAAAATGTTTCATGAACCCCAGTGTTGAAGACCTCACTGTTTTAGTTTGACTGTGAAGGCCGCCTACATATACTTGCTGCCAGTGGGAGGTTAATACTGACTCAGAAGCAAGAGGTCCACTGACTGAATCACCACCACTTACTCCAGTCCTTTCCTCTGTGTTCCTTGGAAACCTCTTGCCTCAGTTTGGGTTTGACCCAACCCACTTAGAAGGAGAGAGAGCAGTTTTACAGGCCCGCGTGGAGTGACTCCAAGCCAATCGTATCTATTTCCAAATGATCTGACGCAGCAAGTGGATCATATTTCCTTTGGAGGCTTGGCTGAGGACAGTTGAGTTGGCAACATTGAACCAGAGTGAATAAAATACGGCTGTCAAGAAAAAATCTGAAATGGTCCCTAAGGACATAGGAGTAATGAAATGCTCAGGTCAGGGGTGGGGTGCTTTCTGGGGAGACTGAGAAAAGAAAAGAGGATGAGGTGACCATGTGTGAAATTCAAATGAATCAACAGTGATTTGAGAAAGCCAGGCAGATTGGCACATGCCCAGTACCTTTCGGAGAGCAGGCACCAAGCCTAAAAAAAAGTTTCAGAAAATCTAACTCCTATTTTCATTCTTACCTTTAATCGGATTTTTATTGCAATTTTTATTCTTGGTTCCCTGTCCACTTTTCCCTCATCCTGCCAAAGGAGCCAGGGACTCTGAATGTATTCACCAAAGACCAACAGACCCCTGTGTTCAATTATTCTGGTCTTAGGGAATAATGATTAGGAAGTTCCAAGAATGAGAGATGGGAACAGCACAGAAGATAGGTTCCATTTAAGGTCATTGGAAAGAAACAAGTACCCTAGTTGCTAGGATGGAAATGGTGCTGTTTCTTTGCACATCTTTTGAAGGGATGAACTGAACCCTAGAACCAACTCACAACCCAGGGGAGTGTCTGTTCACATGAATACAGGCAAACCTTTGAGCACCAGTCTCCACTGACACATATCTGCTTCATTGTTCTCTCCTTGGTTGTGCAAAAATATTTTCAAAGGCAAAGACACAGTGACAAAGTTAGCCTCTTTGAAGCTGTTCCTTGAACAGGAGGAGGTGTGTGCCTCTGGCCATCCACTTGGCAATGGATGTCTCCACACTGCTTCTTTCCATCCAAATATTTTGGCCACTAAAATTGTTTTAGCAGGAAATAGTCTACAAAGGACAACAATCACTTGCCTTTGCTTCATGCTCTTCACAGTCAATTCAACTGGCATGTTTCATGCACCCACTCTGTGCCAGGCATTTTTTCAGAATGGAACGAGACCTCCCTCAATGCCTTAGCAGGCTAGCAGGAGAGACAGTCAAATATTACAAATACCTGGGGCAGAAACATTGGAAACACCATGGAGACTCAGGGGAAGGAGCCACTGCAAAAAAGCTTCACCAGAGAGCAGACGTGAGAAAGGGGAGAGGGCATTACTCTGGTTGGAGCCCTATCCATCATTCATTCATCCACACATTGATTCCCCAAACAGTTATTACCCATCTGTTATTTGCCAATAATAAGGGACTTGGAATTCAAAGATGAATGGGATTTGGAGCACAGAATGGAGGGGCTTGAGGATAGAGGAAGTTGTGGAAGAGGAATTGAAAAAAGATTGGGCCAGATTGGCAAGGGCCTCACATGCCAAGCTGAGGAGTTGAACTTCGTTCTATAGATATTGAGGAGCCTTTGGAGACCCAGGTTCAGTCCCTGGGTTGGGAAGATCCCCTGGAGAAGGAAATGGCAATCCACTCCAGTACTATTGCCTGGAAAATCCCATGGACAGAGGAGCCTGGTAGGCTACAGTCCATGGGGTTGCAAAGAGTCGGACACGACTGAGCGACTTCACTTCACTTCACTTCACTTCATCCCTTATTACTACAATTTAAAAGTATTTTATTCACTCATGTGTCTTGTGCTTTTTCCCCTTTGACTCTCCAACTGAGATGTGAGCCCGATGAGGACAGAGATCCTCCTGGTCATATTTATTGCTGTGTGCCCAGTTCTAGCACAGAGTGGGCCCTCAGCAAATGTTTACTGAATCTAATCTGTGTTTAGACAGTTGTCTCCTGTTTGTAAAGTGGAGGGAGATGCAAGCCTGGGAGATCCTGTAGGAGGGATTGTAATAGCAGAGAGATGCTAAGAGCCTAAATGTGGCACAGATGGAAGGGAGAGAGAGTTAAAGGGCTCATCAGAGTTAACACCGACAGACCTTGATCGGGGAGAGAAAGGGGTCAGGGGTGATTCTAAGGTTTCCACTGGGATGTTTGAGTGGCCAGTGATATCACTGACTGAGAGAGAAAGGATAGCGGAGGGACCATGGAGGGGCTTGTCATGGGAAGCAGGAGAGCGTAGATAATGAGATCAGTTTTGGACATGTGTGATTTGAGACAAGTGTAGAACGTCCAACTGGAGATGTTCAGCAGACAGTTGGAAATATATGCGGGCAGTTCAGGAGGTGGTGGGGGCTGAGGTCACAGGGTTTCAGTGATGAATGGAGCCAGCAGAGAATAAGGGCACTCAAAGTAAAGTTCAGAGAAGGCAGAAGCCCAAACCTGGAAGAAATATAATTTAAGGGAGGTTGGAAAAGAGGAGCCAGTGGAGGAGACAGAAGATGAAGTCTTAGAGATAGGAGGAGAAGGGAGGAGGGATTCCTGGCTAATTGAGAAATATGGGTCTACCCAGGGCTTCCCAGATGGCACAGTTGGTAAAGAATCTGCCTGCCAATGCAGGAGATGCAAGAGACACAGGTTTGATCCCTGGGTTGGGGAGATCCCTTGGAGAAGGAAATGGAAACCCTCTCCAGTGTTCTTGCCTGGGAAATCCCATGGACAGAGGAGCCTGCAGGGCTACCATCCATGGGATTGCAAAGAGTTGGACACAGCTGAGCACTCACACACACAGGACAGAGCCAAGAGAATGGTAGCCGCCATCCTGGTGACTAACTGCCTACTTCTTCCCATATTAATGATGTACAGGGGCTGGTTCTTAGCAATTCTGGGCCACAGAGAAGAACGGAAACACCGGTGTAGTTTATCAGTATTTTCACATTCTGAAAGACCCTGAGGGCAGGGCCAGATTTAGACGTGTGCCGCATGGTGTGCCTATTTGAGGATGTCCTCAGCTTGGAAACGCTTTTGGGTGGGCAGTTATGACTCCAACACCAGCACGTCCTGCCTCCTATCACCTTCTGCTGAGAATGACTCAAGGGAACTTGACCGTTGCTTGGCAGACAGCCCCCACTCTGGGGTCCGGTTCAGGGTCCAGCAGGGCGATGGCGGCTGGCGACTGGCGGCTGGTTCCAGCTCTCTCGGGGAGATGGTTTCCTCTGAGAGCTGGTTCACACGGAAGAGCTGATCCCAACCTCCCCTCAAGGGTCACTCCTTTTCTTAGCATCCTCTGCCACACCCCACTGTGTTTCTACAGACCCTCGTTCTGCCTGCCTGCCTTCCAGCCTCCATGTACTGCTTTCCACTTCCTGCTTGCCAGGACAGACCAGTGATTTCCACACTGATTTTTGTCACTGAAAATGTTGTGGAAAAGAACTGAAAACCTAAAGAGAAGCCTGGAAAGCAGACCAAAGTGGAGGTGCTCTGACTCCAGGGAGGAGCATAAGGGTCCAACAGTCCTGCTCACTCAGAGCCCTAGGGTGCCAGGGAATCTTCTGTGAGCCTCAGGATGGGAGAATCAGGTCACGTCTCTGAGTCTGCGGACCTAGATTCCTTAGCCCATCTCTTCCCCTTATCACCGGTGGATTTAGGTTCCTCCTGGCTCTGAAATTCTCTGAGAAAGCATCTGCAGGTCTTGAGTCTCCACTCTCTTTGCGGGAGCATTTTCCCTCCCAGGGAAAGAACAGGCCGGGCTGGGACAGAATGTTGGATACCCTGACTCAGAACACACTCCCATCGTCCCCCTGGTTTCTCCCAGAGCTTCATCGCCCAGACTTTCAGGCCCTTTCTGTGAATGGAGTCATTTAGTCTGTGAGGCTGAGCAGAGCTTACCTGGAAAAGGCTGCTCAGGGACTCAGAGACATGGGTGTCCCACTATAAGAAGTTAAAGCAAGTCTCCAGTGGAGGACTCCCCCACACACACATAATTTAAAGGATCCTGTCTTACAGGCCTCAACAGTTTCCTCTTAGGGAGGAAAGCAAAAGGAGGGAAAGGAGAAGCTTTGTAAAGTTAGCATCATATTCTCATATTCTATCCATCTATCCATCTGTCTAGGCTTCCCAGGTGGTGCTAGTGGTAAAGAACCCATCTACCAATACAAGAAAGGTAAGAGAGATACAGGTTTAATCCTTGGGTTGGGAAGATCCCCTGGAGAAGGGCATGGCAACCTACTCCAGTATTCTTTCCTGAAGAATCCCATGGACAGAGGAGCCTGGCAGGCTATGGTCAATAGGGCTATAAAGAGTCGGGCAAGACTGAAGCGACTTAGCACAGCACCTCCATCTAACTATATCCACCATTTCTCTACAGCTCTCTCTCTCTCCCCTCCTTTGTTAACTGCTCCATCTCTCTCTCTTTCTGGACTGACCTTGCTAGGGCTTCCCTGCCCCTCCCTCACCTCCGCTTAGTGCCGGGTGAGCCCTGCCCGCCACCTGCCGGGTACTGCCCCAGTCTCCCTTTGTGGCTCACTCTCTGTGGTGCCCAGCCCAGCCCAGCCTTGCCGCATACTTTACTCAGCTCGTGCGTCACGGCTATTCATCTTGTTTAGTGCTCGGCTTGGCTGCAGATGCTGTAAATATGGTAATTTTAGACTGGCTGATTGGAAAGGGTTGTGGGGTGGAATGGGGAGAGGGCAGGAAGGAGAGCTTGGTTTACTCTGTTGGAGCTGGTTCCTAGCTGGCCCTGCCACTCACTCTCTGTGTGCCCTTCCCCAAGCTGCAGCCTCAGCAGCCCCTCTCCTTGCTTTCAGTCCTAACTTCTCTGAGCCTCTGAGAAAGGAAAGGAACAAGGGATGTGCCTGGTTTCTGAGCCTAGCCCAGAGAATTGCAAGTTAGCACAGGGCACTTCGGGCCAAAAGTGTAGCCAGTGACACACGGGGTGGGGGTCCTGACCCTGCCATGGCAAGGCAGAGGGTGAGTGGCCCGGGGATTAGTCCCCAGCCCAGGGCCCCGTGTTCCAGAGCACACTGGAGATGAAGTGGGGGCGGCCAGAGGCCTCTGACCCCTCCTGAGCTCACTCCCTTTTTCCACTCTTTCCCTCCTGACCTACCCCTGTGGGGGGCTGTCATTCCTGAGGGCCTGAGGCAAGGCTCCCAGGGTTGTCAGCTAATCCCTCCTCCAACCCCTATAGCATTTAATGGCATAATTTGCATTTGAGTGCAGAACCCCTGATCAGTCTCTGGGAGGATTCAAATCCCCAGGGAATAACTAGGAGGCTGACATTTCAGGCACTGGGAGTCAGGGTGGGAGCTGAGAGAACTTAGAGCCCAGGGCCATGTCAGATCCTTCTAAAGCCACCAGATAATGCTTCCAGCTGTCCCTCCTGTCTGAAGGACAAAGCTAATCCCAAGGCTCTGAGCTGGACTTGGAACGGCCCCAGTTTTTGAGCCACTGTCCAGTCAATCCTAAAGGAAATCAGTCCTGAATATTCACTGGAATCAGTTCAGTTCAGTTCAGTCACTCAGTTGTGTCCGACAGTTTGAGACCCCATGGACTGCAGCACGCCAGGCCTCCCTGTCCGTCACCAACTCCCAGAGCCTACTTAGACTCATGTCCATCGCATCGGTGATGCCATCCAACCATCTCATCCTCTGTCATCTCCCTCTCTTCTTCCCTCAATCTTTCCCAGCGTCAGGGTCTTTTCAAATGAGTCTGCTCTTCGCATCAGGTGGCCAAAGTATTGGAGTTTCAGCTTCAGCATCAGTCCTTCCAATGAATATTCAGAACTGAGTTCCTTTAGGATGGACTGGTTGGATCTCCTTGCAGTCCAAGGGACTCTCAAGAGTGTTCCCCACCACCACAGTTCAAAAGCATCAATTCTTCAGTGCTCAGCTTTCTTTATAGTCCAACTCTCATATCCATACATGACTACTGGAAAAACCATAGCTTTGAATAGATGGACCTTTGTTGGCAAAGTAATGTCTGCTTTTGAATGTGCTGTCTAAGTTTGTCATAGCTTTTCTTCCAAGGAGCAAGTGTCTTTTAATTTCATGGCTGCAGTCACCATCTGCAGTGATTTTGGACCCCAAAGAAATAAAGTCTCTCACTGGTTCCATTGATTGATGCTAAAGTCCAATACTTTGGCCATCTGATGCAATGAGCTGACTCACTGGAAAAGACCTTGATACTGGGAAAGAATGAGGCCAGGAGGAGAAGAGGGTGACAGAGGATATGATGGTTGGATGGCATCACTGACATGATGTACATGATTTTGAGTAAACTCCGGGAGATAGTGGAGGACAGCGAAGCCTGTCCACGGGGTCTCAAAGAGTCGGACAAGACTGAGTGACTAAACTACAACTACAATTCACAGAATGTTCACCCCCGGAGCCAGCTCAGATTTCTATGAGCCCAAATCCCCATTTGACCAAAGAGAAGTGACCTGCACAAAATCACAGGACCCAGTAACCATGGGATTGTTAGCCTATATCTGGTACTTCATCCATGCCCCAGATACATTTTCATAGGAGGCTCCAGAAGAAGAAGGGTCTGGTAGGTATTTCCTTGTTTCTGAGGCCGTAATCGCTGCTGATAGACGTTGAGCTGATGCTTCGTCATCGCTGGGGACAGGAAACTCGTCATCTACAAGGAGGCAGCCTGTGAAAATGTTGGTCAGCTCAGACTGCTGTCTAATAACTCTGCCTCTGCGAGGTGTCCTGCATCTGTTTCACGGGGCAGGGTGGGAGCTGGGAGAAGAATGGGGGCGGAGCAGGGAGTCTCTGAAGGGGGACATAGGCTCTCCTGCTTTGGGAAAAGAACTAGCGGGTCTCAGACATCTGAGAGTCCAATGTAGCAACCTAGAGAGACCCTCTCAGCTCTCCTCAGTAGGCCCCACTGCCTTCCTGTGTCTACACCACTGACAGACATTCGCTTCTGCACGGTGTCTGTCCACCACATACTTGTGCTTGTTCGCTTTGCCTCCTGGAAGTGGGGACCCAACAGCATTTGACTCACTTCAGAGCAAGGGGTCCTTTCCTGGAAGCCTTAAGGTCCATAATCCCCAATGAGAGTTGTACCGTCATTGTGGGACCGAAACAAAGAAAGAAAAAGAAAGTTGCTGAGTCATGTCTGACTCTTTGCGACCCAATGGACTGTGAGCCCACCAGGCTCCCCCGTCCATGGAATTTTCCAGGCAAGAGTACTGGAGTGGGTTGCCATTTCCTACTCCAGGGGATCTTCCCAACCTGGAGATCAAACCTTGGTCTCCCGCATTGTAGGCAGACGCTTTACCGTCTGAGCCACCATGAAGTCCACCTGTGGGACCGAGGTGTTCAGTGATATTTCATGGAGTTTTTCTTTCTTACAGATGCATTGCAGTGAAACAGCACTGGTTCGGACTAATACAGGTTATGGCTAGAGAGCCTCAGGCATCACGCATGCCCAGCCTAATAGTCTTAATACTCTCCATCCTGTCGAATAAATCACAATCACAGCTAACAAAAATCTTCTCTGGGAGAGGTGTGGCTTGCTCTACTTTGAGAAGTAGATGGGCCTCATGTATAAACAGCATTTTGCCTGTTGGACTATAAATGATGTGGGAGTGCTCAGAAACAGTTTGTTCTTTTAATGGATTACCAGTTTCCCCCTGGAAAAAAAAATTGTCTCACAGAATTTGCACACTCTTCCTTTGTGTGCAGTAAGGGATTTTATATCAGTCAGCCTGGAAGGGTCAGAATTCTGGAAGCTTTGCTGTGCTCAAGCCATCGACCCTGGCAATGATCTCTGTTATAGAGAATTGGGGACAAAGAGGGGCTGAGTATTTTCTGGAGAGATTTGAAGATAATAGTACATTAGCAAAAGAAGGAGATGCTTCCAAATTTTCAAAATTAGTTAAGGGAAAGGTATTTACAACCACAAGACCTGGTCAGCAGAAAACACGGACGTGCTGGTGGAGGAGAGACAGAGGAGCAGGCAGGTGGAAAGAGACGAGTTTAAAATGTTTTCCTTCTATAAAATTCCCATTATACCCCCGAGGCAGTCAGTTTGGGCAGCATCCCCCACCATCTCCCAAATTTCGTCCATCCAGAGACCTGGTAAAGAAAGCACCCTTCACAGGGCTCTCCACCCATTCCCAGGCCCCATGCGGGGTCTCCCCACAAGTCTGCTGTCTCGTCTCCACTTCTGCTTCATCCTGTGCTCACCGACCCCTGATGACCACTCCCACAGGTCATTTCTGTGCTTCCCCTTCCCTGCCAGTAAATGAGATGGTCTGCCATGCTCTGGCCTGGCATTCAGCATCCGCATGTCTCCAGGGGACCCTTCCCATCTCATGCCTTGTCCCTTATGTGTATGAAGCCAGAGGAGCGTGCCTACCAACCCATAGAGTACTTAGAGAGGGCCTAGCATGTCACAGCTATCATTGTAATAACCAGTTATTATGATGATGTTGTTATCTTGCTTTTGCTTGGGTTGCCCATCCTGCTCCCTCTCTGTTTGGAAGGACTCCCCCAACCCTGACCCCCCTCCACGCAAAGGACCCTCCTCTGGTCTCCTGTAACTGACGCAGGTAACATTCTTATAGCTGACTGACTCACAACAACCAGAGTTTCTTTCACTTTTCAGAATGAAAACCCCTTTGGGTCAAGGACTCTCCCTCGCACTTATTTGTTAAGTCCTTAGCACTTAGCACAGTGCGCTGTACACAGTAGGTGCTTGTTTTAGGCTGTGACATACTTAATAATAATGGTCATTCTATTTTATTATGCATTCCCCATGTGCAAGTTGTTGGAGACTTCTGCTAAGATTAATCTTCACAACACTCCCAATGAGTGTTCTGTTTTATGGAGTAGGAAAGTGAGGTTCAGAGGATGTTTTCTTGCCTGAAATCATAGGTAGTGAATGACAGAGCTGCAATTTGAACCCAGGTTTGTCTACTCTTGAACCTGAACCTGAACTCATAAGGGCTCCGTTATACTCTCATGAAGACAGGGACTGTGTCTTTCCCTAAGACAGGGTTGCAAATTGGCAACCTGAGGGCCAGATCTGGCCCACAGATGTGTTTTGTTTGGCCCATGCAGTGTTTTTTAAAAATCAGGAAATTTTACATCATCATCTACATTGCCTTGCTGGAAAACCTGGGCGATCCAGTAACCCTGTCTCAGCACGGTGATACTAGGCTGCTGCTGAGAAGGGCTGCTGCCCTCCTTTCTCTCTATCTCTCCCAGACGTGGCCAGCATCAACTATCCAGTTCTGTTCTTCTCCCTCAGGGTGTTGGCACTGGGGGTAGGGCAATTCTTGGTCACGCGGGACTATCTACATAGTGCAGGCTGTTTAGCAACCTTGGTCCTCACCGCCTGCAAGTCAACAGTGCCCTTCCTTCTGTGACTTTTGACAATCAAAGAAACACCTGCCAAACACTCCCAAAGCCCCTGGTGGGGGGAGCCACACTGTCCCCTGTTGAGAACCCCTGGTAGACAACCCCTTACACTACCAGCGCTGACACACAGTAGGGCCTCAGATAAGTAGATTAAGTAGACTTAGAATGAAATAGCCATAACCAAATGGTTCCACATGTGAAAAGTTCCCATGAAAAAGAGGCAGAAAAATGAAGTAATCAAAGCATTTTTTAAAATATAAATTATCTGGAGCAAATTTAGCACATTCCCCTAAACACCTGTCCAACAGTGGAAAAAAAATTAGTACTAACACGTTCCCGTTGAGGCATTTCCATTCTGCATGCCTCGGTTCCCGCTGTAATGTTAATTGGTTATGGTTTTCTCTGCTTCTAGTCCTTACATGTAACAAGAGTTACTGTGCAGCTGTCAACCAGACACCACCCAAAAAGGCTGCATTTAAAGGGAAACAAGCAGAACTAAATCACAAGTGGCCTTTCTTCAGAGAAACATTGTTAATACTATTTTTACCTTTTGTTCTAATTATAAAAATACTATATGTTTAGAGTAGAAATTTCAGAACATGGTAAAGTACTAAAAGTAAATAAAAATCACACACTCATCACCTGAAGATAATCACTATTTATATTTTTGTATATTTCCTTCCAGTCTTTTTTACCCCCATGCACATATTTGTGTTGTTGTTTAAAAAAAGTTTGTTTCTTTTGGCCCTTAGAAAAATTGGAATCTTACTACTTATAAAGTTTTTCTTGATATCTCATGGCTGAACCCATGATGAATTCAACCAATCCCCTTTTGTTAGACAGAGAGAGTTGGTTCCCAGCTTCAGCTCTTAAAAACAGCACAGTGATCAGCTTCCTTACTGATAAATCCTTTTTGTTCACTCTGATTGCTTTTATAGAAAGTAGGATGTGCCCACCCGTACAGAAAGACCTTATCCCCTCCACTGGGAGATAATGTTGGCTCTGGATCTAGAAAAGATGGGTAAAGAGTAGATTAAGGTTTGGTAAGGAATGTCCAGCATTCCCAGGTGGCACTAGTGGTAAAGAACTTGCTTGCCAATGCTGGAGACATAAGAGACAGAGGTTCAATCCCTGGGTCAGGAAGATCTCCTGGAGATGGCAACCCACTCCAGTATTCTTGCCTGGAGAATCCCATAGACAGAGGAGCCTGGAGGGCTACAGTTCCCAGGGTTACAAAGAGTCAGATATGACTGAAGTGACTTGGCATGCGCACACACAAGAAATGTCCAGGCAGGGAAAAGCCCATGTTGTTGAACTTGCACCTTAGTGTGGCCAAAGCCAAGCCATCTGCCAGGAACAAGGGGAGTGGATGTGGAGTTGGGGACTTGGGTTTGGAGTTCTCACCACAGGAAGCAAACAAGGGCTTAACCAAAGGATGAAAGCTATTGGCAGCACTGAGAGCCCAGTTGAGGTCACACCGTGGGATTCAGTAACAGAGGCCATTGGCACAGGCACACAACTCTCTCCAGTGAGGCTGCGAGACAGAAACTAAGATGGGGGTTGGGGTAAGGGTGGGGATCGTAGGATTATCTGAAGCTTGGGAAATGGCTTGATAGATCATGCAGAGAGCCTCATGCAGTCTTTTCCCACTCCAAATAATAAGTAAAAATAGTCTGCAACTTGGCACACAGAACGAAGAAATTATATTTGCCTGTTAGAATGGCTTTATAGATGCAGCATGAGCTGAACAGAGCCCCTGAATTGCTTTATGGTATAATAATAACAACAGTGAACAATTTCTACAGCACATCTCAGTTTACAAATGTTTTATACAATATAGTCCTATTTAGTCCAATGTCTTCAGGTGAAAGTTATGAAGCGTGTACCCATTTTGCAAAAGAGAAAATTGAGAATGTGATTTATCGGAGCTCAGAGAATGTG
The DNA here is from genome assembly GCF_023091745.1 of Budorcas taxicolor. Lineage (NCBI taxonomy): Eukaryota > Metazoa > Chordata > Mammalia > Artiodactyla > Bovidae > Budorcas > Budorcas taxicolor. Next base: position 78,564,569 of record NC_068919.1, read on the forward strand.
ATTTGCCTAAGCAGACAGGTAGCAGCAGTGGCGCTGGGCTCCAGACCAGCATGGAGGACAGAGCTGTGACAGACCACCCATTCCCTTGTATTGTCCCTTCTGCCCTTGTGAGATGACATTTGTTGGGAAACAAGTGTATCCTAAGCTTATGACTTTGACCTCCTTAGCAAGGTGAATTAGCCAGGTGAGCTACCAGGAAAAGCTAGTTCTCTCCATGGTCAGAATGGACTTGGTGTTCTTCCTGTCAAACTGCCCTCCTCGCTGAGCCTTGAACACATCATGTATGCACAGGACCGTACCCTCTGCAGGCAGTTGCTGCACCTAAAATCTCTCCCAAATGTCACCATAGCTCATTTCCTCACCTCTTCAATCGAAAAAGATAACACCTTTCAGCGGTGCCTTCCCTGTCCACTTGATTTTAAATTGTGTCCCTCTGACAGCCAGCTCCCACCGCTGGCACTTCCTGTCTCCTCCCCAGCTTTATTTTTCTCCATAGCATGAATCACCTTCTCTATCCTATACATACTCTTCATCTTCTTGTTTGTTTGTTTACTCTCAGTTCAATTCAGTTCAGTCGCTCAGTCATGTCCGACTCTTTGTGACCCCATGAATCGCAGCACGCCAGGCCTCCCTGTCCATCACCAACTCCCAGAGTTCACCCAAACTTATGTCCATCGAGTCAGTGATGCCATCCACCCATCTCATCCTCTGTCGTCCCCTTCTCCTCCTGCCCCCAATCCCTCCCAGCATCAGAGTCTTTTCCAATGAGTCAACTCTTCGCATGAGGTGGCCAGAGTATTGGAGTTTCAGCTTGTTTACTCTGCTGCTAAGTCACTTCAGTCGTGTCTGACTCTGTGTGACCCCATAGACGGCAGCCCACCAGGCTCCCCCGTCCCTGGGATTCTCCAGGCAGGAACACTGGAGTGGGTTGCCATTTCCTTCTCCAATGCATGAAAGTGAAAAGTGAAAGGGAAGTCGCTCAGTCGTGTCCGACTCTTCGCGACCCCATGGACCGCAGCCTACCAGGCTCCTCCGTCCATGGGATTCTCCAGGCAAGAGCACTGGAGTGGGGTGCCATCGCCTTCTCCGCTTGTTTACTCTACTAGATGTATATGTGATGAGGACAGGATTTTTGTCTGGTTTTTCCCTGCTGCTTCCTCAAGTCTAGACCATGCCTCGGGCATGGTAGGTGCTCAAAAAGGAACTGTTGAATGAGTGACAGTAGAGGCATAAGGATAAATAAAGACTCCCTAAGAGTGCTAGCATGGTGACTCGTTCATAATAGGAAATTAATATGTGTTGAGTCCCTTTCTCTCCTTTCCTTCTCCTCTGTTAAATGCTATATGCTCAGCACAGCTATCTTTTTTAGTAGACTATAATTACTTTACAATTATATTTTCTGCTGTACAGGGAAGTGAATCAGCTCTATGTATACATATATCCCCTCTCCTCAGACCTCCCTCCCACCCATCTCCAGCCCCATCCCACCCATCTAGATCAGCACAGAGCCCTGAGCTGAGCCCCCTGTGCTTTATAACAGGTTCCCACTAGCTGTCTATTTTCTGCCAAGTAGTGTATATATGTCAGTCCCACTCTCCCCTCGCCCCTCGTCTCCGCATGTCTGCCCTCCACATCTTTGTCTTTATCCCTGCCCTGGAAACAAGTTCATCTGTACAATTTGGGGACAACCTAGATGTCTAACAACTAATGAATGGATAAAGAAGGTATGGTCCATATATACAATGGAATATTATTCAACTGCTAAAAGGAACAAAGTAGGGTCCATTTGTAGAGACGTGGATAGACCTAAAGGCTGACACACAGAGTGAAGTTAGAGAAAAACAAACACTGTACATTAAGGCATATATGTGGAGTTTAGTACTGTCACCTTTCACAATTAAAATGCTTCTGAAAGAGATAACACATTAAGCCTTGACATCCAGTCCATAAAGCAGATATTGCAGGGAGAAGAAGCCCACATTGGCCCTCAAGAGAAGTGGGCAGTTTACATCCTAAACCAGTGAGGGTCTAGGCCCATCTAGTGGGGTGGGGGGCGAAACGTGTGGTCTCAGGGGACGTTTTCAGTGCTGTCTGTGATTGCAGCCAGGCATGACTCAGTGTGGCCGAAATAGGCGACAGGTGTGGGAGTGAGTCCCATCCTCTGCCTGCCGGAGTTCCTGGGATGTCTGGTCATCAACTTGTAAAGGAGAAAAAAATTTTCCTGCACTCTCTCAAGGTCCCTGTTGGGCTTGAAAATTAAAGTGCCAGAGGCAGATTAGCAGGTGAGAAGCGTACACATTTATTTAATGTAAGTTTTATGTGACACGAGGGCCTTCATCAGGAAAGGGAGACCTAGAGAAACAGATTGGTTTTTATGGTAGGTCTGATGAAGAGTGGGCAGTCACGGAGGGATAGGATAGGAACATGAGGCCAGTGGAGCAAACCAGGGAAACTTGGCAAAGCTTGTTTGCTAGGATTCTTCTTGGCGTTCCTTTGTCTTCAGAGACAGATAAACTTCCAGTCACAGGAAGGGCACCCCTCACGTGAGGGTTTTATGGGCTGGGTCAGGGGAGAAGGGTCAGGGGGACGGTCAGAGCGACTTTCTTGCTTCTGTTGTTTTCTCAGACTCCTTCAGCTTAAAATATTTCATGTCTTAAGTTGCCATATTTGAGGGTAGAGTGTCCAGAACCCCATCATCTGCTGTGCGCTTGCAGAGAAGGTCCCTTCTCTTTGGTGGGGACACCACTGAGTTACTCACTTACCCACTCACCCCTTCACCCCCACTTCGCTATTCAGTAGATATGTGCTGAGTGTCCATACATGTCCAGAGCCTTCTGGGGCCTGGAGAAGTGGTGTTGAAGGCATAGACAAAGGCCCGTGGCTCCTGGTCAGGTGAAGGGAGCAGACCTCACTCAGGAAAGACCCACCTTCAGGCCTAACTTTCCTATCCTCCTTTTTGAGGTCTCCTCCTTCCCAAGGCCTTGCTCAGGCTGTCCCAGGAGCCAGCGGCCTCCCCACCATCCTCTTGTTCGCACCCTCCCAGCATGCCCCCCTCTCCACAGAGCAGCCTGCTCCCTTCCAGGTTGTTCCTAAAAGCCCGGATTGGATGGAGCATGGTGGCCCCAGCAGAGCCAGAGGGCTAGTCTTGTGGAGAAAAGCAGGCCCAGCTGAAAATGCCTCGTGCTCCTGAAAAGGACAGGCCTACCTGCCCTGAAGGCAGGGGCCAGGTGAGCAGGGAAGGCCAGAGGAGAAGGGGGTGGAGGGCAGGCAGGGGACACCCCAGGTGGGGGCCGTCTGAGAGGCGAGGTGGCCAGAAAGAGCAAGAGGGACAGGGAACAAAGAAGGGTGATTCTAGTGTGGGAGACTGGAGGAGAAAACATCCCACAAGGTTTGAGGGAAGGTTTACTCTGAAGCGCGTCAGAACCCACAACATGGCCACCAGGAAGCCTGGGGTGGAGCCCCCATCAGGCCTCACAGGCCCTTTTCTGAATTCAAGTCCAAGGGGAAGCCATCGTTTGGGAGGAGCAACCCGTTTACACAGATTCTGGGCACAGTTTCAATCTGCCCCTCTCCACCACCCACCATTCTTAGCCAAGCTCTCAAGACCACCCCCCGCCCCGCAACGCAGGGCCTCTGCTCACCTCTCCAGCCGTGTTTCCTGTCCCTGCCTGGCCTTCTGCACACACCCCAGCTTCTCACCATCCCCCGAGAAGGCGCGTGTCTTCACCATGCATTCCAGGGTGTTCGCAGGAGCTGCGGCATCTTCCTCTTAGCGTGTTCCCAGCCCCTTTCTGGTCTTCATGCCTGTAAGCATCTTCCATTTCTTCTATACATACCCAACTTCTCCTGGGAAATTTCCTATAAACCCCCTTGTCTGGGATCATTTTCTTAATGTTCATGACTTAGTCGTTGTGCCATCTAGATTGTAAACTCCTTAAAGACAGGACTAGGGATTAAAATTCCTTTTGTCCTGCAGAGTTACTACCATGCCGTGGACATGGAGCCCCTTAGATTGCAGCTGATTTCATCCACTTCCCAGGGCCAGCCCAGGGAGAGGCTGCCCACGGCAGGGGCGGGCAGCAGAGGCAGTCAGCATCCTAAACGTGCCTGCCGCCTTTGGGTCTGGTGCCTGGAAACAACTCCAGTGGCCTTGAAGAATTAATACTGCTGTCAGAGGGGCTGCCCTTCAAAGGGTCCTGATAGCTCTTGTTATATTCAAAGTGGAAAAGGTAAGGGGACTGTTCTCAGCATTTCCTGCCTCTCAATTGAGTGAGGACAGGTGGATGATTTATTGGGCATTTCCTACCCTCTCCTTCACCATAGGAAACCAGTCTGGGGGAAAAAAAAAAAGGTGCAAATTTTAAAAAGATGTGTGGCTGTTTGGAGGAGGGTGGGGAGGATTCCTGTGTACCATTAAAGTGAAAAGACAAAACTCTGTAACAGCCTGAAACTCCCATCTAGAACACTAGCCATAAATTTCCACCACACTTTGAGGGCTCAAAGCTCTCAAAAAAGTTGTCCTGGTGCTGGGAGAGAGTGGGGCAGGGAGAGAAAGGCTATGAAGTGTCACTGTCTCACCTCCCCATTTCCAGATGACCAGGCTTGGACTTAGGGTAGGTGGCCAGTTGCCCTGAGCCATCAGCCATCACCATCAAGGACTGGGGGGTATGGGAGCTTCATAATCTGTCAGATATTGGTTTCAGTTGGAAACAGCGAAGTATCTCCACCCTACCCCTTCCCCTGAGAGAGAGAGAGAGAGACTGCCAGGGAAAGGGGCCAAGAAGTGGGGGCTCAGCAGATGCAAAAGCTTGGTGAACACGAAGGCTTTGCTTCTCTTGCATTCCACAGCAGGAGGCCTGTTCATTTGCTAGAGCTGCCCTAGCAAAGACTCACACACTGATGCTTAAGTGGGTGGCTTAAAAGAACAGAAATGCATTCTCTCACAGTTCTGGAGACCAGAAGTCTGAAGTCAGGGTGCCTGTAGAGCCATGTAAGCTCTCAGGAAGGACCCATCTCTGCTTCTTCTTAGCGTCAGATGGTTGCTGGCAATCCTTGCAGTTCCCTGGCTTATCAGATGCATCACTCCAGTCTCTTTCCATCTCCCTAGGGCCTTCTCCCCTGCATGTCTGTCTTCTCCCTGTGTATATCTGTCTCTCTTGTTCTTACAAGGACACCAGTCATATTGAAATAAGGGCCCTCTCTCCTCTAGTATGAGTTTATTTTAATTCACATCTTGATTACATCTGCAAAGACTCTATTTACACATAAGGTCATATTCACAGGTTAAGACTTCAGTATATCTTTTGGGGGACACAATTCAACCCTCAGTAAGAGTCAAATGTTTATTGTCTGTGGTTTCATTGGGAAGCCTTAGGTAACTTAACCAGTGGCTCATGCAGGTCTGTATATGGGATTTGTCTCTCTGTATAGTGTTTCATATATACATACTAATACCAACATATATGTGCCTGTGTGTGTGTGTGTATATATATATATATATTTGTTGTTTAGTCGCTAAGTCATGTCCAACTCTTTTGCGGCCCCGTGGACTGTAGCCCTTCAGGCTCCTCTGTCCATGATATTTCCCAGGCAAGAATACTGGAGTGGGTTGCCATTTCCTTCTCCAAGGGATCTTCCCAAGGCAGCAATTGAACCTGCATCTCTTGTATTGGCAGGGGGATGCTTTACTGCTGAGCTACCAGGGAAGCCCATGTGTATATGTATACAAATAACTATATATAGATATTTACCTCTATATACCTATAATGCAATAGGTATTTGTAATATACATATGAATACCCTCAATTTGTTTTTGTATAGTATCATATATATGACACTGTGTAAATATATATGACACTGTATGTGAAACATTATATAAACACAAATGACAGGTATTCATGATTTGTATAAGTGCTGTGCAACACAATGTAAATAAATATATGACACTATATAAATACACATCGCAGGGGCAACTTTGAGTAATGCTCTAATTTTATTACTCTGCAGAAGACCACAGAGCCGCTGTTAGTCTGTTTCCTGTGGTTTTCCCACTGAAGAGACAGTGGGAAAGGTCTGGGTTTGCCCAGGTTGGAGTCTGAGGAGGACTCAAGCATGCAGAGTGGACAGAGGCTCCGTGTATCCACTCGGGTGGCCCCTGTGCCACAGGGCAGCCACTCTGCTGGCCACATGCGGCTCTCCCCTGCTCATCTGTTCACTCCCCGGACCCAGAGACTTGACGTGGCTCATCCGAGTCCATGTGGACACAGAAGGAGAAGGAGAGGCTGGCCTCCGTGTACCGAAAGTCTCCCCATGTTCATGCCACCTCACTGCTTTCCCTCCTCCTAGTCCCACTTTTATGTCGTCGTTGTTCAGTTGCCACGTCACGTCCCACTCTGTCACCCCGTGGCCTGCAGTACCCCAGGCCTCCCTGTCCTTCACTCTCTCCCGGAGCTTGCTCGCATTCATGTCCATTGAGTTGATGATGCTTTAGACAGCATCTCCATCTCATCTTCTAACCACTTTCTGGAATAACAGTCAAATTTTCACTTGTGTTACTTCCTTTGAGCATGCCCAGATGTTATAGGTGGTTACCAAATGAGCTGAGAAATTATTTTCATGGAGGTTCTACCACATGCCAAGTTTAAAGTACTCTGTGTTCAGTTGTTTTGGAGTTGTTGGTGAGTTGAGGAAAAACTCTTCCAATTTTATAAAGGCTTTTTCTTTTTTTCATTTCCTCAAACTCCAAACTGACCAAAAGCTTAATCTCATTATCTGGACACAGTGGCCTGCCCAGGGTTTCTTCCATTAATGAGTTGGGGGCTCGGGGTCTCTCAGGGGCGGCTTCTCTCCTAAGCCTCTGAAAGTGACCTTCAGCAGTACTGGAATGTCCTTTCCTTTGCCCCAGGTGGCCTACCTGGGTGTCCACCACGTTCTTTCTGCTTTGCAGGCTATCTGCTTTCCCTTCAGAAAGCCCTAGGGCCTGATTTACTCTCCATCCTGTTTGCTGGGATCATCCAGCAGGAAATGGCCAGATTCAGAAATGCCTGTTAAAAAGGGGTTCTGGAGTCACTCTACTTGGAACTTTTGCTGGGGAATTTTTTGCCAGGGCCTTCGCCTCTCCATGACTTCCAAATGGACTGGCAGAGAGACCACGTCGCCTCCTACATCTTCCTGCGCCAGTCCTCACTTCCTCTCAGCCCAATCTCCCTATTTGAGAATCCCCACACCGGGATCCAGATAAACTCCCAGCTCTTTGCACGGCGCCTGCTCTACAGCCTCTGAGCCACAAGAGGCAGAGTTCAGTGTGTTGCTGTCTGATTTCGATGTGGCTACGTCTGGCTCGTGTTCAATACATCGTAATTCATAAAAAGCCTAAACTATGGGCCTCAAACTTTAGGGAGTATCAGAACCCCTTGCTAAGTCACTTCAGTCGTGTCCAACTCTGTGCAACCCGGTAGACGGCAGCCCACCAGGCTCCCCCGTCCCTGGGATTGTCCAGGCTCAGAACCCCTTAGGGAGCTTGTTTAAAATGCAGATTTCCAGTCTCACTGCTGAGAACCTTAATGAGCTTTACAGCAGCACTTGAGAATCTGCATTCTTGAAGCACCCTAGAGGATTCCGGCGCTGGTTGTCTAATTGCCACCCTTGGATGCTTGGTCAGGCTGGCTGACTTGGGGCCTCTACTCTGGAAAGCGCCACCCAGGGCACTTAGAGGAAGAGGTGACAAGGAGGAAGGAAAGACAAGAAGTGTGAGAGTAAGGACTGAGACACAAATATAAACCAGGTGGGCATGGGCTTGGGCCTGGGGAGCTGGGTGGAGGGAGGGCAGCTCCGAGTGTGACGGCTCAGGGACCAGCGCTGCAGGGCCCTGCATGGAGACACAGCTGGGACAGTGACCGGAGAGACCTGGATGCTTTCTGCTGGCGTGGGACAGGCCATCAAGCCCGATGAAAGAACTGCTCCTAAATGCTGTATGTGAGGGGGGTGCTCCTACAGCTGCTCCCCAGAGTCAGCCCCACATGAAGAACAAAAGCCCTGGCTTCAGACTCACCCTGCCTGGGTGATTGCCATTGTCCAGTCTCTCAGGGCGAACTTGAACAAGCTACCTACTGTCTCTGCACCTTGGCGTCCACCTCTGGAAAAGAACGATAGTACCTGCTTCCGAGGGTTATTGAGAGGGTTACATCTGAGATGACATGTACAAAGTCCTGAGCCATCCTGGGAACAGCGAGGGCTCCATGAACCTGGGCTAAGGCCTTGGTCCTCACCACTGCCTGTCTGCCTTGAAGCACATCTCCAAAGCTGCCTTTTGCAGAACTGGGCCACACGAATGGTTTGGATGGTCCACGAGTGCCTTTGTTCCCCTATTACCGGAAAGCCTTTGGTTTTCCCTTTTCCTCCCTCTGAAGGCCCTTGACGCCCTGCAAATGCCAGTTTGAAATAAGCAACGCCTACAGTAACACCCGCCTTCCTCTCCAAGTGACCCCACCTTACGGAAAATGGATGCCCTCCCAGTGATATTGAAGGAAGCTCTGCTCAACAGATGGGGGCCAGAACTCTGCAACCGAAAACTGCGGGTTTGAATTCCAAACCTCCACCTGCTGAAGGCTGTGTGATCTACAAAGTGATATAGGGAGTTCCAGGTTGGAATCAAAGACTCCGGAGCAGATGGAGAAAGGAAAGGCACAAACGCAGGTCCAGATGGCCCCCAACTAACGCCTCTATGCCTCTGCCACCTTGGTGGGGAGGGGTGCTGGTGGTACTGGTCTCAGCCTTGAAGGACACTTTGCCCCAGTTTCCCCCTGCAGGGTGGAGCCAGCACACGTGTTTCACTGCATGGTAAACTAGCTCCTTTTGCAAGTGGTACAGTATTGGCAGCACTATCAGTAATGGTTCTTTGATCTAATGATCAGCTGTGAGCACCTAAGAGATGCTATAGCTTTGTAAATAAAAGATCTCAATTTGTCAGGATAACCAGGTAGCCAGGAAGCAACTGTCTCCCTGCCCCCTCGTCAGTAGCACATGTCTTAAAGGTCAGCGACGCTGTTTTGCACTCATCTGGTACAAAAGTCCAAGGTAAGATAGCCCAAGGTAAGTATCCCTGGGCCAGAAAAGTGAAGAAGAACAAAGTAACATCTCTGCAAGGGAGACTCAAAACCCATGGAGCATTTTGGAGACCATTGCCTCCACATCCAGACACCAGCTTTGTTGCTAAGGAGGAAGACCCTCCTCTGAGTTCCATGAAAGGAACCGAGGTCCTGCAGCGTTCACAGTGGGGCCCCCTGGGGCCGACCCCCCCCCTTCATTGGGGTGGCTCCCTGGTGAGTGGGAAGACGAGGCTGGGAGAAGAGCCAGGGTGTGCTTTGTTGACTCTGTGGAGTTCAGAGAGGGCTTCCCATTTGACTTGGCGAAGGAGAAAAGTCCTTTATTTCCCCCTAGCTTTGGGGCCTGCCAGCCCCACAGCTGAGGGAGGGGGCTGCCCCCCTTCCCTGACTCCCACACCGTGACTTGCAGAGTTCAGTGAGAAGCCCCATCCAGAACGGGTCGGGCTGGGTCTGGGACGTGCCTGTTTGGTCCCCAGAGCACGCTCATGCGCCCCCACTCCAGCCCAGCCAGGAAGGCCTTCCCAGAGATCCTCCCGATCTGGCTTTTTTTCTTTTTCTTTTTTTCCCCTAAGCCCAGAGCCCAGTTATTTACCCAAAGAAAACAGGGAAGTGACAAGGTAACAGAGTACACATGTTGTGAAAATATGCAGGCTGAGGCTGAAGAAAAGAAAACATTCTTCCATAAGTAGCTGCCTTGTTAATTCATTTTTTTTCCCTCAGATTAGAACCAGCCATTTCTTGTGCTCCTTCAAGCACCTTCTGTGGTTTCCTAACAGCTGCCTGCAAGGGGTGAGATTTGGCTTGAAAAATGGGCCATCGGTCATGCTTCAGGGGCAGGGCAGAAACCAAAATTCCCAGATTGCTCAAATTCACTGCTCCCTTTTTAGAGGGGAATGAAAGAGGGAGAGGTGGTGGGGAGAGGATTGTATAAACTCGGAGGCGTCACCTGATTTTCCATAAGACACGACAGCTCGGTAATGAACCGTCCTTGGGACTGGCTTTCTTACCTCCTCTGAAGTCAGTTTCCGACCCCTGGCAAGCCCGCGCTCTGCAGCTTTGAGGAACAGCCACGGGCTGATTCTCGGCAATTAAAAATAACATTGGCCCTGATAGAGGACTCATGGGTGCCTCCCCCCGCCCCGCCGTGCTTACACGCCTGTGCACATGTGCATGTGTGTGCGCGCGCGTGTGCACACACACACACGCACACACACACATGCCTTCTTCATTCCGTGCCAAAGATCACTTTCCCAAACCTGTTTGAAACAGCTGGCCGCATCCGAGGAGCAGGCTGCAGCCCTGAGCACCCCGAGTGGACCTGGGAGTGGCCAGGGATATTAATAGCATTTGCTCGGCCTGGTGTCTGGGGCAGAAGAAGGGTGATCTGATCCTTTGGGGGATATTTGGCCATCATGGTTTGGAGCCTGATTTTTCCTTGTTGGATCCTTTAAACCTCAGGGCCAACAGAGAATGGCGGAGACAGCCTGCAAACCGGCTCGCCCGGCCAGGATCCCTCAGTACAAACCTTCATGTTTCTCATTTTTTCCCTCCTCAACGTTCCCACTCTACTTCTTGGCCTGTGGGCACTGGCCCACTGCTTGGCCTGGCTCCTCACAAGAGAGGTCACACCGCAGAGGCCTGGACAGCCCCTGTTAGCATTGCTGTGGCACTTTCTGTTAACCGGAGGCCTCTGAAGCCAGGCGGTCCACCCCAGTGTGGGGCAGGCCTGTGAGAGTATGTGTTCCCATTTCCTAGACAGGAGGCCTGTGCAGGTCTGAGGGGGAGCTGGGCTTATAGGCGCCTTCTCATGCCTTCCTTACTGCCACAGAGTTCGTCAGCTCCCCACCACTAGCACCCAGCAGCCTTGACCTCAGGATGGGTGGAAATCCTACTGTCTCCCCAGAGGGCTTGCCACCACCACAAAGCCCCTTGTCAAGAACCCAGGAGTGGGCTGAACATCAGGCCTGGAGTGGCCTTGCTATCAGGTTGTGTTCAGGCAGAAGTGATACACCTGGAGATGGAGGCCCTTTATGCGTCGGATGATAAGGTGTGGCCTCCAGGCAAACCTCTCCCACTGAGAAAGCTGCTAGGCTGGGGCCCTTCCCATCAGAGCCTGTGGCCTTGTGGGTAGAGGAAATCTGAAAGAGCCAGTGTTCAGGGCCCAGGCTGAGAAAGCCCACCCGTGCCCTCTAATGAGCCTCCTTAACATGGGTCACCAGGTTCTCACTGGGGGAACACACCCTCTCCCCCACACTGGGCCAGGTTCCAGCCTCTGGCTGTAGGTGAGAGACTATTTCCGATGATTGTTTTCAGACATTCTACATCTAGTGTGTGAAAACACAATAGTGACAGGAAAAATTCAGCACACACACACACAATACAAAGGTGGTTGCATCCTCACTGTGAGGAGGTCAGAGGACTCTTTCATCACTCCAGTCCTTGATGTGGCTCCAAGGGAAGTAGCGCCTTTGAACTCCGGGCATCCACTGCAGGCCCGGCTGCAAGGGTGGGGACGGGGAGCCAGACACGACGAACGGCCTTTTCAGGGCCGCTCCTGTGAGGACCAGGCTTCCTCTCCCACAAGGTGATGTGAAGCTGTTTGTTCAGTCATCCGAGACGGCCGAGGAGGGCTGGGAGCAGCTGGGGTCTGACTTAGCCTGAGCCAGGCCCTTCTGTTCTGGAGTTTCTGCACAGACCCCTGAGGACTGTGTTCTAATTCTGAGCAAGTCTCTCCTTTGACTTTCTCGTCTCTCCATTTCGGGCATTTTTGAAAAAATGACTCACAGCAGAAGGAATGACTGCTAAGCCCTTGGGGATGAAGGGCTGGCAGGGAATAAAGGCTGTCGACATTCAATTTTGAGAACCAGCTTTTGCACCTACAACCATGCCTTGCATACAGTAGGTGTTCAACAATGGTTTGGTACTATGTAGTGGAGGGAGACCACCTGTGGTAAAATCCTTGCCTAGCCCTCTCTAGCTGTGTGCCCCTGAGCAAGTGACTCAACCTCTCTGTGCCTGCTTTCGCATGTATAAAATGGCAATAATAAAGTGCCTATTTCATTGCTGGTTGTAAGGATTAAGGTGTTTAGAACTTTTGTTCATGTAAAGTGCTTAATAAATGTTAATTCAGTTCAGCTCAGTTCAGTCGCTCAGTTGTGTCCAACTCTGCGACCCCATGGACTGCAGCACACTATGCCTCCCTGTCCATCACCAACTCCCAGAGTTTACTCAAACTCATGTCCATTGAGTCGGTGATGCCATCCAGCCATCTCACCCTCTGTTGTCCCCTTCTCCTCCAGCCCTCAATCTTTCCCAGCATCAGGGTCTTTTCCAGTGAGTCAGTTCTTTGCATCAGGTGGCCAAAGTATTGGAGTTTCAGCTTCAGCATCAGTCCTTCCAATGAATATTCAGGACTGGTTTCCTTTAGGATGGGCTGGTTGGATCTCTTTGTAGTCCAAGGGACTCTCAAGAGTCTTCTCCAACACCATAGTTACTAGTCTTAAAAAAACAAAAGAACCAACTTTGGGAGTCCTATACTTGCTGCTAAAAGGTTTTCTCTGGATTCAGGTGAGGCTGATCCTCAGACTCCTTCTACCTTTCAGATTTCTGCTTTCCTTAATCAGAATCTGAGATTGGGAGGGTGGGAGGGCTTTGACTGGCCATGGAATCTAACGTAACTGTTTCAACAGATGACCATGCTGGGCTTTGAATTCTCCCAGAATAGGCTGTCCACTACTTTGACGTCTGAGCCATTGTTTGAAAGTTTTCATCCTTAGGCAGGTTTTTTTTTCTTACTGAGGTGGAATCTGCCACTCCGTAACTTGTATCCATTGACCCAGTTTAATACTAGTTCTTGAGACCTGGGTAACAGTACAGCCAGGTCTCCATATCAGGCAGAACAGGCACACTGAGAAGCCTAACCCCTATTCTCTCCACCCCTGCTTCTCTCTGTGTCTCACGCCAGACTATTAATACTTTGATTACACATTAGACAGACTGAATCTTGCTTTCCCCCTTATGTGTTTTCAAAATGGACTTAACATCTTCATGTCAATAGTACTTTTTAAAGATCTTCCTGGAAAGATGCTATTTTTGGAGAATGCTCAGAGGAAGCAACTGCTCCCGTGTGCATCTCATTCCATCCCTTTATCCTGATGCAGCTGGGAGAGTATCTGGATCTCTCCTCTCCAGGGGAGTTTCACCTCTCCCATCCTTTCCTGGTATCACTATGACTACAAGCCACTCTTGCTGGTGTATCTGTTTGCATCCCTTGGGCATGGTGGGGTAGAAAACGTGAGGACTGCTTTTCTAAAACAAGGTAAGCTTGCTCCCTCCTCATGGTGCCAAAGCCCCATATTTCTCTGGTTTTTCCCTTCTCTCCTGGCCTCTCCAGCTTAAGCAGTTCTAGGACCCATGTTTCTCTGCAACTGATGAGAAGCTAACTTTACACAGCTTCTTACTAGAATGGTAGCTCTGGGAGAGTAGGGAGTTTGTTTTGCTGCTCTGTCCTCAGAGTCTGTAACTATTTGCTGAACGACTGCCTTACTCCCAAGGTGCAACTTATAAAGAAACCCACATCTTCATCTCTCACCCTCTGTACTAAAAACCCAGAGAATAAACAAGAAGGTGAATGTGGCCCATTGTCCCCAGCACTGTCTTATTTATTGTTCTTGTTAGACGTTAAGAAAGCAACATCAAGGCCGTATTTCAAACAGCAAGAAAGCAGCATAACCAGGCCAAATCCTCACGCTTGTGCACTCCTTGCATCACATGGTATGCCTGATTCACTCGTAATGCGACCTTGATCCATTTCTAGAAAGTCCATACTCACAGAACACTGTAGGGTCTTACCCACCGCTGCCAGATCCACTGCAATCTTCCATAGCTCTGTTCACAGATAATCATGAGGTCACAGCATACGGCTGCTGGGCTGGGAGAAACTCTTGCTGCCTTGATGACTGGGAGAATGTTCTAGTTTCTCTTAATACTCGTCAAACTCTGCTTCTCCAGCTATAATTTTCATTCCATCACTTCTCAGCTCTAAAACCTACAAAGCCTCTCGTGTTCTTCAAAATCGAGTCCCAACTTCTCTGCTTGACTTTCAAGACTCTTCGCCATCTGGCCCCACCTTGCCTACCCAACGTAAGTTCTTATTACTCTCTAACGCACACTCTTTCCCACAATCTATGATCAAGCCACGTTGTTTGTTACCTTCCCCATGTACTTTGCTGGCTCCTTTTTTCAATATGCTTGAAAATGGACTCATACGTTCATAAAAAAATGGACTTAATTTTTTTAAGAGCAGTTTTAGATTCACAGCAAAACTGAGCAGAGAGTACAGAGATTTCTTCTTTACTCTGTCCCGCCCCCCCCACACACAATCTCCCCCACTATCAGCATCCCCTGCCAGAGTGAGTGCATTTGTTGTAAGTCATGAACCTATACTGACACATCAAAATCACCCAAGTCCATAGTTTACATTAGGGTTCATTCATGATGGTATACATTTTGTGGATTTTGACTAATGTGTAATGACCTGTATCCACCATTACAGTTTCATACAGCTGTTTCTCTACCCTAAAAACTCTCTCTACACTTTCTTCTTATAATCCTATTTTCATCATCATAAATAATGGAAGCTCTACTTTCTTCCCCAAAACCCTTCTAGTAACTGTAGTCCTCACAGATCTCTCTTTCCCCAGGACTCTTGCTGTACTCACAAGTAGGGACACCCTTGACAATGCCCTTATTGCATCCTTCCATGTTAGCTCCCTCTCTGTAACTAGAGTGGAAGCTCCTAGTACTTGGATTCCCCCATTGTGCCTGTGTAGGAGTTTCATAAACAGGGCCACCATACTGAATAGCTCTGGGGGTCTCATTCTCATAATATCCATGTGCATAGGGTCCCTAGAATTAGGTAGCTGGATTTAGAAAAGGCAGAGGAACCAGAGATCAAATTGCCAACATCCGTTGGATCATAGAAAAAGCTCGAGAATTCCAGAAAAACCTCTGCTTCACTGACTACACTAAAGTCTTTGACTGTGTGGATCACAATAAATTGTGGAAAATTCTTACAGAGATGGGAGTCCCAGACCACCTTACCTGCCTCCTGAGAAACCTGTATGCAGGTCAAGAAGCAACAGTTAGATCTGGGCATGGACAACGGACTGGTTCCTAACTGGGAAAGGAGTACTTCAAGGCTGTATATTGTCACCCTGTTATTTAACTTATATGCAGAATACATCATGTGAAATGCCTGGCTGGATAAAGCACAAGCCGGAATCAAGATTGCTGGGAGAATTATCAATAACCTCAGATATGCAGATGACACCACCCTTATAGCAGAAAGCAAAGAGGGACTAAAGAGTCTCTTCAGTTCAGTTCAGTTCAGTCGCTCAGTCGTGTCCGACTCTGTGCGACTCCGTGAATCGCAGCATGCCAGGCCTCCCTGTCCATCACCATCTCCTGGAGTTCACTCAGACTCAACGTTCATCGAGTCCGTGATGCCATCCAGCCATCTCATCCTCTGTCGTCCCCTTCTCCTCCTGCCCCCAGTCTCTCCCAGCATCAGAGTCTTTTCCAATGAGTCAACTCTTCCCATGAGGTGGCCAAAGTACTGGAGCTTCAGCTTTAGCATCATTCCTTCCAAAGAAATCCCAGGGTTGATCCCCTTCAGAATGGACTGGTTGGATCTCCTTGCAGTCCAAGGGACCCTCAAGAGTCTTCTCCAATACCATTGTTCAAAAGCATCAATTCTTCGGCACTCAGCCTTCTTCACAGTCCAACTCTCACATCCATACATGACCACAGGAAAAACAAAAGCCTTGACTAGACGGACCTTAGTCAGCAAAGTAATGTCTCTGTTTTTGAATATACTATCTAGGTTGGTCATAACTTTTCTTCCAAGGAGTAAGTGTCTTTTAATTTCATGGCTGCAGTCACCATCTGCACTGATTTTGGAGCCCCAAAAAATAAAATGTGACACTATTTCTACTGTTTCCCCATCTATTTCCCATGAAGTGATGGGACCAGATGCCATGATCTTCATTTTCTGAATGTTGAGCTTTAAGCCAACTTTTTCACTCTCCTCTTTCACTTTCCTCAAGAGGCTTTTTAGCTCCTCTTCACTTTCTGCCATAAGGGTGGTGTCATCTGCATATCTGAGGTTATTGATATTTCTCCTGGCAATCTTGATTCCAGCTTGTGTTTCTTCCAGTCCAGCGTTTCTCATGATGTACTCTGCATATAAGTTAAATTGATGAAGGTGAAAGAGGAGAGTGAAAAAGTTGGCTTAAAACTCAACATTCAGAAAACTAAGATCATGGCATCTGGTCCCATTACTTCATGGCAAATAGATGGGGAAACAATGGAAACAGTGAGAGATTTTATTTGGGGGGCTCCAAAATCACTGCAGATGGTGATTGCAGCCATAAAATTAAAAGACGCTTGCTCCTTGGAAGAAAAGTTATGACCAACATAGACAGCATATTAAAAAGCAGAGACATTACGTTGCCAACAAAGGTCCATCTAGTCAAAGATATGGTTTTTCCAAATGGTCATGTATGGATGTGAGAGTTGGACCATAAAGAAGGCTGAGCGCCGAAGAATTGATGCTTTTGAGCTGTGATGTTGGAGAAGACTCTTGAGAGTCCCTTGGACTGCAAGATCAAATCAGTCAACTCTAAAGGAAATCTATCCTGAATATTCATTGGAAGGACTGATGCTGAAGCTGAAGCTCCAATACTTTAGCCACATGATGCAAAGGACCAACTCGTTAGAAAAGACCTTCATGCTGGGAAAGATAGTAGATAGAAGGAAAAGGGGATGACAGAGGATGAGATGGTTGGATGGCATCACCGACTCAACGGACACGAGTTTGAGCAAACTCCAGGAGATGGTGAAGGACAGGGAAGTCTGGCGTGCTGCAGTCCATGGGATCACAAAGAATCAGACACAACTAAGGGTCTGAGCAACAACAAGAGTTATGTAGTGCCATAGCCCTGTTCACAAGTCCTTGGTTATTGAATCAATCCCAATCTAGGACTTGAAAAGAAACTATTATCCTATCATGATTCAATTCAATTCTTCAGGTGATGGCTAAATAGCTAACCACCAACAATACCAAAATCAATAATGATTGACTGACTGTGATCCTACCCTCAAAAGAATTATAGTCTTGTAACAGGAAACTAAGTAAACAGATCACCATAATACAATGTGAACAGTGCTAATATATAACTATGTATAAAGAACATAGCACTAAATATGTAGCTTGAAGAAGCAGCAAGAATCTGTCAGGCGAGGGAGTGAGTAGAGGACGCTCCAGCAGGAAGACGGGAAAATTAAACAAGATGGCATATTTAGAGACTTACAAGTGGCAGTTTATTTCCCAGTGGTAAAACTGGAAGCACGATGGTTAAATGATTGCCTGTGCCCTCCAGGTAAACTGACAGCAGGTCATTGGCACAATGGGACTGCAGCGTCTGCCTGCAATGTGGGAGACCCGGCTTCGATCCCTGGGTCGGGAAGATGCCCTGGAGAAGGAAATGGCAATCCACTCCAGCACTCTTGCCTGGAAAACCCCATGGATGGAGGAGCCTGAAAGGCTACAGTCCGTGGGGTCGCAAAGAGTCGGACACGACTGAGCGACTTCACTTCACTCACTTCTGGAATCAGAAATGAAAGAGTAGAGCCCTATCCTGCTTAGTCATCTCTTGCTCTTCTGAGGACTGGGTGGGATAAGCCCCAGAGCCAGTGTATTTCTTTCATTCACTCTGTCCCATGTTGCTTTGTGCACGATGGGGTGGACCATCTGGGCAGCAGGGTTGGGTCTTCCCGAGTCCTTGAACAGCCTCAGGAATGGGTCATAGTTTTCTATAGGCTTGCTTTAGAAGCCTGTACTGTTTTAGCCTACTTCATGAATTTCTTCTTTCTCTTCCTCCTCTTCTTCTGCCTTCGCGTCCTCCTCTTTCTCATCCTCTGATTTTGGGGGGATATTAAATGTCCGGCTAATCAGCTAAACACCAGTGTGGGCCAACATAGAGCAGCTGATGCCCCTCACAGGGCTTCCTTTTCCCAGTCCCGCGCTAGGTGGTCAGTCGTTGGCCACCATGTTGGAGTCTGGACATGACTGGGCCGCCACAGTGCATGGCCCAGTCCCAGGGTATGAACAGGGTGTCAAGGCCTTGCTGGATGAAAGGGCTGAAGCCCCATGTTGTGATTCTGGGCACCTCTAATTTCCCCCTTCTCCGTTTCCGCCGTTTCGTCACCAGCAGGAGTCTGTTTGAGGCTTCTAGAGCTTGTCTTTGTTTCACCTGGGAAAGTCCCTTCAGGGAGAGCGAAGATCTCCCCGGAGGAATGGCCGGAGGCCTGACCTCTGTCACCTGAATTGTTTAGATGAAGAAGCCCCCAGAGGGGTTAGGAGGGTGATCAATTGGGAACTTAAGGAGCAAAGACCTCTCTCTCCCTCTCCTCGCTCTGCTCATTGTGCTCAGAAGGGCAGCGGGGTCAGCGGTAGCAAACTGAAGGGCCAACTAGCCGCGCCTTGAAAGGCGCTCGTTTTGTGTTTCAGTAATGAGCGCTCTCTTTCTCCCCTTGGATGCACTCAGATTTCACGAGTTACAGGGAACCTGTCAACTGCTGTTTTCATTGTGTGGGACTCACAGGGAACTTGGGTACAGGGCAAGCTCGTTTCAAAGAGAGCAGGGGAGGAAAAATCCTGAATAGATGCAAAGCGCTGTCACATGCAGATCACAGCCCCAGTTGCTATGGGACACCTCTGCCCGCCTAAAGGACGAGATGCTGAAGTCCTGTGTTGAGGTGGCTGCTTCCTTGGAGATGGGAATGCCACTGCCGAAAGGGCACAGCCAGCAAGTCTGCACTGCCTCGGGCTCTCGGGTTTTCCACGGAGCCCGGCTTAACACGGCTTGGATCCCAGCAGCCTCTGCCCCTGACTGGCTCTGCAGTCAGGAGCCTCTCACTCAGGAGCTGAGGGAACAGGCCCATTAACCCTGGAGGAGTGGAGACAGGCAAGTAGAAAGGGGGTCTCTTTAAGGGCCACCAGGTCTCTGCTCCCAGATGAGCCACCACAGCCCATGGACCCGAACTGGGACCTGATGTGAAAGGCAGGTTTTCACCTTCTTTGTTTCCGTGCCCTCTGAGAGCACTTGGCAGTAACACTGCTTTCCTGATGGGTTCATTTTGTAGCTGACAGACATTGTTTTCTTTCCCCTGTTTACCAAGAGTGACCCAGAGTAACAGGACAGGCCGTGCCCACAAGAGGGAAGAGCAGGCCTGCCTTGGCTCCCCACACCCAGGTCCTTCTGCCCTGCATCCACCTATGGGGACAGGGACGAGCCCGGGGACTGTCCTGCCTGGAGTAGAGACCAGAGCAGGACCTACAGAGGAGGAGTCCAACATTAGAGGAGCACCCAGAATTAAGACTCTCTCCATAAGACTCTCCACAGGGTCCTTCAACTAGAGGTCCTTGGAGTGAAAGCATCTGGTAGAGCTCATGGTAGGACCTAAAAGAAACCAGGGGAGAGTCCTAAGGGAAATGTTGCCAGCAACTGTTTACTGAACACCTTACTCTATTAAAGGGCCAAAGTATGGCCCTGTCTTTGGGGAGTCTGAGTCTGAGAGCTGTGGCTAAGCCAGGAGGTAGGGCCAGTGCCCTTGGCAACATGTTGTGACCTCCTCCTGACCCTCATGTTTTCACTCCTGTGCGCACTTTTATCGCAGCTTAGCTTCTCCCTAACCCACTTCAGTATTCTTGCCTGGAGAATCCCATGGACAGAGGAGCCTGGCAGGCTATAGTCCATTGGGTTGCAAAGAGTCAGACATGACTGAAGCAACTCAGCACACGTGTAAGCTTCTCCATACGAGGGCTGACAAGATACATACTTCAGTCTAGGACTTTGCCCTCAAAGAGGCCTCTGTGTAGTGAGAGGGTAACTTTTGCGTATATGGAACTGTTGTGGAAGGTGCTTTGCAAGGCTGAAATCTCTGTGCAAATGTAAGACATAATGACCCTTCTGGGAGGAATCTCAAACACTGGCAGAGGTGAGAGGCAGGCACAGTTCAATAGTGGCAAGATTCCATGACTGGCTGGAGCACAGGACAGGCGACCTTCTGAACTAAGGCTGGAGCAGCAGGCTGAGGGCCACATATGCTGCAGCCCTGAGACTGACCATGCGGAACAGAGAGTTTAAATCGTTACTGTGTTTTCTATTTCAGCTATAGCACGTTGCCACAAACTAAATGGCTTCAACAGTACAAATTCATTATCCTACAATGCTGGAGCTCAGATGCCTTGACATGGGTCTCCCTGGGCTGAGATCAGGATACTGGCGGAGCCATGTTCATCTCTGTAGGCTCCATGGGCAACTCCGGTTCCTTGCCTTTTCCTGCTTCTAGAGGCCACCCACATTCCTTGGCTTGTGGCCCCGTCCTCCATCTGCAAAACCAGCAATAAAAGGTTGACTCTTTCTTATATCTCATCACTCTGACCTCCCCTTCTGCCTCCCTTCCATTTTTAGGGACCCTGCGGTTACATTGGGCTTCTCTGGTGGCCCAGCGGTAAAGAATCCACTTGCAGTGCAAGAGACGCAAGAATCACAGGTTCGATCCTTGGATCTGGAACATCCCCTGGAGAAGGCATGGTGACCCACTCCAGTATTCTTTCAGGGAGAATCTCATAGACAGAGGAGCCTAGCAGGCTACAGTCCACATCGTCACAAAGAGTCGGACATGACGAGGCAACTTAGCATGCAGGTACATGCTTACATTGGGCCCATCTGGACGGTCTAGGACAATGTGCCTGTTTTAAGGCCAGTCAATTAATAACCCTAAGCCCCCTTTTCCTTGGAAAGTAACATGTTCATAGGTTCCACAAATTAGGACATGGGCATCCTTGAGGGCCCATTGTTCTGCCATTGGTTAGTTGGTTGGTTATTAGTCACTGCTTGTTTGGTTGTTGGTTGGCTGTTTTCTGAGACAAACCCCTGCCCTCCGCACTCGCTCAAGAACTGGATAATCTCATTTATAAGAAGAAGGGAAAAATAAGAGTGAGAGGCCCCTAAGGGGAAGAAGGGAGGCAGACATGGATAGAGAATATCAATGTCATCCCACTGCCTATCAGAATGACTTGATAAACCACAATCCCAAGAATAAGACAGCATATGATTCTGGAGAAGTCTGTTAGTCCATATACCCTCTCAGACCCTGGTGCATAGCTGGGTCATTTTCCATGTAAAAATTTAGCCTTGAGTTCTTGGTTTCTGTCCCATGTCCTCTGGCTTAGAAGCAGAAATGCTTGCAACCCATTCTAAAATGTCTGGTCAACCTTTTGAGATAGTATCTCTAATCTAAATACACTAGTGGATTTTGCTAATTGTCCAACAGTCCCCTGGAGCCTCCCAATTCCGCAGTGGGTTTTGGTCTGTCTCCTACACATCAGCCCCAGCCCTGCTTCATGAACCCTGCCCAGCAGCCTTGAGGACTTCACAGCTTGCAGGCTGGACTATGTCAGCAGCTACTCTGCTTCCCACCTTGTTAGAAGCTGAAGCTTTCTCTTTCGGAAGTCCATCAAAACCCTTGAAGTCAAATGTAGATATCTTTTGCCCCTGAAGATATTGATCTCCCGTCTCTAAACTGCCTCTTTCCCACTAACAGCATCAGCAGCAGCGTAATAATGGCTGATGTTGGAACATTTCCTGTGTGCCAGGTACTGTGCATGTATTACCTCATTTAGTGCTTGCAACTACCCTAGAAAGAGCCCTATGAAGAATGGGCACAAGTCCATTTCACCGATGAGGAGACAGAAGCAGAGAGAGATTAAATAGCTTGCCCAAAGTAAAGGAGGGTTTCCCTGCTGGCTCAGTCAGTAAAAAAAAGTCCAAATGCAGGAGAGCCGTATTCAATCCCTGGGTTGGGAAGGTCCCCTGGAGAAGGAAATGGCAACCCATTCCATTATTCTTGCCTGGGAAATCCCATGGACAAAGGAGTCTGTTGGGATATAGTCCATGGGGTTGCAAGAGTCAGACACAACATAGCAACAAAACCACAAAGTAACGGAGTTCATATGAGATGGAGTCAGGATTCAAACCCAGGCTGTGGAGGCCCGTCGCCCTCACCAGGATTACTGCTGTGGTCACCCTCTTTTCACTTTACTCTGCTTACCATCCAAGTCCAACAGCCAGAGTGATCCATGTGTATGAGATTGTGTGCCCCCTGTTTTCAGAATCTTCCAGTGGCTCCCATCTGACTCAAGAAAAGCCAGGGGCTCACAGCGGCCCACAGGCCCCCATGATCGAGCCCTGCTCCTTCTCTGCTGGCACCTCCTGCCATCTCCCCATCCCTCTCTCTTCCTTTCCAGCCACACTGGGCTCCTTGCTCTTTCTCCTGCCTTGAACATGCTAGTCTTTCTCCCTGGTTGCTCTCCCCAGTCCCCATATCTTGGCTCATTCTCTTCTCAAGGGAACAGTCTACATAAAGAAAAAACAAAACGAAACTTATATTTGTGGCACCCTTACCCAAAGACTCCCTAAACCCATTCCTTAGCTTATTTTCTCCATAAGATTGTCACCAAATAACACATGAGATATGTATCTGTTGCTTCTTATCTGTTTCTCCCACTGGAAACAAAGCTCCAGCATGTGCTCATGGATGAACGAGTGAAGCCCCAGGACTCCCCTGAAGACCTTTATTTAAAATAGTAAAACTGACAAATCATTGTTAATCTCTTTCTAAGGATGGCTCCACCTAGGACTTCTGTGGCCCATGTAGGTGGCACCCTGAGGGTTGCTTGAGTGCGTCTGGGGCACTGGGGCCACTATGTTGAATCCACCAGGACTGCCCTAATGAGAGCCCACCTGGTCAATGGATCCTGGGCTGAGAAATAGGAATGTGTTACTGAAATGGCCTCATGGTTTGAGAGCCCCATAGGAACAGGTTCTGGGCCTGCATCCCCCATCACCTTTCTCCAACAGAGAGTAGTCTTTTATTTTATTTTTTTATGGCTAATGGCAAGGCTGCACCTGTGGTAACCTCGTTAGTCTATTCCAGAGCTCCACAGAGAGAGGTGAAAGCCTGCCAATTTAGCCAGGGATTTTTTGTCTTAGGCTGCTAGGTGTGGGGGGACTGGGGACTCAGCCAGACTCCAGGCTGAGAATCCACAAAAGTTTGGGGTCCAGCTGATCTGGAGTGAAATGAGCTCAGGGGATGTTTCTTTGTGTCTTGGACCCCGCTTGGTAAGTTGAAATTGATCACTGGATGAACCCCCAGCCTCACAGATTTCAGAACACAGAAACACAGATTCTGTCTCTTTCCCTATAACCCCCCTCCTTACTTCCCCTTGTACACCTTTGCTGAGCTGGGACTATCCCAAAAAGGAAGGCTCAGTAACTGCCGGGGCCCTCTGCTCTGCTCATTCTAGAAACCTATAGAAGCCAGCAGCCACCCCTGTGCCTGGCCTATTCGCCCAACTGGCAGCCAGTTTCATCCTTCATGGATCGCCAGGTTTTGGAGAATGAGATGTTAAGACTTTTGCAGGAAGGCTGAGGATGCATAAACATAAAATCCTTGTTCAAAGCCAAGTCTCTTTGGCATCCTTCCCATGCTGCCTGGTGATGAGGAATGAATCTTACTTTAGGGACACAGACACTAAAGCTGTGGGCATGACTAGCCCTGAGGGATGCAGAGAAACATTCTCAGGGAATGATCCAGGCCTTGGTACTTGGGAGCTTCTAGTGTGGGAGATACCTTCGCTTCTTAACAAGTAGGTCACTATTGCTCCTCTGAACTCTATTGTTGGATTGAGCTGTGTTGGAGGCATGATCTAGTTTAGACTTTGATTTGGGGCAGGAGCATGACTTGAGGTCAGCAAGGGGTCAGAGATGGGCCTGAGCTTGATCGCTGCCTCTTCATTCAGAATCATTACTCTTTACTGTGCTCTTTTCTGAACTCGCCAGGGCCTCAGTACAGCAGATCCCAGCATGCAGATATCTCAAGAGCAAGAGAAGACATTTAATTTTCTCTTATTTAGAAACAAGGCTGGATGAAGGAGGAATAAACAGGGCCATTCTCTTTGTGGTTTGCTGAGATTCCCTGGAAAGCAAGCTTAGGAGGCCGGAGCCTACATCAGAGCAGGAGAGACCAATGCCCTCTGCAAGATATGTGCAAACAGAAAGGGCTTCAGAACCGGCCGGAAGTCATGGAGAGGGAAGCAGAATTTCCAGTTTGGGTCCAAGTCTTTTCAGGCCTTGACCTTTAGCCTAAAAGCCAGAGAACCAGACTGATCTCCATACTGACCATGACTCCAGAGGAGATCCATGGGCCAGGAGATGGGGGAAATGCTAGGTTTGCACATCCAGGGTCACAGGAACCCGAGGAACTGCCCTCCCCTTTGCAGGGTAACTAAAGCAAAGCTCCTGGTTCCTCCTCATCCCAAGACCTTATCATGCCCTTGTCTATAACTTGAATCATTTTGAAAATGAAGTCACAGAAAGGATTATCTAAGGATGAATCCTGTCACCTCTACTCTAGATGATTCCACAGTGAAATGTAAAGTTATTATTCTGGTGATTTTACTCATTGTTCCACTGATTTTTACTTAAAAAGAGTAACAAATTTGAGTCTCAAGCTGGTCCTTGCCATGAGGTTCTAAATCCCAGGCCACGAGCCAGGGTTCCTACCTCTCTCTTCACACCGTCCTCCTACCTCTGCCCAGATCCCACACTGCAGCTTCCACCTACCTGGACCTGGTCTGAGCCCTTCTGCCTTCAGGCCATTCTACCTGCCATGTTGCTTCCCTGCTGAGGCCTAGGTTTTGTCTCAAAATGAAGGGATAAGGCTGGTCCTGGAGCGCAGCCCTTCGCTGGTGCCCTGTGGTGGAGGTCAGCCTCTTCACTGACACAGGGACCGGCTCAGCCCACACACCCACCTCCCTGGCTCTGTCCTTTGGTCCGTCTCCTTGCCTTTCTCTTTTTCTTGTTTCATTTGGAGACAAAAACGTGTCCCTGCTGAGAGTCACGTTCTCCCAAGGTGCACTTCTCTGAGTAAGGGAGGGGCTCCCAGCTTCATAAAAATACATCTCCTTCTTTTACCTTCAGTACAGCCATTTGGAAGCACAGCCAGTATAGCCATTTGGAATTCGGAACTGGACTTGCGTCTTAAAGGGACCACGTGTTGTCCTTGCTTTTTCTGATATCTATCCCCGAATCTTTATCTGAATAGACCTGGATGTAGACAGAGTAGCCTAAGTTCATGAATGATCATTACAATCCTAACAGTTGCCATTTACTGATTGTCACTTGCAGGCCCAGTGCTAACTAAGCTCCTTGGTGATAGCTCAGCTCAGTAACTTTTTGGGGGTGACCCTGGGTCAGCCTGACTGCAGAAGCCACTCCCTGAACCACCACACAGAAAGGTGCCTCTCTGCCTTCTCTCTTCCAATCTGTCTGGACCCCGCCCTACAGCACCCACCCACCCAAGCATAGCCAGCTTCTTGGGATCTACTTCACTACACATTGCTTGCCGACACCTCTGGTTCATGAGGCCCCAGAGCCTGTCATCAGCACACGATCATCATCACCCACAATCTACCTGTATAGCCTGGCTTTCATGCCTTCAAAAGGTCTCCCATTGTATACACCTAAGTCTCACTGGGACACCAAGAACTGCCCATCTCCAGGTGCAATAGAATAGGTGTGCAATCCATTTCCAGCCATCACTCACTCCCAAGGATGTTCTTGATTTAGGAAATCTGTACCCAAAAAGAACCAGCCTTTGCTGTGGGTAACCTGACTTGCCACCAAATTCTGAGCATGGCTCTTCAGTAGGGCAGAGAAGGACCTCAGGGCTCCACCCTCAGACCCCTTCTCTTCTCCATCTTCATTTACTCCCTACATGATCTCATGCTATCTCATAGCTTCATATGACATCCATCTGCCAAGAGTTCCCAAACTGAGTCTCTGGCCTGGACCTCTCCCCTAGATTCCAGAATTGCATATCTAACTGCCTACTTGATATCTCCACTGGGATATAGCTCTGGGGCATGTTCAGATGAATGTATCCGCAGTCAAACTCCCAGTTCTCATCATCCCCACAACGTGCCCTGCCCTCAGTCTCCTCATATCTATAAAAGGTAACTCCATCCTTCTAGTTTTTCAGGCCAGAAGTTTTAGAGTCCTCCTTGACTCCTATGGGAATATTACACCCTGCATCTCAGCCACTGGCAAATCCTGCTCACAATTCCTTCTAAATAAACCCAGAGTCCAGCCATCTCTTATCACCTCGATTGCTCCTTTCCTGGTCAAAGCAATCATCATCTCTTGCCTAGATTATTGCAAAAGCCTCCAGCTGGTCTCTGCTTCCAGCCTCCCATGCCTCCCTTCAAACTATTCTCATCATCGCAGCCAGAATTATTGTTTTTAAAACATAAACCGATCATGTCATATCTCGGCTCAAAGTGCTCTGGGCCTTCCAGCCTCACTGAGAGTAAAGGCCAGTGTGCTTACAGTGGCCTGCAAGTCCTGCCTGATGGGCCCTACTCCTCCCCTGCCTCTTCTTGCCTTCATTCTCTGCCCTGCACACTGGCCTGTGTTCTTCCTCCTGCATAATGGGCTTGATTCCACCTCAGGACCCTCCCCTTGCTGATCCCTCTGTCTGGAATGCTTTATCCCCTAGATCTTTGTAGCTAGTTCCTCATTTTAGGTTTCCAAATTATCAGCTTATCAGAAAAGGGTTTATCACCTCCCTCCAGAAAAGAGCAACCTTGTCACCCCTCGCTGCTTTATTTTTCTCTGTAGCACCACTGTCACCGGATAGATGGTGTTTGTTTATTAGTCATCTCCCCCTCAACACACACACACACACACACAAATAAGGACTTGGTCTATTTTCTCCAAACCTATATCCGCAACACTTTGAATGCCTTCCATGTAGTAAGTGCTCCATTAAGTATTTAATAAGTGAATGAATGAATGATTTGTCCTCAGGGGTAGGATCAAAGCTGAGGGAATGCTGGGTATGGAATTTGTTTTGCTTTGTGGGATTTCAAGCTGGTCCAGTGGGGCATTTCCATCAGGCAAACTCCTAACAAGCTCACTGAGCTTCCTGATGCTGTGGGGCGGGGGTGGGGGTGGGGGGGGTGTCATCAGCTCGTAGCCAGACACACTGCTGCCCTTGCAGCAGAATGCTGCCACAGCTGTTGAAACTCGTTGCTAATGGAAGTGAAAGCCAAGAAAGCAAAAATGAACAAAGTAGTGTGCCCTCAGAGAGAGTGTGGCAGGGCAGCCTTCATGGGGGTTTCAGAATGTGCCAGGCCCCCTCCTACATGACCTGCTACTCAATTAGCTAAAAACAAACCACCGCATCTGAGCCCCAGGTTTTGAATGTCTTTTGATAATCTCTCTCCTTGAAGATTATATCAAATTATAGGGAAAAGTCCTCGATGATGAACTGTCAAGGTCAGGATGGAAGGAGTAGGTCACAGGATCAAAATCCAGAAAGGCGTTCAGAGAAAATAGTCTGGATTTAGACACTGTACCCAATGCACGTACCTTCCAACACATGGCAAATCAAAGGGTGATCAGAGACAGGAGGAGAGGAGAGTGAGCTGGAGGAATAACTAATACATTTATGTGTCACCCTACCCCAGACCTAACTCGTGGGAAGTCCTGGGATGTTCAGTGATCTGGGTTGCAGGCTTAGCTTCCCTCCAGCGGGACCGCCTCCACTTGCCCTTGGTAACCTAGCCTTGCTTCCTCGCTTGCCGCAAAAACACAAGGATCTGAAGGCAGATCCTTCAGAGCCTCTCTTGCAAGGAAGCAGCCCCTAATCTTCTGCTTCAAAATCTTTGTCCAGCTGCTTCCAAAGTGCCAAGCTATCCCTCTGCCTCACTCTGGCTACTGCTCATGGAGACATAGGCCCCCTGCCAGAGTGGGCCAGAGGAGGCACCTCTTAACTTGGCACTTAAGCTTTTCGGACAACAAAACAAGACGACTCAGAGATTTCTTCTATTCAAGGAGCATAAGGCCATAAGCAGGCCCAGTAGATCAAAGGCACGACACCTGCCTGAGCTTCTCTTTAACTGAGTTCCGGGAGCCAGGCTGGGATTTCTGTTTCAGGGTATCATTGCCAGATTTGGCCAATGAAAATAGAGAAGGCCCATTTAAATTGAATTTCAGATAAATAGTGAATGATTTTTTAGTTTAAAAGTATGTTCCCGAAAATATTGGGCATATACTTATGCTGAAAAATCATTTCCTTGTTTTCTGAAACTCCAGTTGCATTTGGTGTTCTCTATTTTATCTGACAAACCTATCTGCATGGTTCCTAACATACCAGCCACACCCCAGTCAGCCTGGATAGATCTGGGCCTGCGGCATGGGACACAACTCTTGACCCCAGTTCCTGTTCCCCACATGCATCCCTTCCAATGGAGCTGGCTGGCCATCCATCAGGCGAGCGAGGAAAGAAAATGCTTGTTGTACACACATGACTTATATAATGTTATAAATCAACAGGATCTCAATTTATACATGGATGAATGAAAGAAATGAAAAAAGAAAATGCAAAGAAGAAACTGTTCATGGCATTGTGCTTCCCAAAGTCAAGGGCACCGGGATCTGTGAAGGGCCTTGTTCAGATAATATACCCGGGAGGAGGAGGTGGCCAGGGAAGGGTGGCGACAGGGAGCAGAAGCAGGAGAGAGGGAAAGGGCCCAGCAGGGCCAGCGTGGAGCTTTGAAGGGGGCTTCCGGAAGGTGCCACCTGGGAGGCACTGATTTCCTGCAGAGCAGCTGCGAGCCCTGCCCTCCCTGAGGCCTCAGCTGGCTCCCACTATCCCAGGAAAAAACAGGGCCTGAGCTCTGGGACCCTCTCATTTCCCCCTTTAAATTCATCCTCTCTCCATTCTCGGCCCCCTCAATGTTCTGGAAGGTGGTGGACATGGACACCTTGTGGAAAGTTCCAGACATGGCAGAGGCCCCACCGCTCTATCCCCCACCCTCATGTCCTGCTCATAGACCCACTATGGTCTGACTGGAGGGTAGTGACCAGCACATGTTGGTCTCCCAGGCTCAAATCCCCATCCCTGCCTTGGCCTAACTGTGTGACCTTGGAATACTTAGCACTCTGCCCATCTGCTTCCATCAGCAAATGGGGACTCTTGTCAGGGTGAAATGACTTAATACTCTGGAAGCACAGTGACTCGCACGGAAAAGGCGCTGTTAAACACTTGGGCTTGTTTTCTATCCCTGCTTCTCCCAAAGGGCCACCTCGATCACCCTTGCTGATTATATTCTTGGTTCTCGCCCTTTTGAGCCCCTCGCTGCCCGACATGCACCTCCCACTATCTCCTTTCGTGGCATCCGTGACGATCGCCCTGTGACTGTGCTTCTCCGCCGCTGATATCTCTGCTTTCTTCTCAAGGTCCTTTACCTCCTTTGGACTCTTCTAACCAGACCCATTTCTCCAAGGTTCTTTCTAGGCATGGTTGTGTTCTCATCGCTGATCCCCTTCCCTTGGAGCTCTCCAGTAACAGATGGGAATGCTAAGAGGGTCTAGCCTTGGACATGCACAGAAAGTTCTACATGGGACATAACCACTGTGTTTCCATGGTCATCTTTGCAGACGGGCATCTGAGCCTCAGTAAGGTGAGGGAGCTTCTGCATTTTACTTTCTACCCTGCTGGAGGATATGTAATCCTTTCCATGGGCATTAACTACTTTTCAAATAGTAATTGCAATGACAGTGTTGTTTTCTGGAGGAGAAGGGATGGACGTCTTCTGACTGTGTTCACAGGCAATTCTGTATTGAACAGTCTGTCTTTAGGATGGGGTGGAAGAAGGACATTCAGAGTATAACAGACAATCTGGGCAAAGGCACAGAGTAAGAGAGAGAAGGGATTGAGAGGCCTTGGTGCTTATACAGAAATTTCAGGCCTCACTGATGGAGACAGAGAACATGGGGGAAGCAGATGTTTTGGCAAGCTAAGGAGATCCTCTAGGTTCCCTCAAAATCACTCAGGGGCCGAGTCTGCCTCCCAGTCAGGCAGACCCTGCATGCTCACACAGGATCCCTAGGATCAATATGTGATCTAGGCCAGAGTAACGTACCTGGGAGACTCTCTGCAGGCCTGGGCTCTGTGTCGCTGTGCCTTCTGAGACTGACTACAGGGAGGGGGGCGATTCACCAAGGCCTGACCTCCATTGGGTTTGTCCATATGCTTGCCTAGGGTACCTGCAGGTCTGCCAGGAGGGGATGAGCTCATCCAAGACTAGGTGATCCTTAATAGCCTTTTAAGTTAAAGGAAGGACTGTAAAATGGGGTAGGAAACTTAGACTCATCCTCTAACATTTGGGATCCAGACATGAATACAAAGGAGGCCTGCTCCCACATGTCTAAATATTGGAAAGTTACAAATCAAGCTAACAAACTATTAAATATCATATATTCTCTCCTCTAACCCTTGACAAATATACCTTCATGACATCCTGAAGGCCAAGTTTGAATTTAGAATTTGTGGACCCCTTGGAGTTCCCTACTGTATTATGGTGGCCTAAGCAGAGGGCTGGCTTCATAGCCTGGCTCCATCTGGTAGGGTCTTGAGTGCACATGTTTGTACACTCAGCTCACATGTTCAAGCTCCAGGTCCACACACACACACCCCCAAAACCCACCACTTGGTCACTGCTGAGGCTCATAGGTATGCATACCGTAGCATAGTCTACTCTTGTTGGCAAGTCAGGCATAGGTTAGAGATCTGCACTGACCTTGGGATTAAGCTCAGGGAATTGGGCAGGAAACTCCAGGGTCTGAGTACCTGAAGCTAGGTCTGGCAGCAGGGCATGTGTGGGTTTGGGGGGAAGTGTCCCTTTACCCCCATGGACTCCTGGCTTGTGGCTGCTAGACTGTGGCTGGAGGAGAGCAAGGAGACCCCTAACTTGTGGGCCACAGCAAGGGCCACTCTTGTCCCTGGATAGGGGTGCCCACTGTGGGTGAAGGTAGTCAATGAGGAAGAGCCTCCAGATTTCCTAGAAGAGTCCTCAGTGCGCCCAGGCGTCTCCCTGTCCCAGACTG
Source organism: Budorcas taxicolor (assembly GCF_023091745.1). Classification (NCBI taxonomy): domain Eukaryota; kingdom Metazoa; phylum Chordata; class Mammalia; order Artiodactyla; family Bovidae; genus Budorcas; species Budorcas taxicolor. Next base: position 78,595,755 of record NC_068919.1, read on the forward strand.
GGCAACTGCCTGACACCTCGTGCCTCGGGGTCATTCAGGTGTCATCGTCTCACGCTCCTGACACAGTAGGGAACTTGTTTTCCTCTTCTCTCACTCCCTGACTCTAATCCCCACCACCCTGTGCCACTTGGCTGGCCTCCTTGGCAGAAAGGTGACAAAAGGAAGTGTCTCTGAAGAGTCAGATCCCTCAGCCAGAACCCACGCCTCCTTGGGGCCGCATGAGCTGATGGTTGAGGGCCCTGACCTCCAGTCATGGACTCTGGTGTCTCTCACCTCCTGCTGCTGGGGTGTGGGTGGCGTCACTCAGGGCAGGTTCACTGACAAGAGAAGCAGGAGCTGTCACGCTGCTGAGAGCAAGCCTCCGCTCTCCTCTCCTGCCCTCGCGCTGCTCCCACTGCCTGGACCGCCCATCTTCATCAAGCCTTACCTTCTAGTGTTTCTCAACATCTACTTTGACTCCAGCCAGCTCACCTCCTCCCCTGCTCCCAACAGCTGCTCATCTGCCCCCAGCTCATCAACTTTCTCCTGTCCAAATCCCTTTCATTCTTCAAGGTACACTTTAAATTTCACCTCCATGAAGGCTTCCCAATACTCCCATTAACCCTCCTGATTTCTCACCTGCATGGCTTACCACCTGGACCCCACATTTGGCCCATGAATTATATTCATGTAGCACTTTATACCATTCAGTGTTCGTATTTGTTCCTTGTTACACAGGAATCACAGGACTAGAAGAGACCCTAAAGACCATCTCATCCAACCCTCGCTTTTTGAAGATGAGGAAACCAAGAAAAACAGGATTCATAACTTACCCAGGCTGAAACTATTGAAATGATGCTAAAACTACAGTCAGCTGTCTTAACCCAGTGCAGGACTTCCCCACATCCCCTTGCTGACCCTTACCTGGAATTTTGTGTCACCCACAGGCTGGGCTGTCATGCAGGGCAATCACATGATATACTGATCAGTTGGGTACGTGGTGCCTCCCCTTTACCAGCAGGACAGAGCCCAGACCTGCAGCCCACCAGTAGACCCCATGTATTTCAAGTTTCTTGCTATCCATTTTAATAACCACCCAGCCAAAAAAAAAAAAAAAATGTGATTACCAGAGGTCCCTTGGATTTTCTCAGACCAGCTCTGATTTCCTGCTGTATCCCCTTTAATTCACCATGGCAGAAGGCCAGCTTCTCCTGCTGCCAATCCCCGTAATCCCTTACATTTTCGTTTTGGAAGACCTGAGAGCATCTTAGCAAGCCTCTTCTCTGACTTTCCCAGGACAGACGAGAAGGCAAGAGGCTGGCGGGCCACAGGCAGGACGGGCACTGAGTACACAGCCAAGCAGGGCCTGAGTGGAGGGGCCCAGCTGTCACGGAGGGCAGGGAGCAAGGGAAGAACAGACTGAGGGCAGAAGATCCGGGGCAGGGCCAGGATGACCTGCCCAAAATAAGGCCCCTAAATTCCAAGCCAATCATCCCATTCAAAACCAGCCAGAATAGGGTGAAGCAAGCATTTTTCTTTTCTCCCTTCTGCTCTGGTTGCCCTGCTCACTGCAAGGAAGAAAGATAGAATAATGAGCCTCGTCATCAGAGAGTGACACCCAAGCAGCTCCAGAAGGCCGTGGGCAGACTCCTGGCTGGGTGGCTAGCTTTCTCTGTTCCTGGTAGAGGTTTTATAAATATTCGGGGAGTTTGATCTGAGGCTGGTGTTGGGGAAGCAAGGGGAGCAGCAGAAGGGAGAGAGAACTCAGCCCACGGGGGTTCTGGGACCTCTCCGAGGCCTGCTTTTCATTAGCGTCTCCAAGACAACAGCCCATCTGCGGCAGATCCCCTCAATCCCTGCAAAGCATCCTCAGCGCATGACGCCTTTCCTTGAATAGTGAATCTGCTGTGATCAGCCTTCCTCCAAACCCCCTCCCCTCAGCCTGCACCTCCTAGGCTGGAAAAGAGAAGAGAATTATGGGGGAGATTGAAGTCCAACTCTCAGGCTGATGTGGAGAGACAGAGCCTCAATCTTCCTGCTCCAAGGGTGATGATTGACCCCAGGGGGCAGTTGGAGGCTGGGTGGTAATGAGTTTGGGATAACCAGGCTGCAGGAGCACCACCTCAGTTTCAGTCCCTCCTCCGCTTTGCACACCCAGCCTTAACTCTCGTCTCCTCCCTGTCTGACCTGACCTTTCCCCTCCGCACATACATTTATTCTTGATCGGGGCAAACATTTGCAGAGTTCCCAAGGAACGACCTGGCCAGTCATTGTGCTGATAAGTTCCAGATGCCTATGGAAGCACAAGCCCATGTGTGTCTCTGGTTTTCACCAAGATGTCCGGTGGGTTTTAAAAGGGTGGTGTCAGGGAGACTGGCCAGGGAAGAAAGGGAGATCCGAATTTGCAAGTCAGTGTGAGAGAGGGCAAGTCTACCCAAAGAGGTGGCCGTCTCACCTTGGAGAGAAGAGAGCTGAGCTGGGTGATCAACACAGCCAGGGAGAGAATGTAGACCCAGAACCTGTAACCCCAGCATCGCAGACACAGGATTTTCTCCATGCAACTCCATTTCTCTGCTTAAAGATCAGCTCCCTCTGGCTGTGGGCTCCATGGGGCTACAGGCAGGGACCCCTGGTCTCTGCCACACACCTGTGCCAGCCGAGCACCCGTGTGTAGGAGGCCCTCTGTAATGCCTGTTGAAAGGAGAGTTGTCGGCAGATGGACTGCAGGGCCTGGGATTTCTGGGTTGTCTTTCTAGCCTGTCTTTGTGCTCCTGAGCAGACCTGAGCCCCAGCCTCTCCCAGCCCCTCCTTTCTGTGGAATGCAGGTCACCCCAGCCCTCCTGAAAGGTCTGTACTCAAAGCCAGCCCTGGAGGCTGGGGCGAAAAAGCCAGAGAAGGTCCTCCTGGCTACAAATGGAGCAGAACCAGGAACCCGAGGCATGTGGCTCAGACAAAAGCCGCTTCTGGCTTCTTGCTTGTGTTCTTTTTCCCACCAAGATTGGCCCTGGAGGAGCAACCCCGAGTTCCTCTGCTGGTCTGAGCAGGAAATTCCTGTCAGCTTGTGGGAGAGACCAACCGGGGGAGATATCATCACATCGATTTCCCCTGAGATATAGGATCGTATCAAAGTCTTATCCTGGCCCTGGGGAGCGACTGCTCCCTGCCACCATCCCCTCTGTGCCTCTCTCAAGCAGACCCTGCCAGTCTTCCTCACCCAGAGATGATGTTAGGTTTTCAGCAGTCACCTAAGGAGCAAGGAGGAGTGAGATGATTAACAGTAACTAAGCGTAGCTAACTGGGCCGCATGGGTGGTTTTCGGGTGCGTTCTGGTGGCAAAGTTGTATCAAAGAGGCTGGGACGCGCCTGCCCCAAGGGCGCAGATAAGTATGGATTAAAGAAGGCAGGGGGATGAAAATCCTCGCTCCTCACATGTGGTCCAGGGGCCTGCAGCATGGCCATCAGCTGGAGCTGGCTACAGAGGCAGAATCTCAGGCCCCTGCTGAATCAGGAAATATGTTTTAACAAGATGGCCAGCGGATCCAAGGCACACTTGAGTCTGAGACACACTGGCGCACAGGAAGGGGCATAGGGTGTTTCTATGTCTGACCCCACGGATTCTAGCCCAGATCTGCCAGTGGTAACTGTGTGACATTAGGTAAGTGAAGCCCTCTCTCTGAGCTTCCGTTTCCTCACTTGAAAGCAGAAATGCTGTAGTCTATCACAAAGGTTTGACTGACGTGACATGGGGCCTGGCACCAGTAGGCTCCAGCCCTAGTAAACTGTTGCTGTTTGCTGTTTAGTCGCATTCAACTCTCTGTGACCCCGTGGACTGTAACCCTCCAGGCTCCTCTGTCCATGGAATTTCCAGGCAAGAATACTGGAGTGGGTTGCCATTTCCTTCTCCAGGGGATCTTCCTGACCCAGGGATTGAACCCGTGTCTCCTGCATTGGCAGGCGGGTTCTTTACCACTGAGCCACCAGGGAAACCCCTAGTAAATGGTAGCAGCACAGAACTGCTTGCTCAGAGAACAATAATAATATCCTTAGCTTCCCCAAGCCAGCTACTCAGGAGGTGGGGCTTCAGCCAGACCTCTTGCTATTATTTCACTTTTGCATTTTCTGGAGAGGATCTATAGACCTCCAATCATGAATCCTGAAGCCAATAGTCATAGCCTTTCATCTCCAGTTTCCGTATAAGTGAAATTAGGACATGAATGCCCTCATGGTGGGATGGATGCTGTGGGTGAAGGAGCTGGAGTATGCGGCCAGGCAGGGCCAGGCTGAGAGCCAGGGCTTCTAGGAAGAGATGACACCACCTCTGACTTTGGCAATGGAACCTTATGAACAGCACTTTGACCATTTCCCACGAGCAAGTAGTACAGAGTCTGGGTTTCATTTCTTTTATCATCTCTGCGTTTCCTTGAGACAGTATAGGATTCCCATATGGCTGATGGGGTCAGGGGTGCTGACCCACTCCCCTATGTCCTGTCTTGATGTTTCTGTAGCAGTATTACCCCCCACTTTCCCAGGATAATGTAATGGGGTCTACAGGGAGCATGAGGTCTTTCTGAATGCTGGGCTCACAGAACTGCTTCCCCAGTAATACTTGGCTGAAGTTACTTTTCACTTTAGTTGCAGGGAGAAGAGAGAAGGACAGGCCTCAGGTGTTCCCTGGAATGTGCTGGCTGATGACCTGGATGAGTCATTTAACCTTTCTAAGCCTCAGTCTCCTCCTAAGATGAAAACATTAAGTCAAAAAAAATGCCTGGAAGATGCCAGACAAGTCTTTACCCGTTCCAGGGATGATGGGATTGCTGAGGGATTAAATGAGGTGATACTGATAAAGAACATGGTCCAGAGAGGGATATATATGGTCAATACATGTTAGCTGCCCTTTTTGTGGGTTGTTAGAAGAGGTAGGCCTCAGACAGTTGGCCCCGGGCAAAAATCACAAATAAGAGAGTGGCCTCCATTTGCAAACAGCAAGGCCAGCCTCCTGGCTCCTGTACAGGTTAGCAACTGACCCTTCCCTCCCCTACCATCATATTTCTTTCTTTCACACAGAAGTTGAGACTTGTGGCTCACCAGGCGACCCCAACGAGTTTAAAGCTTGAAATCAATACACTCTCAAAACTGCTGTCACGCCCCTGCCCCCATGACTGCCGCAGGCCCCTCCTAACATGGGGATGGCTCTCCCTCCCTCTCCCCCCTGTTTCCTCTCCTGCTGGAAGCCAGGCCGGGGCTGAGCCCTCGAGAAGGTATCTCTGCTGCACGTATGCTGGTCCCAGGGGCCCTGCACGGAGCGGACGGGGCTCGTCCTGATCCAGCACAGACTCTCCTCTTCCTGGGTTTGTTAGAAGCCTGACCAGGCCCCGAGTCTTATGACTTCAACAGATGTTTCTGCTTAAGCAGCCCTGGCATCTTTATGGCCTGTTTTTTCCATTCTTGCTTCTCTTCCTCTGTCCCAGCAGCCCTGAACGCAATTTGGACTTCATTTTCTTTCTAATGGTTACAGGGATAGAAAGGACTTTTTTTTTTTTCATTTGTTCCCTTTTACTTAGCTTTTCAAGTGGCACACACACACCCACACACGCATACACATACACACTCCATAGGCAGCGGATCTGGGCTCTCCGTGTGCATTCGTCAATGTCGCGCTGACATTTATTTTCGCTTCAGACTGAGCCCCAGTTCAAAACTTCCCTCCCTCCCTCCAGCAGCACCTCACATTTATCCCCTCTGTGTCCCCACACAGGTCACCCCAGGGCAGCTGATTAGCGTGTCTTCCCAACTGCTGATTCTGAAAGCTTGTGCTGGCCTCGGGCTCTGGCCTGTCCCTCCAGTGAGACGTGAAGAGCTGCGTGTCTGTCCGGCTCTGTGGGTCTGGGAAGGTTTCGCCGCCTGATGGAGGGAAGGCTGAGAATACAGTGACCCCGTATCTCGTCAAACTGCCTGGCCAGCCGGTCTGCCCAGGCTCAGGTGGGGCCAAGGTGACAGCTTCTAAAAAATGGAGCCAGTTTTCCACGGGTACGTGACAAGCTTGAAACCAGTCTGGCCACTTTTCACATCAACACCTATAATTCCACCTGGCTTGCCACCGTGGCAGGGTGTTCCCACCCACTGGCCCTCTAGGGCTTGGGGTCACTTGTCTTGAGCCTGGTTCCCAGAGCAAAGAACGCCTGGAGACTGCAGGTGCTCTGCCAAAGGCTGGTCTGTGTCGAAGGCCCCTGGAGCTCAGAACTCTTGATCACCTCCCAAGACTGAGGAGCAGAGCTGGATTCCTCCTCTGGGCTCCCACCGTGGGTGTGGACAGATCTACCCGGAGTGCTGAATGTTGACACCACCTGCTGCCTCACCTGGTTGCCCATTGCCTAAGAAGTGTGTGTGTGCTTGCTCAGTTGCTCCAGTCGTATCTGACTCTATGCGACCCCATGGACTGTAGCCCGCCAGGCTCCTCTGTCCATGGGATTCTCCAGGCAAGAATACTGGAGTGGGTTACCATGCAGTCCTCCAGGGGATCTTCCTGACCCAGGGATTGAACCCAGGTCTGCCTCATTGCAGGCAGATTCTTTACCACTGTGCTACCCGGGAAGGCCCAAAGAAGTGCATCCAACCTTAATTCCTCCAGGTCCCTGCAGCCTTTCTACCTGAGTGTCTGATGATACTGACTCACCTCTCAGGACATGTTTAGAGCTGAGCTAACCATCAAGGACCACCGGCTCTCGTGAGCCATCTTCTGCTGACCGTGGAGGTGGGGGAGTCATCAGGATGACCCATCTTCAATGCCCTTACATGAAGGGCCTTTTCAGAAGGACAATGACAGGGGCCTTAGCTCAGCCTCAAAAAGTCCTTACTTGGTGACTGCCCCACTTGAGAAGAGCCAGCCAGCCAGCACCCCCTCCTCTTTCCATTGTGGTCCTGTCACCGTGTACATTACATGCATCACCATTCTCTTCTCACCTTCTTATTGACACAAGTTAAAACCCGGATTTGTATTTCTTCATGTTTTGGAGGCTGAGTCGTGACACCCTCCCCACAGTGGATTAAGGGAGGCTGCTCAGGGAAGTCAGCCACAGAGGGGTGAGCTTGGGCTTCAATAACAGGGTGACACACACATGAGGACTGCGGGGAGAGGCGGAAGGAGGAAGCCCTGGAAGCAGGCGTGAGGGGTGATGGCCCCCACACAAGCTCTGCTGAGCAGGGCGTGCAGAACAGCAGCCACGTGCTTCCAGCAGGGTCCTGTGGATGCCCCCTGCCATTTGCTTCCCTGCCACACATATTCACTGATGAGGAGGGAGACGGGAGCTATCTCCTTGGCTTTTCCATTCATATGACTCTCCAGAATTCCTCTCCAATGTAGACATATCTCCAGAAACAACTCTATGGTAATGTCATAACCAGAGATCCTGCTGATGGTTCAAAATCAATTCAACATCAACAGGCCCGTTAGTCTGAAGCCATTCTTCCCTGAGTGTCTGCCCCGCTGTGTGTATGTGAATGATGGGGGAGGTGAGTGGGGGAGAGGGGGCTGCTTGTTTCATTTCTGCTGCTCTCCAGGGTCCCCCAAATCAGGTGTCTGCAACAGCATCTCTCTCCTTGTCGCTAAGGAGCACTGGGTACTTGCGCCCATGTGAGGCTCTGGCTCTGCCCAGGAAGATCTCTGGGGATCTCCAAGGGCCACTGGATTGGGAATGCGGAGCCCTGAGGAAGTGGGACTGTCTGGCCAGCCAGATACCCAACATAGCCCTCTGGTCACTTCCCTTTTTCTCCTGTCACTAGGGGATCCCACCAGAGGAATGAAGGCTGGAAAACTAGGACTGTGTGGAGCCAGGCAAGATACAGGTGGCAGGTGACCTCCAGATGGTCAGAGAAAGCCCACCCTCCGTGTTCTCTGGAGGTCTCCTTCCCAGAGGGACCTGGCTGAGCCCTTCTTTCTGGACAGCTGTGATGTCATGTCTCTTCTATCCCAGGAGTGAGGAAATGGATGCTTTCCTCATTCTTCAAGAACCAAACCAGGCTTCCCTGGCAGTCTAGTGGTTAAGAATCCACTTGCCAAGGCAAGGGACAGGGGTTTGATCCCTGGTCTGGGAGGATCCCACATGCCCTGGAGCAGCTAAGCCCATGTGCCACAGTTAAGCCAGCACTCAAGAGCCACGTGCCACAGCTGAAGCCCATGCCTTCTAGAGCCTGTGCTCCACAACAAAAGAAGCCACCACAATGAGAAGGCTGTGCGTGGCAACTAGAGAACAGCCACGACCCATCACAACTAGAGAAGGCAACGAAGACCCAGCATAGCAATAAACCAACAAATAAATCTTTTTTAAAAAAGAATCAATCCCCCTTCCTGCCTTAGGAGGCCCTGCTTTCATGGTTGATAGGGGAACAGCGGAACCCCTAGGCCTTTATTCCACCATATATGTGAGGGTAATGATGCAGTAAGGATGGGTATTCAAGGGAAGGGAGAGAGGAGCAAGCAGGTCTTTCTGGAATATCCAAGGTAGGTCTCTGTTGCAAGGAGAGAACTAAATGGCCCTAGTGCTTCAAATATATGCACCCCAGTTTTCAAAGAACCACGGTAGTAATGCTAATAATTTTTTGGCTGTCATTCGGGGAGATCTTTCTCTATGCCAAGCATTTAGCATATATTTGTCATTTAATTCTGTGAGGTACCTATGGGGCACAAGTATTGTTATGTCATTTTTCAAATGAGAAAACAAGTACTGAAAAGTTAGGTCAATTGCCAGTGATCATGGATCTGAGAAGTGGCAGAACCAGGATTAGACTCCCAGCTCCTGACCCAGAGCCCACCGTCTTCACCAGGCTGCTCATCCACCTGTATAGAGGAGTGACAATATCTACATGGATAACAGCAACTGCTTACATTTACAGAATGGGCTTCCCTGGTGGCTCAGTGGTGAAGAATCCACCTTCAGTGCAGGAGACTCAGGTTCAACCCCTCAGTCGGGAAGATGCCCTGGAGAAGAGAGTGGCAACCCACCCCAGTATTCCTGCCTGGGGAATTCCACGGACAGAGGAGCCTCACGGGCTACAGTCCATGGGGTTGCAAAGAGTTGGACATGACTGAGCAGCTAACGCTTTCACATTTGCAGTATACTTGCCACGTGCCAGATTCTGTTTTATGTGCTTTATATAGATTCATTGTCACAAAACTCTATTTGCTATTATCTCATTGTACAGATGGGGAAACTGAGGCATGAAGCATTTCTATACTGATTTCCTTCCACAAATATAAATTGAACACCTCTTGTGTGTTAAAAACTGCACCAGGGGGCTCTGTGTGGGACCCAGAGTTGAGTAAGACACCAATCTTATCCTCTGAGTATCAGCACGGTCCATGGCATGACCAGCAGAGTGAGCTTGGGTTGGGATTTTGGAACTTGAAATGGAGCATGGTTACAACAGGGCCTCCTAAGATATTCTAGAGAGATGGGCATACCAGGAGGTCTCCAAAGCAGAGACCCAAGCGCAGGAGCAAGATAGAATCCTGTGGTCAGATTGAGGCCTCAGGTCACATCTGGACTAGCAGTTAAACAGATAGAACCAGGGCCATTTGATTCTCCCTGCAATGGAGCCTTAAGAACAGGACTCCAGAACCCAGCTTCCAGGTTTAATTCCTCACTCTTCTACTCTTCAATGGTATGACCTGGGGCAATTCCATGAACCTCTCTGGGACTCAGTATTCTCACTTGCACAATGAGGATAATAGCAGTGCCCATCTCATAGAGTTGTTGTGAGAACTCAATGAGTTAATACAGGAGACATCCTTAGAACAGGGCCTGGCCCATTCTTGGCTCTCAGGCTTCCATCAGCCTGTGATCATATTGGATCCTTGAGGCTGAGGCAGGCAGAGGCTCCAGGTAGGGGCCAAGTTGTCTCAGCAATAGAGAGAAAAAAACTGTAAAAGGAACCAGTTAGAGCCTGTCCCTGGAGTCTTCAAAGAGAGGGAGAAATGAACTCTGATGGGATACAGAGGGACTTCACAACCTTGGTGGAACAGGCTGACAAACAGCATTGGGCTCTCCCTTCTTAATCACCAGAGGCCAAGATGCAAGAGCCTGGCCCCCGGGCTGGGTGGAAGCGGCGCGTTTGGGCTGGCATTTACAGTGTCGCCCCTGATGTCCGATTCTGGGCATGAAGAGAGGTTCCTGCTGGCTTTGCACAGTTTCTCAGTCACTCAGGACGGGCTTATTGATCTATTCCCAGCATCCTCTCCATAAACTCCCCCCAACCTCAGCCTCTGGCTTGGAAGAAAGACGGGGGTGACTGGGGGAGGTGGTGGACGGCAGCCATATTCTGTTGCAGTAAATCCTTCCTAGAAGCCCTGCCTGCTTTCCTAGAAGAGGAGACAGCTGAGCTCATCAGCCAGGGCTGGAACGGCCCAGAAACAATCCTTTCCAATCCCCAGAAGACCCCTCAGCAGCTTGGGAAAGGAACGGCTCGCGGGGGTGCTTTGTGGACGTGGGACTGTCAGACAGGGCAGGGGTGTCTGGTGACAGAGTGGAGCAGCTGAGGAGCAAGGATGGCCTTTTGGAGGTGGGACAGACATGCAGCCTACGGGGAATCTTGTGACTGGCCCAGCTCCCCACTCCCACTCTTTAGAGAACTGGCTCCAGGACTTTTCCTATGCACTGGAGGCTACGATTTCCTCTCAAAGCCCCATTAAATTCTGAGTGAGCCAGTGTGAGCGAGCATACGCATGCACGTGTGAGCCTTTGGCCCCACCTACTTTTAATTTCTCATACTTCTTTGCACATTTCAACCATCTTGTGGATTCCCATGACATTCCTCTTGAACTCATTCTCTTGCCCTGGAGTCTTCCCCTACTGGCCTCTTCTGGAAGTCTCGGGACCTCAGAGGATAGCAAGAGGGTCTTACAATTTGCCTTGAAATGAGAATTTCTTCCTTCTTGTCATTTGAAGGCCACTGAAGATGTGCGTGGGGCTGTTGGGATGAGAAGGGGGTGATGGTGTGGGAAGTGACCACTGACCCCTCCCACTCAGACCCAGCTGTCAGGCCTGCAGCACCTGCCTCTCCACCTCAGAGCCCGTTTCCCCTCTGGCTTCCTCTGGCCTGAAGTACCAGTGACATGGAGACTGGGGGTGTCTAAGGCACACCCCCACATGGCAGCTTGAGCTTCTCTAAGCTGAGCTGAACTGGGAACCAGTGACCTAGATTTTGCCCCAGATTCTCAGCTGGGAGTCCGCTCAGTGCTGTCCCCTGGCCAGGCCAAGAACAGTATAAGCTCCTTGGCACGCGGGGAGCCCTGGGTCTCTGTGCTTGTCCCTCACGGTGACCTACTCTAATGGAGCAGAACAGCAACACTGAAAATACGAAACGTAGACGACGGTTCCAAACGATGGACGGTTCAGGCCGGAACGCATGCTCCCAGTTGCCTTCACTGCTCTACCCTCTAATTACAGGCTTCCACAGCTATTGAAGTCACCCTTCCTCTCCTGTCAAAAAGACGATCAAGTCAAAGGGGAGCCGGTCAAGGGCGCCCATTTTGTCTGAAACAGCGCATCTGTGAAGAAATAAGTTGAGCACAGCTATCTTTTCATATTGGTGGATGTTTCAGTGGCATGGAGGGAAGTCTCAGGGCTACGCAGTCTTGAGTAGATTGCCTGTCCTTGTTTTCTGAGCAAGAGTTGGGAAGTCATGAGGTGGAGTCTGTCTGGCCCACAAATGACTGATGGCTGCTGAGGAAGAACTAAGTGATATACATCTAGGACAATGAGGCAGCCTGAGTTAGTCTCGCGAGTGGATACAAACTGTTATCTACAATAGCAGAAAATATTAGGCACCTCAATATTCACCCACGAGGTATTAGTTGAATGACCATCTATCTGTATGATGGAAGACAGTCGATAGAATTATGGGCTAGAAGCAGGCTTAATCTCATGGGAAAATGTTCACATCATATCATTAAGGAAAAAGTGGATTATAAGGCAGTATGCATAGAATGTAGCAGTTGTGCAAGAAAAAAATATTGTGTACATTTTTAAACTGGAAGAATACATACAAAAATGTTAACAGTGCTGTCTCTGGGTATTAAGATTTGGCTTGACTTTTATTTTCTTCCTTAGATTTGTCTCTGTTCTTCAAATTTTCTCCCATGAATACATATTATTCCAAATCAGGGGGGAAAGAATTGTATTTAAAAAATTACTATCTCAGGGATCCACAGCTGTGTTTCCTGTTTCTTATCCCATGTCTATTCTCCATTTGATTTTGGAGATTCAGATGTCTTAGCCTTTCCCACCACAGACCCTAATGGAGCAGGGGGCCTGGAGCAGCTGATGTCCTAAACAACAGCGCCAAGGTGAATTAGTCACTGACAGTAACGACAGCAACAGCTTTGGAAAGATTTCATTTCCATCTGACACTGGGAATTAATTGTACCCAAATCTTTTTTTTTTCCCCCTAATCAGGAATGAGTTTCTCCAAGGGATCTTTTAATATGTATACGGGGGCTTACAGAGGACAATTACAAATCTCAACAGCTGCTCCATGGGTTTTCAAACGTGAGAGTGAATCATCTCTTCTCCCAGCCCTTTTCCAGCCCTTTTTACGGCATCCCATCCCTCAGAGCTTTAAAAACCTGCTGTCACAGTGACATGGGAAGGAGCTGGAAGAGCCATGACCCCTGCTTCTTTCATGGAAGGATGAGGAAGAGAAATGAAGAGAACAAAACTGAGGGACTGAGACAATCTGGCTTGGTGTGTCTAGTTCCTAGGACAGGGTCTCACACAGAGGAGGGAGTGCCCAGATAGTGGATGAAGGGGGTAAGAAGTGAGTTCTCAGGAGGGAACAGCTGGAGCGTGGAGAAGTCTACTGCTGCAGAGAGACAGACCTTAGCACATACCATTTCTGCCACAGATTTGGTTTTCCCTGGTGGCTCAGATGGTAAAGAATCTGCCTGCAAGGCAGGAGACCTGGGTTCGACCCCTGGGTTGGAAAGATCCCCTCGAGAAGGAAAGGGCAACCAGTTCCAGTATTCTTGCCTGGAGAATCCCGTGGACAGAGGAGCCTGGTGGGCTACAGTCCGGGGGGATCACGAAGAGTCAGACATGACTGAGCAACTAACACCGTGTAGCTTTTAGCGGCTGCTCATCTAAACAAAACAGGCTAGACGGTCTCCCTCCTCACCACAGGAGTCAGCACTACAAGTGTCCCAGCTGTCCTGGAGGCTCCGTTCATGTCAGTGGCAGATGTCACGGGAAGCGGAGAACTGCTGCCCTCCAGGCCACCATTCCTGCCTCCAGCTCCGTCTGCCACTCCGGCGGTGCCATGTCCCCCTACGGGTGCAGTCAGAGGATGGCTTTTCTCAGTCAGCCTGTCCTTGGAAAGTTCATCCCTATTGTATTGGAAAATTCCTCTTGTGCCTGTCACCACGCACATCAGGAGACCAAGGTTTCCATTTTCTCAGAAGTAATTAGCCGGCTACTGTCATGGAGACTGAGCTTGTTCCTGGAATTTTTTATTTATTCTTTGAAAACTATAATCCAACCTTAAGAGACGAAGTCTGAGGCAGGGGCCTGAGTCCTCCCAAAGTGGAGAAATAAGCTGAGGCTAGGCCGGGCTGTGTCCACACCCACTGAAACCATTTCATGTCATCTGCTCTTGATTGCCTGGGGACAACCGAAGATGGCAGAATAGAGACCACGGAAGGAATGGCCAGCTGAGGAGCACTTTCTTTACTGAATAAAGCTTCCTCTGCCCTGGCCCTCCATGAGACTTCTTAAAAGATATATAAATAAATAAAAGGAGATGGACCTAGATCAACCCTGATGGTGGGAAGTCTATCTTATCCTTGCCAGATTACAAGATGGGGAGACACAGAAATATAAAGTACTGAATTTCAGGGGGCCCAAACAGAACAGATTCAACAGAAGATCCTCACTGTTTCAGTTCCGGGATTTGCTGAAGTGAGGAAGTCAGCTTGGAAAAATAGAGGAGGATCCCCTTTGCCCCTGAGAGTGCCATAGCAGGCTCCATGTGATTTTTAAATCTAAATTCTCCAATGTAAGTAGCTCCTGGGGAAGAGAGATCTACTTGTGCACAAAATAGTGCTATCAGTAGGAAATCCTGAGGCCCTACTGTCTCATTATCAAAGCTGATGAATGTGAAGCTTTCAGTTGATATCATTGTCAGACGATGCAAAACAGACCAACCCAAACCTCATTCATTCATTCCTGTGTCTGTTTAACAAACATTCATTGACCATCTTGTATGTACATGAACCAAATATCATGCATTACCTACCAGCCCTGAGCTCATCGCACAAGAGGAGGGCAATCAGGGAGATGGGGAAATTACAAAAGGAGGAGAGGGCGGCAGAGGATGAGGTGGTTAGATTTGCATCGTTGACTCAATGGACGTGAACCTGAGCAAACTCCGGGAGATAGGGAAGAACAGGGAAGTCTAATGTGCTGCAGTCCATGTGGTCACAAAGCATCAGACATGACTCAGTGACTAAACAGCAACATGATTAATGTCTAAAGCAAAGTAAGAAGGACAAGCCCCAGGGCACAAAGACGAGGGCTGCTCACTCTACCTATGGCTCCTGGGGCTCTTTACAATCAAGCAGACTTGTAAGTTGGGGTTGAAAATGAGCAGAAATTTTCCGAGCAGTTGAACTGATGTTTTCATTGTAGACGTGCTTGTGTTCCACTATGCATCTGAGCTCCAGGGAGTCAGGGCACAGTGGGTGTGACGGTGGGTGACAGCTTTCTGAAGAACATATACACCTCCACCGACAGGAGCCATGCTGCTCTTTGGCAGTGAGCCTGCCCAAGGGGCCGGTGACCCAAAGCAAGCCATCATGTTTAATGCAGCCGGAAGACACTTCAGACCAGAGTCCTAAAGCCAGTGGCATATCCATCCAGGGACAGCTCCTTCTCAGGAAAGGGAGGGCTCAACTCTACTGAAGCAACAGGCAAATATGCCTGGACAAAGATTAGAAAGGGCTTGTACAAGGGTAGGTCCAAATTCACCATGAGTCTCAGTCCCATGCTTGTACCCCTCCCTCCCTCTGCCTGTCACATCTGCCCCCTTCTCCCCTGAGCATCTGGTGAACACGCACTCAGGACTCAAGACTCGGTTCAAATGCCGTCTCCTCCTCTCAGACAACTTTCTCAATATTCCCAGAGCAAATGATCATCCCTTTACTTACCCCACCCCACCCTTGGCACACGTGCCCTCTTACCTTTATCAGAAGTCATTGCATTCATTTATTTACCTGTCTGTCTTCCATAGTGGCTCAGATGGTAAAGAAATCTGCCTGCAATGCAAGAGACCTAGGTTCAATCTCTAGGTCAGGGAGATCCCCTGGAGAAGGGAACGGCTACCCACTCCAGTATTCTTACCTGGAGAATCCCATGGACAGAGGAGCCTCTCTGACTATAGTCCATGGGGTCACAAAGAGTTGGACACAACTAAGCCACTAACACTCCCTGAGGGTACCATCTCTGGTGTCTACCTGAGTGCCTGGTAAACATTTATTGAATGGATGCAGGCTGCACTTGTGTACTGAGCATGCCTGGAATCTCTCAATAGAGCAGAAGATATTCTACTGCAAAGCCCCTCCTGATAAAATCCCTGAGTGTCTAATACATATAAAAATATCACATATAATGAAACTAACGTGTAAGGGGAAGCAAGTCCAGAATTGAGTTTGTGACGGATGCCAGAGCGTAAATCCCAGCCAGGATCGTGCTGAGACCAGAATTCCTCAGAGCCCCTGGGCCACCCCAAATCAGATGAAATTCTAAACAAGCCAGAGCCTCACTGAACAGCTCCACAGTGTTGGGCTCCAGAGAGTTCTGGAAGGTTCTCCTGGGCTATGCCTCCAGAAGGTCGGGGAGGGCAGAAGCCCCACAGGCCCCAGTGCAGTGTCAAGTTCCCCCTTTGCTGTCAGCAGGCCTGGAAGAGCCTTGAAGAAAATGGAGTATTATTATTTGTTTGTTTTTACAGTGACTCATCTGTCGTAACTGGGTTAAAGTCCACTAAGAGAAAAGGAGAACAAAAGACCTCCTGTTAGTGCTGGAAGTTTGCCTCTTAAGATATCACCGAGAGGAACTGGGAAGAAAAAAAAAAACCCAGCAGGGCAGAGGAAGCTGCAGGCCTTGAGGAACAGAGAGGCACTTTGGAAAGCCAAACACGGCAGCTTTCATCTCCAGCGCCTTTTCTGCGCCGGCCGCTCCCTCGGCTTCTGCGTTGTGACCCGCTGTAGCGCTGACCCTCGGATGCCGGCCAGTGCCCAATTCCCACACTCTGAGAACAGGGGGAGGCTGCCAGGAGCTGTGTCCGTGAGGGCAAATCCCTACATCCAACTGAAACGCCAGGCTGAGAAAGATGACTATGGGACTAACATCTAGACCTTACTAGGTGCCAGGCTGTGCTAATATTATATAACATAACTAATTTCATAATTTGCCCAGCTGCAGCAGAAAGGAGAGGCCATAAGGCAGAGACGCGGTCTTGCCCACTTTGGGAAGCCCGCTGGCCTCAGTTCTCCCAGAAGAAGCATGGGGCTTGTAGGCTCCCTAATGGAGTGGAACCAGCTTTCCAGGGTACAGACTCAGGCCATCTGCTGCCACAATCTTCAAAGGGTGAGAACTCACCCTTTACTCTCTTCAAATGAAAAATAAAAATACAGTCCAAGAAAGAGAAGACTTTCGTTCTCTCACCACAACCTTCCATCTGATCAGCCCCGCCAACGTTCAACCTGCACCCATGACTTTTATCTGTGCAGGGTCAAGTTATGTCAAGAAATGCCATTCTCACCTTTGTCCACCCAGTCCATGGGGTGGGTCTGTACCATGACTGCCCATTCTGCTGTTGGCCCACTTCACCCTTATGGTAAAAGGCTGGACTTTCTCTGTTCCAAGGCTATGAAAGAGGGATGGGGATAAGAAAAAGAAGACAGAAACTCCTTGAAAATCCCAGGTCTTTCCTCCATTCAGAAGCCCTTTATACCACCCTCTTGACAAGAGTCTGCTGGTCCCCCAGAGATGAGGCCTCGACTGTGGGTCCCAGGCCTCTGCCCTTCAGGCTGGCTGGGCCTTCTGGGTCTCTCAATTCAAATAGCCATTTCCTGAACAAGACATGGGCTCCCCTTGTAGCTCAGTCAGTAAAGAATCTGCCTGCAACGTAGGAGACCTGGATTCAATACCTGGGTCAGGAAGATCCCCTGGAGAAGGGAATGGCAACCCACTCCAGTATTCTTGCCTGAAGAATCCCATGGACAGAGGAGCCTGGAGGCCACAGTCCATGGGGTCGCAAGAGTTAGACACGACTTTGGGACTAAACGATGACGATGAACAAGACATGTTTTTGGCAATTTCTGATCAGACACCAAGAATTCTGCAACAGAAACTGCAAAATGAAAGTGTTAGGATGCTAATTCATCCTTTCTTTCCTCATGCATACCCATGTTCCATGGCCTGCAGCAGAAACGACCTACATGTTATAGTGGGCGCCCCAGTTTAGCTGATCCTGTGCAGGGCTGGTCCTCCAGTTTTCTGTTCATTGCTCTGTGACTTTGAAGGGATTATTCCCACTAATGAGCAAGGCCTCCACAAACCATGGGTTGACAGGAAGACTCAAAAGAAGCTGATCCAGTGCTCTTTGGGTTGCTTCTCCCTTTGCCTAGCCTCATGGGGTTCAGCCCCTTGGTGGAATCACAGGAGATTTTGGGCTTAATTAAACCCTGGCTTCAGGCCAACAAACCGGTGGCCTCTTGAATTTCCCAGGTCCATCCACGTGGATAAACACTAGACTGGGAATGTCAACTGCTTAGCTGCTCCCACAAGAGCAGTCCTCGTTAGGTAAGAGCCTGAGTATCACCAGCTCCCACGGCTCAGCAGACATGGGCAGGCCCAATCCCAGAAACGCAGCATGACTTTAAGGTAGTGGTTCCCACATCTATACTCCCTGAGGCTGCAGCTGAGGGGCTTTGCAGACCACCTGCCCCACTGGGATCTTAGGATCCTCTTCCTTTCTTGTCCTGATAAAACCCAAGCTTGTCACTCAGTGGAAGAAACCAGATCACCTTCTCAGTGGGCTGTCCTTGACTATGCTTTGCATTTAGAGATCTTTTTGCTTCTGAGCAAATGGTTGGATCTTGCACAGCCCCGAGCATAAGGATTGGGAGTATTTCCCTACTTGAGGGCACTAGAGAATTTCTTGTGTGAGGGAACCCCCCCCCCCCAAAAAAATAGTGAAACAACTGAATGCTTTCTTGAGTTTGGCGATTTTGTTGTTGCCTAGACCCAGCCTGGAAAATCCCACGTACCGAGGAGCCTGGTGGGCTGTAGTCCACGGGGTTGCTAAGGGTGGGACACGACTGAGCGACTTCACTTTCACTTTTCACTTTCTTGCATTGGAGAAGGAAATGGCAACCCACTCCAGTGTTCTTGCCTGGAGAATCCCAGGGATAGGGGAGCCTGGTGGGCTGCCGTCTACGGGGCCGCACAGAGTCAGACACAACTGAAGTGACTTAGCAGCAGCGGCAGACCCAGAATTTGCTCAGGACCCTCAAGGACTCAGCAGAGGAGGCTGCTGAAATGCCCATGTGGTCCAGGACTGAGCAAACAAAAGACCCTTTTCCTGAGCCCCACAGCCGGCTGGCCCTTAGGATCCCTCTGGGATTATCCCTCAGTCACCCGCTGAAGCACTGGACCCTGTACTTGGTCTCATTGCCAAGTTTCACGAGCTACTTGGGGGGCCTGGCAAGATGTGGGTGATTTAGGAATGGCCTAGCAGCGGAAGGGGTGGAACCAGACACAACTCCCACCCCGACCAGCTTTGTGACCCTGGTTGGCAGCATGGTTCTTATCTTGGCCAAGATGTCTGTGCCTGTAAACATAATGATGATGGCTGCCACCAATTTTTCCCTAAAGGGGGCTGCGAGAGTGAATTAATTAATGTTTATTGAGCACTTGGAGTTCTTTGGAGAAAGGCCTTTATAAATATAAGGCATGATTAAAGGATATCAGTTTGCCAGCTCTCAGAGGAAGTACTTAATGGGATCAGGGGTGAATATCTTGATGACTGAATTTCATTCTTTATTCAAATATGCACCAGGCTCCCATAACTCAACTCTACTCTCTACTCTTGTTATTATCCTGGTGCTTTTCATTTCCACAAGTATAGTGGAGTCCAGCAAATGTTACCCGCTTACCCTGCTTACCCACTTCCTCTTTCCCGCACACCAGCCTCTGACCCTTCCGATGAGGTTGCAAGGTCACCAAATTGTCAAGCCCAGTGGCTTTTTCTCAGTCTTTATTTTCCTTATCCCTTCTAAGGTATGATACTGGTCACTACCCCATCCTTACCTTTGAAAATCTTATTCTGCAATGTCTGCGATGTCCAGCAAATCTAAACTGAAGTCACCATCGTCCCTAAGCCAATTGACCATTCCTGTGCAGCCCAGCCTCCAGACCTCCCTCTTCATCGCCATCCCCTCAGTGCAGCCCCTTATTGCCCCAGCCTAACTAGTCCTAGCAAAAAACTGTCCCTGGGTGGTGGAAACTCCAGACTCAAGGCAGATTGATGTGTATGTCACTGAACCGCTCCCTTCACCCAGACCTCTCGGCATCACCTTGGCCTCCAGTTATCCTGTTCCCAAACCCACCTGAGCCTCCTGCCTTCTTGCTATTTTCCACGCCATGCACATGCACCTCGAGACTTGCTTTCCTGCTAGTCCACCCTCCTGCCTGGTTCCCAGACCCAGCTTGCACCGCTGCTACCAGAAACCAACCAGAAGTCCAACAATAGAGGTCCTTTTCTAGGATACCATGACAGACCCCACCCCGCCCACAGACACAGGAACTGGTACATTTGTGTGGGTAGCCACAGAGACACACAAACACACAGAGAGATGCAGGTACACACGCGGGCCCACATAGACATACAGTACAAAGACACACACCCTCACGCAGATACACAAACACAGATTCCCAGATACAGTCACAGACTTAAACACTCAAACAGATAACACACAAACAGACATGCACATAGGCACACACATCCAGAGACATGCAAACCAAGTGGGCATGCACATGGACATAACGACACACACATGGATGTATATACACACATACACCCATTTTTGCTGTGTTCCCAGCATCCTGACAGACTGAACCGGTCCTCCTTCCCATCTGCATCAGTTAGGGTTCTCCAGAGAAACAGAACAAATAGTATATGTAATATTCTTTTGTATGGTTACATATACCTACAACTATATTAAAAAGCAGAGACATCACTTTGCTGACAAAGGTCCATATAGTCAAAGCTATGGTTTTTCCCATAGTCATATACGGATGTGAGAGTTGGATCATAAAGTAGGCTGGGTGCTGAAGAATTGATGCTTTTGAACTGTGGTGTTGGAGAAGACTCTTGAGAGTCCCTTGGACTTCAAGGAGATCCAACCAGTCCATCCTAAAGGAAATCAACCTTTAGTATTCACGGAGGGACTGATCCTGAAGCTGAAGCTCCAATACTTTAGCAAAGATTTGACTCATTGGAAAGACCTTGATGCTGGGAAAGATTGAAGGCAAAAAGAGAAGAGGACGGCTGAAATGAAATGGTTAGATAGCATCATTGACTCAATGGACACGAATTTTAGCAGACTCCAGGATTTAGTGGAGAACAGGGGAGTCTGGTGTGCTGCAATCCATGGAGTTGCAAAGAGTTGGACACGACTTAGTGGCTAAACAACAACAATACCTACACCTATACCTCTCTGTCTCTGTCTCTCTCTAAATATATACGTGTGTGTGTGTGTGTATGTATGGAATTGGTTCATGCAGCTGGCAATTCTGAAATCTTGCCAGTCCCCAGGGAAGAGCTGATGTTGCATCTCAAGTCAGAAAGCAGTCCAGAGGCAGAATTTCCTCTTCTTCAATAGAACCCCAGTCTTTTTTCTCTTAAGGCCTTCAACGGATTTGACAAGGCCCACCCACATAGTGGCAGGTCATCTGCTCTACTCAAAGTCTACTGACTGAAATGTTAATCTCATCTATAAATTACATTCACAGCAACATGTAGACTGGTGTTTCACCAAATATCTGGATACTATGGCCTAGGCAAGTTGACACACACAATTAACTGTCACACCATCCATCTGGTAAGCCATTGCTCGTATAAATCTCCTAAATGTCACTCTCATCACAAAGGTTCCCCGCTCTAAAACCTAAACACCTTTCACCACTGACTCACAGCAGACACAAGGTAAATAATTACTGAGTAAGTGAATAATGAATAGCCTTGGTGATAGGCACCACTCAGCTCAACGCAGCAAAACATTTTGAGAGCCCAACAGTGCGCTTTGCCACGAGCTCAACATCCAGATATCAAAAGCCTCTCTATGTGTCTGAAGTTCCAATACTTTGGCCACCTGATGCCAAGAACTGACTTATTGGAAAAGACCCTGATGCTGGGAAAGATTGAAGGCAGAAGGAGAAGGGGATGACAGAGGATGAGATGCTTGGATGGCATCACTGACTCAATGGGCATGAATTTGAGCAAGTTCCGGGAGTTGCTGATGGACAGGGAAGCCTAGCGTGCTGCAGTCCACGGGGTCACAAAGATTCAGACACGACTGAGTGACTGAACTGACTCATGTGTCACTTGTCTTCTCCCTCTACCTTCTCAGGGCCAGGCCTGTGCTGCAGACATCACTAATCCCCACAGTACTTTAGACAAAGCAGACCCCCAGTTACTTGTGGATTAATTAATTTTATTCCTTTTTTATTAATCCTTATATCAAATTCAGGGACTTCCCAGGTGGCTCAGTGGTAAAGAATCCTGCCAATGCAGGAGATGCAAGTTCCATCCCTAGGTCAGGAAGATCCCCTGGAGGAGGAAATGGCTACCCACTCTAGTATTCTTGCCTGGAAAATTCCATGGACAGAGGAGCCTGGCAGGCTATAGTCCATGGGGTCACAAAGAGCTAGCCGCAACTTAGTAACTGAGCACACACGCATATCAAATTTACCTGCAATTTTAGGGCCTCATTTACAAAACTATAAATTGCCGTGCTAGTCTGTTTCCATTTTTATTCTTAAGGTGCAGATGTGACGAGACATTTTCGTACCAGGGACGGGTATATATACTCCAGAACACTGACCATGGTCGCTAGGGGTGGGATTGTGGGTGGCTGCTATTGGATTTTTTATTCTTTTGTGTGTCTTCCAACGTGCCCTCTGTGACCATGTGTTACTTTTATAACCTGTTTTTCTTTCATCTTTTCCTTTATTAGCATGAGGAGATTAAGGTCCCATTCTCAGCGTTTTCTGGGGGCTCTCAGCATATCTACACAGCCTTTGAAAAGAACGTGTTCTGGGATGAACGTCCTTATAAAAATCCACGAGGTCATAAAAGATAAAGTGAACCGCAAATGGTTGTTCTGTTTTAATTATGTTCAAGTGTTAGGTAACAGGGAACTTTTCATAAAAGGCTTCAAGGAGTTAATGATTATGGCTGTTGTGAAACAAGAGACGGCAGGGAACCCAGGTACCTAGGTCTCGCCTCGGGCCACTTCTCCAGCCTCCAGGCCAGCTGGGTGCCTATCTGTGTATCGTCAGTCTTGCCAGAGAAGCACTACCCAGCCCCACGGGAGAAGCTGTGGGGAAAGCAACTATTCTTTGAAATTTGCTTCAGATCCTGCCTGCCGAGGTCTCAGGAGGAAAGTGTTCACCTTTAGCCCAAATGAACTGGAGCTTCAAAAAACCCATAGCCTCAGGCCTGAACTTTGTATTTCTTAGACTGCCAGAATCCCTGGCTTTGAGGACTCCCCAAAATGGGAAGGAGAAACCAGAGAACCAGAGGAGCACAGACATCTGTGGCTGCAGAGTCTGAGAGCAGCCTTGGATGTGGGGCCATGTGTGCGGGGAGCAGCTGGGCCTCATGCGAATGCAGGTGACCCAGAACAGGGAGGCCAGGCCCGCTTCAAGACTGCCATTCCAAGACACTCCCCCTGTACCAGACCAAGTGTGTGAAATCCTCCCTGTTCTGATCCTGCATGAGTTCCTGGGGTTTCCAGTGTGATACTTGATAGGTGCAAATGGGCTGAAGATATTCCCAAGATTTGGGGATTTGTTCAATTAGCGGTGGCTGCCAAGGCCTGTCTCACCACCTACAGTATCCCACCAGTGGTTGTAGTTTGTCCTGGGCCACTTCACCCCTGCAGTAAACTCTGCAGAAGAAAGCAGGGCCCAGCTCTACAGCCTCACAGGCGCATGCCCCCCTGCAGCCCTTCCTGGGCCCTGTCCAGGCAGAGAGGGCATGTGTGTGCGTGCGTGCTAAGTCGCTTCAGCTGTGTCCCACTCTGCAACCCCATGGACTGTAGCCCACCAGGTTCCTCTGTCCATGGTTGCCATGCCCTCCTCCAGGGGATCTTCCTAACCCAGGGATCGAATATGCGTCTCCTGCAGCTCCTATGTTGTAGGTGAATTCTTAACTGCTGAGCCACTGGGGAAGACCAGAGAGACTGCAGTAGCCCCACAAAATGCCCTGGTGGCAGCACAATGGCCCCAGCCAGGATGCCCTCTTTGCTCCTTTTAGTCACCAAATATCAGAGCCATGCCCATGGACCCAAACTCCTCATTTGGGTTCAAGCTCCCTGCGTGCAAGGCAGGGCTGGCTCTGGGCTCTGTACCTTCATGTTCCCAGAGCTCAGCACCTGGTAGGGCTCTATATATCAGTGGTGAGTGAGTGCGTTAATGACTGGATTGACTCATTTGTTCTCAGCTTACCTTCATAGAGCAACGTTTTGGACAGGTCACATCTCACTCTGTCCCCTCAGCTTTTCAGTAGAAAGAGCCCATTGTGTCCCCTTCTTGCCTTGCAGAATCCTTGGCACCAAGCCAGGCACACCCTGCCGCTGCCCAGGTGCCCCCAGTATGGCTGCGGCCAGGGCCTTGCAGGGATTTACTACCGTCGGCCTCTGTACTTGTTTCCTAGGGCTGCTGTAACAGCATCACAAACTCAGTAAAGCTTGGGTTCAAACAGCAGACTCTCATTCTCCCACAGTTCTGGAGGCTAGAAGTCTGAAATCGAGATGTCAACACGGTCGGCTCCTTCTGGAGTCTGAGGGAGGATCTGTTCCAGACCCTCCTCCCAGCTTTTGACGGTTGCCCACAGTCTTCGACATCCCTTGGTCTACGGCTGTGTCCTCACTCGTCTCTGCCCCCCTCTTCACATGGCATCGGCCCTGTGTGTCTCTTTCCTCTTATCATAAGGACAGTAGTCCTGTTGTGTTAGGGGCTCCCCCTTCTCCAGTGTGGCCTCATCTTAACTAGTTACATCTGCAATGACTCTCTGAATAAGTTCGTGTTCTGAGATTCCTACGTTGTTGTTCGGTCGCTAAGTTATATCCGACTCTTTGTGACCCCATGGACTATATAGCCCACGAGGCTCCTCTATCCAAGGAATTTTCCAGGCAAGAATACTGGAGTGGGTTGCCATTTCCTTCTCCAGCAGATCTTCCTGACCTAGGGACTGAACTCACATCTCCTGCTTTGCAGGTGGATTATTTACCTCTGAGCCACCAGGGAAGCAGAGAGGACAAGAATTTTAGGGGGACGCTATCCAACCCAGAACAACCTTCCTACGCCCCTAGCCAAGTTCTGTCCTATTGTCACCTACTTGCCCCCCCACCACCTGGCAACCTCACTTCCTTTTCCCTTTAGTTGGGGGTGTGGCCTTCTGGAATTCAGTCTCCTGTGGTCTAAGCAGCAGCTGGGAGGCAGAGGGGAGGGAGCTGTCGGTCAGTTTCCCATCCTTGGACGTGGACCCTCTGGGGCTCCCGAACTCCCAAGTCTGAACTGTAAGGCAGTGTACCCAGCTCACATGCATATCAGAATCGCCCAGAAGCTCTTCACCTCACAGAGCACTCACTAACCACACACCCAGGATTCTGGCTCTCTGAGTCCGGGTGGGACCCGGTCTCGGGGGTTTTTCAAAAGCTCATCAGGTGATTCTAATGTGAAGCCTGGGATGAAAACAGCTCTTCCGTTAGCACCACCCCACGGCCCCCACCCAGACCACATTCACCAGCACAATGGGTCTCTGCAGCTCAGCTGCCTGGGGGGCCCAGAACACCGTTAGAAAACTCTCCCACCCCATTCTCAGGCAGCAAGAGAGTGCAAATATGTACACACTCTGGGGGAACCCAAAACAGACAGCAAGGACAGAATGCCCTTGGTGTTTCCTGTTGTAAAGTTTAAATTTTGCATCCTCTTCTATAGTCTGGCCATCCTGTTTCACAATTTTTTTGTACATTGGTGTGTTTTTTTTTCCCCCTCCAGAAATAGCCAAGTGTAGAAATGAGGCTCCAGAAAGATGTGCCATGTTTACACTCCTTGACACATTATTCGTTTCCCCTGAGTTTCCTGACTTTGAAAAGCCCAGCCACAGAGTTAGACGGAACAGCCGCCAATCTGTTTAAACTTTGGAGGGATTTGCATCTTACAGAGGAAAGCCTGCACCCAGAGAGATTCAGTCACTTACCCAAGATCACACAGTTTGTTATTAACTGAGTGGGAATGATGCCTCAGGACCCACCTTTTCCTCTGCACTGACCTAGGTCAACTGCTGACTTGCTGTGTGACCTTTGATAGATCTCTTTCCCTTGCTGTGTCGGTTTTCCTGCCCATAAAATGCTGATGCTATCTGCTCCACTTCAGATGAGAAAGGGTGTGTGGAAGCACTTTGAAATTATATATAAAGGCAAGACACTGTGATTGGGGCAATTACAGCCTCACACTTCTAGGCGAGGCACAGAGATTCCAGCAAGAGAGATGCCCTCCAGGGTCATGATGAGCCGGCCACTGTCCGAGGGCAGGAAGAGCAGCGTGGTGCCGCCTGGTACTCTGAGCCAGCTGAGAGGTCCAGGCAAACTCCCCAATGTTCCAGTCCCAGGACAGGCTGAGGCCTGCAAGCTCGCACCCACGCTTCACTTAGCTCTCCACTGGCCCAAGCCTTCTCTCTGCCCGACCCCAGCCTAAGAAAGCATTTCCACTGAACAACCTTCTGGCCCAGTCCTGAGAATGTCTTTTCATCAGGATAAGTCATGGAAAAATGAGTGGCAAACAAGGCAGGGCCAGCGTCTTCTCTCTCCTTTACAAGGCCATGGAGACCTTCCCCCACAACCCAGCTCTTCCAGAGGAAGTAGGGGCCGCTCCAGGTCCCTCCCTCACCGTCCCAGCCTGAGCGAGGCTCCGCAGCCCACGTCTGCCCTTTTCTGTTTATACTGCGAGATGAGCTTCTACTGAGCTTAAGTGCAGTTCTGGCCCTTTTGTTTGTTTTTAAGTCAAGTTACAACTTTGCTCCTGGATTTATTGCGAATTCCATTTATCTTCTTCTGCCCAGGGTCTCTGCACAAATCCTTTTGAGCTCTCCTCCCCTCCTGAAGACGTATAACCAGGGGGCACAGGGAAGGAAGAAGGAACGTATGGACAATGATGGACAGGACACAGGGAGGACACCCTGGGGAAGGGCCAGAGCGGCCCCCTGTGGACCTGCGGAAGAGGAAGGCTGACCACACAGGACTGGCTGCAGGTCACCCAGGGCAGGTCAGGCCAAAGGAAGGCCAGTGCCCGACCTCCCATCCCTTTCCTACTAAGACCTCCACTGGAAGGACGAGCCAGGTGGCCTGGCAAAGAAACCCCAGGCCTCAGTGGAGGGAGGAAAGAAAAATTAGTTCTGATTTGGAGGGAAGGAGCCCATGGCGGTTTCTGGCAGTGGTGGTCTGAGCCTGGGGGTCCCAAGGGCCTGGAAGGGATGTCACGTGGGGCTGTCCGACAAGGGCTGAGGGTCTGAGGGCTGGCCGTGGACATGCGCCCATGGAGGCCACTCAGGCAAGGGGAAACCCGCAAGGGGGCAGAAGGGAGGGCCGAGCACAACATCTGAGAGTTCCCTTCCCTCCCCTTTCCTCCCCAGACACCACTGGTTCCCTGAACCGCTGAGGAAGGGCAAACAACCACAGGCTGAAGCTCACCAGGGAGAGAAAGAGAATCAAACTGAGGGTAACAACCCATGAGCCAGGCAGCCAGCCACGCTGCCAGCAGGTCCTCCTGAGGCAGGCAGTGCCGGCACCCCGTCCCAGTAGAGCTCCTTGGTGGAGGATGTGCAGGGGACACTCCCGGGCTCCGCTACAGGCCTTCACAGTTTGAGGGGGATGGGATGCAGATCCCAGGGGCTGGGAGAGTGGGACCTGCTGGATGCTCAGTGCCTAAGGACCTGATGTCCTCAACCTTCCCTGGCCCAGGAGAGCGGCTGCAGGTGGCTGGATGACCGTGGAGTGCAGGCTGTGGGACAGTGGGTCAGTCGCTGAGGCGTTCTCTCTCACACCCTCCACTCCATGTCACAATCCAAACACATGAAACTCAGGCCCCACTGTCCTGGCACAAGACCGCATTCAAGGAGCGTCAGGAAATAGGGACAGAGTGAATGAGAACAGGGCAGGCCCCTCTGCCTTTGGGAGCCATCCTGGCCTCCAACCAGGTGCTGTTGCAAATGAGAAGGACTTACCCAGGAGTTTGACAGGCTATGGCCTGGGCGCCACCCTACCAGTGCTGCTGGGCTTTGACTCTCCCTCAGTGGTCCTCACTCTGCCGCAAGACCACCCTCCCCCTCTCACCCTGCCCTCCATGCTCTGACCCCTCCTCATCTCTCCCGCCTCCACTGCTCCATCTCAGTCACGCACCTGACTGGCCACCTTCTTTGCCTGCAACTACTCACCTCTGAGACCTTCTCTACTTGCGGCTCTCGGACCACAGCTTCCCCTCTCACGTCTTCCTTTCTCCTGCTCTCCCCTCTAACCCTGTCCCTGTGCTTGTGCCCTGCCCCCATGTCTGTTTAGGAGCTTGCCCTCCATCAAGCTCTCATCTGCACCCTCAGGCCCACCAGCCCGTTTTCCCGGAGCTTCCAGGGCCCGCAGAGGGCAGAGTCGCCACCCTGGCTACACAGCTTACCTGAGTGCTGCTCTGCTCTGCAGCCAGCAAGTCAGCCAGACCACTGCCCCAAGGCTTTCACTCTCCTCAGAGTCCCCCAGGCCCCGTTCTACCTTCTGTCCGCAGAATCTCTCACTGCCCACCTGACAGAGAAAATCCAGGCCTTTCCACAGGGACTCCCTCAGTCTCCTCACCCCGCCTCGTAGCTCGTTCACATCACCCTTCCCTCAGTCTGAGTGCAGCTGACCTCCCACCTCCTCAGCACAGCTAACATGCTTCCCTGGTCCAAGATGGCACAGCAACTCCCATCTCTTCCAGGCCATGTTGGCCCTGCCCTCATTCCTGGGTCATAAGCTGCATATTAACAGGTTTCCTGTGATCTGAATGCGCATTCACGGGTGAGAGGCATGGCCTTAACCTAAAATGGTTTCCCTTGGCCCTGCTGCCTCTCAGTTTGTTCTCCTTTCCTTTATTGCAAACGTCTCTGTAGGGTCCTATATACACCTTCCCCTTCTACTTCCTCTTCTTAGGCCTTGGCAATTGGCTGCTGGCCCGCGGCCATTTCATAGAACTTCCTCTCAACAGTGACCCAGGAGCCACCTCACGTCCTTCTCCTCACGTGGCCTGGTGCCCCTCCCACCACTGAGATTTATTCTTCAGGCTCTTGTCTACTTCCTGCTGGGCTCCTGCCTTCCTCTCCATCCAAGTGCTCTTTACCTGCTTCTCTGCCTGGCCATCCTCCCCCCTCACCACGTCCCCCTCGTCTATCTCATCTGCACCCACATCTTCAACCATTATGTCCATGAGCTGCAGATCTCTAGCTACCAAAACTTCCACATTTCCACCTGTCTGCTAGTCATCTCTACGCAGGCATCTCAAAGTCTTTCTGCACAAAACTAAACTGGTCGTTTCCCCTCTATGTCCACCTCTCTTCTGGAGGTTGCCCATCTCTGTGAATCTCCACTCTCCCCACTGCCCAGGCTCAAAATCCTCAAAACTGTCCCTCTCTCCTTCTTCTCCCTCTCCTTGTACTTCTGATCAACCTAAAGTCTGCAGAATTTTCTTTTGCTCTTTTTTTTTTTTTATATCCTTCCTACCCCGATGTGGTTATCTAAATTCAAGCCATTATCAAGTCTTCCTTGGACCTTTGGGCTCCTCTCTTGTGGTCCACCTGCCCTTGAACACAGAGCCACCGATAGTGGTCCATCTCCTTTTCAGAAACGCATGTGGACCCCACACTGCTTACAGCTCCCCAGACAGGGAGACTCTGCCCCTGTTCTGGCCCAGTCCTCACTGCTCCATCATCACTTAGCTGATAGTCACTGAAGACCTACTGTGTGATGAGCTCTACTCATGGATGCCTACTTTCTGCTCCCAGAACTTGTTGCCCTCTCTCCACCAGTTTGCTGGTCCTTATTTTGGTTCACTTGTTTTTCTGCCAGAGACATCTCCTCTTTACTCCCATATCCACCTAGCAACACTTTATCCAACCTTATTCATGCCCGAGCTCATAGCCCACCTCCTCCAGGAAGCCTATAAGATTCCAGAGACAGACTCAATCTGCCCCCTTCCCCATTCTCCCTCTCAATACTGTCGGTTTCCTATTACAACTGTGTCTGAACACACGTATGTGTCTCATCTCCCTGGCTGAGTGGTCCTACAGCCCAGAGGATAGTGCTTGCTCAACTCTGTAGACCAGACATACTTAAGACAGTTTTGTTGGATTTGAATTGGGTCCTATTCCCTCATGATAAAATTGTGGCCCTGTCTTAGATGCTAGTCGGCAGTAGAATCACATCCCAGCCCTAGTCTCCTGGTTCCTGGTTACTCAGGAAATAAAGGAATCCCAGGCTCACTTGCCCAGTGTCCAATTACACATGACCTCTACAGAGGTAGGTGGGGTTTTCCTGGCAGCTTGGTAAAGAACCTGCCTGCAATTCAGGAGACCCATGTTCAGATCCCTGAGTCGGGAAGATCACTTGGAGAAGAGAATGGCTACCCACTCCAGTATTCCTGTCTGGAAAATTCCATAGACAGAGGAGCCTGGCAAGCCACAGCCTATGGGGTCACAAAGAGTTGGACATGTCTGAGCAACTAACACTTTCACTTTTTTTTCACTACAGAGGTAGGTACCCACTGTCCTCAACTCTGCTCTTCCTCCTTTAAGCTGGGCAGACTAAGAACAGAACAGAGAGACCTCAGATGCGTAGCCAAGGTGCAGCCAGGAGTTACCTAGCCTATTTTTCCAGCACCCACATGTCTACACTGAATACCCAACAATGCGTGAAACAATCCTGTTCCCTGAACCTTCGGGGAAATTGCTTTCTCATCTTTCCCAGCAAAGAACATCATTGCTTTACAACATCTCCAGGGAAAAATTACTCTTTCCTCTTCTCTAAATCTTCCTCCTACCCCTTCAATCCTTGACACCCACGATCAATCCCACTTGCAGTGGCCAGGTCTTCTGTGGAGATAGGATGAACTCCTCCTGCCTTCCTGACAGCGTCGTCTGTGCCACAGGAGGACTTCTGAAGCTGGTTAAGGCTTAAGGCTCCTAGGAAGAAATGATGCACCATCCAAAAATAAACAAATTAGTGTGTTTTGTAAAAGTCAAGTAGGGGCTTCCCTGGTGGCTCAGACGGTAAAGAATCTGCCTACAATGCAGGAGACCTGGGTTAAACCCCTGGGTTGGGAAAATCCCCTGGAGAAGGGAATGGCTACTGGCTCCAGTATTCTTGCCTGGAGAATTTCATGGGCAGAGGAGTCTGGTGGGCTATATAGTCCATGAGGTTGCAAAGAATCAGACACGGCTGAGCAACTAACACTTTCACTTCACTTTCACTATCTGTATAGCTGGCTGTCCACACTGGGTAGTCATGCAGGAGTTCTCTCAGCAGGATTTGGGGAAAGCTAAACTTTCTCACTTGGTGAAGGTTCACATAGCTTTGTGCCTGGGCAACCCCACCCAGATCGCACTCAGTCCACCACCAGATCGGGTCTGGACATCACAGTGCCTGTGAGATTCACCTTTTCTCACTTCCTTGCTTCCAGTCTATCTGTGGCCTTACATCAAATCCAGTGAAATTTTCTCTCTTTCAGTATAAGGAATTGGTTCATTCATCTTCACAAAAGCTGGTGGCAGGATCATGCAAGAGACTCATATCTTTGCAGTGAATTTCAAAGACCTGACTGAGTAAATACCATGTCGTGCCAACCTGCCAGGGCATAGATTGCATCAACCACAATTAGTCACAGCGAAGGACATTTTGAAAGTCCTTCACATTGCATTCTACATAACTTGAAACAGAAAAATATTCATTTCTCTGAAGGAGCTTATGTTCTCTTTCAAGGTAAGTGGGAGCAGGCTGACCTGGGAACGGGCACTTGAATATTTTCACTTGCGTGGGAAGTCCAGCTGTCTCGATGGGGCCCAGGAGACAGACCAACAAGGGGAGAATTCCTGTGTTTGGGATTGGGTTTGTAAAGGCTCCTGTTTGTAACAGCCAACTTACAGAAGAATTTCCAGCTGTTGTCATGGTGAGAGAGCCCTCCTGATTCTGACTCAGGCTGTTTCTAGGCTCTGGTCTCTCCCTATTCCTTTCCCTGGGTGGGCTACCCCCATCAAACCCCCATCCTCTGGGCCAGCAGTGGAGCCAGGTGACACTTTGCCATCAAGAAACAGAAGTTGTGGTAAGGTACCTGGAGGAGTCAAATTCACGGAGACAGAAAGTAGAATGGTGGTTGCCAGAGGCTGCTCGGGGAGGAATGGGGAGTTTGAGTTTAATGGGTAGGAAGTTTCCGTTTGGGAAGATGAAAAACTTCTGGAGATGGATGGTAATGTCACAGAATCATTTACTTAAAACTGGTTTAAACAGTACATTTTCCATTCTATAGTTTTAATCATAATAAAATAAGAACAAAAGAAATATAAGTAGGGACTCAGCCGTGGTCACAGCACTGCTGAAAGAAGGCAGTCAAGTGACTCAATTCCCATCTCTGAAGAGGGCGTGTGTGGGGGTGGATGGGAGGGTATGTGGGTAGGTGGGAGGGTGTGTGTGAGGGTAGATGGGTGGGTGTGAGGGAGTGTGGGTGGCTGGGTGGGGGTGTGTGTGGGGGGTTGAGGGTGAGCATATGCACACATGTGTGCACAGGTACATGCATGTCATGGGCAATGTGACCCTGCAGGAGTGAAAAAAGGAGGTACAAACATCAGTTAAGGAGGTGAGCCTACTAGACCAAGCCAGTTAACTCTAGGGCTTCCCATGACTAGTTTGGAGATCATTCTGCAGAATGCAGACCAATGGAAGATTCTCAGTGGAAGTTGCTTGAATGCCAGAAAGCCTGCATAATATCCTTGGAGGGCTGGGTGGGAGGCTTTTTCTCCATGACCTGTTTAAAAATGAATATCAGATGTTCTATGAAAGACTAGGTTTGGGAAGGTGAGAGAAATTGGGGCTGGAGTTCAGAGTCTGCCTCTGTGTGGCAAGTCATGATGCTTAATCGAAGTTTAAATGCCTAAGTTCAAAAGAGTGTAAATATGAAAATACTCTCTGTAGACAGTACAGTGTCTCTTCACCATCTTTTATTCTTTCAATCAAGCCTAGCTATGGAAGCAAGTTGGCAATGCATTTTAAAGAAGTCACACTGCAGGGAAGTTTGCACAGACCCTAAAATACAAGTTCTCCTGTGCTACCTGTTACAGGAGTCTTTTGGTTTTGGAGGCAGCCCAGTAGCAAGCACAATTGAGAATGAAATCTAAAGTCCTAAGAGCTAGACTTTTTGAGAAAACAGATTCTATAGCTTCTGAGGGGAGAGGTCAAGTTAAATCAAATATTCCTGAGAAGACTGGCATATAAAGCCTTTATCAGCATCAGTACTGATATATTTCTATCAGATCCTTATTTTTTTAATCCACATACCATAAAATCTACCATTTTAAAGTGTATAATTCAGTAGTTTTGACTATATTCACAAGGTTTTATAACAATCCCCACTATTAAGTTCAGAATATTTTCATCACCCCAGAAAGAAATCCCATATTCATTAGCAGTCACTCTCCATTCTTCCCTCATCTAGCCCCTGGCAACCAGTAATCTACCATCTGGTTCTATGAATTTTCCTATTTTTTAATTTCATATAAATGGAATTATACCATATATGACCTTTTGTGTCTGGCTTTCATTTAGCATGTTTTCCAGGTTCATCCAAGTTGTAATGTGTATGAGAATTTCATTCCTTTTTATGCCTGGTGTTCCATTGTATAGATACACCACATTTAATTCATTCATCAGTTGATGTACATTTGAGCTGTGTCTATTTTTTGGCCAATATTAATAGTGCTGCTATGAACATTCATGTACAAATGTGGGTGGAGATGTATTTTCAGTTCTCTTGGGACCGTATCTAGCAGTGGAATTGCTGGGTCATATGGTAACTCTATGTTTAACTTTTAGAGGAACTGTCCATTTGTTTTCCAAAGCAGTGGTACCATTTTACATTCTCGCTAGTACTATATGAGAGTTCCAATCTCTTCACATTCTTATAACACTTGTTACTGTCTGTCTTTTTATTATAACCATACTAATAAGTATGAAATGATATCCCATCATGATTTTGATTTGCATTTTCCTAAAGACTATACATATTGTGTATTTTTCATGTCTTTATTGTCCATTTGTATGTTTTCTTTGGAGCAATGTCTATTCAAATCCTTTGCCGCTTTTTAAAATGTGGGACATTTGTCTTTTTATTGTTGCACTGTAAGAGTTCTTTGTGTATTTTGGATACAAATCATTTATCGTATAAGTGCTTTGCAAAAAATTTTCCCATTGCATTAGCTGTCTTTTCACTTGATAGTATCCTTTGACACGCAAACGTTTTTAATCTTGATGAAGTCCAATTTATTATTCTCTTTTGTTGCTTGCGTTTTTGGTGTCACAGCTACGAAACCATTGCATAGTGCTGTGTTTTCAACTTCACTTATTTTTACTGAGAGTGTCCCAGTTTGCTTTAAATTTCATCTAATGACTTTCAATTTCAGATATCATACTATTTCATTGCTGGACATTCCATTTGGTTATACACACACACAAACACACACACATACATACTTCACTTCTTTCCTCATTCTATCCATGCTTTTCTTTAGATCTTTGAGCACACTTTACATAATGCCTGTCTGCTCATTCTACCAACTCTGTCATTTCCAAGTCTGTTTCGATTGCCTGATTCTTCTCTTGGTTATGAGTCCCATTTTCCTTCTATTTGGTGAGTCTAGTGATTTTTTTTTTTAACTGGATGTTGGATTTTTTAAAAGTTACATTGCGGATTGTCTACTCTTGTTTTTTAACCTTCCTTTAAATAGTATTGGACTTTCATTTAGCAAGCAGTTAGGTTACTTATGGATAAGACTGGTTCTTAGGAGATTGTTTTAAGCTTTGTTAGAGTGAGTCTAAAGTTTTCATTTCTCTAGGGATAGTTTAGCCCTGGGCTTCACCGGTGGCTCAGCCATAAAGAATCCATTTGCAATGCAGGAGATGCAGATTCAATCCCTGGGTCAGGAAGATCCCCTGGAGGAGGGCATGGCAACCAGACTCCAGGATTCTTGCCTGGAGAATCCCATAAACAGAGGAGGCTGGAGGGTTGCAAAGAGTCAGACATGTGAAGTGACTTAGCACACACGCAGCACAGTTTAGTTCTATGATTAGGCAGGGCCCTCATGGGGTGTCTACCAAATGCCCTAGGGGATCAAGTTGGTTAATATTTGAACATTTCTCAGTCCCATGTGCAGTTTGTGAATTATTCAGCTCCTGGTCATTCTTTGCCTAGCCTTATAGAGCTTCATTCTGTGTGTACATCTTCATGTTAAGTAAGTACTCAAGAGGACCCTTATGCAGATTCCTGGAGCTTTTTCTACAGAATCCTCTCTTTTCTAGATCTCTGCCCCATAACTTCCATCCAAAGTTTCTCTTTGATCTTCCTTTTCTTGTCTTTCAACTCAGCAAAACCATCATACTCTGCTCAGGATTCCTTCCCCTAGTTATCATCCAGAAACACATCTCCAGTCACAGGGCTCACCTCCTTTATTTCCTTCATCTCAGGGATCACAGTCCTGTACTGCCTGTTGTTCAGAATCTGAAGCCACCCGTACATTTTTGTTGTCTAGTTTTCTTAATTGCTGATGGTTGGAAAGTAAATCTAGACCCTGTTGCTCTATCATGGCTAGAAGTGGAAATCATAAGAACTGATTTTGATTAAAGAAATAATAGTGATTTCCACTTCTAGCCATGATAGAGCAACAGGGTCTAGAAAAGAGAGGATGCCTTAGAGATGTTAGAGTTTTACTACTCCCTTCCTAAACCCTGGGACCCCCAGCCTAATCATCAGTGTCTAGATTTTGATGACTAGGCTGGGGGTCCCAGGGTTTAGGAAGGGAGTAGTAAAACTCTAACTTCTCTAAGGCACGTAGGACCAGGTACGACAATAAAAAAAGAAGGAAAAAATGTGGAGGCTACTATGAACCAACCTTGTCTGTTTTCTTAGGTGGTGAGATAGATTCCATGTGCTCCTCCAGATCCAGCCTCCACCCTTCACCCTAACTGGTACCCCAGATGATGAACCTGTCCATATGGCATCCATGGTGCTCCTGTGACCTCAGGTCTCTAGTCATATCCAGGCAAAGGGAGGTAACAGCAGGAAGTTGGAAGACGGGAGGATTATGTATCCCCCTAGTTCCTTCCCTGCCAATCACCATGGATTAGTGTCTCCACCAAAGGTCACAAGTCGGGTCAAGCAGCCTTCTCCTTACAGGTCCTCTCTCTGGGTTCTAGAAATTATTCCTTCTTCTTGACACTTCAGACTTAGAGATGGTAATAACTTCCTCCAAGTTATTAAATCTGAAGTATCACACCATCCTTTGTCAGTTCCTTAAGCCTTGCCCATACCTTGCTAAATAATCCCTTCACTACACTCCCTCTATTTTCCCCGCCAGGCCCCTAACTGATACTACAGAGTGGTTGATGCCCCTAAATATGAACAATCTACCGTCCACTAGTTGTGTGACCTTAGGCAGATCCCTTGACTGACTTCATCCATCCTCAGTTTGCCCTAATTCAAGAGACTACACCACAGCAGCAGCCCTGGGACAAACAGTTGCCCCTCTATGTCCCTTAGCTTTTTTTTCTGTCCCCTACTCCCACGCTGCAATTCCTGGCTTAGCTGGTCTGCTTTACAGGGTCATTCAAGTCCCTCCCTCCAGATCTTAGCAATGGATACAACCTGCTGAAGGCCAAACTAGCTGGCCAAATGAAGAACAAGAGATGACCATCAAGCAGGGATCATAGTCAAGGTCAAGTTCATACAAGCCACTCAGTTTTTAGCCTGAACTAGTAGGGCTCAACAAATAGGAGCCTCTTTGCCCTCCTGACACATGCTTCCTGGAAAAACATTTATTTTTAGTTTTTAACTAGAAAGACATGAATAGCATAAATAAAGAAAAATGTTGAAAGTTCAAGATTTTAAATAATAAGGAAGGGAAAGTCATGAGTTTTAAGGGTTTGTATTATATAAAGGTAGTCTGTCCATAAAGCAAAAAAAAAGGTCAATAAAGCAAATCAGACAGAGCTGGTACTACAGCCCCCCTCCACCTCACAGGCTGAAGCAGATTTAGAAATGGATGTCAAAGGTATGGTGGAAGGAATCCACAAGCAAGAGGAGTCAGAGTTGATGGCAGCCTATCCTCAGAGACCTTCAGGACCTGTGAAGACCCTACATGTGAACACATGACTGCTCGGGCAGGCATCCACCAGCTTCCTGTCCTGTGAGAATGATGAAGTGGCCTTCTGCCGTTCTCTGAAAACCCACTAAACCCACTTGCCTTCCTGGGGAGGTTATTTCTGCATAGTGCACCTTTTGTGTCTATCCCTTGATCAAAGGAACACTTAAGGCCCCTTTAAGGTATCTAACATGACAAGTCTATTCACTCTCCAGGGTTGACATTTTCCTAGAGTTTCACTTGACCCTTGCCCAAATACAATGTGCCCTTTCTCAGCCCACCTTGGAACTCAGCGCCAAAGCCTCTGGGGCCACTGCTCCTGGATCAGTCCTTCTCTCTCTTGCTCACTTTTCCTCCTACAGCTCCTTCCAAGATTTTTCAGGTAAGGTTTACACTTCTTTGGGAATGAGGCCACCTCAACTCTATTCTTACATACTCTTAAACATGACATTGCATCTCTTTTTAGAGAAACTGCCATTCTTTTCCTGTTATTTTCAGACATTATCAGCAACCTAGACTTACCAGAGAATTCTCCCAGGCAGGTTGCTGGATTGGACCTACCCAGGAGCCCTGGGATTCCTGAGTGAGTTTGGAGGGCCCTGAAGTAGCAGGGTCCTGAGAATGGGACCCATTCCATATAGCCTCTGTCTGACGTCCCTTCTAACCTCCCCCATCACCTAGCTGTTGTATACTGACTCACAGTTCCCCTCTGGAAGGATAAGGGCCTTTCATGAAAGAAGCCTCACTCATCCCTACCCACACTGCCCACACTCTTGGTCCAAGGCTTAGAGGGTGTAACCCTTTGACCTGCTAACCCTTGACTCTGATCCTAATGAACTGTTCCCAATGGGTCTTCCCTGGGAATACACCTATACTTGACATTTTTTACTGAAGGGAGAGAAGAGACAATCCACTCAATGATTTGCTTATTGTTAGAGTAATTAATACTCCAAATCCCTGAGTAGGAGTGACTGAAAAGCTTAAGGCTCTTTAACTCTTCCTATTCTCAAACTAATCTGGAGTGTATTTTCCCCGCCTCCTCTAATCATGTTTCAGGCTCTCACCTGTCTTCCTCAGCCTCATTCACTTGGTCTGGGAAGGGATTTGGGGAGAGTAGACACAATGCCTTGCAGTTGACTAGTGGCAGCTCTAGAATTTCTGTAAAGGAGGACCTAGATGTGAAATATGGGTGATACAGAGTCCTGGGGGCTTTCTTCAGGATGCTTTTATAGTAAACACTATTTTTCACTTAGATTGCTTGCTTTTTTAGGACAGAGATTAGAGGGAGGAGAGAAGGCCCTCTCAAACCACCCCTGACACCAACATTGTAGCTGACAGTCCCTGCCAAAACTGGCTTCATCCATAACTGGATTCTCTCACGACTTTGTTTCTCCCCTTTTTTACCCACTCAATTCCTGGCAAATTCTATCTCACTGATCTTTGTCCTACTCACCCACCCACCCACCCAGGATGGCAGCTCCTTCCCAATGGGGAATGAAGTCCCTTGCTAGAGAGAAGCCCTATTTTTTTCATCCAGGCCTGTAGGGCCTATGGGACCTACTTTGGCTTCGTATCCCAAGTAGTGCCCAAGGTTGCTGTGGGTGTTTCTGCACTTCTCCAAGCTACCTTTCTCCTCATCCCCTCCCCAACCCTTCTCTGTACTTACCAGTTTCTTTTCTGTTTTCTCTCCTTTTTTCCTTTCCTTTTTTCCCCCTCTGCTCCCTGTTCTCTAGGCCTACCCAAGGAAGCCCCACGGCTACTATGTCACCATTAAAACTAAGGAAGGACCACAGAGTCCCATCTTAGAAGAGCTAATAGCTCTAGTTCACAGGTCCCCCCTCCCGCAGCCACCCTCTGTTTGCCTGAAGTACAAGTCATTCAGTCGTGTCTGACTCTTTGTGACCCCATGGACTGTAGCCCGTTAGGCTCTTCTGTCCATAAGATTCTCCAGGCAAGAATACTGAAATGGGTAGCCATTCCCTTTGCCAGGGATCCTCCTGACCCAGGGACTAAACCTGGGTCTCCTGCATTGCAGGCAGATTCTTTACCTTCTGAGCCACTAGGGAAACCTCAGTTTGCCTGGGGCAGAACTAAACTTACCTACTCCTCACTGGCCACCAGGGTCTGGACTTAAAGGCTTCTCTGGGGTCCCCAGAGCATCCAGCCTCTGTGTGGGGCCCCAGCCTGGCTACAGCCCATCTACAGGAGAAAAAATGAGCTCCCAACATGAAAAGGATGGCCTTCCCTCCTGTTGCTATTGACAACAGAACAACAGAAGGCCAGGATCTAGTGGGCCAACAAAAATGAAACAGGGCTATTCACAAGCAAGGCCCGGATAATCTCCTTCCACGGTGACCTAGGTTCTGCACAGTGACAATTAGTGTTACCAGACCCAGAGCTCGGAGGTGCAGGAGGCAGGTCCACAGCCACAGCCTCCCCCTTCTCCCCTGTCTCTTCTGCCTCTGGTTGGTTGGAAGGCA
This sequence comes from Budorcas taxicolor, assembly GCF_023091745.1. Taxonomy (NCBI): domain Eukaryota; kingdom Metazoa; phylum Chordata; class Mammalia; order Artiodactyla; family Bovidae; genus Budorcas; species Budorcas taxicolor. Next base: position 78,634,967 of record NC_068919.1, read on the forward strand.
GTGGGGGGTCACATGGGCTTGGAGTACCGACATCAGCATCCAGCTCACTGATGACGGCACCTCTTCTGAGCTGAGCTCTTAGGTCACAGCTTTATTTCTTTCCTAAAGAGGGAGCAGGACCAGAGCCAGGGCACGTGGAATGGCTCTGCAAGCATGCCTCTTACCTGGCCTGCACGCCATACGCTGATTACCCCTTTACTATCCAGGCTTCCAGAGTCTCACCCATCCTAGAATTTCTGGCTTTAGGCTGAAGGAACCTTAGCCATCATCTGGTCCTGACCCTCTCAGGAACAGAACAATCCCTGCTTGGGATTCAACCCCCCACAGGAGATGTATTTCCTAAACACTGGACTATCACAGGACAGGAAGCCATTCTGATCCAGTCTACTTGGTGGAGAACAAATGGATTCAGTCAACACACAATACTTGGGGCCATGCTTAGCCAGGACTGGTACAGAAGCATCTGACAAGTGCAGACATTGTCCCTCCCCTCCTGAAACTGACTAGTGGGGAAAACAGAAATGCATTGAGCAACTAAAGTGAAATGCTGTTCATCAAAAAGGAGTGTGCATAGGGGTGGTCAGAAAAGGCCTTTCCAAGGAAATGGCATTTAAACAGACAGGAGGAGAGTATTTTTCTCATTCACCTCTTCACCCCAGGCCTAGTATTGAACTGGCACATGGTAGACACTCAGTAAGTTTGCTGAATGAATGGACGAGGAAATGAACAAACGTTTACATGTTTCCTCAGAGTCTGGTTGCTAGCAGGACTGGGGGCTGAGTCTATTAATGTATCCATTTGTAGAACAATCTAAGCAAACTTGAAGTTGTGAGTCTTCATGAGGTCTACTCATGTTATGGATGTGCTGCATGCTGTCCATTCCACGTTAGAGGTGAGTATGCTGGGGCAAAGCTGGGGAAGATGATACCCCTGAGATTCCACAGAAGTCTTCCGGACTCACCCCCTCCCCCGCAGATCACACCCTGGAGAACTCCATAAATGGGCTCATCAAAGCAGGGAAGGCCAGCCCCTTGACAGGTGATTGGATTTAGATCTGAAAGCAGAGATGGGTTACAACTCCCTGCACCCAGATGTCCTAACCACAGACCAAAGCTCAAGAGGAGGCGAGGGGAGACTAGCTCCATGGCCCTACCCTCTCTTTCTCAGAAGAGAGTGAAGGGTTCTTGGAAATTCCCATAAAGCATCCAGATGAGCAAATCCGGGGCTGGTGGCTGTCAGATTTCCCAGCAGGATTATGGACAGACTGGCCAGCTGTTCCATCCTCCAGGTCTGTCTTAACTTCAAAGACTGGGTTCTCTGTCCCAGGAAAAGTGTGCCCTACTGGAAAATGCCCTGAAACTCTCAAAACATGCCTGCATTCAAGTGTTGCTCTTGGGCCTCCAAGAACTTGTCTCTAACATACAGCAACAGGCATTCTCTTCCCTCGCCCTCTCCAGCAAACACCTCTCCAAGGAAAGAAACTGAACTAGTGACAATGTGTGCAGGCAGGGCCACCATGCACAGCTGCACAGGCTGTTCACTGCACAAAGCAGGGGCTGAAATCCAGCCCTCCCTCTGCTTGCCAAGCTGTGCCCCCTGGCATAGCTACATCCACACAGGGGAAGGGGTGGCTTGTTCTAATTTCCAAATAGGTGCCATGTGGATGAGCAGTGACCCTGGGTGGAGAGCCCAAAGAATTGCATCTGAGAAAGGAAATAAGCCAATCCTAACCTTGTCATCACCTAAATAGTCTAACCAGGCGTTCCTCAGCTTAGATATGCAAATAGGGCAGCCTTCTTAGAAGGTAATAGAATATGATGGGTAAACCAGTAGGTCCAGTAAGGTTTTACTTCTCTATGTCCTGAGTTCAGATGACAGAGAAAATGAACTATTGAGGTGTACTAAAGGAGGATTGAATGTCTTCTTTCTGTTAAACTACTTTAAGGAGAGTAAAGATTTACAGTAAGTATAACCGTTCTGTGTTGAAAACACCAGAGTTTTGGAATCTTTCCCAGACACGAGGCTCTAGCTTCACGTACCTAGAGCCTGTTGGTCAGGAAGTAGGCCCCTGAAAGATGAGGTAAAGCCGGCATTTTCTCAGGAAAACGACCCTCCCTGCGGAAGGCCAGGCTTCTCACCAGAGAACGCACTCCATACTGAGAACGATTCTCTGACAGGACCGTCTGAAAGGTGGCCTAACTCGATGCACCGCTTGGGAAAGGCACTGTGACCCCAGCAAACACTTGATGGACCCTGAGGACAGGGCGGTGATGTCCCTCGCGCGCCGCTCTACACTGCAGGCACGTTTGGCCAAGGGTAACCTATACTGCTGGGCAGGCGCTGCTGCCCCCTCTCAGAAATGCCTTCCAACATGGTCTCCTTTGGTAGCTGTCTATCTGCCCCATCTTCCTGGAGGTTGAAAAACAAACTATGGGCTGGGGACACTGAGAGGAAAGATAAGGAAGGAGCAGGGGCTGCAAGTCACAGCTCACCTAGTGCTCCTGACGTGTCCACAGGCTGGAGCCTGAAATGCGATCAAGGGATGGAACCAAAATGCTTCCCGAGGCTCTGGGGACCCCCCAACCTCAATTCCCTCCCCCGCCAGCTCCAAATACTCTATGGCACCTGGGCCAGGCAATTCCCTGCGAATGACCCTGGGGGGATTAGTTGGGGCAAGTCTATCCCTGGCTTCAGAAAGAGGAGCCAAGGCTCCCAGGGCCACGTGAAACTCATAGTATGCTGGGGCAGTTCTGGGTGGTGGGACACATGTGAGCATCTCGGCCAGGAAAATCAAGTCAGTGTCGTATGGGTCCTGCTTGATCTCCCAAGAAGCAGACGACTGGAACATCCAGGACCCTGGGCAATTTCATTCCCAGGTGAGTCTCCCTCCTCTAGCCCCATTATCCCTGTTGATTTTTCTAAGTAAAAACCACTCCTACTACATCAGTCAGGACCTTGCAGATAACTGCACATCCACAGCCTACCCACGCCTTGAGGGAAGTGCATACAACAGGGGCCAACAATTCCTGAGCACCCAACAGGCGCCAGCCATAGAGCAGAATGCTTACTTTGCTAGCAGGATCTCACAGAATCCCCAGGCAACCCACAGATGAAGAATATCACTATTCTTTTACTGATGAGGAACTCGAGGTTCAGAGAAGTTAGGCAACTCGCACAAGATCACACAGCAAATAAGAGATAAAGTTGGGGCTCGAACTCAGATTGTGAAGCACCAGAACTTCCAGGTCTCGTCAGAAGACTGAGGTATAGTGAGGAGGCACCCTGAGCAAGCACCAAGTGCTGCAGAAGCAGCCCTGCATCTCCACCATGGACCCTGGCATCCATACAAGTCCATAGGTGAGCCTGGGGAGTCCTGCGGGCTCACATCTTTGTGGGGCTTGCTTCCATCCATGCAGCTGTAACTTCCTTGGCAGCCATGATAAAAGACATCAGCAATCACATGTGAAAGAGCAAAAGCCAAGCCACAAAGCACATTGTGTTGCTGTTCCAACTGTTATTCTCCAAGTTTATCCAGGGGAATGGCTTGACAAATCTGCCAGTGTTAGGGAGGGTAGGAATTAAATAAGAGCCTACTTCACGATGTCCACCAGGGCATGGAAGAGACAAATGCACGTGGAGCAATTAGCAGGAATACAAGGTTTCTGTGCTGTGTGCCAAGGTGGCATTGGGAGCACACAGGGGAACAGTAAAGACTGATATTAGAGCTCCTCAAAGTGAACGAGTTACCGCAAGCGCCTCCTCTCTGTCTTCCCTCTCCATCCAGCATTTTGTTGTTGTTCAGTTTCTAAGTCGTGTCTGACTCTTTTTGACCCCATGGACTACAGCACACCAGGCTTCCCTGTCCTCCACTGTCTCCTGGAGTTGGCTCAAGTTCAAGTCCAATGAATCGGTGATGCTAGCTAACCATCTAACCCTCTGCCGCCCTCTTCTCCTTTTGCCTTCCGTCTCTCCCAGCATCAAGGTCTTTTTCTATGAGTCGGCTCTTTGCATCACATGGCCACAGTATTGGAGCTTCAGCTTCAGCATCAGTCCTTCCAATGAATATTCAGGGTTGATTTCCTTTAGGATTTCCTTTAGGATTGATCTCCTTGCTGTCCAAAGGACTCTCAAGAGTCTTCTCTAGTATCACAATTCGAAAGCATCAATTTCTCAGTGCTCAGCCTTTTTTATGGTCTAACTCTCACATCCATACATGACTACTGGAAAAACCATACCTTTGACTATATAGACCTTTGTTGGCAAAGTGATGTCTTGACTCTTTAATACACTGTCTAGGTTTACCGTAGCTTTTCTTCCAAGAAGCAAGCATCCTCTCATTTCCTGGCTGCTTTGCCATCTGCAGTGATTCAGCGCCCAAGAAAAGAAAATCTGTCACTTCTACTTTTTCCCTTTCTATCTGCCATGAAGTGATGAGACTAGATGTCATGATCTTAGTTTTTTAAACGTTGAGTTTTAAACCAGCTTTTTCACTCTCCAGCATTTTATCCCCATTCAATTACCAATTGCTACAGAACAGACTACCCTCAAACTCAGCAACTTAAAATAATTTATTACTATCCCTTACACCCCTGCTGATTGAGCTCAGCTGGCTGGCTCTCACTCAGAATCTCTTGCAGTTAGAGTCAAATGGCGGCCCCTGTTAGAGTCATCTGAAGGCTCTACTGAGCTAGACAGCCATGTGATCCTCACTCACAAGCTGGCAGTGATGTGAATGCTGGTGGAGAGTTCAGCTAGGGTTCTTGACAAGAGAACCTCTACCTCTGGCCTTTCCGTGTAGCCTGGACTTCTTACAGGATGGTGACTGGTTTCTAGAGGTAGTGTGTCAGGACTGAAGGTTCTAAGAGACGCAGACAGAGGTCACAAGGTTCTCATGACCAAGTCTTAACAGTTCCAGGATGTCACTCCCACCATATTCTGTTGGTCAAGCGAGTCTCTATGGTCCGCCTTGATTCAAGAGGTGAGAAGCAGCATACCAACACTAGCCCGAAAACAGTTGAGGGCTGCCATTTTGGAAACCGTCTACCACAACGTCCTGCAGATAAAGATAAAATTCTTTTATTGAGCTGCAAGAGGGAGAGGAAATGAGCTCTGGGCTAAGGAAGTCAAGAGGAAAGAGACTTTGTCCCTGTGTCCAGAGAAGGTACTTGGCCAAGTCCCTCCCCACACTGTTCTCTTACCTCACATCCCAAGGTACATTCTTAGATTGTCCTAGACTCAGAACGTGAAGGAGAGTGGAAAAAAACCACTGACATCATCCTAACTAAGCAGCCTTCATTTGAGAATGAGTCTGCTACGTGACTGTTGCCACAAAACTGTTTTATCTGCCCTTGCTGCCGCGTGGCCTTTAAGGGACACAATCTGGTGCCAGTGACATCCCAGCGGTGGTTGCCCTGGAGACCCAGGGGTCAAGGATGATGAGGGAGTGTGTTGCCAAGATGACCTCACATAGAAATCTCTTTGCTTTCTTGTGACCACCTGGTAACTGAGCTACAAAGGAAAGAGAAAAAGCCATAAATTCCTCAGATGCATGTTCACAGGCAGAGCAGAGAGCTAAAGCAGAGTCCGGGCACAGAAGTTATGAGACACCACACTGATGCCTTCCATTCCCCCTGACTTACTCTGATGGAGCCTCCATCTAACCTCCGTTATTCTGAAGGCTCTGGGATCACCTGGTGCCTTTCCCATTCATCTGGATAATTCAAGCATAATAACTCACAGTTCTAAGTCTGCAGTTAGCTTCTCCCAGCCTCTGCCTGACACTCCCCCATTACGGGGGTGGGGGGAAGGGAGGAAATCATTGCCAGTATACAGCAGAATGGGATATTTTGTGCACCCAATCCCCACTAAGTCATTCCTAGTCTATCTTAGCTGGGAGACTTCTTCAATAATCTTCCTCTCAAGCAACAAAATATTTAATAATTAATATCTTTCTTCCTCTTCTATCTCAGAAACTCCAGCGCATTGATTGCATGAATTATATTTCTTGGTTCGTGACCCAATCTTATCTTTGTACCATGCACACTCCACTTCTACTTAGTTATTTTAAAAATATATTTATATATATAAACATCGGCCAGCCCACAACCCCAAACAAAAGCCAGGGCCCTGACAATAACCAACATATCTTTCAAATCCCAAGTGACAGTAAACAGGAAAATAAAACAGCCAGTCACCCAGCATACACAAAACAGAAGAACTAGGCCTTTAAAAAGGTTTCGCTAGCGCCTGAAGAAGGCGTCTTTTCGAAATGCCTCGATTTTTACATGGCCCAAGCGTCCCATTAAATCCCGGTCATTTAAAATCTGGGTTCCCAACTGGTATATCATTTTATTTTAATGATCTGTGCTTCCTATAGAAACACGGAAAACGACTATTTCTTTTTTCAATTAAACGTGTAACGGCCAGCAGATGAAAGCCAGCTTCTCTCTCCGCCGACCCCGGGGAGCAGCCCGGGAAGGGGTTAACGAAGGCTCCGCGGACCGGGGTGGAAAACTCTGGGTAACCCGAGCGCGGCCGGTCCGCTGGGCGCATGCGCTGGGGCAGCATTTTGCGCGCCCGCCTGCAGCTCCCCGCTCCAGGCTGCTTGGTACACAAAGACCTGCTTTGTTCCCTCGGCTCTGTTTTAAATATCTGACGGTTATTCCCCCCATCCCTGCGCCAAATCCCCGGCCTGGCTGCAGGCGCGGCACAAGGGCGCTTTGTGGGGCCGAGCGAGGGGAGAAGGGGGCTGGGGGCGGCCGCCCCGATGGGGACGCTCGTGTTTCGCCAAGGTGACGCAGCCTTTTGGGTCACCTGGGTTGTGTCGTGGGGGGGTGGGTGAAGAGGAAGAGACGAGGGGCGGGGGTGGTGGGGGGGGGGGGGTGGTAGTGTCTCATCGTCTTTTTTTTTCCTGTCCCAGACGTAAAGATCGCAACCTGGGGACCCTGGGAATGAGCAGAATCCAAAGTTTCCAACGCAGGCCCCGGGAGGAGGTGCTGAGGTTTCAGCCGAACCACTGGGGTGGCTGGCCGGCCCTGCCCCAGCCCCGGGGCTGCCAGGAAGGCCACGAATCCGCGAAGCCAGACGCTGGGTTTCTTATCTCTCCATCGCTGTATATTTAGAAAGTGCCGATCACTCAGACACTTTGAAAAGCGTGGCATTCCAGCGCAAACCAACCCGAACGAGGGGAGGGGGAGGAAGATGGGGGGCGGTGATCCCTTCTTCCTCCAAGCTGGGGGCCCAGAGGCGCTCCAGAATAGGCACTACCCTGGTCTTTCTGCACCCCAGCTTTCAGGCCCTCGAGGTGCCCTGCTCAGTTTTAGGAATAGACCCCTCGGGGAAATCGTACCCGCCCCGGCGAGGCTTCTCCCTCCCACGGGCAGGTAGTGAAGACTGGGATGGGGTTCGAACAAAAGTAGGCTTTCAGCTCGCTGGCTAGCTGGCCCTGCCCCACCCCCGCCCCTCCCTTGTCTTGCTGGCGCTCCCTGCAGACTCCCAGGTAGTTTTTCTTCCCAGCTCAGGTATTTGTTTACCTGCTGAGAAGGAGGAGTTCTTGTATTCTGAGAGGTTTGCAAAACGCCAGTCAAAAACCCACTTCTCTTTCCCATTTTCTTCTTTTAATGACAGGGAAAACATTGCCTTTCAGACCAAGTCTTGGAAACTTAAAGCAAAACACAAAATGTGGGCCTTAGCAATTCTGAAAAGTGAGCTTGGTCTTAAGTTTGTGACCAAAGCCCCCAAGACCCCTCAGAGTCTGGGAGGGAAACTGTGACCCTTCCACAGGGCAGGTGAAGGAGGAGGAACTGGCTCAGAGGATTTGATTCAGAAGCAAAGGGTGCTGTGATTTCGATGTGGCTGTTCTAGGCCTGACTGGGAGCCCCCAAAACCCCTTTCATGGTTTGTTACGAATTTCAGGGTGGGTCTCACAATGCCTTGGTCACATTCCTCAGCTGTGAAGACCAGAAATATTTCCTGAGATTTATTTTTTTAGAATCATGCTTTATAATTTTCTCATTTCACATGTTATCTCAGTTCACCAATACTCTTGAGTGTTAGAGCTCATGCAAACCAACCCTCTAACTTTGCGACTGAGAGAAGTTGTCCAGAGCCACTCAGAAAGACAAGGCAGAGGCCTGGAGGTCAAGTCTCCTACGGGCACCGCTGGTTTCTTTCCCCTCTGAGGTGCCAGATAGTCGTGGGCTAAAAGACCAGGGTTTCACCTACCACTTCCTCCGAAAGTCCTTTCCAAATGAAGTATTCTAATTCAAGGATAAGAAGCTTTGAGAAAAGATTCTTGAGTGTCAGGCAGCTCTGATGAGTGTCTAGGACTCACTCTTCAGTGTATCCCCTAGAACTGCTGCTGAGTTTGCAAGGACCACACTAGGTTCAAGCCTAGAGATGTAAGTCACACTCTGCTGCCAGGGTTGCTAAGTGGCAGAGAAACCCTGGGTGTCTGTTTCCAGGCACTCTTCGGTCTGCTGAGGAATGTCTTCAAGCAACATGGAGTGTCCTTTCACCACTCTGTTCGCCAGTAAGCCCCATATCTCTGGAGGTGATAGCAGGCCCCTGCCACCAGCAGTCCAGCCTACCATGAGTTGTATGGAAAAGTGATACCTAGAACTTGACTCCTGGTGATGAGTGTATAGAATCACTCCAGCTGTAAAATAGGATAGGGGTCCTTACAGTCCCCTTCCGCTCATGTACCTGCAGCCTCAGAGATGTCAGAATGTTTGCTGGAGCATATCTGACGTCATACAAACTGCTTGGAGAAAAACCATCACCAACCTCACTGCATGGCAGTGCCTGCCCTTTGGGGCAGAAGGTGGCAGGATTTATATCCCCACTGAGCTTCAGAGGGTGGGGTCATTCCTGATGACCCTTAGTTTGTATTTCTGACTTTGGTACAGCCCTCTTTTTCTGTACATTCAACACTGGCCCATACCACCTCTAGCCCTCACCCCACCCCCCCGCTCCTTGAGCCAAATGTTGGTTTCAAGGTTTCCCAGGTTGGTGGATGAACTAACATTTCAAGCCATCCCATGGAAACACAGCCTGGCAGCCAACAGTTCAATTTCAGCAGTGTCACCTTTTGACCATTCAGCAATGTTTGTGCACATATTTAAATATTTTATTGCATTTCAACCTTATTATTTTATAATAATGAGTGGAAAATGGAAAAATGAAGTGCTGATGCTAGTGATAAGAAGTGCAGGTCTCATAAACCTAATATAATTGAGACAAAGATGGAAATCATTAGGCATGCCGAACATGAGGAATATTTAGCTTCAATCAACTGCACACTGGATGTGAGCCAGTCAACTGTGTGTTCAATCGTGAAGGAAAAGAATAAAAGATTATATATGAAATTCTGAACATACAAGGTCAAAGATTCTATCTATAAGTGGTGTGTTTGAGGATTTACCATATTTCTTCAATTCTAAACCTACACTGATTTCATAACGGATTTTCTGAGCTGGGGTGAGGGAGATGCCATGAGACTGGAAATCCAGAAAATAGAGTGATAATATTTTCTAACTTCCTGGGAACAGAACCTTCCTTTAGAATGTGCAGGCCAGCTACTTGCCTCTTGCATGTGAGACCAGTGGATCCTCAGAAAAGCATTAGGTATGAAAGGAGATGGTGACCTATGGAGACGATCACCACGGGGGTCACCCCAGCACCAAAGTCAGGAACAGGCCTTGAGTGGATGTGCCAGAGGGGACTCAGCAGAAGCCCTTGTGCCAGGAGGCTTTCTCAGCTCACTTGTGCCTGGCTGTCAGAAAATCAGGAGGGTCGAAGGCAAAGACTGCGAGGCGGGCCTCTTCTTTGGGCACAGACTCCCATCACAGTCCTGTCCCAGCTGTCTCTGGGGTGAGGGCGGGGGCACGTTCCCCTCTCCATGGTTGCACAGACGTGCCCTCTGCCTGGATTAGCTGTCCTTCCTCTTGGGCTGCCTGGCTGACTCCCGGCTTTTCCTTGCAGACTCAGCTCACGCTCCTGCCCACTCACTGCGTGCTCGCTGCCCACTCTCTGTCCTTGCTCTTTCCGCACTGTGTCACCATCACTGGCTTGCCTGGGAGAGCTCTGAGGGCAAGGAGAGCCCTCAACCTCAGCATCCAGGCTCAGCGGCCCTCAGGAAGTGTCTGCTAAGTGACCAAGGGACTGAAGGACCAGTAGACCCTTGGGAAGACCTCTTTGGCATGAGACTGTTGATGGGTGCTTGCAAGGGCGACCTAGTGCTGTCGTTTCAACTCCCTGAAAGTGAAAGTGTTAGTCGCTCAGTTGTGTCTGACTCTTTGCAACCCCATGGACTCCTCTGTCCCTGGGATTCTCCAGGCAAGAGTACTGGAGTGGGTTGCCATTCTTTTCTCCAGGGGATCTTCCTGACTCAGGGATTGAACTCAGGTCTCTTGCATTGCAGGCAGATTCTTTACTGTCTGAGCCACTAGGAAAGCCCCTTGAATGCCTTAGACTCTAAAAAAAAACAAACAAACCCTGTTTTCTCCTCCAGACGCAGACCATTTGTCTGTACATTTCTCCCCCTTTGCCACAAGTTTCCCTCATCATTGGGCCTCCTTGCTCACACTAGCATCTTCAGTCTTAGCCCAGCACTGCTGCCCCTCACCTCCCCCACCACACCATGGTTCTTTACAAACACTTTTATTTAAGTAAATCCACTGACTTTTCCTCCAACGATAGACCTCTTGCTGAATTCTTACCACTTTCCTCAGGCAAAAACAACCCAGAAATGCTGTCTGATCCAAAGCATTTCCCAGGGAGGGCAGCCAAGTGAGTGCAAGAACCTCTCGGGCGTCTGGGACTGTGATGTGATGTCTGAACAGCCTCTTTAGACACACTCCAGCCTTTTCCAGCAATGCCATGCAGACGGGGTTGCTCCATGTCAGACCCTCGCAGTTGTCGGGGGTCCTGGGGGTAGGTGGGAGAGCACCCAGCCAAGGAACTTAGCTGACTGGGCCTCAGTTAGGGTCACTGGGCCAGTCGTACATGAAAAGGGGGTCAGAACTCTGGTTTGCAGCCCTCCATCCACTGACTCTTTCTTGGCCTAACATACCCTGCCCTGCTGCCCTTGGCTGTCACAGTGGGAAACAATGCCTGAAAAGCCTGAGTGGGGGCAGCTCAGAGAAGCCCATCACTACTCCACCTCCCACCCCTCCCAGCATGGTGCCCAAGAGCCACCTTGACCAGCTGGGTAAGATGCATTCAGCACCGGTCAGTCCCCCTTACTCTCCCAGTCCTCTGGAGAGCCAGCTCTCTGGGGTGGAGCCCAGAGTCCACTTGATAGAAAGCTGATTCTTTTCCTGTGGGGCAAACAGCTCTGATCAGGACACGTCAGCCAGGGGGCGACTTGGCAGAGCTACAATGCCAAGGCCCGAGGCATCCTTTCTCTGTGATTTCCCAAATCCAGGCAAGAAAGCATGCCACCCCACCCGCAGCTCCTGGCTCCCCCCACTGGCATTTGCATCCCCCCCCCAATGCTATATAAAAGGAGCCAGTCGCCGGCCCCAGCCAGGACAAGGCTGTGATTCAGCCAGGCTCCTGTGACATCCCAGCCGTGAGAGTGCAGCTGGGGCAGTTTATGAACAGAGCGGGTCCCAGGGGGAAGTCGGCCCTGTCCTCTAGCCCACAAACGTCTATTGTTCACTTTCTTGTTTTTCTCCAAATGTTGAGATGTGCTCAGAGCACAGAAAAGCCCCAGACCAAGGCCATCAGCCAGGGCCAGTTTGAGGCTGGAACTCTGGGGGCCTCCTCTCCCCTCCTCTGACAGTTGTTTCCACCTCTCCCTTAGATGTGACCCTGCTGGGGCTGGAGGCTGAGAGGGTGGCGTCTTCTCAGCGGAGGCTCTTTGGATCACAGAGGGTTTGGGCTGTTCCACTGAGCAAGGTGTGAGGCCACGGCATAGGCTCACTTGGTTGGCAGCTAGGCGCTACTGCCCATGTTACCCGGAGTGGGCCACAACGTGGACGAGGAAAAGTGTCTTCCAGTTGCTTGTGGCTGACCGCAGCAGTGTGACAAGAACACTCATGTGCTGGGTCCTGCCTGCCTCACACATTTGGGCTCCAAGGGTCAGCCCCAGCTCCAGCTCATACTAGCTGTGCAATCTTGAGCAAGTGGCTTAGCCTCTGTGAACCTCAGTTGCCTCCGTGGCAAAATGACACATCCCTCTTAGAGCTTTTTTTTCGGCTTTAACGTGACAATCCAGGGAGACACCTGACACAGCCCTCTGTAAATACTCATTTTTCTTTGCATAATTCTTCTTCTTGTCTGTGACTACTCTCACACCATCCTGAAACCGCCCCCTCTCTGCTTTGAGGGCCCGCTTTTGTACCTAAACTGAATGCCTTTGACAGTCTCCAGTTGGGGGTCAGAGAACAGCTGTGCAGGCCGGCAGTGCCAGAGGAATGAAGGATGAGGTGACTTGTGACGTAGGGGAGGAGAGAACGTGCTCAAAAGCCCGTAGCCTCCGCCTCCCCCGCCCCTCAGCCCCAGATCCCTTTCTCATATTACCTGCCCTCCCCCATCACCGATGGTTCTCAGCCTTGCCATGCCACGTGGCCACTTCCAGCAAGCCCACCAAAACCCATCCCTGCCAGGAAAGCCCCTCTTGTGCCACCTGGGCAGCTAACAATAGCCAGTGTGGGGACGGGGAGGTGCACAGAGGTGGAGTCTCCGGAAATTTTGCCTAATCGAGAGGGTGTGAGGATTCAGATCCCCAGCGCCAACCATGCATAAGCCTGGGGTGTCAAGTGTGGTCTAGAGATTGGGGGTTCATTTACAACAGCCCAAAGGACTCGATGGACATGAATTTGAGTAAGCTCCGGGAGTTGGTGATGGACAGGGAAGGCTGGCATGCTGCAGTCCATGGGCTTTCAAAGAGTCGGACACGACTAAGCAACTGAACCGAAGGGCTTTGTTGTGAAGGGGGGGTGGACAAGTGTAGGGGAGAGAGGAGCCCAGGGAAGGCAAGAGAAAGTTCTGAGTGCTAGTCCTCCCTGCCTGGGATCAGTCAGTTCCCATCCCTACTGGGGGCTTTGGGGCTTTTGCCTCCTCAAAGCAGAAAAGAGATGATCCCCTTTTGGATTCATTAATCCTTTTGAGAATAAGGCCCTGGGAGCCTCCTGACAGGGCCATATGGTTTCCTTATCTTCCTTATCGCCCAGCACTCACCTTCCATTTGGAATGTTTATCCCAAGATAAAGATCAGATTCCACTTAGGATGATTGAATGGGGGCCTCCTCTGGGTATTTCCCCCACAATTTCAAATGAATGGACCATCCAACCCAATAATAAATGAGCCAGACCAGGCTCTGATCATGGATAGGACACCCTCACAGTCTCGCAGGCCCCCTCCAAAGATCCCCCAAATCCTCTTCCCTCTCTCCCACCTGAGCAGCGCCACTTTTACCTGCTTTGGATAGTGGAGTTCCCACTGGACAAAGTGTAACTGCCTTAAATGATGCTTTAAAACAAGCATTTTTTAAAATTTAACGTGAGGCATTTCACGTTCACTTTTGGATATCTAGTCTTCAAAATCTAGTGTGTGCTTGATGTTTAAATCATGCATCGATTCAGACTCACCACACTCGGAGTGTTCTGCCGGCCCAGTGGCTAGTGGCTCTGCGTTAGATGGGGAGGGTTTAGACAGCCCCCACTCAGACGGCTGAGACCAGGAAAGACTGTCGTGGGCAGTGTGGCCATCACCCTTGATCGCACTGCCGTCGAAAGGCTCTGGGGGTACATGGACAGTCCACAGGTTTATTCCCAGTCAAAACAAAGGTCCAGACTCCATCTTCCTGCCCCCTAGCCTTCGCCCCCAGGAAGGAAAACACACACACCACAATGTATTTTTAAATGGTAGCCATTTGTATTGCTGTCTATGTAATGTTAGTCATTTCAGGTGCTAATAAACTTGTACTCTGAAGCCTCTATCACTAAGGTACTTTTCCTTTGGGCTGTTTCAAGGTGAAGATGGTGTTGGTTGACATCAAGCATCCATTCAGTGGGTTCCACTGTCAGAAGAGCAGGGAGCCCTGGCTCCCCCAGAGTAGTCGGCCAGCGCCAGTACATGCACCCTAATTCTACGAAGGAGGAGACATGATTCAGACACAGACAGGACACTTGGTCAAAGCTGTTACTACGTATTCAGACCCCACACTGTGTTCTGAACAGGGAACCAGAAGAGGCCCATGTCTGTGTTTCGTGATTTCCCTCTAGGGTGAGTCTCTAATAGTTGATCATGCGTAGTTCTCCTGCTGCGGCTGAGCTGTGCCCAGTGCCTCCCCTGCTCTTAAGACTGAGATACACACCAAGCAAAGAGAAGGATGGGAGGGAAGACCTCTGGCAAAGCAGGGGGATGTTAAACATGCCAGCCATACACCTCACATGGAGAAAAAAAAGGTGGGGGAAATGTTCCAGGCCTCCTGGGAGGCCTTCCTGATCACTCTGTAGAAGAGTTGGTTTCCAGCCCCCTCTCTCTGTTTCATGTTTTGAAGTGTTTATTTATTTGGCTACTCTGGGTCTTATTTGCATCACATTCAGTCTTTCATTGCATGTTCATTGCTGCATACAAACTCTCTAGTTGTGGCACTTGGGCTTAGTTAGTCCACGACATGTGGGATCTTAGTTCCCTGACCAGGGATCGAACCCAAGTCCCCTGCATTGCAAGGCGAATTCTTAACCACTGGATCACCATGGAAGTCCCCTTTGCTTCTTTTTTCATCATAGTCCCTGTAAGTCTCGACATGCTCTTACATTTTTCTTTGTTGACTGCCTGTCCTCAGTTTGGTTCTTGCTGCACCCCAGGGCCTAGGAGGGTGTCTGTCACTGTTAGTAAACATTTGCTGACTGAATAAATAGTGCTGAGAGGTTGTGCAGGCCCCAAAGAGCTGTGGTCCCCGGAATAGTAAGAGGAGAACGAGTGCTTCAGAAAGGCAGTGAGGGCGGGACAGGGTGGGGAGGGGTGTGAAGACACAGAAAGAGATGGTGGTCTGTGTGTGCGATTCCCCTAGTAATTGGAGACAGAGAAGAATTTGAGAAAGTGGAGGAATGTGATTGCAGCACAAAAGCAGTGAGATTATTTTGTCAGCAACATTTGGATCCCATTGGTGATGAGAGACATGTGGGCCCGGCAAGGAGACAATTGTGGTAGTCAAGACAGGATGTGAATAAGACATAAAGAAGTGTTTCATCAGTGGGGATGGAAAAGAACCAGGGCTGCGGTAGCCAAGTCAAGGAGTAGGAAGGGTCAGCCCCAGCATTCCCGTGGGCTACGTCTCATCCACCCGCAGTGTGCTACACACGTGCACAAGGGCAGACACACGTGCAAACCTGCACACACACCCACATGCACGTCAGGACCCACTAGGTTGCCAGCAAGAACAGTGCAATCAAAAGTCCCCATCACATGTTCTAGCACAACTGCAGACTCCACTTTCCACCTCGATCTCTGGTCTTTGTCTTCTTTTGGCTTCTTCCCATTTCCATGAAGACAGCCTGGTGAGGACAGAGAACAAGGACCCAGAAACTCTGGAGGAGGAGGCAGTATCTTGTCCATTCACCAGATTTGCTTCTGCCTAGTTTGAGAGGGAAGAGGCATGGAAGAAGGCCGCATAGACCCCTGCACTACAGTGAGGAGAGGAAAGCCGCAGGGAAGGAAAGCCTGGAAGAAGAGAGAAATCTTTGAATTGATCGCTGCTGTACTAACGCATGGTCACACATGTGTGGGCCACGTGAAGGGCTTGTCATTGAGACTGGGGACCCGGAGGAGGCGAACAAGCTTGTTCGGAGTGGGTGGGGACAAGCTCGGGGATCCAGCTGAAACAGGATTTTATTTTTAAAGAGGCTTAGATTGATGTCTCTGCTAGCCTAAATATAACCGAGCAGCCAACTTCTTCCCAGCTCAGCCAGGCCTCCAAGCAAGCTCCAAGGGCCTGTGTTTAAAAAGAAAAGAAAAAAAAAAAAAGGAGAGGGGGAAGAGAGAGGAATCCACAGATGCAAAAGGTCATGCAGTTAGCCCTCCGAGTGTGCTGGGAGGAGGAAGATGGATGAGCTGGCTGTGTATACACTGCAACTCCAGCCTCACCCTCCAGCACGAAAGATGGAAGGTTGTTGCAGGGAGGGGGAACAGACACCCGCCTTGTATCTGGGCTCTGCCTGGCCTGGTGGGCACAGTGGCAATCCAGGCTTGTGCTCAGGGGAGCCGACAGTCCAGTGGGAGGGAGGGAAGCAGGGGTGAACAGGCTCACGGCGTTGCAGCACAGCAATGAGGATGGGAGGCAAGCGGATGGTGGGCTGTGAGCATCCTTCCACATGGCTGGAGGACCCGAGAAGCCCCGTCTTGAAGAAGGAAGGATTTTAAGTGGGAGGATTTTGACAAAGATGGAGAAAAAATAGAGAAGAAGCAAAGACAACAGTGGACAGGATAACATTTGGGCAGCTCTGAGTTTGGATCTGACAAGAGTGCAAAAATGGGAGAGAGACAGAGAGAGTGTAAGTGGTGGGGAGGGGCTTGGAGCTCCAGGCTCTGTGCCTCTTCCGGAGGCTCACCCTGGAGTCTGTAGACAAAGGGGAGCCGTTGAAGACTAAGGGGGACAGCAGCGACACGACCCAGGTAGACTGAAGGAAGGTTGCTTTGGCCATGAGGTGTAGGGTGAAGGAAAACGGGGAGTCTCTGTGATGGGGAGAGCCAGGGACACAAAGATCAGTGAGGGCTCTGAGCTCGCTGAGGTTCGCTAGCTGCTGCAGCAGACTCCCGAACCTCAGACACACCATAGGAGTTTATTCCTTGTTCACGTACAGCTCACTCAGCCCAGGGCTGGGTGTAGGGCTCTGCCCCTCCAGTAACTCAAGGACTCAAGGATCCTGACTGAAGGAGGCTCTGTCCCCTTCAGCATGCAGTGCTGGAGGTCACCCTGCAATTAACATCCACGTGGCACAGGGTTTTTCTTTTTATATGAAGCGGGCATTCTGCTGACCAGGGCCCAGGCACCTGCAGGGGCCCTGTGGATAGTCCCTGGCTGGCCACACATCTCAGAACATGGCAGTCAGGAGGTCATCTAAGCTGCAAGGACAGGGAGAGGGACTCAGATCTGAAAGGGTATGTTGGCAGCAGAAAAGGAAATCTTTCATTTATATGAGGTGGGCAAGTGGGCAGAGCAGCCACATTTAGGAGTTAGGAGGAGGAAAAGCCAGAGAAGAAAGTCAAGGGAGGCAGCTTGAGGGGAAACAGAGAGAATGGGTCAGTGTTGCAGTCTTCAGGGAAGGGGGACTCAGGAAGAGCCTTTGGATGCGACTCTCACAAGGCCTGGGAGTGGGGTGAGGAAGCAGCCAGCAATGACTCCCTAGGACTTTCCATCAGCACACCCCTGAGCTAGATGTGCATGACCCCTGGGAAGGCATGAACTGCACTAATGACTCGCTGTGGAGCAGCAGCGGGAACGTGGACTTTGGGGTGAGAAGACCTGGTTTTGCATCCAGGCATCGCCATCTTCACTTGAGCAAACACGTATCTCTCTGAGTCTCTGTTTTCTTACCTGTTACCTACCTCTCAAGCCTGTGGGAAGGGTTAGAAGTAATCTATCCCTTGTGTAAAGTGCTTCGCTCAGTGTCAGTTTTGGGTAATTCGTGCAGCAAATGTTTGTTGTACACGTACTGGGGGGCAAGTAACCTTATTAGGCATTGGGTATTTAAAGGACGCAGACAAAATTCTTGCCCTCAAGAGGCTTATACTCTGGTAGGGCTGATAGCCACAGAAGCAGATCCTTAAAATACAACAGGATAAATGCAGTATTGGAAGTATTTCTAAATGGGGAGGTCCAGCCCTGGCTGGCTGGAGGAGATGACTGGCTGACTCTTAGTAGAGAAGAGTTCTTGGAATAGAAATCTCAAAGATAAACCCAAGATCCTATGGAGATCTTATCTTTGACAAAGAAGGCAAAAATATGCAATGGAGAAAAGACAGACTCTTTAGTAAATGGTGCTGGGAAAATTGGGCAGCAATGTGTAAAAGAATGAAGTCAGAACACTTCCTGACACCATACACAAAAATAAACTCAAAATGGATTAAAGACCTAAATGTAAGACCAGAAGCTATAAAACTGCTGGAGGAAAACATAGGCAGAATACTCTTTGATGTAAATCACAGCAAGATCCTCTATGACCCACTTCCCAGAGTAATGGAAATAAAAACAAAAATAAACAAATAGGACCTAATTAAACTTAAAAGCTTTTGCACAATGAAGGAAGCTATAAGCAAGGTGGAAAGGCAGCCCTCAGAATGGGAGAAAATAACAACAAATAGAACAACTGACAAAGGATTAATCTTCAAATTATATAAGCAGCTCTTGCAGCTGAATACCAGAAAGATGAACAACCCAATCAAAAAGTGGGCAGAAGACCTAAGCAGACATTTCTCCAAAGATGGCTAATAAATACCTGAAAGGATACTCAACATCTCTCATTGTTAGAGAAATGCAAATCAAAACTACAATGCAGTATCATCTCACACCAGTTGTAATGGCCAGCAACAAAAAGTCTACAAACAATAAATGCTGAAGAGAGTGTACAGAAAAGGGAACCCTCTTTTCTGTTGATGGGAATGAAAATTGATACAGCCACTATGGAGAACAGTATGTATATGCATGCGTTCTCAATCAAGTCCAACTCTTTTTACCCCATGAACTGTAGCCTGCAAGGCTCCTCTGTCCATGGGATTTTCCAGATAAGAATACTAGAGTGGGTTTTCATTTCCTTCTCCAGGGGATCTTTCCAACCTAGGGACTGACACTGTTTCCTGTGTCTCCTGCATTGGCAGGCAGATTCTTTGAGCCAGTAGGGAGATTCCTTTAAAAACTAGGAATAAAATTACCATATGACCCAGCAATCCAGCTACTGGGCATATACTCATAGGAAACCATAACTGAAAAAGGCACATGTACCCCAATGTTCATTGCAGCATTATTTACAATAGCTAGGACTTGGAAGCAACCTAGATGTCCATTGACAGATGAATGGATAAAGAAGTTGTGGTATATGTACACAATGGAATATTACTCACCTATGAAAAGGAATGCATTAGAGTCAGTTCTAATGAGGTAGATGAACCTAGAGCCTATTATACAGAATGAAGTAAGTCAGAAAGAAAAAGACAAATATCATATATTAACACATGTATATGGAATCTAGAAAGATGGTACTGATGATCTTATTTGCAGGGCAGCAAAGAAGACACAGACATTAAGAACAGACTCTTGGTCACAGTAGGGGAGGGAGAGGGTGGGATGACTGGAAAGAGTAGTATTGAAACATATGTATTACCATATGTAAAATAGAAGGCCAGTGGGAATTTGCTGTATGATCCTGGGAACCTAAAGCCCAATGCTGTGTGACAACCTAGAGGGGTGGGATAGTGGGGGAAGTGGGAGGAAGCTTTGAGAGAGAGCTGTATGAGGGAGAGGACGTGTGTAAACCTGTGGCTGATTCATGTTGATATATGGCAGAAACCATTACAATATTGTAAAATATTTATCCTCTAATTAAAAATAAGATGGGGGGCAGGAAGAATTCTTGGAGGGTTAGTGTGCCATGGGTATTGCTAGCATGCTGATTCACACAACAAATATTTATGTGTTCATCACAGTTCATGCAATGAGCACCTACTGAATGCTCAGAAGGTTGCCCCTAAGGTCTTGGGGGAGAGGCGAGCATTCTGCAGGGCTGTGGGGTGTGCCCCTCTACTGGTGCCAGGCTGAGGCCCAGGACCCTTGCCATGGGGCCTGTTCCTGGTCACCCAACTATAGGAACTACCTCTTTCTGCCTCTTCTCTGCCACCCTAGGAACCCCTAGGATCCTTCTTTGAACCTGGGACTCCATCCTGGGACCCCACGTGGAAACAGGACCCTGGTTTCTGCTGCCACTTTTTGAAGCCCTCATACCACCCTGAGGGTTGCCCTCCTTTGTGCATCTCTGCCTCAAGAGCAGGGCTGTATTAGAATAGGCATCCCCCCTCCATCCATTTCCTATCC
This sequence comes from Budorcas taxicolor, assembly GCF_023091745.1. Lineage (NCBI taxonomy): Eukaryota > Metazoa > Chordata > Mammalia > Artiodactyla > Bovidae > Budorcas > Budorcas taxicolor. The sequence continues at coordinate 78,655,006 of NC_068919.1, forward strand.
CTCCGCGGAGTGTCATTTGTTCAGACTCTCCTAGATATGTCATCGAACAATGGTTCAGGTTGGGGCCACGCCTCAATTTTGGTTTTATTTTATTCTCTTAATTAACTCCACACCTGCCGTTGATCTATGCTCATGCTGGAGACATTAGGAAAAAACAAAACTACTAACATAGAGAGAAGAGAATAAAAATAGTCTCAGCACACAGGGGGAGCCACTGTTGGCATTTTGTGTTTCTCTCCTGTCATGAGTTTGAGTGAACTCCAGGAGTTGGTGATGGACAGGGAGGCCTGGCGTGCTGCAGTCCATGGGGTCACAAAGAGTCGGACATGACTGAGTGACTGAGCTGAACCTGTGTTTATTGTTCTATGTACTTGAAATCATAGCTTTGGCCTCACTTGTTTTAAATTTTTTATTGTGGTAAAATGTACCAAAAATTTATCACCTAAGCCATTTTTAAGTGTACAGTTAAGTGTAAATTAGGGACATTTACATTGTTGTACAACCATCACCACTTTCCATCTCCGGGGCTCTTCCTCTTGCACAACTGAAATTCTGTACCCATTAAACAGCAATTCCTCACCACCCTCCCCACTGCCTCTGGCAACCACCACTCTAGTTTCTGTCTCTATTATTTTGACTACTCTAATTTTCTTAAATAAGTGATGAAAGTGAAAAGTAAAAGTGAAAGTCGCTTAGTTGTGTCTGACTCTTTGCAACCTCATGGATTATACAGTCCATGGAATTCTCCAGGCCAGAACCCAAGTTTCCTGTGTTGCAGGCAGATTCTTTACCAGCTGAGCCACAAGGGAAGCCCAGGAATCCTGGAGTGGGTAGCCTATCCCTTCTCCAGTGGATCTTCCCGAGCCAGGAATCAAACTGGGGTCTCCTGCATTGCAGACAGATTCTTTACCACCTGAGCTCTCAGGGAAGCCCACTTATATAAATAAGTGATATCATATAGTATTTGTCTTTTAGTGACTGGCTTATTTCACTTCACAAAATGTCCTCAAATTTCATTCATGAGGTAGCATGTGTCAGAATTTCTTTTCTTTTTTAAGGCTGAATAATATTTCATTGCAATACCACATTTTGCTTATCCCTATATCCATCAATAGACACTTGGGTTTCTTTCACATTTTAGCTATGAATAATGCTGCTATAAACATAGGTGTACAAATAGTCTCTTCGAGACCCTTCTTTTAATTCTTTGGGGTATATACCCAGACGTGGAATTGCTGGATCATATGTTAGTTGTATGTTTAATTTTTTGAGGAACTGCCATACTGTTTTCCACATTGGCTGTACTGTTTTACATTCCTACAGACAGTGTACAAGGGCTCCCATTTCTTCATCACATTCTCCCCAACACTTGTTATTTTCCATTTTGTTTTGTTCTGTTTTGATAGTAGCTATCTTAAGGGATATGCAGTGCCTGCTTGTTTTTTAACTTTACCTTCCATTATAAGTATTGTCCTTATGACCTTAATGCTGGGAAAGATTCAAGGCAGAAGGAGAAGAAGGCAACAGAGGATGAGATGGTTGGATGGCATCACTGTTTTAATGAACATGAACTTGCGCAAACTCCGGGAGGTGGTGAGGGACAGGGAAACTTGGTGTGCTGCAGTCATGGGGTCACGAAGAGCTGGACACAGCTTGGCGGACTGAACAACAACATACATATTGTCATTAGAAACTTCAGACACAAACCCTCTCCCATTCTCCTACTGTTGGAAATTTATGATTATTTTCTTTTGATATTTTTGCTATCATCATAAATAAAATTGTAACAAATATCTGTGCCTGAACCTTTGCAGCATTTTGGATTATTTCCATAAGCAAGGATTGACAGATAAAATATAGGATGCTCGGTTAAATTTGCACTTCAGAGAAACAATAAATAATTTTTTAGTATTTTAGTCCCCCAAATATTGTCAGGGACAAACTTATTCTTAAAACATATTTGTTATACACCTGAAATTCATATTTAACTGAGTGTTCTATATTTTTATTTACTAGGTCTAGCCAACTTACCACAGGTAGAATTCTCAGGAGTGGAAGTAATGTATCAAAGTTGATGAACATTTTCAAGAAGCGTATGGCAAAAGGTCTTTCCAGTAAAGCGATGCTAGTTTCTCCCCCAACAGTGAATAAGATTGCCTGTTTCCCTATAAAACTGGCATCTTTGTGTTATTTCATTTAAAAATAAGCAAAACTTTGCTTCTTTAATAAGAAGAAAATGATTGATCATAAAGTTTTTATTATCAGTGAATCTGGTCCTTCCTTTCCAAAGGTTGGTCTTTTGCACTTCCTTTCACATAAACTATGTGTTTCCGCCTTTGCTCATTTATCTTTTTGTTTTCTTTGTCAGGTATATGAACTCTTAAAGATAATAACCTTTTGTCATTCACTATTTCATTGCAAATACTTCTCCCAGCTTGTTGTTTGCCTTTTAGTTATGCTTCTATAATTTTCAAAGTAAGTATTTAAACATTTTTATATAGTCAGATCTCTAGTTTTTCATGACCCTTCCAGTTGCTTTGAGTCTAGAGTCCTCTCTCATTTAGAGATTAGGTATGTTTATTCATTTATATTTTCCTCTAGAAGTTTGTGTAGGTACTTTTACCTGTTTTTTGTTTGTTTGTTTATTTTTATACTTAACTCTTTAAAGCATTTGGAGTTTATTTGGAAATGATGTCCAATGAGTCTCTGAATAAATTTTTCTCTCGAATCTCTAATTTGTTTCAGCTCTATTTGCTGAATACAGTCCTTCCCTTCTCAATGATTTGTGGAACCTCTTAATCTTACATAAAGAAAAATCCATGTTTCTTAAAAGTGAACTTATCAATGTCATTTAATCATTCATATAGTAAAAATATTTTAAAAAATAAATAAAAATAAAAAATATTTATTGAGCACCAAATATAGGTCAGGTACATGTTTAAGATTTCTTCCAACATTAAAATTCTAAATATATGGGAAGTTCTATCCATTTATTTTCACATCTTTGGAAGAAATGGACATAATTTGCTTCACTTGTTGGCTTTTATTTGGGGCTTCCCTGGTGGTTCAGAGGTTAAAGCGTCTGCCTGCAATGCGGGAGACCTGGGTTAGATCCCTGGGTCAGGAAGTTCCCCTGGAGAAGGAAATGGCAACCCACTCCAGTATTCTTTCCTGGAGAATCTCAAGGACGGAGGAGCCTGGTGGGCTACAGTTCACAGGGTCACAAAGAGTCGGACATGGCTGAGCGACTTCACTTTCACTTTCTATATTAAACTACTTTGTGTGCATGTGTGCTAAGCTACTTCAGTCATGTCCAACTCTCTGTGACCCCCATGGACTGTAGCACACCAGGCTCCTTTGTCCATGGGATTCTCCAGGCAAGAATACTGGAGTGGGTTGCCATGCCCTTCTCCAGGGAATCTTCCTGACTCAGGGATCAAACCCATATATCCTACATCTAAAGCTTAATTTTATTCATCTCCTTTCCAGGAGTTTTACCTCTTATTGTTGTATCATGTCTTATTGCATTAGAAGAAACTTCAAATGATTTTTCTATAATAAAATTGTATAGTTTCATGTAATCTTTATCTCCACTTTTAATGACAATGTCTCCAATGTTGTGCCGTTAAGAATAGTCTCAGTGGTCCAGTGATTAGGACTTAGTGCTTTCACTCCTGAAGGCCCGAGTTCAACCTCAATCAGGGAACTAAGGTCCCACAAGATACATGGCATGTCCCCCCAAAATAATAATAGCTTAATAAATAAATTTAATTTAATAAATGTAATAAGCAAATAATATAAAATTTAAAAAAAGAATAGCCTTGGCTTTTAAGAAGCATTTTCATGTTAAGAAAGTAATAGTCTCTTCTTATTTCTCTAATAGGTTTCTTTTTTTTAAAGAAATGGAAAATCAGAATTGTTTAATTTTGCTTAATGTAATTTGTAGTTGGGGCTCCCCTGGTGGCTCAGCTGGTAAAGAATCCACCTGCAATGCAGGAGACCTGGGTTTGATCCCTACATTGGGAAGATCCCCTGGAGAAGGGAAAGGCTACCCACTCCAGTATTCTGGCCTGGAGAATTCCATAGACTGTATAGTCCATGGGGTCGCAAAGAGTTAGACATCACTGAGTGACTTTCAATAATTACTAATAATAAAATTGTGCCATTTTTATTTCTATAGTTTTTCATTCAAGTACTGTACACCAAACTGCACGAAGTAGAATTTGGGTAAATAAACACAATCCTCACTACATTAATATTATATGGTACGTTTGTGAGCAGCAACTCTGAACTTGAACTATGTGTTAAAATCTTGATTGCACAAGCCTACTAACAAAAAAACTTGAAAATCCTCCAAATACATATGTGTGTGTATATATATATATATACACTTGGAGTTTTACAATTATATATAATAGTAAATAAACATATACTTTATATGCATGTGTGTGTCTTTACTATAATATATACATTATAAAAGACAACAAATTAAATTTTAAAAAATAAATATTCTAATATTTTTCCTTTAGCCCAATAAATCAGTTTTCACATACCCTACGTCCATGACCAGTCATATGCAAGATGAAGTGGGATATTTAGAGGTTCATTCTACCATGGGTGAATACTGAGTTGTGTGGTGCACACTCATGCCTATCAGTCATCAAAGATAACAAATAATGTATTTGGATTGGAATATTAACAACTCAAAATGCCCTCTGAAGCTTGTAGAATGTTATAAACTAGTGGGATTAAGCAAACCACCACCCACCCCACCCCCTCCCGTGGCCCCCCCACCCCCACCCCCGGCCCCACACACACACACACAGGAAAAGCAAGTTATTCACCTCTGCCTGAACTTGTGCAAGTTATGTAGCTCTTTGGGACTCAGTTTCCTCCTTACTAAAATGACAGGGTTAGGCTAGATAACTGCCGAGCCCCTTGCTGCACTGATATTTTGTAACAGTGATGATCCTGGAGGAGTACCAGGTTAGGGGAGAAGCAGGTCTGCATGTCAGTCAGCTGGACAGCTCTGTTATTAGGAAATCAAGCAGAGTGCGGTCCTAGGGTAGACGACCAGGAGTGCAGTGTGCATTGCAATCAGTCCTGGCTATCCCCAAGGGCAACCCTGGCACCAGCTGGAGCAATGGGACATAAAGAATTTGGAAATCTTTAGGAGGGATCAGAGAAAGACAACATAAAGATTAAAGCCTTGGAAAATGGGTCCTCTGAGGAAATGTTAAAGGCTTGGAATTCCTCAGGTTGAAGAAGGACATATTAAGATGGATCTAGCCTGGAGCTCCTGGTGTTTGCGCAAGTGTTTTAAAGAGATTGTGGCAGTCTTAGACAAAGCACTCTGTTGCAAAGAAGAGACTTCCTCCAGACAGATCGTAGAAATCCACAAGGACTCAGGAACAGACAGCTGTCAGGGGCTCAGCCAGGCCTCCTTTAGTGACTTCACGTTCTATACATTCTCCAAACCTCTGCTCTCCACTTCTTACTCCCCCTTGCCACTTAACTGTAGAAAAGTCAGCTCTCAGCCAACATTATGGCCCCATCAGAGCTGCATTCTCAACGTCAGTGTCCAGTAGATCCAGTCTTTCCACTTCCAATCCTAGATTTCCCTGAAAGGACTGATTTATCCTGGCTCATCTGTTTGAGCCAGGCCATCTCAATCTTCGGTCGTCATTGGTTGGGTCACCCATAAGTGGGTGCCCACCCCTGGTCCAATCATGTGAGGAGGGGAGATGGATCATGTGTTCCAGAGCATGGGCTGTGTAGGGCACATTTCCTCAGATCAGCCAGTGGGCAGATCAGCCATGAGGCACAGCTCAGCAAAGGGACCAATTGTCTTTTAATCTGGCACTGATATGAAAGTAAAATATGTCTGACCCTGAGCTCTTGTATAAGAGAAAGCTGCAATAGCACTTCTCAAGACCCTCTTTGAAATAATGTGAGACTCCTCCTGTCTTGGGTCAACCTAACAGAGCACTGCCTTGGTGCGGTGGCCGGCTGCAGGGCATCTGAGAGTCTCCTTTCGGCCTGTTGGGAAAATAGAAAGTCACTTCCCCTAGTGGAGCCTAATTTCTCTGTCTGAACTTTGCTGATGGGATATCAGCTATTTGAGGACTTGACACAGCACTGAATCTGATTGACCACAGAAAGACTATCACTGCTTAACCAGAAGATAGCAGAAACAACCCCAGGACCTTTAAGCCCTCCCAGGTTGGCCTGATTTGAATATCCAGTCTCTGCCTAGGACCAATACACAACCCAGTTCCTTCCTATCCTCCCATTTTTTGATGCTACATATGGCTCTTCTGCTCAGCATCCTGCCTGGAAATCATCATCATTTTCCAGCACTTAGAAAAAGGGACATTCGTGAGCCAGTGGGTAGGGTCATTCTTTATGACCTTTTTCCTGTGCTGGGTTTAATCACACTACCAGCCTCACATACAGGCAGGCAAAAAATCCACTGACCTCAAATGCAAGGGCCTTGAGAACATAGGGTTCAAAGGAGAATCAGACTTCCTCTACCCAAAACATAACTGCCCAGACACCTCACTATCTAAAATCAGACCAGAACCTGGAGATGAGCCAAGTGATGTCTAAGTAGCCAAAATTATCTGCATAGGCTCATATTGGTTTATTTAAAGTAGCATATAATTCAAAGCAACTGTCCCCAGAGAACTGGATGAACTATTACCCTCTAAGAAAGACTGAATAAATCCTATAGGAATAGAAGAAGCTGAATTCCTCACTCATATTCTGTTTACTTTCTGTTTACACAGAGTTTTAATGACTTGGCATATCTGATTTCTCAACCCAGGACAGACTAAAAAAAGTTAGGTCTCGGAGTAAAATGTCATGCTCCCTGATAAAAAGTAGACCCAGGAACCCCAACAGCACAACAACATGAAGCAACTTGGGATACAGACAATGGCCACACATATCTCCAAGGTCTCGGGTCCATTGGAAGAACAACATGGTGACTAAAGTTTATTGAGATAACTTTAAGCATAATAACAATATTAAATTAAAATCAGCATACTCCATCTCAAAACCTAGGAAGTGAATGTTTTTTTTTAGAAAAACTTCCATTCAAAATAATTACATTTTAAATGTAATGTTTCAAAGGGCAAACCTTGAGCTAGCCAGAAAGTTCCACTGTCTGGAATAATACATTCCATTCTGGATAACTGAAGTTTTATTATAGCTCCTTTTGAACCCCCTAGACTTTTTCCTAAAGGACGATGGAGCACTTAGCCGGGGAAATCCTGTTGCTTTGACTTATATGCTATTTGGAATAAAGCAACAGGGGCTTAAGGAGGTTTTACTGTATTTGGTTTGCAGGCTTCTTTTGGCACCATCTCTTTAAAAGGCTGCCTGCCTTTGAACTAATCCTCTATTTATAATCCAGCTGGAAAAAGGCCTCGGCAATATATACAAATTCCTAGGATTTACAGAGTGCTGCTCACGGAGCTCTGAGCCCCCACGCCAAACCCCTGCCTCGGCCCTCACTCTCAGAAAGCCCCCTGTGGCATCCTCACCCACATCTTGGTGCCATGGCTGACAGGCCACCTGGCACACCCAGGAATGTACCGGTGTCCTTGGTGGAGAGTACAGGGCTTGTCTGGGGACATGGGCATGAGCTGGATCAGGCTCCGTAAACACCATCACTCACTCTTGACGGCCTGCACTGTTCAGACGCCCTTTCCTAAGGGCCCTGGGCTGAGGCTTCGTGCACGGCTCTCCCCTATCAAGCCGTTCTTTTCTTATAACTCATTCCCTCCCTGAAACAATGCCAACTTCACATTTTCCTTTTTCCCCCCTTGCACAAATTATTGCAAGTCATGGCAGTCTAAATATAGCCCCCGGTCTGTTTTCCAGATGCGGAGGCCTCGACGTTTTCCTGATGTCTCTCCAGCTGCCTCTCTGCTCTTGCTTTCCTTTCTCCTTCTTTCTCGCCTTTTTTTCCTCCCTAATACTCCTGCCCTCTGCCTCCCAGGCTCCCCTTGTCTTTCCTGCTTCCCCAGTTCAAAGGAAAGTTCTAGAAGCAAGGCCTGAAACTTGGCCAGCCTTCTCCCCAGAGCTCCAACAGTGCCAGTAGTGGAGTGGGGATGTAATCAAAGGAAAAAGGAACTTACTTGCTCTATCCAGGGGCCATTTACCTCCATCCCTCTCCCTACCCCTACAGGCTTCTTCTTCAGTCCTGGGCACCAAAGAGTGGCTGGTCATGTCCTCCACTTCGAAACCTCCTGTGTTACTGAAGTACAGCCACTGGGACTCCCTTCAGCTATCACTTCCTTGAGATTAAACAATATCATTCCTTTGCATTTCTTCATCAGGCCTAGGCGTCCAGAACTTTAATCATTTTTATAGATTCTATCAGTAATGACTCCAAGTTGGTCCTATCCCACCAGTAGGACATGAAGCTGATCCTCAAGTCCTCTGCCCTAATAAGGGTCAACTCCAGCCGCGAGCCTCCATTGAAAGAATTCACCTGATACTTCTCAATTACAGGCTTCTATCTAATTAAAAAACAGATGCTACAGTGGAGATATGGGTTCATGCCAAACTTGACATCTACTCCAATGATATTATATAGGTTCTTTCCTGCAGCGAATGTAAACATCAATTCAAGAACATGCTCTATTCCATCCTTTTCAATATACTTCCTCACTATTGATCAACTTTCTTAAGTTCTAATTACCTAATCTCAAAGTGACCCACATGTTATAGACGGAGAAGACATAAAACTGTTAGTCAGTCTGCCCATATGTTTGTCAGATACCTCTTTAGGCCAAGCACTGCAGACAAAAAAACACAAATAAGAAGTCACTTTAGAGATATACATTCTAATACAGAGTGGCTCAATCTTGGCGCTGCTAATTATGGGGCTAAATAATTCTTAGTCCTGGGGCTGTCTTGCATTATACAATGTTTAGCAGCATCCCTGGCCTCTACCCTCTAGATGACAGTAACAGTGCTCCCCAGAGTTGTCTCCAGACATGGCCAAAAGTCCTCAGAAGGTAAAGTCACCCCCAGGGGATAGACAAATATGTAATTGATGGTTACAGTTTTTTGGTTTTTTTTTAAGAAGTCTTACGAAAGAGGTGCAAACATGGGACTGTGCATGGAGTTAGAGGGCATTTGAACTGTGTTCTAAAGGGCAGATATGCATTTCTGAGTAGAGACAATGTTAAGGGGGGGAGGAGGATATTCTAGGCAGAGAGAATGGCATGTGCAAAGCCACAGGGGCATCGGAGAGCAGTTTCATGTGCCTGGCGTGGCAAGTACCTGGGGAAGCAACAGGTGATGAGGATGAACTGGGGCTGGTCCCAGCTTACAAAGGGTCTTGTGTGGCTAAGATGCTTGCACATGAGCCTGGGGATGAGGGAAAACAAAGAGATTTTCAGGCTGGGAAGTGTCATGCGCAGATGCATTTTTGGTTTGATAGGATGGTGGCAGGGAGGGTGGGGTGAGCAGGTATGGTGGTAATTCAGAAAGAGATGATGGGAGCTTGAATTAAAGCAGTGGTGCTCGGAGACAGAAGGAAGAGCCAGGATTTGGGAGCCCTCTCTGAGACAGAACATGCAAAACTCAGACACAGCGGCGGATGGGGGACAAAGAAAGAGAGCGGAGTTGGACATGACCCCGGTGCTTCGGAGTGGATAGGATCCATCTGCGTCAGTCTTGGAGCTGAGGCCGTTTTTATCCTGGAAACCCTCTGGAGTTCGCACCATGTCTGCCTCACAAGGGAAGATGAGGCCCTGGAAATACGTTTGCCTTAGGGAAAATTTACATTAAGCCTTCTTCCTCTCCTGCCTTTCTGCCAGGCTCATGGGAGGCAGCTGGTAGAAGGAACCTCACCTTTAGGAGCTGGGTTAAGAGACTGAGCTTTGTGTTTTCTCACCAGCAGCGTCTGGCAGTCAGGTGGCCCTGAGCCTCAGTTTGTCCATTTGCGGTAGTAGGGGAACCTGCCCCCTCCCTCACTCCCACCTCGCCAGGATGTGGTGAGTGTGAAGAGGGCAGTTTCTGTGGGTGGCTCAGACCCCCGTAGGTACTTGGCACTTAATGCCTGCAGTTGGCCGGGATCGTGAGTGGTTGTAATCAGGCCTGATGGAAAGGCCCCTGACTCCACCGCGGCCTTGAGCAGCTGCCAACTCCGTGACTAGCCTGCTTTGAGACTTGCCTGCAAATTCTTTTTTTTTTTTTTCAGGGTGTCTGGTTCCTGCAAACAGGCTTCCCAAAATCTTCTTGGGCTCCAAGAAGCCCCTTTGGCTGTGCATCCTACTGTCCTTCATGGTCCCCCAGCTCAGAGGGAAGCTGAGACAATCCCAATCCATTTGGCTTCATGCAAACCCTCCCTTCCAACTACCCCCCCGCCCCAACTGCTTCCCAGTTAAGTTAGAGGGAAACAGCACATGGCTGGGATAGAAGCAGTTTAGAGAGAGGCTAGCCCAGATGGCCAGTCGTCATGAACTAGGGCCCACTAAGGACCACCTCTCCCAGAGTCTACTCTTCTGGGCAAGGTGTGTGGATGGTACCAGGAGGCAAATGGTGGGTGTGAGTATGTGTGTGCATATGATTGCGCTTGGGGGCGGGGAGCGGGGGGGCGCGTTGAGCTCACTGCCCCTCACTCCCAGGAACCCCAGTACTGATGGTGATCTCTCTCAGTGCACGAACAAGGGTCTGCATTGTTAGCCTGCCTGTCTCTTGGTTTCTGATTCACCCCGGGCCACTGCAGCCTGAGCAGGTTTGCAGCTGCTCCGGGATATACTTTCCAGCACATTTAGGACTTGGAAGAGCCCCAGGTTTCAAGAACACATGGTGAGGGGGGAGGGAAGTGGCTCGAATGGAGTCGGAAGGGGAGAAGTGAGCTACTTCTTTCTTGCTTCAAGACGAAGCTCCATTTTCATCATCTGATAGCAGGAACAGCACCTGAGGACACCGGATGAACTGCAAACCTGTGCAGGTCGGGGGAGAGGGCAAGCAAGTTGGGGGAGGTGGGCAGATTTATTTCACCCTGGCTGAGGTCTTCTTGTGCAGCCCCGGCCCCTCTGACACACGGCTCCTGCTACAGTTACAGTCTCCGCCCAGCCCCAGCCTGCCTGCCCAGGGCCTGTGGGGCTCTGGCCTGCACCGGAAGTCAGCCCCGGGAGCCAGTCTCTGGCTTCCAACAACCAAGGCCAAGGGGCAAGAGAGAAGCCGGAGACTGGCTCTCAGATCTGGGGTCCCGGCGGAGCACCAGTGCCAGTGGGCCTGGTTGTACAAATGAGCAGCCTCTCTTCTCTGCATCCTGTTGCTGGCAAGGAGGAAATAGAGACTGTCCTGAACAGGGGTGGTACCATCCCAGCTCTGGCATCACCTCTTTCTCTCCCAGACAGTAAACTGTCTCATAGCAGACAGGACCTGGGTGACACTGCTGTACCTATATTCAGCCCATTCAACCCCAGCCATTCATCCATCCACCTAATGTCTGTTCAGGGCCTTCTTAGTGCCAGGCATGGTCCAGGTTCTGGCTCTTGCAAGGAACAGAACAAGATCCCTGCCTTCTGGGAGTTCCACTTAAGGGAGAGTCCAGAGGAATAAGTCCGCACATCTAGTGCAGAGAGAAGGGGCTCAGGCAGGGCGAGTCCGGATCTGACCCTCAGTTCCTCGGAGAGACCAAGTGACCTGCTCACTGGACTTCAGACAGCCTCTGTCTCTGCCACCATCAGTGCTAGCAGTGGAGTGGGGATGTAATCAAAGGACAAGGCACTTACTTGCTCTGTCAAGTAAGGCTGGCTGCCCAGGGCCAGTTTCCCTGTGCCCATCAGTCATCTCAGTCCACCAGAGAAGACGATCATAGGGAGTCCCACCTGCCTCCCAGGGTAGCTGCTAGACTCCAGTTAGACTGCACACAGCCCCTTGGCAGTGTATACAGCTCTGATTCTCATATCCTTCGGCTCCCTCTTTCCCAGTAGGGTAACCGAGGATGACGGTCCATCCCACACGAGCCAGCGTGAGAACAGGGAGGGAATGTGTGCCGCCGGAGCTCACTGCCCCTCCCCGGCCGACCTCTCTGGGCAGAGCTGCACAGGGCTGGCCTCTGTGCGGGGCTCAGAGCAGCTCCTGGGCTCCCAGACAGAGGGCCTTTCTGCACACTTCTGCACAAAGCTCACTCACAGGGTCTATTCAGAGTGCTGAGGGACTGAAAGGACGACCTCTGAGCCTGCCTGGATGGGTGAGGGAGTCAGGCCCCACGGCCCTGCTGCCCTGAAGGATTTGTAGCTTAGTCACTCAGTCGTGTCCAACTCTCTTCGACCCCATGGACTGTAGCCCACCAGGCTCCTCTGTCCATGGAGATTCTCGAGGCAAGAATACTGGAGTGGGTTGCCATGCCCTCCCCTAGGGGATCTTCCCAACCCCGGGATCCAACCCAGGTCTCGCGCATTGCGGGCAGATTCTTTACTGTCTGAGCCATCAGAGAAGGCCAAGAATACTGGAGTGGGTAGCCTATCCCTTCTCCAGGGGATCTTCCCGACCCAGGAATCTAACTCGGGTCTTCTGCATTGCAGGTGGATTCTTTACCAGCTAAGCTACCATGGAAGCCCCCTGAGGGGTTTGCCAGGCCCTAAATCTGCAATAGATGCCTCAAGGAAGGTACAGAGGGGCCCAAGGACAGGGCTGAATGCCTGGACCCAGCCCCTCTGCTCTGCTAGGCTGCAGTTCCTTCCCAGAGCCTGGGGATTAATTACCACACTCCCCTCGGGGACAGACAAGCTGGGTAGGCAGAGGGTAGAAGACATAGGTTTGAAAAATAGCTAGTTTGTAGCTAATTTATTAGTTTATTTTTATTTATTTTATTAATAGTTGTTAATTTTATTAATGGTTTAGATGGCATGACTAAAACGATAGCAAGTTAGCATGGCCCAGTCACAGTCCTGCCTAGTAGAACTTTCTGGGCAAGTGGCAGCTTCCATGTCTGTCTGATAGCCACCAGCCACACATGGCTACAGAGCACTAGAATGAAGCTAGTGTGACTGAGGAGCTGAGTTTTTTGTTCAGTTGAATTAGTTGAGTCACCTGTGGCTGCCCCTGGACTAATTCAGTCAGTTCAGTCGCTCAGTTGTGTCCGACTCTTTGCGACCGCATGAACTGCAGCACACAAGGCCTCCCTATCCATCACCAACTCCTGGAGTTTACTCAAACTCATGTCCATCGAGTCAGTGATGCCATCCAACCACCTCATCCTCTGTCGTCCCTTCTCCTCCTGCCCTCAATCTTTCCCAGCACCACGGTCTTTTCAAATGAGTCAGCTCTTCATATCAGGTGGCCAAAGTATTGGAGTTTCAGCTTTAGCATCAGTCCTTCCAATGAACACCCAGGACTGATTTCCTTTAGAATGGACTGGTTGGATCTCCTCACAGTCCAAGGGACTCTCAAGAGTCTTCTCCAACACCACAGTTCAAAAGCATCAATTATTCTGCACTCAGCTTTCTTTATAGTCCAACTCTCACATCCATACATGACCACTGGAAAAACCATAGCCTTGACTAGACGGACCTTTGTTGGCAAAGTAATGTCTCTGCTTTTTAATATGCTATCTAAGTTGGTCACAACTTTTCTTCCAAGGAGTAAGCATCTTTTAATTTCATGGCTGCAATCACCATCTGATTTTGGAGCTCAGAAAAATAAAGTCAGCCACTGTTTCCACTGTTTCCCCATCTATTTCCCATGAAGTGATGGGACTAAATGCCATGATCTTAGTTTTCTGAATGTTGAGCTTTAAGCCAACTTTTTCACTCTCCTCTTTCACTTTCATCAGGAGGCTCTTTAGTTCTTCTTCACTTTCTGCCATAAGGGTGGTGTCATCTTCATATCTGAGGTTATTGATATTTCTCCCAGGAATCTTGATTCCAGCTTGTGCTTCCTCCAGCCCAGGGTTTCTCATGATGTGCTCTGCATATAAGTTAAATAAGCAGAGTGACAATATACAGCCTTGATGTATTCCTTTTCCTATTTGGAACCAGTCTGTTGTTCCATGTCCAGTTCTAACTGTTGCTTCCTGACCTGCATGCAGGTTTCTCAAGAGGCAGGTCAGGTGGTCTGGTATTCCCATCTCTTTCAGAATTTTCCACCATTTATCGTGATCCACACAGTCAAAGGCTTTGGCATAGTCAATAAAGCAGAAATAGATGTTTTTCTGGAACTATCTTGCTTTTTCAATGATCCAGTGGATATTGGCAATTTGATCCCTGCACTAGGGACATCCCCAGTTGGTCAGGCTGGTCTGGTGGAGAGGGGATGCAGAGGCTCCGAAGCCACACAAGACCAGGTTCACAGCCTAACTGGAACTTATTGCTGTGTGATCAAAGCATGGTGCTTGGCCTCTTTGACTCAGTTTCCCCGTCATTAACTAGATGGTTGCATAATGATACAAAGTGAGCCTGGCAGGGGAGCCTGAGTAGCCTGACACTGACCGGAAGGGTCCAGTTCACAGGCACAGAGGTAAGCTGGCAGATGCCTCAGTCAGGGTGCCTCCTTCCGTGGTAGGGTCAGTCTGGGGGCCTCAGGCATCCAAGTTCACATGGAGGAGACACATCCAGGCGTCTGCTTCCTAGGTCTGTACTTCACAGCGGGAGGCCTATGCGCAGAAGACGGTCACCTCTCCATGGGGTGCGAAAGGTTTGACAGATCAAGTCCAGTAGCCTTGGGACAGGCTGTCAGCCTGGGCCTTCCGCCCTGTGCCCACCTGCTTTAGCATCTATGAACAAACATCCTGGACTCTGTTGGCCAGCCTGCCAGATTCAGTTTGGACAGTGATCAGGCTAGGAGGAAGTTTCTCTCCTGGACCTCTGCTGTCAGCTGCTTTCCACCTAAGCCGTGCACCTGTGCCAACTTTTCTTTTTCCTGTTGTACCTGAGTCAAACTTACCCCCCATGTGCCATCCTGGTAAGAATTTGCTCATCATTTTCCCAAATGAGAGCTGCCTTGCCCTGGTCCAGATGCTGGTATCTTCCTGAGAGCTGACCATGGCCGCTGCAGGACTCCAGGAGCAGGACTGCCGGGCAGTGTGGAAAGAAGGGAGGTTCTGGGCCGGGTGGGAGGTGACATCGGGGGGAAGCACTCCCCAAGCCACCCTCTGAGGGCAGCCTCATCTTCTGCCTTTTCCTGTGGGAACCTCTAAGCCAGCATCCCAGAGACCCCAGGCCACCGGGCCCCAGCCAGCCCTGACAGGTCTGTCTTCATGATGCATGGCACAGGGGGTTCATCTACGTGACAGGGCTTCTGACCTCCCTCCTCTGGAGCCTACAGACACAGAGAGAAACAGCCCCTACAGGGCTAAGAACAGTGAAGTTTCCCCATCGCCCCTTCATCTCAGCCATGTCAAGAATATCTGCTCTACTTCATGATCCTAATCCCTCTACAGAGAGAAGGGGAAAAACTCAACTCAATCTGCAGAGAAGATAGAGGTCCTGCAAGTCACCCAGAGACTCAGCATCAACTTTCTCCTTCCCTCCCACCCCACATCCCATTGGGTCATCATCTTTGCCACCAGCGCCACCCCCTCGTCACCATTTTTTAAGTATTTATGAAGTGCCCAGTTTTGTTTGGAGCATGCTTGTTATATTGTTCCATTCTGTGTGAAGTTAAGTATCACTATCCCCATTTCACAGATGGAGAAACTGAGGATTAGAAAATTTACTAATTTATCCAGAACCACACAGCTCCTTTGAGGCGGGAGAGAAGACATGAAGCCCAGGCTGTCATTCCCTGTAAAACTGAGCAAGCCGTCAAGAGAGAGAAGCAGAGGGGAGGAAAGCTGGTGGGTTGGTCCCTCCTCCATAACATGCCTCAGCGCTCAGAACAAGGGGTTTGCTGCCAGTGGACATGGCCATGCTGCCTGCAGCGTGTGCAGGCAGAGAGCAGAGAGCCGGCAGGAAACGCTGCAGACCCAGCTGCAGAAGCAAGCCGAGCCTCTTTCCACGGACTTTTCCTCCAGGCCAGCTTGTTCCACTGGAAAAACAACCTCCCCTGCCTGGGGACTTGGGGCCGGCTGGGCCACCTTCTGGTCTGTCTTCACGCAGATCCCATTTCTCCTCTCCCCGGGAGGTGGGGGAGGGAGTCCCGCTGGGGAGGGCGAGGGTGAGGCTGAAGTCTTCATCTGTCCCCCTTTAAGCCAAGCAAAGAAAAATAGCTCTTTGCCAAGATCTTTCATCTCAGTCATTTACTCTCGCAGATGTTTTCTGCAATATAAACAAGAAGCAAAGAATGTTGGGGAGGAGAGGAGGGCAAGAGGCGGGCGGGAAGAGAAGGAAGAGTGAATCGACAGCTTTGAAATCTGGGCCTGAGGAGGGCAGGAAGTGGGCCCTCGGCAGGGTCCCTACTGCCCTCAGAGCATGGGCAACCTCGGGTCACTGCCCTGGGCCAAATGGAGGGTCACTTCCCAGGGCGTCTTTGAAAGGAGGTTCTAGGGAAGTGGCACTTGGGGAGTGGGTGGTCTCCCCACCCAGCCTCCCCCCACCCCTGGCCTGGGACCTGACACACACAAAGCAGCTGCTGGGGTCTCTGGGCTCAACCTGAAGCCGGGCCCTGCTGGGGCGCACACCTGCCCGCCTAGTGCTGCCTATGCGCTGGGCAAGGCCCCCGGGGCAGGGATGCTCAGGTTACTGCCAGAAGCTCTGTCCGCAAGACCGACTGGAGGCAGGCGGCCCACTGTGGGAATCAGGACTTGGCGCACCAGGAAGAGAAAGAATCTTGGGCTGAACTGGGTTGGAGAGGCATATCCTAGAGCAGATCAGGATATAATCCAGGAAGTCAGATATCTCTAAACTCAAAATGCCATGGGATTCCTACTGATGTCAGTCGCTCTCAAACTAAATGCAAATGCCGAAGGAGGCTAGCAGGAACCCAAAGGGGTAAAGTTGGGTAGACTGCCATGACCTAGAGAAGGCCTTTCTACAGAGGGGAGACACAGCTCAGTATCAGCCGAACATTTAAGAGAGCCAAGAAATTCAGAGTAAAATCTGTAGGCATTTTTTTTTTTTAATTTGCAATAATTTAAAACAAAACAACAGCAAAACTGACTGTTGACCTCATGAGACATGCCTATGGGCAGTTTTAGTTTATGAATCACGAGTTTGAGACATTTGTGAAATGTTGGTTGAATGAATGAATGCTAACTTTCTGTTTTCTCCTCCTGCTCTAGACTTAGACTTTTGTGAGAGGAAGGTTGGAAAAAAAAAAACAAAAAACAAGTAGCTTTTATTGGGTACCTACTGACTGAGTGACTGACACTTTCACTTTGCCTTCCTGGGTGGCTCAGATGGTAAAGAAATTAGCCTGCAATGCAGGAGACCTGGGTTCGATTCCTGGGTTGGGAAGATCCCCTGGAGAAGGGAGTGGCTACCCACTCCAGTATTTCTGCCTAGTGAATTCCATGGACAGAGGAGCCTGGCAGTCTATAGTCCATAGGGTTGCAAAGAGTCAGACATGACTGAGCGACTCATGCTTTCACTTTTTCACTGTCTTCCCAAGACAGAGATAAACATTGTGATGGATTCAGAAAATCAGATGACCTGGTCCCAGCCCTCGAGGGTTTACTCTGGGGTTGGGGAGACTGCAGTGATGCAGGTGAAGAGACTGGCCCTTGACAGTGCTTGCTTGTATGGCACAGAACGTTCAGGGAACAGGGAGAAACCAGGCACTGCTTCCCAGAGGAGGTGGTATCTGGGCTGAACCTCGACAAATGGGTGAAACACCCACTCGTTCGGGCTGCTTGTGAACTCTGAAACTGGAAGGCTTCTCACCCCACCCAGGACATGGAGAAGTGTACAGAATCAGGACCCAGGAGCACAGGAAGAGGAGGTTTCGCCTGCTAAGAAAGAGTGGCCACCCTATTATTGTCACCAACCTCCCAACCCCACCCACCCACCACCAGTGCCACCAAATTATGGGTCGGATCTTCAAGGAAAAGCTATTGAGGGGGAGGAATGAGCCATGAACAAGCTGTGGAGAAACAGTGGCCATTTAGGAAGGAGCAAGAGGCAGGCCTGGTGCTCAGCACCTTTGAAGGACAGAGGGGGACAAATTTCGCATAAAGCCCCATGAAATCTCTGGGCCTTCATGATCTCCTGCCAATGTCTCTAGCTCTGGCTCCTTGCAAGAAATAAAAGTCAAAGGGAACTAAGTGTGGGCTGAGCCCGGGCTCCCCCAACGTTACCCCTGTATGTCTCACAATGCATGCTGCAGGGCGGGAGGCAGAGAGCGCGGCAGCTCCCTGAACTCCACTCCCCGGCATGGGGCCCGCACCCAAGAGCTGAGTGAATCTTCTGAAGTCTCTCAGACAGACATGGCCAAGAGGAGGCAAGCCCAGGTCTGCCTGACCCCACAGCCCAAGCTCTTTCCACTCCACTGGGGAAGCCTACATCCCCAAGGTTCTCAAACAGTTACTGGATGTGCTCCGTCCCCATGACCACAGCCAACGGATGGTCAGTGGGGAGGAAGAACAGTGTACAAACATTGCTCATGCAGCTGGGCATTTGGACTCACCAGAGATCCTCTGAAATGATACGGGCGTCCTTTTCACTCTGCGCCTCAGTGTCCTCTGCACCAACCTGTGGCCGGAACACCTCCAGGGAGCGAGACCCACAACCTCATTCCCTCCTCTGACTGCCGGCAGGCTGAGCTCCAATTGGCTGGCCTCTCTTTAGACTTCAGAGACATTATTTTGCCAAGAAAGGTCCATCTAGTCAAGGCTATGGTTTTTCCTGTGGTCATGTATGGATGTGAGAGTTGGACTGTAAAGAAAGCTGAGCACTGAAGAATTGATGTTTTTGAACTGTCGTGTTGGAGAAGACTCTTGAGAGTCCCTTGGACTGCAAGGAGGTCCAACCAGTGTCCATCCTAAAGGAGATCAGTCCTGAGTGTTCATTGGAAGAACTGATGCTGAAGCTGAAACTCCAATACTTTGGCCACCTCATGTGAAGAGTTGAATCATTGGAAAAGACCCTGATGCTGGGAAGGATTGGGGGCAGGAGGAGAAGGGGACGACAGAGGATGAGATGGTTGGATGGCATCACCGACTCGATGGACATGAGTTTGAGTGAACTCCGGGAGTTGGTGATGGACAGGGAGGCCTGGCGTGCTGCCATTCATGGGGTCACAAAGAGTCGGACACGACTGAGCAACTGAACTGAACTGAATGGGCACGATGCTCGCATTCTACACAACATGGACAAGGCTGCTTGAAGACCCCTTTCTTGTTCTCCCTCTCCCTTGTTGTCCTTATCTGCCGCTCCTTTTCTTTCACATGTGTTCCTCACGTGCCACGCTCTCTGACACCCTCCCCCGTCCCAGTGCCTCTCCCCAGATACAGGGCCATCTGTGCTTCTCCTTTAAAAGTGACGCTCTCTGTGGCCTTCCAGGGCTTCCCTGGTGACTCAGACGGTAAAGAATCCACCTGCAATGTAGGAGACCTGGGTTTGATCTCTGGGTCAGGAAAATCCCCTAGAGAAAGGAATGGCTACCCACTCCAGCATTCTTGCCTAGAGAATTCCATGGACAGTGGAGCCTGGCAGGCTGCAGTCCATGGGGTCCCAAAGAGTTGGACACGACTGAGTGACTAACATTGAGGCCTTCCAGATGGGAATGACCAGCAAAGGGTCCAGCAAGAGAAATACCTCCCTGTCCTCAATGCTCTTTGTCAATTAATGTCACCTAAAATCACACCAATTTTCTTGCTAATCATGCAGGTCAACTCATGTCAAGTTTACCATCAACATAAACCCCAAGTTTTTCACATCCTCCCATCCAAGATGGATAGGTCCATTTGTTTAGGCCCCAAGGTTTCAGATGTTTTATACTGTTACAGTTAGCCAAAATTCTTCCAAATTATCTATCATTGGGGGGGATTTTAATTCTTTAATCCAAAGTATGAGCTACTCCTAGCCACTAGCAGATAAGCCTGACCTCTGATGGTTCTTCCTGGTCTCTGATGGAACTGTTGATATAAAGGCTTTGGGGGAGCTTTGAGACACTGATGAAACTATTTATCCAGGCTGACATTCATCTGTTTATCAGCGTTTTAAGGCTTCCCTTGTGGCTCACAGCACTGAGTGACTTTCACTTCACTTCACTTCACTGAGCACATTCCCAGCCACTCTATTTATGCTGTCTTTGCTTCACTGTCCTCAAGAATGCCCTAAGGTCCTTCCTGCCTACTGCAATGCCATGAGCTCCCAACTCAGGATTCCCATGCCTTCCCTGAAAGGGCGACTGGAAGGCCATCTCTTCCCTTGGTGACTCCATGCTGATTTGTAATGGCCAGAATTTTCTTTCTCACATCCTTAGAAGACATTCCTTTACCTGTAGATGAAAGAGATTATCCTTGAACCCCAAGCTACCCTCAGACAGTCAAACTTGTTATCTCATTGTGGCTGGGCATGTCCATCTGTCCATCTGCTCCTCCAGTTCCCCCTTCATCCTTCTCCCTGGCTCTGTGCCTCAGGAGGCTAACTTTGAGGACATCATCAGTGGGCACCCTTGCCCTCTGGCTTCAGCTGGGTTCAGTCAATGAGAGGCACCCAGAGAGAGGAAGGCAGGGCAACATCAAGGGTATATATTCCCCTGGTTCTTCTCCACCAGCCCCTATTTGGCTGCGTCCCTCTACTGTCCCTCTACCCAGGGCTATAGCACCTGTTGGGCAGTTCTCTCTTAAGGAGCTTTCTTTCCTGCCTCTGTCCTTCTCCCCATAGGCTCTTACTCCTACTAGCCCTGGGAGGCTTCCCCGTACGTTATTAGTTTCCTTTAACCTTACTCAACCTGTCAGTCTTCCCGTTTCTAAATTCTCCTCGATTACCCCTTTGGAGTGTGCCATCTGTCTCCTGCCAGGATGCTGATGGATGCACTCCTGTTCTGAATCATGTTGCCCAAAGCCTTAGACAACCGTGTTCAGGTGTGTGGGAGGTTGTGTAGGTGCTGGTGAGAACATTATAGTGGTTAAGTGCACAGAATCTGCAGTCTAACCAACTGGGGTTGAATTCTATCTCCACCGTTTTCTCATTTTGTGGCTATTTCATTTCGTGAACCTCTGCTTTCTCTTCTGCAAAATGGGGACAGGGGCTTCCCTGGTAGCTCAGTTGGTAAAGAATCTGCCTGCAATGCAGGAGACCCTGGTTTGATTCCTGGGTCAGGAAGATCCACTGGAGAAGGAATAGGCTACCCACTCCAGTATTCTTGGGCTTCCCTTGTGGCTCAGCTGGTAAAGAATCCTCCTGCAATGTGGGAGACCTGGGTTTGATCCCTGTGTTGGAAAGATCCCCTGGAGAAGGGAAAGGGTACCCACTCCAGTATTCTAGCCTGGAGAATTCCATGGACTATATAGTCCATGGGGTTGCAAAGAGTTAGACACAAGTGAGAGACCTTCACTTTCACTTTCAACCCCTTCTCACAAGCTCATTGCAAGGACTCAATGAGATTATAGTAGTAAAACACTGAGTTTAGCATCAAGTTATAATGCATCACTCTATAAATGAGAGTTATCGTAGATTATTATTAAAAGAAAATCCAACCATTGAGGGTGTTGCTTTGGCAGTAGGATCAGCTATCAGTATGCTTCTAGATTTTACTAGTTATAGCTACCAGGGAATTTGGACCTCAGGTTATCTGTCCACATGCTACAGGAGAAAGAAAATAAACATTATTGTTGTTATTTTAATAGGTAAAGAAACTGTCAATTCTATTATTTATACTCACTTTCAGGAGAAGTTTTAACAGACAATACTCTGGAAGGCTGTTTTTTATACTCGATCTGAACTCCTTTCCTACCCCTTTTTGGCATGACCTTAAAGTCCCCCAACCACAAAGCGTGATTCCTACACATTTAAACTCCAGAAATGTGATGCCCTTTACCCTGCCCTTGCAGAGCTCCCCCCACCATCCCATCCTTCCCCAAATGATGTTCTTAACCAAAATAAGGCTCAGAAGAGAGTCTCTTAACTCTGTCCAAAAGCTAAACCCCATAGAGGACAAAGGTTCTCTGGTCAGTCACATTTCACCCAACTATTTTTAGCTGGCATAGGGTGAAACAAGGTTCCCCAAAGATCTGGGTCCTGTGAAAGTTGGAAGCTCTGCCAAGATGGAGGAATACAGTTCCCCTCATTGGAAGAGAGAGAACAATTCCCTCCTTCATCGCCCCAGGGTATCCACTTGCTGCCAAGGAGTCTTCCACCTGCTCTGTCTTACTTACATTTGATCCCATTGGGTTGGTCTGTTTGTTCACTGTTTCAGCCCCAACCTTTGCTACTGAGCTGTCAATTTGTCAATTCATTCTGTGGACCATCTCATGCCACATTATTCTCCAGCTCTTGTGTTGGAAGCTTGGTAGATTTCTGAATCTCTATCCTAATGGAAATGCATGACAAAGTGTCCTGGATTCTCAACCTGGACACACTTCTTTTTCCTGGTTTCTCTCTCCTAAGACCCCCAAGCTCTGCCATACCCTTCTCCTTTCAGCCCTTTCTTCCTCCTACTCACATGGATGCATCAAGGACTAGCATCTTCCTGCCCAGAGATATCTACGCTTCCACATACTCCTATATGACCTTCCACTCTCTGACCTCTGTTGCTGAAATCCCTTGAGTTCGAAAACCAGAGATGTTTCCATGACTTTTAAGGCTTATATTGGCAAGGCATACAGAGCAGGGAGTGAGGGACCATGCTGAGTTTCTGCCTGACCCCAGATCACCACTGAGGGCAATGCTATGGGAAGGTGGCCTCGCCACAGTCCTAGGGGCTATCCCAATGGGATGACACCATTGGAGACTCAGTGTCCATCCTTCTGTTCCTTCAGTCTTCAGGCAGGATACTGGGCTGATGGAAACTAAGTTTCAAGTTAAAGGAGTGGATAGAACTCCATTCAGTGATTTATGGTCTAGGCCAGGGCTTTCAAAACTGTATAAAGAGCTATTCCTGGCCAAGTTCCTTATTAGTCATATGTGTGAAATGGAAACATCACTTTGTCAGAAATATACTCCCCCACCTCCTCCCCAACTGTGTCTATAATCAGGTTCTGGAAATAGAGCTGGGTGTTGGGAAAGGGACTTAAGGGAAGAACACTTTACTAATAGACCTTGCATCACCCTGGCAGCAGCATTTGCACCAAACACTGATGGAAAGAGATGCTGGGGCAGGTGAAAAAAGGATAAACCAACTTCACGCTGGCATTGCCCCCAGAGGTGCTTTTCCGTAAATGAATAGATTGTGAATGTTTCAGCTTTCTCATTTATCATTTAATCTACTCAGCACTCTTCTACTCTTCTGGTACCCATGCCCCATTTTCCTCTTGGGGAATCCCACCGTGTCCTCTGTTCTCAGTCCATGAGATTCCAGGGCAGCTCAAGATGAAGCACATGATCCAGGCTTAAGCCAATCAGTGCAGTCCATTCTCCTGGGCATAGAGGTTAGTTTAAGAACTGGCAGCTGATCAATCAGATTCAGTTAGATACCTTGAGGTTTTCTCTAGGATTTCTGGGAAAGACACTCACTCTTTCCCTTAAACCTCAAATCTGGGAGATGTAGGGCCTGGAACTGCGGCTATTTTTCTATCATGTGAAAATTGAGTCTGAAGCCAGCAGAGCTGAGAGATGGAAAGTAATCATGTCCTGACAACATGCCCTGAATCCAGTTGTGCCTGATGCTAGTTCTCCTTCCAGATCTTTTGGTTGCAGGGACCAAAAGATTTCCCTTTTGCAAAAGCAGTTTGAGACAGATTTTCTGTCCCTGGCCTTTGTTAACAGTTGTTTAAAAGAATACATAAGGCTTAAATGGAACTAAAAGAAAGGCAGGAGGGCCAGCACTAGGCCTGTAATGTGCAAGCACAATCTGTGGCTCAGGTGCACAGACTGAGGTTCATCACACACTTTAATGTGAGCAAAGCACACCAGGATGTACCCAGACAGGAAGAGGAAGAGCCCCAGACAGGAAGTTCCCCTAGCAAACACCACCTTTCAGAGATGAAATTGCCAAGACACTAGACCATTTCTATTGAGTTCAGTCTGTGTTACACCCCACTTTATATATTTAATGCAATAGTAAATACTACAACTTTAGTAAAACTCCCTCATTTATACCATTTCGACTTATAGTTCCCTATAATTTACTCCTTTTCCTTATGAATTCATTTAAAAAAATGTCTGTTCATCTATGAAATGACTTCTCATTTAATCTCTGCCTTCCCCTCATTGAATTAATCAAAGTTCTTCAGAGAAACAGAGCCAATGGGAGGTAGAAATAGAAATACAAGACAAGAGAGAGGTTGAGAGATTTTTTTCCTAATTAGCAGCAGGCAGCCTGGATTCAGATAAGAGTTGATGTTACAGTCTTGAGTCCAGAGGTTAGACACTCAGGCAAAATTTCCATGTTGCAATTTTGAGGCAGAATTCCTTCTTCTTTGGGAAACCTCATCCTTTGTCCTAAAGGCCTTCAACTGATTGGATAAGACCCACCCACATTATGGAAGGTCATCTACTTTACTTAAAATCAACAGATTGCAAATGTTAACCACACCTTAAAAATACCTTCACAGAAACATCTAGACTAGTGTTTGACCAGATAACCTGGCACCACAGCCTATATAAGTTGACAAATAAAATTAACCATCACACCCAGTTGTAACCAATATTCCCATCAGCTCATCCACATATTAGTGAGGGTTCAGCTCCGGATTCTCAAGCCAACACCAAGGAGGACTCTATACAAATGACATCCTCTTGTCAAAGTTCCATTAGTTCCCAGCACAGAAAAAAATTCATAATGATCACTCAATTCAGTTTGGATGATTTGCTTTACTATTTCTGTTGCTGTTGAAGTATGTAAATCAGCTCTCATTTATTCAATCTCTCTTGGTTTAGTTTTCACTATTTGCAGAATTTCCCTTCTTAACCACAATCCCAGAAAAGTACTTGAGGCCTGCCCCACTGATGTGACCACTGTATCCTAGTTGAAGGCAACAGAGGAGCCTTGGGGTGTTGGGGTGAAGCACCTCGAGCAGGAGAAATTATTTGTCCCATGAGTTCTGCCTGTAGGAGAGCCTGAAGTGAAACAGACACAAACAAGACATTTCACCTGGCCTGGGTCTAGTAGGGAAATTGACCTTTGGTCCCCATAAGCACGTGTGTGTGCTCAGTTGCTTATGTCCAACTGCTGCGACCTATGGACTATATAGCCCACCAGGCTTCTCTGTCCATGGAATTCCCCAGGCAAGAATACCGGAGTGGGTTGCTATGCCCTCCTCCTCAGAGGATCTTCCCAACCCAGGTATCAAACCTACGTCTCCTGCATTGCAGGCAGGTTTTTTACCCACTAAGCCACCTGGGAAGCCCTCCTGCCCCTCATGTAAGCACAGTTACTACACTTCCATGTGCTTTCAACTGAAGGACCTTGGTCCTGCCTTCTGAAGATCTGGGATACATCTACTTACACTATAAGCCGGGTACATTTTTTATTCTCTTTAGCTACCTGTTCTAGGTCCCGTCTTGGCTTCTAGCCCTGCTTTATGCCCCAGGATGTCTCCTTGAAGCAGCTACATTCCTTCAGGCATCTATACCAGGAGGGAATAGTGGTGGGTGATAGCAGGCCCTGTCAGTCCACGGTACTGCCCTGCTACAGCCTCATAAGAAGTTTTTCTGATGATGTTCTTTAGGCTTCCGTGCTATGGCTGATGACACCAGGTCAAAGCCTCCAGTGATGCCTACTCATCCCAAATCTGATAGTTCCCAGCTTCCCTTGCTGGGAAATTGTTAGGTCCCTTGTTAGGGCAAAGCCAGGTGACTGGGTTCTGGCCAAAGAGACATGGGCAGAAATGGTATTAACCAATTTTACAGGCCCTTAAAAGCATCTCAGCAATCCTCCTGTTCTACCTTCCCTGACTATGGCAATCTTGATGTCCCAAGTTTCAGATGGTGTGACAACTGAGATGTGGGGGTGTATTTGTTACTGTAGCCCAGTCCTTCCTACACTAAGGCATAGCATAAGATGGGGTGTTCCTCTGGCCCATGGCCCTCCTCATCTCAGTGAGCCATCTCACAGATGGGGGGTATTCCCCAGCATCTCTCTCAATCTCTGATGAAACAAACTTGGACATCTGCTGTGCTGATGGTGGCAGGTCAGGAGCAGCACCTTTGTGTCTACAGTTGCCGAGGATCTACTCTGTCCCAGATCCCTAAGGAAAGGCACAAATTAGTGAAGTAATTGAACCACAGTAGGTTTTTCTGAAAAGGCTTTCACAGCTTTGAGCTCGGTTAGGAGGAAAGAGAGAACTTCAGACACTTAACTGTATGAACCCTTTCTACTTCAGTTGAAGACATCCTTGCTGGGATCAAAACACAGTCTTATCTGTTGAGAATTCGTGCAACTTAAAGTTCCTACATTACAAAAAGCCTACCCTGCCTGCCACGCCATGTGATCCGTGAATGAGGGTGGGGCTGCTTGGTATTTTCATACTGTTGGAAACAGAGGCCTTGTTGATCTCAGAGAGTCCCAGATTAAGCTGATTTCGCTATTTTTAATCTCTCCGGAAATAAGCAAAGAAGACAGGCCTAATTGCAAACAGACTGAACTTTACATAGGAAATATGTAGGTCCCCCGAGGCACCTAGAAAGTGTCTGAAACCCTAACAGCCTCCCCGTCTCCCCCACTGCATGCTTCCCTCCCCAGAGCACGTAGGCCCTGCACCCAGGGAGGCCTGGTGGGGGCAGGAGGGGTTGGAATCAGGAGTTAAGCTCTGGCCTTGAACTGGCCAAACCAGCCCAGCCAGCCTCTGGGGCCTGAAGGCAGGGGCTCTGCATGAGAAACAGGAAGATATTCTACCCACAACTTGAACCATGGCTTTGGGAAGGCTCTTTGTTTTCCCATCCCCTTTATTTTGGGTTTTCTGACCCTTCTCTACTCTGTTGCTTGTCAAATTCCAGGCATGAGGAGGATTTCAAACAGCACCATCAAGGCTGCAACACACCCACACACACACACTGCAATTCCATTTGCCACACAGCCCTGGGATTTGTGGCTAAGTGTGGCCCAGTAAGAGCTTTCTAACCATTCACATGGCCCCCAGCCTTCCCCACAAAGCCAATGTGAAAGTACCAGCCAGAACCCTGGGCCTTGCTGGCAGCTGTGCTGCTGGGTCGCTGCAGGAGGCGGGACGAGGCCCTGTAGCCTGCTGTGCCTCAGTTTCCCTGCCTGTCAGTTTGGACAACCATGACCGCAGCTAATTCAGAATTGTCTGCCTGCTGGTGGGATCGAGCACTGGAGGGGGCTCAGATTTATGGCATGGAAGTCCCAGAATGAGTCAAATAAGAGAGAGACCAAAATAGATTGGGAGCCGAGGGCCCAGAAAGGCAGCCAGAGGAGATTAGACACGCTATGGAGAGAACCATCCCGATGACTTTATTGAGGGCTCTTGCTCATAAACAGTCAGTGTGCTACTTTAACTTCCATGGAGCAGGCTGAGCCTTGCCTGGGATGGGAAGTTTGGGATTGGAGCCATCGTGGGTCCTGCTGCTGCTGAGGTCACCCCAGGAGCTGGGGCTCTTCCAAAGGAAATCAGCATGGGGCTCCGAGGCTTGGCGAAATGGCTGGACAGATGGACAATTCTTTGAGTGAGAAAGTCATGGTTACCAGGCAGGGGGGAGTGGCAAGTGTCCCCCGTGCTGCACCTCTGCTGGTGGAAGCAAGTCTTGGTTTATGGAACATTTCTGCTGAAAAGCCCTTCTTCCCTTACCTTTGCTT
The DNA here is from genome assembly GCF_023091745.1 of Budorcas taxicolor. Taxonomy (NCBI): domain Eukaryota; kingdom Metazoa; phylum Chordata; class Mammalia; order Artiodactyla; family Bovidae; genus Budorcas; species Budorcas taxicolor. The sequence goes on from NC_068919.1 coordinate 78,682,777, forward strand.
CTTGAGCTCATGAATCCTAACAGTGGGCAGCAGGCCAGGAGCACAGACGTGGAAAAGACCCAAGAACTGCTGCCATAGCTCCCACCCCTGGGAGTCCCCAGTCCGCGGCTATACCCAGCCATGACTTTCCCTGTCGCATCCTGACCCTTCACATCCGCTGCCTCTTTATAGCACCCAGCTGGCCCTCCTGGCCACGTGCTCCTTCTCATTTTCCCTTTCACGGGGAGAGCACTGGCAGGTGCCATCCACCCTCATCTTCCCCTGTTGCTTCAGGCAACAGTTAAACTTGCTTCAGGTTTGCCAACAAGACTCCCCAAAGCCATTGTTGCTCTTCTGTAGATAGGGGCTCATAAATATCTCGTTTCAGCTCTGAAGACTCTTCTTTCCCTCTTACTGTCTGCTCTCAACCAGCCACCCATTTCCCGCTCATCTCTGCCGGAATTGCTCCCAGCCAAGCTGAGCCAAGCCAGGCAGCTGTCTGTGGGCTCACAGACCTTCCCAAGATGAGAATCTTTTCTGTGGCTACCAGATTGCACCCTGATGCCAGCCAGCTCCTGGCATCTACCACCAGCCCTCCCAAGGTGGTAGCGTGGGAAGACATAGTCCAAACCCTTGATTCAACCTCCTTCCAGTCCAGTTCTGTCGGCAAAATGAAACTCTCTGATGAAGAAAACTCAGCCTGGACTGCCTATGAGGCACCTCTGATAACCAGGCAAACCACTTGTCTTGGATGGGTCCATGCTTGGGGGCTTCCTAGTGGACCAGTATAAGGAGGAAGGTAGGAGAAAGAAGTCTAGGGCAAGTGTCAGGTCAGCGGACAAGCCATTCACCACTGGCAACATGTCTTTATCTAGAAAACAGCATGCAGGAACTTACAGTGAAAAAGAAGAGTTTAAAGGCCTCCATAGATTTCTCCAGTGTTCCAGTGGTTGAGAGTCTGCCTGCCAATGCAAGAAGTGGGGGTTCAATCCCTGGTCCAAGGGGACTCCATGTGCTGTGGGGCAGCTAGGCCCATGAGCCACCTCTGCTGGGCCCGTGTGCTCTGGAGCCCATGCTCCCAAACAGGGGAGGCCGCTGTGGTGGGGGTTTGGGGGGTGCGCCACATGCTGTGCCTGGAGGGAGCCCAAGCGTGGCTGCCAGGATCCAGTGCAACATAAATACTAAAAAATGATTCACAACTGAACTAACCTGAGTCTTGGACCACTGAGGTCACTTGATCTCTCTGGGTTTCAATTACTAGGGAGAAATGGTCACAAAGATCCTTCTAGCTCCTGCAGCTTATTATGCTGGGTGCCAGTTATTCTCAGGTCCCAGGCCAGTGAGAGGAGATGACAGAAAGAGGGCTTAGTTCTCTGGGTTACTGTCTCTCAGGGCTCTCCTTGCATTTATGGGTTTGGTTCAACCTGAATCTGACTTCAGGATGAGTCTTTGTAATCACAGCGCTCAGTGATTCTGTCCTGTAGCAAGTTCATTTTTGAAGATCTTCTCTACAATTTATTCATTTACTAAACAACAGCAATTTTTAAAAAATTATTTACTGCACAAAAATAAATTATTATTATTTTTTTAAATGAAGCCTTCTACGATGTAACCCCATGCCACCGTGGCTCCAGTCTGCTCCAACACACCTTCCCTCATGTGAATTGCATCTTGGTCAGACCTACAAACCCAACCAACAGCCTGCTCATTCCTGCTGTCTGTCCTTGCTCCTTCCATTGCCTTTGCTCATAATATCTATCTAGATTTTGCCCATCTTCTAAGGCCTTGTTCCAACCCTGTTCTCCCCCCAAACCCTTACCCCTGGCCAAACCTCAGAGAAGCCAAGAGCCTACACCCTCACCTTCTCCACGTCCAGCACTTGTTGTCCACCCTACACAATCTACTTCTTTATGGATGACCATCCCAGATGGTCTCTTTCAGATGTGCTGGCCTTTGTCTCTTTGAGCCTGTATCCCAGAATTCTTGCCTCAAGGACGCATCCCCAGCTCTCTAACACTATAGGGCCTTAGACAATACCGACAGATTTGATTGAGTATGCAAAAAAGAATTTAAGTAATCAGAAAGATGCATAACCTGGAAGAAAAATAGAATGTTCAGTGAAACTGTGAGTGTGGGCCCAGGTGGTCCTGCTTAGGGGAAGTGGTATAATGGGTCTTCCTTTCTAGGCTGACCTCTGATAGGCCTAGAATCCCACAGAGGCCCATGGAAGGTGGCAGTTGAGTGAACAGTGATCTGCAACCAAAGGAGACCATAAGTGCAAAGGAGAGAGCTGAGCAATGTTAGCTTCACAACTCCAGGTGATGAGAACGGTATTTATAGACTCAGTGACATGTTTGAAGCAGTGAGTCCCAGAGGGTAATATTTTAAGCTGGACATCCTGAGACCCTGACATTCTGTTTTTATTCTCCTCCCTATCCTTCCCTCCTGTAGCCCCTGGAACTTTCCATGGTTTGGACAAGAGCATGAAACCTCTATTGTTTCTCAATCTTTGCTAGTGCTAGGGAAGGATTTAAAAACTGCTTTGTGGAAGGATGATTAGTGATGAGTGAAAAACATTCTGAGGCCCCAAAAATGACATTTGCCATTACACTGAAACTTCTAGCAGAGAATTTCCAAATAATGGAGAGGGAGGCCTATCTGCCCTTAGAGAACTCCAAGGGCAATGGGGCTGGGAGGAGGAACAGTAAGTCCTTGTTTGTAGATGGACCCACTGGAGCCCAGAGGGTCGAGAGAGTCTAGAGCCACCTATTCAAGAATTTTCTTTCTCTTGAGCACATTTTTATATTGGATAAAATTTCCTGAGGAATCTATAAACAGAGGGTGGGAACCTAAAACTACTCTTTACATGGCTCAGAATACAGATGGAGAAATCGGTGTTTTCCCTCAGAGCAATCTAGAAAGTACTAGCCAAAGAACAAATTACAAACAGCTACACAAGCACTAGGGAAGTCCCACAGATCATAGGGGATGGAAAATAACCATGAGATCACCAGGCTCATCTCCCCAGTGACCTGGACAGCCAGGATGCAGCCTCACCATCCCCTTTCTGAGAGTGTTTCACCTTTCTCTTGCTTGGGACTGTGAACAGAGTCCCAGATTCATCGTCCATACACCCTCACCTCCACTCCCAGACAGGCAACGCCTACAACAGAGTTCCTCATGCATAAAAATCAAGTCCAGAACGTTCTCTACGGTGTGGTTTTTACGTTGTTTGTAAACAACAGTGGATGCTTACTCCCCTCCTCCCCAACATGTTGACGAGTTCTATGGAGCAGTGGGATCTGGCCAAATTGAAACCTCAAGTCCTGCTTAGCCTCTGAGTCTAAGCCCAACTTTCAGAAGTGATCCAACAGGGAAAAAAAAAGAAAAAGTACCTGTTTTCATGCCAAGGAAAGCTGATACCCTGCAACACAGTAAATATATAACACTGATACATATTATATATGAAAGCTGTTAAGAGAGTACATCTAAGAGTTCTCATCTCAAGAGAAAAACATTTTTTCTATTTCTTTTCTTTATATCTATATGAGATGATGGATGTCTTCTAAATTTACTGTGATAATCATTTCATGATGTATGTAAGTCAACTCATTATGCTGTACGCCTTCAACTTATACAGTTCAGTATAAGTCGTGTTCAGCTCAGTTGTGTTCGACTCTTTGCGACCCCATGAATTGCAGCACTCCAGGCCTCCCTGTCCATCACCAACTCCTGGAGTTCACCCAAATGTGCATCGAGTCGGTGATGCCATCCAGCCATCTCATCCTCTATCGTCCCCTTCTCCTCCTGCCCCCAATCCCTCCCAGCATCAGGGTCTTTTCCAATGAGTCAACTCTTCGCATGAGGTGGCCAGTGCTGTGTGTCAATTCTATCTCAAAAAACTAGAAGGGGAAAAAAGCTAATTTTAATACTTCTCCTCTAAATTTAGGTTAGTCAAAGGGTAAAAATGGATTTACTGCTGATCAGGATGAAGAGATAAGCATAAGATTTCTTCTCTTTTAAATGAAAAGAAATGCACAGTTGCCAAGAACAAATAAAAATGGCACAAAGAAACAAACAAAAATATTATACATGTTGGGGGAAGAAAGAAAAGCACATACCCTCTACCAGGAAAACAAACAAAAATAATGACCTAAAAATAACTTGAAAACTTGTTTCCACCAAAGAGAAACATACACACATTTTTTCCCTCCTAATTACAACAATAATAAATGCCCAATGCAAGAAATGGAAAATACAGAAAAAAACACAACTGAAAAACTATTATAGTATTGTGTTGTGTTTGCTTCCCATATTTCTTTATGAATAGTCACCTATATATTAACAGTATAATATATACTAATGCTATGTCAAAGCTATGGCTTTTCTAGTAGTCATGTATGGACATGAGAGTCGTATCATAAAGAAGGCTGAATGATGATGAATTGATGCCTTCTAACTGTGTAGTGCTGGAGAAGATTCTTGAGAGTCCCTTGGATAGCAAGGAGATCAAACTAGTCAATACTAAAGGAAATTATCCCTGAATTTTCATTGGAAGGACTGATGCTAACGATGAAGCTCCAATATTTTGGCTACCTGATGCGAAAAGTCAACTCATTGGAAAAGACTCGATGCTGGGAAAGATCGAGGACAAGAGGAGAAGGGAGTGACAGAGGATGAGATGGTTGGATGGCATCACCAACTCAACAAACATGAGTTTGAGCAAACTCCAGGAGATAGTGAAGGACAGGGAAGCCTGGAGTGCTGCAGTCCATGGGGTCGCAAAGAGTCGGACATGACTTAGCAACAGAACAACATTACACTAACGCATAGTATATACTATAGTACTTCCTTGGCGGCCCAGTGCTTAGGACTCTGCACTTCCACTGCAGGAGTGCAGTTATATTATACATAATATATATATTATGTTATCTTATATATTATATAATATATAGTTATATAAATGAAACCTATAGAATTCTCTACATATAAAATATTCATTCATTCATATATGAATCTCAAATAAAATGTTAAGAAATTCTCAGTTAAGGTAGCATATGTTAATTATAGAAATCAGAAACAAGCTTTAGTGAAAAGAGATGAAAATTATTTCCCTCACATGGGAAAGTCCACTTTCATTTGCTGTATATGCCCTCCTCACTTATTTTAAATATACATCCGTAAGTATAATCAGAAATGATATGTCAAAGCATACAGAAGCAGCATGATGACGTTTGATATGCCAGGCGATATCAGTGAACCTCCTAAACCATCGTATCGTCCTTTCCCCATGAACCATCTCCTGCTACAGCCTCTTCTTGTGGAGGAACGCCACCCGTGACAATGGGCCACTGACCGGCCTGTAGGGCCCTCGATGGCTCTTGAGGAATCCTAAACGTTAAAGTCTTCCTTTTTCATCACAGGAGCAGAGCCAGAAAGTCTGATACCAGAACTCACAGTAAGCTACAGCGAACAGAAAACCAGAGACAGCCTGAGGAGAGTTCTGCAGCTCAGTGGGGCCAGCAGAAAGCTCTTCTGGGTCAGGAGGAGAAACTGAGGAAGGCAAGGAAGAGGGGCAGCAGTTAGACTAGCCAGCTCCCTCCCACTCCCCTTCCTTGAGGTCGTATCTTGAGGAGTGGGGTTTTTCAACACATAGAGGGAATTTCGAAATAGTCACTCTGTCGTGTCCAAGCCCACCAGGCTCCTCTGTCCATGGGATTCTCCAGGCATGAATACTGGAGTGAGTGGCCATTTCCTTTTCCAGGGGATCTTCCTGATTCAGGGATCAAACCTAGGTGTCCTGCACTGCACACGGATTCTTTCCCACCTGAGCCACAAAGGAAGCCCTGGGGGAAATTCAGGGGGATCTGAAAACATCTGGGTTGGGTCTTGCATTTCTGAGATACTGTTTGAGGAGATGTCAAGTCTCTTGGGTTCGCCTGGCACAGATCCTGCACGGGGCCACGGGGTGGGTTAGAAGTGACAGCAGAAAGTGGCACAGGTTGTGGGGCATCGGCATGAGTCGCGCAGCTTGCTTGGGTGTCTTGGGGATTCCAGATGCCCCCAGGGCCCAGCACAGTAGCAGAAGCATGAAGAACAGGCCTGGGGTTAAGACCAAGAGGCCACAGTGTTCTCAGCCCTCCACCCTAAGTCAAGGGAGGATATGTGTGGTGAATACACTAGCTTTCAAACACAGTTCAATTTAAGAGCCTTATATTGAGTTGTCACCTTACACAAGGAAGGCAAAGATAAGGCTTCCCCTCAAAGAGCTTAGTGTTCAGAGAATTGAACTGGTTCTATACCATCATAGTACTAAACGTTACCACCATGCTACTAAAAGTTAGCTTAAGGCAGGTGCTGGAAGGGACAGCGGATCAGTTCCACCGTTGCTCTTGCTCCTGCGCTGGGCTGTCGGCCTCATCCTCATTGTTCCCTTGACCTCTGTGTTCTCCCACAGGCTCCCTGAGCCCAGCTTCAACCCCTTCGCAACCCTCCCTCCCAACGCACTTTAGGCAACTTCTCTTCCACCCCTGCTTCCATGAATCTTGGAGCACTCAGGGCAGTAGCCAGCGTGAAGTGGATGGGGGACAGGCTACAACGAGAAGTCAGAAAAATGGTACCAGAATAATAACTGGGCTAGAAAATGGATAGTAATACTATGATTCATCACTTATAATTAGTCTTGCTACGTGCCCAGCACTGGTTGAAGTGCTTTTCCTACACATTTTGAACTCATACATTTGTGCTAACTCATACATTAACTCATATGTCAGATATACAGGCTCAGACATCTATGTAAAAACCTATGAGGGAAATATGACTGCGTGCCTTCCTTTTAGGGATAAAAGAAACACGGCACAGACAGGTTACAGTGACTTACCCAGGGTCACACAGTGAGTAAATGAAAACTAGAGCCCCTCCTGGCAGGCTGACTCTAGATCCTCACAGTGGGTAACGTCTGGGGACACCGACGTCCCTGAGTTAGAACAAGGGACAGGGCTGCATGTTGTCGGTGAAGGCAGGCTGTCCCACAGAGGTCCCAGACACTCTAAAACTATCCCTTAACTTTCAGAAGAACTCTCAGGAAGAAGTGGGTTTAGGGTGCTTGAGGCTCCTACCTGGCGGGTCTGGAAACTGAGACCCAGGGAGGTGAGGGCTGCAGGGCCCACAGGTTCAGAGGCAGCTGTGGCAGAGTGGGGCGTGCGCTGTGATGCACACTCTCAGGGACACAGTCAGCATCCAGGGAGGCGTACGTGCTCACATCTGCACAGGCGTTTCTGGGGCAAGGCAGGCTGGCAAGCCCCCTGCTGAAGAATGCGGCAAGAGAAGGCACCCTGTGTCTCGCTCCCATGGCTTTTGAGCAAAAAGCCCAGAGTGCTTTGCAGGTGCTCTTCACGTGCTTGGCACCTGAGCCTCACTGATTGGCTGACTTGCCTCTTGGCCCAGCATCCGGGAACTGTGTCTCCACTTGCAGACACGCCGCTGGGAGGTTGGCATCTACCAGAGGAGCCCAGTTCTTCTCGAAGGAGCACATCTCGAAGGAGCCCAGTGGGCTTGCTGCAGTGAGTGGTCCCCTGAGCACCCAGAGCCAGAGGCCCCAGGGGTTCATAACAAACGGGCCTGTGAGACCAGCTGCGTCTTTTTCAGCGCTTTATCTCATTCAGCCTTGGCAGTGTTCCCAGGGGAGGAGCCAAGCATGCTCCTCCCAGTGTCACAGATGAGGAAACTGAGGCGCAAGGTCAAAGCTAAAAAATGACATTTCAGGAACCTCAAATGAAATCTCCTGGCCCCTTCACCATACTGTCTTCATGTATATCTTCACATACACCATACAGTCCTGAGCACCCACGGCATTTAAAACACCAAACACAACAAGGAGCTTTGGCCATAAATTGGCCTGTCACTGGGAACCATTTCAGGCTGCAAACTTAGGCCTCTTAAGTGACAGGTCCTGTACACTTATTATCTCATCTAAACCGACTCTTGCTACAAACTTGTGAATTAGGCATTATTGTCCCCGTTTGGTAAATTAAAAACGAACAACAAAACTTCAAAAGGTGATCCAGTGGATAAGAATCCACCTGCCAATGCAGAAGACACAGGTTCGATCCCTGATCCAGGAAGATTCCCACATGCTAAGGAGCAACTAAGCCCAAGCGCCACAACTATTGAGCCTGCGCCCTAGAGACCAAGAGCTGCAACTACGGACGCCCGCGCGCCCTGGAGCGCATTTTCCACAACAGAAGAGGTCACCGTAAAGAAGCAACCTGCACACCACAACAAAGGGTAGCCCCTGCTCGCGGCAACTAGAGAAAGCCTGTGTGCAGCAGCAAAGCCCCAGCGCAGCCAAAACTAAATAAACAAAATTTTTTAAAAGACTATAGACCAGTCTTTCTCCTTAAAAAAACAAAAAATACAAAAAAAACTTCAAAAGATCAATGTTACCAAAGTCACATAAATGACAAGTTTGGGTTTTTAATCCAGGTGTGTCTGACCCCAAGAGAGTGAAAGCGTTAGTCATTCAGTTGTGTCTGACTCTTTGCAACCCCATGGACTATAGCCCACCAGGCTCGTCTGTCCATGGAATTCTCTAGGCCAGAATACTGGAGTAGGTTGCCATTCCCTTCTCCAGGGTATCTTCCTGACCCAGGGATTGAATCCGGGTGTCCTGCATTGCAGGCAGATTCCTTACTGTCTGAGCCACCAGGGAAGCCCCGACCCCAAAGTCTGCACTGTTTCTCTTCATCAAGTACCAGCTTAGCATCTACGTAGAAAGAAAAACCTTGGGCCAATAACCTTGTAGCTTCAGTTTCCCACCTGAAAAATGGGTAGGATGCTGAAAACTAAGTTATCTATTACCTCACAGTTCTGTTCCAATGGTCACATGAACTCATGAATAAGAAAGGCCTTTCGAACTTTAAGGCGGTGTGAATAAATGGTATTACTCTTCATTGTGAATTTAGAAGTTATCATGGCTTTTCTGTTCTCTAACCTTATTGGTATCCAATAGTACATTTCAACTTAGCCTATCTAGTTTATTTCCCGTGTTTCTGTTCTGAAGGGCTAGTCTCTGCTGCTGGCTCTGAATTGTATCATCTGTGTTGATGTCTTCAACTCTGTCCTTCAGGCATGCCCCTTATGGCTGAGTCACTGGTATTCTACAATGATCTTACTTCTGAGACCCCAAGGAAATGATTCATATGCCCTCCTTTCTAGTAGCATGATGGTTTTTCCAGTAGTCATGTATGGATGTGAGAGTTGGACTATAAAGAAAGCTGAGTGCCAAAGAATTGATGCTTTTGAACTGTGGTGTTGGAGAAGACTCTTGAGAGTCCCTTGGACTGTAAGGAGATCCAACCAGCGCATCCTAAAACATATCAGTTCTGGGTGTTCATTGGAAGGACTGATGTTGAAGCAGAAACTCCAATACTTTGGCCACCTGATGTGAAGAGCTGACTCATTTGAAAAGACCCTGATGCTGGGAAAGATTGAGGGCAAGAGGAGAAGGGGACGACAGAGGATGGGACGGTTGAATGGCATCACCAACTCAATGGACATGGGTTTGGGTGATCTCTGGCAGTTGGTGATGGACAGGGACGCCTGGCATGCTGTGGTTCATGGGGTCGCAAAGAGTTGGACATAACTGAACAACTGAACTGACTGAACTGAACTGACAGTCATTGTTTCACCATCGGTTTCCTACATGGAGAACTGACATTGAATGTTGGTTGATAATCACACTTACAATCATCAGTAAGTCAAAAGTGAAACAACAAGGATGCATCCAAGAACTTCACTCATTTGTCAATGTCAGGAGTGATTTCTTTGCTGAACTGGATAGTTGTTTTTGAATACTGGAAAAAAATTACCTTGATTCGTTGGGTTCTTCACCATGTCATTGCTACAGAGACAACATACTTTATGCTTATTCTGCCTTCTAAGCATTTTCTCTATCACTTTAAGTCTGGACAATCAATAAAACAATATACCCCATTTGTAGAGTGTGCCAGTTTCTGTGGTACAAAAGGTCTCCCTATGTCTGATTCCCAGCTGCCCAATGTGATGCCACTAAACGTGAATTTGGGAAGAGAAGCACAGGGACACAGCAATATGTAGTATTTCCACTATATCCATGTAAAGGCAAATAACTCCAGAGCATGGATAATAGCAGAGGGCAGCAAAATAATTAGGATGTGATCTGTCTTTAGTATTGATTACCTTTGTTTTTAATATTAATTTAAGCTTATAAAATTTAATTTACTGTAATGGCTGTGTTGAACAAGCAACTCATGAAACTCCTGAAAATTTAACAATCAGTCAATGTAAGCCAGCTCCAGTACATCATTGTCCCTTCCCTCCTTCCTGTTAGCCTCTATGGGCTTCATGACATCTGATGGCCACACCCTTCATTAAATAGCTCCAGTTAGCCCAGGTCCACAGGAATTAAGAGAACATCACTCAGTGCTCAGCTTCTCCAAACAAGCAATGTCCACAGCTTCAGTCCAATGAAGTGACTTAATAATCTGTTTCCTTCAATAAACTGTGATTTCTGAACTTAATTCAGATACCTGAGCATCACTGTAAGCTGAGAATGAGGCCCAAAGGCGTTCATGATGTAATATACCAGGTTTAAACTTGGCAAGCGGATGACATTGTGAGAAATGGATTTTCTTAGGCTGGTTTTAGGAGTCTGGGGTGTTTTTTTAAGAGTTAAGCCAAGGCAAAAAATAACCCTTGCAACACATCACTTCACAGCTGGTCAGCCTGGGAGAAACTATTCTGGGATATCTAAGCTAAGGTGCCTCTTTAAACTCCAGGCAAACTGAAATCAGGATGTGGAGTTTCTATTCTTGTCTCAAGAATTTGCTATGACATCCCTGGCCAGTTAGTGCCCTGGCTGGTGCCTCAGTTTATCCTCTGGTGAAATCAAGTCAACTGCCTTAGCTGAGGTTATTAGACTTGAGCCCTGGGAAGTGAAAAACATTTCCAAAGGGTGTGGAGCATCCACTCGAGGGGTTCTTAATCTATGGAGAATTTAGAAGGAGCTAAGTTTTAGATGAAATCTTTTAAGAAATGACAAGTGAGCAAGGTCTAACAGAGAGAAACACGAAAAGCAGTAGAAAGTAAAGGAGGAGGTGAGCCTTCAGACAACGTCTGGAGAAAATATTGGACCAGGGGTTAGAGGAACCTGGGTCCATATTCACTTCACCAGGACAGAGTCTGTGCAAAGGGTGACTTAACTACCAAAGAAAAAGCAGCCAAGACGGGGCTAGTAGTGCCTTTTGTTTGGATTTAAGATAGTTTCCTGAGTAGAAATGGAATGTGATCAAAGTTATATTAATAATTCTAACTGCGTGGAAGATGACCATGGAGTGGGCAAACTTGAAAGCAATACCATCCTGGAAATACCTCTGGAATACCTGTGACCTGATGTGTGCAGGCTCAGTCACTCATGGGGTCTGACTCTTTGTGACCCCATATGACCCCCTCTCAGGCTCCTCTGTCCATGGAATTTCCCAGGCAAGAATATTGGAGCATATTGCTATTTCCTACTCCAGGATATCTTCCCAACCAGGGGATCAAACCCCCTTCTCCCACATCTCCTGCATTGGCAGATAGATTCTTTACCCACTGAGCCACCTGGGGAGCCCCACCTGTGACCTGGGCCGCTATGTAAATAACCTCTCTACTGTTCATCACCTGGCACTGTAATTCTCAGAGAACGAGAATCTTCCCTTTATTGAGAGCCTGACTCAGCCCTTTGGAAGGAGAAGAATTAGGAGTGATCACTGTGTACTTCTGTCCAGTTCTCCCCATGCCTTGGAATTCTGCCATCTCACTCTTTTCACCAGCAACCTGGAGGAGAGGGGACTCTATTCCTAACTTTAACACAGAAGCCACTGAGACTTACATTAAGTGACTTGCCCCAGATCACACTTAGTCTTGATCCATCACTCAACCACAATTCTAGCACCTCATCTACACCAAGCTGTCTCTACCAAACCCAACATGCCAGTCAGCTTTTCCCTCCATAGGCCAGACACATTTCAAAATAAAAAGCCAACTGAACTGAATGGCTAGTTCCAGTTGTCAAACACTGTAAGTTAGAGAGTGTCTTCCAAAACTTCTACGGGAAGTCCAAGGATTCTGAAATCCAAAGCCAGCCAAATCTGGATTTCCTCTACAAAGAGACTGTCCCTCCCCATGAAGAACATACCCTTCCCCATTAAGCTCGTTCCACGTTTCCTAATAACTTTTGCTTACACCACAAAATTGTCATAGATTATGGAAACACAAAGGCCTTGGGAAAAAAATGTCCTGAGCCCCTGGAAGTCATTATTTTTTCCTTTAGCAATTGCTGAGTTAAGCAGTAAAAATATGGTTTCCATCTTGCACACACACACACACACACTCACACATACACATTCACACAGCCGATCTGCTGGACATATGTTCAGAAGAAAGCGGGGACGTGGGGGTGGGAGAAGATTCACATGTCGTGAGTCAAGAGCTTGAACATTTGAAAAGAAAAAGTGGGAGAGGGTGGGGAGTTTGCAGCCCTGGAAATGGACTATCCAAAGGATTTATTGACTTTGAGTATCTCACAAGGCTTTTTTTTTTTTTATAAAAATCTGTAACTTATGGCTTTTTTTTTTTCCTGTATAGGGCAGTAAACAAGAGCTCTGAAAGGGGAAGGAAACCAGGAGAAAGCCAGCTCCATTAGTCACGCAGCTGCATATCCTGTCACAAAGGACCCCAGTTGAGTAATCGCCCAAAATATGCCTGTTATTTTTTTTTCTGTCAGAAAAAAAAATGGGGCCTGCCAAAATGTACTGTAAAAAAAAAAAAGAAAAAAATCTGGTCTCTCAGCCCCAGAGGGGGAAAGGAAAAGAAAGAAGAAACAGGCGTAACTTCTCAGCACTCCTCTAACCCTCTCCCCAACTTATCTTTAAAAGAAAAAGCCTTCAGGTTCTCCACAATGATGGAGCTGGCTTGAAAAGAGCTGGGTCTGTGAGATGTTCCAGGTCTCCGAGTCCAGGCGGTTATGCAGTGCTGAGAGCTTAGAAAGAAGAGGGACGATACGAGAGGGGAGGAAGAGGACAGCCCCAGGTGGGAGACGGAAAATGAACAGGAAAAGGACAGGGACATTGAAGCAGGCCTTTGATAGACTAAAGGGGTGAGCTAAGTGTCCCACAGAGAACTTGTGGTGACCCACACCAGTTTCATGAGCGTGCCATGGGCCCAGCCAATGGCCAAGCAAGCTACAGAAGCTTTTCTGATGGCCTCAGCGAAACCACCCTTGTCTCCAGCCTCCAATGTGCCGTAGGCTATGTGGGCCACAGGATGAACAACAAGAATTTGTGTGGCAGGACTCTGACTAGGGAAGTCTGCAGAACAGGGGCTGGGGAAGGACCAGAGCTGCCTACCATCTCAGGAATTTTCCTGGACTGGTTTTTCAAAACCCCTGGAGGCAAGGCTCCTGGTGGGGCAAACGGAGGCACGGCAAACCAAGGTGTTCTAAAGCCTGGCTCAGTCTCTGGACCTCTGTGTCAACGCCCTTGGTCCCTGGGTTCTCAGGACCAGGACACAAAGGATGGTCAGTCCAAGCACAGGGCACCCTTGGAAAGTCACAGTTTCCCTCCTGTTCACATTCTGATCCATCAGTGTTGTCCACGGGGAATGGGCTTTCTGAACCCAGTTGGCTAAAAGAAAAAAAGAGCAGCCAAAAGCCTTCTGCTCGGGAAAGAGAACAGAGGCCTACAGGGGAGGAACAGGCCGGTGTACTGCTTTTACTCTGGGCTCGCCCAGCCCTGCCTCAGCTCCACAGGGCCAGGCTGGGAGGAGACCCTTTCCAGGAGCACCTCTAGCGATCTGGGTCCTAATCTGGCTGCTTGGCAATTTAGGGCCAAGGGAACTCCAACTCCAAGTACCACATCAATCCCCAGGCCAACTGCTGCAGGAAGGCCCTGATGTTACTAAAATCAGTACTTCCAGGTCTTTGAGACCTGCCCTTTCTGTCCAAGACACAGTCTCAAAGCCAGTCCTAAGGTTTGAGACACAGCCCTGACCACTGCTCCCCCTGGGTGAGCTAACTGACACCTAAAGCTGTTCAAAGGTTGCAGCAGTATCCTTCAGAAGACCAGCCTATGAGGGGTAGGGGCAGATTTTCCTCCCCAGCGTCACTGCTGGTTTGCTGTGGAATTTCAGGCAATTCAACTGAACTCTGTGACTATTTGTCCCTCCCTTAGAGACATATCAACTATTAGTCAGAGCCTCTACATGCCTGCAATGTGCAAGATGCTAGGAATTCCAAGGTGGAGAACACAGATTTAGTCTTTTTCTTCGTGTGAAACCTGGGCAACCTTTTCTGTATCTGCTGCAGAAGTGATTTCTTGAGTTTCCAGAAACCCACTCCTTGTCTAGGTGATTCTGTGGGTTGAGGGATGGAATTTTGTTGTTGTTCAGTGGCTAAGTCACGTTCGACTCTGCAACCCCATGGACTGCAGCATGCCTGGCTTCCTTGTCCTTCACTATCTCCCAGAGTTTGCTCAAACTCATGTCCATTGAGTCAGTGATGCCATCAGACCATCTCATTCTCTGTTGCCCCCCTGTCCTCCTGCCCTCAATCTTTCCCAGCATCAAGGTCTTTTCCAATGAGTCAGCTCTTAGCATCAGGTGGCCAAAGTATTAGAGCTTCATCTTCAGTATCAGTCTTTCCAATGAATATTCAGAGTTGATTTCCTTTAGGTGTGATCTCCTTGCTCTCCAAGGGACTCTCCAGAGTCTTCTCCAGCACCACAATTCAAAAGCATCGATTCTTTGGCATTCAGCCTTCTTAATGGTGCAACTGTCACATCTGTACATGACTACTGGAATAAACACAGCTTTGAATATACAGACCTTTGTTGGCAAAGTGATGTCTCTGCTCCAAAGGGATGGGATAGGAGCAAATACAACAAAAAATAAATGCACTGAAATGTTTAAAAAGGCAGACACACTAATACTAGCATTTCCAAAATGCTTCTGGACAGAGGACAGCCCCTTAGCCACCTGCATGCTTGCATGCTAAGTCACTGCACTCATGTCCAACTCTTTGCAACCTTATGGACAGTAGCCCACCAGGCTCCTCTGTCCATGAGATTCTCCAAGCAAGAATACTGGAGTAGGTTGCCATTTCCTATTTCAGGGGATCTTCCTGATTGAGGGATCAAACTCGTGGCTCTTATGTCTTCTGCATTGGGAGGCAGGTTCTTTACCACTAGGACCACTTGGGAAGCCCCTTGACCACAGTGAAAATTCTAGCAAGGCAGCTGGAATCGCTTCCATCAGACATTCCAGCTCATTGGCACACGGAAAGGACCATGGTGGCTTAATGATGCACAAACCGTGTTGATGGTAATGCGGAGAAGCTAGCCCACATCAAGTCCTGGTTCCTGGACTGAGTTGCGGGGACCCTGCTTTAGAGGCAGGAAGTGCCTGAGGGCCGCTGTCTTCCTCAAGGCTCAGCTCCTTCTTGAGGCCGGTCCTTCATGTAAACCAAGAATTGAAATCAGAAACTTCAGCACAGGACTGTTGACTAATGCCCCGTTAGTTGTCAGGCCAGGCATGCGAACACAGGGGGGATGTTCTCATCCCCTGAATCGCAAGTGAATGAGGTCTCTGGAGGTGCCCACCACCCCCCATGGATTTCCCTTTGTGGTGACAGGGACATCTGAGTCAGTGAGCGTGGGGCCGCCAAGTAGCTTCACCCCTTTCCGTCTCTCTGCCCCAGAAGGGGGCTGGGGGCAGGTCCTAGCAGCAGAGGAGCCTCCACTTCCTTCCAGCTCCCGACAACATCGCTTCTCATCCCCGCCAGGCCTTGCAGCTTTGCAAGCCTGCGGTTGACAGGAACCCAGGTGATGAGGTCTTTCTCAGCCTATTCTTCTCTCACTAACCTTTTGATGTTTCTAAGTTGACAAAAGTCAGCATATTCCAGGCTGTGGGGAACAAGTTTGCCAGGCACACCTTCCAAGCAGCTGATTAAGACGTGAGACAGTCTCTGGTCAGAGGAGAGTCTCAAGGAGCTGTTGAAATGACTCAACTAACTCAACCCCATCCTCTGGGGAACTCTATCCTGTCAGCCAAAGGACTTCAACAGAGGATGCAGCTGGAGAGCCAAAAGGGAAAAGCTCTAAGTAACACACACACACACACACACACACACACACCCCAGATGAGGTGAGAGATGGGAGGGGGGTATCTCTTTTACCTGCCAGGGCCGAGGAGTCCTGTGCTCCAGTATTATGCTTAGGAATCAAGCCCAGCAACATCGGTCCGTCATGCTGATGAGAAGCAAGCAGCCTCACAAGGCCCTCAGAGTCCACTCAGCAGCCTATGCCGTGGTGTCCTCAGCCCTGATGCTGGGGGATAATGTAACCAGAGCCCTCGAGTGTATGAAGAGTCAGGGCCTGACAAAGCACTTACTGACCGAGGAAAAATTAACTTCAGGTGCCGCAGGAAAGGTCTGGTACCAAGAATGTCTGGGGTTTCGAGACACTGGAATGGAAAAGATTGCCTAACACTGCAATGGGCTCCCTTCCCTGGAAATATCTGAAAATAGGATAAGTGCTCTCCAATCCTGAATAGGTCAGCCTTGCCTTGAGGTGAGGAGATGGTTACACTGACCACGGAGAGAGCCTGCCAGGAACTTTGAGTCTTTAAGATGGTATATTTTCATACAAAAAGAAGTTTCTGTTGTGGTAACATAGACATAACATTAAATTTACCATCTTAAACCATTTTAAAATTTACAGTTCAGCGGCATTCACATTGTTGTGCCAATCACCTTCAGAAATGTTTCATCTTTCCAAGCTGAAGCTCTGTACCCATTAAGCACTATCTCCCCATTCTCTCTCTCGCCAGCCCCTGGCAGCCACCATTCTACGTTCTGTCTCTATGAAATCTGATTACTCCAGGTACCTCATATTAGTGGAATCACATACAATATTTGTCATTTTTATATGACTGGCTCATTTAACTTGGCATAGTATCTTCATTTCAAGCATGTTGTAGCCTGTGTCAGAACTACATTCCTTTTAAAGGATGAATAATATTCCACTGTGTGTATAAGTCACATTTTATCTATTTGCTCATGATGGATGTGTGGGTTGATTTCACCTTTTGACTATTGTGACTAATGCTGCTACGGACATGGGTGTACAAATATCTGTTCAACTGTCCTGCTTTCAATTCTTTTGGTTACATACCCAGAAGTGGAATTGCATGAAGAAAAAATTTAAAAAGCATTGTGCCCCAGGAAAAATGTCATTATGCTCACATCATGATCCTGTATGGAGGACAGACACTTTAAAAGATGGAAGCTGCAATCAGGCTGAGGTGAGAGGGCTAAGGAAGCATGGAAGAGGGAGCCAGTGGGCTCCTGGTTCAATCTGGGAAGGCTTCAGGGAGGATAGGAAATTTGAGTTGGGTGGTTTCTGACAGATGACTAGGAGTTTGCCTGGTTAAAAAAAAAAAAATGAAAAGGGGCAGGAAAAGAAATAACCTATTTTTAGAAAAGAAGAGTAGACAGACTATTAAAAGAGCATGTCCTTTGACCCTGTATTGTGCTGGTAAGAACTTCCCTGAAGATACACTCAAATACAGACACCCAAGGCATATGACCGAAGGTCTTCATGGCAACGATGTTTGTAAGGCTATAAGATGGAAATAGCCTCTGTGCCCATCACTAGGACACTGGTTAAATAAACTATGGTATAGTCACATGACGAATTAATATGCAACTATTAAAAAGAATGAAGGGGGTCTCCATGTACTGATATGGCAAGAATTCTAGACTTATTTTTAATTAAAAAAAAGATGTCAGCATACATCTAAATTCTTTCCCTGAAGAATACACAAGGAACTGTTAGCAATCATTACCTTGGGGAGGAACAGCTATGGTTTAAGAGAAGAGAAACTTAAGTTTCATGATATACCTTTCTATGCTCTTTTTCTTTTAAGCCATGTACACGCACTGCACTAAAAAAAATGCTAACAGGACTCTCAGGTGATAGGATTATGAGGCATTTTTACATTCTGTACGCTTTCCTTATTTAAAATATTTTAAAGGGGAAAGGAGCTATTTTTCTGGAATGTTTTAGTCCCACTGGCTCCTAAAGGATGGAACAATTGCTTAAAGGGCCAGCCTTCAGAAGAGCTTCTCTTAGAACTTTGCAAAAATTCCTTTCAAGACAGAATGGTGTCCTCACATTCTGGAAAGGGAAACTGAGGGACAGTGGTAAGAGAAACAAGCGAAAAGTGTCAGGCGAGGAAAGTGCGGAGTCAGGGGAGATCCCAGAATGCCTGCCCATCTGTCTAGAAGTCCCAAGGAACTCCGTGTCTTCTGGAATTTCTGCACCCCTCGTGGATACTCAGGTCTCCAGGACAGAGACCCAACCACACAGGGTTAACCCACGTGCTTTGCTTCACTGAGCACAGTGGGAGGATTGCTGGGGGGCGTGCAGAGGGGCCCAGCCCACCCCATTCCAGGCAGCATTAATAAAATGCAGGTGTTTTACAGTCGCATTACAGAGCAGGGAAGAAAGGGTCTCGGCCGCAGCAAGCGTATAGCAATATAGAAATAAGAGCCGAGCACGGTGGGGGCAAAATATGCCTGCAAATAATGAGAAAGCATTTTGGAAAGAGGGCTGGCTTTGGGGTTAAGAGGAATATAGCAGTTTCTGGCACAGGGCTACCCTATAGCTGTGTGTGTGTGTGTGTGTGTGTATACACAGGCTCCTCCTGTTCTGCTGCACACGCGCACTCATACATACCGCCCCCCCCTTCCACCACCATCACAGATCCTTTCCCAACAACACCTCAGACACCTCGAGTTCGGCCTGCACGCGCTTTGCCCCGGGATTGGCTCTGACACTCCAGGGCCAAGGTGGCCTGCCTCTCCTCTGTGCCTGTCCTCTCTCTGGGCCCTAGGCCCACACACCTCCTCCTTTTCCAACCATCAGCTTTTCTTTCTGAGGCCACTGGTGGACTGTGTCTCCGTGTGGCCTGCCCCTGTTTCTTCCTCCCCCTGCATCCAGGCCAGCAGTCTCTGAGCCTGACTCCCACCCCCTTTCCCAAACCCCACCTTCCCTGAAATCAGGGAGAAAGGAAAAGAGAACAAATGGGGCCTCTGTCTTGGGCTTCTAGAAGACCATGGACCTGGGTTGGTGTCCCCCAGCTCCTGCTGCTTTTGCCCCAGGGAGATGCTCTCTGTTTAATTTCATAAACCCGGAGCCTAGATGATCCAGGTGGGATACAGCACAGGGCGGCCTCCCTCCTCCGAGCCACCCCAGGACAGGAGAGGGACTAGAGGTGGCAGCAGCTCTGCGGGGAGCTGGGCTCACTGGGGGTCCTCTGGCCCTCCTCTCTCTCCTCCCCTGGGGGTGGGGGTGGCAAACAAAAGAATCAATGCCTTGCCCTTGACTTTCAGGGGCTCCCAGCTTTCCCTGAGTTAAAAGAACCTGAAAGGAGTTCCTTCTGTGATGTGTTTGGTTGACTCCTTGTCTGGGACTACTGAGCCGTGCAATGGGCAGCATGTGGTCCTGACACAGGAAAAGGCTTTGGGAGAACCGGGTAGACCCGGGAGGCCCGCTGCTCAGTCCCAGGTGGGCTGGAGTCCGAGGTGGAGGCGAAGCTCCTCCAAACAGATGGGGGTGCAGATTCCCAAGAGAAGGGATGGGGAGGGAAGTGTGTTGGGGGCCCAGGAACTGTCTCCTGTGACCGGCAGCTAAGCTTACCCTGAGGGTCTGTGTATGTGAACCCTGACCCGCTGAGCCACAACCGCTGCAGGGTGGAAGAGCAGCCCAGCTGCATGGAATTGCGTTGCCCAGAATTCAGCACTCCAAGCAAGGTCAGAGCAGGGTTGGGGTGACAAGAGCTTGTGTGTGAGGTGTCTTCTGCCCTGGCCTCTGGATGGGAGCCGCAAACCTCCGAAGCCCAAGTTTCTACTTTCTCAGCTCCCATCCTCCACCCAAATTACCTCCCCTTCAAAATCAAAACAAAAAACAGCCCCAGCAGAGCAATGTGGACCAGCCGCAACCAAAGTGTCACCCAGTTCGTGCCCCCACCCGTCATCAGGCTGCTCGCTGTGTGGAGGGGACAGCACTGGCCGCCAGCGGTGGGGACTATGTTCAGAGGGTCCAGGGAATTGGAGACAGATCACAGGTACTGGGGCTGATGTGCCAGGTCCACAGCTGGAACGACCTGTCCGAAAAGACTTGGACTTGTCACCTGTGGGGCTAACAGTGGGCATCATCCTGAAATCCAGGCTGCAAAAGCACCCCACCAGTGCCAAGGGGCCTTGGGGGCCTCTGATGTCTCCACACCTAGCCCTGACTCCCTTCTGAAAATCGCCCTCGGGCACTAATCCTCTGCGGCCCTGTGCCCTGCACCGAGGAGTTCTTCGAGGAGCAGATGTTTCCAATGAAGGGCCCAGACTAGGGCCCCGGGGGAGAACAGGAAAGCCGTGTGGCTCTGGCTCCCATGGAGGAGCCGCCCCCGGGCCTCTGAAAGCAGGAGCCGGCTAGTGAATGGGACACACACTCTCTTGAATTCTCAGCTCCTTTCAGGAAATTGCCAAGCTGGCCCTTGGCTTTCTCTTTCCCGAGCCGCTTGCTCCGTCTCCATAGCAACCGCCTCCCCATCCCTCAGAAGCCTCTCCCGGTCCTGCCCGCCCCTCCTTCCCTGCGCCCTCCGCTCTCATCTGTCTGGGTGGGAACCGGGATTAGAGTTGGTCCGGGCCCGCGGATGCTTTTCCCAGGGCTGTCGCGCCTTCGTGATCCTTTTGCGCCGCCCGGCCCCTGCCCCAGGCTTTTCAAGTGCCCAGACTTAATGACTGGCCCTGGGTTTCCTCCTCTTCCCTTTTCTCTGCCTCCAATAAAGCGGGAGAATTAACCCAGGTTTTAAGTGCCCCCGTTTCCAAGCTGCATATCAAAGGGGGCTTCCCCAAGCTGCTTCTGCATTTCAAAGGGATTGATTTATCGCTTTCACTTAAACTGGCACATTTTGGGGAAGAGTTTTACCCAGAGGTCAAACCGTGGAAAAACAAATGGATCCCCGTCCACCCCCTCCTGCGATGCTGGGGGCTATTAGTATATCAGCTGCTGGGGGACAGGGAGCAGGTAAGGAAACAGGCATGCCTCAGCAGCTTGGGGACTAGCCTGAGCCCCAGATCACTCACGTCCTCTAAAGGCTGTGTTATAAAGAAATGGGGAGTGAATGGAACCACTCCTGACATGGACCAAGTCCCCATGCCTGTTTCCTGCTTCCTCAGGCTTTTCTGGAGTCCCAACCTGAGAGCTGAACAGCCTCTGGCCTGAGTTAGCAATTCCAAGTGTGTGTGTGTGTGTGTGTGTGTGTGTGTGTGTGTGTGTGTGTGGTGGGGCGTGGGGGGGGGGGCGGGGGGCGGGGCCGGGGGTGGTGTGCTCACAGCCCCTGTGATTCTGCCCCTCCGATGTGACCCTGGCCCCTGTGCGTGCCTGATTGATTTTTCCCTCCAGCTCTCACGGTGAACCTTTGCAGGCACTTACAGTTCAGCTGCTGTACCAGCTAGGCCACTGAGTCACATGCACTCCTGCTCCCTCCTACCCTCTCACAGTGGAAGCTCGCCCACGCCCTTCCTTCCACATCCACCCTCACACAGGGTCACTCACTCTCTCCCACAGCCCCCTCCCACCCACACTCAGCTCAATAAACTGTCCTTATTATTTCCTGCCTCCCAAATCACCCCCAAACCCCGGAACCTTTCTTTCCTGTCTGTTTGCGCTGCACGCTCCACCCCCACCCGCAGCAGACTCCCTCCAGTTTCACTGGAGAGTGTAAATTTCACCTTCCTTCTATTTAATCCAGACCTGAGTCCCAGGCTTTCTCAGGCTTGAAGTCACCACCAAATGTGCAAGTCTCTCATTGGACTGACCAGAAAAGCCGCAGGTGAACTGCAGTGAAGTCCTTGGAGGAGGCTGGGCAGGTGGCCCCCAGCTGGAGGAGCTCCTCACTTAGCTTTGAGGACAGGAGGTGGAGAAACAGCCCCTGAAAAGCAACCTCTGGAGAGGACATCCTGAGTCAGGTTCCTGGAGGCAGCTTTCCCCTTAAAGGATATATGTCTCGTTTCTTGTTCTCATTCATTCATTCATTGACTCAGTGGCCTTTATGGAGTGTCTGCCGTCCATATGCAGCAGGAGCTCCTGACTCTGGAGCAGGGGAATTAGACAACAGAGCCAATCATTAATCACCATGTGAGTAGATTAACCCTCCTTTTCGTAAAGAAGCTGGCAACTCTCGCTGAGCTCACGTAACTCCTTCTGTGGGGGACCCAGGGAAGACTCCAGATAGGGGGAGATCTGACTTGAGTTTGAAAGAAGAATGGGAGCTTATCAGAGAAACAAGCATATTCCAGGCAGAGGGAACCTCAGATGCAAAGTCATGGAGGCTCCCTGGGCCGCCCCAGGTGCTGCTGTCAGGCAGTCAGTGGGGCCAGCACACAGAATGTGGATGGAGGAGGGAGGTGTGGGGAGATGAGCCTGGAAGGGCAGGGACGAGGCAGTGATCACCAGGCCAAGGGATCTGGAAGTTGTGGCTGAGCATCAGAGCACGTAAAACCCAAAGAGGAGACTGAAGCAGGTAGAGATGTGATACACCCCTATCATCCTCACCACTAGCTTCTTTGTAGGCTACACGGGCTCAGACCCTGGCTTTGTGTATCCCATTCCACCAGAGAAAAGAGACAGGCTCTTCTCCTGGAAGCCTTGCTATAGAATGCACTCATCATTGCATCCTGAGCTGGGGAGCTCAGTAGAACATATGAGGGGAAACTTCTCTCTCCCCAGAAAGAAGTGAAGGAGACAGAGAAAGTTTGGAGCAAACTACAGAAGGCCTGGCAAAGTGTGCAGATAAGGTGGGGAGGATGCAGGGGAACTGAGAATGAAAATACCACTCATGTCCCAGGACCCCACAGAGCAGCCTTTGGAATTTTATAGAAAGGACGCCTGGGAGGGATCCTCTAAGCCCCTTCCAGTGCCACATCTTGTGATACCAGGGCTGGTGCCATAAAGCAGGGAAACCCACCCAGCCATCATTTTAGCTTCCTGTTGCAAGAGCAGTAAACTGCCAAGGCCTGACCAAGCAAGCCATAAGCAGCAGGCCCATTGCTGCAGCTCATATCTGCAGCCCAGGTAACCCAGAAGCCCAGGCTCTCAGCAGAACGCATTGGCCTGGGCACGGGACTTCTGAAATCACAGAGATGGGGAACAAAACAAAGATCAGAGCATGGTTCTGAGCCTTCATCTTTATGATGTTCGTCAAGATCCAGGAGTTGAATAAGCTGTCATTTGCACATTTCACATGCAAACAACAGGCTTCATACAATAGATATGTTCCCCCAGAACTATTGGGGTTAAAATGGTGCTATTCAAGTAATGATTTTTGAGATCCCAGAAGGGGTCAGTCTTTGTGCAGTGTGTTCATATAATCTGGATAATTTGAATAACTGCTGTGTATCTTGGGTTGGCTTAAAGCCAGGAGGCATCTTGAACCAAAACAGGAGCGCTGTGTGTGGCCTGGTGCCTTCCGCTTGGACCTGCTCTGTTTGTCAAACGTCCCTCTTAAATCTTGGCTTCCCCACTTGATTTCACTGACATCTCCAGCCCCTGATGACTGCCCCAGAGTCACCCTCCCAGAGTCTTTCTTCACACCCTCTTTTGCGCTTTTTCTCCTCAGTGAGCATTTGTTTCGTCTGTCCAAAGCTCAGGATGCTGCTGAAGGTGTGAGGAAGGAAGGGAGGGAGAGAAGACTCCACCCTTGGGAAGCTTCCCCAGAAGGAAGGACCCCTGCTCTGGTCTTCCAGGAGTGTCAGCATGCCCTCAGGCCATAGGAAGCCCCACAGAGGCTGCCCCAGGCTCCACGTGGCCAGGTCTCCCTTGGAGGCAACTGCAATGCAGGCAGAAATTGCCAGCCTTTATCCTGAGGCTTGTTCCAGCTTTGTTTCTCCCCCATCCAACTCATGAGAAGAAGGGTAGAGCGGGAAAGAAAAGAAAAATCCAATCGTGCTCAGGAATCTTATTTTCTATGTTTCCCTCTGAACTTTCTCACCTTCAGCCAAAACCCTGCACCCCTTTCTCTCCATGGGCACAGAATCTACGCCCTGTCACATGGACCAGGCCTCCTTCTCCTGCTTAAATCGATAAGCCTTTCAGGAAAGTCTTGCTCCAGTAACATCGTCTCATCTCCTCTTCTTTCTGTAACTGGTCTCAAGCCTGCTCTCCACCACCAACCAGAGCCTGCATCCCTGATTCAATAATCGAGGCAGGTGTTTAAGAGAGCCTGGGTGAGGGCCAAGGGAAGCCAAAGGAAATAACATTGGTCTGACTTGAGACCTTCTGGAGTGAGTCATTCCTCAGCCCATGAACCATCACATTTCACAATATCACACCCGGATTATTCATGAGTGATCGTCTTCGGTTTACTAGACAGCAGAGCCCAACATGACTTATGGAGCCCGAGCATGACTTATCAGTCTGCTGTGAATTCAACATCAAGTACACGTCTTACCTCTATCCAAAAAATGAAGTGCAAGAGCACCGCGTCAAGGGGGCTCATCCTCAGAGTGTCTTCCTGAGGCCTCTGCTCACCCCTGAGCAGTCAGTCCTGTATCTCACACCTTAGAAGAACATCCCCTGCAGATGCAATGAATGGGAAGGATCCTGGGAGGAAGGAGGGGGCTGGCTGGCCAGTGTGTGCAGCATCCTGGCCCAGCCCTCCTTTGCCCACAGTCTTAGGTTGGCACAGTCTCTGGCTGAAGCTTGCAACCTGCATCCTAGGGGATAGACTGACATTATCTTTGTTTCTCATTCCATCTATGGTAGGTCCAATTAAGGACCCACCAATTCATAGTTTTAACTGGTTAGTGACTTTCCTTCACATGGGGCAAAGGGGACTTTTCTGGGCTTAGTGGGATAATGCTGTGGTTGTAAACATGGCTTTGGAGATCCAGAGACCTGGACTCAAGTTCCAACTCTGCCACATGCCAGCTCAGCAAATGATTTCACTTCTCTGAGCCTCAGTTTCCTCACTTATAATGGGAGCAATAAGAATGACAACCTTGTTGTTCTACTGAGCTTTTAATGACTTTGGGTTCATAAATGCCCAGCACATAATAAGTGCTCCTTAAATGGTCCTGCCATTGTACTGTTGTTGTTATTACTAATATTACCACTATTACCACCATTCTCCCTAGGCCAAAGTCATCTGCAACATAAGGAGCCTTGTCTTATTTATTTTTGCATTCTCACACCAGGCACTTAATAAGACACAGGTAGTGGTGGTTAAATTAAACTTTAGAAGGTGAGGAGCCTCAGAGAGAAAGTTTGATATATATAAAGGCCTTGTGTTGGGAAGGTAAATGGCACATTTGAAGAAAATGCTATATAAAAAATATATATATATACAAGTACCAGCTAAAGGAGAAAAACAGATGCCCTAACCAACCTTCCTACCCCATAATTTGTGACTCAAGACCACTGAAGCCTGGGGCCTTGGTGCCTACTCAGGGCCTCCTGCTTTCCTCCCTGGCTGGGAAACTTCCAACAGGACAGAAATGCCTAAGGACCCAGACGAGTGGAAATATACCGAGAAAGGATGCTGAGGCCTTTAGCGTTTGGTTGCCCTAGAGAAATAATCACCCAAACTTGTCGGGGCGATTTGTACTTGGATTGTATAATTAGGAGATGAAGAAGGAAGGCGAGGAGGGGAAGAGGGGAGGACATCCAGCCTGTGGTTTCCAGGTGGGGAGGGAGCACTTTGTGTACAAAGCCAAAGGCCATGATGGGGGAGGTAGGGGTCTCTGCCTTCCATGCAGCTCCTACTGCCCCAGCCCCAGCGTCCTCACAGTGCATGGATGCAGCCAGGGCCACCGACCACACTGCCAGCTACCCCCACCTCCCACTGTTCTCCCTGCCGCCCCCTCCCCCCCGACCCCCACCGACTCTGCCACAGCCTCTCTCAACTGGTCACCCTCCCAGGGGTACTTGCATTTAAGAAAAAGAAGGGTCTCAATATGCAAAGCAGAGGCTCCTTAATAGTTCCTTTTCTGGTCCTGGAACACAAGGAGAATAAGGCCTATCAGAGCTTACTGGGGCCCTCAGGGGCAGTTCGGGATCTGAGGAGGCAGAAAGGCAACAGACACCAGACCCAAGGTGGATCTCCACACCTCTGTCCTAGAACCTAGTTGCCCTGTGTCTTTTTAAAATCAGATTTATTTCTTTTTTGGCCATGTGATATGCAGAATATTAGTTCCCCGGACAGGGATCAAACCTACAAACCCATGTACCCTGCAGCGGAAGCACAGACTACTAACCACTCGACCGCCAGAGAAGTCCCGAAAGTCAGCTTTATTGTTTGTAATTTATATACAGTAATTTACATATATGTGTTTATAATTTACATACAGTAAAATTCATCCATTTAAAATATAATTCTATCCAAACTTATGGTTATGAGGGGGAGAGTGAAGGAGAGGGATAGTTAGGGAGTTTGGGTTGACATGTACGCACTGCTAGATTTAAAACAGATAGCCAACAAGAACCTACTGCACAGCACAGGGAACTCAGCTCAATACTCTGTAATAACCTAAGTGGGTAAAGAATTTGAAAGAAAATAGATACATGTATATGTGTAACTGAATCATTTTGCTGTACACCTGAAACTAACAACATTGTTATCAACTATACTCCAATATGAGCTTCCCAGGTGGTGCTAGTGGTCAAGAACCCGCCTATCAGTGCAGGAGATGTAAGAGACAGGAGTTCGATCCCCAGGTTGGGATGATGAAGGCATGGCAACCCGTTCCAATAATCTTGCCTGGAGAAGCCTCATGGCCTATAGTCCATAGAGTCACAAAGAGTCAGACACTACTGAAGCAACTTAGCATGCATGCACATACTCCAGTGTAAAATAAAAATTTTAAAAACATGTACTGCATATAGTTCTGTGAGTCTCAACAAATGTATGTAGTCATGTAACCACCACCTCAGTGAAGATACTGAACAGTTCCGTCATCCCCCCAAATTCTCCAGTGTTCTCTGTAGTCAATTTCTGCCCCTAGCCCCAGCCCCTGAAACCATTCTTCAGGTTGCTCGTCTCTATAGCTTTGCCTTTTCCAAAACGCCACGTAAATGAAATCATACAGACCGTAGTCCCTCGCGTCTGCTTCTTTCACTTAGCACAGTGCTCTTAAGATTTGTCTGTGTTATTGCCTGTGCAAACAGTTCATTTTCATGGCTGAGTAGTGAGCGTCCACTGTAAGAGGCATAACAGTTTGTCTAACCATCCAGCAATCCAAGGATATTTGGGTTTTTTTCCAGTTTGGGGCCAGTATGAAAAATGCTGTGTTAAATATTTGCATACAGTCTTTTGTGTGGACCTAAGTTTTCATTTGTCCTGGTAAATACCCAAGTGTGGGATTGCTGGGTCACAAGTAGTATGGTTAGCTTTACACTAAACTGCCAAATGTTTTCCAAAGTGGGCTGTACCGTTTTGCATTCCCACCAGCAATGAATGAGTTCCAGTTGCTCCACATCCTCCCAGTCCTTGGTATCATCAGTGTTTTTGGTTTTTTTAGTATGCTTTTTGTTGTGTGTGTATGTGTGTTTTATTTTTATGTTAGACATTCTAAAAGTTATGTAGCGGTTTTTCATTATGATTTTAATACAGTGATTAATGATTCTAAACATCTTTCCATGTGTTTACTTGCCATCTCTATTTCTTCTGTAGTGAAATGTGTGTTCAAATATTTGCCCATTTTAAAAATCGGATTTTTTTCTTGTTATCAAGTTTCGAGAGTTTTTTTTTTTAATATATTCTAGATACAAGTCCTCTATCAGATACATGTTTTATAAACATTTTCTCCCAGTCTATGGCCTGTCTTTTCATTTTCTTAACAGTATCTTTTGGGAAAAAAAGGAAGAACATTTTAATTTTGAGAAGTTCAATTTGTCAGCTTTTTTGGTTATGAGTTTATTATGCTTTTGGTGTCTTATATAAGAAATCATTGCCTAAAGACAAATCACAAAGATTTTCTCCCATGTTTTCTTCTGTAATACTTTTAGAAGGGATTTTTTTTTTTCTTTTATGCTTTTGCTTCTGTTTCATTTATGCTTTTATGTTTTACATTTAGGCCTATGGTTTACTTTGCATTATAGGCCAAGGTTCTTTTTTTTTCTTCATTTTGTATATGAATGTCTATTTTCCATTGAATTCCCCTTGCACTTTGTCAAAAATTAACTATGTATGTGTGCACTCTTGTTGTGTTCCGCTGTTATGACTGTCCATTCTTTAATCGGTTCTGTTTCCTATCTCTAGCTTAATAGTGACTCTTAAAATCAGGGAGTGTGAATCCGCTCAGTTGCACTGTTTTCCTGCAAGGCCCTCCTCTTTCCTATGGTCTTTCAGGTCAGGAGGCAGAGGTTGAACAAAGCCCCAAGGCCCTGATGTGGCCTTGCTGGTCCTGTGATGCAATCCCACTAGCTCATCTCCTATTACACTGCCTGTAGGAATGATGATGCGCTTCTGTTCTCTGCTTTCATCCAGCAACGTCAGACCTCTAAGTCCTTAGCTGCACTATAACTTCTGCCTGGAAGGCCCTGCCTCTGTCCCCGCCCCGCCCCTTTCTCTTCTCCTGACTAACTTGGATCATCCTCCAAGGATCTGCTGAGGCATGATCACCTTCGGGACAGCTCCCCTGGCTTGCTGGCTGGCAGAGTGCAGGCCCCACTCATTGCTTCCCTGCTCCCAGCCCTAAGTGTCCCTCTTCCCCACAGTCAGTCAATAGACATCTGACTGTCTCTTCCTCTGCCGCCAACACCCCAGGTAACATGTCTACTTTAGCAGGCTACTCCCAGTGCCCAGCCCAGCGGCTGGCACAGCATTGGTGCCAACACATGGCTCTCGAATGAAGAGAATCGGTGGTACTTTCCTCAGGCCTCCACGTGAGTGACAGTGGAAGATGCCAAGCTTGCGGCTCAGCCTAAAGAGGTTTCTCCCCCTCTTCCCTGGGGTTCTTGCCAAAGCCCTCAGGAGCCTCAGCTGGTAGAGGAGGAGGTTCAGACATTCTGGCTCCTGAAAGAAAAGGAATTTCTCCTAAGGAATCGAGATCTCATTAGGAATATCCAGGGGAACCAGGACTGCCTCCTCGAAAGGCTCATAAGCAACCCAACATAGTGGCTGGAGTGCGGATGAGAGCCAGTTGCCCAGGTCTCAATTCAGAGTACCTGAACCCATGGCTGCCTTACTACTAGGGCAAGTTACTTCCCTTCTCTGTGCCTCAGTTTTCTCATCTGTAAAATAGGAACAAACAAAGTGCCACCTCTTTGGATTGCTGTAAGTGTTAAATGTTCCTGATGTTCAAGCTGGTTTTAGAAAAGGCAGAGGAACCAGAGATCAAATTGCCAACATCTGCTGGATCATGGAAAAAGCAAGAGACTTCCAGAAAAACATCTATTTCTGCTTTATTGACCATGCCAAAGCCTTTGACTGTGTGGATCACAAGAAACTGTGGAAAATTCTGAGAGAGATGGGAATACCAGACCACCTGACCTGCCTCTTGAGAAATCTGTATGCAGGTCAGGAAGCAACAGTAAGAACTGGACATGGAACAACAGACTGGTTCCAAGTAGGAAAAGGAGTACGTCAAGGCTATATATTGTCACCCTGCTTATTTAACTTATATGCAGAGTACATCATGAGAAACGCTGGGCTGGAAGAAGCACAAGCTGGAATCAAGATTGCCGGGAGAAATATCAATAACCTCATATATACAGGTGACACCACCCTTATGACAGCAAGTGAAGAGGAACTAAAAAGCCTCTTGATGAAAGTGAAAGAGGAGAGTGAAAAAGTTGGCTTAAAGCTCAATTTTCAGAAAATGAAGATCATGGCATCTGGTCCCATCACTTCATGGGAAATAGATGGGGAAACAGTAGAAACAGTGTCAGATTCTATTTTGGGGGGCTCCAAAATCACTGCAGATGGTGACTGCAGCCATGAAATTAAAAGACACTTACTCCTTGGAAGAAAAGTTATGACCAACCTAGATAGCATATTCAAAAGCAGAGACATTACTTTGCCGACTAAGGTCCGTCTAGTCAAGGCTATGGTTTTTCCAGTAGTCATGTATGGATGTGAGAGTTGGACTGTGAAGAAGGCTGAGCACCGAAGAATTGATGCTTTTGAACTGTGGTGTTGGAGAAGACTCTTGAGAGTTCCTTGGACTGCAAGGAGATCCAACCAGTCCATTCTGAAGGAGATCAGCCCTGGGATTTCTTTGGAAGGAATGATGCTAAAGCTGTAACTTCAGTACTTTGGCCACCTCATGCAAAGAGTTGACTCATTGGAAAAGACTCTGATGCTGGGAGGGATAGAGGGCAGGAGGAGAAGGGGATGATAAAGGATGAGATGGCTGGATGGCATCACTGACGAATCTGAGTGAACTCCGGGAGTTGGTGATGGACAGGGAGGCCTGGTGTGCTGCAATTCATGGGGTTGCAAAGAGTCGGACACAACTGAGCGACTGAACTGAACTGAGGGGTTAAATGAGTTAATATAGGTATAAATAAATACAGCTGCATATTTAAATATATGTTGTTGTTCAGTCATCCCCCAGCCATGTCCGACTCTTTGCGACCCCATGGCCTGCAGCATTTCAGGCCTCCATGTTCCTCACCATCTCCCAGAAGTTTGCAGGTTCATGTTCATTGCATCTGGGATGCTGTCCAGCCATCTCATCCTCTAACACACTCTCTCCTTCTGCTCTTGATCTTTCCCAGCATCAGAGTCTTTTCCATCAGATGACCAAAATATTTTAGCTTCAGCATCAGTCCTTCCAGTGAATAGTCAAGGTTGATCTCCCTTAAGATTGACTGGTTTGATCTCTATGCTGTCCAAGGGACTTGCAGGAGTCTTCTCCAGCACTACAGTTTGAAGGCATCAATTCTTTGGCATTCTGCCTTCTTTACAGTCTAGGTCTCACAACTGCTTGTGACCACTGGGAAGACCATAGCCTTGACTATATGGACCCTTGTTGAAGAGTAATGTCTCTGTTTTTCAACAACTGTCTAGGTTTGTCATTGCTTTCCTGCCAAGAAGCAATCGTCTTCTGATTTCATGGCTGCAGTCACTGTCTGCAGTGATTTTGGAGCCCAAGAAGAGGAAACCTGTCACTCCTTCCACCTTTTCCCCCTTTATTTGCCATGCAGTAATGGGTCCTGAATATTCACTGGAAGGACTGATGCTGAAGCTGAAGCTCCAATACTTTGGCCACCTGATGCAAAGAACTGACTCATTGGAAAAGACCCGGATGCTGGGAAAGATTGAAGGCAGGAGGAAAAGGGGACAACAGAGGATGAGATAGTTGGATGGCCTCACTGACACTATGGACACGAGTTTGAGCAAGCTCCAGGAGTTGGTGATGGACAGCCTGGCGTGCTGCGATCCATGGGGTCGCAAAGAGTCAGACACAACTGAGCAACCGAACTGAACTGAACTGAACTGAATGGGACCAGGTGCCATGATCTTAGTCTTTTTAATGCTGTCTTAAGCCAGCTCTTTACTCTCCTCCTTCACCCTCATCAAGGAGCTCTTTAGTTCCTCTTCACTTTCTGCCATTGGAGTGGTATCATCTGCATATCTGACTTAAATGTGTACTTACTATAATAAATAGAGGACTTCCCAGGTGGTGCTAGTGGTAAAGAACCCACCTGCCAATGCCAGAGATGTAAGAGACATAGGTTCAATCCCTGGGTCAGGGAGATCCCCTGGAGGAGGGCGTGGCAACCCACTCCAGTATTCTTGCCTGGATAATCCTATGAACAGAAGAGCCTGGTGGGGTACAGTCTATAGGGTTGCAAAGAGTCGGACACGACTGAAGTGACTTAGCATGCACACATGCGTAATAAATAGAACAAATACCCAATAAAGCTGGGTTATTATCATCATTTAAGTGGACACTTGAGTCCACAGCTGTCAAGAAAACATGGGAGCACAGCTTCTTCCGCCACTGGTAACCCCGCCTCAGGCAGAGGTCAAGGCCTTCAACTCCCTACTCCAGTACTGCTGCTCTCAGGAGGCACGTGCTGGAGAACAAGCCGGCACTAGGGACAGACTAGCCCTGCCTCAGTGCTCCTGCGAACCCCTCAGGGGTCCAGCACTGTGGGGATCCCTGCCCGATAAGGCCTACGCCGGTGCTCAGACCCAGATGGCCTTGGGTCCTCGGACAGTGATGTGTCAGCTTCAAGTCAGGACCAGCTGGACCATCTGCTGTGGAGGAGGAAGCTCACTTGCAAGGGGAAGCAGAGCCCTGTTTGCCCATGAGGTTAGGTCCCCCTGAAGGAGGGGGTCAAGAGAGCACCACTGACTTTATTCCAGGGCAGAGTACAGAAAATATCTGAAGACAAAGAGACATGGAGGTTCAGAGGGAGAAAACCTCAGTGCATCCAACCTTCCTCCCTGATCTCAGGCCATACACTTGGCTGTGTGCTCTTACCCAGGGTGGGACGTAACATTCACAGAAGCCCTAGTCAATGCAACGGATCCTGTTTTCAAAGAAGGGAAAAACCTCTGGTTCTTGGAGCGACTGCCCACCTCCTGCAGCCTCTCCCAGCTGGGCCACTGGACATGGCCTGATGGCAGCCCTCGGAGGGACGCCATCCTCCTTCTTGCCCCATGTGTCCTGGCTGAATGGCCTGGTTCCTCAGGCCCCTCTCCTCCCAGGACTGCCTCCCCAGTCCCTGCAGAGCTGAGGGGTGGGAGACAGGGGGTCAGGCTACTGCCAGACCCGGTGCCTTGAAGCATCGGCCAGTGAGGAGTGGGTGGACAATGCCTTTGCCATAGCTTCAGGGAGGAGGGCAGGGCATTCTTTTGAGTCCATTCAGCCGCTCAGCTATTTCCTGCCCTGTTCCAGCACCCAGCATGCTCCACCTGCTCTTACTTAACCATTTCCTGTTTACCGCCTGCCTTCTGCAGCCTCCAAGCTCCCAGGCAGCAGCTAGCAGCCCAGAGCTCCCCGGATGGACAGATGTACTGCCTGCCTTCTGCAGCCTCCAAGCTCCCAGGCAGCAGCCAGCAACCCAGAGCTCCCCAGATGGACAGATGAACACCTGGCTGCCTGGACAGACAAGGCTGGATGGTTGCTCTCTGGGCAGGGGGCGGCACCCTGGTCCTTCCCTTCAGACGATTTAATCAATCCCAGAGCTAGATAGCACAACCCATCTTCCCCAGGGTTAGGACGTGGGCCTGGGGGGGGGGGGGAAAGAGGATGCTTCCCGGGCTCAGGCTGACTGTAGTATTAGTCATCCCTGCGCAAGAATCAGCGTTGTCCTCTAGTAGCCTCTTCTTTAGGCGGGCCCCCCTTCCCCATGGTTACCTGCCCAAAGATTCACTCCCACCCACCCTTACCCATACCCACTGACACAGTTCAGACAAACATGAGAGCCCCCATGGTCCCTTTCACTCAAAAGGTTCCTCTGTGACACCAGCTTCCTGCAGGAGAAATCATCAGGGGTGTTCTATTAATAATTACAGATTTGGGGGCAAAGACTTGGTTCCAATCTCAGCACCGCCCCTTCCTACCTCTCTATCTTGAGCAATTTAAGAAACTCATCTGGACCTCAGCTAGGTTTGTTTTCTTTTTTCTCAAGGAGTAACAATATAATAATATTACCCATCTGATAGGGCTGTTGTGACAATGATATCATATCGTCATATGTGAAAGTTCCCAGTACAAAATAAGCAATTGATTCATGATATTGACTACTATTAAATACTATTTTATGGCTCAGATGATAAAGAGTCTGCCAGCCATGCGGGAGACCTGGGTTCAATCCCTGGGTTGGGAAGATCCCCTGTAGAAGGGCATGGCAACCCACTCCAGTATTCTTGCCTGGAGAATCCCCACGGACAGAGGAACCTGTTAAGCTACAGTATACGGGGTCGCAAACAGCCAGACATGACTGAGTGACTAAGCACATATACAGATAAAAGAAAAAAGTATTCCTTTATATATAGTGTTTTCTGAAAAACAGTTAAGAAATCCCTCATTTCCTTGCCCCTTTGAAACTCTGTGCTAACATGAAATAAAATAAAAGAAGGTAAGAGGTTTTCTCAGCATTGAAGACCTTGCCCTCCAGCCCCAGATAAGGAGGCCTGGATGGAGATGAGCAGCGAGGGGCAAGACCACTCCTGCAGGGAGAACTGTGACTCCTCATGAGGACCCAAAGGGAGAGAAGGCTGTAAGAGCACCGTCATCCCTGGATCCATGGAAGCCCACGTGATTTCACCTCTTAACACAAGGCCCCCCACACCAGCTGCTCCAGCCTCTTCTCTCGTCTTTCTCAACTGTGGCACTGTTGACACTTGGGCCAGATTAATCCTCTGTCGTTGGGGAAGGAGGGATGTTCTGTGCATTGTCAGATAAGTTTAGCAGCATCTCCAACTTCTGCACAATAAACGCCGGTAGCGATCCCCTCCCCCTGCCACTAGTGACATCGAAAAATACCTCTAGACATTGCCAAGTGCCCCAGGCTCGGGGGCAGGATGGAGAATCATCTCCCTGCCTCCAGGGAGAACTGCTGCTCTAAAGAAATGCTATGGGCACAGAGAAGGGGCCCCTGGTCCTACACGAGTCCATCCCCCATCTCCCTGCATCCTCCTGAGCCTTCCTTACCACCTCACTCCCACCCAAGGCCTCACTGGGGTGTCTGCCCAAACATTCGTCGGAAGAAGCAATGCCAATTCCCTGGCAAATGCACCACCCAAAGTCGACCTCCAAGCACAGGCAGCCCACTGTATCTTGGGAAGGCTGCCTGTGGCAATTAGCAGATGGCCTGACTCAGCGAGTATGGCCAGCTCTGGGCCAGGGAGTGGTCAGTGGAAGAGTCTGGGGGTGAACAGAGAAATCCAGTGCCTCAGAGATGAGCAAGGGATGCAGGGAGCATGAGGCTAAGGCAAGGCCAGGTGGTGTGTGCAGGCACTGACCTGGGCACTTTCTGCTTGGTCAGGAGCCCACCCCTGGTGGGGGGCCCCCGAGAGCTGACAGCGAGCTCAAAGCTCCAGCCACCAGGCACTGCCTTCCCAGGACCTTGAAAGTCCAGCCAGGTTGGACTCCAAATATTCAGAGGACCTAGGCCGGCCATTTCTGGAGCCTCACAGGGGGCTGAGGGTCCAAAGCTTCCAGTGTAACAAGTTTTATAAGTTACAGCAAGGGGGAGAGAAGGAGGAAACCAGCAGGCTTCACAGAGGAGGTGACTGTGGAACCAGTTTTGTCAGATGAGGAGAAGTTTGCCAGGCAGAGAAGCCAATGGAGGAAGGACATTTCCAGGAAAGGGTGCCCAGACCAGGGCCGCCCAAAGAACAGGGGGAGGTCACAGCTCTGTGGGGCTGGGGTCAGCCCCCTGGCGGGCAGCACAGTTTAACCTTTGGGCCATGGGGTGGGGGTGGGGTAAGTCTGTGCGTCTGCCCCCAGAGAGTGGCCAGGTTGAGAAGGGACCGTTTGACTTGGCCTCCTTCCTGCCCCACCTCACCAGTGAAGCTCAGCTCACCCTGAGGCCAAAGTCAAGCTCTCCTGGGGTGAGGGAGGTGGCCGTTGTTCCTGCAGGAACCCAACCCCAAGTATATCTGGCATTGATCAGTTCCCTGGGGAAGACCCTGAGGACTGCCCCCTTTGCCCTGCTCAGCAGAAGGATAAGGTAGCGTCGTCACCTGATCCAAGAGCAGGGACAGGAGGCAGGAGGGGAATGTTGGACGCCTTGCTGTCACTAAGCACTGATCTCTCCCTGTGATCAGTGATGAGGTTGGGAGAGGGGGTTAATATTCTCCATCCTCACTATGCCCTGGCCCACTGTGGCCATCCCTTTCCCCAGGCCATTCTAGAAAGCCACCCCTGCTGTAAGACCAGCCCTCCATCGCCCCAGGTCAGGGAGAAGCTCAGAGAGATCCAGGGTACCCAGGACCCAGTCCCTCCCTGCCCTGCCCCAGTGGGTCTTTCCCATCTCACCCAGTCCCAGGAAAGGGCTGGGACCATTTCTATTTCCAGCATGTCTGGGCCTCTCCTTCTTGCCCTGGTAATTCTTCTGGGAAAACCTAAAACATCTGGGTAGGCTTTTCGGGACTGGCAATCTCTCATTTTAGAGGACCTGAAAACCTCTTGCAAGAAATAGGGGTTGTGCCAGCTGTAGGAGGAGCCAGAGAAGGGGATCACATGGCAAGCAGGTGGTACCTTTGAGTGGAATGGATGCTCAAAAAGACTGGCTCCCAGGGAAGAAGAACAGCAGAATCCAAAAGCTGAAATTGCATCTCTAATAAAAATTGTTTGAGGTTAAAGCAGGAGTTGCCTTTCTGTGGAAATCTATATAAAGCTAATAAGCACACAGTGTGTGTGGGGGGGGTGTGTGTGTGTGTGTCTGTGTCTATATGTGTGTCTGTGTGTGTCTGTGTCTCTCTGTGTGTGTATCTATATGTGTGTCTCTGTGTGTGTGTGTGTGTGTGTCTCTCTGTGTATCTATGTGTATGTCTCTGTGTGTCTCTGTCTGTGTGTGTCTGTGTCTATATGTGTGTCTGTGTGTGTCTGTGTCTCTCTCTGTGTATCTATATGTGTGTGTGTGTGTCTGTGTCTCTCTCTGTGTATCTATATGTGTGTGTGTGTGTCTGTGTCTCTCTCTGTGTGTATCTATATGTGTGTCTCTGTGTGTCTGTCTCTGTGTGTGTGTCTGTGTGTGTGTGTGTCTGTGTCTGTGTCTGTGTCTGTGTCTGTGCGTGTCTGTGTGTGTCTGTGTGTATCTATATGAGTGTCTCTGTGTGTGTGTGTGTGTGTCTGTGTCTGTGTCTGTGTGTGTCTGTGTGTGTCTGTGCGTGTCTGTGTGTGTCTGTGTGTATCTATATGTGTGTCTCTGTTTGTGTGTGTGTGTGTCTGTGTCTGTGTCTGTGTGTGTGTCTGTGTGTGTCTGTGTGTATCTATATGTGTGTCTCTGTCTGTGTGTGTGTGTGTCTGTGTCTGTCTGTGTGTGTCCGTGTGTGTCTGTGTGTATCTATATGTGTGTCTCTGTCTGTGTGTGTGTCTGTGTGTGTGTGTGTCTGTGTCTGTGTGTGTGTCTGTGTGTGTCCGTGTGTGTCTGTGTGTATCTATATGTGTGTCTCTGTCTGTGTGTGTGTGTGTCTGTGTGTGTGTGTCTGTGCGTGTCTGTGTGTGTCTGTGTGTATCTGTCTGTGTGTGTGTGTGTGTCTGTGTCTGTGTCTGTGTGTGTGTCTGTGCGTGTCTGTGTCTGTGTCTGTGTGTGTGTCTGTGTGTATCTATATGTGTATCTGTGTGTGTGTGTGTGTCTGTGTCTGTGTCTGTGCATGTCTGTGTGTGTGTCTGTGCGTGTCTGTGCATGTCTGTGTGTGTCTGTGTGTATCTATATGTGTGTATCTGTCTGTGTGTGTGTGTCTGTGTCTGTGTCTGGGTGTGTGTCTGTGTGTGTCTGTGTGTGTCTGTGTGTATCTATATGTGTGTCTCTGTCTGTGTGTGTGTGTGTCTGTGTGTGTGTGTGCATGTCTGTGTCTGTGTCTGTGTGTGTGTCTGTGCGTGTCTGTGTCTGTGTCTGTGTGTGTGTCTGTGTGTATCTATATGTGTATCTGTGTGTGTGTGTGTGTCTGTGTCTGTGTCTGTGCGTGTCTGTGTGTGTGTCTGTGCGTGTCTGTGCATGTCTGTGTGTGTCTGTGTGTATCTATATGTGTGTATCTGTCTGTGTGTGTGTGTCTGTGTCTGTGTCTGGGTGTGTGTCTGTGTGTGTCTGTGTGTGTCTGTGTGTATCTATATGTGTGTCTCTGTCTGTGTGTGTGTGTGTCTGTGTGTGTGTGTGCATGTCTGTGTGTGTCTGTGTGTATCTATATGTGTGTATCTGTCTATGTGTGTGTGTGTCTGTGTCTGTGTCTGTGTGTGTGTCTGTGCGTGTCTGTGTGTGTCTGTGTGTATCTATATGTGTGTCTCTGTCTGTGTGTGTATGTGTCTGTGTGTGTCTGTGTGTGTCTGTGTGTGTCTGTATCTATATGTGTGTCTCTGTCTGTGTGTGTGTGTGTGTCTGTGTGTGTGTGTGTGCATGCCTGTCGCAGAGAGCAGGTAGAACAGAACAAGATATGATCTCACTCTGCCTCCATCTGTCTTTCCAGGATGACAGACCACTGACAGTGCCTCTAACATGAGAATCTTCCCTCCAAGACCCTGCACCAAGAGTGCCTTCTCCTCTGCACCCAGCAAGGCCCAGATTCCCCACTTGATAGAAGACAGCCACTTTAGGCCACCTGTGCTCCTGATGGTCACCTGTACATCCTACCTAAGGGACGAGGCCATTACTTTGCAATGTCCTTCTGATGATCCTTCCCTTCCCACAGACCCCTGCCACCTCATGCTTAGCTCCCCACCCCACTGCCCATTCTCACCAGTCTTACATGCTATCACCAGATTAACCATTCTAAAATGCTGCTTCAATTGGTTACGCATCCTTATGCAAAACATACGGTCCAAAATCCTCCCAAGGTCCTCAAGACCCTCCACAGGTTGATCTTCCTCCTCTGGTCCTTCCCAGCAGGAAGTCTCCTCCAGGTATTTCACCGTCTGTTCACCATCACCCTGTGTGCCGCAAGCCCTCCTCCCTCTCCGCCCTTCTAGATCCTTCCCACTTAACCTTAGGAACCAGCTCTGCCAGGAAGCCTTTCCAGCACAAGCCCCCTGCCACTGAGTCTGTTACCCAGCAGATCACATCCAAAACTGTTCTTTCTCCAAAGTAATTACCTGTACTTCTCACTCTGTCCTTATTAACACACTGTCTGGGCCATGAACTGTCTCTTCAGAGAGATTGGGTTGCCAGATTTAGCAAATAAAAATTCAAGACTGCAGGTTAAATTTGAATCAAAGAATAAACAACAACAAAATTTTTGAGTCTAAGTGTATTCCATGTATATTAGAATATACTTATATTAAAAATTTTGTGTTGTTTATCTGAAATTTAAATTTAACTGAGTATCCTGTATTTTCTCTGGCAACCCAACAAAGAAAGTACAAACCCTTGTCTGGTACTTTCCACCTCCCTTTGTGTTTGACACTCGGAGACATTCTACAGGATCTGTATTGTTGATTGATTCCTTTTCTATTCAGTAGAGAATTGCCGGCTTTCATCTGCTGTTGGCCTCAAGACCCAGAGTCTGTTTAAATGCCTTTGGTCCAGTCTAACATCTGTAGCAAGCACAGGGCATGCCACCTATGAAGACCTCTTCCTCTTCTTCCCTTTAAACATTTATCCTGCAATTTGCAGTGGCAGCGGATGGGCTCCAGGTGATAAAACGGTGTATTTCTTGCACACCAAAGGAGGCAGAAGCTATGGAATCAACCTGCCTGGTTTTAAGCATAGTGGCTGTGGAACTTCGAACAATGATTTAGCATCTGTGAACCAGGGATAATAATACTGCCTACCTCAGAGGGTGGCAGTGGGAATTCAATGAGATAATGCATGGAAATTGGTGAGTACTCTTAAGTGGAAGGCACTCAGTGAACATGAGCTGACACTGTCAGTGGTTAACTGAGGCTGCATGTGGCTGCTGGCATCAGCACAATCGCCTTTCACCAGCTGCTAAACTGTCAGGGTGAAACCCACAAGGGAAGTCGTGTGTAAATGGGCACAAGCTACAGAGCTGAGGCAGTCACAGAGCGGGTCACTCCAGGGAGAAAGTACTTCCCACCTTAGGTGAGGGGGAGCAAGAATTATCGTGGCTTCTTTCCTCTGAGAGTGCAGTCTGGCCCTACTTCCCCAACAGCAGTATTGCAGACTGTTACCCTCCTGTTTGATGTTCTCTAAAGACTGGGTCTCAGCAACTGTATAATGACATGTGTCCATCATTACAGCATCATACAGAGTATTGTCACTGCCCCAAAAATCTATGCTCTGCTTATTCTCTTCCTGCCCTAACGGCTGGCAATCACATATCTTTTTACTGTCTCCACTTTCCAGAATGTCATATACTTGAAATCATACAATAGGTAGCCTTTCAGTTGGCTTGTTTCACTTAGTAATATGCATTCAAGTTTCCTGCATGTCCCTTTATGGCTTGATGGCTCATTTCTTTTTAGCGTGGAATAATATTTCATTGTCTGTCTGTACTACAGTTTACTCAACCATTTACCTACTGAGATACATTTTGGTTGTTTCCAAGTTCCCACAATTATTAATAAAGCTACTAAAAAAAAAGAAAGAAAAGGATAGTCTAAGGTCTTTACAAGAGTGGTGAGAGTTGCTGTCTTCTGTGATGAAGTAGCTGCCAGCCTCCAGACTCACTGGATGTGCACAGAGGAAAAGCCATCACTGGCATCCTTAGGACTCTAAGGGCAACATCAGGGCCTTGGAGAGACAGCTCCTTCACCAAGATCCTTCCACAGCCTGCAACCCAGCCTCAGCCCCCTAACTCTCCTGAAGCTCAGCATGGCTGGGGTACCCTGGGCTTTCTGAAAGATTGTTCAGTCACTAAGTCGCGTCTGACTCTTTGTGACCCCATGAACTGCCACACGGCAGGCTTCCCTGTCCTTCACCATCTCCTGGAGTTTGCTCAGACTCATGTCCATTGAGTCAGTGATGCCATCTAACCATCTCATCCTCTGTCACCCCCTCCTCCTGCCTTCAATCTTTCCCAACATCAGGGTCTTTTCCAACGAGTTGGCTCTTCGCATCAGGTGGCCAAAGTATTGGAGCTTCAGTTTCAGCATCAATCCTTCCAAAGAATATTCAGGGTTCATTTCCTTTAAGATTGGCTGGTGTGATCTCCTCACAGTGCAAGGGACCCTCAACAGTCTTCAGCACCACAATTCAAAAGCATCAATTCTTTGGCACTCAGCTTTCTTTATGGTCCAACTCTCACATCCATATACACAACTCCTGAGGGAAAAATAGCCTTGACTATTGTCAAGACTTTTGTTGGCAAAATTGTATCTCTACTTTTTAATACACTATCTAGGTTTGTCATAGCTTTTCTTCCAAGGAGCAAGAGTCTTTTTAACTTCATGGCTGCAGTCACCGTCCACAGTGATTTGGGAGTCCAAAAAAATAAAATCTGCCAGTTTCCACATTTTCCCATCTATTTGCCATGAAGTGATGGAACTGGATGCCATGATCTTAGTTTCTTGAATGCTGAATTTTAAGCCAGCTTTTTCACTCTCCTCTTCCACCTTCATCAAGAGGTTCTTTAATTCCTCTTCACTTTCTGCTGTTAGGGTGATATCATCTGCATATCTGAGGTTGTTGATATTTCTCCCAGCCATCTTGATTCCAGCTTATGATTTATCCAACCCAGCATTTTTCATGAGGTACTCTGCATATAAGTTAAATAGGCAGGGTGACGACATATAGCCTTGTCATACTTCTTTCCCAATTTTGAACCAGTCTGTTGTTCCATGCCCAGTTCTAACTGTTGCTTCTTGACCTGCATATAGATTTTACAGGAGGCAGGTAAGGTGGTGTGGTATTACCATCTCTTTGAGAATTTTCCAGTTTGTTGTGATCCATACAGTCAAAGACTTTAGCATAGTCAGTGATGCAGAAGCAGGTGTTTTCCTGGAATTCTTTTGGTTAGGGTGATGAAGAATGACTAATTATGAAGAGTTCCTATGATATTCTAAGGTGGAATTCTTTTTTCTTTTTTTAGAGTGCTTTAAAATTACATCTATCATTACCACTGGGTTTATTAAATAATAAAAATCATTGTATCCCACCATTCTGACACAATTAACTTCTTTTGCAAAAGCCTTCAGTATGAATGCATACTTTACAGGTTACCAGAATGTATAAAAAATGCTTACTTATATTCTACCTTTTCCTTTTTTGCCTGCATGCTAAGTCGCTCCAGTCATGTCCAACTCTTTGCGACGCTATGGACTGTAGCCCACCATACTCCTCTGTCCATGGGATTCCCCAGGCAAGAAAACTGGAGTGGGTTGCCATGCCCTCCTCCAGGCGAATCTTCCCCACCCAGG
Organism: Budorcas taxicolor; assembly: GCF_023091745.1. Lineage (NCBI taxonomy): Eukaryota > Metazoa > Chordata > Mammalia > Artiodactyla > Bovidae > Budorcas > Budorcas taxicolor. The sequence goes on from NC_068919.1 coordinate 78,724,826, forward strand.
GATCAAACCCAGGTCTCTTATGTCTCCTGCATTGGCAGACAGGTTCTTTACCACTAGCACTCAGATTAGCTCTCATTTATTCAACTGGCCTTCTAATCTTTTACATCTCCTTTGTGCTAAATGGTTTCCAATTTTTAGCAGCAGTAAACATCTCCAAATGTGAAGTTTGGTTTCTGTTGAATAATTTCCTTAGAATTCATTTCCAGGACTGTTACTAGTGGTGTGGTAGGAATCTACAGTCATTCTCTGCAGTGAGAGCAAAATAGAAATAAGGTACAAAGGCCATTCCTAGGATAACATGAAATGTGTACATTGTAATTTTCCACTAAGTCACTCTTGTGGGACCATAGGAATAAGGATCACAGTTAGTTTTACAGATCAATTTAAGTTCAAGTCATTGAAGAAGCTGGACATGTAGGGGTTCTGAGTTCCATATAGCATCATGATCTTGCTGTAGCAAGAAGCATGTATTGGGAAGTCCTGAGATAATGTAGTCCTTAATGAGTCCCAGGATTCGATGCATAATAAAGATAGAACAAACACTTAGTTCACTAACAGTCTGGTGTAATTGAATTGCACCGTGGATACTCCTTGTCACACCACCCAACCATCTCAGTAACATCTGGAAGCATCCCACTGAGTTCCAAGACCTTGGGAAGGGTGGAGTCAACACCCCTAACTCCCACCCTGCCCTGTCCCCTGCTCTTCCACCAACAGAGTATAGAAGTGGAGGTCTGTTTGTACCGAAGACCATTAGCCAAGTCTCACTTCCTGTTCAGAGCTGATGTTGTCACTGTGTGAGAGGAACCAGGGAAAACCAGGAGGAACAATCTCGTTGCTCCCCAGACGTGTAACATAAAATGGTCGTTCTGATTTCGCTTCCATGCACATGGGATCTTTGTCTTACTGACCCCTTGGAAGTACTCAGCAAAGAGCTGTTGATTGAGTACATGAATCGATGCACTTTGTCTAACCTCCTAGACCCCTCAGGCTCCCCATCCCCCAGACTGCCTCTCCCTGATGTGCTCTGTAGGGGGCACTCTCACTACGGCCTTTGCTGCAGCCAACACCTGGGATACGGGCAGATGTGTCTCCATCCTGGACAGTGTGACCTTGGCTTTATCTCTTTGATCTGACCTCAGGGAAGCTGTCAACAGGGCTCAGTCTCCGCGAGACAAAAGGCAGGCAGACGGGGCACTGAAGCAGACTCTGTGCACGATGTTTTTTAGGCGGTTGCACGCTGTAGCAGCTACAGAGCCTCCTTTCATGAGGCATCAGGGCAGCATCGCTGCCTGCAAACTGCAGTGCAGGTGCTTCTTCCCCAGCTGTCTTCTCCATCTCTCTCCAGCCTACTTGAGTTTTCCCTCCCTGGCTGTCCAAGTAGCATCTCTTGGCAGGTCTCCGCCTCCTCTTTTGAGATCCAGCTATCCCTACTAAGAAGTCAGCTTGTAAACTTAGAACTAAGAGAGTCCCTTCTTTCTCTGTTCCCTGCCTCCTTCCAGCCCCAGCATCTCTATGAACCTCACCAGAGTCACATAAAGCACCCAATCTCATTTTACAACAACCAGGAATCAGTTCAATAGATGTTAAAGGTAGAGCCTTGGTCGCACCAGTCATGGGCCATACATTTATGTGGGAGCCACAGCAGGGAAGCCACCTTCATTCCACCTCCACTTCCAACTCCCAGAATTCTGAATCTCCAGTAAAAAGTGGAGAGGTGTGCTTCCTGTTTTCCCAGCCCAGCAGTCAAGAGATGAGCTATAGAGGGCGGCCTCCATCCAGTTGGCCCAGGCTGAGGCCCAGACAATCAGACACCTCCTAGTTCCCACGCTCAGACAGCAGGCCTGAAGCAGAACTGGTTTCATAATCTCACCTCTGCCAGAGCTTTTTGCATAATGGTCTGCCTTTTCGTTCCCACATCACAATCATAGTATTTATCTATGCAAAACAGCACCTCATTAAAAAAAAAGAAAGAAACACACGGCCATTGGCCCAACCCTTCATTAGAGTATAATGCACAAGCCCTGGGCACACCCAGGGTGGAAACAGCACCCAGGTTTTAGGCTTCTAGGCCTCCCTGGTGCTGCTCAGACTAGCTCTGCCCCACCCTCTCCTCATTCCCCCGCCGAGGGAGCTGGGCTGCTTCCCAAATCCATGCAGCGGAAGATCACAGAGGAGCCCTTGGGGACCAAGAGGGGGGTCCACGGGGGATCCCTACCTCCAAGAGGTCTTCTCCCTGCAAAGTGTTATCTCTAGACCCCTTTCTATTGTTTTCAGCCTAATTCATGGGTTTGCTGAGTGCTGACCTATTTTAACTTTTGTTTCCCATTAGAATCAAAACTCCATGAGAACAGGCACTATATTACATTTTTCAGGGCTTAAACCAGTTCCTGGCCCTCATAGTAGGCCCTCATTAAATATTTCTAGAACGTTTGCTTTAATTTTTTACTTCATGATAATAAATTCCGTGGTTGTTTCTCTGCCAAACTGATCCCGGTCCACCACCCCCTTTTGTTTCTTTAAACAATTCTTTCAACCCTTAATACCCCAGGCCTTGGAAATAATAGTTAAAACGCCTTCATTTTGAACAATAATGTTATGCTTTTTGTACTGTTAGAATGGTTTCAATTTAGTGTGCAATATTTAAGATATGCAGAAAGGAAATAAAGAAAAACAGAACACCCCTGTTCTCACCACCAAAAAAAAAATCCTAAAACATTACTAATACAGCTGAAGTCCCTGGCTATCCTGACACCATTGGTCCCTCCCTCTTCTTCCCCTTCAGAGGAACCTATATCCCAAATTTGGGGGAATCTATATCCCAAATTTGGGGGAACCTATATCCTAAATTTGGTGACCACTCAAAATTCTTTAAGTCTCTATATTAGGTTTACTGTCAGATAAAAGTCCTAAATATTCATTGGAAGGACTGATGCTGACACTGAAACTCCAATACTTTGGCCACCTGATGCGAAGAACTGACTCATTTAAAAAGACCCTGATGCTGGGAAAGATTGAAGGCGAGAGGAGAAGGGGGCAACAGAGGATGAAATGATTGGATGGTATCACCAATGCGATGGACGTGAGTTTGAGTAAGCTCTGGGAGTTGGTGATGGACAGGGAAGCCTGGCATGCTGCAGTCCATGGGGTCGCAAAGAGTCAGACACAACTGAGCGACTGAACTAAACTGAAAGGGCTAACACTGTTTTTCTTCTAAAGCTGTTTTTTTTCTCTTTGTTTGGGCTTAGGGGACAGTGTGGACAGGACAGGGCACAGTGTGTCCTGCGAGCCAGGTCAGATGTGTGTTCTCAGTCTCAGCTCCACCTGTGTGCCACACCTGTTCTGTGTCCCAGTTTATCTGTAAAATGACGCTAATAATATATGTCTCTTTCCCACTCCTCAGAGTGTGCAGATGACTGAGATAAATGTAAAGTGCTTGGAGCATCAGCCAAGGAAGAGAGGCACTAGATAACCCCCAAGAGGGCAGGCAGCACACAGAGACTCAGCAGGCACCCAAAGCAGAGTTCTCACGCCTGGGAAGGGCTGGCTAAGCAAGTCCTTCCTGCAGTGCCCAGGCCCTCAAAGCCAGCACCTTCTCATTACACAGACAGCTCAGCTTCATTTACGTGGAGAGGCCTCCCATCAATGCTGTGTCATAAGACAGTGTCACCTTCTGGCCACGGAAGACTCATTTTATCAGCACAATTGGCCATTTCTTACTCCCACTGCATCGGGATCTTTCCCACCTCCCTTCCCGCCTTTCTGTTAACCAGAGCTGTACTGCTTTCAAGGCAAGCCCCTAAGGAACGGAGAGGATCAGGGCCAGCTGTACTCCAGAAGAAATGGGGAGAATTTTCCAACAGTGTCACCCCAGCAGCAGCAGCGTTTGTGAGGTCTGTGTGATCACACCAAGGAAAGAGTCGAGGGATACTACCAAGTCAAAGACCCCTGCTCCCCAGACCCAAGAGAGAAAAAAGTCGAAAACAAACAAGAAACACCAAATCAAAACAAAATAGAAACATAAAGAGTGATCATTTGCACCTCTGGCCATCTATCCATATTTGCACCAGAGAGCTTCACGTGTGGACACCACGTAAGGAGAAGTGAAGCGAGATCGTGTGGCTGGTCCAGGAGGCTCCAGAAGACACCTGATGAGAGGCAGGAGGGCATGGACTGAGGTTTGCCCAAGACACCAGCACTAGACTGACCAGGGGAGGCCTCTGAGATCAGTCATGTGACCACGTGCTGGAAGACAGGGGCAAGCAGGGTAGGTAAAAGAGTTTACTAACACAGATGTTATCTGTGATACAGAAGAAGTCACTGTCATCGGAAAATATTCCCACATGCGCTAAGTGCTTTCAGCACTCAAGCGAGAGAGGTGATTCAGAGGGCTGATGTTGCAGACAAGAGCAAGTGTGGGAACGGCGATGCCGCCCATCCTTGAATCCGGTGTTAGTTTCTCAGTCATGTCCGACTCTTTGGGACCCCATGAACCGTAGCCCCGCAAGGCTCCCTTGGCCATGGAATTCTCCAGGCAAGAATACTGGAGTGAGTTGCCATTCACTTCTCCAAGGGATCTTTCCAACCCAGGGGTCGAACCTGGGTCTCCCACATAGCAGGTGGATACTTTATCATCTGAGCCACCAGGGAATCTGGGATTCACTGCAAATTCCAGGCACCCTCCTGTGCCTTGTATTTCAGACAGCCCTTGGGACCAGCATTGTTCCCAGAGAAATCCCAAAGATGTGTGCTGGTGGAAGGATGAGAGGCGCTAACCTGGAATGTCATGTGTGGCTGCAGACAAAGACCAGAAGGGTTAGGGTTGGAAAGCAAGGCCATTACTGGGGACTTTCCTGGGAGAGAAGAAAGAATCCTGAGCTAGTGAGCTGAGCTCGTCCACTTACTATCTGTGTGACCTCGGGTGAGTCAATTCATCTCTCAGGGTCTGTTTCCTCATTTGGAGCCCAAGGGGATTGGAGTGAATTACCTCTAAAGTCCCATCACGTTTCCATCCTAAGGACAGTGTCAAAGGTCAAGGAAGAGACCAACACTAGAATATTCATAAATGTAATACTCACAGCCACTTGAACAGAATGGAGTATAGAATTAGAACTTGTATTTGGGAAGAATCAGGACACACTGTCCAGCCCTACTTCCCACAGTCACACGCAGCACCCTGACTTCATTGCCCTGCTCGTCGGAGGATTAGCCAATGGCCTCCTAGTTGGGCAACCCAATTCTGAGTCTAACACTTCTACTGGCTGTCACTTCAGGCAAGGCAGTTATCTTTTTGCTGTGCCTGTTTCCTCATCTCTAAAACCCTCTGCCTCCTCCTCACCCTGTGAGGAAGCTGTGAGAATTCACTGAGTAATGTGCATAAAGTACTTAGCTTGCACGGGGAGAAGAGTCCCCACATAAACAGAAGATGATGCTGATTGTTGTGACAGCTGCTTGATTCCCTTAACTCTTCTCCAGCCCTTCCTTTGCTGATGCCGGAAACTAACCTCTCGTGAGTCATCACCGTCTTTTTCTCAAGGTTGGTTCAGAGAATTCCCCTTAAGCACTGAGTTCATGTCTAGCCTCATGGCCAAGCGACAAGACATCAAAGAACAAGGCTGAAAAAACATGATGCCAAACTTCCCTAACACCTGATTTCACTTTGCCTTTTACCCACGAGCATGTACGTTTCATAAAGGCAGGGACATCAGGGCCACCATGTTGCCTAAGTACAGCCTTCAGTTGGTACTCAATAAATGAATTAAATGAATGAGTGAAAGGCACAAACTGCCCAGATGAGATCTGAGTGAAAGGAAGAAAATTAACACTTTTTTAATGCTCGCTCTAGGCCTTTTCTATTTTTATTTTGTTTGTTCCTCTCCACAGCCCCATGGAATCAAAATCATTCTCCCACTTTATGGTTGGGCAGACTGAGGACTGAGCATGAAGTAGTTCAACTAAGATCTCACACTATGTCAGTGGTTGATGTAACATTTAAAACCCCAGGACTGTCTGGCTGGATTCCAGCCATGGTGCCTTGAATGGGCATGGGAAGCAGGCAAACCCCTTGAACAAAGATAAGCTATCCTCTTCAACAGGTGTTTGAACTGGGCCAGCCAAGCAAACAAGTACATAAGACCCAGAGAGGCCCAGACAGCCCTCAGTCCTATAGGACTTGGCTTGGTTTGTCGTGGACCAGCAAGGTAACACCAGGGAAGGGAGCTGCCTGTGAGCAGTGCATACATGCTAAGTAGCTTCAGTCATGTCTAACTCTTTGGGATACTGTGGACCATAGCCTACCAGGCTCCTCTGCCCATGGGATTCTCCAGGCAAGACTGACACCTTGGGTTGCCATACCCTCCTCCAGGGGAATCTTCCCAACCCAGGGATCGAACCCAAGTCTCTTGTGTCTGCCCGGAGTAGGGGATGGGACTGGGTGAGCTCAAATTCCTCCTGCTCTTGCCAGGGACCCACCATAGTCAGCTCTCCCAACCCCTCAGAGACAGCGGCGTCTTAGTTAGGAAAACGTAACCCGAGCTTTGCTCACTAGGACCTACAGAATAGCTTCACTAAGCAGGGAGCCCAAGACCAAGACCTGTTCTTAAATGTGGGAGGCTACATCCCAGCTCTGCCAGTCTCTACTGCATTCATTAGATAGGGCTGGCATAACAAAACCCCACAGAATTCAACATATTTACATATCTACTCAGGCCTGTGGCACTCGTAAAGGAATTGTTGAGAGTTGACAATAATCTGGGTGGCTTAAACGAGAGAAATGTATTTTCTCATACTTCTGGAGGCTGGTAGTCCAAGATCAAGTTGTCAGCAGGTGTCTCCTGAGGCCTGTGTCCTTGGCTTGCAGACGGCTGGCTTCTTGCTGTGTCCTCACACGAACGTGCTCCCCACCCCTTCCCCCACCTCATCCTGTGTCTCTCTGTGTGTCCAGGTTTCCTTTCCTTATATAGACACCAGTCAGATTGGATTAGGGCCCACTCCAATGGCCTCATTTTAACTAAATTACCTCTTTAGGAACTTCCCTGGTGGTCCAGTAGTTAAGAATCTGCCTTCCAAGGCAGCAGATGCAGGTTCAATCCCTGGTCAGGGAACAAAGATTCCCCATGCCCCAGAGCAGCTAAGCCTATGTGCCCTGAGCCCACGTGGCCTGGAGCCCGTGTGTGCTGCGACAGGCCAGTGTGCCGTAACTAGAAAAAAAAGAGCCATGTGCACAGCCAAAAAAACAGATAAAATTATAAATTACCTCTTTAAAAAGGCCCTATCTCCAAATATAGTCATGTTCTGAGGTACTGAGAGGCTAGGACTTCAACACAGAAATTTTGGACACGATTCAGCTCATAACACCTCCCTTGGCCAAATCATGTTCCTAAACGGCGCCTTCATTTTCTTCACTTGGAACCCATTTCCAGGCCAGTAGGCTTTCTGAGGAAGGCAGTATGGCTATACTTCTCAAGGAAAAACTGTATAAGAAATGCCAAGGGCGGAATAGGAAGCAGGAAAGAGCCCTCTGTGAGCTGTCCTCGAAAGATTAGAGCTATCTGCAGAAGAACAAGCTCCTGCCTGACACCATTCCCTCTCTGAAATTCTCTCTCCTTGCTTCCAAAGGTATCACTTGTGGATTTTGATTTAGGTACTTCCAGGTGAACTCAGGCCTCTGTTAAAAAAGGAATCAAATTTCTGTCCTGTAAAATATCTGATGTTGCTACTTCTTTTAATTTTTTTCCAGGCCTTACTGGTAAAGAACTGAGCTAATCCTATTATTCTATTCTATTCTATGATGTCACCATGCTCCCTGCATTTCCCCAACCTCAACAGCTACCACATTAATGTATTTCTAGATAGCCTTTGATATTTATTTATTGTTTAATCACTAAGTTCTGTCCAATTCCTTTACGACCCCATGGACTATAGCCCGCCAGGCTCCTCTGTCCATTGATTTCCCAGCAAGAATACTGGAGTCGGTTGCCATTTCCTTCTCCAGGAGATCTTCCCAACCCAGGGATTGAACCTGCCTCTCCTGCATTGGCAGACGGATTCTCTACCGCTGAGCCACCAGGGAAGGACCTACAAATTCATTTCTCCACATAAACTGCCAGTGGGTAATAAGCAATGATGATGTAAAATACCTCTCATGGTGAGTCGCTGCCCATAACTTTGAAACCCACTGATTCAATGTCCCCTCACCCCTACAACCTCACTCTGATCATCTGTGTCCAGAGAGCACGAAGGGTAAAATCTACTTCACACCTTTCAGTGTGACAGGAAATCGGTGAAAAGAAACTAGTTCTAATTGCTAAGAAAGTAGAGAACTGTATCTGTGAAAGAGGAAAACTGATACAAAGGCACACAGGACAAGGCCCCTGGAGATGCCGCCTGGCCTCTCTAGCTCCACACTCACCTCAGCTGCCTACCTGCATCTCCCCAGGACATGCTCCATCAAGTCTGAGATTCCTAGGAGACAACCAAGCAGAGTTCCTGACCACTGCCAGCTAACCTTTCCCGTCACCATCTTCATTGCCCCAGATGCTCAAGCCAGATCTGAGCTGCCCTCCAGAGCTGCTCTCTCCTTCTCCACAGCTGAGTCGCCCAAAATTCACCTCAGAACTTTCCCCGTCCCTCCATCCCGACCACCACCAGCCCATCGGGGAGTCACCGTCCGTACTCCTCAGCTCTTCTTACTCCCAGACACTCAAACAGGGCTCTGACAAACTTTGCACTCTGCACCATATATTTAAGTAATCCCAGCGTTTAAAATGTTATACTATGAATCTAAAAGTTTACAAAGAGTGTAATTTCTGGCATATTGTAAATACTGGCATTTTTAGTCAAACTTACACTTCTTAAAATACATTCAAAGGAATCTAAATACCACTGCAATGATACCCATCATCATCCTTTTTCTTTTAAATATACAGATAGGCTTTCCTGTATTGCTGGACAGTCCCTTAAAGAATTCTAACCTAACATAACTTTATGATCAAAGCCTTTTTCAACAAAACTATGGGTACAAATTGAGATTTCAGGATTTTTTTTTTTTTAACATCCTGGAACCATGGGATCTAAGTGTTAATTTTTTTCTTCTGAATTTTATCATTATAATTTTTATTAGCACACAACTGATCAAATCAATAAGTTTTACAAATGTTCATAGGTAATCAAACATAATTTTATTGAAAATTCATCCTTTAATGAGATGAATAGAACTATCTTTCCCCCAATTGATTTATGTGAATATTGTTCCCAGAATGAGACAAGGTTAATTAGCATCAATTTAATCTTATTTTTCTTGTCCTTTTTTTTTTTAATGTAAGCACTGAGAAAGCTTGTTCACATAAATAGATGTGAATGGAAGGACTTTTGTTACAGCACTGTCCCTACATGCTCTAAACTTTCTCAGCATTTTAGCCAAAAATCTATCATTAAAAAGAACTTTTGGGGAAAATATTTGCAAACAAAACAACTGACAACGGATTAATCTCCAAAATACACAAACAGCTCATGCAGCTCAATATCAAAAAAACAAACAACCCAATCCCAAAATGGGCAAAAGACCTAAACAGACATTTTTCCAAAGAAGACATACAGATGGGCAATAAACACTTGAAAAAATGCTCAGCATCACTAATTATTTAGAGAAATGCACATCAAAACTACAATGAGGTATCACCTCACATTGGTCAGAACGGCCATCATCAAAAAATCTGCCAACAATAAATGCTGGAAAAAATGTGGAGAAAAGGAAACCCTTTTATACTATTGGTGGGAATGTAAATTGGTACAGCCACTGTGGAGAATGGTATGGAGATTCCTTTAAAAACTAAAAATTAAACTACCATATGACCCAGTAATCCCACTTCTGGGCATATACAATGGAATATTAGTCAGCCATTAAAAGGGATGAAATTGTACAATTTGCAGATACATGGATGGACCTAGAGACAGAAAGAGAAAAAAACTGTATAATATTGTTATGTGTGAAATCTAGAAAAACTATACAGATGAACTTATTTGCAAAGCAGAAACAGACACATAGATGTAGAGAATGGCCATAGGGATACCAGAGGGGATGTGGGGGATGGGATGAATTGGGAGATTAGGACTGACATCTATACACTACTATTTATAAAATAGATAAATCATGAAAGCCAACTGTATAGCATGGTGAACGCTACTATTGAGTAGCATTTGGTGGTGACCTAAATGGGAAGTAAATCCCAAAAAATGAGGGGATATATGTATACATATAGCTGATTCATTTTGCCATACAACAGAAAATAACTCAACATTATAAAATGCTATACTCCAATAAAAATTAATTTTAAAAAAAGACTTCTGATGGTCTAACAACTACCAGTTTGATTGGGTCCTCCTTTAGTTTTATAGAAAGTAAAGACTTGGAAACCATCGGAGTTACAAATGACTCTATCATCCAATCAGAGCTGAATAATTTTCTCCTAACCAATAGCACTATTTCAAGTTGTCCCTTTGCCCAAGATGAAGCACAAAGCAAGATAAGGGCCAGGTAAAACTATGCCTCTCTTTGGCAAAATGGAGAAATGAGATTGTGGAAGACGTGGTGGAAAACGATCATTTGAGACCTCAGATCAGTAGCAGGAGGATACATGGATATTGGGGATCTAGAAGGTGATTCTCTGAAAGTTATCCCCTTGTCCTGGTACCACTTAAGAGTCTCCAGGTACCTCCAAGGGACCAGATAGCCCAGCAACTAAACAACAGGATCTGTGACCAAAAGCATTCTCTTTTGAAAATGTAATTTGCATCTTTTGGTTTGCTGGCTACTTTTAACAACTCGTTTCATGCTTAAAAAATAAAACTGAACCTTCTCACTAGGACCTCCTCTAAAGTCCAACCTATCTCACTATCTGACAAAACCACACTGGCTTCACCACGTCCCTGGATTGCCACCAGTGCCTCCCACCACAGGACCTTTGCACCTGCCCTTCCCTCCGCTGGCTGCATGGCTGCCCCCACGTGTCCTCCAGACTTCAGTTCCAACATCACCTCTGATGACCTGACCGCACTGCCCATTTCACTATTCTCTCCCACAGCAATCGAATTATTGATAGTTCTTATAAGCAAACTATACTTCCTTGTAAAATATATGACAGCATTTGGTGGGGAGCTTTGTTCTTAATTTACAAATGGCATGCTCTGAATAGCATTTGACTACCAGCTTGTTTTTCCCAGCTGTAAAATAATTGTCATAGTATAATATGTACATGTAGTTCTCTACATCTAAGAGCTATGAGTATTCCATAGTATGTGACCACCACAGTTAATTTATCCATTCCCTTGGTGATGGGATGACTAGGCTTCCACAAACAAGGCTGGAGTGAATATCCTAATGGCATGTATAAGAATTGCTCTTAGTGAGAATCCCAGGAGGGGTTTCTGTGACCCCGGTGGACACACCCTCATGTCACCAAGCACTTTCAGACTGGTCTCTGAAATGGCAAGACCAAATTGATCTATTTAATAGGGCACTCAGTACAGTGCTATTAATTTTATCAGCTGTTAACAAAAGAATTCTATGCTGGAAAATCAGCTCTGCTACAGGCTGGCCAAGGGGTCTTATGAAAGTTATATCACCTGTGTGGGTCTCAGGGTCCTCTCCTGCCAAACGAGTGTTCCAGACAATATCAGTGTCAAGGCAAAATCTAGCACCACGTGGAATGCATCTGGAGCAGAACAGTAAAATAGGCAAGGAACAAAAGGACCCTAAGTCCTGGCTTTGAAAACCTTAGTAAATGACTGAAGAAGATAGTTTCATAACCCTTAATTTGGAAATATGTATGTAACAGGAGTTCTTGGACAATTAAATGAAATGCCATATGTCGAGTACCTGGTACTTTGAGAAGCTGTTCAAGCAAATCAGTTTTCTTCTTTCTCTTCTTCACCCCTTTCCCTGTTTTGTTTTGGTTTTAATTGAAGAATTCACCTTTACTTTCTCTCTCTCTCTCTCTCTCTCTCTCTCTCTCTCTCTCTCTCTCCATCTCGCTCTTGCTCTCACTCTTTGAGGTATAAATACACACAGTAGAATGCACTAATCTCTTTTTAATAACAGCTTTATTGAGATATAATTCACATACCATAAAACTCACCCTTTTAAAGGGCACAGTGCAGTGGTTTCTACCATATTCACAGAATTGTGCAACCCTCACCACTATTTCATCTAAGAACATTTTCATTCCCCTGAAAATACTGTAACCGTCAGTCATCACTCCCCGTTGCCCCCTCCCCTTAACCCCTGGCAACCATTAATCTACTTTCTGTCTACGACTCTGAACCTCTCATACACATGGAATCATTCAATATGTGGTCTTTTGTGACCAGCTTCTTTCACTTAGTATGTTTTCAAAGATCATACATATTGCAGCATGTATCAGTACTTTATTCCTTTTTACCCTTGAAAAATTCATTCTGTAGATAGATCACACTTTGTTTATCCATTTGTCAACTGATGAACATGCGGGTTGTTACCACTTTTTTGGCTATCATGAATAATGCTGCTATGAACATTCATGTACAGACTTTTGGGTGGACATACGCTTTCAATTCTCTTGGACATATACCTAGGAGTGGAATCACCAGCCATATGGTAATTCCATGTTTATCTTTGTGAAGAACTGCTAAATTTTTCTTTAAAACACTCTATAATCCCAGCAACCATGCATGAGAAGCAGTTCCTCCCCATCCTTATCGACACACACTATTGTCTGTTTTATTTTCACCTTCCTTGTGGTGGTAATAGAAATGGTATCCCACTGTGGTCCTGAAGTGCACTAATCTTAAATTAACAGCTGGATGGATTTTGCAAATGTATGCACCTATAAAATCACCACTCAAGGGACTTCCCTGGCGGTCCAGTGGTTAAGACTCAGTGCTTCCACTGTACTAGACTTGGGTTTGATCCCTGGTTGGGGAACTAAGATCCCCAACAGGGATGCAATGCTGCAAGGTGCAGCCAAAAAAAATTTTTTTAATCACCACTCAGCCTGTGATATAGGCATTTCCCTCATCCTACCTCCCAGTCACTATCGCCTTCAGTCAGTTCAGTTCAGTTCAGTTGTTCAGTCGTGTCTGACTCTTTGCGACCCCATGAATCGCAGCACGCCAGGCCTCCCTGTCCATCACCATCTCCTGGAGTTCACTCAAACTATCCCCTTACCCAAAGTAATAACAGCTCTGCATCATCATGGATTAGTTTTTCTGTTCCTGAGCTTTATATAAATGGAATCATGAAGTATATACTCTTCAGGGTCTGGCTTCTTTCATTCAAAAAATATTGTGGTATCAGTGTTTCAGCTGTTGATTCTTTTTATTTCTGTGTAGTATTCCATTGTATGAGTATGCTGCAGTCTATTTATCCTTTCTCCTATTAGTGGACATTTGTGTTGGTTCCAGTTTGGGGTTATAAGACACATGAACACAATTTCTCTTGAGTATATCCCTAGACGTGGGATTGCTGGATCATGGGGTAGTTTTAGCTTTAGTAGATGTTGCCAGTTTTCCAAAGTGGTTGTACCAGTTTATACTCCCACCAGCAGTGCGTGAGAGTTCCAAGTTGCTCTCCATCCTCACCAGCACTTAAGTATTTCGGGCCTTTTAAGTTTTAGCCATTCTGATGTATGTGTATCTCCTGGTGGTTTTAATCTGCACTCCTCAGGTAGCTAATCACATTGAGCCCCTGTATTCATTGCCTTTAGTCTGAAATTTAGCTAAAGGGATCTGATAGCTAATGCTTACCTCTCCTTGGTGATTGCTGGAAGAACTAAAGAACTGGGTCCCCCATCAGAATGGATACATGTCTGTGTATGGCTGAGTCCCGTCGCTGTTTACCTGAAACTATCACAACAATGCCAACTAGTTACACCTCAATACAAAATAAAAAGTTTTTTTAAAAAAGAAACTGGGTCCACCACCCCGGATCCTTGATCACACTTTACTAGTTAAAGTGAACACTGACGTACAATCAGTTGGTGTGAGATCATTCATTTCTGAATAATCCGTATTTTACTCTGAACTCCTAAATCTCTCTTGCAACACTTAGCCCTGGGTAATCCTTAGCCCAAAACCAAAGAAGAAAGAGTATTCTGAAAGCAAGGAAAAAAATCAACCAGTCAACCTTCAAGGCAAAGATTTAACTATGTTTAAACAAAAGAACTTTCCACTTTAAAGCTAAAGTCAGATGAAATTATAATCCACTGTTTACTGGATGTTTAGGTTAGTGGAGTTTTTAAACAGAAGGGTTTTTTATTCTTTATGGTGGTTTAATGAAAGGAGCACTTAAAAGACAGTTTACTCTGTCTTCCAGTTGGGTAAGAATCTCAGGAGATTCTTTAGAATAGTCATATCATCCAGGCTTCATGGGAAGGATATGGAATTGGGGGGGGATTGGGAGGATGCTGAGAGAATTGCCAAGGCAGTTGGTGTAAGCAGCAGTTCGACTCCAGACAGCTTCTGCCGTGTCCACCACCCAGGACTGGAGCAAGATACCCAGGTCCTTTAGATGGAGGAATGACAGACAGTCGCAGAGATGTGAGGCAAGACATGAAGTTCCCAACCCCCCCACACTAGGTCTCATGTAAACAAGCCAGCAGTAAACTCCCATCTTCTCTGCCCAACAAACAGCGCTGATGTATTTATATCTTGTAGAGCCTTGGGGCAAAAGAGCAAGCCCCACGTTAAACAGAGCAGAAATCATCCCACAACTTTTATCAAATGCTAAAAACAATTTTGAATGTGGAAATTTTCTTAATAGGGAAATGGAAAATTACAGATGTAGAATCACATAATCTTAGAGCTGGAGGGAACCTTGGAGGTCATCGATTGAACCTCACGCCTAGTTCTGGAATTCACATTACGACACCCCTTGCTGTCCCCTGCTTTCACGATCCTGAAACTGGGCCCTTTCTCAGCACCTCCAAGGAAGCTTTCCATTCATCATTGGATGATTATTAGACAGTCATTCTAATATTGAACCAAAACACTACTTTTGGAAACTTCCACCCTTCAGTCATAGTTTGAATGAATTTATTTCCTTTCCTTCATGAGAGCCCTTTGGGTATTTTAACACCATCAGCCTGATTCCTTCTGAGAGTTTTTTTCCCCAGGATAAGCATTCTCAGTTCCTCCAAGCAATCCATTATAAAACACAGCCCTGGACAGGCCTGAGCTCTCTGGAGTGGAGTCTTCCTAATGTTTCTTCCCCTCGACTTGAAAACCAGACCTGTGCCAGGGGCTAGGGAAGGTAATCCGCTCTCAGGGATTTCCCCAAAGATACAGGGAGTGCTTCTGAGAAATGCAAGGTCTACACAATAGTACTGGAGGATTTTATTTTCAAAAAATGGTTAGCAAAGTTGGAGTATATTGAGGAAATAAGTGTGACACTGTTGACCCCAATCTGGAGCAAACCCAAGTGGTTTTCCCAGGAGAGGTGTAGGTTCATGTTAATCAGATCACATACTCAAGCTCACTATCTTTTCCAGGTACCTCTGAGGATAGCAGAATAGCTCCTTCAGAACACTGTTGGATCTGGAACTTCCTTAGTCCTTTGTTTTGTCCACCTGGGCAAAGTGGCCCCAACCAGCGCCAGAGAGGAAGAGAATGTGAATACCTTAGAACAAGAGTCGGATGAAGGCCTTCCGTGTTCATGCCTTACCTGACATGCAGGTAAACTGCTTCACCATCTCGTCCCACAACCTGGGTCCCAGGGTGAAGCAGTATACTTGTGAGCATGTGCACAAGTGTGTATAGACCCACACACACTCACAAGTACACATGTCCTTAAGGCTTTTCTTATCAGCATCCCCACTTGTGTTCAACTATCCACCAAGACCAGGAAATAAAAACCAGCTCTTCACAGGCAGAATCTTGGCCTCTCCTTGGAGGCTGAATGATTTTATGGTAGAGGCAATTTTGAGCAGCCAGCAAAACAAGACAAAGGTCTTATTTGGTTTATCAAGCCCAGGTTACGCCCATTGTTCAGCAGGCCAAGCATCGTTAATCAGTACCCAGACCTCTGAATAGAATCTTTACTAAATAAACCTGTGTAGATATTCTTGCTACATAACGATAAAATTACTATTCTGGGGAGGAAGCAAAATCACTAAGGTTTTAGGCAATAATCTTTCCTTCCCTATAAAAATAGAAAGGAATGCCTGTCCCAGAGTTATAAAGGAAGGGAAATCTATAACTTATGATAAAATCAACTGCCAAAACAACGCCAAGTGGAGCTTTTTGGAAAGAAGGTATTGTGAGTAAAGTCCTAGAAGGACCCTCTCTCCCCAGTTCCTTTTTACATTCCCATGCAAACTCATAAAGGGGAAAACTGCATGATTTTGAAACCCAAGTATCCTATTTTTAAAAAATCATGTGTCGAAATTTAAGAATGCAAAAGAATTGTAATTACAACACCAAGAGGAGTGGTTATGAAATACCAATAATGGTTGATAAATGCTCAACCTATTTAGTGAAATACATAAACAAACCTTTGACCAGAGGCATGGATGTTAGCAGGTCACCATCAGGGTGATGGAAGCCTCTGAACACACCTCTGACAAGGGTGAAGGTAATCAGAGAGCAGCCTGTCTCCCTTTGATGAGGGCTGCTCTCTGAGAAGACCAGCTTGAGAGAGAGCTGGAAATAATCAACCATTGTTTTGGAAAGGGCTCTCCTAGATCCTCAGGTTATCTTGCAGCCCATTCTACAGGCCTCCCAACTTCCCCCACCCCTGCTTGTCAAAACAAATCTGTGGGAGAAGCATACTCAGGAATGTATGATGCTCTGTTTAATATGGAAAAAGAGAAAAAAAATGGAAAATGATCCTCTGGAGGCCTGGGAAGAAATAAAGAAGCCCATTTCTGCAGCCTCCACATTACAGACTCTAAGGAGCCTTTTAACAGGATGCCTAAGAAAGTTTGGGCTTCCCCAGTGGCTCAGCGATTAAGAATCCTCCTACAATGCAGGAGCCACGGAGACATGGATTCGATCCCTGGGTCAAGAAGATCCCTTGGAGGAGGGCATGGCAGCCCACTCCAGTATTCTTGCCTAGAGAATTCCATGATCAGAGGAGCCTGGTGGGCTACAGTCCATAGGGTCGCAAAGAGTCAGACAAAACTGAAGTGCCTTAAAGACACATGTATGCACTAAGAAAGATCTGGAATTTGTCGCTCCTTCAGAAAATTGTCTGTCCATTTCGTTGTAGGCTTCTAAAAGTTTAAATCAGTGCTATGGACTGTAGTTCAATCTGAGCTTCTCTTCCTATACTCTTCTTTCACTGGCCTTACGAACAGCAGGGCCTGTTTACCCACTGCTTAGAGAAGAACCCAAAAGTACTACTCTCAACAGGGCAACCCTTCTTGAATTTTTAGAGGATTAGCACACAATGAAACACGTCACACCTAACTAGGCTTTTAATTCTGAATCTCAGCCTCCAGATTCAATAGCGATGTGATCTTAATGTCTCTGAGTCTCCGTTTCCTCAACTACAAAATGGGGCTAGAACCTAAATTACAAAAATTAAATCAGTTAAATGAATTCAAATTTCATCCCATTCCCAGGCACATGGCATCTAGGAAACAGTAACTTATGATTATAATCAACTTTTCACTGCTGGTTCATTCATGGCCTCTAGACATTTTGCGCTGAAGAATCGATACTATGCAAATCAGTTATTGTGTAGGGAAGCAATGCTAGATTCAGACTGTAAAGAAATAATTTAGTAATGAAGTGCTGAAATCCCTGTGGCTCTTGCTCTTGAGATTCTGAACAGATACATTCCTACAGAATCCAACTGGTACATTTCTGCTGTGATGTAATGAAAGAGCCTGGGTTTTAAACCAGGAAAATTGTCTCAGTTTCAGCAATGATACCTTCTAGCTATGTAACTGGGAAGCAGCTACTCAGAAAATAGCAAGTGAAATTTATAAAGCATTTACCTGTTTTGATAATTTTATAATGCCATGTTTTCTTTTTATAGTCATTTCAATAGCAAGACTTTGCATTTTTTAAAAGGAAAGTCTAATCACTCTTTCAATTTTCTGTTTTGTTTTTAGATTAGAAAATTGCATTATGTAACTTTGGAAAACATCAAAGAGGAAGAAACAGCATAATTTCTATCTTCCTAACCCAGGCAACATCTCCGTTATTCTCTTACAATAAAAGCACTCCCAGAACCTAGCAGGATCTTTCTTACCTGCCTCCCCTTCCCCATTCTCTCAAATGCTTGATTACTTTACTGGCTCATTATCAGACTAAAGTGCCTGTATGTGTGTATGTGTGCACACACACCCCACACAAATATGAGAAAGGGCAAACTATATAGATTTCGAGGATGCTATCAAGAACTTCCATGGTGGTCCCTCCATTAAGTATCCACCTGCCAATGCGGGGAGCACCGATTTGATCCCTGGTCTGGGAAGATCCCACATGCCTCAAGGCAACTGAGCCCAGGCACCACACCCACTGAACCCACGCTCTGCAACAACGAGAAGCCCAAGCACCACAACTAGAGAGGGGCTCCTGCTCGCCTCAACTCGAGAAAGCCCATGAGCAGCAACAAAGACCCAGCACAGCCAAAAATAATTTTTAAAAAAGGATTCTATCAAATGGACCAATGCTACCTATGACCCTTATCAATCTTGCTCAATAGACATTTTTGTTCATTCGATCAGTTGTGTCCAACTCTTTGCAACCCCGTGGACTGCAGCACACCAGGCTTCCCTGTCCTTCATTATCTCGTGGAGATTGCTCAAACTCATGTCCATTGCGTCCGTGATGCCATCCAACCATGTCCTCCTCTACCTCCCCCTTTTCCTCCTGCCCTCAGTCTTTGACAAATGTGGACATGATCAGGAAGGAAACTGACAACCTCAGGTAGTCTTCTGCCAATACTGAATCCCGTAGAGTCTTCAACGTCTGGATTACTGATACCATAGGATGTTATCCATTCAGAAGTCTCTAACAAAAGACCTAAGGAAAAGTGATCAGAAAGATGGAAGGGTTATAAAAATCAACTATGGAAAAATTATCTGATGCTCCTGGCACTTCTCTGTTTAGAAGGGGACACTTAGTGAGGAGAGGTGAAGACAATTCATGACACTGCTTCACACAAGAGATAGTACCTCTGCCCTCAGAGGTACTGTGTACTGACAAGAAAGAAAAAAAAATTCAAAGAGGCTTGGGTATGTAGGGCTGGGGGCCAGAGTTGTCAGATAAAATACAGGACACCCAGTTAAATTTTAATTTCAGGTAACCAACACTTTTTTTTTTTTAGCATGAGTGTCTCCCATGCATTCTTTGAGACATGCTTACTCTGAAAAATTATTTGTTGTTTATCTGAAATTAAAATTTAACTGAGGGTCCTGTATTTTGATTTGCTAAGTCCAGCATTTCTACTTGGAGAGAAGAAGCTAGGCAAAAAGAAAAGAGGCAGAGACTGGGCAATAAAATGAGGTGTAATGACAGAAAATTTTAAGATTTTTTTTTAAGTTTGGGTCCATTTATAAATAATGGAATCATCAATGTTTACTATACAGACCAGGAAAAATTTCCTAATCGAGCCTCTAAAATTAAGATTGTTTCCTATACAGTGGGTAACTGTGCCTCCTGGCAATATTCCCTGGGTGCCTTTGGGCAACAAAACCCTCGTAGATGGGGCTGGAAGCAGCATTAGAGCACCCATGTTCTTCATCCTCCCTGTCCACCCTCTTCCCTCTAAGAGGTCAAGCCGCAGAGCCTGTGAGACCTGTTCCCAGCCTCAATCCACAGAAATCTAAGCACCAGACACCATATAAACAAGAGCCCAAGTGCCAGGTCCCAGGGAAAGCGCTCAGTATATATATTTGTTGAATAAATACTTGAATCAACTCATTCCCTTCCAAAGCCTGTCCCCCGCATTCGCTTATCACCTCAATTCTCCTTATAAAAACTCCTTCACTTCCCTCCACCCTGAACTCTAATAAATACCTGCACCTTGACCCATACGAGTGAAAGAATGAATGAATGAACATTGGGCCATATGGACAGGGATGGGAATTTTGTTTATGGGCCCTCCTGACCCTGCATGTTCTTCACAGGCAATGATCATGCCCTGCTTGTCTTCAACTGCTTCTGACCTCTCTACATATATTGTGGTGGTTTCTGTCACTTAGGGGCTAAGTTTTTGCCCATGGTAGTTCCATGTAAAAGGTGATCTTTATCAAATAATCCTGTACAGATGGGTGAGTAGGCAATATGACCAGAATACACCCTGACTTGAGCATCTGAGAAGAGTTTGATCCTGTCCTGGAAGTAGCTGGACCATGAAATCAGATATCGGGCACCAGGGGATACAGGAATGCTAGCTAGACTGAAGGGCTATGCACACATGGCCACCCAAGTAGGCTTTGGCCAGAATTCATTCCCCTCTACTTCCACTCAAGTGTTACAATGAGTCCAGCCCAAGCTTGCTATATCACTCCGTCCATGTTTAGGAGTGAGGTGTCATGGGGCATGTCTATTATTTCCTAGTTATTAATTAGAATTTTAATTCTCCCATTGTGAATGTATCAGTTTATTGAATGAGACACACTAGTTAACACACGAATTTCTAAAAGTCTCCACTGACAGCCGTTACTGCGGACACAGGACAGTGAGATAATAAAAATCCTTTTACTCAAAGGGACTTCGAAAAAATCTAATTTGTTTTCTCTCCCCCTTGTGCCTTGTTCATGATAGATTCTTCGCAAATAGTAGTCGAGTGACTGAAAAAATAAGTGAATGAGTGAACGGCAGACGTTTAAATCCTCTTTGATGCACGGGAACGAAACGAGAGACCAGGCTTCAAGCCACTGTGGGAAAAGCCCCGGAGCAGTCATAGCTTTACCAGAGAGGAATCTTGTGATTGGAACAAGTCACTCCACCATCTGCAGCTTCTCAGGCTGTAAATGAGAATAATCTCCTGCCTTAATAAGGAGTTTTGAAATTCAACTGAGATTTCATATCTGAAAATGGCTGTTATATATAATTGTAAGATAATCAGATAGGATTTGAAACCCAGTTCTTCTACTGTATGACCCAGCAATTCCACTCCTAGGTATATATCCTGGAAAGAAAAAAAAAAGGCACTAATTCGAAAAGACACATGCCCCACAGTGTTCATAGCAGCATTATTTACAATAGCCAAACATGGAAGCAACCTGTGTCCATCAACAGATTAATGTGGTACGCATATAACGGAATACTTCTCAGGCTTTAAAAAACAATGAAATTTTGGACTTCCCTGGTGGTGGAGTGGATGGGAATCTGCCTGCCAATGCAGGGGACGTGGGTTCGATCCCTAGTCTGGGGAGATTCCACCTGCCAGGAGCCTGTGCTCCACAACTACTGAGCCCGTGTGCGGCAACTAGCAGAGCCCGCGCATCTCGCGCCTGCGCTCTGCAGCAAGCGGAGCCTCCGCAGTGAGAAGCCCGCACGCCACGACTGGAGAGGGGCCCTCGCTCACTGCAGCTAGAGAAAGCCCGCGAGCCGCATCAAAGACCCAGCACAATCAAAAATAAAATTAACTAATTTAAAAAATAAACAATGAAACTTTGTCATCTGCAGCAACGTGAATGGATTTGGAAGACATTAAGCTAAGTGAAATGTCAGACAGAGAAAGACAAATACTGTATGATATCACTTACGTGCGGAATCTAAATAAATTCGACAAACTAGTCGAGCAGGCTCACAGACGCAGAGAACAAACTAGTGGGGAGATGGGGGAGTGGGAAGTACAAACTGTTGGGTGTAAGATAGGCTCAAGGATGTATTGTACAGCATGGGAAATATGGCTAATATTTTGTAAATAGGAAATGGAAAATGACCTTTGAAAATTACAGTTAAATGTTTTGATTTTTTAAACAATCATTATTTTAAAATTTTAACTATACTTCTAGATAATAAAGAAAAGCAAGCTGAAAAAATAAAAAACAAAACAGGAGGAGATTTTAAAAAAGCCTAGTTCTCTCCATTTTAAGCTATGAGATCCTGCTTCATTTAGTTAACCTACCCACGCCTAGGTTTTCTCATCTACAATTGGGAATAATACTCACATCCCCTTCCTTGAATTGTCATAAAAATAAAATGAGATTATATATACCCAAGAGTGCTCAGAAGGTAAGCTCATATCAGTCTCCCTTCTCTGAGTTCCCATTCCCTGGATAATATCTAAATAGATTGTCCTCTTGTATTGCCTCAACTTTTTCTCTGCCAGTTCGCCAGTCTGTAAGTAAATTAATTAGGTGATAAGGGATTCCTTAACCTTTTTATTATTACTATCATTATCATTTTGATGATGATTATTAAAGCAGGTGGTCATCTGATTGACCATAGGTCATGCATTCAAAGCAACTGCAGTGGTATCTCGGGATTATTTCCTGATCCAGGTCCTGCCACCCAGGTGTTTCCTCATCTCAGGGTTCACCCTTGAGGTTTCCTCAAATTGTGTCTTTCAGAGAAGACCCACCCACTGGGGCTGCACTTTGAAGGGACTGACCTTGTTGTATCTGAGGAAGTATTTCACTGGGGATGGCCTCAGCCACTCTCTTGGGAAAACAGTGACCTCTCCCCTCCCTTCCCCACCCCCAGATTCTCAGGCAAAAGCAGGAGAATCCAGCCAGCCTTCAGGCATGAACCCCGTTATTATCTCCAAGAACTGCCCAGCTATCCCAGACAAGAGTTTGTGTTTGTTTTTGCTTTTCAAAAATCATTTTCAGGGTCCTGAACAGTGGGCTGCTTGACACTCTTCATCCATCTTCCTAGGCCCCCATACCACTTTATTGATTCTGCTTGTTCCACATAGGGGATGCCACATTTTTGCTTTTGAGGTGTTTGCAGTCAATGCCAGGTCACAAGTCCTCACAATCTAACACCCCAGCGGGTGGGAATGGCGGGGGTTACACCAACATTCCCGTGCACCTCTATTCTAGTGACAACAAGTTGGGACCTGTCATCCCAGAGTTCTGGGTCAAGGTCTCCTGGCCCTTATCTCTTGTTTTCACTGAGGCAAAAAGCATCTGTTTGGTATGTGTATAGATTTTTTAACTCCTTTCACGAAGCCTAGTGCTTGAGACAAAGTTAGCCCAGGTTCTGCACTTTGTCTGTGTTTCAGCAGCTCTCTTGCTTGATATTAAAAATAGCCTTGTCTTGCCCATTGAGATCAGACCCAGGAGACGGGCGCCTGCTATTCTAATCTCTGCTTCACAAATAGCTCTCTATGAATTCAAGCATCTATCAACACTTCCAGGGGTCTCCAGTTACAAAACAAGGCTGGGCCTTGCTACCTATAAAGGTAGGCTCAGCTGAACTCTTCTGAGCCGTCCACGAAGTTCATGAGAGGCCTACTCAGATCCATTCCCATCATGGACCACCAACCATGGCCCAGAACTGGGAAGCAGTTAAGAACAGCCCCCACACTTAGGGTATCCTGTATTTCCCAGGCGGGAACCTACAAAAGAGTCCCTCAAACCGTGCTGGTTAACAGGCTGCCCCTCCCCCACTCCTGCTCATTGCCCCCCAACCCCCACCCAAGCCCATCTTGCTCTCTGTGAAAGACCTAGCTCTTGCGGTTGCCAAGGGAACCAAGCCTTTTATTCCATCCCAGTGACTGGGCTGGTTGGGGCTGAGGAGCGGGGTAACAACTGGTTCCCCTGGCCTTTGGAAGCCCCCCACCAGACCCTCCATTTTCTCAAAGTGGGGTGGGGTGGGGTGCACCTCTGTTGCCTTCTCACCCAAGCTCAGCTGGGTGGCATGGAGCCCCCGGGCTCTTGGGAGCTCCCTGGGCTGCAGCTCAGGGTGATAGGCGGCCTCCTTTGGCCCTGGCCCTTTCCAGAGGACAATAGCCTCTATGCAAGGGAAAATTCCATCGCCTAGGGTTCAAGTCTCCAAGGAGTTGCCGGGGCCTCAGTTGAGCCTGCAGTGGGCTCTGAGGAGCCGCTGCAGCTGCCTGGCTTGTTTCCCCTCCTTGCTGTGTTTTGTTTTTAACCCCTGAGCTGCCAAGGATTGTCTTGCCCCAGCCAACGCCTGGGAACTGAGAGGAAAGAAATAAGGCTTTGTTTCCTTTGGGGGATTAATTGGGAGAGGCAGGCAGTGTGAGGCTCCCATCCTTGCACACACATCTGCCCCACCCCACCCCCAGCCTGCACCCAGGAGTCTGGGAGTGGGGGTCAGTCCTCTGGGACTGAGCCCGGAGGGCTAGTGGAGAAGCAGGGGATGCTTTAGAGGGCAAAACAACCAAGAACCATTTTCTGGGGCTCAGAAGATATTCGGAAAATAGGGATGCTGGGAACTGGAAATGTCTGCTCTTTGCCATTTCAGACCTCCAAACCGACTCCTGCTTTTATCCCCTGTTGCTCCTTCCCAGATCTGCATAAGGAACTCTGGAAGGAAAGCGAGGGAACTTACACAAAGTAAAAAAAAAAAAAAAAAAAAAAGGAAAATCAAGACATGATGCATTTAAATATTAGGTTAATAAATGGAAACACCTAGCAGTCCCACTTTTAAATTTACCCAAAAAAATCCTTTTTGAGTGCTCAAGAATTTAATCTCATACTTGCATGCATGCTCAGTCATGCCTGACTCTTTGGGACCCAGTGGACTGTAGCCCACCAGGCTCCTCTGTCCATGGGATTTCCCAGGCAAGCATACTGGAGTGGGTTGCCATGCCCTCCTCCAGGGGATCTTCCCTACCCAAGACTCCTGTGTATCCTGCATTGGCAGGTGGATTCTTTACCACTGAACCACCTGGGAAGCCGTTAATCTCATCCAAATCAGCTAGAATCAATGAAAAGTTTGACCCACTACCATTTTAAGACTGAATAAATCCCAGATAGGTATCCGTAAGAGAATTTAAGGATTATTTTGATCCCATTTAGAAACAGCAAATTTCTTTTTTTTCCTAAGTAGTAATTGTTTGTGTTTATTGAATGCCTGTTATGTGGCATATGTGCTCTTTTCCTTCCAGTTTATTGAGAAATACTCAACATCAGAGCAAATTTCTAAGAAATCATCAACCCCGTGCACTTGCAGCAAGCCAGTCATATTGTGGCAAATCTCCACCCAGTGCATTCAAGTAAGGACTGTCGATCTCTCCATCAAGAATGGCTGAGAAAGAAAATGCTCTTGTCACTCAGTAAATAACAATAATGCGGATGAACACAAGCCAGGCCTAAGTGTTAACAGGATGCAACGGATAATCTGCAAAGAGCGTCTCTGCACCTGGGCACACCTGTTCCACTTTTTGAAAGAAGGCCCCTGACCCTGGTGTGTAGAGAGCTGGAAGAGGACAACGTGGGCTAAGAGAACCAAAGGTTCATACTCACATTGGAAAATTGTTACATAATGCACGGGTGTGTGTGGTAGAAATAAGTTTTAATAAAATTTCAGCCTTGTTAACTTTTCACACATTCAGCTGTGGCTCTGACTCTCCCTCTGTTAAATCCTGCTAACACAGGATCCCACGCTGCTTTTGGTCCATCCTTCCTCCAATGTGGCAAGACTACATTTTCAGGAAGCTGGTGGGCAGAGTGAGGCAACTCGAAGCTCTGAAGAAGCATCTACGTGACTTTTAGGGTCAGGGTTTAACCTGCCCCAGGAATTTCCCAGCATGCACACTGAGGTCTTGAGAGAGCAAATAGAAGGGTGAGTCGAGCCGGTTCTCAGCATCCTTGAGCCTAGCCATGGCTCCCCTTATGTCATCCCACACTGCCTCTCTCTGTCTGGAGTCCCACGCTTCTGCACCTCAATCCGTACTCCCCATCTCAATGTCAGGTGCCAAGCCAGAATCCACACTGAGCCCAAGTCCTCTGAGAACTGGGCACTGCTGGCAGCGCTGAACCAGGCCATCTCAGAGGTGGGCTCCATGCCACATAGCCTAGCCCCCGCCAGGGTTGACTGTGCATTGGACCATCTACATTCTTTTTTTCCCCCAGCTTTTCTTAAGACAAACTGCTGGCCGTTGGGAGACCAGCCAGGGTTAAGGTGAAGCTTCAATGTGGCCATTTTCACAGCCCCAGTAAAGTCCATAGTTGGTGCCAAAGTCTCATTGAGTTGAATAGAATGGAGGAAAGCGGACCAACCCATCAGAATAATAATAGCTGACCGTTAGAGAGTGATCACACACCAAGACTGCTCTAAATGATTCCTGGGCGTTATTTTCCCCTCATGCTAATTGCAGAAGATAAGAGCTATTACTTTTCTATCTCATAGATGAGGAAACCAAAGCAAGTTTGCAAACCAGGCAACCCCAAGGGCCACAATTACTGCCTCCCTGAGGAAGCCCAGTCCAAATGACCAGATTGTTGGCCCAGGGTCATCTCCCGGCAACCACGTGTCCACACTGCAGCATCACCTGGCTTATCTACTGAAAGAAGAAAGATGCAGGGGTCCCTCCAGAAGCCTAAAGAGGTAGCCATGTGGTTTAATTGAGTAAATGTAGCTTGAGAGTCAGGAGACCCGTATTCCCATTCCGGCTCAGCCTTCTACGCATGTGAGTATTGCCGACTATCTCAGCTCCTTAGTGCCACTCCGCTCCTTGGTCAGGCATGAGGTCTCCCAGACCTCCCAGGTCCCTAGCCATCCTCAGACTCTCTGAATAACAGTGACAGGTTGCACGAGTTGGCCTGAGGATGAACTCCAGACGGGGCAAACCTGACAAATCACCACTCACTCTACACATGAGCCTTAGTATGCACATTTCAGTGTTTGGGGAACTATGTGTTCTTTTGAAATGTGTCTGGGTCATGAGTAAGTACTGGGGGAGAGGGGACAGGAGCCTTTTTCCAGTTAATGAAGTGAGGCTTCATGGAGGAAGATTTTTCTTAGTCACATTTCCTGTTTCACACTGACCTTTTCAAAGGAAAACCACAAGTAAACCAGTGCCAAGGCCTGCTTATAAGATCTGCCCACAGGTATAATAAAGATGATCTAAATAAAGAGCACATTGGGCCAAGCTTAACCTGAATCAGTGGAAATAATAAGACAATAAGAAGGTCTGATGGGCTGAGATAAAGAGGATGGTGGCCCTCCGTGAACTGCAAAGGAAAACAATGCCATGTAAGAAATCTGAATGCTTATTCAAGAGGGATGCAAGCAGAGAGACAGAGAAAAACCGTGCAGCGATCTCCTCATTGGTCTCTAGGTACTTAGGGCTTCGTGGTTGTTATTGAGTCACTAAGTCACATCTGACTTAGTGGACTGTGACATCTGACTTTGCGACTCCATGGACTGTAGCCACCAGACTCTTCTGTCCATGAGATTTTCCAGGCAAGAATACTGGATCGGGTTGCCATTTCCTCCTCCAGGGCATCTTCCCAACCCAGGGATTTAACCTAAGACTCCTGCATCTCCTGCATTGGCAGGCAGATTCTTTACCACTGAGCTACCAGGGAAGCCCACTTAGGGCTTAACCTCTTGTTATAAAACAGAGGCTTTAAAACTAAGAGAGATGCTTGGTGTGATTTCAAAAGAAGGAATGGTGTCTGCATTGTAGAATTAGTAACAGGAGTCAGGAATATTTAGTCTCGTGAAGAAAGGACCAAGAGATACCTGAGGAGCCGGAGAGTTGGTAAGGACTGGTTATTTGTTGGGCACGATGGCTGAGATGCAGCTCTGTGTCCGCAGAATGGAAAGCCCGCACAGAGGCAGGGACGGAGAATGTCCAAGGATGTGCTGAAGACGACGGGAACTGGAGAGTGGACCAGCTTGCTGAGGCCACGGCTGGCCTCACTGTCACCAGCAGAGGTGGACCATCACGTTTCGGAGCCACGGTCCCATGAGATGAAGGACACCAGCTGTCATTGCTCTCCATGTCTACTCAAGGAGAATGTCGCAGAGGAGAGCTGAAGTCTGGGAAACTTTGTTTTAAATAGGGAGGCCTGGAATTGGACTGAAAAAAAAATCAGGCAAAGGAAGCAGTGATAATGTTAGTAAAAATGAAGTGGGAAATAGGGGCCCAGAGATAAGAGGCAATAAGCTAGAGAGCACCTAAGAGTTAGAGAGTCTTGATTTTTGTGTTTTTGTCGAAAGTAAAAAGGACTTTTCAAAATAGGTAATCCATGGTCAGAAATAAAAACATAGCAAGTTTTAAATAATATCTCATTCCCACTTGCCCTCCTCATCCATCCAGTTCTTATGTCCATATACCCATCTTTATTCATTTCTTACCTAGCCTTCCAGAAATTCTTTCTGTAATTATAAGCAAATATGGTTACAGATATTTGCCTTTTCAATTCCTCTTTTGCACAAATGTAGTATGATATCATATATGTATATAGTATTGCACCCCAGGCTTTTTCCTTCAAAGAAGCATTCCAGAATTCTTACCCTATCGGCAAGTAGGGAGCTTCCAGATGCCTCTTTGCACAGGTAATTGAGGGAGAGATATTCTCAACCAGAATACTTCCAGGTCTCTTCCCACCCAGCTTCCAGGTTTCTCTCCCATCCAACTCCACACCTAAAACGCTCACCCACCCCCAGAGTTACTCTCAAATCCCCTTAAACCCTTCTGTGCCACTCAGGAGATTTCTTACTCGGGCACCATATCCCTGAGAAACTCACAATGGTCCGTTTGATGGAGAAGAATGTAACTTTGCAGGGTGAGAGAACAGCCAGACCTCAGCATTTCAGAGGAAGAGACTCTCCTCCATTGCCCCAAAGCACCTAGCTCTTTGCCAGCCAGCATGAAGCCCTCAGCTGCGAGGATCCAAGCTTCAGGCAGCCCCTCACCCTGGTGTTCCCTCCGCACCCCCAGCCCTTCTCAGCTCAGTCGACCCAGCTGTCCTCCCCCCGTGACAGAGCTCCAAGGACCTACCCTCCTCCGGCCCCGACCTGCCTGGAAGCTGAGTGACGTGGGGACTTGAAGGCCATCTCTGCCAGGTCACAGTTGGGTGAGGCAAGAGAGCTGGTCAAGTGGTGCCCACATGCTCCTCAGCAGGGCACAGGTAGCGGGGAGCAGAGTGGGCACCTCTGCCAGGCCCTCACGCTGCATCTCAGGCCTCACCTGAGGCTATGCCCTGACTTGTACTGCTTGGGACCACCCCTGAACTGCGTCATGTTCCCAGGGGTCTCCACCTGCTGTTCTGTAACTCCCCTAAAATAACATTTTGAAAGGCGGTCTATGTCATGGTTATGAGCGTCCCAGGTGGCTCGGTGGTAAAGAACCACCTGCCAATACAGAGGCCGTAGGAGGCAAGAGTTCGATCCCTGGCTTGGGAAGATCCCCTGGTGGTGGGCATGGCAACCCACTCCAGTATTCTTGCCTGGAAAATCCCCACGGACAGAGGAGCCTGGCGGGCTACAGTCCATGGAGTCGCAAAGAGCTGGAGACGACAAAGCAACTGAGCACATACACACGCACGCACGTGGTGGTTATGAGCACTGGTTCAGGGTCGAGCAGGTGTGGGTTTGTGTCCTGGCTCTGCCCCTCACAAGCTGTATGGCCTGGATAAACCCCTTAACCTCTTAGGGTCTCAGTTTCCTTATCTACAAAACAGAAATAATACATATTCCAGGGGCTTACTGTGATGATTAAATCAAGGTGATGCTCAGACATAGAGAACAGACTTGTAGTTGCCAAGGGGGAGGAAGGGGAGGGGAGGGCTAGAGTGGGAGTTTGGGATTACCAGATGGAAACTAGTATATAGAGAATGTATTAACAAGGTCCTACTGTATAATCCAGGGAACTCTATTCAATATCCTGTGATGAACCATAATGGAAAAGAATATATAAAAGAATGTATGTACCACAGAAATTAACAAAGTGTTGTAAATCAACTCCACTTCAACAAGATTTTTTAGAAGAATATGGGAACTTCCCTGGTGGTCCAATTATTAAGACTCTGTCTTCCAATACAAGGCGTGCGGCTTCCATCCCCTGGTCGGGGAGTTAAGATCCCACACGTCTCATGGCCAAAATATCAAAACATAAAACAGAAGCAATATTGTAACAAATTCAATAAGGACGTTTAAAATGGTCCACATTAAAAAAAAATCTTTGAAAAAAGAAAGAATGTATATATAGGCATAACTGAATCACTTTGCTGTATAGCAGAAATTAACACAATTAACACAATAGCTGTAAATCAACTATCCTTCAGTAAAAATATAAATAAAAATTTTTAATTAATTTCATGCTATTTAAAGTCTCAGTCTGGTATAATCAGATGCTCCAAGAGTGGCCACAGTTGTCTCTCTTCCACCTGCCCTGCAGAGCCCAACACCTGAGCACTAGTAACAAGTGGACCCTGGCTGGAGGCCACACAGACACAGGCAGGTTCTGAAGAGCCCCTTGCAGGTAGCAGCCACAGGTGAGGGAGAGCATCGGTCAATCTAGCAGTCTCAGTGTGGGCCTCTGCCTCCTGGAACTTTCAGGGTACAGAAAAGGCCCTCATGCCCCCTGCTCAGAATCTCCAAAAGCATCTTCAGCTCCTGACCTTGCAAAAACAAACCCAGGCAGCACAGGAAATAGCTTCCATACACAGCCACTGCCTGCTTAGCTGGGTAATTTATATTTTTTCTTCTGCAGCCCTGGTAGGTAGGCCTGGGGGAGGACTGAGTCTGGCTACAGCACAATCCCCTGATAAACTCTGAGAGGGAGCAAGAAGCCAGGCAGGGCCTGTGCCATGCTCCATTGGCACCTGCAATACCCCCACCACTGAGCCAACCAGGGGCCACGCACAGGCAGGGTCCTCACCCTTCCTAGGCCCCGCACCCAAACCAGACCTCTCCTGAAAAAAAGTATCCCCAGGGCCCATGTCCCACCAGAGTCCAACAAGGTAGCCTCAGAAAATCACTGCCATCCAGGGCACCCCCTCTACCACCCCAGTCTTTTCAGGAATTTCTTAAACAAGGTGGGAGGCAGACCCACAACAACAGAGTCCATGAGCCCTGCCAGCACTAACAACGGAAGGAGTCAGGAGGACCGCCAGGCCGGCGATCTTTCTGTGGCGTCACTCCACTGCACTGTGTGTCCAGTGTTATAAGTGGATTGAACCCGAACAGAATAAATTCCTGGGAAATCCAGCTGTTTTTATGCTGGGTTTCTGGGTTGTATGTTTAGAAGTTGTCTCTGCTTAACTAGTTCTGTTCAGTTTTAGAATCTGCAAGGTGGGTGCCAACCCAAGATATTAAACGGCTAGATCCAGGTTCTCAGCACCTTCCTGCCTTGGCTCCTGAGACCTGGTCTGACACGACCTTGCCCACCGGCCAGTCTCATCTTGAGTCCCTCCCCCTTCTTCTGTATTCTACCCACAGACTCTCCCTCCATTCCTCCAAAGTGTTTTCCATCTCACCCATCCCTCTTTCTTGGAATAGTCAACCCCTCCCTTTGCCTGGCTAACCCTTACTTCATCTGTTCTTCTGCATTTGAGTTTTAAAACCTAAGTGCAGGATCTAGGTTCATCTCAGCCAGTTGAGATCTTTCAGGATAGTGACCCCATCCCCGCCGTGTCCTGCCTCTCTCTCTCCATGTGTGACATCCACTATTTCCAAGTAATCTTTCCAGTGTTCTTATTGTTGCTATTGTTGTGGCTTCCTGTAAGTCTTTGTCATCAGAGAGGCTGTATAGGAATGGGTGGTGTACCCCACTGCTAGAGGCTTCCCTCCTGAAAGCTGATGTTGATCCATCCATCTCCATGCTAATGGCAGAAGGACGAAGTGGTTTTTCAGTTATCAATTTTTATGGAACAAATGAGCTCAGGCTTGGCGATATGAAACACCAGCTGCTTTATCACACTCTGAGCTTCTGGGTGTAAGGAATTTGGACAGAGCACTGCAGAGATGGCTTTCCTCTTTACCATGTCTAGGGCTCCATTGGGGAAGTGGATGATGAGGAAAGGGCAGGCCATGTGAATAGCAGGGGCTGGAGTTATCTAGAGGCTTCTCCATTCACATGTCTGGAACCAGTGTTGGGATAATTCAAAAGTGGGCTCAGCTGGGACTGCCCCACTTAAACCTACATGTGGCTTCTCTGCCTGGCTTGGGTGTCTCATACACTGGCAGTTGAGCACCAAGTAAATATTCCAGAAGGCAGAAGCTATGGCGCCTTTTATGACCCAGCCTTAGAAGTCACAGAGCACCACTTTTCCCTCCTCTACTGATCAAAGCCGCTGCAAGACTATCAGATTTCAGGGGAGGAACGTAGATACCACCTCTGGATGGAACGAATGAGAATGCCAAAGGATTTTAGAACAGCCACGGCAGCACTGGGGGCCCACCCCAGTGCAGAAGCACTTGAGGTTGAGGGTCCTTCGCCAAGTCCGGACGTATGTTCTTACTGCTCAGGCTACTCAGTGGCGATAAGGAATCAAGGAGAAGCAACACTCAGGATCTCTGACATTCCTGCAGAGAGGAATATAGGCCAGGCTTCCACAGGTAGGACCCTTTGACCAAACTAAGATGGCAGATGTGTCTCCTGAAAAAGGCAGAAGCCCAATTATCACAACTGGGGCTTGTGCAGGGACAGACCAGCAACATGTGACTTGATGCCGTCACACACCTGCAGTCCTCCTCCTGAGAACGTGTGAGTTTATCACAGCAGGTTCCTGACCTGACAATTCAGACATTGTGTCAGAAAAGAAAGGGGACCAAGGCTTGTTCCTGGTGGACCTACGCCAGCTCCTAGTGATCACCATGCCTTTCAAATGCACATGGACCATCCTTGACCACCCTTTCTGAGATCAATGTGGAATTCCCCAGAATGGGAAAGGGAGTAGCAAGTGCACACGCATGAAGAGGGAAATGGGAGAAAGCAGGAAGAGCTT
The DNA here is from genome assembly GCF_023091745.1 of Budorcas taxicolor. NCBI lineage: Eukaryota > Metazoa > Chordata > Mammalia > Artiodactyla > Bovidae > Budorcas > Budorcas taxicolor. Next base: position 78,757,636 of record NC_068919.1, read on the forward strand.
TTTCGAGTTCTCCCCAAATTCCTCTAGAGATGTGAGAAGAGAAGGACCCCAAGGCCTAGGGTATTCAGGTGGTCCCAGCCTGCCAGCAACCTGGCTCGCTCTCAGTGTCCTGCTTCAGGGCAGGCCCTATTTCTTCCAGGAAGAAAAGCATCTGCCCTGAAAGGGGTCACTTTATTTCACAGGCTGGAGCATTTGGGACTTGGGAGGAGCAGCAGAGGGGAAACAGCTCAGAGATGGCTCTGGGGAAGGTGAAGAAAGTGAAATTGATTTTTAGGGGGGTAGTATGCAGTTCTTCTCATGGAAGCTGTGTATAGTAACCCAGAGTTATCGCTTGCTGTAAGTCATCAACCTCCAGATCTCTGGTTGACACAGTCCTAGAAGCCCAGAGCAGGTGATGCCTGCTCTGAGATGATCTAGTCCAACCCTCCTATTAGAGGGATGAGGAAACCATGGCAGAGTCCATTGTACTCACAGAATATCCAGTGCTCCCCCTGCATTTCCCAGTCTTCCCTGCAGCTAGTCAGGGATCATGTGATTCATTCTGGGCAGTAAACTATAAATCACATGTCAATCCCAAGCCCAGACAGTTAAGAGATGGTGTGCTTTCACCATCTCTCTCTTCGCTTTCCATGGTGACCTTACGGGCCACGTGCTTCAATAGCATGGCTACAAGATGGAAGAGGTTCCGTCCACCCTCATTAGAGCAAGGGATGAAGCTTGATCGTGTTAAGCTACTGACGCTCAGGGTTTATTTGTCACTTCAGCCTAGCCTTGCTTAGCCTGACTAATATGGAAATCGAGGCCTACAGAAGGGAAGTATTTGTAATAACCTGAATGATGCCTGCCAGGTCTCTGCTCCATCAGGAACACAGAATAGGTAGAGGCACAATAGTAGGATTTTTGGCTCGGGGGTAATGATCAGGCGGCATCGATCATTACAAGCACTGTGCAGTGCTTTATAATTTACAAAGCACATTCATGGAAAATCCGCCACCAACCTTGGCGGGGCCATCTTCAGCTGTATTTTGGTAAGAATTTAACAGACACAGCCAGAGTTTCCCTAGTAGCTCAGTGGTAGGGAGTCCGCCTGCCAACGCAAGAGACATTGGCTCAATCCCTGGTCCGGGAAGACCCCACAGGCCGCAGAGCACCTAAGCCAGTGTGCCAAATCTACTGAGCCCATGCTCTAGAGCCCAGGAACCACAATTTATTGAGCCCACATGCACGACTACTGAAGGCTACACACCGTAGAGCCTGTGTTCATCAAAGAGAAGTTACCATCATGAGAAGCCCGCACACACTGCTACGAAGAGTGGCCCCCACTCACCACCACTAGAGAGAAGGCCACGCGGCAACAAGGCACCACACAGCCAAAAGCAAATAATAAAAAACTTTTCTAAAAAACTACTGACAAACTGTTTAAAAAAAAAAAAAAGACGCTGGGTGGTATAGGCTGATTTTTTTCCCATGGGCCTATTTTTGCAGAAAGTTTATTTCAATATTTAAATAAATATTTACATGTTGCCTTGAGAAGATTCTGGGATCCTTGGAGAGAACGGGAGGTACCCACAGAGTCAGGGCTGGGAAACTCCACCCTCAGGGGTCTCTGACTCAGAGTCCCCTTGGCCTGTCCCTGAGGAGCCACCGCCACCGTGGTCCCTGTCAGACCAGCAAATGAAGAAGTTGGCTTGGACCACATCAAAGCAAGATTTCTTCAAAAAATCCAAATCAGAACCAGGTTCCTCTTCTTCACACCAGAGAGAGTAAGTAAGAGGGACCTTCTGGAGCTGCTTCCTCTTTCAAAAGAAAGGGGAAAGGCTACAGGCCTGAGAGTGGCCATTTATGTCTGAGAGTAGGTGACAAGTTAAAGGCCACGCTCGGGGACCCAGGCTCCCCGACACTCTGTGTTTTCCAAATTACAGCCTCAGCCATGGGGAGCCAGGGAGGCCCAGCCCCTCTGCAGCCCCAACGCTGGTTACTCGCCAGGCCCACCTGATCTGGAGGTCACTTCAGACCCTCACACCCATGCCCTTCCCTCTTTGTCAACACACAGATGAATAACTCAGTTCTGGGGTCTCATTTCCCCTCCAGCTCCTTCCTCCGAAGACCTCCATAGTCTGACTTCCATTTTCACCTTGATTCTAAAACTGTTCCCACCAAGGACACCACCAAGACGCTATTGTCCAAACAAAAGCCTGCAGCTTCAAACAAAGCTCTATCACTTACAAATTTGTGACATTGGGTAAGCTGCTTATCTTCTCTGGTCTCAGTTTCCTCATCTGAAAAATGGGGATAATAATAGGACGTGGCTCACAGAGTTGCTCGGAGAAGGCAATGGCACCCCACTCCAGTACTCTTGCCTGGAAACTCCCATAGACGGAGGAGCCTGGTAGGCTACAGTCCATGGGGTCACTAGGAGTCGGACATGACTGAGCGACTTCACTTTCACTTTTCACTTTCATGCATTGTAGAAGGAAATGGCAATCCACTCCAGTGTTCTTGCCTGGAGAATCCCAGGGACAGGGGAGCCTGGTGGGCTGCCGTCTCTGGGGTCGCAGAGAGTTGGACACGACTGAAGTAACTTAGCAGCAGTAGCAGCAGCATTGAGTTGCTATGAGGGTGAAATGAGTTAATGTGGGGAAAGAACTTGGCAAAATGCGTGGTTCCCATTGTCTATCATGTGATGAATACAAGTTATCAATCTTTCATCGAAAACACTTGTGGCCAAAGGTCATAACTTTTTATTAAATGAGATAAAATTGACATATAATATACTAATTTTAGGTGTACAACTTAATGAGCTGATGTGTGTCTAGATTATGAAATGATCAGCTGCAATATGTTTCGTTAACATCCAAATCTCACATAGTTACAAATGTTTTTACTTGTGATGAGAGCTTTTAAAACCTACTCTGTTAGCGACTTTGAAATATACAATACAGTATTGTTAGCTATAGTCACCATGCTGTGCATCACATCCCCAGAATTTATTTTTCTTATAAATGGAAGCTTGTACCTTTTGGCCGCCCTCATCCATTGGCCCACTCCCATTGCCCACCTCTGGCAACTACTGTCTGTTCGCTATGAGTTTGGTGTTTTTTCTTTTATAAGCATTCATATGTAAATAAAATCATACAGTATTTATCTTTCTTTGACTTACTGCATCCAGTTTTTCTTATTTTAGAAGGCAATATGGTTCATAACCATCATCTCTTGACATATCTCCCATGGTGAGTGCCAGGGCAGAATGTGCCCACATCAGATATATTCATTATTCTGAAGCAACTGAATCGATCTTCATGGAGGGACTTAAGACAGAGCCTCTTAACTGAAAGAGCCTCATCAGTTCAGGTCAAGTTTGCTGCCAGGTAAGATTTGGCAACAAATTAACAACAACATCAACAACAACAAAACAATTGTTTCTGTTGTCGAGATATTTGGACTTTAGCCTTGCAGACAAGGGATTGTAATTTGGTATTAATATTACTCATATTTATCCACTGGAATTGTTCTGTCACCGAGACTGCAATGTGTGCTCGATGACTTCTCTCCAGGAAGCCCTGGCCCCAGCTAGCCCTGCTAGCTCACCCCCACCTTAACTCTCTCCCCTGGGATTCCACAGCCCGTGGGAGTGGGTGCTGTACAATCAGAGATTGTTTTATACTGAGACCAGCTGCGCGATACCAAGAACTTAAGTCAAATCAATGAGGGCAGGAAGAGGGTTTTCTATTTCTCTGGTCTTCTTAATAACAAATAGAGCTGAGTACGCAGTCAGGGCTTAATAAATGCCTCCTCCATGAATTCTGCTGCCCGCTTGTTGATTCTCCCTCTAACGCTGACTTGTCTGGAGCTGAAAGAGACTGCCTAGTGTCCGGAAACCATGCGGCTTCTGTGCTTATTCAGCTCTAGCTTTGCAGCCCGCTTAGGCACCTCACTGGCCACCTGTAACCCCCCAAAATGTACTGAGCGTGTGCAATATACTAAAGCCTTTCCTAAGCCCATTTTTGCTTCAATTCACTTAATTCTCACAGTGATCCTGCTGAAACTACCATTTCACCAGCGAACCCCAGGCATTGTGCATAACAGGCAATTTACTATTTTCCCCATTTTCAGTGTACAAAGCAGTGACACTAAGGACGTGCACTCTGTTTTATCACCATCACCACTACCTACTTTGAGAACTTGTTGTCTTGCACAGCTGAAACTCTCTACCCATTAAGCACATCTCCCCATCCCCCTACCCCTTGGTAGCCTCTGATTTACTCAGTCCTGATGAATTTAACTATTCTAGATATTTCATATCAATGGAATCGTACAATATTTATCTTTTTGTGTCTGGTTTATTTCACTTAGCCTAATGTTTCCCAGGTTCACCCACGTTGTAGCATGCGTCAGAACTACCTTCGTATTTTGGGAGGAATAATATTCTATTGTGCATCTACAACACATTTTGTTTATCCATTCATCCGATGATAGACACTTGGGTTGTTTCCACCTTTTGGCTATTGTGAATGATGCTGCTGTGAACGCAGGTGTACAAATATCTGTTCAAGTCCCTGTTTCAATGCTGAGGATATACAATTACTAGGAAATGGAATTGCTGGTCTTATGGTAATTCTATGTCTGATTTTTTGAGGAGCCGCCAAATTGTTTTCCATGGTAGCTTCAGTCCATTTCAGATATTATTTCTCCATCCCTGCACTCGTCACACAACTAGTTAGTGGGTGTCATCCACGTGCAGGCATGGTGCTAGGTTCTGGGGACTCACGGGGCACTTGCAGTGTGATGGCACACAGGCACAGACGGTAGTATGAAGCATACAAACACATGGCGTGGGCGTCCTCCCTGTTTGTCCCAGTGTATCTCCCCATCTACCTCCTCTTATCAGCTTTTGTGGTTCTCCACCAATCTGATGACTCTTCCTCAGCATCCATCTCTCCCAGCACAGTTCAAAAATCTCTCCACACACCTGCAGGCTGAGAGAAGTCCCTTCCAGACTCTCTTGATTCCCACCTTTCCACCTTCCTTAAAATGACTTCACCTTCCCTGAAGCTTGTGGAACCTCTTGCCGTTGTCAAACTCTGACTTGCCAGTCATGGACTTCCAGCTCCCCTCCCATCCCCACTGGTCTTCATAATTGTCTGGTCGCCTAGGCAACCCACCCAAGCATCTTCACATACCCCTTGCTGTCCCTCTGTGCCTTTATCCTGGTGTCTCCCCAGCTGCCCTGGGGGCCCTGCCAGGACCAGCCTCACTTCAAAGTGGAGTGAAAGTTGGATTTTCCAACCAGAAATACGAAACCGGAGTCACATTCTTTTGTGAAGCCTTTCTATATGAATCCCACTACGGAGCTTCGGGCCACTCCTATTTTGGTTTTAATCAATTCGGTTTTAATGAATTTCTGTACATGAACCCCTCTCACCATCGATTTCCATTATAAAACTGGAAGATGGGTTTAAAGAAAATGAAATCATGGCAGGCCTCCCAAATGTCTGCTGGGCAACTGTGGGCTCCCACCCCAAGGACCTGCACGTTATGGGGAACCGCAGCCTGGGCCCTGTTCTACCGTGTTTTGTGGGGAACCATGGCCTTTCACTTTTGCCCTCTCTTGGCCCCCTTTCTGCAAGGGGTCTTCTGTAAGACTCGAGCTCAGCCTCCCAGCCATAGAAAACGGAGCCCTCTCCTTTGAGGTGAGCCAGCCCTTCCTTTTCTCCTACCCTGTAGTTGGCAAGACTTTCCTCAATGGGCTGCTTGCTGCTTTCAGGACTTTCGGAGCCCACTTGCCTCTGGGGGTTAGCATATAGACCCCCTCCTGTGTCCCCTGAAGTCTCCAGCTCACATCAAATCACATGGTTTCCTAAATTCCAGTTTTCTCAAACTGGAACAATGGGGAACTTCAGTTTTCCTTTCTCCTCTCCACCTCCCACTCAGTTCTCACAGCTTCCTCCTAGGCTCCTCAACCCATAACTGGCTGGGAATTCATGTTCAGCCAACCTGAAACATTAGCATACCTAAAAGCCACATTTACATTTTATTACTCTGTAGGAAGACCATGTACAATACAAACTACAATAAATAGAAGAAAAGGGAAATTGACACAAGTTCTCCAGGGTGTAGGGTAGGCAATATATACCTATATATTATTTTTAAGACTTTTTTTTTTAATGAGAAGGTGGTTAATGAAGTAGCTAGGCCTGTGGTATGCTGGGTGTCTAATGCCACTGGTGTTTCTGCTTCATTTACCCAATTCTTTTTTTAACCAGAGGAATTTTTCTCTAACGGGGAATCCCCTGATTTTGCATTCAAAGCTCTCCAAATTTAGTTCCTCCCCTCTTTTTGTTTTGTATTTATCTGTCAAACACAGCCAGACTGAGAAAGTACACTTTGAAGTGCTGGGGTGGAACCTTTCTTAAGTTCTGCTGTGGGCTGTGCATTTCTGAAATTCAAACCTTGAAAAAGAGTAAATCATTCCAGGGCACCGAGTGGCCAATTTTATGCCTTAGAAACTCTAAGGTAAGTTTGAGTAAACTTGCTGGAACTCAGCTTCACAGGCACCTTCTCTGTGGGTTGATGCTGTGTTACATGGCAGCGCAGCTCCCCAGGGTCCCTGAAAAGCAAGAGTCCTGCAAGCCTTTGAGAAAACTCTCCTTAGCTGACAGAGCTGACCCTCTTCCGCTCCCTCGGCTCACAGCTCCTGAAACGCACCTGCTGCTGACCCTCCCTGCCTGAATTCGGCATTAGGACTGTCCTCTCAGGCCGTACCAGCAACAAAGGCTGGTGCCACCTGGGGACAATGTCCAGAGATGCCCTTCAGCCCTTGCAGTGTCTGGAGAAGAACACTGCCTTCTGGTCTTCATGGCTCTGTTCAGATCACATTGAGTACGAAGGGACAACCAGATCATCCAGTGATGCTCTTCAGGGTCCTGTCATTGGAAAACTCTCAGGGAAGTCTGCCCGGGGTGACAGACCTGTCTGAGGCAGCCCTGCACTCCGCCTGGACTCCACGCCCTCGTGTTGCCCCGGGTGTCACTGTGCACTGCGTGCCCTCTCTCTGCCCAGGTTTTCCTTCCCTAGTGAAGCATCCCCATCAGTGCACACACATATTTTACTACCTTCCATCTTTAAAAAATAATTAAATAGAAAAAAAATCGCTTGAAGCTAGGTCATTCTTCTGCTAGCACCCGATTCTTCCTCTCCCTTTCAGAATAAAATTCATCAAAAGAACTGATTTTCACAGTCACTACCTTCCTTCTGCCCATCATCTCTTGAACCCTTTCCAACCAGGCTTTGCTCCTACTACCGCCCTGAGACTGCTCTTGCCAAGGGTTACAATGGTGCCCGATGGTCAGATCTCAGTCCTCATCCTCCCTGCCTCTCAGCACCATTGGGCCAGTGGACTGCTCCCTCCTAGAAACTTCTTTCTGGGTCTCTTAACATGCCTGTCTCTGATTCTACCTCCCTCACGACTGTTTTCAGTGCACCTGACCAGGTCATCCTTAACTCCAGGCTCCATCCTTGCGTCCCTCATTTTCTTGAGCTGTGCTCACTCCCTGGGCGCTGCATCACATTGCCGTTTTGAGAAGCGTGCATATGCTGACGAGTTTGCATTCTGGCTCTGACTTTTCTTAGCTGGGTGACCTTGGACAAGTCAGATAACCTCTCATGCCTGGGTATCCTCATCTGTAAAATGAGGAGAATAATAGTATCCCAATCATAGGGTTGTCATGAGGATTAACTGAGTTGGTACCTGCAATGCACTAAGTCATGCCTGGTAGGCTGATCAAGTAAGTGCTTTCCCCACCCCTTCACCTGGCCAACCTCAACTCACACTCTAGGTCTCAGTATAAATGTTACTGCTAGACTGCTATGCACCTTCTTCTCCTTATCTCACTTATCATTGTGATGGATGCATTACTTCTGTGGCTGTTGGCTTTAGCTATCTCTGTGCTATAACTGGTTAGCCCCTGGAGGTCAAGGACAGCACTTTTCCATGCTCTCTTCCCAGCATCCAGAGTGATGGGGGTGCTGGTGGTGGAGGGGGCACCTCTGTGAAAAGTCACTGGGTGAATGAAAGAGCAACTGAACACATAAATGGCTGTACTCTAAGTGGCTTCTGAGGCTGTAGAGCTTAATTAAGCAGGTGGACCTCTCCTGATAAAGGGACAGAAGAAGGATCTTGATCAGGACACACTGAAGAGCCTGGGCTATAGAAGAGGCTGTGAACTCGCATCCCCATGACCCCTGTGGAGGCTCCTGTGTCCTTCTGTGCTTGGCTCCTGTGCCCTGTATGACTCAGATTTTTCCCACAGCTGTGGTTGATACATCTGAGCCCCAGACATTCTGTGGATGAACAAGGTCCAAGCGGACTGACAAGAGTTGGTCATGAGTTGAGGATTTGGTTTATACCTGGAACTGAGACTCAGTCATGAACTGGTATTTCTGAACTAGACTTACTCTGGCCAGCTGGACATCATGGAGGCAGCCAGTGAGACAAGATCATGGTTGCTGTCCAGTGGACCTGTGTTGAATCCTGGCTCTGCTCCAGGTCACTTGTGTGACACTGGGAAGAAATGGGTGAAACGCCAGGTCTAAATAATTACAGTCCTAGTGCTGTTGGGAAGGTAAAATGAGGTGCTAAGCTTAGCACATGGTAGAAACGCATATGTTTACTTCCCTCTCTCTAACATGAAACAGAAGCCTTCCACAGACAATGAAAACAGTAGATATTAAGAAGCTCCGGGAAGGAGCAGAGGGTTTTTCCCATCAAGAGCTACACATTTGACCCTGAATATTCATTGGAAGGACTGATGCTGAAGCTGAAGCTCCAATACTTTGGCCACCTGATGCAAAGAGCCAACTCATTGGAAAAGACCTTGATGCTGGGAAAGATTGAGGGCAGAAGGAGAAGGGGGAGATAGAGGATGAGGTGGTTGGATGGCATCACCAATTCAATGGACATGAGTTAATGCAAGCTCCAGGAGACAGTGAAGGACAGGGAAGCCTGGCGAGCTGCAGTCCGTGGGATCACAAAGAGTCGGACTCAACTGAGTGACTAAACAACAAGGGTAAATGTGAGGATGACTCAACTCAATTCAGTACGACTCAGTGACAAAATATCTGTAAGGACCCTACTCTGGGCATGACTAAGTGATGATCAAAGGAGAAGATGGCAAAACTTCAATTTTTGTTTCTCTAGAATTCTGCGTATAAAGCCATAAGGGACTTTTTAAAAGTCTTTAAAGTCCTGCTCTGTTAATCCCATGATTCAGATGGAACAAGCTTCTAATGAGGGGAGGAAATTAATATTGCTTGAATACCAACACTGTCAGAAGCCTTCATGTGCTTTCTGATGAAATTCCCCCTGCCATCCAGTGATGCAGGTATTCTGAAATATCACCCAAGTGAAGCCCCATCTCTAGAGTCCCAGCAGGCAGGGCCTCCATGAAGGACCGGAAAACCCCAGAGCCTCAGAGCATATTTAATCATGCCTTGGGGGTTTAGAAAGAGACCAGAGGAGCCAGTTCAAACCTGCAGAAGTCCTAAGCCCTGAACATATGGTACCATCTGCAATGTGATTCAAAATGAAGGCACTGCAAGTTCATAAAATGCAAAACTTACATGTGTGCTGAAGTTAAAATTGCTTCTTTTCAAAGCAAAAACAATATACTAGATTTATCAAAGCTGCATTTTTTTTTCTTATTGCCCTGGGCCCCCTGACTTGCTGGTAGCCTAATGAGTCCCTTGGTCTGCCTATTGGGTCAGGGAGCAGCAAGTGTCTGCTGAGTCCTCACAAGATCAGGGGTGAATGAGTTTAGGCAAGGCCAGCTATGTCCATAGCCTTTCCAGCTGCTGAGGAGTTATCAGCTCTAAACACTTCATAGGGGCATCCCTTATAAGCACTATTTAGAAAAACAGAAACACTGATGAGGCCCATGAGATAACCAGATAGAGAGATAACTGGGGACTGTTTCAAGGTCAGTGGATTTGGTGGCATGCTCAAACTCATCTTCACTTCTTTTTTCCACTCTCACGTGAAAAAAAAAAAAAAAAAAAGAGAAACGTGTAGCCTCTCTATGGTTCAGTGCAAGATTTTCAGGTAGAAAATCCTGGTCCCCATTGAATAATTCACAGTGCTCAGAAGTTTCTTTGGGAAACCTGTTGACAGTTTCTCGTGATCTTAGACCCAGATACTACACTCTAACAGATCTTGTGGTCACGATTTTAAGTATCTTTAGGAAGACACTGAAAGAACACAGCCACAAAAGAATACTCAATCTCAACCTCCTAAGGAATGCATAGCAGAAATGGCAACAATACCCATTGTTCATGAGGATGTGGGGGAATAGCAATTCTCATAACTGCTGGAGGGAGTGTAAATTGATACTTCTTTTTTGGAGCACAAATTATAAAACCTATAAAAATGTTCATTCTGTACACATCTTCTCTGACTCAGTTATTTCATTTCTAGAATTTTATCCTATGCATTCAGACAAGTGCTCAACAACATATGAGCAAAGGTTTTCACTGCAGCCATTTTTGTCATTTTTTCAAAACAGGAAATAAGCTAAATGTCCAGTAATGAAGGACAGTATGGTATATCTGTTTTATGATGGACTATGCAGCAGTTTGCCTTTTTATACGGTTCATGGGGCTCTCATGGCAAGACAGTGGTTTGCCTGGAGTGGTTTGCCATTCCCTCCTCCAGTGAAGAGGCGAGTAGAAAAGCTGGCTTAAAAGTCAGTATTAAAAAACTAAGATCATGGCATCTGGTCCCATTACTTCATGGCAAATAAAAGTGGAAAAGGTGGAAGCAGTGACAGATTTCCTCTTCATGGGCTCTAAAATCACTCAGGATGGTTACTGCAACCATGAAATTAGAAGAAAATTACTTCTTGGAAGGAAAGCTATGACAAATCTAGACAGTCTATTAAAAATCAAAGACATCACTTTACCAACAAAGGTCCATATACCCAAGGCTATGGTCTTTCCAATAGTCATTACCAGTGTGAGAGCTGGACCATAAAGAAGGCAGAGCACCAAAGAATTGATGCTTTGTAACTGTGGTGCTGGAGAAGACTCTTGAGAGTCCCCTGGACAGCAAGGAAGATCAAACCAGTCAATCCTAAAGGAAATCAACCTGGAATACTCATTGGAAGGATTGATGCTGAAGCTCCAATACACTGGCCACTTGATGCAAACAGCCAACTCATTGGAAAAGACCCTGATGCTGGGAAAGATCAAAGGCAGAAGGAGAAGGCAACAGAGGATGAGATGGTTGGATGGCATCACTGATTCAATGGACATGAACTTGGGCAAACTCCAGGAGATGGTGGGGGACAGGAAGGCCTGGTGTGCTGCAGTCCATGGGGTCCCAAAGAGTCAGACACACCTTGGCAACTGAACATACAGCAGTTTAAAAAACTAAGGTTAATATCTATTTTCATGACGTGACACAGAAAGAAGCCTACAATTGCTCATTAAGTTAAAAGCACAAGTTTTCAAACTGTATAAACCAAACCATGTTTTTGTTAAAAAATAAATAAATAAAAAAAGTAAGTGCATGTGTATTCATATAAGCATAGGAAACATTAGGGAGATATTATGTCAGTTGGAAGAGGGGCTCTGGGTAATGGGGTAGAGAATGTGGGACTTTGTTGTTTTTCTGTATGAAATTTTTTTTTCATATAAGGAAGATATGTGACTTTAATATTAAGGTTGTTTTATTTTGTTAAGAACGCACAGGGGGCTTCCCTGGTGGCTCAGTGGTAAAGAATCCACCAGCCAATGCAGGAGACACGGGTTTGGTCCCTGATTCAGGAAGATCCCACATGCCAAGGAGCAACTAAGCCCGTGTGCCACAACTATTGAGCCTGAGCTCTAGAGCCCAGGAACTGCAACTACTGGGCCCATGTGCGGCAACAACTGAAGCCCGAACGCTCTAGAGCCCAAGCTCAGCAACAAGAGAAGCCACCACAACGAGAGCCCTTGCACCACAGCTAGAGAAAAACCTGCACAGCAGCGAAGACCCAGCACAGTCCAAAGTAAGTTAAAAAAAAAAAGGAATATACAGAGGCGTTTGGTGATATTTTGTCAAGAACACATGGCAGGACCAGAGTCAAGGCCACCTCACCTCCTCGAACGCTGTTCCAAGCTCCATACCCCTCTGAGTATAAGTGAACCCAAAGCTTTCAGAAAGAGATTGGCACGCACCTCCTGCCCGGTGAAAGGAAACACTCCCTACTCTCTCTGCTTGTTGTGGACAGAAAGAGCTTTGCAATTTACATGGTGCCTTTTCCCTACCTTATCTCCATACAGCCTGGGAGACAGACAGGACAGGAATTTTCTACAGGGCAGGCGGGTGGTGGGAGGGGGACTACTGAGCCAGCCCCTGATCATGTGACTGGAAAGTCAGCAAGCCACTCCTGGGTCTGGTCAGAAGCATGTTAAGCCTCAGGCCTATCTCCCTGTGAAGGTACATACTTTTCACCAGGACTGGATAGAAGGTGCCGCTGGGCCAGCGCGGGCTCTTCCTGGTCAGGGCTTCATGGAAACAACCCACATTGTCTCTGACTTTTTATTTTCAAGCTGACCTAGTCAAATCTGACTGAAACCTGACATGTTCTAGCTCTTGAAACTAGGTATCTTTGCGGGGCTCTGCCTCCAGCCATCTGTAACTTAGTGATGTATTGGTTTGGGCTAAATTGTATCCCCCCAGAATTCATATCAGTTCAGTTCAGTTCAGTCACTCAGTCATGTCTGACTGTTTGTGACCTCACAGACTACGGCATGCCAGGCTTCCCTGTCCATCACCAACTCCCGGAGCTTACTCAAGCTTATAACAATCTCAGCCTCTGTTGTCCCGTTCTCCTCCTGCCTTCAATCTTTCCCAGCATCAGGGTCTTTTCCAGTGAGTCAGCTCTTTGCATCAGGTGGCCAAAGTATTGGAGCTTCAGCTTCAGCATCAGTCCTTCCAATGAATATTCAGGACTGATCTCCTTTAGGATGGATTGGTTGGATCTCCTTGCAGTCCAAGGGACTCTCAAGAGTCCTCTCCAGCACCACAGTTCAAAAGCATCAATTCTTCACACTCAGCTTTCTTTATAGTCCAACTTTCACATCCACACATGACTACTGGGAAAACCATAACTTTGATTAGATGGACCTTTGTTGGCAAAATAATGTCTCTGCTTTTCAATATGCTGTCTAGGTGGTCATAGCTTTTCTTCCAAGGAGCAAGCATCTTTTAATTTCATGGCTGCAGTCACCATCTGCAGTGATTTTGGAGCGCCGCCCCCCGCCCCCCACCACCAAAAAAACTCTTACTGCTTCCATTGTTTCCCCATCTATATGCCATGAAGTGATGGGACCAGATGCCATGATCTTAGTTTTCTGAATGTTGAGTTTTAAGCCAACTTTTTCACTCTCCTCTTTCACTTTCATCAAGAGGCTCTTTAATTCCTCTTTGCTTTCTGCCATAAGAATGGTGTCATCTGCATATCTGAGGTTATTGATATTTCTCCCGGCAATCTTGATTCCAGTTTGTGCTTCATCCAGCCCACCATTTTGCATGATATACTCTGCATATAAGTTAAATAAGCAGGGTGACAACATACAGCCTTGACATACTCCTTTTCCTGTTTGGAATCAGTCAGTTCTTCCATATCCAGTTCTAACTGTTGCTTCTTGACCTGCATACAGATTTCTCAGGAGGCAGGTAAGGTGGTCTGATAGTCCCATCTCTTGAAAAATTTACCACAGTTTGTTGTGACCCACACAGTCAAAGGCTTTGGCGTAGTCAATAAAACACAAGTAGATATTTTTCTGGAACTCTCTTGCTTTTTTTATGATCCAACAGATGTCGGCAATTTGATCTCTGGTTCCTCTGCCTTTTCTGAATTTTTCTGCCAAAATTCATATATTGAAATCCTAACCACCCAGTGCCTCAGAATGTGACTGAAATTAGAGACAACATTTTTAAAGAGGTCATTAAATTAAAATGAGGGCTTCTCTGGTGGCTCAGCTGGTAAAGAATCCACCTGCAATGCGGGAGACCTAGGTTTGATCCCTGGGTTGGAAAGATCCCCGGAGAAGGGAAAGGCTACCCTCTCCAGTATTCTGGCCTGGAGAATTCCATGGACCGTACAGTCCATGGGGTCACAGATGTGGACACGACTGAACACCTTCCACTTTCACACACAGAAGGCAGAGGGTGTGGAGACACAGGTAGAAGATGACAGACCGCAAGCTGCGGAGAGTGGCCTGGGGCAGCTCCTTCTGTTGGCACTCTCAGAAGGAACCACCCCTGTGGACACCTGGATCCTGGGCTTTCAGCCTCCAGAGAAACAAAACAATGAATTTCTGTTTTTTTTAAAGTCGCCTGGCCTGTGGCGCTTCATTACAGCAGCCCCAGCATACTAATATATGCATCTCTCAGCAGACAACGTTGTATTCCTTATCTCTACCTTCTTGAGCAAGGACCTTACTATCCTGTACAAATTGTAATATCATCTAAAAAATTCTCAAGAGACCTACCTTAGGATGATCCAGCTCTACAAAATAATCAGTCCTATCCACGGTGAAGAAGTCTTTGGGTGGAACCTCTCGATAGTAAGTAAGGAGGACAAATGGACCTCGGGGAACTCTAGCTTAGCAAATGTCTATAAGTGAAGCCAGGTGGTGGAAATGCTTCCAAGAAGGATCTGGGCCCATTTGGAGATGAAGAACCCAGTACTGCTTAGTTTCAGGGTCCTTAGTCTGTTTATAGATAAAATGAAACCCCTCAGCATATGAATCCTAGGAAATAGAAAGCCCTTTAATTTGTCCCAAAGAAGATGATTTCTGTTTTAAAAGTGGGTATTTATGTGTTTCTATGATAAAGTAATACTCACTTTTAGAAATTTTGGAAAATCTAGAAAAAAGAAGAAAAGCACTATAACCCTACCACCCTGAGACTGCCTTTGTTTACATTTTTATATATTTTTGCTTTGTTTTACATGGTTGTATTTCATAATTAAATAGAGTTATATATACAGTTTTACATACTTTTTTTTATTTATAAAGCATTCCTGCCTGTTATTGTAATCTCTTTGTAAACATCATTTGAAATGACTGCAAAATATCCCATCGAGTTGATTAGTTTTCTTAAATGTGAACTGCAGAGCATCTGCATCAGAATTATATGAGGTATGTTAAAAATGTAGATTTCTGGATCTCATCCCAGACCCATTAGGTCAATCTCTAGGGGTGGAGGCTGGGAATCCTCAGCTTAATAAGCTTCTCAAGCAACTTGTAAAGTTACAAAAACTTGGAAACCACTGAAATCGGCTAACCATAGTTTGAAATCACCTTACCCCAAATATTGCACATTTCTGTTGTTCCTAATTTTTCCTTTTATAAATAACTGTGTGAAGAACATCTTCATGCATAAAGCCTATTGCACATTTTACAGCATTGCCTTAGGATGGTTTCCCAGAAGTGATACTATTTTGAAGGATATGAACACTTTAAAGACTTGATAACACACAAAACACCTGTATACACAGTCAAGCACATAGCCTACTCAGGTGTCAGGGAGAAGTCAGTTGTCAATTACTTGTCTGTATTCCTGGTTTAGACTGCTTTTCTTTTCCAGCTCTCTTCTCAACAGGGTTCTAACTAATTACTGAAAATATGGAGTTGGATCACAGTAAAGTAGGCAAGGAATGAGCAGAGGGTCAATAAAATATTCTTTATTGATACATAAATGACTCTGGTCTAACCCCACAGGAAACCCAGGCCACAGATAACTATGGCACCCCAGGGATTCCAGATGCTAACTAAAACTTAAAATGGACCCAGCAGCACCCCATGCACTCCTGTCCCATGTGCCACAAGAGCAGTGTTCTCCTGATGAGAAGAAGAAAGTGATAGTCAGCATGAACGCGGATACATGGCGAGGATGAGTGTAGGTAGAGGTTGGACTCATCTTCCCCAACCGAGGAGGAATTCATCTTTCAAAACACAAAGAACACAGCAGCTAGCAGGATTTGGGGGTCCTGATGAGAAAAATTGGTTCGCAGAGCCATAATGCACTCAGAATAGGGCAACTTACAAGTGGCCAAGGGGTCAGGGAGAGCCATAAAATGGAACGTCAAGTGCATAGCCAGCATAGGTACTGGTTTTTGGCTGTGTATTTAAATGGCTAGAAAAGGGGCGGCTAGAGGGAAAAGAAATGATATGGAGATATGAGCAAGCTAAACAGCCCACTCTGCCACGCCATCAGGACAATGAGATCTCAGTCATTTGTTTAACTAAGCTCTATAGGCTACCCCATCTATTTCCCATGAAGTGATGGGACCAGATGCCATGATCTTCATTTTCTGAATGTTGAGCTTTAAGCCAACTTTTTCACTCTCCACTTTCACTTTCATCAAGAGGCTTTTTAGTTCCTCTTCACTTTCTGCCATAAGGGTGGTGTCATCTGCATATCTGAGGTTATTGACATTTCTCCTGGCAGTCTTGATTCCAGCTTGTGCTTCTTTCAGTCCAGCGTTTCTCAAGATATATTCTGCATATACGTTAAATAAGCAGGGTGACAATATGGGAAATAGATGGGGAAACAGTGTCAGACTTTATTTGGGGGGAGGGGGCTCCAAAATCACTGCAGATGGTAATTGCGGCCATGAAATTAAAAGACGTTTACTCCTTGGAAGAAAAGTTATGACCAACCTAGATAGCATATTCAAAAGCAGAGACATTACTTTGCCAACAAAGGTCCAACTAGTCAAGGCTATGGTTTTTCCAGTGGTCATGTATGGATGTGAGTGTTGGACTATGAAGAAAGCTGAGCACCGAAGAATTGATGCTTTTGAACTGTGGTGTTGGAGAA
Organism: Budorcas taxicolor; assembly: GCF_023091745.1. NCBI lineage: Eukaryota > Metazoa > Chordata > Mammalia > Artiodactyla > Bovidae > Budorcas > Budorcas taxicolor. The sequence continues at coordinate 78,774,503 of NC_068919.1, forward strand.
GACTCTTGAGAGTCCCTAGGACTGCAAGGAGGTCCAACCAGTGTCCATCCTAAAGGAGATCAGCCCTGGCATTTCTTTGGAAGGAATGATGCTTAAGCTGAAGCTCCAGTACTTTGCCCATCTCATGTGAAGAGTTGACTCATTGGAAAAGACTCTGATGCTGGGAAGGATTGGGGGCAGGAGGAGAAGGGGACGACCGAGGATGAGATGGCTGGATGGCATCACTGACTCGATGGGCGTAAGTCTGAGTGAACTCCGGGAGTTGGTGATGGACAGGGAGGCTTGGCATGCTGTGATTCATGGGGTCGCAGAGAGTCGGACACGACTGAGCGACTGAACTGAACTGAACTGATAGGCTACCCACTCCAGTATTCTTATGGCTTCTATTATGGCTCAGCTGGTAAAGAATCTGCCTGCAGTGCAGGAGACCTATGTTCAATCCCTGGATTGGGAAGATCCCCTGGAGAAGAGAAAGGCTCCCCACTCCAGTATTCTGGCCTAGAGAATTCCAATGGGCTGTGTAGTCCATGGGGTCACAAAGAGTCGGACACAATCGAGCGACTTTCCCTCATAGCTTTAACAATGTGCTAGGCATTGGTCTAAAAGCTTTACAAATGCTAACTTGTTCAAGCCCTACAATTAAGCCTGTAAGATATCATCACCCTCACTCTACAGATAAGGAAACCCAGACAGAGAGAGGTTAAGTAACTTGACCAAAGTCACACAGCTAATAAGTAGAGGAGCCAATATTTAAATCCAAGCAGTCTGGCTCCAGAGTCCATGTTTTTGGTCAGTATTCTATTCTCCCTGAGAAGAAAGGACTAAGAAGTATTGGGAACCCAGTACACAGAAAGAAATCCCAGAAAAAATTTAGAAAACTCAGATTGTTCATTATAAACCAGTCTTTCAGAAACAGCCTTCTCCTACTGCCCTCACTTCCCCCCACCCGCTTTGCCACCTTCCCGGCTGGATTCAGACTGCAGCCCCTAAGCCCTTGGGGTACCCTCTCCCTACTTACAACAACCCCTCCCTTTAGGGACCACCTCTGTATTTTACAGGAAGGACTGCAAAATCCATCGCAGAACCCCTCATCCCTTGCCTCCAAGGCCTTCCACTGCTGCAACTAATTATGTGTGCTGTAAACTCCCATGTGGAAACAATCGACAGGATTTCCCATCAAACCTGGCTGGCTGGCGGCTTCCACGCCTGCACTGAAGCAAGCCTGCCTCCCCTTTTAAACAAACACATTAAGTTAATAATAACACCAACCACGTTTGACAGCCACATTTACTAATTAATTCTCATTTGTTCCTTCTGCTAGGAAGGGGGGCTAGGACTTGCCCAGTTGACTGAGGAACTGAGGCTCCACAAGGATTTCTGTTAAGGCGGCACCAAAAATGTATTGGAGAGCTTGAGAACCTTTCTCTCTATTCAGCCTTGCCCACTGAGCTAGTGGCCTCAACTACACTTCACCTAAGTTCCCCCAGGGCCATGCTTGGGATGGAGAAGAGCCTAGAATCACCTCCTGCTCACATCAGGTAGTGGGTCGTTCTGCCCCTTGACATGCATGCAGGCTGCTCCTCAAAACCTCCCCTTCCACTCACCTGGTAGAGCCTATGCTGATATCACTCCAGCTTACCAACCACCCCCAAGAAATCTTGATGTGACCCCATCAAAGAGGGGCAACTGTGGCTCTGAAAGGTCAATGACATGTTCAACAACACATGGCCTAGAAGAAACAAGGTCTATTGTCTGCAGCCGCTCCCTTTGCCCAGAGACGATTGGTCAGGAAATTTGTTCCAGGTGATATGACAGCTTCCAGGAGAACAGAAGTCTCTGTGCTGGCCTTGGGCTCTGACCACAGAACCCGCCCTCTCACCCCACACCTGCCTCCAAAGACCTTTGGGCCCTTGGCACTGAAGAGCTGAACTGTTTGCAGGCTCTGGAGGAAGAAGGGCGGATCCTTCAGGAAAGCTTCTCCTACTGAAGAGCTGAACTGTTTGCAGGCTCTGGAGGAAGAAGGGCGGATCCTTCAGGAAAGCTTCTCCTACTCCAACAGCCTCTGTTCCCTTAATCCCGAATCAGTTTATCCAAAGAGGGCTGTTGCCTGGGCTAGACAGCCCTGGACAAATGGCTTCAGCCATGTCATCGCTGGACTTGCACCCACGCTGTTCTCAGTTCATGGCATCCTAAGATTAGGAAACGTTCTCTATCTGCTTATCTTAACCTCACGCCCTATCTTGTCTCCCTTCTGTAGCATTCAGTGAGCATTTCGATGAGCCAAATGTTCCACTGGAACCATTAATACTCTAGATCATGTTTAGTTCTCACAGCAACCCTACAAGGCATGTATTGTTATGGCAGTGCTGGTTTTACAAACATGGAAACTCAGGCACAGAAAGCTTTGTGCATGGCAGGCCATGACAGGCCATGCAGCAGAACTGGCCTCTGCCTTCAAATCCAGGCTTCAGACACTGTTCTCTAGCTGACAGGAGGCACGTTTCACAAGGTCCCCCACCTCCCACCCTCCCGTTGCAGAGGCTGCTGAACTCTCAGGGCCAATGGCCCCACCATCACATTTTCAACTGGTGATGGCCCCTGGGGCTGGTGGCAGCCCTGTGTCTCTTCCAAGAGGTCTCAGGGTCTCTGGTCCAAAACCCAGCGCCCTTACCTCTACCTTGGTTGTCGGGCAAGGGGTATCAACTGATTCTGAGCACTAAGAGCCCCAGGTTTCTGAGGTTGCACGGAGGAAAAAGGGGGAGTGCACTTGGCGTCCTGCTCCATCTGGGTCCAGCTAACCATGTCCCACCAGCATGAGACTTCATGAGGAATACCACCACTGGGCTCTTCTGGAAACTCAAAGCTCTGAATTTTCCCAGAGCCTCACTAAGGAAGGACCCACAGCTCTGTGACAAACATGACCTCATGTACTCTTGTGATACCCTCATGAGCCAGAGGGAGAGGGTGGCCAAAGGGGCCCTTCTCCTTCTTTAAAAGTGGAGTTCGTCCTCCCTGGCAGTCCAGCAGTTAAGACTCCACACTTCCAATGCAGGGGACACAGGTCTGATCCCTGGTCAGGGAACCAAGATCCCACATGCTGTGTGGTGCAGAAAAAAATAAATAAACGGTGAAGACACTGAGTTACAGAAGGGAGATTGGGCTTGCCAGCAGTTGATTAAAACTGAAACTCCGGTCCCTTTATCTGCCAGGAGGCCAGAGCCACAAGACGCCTCCACTGCTTATCCTGATCCAAGTAAGAATGATGGTTTCTAGGCCTCTCAAGGCAGCTGGAATAGAGGTGGCTCCAGGGCGCTCATTTAAAGAAAGGCAGTGGCCCTGATGGGAAAGAGCCCAGACAGCTGGAGTGAACAGTTTGGCCATTATCTGCAGGCCTCCCCACCCCCCCTCTCCTGCTTAACCGCCCTGCCCCAAGATAACACTCAGGGGCCACTCTGAACGCCAGGGGCTGCCTGTAGACACCGCCTTTCCTCTATGCTGGCCTCCAAACAGCCAGGGAGCAAAGCCACCATTAGGCTGGAGAGATTAGCTTGAGCCATGCTCTGGCCCAGCCGTGCGGGCCTCCACAGCAAGGCCCAGCTGGGGATGCCTCTCCTCCTTGCCTGCCCCAGGCAGGTCCATTCAGCAGAGAGCTGGCGGGGCAATCCTGTGAGGCGAGGACGCCCATCTCAGTCAGTGAGCAGGGATAACATCACTGACTCCAGCCCCCTCAGAGGTCCACCCAGGCTGGATCTTGGCCTCGGGGTCTCTTAAGATGGCTGAGCTGGATGGACAAAGCCTGAGAGGGTAGCTAATTGCTCTGATTCCCTATTCACAACCCCTACCCCTAACTCTGACCTTCCAGCCCTTCTTCCCTGATTCCTGTACCTCAGCTGGTTTCTATGACAGCCCTCCTGCTCCCCCAGTTGGTTCCCCCTTTTATACCCACCCGGGCAAACCCCTCGGCCTGAGTTTCCTAGCGGTCTCCCTGGCCCACCCTTGGTGAATGGCCTTTGCTGAGAACATTCGAGCTTGAAGAACCCCCAAAAGCCACTGTCAGCATTTCACATTCAAGGAAACCCTGGCCCCCCTCCCCCAGAGGGTTAGTGACAGGTCTAGGGCCCCCTTTTGCTAAAAGCAGAACCGAACTGGTGTCCAAGAATTCCAGAAATGTTTGCTCCACCAACCTACACACAGGAAACCAAATTAAGGTAATTGGGGTGGTAGGTGGGGTTAGGTAGAGAATGTTTCATCCATTTAAAGATAAGGAAACCGATGTCCAGAGGGGTGAACTGATGATGTTCAGGGTTACTGAATACAGGGTAACTCCGTAATCAGATTGTTAGTGTGATCTCCTATACACTGACTAAATGGATGAGAGGCCCCCAATTCTGTTGGTGACAGCCAGCGCCCAGAGAGCATGATTTTGTAACCTCAGTTAGTCACCTATTAACAAGCACCTCTGAAAATCCTTTGGCAGGGTTGCCATCAATCCCTTTGGTTACAAGGTACTGTACACACCTTGGTTCCCAGGAGAGCTTCTCCACAAAGGGATTCAGTTCCCAAGTCAGAATAGAAGCCGATGGATCAGAAAAGGAATCAAAGCCAGGTGTGTGCTCAGTCATGTCTGATTCTTTTCGACCCTCTGGACTGTAGCCCACCAGGCTCCTCTGTCCATGGGATTTTCCGGGAAGTAATACTGGAACTGGAGTTGGTTGCCATTTCCTCCTCCAGGGGATCTTCCCAACCCAGAGATCCAACGTTCCTCTCTTGTATCTCCTGCGTTGCAGGCGAATTCTTTACCGCTGAGCCACCAGGGAAGCCCTAAGGGCCAAATATTACTTTCATTTTTAAAGTGGTTTAATAAAGAAAGTTTTAAATTATTCAAGTAGCCAAATCACTAGCTCCTGGAGAACACCTGCTCATCCCTGAGTTGTGGGTGCCACAGCTCAGCAGCCACGGGAGCCCAGCTCCCCTGCCCCTGCTCCAGTTTCTCAGCCCCTTTGAGCCTCAGTTTTCTCTTTCATCAAATGCGAATATTACCTCTTTCTCTGTCTCTGTGTGAGACTGAAATTAGAAAATAAACGTAAACAAATGCTGTGATTTGTTAGGTGTTCCACAAACATAAGCAGTTATTTGTGATTAACGTAATATTCTCCTGATATTTGAGAAGGGCCCTTTGTGGGGAAGGAGGAAGGGCATTTAGGTAACTGTGCCAGGTTACTCACACCTTCCTGATTTAATGAGCCCCGCTCTTAGTCATTGAAGCTCCTCTCTCATAGTGCCTGCCTGGGTCCATCAGCTCTTCCTGAAATCTATAATCCAGAGCCCTCATCCACATACCCCATGGTCCCTCTCCACTGACAATGGAGCCCCCAAGGGCTCTCAGGAAAGGGTTTCTCCCTCGCCTTCTCCCACCTCCAGCTCCCCTCCAATGGGTGAGCTGACTGGCTGACCTGGGCAAGCTGGTGAGGTCCCTTCTTTCCCCGTAGAGGCATCACAGGGTGAATCAGAGGCTGGCTGACCCCCCGGTCCTTAAGGCAGAGCCTCTCAGGTCAGTGAGACAATTCCGGGGTGGGAACAGAGGTGGGCTTGGGCCAGGTTGGTGGCAGCATCCCTGGTCCCTCCCATTTTCTGAATCCCACACTACATCAGAGGGAGGGGCAGGGAAGTAGCATTTACTAACCCTCTATTATGTACCCACATGAGGGTTACTTCCCATAACCCACGGAGGGTATCATTATCTCCGTGTAACAGATGAGGAGGAACAGGTTCCAAAATGCTAGGAAACACATCCACAGTCATGCGGGGCAGAAGGGATGGGACGGAAATACAAATCCAGGGTTCTCACTTCTCAGCTGGTGAGGGTGGATGGCACACACCACGGTCATTTTCTTAGTCTATAGATAGCAGGTTTACAGGAGCAGATGAAAAGAAAAGAAAGGATAAAATTCCATGGACTTCTGGATTTTTTATTATGATTTCACAATAAATACTAGAAGTCAGTATAAAAGGTTAAAATAGTTGCTGTCAGAGTAGATATCTTTAATATTGCTGTATTACCCTCTCAGTTAAAAAAAAAAATCAAAACAATTATTTCCCAACAATTTCCTATTCCCAAAGTGAACAGCTGAGATATATAAAGAGTAGCAACTAATACTGATTGACCACTTACATACACAAAGCCTTATACAGAAACAGTCTCTTTTAACCCACCGCTATGCAATAGGGACTGTTGTTACCTGTTTTACAGATGAGAAAACAGAGATGCAAACGTGACTTCCCCCACGTCACTGAGGCACCTAGAACATTTGAACCCCAATAATCTGATATTGGCGACTTCCCTTGTAGCTCAGATGGTAAAGAATCTGCCTGCAAAGCAGGAGACTGGGTTCAATTCCTGGGTCGGGAAGATCCCCTGGAGAAGGAAATGGCAACCCACTCCAGTATCCTTGCCTGGAGAATCCTATGGACAGAGGAGCCTGGCAGGCTATAGTCCATGGGGTCGCAAGATTCAGACATGACTTAGCAACTAAATCACCACCAATCTGATATTGGAGCCCATACCCTGATCCATTAAACCTAACATTATCAGCCCTGAAACTTCCTGGACCAAGGATGGAACTTCAGCCAGTGAAGAGATCTACTGTGGGTTAGTGCCAGAGTAAGTAAACACTCAATAACCACCGACTGGAATGGAAAGAAGGAAGGAAAGGATGAGTAGAAAGCAAATGGATGACTTCCTGAGGGGCCCTCAGGGGTAACTGACACACATGGAAGGCTTGAGTTGACCATCAGCAACTGGAGCCTTCTAACTGCCACCCCAACGAGGACAAGATGAGGATGCGGACAGATACAGCTTCAAGGGAATCAGGCCCTACCCATTTGGGGTACAGCTCAAACCTCAATATGGATCCCACCCATCCTACTCCAGGGAGGCCAACCACCCAGGAAAATATTGCCTGTCTGGTGTCTTCTCAAACCATCCAAGGCTGGGCTGAGGGACCAGACAGATGCCCGCCACAGATGAGGCAGAGGCCAAGAGGAACACCCATGGGAGGGAGCCCGAAGCCCACAAGCGTTTGCCAAGCACTGACACTGGGAGGCAACCAGATGAGGATGATGAGGCTTCCTCCTCTGGGAGTTACCACCAAGACCATCTCAGACTTGACTGTGGTTCCCACTTCTCCATAGAGGAAAGTCTTCTGGACACCTCCCACCTCCCATCCCAACCAGTCCACATGGCTCCCATTTTCTCCCCCTCCCTCCAGGTCCCCCTTCTTATTTCCATCTGCCTGCCTCTGCAGCCCCATACCTCACTGCTTCTTTCAGTCTCATGAAACACCACTACTGTCTTTGTCTCCCAAATACCCCAGTCTCTTTAACGTCCTTGGTGCTTTCATCTCCATGATGTCCTCTGCCTGGGATTCTCTTCCTCTGTACTGCCCCTGATTATCTAAACAATCCTGCTCACCCTTCAGGAAGTCTTCCCCAACCATCAGGAAGGTTGGGTCCCTGCCATATGCTTCTATAGCAAGTCCTGCCTTGTGCTTAGTTGCTTTTGCTCTCCATGAGGGCATGGACTATGTCTATTTTGTTCATTATTCTATCCCTATTCCCTAGCACAGCATCTAGCACAAGAGCAATTAATCTTCCACTGTGTTTAGGTCCCCAGGTATTGTACAGTTTAGGCTTTCTTTCAGGGAGGCTGAGGAATGCAGTTCAGAAAAAAATAAGGCAGGGGATCCTTGAATTAGCTTAAGCATGTTACCATAAGGCTCTGTTGTGTCTGGAAACCCTTTCCCAGAGAGCCAGGAGGCCAGGGGAGAGGCAGAGCTTCCATACCCGTTACTTTGGGGAACCCAAGCCACAGTCCAAGGTGAAAGCCTTGTATTTTAGCTCAAGTTCTTGCCTAGCCAGCTTTCTGCAGAAGTCCGGGCTGGGGGTGGGAGGTAAAGGAGAGATGTAAAAGCCACTCAGGCCCTGGCCAGCTGAAAGCAAGCCTCGGTCCAGGAACCCCATACTGCCCTCCGCCCACACAGCTCCTCTACCCCCACCCCCAGGGACCAGCAGCAAGAACTCAAGCTTGTGTAAACAAGGCCACAGGAAAGCAAGCAATCTGTTATCAGTTCTCTTTCTCCAGCTCAGCCACTTGGCTGGAATGGCAGCCAGGAGGTGGGAGCTGGCCAGGCTCCTCCCCTTTTCTGCTTTATCTTTTCTCCCTGGTCAGCTCCTCCTCCCCGGGGGCTTGAGCTCCCCCGGGGTCACTGCTCCCGCCAGCTGGAGAAGGGAGGCGGCCCTATCTTAACAACCCAAGTCAAGGCCAAGTCTCTGATTGTCTGTGCTGGGGAGGCTCCCTCCTCCCTTCTTTCTTCCCTCTTAGCTCCCTCAGGATGGGGTCGCAGATGTGTTTATCTTGTAGGAGGAGATGGGGAGGGGCAGTGGGCAGCTGTCTGAAAGTATCTAAAGGGTATGGAGTGTCCATGGGGTCTGAAGTCCTGGCTTTGACACCTAGGATAAGAGCTTTGCGTTTTGGTCCTCGTGGCTTTCAGATATCCAGTTGGAACCAGATGGACAAGAGTTCATTAGGTGCAAGCTCTGTTCGTGCTCTAAACTTGTGTGATGACCAGCTAGAAGGCTGCGGGGGAAGCTTCTTGGCTGGGGTGAGTCTGCCTGTCTGCCTGTCTCCTCTTTGGACTTCTAATTACATAAGTCTGGTACTGACCCAAAAAGAGGGGGCGGCCGGCTAATACGCTCCAGACTGTCATATCACACCAGAGGCATTCCAGCCTGAAAAGCAAAAAAAAAATCTATGAGTCCGAGGCATTAGAGTCCATGACGCGAAAATATCTGAGCCACATTCCTAAGAAAATAGAGCTCTCTTCTCAGATCAACCGAACTGTGAAGGGAATGGAGAACTTCTGCCTCATCCAGCCCTTCTCTTTTCCAATCGTCTATGGGCCCCTAGAGAAGTCAAACAAGGAATGTGGACTCATGCCCCAAAGCAAAAGAGATGAGGATACTGATTCACCTGAGACTTACAGCAACACGGTGAGACCCCAACCCTAGCCTGGCCAGGGATGTTAGGAAAGGAAAATAAACTAAAGCAGAAAATTAACACTGGAAGCAGACGTCAGGAGGTGCCCAAACAATATTGTGGCATTTCATTTTATGGAGATTAGAATAATAAATGTATGACCCTAAGATGGTCCCTGAAAAAGATATTAGGGGAAGCAAGGGGGAAAGCAAGAGCTTCAGAAGGCAGCCTTGTGGCTAGATTAGGGGTAGGCAAACTGCAACCCACCCGCCTATTCTGGCCCACAGACTGCCTTTGCAAATAAAGTTTTATTGGAACGTAGCCACACCCACTCATCACCTACACATTGTCTCTGGCTGCTTTTGCATTTCTGCAGTTGAGTAGTTGTCACAGAGACCATATGATATGGCCTCCAAAGCCTGAAATATTTACTATCTGCCCTCTACAGAAAAAAGCTTGCTGACTCCTGGGCTAAACCAAAACAGGGGCTGAAAACAGCATCCAAAGTCAGGAGGTGAAGTCTTAGCTCCTCTGGTTTCATCAGAGAGCTACAGGTTCTCCATATCCAGAGATATAGGAGCATGGGACACAGGTACTCCTTGGCTGAGGCAGAAAGGGTCAAATTGCATCTTAAACCCATTTATAATTCATTCAACAACAAATACTTGTTGCAGGGCCTGTTCTTGGCCCTCAGGATACAGCAAACACATTAGAACAAGATTCTTCCCTCATGGAGCATAGGTTCCTGTGACTGGTTTATATCACTATCCCAAGACAGCAGTTATCCACAATAGGACTCTGAGGTGTCTACACCTCTCAAGAACTGGTGAGGCTGGACCCCCAAAGGATCTAAAGCAAAGCAGGCTTTGTGGGAGAGACTTTATTGTTGTTCATTAGAGGACTATGCTTCCCTCTCCCAGAGGAGTTTAGGTTTGGCCACATGACTTACTTTGGCCGATGAAACGTGAGCAGATATAACAACTGTCACTAGAAGTTTTAAGGACCAGAAAGCTGTTCGTCATATCAGTCTCTTTCCCCTCTGCTATCAGTGCACCAGATGAGGAAGTCCCACTGTCCCTCCATTAGCCCAGGAGTAAAAACCACTCAGCATCCCTAAAGCCAAGACACAACAGACATGTGGGTGAGTCACCAAGAATTTGTGGTAGCTGCCACAGCATAACCACACACACCCTGACTTCATTTTTGTACACTAGGCATGTCCCCAGTTGAGCTGACTGTGTGTTGTTTTCTTTTTCCCCATTGACTCTCATTGGGAAAATGCTCAGCTGATTCCAGTTGACAGGCCGCACGGACTTTCCACCACTCTTCGCTGTACAACACAGGCCTCCCCTCAAGACTTTTTATTATGCTTGATTAGTTCACTCATAGCTCCCCATACCTTCTTTCTGTGGCCCCTAAAGGACAAGTCTTGGTAGATCTGTGTTGAAATCTTCCTTTTTTTTTTTTTTTTGGCTGCATCACATGGCATGCAGTAACTTCCCCAACCAGGAACTGAACTCTCAACCCCTGCAGTGGAAGCACGGCATCGTAACCACTGTACCACTAGGGAATTCCCTCACAGTTTCTAAGTAGGTAGAACCATCTTCCTCACAGTTACAGATCTTAGCCTGATTCTAGAGGCTTCCACTAGTTATAAAATATATTCAAGCTGACAGATGAATGGATAAAGAAGATAGAGTACCTACATGCAATGGAATATTACTCAGCCATAAAAAATAATAATGCTAATGCCATCACAGCAACACGGATGGACCTAAGATTATCATACTAAGCGAAGTCAAACAGGGAAAGACAAATGTCACATGATATCGCTTATATGTGGAATCTAAAAAATGATACAAATGAACTTATTTACAAAACAGAAACAGCCTCACACCCACAGAAAACAAATGTATGGTTAACAAAAGGGAAAATAGGGTGGGCAAGGGATAAATTAGGAGTTTGGGATTAGCAGATACAAACTACTGTGCATAAAATAGATAAACAACAAAGCCCTACTGTATAGCGCAGGGAACTATATTGAATATCCTGTGATAAATAATAAAGGAAAAGAATATGAGAAAGAATATGTACATATGTATAACTGAATCACTTTGCTGTACAGCAGAAATTAATAAACATTGTAAATCAGCTGTACTTTGAATTAATATACACATGTATCTACATCTGTCTGTCTCTTTAGTTCAAAGTCATACACATCAAGTTCACTTGTGTTTTATCTGCACAACATCTGTACTCCATCAACCTTTCCTCACAGTACCCTCTATTTTGAGAGTGTTTCCTGTTGGCCTGCTTGGTCCCATCTCTGCCAGAGAAGCCATTTTCCCCTGTGACCAACCATTCTTATTCTCTAGCGCATATTCCAGTTTCCTTGTCAAAACCATTTGTCTTCTGGGACTCTATACACCTTTCTTCTGACTCTCTTACTTCCCTGGCCGGTCTGAGGCAGCCTGCAGGTATTGGCGGAAGTTCCCAAAACTAGAATGCTCCAGTTGGAAAGATTGGTGCGCTTATGGGGAAATATTGGAGCATTTATCTGGGCCAGGATTACCTGAGATCTGTGCCATTTGGAAGGAAGGAGGCTGAGACCTAGTCGTTATGAGAGACAGTACTGACCTCTGCCTCGCCTGACTGATGGACCTGCAGAGCCATTGGCAGAACAAGATGGAAAGCCATGGGCAGACCTGGTAGGTGAGACAGGTGTGGAAATAAACAGGGGTTACTCTGATGTCAACAAGGTACCAGGAGCTCTGGTTCCCCTCCTAGCTTAGACTTTCTCCCTTCTGGGAGACACAGGAAGAGGGGCACCCAGATACACCAGGTAGGGGCACATGTCTGGGAAGAAGAGGGGCGCAGGATTAACAGAAATGAAGAGGGGGTGCAGGAAGGAGCACCCTCCCAGAGCCATAATCTCTCCTCTCACCCTCCATGAAAGCTGAGCTTGGCAGCGCATCCCACACAAGCTCTCAGTCCCGGAAACAGGGAGGAGAGGGATGGGAGGGTCAGGGCTAGGGCCCTCCTGGGAGTACATGGGGTGGAGGCAACCAAATTCCTCAATCCTCTCCCAGTTCATGAGCTAATAGATATGAAAACCCTTTGTTCACTACAGAACATCATAAAAAATGTAAGGGATTGCCGTGGTTGGTGGTGGTGTTGGTATTATTATTACTATTATTCACTCTCTCCTTTGCCCCAGAGGTCAGCCCAGGTCCTGTCAACCCCAGGGCTCAATTTCTCCTTAAGGACATGGAGTCTGGTCACATCCCCAGGCTTACAGGAAGCTCTGTGTTCCATATTTTGAGTGACTTGTCTTCCCATACCCCTCCTCACCAGTGGTCTCATTTTTTGGCTTCATCCACCAGTATCCCCATCTCTCCTGAAGTGACATGTCATTCCATTTCCCTCACACCCCATCCATCCAGGCTGGAGGTGAACAGAGGCCTACCTGGTCTGAAGGCCACATTGACACAAAGAGAACGGCCACATGGGAGATTCCTGTTCTCAACAAAGCCCTGAGTAAGTCAATTGTCTTCCTTGCCCCAGTGCCTCTTCTTTGCACCCCAGACCTTTCTTCCCTGGCCACTACAGCCTCTGGTTGTTCCAGCTCGGAGCCCCATTGCCTTGCCCCCAACTGTGGAGCCCACCTTTCTTAGGCAGCACCCCCAAACTAAGCATTAAAGCCTACCAGTCCCATGACCCATCCTTTGAAGCTCTGCTCTCCTATGTAGCTCCACTACCTACAAACTATCAGTAGATGCTTCATAAGCACAGAGCACTGTGGTAGGTGATGTGTGGACATCAGTGGGACCTGGACCTTGTCTTCAAGGGAGATAAAGAAATAAACCTGTACCTGGAGACAGACATTCATTCAAGAGAATCAAGGCCATGAGTGATGCCCTATGTTCTGTGTAGGTCATGGAGTTCTCTGGGGTTCTATGGAGCTCAGAACCAGGGTCCAGTCCTGCATGGAAGGTGAGTTTCATCTGGGTGGAGAGGATACGGTGGGCCTTGCTGCCCTAACATATTCTGGAGTGATGAAACTCTATCCTGCTTGCGAAGGACCTCCAGGGCTGGAGGTTCACTGCTGCCCAATGGTCTGGTGCACTGTTTTCGCTTTGACCTCTCTCAGACATGGCTGTCCACTGCGGCCAAAACTCCCTGCTAATCCCCAGGAGATGGAAAACAGCTGGTGGGCAGCCTCGGTGCGACCACCTGACCAGTAGATGGGAAGACGGGCAGAAGAGTAGCATGGATGTCGTGAGAGCTGGGAGAACCAGCTCAGTTAGACCTTGAGAAAAGGATTGAGGGAGCAGCCCTCACCAGTCATCTGACATCTGGTTTCCATGATTGCCAGACACTTAATTAGCCATCATTCTAACAAGGGGGTGGGAGGTATTTGGGGATCTGCAGGGGACAAGAGATTCCCAGGTGTTCTCAGGTAGTGAGGATGATTAACAAGGAAGGCATGGCCAGGTCGTAGGGGGAAAAGGCTTCACAGTCCCCTTCCCAAAAGGGAAGTTTATGCTTCCAAACTGACGAGGCTGTGAAATGAGCCTTCTGTTGAGGCTGGATGTGGGCAAAGGAAGAGCCAGGTGGGAAAGGATGTTGTGCTCCTATTCTTTCCCTATCTGCCCCCCTCCCACCACGGCCAGCACAACAATCAATATTTATTAAGCACAGATCATGGGCTCGTCACCATGCTGAGATCCCACTGATCTGTCCCCAACTCACGGCAACTCTTTAAAAGTGGGTCCGGTGTGTAATCTCCAGCATAGACATAAGCAAACCTCAGAAGGTTTGTTGATCTGCCCAGAGTCACACAGCAAGAAGTGGCCAGAAGCCCCCAAACAAATCCCTGCTCCAGGTTCCCGCAACTACCACGTGACCTCTTGTAATCTGCATAACCCCTCCATGAGGTCATAATAGTGCATAATAGTGCAGGACTATTATCATCCCTATCTCACAGCTGAGGATATTGAGGCTCAAAGAGGTCAAGTGCCTTCCTCAAAGTTATGCCAGAGGCCAGAGGGCAAAGTTAGGGTTGAACCCCAGGCTTTCCAACTCCAGAGCTCACACTTGTAATCAATCAATCCTACTACCTACCTTCCCATCCACAACATAAGAAGCAGAGAGGGGTTCAGATAGTTTCTTCCAAAAAGAATTACCTTCTCCAAGAGTAATGTGATTTGTAACATGAAAACGCATGTGAAGAAACACACACCCGGGCTTCCCAGGTGGCTCAGTGGTAAAGAATCCACCTGCCAATGCAGGAGACATGGGTTCGATCCCTGGGTGAGGAAAATCCCCTGGAAAAGGAAATGGCAACCCACTCCAGTATTCTTGCCTGGTAAATCCTACGGATAGAGGAGCCTGGTGGGCTACAGTCCATGAGGTTGCAAAGAGTCAGACATGACTTAGTGACTAAACAATAACGACCCTTTTTAATGTCATGTGGCTGCAGAAGGTTGTTGAGTGGGATAGCCTCATGCTGCCTTTTTGGTGGTTTATTGTGGATTCGTGGTTACTGGGTGGGGAGAAAATGTGCCTCTTGGTAAAACATAAGGGCACACCTGCTGAGAGACTGTGTCTGCAACACCAGCACTGTCACAGCCAACAACATGCTGTAGGAGAAACTCGCATCACACAAAGGAAGGGGAGGGGAGACCCAGGAAGGCACCCACATCTCTGAGAAAGCAAGAAGACCCTTCTGCTGGGGCCTCATGGGGCCAGGCCCAGGGTTGGGGAGTTTGGGAGGCCTCATTTTCTGATCTGCCAGCCTCACACTACCTCCAAACTCTGCCCAAAACAGTTTCCTAAACCAGGGAGTTCAACCTGGCTCTCTTGAGGAGTCTCATAAGAGGAGCCAGCAGAGGACGGGAGTGGGTTGCTGAGCTGTCCTGCAGAGGATCTTCCCGACCCAGGAATCAAACCCAAGTATCTTTCTGTCTAACTGCATTGGCAGGTGGGTTCTTTACCACTAGCGCTACCTGGGAGGCCATCTTTATGGCAGCAGAAAGCAAACTCGGCCCCGGCCCCTCCTCCCTCCTCCACCTGGAGGAAGTGGAGAAGAGCTTAGGCTTTGGAAGCCCCTCACCTGCAAATCCGAACAAGGGGTCCTCACTGCCGTCCTTCCCTCTAAGTGGACAAGGGCCATGAATTCCTCACTCTATGATTTCTTGTACCTCATTCTCTAAGACTTGTGTTGCTTATATTGTCATTTACCTATTTTTTTTTAAGTCTTTATTGAATTCGTGACAATACTGCTTCTGTTCTATGGTTTGGTATTCTGGCCCAGGAGGCATGTGGGATCTTCCCTCCCTGACCAGGGATCGAACCGGCACCCCCTGTGTTGGGAAGCAAAGTCTTAACCACTGGACCACTGGAGAAGTCCCTGTCACTTACCTTTTCATGCCTATTAGTCTTGTTTCTGAGAGGGACTCGGTTGTTTCTGGCTCATATGCACAGCTGCATTCCCCATCATACCCACAGGCACGTAGTGAGTCTCAGCAGTTACTTGTTCAGCAAGCGCCTGTGCGGGGAAAGTTAGGACCCGGCCCACGTTTCCCGCTCTCTCCCCACTTGGGTACCACTGTACGTGTCCTCCATCACCTCCTCTCTTGGTTCATTTCTCCGTACTGCACTGAGTCCTTGAAATAGGGCTCTTACCCACTCCTGTTGGAATCCTCCTTGCCCGGCACAGTGCCTGGCACACAGCTGTTATTGGCATTCATTCACTTATCATGTATTCCATTCCTTCTGCCGGTTTTTTCTCATATGCTTCGTATGCATTCTCCTTGATTTTTAAACCACATTTCTGTAAGC
This sequence comes from Budorcas taxicolor, assembly GCF_023091745.1. Lineage (NCBI taxonomy): Eukaryota > Metazoa > Chordata > Mammalia > Artiodactyla > Bovidae > Budorcas > Budorcas taxicolor. Next base: position 78,790,380 of record NC_068919.1, read on the forward strand.
GTCCATAGGTGGATATTCTCCCATTTTAGAGAGGGACAACTGAGGCTCAGAGACCTTAACTGAGGACATCCAACTTGTAAGAGGCAGAGGCAAGATTCAAGTCCAGGCTCTTCTGGTGCCCAAAACCAAGTTCTGTCTTGCAGGCCCACTGCCGCCTCCCCTTCAAAGCAATAGCCTCTCTCATCCAACCCTTCCAGGCCTGTGGGATACAGCCACAGCATCACCCCAGGAGGAAGCCTGCTTCTTCTGGGCCCCAGGGAGAGGTCTTGGAGCTCAAACCTGGAGCTTTCCATCACCATGCTGGGAGCATGGGAAGCGGGTGTTTTTCTTCCTTGTGGCCTCATGGCTGTTTCCTACAACGTATCCGCCCTGGAGAATGCCCGGAAGAGGTGGCTTCCGGCTGGCACAGGGAGGAGCTGGCCTCTTCCCATCCTGCAGAGAAGGGGGTTTTGCTCCAATGCAGCAGTTCCCTGTGGCTTACCCTTTAACAGGGAGCATGGGCGAGTTTGGGTGCAGGGTCTGGATTCTTCCCCTGCCTGTTCAGATCAATGAATAGCTATTGAGCACCTCCTAGGTACCAGGGACTGCCTGAGATGAACTCCTCCCATCATCACCTACCAGCTGTGTGACCTTGGGAAAGGTATTCCATTGTGCTGAGGCTATTTCTCCATCTGAAAACGGGAGAACGATAGTTATCTCAGGTTACTGGAACATTAACACAAAAATATAAGCAAGGGGCTTAGAACAATGCTTGGCACGTAGCGAGTATTCAGCAAACGTTCAAAAGCATGTAAGAGATAAACAGATACTACCCTCAGTGTCAGTATTCCCGTCTGTAAATTGCTCCCAATTTGCCAGGGAGAGAGCTGACACCAGTAGAAGTTGCTCCCAATTTACAGATGGAAAAACTGACACAGACAACAAGAGTGAAGCCAGGACTTGAATCAAGAGGCCCTGGTTCCAAATCCTCTACTCTTCACAAGGCTCCGCACTCCTCACAGCTTTCACCACGTGGCCAAGCGACACAGCTGGTAAGTGACAACACCAGGAGGATTCCATCTCAATCCTGTAGAATCAGAATTAGGAAGTGATGAAGTGGGGGCATTTGTTATATTCCCTATTAATATAATTTCTAAATTACAAGTTTGTAAAATTTACTATTTAATAATGGCTGTGTTTAATGACTGAGTCTCAAAGTTCCTGGAAACTTAGCAATCAGCTCTCATGAGCCAGTGCTTCTACAGTGACCAATTACTTCTCAGGGCTGTTGTTAAACCAAAGGTCAGTGTCAACCATTGGTGTGCTAGAACCAGCTGTAGGGCCTTGGGCAAGTTTCTCAAGCACCGTGCACTTCAGATTTTCCCCAACTGTAAAATGAAGCTGTTATGAATATTGCATGAGAAAATGTATATAAAAAAGTCTAGCCAGGGCAGATCCAGGGTGAGGCAAAATTCAACCTATGATGAGAACCTACAGTACGAAATTCAAACAGGTGCTCTCTTTCAAGGTTGCTTAGTGCAGGGTCAGCAGTGGGGTGTGCCTTAAATTGTGTATGCTAAGTGTCTCGCTTACCTCACCCTCCTCCTAACCCTATTCCTGGCACACAGTAGGCAGTTGCTGTTATTACAAGAGCTTCAAGCAGGGTGTAACCTATCAGGGTAGACAAGCCTTAAAGATGAGAAAAGTTACCTAACAATCTGCTGTTTGTGAGAAAAACAACAGCATGGTCCACTGTCCTGGGGCATAAGGTAGGTACCACGATGAGTCTCTCAGATAGCGGGGTTAAATTTCCACATTAATTGGCCACAGCCTGCCAAGGAGACTGAGCCATCTCTAGATCCAAGGCTGTCTCTGGAAATGGCTACTGCAAGCAGGAATTTCTTCACATTAATTTGAAAGATAAAACACTAGTCCTCAAATATACTTTCTAAGAGGTGACAAGAATACGCAGAAGAATTATACGAAAAAGATCTTCATGACCCAGATAACCATGATGGTGTGATCACTCATCTAGAGCCAGACTTCCTGGAATGCAAAGGCAAGTGGGCCTTGGGAAGCATCACTATGAACAAAGCTAGTGGAGGTGATGGAATTCCAGGTGAACTATTTCAAATCCTAAAATGATGCTGTGAAAAGTGCTGCACTCAATATACCAGCAAATTTGGAAAATTCAGCAGTGGCCACAGGACTGGAAAATGTCCATTTTCATTCCCATCCCAAAGAAAGGCAATGCCAAAGAATGCTCAAACTACTGCACAATTGCACTCATCTTACATGCTAGTAAAGTAATCCTCAAAATTCTCCAAGCTAGGCTTCAACAGTATGTGAACCGAGAACTTTCATATGTTCAAGCTGGATTTAGAAAAGGCAGGGGAACCAGGGATCAAATTGTCAACATCCATTGGATCATAGAAAAGGCAAGAGAATTCCAGAAAAACATCTACTTTCTGCTTCATTGACTATGCTAAAGCCTTTGACTGTGAGGATCACAGCAAACTGTGGAAAATTCTTCAAGAGATGGGAATACCAGACCACCTGACTTGCCTCCTGTGAAGCCCACATGCAGGTCAAGAAACAACAGCTAGAACTGGGCATGGAACAATGGACTGGTTCCGAATTGGGAAAGGAGTATGTCAAGGCTATATATTGTCACCATGCTTGTTTAACTTACATGCAGAGTACATCATGTGAAATGATGGGCTGGATGAAGCACAAGCTGGAATCAAGGTTGCTGGGAGAAATATCAATAACCTCAGACAGGCAGATGACACCACCTTTATGGCAGAAAGCAAAGAGGAATTATGATGAAATCTTGTGATGAAATTGTAAGGAATCTTGATGAAAGTAAAAGAGGAGAGTGAAAAAGTTGGCTTAAAACTCAACATTCAGAAAACTAAGATCATGGCGTCTGGTCCCATCACTTCATGGCAAATACACGGGGAAACAATGGATACAGTGACAGACTTTATTTTCTTGGGCTCCAAAATCACTGCAGATGGTGACTGCAACCATGGAATTAAAAGACACTTGCTCCTTGGAAGAAAAACTATGACAAACCTAGACACCATATTAAAAAGCAGAGACGTTACTTTATCGACAAAGGTCCGCATTGTTACAGCTGTGATTTTTCCAGTAGTCATGTATGGATGTGAGAGTTGGACCATAAAGAAGGCAGAATGCCAAAGAATTGATGATTTGGAACTTTGGAGAAGGCGCTGGAGAGTTCCTTGGACTGCAAGGAGATCAAACCAGTCAAACCTAAAGGAAATCAATCCTGAATAATCATTGAAAGTACTGATTCTGAAGCTGAAGCTCCAATACTTTGACCACCTGATGCAAAGAGCTGATTCATTAGAAAAGACCCTGATGCTGGGACAGATTGAAGGCAGAAGGAAAAGGGGATGACAGAAGACAAGACAGTTGGATGGCATCACCAATTCAATGGACATAAGTTAGAGCAAGCTCCAGGAAATGGTGATGGACAGGGAAGCCTGGCATGCTGCAGTCCATGGGGTTGCAAAGAATCGGACACAACTGAGTGATTGAACAACAGCAAAAACAACACCACCTCCCTAAAAAACTTTGCCAGTAAAATTGACACCAGGATAAGATGTGCCTGTTGACATGTGGCTTCTGAAGCTCCCTGACACCCCACTGGGCACCAGCCACTACTGGGGAGGATGGGGAAGGGAAGACCAGAGTGCTGAGGCCCTAGCTGTACTCTGTCAGGAAAAGGAGAGAGATGTGTGGGCTGAGATTTCTTTTGTTGAAGAACAGGGAAGGGGAATTGGGGACTGGATTTGGGCTTCCCTGGTAGCTCAGATAAAGAATCTGCCTGCAACGCAGGAGACCTGGGTTTGGTTCCTGGGGTGGGAAGATCCCCTGAAGAGGGGAATGGCTATCCACTCCAGTATACTTGTCTGGGAAATCCCATGGACAGAGGAACCTGGCAGGTGACAGTCCATGGGGTCACAGAAAGTTGGACATGACTGAGCAACTAACACTTTGACTTCTCACTTTTTTCACTTAGGCATCTCCAGAGACAGAATCAATAGGATTTAGAGAGACAGAAAGAGGGATTAGTCCAGGTGATTATGGAGGCTGAAAAGTCCCCCATCTGCCACCTTGCAGGCCTGATGCTCAGGAAAGTCAGAGTTATAGTTCCAGTCCCAACCCAAAGGCCTGAGAATCAGGGGGTCTGATGGTGTCAATCCCAGTCCAAGTCTGAAAGCCTAAAATTTGGGGGACATACAGTGTCAATCCCAGCATGAGTCCAAAGAGCTCAGAACCAGGGGCACCAATGTCTGAGGACAAAAGATGAACATCCCATCTCAAGCAAGAACAAATTTGTCCTTCATGCACCTTTTTGTTTTATTCAGGCCTCAATAATTGGGTGATGCCCACCTGCATTGGTAAGGGCAGTCTTAGTCTACTGAATCAAATGTGAATCACGTCTGGAAACACCCTCACATATAAAAATATTCTACCAGCCATCTAGGCATCCTTTAGACCAGTTAAATTGACACATAAAATTAACTATCACAGGGTTGATGCCTTGAAAATTCCTAAAGTGTGTAACATTTTAAAGGAAGTCAACTCTTAAAACTCTAAGTCATTTCTCTTCAGTGCAATATTTGAGCAGATTCCAGACTGACATTGGCATTGTGATAAGAGTATTGGATTTGGAATTTAAAAGACTGGTTTCATGGAAGTAAACTGGCTATTGCTTAGGGCTGGGAGGGTTTGAGGAGGGGAGGAATGAGGGGTGATAGCTAAAGGATGTGGGATTTGAGGGGGGGTAATAATGAAAATGTTCTAAAATTGACTCTAGTAATGGTTGCACAACTCTGTGAATATACTAAAAACCACTTAATTGTATACATTAATGGGTAAATTACATCTCAAAAAACTTTTTTATTTTAATTAATGATTTTGTGTGGTATTGTCATGAAAAATAAAAAATCATTGTTTACAAAATAAATCCCTTATCACCTCCATAGCCTTGAGCTAGTCATTTAATCTCTACAAGGCTCAATTTCTCTATCCGTAAAATGGGGACCAGGCTGAGGAGCCAATGAAAAGAGAGCCCTTCAAGGTGAAGAGTTGCTACACCAACGGTCACATGGCTATGAGTTGCCTGACCATATGAAGATCCTCAGCCAGTGATGCCAAAAGCTTCTTTGATTTCCAAGAGGCATGGTGAGCACTGCGGTGAGGGCCACTCATACAGATCAGTGTTGACCCATGCAGATTTGAGCTCTGCAGACTTAGTTCACATCTGGCTGGACTCATGTAGAAATACTGCAAAAATGTCTCTGCCTCCTGGGTTGGAAGGAGGGCCTTCCATTGCAATTGATGTCTTAATATCAAAGGAGTTTGCTCCTCTCAGAAAGACCACACCACCAAGGAATGAGGAGAGGCCAGAGCCCCCCAGCCTTTCTTCACATTCACATTTGGTGGATCTGGAAGGGTGTCCTAGCCCTGAAGGCGGGATGGCCTTGAGGATCTCTCTCATCCCTGCCCAGTCTGGCTCTACAGACTTTGGAGAATATGCCTAGATTTGTTCTCTTCTGAGCTTGATGGTGCTGTAAGAACACAGTGGGTTTCTACACGGCATTTAGGAGAGCAGGATAGAGGAGGAGAAAAGGCCAGAGGTCTGCAGGAGGCATTCAAACCTGAGCTGTGTGATGGCAGAGAGGTGGGTAACCCGCAGGTGGAGGTATGACCCCAGGCAGCCCAAGAAACATGCCACGTCTGGGTACGTGCTCCCCAACTCACGTCTCGACAAGAGCTGTCAGTCCACCCAAGGTAAACAGCAGTGCCACACTGTTCACTGGGTCAAAGCTCTTTGGCTAGCTCTTTGTATGTGTATTTCTTCTGTGTTTTATGTAGGGAGGTGAATTAATACCTCTCCATGACGCCACCTACATTTGAAGTAGCTGCCAAATTTCCTTAAGCTCAAAAGTAAACTTTCTTTAATGGTTGATTAAACCAAGGGAAGCAGTAACATCCTATGTGATTCACTCACCTATGTTTTTTCCTATAAAAATAGTTTCTCTTAAGGAAAGAAAATTTGCTTATTAGCTAAGCAAGTTCAGGGCTTCGAAAAAGTAAACCACCGAATACAAATTATATGTCCTTGACTCAACATCACTGTTACAACACGTCCCTGTCCAACAGTGGATGCTCTTCCGAGAAAAACAACGAATTTTGTCCTTGGTTCTTTTACCCTAGGATCCATGACTGTGCCTCTCGTCTCCCCTACCAACACCACTCCCCACCCACCAGGCCATCCCAGAAGCTGGCGTCTGCTCCAGGGCTCCAAACCAGAAGCTCACGACATCCCCATGTCTCCAGATCAACCTCTCTCACTTATTCCTCCATCCTCCAATCGGCTTCCTAAAGGGGGAAACCCTTTACTTTCTGAAATTCTACCTTTTTAAAAGACAAATAAACTATCCCATGCTTTCAGAAACATTTACCCAGTTTTCTTTACCATTCCCCATGGAGCCGGCATCGAGCAAAATAGAGAAGTAGAACCAATAGCTTCTTTGGGCCAATCTCTCCCCTCCTTCCATCCATATGCTTCCCTCCCAACTCCCACCTTACAGGTTGGGTTTCTTAGCTGCAAGCCAAGTAGAAATTCATTAAGAGGATATGGTATACTTCACATAATCCCTGGGAGAGATAAAAAACAAAGTTCAATTCTCTGTAGCCAGAAGCGTGCACTCATGCTAAGTTGCTTCAGTCTTGTCTGACTCTTTGCAACCCTGTGGACTGTAGCCCACCAGGCTCCTCTGTCCACGGGATTCTTCAGGCAAGAATACTGGAGTGGGTTGCCATGGCCTCCTCCAGGGGATCTTCCCGACCCAGGAATTGAACCAGCGTCTCTCATGTCTCCTACATTGGCAGGTGGGTTCTTTACTACTAGTGCCACCTGGGAAGTCCCTGCAACCAGAAGAAATTCCCCCAAAACATGCCGCAGAATTTGTTTAGCAAAAATATCACTGCCACGAATGCTAGGCACCATGGCTGGTTCGTATCAGCACACAACCCCTGATACGGGGCTCAGCCTCTCCACATAGCCACCGCTGCTCCAGGAATTCAGACCACCTCTAGAGAGCTCACCGATCCTGCTGCTTCACATCACTAGCTCCTATCCTGAGTCCAGAGGCAGGTATGTGTGACCAGCAAAGCCCAGGTGGTACACTCACCTCCTGGCTGCAGATGGAGGCTAGGAAAGGAAAGACACGGTCTTTCCACCATCTAAAGTGGCCGGCTCTGCCACCACTCATCAGAACTAGCAAGGTAGGAATTCCCTAAACACAGGGAAAAGGGTTCAGATACTGGCCAAAAAGAGATGTACATGTCCACAACATCTCCTTTCCCTAAAGCCACTCAGCTCTTTTCTACTCTTCCAACCCACACAGAATCACCACCTTAGTAAGCAGAGATTTAATGAGCTATCCCTCAGAAATAATTGCTTACTTACAGATGATCAACGGAAAAGACTGCTTAACAGAAAGCATCTGTGGAGGAGATGCTGTAGGACAGAGATGTTCCCACACTTGACCCAGACAGCTTCTGACTCCTACTCCTTCTAAAAGACAGAGCCCACTGGTTTTCATTGTCCACCGGAACACAAGCTGCCTCGAGGCTCAACCATGTGGTAGATTATTTGTAAGCGTGGATGCAAATATTCCTCTTCCTGTACATATCCTCCTAAATATAACTTTCTAGCTCTTCCCACCAAGAAGCAGGGTCTATGTCCCCACCCTGTGAATCTGGGCCAGACGGATGACTTCTGTTGGCCAACAGACTGTGGAGGCAGTGATGCTGTGCCAGTTCCAAGCCCAGGCCTCCAGAGCACTTGCCTGCCTCAACCCATTCCCTTCCCTGAGAATAAGCCCCAGCTAGACTGCTGGAGGATAAGAGACCGGGGGGACAGATAAGCTGTCCCCACGAGGCCATCTCAGACCAGCCAGTTGGTCGCAGGCATGAGTGAGCCCTGCTGAGTCCAGAACTGCCCAACTGAGCCCAACCCAAGTCGCCCATCCACTGAGGTGAGAGCTAAGTAAACTGGCTGTTATTTTCAGCCAGAAAATTTGGAGAGGTCTGTTATATAGCAAAAGCTATGGTATAGGATGGGCGTAGCACCTCTGCAAAGCACGCTGGGCTCCAGACAGGACACTCAGCCTCCAACACATCCCCTTGCCCTCACCACTTCAGTGCATGCCTGTCCAGGTGCCAGATGCCAACACTGTATCTCTGTTAACTGGAGTCCCCTCTGCCCCCCCTCACATCAGGGCCAAGTGGCCCCAACCCATCACTGAGGGGTTGGGGTTTGAACACCCCAGTTCCCTTGCCCCTTGGCTATGCTGTGTCTGAGGCATGTGTCCTTCACTGAGTCCCAGACCATCCAGGAGGATCAAGGTCCAGCTATCCCTGGGGAGAACAAGCTTGACTACAAACACTTTATCAGCTGCCTACCCTTCTCTGACTCACTTCTCCCCTTCTCCCATTGGTGCTTCCTGGGATTGCCTCTCAAATAAACTACTTACATTCACATCCTTATCTCAGGGTTTGCTTCTGAGCAACTAATGGCTGGCACTGAGATGGGGCGTCCACACAGGACTGCTACTGCCATCCGCCCCTCTGTGTTCCACAGCTATCCCCCACTCCGGTCCTGGAGCCAGCTACACAGACACTGCCCACAATCCCACCACAGGACAGCCCCTCTCAAGGCTTCAGTGGCCTAAAGGACCACTTCCTATTCCATCGGGCTTCATCAACAATCATGCTTTTTCCTTCACTCTCCAGTGAAGATGCCTGCTGTCGCATCTCATAGTCTGCAGGGTGAAGGTGGTGGGGAAAGAAATGCTTAGAGGAGATCTAGACTTGGAACAAAAAGGTGTGGAGTAAATTAGTCTGTCCCTGCTTGTCACTCAAACCTGAGCCCCCAGCAGGACACTGTGCTCAGAGGAACAAGTTTAGTAAGCACATCCCCAGAACACAGGGCTCAGGGGCCATCTGCCAGCACATATCTTCAGAGGTATTTACCAGGTGCCTGTTAGGCAGTGAGTACTGCTCTCGGTGCTAGGACAGAGTGCGCACGCGTGCACACACACACACACACACACACACACACACACACATACACCCCATGCATCTATCATCCCAAGCCAAGGGCATCTGTCTTAAAGCCTCATAGCACAGAGGAAGCAAACATGAAACTGGATTCTGGAATCAGGAAATTATTGTTCAGTTGCTTAGTCATGTCTGACTCTTTGCAGCCCCATGGACTGCAGCACACCAGGCTTCCCTGTCCTTCACTATCTCCCAGAATTTGCTCAAACTTATGTCCATTGAATTGGTGATGCCATCCAACCATCTCATCCTCTGTCACCCTCTTCTCTTGTCCTCAATCTTTCCCAGCATCAGGGTCTTTTCCAACAAGTCGGCTCTTTGCATCAGGTGGCCAAAGTATTGGAGTTTCATCATCAGTCCTTCCAATGAACATACAGGGTTGATTTCCATTAGGATTGACTGGTTTGATCTTCTTGCTGTTCAAGGGACTCTCTAAGAGTCTTCTCCAGCACCACAATTCGAAAGCATCAATTCTTCAGTGCTCAGACTTCTTTATGGTCCAACTCTCACATCTATATATTCAAATCCTGTCTCCACCCTCAAGGAGCTGTGTGACCCTGGACATGTTGGTTAACCTCTTTATGTCTGCTTCCTCCTCTGTGAGGCAGAGATAAATAACAGTACCTGTCTCTCAGGGTTGCTGGGAAGGTAGATGCACACATAAACCCTTAATAAATCTCAGCTATTAGGACTAGTTTTCTTGAGGCAGAGCCTCTGTTATATAACCTATCTGTTTCCCACAAGCTCCCACAGACTCTACTGACACAGAGCCCAGCAGGAATCTACGGGAGAGAGGCAGGTGGGCTAAATTCCTTCAACATAGATGCCCTTTGTTTGCTTATTCTTCATTTCTATGAAGAACAGGCTTGTTCTTATCATCTTTAAAAAAAAAAAAAAAACACAGCTCTATTGGGCCTTTGTTTTTCTTATTCTTGATAGAAATATGAGTACAAAGAGATATATTTCTCTACCATTATGGGAAAAAGGTTCAGGCAGTATTGGGGACTTACCGGGAGTGGTAGGGACTGGAACAGGCTGAGGAGTATGAGCTTTGACTTAAATGAATGCTACTTAGATCCACAGGGCTGTTGTCACAATTGATGTCAAAGAGGAATTTGAGTTTTACATGGCCAGATCTCCCAAGATTCCCAGAGATGTCAGACAACTGGATTTTGTGTTTTTTAAGAATTTGCTGCTTACATTATTTCCTGGTGTTGTAATTATTTAATTTTTTATTTTTGGATGTCCTGGGTCTTTGTGGCTGCATGTGGTCTTTCTCTAGTTGCGGGAAGGGGGAGCTACTGTCTTGTTGCAGAGCACGGGCTCTAGGCACATGGGTTCTATAGTTGCAGCTCACAGGCTTAGTTGCCCTGCAGCACAGGGGATCTTCCCGGGCCAGGGATTGAACCCGTGTCTCCTGCATTGGCAGGTGGATTCTTAACCACTGGACCACCAAGGAAGTCCTGGATTATTGCTGGTTAAATCTTTTGATTTTGAAGTGTTGGCTCAAATATTTAGAAATATTTGTGTAAAGGGCAGTACATTTAATGGGTCCATGGGCTGACCAAGACCCAGAGGTGTTAACCTTGAGGCTTCTCCATCCTTTGCTCATCTCAAGTCTCTGCAATCTGAGCCTCATGGTGCAGGGCTGCCATCCTACACAGCCCCAAGTGGGCACCACACACATTTGATTCCCTGAGACTTGTGACTCAGAGCAGTAGCAAGGGCACAGCTATACCCCTAGAGCCAGGCCAGGGTAGAGCTGCAAGCAAGCCTTTCTCCAGACAAATGCTGACCCTCGCCAATCTCCCTCCTCTGACTCATTGGCACTATGTGTACCACCCAACCAGCAGAGTCTCACCAGGTACTGTCCCCCAACTATCTCAAGCTTGTCTTTTATTGTATCAGTACACAATACTATCAAAGTACAAAATCCAGTCTTTCTAATTGGTGGTTTCATTAGATTATGCCTTGTCTCCTCAACTAAAATGAAAACTTTCTAAATAAGCATCACATTTGATGTTTTTGAACCATATAGCAACCTTTATGCTATAGTAGCACCCAATGCCTACCTATATGGATCTTCTAGCGGCTCAGTGGTAAACAAACTGCCTGCAATGCAGGAGCTGCAAGAGACATGGGTTCAGTCCCTGGGTTGGGAAGATCCTCTGGAGAAGGAAATGGCAATCCATTGGGATATTCTTGCCTGGAGAATCCCATGGACAGAGGAGCCTGGTGGGCTACAGTCCACAGAGCCACTAAGACTCAGACATGATTAAACATACATGCATTGACCGCTTCATCACGCAGCAGTGATTTATCATACTTTCGGATGTAGAAAAAATCTTTTCCAAGTATAGGAAGAAATAGGAATATGTAGGGGAAAGCCCTAAATTTATCTAAAAGGAAAAAATGTCACCTTCTGCCTACCTTCCATGTCAGCCCATGCCAGCCACAGAGCACAATCCTTCAGCAGGGGGGCATTTTAACTTTGTCCTTAAGAGTAGCTTACTTTTAATTTTCTCACCAGTAAAATTGAATCATCCAGGCTTACTAGCCATCTCCAAGAGAGGCCAGAGAGAAGAAAGAATGTGTCCACTATCTCCATTTATAAAGTATTTTTTAAATCAGAACATTAGGTATGTTGCAGCTGAGTGCACTGTTAAGTGGCTAAAGTATATCAGCAAAAGAATCTCAATTGTTAATTTATGCCTGGGTTGAACTATCTATATTTAACCTGGCAATTATTTAATTAAACAGTCCATTCCCTTGGGGTCTCCCTGTAGTCCGTGTAATTTGTTAGAATAAAACAACCGTTTGCACTTGTATTTACTCTTCCCTTCTCAAGGCTACTTAATTTTTTTTTTCTGTTTTAATAGGCCTAGATCCCCTAATAAAAGAAAGTTGAACGAACAGTCTGAGAACAGAGGAGTGAATGCAGACACAGAGTACTTGAAATTACAAGGTAGGCCAGCTGGAAAGAGTCTTGAAGATAACCACATCCAACTCTCTCCGTCTATAGATGAAGCAACGAGACCCAGAAATGTTGGATGACTCACCCAGGGGACCCACAGCCAGCAAGGGAGGCGACACACATCCAATTCCCGGGGCTCAGTCCATGCTCACTAACCCGGGACACCAAGACCCCTTCAAATCGCCCCACCCAGGCTCTACAGGAGCCTAATCCCATAGACCAGTGGGCTAGTAGATCTCGAAGTGATAAAACCTAAACCAATAGTAAACTTTTACCTGTTCAGTATTTGCTGTGTGCTTCAGTCATGTCCTACTCTTTGCTACCCTGTGGACTGTAGCCCACCACGCTCCTCTGTTCATGGGATTCTACAGGCAAGAATACTGGAGTGGGTTCCCATGACCTCCTCTAGAGGATCTTCCTGACCCAGGGATCGAACCTGTGTCTCCTGCATTGGTAGGAGATTCTTTACCACTGAGTCACTGGGGAGGCCCCAGTATTTGATGAGTGACTGCTAAATGCCAGGAGATGGAACACTGGAGGAAGAATGATGGACAAGAGTCCAGGTGCCTGCTTTGCCAGTTTTATCTCCAAGTTTAGTGGGGCAATGGCCAATGAATGAAAGAATACATGAACGTGACACTTACAGAAAGTGTCAAGTATTAAAATACCCAACCAGGACGGTACGACAGAGTAGGGAAGAGGGGGCAGCTTCTGACAGGGTGTCCGGGAATCACTCTGCAATGTCCCTGATGAGGGTGGGGGGCAGGAGAACACGGAGGTGAGCAGAGGGTGGGTGGTAAGGGCCAGGCTTTGGTTTGAACATTACCAACAACAGGAAGTTCAGCGTCTCTAAAAGCCAGCCCCACTTGTTGAAAGTTCTTTCCTGGACTGAGCTGAAATCTACCTCCTTGGGACTTCAGATATCAGTAACTTGTTCTCACGAGTGTCACAAAAACAAGTCAGCTAAAGAGATGTTAAACAGCATGTTCAGGTGCTAAATACAATCCTCAAATAAGACAGTTGCTTCAGTGTTTTAATTTAAAACGGTGTGTTTGGGGAAGTACAACATACCAACGAGATGACTTACATGTTCTCAGCCAACCTCCAGTTCATAAAAGGGTTTCATACCACCACTTCAAAGGAGGTTCAGACTGCCAGCTTCTAGAGTCTTGGACCTGTCTGTGCGAGTCACCTGACATCATCAACGACTCACACCAACTCCCTTCCATCTAGAACTCCAGCTGGGGCTTTACAGCATCAACACTGCTGCCCCCAGTGCCCCATTGCTCAACATGGCAAAGGACATTGGCTTCATGTGTTCTGCTTTCTAAGATGTTCATGGAATCATAGAACTAAGAACTCATCTGGCCCAACCCCTTTATTTCGCAGACAAGGAAATAAAGCCTGGAAATAAGAAGTAATGACTCAGGTCAATCTGTCAGCAAGTTGTAGCCAGGACTTGTCCCCTCCAGGCCCCAAACCAAGCTGGACATGGTGAGGGAGACGCACAAACGTGTAACTCCCAACTTTGCTTGGATGTTGGGAGGGACTTCCTATCCTCCAGTGATTTCTAGTGCATGTTTAAGAAGAGAAACCCAGCTCCCTATCTCCCTTCTCATGTGGACCCATAGCTAGGGCTCAGCTCCTGCCCCTGGAGGTAGCTTCAATGCCATGACAGGGACACTTTGCCCCATGTTCCCACAGCCTCAAGTAAACCCCACCACCCCAAGGCAGCTGTCTCACCACCAGCCTCCAAAACCATTGCCGACAGCGACTGCAGACGCTTGCTCCATGGTAGAAAAGCTACGACAAACCTAGACAGCGTATTGAAAAGCAGAGACATCACTTCGCCAACAAAGGTCCATATAGTCAAAGCTATGGTTTTTCCAGTAGTCATGTATGGATATGAGAGTTGGACCATAAAGAAGGCTGAGTACAGAAGAATTGATGCTTTCAAACTGTGGTGCTGGAGAAGACTCCGGAGAGTCCCTTGGACAGCAAGTTCAGAGCACTCAATCCTAGAGAAAATCAACCCTGACTATTCATTAGAAGGACTGGTGCTGAAGCTGAAGTTCCAATACTTTTGGCCACTGATACCAAGACTCGACTCGTTGGAAAAGACCCTGATGCTGGGAAAGATTGAAGGCAGGAGGAGAAGGGGGTGACAGAAGATGAGATGCCTGGATAGCATCACTGATTCAATGGACATGAGTTTCAGCAAATTCTGGGAGATAGTGAAGGACAGGGAAGTCTACCATGCTGCAATCCATGGGGTGGCAAAGAGTCAGACACAACTGAACGACTGAACAACAGCAACACAGCCCAGAGACCTTCCAAACATCTGGCTACACCCTTAAGGGGTCACGGACAAGTGCTGCTTGGTTTAGGGGGAGGGGGTCCTCCACTGTGCAGGAAAACTAGCTTCCTGCTCCAAACTAAACCAAAAGATGCAGGATGCTGGAAGAGAAGCCAAGGTCAGGGTCAACACTGAAGCTAAAAATACTCTAGCTTCTATCTGAGTCCAAAAAGCTGACTGAACCAATCGCCTGACTGCCCGCAATGCCCTCAGGAAGGACTATAAGCTGAGCAGTGAAATGGGAGTCACAGGAGAAGGAAGAGTCCTGAGGATACGAGCCTCCTTGAGCCAGTCAATGAAGCACCAGACCCTGCCCTCCTTCCCCCAGCTTGAGGCAAGCAAGGGAGGGTTTGAGCAGCTGATAGGCAGGACCTCCTTCCTCTGCCCTTGCTGGCTTCTGCTGCTAGCTGGAGCTCTGAGAATGTAGCATTTTTGTCCCTCGGACCCCAACTTTGGCAGGAATAAACGACTCCCTTGGGTGGAAGGGGAATGCTGGAATGCAATTCAATAATATGGGCAGCATCCTTCAGAAAAGAAAGCATCTAAAAAAGAAATACCAACTCCAGCAGCCAGCCAGTGCCTTCCAGAGCGGGCCCCCAAAGCCCCCAGTTTCAGGTAGACAGTAAGGCTGGTAGCTGATTAGACAGTAGCCCTGGGGAGGACTACTGTTAGTCCTGGGGAGGCTCCCACATTCCCCGGGGTCTCTCCATTCCTCATCAGGCTGGACGACAGCAGCCCTCTGAGTGGTCAATATGCCTTCCACCTCCAGCCATGCAGCGACACAGCCGAGGTAAGGATCTGGTTTTCAATCAGCTGCTGCACCTGAGGGTGAGCCCAGCTCCATTACCATCAACAGATCAGACCTCAGACTGCCCCTCGATAAGAGAAGCAGAGGGCTTCCCAGATGGTTCAGTGGTAAAGAACCTGCCTGCCAGTGTAGGATACGTAAGAGATGCGGGTTTGATCCCTAGATTGGGAAGATCCCCTGGAGGAGGGCACTCCCTATTCTTGCCTGGAGAATCCCATGGAGAGAGGAGCCTGGTGGGCTACAGTCCAAGAGGTTGCAAAGAGTCAGACACAACTGAGGTAGCTTAGCACTGCACACACGCAAGAGAGGCAAAAACAAGCCTACCCTTGCTCACAACTCCAACCCCATGGGCTGCAGAGAGGGTAACCAGATGGGATAGAAACATCCTAACAAGGGATGGGCTGGGAAGAGACCAATTCTCCTCCATGACTGTGGGTCTCCAGGGAAAACAAATATCAGAATCCAGACCTGCTGAGTGACCCCAATGCCATCTGACATCTGCCTCCCAAGTCAAGTACGGGGGCTGAGAGCCTGGATGTTGGGGTCACACAGACCCGGGTCCCAGCTTGGTTCTGTATGACTAGGTGGTTGTGAATGGAGACTTCTCCCTGAGCCTTTCTTCGTTTGTAAAACGGGTCTAACGATAGTACCTATTCATAGGTACCGTCAGATGGAACCACATGACAGAAGCTGGGCCCAGAGCATGCTTGCTAAGTCTGAGTTGTGTGTAACCTGAATGTGTGGTTTTTCTCATGTAAATGTTAACGAATCACGTACAATATACACACCACATGTGAGTCTGAGGCAGGGAATCTAGAGGGTGGGCCAGGGCAGCAAAGCGCGCCAGGCGATGACGCTAAGACATCTCTAGGGAAGGGCTTTCTCACCCCAAGGGCTATATACTGTCTCCACACTCTTAAAACTACCTATGTCCAGGGTCTTCTCACTCCTGAAGCTCCTTTCCCTCCATCTCATCTGATCCTCATCACAGCCCTAGAAGGTGGCCAGGGTGTCCCTGTTTACAGGAGGAAAATGAGTCTCAGAGAGGTTAAGTGACTAGCCTAAGGTCACACAGCTGGAATGTGACTGAGCGGAGCCGCATTAGTGACTGGCTGACAGAACTGGAGTGAGAGGAAAGCAAGTAAGTAAAATGCCTGGTGTCTAAAATGTAGCGAGGCACTAGCTGGCACACTGGAAGGAGCATCTCCTTCAGTTCAGCCCTGCTCATGTCTGAGCCCAAGCCCATGGGCCCTTCCTGGAGCATGAGGCTGCTGTCCACACACACTGCCTTGGCAGGTCAGCCCTGTAAGAACCCACCCCCAGAGCCTTGGGGTGGCCACATCTACTGGCTGTGCTGGGTGTCTCCCTCTGTCAGGATTCAAGAACATCTTTCCAGAGCCTGGCTGCTGGAACCACTTCCCAAAAGAGTGAAATGGATCAGATTGCAGAGGGGGGTACCATAACGGTCACATGAGGCTTCCGTGCCCTCTTGAGGCTGAGGACCTGGGAAGACAGGCTGGGCCTGGCCCACGGAGGCCTCAAAACGCCCCCCGCCTTAGGAAGAGAAGGGCGGAAACAGTCAGGCCACGCTGGCGAGTCCCTGGACCGCGGCCCCTGGATGCTGGTCTACCCAGCCAAGCTCTCCTCTCTCCAGCCCCTCAGAGCCCAGCCAGGCCCCAGCTAGGCCTCTTTCAACCTCACACAAAACCTGGAAAGCATCAGCCCGCTGACGGAGATTTCTTTAGTCTGCAAAGAGCAACTTTTCTAACACAGATGATCACATTTAGATATTAGCCCACTTGCCCAAGTCTGGATTACTGTATATTTAGTTTTTCTGAAGAAGCATCACCTGTGTACCAATGGCCGCATTAAGTCATTGGCACCTGCGTAGGCTTGAGAATTGATCTGCCAGATTCAAGGCCCACTTCACCTGGGCAGGTTACTCACCTGTTCTGGGCCCATTACCTCCTTCTATAAAAAGAGGATGAGAACAGCACCTGAAGATTTCAGGTTCTTGCTATTTAGAGAAAAAAAAAAAGCCGCAATGTATTAAACGCCTATAACAGGCCAGGTACTGAATTTCTTTTTTCTCTTTCTTATATGTGTTTTTTAATATTCACAGTAGCTCTGTTTCTCTTCTTGAGGAGTAGCTTGCATGCAGTAAAGTGCAGAAGTCTTCAGTGTGCAGTTCACTAAACTTTCATGTATTCCTTTAATCAAGTCTCTCTTGGTGTACAGCAGTTTTGCCTGCTTATGAACTTCTTACACATGAACTCAGATAAAATGTGCTCTTTTGCGGCAGGCTTCTTTCATTCAGCTTTCTGTTTTTGCAGCTCACCCAAGTTGTTGTGTATATACGTGTCATTTAGCCTTTTATATCACTATATAGTATTCTATTGTGTGCCTCTGCTAGAGTTTATCCATTGAATTAGGTGTTTGTCCTCACCATTACCATCATAATCCCATTTTGCAAATGAGGAAAGAGGGGCCCTTGAGCTGCTTAACTAAGTTTTTAGCCTGAAGTCTCAGAGTGCAGTTGACTCCAAGCGGGAACTTGAATCCAGACTCCTGACTCTAAAACTAACTTGTTACCTGGGCAACAGAGCCTCCCTCCCTCCTGCAGTGCTGGGGTGGGCAGAAATGAACTCTGTCCCACATGGTCATGAGCTCCCTCTTCCCGAAGTACTATTGGAAGTCAGGAGCAGCTACCTGACTGGCTTCCGGTGGTGAGAAAATTGCCTCTCCTTTGGCCATTGCCAATATTTATTTTTCACTATCCCCCTGATAGCGCAGGCACAGTCGTCACTCCCAGCCCTGTACCTTGAGACCCAGCCTCTGCCGATATGTTGAAAGAACTGCAAACAGCCTACGTGTGGTGGAGGCAGCCTTGGCCCCCCATCAGCCACTGGCTGTTGTGGGCAAGTGGAGCGATCTCAATCTGGCACGCGAGCAGCCCCTGCCCTACTTCCTCAGAGACTAAGTTCCCACAGTGGTAACTTAGACGTAACCCTTCTTTCCTGGAGAAGTATCATACATCCTTGGAGGTTTCTCTGTAGGCCAAGCTTTATCCACCGAGAGGTGGGTCATCCTAGGGCCCTCCAGGGCTGATCTGACCTCAAAAAGAGGCCAGGATTCCACCTTGCTTCCCACCTCTCTGAATCCTTGTTTGCTGGCACAGGCTGACCTGAGGGGGCCACCTGCAAAGAAAGGGGAGGGCCCTGGCTGGTCACCACTCTCCCCGCCCCCTGAACTCAGGTAGCATTCAGGTCCATCCAGCCAGGTGTGATTAAATGATTGGTTACTGCAGGGAGGGAGACCCTGAGGGAAGAAGGGCACAAGGCCAACTCTGGAGGCAGCCCCAGGCACCCTTTGCTCTGTCAGTCATTAACAGAAGCCACCCCATGACAGGCAAGGTAGGGGAAAGTCCAAGGCGGTAGCCTGCCCCTCCTCCTGGGCACCGTCCTCCAAATGCTCCAATCCAGGGCCCTATGGGATATGAGATCATGACACCCAGTGGAGGGGGTGTGTGCAGAGTCATCTAATCCAACTGGTCGCCTCTCATGCCCCTGCAAAATCTCCACGAAAGCCAAGGGAGACAGGAACGAACATTGTCAATCTATGTTCTGAGGACTATGTGCTGAGGACTATGCCAAAAGCTTCAGTGTCTGAGACATAATAGTGAAACGCAGGCATGGAGCTGGACTACTTGTGTTCAAATCCTGACACTTCTAACCATGTGACAAATGAGGGAACTTCTCTGCACCCCAGATTCTCCATCTGTAAAGTGGTAGTATTGAAATTCCTCTAAGCAGTCACTATGAGCATTTAATGAGTTAACACACAAAGTTCTCAGACTACCTGGCACTGATGGAGAGCGATCATTGGTATGGTTCGCTTAATCCTCACAGTCACTTCTTAAGACACAGATGGAAAATTCAAGGTTGAGTCATTCACCCAAGGAACAAGCTGGCATAAGTTGAGCTGGGATTTGAACCCAAGTTGAAGGGTTCCAACCTCCATGCCATAAAAATATCTTCCTGCTTTGACCATGTCTGCCCATAATCAGTGCTTTGTTATGATCCACTTGAACGCAAAACCCGTCTCACATTTGCCTCCCTATTCCTCCCAAAGGTCCTCCTTTCACCAGGGTAACACTGAGGTAGAGCAGGCTCCCAAACTCCTCCCCCAAAGTGAGGCTTCGAGGCCTAAAAAGGTGAATCATTGCTCAGTGGCCTAAAGAGCTCGTGTCTTTGAGCTGCTCCAAAGGAAGAAATTTAACCAAAAGCCAGACCGTAAGTTGCAGACCTGATGCTGGGAAAGATTGAGGGCAGGAGGAAAAGGGGGCAACAAAGAATGAGATGGTTGGATGGCATCACTGACTTAACGGACATGAGTTTGAGCAAGCTCCGGGACATAGTGAAGGACAGGGAAGCCTGGCGTGCTGCAGTTCATGGGGTTGCAAAGAGCTACACACAACTGAGCGACTAAACAACAAAATGAGTTGCAGGGCCAACAGCCATGGAGGCCCTGCCCAGCCAGGACAGAGCTTGCAAAAACCCCCAAAACAGATGCCCCAAGTTCCAGGGCAGGAGGTGAGGAAGTAGGCCTCTTGCCCCGGGAAGCTGGCTGACAAAGGCAGGCCTGGCCTTTCCTGCCCCACCTCCCTCTCTGGAGGCCTTACTTCCCGCTCTCTCTGCATGGCTCTTATCTTTTCTGGCCATAGAGGGGCTCAGGGAGGTTCCCTGCCAGCTCTGGGCTCACACCACCTTGGACTCCCTGCCAGCCCAGAGCACAGGACTAGGGCTGCTATCGAGGCCTTTCATCACCTACTATCCCGGAAAAAGAATAGGCCTAGAAAGCTTCTGCTATTTCATTTCCCAAGTAGCTTTGGACTTCGGGATCTCATCTACCTTTAAGTCTATATGGTAGAAAATCAGGTTCTTGTGGTGATTATGCTTGGGCCTGAGTGGGCCTTAGTCCAGCCTGTGTGAGTTTCCCATGGAGACACTGAAGTAAAGAGTCAAGTCTTGGGGACAGAAAGCTTCCCCAGGCCATAGGGAACCTCCCCTCACCTTTACAGCCAGTGCCTACACTCCAGGATCTCTGGGAATCAATGCTTCCACCCAGGGGACTGACTCCGGTGGAGGAAATTCTGGGCTAGCCAGTGGGTGTGCTCAGCCCCCAGCCAGTGCTCCATGAACTGGGGAATTACAAAGATATCTGCCATATGCTCAACTATGCCTATAGTAAACCAGATCAAGGTGCACAATTATATATGTTTTTGCTTTTAGTCAGAGAGGAAACTCACATGCTGCCACACCACCATCACCACCCACCACACACACATACATGTATTCATTCCCTCTGCAAGGGACAGGAGGCCTAGGTTTACTCCAGACCCCAGGAGGGCTTTTTCCTCCTTCTTCCACCAGCAGCCCTTGCCCTGGGAGAGGTAATTGTCCCTTTTTTCTACATCCTGGCCCTGTCCCCCAGCAAGCACCTACTGCCAGGAAACAAAATCACAGGAAGCCTAAGGTAGGTCTGCCCCACCTCAAAGACAGCCCTGGGCCAGCTGATGTGTGCTGCAGACCTGTCTTCCTTGGGAGAGGCCCAGTGGAGTCCCAATGGAAATTCAGCTTACTCTCTAAAACTGAATGCTGGGAAAGATTGAGGGCAGGAGAAGGGGGCAACAGAGGTTAAGATGATAGGATGGCATCTTTGACTCAACAGACATGAATTTGAGCAAGCTCCAGAAGATGGTCAAGGACAAGGAAGCCCAACATGCTGCAGTCCATGGGGTCGCAGTCAGACACGACTAAATGACTGGGCAATCACAACAGCAACCCAAAAACTTACAGAGTGCAAGGAACTGAAGGCAGCTAAGCCTCAGATATCCCTGCCTCCTCAGACAGAAATCCTCCCAAGAACCAGACTGAGATTTCAGGATGCAGCTTCTCTCTGGCAGGCAAAATATCCCCTCTAAGTGGCCATCTAACAATGGCTGAGGTTCCTCTAGCCAAGGAGACCTCATCCTTTCCAAGATGACCACCTGCCTATCCTGCGTGGCACCAGGGATGCAACAAAGATGAAGGTGGTGGGAACTGATGACTTCCCATTACACAGGCCATTTTCATGCCTCTTCCCTTTAACAGCCTTCCAAATATAGAAGCACATGTTGAGTCCAAATGAAACCACCTTTGCCCCTAGTGCCCTGTGACTGAGCCCCTCACCACCCTGAAAACCCATGAGTCTACAGTGGTTCATCATACCCACCCCACACAGGTGTTAAGAGGCTAGGGCTTCAGGTCCATCTCCTGCAGGGAAAAACAAGCCTAGAGGGAATTCCTGGCTGTCTGGTGATTAGGACTCCACACTCCCAATGCAAGGGTGTGGGTTTGACCCCTAGTCTAGGAACTAAGATTGCATGTGCCAGGTGGCACAGCCAAAAATTAAAAAAAAGGCTGGAAGCGCCCAAATAAAAGAACAAATCCAGGTTTGCTGGAGTGCCATGTTGCTACATCCCCCTCTTATCATTTCAGCACCCCAAACATTAGGACCACAGACTAAGCAGGGAAGACTGGAAGCCCCCATGCCTCAGGTCTCCAGAAGAACCTTCGAGGCTACAGCGTGGATAAGGCTGGCCCCTAGTCAACAACCAACAACTGGGCAGGTTAATACAAATACAGGCTGCTTTGCAATCAACCCCCACACCATCCCCTCTAAGCTCAACAGACTTCCAACCTCAACAAAAGGAACCAGCCACTGGTTTAGCTGTTAAAGACTAGAAGAAATCAACCAGGGCCCTTCTCCCCTCCTCCCCTTCCTAGCACCTACCTCATCTACAAAGGACAAGCCTACAGGCACAGTAAAACCAAAGCAAGCAAAACCAGCTTCACCATCGATGTTTCTTGAAAAAAATGGGTTTATTGATTTTTAAACTGCAAATAGTCGTTACAAAAAGTTTTTTTTTTTAAATAAATTCACACAAAGAAAGAGAAATAGAAAGCGACGGTAGTGACCAGCAAGAGGAATAATAATTACATTCATCTTAATGTGTGGTGTGCCAGTTCTGTTTGTATTAACATTGGAAAACTCCAAAACCTGGAATCCAGAACCTCAAATCTGCAATCGGAATGTCTTAAGATGGGCACGTGGAAGTCAAAGGGTTTCTTTTTTTTTTTTTCCCTTTTAGAAGCTATACATAAAAAGTTGTTTTCCTTCTGTACTGTCACAGAACTTTTACATACATTCTCAGTCCTAGTTGTGAAAGGCCAAAAGAGAAAGAAACTCAATTTGCAGTCCAACACAAAGGGGGGAAATTTCTAAAATAAATAATCCAACAGTTTTTTGCATTTTTTTAAATTAATTTTTCATTTTTTTAAAATAAAATAACCAAAAAAAAGTGTAAAGTTACAAAAAATGTCGTTGAAGAATAATATATTAAAACTGTGGAAAAAAAGGAAAGACACGTCACAAAATTTTAAGATTAATATGAAGATCATAATTTAACATAAAAGAATATATTCTATGGATTTGTCATCCCGATAAATATGAACAAAATTAACAAAAAAAAAAAGCATAGTTTGGCAATAAATACGTTTTGATAAGTTAAATAAGCTTTTTTATATTGATGTGCAGTGACAAGCAAAATTTTTGCTCTCCAATTTCTGAAAGTTATATGAAGTTTAAAACCCAGGGAAAAAAGCATGGCGTGAGTGCTCTAAGGATAGACCTACGGTATTCTAGAGCAAAAACCATTAAAGCTACTTCTACAGGAAATCGTTTTACACAGATATTGTATGTGGAATGAATACCATTAACTGCTCACCACTTACATGTTTTTTTTTTAAGCTTTTCTCTCTTTTTGTTGTTATTTTTTAAGATGTCACATATGAACTGGGGAACTTTAGCACCAAAATCAAGTCTCTCATAGTCCATCTAGCTTCCCCTTCCTCCCCACTTAAAAAAGAAAAAAAGTAAATCACAAAGTCCCACTTATGTCACAATCTTCATCCGCTTTTGCAGTCTTCCTTCCTGCAGACCTACACGAACCCAGGCAAGATTAGTCAACAGAGGTTCAGGTCGGGAAGAAAAAAGGTTTTGAACGTCAAGACAGGTTTCCCCAAAAACCCAAGTCGCAACAACTCTCCCGAGGGGGGCGTGGGGGCTACCAGGGAGAGGGAGGGAAGAAGTGTGTAGGAGATTGAAATTAAGGAAAGGTGCAATTGTGTTGCCAGTGGAGGGAGCTGCTGGTTCTACATGCCCCCCCCCCACCTCCCCCTCCCCCTGGGCAGAGGCTCTGGGGAGGCCCACGGGTGCCCTCTGGCGCTGAAGAGGTAATGTAGTCACAGTGACAAAGTTAGATTACAAGGCACTAAGTTGCTTCTGTAAACTGTTACTGCTTTTTCTTTTGTGATTTGGCACTTAAGGCTTAAGCCAGGGCGGGGGTAAAAAAAAAAAAAGGCATCTACTGACAAATATGGGACTTGTCTGTTATGCATGGTTAAGTGGGCTATAAAAATCGAGGGGGTTCAAGCCAGAGGAAGCTACTGACAAACTGACTTGTCCTTATGTTGGGGGGTGGGGTGTAAAGAGGGGAGAGGGAGGGGGCATTCCAAGGTTCTGGGGGAAAGGGGTTGAGCTTAACCTTGTTAATGTAGGGGTTTGTCAGGAATCAGAAGGGGAGGGAGGTAAGGGTAGGGGATGTGGGGAGGGGATGAGGGGGTGGGGGAGGGGAGCAGGCAGGGGGGTCCCTCCCTACCCTGGTTTAGTCATCTGAGATGGAAAGTCTGCTGAAAATGGGCAGGCGTCTTGAGTTGTCCAAAGTAGGGGAGTCTGAGCCACTGTGGCTGCTGCTGGAGCTGCTCAGGTAGCCCTCCTGGTCCGAGAGAGAATCCTGAGGGCTGGGGGGAGAGTCAAACATGTGAGGGGACTCAGACATGGGCCGGAAGAGGAAGGTGGTTGGGGAGCCACCCCCGGGCAGCCCCATGCTAGGGGCAAAGAGGCTCGCCAGCTCCTGGCTGGAGAAGGCGAAGGGGTTATTGGTGCCATCGGGGAGGGTGGGTGAGCCCAGGAGGTCATCGGCGCTCAGGATGGGGGGTGGGGTGATGGATGTGGGGCTGTCCAGCAGCCCCGTGGCAGCGGCGGTGGCGGCGGCACTGGGAAACCCAGCAAAGCTAAAGCTATGCTGGAGGCGGGGACGGTCAGCAGAGAGGTCCCGGGCCCCGGCCAGGGCACGGCGCTCCTCGGCGTTGTGGATGAAGTGGCAGCGGGGCCCGTACGGGCAGAAGCCGATGGTGTGGAAGGTGCGGCATAGCTCCGTCTTGTACTTGGGGTGGCGGGTCAGGCTTCGGAGCTCGTGGATGCCGTGGGCGAACTGGCACTTGTCGCCGTACTTACAGGCTCCGTTCTCCTCGAAGGGGCGGCACAGCTCCGTCTTGTAGCGGCTGGAGTTGACCTGGCCGCTTCCCGGCTGCTTCTGGGGGGGCAGCAGCCGCTCGCCCCCTTCTGAGAAAGAGCGGTCTCGGAAGCGGCTGTCCCGAGAGCTCAGAGCTGGGGCTGGCTCACCCTTGAGGCTGCTGAGGAGCTGGTTCTGGTGGAATTTGGAGCTGGGCAGAGTGACCGAGTGCCTCCGGGGAAAGCCCCCGCCGGCAGGGGTGCCCACCGCCTTCCTGTCCAGCAGGCAACCCCCGGCACTGGGAGTACTGTAGTTGAGCATCTTGTTACCCTGGAGGGGAAAGAGAGGAGAGAGACTGTGGTTAGCGGCAAAGGCCATCCACCAGGCCCAAGAAGAGTACCCCCTAAAGGCAGCCCCCTCCACGATCAGAAATGCTCCCTCTCTCTCAAAGGAATTCACCATCCTCACCTCTCCCCTGGCAAGCCCCTTCCTCCTCTTTCTCCCATTTCCCAGAGGGTTTACTTTGGTCCCAGGCAGAAGAAACCACAAAAATCCTGGCCTATGTGAGGCATTGTTTCACACATGCACCTACTCCATGCCAATCCCTGGATCCCTGGAATGCACTGTCATATCCTGTCCCCAAAGCTACCACTTTCATCCAGAAAATCCAACTTCACCTTCCTCAGTTGAAAATATCTCACACAACTCACAAACTCATTTCCCACCCTCCTAACAAAAAAAGGTAAACCGCAGGAGACTATGGGCTAGATCTCCTTTCAATCAGTCCCTGCTTAACCGACTACCCCGGCCCCACACACACAAACACACAGCCTGGCCGAAGACTCTCAACTTCCTCCTTCAGAAGCGACCTATTGCTTTGGCAACAGGTTTCCAGACTGCCTTCACTTTACCTTGCTGCTGAGAGGGGAGAGGGAGGGGCTAGAGGAGAAATCCCTGATTGGGGGGAGGGGGGGGGGGCGGCTACGGGGAGAGGGATGTGATCCCTGAATACAAAACTCCCATGCTCCCAGAAGGGGAGACTTCTACAATGATCTCTCCCACCATTCACTGCGCACCCCACCCCCTCCGCTGAGAGGATGCGTTTGCAGTTAGTCTCCTGGCTGCAAGAGCAGGCTTGGATAAGAGCGCCAGTGTTTAATCTTTAACGCAAAGCTGCAGGTGGGAAGGAAAAGGAAAGCACCAAATCCCCCCAGCCTCCTCCCAGTCAATAATGGACGTGGGGGAGGTGGGGCGGGGGGCAGAGGCACCACAGGCAGGTCTCTGTTCCAATGGGACTCAATTCACCTGCCCAACCTGTACCCAAGATTTGGAAAGGGTGTGAGCAGGGGACCTGGGAGTTGGCTTCCAGGCCCATGTGGGTGTCATTGTGCAAATTCTAAAGTTGGCCCCTTAGGATCAGCTGCGGGGGATCGGGAATCTGTAACAGCAACCACCCCTGGAGCGGATTACAGGAACCAAGTGGAGAGCCAGTTCCCAACAATGAGGTTCATTTAAAAAGTCCTGAGGGGGGAGGGAGCAAGAGAAAGAGAAATAGATCAAAGAGCTAGAGAGCCGCGAAAAGAAGGAAGAAGTGCCGGCTAGCTCAGGCAGCCGCCAGGGCAACTGAAGTTTGGAAAAGCACAGGGAGGGAAGGAAACTGAAATTCAAACTTTTTGATGTTGCTCTTCAGCTCCAGGGTGTCCCTGCACCCCAACCCTGCAGCCCTGGGGCCCTGGCAGCTGCACCGACTGGAGCAGCAAGCTAGGAAAAGACAGCAACATGACTCGACGTGTTTAAAAGAAGGCAAAACACTTTAGCAATTAAAAGTAGCCAAGCAGCTTCTCTCTTTCAAACTGGGGAGAGGGGGCGAAAAAAAAAATCTAACATCCACAGGCTTCTGTTATATACCCTTAAACTGCACTTCTGGAATAAATATTTCGGATTTAAAACTCGCCTTTTTCCACACCGGCTGGCAAGCTATACGACTTAAGGAGGCCCTCATTAAATCCTTCCTCGCGAAGACCCTAGAGTTCAGACGGGCATTTTGTCGTCGTGTCTCCCCCACCGCCCCCCCTC
This sequence comes from Budorcas taxicolor, assembly GCF_023091745.1. Classification (NCBI taxonomy): domain Eukaryota; kingdom Metazoa; phylum Chordata; class Mammalia; order Artiodactyla; family Bovidae; genus Budorcas; species Budorcas taxicolor. The sequence goes on from NC_068919.1 coordinate 78,817,138, forward strand.
AATCCCGTCCATATCCACGAATCTCATTTTCTCAGAAAAGAGGAAAGCGGGTGAACCCGAGTGCCACTTTCACCCCCAAAGTTTGCAGCACGATCGGCTATCACAAGAGGAAGCCTGTCGAGCTGGGGCGAACTGAAGTCCCAATGCAAACTCGTTTGACAACATCCTTTGAATCACAACTCTTGGCCTTTTGCTCGCAGATCCCCAGCCTCTCCAGAACAGAGGGGGAAATCACCCAGCAAAACATCACCCCGAGATTCTCCTTCCCGAGGGACCCGCACCTCCCGACCTGCAGTCCGGCAAAGTGGCTGGAGAGACTCGAACTCCCTCCCGGGAGCGGCGACACCCGAAACGCAGCGGACAAGCAAAGCCGGGCTCAAGAGTGGCACGTCACGGACGAAAAGAATTACCGAAAAATTGCCCCAATCCCAAACATTGCCCAGGGCAGCCCCCACGCACACTGCGCCCCTAAAACTCTGGTCTCTGGATTCCCAGGTAATCCCCGCCAGAACAGTTGAAACGCAAAGGGTGGGGAGGAGAAAGCCAAATTCCTTCAAACTGGGGAGAAAAATGAGGCGGAAAAAACAACCATCTCGCCTCTTTCTCTCCCCCACCCCTGCCTGTCCAGACCTAAACTTTTGGAGATTCTTTTTGAGGACAAAAGAAAAAAGACTTTGAAAAGCAAGCGCTGCGCCCCACTTTACCTTGCATAAAACTTCGCTCAAGTCGAAGATGGTGGCAGACACGAGGGTGGTGGTCATCTTGGGCGCTCGCGCGGGGCAGGGACGAGGATCTGGTGTGTCGCGAAGGTCCCGGTGCGGGGAAGGCGCAGCCTCCGGCTCTCCGGTCAGGAGTCCCACACGCCTGCTCCCGGCGCCCCTCGCCTTTCCGACTCTCCCGAGCTGCGGCGCGCGAAGCCCAATTTATATAAGTTTCAGATTTGGTGGGCCGGAGGGGGAGGAGGAGCTTTAAACTTATTTAAATGAGGAAGAGAAGAAAAAAAAGTTGATTGACACTGAAGTTGAATCAGCCATGCGGTCAAACTCGGGGGAAAAAAAAAAAGAAACTTTCAAAAGGAAGAGGGGGGAGGGGAGACGAGGAAAGAAGGCGAAGAGGGGAAAAAAAAAAAACCCACTGCGAGCCGCGCACAACTTTTTTTTTTTCTTAAAGAGGAAAACTTTCGAGTCCGCTCGCCTGTCTACCTCGGGCTGCCGGCGCCCCTTTCTGGGGCCGCGCGGGGGGTGGGGAAGGGGCGCCCCCCTTTTGTCAGCCTGCGAGCGCTGCTCTGTGACATCACTCATTCCACACTCTTCGGGGTTCTTGTTGTTGTGTTGTTATTTTTCTTTTCTTTTTTTTTTTTTTTGGTAGGGCAGGAAGGCGGGCTCGACTTTCTCTTTTTGCTAGCGGGAGCAGAAGCCCTTCCTAAGCGCCCGGTTTCCATCTTGTGCCGATCTCCCTTGAAACTTCTCTAAGTTTCCGCACAACTTCACTCTTTCCCCGGGATCTTTTCAGCCCTTGGTTCCCCTCCGCAAATCCCACGGGGAGAGGAAACTGGAAATAAGGGGAGCACAGAGCGTTCACGTCTAGGGTTTTGTTTATTCAGGGGTGGGGGTGAGGGACAAGGATTAAGGAGGTTCCCCCCCCCAAACACACACACACACACCCTGGAGGACCGGGCCTGGCGACGGCGAGCACCAAGCGATTTCGCGCGCCGCTCGCGTCTACACTGGCGTTCGCTGTGCAGCGGACACCCTCCAAGTCTGGGCCCGGGCGGGGGGGGGGCGGGGTGGTGGGGGTGCTCCACGAAAAAGACCCCCGCCCGGGCTGTTTGTTTTCACAGGCCTGGGAGTGGTATTTATTGCACGCAGCAATCTTTAAATAGTTTTCTAAAACAAACCTGAATCCTCACGAACGCCCTTCTGCCCACCTCCGAAAAAAAATCACCCAGCAACGCACAACTTGCCCCGCGCTCTGAACCACAGGCTGCGCCCGAAACTCCCTAAGCAACACGTATACACACCACAGACGCTGGAACCAAAAAAAAAAAAAAAAGTTACTTTGGTAAGAATGGAGATACAAAGATGGGGGGAGGCGACACTTACTGTTGCTTCTCCCCCGCCCTCACGGGAATGGAACATATGGCTTGTCACACTGCGCTGTTTTGGCGGGATGGGGGGAGGGGGGCATGGGATCCTCGAAACCGAAAGGCCTCGAGTTGGCAATTACTCTTCTGAAAATTGGAAAGTATGTATTTATTTACTGTTTGTTCGGACACCCCTCCACCCACCCAAATAAAAAGTTGCGAATGCGTCCCCCACAGACCGAGGTGGAAACCGCAGGGCTGCGTTTCTTTCCTATTTCCCCGCGTGCCCGGCCGCCTCCTCAGCCCTCGCACGTTTCTTCCCAGCACTCGAGGCCGCCGGGTCTGTTATGAAACCCCGTGCGCTGAGTGGCTAAGAGCGGGTTCCATTGCGATGTAATTAGGTCACCCCATTATGAGCACGTTTCTTTGAAAAGGTCCGGGCGGGCGGAGCAGAGCGCTGGAGTCGCATTCTCGCCGCCTCCACCACCACACACATATTTTTACTGTATTTCTTATTTATTTGTCGGCTTCCGAGCAAACCCGGAAACCTTGCAAATCACAACTGTTTTAGGAACCTGTTGTCTTTTTTTTCCATCTTCATGAAACACACCACCTTTGCTGCAGCCATGAACCAATGTATGTGCAATGTATGTGATCCCCAGTCCGCTCTTTTATTTGTCCCCTGTGACTTCAATTAATGGCCCCCATTTTTAACCTGGCCGCTGCCCCCTTGCTTTTCTTCTTTTGGTGTCTTCTTTTGCCTGTTGCTTCCCTCCCCCTGCTCCCATTTTTCAGCTTTTCTTGAAATCTGGCAAGCGCCAGAAGGGGAAATAACTTCCATCCACCTTAATTTAAATCATTCAAATGTAGGTTTCTTTCTTAAAGGGCTGTTTGCTCTCTCTCGTCCCCGCTTCGAGGAGGGGGTGGGGGGAGCGGTTTCGTGCAGTTTCTTAGTGATGAGGTAATGAGTTCCAGATTTCAGGACAGAATAGGGTGCGCGTTAAAACCACAAGGTTAGTCTGCGTCCTGATGTGAAGGTATTTCAGTTTTCTATACCCCCGCTCTCCCCGCAAGAAAAAAAAAAAAAGAAAAGGGCCCATTGGTCTTTAAATCTGGAGGGTTCGCGAAGCTCTGCTCGGGGCGGGCGGGAGGGGGGGGGACGGGGGAGGGGCGGAGAAGCGGGGGTGGAAAGTCAGGGGGTAGGGGCCCGGAGCGGGCGGGGCCCAGGGCCAGTCCCGACCCGCACCCAGGGCCCCCCTCCTCCAGGTGGCGCCTCTTACCTCCCCCCACAACCCCCACGACTGCGGGACCCGCCAAAAGCACCATGACGGGGCCTTGGCTCCGCGGGCTAGCTAAAAAGTCTTCCACTCCCCACCACCCCCCCGCCAAAAGAAGGCCGATTCCTCGAATTTCCTTCGGTTCCCAACTCCTGGAGGGCGCTCCCCTCCCCCGCTCCCAGGGGCGCGGGCTTCGCGGGCGGCGTCCAGCCCGGCCCGCTCGCTCCGGAGTTGTTTACCGGCCCCACCGACCGACCGGGTTTGTTCCAACTCCCAGAGCCTGTCTCTATAATTAAACTTTTTTTTAATTGTCGGGTTGCAACGTCATTTCGGGGACTTTCCAAGGGTGAGGGAGCCGGCCTCCTTAACCCTTCGCTGACCTGGCATCCGAGCCGCGGCGGACCGGGGAGCAGCGTCCCGCCGGGCGGAGGAGGGACAGAGCCGGCCTGCGCGCCCCCTCGACCCCGCGCCCCGTACGTGCTCGGCAGGTGCCGGGTGTTGGGAGAACGGCAGCCAGCCGCGACCCGGGCCGGAAGCCCGACGGGAGGCGTGCGCGGCCCTCCGCCGCCTGCGCTCAGCCCTCGGGTTCCTCGCCCGCGCCCGGCCCAGAGCCGCCGCCCAGTCACCTGCACTACCTTTTCCGACCGGGAGGCGACGGGCCAGGTTTGCTGTCCTGGGCCCGACATCCGGGCCCTCCCCGCTCACACGGAGCCAGTCGCCTAAGCGAGGAGGGGCTAGCCAGGTATTTTCGGCTTGGGGGGTTTTAGGTTTTACGAAAAGAGGAAAGTGAAAGTCCTCAGAATTAGGGAATCGCGACGGACAAACTCCTTCGGCCAGTTTGGGCGCATCTTGAGGCAGGTGAGAGTGTGGGGCGACGGGCTGCTGCTATGCTGCGCCTTCTTTCCCAGCGTCAAGTCATTTGCAAAAAAAAAGCCCAAATTCTCAGATCAGACCCCGCGCTTCCCTCCCAACCTCTGCTAGCTGAGACCCTAGGACAACAGCTAGATTCCCGGATTAGAGAGAGGGAGGAAGGGACAAGTGCTGTTGCAGGGTTACCTGGTTCAGATTCGCGTGTGGAATGCAGGTTCCCCTGCCTTGGTTCCAGGCCCACTGAATCAGTTACTCTGGGATGGGACCAGGAATCTGCATTCTTTGTAAATTTCATGTTAGAGACTCAAACACCAAGGTGTAAGAGAAATCAGTGGTCCAGGGCTCTGCAGTTTGGGTGGTTTGGAATCCAAGTCTTGGCTCTGCCACTTCTTAACCTTTTTTCAAGACACTGACCAAAGCCTCTAAAGTAGGGATAACAATTAAGCCTTAAATTGGCAGGTAAAGTGTCTAGTCTCATGCCTCCCTGAACCCTTGTGTATGTCCAGCCCATATGTTTGTGTATGTGTAAATTAAACCATTCTTGGTGTCTTATTAAAACATAAAACAAGTTCAGGAAGTATTCACTTTGCAAAGGATTCTTCAATATAGATTCTTCCATAAAATGATCAGCTGACAGCTTTGATCTGGATCACTCTCTGACCTCCCCCCCAACCTCCTGTCCAGGCCCAGGCCTGGACAAAGCAGGCCTGGACACCTGGAAAGGGGCAGAGGGCACTGGCCCCAGAGCCTGGGAAAGAGCAAGGTGAGTCAGGATGAGGTGATCAGGATCTGCTGCCCAACTGAAAAATACTGGGTTGTCACAGGTATTTCTGAAAACTAGATCACTTGGCCCTGTTGATATCCAATAAAAGCCAGACTCTTCTTTCTCTCAATATTCTCAAGCAACCTCAGTGCTTAGTGGCCACAGCTCAGCTGCCAGTATCCTATGAACCAGGCAGAGGCTTCAAGAGAGGGCACTTGAGGGTCTGCTGTAAATGCAACTCTGTACAGTGTTGGGAACCTTTAGGGTACAGCTCAGGGAGCCCACCACCTCCTGGTAGGACTGGGAATCCAACCCCAGGGCTACCACAGCTTTGGGGAGTCTCATTGCCTGGCAGCGGGATATCTAAACCTACTTCTTGGGTCAGTTGTTTTAACACTTTTCCTGCAGAAATGTCCCATCATTCCATTAAGTTCCCAGGCTAACCCACCAGCTATATAACCCCTCTTTCCTTGCCTGGGTCACCTGCCTAGAGACACAGGATAGCCCATGAGTTTTGAGCCACCTAGACTTTGATGGGAAGCCCAACTCTGTCAGCTGGTTACCAGTTGCACAACCTCGGGCAGGTCCCTTCGCCTCTGGGGTGTTCAGGAAGGTAGCCCTTTCCCGACAGCGCTAACCCCTGAGAGCCATTTCCCCTTCAGCCACTCCAAGCTGCTAACAGTTGCTGATGGTTGCTGCACACCCCTCCCTGGGGCTTCCTTTTCCTGGGGTTTCAGGCAGCTCCCCAGCAAGCGAAATACTTCTTTCCTCGTGGTGCCGTTGTAGCCTGCAGCATTTTATGGAAATTACCTGTTTAGTCCCCACTAGGCTGAACTCCTAAGGGCCAGGACTTCTCTGTTACCTGCAGCTCATGAATAGATCCTATGCAGGTGGTCAGTGAATGTTTTCAGTTTGCACCTGGCCCTTGCTGTTGAGCCCATTCAGACTCTTTGGTCACCATGAATCTAGCAGCAGGAGTAGAAGGAAGGGGCAGAGGTTCCAGGGGTGGCAGGAAGGGAGGGAGGGCCTGGGCTTTGCAGGAAGAGGGGCCTTAACACTGGAATGTTCAGAAAGCCAGCGCTGGTAACTCAGGGAGGCTGGGCTTCCACAGTTTGCCCAGGGCATATTCTGTGCAGCTGTTAAGAGGCCACAGGTTTCAATGGAATGAGCACTGGTCCAGGAGTAAGGGATTCTGGAGCTACTCTGCCTCCGGTTCAGGGGGTCATTTCTCTAGTCTGGGCTCAGTCTTCTGAGACGGAGAGTAGGGACTAGGCTGTGGTACCCAAACATCACTCTGAGCACAGTCATCTGGGAAGCTTTTAAAATAATGCTGGGCATCAGGCCCCGCCCCACCTCCAAAGATTCTGCTTCAGTTGGTCTGGGGTGAAGGCCAGTATTTGTATTTTCTAAGCTCCCTAGACGATTCTATTGTGAAGCCAGAAATGTTGAATTTGGTTGTTTTAGAACGGTGGTTCTCAACCAGGGTTGATACACCCGTAGTGAATATTTGGCAATGTCTAGAGAAGTTTTTTAGCTGTCACAGCTGGAGGAGGGAAGGTCAGTGCTACCGGAATCTGGTAGGTTGAGACCAAGGATGCTACTGAACATCCTGCAACGCACAGGCCAACCCCTGGCCATGCACCCCCCACCCCGCACCAAAAAATTATCTGGCCCAAAATGTCAATAGTACCAAGATTAAGAAATCTTGTTTGAGAGGTCCTTTCCAACTCTAAGAATTCCTGTGTGCTCTCCAAATCCTCTCCTTTGGGCAGCCCAAGTAATTTTTCTTCAAAACCTAGATCTGATCTTGTGTTTCGTGTGTGTTAGTTGCTCAGTCCTGTCCGACTCTGTGAGACCTCATGGACTGTGGCCTGCCAGGCTCCTTTGTCCATGGGATTTCCCAGACAAGAAAACTAGAGTGGGTAGCCATTCCCTTCTTCAGGATCTTGTGTTATACAGTTGCCTCAAACCCTTCACTACCTGTCCCTTGTAGAGTAAAAATGAAACCCATAATCTAGCATGATCAGACTCTTTTTACTCCTCTGTTCTTGACTTTCATCCTCCTGCCTCTCCCCACCACCATCTCTCCCACCCCTCCAAGGCACTCCCTGTGTGCTAGTCTGTTTCAGATGAAAATGAGCCATCCTTCCTCCTGCCCAAGGGCCTTGACACATTCAATTTCTTCTATCTGAATTGACCTTCCTTTGACCCAAGTAAATTCTCAATCATTCTTTAGAACCCAGCTCAAGCATCACTTCCTCAACCATTCTTGGCACCCTCTCCCCTCCATCAAGGCAATGTGTCTGTCTTCTCTCTTCTTTCTTCAAGGAATATTCGTTTCCTCCAAAGTTGTTGTTTCAATTTGTATTTGTACATTCCTGTAACTTTACTATTTAATTTAAAATGTAGTAAAATTGACCTCTGTTTGGTATACAATTCTATGGATTTTAACGTGTGAGTATATTTATGTAGCTACCACTTCAGCTGGGAAACAGAACAGTTCCATTAACCCCCCAAAACTCCATCATGCTCTCCCTTTGTGGTCAGCTGTGCTGTGCTAAGTCGCTTCAGTCGTGTCTAACTGCCACCCTATGGACTGTAACCCGCCAGGCTCCTCTGTCCATGGGCTTCCCCAGGCAAGAATACTGGAGTGGGTTGCCTGCCCGCCTCTGTGTGGTCAGACCCTCCCCCATCCCTTACTCTGGCAAGCACTGATCTGTTGTCTATAGTGTCATTTCGTCTTTTCTAGAATGCCAGATAACTAGAATCATACAGTCAATATGATTTCACAGAGCACATTGCCTTTGAGACTTATCCATGTTGTTGCATGTATCAATAGTTCATTCCTTTTAAATGAAGAATAGTATTTCACTGTATGGCTCTACCACCATTGGTTTATTCACCTGTTAAAAGTCACTGGATTATTTCCAGTTTGGGGCCATTGTAAATAGAGCTGCAGTAAACACTGTGTATAGATTTTTGTGTGAACATAAGTTCTTATTTCCTGAGGGTAAATAAGTAGGAGTGGGATTACTGGATCACATAGTAAGTGTATGTTAAAGTTTAAAAAAAAAAAAAGGCAAACCTTATTTGAGAGTAAGTATACCATTTTGCTAGAGAAGGAAATGGCAACCCACTCCAATATTCTTGCCTGGAAAATCCCATGGACAAAGGAGCCTGGAAGGGTACAGTCCATGGGGTCACAAAGTGTTGGACATGACTGGGCAACTTCACTTTCTTTCACTATACCATTATGCATCTCCCACAGCAATATATGAGTTTCCAGGTGGCTCAGCGGTAAAGAATCTGCCGGCCAGCACAGGAAATGCAAGAGATGTGGGTTTGATCCCTGGGTCGGGAAGATCCCCTGGAGTAGGAAATGGCAACCCACTCCAGTATTCTTGCCTGGAAAATTCCATGGATAGACAAGCCTGGGGGGCTACTGTCCTTAGCAGCACTTATAACTGTCAGTATTTTTATTTTAATCACTCCAACAGTTGTGTAGTGGTATTTTATTGTGGTTTTAATCCACGTTTCTCTAACAGGTAGTGATTGTAAACAACTTTTCGTATGCTTGTCTGCCACCTACCTGTATGCCCTCTTTCATGAAATGTCTGTTCACCTCTTTCACTTATTATTTAATTGGGTTTGTTTTCTTACTGTTGAGTTTTGAGAGTTCTTTAGATATTCTGAATATAGGCTTTTGTCAAATAAGTGATTTGCAAATATTTTCTGCAGTCTGTATCTTATCTTTTCATTCTCTGAACAAAGTATCTTTCACAGAGCAAAAGTTTTTAATTTTGATGGTGGCTAACTTATCAGTTTTATGTTTTATGAATCATGCTTTTTGGTGACCCATCTAAGGACTCTTTACCTAGCCTTAGGTCATTAAATTTTCTATTTTATTCTAATAATTTTATAGTTGTATGTTTTACACTGAGATCCATTTGGTGTTAATTTTTATGTAAAATAGATTTAGGTTGAGGTTAATTTTTTCTTTTTTTTTTTTTGCCTCTGGAAGTCTAATCACAACATTCTTTATTGAAAAGAGTATCATTTTTGTATTGTGATTGTATGTTTTTTTGTATACAAAAGATCATTTTTGTATTTGTATTTTGTAACGTATTGAATTTTTCTACTGAATTGCTTTTTATTCTGTTCTGTTGATCTGTGTGTTTCACTCCTTTGCCAGTTCCACAGTCTTGATTATTGTGACTGTGTTTGTGTGCTCAGTCCTGTTTAACTCTTTGTGACCCCCTGGACTGTAGCTCACCAGGCTCCTCTGTCCATGAATTTTTCAGGCAAGAATACTGGAGAGGGTTGCCATTTCCTACACCAGGGAATCCTCCTGACCCAGGAATCAAACCCACCTTTCTCGCATCTCCCGAATTGGCAAGCAGATTCTTTACCACTGTGCCACCTGGAAAGCCCATTGCTAAGTCGCTTCAGTCGTGTCCAACTCTGTGCGACCCCACAGAATACTAATGGAAAGCCCATTAGTAAGTCTGAAAATCAGGTTGTATAATTCCTTCAACTTTATTCCTAATTTTCCAAATTGTTTTAGCTGTTCTAGTTCTTTTGCTGCCTTTTCATGTAAATTTCAGATTCAGCTTGTCTGTAACTACAAAAGAAAAAAAATTCTACTGGGATTTTATATTGGAATTGTATTAAGTCTATAGGTCAATTTCAGGAAGAACTCTATCTTTACTTCTCTACTAGTATGTCTTAATTCATGAACATGATATGGCTATTTATTTAGGTATTCTTCAATATCTTTAATCAGTGTTTTGTAGTTTTTAACATAAGATCTTATGTATATTTTGTTAGATTTATATCTAATATTTCTCTTTTGGGGGGGGGAACTATAGTTGACCCTTGAACAATACAAGAGTTAGGGGCACCAACCTTTCTCACAGGCAAAATTCCATGTAGAACTTATAGTTGGCCCTCAAGAATATATGCAGTTTCTCACATCCACGGTTCTGCATCTGCTGATTTAACCAACCTTGGATCATATAGTACTGTTGCATTTACTTTTGAAAAAAATAAGTGGACTTGTGCAGTTCAAATCAGTGTTGTTCAGGGGCCAACTATATTATCATTTTTTTCTTAATTTGTTTTCAATTTCTCATTACTGTTTTATAGAAACACAGTTGACTTTTGTATATTGATCTTGCATCCTATGACCTTGCGAAGGTCATTTTAGTTGTTTTTTTTTTAATTTATTTTATTGGCTGTGCTGGGTCTTCATTGCTTTGTGTGGGCTTTCTCTAGTTGCAGCAAATGGAAGCTACTCTTCCTTGCAGTGAGCAGGCTTCTTATCGTGGTGGCTTCTCTCATTGCGGAGCATACACTCTGGGGGCAAACAGGCTTCAGTAGTTGTAGGGCATGGGCTTAGTCATTGCAGCACAGGGTCCAAGTGGCTCTGAGGGTAAGAGGGGTCTTCCCGGACCAGGAATCGAACCCATCCCCTGCACTGGCAGGCAGATTCTTCTCCACTGTACTGCCAGGGAAGTCCTCCTTTAGTTTTAAGACGGCTTTTTGGTGAATTCCTTGAGTTTTGTTTTGGATTTTTTTTTTTAATATAGAAAATCATGTTGTCTTTAAATGGGAATAGTTTGACTTCTTCCTTTCCAATTATATGCATTATATTTCTTTTTCTTGTGCTACTGCCCTGTCTAGGACTTGCGCTATGATATTAAATAGGTGTGGTGAGACTGGACATGCTCATCTTGACCCCAACCTTAAGGGAAGGTGTTTAATCTTTCACTATTAAGTACAATATGAGTTGCCAGGCTTTTGTAGTCATCTTACTTTTTGACATCTCTCTTCCCAGCAGCATGTTTGCTCCATAAGCAGGCTCTTTCTGCTCTCAACTCAACTGCCAGTACCTGGCCCAGTGCCTAGCACACAGTAGGTCTTAAAGTAATTCTCTACTGTGGTAACTTAGCCAGCAGTAACTACTGTCCTGTGACAGACAATAGAGGGACTTGGCTGAACACGCACAGACATAGCGAAGAATAACGTTCCAGTAAATATCCCAACAGCTCCAACCAGCCAGTGGCCCCGGAGAGTTGACTATTTTAAGCTGTACAGCATCTGTAGATCGGCTTTCTAGCAAGCCATCCTGTGTCAGAGTATTTATCTGTGAGGCATAGATGGCTGCAGTAAAATAATTATTTTAGATTGAGCGCATTCCGTTTTCAAAGGGAATTTTAAACAAAAAGCTCTCAGCTCTGAAAAACAGGGGCTTTCAGGGGAAAGAGTCCCACTGCTCTGAAATCTTAGGCCCTCAGACGGGTGGGGTTGTTTCGCTAAATTTATTTCAGCCGCTTATAGAAACAGAAGGGGGAAGAGGGGGGCGGCTGCTTGCACACCAGCCCTGGCTCTGGAGTATTAATATCTGCCGGGTCAGACTTTTATTCGGGTTTTGTTTTACCTTTGGGGGGTGGGGAGGCAGGCAGCAACAGGAATATCTTCCAGCTGCGCGGCTCTGAGCTGTGCTTTCCTACTTTCCTCCCCTGTGCCCAGCCCACCCTCCCCTGCCTCACCTCGGGATGGCCCGCTGCCTGCTGGGTACCAAGCGCTGGGCCAGGCCTTTTACCTTTTGACAGCAGCTTTCCTCTCGGGCCCAGAAGGAGTTTGAGCTCGGAGAGAGAGACAGACCAAATCTACCTGTTTGCTTTCTGGCACAAGTACGAGTGTAGGAGGAGCCTGGGTCCTCTGTCTCTGGCCCCCATCAGGAACCCCTACCCATTCACACACCCGCCTTCCCAGTGGCTCGACCCCTTGGTGAGAGCCAGGCCTTTTTATCCCCGGCTTCTCCCTCCTCAGGCTCCCTCAGCACATAGGTACCTGATACCTGATACCTGAACAGCCTCTTCTGTCACACACAGCACCTCCCTGCCATACATAGAAAAAGGAGTTAGATGACCCCACGCTGTGGCTTTTTAAAGCCTGATGTTGCACTGCGTTTAGAATGCTCTATGGGGAGCAGGTTAATTGCCTCCCACAAGTGTGGGGGAAAGCGAGGTGCAGGAGGGAGGCTGCAGCAGGTGGCCTGACCTCACTGCCGGCGAGAGACAAGTATCCACTGGCTGGCCCCTGGAGGCTCCCCAGGACCTGAGAAAGCGCCAGAGGAAGACGGGGCGCTGTGTCTGGGAGCTCACTGCCACGCGGCCACGGCTGTCTGAGGGCAGGAACAAGAAAGACACACAAGGAAGCTAAAAAATCTGCTGGGCTTAAGGCTTGAATAATTACATGAGACTATGGGGAAGTACCTCGCACAGCGCCCGGCCCGTGGGAACCCAACAAATGGCAGCTTGATTCTCTGGCAGACTCCTGCTTCCTAGGTCACCAAGGAAGATGGGGGAGGAGGCATCTGTCCCCTCCACTCCCCAGCCCCCAGGTATTATTGGTGGGAAATAAGGTGGCCTGGGGCAGGAGATGGGGAGAAGCCCCAGTATGAAGATTCTCCAGCGCTAAGCCGGGGAATCTGCTTCAAGGGGAGGATCAAGGGTATAGCACAGACTTACAAACTGTAAAGTGCTTGCAAGTACACTCAGTTCCTGTTTTGTCCTAGCACCAGCCAGCTTGCTTCAGCATTGTTCTCCAGCCCTCCCCAGCACACCCAGCCCAGAGAGGGGCAGACCCCACCCTGGGGAGCTGTTTCTTAGAGAAGCAGGACCCATAACCCCAGCCAGAGCAGGGATCAGACAGCTCTTGGAGGGTCGCCACGGAGGCAGCCGGCAGAGGAGAGCATGGACCTTTGCCACAGCCCGTGACTTCTTTACAGCTGAGTTTCTCCCACCAACTGCACCCTCCACCCCAGAGGGGGCCCGCAAGGCCCCCAGACCAGGGCCTGCCCTTGTCTGACCAAAGGCAACCAGATCTGCTGCAGCTGTTCAGTAAGAGAACAAACTCTCCCAGAGACTGGGGAAGCAGCTGGAGAAAGATTCCTGTCAGCCCGGGGGTGTAAATATTTATACAACGTGGTGCGTGGGAAGGGGGAAAGCAGAGGAGGTGGCAGGGACGAGGCGGCACTGACACCGCAGACTGAAGGAGCCTGTGCTTTGGGCTCAGGTGGGAAGGGCAAGGGGCTGCCGGATCCTGATCCGCACCCAAACTCCTACATCAAAGAGGCCAGGTCCTCCCCCAGAGTGGAAGGGAGAACTTGCAAGAAAATTCATCATCTGTCCCCTCACCAACCCTCCTGTCTAGGTTGACCCTCTATGCTGGGGAGGAGGGCGGCTGGCTCTGCCTTGAACCAGAGATGAACCAAGTCCCTGGGGCCCAGGAGTCAGGGCCTTGGGGCGGGGTTGGGGGGCGGGGGTTGATGGGCGGCTCCTGGGTCTCATGGTTCCAGGGTCTTGAGGGATGTTAGCTAGACCCAAGAGTTGGACTCTAGGACTGGAGGCTTAGCAAACATAAGCAAATGATAAGCAAAATATAAAACAAGTGAACATTTCTCTCAAGCTTCCATATGATCAACAGTCTTTCCTAAAGTGGCAGCGAGCCTTGTGCACTGATAAGGGAGGAGGATAGATGGGACCCAGAAAGTGAGCAGAAGGAGGAGAAGGCGAGGGGCCCACGACAGCACTTGCAGAGAAGCAAGTGGCCGCCATCGCCACAGGGCCTCGGGGAAGGCAGCGCACCAGAGCGCCTGGTGCTCTCGGGCCCCTTCACCCCAGGGTGCAACCCAGCTGCTGTGGTGCCCCAGGCAGAACACTGATGCGTCTGCCCCCGCCGAGGACTCAGCCAGCACCCAGCGGCACTGATGGCCCAGGGTGGAACGCCAGCCTGGGCCGGGGAAGACAGCCAGATGGACTCCAGTTGACTCGCCTCAGACAGCTGGGGAGCAGGGGCCGGCCACTCCTCGCCCCCACCCCCCGCCCCCAACTCCAGTCAAGGAGGGGTGCGGCTGCGACTTCTAGGATTTCTCTGCTACCTCACCCATCGAGAAGTGCCACCTGCTTCTCTCAGTACCAGACTGGACCCTCAGGGCCTCCCACAGATGGGCTCTGTGGGGCTCCCAGTGGCCAAGAGCCTTTAAAGACACCTCACAGTAATTAGCCTCTTCTTGCATTCTTCCTGGGCCCTCAAAACGCCCACTGGCCGGGGTTGAGGGGTGGGAAGGAAGGACTTTCCACCAGAGAACTGCCTCAGTCTCCCCGCAGGCAGCTCCAGATGCTTAGGCTGGCTTTGGCCAGGGACCCAGGGTCACAGGATACCTAGACTCCCCCTGAGAGGCAGCCCCCATGCAGCAGGTCCTCCCACCCACAGCACAGAGCTTTGCAAGTGATACATTCCCCTCCGGGGCACCTCCCCCAAGCCTCAGCCTTTCTGGATGGAACCTGATGAGTCTTCCACCTGTCCACGGAGAAGGGCTGATTCCATCGCTGCCCTGTGAGATGGGGCCCCGGCCCACACACCATGGAGGAAACACCATCTGCCCCCAACCTTCAGCCGGGGCCTGGCAGGGGGTGAGCAGCAGAGGCCCAGCCCCCTCTCCAGGAGGAAGCCCTTCTTCCAAGGACACTGGAGCCGGGGGAGAATCTTCAGTCTCCCAGGCCCTCTTCTGCCACCGTGGCCCTGCCTGCCGGCTGTGGCCTCCTCCTTGCCAGCACGGCTTAAACAGATGAACAAGAATAAAAGCCTGTGTGGCCCAAGGAAAGCTTTGGGGGAAAGAATTGAAGCTGAAGGAAGAGAAACAAGAACATCAACAACAACAAAACTGTAAAAAATGGGAGAGGAGGGAAATTCAGGAAACAGACAAAATAAACCATCCGGGAATCCAGATGTAGAACAAGGAAGGCCAAAAGAAAAGAAAAATTATGTGAAGAAGGCAGAGTGGGGTGGGAAGGGGAATTGAGAATGAAAAAGAAGGGGGTGGGGTGGGGGAGATGTGAATATTCTGAAGAGAGAAGAATGTGAGAGCAAACACCACCAGAAAAACAAAAAACACAGACCCAGGAGAGAAAAAGAGGCAGCAGTGGATTTAAAACAACTGTTTTGACCCTCAACCAACCACACTCAGGAATGTTCTGAGCCTTAATGTTTTTTATGGATTACAGACTCTTCCAAACAGTGAACAAGGACAGTCCTAGAAAAGCAAGCTTTCCTTCTTGCCCTTGTTTTTCCTACAGTTCTCCCAACTCACTCCCACCGTTGGTCTCTCACAGAGTGAGGGCTGATCTTCCTGGAGCAAGACTAAAAGCCAGTCTAGTTCACTGCAAATTCTGGAGGTTTCCATTGTGGTGCCTCCATGGAGGACTCAGCGGAGAATCTGAGCAGGAAAAGCATATGATGGAGCTGGGTTATAGCTTTGCATCTTCCAGGCACTTCTCTGTGCACTGGGGCAAACCCAACCCTCCAGCACACCATTCCTAGAAGAGCAGGAGTTCATGGAAGATTGGCATACCCAACTGAAGCAAAAAGTGGGAGGAGCCCCAGCAAAGGCAACTTTTGGAAACAATGTAGATGATTGGATTCCTCTCTAGACACTCCCAAGGAGACCTAATGATAACTGCAGCTTCCTCACTGCCATGGTGGGCAGACAGCTTCTGGAAGTTCAGCCTCACTGCCTAGTGTCCATAAACCCCATGAACACGTCCAGCAAACACTGCTTCCTCTCCTTTTGTCTGTCTGGCCTCGCGATTCAGCTTTCGGTTGCTTCTCTTTCTCCTGTGAGTCCACCAGTGCGCCTCTCCTCTGTGTCTGCTTTGGTTGTTCCATGTCCCTTAATTAATCAAACCCCCCTCTGCCCACTCTTCCATTGCTCTAGAGCAGCAGGAGTTGGGAAAAAGCTTAAGCGAACTAAGGCAAAGTCAAGAATGTGAGTGAATTTAGTTTAGTGCCCAGCTTTCATGCCCAGGCTGTCCGCGGTGGGTGAGACAGGCTTGCAATGGATTGGGACTGAGCCTCACCAGGCCACCTAAAACTGCTCCTGCAAAGTTCAGCCAAGAGGAAGCCACACAGGCTGGACTCTGACTGCCTGGGGTAAAGGGCACTGTGCCTACACTAGCCTTTCTCCCTCCATGAATTCTTAAGTATTCGACCCTGATTCCATATATTCCAAAATCACATTTTTCAGACTATCAAACACTGAGAGATGTGACAAAATGTACCGAAAGGATAATGTCTAGGTTGTAGCCTTACTCAACCCAGCTTCTTCCCATCCCTCCTAACCTTCACACCTGTCACAGTCCTGTAATCTATGACTCAAACTATTATTTAACCATGAAAAAGACAAACCAGGAAATTAGAAGCTGAATGACCTAAAATGTATTCCATTCAACTGAGCTAATCTCCTAATAAGGGCGTGTATAATAAAAAGTCATGCTATATCTGTTCTGGAAGATGTGAACATTGCAAGGAAAAGTGCATGGTGACTGCAGATCCCAACTTGTCGAGATTTGTTCTCAGAAGTGTCAGAGCCTCATACTAGGCCAGGCTGCCTAGAAGCCTGCTAAACAAGGCTTAATGTTTGAGAACTAGTGTTGCGATGGAGAGCGCTCAACGTTCAGCGGGACCGTGTTCAAATCCTGGCACAGGCACTTCCTCAGCCAGCAAGGCACTTACCTGCCCTCGCCTAGTCTTATCTGCTGTGAAATGGCAATGACAGCAATACCCATCTTCTGGCGCTGCTGTGAGGACAGATGAGCAAAGCGCTTGGCATGAAACCACCATGAAACCACCCTGTCAACTGTTGCTGTATGTTAAGCAGCAAATTGGCAAAACCAAGACGGCTGGAGGCCCCACAAAGTGGGGTTCCATGGAGTCACTGGAAAATAGTCAAGTATCTGGAGTGAGAGAGAGAAGAGGGTCCCCTAGGAGGCCCCGGCAGCTGGCGGGTGGAGCACTGCATGGAGAGCCAAGGACAGCCACTCAGAGTGTGGGTGGGAGGACACGGGGGCTGCTCTCCAGTCCCCCCGCATTAGCTCAACGCACCACATCCCCACCCTCCCTGTGTTCATCTTTAACTGAAGCTCACACTGGCCTGGCCCCCACTTACATGCACAGCCCTGGCCAAGCAGAGGGCAGTGGTGGGAACAAGCTGGCCTCAGAGAATTAATAATTGGGCGTTTCTGCCCAGATTCAGAAATCTATCCTTTTAGGAGCCATCGTCAGGATATGACCCAATGCTGAGAAATACATGTTTCTTTTTTTTTTTTTCTTTAAGTAGAAAGGCAAAAAGTTCAAAAAATGTTCTAGAAAGGTGAAGAGCAGATGAATCTTGCTAATATTTAGGCAGTTATTAATTTTTAAATGAAGTAAAAACAATGTAAGTATAATGAGTTTCTTTTTTTTAAGAGATACATTCTGAAATACTAAAAGATGAAGTGATATGACCTGATACATTGGACTTACTTAAAAATTATATGGGACTTGGGGAGGCAGATGGTGGCATAAAGGGACAGACTTGGCCAGGAGTTGGTGATGCTGGTGGTGGGTGCGTGGGTGTTCAGCATATCACTCTGCTCCTTTATATGTTTGAAATTTTGCATAATGTTTTAAGTTCATAAAAGCTGAAAAAAATGTGCAATGAGGGATTCTCATCTCACTGGTTCTTGCAACACGATATTTACTTCCTAAGGACATGTGTTCTTGGACAAGAGATAAGGCTGTAGGGAGGCCTGCCAGGAGCTGGGAAGGGCTGGAGAACAGACAGGGAGACCACCACCTGGGGATGAGGAAAGTGCCCCAAACATGCTGAAGACAGAGTGCTGTCCTGCCCATCAAGGACCTCCGAGCCTGGAGGAAAAAACATTCATTACTGTCCCTTTGCACTGCTTTTGAACTCAGTGACAATTATTTTTTAGCAGACAGCCATGATAGCAGAGTGGACAAGTATTCCGACCTCACTTTCTTCAACTGGAAAGTGGGAAGAAATCACATGCACCCCATTTCCCAGGGTGTGGGGTAAATGAGATGAACGGTCCTAAAGTGCCCTAGCACTGATAAAGACTGGGTCTGATTGAGGGGGTTTTGGCAAATGTTGACCTTCAGCCTGTCAGGACCAAGGGGGAGCCAACCCGTTGTGGGCACTCTCATAATGTAGGTGCTCCTCTTAAAAATATAAGTTAAATGTGAGTCAGGGCACACAGTCTCTGAGACCACTGGGAGCCGGGCATCCTGCCGAGTGTTGGCCCCTTTAGGTGTCACCCAGGAGCCACTGCTGGCCTCCTCCCTCCCCAGGGGAGCCACCCCTGCTGTGCACCCCTGGGAAAAACAGGAACGGGGCCCCCAGAGTTTTCTCTCTAGTTGAAGAATGAGTTAGAAAATGAAAAATAGGGCACTACCCACTCTGGGCTGTGGCTTTGAATGGAGAAATGCATCCTAAGAAAACAGATCTTTGGCAGATCAGCTCACCCTCAAAGAGGGGGACAAGGGCTGCACAGACAGACACCTGCTCTGTGCTCAGTGGGCCCCCACAGGGAGCTTCTGGAGCTCTAAGCAGGCATGACAGCCTCCAGACACCAGGGGGCAGCCTAACACACCCTCCAGCGGTCGGAGGGACCCACCAAAGGTGACCTGGCAACAGACACACTTCCAAGACAAATCTAAGTAGCCTGGGCATGCAGAGGAGGAAATCCCAGGGAGGCAAGATGGCCCACACTGCCAGCTCTTGAGTCTTTGCCACTTGCCCCCAGGCAACTGCTGAGCAGCTTCCTGCAAGACAAGCTTCAGCCAGAAGAGAGTGTTGGTGAGGGACCCACAGGCTACAGACTGGCAGGGACATGGGAGGCAATAAAAGCAGAAGGTAGGCTGGGGGCTGAGAGAGCAGCCAAGTCTTTGGATTCTTGCTCTAGAACCTCCTGCCGAGCAGATGAAAGGTCTGTCCCATCCCAACCTGCTCCACATCCTCTCCTTCTGCTGTCCACAGGACCCCACTGCATGCTCTCCGTGCCTTCATCCCATTAAGGAAGCAGAAAGGAGACCCCAGGAAAGTCTGAATGTTTTCCAAAACTCTTTGGAGTTTGAGATCTTTGAAACGCATTCACGGGATTACTCTCAGAAAGCCCCCTGGCTCCAGAGAAGAGGGCAGCCTCTGTTGTGAGCCCTTCAGAGCTGCAGTGCCTGGGTTCAAATCCTGCCTCTGCTGTTTACCAGCTCTGCAACAGTGGGCAAGGTACTTAGCCTCTGTGCCTTAGTCTCCCTCTCTGTAAAAAGAGTAACAGTGACTCTCTTGGGTCATTGCCTGCAACAATGGCTGGCTACAACAAGGGAAAGCATTTGAAGAAAGCCTGAAGTTTTCACAGACACGCATAGCACTGCTCTCTGCACAAGCCAGAAGCCCCAAAGGTCTGTGCTTCTTCCTGGCAGGATGCAGTTCACAGAGACCACCAAGCTGTGGAGGCACAGGCCCTGAGTCCGGAGCAGGAGTGGGTTTAGTGTCTTCTTAAGAGAGGGAAGCTCCTCTTACAGGGAGCTTCTGGAGCTCTGAGCACCTGAGCTCAGTGCAGCCAGCTTACCCAGTGCAGCCCGCCTGTGCCCACTTTGGGTTTTGTGCAGGACAAGCAGAACACATCACTCACATTGAAGCTGGGCTTGTTAAACTCATCAGCCAGAGGCTGAAAGACAGGCTGGCAGGCCTCTGGAGGACGGGCCCACGTGGGCAAGCCCTGGGGAGAGCCAGCCTTGCTGAGGCCAGGCCTGCACAGAGGGTGTGAGGAACCTACCAGCCTCAGAGCAGGGTTGGGCTTCCCTGGGATGGAGACGAAAGAGTTAAGTCGACTCTGGGCTCCAGAGGGCGGCTCTACAGCTATAAACAGTGAGCCGAGGGAGGGAGGGAGCTGACACAGGATGTGGCCAGGGCTCGAGCTGTCTGATTATTAACTTCACTTTTATTTGGAGGGGGATTCGATTCTCTGTTTTACTTCCCATCAAGGAAGTGAAAGCCCAGGTCTCGGAGGGGCCTGGTTTCAAATTGTTTTGTCACAGCTCATTTATTTTTCCTCTTAAATAAATAAACAAAACCACCTCTTTGTTTTCCCCTGAATGAATGTTCAGCAAATTATCTGTGGGTGAGGCATGAAAGGGGTTTTCTGGAGTCTTTCGTGGGGGCACTTGGGCTTTTTCTTTTAAAAGGAAAAAAGAAAAGATTCTTCTTTTAGCTTCGACCTTCTCCAAGACTGTCAAGGCACTTTCTTTTCTGTCTCATCTTGAGATGGCAGCCTGAAATCACAGCCTCAAGCCCAGTCAAGACACACAGACCTTCCTCTGCTGGTCCTTGGGGCCAGCCTTCACATGTCACAGGCTCCAACCCCAAGGCCACACAGCAGAAGCAACAAGAACACTTGGAGCTCAGTGGTTAGTTAGTCCTCTTGGTCAGCTAGGACCCATGGTTTTTGTTCCTTCCACTAAAAATAACAAAGCAATTAAACACAAAAGGGTTCCATCACAGAGCTTAATAAAATCCCATTGCATGTTCCTTCGCTCAAGGTTCAAAATATTTGGAAAATTTGTTTACAACACTAAAACCATTCAATAATCTCTTGACTCTTGGAATAACCCTTTCCTGTATGACCTACATATGGGAGGGACCAAGGGGGATACAAAGACCACCGTCACACAGTCCCTACCCTCCTGGTGCCCACAGTTCAGAGAGGAGAGAGGAAAACAGAAGCTCCTACAGCAGAGGTCAGTGGAACCACAGGTGGGCAGGGAGCGAAAAGACAGGCTCTGCTGGAAATGAAGGGAGAAATGGAGGATGGTTTCCTGGAGCTTATATTTAAGCTGGATCTTGAAGAACCGATGCTATTAAGAAGAAAGGATATGCGAACAGCTGAAAAGTACTCAGATGACACACAATATCAATGTGTGAACCAGGTCAGATACAAGACCGCGGACTGGTGGAGCCTGGAGGGCCTATGGTTCCTCAAATGGCATTCAGAAAGGCGGCTGAAGGCCTCACGGTGGAGAGGAGCTCAAAGGAGCAGGCCACTTCAATTCTGCTTCAGCTGCCAGTCCCTGCGTGTGAAGAAGCTGCTGTTAACGCTGCGAGATACACTTGTCTGGGGGCGGGGGTGCCGACTGACGCTGGGCTAGTCCCAGACACCTGAAGACGACCACCAGGAGCAACGTTTGCTGCCTGTTCGCGGCCTCTAGCTTTCTGATCCTGGAATAAGGGGCAAAGAAGGAAGGAGTGACTGGAACAAATCAATTCACTTACAAAGGCTCGGGCTCCTCATGCTATACGGGATATGGGATGGGGTTTCCAAACACCACCACCACCCCGGGGGGAGTTGCCAGGATCCAAGGTTTTCTTCTAGGTCTTGGAAATTCCGTGGCATCGCAGCTTCCAACCCTCAAGGTGCCCTCGCCGCCGGGCGGGGCCGGGCGCCGGCCACGAGGGGGTTAAGGCGCCGCCAAGATGGCCGCCTTGTTTTGCACTCCTGAGGGGGTCACGCGGCAGGCTGCCCTTTGCCTCTGGGGAGGCAGTCAAGGTCCCGCCGCCCTCCCCGGGCGGGCGCTCTGCCCTCTGCGGCCGGACGGCGCCTCCTCCCCTGCGCGTCCCGCACTCTCGGGGCCGCTGAACTTTCCAGGCCCCGAGCGAGCCAAACTCCCAACCTTCCGGGCAGCAGGCCTGGCCTTGGAGGAGGCGAGGCACGGAGCCCCACCCAGCCACCCCCGCGATACCGGGGCCGGGGGTGCGCTCCAGCCGGGCCCCTTCGGCCTCTGAGAGCGTCTGGGGGACCTGTGAGCCGAAGCCGCAGCCTGGGCCGCGATCCCTACTTCTCGTCTCTTGCCTGAAGCCGCCCCTGCCGCCTCCCGGAAGGCCTCCGAGGGCTGCGCCCGCCTGCGGCCGGGCAGGGGCGCGATGCAACGTGGGCGCGATGCAACGTGGTCGCACTGCCCTCCAGTGGCCGGTGTGCCGAACAGCACGGCGGGCCGGGGCAAGGGTCCCGGTGATGACCCAGGGTCCCGGACACTCGGCCGGCCGGCCCGCCTTAGAAAAGGGCTGCCCCTTGCTGCTTTTGAAGACGTGGCCTTGCTCATCCCCAGTGCCTTTTATCGGCGGCCCTTTGCCGCGGTGGCCACTGATCCAACAGCAGGGCATTTGCTTCCGCCAATGGTTCTTGAACTCCTGTGTGCCCCCTGAATCTGAGTGCCCAGTTGCTTCAAACCCAGATTCCTACACCCAAAGTCAGGGCATCTGCATTTCCTTGCTAACAAGTTCCCAGGAGCAGCTCCTAGGGAGACATTTATAGAACAACTGGCCCAGGGGCTCCTCCTGTCCTGAGGATCCTGTTATTCACTCATTGAGTCTCATATGCCCTGCTGGGCACTGAAGACCAGAGGTGACCGTCACCAAGCTCCCACCTCATGAGACCCTCTCTAACAGAAGAGACAGATTCTTTTAAACAGATAATCTCATAAATAAATACGGTTCCATTTGAGAAAGTGTTCAAATTCCTCTGAAGGAAAAGAATAAGCTGCTCAAAGAACTTGTATGCATGGAAAACTATTTCAGAGTTGGGATGAGGAGGCTGTTGTTCCGTCTCTGAGGAACCTCTAAGCTGAGGCCAACAGGAGGAAGGAAGAGATGTCAGGGAGGTGGGAGAGAGTCTGAGGCCTCAGGTAGAACAGGTGAGAAGCTGTAGATGGTGAAAGGAGATGCAGAGACTGGAAGGATGGAGCTGGATGGTGGAAGGGGAGGGGATGTAGAGGGTCAGAGGCCCCAGGTCTATTCATCTGGTGCCCAAAGACCCCACTTCAGAAGGGGCAACATGCAGAGAAAGCTGAACCATTAGCCACCTGCCTCAGAGCCCAGGAGTCATGTCCCACCAGCGAAAACCTCCGCCAAGAGCCCCGGGCCCGTGAACTTGCTGCTCCCTGAACCAGATTTGTGCGGGCTTCTCCCCTAAACCTGAAGGAGAGCCACGTTTGATGGATCCAGGTGAGCAACGGTAAGAAGACACGCTGTACCATCTGTCCACCTGCACGTTGGGCGTTTCATCTCCTCCCTACTGTGGGTACAGGATACAGCCATTTCTCCAATGAGCATTTTTAATTATCTATGTGTCTGCTCTGGAGTCACTACAGTGACACGTGAGGTGTGCCACAAGGGGCATGGCCTGCCCCCTGGACTGTCCTGCAGGGCAGGGAGATGGTGGACCCCATCCCTGACCCCAGTCTCAGTTCCTAGCCAGCTGCCTGAACCCACATCCCACCCACATATCCCTGGGGCAGCTCCTGGAGGGGAAGGGGGCAGGGAACAAGATGGCAACGGGAGGCTGAGGACTCTACTGTGAGGATGTTGTGTGTGTGCACGCTCAGTCGCGCATTCATTTCTGAGTCTTTGTGGTCCCTTGGACTGTAACCCTCCAGGCCCCTTTGTCCATGGGATTCTCCAGGCAAGAATACTGGAGTGGGTTGTCATTTCCTTCTGCAGGGGATCTTCCCAACCCAGGGATCAAACCCACATATCTTGTGTCTCCTGGATTCTTTACCACTGCACCACTGACTTGGTATCAATGCCAGTTTGATGGCAGGGGTGACCTCCATCCACTCCACTGCCTCTATTCCTCAAGCTTAATCTCTAGGTATCTTCTCTTTAGGACTGTCACCTTGCACAGTCACTTCCCTCTCCAGTTTTCTCATCGGAAAAATGGGGGTGGAGATGAGTTGTATTAGATGGTCTCCAAGGTGTTTTGATCCAGGCCTAGCCCATCAGCCCACGGCTGGAGGGATGGATGAAGAGAAGGTTTCTGCTCAGTGACACTGCAACTATGCAAAGTCAGGCCTTGGTGCTAATCACCTCCAGGTTGTGGGGAGGGAGAGAAGAGCATCTGGAAATCTGTTGCAGCTTCAGAGTCGAACCAGTCCAGTTCAAATACTGGCTCGCTGTGTGATCTCCAGCAAGTGGCTCAACCTCTCTGAGCCTCAGCTTCCTCACTTGAGAAATGAGGATAACATAGGACCTTACCTCACAGGTTGTTCTGCAGATGAACAGTGATAACTAACCACTTATCAAGCACTTATTCTATGTGAGATGGCACACTAAGGGCTTCTCAGGAGTGACATGAGGTCACGCACGTAGTCCTGGATTGCTGCCGGCAAGGAGTGAGGTTTGATAATGAGAGCCCCAGTTGTTATCATTTCACAATCGCCCCCTGGTGCTTTGCACAGGCGGGTGCGTTCAGTAGACAGGAGGGGCTTAGCAAGCCCTCAGCACACAGGAAGCACTCAATAAAAGATGGCCTTTATTATTAAGACAGAAGGGACCCTTGTGAAGAGTTCCTGCAGCAAGGAGAAGTGGGGGAGGGTGGGCTGAGACCAGGGCGCACCCGCTTCTCCCCAGGCGGGCCAGGCCCTATGCTGCCTACTTAGCCATTGCCCGGGCTGCGACGTCAGCTCTTACTCACCCTTCCCAGAGAGCTGCTAATTAGCCTCCTCACAGCCAGGAGCTCCCCAGATGAAAGGTGCCTAATACACATGCAAGGCGTGACCCCCATATTTATAACCAAGGTTCCCTTGGGTGAGGAAGGCCCGGAGGCGGGGAGACAGGCCAGATCAGGGCCTCACCTTCTTTATGGCAGAGGTTCTCAGGGAAGGGAGCTGCGCTGGGGTGGTTGCAAGCCTGAGAAAAAGGCTTCAGGGCAGTGGGTGTGGGACACCCAGGTCTTGGGAGTGGGAGGAGCTGGGTGGTTGAGGGGGAAGAACGCTCCAGGCGTCAGGCTGCATCTCGGACCTGGAGCTCAAGGTGGGGATGGTGGTAGCCCTAACCTCACAGCACTTAGGACAGTAGGCCTGCCACCCTCTGGCCTTTGCTCCTTCCGCAGACATTTATTAAGCACCTACGCTGCACCTGCTTCATGGCAAATAGATGGGGAAACAGTGGAAACTGTCAGACTTTATTTTTCTGGGCCTCGAAATCACTGCAGATGGTGATTGCAGCCATGAAATTAAAAGACGCTTACTCCTTGGAAGGAAAGTTATGACCAACCTAGACAGCATATTAAAAAGCAGAGACATTACTTCGTCAACAAAGGTCCATCTAATCAAGGCTATGGTTTTTCCAGTGGTCAGGTATGGATGTGAGAGTTGGACTATAAACAAAGCTGCTGCTGCTAAGTCGCTTCAGTCATGTCTGACTCTGTGAGACCCCATAGACTGCAGCTCACCAGGCTCCGCCGTCCCTGGGATTCTCCAGGCAAGAACACTGGAGTGGGTTGCCATTTCCTTCTCCAATGCGTGAAAGTGAAGTCACTTAGTCATGTCCGACTCTTCGCGACCCCATGGACTGCAGCCTACCAGGCTCCTCCACCCATGGGATTTTCCAGGCAAGAGTACTGGAGTGGGTTGCCATTGCCTTCTCCAAAGAAAGCTGAGCACCGAAGAATTGATGCTTTTGACCTGTGGTGTTGGAGAAGACTCTTGAGAGTCCCTTGGACTGCAAGGAGATCCAACCAGTCCATCCTAAAGGAAATCAGTCCTGAATATTCATTGGAAAGACTGATGCTTAAGCTGAAACTCCAATACTTTGGCCACCTGATATGAAGAGCTGACTCATTTGAAAACACCTTGATGCTGGGAAAGATTGAAGGCAGGAGGAGAAGGGGATGACAGAGGATGATATGGCTGGATGGCATCACCGACTCAATGGACATGGGTTTGGGTGAACTCCGGGAGTTGGGGATGGACAGGGAGGCCCGTGCTGCAGTTCATGAGGTCGCAGAGTCGGACACGACTGAGCGACTGAACTGAACTCTGTGCCAGGCACTGAGTGTGCTGGGAATACCAACATGGACACACCAGATCAAGCAGACCTCCCCACCGTGGACTCACATTCTGTGTGGAAGACAGACAAGAAACACAAGCACCGAGCGATCCATGATACTCTCCCTGACGGTATCTGCACTGTGAACAAGACAGGACTGAGGTACAGGGATATGACAGGGGTGACGCGTCAAATGCAGCGGTCACACGCACTTGCCAAGGCAGGTCTGGGCAGATTAAGAAACGGACCGAGGTTGAAGGACCAGCCAAAGCTGCCCAGCAAATCCAAGGCTGGAGCCTGGGTCCGCAGCACAGGAACCCTCATCACAGCTGGTGAGACAGCTGCGGAAGTCCCTTTACCTCTGGTTAAAGGATGAGCTCGCTGCCTGGCCTCATCTGTGCACCGCCTGGCCCTGTGCACTGGCCACAGTCTGGAGTTGGGGGAGCAGGGGGCAGCGAGGGTTACGGCTGCTAGGCCTCACATCGGCCTCACATCTCTCTCCATTATCCCAGCCGCCCGGCGAGGCCAGTAGCAACCCCATAATGATCACTCAGGTGACAGTCGCATACCAGGAAACGAACCCTCCTAGAGTGGACAGTTCAGCAGCATTTAGCACGTGCCCAGGGTGCAACCCCCAGCTCTACGGAGCTGCAGCTCATTCTCTCCAGCCCAGAAGAGAACTCGTGTGTCTCAAGCAGTTGCTCTCCATCCCCTTTCCCTGCAGCCCCTGGAAACCACCAGTCTACCCTCCATCTCTATGGATTTCCCTGTTGGGGATGCATCCTGTACCCAGACCTTTAGGCCTGGCTTCGGTCACGGGACCTGTGTTCAAGGCTCACCCACACTATAGTACTCTGTTTTTTGGCTGAATACTATTCCATTGTATGTAAGCATCTCTGTAAGCAGTTTACAGACACGGAAGCACTCAAACCAGCAACGCCCAAAGGTCACAGCCGGTCCACACAAGATTGGATCCCAGCTTGAGTTCACACGGGCCGTTTCCGGAGTGGGCCTGCTCCCCGGAGCTTGGGCCCAAGTCCCAGGCTGGGAGAGGGCTGCCTCTGGGAGTGGACTCCGGCTCCCCCAGGTGCGGCCCCGCCTCTTCTCAGCACAGGTTCTCAGGTGTGGGTGAGGTGGCCTCCCAGTCACCCTGCTCCAGGTCGGCCCAGAGCGTGGCTGAAGAGGCTGCCTCCTTGAGTGGAATTCCACCTCAGGGCACTCCTGGGCCCCAAACACTCCCTCTCAGCTGGGTCACAAGGCTGGCAGGCACCTCAATCCAGGGGCAGCCTGGTGGGCTGGCTGACGGCCCTGGGCAGAGCTCCCGGCCCACCCAGCAAGTAGATACTTTGACCCACAAGCATTTATTAAGCACCCATTCTTTGCTAGGTGGCATGTGGCTCCTGCCTTTACAGTGCCTCCCTTGCTGAGGAAGGCACCAACCCCTGCACAGAAAGTGGGTTCTGGGACCCAGTAACAGAACGGAGTGAGGGAGTCCCTGACCTTGGTCAAGAAGGCTGCACATGTGCCAGCCCTGCCAGCCTCCCTCTACAGAGAAGGTGGAGGGCACAAGGCAGGCTACACAGAGACCACTGGGTACCCACCCAGGATGCCCACCTGGGCTCCTCGATGCCCCAGCAGGATATGATATTCACTGTCCATGTACCCTGACCTGACCACTTGCCCGCCTAGCATCCATTCACTCATTCATTCATCCCATTGTGTTGGCCAGTGCCCGTCTACGGTGTGTGTGTGTGTGTGTGTGTTAAGTCACTTCAGTTGAGTCTGACTCTTTGCGACTCGATGGACTGTAGCCCCCCCAGGCTCCTCTGTTCATGGGTTTCTCCAGGCAAGAAAACGAGTGGGTTGCCATGCCCTCCTCCAGGGCATCTTACCAACCCAGAGATCGAACCTGGGTCTCTTACATCTCCTGCATTGGCAGATGAGTTCTTTGACACTAGCACCACCTGGGAAGAGGATACAACATTTTTAAAAAATGTCGAATAGTCCTTGTCCTTTGGTAGTTTGAAGCCAAGTGGACTCTGCAAACTAACAGTGGCCATGTGGCCTGGTGCAAGGAGCCCAGAGCCAGGGCCCCCACTCTGTGGGCAGCGACTGCTCTAGCATGAGTGTGAGCGGCTCCCCCGCGTCCTGCAGCTGAGCCCATTTCTAGACGATAAGCTCCTCACCCCAGACACGTACACTCCCCCCATCCATACACACGATAGGTTCACTTGGCAAATCAGGCTGAAAACATGGGCCTGGGGGGCTTTGGGTTCCTTAGCCACTACCCCTACCTGCATTTCTATCCAGGATCCAGAAGGATTCCGCCAGCCAGGAAATGTCCCCCAAAAGTTCCCCTGAAGACTCGCAGAGGGGAGGGAAGGACCCCCCAGAGCCCCCAAAGGGCACCATTGCATGGCTCCTGAAGGCTGCCCTGGGGGGTGCTGGGCTGAGCTGAATGACTAGGGAATTCCCCCAGGCTAGTACATGGCCCCTGCCCACAGTGGCCTCCTCTCAGTGCCAGGCACAAGCTCAGTATGGCACATGCATTTCTTAAACCACTAAGATTTTTATCAGTGACCGGCCCAAGGTGCCAGGACCAGTGGAGAGTTTGCACTGTGGTCTGATGCACCCCGAAGTGCACACCCACAGTTGTACACATTATCCCCAAGACAAGGCTGGTATCCAACACTCCCCCACGTGCCGGGCAGCCTCCTGACTGTCTGCGGGAGAGGGAAGTGACTCCCTTTAACATCTAGTCCCACCCCAACCTGTTGCTGCTGGCTCCCCTCGCTCACCCCAACTGACTCTTCCTGCAGTCACGAAGTGGCTTCCACTCCTGAGGAGCCCTCAGAGGGCCTATGGAAGGAAGAGAATGAGGTGGGGATGGACAGATCCATGTATAGGCCTCAGAGGGGAGGGGAAATGACCCTTTGAGGGGTCAGATGCTCTAGGCCGCCCCACTCTCCACAGCTGTCATGCAGACCTTGCAGCAAAAGGGAAGGGAGCAAGCTGGTTCTTCCAGGTGTCTTAGCTGAACTGATGCAACCCCAGAGTGCCCTGCAGGCCAGAAGGCAGAGGAAGGGGTGCGTGGGAAGGTGGTGATTATCGACCTCCATTTCAGGGCTGGGTGTGAGGGCCACCTGCCCAGGGAGCACAGCCTGGCCAAGAGGCAGGGATGAGCCCCTGCCTGTCCTGGGTATAGCCTGAGGCACAGGGCAGCCATGGGAAACAGGCCAAGTGGAGTCCCCACAGCCGGAACATGGCCACTGAGAGGCCCAGTGACCACAACCGCATTCCCTGGGCTCTGGTTAAAGCACCTTAATTAATCCCGAAGCCAATCTTTATGCCCACAGTGGGAGGAAGAGGGTCCCTGTTTTACAGATGAGGAGACTGAGGCTCAGAGATTTGAGAAATGTTCCCATTTCTGGAAACAGTACAGTCAGGATTCACATCTGGTCTCTCTGACCCCAAAAGCTTTGCCCTCGGTCACTTAGAGCTTCCCTAATGGCTGGGTTCAGGGCCAAGACCGGCAACTGAGCTGTTCAGACACCCTCTAGATGAGAGGGTGAGCGGACAAGGGCGTGGACAAGTGGGCGGCGGGCAGCATGAGTGAGGGCAGAAGCATCTCTAATTCCACAGCCACCGAGCCACTGAGCAAGTGGACAGGCGGGCAGGTAGACTACGGTAGGGCAGCTGAAGGGCCCAGAAGGGAAAAGAAACCACTGCTCCATCGAACAGCCTCTGGAGGACAGGAAGCAACAGGGGTTCTGGGAAGCTGGTGGCCCATCTGGGGCTGGCTGACCGTGAGGAATACCCTGTAGATCTCCCTCCTGAGACAGCAAGTCTCCAAAACAAGGGGCCCTGCCCACCAGGCACACACACTCCATGACCAAGTACCGGGCCGGCCTGGTCAGTCATCGACCGGCCACTGCTTGATTGCGTAAGAGGACCCCAGGCCAGGTGTTGACCTGCCAACCCCTGCTGGGAGGAAAAGAGGAACAAGAGATCCATTGGTCCTTCCCGAGGTGGAGGTGGGGGTGGTGGCCGAGAGGGCCTTGCTGCTGCCTCCTGCAGGGAGGTAGGCCTGGCCAGGACAGCAGCTCTGCCCTGCAGCCGCCGGGCCCTGGGGTCAGTGCCCAGGCCTGTTTGCCTCAGGGACTGGGTGCAAGCTGGCATGGAAGTAGCTCACCAGGGGCTGGGGGAGTAGGGGATGGGGGGAGACCTGAGGTCCAAGGAGGTAACAGGGCTGTGAAGGGTGGGGTCAGGGTGCACAGAAAACCGTTCGACAGCTTGGTTCCCTCCCCTGTGCCCACCAGCCTGTGTGAACCCCCTGTGCCAAGGAAATCTTTAAGGGGACAGAAACCAGCACAGCCCTCCTTGGCCTTTCCATGCGGGGTTCCTCGGGCTTCTTAGCCCCTTATCCCCAGATGAGGACCTTCTGGAAACAGTACTCCATTGGAAAATGCCACAGAGGTCAGTTTGGACCCTGAGCTGGGCAGCAGTGAGAGGCAGGGTTGGGGGCAGGGAATGGTCCAGCTTCAACACAAGCCCTGAAGAGGAGGCGTGCGCCCCCTGGTGGCTCAGTGTGGAATAGACGTGTGGAAGCACACTCCCCAGACAGGACTTCTAGGAGCGCAGCCTCCACGCAGCCTCCTACAGGCTCTCAGTTCAGGAGCATCTAGATAACCCATAGTTTCCTAAGAGAGAGGAGGGGAGTGATACAACTTACACAAAAGGTCATTGTGAGGATTGCACAATACGCGCAGTCCTATCAGCGTGACATTCTGCAAATAATAATGATGACACAGTGACTCGGGAGGCAGGTGTTCATTGTTTCCAGTTTTCATGAAATGGGGGCTTGCTCAGAAGCACTCAAATAGTAACTGGCAGAACCCAGATTTGAACCTAGGTGGGATGCCAAGCTTGTACTGTGTTTTAGGCACTATAACCACTCAGATCTTAACCAGAGACCGTTTCCAGCCAATGGGTAGCTTTTTCTCTCCTGTCTCCTGCTTCCAAGAGACTGCACTGATGGGGAGAAGACAGAGAAATGAATCTTCCTCTTCGCATGTTCAAAGGGTCAGTGTTCAATCTTTGCATGTCCTGCACTTTACAAAGGACTTTCCCCTCTGTTATCTCACTTGCACTTTACACCAGCCCTGTGAGGGAGGGGGCTGTGGCCCCCTACAACATGCAACCCTAAAGCCGGTGGTTCACATACCTTCCAGCCCTGCACCCACATAAGCCCCACCTGGGGCCAAATCCAATACCCAATATTCCTGTAAAAATCCACTCACAGAAAATATTTGCAAAACATATGTGACGAGGGACCAGTATTCAGGATATAGAAAGAACTCATATAACTCAGTAGTAAAAAGACAACCCCACCTAAAGATAGACAGAAGATTTGAACAAACACTTCTCAAAAGAAGACATGTGAATGGCCAATAAGCACATAAAAGAAGATAATCATCATTAGTCATCATTAGGAAGTATAAAATAACACATTATACACCCACCACCACAGTGGAAATCGAAAAGCCTGACAAAGCCACATGGTAATGAGATTGTTAACAGGAACACTCGTACATTGTTGGTAAATGTATAAAATTGTACAACCACCCTGGAAAAAAGTCTAGTGATTTCTTATAAAAACGAAACCTATACCTCTTCCATGACCCAGCAATTACACTTCTTAGGTATTTACCCAAGAGAAATGAGGATATATGTTCACAAAAAAGACTCATAGGGGAATGTTCCTAGTAGCCTTATTCATAATAACCAAAAACCCAGAAACAGGCCAGCAGATGTACAGACCGTGGCATACTGACATGAGAGCACACTTCTCAGCAACAAACAGGACGAATTTCTGATATACCCGACACAAAATCAAAATCATTATGTGAGTGACGAAAGTATTACATAAGATAACCTATTGTCTGATCCTATCTATATGGAGTTCTAAAACTGGCAGAATAATCTATGGTGGGAAAATAATCACAATGGCAGTTGCCTGTAGGGGCTAGGGTAGGGATTGACTGGGGAGAGAACTTTCTAGTTGCCAGTAATACTTTATGTCTTGATTGGAGTCTAGTTTCATTATTAGATGCATTCACTGAAAATTCGAAGAGACAGATGTTAGGAACTTTTCATGGTATATAAACCCTTTTTTTTTTTTTTTTGCTTTCCTGGTGGCTCAGCAGTACGGAATCTGACTGCCAATGCGGGAGATACGGGTTCGATCCCTGGGTCGGGAAGATCCCCTGGAGAAGGAAATGGCAACACTCTCCAGTATTCTTGCCTGGGAAATCTCATGGACAGAGAAGCCTGGCAGGCTATAGTCCATGGGATCCCAAAGAGTCGGCCATGACTTACTGACTAAACAGCAATGACAACAACAAAACTTCTTTTATCTCAAAGGAAAAAAAATTATAAACAAATCCTGAATTCTAGTTAACAACTTGCACATGGAAACATTAAGGAGGACGTGTGCCCCAACCCATCTATGCAGCCCTCCTTCTACTTGCCCCACCAAACTGGTTACTGCTGACAGCTGGGCTTCTCCAGCACCAACAAGCAAGCAGATCACCAGGACAGCCTCATAAGCTCCTTCTGAGTGAGTGCACCTGGGCTGGGGCCCAAGCATCTGCATCTCTAACAGGCTCCAGGTGATGCTGCTGCCGGTCCTCAGACCACACTGTGAGTAGCAAAGACTTTGAATGTTACCTTCTGACAAAGATAATTCCTATATCAGGATCCACCAAATGAAGGTCGCCCCAGTGGCCTGGCTCACGTCCCAGATCTAAACAAACCTCAGTGGGGCCTTAGTTATTGACACACTTCACTGAGGAAACCTAACATGCACCAGTGGCAATCCTCTAAGACAGCTGGAGCTAGCTTACCTGGCCCTAGAAAAGAGGGTCCGCTGGCCTTAAAAGGAAACCCTCACCTCATAGCCAGTCATGCTCGGTATCCTTGTTGCTGCTTCTAATGCTCGATGAAACCCTTGCCCCAGAATCCTCAGGAAGAGTGCTCCACCCCTTGTGAGGCCATATACTCCCCCAACCCACGGAGTGTCTTCCCTTGAATAAAGGACACTAAAGCTCATTAGGAAATTGTTTTATTTTCATCACCGGACACTTCCTGCCTCTTCTCTTTTGCTCCCACTGTTCCCCTTTCCTGCTTGCCTTGCCTTGCCCACCCTGTGATTGGTCCTCTGAGTGGCCACCCATTTCCCACCTTTCCCCACCTTCCTCTTCCAGGAGGTGACAACTGCTAATGATGCTGATGAATGACAGCAACAACAACCATCTGTGACACTTACTCGGTGCTAGGACTGTGCTGTGCACTTTACAAGCATCGCTCTGTGATTAATCCTTTTCACGGCCCTATGAAGTTGATGCTAATGTTGTTCCCATTTTACAGATGAGGAAACTGAGGTACAGAGAGGTCACACGTTTGCCCAAGGTCCCAATGTCTTGGTCATCTGGATGTGTCCTCTGGCTCCAATTACTACCAGCCTCATGGCTACAACTGTTGTGTCTGCATGTGCACACTCACACACCTGTTTTCTCTCTCCTCTGACATCATGTTGTCTTTGAAAGTAGGGACAATGCTGCCCCCCTCCGTCCTCCCCAGCCCCTCACCCTCATCAGCATGCAGCCATGCTAAGCCGCTTCAATCGTGCCTGACTCTTTGCAACCCTATGGACTGTAGCCCACCAGGCTCCTCTGTCCATGAGATTCTCCAGGCAGCAATATTGGAGTGGCTTGCCAAGCCCTCCTCCAGGGGATCTTCCCAACCCAGGAGTCGAACCCACGTCTCTTAGGTCACCTGCGTTGGCAGGCGGGTTCTTTACCTCTAGAGCCTTTGCCACACCAGCGTCTCTTGTTCAAATGGAACATGACGCAAGTCCCCACCTGTCATGGGGGCCACGGATGCCCCACTCGTCCTCCCACAGGGTGCTGGAATGGGCGCCCCCCCAGCTTGGAGCTCCCCCTGCGGAGTGGGCCTCCCAGGCCACCCCTTCCGGTTCAGCCCATCTCTGCTCCTAGCTCCTTTGAGTCTTCCCTCCCATCCCAGGGTGTCCAGAGCCTGAAGCAGCCAGCCTGGGCGCCCCTGCACCCACCCTCTGGAGGAGACCCCACCAAAGCTCCTCTGCTCCCGCCCCACACACAGGCTCTGTGAGAGCAGGGAGGGACCAGGCCCCTCCGTCACAGCTGTGTCCCCAGTGGCATTTAGTCACAGTAGGTAGAAGGGTCTCCAGGGCTGGACTGAGGTCGGAGCAGAGCTCAGGTTGGAGGTTCCCCCCTACCCCGCCCCGCGAGTAACCTTGCCGGCCGCTCGGTGTCTCCATCACCTTCCAGCCTAGACCGGAGGCATCTCCCTCGTGGAGCCCTAACCACGTCCCGCAGTTCCCAGCCCTCCCCCGCACCCGCTCCATCCTCCCGCAAGGCCCTGCCTGGTTTCTCTCCTCCCCCCTAAGACCGAGGAGGGAGGAGATTTTACCTCCCCAGACAACCTCCGCGATGCAGTGTCTGCTCCTAAGCGGTTAAGGCTAATTGCTCTTCCCAGAAGAAAAGCCTCCGAGGTTTTCCTTGTGGTGAGGTAGGAGGTTTGAAAATTACACGTTCGAGGCAACATCGGGTGACTATATCAAGTCCAGTTCACAGTCGGACGGCTACCGGGCAGCACAAGCGCCACCTGCTGGCCCAAAGCAGAACACCGGCGCGGTTCTGGGCGGGGAGGCCAGCACCGCTACTCCGCGGGGGTGGGGAGTCCTGACTAAGGCACGGCGCACCCCCGGCTCGGCCTTCCCTGACTGTTCTCATTTTAAAAGCCCCATCTCAACAGTGACGTCTCATTTATCGTGTCCCACGTACACTAATTTTGTAATTTCCAGGGATGGAAAGACTTAAAAACTGCCAGTCACGAGCACATCAAGTTGTATACAGTAAATATCTACAGGTTTTTGTTAATCAGACCTCATTAAAGCAGTTTCTTTTTTTTTAAGGTACCAGACACACTATATACATTAGGCAACGAAAAGACTGTCTTTCTATACACGCACAAACAAATACACTGAGACATCTAATTGATGGTGATCTCTAACACTTCCTATACCAAATTAGATGAGGCAGCCTTTATCCAATTGTGTTAGTTGCCCACTCTTTGAGACCCCATGAACTGTAGCCCACCAGGCTCCTCTGCCAGTGGGATTTTCCAGACAAGAATACTGGAGTGGGTTACCATTTCCTTCTCCAGGGATCGAACCCGGGTCTCCTACATTACAGGCAGTCTTTACTGTCTGAGCCACCAGAGATGAAAATGTGTGACCAAGTCAGTCCAGTCAGTGGTAGGTCCTAAGCTAGGACCTTGCAGACTGGATCCAGGGGATCTTGCTGACCCAGGGATCGAACCCGCGTCTCTTGCGTCTCCTGCACTGGCAAGCAGATTCTTTACCACTGAGCCACCTGGGAATCCCTTTTACCCTGTTAGATTGTCTCATGTTCATGTTAAACAAATGGCTCTCTCAGACATTACGGTGGGAACAGAAATTAGACGTGATTTTCAGTCTATCACATGATGAAAGCACATAGAGTTCAGGAGTCGCATTACTGGTGATGAACTCAATGCCCCAGACCCCCAAGCGTGAGCCCTGGAGGGGCAGCACCTGTGCACGGGGAGCGGAGAGGGTAGAGGGTCAGAGGCGACTTGCCAGTGGAGGTGCTCAGTCAGGGAGTAGTTACAGCACCCTCCAATACTCCAGAGACAGAAAAGTCCAGAAGCATAAAACCACAAAGAAGAAGCAAAAAAGAATCACTACATTTCATGTATGCTAAGGTAAAATGTAGTTTTTTTTTAAATGTACTTATTTTTCATATTTCATTTCCTCTGAAATCTGAGTATGTTTCACATTCACTGGCAAGTCAATTTATCTGGCAGTTTTTTCTCCCTTCCTTTTGTTTTTGTTTTTGTTTGTTTGGGGTTTTTTGGCCGCACCACACAGCATGTGGGGATCTTCCAACCAGAGATGGAACTCGTGACCCCTGCAGTGGAAGCATAGAGTCCTAACCACTGGACCCCCAGGGAATTCCCCATCTTTCTTTGTTTCTTTCTTTGAAGCCTCTTTTTTAAAAAAATTTTGAGATATAATTGACAAATAAAGCTATAAGATATTTAAAGTATACTAAATATACATAACATTATGAAAGGATTCCCCTTGAAAGATGCTTCTTAAAACTGCTGGCATGTTAGACTCAATGAAATGTTATCTATTGAGCCCTAAATATGTTGCAGGCACCATGTTGGTCGATTAGCATTCATTATCATACAACTCATTAGAGATGAGAAAAGCACCTCAGAGAAAACTTTCCCAAGGTCACACAGCTGGCAAGTAGCTGAAGTAGGATTCAAACTCAGGCTTGCTGATCTCCAACGCCCCTGTGCTTCCCACCACGTCGTCCTAACCTCCTTCCTTCTAGATGAAGTGAGGGGGACAAAGTCAACGCCTCAGGTCTGTAGGTCCTAGACAATTCTCCTGGGTGATTTATTCCGGGCAGCTTTACTTGGATCCTCACTATTCCACTCCAAGCCTAGATGCTTAGGAAGCCCTCGTTCATGGCTCACCACTCACCCGGTTCTGGAGCAGCTTCACAGACCTCCCTGGCCTGTCTCCACTGCCTGTCCTCCCCAACTCTAATTTTGGGTTTCCTGTTGCCTTCCCAGGCTCACTCGCTGCTTTACTGGCCAAACCCACCCCCGCTCCTCCACCCAACCCAGATTCTGGGGGGAAAGGCTAGAAGAACTCCACGAGGTGGCAGTTTTGGGAAAGACACTAATTACGAGTTGTCTCATCAGACTGGAACTGACAGGATGACCAGACCAGGGCTCCCACTTTCAAAACAGCCCATGACAGAAGGGGCCACTGGGAAGGCCTGCCTGGGTTCCAGCCTGCGGGGAGTCAGTGGAATTGGAACTCAACCCAGGGTGAAGCAAGGGGACAAGCCCCAGAGAGTCTGAGGGATCCCTCCCTTTCCTCCTCCTCTATGCTTCAGCCACCCACTCGCCAAGGACCTGACATACCCTCTCCCCACCCTTTTGCCCCCCACCTTCCCCCCATCTCTGGGCTCTGACTTTGCCTGTGGGTTCAGTTCCCCCCGCCAGGCCTTGAAGTTTATGTGGACTCGAAGCTGGTGCTTTGTCTCAAGGCTCAGCTGCCTCCAGGCAGTCTTCAGCCCTCCCAGTCCCACTGATCCTGCTCCCCTCTGCCAGGACACCCCTCCCGGAGGAGTTCTCAATTACACCACCATGTGGCTTGGTTACTCTCTTTGGCTTGTGGACCAAAAATGCTGCCTGCCATTTCAGTAAACATACTGCCCACCGCCACACCCTCAGTCCCTGCAGCCCCCAACAATGTACACAGAGGGGAATTCAGGATAGAAACAAGATACTGGTCCCAGGTAGTTAAGGTGCTTATCAAAGGAATGATTTCAATAAGCCCAGACACTTGGATCTTCCCATACACAGAAAATCATTAAAATCATAAAGTTGAAATGCCTGTTCTTGTGATGCGCAGTAATTTTGTGATATTCAACTATATGCTTGTTTGTTTTCCAGCAAAAACTGTACATCCTGGCTCCTCCCTTACCTCGTCAGGATAGCCCCTCAGAGCCAACTATCTGAGAGTCTGTCTCCCAGGCTGTAGTTCTCAGGAAGGTCCCTGAATAAAACATAATTCTCAAAAACAAACCAAAAAAACCCCACGTAATTCCCAATTTTTAGTTTGTGCATTTTTTCAGCTAACAAATAGTTGTACCTACAATAGGTGGACACTGTCCTTAGCGCTAGAGTGACAAGACACAGCAGAGGGGACGCGGAGTAGAATCACCACAGTGGAAGGCAGCAAGTGTCGCAGCAGCAGCCCCTCCCGAGAGCCGGCTCCTGGGAGAGGGCAGTGGGCAATTCCTCTCTATTCTGTGGTCTCAGTGACATCAACCTGGCATTGGAAATTGGTCCTGCTGGGAAGATTTATGCCACAGAAATCTGAAAACCAGGACTTTTCTTTTCCTAAACAGTAATTTATTAAAGATGAACTGGTGGGCTTCCCTGGTGGCTCAGCGGTAAAGAATCCACCTGCCAAAGCAGGAGACCCAGGTTCAGTCTCTGATCTGGGAGGATCCCACGTGCCTCAGAACAGCTAAGCCCTGTGCCACAGCTATGCGGCCACATGGCGCAACTGCTGAAGCTGGGGTGCCCTCGAGCCCTGCACTCTGCAACAAGAGAAGCCACTACAATGAGAAGCCCACTCACTCACTGCCGGAGAGTAGCCCCCCGACCACCACTCTCCGTAATTAGAGAAAAGTCCATGCAGCGGTGAAGACCAAAAATAAATAAATCTTTTTTTTTCAAGATGGACAGGCAGGCCGCTGTGGGAGGAGCATGATGAGGTCTGTGGGTCTGGGGAGAGCCACTGGTTTGGGTTTCCCCTAAAAACAGAGCTGGAGACAAGGACTTAGCAACAAGTGGTTTCCTTGGAAGGTAATCTCAGGGGACAACAGTGGTGAGGCGGGGACGGGAAGGAACTTGTTTAAGGAGGTATTACATTTTCAAACATGGGCAACCAGCGCTCAACTGGGGATGGCAGACAGTGAGGAGCAGAACTTCAGTCAGCCACTGAGGGTCGAGGAAGCCGGAGCATTTATCCACCCCTGTGAGTCTTTGGAGGCCTTCACTCCCTGGCTTCTTGGACCCCACATGTTCCTGTCTCCCTGAGACTATAAATCCCCTGGGATTGAGACTCTGCTATTCTGTCTACTGAGGTCCTTGAGACCCATTCAGGAAAGCCATTAGATCAAAACTGTTTCTACAATAGGCTTCCCTGATGGTAAAGAATCTGCCTGACAATGCAGGAGACCCAGGTTCCATCCCATTTCTTTCTCCAAGAAATCCAAGTTGGAAAGATCCCCTGGAGAAAGAAAATGGCAACCTACTCCAGTACTCTCGCCTGGGAAATCTCATGGACAGAGGAGCCTGGCGGGCAACAGTCCTTGGGGTCACAAAGAGTCAGACCGACTGAGCAACTAACACTTTCGCTTTCATATCTCTACAGCAACACTAAGACATTAGCATTTTGCCTTCTCACTCTCACGTGAGTCTGCAGTGCAGTTTCCCAGAGGCTACATGGCGTGTAATATTACAGTAGTTTGCATGCAGAAGCAAATACAAAGTCCAAGCTGTTCTTTTAAGCCAAACATTAAAGAGATTTGTAGAAATGTAGGAAAAAATACTGATCTTCTCACTTTTTTGTTTTGAAAGATACAAGTTTTAAAGGTGAGGTTTTTATATTGGTATTTCACAACTGAAAGACAACATCAAATTAGACTTTAAATTTTCGAGTCGGAATTTCTCAAACTGGGTCCTGGGAGCTCTGTGAAAACATGTTTCTTTTAAATGAAATTATTGTTCTCGGTGAGTTAGCCGGTTTTCCTGAAAACTGTCCAATCTGTAGTTTTCCCCAAATGAAAAGGTTTTTTTTTTTTAATATACGATAATTCTAAGAGTAGCACTTGCTTCAGGTTAAAAAAAAAAATCAGATAATACAAATGGTATAAGGAGGAAGTTGTGAGGAGGGAAACACTAAAGAAAGAAGCGCTGGGGGGGGGGGGGGGGGGGTTGGGTGGGTGTGGAGAGTGAGAGGAGCCCTGGTGGTCCTGGGGTGGGTGAGAGTCGGAGGGAAATCCTACTCGTTTATGGAAACAAAGCCGGTGGGGGTGTGGGGAGGGAACCCTCTTGCAGGCAGACCCCTGCGTAGAGCCCCAGAGCCTGGGCAGGAGCAGCTAGTTTGGCCATCCACACAGTCCCTTGTCCCTCAAGGCCAGGTGGCCCCAGAATTCACCCTCGGCTCCCAGTGTTACCCAACCACCTCAGGTCACATGTAAATCACACTTGCATTCTGGCAACTGCCGGAGGCCATACAGGAGGTAAAGCAGAAGCTGAGAGCGTCCTGTTCCTGCTCTTGGCTCTGTCCTTCCATAGGCCTCCCCGCCATGCACACAAGCTTGCAGAAACTCCTGGGCCCTCTCTGGATGGAGGGCCTGAGTCCCTAGGGTGCTGGGGAGGGGTCTGTAGCACTCTGCCCTCTCAGCCCCTCAGGGCCCAGCCACAGAGCCAACCCCTTCCCCACGCAGCCCTTGTTCACAGAGCAGAGTCAGAGGACTCACAAGGTCAGTTTTCTGCCCAAATAACTGAAGGTTTAGGCAGAGACCCCTGGGAAGCCATCAGGCTCATGACCGGAGTACCCCAGAGGGCCGCTCCAACCCCAGGGTTGAGGCCACCCTATGACGTCTGGGGCAGCTGCTCCACAGGCCCACCGGACCCTTATACAAGCCTGCTCGCAACAGGTGAGGCAAGTCGGCTTAACAACACTGAAACCCAGACTCTGTAAACCCAAGTTCCTCTGCTGAGTTTCTGATTGACCTCTCCATCCAAAACTTTATTTCCTTTCTTGTCCCACCCCTATTTCCCTCAGTACTGAGGAGTATCAGAAAAGGAATATTGAAACTGAGCAGAACCCTGAGGGGCCCTCCCAGGTACAACAGCCTCTGTTTCTCATTTGTAGAGAAAGGCTTTCATCTCCTAGACCTTCCCTGAGTTCCAAAGAGCAGCTTCAACTAGTCACTAATTAGGGAAGTGAGAGAATGAGGAAGCCAAGGAAAGGCAGTCAAGAAACAATACTGCAGAAATAAAAGGGTCCTAGTTTCTCCTCAAGGGATGTTCATAATAATCTGATACAGATTTCTGAGCAGTACCACAGAGGGCTGCTCCAACCCCAGGGCTGATGCCACCCTATGACATCTAAGCAAAGAAAGAAAGCTGAGCGCCGAAGAACTGATGCTTTTGAACTGCGGTGTTGGAAAAGACTCTTGAGAGTTCCTTGGACTGCAAGGAGATCCAATCAGTCCATCCTAAAGGAAATCAGTCCTGAATATTCATTGGAAGGACTGATGCTGAAGCTGAAGCTTCAATACTTTGGCCACCTGATGCGAAGAGCCGACTCATTGGAAAAGACCCTGATGTAGGGAAAGATTGAAGGCAGGAGAAGAAGGGGATGACAGAGGATGAGATGGTTGGATGGCATCACTGACTTGGTGGACATGAGTTTGATCAAGCTCCGGGAGTTGGTGATGGACAGGGAAGCCTGGTGTGCTGCAGTCCATGGAGTCACAAAGAGTTGGACATGACTGAGTTGACCGAACTGAACTGAACAGATTTCTGAGTTGCTCTGCAGGAACTAAGGTCCCACCGAGATGGGGGATGGAACTACATGCTGAGACCCTGGACTGGCTGGAAGCAGAAGGCTGATGACTGAGATTCCTGGAACACCACCCTGTTACCTCACCACCACCCAATCAGAAGAGTGTCACACACTGCAGCCCTCACCCCAAATGTTGCCTTTAAAAACTTTACCCTGAAAATCCTCAGGGCCTTTGGGTCTTTTGAACACTAGCTGCCCGTTCTCCTTAGCCCTTGCACTCAAATTTTCTCTGCTGTAAATTCTGACATTTCAGTTTGTTTGGCCTTGAGGCAGGAGATAGGTTGACCCCAGGCTGAAGAGTTTTCCCTCTGTGGATGGAAAGAAAGTCCATAAAAGCAGGATGGTGGAGGAGGCTGGCTTCTGCCCAGGTAGATATGAGATAAAAGATCACATATTCTTCATTCTTGAAGTCAAGGAGACCTCACCAGCTACACATGTGCAGAAAGGCTCCTTGGAGGTCCAAAAGGGAGGGGGCATCACCTCACAGTAAATGGTGTCAACTACACAGAAGCCTCTTCGCTAGGCTAAGAGATGACTAAGAGATGAGTGTGCACACAGGAGTACCCTGAGCTATACCAAATACGGACTCAGAAGAGGCAAATCGGAATGACTTGTCAAAGGAAACCCCAAAGAAATGCCCCGTAAAAGTGATTCAAACCACCACAAGGGTGCAACTCAGCCGCCCGTGTGTCTATCCACACGGCCTGTACTCTTTCCTCCGAACAAATGTTTACTTGTTTCTCTACTTTCCATCTTTGTGGGAATTCTTTTTCACGCAAA
This sequence comes from Budorcas taxicolor, assembly GCF_023091745.1. Classification (NCBI taxonomy): domain Eukaryota; kingdom Metazoa; phylum Chordata; class Mammalia; order Artiodactyla; family Bovidae; genus Budorcas; species Budorcas taxicolor. The sequence continues at coordinate 78,858,955 of NC_068919.1, forward strand.
ACCAAAGAACCAGGGTCTAGTCACTGACCACTGGTCTAGTGGCTATAGAATTCAGTGTTCTCACCACCGCAACCCAGCCTCAATTTCTGGCCGGGAACCAAAGCCAAGCTTCAAGCCCCTACAGGCCGAGATCAGCCTCACTGAGTGCTGGGCACACAAACTTGAATTCGATAAGGATGCTCTGTGGTCACTTCAGTTACGTCTGACAAAAAGAGTCTGCCTACCAATGCAGGAGACGTGGGTTCAGCGGATATCTTCTCCAGGAAAATCCCATAATGTGGAGCAGCTAAGCCCTTGTGTCATAACTGCTGGGCCCCTGCTCTAGAGCCCTTGAGCTGCAGCTACGGAACCTGAGTGCCTAGAGTCCACGCAACAGGAGAAGCCTCTGCACCTCAGTGGAGAGTCGGCCGCACTCACCACAATCAGAGAAAGCCTACACGCAACAATGCAGACCCAGCAGAGCCAATAAAAGTAAATAAACCTTTAAAAAAAAAAGAGAGAGGAAAACAAACAGAAGGCTGTTAACGTGTATCCTGCACGTACATGGGAGCTCTCAGCGTTAAGTAACTCACCAGAGTGGTGAGAACTTGGGCTTGTATAGTATCTTAACAAAAGGACAATAAACTTTTAGAGAAATGATAAGACACAGGAAAAGGAACTTGGAGGGTATAGGGTGGAAAATTATGGGAAGGCAAATATATGGGGGAGCCAGTGGTAGCTAAGGGCTAGTTTTAGCAAGACGTGTGTTTAGATTCCTCTGATGTTGTCTCTGGACTGCAGAAGGTCTAGAGCTGTGGCCAGAAATTAATTTCTGGACTTCTCGGTAGAGAGCAGAATTTACAAATGATACATCAATTTATAAATTTATGTCCTGCTTTTAGGCAAATAGGAGAAAGGAAGAGAGCTTTTTTGTATCTGCTTCTCAATAGCCTTCAGTTCAAACTAATCCTTGGGCTGAAGCGGCATATTTTGGAGTGTCACCAGGGGCCACCCATTGTGATGGGCTGCCAATGAAAGGAGCCTCAAGATAGAAGAAAGGAGAGGAGGAATTTCTTATCTCTTGGAGGTTCACAACCGGGGCCATCGACCTCCAAGGGTCACCAAGGAGGGGAAATGAGATTGAGTGCACCTACATGCTTGATGTGTAGACATTAGCCGAATCAGAATATTAGGACTATTACAAAGTTCTTTCTTATATCCTCAGAAACTCTTCCTCCTACTAATGATGCGGTCTTAATCTAATGCTTTCCAAAGTGTGGCCCGTCACCCTGCTTGGACTACTTATCGGATTCTACCCATAATGTGCCACGGACAGATTCCCAGTTGTCTTTGCTCCTCTTAGATCCACTCAGTCACAATCTTGGGGGACAGAACCCTAGACTCTGCATCTTTGACAAACTCCCTAAACAATTCTTGGACATAGCAGTTTGCCTACCACTGGTAGAGACCTGGGTTCAAATCTCAGTTTGGCCACTAACTTAAGGTTTCTATGCCTTCGTTTCCTGGTTTTTAAAATGGGGATCATAATACTATACGTGACAGTTAAATGCAAGGAAATTTCTGAAGACTGGGGCCAGCACAAGGTAAGTGTCAAGAGGTGTTAGCCTTTGTTTTTCTCCCGTTAAATGTTGCTTCTGCTGCCCCTCTGTGGCCCAGACCACGGCCCCAGCCATCCTGGGAACAGCCCAGCTGGAACCTGTTGTGAATGAGTGAAAGTTGCTTAGTCATGTCCGACTCTCTGCAACCCTATGGACTATACAGTCCATGGAATTCTCCAGGCCAGAATACTGGAGTGGGTAGCCTTTCCCTTCTCCAGGGGATCTTCCCAACCCAGGGATAAAACCCAGGTCTCAGGCATTGCGGGCGGATTCTTTACCAGCTGAACCACGAGGGAAGCCCGGAACCTGTTGGGAACAGAGGGGGCTTGGGTTTTGCTCCTTCTCCCTTCCAACTGGGAAACACTGTAAGGATACATCTGGCCACTGGAGGGCAGCATCCATCTAGCTAATTTAAGCAACTGCTTTCTCAAAAAGCAGCTTTCTGGTGATAGTGAGGGAAGATGGTGGACCCCCGGTTAGATGCCTCACCCGAAGCTTTCATTTAAATTATCCTCCTTTAGTCAGCCCTTAGATGTGTCCTCAAATAACCTGTGAAGAGAGGTTTTGCGTAAAGAACCCTGCTTTCCCATTGCCTTGGATTTGCGTGAGAATTTTGATCTTAAACCTGGGGTCTCTCACAGGTGCCCAGTGACAGTCTTTGAGTGTCCACGTGCCTGACCGCCAGGACTCTGTTCTCCACCCCCAGGCACACAAATAGCTCCCTATTTTCCAAGGCTCAGCTGCTGCACATGAAGAAACACAGAGACTCTTGGTAGTCCCTTCCCAAGGTGGCAGCGGGGTACCTTCTGCAACCAGTGGGCGGAGTGCTCCAGTGTGGTGTGAGGACCAGGCGTGGGGCCCCTGGTCACCCATCTCAAGGGCCTCAGAAGTCACTCTCCAAAGCATGTCCTCGAGAATGGTCTGGGTCTCACTTTGGGTTATCCCCAAAGCGAGCTCTAGATGATGGTGTGCTATGGACTTGCCAGACTGAAGTGGGAGAGCCTGTTTGAGAATGAAGTCCATCCAGAGAAAGCAGGTCCTGAGGGCAGCTTGCGAGCCCCTGCCTCAGGTATCGCTTCTGGACGCTCCAGTTATGCAGGCCAGTTAATCACCCTCTGGCCTTACGAGCTTGAACTGGGTTTTGTGATTCTTGCCCTAGAAGGCTCCCAATCAAATATACAACCTACTGAGCAGGTGGTGCTAGTGGTAAAGAACCCACCTGCCATTGCAGGAGATGTAAGGGATGCTGGTTTGATCCCTGGGTCAGGAAGATCCCCTGAAGGAGGGCATGGCAACCCACTCCAGTATTCTTGCCTGGAGAATCCCCATGGACAGAGGAGCCTGGTGGGCTACAGTCCATGGGGTCTCCACGAGTCAGACACGACTGAAGCGACTTAGCACGCATGTATGAGCAACCCCCTCACATGACACGGGGTTGAGTGCATGCATGAGATATCACATCTAATCTTCCCAAGCTGACTGTGTGAAACCAAAATATCCTTTCCTCTCCTTCTTTCCCACCCCGCACCTCCCCCCACCCACATGGGCTCCGAGCTTGGCTGGACAGTAGACTCAGCACCGGGCTGAGTGAAGAGACCCGAGTTCCCACTCGAGCTCCACCTCAACTACCCCTGTGGCCCTAGCGATGCAGCCAGTGCTCCCAGGCCTTGATTTCCTCCTCTGTCAAATGAAAGCTTTTCCAACACTAACATTCTATGGGTGTTTTCCTCCATCCCATATTTAGCCAGTCACTGAGGCCCATTTAAGTTCCCTCAGACATCTCACCCACCCCTTCCGCATTCCATTACCTTTGCAAGGAGAATGAATGCCTTCTCCCTTTCTTCCTCAAACCGCTGCTTTCACCATGGGGTTTAAATTTAGAACTGAAAAGAAATTTTGCAATGAGGAGAGCCTGAGAGATACCCTTCCCCCTGAAAGTTCTGGAGCGACAAGGGGACATCTCCACGAATTCTGATCCTCAGAATAAGTCCCAAATGACCCTCTGCCTGGGGTTTCCTCAGACAACCTAGAGTCCTTGGTTGTGTCTTCTCCGTCCCACTACCTCCGTATAAAGTCTACACCCTTTTGTATTGGTCAGGACTTCCGCTGCAAGTGTCCAAAGCCCATCTGAGCCAACCTGCATTAGGAAAGGAAAACGTGTCACTACAGACAAGGATCCATCTCATTTCACTCCCAGGCTTGGGGCTGGGTCTCTCCTCTGCGGAGACAAGGCTTTATTTTGTCTTGTTAAAGACCAGCTTTTCATGCTTCTCCTGCAATTGGCAGATGTGAGCACAAGCAACTTCTGAGTTTCCAAGTTATTAGTCCAACCCAAGATCAGAGTAGCCCTTTGAAGCTGCCTCACTACTCTGTTCATTCATACTAAGCTAAGGAGCTTCTTGGTCTCTTTTTCAGGCTATCTCCCACATCTTGTGTTTTTTTTTAGACCCACTTTCAGGGTTTTACATGCATTCTCATAAAACATAATCTTAGAAGATTACTCTCATTGCCCGTTGAGATCTTTTGTGATCCTAATTCTCTTGTTTACCTTATAGGCTTCATAACACCTGCAGGTTTGATGAGTCTGAGTCAGTAGGACCTGAACAAGACCGGACCAAGAACCAGTCCTTACAGCTTATAGCGGCCTCCCAAAAGTCATCAGATTCATAAGCCTGCACACTCTGGACACACTTTGTTTACACAGCCACTGAGCCCTGCAGTGGAACCCTCCCACCAAGAACAGAGGAGATGCTGCTTGTCTGAATTTCAGCAGGGACTGAGACATCTCTATATGGCTCTTTCCAGGGAAACTGGTACCGACCCCAAAAGAAGATGTTAGTCAAGCAGCATCTGCTATTTGTGGAACTGGGCTGTGCCCAGGGATGACTGTGTCTTTTTACAAGTGTTCACAAACCATCTTTCATATATCTTGCTTTCAGAAGCCAGCTTCCCAGGTGTTAAGTGTTTGCAAAATCTCTCCTGCACTTTCTGTTGGAAAAGTAGGACTCTTGAAGATGGCTAAGAAACATATAATTAGATGGAGAAGGAAATGGCAACCCACTCCCATATTCTTGCCTGGGAAATCCCATAGACAGAGGAGTCTAGCAGAAGTCCATGGGGTCGCAAACAGACACAGCTTAGTGACTAAACAACAACAAAGATATTTGTTTACACGTTTATCCTTATATATAAATTTCTAAGGCCTATGTGTATATATATATATCCGTTATCCCTTTTTTTGTTGTTTGTTTTACAATTTAAAAAATCTGAGAGCAAACATGTTTTCTTATGATCCATTTGGTTACCAAACCTGAGATGACCTGAATTTATTTATTTATTTGCTGGTGAAATAAAGACTGTTTATCCCCCCCTTATATATATATATAATTAGAAATGGAAGATGCTAGAGAGGGGTGATAAGAAAGCAAATGTCCATCAGTAATAAGAATGGATGTCTTACATTGCCTGTGATCTCTTAGCTTGCCAAATTAGAGAACAGGTTTAGGATGAACCTTTGTGAGACATCTCTATATTGCTCTTTCTGGAGAGCATGGTACCAACCCCAGTGAATCTTTGAACCCCTGGTACCAATCTCCAGTGAATCTTTCTTTTGTTGTCTCATCAAAAATAGAATCCAGAAGGTTTGGGGGAGTTGACAGGTAATCTGTTTTGTGGGCCATATTTCATTGGCTCTAAAATGCAATCAGATTAATAAGATGCTCCAGTTTTTTTAAACATCAAGAAAGAAACATGTAGCCAATTAAACTGTAACACAATGCTTTATCATTCCAGTAAGTAGCTACCTTGAGTGTTGAGTCCCATCCTCTGTGTTCCATAACAACAGAGGATCTACCTATTAAGTTCAATGTATGGGATACAGCTGGTCAGGAGAAATTTGGTGGACTAAGAGATGGCTATGATAACCAAGATCGGTGTCTCACTAGAATGTTTGACGTAACATCAGGAGTTACAAGAACACGCCTAACAGGCACAGAGATCTGGTACAAGTGTGTGAGAACAATTCCCATCATATTGTGTAGCAACAAAGTAGATATTAAGGACAGAAAGATTAAGGCAAAGTCAATTGTCTTCCACCAAAAGGAGAATCTTCAGTACTATGTCACTTCTGCCAAAAGTAACTACAACTTTGAAAAGCCCTCCCTCTGGCTTGCTAGAAAGCTGATTGGAGGCCCTAACTTGGAGTTTGTCATCATGCCTGCTGTCACCCGCCAGAGCTGGTCATGGACCCAGCTGGGCAGTGCATCTAGAGGTTGCTCGGACGGCTGCTTTCCTGGATGATGACCTGTGAGAAAGCGAAGCTGAGCCCAGCCTAAGAAGTCGAGCTTTACAGGCAACTGTCCTAGGATGTCAGTGATGCATGTTCGCCACTTTATTACATGTCTAAGCAGAACATGCGCTTGCTCTTCGGATGCTGAAGGAGATGGACGGGCTTCGGAGTGAAAGTGGCAGTCTAAAAAAAACTTCATTTTTCGGACCTGTATACTTAGGTGTTTTGGAATACAGTTGGTTCCTCCTTGAGTTTCAGATATAAGCCTGCTAGAGTCACATGACAATACTGAGAGGTGGAATCTTGTTTGTTACTGCCACTCTCATTCCTTTTTGCTTAGAATGAGAAAAAAGTTGTATTTCAAATATCTATTTAAAAAAAAAAGAATTTGCCTGCCAATGCAGGAGACGTGGGTTCCATCTCTGAGTCAGGAAGATCCCCTGGAGAAGGAAATGACAACCCACTCCAGCCTGGGAAACCCCATGGACAGAGGAGCCTGGCGGGCTACAGTCCATGGGGTTGCAGAGTCAGCCACAACTTAGAGACTAACAACAACAACGTAGTTATTGAAAAAGCTCTTTTAGTCTTTAAACATTTTTATCATCTGTCACTCTTGTGCAGAGGTGAGCAAAACAAATTTGCTAAAACTTCCTCAAATGCGGAGTCTAGCTCCTCTGAATTCCTTGCCAGTCTTCAAGTGCATTTTCCACACACCATTTTAATCCATAGCATTTAATAGCACAGCTTTTGATGAGAGAGCTCCACTAGGACCTCCAGATTGTCTTTCTGTATACCCATTCTGCAGACTTTGATCCTGGTGCTTGATCTTACTAGAAGGTGTCAATGGAAGTCTGAGACAAAACCAGGACTCACTTTCCAACTTCTAAAGAGCAGGGCATGACTGGAGGTCATGACTGTCACCTGGCCAACAGTAGCTAGGACACAATTAATTCCAAAGTGAGATCGTTTGTAAACTGAATCCAAATCTCAGAGATAAAACTGATGATGAACTGAGGTAGCCCTCATAAGGCCACTTTTTGGGTTATCTGTCCCACCCAGCCTGACCAATGCCGCAAGCCTCATCCACGGACTGGTAGGCATCACCACATCAGACCAGGCCAGGCTGGGCCAAGCAGGTCCTGCAAACGAGGGACAGGGACTGACCTCTTATTAGAGGAAAACGCTAGGGCATGTGGGGTTGACCTCTCCCACCATGGGGGTCATGACCAGAGAAAGCTAGGCCCAAGAGAGGAGTGAAGTCCCCACACGGAGGGGCTGAGACAGACAGAGGGCAGGCTCACTGCTTATCCAGGGCTTCCTAGGGCCTGTGGCAGGTCCCAACCTGAGGCTGGGCTGCCACCTAGGTCCTGGGTTCAGGAGACACCCTGAAGTCTCATCTCCCCTTCATCTCCAAGCTGGCAAGGTGTCCAATAACTAGCCAAAGGTCCCACAGCAGCACCTGTGCTGTGCTTGCTCAGGCAGGGACTCCCCCACCTCTCTGGGAGCTTCGAAAGCCTCGATGGTCACAAAGTGGCCCCTAGAGCTTTCGTTTAGCTGAAGGACTCCATCCCACCACGCCTGAGTGTCCCGTAAACCCCGGGCCCTCTCGGCCTCAACGTGAGCTTCCAGCTCCCATATCCAGGCTTCCCCAGCGTCAGGGTGTGGAAAGGGGCCCTCCCCAGTGCCACCCTGCAGGGCAGCACGTGTGGATGAGGGCCTTCAGTGGTTCTGGTGGCAGTGCTGCTGCTATTACCTCTCTTCTGTCCCCCTAAGTTTGGCCTGGTCTGGGGGCCAGGGAACAGCCTGAGACCTTGGGGGACTCTCGTCCATGTGAGGTCACCTACCCCATTAGGGGATAAGCCCACAGCCTTCAGCCCCTCAGCCAGTGCCACTAACCAGCAACCACCTCCCAACTCCCCAATGGGCATAGTCATTCTGGCCCTTTGGAGGTTTCATCTGAAACCTCTGTCTTCCTCCTCTGCAGACTGGCAATTTTAGGGTTAGGTGTTCTGCTCAGCGCCTGTGGCAGCCTCCCCGGAGCTGACGTTTTGCAAGTTTAGGCCTCTGAAGCTGGGGTGGTTGAGCCAAAGCCTCAAGCCTACCACACAAGTCACTGACATCGGGGTCGGGGGAGTTGGGGTGGGGGCAGCCAGCCTGTCCAGAGGCCTGGATGGTGAAGCAATTATTAGCTTCCTATTGCTGCACTAACAAACTACCGCACATGTAGTGCCTTAAAATACGAATTTATTATCTTCTCAGTTCAGAAACCTAAAATGGGCCAGCAGGGCGGCATTCCCACTGAGGCTGTAAGTGGGGCTTCCATCTCCTTGCCTGTTCCAGCTTCTAGAAGACAGTGCGTTCCTTGGCTCCTGGCCTCATGCCATTCCAACCTCTACCTCCGTCGTCACATCCCTCTTCATCAAAGCCCACCCGGATAGTCCAGAATGTCTCCATGAAGGACTTTAACTCAGTTACACCTGCAAAGTCCCGTTGGCCAGGTAAAGTAACATAGTCACAGGATCCAAGGGATTAGGACACGGACATCTTGTGAGGACCATTATTCAGCCCATCACAGAGCTGAGAGGACTCCTCAGTGGTATTTTCCTAAATATATGTATGTATCACTCGAACCTCTGACCCCAAAAGCCAGCAATGAGTAGCAAAAGGACTTGAACTCGCCTCTTTAGAAATAACTAAACAGATGAAGTATTCATCAATCAAACTCTTGGTACTAACACGTTGGTGCTGTTCAGCAGTTTTGTATGCATCATGACGAGTGGGTTAAGGTGACTGAACACATGAAAGAACCCAGCATATAACAGCGTTGTGACTTCTCATCTGCAATATGTAACTGAAAAGAGATGTGTAATTTCAATTTTGGAGGTCTAAGAGAATTGTTAGTAAACAGCTTTGAACTGCTCCAGGGAACCTGATTTACTGCATTTATAATATTCCAATTGCTTTGTGCTGAGTGAAACTCTGCAGCTTGGATTTGAATCTGCCTGGGTTGGGAGTCTGATGTCTTGAAAAGAGTGATTAAAACTTGCTAATATGTTTAAAATATTTAAAGGGATTTAACAAAGTTTGCAAACGGGGTTGTTCTGGAGGATTAAATCTGTTATGATGTATGAATGATTAAGACACAGAAAGTGTTTTTATTTTCATAGAAAAATTACATCATCAATAAAACAAGATGTCCATGATGCACTTAAAAGCTTGAGAAATGAAATTTTAAGATTTTACCTTTAATGGATTGAAAATTATAGTCGTTTGCACACATAAGCACCCTTGAACGTTGAGAAACTCAAACCCTTGAAGACTGTGGAATAACTCTATAAACACACCTTGTTCAAATGACTCTTACAACATTCTTTTAAAGACTGATCATACCTCTGGAAATTGAGGGGGATTTTGTGGGGCTTTGTTTAATATTGTGGCCATGACGCACAGCACGTGGGATCTTAGTTCTCTGACCAAGGGTCGAACCTACATCCCCTGCAGTGGAAGCTTGGAGTCTTAACTACTAGACCACCAGGGAAGTCCCTGAAAATTGAGGCTTATTAATGCACTTACACCCTGAGTTTAGGAAACTTTCTCGTTGGAACAATTTCCTTCTCCTCAACTCTTAAACCACAGTCTTCCCCACCAAGCTGCCATCACAGCAGACCTACCTTGAGCAGGTATGGCTTTCTGCCAGCCAGTGGGAAAACCTGCTGTTACGGTTCCCAAAGCAAAAGCCAACCTCTCCTCACGTCCATTCTCCCGAATAGCCTTGCCTCTTTCCCAGGGCAGTGGGTGTTCCAGAAACTCATGAAACTAATTCCTAGACAAATGGGGCTTACACTGGAAAACTGTCATCTCTGGCCCAAGTTCAGTAAGTCCCATTTCGGTCTTAGTCCTCTTAGATGAGGGGACTTATATCATGTTAAGAGTTCTCTTTTAAAGAGATCCTTCAAGCGAATCCCTTAAAACTTAAAGTGGGACTGACCACAACTAACATTTATATGCACTAATACTTTAGGAGTTCTATATATTAGAGCATCAACTTTCCAGCAGCACTATTATTCCCTGTTAGTGGATAAGAGAACTGTAGTGTCCAGTTTATCCATTTTGGAAATGGCAGTTGTAGGTCTGAACTCTGACCATCAGACTCCACAGACTCAACTCCCTGTTATTGCTGCATGAAACTGCTTTACTCCTTGACACAGTTAGAACTGGAACACAGACCTGCAGCTTCCATTGCTAAATTATGTCTCTAAATCACTGCACTGTTACTGATTCCGTTACTGGCAGTCCTCGCTGCCTGTACTGTGAGTAGAAGCCTCGAGGAGGAAAGAGGCAAGGAGGGAAAATCAAAAGAAACATAGATCCTCTGGGGACCTTGTTTAAAGGCAGATTCTAACGAGAGGATCTGGGGTAGACCTGAGAGCCTGCATTTCCAACAGCCTCCCAGGTGAGGCTGGACAGCTGCTGTCTACAGGAGAGTCTGAAGAGTAGGGGATGAGATGACTTCCTGAGTGTCTCCTGCAGCAAAAATACAAGGAACCAGGGCATGTAGATGTCACAGAGCTGTTTGATGATGTGAGAAACAAAAGTAGGGTTTATTTTCAACGCATAGGAGCCTTGTGAGGAAACCACATTCTCCTCTTGAAAACGAAACAGAAGCATAAGATTGAATGTGCCAAGGTCAAAAGCATATGAGGGGTGGTACAGGTGCCCCACACCATCCTTGATCCCATGCACTCTTTTGGAAAACAGTAAGCAAGGAGCAAAGAACTGACATGGGAGTGTTGCTGCTTTAACACTGTGTGTCAAATAGGACCAAAGTTGTCCACACTTGTCAATTTTGTCCTGACCATTTTTAATAGGCAGTATTTGGGGGCAAAAAGTGTGTGCTGATGAAGAAGGTAATTACATACACCCCTGGACTTCAAAAATGAGAAGCCAAGCCACATAAATTCTCTTCCTTAAGAAAACAGCCATTTCAAAAGATTTTCTTTAATATCATAAAATATTTTCATGGACAAGTGAGCTAGCAAACACACATGCACCAATGTGCCTTTTGACAAGCTTTCCCCCTACCCTCACCTCCCACTCCCACGTCAAGGTGGACAAGAGACCGGAGAAATGAATACAGCAGATGGAACAGATAGAAAGGAAAAAAAAATGGATAAAAAGGATGGATAGAACATTGTGCTTGGTTATTTTCCTATGTCACAACAAAACAAAACATTTCGGTGCAAATAGTTAATTCTTCCTCTTTTCCATTTAAGTCTGGTGGAGAAAAAAATACTTCTTGTATAATAAAATATGTGGTTTTTTTGGTTTTTTTACTTTTTTTAACGTAACTTTTTTTTCTTTTTTGCAGAAAATAATTTTGTAAACTGTCACTTCACGGGCAGGGAGGCTGGATGCCACACGGGTCCCAGCTCGCCCACTGGAGGCAGAGCGTGAAACCAAGCCCGGGCGGGAGAGGGGGGACAGCGGAGGCGCAGGGTGGGGCTCGCACAGCGACGGGGCGGGGGCGTGGACCGGGCGGGGCGGGTTAGAGGTCACTCTCGCCGTACAGCGCCGTGGAGAAGGACATGTAGTCCAGAGCACCGGGCACGGCGTCGGGGCCGGTGTAGGGGGCCATTCGCGCAATGCAGTACTCAGCCTGGTCAGGCGGCAGCTCTCTGCGCAGCTCGTCCACCGTGATGTAGTTCTGCGGAAACAATGCACTCAGGGCGGCCGCAAAGCCCGGAGGTCGGGAACCTCACTCAGGAGGTGAGGTACCCTGTCCCGCCCCCATTCCAACATGTACATTACACATACCTGTATCAGGCATATGTGTAAATAAATAAATGATATGACAAGTTATATGATACAGACACATATGTATCAGTGTTATCTATATATGTACGATTCCCTGGCATGTACATATCTATATGTGTGTATATATATTTAAATAACATACATTTCAATCCCCTTTTTTCACTTCAGTAACTGCTTTAGCCTGTTCCCAAGTAATTCCAAGAGCCAACTGCACCTATAATCTTTTCGTGTATCTCTCTAGCCTGCACCAACCACAGGCTGGAACAATATTAGCAACACCATATTTGGTGAATAAGAGTAGGACTCCCACGCCCAGCTCAGCTGGGCTCTGAGGAGATCACACAATTCTCGTAAATTACAGGAGCCTCCAGTTTGGGGCATCACTGCCACTGATAGATATCGTAACCTTCCCCCAGCCCATCTGGTTCCCAGGCTGAGATGTCTGCTTCCTCCCTGTCTTGGGCTTGCCCATCAAAGTCTACTTGGAACCTGCATCTTTGGGGAGCTTGCAGCTTCGCAAGTGTTCAGGGACTTGCCCTACTTCTGCCAGAGTCTCCTAAGGAGCCAGTCTGAAGGAGACAGAGGTTGGCCCTCGAGTCACTTCAAGAGTCAAGATATAAAGTCCCTTTCTGGGCCCCAGAGACTTCCTCGAGCAAGTGAGTCACTTCAAGGAGGTAGTTTCTGAGGGTCCTTCCAGCTCCAAAGTGCTGCGACTCTAACAGGGTGTCCCTGAATATAAATAAGAGCTTTAGGAACCTCTTTGTTGGTTCAGTCTTCAACATAGACTGAGACAGTTCAGACACTACTCTCCCTGCTGGCTAAGGAAGGATGGCCTAAGGATTATCCTATGAATTTTACAGGAAGGGACTCTGACCTCTAGACCCCTCTGCCCCCAAAGCCCCTGGGATGCTCCTACTTTCCCACTGTCGGGCCTGGCAGTGCAGGGAACTTGGGGGATTTGGAGAACTGAAGCTGACTGCCTAGGGTAGACAAATGAGAAGCACGCTTCTTTCCTGCTTCCCATCCACACGCCATGGCTTGTGCCCAGACCGATGCAGGGCTGAAGTCTTAAGTTCCCAGACTGACCTTCCGTCACCCGCTCACATACTCCATCTGACTGGACTGCCCTCCACCACTGGTCACTTCATCACCAGTATCTCATCATAAGTACAACATGCAGTGTCCACGGCAGGGGACTCCCTTCAGCTAATGCAGCGTCCTAACCTCTTAGCTGATGCCCAGATGTTACAGAAAAGGGTAGAGGTGGACAGCCGTGAGGCTCAGCGGGGGAAGAAGGAACAGCAAAGCTGCTCATGACCTCCCCTCCAATTCAGCCCAGCTCCGCGTGGCACCCCCACCACGGCACACCCACCTTATCCCCGGCCAGGATCTTGAAGGAAGCCATGACTTGGTCTGCTGTGTCTGTATCAGCTGTCTCGCGGGACATGAAGTCGATGAAGGCCTGGAACGTCACCACCCCCAGGCGGTTGGGGTCCACGATGCTCATGATACGGGCAAACTCTGCCTCTCCCTGGAGGGAAAAGCCAGTCCCAGGCCTGTCAGCCACAGTCCCCTCTCTCTGTGGACCTGAAGCCTCTGGGGCTCAGAGTGCTTGAGGCCGTCAGAGGGGCCCCTGACCCAACCTGAGTCGTCTCGGTTTCCCACCCTCTACGGATGCCTGTGCTCCTCTTGGGACAGCACTGGCTACCACTCAGCATATACTATACACCAGGCTCTATTTGAAGTGCTGGGTAAAATTCATTTAACCGTCCTCACAACCATGAAGTAGCTATTTATTTTATTATCTTCATCATGTTTCCAGAGGAGAAACCTAAGGCCCAGACAGGCTTAGTGACTTGCCAAAGGTCACACAGCCAGGGGGTAGTAGAGCTGAGACATGAACTTGGGCCTCCACCACACTGTACATTCTATGTGTCAGACACGGCACAGCACTCACATTGAGTTGCTTCATTTAACCGTTACAATGGTCTGGCTGCATTCCCCACACCTTCCTTATCTGGGCCCCCAAGCAGGGTATGACAGAACTGGGATTTATTCCCAGGTCCCTTGCTTCTAAAGCCCACGCCCTTGCTCCTACGCTGGGAGGCCCAAGGGCTCTGGACTTTGCAAGGTAGGCCAGGAGTTGAGGCTGCCCAGCTGAGGCCCCTGCCCTGCTCAGAAGGCCTACATGAGGGCAAGGCAGCTGAGAAGGTTGGGAAGGAGCTTGGGGTAACAAACAAAGGGGCGGCATGCCTGGCTGAAGTCATCACCAGGACAGAGGTGGAACTCTCCAGGCCTCACGTGAGATGGAGCTGAAACAACCCCCACCCAGAGTGCCCACCACAGTCCTGCCCAGCAGCCTCGGGGTCAGCCCCACCATCCACGATGGGAGCAAAAAAACAAAAAGCTCACTTCGATTGTAAATATCAAAAGAGAAACCGGCAGAGAGAGGCAAGAGGGCCAGATCTCCCGGACGCACACAGGCCCCACAGCTGGGGCCCAGCCTTTCAGGACACCCCATGGACCAGAATCTTGAGGCCCCGCCAGGGATGGGTGGGCCTCCAGCCCACCACGGCCAGGACTCGGCCTCTCCGGTCATCTGGCTGGCTGCCCCTTGCCAGGGCAGAGGGTGGGGTTTACGTTACCATGTTGTAACCCATGGAGATAAGGCAGGCGCGGAAATCATCCGTGTCCATCATGCCTGTCTTCTTCTGTGGGGCCAGGGGCACCAAGACACAAGGAGGAGAAAGGGCCGGCCAAGGGCCAGGAAGACAGGGCACAGATGGCCAGAGGGGAGGTCGAGGTGTACGGTTTTGGGGAGCGGTGGCAGGGGCGGTCAGGAAGGGGAGATGAACACAGGAGGAAGAGATGCAAAGACACATCCAGGGAAGATATCCATAGGAAGGAGGAAGACAGAGCAGCGAGATGCAAAGTCCGTCCACGGGATGGAGAGCGATGAGGAGAGAAGAAGGTGGGCACCGTGCAGGTTCCCACGAAAGATAACCGAGGGCAGAGGTCAGAGGTCGGAGTAGTGGGAGGAGGAGCCCGCCAGGGGCCAGGCGGGGACAGCAGAAGACGAGCCCCGCAGCCCACAGGAAAAGGGAGGCAAGGAGATCCAGACAGAGAGAGAGAGAGAAAAGAAAAAAGGAGAAACGCGTTATTTCTCGCCCCAGACGCCACCCCTGAGCGTGCTCCATGCAGGAGGCGAGTACCTGGGGGTCGTTGCCAATATCATAACCCAAGCTGATGAGGCAGGCTTTGAACTCCTCGGGACCCAGCGTGCCGGAGTGATCCTGGGGCCGCCGTGCGCCAGCCAGCGAGCCATGCGGTGCCAGGGAGGTGGAGGCCGTGAGGGGGAAGGGGTGGGCCATGCCCCAGTGGAGGGTAGCGTGTGTGGGGAGAGACAGGGACGAAGGCATGCGGATGGGGAAGGTGGAGGGTGGAAGGGCGGGGGGAGGAGGGAAATAAAAGTGCACAAGGTTAGACACACGGACGTGGTCCAGAGGGGGACTCTCTCCCCGGTACACGCAGCTGTCCTGCCCCGGGGGAGTAAGCCGGAGGGAAGCATGGTGAGCCATGGGGGTAAGAAGCTCCCCCAGAAGAGTGCCCAGCCCACCTCTGGCCCCGATGCCCTGAGCAGGGTTTTCCAGGAGGACGCCATCCACCCAGGTGCCTGGAGGGCAGTGAAGCAGGCAGGGGTGGTGGGCAGCACCCAAGCCCATGCTCCCACCCCCTGTGGCCACCACAAAGCCCCAAGGCACTGAGAGGGGCAGCCCACACAAAACTGGATGAGAATCCAGGAGGACTCTGGTAATTCTGACACCTCTACCAGGGGTCCGAAAGGCTACCCCCGGGGCTGGGGGAGGATGGAGGCTCTGCTCTGTCCCCAGGCACAGGCAGGGGATGGTCCCCATAGCCAGGGACAGCAGGCCCTCCCTCGAGGCTATGGCAGCCTTGCCCCCAGGGGGTGACTCCTCATGGTAGGAGAGCAAGAGTCAGGGGTCTGAGGGCTTCTCTTCACCCACAACACGAGCACTCTCTCCAGGAAAAGCAGGGATGCTCATGGGACACTTGGACAGCTTCTGAGGCCAGCCTGGGGTGGTGGAGAGTCAGAGCAGGCTGACTGCAGTTCCGCCCTACCCCTCCTCCTCCTCACTTGCCCAGGAAGTGGGCCCATGCCCTGGGCAGTGCCCTCCAGGGCCCTGGGGCCGGGGCTGCCCTCAGTGAGTGCAGGGGTGGAGCTCACCCGGTCAAAGTGGTTGAAGGAGGCCCGGAACTCATTCATCTGCTCCTGGCTGATGCCCTTGGCGTCCCTGGTCAGGATCTGGTTCTCCACCTCATTGATGGTCCTGGCGATGGTGGTTAGGAGCTGCTCCCAGCCCACACGGATGTGCTGCAGGCAGGCAAGGCCTGTCAGCAAAGGGGTCCCAGGCCCGGGCCTGGGTCACCCCTCCCTACTCCCTCCCCTGACCATCAAAATGGCCAGTGCAATCAAACCTGACCTTCTGCCTGGAATAACAGAGTCACCAGGCGCTGGGGAACCAGGACAAGGACAGAAAACCAGGACAGAGGACCCAGATGATGAAGGGGGCAGCACAGAAGGGTGATGGTTTCTGCCCAGAACAGCAGAGACCAGAATGACCAGCGTGGTCAAGTCAGGAAAAAGGGCAAAATTGACAGTGGGGAAGATCAAAGGACAAAAAAGTGGGTAATACCCTGAACATCCAACTCTATAACCCCACACCCATGCCTTCATGGTCAAAACAAGTAGGTCATTTAAAAAGCAGAGGCCAAACCAGTGTCTGGTGACCACCAGTCTCAGAATCACCAGGTACTGGTTAAAAAATTTAGATACCCGAGTCCCATCCCAGACCTAGTGAATCAAATTCTGGGACGGAGCCTGGAAATCTGCATTCTTAGCAAGCTCCTTGGGAAATTCAAAAGGCACTGAAGACCGAAGACTCGGAGCTCCAGGAGGGAGGAAAAGCGAGGATCCTCTCACTTAAAAGCTAAGGTTTATCCTACTATACGACCAGTTTTCTTGGAATGATGGGTGACCCCCCACTACCACTTCCCCAGCCAAGGGAAGCACAAGGGGGATCCAGGGCTCCGTCTCCAGGGGAGCAAGGCTGGCGGTACCCACCTCCATGGTGTAGTTGGTGTGCTTGTTGTCGAAGATGAGCGCCTCCTGGATGAGCTGGTGGTCGCCCTCCAGCTGGTCGATCTTGGGTTTGTAGTTGACGATGCTCTTCTCATATTGCCGCAGGTGGTTGAGCTGGTCCTCCAGGGTCCCGTGCATTTCAATGGAGATCCTTCCGATCTCCTGCTCACCCGGAAAGGAGGCCCTTGTGAGACCTATGCACTCTGGGCACCCAGGGTGGAGACTGGGGCCCCCAGGTCACTGACCAACCCTTCTGATGATTCTTGGCATGGAAATAGCATCATAAAGGAATCTGACCAGCACTGACTGTTATCACCAGATGAATACCTCCCATCTCCCAGGTACCCCTCAGGCTCAGGAAGGGGATGCAAGGTCAGTTGCTAACTTAAAGGTTCACTCCTCTACCTGCCATTCAAACTCCCATCCCAGGCCCGTTCCTGACTACCATCCATTTCAGGGAAGTTCTCCCACTGAGCTGGGTTCCTCACAGCCTCAGGGCACCTGGCTCACCTTCTCAATGAACATGCTCCTGCTGTTCTGTTCCTCGGAAGCCTGCCTCACCCCCTCAATCCCACCTGTCTCCATGGTCCAGGCCTAATCCCATCTCTGTCTTTCATCCATATAAACACACCTTGCTTGTGAAAGCACTTTCTGGCAACTCAGTTCAACTTAGCAAGCATTTCTGGAGCACCTACCACCATGCATAATGTGCTAAGCAGGTGGAGATGGGGTCCAGGAAAGCACACAGGAACTTGACATGGTCTCTGCCCTCAAGGAATTCAGAGGGACACCACGCCCTAACCCAAGCAGTGTTCCTTCCTTATCTACATCACCCTGATACCTGGTCCAACAATACAGCAAAGAATTTCACTCTTGCCCAAAGCACAGTTCTCTCTCTGGGGAGATCACCTCCTTCTGGCCAAGCTCATGACTCAGGAGGAAAGGAGACCAGCTCAACCACACATACCACAGGGCAAGCCGAATCAGTCACCTAGGCACTGATCCTCCCATGGGACTGTCTCATGTGGTGTCCCTGTGCAGGCACGGGTCCCACACCCTCCATGGGGCAGCGGGCCAGCTGTGGGTTCAGGACCCACAGTGCCCACAGTTCCCGTCCAGGAGGAGACAGGGCAAGCCTGACTGTCTGGGATGGTGCGGGAAAGGGTGGAAGCCCCTGCCCTGCCTTCCATGCTGGGACCCACCTCCATCTTGGTCTGGATCCAGGGCCCGATGACGTTGGCCTGGGCCCCAAACTGCTTGCGTAGCCTTTCGTTGTGCTGCTGGCGGGCGTGCTCCTCCGTCAGGGCCTGGTCCCTCCGTGGCACCAGCTGCCGCACCTGGGGCAGAAATGGTCAGGGGACATTAGGATGGGCCGGCCATCTGCCTCCACATCAGAGGCAATGGAGGAGCCATGAAGGGGAGAGGCCAGGCAGTAACAGGAGTGAACACATTGACCTGTTCTAGAAATTCATTCATTTGCTTGATGGACAATGAGCACTTACTGTACGACACTGAAATCAATGAAAATCAACAATACAGACAGACAAAAATCCCTGCCCTACTGAAACTTACACTGGCTCTGCCAGCACCCCACCCAGCCCTTGGACTCACATGGTCCCATTTGCCATTGATCTCCTGAGGCGTGATGGTTGTGTAGGGGTTGGTGCCTGCCATGTTGACGTGGTAGGTCTGGACAATCTTGGACACCTCGTTGTGGATTCCCAGGATAGCCAGGCGCTCCTTGTCGGCATCGGGGAGGGTGGCCTTGAACTGCTCATGGGCTGTGGTCAGTCCCTGGAAAGAGACAGGCGTGCAGAAGAAGCACAATGACTGGGAGGGACTGGTGCCTCCCATGGGCAAGATAAGCCAAGGAAGACCTGCAGGTCCCAGGGCAGAAGTGGGTGAAGGGGCCACCAGAGGCCCATACCAGCTGGGCGGCCTGGAGGCATCAACCCAGGACTCTTTCAGCTGAGAACCAGGATGGCTGGGCTGGCCACAGGAAGGTGCCACAGCTTCATGCTCAGGCCTGGTGATTTCAGCAGCAATCTCCCTGGGGTGGTCACCACCCCATAGTTAGGTTGGGGACAAGGGGTGCCCTGGGTCTGCTCAAGGGACCTCTCCAACATACTTTCTCATTGTGCTGCAAAACCTTTTTCATCTAACACTCTGTAGCTGTACAAAAGAATGGTTTACTGCAGTGAAATGAGCTCCAAGATAATTATGAGGTTAGAAATAAAGGTTCAGGATACAGTATATAATAGAAGCTAATTTTTACGTAAAAAGTGGGGGAAGAACATATTAATAAACAAATGTGCTCGCCTATGCAGAGACCGTGTCCTGCTCTCCTCTGGGGAGGGGCACTGGGGGCTGGGGGACAAAGGCTAGGAGGGAAACTCATTGCACACTCTCTTTAGTTTGTAGATTTGATACCATACGCATATATTACGGAGTCAAAACAAATAAAACACAAAGCTTTCAAATCTAGAACATCCTTGGGGAGGCTACCCTGAGCCCTCTCCCTGCAAGGACAGTGTGTGGGCTGTGCAGAGCCAGCTCCATGGACGAGGGCGTCGGCAGCACACCTGGATCTCCTCGATGGTGTGCACGATGAAGGTGTCCTGAAGGTCCTCCATGGCCCCCTCCATCCAGTTGTTGAAGGGCGCAGCCCGCTTAGCGTACTCCAAGTACAGTTGGTCAATGGTCTCCAGCAGTTTCTCCGTGCGCTGGGAGTGCCAAATGGCATGGGGATGGGAAGGTGCTTAGTAACGTCATGTCCAGAATCAACAACCCCCCACAAACCCAGTAGACTTTAAGATCTTTCTGGCTAGCCCAGAGAGTTTCAGGTCTGAAAGGACCAGATAGCTCGGAACAGACTCTTCAGAGTGCTGGTTCTTTATATGGGGTGTATGGACCACCCCGCACTGGAGTCACCCGCCTAGCCCCCAGAGAGTCCGGTTTGGAGAACAGGAAGGTTCTCAAACAGCTGGGGCTCTTGGTCCAAGTACAGTAAATCAGGAGGAGGAGAAGATATGATCAGGGCATCTCCATCAGGGCAAAGGTCAAGTCCAGTGCCAGTATGAGCTTTCCATGGTCAGACCAGGCCTGGGGAAGGTCTGGGGAAGCCAGTGGAGCCTCTTAGCCCAAAGCAAAGGGAGTCGCGAAGCAGAAAGGCCACACAGGGCTGCTGGAGGCAGGTCTCCGTCTCCTCAGGGGCTCTCACCTCCAGAGCTTCCCTTCGCTTCTGGGTTAGGGCCCCTAGATTGTCCCACTGGTCACAGATCTTTTGGCACCGGGCATTGACACTGGGTGAGTCGTAATAGTCCAGCTCACTGCAGGAGAGGAGAGAGGAAGAGTCAGGTGGCCCAGGTTACTTCTGTGGCCTGCTCTCCTTTCCCTGGGAGGGGGCGGGGTGGGGGCACTCATGACCCAGGAAGGCCAGTGTGCACATTTCTTCAAGAACTTCCAGGACCCCTACTCCCACCCTCAACCTCGGGCTTTCAGGAGACTGCTGGGAGGAGAACAGTTATCCTCCCCAAAGGCCCTTGTCCCAGCCTCGCCTGGAAGCCACACCAGCCTTGACTGCAATGCCCAGTGACAGGAAGCCACTAAGACCAGGCGAGATCTCAGAGCCATACTCGGTTACCCTCTGGTCCCACACTGGCTGTAGGTAAGGACCGAAGGCCTGTGACAGAGGGTCACAGGCTATTCCCCACCTGCGAGGACGTTCTTCGTCTTCTGTATTGATGACCTTCCTGCCCCAGGACCCGGCTCACTTTTCAGGCCAGAGCCCACCTCCCACAGCGCCACAGTGCCCTCTGGGCTTACTTGAGCTCCTGGGCAATGGCGGCAATCTGCTCCACGCGGTCCTGGTGGGCGGCCAGGTCACTCTCGAAGGCCTCGTGCTTCTTGAGCAGGGCCTTGATCTCCGAGAGGGTAGCCGTCTCGTAATCCTTCTGCCGCAGCATGGCCTCTTTGCCTGGGGGTCAGAGGTCAGGCACAAGGCTGAGCAGGAGCTGGGAGGCCCACCTTCTTGATTTCAACCACCCCTACCTCAGGGCCTGGAAGCTCCACTTCTGGTATATCCCAAGGAGACAGATGTGCCCCATACGATGATCAATTAATCTGCAGTTCAAGAAAACAGATATGCAGCCGGAACATGTGCGATGGGGCAGAGGGCGGGAAAGTCACTCCTTTTCATGGAGCGTGCTAGGGCTACCAGGAATGGTGATGTACAGACGATGCAGGCTAAGTGGACAGTCAGGGTATAACATGAACTTTATAAACAGCAGGAAACAACGATCTACGCCTGTGGTATAACCGGGAAAAACAAGTTCCTCAGGGGTACCCCATCTTTAGAGTTCTCTCCACTTACAGTTGCTGGCCCCCAGCAGCCCTGCAGGGAACCTGCCCCTCAATTACACCCAATGCGGGCAGCCTGTCCAGTGTGCTCTGCACATAAGCCATCAGTAGCCAGCACCCTCTCCAAGCATCAGGGGCACTGCCCTCTCTTTTAAGGCTTGCATTTCTTGGATTTTTGTCTCTAAAGGGAAGAGGATGAGAATCAAGCTCTCAGATCGCTGTTAGATGACGGTCCCCAGCTGCTCTGTGAAGCGGCTGATACAGGACAGACTGACCTGGCCTTGCCTGCACACCCACCTCCGGTGTTTGCCCCATCAGGGAGGCTGAGCAACTCTCAGGAAATGAGGGCTGGGCCAAAGAGGTGATGGCTTCTTTCCTTCTCTCTACTCCTTTTTGTAAGAATATTAATATGATGAGTTTAGAGGGGAAAAAAAAAAAATCACAGATGAGCCTACTTATCTATTCCTTTTCAGTCTTGCCTTCTATGGATGTTGCATTAAAACCATTGGGTGTATATAAATTACATATCCTACTTTAAAAATACTCAGCAGCACATCACCAGTTTCTACACTGCCACCACGGCCATCGCATGAGTCACTCCGATGGCCCTGTAACATTCTGTCGAGTGGCTGAACCCCCAGAGGCGTAACCACACACTGCACTACGGTGGAGCATGTGGGCCCCTCAGCTGGCAGTACTGTAGATGGACTCGTCGCAAACATCCCCGACACGTGACTTCAGCCACGTTTAGGGGTTTTAGACAGCCTTGAGAGATGCAGTTCTTAGGTAAGTGGGCAACAGCATTGTCAGCTGTGAGTACTTAGAGCCAGACTGCTATGTCGGCATCTACTGCAGGCATGCCAGCACTTCTCATGCCTTTCCTGGTGGCTGGTGGGGCCAGTCTTTGCTCTTTACCTTTTGTGAGCTGTTCCTTGGCCCCAGAGAGAACACAATAGAAGCGTGTGGATGAATTGGTGCAAACTCCACCATCCCTCTTCTCCTCCATCCATCCATGCCTGGATAGATAGCTCATATAGACATAGTGGAAAGCGCAGCAGCAACCTCATATTATTGTATATGAAGCCCATCAAACCCCTCTGCTGAGTCAAGTACACACCTATCCCCTCCTGCTCCAAGCCACTCCCTAATGGCCCCAGGGTGTGGCCATCCCTACTCATCTCTGAGGACCACCACAGAGCTGACTGGGGGCATCTCAGGGTACTGAGCTCTACCGGCCAATGGGTCTGCTCCAGGGGCTCAAGCTGAAATGACCGCAGAGCTCTAGGAGATGGCTAGCATGGCTCACTCTCCAGCCCCGGCCCAGGTTCTGAGGAAAAGACCATTTTAGGTGTGATCTCTCTTTGGAGAAGATTATCTGCCAACAAGCAGACACCAGACATGGCCAAGTGCTCCAGGTCAGAGTGATGGAGACACACAGGTGCTAAGGCCAGAGCTGCAGGTTACTACAATGGCAGAGAAGGCAGAGGAGGGAAGATATCCAGGGCTCCCATTTACTGAGTGTGTCACACGTGTCAGGCTCTCAACTACACATAAAATGCACAACTGCATGAGGAGGTATGCTGAGTTAACAGTATCCCTCTGAAACTCACGTCAACCCAGAACCTCAGAGTCTGACCTTATTTGGAAATAGGGTCTTTGCCAATATAATTAGCTAAGATGAGGTCATACTGGATTAGCTGTTGTTTAGTCACTAAGATGTGTCTGACTCTTTGCAACCCCGTGGACTGTAGGCTCCTCTATCCATGGGATTTCCCAGGCAAGAATACTGGAGCAGGTTGTCGTTTCCTACTCTAGGGGATCGTCCAGACTCAGGGACTGAACCCGTATCTCTTGCATCTCCTGCGCTGGCAGGCAGATTCTTTCTTTACCACTGTCCCACCTGGGCAATCCTACTGGATTAGAGTGGGCCCTAAATCCAATGACTGGTATCTTCAGTAAAAAACTGAGAGGCAGATTCGGTCACTGAGACCCAGAGAGAAGGAGCCAGTGATGATGGAGGCAGAGATCAGAGCGATGCTGCTACAGGCCAAGGAACACCAGGAAGTGCCAGTACAACCACGTGGCACTAGGAAGAAGCAGGGGACGCCACCCCCCAGAGGCCCAGAAGGAGCCAGAGCTGACGGCACCTGGATTTGGGACTTCTAGTCTCCTGAATTGTGAGAGAATGTCCTCGTGTCGTGTAAAACCACCCAGTTTATGGCAATTCGCAGCCCTAAGAAAGTGATACAGGAGGGCACAGCATCACCTGCATGTAACAGACAAGGACACAGACCACTGCTCCAAGGTACACTGCTTCCAGGTGGTAGAGTCAGCATGTGAACCCCAACCTGACTCAGGGAAGGGAAGTCACTACAGTGACAAGAGTAATTAACGCTTATATAGCACGTAGCAGGCCAGGAACTCTTCTCATTGCTTCTGATGTATTATGCCATTTAATCCTCATATACATATTAAGCTGATACTATTATTGTCCCCACTTAGCAGAGGAGAAAACTGAAGCAACCAAAATACTAATGAGGGACTTCCTTGATGGTCCAGTGGTTAAGGCTCTGCACTTCCAATGCAGAGGAGGCACGTTCGATGCCTGGTCAGGGAACCAAGATCCCATGTGCCATGGGGTGCGGCCAATAAAAAAGGGAGTGGGGTGGGTCATGAACTCACCTACTGTTAAGGGACAAGTAAGAGACAAAACAAATAAAACACAAGAGAGAAAGGAGTTATGGCTGGTGGTTTAGCACGAAAGCTAGACCCAAGCTTGGGGTGGGAGGCAGGGGCTAGGCTGGTCTTACCGTCCGTCCAGGCCTCGTGGATGGAGGCCTTCTGCCGGAACTTCTCTGCCAGGTGGTCGAGCCGCTCCAGCCTCCGGATCTCATTCAGTAGCCACTCCTCATAGCCCTTCTCCGCCTGCTCCAGGCAGCCCCAGGCATTGTTGATGTCCTGCAGGGATGGGAGACACAGGGTCAGCCCACCTGGCCCCCGAGCCAAGCCCCCATGGCTCCTCCACACATTCCAAGAGGAGCCTCCTCCCCACCCAGTCCCCCTGGTATGACCTAGGGTTCCTAGGCACCAGGTCTCCTGCGTAGGGAAGTGGGTCCATGCTGCTATGGGGCGTTAGCAGTGCATCCCAGTGGGGAGAGAGCCCAAGGCCCTCTGGGCACCAAGACCGGCTTCTGCCAGGATTCTGAGCAACCACCGAGGTCACAGGGCCAGCCAGGGAGACAGAGCAACAAACTGAACAAGGCAGGCAGCGATGGGAGCCTCCCAGCCTCCTCGTGTTTCTGGGTTTACTCGTGGGCTCTGGGCAATAGCCATCCCCGAGTCACCCAGAGATGGTGACAGGTAATGAGCACAAACCCACAGGCGTTCAGACAGGGAGCTGCCCTCTACAGTCAGCACAAGGACACCCCCCGGGCAGTGACAGGCTGACTGGACTCGTGTGCCACCCAGGTCCTCACCATGTGCCAGGGGCCACACTGCATCTGCCACAGGAGGGTCACGTTAAAGCACAGAGCACCGCACCACCCCCCAGCCCCCCCCATCAAGTAGCAGCTCCAGCCATGTAAAAGCTGCTGACTTGGCCTGGAGTCTGAAAAAGGACCACAGTTTTCCAAACCGTATGCAAAACGTCAGGCCTTTCTCTACTCCCCCAGGGTCCTCCCTCCCTCCGTTGCTGTTTACAAGCTCCTCCCAGCCCCTTCCACGCCTCCCTTATGAGCCTGTGTCTCCTTGTCAACTCTCCCCTGCAAAGTGCAAAAGCTCTATCCTGGTCAATTTTTTATTTTAAAATTTTTGTTTGCATGTTTCTCTGGCTCGTATCTCAAGTCCTGGGGAAAGGGTAAACAGGGAGGAATAACAAAAAGTGACAAAAATGAAAAAGAGTTATGACGTGGAAAGCTGGTCACGATATAATTAGTTCTTTTTCTCCTTGGTCATGCCATGTAGCATGGGGGATTTTAGTTCCCCCACCAGGGATTGAGCCTGTGCCCCCTGCAGTGGAAGCACGGACTCCTAGCCACTAGGGAGGTCCCCGTAAGTTCTTTCTTCTAAGCAGCTTATTAAATAAAAGATGCTTTCAGATTCCCTTTAAAATCACATTTATAGAGTCTAAAAGAATCTCTTCTCCCCAAAATCTTTTAAGTTGATCCTGGGTAGGAAGATTATGAAGAATTTCTATTTTCTATATTTTACTTATGTACATATTTGAAAATGTCCTACCAAAAAAAAAAATCTATTAAGGTATTAAAAAAGTTTTTAAGTGCTAAAAAAGATTCCATGGAAGTGAAAATTATCCTTTTAGCTCCTGAATTATGCCCTGTTTGGGTCAACATGTCAAGTGGGATTTTGTTGGCAGAGATGACTCTTTGAGGGGTGGGGAAGAAAGTGCTGGGGCTGATCCAAGCAGATGTGCAGGCATCTGGAAAGGGCAAGTATGACCCGGCATGGTGAGGAGAAAAGGGGCTCTCTCTCTGAGGCGAGGGGGAACCCCCACCTGGCTGAATGTGGGCTGGAGTCTGGGTGGTCACCTGGGAGAGAACGATCCCTGGAGCAGTGTGGGCAGGCGGTGAGCACACGCCCCGCCCCGCCCCCGCCCCCGCCCCGCCCACAGTGCATCATTTGAGGCTACCAGGCGCCTCCGGGTCGGGGCAGTCCGGGTGCTCACCGAGACCATCCTGCCCTCGGAGGGCATGAAGGCGG
Source organism: Budorcas taxicolor (assembly GCF_023091745.1). NCBI lineage: Eukaryota > Metazoa > Chordata > Mammalia > Artiodactyla > Bovidae > Budorcas > Budorcas taxicolor. Next base: position 78,884,891 of record NC_068919.1, read on the forward strand.
GCCGGTTGCTGAGGCGCAGCTTGGTCTGCAGCGTGTTGAAGTTGATCTCCAGCTGGCACTTCTCCTGCACCTTGGGCGGCTTGTGCAGGCGCCGGTAGTCCCGGAAGTCCTCCAGCTTCTGCTGCATGGCGTGCATGGTGTTCTCGGGCGCCCGGTTCTCCAGCCATGGGATGGTGCGGCGGATCCACTCCAGCAGCTGTGGAGGGAGCAGGGGAGGACGCTGGGAGGGGGGCCGCACCTCTCCCGAGGGCACACTCTTTCCCAACCATCACCCCAGGCCGTTCCCAGGCCACAGGGCCAGGCTCCCTCCGAGAGTCAAAGGCTCCATGACGCCTGGCCACTAGGATATATCAACTCACAGCCAGCATCACTCAACCTCCCTGCTCCGCAAGGGGAAACCTGGGGGCAAGATGGCTCAACTCAGCAGGAGACCCGAGCTCTAGTTCTTCGTCTGCTACCTGGCTGGGCCTCAATTTCCCTATCTTACCATGGAGGGGTGAATGGTTGCTGGCCAGAGCCTCTGCCATCTGACCTTCAAGGATTCTAGAATGTGGGTCCCTGACTCAAAAGAGAAAAGGTTGCAGAGGACAGCCTGAATTTTGTTTCTTCAATGAGCTGATGGGGATGGAGGAGTGGAAACGAGGAGGAAACTTGTGATCCCCTGCAACTGGATCACACTGGCCCAGACTAACTCATCTGAATAATGATGATGAGCTAGTCATCACGGGATTAAGTGCTGTCACCCTCCCCGCCGGTGGCAGAGGACATAACCAAAGCACTGTGACCTTCTGTGACTTGCCAAGGTGACCGATGTAGGGCAGGGATTAAATCCAGGCACTGGGACCCCAGAACCTGGGCTCTCACTATGCTGGGGGACAGCAAGTCCACCAAGAGGCCGGGCTAAGCTGTTCAGGGGCTGGATTAAGGAAGACGCAAATGGTGCTCTAACCCAAATGCAGTCAGTGGCAAAACAGCAAACCCATCCTGTCCCCTCCTGTCCCCTGGGTGGGCCCAGCCGCTAAGCTAGCCTGAGCCAGCCTGATTTACCCCTGGTTCACATCTCCTCAGAACTGCACACTCCAAATTAAGTTCAAATGAAACTCCCAGAGTAACAGTACACTGGGCCCAAAAGGCCTCTGAGGTCTCTTGGCACAGCTTTCATTTGTCAAGTGGAAAAAAATCAAGAGCAGAGAGGTGATAGAAAAAGCGTTGAACTCAGCTCTTCAAAGTCCCGACTGGCCCCTGACCCACCCCCACCCCAGATCTCTGGGGGAGCCCAAGCCACCCTCGTTCAGCTGCTGTGATGAGGGGCAATGCCCAGCCTGGGACTGTGCCCGGAGATGGATTTGGAGGAATAGATGGGTTCTGGGGGCTCCCTGGTCTCTCAGGACAGGGTGGCAAGACCTTGTCAGGGCCAGACCAGGAGAACCCAGGGGTACCCACATCACTGGCCAGCTTCTCGTAGTCCTCCATGAGCTGCTCGTTCTCCTGGTTGACGGCCAGCACCTTGCAGATGCGATTCGCTGCTGTCTCAGCCTGACAAGACAGAGAGGGTGGTGGTCAGCCTCGCAACAGCGGGAGCACCTGGCACACGCCTGCGCCAGTAAGGTCTCCTCCCACCCCTGTAGCATCACATGGCTGGATGGCAGCTCCCAAGACTTTGAATTCACAGGCTCCTCATCATCCTCTTTACCAGCCTAGGCTGAGTCCCACAGAGCAAGTGAGCACAGACAAAGACCTAAGTGGCTCAACTGGGGGTCCCTGGAGAAGAAACTAAAAGTTTGAGATCCAACATGTATGTTGGGAAGAAACTAAGTCAATGGTTGATATAATTTTAAATCTAGGAGTCCTAGAATAAGGTGGTGAGACGGAGTGGGGCCTCTCAGGATCCTTGCAGAATCTCTCAAGGCTCCTGGCCCAAAGAACTTTAGAGAAGATGCAGGAATTAAGGATCAACCCAGCATAGACAGGATGACCAGAAAGCCACCCTGGGCACCTCTGGGAAAGGTAAACACACAAGTGCTGGGCCAGCAGACACCCGAGGCGGGCCAGGTGGCAAGAAGAATAAAAGAAGACTGAATGGCAATCAGATGCAAAGGCCCAGAAACCCAGGGGACACGGCTTCTCTGGCTCAGAGGGCCCTCCGCACCTGATGCCAGCAGGGACTTTGCTCAGGTGATATCTAAATACAATTCCCGTTCACAGTCCTAACCCAGCTCCAAGGAGAGGGGAACTCAAAGCCATCTGGGGTCCTGGGATAGGAAGGAAGATGGCCTGAGAGTGGCGGCAGGCAATCATGATGAGTAGACAGATAAACATTCTGGGGCCCCGGAGAAGGGTGACCCTGCAGATGGCAAAGGTTGAAGAGGGAGAAAGATGGGACCTTGAACCCAGTTGATGAACAATGGGTTTCAAACTGCGGCAAGATAAACCGAGTTTAGGCATCAGGAAGAGGTTCCTGAGAATGAAGGTGCTTTCATTTGGGAAGGAAAGACTGAGAAGATGTAAATGCTTTTTTGTCCTTATGGAATTCTTCAAATAGGACACACGCCCACCAGATCACGTGATGCGTGGGTGACTGTGCTGGGAGGTATGTGCACGAGGGCAGGATGAGATCACCATAAAGGACCTTTCAAGCTCAAAGTGAAGACACTGACCCTCCATGGCAGGGTGTCAGGGTGGGTGGGCCTCCAGCAGGGTAGCTTTGGCTTGACCGGGGAGCAAGGAGCTGGGAGTCCCCGGTCTCAAGAAACGGAGACAAGCCATCACATCCTTAGACCCTCACCCCTGGCCCCGCCACCTAACTTTGTCCTGGAGATGCTAAAGCCACTTCTCAACAGGACAATCAGGAGCCCCCAACTGATCATCCTTCCTCTTAAGGACCTACAGGCAACCGTGGGGAAGCCCAAGAGGTGACAAGGAGGGAAATGCCTCCCTGGACCTGTCTCAGAAGATGCGAGGCCACAGAACAAGTAGGGTCCTGGGCACTGGCTGACGTACCCCATGAATCTGCCCAAAGTCACCAGAGCTGTTTCCCAAAGGCTGGGGAGGGGAACCCAAGGAGAGGCCCACGCTCTCCTGTGTGCTGACATGTATGTAAGAACGTGGGGCGGCTACAAAGTCCCCGGCCCAAAGTGCTGACCGAGCAGGTAAGAATTGCAGGCAAGAGTCAACATTGCTGCGACGGTTAATGGATCAAGCCTGCCTTCACCTTGTTATCTTCTGATTCATCTTGAGATCCTGAGCTTGGAAGACATAAACTTTGATTTGTGGGTCAATTTGCAGACTTGATGGACTGAATGAGGCCCGCATGTTCATGGGATTCTGGAAGACGTGCCTTCTGGGCCTCAAGAGCCTCACCCGCCTCTCAGAGCCGGCTGACTGATCCAGGGTCAGTCTGGATAAAGTCTGGGGAGTTTCCGGGTGGGCCTTCTGGGGACTTTTTACAAAGATCATCAATGGGCTGAGAAAATATTTTATGGAAACAGGCAAAAGGGTGACTTCCAAGTACCAAAGGAAAAAATTTCTGACCCTTCCATGGAAAGTATTTTTATTTTTTTTTTATGACCCACTATTTGTATTACTAAACAGTGTAATACAAAACAATGTGCTTAGTTTTACATTAGTTGTTTCCAAGTTAGGGCTTCCCTGGTGGCTCAGGTAAAGAATCTTCCTGCAATGCAGGAGGCCTGGGTTCGATCCCTGGGTCAGGAAGATCCCCTGGAGAAGGGACTGGCTACCCACCCCAGTATTCTCAGAGCTTCTCTGGTGGCTCAGACGGTAAAGAATTCTGCCTACAATACTGGAGACCTGGGTTTTTAAGTTATGGATTATTATTCCCAGAGCACTTAGCTACCCCCAAATGAAATCCTTGCTATCCCAGGTCAAACTGAAAGGAAGCAGCCTCAATGCTGGGGACATCAAACAGCCAAATGTGGCCAAATGACACCCCATGGCTCTGCCACCCACCACCCACAGAGTCATGCAAATGCCGCGAAGATCTCATCTGCGACACTTTTAGTCAAAAAATTCCCAAATCTAGCTAGAATTGCCCATTTCCTTCCTCCCACAGCTTCCTTCGGCCCAGCCTTCCTTCATGCGTCAAGTGAGCTCCCTGCCCTGATGTTCCTGCCAGCAGCACCCCCAGACGCCAGTCGCCAACTCTGGCTTCACCCCTATTCCCTGTTCCAGGTTGCAGGATGAGACCCAGACCAGTGTTAACTTGCTGTCCCTTTGAGGCTGCATGGTCACACCACGAAGCTACCCACAAACCATGACCGCCTTCCTCAACCTCCCCGAGCCTTTCATTTGCAGAACCCACCCCCACCCCCCACTCAACCCCTAAGACCCTCAGGCTCAAGTGTCTCCTACTCAAGACAGCCTCCATGGCGCTTTCCCTAGTGGCTCAGTGGTAAAGAATCCACTTGCCAGTGCAGAGGACCTGGGTTCCATCCCTGGTCTGGTCAGATGCCACATGGCACAGGGCAACTAAGTCCGTGTGCCATAACTACTAAGCCCACGTTCTGGAGCCTGGGAGCCACAACTATTGATCCTTGAGCTGCGGCTACTGAAGCCCTAGCACGCAGAGCCCACGCTCTGCAACAAGAGAAGCCACTGCAATGAGAAGCCCTCCCTGCAGCTAGAATGTAGCCCCCACTTGCTGCAACTGGAAAAAAGCCTAAGCAGCAATGAAGAGCCAGCACAGCCAAAACTGAAAAAGAAAGAAAGTCTCCATGTCCCACAGCCCTGCAACACCCCTGGCCCCGCTCAGGTCTGAAGCACAGCAGAGATTAGACCGCAGCATCGTGAGCTTCTTTTATTAAAAGTTTCCCAGATGGACCATGAGTCCCCTGAGGGCAGGTACAGGATTTCTTTGCCTTAGAAGATCCACATCCAACAGATGACAAATGGAACGATACAAACAGCATCATCTACTTCTAAGAGCATCCAGAACCCCACAGCAGATCCAGCTCACACCCTAAAGGGCTGTTTTCTCAGAAACAGTTCACAGGCCATGAACATTAAAGCAACAAACAAAACAAAATCTGGTTGCTCACAACACCTTCTAAATCCCTACAGAGAAGAGGAAGAAAGAGAAGCTGAGAAGGAATCAGCACCAAAGCCAATGCCTCAGACAGAAGCTGGTCCTCATCTGACTAGGAACGGCAGTCACACACTCGTATCCACACAGGCACACCAACACATATACACAGGCACGCACACGTGCTCCAGACTCGGCTGCCTTTCTAATTCCGCTGCCCAAGGCTTGACAAGAGAAAGACAGTGGAGAGGACGCAGGGCACCAGACATGGGTTTCAGGAGACTCTCCCACATTGGCTTCAGACACAAGACAGTCAAGACAGGAAGAGGGTAGGAAAGACTCCTCCTGCTTCCACGGGAGAGAGGGAAGAGTCCCGCCCACCAGCCTGCTCGGCCCTAAGCAGTTGCCTGAATCCTTCGAAGTGGGTTGGGAGGGGCAACTCTGGGTGAGGCCCCCAACCCAGGACATGAAAGGAACACCACCCATACCCCCAGCCCCATACCCCCCAAGCTGATGACGCTGTCCTCAGATATGGACCAAAGCAGCATGAAATGATTGCAACAAAGATGAGTGAGAGGGAAGAGGGCATGGGGAGGAGGTGGTATGAGATTTGGGAAGAATAGCAGGCTGCTACACACGTGCACACGCGCACACACACACGCGCGCGGACACCCACACAGGCACAAGCTCCCTCCCGAGCATCATCAGCCAGGACACAGGGAAGGCTCCAGAGACGGGGAAGGCCAGTGTTAACAGGCATGAAGCCCAGGACAGGATCCTGCAGGAGAGTTGGAAAGACCATGGCAGGGAGCTCAGCCTAGCTCTGGGCGTGGGCAGGACTCCACGTGGTTCTTGGGGCTGGAGGTCCCCCGAGGCAAGTAGATAGATGGTGCTCACATCCTGCCTAAAAGGTGGGGTGTAAGAGGGGCCAGAATAAGTTGACAAGAAAGAACAGCAGCAGAGGTGGGACAAAGAGAAAGAAGCAGCAAGATGCAGACCAGAGAAGAGGCTGGAAGGGTCTGGGCCTCCTGGGGGGTGCAGGGACACCCAGAATAGGGAGCCTTCAGGCAGGGCTGTTTCCTGCCAAGCAGCGCCCATGAGACCTGGAAGGAAAGTGAAGAAGGTCATGGTGCCCATCCAGGCAGGGGATGGGGTTGCTGCTAGCTCACCTCATGCTTTTATTTTTTTTAAAGGCACCTTTTCCCTCAAGGCACTTCTATTAGAAAACTGTCATACTCATTCTGTTTGAAGACATTTTTAGGGCCATTTCCAGGATTATCTTAGTAAAAAATATTCAAATCTCCATGGTCTATGATGTACACGTGGCATCCTTGTATAGTGTGCAACCAACCTGCACCACTGTCCCTGGCAGACATGGGTGGGAAGGATCAGGCAGGACTCTAAGCCCAGGGCCTGGACACCAGGAGGAAGGTGAAAGAATTCTCCCTGCTCTGACTGCTGCGTAATTTTAGAGGGTGGTCTTGCTCAAGTAGAAGGAGGGAGAGAGAGAAGTGACAGGGTCCTCAATATTACGAGAACAAGCAGAGCCCCAAACTGCACTGCTTGGGATAAGGGCTTTCAACTCAGTCCAGGGAAAGAGTTGAGACTTCTTTCCTGTTTGTGGCACCCATTATGCCCAGTGTGTGGGGACAGAGATGCCCAAGGCCATCCAGAAGCGGGCATTCTCTGGTATCTTTAAGTGTCCTGGCCAAAGTTCAGAGAGCATCCTGCTCTCCTGCAGAGGTCAGGGTTGTGTGTGTGCTGGGGGGGGAGTCTCCTCTAATCCCTCCTTTCATTCCAGGGCTGCAGTTCCAAGGGGCTGCTGCTCGAGTATTCAGAGAGGACAGAAGAGGTGGGCAGAAGGGCGCTGGGAGAGCGGGCGAGGCCGAGGGAGAGCTCACCTTCTGCGCACCGAGAAGGCGTGGTAGTGACATGAAACATTAGGTCACATGGCCTTCCCATCCGGCCTTAGCGTGCCTATACATCTGCACAGAGAAGGAGAAGAGGTTGAGAGGAGAAGCAGGCGGCACAGCACAGAATCAACCCAACAGCCACGGTGGACAGAGGGCACAGAGGACAGACACTGAGGGAATGGACAGAAAGAGAAAATGGGATGCTGGCAGGACAAATGGGACAGGGTGTGAGAGAGTCCAGGCTGAAAGAGCAAAGGGGGGCAGGGCCAGGGGCATCACCCCATCATGCATTTCACAACAGGCCACTCAAACTCCATGCAGAGGGCGGGAAATCTGCCTGAGTGTGAGGCAGGTCCAAGGCCCAGAGCTGATGAGGCCAAGCCTGGTGCTTGTGGTCACAGCAACCTGGATGCTGTGCTTCTGGGGTCCTGCCCATGAGGGAGGTCTAGGGGAGGGGCGTCAGCTGCCGGCTAACAGAAATATTCAAATCTTCAGTGTCAATGATTTGAGTGCGGAGCCTACACCACTGGCCTGGAACCTCAGACCTCCCTGAGCGATACTGGGTCAGGACACGGGCAGGGCTCACAGCTGCCCGGCCTTCCCCTCCCTCCCTCCCTCATGTACTGACCCTGCATGGGGGCCCCAGGCAAGATATAGAAGGTGAAAAGGACCAAGGGGGCTGTGGACAGATTGGCTAAATCATAGCTGTGAGCGGGACAAAGGGAGGGGCTTCGTGATACTGCTGCTGGACAGGTCAGTGAAGACAGGAGGTGCCCCTGTCAGATTTCCTCCCTAAGGGCTACCCTGCTGCTCTGCTAAAGCCATAGCTTCAGCAGAGGTGGGCAAGGAGGGCTACTGCCCACGGTGCCTTCCAGGCACCTCCTGGTTAATTTCACCCCTGCCGCCCCTTCCTGCTGAAGTCTGCCATCTGGGTCCCAGAAGGTGAGCTCTTTCCCAGTGTTCTCTGAGACAGCAGGTAGAGGAAGATGAGCGAAAGCAGAGAGGCTGGGCTGGGGTTGGGGGTGGGTAAGAGAGGAGCTGAGCAAGAATATGACACGCCACGTTGGCACCGGGGACTGACGCTACTGAAGAGACAGACCGTCCGGACCCTGTCGCCGGGGAGAGGAGGGGTGGGAGGGCATGGATCGGGCTCAGGCATGAGGTGCGCTGGGCAAGGAAGGAGCAAGGGGCCCCAGGTACCTTCTGGGCTCCAGAGAAGGCGTGGTAGAAGCTGGACACGTAAGTCATGATGGCTTTCTCGTCCGGGCGGGCGGTTCCGACGATGTCTGTCAAGAAAAATCTGGAGTTAAAGCCAGCTGGTGAACACATGATACACTCCCTAATGTGATGGGAAAAGCAGCTCTCAGAACCGTAAGCCTTCTTGCCAAGATGCTGAGCCTGGATCTAACCAGCATCTGGCATCAACTTCCACTTACAGGAACACAAGAGGTAGAGAAACGAGTGAAATGGTACCTGAGGAAGGAAACAAGACAAACCAGAGAATCGGGTGCTCGGAACAGCTGGTCGTCAGGCTACAAGCTCAATGCCAGGAGCCAAAGGCGTTGGAGGGAAGAGGGAAATGCTACAGATCAGAAAAGATACAAGAACTAGAACAATGAAATGCCACAGGCACACTCTGGTCAAACCAACTAAAGAGAAACAATGGGGAGAGTTTGATTTTGAACCAAGTGGCAGATGTATCCAAGAATTACTGTCAATTTGCTTGGTGTGAAAATTAGTTTATGATTGAAAAATAGAATGAAAATATTTCTATTTTTAAGGTCTGTATTCTGAAGTATGTAGTAGTGAGATGCTATGATGTTTCTGGGATTTGTTTTAAAATACTTCAACAAAGAAGACAAAAAGAAAAAAAATGTGACTAAATCTCAATAATTGTTTTATCTGGATGGTGGGTATATGGAAATTCCTTATATTATTCTCCCTTCTTTTGCACATTGGAAAATATCCCCACAACTTGATAGACATTGTCACAAACTGTATCTTCCATCTCTTCTCCTAAGGGTCCATTCATCTTTCCAAAAGTCATTAGCATGTCCATAAGCATTCTTTCTCTCCCTCCCTTTCCCCTGTGAAGTTAGATATGCATATAGACTTCAAACTCAAATCATCTCTTTAAATTACCCATCACTGCAAGCTCCTATGTGTGTACATGAAGCACATGTAAATAAACTTTTTTCTCTCCCCTAAACAACAAAGGACCACTGTGCTCCACCCCAACACCCACCACCCCAACTCCAAGACCAAGATAAGCATCACCCTCAGGCAGCCCTTTTCAGCACCAGCTACCACCTCCCCCTCCGAATCTCAAGGTATCTGTCTATCTGTGGAATCCCTGAGCGACTAGTGATCCCCAGGCTCCCCAGAAGAGATCCCAGGAACCAGGCCTTCTCTTGTCTGGCCTCAGAGTGCCAAGGCCCAGCTCCTTGGCCGCTGGATGCAGCTGGGAGAAAAGCCGAAGGCTCAGAAGGAAGGGCCTCTCACCTTCCGCATCCAGCATCTTGGGAATGTCCAGGTACTTCTCCGCCACATCGAAAGCTGTGTTCAGGTTTGTCAGTGGGTCATCCTAGGGGAGAAGAGGTGGGTGAGAAGCACAAGAAGTCTCTGGATACCCCCACCTGCATGATCATCAAGACTGGGGGGCAAGGGGGTACTGCTGTGGCCCCTCTCTGGTTCAGTCCTCGGGGTCAGCTCTGGGTATAGAAGTCTGGCCTCGTGACCAGGATCTGCTAGCTGGGGGGCTTAAAATGCCATCTTTCCTCGTCAAGTTGCAGTTTCTTTGTCAAAGAAATAGAGTGAGGAATACTAGCCTGCAGCCCAAGAAAGAATTGCTAAGAAATGCAAGCTGAAACAGAGGCACTGGCCTGGGAGCCATCAGTCTTGACTTCTGGTTTCAGCTCTGCCACCAGCCAGCTGGACTGGCAAATAACCTAACCTCAGTCCCCCCATCTGTTACTCAAAAGTTGGACTAGGAGCTCTCAAGCCCCTTTGGTGCTCACATTCCATGAAATTTGGGGACTCCTTCAAATAGCCACAGTCTTCTGACTACATTCTGGCTTCTGCCCTTCTCAAGAAAACTTATCAGGGACTGGTAAGGAGGTGGAGAAATCAGAACCCTTGTGCACTGTTTGGTGGGATTGTAAAATGGTACAGCTGCTATGGAAACACAGTATGGAAGTTCCTCAAAAAGTTAAACATGGAACTATATGACATAGCAATTCCACTTCTGGGTCTATATCCCAAAGAACTGAAAACAGGGACTCAAATAATTGTATATCTATGTTCATAACAGCATTATACACAATAGCCAAAAGGTGGAAATAACACAAACGTTCATGGACAGATTAAATAGACAGGGGATACTATTCTGCGGAAAAAAGAGAAGAGATCCTGATATGTGCTACAACGTAGATGAACCTTGAAACCATTAAGCGAAGTGAAATAAGCCAGACTCAAAGAACAAATATTATACGATGCCACTTACATAGGTACCTACTCCTAAATTCCTAGATACAGAAAGCAGAATGGTGGTTTGCCAGGGGCTGGCAGAAGCAGGACTGGAGAGTGGCGGTGTGATGGCTTCAGAATTTCAATTTTGCAAGAGGAAGAGTTCTGGAGATGGATGGTGGCGGTGTGAATATACTTAATATCACTGAACTGTACACTTAAAAATGCTTCAAGTGGTACTTAAAAAAAAACATTGTGGAGTATAATTGCTTTACAATCTTGTATTAGTTTCTGCTGTACAACAAAGTGAACCAGCTGTATGTATACAAATATCCCCTCCCTCCCACTCCTCTAAAAGTGGTACTCTTGATATTATGTATATTTGACCAGACTGAAAACAAAAACTTAATGTGGGAAAAGAGCCACAACTTAGTAGAGAGAGTTCCTGGCTGGACCTCCCACTCTCTTCTTGGTTCCTGAGACTAACCTAAAGCAAAGTCGCTTTGTCAGCCTGCAACTCAGCTTCTGCATCTGCTAAGGTGAGAATCAAAGGGGACGAAAGGATACACCCATTCATTTGGGACACTTTCAGGAAGAAATTGCTCAAAATAGAGAAGGTGGAGTCCTTCTGGGAAAGTTTCTGACAGTTTCCAGAATGATAAAAACCACTGCCAAGAGGCAACGGTCATATCCGTCCAAGGCCTTAGGCCATCCTCAGGCCCCAGGTGCGCATGCCCCTGCCTTGCCAGATTCCCAGGGACCACCAGGCCCCCACGCCCACCGAAGGAAGTGCTCCCTGGTCAGAGCCCTTGGCTCCCCCTGTTCCCAAGCTCCAGAGGCTCTGGCAACCTCTATGCTTTCTAGAAAGAGTCCACGGTTCAGTGGGAACAGGTCTGTGCTAGGATTCTACTATCACTGTTGCTACTGTGTTGAAGAGAAGAGAAGACATAGAGAAACACAGAGAAATGAGCCGGGAGAAATGAAAAGACACGGAGAGGGCAGAGGGTGGGGAGAGAGCTGGCCGGGGATGAGACAGAGGCCCCTGGACTCACCCTCCCCAAACGGCTGAGGCTCCTGGAGTCAGGGCGGGGGTGTGTGGGGTGGGACTGAAGAGCCACAGTCAGCACAGGCCCTGCTTTACACAGGGCTGGGGAACAGCTGGGCATTAACCGGATGCTGCCTCCCTAGCCCCCCACGCAGGGACCCAGGCGCACACACTCCCGTCACCACAGTGCATCCGCTGACCGGTTGGGAGGACTGTGATGATGACCCCTTTAAAAAAGTCTCCATCTCCAGGATTCCCCCACCTCGGCCCCTGTTTGGTTTGGCCGCACACTTTTCAGCTGGGGCGGTGGGGAGCGGGGTGGTGGTGGTGGGTTCTCAAATTGCTTTTTTTCTTTGCAAAGTGGCTGAATTAGAGGGCTGGGACTCCCCATCCCCTGAGAGGTAAGCCGGTCCCCGTCCACATATACCTGGACACAGCTACCACAGGGCCAGTCAGCGGGCTCCCCTCCAGGCAGGCAGGGGCCCAGCCTCAAGCTTCAGGCCCAACTTAGGATCTCTGGAGAGTGTGGGAAACTCCACCCGACTCCTTTCTCCCCTCACAAATCCTTTTCAGCAGCCCTCTCCCACACACACATCCCCCTAAACAGAGGGTCTGATGCCACAGAGCAGCTCCTCTACCTGCAACATCAAGCCTGGCGTGGCCACGGTGGGCACAGGCAAGGTGGGGAACTTGACTGAACACCAAGATCTCAAAGTACTGAAGTCAAGGAGACAAAAACCAGAACGGTCATTCCTAGAAGCCTTTTTTTTGTCAAGAGATCCAAGCATCGACAGGGGACATTCCAACCCGAGCCCCAGACGGTCTACTGGGGTGGGGTGGGGAGGGCACCAAGGCTGGTCTCTCCCAGGACGCCTGTTCCATGAGGCCTCTCATGCCGGGATGGGCTCAGAGGGAGGGTGGTGAGCCCAGTCAGAGTGTCCTGGACGGCCCTCTCCAAGGTCTGGCCAGTGTCCTTTAACCAGCCCGGACGCTAAGAACCACCATGAAGCCAGACACACAGCTCCCGCCTCCCGGTCTGCTCCTCCACACAGACGCAAGAAAATCCCCCAGCAGCTTCACGCCAAAAGCACAAGTGAAATCAAGCGGCAACAAAACCCCCTCCAACTTTCGGCCAGGAGGAAAAGCAGATCCCTGGCGGGGACCTGCCCAGGACTGTGCAGCTCGTCCCCAACAAGGCTGGGATACACGTCTCTAAGGACGTGCAGTATCTAAAATTATGAAAGTAATGCACGCACCTTGGGAAACCCAGAAAACCAGAACGGGGAAATGCCACTTAGGATCTCAGCACCCTAACAGAATTTCTGTGGCGCTTTTGATACCTTTCCTGGCAGGTTGGGCATGTTGGCAAGCACATACAAACTCAAGCAGCTCTGACGGAAGGTGCTTTCCTCTTACTTCCAGAGGGGCCGTCTCCTCGGCTAGTCCAAGAAGACTGACACGCTCTCATGCTGGGCTGCGGGCTCTCAGAGCAGGGGGCCCAGTCCCGCCCTTCCCCCACCCACCCCAGGGGCGGACCAGCTGGGTGGGAGCTGGCGGGGGACGGGCGGGAGGGTCAGGTGAGCACACGAACCTTCCGCAGCTTCCCGTAGTCGATCAGCTCGGGCCGGTGTCGGTGGATCAAGGCACAGAAGCCGAGGCCGTCCTTCCAGCTGCCCGGGGAGAGGTGGTGGGGGATGGCCAGAGGGTGAGTGCGGCCAAGCACTCAGGGCAAAGTGCCAAGCAGGGGTCTCCTTTTTTTCCAGAAATGAACCCACAACCCCTCGGAGCAGGAGTTGGGAGAACACAGGGTGGGAAGGAACCTGCTTGCTGCCACAATCCCAGGCACCGGGTTAAGGCTCTATAGTGTTCGGTAAGTTGTCGTGTCCCACCCAAGCCCCCCACCAAGGTCTGGGGCTCTGGTCTGCTCTGTTTCAGAGCCCCAGGCTGGAACTCCCTGGACACTCTCCTGAGGGGGCTCCAAGAGCATCAACCCAAGATGTATCAGGCAGCAGCCGGGATGGAGCGGGCCTCGAAGGGTGACGCTCCCTTTCCAGAAAAGCGACTCTTTCCCCAGCGCTCTGTGTTCTGTTCCAGAGCAGAGACTGACCCAGCCCAGGGGGCCCAAGGGACCCTGGAGGAAGCAGCCTGGCTTCTGCAAGAGCCCCTCAGCCCCCTGCCACGCACCTTATGTGGAAGTTCTGGATGTTGACGTTCTTGTAAGGGGCTGTCTTTCTCTGACACCACAAGAGAAGCCCTTCCTTCGCTGAAGTCTCTGTGGGGAAGCGGATGACGGGCAGAGAGGTCAGAGGCTGGCTTGGTGGAAGGAGGGTGTGGGCTCCCCAAGGACCCCTGTGACCACAGGGTCCATGCTCTTTCACACGGGGGTCCACACAGAGACTCCGAGATTTCAACCCTGCTGCTACTAGGCCATCAAATCTATTTCCTGGACAAAGTTTGAGACGTTATTTGAGACACAGAGAAGTAAGCCAGGAATCATTTCAGAACTCGCCACCTGATACATTAAAATAATGAGAAAATGGCCTTTCAAACTTTCAGACTCTCTCCCCGTCACTCCCTTTTATGCAAAGAAATGGCAACAACACAAAATTAAGTCGGCAACCTCTGTCGGGCAGCCACTTTGGGGAGGAAGGGTTGATTGGTCTGTGAAATCTGAAATCCAGGACTCTTCAGACAGGGAGGGCCCGTGTGCCCTGTGGATTGCACACAGTCATGTAAGAAGAAAGCATTAGGACTCCTAGTCACATTTACTGTTCATCCAAAAAGAAAAAACAAGGTCTCCTCATATTTAACGCATGGATTGACACTGCTGCTGTGTAAAAGCACACAGGTGTCAGTAAGTAAGGCAGGTATCCGAGGGGGCCCCAGAAGCTTCCGGCCCAGGAGGGCCACGAACCACACTGTCCCCATGTGTTCACATCTGTGAAAAGCAGCTCATGGTACTCAGTGAAGTGGGTTTCAGTTCACAAAATGAACTTTAAAATGACGCTAAACAAGATAATATAGTAATTCAAGCACAAGAAAATGATAAAAAAAAAATCTTCAAAGCTAATGCTCCCGCTTTTAGTTCAAGCTCTTTTCAGTTATAAGATAAAAACAACAATTTACTCAGAGCTGACAAGAAGTCTACCCAAAAGAATAAACTCATCAAGAAAGCTATTTGAAAACCAGATTTATATCTATTATCACTAACAAGCACCCTAAGCAACTACTGTGGGTATCTATTTAGTCACTTCAGCCCTAAATACCAGGTATCTATAAACCAAACTTAAGACTTTCACATTGCTGTATCACTGTCAAACCAAGATTCCCATAACAAAGCAATTTAATCCACACTGTTCTCATTAAAAATTAATTTCTAGGCCATTAAAATGAATTTTAAAAATACTTTAAAAATACCTCCATCTCATCTTTTAAAAATTTGGTTTGATGTGTTTGAAATAGCAATGGTGGTGGTGGTGGTGGTTTAGGCGCTAAGTCATGTTTGACTCTTGCGACCCCATGGACTGGACCCTGCCCGGCTCCGCTGTACTCGGGAATTTACCCAGGCAAGAATACCGGATTGGGTTGCTCTTTCCTCCTCCAGGATATAGACATACATGAATATAACTTACTGAAAAATATATACACACCTATCAGACATAAAGGTCAAAAACTGCAGGAGTGTGAAACCAAAAGTTTAGAGAGACCACGGCCCCAGACCATGGCGGCCCCTTGCAGACGTGCAAGGTGGCCACCAGGGGGTGCTATGGGAGCAAAGTGGAGGCCCTGTCTCGTGGCTCTCTCCTGACTGCCATACCCCTACCCTGGGATTTAACAACCCCAGAGCAGTGGTTCCAATACACCTCCCCACAGCCATCCTGGGCTTTCTCAAAGTGAGGGGGCCAATGCAGCTATAGGGGCCGGCACGCCCCTTTTACTTGTCTGTAGACTAGGAGAGAGCAAGGACGCCATCGATGGGTAAGCAGCCCAGGATGCAGCTTGTGATGAAGGACCTCTTGCCCCATGGGTCAGGGAGGAAGGCCTGACGGTGAAGGCATGGGAGACGTGGACGCCCGGGGACAGCACAGAGCAGAGCAGAAGGCCCACCTTCCACGGAGATGTCCTGGATGGCAAAGCGCAGGATGATGGTCCAGATCATGCCCAGCGTCATTTTCACATTCCCATCCACGATTTCTACAGAAACAGCAGCAGGACACGTTAGGATGGGTCTCAGCAGGGACAAAGGACACATTTCCTGAGTGCTCACGTCACTCTGTGCACCACTTAGGAAGTCAAAGGCCACACACTCCACTTCTAGAGGGAAGTCGAAAAGTCAGTGCAATTACATGTTGCAGGTGCCACGGGGGAAGTCTATTTGGGGGTATCTTGGGGAACCAGGAGAGTGTGGTCGGTTCAACTGGGTACAACAGGAAAGGCAACAGAGAAGGGGACATCTTAAACCTGGGCAGTGTCCACAAGCCTAACAGAGAAGAGGGAAAGGACTTCTACGCCATCGCAAATGTCCTGGCACCTCCAGAGCGGAGGACCTCTGGGCAAGCACAGCTCTCAGAACAGCTATCCACCCACCCGGGAAGTCAGTGCAGGCAACAGAAGTTAACCAACCTGACAAAGGTTTGTAAACTGCTACCAGAAGGATCCACTAACTCACAAATCAAGTTCATGATGCCATATTTTTTCATAAAAAAAAAAAAAAACAGCAGCTTCAAGATCAAAATTAAGAGATAACCCACTAAATTCAGTCTAAGCAGCATCTTCTAGGTTTTTTAAAAAATGCTATAAATTCTGTGAAGCTTTTTTTTTTTGTCCCAGGCTTAGAGGCAGGACATACAAAGATAAATAAGCCCTGTCTTTAAGGATCCTAAAAGATGTAGTCATTTACAGGCTTGGAAACTGAGCAGATAACAAACACAGACTCCTTACCTTTCCTGCTCCCAGGCCAGGAGACGGTAACCTGGCCCCGTGGTGAGCTACTCTCAGTTAAGACTCTCGCATCAAAAGAATATCTCATTTTTCCCTCCTGACAACAGTAGATTTGGGGGACACCCAACAAGACTATGAGAAGAGACAACGTCCAAGGACCCCTGATCCCCTGAGCCAATGTCCAGTTGGGTTTGCTTCCCACAAACTGTCTCATCCCCTTCCACAAAAGAGAGGGCGCAACTGCATGCTGCTCTGTGATCGGCAAGGCGTAGGCGCTGGGCAGTGAAGCCTGGCCCACAGCTGCTGCAGGGGCCGCGTGGGGGTAACGCTGCTGAGCCTGCACCAGGGTTCTCAGCAAAGGAAGAACAGTGGCCACTTTGGGCATGGGACAGGATGTGATTCTTCCTGCTGAGAGGGGGGCCCAGAACTCTAGGCATCAGCAGAGCAGTGACCCAAGTCTGAGAAACTCGGTTAGAGAGACAGGGAGCTGCGGCAACATACAACCATCCTCCTCAACAACTAAGACAGTTGGCACACACTGCAGAGCATGCTGAGGGGGAAGTGGAGTCAATCAGTCAAGAATCAGTTCCCAAAAGTTATTTGTTATTTTATTTTTTGGCCACATCTCATGGAACACAGGATCTTAGTTCCCTGATCAGGCCTCCCTGCAGTGGAAGCATGAAGTCTTAACCCCAGGACCGCTGGGGAAGCCCCTCCTAAAGGTTTGCTATGTTTAAAATGCTCTTTCACTCGTGACTCCCAACAGTTTTGCATCTGTAACATTCAACATGCTTATATAAATTGGTAAGATAAAAAAGTCTAAATTCATAATACAGGAGTTGGCAAAAACATGAACAAACACTTTACAAAACACGAAATACAAACAACCAACTTACAAGAATGTCAAGCTCACTTGTAATTAGAGATATACCATTTTCCCAGCTATTAAACGAATAAAGTTAAAAACAAGCAAATACACATGATGATGGTGACGATGGCATCAATCTAAGGATAGAGAGCCGTGTGGCTATCACCCTGTGGCTAGAAGTATAAATTCGTTTTAAAGAAACACCTTTTGGGGAAATAATTTGTCAACAGGGAGCAAGCCATCTTGAAGTTGCTCAACTTTTTGAGAGTAAAATTCTCTCTAGCCCCAGTCAGCCAGTGGTGTGACATGTAGAGTAAGGCTGGTGGATAAAGGCACTTACTGCCAGGTTACTTATCATGACCCCACCCTGGAAATCCCGTGTACAAAATACAAGGCGTGACCAAGTAAACCCCAGACCCCGTCACTCCCTCTGCTCAAAACACCCAAGGCTTCCCACCCCACTCAAACGCAGCGGTTGGTGGGGCCTCTGGGACCCTGTACCCCTACCCCTGAAGTCACACGGCCTCCCTGTTGCTCCCCTCTCCCGGGATATCCCTCACCTCCCTCCTGCCTCCACTGACCCTTCATCTTCTCACAAAGCCCTTCCTGGATCTCCCTCTTTACTCTCCTGCAACTGATACATGTATTTTCTTTCTCCCTCTTCTAGAACATAAGCTCCCTGAGGACAAAGATGTTTTCTGTTTTACAGCACTGCTGAGAGCCCAGCACTATGCCTGGCACAGAAAAAGCCCTCCATCAACATCTGCTAAACGAGCGAATGAATGGAGGACACTAACCACAGGCGCGTGAATGGGCAGAGAACACGGCAGCGTTCAGGCTCCTCTAGGACTGGACGCAGATCTGGAACAGAGCACACTTGTGCTCAACAAACAGATAATTAGCACAGCCATTAAAAATCATAATTACAATTTTTTGATGATTTGGAAAAAATCTTTGTAATTACAGAAGACGACAAAAATCAGGTATTAAATTTTATGGACACCAGCTCAAATCAAGGAGAAATTTTTTTCAACATCAAGAAAAACTCCAGGTGGTAATGCCTTTTTAGGAGTCAAGGCTGCAATGCCAGTCCCTCTTGACCTGGGGGATGGAGGGGTGACTGTGTACCCACCCACCTCCATTTGTTGTTCAGTTGCTCAGTCGTGTCCAGCTTTTTGTGATCCCATGGACTGCAGCTCGCCAGGCTTCCCTGTCCTTCAGCATCTCCCAGAGCTTGCTCAAACTCATGTTCATTGAGTCAGTGATGCCATCCAACCATCTCTTCCTCTGTCATCCCCTTCTCCTCCTGCCTTCAGTCTTTGCCAGCATAAAGGCTAAATAACCCAGCCTCCTGCTGGCCTTGAGCTCAGGGTCCTCCCAATACCAAGGAAGACAAGACAGCTTCCTCTCTGGGTCTTGCCATCTTACTTCTCTTCTCTTCCAGAAACACCGAACCCCTGGGGAGTTTGCTTACTGAATTCTTAACTCCTACCAAGAGTTAACATGCCAGAAAACAGAGGAGCCGAGTACAGGCAAGGAGAGCGATTTGTTTTCATCCCCGTGTCCACCTAAGCCCCCCTGACCTTCAAAAACCCTCCCTAGAATGGATCCCTTCACTAGGCAGTTCTATATTTGGAGTAAGTTTGTCCATCTCACAGGTATCTTTATGGTCTGATACACTGAGTCCAAAAGGAGGGTGCCACGGCTGTAACCGGGCCCCTGGGGGGGAAAGCCACGATGACAGATTAACAAACGTCTGCTGCGGATGTGGGAAGATGCCATTCGTAGACCACAGCTACCTAAGAAGCTGTTCATATCCTGCTTTTACTCAGAACCTGCCTCTCTCTTGGCCCCACTCCAGGCAGGCAGTATTCAGACAGTGGAATCAATGATGCTGAAGAAACTCCATGTGGTAGAAAACCAGACCCTCCACCCTGGGGGGTCCACCACTGCCCAGACCAATGGCCACCATCCAACCTAAAGACAGATGCTAAATCATCAAGCCCACTCCCAGGCTCTGGCACCCAAAGCTATCAGGCGTTCCCTGCCTCTAGATTTTAAGATGAAAATTCCTTCTCAGGTGCTCTCATCTGGTTAAATCCCAACCACTCACCCAGGTCAAGTCTCAATCCCATGAAGTCTAGGCATTCTAGAATCAAGTATCACACAAGAAATGCATCTATTCTAACTTCTCATGTGGCAGGATGCGCCTTGCCTCCGACCTCCACATGAACATCTTTGGTGTCAGGGAACCGATGCCTTTCCCAGAGCACCCACTCCATCCCCTAAGGTTCTGTGTGTTTTCCACAGTTGGGCTGCCCACAGGATCTCCCTTCCAGGCCTGGTGCCTCCTAACAGGGTCAGCCGGCGTCAAGACCTTGTCCCAGCTGATCATCCTTCAAAGGTCTGGGGTCTTTCACTGGGGCCCAAATCTGGTCCCCAAGGCTCCCCTGCCAGGATAAATGGCAACGTCTCCTCCCACCCCAACCCCAGGCGAGCTCCTTCTGGGCGATCCATTCCACTGCCTTTGATCGTCTACAGCAGCAAACTTCATTTCATTAAAATAAACAAAACCCTTTCTGGGCCTCGTCCAGTTTCCTGGCTCAGCAGCGTGGTGGTCCTGGCATGATCTTGGTGCTCGACCTCTTTTTTTTTAAATTGCAGTATAGTTGATTTACAATGTGTTAATTTCAGGTGTACAGCAAAGCGATTCAGTTATACATATAGACATTCATTCTTTTCCAGATTCTTTTCCCATATAGGTTATTATTAATGCATTGGCTTAAACTGGGAGAGAGGATTCAAAGAGGGAAGCCCTCGCCTAAAGGTAGCAGGAAGGCTTGGAATGTCTCATTTTAAAGGCAGCTTTAGAAATCTTTCAAGAAGCAAAGTCTGTGTCAAGGGAACTAGAAAACTCCAGCCAGCTAGGTTAAGTGACCTCCTGGGAGAACAGAGGTGGTGGTTAGAGTTTATGCCCCTGTCTGGCTGTGCTCCTTACCCCTCTGTTGAGACCACACAGCTAGTGTGACCCACCACTTCACAGCTGAGGAAAATCAGACATGAAGGTTCTGTCCTGAACCCCTGCAGAGAGGCAGCAGTGCCCTGGTGATTGGAGAGGTTTAGACCTCAGCTCTAGAGTCCAAACCCCCGGGGTTTAATCTGTGTTCTGCCAAATGGAAGCCATCTGGCCCAGAGCCTATGGTCAACATACTATACACTTCCATTCTAGCAACTCCTCTGAGCCTTTGCTTCCTTGACTGTAAAATATGGCTGGTGATACAAGCCTGTTAAAGCATTCTGTCCTGTCTGGCCAGCCGCAGATCTGGACCTCAGCAAGTGCTACTCTTGCCCATCTTCTTTCTTCCTCCCCTTTGGTATTCAGTGACACACACACACACACAGACACACACACAAACACAGACACACAGAGACACACAGACACAGACACACACACACACACACACACACACACACACACACATACACACACACACGGGCTTCCCTGGTGGTTCAGATGGTAAAGAATCTGCCTGCAATGCAGCGACTAACACTACTACCGTATATACGTGTGTGTGTGCGTGTGTGCGCGCGTGTGCTTGTGTGCACACACTAAGTCGCTTCAGTTGTGTCTGACTCTTTGCAACCCCATGGACTGTAAGCCACCGGGCTCCTCTGTCCATGGGATTCTCCAGGCAAGGATCCTGGAGTGGGAAGCCATTCCCCCTTCTCCAGAGGATCTTCCAGACCCAGGGATCAAACCCAGGCTTTTCTGTCCCCTGCACTGGCAGGTGGGTTCTTTACCACTAGCACCACCTGGGACTCTCTCTCCCTATGTATATATTATGGTAGTTGTTACATTCTCCTTTATAAAAATCTGGATTTCTGGCTTCTTTTGAAAAAATCAGAACATCTGGCAACACTGGATATGTATTCCCACTCAGCAACAATTGGTTAGATCTACACAGCAGCTGCCCCGCTTAGAAGAACATGTTTTTCCCACTTCTCCCCACTCCCCACTCATCCCTACTGTCACCCACCTCACACATCTGGCCCACCTCACACATCCTCTACCTCCCTGCCCCAGGAGCATCTGAGCTTGTAGCAGACCACCAGAGTGGTCATTTCTTGGCTTCCCATCCCTGCTTAGCTGAAACTTTTTCTGCCAAGTCTTGATTCCTCTAAGAGAACAAACAACTCTTTTCTTCTTCGGTACCCTGCTGTACACGAGGCCGTCAAACATTTACTGAGCACTGACTGTGCAGCATGCCGCTGGGAGCTGGGGCCACAAGGATGCAGGAGACAGGAGCTCTGCCTCACAGCTCAGGGGATGGGACCCGGAAGGCACCACCCACAATGACCCCAAGCGCTAGCCTGAGTCCCTGATAAGGCAAGGGTCAGCAAGCTTTTCCCGAAAAGGGCCTGATAGGAAATATTTTCAGCTTTGTGGGGATATGGTCTCTGACACAATTATTCAATTCTGCCTGCAGCAGGAAAGCAGCCAATAATATGTAAACAAATGGGTGTGCCCGTGTTCCAATATTTACAAAAGCCTGGGTCAGCCAGGTTTGACCCGACGGACTGTAGTTTGCCAGCCCCTGTGCTCAAGTTTCTCAGTTTGATTTTGCTACATCAAATCCCTCAATTTTCAGAAAAAAGAAGGAGGACTTTCAGATCATCAACCAGAGAAAAAGATCAGCTGCTATGGATTTACTGGAACAACACCCCGCACCCTCTGTAAGGAAAGGCCACCCTCTGGGGCATTTCTCTAGTGTCACTCTGACCTGGATTTGAGTTCCGGCTTTACCACTTGCTGAAGATGGGACTTTGGACAAGTCAATCTTCATTAGGCACATGTTTTCTTTTTGTAAAATGGGGATAACAATTCGAGCCATCTCATAGGGCTATGGCGAGGATGAAATGAGATCACTGGTACAAAGGGGTTTAGCACAGTGCCTGCTGCAGAACAGGTGATCAGTAATCCCAGTCAAGGTTATATCTACAGTGAATGAATGGAGACTGTATACTACTCACCTTTTAATCTCTGGCACCACAGAGGTGCCCAATCCATTGATGAATCCAAGGGACACAGTCCCCATGGGGCCTGGTTATGGTACTTTATTCTAATCACCTTGACCCTCTCCAAGTGCTTCAGAACCGCACACAAGAAACTGTGCCACCTGCTTCTAACCATTAAGAACATGCTAATAATGGTTTAAACTGAACTTTAAACAATTTTTAAAGATTAAAGTATAGCTGATTTACCATCTGGTGTTACTTTCAGGTATATAAACAAATTTTTTTTTAAGTAAAAGGGAAAAAATTCAAGAAGCTGCTCTGCAGGGAAATGTTATCAAGAATATTCCTGGGACTTCCCTGGCAGTCCAGCAGTTAAGACTTTATGCTTCCAGTGCAGGGGACACGGGTTTGATCCCTGGTCCGGGAACTAAGATCCCTCATGTCTCGCAGTGTGGCCAAAAAAAAAAGTTCCTAAAGTCTTCTGGACAGCCATCCTGCAGGGGCTCCCTATACGCACCGATGTCCACACACTCTCCCCAGACTGCAGAACTCTGTGCTCAGGACAGGGGAGCATAGCCAGGCCTGCAGAAGGGGGAGGTGGCATTTCACACACACAGATCCCACGGATCCCACAGCGCTATGATTCAGCAGGACGTGGGGGGTGAGAGGGGGTGGGGGGGTTGAGGTCACGGTCACCAAGGTACAGAGACTAGACAGAAAGTGATGTTTTTACATGAAGGATGCACTGGCTAGCCACGTGCTGGGAGCCCTACTTCCAAATGTGCCCACGGATGTGTGGGTCTAGGAGTCAGGCTAGAAAAGGCCAAGAGAACCAAGAGGTGGGGGCAGAAAATCCAGCTGGATGCAGAGGGGTGGGACGGGGGTAGGGGGCAGCCAGGGGGCAGGCCCTACTCACCTTCAGCTCCTATGGACACCAGCTTGACTCCCTTGCTGGCTATGAAGTCCAGGGCCTTGTTGACATTGGAGATCTTGTGCACCCTCATTTTGCCTCTCTCGGGCTTGGCCAGACGTTCACCTGAACAGATGGAGAGGGAGGAAAGGGAAGTGAAACACTGTTCTCCTACTTCTCAGCTCTAAACTGCTTCCGGCCACTCAACAAGTCTGTATTAAGCCCTGAGTATATGTCAAAGGACTTGGCTGTGTGCTAGGAATACAGGGGTGAACAAAGCAGCTTGCTGCCTTCATGGACTTACGGTCTGGGAGGAGAGACAGATCTTCAACATTCATCAACATACACAAATGAACAAAAAGCCAAAAAGGAGAAACACGCTTAAAACAAATGCTTTCAAAGAGACTGCAGAGGAGGAGGGCAGGTAGGAGGGTGAACGAGCTGTGAGGTGGGCAGGGGAGGCCTCTTCGTGGGAGGCCGGCAGACCCAGACTGCAGGGAATGGCGATCAAGGCAGAAGGAACAGCATCTGCAAAGGCCCTGAACTCCTAGCCTAGACTTCTTTGATCCAGAGAGTGTGTGCGTCACACTAGGGTATCTGGGGAAAGCTCCCTGTGTGTAGCCCACAGAGCCCCTCTCTCATTTGAGAACCACAGCTTGTGTCCATTTCTCAGCTCAGCTCCAAGTCAACCCTCCACCCTCACTCAGCGGCCGTTTCCCTGACCCCTGCTTCCCACACAGGAGCTTCTGCTGTTCAGAGTTTATGGTCAGAAGCTTCAGGGAAGCAGGGGTTGATGAGCTGGTTCTCCAAATATCCTGCTCAGAGCACAGGAAGGAGGTGTCCAAGGATCCCCTGAAGCCACTTGAAATATGTATACGTGCAACGTGTGCCCAGACCTGGGGAAGGGGCACACAGCTTTCAGTCTCTGAGAGGTCTGAGAACCACCATCCTCGAACTCAGGACCTTACACCCACCGCAGTCTCCAGCCCAGCCCAGCGGCACCCTCTCCACCCCACTTCTGAGCATATCGACAGCCTGACTGAGCGATCCCAAGGGGCATGGTGGCCCTGATGCTGGGCCATGCTCATCCTGTCAAGAGCAGCACTTCTCCAGGGAGCCCCCCTCGCCAGGGCCCCCCACCCGACTTCCAGAGGACAGACTTCCTGCTACAGATGTCACTTGGCCTGGCAGCACCCAGGGAAGCCCAGCTGGGTTTTTATTATTAAATCAAGACTTCCCACGTGTGGCTTTCCCAAGGCTGTAGCCACAGCCCACCCTCTCTGGGAAGGTACCCTACTGCCCTCTGGGCAGATGAGACGCCCCAGGGCTCCCTTCCAATAGGTGGGATGGAGGCAGTACCTTATGCGCCACCCCCCCCACCTCCCCCACGAGGGCTGCTCCAACTAGAGCCCCAGCCTTTAGGTCCTGCTAAGCCTGAGTTCACCAGCCTGACTGCCAGCTACATCCACTGGCTGGAACAGGACTCCTCCAAGACAAGGGAGGTAGCAAAGTCCTGGGACTTTGGTCCACACAAAATCACCTGGAGAACCTGCTGACTATAGGCATCTGGCCCCCTTCCCCTTCCTCCTGAGTTTCTGACTTTGGAGGTCTGGGAACCCACATGTGGCTAAGTAGTCCTGCTGATTCTGCTGGGTGGTCCAGGGACCACACTCGGAGGACCTCTATAGGCGGGAGAGGTCCCCTTGCAGAGGGGGGTACTCACCCCTTCCTTTTCCTGTCATCCTAACCATCTCCAGAGACACTCAGGGAGGAGAAGGCATCGTCTCGATGACAGTCTCTCCCCACCCCAGGAAACAGAAGAGCCGCCTCACAGACGTGCACAGGCCTGTTCAGTGCAAGCATCTGGTAGGTATCCGGAAAGCCCAGCTGGGCGTTCGGTCACTCTAGTATTTGCTGAGCATCCCCTACCTGCCAAGTATATAGAGCTGAGCACCTGGGACATAGATGAGTTTGTCCCTGCCCTCCGGGGCCAGGTGTGCAGTGGGGAGAAAACACACAAGCCAAAAATGGTCCTGCTATGTATGTGGCAGATGATGTGCTAGAGGGATCAACGGTGTGTTCCAGGAGCCCAGAGGAGGGCAGGAACAGAAAGCGTGGCGGTCAGGGAGGCCTTCCTGCAGGAGATGTCTAAACTGAGTTTTTAAAAAATGAAAAAGAACAATACCAGATTTGCTTGAACTAAGAAATGTTGGAGGAAGAGGTAAGAAGGACATTCTAAAAGGCATTTAGAGTTCTGTAACAACCCAGAGGAGTGGAATGGGGCGGGAGATGGGAGGAAGGTTCAAGAGGGAGGGGACATATGTATTCATGTTGATGCTTGGCAGAAACCAACTCAATTCTGTAAAGCAATTACCCTTCAATTAAAAAAATACATTTAAAACTTAAAAAAATAAATAAGAGGCAGTTAGAGGAAAACATATGGCAGTTCCTGAAAAAATTCAACACAGAATTACCCTAGGATCCAACAGTTCCACTTCTGGGTACATACCCAAGAGAACTGGAAGCAGAGGCTTACACAGTGTCTGTGTATCCATGTTCTTTGCAGTATTACTCACAATACCCACAATGTGGAAACGACTCAAGCGTGAATGACAGATGACTGAAGAAACAAAATGTGGAACATATGTACACAGTGGAATATTGTCTGGTCTTAAAAAGGAAGGAGATTCTGGTACATGCTACTTTATGGAGGAACCATGAGCACCTTATGCTACATGAAGTCAGTCAGTCACAAAAGGACAAATACTACAGGACTGCACTAATATGAGAAACCTAGAGCAACCAAGTTCACAGAGATAGAATGTAGAATGGTGGTGGGCAGGGGCTGGGGGGAGAAGGAGATGGCAGGTTGGCATTTAATGACGGCATGGCATCTCGGTGTGGAATGATGAAAAAGTCTGGAGATGAGTATTGGTGATGACGGCTGCACAACAATGTGAATGTACTCAGTGCCTTTGTGCACATTTAAAAATGGCCCCAACAAACACACACACCCCCACTACCCCCACCTGCAGTGGAAATATTTTATAGCACTGAGGGGCAGAGAAGCCAGCCAGAGTTTGTGCAAAAGCACCAAAAACAGAGAGCAGGGAGACACACACGTGGGGAGGGCTGCATGTCTTCCTGTGGCAGAGAGTCTGAAGTCTGACACCTTTTTGGGAACAGTTGGTTGAAAACAAAGCAGGTGCTAGCTCATGAAGGATTCTGCTAGCTATGTTAAAGAATGTGAGCTGCAGGTACAAAGCCCCAGGGAGGCACTGAAAAGTTTCAAGCAGGGAACAGTGCAACCTTATTTGGGCTATTAGATGGACCCTCTGGCTATGTGTGAGTGATGGAGGCCAGTGAGAAGGGGGGAGCTGGGAGGAGGGGTCAAAGGCCTCTGGACATCATCTAGGTGAAAGCTGATGCAGGCACAGTATCTGCGTAGCAGAGGTCAAAGAAGGAGAACAGAAGAAGAAAACAGAATGAATGAAACTTAAATGCCAAAGGAAGAGCTGTCTAAGATTCCTGAACGAGGCTTAGAAGGACAAGATGGAGACTGCAGGAGGAGAGAGGTTTGCAAGGGCCAGGCGTGGTATGCAGTATTGAAGCCTGGGGCACAAACGGGTGGAAATGCCCACTGCGATTCAGGACTTAAGAGGAGGCTCCAAGGAGAAGGCTGGACTGACCCTAGTCTAGGACTCAGTGGCATCAGGAGAGAAGACAAAGTGAAGAAAGCAGCTAAGGTTGCCCAGTGCGTAAGCCAAGGCTAGAATCTCAAGGACCTCCAACCCTTAAGGGATGGTGGAGGAAAGGTATTTATAAGAAAGTAGAGATAGGCATTGGAGACAGAAGCTGTCCCTCCAGATATCTGGACATCTAAATCCCAAACAGGGGGCCAGATAAGGAACTAGGATCACCTTGATATAGGTGGACAGGCAGCAGAGGAGCCAGCGTTTGGAGACGGTCAGATGTGGTTGCTTTCCTGACCAAAGAATTCTAGCCTTGGAGAAGAGACCCCAGAGACCCACCTTCAGACCACTCTTTATGCAAATGAGGATGCTGAGGCAGAAAGGCGGTGACTTGTCCAAGGACACACAGACGGTCAGCAGCAGAGCGAAGCCCAAACTCAGTCTCGGGGTCCGAAATCACACGCCATCTCCCACTTTTTCAAAAGCTCCAAAGCTAGCCCCAACCAAAGATGGAGCAGAAGCAGAGGTGTCGGGGCAGCATTCCCAAAGGGGCAGAGGCCAGTGGGCAGTGTCTGATCCTAGGCCATGGTGACCCTGCCCGTCTGGCATCACCTTTGCCCTGGCACTGCCAAGACCAGGGGTCCAGCTCACCTGAGATGACCTCCAGCAGCAGCATCAGCTTCAGGCCATCCCGGAAGTCCTCCTCGATGTTCTCGATCTGTGTTCCTGCCTTCCGGAGGTGGGAGTTGCACCATGCTGTAAACGTCTGCAGGAAGGAAAGAAGAGCAAGTGGTCAGGCTCTCCCACAAGCCGCAAGGTCTCTGAGGCTCTCACGAGCCTCACTGTGTCCCTAGGACCTGGCTGCCTCATGTCATTTTCCCGGCTGTTTTGTGCAAGATGCCGAGTGGGCTGGTGTTGTCATCTTTGTTGGTTAAGACATCTGACAGGGTCAAAGAGGGCAAGAAAGAGCCCTCAGTAGAGCCCATGAAACCTCTCAGCATCATTTCCCCACACAATCTCCTTCACCTCATCGCAGGGCAATAGCTGAGGGGTCGCCCTGCAGGGCCAGCAGCACGGGTGGGCACAGTGGGATGGACAAAGCAGCATCCTCCTTTTAAAGTACACCCACCTGACCTTCTTCCAAAACCATTATCCCCACCTACATTTAGAAGTGGTATGATTCTGTTCTTGGCAATTTACCTCTTAGATTTTAAGCTTAGTATCGATCTTGACAGTTACAAGGTGGAGTATCCCAGAGGTAAAACATTAAGCCTCATTAACACCTTAGGGTAAATAAATTTATTAAATCCTTGCCCACTTGGCAGCTAGCTAATGAACAGCATTAATCAGGTTTACTGGGGACAGAATTCAGAGGAATAGTGTCTGGATAAGGAGAGAGAAAGGTAAGTACCCCATGGTATATGTGTGTATACTGGAGGTGGGAGGTGGAGGCACCTTAAACTGCAAAAGTATGAGCAAGAATTTTTAAAAGGGACTGTAAGGAGACTAAATGAAAGATCATCACCACTGTAATTTTCTAATCTGTGGGGAGAGAACAGCAACCTTGAAGCTTCTGTCTTAAGCAGATGACCAGGCAGGTCACCAACGAAGCTGTCCCAGGCCAAAAGCACCTCCCAGTGGCTCACTCAAGGAAGAGGGTGGCTCAACAAACACGAGAAATAAAAAGTGTGCGCTTCAGTTTCCCTCGCCCATCCAAACGAAACCCGGGCAAGTGCCTCTCCCCAGCTCACAAACAGAGAAGAGCTTTCCTGCTCTACATCCAAACTATTCTTTGGTGACTCAAGACTTCTCTGCACCAAATGGTACTCTCAGTTACACAGGGGCTCAAGAGCCACCATTCAGTCACCCCCAGCAGGGCCAGCCAGGTCTCTCCCCACCCACGCTGCCAAGTGGCAATGGTGAGAGTGAGCTATTCATCAAAACAGCAGCATCCACGCTGGAAATACTCCTCTTTGGAAAGATCACCAGACTCATGACCCCCACCACCACTTCCTCTTGCCCTGGGGAACTCCAAAGTGAAGTGGCGAAAATGGGCAGGAGGATGCCACACCAGTGAGGACTGGGGAGAACAGCTGAGCAGGTTTATAAGCAAGAGTTGAAGAGCCTGGAGCAAGAAGCGGAGACAGCAGTCACACGAGGAGGGGAAAGAAGGCTGTGTTACGACATTCCCCCAACATTGGGCCTCATTCCCTTATTGTTATTTATTTATTTATTTATGGCTCTGCTAGCTCTTTGCTGCTGTGCACGGGCTTTCTCTAGTTGAGATAAGCGGGGGCCACTCCCTAGTTGAGGGGTGTGGGCTTCTCACTGCCAGCTCCAGGGCACACAGGCTTCAGTAGTTGCAGGATGCGGCTCAGTAGTTGTGGCACATGGGCTTAGCTGCCTCGAGGCATGTGAGATCTTCTGAGACCAGGGATTGAACCCAGGTCTCCTGCACTGGCAGACGGATTCTTATCCACTGGATCACCAGGAAAGTCCAGGCCTCATTCTTAAATCATATTTCACTAGGCACTTAGCCACACAGGATACTCTTTTCTCTCCCTGCAAACACATCTCCACTCTATAGGCAAGCCCACTCCCATGATAGGCAAGAGGGATGTGTGGGCTGTCCCAAAGTTTGATGAACCTGACTCACAGACTGAAGGTGGGCAGGAGACGCACACTGACTCCTCAGCCTGGA
Source organism: Budorcas taxicolor (assembly GCF_023091745.1). Classification (NCBI taxonomy): domain Eukaryota; kingdom Metazoa; phylum Chordata; class Mammalia; order Artiodactyla; family Bovidae; genus Budorcas; species Budorcas taxicolor. The sequence goes on from NC_068919.1 coordinate 78,914,483, forward strand.
GTGTCCTCTATATCAGGCTTGGCCAACTAACACTCTTCTTCTAAGACTGGGCTAAGGTCACCTCCTCCAGAAAGCCTTCCGGATAGCCACCCACCACATGGGGCGACGTGTCAGCCCCTGACACCCTGCATCTCCTCCATCACTGCTCTAATCCCCCTGCAAGGTGGCCGCTGGTCAGCTTCACACCTGGACAAGTGTTCACCCTAGAGTCTCAGCGCAGTCACAGATGCAGCGCTGAGCAAAATGACAAAAATCCTTGCCCTGTGCAACAGACACTCTGGTAGATGTAAAAATGAGACAACTGAGTGAGTGAAGGAGCAAGTGAGGAAGCAATACAAAGCGAGAGGGTCCAGGAAGATCCAGCCACACCTGAAGGGTATCAGGACAAGGGACTGGCAGCTCACTCAGGGACCCCCAGGAAGCCTCTGGCTCAGAGGAAAGAAGATGCAGCAGGACAGCAAAGAGTATCTATAGGACGTCCCTGGTGGTCCAGCGGCTAAGATTCCACACTCCCAATGCGGGGGGCCCAGGTTCAATTCCTGGTCAGGGAACTAGATCCCACATGCTGCAGTGAAGATCAAAGGTCCTGCAACTAAGACTTAGCACAGCAAATAAATAATTTTAATAAAGAAAAAAAAAACAAAGAGTATTCACTGGGTCCCCTTCCTCTCGTGCTGGCTCTGCACACCTAGCAGGGGATGAGAGGCTACTTAGTTTTTCTTTTCATTTTGCTGTAAATTTTTTGATGCAAAAAAACATTAAAGAATTTTTAAATCTTTGCAATAAGTATAATTTTGTTTGTGGTTCCTTGTTCTCTCCCAGATGCCATGTGTCCATATATGCACTTGGTGTCACCACACTCTACGTTGACGAGGGTGGGTCATTTACCACCATCTTGCATTTCCACAGTACCTTCCCCTCATCTCCCTCCCAGGCCCACCTTCAGCTTCTGCCTGGGGTTTTCTGCTGACTTGACAGGAAGTGGATCACCCCAGCAGCTCAGACAGAGTTTCAGGTCCAGTGGTGCCAGGGTCCTGGTGGGAATCGCCAGCACCCTCACAGTTAGGGAGACTGTGAAATCTCACTGTTTACCACCCAGTTGTGGAGAGGGGACGGGGTGAGAGGAAGGAGGAAGAGATAAAAAGATACCGCTTTTGCAAGAGGAAAAGTGCTGTTGAAAGCAGCCAGCCCCAGTTCCTGGAGAAGCCAGTCCTGGAGCTCTGGAGGCCCAGACTCCCTCCCACAAAGGCCTGCCTCTGAGGCCACGGGGGGGCCACACTTGGCTAAGACCCCAAGGCCCCGTCCTGATCCCAATAGAGTGACTGCCAGGAAGGGGCCTCTGAGCGCCTCCCCAACAAGCAGCACCCAGCTCGAAGCGCGGGCCACAGAGGAAACAAAAACTCAGTGATCAAAAACATGCACCTGGGGGGAACCAGATATGGTTTAGCACTCAGGTCCACTCTTTACCAGCCGTGTGAGCTGCAGACTCGCCTCCCAAACCTCAGGTCCCTCAGCCGCAAAACAGCGGTAGCATTGGCACTTTATAATTATCAGGCGGATTAACTGGAAGACATCTACAAAGTGTTTGCCACTTAGAACATGCTCAATAAATGATCAGAGGAAGGAGAAAATTAGCACTTCCAGAACCTCCCTGGGGACAGGCCTCAGAGGACTCAGCCCTGTGTGCTCCCAGCCCACACCCTCCTCCCTCCTCCAGCCACCCAGCTAGATCCTGGGTTCCATCCGTGCAAGTAATGCTCCATGTCCCCAAGATGACACCTTGTATCTGAGGACTCTTTTATTGAACTGGCCCTGATGTGTTATGGGAAGAGGGCTAAAAGTGCGCTGTTGGGGCAGAAAGCCTATGACTTTGACCGTGGCCTTGTGGATCCCCATCAGAGGAGGCTGACAGGGCCCCAGGAGAGGAAACAACAGAGTCAGGAGTGAGGTCCTCCCTGTGTACCACACAGACACCCTCCTCTGGCATGGGCAGGCCCTGGTCCTGAAGCCCCAGCTCTCAAATTATGACTGAGGGAGGCACCTGCCCCTGGGCAGGAGGAAAAGCCACCAGCCACAGGGGACACCCATGCTAGAGACCCTGGCCCCACGGCCTCCAGCCCAGATGTCCCGGCGTGGCAGGCAGGGCTGCCCCAGTAGGGTTACAATCCATCCTGACTTCAAATAAAGGCAGATGGCATCTTGCTGCCTCACTCCCAACCAGCCCCTGCCCCATCCGAGGTTCCCCTTGCTCCAAGAGTTCTGTCAGGGGGTCCGTGCTTTGTCTTGGACAAAGGAGATAGGAGCTGATAGACTTTACCAGGACCTGCTTTGCTGTATAATGAGATCGTGTGTGCAGACAGCTCAGGTCTTAGGGAAAGGGCCTGGGCTCCATGCTGGAAGGGCAGCCAGAGCTACAGTGGGGCTCACTCCCTTCTCATCCTTCACCCACCTCCAGCCCCACTGCACAGCCTCAGAGGACGTTGGACAGGAAGGGAGGGGCTGGCAGAGGACCCCTGCTCAGCTTCTCACTGACCTGGAAGCACCTGCCCACATGTAATCTGGCATGAAGGTGATTTTAGGAGACAAAGAGGGTAACAATCCAGCACTGTAGTTCAAGGCTGCAAACGCCCTGGCCCGGCTCCAACAGGGGTGCGGGAGTATGGGACGCAGGAGCTGAGTCAAGGCCCACGGAGATGATGGGGAGAAGCAACTCTGTCTACATTCTCTGCTGGCTCTCTCTGCTTTCACACGAGATCTTCTAAGGGCTTTCCATTACATCTTTAACAAGTATCCTGTCCATATATCTCCTTTTTTTTTGCAGCAGTGGGGATGGGGTGGGGCCAAGTCATGTGGCTAGTGGGATTTTAGTTCCTCGATTAGGGATCAAACCCAGGCCCCTGGCAATGAAAGCACCGAGTCCTAACCACTGGATTGCCCGGATAGTCCCTATATTTTCTTAAAATAAGGCAAATGGCTTTCGAGAACATGCTTTCCCTACTTCCCAGCTCAGATGTACTCAGTTCAGTTCAGTTCAGTCGCTCAGTCATGTCCAATTCTTTGCGACCCCATGAATCACAGCACGCCAGGCCTCCCTGTCCATCACCAACTCCCGGAGTTCACTCAGATTCACGTCCATCAAGTCGGTGATGCCATCCAGCCATCTCATCCTCCGTCATCCCCTTTTCCTCCTGCCCCCAATCCCTCCCAGCAGATGCACTAGCATGTGACTTTAGCCCCACAGGCCTTTTTCAGCCTCAGTTTTCACATCTGTAAATGGGGGATAATAGCATCTACCAGATAGGACTGCAACAAAGGTTAAACAATACAGTGTATCTTACCACAAAAAAAAAAAAAAAGGAAAAGCTAATATTAACATACTAAGTTGTTAATTTTTATTAATTATAACATAATATTAATACTAATGTGGTTTGAAATATATTAAGTATGCACGTAGTAGTCACTACCATCATTACTGACTAAATTTTAGATTCTAAAAGGTGTCTGAATAATCACACCCAGCTGGGGTCTGGGGTACAGAGGATTACCCCATAAGCATGAGTCAGGGGCTGAGCTTTTGAAGTCAAGTGGTATTTAGGGTCGTGACCTTGGTGGGAGGAGGGAAACACAAGATGCTGAGCACAGGAAGGTCACAGGACTTGCTTAAGCTCCACAGAGAGAACCCCTGGAGGGACTCTGCTCTTTCACTGCTGAGGGCATGGGTTCAATCTCTGGCTGGGAAACTAAGATCCCATAAGCCACACAGTGCAGCCAAAAAAAATTTTATTTTTTAATTGAAAATAAAAATCACTTCACAGAGCAGGAATCCAAAAGACTGGAAGGATTCTATTACTCTGAAGAAGACAAGGTAAACCCGAGCTCATCCATTTCTAGCCAGGTGATAACCTCAGGCAAGTGACTCAAGGTGTCTCTGCCTCAAGGCGCTTGTCTGTAAAATGGAGTAATGACAGCACGGGGTTGGTGGAGAATTTCCTGGGACAATCCTCTTAAAACACTGAAAAGAAGGTCTGGAACACAGAGGCTGCTCCGTAATTACCTCTCGTTACTGTTACCACAATAATTAGAGATAATTATTACAAGTTCATGCTATTCAACACATGTCATCAAAGAACGTTAGAGCTGGGAGAAATGCTTGGCACATCAGAGCCAAACCCTCACTTTACAACTGGGACACGTGGACCAGAGAGGGTGAGTGATTTTTCCTAAGCCACACAGCTGGGGTATGTTCACAACCTGGCCTCCTGACTCCCAGCCCCACATACTTTCTGCTCCACCACGACAATGGGGATTTCAGGTGCAGGTGTGGCTGGGGTGCTGGAAGGGAACAGCAGAGCCAAGGGCAGACAGGCGAACTCAATCTGTGGCAAGTCATGGGAAACTGGTCACTGTGAAGCGAAAATACCACCCAGAGAGACTCCGGTCAGCACTGGCAGAGAGTGTCTTGAGTTGATGGACCATTAGTAGAGCTGGCGTAGGGTTGGCTGCCTCTCTGGGGGTAGCATGATGGAGAGAGGAAAGGGGAGTCCCGAGGCAGGCAGCTGCTTGTCCAGAGATGGAAGAATATTCTGGATGGTGAGCAGACCAGAAACATGTCTTTGAGAAGAACTCTGGGAACTGGGGCTCCCTGACCAGGAAGAGAGAAGAGTGGACTCAGGGGCTCATTCAAATATTTGAAAGACCCTCCTATGGACAAGCAAATTAACATGTTGGGTACAGCCCTGGGCAGAACTAGGCAGGCAGGAATGGTAAGGAACATGAGTTCTACAGCAAGACTGATCTAGTTCTAATCCCACCTCTGACCCTGAGTAACCCTGGGCTGCTGCTGCTGCTAAGTCACCTCAGTCGTATCCAACTCTGTGTGACCCCATAGACGGCAGCCCACTAGGCTCCTCCATCCCTGGGATTCTCCAGGCATGAAAACTGGAGTGGGTTGCTATTTCCTTCTCCAGTGTATGAAGGTGAGAAGTGAAAGTGAAGTCACTGGGCAAATGACTTTAATTCTCCAACCCTCAATCTCCACATCTGTAAAATGGGTATAATAATAGAATACACTTGGAAGGGTGCTGTGGATCAGTGCGGCAACATGCAGCAAGTGCTAAGCACAATCACACCCACACATAAGGCTGGATAAATGGGAGCTACTGTTACTGGGATGAAGGACAGGAAGACTAGAGTTCAATGTAATAAAAGACAGACCAAGTGCTGGGTGTGTCACCCAACAAAGGCATGTGCTTGGTGAAGGTGCTGAGCCAAGCACCCCCTCAGGCTGAGCTAAGTAGGTCCCTTATTAATACTGATTCTTCAAAAGTGCAAAGCAGCCCTTGAAACGTTGGTTCAGAGATGTCTGAAGAGTTCAGCTGGACCAAGGATCACACGCTTCAATGTCTGAGTGGAGTTTCTCAAGCTCAAGACCGTTGATATTTCGCATGGGCTACTACTTTGTTTAGGGTTTAGGGCCTGTCCCATACATCACGGGATGTAGAGCAGCATTCCTGGACCTTCCCACTACATGCATGTAACATCCCTCACCTCAATTTGCACCAAAAACACTCCCTGGCTGGGAATCTAGTCTAGAGGAAACGGACACATATGCCATCAATAATAATAACAGCAGCATCTAACATCTGTTGAGCACTCCCTCTATGCTGGATCCCCTTCTGCAGGCTTTAGCCCTTTTAACTCAATCTTCATGACAACATGATGAGGCAGACGCTATTACTCTCCCCATTTTACAGATGAGGAGACTAAAGCACAGGAGGTTTAATTAAAGCACAGTAAGGCAAGCGTAAGAAAAGTGGGACTGGTGAGACCTCGCCTCCTCCATGTGTACGCAAGGATTTTCCTTGAAACAAAGGCCCTCTTGGGCTCTCCGGTGGGTTTCTACTCAGGAAAACAGCATGGGAACCGAGGACTGGTTGCAAGCTGGTAAGTGGCGATCAGAGCACAGCTTCAGGACCAGGGCAGGCGTGGAGGAGACAGGAGGCTTCTCTCCTTGGCTCCACGAGGGAGCATGGGTCCTCAGGTGGCAGACCTCGAGTGAAGATGAGCCAGAAATCTGGACTTGGAGATTTTTTAACACTAGGACAATATAAAAGTAAGATATTCCACAGCCCCCTGAAAAGATACAGGCAGGCTTAATCTGAATGAAGACTGACAGGGTCCCTGGTTCCACTGTGGGAAAACGTGAAACCTTTCTAAGTCTCCTAACAACAGAGTTACCACACGGGAACGTGTGCGTTAACACATGCACTCAGCAGACAGCTGCGCCCAGCAGGGTCAACATTCCTCGCAGACCACTGCCAGCATCAGCCATCTGGGAATCTGGAATCAGAAGCTCAAGGTCCATCCTGTGAGAGGCCACAGGGGCTCTTCTCATTTGGGCTTGATCAGGGACCCACACCTGTCACCAGGGACAACAATGGATGTTCCCCACACATTCATGTACACACACTACCATGCTGTGTGAACTCAAACCAAGGTACCAATCTTCATTTATCACATCTGCAAAAGGAACTTTCTGCTAATTCCCATTAAAGGGTAGGTACAGTGGCAAAGCCACAACACGTCACAGTGGGCAGGCTGATGCGGGGCACATCTCTGGTGGCAGGCACCTCGCCAAGGGAGGCTAAAATGGGCAAGACTCTGAGCCCAAAGCTGGGACTCAAGAAAGAGGAGGGCCGTGGGTACAAAAACATCCTTGCCAGCATTACTTAAGAGGAAAAAAATTAGAGATAGCCCCAAATTCTATTAATAAAATATTAGTTAAGTAAATTATGGTTCATCCACTTAATGGAACATTTAGATGGCCAAAATGATGGGTTCTGAAACTATATATTACGGGAAAAGGCTGACATGTAATTAACAAAAAAGTAGGATACAAAACTGTATGCACCACAGGCTTAAAACTATGTGCGATCACATGAATGAGAGAAAATGATGGAAACAAAATCCCAGCGCCAGCAGAGCTCGTGTTCCTGTAGCCGAATTGCCGACGCCTTTTCTTTTTCCTTGCCCATCCGTCTGCAAATGTGGTTGGCAGCCCCCATCTCCTCCCTGGCCTTCTGCCTGCCGGCACTCACTCCCCTCAGGCCAGGCCATCCACTCCTGGCTGACCTGTCCACTGATCCTGCAGCAGGGTAAACAAGATACACCCCCCCCTCCCGCAGCCAATTGAGACTGGCTCAGCAAGTGGGAGACAGCAGTACCACCTCACTTGCCGCCAGGCCCCAGACTCACGTGCTGACCACATCTCTCCCAGGCATATCCTCCCGCTCCCCTGGGATCCCAACACTCGACACTAGCCCCCGGTTCACTCCGGGGAGTTACTATTCCAGGCACAGAGGTTAGGAAACCTGCGCTCTGCCCTGGTTCAGCCAGGCATGAGTGTGGCCTGGTATAAGTCACCCCAACCCTTTCTACCTATGTAACCTCAAAAGCATCCCTCAGACCCTGCAGGTTGGAGCCCAGCAGCTTGTCTCATCGTAACACGCAAGCGTAAAAACCACAACCAAGGAGAGCACGCCAGACATCTTCTGTTCCCGTGTAATACGGCTGATCACAATGGATGGGCTCTGCTCCTTGTCAGAGAGGCCAATACAGTCAAGTTCATGGGGGCAGTTTCATCTCAGTGACTCAATGCATGATCAGCGTTTCGGCCTACCCCTCACAACAAGACACCTGTTATTATTTCACTGGATAGTCCCTAAAAGCTTCATGCCAGAATATCCCTGGAAGGACACACAAGGGCCTGGCCCAGCAGCTGCCTCCAGGGAAGGGAGGCAGGAGGCTCCTGACAGGGGAGGGCGTGGCGTTTGCTTTTCACAGAATACTCTTTTGTTTCTTCTGAATTTTATACCATGTGCAGTCATCTGTCTGTTTTTTTATAACTATGCAAATATAAGAAAAGCCTGTCTGGAAGTGTGTACATTTATCTGGTAAATCAGACCTCTGGGATGGGACAGAGGGAACTTCCGGTTTCTCTAGGAGGACTTGGAATGGCAGTGGAGTGGGGTCAGTGTTCCTGAATGATCAAAGAGAAAACACACACTTCCAAATAAAAAAAGAATTGATAAAGGAAAAATTGTCCCACCTATTTACAAGAATTAGTAAGAACAAAATATAGAGAAAGGGTTGTGAAAAACTCTAATGTGCCTTATCAGTGTAAAATATTATAAGGAAAGTCATAATTAGGGACCAGGACATGAAGATAAAGCAGCAATCACACCCACATGTCCACCTCAACAGTCAGACAGCAAACTGTCAGGAAATTAAGAGGAAAAACCCCTGGCCCAGCTGCCCAGAAAAGCCCAAACAAGCTTCTAAACCTCTTGAAGGTGGTACAGGACTTCCCATACAAGCTGGCTTCTCATTGAATGGTTTTCTCCTCCCTGGAGGAGGGCACCAGGACCCTGGTCCAGGCTCTAGGGCTCATCACCTGAGATATCAGTTCAGCAGCCTCCCAACCTGCTGCACCCCTCTGGGCGGGGGCCTTGCCAGGGCTGCCTGGCAGAGCCCACCTCCTCTGCCACTCCTGGCCGCCACGTTCAAGCACCAGGCCAGGGCACCTTGAGAACTCAGGGCGGAGGTCTCTGCAGCATCTGCTGGCCCTGGGGGAGGTCACTAGGGACCAGCCAGAGAGTTCTCACTCCCTCTGACCCCCACACATGGCCAGTCTGGCCAGGGCATGGGCACTGGGTGGGCTGTCCAAGCAAAGGCCTGCCAGCGGTGATCTCAATGCCCAGGGTTCTGGTAACGTAAACAGGAGTATCTGGTTAACTTATCAAGGGCTGGCCGCCAGCCTTTCAAAGCAAGCTGTCAGCTGCTTCACTCACAGATGAAAAGCAGAGTCCCCAAGAACATCTCCACCCAGCTCTGTTTGCTCTCCACCCACCTGGGAGTGGTGCTGAACCGTGGGGTGGTTTCCTCTGCTCTGAGAGAGCACCTCCCCACCCGCTTTCCCCCCAAGTCAGGTGAATGCTGGGGAACCGGAAATTCAGAAGCAGGTGGCTGGAGGCTCCCAACGGAGCTGGGCTCTGTAACTGGACTGAGCCGGGTCTCCACCTACACCTTTCATTAGCTGTGTCTCTCTGGACAAAATTCTCAGTCCCAGCCTCAAGATGCCCATCTGTAAGATGGGGCTAACAAGACCTATGACAGCCTAGCACGGCATGAAAAAGGACCACATTAGATCTCCTGTACTTAAAGACAGTCTGGTGCTCTGTTCAGAGCAGACGCTTTAAGAAATGTTAAACCAGCCGACCTTTGTCCCTCGGTGGCTGTGTGGCTTTAATGAACCGGGCGTGGCCTCAGTTGCTTTGTCTGACAAATGGGGATACAGAACATCACGATGTGCAGGGCTGTTGACAGGTGAGGTCCATGGAGGCGGGACAGCCAGGCGTGAGGACAGGACAGGAGCCCCTTCAGTGTCTGCTCCCTGCTGCTCTCGCTTCCCATTCCCTTTCTATTTGATCCAAGTTAATCATTCACAGAGCTCTACAAGGTAGGAAGAAAGAGGTCTGTAATCTCTCTCCTGCTAATGAGGAAACCCCAAGACCAGCCTCTGGCCAGGGTGAGGAGAACAGGAGGTGGAGGAGCAGGGGCCCGTGTTTCTGGCTTATGTCCACCTGCAGCCCATTCGGGGAGACATCACCAGAAGACTGGAGGGTGGCCGAGGCCAAGGCACAGGGGGCCAAATGGCTCATCCTAGGAGGTGATGTGACCTAATAACCGTGTCCTGGTTGGAGAGAGGAGAGCTCCCAGCCCCTTTCCCGCCGAGGCCCCTGAAGACAGCCCAGGGCCTTCCTGCAGGTGCTGGCTGAACCTGGGGCTGCTGAGAGATTTCAGGGCCATTTTCAGTCAGGTGGTGTGTGATCCCAGTGAAGCAATAAGGGCTTCCCTTCCAGCTCCTGGCCAACGAGTGTCAGCGGCCCCCACCATCCACAGCTGGCCTCTCCCAGGAAGAAAGAGCCTCAGCAACGGTCCAGCCATCACATCAGCAGGCTCTGTCACTACGGGCTCTGAGATCCTGCACTCGCGGAGCCTCAGTCTCCACATTAGTAAGACAAAGACCAAAAAAAAGAGTTCATTCCGTGCAGCTGTTCTAAAAGAGGGTCGTGTGAGCTAACACAGAAGGCTTAGCCCAGTGTCTGACGCAGACTAAGTGCTCTCTGTATCTACAAGAGGCAGACCTACAGTAGTGGTAGCTTCGGGCTGGGGGTCAGTGACAGCTAAGGGGGGTGGCTTTCTTTTGGAGGTGATGAAAATGAGACTGCAGTAATGGTTGCGCATATCTGAATATGCTAAAAAAATTACATTGTACATTTTAAATGGGTGAATTGTATGGTATGTGAATTATATATATCAATAAAACTTTTTTTTTAATGAAAATATTCCAAGACCCCACTAAGTCTTTTAAAAACCCATTTGGCCCGCTGGCAAGGAACCAGTCTCAAAGGCAGGCCCCAGACCCCCGCCCTCTCTAGGCACTGAAGTAACTGAGACCAAGATTCCAAGAGGGGAGGCCTGGGCTCATCTTGGGCCCATGTGTAGCACTTGGGCCAGTCCTGAGCTGTGGGCTTTAGCCCCCACTGGTCTTGTTGCTTCCCCAGAGAGTGGTGACTCCAAAGAGCAGGTCACACTCCAGGACACCCGCTTAGCCATGAAAGGCCTGTTGGCTCTTCCTGGGCATACTTCACACCAGTTGGGGAGCCCAAGTCGAGAACAGCCTGCTCCCCCCTGCCAAGCCAAGGGTGGGCCTGCCTGTGACACCTCCCCCATGTCTGGACTCTGAGTCTGGCCCTTGTGGGTCTGACAGCACACAGGCCACGTGGGCTGCAACTCACAGGAATGGCCTGCACATTCCTTCCCCAAAGAAGGAAAAGCCATTCACATGTGAGGTCATTTGGTTTTCCTGGCACGAGGCTGAGAGCCACGGGCCACTCAATTCCATAGAGAACTTCCCCACATGACAAGGCTCAAGCCCTGCCTAGTATTCATAAAATATGGGAATCTGTGGTCGGGCCACCTCAAGTATCTAACCTGACTCCTCTGTGTGGTTGAGCTGTGTCTCAACTGTACAGCCTGAAGCCTTGATGGTCGCATCCATGAAATGGGAATAATCAATCCTAGGGTTGTGATAAGAATTAAAGAGCACAGTACTGGACTGATGGTGGGGGCTCAAAAAGTAAAGTACAGTACAGTTAGCGACCCCTCTCTCACCAGGGTCATTTCTAATGAGTGTGCTAGCTTTGCTGAATGGGAACAAAGATTCTGCCCCGGCTCCAAGCCCCTCAAGGGGGAGCCTCTGGAGAGGCCAAACCACTTATTACAAATTTGCAGGAAAGAAAGAGACACTGCTTGGATCAAGAAGTTTCCCAAGTCTCTTCTCTGTGTCCCTGAATAACCCGCTGGACTGGAGCTTCTGTTCTGGCCTGTCCCACAGTCCACCCCTGGGACCCCTGCCCTCTCAAGGCATCTCCTTTAGCACAGGGTCAGGAACTATGATCTCCAGAAGCTTGGAGCTGGAGGCAGTGGGGGCATCAGCCCTGCCCAATGCTTTCAGGGACTGGGGAGGGGTTCCTAAAGACCCCAGACCCAATAGAGATAGCCACTGCACCTCTTCTCAGTTCAGTTCAGTCCAGTCCCTCAGTCATGTCCAACTCTTTGCAACCCCATGAACTGCAGCACGCCAGGCCTCCCTGTCCATCACCAACTCCCAGAGTTCACTCAGACTCACATCCATCGAGTCAGTGATGCCATCCAGCACCTCTCTGGTGAGCAGGAAACCCCCGAAGAGAGGCCAAGGCCCAAAGTCTGAGCCTTGGCCCAATGACACAAGAGCAGGGCAGCAAACAAATAAACGGAAAAACGTGGAGCAGAGTAGCTCCACGGGGTGGTTCTCAAACTTGAACATGCATTAGAATCACCTGGAGGGCTCGCTAGACCAGATTTATGGATCCCTCCAGACTTCTGCTTCCATAGTTAATGGACAGGTGGAGAAACTGCATTTCCCACAACAATCCACCTGGTGCTGATGCTGCTGGCCTGGAGACCACACTAGGGACCACGGGCTTCATGCTTAAGAGAATGCGTTTGGGGGCAGAAGACTTGGATTTGACCTGGTTCTGCCATTTACTAACACTGAGACCTGAGCAAATCCTGGCCCTTTTTGAGCCTCAGTCTTTCTCCCTAGGCTGTTAAGGGGTTTCCATGAGCTAACATTTGCAAACTCACTCAGTCGTGTCCGTCTCTTTGCGACCCTATAGACTGTTGCCCACCAGGCTCCTCTGTCCACGGGATTCTCCAGGCAAGAATACTGGAGTGAGCTGCCATGCCCTCCCTCCAGGGGATCTTCCCAACCCAGGGACTGAACCCGTATCTCTTGCGCCTCCTACACTGGCAGGCAGGTTCTTTACCACTGTGCACTTGGGAAGCCCTTGCAAAAAGCCTAGCACGTGACAAGTTGTTAATAATATCTAGAGTTCCCTATTTAAATACAAGAAATAAAATACAGATGCTCACAGAAAGGAGTGAGATAATAGAAAATGCTCAGGGTCCATGGAATTGCCTGTGTGTTCTAGATGGTCACCTGGACCATCCTAGGGTTACAGAGGTTGCCCGGGTGCCTGAGTCTGGGCCAGCATGCACCAGCCAGCCCTGTGCCCCAGTAATCCCTGGCCCCGGGCTCCTTGACCCAGTCAAGGTCATATGATCAGTAAGACGACCTCAGCCCAGAACCCACACCAATGCTACGATGCCACCCACACCTCCCTCCCAAGGGACCGCCACATGCCCTCACACCGAATGCAAGTAGAAACACAGCCTCCTGGGAGAAAGTTCAAAGCTCCGGGGAACCCGGAGCCTTCAGGATACCAGAGATGCCCTAAGCAGAAAGCAGGGGGCAGGGGGCACAAGCTGAGAACCCAGCAGCTGCTCAAGCATTGCAAGCCACAAGGAACCACGCCAGTGATGTGCACTCTGGGTAGGGGTGGGGAGGATGAAGCATGAACAGACTGTCTATAAACTGCCACTCCCCGGGGAGTCGGAGCTTTCTGCAATCACTCCATACCGAAGAGGAAGTTTCTGGTTCCAGGAACACTGAATGGAGGAAGGGAACAGAAGGCTTGGCACTTTAAGAATTCCTCCTCAGTTGCATATAAAACAATACGCCCTTTACCCCCAAGAGACTGGCAAACAATTAGAGAGGTGATTATCCCAAATACCACTGTGGTTGAGGAATCCAGGAGCCCTCGTGCCTGGCTGCAAGGGTGGGCTGTGCAGCCATGCTGGAGAGCAAGCCACTGCTACATTATGCGGTGCAGCACGCACCTGCCCAACAATCCACCCCGGAAATCTCTCATAGAAATTCTCACGCAGTGAACGCTGGGGTCCTTGGGAGAACAGGCATCATTCTGTCATCTGTGTTGGAAGGGGAGGGGTGGGGGACCAACGGCATGACCATCGCAGGGAGATTTTAGGGTAAAACATGATATGTTTTATGCAGTGGCCTTGCATGGATGGACCTGCAAGTGGGCCATGAGTCGGGGGAGCCTAATGAAGTCAATCTCTTCACCCAATGTCCAGGAAAATAAAGTTTCTTCTCCCAAAATACAGACACAGCACATTATAAAGCAGTGCGCACATGCATGCATGAAAAGTCACTTCAGTCGTGTCCGACTCCTTGCGACCCCATGGACTGTAGCCCACCAGGCTCCTCTGTCCACGGGATCCTCCAGGCAAGAATTACTGGAGTGGGTTGCCATGCCCTCCTCCAGGGGATCTTCCGGACCCAGGGATCAAATTTGCACCTCTTATGTCTCTTGCACTGGCAAGAGAGCTCTTTACCACTAGTACCACCTGGGAAGACCCTCCATAAAGCAGCAGAGAAACCCTCAAACCCCTTTATTAAGAAATCATGGGCAACTTTTGGGCTGTGAAAAACGCCACCCAGGCCCAGGCGGACGTAGCCCAAAGCCATCTCCACCCTCCCGGTCTCCACCAAGACCTAGCTGTGACCCAGCACGTGGGCAGCCCAGCACAGCAGGCTTGCTAGCCAGGTGGCTGGCCAACACCTCAGCGGGGTCAGCCCGGCTCAAGGGACAGGGTGGCAGGGGGATCAGGAATGGGGAGGGGAGACTGAGGAACCGAAATGTCTGTGGAAACTTCCACATCTCTGGAAGGATGGAAAGAGCAGCCGTAGGCAGATCTGGCCAGGCCCTCCCAACCGACTGCTGGGAGGAGGCGGGACCACGGCTACCGTCCGTGGGTGAGTGTGTGCACAGCCTCCAGGGGGCTGGGAGATCCACACCCACTGTGTCTCCCCGCTTCGGACTTCAGCTCAGAAAGTGTGCAGGGCATGAGAGAGGCAGCCTCCCCCAAACCTTGTTCCAGAGGAAAGGACAGCATTGAGTCCTCAAATTCAAGGAGGGGATAATGGAGGCAAAGTGGACCTCTGGGAGCCCCTAGAGGAGGGGAGGAGAGAGGGAATAAGGCCTCGGAGTTGCTCAAAGATGTAGACTATTATCACCACTCAGTGAGGCACGCGCTATCTCAGCAAACCTACTCAACAACCCTGCGCTGGGGGAGCAAAGCGAGGGTCAGCGGCATTCAACAACCCTCCCTGTCACACAGCTAGTGAGAGGCAGAGCTGAGATCTGAACTGGGCTCCGTAGGATGCCAGTGCCTGAGCCTTTTCCATTCTGCGGGGGACTGAGGCCCTTCCAGGTTCTCCGCTCAGGCTGGAGAACAATGAGGCCTCGGCCAGCACCAGACTCAGGTCTGCCGAGAACCGCACGAGCATGTACACGGCTGACCCCACGCAGTCCCTGGGCCCGTCCCAGGGAGGGCAGCCCAGGACCCTGGATGAGAATCACACCAGCGCTCACATCCAGCCACGAGAGAAGGTCCTGGATCTCGTGGCTCCCTAGAGAGGCAGAATGGGCCGGGCAGCTCTTTCTCCTAGGTCTCAGTTTTGAGGAGGTGGGAAAAGGGTTTGAACTCTTGTCTCTTTTGGCTTCCTGAACACAAAGCCCATTGAGAAAGGCCATGAATAATTATAGGGGCAGCCAAGTCAGGGGATGTGTATGCCAGGGTGTGGGCAACCGGCTTGTTTAGGCTTGGATTGGCCCAATGTCAGCAGCCTCCCTCAAGGCAGGCCCTTGCAGATGTTCCTGAACCATCCAGGCCCCAGGCTCCCTCTGCCAGTCAGCTGGAGCCAGGTTCATTCATTCATCCACCCATTCACTCACTCATTCAATAAATTCTTACTGAGCATGATCAGGGGTCCCATTATGGACGAAGTAAAGACATAGTCCCTAAATCAAGATGACTCTGGTCTAAGAAGGATGACAAATGTTAATCAAAGACTCATATAAATGAATATATATTTGCAAACCGAGCTTCCATGCATAGAGAAAAAGTTATGGAAGATATGAGGCTAAAATGAGCCCCTAAGTCCAGGGGCTCCCCAGTGGCTCAGCAGTAAAGAATCCACCTGCAATGCAGGAGACAGGGGTTCGATCCCTGGGTCAGGAAGATCTCCTGGAGGAGGAAATGGCAACCCACTCCAGTATTCTGGCCTGGGAAATGCCATGGACAGGGGAGCCTGGTAGGCTACAGTCCATGGGGTCTCAAGAGTCAGACAAGACTGAGCAACTAAACAACAATAACCTGGTCCAGCGTGTGTGTGTGTGTGTGTGTGTGTGTGTCTATTTGTCTGTGTGTGTGTGTATTTGTCTGTGTGTGTGTGTGTCTATTTGTCTGTGTGTGTGTGTCTATTTGTCTGTGTGTCTCTGACCACTGCTCTGAGGAAGTAAGTGCATTTTTAGAGCTGAGGAATTTTAATTAGGTGAAGAGACTGCAAATGTGGAGGGGGACCATAAAGTTTATCAGCAAAACCAGGGCACTTGAAAACAAAGGGAGGGGCTGTTAATAATTACATCCAGACAACAGGTGCAAACCAAGATGCACGGCACCCATTGCACGTGTGGGGTCAGGGGTGGCCAGGACGGTGGTATCGCCCAAGCAGGGGAAAGAAAATATCAGAGGCCCCGGGGGAAGGGACGAAGGCTGCTGAAGCCACTGGGAAATGGACACTCGGGCTGATGCAGGAAGAGAGGGGCAGGGAGCTAGAAGCCGGCAGACCACAGGAGCATGGAGCTCCCCGGGACACTGGATGGTGTCTCCTGAGAACAAGGGAGAGGTTTTATTTGATTTCAGCTGAGGGTTGAAGGGTAGGGTAAGATGGGTGTGCAGGAATCAGGTGCTAGTTTATACATACTTACACTTACGTTTTAGAAAGAGACACCTAATCACAGTGTGAAGAACAGATCAGAGGAGGACCAGAATGGCAGGAGAGACCAATCAGGAGACCGTGGCAAGAGAGGTCCCAGCAAGAGGCAAAGGTGACTTAGACCAGGGTGGTGGTGGCAGGGACAGAGAAGTGGGTGGGTGTGAGAGATACTCAGGGAGAGAGGGAGGGAGGGAAGGAGGGCTCAGAGGTCACACCAAGGTTTTGGATCCAACCCAACAGAGGAAGGCGGAATGGGAGAAGGTGCCAGACATCCACAGAACTCACCACAGTTACAGAAGGCCCACCATCCGCAGCCTGACAATCTAACCTGAAGTCAGCACAGAGGACTTCAGAGAGCAGGCTGCCCTCCGCAGCCCACCGCCCCACAGCCCCAAGTGCTCTGCCAGCCCTCAATACTGACACCCTATGAGGCTGGTGCTGTCATTCATCCCATTCTACAGAGGAGAAAACTGAGACAGAGATGCTCACAAGGTCACATCGAACAGCCAGTCGGAGGAGTGCAGAGCTCATGCTTCTAACCCAGGCTCGCTCAGCGTGGCCCTCCTCCCTCCTGCTCCTCCCGCGGGCCCAGCAGCACGTCACATGCACCAGCCTGGGCAGGGCTCCTCCTCTCTCACTGCCCACAGCCCACCTCACTGCAGCCCAATCGGATCACCCTTAGTGGTGGGTCCAGGCAGAGGTAGCTCCTGAAGCCCCCCGTCCAGGTAGAGGTAACCCTCCTGTCCAGTCAGGGTGGCCCATCTCACCCTGGAACACCTTAAATGAGCAATTCCAATGCCTCCCGCCACCCCCTCTTCCCCAAACCTCTCCACCAACACAAGGAGAAAAATCAACCCGAAATCATCATTAGGAGCCTCTCGGGGGAAACTGGAAGGGGACCTGATACACAGAGGACCCAAATCAGTTTCTCTTTCATGGATACCAGGCCAACCTCAGGAATAAGGACGAAGGGAGGCCGTGGGCCCCCGCATCTGCCATGGCCAGCTGCCCTTGGCCAAGTCCATTCGCCTCTCCCGCACACTCTGACTTCTCCATCTGAGCAGGGGAGCCAGCCCTGCCTGTGCTTCTAGAAGGCTTTAGCCCTACCTGCCCAGGACTCTGCCAATGGCCCTGGGAAGGTCCCACTTTGGGCCAAGTAAAGACACAGCCCCTAATCAAGGAGACTTTGGTCTAAGAAGGATGACAAATGTTAATCAAAGACTCATGTAAATAAATATATATCTGCAAACTGAACTTCAGTGCCTACACAAAAATTTATGGAAGATAAGAGGCTAAAATGGGCCCCTAAGTCCAGGCACCCCCCTGGTGGCTCAGCAGTAAAGAATGCAGGAGACACAGGTTTGATCCCTAGGCCCAGAAGAACTCCTGGAGAAGGAAATGGCAACCCACTCCAGTATTCTGGCCTGGGAAATGCCATGGGACAGGGGAGCCTGGCAGGCTACAGTCCATGGGGTCGCAAGTCAGACACGACTGAGCAACTGAACAACAACAACTTGATCCGGGGGTGTGTGTGTGTGTGTGTGTGTGTGTGTGTGTGTGAGTGTGTGTGTGTGTGTGTGTGTGTGTGTGTGTGTGTGTGTGTGTGTGTGTGTGTGTCCCCAAACTCCTCACACCTGCTGACTCCCAGCGGCCCTGGGACAAAGCTCACCTGGGCCCGGGTTTTCAGAAGGCACACCTGGGGAAGTGCCCTAGTGTGCCTGCCACCTGTTCCCATGCTGGCCTCTGCAGGCTTCCCACAAGGGGGTCAGATGGGCGTCATGGGTCTCCCTCTGCCACCACTGCGGCCTTGCTACTCACCTCCTTCCAGTTCCCCCATTTTTCTCCATCCCCCACCTTTTCCATGCTTTACTGGAATGTTTGCAGGCACAATGGACACACAGCCCCGGGAGATCTGAGTTCTGATTCTGGTTCCACTACCAGGGAACCAGGCGTCTGTTCAGACCACCACCACCTCTGACCCTTCCACTCCACCCACCATCTCACCTGTAAAGCCCCCCTCACCTTACATGGGGCCATACTGCCTCAGACCTGCCCCAGAGGGCTCTTGTGAAGAACAAGGGATACAGCCCCTGGGAAAGCAATCTGAGGGAGGTGAGGTTTCCCAAGTTGGCCGAATCATACAATATGATGAAAATACAGACCCCCACCCCAACAACTGCCATTCTGGATCAGGAATTCTGGGGTAAGAATCGGTATTTTAACAAGTAACAAGTACTCGAGGTAAATCCTAGAATCAGACATGTTGGGGCAACTCTGGGCTCTGAAAACACACCGGGAGTCTTTATCACCTTGCCTTCTGGGCAGAGAAGGGAAAGAAGAGTTTGTGTAAGTGCTCCTTGGCTCCGGGCACACTTACAAAATAACATCCCTGCTTAGGGAGCCCACTAGCTGCAGGATGCCATCATCTCATTTAGTCCTGGCAGTGATCCTGCAAGAGGGATCACCTTCTTTCTACAGATGAGGAAACCGAGGCTCAGAAGGAGGACCTGTTGGAGGTCATGGCTAGTAAGACAGCAGTTTCCCTCCAGCCCAGAACTGGCAGCTCCAAAGGCTGTTCTCAGTACCCAGAAACCTCTGCAGGATGGACTCTCCTGCAGGGAGGGGCAGAAAGGAGCCAGCAGCCCCAAGCTGGACTCGCTCTCCTGTTCCCTCCCCAGAGCCTGGACATGACCTGTGCACAAGTGGTCCTAAGCATCCTATCCTGCAGGAGAAAGGTGCACTCTACTGCATGGAGACAGAGGCTGCTGCCTCCTATGCCCACATGTGAGGGAGACAGGATCCTAGAGCCTGCAACCTACAAAGGTAGGTGGCTTCAGTCATGTCCGACTCTTTGTGGCCCCATGGAACAGAGCCTGCCAGGCTCCTGTGTCCATGGGATTCTCCAGGTAAGAATACTGGAGTGGATTGCCATGCCCTCCTCCAGAGGATCTTCCCGACCCAGGGATCCAACCTGCACCTCTTACATCGCCTGCATTGGCAGGCGGGTTCTTTACCACCAGCGCCACCTTGGAAGTCCACAAAGGTAGATAGGACCCATGTTAGAAACAGTCGGGACAGGGGCCAGTCAGCCTAGGGCAGGGGCACTTCTGAGCCAGACCTCCTGGTGCTGGAGAGAACGGCTCCCAGAAGGTCTAACAGGATAGGGTGCCATGATCAGAAAACATAACATCTGGAATGAAGCCCAAGGTACCCTGGACGACTCCTTTCCCCCAACACACAATCACCACTCAGCAAGCAGCAACCAGCTGCATAGAGAGCTTCACACAACTCTGGACTCCCTGGAGAGGAAGTAATTTCCTCCTGCACAGGAAACTGCTGCCACCCAGCCAGACGGCATCACACAGCTTCTTGCTCCTCTCCCAGCCTCTCCAGGGACCAGACAACTGAGAAGCAAAGGAAAGCATCATGGCCCTCCTAAAACCTCGCCTTCCCCCAGGCTCCTCACCCAGACCCGGCAGCGGGTGACTTTTCTCCCACTTAGAGGGCACAGTAATGACACGGCCGACATTTAGTGACACTCACTAAGCACTTTGTCCTGATCATCACATTCACTCTTTACAACAAGTTTTAAGAGGGAGATTTTGATCCCTGTTTTAGAGATAGAAAAATTGAGACTCTGGAAGATAAATTAACCCAGCTGGCAAAAAGCAGGCCCCAAACCCCAAACCAGGCATTTCCCAACCAGATCTCAAACTCTCTTTACTTTCTCTTTCCTCTCACTGAATATCTCTAAGTACAGGGTCCTAGACCAGTGACTGCCACAACAACAGAGACAGCCCAGCTCCGGGAGCCATGGCCAAGCGGATAGGTAACTACACGCCCCACCAGTGACACACGGACTGAGCATCAGGAAATGATAACGCAGATCCTGGCCAGGGGCCAGTACACGGCACGTGGTGGAGGCCCACTCCAGACAGCAAGCAGAACCCAGTTCACTCTGCAGGGTGAGCATGTCTGGGGGCCCAACTCGACACAGTGGTGGACCGCGAGTAGAGCAGCAAGCCAGAGGGGAGAGCTCACTCTGTTAGCAAGAAATAGACCTTTTCTCCACAGGAATTTAGGAAATGTGCCATTAGTCTCTGGAACTCCCTGGAAGACAAGGGATCACACAGCAACCTCCTAGGAGAGAAACAGCCTGGGGCAGGAAGAACTGGGCGGGGGGAAAGCCAGTGGGGAAAATGGAGCCAGTTGGCTCTGGGGTTCCTGTTCCACTCCAGGGTGCCCAGCAGACTGCACCCCGCTTCACCAGATTTACAGAGAAGAGGGATGGGGATCTGGCCACCAAAGGCCCTCCTCCATCAGGAGATCTGGAGCTTCGCACTAGCTCTGCAGCTCCAGGTCTCCCCAGAGCTGTGCTGTGGCCAGCCTTGGACACGGAAGGTGTCCCAGCTGGCCTGCCCACCCACCTCGGCTGCCGCTACCACGGCAGGCCCAGCCAGCCAGGGACCCGGCCCTGGGGGAAGAGCAAGGGGATGTGGGGTAGGGCCCAGGGCACTGTGCTGAACTAACACCCCTGCCATGGAGGCTCAAAGTGCCTGAGAGCTGCAAACAGTTAACTATCAATACATAAAATATTGCAATTCCATTTCTGGGTATAGACAGAAAAGAACTGAAAGCAAGGACCTGAACAGGTATTTGCACACCCACGTTCCTAGCAGCATTATTCACAATAATCAAAAGGTGGAATGACCCAAATATCCATCAACAAATGCACAGGTAAACAAAATGCGGCGCACACATGCGATGGAATATCAGTCAGCCTTTAAGAGGAAGGAAATGCTGATACACCACAGCGGGGATGGACATTAAGGACACTATGCGGAGTGAAAAAAGCCAGGCGTGAAAGGACAAATGCTGCTGGATTCCACTTTAATGAGGTTCCTAAGGCAGGCAAGTTCACAGAGAAGAACGAATGGTGGTGGCCAGGGGCCGGGGGAGGACTTAAGGGAAGCTGCTGTTCCATGGGTGCAGAGTTTCAGGTTTATGAGATGGTGGGGATGGCAGCATGACATTGCGAATGTAGCTATTGCCACTGAAATGCCCACTTTAAAAATGGTCCAAATGGTAAATTTAAGTTATGTATATTTACAATTAAGTAAATATATATATACACATATATATAAATTAAATATGAAATATTGTGTGTGGCATACAAGAATAACCATGTTACCTGTGGGGAATTGTTTATTGTTTTGTTTTTACAATGAGCACGTCATACTTTCATAATAAAACCAACAAAGACATTTAGACTAATAAGGCAAATAGATTTCAAATTGCAACCCACGATGGGATTGAAGAACTCCCGGTTCTTAGATTGGCACAAAGATGCCGCCTGACTCCTCCTCCGGCTACCACCACCAGCCTGGCCTGCAGCGGACCATGAGAAATACCCCTCCAAAAGCAGTAAGTCAGGCTTTGGGTGCTGGCCAGGTGCACCGCATGTGTCCCCTGGCCCTCCTCTGCCCCCATGAAATCAGCAGGAGGAAATACCCACCCCGCAAGCCAGAGGTGATGGAAGGGTGGGAGGGCCCCTCCCGGGGCTCTGGCTCTAGGATGACAAGGGAATGACTTGGCCCATCTCTGCATGCCCTAACCTCTCCCGAGATGGCACTGGTGAAACCACCCCACCATCCTCCTCCACAGTGGGGAGGAAGCTAGACTGAAGAGGGAGGCAGAGGACATGGCTCATCTGCCCAACTGAGGAAGACACAGGATGGGGGAGGTACAGAGAACCCTCAGCTCCCTCCATAACACACCAGGCTCTGCCTTCAGTCCTGTGTTCCCACTGATCCATCCGGGACCTGCAGACCCCAGACAACTGGCCTGGCCTCAGTTTCCTTATCTGTAACTCGAAGGGGATGGACCCTTTGTTCCTTTTAGCTCTGAAACCCTAGACTTCCCTGGAAGCTGGGTGATGGGCCAGAACCAAGAAAGGGCTGGGAAGACAAGACTCAGCCTTGGAACAGGGCAGCTTCAGAGCAGAGACTCAGAAGAAAACACAATGCTTCTAAATGGAACACCAACACCTCCACCCTCAGGCCAAGCCACGCACTCATCCATTCATTTCATTTTTTCTGAGCTCTTACCCTGTGCCAGGGACCGAGGCAGTACTGGAAAACGGCAGTGAGTCAGCCAGCCTTGGAGGTGCTCACAGCCTCATGAAAGTTGCCACCAAGTTTCAAGACTTGCCATCACAACCCCTATCCCCAAGGCCAGCCTTTAGAGGAAGCAGAACCTGGAAGAGTCACACAAACAGCAGGCAAAAGGGGAAGCCTGATGCACCCCCAAGAGAGTACCAAACCAAACTTGAGAGTCAGGAAAGTCCAGTTCAAATCCTGAGTCTGCTGCTGATTTGCTGTGTGACCTTGGACAAGCTTCTTTGGCCCTCTGGGCCTCAGTTTCCTCATCTGTCAAGAATGAGACCAGATCCAATCTTGGATCTGGTCTGTGCAGGACCTTCCAGCTCTGACAGCCTGGGCCTCCCGGACACAAGCCCTCAAACCCGGGATCACAGCCGGGATGCCTGCGGGAACCAGCAGCACTGCTGACCCCTGCGGGACCCTCAGATCCAGACAAGCTGAACTGACAGCCGGCCAACTCCGGGCGCTCCGCGGCTCGGGGTGCAAAGCCCAGCTGCTGGAGGCAAATGCCTGCTTCAACCTCAGGGATAAAATGGATATCCAAGTTGTCTCAGAGTTGGAACCTTTTATCTTGGGATGGGGTCAGAGGACCAGAAGGAAGCTCTGTGCATTCCCTGTGCCCCACTGTTTAGCACGGAGAAGTGGAGCCCTGCTCGCCCCATCTCTGCCGGATTTGAACCATAAACACAGCCCTTTTCTGAAGGGAAGGACTTAACACAAACCAGATGCAGCAGGGACTTTCCCCCACCCCCTCCTGGCCCTAAAATTAAACGTTCAGTGTCCCCTCTGCCAAAATTCACTTGAAGGCCAAGCCTTAAAGAGCCAGCACCTCCGGTTCTCACCCTCACACACTCTCAATCACATCCCCTCTTAAACAAAATGTCAAGGTCCCCAAATGCAAAGTGTGGATGGGCGGCCTCCCAGGAGTGCCCAGCAGCCCCTGCAGACCTGGGACTGATCACTGGGGAAGGAATGCTGACATCCTGCCCCCCTCCACCAGCCCAACAGGGACCAAAGTGCAGCCTCACAGGCGGGGATTTGCCCCAGGGGAGGGCATGGGCGGGGCTGGCAGACGAGCACAGCCATCCCATAGGGAGCAGGCCTGAGCAGCAGCCTGGTCCCGGGGGGCACGCTGGAGATTCCTGGAAGAGTTCATTTCCTGGACTTCAGTTTCCAGTCTCGAGAAAATGGAGTGAATCACAGGCATTTATTTAACTCTGATCTCATTCAAAGCAGTGATGACTCGGATAAAACCCATCTTAGGAGAACTGGACTCTTACTGGGCTTTGCGGGCTTCCCAGCTGCCAGGCAGGCGACTCCCTGGTCGTGAAAGTTCTCCTGGTCCTATCTGTTGTTGTTTCTCAGTTGCTCAGTAGTGTCCGACTCTGCGACCGCATGGATTGGAGCACGCCAGGCTCCAGGCTGTCCTTCACCATCTCCCGGAGTTTGCAAGTTCACGTCCGTTGAATCAGTGATGC
This sequence comes from Budorcas taxicolor, assembly GCF_023091745.1. Lineage (NCBI taxonomy): Eukaryota > Metazoa > Chordata > Mammalia > Artiodactyla > Bovidae > Budorcas > Budorcas taxicolor. The sequence continues at coordinate 78,938,428 of NC_068919.1, forward strand.
CATCCAACCATCTCATCCTCTGGTCCTACGTGTATGTCCAATTCTGGCCGAAGGCCCAGACCATCCATCTACCTGCCTCCTCTCCTCCCCATGGCCCCTGGCCATGCTAGGACCACGCCCCAGCAATCAGCACTAATCAGCTTGCTCAGCACATCTAGTCTCCCCAACAAGCAGACACACACCCTGTTCTCAAGTTCAGGGGGCTGTGTCTTACCCACTCCATGTGCTTCATGGGACCCAACAGTGCACAGCACGCAGCAAAGTGCTCAGAACAGACAGTTAAATCTCACTGAGCTGCTATTCCTCAAGAAAAAGGGCAGGTGATGGCAGAAAAACATTTGGAGAGGGATGTTGCTGCAGACAGCAATTCTCTGACTTGCAAAAAAAAAGAAAAATGAGTACTATTTGTTTTTACGTATTTAATCCTACAACTTCAACACAGTCATTTTCACTTTTGTATGCTATCTTCCTGTTTACACAGATTTTTACAGTTGCAACCGATTACAATGTACATACTAGATGAAGTTCTCCTGCTTTCAACATCCTGTTGAGCATTTTATTCCTGTGTGATCATCCTAAATGTCACTTAAAGGCTGAAAAAATGTTCCACCACAATCATGTGTCAGGACGGTTTGTTAAATTCCTCCCCTGACGTGTGTGAGACACAGGAGCCTTCCCCTCTGCTCCTATGGACAGCACAGAGACTATTCTGAAGCCTTTCTTTGTTATAGTTGGACACTGCCCTCAGGACACAATCCTGGGGGTGGAATTACCCGGCCCAAGGGTAAGAACATTTCCATAGTTCTGCTATATAAACAAGCCCCAGATACTAACCCACAGGCTGCACCAATCCTTAAGACCTTCAGAAAAGACCACAAGCACGCACTGGACTAGAAGCTTTCCCTGATCGGATTCTCTTCTTACCTTTCGAAAGTTGAGTTGTTCTGACTGGAAGAGTTCATCTTCTCTGGGCCTACAGGTTCAGTGCTCTGGACATCCTTTTTCTTAAATCCTACCTCTAAGTTCCACCTCCTCTATACCCGTCCTTCTTGTAACCCCAGTCCGCTCTGACATCAGTAGACCTTGTAGCCCCCCTAAAGCTTTCCCTACAGACTCAGGCCCCCCATTTCTGAGGTCCCTGATCCCCTTCTACACTGTGACCCCCACAGTGCCACATCTCCCCTGCAAAACTCGTAGCCCCTCTGCTAGGCAGAAGGCTGCCAGAGGGTTTCTTGACCTACAGCTTCCAAGATGACCCCCTAAGGGTTTGGAGTCATTAGGGAATTGCCTGTTAAGCTGAGCCCTGTAGGCCTTCGAGCTTCCTGCAGCCGGGGCCCCTACCTCAAGGGGACAGTTTGAGTCTGGGCCAGCAAGCACACTGCTGCTGGCAGCCCCCCAGGCTGAAATGATCCAGGGCCACAACAATGAGGAGGCGTTTACACGGTCTAGGGCCAACCCAAACCCCTCCTGTCACACTGTCTGGAGGAAAGCTAGAATCCAGACAACAGCCTACAGTTAGAATTTGGCTCAACTGAGAGTTGAGGGCCAGAGGTCACTAAGGTGGACGGGGAGGGGAGGCGAGCAGAGCAGGATACACAATGCTGAAAAGCCCTCCCTCCACAGGAAGCCAAACAACAGGGCTGGCAGGTCACTGCAGGACACAGATGTTTGTGCTTAGTGGCCAGGACAGGGTGGGCCGCCTGTCTGGTACAGACACCCCCTCTGCAAGTCCAGGATGGAGAAAAGCAGCTTCCATCCACCATGATCACCACAACAGTTTTCACGCAGCCTTGCAGATAGCCCACCGGCCCACCTGCTCCAAAGCCAAAAACCGTCACAAGAGGAAACCAGAGGTTTTCTTCCCTGTCCCCTATAAATACTTCCCCTCTGGGCTTGGGGTCCAGAAGAGATGCCTGACTCACATTTGGGGGGGGGGGGCGGTTGTTGGGCAGCTAGTGAATTTGCAGTCTGTGAGGAGACAAAGCATCACCAATATGTCCCAGGGGAAGTGAAAGAGTTGAGCTTGTTTAGCTGAACACCTATCGTTCAGCCTGAAGCAACAACATTCCCAGGTCATCCTTCACAGAGGTCTCTAGCTTTGTCTAAAACTTGAGGGAGAAGCTTGCTAGAAATGCAGATTCCACAGCTCTGAGCCTAGAGTACTTGGTTCAGCAGGTCTAGGCAAGGCCCAGGAAGCTACAATTTTTATATGAATGCTAGATGGTCCACAGACCACCCTTTGGAATACAACCTTGGTGTGAAACGCTCCACTTGGATGGTAGAGGGTGGACGTGCCTGCAGGAACCAGAATTCTACAGGGAAGCCATGCCACATACGGTACCAACTACGTACAAAACCTTAACCTACTACAATGCTAAAATATATTAGCATTGGAGTAGTAAATGATCATTTAATAAGGTGTAAGTAGGAGGCCCTTCGGAGAAGGCAATGGCACCCCACTCCAGTACTCTTGCCTGGAAAATCCCATGGACAGAGGAGCCTGGTAGATAGCAGTCCATAGGGTTGCTAGGACACGACTAAGCGACTTCACTTTCACCTTTCACTTTCATACACTGGAGAAGGAAATGGCAACCCACTCCAGTGTTCTTGCCTGGAGAATCCCAGGGACAGGGGAGCCTGGTGGGCTGCCGTTTCTGGGGTTGCAGAGTTGGACATGACTGAAGCAACTTAGCAGCAGCAGCAGCAGCAGCAGGAGGCCCTTAATTGCTACCTGCCTCCACTCCTCACAGCATAGATCCTCTCTCTTCACAGAGCAAAGCACAAGCCATGGTCTCCTCAGGAGTCCCTCTCTCCCTCCCAATTACCGTGAATTGTAACTGGACCAGCCTTGACAGTTCACTGTGGTTTTCTGGGTGGGGAGAAGAAGAGGGTAGAGTGTCTAACCAACCAGACAGAATAAATCAATCCCAGCCTCTCCACGTGGCCACAAGCTAGAGCCTTACAAGGCTCCAGCAGGGAGCTCTTTACCCAAACAACTAGAACAGCAGCTGAGACATTCTGGCAGTGTCCCCCTTCAGGGCCTCCCCAAGGAAACGTCCCAACACCAAGATTCTCTGTGGTGGATCCCATGGTTCCAAAGTTCTGATCATCCACAGCCCCCAGACATCGGAAAACTCTCCCCAACTGTGTCAGATGAGCTGACCATAGGAAAAACAGCGCTAGGAACATCAAGCCTCCCCTAAGTGCACCTCCTCAAGGGCCTAACAATTCCACAGATGGGCAGCTCTAAGAAGCCACCATTTCAATATCACCTCTTCTTCCCATAAGAAGGGCAGCTACGGTCCTGCCCAAATCCCACCCAACTCAAAGGCAAGGCCAAAGTTGCAGGAAAAAGGAAGCTTCTGTGCACCACCTCCTCCATACCGAAAATAACACAACCATCCAGGTGAGTCCTACTGTGGGCACAGTACCAAGTGCTCCCAGTATATTCACCCATTTTGGCATCTGAAGCCACCTAAGACACTGAATAGAGTCAGACATGACTGAAGCAACTTTGCATGAGAAAGTGTTAGTTCTTGGAGTTCCTGGGGACTGAGGCCTCCATCCCTATTTGAGGTTAAGTCATTCCATGGGCAGACCTTCTTCTTCCTCTCACCGCAGTATTCAGAGCAGACACACAATTGCTCGGGTCACAGACGTCTCACTGTGGGTTGGAGGTGTCGGCCACCTCAGCCCAGCACCAGCACCCTGGCCAAGAGGTCAACAAGGGCCAGTCCAGATCAGGGAGCAGTCTCTCCTGCCACCGGGAGGCCCCCTCCTAAAGACGAGCTGTAGAGGAGAGGGTCACCTGGACCACAGGATACTTGGTTTAGAGAAGCGAACAGGGAAGTGAGAACCCGCATGGAGACAGCAGGCACAGGTTCTCATTTACGACTCGGCCTACTTCCCTTCAATTTCACCAAATACCCTGGCTCTTCTGACGAGCCTCACAGGAACTTGGGGAATGCGGTCAGGAGCCAGGACCGGGCAGAATCTTCGAGACACAGATTCCACTTCTTGATCGCTTGTCCCCCCGGCACTCAGCAGCCATACCCCTGGCCCTTAGGTCTCACCTGCCAAGGGGCAGCTACTGCTAAGTTGCCAATAGGCAACAGTATTTCACATGTTCCTCTCAAATGTTTAAATCCTGAGAGTTTCCCAGTCACCTTCTTATGTATCTAGCAGTAGATAAAAATGTTAGCGAGGCCTTGAGAACCTTAGAAATGTAAGTCTACAGCCAGACAGGCCAATGCCTGAGAAGATACTTTGGGTCCAAGGAAAACCAGGCACCCCCACCTCTGCCAGGTAGGGGTCCCCTAAGGATGGCCATTAAGGGGGGACTGTCGCAGATCAAACTCTTACCTGATAAGAGGCAACAGATTCACCACAGCAGCCCATCAAACCACACACTTCCACGCTCTCGGATGAGGGAATTCTAGGTGATCCTTATTTACTTCTTTGTATTTTGCTGTAGTTTTTAAATTTGCTGCAGTAAATACTACTTTTCATCTCAATTAGTTTAAAAAAATAGGTTGAGTATAACCTATAAAAGTACGAAACCACTTTGTTGTACACCTGAAACTGTACTTCAACAAAAAATAGCTGTATATTACGGATGGCACATTAAGCTAGCCTGCCCTTTCTATTTCTCTTATTATTTTTTAAATTTTATTTATTTTTAACTGAAGGATAATTGCTTTTCAATATTGTGTTGGTTTCCACCAAACATAAGCATGAATCAGCCATAGGTATACCTATGTCTCCTCCTTTTTGAACCTCCCTCCCACCTCCCGCCCCATCCCACCCCTCTAGTTTGTCACAGCACAGAAATACAGACTGCGTCACAAATCTGCACGTCACCCTTGCACAGGGATCACGCTAATCTACTCTGTATCGTTCTAATTTTAGTATATGTGCTGCCAAAGCGAGCACCATTTTATTTTTTATTAGTCTGCCTTTTAAAGGCAACTGATTAGTATGTAAAAGCACTTATAGAAATGATCATCTCTTTTGACCAATTTACTCAGCTCCTAGATATTATCCTAAAATGCAGGAAAAGGTCCACAGTGAAAGGAGTATTTATAAAGGAATTATCTATGAGAGCTCAAAGCTGGACACTATGAAAATGCCCAGGGATGGGAGAATTAAGAAGAGCAGTTTGTCACCTGGCGGAACAGTCGGGCAGCCAGACGAGGTCCAGGCCCAGGCCTGACTAGACAGCCTCATCCCCGCTCTGCAGCCAAGAGCCAGGGGCCAGGAGCACCTTGTTGAACAGACCACCAAGTGCTTCCAGAAGACAGCTTTGGCCTCAATGGCTCTCCTTCTAAAGAGGTGGTGTGAGCCAAACTCTTTGGCCTCAGACAACCCAGCACTTGCAAGCACAAGCTCTCTTCTCAGAAAAGCCTCCGAAAACCTCTGAACACGGCCCAGGAGTCCACACTGACCGCCCTCGAGCCCCTGTCAGACAAGTGCAAGGGAGTTTCCAGGAAACGCTGACGAGCGTCTCCAAGGACCGGGGCCTCGCTCAGGCTGCAGTTCTAGAAACAGTGGAACCAGCTTTCATTCCGCCGCTCCCCACAGAAGTGCCTTCACACCAGTGTGATTTAACATCCTGCCTTTGACTCTACCGCAGGTTGATTTAAGAACCGATATACAAAAAGGTCCCTGTGAGCTCCATGAAACTAACACTGATGGCATCGTCCAGCACATTCTCTCCTAAAATGGACAAGCCCTTGGTGCTCGGTGCTCACGCTAAGAGACAAGGTGTCTCTTTCCCACGAACCAGTGCACTTCCCTTTATTAGGAAGTCGCTGATAATTCCCATTTCTTCTTTTGTTTTAGCTACTGGGAAGGTCAAAACTAGGGTCAGTGCTGACTTACAAAAACTAAGTTCTTTTAACATTATTTTCTCAATCACCTCACCCACCTACCGCCACCCTGACAAAGCTCTGGATCTTCTTTTTTTTTTTTGGAGGATGGTTGATTTTAAATGTTGTGTTAATTTCAGGTAGACAACAAAGTGAATCAGTTATACTTGTGCATATATCCACTCTTTCTTAGATTCTTTTCCCATATAGGTCATTACAGAGTACAGAGTAGAGTTCCCTGCGCTACACTTGCATTAAGTTGTTTTTTAATTGGAGGATAATTACTTTACAATATTGTGCTGGTTTCTGCCATACATCTTCAAGAATCGGCCACAGGCATACATATATCCCCTCCCTCGTGAACCGCCCTCCCATCTCCCACTCCATCCCTATCCCTCTAGGATGTCACAGAGCACTGGGTTCACGCTTTCCTCAAATGCTTTTTGGAAAAAGAGGCAGGAAAGTACAAATAAATATGTATTCATGAAACAGTCTGTATACTTGGATCTCACTTGCTCCAGGGAAGGAAGATAAAGGCTGTGTGGCTATGTATAAAAAAAAAAGTATCTTTGATAAAAATGCCAAGTGGGGAAATATAAAAGTAAACTAAATTATAGATCCACTGCGACTACCGTTATCAAAATAACACAAGCATGAGGATAAAAACAAAAATGGTTTCTCAAAATTTAAGTAGATGTGTTTAGGTGAAAGGGTTAAAGTGGTCATTCACCGCTCCCCCGAAGTCATTTACCTTCTCAGATGGAAATAGAGGTCCATGGAGGTGAAGCAAGTAGGCAAGTGAGAAACTAGAAAAGCCAAGCTCCCCTGGCCTTTTCAGTGTTATCCCCAGGCTGCCCCAAGGAGGGAGGAACAGGCTCCAGCCCCCATCTGGATTCTGAGGGACTGGAACCCAGTAGACGATGGTCTGCATTTAGTAGGGTCTTGAGGAAGATGCCTCGTGCTCTGATGCTAGTCCTCACCTGGCAGTCAGTGGACAAGTTCTGCACATTCCCCCATAAGAACAATGAATTGCACACATGGGCGGTAGGGAGGCAAGGGCCCTGAGTCACAAGCCCAGACCTCCAAAAATGTATCTAAGACTCAATTGGCAAACTAGTGACCCCTAATCCTTCCAGTGTGCAATCAAATCCAGGTTTCCTCATCCACCCTCGGAAACCACCCCTACACCTGACCAACAGACATCCACAAACAGCCTGAACTTCCCCAAAGCCCTCAAGCACACAGCATCTGTCTAGCCTACATGCCAGGACTACAAGGTCCCAGGTGTAGCTGGTGCCCTGTCAATGTGAGGTGAGCGGCCTGCAGATATGACAGTTCAGCCCTGCTGAGTACCATGGTTTGGCCAAGTGGAACAGAGGCTTTCTCCTTGCCTCTGCTGAAGTCAGGATCCCGAGGGCTACCAGAATGGCATGTGGCTGCCTCTTCTGCCTCCATCTAATGACAACAGCCCACTTCAGGCAGAGAAGTATCAGTGGTCCATGAGGGGCAGAAGCAGGGTCCTGCTCAGCCCTGGATGGCAAGCAGGACTTCGGAGCAGGCTGACTCATCACCTTGCAGGTGGAGTGAGCTCATTCCTTCCAGGGCATCCTTGGAACTGGAAACCCACAGCAGAGATGGTTCCCATGGCAACAGGCCAGCACCTCCTCCATAGCCGCCTTCCTTGGAGCACCACTCGTCTGTGCCCACGGGTCACTTAACCAACTCTCTCCCTGCTTATATTCTTAGAACACAGAGGAAGAAAAGACCTTGAAGGGCCAGTGCCCTCCTTCCTCCATGTCCTTCCCATCTCATTTCTTTTAGGGTTAGCTGAATACCTCAACGAGAAGGTTTTTGTTTTGTATTGCTTTTTGGCCATGCCACATGGCTTGTGGGATTTGTTCCCCAACCAGGGACTGAACCCCGGCCCTCAACAGCGAAAGCACGAAGTTCTAATCGCTGGACCACCAGGGAATTCCCCCCATTTCCATTTCAGTAGACCCAAACACATTTAAGACCAGGTAACTCCCAACCTAACAGTTCATTCCTTCTTTGGAAAGTATGACAACTACAAATTCTGAGCTTGGCTCCATTTCCACTCAACTTCTCCCAAGTCCTGCTCCTCCAAGCCCTGGGGCCCACTCAACACACCAAGTCCAGCACAGCCTCTTCCAGCCTGGTGACTGCTCTAAACAGCCAGCTTCCTTCAAATACTCCTCTGACGCGGTTCCCCCAGCTCCCCTGCCCTGTTCCCAAACCTCCGCTGGAGAGTACATTGGTCTCTAACCCTCGCAGCATACATTGTCCAGTTCAGACAGGCCCGGAGCCCGCTACTGCCCCCACAGACCTTCTGGGCTCACCGTCACCCACCCCCAGGCCTCTTCGCCTCTAGCTGCGCCCCGCCCCACCTCACACTCATTCCCCGCCCTTCCCTTCCCAGAACTTGACACTCACTGTCTCATGTTTTTGGTCACACTCTGCCTGGTCCACCTCCCCCACTCTCGGCCACCACCCCCCTCGCCTGACTCACTCTTATATATTCTAGATTTAAATTTTAGCTCACAGCATCACCTCCTGCGGGAGGTCTTACTGGTTTCCTCAAAGGCAGCCTGGGGCCTTCCTTGCGCGCCCTTCGCTGTAGAGGCTGTGACATCCTTGAACATGACAGGGAAATGCTAGGTCTCTCACTCAACTGGCCTCTTCAGAGACACACATTCTGCATCATCTGGCCGTGATCGGAAAAGAGCAAGTGCTTAACATCTCTTAAATCCAGGTGGCAAGCACCTGGGTATCTGTTTTACTATCCTGTACTTTAAAAGCATTTGCATGCCGTTTAAAAAAAGACAGACCTCATAATAAATACGAATTGAGTGGATGAACTATTGCTGGCTGCGCTGCCTTTAGCCGCAGTGTATGTGTCTGAACATCTCATGGACCTGCTGAACTCATCCTCAGGAACTTTCTTCGCACTCTGGGGCTGGAGCCCAATGCCACATGGCCCAGTGCAGTCAGGTCAAACCTTCAAATAAGCACCTGCAGCATGCCTGGCACAGCAGTGACATGAGAGCGAGTCCTTATTAGTCCTACAGTAGCATCTCATCTCCATGTGTCCTTTTCCTCTCGAGAAGTTCTTAGCAGTTCATCCTAGCGTGCAAATCTCACTGTAACGTGTCCCAGGTGGCTACATATGACCAGCAGGTTCCACTGCTAATTGCTGAAGCTGGGTAATGGGTACACGGGGACTCATTATACTCTTCCCTATTCTTGTACTTGAATTTTCCATATGAAGATTCTATTTTAATTCATTCATTCATGCAACTAACATTCCTTCAGTGCCCATCACATGCCAGGAAACATGGATAAAGAGAGAAATAAGAAACAACCCCTGCCCCTATGAATTGATAACTTTATTAAATTCTAAATTATTTGCTATCCCTCCCTGGCAGTTAAAAGCCTAATGGCACTTTTAACATGAAGACAGGGGAGACTTCTCCACAAGAACAAGTACCTAATGAGGGGCTTTCTGGGCCCTGTGTCTCCTGGGCTTACCTTCCCAGCCCTGCCAATTCCATCTGCATTTGAAGTCTTCCCCATACAAGGGGCTCCCCTCATTAAGAAAGTGGCTTCAGGAGACCAAGGGTAGGCCTCAGGGTCTCACTCCTCAACAGAAAGTCATGCCAGCCATGCCGGGATCCCTGCAACTTAAAGGCAACCTCCCCTCAAAGGGCAAGGTGCCAACACCCTCATTCTATCATTACGACTCTTCCTTGAGTCCACTTGGTGTCAGGTGCTAGGCCAAGGGACAGAAATAAAAGCCATGGGGAGGTCCCTGACCTCAAGGGAATCATGTATGGTCTTACTGACTGGAAATCCTTGGATTCAAGTCCCAGCTCTGCCCCTTGCTAGCTGTAGGACCTCGGATGAACAACTAAACCTCGCTGGGCCTCAGTTTTCCCATCTATAAAATGGGGGTATTAGTGCCCACCTCACAAAGTTGTTGTGAGGAATATATGGGTTAGTACATGGGAAGTCCTTGTTCCAGTGCTTACAAGTAAAAAGCTAAGGACAGTGTGAGGCACAGCATTAGAAGAGTTAATGCATATAGCTCTCACAGTATTATCACATCATTATTATTATTATTCACCAGGCTCCCACAGCCCCTATTAACAAGTTCCAATGACAATGGGCACTGAAACTCTCTGAAAAGAAGGAATCACAGAACCAGGCCAGATGCGAGGGACAGGCTCCGACTGGCTTCTGGCTGCCTGTGTATCACGTGTTCTCCTGCCTGAGTTTTTCTGAGCAATGCCTCGGCCACAGCCTCATGAGTAAGAGGTGCCCATGAGCCTGTAAACGCTTTCCATCTGGCCTCTTTTCTCAGAAGACACCAGCAAGGCGCCTTCATGAGGGAGACACACAGCCCACCTGGACCCAGGATACTCTAGCCTGGCTGGGAAGCGTTTTATTGTTATTGTTGTCTGACAAGGGTTCTGTTCGGCTGCCACTCTCTGCTCATGCTGGGTTTCAGTGGACATGGGCACTTGGGTCCACAGACCTGGGCATTAACCCCCATCTGCCGTAAACTAGTCTCAGCGCAGTCTCTGACTTTGCAGGGTTTTGATTCCCTGGCCTGTAAACAGGGCTGATACCTCCTACCTTGTTGTTAGGATGAAATAAGATTCAGGATGTGTAACAGCCAACACAGTAGCTGCAACAAACAGGGAAACACGACCGTGGCTGTTCCAGAGGGTGGGAGCCTGGAGCCCCCTACAGACACAGGAGCAGCCCAACCCTGACACAGCCCTGTGCCAGGGCAGCCTGCAAAGGCAACCTTGCACCCCGAGAAAGGCAAAGAAAGCCATCCCTCTGGCGAAGCCTACCTCCCAAGACCATCCTCAGGCGTGGCCAGTGCCTGGGGTGCCACTGCGGGGCAGGAGGGAGAGACAACAGACAAGGAGAAGGAAAGAGGGGGGCAAAGAGAAGCGTGGAGGGGTTCATAAAAAGCCTCCATCTGGGCTGAGCCGCCCCACCTCCACTGCCGCCTCAGCACTGGGACCTGCAGGGACCAGAGAGACAGTCACTTCCTGGCTCCTCAGGAATGCGCAGGAATGTGTGTGTCAAGAGAGAGGTATTTGGGGCCTAGGAAGGGTGGAGACCCAGCTCCATCTCTAGCGAGGGGTTTTCCTTCTCCAATCAGGCAGACTTGCCATCAAGCAGCATGCCCCGGCAGAGAGGAGAGGAGACGGTCAAAGTGGTGGTTAGGAGTGCAGGCTGTGGCTGGGCAACTCTGGCTTCATAGGCCAGAATGCCACTCAAGAACTTGGGTGTGCCTGCTGCGTGCTCAGTCATGTCTGCTTCTTTGCGACCCCATGAACTGTAGGCCGCCAAGCCCCTCTCTGTCTATGGCTTGGGCAAATTATTTAATCTCAATAATGCTCAAGTGCTTCTGTAAAGTGGAGATGAAAATGTATTAGCACCTAGATTTTACGGGGTGGTTATGACGATTTAGCGCTAAGCACTAATATCAGGACCACTAGCATCACCAGCACTGGTCCCTCTGACTCATTTCTGGCTCCCTCCTCAACTGCAAAATCAGAAGCCAGTGCCAGGAACATCTGAGCTAAGGGCAGCCATGCAAAGGGCCCACCTGTCTGTGCATCACCACCTCCACCCAGTAGAGCACAGCTGTCAGCATGTGTGAAATTCACCTGAACATGACCACCCACACAGGTCCCCAGCAGCCCCACCTGCCTGCAGAGCACAGAGGCTCACCCCGTCTATCTGTCAGCAGGTGTTCTGGAGCCCACCGGCAAGGATGACTTCAGGAGTTGACTTATATGTCCCCTGAATAAATTCTTTACTTAAACCAGCCCCACAAGGAATGAACTCAAAGCAGTGTGTCCTTGGACAAGACAGATCACCACCATGGACCTCAGTCTCTTTATCTGATGTGCAGAAGGTCAGGTGACAGTACGGGTTCCCTTCTGGTCGGGCCTTCTGTGATTTGGTTTCTTCAGACTGCTCCAAGGGAAAGGATAGAGCTGGGTTCTGGGAGTAAACAAAGTGAAAAACAAGGCTGCCCATTGACACCAGTGCCTTGGGCAGACTCCAGGCTGAAACCCTTGTTCCCTGGCTCCGGCAGGAGTTTCTTCTACCCACAGAACCCACGGGCAGGCTACCTCCCTCCCACCAGGCCGTGGGTCAGCCAAGCCTATACAAAGGGCTGATTATGAGTGGTCCACCTTGCAGAGGGCAGAGATGCCCTCCCACCCCTCCAGAGCCACCCCTAGCATTCCCACCCCCCGACCACACCTGGAGCATCCTGAGGCAAAGCTGAGGAACCCATCACCACCCCAAACAAGGCTCTCCACTCTCCCCTCCCCAGGCACCTGGGCTTCCCACTCATCCACACCCCAAGCAGACATTTCCAGAGCAAGACAGTCCATGCAGGGCCCAAGACAGAGAGCACTGCAGGTCCCTAAGGGAAGTTCATTCACCTGGCCCCACCCATACCCTCCCTAGAGGGTGGGAACAAATTCCTGAAGGGTGAGGACACAGAAGACTCCTACAGATATGAGACAGTGTTTTAGCAGGTTATTTCAGGGCCAGACTGCAAGCCCAGGGATCGACCTCAAGGTCACCTCAAGAAGTGTTAGACTGCAGAGTAACCCGTCCCCACAAAGAGGACAAGAACACAGCATGCTGGCATTGCCCCAGACTCTAAATGCCATAATCCAAGCAGGACATTTGCAACAGAGCCCCACTGTCACCTTAGAACCCAGTCCCCTCATTCTGTGATCCCTGGGTTGGGAAGATCCCCTGGAGAAGGAAATGGCAACCCACTCCTATTTTGCCTGGAAAATTCCATGGACGGAGGAGCCTCGCAGACTACAATTCATGGGGCTGCAAAGAGTCAGACACAACTGAGTGACTAACACAACTCATTTTATAGGTAACAATCCACTGTGACTTGTCCAGCGTCACACAGTGGCCACAGGAAGCTCTAAGAGGAGACCTCGGGTCTCCCACGCCCCGGAACCTAACGCACAACCAACTGTTCTCTCTGCTCCGAGGAAAGAGGACAGGGTTTACCGAAGCAGCCCTCTGGCCTAACAATGCAAAAAAAGGAGCAGTGTCTCCATACCGATTCTTCTCCTAAATGACACCCCTCCAAGGTCCCAGCTGAAAGGGAGGAGAAGGCAGGCAGACCAAGGTCCTACTGGACCCCACATCCTAATGAGATGCAGAGCCCCAGGTTCTGTCTGGTTCCACACTCCTAGGAGGCTGAGCCTAAAGACAGCAGAGCAGGCCACCCAAGTCCAATACTTGAGAGAACCCTCGGCCCTGGGACTGGAAAGAGAAGGAAAACCGAGGGCCAAGCTTACTTCCTTTGAGGTCCCAAACCCTCACAAGAGGACCAGAAACTCCCTAAGAATTTCTGAAGTAGAGGCCTCAGCCAAATGCAACAGGGCAGGGAGCGGAGAGACGTGTCAGCTGGGCCAGCACCTCGGGAGAGGAATGTGAAGTGGGCCGCTGGCCAAGAGAGGAAGAAACGCAGCTGGACTACCTAATAGGGAGCTGGAGGCCAGCGCTGGCTCCCACCAGCCCGCAACAGGACACGCAGGGAAGGGTGCCAGGCGGCGTGGCAGGCTCAGAGCCCATCCCGAGCTACAGGCCAGCTTCCCCAGCCTCCAGCCTCCTCCTGACCCCAGGGCACCCTTCTGAATCCCAGGAGCCTCCCCAGGCCCTGCTCTGTGCCCCAGATTCAGCCCCATCACTGGAGTGACCCTTGATGACTTGAAGGGTCATCACCCCCAGTACCTTCTCATCAGCAGACATCTCCTGCTGGACTGTGGCTCCCACACCCCCTCGAAAGGCATCCACTGTCACTGTCCATCCAACATTTGGTGACCACCGACTACCACATGCCCACTGGAGCCCCCTGAGGAGTCACCTTTTCTTGGGGTGCAAGAGCACACCTCCCTCCCCAAGCTTGGACCTCCCAAAGAGAGAAAGAACATGGTCTTTATTCTGGGGGAGAGACACAATGTACTAGGCAGAAATTACCAGCAAAGTCACAGTCTGGTTCAAGATCTCCATAGCAGACTGCAAAAGTAGCCCCAGTTCCTCGCCCCTGCCTACATCTACCCCCCTCTGCAAGTCACTATAAGGTGTCATCTCACTTGCTAAAAATGCAATTTCTCAGGCCCCACCCCAGACCCAGTGAATGACCAACACTGAGGATAAGCCTCCGCCACCAGTGTTGTAACAAGTCCTCCAGGTGACTGATGCACATCCAAGTGAGAACCACTGTTAAACCACTCCTATCCTTCTAGGCTTCAAGGCTCTGGGATGAGGTGGCCTGAGTGCCCAGATGCCAATGCCGCAGGCTTCAGGAGCCCCAGGCAATGGACCCCTTACTAGGAAGCCCCAGGAGACCCTACAGACTCACCTTCACTCATCCAAGGAGTCCCCAGTCAGTCATAGATGAGTGACATCCCCTGAGAACCTTCCAAATGTCCTCAGAGCTAAGAGTCTCACAACAGCGCCCTAAGCAAGTACGGTGAAGGCTGCAAGAGGCTGCCAACATGTCTGTCCTCTCCAGCTCTCTCCAACCCATCTTCTACCCAGGCGCTAAGTGAGCAAGGCAAGGGGCTGAGTGGCCCAGAGCCAGGGCAGAAGGGAGAAAGGGCCAGAGCCAGGAAACCAAGCGTGCACAGACAGACATAACTGGAATCCCACTGGCTGCCCCTGGGACCCAGCCAAGATGGACTCAGCCAGCCACGGCTTCCCACCTCCCGCCTCTTCCAAAACTATGTGCAAAGAACAGCTAACTTCCAACTGTTGCAAGAAGCCACTGTGAGACATACAATACAAATTCATTTAGAAGCATGCCTTAATTCACAGTAGCTTTTCTGTCATTGCATATTTACTTCATCAAGGAACAATAAAAGCAGAAGGGCTCCCTCCCGGGAAGAGAAAAAAATGGCAAAGTAATGTGAGTCCCTAAGAACCTCACTAGAAGAGGGCAGCAGGCAAAGGAGCACATGCCCCAGGGGATGAGAACCAGGTGTCAAAAACACACGTGGGAGGGAAGAAAATGAAAAACAGACTCTCTGCCCCTGCCCTCCCTCACCAAATACCAGTGAGTCTTTGAACTCCGATGTGGCGGGAACAGCAGGTGAACACAAAGAGCCACCCGCAGAGGCAGGAAGCCCGGCTTCTGGCCCCACCTGCCACCTGTAAACATCCCCCAAGTCCTCCGGCCCCTCCAGGCCTCAGCCATCTCATCCATGGAATGGGGGTCAGAGCTCCTGCCAAGTGGGGTGTGGGACAGGGAAGCACAGAAAGAGTAGTGTGCACGGTGATACGCTAGGTGTGACACCATCCGTCATGCACACAACCAGAAGGTAGGAACTGTATAAATGGATTCTTAGGAATGAAAACCACCAAACTGGATAGTGATCAGTTCCAGTGGGGGACAGGAACGGGACTGGGGAGAAGAACGCCAAGGTCTCCAATCTGCAATGTTCATCTTTGCAAACTAGCTTCAGAGCAGAAAATATAGAAATAACAGCTGTAACTGCCTGAGCCTTTGCAGGTCTAAATTTCCTTACTCTCCCAGCCAAATCATTTCACACGGGTGTTCTGAGGATTAAATGAATTAATATCTGTGAAACACTCAAGAGACGTGCCTGGTCCACAGCATAGCCCGGGCTTGGCTCCTGCTCAGGGGAGGGGGTGGGTGCTTAGCTCCGAAACTCCAAACACACTCCCTGAGCCATAAGGTGGACCTAAGCTGGTCTTGTCCTGAGCCAGCAGCTTCCATGGAAAGGGACTGGGAGCAGGTGCCCTAATTGGACACCCCTGGGCCCCAATATGGTCTTGCTGCCTGCACCAGGCAGACCATTAAGAGGGAAAGGCGGTGGCGGGGGTGGGGGGCCAGTTATCCAGACAGGCCCAAGGAATTAAAATCCCAATGTGGAATTCTTTAATTTTGAAAAAGCTGAAAGCTGATTATATACAATGAATCTCTAAGTTTAACTTACCAAAAAAAAGAAAAGATAGGTGGGTAGAGTTTGGAAAATTATCCAGATTTCTAAAGTGAGTCCTCAGGACTTCATGCATGAAAGATACCTCCAAAGAGCCCCAGCTAGCACAGCATCCAGGATGAAGGGCAGGAAACCAGGGGTCTGGGCCTCCACCCCCACCCCCGCTTCCCCTGCTCCGCCTCCTCCAGCTCCCAGCTCCCAGGGCCAAGTCTGGAAAAGCACTCTGGGTTCCTGGAAAGAAAGGCCTTTCTGAATATCGGGAACTCTACTGGAAAGTGCCATTAGACATTATCTGGAGGATGTCTGCGGTGTTTGAAAGGGAGCCACTCCCCTGCAGAAGTCAAGGCAGTGGCCAAAAACAACAGAGGGGTTCCTCAGAGCCAGACACACACCACACACATGTACACACACACACACACACACACACACACACACATATACATACAAACACATACACGTGTATACACAAATATACATATATACACGCACTCACATACACTTGTTTTACACACACATATATACACATACACAGACATACAAATACACATACCCACTCACACATATACACACATACACAGATACACACACCCCCACATACACAAACATACACAGACACACACACACACACACCTCCATTCACACCAACACACACATCCTTGCTCACAGACCTGGAGGTCAAAACAGACCTGGGACCTCAAAGCTACTGGCCCTGCCCCCATTACAGCCTCACACCAGGGAGGCAGGGATCCCATTTTCTGGTTTGGGGACTTAGAAGAATTAAAAGTCCCACTTCTCTCTCCATCCTCAAACCACAGGCTGTGACATGTGCACATATCCACATGGGACATAAGGAGAAAGACAGAGCCTGACAGTAACAAGTCCCCTCCCACCCACAGGCAGGACTTGCGGCCTCTCTTCCAAGATGGAAAGCCAAGTTCCATTAGGAGACCTGCCTGAAGGGGGCCACCCACATTGCCGCACCCTCCCCTCTGGTCACTTCACCTACAGACGATTTGAAAACGGAGCCCGGCACCACTCTGTTCTATTCCCCTTGGTTATAATCAGCTTTGCAGATGACTTTTAAAAAATAAATCTTCAGGCCCATAAAAATGCTCCCCTGTAAGCCCTGGCCTCAAATCACAGGCCTGCAACCACACTCCGCAGCCCCCAAGTACCAACCACCACAGAACAGGAAAAACAGGGTAGAGACCAGGTTCCTTTCCCTCCCCACCCCCATCACTTTTCCACCATCATGGCTTTGATTTAGGCCCTCATCATGGCCTTTGATTTAGACCCTCAGCTGCAAGGTGATGGGATGGGACAGGAAGGGCACAGTCTCCCCACCCCCCCAAATGCTGTCCGCTGGCCGGGCCTGCAGCACTGAAAACCAAAACGGTTCACCCCAACCTAAGCGCTCAGACTCACCCTCACCCCCTTTCTTAACAGCCTCAAGGCTCAAATCAGAACCTGCAGCTTTGTATTTACAGGCATAGGCTTCTAAAGTCAAAACAAACACTGAGCATCAGCTACCTGGTTCAAAGGGAGCTAGGTGTCCCTGGAGACCAAACAGAGGGGCCAGCAGGAGCCGCTGAAGCTGAAGGGTCCCAAGGAGGAGAGAAGGAGGGGGCATGGATGACCCTCATAGCAGGGAAGCCAGCCCCTCACAGCTAGGGTCAGCTCCAGGAGAGGCCACCAGACTCTGGAGTCTATTCCCCACAGTTACTCCTTCTACTGAAAAGTGGGGAGAAATACACCTAGAATCCTCCGCTGCCTTTTCAACCCAGAAAAAGAACTTCAGAAAGGCCTGCACCCACCCCTTTAGTGTCACAGACCCTCTAGTCAGAGACCTGGATTCAAAACCAACTCTACCCCATTCGGACTTCAAGAGACCCTGGTAAAACCACTCTCCCTTTCTGAGCCTCACTTTCTCCGTCTATAAAATGGGAATAAGACCTCACAAGTCTTTTTATCACAGTGAAAGGAGAGGACACATGTGAAAGCATAAATGTTAAAAATCATGACCCATCTAATGAGTACTGGGTTATATTTCATCTTAAAGTGAAGTCACTCAGTCATGTCCCACTCTTTTCAACCCTATGGACTGCAGCCCACCAGGCTTCTCCATCCATGGGATTTTCCAGGCAAGAATACTGGAGTGGGTCGCCCTTTCCTTCTCCAGGGGATATTCCCAACCCAGAGATCGAACCTGGGTTTCCCGCATTGCAGGCAGACTCTTTATTGTCTGAGCCACCAGGGAATCACTATATTCCATCTTAAGCCATTCTTTATTATCTTATATATGTAAGCCTTGTCTCAATTAAAACATAAACTCCAAGATAGCAATGGGTGCATCTGTCCTTCCAGTGAAGGGTGGCATTTCAAGGTCAGTCTGCCTGGGTTCATTCATAAACTCGTTTATTAGCTGGTCAATCTTTGGAAACCTACTTAAACCCTCTGAGCCTCAATCTCCCCATCTATAGTAACAAGGGAAGTTAACAGTATCTTTCTCAAAGGGCTTTTTTTCAAGATTGAGATAATCTAAACCACGCAAACTTCAATCAGTGTAAACTACAGTCTTTTTTTACTTATTTGGAGAACCAAGACATCTTAATAAATATTATTGGTTGATCGTTGGATATAAAACAGACAACTCTTCTTTCTAGCCTTCGCTTCTCTCATCTTCTTCTCTTCCCTTCCCTGAAGGTGGATAGTGTTTACATTCCCTCCCAGATCCTGGGCACATGAAATGCTTTAAGCCAAAATGAAAGGTTTGTTTTAAGGACCAAGGGTACCAGCCCCTTCTCACTGTGAGCCTTTGGGTGTGAGCCTGTTATTCTATATTTCTAAGCTCAGCATCTTCATCTATCAAGTGTGATCATCCGACATGCCTTACAAAGTTGTTGCGAATGTTAAACGAGGCTGCAGAGAACATATCCCCCACAGAGGCCACGTGCAAGGGGTTTTTCTACATCCCTTCCCCCGCCCCAACCCTGTGGGTGACAGGCCTGGAGAGGACCCCGCAATCTCTCAATGAAGAATGGATCCCAGCCCAGAAGTAGCCCACTGCAGCCAAGGACCAAGCAGGCGGTTTCCAGGGTAACAGCATCCTCTGCATCTACTCCCGATTTCCATCCCAGCTGCCTTTTATTCTCCTCCCACCTCTGTAGTGGGCTAAGTCACCTGTTTCCACTATTGCTAGGCAACCTCTGAGGATGGGCAGCTATCTCCTGGGGGAGGACCCTGGCCCTGCCCTCCCCTCTTCATGCCTCAGGACTTAGGGAAATTTGCCCCACTTAGACCCTCCCTGTTAACCATGGGATGGCAGAAGGTGGGAAGTAATCCCAGGCCAAGCAGGCAGGTCCCATGGGACTGGCTCAGCCTTTGATCGATCAATGAGGAAGGACACACCTCCACCCTCAGCCCAGGCTTCTGTTTGCCTGTGCTTATCTGGGACCTAGTCCTAAGCAGTTTCCAAGAAAAGGGCCACATCAGGCTTTTTATGAAAGCTATCTTTCTTGATTATTTTTCTCTTCTGTTCTCCCACTCATTCGCAATGAACCAGGATCCCTGATCTTTTCATAAACAGTGAGCGAGAGAGAAAAGGTGGACTCACAAGTGAGAGAAAGAGGGGCGAGGATGGAGAGAGCTCACCTCTGGGAGGTGGGATGAAAGGCAACTGTCATTCTCTTCCTAAATCAGCATTAGCTGAGGGTTTTTAAAGTTGAGATATAATTCTTAAACAATCAAAGTCACCCAGTTTAAAGCCTACAGTTCAGTGGTTTTTAGTATATTCACAAGGTTGTGCAACCCCCACTGCTATCTAATTCCAGAACGCTTTCATCACCGGGTTTTGTTTTGTATATGTTTTGGCTTTGGTTAAATGTTGCTAGAAATGCAAGCATTTGCTTTATAAGCAGCAGAGCAAAATCTGAGGAGGCAATGCCGCCCGGCTTCAGACCCCAGCTCCACCTCTCGCCGGCTGTGGGTTCTTGGATAAGTTATGTGACTGCTCTGAGCCGGTTCTCTCCTCTGTGAAACAGGGTCAGAGTATCCCCCTCACGGGATTAGATGCGTTAATGCATTGGAGTCCTTAGCACCGGGCAGAATGCTTAGCACATGCTCAGAAAGGGTGAGCCACTGTGATTATCATAAGAAAAAGAATTTCTTGAACTTAAAAAAAAAAAATCCAGTCCCGTTCCTAGCTCTGCTAGCAGGCAGCTGGGACAGCCAGTTTCTGAGAGGAGTTGGAGGCCTTGCTACACCCACCCAACCCCTTTGGGGGCAGGGTGAGGTTGTGACTGTCGCCTACGTATCTTTGCAGCCAAGTGTGACTACTCCAGACTCACAAGGTGCCCTGCACAGCAAGATCCTGCCAGTAACCTCCAGCCAGGATGGGGGTGATGCGGGTGAAGGAAGACCAGGCGGGACAAGCAGGAGAGCGAAGGACTAGCCCTCTCCCCAAGGTTACCCTCTATCCACTGAGGAGGGAGGGTTCCCCAACCTGATGCTCAGCCCAAGAACCAGCAGGAATCCTGGCCCTGTGTTAGGGGCTCCCAGAATGGCTGAGCCTTGCCTTGCTGGACCCCCTGCCCCGGCCACTCCCCAGGTGTCTTGCCTCAGATTGGGCAATTAGGACTTAGGATACTGTGCCATCACCAAAGGAGATGGCACACCCTGGGCTAAATCCCCAGTCCCAGCAGGGTGACCCACTGTGACCAGGACTATGGAACCCAGGTTACAGGGTCCCCCTGCCTGCCTCCTCTTAGCTGTGAGCCTCTGGGGAGCTGCTGACTGGACTGTCCAAACCATATCCAGCTCCTGGTGGGCTCTGGGACCCTTTCAGTATCCCAGGTGAGTAAGTAACTCAGCCCAGCTCCCCAGACCCCTCCTGCAGCGACATGGGCCCTTTGACCACACTCAGATAAAAGCAGGGTCCCAGAAACATGCCCTGACACTTCAACCCTGAGCCGCACACCCAGTCCCAGGAAAAGTGGGGGTGGGTCACACATGGGGGGAGCTCAGGTGCTGGACAGTCCGAGAACACCTGCACGATAACACCTGAGCCAACCTATGAGCTGTACAAACAGCCTGGCCTCTTAGCAAGGTGAGAGGTCAGCTCTGGGAGGGGCAAAGGGAATGGGGAAGGAGGACAAGGAGGGAAAACAATGGCAAGTGGACTCACTGGCGCCCCTGCTCCTCCCAGTCTTTCCCCTCCAGTAGGGGAAAGCCCTACCCCCTGGACACACAAACATACACATCCCACCACCACCACCCCTGATTATTTGCCAGGGAAAGGAAAGGCTTCCCAGCAGAACCTTCCCTGTCACCTCTCCTGCCCGGCAGTGGCCAGCACCATGCCCCTGGCTGTGACTGGTATGGCCTGGTGTGATTTTCTGTCTTTTCGCATCTAACCTGTCATTGTCACAGCCCCACCTGGATGGAGCATCTGCTACCTAACAGGGGGTTCAGTCAGTGCTCCGACTGCCTCCACAAGGAGACATCGCCGCTGTTCTCACACTATGCAGGGACTAGAAGGTGAGAAGCAGGCACACAGTAGCAGGTCTGTGGCCGGGCCATGTCTCAGGCGGCCCTACCCTGGCAGGGCAGGAGGCGCCAGGTCTCATGTGACAAGTCCTCGAGCCAAGTTTATGGTTTGTGGCCACTGGCCAGGCGCCCAGCCCCAGGCCTTCCTCGAGAAGCTGGAAAGAGGAGCCCCAAATCCCAACCACAAATCCCAGGTGACAGGACGCCCATTTGGTGTGACCTCCTCGCACAGAACCGCCCACCGTCCCCAGGGACGGTCCCAGGGGTGAGGGCCTCTCCCAGGCCCCATCCCACTGAGCAAGGAGGCCTTGGCAGCCCTCCGCAAGAAGTCAGACTTCAGGAAGTGAGATTCCTCCTTTTGAAGAGGCTGAATCCTACAAGCCCATCTCAGCAGCCCCTCAAGGTCTCATCATTGCTCAGAACTGGAAAGTCTGGCCCGCCCTGTGCCCCAGGCCCTCTCATATCTATCTCTCCAGGGCAGCCCTGAGGCTCCCAGCCCGTCCATCTCTCCCATCTCTCTTCCAGGTTCTGTCCACCACTTCACCAACTAGCGGAGCACCTGCACTCAGAGCACCCAGGTGGGCCGAGTTTCCAAGAGGAAGCAGCTGCAATCAGAAGCCAAGCAGGGCTGGGCAAGCTGCTGGGGGTGTGAGCAGGGCCTGCAGAATGTGCTCAGTTAATTTTCAGAGGGGCCTGAAGACACTCTGAGGTCATTTTACCTGTATTACCACCAGCTGACAATGTTTTTAAGCACTTTGGCACTCATCGGTTAATTATCAGAGGGGCCTGAAGACACTCTGAGGTCATTTTACCTGTATTACCACCAGCTGACAATGTTTTTAAGCACTTTGGCATTCATCTCTTCATCCTGGATTCCCAGGAAATAGGGAAAGGGTAGGCAAGGGATTCTATACCATTCTATAGGTCAAGGGATTAAGCAAACGGAAAGGCTGGGTGACATTCAATGAGCCAGCGCTGAATTTGGGGTCAAAGGTCAAGGGCAACACAACTCCCACACACTCCTGGCCTTCTCCGGAAGCAGATTTATATACTACATCTTATCGCAAAGCATCACCATAAAAAGGCCATAGCAGCTCTGTTTCCTCAAAACATTTACTGAGCACTCACTATACCCCATGTGCTATGCTAAATTCCCTACATACCTTACTTGGTTTGTAAGCTTCTACTCAGCTATTTCAGGCAGGAACAGTGATTATCCCCATTTCCCTCTTGCTATCATCAGGCACAGGAGCAAGTAAGTGACTCACGCTGGATCACACTGCTAGCCAGTGTGGGGGTGAAGACTTGAACCAGGGTGCCCAGAGCATGTCCACCTGCAGAGGCCAGAGCCAGAATCCGGCCCCAGAAAGGGATGGTTTATCTGGAATGTAAAGCATTTCATCCCAATCCCTACTGCCCTGGCCTGGAGTTAGGAGCCATACCTGACGTTTATCCAATTATTTCATCATCATTTCTGGACCTCATGCAATAGCTCTGACTCTGTGCTAGGCACTAGGGATTCTGCAGAACACAGGGCAGGCTGGGTCCTGCCCCCACAGACACTGACGAGGAGTGAATCGGGAAGGAGTGAACACTAGGGGTATGAGGACGGAGATGAGGGCCAATTCTCTCCTCTCTCAGGCTTCAGCCCTACCAGGCATCACTCACTCCTAACCTCCTGGCTTCAGGGTAGGCAGACGTCCTGATCCTCCCCAGATAAACCCACCTATGGCAGACTCTCCCCTTTGCAATCCTCCACCTTGGTGGGTAAGCTTGGTAGCTCCTCTAATAATGGTCTCGCAGTCCAGGACATGGATGCGTGCATGCTCACTCCGACTCTTTGTGACCCCATGGACTACAGCCCGCCAGGCTCCTCCGTCCATGGGGATTTTCCAGGCAAGAATACTGGAGTGGGTTGCCATGCCCTCCTCCAGAGGATCTCCCACGTCTTCGGCGGCTCCTGCATTGCAGGCAGACACTTTACCGCTGAGCCACCAGGAAGCCCCTTGAAGTCCAGAAGCAAATGTAAATAAAGCAGCCTCTCTTCCTGCCACATAGCTTGACAACCTGGCTTGCCGTAGATACGGAATCAGGATCTGGGCCTATTTACAACTACCTTCTTTCACCTGCCAGGGCCGTCTCTCTGTTTGAACATCCATCAGCTCAACAAATATTAATTAAGGTCCTACATGTGGAAAACAGAACGAAAACCCAGGCTGGCACCTGTGGGAATACACAGTACACCAGAGCCTCCAGGATTTAAGAGGGAAGAGAAAGAATAAAATTGAACAGCAGAAGAGGCCCTTTTACATATCCTCTGCTGTTGACCTAGTGGGGGGGAGGTATTAGCTTCTTTTTATAAAAAAACAATTGGAGGCTGAGAAAAGATAAGTAACTTGCCCAGGGCTGCAAGCATACAAGTGTAGAACCAGGATTTTACTCAAAATCTAGCCAACCTGACTCCAGGCACACATGAGCACACATACAAGGATGTGGGTGAGAGTCATGTGAGGGAATAAACTGAGGAGTCTGGTCATTCCCAAAAGATGGGCGTTCAGAGCTGGGGCCCCTAGAAAAGATGGCTTCAGTTCTCAGCCTCCAACATCAGAAAGACTGTGAAATTCAGTAAACTCCCCCAAGCAACGGCATTTTGTGTCTTGAGGCAAGGAGCCCAGCATGATGAACTCTGCACTGAAGCACTCTTTGAAGGGACAAGCTGTGGCCAACCCAAGGCAGGTTCTTGAGTCATGCCTGCTACCTGCACAGACTTCTACCAGCATCTGCATCAGCCTTGGCGTCACCCAAGAAGTTATTTAATCTGATGCTTGTAAGGAGCCCTGAGGGGTGGGCAGGGCAGGCCAGAGGAAACAGAATGGAAGGGCCACGGGGACAGAGACCTGGCCTGTCTAGTTCATGCTCCACCCTCTGCACTGGGATCCCAGCCGGGCCCAGAGTAGGGGCTCCAAAAGTACTTGCGGAACAAACTAATAAAAGCTCAGAGAAGCAAAATGACTGGCCCAAAGTCTCACCCACAGCCTCCTGCCCAGTGGCCTTTGTATCTCACAGCACTGTGACCTCCTTCTGCCCCTCCTCACCCCACCCTCACTCTCCCGCCTCCATCTGGAACGGTCGCCCTCTGTCCCACTCGTTGGCTCTGGTCCAGCTCAACCCTCACCTCCCAGGGTCAGAGGGAGACTGTCAAAAGCACCAAGTTACTTTGAGTCTGATCCTCCTGTTATAATGCCAATTTAGATCCCCATCAGCCTGCTGAGAACTAGGGGAAATGTGCAGAAACTGAGGTTACAGAGACTTAATGGCCCAGGGGAAAAAAAAAAAAGCTGTAGACCAGATTCAATCAAGGCCCAGAGCTTGTGGGCCTTCTCCATCAATCCCACCAAAGCAGGTGTTGGCTCCCCTTGGTCCGAGATCTTTGCAGGCTCTGGGTGACAGACCCAGCTTTCCCGCCTCCTTCACCAACTAACGAACGAGTGAGGGGAAGCTGCCTGCTGGAGCACGGCTGCAACCGAGCCCCGCCATGCAGCTGTCTGGACGCTAGGCTGGTTACTTCCACCTCTGCCCCTCATTTCCTCATCCTCCTGTTGCCCGGCTCCCAGAGCTGCTGGGAGTAACAAGTGAAACAATATACACGATTAGAACAGTGCCCAGCATACATCAGCCAATGCCAGCTCTTGGAACTGTGGGGCTTGTCCCAACCTTCCCAGGTGACCCTGTTCCCACCTGGCTGCCCAAAACCCTGGTGCACACCCACTGCCACCCAGGTCAGAGTTCTGAGTGAGTGAGTGTATGTGTATGTGTGTGTGCGTGTAGGGAGAGGAAGAGAGACACTAATTTTTCTCCCCTATACTCACTCATTCATTTGATAATAATGAATACCATGGGCAGGTCCAGTGCTTAGTCCCACAGTCCTTAAAAGGACCTAATTCCTAGTTCTTGGGCAGTCCTGTCACTCCACCCCACCAGGCACACAGTAGGTGCTAGGCAAACAGAAATTTCTACTCTTCTACCCACCCCCCCACAGAAGACCCCCAAACATCCATCACACACTAATCCCACTTCTCCTGTCCAATTAAAAATCTATTCTCAACGAAGGTACACCTTGAAACTCCCCAAACTTTACCTCTATTAGAATCTCCAGTTTATTCCATTCTCAACTCCCCAACAGTCAAACTGACCCAGCAGATAAACCAGGTGAGGGAGGGACTCACCTCTCCCCCAGCCCTCCCCGAGGGGCCCGACAGGTAGAAGGGGAGGGGTGTTTAAGTAACGGCCGCAAGGCAAAGAAGTCGGCTAGAAGCAGGGCAACCTTCTGGTGCGGCTGCAGAGGGCTGGGCCCAGCAGAAGCCAAGACCCTGGGGCTCAGGTCGCCCTGCTTTGGGAAGCCCTTTGTGCGCTGTTTTAAATTACCTCTGCTTGTCTGATGAAGTGAGTAAAAGGGCGCCAGTTTCAGGGCTTAGGATTCCTGAGTGAGCTAATACAGGATGCCTTTGGCTGAAAAAAAAAACTTCAGTCGGCTCCCTAAACTCCCCCCCCTTTTAAGTTTAAAAAAGGGAATGAATGTTACCATTTTTGGACATAAGCGTTCTCCCTCAAGCCCAGCCCTAACCGCACTATCCAGGGGGACGCGCCATCCTGTGTGTCCCCCCCACCACCTCATTCCCAGATCAGCGGAGGGGTGGAGGTGGGGGTGGGGGTTAAGAAGGGACCGGATGGGAGCGGGCAGCGGGGGAGGGGGAAAAAGGGTGTTCAGGGTACGTGGCTGCCTGGGGCAAGAGCTCACCGCGCAGGCAGGAAGCAAAGGCACGGTTGGGGCTCCCTCCCCCCAAGAGTGGTTTCTGACCTCTTCCTGCCACCGGCCACTGTGCCCGGGTACCCTCGCCAGCTTTGAGCCCAGCGCCCGTGGGAGAGCGCGCACCCGGCACGCGGCCTGGGACGCGCCTCGGTGGCTAAGTATGAAACCCCAAGGACTGACCCCAAATATCCCCAGAGACAATGCCTTGCCCTACCGAGCCCCTCAACTCAGATCAAGTTGCTCAAATTTGCCATCTGCCAGGAATGAGCGGGGATCGGAGAGGCAGGACGCAGACGCAAGCTCATCTCGGTTCGCAGTTACCAAGCACGGAGTTAAGCAATAAAACGGTTTGCCGCCCTGACCCCGCCTCCACAGGGCCCGTTGGGGAGCCCGCTTTGACCCCGGGTTCTCTCGGCCCTAACCCCACTCCGGCAGGTCCACCTCCACACAGACCCGGAGGGGGGTGCCAATCCCACCATGCCCGCTGCCCCTTCGGCCGGCGGATTGAGGCTGGGAGGACCCCAGGCAGCTTGTCCCCTTCAGGTACCAAGGCGACCCAGGAAGCGCGCTGCCACCGCACGCCATATGGAAAGGCGTTCAAGGGGCGGGGAAGGAAAGGGAAAATCGATCCGGAGCTAACTGCCACCGAGCCCGGGGCTCAGCCCCAGCCTCTGGAGCACCGCCCCCGCGCCTTGCCCTCGCGGGGCCGCGGCGACTGCAGCCGGGCGACCTGGGTAGCCCGCCCCAAGGCGACCTGCCCGCGGGCGGCCCCACCTCCCAGCGCTCAGCCTCGGCGTTCGCGGGCTCTGGGGCCGGGGCGCTCCCCCTTCCGCCCCGCGCCTGTAACCCAACACCCCACCTCGCTGCGGCCGCGCATCCCCCGCCCCCGCTCGTGCGCGCCTGGAACCGGTTCGCAGCCCAGAACCCCAGAGCCCCTCGAGCCGAGCTGCCCCGGGCGAGGGGGTGCGACGGGCCGGGGAGGTTGCTAACCTTTCTCTGCTGCTTCTCCCACGCTGGGTCCAGGAGCAGGTCTCGATCCCAGTCCTCTTCGGGCTGCATGTAGTCATTGGTTTGCTGGGAATCATAATGGTCCATGATGGATCGTGCGCGCGTGCTAGGGGCTGATTTCTTCCTCCACCTTCTCTTCGGGCGGCGGCGGCTGCGGCTTGCTGCCCGGGTGTGGGGAGGGAGTCGGGACGATCTGGGCTGGGGCTAGGGCTGGGTTGGGCTGGGCTGGCGGGGCCGGGCTAGCTCCCCTGCGCCCGGTTCCGCCGCGGCGCTGCGGGCGAAGGCGGCTGCTGGAGGCGGCGGCGGCAGCGGCTGGAGCTCGCGGACTGCCTACCTCGCGCCAGCGCTCAGACCTAATCTCCACGCACACTGAGCGAGGCGGACACACTAGCGCTGCGGGCTCAGAGGCGGGCGGGGGCGAGGGGCAGGGGCTCTGCCCCTCCGGAGGCTCTCCATTGGCCAGGCCGAGTTGCCCAAACTTCCCCCCTTCGCCTCTCATTGGGAATTCCTGGCATCCGTCAGCCGGGCCGCGGCGCATATAGGTGGACTGGGCGGGCCCCTCCCGGCGCGCACGCCCCCGCCTACTCCCCGGGTTCCCACTCCCCCGCCCGGCTCATGTGACACCAGCTTAAGCTGAACCGGACCGAAGCCGGGGGACGCCTCCCCGAGCTCGGGGACCGAGCGGCCGCCGCTCGGGAGCCCCAGGAGGAACCGCCGGGGCATTGGACACGCTCCCAGCCCGCAGGAAGGCCCGGTACTCCGTCGCTGCGGCGTCCTACGCTCCCACGCGCTCCAAAGCCCACAACTGCCAGGGGCTGGGGGACTGACGCGAGGAAACCCGAAAAGCATTTCATTTTCTGTTTCCCAGGGTCCGGAGAGGTCGGCACCCGGGGAAGGGGGGCGGGGAGTGCCAGGATGGAAAGGAATTTCCTGGGAATTTCCTGATTCCGCCCCGGCCCCGCCCCGCGCGGCGCGACCCTGCGGACCCCTGCCCTGCCGGAGCCAGGTTTCTGGCCAGCCCTCGGCGCTCCGAAGCCGCACAGCTTTCCCGCCTCGCCGCGGGTTCCTTTGCCGCCATCCCTTGGGCTCAGGGTCTAAGTTGCCCAGCTTCCCGGGTTCCGCTGCGGGTTCCCCGCGGGCTGGCAGGGCCGAGCTATCCTTATACACACCTGGGCAGCACCCTGATAGCTCTGAGCGATCTACCCACTCCACGCCCCCTCAACACACACCCTGACCCGACGGAGAAACTGAATTTCCCAAAGATGAGCTTAAAAGGGGGACTTATCGGGTTCTCAGAGCTCCACAAGCTAACCCTGTAACCTTATGCCTGACAAACAAAGCCTTATTGTTATTCGAGGAAGGAGGGCAAGACCGAAGAAACACCTTTAAGCTCGTGGAGCCTGCCTGCTCTACGCCTGTCCTAGTAAGAGGCGGATCTCCCCAGTGGGCTCACACCCTGGTGGGCTTCTCTGAGAGCTCCGGGACTCAAGAACAGGAGCCAGAGGCCTCCAGTAGCGTCTGCACAGAGTAGTGCTTAATCCATGTATGCCCCTGAAGGATGGCTGGGTTTACTGTGAAAACAACTGTCAGTTCGGAGGTGACTGAAGGAGTTAGAAAGGGCCATGAATTAGGTTACCTGAAAGGCCAACAGATGGGAAAGTTGAAAAAAGTGCCTGTGACTCCCAGGAGAGCCAGCTGCTGCTGTCGTAAGCAGATATGGGTGATGGGTCATTCCCCGCTCCATTAGTCAATCTCGCACATTTATACAAGTGTCACCGGTCAGCACTGTGCCCTCTACAAGTCCCTGGCTGAGGAAGCACTGCTTCTGAGCCACGGAGACAGCAGATTTATAGACTATTTTATATCCACTTCTAAACTATGGTTCTAAACCTGATATCGAGGGTAATGATGGTGCTGCAGCCATTCATTCTCAATAAATATTTGTGGAGCCGCATCCATGTGTCAGGGGATGTGCTAGATGTTATGTGTCTAGAGGTGAAAAAAGACAGTCCTTGCCCCTGGCAGTCCAGCAGAGACCCACAGAAACAAAAATATACTTCAAGGAGATAGATACTTCCCCAGCCAGGGCACTGTAGGGGGCGGGGGGCGGGGGGCGGGGTGGGGGTGGGGGACGGTGTAGAGTGGATGACCTTTGAGACCAGCATAGGAAAGGAAGCTCCAGGTATCACTTTTTGGAGGAAGGGGAATTCAAGTGAGCCTTAAAGAACAAGAGTCAGCCAGACAAAGAGGAGAGTGGGAGATTATTTCAGGCAGAAGGAACAGTGTGAGCTAATACATGGGGGCAGGAAGCTGCATGGTATAAAAGGAATGCTAGCATTTCTACATGGCTAGACTAGAAATTCAAGGCCAGGAGGGGCAAGAGACAGGGCTGGAGAGGTGGACAGCAGCCAGACAGTGAAAGCCTTCTCTACCACATGATGTGTGGGTCTGAGGGGAAGAAGGCTGGCTGGAAGCTGTGACAACCGGTTGCAAAGGAGTTGGAATAATCCAGGTAGTGCCTGGACCGGAAGTGCTGTGAGAATGTCCAGAGTCAGCTGTCCAGTAAGCAGGGATAGCACAGCCCTGACTTGAGGGGAAACAGAGTCTGAGAGTCATCTGACTACGGATAGCAGGGACACCATGAGGGACTCCAGGGAGAATGCCTTGGGGGAGCTAAGAGTGCCCAGCTGAACCCAGAGGAGCAGGACTTAGAAAGGAACTGTGAAGAACAAGGACCCCTGGGGGAGACAGACAGGAAGTGGTCCCCAGAAGCGCAGGGAGCCTGGACAACATGGCATCATGAAAATCCAGAATGAAACATCAAAGTGAGGGGCATCAGCAGCATCAGATACGGCAGAAAGGCCTGGAAAGTAAGGAATAAGCCCTGAAAAATGTCTCTGAAATCAGGCAGTATGCATACTTTGGTTTCTGGATTTTTCACTAAGTTTACTGTCTGTGAGATTTGTTTATGTTGTAGCTTGTATCAGCAGTTGATTTTTGTTTGTTTGTTTGTTTTCTTCCTGTGTAGTATTCCATTGTATAAGTATATGCTAAGTAATTCACCTGCTCTCCTGTCATTTGTATTGTTTACAGTTTGAAACTATGAATAAAACTGCTATAAACAGTTTTATATTTTATGTGTGCTTTTGGTGAACATATTTCTCTTAGAAAAATAATTTCTCTTGGAGATATCACATATATATCACATCCAAGAGAAATTATATATATATATATACCTAGGAAGAGAATTATGTCATCCTATTGTAGAGGTATATGTTTCATTTTAGTGGATATTGCTAATTTTTCAAACCGACTAAGAATTTACTCTCCAAGCAGCAGAATGTGAGAATTTCAGTTGCTCCATGTTCTCCCACCACTCAGTGTTATTTTTTTTAATTTTAGTCATGAAAAAAAAAAATTTAGTCATGAAGATTGGTGAGTAGTGGTCTGTTTTTAAGGGTTTAATCTGTCACATATCTATTGACCATTTGAATCAATAACTCTCATTCCCTCTGCCATTGATAATAGCAATTTATTTTTTTAGCTGCTTGTGATAACAGATGATGACATGCATATTTTATTAATTTCCCCAAATTTAATTAATTAGTTCATTCAACAAATATTTATCAAGCAATTGCTCTATGAAGAAATAAAAGCAAAGAAGAAAAATGTGCTCCTCTCTTAGAGGAGGTAGAAGATGTTTAGCAAATATTCCAGAAATGCTTGTTTGGGGAGGCTGTTTGGCCCCTTGTGGGAGCTGTTTTGTTTTGCATTGGAGCAGGTCCATTATGTCTTTTCAATAAAAATGGTTAAGAAAAGCAGCTCCTTTAAAAAGAAATAAGGACTTCCCTTTGGTCCAGCCGATAA
Source organism: Budorcas taxicolor (assembly GCF_023091745.1). Lineage (NCBI taxonomy): Eukaryota > Metazoa > Chordata > Mammalia > Artiodactyla > Bovidae > Budorcas > Budorcas taxicolor. The sequence continues at coordinate 78,969,573 of NC_068919.1, forward strand.
GACTCCATGTTCCCAATGCAGGGAACCCAGATTTGATCCCTGGCCAAGGAAATAGATTCCACAAGCTGCAATTAAGAATTCACATGCCACAACTGAGAAAAAAAAAATTCACGTGCTGCAACAAAGATCAAAGATGACCTGGCGCAGCCAAATAAATAAATATTTTTTTAATAACGAGAAAGAAAGAATCCCCGGGGTCACATCGGCAACCCAAGTAGAGTAAGGGAAGATCATGAAGGAAAATGGGAGGGTTCATCTGGAACCGCACTGATTGCTTTCTCCCCAGAGGCTCAGCCTTTCCAGCCCCTTTTCTGTCCTTTTGGATTTCTCTGGATGTGGTGACAAAGGAACTGTGACTGTGGGCAGAGGTCTTGCCATTCTATAGGCCAGTGGGTGTAAAACGAGACTGAAGGAGTCTCAAGGCAGTGGCCGGGAAAACACTCAGGTCCTTTCCACCAGTTGGGGCTTTCTCTCCCCAGCTCCTCGAGGAATGGAACTCCTGGCTCAGCAGCAGCTCTGAGAGGCTAGTTTAGTCTATCATCAGCACTGCAGGCAGCCCGACTCCAGCCAGTGATGAGTCACCCGGAAAGCCACAGGTGCTTTGTAGCAGAAAGAACCTAGCTCTGGTGTCGATGACCAGCTTCCCTTGGAAAGAGGGAGGAATGGTATGTCTGTGAGTTCTGGGAGTACTTACCAAGCCCCCACTTTGTGTCAGGCAGAACGCTAAGAGATCCAGGAGGAGTCCTGGTGTTCCAAGCCTCTTGGTCTAGCTGGGACCAAACCACAGGCTTTCTCCCCTAAAACGCATCCATCCAACAGATAACACAGACTTCGGATAAAAGTGAACTGGATTGACATATGCCCGGAATGCAAAGAATGCAGAGTCCCAGCCGGGAGCCTGTCCTGCCACAGCCACTCCAGTGCTCCGTAGGCCCATCTCCTTCTGAGTCGGGAACTGACCACACAAGGCCCTGTGGGGAAACACGCAAGCAGCATCTGTAAGATTCTGGAAACCAAAAGCACCACGGATTTCGCAAGCCCAGAGATCTGGGGGTTTCCTTCACTGTGTCCTGATCCTCTGACTTTCAGACTAAGGTTCCTTATGGGCGTCTCATAAGGAATGATTGTATTTGCAGAAGGCTAGAGGAGAGGGGAAATCACTCACCAGCAATTGAGTGCATTAAGTCACTCTCCCCTGAGCTTCTGCAGCACATCATTTGTAACTGAAAAGAGCGTTTTTTTCTTTTTTGCTTTGCTTTGCTTTATTGTAGTCCTTTGCCCACATTTCATCTCCTACAGCCCTTATGCAGTCTTACCCTTCTACTTCCCGCTACCCCACCCCCCCACCCCCAGCCTACCACAGCACCTAGAACACAAAAGATCCAACACAGTCTTTGTTGAATGAAAAATGACCTGAGTCAAATTTCATCTCTGGGCCTCCCTTTCCCCCTTCAACCTGTGGGAGGCTTTGCCATCATCCACATAAGCATTTTGTCAGTCCTGGACCTCCCCCAGAAACCAGCGCTGGAGAAACTGACCAGGTCATCATCCTTCTCATCCCTGTGGGCAGCTCTCAGCCCTCAGGCCCAAGTCCTCAGCTACCCGCACCCAGTTCCTGGCCCTCCCACCACAGGCTCATCAGAGGAGGAAAGAAGATGATGGGCAAGGTCCCTCTTGCAGAATCTTTACTAAAAGACTGGCCTGGAGCAGGCAGAAATGTTTCTTTGGTTCTCATGTTCTGCCCAGCTCTCAGGTTTTAGATCTTGGGTGATGGAACATCTAGCTGGTTTGGTGCCCTTGTTTTCATCTTTTTTTGCATATATCTCTCCCCCAAAGTCCAGGTGGTGGTTGTTTAGTTGCTAAGTCATGTCCAACTCTTTGGATACCTTGGACTGTAGCCTGCCAGGCTCCTCTACTCTACCCATGGGATTCTCCAGGCAAGAATACCAGAGTGGGTTACCATTTCCTTCTCCAGGGAATCTTCCCGACCCAGGAATCAAACCTGGGTCTCCTGCATTGCAGGCAGATTCTTTACCGACTGAGCTACATGGAAGCTACCCCAAAGTCCAGGGGTCAATCCAAATAGAAACATCAGAAATCTCCCCCTCAGAGAGTCACCCTGAGGTCAGCTCCGATCAGGGGACAGTCGTGCCTAGTGGGTTCCCCAACCTGAGCCCTCTGAGGAGGGTGGGGGTCTCTCCCCAGCTGCCTCTGCTGCTGCTGCTGCTGCTGCTAAGTCGCTTCAGTCGTGTCCGAATCCGTGTGACCCCATAGACGACAGCCCACCAGGCTCCCCTGTCCCTGGGATTCTCCAGGCAAGAACACTGGAGTGGGTTGCCATTTCCTTCTCCCCAGCTGCCTCTAGTTCCCAGCAAATACCAGAGTGTAACACCCAAGTCACAACTAGGAAATTCCTGGTGACTAGTACCCTCCCACCCCCACCCCCTTGGGAGGGACAGGCAGACCCCAGGCTAGGGGAGTGAGTTCCTCAGGAGTCTTATCAATCCCAGCTTACCCCACTGGTCTTCCACAGAAGCTCATCCTTAGAGGCCTGCTCAGGTCACTCCATGGAAATAATGGTATAGCTTTTGGGGAGCAGGTGTCCTTAACTGAGCACAGGATAACATCAGAGGAAGAGCCCCAGGGGTGGGGGTGGGGTGTCAAAAGACCTGAGCTCCTCAGTTTATTCGCCTGCAAACTGAGAGAGCTGGACTTTGCCAGATGGTCTGTAAGTTCTAAGAACTGTGCTAAGAACATCCTTAGGCTCCTCCTTCAGATCTTCAATGACAAGAGGGTTTGAGCCTTGGGAAACAGTGTTTCACAATCTGGAATACAAAGTAAGTCCCTTTATAAAGGATACAAATTCTCACAAAGTTACTTAATTTTTGTTTTAATGGTCCTTAAATGTGCACAGATATAAAACTAGGCACAATCTTCTTAAGGTTTACCATCAAGATAAAATCAAAACAAGGTTAAGATTCTATTTAACCGAAATGGCAAAACCAATAAGATTTAAACGAACCATTTTCATTTAAATGTGACTGTTGCTATTTGCTGAAATTAAACTACGACTCCCAGCATGATGTAAGTTCTGACTGTGATAGAGCAGGTGTTCCTTTTGCTTTCAGGAGGCCTGTATCACCACAGTGCCAGATGATGACTCAGTTCTCCTACTAGTTTCTCTATTTGAACCACTGATCAGGGCATCATTTAACCTTCATTTGGTGGAACACACTGCAATGCACTAAGTTCCCCTCTGCTGTTTTCTCATTAGCACTCTGCAATTAACGTTTTTTTAAAAAATTCTTTTTAATCTTTTTGCCAATAGGAGCCATCTCTCGAGTTTCAGTGTCCTAACCTCTAACAGAAGAAGAATCACCTTCATCCCTCCTATTTCCCAGGATAGCTGTGAACATCCATTTGCTGTGCTTAATCGCTGTCATGTGTGACTTTGCGACCCCATGGACTGTAGCCCACCAGGCTCTTCTGGGCATGGGATTTTCCAGGCAAGTATACTGGAGTAGGTTACCATGCCCTCCTCCAGGGGATCTTCCCGACCCAGGGATCGAACCCAGGTCTCCCACATAACAGACAAGTTCTTTACCATCAGAGCCACGGGGAAGCCCAAGAACCCCTGCTCCAGGGGAACTTCTCGACTCAGTAATCGAACCTGGGTCTCCTGCACTCCTGCATTGCAGGCGGATTCTTTACCAGCTGAGCTACCAAGGAACCCCATTCATTCATTTATCCAACCATTATGTACTGAGTACCCACTCTGGGCCAGATACTGTTCTAGACACAGAGGATATAGCAGGAACCAGAATGCACAATATCTCTGCCCTATAAAACTCACATTCCAAAGGGAGAGACTGAGAGTAAGATAAATGAGGAAAATAATATGATATTTTTCAGGGGAAAAAGATTAAGCAGGGAAGGGGAATAGAAAGTATAGGGATCTGATATATGGGTTTTCCAACACTACCAGACAATTGTTCAATACCAGCTGGATGTCCTCCACATAATTTACCTCAATTCTGACACTATCTACCTGGAAACAGCATCGTATCCCACAGGTCAAGGCTCAATCCTGTGTGACTTTGGATGCCAAACAAAAATCTGGGTTGCCACCTGTGTTTCTGACACACTGGCTATGAATTCTGAGGTTGTCACAACCCCCTCTGAGCTAGACTGGCTCAGAGAAAACACTTCACTTACTAGATTACCAGTTTATTACACCGCCACTGCTGCTGCTGTTTAGTCGCTAGGTCATATCTGACTCTGCGACCCTATGGATATAATTCAGAAACAACTAGATGGAAGAGGTGCATAGGGCAAGGTATGCAGGAACGGGTACAAAGTTTTTAAAGTCCTCTTTGGGGCACGTCGTTCTCCCCAAACCTCCATGTGTCCGCCAACCCAAAAACCGTCCAGAAACACACCCTGACACCCTGTCCTTATTGGGATTTTGTGGAGGCTTCATTACATAGACATGATTGATTCGATCTTTGGCCACTGGTGATTGATTCAACCTCCAACAGCTTCCACTTCCCTGGAGGTCACAGGAATGGAGCTGAAAGTTCCAACCCTGCAATAACACAGTTGGTTCCCCTAGCAACCAGCCCCCATCCTTAGGCGCTTTCCAAAAGTCATACAATTAACATAAACTCTAATGTGGTTGAAAGGGGTTTGTTATGAATATCAAGACATCTTTATTGCTCTTACCACTTAGGAAATTTTGAGGGATTTAGGAGCTCTGTGCCAAAAACAAGACAAAGAGCAAATATATATTTCTTATTATAAATCACAACATCACGTCTCCCCACGTAGAGGGCAGTTATTCTTTTAAATGGGGTGTTTGGGGAAGGTTTCATTGAGTAGGGAATATTTAAGACCTAAATAACATGAAAAAGGAAAAGCATTTGAGGAACAGCCAGGAGGCTGGCATGGAATAAGCGTGTGAGACACATAAGAAAAGTACAGGGCAAGTGTGGGCATAATAGATACATATTGTTTCACTGCCCAGAAACCATTTCCTCTCCTGGCTACTGGGCCTTGACTTTCCTCTAGGGAGACACCTCTACTGCAGGCCCTGTGCTGCAGGTAGAGTTGACCACACCCCTAACCACCAGCTGAGCAACAAAGGGCCAATCAGAGCACAACGATTGGTTTGGGCTGGGCATGAGAGCCAATCAGAATGCACGACTGGCAATGAGCCCGTTGCTGGCACCGCTGGGAGAGAGGCACACAGTCTTTTCCCCTGGAGATCCTAGCAGTGAGGATAACAGCAGCCTGGAGCTTTCAGGACCTACATGGAACCTAAGCGAAAAAACCAGTGCAGAGGATGGCGGCTCTAAGGAGTGAAGAAACACTGAGTCCTGGTGACATCTTTTGATTCCCTGTATGAAGCTGTACTACTTCTGGACTTCTCAGTTGTGTTTACTAATTAATTAATTTCTTTTTTTTTGCTCGAGTTGGCCTATCGGATTATTTATTGATGCATAATAAAGAACTGCGAAACTGGATGAAAACAATAAGCATTATTAACTATATCACAGTTTCTATAGGTCAAGGGTTGGGAGTGGTATAAGCTGGACGGTTCTGGTTCAGGGTCTCTCACTGGATTTCAGTCTGGATGTTAGCAAAGACTCTGAAGGCCTGACTGGGCATTCACCCATGTGGCTGTGGGCAGGAGGCCTTAGTTCTTTGTCATTGGGCTCTCCATAGGCTGATTGCATGTCTTTACAACATGGTAGCTGACTTCCTCCAGAATGAGTTACTCAAAAGAGCAAGTGAGAAGGGCCTTTTATGACCTCAGTTCTGAAGTGCACATTGTCACTTCCACTTATTCTTTGTTAGCAGTGAGTTACTAAGTCCAGTCCAGTTAGAATCATTCCTAAGTTACTGATCCCCTCCCACTCAAAGGGAGGGTATCAGTCTTTACCTCTTGAAGGGAGGAGGACCACCAAAGAATTTGTGGACCTATTTTAAAACCACCACACCTAGTTTGAGTTTGGTTTTCTGTCACTTGCAATCAATAGGCTTCTGATAGATATTCAGGAATTTAACACTATTGTATTAGTGCTGTTGTGTCAGACTTTATTTTGGGGGGCTCCAAAATCACTGCAGATGGTGATTGCAGCCATAAAATTTAAAGACGCTTACTCCTTGGAAGGAAAGTTATGACCAACCTAGATAGCATATTCAAAAGCGGGGACATTACTTTGCCAATAAAGGTCGTCTAGTCAAGGCTATGGCTTTTCCAGTAGTCACGTATGGATGTGAGAGTTGGACTGTGAAGAAAGCTGAGCACCGAAAAATTGGTGCTTTTGACCTGTGGTGTTGGTAAGACTCTTGAAAGTCCCTTGGACTGCAAGGAGATCCAACCAGTCCATTCTGAAGGAGATCAGTCCTGGGATTTCTTTGGAAGGACTGATGCTGAAGCTGAAACTCCAGTACTTTGGCCACCTCATGTGAAGAGTTGGCTCACTGGAAAAGACTCTGATGCTGGGACGGATTGAGGGCAGGAGGAGAAGGGGACAACAGAGGATGAGATGGCTGGATGGCATCACTGACTCGATGGACATGAGTTTGGGTGAACTCCGGGAGTTGGTGATGGACAGGGAGGCCTGGCGTGCTGCGATTCATGGGGTCACAAAGAGTTGCACACGACTGAGCGACTCAACTGAACTGAAATGAACTGAACTGAACATGGCTTGTGGCAAAACAAACAAAAAACCAGTATCCAAGAAAGTGGCAACTAAGCATATCTTATAAATGCCAATTGGATCCTGTCCTACCTAGGCTCAGAAATCTTCAAAGGCCCTCATTGTCCTAAAGTCTACATTTCTTTACATTAGGCATAACGGCCACAAAACCGGTCCCTGTGTCCTCACTCCTACAGACTCCCTGCCGCAGAGTCTCCAGGCTGCTTGCTCTCTTGAATAAGACATATTTCCATGTCTCTACGCCCTGTCCAGGCTGCTCTAAGTTCTCCGTGTAGAACTCTGCTCCTCTCTCAAACCCAACTCAAACATCATCTCCTCTGTGAAGATTTCTTTGGCTTTACTCCCCAAAAGGATAATATTACTTTATTGATGTCAGTGTTAGTCGCTCAGTCAGTTACAACTCTTTGTGATCCCATGGACTGTATCCCACCAGGTTCCTCTGTCCATGGAGTTCTCCAGGCAAGTGTCAGGTGCTTCATATCTGTTATATCTGGTTCTTAAATCCATGACCCTGAATGTATGTGCTGTTTCAATCTTCCCGTATTACGCATAAGAAGTTCAGTCACCTCCAGAGAGGCTGAGAAATGTGTTTCTGGTCATCTAGCTGATAAGTAGTAGGACAGACATTGGTACACTCTGCTGCTGCTGCTGCTAAGTCACTTCAGTCATGTCCGACTCTGTGTGACCCCACAGACGGCAGCCCAACAGGCTCCCCCATCCCTGGGATTCTCCAGGCAAGAACACTGGAGTGGGTTGCCATTTCCTTCTCCAATGCATGAAAGTGAAGTTGCTCAGTCGTGTCCAACTCCTAGCAACCCCATGGACTGCAGCCTACCAGGCTCCTCCATCCATGGGATTTGCCAGGCAAGAGTACTGGAGTGGGGTGCCATTGCCTTCTCCTGGTACACTCTAGTTAATTAGTTATTCCTTCCCCTGCTCCTAAACCATCATGTTCATACACCTTCAGTACAGTTACAGGTGACTCTGGCTCTCCTGAGACACCATGAACTTCTTTGGGGTCCTGGGTCCCCCATCTTGTACAGTGATCCCTCATGGAGCATTTCACTTTATGTGTTAGACACACTTATTAATGTCCATTTTCCAGATAAGGAAAGAAAGCCTCAGAGGAGTTAAATGGTTGAGGTCTGACTCTAGGATCGGAGTTCATCAGAGGGCACGACTGAAAACTGGGCAGCCCCCAGGCACCCCATCGCCCACCATCTCCAGCTGGGCCTGGGAGGCTGATGTTTACCTGCCTCTGGTTGAGCTGGGGTTGGAGGGGTTGGGGGCTTACAGACACAAAAAGTGGAAATACTCCAACGGGAAGCCAAGGGCCGGATTCTGGTGCTGACTCAGCTTCCATCCAACCAAGTGACCTTGGGTGGGTCTTTCCACCCCATGGGACCTCCTTTCCTAATGTCAATTGAAGGGAAAGTGGTAAGATACCAGGAAGCCATGCCAGGTGGGATTTGAGATGACCCCACACAGCAAGGGGCAGTCCAGACCCCAGGGGGGCCCAGGACTCCTCTACAACTGGCATGATGCTTGCTCTGGTTACCAAGGTGGGCCTCTGTCCTAGACTGAGTGAGTATCCACTGCCTGTGGGCCAGCCCAGCTTCTCAGGGCACCAGACTCAAGTTAAATTCTAGCTGCCATTCTTGTCCTTGCCTAGGACCCCAGAGGAGATGAAGTCCATCTGGAGTTTCTCACAGGCCTCCGCCGCCTTGGCCAGCCAAACTGTGTTTGGATCAACAGCAATTTCATCAACTTATTTCCGCCTCCAACCCTTACTAAATGCATTAGCCCAAGAGGAGCCCCAGGGTTGACCTTTGTGGCATCCATTGTTATGGCTATTATTAAAGACACAAACGAATAGGGATGATAATTCACAGTGAAATGGTTCTTTAGCCAGAGGGCTAGAGGACCCTGAAACTATGACCTCATGGCCCTCCTGGCACCTTCCCACCAGCCTTTTCTTCAAGTCTCTTTTCCACATTCTGTCTTCTGGCAAGCCCTTCTCCACATTCCCTCTCACTCTGTTTTGGCTCTAGCTTAATACCATGTTCCCAGGTTCCAGTCTGGAGGAGAAGCCTCACAAAGGACACTATCCAGGACTCAAAGATCTTCCTGGCTCCCATTTGCCTCATCATCCCACATAAATCTCTTACTGACCTGTTTCTCTAGATGCTCAGAAGAAAGAAGAATTATTAATAGTGAATGTGGTGAAGTGTTTTCAAACTAAAGATAGGGACTTCCAAGGTGGTCCAGTGGTTAAGACTCCATACTTCCTCTGCACGGAGCACAGGTTCAATCCCTGGTTGGGGAACTAAGATCCCACAAGCCACTCAAGGGTGGGTAGGTGGGGGGCAAATGAAGGATGGAAAAAGAACCTAGGGTAAACATAATCTTGAAGCTAGTATATTCCTCACTGTGGCTGTTGGTTCCCCCTGCTCCTGGCTGAAAATGAAAGATGTTCAGACATGTCTGACTCTTTGAGACCCTATGGACCATACAGTCCTTGGAAATCTCCAGGCCAGAATACTGGAGTGGGTAGCCTTTCCCTTCTCTAGAGGATCTTCCCAACCCAGGGATCGATCCCAGGTCTCCTGCATTGCAGGGGGATTCTTTACCAGCTGAGCTACAAGAGAAGCCCAAGAATACTGGAGTGGGTAGCCCATCCCTTCTCCAAAGGATCTTCCTGATCCAGGAATCAAACTGGGGTCTCCTGCATTGCAGGTGGATTCTTTACCAACTGAGCTATCAGGGGCCCAAGGTAAAGTACAAGTTATCTTTAGAGAATTATTCATGTAAATTTAGCTGTTGGGTGCCGCTATTGATATCTTTATTTTCTTTCATTTCTTTTATTCTTCCTTCCTTTCTTTCTACCATCCGCAAGTTAGAATACATTCACTGTCACATGAAAACTACCCAGACTAGGGCCAAGATGAAGTTAACCTATCCTCTGCTGCTGCTGCTGCTGCTGCTGCTGCGTCACTTCAGTCGTGTCCGACTCTGTGCGACCCCAGAAACGGCAGCCCACCAGGCTCCCTCGTCCCTGGAATTCTCCAGGCAAGAACGCTGGAGTGGGTTGCCATTTCCTTCTCCGCTACACGAAAGTGAAAAGTGAAAGTGAAGTCGCTCAGTTGTGGCTGACTCTTCGTGACCCCATGGACGGCAGCCTACCAGGCTCCTCCTCCATCCATGGGATTTTCCAGGCAAGAGTATTGGAGTGGGTTGCCATTGCCTTCTCCAACCTACCCCCTAGATCTCTCCAAAATATTTTGGAAACTACAGCAGGTCAAAATGTGTGAGCCAAACACCTTTCCCTGAATTATCTTGAAAATAAACCTGCAGAAGAAGATTATCTGAAGTCAGAAAGGAAAGTGCAAAGTGGTAGGAAAAGAAATGAAGATTACAGTCTCCAGGAAATACAGCCTTCTCTACAAAACCATGGTGTGGCTTGACAACCACATGGAATAATGTGGGTTCTGAGATATTTTCAAGTGTTTAAAAAAAGAAGTGACGGCAGAATCAGGGAAGACCAGCATGTGTGTTTAACTCCCCCATAAATATCGATTTGTTCAACTCCCTGTGAAAGAACCAGCAAAAGAATCATAGCTCCTAGATCGAGGTACCTACTGGCCCAGATGGGGAAGGGTTAGAGACAGAGCTGCCACCTGGACAAGGTAAGCTGCAGAAGGGAGAATGACACGGGGAGGAAGGGGGAGAAAGAAATGAGTAGAACTAGAATGAGCCAGAAGGGAGCATGACATGGGGAGAAAGGGAGAAAGGAGGTGAGCAGAGCTAGTATGATCAAGATTCAGAGAGGGCTGGTGGTGGCCCTAACTCTGACACACATTCTCCATCTGCAAAATGGGGATATTGGCAATATCTCTGAGGCAAGGTGGTGATGAGTCAGGGTTCTCCAGGGAAACAGAACCGGTAGGATGTATATATAGAGAGAAAGAGACTTGTAACAAGGAATTGGTTCATGTGATTAAGGAAGTGAGCAAGTCCCAAGGTCTGCAGAGTGAGCTGGCAAACTGGAGAGATGATGATGTAGTTCCAGTCTGAAGATCAGCAGCTCAAGAGCCAGGAAGGACCGATGCTTCGGTGTGAGTCCAGCGGCAGAAAAAAAGGGCCACCATTGCTGTTTGAAGGCCATCAGGCAGGAATAATTCTCACTCAGAGGAGGTCAGGGTTTTCTACTCTCTTTGGCCTTCAACTGACTTGATGAGGCCTACTCACATTAAAGAGGGCAACCTGCTTCACTTCATCAAATTATTTAAATGTTAATCTCATCTGAAAAACACTTTCACGGACATCTCCAGAATAATTCTTGACAAAATATCTGGGCACTTGTGGCCCACTCAAGTCGACCCATAAAATTAACCATCATACAAGGTCAAGTTGAGACTGGACCAGATGAACTTGCGCTCTGTGAATCAATATATTTGTATTCAGGTGCATAGATGGTACCCAACTGAGTTAATCACTACAACTGTGTCTTGTTCTTGACCTGAAATTCTCTGTTGTTTCCTAGGTAAAGTGCGTCCTGGAACTGGGTGGAGACAGCCATGGAAGGGGAAGGTAAGGGGAATAGCAACCAGGGAAGTGTTTCTGTTAGTGGCAGAAGGGTGACAGAGCTGGGACCACAGCATCTGGGAGACAACTGAAGACTTCCCTGGCGATCTAGGCTAACACTCTGTGCTCCCAACGTAAGGGGCTGGGTTTCAATCCCTGATCAAAGAACTAGATCTCACATGGTGCAACTAAGATTTCGCATGCTGCAACTAAAGATCCCACATGCTGCAACTAAGACCCAGTGCAACCAAATAAATATTTAAACAGAAAAAGAGAAACTAGAGAAGCCGAAATATAGGGCTCCTACGGAGGGGGACTGAGGTCAGGCCTTGGCAAGTTGGTGGACTCTCCCCCAGGAAGTCCCAGTGGCAACAACCTCTGCCTTGGTTCCTTGAGGCCTGCTTGTTCTATCAGTCTCAGTGCCAGGGCCAGCCAGAGGGCAACCTATGCTCATATCCCCAGCTATAGGTTATACAAAGCATCAGTATGATAATACACAGTCCCTATAAGGTTATACAAAATATCAGCATCATACATACACAGCACCTTTGCTGCTGCTGCTGCTAAGTCACTTCAGTCCGGCCCGACTCTGTGCGACCCCACAGACGGCAGCCCACCAGGCTCCCCCGTCCCTGGGATTCTCCAGGCAAGAACACTGGAGTGGGTTGCCATTTCCTTCTCCACTGCATGAAAGTGAAAAGTGAAAGTGAAGTCACTCAGTCGTGTCCGACTCTTCGCAACCCCATGGACTACAGCCTACCGGGCTCCTCCATCCATGGAATTTTCCAGGCAAGAGTACTGGAGTGGGGTGCCATTGCCTTCTCCGACACAGTACCTTTAGCATTATATAAAACATCAGCATCATACACACACAGTTCTATAAGGTTTTATATATATTATTTAATTTTAATTTTTTAACACCAAAAACACTTTGTATTGGGGTATAGCCCATTGACAATGTAGTGATAGTTTCAGGTGAACAGTGAAGGAGGTCAGTCATACACATACATGTGGCTATTCCCCCCAAAACCCCCCTCCCATTCAGGCTGGCACATAACATTGAGCAGAGTTTCATGTGCTATACAATAGATTTTTGTCTGTTATCCTTTTAAATATAGCATGTACTAAATACAGTGTGTATATGACGTTCCCAAAGTCCTTAACTATCCCTTTCCCCCGCACCGCCCCCAGCGACCATGAGTTCATTTTCTAGGCCTGTGAGTCTCTGTTTTGCAAGTTCATTTCTATCTTTTCGTTTTAGATTCCACGTATAAGGGGTGTCACATGATCTTTCTCCTCTGCCTGATTTCGCTCAGTATGACCCTGTCTGGGTCCATGCATGTTGCTGCAAATGGCCTTATAACATTCTTTTTTAATGGCTTAGTAATATTCATATGTGTGTGTGTGTGTGTGTGTGTGTGTGTGTATGAACGGGTAAAGGAGATGTGGTGTGATGTATGCACCCATCTTCACCCATTCATCTATCGATGGACATCTAGGTTGCTTCCATATCTTGGCTATTGTAAATGGTATTGCAATGAATACTGGGGTGGATGTATCTTTTCATGCCATATTTTTCTCTGGATATATGCCCAGGAGTGGGATTTCAGAGTCATATGATAGCTCTATTTTTAGTTATTTTAAGGAACCTCCATACATCCTCCATAAAACATCATCATCAAACATACACAGTCCCTGTGAGGTTAGATTATAAGCTTAGATTAAATTAAATTAGATAAGGATGCAAAGTCCTTCTTATCAGAAGCTAGGCAGCCACAGAGGCAGCCTCACTCCACAAGCTTCCTCAAAATTCTGGAAGTGGTGCGCAGGGCACCTGCCTCAATCCCTGGGAGGCAGGATCTCCTAGAAGATTGGATTTCCCACTCCATTATAGTAGGGCTGGGGTCATGGTTCCAGAAGCATGTACTTCTGACAATGTAAGTGCAAGTCGAGAGAAATATTCACAAACATGGACAGGCCTCTCCTGGTTCTGGACCAGACTCCACAGCCCCAAGGACACGTCCTCATGTGGAGCTGAGCAGAGTCAACACCCAGGAATCCTCAGGCATCACCTGTGCCCAGCTTGATTCCTTTTGTCACAAGAAATCATACAGTATTGTGGGTGGAGACTTCCCTGGTGATCCAGTGGTTAAGAGTCCGCCTTCATTTCAGAGGGCTGCAGGGGGGACACAGGATGGATCCCTGATCAGGAACTAGGACCCCACATGCCCCGGGGCAAGTAAGCCTGTGCACCACAACTAGAAAAGCTCCCATACACTTCAGCTAGAGAAAAGTCCCGGCATGCTGCAACAAAGACCCAGTGTAGCAAAAAAAAAAAAAAAAGAAGAAGAAGAATTTACTGTGGGTGATGAGCAACGCTTTGAGAACTGGGCAGAATGCAAAGGCTCATTCCCCTGCTGTCCCTGCTGGGACCCCACACTCAGGAAAGCCATCTGGGTGAGGTCAGATGAGCATGACCAGAGGAAGCAAGGGGCAGGTGGGCAGGGGCTTAACACTCAGCTCTAGAGTATGGTTCCTGTGCCACCCTGGGCTAGTTACCCAGCCTCTCCGGGTCTAATTCATCCTCTCTTCTGAAGACAACCCTTCTCATCCTTGGCTAAAATCACTTGATGAACTTCAAGAAGACAACCACACCCGGACCCCGAGCCAGATGGACAAAATTAGACTCTCTGGGGGTAGAACCCATGAACCAGTAAGTTAGAAACATTCCAGGTGATTCTAATGTGCACGCCTATCTTTTCGCTTTCCCCGTTTCTAATCCACTGGTTTGGCAATCAGATGGCCAAGCTTCTAGGATGGAGTGGCATGGAGACCAGTAGTGATAAGACCGATTTACGTGGTTCCAGAATTCAAATTGGAGTCACAGGAGCAAATTACAAGGAGGCAGATTTAGGATGAGACTCAGAAGAAATTTCTGACCATTCCTGAAATGCCTTTTCTGGAATTGGCTTCATGATGATCAGTCTATGAACCATATAAGATGATTCACTGTGTATAAATTTATATTGAACATGCCTGATTTTGTAGAGATAGATAAATTACCTAGCTTAGCAGACTTTACTCCAAATAGCTTTTGATTGTTTCCAAAAATCAAACCCATCCCCAAGAGCGATCACAGAGTCACTTCCCACAAGTTCCTTAACCTCCGAGTGTCCGGGACTCCCTGCCCTAAGACAACTGGGAGGCTCACCCACTTGCCTCACCTGGGTGAGATTTCAGTGAAATAAGAAAGCAATGTGAATGCTCCAGATTCTGCTGGTTGAAACTAAATGAAGGTGAATCCTCATGCCATCGGCGAGGATCTGAAAAATGGCATTCATTCCTGGTTCTGAAAGTAGTTCTAAGCCTGGACTGGAGAGCTCTGGGCCTAGGTTGGACTCTAGCATCATCACCCAGTACTGACCTGACTTGACCTCCCTGGATCACAGTTTCCTCATCTATTAATGGAATTGGGAGGGTCAACTGGGAAGTACTTACACAGATCTTAGCACAGAGACTGACATTTGGCAAATGCTCCATACACACTGATACCTTGTTAATCATTATCACCCTTGAAGTAAATCCCTACATTTTGACTGTTTTGAAGGGGACCAGGCTTACATGGATGTGTAAGTCTTGGAATGTTTGTTAGAAAACCTGCCCCACCTCTCTGTGGTCACAGCTTCCGGAAAGTGTGTTGATTTCCATTCAAGTCCCAGGCCTTTGGCTCAGGAGCTCCACTCCTGTATATCTTGTCTGAGTGCGAGAACAGAAGCCAAGGCAAGCGTTTGCTTTGGAACAAAGAAGGAACAAGGATGGGTTTCTGGAGGCACTCACCATTCCGAGGAAGGAGTCATTAGTTTCTCATAAGGTGAAGTGGTGAAGCGGAGTCCATTTTCCTCAACTTTCTTGCACAGCTCCTGTGGGTCAGGAGAGGGGTGGAGGAAGGACCAGGGCCCTCCACAACCAGGCCTAGATTTTGAAAATGGACTTGCATATCTTTTGTGTTTTCCAAGGTTAGGCTAGATATGTTTAGCCTAACCTTGGAAAACACAAAAGATATGCAAGTCCATTTTCAAAAACATATCCAGGTTGCTTGCTCCCATCTTCTTCATAACTGGATGAGTGCGTGCGTGCGTGCGTGTGTGTGTGTATGAGTGAAACACAGTATGTGTGTAGGGCAAATACTGCTGGGGAAGGTGTCCAGGTGAGCAATCCTGAGTCATTGGCTCTGGAAAATACCACCAGCGCCCGGATATAACTTTCTAAAGGCTCCTCTCCCTCACTGTGGGATTCAAGAAACTGCTTTCCTGATGGAGCTAAAAGTATCAGCCTGGTTGCAGAAACCCCCACACAGAACCACCCCCCGAACACATCCAGCCATCACTGAGAAGGGATAGCTGATTTTCCACAGGCGTTTTGTTTCCCCTCCTTCAGCATTCAGATTCACGCTTTGCTTCTAGAACCACCATCATTTCATTAAACTTCACTCAGAAACAAGGGGGCAGGCACCCACAGCTCAGAATGTTGTTTTGAATTTGTTTTCTTATTTTGTTGTTGTTAGAGTCAAAGCACAGACCAAGTGAGGTTCAGAGGTGCTGCTGCATGTTGATATCCCCAAAGGTTTCCTTTGTGCCACTTGGCACCAAGAGGCAAGAGTAGCTTCCTCCCAGCACCCCCACGCCCACCCCCATCTCTCCCCTTCTCCCTGCTGTGGATGGAGGCTGCTGGTGGCAATGGTTCAGGGAGCGTGGAGTTGTCACAGCCTGTTGTAAGCAGAAGGTGGATGCCAGGGGCTGTCAGTGCGTTATCTCTCAACAAACACACGTTACCGCCCTAGGATTTCCATGGAAAGAACTGGGAAGTGTGGAGAGATAGAACTCATAATACATAATACCTGCCGCTGAATAAGGATTGTGTGCTTCCATGAGAAACTACTAATATCACTGCTATGCTCCAGAGGTCCATGGGAAGGTCTAGTCAGGTAGCCTTGTGTGATTTTGCCAAGAATAACAATCTTGCTAGGGGTGGGCAAGAATCAAACATTTAGAGAGTCCCTTCCAGGAGCCAACATTGAGCTAACAACTTGACACAAGTTCTCTTATTAAATCTTCGCCACAGCCAGGTGAGACGGGGGGGGAAACCGAGACTCATGTTGCGTTTTGGTCAGGAGAGGTGAGGCTGTGCTGTAGTAACAAACAGTTTGGAGAATCTCAGTGGTTCTATGCAATTAGAGTGTACTTGCCACTCACAGAAGCCTTCCATGCAGTTACTCCAAAACGCTGGCTACTTTGACCTTTTGGCCCATCATGCCAACTCAAGGCCTCCACTGCCATTGCAACAGCAGGGGAAGAGAGAGACTGGAAGATTGTGCCTGAGTTTCTCCTTCAGCCCAGAAGTGAACTGCTGCTGCCAGTTCAGTTGCCAGAACTAGTACTATGTCCCCACACGCCTACTGAGTCTTCCATGTGCCAGGAAGGGCACAGGATATCGGTGAGCATAGGCGATACTGACCACCGGGAGGTTTAATACCTAGCAGGAAGTAGTGGGGCTTCCCTGATGTCTCAACGGATGAAGAATTTGCCTGCAATGCAGCAGACACAGGAGATGCGGGTTTGACCCCTGGGTCAGAAAGATCCCCTGGAGGAGGAAATGGCAAACCCACTCCAGTATTCTTGCCTGGGAAATCCTATGAACATGGGAGCCTGGTGGCTGCAGTCAGAAGGGTCACAAAGAGTTGGACATGACTGGGCAACCAAGCACAAGGTAGCAGCTGGCAGAACTAAGGTATCAAGTGAGCTCTGCCTGGAATCAAAGCTCAAACTCTGTCCACGACACTGGGAGCCAGTAAGAGGACCCCTTCCCTCCAGGCTCAGTTAGCAAGCAGGTCTGTGTGAGCATCCTTGCATAACCTGCTGGGGAGGAAAGTGAAAGTGAAAGTCACTCAGTTGTGTCCAGCTCTTTGTGACTCCATGGACTGTTTGGAATTCTCCAGGCCAGAATACTGGAGTGGGGAGCCTTTCCCTTCTCCCAACTCAGGGATCTTCTTCCCAACTCAGGGATCGAATCCAGGTCTCCCGCATTGCACGCAGATTCTTTACCAGCTGAGCCACAAGGGTGCCCAAAGGCAGTCATTAAATAGCAGTAATAGGTCCTTGTATTCGTACAAAGCCTCCCCGGTTTTCAAGGCTTCTTAAAGTATGTTGGGTCACCAAATCCTTAAAACAACAGAACCAAACAAAAAGGGAAAATTTTGTATCCCTGCCTCTCAAGAAACTGAAACCAGAAAGAAACTGGACATAGCAGAGCTAGTCATTGAATAACCCAGACTAGAACTTCATTGATATACAACCTCATTTGAAGCTCTTCCCAGCCCATCCTACTCTCTGTAAGTTCAGTCTGGAAAGATCCCTCCTTTCCACCCAGACTGTCTCCCCTCCTCTAAAACGCCACTCTCAGGACACCACACCCTCGCTGGACCCTCTTCTGGGGGATGTCATCATTAGCTCATGCAAAGCAATTAATGTGTCACACTGTACAGACTTAGGTTTAAGAACATTTGAGATAGAATTAACTTTTTAATTTTTATTGGATGATAGTTCCTTTCAAATGTTGTGTTCGTTTCTGCTGTACAGCAAGGTGAATCCACTGTATGTATACACAGGTCCCCCCTTTTTTGGACCCCCTTCCCATTTAGGTCACCGCAGAGCACTGAGTAGAGTGCCCTGTGCTATACAGCATGTCCTTGTTAATTATCTATTTTATGCACGGTTTCAACAGCGTATGTATGTCAGTCCCAATTGCCCGATTCCCCCTACTTCCCCTTCCCTCTTTTTTTAAAAAAATTTAACTTATTTAAATTGGAGGCTAATTACTTTACAATATTGTAGTGGGTTTTGCCATATATTGACATGAATCAGCCATGGGGTTACATGTGTTCCCCATCCTGAACCCCCCTCCCACCTCCCTCCCCATCCCATCCCTCTGGGTCATCCCAGGGCACCAGCCCTGAGCACCCTGTCTCATGCATCAAACCTGGACTGGCGATCTGTTTCACGTATGATAATACACATGTTTCAGTGCTATTCTCTCAAATCATCCCACCCTTGCCTTCTCCCACAGAATCCAAAAGACTGTTCTTCACATCTGTGTCTCTTTTGCTGTCTCGCATGCAGGGCCCCTCTTCCCTCCTGATACCCATAAAAATCACGGAACACTTGACAGACTTGCACGTCATCCTTGCGCAGGGGCCATGCTCATCTTCTCTATGTTATTCCAATTTTAGTATATGTGCTGCTGAAGCGAGCTACATTTGAGACAAAATATAGAGAACAGGCAGAGCAGGGTGAATGAGAGAGTCTAGAAAATCTGTCTTGAGAAGCCACTAGCTTGTTGAGATGTGAATAAAGAGGGAATTCATTTCAGATGGAAATTCTTTCTTTTAATTCTCATTCCTTTGTTCTAATCCATTGCATTTTTGTTTTGCTTTCTGACCAAGTTGCACAGCTTGTGGGATCTTGATTCCCTGACCAGAGATCGAACACAGGCCCTCGGCAGTGAAACCATGAAGTCTTAACCACTGGACCACCAGGGAATTCACTAGTCTATTACATTAAAAAATTTGCTAAGTGCCTTTCCATGTACTATTTCATTTAACTTCCTGTACAATTCTGTTAGGGAATTGAGAACTTAGTCAGATCTTTCTTCTCATTGGACAAAAAACTGAAACCTACAGAATATGAATGACTTGTCAAACGTCAGAGCAGGCCAGAGCCTGAACTCAAACAAAGAGGCAAAAATGTTAAAGAGGAATAATGGTCGATATTAATGCAACAGTGGTGAAACTATCACATTTAGAGCTAGCTGGGAGTCTATAAATTAATACGTTTTATAAAAATCAGGTTTTTAGTATGAAATACTTCATACATACAATGGAGCTTAAATACACATATATGATATTTAGAATAATAAAACACTGTATCTACCACCCTGCTTATGTCCAGTGTTCTAAAACAATAGGTCACTTCAAGCTATAAAAATGACATACTCAGGGACTTCCCTGGTGGTCAAGCGGTTAAGAATCTGCTTTACAATGCAGGGGATATGGGTTTGACCCCTGGTCAGAGAACTAAGATCCCACATGGCACTTAAGCTAGTGTCTTCTAGAGCCTGCATGCCACAACCTAAGACCTGATGCAGCCAAATAAATGAATATTAAAAAAAAAAATAAATGACATACTCTTGGCTCAAAATTCAAATCACCCAGAAGATGGAAACTTTTAAGTCTCTTTTCTCATCCTGTAAACCTCTGAATTCCACTCTCCAAGGATAACTGCTGTCAACAATTGGACACAAAATCTTAAAGACATTCATTCTGGAAACAATCCAGACATATACATATCAAGAGTCATAAAAATGTCTAACTTTTGGTCCCATCACCCCACTGTAGGCATTTATCTCAGGAAAAGACCTCTCAGGATGCCCTTCTCATGGCCAAGCTCATTCCCACACAAGTCCGTGCCCTTGTTATTTTCTCTGTCTGGAAGCCTGTCCCTCCAGATTTGCTCATGGTTGGAAGCCCTTCAAGTCTCAGCTCAGGTGTCAATGCCTCTGACAGGTTGCTGGTGGTCACCTCTCTAGACTGGCTCCACCGGAACCAAGTGGCACAGAGTAGGAACATACATTTCGAGTTGAGAGGATAAATGTCCACTCATGAAACCACCACCAGACTACTTAGATAAGGAGTATTACTTGACTCACTTTGGAACCCAGAAGCTACTTCTGCAAAGAAACAGTCCTTGCAGGGGGTTTCAAGACTTTTAAGTAGCCGGCAGTGTGGCAAGCACCAGCTAGGGGCCATCCTGTCGTTTCTTCCCGCATCAGGAAGGCTGCCTTTCAGATGTAGATAGCGCATGGTGGGCCATCTGCCCTCCCTCTCCACCCTGTTCATTCTTGGCTTCTGAAACAAACAAGTGGTGAAGAAAATCTGCTGGGTGAGAGTCTCTGTCAAAACAACACCTAGTCCTACTTAATTAAGATGAATAATTTGAGCACTCTCAAATCAGACAAGGGAAACATTAAGATTTTCCACAAAAATGTGGCCAAGTGGGAGGGATCCTCAGAAGCCTCCACAGCATTCTGAGTTGGGGGTGGGGGTGAAATGGCTTGCTTAGCCTGGGGGTAGAGAGGTAGGGAGAAGAGGTGAGAAAGGGAAGCCTAGATCTTAATCTAGTGCCGCAAACCCTCTTTTTTTCCTCACAGCAAAGTAAAACATATTTACTATAGAGAAGTCAAAAGAAAAATCAAACCTCACATAATCGGGCCATCCAGAAAGGCAATATTTTGTAATGTGCGGTGTTTTTTTTTTTTTTTTTTCTGTAGCATAATTATATTTTAAAAAAACAAAATGTGGTTATGCTATATACTTACTGCCTTTAAACTGCTTTTTTCACTTAATAATATATTGTGAACATTTTCCCATGACATCCAATACTACTCAATGCTGTTTTTTGTTTTGTTTTGTTTTAAACAGCTATTTAGTATCTCCTTGTATGGCTGTATCATCAAGCAGCACCCTGTCACTGGAGATTTAGGTCGTCCCCTGTTTTTCTAGGCGGCTTGTTAATGGCTGTTTTTCAAATGCATCCTTGGTTATTTCCTTTAGGACTAATTCCCAGAAGTGTTAAAGGGTATGTAAAATTCTAAGAGTTTTTATATACAACTGCTGTGGACAGTACATTCATATGTTGAAGAGCATTAATAAATGTGGCTGACTACCTTATTTTTGGTCTCTTCATCTCTATTTTACAGAATGTAGTGACAGTGAGCTAGCAATAATACACAAAGTTTACATTCAGATGGGAATTTCTGTCTTCAAAGGAAGTTATATTTTAAAGAAAACCTTCTCATTTTTGATCTGGACAAACATGAAGCAAATCAATTAAACAGAAAAAAAAATGATTTATTAATTGATCAGATAAATTAAAGATAGAAAATTAATGGGAGACCCTGATCTTCCTTGTTTTCTCTCATTACTAATTACTTATTTAATGTGTTAACTTTGCCATGTGTACATTTATGTTCCATGTTTGCCTTTTATGGCAATGCTAATGACTGGTTGCCCAGTAGCCCTCTCCAACCTCCTTCTCTATTTTCTGCTTCTTACTATGGACAATGAAAAAGCCAAAACATCCCAGACTCCCTAGCAGGAGAGGGTGACAAATTTTTGCCCAGTAAGAACCGAGGGGACATCTCTTGCAGGGATCTGGGAAAGTTTTTCCCCTGTTAGACAAAAGGAGAGAGTTCACAAAACAAGTTCTTATTACCTTGCCCCTGAACCCCATTCCCAGTCGTTGAATATTGTCATGTTGGTGCATAAGACTCTAGGAGCTGTGGCAGCCATTTTATAACCATGAGGCAATACACGTCAGAATTTAAAAAAAAAAAAAAAAAAAACCCGAATAATGGTTGGTCCTCAATTATATCAGGGAGGCTGTTGAATATACCCTAGATTTAACTCTCCAAATACGTATCTTCATGGCTTAAGTTAGTGATTCTCAACATTAGTGGTTAGATTAGCACATCAGAATTAGTTGGGAATTTTGTTAAAGGAAGACTGATTCCATAGGTTTGAGGTTCTGTATTTTTATCAAGATCCCAGTGATGCTGCTGGTTCACGGACCACACTTTGAGTAGCACCATTTCATTGGCATGAGGCTTCTTAGTTGGTACATCCTTTTTCTGGGTTCAAAGATCACCCTTATTATTTCACAGGTGTGGCTTTGGAAACAATGAAATGGAAGGAAGAAGTCTTTCCTGATGAGGGTCCATTCAGTTCAGCTCAGTTCAGCTCAGTTCATTTCAGTCGCTCAGTCGTGTCCGACTCTTTGCAGCCCCGTGAATCGCAGCATGCCAGGCCTCCTTGTCCATCACCAACTCCCGGAGTTCACTCAGACAGTGTCAGACTTTATTTTGGGGGGCTCCAAAATCACTGCAGATGGTGACTTCAGCCATGAAATTAAAAGACGCTTGCTCCTTGGAAGAAAAGTTATGACCAACCTGGATAGCATATTGAAAAGCAGAGACATTACTTTGCCAACAAAGGTCCATCTAGTCAAGGCTATGGTTTTTCCAGTGGTCATGTATGGATGTGAGGGTCCATTAGCCCCTCGGAATCACCAGCTCCCCAGTCAGGACTGGAGGATTCCTAAATTAATGCAGCATCCAGGAGTGAAGTCCTGGGTCCTGAAGCTGTAGACTGTTTTCAGATGTGCTGTCTTGCACTTGCTGTCCTGGTCAGACAGGCTCTTCTGACCAGACCCACCTAGACAGATTCAGCCTTAGAAAGAGGGGCTGTAACTAGAGCTCACACTTTCTTTCAGGACCTTCCTCAACCTGCTGCCATCTTGGCTCTGCCGTTCAGGTAGCATCTTTCTCTTTAGTTGCTAGAGTCAGGCTTCTGAAAACAGTGATGGTGAAAGTCCAGGCCACAGAGAAAGAAGGCTGGCAGAAGCCCTCCATTTCCTTCAGGTTATCTACGTGTTTACCCTCTCCTCCCTCTTTCCTTCCAGTCTCAGGGAAGACATGCCAGCCTCCTGCCTGACACAGCAGTCCCCAATCTGTCACCTCTGCTGCGCTGAAACCTCTCAGCAAGCTCATCCGTGACCGTTCCAGTTCTCCTCCCTGCAGGTCCAGTGGGCTAGTTTCTCATCCTGTTTCTCTATTTCCTTCTACAGCAAAATCCCTCGGGTATATTGGCCTGCCCTTGACCTCCATCTCCTTCCCAGCTCACTTTTGTGAGGCCTAAGTCCCCATCACTCCTCTCAGCTCTCTTGCCAAGGTTGCCTATGACCTGCAACTTAGCAATCTAGGAATTTTAGATTGGTCCCTATCTTACCGGCCAATCATCACAGTTCGTGGCACAGTTAAGCCCTCCCTCTTTCCTGCCTGTCTGAGCTTACTCACATCAGCACACCCCACTTAACCTGATTTCACCTTTACTGGCTCCTCTTTTACAGTCTCCCAGGCTGGTTCAGCCTCCTCTTCCTGAAGACCTCTCCATGGTAGAAGCCTGGGCCCTGGTCCTCACTCCCCTTCTCTCCTGTCTAAGTTTCTCCGGGATCCACCTCTTCCATGGCTGTCAGTTCCATCTACAGCTGATGAAATTTATCTCCAGCCTTACCTCCCAACCCTGGCCCCGCTCCTGGTCCAGGCTCATAGCCTTATCTTCAACTGCCCACTCAACGTCTCCACTGGGGTAGCTAGCTAATGGGCATCTCAAACTTTATGTGTGCCAAACAGAGTTCTTTTTTAATTTTGGGGGGGACCATTTTTAAAGTCTTCATTGAATTTGTTACAACATTGCTTCTGTTCTTTGTTTTTGATTTTTTGGTCATGAGGCATGTGGAATCTTAGCTCCAAGACCTCCTGCATTGAAAGGTGAAGTTTTAACCTCTGGACTGCCAGAGAAACTCCCCAAACAGAATTTTTAACTTCCCCTCACCTGCAGCATTGACTTAGAAGCTCATGTGGCAGATCTAGGAATTACATTGCCTTCTCTTTGTTCATTTGTTATCATTCAATAGCTTAGTTGTGTCTGACTGTTTGCAAACCCATGAACTGCAGCATGCCAAGCTTCCCTG
Source organism: Budorcas taxicolor (assembly GCF_023091745.1). Classification (NCBI taxonomy): domain Eukaryota; kingdom Metazoa; phylum Chordata; class Mammalia; order Artiodactyla; family Bovidae; genus Budorcas; species Budorcas taxicolor. Next base: position 78,993,523 of record NC_068919.1, read on the forward strand.
TCATTCACTCTCTCCAGAATTTGCTCAAACTCATATCCTTTGAATCGGTGATGCTATCTAACTCTCTCATCCTCTACCACCCACTTCTTTTGCCTTCAATCTTTCCCAGTATCTGGGCCTTTTCCAATGAGTCGGCTCTTCTCATCAGGTGGCCAAGGTACTGAAGGTCCAGCTTCAGTATCAGTCCTTCCATTGAGTATTCAGGATTGATTTCCTTTAGGATGACTGGTTTGATGTTCTTGTTGTCCAAGGGACTCTCAAGAGTTTTCTCCAACACCACAGTTTGAAAGCATCTAGTCTTTGGCACTCAGCATTCTTTATGGTCCAACTCTCACATCCATACACGACTACTGGAAAACCATAGCTTTGACTGCTGCTGCTGCTGCTGCTGCTAAGGCACTTCAGTTCAGTTCAGTTCAGTTCAGTCGCTCAGTGGGGTCCGACTCTTTGCGACCCCATGAATAGCAGCACCCCAGGCCTCCCTGTCCATCACCAGCTCCCGGAGTTCACTCAGACTCACGTCCATTGAGTCCGTGATACCATCCAGCCATCTCATCCTCAGTCATCCCCTTCTCCTCCTGCCCCCAATCCCTCCCAGCATCAGAGTCTTTCCCATGAGTCAACTCTTCGCATGAGGTGGCCAAAGTACTGGAGTTTCAGCTTTAGCATCATTCCTTCCAAAGAAATCCCAGGGCTGATCTCTTTCAGAATGGACTGGTTGGATCTCCTTGCAGCCCAAGGGACTCTCAAGAGTCTTCTCCAACACCACAGGTCAAAAGCATCAATTCTTCGGCGCTCAGCCTTCTTCACAGTCCAACTTTCACAGCCATACATGACCAGAGGAAAAACCATAGCCTTGACTAGACGGACATTTGTTGGCAAAGTAATGTCTCTGCTTTTCAACATGCTATCTAGGTTGGTCATAACTTTTCTTCCAAGCAGCAAGTGTCTTTTAATTTCATGGCTGCAGTCACCATCTGCAGTGATTTTGGAGCCCCAAAAAATAAAGTCTGACACTGTTTCCACTGTTTCCCCATCTATTTCCCATGAAGTGATGGGACCAGATGCCATGATCTTCGTTTTCTGAATGTTGAGCTTTAAGCCAACTTTTTCACTCTCCGCTTTCACTTTCATCAAAAGGCTTTTTAGTTCCTCTTCACTTTCTGCCATAAGGGTGGTGTCATCTGCATATCTGAGGTTATTGATATTTTACCTGCCAAACTTAATTCCAGCTTGTGCTTCTTCCAGCCCAGTGTTTCTCATGATGTACTCTGCATAGAAGTTAAATAAGCAGGGTGACAATATACAGCCTTGACGTACTCCTTTTCCTATTTGGAACCAGTCTGTTGTTCCATGTCCAGTTCTAACTCTTGCTTCCTGACCTGCATACAGATTTCTCAAGAGGCAGGTCAGGTGGTCTGGTATTCCCATCTCTTTCAGGATTTTCCACAGTTGATTGTGATCCACACAGTCAAAGGCTTTGGCATAGTCAATAAAGCAGAAATAGATGTTTTTCTGGAAGTCTCTTGCTTTTTCCATGATCCAGCAGATGTTGGCAATTTGATCTCTGGTTCCTCTGCCTTTTCTAAAACCAGCTTGAACATCTGGAAGTTCACAGTTCACATATTGGTGAAGCCTGTCTTGGAGAATTTTGAGCATTACTTCACTAGCGTGTGAGATGAGTGCAATTGTGTGGTAGATTGAGCATTCTTTGGCATTGCCTTTCTTTGGGATTGGAATGAAAATTGACCTTTTCCAGTCCTGTGGCCACTGCTGAGTTTTCCAAATTTGCTGGCATATTGAGTGCAGCACTTTCACAGCATCATCTTTCAGGATTTGAAATAGCTCAACTGGAATTCCATCACCTCCACTAGCTTTGTTCGTAGTGATGCTTTCTAAGGCCCACTTGACCTCACATTCCAGGATGTTTGGCTCTAGTTGAGTGATCACACCATCATGATTATCTTGGTGGTGAAGATCTTTTTTGCACAGTTCTTCTGTGTATTCTTGCCACCTCTTCTTAGTATCTTCTGCTTCTGTTAGGTCCAGACCATTTCTGTCCTTTATCGAGCCCATCTTTGCATGAAATGTTCCCTTGGTATCTCTAATTTTCTTGAAGAGATCTCTAGTCTTTCCCATTCTGTTCTTTTCCTCTATTTCTTTGCATTGATCACTGAAGAAGGCTTTCTTATCTCTTCTTGCTATTCTTTGGAACTCTGCATTCAGATGCTTATATCTTTCCTTTTCTCCTTTGCTTTTCACTTCTCTTCTTTCACAGCGATTTGTAAGGCCTCCCCAGACAGCCATTTTGCTTTTTTGCATTTCTTTTCCATGGGGATGGTCTTGATCCCTGTCTCCTCTACAATGTCATGAACCTCAGTCCATAGTTCATCAGGCACTCTATCTATCAGATCTAGGCCCTTACATCTATTTCTCACTTCCATTGTATAACCATGAGGGACTTGATTTAGGTCATACCTGAATGGTCTAGTGGTTTTCCCTACTTTCTTCAATTTAAGTCTGAATTTGGTAATAAGGGGTTCATGATCTGAGCCACAGTCAGCTCCTGGTCTTGTTTTTGTTGACTGTATAGAGCTTCTCCATCTTTGGCTGCAAAGTATATAATCAATCTGATTTTAGTGTTGACCATCTGGTGATGCCCATGTGTAGAGTCTTCTCTTGTGTTGTGGGAAGAGGGTGTTTGCTATGACCAGTGCATTTTCTTGGCAAAACTCTGTTAGTCTTTGCCCTGCTTCATTCCACATTCCAAGGCCAAATTTGCCTGTTACTCCAGGTGTTTCTTGACTTCCTACTGTTGCATTCCAGTCCCCTATAATAAAAAGGATATCTTTTTTGGGTGTTAGTTCTAAAAGGTCTTGTAGGTCTTCATACAACCGTTCAACTTCAGCTTTTTCAGCGTGACTGGTTGGGGCATAGACTTGGATAACTGACATTCAATGGTTTGCCTTGGGGAGGAACAGAGATCATTCTGTCATTTTTGAGATTGCATCCAAGTACTGTATTTCAGACTCTTTTGTTGACCATGATGGCTACTCCATTTCTTCTAAGGGATTCCTGCCTGCAGTAGTAGATATAATGGTCATCTGAGTTAAATTCACCCATTCCAGTCCATTTTAGTTAGCTGATTCCTAGAATGTCGACGTTCACTCTTGCCATCTCCTATTTGACCAATTTGCCTTGATTCATGGACCTAACATTCCAGGTTCCTATGCAATACTGCTCGTTACAGCATCGGACCTTGCTTCTGTCACCAGTCACATCCACAACTGGGTATTGTTTTTGCTTTGGCTCCATCCCTTCATTCTTTCTGGAGTTATTTCTCCACTGATCTCCAGTAGCATATTGGGCACCTACTGACCTGGGGAGTTCCTCTTTCAGTATTCTATCATTTTGTCTTTTCACACTGTTCATGGGGTTCTCAAGGCAAGAATACTGAAGCGGTTTGCCATTCCCTTCTCCAGTGGACCACATTCTTTCAGATTCTCCACCATGACCTGCCCATCTTGGGTGGCCCCATGGACATGGCTTAGTTTCATTGAGTTAGACAAGGCTGTGGTCCTAGTGTGATTAGATTGACTAGTTTTCTGTGATTATGGTTTCACTATGTCTGCCCTCTGATGCCCTCTTGCCACACCTACCGTCTTACTTGGGTTTCTCTTACCTTGAATGTGGGGTATCTCTTCACGGCTGCTCCAGCAAAGTGCAGCAAACCATGCAAAACTCGGTAGGATGAAGGAACTAGGGGGAAAAACAGGAGTGTTAGTAAGACTGGACCTGCCCTCAGAGGGTGGAAGAACTGAAGCAGGGGTCTGATCCAGACATCGGGACAACTGTCTGAGTTAAAGGAGAAACATTTAAGGCTGAGAGTGAAACAGTTGATCTGTGGCAGCCTAAATGGAATGAGAATCAGACAGTCCTTGCCACAGCCATACATACCCCAGACAGGGACACTAGTCCCCTGGAAGTTTCAGTGGCTGGGAGCTGGAGTTTAGGAATTGTGGAGCGATCCCAGGGCGAGGGCTGCTGTTGACCGTGGAGAGATGGATCTAGGGGATATGAGGGAGGCGATGATGGTGGGAAATATCTGGGGAGAAAAGTCCGGCAGCCATGGAAGCAAGACGATACTGCTGAGTTACATGTTGGGGGTGGAGCCACCACCATAGTCTCTCTCTGCCCACACCACCAGCATCAGTAGCTGAACAGTAGAGAGGCTGGCCCATCAAACACCTGATGCACTGAATTACAGAGCAGGACTCCACCCAGGGTGCCCCTTTAAGTGCCTGACGTGCCAATTTACAGAGTAGGACCCCAGTTAGGGGGGCCCCTCTATGTGCCTGATGTGCAGAACAACAGAGAAGGATCCCAAGCAAGGGAGCCCTCTAAGTGCCTGAATGGGTGGAGCTATGGAGAAGGGCTGGCCAAAAGAGGCCTTCTGATCACCAGCTACAAGAGGCTCATAAAAAAGACTCTGATAGAGCCACAACTCCTGTGGTGGAGGCAGTCTGTGTCCCTGCACAGTAGGTGCCACCAGAGTCCCCACAAGCCAAGCAGCTTGAGCCATCTTTATGCTCAACTCTCACTGGGGCGAGCTGCCACAAGCAAAAATATTCTTGCATCTAGGCATGCAGGGTCACTTCGGTATTGTCTGACTCTGCAACCCTGTAGACTGTGGTCTTCCAGGATTCTCTGTCAAGGTGGGAGGTTCTCCAGGTAAGGAAACTGGAGCATATTGGCCACTACTGGTTGCCATACCCTTCTAGAGCCCTATATTTCCTGCTGCCCTAGCTGCCAACTCCCCTGAGTATCTGGTGCTGCCAGAAACCCTGCAACCCAAGCAGCTGCATCACCTCTAAACCTGGCCCTCACAGGGGCAAACCCAAGTCATCCAGGGCAGCCTCAGGAGCAAACCCCAGTGGACGACCCACACGCAGAGGTGGAAATAAAACTACAATTGAAATCCAAGGGCAGTGTGGTTAAGGAAGAAGACCCAAAACCTTCCTACCAACTGTATAAGCTGCAGTTAAATCCATATGATCAACTAGGCACTCTTTGTCTATGAAATATATAAAAGGTCATTGAGAGCTCCCACAAAAGAAAATGCACTAGTTCTGATAGCTGTGGACATTGGAGGCAAGAACACACAGGAGTAGGACCAGATTAGAATCTGAGCTGCCCCCACAGCAGGTCCAGAGATCAGCACAGTTTTGGAGGGCATCCTTGGGAGGTGAGGTGGACTGTGACTCCCAGGGAGGGAAAGGACTCTGACAGCAGTGACTCAAGAAAAACATTCATTACTTTTATGTTTTAACTTATTCTGTAGATTCTTTTGGATTTTTTTTTTCTTTTTTTGTTCCCTGCTCTATTGAAGTTGTCAATTTTATTGGCACTATGAAATCTAATTAAGCTTTTTTTTCCCCTCAGTCACATTTTTTTTTTTCCACATTTTTTATTGTTGTTATAAACCTCTGCCTCTACGTTGGGCTTTTGAAACTCTGTGGAGTTTTCCTTTTTTTTAATTTTAATTTTTTAAGCCTATTATATCTTTTCTACATTTATTCCTTTGTTTGCTTTTCTTACTGTTATTTTCCTCTTGCATAATCTTTAATGTATATAAATCTTCTTTATCTACCTCTATTTAACTTTGCATGTGTATTCTTTCTTTCTTTTCTTTTCTTTCTTTCCTTTTCTCTCAACATATTTGTTGGCTTTATTTTCACCTCTTTATTCCCCAGTTGGCACCTTGCTTTAGTTTTGTTCTCCACTTTGTGCTTTAGTTAGTTTTGTTCTTAACTGTTAAATATAATTTTTGATTTCCTTTGTTCGCTGGGTCAATCTACTGCACTTTATTTTTGTTGGAGTGTTTTGACTTTGCTCATGGGTGCATATGTATATGGGAGAAGGCAATGGCACCCCACTCCAGCACTCTTGCCTGGAGAATCCCATAGACAGAGGAGCCTGGTGGGCCGCAGTCCATGGGGTCTCTAGGAGTTGGACACAACTGAGCGACTTCACTTTCACTTTTCACTTTCATGCAGTGGAGAAGGAAATGGCAACCCACTCCGGTGTTCTTGCCTGGAGAATCCCAGGGATGGGGGAGCTTGGTGGGCTGCCGTCTATGGGGTTGCACAGAGTCTGACATGACTGAAGCGACTTAGCAGCAGCAGCAGCATATGTATATATGTATATTCCATTATTTTAATTATTATTTGCCTGATTTTGTTAGTGCCATTTGTCTGGGGTTCATCTTTGGTTTCTTGTTTTTGGATATTTATTTTAACCTTACTTAATGCCATAACAAACCACTTGTGGAATCTTCATTCCTTACCAGAGATCAAGCCCTGAGCCTTTGGAGTGGGAGCACTGACTCCAAGACCCCAGACTACCAGAGAACTAGCCCTAGGGGTTATCAAATAGTGAGAACTCACACAAAGGAAACCACTTGAATACAAGAGCCAGCATCACCCAACCACCAGTAGCACCCTGTGCAGGATGCCTCATCTAAACAACAAACAAAACAAAAATACAAACCAAATCATCAGCAAAGACTTCCCTGGTAGCTCAGATGGTAAAGCATCTGCCTACAATGCAGGAGACCCGGGTTCGATCCCTGGGTTGGGAAGATGCCCTGGAGAAGGAAATGGCAACCCACTCCAGTATTCTTGCTTGGAAAGTCCCATGGACTGAGGAGCCTGGTAGGCTACAGCCCATGGGGTGGCAAAGAATCGGACACGACTGAGTGACTTCACTTAATCATCAGCAGACAGGATTACCACTTCACTCAGCCTTGCCCATCAGAGGAAAAACAAACAAAAACTCAGTACAAATCTCACCCTATATGAAGCTTACACAAACCACTGGACCAACCTTAGGAGGGCAGAAACCAAAAGGAAGAAGGAATTCAACCTTGAAGCCTGGGAAAAGGAGACCACAAGCACAATAAGATAAAAAAATAATAATGAAAAGGCAGAGAAATACTACACAAATGAAGGAAAAAATTGAAACACAGAAGTCCAAATAAATGAAGAAGAACTAGGCAAACTACCTGAAAGAGAATTCAGAATAATGATAGTAAAGATGATCAAAAACCTTGAAAACAAAATGGAGAAAATGCAAGAATCAATTAACAAAGACCTAGAAGAATTAAAGAATAAACATAGAAAAAACACAATTACTGAAATTAAAAATACTTTAGAAGGAATGAATAGCAGAATATCTGAAGCAGAAGAATGAATCAGTGAGCTGGAAGATAAATGGTGGGAAAACCTTTTGAAGAGCAGAATAAAGTAAAGAGAATGAAAAGAACTGAGGAAAGACTCAGAGACCTCTGGGACAACACCAAATGCACCAACATTCAAATTATAGGAGTCCCAGAAGAGGAAGAGGAAAAAAAAAGGGCATGAGAAAATATTTGAGGAGATTATAGTTGAAAATTTCCCCAAGAAGAAAAGGAAATAGTCAATCAAGTCCAAGAGGCATAAAGAGTCCCATACAGGATAAACCCAAGGAGAAACACACCAAGACACATGCTAATCAAACTAACAAAGACTAGACACAAAGAAAGAATATTAAAAGCAGCAATGGAGAAACAACAAGTGATATACAAGGGAAACCCCATAGGCTTAACAGCTGATCTTTCAGCAGAAACTCTATGGGCCAGAAGGGAATGGCAGGATATATTTAAAGTACTGAAAAAAAAATCTACAACCAAGATTACTGTACCTGGCAAGGATCTCATTCAAAATTGGTGGAGAAATAAAAACTTTTCAGACAAACAAAAGTTAAGAGAATTTAGTACCATTAAACCAGCTTTACAACAAATGTTAAAGGGATTTATATAGTCAAGAAATACAAGAGAAGGAAAAAGATCTACAAAATCAACCCCAAACAATTCAGAAAATGGCAATAGGAATATATATATCAATAATTACTTTAAATGCAAATGGATTAAATGCTCCAACAAAGACACAGACTAGTTGAATGGATACAAAAACAAGACCTATATATATATATATGCTGTCTACAAGAAGCCCACTTCAGACCTCAAGACACATATAGATTGAAAGTGAGAGGATGGAAAAATATATCCCATGCAAATGGGAAGCAAAAGAAAGCTGGAGTAGCAATCCTTATACCAGATGAAATAGACCTTAAAATAAAGAATATTACAAGAGATAAGGAAGGACACTACATAATGATCAAGGGATCAATCCAAGAGGAAGATATAACAATTGTAAATATCTATGACCCAACACAGAAGCACCTCAGTGCATAAGACAAACATTAATAGACATAAAAGGAGAAACGGACAGTAACACAACAATAGTAAGAGATTTTAACGCCCCACTCACACCAATGGACGGATCATCAAAACAGCAGATTAATAAGGACGCACAAGTCGTAAATGATACATTAGATGAGATGGATCTCACTGATATCCTTAGGACATCCCATCCAAATGCAGAAGAATACACCTTCTTCTCAAGTGCACATAGAATACTCTCCAGGATAGACCACATCTTGGGTCACAAATCAAACCTCAGTAAATTTAAGAAAATTGAAATTGTATCAAGCATCTTCTCTGACCACAATGCTGTGAGACTAGAAATCAATTACAAGAAAAAAAAAACTGTAAGAAACACAAACACATGGAGATCAAATAACATGTTTCTAAATAACAAACAGGTTACTGAAGAAATCAAAAGGGAAATCAAAATATTTATAGAAACAAAAGACAGTGAAAACACGACAGCTCAAAACCTATGGGAGGCAGTGAAAGCAGTTCTAAGAGGGAAGTTTATAGCAGTACAATCCTACCTCAAGAAACAAGAAAAACGTTGAATAGACAACCTGACTTTACACCTAAAACAACTGGAAAAAGAAGAACCAAAAAACCCCCAGAATTAGTAGAAGGAAAGACATCATAAAGATCCAAGTGGAAATAAATGAAAAAGAAATGAAAGAAATAATAGTAAAGATTAGTAAAACTGAAAGCTCTTTCTTTGAGAAGATAAACAAAATTGACAAACCTTTAGCCAGACTCATCAAGAAGAAAAGAGAGAAGAATCAAATGAACAAAATCAGAAATGAAAAAGGAGAGGTTACAACAGACAATGCAGAAATACAAAGGATTATAAGAGACTATTATGAACAAATATATGGCAATAAAATAGATAACCTGCAAGGATGGACAGATTCTTAGAAAAGTTCAATCTTCCAAAACTGAACCAGGAGGAAAGAGAAATTATGAACAACCCAATCACAAGCACTGAAATTGAAGCTGTGATCCAAAATCTCCCAAAAAACAAAAGCCCAGGACCAGATAGCTTCACAGGAGAATTAAATCAAACATTTAGAGAAGGGCTAATGCCTATCCTTCTAAAACTCTTTCCAAAAAATTGCAGAGGAAGGAGCACTTCCAGACTCATTCTATGAGGCCACCATCACCCTGATACCAAAACCAGACGAAGACAACACAAAAAAAGAAAACTACAGGCCAATATCACTGATGAACATAGATGCAAAAATCTTCAACAAAATTTTAGCAAACAGAATTCAGTAACACATCAAAAAGTTCATACACCATGATCAAGTTGGGTTCATCCCAGGAATGCAAGGATTCTTCAGTATATGCAAATCAATCAATGTGATACACCACATTAATGGATTGAAAGATAAAAACCATATGATAATCTCAATAGATGCAGAAAAAGCCTTTGACAAAATTCAGCACTCATTTATGATTAAAACGCTTCAAAAAACGGGCATAGAAGAAACCTACCTCAGCATAGTAAAGGCCATATATTGTAAGCCTATAGTGAAAGTGAAAGTGAAGTCGATCCGTCATGTCCAACTCTTTGCGACCCCATGGACTGTAGCCTACCAGGTTCCTCCATCCGTGCGATTCTCCAGGCAAGAGTACTGGAGTGGGTTGCCATTTCCTTCTCCAGGAGATCTTCCCAACCCAGGGATCGAACCCAGGTCTCCTGAATTGCAGGCAGAGGCTTTACCAACTGAGCCACCAGAGAAGATGGGTAAGCCTATAGTAAACATTATTCTCAATGGTGAAAACCTGAAAGCATTCCGCCTAAGATCAGGAACAGGACAAATCTGTCCACTTTCACCACTATTATTCAACATAGTTCTGGAAGTCCTAGCTACAGCAATCAAAGAAGAGAAAGAAATAAAGGGAATCCAGATCAGAAGAGAAGAAGTAAAGCTCTCACTGTTCACAGAGGACATGATACTGTACACAGAAAACCCTAAAGATAGTATCAGAAAATTACTAGAGCTAATCAGTGAATTTAGCAAAGTGGCAGGATACAAAATCAATACACAGAAATCACTTGCATTTCTAAGTACTAACAATGAAAAATCAGAAAGAGAAATTAAGAAATCAATCCCACTCACCATTACAACAAAGAGAATTAAATGTCTAGGAATAAACTTTCCTAAGGAGACAAGAGAACTGTACACAGAAAATTATGAGACACTAATGAAAGAAATCAAAGATAACATAAACAGATGGAGATATATTCCTGTTCCTGGGTAGGAAAAATCAATATTGTGAAAATGACTATAGTGCCAAATGCAATCTACAGATACAATGTGATCCCTGTCAAATTACCAATGGCATTTTTCACAGAACTAGAAGAAAAAATTTCATAATTCATATGGAAACACAAAAGACCCCCGAATAGCCAAAGCAGTCTTGAGAAAGAAGAATGGAGCTGGAGGAATCAACCTTCCTGACTTCAGATTATACTACAAAGCTTCAGTCATCAAGACAGTATGGTACTGGCACAAAAACCGAAATATAGACCAATGGAACAAGATAGGAAGCCCAGAAATAAACCATGCACCTATGGGTACCTTATTTTTGACAAAGAAGGCAGGAATATACAATGGGGCAAAGACAGCCTCTTCAATAAATGGTGCTGGGAAAACTGGACAGCTACATGTGAAAGAATGAAATTAGAACGCCATACACAAAGATAAGCTCAAAATGGATTAAAGACCTAAATGTAAGACCAGAAACCATAAAACTCTTAGAGAAAAACATAGGCAGAACACTCGATGACATAAATCAAAGCAAGATCCTCTATGACCCACCTCCTAGAGTAATGGAAATAAAAAAGTAAACAAGTGGGACCTGATTAAACTTAAAAGCTTTTGAACAGCAAAGGAAACTATAAGCAAGGTGAAAAGACAACCCTCAGAATGGGAGAAAATAATAGCAAATGAAACAACTGACAAAGGATTAATTTCCAAAACATACAAACAGCTCATACAACTCAATGCCAGAAAAGCAAACAACCCAATCCAAAAGTGGGAAAAAGACCTAAACAGACATTTCCCCAAAGAAGACATAGAGATGGCTAACAAACACACAAAAAGATGTGCCACATCGCTCATTATTGAGTGAAGTCGCTCAGTCGTGTCCAGCTCTTTGTGACTCCATGGACTGTAGCCTACCAGGCTCCTCCATCCATGAAATTTTCCAGGCAAGAGTACTGGAGCAGGGTGCCATTTGGTATCACCTCTCACTGGTCAGAATGGCCATCATCAAAAGGTCTACAAGCAATAAATGCTGGAGAGGGTGTGGAGAAAGGGAGTGCTCTAGCACTGTTGGTGGGAATGTAAACTGATACAGCCACTATGGAAGACGGTATGGAGATTCCTTAAAAAACTAGGAATAAAACCACCATATGACCCAGCAATCCCACTCCTAGGCATACACCCTGAGGAAAAAGAGCTTGAAAAAGACACATGTATCCGATTGTTCACTGCAGCACTATCTACAATAGCTACAACATGGAAGCAACCTAGATGCCCAATGACAGATGAATGGATTAAGAAGTTGTGGTACATATACACAGTGGAATATTACTCAGTGATAAAAAGGAACGCATTTGAGTCAGTTCTGATGAAGTGGGTGAACCTAGAACCTATAACACAGAGTGAAGTGAGTCAGAAAGAGAAAGATAAATATCGTATTCTAACACATATATATGGAATCTAGAAAAATGGTACTGAAGAATTTATTTACAGGGCAGCAATGGAGAAACAGACATAGAGAATAGACTTACAGACATGGGGAGAGGGAAGGAGAGAGTGAGATGTATGGAAAGAGTAACATGGAAACTTACATTACCATATGTAAAATAGACAGCCAATGGGAATTTGCTGTATGGCTCAGGAAACTCAAACAGGGGCTCTGTATCAACCTAGAGAGATGGGATGGGGAAGGTGATGAGAGGAAGGTTCAAAAGGGAGGGGATTTATGTATACCTATAGCTGATTATGTTGAGGTTTGACAGAAAACAACAAAATTCTGTAAAGCAATTATGCTTCAATTAAAAAAAAAAAAAAGAAGTCTTCCTTCCGAGCAAAACACTCACCTCTTCCAATCACCCCTCCTCTCTCACCTCCCTCCGCCTCACGCTGGGCTCTGGTGATGAAGGGCAGGGCTGCTGATGAGGGGCAACACCCAGAACCAGGCCAGCTCTGGAGCTGGCTGTGTCAGGCTGGTTCAGTCTTCCTGGCAAACCTACCAGTAAGGCTTGTTACAGGTAAGGAAGTGAGGCCCACAGAGCTGGAGTGTCTGGCCTTGAACCCAAATCTTAAGATCTATACTGTCTCCATCTAAGAGCTATATAGGGGCAGAAACAGGGTCCAGGGAGCCCCTTGAGGGCTCGGGAGGCCTTGGATAATTGCTGCCCAAGAATTAGAATCCCTCCATTGGCTGGGGGTTGTGGGGGAGAACTCCCCACCCCGACAAATTCTCTGGGTCCGTGTGCCCTCCCATCCACCTAAGATCCTTGCTCTCTCTACCTGATCTAAGAGCCTGGGTGCTCTGGCTTTACCTCCCCTACCAGACCCTGAGACCTAATAGGGGTAGGGGACAGGATCCCTCCTATGCACTTTATTGCACGTCCCCAGTGCAGAGCACAGCCCACCACATCAGGCACCAGAGAGCTGTTGGTGGTGCGGGAGTTCTGAGGGGGCCTGGGGACTCACCCCTTATTGGAGAGGTGGTATAGACAGGCTCTGACAGTGTGGATCCTAACAAACTGTGGACAACTCTTAAAGACATGGGAATACCAGATCACCTTACCTATCTCCTAAGAAACATGTATGCAGGTCAAGAAACAACAGTTAGAACTGGACATGGAAAAACCAACTGGTTCAAAATTGGGGAAGGAGTATGTCAAGCCTGTATATTGTCACCTGCTTATTTAAATTCTATGCAGAGCACATCATGTGATATGCCAGGCTAGATGAATCACAAGCTGGAATCAAGATTGCTGGGAGAAATGTCAATAACCTCAGATATGCAGATGATACCACTCTAAAGGCATAAAGTGAAGAGGAACTAAAGAACCTCTTGATAAGGGTGAAAGAGGAAAATGAAAAAGCTGGCTTAAAACTCACCATTAAAAAGACTAAGATCTTGGCATCCAGCCCCATCACTTCATGGCAAATAGATGGGGAAAAAGTGGAAGCAGTGACAGATTTTCTTTTCTTGGGTTCCAAAATCACTGCAGATGGTGACTGTGGCCATGAAATTAAAAGATGCTTGCTCCTTGGAAGAAAAGCTATGACAAACCTAGACAGCATATTACAAAGCAGAGACTTCACTTTGCCAACAAAGGTTCACATAGTCAAAGCTATGGTTTTTCCAGTAGTCATGTATGGATGTGAGGGTTGGACCATAAAGAAGGCTGAGAGCCGAAGAATTGACGCTTTCAAACTGTGGTGCTGGAGAAGACTCTTAAGAGACCATTGGACAGCAAGGTGATCAAACCAGTCAATTGTAAAGAAAATCAACCCTGAATATTCCTTGGAAGGACTGATGCTGAAGCTGAATCTCCAATACTTTGGCCACCGGATGTGAAGAGCTGACATTGGAAAAGACCTTGATGATGGGAAAGATTAAGGGCAGGAGGAGAAGGGGACGGCAGAACATAAGATAGTCAGATAGCATCATGGACTCAATGGACATGAATCTAAGCAAACTCCGGGAGATGGTGAAGGACAAAGGAGCCTGTTGTTCTGTCGCTAAATCACGTCCAACTTCTTGAACCCCATGGGACTATAGCCCACCAGGCTTCTCTGCTCATGGAATTCTCCAGGCAAGAATACTAGAGTAGGTAGTATTCCCTTCTCCAGGGCATCTTCCCAACTCAGGGATTGAACCCAGGTCTCCTGCATTGCAGGCAGATTGTTTACTATCTGAGCCACCAGGGAGACCTCAGGGGAGCCTGGTGTGCTACAATCCATGGGCTCTCATGACTTAGTGACTGAACAATACAAAAACAGAGAAGCCAGGAGTCAACAGCACAACCCAGATTAGCTGAATGACCCTGGACTCAGCCTGTCTGTGCCTCAGCATCCTCATCTAGTTATATATTTTATTTCTGGCCTGCCCCTCGCAGCTTGTGAGATTTTAGTTCCTGGACCAGGGAGTGCTAGGTTCTTGGCAGTGGAGTCCTGACCACTGGACTGCCAGGGAATTCTGCATCCTCATTTATAAAACGGAGAAATTCATATTGCGCCTACTTCATTTCTATGAGGAGCGTTGCTCTGAGATAAAGCATGTAGAGAGACTGGAACAGCACAATAAATTATCAAAATTTTGTTCTAACCATTGCTGTTGCCCTCGTCATCTTCTTAGTATTGGTGGTGCCTATTGCCCATTTAGGCTCTGGGCCAGCCCTGACTCTGAGCTTAGGCTCTTGACCTGGACTTCTCTTGCCCTTTCTTAGTTCTGGGAGGGTCAGGCAGGTGACTTTTACAGCCAATGACCTAGAAAACATGGTACCCAGGAAGCCAGCGGTGCTCAGCCCTGGTTGCATGTTAGAATCTCCTGGGGAACTTTGTGAAATTCCAGCAAGCTGCTAAAGCTGGGAACCAGTGCTTGAAACTCATTCCTTACGCACAGGGGAGGCAGAGACTCGGCATGAGATTCAAACCAATTTGACTCGTGACCTACCAGCTACATGACCTTGGGCAAGTTCCTCAAGATCCTGCTGACTCAGTTTCTTCACTTGTAAAGTGGAGGATGGTTTCAAGCTCACAGTGAGGTTTTGAGGAATTCCACTAAGTTAAATAGGCTGATATGTAATAGGCACTTAATATAGCTTATTATTTTTAGTCCATAGCTCAAAGTTGCCCTTGTTGATTGAGCACACTTTCCAATACGCCCAAGGAGGTGGAACCCACCCCTAACCCACATCACATATTTAATTACTTTTCTGGGGCTACATAAACTGTACTGTAAGCCTTGTCAGTTCTCCTCTTGAGTCTCACCATGGTCACCTAGTTTTTTGAAATTATAATGCTTAAAATGTTGCCCTTGGGTGCCGTCTTAGAAGTTCCTGCCTGTCCTCTTTGGTTCTGATTTGCAAGGCACTGCTGCTGTGGGGGGGCTCCAATGGGGCAGGACTTCCTCATTTGGAATCTTCAAATTCCTGGTTTAGAAATGGGAGAATAGTGTCCTCAATGCTTTCACCCAGGAAAAGCAGCACAGTCTGATTAAAATATCAATACTATGTTTCTTTGGTTTGGGCTAAAATTATCTCACCCTATCATGCTGATTGGAAGCCCTGGCAGTTGAATGCCTTTGGTTAATTAAAATACAAAAATCAATTAATGATTACCTATTATCAAATTGAAGAAAGTAAGGAAAACTGCTAGACCATTCAGGTATGCCCTAAATCAAATCCCTTATGATTATACAGTGGAAGTGACAAATAGATTTAAGGACCTAGATCTGATAGATAGAGTGCCTGATGAACTATGGAATGAGGTTTGTGACACTGTACAGGAGACAGGGATCAAGACCATCCCCATGGAAAAGAAATGCAAAAAAGCAAAATGGCTGTCTGGGGAGGCCTTACAAACAGCTGTGAAAGAAGAGAAGTGAAAAGCAAAGGAGAAAAGGAAAGATATAAGCATCTGAATGCAGAGTTCCAAAGAATAGCAAGAAGAGATAAGAAAGCCTTCCTCAGTGACCAATGCAAAGAAATAGAGGAAAAGAACAGAATGGGAAAGACTAGAGATCTCTTCAAGAAAATTAGAGATACCAAGGGAACATTTCATGCAAAGATGGGCTCGATAAAGGACAGAAATGCTATGGACCTAACAGAAGCAGAAGATACTAAGAAGAGGTGGCAAGAATACACAGAAGAACTGTACAAAAAAGATCTTCACGACCTGGATAATCACGATGGTGTGATCACTCAACTAGAGCCAGACATCCTGGAATGTGAAGTCAAGTGGGCCTTAGAAAGCATCACTATGAACAAAGCTAGTGGAAGTGATGGAATTCCAGTTGAGCTATTTCAAATCCTGAAAGATGATGCTGTGAAAGTGCTGCACTCAATATGCCAGCAAATTTGGAAAACTCAGCAGTGGCCACAGGACTGGAAAAGGTCAGTTTTCATTCCAATCATAAAGAGGGGCAATGCCAAAGAATGCTCAATCTACCGCACAATTGCACTCATCTCACATGCTAGTAAAGTAATGCTCAAAATTCTCCAAGCCAGGCTTCAGCAATACGTGAACCGAGAACTTCCTGATGTTCAAGCTGGTTTTAGAAAAGGCAGAGGAACCAGAGATCAAATTGCCAACATCTGCTGGATCATGGAAAAAGCAAGAGACTTCCAGAAAAACATCTATTTCTGCTTTATTGACTATGCCAAAGCCTTTGACTGTGTGGATCACAATCAACTGTGGAAAATCCTGAAAGAGATGGGAATACCAGACCACCTGACCTGCCTCTTGAGAAATCTGTATGCAGGTCAGGAAGCAAGAGTTAGAACTGGACATGGAACAACAGACTGGTTCCAAATAGCAAAAGGAGTACGTCAAGGCTGTATATTGTCACCCTGCTTATTTAATTTATATGCAGAGTCTATCATGAGAAACGCTGGACTGGAAGAAACACAAGCTGGAATCAAGATTGCCGGGAGAAATATCAATAACCTCAGATATGCAGATGACACCACCCTTATGGCAGAAAGTGAAGAGGAACTAAAAAGCCTCTTGATGAAAGTGAAAGAGGAGAGTGAAGAAGTTGGCTTAAAGTTCAACATTCAGAAAACGAAGATCATGGCATCTGGTCCCATCACTTCATGGGAAATAGATGGGGAAACAGTGTCAGACTTTATTTTTTGGGGCTCCAAAATCACTGCAGATAGTGACTGTAGCCATGAAATTAAAAGGCGCTTACTCCTTGGAAGAAAAGTTATGACCAACCTAGATAGCATATTCAAAAGCAGAGACATTATTTGCCAAGAAAGGTCCATCTAGTGAAGGCTATGGTTTTTCCTGTGGTCATGTATGGCTGTGAGAGTTGGACTGTGAAGAAGGCTGAGCGCCGAAGAATTGATGCTTTTGAACTGTGGTGTTGGAGAAGACTCTTGAGAGTCCCTTGGACTGCAAGGAGATCCAACCAGTCCATTCTGAAGGAGATCAGCCCTGGGATTTCTTTGGAAGGAATGATGCTAAAGCTGAAACTCCAGTACTTTGGCCACCTCATGCGAAGAGTTGACTCATTGGAAAAGACTCTGATGCTGGGAGGGATTGGGGGCAGGAGGAGAAGGGGACGACAGAGGATGAGATGGCTGGATGGCATCACTGACTTGATGGGCGTGAGTCTGAGTGAACTCCGAGAGATGGTGCTGGACAGGAAGGCCTGGCGTGCTGCGATTCATGGGTTCGCAAAGAGTTGGGCATGACTGAGCTACTGAACTGAACTGAACTGGTTAAGTGCATTTTTCCCCAACCAACCTCTCAAAGCTGAGACTTCCAGAGAAAATCAGCTGTACAGGGGATCACTGGTAACAGGTGGTGAGACAATCCTTGGACAAGACTTGACCTAATTCATATTCAGGCCTCAGGACTCAGGTTAAAACCCAGTGCTAGGGCTGTTCTGATGGGAAGGGCTGACCTTTGTACTCTGAGGAAATTAGGAAGTCATGCCCACAGAACCTGTCTGCCACCCTGAGGAGGGGTGAGAGCTGAATTACAGGGAAACCATCATGGTAGAGGGCTTCCCTTGTGGCTCAGCTGGTAAAGAATCTGACTGCAATGTGGGAGATCTGGGTTCTATCCCTGGGTTGGGAAGATCCCCTGGAGAAGGGCAAGGCTACCCACTCCAGTATTCTGGCCTAGAGAATTCCATGGACAGTCCATGGGGTCGCAAAGAGTCAGACACGACTGAGCGACTTTCACACATCACATCATGGTAGAACCTTTGCCTTAATAGACATGATTAATAAATAATCTCTCTGAGCTCCCAAAATATGCCAAGCATTTGACATACTTTGTCTTGCCCAGTTCTCCAACAGCCCTATGAATTAGGTACTAATGTTTCGAGAGACAGTACCTTCATTCATTTAATACCTTTTTTTTCCCCTTCAGTTCAGTTTAGTTTCTCAGTCGTGTCCGACTCTTTGCGAACCCATGAATTGTAGCACGCCAGGCCTCCCTGTCCATCACCAACTCCCGGAGTTCACTCAGACTCACGCCCATCAAGTCAGTGATGCCATCCAGCCATCTCATCCTCTGTCATCCCCTTCTCCTCCTGCCCCCAGTCTCTCCCAGCTTTAGAGTCTTTTCCAATGAGTCAACTCTTCGCATGAGGTGGCCAAAGTACTGGAGTTTCAGCTTTAGCATCATTCCTTCCAAAGAAATCCCAGGGCTGATCTCCTTCAGAATGGACTGGTTGGATCTCCTTGCAGCCCAAGGGACTCTCAAGAGTCTTCTCCAACACCACAGTTCAAAAGCATCAATTCTTTGGTGCTAAGCCTTCTTCACAGTCCAACTCTCACAGCCATACATGACCACAGGAAAAACCATAGCCTTGACTAGACGGACCTTAGTCGGCAAAGTAATGTCTCTGCTTTTGAATATGCTATCTAGGTTGGTCATAACTTTTCTTCCAAGGAGTTGCTGCTAAGTCACTTCAGTCGTGTCCGACTCTGTGCAACCCCATAGACAGCAGCCCACCAGGCTCCTCGTCCCTGGGATTCTCCAGGCAAGAACACTGGAGTGGGTTGCCATCTCCTTCTCTAAGGAGTAAGCATCTTTTAATTTTATGGCTGCAGTCACCATCTGCAGTGATTTTGGAGCCCCCCAAAATAAAGTCTGACACTGTTTCCACTGTTTCCCCATCTATTTCCCATGAAGTGATGGGACCAGAGGCCATGATCTTCGTTTTCTGAATGTTGAACTTTAAGCCAACTTCTTCACTCTCCCCTTTCACTTTCATCAAGAGGCTTTTTAGTTCCTCTTCACTTTCTGCCATAAGGGTGGTGTCATCTGCATATCTGAGGTTATTGATATTTCTCCCGGCAATCTTGATTCCAGCTTGTGGACTTCTTCCAGCCCAGCCTTTCTCATGATGTACTCTGCATATAAGTTAAATAAGCAGGGTGACAATATACAGCCTTGACGTACTCCTTTTCCTATTTGGAACCAGTCTGTTGTTCCATGTCCAGTTCTAACTCTTGCTTCCTAACCTGCATGCAGATTTCTCAAGAGGCAGGTCAGGTGGTCTGGTATTCCCATCTCTCTCAGAATTTTCCACAGTTGATTGTGATCCACACAGTCAAAGGCTTTGGCATAGTCAATAAAGCAGAAATAGATGTTTTTCTGGAAGTCTCTTGCTTTTTCCATGATCCAGCAGATGTTGGCAATTTGATCTCTGGTTCCTCTGCCTTTTCTAAAACCAGCTTGAACATCAGGAAGTTCTCGGTTCACGTATTGCTGAAGCCTGGCTTGGAGAATTTTGAGCATTACTTTACTAGCATGTGAGATGAGTACAATTATGCCGTAGTTTGAGCATTCTTTGGGATTGGAATGAAAACTGACCTTTTCCAGTCCTGTGGCCACTGCTGAGTTTTCCAAATTTGCTGGCATATTGAGTGCAGCACTTTCACAGCATCATCTTTCAGGATTTGAAATAGCTCAACTGGAATTCCATCACTTCCACTAGCTTTGTTCATAGTGATGCTTTCTAAGGCCCACTTGACTTCACATTTCAGGATGTCTGGCTCTAGGTGAGTGATCACACTATCGTGATTATCTGGGTCGTAAAGATCTTTTTTGTACAGTTCTTCTGTGTATTCTTGCCACCTCTTCTTAATATCTTCTGCTTCTGTTTGGTCCAGACCATTTCTGTCCTTTATCGAGCCCATCTTTGCATGAAATGTTCCCTTGGTATCTCTAATTTTCTTGAAGAGATCTCTAGTCTTTCCCATTCTGTTCTTTTCCTCTATTTCTTTGCATTGATCACTGAGGAAGGCTTTCTTATCTCTCCTTGCTATTCTTCGGAACTCTGCATTCAGATGCTTATATCTTTCCTTTTCTCCTTTGCTTTTCACTTCTCTTCTTTTCACAGCGATTTGTAAGGCCTCCACAGACAGCCATTTTGCTTTTTTGCATTTCTTTTCCATGGGGATGGTCTTGATCCCTGTCTCCTGTACAATGTCATGAACCTCATTCCATAGTTCATCAGGCACTCTGTCTATCAGATCTAGGCCCTTAAATCTATTTCTCACTTCCACTGTATAATCATAAGGGATTTGATTTAGGGCATACCTGAATGGTCTAGTGGTTTTCCCTACTTTCTTCAATTTGAGTCTGAATTTGGTAATAAGGAGTTCATGATCTGAGCCACAGTCAGCTCCTGGTCTTGTTTTTGTTGACTGTATAGAGCTTCTCCATCTTTGGCTGCAAAGAATATAATCAATCTGATATCGGTGTTGACCATCTGGTGATGTCCATGTGTAGTCTTCTCTTGTTTTGTTGGAAGAGGGTGTTTGCTATAACCAGTGCATTTTCTTGGCAAAACTCTATTAGTCTTTGCCCTGCTTCATTCCGCATTCCAAGGCCAAATTTGCCTGTTACTCCAGGTGTTTCTTGACTTCCTACTGTTGCATTCCAGTCCCCTATAATGAAAAGGACATCTGTTTTGGGTGTCAGTTCTAAAAGGTCTTGTAGGTCTTCATAGAACCGTTCAACTTCAGCTTTTTCAGCATGACTGGTTGGGGCATAGACTTGAATTACCGTGATACTGAATGGTCTGCCTTGGGGACAAACAGAGATCATTCTGTCGTTTTTGAGATTGCATCCAAGTACTGCATTTCGGACTATTTTGTTGACCATGATGGCTACTCCATTTCTTCTGAGGGATTCTTGCCCGCAGTAGTAGATATAATGGAATCAGTGAAGTAAAATGGTCTGGAATGGGTGAATTTTTTCCCTTAGGCCACCCCATAGGGTAAATTTTTTCCCTTACTCCCTTAGGCAGTAGTAGATATAATGGAATCAGTGAAGTAAAATGGACTGGAATGGGTGAATTTTTTCCCTTAGGCCACCCCATATGCTGTATGGAATTCCATATGGTATATGGAATCTTAGTTCCTGACAAGGGATTGAACCGATGACCCTGGGATCAGGAACGTGGAATCTTAACCTCTGGACCACCAGGGAAGTCCCATTCAAGACTATTTATTGAACTCCCACCGTATGCTCAGTCTTTTTTTGAGAGTAAATCTAACACAATCCTTGCCTTATGGAGTTTACCATCTAGTTGGAAGACAGACTGATAGTGTGTAGATAACACACAGATCAATGTATTAGAACAATTTTGGCCTCATGCCAGATTGAAGGGCTTCCCTGGTGGCTCAGAGGTTAAAGTGTCTGCCTGCAATGTGGGAGACCTGGGTTCGATCCCTGGGTCGAGAAGATCCCCTGGAGAAGGAAATGGCAACCCACTCCAGTATTCTTGCCTGGAGAATCCCATAACGGAGGAGCCTGGTGGGCTACCGTCCATGGGGTCGTAAAGGATTTCAGGCACCCCTCCTCTTGCTATCATATAAAATAGCTGCATAAAATATAAGTGAAACACTTGGAAATACACAGCTGATTTCAAAAAGAAGAAAGGCATTCCAGGGATAGTGTGAGAACTCCAAGCCAGCCTGAGGAGAGAGAGCTGAGCTTATTCATGGGGTTTTAACTAGATAAAGGCCATTTAAGTCCTGGAGCCTAGACTTCTAAGGCCCGTTTAAAGATAGGAGGCAGCCCTGGGCTGTGTGAGGCAGGAAAGCAGGAAGTTATCCCTCTAAACTTATCCTTTAAAGGCTTAGAGACTTACAGGGAGAACCAGTCAGGAAAAGAGAAGGCTGGGAAAACTCTAGCAACCAGGCCTGTAGGAGGAGCCTACAGGAGAATTTTCTCATTGTCATGAGCTTGGGTGGGAGAAAAGTTCCTGGGAAGAATGGAAGGTCCAGGCGTGCCCCACATAGTGGGGATAGCCAGACTGCTCCCATTGTATCCCCTCCTTGGTGTGCCCTGGTCCTGGGACTCCTGTGCCAAAAAGTTAACATAAAAGTTAATCCAGAACTTAGGACCCTGACAGAAGCAAAATCTAAAGTACTCTGTGAGGATATTTTCACAGACATCCCACAACAAAACAACTCCCACTAAAGATGAGAGCCCACTCAAAAATCAGTTCCCAGATGGAAACAAGCCACAATAAGAAATTAACAGTAAATACAAAAACATTTTAAAAAAATACAAAAAAATTCACCCCCTAAGAAATGGCAATAATACAAAAAACTTGAAAACATACATATTTGAAGTTATTATTAAGAATTTTTTAAAGAAAAGAAACAATTACAAAGAATAGGATACTTTGGGGGGGGGGGGAAATTGATGGAACACAAGCCAAATAGAAGTTTTAGAATGAAAAACAGTTTTAATAAATCATTTATTAAAATGGATAGATTAAAAGAGCTAAAAAGAGCAGGTTGGATGATGCCTCTGGAAAAATACTCTGACAGTATTACAGTGAGAAAAAGAAAAATAGAGAACCAGCCATGGCTAAGAGACACAGGGGGGGAAATGAAAAGACCTAGAGCACTCTTGCCTGGAAAATCCCATAGATGGAGCAGCCTGGTAGGCTGTAGTCCATGGGGTCGCCAAGGGTTGGACATGACTGAGCGACTTCACTTTCACTTTTCTCTTTCACGCATTGGAGAAAGAAATGGTGACCCACTCCAGTGTTCTTGCCTGGAGAATCCCAGGGACGGGGGAGCCTGGTGGGCTGCCGTCTATGGGGTCGCACAGAGTTGGGCACGACTGAGCGACTTAGCAGCAGCAGCAGCAGAACACTTTAGCTAGCATACTCAGAAGAACAGAGCGAATGGGAGACAAGCAATACTTGAAGAAATAATGGCTGCTGCCGCTATTTAGTCGCTAAGCCATGTCCAGCTCTTTGCAACTCCATGAACCCCATGGAGCTTGCCAGGCTCCTCTGTCCATGGGATTTCCCAGGCAGGAATACTGGAGTGGGTTGCCATTTCCTTCTCCAGGGCATCTTTCTGACCCAGGGATTGAAACTGGGTCTCCTGCTTGGCAAGTGGATTCTTTACCACTGAGCCACCTGGGAAGCTCAAATAATGGCTGAGAATTGATCAAAATTGAAGAAAAACCTGAAATTCAGATAAGCACCCCAACCCAATTTCTGAGAATAACACAAATTCACACCTTAAGCACACAGTGGAAAATGAAGAGAACAGCAAAGCTAAGCAGATAATATTAGAAAATGTCATAGTTCTCTGAGGGAGGAATTCACAGTCCTAGAATAGCATGTAAGTAGGAAGGAGAAGAGGGCAGAGGGTGCTGATCTTGCCTAGAGGTCGGGAAAAGCGTGATGATTAATTTTACATGTTAACTGGGCTAGGCTATGGTACCCAGTTGTTTGGTCAAATATCAGCTAGATGTTTCAGTGAAGATGTGATTAACATTTACAGGGACTTCCCTGGCAGTTCTGTGGTTAAGACTCCCCACATCCACTGCAGGGGGCATAGGTTCAACACCTTGGTCGGCACATTGATCCCACAGGCCACTAGGTGTGGCCCAAAAAGAAAAAATAAAACATTTACCATCAGTGAATTTTAAGGAAAGCAGCACTTCATACCGTGGGTGGGCCTCATCTAATTAACTGAAGCCTTTACAAGCAAAGGCTGTGGTTTCAGAAGGAATTCCTGCTTCAAGGCTGCAACATAGAAACCTTCCTTGTCTGAGTTTCCAACTTGCTTCCCTGTGGATTTCAGACTCAAGACTGCCACATGAACTCTTATGAGAATTTCCAGTTGGCTGACCTGCCCTACAAATTTTAGACTTATCTGTCCCTACAACCATGTGAGCAAATTCCTTAAATGTCTCTATATATCTACAGAGATAGAGATGGGGATGACAGAGACACTCTCTGTTTCTTTGAAGAACCCTGACTCATACAGAGGGCTTCCCCAGGCAGCTGGGTGTTCGAGTGGGTCTGAAGGCTGAGGACATATTAGTTACACGAGAGAGGGACAGAGGGAGAGGAAGAGCTTTGCAGGAAGAAGTGATGGCTCAGGCCCAGGCCACGCATCCAGGGACAGATGAGACCCATGAAACATGATCACACCAAGCCTCGAACATATTTGGGACTTTTTCCTAGGAGCAGCCAAAGTCAGGGTGCAGTTATAAGTGGTGGGTGCCCACAGTTACAGAGCAGACGTGCCAAGGCTGGGGTCTTAACCAGGTGTCTCTGCCCCAGAGTCCATGTCGAAATTTCTATAGCACCACCCCCCTCTCACAGAAGCCCGTTGAGGACGTTTGCCGTTATCCATCTGTCCAGCACATAGTCTGCCCTTCTTTTGAAAGCAGCACCCACATTTTCTTTTTAGGAGGACTTTCTCTCCTCCTGGGCATCTTGGTGGGGCTGTCAATCCAGCTCCCTCACTTTGAGCCCGGAGTGGAGTGACTGAAAGATGGACACGGGGCTGGAGCTCCCTGCCCGCAGTGGTGGGGCCCACCGCTGTCGAAAGGACCTGCTGTGGAGAGCGCTGTACCATCCCTAGTTTAATAGGCTGGTCATTTTCCTCCATTTCGTGTTAAATTACATGCTTAACTATTAATTCCCTGGAGTGATTCTGTATTCACTTCAGTCTGAGAATCGCTGAATGAGAGGAAGGCAGGTCCTTAGGCAGCAGTCTGGGGCCTTCCAAATACCACCCACCCTGAGTTGACCACCATTTCACTTGCCACAGGGTTGACTCTACATTCTTTGAAGTGAGGCTTCTTTAGCCTGAAGAGTTTATGAAACATTTGCCATTTGCCAAGTCCAGGAGCTGACCTGAGGGCCCTATGTGCATAGCGCCTCTGTCCTGGACCCCAGCCAGTGACAGTGGTCTGGGTCCCAGATCCTCAGGGCACAGTGCCCTTGACCAGTACCAACCTGACTCCTCTACAGCCTAAGACTGGGGCTGGATTCTGGAGAGAATGTCTCTTAGGAAAGGAGGACAGGGGGCTTCCTGGTGGTCCAGTGGTTAAGACTCCGTGCTTCCACTGCAAGGGGCACAGGTTGACCCCTGGTCAGGAAAGGAGGACAGGAGCTCCTGGGGTGCAGCCAGGGATCTGGAATCTAATGTCTTCAGCCTCTAGCATTGTCCCTGATGCTAAGGCTCAGCCCACGATGCAAGGGTGCAGGGTATAGAGAAAGGACAGAGGGAGAAGCTTCCTTACCTTCCACTTCTGAGAAGACTGAAAACACTGGGATCCTTTGTATAAGGCTGACGTGCAGCCAGAATGTGCCAGAATTATTTAAATACTGAGATGCTTCCATGCTGGTTGGTAAGTAGCCACAGCCCTGAGCTCCCCAAACACCCTCAATGCTCTGGCTGCCCCTGTCCCTCCCCAGAGGCCTTCCCCCATCTCCAAGACCCTGCAGTTCTGTTTGATCACTGCCCTTGCGTGCCAGTTCCTGTATGGAGTGTCAGCCTGCTCATGGGCTTTCCGTACACAAGATACCAGCTGTTTCCTGGCTGAGGGGTTTGGCATGGGAACTGGCACACACACACACTCAAAAATCCACTTAGCTAAGACCGCAGGGTTGACCCATATGATAACAGCCACAGTGAAATCTTGGCATTTTTATGCAGGTTCTCATGTGCCGGGAAAGGCTGGAGTGGAGTATGGGGGATACTGTACTGCCGGAGCTTTAACCCTGGCCCTAGGTCCTGGTCTGGTTCTGAATATTCCAGTGGTGTGACCTTAAGCAATTTATCTAACCTCTCTGAGCTTCCACAAAATATCCACTGCACAAGGTTGCCAAGGAGATGAGCATATTGAAAATTTAGGAGCTCGGCCCCCCGCCTCAAGGTCCTGTGCTAAATCCAGACCTGTAAATATAGCAGCAGAGGACTGCCCCCGCGTGCTGGCTCCTGTGGTTCCCAGAAGTACCACCAGTGCCTGGTGATGGTTACCAGGACGCCAGCTGTATCCAGGTGCTCCCTTGGCTGAGAAGAGACTCCCCGCCCCACCCCCACCCCACTCTGCCTCCTCTGAGAGCCTGTGGATAATAAGCAGGAAGCAGTTGGAGGCGCTGGTGGCCCACATGCCTTTTCTCTGCCCTGCCTGTTTCCTGGTGATCGGGGCTCGTTGTTGGGCGGCAGGGAAAAGTGGTCACCTCCCACTGTGACTCATCACTGTGTAGCGGGCCTAGTCTGCCTCCAGCCCCTCCCACCCCAACACTCACACACACTATACAGTCAGAAACACGTACACTTACATCCAGACAAACGCTCACATATTCATATACAGTCACACATACACACACACACCCCTACACCCATCTTCCATGCACCCACACGTATACACACACTCATACATATTCATGTTATAGTCACCCACCCACAGACACCTTCAGATGCACACACATCTGCATGTTATGCTCACACGCGTATTCACAAGAAGGTGAAAAAAGTGCAGTACATAAAATAGGTTGTTTGCACATTTAAAAAAAAAGTATGTTAGGGATTTGTTTTAATATGTAATAGAAAAATGACAAACCTGTCAAGCTAGGGATTTCACAGCACAGATTGTTTAGGACAAAGCTAAAGAAGATAGGAAAAGATTTAAGTAAAAGGGAGTGAGTTGCTTTAAAGGGAAATGCTGACTAAATCACGGCAAAAGCCTTGGAAACATGGTGGAGATGGGGGTAGAGGGTAAGGGCTCTGCGCAAAGTATGTGGGGAGCAGGGGCGTGCCAGCCATGGAGGGAGACTCAGGGACCCTCTAGACGGAGAGAGAAATTTATCAGCTTTTTTCTTTCATGGCTGTACCATGGGCCAGGACCTAGGGCCAGGGTTAAAGCTCCGGCAGTACAGTATCCCCCATACTCCACCCCAGCCATTCCCGGCACATTTTCTTTCTTTCTGTACCCTATCTAAAAAAATCTGCCTGCTCCAAGCTTGTGAAGATAGTCTCCTATGTTTTCCTCCAGAAACTGTAAGTTTTAGCTTCTTATGTTTAGATTTGTGA
Source organism: Budorcas taxicolor (assembly GCF_023091745.1). NCBI lineage: Eukaryota > Metazoa > Chordata > Mammalia > Artiodactyla > Bovidae > Budorcas > Budorcas taxicolor. Next base: position 79,020,921 of record NC_068919.1, read on the forward strand.
TACATTTTGAACTAATTTTTGTGTGTGGTACAAGATAGGGAGATTCAATAGCCATGAATTTGAACAAACTCCAGGAGATAGTGGAGCACACAGGAGCCTGGCATGCTGCAGTCCATGGGGTCACAAGGAGTCCACAACTTGGCAACTGAACAACAACAACAAAATTGTTATTCTAGCACAGTCTGCTGATATACCCATTGAATTGCCTCAGTGTCTTTTCCAGAGTCAGTTGACTGTGTTTCGTCTGGATCTGTTTCTGGACTCTCCTGTTCCACCCATGTATTTGTTTATCCTTTGCCAAAACCACACTGTCTTGATGATCATAGTTTTATCAAAAGTCATCAAATCAGCAGTGTAAGTTCTACAATTTTTTTCTTCTTTTGCAGGATTATTTTGTTTCTTATAGGCCCTTTACATCCCTATACAGACTTTAGAATTAGCTTGTCCTGATGGGATTTTGATTAGAATTGCATTGGATTAGAGAACACTGACCTCTTTACAGTATTGATTCTTTCAATCCATGAGCATGGCATATCACTCTATTTAGTTCTTTACTTTCTGTCAGCAATGTGCTGTTGTTCCTAGCGTACAGGTCTTACACGTCTTTCATTTTTATGTCTATCTGTCTCCCTCCCTCCCTCTCTCTCTGTCTATATATATATATATATATATATACTTATTTTTTAGGTTGCATGCATTTTTCACATGACCTCAATGTCCTGGTATTATGGATCTCATTGGTTTCTTAGGTGTTACTCTCCATCCTTTATTTTAAGATCTGTCTATGTTGCTGTACGTACATTTCGTCACTATCTGCAACTATTGCATTATAGGTCTGATTGATATTCTCTGTTTACCCCTTCACCTTCCTCCTTCCTGTTCTGTGTGCCCTTAACTCTCCAAATTTCCATTGGATTGGCCAACAGGGGGCACTATCAAGAGATCCGAGGGCAGGAAGAGGTAGGGTATTTGCTGCCTGACTCCTTTCTTGCAAGTCCAGTTTGCCACTAGCTGCAATCCTCCACGTAAGCCAGAGTTTTTGTCAGGTGGCCCTCCCTTAAGGTTCCACTTCTGGTTGATTCAGGTTGTTCTTTCCACTTGTCCCTCTTGCTAGAGACTGGGGCTTTCCCATTCATTCCTTACTGGGTTCCCTGAACCATGCCCATACCTTGCCTGAAGACCATCTTGGGTAACCCCTTTTGAAGCCTGCATCTGCTTCCTGTAGGGACTCAGTTGATGCAATCATCTATGGTGTAAACCACACTTTACCTACTCCATTGAAGCAGACCTTCAGTGCCAATGCTCCCAGCTCTCCATTATCGTTAAACATTACTATGTTGAACTGCTTCACACAGTGTTACACAAACTTATGCAGCAGTTTGAGAATTTATATAGGCTACTTGCCCAGGAGCAGGTCCTAGGTAGGTCTGTACCTCATTTAACTAGACACTGTGTGGTTATACTTCAGAATAGTAGCATCAGCTGATAGGCTCACCTGAAGTTCATAGGAGTTCTTGGCTACTCATATTGGATATGATGCTGGGCATCAATCAGCTTTCTAATTTTGCCAGTTTATTAGGTGTAAAGGGAAATCTCATTATTGTTTTAGCTTGCATTTTTCTGAGTACTTATGAGAATAAACATCTTTTCAAGTGCTTTCTAGTTTGGGGATTTTCTCTTTCTCTGTTTGTACGCTTATCATTTTCCTCAGGGATTTAAAATTTAAAGAACAATGCAGGCAGCAGTTGGTAGGCTGGACCCTGGGAAAGTCTGTTTGCGATCTTTACACATGGCAAAGGTTTCCTCTGCCTTTCCTTTACCCCTTACTCTCCAGTGGTTCCCCTCTTTGCTGTGTAACTCTCTCCTCTGACCCTCAGCGTCAACCTTAGCAGGACAGGTTCAGTCACTAGCGAAAAGTCATTCCATCTCAGACACTCAGCATTTTTCATCTATAAAATGGAAACTGGCATAATCACTGTGAGTAGCTTTATTTATTTAAGTGAACTGAACACTAGACAGGGTTAGACATAAACACCCTTGAAAAGCTCACAGGTAAGTAGCTCAGTCGGTAAAGAATCTGCCTGCAGTGCAGGAGACCTAGATTCGATCCCTGGGTTGGGAAGATCCCCTGGAGAAGGAAATGGCAACCCACTCCAGTACTCTTGCCTGGAAAATCCCATGGATGGAGGAGCCTGGCAGGCTACAATCCATAAGGTTGCAAGAGTTGGACACGAGTTAGTGACTAAAGACAGAGAGAAGTATAGTCCAGTGAGGCTCATACTACGAAGGCAGCCTTGGCTAGAGGTGGTGGGTACAGAGAAGTCATTGTGAGAGAAAACATGTGAAGTCATTTTGAATAATAAATAGAATTGCTAACATTTAAGCACTTAGAGTGTGTCAGGCGCCATAGCAACTGCTTTATATACATTGTTTTATCTAATCCTAACAACAATTCTTTAGCAGTGGTTCTAAAAGTGTATTTTGCTGGCCTCTGGGGGGTCCCAAGACTCTTTCAAGGGATCCTATAAGGTTTAGAGTATTTTCATTATAATACTAAGATATTATTTGCTTTTTTTTTTTTTTACTGTGCGCTTACGGCACAAAAGCTATGGTGAACAACACTGTTGATGTCTTAGCATAAATCAAGGCAGTGGCACCAAACTGTACTAATGGTCATTGTTTTCTTCACCACCACACAGCTGTGGAGAAGAGATTTCAGTTTCACTAAAGAATGTCCTTGATGAAACAGTAAACAGTATTAATCTTATTAAATCTCCCCTAGTACATGTCTTTTTACTCTTCTGTGTGACAAAATGGGAAACAGAAAGTACCTCTACTGCCTTCCAAGTACAACCATTGTCTCAGGGAAAAGTACTCATATGACTGAGTTGTGAGCTATATCACCCACATTTTACATGGAACATCATTTTTATTCAAAAGAATGCCTTAGAGACAAACCACGGTTATTCATATTTGAACGTTTGGCACACATTTTGTTGAAAATAGACAAGAAAAAAAAGTAGACAAAAATGAGCCTGCTACTTCAAGGAAAACAACAGTATAGAAGAATTTTGTAAAACTTGTATCTACCACTATGATCGCAACAGCTTCTCATGAAGACTTCTCTGATGAAATCAGGGATGTTGTTAGCCATGTGGTTTTTCTAGGTTGATTAAAAAATGTGTCAGCTTTTGGAAGATTTGGATATTCAATAAAAAGTACTCTCTAAATGACTAATGAACAAAATTATAAAATCATGCATAGGGAAAAAAAGATTCACTTAAAGTATAAGATAGACCCATGGATTTTAATATGACAGACTATGAAAAGATTATTGGATAGTTTTTCTCAGTAATTTTTTTTTGTTTTGGAAAGTTCAAGTAAAACTTTGAAAAACTGAAGATAATGTTCACATATAATGGACCAGATTGTTTTTTAAATTGGATTTATTTTTTGGCTGCGCTGTGTCTCTGTTCCTGTGAGCAGGCTTTCTCTAGTGGTGGCGAGCGGGCGCCCAATTGTCGGCGGCTTCTCCTGCTGCAGAGCACGGGCCCTAGGGCACATGGGCTCGGTAGTTCTGGCACACGGGTTTAGCTGTCTCTTGGCATGTGGACTCTTCCTGGACCAGGGATCGAACTCATGTTCCCTGCACTGGCAGGTGGATTCTTTATCCCTGGACCACCAGGGAAGTCCTGGATTGGATTGTAAAATGTTTATTTTATTTTCTTATTTTTTATTGAGGTATGGTTGATTTATAATATTATATCAGTTTCAGGTGTACAACACGGCTATCACTATTTTTAAATGAATAAAGATGTTTTCATTTCTCAGTTTTAATGTTTAATATGATAAATCTATGAGTAAATAAATATATTTATAAATTATAAATAATATGGTAAATATATGGCTATCTAAATACACAGCTATAAACCAAACAAATACAAGCTCTTTGTGGTCTTTCATACTGTGTGTTCATACTGTTGTTTTCCTGGAAGTTACAGGTCCTAAGGCCAAAACCGCTGCCTTCGAGGTAAAATTATTAACCAAATCTATGGCTGAGGAAACTGAGATTTAGAGATTAAACCACTTGCCTGGGTCACATCGTCCCTGGGTAGTGACATCAAAACCCAAGTTCTGTTCATTGCACTGTGGTTGTTTAAAGGCATGACATGCTCTAGCCATTCTGAAGCTCTGAGCTATGCCCCTGGCTTACATTACCTGTCTTCTGTTTGAATAGGCGGAGAGCTTGCTAATGAAGCATTTCTGCACAGGTTATTTAATGTGATCTCTGTGAAGACTTTGAGTGGGAGGCTGGGCAAGTGTCACTGTTCCATTGTACAGAAGAGGAAATTGAGGCTCCCAAGATTAAGTAAGAAATTGATCATTGTGGGCACTGATGACTTATGAGAGAGGGGTAGGAGAATGATTATTTTTACTTTATATTCTTTTATGCCTTTTGAATATTATACATATGCATGGATTAACTATTCCAATAATCCCATTAAATGGCTTTTGTAAATGAGGTCAAGCAACTTTATGAAGGTCCCAGAACTAGTAAGTGATGGCACACTGGGATTCCAGCTCTAGTCACTGGGTTCCAGAATCATATCTTAACCATAATGCTTTCTGCCCTCCTAGAATATGTTGTCTTCTGACTTCAAACACTGTGAAGCATGGACATGAACGCAAAATATTTGTATCATTATTAATAATAGCACTAGACAGAGGGCCTTTTGAGAGGCTGAGACTTGGAACTGTCAGGAGCTGCTTTTGTCTAATGAAGTGAGTTAGGCCAGTTAAAGCGGGCAGGGGTACCGTCCTTGGACACTGGGGAAGGACAGCTCCTCTCCAACCCAGTGCTGATGAAGCAGAGAAAGCTGGTCCACTGAGAGAGCAGGTGAGAGACGATGGACCCCTGAGATCTATGAAGGCGGGTCACCCACTGATTTGCTGGTTCCTGAATCCAGATTTCCTTCCATCCTATTAACTACCACCTACAACCAATTAGGGCTTCCCTGGTGGCTCAGGAGGTAAAGAATCTGCCTGCAAAGTGGGAGACCTGGGTTCAACCCCTGGGTTGGGAAGATCTCCTGGAGAAGGGAGAGGCTACCCATTCCAGTATTCTTGCCTGGGAAATCCCATGGACAGAGGAGCCTGGCATGGGGTCACAAAAACAACTGAGCAACTAACACACACACACACACACACACACACACAGACAACCAACTAGGTGATGGGTTTCTGCTCCTGGAAACTAACCCAGTCCTCCAGTCCTGACAGAGTCCATGCATTACGCATCTACTGGCCATGTACTTTGCTTTCACACTTGATCTGCTTCTCTGGCCAGGATTATTATTACAGCCTCCCAGCTGGCCTTCCTATTTCAGGCCTTGCCCTCTGCTTATTATCTACACAGTAGCACACACAGGATGATTCTGCTAAAATGTTAGTTAGATCATTTCATTCCTTTGAATAAAATGCCCTAGTGGCTCTATCTCAGAGCAAAAGCCAAAGTCCTTTCTACAGCCTGTAAGACCCTAAACATTCCAGGTCTTGACTCCTCTGACCTCATCTCCCATCACTCTTCCCTCACTTAACCACAGTCACATGGGCCAGAGAGAGTCCAGAAATAAAGTCATATATCTATGGTCCATTGGTTTTCTATAAGATTCTCAAGCCATTCAGTAAAAAAGTCATCTTTACAACAAATGGTGCTGAGAGAACTGGACATACACATGTAAAAGAATGAAGTTGGACCCCAACCTCACACTTTATTTAAAAATTATCTCAAAAATGGTCAAAGATCTAAATATAAAACTATAAAAATCCTGGATGTAAATGCTTATGACCTTGAATTATGTAGTAGTTTCTTAATTATGACCCCCAAAGGCCACAAGCAACCAAAAAGGGAAAAAAAAAAAAATTCGACTATTATGCATTAAAAAAACCATCGAAAAGTAAAATGAAAAAAAAAGTGAAATGAAAAGCCACAGAATAGGACAGTGTACTTACAAATCATGTATCTAATAACAGTCTAGTATTCAGAATACAGAAAGAACTCTTAAACTCAACAATAAAAAGACAAACCACCCAATTTAAACATAGGCAAAAGATTTGAATAGACATTTCTCCAAAAAGGATATAAAAATGGGCCGATGTCAGTAATCACTAGGGAAATGAAATTCAAAACCAAAATGAGATACCACTTCACACCTACTAGAATGACTATAATACTTTTGTTTTAAAGAAAGAAAGTGGAAAATAATGAGTGTTGGCAAGGATATGCAAAATTCAGAAGCCTCATACATTGCTGGTAGAAATGTAAAATGATGTGTATGACCACTTTGGAAAACAGTCCTTGAAGTTCCTCAAGAAGTTAAAACATAGAGTTACTATATGACCTAGCAATTCCACAAGAGAATTGAAACATATGTTCACACAAAAACTTATACATGAATGTTCATAGTGGCATTATTTGTAATAGCCAAAAAAAATGAAAATACCCCAAGTTTCCATTAACTGATGACTGGATAAACAAACTGTGGTATGTCCATACAATGGAGTATAACTCAGTAATAAAAGGGAATGAATTCCTGATACATGATACATGTGGATGGACCTTGAAAATATTTATGCTAACTGAAAGAAACCAGACATAAAGGCCATACAGTGTACTATTTAATTTATATGAATGTTCAGAATAGGCTAATCCATGCAAACAAAAAGTAGATTACTGGTTAATAGGGGATGGGGAAAGAGGGAATTGAGAGGTGTGGGGTTTCTTTTTGATATGATGGAAACATTCTGGAGTTCACAAGTGGAAATGGTTGCACAATGCTGTCAGTATAGTAAATAACCAATGAATTATACACTTTAAAATGGTTTCAGTGGTGAATTTTATGTTATGTGGAATTTATCTCAATATAAGAAAACTTAAGTAAATTGATTTTTAAAAAAATCTTTCCATAAAGAAAATTCCAGGTCCAGATAGTTTCAGTAGTAAATCCTACCTAATATTTAACGAAGAAAATATATCAATTCTACACAGAAAATGAAAATAAATAAAAAAGGAACACTTCCCAACTCATATTTTGAGTCAAGCACTACTCTGATACCAAATTAGAAAAAAATTTGATTATAAGATTTCAAGAAAAGAAATAAATCTCTAATGAACACAGACCCTTAACAAAATTTTAGCAAATCAAATCTAGCAACAGATAGAAAGGGAAATGAGGTATGACCAAATCAGGTTTATCCCAGGAATGGAAGGTTTGTTTACCATTTGAAAATTAATCAGCATAATTCACCATACCAGCACAATTAAAAAAAAAAAATACCGAACAACTATATGATCATCTCAATAGAGTTGCAAAGTGTTTTTGACAAAATTCAAAAGCCTTTTAGTAAACAAAAAATAGACAGAACTTTCATAACTTAATAAAGGACATCTATGAATAATCTTCAACAAACTTAATATTTAATGGTGAAAGACAGAATGCTTAGCCTCAAAGACTGGGTAAAGGGCAAAAATGACCACCTTAGCCCTTGTTTTCAACATTGTACTGAAGGCCCTAGATAGTGCAATAAGGAAAGTAAAACAAATAAAAGACATATAGATTGAAAAGGGAACTATCTTTATTCAAAGACAACATGATTGTCTACTTTGGAAGTCCTAAGGTGGCTATAAAAAGCTATCAGGGTCACATGATACAAAGTCAATGTACAAAAATCAAATGTATTTCTGTATATTAGCAATAAATAGTTAGAAACAAAAATATAAAATGCCACTCACAGTAACACAAAAACTTAGTATCTCAGGGATAAATTAAACAAAATATATGAGGAACTCTATATAGGAAACTATAAAATATTCCTATGAAAATTTTAAGTGAGGAAAGTGAAGTTGCTCAGTCATGTCCGACTCTTTGCGACCCCATGGACTGTAGACTACCAGGCTTCTCTGTCCATGGAATTTTCCAGGCAAGAATACTGGAGTGGGTTGCCATTTCCTTCTCCAGGAGATCTTCCTGACCCAGGGATTGAACCCAGGTCTCCTGCATTGTAGGCAGACGCTTTACCGTCTGAGCCACCAGGGAAGTCTGACCCAACTAAATGAATGTTAAATGGACAGATATACCATGTTTATGGATTGAAAGCCTCAATATTGTTAAGATATCAATTCTCCTCAAATAAAGCTATATTTGAAAAGCAAATTGTTCTACGAAATCCCAATAAGATGCCAGTGGGCTTTTTTCTTTTTTCTCAAAGAAATTGAAAAAAAGCTGACTACATCTATATATAAAATAGGTAAATAATAAGGTCCTATTGTATAGCACAGGGACCTATATTCAATATCCTGTAATAAATCATGATGAAAAAGAATATAGACAAATAATGAATCATTTTGCTGTATACCAGAAACATCCACAACATTGTAAATCAACTTTACATCAATTAAAAATTTAAGAATTGGGAGGGGACATGGGTAAACCTATGGCTGGTTCATGTTGATGTTTGGTAGAAACCAACGCAATACTGTACAGGAATTATCCTTCAATTAAAAGTTTTAAAAAATTAAATAAAAAGAAAATGTATGTGGGACTAGAAAATACCTAGAATAACCAAAAAAATTTTATAAAAATTGAAGAACATGGAGGGACTTCCCTGGCAGTCCAGTGGTTAAGACTCTGTGCTTCTACTGTCAAGGGGCACACGTTCAATCCCCAGTCTGGGAAATAAGATCTCATATGTTGCATTAGTGCAGCCAAAAATTAAAAAAAAAAAAAGAAGAACAAAGAATTCCCCGGTGGTCCAGTGGTTAGGAGTCTGTGATTTTACTGTTGAGAGTGTGGGTTTAATTCCCGGTCAGAAAACTAAGATCCTATAAGCTGTGCAGTGAGCCCAACATGTAAGAGCAAAGTGCAGCTAAAGAAAAGAATAAAGTTAGAAGACTTACTTTATCTGATCTCAAGACTTATTACAAAGCTACATAATCAAGACAATGTGGTATTGCTATAGATTATAGATCAATGGAACATTATAGAGCCAGAAATAGGCCAATACGTATATAAACAGTCAGATGTTTTACAGAAGTGCCAAGGTTATTTTATGTAGAAACAGCGTTTTCAGCAAATGGTGCTGGAACAACCTGATATCCAACTAACTTCAATTCTTCCCTCACGCCTTCTTATACAAAAGTTAATTCCAAAATTAATACTAGAAATACAATTGATTTTTGTATATTGACTTTATATAATGTGACCTTGCTGTACTCACTTGTTAGTTTTGGCTAAGGAGATGGACAGTCAGGATGGGGGAAAAGTGGGGTGGAGGGGGTTATGTGTGAGGCTGGCTAATTTAGAACAGGTGGTCAGGGAAGCCCTCCTGGGAGAGGTGACACCTGAATAGATTTGAAAGAGGCAGGGAAACCAGACATGGAGTTCTTTGGGAGGGGGAGTTGGTGTCTCCCAGGCTGCCAGAATTTATACTCACAACAAAGCTAGCAGCAGAATCAGGGGCTGAGCCCAGGTCTGCCCCTTGGAAAAAGTCTGAGAGAAGAGGCTTCTCTGGGGTAGGGGCAATGCAGCCAGTAACACACAGACTACTCGGGTAGCAGGCTGACTGCCTGGGGAGGGGAGTGCCTATCGTCTGGGTGGAGTGGCATATGGAAAGCTATTTGTAACCTCCCTAGGGTGGCAGGACACCAGCACTCTAGCTGGGGGGCCAGTAGCTTCCCCCGTGTCTCCTCGGACAGAGCATATGTCACAATGTGATGCTTTATATATCCATTCACAGGAGTTCTTTGGTGGTCCAGTGGTTAGGACTCTGTGTTTCCACTGCAGGGGGCCCGGGTTCAATTCCTGGTCGGGGAACTAAGATCCCACAAGACACATGGCACAGCTTAAAAAAAAAAAAAAGAAAATAGATATTCATTTACTTATCTGTCATTAGTGTCATGAAAACATGAGCTCCATGGGGACAGAGACCCGCAAAGAACAAGCAGGTGATTCACACCATTTCTGTGTGATGAGGGACTTCCCTGGTGGTTCAGTGGTTAAGACTCTGCACTTTCAATGCATGGGACAAGGGTTTGATCCCTGATCTTGGAAGTAAAATCTCACATGCTGTGTGATGTGGCCAAAGGCAAAATAAAACGGGTCCATGTGATGAGCAATCTGGCAAGCTCTCCATCCCCCTCTTAAGAGAGGAAGTCAAAGTGGAAGGCCAGATGGCCTGGCCCAGGGGTAGTTCAGGCTCTGGGAAAATACTTGAGCTGAGGGTGATTCATAATTCCCATCCCACACAGTGAAACCAGAGACTAGGTTGCTTATCCTTTACTTCATTCAGTGCTCACAGATGCCCTCTAAGGTAGATTATGCTCTCACCATTCCCAGATGAAGAATCCCTGCCTCAGTGTTGAGATGCCCTTACAAGTTTACATAGCTGATAGATGGCAAAGCTGCTTCTCTCCAGGACCCAGAGTCTGTCTTTCCACCCTGAGCTGTAGAATGGGGTTTGAAGTCACAGGTGGTTGTTATGGTGATGGGGTGGGATGGCAAAGGTGAGCTCCAATAGGTGTTCTGACTGACTGCTGGCATCTGTTAGACACCAGAAGCCCTTGGGCAGGAGAGGAGACTTGGGTTAGATCCTGCTCCACTCGGACAGCCGTCTTGCCCTAGAAACACTGAGCATCACACGACTCTCTGATCTGGTCAAAGGTCCCAGGGCCAAGAGTAAATCCATTCAAATGGAGGGAGAATCCTGTGACAAAGGGGGTCATTATCCACGGGCCTAGCTTGGAGCACCTGTGAATTCACAGGGGAACAGCACACCTAGTGAGTCATCAGGTATAAAGCCCCCGGTACTGTGTCTAACACACAGTAGGTGCTCAATCTTGGGTTGCTATTATTATGATAAAGACAATATCCTTATGCAGAAATTAGTAGTAAATTGGAAAGCTGAATTTCCTTCTGGGCTGAGAGTTGGAGAGCTCCCCAGGGCCAGGGTTGTGGGAACCAGATGAAATTTGTTCCTAATGAGGGTTCTGTGGAAGCTCAGCAAGTAGTTCTATCAAATTAACAGGCCCAGCGGACACAAGGGAGCAGATTTCTTCCTGAGCCTGGGCCCTGCCATCCCTCAGCCCTTGGAAATCAGATTATCGGGTGGGCAGGGCCAGGGAGGAAACTGAACTAAATACAATTACCAGCCCTGGCTTGTCCATCTGAGCCTGGAACAGGGCAGGGAGGAGGGGAAGGCAGAGGGGAGTCAGAGCCTCGCTCAGGAAGTTACAAATCCAAGGAAGTGGACAGGACAGGCCCATCCCTGCTGCAGGGCCTTGTTTCCATGAGCCCATCCTGGGATTGTCTCATCTCCATGCTGTTCCCACAAAACACCAGTAACAAGGGCCTCCTTCCTTGGAGATAAGTGCAGTAATTCCTTTTATAGCTATGATCCCATCCAGCCTCGGCTTGAATCTCCCTAGTGATGGGGTGTTTGTTACCCATCAAGGTCTTCTGTTCCATTATTGATTCAAAAGCAGCCAACTGTAGGCAAAAGCCACTGATATCTGGCCTTAGATCTGGCCACAGAGTAGATGTAGAACTGTGGGTGGGCTTGGCCACATTTCCTCACCTGTGAGATTTGTGGCCTTGTGGGAGGCACTGGGCGGACGTTCTCCGTGTCCTTCCACGCTCTCCCATTGTGAGTTGTGACTTTCCGCACGGACTCTGGCTCATCGAAGGACATCAGCCCATCACGGTCTCAGGAGTCGACCTGGGCATTGCCTTGGCTGTGGTGGTCCAGGCAGAACCACCCCTTCAGACTTTCCTGCCACGACTGCAGGAAACTGCTCTTGCCAGATGAGAACAAGACAGCCTTTGCCCTGAGTGCTGATGATGAGGGCTACCCCGCATGGAGGAAGCCGGCCTGACACAAAGCAGACACACACGGAGGCAGAGCTGAGAGAGCTGCGGGAGAAAGGATAGGGCCTGAGAAATGTCCACTGTGTCCCAGAACTTTTCGGTTATGGGGGAGCCGATAAATTACCATCATTGTTCCATGCAGTTGGTTTAAGCTTCCTTTTCTGCCATGACCAGCCTGTTAATGGGCAGAGAAGCCTTAAACGTATGGAGATTTTTCCTATAAACCGGCTATACCTCAGGAAAATAATAAATTTTATTTAAAAAGTGAAAAAAAAAGTGTCTTTCCAATAGGAAACTGGCTTCTCGGAGTTTCAATTCAATGGCTGTGGTTACGGCACCAGCCATTCACACTCTGTTTCCACAGGAAGTGAGACCAGGGATCTGCTGACAGTCTCTCATCTCCCACCCAGGTCAGCAGTAAGCTAGGAGGGGTAGGGGTTGTTCTCAGCTCATCCAGAGAAAATGAAGCAGAGGAAGAGGAGGAGGAACAGGAGAGGGGTCCCAACAGCTCAGCTCATTACTGAGCCACCGCATTCCCTTTTCGGCTCCTACCGAAGTTGGGTTTAAGTTGGGTTTCTGTTGCTTGTATAGACATCTGACTCCTAAAACCATTCTTTCCATCTCTGCTCCCGAGCACCCAATACTGTCTGGCACATAAGAGACTCTCAGTTAAGATTATGACTTTACTTCCCATGATTTGGAGCCTTCTATCAATTTCGCCAAATTCAAGAATGTGTTAGTGTATGTGGTTGTCTCTTTGGAGAAGCAGGTTCGATTTTTGGAAGGCAGATTCAGCAAACGTCTCTCAAGTACTGTGCCAGAGTTTTCACATATATTACTTCATCTACTATCCAAACTGCTGTAGGTAATTCTATGCCCATTTCCCAGAGAGAGAGAAACTGAGGGTCAGAGAAAGTTAAGTAGCATTTTAAAGTCACCCAGCTAAAACTGACGAAACCAGGAAGAGAAGATATGTCTTCTTAGAATGACGCTGTTGACTAGTGATAAACTTACATCTAGTTAAGAGAACACAAAAGACCTTGTAGGTCCCTTTCAACTTTCATTGTGAGAACCGCCCCCCCTGCCGCCCGCCGCCGTGGCCACAAGCTGGCTGTGACCCTCTTTGGGCAGTGGCAGATATGGTCTGCATGTAGCTAGTCAGTCAGTCCTGCCCTGGAGTCAGCTTTGAGTCAGTCCCAGGGAGCCTTTGCCAGTGCTGGTTTTTGAATTAGAAATTGTTCATTGTGTTCTTAGTAACCTCAACTTAGAAGTTGCTAAGTTGTGTCTGACTTTGTGCGACCCCATGGACTGCAGCACGCCAGGTTTCCCTGTCCTTCGCTACCAACGTCCATCAAGCCAGAAGGGCCAGAGGCAAATGTGCACGTTTGAGGGAAATGGGCAGCGGGCAGGGTTAAGGTAGGTGAACCCAGTTCCCTGTGAAACCAGAAGCACAAAGAGGAAGAAGTTACTGGCAACCACGTGAGCATGCCCTCCCCCTCTGCCCGTTCAAAGTGTACAACAATTGTTATATATATATATATATATATATATATATACACCCTGAGTTGTACAACCATCACTATAAGTTTAAAACATTTTCATCTCCCAGAAAGAGACCTTATACCCATTAGCAGTCACTCCCCATTTGCCCTCAATCTCCCTTCCCCCAGTGCTAGGTTATTTAATCCACTTTCTGTTTTCTTTAGATTTGCTAATTCTGGACATTTCATAAAAATGGAATCACACATTTTGTGGTCTTTTGTGCAGGTTTCTTTCACTTAACATAATGTGTTCAAAGGTCATCCATGTTGTAGCATGAATCAGTGCTCAATGGCCAAATATCACCACATTGTATGGATATACCAACTGATAGAGTCATCAGCTCACGGACATTTGGGTTGTTTCTACTTTTTGGTTATCAGGGATCATTCTGCTACGAACATTCACGTACAAGTTTTTCTGTGGTCCTGGTTTAGTTATATATTCATCTCTGTTCCCCATTCCCAGGTTCCTTCCCACATAGGTAACCGTTTCAGATTACGTAATGTTTTTTAGTTAATGTGTTTCTGATAAATGATTCCTCTTGGGCGTGTGCATTTTTAATCTGCTCACATGGTGGTATTATATTGTAATTCGTTTTCTGTACTTTTCTTTACTCAGCTCTGTGGTTTGGGGATCCATCCATGTTGCCATGAGCATCATCTGGCCCATTGTGCTATCTGCTGTGGGCCCTTAGTCTGGACCCCCACTTCCACTTCATTGTCCACTTTGCTGGCACCGCACCCAAACCCACAGCGGACATCTGGTATGTGTCCCCTTCAGAACCTGGTGAGAATGGCTAAAACATACGTCGGAGAGAGGATTCCTGGGACGTAGAATATGTGCGTACTTACTTTGAGTGGTGCCTGACTATGAACAGTCTCCGCTGCTGGCAGACGAGACTGAGGCTGCAAGGAGTCAGAATTGTTCTTTTCATCCATTTTCCCCACATGGAAATAATAGCCTAAACAGATACTCATCCCGACTTGCAAAGCCTCAGGACATCAGTACTGAGATGCACCATGCCTACTGAATGACAGAGATAGACACACCTTTTTATTTCCTGTCTTACATCTCTTTACTAAGTTTCTAGGAAACTGACTACATTTATACCTCCTGAGCTCATAAAGCGAGGTTGTTCTTTATTCCTCGTGGATAAAATTTCTGAAGAAAAACTACTGTTTCAAAAATTTTGTTTTGCTCTTGGGGTGCAAAGATCTTTGACCCTATAAGGACCGTCTTCTTTTTTTCTAACCAGGAGGTGAGTGGGAGGGGACTGGCCCCTTAACCTGGAGCACTAGGAGCACCGAGGAACCGGGAAGAGAAGGAAGGATTCAAGGGATCAGCTGGGAATTTTCTCTGGGGTTTCTGCTGACTTCCTGGAGAGAGACTAAAATCCTTATGGATGGTGGAAACTGCGAAATTTCTTCCCTGGGAAAATGTCCTGCATTTTGGGAGGATCGACCACCTGGGCAAAGCTCGAAGCTAACACATCCCTTGGAGTCTCCTAGGGGGCTGGTCTCTTTCTGCTTGTTTGTTTTGGCTGCGCTGCGGGGGATGCAGGACCTTAGCCCCTGACCAGGGATCGAACCCATGACCCCTGCCATGGAAGTGCAGCAGGGAAGTCCAGGTGGCTCCTTCTTAAGGGACTAGCTCAGAGCTTACCCTACATCCCTGCACCCAGGGGTGCATCTTTTCACAAAGCACGTGCGTGTCATCAGAAGTCGTTTGCAAAGAGTCCATTTGTATGTAATGTGAATCCCTTTGTCCTCATTCTGGTTCCCTGAGTTTGGATTTCTCATAACTGGCTTTTCTTAAGTGAAGGCTGTCCTCCTACTGGACAGACCAAACCCCTGTTGGACTGTCCCAGTAAGTCGCTGGCAGGACCTGGTGGACAGCTGGAATGGTTGCTGCGCCCGTGAGGGTTTAGTGCTCTCTCTGCCTGTCGTCACTTCTTTCCCCTCACTGGCTCCTGGTTTTCAAATTCTAGCTATGCGAAGTGGCTTCTGTGGCTGGCTTTATTTGAAAGTATTTAGGACAAAGAGAGAACCCAGCATTTCAAAACACTGAGCCTCACTTCCACGTCGCTTTCTCATAAATGCTGAGAGGGAACAGATTAGGAAGAGGAGATGACGCCTTTGGAGAAGTCACCCTGATTTCCCACTTCCATCTGTCCTCAGCACTTTGCTCAATACTGGCATCATAGACATGGGGTCAAAGGTCAGCAGATCAATGGTCCTGGAAGACGACAAGATTACTATTATTCCTTAAAACAACCCATTTTTAAAAATTTTATTTGTTTTTTTAATATATTTCTGGCTGCACTGGGTCTTAGTTGTTGCGCACAGGCTTTTCTCTAGCTGCGGGGAGCAGGGGCTGTTCTCTAGCTGAGGTGCGTAGGCTTCTCACTGAGGCCACTTCTCTAGTTGCGGAACCCAGGCATGCGAGGGCTTCAGTAGTTGTGGTTCCTGGGCTTAGCTGGCCCACAGCATGTGGGATCTTCCCCAAGCAGGGATTGAATCGTGCCCCTGCATTGTCAGGCAGATTCTTAAACACTGGACCACCAGGAAGCCCGAAGACAAGATTATGATGAGACAAAGAGCGGCACTCTTTATCCAGTGCCTACTTCATGATGGATGTTGTGCTAATACTTGGGCCACTGGATGTGAAGAGCCGATTTATTGGGAAAGACTCTGATGCTGGCAAAGATTGAAGGCAGGAGGAGAAGGGGATGACAGAGGATGAGATGGTTGGATGGCATCACTGACTCAATGGACATGAGTTTGAGCAAACTCCGGGAGATGGTGAAAGACAGGGAAGCCTGGCGTGCTGCAGTCCATGGGAGTCGCAGGGTCAGACACGACTGAACGACTGGAAAACAACAACAAATATATATATACATATACATACACACACACATATCCCTTCCCCACTAACTGTGACCATATTATTGCAAGGTAAGCCTTATCTCAACTTTGTGTAGCCTACAACCCCAGGCTACCTTGGACACCACTGTCTACCCCACTAAGACCCTCATCTCTCTCTGACTCACTCTTCTGCTATTCGAAGGTGGCTGGGCTCTGCCTCAGAGCATGGGGAGGAAGAAGATTCCTTGGCACCAGGAAGGGGAAAGGGACGCAGGACTGTTAGTTCCCTCTCTGTGGGACCGAAGGCAAGCAGCGGCAGGAGAGAAAGGCCCAGGAGTGGGCAGAAAGGGGCACAGAGGGTCTGGTCACCAGAAGGCAGGGATGGTGCAGAGCTGTTTGCCAATCCCACCCTCTGACCCCTCAGTCCTTCACAGAGCAGGACTCATAGAGTGTCCCAGGGGGAGGGTGGAACAGAAGCACCTGGGAAACCGCGCAGCTGACCCTCTCCTAGGCCTTGAAGTCACCCTGAGGGCTGAGAAGAAGATTCCCGCGACTGTCAGCCCGGTAGGGGTCACAGATGTGTGGTGGGCTCAGGTTTTCCCTCCACCCGGCCTGTGCAATGACCTGGTCCTTGTGCTAAAGGCTGGTCAGAACAGGGGAAGGGAGAGTGGGGAAGGGAACCCTGTAGCGAGGGAGTCCATGGTGCACTGAGCAGAAGGGTGAGGAGAGAATGAAGGAGACTGGGACTCAACATGCTTCCTTTTTTGGACTGGGAGCGCCACTGGAGGGGGCTGGCAGGGCCATGCTGTGCAGCTGAGCGAATGGTGCCTCCCACTGTACTGGGAGGTGCCAGTCATGTAGACCACAGTGCAGATGGCAGCCCCCAGGGTCAGGCGCTCCACAGGCTGCAGGGCATAGGAGTAGTCATGCCCTCTGTGCCTAGCTGCTATTGTTTAGTCACTAAGCCGTGTTTGACTCTTTCAGGCCCCAAGGATTGCAGCAGGCCACACTCCTCTGTCCTCCACTGTATCCCAGTTTGCTCAAATGCATGTCCATTGAGTCAGAGATGCTATCTAACCATCTCTTCCTGTGCTGTCCCATTCTCCTTTTGCCTTCAATCTGACTCTGTCTGAAAAGCAACAGAGTCTTTTCCAATGAGTTGGTTCTTTGACTCAGGTGGCCAAAGTATTGGAGCTTCAGCTTCAGCATCAGTCCTTCCAATGAATATTCAGGGTTGATTTCCTTTAGAATTGACTAGTTGGATCTCCATGCAGTCCAAGGGACTCTCAAGAGTCTTCTCCAGTACCACAGTTCGAAAGCATCAGTTCCTTGGTGCTCAGCCTTCTTCATGGTCCAACTCTCACATCCATTCATGACTACTGGAAAGACCAGAGCTTTGACAGTATGGATCTTTGTCTGAAAAGTAATGTGTTGGCTTTTTAATACACTGTCTAGGTTTGTCTCTGTGCCTAGAGAACATTTTAGAGGCTACTGCCTATTCTAGACTTTGAAGGTAGGAGCACTCAGACGTGAGCATTGTCCAGGAATTTAAGACGCTTTCTGAAGAGGCCATCATCAGTCATAAGGTCAAGTGGTTCTGGCAGGGGCCCAGCCAGAGAGGTCTTCCTGACTGCCATGTCTTGTCCTTGGCCCCATAGGCACCCAGGACTGAAATGGCAGAATCCTTGATCTTTCCCTGCATCAGCACTCACAAGAGTCAATTCTAGTTAAAAAAAGAAAGTCTAAATAATCTCAGACACACATGAGCCAGTCCTTTACAATGAAGACATAGCGTAGCCTCTTAGGCCTGCTGCCCCAACCGTTCCATCTAGCTTCTAAGCTTGATTTCTTTCCAGTGGAGACCCCCAGAGGCATGCTTGCCATTGGTTCTTTGCCTTTTCGGGTCCCCATCCCTCCTCCTGGATTCCCATCAGTAAAAAGAGTGTAGATGTTTAGTGGGCAGGGGGTCCAAACCCCACTCCTCAGGGATACCTCAAGTATACTCGCCCATCTTAGAGGGAAGCGAGGTTGCCCACTGGATCCCAGATTAGGGGAGCAGAGAGAGGAAGTCAGTAGTCAGATGGAGGTGCTCACTGGACTCAGTTGACCTCACAAGGAAGACACACAGCACCCCAATTCAATAGGAGCCAAGTCTAGGGCATCCTCTCCAGTCTCTCTGTAGAGGGACAAGCTGGGAGAGTTGTAGGATTTGGACAGTGGCCTGAGCAGAAGGACAAACTTGCCTTTGTGTCAGCTCTTGCCCCCATGGTCGGCCAGACATGAACGAGGCAGGGTCTCTGCCAGCTCTTCCACCTGTTGGGGCTGCCCCACTGTCCCCAGTCAGGCTAAACTCGGTGACACCTGCTCGTGGAATGCCAACCCAGGCAGGTGCTTGCAGAGCAAAGTGTTGGAGTTTCCTTTGAGCAGGGAAGTTTAAAACTGAGATAAAGATGATGAGATCTGAACTGTAAGCTGCTTCTCACAGCTAGTTTAGGAGAAAGATCTTACCAGGATCCCACAGCCAAGATGAGTACAGAGATTTGGAGTCTTCTTCGGTCTCCAGCTGGGTAGATTCCATTTGAAATGTGTTCCTTCCTCTTCCGGTCCTTGGGTGCTCATACCTGGAAAGCTCTTCTCTCATTCTTGAGTGCCAACATACCTAAAACCTAATGAGCTTACAGAATGGGCATCATCAAAAAATCTACAAACGATAAATGCTGGAGCGGGTGTGGAGAAAAGGGAGCCTTCTTGCACTGTTGGTAGGAATGTAAATTGATACAGCCACTGTGGAAGACAGTATGGAGATGCCTTTTAAAACTAGGAATAAAACTACCATATGACCCCACAATCCCACATAGGCATATACCCTGAGAAAGTCACAACTGAAAAAAGTTACATGTACCCCAATGTTTACTGCAGCACTATTTACAATAGCTAGGGCATGGAAGCAACCTAGATGTCCACTGACAGATGAATGGATAAAGCAGCTGTGGTACATATACACGATGGAATATTACTCAGTCATAAAAAGGAACACATTTGAGTCAGTGCTCATGAGATGGATGAACCTAGAGCCTATTATACAGAGTGAAGTAAGTCAGAAATAGAAATATCGTATATTAATGCATGTATACAGAATCTAGAAAGATGGTACTGAGAACCTACTTGCAGGGCAGCCGTGGAGATGCAGACACAAACAGACTTATGGACATGGGGACGGGGATGGTGGAGAGGGTGGGACGAATTGAGAGAGTAGAACGGAGACATATTCACTAACATATGTGAAATAGATGGCCAGGGGGAATTTGCTGTATGACTCAGGGAACTGAAAGTGGGGCTCTGTGACAAACTAGAGGGGTGGGATGGGGTAGGAGGGAGGTTTAAGAGGCAGGGGACATGTGTATACCTATGGCTGATTCATGTTGATGTATGACAGACGCCAATGCCATACTGTAAAGAGTTATCGTTCAATTAAAAATAAATAAAAAAACCTGATGGCCATCCTCTGATCCCTTTGATCTTTTCTTCCAGTCTCCCAAGACGTTTATTGCTCCCCTCTGAAATTCATCCGAGATTTGCTGACCTTTCTGGGCACTGAAACATCAGGATGGCACTCAGCAGCCTACGAGCTGCCAGAGTAGCTGAGAGGTGCAGCGACAAGTCACGTTCGTTAGTATGAGGGTAAGGGCCCTGGTGTTGATTTTCTGAGGGTGAGGGCGGTCCAAGCTCAGCTATGGTTTTCCTTTGCACAAGGCTCTTCCCTCCTTGCCCTGCCTCCTTACAGGCCATCTTCAATCCCCCACTAGGGCTGTGTACTGTCGTCAGACCCCTGCTGGAGTCACACTGAAGGTGGGGAGATCAAGGTAAGTGGCCCCCTCCCTCCTCCCCCTAAGAACTACATCTAGGTACAGCAAGATGTAAGGCAGGTGTCAGACTCAGAGGCCAGGCCAAGCCACTAACTGGCCTTGGGCTCTCCTCAGAAACGAGGGGGTAGACTGGACAATACAGCTACGCACCCCACCCCTTCAGGACCAGCCCTTGCTACCCTTTCTTTAGCTTCTCTTCTGGCAGATGTGTTTTATTTGAAAAGTTCCCCGCCTCACCCAACCGCAGTATAATTTCACTGTCTCTTTTCCACCAGCAATTCAAATCCCTCCTTTCTCCTATTCCTCTGCTTACCCTCTTCAAAGGCCTGTGCTCTGAGATCTCTATTCCAGATCTGGCCTGAGGCTTTAATGAGCGGGGACTGAACTCTGACCGTTTCCCCTCTTGGCCTAGTCGAACTTCTTTTTTTTATGGTTAAACTTCTTGAATTAGATGTTACAAAATATTTAACACACATACACATGTGAAACAATCCTGCATGGAAAACTCTGGTCAAAACTTTTCTTTGGCACAAACAGAACATTTCCATGGCTTCCCACTTCCTTGATTCTCTAGGGCTGGCCCATGGCCAGATGGAGGAATTTTAGCTCTCAAGGCCAGAGAGAAGTTTGCTGTCCCAGCTCCTGAGGTCTGAGTCATCTCCAGTACCACCATATGAAGACAGTAGTTTAATAAAGTCTGCCAGTATCCCCCGCCCCCTAGCCCCGAAGGCTTGCTAATAGTTGAGCAAGGATCTATAGTTGAGCAAGGATCTATGGGCCCTGTCAGCCAAGTCTTGTTCTTTTTTAGAAGCTCTTAGACAAAGCCTTTAGACAGCTGGCTCCCCAAGTTGGAGGTAGTGTCCAAGGGCTCAAACTCAGCCTGGTCCACTATAATCGGGATAATTTACTCTTTTCTATGATCTCAGAGTAAGGTTTGCTTTTGTCGAATCTGCGTGCATGCTCAGTGGCCGAATTTTTGCGACCCCGTGGACAGTAGCCCACCAGGATCCTCTGTCCATGAATTTTCCAGGCAAGAATACTGGAGTGGGTTGCCATTTCCTCCTTCAGGGGTTCCCAACCCAGGGACAGAATCCATGCCTCTTGCGTCTCTGGCATTGGCAGGTGAATTCTTTACCACTAGCGCCACTTGGGAAGCCCCAAGGATTGCTAACAAACAGTAAATTCTTTCTCTGAAGAACTTAACTTTCTATATTCCTTGGCAGACCCCATCCAAAAAAGCCTTCTTCATGGTTGCTATCAACAAGCAATGAGGGCAGAGTAGAGAGGATATGCTAATGAATGCAAACACTTAAGTGCTTTCTATACATCGGGATCTAAGGCACAATAATACGCACGCACATGTGTGCAGACGGTTTATCCTATAACAATGTACTGGCACTTTCCCCCATTTTACACATGAGGAGCCTGAGGTTCTGAGCAGCTGTATACTTACCAAAGATCTTGGCTCACCGGTTGGTTCTGGTGGCACTACAGTGATGTCTCAGGAATGAGAACTCATAGGAATGGGATGCAGATAGTACGTGGAATTGTTAGGGAAAACACACTGACTGAAACCGCCCACCCTGGCCAGGCACCACAGTAACCATTTGCACGTTATCTTACGACAGGAGGTCTTGGGGGAGGAGCACAGAACTAACCAGCTACTACCAACCAGAATTCAGGAAAGGTCGAAAGCAGAAGCCAGGTGTCCTGCCACCTCCCAGAATCCTTCTCGCTGGCATCCATCTTGGCTGAGCAATGCATGGAGTACCAGGAATGACCCTGACTCAGAGTGGTTGGCCAGAGAAAACTCAGAAGTTAAATCCCATCACAATAAAAATGGAAATT
Organism: Budorcas taxicolor; assembly: GCF_023091745.1. Lineage (NCBI taxonomy): Eukaryota > Metazoa > Chordata > Mammalia > Artiodactyla > Bovidae > Budorcas > Budorcas taxicolor. The sequence continues at coordinate 79,042,962 of NC_068919.1, forward strand.
GCAAGCCACGTGCCTGAGCAGTCTTCCTAGGTACCCTTACCTTCCTGCTCTCCACCCAGGTGCCCATTTTCCCAGTAGTTTCTTGCTTTGTCAGCACATGTCTCCTCAGACAATTAATTTCTGAGTGTTAGACAAGAGCCCACTCTTGGGCCCTACAAGGGTCCCCCCAACTTCCTGCAACAGTATGGAAAGAATGACATTTTAGAGTTGAGAGGGACCTCGACTGTACAGTTCCCAAGAATCTGAGTGATCTTCCCAAGGTTCACGAAGCTACTCCATTGAAGAATAAATACAGAATCCACTTCTTTTGTTATTTCAATGCTATTTCTATCCTGCTCACAGGTCTCTCTTATGAGGAAGGGAAAACAGACATTAGCTTTAATAATTTAAGGTGGGGTCTTGGAGAGATCAGAAATGTTAAAACACACTTGACTCTGAAAGAAAAAATAAGTTTAAGAAGTGGTAAGGGGAAGCCCCAAATAGTGTCACGGACCATAGCATCTATGACTAGTCCAACAGGGAGACGTTACCCTCTGAAAGCCTATACCAGTCAGCAACAACTGCATACTCATCTGTTTTGGGTACCTGTTTCAGTGTGCTGGTTCTCAGGATTATTTTTTCTTGGAATGTATGCATTCTAGCAAAGCGAATCTCTCCCAAACCAATCCTTCACTTTTATTGACTTCCATTATAAATTTGGCAATTTTCAAGAATTTTGATGACCCAGTGTTTGAGGCTGATCTGTGGCATGTTCAGCGCTAGTTCTGTGGATCTGGAAAGCAGTGTGAAGGCACCTAGCGTTTCACTCCTTCTACTGCAGCCTTCCTATTCTTCCCTTCAAACATCTTCCATGTTAGCTTCCCTGGACCACAAGAATATCTTATGGCTAAAGATCTGGGTTAGCACCCAGGTAACTTTCTGTTGTATTGCCTTTCTCCAGCCTTGGTGGAGGTACTGACAAAGTCAGATACAGGGAGACTTGAAAGCTAGCATTCTATATTTCAGTTGGAATATTCCATTAGCTCATGGCTTTGGGCTCCAGAAAGGAGTCATTTCCCAGTAATTTGAAATACTAGATACTCGATTTCCTTACAATGTGACTGTCTTGTAGATAAGCACTGTGGGCCCCTGCTGCACAGCTCCAGTAAACTCTGTTGAGTGAACAGGACTGACCAACTCTTCCTGCTGTCCCTGGCCATGTCAGCGCTGGCCCAGTGAAGTTTATCTTTGCCTTTCAGCCTCCTTCCTGAGAAGCATCTTACCACCTTTTTACTAAGAGTGAAAGGCAATTAGGGTACAGATGGCTTAGATTTTCTTTTCATATACATTTTTCTTCTGCTGCATGTGGGAAGCACTGTACTTTGAAGAAATTCAAAATTATTCCCAAGACACTTAATGTTATTTTTACTCCAGCATGAGTGCTCAAGGACAAATGAGCACTTAGATGGAAACATCCTGCCTGAGAGAACCACACAGCTTGTCCAAAGCCCTTATCCTGATGCTGTGGGCAAGTTTGGACTCACCGAGCTATACTTCACCTTTGTATTTCAATTGCTGGCATGTTGCCTTGCTTAGGTCATAAGGGATGGATAGTCTTCCTTTGGCAGTATAGATTTTCCTCACAAGAATTTTGGTTAGCAAGAACTTTTCAATTAACTGAAGGAGGCAGCTTTATAGGCAGGAGATATATGATGGGTTGGGTTTATTTTTAATTTCTGTTAAAAGTTTACCATGCATGTCTGGGACAGGGCAGGAAAAGCAACTTGATATTTGGAAACATCAGAAAACATAATTCTTTGGAGGCTGTTTTCAATATCACTTTGCTGCATCTTTCCCTCAATTCTAACAAAAGGGTCAATTCCAGGATTTCAGTATCCTGAGTTCATAAAGCCTGGGAAAAGAGATCAAGTAGATACTTCCTCCAACTCTATAAATTTTGTGCTCCTAATGTGACCTTTGTCCCAATACCTAGAAATGACCTTGACCACTGGCATCGAGGCAGTGTACCACAGTTTTTCTCCTAGTGTTCAGGGTGGCTTTGAATCAAGTTTCCAATTAGGAAAGAATTGAAACAGGAAAGGAATAAAGGAGGAGGGGTGACTAAGCAACCGAGTCTCCCCTGCAAGAGAAGAGGAAGCCATAAGAAGTGAGTAATAGGTTTATTTGCATATACATAAGAGAAGAGCTAGCGTTGCTGGGAGAGAGGCAGGGCTTGTGAGGAGGTAAGGCTTCAGCAGAGGAAGGCACCTTGACAAACAAGGACTCCGGGCTCAGTAAACCAAGCACAGTTGCAACCTTCTTTTGCCCCAAGCCCACTACTCATTTACCTGTTGTCAGAGAGACATGGGAATTACTTACAAAACCAGGTGGTAAATAAAGTGGAGGGAACCAATTTTATAAATCTGGACCAGCCACTTAAAACCTTTACGTACAGGATGCAGAAAAAACCCATAAGAGGCACCTTTGAATAGTTCAAACCTAATCAAGTGCCATCCGCCCTGTTAGTAAAAATAGCTATCACGGAAGACTCTGGGGATTAAATGTCTCTCCAAAGTTGAGGCCTCAATCCTACAAGTTTAGGCAAAGGGACTCTAGAAGTGGAAGTTCCTGCCAGGTTTGAAAGACCATGATCACAGACAGGAGATCTCTGGGGATCAGAGTGGAATGGCTACAGAGACACGCATTTCTCAGCCTGCTTCTGTGGCTACGCTGTGGGGCCGAGCTCCTAACAAGCAGAATCCGGGGTGTCTCCCAAGGATGGAAGGCATCCTTGCTAAAAACATCTTTTCTTGGATTCTAAAGTTGAACCAGAATGAACTTTGACCTCTTTTCTAAGTATCCAAATGAGATAAAGGCTCTTAACATGAAAAAATCAAGTTCTGCATTTGGGAACAGCAACTACCCAGTGGCTAGTTCTCAAGGGAGCTTCACCTACTTCTTTTTCTCCAGGAAGACATGTGGATTGTCCTCAGAGAAGTCAGAAGTGGCCAGCTACTGACTAGATGCAGTAATATAAAACAAAAAGATTGGACATGCTGACTAGGAAGGGGAAGAGAAACACACACTGAGTGATTATATCTTTTTTTTTTGTATATAAAGGATTAAAAAATTCCAATTTAATAATAAATTTTGGAAAAGCAAATGTAAAATGACTTGGGCTTATAAAACCAGAATTTACAATTATCTGTGTATAGTCAAAGACAAATCATAGAACCGTTCTGATTACAGATTAAAGTAATTCTACTGGTTACAGAATCACTGACCCACTCCCCGGTGAGATTACAGTTGTTCAATTGCAAGCATCTCCACCGCTACTCACACTCCTTTGTCTCCTCCTCAGACAGTGTTTTCACAGCCAAGTCACAGCACACACACCAGGCACGTCTTTCTTTTCACAAAGCTTAGCAAGATGATCCCTCCTTCTGGCTTAGATCAACAACCTTCCTTTATAAATAACCCCCCTTCCCCTGGTCACTAAATTCGTCCACGTCTTCATCCTCCACAGGCTCCCTCCCCTTGGTCCCAGTTCCAGTAGGACATGTTCATCCCTAAAAAGAATGCTGGATTCGTGAGGCCACACCAGTCACAAGCTAGGACCTCTCTAGGCCAGTGGCGCTGGGCTCCTAGTTGTCCAGCACCTTTGTGCTCAAGAAAGCTGTAGTGTTCTCTCTCCATCATTTCTTCCCAGCATTCTCCTGCCCTTTCATGACATCCATGCCAATAAGCTGTCCGTCATTCTAGGTTTCCCTGTCTTGTACAAGTCTTCATTAATAACCAAGTGACTGTAACTACCACGGCAATGCTGAAAAGACCCTTGTCTTTTCTTCTCTCAATCTTCATCTACCTTCATGAAAAGAGTCTCCTCTAGAAGCCGGTGACTCCTCTCTCCTTTCTCTGCATCCTGAGGGACCTACTCAATAAGAATCTGCTACTCTGAGATGCCTGCTCTGCAAGATCAAGTCACAACACCGCAGCCTCTGTGGACTGCAGGTTGGAGGGAAGATGCCAGGCCCACCAACTCTGATCGACCATTTCGGGTTAAACCAAATGAACGCAGTACCACACTCTGCTCTTCCCTACACTTCTTCATTAACACACCTATAACATCCACTTTAGTAGTCTGAGCACAAAGCTCTCGAGAGCTGTCTTTCCCCTTCTTTCCATAGGCTGAGACGCCACCATGCGGGGCCAAGGAAGTGCCTGTTGGCCTTCTGAGTGCCTCTTAGGAACTAGCACCTAACTTGTTAAAGTGTTACCCACAACTAGTTATATTTTACGCCCCCCTACAGTATGGTGTTGCACCACTGCTCAATTTGCAACCAGTGAACTTTACCAGGGATCTATGTCCTCTCGAATCTGGTCTTAACTGCTAACCTCTCATTAGCATGAAAAACGCTCCCCTTTTAGTACACCTACTTTAATGCTCAACGAAGAAGTGCCACTGAGAAAACATGGAAGATTTCTTTAAGAAAGGAACCATGCTTTCCTTTCCAGCACAGCCAGTGGGCTGAAGGCCTATTTCCACTCATCTCCATTCTTTCAGTGTAAATCCACTACTCACTGGCAACACAGTCTGATTTAGCAGGCACTCATCATTAAAACCAGAACATCTATGGCATATAAACGAGGTGAGATGCCAAAAAACACAGATCCATAGAGCCTTTCTGATGGAGAATGGAAAGAAAAGTCTGAGACAGTGAGCTCACGCGTGCCAGTGTACACACATGAGAACAAGTCAAACGTCTCAACAGGATTTACTGTAACAGAATCTGCACAGGTACACTATGCTCAAGTCTTACTAGAAAGGACTCACTTGCATTTTTTCCCTTTCTTAACGCAGCACGACCAATAGCCAGCTAAACATCAGACCCATTGTTGAATAGAAGGGAGCAGCATCAGACACAAAATTCCAGGCCCTGGTTTTACGTGCCTTTAATACTATTTTTCCTTTCCTCTGTGTTCACTAAACAGGATTTAAAATTTTTGTAAAGCTACTTTTCATAGCTTTTTGTTTTCCCTTTGTATTTATCATGTTTTTAATTTCTTCTCTGAGGAGGAATTCTCCGAATCTGGGTCTTCCAATTCGATTCGGTGCCTCTTGAGGCCACTATGGCCATGAACAGCTCTGCTGCTGTCTGTGTCTGGGGGGTCAGTGGGGTCCTCTCTTGTTCCAGCACTGGGGGACTCACAGGCCATTTCAGACCCACAACAATCTTTGTGTAGGAGTATCCCTGTCAGGGACAAGTTATCGTGGTCAGTGTCCACACGTCCTGGGGAAGAGCAGGCCAGTGCCTCCAGCTCCCCGAAGTTCTGCCCATTGTTGTGGGGGTGCGGGGGGCGGGGGTGCAAGCGTCCATTGTTGTGGTTGGCACAGATGGTTTCGAGGCTCCTCTCCTCACTGTCATCAGACTGGGTCCTGAGACAGTTGCCAGACCCGCTGCTCAGAGTGGAGCCAGATGCCTTGGGGACAGGAGGGGAGGGTGGCTCCTCAGCCCGGCTGCTCAGGGCCTTGCTTAGGGCCTTTCCATTGAGCTTCTTGGTTTCAAAAGTGTATTCTACAGTGCCACCATTGTTGGAGTCCTGAGAAGCATCCTCGGGGGCCTCTGCCCAAGGGTGGCCACTGGGCTCGGGGCCTGGGCCATTGTTGGGGCTTACGGCAGAAGTCCCCTCTTTAAAAGCATCCTTGCTGCGGCCTTCCGGCGGCAGGTCCTGGGTCCTCTGGGCTACGGCCACGTTTAGACAGGCTTCCTTGCTGGAAGAAGGGGCTGGGTTGTCCTTGTGGCTGGTTCCCGCCCTCCCTTCATCCGCCTCCCCAGACACGAGCGAGCTCTCTCCATCTTTGTTGTTTGAGTAGGAGATGTAGGAGTAGCGGAGCCACTTGTAAGCTTTATAAATCTTCCTCTCAACCGACTCTATGTCGGAAGTTGGCGATGCTCGGCTTGGCTGAATCTCCAGAGCGGACGCGCTCCGCTCAGGGGAGGAGGTTGGGGAGGAAGAGAGGTCATCTACTTTGATCTGGGGGTAATCGTAGTTGTCTTCGCCAATGTAGGTGTCGGTGGGCTTGGGCGGGGCTCCGGGCCTCTCTTCTCGAGGTGTCTTCTGCCGGCGCCGCATGGCGTTCCGCTGCCGGGTGGATGCGCGCCGTTCGTTCAGCTCCTCCTCGTCCTCGGAGCTGCTGGAGCTGCTGGAGCTGCTGGACTCATCTTCGGGGCTGGGAGACCGTGGCCGGGGAAAGAGGTCTGTGTCCAGTTCCACCTCACAGGCATTCTCTTCAGAGTCAGACTCGTTGGAAAGGGCCAGAAGGCGTTTGTCCTGGTAGCGCCGCAGGGCAGACAGGCGCTGCTGGCGAGACGTGGCATCCTCACACGAGGGCAGTGGCGGGGTGGACGCCACCACGTTTGTGGCAGTGACCCGCAGGGGGCCCAGGTGGAAGGCGCTGTCGGCAGACTCATCCACTGTGGGCGGAGGGGAGCGGGGCAGTGAGGCCGAGGACTCGGAGTCGGTGTAGCCCGAGCGCTCGCTGACCCCCGCGTGCAGCTGGAGGATGGTGCTCTCGCTGAGGTCACTGTCCGAGTCAGAGCTCCAGCCCTCGATCTCGCGACGCACCAGGGAGTCAAAGAAGGCCATCATCCGGGGGTCTTCCTGCACAGACTGGTTGGCGTAGTCGTGAGACAGGCCACTCCCACTGTTCAGTACAAGGCTAATGTACTCTTCGTGGGTATAGAGACAGCGAGAATCATCCTCAATCCGACCGTCCAGATCTCCGGTACATCCTGGCTGCTTGTATGGGCTCCAGATCTGCACAGATGGTGAAAACAAAACCAAGGAAGCCTGAATGCAATGTATTCTAAAGCAGTTGGCCATTAAGAGCTTCCCCAGACTCTCCCTGTCATTTAGCCGGGACTTGCTAACCAACTTTAGGCCCAGGATAAACACATACCATGACTCCCACTGCCCCTCTCCCCTTTAGCTTCCTCTACCAGTAGCCTGGAAATCACAATAACCCCCTACATAATCTCTGAGGACAGAGGATGACTTGAAGATTGGCCAGTGTGTTCAAAACTCTCAGAAGATTGGAGAGGTACCACTTTTCCAAAGTGAAAACAGACCCAGCAGTCAGTCCTCTGCAACAGTTAATATTTCAGCCTATAACTACTTCTCCCCAAATGCAACATTTCTATTTTTAACTAATGGGAATTGCTTACTGGAGCTTGGTAAGAATAGCCAACTGCCTACACTGCAGTTCCCTCTTGGACATGCAGGCATCAGTTACCCAGGAAACTGGGTTCTCTTAACCAGGGAGCTGCTGGCTTGCTCCCCAACTTTTCTGTTAGCTATTGGAATAGGCAGGACTCACCCTCCAAGCTCACAGACCCATCTCTTAAGAGCCCTCCACTCCACAGTCAGACCTAGGCGCTCATAGCCAAAAAGTGGCCGAACTAGGATTCAGACTAAAGTCTGTCTGAATGCAGAAACCCAGCTTTATGAGCTGAATTAAGTTATGCAAAAGTGGAGTTCAAGGTAATTAAGCTGTCACTGCAGATGAGAACGATTAGCTTCACCTGACTCTGCCAGACTGGTCCTGAGCAGCACAGAGAAGCTCGGTTATATCAGCTGGTAGTTATGGCAACTCAGATGACATTCCAGGTGATTTTCTTGCCTTAACAGGCTCCTGTCTATCTTTAGATGGCACCCAACCCAGAAAGTAGTGGCTTTTTGTTCACTATCCTCTATCAAGACAATGGCTTTGCTTCCCCAAAGTTATCCAAGGACAAATTCGCCTTCCTGTGAGCATGCTCCTGAGGCCCGCTCCCTCCATGGTTTACTTTGATCTCCCAGGAGGCAGCATCTCTCAGGAGGATCCCCAGTTTAAGAGGGGCTGAAGAAACCTTCTAGGCTAGGTCTCTTCACCAATTCCCAATTCGGATTCATTCCTCCTTCAACTTTGTCCTCTGCCCACAACTCCTCAGGTGTCCTCCCACCCCCAGCTTCACAATCTCACCCAGGGGAGTGTTAAGGCAGTGATTCTCAAACTATGGTGTGAACATGAAATACCTGAAGAATAATTAAAACGCTGACTCCTGAGCCCCACCCTCAGAGATTCTGATTCAGTAAGTCATGGGGAGGTTACCAGGGCTCTGCACTTTTAATAAGCACTCGAGGAGTGAGAAAGTGGAGGGACCAACTTTTAAGAAACACTGAAATATATTAATAGTTAGCATAAAATAAGTTGCAAAAAATAAAGGCTTTGTCTGAAGCGATTCTCAAATTCTTTGTGAGACCCAATGTTTGGGAAACATTTAGATCTGGTCTTTAGCAACAGGCTCAAGCTATAAATGACTATCTTTGCAAACAGATGTCTCTGGGAATAAAAGTTTGGTGGCTTAGGAAAAAAACTGAAAGGTTCAACAAGCAAAGCCCTTAGGATGCTTTGGAGTCATAGTCTATACACTGGGCTAAATCTCATTCCCGCAGTTAAAAATGGAAAATGTTACTAACCATGTTATATAATATGAAGATAAATCCTTATGTACTTCCCAGAAACTCAGAATTTAACAAAAGAACAAAACATTCATGGTGAGATGCTTGCTGGCCCAACTACCCAACAAGCCTGGGTTTTAGTCTACTACCCAGCCCCCTACATCTTCACTTCAGGAATGAAAATCATAATACTGAAAGTTGGCATTTATATGCACTCTGGAATGTATTAAGCTGAGGTAGACTTTCATTCCTGAAGCCTGGAGTAATGGAACAAAATGCTGGATCAGAAGGCAAGAGGCTTGAGTGTGGGTTCCCACACAGCTCTAGTTTTCTCAGCTCCCCATCTAAACAGTGAAATTAGACGGGTCTCATGCAACCCAAAGATTCAGAGCAAAACAAAAGATCCATCCCAGATGGCCAGGCTCCAGTCCTCAAGGGACCTACAGCACAGAGCTGTGGGAGAGGCAGAACAGGTAGGAACCTGAGCCTTCTCACTCACATGGCCCAGAGCAAACGACTTCACCCTTGAAGCCTCTTTCCTCAGTTGCAGACATGAGAAGGATGAAATGATGTAACATATGCCAAAGTGCCAATAACTGTAGTGCTTCCTCCTTCATTTGGCAAACAAATACCTCAACTGGAGGTTTGAGACTCATCCTCAAACAGACTTTGGAACACCAGAGGCACTGACCATCCCAATTATGTTAGTCCTCATCCTTGAAACATCAATTTCAAACATTCATGAAATTATCTTTTTAATATTGAAAGTCAACAACTCAGAAGTGAAGCAATGAAAGCACAGCTTTCTGTTGCATGTGAACTGTGGCTAGATATCCCTCCTCATGGGACAAGGTTCATGAGAAAAGGAGGAGGGATGTGCGGCTTTCTCTTGAAGCCCAGTGACAGTGACAAGTTTAGCTCAAGAGGCTATTGAGCAAACAGATGCGGTTCAATTCTCATTCAAAAATCATTGAAATGGAACGCAATTTCAGTAACAAGTGTTCTGACCCACACAGGTGACCGTGACATGCTTGATGTAGCATCTCTAAACCCTCTTCTCTCTCTGCACTATTATACTAAATTCAGACATCTGGCCACCTACCAAGAAAAACGACACAGACAGAGACTTATGTTGTCATTCAGGGGTGCTTCACACTCTCTAATCTGGATTCCAAGACTCCCTGGGCCCAGGTGTGGCCTACACCTTCCCAGCCTTACATCTGAGCCCTCCCCTTTCTGTGCTCTTCACTCTGGCCAAATGATCATTTCCTAAACAGGCCCTATGCTTTGCTGCTTGTGAGCACTGACTCATGAGCGTACTACCTGGAGTGCAGTAGGTGATCAATAAATATTTACTGATTCAGTAAAATAACGAAATATCCAATCTCTCTCTTTAAAATGGCCCTCCCATCTTATTCCTTTCTTTTCTTTTGCAGACTTTTTTCTTCAAAATCTAGTTCAAGTATTCCTTGAGATAGCTCAAGTGTACTGAGATTACCCCAGATGGGGGGGAAAAAAAATCTCTGCCTCCCCACACAGCAATGTTTCTATCTCTTTTGTACTTTGCATTTTTCATTACTTTTATTTCTTTTTTCTCCTACTGGGTCATCAATTCCTATGGGGACCTGCATTACCTATCTTTGCATTCCTCACAGGGCCTATCGCAAATCACACATAGTAGGTATGGTTCACAAATACTGGGTGAATAGACAAATACTGGTCTTTGAGGAAAAAGAAAAAGCCAGCAATTGTTCATCTTTCTCTCTCTTATATTTAACTACCAAATAACCCCATTTTTTGCTAAGTGTGGGCATTCAAGAGAATATAAGATCTGTTGTGGGTGAGAAGAGCCTGGTTCTGACTCCTTTCCTTCAGGCTAGTAAGGCATCAGTAAAGGACAAGTCAAGGAGAAGGTGGACCAAACAGAGACAGGTGGAGACAGAGGCTGGCTGGATTAAAGTATGGTGGAATGATGCTCTTTGAGCCATTGACTCTCTCAGAGAAAACACAAGAAAGAAAGAGATTTTTTTTTAAGATTTTTTTTTTTTAAGAGGTGATCATTTTTAAAGTCTTTACTGAATTTGTTACAGCACTGCTTCTGTTTCATATTTGAGTGTTTTGGCCACGAGGCAAGTGGGATTGTAGTTCCCTGACCAGGCATCAGACTGGCCCTCTCTGCATTGGAAGGCAAAATCTTAACCACTGGACTGCCAGGTAAATACCTGAAAGTGACTTTTATTAAAACAGAAACTGTCAGGCACAGGTAACCTGTAAGGCACTCCTACGTGTCGTTCACTTGACAGATGGGAGACAGACTCGCGCTGCCCAAGGGTACTGTTACTGACTTAAGGTTTCCAGTGGCTAAACATGCCTCCTGGTGGGGCAGGGCTCAGACCCCACTGGGACCTGGGAGCAATGAGTTCTACAGTTCAGTCTGAATATTTTCACAGAGAAAATACTCTCTCCTTTAAGAACTTGGCTAGTCTCCAACCTCTGACCTCTTGGGTAAGGATTCCAACTGACTAAACAACGACTGGGGAGACTTAGCACAGAAGCATCCTAGGGCGTCAGCCAAGCAGGAATCTCTCTTCTAAAGGAGATGCTCAAGCAGAGTTCCCTGATAAAGAGAATGATGTCAATAGGACTATGGAGGACATGCTACTATACTAACCTGTGAGTCACACCCTAAAAGAAAAGGGAAAGCAATATGCAAGGGACAGGCCGGTTCAGTGATCACCCAAGTGAAGGACTGCTGAGATGAACAAATACAGCAGGAGCACCAGGCCACTGCTGCCTTCCCACTAGCATAGAAAGGGCGGCTAGACATCGACAAGAACAAAGAACAGGGCCCTGTGCTAGCCTTACCACTACTGGCTATAATTAACCCCAAACAGTAAATTTATAATTTACATCTCATCCTCTGCAAAAAGAAAAAGTCAATAAAAACAATCTAAGTCTAGGTCTAGCCCTGTTTATTTATGGGTAAATAAATGTATGCAATCATGAAAGTCAGCCCTGATCAACAATAAAACCTAAACAAAGGGAGTTGGAATAACGACAAATAAAAATACTGACCCATACTCCAACATTACATTTCTGATAGTTTCCTCTGCCTCAGACGTAAGTTGGATAGTTTTTTAAAAGAGAACAAAAGAAAATGAGAACTATCCGTTTATTACAAATCAATCTTCACATTTCCCCTGAAATCTCCCTCAAGTTTTCAATTGTTATTTTGGGGGAAAGTGAGGAGTTTCATGTTTTGCTGGGGGGAAGAGGGAGGAGATATCACCTATCCTTACTTAAAAGTCACATCATCACAGGGTCCTCAGGAATTCATCATTTGCCTTGAGCCCTCATTTTCTCAGCTGTGGAGAAGGGTTACTAGCAGTCCACTGGAATGTGAGTGATGGGCAGTGGGCCATCCTTCCATGGATACAGGCCAGGCTGGCTCTCTCATTTACAAGCTCTAAAAATATCCCTTGGCAGGGTTACGTTCATTCAGTCAAGGTGCAATTGATGCAAGTGTTCATCCTCAATCACAACCACATGAAGTGGTTTTTGATATGTCCTGAGACAAGTTAGCTATGGTTCTGGAAGTCACTTGTTGTATCTGTGCCATATGAGTACAGCAATTAATGCCAAGTGCACACCCAGTAACTGAGGAGATGGTAGCTTCTTTATCTGAGATGGGGTTTGGAAAGCAGAATTCATCAGACTCCAGATCAAACGCCATTGGAAATGCAGCAGCATACAGGTAGTATCTGGTTTCAAAGCCTCGTGACTAATTTTTAAGAAAACAGTTCCCTATGAAAGGAGGTTTAAAAACCACTCTCTTGATTATAACATCAATTTTTCCATATTTTGTAATATGTCAAAATAATTGAGAATTCTGATAGACCTTTAGTATGTTTAGCTATGACGTGCTACATACATTGTTTTGTTTTTTTCCATTTATGAACTTGCAGTGATTTCTCCCAAAGGACAAAAGGGGAATGTGCCTCACCTTGATAATCTTTTCTACACCAGAAGAGCAGATCATGTAGGTGTGGGGGTTAAATCGGACCTGGTTAACAATAGACCGATGCCCTTTCAGCACCATGAAGGCTCCGTTGACCACCCTACCAATGCCACCTGGGAAGACAGAAGGAAAAAAAAATCAAATGATGAAACAGATGGAAGTAAACAGGCTCCAGTAATGGCAAACAAACAGCTCTGAACCAGAGTTGAAATTTTTTACTAACTGTATCACCAGCAGAATGCCTAATCTTACAGATAAAGTTGCTATGGAAAGAAGGAAGATGAAATATCTCTCAGCATATGTGCTCTTACCCAGAGCCTTTATTTAGCCTTTAAGCATTGCCCACACCCACCCACTGCAATTCCATTGTCAATGAAGCCACAGCCACTTAAAACACTTCTCAAGTTTTTGATCCCTAGGATAGAATCCCAGTGTTACCTTAGAAAAGGCCAGTCATAAGCAAAATGAAGACTGATCTGCTTGGGAACAGTTAGGCAGCTAAGCCAGGGACATGCAAGAACCAGAAGCATATAATTACTTAAGTGTACCCAAAACATCACTGATCCAGTTGCCCTCAATTTCTATGATGAAAGTAGCAAACAAAACATATAAAAACCTCTGGGAAATAATGGAGAAAATCCTTTCTTCACTCTGACAGGGAGAACTAAGGATAAAGCAAGGAGATACGGGTCACTTTCACAATAAGCAGAGTCCAAGTATGGAAAATTACACAGGGTGGGCCTTGAAGACATCATGTATAGAGACCACTGACAGAAAGCAGTATCTTATGGACCATCCTATAGGCTTTCTTTTTCAATGATGAGAAAAGTACCAGAGGCCTAGAACTTATAACGCAGATGAAAATGTCATCATTTATGAACTTGGGATAATCTTAAAGGTTCAACTTCATTGGTAAGGGCATCACACTCCCACAGGACACATGCACCCAAGTCGTCACTTTTAAGCAGCCATCAACAGCTCAGTACACACAGGCTGACATGTGCTCCTGGTCAACTGGCAAAATGTGATATATAGACACAGACGAATGAGTGCTCATTTATTTAAGTAGGGAGAGCCTTCGCAGACCCTGCCAGGAGCACGGCATCGCTGGGGCACAAAGTGCCATTAGCACCACCTCGGTTCCACATGCTCCACCCCAGGGCCAACTTCTCTCTCAGTTCAAACATTCATGCCAAACACTTCTCATCTCACTATCTGCAGGGAAAATGGCTAGAACGATATCCCTCTTCTAGGGATAATCTGGTTCTGCAGAAGGTGTCTTCTGCTTTTGGCCTCCTGACACAACTCCTCTTTCACCTTTCCTGCCTCATGAGAGATATTCCTCTCTACGGACATGTACATAACATATCTTGTTTTTTTTTTTTTTTAACAACAGCAAGAGGTTGGGAGACTGCACTGATTTGCTTCTGAGTGGTGTCAACTTGGCTAGCACCAGGTGCTTACTCTACTTGCCGAGTGACAAAAATGTCCTCTCCCTAAATTTTGCCCCATGTCTGACATTATTAGTATCTGAATAACCCAGGATGGACAATACACTTATAGCCATTTGTATTTCAGCCCAACATCATCACATTTGCTAACAAACCATAAAAGAGGAGAAAGTAACTAGGACATAGGTGTGTTTTTATGGAGACAAAAGAGTCAGGAAAGGTTTAAGCACCCAGGTAGGCTGCCATGATGGGAACACCTAGGCATCCTGAGTGCACCAGGTTCCTAAGGTGGCGAGGGAGGAGGGGAAGGTAACCTGAGCCTAGTCAAAACAAAAAGAAACTTGAGAGAACTAAGAGGGATCCATGGGAATCTAAACCAGTGGTCTCAATACACCCCCAAAGAGTTCCTTTGGGTCTGTTTCTTTTCTATAAATGGCTGATTCAACAAGCCGCAATCTGGCTCATGGATTTCTTCTCAATCCTACGTTTCAACAGCCTACTCCTATCCATACCTCCACTGGGGTGGTCACTAGCAAAAAAACTTATGCTTGAACCTAGTACCAATATCGTTGAATCCTTCTGCTTCTAAGAAAAGGAATTTAAGTGACTCAGAGAATTTCAGTGACTTCTTCCAACTAGCTTGGCAGAGCCAGAATCTGAACCACAGTCTCTTTGGTTTTAATGCCTAATATCCTTTCCATTGTATAAGTGGCCTTTAAGAGATGAAAAGGTTTGAATAGGGATAGAGTCAGAAGGTCATAACCAATTTCTAAATCCTTCTGGGAGTCATCATATAAGTTGGTTTTCATTTTAAGTCCTGAATTTAACAGGGGGTGGGGTGCTTCCTGGGTGGCGCTAGATGTAAACAATCCACCTGCCAATGGAGGAGACACAACAGAGGCGAGTTCGATCCCTGGGTTGGGAAAATTCCCTGGAGGAGAAAACGGCAACACGCTCATGTATTCTTGCCTGGAAAGTCCCATGGATCAGAGGAGCCTGATGGGCTGTAGTCCATTGGGCTGCAAAGAGTTGGACATAACTGAGCACACGCAGAAGTGGGTAAGGAAAAGATTCTGTCCAATGGTATTCCGAGTGCAAGGTCTATAGTATCAGCACAGGACATTTCATCCCACTGCCAACACCAAAGAGTCTATGAAGTAGAACTGGATCTCGTGCACACCAAGAACCTGGAGTGCAACGCCTGAACTAAAGCAGGCACTTGCTATAACTAAAGCCAGTAGCCACTGCTGAATGGACAGTGTTTCAGGAGAGGGCAGTTCTACAGTAAGTACCACTAAAGGAGGACTTTGGTGAGATGGTAGGTCTCGTCTTAAAGAAACAGCTACCATACGACCAGGGTAGATGACTTAGAATACAATTACACTAACTTTCAGATCTAAAGAATAATTGAAGGGTATCAGTGCTTGAAAAATTCAGACCACAAAAAATCTGTTTCGACTGCTCTTTCACATGCTGTGACCTCATTTGGTTTCTCTTCTTGGCAGTAATTTTAATACAAGATACTTTCTCCTTCCTACCCAAGAAACCTGAAAAAAAGGAGGAAGTCAATAAAGCCAAGAGACTGAAAGTGAAACAGGTACAGAAAGAATTACTGCTGCCATCTGTATAAAGTAATCCCGGCTATACACAGAATCACAGCAATGAATAGGCTTCAGAGAGGTTCGCTATAGTCCCTCTCCAGTTTTCAGGTTTCAAGTGATTGAAAACAGCTGCTACTGTACAATTTACACAGAATGAGTTTAGAGAAGAAATTTTTATCAGTTCTGGAGATGTGTATAAATCAGATAGATCCCTTGAGTCTCAAATGACTAATGCCAAGATGCCAATACCAGTAAGAACTTGGGTTCTCCTCTCCTCCATTATCTAACCAGAGCCTGCCCATGAATAGCAAAATCAAGCTGAAAAAACTTAGGCGGGGAATATTATTGACAAGAACTACATAACCTACATAATTTCCCTTTAGGGTCATCACTCATCTGTGAGTAAGAGCCCTGGTAAGGCTCAAGCCCACCCCATGGTTACTGAGCCAAGTCACAACGTTATTACTAGTAATGGTACCAATAAGTAAAACAGCACAGACTCAAGAATGAGACCCTTGGTCATTCTTGAGCTGCCATTTGTTTATCAAGTTCTGTACAAACCAATGGTCATTTCTCCAAACCATCTGCTCTGGCTGGCTCAGACAAACAGGCTGGTACCATTTTGTAGGTTTCTTTTTAAGTTGAGGTCAAAAGTTTCCATACATCCATCTTTCCTTTGTTTCAGACGGGATACTAGGGAGGTGGCGAATGTTCTATCTTATCGGTTCTACTTCTCTATTCTACTGCAAGACCTCAGAAAAGAACATGAGTGAGAGGGCCATCTCATAAGACCCCAGCATTAGTGGTTCACTCACTATCTTGGGATTCTAGGAAACACAAGGCACTTAGAAAAAACACCTTGTTCAGAACCCTGATAAAGACCTTTCTAAAATGCCACGGCCAAATGTTCCCACAGAGAAGACAAAGGACTAAGCCTACATGTGCTCATTGCCCTCTTTTCTTAACTATGCTCTTTTCAAAAGATTCAGCCAGAGATTTGTCCCCTCAAGCCTCTCAAGAGGGTCAGGACACCACTCCCACTTCTTGCCAACTTCAATTACTTCTGTTTCTTGTCAATTTCATTCATTTTCAACAAAGTCCTCCAAGAATGAGGATGTTTTCAACTCAGAAGCTAAAAGCACCCTGGTCAGGATTTCTAGATGCTTTGGTTCAAACTTATCCACTGTGCTAGGGCATGATCCTCAACAGCACTTGGGGCTGACTACAGAACAGGACACTGAAATATTTTGTTCTGAAATAAACTCCAAATCAAAGTGGGTAAAATGGCAGTATTAATTTTCTTGTTACAGTCTTTGGATTTTCCACTCCTTCCTCAGTTCAGTCACTCAGTCATGTCCGACTCTTTGCGACCCCATGAATAGCAGCACCCCAGGCCTCCCTGTCCATCACCAACTCCCGGAGTTCACTCAGACTCACGTCCATCGAGTCCGTGATGCCATCCAGCCATCTCATCCTCAGTCGTCCCCTTCTCCTCCTGCCCCCAATCCCTCCCAGCATCAGAGTCTTTTCCAATGAGTCAACTCTTCGCATGAGGGGGCCAAAGTACTGGAGCTTCAGCTTCAGCATCATTCCTCCCAAAGAAATCCCAGGGTTGATCTCCTTCAGAATGGACTGGTTGGATCTCCTTGCAGTCCAAGGGACTCTCAAGAGTCTTCTCCAACACCACAGTTCAAAAGCATCAATTCTTCGGCGCTCAGCCTTCTTCACAGTCCAACTCTCACATCCATACATGACCACAGGAAAAACCATAGCCTTGACTAGATGGACCTTAGTCGGCAAAGTAATATCTCTGCTTTTGAATATACTATCTAGGTTGGTCATCACTTTTCTTCCAAGGAGTAAGCGTCTTTTAATTTCATGGCTGCAGTCACCATCTGCAGTGATTTGGGAGCCCCCAAAAATAAAGTCTGAAACTGTTTCCACTGTTTCCCCATCTATTTCCCATGAAGTGATGGGACCGGATGTCATGAGCTTCGTTTTCTGAATGTTGAGCTTTTAGCCAACTTTTTCACTCTCCTCTTTTACTTTCAAGAGGCTTTTTAGCTCCTCTTGACTTTCTGCCATAAGGGTGGTGTCATCTGCATATCTGAGGTGATTGATAATTCTCCCGGCAATCTTGATTCCAGCTTGTGTTTCTTCCAGTCCAGCGTTTCTCATGATAGACTCTGCATATGAGTTAAATAAGCAGGGTGACAATATACAGCCTTGACATACTCCTTTTCCTGTTTGGAACCATTCTGTTGTTCCATGTCCAGTTCTAACTGTTGCTTCCTGACCTGCACACAGATTTCTCAAGAGGCAGGTTAGGTGGTCTGGTATTCCCATCTCTTTCAGAATTTTCCACTCCTTCCTAATAGTCCATTAATTAATGGGTAGGACAAACACCTTTGCGAGAATGGGAAGGAGAAACAATGGACAACACAGAGATTAAGGAGGGGGAGTCTGAAAGCAAGAGTGAGGAACCAGGAACAGGGACTAGATGACTGGAAGGGTCTGTTGGAAGATAAGAAATTAGGACAGCAGGAGATAGACTTGTGTTTAAAAAAAAATAGAGCACTGGGTTCTCATGAAGAGGGTAAACATCCTTGATCTTCCAAGATTTATATGTTGACATGTCCAAGGATAATAAGAGCTGGACATTTAAGGACTTAACAAATGACTGTTAAATTGGAATTAGTGGAGAACACTGTTAAGAGCGGCGCTTCCCACGTGGCTCAGTAGTTAATAGAGTCTGCCTGCCAATGCAGGAGACACAGGTGATGCAGGTTCAATCCCCGGGTTGGGAAGATTCCCTGGAGTAGGAAATAGCAAACTATTCCAGTATTTTTACCTGGAAAATTCCATGGACAGAGAAGCATGCCTGGCAGGCTGCATTCCACAGGGATCACAAAGAATTGGACATGACTTAGGACTCACGCGTGTACTGTTAAGAGTGGTATTTTAAAAAACTTAATACTCAAGTTAAAAAAACACAGATTATGGTACAGGAGATGCTTTCAGCATTTCATGGGAGAACTTCATCTGGTAGCTCTAGATTAGGGTAGGAAACAAAAGGCTGCAGAACACACTGATGGGGCAAGGTGGTAAGCAAGGGCGTAAACAAGTGGCACCATTTCATAGAGAAAGAAGCTGAAAATATCTCAATGACGCAACTGACTTCAAGACTCTGTAATCGCCTAGTCCCCCCCGAAGCAGGAAGACTTGGGCTCGGTGTTCTTTACCAAAGAATCCAACGGTCAATTCAGCTTTCACCCTACTCGCCTCATTACTGGCAAGACTCAGCCGAGCTGCCTCCTCATGTGATGTTTTCCTCCACCGTCTTCCTAGGCTTCACCCTCTTATGGGTTTCCTGCTACTTCACTAGTCACTCCTTTTTTTTTTCCTTCTAAATTTTTTACTGAAGGATAATTGCTTTACAGAATTTTGTTGTTTCCTGTCAAACCTCAACATGATGGTCACTCCTTCTTGATTTCCTTTTTGGCTCTTCTCCCTGGCTTCTTGACATTAGACTGCCTTAGGGTTCAGTCTTTGGTCCCCTTCTCTTTAACTGGTTATACTCACTTCACCCACTGCTGACCTCATACAGTCTGTGGCTTCAGATACGGCCAATGTCGTACCAAACCTTCAGACACCACCTACGTGCCGATACCAAAACTCAGAATGCTACCTCTAGTCCAGGTCTTCCTTGCACTCCACACTTCTATATCCAAACTGTTTACTCAACATCTCTAGAGACATCTCAGACTCTACCTGCTCACCTTTTCTCCCAATCTAATGTATCAGAAATTCTGATGGCTCTACTTTCAAAACCTATCTAGACTCCAACCCCTATTACCTTGGTTCAAACCACCATCACTTACTAACCTGTATTATGAGAGAATCCTACTGGTTCTCCTCATTTCTATCGCTGGAAGTCCCACTCCCAACATTTACCCTCAAAACTCAGTAACCAGAGTGATGCTGTTAAAACAAGTCAGATGAAGTCACTCTTCTGCTCAAAATTCTCCAATGGTTCCCACTTCACTTATAGGAAGAGCCTACATGACTGGACACCCCTACATCCCACTTACTTCTATGACTAAGCCCTCTTCTTCTCCCCTTCTCATTCCACTTCAGCACACTGATTTCCGTGCCATTTTTCAAACATAACCTTCATGCTGGTTCTACCTGAAATTCTCTTACCCTGGATTTCTGCAATGCTCCCGCACCATCATGAGGTTTTATTCAGATGTGACCTTTTCAATGAGGACTATATTGAATATCCTATTGAAAATGACATTTCCCTGATTCCCTTCCCCATACTACTTCCTATCTCCCTCATTCTGTTCTAATTTTTCCTCTTCCAAAGCACTTCTAACCTTTTCTACACGATATAATTTATTGTAGCTATTGTTCACTGTCTGTTTCCCCCACTAGGATGTAAGCTCCATTCTAGCAAGGCTCTTTTGTTCTTCTGCTGTACCCTAGGTTTCTAAAACGGTGCCTATCTAGCACATGATAAGTATTCAACAAGTGTTTGATGAATGAATGAAAAGGCATGTGCATTAGACTTCGGAATATAAGAATGTAGGAAAAGAACCTAATCTCCACTAGTGGGCTTCAACATCCAACATGTGGATTATCCAAGTGTCTCTTTCCATCTTCCTGATGTCAATTTTGGATGTTTCTTCTATAACATTTTTGACTACAGTAGGAGCAGAGAAATAAAGAAGCTAAGATTCTACCTACCTTCACGGTCCTTTGAAACACTAATTCCATAAAAACTTGACTTGATTCCCCAAATCTGTTCAAGCTCTCCTTAAATATCTTTTTTATAGGCCTTGGAACCCATTTTAAAATTTAGTATGTGCGCACATGTGTGCACACACACCCCCCCCCCCCTTTTCTCATCTCTCTCGGACTAGAAGTTCTTGGAGGGCAAGAAAGCATTTATCTTTCAATCACCCATAGGATTTGCATAACATTTTATCTAAGGGTACTCAGTAAGTGAACAAATTAAATTCTCTGGAACAAGGCTTGAAGGAGAAGGCTAAAGCTATTATCTACTAAAATGAGGTCTGGTAAGTACCTGTTCAAGCAGTTAATCTATTTCATTCTTGACTCTACCAGCAGAAATTAAGAAGGGCTGTGAGGGGCAAGAGACCACTACTTTTCCTCACTATATCTAAAGAGTTGTCCTAACAATCTCTTAGTAATTCCAAAAGGTCTGCCTGTACATTCCCAGGACTCCAAGTTTCCAACCATAAAGAGAAATACAATCAGGGTACTGACAATACAGAGAGCAGTGGCTGCTTCCTGGGGATCATGTAACCACTTAAGAGCTAAGAAAAGCCAGATGGGGACAGTCAGTGCTGTCAGTAAAGCTCAAAGAGCCCCACAGACAGCAACACTTAATTGTACAAAAAAGTCAATTACACTAAATTCTTCTTTCATCATCTGTATTTCACATGTGTTTGCAACCAACTACTTGTGAACAATTAAAACCAGTTGTTCCTCCAGTTACTTGGGAGGAAAAAGCAGATGCCCAGGTCTGACTCCCTGAGAGTGAATGCATCTATGAGAGTAATGGGAGGGGAGACGGAGTATGCACACACACGCAGGCTCATGGAGATGCACCAACAGCTGTTTCCAGCCTCTTTCCTCCGCCTGCTGGCAGTGGGGGTGGCTGCAGTGAAGAGCTGTACACTTCCCCCTCCATTCAAGGAAAAATCTGTCATAGGACTCCCCCTCTTAAACTACCAGTGAGTCAAGAGCAGCCTTCGTGCAAGAAAAATGTAACTGACCATTCAGGAGGGTACCAGATAAGGTCCATGTCTTGGTCTCTAAGGAATTTTTCAGAGGAAAGTTAAAAAGGAGAAAACTTTTAAAATGAGAAATAGCAACATTTATTTATTATAGATAGAAACTCAGTAGCTACTAAGTACACTTAAAATACCCCTAAGAAACTAGGTATTATTATTACTGTTGTTATTGTTTACATTGTTAATATTCTTATCTTACAGATGAAGAAAGTTTTATTAAACAATTTTCCCAAAGACTCCAACTAGAAGATGAATGTGTATCAGAAATTTTAAGCCCAGGCCTACCAACTCTATTACACCGTGTTTCTTTCCATAAATAGTACAGTCTTAGTGTAGAGGCATATCTGAGGCGAAGCAACTCAATCAGTGAAAACCCTAAAGCCATTTCCAACAAGAATTAGGAAAAAGGAAAAAAAAAAAAGAATTAGGAAAAAGGGAAAGAGAAGGCCATGTGGATATTTTCCAGAGACGCCCACCTCTACCACATGGTATCAAACCCTCCATTACTTCTATTATCTGTTACTAGGGGGCAAACACTTTGGAAACTATGGATCTATGAGCACTCATCTTATCCAGAGCAGTAACAATGTCTTCCATCTGAACACATCTAGTTTTCAGAAAGCCTTCAAGACTGTTAAATCATTCCATGATATGAGATGGTAGGGTGAGGGGGGGCGGGTAGCAGTTTTACAAAAGAAACTGAGGCCCAAAATTGCTGCTACATAACCTGCCTAAAATCACTCAATCAGTTATTGGAAGTACTGGACTTGAATCCAGGTATGATTTTAGGCCTAATGCTCCTTCCTATACACCATGCTGACTCTATACATAACTGTCAGTCTGTTTATCTTCATAACTGTCACATAAAAACAGATGCTCTTCCTACGTACTTCAGAGGTGTAAAACATATTCTGATGGGTTTTTTTTTTTCTTTGCCACAGTGAAATTCCCAGTTCTATTCCTTCCTCTGATTTTTAAACAGGTTTTTAGAAATGAGTTCTTATTTGAAATCAATTGAAAAAAATTGAGCCTAATTTTCCAGATAGGAAGTTTTACCCTGAGTATTAGGTCTTACATCTTGAAATTATTTCCTCAACCTGCTAGGAAGCCCTATGTGAATTACTTAGCCAACTGGCTAATTCTGTTTATATAATAATACTAAGTTTTGTTTATATAATAAATAAATTTCATCTCTTTGGCGTTTGTGTAGCAAAAACATTTCCCCAGTGATTGTCAGTCTTTCTGAACAGAAGCGTGGAGAAGAAAAAGATGCCCCTGCTCTTGGCTCACACTTAGCACAGCTCTCCGCCTAGTTCTCAGCATCTGGCATGCACCGAGAAGCACACGGCTGGCATTCAATAAAAAATGTCGACTGCGTGTCATCTGATTATGCCATTAAGGCATATAACAGCAAGCCAACTTCCCCACATAGCCTGCCTCAGTGTCTTACTCTGAAATGGCATGAACAGAGACAGCAACTCAGCCTCATTCCAGATCTGTTAAGTCAAAGAGGCAGTAGATTAGATTAGGAATTTCCTGACAGACTTTCCATCATCTAAGCATTCAAAGCTAAAACTCAAGGCCACTTCAAGCCCTTATATGTTATGTCTGGCTCACTGAACCTTGCTAAATGTTTTTTAGAACTACAAATGGCCAACAGTTAAAAATAGAGAAATTACACAGAAGAAATTTCTAATCACTGGAGTTGCTCTGGGGCAACAAGCAGGCTATCAGGGTGGGCAACCTAGCAGAGGGCTTCAGTTAAAATTCCTCCATAAAAGTGTACTTGAATACACGTTAAGTTATAACTCAAAAGAATTATTGTGGGGATGGGTACGTGAGCAGAAAATTCTATAGACCACTGATCTAGGCTAAGTAAACTCCAGCATGTAAATGCCTCTGCTGGGATATCATGTTTTCATTTTTATTCATTTAATAATATTTTACTTCTATTGTGATTTTTCTTTGACAAACATTTATTCACTAGTTTTTAAATTTCTTTTCATCAGGGAATAAAAAAAAATACCAAAAATAGCATAAAAAGTATAAGTTAGGGCTTCCCTGGTGGCTCAGTGGTAAAGAATCCACCTGCCAGTGCAGGAGACACAGGTTTGATCCCTGGTCTGGGAAGATCCCACACGTCACTGGGCAACTGAGCTCATGTGCCACAACTACTGAGCCCGTGCTCTAGAGCCAGGAGTTGCAGCTACTGAGGCCCCTGTGCCTAGGGCCCCATGCTCTGCAGTGAGAGAAGCCACTATAATGAGAAGCCCTTGCACCACAGCTGGATAGTAGGCCCCCTCCCCGGCTGGCTGCAAATAGAGAAAAGCCCACACAGCAACAAAGACCCAGCACAGCTGAAAGTAAATAAGGAAAATCGTAAGTCAAATGAAAGTTTAAAAAGTATAGCTTAATGAAATTTTGTAAGACGAACACCTATATAACCAACACCCAGGTCAAGAAATGGAATTTTTCTTGGCCTTTCAGAGGCCTCTATGTGCCTCATTCCTATTACAACCTCTTCCTTTCCCCAAAGAGATCATCATTATCCTGGGACCTCCTGGGTGGTCTAGTAGTTAGGAATCCACCTGCCAATGCAGGGGACACGGGTTTGATCCCATATGCCGCAGAGCAACTAAGTCGGGGCGCCGTGACCACTGACGCCTACACGGCCTAGAGCTCAGGCTCCACAGCAAGAGAAGCCATCACGATAAAAAGCCCGCACACCTCGATGAAGAGTAGCTCCCGCCTACCATAACTAGAAAAAGCCCACACTCAGCAAAGACCCAGGGCAGCCAAACAAACAAAAACCCCACAAATACAACATTACCTTGACTTCTGTATTAATCACTTTCTTGCTTTTTAAAACAATTTTTATTCATTTCAGTATACATTCCTAAATCCTTTTCATTTGGGGTGGGGGGAGGGGGGTGGTGGGCACGCCACACAGCTTGTGGGATCTTAGTTCCTCAACCAAGGATCAAACCCGGGCCTTAGGCAGTGAAAACGTGCAGTTCCTAAACCACTGAACCGCCACTGAATTCCTCCAGGGAATTCCCTCCTAAATAGTTTTGCTTTGGTTAATGTATCTTTTGGAATTTTTTTATACAACAGGTTACTCCCTGTCCATCCTTTCTTTTATCATCAGAATGTATCTGTTGAACAACATAAGATCATTTCACCTATAGTTTCTGACAGTCTGGGTTTTGTGGATTGTATCCTCACAATGTAGTAGTAAGACAACACACCCCTCCGTCCTCTGTGCTACCTGCAAATCAAAGCTAGAGCCTGAGGTCTGATCAGATTCAGGGTGGTTGTACTTTGCAAGACTCTAGGCACCACCATGTTTCCCATCAGCATGCTCATAATGTCTAGCTGCCTTTCTTTTAGTAATGCAAATAACCAGTCGATGCTCAATGTCTAGATGCATTAATTCATGAAGGCTGCTAAGTAATTATATTAAAACTCTATAATTTCTTTGTTTAAAATGCCTTTTATTTTACCTATATTTTTGAAAGATATTTTCCTCACGTAAGAATTCAAGGTTGGCAGGTTTTAATTCTTTAAGCACTTAAGAGATATCCTTCTATTACAGTCTGGCTCCCATCGTTTGATCATCAATCTTACTGCTGTTTATTTACAGGTAATTTGTCCATTTTCTCAGGCTGCTTTTAGGCTTTTTCTCATTATCTTTTGCTTTCAGTAGTTTGGTTTATGATGTGCCTAAGTGTGTTGTATTTACTCTGCTTGTTTGAATCTGTATAGTTGTATTTACTTTGGAGTTTTTGAAACTGAAAATTGGCATATTTCATTTGTTCTGAAAACTTTCAGCTATATATTTATGTATTTCTATATTTCTTCATATATCACTTCTGCTTCACTTTCTCTTATCCTTCTGGGATTTCGATTTCATATGGATATGGCAGATCATCCATGTCCCTCTTGTCTCTTACACGCTGGTTTAGCTTTTCCCATTCTCTATTCTCATTGTCCTTCAGTTCGAATGTCTTCTATTGACCTGTCTTTGATTCACCAAACCTTTCTTTTCACAATTAAACCCAGCCAAAAAATTCTTAGTATTAGACATATTTTTCAGCTTTAGAATGTCTACATTTTTTTCTAAGTAGATTCCAATTCTCTGTTGAAATTCTCCAACTTTTTATCCATTTTGTCCATCTTTTCTATTTTCCTTATCACATTTACAATATTTAAAGCTCCTGATTATTTGACTTCAGTATCTAGATAATATTGTGGATTGGCTTCTTTTGATCCCTGACCACATTTTCCTGTTTCATAACTTTTTTACTGCATACTGGACATTGAGGATAAAGAACCACAGTGACTGTTACGGACTGAACTGTGTCTCTCGCAAATTCGTATCTCAACGCCCCAACCCCGCAAGGTGACTATTTGGAGACAGAGGCTTTAAGGAGATAATTAACGTTAAACAAATTATAAGGGTAGGACTCTAATCCAGTAAGACTGATGTTCTCATAAGAGGAGGAAGGGACATCCGCAATGAGACATTAGCAAGAAAAGGCCATGTGAGAGCACAAAGAGAGGACAGTCATCAGCAAGCCCAGGAGAGAGGGCTCGGAAGAAATCAAACTTGCCAGAACCTTGATCTTGGACATCCAGAACTGTGAGAAAATACATCTCTGATGTTTAAATAACCCAGTCTGTGGGATTTTGTTATGGCAGCTGTAGCAGACTGATACAGAGATGAAAGTCATTTCCTCCATCTAGCATTTACCCATTCTACTTCTTTCCTCAGAAAGGTAAGGGGCTGATCACCCTCAATCCAATCAGGAGGGACCAGGTCAGGGCTGGATTGCTTCTTTAGTCAGACTAAGTCTACTTCTGGTTTCAAACCTCTCAAAGGCAAGACCTGGAGACTGCAGGTTGCAGGTCTCTTCCACTAATGGGGGTTTGTGTCCTACACGCCAGGAGACTGCAAGAGACTGCACTTTGCCTTTCTGGTCCAGCTCCGTCCTCGAGTGTGGCCTCTTAGGCTTCTGATGGAGAGCCTGGGAAACCTCTGTTCTCGGCTTCTGTCCTTTGGAGGTTTTAAGCTTATCTCTGTGTCATCCTCTTCCAAGCAGGTTCAAAATGCCCTGGGAGCAGCCACCTCCCACTAGGGGACTGTGTCTCCTAAGCACTGTATACCACAGGCATTTCATTCTGCTTTCCAGTCTAGTCCCCTTCCCTCAGTGCAACCCCAGCACCCAGCAAATGTCCTACAGAGAAGGCTGGTCATGTGCCTGGGGTTCCTCTGAATCATCCTATCAACTCATGTGGCTGTTGAAAACCCCTGGTAGAGGCTGTCCATGGCAGCTCCATCGACAACCTGGGCACAGATGCCATCGGGACAGAGCATGGCCAGACCTTCTGCTCAGTTGGGAAGGTTCTTCGTTCTTCAGAACTTTAGTTCTTCTCACACACTATCACCACAGCTCTCTGACATCTTTAAAAAGGTGGCTTTTGTAATTTGAGTTTTGTACTTATTGCAATGGGAACTTACTGCACCCTATGTGGAATCTGCTGCTGCTGCTAAGTCGCTTTAGTCGTGTCAGACTCTATGTGCGACCCCATAGACGGCAGCCCACCAGGCTCCCCCGTCCCTGGGATTCTCCAGGCAAGAACACTGGAGTGGGTTGCCACTTCCTTCTCCACTGCATGAAAATAAAAAGTGAAAGTGAAGTTGCTCAGCTGTGTCCGACTCTTAGCGATCCCATGGACTGCAGCTTAGCTCCTCTGTCCATGGGATTTTCCAGACAAGAGTACTGGAGTGGGGTGCCATGAAGTCTAACTATTTTTCAATAGAAATTTTACATCATTCCTTTTTCCTCTTTAAAATAACATTCTACTTTACTTACTTTCCCCCAAATTTCAACACAATATATTTTTATAAAAATTCTATCAGATTCACCAACAAAACTATAAATACAAATTCAAATTTACCATAAGGCTCTAAGTGTTAACATTTTGGTACTGTATAGG
Organism: Budorcas taxicolor; assembly: GCF_023091745.1. NCBI lineage: Eukaryota > Metazoa > Chordata > Mammalia > Artiodactyla > Bovidae > Budorcas > Budorcas taxicolor. The sequence goes on from NC_068919.1 coordinate 79,070,335, forward strand.
ATTAGAGTTACCATTACAATTATAACTCAGTCGCTCAGTTGTGTCTGACTCTTTTGTGACCCCGTGGACTGTAGCCCGCCAGGCTCCTCTGCCCATGGGACTTTCCAGGCAAGAATACTGGAATGGGTTGCCATTTCCTTCTCCAAGGAACTACAATTCTTACTGGAACACAACTGATCCAAACAGATATACTTTTAATGTTTTATAAAAACCAATTACTATAAAAAGAAGCAATTTATTGCATTAGAAGATAAGGGAGAAGGGAGGGGGCAGGTTGGGCTATAGCCCTATGATTAAAGAATCCGTCTGCTTTTTTGTTTTGTTTTTTTCACCTTAAGAGATTTTTATACCTTAGGGGCAATACACCATGCCAAGGTTCAAGTGGTCAGATATTTCTGGAATATTTCTGATTTTCTGGTATTTTTTGTTTGTCTGTTTGTTTGCTTCTTTTTCTGTAAAGTGGTAGATGGACAATAGGGAAAGGGGAGGTGGGAATAGACAATACATATGGAATTTAAGAATCTAGAAATGGATTCCTTTAAACTAACTGTGCCTGTACAATCCTTGGAAGGTCCAGGCACCCATTTCCCAGTTTCAGTACTGGAGTCCTAAATCAGTTCTGAGGGTCCCTGCCAACTCAGAGATCGCATAATCATCTACATATAAAGGCAGCCTAACAGTGGCCCATAGCCTAAGCCAGTACAGAAATCATCAGGGGAAAAAAATCTACAATACTACTGCTAATTCTTCCCCCTTCTCTCAATACAAACATGAAAAAGATTCCAGAGAACAGTCCTGGGAGAGGGAAATTATCCACCTTCCATTTAAAAAGTCAAATAGACTTAATGAAAAGTTTTCAAATCATGTACAATAATAATTAAGATACAATTAAGCCCCAAGTTTATTTCTCAGCTAATCAATCTAGGACTTATGGGGGTGGGAGACTTAATACAGTACTAATTCTAGAGATAGAACATCATTTTTTGTTCAGATAGACTGTTGCTGTCCCATCTGGTTGTACGTCAAAAGTAAGATGCTTCATTCACACTTTCCAAATTCCAGAAGAGGAAAAAGGCCTTTTGTAACTTGTTTAGTAACCAGAGCATAGCCATAGGATAGCTTTTCCAAAAGTAAGCCTCATCAAATTCTGAAAGGCAGATGTTTGGTAACAATATTGTTAATTCAGCAATAGGCAAGCCAACAACTTTCCTCAACTCTAAGCCCTAGACACATCTGGTGTAATATTATCAGCACAGTCTTCTATTATTCCTTTCCTACCACTTTCCAGTTTGATGTCATGTATCACCTGGAGCAGATGGCTGTATTGAACTGTCCTGAGAATAAAAAATAGGCATTTTTCTACCAGTAGGAAGCCACCAGTGAGATACTCATCTGAGCACGTGAGGACACTGGTATCAAGAATGATCCCTCCTGCCTGAAAGCTCAGATGCCCTAGATCCAAACTTACAGAAAGTTTTTTCAGAATATATCTAGAGCAAATGCGGAAACATTTCTTCCTAATTTCTCTCATGTATGGGATCAGCCAAACTCCAGGGAGTACATCTGTCCATTAATAAAGAAAGTTTCCCTTTAGTAAACATCACCAGGGAGGCCAAAGGAAGGGCAGAGGCCCTAACAACTGTTTGTAGAGTAATAAGCGGAGCAGGAATGTGTGCATCGATAAAGGAAAAGCAAGGTAAAAAATATTCCAAGTGTGAAACAGGAGAGAGGCAAATGAAGAGGAGGCGCTCTAAGAAGTCTAAAGAAAAGTTCTTAGGAGAAAAAAATCTGAGCGTGATTATGCCAGATAAGGGTATGCATGAAGGTTATAGCTAAATCTGGCTTCTAATTTTTATTTTAAAGTTTACTTTGGTCACTCTCCAGTAAATTTGTTATATTAAAGGAGAAATATCTTCCTCTGTTTCTACAGATCTGCCCTTTCAGGGCACAGCATGCAGAAGGTCAATAGCACCAACATTAGCAGCAGGTTCACTCTAAGGATATGCTCACCTGCTTCTGGATCTGCAGGAATTCTCCACATGTACAGGTTGAAGTCATCAGAGCCTGAAAGGATATACTGTTGAAACAAAAAAATATGTATTTATCACTTATGTACTGATTGATAATATATGTATCTACTTATCTATACAGGAAAAGGTTTTTTAAAAATAAACAAGATAAATGAACATATAGTCATAAGGCACAGCACAGAACTCTCTTAAAAGTATCTACAAATCAGAAGACTAGTTGGCTAAAACTCAGCAAAACTGAGTTTTAAAACAACCAAACGGTTTTAAAACAACCAAACTGATTTAAAAATGGGCAAAGGATATGAATAGATATTTCTCCAGAAAAAGTATAAAAACGGCCAATAACATGAAAAAATGCTTATCACTAATCACTAGCGAAATTACAATGAAAACCACAATGAAGTACCACTTCACACCAATTAGGATGGCTGTTACCAAAGGCAAACAAGCAGAAAACAAGTGTTCATGAGTATGTGGAGAAACTGGACCCCCTGTGCACTGCTGGTGGGGCTATATAATGGTGCAATCATTGTGGAACAGAAAATGGAGGCTCCTCAAAAAGTTAAACATAGAACTATCATATAACCCAGAAATTCCACTCCCAGGTATATACCAAACAACTGAAAGCAGGAACTCAAGATATCAGTACACTAATGTTCATAGTATAATGCTAACAACAGCCAAAAAGCGGAGATGACCTAAATGTACATCAATGGATGAGCAGACAAATAAAATGTGGTATATATATCCATACAATGGAATATTATTTATCCTTAAATAGAAAATTCTGACACGTGCTACAACATGGGTGAAAACTGAAGACATTTTGGTAAATGAAATAATACAAAAAGACAGCTGTTGTATGAGGAACAGAGAGTAGTCAAATTCACAGAGACAGAAAGCAGAATGGTAGTTTCCAAGGACAGGGAGGGAAGAGAAGTGGGGCTCTACTGTTTAATGAGTACAGAATTTCAGTCTAGACAGATGAAAAGGTTCTGGAGATGGGCAGTTGTGATGGTTACACAACAATGTGAATATACTTAATGCCACAAAACTACACACTTTAGATGGCTACAGTGTTAAGTTTTATGTTACATATACTTTATACCACATTTTTTCCAAAAAGAAAAAATTAAAATTTAGGAGCTTTCCAGAGACCTTTTATGCAAGCCCAAGCATCCTGAACTTGCCTGTTGTCATCTGACATCATTGAGTAGGATGCCACTGTCAATCCAGCTATCAGTTAGCGTCCCTTTTACAGGGTGGCTTCAAACTGTCTGATCTCAAAAAGACAGGACACTAAGCCAGATCTATTCTAATTAGAACTCATAAGAGCACTGTCTAACACTGTCTAATGGCAATCAGTGAGCAATTCTGTGAGTTCACTTATTTCCAAAGATTAACAGAAGTGCTCTGCCTTACGTTTAGCTCAGCATTACTTCCTGCCTTTTGGTCCCATCTGCTCATTTACCTAGAAAAATAAAGGCCTACAGTTTTCTAATGAAAAATTCTGACTCAAAAATGACACTATCAGTTCAGTTCAGTCGCTCAGTCGTGTCCGACTCTTTGCGACCCCATGAATCGCAGCACGCCAGGCCTCCCTGTCCATCACCAGCTCCCAGAGTTCACTCAGACTCACGTCCATCGAGTCCGTGATGCCATCCAGCCATCTCATCCTCAGTCGTCCCCTTCTCCTCCTGCCCCCAATCCCTCCCAGCATCAGAGTCTTTTCCAATGAGTCAACTCTTCGCATGAGGTGGCCAAAGTACTGGAGCTTCAGCTTTAGCATCATTCCTTCCAAAGAAATCCCAGGGTTGATCTCCTTCAGAATGGACTGGTTGGATCTCCTTGCAGTCCAAGGGACTCTCAAGAGTCTTCTCCAACACCACAGTTCAAAAGCATCAATTCTTCGGCACTCAGCCTTCTTCACAGTCCAACTCTCACATCCATACATGACCACAGGAAAAACCATAGCCTTGACTAGACGGACCTTAGTCGGCAAAGTAATGTCTCTGCTTTTGAATATACTGTCTAGGTTGGTCATCACTTTTCTTCCAAGGAGTAAGCGTCTTTTAATTTCATGGCTGCAGTCACCATCTGCAGTGATTCTGGAACCCAAAAAAATAAAGTCTGACACTGTTTCCACTGTTTCCCCATCTATTTCCCATGAAGTGATGGGACTGGATGCCATGATCTTCATTTTCTGAATGTTGAGCTTTAAGCCAACTTTTTCACTCTCCTCTTTTACTTTCATCAAGAGGCTTTTTAGCTTCTCTTCACTTTCTGCCATAAGGGTGGTGTCATCTGCATATCTGAGGTGATTGATATTTCTCCCGGCAATCTTGATTCCAGCTTGTGTTTCTTCCAGTCCAGCATTTCTCATGATGTACTCTGCATATGAGTTAAATAAGCAGGGTGACAATATACAGCCTTGACGTACTCCTTTTCCTGTTTGGAACCAGTCTGTTGTTCCATGTCCAGTTCTAACTGCTGCTTCCTGACCTGCATACAGATTTCTCAAGAGATAGGTCAGGTGGTCTGGTATTCCCATCTCTTTCAGAATTTTCCACAGTTGATTGTGATCCACACAGTCAAAGGCTTTGGCATAGTCAATAAAGCAGAAATAAGATGTTTTTCTGGAACTCTCTTGCTTTTTCCATGATCCAGCGGATGTTGGCAATTTGATCTCTGGTTCCTCTGCCTTTTCTAAAACCAGCTTGAACATCAGGAAGTTCTCGGTTCACATATTGCTGAAGCCTGGCTTGGAGAATTCTGAGCATTACTTTACTAGCATGTGAGATGAGTGCAATTGTGCGGTAGTTTGAGCATTCTTTGGCATTGCCTTTCTTTGGAACTGGAATGAAAACTGACCTTTTCCAGTCCTGTGGCCACTGCTGAGTTTTCCAAATTTGCTGGCATATTGAGTGCAGCACTTTCACAGCATCATCTTTCAGGATTTGAAACAGCTCAAATGGAATTTCATCACCTCCACTAGCTTTGTTCATAGTGATGCTTTCTAAGGCCCACTTGACTTCACATTCCAAGTGGTCTGGCTCTAGATGAGTGATCACATCATCATGATTATCTGGGTCCTGAAGATCTTTTTTGTACAGTTCTTCCGTCTATTCTTGCCACCTCTTCTTAATATCTTCTGCTTCTGTTAGGTCCATACCATTTCTGTCCTTTATCAAGCCCATCTTTGCATGAAATGTTCCCTTGGTATCTCTAATTTTCTTGACGAGATCTCTAGTCTTTACCATTCTGTTGTTTTCCTCTATTTAAAAAGTAAAAGTCCAATATATGCACAACCTCATGCCTAATAAAAATACGTTATTAAATACATTATAATCATTAAAAGTCAATTTACCAGTCTTCAAAACACTAGTAGTGACATGATAAAGGAGATAAAGAAACTTGTATTCAAAGATGAAGAAAACATTATCCATGGGGACTAGGTGATTTGGCACAGGGCACAGAGGAAAAAGAAGTGGGTTCAGGTTCCTCATTTGGTTGCTCGTTGCTCTGGTTTGAATGTTGGTGTCCCCCTCAAATTCACATGTTCAAATCCTAATGCCCAATGTGGTAATATTACAAGATGGGGCCTTTGGGAAATGATTGTGTCTTGAGGGTAGAGCCTTCATAAATGGGATTAGCACTCTTATAAAAGAGACCCTACAGAGCTCCCTAGCTCCTTCCACCATGTGAAGAAAGTGAAGTCAGCTGGCTGCAACCATGAAGACAGCATATACCACAATCCAATCAGGTTGGCACCCTGACCTTGGACTTCAGCCTCCATAACTGTTAGAAAGAAATTACTGAAATTGTAAGAATCATAAGTCACCCAGTCTGTGGTATTTTGTTATGGCAACCAGAAGAGGCTAAGGCTCCTTTAGTTCTAGGATTCTGTGATTACCCTGTGAAGGAATGATTGAAGCCAGATCAGGGTTGAAAGTCCCTAAACTGCTGGCCCATGGTTACTTGACAAGTCACTACATAAGTATGCTCAAAATAAAGAAACTCAGTCTAGGCCTACTACACTTCAATTAAAAAGTTTCCTCAACAACAAAACCCAAAGATTTTAAAAATGGGCAAAGTACTTGAACAGACATTCTCCACAGAAGAAACACGATGGCCATATACAAATGGCCAATAAGCACACGAAAAGAGGCTCAAGCACACGAAAAGAAGCTCAACGTCACTCATCATTAGGGAAAGGCATATCAAAACCACAGTGAGATACCGTCTCACACTCATCAGGATGACTACTATCAAAAAAATAGAAAACAGTTCCTCAAAAAATTAAGAATAAAATTACTACATGAGTCATCAATTCCACCTGTGGATATATATCTAAAAGAACTGAATGTAGGATCTCTTAGAGATATTTATATAACAATGTTCATAGCAGTTTTATTTATAACAGCCAAAGAGGGAAGCAACCCAAGTGCCCATCATCAGATGAATGTATAAACAAAACGTGGTATGTACATATGATGGAATATAATTCAGATTTCAAAAGGACGGAAATTCTGACATGAGCTACAACACGGACGTATCCTGAACATTGTGTGTTCATGACAAGAAGGCAAATACTGTATGCTTCCACTTATAAGGCTAATAGAATAACTGAGTAGTCAAATCCATAGACACAGAAAGTAGAATGCTGGTTTACCAAGAGTGGGGGGCAGGGGAGAGTGGGGAGATAGTGTTAACTGGGTAAACAGTTTCAGTTTTATAAGATGAAAAACTTTTAGAGACAGATGCTGGTGATGGTTACAGACCAATGTTAATGTACTTATCACCACAATACTATACACTTAAAATTTTTCCCTTAAAAACAAAAGAAAAAAAGAGAAGATGAATCCTCCTTGTCTTGATTTAACATCCACTCACTAACTCTGCAGTTTATGATACTATCTTATTTGAAGTTAGGAAGCTGGAATTCAGGAGCCCAAGGCTTTCCTCTCATAGCCTGTTTGGCTAAACCACCTAGTAGTTAGGGGGGAAAATTCATTAATTACAGAAGAGCCAAGTACTTACATGCCAGGCACTCTGATGTTTACAAAAAAACATCAGGTAATATCCAGATTCCCAAGGAGCTTAATTTCAGTAGAAAACATACACGTAGGTACACAACTACCATGCCATGAAGTAGACATCACTAGGTGCTGTCATGAGAAATAAGGTGCCTAGTAAGTCACAGAGGTCAAAGCAAGACAGATTTGAGCCCTGAGCCACCCCCAGGTAAAGATGTGGTAGAAAAAGGTTAAAGCAAAGAGCAAAGATAAAGCTATGGTACCCATGTGGCTTTAGCAGAAAGCGGAAGCATGGGTAACTCACTCCTTCATACCCGGCTCATGTCTATCAGGCTTTACTGCCCAGTGTACCTCATCGCCAAGTGCCAGTACTCATATCTCTTAGTCTAAAGTCTTCTCCAAGGCCCAGGAGGCTGCAGGCTGCTCTAGGGAATGAACATCCTTGGGAGCAGGTTCCGACAATGATTCAAGGAAGCTGGCACATCGATATTCCACCTGGCTTGTTCCCAGGTAGAACAGCCTGAAGTGTGCATCCTGAAGGATTTCCTGGTGGCTCAGTGGTGCTAAAGAATCCACCTACCAATGCAGGAGAAGCAGTAGATGTGGGTTCGATCCCTGGGTTGGGAAGATCCCCTGGAGGAGGAAATGGCAACCACCCCAGCATTCTTGCCTGGAAAACGTCACAGACAGAAGCGCCTGGCGGGCTACAGCCCATGGGGTCGCAAGAGTCAGACACAAGGGAGTATGCACGCATGTCACGTGTTCTATACCCCTTCCCCTCAGGATCAAACTTCAACTGCCCACAGTTGTAGTTGGCTCACTAAGTCATCCTTCCTTTCCCTATTTCTCTTTTCCACTCCTGTGATATTTCCCGCATTTCCAAATAAACTACTTGTATCTGAAATCTGAACCCAAATTAAGACACACAGGGGAGGGGGGACAGAACACAAAAGAACTGTGCGCTAATAATTTATATGTAAAATACACGTATTACTCAACAGCTCATCATTTCACGTTCTGTGTTTAAAAGAGGCTATAAAACTTCACACAGAGAATTCCCTCTACCCTGTGCCCACCCCCATACTTTTCCCAAACTAAACAAACAAAAAATAAATATTAAAAAAGGAGGGAGCTGAGGCTGGGCTTTTCAGAGGTTTTACTATTAATACATCACTGCGAAGGATCAGTGCTTCCCTCCTCTGTTCAACTATTCACCAGGGAAAGCCATGACAAGTTAAAGGGGACTCCGAGACAGAATGCTGACTCAGAAGAGTGCCTTAGAAGGAAGAAAACTCCCGCAGAGCTAAGGCCTCTCGGATTTTATATGACAGCTCCAGAAATACAGAGAAAATGAGTACAATGTACAGGCTTCCTCTCAGGGATAAGGGCAATTCCCGACCCTTTCTTCCTCTTGCAACCACCACAAGGGAACAGTTCGGGATGATTTCCAAGGAGGGGGTCTTGACCCACTGCCGTCTAGTCAGACCGTTTAAGTGTTCACACACACTAGACTCACATAACTGCCCTGAGGAATTCATTTATGGCATTTCTTGCTTGTCTGCTGGGCTCCTTCCAACATTAAACGTTGGCTGCCTGGGATACTGCTGACTGTGGGAGAGTAAAATAAAAATGAGTCCATCCATGTATTCATTAAACAAATATTTATCGAATGTCTACTATGTGTCGGGCACTGTCCCAGGGAAAGGAGCACAGCACTGATCAAAAAAGACCCTGTCCCTACCTTCATGTGAGTTACATTTTATTGGGTGGGAAGAGGAAAAGAATTTTATGCATATGTACTGGAGATTGAATAGGGGGAAAAAAGCTTATATATATATATATATATATATATATATGTAATATGTCTAGTAACAGTGTTACAGAGAAAAATTAAACACCAGCTTAGAGCATATAGGGAGTGCTGGGGGTGCTTGGTTTCATTTTATATAGGGTGGTCACAGAAGGCCTGTCTGATAAAATGGCATTTTGAGCACAGCCCCGAAGGAAATGCGGGAGCAAGTTACATGGATATCTGGGAGAGGAACATTCTAGGAGAAAGGCTAGAGCCCTGGGCTATTTTAAAATACAAGGAAGCCAAAAGAGATCTGTTTCTTCTCTTTTCCAATCCTCCCTTACCTTCTGTCTCTTTCTTTCTTTCTCTCCCTCCCACTCTCCTTCCTTATCTTTCTCTGTTTAAAGCTTTGCAAAAATAAGCATCATTTCACATGCGCTGAGTCTAGAGATACATTTAACATCATCAGAGCAGTTGGAAAGATCCCTCTCCTCCCAGATTGAGGGAGGTTGAAGCCTCTGACTGAGGGGTGAGTGACAAATTAAAAACTCACTTCCCGTGAGTGTCTCACCTTGTATCCTAACACAGACATATAGGGCAGGGTTCCAAAGGAGAAAGAACGTTTTAGGGGATCTGTTTTTTAGGCAACAGAAGCCCCACTTCCTAAAATGCTGAGGTATGGGGGAGGGGGGAGGGGGGAGACCCACAGGCTACTTTAGATCAGTGAGTAGAAGACATACTCAGTTTTAACTTGGCTTTGTGGGTTAAGATAGGGGATACCAATGCAAAAATGAGCATAAGTTCTTGTGTGGATGCACACCATCCATAATACTTCTCAGCTGGCCACAAAGCTTAAAGGTTGGCTACACTTCAACCTCATCTCTTACTGTTCATTCATTTCATATCCCAAGAGGAAAGTCTGTTTACTGATCTTGACGCAACCCAGTCATCTTAAGCAGAGTTAACCTGAGGCCAGTGCATTTTATCTAACCCACTGTCAGTATGGAGATACTACCTTGTTCAAGCATACAAGAGCAACAATTATTCCTCTTAACAGGTTCAAGGAGCCACCAGCATGACCACCACCACCACCACCAACCACCCCACCTACATCACCGTATTAGCACTCTGTCACTATTTTATTCACCCACATGTCCTCTGTCAATCTATCAACCTTTAGAGAAAACAGACACTCACAAAAAACCCCTCTTCTGGTAGACTGCCATAATGCCCTCCAACAACTCCTCCCCTTTTTTCATCTTTTAGCATTCTCAAACCGAGCATGCTCTCAAGAAAGACTTTTTTCTACATGCAAAGGCATTTTGCTAACTGAACTCCTAGAGAGGCCCATGCCTCTAAATATAAAGACCACCTTTGTAGAGTGACCTAAGTCACAAGTAATTATTAATAACTTGAAAGTTCAAAGAAGGATCTAAATATGGCCTGCCACAGCAAAAATGCCTACTAAGTAGAAGCTTACTGGGAAAAACATTATTTATTAGCCATCTTCAAGCAAAGCAATAGTTTCTTTTTCCCTAACATCTTTATTTAAGCCTTAATGGTATTGAAAACAAATTTATGGTGACCAAAGGGGAAATGTGATAGAGGGAGGGATAAATCAGGAGCCTGGGATGAACATACACACACTACTATTTATAAGACAGAGAATCAACAAGGACCTTCTGTATAGCACAGGAAACTCTACTCAACATTGTGTGACAACCTATATGAGAAGAGAATCTAAAAAAGAATGAGTATATGTACAAGCATAACTGAATCACTTTGCTGTACACTTGAAACTACTACAGCATTGTAAATCAACTATACTTCCATAAAATTAAAAAAAAAGATAATGCATCAGTAAAAAATTTAAAAATAAATAAACCTTAATGGCTAAACAAACCAAATAAAGGGACAAATTTGGAATATAGATAACTCCCTATCAATTATGTTTTAAGGCCTCACTGGGTTTATAAACAAAACAAAAAAAGTCCCCCTCTTCACACCCACCAAAATCTATATTAAAAAGAGGGAAAAGTTCTAAAAGGCAGGAGGAACAGGCCATCTACCTGATACACTTGAAAAATAACCCAAACTATCTCAGGTTCTTTACTAACATAGAAATCTCTTTCTGCTCAATTTCTCTGCCCTACTTCTCTCTCAAAGTGTGTATATACACACACACACACACACACACACACACACACACACACATGATGTGTAAGTGTAAGTGTAAAGCGTGTGCATACGTGTGTTTGCACAGTATTTGATATTCCCCAATATCTGCTAATGGAGAAAGAAACATTAGTCAGCTACTATTCACTGAGTACTGATCAATTTACACAGTTCTGAGGTTCTTCCCATAATAACTGATTGATTATTTCGCCAGTAAACGGCATCCCTGTCCAATTAACTGTATTGACTACGACAGAAAAACCAGATGGCTCTCTGGCCTGGATCAGTAAGAGCAGAGAAACTGCTACTAACATTTAAATCAAACACAGTTCTCATTTCTCCCTGGCCTTTGTCAGAAGGGGAAAAAAATGTGACTGAACAATTCTGTGATATGCTCTCTATGAGATTATTTTCAGTAAAAGGCTTGCCTATTGGTATGTAATATACCTTTGATTGTATCATTTATACTGAGTGCCTGCCACAAATACCATCCAAAGAAAACAAGAAAATTTTTCTTTGGAAATGGCCAAAGCCATAGGTTTACGTGATTTTATTTGGTAAGAGAAAATAGAGGTCTGTTGGCTCCCAATAAAAGCAAACAAATATGCATACTCATAAGATTAACACTATTTTTTGCATGTGAAGTGATATGATTTTTGCTCCTTTGGATCATTTGCCATGTCAGCTCCACTAGGCTCCTGGAATTCTTTGGTTTATTAAAGCAACTAACGTTTATGGGTTCTGAGTAGGAAAAATTCTATTAACAAAGAAACGTTCCATAAAGACAGCCAATAACTGTGAAATAATCAGTAGGAAAGAAATTAAAAAAAACACAAAACTCTAAGTCTCTAACGGCTGCTTGTAGCAAAGTAGCCTGCGTTACTTAAAGATGAATCTTTGGCAAAATTCTTTCGGAAGCCTGGGCAAGAAGAGGCGTCATCAACCAGATGGCCTTCAGCAATCAATTTCTCTTCTGTGGTAAAGCTACTTGATGTAAACTCTACAAGGAGCATAGGGCAAGTAGGCAGGTTATACTCTGTTCCCATCTACTAGGGATTTCCAAGTGGAGCCCAGACTCCTACTCAGGAACTATGCATTAAAGGAACACTATCATGCTACGCTGGCAGATCACATCAATTCTATTTATTCCTAAGAAGAAATCAGGTCACCTAGTGTTCCTTTTCTGGAGAAGGCAATGGCACCCCACTTCCAGCACTCTTGCCAGGAAAATCCCATGGACGGAGGAGCCTGGTGGGCTGCAGTCCATGGGGTCGCTAAGAGTCGGACAAGACTGAGCGACTTCACTTTCACTTTTTACTTTCGTGCATTGGAGAAGGAAATGGCAACCCACTCCAGTGTTCTTGCCTGGAGAATCCCAGGGACGGGGGAGCCTGGTAGGCTGCCGTCTCTGGGGTCGCACAGAGTCTGACATGACTGAAGCGACTTAGCAGCAGCAGCAGCAGCAGCAGCAGTGTTCCTTTTCAGTTTAACAACTAAAAACTAGACCGTATCTAGTAGGTCTGCATATACCCCAAAACCTTTTAAGCTTTCTAAGTTCTACATCAGCAAATGAACCAAAAGATGGTTTAATACTTGAGTTAGATCTTAATTCGGGATTGCTAATACTTGAAACCCCTAGTTTTCAGGAATTCCATAAACTCCTTAACATTATATGCAAAACTGTGTGCATATGTACATTTTTATGAAATGAGTGTTCAAAGATTTTAGACTTTCAAAGAGGCTCAGGATTAGAAAAGAATTATAAATGGCTTATTTAGTAAGTTATTTTCATGCTACCTTCACTCTATACAATAAAGTTTCCTAAAATATTCACCTAAAAAATACATACAAGAAGGAATTCCTCGGCCACAATATTCTGTGTTCAGCTCTTTCTCATCAGCCCATGGAGGAGGCTATCACCACTTGATCTGAAAACACAGGTGGCAGCATGCCTATGAGGAAGAGGGTTCATCACAGGCAAGGGACTGAGTCTAGTCCTGGTTCAGCAGTTTCAAACCACACTAGACCTTAGTGTCACATGGGGATCAAACCTGTCCAACTACACCCAAAGGTCGCTGGGAGGATTAGTATGACATGAAAGCACTTTTGAAGCTAAAGTGCCAAAAATGTGTGTGTGCGTGCTCAGTTGCTCAGTCATGTACCACTCTTTGCAACCCCATGGACTACAGCCCACCAGGTTCCTCTGTCCACCAAATTTTTCAGGCAAGAATACTAGAGTGGGCTCTCACTTCCTCCTCTAGGGGATCTTCCCGCCCTAGGGACTGAATCTGCATCTCCTGTATTGGCAGGCGGGTTCTTTACTGCTGTGCCACCTAGAAAGCCCAAAGGGCTAAAAATATATGACATAAAAGGAAGGCAAGAAGAAAGAGCTGACACAGAACAAGTCAAAGGAGACAGAACCCAAGAGTTGAATCTCCCCTGTGAAAGGGTACTTTTATTTTCACTGAAGGGGAACATATGGTACACTAGGCCCCCAAGTGAGCTTAATCAGAGTTTTTCCTGTTGCTGTTGTTTAGTCGCTCAGTCGTGTCTGACTGTTTGCGACCCCGGCAACACGCTAGGCTTCCCTGTCCTTCACTGCATGGAATTTTTAGGGAAAAAGAAAAAAGCAAAGCTATAACTTTCTACGTTGCTTTACTGGCCTGGATCGCACTTCCTGACAGATTCCTATACCTCTGCTATGCCCATACAATGTCAACACAGAAAGGTTGAGCGGTGATGTAACGTCTGAGGCCAAGCCAGGTATACAAGGCTATTTTGTTGGCTTCACAGGGTACAAGTCAGGAGATGAGATATGATGACTTAATTATCATGACTTTAGGGGTTCTGCCGTCTATCAAGTTCAAAAGAAAGACCTGTGTAAATGATACCAATGTTCAGACACTCAAGGGCTCAGTCCTTTCCAGAAAACTTTATTCCCTCTCCCACTTTCAGCAAGATATAGGGACTATTAGACTAGGTGTTAAATGAGACTAAAGCAAGAGAAGATTTTTAAATTACCACAGTCTATCTCCAAGCCACACAAACCCATTAGCCTGAAAGACTTATTTCCCAGAAGCCTGAGCTATTCCGCTGGACTCGAGCAATCTAGGGCAAGAGCCATTTAAGGAATTGTGAAAGAAAAGGAACAAAAACTGAGTGCTGTCTTAACAGTGAGTGCCAGAAAAGCTAGCAGGTGGAAAACTGGCCTTCTTTTTTAACCCTGTTAAGAGACTGACTCACTAAGTATACAGAGGGGAGTATGAAGCTTGGGAGACAGAATGTACCTAGTGAGGCTTCAGGGAGAAGAGGGAAAACAAACAAACAAAAATCCAAGTATGATACAAAAGCACGGAGGAGAATCCTTTAGATTTAGGCAGCCTCCAGAGGAAGGAATGCTATTTGGTGTTTTACTGAAAGACTCCTCATTATACTGCAAGACTGGAAGGTAGGCTACCTTAAAAAAACAGTTAAGGCTTTATTTGGGGCTAATTGTTCCTGTTGATACCCAACCAATCTGATGTCACTTATGTTACCTTATCTGATGACAGACATCATCAAATTTGAATACGATTGTGCTTAATCACTCAGTTGTGTCCAACTCTTTGCAACCAACCCCATGGACTGTAGCCCACCAGGCTCTTCTGTCCATGGGGATTCTCCAGGAAAGAATACTGGAGCAGGTAGCCGTGCCCTCCTCCAGGGGATCTTCCCAACCCACGGATTGAAATCAGGTCTCTCGCACTGCAAGCAGATTCTTTACCGTCTGAGCCACCAGGGAAGCCCTATATTATTATTATTATTATTATTATTATTATTATTATTATATATAGCAATAAATAAACTGTGTATCTGTAGCCAAAAGTGGGGGTGACAGAGTGTACACAGGGCTTTGAATCAAAGTCTCAAAAGGGATACAAACTAGCAGTCATGTAACTGCGTCTACCACAGCATCTGGCACACAGTAGATGCTCAGCAAATATCTGTCTTCTTATTTTATAAGATGGAAGGGGGAAAGGGCATGAAGTTAGGACAGGTTCAGTAGGAAACAGGTTCAGTAGGAAAAATGGATGTTTTCCTGCTGAAGCAGAGGTTTGAAACTTGTGGCTCTAGAACAGAACAGGTGCACCTGTTCATTTAATTCATACAAAGAAGTATGAATTTGGTGCAATACTTAAAATTCAAGAAACTTCATATCAGTTAGTCAGTCAGTTCAGTCACTCAGTCGTGTCCGACTCTGAGATCCCACGGATTGCAGCACGCCAGACTGCCCTATCCATCACCAACTCCCAGAGTTTACTGCAACTCATGTCCATTCAGTGATGCCATCCAACCATCTCATCCTCTGTCGTCACCTTCTCCTCCCGCCTTCAATCTTTCCCGGCATCAGGGTCTTTTCCCATGAGTCAGTTCTTTGTATGAGGTGGTCAAAATATTGGAGTTCAGCTTTAGCATCAGTCTTTTCAATGAATATTCAGGACTGATTTCCTTCAAAATGGACTGATTGGATCTGCTTGCAGTCCAAGGAACTCTCAAGAGTCTTCTCCAACACCACAATTCAAAAGCATCAATTCTTTGGCACTCAACTTTCTTTATAGCCCAACTCTCACATCCATACCTGACTACTGGAAAAACCAGAGCTTTGACTAGACAGAAAAGGAAAGATATACCCATTTGAATGCAGAGTTCCAAAGAATAGCAAGGAGAGATAAGAAAGCCTTTTTCAGTGATCAATGCAAAGAAATAGAGGAAAACAATAGAATGGGAAAGGCTAAAGATCTCTTCAAGAAAATTAGAGCTACCAAGGGAAACATTTCATGCAAAGATGGGCACAATAAAGGACAGAAATGTCACATAACAAATCTTTATTTCTGGTTTCTCTTGAAAAAAAACCAAAGGCCCTCTTGGCCACAATAGGCTGAAGCTTGGTCAAAGCTTCATTTACATGGCATTCACTTAGATTTAGGGAGGATAAATCTAAGTTGTGGCTATAGTCCCCACCACTCACTATTGCTTACTTCTAGCCCAACTCATTTGTCTTTGCTGCTTGCCTTGCTTTTGTTGGCATTAAATTGTGACCTTCTATACAGCAAAAAGGAGCCTCTATTGAGAGCTCAAAAATCTGGGTTCTAGTCCTACTCAGACTTGTATGTTTTAACTTGTTTTAACCTAAATCTCTGAGCCTGTTTTCTCATCTGTAGAAGGCCCTCCTAGGGACTGAACAAAATCTCTAAAAGCTCTATAATTAGAACTGATCCACAATGGTGGCAATGAGCATGCAGAAGACATAAAACACTATTCAGTTTTACACTTTATTCCAAGTCCAAGATCTTGAAATGTTAGTTTCATTCTGGGCCTAATGAATTACCTAGTAAACCTAGGATAGTCTAATAAGAAATACAGACTCTCTTGCATAATGTTTTGATTTGGGTGGACTGCGTAATCTCATTGTAATGAAAAGCCAGAAGACTGTCTCAGATAGATAAGTCACTCACTGCCTTTCCTGACCATGTTCATTCCTATTATGGAAATTCTCAGATTCCTCTCTGGGATGGTTACTTACCCAGCCTATGACTAAATGAAGAGTTGCAGAGCACAGAGCTTCAGGCTGTGGGCGTTCTCAAAGTATACAAGAACAAGACCAAATACAAAGACCTGATATAAGGAAAGAGTAGGCTTTGGAATTTGAAAGCAGCTAAAAAGATCCTGTTCGAACTAGTCAGAGTATCAGTCTTACAGATCATACAGCAACTATGGCAGCCTCTGCTTCAGCCCAAAGTGTGTAAAGGCAGAGGCCGTAAATCACCTTTGAGAGACATGTTTCAGAAATGAGACAATAATTTTGGCCTCCTGTGTAACGCTTAGAAGTATAAGCTCAGCTGATTAGTTTCACTGAAAATCCATTATTTAATCATCCTCCTAAAGCTCCTGAAAGTTGAGCAAGAAAACAGGTATTATCAGTCCTGACTTACAGTTAGACAAGCCTTAGGCCCAGAAAGCTAAAAACCACACACTGACTAAAATACTTAAGATTCACTTCAACAAATATTTATTGTGCTCTCAGTACACCAGGCATTGGAGACAAGACAATGATGAATTAGCTACATTTCTTAGTCCCTAAGGGGTGAAGAAAACAACCACACATTAATCTCTGTGCGTCTCATTCCCTAGGTCATATACTCTGATAATCTATATGGGGAATATAAATAGACTAACTCCGAAATGGATCTGAAGTTAAGACTCAGTGACTTCCCACCCTCCTTTATCCATGGCAAATCACTTAGCCCATCCAAAAAACAGTCTAGTTTGTCAGAAAGGATACATTACCCACAAACTCTTCCCATAAGACGTACATATTCGTCAAATCTGAATAGAGAAAATCAAAAGCCTTCCCATGTTTTTATCATTATATATAACCTGAAAGGCAGAAAGCACTGCATCCTGTCAATGTAGATAACCAGGATCACCACAAAATAACTCACATGGTTCTCACTATGGTAATACCTGTACTTGACCCAGGAATTGAACCGGGGTCTCCCGCATTGCAGGCAGATTCTTTACCAGCTAAGCTATCAGGGAAGCCCACTTGTCCCTACGTATCTCATAACTGTAACTTAAGGCAAAAGTTCTCACCTGGGGCAATTCTCCACCTAGGAGATAAACTGGCAATGTCTGGAAACATTTTTGGTTGTTTTGGGGAAAGCTGGGAGAGATGACACTGGCATCTAGTGGGGAGAGGCCAGGAATGCTGCTAACTATCCTAGAATGCACAGGACAGGCCCTCACAAAGAAGAATTCTCTGACCAAAATGTGGACAGTGCCAAGCTGGAGAAATCATGGCCTAGGTGCTCTTACATCTCGGTTAGAAGCCTTTGTTCTCCATCTTTCAAGGACTCCATGCAGACAGGTTCCGGCTGCTAACACAGAAACCGACAGAAAACACAGCATCCATTCCCCTTCACCTCTTTTCTCCTCTTCCTCAGGCCCTGTGTCTCCGGTAATAAAACCTAATAAACCACTTCATGAAGTAGAGCCTGCTCTTTATTGCTCAATGAAATAAAACGCACATGCATAAGAGGTTGACAGAAGATGGAAAATCAACAAAAGCAAGGAAGAAAGGTGGAGAGAGAGGGAGGAGGTGCTTGGTTGTCATTTCCGCAGCTAAATGAAACTAAATCAACCATCTGCAGAGCAGAAAGCTACTTGTTCTATCAAGAATCAGTTCATCTCTAGAAACTGCTTCTTTCCACCCAAGAAACAAACTGCCTAATAAAAACTAAGTCTATCAAGAATTGTGGTCTCTCAAGGGAAATTTATCACTTATATAACTGAGGCCACCTAGTGGTTTTAAGTGTAGATCGCAGCTAAGTAGGCCCTGACTTGAACATAAATTCTGAATTTAGACATACAGTCTCTATTTACAAAAGGGGAAATCCCTAGTCTGGGCAACTTAGAAGATATTCTCAGCTTCTTTAACAAGCAACTCTAATTAAAAAGCTTTATTGTGTTCCTGCTACATATGCTAATCCTTAAGCTATGACGTTGGAGAGCCTCTAGCAACCTCAGCTAGGGAGAAAAATCCTAGCTACTGCTTTCAAAAAAACAGGATCTTCACAAGTTCTCAAATAACTATTTCTTTTATGCCTCTTGCCCACAAATAACTTTAAAGCAGTGGCATACAGCATGTGAGAATTATATGTAAAAATCTGACATAGCTGATGGATCCAAAGAGAACACAAAGAATTAGCAAGAAACTAAGGTTTCTTTTTCCAATCTAGATGTGCAACAGCAATGAGATTTGTTGTGTTTCAGAAGAAGAAGAAAAAAAACACATTATTTATCAGTCTTCCTTTATATTTGTCTTTGCTAAAACTTGGTTACTCAGACCAGTCCAACCAGTCCATTCACTGACACTCACTTCAGCACTTCTATGGCCAAGATTGACAAGGTACTGGTATGTTTTTAAAATGCCAGCTCTAAGGCAACATCAGTATTTCGACTCCCAGTAAGACTGTGAAAAGGCAGGAAACTTGACAGCTTCGGTTCTCCTTCCCAGTTGTGGTGCTGGCAATATAAAGGAAGAGAGTCAGCATCTGGCTTCCTCTCAAAGTTGCACAGCCCATTTCATCCAAGAAAAAGATGCCACCCAAAAGGGCTATTCAGGATGTATGTCTCTTAGCTGGTACCCACAGTGTTTCACTGATACCAAAAAAAAAAAGGTGTCCTTTTTGGCAGGCTAATTTTCTATGGACTTCCTCCTCTCTTCTGATACGACACATTCTTAGAGCCTTAAAACCTGTTCACAAACTCGGCAGATGTAGGTTGCTCAGAACTATATTGTGGTTTATGGTGTATACCTCATATTATCCAAAGGCAACTCTGATGAAGAAACTCACTATTAAGATGGAATGTCTCCAGACCCTTACTGTTTCAACTGTTTCTACCTGACATGGCTAAAGAGAAATAAAGACCAGTACATAAAGAACAATATGAGAGGAAAGCAAGAATGTGGGATGCAGGAGGTAGAAGGCACATACCTGGTCACGATCTCCTGCAAAACAGCAGCTTTTCATGGTGCAAGAGTTGAAGTAACCCTGATTGTCAAACTGGAACACAGGCAGGCGGGAGTGGATGTCATAGAGCACGGGGGGCAGGCGACGCCTCAGGGCCAGGAGCTGGGTCCCATTGCTGTTGAATCGCACACTCATGGCACTTTGGAGGGACAGGTTGCCCCCATACCGCAGGAGAGAACTGGAAGGCAGAAAGCACATGGATCAGGCCTGAGGCAAGCAGGATGAAAGTCTGCAAATAAAAAAAACGCTGCATTTCATAACCAGGACCTCCTGTCAGGCTTGCACATCTGAATTCTGGCAGAAAGGTGTTTCTACGCAGTGGGCTAGAAGGTAATAAAAAGGACAGAGATGACTCCTTGATTACATTAAAACAAGTTATTTAACTTTGCGGTTCCTTTCTTCAATCTCCAAAAGTTGAATTACCACTAAGTTTATAGGAATAAGATACAGCAAGCATCTTGAATGAAAAGACATATTAAAATGATTAGTTCTTTTATTTACCTGAGCTACATAAGCAAATAGTTACTTGTCAAGACCCTGGGAAGTCAGTGGTGTCCACCCTAACTGACTATCATGGATGGTATTTAAGAAATATATCTATCTTTTGAATTAGAGACACAGAAACCATCAGCCAGCAAAACAAGATACTCTAGTTTATTTTGGATTTTTAAAAATAATAATGACTTTATTGCTTATGCACTTATTTTTAAATTTTCAATCTGTTCAGAGAATTTTTATATTCCATATGGCATAACTCAAGAATAAATATTAAAGAAAAATTTTAAATTAAATACAGAGCCAGCAGTTACAACAATTAGAAAAGCAGGATGACTTGCTTCCCTTTACAGTTCCCAATGAGTTTATATTTAGCTTTAAAATATACTTTGACATATATAATTATAATTTAATATATATAATTCCATTTATCCAGCTTCTACTAGAGACTGGTATATTCTGATTCACCCAGTATTCTTCTGTAGCTTCATAATGTTCATAACATTTTTAAAAAGTCAGATGGTATGGTTCAAAAGTATTTATTATGATGATTCAGAAGATACTTCCAATGTCACAGTTAACTAGGATGACCATGAACATTAACAATTATACAGTACTAGGTAACTTATCTTTCTAGTAGTCAGTCTCCTTGACTACCTGGACACTGTTTTATTATAGAGGGATGACTATTCATTGTCCATGCATAACCAAATTACTGGTAAGAAAGTGAGATTACGTACTGATCTTGTGCACTGGAAATGCTACAGAAATGAGGGCCACATTAGTGCTGTTAACTCACTCTGTTTCAAAAGACATTGTGATCTTGCAAAGAGAGTCTAGTAGTTTAAGAAAAAAGTTTATACATTTAGGCAATCAGAGCTGGAAAGGGCCTGGAGACATCTAAATTAGAGCCTGGAAGATTTATTTGAAATGTATTAGTATTAGCATGTTTGACCATTTGACATAATTTAATTCACAATTTTAGTTTTTTCAACATGCTGTTTTATTAAATATAAATCCAAGTAGTCACCTTTCCTCTGAAACTCTCTGATATTAACTTTGGTTCTGAAGATTCTTTAATACATTATTTATATACAATTAAATTTATCTCATTATACAGACATAATAAAATGGTATGTGGTATAAAACTTTGTAACTGACTAAGTGCTATATAAATTAAAGAGATTACTATTTAAAAAAAAAAAAAAAAGAAAGGAGTCCCTGGACCACAGTGCAAAGGAATTTGCCAACCTGTCCTGATCATAAAAACATTCTGCGCCACCGCTAGCCAGTCAGTCCTTTGTCCCCCAAAGCTGTCTTTTCACCAGAGGGAAGAACTCTAATACCTCAGTTACATGTGGAAACAAGGCCTGGGCAAACAGACTTTATTCCTGTTAAGTGTAACATGGAAGGAAAGAGAGAAGTGACTTAGAAAAAATGGTCCCTAGAACTCCAAACATCACAGAGAAGAAGCCTAGTCCTGCTGTAGGCCCCAAGTAATAGTCCCTACAGACCGATGTTCTTAAAACGTCCTAAACACTGGCCACACTCACACACATACCGGGAATGAATGACAGGGCTACTGAGTCCAGGTATTTCCTTTACAGGGTGTCCTAGCTGCCACAGGCATGCCGTGTTTCCCAAACACTAAGCTCAAAAGCAATGAGAATCTTTCAAATTTGAGATCAGCCTGGAGTGTGCAAATAAACCGGCATCTGTATACAGGGCTGACAAGAAGTTGGGGGTGGAAACAAGACTCAACAAAAAGAAACTTGGCCAACCCCACCAGCCACAGCAGCAGGGGTTTGCATCAGCTGAGAAAGCTGGGGCCTCTGGCAAAAGCCCTTTGCATCCATTAACAGCAACTTCTCTGCAGATTCCAGTCAGACCTGCAGGACAGGCATCTAGGCCCATCCCATTCCCACCCAAGCTCCTAAATCTGCTGCTCTCCAGGAGTCTGTTTGTGGATTCCACAAGAGTCACTAACTTTTCCCCCCTTAGCTTCTGGGCAGGGGACTCCTATCTCTCACACAGAGAGTGCAGGTACATAGCAATCCTGCTCCTAGAATGTTTAAGAGTACAGCTACCAAAAAAAACCACCAACAACAACCAAAACTGTAGCAGCAGTTACTAAAACAGAATACTTCATGTTTGGGGGCAATAATCCCTTCCGAGGGATAGACTGACACCTGAAATTCAGAAAGTGAGCTACATTAACTATAATTTCTCAGCAGGGGTTCTGCTGCTGGCTCCTCCTATTGAGAATGGTAAGAATGATCTAGTTCATCAGGAAGAAAAGGCTTAGAAGTAGTTTCCCCTCAAAGTCAAGACACAATGTC
Source organism: Budorcas taxicolor (assembly GCF_023091745.1). Taxonomy (NCBI): domain Eukaryota; kingdom Metazoa; phylum Chordata; class Mammalia; order Artiodactyla; family Bovidae; genus Budorcas; species Budorcas taxicolor. The sequence goes on from NC_068919.1 coordinate 79,092,775, forward strand.
AAAGATCCTGTTGTTTATGATTCCAAGGGTAAGATGTGTGATAAATCATCTGGTACTTTTTCTCAAATAGATTCTCAGGATCCATATGCAGACAGTCTAATTCAATCTGAGAAGTGGGCCCAGGAATCTGAATTTAACAAGCAACCTTAATTAATTATGATGCATGCGACTTTCAAACCACTCTTTGAAAAACATGGTTCCATTTCGGAATTTGGGGCGAGTGCGAAAATAAGGTGGAGAGAAAGCAGATTACTAGAAGCTAAATGAAAAGCCAACTACACAACATGGCACTTTTTTTACAGCCTAATGCCTAATAGGAGAAAGGACTCCAATTCCTTTTCAGATCAGAGTTCCACTCTACCCACAGTGCCTGAAATGTTTCTCTCCTGCCCTCAACACATTCCCTGAAGGAGAAGTTTCTCGTTTACTCTTTGGAGAACTGACGGTACCTATACACAAGAATGTCTCAAATTTGACAGTGTCTCCACTCCTCCCGAGAAGTGGCTACCATTGCACACCCAAATGAGATGAGCGCTATCTTGAAGGGACTAGCAACAAGTTGAAATGAGTTCAAACCAAAATATCCCTATAAGAAAAAGGAAAGCAAAAATCAATTCCTGGCGTATCTTCACACACTGCTTCCCTGGTGGCTCAGAGAATGAAGAATCTGCCTACAATGCAGGCAACCCGGGTTCGATCCCTAGGTCGGGAAGATCCCCTGGAAAAGGGAATGGCAACCCACTTCAGTATTCTTGCCTGGAGAATTCCATGGACAGAGGAGCCTGGGAGGCTACAGTCCATGGGGTTGCAAAGAGTCAACATGACCAACACTTTCATTTTCGACCTATCTTCAACCAAGCATTTGTAACAAAATGCAACAAGAATGGGACAGGAGGTGATTGAAAGGTCAGCACGTAAAAGGCCCAGAACAAAAAGCAAGAGAACCTCAGAACATCAGGAAAATATTCCTCATTAGTGTGATCCTCTGGTTTTTGGCTTTTTTGGTGTTTCAGCCCCTCAGAAATAGTCAATTGGATTTTTTTATTGCTTTGGCAGGATAAAAAGAACATTTACAAAAAGTCTTTGGCCAAGGTTAAAGTCTTGGAACAGAAGAGAAATAAACCAAGGCTGTTTCCCAAAAAAGTGACTGGGGGTATCACATTTAGCACAAGATAGAGCACCCATAAACGTTCCAAGATCTGGCTTCATGAAGCTATACTTCCATAAATTTATGACTAAGTAATTCATCAAATAGTGCCAACAAGATTTTCTAAAGCCCACTTCCATGCATTTCCTCAGAGTTACTATGTGAAAGTTTCCTAACACCTGTGAAATGGCTGGAGTCAAGGCACTGCTATTCCAAATCACAGACATCAGAGCTGGTGCCAGTCAACCAGAGAGGAAAATGCAATGTCGCATAGGTAGGAAAAAATCTCTCCCCTTCTGTTTCTGCTTTAGGACAGGATGACCTGTAAGGAATACAGGAGGTTGCATTTTGTACTTCGTATAACACAACACACAGAACAGGACAAATCCTAGAGGATTTGTTAACTAGAATTAAGTAAAAAGTGAACAGGTTCAAAAAGTTACAGCCCGTATCAGTTCTGTTCAAGTATATTCAAGATCTTGGTAATCCTGTAAACCTTTTCTTTCTTCTGAAAAAAAAAAATCCACTTTAAAAAATCATTTTATTTATTTATTTTTGGCTGTGTGGGCTTTTCTTTAGTTGTGGTAAACGGGGGCCACCCCCTAGTCGCGGTGTGTGGGCTTCTTGCTGCAGAACACAGGCTCGAGGGCATGTGGGCTCAACAGCTGCAGCTCCTGGGCTCTAGGGCAGGCTCAGCAGTTGTGGCGCACGGGCTTGGTTGCTCCACAGCACTTGGGATGTTCCCGGATCAGAGATAAACTAGTGCCTCTTGCAATGGCAGGCGCACCCTCCACCACTGAGTCACCAGGGGAGCCTTCTTTCTTTCCTTTTTTAATTGAAGTCTAGTTGATTTACAACAGCAAAGTGATTCAGTTATATATATATGTGTGTGTGTGTGTGTGTGTGTGTGTGTGTATATTCTTTTCCATCATAATTTATTATAGGATACTGGATGCAGTTCCCTGTGCTCAGCAGCAGGACCTTGCCGTTTATCTATTTTATATAGAGCAGTTTCTATCTGCTAATCCCAGACTCCGAATTTATCTCTCCCCTTCTCCCTTTCCCCTTTGGCATCTAAGTCTGTTTTCTGTGTCTGTGAGTCTGTTTTGTAAGATTCCACATATACGTCATATCATATGGTACTTGTCTTTCTTCCTGATTTACTTAGTATGATAATCTCTAGGTCTGTCCATATTGCTGCAAATGGCACTATTTCATTCTTTTTTGTGGCTATACAGTATCCCACCATATATATACATATACATAATATATACACACACCCCTCACATCTTCCTTTTTAAAAATTATTTTTAAAAATGATCACGCTGCACACGTGCCTGCAGGATCTAACTTCCCCAACCAAGGATTGAATCTGGGGCCATAGTAGTAAAAGCACTGAGTCCCAACCACTGGACTGTCACGGAAATCCCTGGCACATCTTCCTTAACCGTTTCTTTTATGCGAGTTGGAAGGGGAAGAACCTGGGCTTTCAGGTACTGCAGAGCCTCTAATCACCACCTTCCAGAACAGGGGCATCATGCTCAGAGCTGAAGTGATCTACAAGCCCATGTTTTTGTCTTTGGCTCAGGGGATCCCAAAAGCCACATATAACCAACCAAGATCTCAACCCTATACAAGATCTCAAAATGAATTAAAAGGCAGTGCCATAACGGATTTGTCCTAGGACACTCGTGATTTTTCTGTAGAATTAGTGACTTAGCATTCAGTCATCTCAGTCCATCAGATGATTTGCTTATTCAAAAAATCCCCCTTTACTGCAAGCTGTGGAAAATAGAGAAGGGTTTTATGAGCAGTCATTTAATCTTCATCCTAAATTATTAATGGCTCTACCTTCTGACAGATGTTACAAAGCATCAGCCCTGACCTCACAGTGTGCAAAGCTGGAGAGGGAGAGCTTAATGAATACAGATTGGCAGGAGGAAGAAAAAAGTCAGGGGAAGGCGGGAGACTAAGATGGCAGTTGCTACAGCAACAGTAAGGGTGTAGAAGGAGTGGGTGGGAATACAGGCAGGTAAACAGCCAGTCCCTAATGGTGGAGGAAGAAACTAGGTGGGTGTGCTGACTGTCAGGGAACTAGGCCACAGAGCCAGAGGGCTGTTAAAGGGGAAAGAGGCAAAGCCTAGAAAAAATGCTAAGCAGAAGAGGGTTTGAAAACAAAAATCACAATTTGATCCCTTCTACGAGAACACTTATGCAAACAGTGGAAAAGAGGAAGAGAGAGGAATGCAGTGGGAAGGCCAAAGTGCTGACTGATGAGACGTGATTATAGGAGACAGCCTGTGTCATACAGGAGCCGCTTACTGAGTGTCCAAAAACCAAAGTCAGTTCTAGTTGGCAAAAATGTAGATGCCTTAAGATAATGGTTTTCAAGTGTTTTTATAGTAACCCTTTATAATAAGCTTATTTTATACTGTATTCCAGTACACCCATGTTTATTTAGCATAAATTCATTAAACAACTTGCCATCTACTGTGTGCAGTGCACCGATTTTCCATTTTCTATTTAATGAATACTTGTGACCACCTAAGTCAATTCCATGGCCCTATGGATTACTGAAAGAGTTTCCTACCTTGTCTTCATGCCTCTACTCTTGGCACATGCTTCAGTTCATCCTGAATATGACAGCCAGAGGGATGCTGAACCCTGAGTCAGACTGCGTCATTCATTTGCCAGTGGATTTCAACCAGGCTAAAACTCAAACTCCTTATAATCCCAACAGAGACCCTAGGCAACTTTCCCCACCAATCCCTCATGTTTGACTCTACCTCCTGGCACTCTTTTTCCCTTACCCTACCTTCAACCACATGATGCCTCCTTAGAACACATCAAACATCTGCTCCAGGGTCTTTGTACTTGCAAATCCAGAGGGAATGTTCCTCCCCAGATATGAACATGGTTCATTCATTCACTTCTTTATTCAAATATCCTCTTCAATTAGTCTGTTCTGATACCCAATGCAAAAATGAAACCTCCCCAATGCTCCCTGTCTCCCTTGCCTGTTTAGTTTCTACTAATGAATCACCATCTTACATACCATTTATTTTGCTTCTTATCTGTCCTTTCCCACTAGACCATATCACCTTTTATGTTGCTTCCCGTGCATTCCAAGTGCTTAAACAGTGCCAGACACGTACCAGCATTCAATAAATAGATGCCGCATGATCGAGTGGACCATGAGCAGCAATCTGAAACACTCTGACTTTACAACATTAAAAAAGCAGGCTCCACAAAGGTTTACCTGGCTCCTGACATTTGTCTGCTCACAAAACCTAATCTTGAGAGGGAAGCAACAGAGCAGCAGAAGAATCAAAGAAACAGTAGGAGGCTTGGAGAACATCTAAGTCAGTTTTCTATTACAGGCAAAGAACTGTGGCCCAGACATCAAATTATTTGCCAATGACCACTCAGGTTTTCTCTGCACTGACACCACCACATATCCTTCAAATGAGTCAAATTTACCTACCTGCTAATAAGCAGTCAACAAAAAAGGAATAGTTTAACAGGTAAACACATATCTTAATTATATCTTGTACTTTAACGCAAGTTCCTCGTATTTGTAGGATAAAAATTCAAAAGGAAGATTAATAGTCAAACTTTAGGAAGTCAATTACAAGCTAAAAAAAAAAATTCATTTACCCATTTTCAGAAAGTAGACAGTGAATTCTATAGGCTTTGAATACATGCCCTACCCAATCATGTCTAAAATTAGATAGTGATAAACATTTAGTTTGATGGCTATACTGAGAACAGTAAGAAGATATGTCAATCAAACTATAGCATTTAGTTAATTTATTTTTGTACCGTTCACTTTATTTTCCAAGTTTTCCTACAATTAGGATAAACTTCTGTAATTTCAGAAGAAAATATGTTATTCTAAAATGTCATCTCAAACATACTCCTTTAATTAAGGGACCACAGAAGGTAGCTTTGAGGGAAGTATGAGAGAGCTTAACTGAAACTTCCGGTGATGTGCTGCCCTACAGGGTTCTGGTGCAGATGCAAATCTGAAATTAAGCCACTGTCCTAAATTCTTTAAACAACAGTTAAAAATTTGCAAAGGACTCTAAAATTACCAGTGTCCCTCACCATCCTTCTCAATGAAGGAAAATAATATCCCTCCTTTGAAAGGATTTTAAGTAATAAACAGGCCCCACCTTGGTTAGCACTGGACACAGTACCAGGTTAGATCTGAAACTATACTTAGTTTGGTTTCTCTTTGCAGATACACCATCCCACTTCCCAGGTACCTATAAATAAATGGCAAAGTATATTATTGGAATAAAAAACAAATTCAAAGTGCAAAGCATTTTATGTAGAATCCAGAAACATTAGCAAGGTTCCTGGAAAGTCTTCCATACATGGGTAAATTCATGGATAAATGAAGCCAAGATTATTAAGAGTATACCAAGATATCCCTGTCTAAAATATGTGACTCACAACAGATAAAGTACAAATGGTCAAACCTAAGATCACAAAATAAAAAGTTCAAACTACGAAGAATTCACTGATTCTTCATAGAATTCACTGATTCTTCAGTGATTCTTCTTAAAAGAATCAGATCACAACAGATACCCTTGAAGAAGCAACAGGTTTTTCATTAATTTCCAAAATGTTTACATATACTTTGTATCAATTAACCCTTACAATAACCCTATAAGGTGGATAGTGGAGGTTATCATTATTTTCATCTCAAATTGGAGGAGACCTAGGTCCTAAATGTTTATATGACTTGGCCCTGACCATACAGTAAATAAGAAGCGGAAATAGGGCCAACAAGTTGTTTTCTGCTTCTTGGTTCAACAAGATTTCACTGACTACATGGTGGAGATGAATTATTCCACCCAGCAAAAAGAACAGCATCAGATGACAATACATCAAGGCCAGAAGGATTCATCTAAGTAATTCACTTCAGATCCTTCCCTGTAGTTCAGTAACTCATATATATGTAACTCATATATGCATGCCCTTACTGAATAACCATTTATTGAAAACCTGCTAACTATTCTAGATACTATGCTAAGCACATGGATTTAAAGATGAAATAAGATGGGAAAGACATTCTCAAGCATTAATGAGGGACAAGAAAGCCATCAGTTTCCTTCTATAATATGAACAATGTTGTAATAAGGGGACTATGTCCTGTGCAAGACATAGGGAGAATATCTATCCCTCCACTGGGAACACAGGAGAGAGCAGTCACGAAAGACTTCCTGGAAGAAAAATCTAAGCTGACTCTTCACATAGAGAGTCAGAGAGATGATTCAAGTTCTTAACTGGCAAAAGAAACAAGATAAATCTGGACATGTTAACACATGGATAAATTCCCAAAAGATACTGATGGGTGAAATAGTCAAGTTGTAGAATAACTGCATAGCAGTACATCATCCGTGTGAAAAACATACCTCCATATAGGAACAAAAACCATGTATTTTCTACAGGTACATGTATAAGCATAGAAAACCAAAGAAAAAGTTCTGGAAGCATATACAAACTCTTAACATTCATTACCCTCAGGAAAGTGGGCAGGAGACCAGGATCGGAAGTAGTCAGGAGGAATTTTAGCCTTATTCATAGTTTTTAAAGGAGCATGCTATTATGTATTACTTACATTTAACTTTTTACTTTGAAATAATTATAGACTCAGAGGAATCTAGGGTTTCCCTGGTGGCTCAGATGAAAAAAGCTGCCTGCAACGCAGGTGACCCAGGTTCAGTCCCTGGGCTGGGAAGATCCCCTGGAGAAGGGAATGGCAACTCACTCCAGTATCCTTGCCTAGAGAATCCCATGGACAGAGGAACCTGGCAGGCTACAGTCCATGGGGTCACAGAGGCAGACATGACAGAGTGACAGTCATTCTCAGAGGAATTTGCAAAGAAATTTTCGTGTAAAAAGAGTTTGCAAAGAATAAAAATCATATGATCATCTCAATAGAGATGCAGAAGAAGCTTCTGACAAAACTCAACAACCGTTTATAATAAAACTCTCCAGAAGTGGGTGTAAAGGGAACATATCTCAACATAATAGAGGCCATATATGACAAACGTACAGCTGATATCATACTCAACAGTGAAAACGTGAAAGTATCTCCTCTAAGATCAGGAACAAAACAAGAATGGCCACTCTTGCCACTTTTATGCAGCATAGTTTTGAAGACTTAGCCACAGCAATCAGAAAACAAAAAGAAATAAAAGGGAACCTAAATTGGAAAGGAAACGGTAACATAGTCACTGTTTGCTAATAATACGATACTATATACAGAAAATCAAGAAGGTTCTTTGAACCCTTTACCCAGACTCTCCCAGTGTTACCACCTTGCATAACTATAGTTTGATATCAAAACCAGGAAATTTACATTGGTACAATCTATGGAGCTTATTCAGATTTTGTCAGCTACACATGCACTCATTTGTGTGTGTGTGTTGCTCTATGCAATTGTATCACGTGTATAACTTCAAGTAGTCACCACCACAATACTTATGTGTACCATCACCACAAGACTGCCTTTTATAGCCACATCCACCCCTTTTACCACTAACCCTAACACCTGGCAATGACTAATTTGTTCTCCATCTCATGAATGTTACATTAGCTCATGAGAAGTGACTTGGCAGCAGTTCACTTAAGGTTTATCCAAATTGTTGCACGTATCAACCGTTCAGCTTTTTGTTTTTTATTGCCAAGTAGTATTCTACAGTATGCATGCACTACAGTTTTATTATTTTTTTTTAAACTTCTTACAGATTGAAAAACGTATGGATAGTTTCCAGCTTTTGGGTATTATGAATGAAGTTGCTATGAACATTCATGTACAAGTTGCTATATGAAAATAAGTCTTCCTCTCTCTTGGATAAACACCCAGAGTGCAACTGCTGGGTCAGATAATAAGTTCATTTTAAATTTATAAAGGAACTACCAAAACATTTTCTAGATATTTTGTACTATTTTACATTCCTATTCACAATGTATGACTGATTCAGTTTCTCCACATCTTCACCAGCATTATTTGTATTTTAAAAAGCTGAACTGAGAAGTCAGTCAATGTATTTTAAAACAAAAGACAAAACCAGACATTTTTGGCTTCCTTATGGTTATATACAACACTACCTATGAAATACTTTTGTAACCCCTGCCAAAAAGAATCAAACCTAAAACTGTTTCAGTCCCTAGACCCAATACCAATTTATGAAAAAAACTGAGCTAAGAGGGAACATGCTAAATGACGGCATAAACATGCAATCAGTGCAGCTGCCCCTTGGCATCTATGGGGAACTGGGTCCAGGAACCCCACAGATACAGAACCCGAGGATACAAAGGGCCTCCTGTAGAATCTAAAATGCGAGAAATTCCGTAAAACAAATAATCCAGTTTCTTTAACAAATAAGTTACAAGAGAAAAAAATGAAAAGTAGGCGTATCCAAAGACTCAGAAGCCATGTCAACTAATTGCTTGGTACATACCTTATTCAAATCTCGATCCATAAGAACCAACTGTAACATTTAGGAGGCAATTAAGGAAATGTAAACACTAAATATGCAATGGTATTAAGGAATTATTGCTAATTTTTTAGGTGTGATAATAATACTATGATTTTTAAAAGAATTATCTTTTCATGGAAAGTAATATGGCAGTTCTTCAAAAAGTTTAACATAGGATCACCATATGATCCAGCAACTACACTCTTAGGGATGGAACCAAAAGAACCAAAAACAGGTATTCAAACAAATACTTAATCATAAACTTAATAGTAGCACTATTCACAATAGCCAAAAGGTAGAAACGACTCAAATGTCCATCAGTAGGTGGATAAACAAAATATGGTATATACATCCATACAATAGAAAATTATTCAGCCATAAAGAGGAATGAAATACTGTACTGATACATGCTTCAATGTGGATGAATCTCAAAAACTTTACGCTAAGTACAAGAGGCAAACTAAAGGTCACAGCCATAACACGTAAATCCGCAGATACAGAAAGCAGACTGGTGGTGGCCAAAAACTAGGGGAGCAGTATTCTGGGGAGTGACTGCTTAATGGGTGTGGGTTTCATTTCGGAATGATAAAAATGCTTTGGAACTAGACAGAGGTGGCACTTGCACAACACTGAATGAACTAAATGCCACTAAAGTTTTCACTTTAACATAGCTAATTTTAACTATTTAATATAGTTAATTTTATATCATGTGAATTTTGTCTCAATTTTTAAAAAAGAATATCTTTCAGAGATACATACTAAAGTATTTACAGAGGAAATAATACAAAGTTACATGGAAATGAGTCATCTCAGTGGAAGAATAAATGAAGTAAGATTGTCCACGGGTTAATTATTTAAGCTGGGTGCTAGGTGCAATGGAGTTTATTTTAGTATTTCTCAGTGTGTGTGTGAGAGAGAGAATTTTTAAACATAAGAAGTTTTTTTTAAAGAAAAAGAGTCGGGGTCTGGTATCATCTCCCCCTGAGTAAGAGGAGTTGGGAAGTATTAAAGGGAGGATATGAAGTGGAACATGCTTCCACAACTCCCATACATTCACCAGGCATTCCCCAGATGCTCTGGTCTGAAGCTAAGCCTCTTGCTATAAAAAGGCACATTTGTGTTTGGTGAGAATGAATAGACACAGGGAGGCTCTGGCCTAAAGCCAGAAGACCCTGGGTCCAAATGAACACAGCAGCAAATTCAACACAGATCTCTCAAAAATCACAGCTTCCACCTTGCAGGATAAGCAAAGTTGCCAAATCACCTGGGGTATGTATTAAAAAATGGCAGATTCACAGGGTCTGCCCTGGATCGACAACTCAATCTCTGGGTCTGTGCTCCAGGAAGCAGCACTTTAACAACCTCCCCAGGTGATTCTGATGCCCTCTGAAATTTGAGAATTACTGGGATAGGATAATGGGGCCCTGGTGTCTTTTTGCAGCGAAACTGATTCTAGAGCTCCACCTTGTGGCCCAAACACTAGAAAGCAACTTTGTCACAATTCTTAACTTGCTTACATCGCTAGTTTAAATCATTGAAAACCGTTCAAAGCCCTGCAAGAACACTTACAACCTCCTCTAAGGGTTTATTCTCTGCAGATAACATTCTGATCCATGCTATTACACTTAGGGAGTTAATGAAAACATTACAGAGAGCTAGCTTTGAAAATACATACTATTTCGTGAGGAGTGTAACACTGCACTCACTATTTATTGAAGGTCATAACATTCTAAGCATTGTGCTAGGCAACAGATATAAAACATGGCCATGTCTTTAAAAATCCACAGAAAAACATGCAAAGTAATAGTACAGATTAAGACAAGTGCTTCCTTTCTGAGAAGGAATTTCTGAGCACTAGAAAGAAAAGACATAATCTTTTATCTGGAGATAAAACATAGTCATAGTAAAGATAATCAATGATGGCAAAAACAGTAACTAAGACATGCAACATGAATGCCACAAACCCTAAGTACTTTACAGAGGCTCTGGATAGAGTGATCCTTTCTGCCAGAAGTGAGGGAAAGCTTCATTCATTCAACATATACTCTGCGCCAAAACTGGGCTAGGTGCTGGGGACACAGCGAGTAAAAAAAGGAAGGACGCTTTAAGAGAATGTAACAGGGAGATAGAGCAAGGACGTCTGCACCGATGGGCTTCCATTTGATCTTGGACCTTGAAGGGTAACTAGAATTTGAAAAAGATAAATTTTCCTTTACGTGTGTTTGTATGTAGAAGACAACCTACAAGGGGAAAAGGGCCACTGGCACCAGAGAAGAGGTTGACTGCTTGCTTAACAAGTTTCCATTTCGTCCATAAACTAGGTCATCCATTCATTAAAAAAAAAAAAATTTCTTGGAGCATCCCACATTACTGGTTCTGGGGAATATGGCCATAAACAAAGATAAGAAGCAGACTCTAGAGCTCCTGGGTAGGGGAATGGTAGATATATGTTGAAGGACATGTGCTGTGTGCCAGAAGCAAGAGCAAGTTAAGAAGCTAACCAACACCTTAGAAGTCGACACCTTATGGAAAGAGTAATATGGACCTGAAATAGAGCAGAGGCTTTAAGAACTGAAAACAGTGGCCAGGCACTAACACAGAGCAAGGCTGGTTATGGAGAGGGATTAAGAAATAGAAGAGGCATATGGGACTCTGGGATTTTAGCCAGGATCATTACAAGAGTGATGGTGACATTAATAAAGAACTTAAGGAAGGAATACAGTTTCAGGGGAAAAAGAAGTTTTTATTATGGGTTTAATAGATGAACATTTGCCTGAGCACTGGATAGGTTCATATAAAAAGTGAAGATGGGTGAGTGGGAGAGAAGAGAGAGAAAGCAGAGCATGAATGACTTTTTTTTTCCAGCCTTTGAAGCTGAACTCTTGGGCTCTATTTTCCCACAACAGTATGAGCAGCCCTTAAAGGCAATGTGGCAGAGACTGCCCGGCTGTTCAGAAGACAGAGCTGCACTTAATTTGGTCTCTACAGAAGTAGGATTGGCCCAGCCCCAGAGAGCAGATATCTAGGCCCCAAAGCCAGGTGAGTTACTAAGAGCAAGCAAGTCCTTCTTGACAGCAGGAATTTGCATTTACTGCCCATTTACACAACACGTAAAACCACCAGCTTATGAGGTAAGTCTACAGGAATTCCTGGCTTGCCCTAGCTTTATTATTGAGTGGGAAAGAAACACTCTCTTTATTATCCTTGTCAAAGCAAGACATTGTTACCTGTCACAGAACTAATAGTTCCTGACAAAAACTGACAGAAACTATAAAGACAGGAGAAAGGGGAGAAGTAGTGAGTGAGCAGACAGCTAAAACAGGCAGTGAAAATGGTGAGACAAGGAGAGCAACAGCCGGGGAAACTTTACTTTTCCTTAATGCTTTGGATGTTCAAGGAGCTCAGTTCTGAAAACCGCCCAGAGGTCACTGCAATAGACCAAGCAAGACATCACAAGACATCACTTTACATATAAACGAATGAAACCTCATCCAAACTTGCGATTATACTTCTATATGTGAAGTTTTCTCTTATCCAGTCGTTGTACTCAGGTTACCTACCTATGGTCCACTCATTTGCACTAAAACCCCCAAAGCAAACCTTCAAATTCCTAAGACGACAGGGCCAGGGAAGTAATGTAAATGAGCGGAACCACCTGGGTTAAGACGTGAAGGCGTGGTGGAGCCGGCAACGCATCCTAAAGGTTTCAAGAGCAACAAACCCCTGATTCAGCTTCGGCTGTTGCCATATGAGAATAAAGGGCCAATGATTTCAGGTCTTTTGACTTTTTCAAGTGATGCTAGAAATTTTGATTTTTTTCTGTGTAATTTTCTAAACACTATTACATCATGTAGGTCGAATAAAATATCCCTGTGGGTTGAATATGGCCTATGGGCAACTAATTTACAACTTCTGTTCTAAAACTTTACAAAAGAAAAATGAATACCATGTTCAGAAAAATGAATAGCATGTTTTTTGTCCAGGGCAAAAAATTAACAGAGCAAAAAGTCTGGAAAGTCAGTGTGCAAACTGGGGCTGGGCCATAAGACAGTGAAAAGTGAGGCAGAAAGTCTAAAGGACTCAGACTTTAGAGTTGGATAGGTCTGTATTAGAAAAATTTGAGAGGAATTTTGACAAAGTTTTATTTCAAGGAAGCACAGATGAAAGAAAACTAGGATATACAGGGTCCCTAATTGATTTAAAAGGGGGAAGGAAATAACACACACACACACGTTATTTCACCTCTCTGTATGTACCTTGACTTCTTTATCATTAAAAAATAATAACAACAGAATCGATTTAATAAGGCTGTCATAGGATTAAAAAGGAATTATCCATATAACTGTCATTATCCCCAGCAAATCATGTTTAATATATGTTAGCTATTATTTATTATTATGAGGCACCGAGAGGTAAAGTAACATGCTCAAGATCCCACGGCTATTAAGGTGTACTGCCTGGCTTTGCATCCAAGATGTACTTCAGATCCTACTCTCTAAACCATCAAGCTCTTCGGCCTCCGTTTAAAATCTGTACAATAAGTAAGTCAGGTCAGATGACAACTGAAGTCCCTTCTAAAGCTGACACTTTATTCTGAAAGCCAGGCCTCTCATCAGCTTATTTCAGGGCAACAGTGGGACAAGCACGAACCTGTCCACACTCCTATGGGCTGCCTGCTGAAGTGGAGCGACACAGCTCAGGCTTGGGCAGGGAAAGAAAACCACTCTAGCACGGAACTAACCCTATGGTAAGGTAGGAAGCAAAAGGTATTCAATGTGAGCCCCCTTTGTTGTTCCATGAAGATATATTTGTTTCTAGGAAGCCAGTGGGCCACTCAATCAGGCCCAGAACGCACAGATGTGCCCAAGCTACAAGCTGGAAGTTACTGAGAAGTCGGCTAAGGAACCACAATAGGCTCTAAATCAAGAATCTTTAGAACACCGAGCAACTCATTCCCTTGGGATTCAAGGGTCTCTGTGAGAACCTGGTAAAAGCTCTCCTTGTTCCTAGAAAAAAAATGCCACACATGCCCACTCAGACACACAAGCACACATCATTTTACCTGCGATTATAAGGTGCTCACAAATTCTCGAAAATCTCTCCCTAGACATTAAAGTACCCCTGAAACAGATCACCTCTCCTGTTCTAGGCTTGTCCTCCCAGGTGATTCAGAAGTGTGCCAAGATTTGGGGGCTGGGGTTTCCAGGCAGCTGTGTTAGGAGACAAATCACCCACTGCAACGCAGCATAATTAATCCCATATGGAAAAGACAAAGGGCTATCTCTTTTTCCCCACACCAACTTGTACTGAGAAAGTTCAAACAGAAACGATCTGCACTTTAATCTCCAAACACTACAGGATGTGGAGAACAGGACCCCAAGAATATTTCATAGCTTTTTTCTGCCTCGTATCCAAAAAATTACATAGAACCTTAGAAAAGATGAAATAAACAGGTAAAAACATCCCAGTCTCCATAGCACTGTGCTCTTCCTTTTACTCCAAAAAAGGAATCAGTCAAGAATGCCAATTAGCTTTACTAGACGACTTTTCTCCCATATGGGCTTTGAAAACTGTAGGTTACCAAAGAAACCACATAACCTTATGCATAAATGAAGTAATCAAAACAAGAACATAATATTTTCCCCCATAAGACTTGTAACAGTTTACATGTTAATGAAGGACTACGTGTTAATGAGATATATGTGGTCTTGTGCAGTTGAGAGGTTTGTAAATCAGTGTAGCCTTTCTTGGTGGTGGGAAAATTTGACAATTTTTATTTCAAAAAGATGTAAAAACATCCATTCTTTGTTTGATGCAGCAATTCCCTAGATATTTTGCAAAGGTAGGCCAAATATGTGTGACCAGGGTCAGTGAAACATAGTTTATAACGGCCCAACAGGAAACAAGAAGTCTGGTTGCTGGGTCCATCACATGAATGGAAAACCAAGTAGCCATCAACAGAATATGCTAGATCTGTTACGTGCTGATATGAAAAAAGCTGCAAGACATATTATTAATTGAAAAAAGACGCTGAAAACAAGGCATTATTATGTGGTTCTTTTAGTTTAAAGTCTTCTAAGGATATGTATTTTTTATGCTAGTTATATGCATTAAATTTTGTTCTTGGCAGATACCTAAGGAACTGTTCACCGTAGTTACTTTTGGAGAAAGTGACTAGAGACCAGCAAAGAGAAGAACGGTACTGACACAAAACATTTAAAAACATACAAGCAACAGAGATCAGCTTGAGATAGGACCTTCTTTTTATCTTTTTCTTTACATTTTTCTGGATACAGACCCTAAATTTAGTAAGTGTTACTATAAATATATAGCAGAAATCTCACTTAGAATTTTTTAAAGAGAAAGAAGCCATGTTTAGTGAAGGGATAAGTAGAAAGGGGAGGAGGGCCCAAATACAATGCACAGTACGAAGCTGGTGGAGGAAAATCAGGAGAAACATTAACATTCAACCGCCCTCTTCTCTCAAGACACTGCTGACATCATGAGCTACTCAAGCTTTCCACTGGGGATGAATAGCTCAGGCCTCACTCCAGTTGCCAGCTATTCATTCTCAGTACAGGAGATAGCAGGCTGGGAGAAAGCTGGCATCGTTAGTCCAAATTCTGCCTTTTGTGATATGGACAAGGCAGAACAGTTGCTCCCGAAGAGCGCAAAGTGGAGAGAATGCTAAAGCTAAACACAGGAGACTGTCTTGCTGGCAGAGGACAAGCCTCCCTAAGCACACAGTGCAAAGGCACCACAGGGGCCCTGCTGCTACACGCACTCCCATCACATGGAAAAGGGAGAGCCAGGTGCACATGCAACAGCGAGCAGGAGAAACCTCTGCTGCCCTATGGAGCCTCAGGGATCCCTGCTCAACACCAGGGATGCCCTTCTGGGATCCCATAGTTCCAGCCTCATCAGACTGCCCCATGGAGAGAATTAGGACTGAAAAATCACCAAGGAAGAGAATCCTCTGTACTTAATTGCCCCTTTCATCTGAGGCCCGTGAAATAAACCATAACCTTGTTTACTCTGCATGATACTCTTCTGCAATAGTGCCTTAAAGTGGGAGGTTACTGCCATATGGAATTTTCAGAAGAGCGAGCAATGCATGTAAATCTTTCATAAAGCAAGGTTTGGCTTTATATGCCATAAAAGGTCATAGGTGCCATAAAAGGCCATCTCTCCCCCATGGGATTTAAGGAACATGAAAGAGGTTCCTGCTTGCCCCATCCACGTATTTCTCTTAATGATGTCTGAAACTCCCCCATAAGTGATCAGCTCAGAATTGTCCTAAGAGTACTCTTTAATAGTGCAAACACAAGGGGAACACATCCCTAACACTGCAGTGGTAGCTCTTAACCTTTACTGTTGTAGTCGCTGGTCCTTTTGAGAAATGGAAAGAAAAAAAAAACTTCCTCCTCACAAAAACACACTTAGGTGAATATACAATATAATTTCCATGCAATTTGGGGGTTCACAGTTCTCCTGAAGTTCATATCCCCTTCAGTCTGGGGTTAAGAATCCCTCGTTCAGTAGTAAAAACCACCATAATTCCCCTTCCATGCATCTGGGGAACCATGGACCTAAAGATAGAAGGTAGTGCTAAAGCAAGGCTTTCCCATTGCAAAGTTTGCCTAGAAGTGATCCTGTCTAGAGCCCAGATTACAATTTATGACTTCTCCTTAGCAAGGAGTATGGATATCTCACTCTGCCTGCCCGCTGGGAATAGAGTTCTCCTGGCTTCAGAGAAACCAGGATACGTTAGGAGATGTCCAACTGAGATCAACTGCCAACCAGGTTCCCACAACACATGCTGGCTGATTATATTTCTTGAAAGTTCAGGCAGGGAAAAGTTCAGGCATTTTATAATGCACACCTTCTGAATAAAAGGAGCTCACCTCTGAGGTTTTCGAATATCCCAGAGTCCCACTCCTTCCTTTGAATTGGCTGTGGCCAATAACCTGGGCTCCACAGGGTTAAACATGACACTGTGAAAGGCTGATGGATAGTTGGCCAGGCAGAAGGGCTCTGTGAAGAGAAAAATTCTGATCAGTCCACTTCAGGCACTTCTGGGTCAATGGCAGGTAGACAAGCAGGAGTGTGAAGGCAAGGAGGAGCACAGCCTTTAACAACTACCCCACTAGCATGCTTACGCACAAAGTCCCCACGAGTCCTGGCACACACCCTCTGTACACAGAAAGTCTGAACACAGCAACTTAAACACATATGCACAAAGTTTAAGCTGTAATACTGAGAAATACACCCAGCACCTATTTAGATCCTGTAACAAAACAGAAATGGTCATTGTAACCAGGAAGGTAAGCTGTTTCACAGTAAGTAAAACTGAATTCCTCATGAGCTAAAAAAAATTCACACTCAATTACTGGTAGGATTATTATACCTTAATCCAAATTTACCAGCTTTAGAAATTAAGTTTTATAACTATATAGACTTAAAATAACAGTGCAGTTTTTCCTTCTGGCAATATTGCTCCCTAAATTGAAAAGAAAATGGCTTCAGTCTAGAATTTTAAGATTTCATTTCAACTGGAATACTTAAAAAAAAAAAAAGACATCTAATACTTGAACTTCTCCTGCATCCAGCCAGCTCCTATGTATATCAACTTCCCCTAGAAACCCGACAGCCTCCTGCATATACTAGCTGGCTCCAGGTGAGGAAGGAACCACTCTGCTGCCTGGGAGGACTCAATCCTGTGGAAGTTGTTTAGAAGCAGTAGGTGGAAAGCACTCCTCAGTCTATGATTCCGTACAGGATACGTCACAGGCCTCTGTTGGGGGAGAGGGCACAGGGGGTGCTCAATCATCTCAGCCAGGAGGCAGTTCAGACAAAGGAGAATTTCATCTAGGAAGCAAACCATTACATTCAACCACAGATGCTGCTTTGGCTACCTTATCTTCCTGACCCTGAGAATAAGCTTCTCCTATAGCCTGGACCTCAGCAATGAGCACAGACCAACATATTAAATGCTCTGCATACAGAATAAAGACTCAGAGCCTGCCAGACAAGGCAGGCAGGGTAGTAACTTGGGCACAGAGATATGGCGCTGACAAAGCTGCACCAAGAGTGCGGCTGTGGGTGGCACTGAGGGTATGCTGGAGAGAAGAGCCTTTGAAGACAGAGCGACGGAAATCTCTCTGCAGGAAATGAGCTGAAAAAGAGAATTTCCTGAAGAACTTCAGTGAAAGTCAACAAGACAAATTCTTCATTTTACATTTCAGAGATGCAAAGAAAACATTCAGAAGAGGAACTCACCCAGACAATCCCCCTTAAACAGAGTGTATCTGCTATCATTTTAAGTTTCTATACACAGTTAAGGTGGTATAGATCTTCAACCACAGTTGAGGGTCTGTGGTTCTTCCAGCAAAATAACAACCCTGGAACTAGGATACAACAAATTGCACAACACCCCCATTCTCTTAAATAACCAAGAATATGTGCATTTCAGCACCATGCACACAGCTGGCCCTTGTGGCTCCCCCCCACAAATGAGGCACCACACATTCTACTCCTTGGGGCTACCTCACAACAAGACACTGTGGTGTTTACACTACTGCAAAGGTCTGTGGATCACAAGTGACTGGAAGAGGACTGGCAAAGGTGCCTCACTGCTGACTACTGGGGGGTAGGATGGGACCTCCAGAGACACACATTCATGTCCCCATGTGAGCTTCCTCTCCCTTCACAGCACTTCCGCCCAGGTTACTCAAGTCATAAACTGGATCTGTGATGAAACTGACGTCAAACTCTGCAGCACAGTCCAGCTACTTTGTGCACAGGGGCCCTACCTCCATGGGGAGATTCCCGGATGTCCCAGATGAGAACCCGGCCATCATCGGAGGAGCTGGCAAAAATGTTGTCATTCACAGGGCTCACTGACAAGCCATACACCGCATCTTCATGAGCGAACACATCTAAGGTCTCACTGCTGAGAGACAGAGAGCAGAGAGTGGCACACAGGCACATACATACACACACAAATAGCGCAGAGTCCCAGCCCTCTAGTTCCTAGAATGAAGCTCTTTTCATTTCCAGGAGAAAGTCAACCCAGCTAAACCCAAAGGATATTACATTTACTAAAAAGTAAAAAGTAGGTATTCACCTTTCAGGTTAAAGGAAAAAGGTTATTATTAAAGAGACAAGACCTCACAACAAGTTTGTTTGTTGCCCTAACTGAGCGTGTTTGAAAGTGACTCAAGGGAATTCCCTGGCAGCCCAGTGGTCAGGACTTGGTGCTTTCACTGCCAGGGCCCAGGTTCAATCCCTGGTTGTGGTACGAAGATCCCCACTGTACTCCTCCCTACCACGTGCCCACCAAAAAAGTGACTCAACATATGAGTTTCACGTTTCGACTTACTACAGAACTCATCTGCTTGTGCACAGACTTGGGGAGTGGTGCTGGATTTCCAAAAAGTGAGGGAGAACAATCAAGCAGCCCTGATGCCAGCAAGGGAAGAAGAGGAATTCCCGATGCCCGGCATGTGAGAAAATGCGTGGCCCCAAGCCAGGCTGCCTCAGTTCAGATCCTAACATCACGTGACCCTAAGTCACCTAACATCTCCATGCCTCAGTTTCCTAATTGAGATCATAATAGTACTGCCTCATAAAATTACTGTGAGGGTTATGTGTTTCCTTCCCTTCTAACCTTGCCCTTTAAAATTTCACCAGAAAACTATAATTTTATATCAACTTTGTAAATCTTTTTACAAATCAAAATTTAATTTAAAAACTATTACCGAAATCTTTTTTTCAGCCAAACAGTTGATTTTATGCTATTTACCTCAAAAACAGAAGAACTATTTTGGTCTAAAGAGATATCTGCCTTTCTTCATATGAAAAACAGAGTTAATCACTTTCACATGTCAACAATCTACTTACCTTTCAACATCATGGAGGATAACTTGCTCATCATTTCCTGTAAGGGAAAAAGCAGACATTTGACAATTCCTGAAAAGTGGTCCCATTCATATTACAATTCAGTATGTTAAAGATTTCAGGGAAAACAAATGAACAAAGTCAGTGTTAATAAAAATTAAGACTGCTAATTAGGAAAAAGGTTTATAAAAATCATTAAGAAGGATAGGATATACTTATAGAGAATTTTTAAAAGCATAATAGCAACTAGAAATAACAAAATAACAATCTCCAAAATGCATTATCCAATGATTAAAAAAACAAAAACAAAACAATGGCTCTTCAGGAAAAGAGTAAGTGATCATTGGCAAATCAATCAACTACTCTAAGCTAGTGTTTTTTCGTTTGTTCTTTTTTTTTTTAAAACAAAACATTCATTATCTGTGAGACCTGGAATAATATGTTACTTTTCTATGTCTCGGCAAAACGGGAATAATTGTGTCTACTTCATAGTAACTGTTAAGATAAAAGTGTAAAAGCATTCAGACTAGAACTAGGCCCCCCAACAAATGTTTGCTGCTATTCACATCCTCATCATCTTTTATAGCATTAAAATTTAATGATGATGATACTAAATGACGGGAAGGTTTTTATCCACAACTTTTTTCTCTTGCATTCTCTTTATTCCATCAAGGCATCTAAAAATACTATACACTCATGATGTGTATAGTCCTGCCTTCACTTGGTTTATACAGCTAACAAATAGAAACTCCAAAATGAAGACAGTAAAAAAATTTCCCACTCTATGCTAAAAGTATAAGCAGTAGAGATGTGGCTAGGTCATCTTAAAGTCCTCCCTGTAACTATTGTGGGTTCATATGAAGTAAATCAAACCCGTGTCAATGCCTTA
Source organism: Budorcas taxicolor (assembly GCF_023091745.1). Taxonomy (NCBI): domain Eukaryota; kingdom Metazoa; phylum Chordata; class Mammalia; order Artiodactyla; family Bovidae; genus Budorcas; species Budorcas taxicolor. The sequence goes on from NC_068919.1 coordinate 79,113,206, forward strand.
TAGGTAACAGGCACAGTGTGACGTGCTGAAGCTTGAGAGAAATAAGTGAGGAATTCAGTCTACCTGCACGAACAATTAACAGTGACAAGATGGGTTAGCTTGTAGTGATATGCTCTACCATGGGGACACAAATAAAGGGGCAATTGTGTCCTTTATGAGCAGGGTGAAAGTACATGGGGAATATGTTTTTATGGGAAAGGAGACACTTGAACAGAAACTCAGAATTCTAACCGATGGGAAGCTTAGGGTAATTGGTGGGGTTGGACAATAATCATGGCCTGTGGAAAAACAGTAATGGCACTTAAGATGGCAAGTGGCTTAGCAACCTAGAGCACAAGATGCGGGGGAGGAAAAGGAGGCCAGGCAGGGAGATTGGGTAAGGTCAAAGGTTCACAGGATTGATTTAACTTTTCAAAGAAAACTTGTATAAGCAATGAGTAAGGAGATACTGGTAGCAGAAGTCACAGAAGGACACTACAGTAGTCTAGGCCAAAACTGAGGACCTGAATCAGAGCAGTAGGTACAGCAAAAGGACAGAAACTAAAGGATGAATATGAGGCTTTCAAAATATTAGTAACTGGTGACTTACGAGATGTAAAAATGACAGAAAGACACGTTTGGCGCGGATTTTGAGATTTCTATAAGACTGGACCATATAACATTGTCATTGCTGTAGGCTGAAAATGCTTCAATGTCAGCAGGTCCTTAAAAGGTAAACCTAACTATTTAGATAATTACTTGAATGGTGCTAATAACTGAGGAAGGGAATCCATGAAACAAGAGGAAATCCTTGTGCAGGTGAGAAGGACAGAAACCTCAGCTTTAGATCTGCTGCATTTAGACCACTTCTGGAACACAAGGCAGATGTGCAGTGGGGACGCCTGCAGTGCAGCAGAGAGAGTGTTATTCGCTTAGTCATTTCTGACTCCCTGTGATCCCAGGGACTGTAGCCCACCAGGTTCCTCTGTCCATGGAATTCTCCAGGCAAGAATACTGGAGTGGGTTGCCAGTCCCTTCTCCAGGAGATCTTCCCAACCCAGGGACTGAACCCAGGTCTCCTACATTGCAGGAAGATTCTTTACTGTCTGAGCTACCATGGAAGCAGAAGAGAGGTCAGGCCTAGAAATGTAGTGGTCAGACAGGAGTGTGATTGATGGATGCCATCAAGAGGCTGGCTTGACAGCAAGCCATTCCAGTTATACCCCAACAGAACATGTTTTCAAACCGGAGCCACTAATGGGTCACAATACCAATTGGAATCACAACCTTTAAAATCTTTAAAAACAGAATAGAAAAAAAAAAACCAGAGTGAGTCACACATAGTACAGTTAAGTACTCTTTCTAATATGTATCTGTGTACCAGACTGCAATGTGAAGTTTTCTACCAAAAAAGATAGAAACAAGAGCAAAGGAGAGAAAGGACAGACAGACATTAGTCTGATATGTGTATCTAAACTGCTACCATACAGAGAAGACAAGCTATGGGAAACCAATATTTCCACAATTCAATGGGCTAAAGGAAAGAAAATTTGGAGTAATTTTAGCATTACTTTATCTGAAATCCCAGCCACAGTCAATTTCCCAAGGGGAAATCTCCCTTCTCCTCACCTCCAGAGAATACTTTGGTGTTCCCACTGTTGAAAGCCAGGCAAAAAATGTTGGAATGATGTTCTCCTTTCAGCTGTATGGGCTTAACTCTGGAGTGGATAGCCTGTTCCATGTGCCACAGTAGAACCCGGCGATCATCTCCTCCTTGAGAGGGGAGCAAGAATCTAGGGTTAAAACAGCTGGCATTTCAAGGCTGATATTTCATTTTTCTAGCCTGAATCCCATACTTTTCAAAACTTCATCTCCCCACCTCCATGAGACTCTAATGAGCCACATAAACCCAGAACTCTATCCCCTTAATCATCAGTGGACATGTGGCTTCTAAGTCACTCACTCTTCCCCAGGAATTACATCTTGAACAGACACACAGAAATTCCTAAATTTCCAGAGACCCAGTCATTTACACATTTCTTCATTTGCTACCTAAAATTCTTCCACTAATGTTTCCCCACTTTTTTTCTGGTCTAACAGAACCTGAGTTGCTTTCTACTTCTTGCAATCAAAGAACTCTAAAGAAATTATCCCAGAATTTAAAGCATAATAGTTTCCAAAGCACTCTCCTTGATGAGATCTCATTGACTACGGGACACCAGACAAAGGATAACTGAGGAACTGCCTGTCACAGCAGCAGGATCAAGACAGAACTTGGCTCTGGTGAAGCTCAGTCCAGCTCTTTCCTCTGCCCAGCTCTTTATAGTCTGAGTAGAATGAGCAATATTCTACTGTATGCGCCAGCTCCTAGAGAATGAGAAGATACACGTTCTGCTGCTAAGTCACTTCAGTCGTGTCCGACTCTGTGTGACCCCATAGACGGCAGCCCACCAGGCTCCCTGGGATTCTCCAGGCAAGAGTACTGGAGTGAGGTGCCATCACCTTCTCCAGATACATGTTCTACATATTCTTTATTTTTGCAAATGCATTATACATGTCTGGAAGGATCAACAATGAACTGTTAAAAGGGTTTACTACTTCCCGGGAGTAGGATTAAAAGAGAGATAGAACACCTGTTAGAAAGTTTTTACTCTTACTTCATAGATTTGGCACGGCTTGACTCTTTATAATAAGCCTGTATTATATTCCTAATAAAACTGTAACTTACAACAGGGCAGAAAAATAGTAAGTTCTATACTTCCGCCTCCCCTTCTCCATTCAATATAATAGCTACAAACTGTATCACAATCATACAAAAGCGTACCACTAGACGCAACCACTAAATCAATAAGTCTATAAGAACTAACACAGAAAGATGACCAAAGGTCTTTGTCAGGGGAAAAACATTTAGTGTAAAATAGTATGCATACCAACATCCTTTTGTGTAAAACAAATTTTTAAAAAGCTCCATGACAGCAGGAACCTTGTCAGTTTTGTTCACTGCAGACTTTCTAGCACCTAAGTGAATGCTCCAAAGAGTAGACACTAAATTAACATGCTTATGCTTGCATGTCTATGCTTGTATTTGCATATCTAGATGGCTGTAAAAGAAGTTGTTTTCAGTGGACACCACTTCTAGGCTAGGGCTACTGGGAGACTTTTCATTGTGATAAAATATATATAACAGAAAATGCAGCATTTTAATCATTTATGAGTGTACAGTTCAGTGGCACTAAGTATATTTGCAGTGTTGTGCAAACATCACCATTATCCATCTCCAGAACTTTTACATCATCTCAAACTTTTAGTTTGAGTACTGTACCCAATACTTATTCTGTACCCAATAAACGATATCTCTCCCCAGTGCTCAGTAACCATTATTTTACTTTCTGCCTCTATGAATTTGATTACTCTAGGTACTCCTATATAAATGGAATCATATAATATTTGTCCCTTTGTGTCTGGCTTATTCACTTAGCGTAACATCTTCAAGGTTCATCCATATGGTAGCACATATCAGAATTTCATTCTCTGTAAGGCTGAGTAATATTTCATTACACACATACCATATTTTTTTAAGTTCATTCATCCATCTATAGATATTTAGGTTGTTTCTACCTTTTGGCTATTGTGCATAGCATTGGTAAGAGCATATGGATGTATAATATTTGTTCAGGCCCCTACTTTCTGTTCTTTGGGTATATACTGTTGGAAAAATCATTATGTTTTAATTTTGCCATAAACATATTTCCTCTTTTAGTTAAAAAAAAGTAGAAAACAGAGTAGCCAAATCAAACTTAATTCTCCCTCCTCTAGAAAGAAGCTGCCTTCATTCCTTGAGTTCCTTTGTTTCTTGGGATTCTTCTTCCTTCCATTGTTGGTCAAAATCAAGTTGTGTCCTCCTCCAAAGTATTTCATTTGTCTACCAGAATGATCCCTTAACTATGACCCACAATGTTCTTTGTTTATGATTTGCCTAATTCAACTAGGCTGGCCTGGGATGGTTATTTAAATTCCATATCTCTTATAAAGTTAAAGTCATGAAAATAAAGTTTGGGGGTTTGTTTGCTTTATTTTAATGAAAAATGGCATAAAGAGGTTTTCCTCCCTCTTCATAGATTTGGGCAAACCACAGGCACTTGAGTTCTACATAGTCTCTACTCTTTCTGTTTTCCCCCACCACTTGAAGCCATAGGTCAGGGACTTGGCACTGTTTTTGCTACTCTGTATCTTAGAGAAATATTTTTCTGTGCCCACCTCTCTATCAAAAGTGCAAATTAAAAGATAAAGAGGCCCACATGTTTCTTCCACTTACTCATGTTTCTAATCTAATCTTCCTGAGCCTGACTTTCATCAAATACATACCTAGGATCATAATAGCTCTACTCTCATGGGTTTTATAGACTATAAGGTCAACTACAAGAGAGTTAAATAACTAGCCAAGGCAACAACAGTAAATATAGTGGTTGGTTAAGTCAAGATTCAAAGGGCTTCCCTGGTGGTTCAGCCGGTAAAGAATCCACTTGAAATGCGGGAGACCTGGGTTCGATCCCTGGGTTGCGAAGATCCCCTGGAGAAGGGAACAGCTACCCACTCCAGTATTCTGGCCTGGAGAATTCCATGGACTGTATAGTTCATGGGGTCACAAAGAGTTGGACACAACTGAGCGACTTTCATTTTCACTTTCACGATTCAAAAGGAAATAGTTAAAAGACTCCATAGTTCCCATTCTCTTAACCACTATTGTAGATTGTTTGCATTACAAAACGAAAAACAAAGCAAATTCAGTTGATGAACAACTGAAAGGATTCTCTGCCTTGGTAGCACAACTCAAAACACAGTAGGTAAGAATAAAACAAAGGACCACAGGAATAAAAACAGAAATCAACTCAACTGGAGTTAAACAGAGGGAGCAGAGACAGGGACCAAGAAGGGACTGTCTGAAATGATAAAGATTCTAGTAGCAACACACAAAACTGATCATGGCTTATTTTGAAGAAAACACAAAAATTTCTACAAATCAATTTTGAAAACCACTAGGAAAAGAGGCAAATATGACAACAGATATTACAGAGGATCTCAACCTCTACAGTAATTAGACAAATGTAAATTATAGATCTCTTCTTTCAAAATGGCACAAAGAAATGTACAAGAATGTCCACTGCCTCACTGTTCATAATAGCAAAGAAAAAAAAAGTATATAACATAAATATCCATCAATATATGAACAATAAAACAATTGGGATGAAAATACAAATAAAATCTAAGCTCAGTGGAACCAGTACCCAGCATTTTAAATGAGCTAGATACATGTACCAAAATGAATAAACTTTGAAAACCTAATTTTAAGTAATAAAAACAAGTTTCAGAAGGATATATAAAGGAAAACATTAAGTATTTAAATATGCAAAACATCACCATATTATTTAAGAATAAACACAAACAGTAAAAGGGGACCTCAAATGTATGTGTAAAATTTTGTTTCTTTTTTAAAAAACTAAGATTAGAAGCAAATTTAACAAACTACCAACACACTGTCAAATTCGATATATCTCTTCCTATTTAAATATTGCATGACATTGTTATATCTTTTAGGTATAGTAATGGTATTGTGGTCATGCTAAAAAAGAAAAAAAACTTCTTATCAGTTAAGGATGCATTCTCTAATGGGGTTAAGTGGTGAATGTCTGGAAGTTCCTTTAAAATATTCCAGAAAAAAATGGAGGTGAATAGGTGATAAAATATTAATTGTTATAGATGGGTATACTACATTTTTGTATATGCTTGCACATTACCAAAAATTTAAAATATATATATTTTAAAGATTTTTTTTTTAATGTGGACCATTTTTAAAGCCTTTACTGAATTTGTTACAATACTGTATCCTTTTTTATGCTTTGGCTTTTTGGTCAGGGGGCATGTGGGATCTTAGCTCCCCAATCAGGGATCAAACTTCATCCCCTGTATTGAAAGGTGAAGACTTAATCACTGGACCACCAGGGACGTCCCTATATATTTATATATATATTAATGTTCATGATAGAAAAAGAAAATAAAACTCTCCAGGATGTGCTGGGATATCCACAGAAAAGAAATATAACTGAGGGAACCTCTGTGTTTTTCATTAAGATATCAACAGGCAGCACGACCTCTCCCTGCCAGCAGCACGAACTCTCTTGAACTGCTGCTGCTGCTAAGTCGCTTCAGTCGTGTCCGACTCTGTGCTACCCCGGAGACAGCAGCCCACCAGGCTCCCCGTCCCTGGGATTCTCCAGGCAAGAACACTAGAGTGGGTTGCCATTTCCTTCTCCAATGCATGAAAGTGAAAAGTCAAAGTGAAGTCGCTCAGTCGTGTCTGACTCTTCGCGACCCCATGGACTGTAGCCTACCAGGCTCCTCCATCCATGGGATTTTCCAGGCAAGAATACTGGAGTAGGGTGCCATTGCTCTTGAACTGCAGTAGCATTAAAAAAAGAACAAAGTTCAATAAAAAAGGAAACAGAGTATCTACACCTATGCACTCAAAGTCATTACCATTCTCAACCAAAGAATCTTCTCCTATCACCCAGATTATCTTTAATCTTCATTTTGGATTTAATTTTACAAAATAAATAAATATTTGGTGATTTAACATGAATGGTTATTTGTAGAGTGCCTTGGGATAATTTAAAATGATGTGTTCTTAGTACCTAAAATGATAATGGCAGCCCAAGTCCACAGGAGATTGGAATCACTGAGGCAGAAACTATCACTCTGACAGGGCCTGCTTCCTCTGCTTGCCCTCAAGGTCAGTGTCAGAAGACACGGTGAACTTTCTCCCCCACCCTGCCCCACTTCCTTAGGCAAGGTATTAAGAGCCCTGTACAAAGATACCACTTTTCAACCATGTGTTGGCAAAAAACACAAAGGATACAAACTGAGGCATTATCTGAAACTGCTGGGCTGCTTTTTAGCCAGTAGAGGGAGCAGAACAGCTGTGCCCAAATTTCTGACCCCAAAAAGCTAAGCAGAGCTGATGAAGCAAGGATAAATCAGTTTAGAACGTGAAAAAAGCTCTAGTTTCTACAGTTCTGTCTCTGTGAGTCATTTGGTCAGTTCAAAAAGGGCAGACACTGACTGTACCACTTACTACCTATGTACGGACAGGTTACGTAACCTCTCTAAATTATATCCTCTCATCTGCAAAACTGAGAAAATAATTACCTATTGTCTATAGTGTTACTGGACTTCCCTGGTGGTTCAGATTATGAAGAATCTGCCTGCAATGTGCTTGATCCCTGGGTCGGGAAGATCCTCTGGAGAAGGGAATGGCAACCCATTCCAGTATTCTTGCCTGGCAATACCATGGATAGAGGAGCCTGGTGGGCTACACAGTCCATGGGATCGCCAAGAGTTGGACATGACTAAGGGACAAACACACGTTAGGATTAATGATAGATCTGTGTGAAGGGCTTGACCCACTGCCTGATAAATAACACAGGAAGAGAAATGTTAGCTAATTATTATGCTATCTGAACTAAAATAATAGCTAACATCAGTTAAACTTACTCTGGGTGAGGGACTATCCTAAGGGTTTTCATGTAGTGGATCTTCTAATCCTCTTAATAACCCTATGAATCAGGTATTATCCAGATGAAACTACAGAAAAACTAAGTAACCTGAAGGTACACAGCAACCAAAAATGTGAGCTGGGATCTCAATCCAGGTAATTTGCCTCCAGAGATGGAGCTCCTTACCACCATACAATCCAGCCTCTCAAGTACACAGAGGCTAGTCACCAAAGCAAATGAGTGAAACTTGCCAGATTAAACAGCAGAGGAGAGATTACACAACTTTGTTTAAAAGAAAGCCACTACTAGGCCAGAGGAGTACAGGCTTAAGTTGGCCATATCTCCCAATGTTTTAAGAGAAGACAGCACCTTGATTATCGCAGGCTAAGTGCAGGCTTCAGTGCAGGCTGCATGCAATTAGCCCATGGAGAGGTTAAAACTGGGTGATTTGTCCAAGGTCACAAAACTGGGGTCGAATGGCAGTTCCTAAATTAGGGAACTCTTTCAACAATGCAAAAGAAGACTCTACACATGAACATCACCAGATAGTCAATACCGAAATCAGACTGATTATATTCTTTGCAGCCAAAGATGGAGAAGCTCTACACAATCAGCAAAAACAAGAGAGGGAGCTGACTGTGGCTCAGATCATGAACTCCTTAGTGCCAAATTCAGACTTAAATTGAAGAAAGCAGGGAAAACCACTAGACCATTCAGGTACGACCTAAATCAAATCCCTTAAGATTATACAGTAGAAGTGACAAATAGATTCAAGGGATTATATCTGATAGAGTGACTGAAGAACTACGGACGGAGGTTCGTGACACTGTACAGGAGACAGGGATCAAGACCATCCCCAAGAAAAAGAAATGCAAAAAGGCAAACTGGTTGTCTGAGGAGGCCTTACAAATAGTTGTGAAAAGAAGACAAGCGAAAAGCAAAGAAGAAAAGGAAAGATATACTCATTTGAATATAGAGTTCCAAAGAATAGCAACGAGAGGTAAGAAAGTCTTCTTCAGTGATCAGTGCAAAGAAATAAAGAAAAACAATAGAATGGGAAAGACTAGAGATCTCTTCAAGAAGATTAGAGATACAAAGGGAACATTTCATGCGAAGATGGGCACAATAAAGGACAGAAATGGTATGGATCTAACAGAAGCAGAAGATATTAAGAAGAGGTGGCAAGAATACACAAAAGATCTTCACGACCCAGATGATCATGATGGTATGATCACTCATCTAGAGCCAGACATCCTGGAATTCGAAGTCAAGCAGGCCTTAGGAAGCATCACTACAGACAAAGCTAGTGGAGGTGATGGAATTTCAGTTGAGCTATTTCAAATCCTAAAAGATGATGCTGTGAAAGTGCTGATACACCAGCAAATTTGGAAAACTCAGCAATGGCCACAGGACTGGAAAAGGTCAGTTTTCATTCTAATCCCAAAGAAAGGCAATGCCAAAGAATGCTCAAACTATAGTACAATTGCACTCATCTCACACACTACTAAAGTAATGCTCAAAATTCTTCAAGCCGGTTCACATACTGTGAATTTCCAGATTTTCATGCTGGATATAGAAAAGACAGAGGAACCAGAGATCAAATTGCCAACATCCACTGGATTATCGAAAAAGCAACAGTGTTCCAGAAAAATATCTATTTCTGCTTTATTGACTATGCCAAAGCCTTTGACTGTGTGGCTCACAACAAACTGTGGAAAATTCCTACAGAGATGGGAATATCAGACCACCTGACCTGCCTCCTGAGAAATCTGTATGCAGGTCAAGAGTTAGAAGCAACAGTTAGAACTGAACATGGAACAACAGACTGGTTCCAAATCAGGAAAGGAGTACGTCAAGGCTGTACATCATGAGAAACACTGGGCTGGAAGAAGCACAGGCTGGAATCAAGATTGCTGGGAGAAATATCAATAACCTCAGATATGCAGATGATACCACCCTTATGGCAGAAAGTGAAGAAGAACTAAAGAGCCTCTTGATGAAAGTCAAAGAGGACAGTGAAAAAGTTGGCTTAAAGCTCAACATTAAGAAAACTAAGATCATGGCATCTGATCCCATCACTTCATGGCAAACAGATGGGGAAATAGTGGATACAGTGGCAGACTTTATTTTCTTGGGCTCCAAAATCACTGCAGATGGTGACTGCAGCCATGAAATTAAAAGACGTTTACTCTTTGGAAGGAAAGTTACGACCAAGCATAATCAAAAGCAGAGACAATTCTTTGCCAACAAAGTCTGTCTAGTCAAAGCTATGGTTTTTCCAGTAGTCATGTATGGATGTGAGAGTTGGACTGTAAAGAAAGCTGAGTGCCGAACAACTGATGCTTTTGAACTGTGGTGTTGGAGAAGACTCTTGAGAGTCCCTTGGACTGCAAGGAAATCTAACTAGTCCATCCTAAAGGAAATCAGTCCTGAATATTCATTGGAAGGACTGATGCTGAAGCTCAAACTCCAATACTTTGGCCACCAGATGTTAAGAACTGACTCAATGGATCATTGGAAAAGACCCTGATGCTGGGAAAGATTGAAGGTGGGAGGAGAAGGGGATGACAGAGGATGAGACAGTTGGATGGCATCACCGACTCAATGGACATGAGTTTGAGTAAACTCTGGGAGTTTACTCAGGGTTTACTCAATTTACAGGGAGGCCTGGAGTGCTGCAGTCCATGGGGTCGCAAAGAGTCAGACATGACTGAGCAACTGAACTAAACTGAACTGAACTGAAATTAGGGAGAAAAAAAATCAAATGGCAAGTGCAGGCTGGGGTGGAGAGAAAAGGTGGAATCACATGAATTTTGCTGTTCACTATGAAGAAGTAGCCACAGGAGTAATACCTCTCCTATTACTCTGCTCTTACCTAGTATCTTTATCCTGAAAATTATTCCACTCATCTACCGATTATCTCATTTTTTCACATATCCAATTAAGTAAGGCAGAAATATTCCCCATTTTAAGGATGTGAAGAGTAAGGCAATGGTTTGCCTCAGTGAAGGAAGCCTAGACTCCTAGTTTGAAACACTTTACACTAAAGAAGAAGCAGAAATTAAAGTGGCAGCAACACCCTAAAGAGACAACTAGAACACTGGGAAATAAAATGGTTTCTCTAAAATCAGATGACTAATAGCAGTGGAGTTTAATAGAATTAGGGTCTTTAAATCCTAAGCTAGCACACCAATCCCTAGAAAATGTCTCTACTTCCTAAACAGAAATAGAGGGAAAAATCCATATCAGAATCACAGAATAGAGTCCGAAGACACCCAACAGATCATCTTCTCTAATATCCCCATTCTGCCAATGAAGAAACTAAGGCACAAAGAGGTAAACTCACCTGCCAAAAAAACACACCACCAGTTAGAGGCAATGATATGCTATGCTAAGTCACTTCAGTCGTGTCCGACTCTGTGTGATCCCATATATGGCAGCCCACCAGGCTCCCCCAACCCTGGGATTCTCCAGGCAAGAACTCTGGAGTGGGTTGCCATTTCCTTCTCCAATGCATGAAAGTGAAAAGTGAAAAGTGAAAGTGAAGTCACTCAGTCATGTCCAACCCTCAGCGACCCATGGACTGCAGCCTACCAGGGTCCTCCGTCCATGGGATTTTCCAGGCAAGAATACTGGAGTGGGGTGCCACTGCCTTCTCCAGTTAGAGGCAAAGTGAGATTCAAATCCAAGATGTCTGAGTCCAAAGCCCCTGTTTCTCCTAAAGTGTAGTAAGCAGAGGCCACTGGATGATTTCAGACAGTAGAGAAATGACTTTAATAATTATGTATTTTAACGTGAGTTAGGGGGAAAAAACCTAGCATATTAAACTCATGATTTCATGGATATTATAATAATGTAAAGTTTCCTTTCAAATACTGTTTTAAGGAATCAATTTAGAAAAAATGCTAAATAGCAAGGTGATATATGAAAAAACATAAAACAGCAGAGGTGGCCTAATTTCAATTTCATTTTTTTAAATATACACATATAAAGACTAAATAAAGTATGTCCCATATGTCCAAAATGGTCATCCTGAGTAGGTGTGATCTTTCTTTAAATATCTGTTTTCCAAATTTCCCATAATTAACACGACATTTAAAAAACATGAATAAGTGGGAAGTCTGTCTTATAAGTGCCATAATCTGATAAATTGTATGACTCAACAGGAAATTCTCAATAGTAAAGTATGGCAGCAGTGAAATGTCAAAGGACAAAAGCTCCTCAAATAGAGCTGCTGAGTGCTCAGTCGCTCAGCTGTGTCTGATTCTCTGTGACCCCATGAACTGCAGCCCGCCACTGGAATTTTCCAAGCAAAAATACTGGAGTGGGTTGCCATTTCCTACTCCAGGGGCTCTTCCCTACCCAAGGATGGAACCTGGGTATCCTGTGTCTCCTGCATTGGTAGGAGGATTCTTTACCACTACAGCCACCTGGGAAGCCCCAAACAGAGCTAGGGCAACACTAAAAACAGATTCTCTGGGCCTCAACAACAGTAAGAATTTATAGGGAATTTATGAGAGTGGACAATACATTCATTCTGTGGTATTCCCAGACCACAGACTGTCCTCATGTCCTGTCTCATTTCTGCCACAGAGAGAACTAACCTGGACAGTATGCTTTCTCAATTAAAGCATAGATGCTCTTCATTCATTCTGTGAAGTTTCTTATTTTTACTTTTTTCTTTAAGTAAGAAAACTGCCTGTTTGTCTTTTGCAGAATTCCTTGCATTAAGAAAGGAATAATATAATAAAGTTTTCTTTTACCCTTCATAGGCAATTTCTAACAATTAAACCCCAGGAAGGTAAACACAGAGGTCAACTCTGAGACTAAATCAAGTTGACGGTGGTTGCCAAACACGCCAATTTCAGTTGTTTCTTGCCAGTATGTCTAAGGCAAAACATGCTGCAGCCACCTATGGCAGGAAGCCATAAAATATTAGTACCAGGCCATCAAACACAGTTAAGAAATCTACAAAAACAAACAAACAAACAAAAAACCAATCCTCAGAGATTCCAATTAGTTACTTAGCTTTAAGGAGTAATGCCAAATACACAACCAGAATTTAGATATAAGACTTTAATGGAAATTTAGAAATGAGGAAAGTTGTATAACAAGATTTTGACAGGTATCTGGATTTGCAAAAAATTCCTCCTCCTGAGTAATGTTCTTGGAAGACGTTTTAAAATAAGGATGTACAGGCAGGCTAAGAATTAAAACTAGAGAGTCAACCAGATTGACAGTCTGCCTACACCCTGGAAAATCTCTACTACTCATTTGCAAAATAATGAGGCATCACCAACTTAATAAAAACAATCCCTTTCAGAGACAATAAAACTGCAGACAGAATGTACTGGTGGAGTAAGCCACTTTGAGGAAGTCCTTTATAAATGCAGAACCTATTTTCCCTACTGAGGGACTATGTCAGAAGACCCAGATTTTAATCTTGCTTGTACTTCTTACTAGTTGTGAGCTACTGGGCTAATCATTTTACCTCTTTATTCCTTTATGTTCTTACATGTAAAATTAAAGGGGTTCCGTTAGATGATCATTAGTTCTTTTCAGCAATAAAACTGCATGATTCCACAGGGGCAGAACACCAGCAGCCTAAAATCACAAGATGGGTGAAATCAGGCCTTAACCCAGGTCTCTTAAACTTCTTCAATGATGACATTACATGGCATCAAAGACACTCTATATAGCCAATACCTGAAAAACTACAATATCTGAAAACTCTTCACAGGGCCAACCTATACACTTGAAAGAGTCAACTTTTATTCCAAATGTACCTGGTACTAGACAGATAATCTACAAAACTAAGCCTTTAGCATGGTTTTAATATCTATATCACATCACTTTGGGTTAAAAACACCTCAGGAAAAAAATTCCAACTCAGTGGAGAATCATTCATCAAAATGCCTTTCCTCAAAATCAACTCTGCAAAAAAACCAACCCACAGGGAGAGTTTTTTAAAAAAGAAAGGAAGGAAGGGGACCTCCCGGTTGTCCAGAGATTAAGAATCCACCGTCCAATGTAGGGGGCACAGGTTCAGTCTCTGGTGGGGGAACTAAGATCCCGCGGGCTGCAGGGCAACTAAGCTTGAGCACCACAACTAGAGAAAACCCCACACACTGCAAATCCTAAACCCGTGCGCTCTGGAGCCTGCAAACCACAAACAGGGAAGCCTGCAACCGCTGCAATGAAGATCCAGCAAGCCAAATATTAAAAAAAAAAAAAGAAAATAAAGAAAAAAGAATGTACAAGTGAATAGCAGGACAAGAACTATAAGAGGAAGTACATGGAAAGGAGAAGAAAACTTAGCCTCTAGATCTAGCATTTTCTTAATGGTTTTAACCTGTTTTTTGGCGGGGAGTGGGGTGGTTTCCAGGACAAGGAGAAAAATGACTAACCAACCTCTTTGCCTCTCAAACTTATACCTTCAAAGTGGCAGCTGGAAGACCTCACATGGGGAGAATGGAGGCTTGGAGGCTTTTCCAGCAGAGGCATTCAACAGTGAATAGAAGGAGTGAAGAGACTAACGCTTTGGTTCTACCAGAGTGCCAGACAGCTCTTATGATCATGAGTAGGTGGCCCTATGATTTATCATCCAAACCAGGACCTTTTTAGGAATGAAAGAGCACTAATAATTGTATCAGGGCTATGGGGAAACTGGGTCCCAAGTAAATCAGATATATGGTCATCTTAGGTGTTAAGGGCCCCGGCAAAGGCAGGGGTGCTTCCCCGGTGGCTCAGCGGTAAAGAATTCAGCTGCAACGCAGGAGACACGAGTTCAATCCCTGGGTCGGGAAGATCCCCTGGAGGAGGAAATGGCAACCCACTCCTGTATTCTTGCCTGGAAAATCCCACGAACAGAGGAGCCTGGAGGGCTACAGTCCATGAAGTTGCGAAACAGTCAGGCATGACTTAGCAACTAAACAACAAAACAAAGGTAGGGGATCTACAGAGTTAGCTGATCGACCATATGACGAAATCTTACCTCACCTTATCTACCATAGGAGCCCCAGCAGCAGCAACAGGGAAGATGGAAATCAGCCTTTCGGCTAATACCATCTCTGCTCCTTGGGTACAATATTAACTTGTCAGTTACCTCTGGTGCCATTTTCTCATTGATTCCTACATGTCCCAGCCCTCTGGAATAAAATCCTTTACAATTGGTCCTAACAGTACTCAAAGCATGCAGACCTGATCTCCAATGCATATCAACTCTGTATCCCAAGAGGTACATGACAGAATCTCGGGTATCTAACACTGCAAAGTGCAAGGAGTGAGCAAGGTGACCAAAGGAAGTGTGAACGTGAAGGCATGGGAGAGCAGGTATCTAAAGTGACCAACTGCTGTTGTCAATTCTTCCCCTTAATCCCTGACCTATAAAAACTGATGTAAGGGCAAGTGGAATCCAAGAGCAGAACCTGAAGAGTAACCCTCCTTTTTCACCCAGTCAGTGAGTAACTCTGGAAGGAACCAAAACACCTTCTTTTTGACAAAAACAGAGTGAAGCTGCAAGAACCCTACACTCCTTGTTAGCATTAGAAGCGCTTCCAAATGGCTTATGGGCAGACCTCCCATGCTGCACTGTTTAAACCGCCTTCCAAAAAGCAATTTATTCTCAAGCACATTATTTATCTCTATCCCAGGCCTATATATTTTCTCCCCATGTATAATTATAAGGATATACTCTTATTTCTGTTGGCTGGAATTCAGCCAAACATACTCAAGCAGCATAATTTCAGCAGAAATCAAACTCAAATCACAAGCTCAGTGAATACATATATATTGTTTGTGCTTCTAGTGAGGTAAATGGGGAATAGGAACTAACTTGGTAACCAGAGTATGTATACCAACTTTTATTCAGACTAAAGCAGGTGAGTTTAACCCAGTATGAAGTTAGTCACGTGGTTTATAGAAGCAAGCATGAAACACGCAGTGTTAGGGAAGAAGACTTTAGAAAGCTGCCAAAACCAAAATCCAGGTGAAGTAAGTTTTAGTCCTGAGAGAGATCTTGAGAGGAGAGAACTGAAGCTGTGACCAGAACTGTGCCTGTTATTGGCTCCAAGCCCATGATATCCCTTCAACCTCAACCCCTTCCTTGTTTTCACATAAAGGGGGAAAAAAACCATTCAGCACACCAGAGTGACAGCATAGGGAGCTGAGAATAGAGGGGAAAGGTCAAATTCTTTTAAAACGTATATAACATTCCAAAAACTTTCAGAGCAGTTAGCAGCATGTCTCAGAACTCACGCAGACCCAGGCTGGAAATCCAGCTTCACCACAAACTACAGGTTTCACAAGTTACTTAACTTCTCTAAGCCTCAATTTATTGTCAAACATTTTTTTCTTTCTTCTCGTTTTTGAGGGCACTGCAGTGGGATCTTAGTTCTCTGTCCAGGGACGGAGCCCGCACCTCTGCAGTCGAAGTGCAGTCTTACACTGGACTACCAGAGAAGTCATTGTTAAACATTTGCTTTTATAAACAGTAATATCTCAAACACCAGATGAACCATTCCTACTTAATGTGGTACACGCTGGGGAGCACTGTAGATTTTTGAGAGATCAGCAGGAGATATAAGATAATGAGTTAAATTTTAGGGAGCTTATATTATGTTGGCAGTGGTGAGTAACAAGTATTAAAGCTGAAAAGAACAAAAATTTGGGAAGCAGCTATTGGAATCAAATTTTCTACAAAGATTAAGGTAATATATAAGGCAGTAAAAAAATCTTATTTCATTCCTAGAATTCTATTTCATTTTCTTTTAATGAAAGACAATGAATTCCAGTATCTATTTTTCCACTAATGCCCTGAGTGAGTGAGTGAATGTTAGTCACTCTGACTCTGTGGGACCCTATGGACTGTAGCCCTCCAGGCTCCTCTGACCATGGAATTCTCTAGGTAAGAATACTGTATTGGGTAGCCATTCCCTTTTCCAGGGCATCTTCTCGATAACCCTGGTATCTCACATTGCAGGCAAATTCTTTACCATCTGAGCCACCAGGGCAGCCCACTAATGTCCCACCTGTTCTCATTACAGAATCCTCAGCAGTCATTTATCAGTGTCCTCTCTTGATTCTTTAGCACTTTGTTATGACAATTAATACAAAACCTTCAAATCCCCTATCTTTCTAGATCATAAGTAACACTGGCTATTCTGCAAGTGGCAAATAAGACATACAAAGTGCTTAGCAGAGGGCATGGCAAATGTGTGTGCATTTTCACACACTATCTGCTAAATAAATGTTTTAATAAAGTAACTCAGAGCTATTATTGAGATTAAGGAGGCAGACATAGTGTGTTCTCAGTAAATATTTTGAATGAATAAATGTAACATACCTATTTGAAACAAGTTATTTACATCAAAACATAGCAACACAATTTATCATCTAAGAGGAGCAACTAGAGTTGGACATATGCTCAGAAATTGCTAACATTTCAGCTTTCAACTCTTTCGAAGAGGTCCAGAAAAGGTCGCCTGCCTGATGAGAAGGGGCAGAAAGCTATTGAAAGGTAACCTACAAGCAGCACTTGCCTGGGAGCAGAGTCCTACTTAGTCCTCACTGCCAGAGACTGACCAAGCACTCTGGGCAAGTCACCTTTCTACTTCTCCACTCCCTCTCCCATAAAATGAAGATCTTTCCATCTCTCTGATTCCATGAGAAAGAAGGAAGAACCCAAATAGGCTTTCTAAACTAGTATTTCCCAGTCAGTCAAGATCAACTTTTGATTTTTGTCATATCTATATAACACAGCCACTATCATTTTTCTTTAAAAGAACTTTTAAAAATTTAGCTTCACCTTAAGCAATAAATCCATGAAAGCTATTTTATACATGTTAATTAACTTTTCTAACCTGTATAAAATAAATGTACTATTAAAATGTAAATATTCACTCAAAGATCCCTTAAAATCATCTTGTATACCCACACTTTGGCAAATAGTAACCTAACTATTATAGGTTACTCATAACTTAAAAGCAAAAAATTTAAAGAACACAAATTAAGTAAAAAATAAATGCAATTTCGTGTTTCCACAATAATCTAAGCATTAATCTTAACAAATCAATATTCAGTTCTTAAACTATAAGAGATAAGACTTTTACTATAATGTGGATCACCAAGAATTGAAAATAGAATTGATTCCTTCTTAACCTACATAATCTTCATTTGAATTAGGAATTTCGTTCCTTTAACCTTAAAAGGCTTTAATTTCACCCTTGAATATTTAAATTCAGACTAAAACAATAAGAAAAGCAATTACTTCCTTCTTGAAACCATGAAAAAGAAAACAAAAAGATCAAAATTAAACACTGTTTATAAGCAATGAAAGTGCTCTTCACCTTGCTCAATGCATGAGAAAACAAATGAAACCCACTTAACTCAGAATTCAGAAAGCAGCACTCCTGGGTCTCAAGTTTTACTGGTTAATAAAGTGTCCTTGATCTAAATGATTCCAACTACTTCACATCCAAATCTATCAGTAGTCAAGTGAATGAGCACACACTTGTACCTGGCTGCCACCTCTCTTTAGTGTGTGGCCAGGATATACAACTGAGGGCCACGGCTCTTCAGAACTCTTAGGGATCAAAAAATGTACTAAGTTCAGTGATGATCCTCTGAACAGTAATGAACATAAAGACAATTTTTTGATGTACTTATAATGTCTAATGAGACTGGTGGCCATCAGTTAAAACTCACTAGGTTATTTTAAAGCAAAAGTGACAAACCCAGGCATAATTTTACATTTGCCAGTCTTTGATAGATAGCAATTAGTTGACTGAAAAAAGAGTGGGAAAAATAATATGTATCTATAAATATCTGTGATACCATATCCTTGTGACATGATCTCTAAAATGTATCATAGCAGTGTCCTCCAAGGCCATTTCTATAAGCCATCTTTTTTTCCCCACTCAGGCTAACAGACAAGGGGATTTTTGCCATATGAAACACTAAAAACCAGAGAAAAATCAAATATCTATTAAAGTATCATAAAGCAGAAGAGAAAATTTTTAAAGGACCAGGCACTGTCACATCTGAGAAGTAAAGGTTCCACAAATGCAAGCTTAAGAGTATGATTTACACCTGATTCATCATCTCTGTACTTCCCATAGCTCCTGTCTTATAAACAGTATGTGCCCAAAAACTATTTGTTGAACTAACAGACCAAAGAATAAAATTTAACACCTTCACAGCAATCAATTATCAGTAAATAGAAAAGCCCAGAAGAAAATCCAAGAATTGATTCTCCTAATCACCATGTCAAAATGTATGTAACTACAAAAGCTTAGTCAGAAATCTGGCCATATTTCTCCTGATAAACTAACCCCTGGACCAAGATATTCATTCTAATTAAACATGTGAGAAGTTTTAATAAAGTCAGAATTCATTTAACTGGCTAAAGCCAAACACTTTACCTATAGGTAATATGTTCTTACATGAGTTAATTTACAGAAAACTGATTCCATAAAATGAAATATAGGGACTTCGTTGGTAGTCCAGTAGTTAAGATTGCGTGCTTCCACTGCAGGGGCCGTGGGTTTAATCCCTGGTCAGGGAAGATCTAAGATCCCTCATACCTCAAGGTGCAGACAAAAAAATTAATTTAATTAATTTAAAAATAAATAAAGCTTAATTACATAAACTTAGTAGCCCAACCCACCCCCCACCTCCGCAAAAGAAATACAACTAGTGATTGGGCAACAGGAAATGATCATCAGTTAATAGGTTCCAATTAAGCATATACTTATCATCACAGCTATTATTTGATGCTTAAAATTATGCTGTGACAACAGTATCGGGGTTAAGCTTATTCATAAAGCGTTTCTAACATTTCCCCTCACTGAGATCATTCTTAATTTTTCACACTGTTCTGTGCTATCTGCAATAAATGTTAGATGTTGAGGTGTCACTCTCTTAAAAGCTTTTTTGTGAGGTTCAAGTTAAATAGCAACAGTAACAACAATTGCAGCAGTAGCAGCAACCAGAGCAACAGTATGGTCTAGATCCTTGATAGAAAAACTTTACAAGTATTATTTCATTCAACACTTATCACAACTCTGAGATGTATCACTGTCTTTATTGTATGAACATGGAAACACAAAGGATGAGTGATTTGTCAAAGGTAACCCAGTAAGCAAGCAGCTTAGTTGATTTTCATCCCTAGGCACTCTCAATCCAGAGTTCATGCTCTTAACCTCTAGGTATAACTGTGGATACTTATAATAAGTCAAGTCAGAGATCCACAGGAAACAGAAATAGGACTAAATAGTGAGTCCAATTATAAATATTATGACCAAGTAATTAAGTGCCTCTCCCCATTCACAGCTCCTACTTAATTAACACTTTGAAATAGTGTAGTTGCTGATGGTATCTGAAAAGCTTCTGAAGGTGCTTTTTCTACACTGGGTCATAAGGGTTAAAAAAGAGATCATAATCTCTCACTATAACTCAAAACTTCACACTATGGGCTATTAATCTGTTGGTGCTACAAGTTCCAAGGCCTTAAGCATCAATTCAGGGTAAATGATATTATAGCAACTCTTATCCCAAAGAGCTGAATATTTTTGTTTACTGCTAAGTCTGTTTATACAAACCATTTATAAGATACAAGAAAGCAGAGATATACATATATACAGAGCTACATTCTCTTTTTTTTTTGGCTTCCAGGATCTCAATTCCCAACCAGAGACTGACCCTGGCCCTGGCAGTGAAAAATGCCCAGTCTTAACCACTGGCCCGCCAGGAATTCCCCGAGAGCTATATTCTGATTGGTCTTCCAATCAGAACCCAGGAAGATGTTCATCTTCTTCTCCAGGAGAAAATAAAAAGACTTTGAAGTAAGCATATTTCCATTCAAGGGAAAAAGAGAAACATAAGAGGAGGCAGGGCCTCCCTGGTAGTTCAGCAGTAAAGAATATGCCTGCCAGTGAAGGAGACTCAGGTTCAATCTCTGGGTTGGGAAGATTCCCTCGAGTAGGAAATGGCAACCCACTCCAGTATTTTTGCCTGGGAAACCCTATGGACAGAGGAGACTGTCAGACTACTGTCCAAGGGGTCACAAAGAGTCAGACGTGACTTTGCAACTAAACACCAACAAAGAGGAGACAATGGAGGCAATTTAAAAAATCAGATGCAACCAAAGACTCAAAAGGTAAACCTAGGCTATGCCCTAAATAAGCGCACTAGCATAACCTCTTTGATGGTGTCAGGATCTCTCATAAGTAGCATTTCAACATACAATTGTTGTTCCTTACCTCTCTCAAAGAATTAACACCCTTAAATATTCTAAGATGAAACCTGCAAGCATCAAGCATAAGCTGTCCTTTATAGACAGTTGCTGCTGCTGCTAAGTCACTTCAGTCGTGTCCAACTCTGTGTGACCCATGGACGGCAGCCCACCAGGCTGCCCTGTCCCTGGGATTCTCCAGGCAAGAACACTGGAGAGGGGTTGCCATTTCCTTCTCCAATGCATGAAAGTGAAAAGTGAAAGTGAAGTCGCTCAGTCATACCTGACTCTTAGTGACCCCATGGACTTGCAGCCTACCAGGTTCCTCCGTCCATAGGATTTTCCAGGCAAGAGTACTGGAGTGGGGTGCCACTGCCTTCTCTATTATAGACAGTAATGTTCACTCAAACCTATGGAGTTTGCAAAGTACCTTCACATATAACATTTCACTGAATACACCTCCTTGTTAGGGTAACGACAGTAATTTGATAATCCCAGTTTACTGATGAGGAATGATTAGGACTTCCCCTAAATTCAAACAATTTGAGACTAGAAGAGCTTCCAACATCATGTGACACCAAATTCCAGACTTTGTCCATACCATTCTGTGCCTCCTCATTCCACATCAAAAAGTCACAAAACTATCCTGTCTGCCCCATTTGCACATGTTCATTACCAGCACTCTAAGAACAAGTGTCAGCTAATTACGACATCATGAGTTATAAGTACAAAGGGTAAAGAAAACAAACTCAGCATTTTTTCTGAGGCCTGGCACTCTGTTCATCACCCAAACTAAACCTGGCTTAACGTAGTTGTTGCAACTACAGCCCTTCAGGTGGGTGCTGGTATTCCCTGCTCACATCAGGAAAAAAAAGGTTTAGCAACTTGACTAAGGTCACACATTAAATCACGTGTGCTGTGCTGTGCTAAGTCGCTTCAGTCATGTCTGACTCTTCGACCCCATGGATTGTAGCCCACCAGGATCCTCTTGTCCATGGAATTAGCAGTGATTTTAACCATGTGTATGCTATACCACACTGCCTTACGTGATATCACAGTAACACCCTTTAAAGTAACAAAAATATTTTTTAGGTTAAAGCACTTTTGTATTTTAAAATGTCCCAAAACCATCCTCCTTCTTATTGCTGTCCTACATTCACTTCCCAGCTGAGCACCTTTTCTCCTTCCTGGTTTTCTCTGCTTTACTCTTAATATCTACTGGACTCACTGTGCCCTGGAAAAGGGGCTAGCTGTTAGAACAAAAAACCAATGATTTGTCCTTAACAAGCAGTATTGTTTATAAGGCCACAGGATTCATGCAAATATTTTTGCCCTAAGTCTAAGTTAATTCTATCAAATAGTAAGTACCAGGGAATTCCCTGGAAGTCCAGGGGTTAGGACTCTGCGCTTTGACTCCCACAGCCCCAGTTCAATTCCTGGTCAGGGAACTAAGATCCTACATGCCTCCCAATATGATCAAACAAAATTTAAAAGAAAAAAACAAACAACAAAAACCCCCACACAAATAGCGTGTCAGTTAAAAGAAACGTTAGCCTGCAAAAACAATTAGAAAATGAAAAGAGTGAACAAATTAAGGACAATCTATCGTTTTAAAAAAATTGTTTTTCTTCCAGTTTTACTAAAATATATTTGACACACAACACTGTAAGGTGTACAGTATAATGATTTGGCTTACATATATCATGAAATGATAATCACAGTAAGTTTACTGAATGGTCCACCAGCTCATATAGATATAAAATTAAAGAAATAGGAAAAAAAAATTTTGTCATTGGAAGGACTGATGTTGAAGCTGAAACTCCAATACTTTGGCCACTTGATGCGAAGAGCTGACTCAATGGAAAAGACCCTGATGCTGGGAAAGATTGAGGGCAGGAGGATAAGGGGACAACAGAGGCTGAGATGGTTGGATGGCATCACCGACTCAATGGACATGGGTTTGGGTGGACTCCGGGAGTTGGTGATGGACAGGGAAGCCTGTTGTGCTGCGGTTCACGGGGTCGCAAAGAGCTGGACACTAGCGACTGAACTGAACTGAAAGATTTACTCTCTTAACTTTCATATATAACATGCAACAGTGTTAACAACTGCACTATACATTTCACTCCCAGTACCTGTTTCTTATAACTGGAAGGTTGTACTTTTTGACTGCCTTCACCCAATTCCTCACCCCTTGACCCGACCTCTGCCTCTGGTAACCACAAATCTGATCTCCTTTTCTATGGAACATTATATCATAATCATCACATTTGAGGGCTTTAACCAATCCAGACAAGATATAGGAACTACAACAAAATGCACAGAAGTAATCTCATCTGACCTCTTACTACATTTTTGGTGAAACATTAGGAATAGATAGCATTAGCCTCAAAATACCTGGAGCTCTTCCCCTCAGGTGTTAACTGCTAAAGAACAATGATAGATAAAATGTAAATATGGTACCTTAAATAGTTTTAAATTTGGGAAGATTACTGAAAGACTTCCTAGAACAAAATTTAATTAGCTTTAACAAGTGAAGGTGTATTTATGACTCCCAAAGGGGGTTTCCTTATCTAAAGCAAACAGGAGGACATTTCTGTTGTATGTTATATTCATAATACATGAATAAGCTAATAAGGCTTTTAACCAAAACTCTACCTACCTTCTGGCAACAAGATAAGCTAACAAAAGCTAACACTACCTGAGCTAAACTGGACGAGCAGGAAAGGGACAGGAGGATATAAAAAGCAAATAGGAAGAACTGAGCTAGAGGGAGTGTGAGAGGAAGAAGGACTAAGGGGCAAAGAAGGCTGGAACCCAGAAGTACAGATGGAGATGGCTACTTACGCCTAGAATCAGAAGATTCACCAGAGCTGCCCTGTGGAAAGGGCCCTGCTCTTCTATAGACTAAAATTAAGATAAAGAAAGTGAACTGGTCCAGTCTAGAGAAAATGGGGTTCATGTAAGACAAAGGGGAACATACAACACAAGGAAAACCGGTAGAGAGGAGGCAACATTTCATCGCCTTAAAAAAAAAGTTCTAATGAAATTTAAATGGATGAATTGTATGGCATGTGAATTATATTTTAATAAATCTGTTATTTTTAAAAAGCGTGTTAAATTGAGCAATGTATGACTGCATTTATCATTTAATCAACATGCTTAATTAGCTCAGTCTGTAATAGCACCTCCCCGTCCCCCCCCCCACCACCACCACCGTCAAAATTCCCTCACTCTGTAGGGTACATTTACTTGGGAATCTCTCTGTCGGAATAAATCAGTCTAGGAAGGAGACGGAGTATGATGAATACAGAGTAGCAGTAGGGGAAAAAACTGCGAGCTCTTTTAACAGCTCTTCCCCCCATTCTTGCCCTGTAGGGGAAGGAAGCTTTTGTTTGGGGGTATGCCTCGAAGTGGAATATCAGATGTCTCCAGGAGATGATCTAGGGCCAAACTCTACCTAGTCAAAGAGAAAACGATACGATGTGGAGAAGTCAAGTCAGTCCTGAAGAAACCCCAGAAGGCTTATCGTGAAACGATCCCAAGTCTTATCTCTGCTACCCCCAAACTGGACGGCACTCCCCGTGCCACTTCGCGAAGAGTTACTTGCGAAGACGTTGGATGCCTTGCCAGGATCCCAGAAGTTTCTGGCGAGCTGCCCACTGACGTAAATTAGAAAACCATTCAGGGACCGGGCTGGGTGAAGCGAAGCGCCACGTCCAGCGCAGGGCTCCCCCTTCCTCCCTCTAGACGTAGGAAAAGGGATGGGGTAGGGAGGGCAGAAGGCGAGCTGGAACGCCAGATCAGCCGTCTTCGCCCTCCTACCCTGGGCCGGGTTTCGGGGAGCCGCCCCCAGCGTACCCCATCCCCACTCGCCCGCCTTGGGCCCACGACCCCCCAAGATGAGGGCGGCGGCGAGCTCCCCCAGGGGCCGCAGGCGCACCTCCTCCGGGGCAGCTGTCGCCACCACCCGCCCGGCCCCGGCCTCCCCGGGAGCAATAGGCTATCGATTCAGCTGCCTGTCGCTAGGAGCCCCGGGAGAGCGAGGCCTACATCGCCCGGCCGGAGCCCCGGCCTCGATTTCGCCACCTACCCCACACCGGAGGGGGAGCCGCGGGAGTGGGCCGGGGGGGCGGGGGGAGGCAATCAAGCCCAGGTGGGCGGGAGGAGGAGGCGCGAAGACCACCTGCAACGGGCAGGCGCGGGGGAAAGAGGGTGCGGGCTCGCGGCTCCCGCCAACCAGTCTCCCGGGGTCGCACCCCTACCCCACCCCCACCACCCCCACCACCCCCACCCCCTGCCCTCACAAGTTGCGCATTCAAGTTCAGGCCGGTGCCCCTTGGCCTTCCAGAGTCCTCGGCACTCCCGAAACCGGAAAAAAAACAAGACACGGAAGAGACCACCCCCAAGACCCGAGGAGAGGGTGCTGGGGCCCCTGAGGGCGCCGAAAGGGGCGGCCCACAGGGACCCGCCCGTCACCTCCCCTCGGCTCACCCGGAGTCGCAGCCCCGACCCCTCCCGGCGGCCAGCCCTGTCACCGCCCTACCCCGGCCCCCCCAGGCCCCTTCCCAGGACGCCGGCGACAGGGGCGCGAGCTCCCCCTCCCTTCCCCCCACCCCGGCCTCAGGCGCGCCTCGGCCTCCTCCCCCTCCAAATCGCCCAAAGGCCCCCCGGACCTTTTAAAGTACACGAAGGAAGAGTTTCCCATCAAACTTTGTCAGGCAGTAACCTCGCCCCCCACCCCCTCGCCGACCCACACTTCCAGGGCAGTCATCAGGACAGATCACTTTACACTCTGGATAAAGCGAATTAAGGACCTGTCAACCATTTTAGGTCTTTTTTTTTTTTTAATAGAAGACATCCTCTTCTTTCGCCTTCCACCCTCCCCCTCCCAGGGTTTTAATCTGACACCCACCTTCCCACCGCCGAAGAAAGGGGGGGGGGGTGTGGGTTGAGGAGGGAGGGGGTACGGACGGAGGGCAGGAGGAAGGTGGCGAGAGAGAGAGTGAGAGAGAGAGAGAGAGAGAGAGAGAGCGGAAAGGGGAGGTTGGAAGGGGGCCGGGAGGCGCGGGGAGGGGAAGGGGGTTGATTTACCTGAGACCAGCCACTGGCCTCCATTGTTGGAGAATTCAATGGCATTGACACAGCCGAAGTGGCCGAGGAGGTCCTTCTTGTAGAGGTTTCTGCAGCCTCGCAGGCGTCTCCTCTGAAAGTCCTGAGTGAGCAGGGGGTCCCCATGCAAGCCCCGCTGGGACAAGAAGCCCACCACTGACCTCATGCTGCCCCCCAGGCCAGCTCTCCTCTTCATGCTGGAACCGCCGCCGCCGCCGCCGCCGCCGCCGCCGCTCGCTCGCGCCGCCGCCCCTCCCTCGGCCTCACGCGCGGCCGCCGCTCTCCTCCACCCCCCCACCCGGCCCTCCCCCCGCGCTGCGATCCGGCTGGTTCTTTTAACCAGCCATAGCAAGAGACGGAGCGAGGTGTGCAGACACTCGGTGGCGTTCGCGGCTTCCTGACGGTCCCCTCCCTCCCCTTCCCTCCAACCCCTCCCAGACTCCTCCCTCTCCTTCTCCGCCTCCTCCAGCAGCTGATCCACAGCTGCGGCCGCGCTTCCGCGATGCGCGAGGCCCTTCCGCCGGCCGCGGGGGGCCGGGAGAACGCTGGCGGCGACGGCCCCTCCCCCGCCGCGGGCTGCGGGGCCGGAAGAACGCGGGCGGCTGGCCTTGAGACCGCGGGCGGCGGCTGGGGCTTTCGCACCGCAGCTCCACCCCCGTGCGAGGGCCCGGGTCGCTCTGGGCGGAGGCCGGGCTGCACCCCACCGCCCCCTCCCTGAGCGGTGCACTCTGTGAAGTTGGAGGCGCGCAACAATCAAAGTGGCCACGGGGCCGCGGACTCGCCTTCCTCCCCCGGCGGCCCACGGTCCATCGCCGCCCCGAGTCCCGGCGGGCGCTGGGACGAGTGTGCTCCCCGGTCTCTCTCTCTCTCTTTTTTTTTCCGGTCCGGAAAATGCAGCCGGAGGTGACACAGAGGTGGAGGGAGGGTTGCAGACGGAGGCTCTGGTCGGTATCCCTCAGTTCGCCTCATCCTTGGGCCGTCCGAGTCCTGTCCAAGAGAAGGGGATCAGGAGTTAGGACTGGACACTTGGGGGTAAGGTTGCTTGAAAGTGAAAGTCGCTCAGTCGTGTCCCGACTTTCTGCGACCCCATGGACTATACAGTCCACGGAATTCTCCAGGCCAGAATACTGGAGTGGGTAGCCTTTCCCTTCTCCAGGGGATCTTTTCAACCCAGGGATTGAACCCAGGTCTCCCGCTTTGCGGGCGGATTCTTTAACAGCTGAGCCACAAGGGAAGCCCAAGGTTGCTTGGCGCCCGAAAGATATTTTTAACACCACCCTTCCCCCCATTCAGTTCCCTAATTTTCCCTTCCTCCAGCCATTCATTGAAAAAGAATGAACTGGGTTCCATCGGTTAGATGATACAGTGGTATATGGGGGGGTTGGGAGAGGAGGGGGAATAAATTTTTCAGATCTGGCAAGAAAATTGCCAAAACCGAGTTGAGAAAGGTCCAGGTGAGCAGAAAGGACTTCTGTTCATTAGTTCCAGGTTCATCTGCAAAACACAAGACCGCGTTATTCGAAAATAACACTACATGTTATTTAATTGGGTGTGGTGAGGTCCTCTTCAAGGTCTTGAGTGTGGAGCTCTGAGGCTGTACAGCTGTTAACTAGCAGCTTCCTACCAGGCCGGAAGCAGCTGCATTTTAGTGGCCTGGAGCCGGAGCCTCTGCAGTGACCCCAGTGAGGAGAGTGTTAAGTGCTTTGGAATTCTATCAGATACTGTAAAAAAAAAAAGTCACCTTATTCGGTGCAATGTGTTAGGTTGGGGCAAAAGTAATTGTTGTTTTGGACCATGAATTTTAAATCACTATGATGCTAAGCCGCTTCAGTCGTGTCAGACTCTGTGCGACCCCATAGACGGCAGCCCACCAGGCTCCCCCAACCCTGGGACTCTCCAGGCAAGAACACTGGAGTGGGTTGCCATTTCCTTCTCCAATGCATGAAAGTGAAAAGTGAAAGTAAAGTTGCTCAGTCATGACCAACCCTTAGCGACCCCATGGACTGCAGCCCACCAGGCTGCTCCATCCATGGGATTTTCCAGGCAAGAGTACTGGAGTGGGGTGCCATTTCCTTAGGCTCCTCTAATAAGCAGCTAGCTCAGATCCAGAGGAGAAAGGGTCAGCTGTGCTGCGCTGCGCTGCGCTGCTTTGACGCCATGGGGACCGTTTTCCCTCGGGACGTCTCATCTAAGTCACTGCAAACAGACAGAGCTGGGAGATGCGTGACCAAGGTGATGGGGCGGCCCTGTCACCCAGTGCATTTACTCATTAGTTCATGTGTCCATTTATTTATTTAACAAACTTTTATTTGGACCATGAATTTTAAATCATTATAATTACGCTCAAACTCATCTTTATTAATCAAAATAGAGACTATTACAATCAACACACTTTTGCTAACAAAAAATAACTTTGTTTATTCCTATAGCATAAAAATCTGTGCTTTGGGATACGAGGAACGTTTGGAAAGTGTTTTCTGCATCCTGCTAGTAGTGAAAGTGTTTTCCCTGCAAAAGGTTATTGAGATTCTTGAAGAAGTGGTAGTCAGTTGGTGAGAGGTCAGGTGAATATGGCCGATGAGGCAAAACATAGCCCAATTCGTTCAACTTTTGCAGCGTAGTTGTGTGAGGTGCGGTCGGGTGTTGTCATGGAGAAGAATTGGACCCTTTCTGTTGACTAATGCTAGCTGCAGGCGTTGCAGATTTTGGTGCATCTCATTGATTTGCTGAACATACTTATAGATATCACAGTTTTCCCAGGATTCAGAAAGATGTAGTGTATCAGATTGGCAGCAGACCCCCAAACGGTGACCATGACCTTTTTTTGTTGTTGTCGTAAGTTCGGTTTGGGGTTGTGCTTTAGGAATCACTGAACTAAAATGGACCGGAATAGGTGAATTTAATTCAGATGACCATTATATGTATAACTGTGGGCAAGAATCCCTTAGAAGAAGTGGAGTAGCCCTCATAGTAGACAAAAGAGTCCGAAATGCAGTACTTGGGTACAGTCACAAAAATGACAGAATGATCTCTGTTCGTTTCCAAGGCAAACCATTCAGTATCACAGTAATCCAAGTCTATGCCCCAACCACTAATGCCGAAGAAGCTGAAGTTGAACAGTTCTATGATGACCTACAAGACCTTCTAGAACTAACACCAAAAAAAGATGTCCTTTTCATCATAGGGGACTGGAATGCAAAAGGAGGAATCTAGAGATACCTGGAATAACAAGCAAGTTTGGCCTTGGAGTACAAAATGAAGCAGGGCAAAGGCTAACAGTTTTGCCAAGAGAATGCACTGGTCATAACAAACACCCTCTTCCAACAACATAAGAGAAGACTCTACACATGGACATCACCAGATGGTCAATACCAAAATCATATTGATTATATGTTTGCAGCCAAAGATGGAGAAGCTCTATATAGTCAGCAAAAACAATCAAGAACTGACTGTGGCTCAGATCATGAACTCCTTATTGCCAAATTCAGACTTGAAGAAAACAGGGAAAACCACCAGACCATTCAGATATGACCTAAATCAAATCCCTTATGATTATACAGTAGAAGTGACAAATAGATTCAAGAGATTAGATTTGATAGAGTGCCTGAAGAACTATGGAGGGAGGTTCATGACATTGTACAGGAGGCAGTGATCAAGACCAGCCTCAAGAAAAAGACATGCAAAAAGGCAAAATGGTTGTCTGAGGTGCTCTTACAAATAGCTAAGAAAAGAAGAGAAGCTAAAAGCAAAGGAGAAAAGGAAAGATATTCCCATCTGAATGCGGAGATCCAAAGAATAGTAAATCTTTCCAATGCAAAGAAACAGAGGAAAACAATAGAATGGGAAAAACTGGAGATCTCTTCAAGAAAATTAGAGATACAGAGGGAACATTTCATGCAAAGTTGGGCACAATAAAGATGGAAATGGTCTGGACCTAACAGAAGCAGAAGATATTAAGAAGAGGTGGCAGGAATACACAGAAGAACTGTATAAAAAAGATCTTCACGACCCAGATAACCACGATGGAGTGATCACTCATCTAGAGTCAGACATCCTGGAATGTGAAGTCAAGTGAGCCTTAGGAAGCATCACTATGAACAAAGCTAGTGGAGGTGATGGAATTCCAGTTGAGCTATTTCAAATCCTAAAAGATGATGCTTTGAAAGTGCTGCACTCAGTATGCCATCGAATTTGGAAAACTCATCAGTGGCCACAGGACTTTAAAAGGTCAGTTTTCATTCCAATCCCAAAGAAAGGCAGTGCCAAAGAATGTTCAACCTACCACATGATTGCATTCATTTCAAATACTAGCAAAGTGATGTTCAAAATTCTCCAAGAGAGGAGGCTTCAATAGTTCGTGATCGGAGATCTTCCAGATGTTCAAGCTGGATGTAGAAAAAGGCAGAGGAACCAGAGATCAAATTGCCAACATCCGTTGAATCATAGAAAAAGCAAGAGAGTTCCAGAAAAACATCTATTTCTGCTTTATTGACTACACCAAAGCCTGTGTGGATCACACAAACTGGAAAATCTTAAAGAGAAGGGAATATCAGCCCACCTTACCTGCCTCCTGAGAAATCTGTATGCAGGTCAAGAGTTAGAAGCAACAGTTAGAACTGAACATGGAACAACAGACTGGTTCCATATTGGGAAAGACGTACATCAAGACTGTATATTGTCACCCTGCTTCTTTAACTTATGTACAGAGGACATCGTGCGAAATGCTGGGCTGGATGAAGCCCAGCTGGAATCAGGATTGCCGGGAGAAATATCAATA
Organism: Budorcas taxicolor; assembly: GCF_023091745.1. NCBI lineage: Eukaryota > Metazoa > Chordata > Mammalia > Artiodactyla > Bovidae > Budorcas > Budorcas taxicolor. The sequence goes on from NC_068919.1 coordinate 79,143,855, forward strand.
ACCTCAGATATGCAGATGACACCACCCTTATGGCAGAAAGTGAAGAAGAGCTAAAGAGCCTCTTGATGAAAGTGAAAGAGGAGAGTGAAAAAGCTGGCTTAAAAATCAACATTCAAAAAACTAAGATCCTGGCATCCAGTCCCATCACTTCATGGGAAATGGATGAGAAAACAACGGTATCAATGACAGACTTTATTTTCTCGGGCCCCAAAATCACTGCAGATGGTGACTGCGGCCATGAAATTAAAAGACACTTGTTCCTTGTAAGAAAAGCTGTGACCAACGGAGACAGCATATTAAAAAGCGGAGACATTACTTTACCAACAAAGGTCTGTCTAGTCAAATATATGTATTTCCCATTAGTCATGTATGGATGTAAAAGTTGGACCATAAAGAAAGCTGAGCACCTAAGGATTGATGCTTTTGAACTGTGGTGTTGCAGAAGGCTCTTGGGAGTTCCTTGGACTGCAAGGAGATCCAACCAGTCAATCTAAAAGAAACCAGTCCTGAATATTTTTGGAAGGACTGATGCTAATGCTCCAGTAGTTTGGCCACCTGATGTGTAGAACTGACATTGGAAAAGACCCTGATACTGGGAAAGATTGAAGGTGGGAGGAGAAGGGGATGACAGAGGATGAGATGGTTGAATGGCATCACCCGCTCGATGGACATGAGTTCGATCAAGCTCCGGGAGTTGGTGATGGACAGGGAAGCCTGGAGTGCTGCAGTCCATGGGGTCTCAAAGAGTCGAACACAACAACTGAAGTGAACTTGGAGCTTCTTCTCAGTCCAATCACTGAATTGACTGTTGCTGGGAGTCATATAAAATCCACTTTCATCACATGTCACAATCCCATCAAGAAATGGTTCGTTTATTGTTTCATAGAATAAGAGAAAATGATGATCATTTTGATTTGAAGTCAGCTCATGAGACTCCCATTGATCAAGCTTTTTCACCTTTCCAATTTGCTTCAAATGGTGAATGACCATGGAACAGCTGATGTTGAGTTCTTTGGCAACTTCTCATGTAGTTGTAAGAGGATCATCTTCAATGCTGCTCTCACTTAGTTGGTCACTGTCAACTTCTGATGGCTGGCCACTGCGCTTTTCATCTTCAAGGCTTCTTTGCAAAACTTCTTGAACCACCACTGCACTGTACATTCATTAGCAGTTCTTGGTCCAAATGCATTGTTGGTGTTGTGAGTTGTCTCCACTGCTTTATGACCCATTTTGAACTCAAAACATCACTCAAATTCACTTTTTGTCTAACATCATTTCTGTAATATAAAATAAATATAAAACAACAGCAAGTAGTAAGTTATCTATTGGGAAAAATTGAGGGCAAGAGGAGAAGGGGGCGACAGGGGATGAGATGGTTGGATGGTATCACTGACTGAGTGGACATGAGTTTGAGCAAACTCAGGGAGATAGCGATGGACAGAGAAGCCTGGCGTACTGCAATTCATTGGGTCACAAAGAGTCTGACACAACTTAGTGACTGAACAACAACAACAAGAAGTAAGTTATTAGCAAAAAAAAAAAAAAAGAAAAGAAATGAGCATCAAAACGATGTATAACGTAACCACACTTAAGAATGTATTCCAATATCAAATGGCAAAGTTCAACAATGTAAAACCGCAATTACTTTTGCACCAACCAAATACTTTCCCCAGAAGTTATCCGCTGAGGTTAAACAGCAATAAACTACAATAGGCAGATGTCAGTTTTGCCCTTTTAATTTAGCAAGAATTATATCCTCTGTATCAGAGATAACACATAAGCAGTTAAGTATACCACCATGAAAGATGAGCTGAAATGAAAAATACACTCATCAAGCAAAATCACGGACTTCTACTTTTCATATAAGGACAATGATAAGATTAATAATACTAATAACAAAAGTGCAAGTAAATGTTTAATTTAAAAGTCAACATTATAACAAATGTTACAAAACTTAACAGAAATTCTCCAAATTCCAAAAATTATGGTTTTAATGGAGTATTATTTTCCTAAACAGGAAAATGTGTAATACTTTCTTTTAAAAAGTTCAATTCTCAGGATGCTTCATGCTATGAAGCACCTGAAAATTTTAGCACCATAAAAATTAGTAGTGGTATGACAGCTTGATTGGGCTTCCCAGGTGGCCCAGTGGGTAAAGAATCTCCCTGCAATGCAGGAGAAGTGGGTTCAGTCCCCAGGTCAGGAAGATTCCGTGGAGGAGGGCATGGCAACCTACTCCAGTTTTCTTGCCTGGAGAATCCCATGAGCCTGGCAGGCTTACAGTCCATAGGATCTCAAAGAGTTGGACTAAAACCTCTGAGTATGCATGCACTGACCAGCTTGATTATAACCAACATTTTTTCTTCACATCTACCAAATCTTTTCTTCATAGCAATGTCTTAATGTGCAGTTAAACATGGGTTTGGGGGTTATATCAACATGTTCCCCTCATAAGTTCTCTTGAGAGCAGGGACCGTGCCTGTTCTTCGCATGCCTGTGTGTCCAGAGCTAGCACATGCTGAAACTGAGTAGCCACTCAAGTATTTGTTGAATACATAAATGAAGTCAAGGACAGGGGAAGGTAATGCATCAGTTTCAGGCATCTGCGCATCAGTCTGAGGTATCTGTGCTTAATTCCAGTGGAGACGATTTCAAAGCCAGTTTCTCATCTCACTGTTCTTTTGCTTGACCTACTCAATCCACACATTCAAGAATAAGGAGCCCCTCTGGCTCCTTCCAATTGATTCGACATCATCTATACCTATTTCATTTTGCCTGGGGTGGGGTAGGTGTGAACAGTGATGATGTGATTGAACATATATTACTGTGGCAATATATGACACCCTTCTCTCCCCTCTCAAGCACATACCTCTTCTCTACAATTTTAAATGTAGCTTGATTTTCCCCAATCCCTGGAATAACTGTCCCATTTATCTCAGCCTAAAAATAGACCAGGATCTGGTCACAAGCCAGCCCAGTTCTAGGACCTTGCTAGAAACTTCCTTAACTGTTCAGCGAGCAGCCAGAACAGAAATATAAGGACCACTGTCTGTTTATATCATACTGCTAGACTGGGCAGCTTTTTGTAAGGTGAGTGCATAAAATCTCTCTTACTCATGTAATTAGCGTTGCCAGGAAAAATGCAAGATGCCCAATTCGATATGAATTTCAGATAAGGAATAATTTTTAGCATAACTATGTCACATGTAATATTTGAGATATACTGAAATTATTATTCATTGCTTGTCTGAAATTCAAATTTAATTAAGCATCATGTATTTTTTATTTGCAATATCTGGCAACTCTATCTATAATATAACCCAACTTCAGAAGATCAAGCCCCATGATATCTACTTGCTTTTATTATGAATTGATCCTTCTATCATTTGTTGCAAACTAATAATATTGAATATAACTATTAAAATACAATTATATAACACAGGGAGCTTCCCTGGTGGCTCAGACAGTAAAGAATCTGCCTGCAATGTGGGAGACCCAGTTTCAATCCCTAGGTTGGGAAGATCCCCTGGAGAAGGGAATGGCAGCCCTGTCCAGTATTTTTGCCTGGAGAATCCCATGGACAGAGGAGCCTGGCAGGCTGCAGTCCATGGGGTCTCAAAGAGTTGGAACACAACTGAGTGACTAACACCAGAAAAGGCAATGGCACCCCACTCCAGTACTCCTGCATGGAAAATCCATGGATGGAGGAGCCTGGTGGGCTTCAGTCCATGGGGTCGCTAGGAGTCGGACACGACTGAGCGACTTCACTTTGACTTTTCACTTTCATGCATTGGAGAAGAAAATGGCAACCCACTCCAGTGTTCTTGCCTGGAGGATCCCAAGGATGGGGGAGCCTGGTGGGCTGCCATTTCTGGGATCGCACAGAGTCAGATACGACTGAAGCGACGCGGCAGCAGCAGCAGCAGCAGCAGCAGAGTGACCAACACACACACATAACAGAAATATTTTATCAACTTCAGGGACCATTTGAGCTTGGCCTTTTTTCATATAGGCATTTATATTAAAAAAAAAAAAAGCCAGTGTACTTAGCTTAAAAATGGCAAATGAAATTGGACTCCTGAGTAATCTCTCCAGTACATAGAGTATGTGGAGGAAGAGGGAGAAAAAGTAAAAAATTTATATTTTTCTTACCTAGGCCCAGAAAATTCTGTGTATTAGCATTCATATCCAGAAAGCCTTGAAACTCTGTTTTGAAAACTTCATTCTGGAAAAACCAAGATATGGAAATTGCTTAACATGAGAACTCTTACTTAATTGCTCCACCATGAGTTGAATGCTAATTAAACATAAAATTCCCAGAAATCATTTACTCTGATTTCTATTTTTCTTGGCCCTGATATCACTAAAGAAAAATAAAGAATCTTAAACACTGACTAAATATTTAAGGAAATGCTCATACATTAGAAATTGTTTTAAAAAAGAAAACTGAGAAAACGCTAAGCCCCTTCTCACACATTTACTAAATTTTAGCATATAATATTGAAAGCTATATATGAATACCAGGTGGTTCAGATAGGAAAGAATCTGCCTGCAATGCAAGGGACCCGGGTTCGATCCCTGGGTCGGGAAGATCCCCTTGAGAAGGGAATGGCTACCCGTTCCAGTATTCTTGCCTAGAGAATTCCATGAACAGAGGAGCCTGGTGGGCTACAGTCCATGGGGTCACAAAGAGCCGGACAGGACTGAGTGGCTGAGACACAGATAAGAGATATTAATTTAGACAAAGATCAATGTGTCAAATATATGTATAATTTAACTGTAATGTCATCTAAGTTTTAAAGAATCAGGTATTTATTGGTCATTTCAAACAGACAACAGCCAATTTGGGGGAATAAGAAGAAATATCTATTTAATTGCAAATTCCTCCAACAGAATCTAGGACATATGTCCTTTCTAAATAATTTTATTAGGTATGATTGAAATACCATAAAATTCACCTTTTTAAAGTTCACAATGGAGTGGCTTTTAGTATATTTACAAAGTAGTGCAACCATCACCACTAATTCAGAACATGTTCATTACCCCAAAGGGAAACCACTCACATCAGCAGTCGGTGCCCAATCCTCCCTCCTTTTAGCTCCTGGCCACCGCTCATCTATTTACTGTCTCTGGATTTGCCCCTTCTGGACATTTCATCTGGTTTCAGTTCAGTTCCGTCAGTCAGTCGTGTCCAACTCTTTGCGACCCAATAGACTGCAGCATGCCAGGCTTCCCTGTCCATCACCATCTCCCAGAGCTTGCTCAAACTCACGTCCATCGAGTCAGTGATGCCATCCAACCATCTCATGCTCTGTTGTCCCTTTCTCCTCCTGCCTTCAATCTTTCCCAGCATCAGGGTCTTTTCCAATGAGTCAGGTCTCCGGATCAGGTGGCCAAAGTAATCATATGAGTGGAATCACATAATATGTGGTCTTTGTATCTGGCCTCCTTCATTTTACAGTGTTTTCAAAGTTTATCCTTGTTGTAGCATGTATCCTCCATACTTTCCTTAGACCAAATTATGTTCTGCTGTATGGACAAGACTACATTTTGCTTATCCATTCTTCAGTTAATAGGCATTTGGGTTTTTTCCACTTTTGGGTTATTATGAATAATGCTGCTATTTAACATTTGTGTACAAGTTTTTGTGTGGACATACGTTTTCATTTCTTTTGGGTATATATTCCTAGTAGTGAAATTGCTGGGTTATATAACTGTTTATGTTTAATCCTGTGAGGAACTTCCAGATATTTTCCAAAGCAACTGACCATTTTACATTCCTATCAGCAATGTAAGAGGGTTCCAGTTTTTTCCATATCTTTGCCAATCCCTGTTATTATCTTTTTTTAAAAAATTATAGCCATACAAGTGGGTGTAACGGTTTCCCATTTGGTTTTATTTGCAATTCCATAATGGCCTTTGTCACCCTGCTTATTTAACTTATACACAGAGTATATCATGAGAAATGCTGGGCTGGATGAAACACAAGCTGAAATCAAGATTGCCAGGAGAAATATCAATAACCTCAGATACGCAGATAACACCACCCTTATGGCAGAAAGTGAAGAAGAACTAAAGAGCCTCTTGATGAAAGTGAAAGAGGAGAGTGAAAAAGTTGGCTTAAAGCTCAACATTCAGAAAACTTATATCATGGCATCCTCCGGTCCCATCACTTCATGGCAAATAGATAGGGAAACAGTGGAAACAGTGGCTGACTTTATTTTTTTTTTTTGGCTCCAAAATCACTGCAGATGGTGATTGCAGCCATGAAATTAAGAGATTCTTACTCCTTGGAAGGAGTTATGACCAACATAGACAGCATATTAAAAAGCAGAGACATTACTTTGTCAACAAAGGTCCGCCTAGTCAAGGCTGTGGCTTTTCCTAAGTAGTCATGTATGGAGACTACGTGAGAGTTGAACTATAAAGAAAGCTGAGCACAGAATTGATGATTTTGAACTGTGGTGTTGGAGAAGACTCTTGAGAGTCCCTTGGACTGCAAGAAGATCCAACCAATCCATCCTAAAGGAGATCAGTCCTGGGTGATCATTGGAAGGACTGATGTCGAAGCTGAAACTCCAATATTTTGGCCACCTGATGTGAAGAGCTGACTCATTGGAAAAGACCATGATGCTGGAAAAGATTGAGGGCAGGAGGAGAAGGGGATGACAGAGGATGAAATGGTTGGATGGCATCACTGACTCAATGGACATGAGTTTGGGGAAACTCCGGGTGTTGGTTATGGACAGGGAGGCCTGGCATGCTGCGGTTCATGGGGTCGCAAAGAGTTGGACACAACTGAGCGACTGAACTGAACTGAATGGCCTTTGATGTTGAGCATCTTTTCATGTGCTTACTGGCCAGTTGTACATCTTCTTTGGAGAAATTTCTATTCAGATCCTTTGCCCATTCAAAAACTATTTGTCTTTTTATTGCTGAATTGTAAGAGTTCTTTATGTATTTTAGACACAAGTCCCTTATCAGATTATGACTTGTATATATGTTTTCTCATTTTGTGAGTTTTCATTTTCTTGATCGTATCTTTTGAATTACAACTTTAAAATTCTAATGTGGTCTAATTACCTGTATTTTCTTGGGTTACTTGTTTCTTTGGTGCCATTTCTGAAAAACCCCTCCTAATCCAAAGTTGGAGAAGGCAATGGCAACCCACTCCAGTACTCTTGCCTGGAAAATCCCATGGATGGAGGAGCCTGGTAGGCTGCAGTCCATGGGGTCACTAAGAGTTGGACATGACTGAGCGACTTCACTGTCACTTTTCACTTTCATGCATTGGAGAAGGAAATGGCAACTCACTCCAGTGTTCTCGCCTGGAGAATCCCAGGGACAAGGGGAACCTGGTGGGCTGCTGTATATGGTGTCGCACAGAGTCGGACACGACTGAAGCGACTTAGCAGCAGCAGCAATCCAAAGTTACAAAGATTTACTCCTCCTGTATTACTTGTAAGAATTTTATAGTCTTAAACTCTTACATTTAGGTTTATTATCCATTTTAAATTAAGTTTTATATATGTATATGCTCAACCTTGCCAGGCTGTTTTGTCTGAAGTTTTCCAGGCAAGAATACTGGAGTGGGTTGCCATTTCCTACTCCAGGGGATCTTCCTGACCCAGTGATTGAACCATGTCTCTTGCTTCTCTTGCGTTGCAGGCAGATTCTTTACCACTGCGCCACCTGGGAAGCCCGTTTTGTGTATGGTGTGAATTAAGGTTCCAACTTTATTCTTTTGCATGTGAACATCTAGTTATCTCAGCACCATTTTTTAAAAAGACTGTTCTTTTCTTCCATTGAATTGCTAATATATGAAAGTGCAATAGATTTTTGTATGTTGACCTTGTATCTTGCAAATTTGCTTAACTTTGTTTATTACCTCAAATAGTTTTTTGGTAAGTTTCTTAAAAGTTCTAAGTACAAAATCATGTCATGGGCTAAAATAGTTTTATTTCTTCCTTTTCAATCCACATGCCTTTTATTTCTTTTTTTACCTAATTGCCTTGGCTAGAACCTCGAACACAATGTTGAATAGAAGTAGTAAAAGGAGACAGCTTGTCTTGTTCCTAATATTGCTTGTGTGCTCAGGTGCTTCAGTCCGGGTCTGACTCTGCGACCCTATGGACCGTAGCCTGCCAGGCTCCTCTGTCCATGGGATTCTCCAGGCACGAATAAGAATGGATTGCCATATCCTCCTCCAGGGGATCTTCCCGACTTAAGGATCAAACCCATGTCTCCCGCATCTCCTGCATTGCTGGCAGATTATTCACCCACTGAACCACTGGGAAGCCCGTTCCCAATATTAGTCACCATTAAATACTATGTTAACTGTGAGTTTTATAAGATTCCCTTATCAGGTTGCAGAACTTCCTTTTTATTCCTATAATGTTTTTATCATGAAAAGATGGTGGATTTTATCAAATGTTTTTTCTTTGTATGTTGAGATGATAATATGGTATTTGTCCTTTATTCTACTAATATGATTTTCATACGTTTTTTCTGCAATAAATCCTACTCAGTCATGGTGTTTAATTTTTTTTATATATTGCTGGATTCACTTTACTAGTATTTTGTTGAGTTGTTTTTTTTTTTTAAATTGTACTCATAGAGATGTTGGTTTTTATTTTTCCGGTGATGTTTTTGTCTGGTTTTGGTGTCAGGGAAATACTGGCCTTACAAAATGAGATGGCAGTCCAGCAACTATTTTTTGGAAGCGTTTGTGAAGGATTAGTGCTAATTCTTTTTTAAACATTTAGTAGGATTCCCTAGGGAAGTCATCTGGCCCAGGCTTTTCTTTGTAGGACGATTTCGATTACTGATTCAATCTCTTGTTAGAATTCTATTCAGATTTTCTATTTCTTCTTGATTCAGTTTTGGTAGTTTGAGTATTTCCAGGAATCATCTTGGTTGTCTAATTTGTTGGCATGTTGATAGTATTCCCTTTTAATTCTATTTCTGTAAGATTATAATAGCATCTCATTCCTGATTTTAGTAATGTGAATCTTACCTCTTTTTTCTTTGTCAGTTCAGCTGACTCATCAATTTTGTTGATATTTTCAAAGAACAAAGTTTTGTTTTTTTGTTTATTCTATCTATTGTTTTTTATTTGTTTCAGTTCAGTTCAGTTCAGTCGCTCAGCTGTGTCCAACTCTTTGTGACCCCATGGACTGCAGCACGCCAGGCCTCCCTGTCCGTCACCAACTCCTGGAGTTCACTCAAACTCATGTACATTGAGTCAGTGATGCCATCCAACCATCTCATCCTCTGTCATCCCCTTCTCCTCCTGCCTTCAATCTTTCCCAGCATCAGGGTCTTTTCCAGTGAGTCAGTTTCTCGCTTTAGGTAGCCAAAGTATTGGAGTTTCAGCTTCAACATCAGTCCTTACAATGAACATTCAGGACTGATTTCCTTTAGGATGGACTGGTTGGATCTGCTTGCAGTCCAAGGGACTCTCAAGAGTCTTCTGCAACACCACTGTTCAAAAGCATCAATTCTTTGGCACTCAGCTTTCTTTATAGTCCAACTCTCACATCCATACATGACTACTGGAAAAACCATAGCCTTGACTAGACAGACCTTTGTTGGCCCTTTTGTTTGTTTATTTATTTCTGCTCTAGTCTTTATTATTTCCTTCCTTCTGCTTGCTTTGAGTTTGGTCTTCTTTTTCTAATATGTTAAGGTAGAAGTTTTGTTAACTGATTTGAAATCTTCCTTTTTAAATATAGATATTTACAGCTATTAATTTCTTTCTAAGCACTGTTTTAGCTGCATCCCATAAGTTTCTGTGTGTTGTGTGTTTTCATTCACTGCAAGGTGCTGTTTAATTTTCCTTGTGATTTCTTCCCTGGCCCATTAGTAATTTAAGAGTGTATTATTTAATTTCCACATATTGTGAACTTCCTAAAATTCTTTCTGTTATTGATTTCTAATACATTTTTTAAAGGGGGCATTTTTTTCACAGGTTTTGAAGTGAGTTTCCAGCTTGTGAAGTAATTGAATTCAGTAATTAAAGTCAGAATAACATTTGTTACTAGAATTTTCAAATCACATCCAACTTACTCTCCAGACATTTGGTTCAAGTTTTCCATGCATAATTCGTCATGATGAATGAAGAAATTCAGTTTGAAATAACCGTTAATGGAGTGAAAGTGAACAGAAATCCTCAATGGCCAGGATTATTCATTCATATTTACTCAGTGGTATCTTCTGTGCTATTCAATGCCAACTATCTGGGTTTTGTATATTTGACGTTTTCTTGATGAGATTATCATGAACCAGCTGTTTTTACTTATTTTAAATTTTAGGTTTCCACATGAATAACCCCTCGTGAGTGGTATGAGAAACTGTTTAAACAGTTATTGTTTATTGCACTGGATATGTAGTCACATAGCCAAAATTTCTTTTCCAGAAATAGTTCCATGGATATATAAGATTTATTGAGCATCTTCAGTCTGCTAAATACCATTTAGAAAATAAAATTGGGCAATGCCCCTTCCCCAAAGTAAAATATGATCAAGGGGAAGCAAGCAAATTCTTTGATAAAGAGGTCAAATATAAATTGTCTTTATGGGTTCAGTGGTAATTGAGAACAGGCTCCTAGAAAATGAACTGACCGCAGCATGTGTTTATAAACTTGTTTCCCCTCTCTTCTGAACAAACCATATGAACTCAGGATGTAAATATAATGAGTATTCTCGACTACAGATCACACTTAAGTTGAAGCTGGTCAAGTACTGATCAAGTACCTGGCTATCCATGAGCTTGCTAGAAAATAATCATTGTTTAAATCACAAAATGGTAAAGCCCATTGGATCTCAGAAATCAGCTGGTCAGATCCCTTCACCATTCATGGTTTATTTTGACCACTATTAAATCAATAGCATCAACAAGAGATCCTGGCTCACTAGTCGTTGGGTGAAAGAATCTTCCTGAAATGTCTCTGCTCAGGATTCTCTTTTCTCTGTCATTTCAGGTCAAGCCTTCTTTATCTGCCTATCAAGTCCCCCCATGATTTGTCTCCACCATATCTATAATTAGATTTCTTGTTACTCCTCATCATACACCCACCAAGTAGGCTGGTAGCCCATTTTCCCTACATACCCATATGTTCACACTACTCTACCAAATCCTATACATACTCTGAGGTCCACTTCATCCATCAAAATCCTGTATATATTCTGAGATCCATTTTTTCCATGAGCCCCCTTTCCGACAACTTTAGGCCACATTAGTTTTCCTTTCCTAAGATTTCTGTTACGGTTACAGTTAGCATCATAGTTTACCATTTAAATGTTTAATATTTCAGTATCTCCATGTAGTTTTAAAAAGTACCTCACATACTTTTTTTTTTTTTAATATAACAATCCTGTATGGTTGGCCAGAATTACTATTTTTTCACTCGAGTAATGTGTTTGGAGTATTTACAATGTGCCAATGCTCTAGGGAGACACAAGGGAAATCATAGTGAGTTAAAAAAAGAAGACCTTGACCAATGTTCATGGTACTTACAGGAGAGAGACAAACTTTAATCAGATAATCGTACAAGTGTAAGATTACAACAATACTAACAGTTGCTAACATTTTTTGAGCATTTATTATGTGGCTGGCACTGTTCGAAATCCTTTACTGATAATAACCTCATTTTATGTTCTTAATCACCCTATGAACAAAGTACTATTATTCTATATTGCACATGAGGAAAATTACAGTTATGGCACATAAGTGTGTAATAACTCAGTATCCACATATAACAAATTCTTATTGGTAGAGTCCTTAGATCAGCGACTAACTTGTAGTAAATACGTCTGAGTATTAGCTGTTATGATGGTGAGAGATTAAAATCCTATTGGGAGAATCCTGTTAGAGGCATTTAACTAGGAGCTGTGATCTGAAGGAGAGGCAGGTGTGAATGAGGCCAAGTGAGTGGTTGGGTGGCTATTTTCCAAGCAAACGTAGCAGCACATGCAAAGGCCAGGGGGAGAGGAGAACAGAGAGTGGGGGTGAGGAGACCCAGAAGGCAGCCATTGTGATTGAAGCGCAGATGGGATGGGGAGCATGATATTAGATGAGGATGCAGCTGAAAAGCTGCTAGATTCTGCAGGGGCCTGGCCATGTTGAAGATTTTAGTTTTTATGTAAAAGTCACTGAGGGGTTTTTAACAGGAGCTTATATGATCAGATATTCATTTTATATGATTATTTTGGCTACTAAGAGGAGAAAGGATTGGAGAAGGCAAAGAGTGGATTAAAGTAGATGTTAAGAACATTTTCCAGTAGTACAGGGGAGAGAAGATGCTAACTTAGACAAGTCTGTCCATCTAGTCAAGGCTATGGTTTTTCCTGTGGTCAGGTATGGATGTGAGAGTTGGACTGTGAAGAAAGCTGAGCGCCAAAGAACTGATGCTTTTGAACTGCAGTGTTGGAGAAGACTCTTGAGAGTCCCTTGGACTGCAAGGAGATCCAACCAGTCCATTCTGAAGATCAGCCCTGGGTGTTCTTTGGAAGGAATGGTGCTAAAGCTGAAACTCCAGTACTTTGGCCACCTCATGCGAAGAGCTGACTCATTGGAAAAGACTCTGATGCTGGGAGGGATTGGGGGCAGGAGGAGAAGGGGATGACAGAGGATGAGATGGCTGGATGGCATCACTGACTTGATGGACCTGAGTCTGAGTGAACTCCAGGAGTTGGTGATGGACAGGAAGGCCTGGCGTGCTGCGATTCATGGAGTCGCAAAGAGTCGGACATGACTGAGCGACTGAACTGAACTGAATGAGAGTTAGAAGTAACTAGGTTTAATATAAAAAGATAGGATTTGTTAATGGATTAGAGAGATTAGGGGTTGACGGACAAAACATCAGGGAAATGCCTAGGTTTTTGTATTACTATTCCCTGAAATAAAATTCATAGAGAAGGCCAGGTTTTGAGGAAGAAAATCATGGTTTCAATTATACATACATTGAATTTGAAATCCCTCTGAGACTTCCCAGAAGCAATGACAAGTAATCGGAACTCAGACGCATGGTCAAGGCCGAGGTCATTAACATAGGGGTGGTGGTAAAGTTCTAGGCATGGACAAGAATATTCAGAAATATTAAGCAGAAAGAAAAGAATAGAAGGCCAAGAGCCAAGCTTTGAGAGATGCTTGAAGTTAATGCTTGAGTAGAGGAGGATATGCTCATAAGGAGTCAGAAGAAGTGATCAGAAGTTTAAGAAAAAAACTGGGAGAGTATTTTCCTGGAAGCTGGGAGAAGACAGCATCTCAAGAAAGAAGAGTGGGCAGTTGTGTTAGTTGTTGGAAAGTCATTAAGATAACTGGGAAATGTTGGGTTTGTTGACACCAAGATTTTGTCAGTGAGACAGAAGTGACCTTAATCAGAGTTTCTTCAGGGGCGTGATAGTGTGGGGCTGCAGAGAACTAGCTGAACGGTGAGTGGAAGGGAAGGAAATGAAGGCAGTTAGAGGAGCAGCTAGAAGGGAACCTAGGATCTAGGAAGGGTTTTGTTTTGTTTTCTTGAACAGAAAAAAAAAAATTGAGATTGTTTAAAACTATTGAGAAGGATCCAGAGGGGAAAAATTTGAAAAAGATATATAGATGAAACCAGACTATAGTCTTCAGGAAAGTGTCCTGAGAAGACAGGGTGGAAGGAATCCAAAGCACAGGCAAAGAATTTGGCTCTAATTAAGAGGAAAGACAGCTTTCCATTACAACAGAAGGGAAGGAAAACAGAATGGATAAAGGTGAAAGTAAGGACTATAAGTTTAGTAGTAAGAAGATGGGAAATGCCCATGTGATATTTCCTATTTTCTCAGGCAAGTCAATTGAACTTCCACTGGAAAGAATTTATCTTGCCTTGTTATCAGTTAGATACAGTTTACATAAGCCATAAAATACCTCAAAAGCCATAAAAGGCTAGAATCAGATAACCTTGAAAGGTCTGCTCTGAAGAACGTGTAGCTTTCCATTGAAAACATCAGTTGTATTTTTTGCTTATTTCAGGTTTTGATACATTCGTCACCCCATAGGTTTGTGGGACCTGAGAGTCTAAGCAGCACCATTTGGGTGGGACAGCAGGAAAACAGTGTCCTCAAGGGAGAGGCAGATTTTAATAATGATACGAAATTGAAGAGAAATTTTGACAACACGGGGGCTTTTGCAGGTTGCGGATAATAAGTTCCAGAGGGCACAGTGGAAGAGTTTGGAAGGTAGGGTGAGGCTGAGAGAAAGGCAAGGATTTCAAAGAAGAAGTTTAATGATCCAAAAAGATACTTGCTCCCCAATATTCACTGCAGCACTGTTTACAATAACCAAGACATGGAAACAACCTAGATGTCCATTGACAAAGGAATGGATAAAGAAGAATGTGGTACACATATACAAGGAAATATTACTCAGTCATTAAAAAGAATGAAGTAATGCCGCTTGCCACAACATGCATGTACCTAGAGAGTGTCATACTGAGTGAAGTAAATCAGACAGAGAAGGAGAAATATCATATGACATACCTTATATATGAAATCTAAAAAGAAATGATACAAATGAACTTCTAAAACAGAAACAGACTCACAGACTTCTTAAAGGAGCCTGTGGTTGCCAGGGAGGAGTGGCAAAGAATTGAAGGAAGGGAAAGAGTCTTGGGATATATATAAAATGGATCCCTGCTATATTTAAAATGGATGACCAACAAGGACCTGATGTATAGCACATGGAACTCTGCTCAATGTTATGTGGCAGCCTGGATGGGAGGGGCATTTGGGGGAGAATGGATGCATGTATACGTATGGCTGAGTTCCTTTGCTGTTCACCTGAAACAATCAGCATTGTTAATCAGCTGTACCCCAGTACAAAATAAAAGTTTAAAACACGAAGAATAGAGGTTTTAAAAAACAAGTATGTCATGTTGTTTTTATTTTGCTAAATCTGGTAACCCTAAGGGAACGTTTGTCAATGTTATACTGTCCTAATATACTATGTACAATCACAGAAAATATTAAAATTTAAAAACTAAAGAATGAGGACCTCCCTGGTGGTAGAGTGAATAAGAATCCACCTGCCAATGCAGGGGACATGGGTTCGATCCCTGGTCCAGGAAGATTCCACATGCTGAGGAGCAACTAAACCTGTAAAACCACAGCTACTGAGCCCAAACTCTAGAGCCCTTGAGCCACAGCTACTGAAGCCCAAGCGCCTAACAGCCTGTGCTCCACAGCAAGAGAAGCCATCTTAATAAGTCCCCACTCGCCACAACTACAGAAAGCCCACTCGCAGCAACACACACCCAGTGCAACCAAAAAAACTAAAGGATGAGATGAAACTGAAATAAACACACTATTGTAAAATATACAATTTTGTTTATTATCTATACAAAAAGTCCTTTTTACTCCCATGAACTTTATTTTTTAAATCAAGGGCAATCTGATTGCTTTGCTTTTGAAATGGTGGTTTAACACTATGATGTTATGATTTCAAAAGTTTGTCTCTATGATCTGACTGCTGCTGCTGCTAAGTCACTTCAGTCGTGTCTGACTCGACTACTACTTGGTTTTAATGGAAATGAAACTCACAAAAATATATAAAAGATCCAAATGAAAAAATACTTGGTTGGGCTTATTCAAACATAAAACATTTTTCAGTCCCATTGAATTTTATTGAAATTCATCTAGTTAAGTCTTTTCTTCTGTGATATCAATCAGTTGCATTTGCAAATTAATCAATAGATGTTGTGTTTTTAGCAAATATATTTAAAATTCACTGAATCTGTTTTATTTGGAAGATTCTTAAACCCAGTAGAAAACTATTTCCAAGGTTTTACGCATGCGAATATGAACATTTTATAAGTGACATTCTTCTATGTTTTTTGGCAAGAAAAATAGAAACACTTCTAAATATCATTTTTCAAAATATTTGTTTACAATAGCTTTCAAAAAGCAGTTATTTGTCGTTCATTACACTATCAAGTTTCTCTTGAAGGAAGAAAATTTAAAACATTATTTTTTCACATCTATACTGCTGCATACTACTATCATCATCAAAAAAAGTCAGCAAATTTGAATGCTTATTTTTTTGTAAAAAGAAAAGTATGTTATCTGTCACCACTGTCTTCCCCAGCAGGAAAAAAGAAAAAGAAATGTGAGTTATTTATAGGTTCTGACAACTATTTTAATACTCTAACAACAAACACGGAGCAAATCTGAGTGAAGCCAAATATCTTTGTCATCAGTCCCCCTTTCACCATAAACCACTGGATCGTAAAGTTTCTATCACCTGCCAAGGCAGGGAAAATAGCCAACCTCTGGTCCAGGAACTGAGATCCCAATGCCATGGGCCAGCTAAGCCCAATGCACTGCAACTACTGTAGCCCACTTGCCTAGAGCCTGTGCTCCACAGCAAGAGAAACCACCGCAATGAGAGGCTCATGCACCACAACTGGACAGTAACCCCCACAACTAGAGAAAGCTCACGAGCAGTAACGAAGAGCCTGTGGGCCGCAATGAAGATCCAGCCCAGCCATAAGTGAATAAAGAAAGAATGAATTATAAAGATTCTGCTACATCAAGGTCTTGGTTCTACAAAATTGAGCACACTGATGTCATCGCTTAAACACAAAAAAATAGAATATGGTGAGCACTATCAATCTGTTTGCGCTGTGGAGCTCCTGTGTCTCCCTGAAGATACTGAGATGACCCCTAGCCAGCTGGCATCTAGACCAAATAAGGATGCCAGAGTCTATTTGTATATTAAATAGTAGCAAAGCTGAATTTTCTCTATTTTTTTTTAGATTTAAAAAGTATAAATATAAATCTAGCATTTTCTGTTAACATCCCGGTAGACCATCATGCACCCTGGATGTGCCCATTCTGCTCCACTGTGGGGACCATTACGCTAGAGGATGGGGTAGCTGGAGACCATTCCTCTTTCTTTGCTGAGATGAATGAAGTGAAGACAGGGGCAGACTGAAGTCAGAAAGACCTGGGTTAGAGCTTCCTAAAATAGCTCCACCATTCATCAGCTGTGCAGTCTTGTGCAAGTTATATAATCTCTGGGCTTCTGTTCTGTATCTGTGAAATGGAATAATAGTATAAAGTGGAGATAATAACTCCTCGTGGAACTGATGGGAGGGTTAAATAAAACATTGTTGTTAGCACAACCATCCCACCTTTCCTCAACCCTCATACACTGAGCACACTCCTCAAGTCCTTGCCCTTAGCCTTGGCCTCTGCATCCACTTCACCAGGATCATGGAGGCCATTGGTTGGCAACTCCTTCAATTTCAGGTCTTTTCATGGCAAAGCTCCTCTTAGCCAAGCACAGTGCTTTCCCTGTGCTCTAGAACCATCTCATGTTATCTCTTCATGTATAGATCTCGTCTTTTTCCGTTAAATATCCTCTTTTTCTCGTATATGTTAACCCATCCAATTCTATTGGCTTTTCCCCCTCAGTTGGCAAATAGGCGCAAGTGTCTCCCAACACTGAAAAAACTTGTAAACTGAAAAAAATTTGTAAACCAAGATAATAAGTTAAAATCTGTATTTCTGCTCTTCCTCAATGTCTTAGAGGAAACCACGAATAACAGTTTAACTCTACCCCATTATTTAAAATTTCTGCATCGCATAGTGTTCCGTGGTTAGTAAATATCTCTGGAGTATCTATTTTGTTCTATGCACTGAGGGTATAGCATTGAACAAGTTAGATAATATTCTCTGTCCTTCCCTGCTTTACTTTCCAAAGGGCACAAAAAGTCAATAAGGTAAACTCTATTATATGTTGTATGATGATAACTGCTTTGAGATTTAAATAAGGTGGAAAGAGAAAGCATCACCAAGAAAAGTGACATTTGAATAAAGATTAAAAGGAGGTAAAGGAGAAACCCTCAGGGATATCTGGGGGAAGAGCCTAGCAACAGAGGAAATAGCAAGTGCAAATGTCCTGAGGCAGGAAGAATGCTTGCCATGGAGTTATAGTTAGACTATCTATCTGTAGGCAATGTTATTTACCTCTCACATTCAGTTCAAGGTCCTCCCTGCGTATATTGAAACCAAGGACTAAATTGTAGAGAATTCACTGAAATTGTTGTGGAATTAAGATCCCACAAGCTGCATGGCACGACCACTGTCTTCTGTCCTCCAACGTTTATGGTGAAAAGTAGTAGGCTGTTGGCTTTTTTTTAAGACGTTTATTGTTTATTGTTCATCGACCGTGGTGGGTCTTTGTTGCTGCACTTGGGCTTTCTCTAGTTGCTGTGTGCAGGCTTCTCATTGCAGTGGCTTCTCTTGTTGCAGAGCACAGGCTGTAGGCACGCAGGCTTGAGTACTTGCAGTGCGTGGGCTCGGTCAGTGAGGGCGCACAGGCTTAGCTGTTCCATGGCATGTGGGGTCTTTCTGGACCAGGGATCAAACTGATGTTTCTTACATTGCAAGGAAGATTCTTAACCATTGGACCACCAGGGAAGCCCTCAAGTTAGTAGTTTTTTGACTCCTTATTCTCTTGTGTGTAATGAGTCATTTTTCTCTTGTTACTTTCAGAATATGCCCTTTGGTTTTCAACAGTTTGAATATTCTATGCCTAGGCATGGTTTCTTTGAATTTATACAACTTGGCATTTACTGAGATCTTGGGGGTCTGTAAATGTATGTCTATCAACAAATTTGGGAAATTTTTGATCATTTGATCATTGTATCTTCAAATATTGTTTTCTGCCTCTTTTTCTCTCCTGTCTGTCTGGGACTCTAGTTTAATATACATTAGGTTTTTCTTCTATATTGTCAGTGACCTCTGAAGCTCTGTTCATTTTCCTTCCAATGATTTTTCATTTCAGTTTGTCATATTGGATCATTCCTATTAACCTGTCTTCAAGTTAAGACACTGACTCTTTTATCATCTCAACTCTGTTATTACACTTACCCAGTGAAAATTTCTTATTTCAGAATTTTTTTTCCTTTTCCAAAATTCCCATTTGGTTCTTTTCTATCATTTCAGTTTGTCTGCTGAGAGGTCCTATTTTCCTGTAGATTATGGGCATTTTCCTTTTATATCCTTTAAAGTGGCTATAATCTCTGCTTTAAAATCTTTGCTAATTGCATCAACTGTGTTATATTGGTATCTACCTCCGTTGATTGTCTTTTCTCTTGGGAAGATGTGATACATGGTCTTGTTTCTTCATATATCAAGTAATTTTGAATCGTTGTGGAGACTGTATTCTGTCTAGTCTCTATTAGATGTTTGCTAGCTGTTTTTCTTAAAGAGCGTCAGTTTTGTTGTGGTGGTGTTTTAGCTTACCATTGTGGATGATTCAAACTGCAAATTCTGTTTTTGGGCTGCAGCACAAATTTCAGTTTTCTGTTGTTTTATCTTTGGTCGGGCTGTTTGCAGTTTGCCCTCAAAATATACAATTCAGGAGTTCACCAGAAGTTGAACAGTGTTTAAACACAAATTATGTGGCTCACTCTCTCTGGTTCTCTCCTTTCTTGGATTCTCCTCTCACTGTCCAACAGTTGTGGTTTCCTACCCCCCTGCCCCCGCCACCCCAGTTCTCTCCTCTGGTCTTTCGGGCCAGAAAGACTGTGAATTTTCTATCAGAGTTTTAGCACTTGAAGTAAGTAGCCCTGGATGAAGCCTGCCTTCAGGTTCAAGACTATAAAGATAGAAAATTCAACCCATGCTATTGCTTGCTATATTTTAGGTGTTGACCCCCTGTCAAAATCTATCTGCTTTTTTTTTTTTTAATCGCTCTCCAGTGCCTTCAGAGTTGGTTTGTGTGTATTTTGTCCAGAGTCCTTGTCAGGTCCAGCACAGGGTCTTACTAGGACATACCATAAGTGGAATTCCAGTAACATTTTATTAAGCTGTCCATTTAACTTGGGACACCAGGATCAATCAGTCACTGCCCCAAATTCTTGCATATCAAATTTCATTCCTGCTGCTCATTATGATAATTCTTCCCACATTGTCTTTTTTTTTTAAGTAAATTTTTTACTATAGAACAGATTTAGATTACAGAAAACTTGTGAAGCTAGAGAGTTCCTATATATGTCATATCCAATTTCCCCTATTATTAACACGTATCTTAGTATGGTACACTTGTCATATTTTTTTAGTAGTATAACACAATTTTCTTTTATTCCTAAATTTTATTTATTTATTTATATTTGGCCATGCTGGGTCTTTGTTGCTGCGTGCGGGCTTTCTCTAGTTGCGACAAGTGGGGGCTACTCTCTAGCTGCAGTTTCTTTCTGTGGTGGCTTCTCTTGTTGTGGAGCACCTGCTCTAAGCCAGTTGGGTTCAGTACTTGTGGCACATGGGCCTGGTTGCTCCGCGGCATATGGAATCTTCCCAGACCAGGGATGGAGCCCGTGTCTCCTGCACTGGAAGACAGATTCTTAACCACTGGACCACTAAGGAAGTCCACATTTTCATAACTAATAAACCAATATCAGTACATAATTGTTAAAACCCATGCATCAGATTACTTTTGTGTTCCAGGATCTCATCAGGGGATCTGCTATACATTCAGCTGACATGTCTTCTTATGCTATTCTTGGTTGTGACAGTTTCTCAGACTTTTCCTTGTTTTTGATGATCTTGGCAGTTATTTTTAAAAAATTTTATTGAAGTATAGTTCATTTACAATGTTGTGTTAGTTTCAGGTGTACAGCAATGTGATTCAGTTATATATATATATATATATATATATTCATTCTTGTTCAGATTCTTTTCTCATGTAGGTTATCACACAATAATGAATATAGTTCCCTGTACTATACAGTAGGTCCTTGCTGGTTATATCTCTTATATATAATAGTGTGTGTGTGTCAGTCGCAAGCTCCTGATTTATCCCTCCCCCTACATTTCCCCTTCAGTAACCAGAAACTTGTTTTCAATATTTGTTAAGTCTGTTTCTGTTTTGTAAATAAGTTCATTTTTAAAATTAAATTCCACATAGGAGTGATATCATATGATATTTGTCTTTCTCTTTCTTACTTCACTCAGTTATTTTGTTTTTTTGATGGCTGGTAATAATCCATCGTGTATTTGTACCACGTATTCTTTATCCATTTCTCTGTCATTGGACATTTAGGTTGCCTCCATATCTTGGCTACTGGAAATAGTGCTTCAGTGAATACTGTCAGTCTCTCAGCCATGCCCAACTCTTTGCAACCCCATGGACTGTAGCCCACCAGGCTCCTCTGTTCATGGAATTCTCCAGTCAAGGATACTGGAGTGTGTAGTCATTTCCTTCTCCAGGGGATCTTCCTGACCCAGGGATCAAATCCAGGTCTCTTGCATTGCAGACAGATACTGTTTGAGCCACCAGAGAAGCTACAATTGGAGTGTGTGTATCTTTTCAAATCATGATTTTCTCCAAATATATGCCCGAGTGGGATTGCTGGATAATATGGTAGTGCTATTTTTTTGTTTTTTTAGAACTATATTTTTGGTCATGCCACACAGCTTGTGGGATCTTAGTTCCCCAACCAGGGATTGAACCCAGGCTCTTGGCAGTGAAAGCTGGAATCCTAACCACTAGGCCACCAGGGCACTCTCCAAAAGCCTTTAAGTTTAATTAGGTCAAATTAATAATAATAAATAAATAATAAACAATTTATTTATCTAATAAAATAAACATTTGTTTATCTGTGTTTTTATTTTCATTACTTTAAGGAGTGGTTCAAAGAAGATATTGTGGCAATTTATGTCAAAGAGTGTTCTGCCTATGTTTTCTTCTAAGAGTTTTATAAAGTCCAGCCTCACATTTAGGTCTTTGATCCATCTTGAGTTTATTTTTGTGTATGGTGTTAGGGAATGTTCTAATTTCATTGTTTTTACATATAGCTGTCCAGTTTTCCCAGTACCGCTTATTGAAAAGCCTGTCTTTTCTCTATTGTATATTCTTGCCTCCTTGGTCATAGATTAATTGACCATTAGTGCATGGGTGACCTTAGTAGTTTTGAAGAATATTTGTTAAATATTTTGTAGAACATCATTCAACTGGGATTCGTTTGATGTTTACCTCATAATTTGACTGGGGTTATATGTTTTGGGGACAAAGAGCACAGAGGGAAAGTGACATATTCATCAATTGTTTCTTCCCCTGTCTACTCTCTCCAAATTCATATGTTGAAGCCATAAGCTCCAATTTGACTGTTTTGGGACATAGGGCCTATCAGAAGTAATTAACGTTTGACATGAAGTAATGAGGGAGGGGCCCTGATCCAATAAGATTAGTGTCCTTATAAGAAGAGATACCTGAGGGCTTTCTGTCTCCAGGATGTGAGGACGCAGTGAGAAGGTGGCCATTCACAAGCCAGGCAAGGGGGTCTCCGCAGAAACAGAATCGGCTGACACAGCCTTCAGCACTATAAGTAGACTTCTGTTCTTTAGACGGTCCAGTCTAAGCTGCTTTGTTATGGCAGCCCTAGTTTACTTAGGCAAGTATGTACTGTCATCATGCCTTACTGCCTTGATTACCTCAGTGAGGTAGTGTTTGTCAAGATTTTGCACTGTAAAGTGACTCTTTTGTCCTCCTTGTTCCCTACTATACTCTTTGGAAGAAAGTCCACACGTTGTCTCTTCACTCACACTGACTTGACCTCTGTTACTCCAGGATCCCATCTGTTCTCTCCACTGAAATCCAGAAACCCATCTCAACTATACCTTTTCCCTCTGCCAAACCTGTCTAGAGAAAACAGTCACCAAATAGTTGACAGGCATACTGGTACCCATTCACTGATATATTTCTCAATGCATTAGAGAAGGGAATGTCCTCTGGGATTTCTCAGATGCAATAGTGATGGGGTGGCAGTTCATACATGATAGAGCCACTCCAACCTTCCTGTCTCCTTAAGACTTTGGATTCCTTCTAAGTTATGCCAGAAGGTTTTACATCTCAATTTTATTGAATATAGGCCACCATGAAAATGAAGTTTCATTCAACCAACTATCAGAGCCATTTCCAGCTGCACAGTTAACACATTAAATCTAGAATGGTGATAAGTGTGCCCACATCAACAATTCAACCAAATCTAATATTACATTCTGTCTTCTTTATTTCCTTCTTGGAAAGGAAGGATCCATTGTTTCACACATTCTCCAAGTTTCTGCAAATATAAATCAGCAAAGTATTGCAATATTAAGCACAAATGAATTCTTCCCAGTCAATCTGTGGAATATGTTGAGATCTGACCCTAGCTTTGAATCTAGAGTAGTGGTCCTCACCTGGTATGATCTTTCCCCCTGGGGTGCACTTGGAAATGTCCGGATATAATTTTGGTTGTCACAACTCAGGCTGGAGAAGGTGCTACTGAATATACTAGGTAGAGGTCAAGAATGCTGCTAAACATATTACAGTGCACAGGACATCATCTCACAACAAAGAATTATCCACAGGCACTGAGAAACCCTAGAGTTAACAGTGAGTGGTGGGAGTGAAACTGAAGGAAAACAGGCATCCTTCAGACGATATAATTACAGGACTTTAAGCAAGGGATGAAGGCTGTTTCCACTGATACTGGAGAGAGTTGAGCATTCTAGAATCTTAGCTTTGAGTCAGTCCTAATGTCCCCATTCCAAGTTTCAGTGTCATATTCTTCCCAAGTAATGCTCTTTCACTAGAGAGTTTTGGCAAGGCTATGAGATAACTTCTGTTGTTATTCTGAAAACTGCACAATTAAACTTTTGTTTGTTTTAGCCTTCAGGTACAAAAAGGAAGGGGTTCTTTTAGGGCTTCCGTAGAAGCTTTTGTTTTACCTTGAACCAAATGTTTAATGACTTGGACTTTCCATTTCTTTATGTAAGTTCTTCAGCACGTGAAAATAAAGTCACTCCCAACCTATAGTTGTTATAGTCACCGTGCATGTGTGCATGCCTGCTCAATCATCCAGTCATGTCTGACTCTTTGCAACCCCTTGGACTGTAGCCTGCCAGGCTCCTCTGTCTATGGAATTTTCCAGGCAAGAACACTGGAGCAAATTGCCATTTCCTACTCCAGGGGATCTTCCTGACCCAGGGATTGAACTCATGTCTCTTGAATTGGCAGACTGATTCGTTACCACTGAGCCACCTGATAACACCGCTGAGGCCCCATGACAATCACCTCTACCATCAAATAGTCAAGCATGGCTCCAAAGCATTTGTTTTAGTGGGCACTTCAGGTGATAAGTTGATTATCTATGATGTTACTGCATCTCATTTCCCATTGATGAATTGTTCAACATTGAGTTTGAATGTAAGGGTATGATCAAATCAACCCCAAATCCTATATCTGAAAGTCTCTTTCCTAGAACCACGCTTAGGACTATTTTCTTATTAGTCAGGATTCAATGAGGAAACAAACCACAGGAGTTATTTAACTGAGGAAACTAACACAAAGAGTTATTAGCGCTATCATGGGTATTGGAGAATTGAGAAAGGAAAATGAAACAGGAAAGTAGTCGCTGCGAAGAGTAGATGGAGAAGTAAAGGTCAAGGTTGGGAATATTGGGACCAAACACTTGAAGGAGGGGCCTTAGAGAGGTGGAATCCAGACCTTGAGGAGAACACGCTGTCTTATACAGACTTATTCTGGTAACTCAGTGGCTCAGAGGAGGGCCTGCATTTCAGGACTCAGACCTCTGAGGAGGGTGGCTGGCTGGCTGGTACTGGTATTTCTGAGGAACGTGATGCAGCTCCTTCTGGGAATATGGAAAGAAGTCCAAAGATGGAACCAACTGTTACTGCTGGCACAGACAACTGTTGCCTGGATGACACTGATAGAAACAGGAAGTGAACAGGAAGGAGCAAGTCCCTTTTCTCTCATTCCTGCCTCAGATCTCCCACTATTGGCAGAAGCTAACGGAGAGCCAGACTGGCAAAGGAAATATGTGAACTGCAGAGACCTAGTCCAGCATCAAAAAATAGAGTAGAGGTGGGAGGGTTTGAAGCTGAGGAACAATTTCTTTACAACCAGCACAGTTAGACAACCAGGATTAGATAACATACACAAAGATGAGGGAAAGGAAGGGTTCTAGAACATTTCACAGGTTTCTAGTATTAGTAACCAAGTGAGTAGTGGAGAAAGATGTGGAGTGAGGAGCAGAGAGGAGGTAGTTTGTAGTGTGTGAAAAAAAAGCTGTTGGGTTGATAAATTTAGTTTGAGAAACCTGGAATCTACTATAATACAAATCAAAGTGTCTCTGGTCTAGCTAGCATGCAATTTAAAAAATTGTGGCAGGGTTTCCCTGGTGGCTCAGGGGTAAAGAATCTGCCTGCCAACACAGGAGACACGGGAGATGTGGGTTTGATCCCTGATCCGGGAAAATTCCATATGCCCCAAGGGGCGACTAAGCTGGTATGCCACAACTGATCCTGTGCTCCAGAGCCTGTGAGCCAAAACTATTGAGCCCATAAGCTGCAACTACTGAAGCCCGTGTGCCTAGAGACCATGCTATACAATGAGAGAAGCCACCTCAATGAGAAACCTATGCACTGCAACTAGAGAGTGGCCTCCACTCACTGTAACTAGAGAAAAACCCATGCAGCAAAAAAGACTCAGCACAGCCAAATGTAAAATTAAATAAATGAATAAATAAGTAAATAATTTTTAAAATTGTGGCAAAATACACAGAAGATAAAATTTATCATTTTAATCCTATTTTAAATTATGAGACAAATAAAAATCTTTTTTAAAAAAATTAATTTATTTATTGCAGTTGAAGGCTAACTGCTTTACAGTATTGTAGTGTTTTTTGCCATACACTGACATGAATCAGCCATGGGTGTATATGTGTCCCCCATCCTGAACCCCCCTCCCACCCCATCCCATCTTCAAGGTTGTCCCAGTACACTGGCTTTGAGGGCCCTGATTCATGTATCAAACTTGGACTGGTGATCTGTTTCACATATGGTAATATACATGTTTCAATGCTGTTCACAAATAAATATCTTAAAATTGAACTGTTGTAACCATTAACAAATTTTTCTCTTTTTAAATTTAATTACTTACTTAATTTTTGGTTGGGCTGGGTCTTCCTTGCTGTGCACAGGCTTTCTCTAGTTGTGGTGAGCAGGGGCAGCTCTTCTTGGTGCACAGGCTTCTCACTGTGGTAGCTTCTGTTGCTGCAGAGCACGGTCTCGGAGCCTGAGGGCTTCAGTGGTTATAATATGCAGGCTCAGTAGTTGTGGCACAAGGGCTTAGTTGCTCCTCGGCATGTGGAATTTTCCTGGACCAGAGATCGAACCTGTGTCCCCCTGCATTGGCAGGTGAATTTTTATCCAATGTACCACTAGAGAAGTCCCCATTTTAATCATTTGTGAGTGTACAGTTCTGTGGCATTAATTACATTCATATTGCTTTGCAACTATGATCACTATCTCCAGAACTTTTCCATCATCCCAAACTGAAACTGTCTACCATTAAGCAATGACTCCCCATGCTTTCCCCCCAGCCCCTGGCTACCACCATTCTACTCCATGAATTTGACTGTTCTAGCTACCTCATATAAGTGAACTCATATACCATTTGTCCTTTTGTGTTTGGCTTATTCACTTAGCATGGTATATATTCAAGCTTCATCCATGTTGTATCATGTATTATAATTTCATTCCTTTTTAAGGTTAAATAATATTCCATTTTGTGTACGTACCACCATTATGAGAAATGCTGGGCTGGATGAAGCACAAGCTTCAAGAATCAAGATTGCTGGGTGAAAAAAAAAAGATTGCTGGGTGAAATATAAATAACCTCAGATATGCAGATGACACCACCCTTATGGCAGAAAGTGAAGAAGAACTAAACAGCCTCTTGATGGAAGTCAAAGAGGAGCATGAAAAAGTTGGCTTAAAGCTCAACATTCAGAAAACTAAGATCATGGCATCCAGTCCCATCACTTTATGGCAAATAGAGAGGGAAACAGTGGAAACAGTGGCTGACTTTATTTTTTTTTTGGCTCCAAAATCACTGCAGATGGTGATTGCAGCCATGAAATTAAAAGACGCTTACTCCTTGGAAGGAAAGTTATGACCAACATAGACAACATATTAAAAAGCAGAGACATTACTTTGTCAACAAAGGTCTGTCTAGTCAAGGCTATGGTTTTTCCAGTAGTCATGTATGGATGTGAGAGTTGGACTATAAAGAAAGCTGAGCGCAGAAGAATTGATGCTTTTGAACTGTGGTGTTGGAGAAGACTCTTGAGAGTCCCTTGGACTGCAAGGATATCCAACCAGTCCATCCTAAAGGAGATCTGCCCTAGGTGTTCATTGTAAGGACTGATGTTGAAGCTGAAACTCCAATACTTTGGGCACCTGATGCGAAGAGCTGACTCATTTGAAAAGACCCTGATGCTGAGAAAGATTGAGGGCAGGAAGAGAAGGGGATGACAGAGGATGAGATGGTTGGATGGCATCACCGACTCAATGGACATGGGTTTGGGTAGACTCCGGCAGTTGATGATGGATAGGGAGGCCTGGCATGCTGTGGTTCATGCGGTTGCAAAGAGTCAGACATGACTGAGCAACTGAAATGAGCTGAACTGAACTGAACTGAACCACCATTTTGTGTAATCTGTTTTTACCAGTCCTTAACATGATGAAACCTTTTGCTAGAGTATAAACTCTGGTAGCAAGCACTGTGTTAATCACCCTTTACTTTTTTTTGCAGGAAGATTTTTCAGTGAAGGAAGCAGAATGCTGATTTACATTCTGGAGCAAGGTTGATTTCTCATTTCAGACCAGCATCTTGTGTAGCACTGATACGACAAGTATTTAGAGGCACAGCTTTGGACTGGAGTTTTGGGAATCATCATCAGTAAAAAAAGTCCTAACTAGGACCAGGATGCAATTTTTGCATGAGGTAATTTACATACAGCCTCTTTCCAGGAAGAAGTTAGAATTTCTGATTAAATACACACAACTAATGGGATTAAAACTTCTGAGAAACCAGTTATCCACCCACTTTTCAGTTAAGAGTATAGTGATTTTTACCAAATATTTTTTCATTTTTGTATCTAAAATGATTTTCTAACCAATCTCTTCCTCTCAAATATCTCTACTAAAAGTAGACCTTTGAATTTGATTTCTTAATGGATTATTGTTAAAAAAAAAAAGACTCATATGCAAATATGAAATGAATGTGTCAAAGATTTAACTTATTATTGAGAGAACTGGAAAAGATGTTACAGTCGGTTCAAAGGAAAATCCAAAGGCCAGATGAAGTATCTAAGCCTATCAGAATTGTTGAAACAAATTTTCTTAGTATTTGCAAAGCCAGCTTATTGGAGGATGTAGGGGGACAGTGATGTCAATAGAAGCTTTACATAACAGGATTTTTTTTGCAAATCTAAAGACAATAATTAATTGCATTATTATCAGTTTTTAACAAATTAGCTTATATCTCCTCAGAGATGTGAAATAGTTCAAAGATAGAAAAAAGTATAAATCCCATAGAATCTGATAAGTGGGAAGTCTCCACTTACCAGACTGTTTAAAACAATGCACAGTCTCCAATTTCTCAGTAATCTTTCTGTCCATTTAAAAGTATTTCACACTTTTCCCTATATCCTACTACAAAGCTTCTTCCTCATTGCAAGATGAAAATGAAAATTTGATATGTGCTCATATCAAAATTATCTGAAGTTTTCTTCAGCACTTGACTTCTAACACTGGTTGCTGATGCAGGAGAGTAGTGCAGGAGTCTCAGTGATTTTTCACTGAATTCTCATTAGTATGGCACCCCTAACCTTGACTAGATAGGGTCACCTCTAACCTCTCCAGGGAATCAAGCCTAAGCCTTCTGCAGGGGCCAGGAGGGGAGTGATTTGGGAGTAAGGGAGGAAGTCTGGTGTCTGGTTCTGAAGTACACTTTTAACCAGTTATTGTGCTTTTAGTCCCAACTTTACCCCTACTTCTTCTTTTTTTTTAAATTTATTTTTGGCTGTGCTGGGTCTTTGTTGCCGCTCAGGCTTTTCTCTAGTTGTGGTGAGTAGGGGTCACTCCCCCTTGCGGCGTGTGGGCTTCTCATTGCCACGGCCTCTCCCATTGCAGAGCACGGGTTCCAGGGTACACGGGCTTCAGCAGCTGCAGTTCTAGAACATAGCTCAATAGTTGTGGTGCCTGGGCCCAGTTGCTACGCAGCATGTGGGATCTCCCGAGATCAGGAATCAAACCCGTGTCCCCTGCACTGGGGACATCTGCATTGGCAGATGGATTCCCCACCACTGAGCCACCAGGGAAACCCCTACCCCTGTTTTTGAGGTACCTGGCACTCCCCATTTTCAAGTCTTTCAGTGGTTCTTTGGGGGCAAATGGGGCTTTCTCTTGGCCTGTCCGTTGATAGATGATGAGTTTGCTAAGTCAGTTCCCACCATCCTTCTGCTTTCCAGCTTCCAAAATGTTAGTGATTTCATCTCCTCTTCTGTGAAAAATCAACCATATGAATGGACAAATAGCCATTCCATGTATGACAAGAGAACACTGACTCAGAACCTCCACAGCAACCGGCCTAGGAAGCCAGGTGGTTAGCATCTAACTGGCATGAAAATGGTCAGAATTTATCAATGAGTCAGCTTCCTTATACCTGGCCCCCACTTCCAATATAGGACCAAACAGAGAAAGCTAAATCATTCACATAAGAATCCTGGCTTCCAGTTAGCCCACCCCTAACTTCCCTTCCAAAATCACTGCAGATGGTGATTGCAGCCATGAAATTAAAAGACGCTTACTCTTTGGAAGGAAAGTTATGACCAACATAGACAACATATTAAAAAGCAGAGACATCACTTTGTCAACAAAAGTCTGTCTAGTCAAGGCTATGGTTTTTCCAGTAGTCATGTATGGATGTGAGAGTTGGACTATAAAGAAAGCTGAGCGCAGAAGAATTGATGCTTTTGAACTGTGGTGTTGGAGAAGACTCTTGAGAGTCCCTTGGACTGCAAGGATATCCAACCAGTCCATCCTAAAGAAGATCAGTCCTGGGTGTTCATTGTAAGGACTGATGTTGAAGCTGAAACTCCAATACTCTGGGCACCTGATGCGAAGAGCTGACTCATTTGAAAAGACCCTGATGCTGAGAAAGATTGAGGGCAGGAAGAGAAGGGGATGACAGAGAATGAGATGGTTGGATGGCATCACCGACTCAATGGACATGAGTTTGGGTAGACTCTGGGGAGCTGGTGATGGACAGGGAGCCCTGGCATGCTGTGGTTCATGGGCTTGCAAAGAGTCAGACACAACTGAGCGACTGAACTGAGCTGAACTGAACTTCCCCAGGACAATGACCTCCATTCAGAATAGATGTAAAGCCTTCTCGTTTTTTCATTATAAAGATTCCCCAATTCTCTGCCTGCCTTTGAGTCTTTGCCAAACACAAGTGATGGTGGCTGACTCCCTCCTATAGCAAGTTCTGAATAAATAGCTTCTGTTTTTTTTCTCATTTAGGGAGTTTTCTTTTTTTCCATATCTTTTTACCTTGAAGGTTTGCGTTTTCCCATTTTTAAAGAGAGATTTCAGGAGGAAGTGGAGTTACATATGGCTCAATCCGTCATTTAACTGGAGGTCTGTTTCTGTGCTCTTCTCTTTGTGACCTAGATCTTAGAGTCTACACTACGCTTTACCCTCAGCTCCAAAAAGCCCCAAATAATGTTTGTCTTTTCCTCCTGCAAACCTGGATGCAAAATTCAATACCTATTCAAATTCCTCTAATGAATCTCCTGGAACGAAAGCATTAGAGAATGATACAGACGTTATGGACACCTACCTACGAGGAAGAGAAGATGAGGTTGCGTAACATGCACACACTTCTCATGAGGAACTTAAAATCCCATCTCCGAACATTTTAAACACTCTTTCTCTCCCACAGTCTCTCCTCCCAGATGTTTTTCTTCCAGGAAGATTCAGCTTTCAACCCATGTTGTTAGATGAACTTGTCTCATTGTGGGGGTGTATGTATCTCACCCTTACTCTAACGGGCCTTCATGAATTTCTTCTAAATGAATATGGGCATTTTCCCCAAGAGATAGTCTCATTCCACTTCCTTAGGAGAAAAAAGTGTTCTGAGTCTCTAAACCACCAAGAAAGGATGCCTTTTCTCACTTGCTGACAGTGAAGTCTTTTTTTGCATCCCCAGCTAGCTTGTAAGCTTCTTGAGTGCATAGCTGCATATTTTTATAATCTGTATAATATAATACCTAAAATATTAGAAAAGTTTATAGAAGGGATCAGTGGGCAGAAAGGAATGACAGAATTTCAAAGGAAGGAAACAGGATATTGAATAAGCCTATTTAGTGGTTCCGCTAAGTTTTGACCTTTATCTTCAACACACTAAACAAATCGAATAAATGGTTTTCACTTTTATTGTACATCTACTGGGCACTGTATTCAGCAGATTTTAGTTGACCTGTGTGATATGCATTCATTATTAGTATCTTTCATTTCCTGTATCACTTAAGGATTAGGTTCTATTGATAGTAGCAAAGACGACTGCATGACTTAAAAAAATTAATTTTCTCATGTAAAAGAAGTCCAGAAGTAATCTAAACTTAGGGTTAGTACAGAAACTGCAGAAGACATCAGAAATTCAGGCTTCTTCAACCTCTCCACTCCCCCTTTCTAGGCATCTGGCTTCCATCTTCAAGGTGTCACTGTGGTAGCAGGGGGCTGTGGCGCTCTAGCCATCAGGTTTTAGTCTCAGCAAGAAAGAAGCATAATGATAAAAAGCACCCCCACCACCAAAAAGGACCTTTTAAATAACTTTGCCCAAAGTCAAGTGCAAAAACTTATTTATAACTTGTTTATACCTCTTTGGCCAGAACTTAGTCACATGGCCACCATACTTAATCACAATGGAGACAGAAAAATGTATTGTTTAATGCATGTAATACACTGACTACTGTTCCTAAGTAGAGAGGAGAATGGATACTGGGTAGGCCACTAGCACTTTTGCCACAGTTCCTCTTGAATTTTCTGTACATGACATCCCTATGCTTGGCATCAAGTTGTCCTTGGAATCAATTAATTACATTTCAGATAAATCAAGCAGTTCACAGCATGATCACTTTCTCTTTTGTAACTAATTGACTTTATTTATAGAGCAGTTTTAGACTCAGAGAAAATTCTGATAGAAAGTACAGAGTTCCTGTATGCCTTCCCCCAACCCCTACAGTTCAGTTTAGTCATTCAGTCGTGTCCAGCTCTTTGTGACCCCATGGACCACAGCACTCGAGGATTCCCTGTCCATCACCAACTCCTGGAGCTTGATCGAACTCATGTCCATCGAGTCGGTGATGCCATCCAACCATCTCATCCTCTGTCGTCCCCTTCTCCTCCTGCCCTCAATCTTTCCCAGCATCAGGGTCTTTTCCAATGAGTCAGTTCTCCGCATCAGGTGGCCAGAGTATTGGAGTTTCAGCTTCAGCATCAGTTCTTCCAATGAATATTCGGGACTGATTTCCTTTAGGATGGACTGATTTGATCTCCTTGCAGTCCAAGGGACCCTCAAGAGTCTTCTCCAGCACCGTAGTTCATAAACATCAATTCTTTGTTACTCAGCTTTCTTTATAGTCCAACTCTCACATCCATACATGACTACTGGAAAAACCATAGCTTTGACTAGATGGACCTTTGTTGGTAAAGCAATGTCTCTGCTTTTGAATATGCTGTTTATGTTGGTCATAGGTTTTCTTTCTTTTTTTTTTTTCATAGCTTTTCTTCCAAAGAGCAAGCATCTTTAATTTCATGGCTGCGGTCACCATCTGCAGTGATTTCGGAGCCCACCCAAAAATAAAGTCTCTCACTGTTTCCATTTTTTCCCTATCTATTTGCCATAAAGTGATGGGACCAGATGCCATGATCTTAGTTTTTTGAATGTTGAGTTTTAAACCCACCCCACACAGCTTCCCTATTATAATATTAACATTTTCTACTGGTGTGGTATGTTTGTTACAACTGATGAACCAATATCGACATTATTACTAACTTAAATTCATAGCTTAGGATTTTCCTGTGTTGCACAATCCTATGGGTTTTGACACATGCATCATGTCATTCAGTACCATACAGAATACCATGTCATTCAGTACCATACAGAATAGTTTCACTGCCCTAAAAATCCTCAGTGCTCCCTCCACCTATGCACCCTCTCTTCTTCCCCACCACTGGGTAGCCCTCTGGCCACCACTGATCTTTTTACTGTCACCATACTTTGGCCTTTTCCAGAACGTCATGTACAGTAGTTGGAATCACACAGTATGTATCCTCACACAGTATGTACCCTGCTCAGATTGGCTTCTTTCACTTAGCAACGTGTATTTAAGATTCCTTCTTGTGCGTTGATAGTTATTTTCTTTTTGTCATTGAATAATACTCCATTGTATGGATGTAACACAGTTTGGTTACCCATTCACCTGTTGAAGAACATCTTGGTTGCTTTCAACTTATGACGAAAGCTGTTGTAAACATTTATGTGCAAGTTTTGTGTGGACTAAGTTTTCAACTCATTTGTGTGAATACCTAGGAGCATGATTGCTGGACTGACTGGCAAAACTATGTTTAACTTTGTTAAGAAACTGACAAATTATCTTCAGAAGGAAGGTGAAGGTGAAGTCACTTAGTCGTGTCCGACTCTTTGCAACCCCGTGGACTGTAGCCTACCAGGCTCCTCCGTCCATGGGATTCTCCAGGCAAGAACACTGGAGTGGGTTGCCGTTTCCTTCTCCAGGGGATCTTCCTGACCCAGGGATCGAACCCAGGTCTCCCACATTGGAGGCAGACGCTTTAACCTCTGAGCCACCAGGGAGGCCCTATCTTCAGAAGGAACTGTACTATTTTGCATTCCAGCAGGCAATGAATGAGAGTTACTGTTGCTGGGTATCCTCAGAAGTACTTGCTGTTGTAGTGTTTGGATTTTAGCCATTCTAATATAATTTAGTGATTCAATGAAGTACTGGTATCTCATTGTTGTTTTAATTTACAATTCCCAAACAACAGGTAAAGTTGATAATCTTTTCATACGTTTACTTGGATATCATATAACTTCTTTGAGATGTCTATTTAGATCTTTTGCTCACTTTTTAACTGGGTTATTGAATTTCAAAAGTTCTCTCTATATTCTGGATAACAGTCCTTTATTAAATATGTATTTTGCTGAGATTTCCTCCAAGTCTGTGACTTGTCTTTTCATTCTCTTGTCTAAAACATTTTTGAAATAAAGTTCATTATATTTTAATTTCTTGTATCTCTTGTACTTTGTTATGTTTCCCCTTCTAGTCCTAACTTTATTTATTTGTTGCTATTTCTCTTCTATCTGGATCAGACTCACAGAACTTTTTTCACTAGTGTTTTCAAAGATCTGGGCTTCCCTTGTGGCTCAACTGGTAAAGAATCTTCCTCACAATACGGGAGACCTGGGTTTGATCCCTGGGTTGGGAAGATACCCTGGAGAAGGGAAAAGCTACCCACTCCAGTATTCTGGCCTGGAGAATTCCAGGGATTGTATAGTCCATGAGGTCACAAAAAGTCAGACACAACTGAGTGACTTTCACTTTCAAAGATCTAATCTTAGTTTTGTTGGCCATATGAATCATGTCTTTTTCTATTTTACTAATTTATTCTCTGATTTTGTTATCCTCTTCCTTCTAGTACTTTGAATTTATTCTCTTGTTTCTTTCTAATGTATTAGATGGTCACTTATATAATTGATTTTCAGTATTTCTTATTTTCTAGTGTAAAAAGCATATGTCATCTGTTTACATGTATTGTGTACATTTTCTAAATATGTATAGCATTTTTTTTACTTCTCAAATCTAATATTATATATTTTAAATTGGGATTTCTTCTTATAACTTTAAGGTTTCTAAAAATTCTCCAAATATATGGAGTTTTAAAAAATAATTATTTTATTATTGATTTTTAACTTCAGTGTGATGTGGTCAGGGAATCTCAGACAGTAAAGAATCTGCCCGCAACACAGGAGACCTAGGTTCAATCCCTGGGTCTGGAAGATCCCCTGGAAAAGGGAATGGCTACCCACTCCAGTATTCTTTCCTGGAAAATTCTATGGACATAGGAGCCTGGCAGGCTATTGTCCATGGGGTCACAAAGAGTCAGACATGACTGAAGTGGCCTAGCACTAGCACATA
The DNA here is from genome assembly GCF_023091745.1 of Budorcas taxicolor. Classification (NCBI taxonomy): domain Eukaryota; kingdom Metazoa; phylum Chordata; class Mammalia; order Artiodactyla; family Bovidae; genus Budorcas; species Budorcas taxicolor. The sequence continues at coordinate 79,178,962 of NC_068919.1, forward strand.
TTTGGAGAATTTTTTAAAAATCTTACTAAAAGATTTTTTACAGCATTTTTCTCTGTGGTCAGAATGAGAGCTGTATTCTCTGACCACATTATAATTAAGTTAAAAACAATACAAAAATGATTATTTTTAAAACTCCATAAATTTGCAGAATTTTTAAAATATTTTACTAAAAGATTCTTTACAGCATTTTTTTCAATATGTATAAAGTTGTTCAATGACCTAAATCAAAATTAATTTTCTTAAATCTTCTTTGTTTTTAAAGTATGTGCTCTCTCAAAATGCTGGGTGCAAGAGTTCTATACATATTCCTTTTCCTGGTGGCTCAGACAATGAAGAATCTGCCCGAAATTACTGTGTGTCTTAGATGTTTTTTCATATTTAAGTGTGCAGTAGGCTGAATGTTCTGTGTCCTTTGAAAATTCATATGTTGAAAACTATCTCCCAACGTAATGGTATGAGGAAGGGGAGGCCTTTGGGAAATGACTAGAACATGAGGGTGGAGTCACCATGAGTAGGATTAGTACCTTATAAGGGAGACCCAAGAGAGCTCCTTATCTCTTAGGCCAAGTGAGGACACAGTCTGGTCTTGGTCTATAAAACAGGAAGTAGGCATTCACCAGACAATAAATCTGTTGGCACCTCGATCATGGACTTTTCAGCCTCCGGAACTGTGAGAGGTAAATTTCTGTTGTTTATAAGCTGCCCATCCAATAGCGGCTTCCTTGATGGCTCAGACAGTAAAGAATTGCCTGCAATGCAGGAGACCTGGGTTCAATCCCTGAATCAGGAAGATCCCCTGGAGGAGGAAATGGCAACTCACTCCAGTATTCTTGCCTGGAGAATCCCTTGGACAGAGGAGTCAATAGAGTGGCAAAGAGTCAGACACAACTGAAGCAACTTAGCACAGTCAATGGTCATTTTTAATTACAGTCCAAAGGAACTAAAACAAAGAGTGAGATACTAACAAGTTGATTGGAAATTATTTATGCACAGATGGAGCTTGTTGACTGGACCTTAAATGTAAGGTGATTGCTTATGGATATAGACAGCTTATTATGGGATCCTTCCAATGATGTATCCTTCCATTCTAATTTCTGTCTTTTAAAATTATACCGATATTTGTCTCCTCTCCTGTTCTTTTTCTTCTTCAGCCTTATAAACTTTTCATTCCTTTACCTTCATTCTAAATAAAAGCCCTCCGTCCCCCACACAAAAAAGCCCCACTTTTTATTGAAGTGTAAATGCCTTCAGAAAAGTGTCCACAAACATGCAACCTGAACACATATGTAAATCAGCACTCAGATTAAGAGACAGAACATTATTAGCAAGAAGCTCCCATGTTCTCTTTCAGAGTCATTACTCCACTAAGAGTAATCACTACATTTGTTACCAAAAGAAACTTCTGTCCACTCACCTGTGCACAGTAAAGTGGGTGTACTGACACAGGGTTGTAGTGGAGCGAAGTGCAGCATTTATTGCAGGCACCAAGCCAAGGAATCTAGGCAGCTAGGACTCAAAAGATCTGAACTCCCTGATGGCTTTCAGGGCAGAGTTTCTAAAGACGGGGATGAGGGAGAGAGGTCGCGGTGGGGGGTAGTTGGGGGGGGGTAGGGGGGTAGGGAGGCGGTGCATGATCATCTCGTGGACATTCTTTTGATTGGTTGGTGATGAGATAATCAGGAGTCAACATTATCAACCTTCTTTTACAACTGGTCTGGGATCTAATGCTTATAACAGCATATAGTTAACTTCTTTACCTGCTAGGGTTTTGGTATCTGCAAAATAGCCCAAAGGACATAGCTTAGAATATTATCTATAACTTTTGTTGTCCAGTTTCTAAGCCATGTCCGACTCTTTGAGACCCCATTGACCACAGCACGCCAGGCTTCTGAGACCTTCACTATCTCTTGGAGTTTGCCCAGACTCATGTCTATTGAGTCAGTGATGCCATCCAACCATCTCACCCTCTGTCGCCCCCTTCTCCTCCTCCCTTGAGGAGTAACTAAAGGTCCTTGACTTTGTTTAATGGCTAAACTATTATTAGTTTGTCTTGCTTGAGTGTTTCCCCTTCTTTCTGCATTTTCTCACTTCTGATTAATTTTATTCTTTAGAATTCAGGTGAAGTGTAGAAGGCTAAAGTTTTTCTACAGACCAGAGGCAGGCGGAGAACATGGGGAACAAGAGGTTCTGTCCTTGGAAGGCCCAGTAAGGTCCTGCTTGGTTACACATTGACTTCTAACAGCATGGATATTTGCATAGTTTCCAGTTTAGTGCTATTACTAAGTATAAGCATAAGCTTTTTTTGTGCATGTCCTTTAAGTGAACATATGTACACATCTTTGGCTATGCATAGCTTCAGCTTTCGCTGATCCTGCCAAACAGTTTAACAAAATGATCGGGCCAATTTATGTTCCCTTCAGTAGCCTGAGGGAGAAGGCAATGGCACCCCACTCCAGTACTCTTGCCTGGAAAATCCCATGGACAGAGGAGCCTGGTACGTTGCAGTCCATGGGATCGCTAAGAGTCGGACACGACTGATCGACTTCACTTTCACTTTTCACTTTCATGCATTGGAGAAGGAAATGGCAACCCACTCCAGTGTTCTTCCCTGGAGAATCCCAGGGACGGGGGAGCCTGGTGGGCTACCGTCTATGGGGTCGCACAGAGTTGGACACGACTGAAACGACTTAGCAGCAGCACTAGCCTGAGAGTTCTGGTTGCTCCACAGTCTTGCCAGTCCTTTGTATTTTCTCTCTTTTTCATTTTACCCTTTCTGGTGGGTATGTAAGGGCTTCCCAGGTGGTGCTAGTGGTAAAGAACCAACCTGTCAAAGTAGGAGACAATAAACATGGGTTCAATTCCTGGTGAGGAAGATCCCCTGGAGAAGGGTATGGCAACCCACTCCAGTTTTCTTGCCTAGAGAATCCCACGGTCGGAGGAGCCTGGTGGGCTACAGGTCATGGGGGTCACAAACAGACACGACTGAATGGCTGAGTATGCATGCATGTACATGGGTGCATAACAGTGTCTCACTGAGGTTTTTTTAAAAATATGTTATTTGTGGGATCTTCGTCACCACATGCCAGATCTTTCCTTGTGGCACATGGGCTCTAGTTGTGGTGCGAGGGCTTGCTCCACGGCATGTGGGATCTTAGTCCCCCAAACTGGATGGACCACAACCCTTGAATTGCAACACAGATTCTTAATCACTGAACCACCCAAGAAGTCCTTCTCTGAGGTTTTAATTTGCATTTCCCCTTTACTTTTTTGTTTTTTAGGTGTTTCAGGATGGAGCAGATGAAAATGCAGAGGGTTAATGCTGTATATCTGCCAGAAAATTTCCCTAAATAGATAATTACCTAATGGAACTAAAAACTTAATTACCTTTTCTCCTGTACTGGAAGCCAAACGATGTAGCGATGAGGGCAACAAGCTTTGCAATCAGGTATACTGTTTTGATTCCCAGCTCCAATTCTTACTTGCTGAATTACCTTGAGAAATTTATTTAACCTTTCTCTACATTATGTAAAATGGCACTAATAATAGTACTGTCTCATGAGATTATGAGGATTAAATGAGATAAAATATGTAAAACGTTTTGGAAAGTTCCTAGCATACTATTAGCACAGAGTCCCCAAATGGCAGCTATTATTATCCCTTATATTGCGTATGCACATCTCATTTCTATTTTACACATTCTAGGACAAAGCAACAGCACATAGCACGCATAAGGTGCCTCATAAATGACAGTTACTGATAAAGACTGGATGAAAGTTTTTAAATATAAACGGAAGGTATTGTGGTTCTTGTTATAAAAGATGGCATACATATTATAATGGATATAGTATAAAAGGCACTTCTAATGGAACAACAGACTGGTTCCAAATAGGAAAAGGAGTACGTCAAGGCTGTATATTGTCACCCTGCTTATTTAACTTATATGCAGAGTACATCATGAGAAACGCTGGGCTGGAAGAAACACAAGCTGGAATCAAGATTGCCGGGAGAAATATCAATAACCTCAGATATACAGATGACACCACCCTTATGGCAGAAAGTGAAGAGGAACTAAAAAGCCTCTTGATGAAAGTGAAAGAGGAGAGTGAAAAAGTTGACTTAAAGCTCAACATTCAGAAAACGAAGATCATGGCATCTGGTCCCATCACTCCATGGGAAATAGATGGGGAAACAGTGGAAACAGTGTCAGACTTTATTTTGGGGGGCTCCCAAATCACTGCAGATGGTGACTGCAGCCATGAAATTAAAAGATGCTTACTCCTTGGGAGGAAAGTTACGACCAACCTAGATAGTATATTCAAAAGCAGAGACATTACTTTGCCAATAAAGGTCGGTCTAGTCAAGGCTATGTTTTTTCCAGTAGTCATGTATGGATGTGAGAGTTGGACTGTGAAGAAAGCTGAGTGCCAAAGAATTGATGCTTTTGAACTGTGGTGTTGGAGAAGACTCTTGAGAGTCCCTTGGACTGCAAGGAACTGTGGTGTTGGAGAAGACTTCTTGTGAGTCCCTGGGACTGCAAGGAGATCCAACCAGTCCATTCTGAATGAGATCAGCCCTGGGATTTCTTCGGAAGGAAAGATGCTAAAGCTGAATCTCCAGTACTTTGGCCACCTCGTGCGAAGAGCTGACTCATTGGAAAAGACTCTGATGCTGGGAGGGGTTGGGGCAGGAGGAGAAGGGGACGACAGAGGATGAGATGGCTGGATGGCATCACTGACTCGATGGACGTGAGTCTGAGTGAACTCCGGGATTTGGTGATGAACAGGGAGGTCTGGCGTGCTGCGATTCATGGGGTCGCAAAGAGTCGGACACGACTGAGCGACTGAACTGAACTGAATGAGGAATGTATTATTTAAACAAGTGTCTCTTCTGTTTACCTTCCTCATTTAACAACTAAGAAAATCAGTGCGGTGGAGAAACACCACCCTAGCTAATTAGTAAGGACTGCTGCTGCTGCTGCTAAGTCGCTTCAGTTGTGTCCGACTCTGTGCGACCCCATAGATGGCAGCCCACCAGGCTCCGCCGTCCCTGGGATTCTCCAGGCAAGAACACTGGAGTGGGTTGCCATTTCCTTCTCCCATGCACGAAAGTGAAAAGTGAAAGTGAAGTCGCTCAGTCGTGTCCGACTCTTAGCGACCCCATGGACTGCAGCCCACCAGGCTCCTCCGTCCATAGGATTTTCCAGGCAAGAGTACTGGAGTGGGGTGCCATTGCCTTCTCCAATTAGTAAGGACAGTTAGTTACAAATCCCATATTGCATTTGTGACGGTTACAGAGGCTTCTTTCCTTAAAACCAAGACAAACAAAAATATTACCCAGAAAAAAAAGGAAAGGCACCACTTATCCGAAAAGATGTTAAGCCTTTCCGATTTTAACAGAGCTTTTGTTCAGCACTGGAGAAACTGGTAAGGCCCCAGCGGCCCCAGCAGCTTCCGTACAAGATGGCGTCGCCCACTTGTACACCCCTGCTCGGGTTACGTCACGGAACCGGAAGTGGTTTCCGTCCTAGAGGATTCGGGTGGGTGCGCGCAGGTGGTCACAGAGGTTCCAGATCTTCAGCGTGCGGTGCCGCAGGTGTTCGGGTCGGGTCCAGGGCCGCAGGTAAGTGAGGATCGGCGGCCGGCGAAGCTGCTCTCCGGGTCTGTGGAATGGTGGAGGCGGTTTTCCGTGCGGACTGAGGAGGGGGCTCAAGATGCTGGCGAGGTCACCGTGCGCGGGGGCGAATGATTGCGGGGACCTGGTTGTCCCCGAGCGACTTGGCCCTGCCCCTCTCCCCGCCTTCCTCGCCGGTGGCGGGGGCAGTTCAGCACCTAGGCGCGCCGCGGGGGCTGTCACCTCGATCGCTGGCTCCCGGTGGCCTTCCGGGGCCGCCTCCTCGGACCCGCGGCTGCTCTCCTTAAGGAGTACCTACCAAACCTTCCTGGCTTCTTGACCCAGTTAGCTACAAAGGAAGCACCGCTCGCAACATCTGGCAGCTCCTTAGGCGCTACGTGTTGCACGCGTCCACAGATAAGAGTTTCGTGCCCTCGATTCGTGCGGACCTACGCCCGCCCCCATTGTTACCACCTTTTTCTTCCCAGACCACACCCGCTGCTATGGACCTTGTTGGGAGGCACCTTTTTCTTTTCGCAACCCTGGAATATAGATCAGGACTAGAACCGTAATGTTGCTTTATTACAGAATTGATACATGCTTGTTAAAATATAAACGAAACCTAAACTTTTACAAGCTTTTGATATATTAATGGACACAAACTCCCTTAGGCACTCATTTCTTGAAAACACTAACACCGTAGAACTGCACTGAAAGGTTTTGTAATATCAATGTTGCGAAGTTTGAGAGAAAAAGAGTTATTTAAGAGAAGGGAAGGAATTATGAATTTTGGTCAAGTTGAGTTTGCTTTTAAAAAATGTATTTATTCTTTTATATTTATTTTAGCTGTAGCCCGTGTCATGTAGCCCATGTCATTTACACAAAATAGATCCTCTTTGACCTCTTTCCATCTCCATCTTTTCTTTTTTAATCTTTTTCCCAAGGTAAAAACTGTTATCAGTTTGGCATGTTTTTTCTATTTTTTTTGTTTACGTTTATTGATATGTGTTTGTACAGATAGGTGTGTAAAATTTTGGGTTGAACTTTTACCAACGTGGTATATTGTACCTCTTCAACAACTAAACTTGTGCTTAAAAATGGGTCTTGGAACTTTTTCTTGGTTAATATGTAGACATCTGCCATATTTGTTCTCGCTCGGTAAATTCCGGAACATGTTACAATCCCATAATATGTGCGATTCCATAGGTTGCTTAGTTTTTCCGTCTTAGGCACAGTGCGGCAGAGAACATCCTCCCACAGCGTCTGTGAGGTTGAGTGAGCATTTCTCAAAGATAGAAACCTGCAGGTGGAATTGCTGGGTGGGAGGGTGTGGATATTTAATGCCAAACTGCCCACCAGCAGTGTATAATAGTCTCTGCTTTACCAGCTCTTTTAAACATTTGATGGTGTCCGCCTTTTTTGCTTCTGCCAATCTGATGTGTGGGAAATGACTCTAATTTTGTGTTTTAATTTGTACTTCCCTGGTTATTGGTAAGATTGAGGTTCTTTTCATGATCGTTGGCTATTTGTATTCCTTCCTCTTTTGAGAAATGCCTCATTTCTTTTGGGTTGTCTGGTTATATATGGTAATGTTTTATATATTAATCTTTTGTCATTCATATACGTTTGAAATATTTATTCCCAGCATTTTGAAGTTGTTTCTTATCTCTTAATCATGTGGCATCTTTGTAGAATCGAAGTTGTAAATTCCGTGTTTAAATGTATCAGTCTTTTACTTTGTGTATTTAGTGGGCTTTCATTCCTAATCCCAGTGGTTCTCAAATGGGAGCTGTTTTGCTTTCTGGGAGCCACTTGGCAATGTCACGAGATGTATTTTGGTTGCCATCCAGTGGATAGAAGCCAGGGATGCTGCTAAACACCCTTCAGTGCCCAGGAAAGCCCTTAAGCAAAGAATTTTTCTGGCCTAAAATGTCAGTAGTGCTGAGGTTGAAAAACCCTGTGCTACCCTGAGGCCACGTTTTCTCTTACCACCATGTTTTCTCCTGTAAGTTGTTACATGTTAGAGTTTTTCTCTAATTCCTCTGTGTGTGTGTCAGAGAAAGAGAGAGAGAGAATAATGGTGTGTGCCTTTTTCTTGTTTTCCAAGCAGTGTCACTCTGAATATCAGTCCATCCTTGACCTGTTAATCTAAAATACCACATTTATCACGTACTAATGTCTCACCCACACAGTGTATTTTCTGTAAACTCTTCTGTCCTATGTCCGAATTTTCTATTTTGCTGGGCCAATACCATAGCATTCTACATTAAATATATATTATACTTTGGTATCTAGTAGGGTAAGTCTATGGCACCCCACTCCAGTACTCTTGCCTGGAAAATCCCATGGACGGAGGAGCCTGGTGGGCTACAGTCCATGGGGTCGCTAAGGGTCGGACACGACTGAGTGACTTCACTTTCACTTTTCACTTTCATACATTGGAGAAGGAAATGGCAACCCACTCCAGTGTTCTTGCCTGGAGAATCCCAGGGACGAGGGAGCCTGGTGGGCTAGTGTCTATGGGGTCACATAGAGTCGGACACGACTGAAGTGACTTAGCAGTAGCAGTAGCAGTAGGGTAAGTAGTCCCTCATGATTCTTTTTATTGTTATTTTATTGGAAGTCATACTTTATCAGCTCATGTACTCATTATTTAATCAGTGTTTTGGGGGTAGTCTTACAGTTTCTTTCCCAGATTAATTTTAGAATCAGCTTATCAAGTATTTTTTTTCTTTTTTTAAGTGAGTTTACTGTGGTGACCTAAATGGCAAGTGGTGGTGGGGCGCGGAGGAGAGGGCTTCCCTGGTGGCTCAGTGGTAAAAAATCAGCCTGCCAGTGCAGGAGACAAGGGTTTGATTCCTAGATTGGGAAGATCCCCCGGAGAAGGAAATGTCTACCCACTCCAGTATTCTTGCGTGGGAAACCCCATGGACAGAGGAGCCTGGTGGGCTACAGTTCATGGGGTCCCAAAAAAGTCAGACATGACTTGGTGATTGCAACAAAATGGAAAGGAAATTTAAGAAAGCATGGGCATATGTATACATACATACACTTTGCTCTACAACAAGAAACTAACACATTGTAAAGCACCTGTACTCCAATAAAAATTAATACAAAAATAATTGGATTAAAAAAATAAGGTGGTCTTATTGAAATGTAATTCACATAATTTGTTTTTTAAAGTACACAATTCAGTGATTTTTTAGTATATTTCCAGTTAAGCAGCTGTTGCTATAACCTAATTCTATTTTATTTTTAAAAGTTTATTTATTTGGCTGTGCCAGGCTTAGTTGCAGCATGTGGGATCTAGTTTCCCAACCAGGAATCAAACCCTGGCCCCCTGCATTGAGAGTGCAGAGTGTTAGCTACTAGACCACCAGGAAAGTCCCTACAGCCTAATTTTTGGACATCATTATCATCCCCCACCCACCCAGCTTCCCTGGTGGTGCAGAGGTTAAAGCATCTGCCTGAAATGTGGGAGACCTGGGTTCGATCCCTGGGTCGGGAAGACCCCCTGGAGAAGGAAATGGCAACCCACTCCAGTATTCTTGCCTGGAGAATCCCATGGACGGAGGAGCTTGGTGGGCTACAGTCCACGGGTTGCAAAGAGTTGGACACGACTGATCGACTTCACTTATCATCCCCCAAAGACAGTTGCTTCAGTCATGTCTGATTCTTTGAATGGGCTCTAGCCTGCCAGGCTCCTCTGTCCATGGGATTATCCTGGCAAGAATACTGGAGTGGGTTGCCATTCCCTTCTTGAGGGATCTTTCCCACCCAGGGATCAAACCCATGTCTTCTGCAGCTCCTGCGTTGCAGGTGGACTCTTTACTGACCCACCTGGGAAGCCCAAAGAAGCCCATCCCTGTTATCAATACCCATTCCCCAATATCCTAGCCCTGTGCATGTTAAGTTGCTTCAGTTGTGTCCGACTCTTGCAGCTCGTATGGATCATAGCCTACCAGGCTCCTCTGTCCATGGGATTCTCCAGACAAGAACACTGAAGTGGGTTGACATTTCCTCCTCCAGGGGATCTTCCTGACCCAGGGATCGAACCCAGGTCTTCTGCATTGCTGGCAGATTCTTTACCATCTGAGCCATCAGGGAAGCTGCTAGCCCTAGCCCCAGTCACTAATCTTTCTGCCTTCATAGATCTAAGTATTTTGTATAAATGAAATTGTACAATTTTTGTACAATTTTGTGATTGGGTTCCTTCACTTGGTATAATGTTTTCAAGGTTCATCCATGTTGCAACATGTGTCAGTACCCATTCCTTTTTATCTCTGAATAAAATTCCATTCTGTGGTGTATTTGTTTCCTAGGGCTACAGTATTGAAGTAAGGAAAACTGGATGACTTAAAGTAACAGATACATTCTCTCACAGCCCTGGAGGCTATAAAGTCCAAAATCAAGTTGTCAGCAGGAGTACCTTCTCTCAGGTCTCTACGGGGGAATCCTTTCCTGCCTCTTTCTAGCTTCTGACATTGCCAGCAGTCCTTGGCATTGTTTGGCATTCCTTAGCTTGCAGCTGCATAACTCCCAACTCCTGCCTCTGTCTTCACCTGGCCTTCATCCCAGCGTGTCTGTCTTCACGTTGTAACTCTCTTTGTGAAAGTCCGTCTTAGTCTTTTCTCTTCGTATAAGGACACCAGTTATTGAATTAAAGGCCCACTCCACTCCAGCAGGACCCTGTTTTAACTTAATTAGGTATGCAGAGGCCATTTCCAAATAAAGTCACCTTCATAGGTAGTGGGAATTAGGACATTAACATATCTTTTGGGGGATTCACGTAACATTATGGATATACCCCATTTTATTTATCTGTTCATCAGCTGATGGACATTTGAGTTGTCTCCACTTTTGGCTATTATGAATAATGCTGCTATGAACTGTTGTGTGGACATGTGTTTTCATTCCTCTTGGGTATATACCTAGAAGTGGAGTTGCTGGGTCATATAGCAACTCTATGTTTAATCATTTGAGCAACTGCCAGATTATTTTCCAAACAGCTGTACCATTTTATGTCAACATCAACAGTATATGAGGATTCTAATTTCTCCACATTATTACCAGCACTTATTAATTAAAGCCATCCTAGTTGGTGTGAAGTGGTATCTCATTGTGGTTTTGATTTGCATTTCCCTAACAGCTGATGATGTTGAGCGTCTTTTCACGTGTTTATTGGCCATTTGTGTATGTTCTTTGAAGAAATGTCTATTCATGTCTTTGCCTGTTTTAAATTGGTTGTTCTTTTTTTATTGAAGTGTAACAGTTTTTTATATCGTCTAGATACACGCCCTTAGGAGACAGATGATGCAAATATATTTTCTCCCATCCTGTGGTTTTTTTTTTCACTTTCTTGATAGTCAATTCATTAAAAAAATTTTTTTAATTAAGTTTGCATTTAATTTGCATTATTCTGAGTATTTCTTCTTTCAACACTATTTTTTTGTTTTGGCTGCGTTGGGTCTTCATTACAACATGCAGGCTTCTCTAGTTGTGTTGTGTGGGGTCTAGAGCACATTTGGAGTATTTCTGTAAAACACCTTCTCTTCTTTATTAAAGAAAAATGCAGTAATTATAGTACCTTCTGTAGAGGATTGTTGAAAAGGATTAGATGAGTAATGTATTCATAAATATATAGGCATATGTGTGTAAAGAGCCTGGCACTTGATAACATGCTCTGTAAGTGACACCTGTTATATCCCTGCTCTTCCAGCCTTCTGTATCTTCAGTAAAGTTTTCTTTGTTTCTTCGTATTCAGTTCAGATCAGTTCAGTTGATCTTGCATATTTCTTGTTGAGTTTATACTTGTGTTTGTGTGCATATGTTTATTTAAAAACATGTGGCTTGTAGTTTTAAAATAGTGTATATTTCTATTATGAATGAGATTTTCTTCATATTTTTATAATGGGTTTAGGGAGCTATTAGTTTTCTATTCATCACACTTTCAAAATTCTAAGTTGTAAAAGTTGTGACTTGTTTACTAATCCAGGTTATTCCGATGACAGCGTTCTGTTAGGAACTGGTGTTCTTTTCCATTCTGCCTTCTTCTGCCCTGATTTGAATCTTCTTCCCATCTTGGCTCTGCTATTGTGAATCTTAATCTAATGGGTCTGCCTGCCTCTAGCCTTGCCCTCATCCAATCTAGCACAAACACAGTGACCACAGTGTTCTTTGAAATATGAGCCTAAACTTGTCACTGCGATTCTGTTATTCACTCTCCATTACCTGTAAGGGTTTATCTTACCAGGTAATATAGGGCTTCTCATGACTTGACCTGTATCTCCTCCTTCTAGCATCATTCCTCTCTGTCTCCTTACTTATACATTATGCTCTAGCACAGTGCTGTCCAGTTGAAATATCGTGTGAGCCCTAGACATAATTTAAAGCTTTCTACTAGCCACAGTAAGAGTATAAAAAGAAACAGGTGAACTTAATTTTAACAGGTATTGTTTAACCCAGTAGATCCAAACTATCATTTCAACGTGAGATATAAAAAATCAGTATGGAATTACTTGAGACTGGAAGTATAATAGAGGTTACCGAGGGTTGGGGAGGGAGGAATGGAAAGTTACTGTTTAATGGTACAGAGTTTGTTTGGGATGATGAAGTAGTTCTAGAAATGAAAAGGGATGGGACTTCCCTGGTGGCTCAGTGGTTGGGAATCTGCCTGCCAATGCAGGGGACACAGGTTTTATCCCTGGTGGGAGAACTAAGATCCCGTAAGCTGCTGGGCCACTAAGCCCATGCGTCACAACTAAGACGTGATGCAGCCAAATAAATAAATATTAAAAAAGAAGAGAAAGAAATGGATAGTGGTGATGATTGCACAGCCTTGTGGATGCAGTTATGCCACTGAATGATACTCTTAAAAATGTTAAAATGTAAGTTTTGTGTTATGTATGTTTTACTACAATGAAATAAAAGGTCACCTTAAAAATCAATATGGAAGGGCTTCCCTGGTGGCTCAGTGGTGAAGAATCCACCTGCCAGTGGAGGAGACACGGGTTCGATCCCTGGTCTGGGAAGATCCCACACACTGCAGAGCAGCTAGGCCCGTGTGCCATAACTTTGGAGCCTGTGCTCTAGAACCCAGGAGCTGCAACTACTGAAGCTCGAGTGCCCTGGAGCCCGTACCCCGCAACAAGAGAAGCCACCGAGATGAGAAACCCTCGCACCGCATTGAAGAGTAGCCCCTGCTCGACACAGCTAGAGAAAAGCTCGTGCAGCAGCTTAGACCAGCATGGCCAAAAAGAAATATTTTTAAAAAATCAATATGGAAATTATCAATTAAAAAAATTTTTTTTTTCAGAGTCAGTCTTTAAAATTCAGAATTTTGCGCTTATGATGCATGTTAAGTTTGCTTGAACTTTTCCACTTGTGCCGTGACACTTCGTGCCTTTCATATCTTTGCACGAGCTGCTGTTCCCTCTGCCTGGAGTGCCGTTCTCTCTGCCTGGTGCACCTAGAGGGTGCTAGCTCATTAAAATTTTTCTTTTTTTTTTGGAGAAGCAAATGGCAATCCACACAGCACTCTTGCCTGGAAAATCCCATGGACGGAGGAGCCTGATAGGCTACAGTCCATGGGGTTGCAAAGAGTCGGACACGACTGAGCGACTTCACTTTCACTTTGACATTAGAGTGTATGAATGGTCACAGGTGGATACATAAACAGATAAGCATAAATAAAACTAGTAAAACTTAAAAATTTTTTTTTAATTTTTGAAATATATTTATTTATTATTCTTTTTGGCTGTGCTGGGTCTCCGTTGCAGCGTGCAGACTTCTCTAGTTGGGTGTGAGGGCTTAGTTGCCCTGAGGCATGTGGGGTCTGAGTCCCAGGACCAGGGATTGGAAGGTGTGTTCTTAACCACTGGACCCCCAGGGAAGTCCCCAGTTTGCTGCTTTTTTAACACCAGTACCAGTCTCACCCCTCTCAGCAAGTGTTTCTCTTAATAAATCCCACTCCTCTTCTTGGCCATCCTGTACTCGTGTGTGCTTCTGTGGTTTGTGTTACCTCACTATATTGCAAATTGTTCAGTATACCCATTTCTCCTTTTCTGAATCCTGCATTTTTGAAAGCAGGTTGGCCTTTTAACTCTTTTTACCCAGAGTCTGGCACAGTGTTTGGTTTATTGAAAGGGTTGTGTACATGTTTACTGAATGAATCCCTTGACTGGGGGGAAAAATACCCTACAAAATTTCTCTATATAAAAATGAATTAATAACTGTTTTGAATGTTGCCAAGAGTTCCTTCATATGGAGGTACCCTACTTGCTCCTTCAATTTCCCTATTAGGATTTTCTTTTTCACAGGCCACATGATGGTAAATAATAAGTGGGAGCCTGGCTGCTTGGGAATTCCAGGTCTGAGGGAGCCCTTCTCAATGGAAGCAAATCAATAATGCTCTTTTTTTTTTTTTTTAAGTATTCTGCTTTAATGTAACCTGATTTCAGCATTATTAACCATGGAGGTAGTGTGAAATACAAAAATAAATTTGAAAAACTAATTAATAAAAACACGTTAGAAGATGTTATTTTCACAGAAAACAAAAATTCACTTTTCTATGCAAAAACTTGTAAGTTGTGGGGGAAGGCACAATCAAGATGCAAGTTGAGGGGCTTCCCTGGTGGATAAGTGGTTAAGAATCCACCTACCAATGCAGGGGACACGGGTTTGATCCCTGCTCCAGGAAGATTCCTCTTGGGCAGCTAAGTCAGTGGGCCACAACTACTGAAGCCCCCATGCGCTAGAGCCTGTGCTCCACAAGAGAGTAGCCCCCACTCTCCCCCTGCTCTCAACAACTAGAGAAAGCCCTTGTGCAAGAAATGAGTGAACAAATATATATATTTTTAAATCCAAATTAATCTCAAAGGATAAAATGTTTGGTTGAAACATACAAGCAGAAATTTAGAAGAAAGAAATGTAAAATTTTGGATTTAAGTGTGAAGTATACAAGTATATAAAATGGGGAATTCAGTATGATTTCAGTGAACTTTATTTACCACAAACTCTGTATGAATCATCAGTGTGATTCTGCTGTTCAAACACCTATCATTTCATCCAGCATAAATAAAATATAGGGCCCAGAGCCTGGGAAGTAATAGTACCAATGTAGTCTACACCAATTAGACCATGTCTTAAGTATTGAATACAGACCTGGGTGCCACATTTTAAGATACATTGGCAAGCTTGGAGCCGTTCAGAAGGATCTAGCCATAATGGCGAGTGGTCTGTAAACTAGGTCACAGGAAGACTGATTGGATTAAGCAGAAGGTACCAAGGGAAGTTGTAAGAGCTGTCTTCACATATTTCACAAGCTCTTAGGAAAGAGTAAACACTTTTGTCATTTTCAGAGGCCAGACTGAACATCAAAGAGAAAAATTTCCATGTAGGGAACTTTTACAGAATGCAAGTATGTTTCAACAAAAACTGCCTCTTAAGGTAATGAACTCTGTTTCTGGAAGTATTCAGGTAGAGATTGGGTCATGATCTGTCAGGATTGTGAAGGAAAGAAATCTTCAACTGTGTGAATTTGGCTTTTAGATTTTAACTCTATAGTTCTTTGTTTCCCTTTAATAAGACTACTTTCGTTTATAGAACCCAGTAGTAGTCATATTGAACATTTATTGAACTCTAAAGTGCTAGCCTGGAGAAGGAAATGGCAACCCACTCCAGTACTCTTGCCTGGAAAATCCCATGGACGGAGGATCTTGGTGCAAGCTACTGTCCATGGGGTCGCAAAGAGTTGGGCACGACTGAGCGACTTCACTTCACTTCTTCTAAAGTGCTAGCCAATATGCTAAGTCAAGCTATTTCGTCATCTTACTAAAGCCTTACAATAATCCTACATGGTAGGTACTATCCTTCTCATTTTACTGATGACTTAGAGAAGTTCAGTAAATTGCCCGTTTATGTAGCCACCAGGGCTTCCACGGTGGCTCAGGGGTAAAGAATCCGCCTGCTAATGGAGGAGGCGAGGGGTCAATCCCTGGGTCAGAAAGATCTCCTGGAGAAGGAAATGGCAACCTGCTCCAGTATTCTTGCCTGAAAAATCCCTTGTACAGAGGAGTCTGGCAGTCCATGGGATCACAAAAGAGTCAGACACAACTGAGTAAAACAACAACAACAATATAGCTGGCAAGTGGCAGAGGCCCAGCGTGTTTGACTTTGGGGCTTCTGTTTTTATCCTCTACCTTGTGCTACTTTCTGAACATTTTAACTTATTGTTTAATTCATTAAAATGAGATTTCTTTCAGGAATATAATCATGTCTTAAGTGTTAAGTGGGAAAGTTACTTTGGCTGTCTCTAAAAGTGAAATGACAGAATGTGGTCCACTGGAGAAGGGAATGGCAAGCCACTTCCGTATTCTTGCCTTGAGAACCCCGTGAACAGTATGAAAAGGCAAAATGATAGGATACCAAAAGAGGAACTCCCCAGGTCAGTAGGTGCCCAATATGCTACTGGAGATCAGCGGAGAAATAACTCCAGAAAGAATGAAGGGATGGAGCCAAAGCAAAAACAATACCCGGTTGTGGATGTGACTGGTGATAGAAGCAAGGTCCGATGCTGCAAAGAGCAATATTGCATAGGAACCTGGAATGTTAGGTCCATGAATCAAGGCAAATTGAAAGTGGTCAAACAAGAGATGGCAAGGGTGAACGTCGACATTCTGGGAATCAGCGAGCTGAAATGGACTGGAATGGGTGAATTTAACTCAGATGACCATTATATCTACTACTGCAGGCAGGAATCCCTCAGAAGAAATGGAGTAGCCATCATGGTCAACAAAAGAGTCTGAAATGCAGTACTTGGATGCAATCTCAAAAACGACAGAATGATCTCTGTTCATCTCCAAGGTAAACCATTCAATATCACAGTTATCCCAAGTCTATGCCCCAACCAGTAAGGCTGAAGAAGCTGAAGTTGAACGGTTTTTTGAAGACCTACAAGACCTTTTAGAATTAACACCCAAAAAAGAGATCCTTTTCATTATAGGGGACTGGAATGCAAAAGTAGGAAGTCAAGAAACACCTGGAGTAACAGGCAAATTTGGCCTTGGAATGCGCAATGAAGCAGGGCAAAGACTAATAGAGTTTTGCCAAGAAAATGCACTGGTCATAACAAACACCCTCTTCCAACAACACAAGAGAAGACTCTACACATGGACATCACCAGATGGTCAACACGGAAATCAGACTGATTATATTCTTTGCAGCCAAAGATGGAGAAGCTCTATACAGTAAACAAAAACAAGCCCAGGAGCTGACTGTGGCTCAGATCATGAACTCCTTATTACCAAATTCAGACTCAAATTGAAGAAAGTAGGGAAAACCGCTAGACCATTCAGGTATGACCTAAATCAAATCCCTTATGATTATACAGTGGAAGTGAGAAATAGATTTAAGGGCCTAGATCTGATAGATAAGAGTGCCTGATGAACTATGGACTGAGGTTCATGACATTGTACAGGAGACAGGGATCAAGACCAT
Source organism: Budorcas taxicolor (assembly GCF_023091745.1). NCBI lineage: Eukaryota > Metazoa > Chordata > Mammalia > Artiodactyla > Bovidae > Budorcas > Budorcas taxicolor. Next base: position 79,196,068 of record NC_068919.1, read on the forward strand.
CCCCATGGAAAAGAAATGCAAAAAAGCAAAATGGCTGTCTGGGGAGGCCTTACAAATAGCTATGAAAAGAAGAGAGGCGGAAAGCAAAGGAGAAAAGGAAAGATATAAGCATCTGAATGCACAGTTCCAAAGAATAGCAAGAAGAGATAAGAAAGCTTTCTTCAGCGATCAATGCAAAGAAATAGAGGAAAAGAACAGAATGGGAAAGACTAGAGATCTCTTCAAGAAAATTAGAGATACCTAGGGAACATTTCATGCAAAGATGGGCTCGATAAAGGACAGAAATAGTATGGACCTAACAGAAGCAGAAGATATTAAGAAGAGGTGTCAAGAATACATGGAAGAACTGTGCAAAAAAGATCTTCAGGACCCAGATAATCATGATGATGTGATCACTCATCTAGAGCCAGACATCTTGGAATGTGAAGTCAAGTGGGCCTTAGAAAGCATCACTACAAACAAAGCTAGTGGAGGTGATGAAATTCCAATTGAGCTGTTTCAAATCCTGAAAGATGATGCTGTGAAAGTGCTGCACTCAATATGCCAGCAAATTTGGAAAACTCAGCAGTGGCCACAGGACTGGAAAAGGTCAGTTTTCATTCCAATTCCAAAGAAAGGATTTGCAAAAGAATGCTCAAACTAGCGCACAATTGCGCTCATCTCACATGCTACTAAAGTAATGCTCAAAATTCTCCAAGCCAGGCTTCAGCAATACGTGAACCGTGAACTCCCTGATGTTCAAGCTGTTTTTAGAAAAGGCAGAGGAACCAGAGATCAAATTGCCAACATCCGCAAGAGAGTTCCAGAAAAACATCTTATTTCTGCTTTATTGACTACGCCAAAGCCTTTGACTGTGTGGATCACAATAAACTGTGGAAAATTCTGAGAGAGATGGGAATACCAGACCACCTGACCTGCCTCTTGAGAACTCTGTATGCAGGTCAGGAAGCAACAGTTAGAACTGGACTTGGAACAACAGACTGGTTCCAAATAGGAAAAGGAGTACGTCAAGGCTGTATATTGTCACCCTGCTTATTTAACTTCTACGCAGAGTACATCATGAGAAACGCTGGACTGGAAGCAACACAAGCTGGAATCAAGATTGCTGGGAGAAATATCAATAACCTCAGATATGCAGATGACACCACCCTTATGGCAGAAAGTGAAGAGGAACTAAAAAGCCTCTTGATGAAAGTGAAAGAGAAGAGTGAAAAAGTTGGCCTAAAGCTCAACATTCAGAAAACGAAGATCATGGCCTCTGGTCCCATCACTTCATGGGAAATAGATGGGGAAACAGTGGAAACAGTGTCAGACTTTATTTTGGGGGGCTCCCAAATCACTGCAGATGGTGACTGCAGCCATGAAATTAAAAGACACTTACTCCTTGGAAGAAAAGTCATGACCCACCTAGATAGCATATTCAAAAGCAGAGACATTACTTTGCCAACTAAGGTCCGTCTAGTCAAGGCTATGGTTTTTCCAGTAGTCATGTATGGATGTGAGAGTTGGACTGTGAAGAAAGCTGAGTGCCGAAGAATTGATGCTTTTGAACTGTGGTGTTGGAGAAGATTCTTGAGAGTCCCTTGGACTGCAAGGAGATCCAACCAGTCCATTCTGAAGGAGATCAGTCCTGGGATTTCTTTGGAAGGAATGATGGTAAAGCTGAAGCTCCAGTACTTTGGCCACCTCATGAGAAGAGTTGACTCACTGGAAAAGACTCTGATGCTGGGAGGGATTGGGGGCAGGAGGAGAAGGGGACGACAGAGGATGAGATGGCTGGATGGCACCACTGACTCGATGGACGTGAGTCTGAGTGAACTCCGGGAGCTGGTGATGGACACAGAGGCCTGGCGTGCTGTGATTCATGGGGTCGCAAAGAGTCGGACACGACTGAGCAACTGAACTGAACTGAACTGAACTGAAAAGTGAAAATGAAGTGTTAGTCACTCAATCATGTCCAGCTCTTTGCGATGCTGTGGACTCTAGCCTGACAGTCTCCTCTGTCCATGGAATTGTCCAGGCAAGAATACTGGCATGGGTTGCCATGCCCTTCTCCAGAGGATCTTCCTAACTCAGAAATTGAACCCAAGTCTGCTTTGCAGGCAGATATTTTTACAGTCTGAGCCATCAGGGAAGCCCATCTCTAAAAAGTACTTTAAAAAACATGTTTCTAATTGGAGTCAGAAAAGAGTAGGACGTGATTTAGGGACTAAAGCAACAACAACAACAAAATTATGAATATATTCATAGTTGCACAGAATTTGAAAAATCAAAACTATTTTAACCCTACTGCCTTAGGTAACCACTGTTGTCAGTTTTATAACAGTTATTTTATGCAATTATTTTATATAATTTTTAATACAGTTTTTTAAAAAGGAACTGCAGATCCTTTGTCACTGAAGATGGTGACGCATTGAAAACTTTGGATCTCAGACGCAGTCCTTAGTGTTGTGTCTTAGTCTGAATTTATAGAATACCACAGACTGGTGAAGCACTGAAAGCTTTGGATCCCAGAGCCAGTCCTTAGTGATGTGTCTTAGTCTGAATTTATAGAATACCACAGATTGGGTGGCTTAGAGACACCAGTTCTAACAGTTTTGGAGTCTGGAAGTCCAAGATCAGATTGCCAGCATGGTTGAGTCTTCTGGGCTGCAGGCTGCTAACAACTTCTTATTGTATCCATAGTGGCAGAGATCAGAGAGAAACAAGGTCTTTTTTTCCAGGCACTAATCCTATTCACTAGGGCTCCACCCTCATGACCTCATCTGATCCTAATTACCTTCCGAAGGCCCTACTTCCTAATGCCATCAGTTGGAGTTTGAGATATCTCATGAATTTCAGAGGGACACAGACATTCCATTTATAACCCAAGATTTGATTTTTCTCACTCCTAGCCCAGTGTTGAACCATACTGCTTGTTTATAGTATCACAGCTCAATAAGGGAAGACATTTTTTTTTAGTTTCATGTGGATAAACTGTTTTGTAGTCTGATAATTGAATTAGAAATATCTATCCTAAAATGTTAGCATATAATACCTTGAATTGTTTTATTCATCCAGTAAATATTTATTGTTATCAGCTCTGTGCAAATTGCTGGAGATAGTTATATATAAATGAAGAAGCCAGTTAAGGTGAAGAAGCATGTGAGGTCCTTATTTTCATGGGGTTTACATTCTGGTGGGAAAGATAGACAGTGAATGAACCAGCAGTCATTATTTCACAAGTCAAGCCAACAGGAGAAAAATCAGAAATATCCCTAAGTTTAAAAAATCACCTACACTTGTGTAACCCACACCTCCATCAACATACGGAACTTTGCCACAATTTCAGAAATTTTCTTCATATCTGAAATGCTTTTCCCTGGAATTGAGCATAACTGGCTCAATTTTTGTCATTCAGTGCACAGCTTAAATGTCTCTTCCCTGGACCCACCTCTCTCAGAGGCAACTATTGTTCAGATTTTTTTCTACCATAGATTGGTTTTAGCTGTTCTACATATATATAAATAGATGTTCTTTATATATAAATAGATGTTCTTTATATATAAATATATAAATATATACAGTTTCTCTCTTATATCTGTCTTCTTTCACTCAGCCTAAGGTTATTTGAGATTCATCCCAGTTGCATGTGTTAGTAATAAGTTCCTTTTTATTCTTGATTAACATTGCATTGTATGGATGCGCTACTTGGGCTGTTTCCAGTTTGGGGCTATTATGAATAAAGCTGTTATGAATATGCTTATACAAGTCTTTTTGTGGATATATTCAATTTATCCAACTTGGACTCAGAACTGTACCAAATCTGACCTCCTTCATCTTCCAAATCTTCCTTTTGTGGATATTGAGTTTCTCAATCTATCCTTTGTGTCTGTTCTTATATTTTTTATCTCTTTATCTTTGTGATGCATTCTGAGTGACTTCCTCAGATTCATCTTCAGTTCAGTAACTCTTCCTTTCTGCCTGATCCACTGTTTGTTGAGTATTGAGTTTTTAAAAAAAATTTAACAAATGTTTTTTGTATCTAGAAATTCTACTTTCTGTTGTCTCCTGTTCATGCTTTAGATTTTATTTTCCTGAATTTCCCTGATTATTACTTTGAAGTCTCTTTCAGATCTCAGATATGATTTTCTTTTTATTTTTTTTTTGCTGGTTCTGTGAGCTATTTTTATTGGTTTTAGGGCTTGGGGTTTTGTGTTGTTTTCTCTCATTTGTGAACACTCTTGTAGAGACTGATCTTCCGTGGCAATCCTGCATGTTTCTTGCGTGATGGAAACAGTTTTATGATCAGCTGTGTCTTTTTGTAATGAACTCATCTTCAGTTTTAGTTTCTTGGCTAAGAGTTTCCTTTTGTAAGGATAACATGAACTCAGCCCCTGTTATCAGTCGAGAGTGCAGATCTGAGGCGTTGTCCTCTTAGGGGGAACTCTGTTCATATTCTCTTTTCTTAAATTGAATGAAAAGTGAAAGTGAAAGTGAAGTCGTGTCCGACTCTTTGCAACCCGTGGACTGTAGCCCACCAAGCTCCTCCATCCATGGGATTCTCCAGGCAAGAATACTGGAGTGGGTTGCCATTTCCTTCTCCAGGGGGTCTTCCCGACCCAGGGATCGAACCCAGGTCTCCCACATTGCAGGCAGACGCTTTAACCTCTGCACCACCAGGGAAAGATTCTTTATATTCTATAGTACTTCACAGTTTTCAAAAGTTTTATACTTATATTCAGGTATATACAGCTTTTCCCTTATAGATTATGAGAAAATATTTAGTATATTTTATGTACTATGCTATACAGTAGATCCTTATTAGTTATCTATTTTATGTATAGTAATGTGTGTATCGGAGAAGGCAATGGCACCCCACTCCAGTACTCTTGCCTGGAAAATTCCATGGACGGAGGAGCCTGGTAGGCTGCAGTCCATGGGGTCGCTAAGAGTCAGGCACGACTGAGCGACTTCACTTTCGCTTTTTACTTTCATGCATTGGAGAAGGAAATGGCAACCCAATCTAGTGTTCTTGCCTGGAGAATCCCAGGGACGGGGGAGCCTGGTGGGCTGCTGTCTATGGAGTCGCACAGAGTCAGACATGATTGAAGCAACTTAGCAGCAGCAGCAGCAATATGTGTATATTAATCCCAAACTCCTGTTTTATCCCTGCTCCCCCTCCTCTTTGGTAATCATGTTTGTTTTCTTTGTGGGTCTGTTTCTGTTTTGCCAATAAGTTCACTTGTTTCATTTTTTTAGATTTCACATTTAAGTGATATCATATGATGTTTGTCTTTCTCTGTCTGACTTGACTTAGTATGGTAATCTCCAGGTCCATCCATGTTGTTGCAAGTGGCATTATTTTATTCTTTCTTATGGCCAAATAATACTCCATTGTGTATATATACCCCATCTTTATCCATTCATCTGGTGGTGGACATTTAGGTTGCTTCCATGTCTTGGCTATTATAAATACGGCTTCACTGACCATTGGGATACATGTATCTTTTCAAGTTAGTGTTGTAGTTTTTTGGGAGTATACACTCAGGAGTGGAATTGCTGGGTCGTATGGTAGTTCTTTTTTTTCCAGATTTATTTATTTTTACCTATTTATTTTTGGCTCTACTGGGTCTTCGTTGCTGAGGCTTTCTCTGATTGTGGTGAGCAGGGGCTACTCTTCATTGTGGTGCCTGGGCTTCTCATTCCAGTGACCTCTTATTGCAGACCATGGGCTCTAGGCACGCAGGCTCAGTAGCTGTGGCACGCCAGCTTAGTTGCCCTGTAGCATGTAGAATCTTCCTGGAGCAAGGATTGAACCCGTGTCTCCTGCATTGGTAGGCAGACTCTTAACCAGTGGACCACCAGGGAAGCACCCCACCCCCACCCCCACCCTTTTCAGGGAATGAAGGTTTTTAAAAGGTATTTTTAAAATTAATTTTTAAATTTTTTTTTTTTTTTGGCTGTGCCAGATCTTAGTTGTGGCACGTGGGCTCTTCAGTCTTCTTCGTTGTGGTGGCATGCTTGACCTTTAGTTGGGGCATGCAAACTCTTGGGCTTCCCAAGTGGTACTAGTGGTGAGGAACGCCTGACAGTGCAGGAGACTTAAGAGATGCAGATTTGATTTCTGGGGTGGGAAGATACCCTGGAGGAGGCCGTGGCAACCCACTCCAGTATTCTTGTGTGGAGAATTCCATGGACAGAGGAGCCTGTTGAGTTACAGTCCATAGAGTCACAGAATCAGACATGACTGAAGCCACTGAGCACATATGCAAATTCTTAGTTGCCTCTGAGTGTCTGGAGGGGGCTGTGGGCTCAGGAAGTCTTTAGGCAGCCTGACAGCTTATGGGTGGGGCTGTGCCACTACCCAGTTAGTTGTTTGGCCTGAGGCATCCCAACATTGGTGCCTACAAGCTATTGGGTAAGGGCCACAGGCGCTAACGAGCTAGAGGGAGGAACAAAGATCTGCAGGGGCTTATATGACTGATTGAGCTCCCAAATGTAACTGTTGCCAGCCGCAGCCACCCCCAACCTCTCCAAAGCCAGCAGGTAGGTCTGACCCAGTCTCCTATCAAATTACAGCTTTTGGCCTGAGCCTCAGTGCTCGTAAGATCTTGTGTGTGTCATTCAAGAGTGGAGTCTGTGTTTCCCATAATCCTTTGGGGGCTCCTGAAATTAAGCCCTGCTGGCATTCAAAGCCAAATGGTCTGGGGGCTAGTCTTCCTGGTGCAGGATCTCCGGGATGGGGAACCCAGTGTGGGATTCAGAACTCTCACTCCTGTGGGAGAACCTCTGCCGTGTAATTATTCTCCAGTTTGTGTGTCGCCCACCTGCGAGTACGGACTTTATATCATGATTCAGCCCCTCCTGCCCATCTTGTGGTTCCTTCTTTGTGCCTTTTAGCTGTAGACGATCTTTTCAGGAGGTTTTGGTCTTTTTTCGTAGATGGTTGTTCTGTAGATAGGTGTGGTTTTGGTGTGCTTGTGAGAGGAGGTGAACTCAGGGTCTTTCTATTCTACCATCCTGGTCGATCTCCAAGTAACTGTTCATATTCTCACCCTTGGGTGGGTGACTTACCCGGGCCATGGTGGGTGAACACTTACAGGCTCTTTTATTGAACAAGGCAATACTTTCCTGCATCTCTGCTGTGCTCTGGGCCTGTGGCCTAGACTTCTGTCCCTGGGCTGGCGATATACCCCTGCACTGGGGCTGCTGTGTGTTCTGGTCTCTGCCCAACTTTACCTCCTGCCCACTGTAGGTTCCCTTCCTCCATTTCCTCCTGTCTTCTTTTTAAGTTAAACTGTGTATTAAACTTTTGTTATCTCTTTAATATTTTCTCCCAAATTTGTATTGTTTAGAGTGGGAAAGGGAAGGGTTTTTTTTTTTAATCTTCTCAGAGTATTTTAACTAGAAATCTCACTATGCAAGTTTCTTTAATCTCATTAAGTCTCAATTTCTTCTTCAGGAAAAGTACTGGAGAACATACACGTGAATACTGAAGCATAGTTTCTGCAAAAAAGTATTTTAAGAGCAGCGTAGCCATTTTATTGTTTTCATTAGTACTGTAATAACTGTGATTCCATTTTTTCTCCAGTGCTAAATATATCTGTAGGCATAAGGATCCGTTGTTGTAAATATTAAAGTATTTTTAAAAATTTTGTTGTTGTGTTAGGGGAAGCACACTGACTGAAACCGCCCACGCTGGCCAGGCACCATAGTAACCATTTGCATGAGTTGTTTTATGACAGGAAATCCCGATAAGGAATACGGAACTAATAAGCCACTACCAACTGGAAGAGTTCGGGAAAGGTTGAAAGGAGACACCGTGTGTCCGTCCACTTCCCAGAATCCCTCTTGCTAGCATCCATCTTGGCTGAGTGATGCGTGCACCACCAGGAAAGACTCTGAATTAGAATGATTGGCCAAAGACCACCCAGAAAGCAGTTCTCCTGGGTTCCCTTACCCTATTGCTCTCCACCCGGGTGCCCTTTCCCAATAAAATCTCTTTGTTTGTCAGCACATGGGTCTCCTCGGACAATTCATTTCCGAGTGTTAGACAAGAGCCCAGTTTCTGACCCTGGAAGGGGTCCCCCTTCCTGCAACAGCTGAAACTTTTAAAAATTGATAAAAACAGTACACACTGGGAGTTCCTTGGTGGCTTTTTGGTTAGGATCCTGGGCTTTCTTTGGTGGCCCGGGTTCAATCTCTGGTCTGGAGCTGAGATCCCAAAAGCCATGTGGTGTGGCTGAAACAAAATAAAGTACACATTGAATGGAAACCAAGAGTCACAGAGCAGTATTGTTGTTCAGTTGCTAAGTCCTCTTCGACTCTGCGACCCCATGGACTGCAGCACGCCAGGCTTCCCTGTCCTTCACTGTCTCCTAGAGTTTGCTCAAACTCAATCTTTCCCAGCATCAGGGTCTTTTCCAGTGAGTTGGCTCTTTGCATCAGGTGGCCAAAGAACTGAAGCTTCAGCTTCAGCATCAAACCTTCCAGTTCAGGGCTGATTTCCTTTGAGATTGACTGGTTTGATCTCCTTGCTGTCCAAGGGACTCTCAAGAATCTTCTCCAGCACCACAATTTGAAAACATCAATTCTTGGGTGCTCAGCCTTCTTTGGGCTACTTTGGTGGCTCAGAAGGTAAAGAATCGCCTGCAATGCGGGAGACCTGAGTTCGATCCCTGGGTTGGGAAGATCCCCTGGAGGAGGGCAGGGCAACCCACTCCGGTACTCTTGTCTTGGAGAATCCCCATGGACAGAGGAGCCTCATGGGCTATAGTACATGGGTCTGCAAAGAGTCGGACACGACTGAGCGACTAAGCACAGCAGCCTTCTTTATGGTCCAACTCTCACATCCATTCATGGCTATTTGAAAAGTATAGGTGGGGTCTAGCAAATTGCTGTGTCTTTGAACAGTATAGATTTTTAGATCAGAGACTACAGACGGGTAGCCCTAGAACCCAAAATAGTTTTAAGTTTTAGATTATTTTTAAAATTTATTGAAACCTCAAACTTTTTTATTTTGCTGGCACGGTGTTTCAGAAACTAGATTTGTTGCTGACACTTGAAAATGGCGACATTTCACATAAAATTCAGGTATCCAACTTCTCTTAAGTCATCAGGATAATCTGAACATACTGGGGCTACTTCACGAATAGGTGAGGAAGAGCACAGCAGCTGGTGCTCGATGGTTGCTCTCCCTCGTTTTCCCTCCATTAGAGGCCAAAGGCCCCTTCCCATTTGTTGTTACCCTTGTGAAAGCGAAAGTGTTAGTCACTCAGCCGTGTCCTACTCTTTCGACCCCGTGGACTGTAGCCTGCCAGGCTCCGTTCTTGGAATTCTCCAGACAAGAATACTGGAGTGGATAGCCGTTCCCTATTGTTACACTTTAACTGTTGTTTTAAAATAGTACAGAAATAGTAGTATATACCTATGTTTTCTATCAAAAATAGGAAAAAAAAGTTAGGTAGTCAAAAACCATATTGTAAATATCGGTAAAAAAGTTAATCAGTTAATCCAAGGAAGAAATGAAAGATTTTATTTGAGCCAAATTGGAGGATGGTAACCTGGGGAGAACATCTCAGAAAGCTCTGAGAATTGTTCCATCACTGAGAAGTCAAGGCACAGTTATAAAAGATTTTTGGGACCAAGGGCTGTACATCAGATGTTGTATTATTGCCCGTTTATATTACCGAGATCCAAGTGCCATGTGACCCCTTGTGAGATCAAGAAGGAATGTTATCTCTGAGGAGTTGTCTTATTGATGCTAGGAGAATATTGCTCTTTATGACTGAGCAGGTATTTCTGCCGATGGGAAAGTTTAGGTTAATGCATAATGCAGATACATAATGCACAGTGGGAAGAGAGAGGAGGCCAAAGGACAGAAAAAAATTTTTGTTTTTCTTGTCTTGACCTAAAATAATGAATTTTATTTCACATATGAAAAATGTAGAAGAAACTATTTTGTGATAGAAAGGAAGACAGTGCCTACATATTTAATAGGACACCTGTGTCAATTTTTTCTTGCACTTGGCTTGCTTCACTTATTTATGTTATCCTGTTTTGACCTTGTGAACATTTCAAATTGCAGCCCCCTCTTCGCTCTCACAGAGAAGGCAATGGCACCTGACTCCAGTACTCTTGCCTGGAAAAATCCCATGGACGGAAGAGCCTGGTGGGCTGCAGTCCATGGGGTCCCTAGGAGTTGGACACGACTGAGCGACTTCACTTTCACTTTTCACTTTCATGCATTGGAGAAGGCAATGGCAACTCACTCCAGTGTTCTTGCCTGGAGAATCCCAGGGACGGGGATGCCTGGAGGGCTGCCATCTCTGGGGTCCCACAGAGTCGAACACGACTGAAGCGACTTAGCAGCTTGGCTCTCTAAGTTCTGCTCTTTTTCATTTCTAGTCTGTCTTCTCTTTTGCATTGCCCTCGTTTAACCTCGGTAATTGAGTGTGTTTCTATGGGAGAACTACTGAGAACTTCTGAAACAACAGAAAGTCCACCTTTACTCAGGCCTGTGTGTTCCATCCCCTACAGCTCACACCTTCTAAAAAGTAAAAGTCTCCCCACCAACTCGCTGGTGATTAGATTTTTCAAATTGCAAAGCAGATGTTTCTGTTCAACTGTTAGAAATTGAGGGTTTAAGCACAAACACCCCAAGGAAGACCCATTAACTAAAATTTACTCACATTACATCAACAAGTGGAAGGAAGAGTCTAGGTTTTTCTATTTTGATTTTGTAGGATTAAGAGAGCCCTGGGCGACTGATAGAGGGCAGGGTTTTTTCCTTGGATGAGGATGGAGATACAGGTACGAGTATGTGCATATGTGCTCAGTCGCTCAGTCCTTTGTGACGCTGTGGGCTGTAGCCCTCCAGGCTCCTCTGTGCATGGGATTCTCCGGGTAAGAATACTAGAGTGGGTTGCCATTTCCTTCTCCAGCTTATCTTCCCTACCCAGGGATTGAACCCTCGTCTCCTGCATTTTCCTGCAATGACAGATGGATTCTTTACCACTGAGCCATCTGGGAAGCCCAGAAGTAGAGTACAAGACATACCAAAGAGGGGAAGAATTAAAATACCACTGTTTCACGTGGAAATTTGTAGCCATTGTTTAAGTTTGTGGTTACATGGATTGTGAATGGAACTTTTTATTTTTTTGCGGGGTGGAGGGGGTACTTGTTTCCGTGTAGCTTCAAATTCTGTTTGTAAATATAGTGTTGCCATTTGTTTTGCAGATTGTGGGGTTAGTGATATGCTTTCCTAAACAGCAGGAAAGTTGAAGATGTCTAAACACTTAGTGGCCTTGACAGTGACCACCCTTCTTGGTGTGGCTGTCGGAGGGTTTGTCCTATGGAAGGGCTTCCAGCGCCGGAGGAGTAAATCGAGCCTGGTGACCCGGCGGCGGCTGTCGCAGCAGCAGCAAGTGCCAGGCGGGAGAGAGCTGCCTGCTCCAGGAGAGGACCAGCCGCACTCCATTGCCCCCAGAGCCTCATGGGAAGAGAGGATCCTCGGAGCAAAGGTGATGACTGTGTCTCAGGAGGCAGAGTGGGATCAAATTGAGCCCTCACTCAGGAGTGAGATACAAGATTTTCCAGTGCTTGGAATCGACTGTGAGTGGGTAAGTTAAAAAGCAAAACTGAAACAAGTATTTTCTGCTTTTCCAGAGATCTTGAGTAGTCAAATAGAAGATAAGATTAAAGGAGAATTAGCTTGTTCTTAATTCAGTTCAGTTCAGTCGCTTAGTCATGTCCGACTCTTTGAGACCCCATGGACAAAACGCCAGGCCTCCCTGTCCATCTCCAACTCCTGGAGTTTACTCAGACTTATGTCTATTGAGTCAGTGATGCCATCCAACCATCTCATCCTCTGTCATCCCCTTCTCCTCCTGCCCCCAATCCCTCCAAGCATCAGGGTCTTTTCAAAAATGAGTCAGCTCTTCACATCAGGTGGCCAAAGTATTGGAGTTTCAGCTTCAACATCAGTCCTTCTAATGAATCTTTAGGACTGATTTCCTTTAGGATGGACTGGTTGGATCTCCTTGCAGTCCAAGGGACTCTCAAGAGTCTTCTCCAACACCACAGTTCAAAAGCATCAATTCTTCTGCACTCAGCTTTCTTCACAGTCCAACTCTCACATCCATACATGACTACTGGAAAAACCATAGCCTTGACTAGACGGACCTTTGTTGGCAAAGTGATGTCTCTGCTTTTTAGTATGCTGTCTAGGTTGGTCATAACTTTTCTTCCAAGGAGTAAGCATCTTTTAATTTCATGGCTGCAGTCACCATCTTCATTGATTCTGGAGCCCCCCAAAATAAAATCTGTCACTGTTTCCAGTTTCCCATCTATTTGCCATGAAGTGATGGGATCAGATGCCATGACCTTAGTTTTTTGAATGTTGAGCTTAAAGCCAACTTTTTCACTCTCTACTTTCACTTTCATCAAGAGGCTCTTTAGTTCTTCCCTTTCTATCGTAAGGGTGGTGCCATCATCATATCTGAGGTTATTGATATTTTTCCTGGCAATCTTGATTCCAGCGATTCCAGCTTGTGCTTCCTCCAGCCCAGCATTTCTCATGATGTACTCTGCATAGAAGTTTAATAAGCAGGGTGACAATGTACAGCCTTGATGTACTCCTTTTCCTATTTGGAACCAGTCTGTTGTTCCATGTCCAGTTCTAACTGCTGCTTCCTGACCTGCATACAGATTTCTCAGGAGGCAGGTCAGGTGGTCTGGTATTCCCATCTCTTTAAGAATTTTCCACATCTCTTATTAATTCAGCATAATACCTTGCCAAGATTCTGTTATCTCTGTGTTCTGGATATCTGGAATACAGTTTTAGGAGCCAGGAAATGTAATCAAAGGAGGCCCCAAGCAGAATGTGAAGTTGCTCAGTCGTGTCCAACCCTTTGCGACCCCATGGACTGTAGCCTACCTGGCTCCTCTGTCCATGGGATTTGCAAGGCAGTAGTACTGGAGTGGATTGCCATTTCCTTCTCCAGGGGATCTTTCTGACCCAGGGATCGAACCCAGGTCTCCCACATTGTACACAGACACTTTACCGTCTGAGCCACCAGGGAAGTAATAGCTGCCACCAAATCAGATCACAGGTTGGTAGGAGGAACTAAAGATGCCAATAGAGTGATGACCAAGAAGAGAACACCTGATGCTGTGGGGAAAGCTTAGTATTCACACAAGGCCTTACAGAGCGACTGAGGGTATTTCTTTATATCAGCAATAGTTGAGTAGTAGTTTATGTCAGTGACCTTGCGCCATCAGGAAAGGATTGGCGATTTTTAGTTGATTGTGTATAAGAATTATGTCATTTTAGAAATATTAACATATTTCTATGTTATTTTAGAAATGTTTACACCAACAGCAGTAGAAGAAAGCATTAGTAAACATTGAGCTTTAGTAGATTAGGAAAAATCTCATTTGTCAAACACCTTGATTATTCCAACCAAATGAAGTATAACTGCAGAAACAATAGGGTAGGATGAAGTGAATAGTTAGTAGCAGCTATTGATTTAATAGTGATATGTTTACTATAGCAGAGTAAGTTAAAGTGGCAAATAATCCAAAACCCCCTTCATTTTAGCTTTCAGTGTATTGAACTTCCGCTGATGCCGCACCTCCCTTCGGGTGTGATTGCATTTCCCTGATTGCTGCCACAGAAAAACCTTCATCCATCCTCCTTTCCATTCTTCCATCTCTGATTCCCTTTCTCTTTTGTTTGCTTTTGTATATTTGCTTAGTTATTATTTTTGTCCTTGTTTTATACAGTCAGTATTTGTTTAGATTTACCAGTGTTTACCTTTTTCTTTGCTCATCTTTCCTTGTATCTCAGAACTTTCTGGCATCATCCTCTTTAAGTCTGTCGTTTAGAAGTTCACTTTTTGAGGGCTCATTGATAGTAAATTAATTATTATTCTGTGAAAGTATTAGTTGCTCAGTCGTATCTGACTCTTTGAGACCCCATAGACTGTAGCCCGCCTAGGCTCCTCTGAACTTGGGATTCTCCAGGCAAGAATATTGGAGTGGGTTGCCATTCCCTTCTCCGAGGGATCTTCAGACCCAGGGATTGAACCTGGGTCTCTTGCATTGCAGGTGGATTCTTTACTGTCTGTGCCATCAAGGAACCCCATTGTTCTGAAAATGTCCTTATTTTGCTTTTGATCTTTGAAGATATTTTCACTGGATACAAAATTCTAGTTTAGCAGCTTATCAGTTTCAAGGTCACTTTCCACTGTCTTCTGGCTTCCATTGTTGCTGTTGCAAGTAACTGTTTGTCTAAATGTTGATTCTTTATACGTACTCAGATTTTTTGTAGATACTTTTAAGATCTTCTTTTTGAATTGCTGATTCTGAAGATTCACTAATAATCTAAGAGAGATTAAGTGTTGTCATCTTTCTGTATTTCCTGCTTGGGATTCAGAGAGATATCTGGATATAGTGACTGGTGTTGTACATCAGTTCTGAATTCTCTTTGAAGGTTGCCTTCCCTGTTTTTTCTTCTCTTCTTTCTCTTCTCACCCCTCCTCTTTCACCTCTTCTTTCTTGTTGAAATTTGACCAGCTATATTCTGAACTCTTTTGCTCTCTGACATGTCTTGTAATCTCTTTTATATTAAACATGTCTTAATCTCTGGATTTATTCTGCACAATTTCTTCAGGTCTATTTTTCAGTTCTCTTTTTATTTCTTTCATTTTGTCTAATCTGCTATTTAACTTACCCCTTGAATCTTTTTTTAAACCTTTTTTTTTTATTGTGAAATAAAACACATCAAGAAAAGTGCCTGAAACAAAAATATTAATATAATAGCTAGATAGTTTATCTAAAGAGAACAGTGTGTAACTGGAAACTAGGTCAAGAAACAGTATTTACTAGCACCCCAGAAGCTCCCCTTGTGGCCCCTTGTAATCATTGTCCCCCCCACCAGGGTTACTATTATCTTGATTTTATGGTATTTACTTTCTTGTCTTTCTTTACACTTTTACTACTTAAACATGAATCCCTAGACACTATAGTTAAGTTTTGTCTGCTTTTAAAATTTAATGTAAATGAAAATATCTAGTATGTATTTTGTGTCTGGCTTCCTTTGTTCCAACATTATGCTTGTAATGTTTACCCATGTTGTGTGTGACTGTGATTTCATTACCATATGTCCATTGTGTGAATGTATCATGATTTATTCATCCATTTTAATGTTGATGAACTTTTGGGTTGTTCACGGTTTGGGGCTGTTACGAAGAATGCTGAAGTGAACAAATGCACTTATTATTGGGTGTACAGTATTTATGAGTGGAGTCCTGGGTCTTGGAGTTTTATGTATATCTTTAACTCTTATAAATAATGCTAAATTGTATTCCAAGATGGTTTTAACTAGTTTACCCTCATCCGTAGTAATGAATGTACCCGTTGTTTTCAGCCATTTTCAGAAGTGGTTCTAAAAATTTAACTTCTCACTAAGACTGTATGAAAATTGCCTTTGTCCAATATCCTTGTCCACATCTGGTACTGTCAGATTTTAAAATTTTAGCTCTTCTAATGGATGTGTAGTCATATTTCATTGTGGTTTTAATTTGCATATCCCTGATTAGCTCTGAGAGTGAGCATCTTTTTAAAAACTTTCTATTGATCATTTGGATATCTTTTTTTAATGGAGTACCTGTTTAAGTCATTTCCCTCCTTTTTTTATTTAATCAAGTTTTCTTTTTCTTACTGATTTATAGGCGTTCTTTTATATTATAGTTACGAACCCTTTGTGAGTTAAATGTGTTGTAAATGTCTTCCCCCATTCTATGGATTGCCTTTACATTCTTTTGAAGCTTGATGATCAGAAAATCTACATAGTGCTGTATGACAAGCCTTACCTTGTCTCTCTAGTCATGAGTATACTCTCCTATATTATTTTCTTGGAGTTTTATAGTTTTAACCTTGCATATTTAGATTTTATACTCTATCTGGAATTGAGTGTGTGTGTGTGTGTGTGTGTGTGTGTGTGTGTGTGTGTATGATGTGAGGTATAGTTGAGTTTCATTTTTTACCCTCATGGATATTCAGTTGTCCTAGCACCATTGGTTGAAAAGATAAAAATTTTTCTCACTGCTGTGCAATGCTACTTTACTATAAAACAGGCATCTGTATATGAGTTGATCTATTTCTGGACACTCTAGTAATCTAATTTTCTATTCTTCCACGGGTGGTCACAAACTGTCTTGGTTATGGTTGCTTCATAATGACTCTTGATAGATGTGACAGCAAAACTTCCTCTTTTTTTTTGGCCTGACCTTAAGTTCTCTGACCAGAGATTGAACCTGTGCCCCCCTGCAGTGGAAGCACAGAGTCTTAACCACTGGACCTCCAAGGAAGTCCCAGCAAGACTTTCTATCTTGTTATTTTCCCAGAAGGTCTTGGATATTCTCGGTCCTTTGCATTTCCTTAAATATTTTAGAATCGACTTTTTAAGTTCTACCAAAGAAAAATTCTTGATGTTTTGATTGCAGGATCTAATAGATCAGTTTATGAGGAAATGACCTTATTCTAATATTGAGTTTTCTAATATAAAAATATTTATTTAGATCATTAACTTCTCTTAGTAATGTATTTGTAGTTTTATGAGATTTAATAAATTCTATTACAAGTGAAATATTAAAAGATGTTGTTTCTGATAGATAGAAATGTCATTTTATTAAAGAACTTAACTAAACCCACTTATTAATTCTAATTACTTGTAGATTCTTTTGGATTTCTGTGTAAACTGTTATGTCATCTGTGAAGAGAGAATTTTCTTTCCAGTCCTTACACTTTGTATTTTTTTTCCTGCCTTACTGTTCTGGCCAGGATCATAATAGAGTACTCAGTATGAGTGGTGATAGTAGGCATCCTTGATTCATTCCCTATCGTAGAATGACAGCTTTCAACATTTTCACATTGAGTATGTTGGTTGCATAGCATCATCGACTCAATGGATATTAGTCTGGGCAAACTCTGGGAGATAGTGAAGGACAGGGAAGCCTGGCATTCTGCAGTCCATGGGGTCGCAAATAGTCGGATATGACTTAGCAACTGAAGACAACAAATGTTATCTGTAGTAAGGTTTGTTTACAGATTGAGTGAGTGAGTGAGTGAGTGAAGTCGCTCAGTTGTGTCCGACTCTTTGCGACCCCGTGGGCTACCAGGCTCCTCCGTCCATGGGATTCTCCAGGCAAGAATACTGGAGTGGGTTACCATTTCCTTCTCCAGGGGATCTTCCCGATCCAGGGATTGAACCTGGGTCCCCCGCATTGGAGGCAGACGCTTTAACCTCTGAGCCACCAGGGAAGCCCTGTTTACAGATTAAATATATTCAATTCTATTCTTGGTTTCTTTTTCTTTTTAACTTATTTGGCTGTGCTGGGTCTTAGTTGTAGCACTCAGGATCTTCCTTGCAGCATATGAGATCTAGTTCCCTGACCAAGGATCAAACCTGGTCCCTTGCATTGGGAGCACAGAGGCTTAACCATGGGACCACCGGGGAAGTTTCTACTCTTGATTCTTAAGCGCTTTTATGTTGTTTTGTTTTTCTAGTCGCTTATGTGATCTTAGTTCCCTAACCAGGAAGTGAACTCAGACTCTTGGCAGTGAAAGCATGGAGTCCTAATTGCCAGACTACCAGGGAATTCACTAGAGGTTTTTTTTTTTTTTTTTGGAAGAATGAAATGTTGTTGGAGCAATATAGATGGATCCAGAGGATACCAAGTCAGACAAAGACAGATATTCTAGGATATCATCTAATATGATACAAATGAATCTATATACAAAACAGAAATAGATTCACAGACATAGAAAACAAATCCATTTTCTGTTTAACAAAGGGAAAAGTGGGTGGAGGAGGGATAAATTAAAAGTGTAGGATTAACAGATATAAACTGTTATACATAAAATAGATAAACAACAAAGGTTTATTATATATCTTGTAATAACCTATAATGGAAATTAATCTGAAATATATGTACAACTGAATCACTTTGCCCTACACCTGAAACTAACAATTTTATAAATCAATTATATTTCAGCTTTTTAAGTTTTTTTTTAATTTTTTTTAAGCTTTTTTAAAATCATGAATAGTTGTTGAATTTTATCAAGTGCCTCTTCTGCATTTCTTGAGATGAGTATGTGGTTTTTCTCTGTTAGTCTGTTGTTGTGATGAAATACATTAATTTTTAAATTCCTGGAATAAACCCAACTTGGTCATGATGTCTTATTCTCCTTATACATTGTTGCTGATTTCATTTTGCTAGTGTTTTTAAGAAAATCTATATTCATGAGTGATACTGGCTTATAATTCTACTTTCTAGAAATGACCTAGTCAGATTTTTTTTTTTTCCTTGTCGGATTTTGACTAAAGTATGAGGCTGGCTTCATACAATAGGTTAGGGCTGTTCATTATTTTTGTGTTCTCTGGAAAAGTTTGTGTAAGAGTGTCAATTCTTTTTTCCTTAAATGTTTGATTAAAATCTACTGGTGAAACCATCTGGAATTTTCTTTTAAAGGAGGTTTCTGAATTATGAATACAATATTAAGATAGTTTGGAGGCTATTCATATTTCCTATTTCTTCATGTCTATTTTGATAAATTATATTTTTCATCTAAATCTGTCTTTTTTTTTCAAAATTTTAAATTACAGACGTATACTTATTTATAATATCCTCTAACAATTTTTTTTCCCTATCAGAGGGATATGTAAGGATGGCTCCTTTTGCATTTTTGACATTGCTTATTTGCTTCTCTCTTTTTTCTTGATTACTCCTTCCATGTGTTTATCAATGTTATTAGTCTTTTCAAAAAATCAGCTCTGGCGTTGTTGGTCTTTATTGTTTGTTTGTGTTCTATTACACCAATTTGCGCTGTTCATTATTTCTTTTCTTCTACTTGCCTGAGTATAATTTGCTATTCTCCGTCTATTCGTCAACCTACTCTAATCTGACATCCTATCATACTGCTGCACTGAAAGTGATGAAGTTGATGGCTTTCTTGTTTTCCAATTCAGTGGACACTTATTTGGACTCATGTTATGCTAGCTCTCCAGAGCATCTGTGTAATTCCTGCACGAGACATTGTCTCTGGCTTTCATGCCATCAGTTCAGTTCAGTTCAGTTGCTCAGTCATGTCCGACTTTTTGTGACCCCATGAATCTCAGCACGCCAGGCCTCCCTGTCCATCACCAACTCCCGGAGTTCACTCAGACTCATGTCCATCGAGTCAGTGATGCCATCCAGCCATCTCATCCTCTGTCGTCCCCTTCTCCTCCTGCCGCCAATCCGTCCCAGCATCAAAGTCTTTTCCAATGAGTCAACTCTTCGCATGAGGTGGCCAAAGTACTGGAGTTTCAGCTTTAGCATCATTCTTTCCAAAGAAATCCCAGGGCTGATCTCCTTCAGAATGGACTGGTTGGATCTCCTTGCAGTCCAAGGGGCTCTCAAGAGTCTTCTCCAACACCACAGTTCAAAAGCATCAATTCTTCGGCACTCAGCTTTCTTCACAGTCCAACTCTCACATCCATACATGACTACTGGAAAAACCATAGCCTTGACTAGACGGACCTTAGTTGGCAAAGTAATGTCTCTGCTTTTGAATATGCTATCTAAGTTGGTCATAACTTTTCTTCCAAGGAGTAAGCGTCTTTTAATTTCATGGCTGCAGTCACCATCTGCAGTGATTTGGGAGCCCCCAAAATAAAGTCTGACACTGTTTCCCCATCTATTTCCCATGAAGTGATGGGACCGGATGCCATGATCTTCGTTTTTTGAATGTTGAGCTTTAAGCCAACTTTTTCACTCTCCTCTTTCACTTTCATCAAGAGGCTTTTTAGTTCCTCTTCACTTTCTGCCATAAGGGTGGTGTCATCTGCATATCTGAGGTTATTGATATTTCTCCCGGCAATCTTGATTCCAGCTTGTGTTTCTTCCAGTCCAGTGTTTCTCATGATAGACTCTGCATAGCAGTTAAATAAGCAGAGTGACAATATACAGCCTTGACATACTCCTTTTCCTATTTGGAACCAGTCTGTTGTTCCGTGTCCAGTTCTAGCTGTTGCTTCCTGACCTGCATGCAGATTTCTCAAGAGGCAGGTCAGGTGGTCTGGTATTCCCATCTCTTTCAGAATTTTCCACAGTTTATTGTGATCCATACAGTCAAAGGCTTTGGCATAGTCAATAAAGCAGAAATAGATGTTTTTCTGGAACTCTCTTGCTTTTCCCATGATCCAGCGGATGTTGGCAATTTGATCTCCGGTTCCTCTGCCTTTTCTAAAACCAGCTTCAACATCAGGGAGTTCACGGTTCATGTATTGCTGAAGCCTGGCTTGGAGAATTTTGAGCATTACTTCACTAGCATGTGAGATGAGTGCGATTGTGCAGTAGTTTGAGCATTCTTTGGCATTGCCTTTCTTTGGAATTGGAATGAAAACTGACCTTTTCCATTCATGCCATCACACTCCCCTATTTCCTATCTTATTGGTCTTTCCTCTGTTTAAAAAAAATTTTTGTTTAATTTATTTTTACTTTTGGCTGTGCTGAGTCTTTGCTGCTGCGCAGGCTTTTCTCTAGTTGCGGTGCAGGGCTTCTCATTGCGGTGGCTTCTCCTGCTGTGGAGCACGGGCTCCAGAGTGCATAGGCTTCAGTAATTGAGGCACATGGGCTCAGTAGTTGCAGCTTCCAGGCTTCAGAGCACAGGCTCAATAGTTCATGGGCTTAGCTGCTGCAAGACATGTGGAATCTTCCTGGACTAGGGATTGAACCCATGTCTCCTGCATTGGCAGGCAGATTCTTTACCACTGAGCCACCAGGAAAGCCCCTAGTCTTCCTCTTTTTCCTTTTCTGATCCCCCTTCTACCTCATATCTAAAAATTGAGATGGCTTATGCTTGGTCTCTTCTGTACCCACCCCAGTTCAAACTCAGATGCCCACAAGGTCCAGATAGGAAATGTCAGTGAATGATGTAGAGAGATTGTTTTGCACTTTTGAAGGCATAAGAATAGTTTTCAATTTCATAAAGAAATATGTTCCCTTCCTTTTTTCTTTAAACACAAGGTCTATGATCTATTTTCCATTTTCCTAGTTTTGATAGGGACATGGACTGAGAAACATTTCTCTGTATTGGAGAAACAGTGGTTTACAGCTACAATGATAAATGGGAAATGACAGTTGGCTTCAGTGTTGAGAAGACATTATGGTGAATTAGAGAATTTGTGCTTTATGCAAATGAAGAAGCTGCTGTGCAGTTCAAGCCAAGTGTTGCCAGATTGTCCAGTTCTTTAAAAAGAAACTTAACATAATAGATTTTTTAAAATGTGAGCTCCACTAATTTAAAAGTTCTGACACTGTTTTTTAAATGTGGAGACCAAAAAAATCATATTAAACATATCTGTGGGTCAGCATCTCTAACTTGTGTCCTCTATATTCTTTTTCTAAGGGATCTCATGTAATTTTGTGGCTTTAAGTGTCATGATAAGCTGAAGACTTTCAACATTAGAACTCCAGCTCTTTATATCCATCTATCTACTTGAATCCTCCCTTGAATGTCTAATAGTCATCTCAGACTTAATATGTTCCTAACAGAGCTCTTGATTTTTCTTCTCACACTTATATTATCCCTAGTCTTCTCCACCTTTAAGATTAAAATCAGAGAGACATCCTCCCCCTTACAGGTTGTCTAACAGAAGTGATATGATTGAAAGTCAGACACAAATAGGCAGTTATAGAATGTTAAGTTTCTTTATTGGCAAAATATATGGAAATTCAAAGAAGCAGTTATAGAAAGCAGGAAATAATCCAGCATTCTCCCAGATAGAGGTATGTGTTTCCAGATTCCCCCGAGTTACCCATGGTGATGTGCAACTGTGGATAAATCCTGTACAAAATGAGGATTCTTCCATGCTTTAGAAGCTATTATTGCCTTTCTCCTGGAGGCAGGGGATGGAGATGTTAACTATCTTTCCAACCCCTGACTCCTGCCTGATTTTTTTCTGGAGTCTCTGGCTATAGACAACCTTGCTTAACAGATGCAAATAATTAGTGTAATAAAGACTGAATGAAGTGAAGGTCATTTTCCCAAGAGCATCCCTCTGCAGGCCTAGGCTTCAGGCTTGCCTGAAGTCACCTCCCTTTTCCTTACTATTAACCCTTCCCTTCCATTTAGGAAGTATTACCAATGGTAGCTCTGAAATAGATTTTGCATCGTCTACACCTTTACATCTCCTCTATTTCCTTTCTAGTCCAAGCCTCAAGTATTTCTTATCTGCACCTTTGCAATGCCTCCTGACTGGCCTCCCTACTTGGACTCTTATATACCCACGATCCCTTCTCCATTGAGTTAGCAAAGTGATCTTTTAAAAATGCATGCTTGATCACCTCAGTTCCTGCTTAAAAGCCTCCACTGCATTGTATAAAACCAAGGTGTCTTAATTATGTGTTCTTAATGACTCACCTTCTTTCGCTTCTCTCAGCATCTCTCATTTTGTCTCCTATTCTCTTTCCATCCTCTTTCTTACTACTTTCCAGCCTCATTGGGCCTTCATTCTGTTGCCCGAATGGACAAGTTCATTCCTTCAAAGCCATGGTCTAATTTAACTGATTCATTAACTCCACAGAGGGGGTGCTCAATGTGCATGCATGCTAAGTCGCTCAGTCTTGTCCTCTTTGCGACCCTATGGACTGTAGCCCACCAGGCTCTTCTGTCCCTGGATTCTTCAGGCAAAAATGCAGGAGTGGGTTGCCATGCCCTCCTCCAGAGGATCTTCCCAACCCAGTTATTGAACCTGTGGCTCCTGTATTGCAGGCAGATTCTTTACTGCTAGTTAACTTTGTTCCAGCCTACAAATATGGTTTCGGATTTTTCTTTGCTCCCTGCTGCCATCGTGGGGTCATTTAAAGAATCACAGACTTTTCCATAATCTCTCAACCAATTCTCTCTAAGTGAATCACTGAAATATAGAAAAAGTGTTAGAAATTTTGTTTACGATGATTGATGGCACCATCCATTTAAAATTTTTGCTCTTGTGTGTATTTAATAACATCTATATTCTGAAGGAGATCAACCCTGAGATTTCTTTGGAAGGAATGATGCTAAAGCTGAAGCTCCAGTACTTTGGCCACCTCATGCGAAGAGTTGACTCATTGGAAAAGACTCTGATGCTGGGAGGGATTGGGGGCAGGAGGAGAAGGGGACGACCCAGGATGAGATGGCTGGATGGCATCACTGACTCGATGGACGTGAGTCTGAGTGAACTCCGGGAGATGGTGATGGACAGGGAGGCCTGGCGTGCTGCAATTCATACGGTCGCAAAGAGTCGGAGACAACTGAGCGACTGAACTGAACTGAATTGAACTGATATCATTAGTATAGTATAGTACCACATTTATACGATTTAAAATGCATGTGTATATTTATTGTGTATGTCCCAAATATTTTTTATGAGTTGACTAATCCAGAAAGAAGAAAAAAGACAGTGACCACTGGATTGCATAAGACTAACAAAATTTAAATATGGCTTATTTTTTTCCTATTAAATATAGCATTGGTAAACCAAGAATTTCATTGTTTTCCATGGGTAGTAACTGATGTCAGGGCAAAAAGATGTTGGCAGAGGATGAAATATAAGAAATTAAAACTAGATAGCTTATTCTTTATGTCAAATTGACTCTGCTAGAAGCATTATTCTTCCAATTATACATTGCGTATAAATTGGGTACCTAATGGAATCATAAACGTTTGGATTCCTAGTGGAAAAACCTTAATTATCATTCAGTAGATCTTAAGCACAATCCAGAAAGTACTAAAAAGATAACTTATGTATCTGTTTATTTACTGTATTTTAGACAGTGGAACTTGATTGAAAAGATTTTCAAAGATCCCTGGCCTTAGGAATTAGCAGTGAATATTATATCAAATTAGCAGTGCTAACGGAGAAGGCAATGGCAACCAACTCCAATACTCTTGCCTGGCAAATCCCATGGACAGAGGAGCCTGGTAGGCTGCAGTCCATGGGGTCGCTAGGAGTCGGACACGACTTCACTTTCACTTTCACTTTTCACTTTCATGCTTTGGAGAAGGAAATGGCAACCCACTCCAGTGTTCTTGCCTGGAGAATCCCAGGGACGGGGGTGCCTGGTGGGCTGCCATCTCTGGGGTCACACAGAGTCAGACACGACTGAAGCGACTTAGCAGCAGCAGCAGCAGCAGTGCTAAATATTAGAAGTGGAGATTTTCTACTTTTTCTTGGAGAAACCTGATGTTATACACTGAGGGAATTAAGTGCTAATTAAAAAAAGGTGATTTGGCCACATCCAGGTGAATATTATAGAACAGGAACCAGTAGTTGAATTTCTTCTAGATCTTTTAGACTTTGGCTGAGCCCCAAGAAACAGACACATTGGGCATCAAACTGACCTGCTTTCATTTGAGGATATGGAATAGCCCTCATTGATAAAGCAGTGCCTGAGAAGGGAACTCCTAAAGCTTTTGTGAGTCAAACCATGGTTTTACTTAACATAGAAGCAGAAGCTGAGGATGCAGTCCCTCCTAATTTTATGATTCCTGGTCTAGACTATTTCTTCTACATTCTACAGATTGGGAAATTCAGGTTCCAGTTCTGACTTTGCCCCAGTTTCTCCATGTTTAGGCAGTTTACCTCATTTGTAGCCCTTAGATTTCTTCTCCTGAAAAATGAGAAGGATTGAAATTTATTGAATGCTTAACTTGGCTTCCGTGGATAGCTTTAGGGGACCTTGAATTAATGTGAATTTTGTATGTAAATTTTTCTAGGAATAATTTCCTTAGCTGTAAGCATTTTCTCCAGTTTATCTATTACTTCAAAAAAATTAAAACTAAATCAGTTAATATGTAAAGTTATTTTCATCTCTTAAGATATAAGAATCCTAGCTTATGCTCAGTATACATTTTTATGAACAGCTTATGAACATAAAATGCTGAGAAAGCACTTTGTGCTACAAGGATTTATTATATTGGCAGGTACCCATTTCTTGTTAGTATTGTATTTCCTGCCTTTTTGTGAAAATCAGATCTACAGCCAGTGATGCCCTATAAATGAGTCAGTTTACAAGCATGCACGTTAAAGAGTCTAGAAAATGAAGAATGTATTCTCATTTGGCGCTCATTTCCTTAGCTTTTTAAAACCAATGTGTTTCACATGACTCTGCCAGTGTGTGTGTCCCAGTGCTTCTCCAGGTCAGCTGGTCACTATTTATGGCCTGCTCATATTTCAGGCTCATATTTGGGCCCTCAGTAACCTGTTTAGGCTGCTGTTTCGGAGTCCATTGCATTTGTTAGCAAAGGCTCATCCTTAGGTTTGAGCCAAACTGGTCAGCTCTTCTCTTTGGGAAGTCAAGGGAGTACCTCTCAGACATTTTTGTCAGTGTCACGTTGTTCTTGGTGCTGTGCTGGAGTGTGAGCTGTGGCCCTGTTTTCCTCTGTTGCAGGTGAATTCGGAAGGCAAAGCCAGTCCTCTGTCACTCCTTCAGATGGCCTCTCCAAGTGGCTTCTGTGTTTTGGTTCGCTTGCCCAAGCTGATCTGTGGAGGAAAAACACTACCAAAAACATTATTGGACATTTTGGCAGACGGCACAATTTTAAAAGTCGGAGTAGGGTGTTCAGAAGATGCCAGCAAGCTTCTGCAGGATTATGGCCTCATCGTTAAGGGGTGCCTGGACCTCCGATACCTAGCCATGAGGCAGAGGTATGGTTTGTATGAACACTTGGATTCTTGTAGCTGTGGGGCGAATATTTTAGCAAAAGTTGTAGGTTGCTGCTACTGCTGCTAAGTCACTTCAGTCGTGTCCCACTCTGTGCGACCCCAGAGACGGCAGCCCACCAGGCTCCCCTGTCCCTGGGATTCTCCAGTCAAGAACACTGGAGTGGGTTGCCATTTCCTTCTCCAATGCATGAAAGTGAAAAGTGAAAGTGAAGTCGCTCAGTCATGTCCAACTCTTAGTGACCCCATGGACTGCAGCCTACCAGGCTCCTCCGTCCATGGGATTTTCCAGGCAAGAGTACTGGAGTGGGGTGCCGTTGCCTTTTACTGAGATTCAATAACGAAGCCTCTAAAATACTTTAGAAGCTTAGAGGCATCTAAGATGCCTGTTGAATTTGTGAGGAAATTTTCCACCTTCTGAGAAAACTTTAGCTACCTAGAACTGGTCTTTTAGTGAAACATTAATAAGGTATCTCTCTCTATAAGCTACAGGTTGTAAACTGATGAACTCCTTAGGCAAATTAGAGTTGCAGATTTTTCTTTTTTTTGGCCTGGTGGTGTCACCTGACCTCAGATATGCAGATGACACCACTCTTATAGCAGAAAGTGAAAAGGAACTAAAAAGCCTCTTGATGAAAGTGAAAGAGGAGAGTGAAAAAGTTGGCTTAAAGCTCAACATTCAGAAAACGAAGATCATGGCATCCGGTCCCATCACTTCATGGGAAATAGATGGGGAAACAGTGGAAACAGTGTCAGACTTTATTTTTTTGGGCTCCCAAATCACTGCAGATGGTGACTGCAGCCATGAAATTAAAAGACGCTTACTCCTTGGAAGGAAAGTTATGACCAACCTAGATAGCATGTTGAAAAGCGGAGACATTACTTTGCCAACAAAAGTCCATCTAGTCAAGGCTATGGTTTTTCCTGTGGTCATGTATGGATGTGAGAGTTGGACTGTGAAGAAAGCTGAGTGCTGAAGAATTGATGCTTTTGAACTGTGGTGTTGGAGAAGACTCTTGAGGGTCCCTTGGACTGCAAGGAGATCCAACCAGTCCATTCTGAAGGAGATCAGTCCTGGGTGTTCATTGGAAGGACTGATGCTAAAGATAAAACTCCAATACTTTGGCCACCTCATGCAAAGAGTTGACTCATTGGAAAAGACTCTGATGCTGGGAGGGATTGAGGGCAGGAGGAGAAGGGGACGACAGAGAATGAGATGGCTGGATGGCATCACCGACTCGATGGACATGAGTTTGAGTGAACTCCGGGAGTTGGTGATGGACAGGGAAGCCTGGTATGCTGCGATTCATGGGGTCGCAAAGAGTCGGACATGACTGAGCGACTGAACTGAACTGAACTGAACTGATGATATTTGGGGGAATTTTAGGTGATTTGACTACATGAAGTCAGTTCTGGGTGGTAACAGTTGGCGGGTAGCGCTGTCCTCTTTAGATGAGCATGTTTTGTTCAATTTGCCAGAGTCCCCGCCTCTCCTGCTGTAACCCCTGACTCATCCTGATAAACATTTGAATGTACAAACCATGCTTTAGGCCAAAAATGATGAAACCTAGTGCTTCACTGAGAGGAAGAGATTGTCCTTTCCCTTGGCATTCTATTATTAGGGAAATTCTACCTTTTTTTAAAGGTATATTTTCATGTATATTTGTGGTCCACGTTTTAATAGTGTGAACTGAAACAGCCCTTATCCCTGACTTTCTCCATGACACTGATACTAAACGTTTGGATGATTTGATAAATCAAGAGAAAGCCTGATTAAAATCTATGTTTATCATAATTTTTTAGTATTAAATGAAATTCTATTTTGGCTTAGTAAATAAAACTCATAAAGTGTCAATTTTTTTCTAGTAATATATTAAAATATTTACTATATGATTTTTTTAGCTCAGTATAAGTATTTGGAGTCTACCAGCAAAAGCCACTTTCCGTCAGGCGTTCCTCCCCCTAGCACTGGCTCCCCAGAGGTGCCTGTCATGGTCCGGGCGCGGGTTGGAAAAGAATTTCCAAACATGAGACAGAATGAGAGGAAATAAAGTTTATTAGAGTGGGAGACGCTGTTTGTGGACCAGCTCAAGGGAACCGATGTTGAATGGGGATCCTTAGTCCACTTTTATACCCAGGGCAGAGTACAAGGAGTGGGATGGGGTCTTGCGGGTCATTTGCTGATTGGATGAGGCATGTATACTGGGTGGGGTGAAGAGTAAGGCAAATACCTCCTCCCTATGGGGTAGGAGGGAAGACAGGTTATACTGCTCCATTAATAATTACCTCATGGGGGAGGGAAAGGCAATAAGGGCCTGATTTTTCCATTCCTCCTTTCCAAGACCCTCCTTGGTTTTATCTGCTCTTTTGTTCTTGGGTCACCATAGTGCCCAGCTACTGCTATTAGAGGACGTGTGTATAGCCGCCAGGAATTGACTCTGGAGCGGACTATGTGGGCGGGAGTCCCCATCTTCCTCTTAACAGCTGTGTTACCTTTGGCAAGTTCCTGAGCCTCACTGTTCCTCAGTTCCCTTGTCTGTAAAAAGTAGAAATAGCAATATTCCCATCTCATAGGATTGGTGTGAGGATTGAATGGATTAAACTATGTAAAGAACTTAGAAAGTGTTTGACATATAGTCAGAGTGCTGTGTAAATTTCAGTCATCATCCTCGTCATTACTGCCACCTTCAGCACTATGATCATTCGATTGACTTGTCCTTCCAGATCACTTTCTATCCAGTTACAGCCCTCTTCGTGAGTATATGGGCTTCCCTGATGGTTCAGTGGTAAAGAATCTGTCTGCAATGCAGAAGACGCGGGTTCAATCCCTGGGTCAGGAAGATCCCCTGGAGAAGGAAATGGCAACCCACTCCAGTATTCTTGCCTGAAAAATCCCATGGACAGAGGAGCCTGGAGGGCTGTAGTCCATGGGGTCGCAAAAGAGTCAGACATGACTTAGCAACTGAGCACACACCCATGCATTGTGAGTGTATAGAAGTTATAAGTACCCTTGCTCACATGGCTAAATGCAGAATGGCCAAGTGTCAAAAATTTGGCCAAAGTGGAATATTACTGTAAACTTCTCTAGATATAAGAATGAAGCATTAAGCTTTTTAATTTTTAATGAAATCTTATAAAATTTTAAACATTCTTTATTTTATTATTGAATACTTTAGTAGTAAAATTTAAAATTTTTGACATTATAGTAGCAGAAATTTGACATTATACTTAACACTTTTAGCTATAGGTTGTCCCTGATGTTGGCTATAAGAGATTGATACTTTCATTTGACTTTGGAAAGGAACAAAAATTTTCTTGGTAACGCTGTTCTCTTTTCTTCATGCTCTCTATATTTTTATTATATGTTGCTGCTGCTAAGTCACTTCAGTCGTGTCCGACTCTGTGCGACCCCATTGATGGCAGCCCACCAGGCTCCCCTGTGCCTGGGATTCTCCAGGCAGGAACACTGGAGTGGGTTGCCATTGCCTTCTCCAATGCATGAAAGTGAAAAGCGAAAGTGAAGTCGCTCAGTCGTGTCCAACTCTTCACGACCCTGTGGACTGCAGCCTACCAGGCTCCTCCATCCATGGGATTTTCTAGGCAGTTATTGAAACTTGTGTATGATTCTGGAATGTTTCCTAGTGAAACTTTAAAGTGGCAAAGATGGCCTCTTGTTTTTAATTCATCCTCAAAAAATGTGAAGCTTGCCCAAACATGACATTTAAAAAAAAGATTAATGATCTAAATGGAATTGAATTAATAAAAACCAAGTGCTGCCTTTCAATGAGGGAAATGATTTCAAAATTTTCAAAATACCAAGGCTTGATAAATTGGATAGATGTTAAAAAGATTGAAATAAGGATTTTCCTGGTGGTCCAGTGGCAAAAATCTGCCTGCCAATGCAGGGAACCCAGGTTCAATCCCTGGTCCTGGAAGATCCCGCATGCCACAGAGCAACTAAGCCTGTAGCCCACAACTGCTGAAGCCCACGTGCATAGAGCCCGTGCTCCCCAACAAGAGGAGCCGCTGCAGTGCAAAGCCTGCACACTGCTGCTAGAGAGCAGCCCCTGAGAAAGCCCATGCGCAGCAACCAAGATCCATGCGGCCGGAAATAAAATTTAAAAAATAAATAAAAAAGGATAAAGTAAGTATTTACTGTCATGGAAGGAGGTCCCTGATGCATTAAGTGATAGAGTAAGTTTCAGAACAAAACCAGAACAAATACTAAAACACTATATCTGCTCCCCCATCTAGCCACCTCTTTGCTTATCTGTAGAAAGTGTCTGGAAGGGCCACAGCATAACTCATAAGGGTCATTATTCTTGAGGAGTGGAAGTGAGGGGGTGGAGGACTTCTACTTTTCACTGATTACTCTTCTCTGTTGTCTGCATTTTTAACAATAAGCATTCATTTCTTTAATAATTACTATTATAAAGGAAAACATGAAAAGATTTTAAAGAGAAAGTACTTTGTTTACCGCAAAGTCTTCATTCCCATCAATTGGACCCTGACCTTATATATTTCACATAAGTATATCTGGACTTTTTTTTTTAACTTTTTATTCAGTGCTGCCATTTGGGGGCGATGAAATCCATCAAGTTACTGCTTGTTTTTGTAAGGAAAGACTTCCTTTTCTTTATTATTACAATGATTTCATTTTTCAGAGTAACTGAGGGAGTCCTGTATATCTAACACTGACGGGAACCTCATCTCCTAGCTTCCTCTAAAACTTCTAAGCTCTCACCTGGTAACCAGGAAGTCAGCCCCACTTGTGTAGACTGATTTGTTCTTTTTATTTTTGGACTGATATATTCTTAATTTTACATTAAACTTTATTTGAACTTTCCAATCTTTGGCTAAGTTAATTTTTTTCACCTCCCTGCAGCTATTTTAATCAGAAAGTGTTAAAAGAGTAGAGGATTATTTGATTTTATGGTATCTTCACTCCCTCAGTGAAGATAGCCTTATCATATTTTTCAAATTTGAAAAGTAATGCACAAACACAAGCCAATTCAAATATAAAAAATGTAAGGATTTCTGATCACCCCAAACCCTACACCTAGAGATAGCATCACTAACATTTGATTAATATTTTTCTACTTAACTCTTTGTGCTTCTTCTCTCTCACATACCTAGAGTGACATACACACATTTATTGTGTACTATATATATATTAATACAAAGAGTTCATAACATATGTTTTCTTTAATAATCTCTTTTTACTTCGCTAATATGTCATGGACATCTTTTCACATCAGTATAGATCCACATCCTTATTTTTAACAGCTATGTGGAATTTAATTGCATAGATATTTAACTAGTCTTCTATTGAGGGTGTTAGATTATTTCCAGTTCTTTGCTACTATAAATAGTGCTGTAATGAAGATTGTTTTATGTACATTTGCCTGAGGATAATTTACTAGAAGTAGAATTATCAAATCACAGAATATTCCTGTTCAAAGTTTTGATAGCTAAAAAAGCCTTGACTGTGTGGATCACAACAAACTGTGGAAAATCCTTAAAGAGATGGGAATACCAGACCACCTTACCTGCCTCCTGAGAAATCTGTATGCAGGTCAAGAAGTAACAGTTAGAACTGGACATGGAGCAACGGGCTGGTTCAAAATTGGGAAAGGAGTCAAGACTGTATGTTGTCACCCTGCTTATTTAATTTATATGCAGACTACATCATGTGAAATGCTGGGCTGGATGAATCACAAGGTGGAGTCAAGGTTCCTGGGAGAAATATCAACAACCTCAGATATGCAGATGATACCACCCTAATGGCAGAAAGTGAAGAGGAACTTAAGAGCCTCTTGATGAAGGTGAAAGAGGAGAGTGAAAAAGCTGGCTTAAAACTCAGCAAAAAACAAGATCATGGCATCTGGTTTTATCACTTCATGGCAAATAGATGAGGGGAAAATAGAAAGAGTGACATGCTTTATTTTCTTGAGCTCCAAAATCACTGTGGATGGTGGGTACAGCCATGAAATTAAAAGATTGCTTGCTCCTTGGAAGAATGGGGAAACCTAGACATTCCTAGGTTTATGACAAACCTAGACAGCATATTGAAAAGCAGAGACATCACTTTGCTGACAAAGATCCGTACTGTCAAACCTATGGTTTTACCAGTAGTCATGTATAGATGTGAGAGCTGGACCATAAAGAAGGCTGAGTGCTGAAGAATTGATGCTTTCAAACTGTGGTGCTGGAGAAGACTCTTGAGAGTTCCTTGGACAGCAAGGAGATCAAACCAGTCAATCCTAAAGAAAATCAACCCTGAATATTATTGGCAAGACTGATGCTGAAGGTGAAGCTCCAATACTTAGGCCACCAGATGGGAAGAGCTGACTCACTGGAAAAGACCCTGATGCTGGGAAAGATTGAAGGCAGGAGGATAAAGGAATGACAGAGGATGAGATGGTTGGATATGATCACTGACTCAATGCACAGGAGTTTGAGCAAACTCTGGGAGATGGTGAAGGATAGGGAAGCCTGGCGTGCTGCAATTCATGGAGTCACAAAGAGTTGGACACGACTTAGCAACTGAACAACAAACAACATTTATTGACAAACTTTTTCATGAAGATTGAACAGATGTTCAGCTCAAAAATTTTAGATTAGACTGTAATTTAATTCTTCATGTTCCACAATACTAGATGTAGTTATTTTTAAAGATCTTCATAATCTGATGGAGGTTAAAATTGTATATACTTTTTGTTTTATTTGATGTAGTGAGATTGAGTATCTGTCATTTGTTTATTGGCCATTTATGTGCCTTTTTCGATTGTCCTTTTCTTGTCCTTTGCCCATTTTTGACACATGATTTTATTTATTTCTTGTAGAAACAATTTGCTCTCTAATGGGCTTAGCCTGAAATCACTCTCTGAGACTGTTTTGAACTTTCCTCTTGACAAGTCCCTTCTGCTTCGCTGCAGCAACTGGGATGCTGAGAATCTTTCTGAGGACCAGGTACTTCTCTTATCAGAGTAGTTGAAGAGTGAAAGAGTCACTGCTTATAAAGTATAATTAAAAACTCTAAGCCTCAAAATGATATATGTTGGGTGGAAATGCCTTAAAATAGCCTCCTTGATGATACTCAAGATAAATGCTCTATAATAATGTACATGCCACTTGAATAAAAGGGTAAGACTCCCTGTTCTATTTTTTTTTTTGAGCATTTACTATATGCCAGGGATTTCAGAAAAATGTAAAATTTTTATCATGAATAAAAATGCATACTTAAAAAAAACTGTGTTATAAGACTTATTATAAGGAACAGCAAGTAGTTCTCCTGCCTTCCTCCCTCATTCTTAATTGCTCTTCCTTCTTTTCAGAGGCAACCAATTTCATTTTTTTCTGATAATTATCATTATATTGTAAAATTGCATGCATATATTACTCTTTCCTTTTCTACATATTATCTTTTGACTTCTTGCTGTGGAAAACAGCAAGATTTAGTGCTCTTGCAATTCCTGTATCCCCATACAGATACTTATTCCCTCCCCCATGCTCCCAACAGAGGTAAATCATCATTTTTATCAGATTAATATCTACTTATATTGATATTATTTATAGCTGCTCCACATAGTCAATTGCAGTTAAGTATTTTTCTTATACAACTCTTTGATTTCCCAGGAGTAGTCATTTATATTTTCGTTTGCTTAGTTTTCTGTATACCTGTTAACTATGTCTACTGCAGACTCTCCTCTCTGCTGGTTCAGACACAGTCAGGTAACTTAGTCATTTAAGTTTCCCTTGGAGCTAGCCCTCGTGGAGTCCTTGGTCTCCCTGTTACTTTCAGGACTGGTTGCTCTGTAGCCCTGCCTGCCAGACTCTCATCCTGTTTGTGTTTACCGTCAGAGTGGGAATTCTCTACACCTCTCTGCTATAGCATGTCCTCTGTTGTACAAATCTTGTGTCTTTTTACTTTCTTGTCCCGGTGGAATACATTGAAAATAGCTTCCTGAGAAAAGGAGAATGAGAAGTTAATTTATGACACGCTGCACATCTGAAAAGATACTTGTTTCCTCTCTGTTAACTGATACTTTGGCTGAGGATAGCATTTTAGGGTGGAAATCATTTTCCTTCAGAACTCTGAAGACAGTGCTGCTTGTAGCTTCCAGTGTTGATGCTGAGTATGTGACTCGTTTTTTCTTCTTTATTCTTAGTTTTAAAATTCATGATGATATACATTAGTGTGAGACATTTTCCCCTATAGTCTTAGAATTCAGTGGACCCTTTCGATCTGAAACTCATGTCTTTCAGTTCAGGGTATCATTCTCATAACATTTCTTAGGAAATTTCCCTTTCTTTTGTTTCTAGAATTCGTATTGTATGTATATTGGATACCTTGAATTAATCTTCTCGTTGTTTTAGTAAAATGTTTTCTCTTTGATTTTCCATCTCTATATTTTTTGTTTTATCTTCTGGGAAATTTCAAGTTTATCTTTCAATATGTCACTCACATTTTTAATTATTTCTGTTGTTATAAGAGCTCCTGGTCTTCTCTGAATATTCACCTTTAAAATAACTTTTCATTTTTGTTTAATAATATCTTCTATTATCTTAGAGTATTGAAGGTTCTGAAGGTTTTTTTTTGCCTTTCTGCATTGCCTCCTTTTCCTCTGAATTTCTAATTTTAAATGTTTGATTTGGTCTTTGTCTTTCATATTAAAGATTTTTTTTTTTCAAATGTTTAGATCCTTACCTATCCATTTTTATTTATGAAGGAGACATTAAAGCACCAACTGAATCTACTGGCCAATTGAATCAAGTGCCAACTGATGAATGAATAATAAAATACAGTATAGCCGCAGAATAGAATATCATTCAACAGTTAAAAGGGTACATGCTACAACATGGATGAGTCTTGAAAACATTCTGCTAAAAAGCGAAAGAAGCCAGTTACACAAGATCACATATTGTATGAGTCCATTTATATGAAGAGTTCAGAGCAGGCAGATCTGTAGAGACAAAACCAATTGGTGGTTGCTTAGGACTGGAAGAAGTAGGGGATGACTGCTAAAGGATATAAGATTTTTTATTGGGTGGATGAAAATGTTCTAAAATTGATATGATAAAGGTTGCACAGTTCTGTAAATATACGAAAAATCCTGAGTCATGCAGCATCTCTAAAAGACATATTTGGGACAGTTGGAGACATTAGAAGGCAACCGTGTATTATTGTATTTTGTCAGTGTTAAAGTGGGTGTGACAGTGGTGTGACTATGTAGGAGAATGTCCTTGTTCTTAGAAGATATGCACTAAAGTATTTAAGGATGAAGTATCATAGTAGCTGCAACTCAATATTGAACTGTGTTCAGCCAAAAGAGAAGTATTTGGTGTATGTATTATAAAGAGAGAAAGCACATGTTGACAATTGTGAATGTTAGTTGTCATTCTTTTCTGTAGGTTTGAAACTTTCAAAAGAAAACATTGGGGAGAAAAGGTTAATTGCCACCAAATTTGAAACCAGATTTGTGATCCATAGTGTTATGAAAATTCAGAATTTCCAAAGACTCTTATTCATTCAAAATGATTATTGTTTTTTTAATTATAAGCATAATGCTTAATGAGATTTTGTAATATATAGAAAATAATATTTAAACTTGACATTTAAAGAAATGGCATGAGAGCACAGCACATATGGCCAAATTTTTTTGACTAGTGAGTTTTATTATCAGTAACTATAAACTATAATCAAATGTCGGTAACTGTAAGTCTTTTCTCTCAGGCCACTAGAATCTTCTAGTCTTCTACCCAAGAAGTATAAGCCTACAGCCTATATTCTGGTAGCTAAGTGGAAGAGGTGGTGCTGGTTATCTGATTATTTAATATATAGATTTTCCCATAATCCCTCTTTTGCCCACTTTGCCCCCAACCTCTGCCACCCCTGATAGTACTAGGTCCAGATCCTCTGTGATTTAGCCACTATATAACTTACACTTGTCAAAACCCAAACTCTGTACACTGAGTAAAACGAAGCAGTAATATGAGTTTACTGCAGTAAGTCATGTGACCTGGTACTTCATTTTTTTTCATTGCTAAATATACTTCATTGTATAGATAGACCACATTTGTTCATCATTTGGTAGAGTTTTAAGTTGCTTTCCTTTTTTTAGGCTGTTATGAATAATGCCACTCTGAATATCTGTGTATAAGTTTTTATGTGGACATACATCTTCAGTTCTCTTGGGTAAACAGCCTACAATGGAATTGCTGAGTCATATGGTAACTTTATGTTAACTGTTTCAGCAATTGCCAAACTATTTTCCAAAGTAACCCACCAGCAATGTATGAGGGTTCCAATTTTCCATATTGTGTCTGATTTGGTTTTAATTTATATTTCCCTAGTGACCAATGATGCTGAGCATCTTTCATGTGCTTATTGGCTAATGTTGTATCCTCTTTGGGGAAATGTCTATTCAGATCCTTTGTTCACATTTTAATTATGTTGTTTGTTTGTTTGTTTGTTTTTATTTTTTAATGTTGTTTGTTTTTAAATTGTTGAGTTTTAACAGATGTGTGTGTGTGTGTATGCATACATATTCTTTATATATTCTGGATGCTAATCTCTTATCAGATATATAATTTATAAATACTTTCTCCCATTTTCTGCAAATTTTCCTTTCACTTACTTGATGGGATCATCTGAAGCATGAAAGTTTTAATTTTGATGAGGTCCAGTTATCTGTTTTTTTCTTTTATTCTTGGTGCCTTTGCTGTCATATCTAAGAAATTGTTGCCTGACCTAAAGTCATGAACACTTACTCTTATGTTTTCTTCAAAGAATCTTATGTTTTAGCTCTTACACCTAGGTTCATAATTCATTTTGAGTTAATTTTTGTGTGCGGTCTGAAGTAGGAGTCCAAATTTATCCTTTTGCATGTAGATAGCCAGCTATTCCAGCACCATTTGTTGAAAGTGCCTTGGATTCCTTATCATTTGAAAACAATTTGTTAAAAAAGTATTCTCCACTCTTCACATTCAAACACCTTCTTTTCCTGTGGAAGACTGCTTGCTGACAGATATGTAGATGGTTGTAAATTTTCTACGTGGAAAATTTTATCCAAATTTCTTTTTCTAATATTCTGTTCTTTTTTTGTTGTTCTAAAAGAACACACAGAAAAAAGATCCATACTAATAGTGTTATTTACCAGGCTTGATTATTAAAGGTGAATTAAAGGAATTTTAATTAAAGTCCTTACATGCTTTGTTAGGAAGAGCTATTAATAAAATTAACAGTTTTGACTACTTTTATTTATGACTGGCTTGCCTGTGCCTAGTTGCTTGAGAGAATGACTTACTATTCATAAATTCCAGAAATAGACCCTTGTGACTTTTGATCTGAGGTCCATGTTTGAAGCTGTTTTTCTTGTTTTACACATTTTATTAGTATGTACAGCAGTTTGCTTCTGATCAGTAGTCACACAGGCCTCTTAATGAATCTTGGTGTCAGTTGTCCTAGGTGATGACCATTTCCAAAGTGAAATTCATGTACTAGCTGTCAGACCTGTGATAAGCACCCTACCCCAAGCTGGAAGAAAATCTGTCCAGCAGGTGTGGACAGATAGAAGATAGAATACATAGAAGATAGAAGACAGATAGCAGATAGAAGGAAACTTCACTGATTCATATAGATTAGGAATTTCAAGCATGACTTATTCTAATAAGTCATTATTCTATCTATGTTACATGAGGATTCATTATACCATTTGATTTATTTTTGTCTAGTTTGATTTTTTTTGTAATGAAAAGGTTTTAAGGAGTTGATGGTACCTGAGTTACTGTGCATCTTGAGTTAGAACCTGGAAGCGGTCTCTTACCTTTGTGACTGACTTTGAACTTGCTCTCTCTCTGGTTCGCCTTCTGGATTCTACTGATCTCTGACTTTTCTCTTTAGGTAATTTATGCTGCCAGGGATGCCCAGATTTCAGTGGCTCTCTTTCTCCATCTTCTTGGATACCCTTTCTCTAGGAATTCGACTCTAGAAGAAAACGATGACCACACTGTCTGGAGAAAAATCTTAGAGAAATGTCAGGATGTGGTAGATATCCCATTCCGAAGCAAAGGGCTTAGCCGATCAGGAGAAGAGGTTAATGGGGAAGCAACAGAATCTCAGCAGAAGACAAGAAATAAGAAGTCCAAAGCTGATGGAATGATGCCAGGCAACCACCAAGGGAGAGACCCCAGAAAACATAAAAGAAAGCCCCTGGGAGTGGGCTATTCTGCCAGGTAACTGAGTCGTTCTGTGCCTAGTAGGTTCAGTGGCCCCGCCTGCAGCAAAAGGCATGATGCTTTACCCTGGGTCTAGGAAGAAGGCTTTTGTGGTAAGATGGCAGAGGCTCTCCAAGGATTTTTATTTTTCCTTTCCTTTAAGGACATTTGGAGCTAGCCTTTATTTGTGTACTTTTCCCTTTTACCCTTCTACTGTTTTATTTTTGAGCAGTGGAAGTGGAAATGAGGAGTGCTTAACCTAGCTTTGCCACTGACCTTGATACAACCTTAGATCTGTATTTCTACTATAGATGAGAAAAGTGAAAGTGTAGTCCCTCAGTTGTGAACCCCGTGGACTGTAGCCCTCCAGGCCTCTCCGTCCATGGGATTCTCCAGGCGAGAATACTGAAGTGGGTTGCCATTTCCCTTCTCCAGGGGATCTTCCTGACCCGGGGATTGAACCTGGATCCTCCGCATTGCAGGCAGATTCTTTACCATTTGAGCCACCAGGGGGTATAATTATTATTCCTTGCTTGCCTCAGGAGAGCAAAGTAACATGAAGTGCCTCAGACTTTTCAGGAGAAATGAATCATCTGATTTCTTACTCATTTGGCATTTGATTGTTTAGAATGGTATCCAGGCCCTAAACTTATGTTATTCTCTAGTCAATGAGAATTTTCCTGTACAGCTTATGTCTCTATTGAAGAATGATGACTAATAAATACTTTGAAGTGGAAGTTTGGTTCCTCTAAGCAAAATGCCTTTAGGAATTGGATGATTAAATTGAAGCGAGTATTGCATATGAGCCAGAAATAAATCCACAAGGCACTCATTACTTTAGCTTGAATTTTAATTGACTTGGTTTAATCCAGTGATTACAGGGAAGTTTCATGTTCTGTTCCTGCTTGCTTTCATGGTAGAACCATGTAAACACTACCCAGCTTACTCCCCAATTTCCCAATCTATAAATATAAAAACTAATGGTATAAACTAATTCACTTTAATTTCTCTTTCCTAGCCCATTGTAGATGGAGGAATAAACATGGTTTCTCACCATGTTTTTTTGTCCCCCATAAATGTAACATATGACCCTAGTGTTGAATGGCTTGGGTCACTCAGAATATAGGAAGGTAGCTGATACCTTGATCAATAGTTTGCTCCAAATTTTAGATTTCTCTCTCCCTTCCCCCCAGAAAATCACCTCTCTACGATAACTGCTTTCTCCACGCTCCTGATGGACAGCCCCTCTGCACTTGTGATCGAAGAAAGGCTCAGTGGTACCTGGACAAAGGCATCGGAGGTTTGAGATTCAGCCGTCTTACTTGATTTATAATTAGGTGCATGTGGGTACTGACTGGAGTGGGCCTAAGATAAGGGAGAGGGTTGCGATGTGTAGAAGGCAGAGAGCCCTAGACACACGCTGGATGGGGCTGTTCAAAGCCCAGAAATAGTGATCCCTGCCCAGGATACAGCAGAGAACCACTGAGGTGGTGCTTCTTCCCTCAGGGAGAGGTGGGCGGGTGGTCATGCGCTAACGCTGCCTCTCTCCTCTAAGAGCTGGTGAGTGAAGAGCCTTTTGTGGTCAAGCTGCAGTTTGAACCTGCGGGCAGACCCGAATCCCCAGGAGACTACTACTTGATGGTTAAAGAGAACCTGTGTGTGGTGTGTGGCAAGAAAGACTCGTACATTCGGTGAGTGTCCAGCAGGCTGGGGCTGCCCTCTTCTCTGCTTCTGATGGAAGTTGCCCTTCAGGCCACATGCAGGGCCCTCGGTGGGCTTGGTTGAGTCTGCCCCCTTTCGCTTAGAGACTTGTCCCCAGGGGGCATCCCAGTATCCCTGAGAGCTTCGACACTGCCTGGCCTTGCTGTGGTGGTGCCTGCCACGACCCCCTGCCCCCCACCGGAGCCAGTTTTTGGTTTCTGGAATGAAACACTCTTGTCAAAACAGTTTGCCATGAGAGAGTCGTTCCTTTTTGCTCATGAAGGAACGGAGATCAGTTCCTTCAGAAGCTGCCTTTTTGTGTCCTTCTGATCCTCCCCTGAGTGGCTCACAGGCTTTGTGACCCTGGGTACATCAGTATCCAGGTGACCTGAAGGCACCCTCTGGAATAGTCTGAGATTATTATGCGTCAATGTCCCCAGGCAATAAAGGTGACATTACCACTGGGCCCAGGTACCCAGACACCTGGGCTTTCTCCCTGGCTACTGAAGTGTGGTAACTCACTTGGCTCCTATCTCTTCTTGCAAAGTGAGACAAATAGTTGTGGCGGGCAGCAGTTTTCCTGAGAGCTTAGTTCTCCTTAGAAGACAATAATGGACTTTGATGAATAAACAGGGAAATAATTTGAGAGTAAGGGAGTCTTCAGATGAAGGAAATGGGCTCTTACAGGTCACCAGGCTTCCAAAATTTCGGGAGTAGGCCATTAGAATTTCTTTTCATTTCTAAGATACTTCTCCGTTGGGGAGCACAGCCTTCCCAGAGCTGGTTATTAGCCTCTTCCTACCCCTGGCTCGCCAGAGGAGTCGGGGAGCCGGTGGTCTGCGCTCACTTCAAGGAGAGGGGGACCCAAGGGCCAAAGGCAGGTGGGCGGAGACTGGAATAGGTAGTCGGGCCTTTATGTCATGGCGGTTGGGTTTCGGGGCCCCAGCTCCTCAGTCGTGTTTAGGCCCAGATCAGAATCCCAGCAGGGCGCCTGCCGACTCGATGTTCAGCTAATGCGCGCTGCCTTGTGCCGGCTCCCTTAGGAAGAACGTGATCCCGCACGAGTACCGGAAGCACTTTCCCATCGAGATGAAGGACCACAACTCCCACGATGTACTGCTGCTCTGCACCTCCTGCCACGCCATCTCCAACTACTACGACAACCACCTGAAGCAGCTGCTGGCCAGGGAGTTCCAGGCCCCCATTGGCTCCGAGGAGGGCTTGCGCCTGCTGGAGGATCCTGAGCGCCGGCAGGTGCGTTCGGGGGCCAGGGCCCTGCTCAACGCCGAGAGCCTGCCTGCGCACCGGAAGGAGGAGCTGCTGCAGGCGCTGCGAGAGTTTTATCGCACAGACACGGTCACGGAGGAGATGCTTCAGGAGGCAGCCAGCCTGGAGACCAGGTATGATCTGCGGTCCTGCTCAGAGGGGAGTGAGGACTGGGCCAGTGTCTTTACGCCCGCTGCTCGGTTTGAGTGCCTATAGGGCAGAGCAGGTGCCCTGCGGCAGCCTCGGGCTCACCCCAACTTAGTCTGTGTGGCTCAAAATAACCAGGCAGGTGGGACAGAGCAATCTATTTGCTGATTAACTTTCTAGAGGAGACTTGCTTTCTGTCCTTGACCTTTTAAGATCATATCCGTACGTCCAGCCATTTTCCTAATGAGCAGGAGAGTTCAAAGGCGCTGGAGTTGAACCTTATGCATTCTCTGCAGAAGGAAATCTTCCGGTCAGCACCGAACAGTGTGTGGTTTTGCATCTTTTCCCGTATCCAGGTCGGTGGGAATTGAGACACAGGGGTTCTTGTTTCCTGTCTCTAACCTGCCTGGCCTGCTGAATGGCATGCTGGCCAGGATTGCTGTTAGTATTTAAATTACATTTTAGTTTTTACTTCCTTGCTTGCTTTCTCTCTCTTTCCCCCTGAGTACCTAGTTGAATTCACTGAATTCATATCATTTAACTCAGTGTCCCTAGATGAGAGGCATTTTATAGTCCTGAGAAATGACTGGCAACTTGGCCCAGATGATAAAAACTCTGGGCTGCCTATTATAGTTTGCTTCCCAACTTGTCAGTTCTTTCCAGGGATTGAAGTAGTTGATAAGTTCACAAATCCTGATAGTGCTGCTGGTTGCCTATAGGTTTTGTTATTAAAAAAAAAAACAACCATAAACAATTATAGCAACTAATATTTATTGAACAAATTTTTATAGATATGCTAATCTGTTTAGCCCAGTTAATAAACTTTATATTAATTGCCTTAATTATTTCTTATAACAACCCTGTGAGGTAGGATTTAGATTTCTTATTGATTTCTGCTAACATCGTATCCTGTATTTTTTTAAATCTCTCAAGATTTAAAAATTATTCTTAAGATTATTTTCCAAACTTTATTTTAGATACCTCAAAATTAAGGTTAAGATTATATTACAAATTAAGGAGACTGGCTCCTTTAACCAGTTCCCAAAAGTATTTCCTAAAACAGCTACATTTCCCCTTTCTAGTAAATTCATCTTGCTGCCTTGGATGGGAGGGTGCTGGGCTTGGATGTCTAGGACCAAGAAGAACAGCCATTTGGGGGAAGTTAGGCAAGTTAATGGTATGCCTGTGAGCTAAATAAGAAAATGCCCCACAAATACCCAGAGGACACGAACAGGCTAGACAGGGAGGATTGAGAGTGGGGTGTGGACCCAGGGAGAGGAACTGAATCCCAGACAGGGAAATCCTTTCATTCCCAGGAGCTGACGGCACTGTTCACAAGGCATCTTAGTGAGAAAGGAGGCAGGGCTTCATCTTCTCATTAAACAGCACGAGCTGTGCAACTGAGCAACCACGGTAGCATTTTGTTGTGACCCAAACACGTCTTGTGGATGTGGCTTGGCATTTCTTTGTATGAGAATGAAGGCACCAAAGAAATATGCCGCCTTTATTTTACATTCAGGTATTACACTGTGATCAAAACCCGGAACACGTGGGCTGATTGAAGAGCTCATATAAAGACTAAGTATCGATCAGAATGAGTAGCTTAAAAGAAGGGCGAGGGCCTTCCGCAGTGGCGAAGACCCTGCGCTCCCAATGCTGGGGCCTAGGTTCTTCCCCTGGATCTGATAGAACTAGATCTGAACTGCAGGTGGGTCCTTCACCATCTAAGCCACCGGGAAGCCCTAGATCCCACAGGCCACAGCTAAAGATTCCGCATACTGCAACAAAGATTGACGATCCCCCATGCTGCAACCAAGACTCAGCGCAGTCAAATAAATAAATATTAAAAAAGAAGAAGGGTGAGCCGATAGGAAGGAAACCCTTGAGTAAATGAAAGACCTCTGTTCTCCACCCATCATCTGCTAGGCAGTGGGGCCCCCGATAGTAGGGCTGAGTGTTATGCAGTGGCTTTCCCACAAGTATAGCTCAGAATCCCCAGATGCCTTCTCTTGGATCGATGGTGCTTAGTATGTTCGAACTATTTTTAAAAAGTCAGTTATGGGAAAGATGTTTTTAAAAGCATCAAAGTAGCCACCCCTCAGGACTCCGTAGCCTCTCTATGTACCCCATGGCGGCCCCTTGGCCCACAGCACCTGGAGCCGTTGAGATGCTGTCCTGTGCTTGCTTTCCTCAGACCCTTGTCCTTCGTATCTTGGCAGGATTTCCAATGAAAACTACGCTCCTCACGGGCTGAAGGTGGTGCAGCGCCACACCCAGGGCGGGCTGCGCTCCCTCATGCAGCTGGAGAGCCGCTGGCGGCAGCACTTCCTGGACTCCATGCAGCCCAGG
The DNA here is from genome assembly GCF_023091745.1 of Budorcas taxicolor. Lineage (NCBI taxonomy): Eukaryota > Metazoa > Chordata > Mammalia > Artiodactyla > Bovidae > Budorcas > Budorcas taxicolor. Next base: position 79,239,485 of record NC_068919.1, read on the forward strand.
CACCTGCCCCAGCAGTGGTCGGTGGACCACAACCATCAGAAGCTGCTCCGGAAATACGGGGAGGACCTTCCCATCAAGCTGTCATGATCGCTGCCTCCCTTCTGGGTTAGGACGCCTGGGAAGCTGGAGTGGGGGGGTGCCAAGTCACCTCTTCCTGTTTTAATGTCATTGTCAGATTCTGGTGACACAACTCACAATACTAACCCGTCGTGATCATCCCAGGATGCTTCTGGTGGAGCAAGGCTATGCTTTCAGGGGTACTCCTGGTTTTGAATTTCAGCTGGGCAGAGTGAGAATTCTCTATTCCGCCTTTTTCTGGACAAATGGGAACCTTGGCCTTCATATTTTTCCCCCTCTCCCTATAATGCTTTCCCTATACAGGCAACACATGAAGGATTCTTCCTGAAGTGTCTTGTTAAGACTCTCAAGTTTTTAATATTTTTTCTTCCCTGTCCAGCGTGTTGGTTTATCTCAAACAGGACCTGTGAAGTATTTCAATCCCACCCGGTTAGGAGGGAGAAAAAAATAAAACGTTCTTCTAGAGGTTGGAGAGGTGGAAAGGGGTTGGATTCATATTCCCAGTTCAGCCTCATGATTAGAAGTTCTTCGGCTTGATGCTATGCTGGAGCTCACCTGGATGGGGACCTGGCCCAGCTGGGCTGCTTCGGTTTATTACACATCCTTGAAAATGCTCCCCTTTACTCGTTCAGTCCCAAGGCAGCACCTTCCTGCCATGAGTTTTCACCCTAGCACTGGAGGGGATTCTTTTCTGGAAAGAGGCCTGGTTGGGCCACAGAGAAGCTCAAGCACCGTCTCCCTAGAGAACTGGGATGATTTGCTCAGCTTTTGGCTGTTTGTTGCAATCCTCCTGCCCAGAATGTCAAGGTTTTTGGCTAATCCCGTTCTGAGAGGAAGATTATCTTTTCTCAGAATCAGTATCTGGTCCCTTCAGTGTTCTGTGTTCTATCAGATTTGCAATACTGACCTCTTTTAAGCTCTTTAATTCTCTCCAAGAGCCATTTAGTCAGGTTGCAGTGAGAGGATTTCTCCATCTCCCATCTTGCCTGGGACACTGGGATTAATTAATCCATTTTGATGTTCAAAACGGTGGTGTTTCTCATCTTTCTAAATGTGAGGCCACCACTTTTAGCATGAAATCAACTTATTAGTGATTAGTATCTTTTTTAAAGTATAACGAAAACTTTCTTACCTTACAAGATTTTAACAAGCTTTAAAAAAAAAATTTATGGCCAGAATTAACAGGAACTCTGTTTTGGAACTGTGCCTGAGTTGGTGATAGCTGCTCTAACATTGATAAGTAAACAACTTCTAAGCACAAAGTTCACGAATTGTAAATGTAAAACTTTTTGCTTTATAACTTTGTAAAATCAGTGAATACTCTTGGGGAGGGAGATCTTTATCCTGTAGGTCCCTGCCGTGTGGCAGCCCATGGTGTGTGCTAAGTTGCTTCAGTCGTGTCTGACTCTGTGCGACCCTATGGACTGTAGCCTGCCAGGCACCTCTGACTGTGGGATTCTCCAAGCAAGAATGCTTGAGTGAGTTGGCATTCCTTTCCAGGGGATCTTCCCCACCTAGGAATTGAACCCACATCTCTTATGTCTAACCTGCATTGGCATGCAGGTTCTTTACCACTAACGCCACGTGGGAGGCCCATGGCATGTATGCACCGACTCCCCTACCCCATCCCACCGCTCCCCACCCTGCCTCCCCCCCACCCCTAGCTTTGACCCCTGGACAGCAGCCCACCACCCATGCATATCTTGCATTTTTTTCCTCTTCCCTTCCCACCCATCCTCAAATAGGTGTTTCTGGGGTCTAAATCAAAAAGTCTTGAAAACAAATAGTACCAGCTGCTTTGGGTGCCCTATGTTCAGCACACTAGGTTGTTATGGGGCTGTAACTGCACTGGAGCCCGCGGCAGGGAACCGGGAAACGGATGGGCCCTCGTCGTAGTAGTCAGGCTTGCCACAAGGGGGCGCCTGTAGCTCTTGCTTTATATGCATTTTTGAGAAATAAGTGGCTTTTCTACCCGGTCCTTGAACATAACTCACGACTTATATTTCAGATTGTGTATATCTAGTTTTGAGTCACTTTGATAAGTTTTATAAGAAAAACCTCTTTCTCTTAAGAGACTAGGGCTCTTCCTTTCTCTTTCCCTGTATCCTCACACTGAGAGGTGAGAATCGTGTCCTAAGAGGTTGTTTAAGGTGCTGTGGTTGCTGCAGGTAGAAGGAATGGGTTCTCCAGTAGAGCTCCCTGCAGAGCTTAATATCACAGAGCCAGCAGCCAAGACAGAGGAAAAATCTGGACTATGGCACACGCAATCTCTGTCCTTTTTAGAACACACGCTGTTTGGATTTGAATCTTTTCATTTTTTAAAATCGACCTTGGACTTTAGCAGCCTGTCCCTAAGACTGACAATTACTATCTCAAATGAGTTATTTTAGGGTAGGCACATTTTAAAATAATTTTTTTTCTGATATAACAGTCATGTGTATGCTTGTTAGAGAAGAGAGAATGAAAATCCATCATCCCTCCATGTAGAACAAACCTAATCTCTGCAGGTATGTTTATGAATTTCCTTTCAGTATTTAAAAATGCATATATCATGTGTAGTATTTAAACAGGCTTGAGAGTCATATATATATATAGCTTGGTATCCTATTTTTCCTTCATTTAACATGGTATCATAAGTAATTTCTTATCTCTTTAAATCTTTGAAAGTAGATTTCCTGTAACTCGACCTTACTTTATTATCCATGCCCACACTGTTGAAATTTTTGGTTGCTTTGGATCCTTTGTTAATATCAATGATGTATGCGATGAACTTTTGTGTGTGTAAATCTTTGACTATAACTTTGCTAACTTATTTAGGTTAGAACCTTAGAAACTGGATTGCAAGAAGGGGGAGGCATGTTGCTGGAATGAGTACAAATTGATATCCATTTTTAGGGGTTTCTGTGATGGGAATGTTTGCCTTTGACCCTTTCCCTCACGTCCTAGGGCATTCGCTGTGTTTCCTCCTCTGTGAGCAGCAGTGAGCGGACAGTGTCACAGCAAAGGCCTCTCTGATGTGCCTGAGCATTACGATTGCAGCCTCAGAGTCTTTTTTTCTTCTTCCCTTCTGCTCCCATCCTTCCTTGCCTCATTCCTCCTTCCAGCAGTGATTTTTGGAAATACTGTTTGTTTTAAAAGAAAATTGTAAAAAAAAATAAAAAATAAAAAATTTTATTTTAAAATAAAGGTTATGGCCTTCCCCCCCCCACCGATAAACAAGCAATTAATGATTTGCCATCCTAAAGTGAACAAAGCATGATATTCAGGGATTTGTTTCCCTCTTAAGAGTGCAGCCATAAGTTACTTATTCTTATCCATGTCACAGACAGAGATCAGATGACAAAACGTGTTCTGTTGAAATAAAGCCATTTTAATCCCTCATTTTAGACTCTCAGGAGCCCAGCAGACAGAAAGAGCTTTTGTTCAGCTTCCTATTCTAATGTTAGGGGCCCTAACATTTGACTATTATTTAAATTCTTTGTTACCTTGCCTCTCTGAGTTTTTCATTCATTCATTCATCTTTTTTTTTTTTAATTCATTATGTCTCATCCTCTAAGAGGTACCATAGTTTCTCAGGTTACTAGTTTGCTAATTATTATGTATTTTAAAAGGATTCTTCTTTGGTTTTGTCTTTTCTGTTCTTTACGTGGTCATTTTTAGAGTACCTCATCCCTCAGGAATGCAGTTGAGAATCAATTTTTCTTGGATGAGATAAACTATAAGAGGGTGTAAGAATGATTCTTGTATTGTTTTTGTTTAGTCACTAAATCATGTCTGATGTTTTTACCACACCCCATGGACTATAGCCGGGGCTCCCTATGTGTCACTAGTGGTAAAGAGCCTGCCTCCCAGTACAGGAGACTTAAGAGATGTAGGTTCGATCCCTTGGTTGGGAAGATCCCCTGGAGGAGGGCATAGCAACCCACTCCAATATTCTTACCAGAAGAATCCCATGAACAGAGGAGTCTAGTAGGCCACGGTCCATAGATTTCCAAGGAGTTGGGCACGACCGAAGCAACTTAGCAAGCACGCATGGACTGTAGCCCTCCAGGCTCCTCTGTCCATGGGATTTCCCAGGCAAGAATACTGGAGTGTTTTGCCATCCCCTCCTCCAGGAGATGTTCTCCACTAAGGGATCGAACCTACATCTCCTGCACCGGCTGAGCCACCGGTGAAGCCCCAATTCTCGTATAGTTGACTCTTGATTGAATAATGTAAAAATTATACATAATCCTCAAAATACTTTTTTTGGAACTGACTTACTCTTTTTAGGTATTCCCCAAGTTGCCCCCTCATGCTGGAGCCGAATACCTTCCGTCTGTCCCCAGTCCTGGGGCAGTTTTGCATCAGGCATTGGAGCTGGGCTGACATGCAGCCAAACGATTGTTCCACTTGTTCAAAAGTGCCTGTTGCACCCACTCTACCAGGGAGATGCCTTTGCCTGTGGCACCACGGTCCTTACTTAACTAGCAACGTGTTATTTGGGAAAGTGGGAAGTACATTAGACCATTATTTCCTCACTGGCCTTGTCTGTGGCCAACTCTGGTTGTTGGCACCCCCCGGTCACTGTGGGTACTGGACCAAATGGGCAATCCCGTGGGAGATAAGCAGGAGCTGACTTCCTGTGCATGGGAAAAGGGAATGTTGGAAGCCCTAGTCCACCCTTAGAAGAGGGTGTTCCCTCCTCTAAGGCAGTGGCACTTGCTGCCTTAGAAGGTCATACTGTCTGACTGAGTGGAGATAATTAATCTCATATCCTCCAGACCGAACTCAAGGCATTTGCCCTCCTTGCAACTTCCTTATTTGCTTTTAATTCTTGAATTTTTCTCTCTCGCCTGATGGGTAGCCTGTTGCCTTTCTGCCAGCATAAGCTTCAAGAGCCGCTGAGTTTACAGTCAGCATTATTATCAACGTGATGTGTGGTCCAGATATTCCCGAGTTGCAGAGGCTACTTACATGCTACACCTGCTTCCCAAAGATCTCCCTTCTCAGGCTGCAACATGCTGGGGCAGAGTTGGGATCCTGACTGCTCAGACCACCAGGGTGTCTGTTAAGTCCTGGATGAGAATCCAAAATTTGAGCTTAGTGAGTTGGTGGGGGTAGAAAGAAATAGGAGATTGAGACATCGGCAGTTTTAAAGAAGGTACATTTATTTGGTTAGTGGGGGAGGATGGGACCATAGTCCATGGACTTACCTTTTTTTAAAATATAAGTTTATTTTAATTAGAGGCTAATTACTTTACAATATTGTATTGGTCATGCATCAACATGAATCCGCCACGAGTGTACACATGTTCCCCATCCTGAACCCCCCTCCCACCTCCCTCCCCATACCACCCCTCTGGGTCATCCCAGTGCACCAACGCCGAGCACCGTGTATCATGCATCGAACCTGGACTGGCAATTCGTTTCACATATGATATTATACATGTTTCAATGCCATTCTCCCAAATCATCCCACCCTCTCCCTCTCTCAGAGTCTGAAAGACCATTCTGTATATATGTCTCTTTTGCTGTCTCGCGTACAGGGTTATCGTTACCATCTTTCTAAATTCCGTATATATGCATTAGTATACTGTATTGGTGTTTTTCTTTCTGGCTTACTTCACTCTGTATAATAGGCTCCAGTTTCATCTACCTCATTAGAACTGATTTAAATGTATTCTTTTTTGGACTTACCTTTATATTTTGCTTCTTGTGGCTCAGCTGGTTAAGAATCCGCCTGCAATGTGGGAGACCTCGGTTTGATCCCTGGGTTGGGAAGATCCCCTGGGGAAGGGAAAGGCTACCCACTCCAGTATTCTGGCCTGGAGGATTCCATGGACTGTAGTCCATGGGTTTGCAAAGAGTCAGACACGACTGAGTGACTTTCACTTCACTTCAAACTCAATTGTGTAGTGTATTGGAGGATCAAGAGGCCTTGGTGATAGTGTCTGGTTTTGGCCATCAGCTATGTGTCTTTGGACCAATCGCTTAACTTTTTTGGATTCCTTTCTGTCCCGATAAAACTAGGAGTTTGAATTAGATGTGCCGAAAGGGGCCTGCTAGGGAGGCATTCTGTAATGCATCCCACTGTTGTTTGGTGTGGCACTTTCCCGCGGGTGCTGTATGCCTTCTGCTTGGTTTCACATTCTCATCCCACCCCAGCCCTGGGAACGAGGCTGTGCGTGAAGGGAAGCGGGGTGAGGAAGGCAGGATGCCACGCCGTGTCCTCCCAGCCTGCTGACTAAGGCCGAGCCTGCTCCCTCCATCCGGAGCTCCACCTGGGGTCAAAATACTCTTCTCGCCAGAGATGTACTGTGTGTGGCCTTAGGGAACTCACATTTCTATTCCGTTCACTATTTGACAGTGGAGAAATCTTTATCTTCACCCACATTGCCAGTGCCGTAAGGCTTAATAAGAAATCAGCATGGACGAGAAATGAGGCATCTTTGCCAAGTGTTGTACATGGGAGGATGTTGGGGAGGAAAAAAACAAGGTTTCTCATTTAAAGATCAGAGATGTTGAGGCTGTGCCATAGAGAGAGAATTGAATAGAACTGGGCACTTGGAAAGGAAAACGTTAAATCAGTAAGTTAATATTCTCTTTTTTTATGCTGTCAGGACTACCTAAGAAAATCTGAGGGGTCCACTGTGTTACATTGTTCTCCATCCGTGCGTCCTAAGATAATTAACTGCCAGGGAGACTTGAGAAGTCTCTGGGACCTGCCTTTCTATAACCCTGACCCGCCTGGGCCTTTGTCCTGCTTACCTTTCTGGCCACCAGGGAGACAGACACGTGCAAAATGCAAAGATTGTATTTTATAAGCTACCGAGAGACATTTTCCCCTCTGTGTATCCATTCTCTGTGACCTGGCAAAAAATACACATTCCAGTCCGTCATTGTGCTTCGTTTCAGTCCCAAAGAGGTTATGGTGTATTGGCTTTGTGTTGCATAAATTTCTTTGTACCAAGTATGCCAGACTTGAAGCTCTTTTCACAATAATCACGTCAATGTAGACATGAGTCCCCCTTTTTCTACCATATTGGGGTCATTTTGTTTTTGTTCTGGATTAACAACCAGATTGCCAAAAAGGAGGCTAAAGTATATCTCTCTCCCCTCTCCTAAAACGTAGACATCTTTTGTTATATCTTGGGCTTCCCTGATAGCTCAGTTAGTAAAGAATCTGCCTGCAATGCAGGAGACCCCAGTTTGATTCCTGGGTCGGAAGATCCACTGGAGAAGGGATAGGCTACCGACTCCAGTATTCTTGGGCTTCCCTTGTGGCTCAGCTGGTAAAGGATCTGCCTGCAATGGGGGAAACCTGGGTTCGATCCCTGGGTTGGGAAGATCCCCTGGAGAAGGGATAGGCTACCCACTCCAGTGTTCTGGCCTTGAGAATTCCATGGACAGTCCATGGGGTTGCAAAGAGTCGGACATGACTGAGCGACTTTCACTCCACTTTGTTATATGTCACAGCGCCAATTGGAGCCCCAGTCAGTTGGCTCAGTTCCTTTCTAATCAAGATCTGTATGTTTGGCCCTGGAGGTTTGGTCAGCCTGAGCTGTAGCCCATATGGCTTCCTCTGAGTTCTTGGATACAATGAGCAAGACTAAAGTTGGCTCCGAAAAGGAACAGAGGATGACTTGGGGTTAGTTTTTCTTTTTTAAATGTTATACAAGTGCAGAGAGTTGGCTGCCATCCCCCTCTCAAACCATCAGCAGAGCTTGACCTTGGCCAAGATTTTGCCTCATCCTCTCGGCATTTTAGCATCGAGTTGCGTTTCAGCTATGGAATGCTTAACCAAAAGCACATGCTCTCGTGGTAGCTTCCAAGGAGCAAGTTTTTGCAGAAAGTCCACATCATGTTGTTTTCTCAAAACAACTGTTTTCTCTGAACCACCAACCCAATAAACCCCCAAATGGTGATTCTTTGGTTTATTTGTACACAAGGGCTGAAATTTTTGCTGCTGTTAATAATACTTTATTGGAGTGCAATATAGTAAAAACACAATAAATACAATAAAGCGTACAAATCTTATAAGTACAGCTCGGTGAATTTTGACGAATATATATATATACCTATGTCATTAGGAGACTTCCCTGGTGGCTTAGTGGTAAAAAATCCACTTGTCAGTGCAGGAGACATGGATTTGATCCCTAAGCCGAGGAGATCCCTTGGAGAAGGAAATGTCAACCCACTCCAGTATTCCTGCCTAGGAAATCCCATGAACAGAGAGGAGCCTGGTGGGCTCTAGTCCCTGGGGTCAAACATAGTGACTAATTCATGTAATCATGAAGGGCTGGAGTTTTTTTGTATTACATGAAACATACATCCTGATGATGTACAGCTTGGGGTTGGGAGGTTGTACATTCAGGTGGCTGAGCAGATTACTGTAACAGCAAATCCAGGTCAAAATGTGATGACATTTGGTGGTCTGAGTCCAGGCAGTTTGTTTTTTGTCACTCCCAGGGGAACTGGGTACAGCGAAGCTTCATGATGTTTGTTTTTAACAAGTTACTTTTAAGAAGAAATAATACGTGCACATAGGACAAAATTTGTTTTTAAATGTATAATGAGAAAGGAACCTCCTCCCCAGTCCTTTCCCTTCGTGACAGTAACCACTGTTACTATTACTTGTGCACTGGGCATCCTTCAGAGAGGGGCAGAAATGGAATGTGAATGTGTGTGGGTTTGTTTTTAAGTCAAGTAAGAATTTCTCTGTCCTTCCCCTCCTACTCTAAGCTCTAGTCTTCTCGGCTCTAGTCTAGGGCATGTGTATAGAAATCTGGATCCTGCAGCCTCAGTAGAACGAACCTATTTGTCTTACACTATGCAAAGTTCCTACTCTGGATCTGTCATCTGGCTCCAAAGTCCGTGTTTCTCATAGGGTTGGCCATGAATTGTCAAGTCTCTAGGCTGGGTGTTTTTTACATTAGGCTTTCTACTTCTTTTAATATATATTTTAAATTTTCTGTAATAAATTTTTTTTAATGTCTTATTTCTTCAGCAGCAGCTCCTGCAACACACTTATCTACTTAGGTTTGGGGGTTGTTTTAAAGTCATGTTTCACTGCAACTTAAAAGGAGACTGTAGATGGATCTCTAGGCAGTCCCCCTCACCCCATCCCCTCCCCTGCAACCACCATGACCACCCAAATCGACATTTAAAATTCCAGAGTTACAAACATGAACCAGGATGATTATTCACCTTCAAAAGCCATCCTTCTTTTTAAACATAGGGCTGACCTCAAATTTATTTTGAAAAGCCAACTCCTGTGGCAAGCAAAATTTGGTGTGATCTGTACACTAAGTTTCTCAAGAATGTAAATCTCATGCAGAGCAGAGGACTTATATTCAGCCTTGAAAAGTATTTTACACAATATAATGGGCTCAAGAGCCAGGGAAGGAAGAACCTCTCAGATCCACCCTCTCGGCAGGGGAGAAAACAAAGTCTGCATGGATGGCTTTCCTTGGCCACCACTCCTCGCCACTTCTAATTTTGTACCCCTCTGCGCCAGGTGGATGAGGAGTCAGGTCATCTCCAGGTCAGAGCTTTCCAAAAGATGCACAGATTTTTCCCATTCAAGTCCCATATGGTTTCCCTAGGGCCATTTTATCCTTGATGTCCTTTCACATTCTCTACTTTGTCTTGCTGTAATCCAATCCACCCCAGGCCCCTCCAGTCATCATTAAGTATATTCCCACGGGTCAGGGAGCTCTCTTGGAGCATCCCTTTAGAGCAGCTGTCACACTTGAGCAGCATCTGCTTTCCAACAAGCTTGAAGATAGAATGAAGGACATGGTCGAGTCTTTGCCCGTGGGAAGCGGATGACACCGGTAACCTTCGGGACTGCCATCAGGATGCTGTGCGTTGAGTGGCCCCGCAACTCGCATGTGCAAGGGAAGGCGGGTGATTCCCAGAAAGGGCAAGCGGATCTTCAGCCCTGTGGCCCATGCAGGGTCCTAAGGCTGGAACGGTTCCCTGAGCCTCTGGCTCCAGCCCTTTCTGGGCAGGGAAACAGACCGACGCAGAATGCCTGGTGTGTTTTTAAATAGATTCGGCTCGCTGCAGCCAACAAGCCCGACAGCTCTGGGAGGTGAGTGACCCTTCCTGAGAGATTTCTGTTGCGCCGTTCCTCGGCCTCCATCCCCACCCCTCCTGCTCCTCCCTCTGACTTCACTCCCCTTCTCTCTGGATGGCTTCTCTTCAGGCCCTTCTGGTTTTCGTATTTATTACACTTTTGTTGGTTTTTGCTCTCTGCCTTTTCTTTCCCCGAGGCCGCTCTTCCTCACGCCCTGTATCTTCTCACCTCTCCCAGGAGTGCGTCTCCATCTGCGGCTCCTTGTCTGTCTCTGCGTTTCAATCTTCCTCCCGCCCTCACCCAGGCTTTACTGACCCTGGAAAGAATGGAGGCTTGGAGGAACCTACCTTGAGCAATCCCACGTGGTGGGGCAGGTAGCAGCCTTCGTCTTAGGAAACGGGCCTTAGCCATGGCAGCTGTTGCTGGGCAGAGCGGCAGTGCAGGAGGCAAGCCGGAGGAGGAGGAGGAGGAGGAGGAGATGGACAGGAGGGATGGAGGGCCCAGCACCCACTGAAGGGGACAGTCAGGAGAGGAGGTGAAGAGGAAGGCCGGGTGGATGCCATGAGAAGGAGCTGGGGTGCAGGGCTGGGAAAACAGGCACATGGGACCACAGCCCGGCTCTGCCCAGCAGAGGCGGGCAGCGTGGGGAGAAGACGGCGCCTTGGAGACCCTTTCTCGCCACTCAGCTCTGCCCCTTTTATGTTTCTGTCTTCATGTTATATTAGCAGCAGAAAACACCACACCACAAAAGGCCGTCTGTCTTTGAAGGGAATGGCCAGATCTGGTGGATTGAAGGCTGGATGCACTTCCCTCTCTGCTGAATTCGTAGGTCCCTCTGCCTCTGTCTGGCTGCTGGAGTCATCAGGGCTGGCCCTTGAATGGGGGTCCTGTACCAGCTCTGACAGCCCAGCCAGAGAGCCACCAGCAAGGGCAGCCGGAAGCACTGTGCGTCCACAGACCCCCTCCAGGCGCCGGGGGAGCTGGGCTGTTGGCCAGCAAGGGCTTGGGCTGAGGGGCAGCTTCCAGAGGCTGACGCCAGCCCCACCAGGGGCTCCTCCTCCCCGGCTAGGAGCTGAGCTGCAGAGGGGCCTGCGGTAGAAGAAAGAGAAAGGAAATCACTCTTGCTTTAAAAAAGTTTTACACTGAAGAGGTGATGAGTGCATGTGGCAACCCAAAGGTATAAAACAATGAATATACAGTGAAATCTCCCGCTCCTGTTCACCTCAAGGTCCACTCCTCAGAGGTATCCCTGGATGTTACAATCTCTTGCACATTCTTCCAATATTTCCTTTTTAGGTCTCTGTATCCTAGAAATTTTCAGATTCTTCAGGCAATGGACCATCTGCAATTGTTTGGATACATATGTATATATGTAATATGTGCCAGGGGACCCAGTGAGAATGAAGAAAATTGCATCTCAGTTCATTGCCAATAATTCTTGCTGGAGCACAGAATGGTTTTAAAAAATTAAAATAAGTAAACAGAATAATAAGATGCTAGCCCTAGAAAGGACCTGCTGAGTCTTATTGTACCAAACCCCTCATTTTAAACATGAGAAAGAAGTTCGGATAAGTTCGGACTTTTTCAGGATCACCAAGCTGGCTTATGGTACAACTAGGACTGAAACCCCAGCTCCTCACCTCCTAATCATTCCAAGTGTCCAAGAACATACTAGATGCTCTGTCTGTAGGTAAGGGCCTTTGGAAAGATAAGTGATGAAATGGAAAGAAAGGCAAATGATTGGACGTGGGTTTAGAAATTTCCTTTGGACACAAATATAGTGAAAGAAATCAGTAATTCCAGGAAAGATCTGAAGTTGAAGACCTGAAAAATAGCATGTGTGTGCACACACACACACGCAGAGGCACTGGCAGCAGACAGAAGATGAACACTTATAAAATGTCTATTGTCTGTCTCTCCTGCCAAGCCCAGCAGAGACTGTGAGAAGCGGCATGACCCTCTGCTCTGCTGAAGAATCTACACCCCTTGGATCCACTGTCGCTGGGCTGGAGGCAGAGGCAGGCATTTTTGGTTGGGCAGGAGGCAAAAATCACTTCAGACTGGAGTAAGAGGACAATCTGTGCAGGAACCTGGGGTCAGGGATGCCAAGTGAGAGAGGAAGCTGGGCCTGGCCAGGCCATCATGGAGCCCTGCCTCCACTGGCTCCATGAGTACTGGCAGCCCCAGCGGTTTATACCACCTACCAGGCCAAAACACCCTAAGATTTATGTACTGACAAAATAGCATCATAAGTTAAAAAAATTCTCTCTGCTTTGACATCAGCTCCAGACACTGTGAACAATTTCAGTGTCCAAGCCAGATTGATGGGCCCTTTGATGGCTTCAGAGGGTGGCTTCAGTGAGCGGGGACATGTATGACTGTAAACATTGGCTGTAAAAACCCTCAATTGCTTTGAAATGGTAAATCTGCAGGCAACGTGGATCTGATGTCATATGCCTCCTGCATTAACAGCTCTTTCTTCCTGTTCAATTATTTTGGCTGGTGAGGGAGTGGAAATTACACTTCAAAATATATCGACGGGTATTTTCAGCCTGCTGAAAGCTTCAAAATATATACCAATCCTGGACCATTCCCTTAATTTCCACTTCCTAGTTCTCAAGGAAAATGGAGGTTTCGATTATAGGCACCATTAGATGGAAGGAAATGCAGGACTAAGGCCTCTTTTCAATTCAGATGCTCTCTGGTCTTATCACTGACCTGTTTTTGAGCCAAATTTTGTTCCAGACCTAGGTGGAAAGGTCTGTCCTAACATGTACCAAATGATGAGGTCCTTGCCAAAAAGATGAGTATTTCTAAGAACCTGGGTCCAGAGCCTTGAAACAGGGCATCTCACAGGGGAAAAAGCTAATTCTGTCTCTCCGTCTTCACACGAGGGATCCAGAGGTCCTGATTTCTGGTGCATGCGCCATCGTCCCCGTTCCCAGGTGCTAGGTACAGGTGGCCTCCCAGCTGTTTCTGCCCCACTTGTGTTATGGTTTTCTCTGCCTAACTGACCTCTTCCACCCTTCTCCTGAGCACCAGACCTGGATTTAAAACTCCCTTCCCTGGGTGGATCACAGAGAACTCAAGTTCAGTAGAACACGTCTCCGAAATCTGCTCCTCCTCCTGTGCTCTCTATTTCAATTAGTGGTTACCTTAAACCAAAGCACTTGTCTCCTACCAAGAAATGGACATGTTATCCTCAAATAGTTTCTCTCACCTCCGCCTCTAACTGGTCACCAAATCCTTCGAGTCTACCTTCCTTCTCTTCTGCTGCAGTGTTTCTGCCCTAATCCAGGCCCACAGCGTTGCTTGCTTGGACTATCACAGTGTCATCGTGATCCCCTGCCACTGGTCTTCAGCCTCGTCACTAAAACTAATAACTGATCATGTCATTCCCTATGAAAAAATCTTGGGTGGTTCTTCATGGCTCTCCAGAATAAGTCCAAACTGCTTACAAAAGCACACAAGACGCCTGTTAACTGGCCCATCTCTAACCTGGTTACCATCACCACCCTCTCCCCCATACACACTAAACGACCGACCACTATCTTCACCACCTGCTTACCCTTTAAAAGACTCAGCTTACAGATGACTTCTTCCATATGACAAAGGCCCCTTTGTGCTTGTATAGAGTCTATTATACCATGTGGTGACCATTTGTGCCTATTGCCATATTATCGGTGACTGGGCTCCTCAGGAGCTGGAATCAGCTTTTGTTCATGCTTGTATTCCTGGAACCTAGAAGTGCTTGGCATGGTAGGTGTTCAAGAAGGAAAGGGAAGGGGCATCCCTGGTGATGCAGTGGCTAAAAAGACTCCATACTCCCAATGCAGGAGGCCTGGGTTCGATTCCCGGTTGGGAAACTAGATCCCACATGTTGCAACTAAGAATACATATGCCACAACTAAAGACCTGGCACAGCCAAACAAATAAATACCATTTTTAAATTGAAGAAAAAAAAAAGAAAGACTGGAAATACCACCCTAGTGGGCAAACAGGCATTGGCTTACTATTATCTTCAACACCACAGTTCAAAAGCTTCATTTCTTCAGTGCTCAGCTTTCTTCACAGTCCAACTCTCACATCCATACATGACCGCTGGAAAAACCATAGCCTTGACTAGATGGACCTTTAGAGTGGTCTAGGTGACATTTTAATAGGACAGAATGAGGAGTAGCAGCAGATTGCCACCCTAGATATTTATTCATTCACTTACTCATTGCACAGATACTTAGTGAGAGCTGCCACTATGCCCAGCGCTGTGCTAGACACTGGAGATACACAAAAGAAGACTGCCAGGCCCTGCTCAGAGGAACGCTCATTCAAAGGCAAGAGACAGGCATGTAACAGGCAGTGGCCTGACATTTGGGGCCATCTGGTCCTCTCTGAGGACCTGTGCCACTCAGATCCTCAGAGGCTGAGGCGGAGGGGACAGGGCAAAGGAGACAGGCAGTGAGATGGGGAGGTCACGGAGGGCTTGCAAAGGGCGTTGCCTCCGGGACCAATCCTGCTGACTAGCTGGCTTTATTTATGCACTTCTCCTTTGAAGGAATTCCTTGCTGTTAAGAAAAAGCATTTGACACATTTCTAATTAGCCCTCAGACTCTGCAGTTCTGTTATTCCCAAAGGCAACAGCTGGGTCACCTCATGATCAGTAATAATGTTTGTAGTTCCTGCAGTTCTTCACCAAATCAAGGTCATTCCTCCCCTGACTTCTGGTGGGACCATAGTGGATTTTCTCACCCCATCGTCTGGGGTAGCGGGGCTTAGTTCCTGGCCCTGTGGTTGGGGGGCAGACAGCTGCTGCTGCGGAAGCCCTGAGGGGAAGCCTGGGTTACTCACTACACCAGCCCACACTGACCCAGGTGGCTCATGCCCTTTCTCTGGGCTCTAGTCCTGCACGGTCTCTCAGGCCCTCGATTTAACAGAGAAGTGCCGAGTACCCCCTTCCCCATCTTCTTCCCCCCTTTCTTCCACCAACAAATGCTCAATAAGCAGGCACTGCACACCAGTGACCGGGGAGACAGGTGAACAAAACATACAAGAACTCCTGCCCTCAGGGAGCTTACACTCCAGTGGCAGAAACTGATATAAAAAGCCATGTTCTCAGTCAAATAGAATGTGCTGTGTGCTCAGTCATGTCCAACTCTTTGCGACCCCATGGACTGAAGCCCACCAGGCTCCCCTGTCCATGGAATTCTCCAGTGGGTTGCCATTTCCTTCTCCAGTCAAATAGAATGATCACCGATACAGAACTCTTCGAGAACCTCCTTGGTGGTCCAGTGATTGAGGGTCCATCTGTCAAAGCAGGGGACACGGGTTTGATCCCTGGTCCGGGAAGATTCTACATTCTGCAGAGCATCTAGGCCCATGAGCTGCAACTACTGAAGCCGGCGCACCTAGAGCCCATGCTCCGCAACGAGAGGGGCCACCGCAACGAGAAGCCCACGCACCGAAACTAGAGCGTGGCCTCCGCTCCCTGCAACTAGAGAAAGCCCTGTGAAGCAGGGAAGACCCCATGCAGCCCAAACTAAAAAAATAAAAAGAATTGAGAAAAGCACTTCTAGTTCCTTCAAAGAGCCAGGTCCCCTCCTTGATCTATAATGGCTTGTAGAAACCTAACTTATAAATAACCTTTCCTCAGACAAGCTGGTATGTTAAGTGGGGACAGCAGGCAGTGGGTAGCATCTGTGCCGCCTGATGGCTGAGTGACCTCTACCGGCCTCAGTTTCTCCATCTGTGAGATGGAGAGTGTCGCGCCTTCCTCACAGGGTCATTGAGAGCATTCTGAGATCGTGTTATCAGCACAGTGCCTGTTTCACGGTAACATGCCTTGTGTTCACCATCCCTGCCTCCTCTTTACTGCTTAGAGCAGACATGGGAGTCTAGTCAGCTCCCCAATTCACCCACCTCCTGGGCCCCTGCTGCAGCTGCAGGCAGGGCAAGAGGCTTCTGAAGTGACCCAGTGTCTCTAGGGTAATGGCTGTGCTGGCAAGAATGGATGCCAATGGCTGTGCTGGCAAGAATGGACGCCTGCAGAGGCTGGGGCCCCACGCTGCCTCTCTCCTCCCCTCCGCCCAGCCCGCTGAGCAGAGGGCCTGGAAGAGGCAGCCATGTACCTATGGGGCAGGACAGTCATCCTTGTTGGGCCTTGAAGAGGCCTGCCTGGGATCTGTTCTTTGCAGCCCTAGTGAGCAGTCCCCTGCATGTGCCTGGCAGGCCCTTCTGGAGTCTCCTCACCCCGGCAGTCAGCAGCAGGGCCTGTGAGGATGGGCCTTCAGAGGACCAGTGGTTCCCAAGCACTGGGTGTTACTTGCTTCATCTCATCCGACCTTTTCCAACAATGCTACAAGTTAAGGGCTGTCACTGCCCCATTTTCCAGTTGAGGAAACCATGGCTAAGAGAAGGAGTAAGAATTTGCCCAAACCACTCTCACATGTGACGGGACCAGTGCTTGAATTCACGTTGTCGAACTTGAGCTAGGGCCTCACACAGACCTATATCCTTTCTGCCCTCTGTTACCGTCCCCACCTCTTCGCCACCCCCGCTGCCTCAAATCCATGCATCAAATTCTCAGGGGCAGACAGTTCCCTGGGACCTCTTGGAATGCCAGGAGCATGCGGCACTTTGCCCAGCTTACATGAGTACTGGTTTCAGCACTTTTAAAGAGGAGGGGACTGTGTCCAAGAGGGATGTCACAAGAGAAACAATGCCCAAGGAACTGCAAGTCCAAAATGGCACAGCTGGAGTCCAGAATGGATGACCTGGAGGTCACCTCTCTACATCCCTTCTTTTCCAGAAAAGAAAATGGAGGCCCAGAGCGGGAAGTGAGGTCGCTGCACATAGAACTTCTGACCACTCTGCAGACTCCCCAGTGGCCTCAGAAGCCGGGCACTGGTGCCCAGACACTGGTATGAAAAATGGGACTGAACCCAGCCCCTCCGCCCACCTGTTGTGTGACTCTCTGCAACTGAGAGCTTCCCTGAGCCACCTGCAAGTTTCAGGGCCTTTAGAGATAATGCGTGTGAGATCCCGGCCTGACAGCTGGCACCTGCTAGGAACTCAGCGAACTGTAGCTATTATTATAACCGTTGTTGGTTTCAAAGTTCACTGCTGCTGCTGCTGCTGCTGCTACTGCTAGGCACCACGAAGTCTCTTAGGTGTTGCTTTGCTTCTACAGTTCTGCCGGAGTCATTCCTAGCTAGGCCCAGAGAGGGAACAATGCTCCTGGTCTGAACACTGAAATCCATCTCAGGGAGGGCTGGGCCTCAGTTCTGTGTCTATTTGGGATTAGAATCTGGAAGAATGACCATGCGCTGTAGCCACAGTGGCAGCTGCGCGTTCCCAACTCTTCCAGTGTGCCTGTGACTAACAACTCGTCACTCAACCTCTGTCTATATCAAATTTCTGGGGGTCAAATGAGCGTGAAATCACTTGCCCCCTTAGCCCCACCCCCCACCCCCAAGGGAAGTTTCCTGTGCTTATTTTTAAAGAGGGGCTGCCTGTGAAGTCTAACACCCCCCAGAGAGGCTACACTCTGGTGGTTTTTTCTTTTTTGGTGAGGAGGAGTGAGTGGGGACCAACCTAGACAGCATATTAAAAGCAGAGACATTACTTTGCCAACAAAGGTCTGTCTAGTCAAGGCTATGGTTTTCCTAGTAGTCATGTATGGATGTGAGAGTTGGACTACAAAGAAAGCTGAGTGCCGAAGAATTGATGTTTTTGAACTGTGGTGTTGGAGAAGACTCTTGAGAATCCCTTGGACTGCAAGGAGATCCAACCAGTCCATCCTAAAGGAAATCAGTCCTGAATATTCATTGGAAGGACTGATGTTGAAGCTGAAACTCCAATACTTTGGCGACCTGATGCGAAGAGCTGACTCATTTGAAAAGACTCTGATGCTGGGAAAGAGTGAAGGCGGGAGAAGGGGACAACAGAGGATGAGATGGTTGGATGGCATCACTGACTCAATGGGCGTGGGTTTGAGTAAGCTCCAGGAGTTGGTGATGGACAGGGAGGCCTGGCATGCTGCAGTCCATGGGGTCACTAAGAGTCAAACATGACTGAGCAACTGAACTGAACTGAACTGAGTGGGGAAGTTTGTCTTCGGGACAGAGTTACCAGGCAGTGACAACTTGGGGCAGATGTACGGCATCCTCCCCACTGAGCCCTGGGGAATAAGGGGTGAGACTCACAGAAATCCTGACAAATTCCAGATCCTCCTTCCCTCCCTCCCCTCATGGAGCCCTCCTTCTGGAGCCATCAGAAACCCATCAGCCTGATTTCGGTTTGGCCTGATCCAGCTTCATCCCCCATGCTGAAGGGATGTCTTTGGATTCCACATCCTCTTACCCGGTTCTTCATGACCAAAGGCAACTAGACATGCAAAGACCAGGCTGATGGAGGGAGCAGCCTACAGCAACAGAGGGCCATTCTCCGAGTCTTCCCATCTGGCTGACCTGAGAGCCTGTATGGAGGTGGGGACACCAGGATGGCAGTTCCCTTACATTTTCTCCTTGTCTGGAGATGCCTGTGGGGCCTGATTCCTAAGGCGCAAGGTCTCCCTGGCTTCCCAGACAGAACATGACCACTGGATCTGCCCCATCAGAAACCAGAGAGTGGCTGGACAGTGGTTTTCTTGGTCTGTGGAAATGAATCCTGGTCCCTGCTGCAGTCTAATTAAACTCTCCAGGCAAGGCAGACGGGGGACAGCAAGGCTGGCAGGAATCCCCGCACCTTCTCCTATTGCTCCTGTTACCATCTCCTCCTGCCTCAGATTCCCTACTACTCTTACAGAGCTCTTGGTGAGATCCTTTTTTGTCCATGACCCTTCTTAGGGTCACATTCTTGCAAGGGTCATTTTTGGATTTGTCCTCGTGGTGAGACTTCAGAGTGAGGAAAGGATATTGCAGTTATAACGATGACTTTTCTGCAGCCAGAAAACCCACTCAGGTTTTCTTCCTTCCATTTACTTCACTCCAATGGAAATGTATGAGCGTCTACTACATGCACATTTCAGTCCTGCTGCTGGAGAAACAGGGAAGGAGGGGTGCTGATGGAGGTGGTAGGATAAAGCATGAGCTGTGACCTCACCATCTGCCAGCTTCATTTAGAGGCCAGGATCCGAGGTGGTCTTTCAGACCAGCCAGTGTCCAGGAGCACCAGGAGGACACAAACTCCTTGACAACCCTGCCTCTCACATGCAAGGGCCTCCTGGGTCCAGACTGCCTCAGCCTGCCCAACCTCAACTCCCACCAAGAACTTTCCAGATCCTGGTACCCAGCACCACCAGGTACCTCTCTTCTTTGAAAGCATCAAGTACTTTCATCCTCTGGACGTTTTCTCAGGCTGTTCATGGAGCTCACACCCTGCCCTGTCCTCCCCTTTCCTGCCTCTTAAGACTTTATTCGAAGAATTTATCCACTTTCTTTGAGAAGCCTTTCCTTAAGACTGCCTTGCGGTACAGTATTTCTTCCTCTGTGACCTCTGCTTGGTTAGTTAATTTAATATCTATTTAATATCTAATATCTATTCCCTGAGTGTCTGTTTCATGCCTGATCCTGCGCTGGTCTCCTAGAACTAACTTAGCCCACCTTGCTGTCTGCTCGGAAGTGAGAGTAGTTCACATAGAGCCGGGGCAGAATCTCACTGGTTTCTGTGTCGGTGTTTTGAACTTTGCTTTAAGTGTCAGACGGAGAGGTAGTTTCTAGAATGGGCTCTGCCACTAATTAGTCGTGTGGCCTCGGGCGAATCTTCCAGCCTCTCTGGCCTCCTCCCTTCTTCCTGATGAAACGGTGACGACGATACCCCCGAGTTGTCCAGTGGACAACGAGGCGGGGTGGAGGGAAGCATCGTGAACGCTGGGAGCCCCAGGCCAACGGAAGAGGTGAGGTGGTTGTACCCACAATCTCCTTTCACTGGCTGCGAAGCCGCGTCTCTTCCCTTTCGCTCTCTTCGAATGTCAAGTGCACCGGCTTCCAATCCCTCCTCGGGGCGGGCCCTCTGGCGGCTCGGCATCCTAGGCTGCGGAGGATCCCGATGCAAACTCCAGACTCTCCTCGCACCCAGCTGCCCCTTCCCAAAGGACTCGCCGAACACATCTTAAACCCTGTTCAGAGCGCAGCCCCAGAACTGCAGCTCCGCTGCGCGGGCCCCGGCCGGGGTCGCGCATCTCCAGCCGGTGACTCAGGGCCGCTCGGTCCGGGAGTGGGTGGAGGTAGGCGGGACAGACCCGGGCCGCGCGGGGGCAGGCGCCGGGAGCTCGGTCGCGGAGCAGTTGGAGTCGAGACTGGCTCTGGCCCGTCGCCATTCCGCCGCGGGCGTCTGCCTCGCCGGGCCTTCCTCTCGCGCCGCTTCGCATCCGCTGCGCTCCTTTCCCGGGGCGCAGCGGCCCGGCAACCCGCCGGGGCTGGAGCGCTGGGCGGGCTCTGCGAGCGAATGAATGGGCGCCCGGGGGAGGCGCGCGCCTGGGGCTGAAGGGCATTAGGACCGTGAGGATCGCTCCGCGCTCCTGTCTCTCCCTATCACCCCCCCCCCACCCCCCACCTCTCTCCTTTTTCTGCTCTGCAGGACCGAGCAGCCCCGCGCGAGCGAAAACAAACAGCTGGGGCTGAGAGTGGCCCCCGCCCCGGCCCCGAGAGCACGCCGGCCCGGGCCCCTACTCCGGGCGTCCGCCCGCCCACCATGAGGAAGATCCGCGCCAATGCCATCGCCATTCTGACCGTAGCCTGGATCCTGGGCACTTTCTACTACTTATGGCAGGACAACCGAGCCCACGCAGCATCCTCCGGCGGCCGGGGCGCAAAGAGGGCGGGCGGGAGGCCAGAGCAGCTCCGAGAGGACCGCACCATCCCGCTCATTGTGAGTACGCGCTGCGCGCGGGGTGGGCGGCCGGGGAGCCGCGGCGCGCGTCCTAGCCCCGCGCGGCTGCAGAGGGCGCGGGGCCGGGCCGGGGGCTGCGTGCCCGCCGCGCTCCGCCGGCTTTGTATACGTTGGAGCATTCCTGTCCGTTGTTATGGCAACCTCTGTCGGGCTAGCGGGGCCAGGGCGCAGGGATGGAGGGAGGGTGACAGCGGGTGGGGGCTGGGAGAAAGTACTGCAAGTTTGGTGGGCCCGGCGTGCGCACACGACTGGGAACGTGGCGGCGCTCTCGGCACTGCGCCGCGGGGCCCGGGGCGCAGAGGCCGGGAGTTGGGGGTTAGGGGTTACCACCGCCTCATGCGTCCGCGAAGGCAGCTGGACCTTGCGCACCGCGAGCGGGCAGTGGGAACCGCACGCTGCTAAGCGCGTGGGTGGCCGTGCTCTCCCCCTCTCCAGCCTCTTGGGGGCAAAAGACGTGGGGTGAGGACGCTGGGTAAGGCACGGTCACTAGGGGCTGTGCTGGACTTCGAGCCCCCTTCTCAGACCCGGTTAACTTGAACCTGCTTGTGATGAGGACTCCCTACGACTACCCCCAGGGTTCTCTGGATCCAGGAAAGGTCTCGTCCTGAAGGCGTCCCTCGCCCCAACACCAGTCCACCACCACGGGTGAACTAGCAGTGTCTGGCCCCGCGACGTCAGTGCGAACGGCGGGGCATGGCTGGGGCTCGATGGAGGTGCAAGGGTGCCCTCCCGACGCTCTGGGGGCCTGGACTGGGGCGTGCCTGTCACCGCCTCCTCCTGGGCCCCGGGTGACAGCTGTGTGTGGCAGGGGCACCTGTTGAGACGGGAGGTTCCGGGACCCGCGACAGGCGCGCTCGGGCGGGCCGCGTCCTTCGGATGGGGGCGGATGGTGGGCGAGACCCTTGGGCGACCCTCGGGTCTGGGCTAAGGGGCGGGGCCGCCTGGGGGAGCGGAGTGTGGGGCTGAGCGTGGCCATTCCGAAAGGCCTGGCCTTGAGGAGCCCCCCAGGGAGGCGCAGGGTCAGGAGGGCGAAGGCTTGTGTGGAGGAGAATCTGAGGTCTTCGTGCCAAGGCAGCCGAATCCCCGGAAAACGGAGTGCTGTCTGTAGGGAGGTTGTCGTTGTGTGGAAGGCTCTCGTGTTCCCATCCTGTCCCAGATTCCGTGTCTTGTTACCTACCAGGAAAGAAGTAGCTATCCCCTGCAAAAGAGCATTTCCAGGCTGTGCCTGAGGAGACTTTGGGGCCCCCGGGTTTTCCCCCAGCCCCACTCCCCCATGCCCATCTCTCCCTCTGGTGGAGCTCTCTGGGACTGCGCCCTGATTAGGTGAAACGCTCTGCTCTGAGCTGACGGTGCCTACCACTAGCACAACGTTTTCAAAGCACTTGTGGACGTTTGGACAGACAGGCCGATGAGGCAAAAAGCCTCCTGGGTCAAGATCCCGGAGAGTTGGGATCTGAGTGGACAGATAGATCAGAGTCAGAACTGGGCAAACCAGGAGCGGCCCCTGACCGACCCCGGGGAGCTTCCACAGCAAGGACTCATCCAAGCTGCTGCGTTCCTGCTCTCCAAGAGGGCCAGCTCTGGCCCAGAGTAGGCGGGCCTGGAGTGGCAGGGGAGACGCAGACTGCCCAAATGCTCTGTCCTTCTCTGTGGTGACGTGATGGGAGGAGGGTCTGAGCTCGAGGAAGAGGGGGAGGGGATGAGGGGGAATGGAAGGGAAGAGCACAGAGAAGCTAACTGCTGCTCAGAGCTCCAGGCTGGTCTCATCACAGGTGCCTGCGCTTCAAAATCCGGGCCAGGCCACTCTGAGAGCCCCGGAGGGTGCCGGGGGCTTGGGGGGCGCTGCTGAATGTGGGTGGCACTCATTTTGAGGGGGTAGAAATTGGAGGTCATGGGAGCTGCAGTGAACGTCCTCTCCTTGTTCTCTTGTGGTCGGACTTGCGGCAGATTAGAAGAGGACTGTGAACTGGAAGCTGGGTTTCAAGTATGAAGAAGAATCGGGGAGCCAGGAACGGAGGTGCAGGAAGAGAGGGAGAGTGGAAGTTCCCGGCAGTGAGCAGCAGAGCCTTCTCCGGCCACTCCAGGCGTAGCCCGCTCCCTCGCTGTTCTTAGGCTTTAAGCCCAGGATGTCTGTTCCCTGGGCGTTGATCCCCAGTCACACCCTGCCTTTGACACAGCCTTGCATTCCCATCTTCTGGGGTATTTCACTTCATTGGGATTCTCAGCTATCGGCCTGTCTCTTCATTGAGTGGCAGCTATCACTCAGGGACTGTGCAGGAAGCTTCATGCAACCCCACCTTGATGAGCACAGCAAGACTTAAGAAGTACTGTTAAATGAGTGAAGAACGATTTCTGCTCATCTCTGGGAGCCGTCAATGATCCAAGTGTCATATCCCACTAATACTTTATTCCAGCTCCAGCCTGACTCTTAACTAGAGAGCTAGAGGAATGTATGTTCAGCTTCTCCAGGAGATAAACCCTTTGTTCAGCTTAAAAGGGGCAGGTGCAGCTGAAGATTTGCTTTCTGTCTGAAATCCATGGTTAACCTCTCACTGGTCTTCTTGCCATTTCAAAACATGTCCCTGTCTAGTTGGGCCAGAATGTGCCGCACGTGGATTTTCAGATTCTTAGGGAATGATGCAGCCAGCTCTGCTGACAGAGGCTAAGGAAATTCAGACAGGCATCATCATCCCTCCCCTGGGGGATCAGAGAGCTGAGCTGAGAAAGGGAGGGTCTGCATAACAGCCTGGGCCAGGAGGCAGCTCTGGCTTCACAGTGTCTGGGTGATCCGAAGCCAGCCAAGTTGTTTCTGGACCTTGGAGACACTTGTTTGGCATTGTGGGGTGTCGGCATGGCAACCGGATGGCCCAGATTTCTTGGGGAGGTCCTGATTTTTAATATTCTGTCCTGCTGCCAGCCCATGTGTCATAAATTTTGATGTGCAAAACTGGTTATGGAATCTGTCAAACTAAAGAAGGAGAGATACTGACTTCATCAGTAAATGGCTGCTTGCGAGGTGGCAGGGTCTGTGATTTTCTCCATGCTGTGCTTTATGGGCAAGGCAGTGGATTTGAGGATATCTACTTGAACCTACACTGATGCTCGCTAGCTCTGGACAGCAGCCAAAGCAGGAGGTGGAGCAGACACAGCTGGCCTTCAGTCTTCAGGCCTCACAGCCGGGAAGAACATTTGTGATTGGTTTGGTTTTCCATATGTGAAGTCTCTATTAGGCATGGAGAGGGGGGCAGGATACTAAGGTGTTACACGGAATTTCACTTTACAGACATATTTTTAAAAGACTGTCCATTGTGGGTATTTTTAGGATAGGTGTACTCCTTTACAAGGTCTCCTATTTGAAACCATGGAAGTTTTAGGCAAGAGTGTTCCCAAGCTGGAGTTTTTTATCCTACCGGTGGGGTACTGCTCAGTGAACATGGACAAAAACTTGTATCTCTGGACCTTAGTTATTTTGTGTATTAAATTTGAGTGAGGGAATTCCCAGTGGTTTAAGATTTTGTGCTTTCCATAGCAAGGGCATGGGTTTGATCCCTGGTCCAGGAACTAAGATCTCACAAGCCCTGCTATGTTTGGGATTTATTTAAATAAATAAATTTGGGTGAAATGATTTATAAGGTGTGTGGACCCTTGGGTACGTTGATGATAGTTTCATTTCTAGAAGCAGATAAATGGCTTTAAGGGAGTTCTTTTGAACAAAGTTGTAAGATTTATGGCTAATTGAGGGGCTACCCCTGTCTGGAGTAGTTCCCCTGGTAACCTTAGAGCCTACACAGGGATCCCTGCTTACCTAGCAGAAGGGAATATAGATGATGACTTTTCCAGCACTGTTCTCTGAGAGCAGAGGCTTCAGTTCAGTCTGGATAGGTTTATATTTTATTTATAATGTGTGCATTTCAGAACTGTGGAAATTATGATTTGCCTAAATGACCGAAAATGATGTTATATTTAATTTGTGTAGGTACCACACAAGATAGAGGGTGGGGAGGGAGAATCCCCAATTCCTTTTGCCAAAATGTTTGAATTGAAAGGACGCAATTTCTTCTTATTGGACTCCCGGCCTGGATCCTGTTGAGACCTGTCTGTAGGACCTGGGGACCACACTGAGGCCACAGGACTGGTAAGGGCCCTCATAGCCCAAGAGTCCCTTTCCTGGGAGACCCGCGTGCCGAAGACACAGGATCCGTTTTAGGGTTCTGGTCGTCCTCCCGCTGCTGTCGTAGCAGCAGTTCCTGCACCAGCTGCTCTGAGGGTGTTGGGCCTGGCTTTCCTCTTTGGTGACTGTGTTTGTCATCTCTGTGGGCACAGGAAGCCCTGGGGTCTGGAAGTGCCATTGAAGTGGGCGTGCAAGGGCACTGATGGGCCTGGCTGGGCCCCAGGACTGTCTTGCTGTAATGGAAGAAACCCCCCTGGGCTCAGAGGGGAGCCTGGAGCCGAGCAGTTCGTTACAGTTACAAGATTGCAGATTTATCCCTGTGCCTTCTTGAAGAGACCTGAAGCACCTCCCCCCAACCACGTGAACAGTGAGGCTAAACAGACAGGAGACCCAAGGGTTTCAGAAAGGAGCAGGGGGCAGAGTTGTGAGACTCAGGTCAGTGATGAGTCCACGAGGGCGGAAGTTCGGTTCACTGAGCCAGACAGCGTGCTTGGTGCCGCCCCAGGCGGTGTGCAGCTTGCTTTGGAACCGGCCTCAGCTTCTCTTCCCTGAACTCTGTAATCTTTGACCTATGCCCGTTAGCCTCCGTAATCACTGCTGTCTCTGTGTTATGTTTCTGGTGGCGGCATTTGTGTGACATGTCAGTGCTGTGTTAGGTGTTTTACAGGCCTGAACCTCCTAGAATCCCTTCAGTAACCTAATGAGGTCAGCGCCATTATCATGCCCAGTTAACATGAGTAAACTGAAGCTCAGACAGAGCCGGTGACTTGCCCGTGATCTACCACCGAGTTAAGTGCTGGATTTGAAGGTGTGTCTGCCTCTGAAGCCCATGCTCTTGTCTTTTCTCTGAAGCATCCTCAGGGTAAGATCCAAGTCTGATACATTAGCATGTCTTTCCTGGAGAGCACCTAGGTCAGCACCTTGTTTTTTGTTTTTGTTTTTTAATATTTAACATTTGCCTGGAACCAAACTTTAATAACCCATAAGCTCTGACCTAACTGAATATTCCTTCATATGAATTATTTATTTATTTATTTATTTTTAAAATTTTTATTTTTACTTTATTTTACTTTACAATACTGTATTGGTTTTGCCATACATTGACATGAATCCGCTACAGGTGTACATGCGTTCCCAAACAGGAACCCCCCCTCCCACCTCCCTCCCCATAACATCTCTCTGGGTCATCACCGTGCACCAGCCCCAAGCATGCTGTATCCTGCATCGGACATAGACTGGCGATTCGATTCTTACATGATAGTATACATGTTACAATGCCATTCTCCCAAATCATCCCACCCTCTCCCTCTCCCTCTGAGTCCAAAAGACCGTTACACACATCTGTGTCTTTTTTGCTGTCTTGCATACAGGGTCGTCATTGCCATCTTTCTAAATTCCATATATATCTGTTAGTATACTGTATTGGTGTTTTTCTTTCTGGCTTACTTCACTCTGTATAATTGGCTCCAGTTTCATCCATCTCATCAGAACTGATTCAAATGTATTCTTTTTAACGGCTGAGTAATACTCCATTGTGTATATGTACCACAGCTTTCTTATCCATTCATCTGCTGATGGACATCTAGGTTGTTTCCATGTCCTGGCTATTATAAACAGAAGCACCTTGTTTTGAATTCACTCCATAAACATTTGTTGGGGGAAAAAATGCAAAAGCCATATAGAACAAAATGTTGGCAGGAGGAAAAGTAGGATTATGGATAATCTTCCTGTCCAACTTTTGGCTTTCTCCAGCATTTTCTGTAATAAACATCTATTAACATTATAATGATAAAGCCAATCAAGATAATTATTTTAAAAATATTCAACGACTGAATAAAGTCACTCTTGACTCCTTGATTAAAGTGTAAACTTCTTAACCACGTCTCATGCTTCTGAGTCCCACATCAATGCTTAGCACTGAGCCAACAGAAAAGACTAGAGACTTATTTGAATTATTCTGTAGGCCTCCAAGGAATAGAACTGGGGTTAGTGGGTTCCCTGGTGGCTCAGACAGTAAAGAATCTGCCTGCAGTGCAGGCCTGGGTTCAGTCCCTGGGTCAGGAAAATCCTCTGGAGAAGGAAATGGCAACCCACTCCAGTATTCTTACCTGGAGAATTCCATGGACAGAGGAGCCTGGTGGGCTACAGTCCATGGGGTTGCAAAGAGCTGGACATGACTGAGCAGCTAACACGCTAGTGGGTGAAAGTTGAAGAAAGAGAGAGATTTCTTTTTACCAGAAGGAACACTTTCTTGTTGAGCTGACCGTCCCTGGAACAGTCTGAAAGCTGGCCAGGGTTTCTCTTCACACTCCCTGTTGTCAGGTCAGTGCTTGCTTCCAGCAGCAGTTGGAGGAGGAGAAAAAGGCTTGTGGTCCTGACTGTCTCCAAAGGTGTCAGGCAGCTCTGTAACTGAGTTGGAAATAGGGCCCAATTATTATACCACCAGAGACCTGGCACCCAGGGAATCAGGGCTGGCCAAACCCCCCAAGGCCAGGGAAGAGAGTGACGAAAAGAAAGCCATAACTGCCACTGTGCTGTCCCCTCCCTGTCCCTTTGGAGCTGCCAAGAAGGGAAGGAAAGGAGGCCGAGGCTGGTCAGAGGCAAGGCCACAGAGTCGGAAGTGCTGGTCTTCAGGATCTTTCCTGCTCCCCAGAACAAGGTCCTCAGAGGTTTTCCACCCACCTGAGGCCTCTTGAATCTGATCTTCGCATATGCCGCTTCTGTTTCCCTCATCCCGCCTGGGGAGTTTCCAGATGGCCTGGGCTGTCCCCTGGGGGCCCTGACCATTGCTTTCCAGGGTGGTGCCGGCTGGCAGTGCCCTGAGCTGTGTTTATGGAGGAGGCCTGGCCCCCCTCACCATGAATTTCAGCCACACCCTTTGTCAGTATCTGGTTAGAGACAGGAAGGCCATCGGAGGACTTCTGTGAACATTTCAGAACAGGCAGGAGTGGCAGACTGGGGACATTTGGGGACAGTTAGGGGATCATTATACTCTGTAGGCAAGATAAGGCTCAGGCCTCGTCTGGGGAGACACGGAGGCAAGTCTGCCTCAGGTATAGCCTTTCCGCTTTTCTGGACCCATTAGGAAGAGCTCCAGGTTAGCTTAAAGGCACCAGTGCCACTTTCCTGCCAGTCCAGAAAGTGAGGTATAGCTCCATGCAGATCAGGGACAGCATCGTCTCAGAGCTCGGAGAGGAGGTGACATCTCTTAACATGCTCAGAATTGTGAGCCCTGCTGTTGTGGGATTTCCCCCGGGCCGTAGCTGGGTCAGGTCCAGGCAGAACAGGATGGCCCAGGATGGAAGCAGATGTTGGCTGCCAGGGATGAGAGGGTGAGGGGATGGAGAGAAGATGCAGAATAAAGGACAGATGACCTTCTCTCCTAGGCTCAGCTCTGCTCCCAGGGGGCTGTGTGTCCTTAGGTGAGTCACTTCCAATCTCTGGGCCCTTAGTTTCCTCATCTGTCAGATGAGACTTGAACTACAGGATCTCTGAGGTCGCTCTCAGCTCAAACCATCTTTGACCCTGTTGATCGTTCCTGCTAGAGTGAGATGGCCCCAAGCCAGGACTCATGATCTGATGGTGCTGGCATTAAAAAGAATAAGGCCAGAGGGTGAGGCATACAAAAACCAGGCCACTTGTGTTCAGAAGATCGTGAAACCAGTTCTCACAAGGAATAAACTGGACCAAACCCATTGTGTTCTCTTCTCTCAAAACACTGATGGGACGGCGCAGCTCGCCTTCTGCGAAGGAGAAGCCTATGTTATTCATGTGTGTGTCTGGGAGGCACACAGACACGTCTGCAGGAGTGTCTCTGGCTGGACTTCAGACTCTCAACAATGCGTAATGAGGCTGCAAAGACCCCTGAGCAAAGAATTCATTGCTTCAAGCTCTTGGACTTAATTCAGAAGACAGGCTTGGAATTTGGCCACAGCCTTAGAAACCCAGATTGTTTGTAAAAATCAGTTTAAGGAGTTCAGAAGGTTGTCTGTCTCTTGGTAACCTTCAGCTTTTCATAGGTTACGTATACAGCAGATTAGAGCAAGCAAGCTGGAGCCTTGTTAGGAGCTGCTGATACACTGAGAAGTGACAGCTGACAGCAAAGGACCAACCAGCTGTGTGAAGATGAAGCCATCCCCTTCCCCCTTCTGACCAGGTGCACACTGGTCAGAAACGCTGCAGGCATCACTTATTCCTTCACTGGACAATTATTTACTGGGCATGTACTGTGTGCCAGGAAGGTTACAGGCTCTGGGAAAAGCAAAACAGGCAAGGTCCCTGCTCTAAAGGAGCTTACACCCTAGTGGAGGAGACAGACCATAAACAGATAAATATACTATGTGTTAAAGAAAGAAAAGAAAGTGAAGTCATTCAGTCATGTCCGACTCTTTGCGACCGCGTGAACAGTAGCCTGCACCGGCCTCCTCCGTCCATGGGGGATTTTCTAGGCAAGAGTACTGGAGTGGGTTGGGTTGCCATTTCCTTCTCCAGGGAATCTTCCCGACCCAGGTCTCCCGCATTGTAGACAGACGCTTTACTATCTGAGCCACCAGGGAAGTCCTTACTATGTGTTAGGTGATGGGAGATACTGTAACAAAATAAAGCGGCAAAGGGGACAGAAAGATGAGAGAAGGGTGGCCAGGAAAGGCCTGCTGGATAAGATGGTGTTTCAGCTATAGCTACAGCATGAATGGAAAGAGTAAGCCAGGCAGACATCTCAGGAGTGAGTGTTCCAGACAGCCAAAGCCCAGGGCAGTATGTCTGCAGGTAAGCGAGGGGGAAAGTGGCCCGAGGTCAAAGTCCAGCTCATTAGGCCCTTTAGACCATGGCAAAGATGGGCTCGGAAACATGTCCCTGAGTCATCAGGAAGTGATCAATTACATTCAGTGTACCGGCTTGGGATGTCAGGGAGCTTATGTCATTCAGTTCAGAAAAATTTCCAGCAGTGTGGTCAAATATATTAGTAAGTGTTAGTTCTTAAAGAGGTAAACCTAGGTTTTTTGAAAGATGTGCTGTGGCTGGAACACTTCGTTTCTCTACAATGTGAGATCAGTGAGGTACTTGTGTGTCCTGAGTGTGTGTGTGTGTGTGTGTGGGCGTATGTGTGCGTGGTGAGGCTGGTTGAGGGGAACAGAGGGTGCTAGTGCCTGAAGAGATTTAAAAAACAAAAGATAATGGGGCCCTTGTTGAAATATTGGAGTCGGGGAGGACGGGGTAGGGCTCTGGGGGAGAGTTTTGTGTGGGAAGGAGAATTCTGCTGTGAGGTGCTACCTGATCAGACACCACTTTGTTTCTTCGTCTGGTTCATCGTGTTCTCTTCAGGTGCATTGGGACTCTGGAGAGGATGTTTTCTGGCAATGTGGGAACTTGGAATTCTTGCATTTTCCTGCCCACTTCTGTACAAACAGATCCTGGAGGCTGAAGCATCCAGAGCCTTCCCTCAGACATGGAGGGTAGAGACCTGAGCCCTGGCAGAATCAACAAGCCTGCACGGCTGTTTTTTTTTTCCCAGGCAGGAGGTGGATGAAGGTGTTGCTTTCTGGAAGTGGGCTCTGCCTGGGCCTGGGGCTGCATGCCCTGATTTCAGTGCCTCCCCAGTGCCCAGGTATGATGTAGCTTCGTGTGCCCAGCAACCTGCAGGTGCTCTGTTTCTGTGGTCCACGTCACCCACAGTCCGAGACCCCTGTCAGTCATGTCCATTTAGACACTGCTTTTCCGACTTCAGATTTCCATCCCTTTATCTCCTCACAGTGGCTCTGGCTTTTAGCTTCTTTAAACGAACTGTTGGGGAGAGCTTCTGACATTTCAAGGTCTTTCATTTCAAGGGAGTCTGGCCTTGATGGCACTGCCAGAGGGAATGCATGTTGCCTTCCAAAGTTGCCAAGTCACTTCCAGGCCCTTAGCTTCTGGCACCTCACAAGTCTGTGACCAGATTCTTGGCTTGGAAGCCATCTTTTCCCCTTCCTGTGAAATCCTTTACTGGGTGATTGGGGGAAGCTGGGAGGAGTATGGGAGGCTAGAGGCATCATGCCAGTGTTTGGGGTAGAGCCCAGCCTGAGACTCAGGGAGAAAGAACCTGTGATCGATTAGTGATGTCTGCTCTGGTGTTGGTGCCTTGAAGGGATAAAGTGATAGGACTGAACGAGAGCCAAACAACCCATGAGTCCAGAGGAAGAAAAGGAACCAAGGGACAGAGCACACATACTGCAGGGCCCAGGGAAGGCGATGGGCCTTTTGGATCATAAGCCAAGAGTGGTTCCAGGTAGAGAGCAGAGCTGCCTACAGTAAACCTTTAGTACAGGCTTGGTGCCACTTTATAAGAGCAGGCAAATGACAACGGCCTTCTTCTAAAACACTGAGCAGAAATGAACTTGCCCCTGGATGTACCCCCAAATTGCCCACTCCTGGTTTTTTGCAAAGCAGAGAACACGGCATCACCTAGACAGCCCTTCCAGTCAAGCAGGGTCCCTGATCCACACCTGGGCCAGGGTTCAGAGCCAGGTTGGGGTCTGGGAGATCTGAAAGCCTGTATGGGGACAAAGCTGCTTGGCAAGCCAAGCAGAGAGAGTAATAAAGGGCCTGATCAGAAAATGAAACCTGTTGTGAGGCCCAGCCTGAGCAAGAGTGTTCAGAAGAGCCAGGCCAAGTTCCCTGAGCGTGGGTTCCCTTCACAGGGGTGCTGATGGGAGATGACAGCGGCCCACAGGTAGGGAGAGCCCTGCAGGGTGCAGACCTGGGCTAACCAATAGAGTAGCCATGTGGCTACTGCATGCTCGAAATGTGGAAAAATTAGATTTTAAATGTTCTTTAGTTTTAATTGATCTAAATATAAAAGCAGACACTCATGTCAGCTACTGGAAAATGTCTAAGAATGTTTAGAAGCATTTCAGTATAGGGAATCCACATTTTCGGCTGTAAATTGTATGAAATCTCAATATAGATAAAGTATTTCTGGTGAAAGTTTAGTATCTAAATTGAAACGTGCTGTAAGTGTAACATATACACTGGATTTCAGAGACTTAGTACCAAAAAAAAAAAAAATGAAAATACCTCACTCATATTTTTTGTATTATGTGTTGAAATGCTAATATTTGGATATAATGGGCTAAATAAAATATATTATTAAGATTAATTGTACCTGTTTCTTTTTACTTTATGGGCTTGTATTCTGTTTCTTTGGACCACGCTTCTCGTTACATGTGTTCGTGACTCCTTACTGAAGTGCTAGGAGATTGTCAGCAGAAGGTTATATGTAAAGGACATGGTTACATTCCTAGTTTACCTTGACTTCAGGATGTGTCCCTTCTGGTCCAGCTGCTGCTGAGTCTTTAGTTCCTAATTCACCATCATCTATGGGCACGGACACCTCCCAGCCTGGACCCTCGTCTTTATACCATCATTAAAACCAAGGTCAATGTTTCTTGCCGTGTCTTCTTTTTTTAAAAATCCCTTCTGAGCTCTCGCTGTGATGAAAATGGGTTTTGGAGGCGGGGTAAGAGCAGTGGAGGCAGGGAGCCTTTCACTCCTTCGGAAACCAGAGGGATTAGTTCCAGTCTGTTGCTTTTGGTGTTTCGTCTTTGTCCTGTTAGAGCCAGAATGACAAATAGGTCTCAGCTCTACTTGGCAACTCAGAACCTGTGGAAGTGGCATCCTGGAGCACTGTGGGGAGAAGGATTCTGAAGCTGCATCCAGACTGAGTAGGAAAGAGGCAGTTGATTAGCCATGTCTGTAAAGGGCAAGGAAGGGGACTGTAGAAATGTACATCGTGTTAACTAATCCTACATCCGCAAAGCTGCCTTCTTTGAACAGTTTTGCTCCACTTGAAAGATATGCGTTAAAAATATTGGCCACTTTGAAGAAGCAAGAAGGAGGCTTGCATACTTGTGCAGAGGAGGAACGGGTCATCGCCAGGGATTCGAACCCTAACTAAGAAGATGTGACAAGAACTTTAAAACACTGCGCAATGTTTTAGTAACATTTTTCACTTATTCAGTGGAGGTGAGTTGGACCATAGTAGTGGCAGCATTGGAGATGTTTAAAACCATCTTGGAGAAGGGTAAAACCTGGGGAGTCTGGGTGAAGAGAAGAGGGTTACCTCTTTTCCTTTTCTCTTCTTCCTCTTCCCTCCTTTAAAGCAGGCTCTGTGACTCTTAGAACACTCCCAGCTGCTTGGTACCACAGTTCTGGTTACGGCTTTGTTTGGGATGCAGCGTGAGGCACAGCCACAGGAGCCACTGTCAAGCTGCATGTTCCAAGCCCTGCTGTTCCCTAGCAAGTTATTTAAGCTAAGTTCTGTGCCTTCATTTTCTTATCTGTAAAATGGGGATACTCGTCGTCTCCACTTCAGATGGTTGCTCTGAAATGTGCTATAAGTATAAAATATGCACTCAATTGCAGAGACGTAAAGTGTTTGGATTAGTGTCAAGCACATAGTAAGTACTGAGGTTAACAATACAAGTTATTATAAGTTCATTTCTGTATTATTTACTTAAGGCTGCATGCATCACAAATCACCATAAAATGTAATGACTTAAGACAGCAACAGTCATTTATTGTCTCTCACTGTCTCTGTGGGTCAGGTATTTGGAAGTGGCTTGGCCTGGGTGGTTCTAGCTTGGGGTTTTCCAGTGAGGTTACTACTGGCTGTTAGCAGGAGGCCTCAGTTTTTCCCCATGTGGGCCTCTCTATAGGGCTGCTTGAGAGTCTGCAGGGGGTGGTGTCTGGCTTTCCCCAGAGCAAGCAAACCCGGAGCCCAGGGTGCATACTGCAAAGCCTTCTTGGCCTAACCCAGGGATTCACATAAGCAGCAGAGTGATGAGGTCTGACTTAAGTTTTGAGAGACCTCTGTGACTGCTTGTCTGAGAAGAGACACAAAAAGGGCAGAGACAGAAACCTTTTTTCTTCTGCCTGCAACGTGCCAGGAGCCTGCCAATTGTGCTTCATATATTTCCCCTCTTAGCAGGCTGATGAGCTGAATATTACTGTCCGCATTCTACAGACAAGGAACCTGACTTGGAGAGGGTGGGTTACCGGCCGACAGAGCCAGGATGTGGCCAGGTTAGCCTGGCAACACAAACCTGAGGAAACACTGACTTCTCAGGATGCCCACTGGCTGACGGCATGGCATTCAAGGGGAAAGCAGAATTTGTGAAGGATCTTAATTCCCTCATTTCTTGAAATCAGGATGGGGAACCTAAGAAGGCCAAGAGATACGCACAGATCAGACAGAGGAGTGGGGTGGGGCCTGGTGATCTTGGCATCTGTTGGAGCTGGAGAAAAGACGAGGGGCTGGGCGAGTTTGAAAGGTTTTACGGACTAGAAAGATGAGGGCTGGGGAGACTCCCTGTGACTGCCTTAGTCTCTCCAAATTAGCAGAACCTTTGAAGTCAGGGAAAGCCTTGGTATTACCTGTGCCCCAGAGAGTACCATGCCAAGGCATCAGACCCACCCAGCTGGGATGGACTGCTTGTGGTAGTGAAATAAATGAACTTGATCACTACATATCAGCATGAAAGAGGCTTAAAAACATGATGTTAGGAGGGAAAAGAGAACCAAATTGCAGATGGCGTAGTATGATACATTTATGCAAATTTGAGTAATATAAAACAATTCCGTCTATTGTTCCTGAAAGTGTGTGTGTATGTATGCCTGTATATCTCAAAGTATAACAATGGACCAAAGAAGATACGCAGCACATTCCCGGAGGAGACGGGGGAGGGGACCAACAGAGAGTTCTGACTATCTTCGTAGTGTTATTTCAGGTTTTTAAAATATTAATAGAAGAGAGAAGCTTAGATGATCTTATTTGCAAAGCAGAAATGGAGACAGAGATAGAGAACAAACAAATGGGCACCAAGGGGGAAAGAGTGGGTGGTGGGATGAGTTGGGAGATTGTTATTGACATATATACACTATTGATACCATGTATGAGACAGATAACTAGTGAGAACCTACTGTAGAGCATAGGAACTCTATTGAGTGCTCTGTGGTGACTGAAATGGGAATCCAAAAAAGCTGGGATATATGTAAACATATAGCTGATTCATTTTGCTGTACAGCAGAAACCAACACAACATTGTAAAGCAACTATACTCCAATAAAAATTAACTTGAGAGAGAGGGAAGCTTAAAGCCAATCTGATAATACGTTGAGTTGTTAATTTGGGGGGCAATGTAGGTGATTCTTAATCTTTGTATGTTTTCGAATTTAAAAACCTCTCTTAATTCTAAAAACATTTTAAAAGGAAAAGGAAAAACTGGCATCTTAGGATTGCTGGGTCTCAACTGCATGAAGATGGAGGAGGGTGGTGGACGGCAAGACTTCCTCCTTGCCCCACACCACCAAAGCCTGTCACCCGCACAGCACTGTTTTCACTTGCCTTAGGGGGCAGCAAAGTGATTCTCCGTTCTCTGTGATGGATGCTGTACCTGAAGACCAGCCCCAAGACAGGCATGGGGATCTGGAGGGTGGGGGCTGGGGTTGGGGGTGCTGAGTGGGAGACGGCGGTGGTAGAGAAAGCACTTTCTTCAGCAAGATCTAAGTTTTGGGGTGCAAGGGACTGGAGGGAAAGAAGGGTCAGCAAAGGATCAGATGCTAGAAACTGGGAGCCCCATCTGTGAAAGGACAGGCATAGTAACAATGTATGTGTTGGACTTCCCTGGTGGCCTACGTAGCAGATAAGAATCCACCTGCCAATGCAGGAGATATGGGTTTGATCTCTGGTCTAGGAAGATTAGAGAAAGCCAGTGCAAAGCAATGAAGACCCAAAGCAGCCAAAATAAATATTAAATAAATAAATAATAAATAAATAAAAATGGATGTGCCTACCCCTCTCTCAGGGTGAGGGGATGACAAATTCTTTTGTGAGAAAAGTATGAGATCAAAGACCTTCAGATTATTTTTTATTGTTCTTTTTTCTCCTTTTGGACATGGTACATGTTTAATATACAAGAGATGGGAAATCAGAAAGGACATGGAAATCACCCCCAAACCCATTGTTCAGGCTTGCCACTATCAACATTTTGGTGAATAATCAATCAGATCTTTTTTGGTGGCTTTTTCTTAGTGAAATCAAACATTTTAATCCTGTTTTGTACCTGGTTCTTTTCATATAACACTTTATCTTCTCTGTCACCTTTCTATGTCATTGTCTTCTTCCAAATATTTTTAATGGCTGCCTAGAAATTCCAGAGGGTGAATGGTCCATAGATTATATAATCACAGTTCATAGATGATAGATACTTAGATTAGATTGAACAATATGAAATTGTTTTTCTTAGGTCCAAAATAATCAAATGTTGGCAGTCTCATATGGTTCAACCAAATGTTCTCCTGTGTTTTATTTTCGTAAACAGCATGACAATGAATAATATCCTTGTAGGTAACTCTTTACACATAGCCTTGATGAATTCCTTAGATAAATACCTAGAAATGGAGTTGTTGAATAAAATATAGGAAAATAAAGACATAATCAGATAGGGCTGGGATTAGGGGTTGGAGAGTATTGTAAGTGCAAAGCTGCATCCTGTCTTTAAAATTTTGATATTTGAATTAAGAAAATGTTTCAGTAAAATATTATCTATGTTGATACCGAAGTTTTTATTTTTTTTTGGTGCCCTTTTACATTTTTGTACCTAGGCTGAGTGCCTCACTTCCCTCCCCTTAATCCCAGCCCTGGATAACAGTAGTGTTTGCCTTTTTGAGTTGTTATGAGTAATTGCATATAAACCTCTCAAACAACATTCACGGCAAGTGAGCTCAGTAGATGTTATGTCCAATTCCATTCAGAAAGCTAGAATCTAGGGTGCAGGAGTGAGTGAGCCCCACCTCCTGCCCTCTGGTTGCTTGGGCTTGGAAGGACAATGGTGAGGGTGGGGAAGGTTGTGGGTGCCATCACAAGGCATGCACTAAGCAGAGCAAAGTCTCTGCAGCCCTTGCTGAGGGTACGATGACGTGGCTAAGGCTTCATTCTTTCCACAAGACAATTTCAATGAAAAAAAATTTTTTTTACAAACATATACATTCTTTAAAAATTTTTTTTCCATTATGGTTTATCACAAGATATTGGGTAAAGATCTCCATGCTATACAGTAGGACCTTGGACAAACAAGGTTTATCCATTCTGTGTATATTTATCCATTCCATATGTAGTAGTTTGTGCCTGCTAATCCCAAACTCCCAGTCCATCTCTCTTCCACCCCCCTCCACCCTTGACAACCACAAGTCTGTGAGTCTCTTTCTGTTTAGTACATGGACTCACTTGTATCACATTTTAGATTTCACATCTAGGTGATATCATATGGTGTTCGTCTTTTTCTTTCTGACTTACTTCACTTAGGGTGATAATAGGTCTATCCGTGTTGCTGCAAATGCCATGATTTCATCCTTTTTATGGCTGGGTAGTACTCCATTGTATGTATACAGCCATCTTTACCCATTCATCTGTCCATGGACATTCAGGTTGCTTCCATGTCTTGGCTATTGTGAACAGTGCTGCTATGAACACAGGGGTGCACTTATCTATTTGAATTATAGTTTTGCCTGGATGTATGTTCCGGATTGCTGGGTCATACGGTAGTTCTATTTTGGATTTTTTTGACGAACCTCTGTACTGTTTTCCACAGTGGCTGCACCGGTTTACATTCTCACCAAGAGTGTAGGGGGGCTCCCTTTTCTCTACACCCTTTCCAGCATTTGTTATTTGTAGACTTTTTGATGATGGCCATTCTGACTGGTGTGAGGTGATACCTTGTCGTAGTTTTGATTTGCCTCTCTCTAATAATTAGCAATGCTGAGCATCTTTTCAGGTGCCTATTGGCCATCTGTGTGTCTTTTGTGGGGAAATGTCTATTGAGGGCTTCTGGTGGCGGAGACTTGCAAGATGAGCATGTCTTGGCTGGACATGGAGAGAAAGGGGACATTAGACAGCAGGTGTGGCCTGAGCAAAGGCACAGCGTTTCTGTCCTTTTCTAAAGTTTTAGCCTGGAATGCGGGGGAGCAGGTCAAGAAGGAGATCGGATGGATGGGGGCAGACCCTGGGATTCCGCCCTGAGCCAAATATTGATTCTCTCCCCAAGCCACACTGACTGCAGGAGCGCCCAGCCTGGGATGGTCCACTGGTGCTTCCAGGGATGCCGCCTTCCCTAGGTAACAAATAATGGCAATACTGGTGCTTTTATATTGACTTCTTATTTTCTTACGTTCAGTTGTAGTAAAATACACATAACATAAACTTCACCGTATAAGCCGTTTAAAAATGTACCCAGTGGCATTAAGTACATTCACGTTGTTGCGCAACTGTTGCTACCGTCCATCTCCAGAACCTTTTCATCATCCTAAACTCAACACCATTAAATCCTAAATCTCCATTCCTTCCCCAGCCCTGGAAAACCACCATTCTACTTTCTGTGTCAATGAATGTGCCTATTCTAGATACCTCTTCATAGGTGGAATCATACCACCTTTATCTTTTTGTGACTGCCTTATTTCACTTAAAATAGTTTCCTCAAGGTGCCTCCATTTTATAGCATATGTCAGAATTTCCCTTCTTTTTGAAGCTGAATATTTTCTATTATATGCATATACCACATTTTGCTTTTCCATTCTTTTATTGACAGACGCTTGGGTTGTTCCCAGCTTTGGGCTGTGGGGAATATGGAGATGCAGCTTTGAACATGGGTGTGCAAATATCTCTTCAAGACCTTGCCCTCAGTTCTTCCATGCACATACCCAGAAATGGAATTGCTGGATCATATGGTAATTCTATGTTTAATATTTTGAAGAACTGCCATCCTGTTCTCCTATTCTTACTATTTTCACCAGATAAGAGAGCTGAGGCCCCCAGTACATTGCCTACCTCTAGAGAAGCTCCTTGACTAAATGGGACTCACGGAGGTTGAGTGACTTGCCCCAGGCTCCACAACTGGAGGTGATGAGAGGCTGAGGTCAGAACAAATTCAAACCCAGAGGCCGAAGGCTCTTTATCTCCAGGCTATTCCTGCTCCTGAGAGGCCTGGCTCTCATCATTCTGGGAGGAGTCTCACCCTCTCTTCCCCCTTCCCTCCCTTTGGGGCAGAAGCAGAGGATATGGCCTTTATGGAGACCCCCAATCCTGTGCACCAATTATTTGCAAAGTTCCCAATGATAGTTGTGACTCTTAGGAAAAAAGGGGCTGGCAGGTCCAGCTTCCGTCACCCAAGATCAGGAGAAAAACATCAGCTTGGGCTGAAAGTGAAAGTCGCTCAGTTGTGTCCAGCTCTTTATGACCCCGCAGACTATACAGTCCGTGGAATTCTCAGGCCAGGATACTGGCGTGGGTAGCCGTTCCCTTCTCCAGGAGATCTTCCCAACCCAGGGATCGAACCCAGGTCTCCCGCATTGTAGGTGGATTCTTTACCAACTGAGTCATGAGGGAAGCTTCTCTGAAGGGTACTGACCTCACTATGCAACTTGAATTGTCTGCAAATGTAGAAATCAGCTTGGGCTGCTTATGACTAATAAAAACTCAGAGCTTTTGTCCCATGCCCATGCCACTCCCCAAATGCCTGGGGAACCTGCCACTGTGTCATCAATCCAGCCTAGCTAGAGATTGCTTCTTCTTAGCTGATCCTGCATGCCTGGGTGGACCGGGTTAGCATTTGTACCAGACCTCCATCGCGCCTGCTTATGGTGAGCACTCTAAACCTACAGGGCCTCCTGGGTGCTGGGCCCAGGGTAAAGAACTTGACTCATGTTCTCTGACTTGACTCTGTGAGCTAGGGACTGTTAGCATCTCCATTTGACAGATGAAGAAGCTAGGCTCAGAGAGCGAGTGACCTGTTTGCTGTTCCAGCCAATCCCTTGCGATGCTGGGACTTGTAGCAGGCATCTGGGCTGCTCACGGCGGACTCATAGGAAAGGGAAATCCTTTTCAGCTCCAGGCTTGTTAGGTTTGGGAGGTCTCACTTGAAGTCCCCACTTAAATCCCTACAGTAAGAGGGAGGAAAAGAGGGGTGATTCCAAAGCTGTTGGACCCCAGTTCCTTGCTGGTCTTCCCTCCCCACTGTGCAGGGTTCTGTGAGCTCTGGCAGTGGGAAAAGCTCTGTTGCAAACAGGGCTGTGTGGTCTTCACACCAGCCTAGCTCTCCATCCTTCTGGGCTCCTCATGTTTGTGTGACCTGGGGCACCCTGGCAGCTCAAGACACTGACATTCTTCTCTTCTCCTGGGATGCAGGCCTGTGGCATTTCTGAGACTTGATTTTTCACAGTCCTAGTGAGTGA
This sequence comes from Budorcas taxicolor, assembly GCF_023091745.1. Classification (NCBI taxonomy): domain Eukaryota; kingdom Metazoa; phylum Chordata; class Mammalia; order Artiodactyla; family Bovidae; genus Budorcas; species Budorcas taxicolor. Next base: position 79,279,939 of record NC_068919.1, read on the forward strand.
AGTCGCCCAGTCGTGTCTGACTCTGCAACCCCGTGGACTGTAGCCTACCAGGCTTCTCCGTCCATGGGATTCTCCAGGCAAGAATACTGGAGTGGGTTACCATTTCCTTCTCCAGGGGATCTTCCCGACCCAGGGATCGAACCCGGGTCTCCCGCATTGGAGGCAGACGCTTTAACCTCTGAGCCACCAGGGAAGCCCTTCACAGTCCTAGGGAGCCGTCAACTCAGCCCCCCATCACTCTAGTCTTCTGTCCCAGCATACGGATGTTGCTGCTGAGCCTGTCCCCAGGGCCCATCTAAACCCCAAGACACCAAGAAAGTTATTAGAGAAATGATATTCCTTCTGAAATCACTTCCTGCTGGTCTGGTGAGCACTTGCATACGCAGTGTGTCAAAGACCAGGTGTTAGGACTATTAACTTTCCATAAGTTGCGTGGTGGGGATTTGCCCCAGAGGACCTTGGAGAGACATCAGAATTGACAAAGATGATGTTTTCACTTGCTAGCTGGGTTTTACTTCACGTGCAGAAAATTCAAGCTGCATAGTGAGGTCAGTACCCTCCACAGGGGCTTGGAACCTGGGACCACCCTTGTCCTCTAAAGGTGATTCCTTGCATTGTTCCTCTGTATACCATCTGCTTGGACATGATGCGTGTTGGAGCATGCCCCAGGCCTGCAGTCGGCCATGCCCAGGGCTGATCCTTCCACTTTACTGACCTCTTATTGTTGCCTCTGTTCACTGTGCCACAGCCACACTGCCCTCCTGTCTTTGCATTAGCACATCAAGTTGCCTTGCTCCAGGTCCCCTGCACAGGTGGTCTCTTGGCCTAGAGCCCATATCCCCAGCCCAGAGCTGACCGTGACAGCTCCTCTCTCCAGGGTTTTTTACCCTTCCTTATTGCCTTCCCCACACTTATCACTCCTGGAAATGGTCTTGTTTATGTGTTCTTTCCTGCTCTCCAGCTCATCCCCTTTACCTGAGAGCCCCCTTTTGTACCACCAGAGTATGGCCTGCCGCGCAGCTACCTGTAAATATGTGTAGTTACCATGGGGGCAGGTGACTGGACCTCTCTAATTCTCTGTTTCTTCATCTGTGCAGTGGCGTAATTAGTCAGGAGGGTTACACTAAAAGAGATACACCCGACTTCCCAGGTGGCTCAGTGGATAAGAATCTGCCCCCCAGTGCAGAGGACATGGGTTCAGTCCCTGGTCCAAGAAGATTGCACACATACCACGGAGCAACTAAGCTTGTGCGCCATGACCACTGAGCCTGCGCACCCTGGAGCCCATGCTCCGCAACAAGAGAAGCCACCGCAATGAGAAGCCCATGCACGGCAGCAAAGAGTAGCCCCCGCTGGCCACAACTAGAGAAAGCCCGAGCAAAGCATTATCTTACAATAAATTATTGATTATAAATAAGAACAACCAAGAATGAATAAACTTTAAAAACTTTTTAAAAAGAGCTATACTATACACACGTGGCAAAGCGCAGGCACATCACAAATGATGGATCACTAATAATTCTCTTGAGATCCTTGAGAGGAGAGAGCAAGTCTGTGTCGTCATGCAAGAGAGTGCCTGGAACCTACCAGTAAACATTGACCGAATCAGCGGGAAGCTGACCATTATTGGTAAGGCTGCTGTTTCTTTGCTTACAACTCGGCCCTTTGTGGGCTGTATCACCCATGTCTTGGCTGTTAGGAAATTGATGTGTCTGGGAGATTCATGCCAGGCCTCTTACAGGTCCTGATTCTTGGACTCAGGTAGTAAGAAGCTTGGTATAATACTCCAGGAAGCTTTTCCAGGATAGGATAGATGGGGTGATGGTCATCAAAGGAGTTAAGACCATGGACCCTGAAGTCTAACTGCCTAGCTGTGCTGTGCTTGGTTGTTTAGTAGTGTCTGACTCTTTGCAACCCCATGGACTGTAGCCCGCCAGGCTCCTCTGTCCATGGGGATTCTCCAGGCAAGAATACGGGAGTGGGTTGCCATGCCTTCCTCAGGGGATCTGCCCAAGCCAGGGATCGAACCCAGGTCTCCCACATCACAGGTGGATTATTTACTGTCTGAGCCACCAGGGAAGCCCATGAATACTGGAGTGGGTAGCCTATCCCTTCTCCAGGGGATCTTCCAGATCCAGAAATCGAGCTGAAGTTTCTTGGTAAAGAATTGCAGGCGAATTCTATACCAGCTGAGCTGTCAGGGAAGCCCTTAAATCTAGCTTCACTGCTTATTAGCTGTGTGATCTTGGGCAGATTACTTAACCTGTCGTGCCTCAGTCCCTTTGTCACAGGCTGGTCATGAAGATCTGACTGTTTACTCTAAGTGGGGCTCTTAGAGTGGTGCCTGGCACTTAGTAAGTGCTATGTTAAGTCTGTTATCATTATTATCCCCCTGTTTTCTCTGCTTCACTGTGTTGTGTCTTCACTCACGTACGACATGTTCACTGAGCACCTACAATGCATTAAGAACTGTGCAGGGTACCAAGGAATCAAAGGTGAACCAGTATCCTGACCCCTGTCCTCAAGGTGCTTCCAGTCAGGCGGGAGAATAGATGATGGCAGAGGTGTAGATAGATGCCAGGGGACGATGGACCTAAGAAGAATGATTCAGCTCAGCTGTGCCCCGTCCTGTTGGGAAAAATAGATTCCTGTCTTGGGGCACTCACACCTGCCCTGCTGAATATCTTTCTGACCCTCTCCTGGGGCTAGAATCATCCTGACTTCCCAGGGCTGGCAGGGGCTGTGGAGACCCATCTCTCTTTCTTCTCCTGCCCAATCCCACTGCAGTTCCTTTAGGAAGGGCTGCCCCCTCTTCAGCCACAGGGAACACAGAGTCAGTTTCTTGATGCTGGTGGTGGGCCATCCTGCCCACTTCCAGCCTCAAGAGTCCCCCAGGTTGTCACTGTCAGCAAGGACGGAGGACCGCAGCTGTCGGGGAGCAGGGTTGGATGGATGCTGCCACACAGATGTATATACCTAAGGAACCCCAAACCCTGGGTCAGCTCCTGGGCTGCACTTCAGGTGATTCACCCTGTCTGGTGTGTTCTGAGGAGGGGATGGTTGCGAGCTAGAGCAGGGAGGCTCTTTACACACCTGTGCACTCGTGACAAATGCTCCAGGGTAGAAACCTTGCCACCCAGTCTTGCACACAATGCAGGGGCCTCCTCTGAGCAGGCACGTGAGCACACGCCGGGACCCCTGCTCTGTACCACAGCTCAGGTTCCTTGGCTGACCGTGACCTTGGGCAGATCACATCTCTGTCTCGCAGCCGTCTTCTCTACTGCAAAATGGGGACAATGAAAGTAAAGTGCTTTCTTCACATAGGAGAAGACGGCTGTGGGGATCAGGTGAGATGATTGCATTAGAACGTGCAGTATGGGCTCGGCTTTGTTATCACGTATTATGCAGGTGTCATTTACTATTGTCATCATTTTCCAGGGACATTTAGGTCATGACTACAGCCCATCCCACACAGAAGCAGGATCTCATGTAAGAAAGATCCTTTCATTTTCCTAACCGTCTGACACACCATTGTCTGCATTTCCATTCCTGGGGGGTTGTTGTAGTTGCATTGAGGAGAGGCCCTCAAGTTCCACAGGCCCTGGACACCTGGAATTGCAGCTGCAACTGAAGGGAGCTAGGCACTCTCTCTTCTCCTCCCTCAGGGACTGGGTTGTCCTCACACTGAGGCTTATTCTCCTGGATACACACTTGTGTTCCTTGCTAGCCCTGGCTTCTCCGTACTTCTACGGGCATGTGGCCCAGGGTCCTGCTTACCCAGCCTCAGATCTGCCTTGTGGCCTGCAGCTCACTGTCTTTGCCCAACCAGTGTGGTCTCTCAGTGTTCCGCGGATCTCAGAGACAGCAGTGAGTGGTGGCTTGGAGCAGGATCTTAGTTGCCTGTCCAGGACGTGGGTTGCCTGGATGAGAGGGCTTCCCAGGTGGCCTTAGTGGTAAAGAAGCCACCTGCCAGTGCAGGAGACATAAGAGATATGGGTTCGATCCTTGGGTTGGGAAGATCCTCTGGAAGAGGGCATGGCAATCCACTCCAGTATTCCTTCCTAAAGAATCCCATGGACAGAGGAGCCTGGTGGGCTACAGTCCATGGGATCGCAAGGAGTCAGACACAACTGAAGTGACTTAGCACACACACACACTGCCTGGATGAAAACCAGGAGTCCTAGCTACTAGTTCACTAGGGGCTAGAAGTGAAAGTGAAAGTGTTAGTCACTCAATTGTGTCTGACTCTTTGTGACCCCATGGACCATAGCCCACCAGGCTCCTTACCGACTGAGCCACCAGAGGCTAGAAGCAAAATGGCCCTGACTCTTGCCCCCCGGTTTGAAAGCAAAATGTTTCAAGGAGGCAAAAACTATAAAAACAGGTACACAGTTTGTTTTATTAGAGACACGGTAGAACAAGTAGGAGAGCACACAGAGAAGCAGTTTGCTTATTTAAAAGAGAAAGCAGAAGTACACACTGGGAGAGAAAGGGTGTGGGCGGCCTCTCTAATGAGGAGGACTGCAGTGAAGAGGTGATTTAAATCACTTACATAGGACAGACTTTGCTGTCTTCATTGACCTTGGACAAGTACCTTGTTTCTTTTTTTACACCTGACCTTCCCTAGGACCCTCCCTAATACATGCATGCAAATTTTCACTAAGATGGATCCCACCCCCGAGGCAGTGGGGGTATGTCCACACTTATTATGGGGTGGTGCCCCCTCCCTTTTTGATTTCCAAGGAGCCTTCCTGCACATGTGCTGACAGGGAAGTTTTCCTTGACCTCAGAAGTGGTCATCTTACCTCTTCACTTCAGCAGAAGCCCAGTTTGTCCTTGGGGTGTCTGGGGAAAAACAAAGCTTCAGTTTTACCCCACTTGACGAACACTAGTTGTCCAGCCCAAGAGCCCATTTGTCTCCTACCTTACTACCTTCCATGAGAGCCTCAAATTGACCCAGCTCATCCCCCTGAGCCTGACCACAGAGGTCAAAGGTCACTAGCTAGCGCTTAGATGGGCTGCCTTGGGCTCAGTGCCCACCCTGGACTGTGGCAAAGCACCCAGAGTCATGGGGCACAGGTTACATAGGTTAGGGCAGCAGGGGCTATGGGGATGAGGTGGGCAGTGGGTCTCTTAAAAACAAGGTGGACAAGGGCACTCTCTTGGAGTGGTATTGATGTTATATTTCTTGGTAAGGGATTTGAATGAACAGGTGTATGCATTTATCACAATTTATCTAAGTTATGCCTAAGATTTGTGGATTTTTCATCTGCACCCAAAACCTTAAATATATTTTGAACTTTAGTTAATAATATGCATGCTGAAGTGTTGAGAGGGTGGAGTAAACTAAGGTCTACAGCTTTGTTTGAAATATATCAAAAAGTTAAGGAGGATTGATTGACAAATGAAAGGATAGATGGAGGGCTAGACATAAACAACTATAGCAAAATGTTGTAGAATCGAGCTGAATGTTCACTATATAATTCCCTGAGTGTTATATAATTCCTTCAACTTCTCAGTATGTTTGAAAAATTTTACAATAAAATGCAAGTCTTAATAAAAAAAAGAAAGGGTATGTGAGCGGGCAGGCTCTGCCTGGCATAATTTTTTCTCTCCAGTCAGAGACACAGGAGACCAGTGCCCCGGGGCTGCTACAGAATGCTGAGCATCTCTTATCCAGCCCCTAACTCTTGTCAAAAGCTGAAATGAACTGATGAATAATTGAGAGTCTCCAGGATGTGTGAGTCGCTCACTACTCCTGGTTTTGAGATCAAGTCCCCTTATCAAGCCAGGTCCCCAGGAAGGGGCATACCTGGCCAGGATTTGTGATCTTGCTCACTGTTGATCTTTGTAGAATTACAACTGCGCCTGGTGGCTTAGTGGTAAAGAATCTGTCTGCTAGTGCAGGAGAAGTGGGTTTGATTGCTGGGTCCAGAAGATCCCCTGGAGAAGGAAAGGGCTACCCACTCCAGTATTCTTGCCTGGAGAATCCCATGAACAGAGGAGCCTGGCAGGCTACAATCCATGCGGTGGCAAGGAGTCGGACACGACTTAGCGACTAAACAGCAACAATCCCACCCTCACTTTTATAGAGCCCCTTTTGGCATCTTTGATACCGTCAGCACTGGCATCATTGTTGTATTTCCACTGTGGGAGACTCCCCAAGGTAAAATCCCCGCAGATGTGCTTGCTCTTGTAGGCCCAGCTCAGTAGGCCTCTCCTAGCTGCTCAGTACATGTTTACTGGTTAAATGCAAGACTGAGTGGATTGCAGAATTCAGTGAAGGAAAGAAGTGTCTCCTGACTGAAGGGTAAGCTTTCTTTAAGCAAACTGAGAATGAAGCAGTGCACAGTACTTCCCTTTCGTTTCGGCTAGAAATTTAGCATAGTAGTGACAACTGTTCCCGAACCAGGAGCAGGAAAGTGACTTGCTTCCTCCCTTTGACAGCCCCTGAGTTTTTGTTTTCCTGTGTCTAGTGCTATAGGGAATACATAATAAATAAATGATTAAAATCAAGTCCAATTCTTTCATTTTGCTGTCGAGGGAAACAACTCAGAGAGGTGAAGTGACCTGTCTGAAGGCAAACAGCAATCTACTGGGTGGCAGAGCCGACACAGACCCGGCCTTTTCTGCTGCCACAGTTCTTTCTCTTGGATCACACTGCCTCTTGTGTTCGGACTGAGGCGAAACTATAGCTTGGAAATGATGCAACTCTAAGTGAGATACACTAACTGAAAATCCTAATTGTAGGGTCCAAATCCAGTAGAAAATTCTCCACTTGATCCTCTTCTGGGTTGTTGTTCAGTCACCAAGTTGTGTCCGACTCTTTGCGACCCATGGACTGTAGCATGCCAGGCCTCCCTGTCCGTCACCATCTCCGGGAGTTTGCCCAAGTTCATGTCCATTGAATTGGTGATGCCATCCAACCATCTCATCCTCTGTCACCCTCTTCCCCTTCTGCCTTCAGTCTTTACCAGCATCAGGGTCTTTTCCAATGAGTCAGTTTTTCACATCAGGTCGTCAAAGTATTGGAGTTTCAGCTTTGGCATCAGTCCTTCCAATGAATTTTCTGGGTTGATTTCTTTTAGGATTGACTGGTTTGATCTCCTTGCTATCCAAGGGACTCTCAAGAGTCTTCTCCAGCACCACTGTTTGAAAGCATCAATTCCTTGGCACTCAGCCTTCTTTATTGTCCTGCTCTCACATCTGTACATGACTACTGGAAAGACCATAGCTTTGACCATACTGACCTTTGTTGGCAAAGTGATGTCTTTGCTTTTTAATACACTGTCTAGGTTTGTCATAGCTTTCCTTCCGAGATAACTCTGAGGACTCACAGAAAAGCCTCCATAGCACCAGGAGCTCTGGATTGTCCCTGAAGTCTCCTGTGTCCTGGGAGACTGTGGTGCTAAGACGCCAAAATGTTTCTTGGAATCAGTGACCCTGCACGTCTACAACAAACTAGCAAAAGTGCTACTGCCTTACTCGGGTCCCCACACTGGCTTTCCAGCCACACCTAGAAGAACAGCCAGTCAGCTCTGAGGAAAGGACCTGGAAGGCCACCTGGTGCCCTGATTTACAGGGAGGAAGTGAAGGTTGGAGAGGGTGTCCCCTGATTAAAAGCCACACAGCTTGTTTGTGCAGACGAGGGCTGGGATGCAGGCTTCTAACCTCCTGGCCACAACTCTTCACCCTGCACCGCGCTGCCTTTACCACGCTACCTTTTCTCAAAGCCACAGGGCAGTTGTTCTGCATTAGGGTGAACCAGAAAGCAGTCTGAATGGGTTGACAGCCAGCTGTCAAGAACCCACTGATGCAGTTGGTGGTAGGTAAGTTTAGTGGAGATGCTACTAAATTGCTCCTACACCATCATGTCAGGCCCCAGAGACCCCAGCGCTCCAGCCAGTAACCCCAGCACCAGTGTGTCCCCAAGGCCCAGAGTGGCCAGTGGCATTGCCTTTATTCCTGAGCTGAGTGAGCACCTAGCTGGCTTAGAGAACTGTGGCCCCAGACCTCACTAGTTTCCCACCTGGAATTACTTGGAGACGAGATTCATGGGCCTTTGGCAGGGTACATCCTCAAGGACCAGAAGGTTCCAGCAGGTTTCCATCAGCCCAGGACTCTGTGGGCTGGAAAATAGTTGGTCTTCACAGCCTCAGAAACTTAAAAACTCAATCCAAGGTCTGGAGAAGTCAGCACCTAGAGAAAGAGTACATGTGGTCCAGGCTCATGTTTGGGTCTGACAATGACGTGGCTTTTTTTTTGGCCAGTGGATAGAGGCCCTTAATTATCTTCCCTTTGGAGCACCTGAGGGATGCTGAGGTGCTGGAGGCCTTGGAGAAGCTGAGTGGCTAAGCCCATGTGGAAGTCATCACTTTGATGGGATCTCCATTTTAGAGTTTCTGGTTGTTAGCATGGTGGACCTCAGTTGTAGGTGAATATACTGCTACGATGATACGTGAGAGGCTGGGAGCCAGCTGCTTCAGGTGATCAAAACCTCTGAAGGCTTTACTTTGCTAGAAGGCTCACTATCTACAACTTCCCTCATAGCTTAGGTGGTAAAGAATCACCTGTGATGCAAGGGACCTGGGCTCGATCCCTGGATCAGGAAGATTTATCTGGAGAAGGGAATGGCAACCCACTCCAGTATTCTTGCCTGGAGAATTCCATGGACAGAGGAGCCTGGTGGGCTACAATTCATGGGATTGCAAAGTCAGAAGCAACTAACACTTTCACTTTTTTTCCCCACCATTTATACTTCTCTGATGCTGGTCTCAAGCCTTGAGGCCTGGAAAGACCTTGTTGGCCCACTTAAGTTCTGTGGTTGCCCTTTTGTGGAAAGAAGTGAGATGTCTCCAAAGAGGCCTGCAGGGACCCCTCTTGTCTCCATAGTGATGTTGGTGGGTCAGGGGAGACCCTTGGATAGTTTACCTTCCCAGTGAGGTTGCCTTCAGAGATAAGAGGCCATTCCCTAAGAGGAAACCAGAGTGATCCTCAGAAGGGGAAATGAATGCTGGGCTTACCAAAACAAAAGCTGTCTTCCATACCCGATGTAGAAATCGTTCTGAGCTATTTTTGTTAATTAATTTAATATAAGCATATGTTCTGTTGGTCATTGTCAGTGATGTAATGTGTAAGATTCTTAAAAGCAAGAGACAGTGCCACAGTGCTAGCTATTGCTACGCACCCACATGTGCATCTTTGTCCTCAGAAGTCATATCTGTAGATACTCTCAAGTTTGCACTTCGACCCACATCATCCTGCTTGATCTTGGCAAGGTCCCTAAGAGGCAGTTTTAGTGGATTCAGTGCTCCCAGGAGAAGGACCTTTGGCTTCAGGAAGCCAACATCTTGGATGGCCTTGCAGGCAAACAGGAAGGCGGGGGAAGAGAAAATTGTCTCAAGATAATGAGAATTGAACCCTGGCCACGTGCACTGGGAACAGCTCTGCAGGGGCAGGCTCCCAGAATCATCTGTCCTTGGTGCTTCCCCAGAGGAGCCCAGACATTGACATGGGCTTTACCCTCCGGTTTCACTGTTGATTTTAAACTGACAGAACCAAATGAAAAGATTATAAAAATAGTAAGGCTCTCATTGACCTCCAGATGCTGCAGCGGAGAGTGATTGAAAGATTCACTCTAAGAATGTGGCTCCCGAGAGCACCTGCCTTCAGGCAGACCTGCGGAGGGCAATTCCCTGTACACTTTCGCTCTGGGCTGGAAACAAAATTTCAACCCCAGCAGTGATGGTCTCAGAAAATGACCAGCCCTTGGAAATGATGATGGAGGATGAAAATGCTGTTTCAGCCCTATCTAGAAAAAATTAATTGCCCAAACCCTCCATCCCATTTCCATTATTTATTTTATTATTTATTCATTTATTTATGGCTGTACTAGGCTGAACTAGGCATGCGGGATCCTAGTTCCTGACCAGGGATCCAACCCCATGCCGTGAAAGTGTGGAGTCCTTTCCACTGGACCACCAGGGAACTCCCCCCACTTCCGTTACTGATGACAGTTAAACTGTGTTGGAGATGCAAGCCTCAACTGGGAAGGCTCTGCGCAGCTCTCGGGGCCCATGGAGCTCCAGTGATTTTCAGATGCAGATCTTGGGGCCCCCAAGATCCTCGCAGCTCTCAGGGCCCATGGATGCCTGTGATTCTCAGAGGAGGGGCTTGTGCCCACAGGGAGGGAGAGAGGGACTCCCAGACCCATGGGGGCTCAGTGACCCTGTTTTCATATTTAAATTCTCAACTTTAGTGGTTAAAGGAAGGGTTGGTCTTTATTGTTGTTGTTTTTTTTATAAGACTTAATATTTTGAAAATTTACATAGATCAGTACCTTGCAATAACTTATAATGTAAAGGAATCTGAAAAACAATATATATATGTATATATAAAACTGAATTACTTTGCTATACACTAGAAACTAACAACACTGTAAATCATATATACTTCAGTAAAAAAAATTATAGTCTCTGTAAATAGTTTAAAATACAGATGACATAAGGAAAATAAAAATCACCTAAAATTCTATCCAAAAAAAATTTTTTTTTCATAGAAATGTTTGAGGTTTGTTCCCCAAATCTCCTGAGAGGACTCAACTCCATTTCCCATGTCTCTACACTGGGTGATCCCAGGTGACCAGCTGTGTGGACCACTGGCTTGGTGAGAAACAACCCAGTGAGACAGGGCCTGTTCCCACCTCTCCTGCTCTTGGTCAGGGCAGTGAGAGGGAACACCCCTCCCACAGACACACACCAAGCCCTAACCTTGACCCTGGCCTCCAGGCCTGAGCTCACAGACCACTGGGTCCTGAAGCTCAGGCAGGAGAGGGAACATGTGCCAGGGCAGGACAAGCCCTCACCTCTGCCAGGAAGACCCAGAATGATATGGAACACAAGTTCAGTTCCCTGAGCTTCAGTCTCCCTTCACTGGCTGTGGAATCCGCCCACACCTTAAATCTCTCCAATTTTAATCTGTAGAATTGCAATTATAATATACATGGGCTTATCAGATGAGACAGTGTATATGAAACGGCTTCACCAACTGGCCAAGTGCTGTAAAAGCATAAAGAACCAGAGTCAGAACTGTGGTGGGTTTGGTGGGCAGAACCCCACAGGCACTGCAGACTTGGGAAGGGGTTTGGATGCTCTCTCGGGCAGGGCCCAGATGGTATCCTGCCGGCTTCCTCTTTAAGACAGGGAAGGGGACCCATGATTGCCTTTGTCTCAGCCTCAACACTAGCTTAATAACAGAGCTATTTGTGGAGCAGTAACCCTGTGCCCAGCACCGGCCTGAGCATTTTACACACATGATCTCCTTTTCTTCTCCCAGCATCTCTGTGGGATAGGTATTATGCTTACAGAGAGGTTAGGGCTTCCCTGGTGGCTCGGTGGTAAACAGTCCGGTAGCCAAAGCAGGAGTTTGATTCCTGGGTTGGGAAGATCCCCTGGAAAAAGAAATGGCAACCCACCCCAGTATTCTTGCCTGGGAAATCCCATGGACAGAGAAGCCTGATGGACTGAGTCCATGGGTCTCAAAGAGTTTGACACAACTGAGCAACTAAACAACAAAAGAGAAATTAAGTAACTTGCCCAAGGCTGCACAGCTTAGTCAGTGGCAGAGCTGGGGTTCCCACACAGCTTATCTCATTCTTAAGTTAGTGCTCTTAGCGCATTGGCTAGAGCACCTCTTTGATTCCCATTATGATCTGTGTCCTAAGACAGAGGGAAGAAGTGGGTCAGCTGCTAGATGGTACTGCCCATGCCTCTGCTCCTCCTTGGAGAAGGGCCTGGCAACCCACTCCAGTATTCTTGCCTGGAGAATCCCACAGACAGAGGAGCCTGGCGGGCTACAGTCCATGGGGTCACAAGAGTTGGACACGACTTAGCACCTAAACCACCACCACTGCTCCTCCTGGGAGGCAGGACGGAAACCGAAGCAGGCAGGGCAGAGAGTGGGAGCACCATTCCAGGGCCCAGGGGAGAGTATTTTCCCCTCAGCTGTCCCCTGTCTCCTGAAGACACCAAGGCAGAGCTCCTTCCACACCCTTCACTGGTTTTAAGGTCACAGGAAGTCCTTCTTTGTGCCTAACTTGGCCAGCCTCTTGGCCCAGCCTAGACCCAGCTGCTCTGTCTCTGCTCTCTGGGGAGATGGAGAATTATTCTGTTCAAATCATGATAATCTTCCTTCTGCCAAATTCACAGGCCTACTTAAAGCCACTCCTCCTTCGATCTTTAGAGGGGTTGGCTTCCCATCACCCATCTGGTTTGCAGGCCCTATGGAGAGACTGGCAGACCCCTCCTGGGGACTGGCTGCAGTTCCTGGCTCCCCTGCAGGTTAAGGACAGGGCTGGCCTATGGAGCAGCCTTGTCCCAATGAAGAGGGTCAGATCACAGTGCTAGGAGCACAAGACGTTTGGTCAATCTTCCTTTATAGCATCACCAACTCAGTGGGCATGAATTTGAGCAAATCCTGGGAGGTAGCAAAGAATGAAGCCTGGTGTGCTACAGTCCATGAGGTTGCAAAGACTCAGACACGATTAGCGACCAAACAACAAGTGCGATGCTTCCTTAATGATATACAATGAGAAATATACCTGTAGGTGATAAGAAAGTTAGATGGAAGACAAGCACTTCCATTTATTAAGTACTAAGTATATGTCGTGAACTTGGGCTGATCCCTTTATACATGTTACAGTATGTAATCCTCACATCCCCCAAGCTGGACATTTTTTTTTAACACCTGTTTTACAGATGAGGAAGATGAGACATACTAGAAGTTAAATATCTTGTCACTGGATGGCCAAATTTGTTGAGGAGCTGAGGTCAAACTGGTTCTGTTTTGCCCCAAAGACTGGGCTCCAAACTCCTCAGCACACTGTCCCATTGCCTTGCAAGAAACTCAAGCACTTAAATACACGTTAGGAATAGCACTGGCTTCTCTCTACTCTCTCCATCCGTTAATATCTAAACCAAATAGAAAACAGATTTCTTTATGGCTACTCTGTAGGGTTTAGCACTTTCCTTTCAGACTACTTCTTAAACAGGGTTGGCTTTTTATTATCTGAACATTTCAAAATACAGCTGGACAAACCCATACCATTTGAGTCAATTAGATGGTGGTTTCTTCCCTGGCTAGCATTTACTGAGCACTTAATTTAGGTCAGGCACTTTGTATTAATTATTTTTATTTACTTCTCATAAGAACCTGAGTTAGGCAGTGTCATTGTGAGGTAGTGCAATCAGGTGGTTAAAGCACTTGATTCTTAAAATCAGGTTACCTGCTCTTCTGCTGGTTAGCTGTGTGACTGGGCAGGCTAGTCACTTAACCCCTCTGTGCCCAGTTTCCTCACTTGTAAAATGATTTAAATGATCACCGAGGGAGAGCTGTAAGGCTTATTAGTGGGAAAAACATATGTAAAGTATTTGGAATAATGCCTGGCGTTAATGATAAGCATTAGTTACTACAGACCCACTCTATGGTATGGACACTGGAAGGAGGTAGCTTGCCCAGCTGAACTGGGAGAGCTGATATTTTAACCCAGTGAATCGAATGCCAGGACCCTTTCTTCTAACCACTACCACCCCTTAGTAGCCCCAGTCCCTTCACTTTTTAAAGCTGCTTAAATGAGGTATAATTTATACACCATGAAATTCATTCAATGACTTTTCCTAAACGTATAGAGTTGCACAGATCACCACAATCAAGTTTAGAATATCTCTATTATCACAGAAAGATCCCTTCTGCCCATTTGCATTTATTTCCCTTTCCACTCTTTGCAACCCCGTGGACTGTATAATCCATGGAATTCTCCAGGCCAGAATACTGGAGTGGGTGGCCTTTCCCTTCTCCAGGGGATCTTCCAAACCCAGGGATTCAACCCAGGTCTCCCTCATTGAAGGCAGACTCTTTACCAGCTGGGCCACAAGGGAAGCCCAAGAATACTGTAGTTCCCTTGTAGCTCAGCTGGTGAAAAATCTGCTGGGTTCAATCCCAGAGTTGGGAAGATCCCCTGGAGAAGGGAACAGCTACCCAGTACAGTATTCTGGCCTGGAGAATTTCTTTTTTTTTTTTGGCCTGGAGAATTTCATGGACTATTCCATGGGATTGCAAAGAGTCTGAGCGACTTTCACTTTTACCTTCTCACTCACAGCCCCAGGCAACCACTCATCTACTCTCTGTCTCTATGGATTTTCCCTTTGGGGACATTTCATAGAAATGGAATCATACTTTACCCTATACAGTAGATATACTATACTATATATATATAGTATACACATACTATATGTGGTCATGTGTCTGGCTTCTTTCCCTTTGTGTGATGTTTTTGAGGTTCATCCAGTTTGCAATTTGCTTATCAGTTGATCGTTGCATTTTGATAATGATAAGTATTCCATTGTATGGATAGACCACATTTTGTTTACCTATTTACTAGCTAAGAAACATTTAGATTGTTTCCAGCATTTGGCTATTATGAATATCTTTTACGTTTTTGATAATTCACTGTGAAAAATTCTCAAACACAGTGAAACGCCACAGAGCCATCAATCAGCTTCAACATTTAGTGTTAACATTTATCACCGTTGTTTCATCTAGACCTCTCCCAGAAAACGTCATTGCCTTCTTTAACTTCTTCCTTTAATCATATGAAGTTTTACTCAGTTTTAATAAGTTATGTATTCATAAGATTCTAAGATCAAAGAGAATGAAAAGATATACAGTGAAACGTTTCATTCTGGAAAGTTCTATTCCCCATCTGTTCAGCTGTGCCCTCCAGCTTCTGTTCTTTTCATGTATTCTTCTAGAATGCATATGTAAGAAAATAGGAATAGGTAGTCTTTGCCTACGTTTTCTATACATGGTAGCATGTTTAATACTATTTTGTACTTTGGTGGTTTTAACTTAATAATATAGCTTCAAAATCTTTTCATATCAGAATATAGATAGTTTCCTTATTATTGTGTCTTTATTTTTATAGCTTCATACTATTCCACTGTACGGCTGTACCATAGCTTAGACAAACAGCCACCTACTGGTAGACATTTGGGCTGTTTCCAGTTTTTTACCTTCAAAGACAATGCCATGGCCTGTAAACTTGTATATCCATCTTTTCTGACTTACACAGAATATCTATAGATTTCTGAAACTGAATTGCTGGACCAGACAGTGTATTACATTTGTAGCATTTGTAATTTTCATTGATTTGTCCTGTTTGACAGTTGTACCGTTTCACAACTACCAGCAATCTATGCAAGTATTTCAACCACATTGCCTCACCAACAGCACGTTACCCAGTTTTTAACCTTTTACCTAATAGTTGCTTATAAGCTCTTGCTTCATTTTCTTTCTTTCTTGTCTTTCTTGTTTTCTTTAGTTTATACGTTTTTTGTTAAGAATTTTTAAATTATATATTTTTTTAAATTTTTTTTTACTTTACAATATTGTATTGGTTTTGCCATACATCAACATGAATCCACCACGGGTATACACGTGTTCCTCATCCTGAACCCCCTCCCACCTCCTTCCCCATACCATCCCTATGGGTCATCCCAGTGCACCAGCCCCAAGCATCCTGTATCATGCATCAAACCTGGACTGGCGATTCGTTTCATATGATATTATACATGTTTCAGTGCCATTCTCCCAAATCATCCCACCCTCTCCCTCTCCCACAGAGTCCAAAAGACTGTTCTTTACATCTGTGTCTCTTTTGCCGTCTTGCATACAGGGTTATCATTACCATCTTTCTAAATTCCATATATATGCGTTAGTATACTGTATTGGTGTTTCTCTTTCTGGCTTACTTCACTCTGTATAATAGGCTCCAGTTTCATCCACTTCATTAGAACTGATTCAAATGCATTCCTTTTTATGGCTGAGTGGAAGGAATGATGCTAAAGCTGAAACTCCAGTACTTTGGCCACCTCATGAGAAGAGTTGACTCACTGGAAAAGACTGATGCTGGGAGGGATTGGGGGCAGGAGGAGAAGGGGACGACAGAGGATGAGATGGCTGGATGGCATCACTGACTTGATGGATGTGAGTCTGAGTGAACTCCGGGAGTTGGTGATGGACAGGGAGGCCTGGCGTGCTGCAATTCATGGGGTCGCAAAGAGTTGGACACGACTGAATGACTGAACTGAACTGAACTGAATACTCCATTGTGTACATGTACCACAGTTTTCTTATCCATTCATCTGCTGATGGACATCTAGGTTGCTTCCATGTCCTGGCTATTATAAACAGTGCTGCAGTGAACATTGGAGTACATGTGTCTGTTTCAATTCTGGTTTCCTTGGTGTGTATGCCGAACAGTGGGATTGCTAGGTCATAAGGCAGTTCTGTTTCCAGTTTTTTAAGGAATCTCCACCCTGTTCTCCATAGTGGCTGTACTAGTTTGCATTCCCACCAACAGTTTAAGAGGATTCCCTTTTCTCCACACCCTCTCCAGCATTTATTGCTTGTAGACCTTTTGATAGCAGCCATTCTGACTGGCATGAGATGGTACCTCATTGTGGTTTTGACTTGCATTTCTCTGATAATGAGTGATGTTGAACATCTTTTCATGTGTTTGTTAGCTATCTGTATGTCTTCTTTGGAGAAATGTCTGTTTAGTTCTTTGGCCCATTTTTTGATTGGGTCGTTTATTTTTCTGGAACCGAGCTTCTGGAGTTGCTTGTATATTTTTGAGATTAGTTCTTTGTCAGTTTCTTCATATGCTATTATTTTCTCCCATTCTGAAGGCTGTCTTTTCACCTTGCTTATCGTTTCCTTTGTTGTGAAGAAGCTTTTAACTTTAATTAGGTCCCATTTGTTTATTTTTGCTTTTATTTCCAATATTCTGGGAGGTGGGTCATAGAGGATCCTGCTGTGATTTATGTCAGAGAGTGTTTTGCATATGTTCTCCTCTAGGAGTTTTATAGTTTCTGGTCTTAAATGTTTAGATCTTTAATCCATTTTGAA
Organism: Budorcas taxicolor; assembly: GCF_023091745.1. Taxonomy (NCBI): domain Eukaryota; kingdom Metazoa; phylum Chordata; class Mammalia; order Artiodactyla; family Bovidae; genus Budorcas; species Budorcas taxicolor. The sequence continues at coordinate 79,296,904 of NC_068919.1, forward strand.
TTTATTTTTGTGTATGGTGTTAGAAAGAGTTCTAGTTTCATTCTTTTACAAGTGGTTGACCAGTTTTCCCAGCACCACTTGTTAAAGAGATTGTGTTTTCTCCATTGCATATTCTTGCCTCCTTTGTCAAAGATAAGGTGTCCATAGGTGCGTGGATTTATCTCTGGGCTTTCTATTTTGTTCCATTGATCTATATTTCTGTCTTTGTGCCAGTACCATACTGTCTTGATGACTGTGGCTTTGTAGTAAAGCCTGAATTCAGGCAGGTTTATTCCTCCAGTTCCATTCTTCTTTCTCAAGATTGCTTTGGCTATTCTAGGTTTTTTTGTATTTCCATACAAATTGTGAAATTATTTGTTCTAGCTCTGTGAAAAATACCGTTGGTAGCTTGATAGGGATTGCATTGAATGTATAGATTGCTTTGGGTAGTATACTCATTTTCACTATATGGATTCTTCCAATTCATGAACATGGTATATTTCTCCATCTATTAGTGTCCTCTTTGATTTCTTTCACCAGTATTTTATAGTTTTCTATAAATAGGTCTTTTGTTTCTTTAGGTAGATATATTCCTAAGAATTTTTAAATGAATTATTTCCTGCCTAGCTTGTATCATTTTTAAGGCATTTTTTGGGCAACAGTTCTTTGAAATATAATTCACACATTGTATAATTCATCCATTTAAAGTATATTCCTCAATGGTTTTTAGCCTGTAGCTCATTTTTAATGTTTATCTCTAACCTTTTTTAAAAAAAGCATTTTTTTCTAATTACAGAAGTAATACCTGTTCTGTTCAGAAAACTTAAAAAGACAAAAATCAAAGAAAAAAAGAAAGCATAGTGCCATCACCTGAAGATATCCACTGTTACCATTTTAAAATAAATTATTGAAGTATAGTTCATTAACAATGCTGTGTTTAATTTCTGTACAGCAAAGTGACTTGGTTATACATATATATGTATATATATATATGAAAGTTGGGATGTATAATGGGAGAAATATATATATATATTCTTTTTCATATTCTTTTCCCCTATGTTTATTACAGGATATGGAACATAGTTCTCTGTGCTATATAGTAGGACCTTGTTGTTTATCCATTTGATATATAATAGTTTACATCTGCTAATACCAAAGTCCTAATCTATCCCTCTGCTTCATCCTTGGCAACCACAAGTCTTTGTTCTTTATATCTGCGAATGTGCTTCCCTGATAGCTCAGTTGGTAAAGAATCCACCTGCAATGCAGGAGACCCCGATTCTCCTTTTGTTTCATAGATATGTTCATTTGTGTTATATTTTAGATTCCACAGATAAGTGATATCATGTGTTGTCTTTTGCTTAGTATGATAATCTTTAGGTCCATTCATGTTGCTGCAAATGGCATTATTTCATTCTTTTTAATGATTGAGCAATATTCCATTATACGTATGTATATTTTATAGATATGTATATGCTATGCTGTTCTTAGTCACTTAGTTGCATCTGACTCTTTGTGACTCCATGGACAGTAGCCAACCAGGCTCTTCTGTCCTTGGGGATTCTCCAGGCAAGAATACTGGAGTGGAGAGTAATTGGAAATAAAAGCAAAAACAAACAAATGGGACCTAATTAAACTTAAAAGCTTTTTCACAATGAAGGAAACAATAAGCAAAGTGAAAAGACAGCCTTCAGAATGGGAGAAAATAATAGCAAATGAAGAAACTGACAAAGAACTAATCTCAAAAATATACAAGCAACTCCAGAAGCTCGGTTCCAGAAAAATAAACGACCCAATCAAAAAATGGGCCAAAGAACTAAACAGACATTTCTCCAAAGAAGACATACAGATAGCTAACAAACACATGAAAAGATGTTCAACATCACTCATTATCAGAGAAATGCAAGTCAAAACCACAATGAGGTACCATCTCATGCCAGTCAGAATGGCTGCTATCAAAAGGTCTACAAGCAATAAATGCTGGAGAGGGTGTGGAGAAAAGGGAATCCTCTTAAACTGTTGGTGGGAATGCAAACTAGTACAGCCACTATGGAGAACAGGGTGGAGATTCCTTAAAAAACTGGAAAAAGAACTGGCGTACCACCCAGCAATCCCACTGCTGGGCATACACACCGAGGAAACCAGAACTGAAACAGACACGTGTACCCCAATGTTCATCACAGAACTGTTTATAATAGCCAGGACATGGAAGCAACCTAGATGTCCATCAGCAGACGAATGGATAAGAAATCTGTGATACATATACACGATGGAGTATTACTCAGCCATTAAAAAGAATGCATTTGAATCAGTTCTAATGAGGTGGATGAAACTGGAGCCTATTATACAGAGCGAAGTAAGCCAGAAAGAAAAACACCAATACAGTATACTAACGCATATGTATGGAATTTAGAAAGATGGTAATGATGGCCCTGTATGTGAGACAGCAAAAGAGACACAGATGTAAAGAACAGTCTTTTGGACTCTGTGGGAGAGGGTGAGGGTGGGATGATCTGAGAGAATAGCATTGAATCATGTGTATTGTCATATGTGAAACAGATCACCAGTTCAGGTTCAATGCATGAGACAGGGTGCTCAGGGCTGGTGCACTGGGATGACCCAGAGGGATGGGATAGGGAGGGAGGTGTGAGGGAAGTTCAGGATGGGGAGCACATGTACACCCATGGCTGATGCATGTCAATGTATGGCAAAAACCACTACAGTATTATAAAGTAATTAGCCTCCAATTTAAAATAATTAATTAATTAAAAAAAAATACCGGAGTGGGTTGCTATGCCCTCCTCTGGGGGATCTTCCCAACCCAGGGATAGAACTCAATTATCCCACATTGCAGGCAGATTCTTTACTGTCTGAGCCACCAGGGAAAAGCCCAAGAATAATGGAGTGGGTAGCCTATCCTTTCTCCAGGGGATCTTCCTGACCCAGAAATTGAACCAGGGTCTCCTGAATTGCAGGTGGATTCTTCACCAGCTGAGCGACCAGGGAAGCCCATGTATGTATGTATGTATGTATGTATATATGTGTGTATATATATATATATATCTCACATCTTTTTTTTCCCCGTTCATCTGTCAGTGGACATTTAAATTGTTTTCTTGTCTTGGCTACTGTAATAGTACTGCTATGTATGTAGGGATGCATGTATCTTTTCAAATTATAGTTTTGTCTGGGTGGGAGTGGGATTTCTGGATCTTATGGCAACTCTTAAGTTTTCTGAGGAACCTCCATACTATTTTCCATTGTTAACATTTTTTAAAAATAAAAATGATGCCTAATGTATATACTGTGCTGGGATTTGCTTTTATCATTCTCAGTTCTTTTATTTTTTAATATAAATTTATTTACTTTAATTGGAGGTTAATTACTTTACAATATTGTATTGGTTTTGCCATACATCAACATGAATCCGCCACGAGTGTACACATGTTCCCCATCCTGAACCCCCCTCCCCTCAGTTCTTTTAAGTCTCTCAGTTATGTCTTCAATATTCTAGGTCTGTTAATCAATGTAATTATCATTAATGATGATAACAATAGCAGTAATAAACACAGTACTCTTCACTTACTCTGAGATTGCTGTGTGCCAGGCACTTGTGTATTGCATACTTTATGGGCTCAGCCTCAGTTAACTCTGGAAATAATTTGGTGACCTTGGTACAATGCTTGCGTTTTATAGCTGAAAAACCGAAGGTTCAGAGAGGTTAAGTAATTTGCCTAATGTTAAACAGGTAGCAAGTGAAGGAGCTGAGGCTTGAACTCCTATCTGTATACTGCAGAGTTCCTGGTCACTATACTATACTTCAGATTAAAGATGTTCAGGACTAATCCCTGTTTGGGGAACTAAGATTACACATGCTGCAGGGCAGCTAAGCCCATGGGCTGCAAGGAAGATTCCAAATGCTGCAACTAAGACTGAAAGCAACCAAAAGTAAAATAAATAAATAGATATTTAAATAAATAAATAAATAATATCTGTGATAGGTTTTTTTAAAAAAGAAAGACATTCAGGACTGGTTCAAACAGCTTCTCTTGGGACCAGTCAGGAGGACCCAGGGGTTCCAACGTCGCAAGAACAGCCTTGAGGCCCACAAGCACACTCTGTTCAGGGCAGGGTTGTCCCAGCCTCAGTGCCTTCACCTTGCTTTGCAGGATTTTCTCCTGCCTCTGTGTGATCGATCCCTCACAGCCCCTGGAGGGCCCCTCCTTCCTTGAGCTTTCAGAAAGGGAGCGGAGGGTGTAGCAAGTGTTGCTGGAGAAATGGCTGCATCACAAGAAATCTGGGGACCCTGCTGGCACAAGTTATTTCCAGCTCCCCCAGCCTCAGCCTGTTGGTGAAAAATTATAGGGCTTCCCAGGTGGCTCAGTGGGCAAAGAATCTACCTGCAATGCAGGAGATACAGGTTTGATCCCTGGGTCAGGAAGATCCCCTGGGGGAGGGCATAACCCACTCCAGTATTCTTACCGGAAGAATTCCATGGACAGAGGAGCCATGGGACAGAGGAGGGCTACAGTCCATAGGGTCACAAAGAGTCGGACACAACTGAGGCAACGGAGCACGAGGAACAGTTATAAAAGCACTGAGTTCAGCACCTCATAAACCCCTTTGCGTCCCCCTTTTTCACTTCCCATGTCCCCCCACCGTGCTTCAGCCTCTCAGACACTTTTGGGGTATCTTCCCCTGGGTTCACCGAGCCAAATAGCCCGCAGGAGGCTTATAACTGTTAGCTTGAACAGCAGGCTGGCTGCTTGGTTGCCATGGCAACAGTTGTTGTGAGTAAGTGGTCTTTGTGGCAGAAGATTAAACTAAATTTGGGGGCCCAGTGGGAAGATCTGGTACAGGCTTTATTGGGTATCTTCTGTGGCGCTTGGCTGCGGCAGGGGGTATGCCGGAAAAGGGCTGGAAGCTTTTGTGCTGCAGAGGTAGGCCCGGGGATGAGAGCTACATCCTGTGTCCTCAGACACCCTGAGACTCCACTCTCCACATCACCTAGGAGTGTGTCTGGCCAAGGTCTTGCACTACTGCTTCCAGCTAGGAGGTATTGAAACAGCCTTCCCTTGGGGAACAACCGGAAAATCTGGACGAAGCATGCAGGACTTCTGTGCGAGGTCGAGACCGAGGTGGACAGGGCAGGTGTCCACCCCAGGGACCCATCTCAGTGTGGGCAGCAACCCTGGGGAAGCAACATGCTGTTTCTGTGCTACTATTGAAATAACAAAACTGGAAAGAGTTGTCTGTGCTTCCATTCTTTCTTGATCCACTTCAGTCAGGTTTTTGTTCCTACTATTCCTCCGAAACGCTCTTGTCAAGGTCACCGAGGACCTCCATGTGACTAGTGTTAGTTGCTCAGTCGTGTCAGATTCCTTTCTGTGACCCCATGGACGGTAGCCCCTCCAGGTTCCTCTGTCTGTAGGAGTCTGCAGGCAAGAATACTGGAGTGGGCTGCCATTCCTTTCTCCAGGGGATCTTCCCGATCCAGGGATTGGACCCAGGTCTCCTACATTGCAGGCAGATTCTTTACCGTCTGAGCTGCCAGGGAAGCCCCCCATGTGACTAGATCGCATCGTTAATGCCCAGTCCTCATCCTTCTTTTCTGTCAGCTGCTTTTGACACTGTCAGTCACTCTCTTTGCCTTGTCACCTGGCCTCTGAGAGACCACACTCCACAGGCCATTCCCTCCCCTCTCTGTGCTGCGGCTTCCTCCTCCCTGACCCTTAAACTTTGGAGGGCCAGGGCTCAGGGCTTGGTCCTCTTGTTTATTCTGTCTTCTCTGGCTCTCTAAGGGATCTTGCCTAGACTCCTAGGTTCCCGGGAAACTGGCTCTGAGCCAGAGATTTGCATGCTGGGAGTGCCTGGGGACCAACACCTGTGGGGGAGTGAGGGATGCTGGGAGCACAGAGAGAGAAGTTGAACCGTGATGCTCTTGCAGCAAAGGCTTGAGCTAACAGGGGCTGGGATCCGGGGAGTATCAGGTACTGTGCTTTGCAGAAATTATCTCAGTGAATTCTCATAAAGCCGTCATGTAGCAGATTCTGTCATTGTCCCCATTCTGCAGGTACAGAGGTTGAGGCTGGGTGAAGTTATCCAAAGTGCCCACTACGAGGATCTGGGACTCAGCTCCAGGTTGGCTGCCTCCCAGAACCCTACATAGAGCCTCTAAAGAAAAAAGCATATTGAATACTCTTGAGCCAGGTCCTTGGTGGCCCTGCCAGAGCCCACAGCCCTGCCACTTACTCCCCTCACCACTGACATCCTAGAATGCACCCCTGCAGGGCTCCCAGGGCTTGTCCCCAGAACCTGTCACCTTTCTGAAAAGGGATACATCCCTCTGGGGATCTGGGGCAATACTTGAGGCCCACAAAGCTGTGGGAGTCTCCTGCTTCATTTGCAGATGTGAAGCTGGTTTTAGAAAAGGCAGAGGAACCAGAGATCAAATTGCCAACATCTGCTGGATCATGGAAAAAGCAAGAGAGTTCCAGAAAAACATCTATTTCTGCTTTATTGACTATGCCAAAGCCTTTGACTGTGTGGATCACAAGAAACTGTGGAAAATTATGATAGAGATGGGAATACCAGACCACCTGACCTGCCTCTTGAGAAACCTATATGCAGGTCAGGAAGCAACAGTTAGAACTGGACATGGAACAACAGACTGGTTCCAAATAGGAAAAGGAGTATATCAAGGCTGTATATTGTCACCCTGCTTATTTAACTTCTATGCAGAGTATATCAGGAGAAACGCTGGGCTGGAAGAAGCACAAGCTGGAATCAAGATTGCCGGGAGAAATATCAATAACCTCAGATAGGCAGATGACACCACCCTTATGGCAGAAAGTGAAGAGGAACTAAAAAGCCTCTTGATGAAAGTGAAAGAGGAGAGTGAAAAAGTTGGCTTAAAGCTCAACATTCAGAAAACTAAGATCATGGCATCTGGTCCCATCACTTCATGGCAAATAGATGGGGAAACAGTGGAAACAGTGTCAGACTTTATTTTTTGGGGCTCCAAAATCACTGCAGATGGTGATTGCAGCCATGAAATTAAAGGACACTTACTCCTTGGAAGGAAAGTTATGACCAACCTAGATAGCATATTCAAAAGCAGAGACATTACTTTGCCAACAAATGTCCGTCTAGTCAAGGCTATGGTTTTTCCAGTGGTCATGTATGGATGTGAGAGTTGGACTGTGAAGAAAGCTGAGCACCAAAGAACTGATGCGTTTGAACTGTGGTGTTGGAGAAGACTCTTGAGAGTCCCTTGGACTGCAAGGAGATCCAACCAGTCCATCCTAAAGGAGATCAGTCCTGGGTGTTCTTTAGAAGGACTGATGCTAAAGCTGAAACTCCAATACTTTGGCCACCTCATGCGAAGAGTTGACTCATTGGAAAAGACTCTGATGCTGGGAGGGATTGGGGGCAGGAGAAGGGGACGACAGAGGATGAGATGGCTGGATGGCATCACTGACTCGATGAACGCGAGTCTGAGTGAACTCCGGGAGTTGGTGATGGACAGGGAGGCCTGGCGTGCTGCAATTCATGGGGTCGCAAAGAGTTGGATATGACTGAGCGACTGAACTGAACTGAACTGAGAAGTTTGTGCCTACTTCCTGTATTATAGAAAAATGATGTCCTAGCTCCTAAATCTTTGAATGAATGGAAGATGCTATGTGACTCTTTCATATCTTTGTGTGTCCTTGGCTGGACTGCCTCATAGTCTTGAGGTTCACGGGCCCTCCTTTGATGGGCATAGACCTCCCTCTGTACTTAATAGATGCGGGCTCTGAGAACGAGGGCAGGTGGGCAGATTTTCCCTTCCCCCTAGCTCGTCCTGGAGCAAGTGAACCCCTCCTTCCATTCTTCTTTCCTTTCTTCCCTTATCTCCAGGCACTGTGCCTCCCTCTGCCCTGGGCTGGCTGCTGAGAACCTCCAGCTTTTTGGTGTGGCTGTCAGGTTGGGGGTAGAGGTGGCAGAGGATGGTGCCGGAGGGGCCTCCCCTGGATTCTGTCCCTAAGACACCAAGGTGGCTGTGTTTCAGGATCTGTTGGAGGAGTTCTTGATTGATGAAAGAATTCAGGCAGCCCCAGAAGCAAAATGAACGGATGAAGACCCAGGTGGTAGCTTTCAGCACATATGTGTGCAGACTTCAGAGAGGGAAGTTAGGGTGCGACCATGTATCACAAACGGTTCAGAAATTTACCCACAAAAAAAGTCCATGCCAAAATAAGCAAATCTCTAACCTTTGGGTTGAACCTCTTCACCTGCTTAAAGAGCTTTTATGTTTAAAGTAGACACGCATGTGCCACACATAAGCAAGCACGCCTGTGTGTGCACACATACATACATGTAAGTCCTGATGCACGCAAACATGCCCACATCCTCACAACAGCTTGAGCCCATGCATATACATAGGGGCATCTGTGCCACCCAGCAGTATACCTGAGCACACAGACTCCTGCTCAAGCTCCGCTGTGTCTGACTCTTTGCGACCCCATCCACTGTAGCCTGAGCTTCCCCTGTAGGTTAGTCGGTAAAGAATCTGCCTGCAATGCAGGAGACCCAGGTTCAATTCCTTGGTTGGGAAGATTCCCTGGAGATGGAAATGGCAATCATCTCCAGTATTCTTGCCTGGAGAATCCCATGGACAGAGGAGCCTGGCGGGCTACAGTCCATGGGGTTGCAAGAGTCGGACACGACTTAGCGACTAAACCACCACCACCACAACCACTGTAGCCTGCCAGGCTCCTCTATCCATGGGATTCTCCAGGCAAGAATACTGGAGAGGATTGCCATTTCCTTCTCTAGGTGATCTTCCCAACCCAGGAATCAAACCCACATCTCCTGTTTTGGCAGGTGGATTCTTTACCACTGAGCCACCTGGAAAGCCGGTACACAGACATATGCACCCAGGTACTCATACAAACGTATAGACTCGGAATGGAAACTCTGCCTAGAGTAAAGCCATTCTCTCCTTTGCTATCTCTGGAGTCACTAGGGATCGAAGTGACATTCTCTGATCTCTCAGAAAGCTATTCTTGCCTTTGTCCACTCAGAGTCCAGGGTGACGTTTGAAGTCTGAAGGAGAAGCTTGGCATGTGGATGTGGGGGATGGTCATAGAGCACCTGTGGACTGTTCAGATCATCCGCTGTGGGGCTGGAGGGAGGGAGGGTGGGCTGCCTCCAGAGGCCATCTCCTGGGTTTCACTGGCTTCTGAAGTCCTGGGTGTCAGTTTGGGGTCCATGGGAGGAGGGCTGAGGACTAGGCTCTTGGTGGGTGGGGGAAGCTGGAAGTGGAGGAGGTGGCTGGTACTCTGGAGACCCTGGGGTGGTGTCTTTCCCAGACAGGGGAAGGAAGGAGTGACTGCTCAGTAGCAGAGGCCGAGGGCATTGGGAGGCTCAACCTGAGAATGCCAATTATCAGTGCTTGGTTTTAGGGCTGTGGGCTGTGCCCCAAACCTTGGTCCAACTGGAGGATACAGGAAGGACTGGAGCTTGGTGTGTGTGTGTGTGTGTGTGTGTGTGTGTGTGTGTGCGCGCGCGCGCGCACGCACGTGCGCTCAGTAGTTCAGTTCTGTTCAACTCTTTGTGACCCCATGGACTGTAGCCCGTCAGGTTCCTCTGTCCATGGGATTTTCCAGGCAAGCATATTGGAGTGGGTTACCATTTCATTCTCCAGGGGATCTTCCCAACCTAGGGATCGAACTCAAGTCTCCTGCATTTGCTGACAGATTCTTTATCACTGTGCCACTGGGGAAGCCCCCAGAGCTTGGTAGAGCCTCCAAAAGAACAAGAGCGGCTTCCCCCAGTGGCTTCCCTGGGGGAAGGGGGTCCCACCTGAGAGCTGGGGAACTCCAGCAGCCCTATTTCCACTCCCTCATTCATAGCCTCAGACGAAGTACCTCTGTTTGCTGGGCTTTGTTTTCCTCTGTTGGTCTCTAGGGCAGCAATTTGCTCACATGACTTCATTTAATCCTCCCGGGAGCTGGAGGAGAGTCAGGAACTGTGCCTATTTTACGGCAAGAATGTCAGGTCAGACAGCTCATGAGGGGCAGAATCAAGAATTGAAACCCATATTATTTCTTCTTTAGAAAGGATTATTGACTTTTAAAAGTCACAAAAGCAACATACACCTGTTTTAGCAAGTGCAATGGTTATCTAAAGAAAAAGTTAAAATTCTCTCTTCCTGCCCTTTCTCCCTACCCTACTCCAATCCCATCTCCCTGAGCCTACATGGAGTTTCCTATTCTTTTCTCTATGGTCATAGAAATGCATACACACGTAGATAGCAAGTTTTCTCTCCCTTGCTCTCTCTTTACACAGAAACTGAAATCTTACCTTATATGTGATTCCTCAACTTGCTTTTCCCTGTAAAATATTGGGACCATCTCTTCAGGACAGTGTGCTTAGGTCTACCGCTCCTTTGGAGTGGCCCTAACAGAAGTTTACCCATTCCCCACTAATAGGCATTTAGGGTGTTTTAAATCTTTGCCAGTATACACAATGCTATAATAAATACTCTTATACATAGGACTTTACACACTCATACTTTTATTTCTGTTGCATGAAGTTCCCAAACTGGGATCACTGGTAAAAGTTTTGTATATTTTGAATTTAAACACACCTTGCCAAGTCATTTTCTGCCACCTGGTAGACATGAACACTTCTGCTAGTTGTGTTTCCTGCATCCAGTTATCAGGCCTGGATGTTATTATTCTTTTTGATTTTTGCCCATCTGATAGATGAAAATGACATGTTGTTTTATTTTTATTTTTTCCCCGTCGGTTGTTTCATATGTTCATTGGGAATTTGTATTTCCTCTTTGATGAATTGTCCATATCTTTTGCATAGTTATTATTTGGGTTGTCTTTTTCATATTTTCAGAGAATAACTTCTATCTGGTAAGTGTGGAATAAATAGTGAGTTATTAAATCATAGGATATTATTTGTCTTCTGAACTTAATAGTATCTCTGCCATAGGAAAATTCTTAATTTTTATAAAAGCCGATCTATTTACTTTATCCTTAATGACTTAAGGAAGGCTTCCTGCCTTCCAAAAGAATCATCCTCAATGTTCAGTTATTCTAATTTTATTATGTTTTTATTGTTTTTTAACTATTTATATGTAAAAGTCATCTGGAATTAATTGTGGTAGCTGTGTTGAAGTGAGGTCTTAATTTTGTTTTCTTCCATGTGAGTAGGCAGTTGTGTCAACACTACCCATGCGAAACTATCTTCCTCACTGAATTAGAATGCTGATATGTCATATACTGAGCTCTCATATATATTATTTCTAGATTATATGCTGTTCCACTGATCTGCTTGTCTTCTCCTCAGCCAGTGCCATATTGCTTTGATTACAGTGGCTTTAGAGTTAGTTTTAATAACTGGCAAGGCAGACCTGTTCCATTGTTGTTTGTCTTCTTTTGGGGGTCTGGGTGTGGAGACTGGTCTGTTCTAGAGAGGTCAGGGCTCTTTTCAGATGTTTAATCTTTCAAATGAACTTTTAGATCTTTTTGTCAAGATAAAAGCAAAGAGAAAAAAGCACCTGGTGTTCCCACTGGAAGGACATGCATTTTAGTCTCACGTGAGTTTCCAAGCCCATGCCTGCCACAGTATAGGGCTGTTGTAGGCACTTACTGGTCTTGTGACCCTGTGAGTACATAGAAATGAGGTGAAAAAATGAGGCAGCTTTAACCTGAGCTTGGAACTTTCCCTGTGCAGAATATTGTTGTGTTGTTCCCTTGGAAAAGAAACATAAATTCATATTACGTTCATAGTGTTTGGTGATTATGTTTTTGTTTAAAATGTATAATGGATCAGAGATAACTGTGTTGGGTGCCGTGCTTGAAAACAATACCCTGTCCATGCCTCCTTGGGTAGCTAGTTAAGTTGTTTTTTTCTTTTTTTTTTTTTTAAGAGATGCCAGGATGTAGAGTTTTGAGATAGGACAGTTTGCACATTCAACATTCCAACAGCTATTGCCAAATTACCCTTCATGGGGCTGTCCTCCCAGGCTCCCAGCCCTCTCCCTAGACCTTGTCAATTGCCCCCTGCTCCCCCGCCCCCATGCTTGGTTTTCAGGGCCATAAAAGAGGTTGGTTCATGTTATTTAAATAGCTGCTTAAGAGCTATTAAAAGGAGTGGGCGGCAAACTTGGAGTTGACACAATACTCTGTACTCCGCTCCCACACCCTCTCCCTGCCCCTTTCATCCATGCCAGGGTCACAGATCATACAAAGCAAGAGATACCAACTCTGGATCTCCCTTCCTGGGTTCTTCTTCCTGTCTGAGGAATTCTCTCAACTCTAATGCTTTTCAGCAGCACCCAGGATGCAAGAAGCTCTTCTACATCCCTCTCTCTCTCTCTCTCACATACGCACACACACTCACACACAGTGCTTTAGCAGTGCTTGCTGTGTGACGGGGCCCTGGGAGTGCTGAGCTACATTCTATCCCTGGCTCTGTCCCTTTTTTCAAAGTCTATATTTAACCAGTTTGGTCCTAAAGGGAATTAGCCAAGTCAGGGCTCCAGTAGTGCCAGAAGCTTGCGATTATGCCAGAGGTTCTGACCTGGAGTCTGAGAATGGACCTCAGAGAGTTTGTGAGCCTCAGAAACCGCCTGCAGCGGTGGCATTTGGGTTCATGTGTTGTTGTTGTTTTTTTTTTCCACAGCTTCAAGTAGGATCTCAGAGCAGGTATGAGACCACTGCCCCAGAAAGTTGAAGAGCGACTGCCACAGGGACAAAGTAGCTTTGTGAGGAGGTAGGGTAAAGGAATGGCAATCTAGAGTCTAAAGGAGGGATTCTTAACAAGCAGAGATGCAGCAGGGGGTTGTATGTGGAATTTTCTGTGAGACCTCCTAAGACTAGGATGGAGAGATTTCATTAACTCCCAGAGTTCCTGAGTCCAAAATTGAAGAATCACAGATACAGAGGCTTAATAATGTAACATACAAACATCATCTGAGAGGATAGATATTTCTAATAGTAATTTTTTCAAAATGAATGTATTTACTTCAGCATATAAAACTAAAAAAATCTTCTAGAAATCTAAAAATCACCTATAATCCCAATAGCCAGAGATAATAACTTTTTTTTTAAGGATTTTTCCAGCGTCTGGATCTTTCTCTCACGCTCTCTCATCCTCTCTCTTCACACAAGTGCCTGTGTATATGCAAACCTGGGTTTGCCAGGTGGCTCAAAGGATCCACCTGCCAGTGTAGGAGATGGAGGTTTGATCCCTGGGTCGAGAAGATCCCCTGGAGAAGGAAATGGCAACCCACTCCAGTATTATTGCCTGGAAAATCCCATGGACAGAGGAGCCTAGTGGGCTACAGTCACTGGGGTTGCAAAGAGTCTGACACGAGTCAGCATGAATACATATGCAAGCCTAGAATCATACTGATTTTTTTTAACATGAATTTTTCTACTTATTATTTTAAACCACTGTCTCCCATTGTTAAGTAGTTTTCTAAAACAGTGTTTTTCAACCTCATTTTGGTAATAGAACCCTTATTTTCAAACCAAATCTTATACAGAAGGCTAAAATATAAAATAAATAAAAGATGAGATGTTCTAGCTAAAGCATAGGGAAAGAAGAAACACAATTTGAAAGCCACTGCTCTAAAAATTACAAGTTTTAATGGCTATGTAATATTTTATTATATGAGTGTGTTAGGGTGGCTAGATTTAGGAAATAAAAATATAAGATATCCTGGTAAATTGGAATTTCAGATAAAAATGAATCATTTTTTATATAACTATTTTTATTGGTCTGGGCAACCTGCATCTTACGTGGCAACCTTATCACATCCCATTGTTGGACATTTGTATTATTTCCAATGTTTTACTAGTATGAAATATATTGAGCGGTATATCTGTGTACCCATATCTTCATATACTTATTATTTTATATCACCCTAGGATCAGAATTGCTAGACCAAAGGTTGAAAATGTTTTAAAGGCTTTCAATATGTTTGCCAGGTTGTTTTCCCCAAAGGAATGGACCCTGGAGAGCTGTGTATGCAAGCATCATGTTTCAGGAGGTGTTAAACGTGTCCATCCATTTCCAGTGGTGTATATTAGGTGGTCATTCTGCCCCCGCAAGATCCTGAGACAGTAAGGTTCAGAGCTGGCAAGTTTGATCCATGGGGTCTAAAATAAGCCAAAACAGGCTGGTTAGCTCAGTAGCATCTGTGTGCTTGGGGTCAGGTGTCAGGTCTGAGAAGCAGTAGGGTAGAGATGTGCAGGGTTAAAAAAGAAGGACTCTCCATGACAGACTTGACCCAGCAGAAGTAAGGGAAGCTGCCAAGAGCTAGGCCCATTCTAAGGCATTATTTTTAGTAAGCAGCCTTGCGTTCCCTAAAGACAACCATTCTAAGCAGGGGAGAGGCTAGAGGAAAAAGTCTTGAAGTTTTTTTTCTCCATTTGAAAAAGAAAAATTACATAAACATAGTATTAACCAAAAGGATGGAAAATCACCCATAATCTCCCTATCCTAACAAATAGCTGTTTTTATTTTTCAATATGCCTTTCTTGTCAAGCTCCATAATTTTTACATCACTGCAATCACAGAAAATACAATTTTTATCTTGCTCTTTCCTCCCATTATTGTACAAGTAATATTCTGTGCTGCTATACAGCTTTCATAGCTAATACTGCTAATGGTATTTTTTCTTGATTTCACAGGTAATAATTATTCATTAAGACAAATTAGAACATCTAGATAAACAAAAATGGAATCAATGCACATATTAATTTGTGGCCGCTTTTTTCACATAATTGTGTATAGTGAATGTCTATTCGTGTTACAAAAATACATTTCCACAACTTTTAAGATAATTGCAATGTGTTTTATTGAAGGGGTATACCAAAGTTTATTTAACCAATTCCCTATTACTGGAAATTTATGGGATTTTCCTCCACAATTTTGCTATTATAAATGGGATCCTTTCTTAATCATTTCCTTAGGATGGATTTCTAAAATTGAATCATATGTACACATTTTTTTCAGATTTTTGATACATACTGATACGTTTATCTCTAGAAGATTGTACCAGTTTATATGCCCTCTGTTAACATGTAAGAGTATATTTATCTCCCATAGCCTATGACAATTATTATAAATGGTTACCAAATACTCTTTTTAGTTAATAGAACATAATTGACAATCTTTCCCCTGAAAATTTGGACTATATTCAAACTTTCATTCTTATAAATGACTGTCATGAACATCTTTATCTCAGTATTTGTCTATAATTAATAATATGATTGGGGCTTCCCAGGTGGCATTAGTGGTAAAGAACCTGCCTGCCAATGCAGGGGATATAAGAGACACAGGTTCGATCCCTGGGCTGGGAAGGTACCCTGGACAAACACATGGCAACCCACTTTAGCATTCTTGCCTGGAGAATCCCATGGACAAAAAGGCTTGACGGGTTACAGTCCATAGGGTCACAAAGAATTGAACATGACTAGAGCGACTTTGGCATAGTCAATAAAGCAGAAATAGATGTTTTTCTGGAACTCTCTTGTTTTTTCCATGATCCAGCAGATGTTGGCAATTTGATCTCTGGTTCCTCTGCCTTTTCTAAAACCAGCTTGAACATCAGGAAGTTCATGGTTCACGTATTGCTGAAGCCTGGCTTGGAGAATTTTGAGCATTACTTTACTAGCATGTGAGATGAGTGCAATTGTGCAGTAGTTTGAGCATTCTTTGGCATTGCCTTTCTTTGGGATTGGAATGAAAACTTCCAGTCCTGTGGCCACTGCTGAGTTTTCCCAATTTGCTGGCATATTGAGTGCAGCACTTTCACAGCATCATCTTTCAGGATTTGAAACAGCTCAATTGGAATTCCATCACCTCCACTAGCTTTGTTCGTAGCGATGCTTTGCAAGGCCCACTTGACTTCACGTTCCAAGATGTCTGGCTCTAGATTAGTGATCACACCATCATGATTATCTGGGTCATGAAGATCTTTTTTGTACAGTTCTTCTGTGTATTCTTGCCACCTCTTCTTAATATCTTCTGCTTCTGTTAGGTCCATACCATTTCTGTCCTTTATCGAGCCCATATTTGCATGAAATGTTCCCTTGGTATCTCTAATTTTCTTGAAGAGATCTCTAGTCTTTCCCATTCTGTTCTTTTCCTCTATTTCTTTGCATTGATCGCTGAAGAAGGGATTCTTATCTCTTCTTGCTATTCTCTGGAACTCTGCATTTAGATGCCTATATCTTTCCTTATCTCCTTTGCTTTTCGCCTCTCTTCTTTTCACAGCTATTTGTAAGGCCTCCCGAGACAGCCATTTTGCTTTTTTGCATTTCTTTTCCATGGGGATGGTCTTGATCCCTGTCTTCTGTACAATGTCACGAACCTCATTCCATAGTTCATCAGGCACTCTATCTATCAGATCTAGGCCCTTAAATCTATTTCTCACTTCCACTGTATAATCATAAGGGATTTGATTTAGGTCATACCTGAATGGTCTAGCGGTTTTCCCTACTTTCTTCAATTTGAGTCTGAATTTGGTAATAAGGAGTTCATGATCTGAGCCACAGTCAGCTCCCAGTCTTGTTTTTGCTGATTGTATAGAGCTTCTCCATTTTTGGCTGCAAAGAATATAATCAGTCTGATTTCGGTGTTGACCATCTGGTGATGTCCATGTGTAGAGTCTTCTCTTGTGTTGTTGGAAGAGGGTGTTTGCTATGACCAGTGCATTTTCTTGGCAGAACTCTATTAGTCTTTGCCCTGCTTCATTGCGCATTCCAAGGCCAAATTTTCCTGTTACTCCAGGTGTTTCTTGACTTCCTACTTTTGCATTCCAGTTCCCTATAATGAAAAGGACATCTTTCTTGGGCGTTAGTTCTAAAAGGTCTTGTAGGTCTTCCTAAAACCGTTCAACTTCAGCTTCTTCAGCATTGCTGGTTGGGGCATAGACTTGGATAACTGTGGTACTGGATGGTTTTTCTTGGAGACGAACAGAGATCATTCTGTCATTTTTGAGATTGCATCCAAGTACTGCATTTCGGACTCTTTTGTTGACCATGATGGCTACTCCATTTCTTCTGAGGATTCCTGCCCGTAGTAGTAGATATAATGGTCATCTGAGTTAAATTCACCCATTCCAGTCCATTTTAGTTCGCTGATTCCTAGAACGTCGATGTTCACTCTTGCTATCTCTTGTTTGACCAGTTCCAATTTGCCTTGATTCATGGACCTGACATTCCAGGTTCCTATGCAATATTGCTCTTTATGGCATCGGACCTTGCTTCTATCACCAGTCACATCCACAGTGGGTATTGTTTTTGCTTTGGCTCCATCCCTTCTTTCTTTCTGGAGTTATTTCTCCACTGATCTCCAGTAGCATATTTTATTGACTATGCCAAAGCCTTTGACTGTGTGGATCACAATCAACTGTGGAAAATTCTGAAAGAGATGGAAATACCAGACCACCTGACCTGCCTCTTGAGAAATCTGTATGCAGGTCAGGAAGCAACAGTTAGAACTGGACATGGAACAACAGACTGGTTCCAAATAGGAAAAGGAGTACGTCAAGACTGTATATTGTCACCCTGCTTATTTAACTTCTATGCAGAGTACATGATGAGAAACGCTGGACTGGAAGAAACACAAGCTGGAATCAAGATTGCCAGGAGAAATATCAGTAACCTCAGATATGCAGATGACACTATCCTTATGGCAGAAAGTGAAGAGGAGCTAAAAAGCCTCTCGATGAAAGTGAAAGAGGAGAGTGAAAAAGTTGGCTTAAAGCTCAACATTCAGAAAACCAAGATCATGGCATCTGGTCCCATCACTTCATGGCAAATAGATGGGTAAACAGTGGAAACAGTGTCAGACTTTATTTTTCTGGGCTCCCAAATCACTGCAGATGGTGATTGCAGCCATGAAATTAAAGGACACTTACTCCTTGGAAGAAAAGTTATGACCCACCTAGATATTATATTCAAAAGCAGAGACATTACTTTGCCAACTAAGGTCTGTCTAGTCAAGGCTATGGTTTTTCCTGTGGTCATGTATGGATGTGAGAGTTGGGCTGTGAAGAAAGCTGAGCACCGAAGGATTGATGCGTTTGAACTGTGGTGTTGGAGAAGACTCTTGAGAGTCCCTTGGACTGCAAGGATATCCAACCAGTCCGTTCTGAAGGAGATCAGCCCTGGGATTTCTTTGGAAGGAATGATGCTAAAGCTGAAACTCCAGTATTTTGGCCACCTCACTCGAAGAGGTGACTCATTGGAAAAGACTCTGATGCTGGGAGGGATTGGGGGCAGGAGGAGAAGGGGACGACAGAGGATGAGATGGCTGGATGGCATCACTGACTCAATGGACGTGAGTCTGAGTGAACTCCGGGAGTTGGTGATGGACAGGGAGGCCTGGCGTGCTGCGATTCATGGGGTCGCAAAGAGTCGGACACGACTGAGCGACTGAACTGAACTGAACTGAGAGTGACTTAGCACACACTCATGCAATTATATGATTAAAATAGGAAAATGAGATGAGAAGGCATATTTATACATCACTCCCTTCTTCCAAAGGTTAAATTTAAATATTCTGAATATATGGGAGATTTGGAGCCCATTTGGTACCCTGCCATGACCAGGGGAAGATAATGGACAGAATAAAATAGAAAAGGCCATGTGCCAAGAGATATAGCACTAGAAATGTACTGCTGGACTGTTTTCCAAAAGGGTGCTAATTTAATAACTTTCAGGGAACTTAAAAACAATTTAATATGAGTCAAAGATATTAGTCAAGGAAGAAAAGCACTATCCGTCATAAACCCACCATAATGCCATTTTCCACAAATGACTCTCAAACCACAATAAAACACACATTTCTGTTCCTCTTGGACCCAAACTAGGCCCATCTGCCTAGTCCATGCACTTGGCAGAAGTTACCAGTGGTGGTCTCAGGTTAACTTGCTTCCTGCAGCTTCTCCATTCTAGATAGCCTTTGTATTCTTACCTCCTGTCCAAACTCAAGGCCCCAGGAGGAGTAAGGACAATTTTGGTGACACTTAATCAGAGTTGCTGGTCATTCCTCCAGCTCCCACAGAACTGGGGTCTCTGGGACACAATGTACACCTTCCTCATGTGACAAACACCCCCTGAGCACCTACTGTGTATCAAGGTCACATAAGAAGACGCTCTTGGCTCTTTAAAGGTTCTCTACAATCTGCAATAAATATGTCTTGAAGAATGATGAGGTGAATGGATATAGTTATAGTTCGTTTAATGTTCAAGGTGGAAGATGCCTCAGGGTCCATCTTGCTCAACCCCCCTCCTTTTATACAATCATTTAGTGAGGGCCTCCCATGGCCCGGATGTGATGATTGTATATAACACACTTGATACTTCTGGGTGGTAAGTATCATCACCTTCTTTCTGCAGCTATGGAAACTGCTGTACTCAGAGGTTAACCTAGGCTCTGCAGAGTGGCTTGTGAGCTAGCCTGAGACACTCAACCAACAGCTCTTCACAGTCCTCCTTGGCCTGCCTGCCCGTTTCAACCAAGTTACTAAGTTAAGCACTCAACACCAGACACTTTTTTTTATGTCTGTGCTGGGTCTTCATTGCTGCCCACGAGCTTTCTCTAGTTGTGGCCAAGCAGGGTATTCTCTCGAGTTGCAGTGCAGGGGCTTCTCATTTGTTGGCTTTTGTTGTGGAGAATGAGATGTAGAGCTTGGCCTCAGTAGCTGTGACGCATGGCCTTAGTTGCCCCATGGTATGTGGGGATCTGCCCAAACCAGGGATCGAACCCATGTCTCCTGCATTGTAGGCAGATTCTTTACTGCTGAGCCATCTGGGGAGCCCTTTAAAAGGCTAAAAATGCATAAAATGAACAGAATGAACAAAAAGGAAATGACACCAGTCGCCCATGAGCCTGAGGACCAACCTCTTCAGAGTGTACTTTCGGGGTTGGTTCCTCAAGTACAGTTGACATTAATGGCCTTGACCAGGGTTTGGCTTCTTAGCGTTTTCCCCACATCCCATTTTTAGTTGTTAGAGTCTCACATTGGGGAGAAACCAAGCTGGGTCTCAAGCATCATCTGAATGCTGAATTCACCTGCAACAGCCACCCGTTCCCTCACCTTTTGTATTGTCTCCATCTGGCTATTGATTTGTTTCCTTCAATATCCTTTGTAATAAACTGGTAATCTAATGAATTTGGTGAGCTGCTCTAGCAAATTAATTGAACCCAGTGAGGGGGCTGTAGGAACTTGTGGTTTTTAGCCAGTAGGTCAGAAGCACAAGTAACAGTCTGGGCTTGCAGTTGTGTCTGAAGTGGAAGGCAGTCTTGGACTGAGCCCTGAACCTGTGAAATCTGATACCACCTCAGGTAGATCGTGTCAGGATTGAGAATGGTAGGACACCCAGCTGGTGTCTAAGAATTGCTCATTGGTGGTTTGGGGAAAACCCCCTATACCTTGCAATTGGGTCCCAGAATCCTTCATCTCTCTTTTATATCAAGGGTCTCAGCTAAGATCTCAGAAGGATAGAGGAAAATTACTTTTCCTCCCTTAAACTTCCCTTCTCCTCCTTTCCATCTGAAACTTCTGCCCCAAATTGTTATAGCTGAGGAAGGGCTTACTTTTCATCAATTTATTTATTCTGAAATTCACTCTGAAAATGTTTATGTTGATGATGACAGTAATTAGCTCAACTCTTTTAGGTAGAGAATTAAGGTTAATCTGGCTTTTAAGGGAACATTTCATACAAAGATGCGCTCAATAAAGGACAGAAATTGTATGGACCTAACAGAAGCAGAAGATATTAAGAAGAGGTGGCAAGAATACACAGAAGAACTGTACAAAAAAGATCTTCATGACCAAGACAATCATGGTGGTATGATCACTCACCTAGAGCCAGACATCCTGGAACGTGAAGTCAAGTGGGCCTTAGAAAGCATCACTACGAACAAAGCTAGTGGAGGTGATGGAATTCCAGTTGAGCTATTTCAAATCCTGAAAGATGATGCTGTGAAAGTGCTGCACTCAATATGCCAGCAAATTGGGAAAACTCAGCAGTGGCCACAGGACTGGAAAAGGTCAGTTTTCATTCCAATCCCAAAGAAAGGCAATGCCAAAGAATGCTCAAACTACCGCACAATTACACTCATCTCACATGCTAGTAAAGTAATGCTCAAAATTCTCCAAGCCAGGCTTCAGCAGTATGTAAACCATGAACTTCCTGATGTTCAAGCTGGTTTTAGAAAAGGCAGAGGAATCAGAGATCAAATTGCCAACATCTGCTGGATCATGGAAAAAGCAAGAGACTTCCAGAAAAACATCTATTTCTGCTTTATTGACTATGCCAAAGCCTTTGACTGTGTGGATCACAATAAACTGTGGAAAATTCTGAAAGAGATGGGAATACCAGATCACCTGACCTGCCTCTTGAGAAACCTATATGCAAGTCAGGAAGCAACAGTTAGAACTGGACGTGGAACAACAGACTGGTTCCAGATAGGAAAAGGAGTACGTCAAGGCTGTATATTGTCACCCTGCTTATTTAACTTCTATGCAGAGTACATCATGAGAAATGCTGGGTTGGAAGAAACACAAGCTGGAATCAAGATTGCTGGGAGAAATATCAATAACCTCAGATAGGCAGATGACACCACCCTTATGGCAGAAAGTGAAGAGGA
Source organism: Budorcas taxicolor (assembly GCF_023091745.1). NCBI lineage: Eukaryota > Metazoa > Chordata > Mammalia > Artiodactyla > Bovidae > Budorcas > Budorcas taxicolor. The sequence continues at coordinate 79,318,558 of NC_068919.1, forward strand.
ACTAAAAAGCCTCTTGATGAAAGTGAAAGAGGAGAGTGAAAAAGGTGGCTTAAAGCTCAACATTCAGAAAACTAAGATCATGGCATCTGGTCCCATCACTTCATGGCAAATAGATGGGGAAACAGTGGAAACAGTGTCAGACTTTATTTTTTAGGGGCTCCAAAATCACTGCAGATGGTGACTGCAGCCATGAAATTAAAAGACGCTTACTCCTTGGAAAGAAAGTTATGACCAACCTAGATAGCATATTCAAAAGCAGAGACATTACTTTGCCAACAAATGTCCGTCTAGTCAAGGCTATGGTTTTTCCAGTGATCATGTATGGATGTGAGAGTTGGACTGTGAAGAAAGCTGAGCACCGAAGAATTGATGCTTTTGAACTGTGGTGTTGGAGAAGACTCTTGAGAGTCCCTTGGACTGCAGGGAGAACCAACCAGTCCATCCTAAAGGAGATCAGTCCTGGGTGTTCTTTGGAAGGACTGATGCTGAAGCTGAAATTCCAATACTTTGGCCACCTCATGCAAAGAGGTGACTCATTGGAAAAGACCCTGATGCTGGGAGGGATTGGGGGCAGGAGGAGAAGGGGACGACAGAGGATGAGATGGCTGGATGGCATTACCGACTCAATGGACATGAGTTTGAGTGAACTCAGGGAGTTGGTGATGGACACAGAGGCCTGGCGTGCTGTGATTCATGGGTTGCAAAGAGTCGGACACGACTGAGTGACGGAACTGAATTGAGCTGAAAAGAATAAATACCTTTGCATTTATTTGTATAAAGGAAAAGGTAAAATTCCTTCATTTTCCAGCCCCCTCTTGGAAGTGCCACTTGCTGGAATGACCACTATTTAGCACTCTACCATGGTCGTAGTTTAGTCTCTAAGCTGTGTCTGACCTTTGCCATCCCATGGTCTGTAGCCTGCCAGGCTCCTCTGTCGATGGAATTTTCCAGGTGAGAATACTGGAGTGGGTTGCCATTTCCTTCTCCGGGGGATCTTCCTGACCCAGGAATCGAACCCAGGTCTCCTGTATTGCAGGCAGATTCTTTACCAACCGAGCTATGAGGGAAGCCCGACACTCTACTATATATTTTTGAAAATAAATCTATGCATTTATATATGCATATATTTATGAACTCTTTGTACAAAATGAATCACAATATTCATACCTAACTTACTCCTCCTAACATTTGTTAGAATTCTATGGTAAGAATAAACTGTAATTTATTTAATCAGTCCTCTACTGATGGGCATTTAAATTGTTTCCAGTATTTTAAATAAGTGCTACTGTAATTAAGGTACTTGTACATTTCAAATACTCATGTGAGTTTAATTATAGAGTTAATATCTAGAAATGTAAGATGATCATATAATCTGTTGCATAAACTAAGACAAATTCTAAATCAGAGGGGGTCCTGAGAGTACACTCAGGAAATATACTGGGACTGTCTCAGGAAAATCAGGTATATGTTTATATAAATTTGAAACTTCTTCTGAGTCAAATGGCATTAATAGCATTTAAAATGCTGGTTTTGGAACTTCCCTGGTAGTCCAGTGGTTAAGAATTCACCTTGCAATGCAAGGGATGTGGGTTGAATCCCTGGTCGGGAAACTAAGATCCCACATGCCATGGGGCAACTAAGCCCTTGAACCACAACTGCTGAGCTTGTGTGCTCTGGAGCCTGTGCACCACAATGGAAAGCCTGAGTGCTGCAACTAAAACCTGACCCCGCCAAATAAGTAAATATTTTTTTTAAATGCTGGTGTCAGCCTTGGTCATACCGGTTGATAATCCACCAACATATAAGGGCTCCTATTTCTTCAAGCTTTCAAAATACATTATAGTAATAATTATCTTTGAATTTACTAAATTTCCACAAGCTGGAATCAAGATTGCTGGGAGAAATATCAATAACCTCAGATATGCAGATGACACCACTCTTATGGCAGAAAGCAAAAAAGAACTTAAGAGCCTCTTGATGAAAGTGAAAGAGGAGAGTGAAAAAGCTGAGTTAAATCTCAGCACTCAAAAAACTAAGATCATGGCATCCAGTCCCATCATTTTATGGCAAATAGATGGGGAAACAATAGAAACAGTGAGAGACTTTATTTTGGGGGGCTCCAAAATCACTGCAGATGGTGACTGCAGCCATGAAATTAAAAGATGCTCCTTGGAAGAAAAGCTATGACCAACCTAGACAGCATATTAAAAAGCAGAGACATTGCTTTGCTGACAAAGGTCTGTCTAATCAAAGCCATGGTTTTTCTCTTAGTCATGTATGGATGTGAGAGTTGGACTGTAAAGAAAGCCGAGTGCCAAAGAACTGATGCTTTTGAACTGTGGTGTTGGAGAAGACTCTTGAGAGTCCCTTGGACTGCAAGGAGATCCAACCAGTCCATCCTAAAGGAGATCAGTCCTGAATATTCATTGGAAGGACTGATGCTGAAGCTGAAATCCCAAAACTTTGGCCTTGTGATGTGAAGAGCTGACTCATTGGAAAAGACCCTGATACTGGGAAAGATTGAGGGTGGGAGGAGAAGGGGACTACAGAGGATGAGATGGTTGGGTGGCATCACCGATGTGATTCATGAGTTTGGGCAAGCTTCAGGAGTTGGAATGGACAGGGAAGCCTGGTGTGTGCAGTCCTTGGGGTCACAAAGAGTCAGACACAAGTGAGCGACTGAACTGACTTACTAAATTAGCAATAAGTTGTATCTTGTTTTAACTTATTTTTATTTAATAATCAGTGACACTGAACATCTATCATTGATTGTTGATCATTTGTATGTCATATTTCTACAAACTACTTGTTGACACCTTTTATGTCTGTTGTTGTTCAGTTGTGAGTCACATCTGACTCTGTGACCACGTGGACTGCAGCATGCCAGGTTTCCCTGCCATTCAGTGTCTTCCAGAGTTTGCTCAAATTCATGTCCATTGAATTGGTGATATCATCTAATCATCTCATCCTCTGCCACCCCCTTCTCCTTTTGCCTTCAGTCTTTCTCAGCATCAGGGTCTTTTCCAGTGTGTCAGCTCTTCACATCATGTGGCTAAAGTATTGGAGCTTCAGCTTCAGCATCAGTTCTTTCAATGAATAATCAGGGTTGATTTCCGTTAGAACTGACTGGTTTGGATCTCCTTGCAGTCCAAGGGACTCTCAAGAGTCTTCTCCAGTACCACAATTTGAAGGCATAATTCATCATTCATCCTTCTTTATGGTCCAACTCTCACATTCATACATGACTACTGGAAAAACCATAGCTTTGACTGTATGTACCTTTGTTGGCAAAGTGGTGTCTCTGCTTTTTAATATACTGTCTAGTTTTGTCATAGCTTTCTTTCCAAGGAGCAGGCATCTTTTAATTTCATGGTGTAGTTACCATGATTTTGGAGCCTAAGAAAATAAAGTCTGTCACTGCTTCCATTTTTTCCCCTTCTATTTGGCATGAAGTGATGGGACCAGATACCTTGATCTTAGTTTTCTGGGTGTTGAGTTTTAAGCCAGCTTTTTCTCTCTCCTCTTTCACCCTCATCAAGAGGCTGTTTAGTTCCCCTTCACTTTCTGCCATTAGAGTGGTGTCATCTGCATATCTGAAATCCTTGAAATTTCTCCTGGCAATCTTAATTCCAGCTTGTGATTCATCCAGCCCAGCATTTCACATGATGTACATATAAGTTAAATAAGCAGGGTGGTAATTTACAGCCATGTATACAACCTTTTATGTCCACATTTCTTTTTTTTTTTTTAATTTTTAAGAAATTGAGGCCTGGTAACTAGGTGGCATCTTTTAAAAAATTATTGATTTATGACTGTTTTGGGTCTTCATTGCTGTGCACAGGCTTTTTCTGGTTGCAGTGATCAGGGGCTGCTTTCTAGTTGTGGTCACAGGCTCCTCAGTGCAGTGGCTTCTCTTGCCTCAGAGCACGGGCTCTAGGGTGTGGGCTCAGTTGTGGTGCACAGGCTTCGTTGCCTGGTGGCACGTGGGATATTACTTCCCGTACCAAGGATTGAACCCGTGTCCTCTGCATTGGCAGGTAGATTCTCAACCGCTGAACCGCCAGGCAAGTCCTTATATTCTTTTAAGTATTCTTTTCCATTATAGTTTTTCCCAGCACACTGACGGTAGTTCCCTGTGCTTTACTGTAGGACCTGGTTGTGCATCCATCCTGTGTAACAGTTTCCATCTGCTAACCCCAAACTCTTAGTTCACCCCTCCCCGACTCAGCCCGCCTTGGCCACCACAGGTCTGTTTTCTACATCTGTGTGTGTATCTGTTTCGTAGATAGCTTCATTTGTGTCATAGTTTACATTCCACATATAGGTGAGATCATATGGTGTTTGTCTCTCTCTGACTTACTATGATAATCTCTAGATCTATCCAGTTGCTGCAAATCGTGTTAGTTCATTCCTTTTCGTGTCTGAATAATACTCCATTGTGTCTATGCGCCACATCTTATCCAGTCATCTGTCGATGGATATTTAGGTTGCTTCCATGTCTTGGCTGTTGTGAATAGTGCTGCTATGAGCACAGTGGTACATGCATCTTTTTGAGTTATGGTTTTACCTGGACATTTGCCTAGGACAGGGATTGCTGGGTCATATGGTATTAATAGTTTTATTTTCAGTTCTTTTGAGATACCTCCTGAGAGACTGTCCCTCACTCAGTCACTCCACACTGGTTTCCATAGTGACTGCACCAACTTACTGTCCCACCAGCAGTGTGGGAGGGTTCCCTTTTCTCTACACCCTCGCCACCATTTGTAGTTTGTAGTATGTCTACATTTCTTGTGAATTGTTGGCTCTTTGATTCATAAGAGCTCTTTGTATATTAAAGAAGTTAGTTTTTGTTTGGCATATATTTGGCTAATATACTTTTTTCCCCAGTGTGACATTTGTATCTTGACTTTCTGGTATTTCTAGTTTTAAAAGTCTTTATGTAGTTTTAAAAATAACATTTGAATTTTATGTTCAAGATTGCCAAAAAATAGAATAAAAAGTAAGCAATTTTCTCTTTATACTTCTCAGTTTCTTTTTTAAATTAAAAATTTTTGAGCCACCTAGAATTAATTTTGGTTTTAGAAATGCATTCAGCTTTGTTTGTTTCTGTGTTGTCTAGCTGCATTGCTAACATCATTCTTCCCCTTCCCCCTGCCATTTGAAATGCAACTGTATCTTATGACAACCCTTCATATTTACTTGGATCTATTTCTGATCTCTCCATTTTCTTTTACTGATCTGTTTGGTATTATGCCAGTAGTATCTTGCCATACAAAATCTACAGTCTTTGATATGTCTTAATATCTGATAGGCCTATTTCTCTATCTTTAATTTTTTTCAGATTTTCACTGCTTGTTCACTCATATTTAAACTCTCCTAGCTGAATCCTTACCGCCCCCCCTACCCCCAACACAGTTGTTATTTGCTGTTTAGTCGGATTGCCCTGAGTTTGTAGATTAAGTCAGGGAAAATTTGTATCTTAATATCACTGAAGCTTTTTCAAGAATGAACTGCATTTTCTCTTTAAGATTCTGTTTGGCCACAGGGTGGACATCTAGGAAAACAAGGATGAGCATATATAGTAAGTGGCTTATTTAGATTGCATGAAATGGTTGTTCGTTGTTGCTCATTAACAGCGCATGGTTCGGTGCACTGTGGAGAACTGCAATGAACACGGTACAGAAGACCGCATCGCCCTGGCCCCCAACACAGGCATCTGTGATCAGATGATCATTGTCTCTGATTTCTCACTGAATAAAACCGCATCTTTGGCGTATCCCAGAAGTCATCAAAATGTCTCTGTTCATTAAAAAATATTACTATTATCCCTGTTTCCAGACTTTACAGCCACTTAGTATATTGTACTTAGATAAAATGCTGGGCTGCAGGGGAGGGCCAGTCCTGGGGCATGGTCCTGCTGAGGGGACAAGTTGTACTCATCCCGGCAGTGGCTCTTTAAGAAAGTCTCCCAGGAGGCAGGCTGCTTTTTCCAGTTCCCCTTCCCTGCCTCCTTTTTCTTTTTGTTTAACCTCATTTTAAAAGTCTGTCTCTGTCCTGCTTTCTCCTATTGATGGGTCTAACCTAATTGTTTAATCACATTAGTCATGAACAACAGGTAATGTATTTTTGAACTTGACCCACAATGCCAATCATGTACTGCCTCAGCCACTATTGGCTCTAATTTGGCTCTCTGTGCTGAAAAGTGTCTCAAACTAAGGTGCCCGCCCCGTGATCAGGGTATGCTGAGTCTAATGAGTAGAATTTGATCCTGGCCCAGCTGGTCCCAGTCTCAGTGGAGGCTGTTGTCACCCTCAAAATTGTCATATCGATGTGTTCCATTTGTGACCCCATGGACTGTAGCCCACCAGGCTCCTCTGTCCATGTGATTTCCCAGGCAAAAATACTGCAGTGGGTTGCCATTTCCTTCTCCGGGGAACTTCCCAACCCAGGGATGGAACCGGAGTCTCCTGCATTGCAGGCAGATTCTTTATCACCTGAGCCACCAAGGAAGCCCCATTACATGACCCATTATTGCTTTTATTTTTCCGATTAATATCTGGCAAGTTCAAGTTCAATAGATTCGGAGTATAAAACACCGGAAGTGCAGTAACTTACAAACAGTGACACACTACACTTGCGTTACTGGAGCAGAACGAGGTGGGGACCTATACCGCATGTCGGTGGGGAGGGTATGTGTTGGGCCTGGGGAGCCCTGAGAGCCGTCACAGCAGTTCTCTTTGCTGGCTTCCTTGCTCTCAGCCACAGAGCGTGGCAATGTTGTTTGGAGGATTGATACAATCCAGCAGACAAGAATCTGACTGGAAATCAGTTTTGTCCCCCTTGAACTGTGACTGCAGCTTAAGTCCATTAAGACCCTGAGGGTGTCCCTGGCTGGAAAGACCAAGGAGAGCCTGAGCTGACCTGGGGAAATCTGGTTATGTGCTATTTAGGTCTGAGTAATACAAGCTCTTCTACTTCTCATTTTTTCCGTGTTCTTTCTAGCCCTAAGCAAAGAAATATTTCCATCCTCATGTCAGGCCAAGAGATGACAGCACTGGGCAGGTCTCCATTAGAGCCATGAACTGATGCTCTGAACCCTGAGCCCAGGAGGGAGGCCACCCCTATCCTGCACTTGTCAGGGCCTGTTTGTGGTCCAGGCACTGAAGGCCAGCTTGCTTGGGAGCTGAGGGACTCAGAGTCGGAAGGCGGGTGCCAAGCTCATCTGGCCCTGGAGTAGTCTGAAGGCACCCCGAGGAAGCTTCGTCCTTAGGCTTTGCAGCCAGACAGCCTCAATTCTAGTCCCAGCCCAGCCACTCAGAAGCTGTGTGACCTTGGGCTGGTTATTTTACCTCTCTGGGCTTCAGTTTCCACCTCTGCAAAATAAGGATTAAAAAAACACCTATTTGGCAAGACTACCTGAAGGTAGCATCCAGGTCATCGTAGACCCTCAGTGAGCAGACAGTATCAGATTAGAAGAGGCCTAATCTTTCCTCATACTCTGCAGCAGTTGTGGCTGGGAGGGTCAGCCAGAGTTCTGGTACCCCTTACAGACCCAGGAATGCTCTCCTCAACTTGGGTAAGCTGATAAGCAGGTGGAAACTGAGCTTTCACACCACACATTGCTAGCATGGACCACCCTCAGAATCCCTCCATCCCTAGATGGCCTCTGGGCTGAGCAGAGGAAATGAGACCCAGAGAGCCTGATTGGGACTGGCATCTTCCTGGATCTGAGCAGAGGTGGTCTGGAACAGCGGACCTGGTGCCCTGTCCCATCCTTGAATGGGGGACCCTAATTGGCAATGGGTGCCCCTTTCCCAATGAGTGTCTCTTTCTTGGTGAGACCACTGATGTCATAAAGCTCTGAAGTTATCAGCACCCTGGAGAAGTCAGGCCATGGTGGGAAATCTGACTGGAAGTTCAAGGTGGGCTTCCCAGGCAGCCCCTACCTTGGGCTCCTTGGTATGTAATTGAACTAGAACCTCCCAGGCCTGGAAGCATAAGTGTTACAAGGTGGCATTTCTAGAGTAAACTTGGAGGCTCTAGCTGAGCTGCATTTGGCTCTGCTGATAGTGAAACTCTGGGTCAGTACAAGTAGAGGCCAGAAAACCAGACTCAGTGCTGCTCCTGGGAGGAGGTCAGGGGAGATGGCTTAGGTCCCTCCTGACTCTTGGTCCTGTCATTTCAGTAGCTTGTGACTAGTAGTCGCTCACCTCCCTGCACCCTCTGGAAGCAGCAGCTCAGCCTTGGTTGCACATTGGAACATCTGGAGAGCCTTAAGAACCCCTGATGCTTGCCACTCACCTCCAGAGATTTTGAGGTAGTTGGTCCTTGGTAGGACCTAGATGTCAGGATGTTAAAAGTCTTCCCAGATGATTCTAATGTTCAGCCAGGGTTGAGAGCCACTGCTAAAAAGGCAGGCGAGCTAATGATAATTAATATATAATCTATGTGCCAGTTACTGTGCTAAACCCATCATCTACATCATCTCCTTGAATCCTCACCGTAATCCCCATTTTCCAGATAAAGAAGCACGCTCAGAAAGGCGAGGTGACTTTCCAAGGCCAGGGAGCAGTAAGCACTTGGCATGCTATCCCAGGGCCATCAGATTTCGAAGCCCAGGCTGGCAACCTTATAATAAAGGGCTACTTTTGAAAAGGACATCCTAGGTAGCCCTAGTGGTTAAGAACTCGCCTGCGAATGCAAGAGATGTAAGAGACATTGGTTCGATCCCTGGGTCAGGAAGATCCTCTTGATAAGGAAATGGCAACCCACTCCGGTATTCTTGCCTGGAGAATCCCATGGACAGAGGAGCCTGGTGGGCTACAGTCCTCAGGGTCACACAGAGTCGGACATGACTTGGTATACATGCAATTTGAAAAGGAAGATGGGGACATGTTTGGGGCAGGCGCTCAGTAACCCAGGCAAGTTTCCCCTGTGCCCAAGCTGGATTGCCAGCCTGGTGCCGCCCTCGGCATCCTGTCTGGTTGAGCAGGAACCCTGGCAGTCCAAGCGGAGTTGGCTGCTTCCCCAGAACCCAGCAGCGTGCTGAGACACTCAGGGGGCCCGCCTTTTCATTTGGGAGAGGTGGAACCCCAGACAGTGTTCTCAGAGATGGTGACTCATGCACTGTTCCCCAGCTCTCCTAATGAATGGCAGTCTTTTAATGTGAGACACAGCATCAGATGAGATTTTTGTTCCCAGGGCAGTCAGGAGTGGTTGGGAATTATATTTTGTTCACCAGGTGTTTGGGGTTTAAAGCAGCCTCAGGAAAAAAAAAAAAAAAGTCAAGAGTCATCCATTAAAAAGGACCAGAGTCTTTTTATTTGCAGTTCCAGTGAATTTAGTGAAAGGCAAACCCAGCAGGTACCTGTTTTACTGGTCATAAAAGGAAATTGGGCAGCAGTTATTCCAAAGGAGTTAGAGTTGTTTAAATCTAAAATTTAGGGATACGTGTATGTTTTAAAGGAAAATTTACAAGGCTTGGAGATTTGGGTTGAACTGTTTTTGATGAAAATGACATGGAAAATATTTTCCTTTCTTATTTTAAAACTTCCCCTTGGCTGTTTGTTTCCTAAATTTAGCAGTCAAAAAGAAATAAGCAAATCTAGGTGGAAAAAAAGAACAAACTGATGCAAGTCAGGCAGGTTTTCAAAGTTTAATTGAAGTAAGGGACTGAAAATAAAAGTCTCCAAAAATGAGAAATAATTCTCCCCAGTTTTTAGAGCAGAGTCGTTCTTTCAGTGTAAACAATTTCAAGATATGATTGACCTTATAGGACATGGAAGTGCTGGATTATCCACTTCCTGAAAACACAGACTAGCGGGGAGGCTGTTGCTTAAACAGCACCAAGAACTCTCAGCAGGAGGCTGGAGGGCTGTGGGAGGCTCATCAGGCTGTCACTCACTAATCTCCTCAACACTTGTTCCTTACTGCGGCCGCTCAAGGGCCTCTTAAGTCACGGTCCAGGTGGGAACTCCCCCAACCCCCACCCTTCCTGAAGTCTGACCACAGCCCTGCCTCCTCCACAAGGCAACTAATGCCTCACCCAGCTCTGGGCTCAAGTCCCTGGGCTAGATTGCAGAGACTAGCTTGAAAATCTTGAAATGGATGGCTTTCACCCAAACTGTGTCATTGCCACTGGTAGCCCATTTGTTGGTTTTTGTTTTTGACTTTTGTTTCTTACTTTTGGAGAGTGGTTTTCTTTTCACTGAAAGGACCAAAGGACTGATATCTCTGAAGGTTTGTTTATGAGCGAATAGCCAACTCAAACTGGTTCAAAAAAAAAAAAGTAGGTAGGTAGGTAGACAGATATAGAAAGATAAAAAAAAAAATCAAACTGAATTTGGATCAGAAATAATTGGCTTCAGGGACCCCAAAGAATATCACTGGAGCTCTTACTTTCCATGTCTTGGGTCTGATTGATTTTTCTTGGTTTTATTCTCCAGATAAGATTTCTGTGGGCAGGAAGACTCCCACTTCCCAGGCTTAGCAGTGCTAACGAAAATAGTTCATTGTATAGAAAAGTCTCAGGGTGGATTCTGATTGTTGTTATTCAGTTGCTAAGTCATGTCCAAATCTTTGCAACCCCTTGGGCTTCAGCATGCCAGTCTTCCCTGTTCTTTGTTATCTTCCGGAGTTTGCTCAAACTCAAGTCCATCGAGTCAGTGATGCCATCCAACCATCTCATCCTCTGCTGCCCCTTTCTCCTCCTGCCTTCAATCTTTCCCAGCATCAGAGTCTTTTCCAATAAGTTGGCTTTTCGCATATGTGGCCAAAGTCTTATAGTTTAAGCTTCAATGTCAGTCCTTCCAATGAGTATTCAGGGTTGATTTCCTTTAGAATTGACTGGTTTGATCTTCTTGCAGTCCAAGGAACTCTCAAGAGTCTTCTCTAGCACCACAGTTCGAAAGCATCAATTCTTCAGCACTCAGTCTTCATTCTGATCGGCCCAGATTAAGTCAAATGACTGTTCTGAACCAGTCCCCTGTGTCTGGGAGTGCAGTGACAAGGTCAGCTTAGCCTGGGTCTTGTGCCCACCTCATGGTGGTGACTGAGGTATTGGTCGGGTGGGAGGGAAGTGATTAGCGGCCCTGCCAGAAGCATGTGAGTGAGGAGATCCCTAAAATGGGCAAAAGCTACCCTGCCGCTGTCTCGGTCCATTACAGTTCCAAGTGTTGTGTTAGCCGAGTGTGGGGAGTGTGGTGTGGGGGCAGGAGATGCTTGCAGTCGTGACAGCTCATCCCTCCATCACTCACATACTCATTAGCTATTGCCTTCGAGTCCCGCTGGGTACTGTTCTGGGCTTCAGGATCCAGCATTAGATGAAACAGACAATCCCTGCCCTGCTGAAGGTTTTATTTTTGTGGGAAGAAGCAGTCAACAAAATAACATGGATAAGCAAAATGCACATAGAACGTCCGATGGTGCTAAGCACTATAAGGAGAAACAGCAGGTGGAAGGATGGAAGGCAAGTGTGGGGCTAGGGTTTTACAGATGGTGGTTGGGGAACGCTCACCAAGGAGGTGAGGTTTGAGCAGAGCCCTGCAGGGGGTGAAGGTGCAAGCTATGCAGACATCTGGGAGAAGAGCCTTCTGGAAAGAAGGTAGAATGAACAAAGGGGCGGAGGGGAAGGGTACCGGCAGACTCAGGGAACATCAGGAGGCCAGTGTGACTGGAGCAGAGCCAGAGAGGGGCAACAGTAGAAGCTGAGGCCAACAAGGGGACAGGGCATTGGCTCCCAGAGTCTCCTGGGCCACTGTGAGCTCTGGGGCTCGTCCTCAGGGAGGGCGAAAGCCACTGGAGGCCCTGTGCTATGTCAGAGGATCCCATCGGTTCACTGTGGTTTTCTCCCCAGATGATTTTAAGTAAGGTGAGAGCAGGGACACTGTCTAGGTATCTATTTACTCATTCATTCATTTATTCACTCATTCATCCTTTTATTCAGTAAACATCTGCTTAATACCTACTGTGTGCCAGGTGCTAGGAGCTCACAACTTAGTGCAAAAGAGACATAAAGCAAGATGTCAGTGCTTTGTGGCATAAGAATTCCACAGACAGCCCCTGTGCCCTCATCCAGAAAGGGCAGCGGTGCCAGTCCCATCCAGTGCCTCCTGCTGGCTCTGAGTCCAGCATCTCGGGTCCCTCAGGCCGATCGAGATATAGCTCCTTATGGTTTAGCAGCCTAGAGCCAAAGGATGCTTTGCTCCTAGCCAGTGTGCTTTGTAGGCAGTGTGGCTGGGAGAACGGGAGACCACAGCGCACTGCTCACCAGGGCCTGGTGTCTGTGCCATTGCAGGACTCTTGCCTCAGCCGAGGTAGGCTGGGTGAGGACCCATGGCCAGTTCTCCAGCTACCCATGATCTAAGTTTGAGGGTGGAGGCTTCTTCATGATCCTGCATGGCCATGCCCTGTGTGGGATGGGAGAGAAGCGGGTAATCTGGATCCCTAGATTTCTCTTCTGGGAGCTGTCCTTTTGATTTCCATCCTCCCAGCTTCTTGCACAGTGTTAACACAAACTAGACTCTCAGTGAATAACCTGTTGCTTTAACACTAGTGGGATGTGCTTCAGCCACTGCCTGTGGGACCCAGGGCTGGGGTCTGCATCACGGTGGAGCCTGGGGGCAGGAGGGTACCAGGGGTGACCCCTGGACTTACCACCTGGAGGACTCAGAGGGTGGGACTGCCCATGTCCGCCTCAGCCAGCACAGCAGAAGCAGCTGCTCTGGGGACTGATGAAGAATTCATTTTGAGGCATAGAGTTAGAGGTGGTCATGGCCTGGAAGTCTCAGGATCAAAGGCCAGGGCCAGAGGGAGAGGAGAGTTCAAGAGCTAGAGGGAAATGAGCCGTGGGGTGGGTGTGTGTACTGCTTAGATACCCAGTAGAAGAGCTCCGGGTGGTGACTGGGCTGAGGCAGGGAGGGGCTAGATGGAGAGTTCCCATCTTACCCTTCCCCAGTCTCCCCAACACCCAGCTGACTCAGGGCCACTGATGTTTCAGCTCCAGACCCCGTGGATGCTGGGCCAATGGGAAAGCAGAGCTGAGACCTCTGGAGGGAGCAGGCCTGTGTTTCCTTGGCCCCCTTCTTCACAAAGGTGTGTCACGGGTGAAGAGTCCAACCTCAGAGGAGGGTTGGACCATCAGAGGTAATGGTCTGAGGAAGGGAGCAGTAGAAGCATCTTTGAGGATGTGTAGCTCAGTTTTGGAGAAGGAAATGGCAACCCACTCCAGCATTCTTGCCTGGAGAATCCTGTGGACAGAGGAGCCTGTTAGGCTGCTGCTGTCCATAGGGTCACACAGAGTCGGACACAACTGAAGCAACTTAGCATGCATGCATGCATTGGAGAAGGAAATGGCAACCCACTCCAGTATTCTTGCCTGGAGAGTCCCAAGGACAGAGGAGCCTGGTGGGCTGCCATCTGTGGGGTCACAATGAGTCGGACACGACTGAAGCGACTTAGCAGCAGTAGCAGCTCAGTTTTGAGGCCCTGAGAGGAACTTCCCTAGAGATGCTCTTCTACAACGTTCTCTGAGGCCCCAAGAAAGCTTTGAATGAGGCGAGGAAAGCAGCAGAGGACAGTGTCAGAAGCAGTCCTTCTTCTTCCTGGCACAAAGAGGTGCTCAGTGGAGCTTTTCTGAATAAATGGGTGGATGGATGAAAGAGTGCGCGGATTCAAGCATCCATATAATCAGTGAATGATCAGGTGATGTTTGGAACTTCTAGAAGTGTGTCCCAGTGCCCGGTAGGTGGGTGGCTTTTGATCAATATTTTTTGGGTGATGGGTGAGTGTGGGATGAGGGCTTGGGGGTTTCCTGAGCCCACAGAGTGGCCACAAGTCCTAAATAAATAAGCATGGCACGGTTATTTCTCTCAGTTGACTTGTAGGATAATTCAGTAACATGCTCTCCCCATGGGAGCTTCTGCAATTTTGTTCTTATTTTAGCTCCTCCACCATCAGCTGGAGGCTGATTTCCATTTCCCTGACCCCCAGGCTGAGAGGAAGTTGGGGGCAGAGTTGGCACCCATTCTTTCCCCGGGTGGGAAGGACACAAAAGAACCCTCATTCTCACTCTCACAGTTGACAGCTTGGGTCCTTCTGGCAATTCAAGCTTCAAGCCAGAACCTTCTCCCCCTCTCTCCTTCCCTCTTCCTCCCTCCTTCCCTCCTTCTCTCTTTCCTGAAATGGATTTCGAGTCCATGAGGACTCCACCCCATCTGCCCAGCCCCTGGTATGGCGCCAAATCGGAACACCACGGTGCAGCTGCTACGGCCGTCGTCACCATCTGAAGCATGCGTGTGGCACGAGGCTGGGCCCACTGGACCTGAGGAAATCTCCCTCACTGGCTCTGACCTCAGGGAGCTCAGGACTGGCTCCTAGGAGGCAGGAACACTACAGAGAGGCAGCCCTAAAAGAGGCAGGCACTCCCTGGAGCTCTAGGTTCTCAGGGGAACGTGGAGGCCCTGGGCTGCTGGTGGAAGCCCCCCAGCATCACCTAACACATTGGTCTTCTCTCAGCAGGCCAAGCTGCCTTCCTGGGACCATCCCTCTAGAGACTAGGCCTGTGGCGGGATTCTCATATAGGGGTTCTATCCCTGGACAGCTCTCACCTACCTTCCTGCTGCCCCTGCGGGCCCACAGCTCCTGTCTGGTAGAGTCGAGGTACACTCACAGCTGATATTTCCAGGCACTCTAGGGGCTATCAGCCAGCAGTGTGGCTCAAATAATGAGATGTCAGGATCCATCTACCCATCCGTTCATCTCAGAAGTGTCTTTCCCCAGTGTCTTTCATGGGGGGGACTTTGGGAGCACAGAGCAGGGTGTGGCTAAGAGGAGGGGGCAACCGCCATCCATCACTTCCCAGCACTTAGCGCCCGGGCCCCCGGAGATCTGATGTGGACCATTTCAGCAGCAAGCACGAATCCCAGAGAAGAGGCTTCCTCTGGGCAGAACCTTGTCCAAGCCCTGGGTGTTTCACTGATCAGGCACCTCCTACATGCCTAGCCCCAGTGCCAGGCCCAAGTTCATACCTAGGAGACTGTCCATCTGACGGTTGCTTGGTGACCTCCAGCCTGGTTGGTGGTCCCCTCAGGTGGTCCCCTTATCTTGGGGGATCTGGTGCCCTCCAAAGTGTCACCATCTCCACATCCAGCAAAGAGCATTGGCCAAGAGTGTGGGCTTCCAAGTCAGAATGACCAGTTTGACTCCGGAAACCTAGGACTTACTAACTCTGACCTTGAGCTTTTTTATTAATAGGTTTTTTTATTTTTACTTTTAATGTTGGCTTATTTACTATTTTTGGTTGCCCTGGGTCTCCGTTGCTGCACATGGGCTTTCTCTAATTGCGGCAAGTGGAGGCTACGCTTCCTCGCAGTGCCGGGGCTTCTCATTGTGGTGGCTTCCCTTGTTGCTAGCGTGGGCTCTAGGCGCCCGAGCTTCAGTAACTGCAGCACATGGACTCAGAAGTTGTGGTGCACGGGCTTAGTTGATGCACAGCATGTGGGATCCTCCTGGACCAGGGATCAAACCCGTGTCCCCTGCACTGGCAGGCATGCTCTTAACTACTGGATCACCAGGGAAGTCCAGTAGGCTTTACTTTCTAAGAGCAGTTTTAGGTACACAAAAGTGAGTGGAAAGGACAGACAGTCCCAGATACTCCCTGCCCCCACATGTGGAGGTACTGTCTCGAGCCTCAGTTTCCTCATCTGTACACTGGGGGAATAATAATCTCCTGCTCAGGTACCAATGAGGTGATGCTTGGCTCCCACCTTGTCAGAAGAACTTGCCACTCAGTGGCTCCTTTGTCCTCTTGCCTGTGGCCCTTCTGATCCTGACCTTTGTCTCAGGTGACAGGAACACCCTCCAGAGGCTTTGATGAGAAGGCGTACCTGGCAGCCAAGCAGCTGAAGCCTGGAGAGGACCCCTACAGGCAGCACGCCTTCAACCAGCTGGAGAGCGACAAGCTGAGCCCCGACCGGCCCATCCGGGACACCCGCCATTACAGGTATGGCCTCTGTTGTGCTGGTGGAGAAAGGTGGAGGGAAGGGCCGACCCCAGTTGGCTTTTCTTTCAGTCACATGGGTTTAAGAAATGAGGAAAATTTCCTCAGACTCAGTCCAGCTCCTGAGACATACAAACCCTTCCTATCTGTTGTTTTCCTGGCTCCTCTTAGTTTCACTGACCTCCTGAGGGTCTGAGAGGCCCAAGGAGACCTCCCAGCCAGGCCACAGAGGCCCCTCAGTACCTCAGTCTGGAGTCCAAGCAAGAGTGGCCGGCCAGGAGACCAGGGGAGGTCCCCAGCGGGCGGGTGAGCCTGGCGTTCCTGGTGCCTGGCTGGTGGTGCCTGCGGGGCCAGCCCTGCCTGCCCTGTGCAAACAGTGGAGTGCTGTGCACTGCCCCCACGGGCATCCCTTTCCTTGCCCTCTGCCTGCCCTACTGGCTCCCACCCTTCCTCAGCAACTCCCAGAAATGCTTCCCGGTCTTGCTGTTTGTTCTCCTGGCGTGGTAGGTGGGAGAGGCCCTAGACCAGGACTCCAGGGCCTGGAGGCTCCGCTGACCCATATCTGGGCACTGAGGGGTTGGCCTGGATCCCCTCTGTCCTTCCCTCCACCCTCCCCCACTCTGAACTTTCTCGGGTGTTCACCAGGAAACTTGAAGGCAGAATTCCTCTTGGGGCTACACACATTTTAAAACGAGACTCCTCAAATCCAGGCCTATGATGGTTGGTGAGGAAGGCCTTTCCTCTTGCTCCAGTGCTTCTGCCCAGCCTTCTCAGAAGCCTGAGATGGATCAGGGGGTGCATGCGTGTGTGTGTGTGTGTGTTTGCACACGCATATCTGTAGGGTCAACAAAGAAGGTGTTGGCGGTGGTGGGCAGGGCCTCCCCTGGCGGAGCCTGGGGTGTGGGGTGAGCCACGCTCTTCCCCTTCCAGGCCGCAGCTCCTGTTGGACCCCAGACTGTCAGGCCAGGTCCTGATGCAGCCCTGAATCCAGGGAGCCCCCATGAGTGAGGTCTTCCAACGACACCTAAACTGTGTGAGACAGACCTACCAGTATCACAGAGAAGACCCCACCAGCCCCAAACTCAAAGCACAGATGTGAGACAAAGCTTTTCAGAGGCTCCTGGTCCCTAGGAGCCATAAATTCCTATCATTACAGATACAAATCCCAGAGAAATGCAGGATGGAGAGGGCTGAAGGGGGCGGGTGGGAGAAGGTCAAGTCCACTGTCCAGATGGGGTGTGGGCAGGTTGGCCACCTTCAGGTGGAGAATGGACATCATTGTCCACATTCCCTTCCTGGGCACTTAGGATTCAGAGATACAGAACTGGGGCCCTAGAGGTCAGTGCAAGGGGCTGACCCCTTCTTCCAGGGCTCCCCATCTCAGCAGACCAAGCCCCTTCCAGCCCCCAAATCCACAAGCCTCTGGGAGGAGAGGCGCTTGGAACGCCTGGCTTCCTGGGCAGAGGTGAACTTCTCCACCCCTCCTCCTCCCCCACATCCCCTCTCGAGGAGAATTATTTTAAGGCCTGTCACGACTTCTCCTGTGGGGGTCCCAGGCTAGTGGAACTCCTGCCTGTCTGACCCTGTCTGCTCTGCTGGACAGGAAATGGGCCTGGGAATTTGGCCGTAAGCCGCTGTCAGTGGAATGAATGCCGTAATGAAAAAATAGTCGTGGCTGGAATAGTCAGGGAGCAATTGTAATAAAGAAGATTGCTATGAAAACCAGCTCTGCGGCTGCCTTCCCGCCGGCCCCAGGAGCATGAGTAAATGCATTCACAGAAGCATTCTCAGAAATGACTGCGTTGAAGGCTGGCGAGGATGGATCGTTTTAATTCCCTTTCCAGAAGACAGGGGAGCCAGGGGGCGCAAAATGTGGTGTCTGGAGAAGGTGGGAGCACAGAGCTGCTAGGGGAGGGAGTGGGCTGGGGGGAACTGCCTTTGGTGTCTCCTCAGAGACTACAGTTTACCCCCTAGGTGCCCCAGGGCCCATGGGAAGAGCAAGGGCACCCTACCTACTGTCGCCAGCCTGGCTGTTCACGTTGGCAGTGAGAGGGAGAGATTCACGGGCGGGCAGGATGGGGGCAATTCCTCCCTACATCCCACCAGATGTCAGGAGATGGGCGACGAGAAGGAAGAAGCTACAGAGAAAGGCCCTTTCCCCTCTTCTCCCCTCTGCCATTTTTTCTGTCTTGGCTGCTGCCTTGGGCAGGGAGTCCTGTCGGTTGGTCCAGGTTGGTTCTGTCTGTGTGCCTACAGACGTCAGAGCCTCCCTTAGCACTTCAGTGACCATGGGGCTCTGAGTGATCCTAGGACTGGGGTGAAGAGCCCCTGGGCCTGGGAAGTTCCCCCAGCCTGTGCTGTTCCTCCGGGGACTCCAGGCTAGGCAGCCTGAGTGGGGTGGGCATGGGTTTGGGGGAGCAGGGCCTGCGCCCAGCCTCAGCGGCAGCAGACTGGACAGAAAGAAGCCTCAAGCCTGGATGCCCCCAGGATGTCCCACAGCTGCCCTCTGTGCTCTCTTCTCAGTTGTCCGTCCATGTCCTACTCCTCGGACCTGCCGGCCACCAGCGTCATCATCACCTTCCACAACGAAGCCCGCTCTACGCTCCTGCGCACAGTAAAGAGGTAAGCCCTGCCTCATCCCTCATCTCAGTGGTGCTGCTCCCGCAGGCCTCGGGGATCTGCTGGGCCCTGGCAAGGGAGAACACTGAGACTGGGCATTGTGGCCAGACAGCATGAAGACCGGTGGGCACTTGGGAGGGGGTTTCTGCCCTTCTGAGAAGCTGGGGTTAGTGAATCAGGGTCAGGACCCAAGAAGTCCAGGTGTTAGTGAGATGCATGACCACAAGGGCAGGTCCCCAGGACATGGGCAGAAACACGGGGGCCAGGAGCCGATGGAGGCAAGGACGGAAGTGAGGCCTCAGGTGGATGGGTGCCGGCCCAGTGGGCACCTGAGAGCGATTCAGAGAGAGATACCCCTTCTGTCCTCCTAAGGTTGGCCCTGTGGTCAAGTTTGACTTCTAATCACCTTGTTTCTTTAATGAACATAGATAAGAACAGGATTCAGAATGGAGTACCCAGTGATAATCCAAGGATTAAAGAAGCTTGGGCTTTCTTCATGGGGAGTGAAGGAAGAGGAGGGATGTCGGGAGGGAAAAGCTGGGATGGGGGTGCTTTCTGAGAACACCCATCCTGACCCATCAGGTCAGAAGGAGCCTCGCCAGCTTTCCAAGCAGGCAACATCCAGGCCAGCAGGGGTTGCTCTCTGGCCTTGTTGCCATTGTTAAGCCCAGGCAGCTAGAGCAGCTATGGATCCTGCCTCAACTAAACTAGGACAGTCCCCACCCACCACCTGGGGTGAATCTCAAGTCCCCGAGGGTCCAGGCAGCAGGGTCAGCAGGTGCTTGGAGGAGCCTGAGGAACATCCTGCCCCTCAGTCACTGACCAGGGCAAGAAGGGTTTGCTAGCAGCTGCCCATGGCCAGTGTGCTGGCCCCTGAGGTGGGGGGTAAGGGAGTTGATGGTAAGAAGAAGGAAGTAGAAGGTGGCCCCTAAACCTGGGCTCATCTGTCTTGGTCACCACTTCAGCGTCCTGAACCGAACTCCTCCCAGCCTGATCCAGGAGATCATTCTAGTGGATGACTTCAGTTCAGATCGTAAGTATCCATCTTCTTTTTTTGCACCATTTCACACCCCGTCTCTCCAGAATGCTGAGGGAGGCACTCTTGAAATAGTCCTGGCCACCACAGGCTGATGTCTGCCCGTTACCGGGATCTTCAGTCTTTACTAAGTGCCTTTCCTGGCTCTGCTCCTTGGCGCCAAAGGAGTGGTGTTGCTTTGATGGGACACCAGTGAGATGACATTTTAAAAAATAAAACATCCGCAGCATCCTTCATTATCCAGCTGCCGTGTGCAGAATATTGTCCCCACAAAATGGGCTTCCCAGATGGTGTTGGTGGTGAAGAACCCACCTTCCAATGCAGGAGACGCAAGAGAAGTGGGTTTGATCCCTGGGTTGGGAAGATCCCCTGGAGGAGAGCATGGCGAACCATTCCAGTATTCTTGCCTGGAGAATCCCACGGACAGAGGAGCCTGGTGGAACTCGGTTCACAGAGTTGCAAAGAGTCCGACACGAGTGAAGCAACTTAACACACAATCTAGCTCAGAGGGTGTTGGACTGGAGAGGTTGTTGGTACTCTGTGGCACCCCCTGGGGGTTATGCCACAAGTACAGGCATTCCTCCGTCTGTCCTGGGAGCAGGGGAGGGGGAGATGACCTGTCCCTCAGTGGAGAGGACCACACCTCGCCTTCCCAGCCCTTTCCCTGGGCCTGGTCAAACTAGATGTGGTCTGATGTCCATATCTAAACAATCTTGCTTCCTTCTGTCCACCCTCAGCCGAAGACTGTCTGCTGCTAACCAGGATCCCCAAGGTCAAGTGCCTACGCAATGACCGGAGGGAAGGTATGTCCTTGAATCCTGTGTGTACTGTAGACCCATTTTGGTCTAGACTTCTGCTCCCTTTTGATGCCATGTTATACCAACCAAATGTAGTCTCGCTGCATTCCTAGTGGCAAGACCAAGGTCTGGGGAAAGACCCTCCTGCTGTCTTGGAGCAGCCCTTATCCCAGCATGACTGTAGGCAAGTAGCTCTACTTCTGGCTGCCTTAGTTATCTCTTCTGAGAAATGGGACTAATAATATACTCTTTCTGCCCTGCACAGTTATTGTAAGGATTAAATGCTTTGAGAAAAGTACAGGGCAATATAGAGCAGATGTACTTGGAGCATCAACTATGGCATAGGATTATATATGACTCTCTAGGGAACACAAAAGAAGTTGACATGTGGTCCCTGCCCTCAGAGAGCTTATGATGGATTCCAAGGCTGGTGTAATTATGTGGGGGTGGGGAGCTAAAGGAGAAGGCAGTGATCTGGGAGGGCGCCTGGACTGGGTGAGAGAGTTGAGAGACAGATGAACGGGGAGCAAGAGAGAGCATTCTAGGCCCAGAGACTCTGAGCAAAGGCATCAGTCAGGCCTGGGTACATGCAGTACTACCAGCCTCTTCCTGCCTTTCCTACCTTCTCATCTCTGCTCACATTCTCACACTCAGTCCTCATAACAGCCCTTCATCCTGTTTTATAGATAAAGGAACTAGGGTGTAAGAAGGTTCAGTAATTTGCCTGGAGTGATGAACCAAGGAGCCAGGATTCCACCCCCAGCCAGGGGGCCCATACTCACAGCCCAGCCTTTTAACCTTCCTTTTCTTAGTCTCCCATCCTGGGAGAATCAGACCTGGTCAGCACAGGGAATAAGTGGGGTGAGGACAGATGATGGAGGGCCTCGAAGCCAGAGAAAGGCATTTAGATTTGATCCTGACTCCAGCCTGTCTCGGTCTGGAAGACTCTCTGCAAGTCATACAGCATAGTGCAGCCAGAGGGGAGCATACTGAGGTTCCTCCATGTTGAAGGGGAAAGGGTTTTGGTGTCTAGTTCCCCTTAGGTACCAAACCACACTTTATTGCCACTTTTGTTCACTAAACTCTTAACTGTTCATCAGTGTGTCCCCAGAGCCCAGTGTCTGGCCTCTACATAGGGGCAGGGGGTGGCATTCAGAGGTTGATGGATGGGTGGATAAGAGAAAGGAAGAAAGAGGGAAGAAATCAGCAAATACGAAGAGAAGTTAAGTCACAGTAACTCAGAGGAAACCTGAGCCCTAAGGGGCAGAGAGCCCTGAGCCTTTGAGGGGACGGCTGAGCAAACTGGCTGAGTCCCACCCAGCACCACCGTGTCCCTCCCACTTCAGGGCTGATCCGCTCCCGAGTTCGTGGGGCAGACGTGGCGGCAGCTGCCGTCCTCACTTTTCTGGACAGCCACTGCGAAGTGAACACAGAGTGGCTGCAGCCCATGCTGCAGCGAGTGAAGGAGGTAAGTCTCTTTGTCCCTGGGGGAGCTCTGTCCCTCAGGACACGCCTGCCATGTTCTTGGCACTGTGGGTGGGGAGGGTATGAACTGTCTCTGAGAGCCGGACAGGCAGAGTTAGAAACTAAGTGATCTGCTCCCTCCTGAGTGACTTCATTTGTGGGTGAGCCATGGAGCTCCTTCTGCAGATGGGTGGTGTTGTTTTCCTCCTGGGTGAGTGATGAGGAGCGGAGGGTGGGGGGTCAGACTGGGAAGCCTGCGAAGGGGGGAGGAGAGGACACTGTTCTCAAGCAGAGGGCCTTCCCATGCGCCCACTGCTCTTTGGAATGGGGAGGATTTAGACACATGGAACCAAGGATGAAGTGATTACAGCTCAACCATCAAAGACAGAGAACCCAAATTAAAAACGGGCAAAGGATTTGAATGGATGTTTCTTCAAGGAAGATAGACAGAGGGTCAACAAGCACATGAAGAGATGCTCAATGTTAAGTCATTAGGGAAATGCGAGTTAAAACCACCATGAGATACTACTTGATACCTCCTAGGAGGGCTCATCAAAGGATGGATAGTACAACTGCTGGTGAGGATTTGGATAAATAGGAGCCTTTGTGCATTGCTGGTGGGAATGTCAAATGGCAGCCACTTTGAAAAACAGACTGACAGTTCCTCAAAAGTTTAAACAGAGTTACCATATGACCCCACAATTCCCCTCTTAGATATGTACTCAAGAGAAATGAAAACATGCCCCATACACAAACTTGAATCCAAGTGTTCAGAACAGTGTTATTCTAAATAGGCAAAACATGAAACAAACTAATGTCTATCGACTCATGAATGGCTAAACAGAATGTGATATAGCCATACAGTGGAATACTATTCAGCCATAAGAAAGGAATAAAGTACTGATACATGTTATAGTATGGATGAACTTTGAAAACTATGCTCAGTGAAAGAAGCCAGTCACAAAAGGCTATAAACTATATGATTCTATTTGTATGAGATGTCCAGAGTAAACAAGTCTGAGGAAATACCAAGTGGATTCGTGGTTGTCAGGAGCTGGAGGGAGGGGAATGGGGGAGTAACTGCTAGTGGGTACAGGGTTTCTTACTGGGGTGATTAAAGTATTCTGGATTTAGATAGTGGTGATGGTGAAGGAAAGTTATGACCAACCTAGATAGCATATTCAAAAGCAGAGACATTACTTTGCCAACAAAAGTCTGTCTAGTCAAGGCTATGGTTTTTCCAGTGGTCATGTATGGATGTGAGAGTTGGACTGTGAAGAAAGCTGAGTGCCAAAGAATTGATGCTTTTGAACTGTGGTGTTGGAGAAGACTCTTGAGAGTCCCTTGGACTGCAAGGAGATCCAACCAGTCCATTCTAAAGATCAGTCCTGGGTGTTCTTTGGAAGTAATGATGCTAAAGCTGAAACTCCAATACTTTGGCCACCTCATGCAAAGAGCTGACTCATTGGAAAAGACTCTGATGCTGGGAGGGATTGGGGGCAGGAGGAGAAGGGGATGACAGAGGATGAGATGGCTGGATGGCATCACCGACTCGATGGACCTGAGTTTGAGTGAACTCTGGGAGCTGGTGATGGACAGGGAGGCCTGGCATGCTGCAATTCATGAGGTCACAAAGAGTCAGACACAACTGAGTGACTGAACTGAACTGAACGGATGGTGACATGACCCTGTGAATACACTACAAACCACAGAACTGTACACTTTCAAATGGTGAATTTTATAATATATCAATTATATCTAATAAAATTATTATATGGTGTGAATTATATCTCAATACGAAAACAAGTCTATAAAAGGATAAAGTTAGGCCCCCACGGAACACTGTGAGACCATGGATGGTCTCCTCTGATCTGCCACGTCCCACATTTTTGTCATCCTAAGACGGGGTGTGAACTGAGGGACAGAGCTAGATTCAAAGTTGCAGACAAGAGCATTTTGAGGGTTAGTGCAGACAGAGAAGAAAGAAGAGGCTCTGTTCTTTGTCCCTCCATGGAGGGAGAAGCGAAGAGAGCAGACATCCTGCTGATGAAGGGCGATTAAGTTTTGCAGGTGGTATATGATAAAAATCCACCACCACCACTCTCTCCACATCCCCCGCCTCAGGAAAAAAACCCTTTAGTAAAACTGGCATTACCCACCAATATTTTGGAAGTGGATTTGTGTCTAGGAGGTGATGGAGGGAGTGTGAGTCTGACCTTGAAGTGGAGGTGGCATGAGAGGAGTGCCACCCAGGTTCTCCAGGGACTACAATATGGTCAGTACCCTCAGGCTGCTGGTGGTCCAGTTGGGAAGACTCAACCCCAACATGTGCAAAGGTGGATGACAATTAGTAAAACAACAGTTCAAACCAGCAACAGAAAAGCCACCTCAGACAACATCTGATTCGTTGTCCCAGGAAATGTCTGGACTATAATTGCGAGAGTAGCTTAAAAAGAGGAAGAAATCCTCTGCCTGCAGCAATCAGGGAGGGCTTCACTGAGGAGGTGAGATCCCAGCAGGGCCCAACATGGTGTTAGAGGAAGACGCTGGGAGAGCATTGTGCCCGTGAGACCCAAGTGGGACCTTCTGTGAGCCTGGTGTGGTGATGCAGGACAGCTCCTGGGAGCCTGACATGTCCTTCAGGAGGTGCTGAGTACCTCATGCCTTGAGAGAACTTCACCAAACAGGCAGTTGGGGCTTTTTTCACAGAGTCCCTGACCTCACACCACCTCATGTGTCCTCCCCTAGGACCACACCCGCGTGGTGAGCCCCATCATTGATGTCATCAGTCTAGATAATTTCGCTTACCTTGCTGCATCTGCTGACCTTCGCGGAGGTAGGTCCAGAGCATCTCCAGACAATGAGACAGCATCTCCCTGCCCTTACCTCCAGAAAATGAAAGGAGATTGTATAGAGCTGTGGAGTTGGGGATGCAGGACCAGAGCTGGCAGCTGGAGGCTCCTGGCATGATGCGGGCAGAGTCAAGCTAGTCTCCACTCTTTCCCTGCCCCCAAACTTTGACACATCCTTCTCGAATACAGCTGGCCCAGAGAGGATGGGCACGAGTCCTGGGCAGAAGAACATGATATGACAGTTATCTTGGGAGTGGGGAAGGGGGAATCCTCAACTTTGCATGGATTCCTGACTTGTACACCCCAAAATGGTGTAGACCTGGCTGAATACAGTAGCTATTAACCACAGTTAGCTATTGAGCTCTTGAAATGTGACTCCATTTTCAGTCTGCATTGAGATACGTGGTAAGATAAAATACACACCAGGTTTTGAAGACTTAGTTTGAAAGAATGTAAAAAATCTCATTAGTAATTTCTTGTATTCATTATGAATATGATCATCAGTTTGAAATGATAGTATTTTGGATGATCTTGCATTAAAAATACATTATTCAAATTAATTTCATATGTCCTTACTTTTAGATATGGCTGCTAGAAAAATTTAAATTGTATATGTGGCTTGTATCTCCAGCTTGCAAAGTATTTCTTTTGGACAGCTCTGATCTAGGCTTTAGAGCCATGCTATACAATACAGTAGACAGTAGCCACTTTGGGCTATGTACATTCAAGTTAATTAAAATTAAGTAAAATTCAAAACTCAGTTCCTAAGTTGCTCCAGCAGCACATTAAGTGCTCAATAACCACATGTGACTTGGGTCCACCATGTTGGACAGGGCAGATGTAGGACACATCCATCAATGCAGCAAGTTCTACTGGGCAAGCAGCTCCAGAGAATCTGTGGCCAGGAGCTAATGAGCAGAGTTGAGTTCCTCTCTGGGGCTCAGATTTCAAATGGACACAGTCATTAGTTAGATGTTGAGGATGAATGGGAGGGAGCCAGGCATTTCTCCTTTGGGAAATCACCTCAGGACCTTGGCACTTGCTGTTCTCCCTCCTAGAATTCCCTTTTCCCATCAGTCTGCATGGATCAGTCCTTCATTCAGGTTTCTACTCAAATGTCACCTCATCAGAGAGTCTTTCCTGGGCGCCCTTATTAGAGCAGCATGCACGTGTCTCCTGTCTTTCCTTTCTTTCTTTTGTTTTTTTTTTTTAGCACTCCCACGCCAACTGACAGATTATCCATTTATTGATTTATCTTTGTAAGTCTTTGTCTTACCCATTAGATTGAAACTCCATGAGGACAGGGATCTGTCTCATTCTGAATGAAGGAATGACAACACCAATCGCCCAGGGCCCTCTGCAAGTAGGGTTCTGATCAAAAGACTCTCAGGGGGCAGAATGAGGGGACAGGAGCCCTAGGCCCCATCCTCACCCGACTCTGACCCTTAGGATTCGACTGGAGCCTGCATTTCAAGTGGGAACAGATCCCCCTGGAGCAGAAGATTGCCCGGACAGACCCCACCAAGCCCATAAGGTCAGACCTGCTGTGGGTTCTGGGGAGACCCATCCCTTCCCTGAGTCAGAGGCTTTGGAGGCTTCCGGGGGTCGGTTCAGTCACCAGCGCTCCTAGAGGTGCGCAATCTAAGGGCTGACTCTGTTCTGAGCCCTGGGGAGAGAGATCATAGACCAAAGGACAGGCCAGACATCCAGCCCCAGGGACTCTGCAAGTGGGTGATTGTAGGGTAGATGGCCTGAGCCCTGGGGCCATCTAGAGGGGCTCAGATTCTCTAGCTAATGTATTACCTCTTTCCTCTCCTTGCTCCCAGGACGCCTGTCATAGCTGGAGGAATCTTCGTGATTGACAAGTCCTGGTTTAACCACTTGGGAAAGTATGATGCTCAGATGGACATCTGGGGGGGAGAAAATTTCGGTAAGTTGGGGAATAACCACAATAACAATAGTAGGCAAATCCAGGTTGAGTGTTTTCATGTGTAAGGCCCTAGGGACTTTATACACAGTGACTACTTAAACTCTCACAACGATTCTCTGAAGTACCATTCTACTGGTAAACTGAGGCACAGAGAGGTTAAGTAATTTGTCCAGAGCCACGTATCTAGTGAACAGAGATGGGGTGGTCAGGGAGAGCCTGTGGCCACTGGGCTAGACCTGTGTGGAGGAACCACGTGGCTGCTTCCCTATCAGAAACGCTGAAGGAGAGGTGGTGTGCAGTAGACGGTGATGGTTCAGCATACGTAACAGAGTCAGGCACTATTACTGGGTGCAAACCCTGGCCCTACCACCTACAAGCTGTTTGGCTCTTGGTAAGTGAAAGCCTCTCCGAGCCTCAGTTTCCCCAAGAGGCTGTCATGAGCACTAAGAAAGAGGATGGATGAAGATACTGGTGGCTATTATTATTACTTATGAAGCCACAGGGCTTCCCAGGTGGCTCAGTGGTGAAGAATCCGCCTGCAATGCAGGAGATGCTAAGAAGCTAACGTTCGATCCCTGTGTTGCAAAGAGCCCCTGGAGCAGGAAATGGCAACCCACTCCATTCTTGCCTGGAGAATCCCGTGGACAGAAGAGCCTGGTGGGTTACAGTTCATGGAGTCGCAAAGAGTTGGACATGACTGAGTGCGTGCGTGCACACACACACACACACACATACACGATACCATAGGAACCCTTTAGCCCCACAAGGAAAGAGAAGAGCCAATGAACCTCAAGGGTTGCTGGTGAGGTTCATGGGACAAAGGCTGGATACAGATGGAACGCTTGATGTAGGAGTTTATGAAAGGGGCTGTTTGCATGATGTGGACAAGTTATAGGGAACCACAAAGGACAGGGTAGGGCTTGGCGCGTGACTTCTGGGAGGTGCAGCCACCCCTAAGTCTGAAAGATGGGGACAGAGCACTCCCCAGTACAAGCTATGGTCTTGAGGTGCCTGCAGTCAGCCCACGCACCAGGTGGAAGTTGTCAGGGGATGAACATCCACCCTCACTCTCCCCTGACTGCAGGCTGAGTCTATCCTAACTCAGGAAGGAAGCCAAGGGGAGTGGCCCACACAGTAGCCTCCCAGATGAAGAGCAGGGTGGAATAGGGCAGAGAACAAACAATCCCAGAGGTTCTCCAGGAGCTGGGGGAGAGATACCAAGAAGCCCATAAAATACAAAGGCCCGTCCTTGCTGTTCCTGCACCCACTCAGTCCTTTGCAGAGCCTTTCCCACTGCTTCCCTTTTCATCCTGACCCGGTTTCTTAAGAAGTAAACAGGTCAGTATCTCACCCATCTAACAGGTGGGGAAACAGGTGGACGCCACCTTCCAGATCTCAGTCAGGAAACTCCACATCTGACAGGTGTAGGATAGGCATCTTTACTGGAGGGATCACTTCAGTGTGGTGAGGTGTGATCCAAGTCATGGTTTGTGCTTCTGGGCTGGGAGGACCAGGTCTTTCTTCCCTCTCGGACTGGGACAGTGGGGCAGACGGGCATTGGGGCTTTGACTCAGAACCAGCTGGAGTGGAAACAGGCATGGAATTTTCTCCCCTTTGTAACTTACTCTTGGAAATGGTTTCTAGGCAGGCATTCGGAGGAGTCAATGCTGGGAACTGGGGTGCAGTGACCCTTCCATTCTGACCTCCTTTCATGTATTTTGGGCCAAAGTGACCTCTTTTGTGTCCTCCGTCTCAGCCAGAAGGGAGCTTTGGCAAAGCCAGTTTCCTGTCTCAGAGAGCTGCAAAACTAAGGATCTCTGCTGTGTCCAGAGGCCTTTTTCTTTTTCCCTTCCTTCTTTATTTTTTTAAAGGCTGGGGCCTGATAGAGAAACAAGTCAACGATCAAATAGCTAACTTTAAACTCTGCCTGAGGCCAGGGCTCAGTGGTTGGGGGAACTTGAAAGGTGAACCACACAGTGGTTCTAGGGAAGCTTTTGTTGCTTCGAAGAAATTCAAAGAAATTCCCAGGCTAGCCCTGTAGCTCAGACATTCAACTGCTGGGACCAGTTTTGAGCCAGGAGACTCCACCGCTGGTGGGTTTGGGCCTTTTGTTCTGTTCCTTTGTGGAAGGATGGGAGGTGCCTAAACGGAGACTCCTTCCTGTTTCCCCTGAGAGAGCCAAATGCAGGC
Organism: Budorcas taxicolor; assembly: GCF_023091745.1. Classification (NCBI taxonomy): domain Eukaryota; kingdom Metazoa; phylum Chordata; class Mammalia; order Artiodactyla; family Bovidae; genus Budorcas; species Budorcas taxicolor. Next base: position 79,347,443 of record NC_068919.1, read on the forward strand.
AGGCGCTCAGAGGCCGCCCTGAGCAGGGGTGGCAAATGTGAAAACCTTGGGATTCTCATTAGGCATCCTTTTAAAGTTGCATCAGATCATGTTACTCTGCTGCTCAAGACCCCACAAGGGCTCCCATGTCACTCAGAACAAAACCCAAAGTCCTCAGACCATCTACCCTTTTGTTGCAGGAAGGCAGACCCCTTCCAGGGCCTGAAACTGGGCTCTTGTCTAACACTCGGAAATGATTGTCCGAGGAGACATGTGCTGACAAAGAAAGAGACTTTATTGGGAAAGGGCACCTGGGTAGAGAGCAGTAGGGTAAGGGAACCTAGGAGAACTGCTCTGCGTGGCTCGCAGTCTCGGGTTTTCTGGTGATGGGATTAGTTTCCGGGTGGTCTTTGGCCAATCATTCTAATTCAGAGTCTTTCCTGGTGGTGCACGCATTGCTCAGCCAAGATGGATGCTAGCGAGAGGGATTCTGGGAAGTGGACGGACACGCGGTGTCTCCTTTAGACCTTTCCTGAACTCTTCCGGTTGGTGGTGGCTTATTAGTTCTGTGTTCCTTATCAGGATTTCCTGTCATAAAACAAGGCATGCAAACGGTTACTCTGGTGCCTGGCCGGGCGGTTTCAATCAGTGTGCTTCCCTAACACTTCCCCCACAAGACACCCCACCAACCTCTCCCCCACTCACTCACCTCTAGACCTGTGCCCTTGCTGGTCCCTCTGCCTGCAGTGCTTATCCCCAAGAGCCGCGTGACTCTTCCTCCCCTCCTCAGGCCTCAACTCAGCTGTCTCCTCTCACGGAAAACCTCCCTAATCAGCCTCACTAAAATTGTGGCCCCACCCCCAACTCCACTCATTGTCCTCTGTTTTCCTGCCTGCTCTGTCCTCTTCATTGCGCTTATTACCATCGGACAGATATTATGGGCTCAGTGGTAAAGAATCTGCCAGTGCAAGAGACACACAGGAGCCAGTGTTTGATCCCTGGGTCAGGAAGATCCCCTGGAGGAGGAAATGGCAACCCATTCCAGTATTCTTGCCTGGGAAATCCCATGGACAGAAGAGCCTGGAGGGTTATAGTCCGTGGGGCTGCGAAGAGTCGGACACAATTAGACCATGTATTCTCATTTTCTTGTCTACCTGCATTTTTTGTTTCTTACTTTACTGAGTTCTTGTCTGCTCTCACTAGAGTGTGAGCGCTTCTAGAACAGTATCTGACAGGTTGTAAATAGGTCTTTGGTAAAAATCTGCTGAATATACTAAAGAATCTGGTTCAAATAATGGGACTTGCTGAACAAAGTATGGACTTTACATTAGGGTTCTGCAGCTGAGTGTGGGGGTGACCTTGGAGAGGTTATTTAACATCTTTGAGCTTCATCAGTTCAGTTCAGTTGCTCAGTCGTGTCCAACCCTTTGCAACCCCATGAATCACAGCACGCCAGACCTCCCTGTTATTAAAAACACAAGGATCATAACACCAATGTCATATGGTAGCTGTGAGAATTAGACATCAGCCAGAAACAGCACAAAGTGCTCAGTAAATGCACGATGGTTAACTGCTTTTGTTGTTGCCATTGTTGCTAGTAATGACAATAAGTAAATAATAATATGACAATATGGGGTATGTGGGATAAAAGTGAAAGTCGCTCAGTCATGTCCGACTCTTTGCAACCCCATGGACTATACAGTTCATGGAATTCTCTAGGCCAGAATACTGGAGTGGGTAGCCTTTCCCTTCTCCAGGGGATCTTCCCAACCCAGGATCGAACCCAGGTCTCCCGCACTGCAGGTGGATTCTTTACCAGCTGAGCCACAAGGGAAGCCCAAGAATATTGGAGTGGGTAACCCATCCCTTCTCCAGTGGATCTTCCCGATCCAGGAATTGAACCGGAGTCTCCTGCATTGCAGGCAGATTCTTTACCGACTGAGCTATCAAGGAAGCCCTATTAATAGCATAATAAAGTTAGCCTGGCAGAAATGAGACTAGAATGCAGATCTTCTGTCCCCAGTTCTGAATCTCAGTTGCTGAACCAGTTGCAGAGCTCTGACCAGGAGAAGAGAGAGAGAGGCCTGGCAGTTAGCAAGTAGACCTAGAGAAGCCTGTTAATATAGCCAACCCTGAAGGCTGTCCAGATGTGCCAAATGTCCAGTCCTGGTCCCAGGACCGCATCGGGAAGTTGCCTGGTGCACACAGGCTGGCCAGGAAGTAGTCCTGAGTCCTCTGCTCCCTGCTCTGCTAGTCACTGGGAGGGCTCCAAGCAGCTGTGCCAGGTGAGAGGCCCCAGACCTGACCAGGGACCCTGACTGTCCTTACAGCCACCTGGGGAGTAGGAAGAGGGACCAAGGCTGCAAGTCATGCAAAGTGGTCTTTCCTTTTTCAAAAAATTAAAAACAAAAAAACGATGCTGTGGATATTCTGGGACAAGAGAGAGGTGTTTTAATGTCACAGGATGTCCAACTGTAGGGTTAAAATGAAAGAGAGGAAGAAATCAGAGAAGATTATACGAGGTCCAGCCAGCTCCCAAGGTGGATCCTTGCCAGAAGTTGACAAAAGGACTGTTGAGTGGAGAACGGAGTGAGAAACTTGTGACATCCCCTTCTGGGAGGCAGGATGAGCACTGCTAGCATCTCCTAGCTCCACTAGGGACCAGTCGTCATCTGTGAGAGCTCCTTCAGCATCACCACCACCACCAACAGAAAGTGTGTCTCAGTAGGGCCAATGCATGCGCGTGGGTGTGCTAAGTCGCTTCAGTTATGTCTAACTTTTCATGACACTAGGGACTGTAGCCCACCAGGCTCCTCTGTCCCTGGGATTCTCCAGGCAAGAATACTGGAATGGGTTGCCATGCCCTCCTCCAGGGGACCTTCCCAACCCAGGGATCAAACCTGTGTCTCTTGTGTCTCCTTCATTGGCAGGCGGGTTCTTTACCACTAGGACCACCTGGGAAGTCCCCAGTAGGGCCAGTGGTAGCTGTAAATGGAGACCATGGGGGCCAAGAGGGCAGTCTGGGCCAGCCAGAAAAATGCCAACTGGAGCAGCCTTTCATTTGCTTGGTGTTGGTTTTCTAGCCTCTCAGTTCTGACAAGCAGATGTGTTCATCGTTAGCTCATGTCTGGATAGGACTTTCTAGGCAGAGGCTGGAAATAATTGATGCTGCCCTTTGATTCAGTTTTCCTTCTATTCATGATCTTGGTGTTCCTTCAAAACTTTCCCTGCTGCTCTGCCAGGGCTTAGATGTGGGCAATGTGTGTGGTGTGTGTGGAGGCGGTCTGTATGTGGGATGTGTGTATGGAGAGTATGTGTGGTGTGTATGTATGATGCATATGTGGAGAGTATGTGTGTGGAGGGGATGTGTGGTATGTGTGTGTAGTATCTGTGGAGAGTGTGTGTGTGGAGGGAGTGTGTGCAATGTGTGTGGAATGTATGTGCATAGAGGGTATGTTTGTGTGAAGGGTATGTGTATGGTATGTGTGTGGAGGGTATATGTGTGTGACAGGTCTGTGTATATGGAGGATATGTGTGTGTGTGGAGGGTATGTGTGTGGTATGTGTGTGACGGGTCTGTGTATGTGGAGGGTATATGTGTGTGGAGGGTATGTGTGTGGTGTGTGTGTGGAGGGTATGTGTGTGATGGGTATGTGTGTGTGGAGGGTATGTGTGTGTGGAGGGTGTGTGTGTGTAGAGGGTGTGTGTGTGTGTGGAAGCTATGTGTGTGTGGAGGCTGTGTGTGTGGAGGGTGTGTGTGTGTGCAGGGTGTGTGTGTGGTATGTGTGTGTGGAGGGTATGTGTGTGGAGGGTATGTGTGTGGAGGGTATGTGTGTGATGGGTCTGTGTATATGGAGGGTATGTGTGTGTGGAGGGTATGTGTGTGTGGAGGGTGTGTGTGTGTGGAGGGTGTGTGTGTGTGGATGGTGTGTGTGTGTGGAGGGGGTGTATTTGTGGAGGGTATGTGTGTGTGATGGGTCTGTGTATATGGAGGGTATGTGTGTGTGGAGGGTATGTGTGTGTGGAGGGTATGTATGTGTGGAGGGTATGTGTATGGTATATGTGGAGGGTATGTGTGTGGTGTGTGTGTGTGGAGGGTATGTGTGTGACGGGTATGTGTGTGTGGAGGGTGTGTGTGTGTGGAGGGTGTGTGTGTGTGGATGGTGTGTGTGTGTGGATGGTGTGTGTGTGTGGAGGGGGTGTATTTGTGGAGGGTATGTGTGTGTGGAGGGTGTGTGTGTGTGGAGGGTATGTGTATATGGAGGGTGTGTGTGTGTGGAGGGTATGTGTGTGTGGAGGGTATGTGTGTGGTGTGTGTGTGGAGAGTATGTGTGTGACGGGTATGTGTATGTGACAGGTATGTGTGTGTGGAGGGTGTGTGTGTGTGGAGGGTGTGTGTGTGTGGAGGGTGTGTGTGTGTGGAGGGTGTGTGTGTGTGGAGGGTGTGTGTGTGTGGACGGTGTGTGTTTGTGGAGGGTATGTGTGTGGTATGTGTGTGTGGAGGGTATGTGTGTGATGGGTCTGTGTATATGGAGGGTGTGTGTATGTGGAGGGTGTGTGTGTGTGGAGGGTGTGTGTTTGTGGAGGGTATGTGTGTGGTATGTGTGTGTGGAGGGTATGTGTGTGATGGGTCTGTGTATATGGAGGGTATGTGTGTGTGGAGGATGTGTGTGTGTGGAGGGTGTGTGTGTGTGGATGGTGTGTGTGTGTGGAGGGTATGTGTGTGTGGAGGGGGTGTATTTGTGGAGGGTATGTGTGTGTGGAGGGTATGTGTGTGATGGGTCTGTGTATATGGAGGGTGTGTGTGTGTGGACGGTGTGTGTTTGTGGAGGGTATGTGTGTGGTATGTGTGTGTGGAGGGTATGTGTGTGATGGGTCTGTGTATATGGAGGGTGTGTGTGTGTGGAGGGTGTGTGTTTGTGGAGGGTATGTGTGTGGTATGTGTGTGTGGAGGGTATGTGTGTGATGGGTCTGTGTATATGGAGGGTATGTGTGTGTGGAGGGTGTGTGTGTGTGGAGGGTATGTGTGTGTGGAGGGTGTGTGTTTGTGGAGGGTATGTGTGTGGTATGTGTGTGTGGAGGGTATGTGTGTGATGGGTCTGTGTATATGGAGGGTATATGTGTGTGTGGAGGGGGTTCGTGGGATGTGTGTGTGCACATTTATGGAGGGAGCAATCAGGAACACATGCAAGGAGTGGGTGCACCCCAGGAGCTCCAACCCTAGCATGTGCCCCCAAGAGGACCCCAAAGGCAAGGGAAGGCAGCTCCTTCCCACACACACATACCCTCCACACACACACACCCTCCATACACGCACACCCTCCATACACACAGACCCTCCACACACAAACACCCTCCACACACACAGACCCTCCACACACACATACCCTCCACACGCATATCACACACACACCCTCCACACACACAGACCCTCCACACACACAGACCCGTCACACACATATACCCTCCACACGCATATCACACACATACCCTCCACACACACAGACCCGTCACACACATATACCCTCCACACACGTACCACACACATACCCTCTACACACACACACACCCTTCACTCTGTGGGGACTTGCCAAGGGGCCCCAGCCCTGCCTGATGGCTGCTGTCTCTGCAGAGCTGTCCTTCCGGGTGTGGATGTGCGGCGGGAGCTTAGAGATCGTGCCCTGCAGCCGGGTGGGCCACGTCTTCAGGAAACGGCACCCGTACAACTTCCCCGAGGGCAATGCCCTCACCTACATCAGGTAGGTCACAGTGCAGAGAGCATCACACCCGGAGCCAGGCACCGAGACCCCAGCCCTGTCAGTGACTCCTGCGGCTTTGAGCAACTGCCCCAGTCTTAGTCTCCCCATTTGTCCCTTCCGTTCTGGGATCCTGGTACTTTCAGAGCTGGAAAGGTGAAGTTGGAGGCGTCTCCTCCGGGCCTGTCTTGTCTTGACTGTCTTTGTTCATGAAGGTCTTGGAAAGCTGGTGAAACAACCAGCTGGGAGCTGCCCTCCACACACTGGGTCCCAAGTCCCGGTCATGGATGTTGCTTCCTCGCTCTGACTGGGTCAGCGTCTGCCCATCTGTGTTCCCAGCCACAGCGTGCACTTCATCTGGAAGGGGAGTGGGCAGGTCCTGGAAGACCACCCCCTCACCCACTCTCCTGATGGCGGAGGCAAGGGGAGGTGGGAAGCGTGCCAGGAGCACTCTCCTCTTCTGAGGACGAGTCTTTATCTTGTCAGACTTGCTTGTTGGCAGCGGGGCCTCCTCAAGTCTAGCTTGTCAAACGGCCTTTTGTTTTGCTTCCCTTATTCCATTTGACTGTTTTTCTAATTATGAAGGCAATACATGGTCACTAAAACTTCAAGCTGTATCCATGTATATTGTGTGTGTGTATATATATATCTCTGTACATATACTGTACATTATAGTTTTTACTCTTCATATAACAGAGAGAAAAAAGTGAAAGTCCCTTTCACCAAGTCTTACACCTATCCGCTTATTCTCTCCGAAAGAAACTACTGTTAACAGATTTCAAGCCTATCATTTCAGGTCTTTTTCAAGGCTGCCTAGTACTCTGCCATGTGGATGTAGTTCATTATTCTCCTATTGATGGCCATTTAGTGTTGTCGCCAGTGTTTATGACACAAATATTCTTGTATATGTCCCTTTGCCCAAGTGTTTCAGTAGAATAGGTTCCTCTAAGTGGAGTGTCAGAGAGTATCCATTCCCACAGATTTGATGGATACTGACAGATTATCCTCTAAAAAGACTGTTCTTATGGATGCTCCCACATCAGTGCCATTTTGCACACACTCCTGAACGTCTCCTCGCCTGGTACTGCACAGAACTGATCTGGATCCCAACGGTATCTCTGTTCCCAACCTGGTGACCTTATTTTGCTTCTTCCTCTCCTTTTAGGAATACCAAGCGTACTGCAGAGGTGTGGATGGATGAGTACAAGCAGTATTACTATGAGGCCCGGCCATCGGCCATCGGGAAGGCCTTCGGCAGGTGGGCCCCTTCCCTAGCCTTGTGCCTTTGCTCGCAACCTTAGTGAAATACTAAATCATGTGTACTCCGTAGAAGCGTTCAGGGTGTCCTGAGAAACTGAACCCCGCACTCCTGGGCTCTTTGGAGACTGTAGGGTATACGAGACAGAGACAAGGTTCTGGTCCTAGAGGAAGAAGCAGCTTCATGGGGAGAAATAACCAGAGAGGGCTTGCTTATGCAAGCACTGCCCATCCACCAGCTGCCTGCAGGATGGATGTCTGTGGAAGTGCTTAAGGATGGCTGTCTGCAGAAAACACCAGGGGTTTTGGCTTTCTTGCTGTTTCAATCTGACAGTGATCTGTTAGCTTGTTTTTCTGCCCTGGACTGTTACGACTACAGTCTAATTAAGCATTTTCAACCATCAGTTGAGTATGATGTGACCAGTATTTTTTTTAAGTGACAAAGAACTAGAACATTTCAGATTAGAACAGAAAATAACAGTTGATTGCAGTTGAGGATAGATACTGTTTTGTGAAACTCTTATTTTAGCTGTATGTCCATATATGCCCATTGGCATACTGGGTCACAATGTAACATGTATCTATTTCTTACTTAATGTTATGGTCAGAAATGTTTGAAAACATTATTAGTGATCTTCAGTGAATTTTCCTCTATTTATTTGTATCTATCCCTTAAAGAAAAAAAGGCATGTCACTCTTTGTTTCAGTGTGGAAGTAACATTTGCTGAGGGCATACCCTGTGCTAGGCACTTATGTCTATTCATTTGACTCTCATAAAAAACTTTGGAGGTGGATGGTTGTACCCCAACTTTACTGAGAACAAACAGGCTCAGAGGGTGGTGCTGGTCTTCTGTCAGTGGCCATTATGATCCCTGGAGCTGAGCAAGATGTCCATGGACACATCAGACGGTTCTTATTTGCTCAATTTTTGGAAAAATGTTTGAAACATGGTTTTCTTGTCAGTAGACGCTTTCTGCTCAGCTGGAATGCAGGAAAGGAAAACTACTAGTACATTAAGGCTCTGCTCTCTCTGTGAAAACAAGCACCAGGCCATGGTATGCTCACTGAGGTCTCGAGGAAGAAAAAGCCAAGATTAAAGCTTGGCTCCAATTTGAGGAGAGAAATAAGGCATGGCCAGGAGCCCTGGGGAGAGCTTGTGGGTCAGAGAATGAAGTAAGGCTGGAAGACAGACTTGGATAGCTAGCTCCGGGAAAAGGGACCTTCCCCCCGGGGAGGTGGAAAGAGGGGGCTGACCTCCCAGGCTTCTTCCCACTGCTAAGCCTTTCCTCCTCCTTCTCCAGCGTGGCCACGCGGATTGAGCAGAGGAAGAAGATGAACTGCAAGTCCTTCCGCTGGTACCTGGATAACGTCTACCCAGAGCTCGCGTGAGTGCCACCTGCACTTCCTGCATCTGGCCTGGGTGGGGGCCAGCGGCGTGGGGACCCTTGACCCTGATGTCTCCCCGGCCCAGGCAGTCTGGCTGTTTCTAGCTGTTGATGTTTGTCTTCATGTGACGGGTCTGGAAGAACCTGGAGGATGTTACCAGGAGTGAAGTGAGGTGTAGGAGCAAAGAGTTAAACAGACTGGGCCTTAGAGCTAAAAATGGGCGTTGTCGGGACTTCCCTGACCAGTGGTTAACTCTGCACTTCCACTGCGGGGGGCGCGGAAACTAGGAGCCCACCCACAGCCAAAATTAATTAATTAAAATAATGTTGAAAAAAAGAAATGAGCCTTGTCCCCTTAGGAAAGCAACAGCACATTATGTAGCAAAGGCTGCAGAAACACTCACTTCGTTTGACTCTGTTCTCTCCTTTCTGGGAGTTTATCCCAAGGAAATAAAGCAAATGAGCAAAAAAACTGTTGACAAATAAATGACCACTGTAGGCTTCTTTGCTGTGAAAAAAAAATAGAGACACAACTAACAATAGGGGCTGGGTTTAGTGAATCATGATCCATTGACCTAAACAAATATTATGTGTCAATTAATATTATAATCATAAACTGTGAGTAAAACATGGGGAAATGTTTGCTTCAGCAAATGAGGAAAGAAAGTGAAAGTGAAGTCGCTCAGTTGTGTCTGACTCTTTGCGAGTGCATGGACTGTAGCCCACCAGGCTCCTCCATCCATGGGATTTTCCAGGGAAGAGTACTGGAGTGGGTTGCCATTTCCTTCTCCAAGAGATCTTCACGACCCAGGGTAAAATGAGCAAATGAGGAGCCAACATGCAAATGGTATATGTATGTGGGCTATAGGACAGTAAGCTGTAATGACTGGGGGGCCTGAGGGTGGGCAGAGTTGATTCTTTTTATTTCAGAAGCCTTCTCGGCATCTTGCCTATGCCATTCCTCACCTCCTCCAGGTCTTGAGTCATCTGTCCCGCCTTCAGGAGACGCCCCTGAGCTCTGCGTTTGCAGACTGACCCTTCCTCAGCACTCCCTGCTTCTTTTCCTCGTCACCCTTATTGTCATGGAGCTTCTATGTGGGCAATTAATGTTATTGTCATCTTCCCACATTTGACAGTAAGCTCCATGAGGCGAGAGGAATTTATCAGTCTTGTTCACTGCCTTATCTCCAGCCCCTAGAACAATGCCTGTCACAGAATGGGCACTCAATAAATAGCTTTATTTGATTTGATTTTGGTGTGCCAGATCTTGTTTTGGTGCCCAGGTTTCTTGCTAGTTGCGGTGCCAGGGCTTAGTTGCCCCATGGCATGTGGGATCCTGGTTCCTTGCCTAGGGATGGAACCTGCGTCCCCTGCGTTGGAAGGCAGATTGCTAACCACTGGACCACCAGGGAAATCTCTAATATTTTTTTCTAAATAAATTGCATAGTCAATAAGGCTCAGTAATAACTTTGAAATCAGCATTCTCCCTTCTAGAACTGTCATCTCAGGAACAGCTGTCTCCCAAAGGATGCTGTCATGATTTTCCAGAACATTCCACTGCTCAGAGCCTCCGTATCCTCAAAGGAAGCAAATCTTTGAGAGATTTGGTTTTGGGAAAACAGCCACGGTTAGGTTATAACCAAGTCCAGTGAATAACTTAGTTGATTAACCCAGATATTACAGTCCTGGGTCCCAAACACAGGGTGACAAGATGGAAACAAATAAACTGACTCTGTGAGCAATGTTCAAGGGATTCCAAAACAATCTGCGGGGCAGCAGCATCCTTGGAGAAAGTTGGCGGCCTGGATAACCCCAACTCCCTGGACGATGGCTGTGAAGGGAAGAACATTAGTTTATGAAAGTATAATAAACGAACAGCTTCCTCAAGTGGCCACTTTTAAAAGGATAGTTTTATTCAGATGTGCCATTTCTGAGCGAAACAAGCATAGTCAGGTCTTTATGTTCTGTCAGCGTTCATATTATCTGGTTGGAGCCAAGGACTCCGGGCCTCAGGCAGGAGTTGGGGAGCCGTGGAAGGGGATTGAGGATGTACGCCTCCTCCCACACCCCAGTCCCCATACAGTGCCCCACGTCATCCCCTGAGGACCGAGAGGAAGTATTGATAGTTTATAACTAGCATCAGTCTGGATCCATCACAAGACAGGAGAGTGGATGAAACCAGCTGTGCTAAATGAGGAGCATAAGTCATCTTCCATTTGTTTTGTCACCATGTGGAAGCTTAAAAAAAATGAATTTCTGCTGTTAAGGTAGAAACTGCAGTTCATTTATCCAGGTTACTCATCGTCAGTCTGTTCCTTCATGTTCTGCCTCGGTTCTCGGGGGCCTGGAGTGGATCAGATTGTTAGATAGAAAGGAGTTCTACAGGCCCAAATGATACCGAGTTTCCTCCACAGGGGATCCCAGTAGTTGGGCCACCCTTGAATGTGGTCAGTGGGGAGACTGAGGAGGCTGAAGGGAGAGGCCTGTGCTTTCCTAGGCCTGCCTGCAGTCCTGCTATGGCTCGGCCGCTTTTCCAGATCAGAGTTCTGTGGCTGGCTTCAGCAACTGCTTATATATACCTTTATTAGGATGGTCAGGAACAGTTGTGCAGGCTGTGCATTGCACAAACACCATATCTGAAGGGTGCTAGTCACACAGTATTGTACCTTTATTACAATTCCTGGCAAATGATGGTAAAAGTCTTCTAAAAAAATCAGTATATTATGATGGTTTTCTAACATAAGTAAAGTGTCTTGAAAAAAGGATGCCTATTTCTGTTTCTAGAAAGGCATCATAAGGGCTAATGGGAGCCCTGGCAGCCCAGCTTCGAGGTGGTCCACAGAGAGGAAAGCAGATACAGACTTAAGAGGGCTGCCAGCAAACAGGAGAGCTTAGCCTGGCTCTGCCAGGAGGCAGGGGAAGGGTGGCGATGGCCATCCCAGCTGCTCCAGGGCTGCTGCCACATCAGACACCTCGGGAGCTGCATCTGGCTGCTCTTTATTTATTTATTTTAATTTATTTGGCTGCACCAGGCCTTCGTTGTGGCATGTGGGATCTTTAGCTGGCACATGCAAACCCTTAGTCGTGGCCTGTGGGATCTCATTCCCTGACCAGGGAGCAAACCCAGGTCCCCCGCATTGGGAGCACAGTCTTAGCCACTAGATCACCGGGGAAGCCCCTGCATCTGGTCTTGAGATTGCTGCCTGAGCCCCAGGTCTCCTCCATAAGCATCAGTGGGCAAGCTTTGGCGTCAGTGACCATCGCCACACTTGGACAGTGCCCACCGCATCTCTGCAAGCTGATCGTCTTGCACATCTTCCTAAGCAACAGCAGGTAGGGAGGGGAAGAGAAGAGAAAGGTCTGGAACAACCTTGGCCTCTCAAAGAGGGCCCCGCAGGACCTTGTCTCTGTGTAGAGGGGAAATACAGTCCATTGCCCCTGGATGAAGCGGCGGGGGCGGAGCTTTGCCTCTCAACAGTCTTGTACCTAGCAGGTTGCAAAACTTAAATCCTACAGTGATCAGACAGGTAATGTAAATAAGTCAAGTGAGTGGGGACGCAATAGGGAGTGGAGGGGACTGTGGCAAACTGAAATGGGCAAGCCCCACCCATAGGATGGACAGCTGCTGCTCATGACAGCGTGTTAGTGCTGAACCAGAATGCAAGTTTGATGTGGCCTGACCTTCCTATATTTTTGAGAGAAGCTGGGTTTTTCTGTGTAATGTTGAAATACTGCCAACGAATTAAAAGCACCAATGACCACACTGTGCAGGTCAGACAAAACCTGTCCAGGGCCTGATTTAACTTGGGGGCCAACAGTTTGCAGCCTCTGTTCTCTACCTGCATATGACCTCTTGCAAGAGACAGGGGAGCGGTTCTGAAGGGGCGCTGCTGTCAGGAATATGGAGAGAAACTGGAACGTTCTCCACGAGCCTCCAGGGGAGCTGGTTGGTTCTGGAGCTCCGGGGGCTTCCTGTCAGCCCGGAGAAAGGGAGACCTGGTTAGGTTGATGTCCACAACAGAGACTGCCAGCAATGTTCTGATCTGCACCCCCAGCAGGTTCTCTTCTCAACAGACGTGATAGAGGCAGATAAATTAGGCATGTGGTCAGACTATAGGCCCCCCTGATTTCCCATCACCTGACCTGTGGGTGCATAATCCAAGCTCATACATAACCTTCTAAACCCAGGAATACAAGCCCGTGTCAGCTGGGGCCAGCATCCCGTTTGGGTTTATTACCCATGGGGTAAGACAGTGCGTCTTATATTTGAGCTTGTATGTGTGTGTGTATATGTGTATGTATGTGTTTAAATATACTTTCCTGTGCACATAAAATGTTCTAATAATATACTCTTTTCAAAACCTAGCTGTTTCACTTAACAGTATCTTATAAACACTTCCCCATATTACCAGATAGTCTTTCTCAGAGTCCTTTTTAATGGCTGAAGGGATTTCGACAAATGAATCATAATTTACTTAGTCCTGTGCCTATTGTTGGAGATCTAGGAATTTCCAGTGTTTTCAGTATAACCAGTCACTCTGAATGATTATCATTTAAACTAAATCTCTGCACCCATCTATAATTATTGCCCTAGAATAGTAAGTTTCGGGAAGTGGGGTCATTAGGTCAAAAGTATGCACACTTTTAAGGCCTTTGATACATAATACCACACTGTCCTCTAGAAAAGTGGGCCAGTTTATGCTCCCATCTGTGGGGTATGAAAGGATCCAATCCCACAGCCACTGCCGACACTAGGTAGTAATATCTAACATATATGGATATATGCATATATACACAGATATACACACATACACTTATATATATAATTTGTATATTAGTTGTATATTATATGGTCTTCCCTGGTGACTCAGATGGTAAACAATCTGCCTGCAGTGCGAGAGACCCAGGTTCGATCCCTGCGTCAGGAAGATCCCCTGGAGAAGGAAATGGCAACCCACTCCAGTTTTCTTGCCTGGGAAACCCCATGGACAGAGGAGCCTCGTGGGCTCCTCTGTCCATGGGGTCGCAAAAATCGGACACAACTGAGCAACTAACAATTTCACTTATATATATATATATATATACATACACTTAAATATATATACACCATTATATATATATATACACTTAAATATTTTATGTATACAAATATATAGAAATTTCCCTGGTGGTCCAGCGGCTGACTCCATGCTCCCAATGCAGGGGGCCTGGGTTCGATCCCTAGTCAGGGAACTAGATTCTACAAACTGCAAATAAGAGACTGCATGCCACACCTGAAGATCCTGCAGGCCACAACAAAGCTCAAAGATCCTGCAGGCTGCAACCAGGACTCAGCACGGCCAAATACATAAATATTTTTAAAATTAATAAATAAATATACATATATGGCAAACAAACAATGGTAACTCTTTAATACATATTTCCTTAGTTATTAGTGAGACTGAACACATCTTTATATTTGTACATTTTACATTTGCCTCTTCAAAACAACTCCTTCCTGTCCTCTCGAGATTGCCCACTGAGCTCACATCTGAGTCTCAGCCTTTCCTCTTTCAGGACTGGGGAGCTCCGGCTTCTGGTTTGAGCTCTCTCCCACCAGCTCCTCTCAGGCCTGGTCTGAAGGGCAGTCCCTGGGGCTCCCAGAGCTGCCCAGAACCCAGGGTGGGGCAAGGCCCAGTCTTCCCAGGGGGACCCCTGCTCCCTCACCATCCCCTGCTCACCTTCCCCTGCTGCCAGGCCTGCCCCTCAGTGTCCCTCCCCATGGAGACCTGGGTGCCCTGGGATTGCCTGGGCCCTGCTCTCTGGGTAAGCATGGGTCACCCCGGGAAGGGCAGAGGCCAAGCCTGATCGCTGCCTTTTCTTTCAGTGTCCCCGTGAAGGAAGTGCTCCCGGGCATCGTTAAGCAGGGGACTAATTGTTTAGAATCCCAGGGCCAGGACACAGCTGGTAACCTCCAGCTCGGAATGGGGATCTGCAGAGGGTCTGCCAAGAACCCCCCAGCGGCCCAGGTACGTTGCTTGGGACCCCCAGATCAGGCCCAGGAGAGGGGTTAGGGGCCTCCATCTGCCCAGTCTCATCCTCTCTCTTGTCTACACCCTCCACAAACCCACTTTTCCAAGGACCCTGCCAGCTGCCCCTCACACTCTGCTCCTTGGGTCTGCTCCTGCCACACTCCACCCACGTTGTGGCCTGTCACACAGTTGCCGCCTGAGCACCACCTGCTTTCTGCTTGCAGGGGCAGAAATGCCACCCAAACAGAACTCAGTACTCTCCTCGGATGCAGCTGTGGGCAGCCTGCATAGACAGGCATCAGAGTGTCCAGGACCCTGTGAACACGTGTCCAACATGTGAGAGTTGCTCCACCCACGTCAAACTAGAACAGGTCGTGGAGACCCCGGCATGGACCTGACCACAGCTGTCCTGCTCCCATGTCCTATCTTTCTTCCCATCCCTTGAGCATCCTTTCATACATCCTCTGGCTGGCTCCAGCTAAGCTTCTCGATCCCAGTATTTTATGATGAAAAAGTTCAAATGTATAGAAAAGTTGAAACAATTGTACAGTGATTAGCCATGCACCCATCCCTAGTATTTGTAGAAAATTCTACCAAAATACACAGTGTATTTGCTTTATCATCTGTCTACCTATCTATCCATTCATTGCTGTATTTTTTGGCTCAGGCAACCCACTCCAGTATTCTTGCCTAGAGAATCCCATGGACGGAGGAGCCTGGTAGGCCACAGTCCGCGGGGTTGCAAAGAGTCGGACACAACTTCACTTTCTTTCACTTTCTGCTCCTTATCTTGCAGGCGTGGCTCTTCACTGACCATCTCATCCAGCAGCAGGGGAAGTGCCTCGCTGCCACCTCCACCTCCGTCTCCCCAGGGTCCCTGGTCGTACTGCAGGCATGCAACCCAAGGGAAGGCAGGCAGGTAAGCCTCCTTGCCCCCACGCACAGGTTGACCAGCAGCCCAGGGGAACATAGTGAAGGTGTGACATATAGACTCAAATAAGCCCTCCAGAGTGAGGACTGGGGATGACTAAGCCTGTATCCAGGCAAGTCCGTTGTTTTCCTCATGAGAAAGTACTTTGGGTAAACAGTTGTTAAATGTCCATCCCGCATCCTGTGAGCTCCATGCGGGCTCACTATTTTTATCTTGTCAACACTGTATCCCTAGTCCCTGACAACCAGTACAGCCAAAACAAATGTGAGGTTTTAACGAGAACCTGTGCCATGGGTTTTACGGAGATCATCTCATTTAATCCTCCCAGCAGCCCAGCAACCTGGGCCTTAGTGTGTGCATGAGGGCGTGCTAAGTCGCTTCAGTCATGTCTGACTCTTTGCGACCCCATGGACTGTAGCCCGCCAGGTTCCTCTGTCCATGGGATTCTCCAGGCAAGAATACTGGAGTGGGTTGCCATGCCCTCCTCCTGGGAATCTCTCCAACCCAGAGATCAAACCTGCATCTCTTATGTCTCCCGCATTGGCAGGCAAGTTCTTTACCTCTAGCACCACCTGGGAAGCCCCAGGCCCTAGTCCTAACCCCATTTTAAAAGTGATAAACTGAAGCTCCTTGAGTTTAAGAAATGTATCAGATCGCACTGCTGTGAAGGGGTAGAGCTGAGATTCAAACCCAGTGTGACTCCTAAGGCTACAGTCCTGCCCCAGCACATAGTAGGTGTTCAGTAAGTATCTCCTGTCTGATGGCTGGTTGGGGAAACTGAGACCCAGCCAGGGTGCTTTCCAAGCTGGCATGCCGGTCTCATGTGAACACTGCCTTCTCCACTTGTCAAGCTTTCACTTGCCCTGTTTTCACTAATCCTGGCAGACAGGTCAGGCTTGCCTGTTGAGAAAGAAACAGATGCTCAGAGAGAGCAGTCACTTGCTCAGGACACACAGAGTCAGCCACGCTCCATTCCTGGCTTAGAGGGCTGCTCATCTGCCCAGGAATGGACCGGAAGGCCAGAGTTCTGCTTCAGCCCCTCCTCTGCCCGCCCCTTCTCGGTAGCCCCCACTGTGCCTGACCCTGGCCAGTTCCCTGGCCAGCTTGCAGGGCAGTGGAGGGGCAGGAGGGCGCCTGGCCTCTCCTTCAGCCGCCAGGGTTTTCTTGCCTCCCTCTTTCCTGTTGCCTGGGTCAGCTCTTTGTTCAGGGATGACTGGCAGTTTGCTATTTCATTCTGGAAAAGCAACCAGATCCTTCCTCTCCCTCCAGCCTCCGCTGTGTATGTGCGTGTGAGTGTATGAGAGAGAGAGGCTTGAGTGCCATAGTCTGCTTGCTGGCTGGGACTCTGCAGCACGACCTGCCAGCCCCTACCTTCACTGCCCCTGCAGGGATGCGTGTCTCCAGGCTCCCCTTCACCCGGGGTGCTGGCTTCTATGAGAGTCAAGCCTTGAGCCCACTCCCACCCACTCCTCGGTGAGGCCAAAGTCAAGGCAGTAGCTCCCAGGGCAGCCACCCCTCTCTGTGTTCCCCTTCATGCTGACCCAGGACTCCTAGGAATCTCTTTGGCCACATTCCTTCTGCCCTGCAGGTCCTACAGGGCCCCCAACAGCGGAACCCCTCTTCCAGAAGGACAAGGGTGAGCAACTGTCCCACTACCAGTGACTTCTCAAGTCTGGGCCTCCGTTCCTAGTCCTCTGTTGACCCCATTTCTGAGGCCACCTGGGTATCAGTTGTGGGAGAGATACCTGTGCAGAGTGGTGTCACCCTCTTCACCTCTCTGAGCCTCCATCTCCTCACTTATAAAATGAAGGGCTCCCTCCCTGCTCTCCCTTGGAAGGAATCTACAAGAACTGAGACTGTGGCAATGGAAGGGCACCGTGAGATGGTATTTTTTCTCTGGCCAGGCTAGAACCTAGTGACCAGGAGACTCTGGGGGAGGGACCCCAAGACTGTGTCTGATGGCACCAACAGGAAATGAGAATCCCATGATTTGGGGAGCACTTCCTCATGACTGATCAATTCAGTCTTTACATTCATTCTTCATAGAACAAAACTAGATGAAAGATGGATGAAAGAATGGCATGGCCCAGCAGTGCCCAGCCAGGGAACGTGGCCAGCCCCTCCCAGGGGGTCAGAGACTAGAAGACCACAGGCAGTAGGATGCTGTGAGTTCCAGAGGGACCAAAGGCCCTGCCAGGAATCCCTCTCTGCTGGGACCGCATGGGCAAGAAAGCCTGGTTCTCAGCCATCTGCATTCCCCAGCCCTCACTCCTCAGGGAAATCCAGACCCTGCAGCACCGCCCCCATGCCTTCCACCTTGTTCCCACCTCCCAGATGGTTCCCTTCTCTGCCCACGCCGTGTCCCCCTGCAACTGAGGCTGCTCATCTCCCTTCTAACAGTGGCTCCAGCAAGTACATGGCCCCTCCCACCCAGAAACTAGGACCCCACCTGCAGCAGATCTGCAGCTGCAACCAAAGAGACTGCGCCGGTGTCTAAAGGGAAGCTGGAAAAGCAGATTTCTATGTGACGACTAAGCCAAACTTTAGATAAGTGCTGTGCAGGCCAAGCAAAAGCCACCTCTGGGTTACATGCAGCCCGAGGACCTCTGATCTAGACAGTAACTTCATGCCAACCTATGGAAGCAAGAACACATCAGGAGGGCCGGGTTTAAAGCTTGTATGTGGGGTGCAGTGCCTCTTGTCCTTAGTGCAAAGGACACAGACTATTTAAACGGGACTGTGTCCTAGGGCCACTTACCCTCATGTGTAATGCGGTACGGATGTTATTATTATTATTAATCCTTGTTTTTCTCTCCCCCACCCCTTTTCTGCCTCTCCCCTCAGAGATGGAGGAGAAAAGCCTCTTTCATCCAGCATTCAGTCAGCGGCCTCTGCCTGGAGGCTAAGCCCGCCCAGCTGGTGACCAGCAAGTGCCAGGCTGACGTCCCAGCCCAGCAGTGGCAGCTGTTGCCGCACACATGACCGTAGCCCCCGGCCTCCTGTACCTTTTGCATGAGACTTTGGGACCAGAAGGGGGTTGGGGTGGGGAAGTGTCAAGCGGGCTGTCTCCATCTCGTCACATTTCTGCCGGAATCATCAGCCAACACCGCTGCCACAACACACGATGCTCCAAAGCTTGGATGGGGAGGACGCAGGGGGAATGCCCTGCTTGCTGTCCTGGCCACCACCCGGCCTTGCCTGGGGATAACTGGACTGTGACTGGGCAGTCTGGCCCTTTGTTACTGCCCTTCACCCTCCCAAGGCCTGGACAGTGGTTTGGGGCCTCTCCTCGTGGGCTGGGAAAAGGAGGACAGCAGTCCCCCCGAGTCTTGCTGGGCCTTGGGGGCCTGCCTGTGGGGTCGGGCACAAGAGGAGAGCGTGGGCAGCCGTGGACAGGAGGCAGGCGGAAGGCAGAGGGAGGGGCAGCCTGTGGGCAGGTGGGGAACAGGAAGAAGTGAGCCGCTTAGGGGTCTGTCCCGGGCAGGCGCTGGGTTGGGGGCGGGAGGGATGGGAGCCAGGGCCAAGGATGGGTGAGCTGCAGAAAGACGGGAACAGAAAAGCCGCAAAGCAAGGAAAAGAATTGGTTTCGCCCGGGGACCTAGTTCCTCCCAGGGCGCAGTGCCTCCAGGCCCGCGCTCTGCTTCCCACGTTCTCAGCAAGGCGCTGCAGGGGCACCTCCAGGGGCAGCCTCGGGACCCAGTTCATTAAACAGATCCCACTTCTGTTTGGATATGTGTCAAGATCAGACCTCTCCCTTGGGCCTTAAAGACCAGCAGGTTCCCTGAGCGCTGCTTGGGCGCACCGGGTGGACCCCCGTAAGGGCAGGCGCCACTGAGCAGCTCCGTCCTCCCTGCTAGTTTTTGACTCCTGCCTTCTCTAAAGCCCTTGCCTCTGTAAATACAGCATCATTATGGGGTCGGGGCGCAGGGCGGTAAGAACGGGGAGTGTCGGTAAGCCATGGGGCCCGTCATCCAGGCTGGACTCCCCCACTGCCGGAGGGAGGCCCTTGGGGCTCACCTACTGCGGCGGCCTGCAGGCTGGCTGGCGGCCCCAGTTTGTACAGAGTTCCGAGTTCCTTCTCACACCCACTGGGCCTCTCTCCCCTTCCCCCAGGGCCTGGTCTTGGAACTGTTTCTGCTATTAATATTTCCAACATTCCTCTTCCCCTGCCCCACTGGCTTAGGCCCAGTGATCTTAGGCAAAAGTCGGGTGATACCAGGATTCCTGCGGGGGTGGGGGGGTGGGGGGGAGGGGTTGTCTCCCACCCAAAGCAAATCAGCCTGGAATGCCTAAGGAGTTCATAGATTCTGGAGGGCCCAAGAATCTCCTGAAATGGTCCCCCAAATAGTGCATGTGTGTGCATATATGCACTGTCCTGGGGAGAGGATCCATGGATTGTCCCAGGTTCATACAGAGGCCTCTGGTCCCCAGAGGGTCTGGCTTTTTCTGGATTGGAGCTGCCGCGCCCCTCCCCCTCCCTAGCGTGCCTCAACTGCTTTGGTCCCGCTCCCTCTGCACAGCCTTGGGGCTGTGGCCCGCCACACCCACCCTGGAGGGCTCTCAGTGGTTTCCTTTCACCTCCTGGCTCTCCGCAGTGCTCCTGGGCCTCAGCCTGCACCCTCTGCGCTCACAGCAAGGAGCCCTTGGCCCCCAGAGCCACACTTTTCCCATCCTCTGTGAGATGTTTATCCACCACCATCTCCCTTGTGTGTGTGTCTGCCCCGGAGGGTAGCGTGGCCTTTGGGACAGGAATCTTGGGCATCTCTTACTGAAAGTAAGAGGACTGCCATTCAGCCTTTCAGTGGGCCCCCTCCTTCCCTGTGATTGGGGGCTCAGCACTTGTCAGCCTCCTTTGGGACTCAGCCCTGTTCTGTTTTTGCTTTTCCTCTTCTTGACCAAAGCATGTGCCACTCGCTGTCCCTGAGGACCTCGTCTTTATGAAAAACACCTGGAATAAAACCACTTCTCACATGGGCACGTGCACCAGCGCCTTCCTTTTGATTCCAGAGCCAAGGCCTTCAGCACCTCCCTCCCTCCCTCTATTCCAGAAAACCGAGCACGCTCAACTCTCACCTCCTCCTGCACTTGGTAGCTTGCTCCTCCACCTATGTCCCCCTCCGTGGGACCTCAGGGACTCCTGGACAACAGGCTGGCTGCCCTGGGGGAAGCCATGAGAGGGGGCAACTGGGACAGGCGCCCAGGCTCTTGTGACCTCATCATGGGACCCTACTTTGGGGCTTCGAAGTGGAAACCAAGGGGCTTCTCTGAATGCTTGTCTTTCGGTTTCGCCAGCCCTCTCTCCTTCCCTAGGTGCCAGCTGGTCCCTCTGAACTGCCCTTCCTCTCCCCTGCCACACAAGAAGGCAGCGGTAAAAATGCAGGTGGGGCAATTTTCCTAAGTAAAGTCAGCGAAGTCATTCCAGCATGAGTCTTACCACCCTAGCCTTGTTTGCTCGGGTAGCAGATGCTCTGTCTAATGTTTCCATAGAAACCAATGGAAAGCCGCACCGTTTCTGTGATCAGAAACTGAACCTACTCAGGTAAAAATAAGCATGGCCTCGGCACACAGATGAACTGTAGTGGGCAGGCCAGCACGTGACTAAGCCTCCCCAGACACAGCCATTCCTGCCCCCACCCCGACCTGGTCTCAGGGTGGCTCATTTGGGATTCTCCAGAACTGACCACCAGGCCCAATGGTGATGGTTCCGAGCACACGACATGGCTACAGAGTCCGTCTGTCCATCGTCCTCTCAAGGACGTCAGCCCACGGCCCATTGCCTTCTTGGGCCGCCCTCCCAGCCTGGCTGAGTCAGCGTTCCTTCCACTTGGGTCTAACTTCACTCCCACCCTTGAAGGGCTCTGGTGCTGGCTTCTCCTGAGTCATGCTCTCTCTTGCCCTTCTCTAAGCCTCTCCAGAGGCCTGTTCTCTCTCTCACCCCTCTCTTTTTTCCCCCTGGGAACTAAGGCTATCTGCTGTTAACCAGCCCCTGGAGGATTCAATAAAGCCCCGGGGCTGGCCATTAACCACGAAAAGCCTTGGGCCTTATGTAACCCGAACCCATCAGAAAAGAGGAGTCTTCCAGAGTGCCCAGGGAGGGGAGGCGGGGCGGGGAGTCTGCGTGGAGCCAGCAGCAAGGGGTCCTCTGTCCCTGGCCTCTGTGACTTGCCTTCACAAAGGCTTCTCCTGGAGAGACTCCTGCCTTCCCCGGGATGGGTATCTCCGCTCACAGCTAGGAGAATATCACCCGGCAACATCTCCGTCCTCCCAGCGGTCTGGCGCCCCCAGGCCTGCGGAGGATGGTTTCCAGTGGGGCGTGGTCCTCTTCCCACCAAAGAAACAGGAAAGGAGGCCTGGAGAGGAAGGGCAGGAGTTCACGGTGTCCACAGCTTTATCCTGGTGAATGTTCGCAGTGTCTGTGGTATTTCTGAGTCCCCTGCGACGGTCTGTTTCCTCCAGAACAGGAAGAGGAGGACCCAGGCAGCTTCTCTCACCTTAAAAGTTCTTCACAGTCAGGCTCTTAGCAAAGACCTTGCGGTGGAGCAGGGAGGGGCCACTCTGTTCTGACCTGGCAGCTGGGCTGTGGACAGCTGAGCTGGATGGAGGCTTTGGAGAGCTGGGAAGGGTGTAGCAGGAGTGGGGACCCAGAGACTCCCATCAGCCCGGAGCCATCCCAGTCTGCCACTAGCTAGCTGAAAAGTTACTTCATCTCCCAGCCTTGGTTTCCTCACCTGTGAAATGGGTTCACTTATAGCTCTTGAGGGTTTTTGTGAGGACTGGTTTATTTAATGACCGCAAAGCACCCAGCCCTTTCTACTGCTTAGTAAGTGTGTGTTATTGCTGCTATTAACAAGCATTTTCTGAGTGCCTGCTGCATGTTGGGCACTTTGCCAGAGGTGAGGACACAAATGTAAACAAGACAGAAACGTTCTAGAACTGTTGTTCTAGCAGAGGAGATGGACAGATACAGGCATGCGTGCGTGCTGTCTCTTCAGTCGTGTCTGACTCTGCGACCCTATGGACTGTAGCCTGCCAGGCATCTCTGTCCGTGGAATCCTCCAGGCAAGAATATTGGAGTGGGTTGCATTTCCTTCTCCAGGGGATCTTCCCAACCCAGGCATCGAACCCAGGTTTCCTGCATTGCAGGCAGATTCTTTACCACCTGAGCCACCAGGGAAGCCCAGACAGATACATAGGCACTAGATGATAAAACCACAGGGGAGATGGCAGCTATGGGAGCACCACGGAGGGGCCTGGGAGCCAGGGAGTCATAATGCTTCCTGATAAGCTGGGCTCTACATTGACAAGACCTTCTGGGTTTTACCTGTCTCGGGCCAGGTAAAGCGTGGGCTGGGTGAGGCCCGATGAAGCCAGCTGGCCATACTAGCCCAGCCGGAGGAGGCTCAGCGGCAATTACCCAGCGGTCTTGACTCTTTCCCCCAGTGCATGCAGCATGGTGATGCTGTGGACCAGGCTGTAATCAGAGAAGAATTCTAGATAGAACTACGGCAGCTGTTTAAACCCAAACAGATGTGTCGTCGTCTTCTTGAGCCAGTGACTATTCCTCCAGGGCTCAGTTTTCTCGGTCTGGGGAGGGCCAAGGAAACGGTGGGAAGAGATGGCCTGGAAAATGCAGTGATCCTTATGTGGAGAGAATGAGTACAAATGACCGGGGAGGTGTTCAGAAAGACTCGGCTTCTTCTTGCTCTCTTGATCCCTGGTTCCGGCTATCTCTGAGCTCTCAAGCAATCTGAAAATCAGACCTGTCTTTCAACAATTCTTTTTTCAAATAAGCTGCGTGTCAAGGTGCATCCAGATAACCTGCTGGAATCACCTGTGCTTGTTGGTGTGCTTGTGTCCAGGCTCCCACCTGGATCTGCTGACTCCCAGTTTCATCTGTGTGATGATGGGTGCCCCGGGCGACACTATGCTCATCACGTTTGCACTGCTCTGAAGCGGGAGGAGTGTGGAGGGGGGAAGCTGTGCCGGGGGAGAGTTGGGCCAGCTGGCTGCAGACTGTGCACGCTGAATACACTGGGCCCCCGACCTCACTGCAAGAGGAAGAAGCCAAGGGGGAGGCATGCAGCCCCTTGGGCTCCCTGGGAGCCAGATGAATGTGGAGACCAGGTTTGGGTGCCAGAGCAGAGCCAGAAACGGCTCCCCCTTAAGGAGAAATGCCCCCAGCTGGGAGGGAGAACCCGGAACCAGGAGAGGAGTCAAGGGGCCTCGCTGGGGCCTCTGCCACCATCTGGGTGAGAAGCGGCTGTCAGCAAGCCAGGAGGCTCTCTGAGGCCCATGTGGCTTGAAACCCCCCAGCCCTCTAGGGCAGCTGCAGAGCTCCAGGCTCCTCTGCTGAGCCTGTTCTCCCTAGGGGTGGGAGTGTTGGTGGTTGTTAAGGTGAAATCAGGTCACAGTGAGAAAATGGGAGCTCCCACCCTCTGTCCCTCACCCTGCAATCCAGCCAAACTGCCCTGCATCCTGTTTCTGGAAGTTGTAGCTTGCCTTCTCTTGTTTATACCTTTGTGTTTCTTCTACCCTCTACTTATCCCCGTGGATCGAATGCTACCCATTTTCCAGACAAATGCTGCTTCCATAAGGAAACCTGCACTACCTTCCACCTGCCTGAAACCATCTCTCTGGCCTGTTTCTTCAGTATCTTGAATATTCCTCTCTCGCTGCAGTGAGCACCTTTTCCCTTATGCCTCCTTATACTGGTGGACTTGTCTTCTCTCTTCTATTGAAACGGGATTATAGGACCTGTGTCCGCTTCAGCCTTGTACTTCCCACAGCCGGATCACAGAACCTGGTTCTCGGACTCCCGGTAAATGCTGGCTTGTTGAATGAATGAAATGAAAGATTGTAGCTGGGTTTTGCTTGTTTTGTTGTGAGTGATAAGGTGTTTGTGCATTTAGGAATCAGAACATTGGATTCAGAAAGCACTCAATCTGTATTTGTTCATTTTTTCTCTCACTTTTCTTTAAAAGCTTGGCATCTTCACAGCTCCACTCTTCCTGCTTATTAGTCTCTGAGCCCCAAAATGAAACACGGAGGACGCCGGGGGCTCCCACGATCGAGCATTTCCTGGGATCCCAGAACAGAATAGGGCTACCACGCTTCCGTGAGGTAGGTTCTGGTGTGACCTCTTTAGGGATGAGGCATTGGGGGCTCAGTCAGGAGAAGAAACTTGCCCAAGGACAAATAGCAAGGTTTAAACGGAGTCCCACAGAAGTGCAGGTGGTCCCACAGACAAGCAGCATCCGCAACGTGTGGGAACTTGAAATGCAGACTCTTGAACTCCACCCAGACCTATTAAATCAGAAATCCTGGGAGTGGTGTTCAGCCATCTAAGTTTAACAAGCCCCTGGGGCATTCTCATGCACACTGGGGTTTGAGAGCCACTGGTTTGATGACTGAGATGGTTCCTGGTCTCCTCCTGGAGGGCATGGGTTACCACCTGGCATCGAGGGTCAGAGAGCTGACACTGTGTGCAGTAAGCCCGGCCTCTGCTAAGCAGGCTGCAGAACTCTGGGCTGTGATGGATGACTCTGGGGCAGAGGGTGGGTGGGCACGAGCCTGGGCCATGGCTTGCCGCTGAGCCAGATGCCGCATGCCAGCCTTGCCCTGTGTGATTGATGAGTTTCTTCCCCAGTACCAACCACAGATGGCTGACTTGGTTACAGAAGAGTTTCTACTCTAGAAGATTCATAAATCAGGAAATCAGTGCTACACCTCCCAAGCCTACAGGATGGGCATACGTTTTACCATGAGTTGTACAATTAAGTCCTTTTTATGGATCAGCCAACTGATGACATTCATAGCCAGTGTGTGTGTGTGTGTGTGTGTGTGTGTGTGCGTGCGTGTGCGTGTGTGTTAGTCACTCAATCATGTCCGACTCTTTGAAACCCCATGGACGGTAGCTCTCCAGGCTTTTCTGTTCAAGGAATTCTCCAGGCAAGAATACTGGAGTGGGTTGCCATTCCCTTCTCCAAGGGATCTTCCCAAACCAGGGACTGAGCCCAGGTCTCCCACATAACAGGCAGATTCTTTACCATCTGAGCCACAAGCGAAGCCCCTCCATAGCCGATACTATCACTTATCCACCAGTGACTGAGTCACACATTTCAGCTTCTTTAATCCTAACAAAAACTCTATTGGGTAGGTGTTTTATTATCACCCCATTTACAAACTAGAAAATTAAAGCCCAGAGAGGTTAACATTCCTGCCCAAGATTACCCAGCTAAGTCAGAGGTAGAGCCAGAATTTGAACTCATGAAGTCTGACCCAGGGTCCAGGCTTCTTCCTGCCCTTCATTGCCTTTCACATTTTAGTTTGTATCCTTGTACCAACTTCTGTATTTTTGTTTCCCCATCTTGCAGTTAAGGAAAATAAGCTCCCTTGTAAAGCTCTCAGTCTTATCCCGGATCCCAAATTTTGTTCCCCTATACCCACATCCTTCCATGACTGATTCTTAGATACCAGAGAGGTAGGGCGGGCTGGGGTTGGCTCTACTATCATCTTCTACAAAAGTAGACACAGGTTGAGAGGCTGAGACACCCAGAGTCACGAGGTAGGAAACTAGGAGCCTCAGGAGACCTGAGAACACAATGTTCTGTGACGCAGTGACGGGCAATTGCTGATGGCTCTGCCTGGTGCCAAGTGTCAGGAAGGTGAGACCCCCTGCAAGACCTAGCCCCCCAGGCCAGGGCTCTTTGCTACATACACTGTCTGCTGTCTCCCTGCATCCTGACCAGGACTACCTCCACGTGCTTTCCTGGCCTTAAGGTTCTTTGTTCTGCATTATTGATCCTTAGACGCTAGTCTTGTGCCTGGTCAGGTGGCACCTCCTTTTGCACACCAGACTCTGTGGCTTCGTCCAGCTGGGCTGAGGACTTGGTTCTTTGCAGAGCCCAGTAGGTTCATCCACAGTTTTCACCAGGCACCTGGGTCTTTGTATGGTCATTAAGCAGGTGGGCTTATTTTAAATTTATAACCAAGTGTGTCCATCCCAGTTATTTCTTGGCTGCTATATTGTGTGACAGCAGGGGTGGAGAGGAGCATCCCAGCCTGGCAGGAAGAGAATGACCGCTCCAGCTCTGGCTCAGCCCTTTATGAGCCAGGTAATCTCCAGCAAGCAGCTTAGGCTTCCTGAGCTTCAGGGTCCTCAACTGAAAAACGGGGGTGATGTGGGTGAAGGTCAAATGAAAGATGTCTGTGGTCAGGTCCCAGACTAGAAAGCAAGTACTGCCATCCAGGAATGATCAGAGAGTGTGTTTTTTTGACCCTGGGGCAGGTCAGAATGGCCAGACACCAAGGCTGTGGATTTCCTAGCTGCTAAGGACATCTTCCAGCCATCAGGACAAGACCTGGCAGCTTATCTGCTGGGGCACGTGGGAGAGGGAAGCCGACCAGGAAAAGAGGAGAAGCAGAATCCCAGCATCCATTTTGTTCCTGGCTGGACCTTGCTGATATGGTTCCAAAACCTTTCTCGTGGCACTTGCTTTTACCTTTGAGAAGTAGAGAAAGCCAATTCAGCAGCAGACTTGATGTTTCAACAAGGATTTGAGAAGCTTCAGACTGGTAGGGAGGGCAGGATGGGAAACCTGAGGGAGGGTTACGAAGCAGAAGCGGGGTTCCACCTGGGGTCCTCAGAGCAGAGCTGCCCCTCTCATCAGCATCCCCTGGCTGACATGCACCAGGGCTCGCGGGGTATGCCGCTTAGAGCAGAGGAGATGGGGGCTGCGATGACTGCCCTTGGCCAGGGTCCTCTGTCTGCGGAAGCCACACAGGGCACGGCCTCGCCACTCTCAGCAGGCCTGAGGGAGAGTAACAGGGCCACCCCTTGAGAAGGCCCCACAGATCCTAACTGATGACACAGAGAAAGCCCCCGTGTCACTGTTGGGAGGCCGTTTCCCAGCCCAGGGTCCGCTCTGCCCAGTGAGGCAGCACGCTGAGAGCTGCAGCCTGGCTGTTCCTCTAGCTAGCTGGGCAACCTGCCCCAAGTCACCTCACCTCTCTGAACCGCAGTCCCCTGCCTGGTAAAACAGTGATGAAACTACCTGCTTCTGAGGGATGTAGTGAGAGCTGAACGAGGTGACATTTGTGAATGGACCGGAATAAACAAAGAAAACGGGGCATGGTGTTTACAGGGGCGTCCAAAGCCTGTGAGGGAAGAAGTGTTAGTCTTGTTTGCAGTTGGACCCCCCAGAGATGTGATCAATAAGTGTTTGTAAATGAATGAATGAATGAGTGCAGCTCTGTGTGAGGCAAACAAGTCTCCCCAGGAAGCCCTTGATTCCATCCTCAGCCCCAGCCCTGGACCAGGTTTCCCAGGACTCCAAAAAGGCACATGCGTTCGAGATAGGTATGTGTCAGAATTGCACACTTTGCAGGCAGAGGATTCTGGGCAGGCACTGATCTGAGAGATGGACAAAGGATGTAATTCATGGGCAAGAATGCTGGGAACTTCCTGAGAGTCTCCACCTCCATCCCTAGCCGCTGGGGGAGGATCCTTCCTAAAGGTTCCTGCGGGTCCATATTTCCTCCTGTTACTTTGAATCAGGGTTGTATTCGAGTCACCTGACTTCCTTACATTCCCACTAGAATGCAAACTGCATGAAGATAAAGACAGCGGCTAGCACAGCACCTAGCACATGGTAGATGCTCAAGAAATGCTTGTTGAATGAAAGAACAAGAGCAAGAAGGCTGCTGTTCTCTCTATTCTGAGAGACTAGTCTCAGCAGGGTTTGGGGGTGGGGCATGTCAATTGTTCTCAGCTTTCTTATATAATATGGTTATTGATTTGGATTTTCAAGGAATCAGGCGAGGTTTGACCAGTGAAAACACTTTTTCAGCAGGCACAGGGAGACCCAGTATTTTCAAGTTAATGCCAAATCAGTGCTTGATTAAACAATGAATGTGAGAACAAGGATAATACAGCAGAGATAATGCAGCAAATTCAGATGGGGATCACCTACCTTGTTAGAAAACTGCCTTACATACTAATGAATTCATTAAAGGCTAAGTCAGTGAAAACTGCAGCTTCGGGATTAAGGTTTTAGTTTAAACTGCCAGCAGAGAGAAACTGACAAAGGCTTCTCTGTGGTCAAAGCCCTGGTCTTCTTGAAGCTTTTGCCCAGGGCCATGTCTCAGCTCCTGGTGCTGGAGTCCTTAGTTTATTTGCATACAAATTGCAAACATCTACAAAGTCTTTGCTCAAGCAATTTTTAAGTAAAATATTATTGCTTCCCTGAAGGATATAATTCCTTGGTTTTTCTCCTCAATATTCATCTCACTTAGCAGTCACTCACATTGACCCAGATTTTCCACCCTGGGAGTGTATAGGAGTGGGAGAAACCAAAGGAAGGTGGAGCAAAGAAAGGCGTGGCTGGTCAGGCCATGGACCCTGCTTTATAGAACATGCAGGACGGGACTTCAGTGGTTCTTTTTTTAAAAGATTTTTAATGTGGATCATTTTAAAATCTTTATTGAATTTGTTAACATTATTGCTTCTGTTTTTTATGTTTTTTGGTTTTTCAGCCTTGAGGCGGGAATGAATCCATACCCATTGCACTGGAAGGAAGAGTCTTAACTACTGAACCGTGAGGTAAGTCCCCAGACCTAAGTGTTTTAAGTATTATTTCATTTGATTCTCAAGCCAACTCTTTGGGAGTTGAGCTTATCATTATCTCCATTTGTAAGGAGGAAATCAAGTTTAGGAGATGTTATGTGAGTCGTGCTCAAGGTCACAGAGCTAGGAAACAGCAGGACCGGGACTCCAAGAATGACTGGCTCCAGAATGATATCTTTGAATCATACTATCTCTGTAAATCACTTACCCTTTACAGAGCTCTAAATGTACTAGGCAGTCACCTAATGCATAAACTGTTAAGAATCTCAAAAACAGTGACAGCAGTGTGGGGTCTTTCTAAGCATAGCTCCCTGAACAACTGCATACACCGCACACCCATAAAGCTGGCCCTGAGTCAGGGCTCTAGGTGGAAACATGTCTGCTTTGTCTTGGAACCGGGCATTAAGTCTGGCACATGACAGACATTTAGACTGTTGGCTAACTGAATGAAGCAATGCAATAAATATTCATCTACTAACACATACCAAGCCGTGCTCTACGCACAGGGAATATAGCAGTGAGCAATACTTACAAGGTCCCTGACCTGCCATAGAGGGAGAGAACAACAAGTAACCCACAAGATGTATCAGATTATTCAGAGATACTGATAGGTGTTACACATAAGTAAATAGGGCCTATGTGATTGAGTTACTAGGAGGGTAAAGGCTTCTATTAAATAGGACAGGAGTTGGCACTGATGCAAGACATGAGTGCTAGGAGGCAGCCAGAGGAAGAGCGTTCTGGCAAAGGGAGTAGTGAGTGCAAGGCCTTTCACTTGGCCAGAATGAAAGGACCACGTAGCTAGGGGGACGCACCTGTACCGCGGTTTCCTGTGTGATGAGCTAGAGTCTTGAGCTCTGCCTGCTGCCTTCCTGTCTGTCTCATTTTGTTCTGCTCCCCCTTTCCAGTCACTTTGCCCGTCTTTACTCCACTGTGTTTTTTTTTTTGGACTGTGCTCGGTCTTCGTTGCTGTGAGATTCCCTCTAGTTACGGTGTGCAGTGGCTACTCTCTGGCTGTGGTGGTGGGTTCATGCAGTGGTTTCTGTTGCTGTGGAGCATGAGGTCCAGGATGCGCAAGCTCAATAGTCGTGGCACATGGGTTTAGCTGTTCCTCGGCATGTGGGATATTCCCGGATCAGGGATCAAACCCGCGTCTCCTGCCTTGGCAGGTGGATTCCTTACCACCAACCCATCAGGGAGGCCCACCAGTCTTCTCTGAATCCCTCAAATGCACTGAACTTTTCCCTGCTTAGGGCCTTTGCACTGCAGATCCTCTGCCTGTTACCTACTTCCCTCACTCTGACTGGCTGGCTCCTTCTCATTTTTCAGATCACAGCTTAATGTCAAGCATTAAAGGAGGGTCTCTGCCTCTGCAAGCTCAAGTAACTTGAAATATTATTCTCTCTCAAAAACCTCGATGATTTCCTTCATAGTAATAGCCACATTAGTTTTTAGTTTTGACTGTAAGCACCATGAAGGTATCATGGATTGGGGTCATGTCTGCTTCATTCATTTATGAACTTCATTTGAGGTAATAAAATGGGAATTGACCTCCGAGCCCCACATTACTTTATAATGAAACCAGATTAATAGGTAAGTGCAGGTGAGAGTAACTCTTTGAAACCATAATTCAATTAATTAGCTAATTGATTAACTAATGAGTCGACAAACATGTTGAGACTCTATTATTTAGAAGGCATTAGGGATTCTAATATGAAAGACTGGGTTTCTTCTTCAAAGAGCAGAGCTTATTGAGGGAGCTGGACAATCACACCAACAATGCCACACGGTGTGATTAAGAGTCATGACAGAGAATGCTACTAGAGCTTAGAAGATAGAGGAGTGAGTGGAGGGATCAGGTGATCGGGGAGGTCTTCCTGGAGGTGGTGATACTGAGTTGAGCCTTAACCTATGATCAGGGGTAAGAGTGTGTGGGCCTTGCAGAACTAGACTGCTCATAAAAGGAAGGGCCTGTGCAAAGGCAAGCAAGAGCTCATATGGTGTACTCAAGGGACTGACAGTCAGAAGTGTGGTGGGAGCAGGAAGGGGAAGGGTGGGAGCTAAGTTTGACAGGTGCTAATCATAAAGAGCCTCAGGGATCAAGCTACAAACTTGGATTTTTATTTTAAGAGTAATAGAGAGCTTTAAGAATAATAAGCAGGAAACTGACATGATCAGACTTTTATTATAGGAAAAAATCTCTGCTGCACAGCAAGAAAGAGGGTGGACTAGGAAAGAATAGTGGTGGAATCTGTTCTTTTATCAACAGGACAGTCCCCTCCTTTTCCAGGGAAATGTTCCTTCTCTTGTGGTTTGAATAGAAGCTTCCATTTTGTTAGATGTATTAGTCCTCTTTCACCAAGTAACAAATTACCTCACAATTTAGTGACTGCAAACCACTAATATTTGTTATCTCATAGTTTCTGTGGGTCTGGGATCCAGTAATGGATTAGCTGGATGGTTCTGGCTCAGGGATGTCACGAGGTTGCTGTCAGAGTGTCAGCCAGGGCTGCAGTCATTTCAAAGCTCAACCAAACCCAGAGAATTCACTCCCAAAGCTCGCTCACATGACTTCTGGCAGGCCTCCGATAATCTGCCTCCAAGCCTGGTCACCAGGGTTTCTCTACTGGGCTGTCTTACAACATGACAACTGGTTGGCCCCCAAGTGAATAATCCAAGAGAGAGTGTGCCTAAGATGGCAGCCACAGCCTTCTTGTAACGTAACATAGGAAGTGAGAGTCCATCATTTCAGCCGTATCTTTTTATTAGAAGAGCAGCATCAATAAGTCCTCACGTGAGAGCAGGGCACAGCTACCAGGAGGACCATCATGGGGGACCATCCCAGGGACTGCCTATCACACTGCTGAATTATTCATTAGGCCAGCTGACCCAAGCTGGGCCAACTAGAACATTTCCTTGGGATCTGCGCACTCAGTCAGAAAGAAGAAATCTTTCTAAAGTAGTGAAGCTTGGACCTCCCTGGTGGTCCAATGGTTAAGAAGCCTCCTGCCAATGTAAGGGACATGCCCTGAGGTCCATGCTCTGTAGCAAGTGAAGCCACTGCAATGATAAGCCCAAGTGCCACAAAGAGAGAGTAGCCCCTGCTCACCGCAACTAGAGGAAGCCCACATGTGGCAACAAAGGCCCAGCACAGCCAAAAACCAAATTTAAAATATGTATATATACATAATTTTAAAAATAAAATAATCAAATTTAAAATATGTGTGTGTATATATATAAACAAAATAACAAAGTGGTGAAGCGTGAAGACTATGGATAGTCGTGTTCTCCATCAAGCGGAAGACGCTGGTTCGTGGGAAGAACGAAGCTGACGCTGAAAGGGAAGCAGAAACCAGAAATAGTAGACTTTCCCAATTGCAGTAGTGGGCTTTCCACGTTTCTGGTTGCATTTGATCCTAAGCCCCACTTGTGCTCTGGCTATTCCTGTAGTTTGGTTATATGCACCAATAAACAACACCTCCTCTAGCTTTGCTAAGGTAATTCAGATGGGTTTTTGTCATTTGTAACAAGAAAAATGATAGCTGACTCACTGATGCAGTCACACGGGGAGGCAGGCGAGTCAGTTAGGAAATGGAGTAAATCTGGTGGGAGCTGATGAGGGGCTGATCTGGGGTGCTGGGAAGGGTGATCAGGGTCTAAATAGGAGAACAGATAAGCACTGATGGTAGGGACCATATAGGACTATCTTATTCATCATTGTACCCCCCAGAGGTTAACCCTGTGTCTGGCACAATGTAGCTGACATGAATGCATGAAGGCAGGAAGACATAGAAAAAGCAGGACTTGCTGACTGACAGGACATGGAAGATGAGAAAGAGGGAGAAGTAAATGGTACTCAGGTCTCAGGCTTGAATGACTGGCTAGCTGGCAGCCCTATTCAAGACAGGAAATGCTCCCTTGGAGGGAGTCAAGCAGAAGGGTGATGAGTTTGGTCTTGAATTACTGGCAAGTGTTTTCAGGAGGAGTGGCTAGTCTTAGGGAACAAAGATGTTAACCTGTTTACATGAGGATGTCTCTGTCACTGTCTGCCTTAGCTCTGGCCATGTAACTGAGGGATACAGCTACACATACTCAAAGTCTTATTTACGGGGCTAAAGAAAGACCTAATTTGGCAAATAGACAGTGACCACAACTGCCTTGTGGGAGCTGGTGGCCCTTGATTAGGAATGGTCTGAAATTAGCATGACAAAAATTAGCGGTCCAGTGCCAGCCTAATGAGTCCATCTGACTCCCAGCACAGTTCTTCACGATCCCTGTATGACAGTCTACTCCCAACCAGCTTGGGAGAGATTATGGAATGGGCTGAGAAGTTTGAAATTGGGTATTCAGAAAACACATTTGCTTTGCTCTAACGGGAACAATGTGTCAACACAAATACCCACACTCAGGCTGGGTGTATTTGGCAGCTCTTTAAAAACTGGCATTGGAAAGCTGTCAGGGGTGGGAAATGCCCCTTCTTAGATTGATACTATGTCCAGCCAGAAGCAGTCTAGGGAGATAGTTTAAGTAAAGGTTATTAAATTCCACCAGAATTTAGTTGGAAGTGCTGACTCTGTTTACACCCCTGAGCGAAGCTCATTAGCGTGTGTCAGAAATACAGCTTCAGTGGCTCCAAACATCCCAAGCTGCTCTTGGTTTTTTGGGAATGCCAGCCTGACACAGTACAGCTAGCTAGGCTTCCCAGTAAGCTCCTCCTGCTCCAGTGGCCCCAAGGTACTGAGCAAAGTCTTCCTCTGTGATCCAAATGTGTCCTGCTTTGAGAATGCCAATGCACTGGCTTGCCCTCTTGGGAGCTCAGGTTGCAGGGAGGGAGCTGGGCAGGTGGAATGCAAGAATAAACGGCCAAGCTCTACAGAGGGGTGAGGAGAGAGTGCTGGATGCCAGCACCACAAATGATCAGCCTTGCAGCTACCTCTACCCACAAGAGCAGTAGTCAGGACAGGATTGTAACTGGTTATCGATTTTCTTGTAAACTTACCATTATGGGAAACTTCAGGCACATATGAAAGCCAAGAGCAACTTCCCTGGTGGTTAAGAATATGCCTGCCAGTGCAGGGGACATGGGTTTGATTCCTGGTCCAGGAAGATGCCACAAGCCTCAGGGCAATTAAGCCCATGTGCCCCAAAAACTGAAGCCTGTGTGCCCTAGAGCCCATGCATCACAAATAAAGAAAGTTTGGACATAGAACAAAGACCCATTGCCGCCAAAAAGAAATTAAAAAAAAAAAAAAAAGCAGAGAGATTAACGCCCATCTCCTAGTCTCAACAATTATTAGATTATGACTAACTTTATTTCTTCTTCCTGGGCTTCCCTGGTGGCTTAGAGGGTAAAGCACCTGCCTGCAATGCGGGAGACCTGGGTTCAATCCCTGAGTTGGGAAGATCCCCTGGAGAAGAAAATGGCAACCCACTCCAGTATTCTTGCCTGGAAAATCCCATGGACGGAGGAGCCTGGGAGGCTGCAGTCCATGGGGTCACAAAGAGTCGGACATGACTGAGCGACTTCACTTAACTTTATTTCTTCTACATCCTTCCGTTGGATTATTTTGGAACAAATCATAGATATTTCATCACTTTATCTGTAAATACTTCATATATGCTCTAAAAGATAACAACTTTAAGAAAAAAAGCATAATGCCATTATCATACCTAAGGAAGTTCATAACAATTCCTTAACTCTGATGGAATTGTATGTACCACGCCAGGCTAAGTTGTTTCAGTCCTGTCCAACTCTCTGCAACCCCAGGGACGGTCGCCCACCAGGTTCCTCTGTCCATGGGGATTCTCCAGGCAAAAATACTGGAGTAGGTTGCCATTTCCTCCTCCAGGGGATCTTCCTGATCCGGGGATCAAACCCAGGTCTCCTGTGGCTCCTGCACTGCAGGCAGCTTCTCTAACACCGAGCCACCAGGGAAGTCTGTGGAATTATACACTAGTGGGCAAAGGAGGCTCCCGTGCTCCCATCTCCTTTACTCTTCATCCCTCAAGCAAGGTGTCAAACTCACAGAAACAAAAAAGGCAGAGATCAAAGTCAGGTAAAACTGTGCCCATACTGAGCTCATCCCCAATGTCTCAGCAACTCTAGTATTTTAAAACATTTCTTGAGATAGGCTAAAACAGAAATTAAAGAAAACAGCAGCCCTCACATTTTTATCAGACCTTTCGGCATTTCTCAGAGCTACAAGGACAGCCCGTAAGAGAACCAAGAAGTGCTGGAAGATTAACCAGATTCTTTGATCCGCAGGTGGTCGGGCTGCCACAGGGTCCAAAGTGAAAGTGAAAGTGAAGTTGCTCAGTCGTGCCTGACTCTTAGTGACCCCATGGACTGTAGCCCACCAGGCTCCTTCCACGGGATTTTCCAGGCAAGAGTACTGGAGTAGGTTGCCATTTCCTTCTCCAGGGGATCTTCCTGACCCAGGGATCAAACCTGGGTCTCCTGCATTCCAGGAAGACGCTTTAACCTCTGAGCCACCAGGAAAGCCCGGGTGCCACAGGGTCCAAGGCCTCCACTAAGGTATAGGGATACTTCCTAGACTTCTTTTAGGAAGTATTGTTTTAATAACAGTATTCAATATTTCTGGGGAATACATTTTATTAAAGTATAACATATATGTAATAGAAAAGTTCACAAAACTCTAGGAGTTTGTTTTGTAAAAAGTTATTACTTATCAAGCTCTACATTTGTCTTGAGGATTAAGTTAAACACTAAAAATGGGACATAAACAGCTGGACAGCTACTAGGGCAGCCAGTCATATAAATGTTTACCATGTGAACTCATCTTTGCAGGATGAGACGGCATCTCCATGGGTGGACTAGGGTAGGAATCAGAACTAAGTAGGAGATGTCTGTGCAGAAGGTAGCCAGGTA
Organism: Budorcas taxicolor; assembly: GCF_023091745.1. Taxonomy (NCBI): domain Eukaryota; kingdom Metazoa; phylum Chordata; class Mammalia; order Artiodactyla; family Bovidae; genus Budorcas; species Budorcas taxicolor. The sequence continues at coordinate 79,383,274 of NC_068919.1, forward strand.
GGGGCTGTCAGAGCCCCGTGAGGTGAAGAACCTGTCCACCTGAGTGATCCTCCTAGCTATGGGCTCACAGGACAGCATGCTCAAACGCTCTGTTGTTTGAGGAGTGACCACCAGCCTTTTACATGAAGGAAAGACACCAATTTCTCAGTCCAAGTACTTTAATAACCCCAGAGGGCCTGGCTCAGAGAAATACTGAGAAATACCCAAAAATACTCAGAGAAATATCCACAAAATACTGGGGTATCAAGGCTTTCTATCTCAGATTCCTTAGGGATGTATCAAGACTTCATGCTAAAGAGCATTTGCCCTCATTAGTGTCTGTATCATCAGATCCTTTTATGAGACTCCTCTGAAGGGAATATGAGTCTAACTCCACTTTGTCACTACAACTGCCACTTCCCATTGGAATTTGCTTAATAATTGGAAAGAATATTATGGCAGTCCTTTCTGGAATTGCTTCATAGCTAGAAGGAAGTGGATCAGCATGCTTCTCACAGGCTTTGGGGCTCAAGGGTAATGTCAAGGACAAAGTAGACTCTGGAATGGACAGGCCTTTGGAGAGAAGGGGCCTAGCGTGATCCGGTGCCCGTCACACTGTTCACCCTGGAGCAGTACTAGAAGACTCAAACATACTCCTTCCCTTAAAGACTAGAGGGCAATACAGTTGGCCAAGCCTTGGGAGTCTTGCAACAGAGCAGATACTCCACAACACATGCCAGTAAGTGAAGGTAGGAGTTAGCATTACCATGGCAACCCCTCCAATCTCACACGTCCCAGGAAGAAACCATGATCTATCCCGTTTCTCTTAAACTATAGTCCAGAGACCTTAAATTCAAACATCTGTTGACAAGGGGTCTGTCTCAGTTAAGTGATGCAATCAGTCCTCATTAGCCTTCTCCCCACTCTCTTGAAAAGCATAAAGAAAATTACCTTTAGCACAGAAGAGGCTTTTAAGCCAAGCTCTTCAGCAGTATACCTTAAACTGAATAGCCCACTGAAGCACTGAATTACAAAACAGAAAGGAGAGGGCTAGAGAAGCTGACCCAGGATCTCTAAATGTAGCTGAAAGGGTTACTATTGTCTCCAAAGGTAAACTATCTTCTTAGCTCAGGCTTACAAGTCAAACTACGTAGTGGAGAAGAAAGGAAAGTGAGTAACAAGAAATTATCATCCTCTAAGGTTTCTTTCACTGAAATTCCCTTCAGACCATCAACTAGCTTCTTAAAACTTCTCCATCTCCCAACTGTCCTCTTGATTTCAGTCTCTTGGCCCCTCCTAATCTCTTAGTCCATCATTCACTTGCCTTTCGTCTGGTCCAGAGCTTGGGTAGCCTTCTGATATTATGCTTGTGACGTATGATTGTCACCTAAACTCTCTCCTCTCCCATCCTTGTATTCCCTCCTGTAACAATTAGACAGTGTTTCTTGTACTAAAGTTGTACTTTTATCTACCTTCTATTAGACGGTGGGATTTATACTGCCTAAGATGATTCTTGTTCATTTTGAGATCAATTATGTACTTTGCAATGCTTAGTCAGATTTGCTATTTACTGTACATCTAATTCACACCAGGCACTTTTCTGTGTTCAGTTCAGTTCAGTCAGTCATGTCCGACTCTTTGTGACCCCACAGACTGCAGCACGCCAGGCTTCCATGTCCATCACCAACTCCCGGCACTTGCTCAAACTCATCTCCATTGAGTCAGTGATACCATCCAACCATCTCATCCTCTGTCGTCCCGTTCTCCTCCAGACTTCAATCTTTCCCAGCATCAGGGTCTTTTCCAATGAGTCAGTTCTTCGCACGCATCAGGTGGCCAAAGCACTGGAGTTTCAGCTTCAGCATCAGTCCTTCCATTGAGTATTCAGGACTGATTTCCTTTAGGATTGACTGGTTGGATCTCCTTGCAGTCCAAGGGACTCTCAAGAGTCTTCTCCAACACCACAGTTCAAAAGCATCACTTCTTCAGTGCTCAGCTTTCTTTACAGTCCAGCTCTCACATCCATACATGACTATTGGAAAAACCATAGCTTTGACTAGACAGACCTTTGTTGGCAAAATAATGTCTCTGCTTTTTAATATGCTATCTAGGTTTGTCATAGCTTTTATTCCAAGGAGCAAGCAGCGTCTTTTAATTTCATGGCTGCAGTTACCATCTGTAATGATTTTGGAGCCCAAGAAAATAAAGTCTGTCACTGCTTCCACTTTTTCCCCATCTACCTGCCTTGAAGTGATGGGACCAGATGCCACGATTTTAGTTTTTTGAAGGTTGAACTTTAAGCCAGTTTTTTCACTCCCCTCTTTCACATTCATCTAGAGGCTCTACAATTCCTCTTCACTTTCTGCCATACGGGTGGTGTCATCTGCCTATGTGAGGTTATTGATATTTCTCCCAGCAATCTTGACTCCAGCTTGTGCTTCATCCAGCCCAGCATTTCACATGATGTACTCTGAGTATAAGTTAAATAAACAAGGTGACATTTACAGTCTGACGTACTCCTTTTCCGATCTGGAAACAGTCTGTTGTTCGGTGTCTGGTTCTAACTGTTGCTTCTTAACCTGCATACAGATTTCTCAGGAGGCAGGTAAGGCGGTCTGGTATTCCCATCTATTTAAGAATTTTCCAGTTTCCACGCAGTCAAAGGCTTTGGTGTAGTCAATAAAGTAGAAGTAGATTTTTTCTTGAACTCCCTTGCTTTTTCTATAATACAATGGATGCTGGTAATTTGATCTCTGCCTTTTCTAAATCCAGCTTGAACATATGGAAGTTCTTGGTTCAGGTACTGTTGAAGCCTAGTTTGGAGAATTTTGAGCATTACTTTGTTGGCATGTGAAATGAGTGCAATTGTGCGGTAGTTTGAGCATTCTTTGGCATTGCCTTTCTTTGGGATTGGAATGACCTTTTCCAGTCCTGTGCCCCACTGCTGAATTTTCCAAATTTGCTGGCATATTGAGTGAAGCACTTTAACAGCAGGACTTGAAATAACTCAACTGGAATTCCATCACCTCCACTAGCGTTGTTCATCGTGATGCCTCCTAAGGCTCACTTGACTTCACATTCCAGGATGTCTGGCTCTAGGTGAGTGATCACCTGGACCAGCGATCTGGTCGTTTTTGTATAGTTCTTCTGCGTATTCTTGGCACCTCTTCTTAATATCTTCTGCTTCTGTTAGGTCCATACCATTTCTGTCCTTTATTGTGCCCATCTTTGCATGAAATGTTCCCTTGGTACCTCTAACTTTCTTGAAGAGATCTCTAATTTTTCCCACTCTATTGTTTTTCTCTATTTCTTTGAACTGATCACTGAGGAAGGCTTTCTTATCTCTCTCTCCTTGTTCTTTGGAACTCTGCATTCAGATGTGTGTATCTTTTGTTTTCTCCTTTGCCTTTTGCTTATTTTCTCGTATTTGTAAAGCCTCCTCAGACAACCATGTTGCCTTTTTGCATTTCTTTTTCTTGGGGGTGGTCTTGATCACTGCCTGCTGTACAATGTCATGAACCTCTGTCCACAGTTCTTCAGGCACTCTATCAGATCTAATCCCTTGAACCTATTTGTCACTTCCACTGTATAATTGTAAGGGATTTGATTTAGGTCATACCTGAATGGTCTAATGGTTTTCTCCACTTTCTTCAATTTAAATCTGAATTTTGCAATAAGGAGTTCATAATCTGAGCCACAATCAGATCCCTGTCTTATTTTTGCTGACTGTATAGAGCTTCTCCATCTTCAGCTGCAAAGAATGTAATCAATCTGATCACAGTATTGACCATATGATGAAATCCATGTGGAGAGTCGTCTCTTGTGTTGTTGGAAGAGGGTGTTTGCTATGACCAGTGCATTCTCTTGCAAAACTCTTAGCCTTTGCTCTGCTTCATTTTGTACTCCAAGGCCAAATTAGCCTGTTACTCCAGGTATCTCTTCCTACTTTTGCATTCCAGTCCCCTATAATGAACATTTTTTTTTTTTTTTTTTTGGTGTTGGCTCTAGGTCTTGTAGCTTATCACAGAACCATTCAACTTCAGCTTCATTAGTGGCTGGGGCAGACTTGGATTACTGTGATATTGAATGGTTTGCCTTGGAAATGAACAGTGATCATTCTGTCGTTTTTGAGATTGCCTCCAACTACTGCATTTCAGCCTCTTTTGTTGACTAGGAGGGCTACTCCATTTCTTAAGGGATTCCTGCCCACAGTAGTAGATATAATGGCCATCTGAATTAAATTAGCCCATTCCAGTCCATTTTAGTTCACTGATTCCTAAAATGTCCATGTTTACTCTTGCCATCTCATGTTTGACCACTTCCAATTTGCTTTGATTCGTGGACCTAACATTCCAGGTTCCTATGCACTATTTCTCTTTAAAGCATCGGAGTTTACTTCCATCATTTCACGTCCACAACAAGGTGTTGTTTTCACTTCGGCTCTGTCTCTTCATTCTTTCTGGAGTGATTCCTCCACTGAACTCCAGTAGCATATTGGGCACCTACTGAGCTGGGGAGTTCGTCTTTCAGTGTCATATCTTTTTGCCTTTTCATACCTTTCCTACGTTATCTCATGGAAAACAGTGTGGTATAGGATATTTTGCCCCTCAACATGTAGGCACATGGAAGTTTGTTAAAAATGTGCAATGTGAAAGTCCACTTCAGACCCAAATCTGCACTTTAGCTGTGCATTTAGGTGCAAGAGCTCAGGTGTGCAACATTCAGAATGAGTGCTAACACGTCAGGATCTCCCAAAAAACTATCTCATATTTTTCAGTTGTTATTAAGTGCTTGTTTAAGATTATGTCTCTCGGTAAATTTACCCTTTTATAATTATAAAAACAGCCCTCTTTTGCCTGGTAACATTCCTCATTATGATGCTTGCTTTGTCTGATACTGTATCTATGTCAGTTTCTTATGCTTAGTGTTTCCATGGAATATCTTTCCCCATCTTTTAAACTTATCTGTGTTCACACACACACATATATTTGTTTGTTTTGGCTACACTACATGGCTTGCAGGGTCTTAGCTTCCCGATCAGGGATTGAACTGGGCCTCCAGCAGTGGTAGTGCAGAGTCCTAACCATTGGACCACCAGGGAATTCCCGGTTTATTTAAACTGGGTTGAACATGTAGTTTTGTCTTGCTTTACTGATCCAGTCTTTTAACTGAAGCATTAAGACTATTTACATTTAATGTAATGAACAGTAGGATGGGGGTCTAAATCTACCATTTTGCTATTTGTTATACAGTTTGACCACCTGTTCTTTGTTCAGGGGGTCCTGGAACAGACTAGATATTCTATAACAAATGCCTATGGGTGAGGGAATTACTGGGCAGGGGGAAAGCACTCAATATCTCTTTCCTTTTTCTCATTGGTTGAATGGTTTTGGTGAAAGTCACAAAATGTGCTGATTCGTTCTACTAAAAATACGTTAACCTCCCCACACCTCCCATAGCTGTTACAAACTTTCCCCGCCATCTTCAGTGCCCTTGTATCGACTCCTCCCTTTCCCCAAGATGGTAACCAATTTCACCTATCTGATGGACTGAGATCGTCTAACACAAACTCTCTGCACTTCCTATCTTTTTCTGAGTTTAACCATTCTACCAGCACAACTAAACCTATATTTCAACTGGCACTGATCTTTCACCAATTATTTAATTACTATATATAAATCTTAGACTTTTGCTTTACTTATATACAGGAACAAATTGCCTTTTAAAGTGTCCTTCCAACTGATCATTACACATTGCCACCCTTTTTCTTTCAAGTTTCCAATGAACCTTGCCTTCTCTGCTTATATTTCACTATTTCCCTTACTCTTTACCTGCAAATTTGGCTTTTGTCTTCATATTAAAACCAGTGAAAAGGCTTTCTAAGCTCCAAATCCTAAGACTTCTTACTAATATAATTCCTCACTTTACCTGTTTACTGAAAAATTCTCGACTTGGCTTCTGAGACATTATATTCTCTGGCTTTCTAATCTGGTCTACACAGAAGAGTGAATTTAATTCTCATGTTGCAAAGACTTGACAGATTATGCTTTAAAAACCTTTAGACTATCCACAGCCTTTGAAATAAACTCTGTAGCTTCAAGTTCAAGGAACTCCAATACCAACCTTCCTGGCCTTTATGCCATATACCATCTCTCCAAAACTTACTGTACTCCAGCCACAATGGCTTACTTGTTGACTGCAGCCATGAAATTAAGACACTTGCTCCTTGGAAGAAAAGCTATGACAAACCTAGACAGCATATTAAAAAGCAGAGACATCACTTTGTCAACAAAGGTCTGTCTAGTCAAAGCTATGGTGTTTCCAGTAGTCATGTATGGATGTGAGAATTGGACCATTAAGAAGGCTGAGCACCGAACAACAGATGCTTTTGAACTGTGGTGTTGAAGACTCTTGAGAGTCCCTTGGACTGCAAGATCAAGCCTGAATATTCACTGGAAGGACTGATGCTAAAGCTCCAATACTTGGGCCACCTGACGTGAAGAGCTGACTCAGTGGAAAAGACCCTGATGCTGGGAAAGATTGAGGGCAGGAGGAGAAGGGGACGAGAGGATGAGATGGTTGGACAGCATCACCGACTCAACACGAGTTTGGACAAGCTCCAGGAGTTGGTGATCGACAGGGAAGCCTGGCGTGCTGCAGTCCATGGGGTCGCAAAGAACAGACACGACTTAGCGACTTTCTAGCTCTGTTCCTAAGGAAAAATAACGGTGGAATGTATTACTAGGCAAAACTGCTAAAGGTAAAAATGACCTCTAATTGGTAATTTATGCCTCCACTGGTGGTAAGACACGGGTTTGTTTTTCTAAATGCAGTGATTCTTATAACAGAGACACATCTCTTGCAGCGACCTACAAGCACTGTCTATGGACAGTGGCTCCTGCTGTATACAAGGCTTCTAAGCCAAGGTAGTCCTTGCACTTACCTGTCTTGTCTCTTGCACCTGACCTACCACTTGTCTGTATGTGCAGAGGCTAACTCTTAGATGGCTGTGTGAACTGCCGGGAGGGCTACTCCCTCCCGTGGAAGAGGAACGCTTGATGATGCTGGGTCAGCAGGCTGTTTTCTGTCCTGTGTTTTCAAGTAAACTCGTGATATATGTGACCTACTCAGGTCTTGTGAATCCAAATATTTCTATCTTTAAAGTTCCTTTGATCGTCACCAGAGATTCATTATCTAGTTATTTATTTTGGGAGGGCCTCATATTCCCTTCAAGATCTTTGAGGTTAAGACCATGTTTTTTTCTTTTCAATTAATGTAGGTTGTGCTGTGCAGTATGTGGGATGGTTCCACGACCAGGGATCAAACCTGGGCCTCCACAGGAAAAACATCAAATCCTAACTACTCGGGTCACCAGGGAACTCCCAAGACTATATGTCTTTTTCACCTAGCAAAGTGATCTGAGTCAATGTGAACCTATTTTTTTTCACCATTAATAAAGGAATAATTATTTCCTATCTCAAAGGGTTGCTATGATGATTAAATAAGATATATATAAAAGTGTTTCCCAAGCAGTAAATGCTATGCCTAAGTGGTGATCATACTAACACATAAATATATAGTCCCTATTCTAAAAGTATCCCTATTAATGTAGTAATGTTTATTAAACACTTCATATATTAACTCTGATTTTCATTCCAATCTTAAAAATTAATAAAAACAATTTGATAAAGAAGTGGTCATACTGATATAAAACTGATTTCACACTAAGAAATGCCCTGCCCTCTTTCCTCCAACCCAAAGACTGGTCTACTTCTAGGACAGAAAGAAACAGTCTGCTCACCCTTGTTGAAAGTAAACAGCTTACCATCATTCTCACCCCAAACAACAGGAGTAAGATATGCAACCTATCCAAACATGCCATATACATACACATACGTGCTAAAAATACCCAAGGCACTTTAGTGAGTTGCTGGAAATATTTTAAGCCAGAGAAATACAAGTTGAGTGAGACTGTTAAAATATCCCCTTTCTAATCCTGGGAGGTGTTAGATCAAACATTAAAAAAATAGAAGCAAGCAGCACCGTCAAGAACTATTTTAGAAATTCCCAGGTATATAAAATAAGGTGGATTACAGAATATCAGGATCTTTGTTACTTTTTCTGGTATGTTTCACCTTTAGGCAGCAGTATAAAACATCACTCTATAAGCAGAAATCAAACCTGTTCGACTTGTAGTCAGAGAAAGGCCACATGGTCAGTACTCTTAACTCTGTAAGAACATGGAACAGTGGCTGTAGCTCAACCAAACCACTGAAAAGTTTCATCACAGATTCCACCTTAACAATACAAAAAGCCTACTTCTGTTCCTCTTCTGTGTAATAATGGAAATGGTTAATGTAGATTCCCCCATGTTTATTCAAGTCCTATTCTTCCTTAAGCTTTATAAAGTATAATTCAAAATACTGCTCACCTTTTTCCTCTCATCACCCAACATCTAGGACCTAGATATTTTCTTTCACATTCCTTAGAAAATCTTACTTCCTCTGTAAGTCCAACACTAAGAAACATTTTATCAGACTCAAGGGCTCCCATTCCCTCCAGATGTGTTCTAGAGTATTTTTCAAAAAAAAAAAAAAGAAATGAAGCCAAGATCGTATCTGTTAGAGAAATAAAACTATACGAGACAGGGCAACTGAAAAGTAGGACAATCTGACTTACTTTTGGATTTATTTTTCTGTGAGACCATTTTTTAAAACTGGCTAATTCACAGTGAAATATTAACTACAGCTACATATATAACTTCATTCTGCATACAACAAGCATATAATGCCAGTCATGAAGCCTCCAAAAAAAACTGCCCATCCTACAGTGTGTAAAGTTATTGCTAGCCATTGGTAAAGTGTGATACTAGCAGAATCAGGGAATGTCCAGATACTCTGACTGGGGATACGATGGGAATGCAGTGTATGTTCAAGTCACAGTGTGACCATAATCTTTACATTAAAAACAAGATCATCCTGTACTCTTCTGTGGTCTTTCCCTTACCCTTGTACAGGAGTGGTAATCAGCATTCCACTGCTGAAGGCTATTGAAGGCACAAGGACCTTCCAGAAAAAGGTCATCACCAAGGCTAGGGAATTAACCTGGTTGCTACTGTAGATAAACTATGTCACCAGAAAGTGTTTCATCATGTTTGCATCAACAGTAGGTGTAAACCTTGGAGATACAATTGAGATTCACTTACAAGAGGGAAAAACTAGGAAAAATGAGGTAAAAACTCTAGCTTCATATAGCCACAGGAAAACATATTCAGCTTTCTTCAACTTCAATGTGTAGCAGGCTATTGGTTTAGAAACTGATAATGCTTTACAAGAATACCCAATTCAGATCAGAGACACAAGAAAAGGGGGTAAAAATCACTCAGGGGGAAAAATATAACTAAAGAACATTTATTTGTTTTTCACCAAGACTTTATCTTGAGGACGTAACTAAACTGTGCCTCCACTCCCCACCCCAATTTGAAGGAGGATTAGTACAGTGGGTGTTATAAAGCAGGTATGAACAGTTTGAGGGACTGGAACCAACATTAACTGACAAAAACCAACTTTCATCTAAATCATCATAAAAATGTTTAAGTAAAAAAAAAAGGGGAGGGGCAAAGGGGTTTTCAGATTGAACAAGATCATCACATTTTATCTAATACATTCAATTCTGGCTAGGGTATACCAAAATGGAAACAGGATAACTATAATACAAAACTTCCACTACAGCACACTGCACACACCTGTGTTCCAAGCCCACCCCCGTTCCCCTAATGCTTCCAAACTCAACTATTTCCCAGCCTGTTGGGCCTGTCGGCGAAGGAGCACGTAGATCTTCTCTTTAATCCAATCTTTGTTATAAGGCTGGTATGTCTGGGTATCAGCTCGGTAACTGAGGAACAGAAGAATAATAAGCAAAGTTACAATGGTCAAATACCGTCACGTTTTTAAAACTGGAAATTGTTAACTGTTCTAGAATGGCACAGATGTGCACATGTTCATACATGAATACAATGAAAACGTAAAACAGCTGATTACCTAACTGTTGAATTTTATGCAATATGAAGTTTAGATCATCTAATACAATCTCACAGCAGAAAAAGAAACCAAGGTCTAGAGATCTTAAGTTAAATGCTCAGTGTGTTACACATCTACTTCTTGACAAAGTATGCCCAGAAACCATGTGTTCTTTCTCCTACATAGTTAACTATTCTTAAGGTGCCTTCAGGGATTAAAAAACTAACAAAAACTTTAAATTTACTATATTTACTTTGAATCAACTTAAAAAAAAAAAGAAAACCTTTAAAAATATGTTGCTGACACAAAGATTTCTTCCCTGGAAAGCATTAACAGAAGGAAATTTTTATATACATCCAGTATTTCAGGATTTGCTTTTTAATAAACAATGCTGCTAAGTCACTTCAGTCGTGTCCAACTCTGTGCGACCCCATAGACGGTAGCCCACCACGCTCCCCCGTCCCTGAGATTCTCCAGGCAAGAACACTGGAGTGGGCTGCCATTTCCTTCTCCAATGCATGAAAGTGAAAAGTGAAAGTGAAGTCGCTCAGTCGTGTCCGACTCTTAGCGACCCTACGGACTGCAGCCTACCAGGCTTCTCCGCCCATGGGATTTCCCAGGCAGGAGTACTGGAGTGGGGTGCCATTGCCTTCTCTGGAACAATGCTAGAGGCTGAGTAGAGTCTGGCGTATAAGGAGTGACATCAGCAATGAAACTTTAACAGGATTCCAGGGTTTTTGGAGTACAATGCATCACTTAATAGACAACTCACTCAAAGTATGTTTAGAGGACAACAGATAGAAATATTCCACTGACCTACAACTGAACAACTACACCCAGCTAAATTGCTGGTTAAGCAATAAATTCAGTTTTTAGGGTAAAAAAAACCTAAAGCTATAGTATAAAAAAAGATAATAAGCAAGCAGAGACAGCAGAAACACAAAGTACATCACAGTGTTTCAAGGCTTTTGGTTCTCAGCAAAAAAAATTATATACATATAACTACAAATGACAGTAAATACCTCTAACTGTTAGAAGCAGGAGTGTTAATCACTCAGTCGTGTCTGACTCTTTGCAACCCCATGGACTGTAGCCCACCAAGCTCCTCTGTGCACTAGAGTGGGCAGCCATTTCCTTCTTTAGGGGATCAAACCTGAATCTCCAGCACTGCAGGCAGATTCTTTACCACCTGAGCCACCAGAGAAGCCTATAAAGAAGTTGCCAACTGCTAGGTGTTGCTCTGGGCACTCATCTGAATAAACTCCATCCTATTTACAACTCTGTGAGTAGATACAATTACTATCCCTTTTTAATAAAGGAGGAAACCAAGGCTCAAAACAGCCTGTAACTTATTAGCTAAGTGACTTCAGGCAAGGAGTAAAAGCTTAAACTCTCCTGACTAGAGTTCTTATTGTCTGTGAACCACTGAGCTAGAAACCTATGATCCATTTTTTTGGCGGGGCGGGGGTGGGGGCGGGGGTGGGGCGGCTAGAGTTTATCCCCTCCCTCTCACCCACTCCTCCAGGTCCTCACTGAGCTACAACCCAATCTTTGAAGAGAAACAAACTCCAAAGTAAGACTGCTTTACACCATTATTAAAGTCTTCCCCTGAATGGTAAGGTCAGGATGGGGTTTAGTAAAATGCACAAGCTCTCTACTTTTACAGAACATTTTGGCTTTTTACTAACGTCCTTTTGTTACAGTGAGAAATAATCTAAAAAGTAAACTCACTGTAACTCTTCAGATTAAGAGTGACAGGAAAATACAATTACTACATGACTATTTTAATTTTACAGTCACTATCAAGTACCTCTTAAATCACATTCCCTGATCCCTGCACCCTCCTAGATTTCTTACCTCTTTTCACAACCTCCAACACTTCCTCCCTCACCCTTAATTCCAAACGGTGTCCTCCTTTCTATTTTCCTGAAGTAACTAAAGCAATCAGAAAACCTCCCCAAGCTTCTGCCACACCCGCCTGCCTTCCCTACTTTACTATTAATGGATTGTCTAAGATCCTATCTAAAGCCATCAATTTCTCCCTCTACTACATCACATTAGCCTGCCAACATACCATTATTTTTCTCACCTTAAAAACAAAATTAAAGGGGGAAAAAAAGTGTTTTTTTCTCTAGCTATAACCCCATTTCCCTCCTCTCCTTTTGAGCCAAATTCTACAAAAAAGCTGTCTGTGTTGGCAGCCTACAATCCCTCTCTTCTTACTAACTCACTGGACTATATAAAGATTTTACTACTGTCCCTCTAGGGCTTCCTAGGTGGCTCAGACAGCAAAGAATCTGCCTGTAATGAGAGAGACCTGGGTTCTATCCCTGGGTCGGAAAGATCCTCCGGAGAAGGGAATGGCAACCCACTCCAGTACTCTTGCCTGGAGAATTCTACGTAGCCTGATGGGCTACAGCTCATGGGGTTGCAAAGAGTTGGACACTACTGAACGACTAATACTTTCACACTTACAGTTCACTCTACCAAAACTGCTCTGGAAATCATCAAAGACTTCCACAGGGCTATACCAAATTTCAATTCTCAGTCCTCATTCATTTGATCTACCAACAATATGAAGTATCAATACTTTTGAATGGGTTGGTCCACCAAATTCATCTCCCTCTACTCTACCCAGCCTCCACTTATTCTTCTGCAGCTTCAAAGGCTTCATTTTAGACGGATTTATTCACTGTGCAATCCTCAGTGCCTTGGAACACACATGGTACATAACCGGCCCTCAGTAAATGTTACATGAACACATATGTGTCTCTCTCTGTGTGCCAGGCGATAAACAGATCAACTATAAACATTGCAAACCAACACAGTATGATATATATACAGCTCTATTGGCCTCAATAGTTTTTTGAGTTTTTATATCAAAATAATCATAAAATTATCACACATTATAAACACATTTCATTAAAGACCAGAACTGGATCACTGAAATACTCTGAGTGAGCAAAGTAAAATGACTATAACTGAAACACAATAACGAGGTGAAGAAAACTGCACTCGAAAATTCCAAGGAAATGCTTATTTTCACCCGGATCTTTTGTGAGACAGCAAGCCCAGGCTTGGTTCCAGTGCTGAAACAGGAAGTGCCTCAGAGTAGGACCTACATGATTTTCACCACTGAAAAATATTTTCTTCTTGTAGCATAGTATCTGACACATAATAAATATGCCTGGTGACTGAAGTTCTCATTATAAGGTACTTCCATTTTCCTTTGTAAAATCTGCTGTAAACACTCGGCCTCTCCAACAATGCTGAGAAGATGAAGTATTATAGATTCACGTGCTCCTTGGTAACAGTGGTGACAGGTAATTACTGATATAAATTATAATAAGCATTATGTTAGGGAAAAAAATTTAATTTGACAAAACTCAGAGAATAGAAAAGGTAAGTGTCAAAAAAACAAACTCATTCTAACATACCAAAATACACATGATCAATATTAGGAGGAATTAAAATTAAATTCTATTTCAGTCCTACATATATTTTAAAAAATCATGAAAACAGAATAATCTAAGTTTTAATTTAAAGCTAATTGCTTTAGGATAAAGACTATAATTGGGGAAAAAATACGTAAAAGATTATTTAGTTTAAGGAACAAAGTTCTCGGTTCAAGGTGGAGGCACACTAACTGCATCAATTAGCAAAATTCATAAGGTTTACTTGTGCCTTCAGCTTTATGTTGACAATGTATGAGCCACGTGTAGCAGAAATATTAATTACTACATCACAGGCAAAACACAAAGATCTGTGTCATGCAGAGTGCGCTCCTAATAGCATAAATCACCTCAAACAAACAAGATAAAAACACAATTTAAGAGATATGGTGGCTAATACTTACACAAGGCAGCTGAGGTCTGCCAGGTCATCAATAAAATCAAACAACTGACTGATATCATATGTGATAGAGGGGCTGTTGGGATTCATTCTCTTCAGATGTTCTTCATACATTTTACAAACACCTAAGAGAGGGGAAAACCAAGATCTTACAATTGTATGAATTTAGATATGAGTAGTGCTACATGCTTATATCACAATACTTTGTCCTACCCTGTACATATAGGTCTTTGTGTACCTCCAAACTGATTTCATAGATTTCCTAATAAAAAGTAACAGCCAACCACAGTTATCAAAAGCTATCTTAATAAAGCTTGGTTCACTACACTGTGATCAGAAATATCACTTAGGAGTTCCTGAATAGAAAGGGTGAATGGAAAGGAAATAAAAACCAGGAAAATTAACTAATTGTGGCACTAACCCACAGCTACCATCATACTTAGTGGCAAAAGACAATGCTTTCCCAGTCAGACTAGAACACCGGCTCTTGTCACTTGAGTCATGTTCAACATCGCACTGGAGGCTCTAGTAAGGGTGATTTGGCAAGGAAAAGAAATAACTGGCATTCACACTGGAATGGAAGAAGTGTACCTATCTCTAGAAATGCATACAGAATACCTTAAGGAAACTACAAAACACAAACTATTACAACTAATAAATCAGGCTGGTAAGACTGCATGATGTAAAATCATTACACAAAAATCAATTATATTTCTATACCCCAACAATAAAAACACTGAAAATGAAATGAACAACATCAGAAAAGAACAGAATTCTTGCAAATAAATTCAGTAAGAGAGACATAAGACACTCTGAAAACTGTAAAATGTCACTGACAGTAAAGATTTAAATAAACAGAATGCTATCTCAGGTTCATGGACTGGGTGACTTAGTATTAAATACTCCCCCAAATGATCTAGATTCAACAATCCATGTCAAAACCTGAGGTACTTCTGCAGAAACTGACAAGCTGACCCTAAACTTAACACAGAAATACAGGGGTCCAGGAGAGCCACAACAATCTTGGAAAAGAACAAAGTTGGAAGAAAGACACACATTTCCTCATTCCAAACTCATCACAAAACTACAAAACTGTAATCAAGACAGTGTGGTACTGCTTATTCATGAAGACAGGCATACAGACTAATGGAATAGAAACAGGAGCCCACAAATAAACCCTCACATTTATGGTCAACTGCTTTCCCAAAAGGATACCAAGACAAAATCAATAGAGAAAGAGTATTTTATCAACAAAGGGTGCTAGGACAACTGTGCATTCATATGCAAAAGAAGAAACCTGGACCGCTCTCATGCCATGTATAAACAGTCACTCACAACGGCCCAGAGACTTAAATCTAAGTCAAAATTATAAAACTCTTGGAAGAAAACGTAGGCACAAATCTTTGTGACTTTGGATAAGCTTCTTAGATAGGCTGGACTTCATCAAAATTTAAGCCTTTTGTACTTCAGAGGACACTGTCAATGAAAGTGAAAACACAAGCCACAGACTAGAAGAAAATCTTTGCAAAACACGTATCTGATAAAACAGGGGTCCCCAACCTCTGGGATCAAATGCCTGATGATTTGAGATGGAGCTGATTTAACAATATAATAGAAATAAAGTGCACAATAAATGCAATGCCCTCAAATCATCTCAAAACCACACACACAACCACCCCCCCCAACCCCCGCCAATCCCCCACAGTCCATGGAAAAACTGTCTTCCACAAAACTGGTTCCTGGTACCAAAATGGCTGGGGACCACTGAGATGAAACTATTATCAAAAATATACAAACAATTCCTAACACTTAACAATGGGAAAACAAGCAACTCAATTAAAAAACAGGCAAAAGATGTGAACAGACACCTCAACAGAGAAATATACACAAGGAAAATACGCATTATGAAAAGATGCTCAACATCATGACATGAGGAAATTGCAAACTGAAATGAGGCATCATTATACACCTATTAGGATGGCAAAAAATCCAAAACACTGACGACACCAAATGCCACCACAGGAACTCTCATTCATTACTGCAGGGAATGCAAAGTGATACAGCCACACGTGAAGACAGCTTGTCTGTTTCTTACAAAGCTAAATACAGTCTTACCATATGATCTGACAATCACACTCCTCAGTACTTACCGAAAAGGAGTTGAAAGCTTAGGTCCACACAAAAACCTACACAGGATGGTGCATAGCAGCTTATTCACTGACAAAACCCGTAAGCAACCAAGATATCCTTCAACAGGTGATGGATAACCAAACTGTGTTACACCCATACAATGGAGTATTATTCAACAACAAAATGAAACGAGCTACCAGGCCATGAAAGACATGGCGACATCTTAAAAGCATACAACAGAGGATGAGATGGTTGGATGGCATCACCAACACGATGGACATGAGTTTGAGTAGGCTCCGGGAGTTGGTGATGGACAGGGAGGCCTGGTATGCTGCAGTCCATGGGGTCACAGAGAGTCAAACACGACAGAGCAACTGAAGTGAAGTGAAAGAGCTGATCTGAAAAGGCTGCATACTATAATTTCAACCATACAATATTCTGAAAAGATGAAACTATAAAGACATTAAAAAGATCAGTGGTTGCTGTTTAGGGGAGAGATGGGTGAGCAGGTGGAGCACAGGGGATTTTCAGGGTACTAAATGTTAGACACATGTCGTTGCACATGTCAAAATCCACACAATGCTCAAAGCAAAGAGTGAACATTAATGCAAACTAGACTTTAGTTAATAATGTGTCAGCACTGATTCTACAATTCTAACAAATGTACCACACTAACACAGGGTACTGTAAATAATTGGGAAAACTGGGAGGGGCAACGCAGGGGCTATGGCAGAACCGTACTTTCTGATCAACTTTCCTGTAAACCCCAAACTACTCTAAAAAACTAAGTCTATTAATTTTAAAAAAGGGATGAGGGGAGGGAAAGCTCTGTATCCCAGACGAATATTAACTACTATAACAAAGAAAAATAAGAAAGTAAGAAAATTACTATTTGGCAACCACCATGTGAGAACTGATTCCAGTATTTCCATTTTAACTTTTAAAATGGAAAATAAACCACCATTTCTAATTTAAAAAGAGCTAGAAAGCCACAAAAAGGCATGGAAGAAGCTTAAACACATTGCTAAATGAAAGAAGCTGACCTGAAAAGAGCTACGTCAATGATTCTAATCTATGACATTCTGGAAAAAGCCAAACAATGGAGGTAGCAAAGAGACCAGTGGTTGCCAGGGGGCAGGGAGTGAGGTGAAGAGGGATGACTAGGGGAACACGGAGGATTTTTAGGGCAGTGAGAATATTCTCAACATTACAGTAAGATACTGTAATGGTGAATACATGACATTACACATTTGGCAACATCCACAGCACTGCACAGCACAGAAAATGAATCCCCAAAGAAACTATGGACTGCATTCTGCTTCATCAACTGTAACAAATGCACCATACCTCATATTCTTTTTTTGGGGGGGGCGGGGAAGGGTGTGTGTGGCATACAGGACCTTAGTTCCCTGACCAGGGGAACCTGAGCCCTCTGCATTGGAAGCAGTCTGAACCACTGGACTACCAGGGAAGGTGTCATTAATAGGGGAAACTGGGGATAGGGAGAAGTACATGGGAACCCTCTGTACTTTCTGTTCAATTTTCCTTTAAGCCTAAAACTGCTCTAGAAATTAAGTGTATTAAATTTTTAAGTTCAGTTCAGTCGCTCAGTCGTGTCCGACTCTTTGCGACCCCATGAATCGCAGCACTCCAGGCCTCCCTGTCCATCACCAACTCCCGGAGTTCACTCCTTCCCTAAAATCAGCAAAGGTTAGTAAAGAGTATTGCAGAATCAAAGGCCAAACATGATAATACAGATAAAGCAACAATCTAGAGTGTGTGCACGAAGTCTACCTTAATGGCAAGTAAGGCCATCAGCAGAGGAAGGGACTTGAGAAAAGGAAAGAACACAAGCGTTGCTTGTCTTTAAAGATGAGAATAGAATCAGAGGAGCCATTTCTGATTATGAGTAGCTTTTTTTCCCCTGGAGGTCTACCCATCATTGGTTTTAGAAGAGATTTCTAAGCCTAATCCAATTAGCTTCAGATAATCAACAATTCCAGGGACATGCCAGCAGCAAATTTTATATTCCTATAAAATCTTTACAGGAACAGGTGAAGAATGTGCAATTTGCTAGCAAGGGTGCAGGGTGTACACAAGTGGTTTACTGGATGTAATGATTTAGTGATTTAATGAAAGGACACAGGATGAATCTGATTTGTGATGATCCAATCTATGTACTCTCGTCTAATGGTTTATTGAGGGTTAATACCTCCCTTCAGGGTGGTGCCAGCTTATCAAACATATAATAAATTATACTGATTTGGTTCCATTTGCCTTTATTCACTGAGCTAATTTTTTATTTCTTAACATTCTGATGGACATCTCAGCTTTTAATGTTTGTTTAGTAATTAGACTATTAGGTTGTGTAGGCACTAGTAGGTTTCTCAAGCCTGTTTTAATAACTCTATTGAGTTTAACTAGACTATATAAGAGATACCTATAAAATATTTACACAGCACAGTAACAAATAACAAATAAAGAATATTTACAAAACAAGCAGAGGCCTGGGAAAGTCACGATATATATGAGCTTGATTCTAGAAAGTAAACATAACAGTGAATGTCAGGGTAAACAAACTCAAGCCACCTGAGAGTCTCAGCACTTATCACTCTCACCCTGGGAGCAAGCGTGGACGAGCTGGTGTGGATGCAGCTAGCGTGGACGAGCTGGTGTGGATGCAGCTAGCGTGGGGGCCAGGAGCCTCTATAGCCCATCCCACGTCCAGCTCCCAACCCCTCACCACCCCCAAAACGAAATCAATGATTTCTACCCCTTGGTTAGTGTTTAAACTTACCTTCCATACACTCATTCACAGATTCATAGTCAGCGTAAGTTCTGCCTTCTGGCCTCTTGGTAGGCTGTACCAGCAAGATGGTGTGAGACTGCACAGGGAAAAGTGATATCAATATAAGTTTCTAACTCAGTGTTTGAGAAATTCATAGTATGGGATAAAATCCCCATTACCACACAATTTTCGTTGGTTATTAAAACACTATTAATCAGAGTGCTCTTCCTGCAATATCGATGCCTCTGCCCAAGCGCAGCGGCAGAAGCTTGAGTCACAGCTTTTCTGTAAGGTCTTAGTCTCCCAGTCCTTAACAACTGCTCTCTCAAACTCACTGCCTGTTAAATTCTCAGCATAAACTACCTTGTACTGTTTTTTCTCTTTTGCACCTTTCTTCCCAGCCAGATTATAAACCTGCTTAGGTGTTCTATATCCATTGGTCACTCTAATCCCATTAGATTCCTAATGAAAACAGATATGGGTTGATGAAAAGAGAAAAAAAGGAAAACACTATAATGATTACAAGCACTTTATTAATGTTTTTTCCTAACTTTAGCATTACAGTGAAATCACATCTTATCCAGAGATTAGACTCAAACATTAAAGGTGTAAGATAAACTGGCAATCTAAAATTAGTATATACAGTTAATGTTACCCTAGAAAATCCATTAAATTATTCACCCAGTAGGTGACTCACCATAAGAGGCTGTGTTACACTAAAATATTGTATTTTTAAGCACTAGTGTCACAGAATAGCTAGAGGATGATGACACAGGAAATGTGAAGATGCCTCAAGAGGAACAGATCCTTTCGTCTTCCATCTCGCCCTCACTGGGGAGCAAGCTTTTGTTCACGGGTCTATTTCAGGGTTTCTCAACTCTGGTACTATTGCATCAGGGGCTGGAAGATTCCTTGTTGCAGAGGCTGTCCTGTGCATTGAAGGACGGCGGTATTCCTAGCCTATTCCCAGTAAAAGCTCCCACGCCCTCCTCCCAATGTGTGACAACTAAAAATATCTCCAGAACATTGGTCTGTTGAAAGTATAACCCCTTCTGTTTTTTTTTTGCCAAGTGTGTAAGGTTCACTAAATTCAAATATGATGTAGCCTCACTGTAAACCCAATGCTAAATCAAACTATTTATAATCTTCAGGAGATGGTGAAGGGCAGGGAAGCCTGGTGTTGCAAAGAGTTGGACATGACTGAGTGACTGAACAACAAATTCTTCTCTTCTGCTGTACTAGTTTTTAATAAAAAACAAACAAACCTCTTAAGGACAGGAACCAAACGTTCTGAAATGATCAGACTTTTTAATGACCAACAAACTGCAACTGAAATAGCTATGTAGAGTTTCTGAATAAGCACTGCCCCCGCCCAAATAGCACTTTGAACACAATGTGACAAAGGGATTTCTGGTACTCCTCCCTCTCCACCAAGAAGCAGTCATTCTGATTAAAAGTCTGCGAGGATCTGAGACAGACCTTGATGACAAGAGATGGAAAGTAATGCTCACCTATAAAGACCTGGACACAGCTGAGGCCTTTCTTAAACAGTGATCAAAAGTCAGAGAACACAGAATGTTAGATTACTGGTTATTTAAAAACCATCAATAGTTCCAATGGCTCATATGTTGAGAAGAAAGTAACTTTATAGAAACTATACTGACATTCCTGCAAAAGGACCTGTCCCACATACTAGCCAGACCAGTTGCTACTACATTAATTTTCTTCTTATTCTAATAAGAAATAAGGACCAATTCACTTGAGAGTAAAGATATGAAAATGGCTATACAGTATGCTGCTTTTTATATTTACCCTTAAAGTGAAACTGAACTAAGTTTACTATTCTTAATACTTACTGCCCAAAGACAAGGCTTAAAAATTAGGAACAAGGAATGGCTAAATTTACAACACTGTCAACAAAATTATCAGATCTTTCCTTCTTCTGAACAGATTTGGTCCGGCATTCCTTAGGTTACTCTTTCTTAGGGGAATGAGCAGTAATAAATAAATAAGCAATAAAAATATAAGTACATACAGAATATATATATCTATTGATATTTGCCACAATAGAAAAATAACATTGTGAAACCTAAAAAAAAAGTTATGCAGAATTACCTTAATGATATCCTATTCTGTTTGCCAAACGGTTATGATTCACTCTAATGAAGAGTTAATCTGTTAATCTGTTTTTTAAAGTCTCACATATCCTATTCTGTTTGCCAAACGGTTATGATTCACTCTAATGAAGAGTTAATCTGTTAATCTGTTTTTTAAAGTCTCACAAACATGAACCCTAAGAATAGTCAGTCATTCTACTGTTACAGAAATACTACAATACAATGCCTCTCTCAAACTACCAAAAAGAAAAGAAGGAAGAATAAAAGAAAAGAAATTGAACCAATATTTAAGACTTTTGAACCAGTATTCACTTTAAATACAAATTCCAATTTTCAATTCTACACGAAATGATAAATTATCACTGATAACTGCTCAATGATAATGGGGTGTTCATAATAACTGCTGTCATATCCCCAGATTTTAATCTAAGCATTTAAAAATAATACCAAAATAAAGGCAGAGAAAGAAGGAAACTCCGAAGTGAAATGACTTGCTCAAGGTCACACTGCTAGTTAAGACAGGAACTGGAAATCCAATCTCCTAATTCCCAGTCCTCCTTGGGAGACTATGTTGGGTCAAACACTAACCTATCTCAATCCAGAAAACTACGACCTGAAAAAATTCCTTGTTAACAACAGCTGCATGATCTGTTAATCTGCAGCAACCAGAAAACGAAAATTAAAGTGTGGAAGCAACCACGATGACTTGGAATCCTCGTGAGCATCTCCTTTTTTGCAGATTACAAAACAGACACACAAGCCCAAAAAACAACCCTTCACCCATTCCACTCAGATCCTAAGGAAAGTGGACCCTGAGGTGAATCTATCTTTTCAGCTTCCAGACCCAAGAAGATTATAAATAAAGATAAGCACAAGATGGATGGCTGGAGGGGGAGGAGGACACCAAATCGGCCCCTAAAGGTCTTAGAAAAGAGGGAAAATGTATTTTTTCAAAAAAGGCAGAGCCCAGAAAAACAAAAGGGAATGTGGTCGGGAAAGCACGCTACAAAGCAAAGATGTTCCCTCCCGGTCCACACGGGGGATGCAGTACATTCACTCTGTCAGCTTCGGGACGGAATTGTCAAACATCCTTCGGCCATTGTTCCTATAGTAGGCTGGGGCGTTTGAAGGGAAAGAGCAGCACCCCCACGCCTGCCTCTACCAAGCAGCAAACGGAAGAAAAAGCAACCTCCGCAACGCACGCCTCGCCCGAGCCAGCAGGCGGGCGCGCAACCGCGGGGCGGACCCGGGACCCAGGGCCTAGCGCCAGGCCCAGTGTCTCCGCGGCGGGAAGGAGAAGAGTCGACCCACAAGCTGGAGGGCCGAGCAGCAGCACGCTCGCGCTGGATGGGGTGGGGAGATATATGGGCGGGGGTCGCCCCGGCGGGGGTTAGGGGTTCGGGGAGCCGGTTAGGCCTCTCTCACCATCGCGCCAAAGTCTCCCGCTGCAGCCGATGCCGACTCCGCCGTCGCCGCCGCACACGAGCTTACCCGCAACGCCGCCAACAGCCAATCCCCGCGAGAGGAGCCGCCGGAAGTCGTCAGAGGCGCACCGCGAAAGAACCTTTCGGACCATAGAGGCTCACAGATTTCCGGCAGCTAGAGCAGAGAGTGACCCTGTTTCAGCCATCTTGGATAAGGGAAAGGAAGCACACAGGGAACGTATCGGAACTTGAAAAAAAAGCGCTTTTTTCTAGACACGATTTTCGGTACTCGCGTTATTAGATGCGCGGCTAAAGTGATCACCGGTATAGACAGTGACAAGCCATCTTTCAGTGGCCCCATTCAAAAATGGCGGCTGTATAAGAACCCTGGGGCATAGGTCGGTTGTAACCCCGGAAGTACCCTTCTAAAGGAGGGGGCTGTAAGGCAATCCGGAAGTGGATGTAATGAAGAGGTGCCACTTGGCGGCCATGGCAGCTGTAGTATCGGTGGCTCCGGGTCAAGGCCCCTCGGAGTGGAGTAACACGGGCAGCACTGGGTATAGGGTAGAGACAGCTTTGTATCAGCTTCACTGCTGAACCCCACGACCCGCCATTACCGGCCTGCAGGACGCCTTTCCTCACTCTAGACTCGGAGGAGAGTTTGCCGTGGTTGGTGGGCTGGTCCCGGAGCTGGGGGGGCGATCACCTGCGGGGTGCCCCAGGGAGATAAGGGAGCAGGGAGAACGAACTAGTTCACTGGGGTTTTCGTCCTTTTCTTGCTGCCATCGGGCACATTGCTTGTGGAGGAAATAGGCCCATTGTGCTGCCCGTATTCCGACGATTGAACCAATAGCTCCTTCGTATAGTTTCCCATTGACTTCTCATCTCTGTTAACCCATGGGAATCCAGTGACTGGTATATGAAAACTTACGGGCTGGGACCTAAGATTGCTGAAAGTTGTCTCTAGTATCAGCAAAAAGAGGGCTCTTTACAGATACGTTCAAGAGAGAAGTGCCTCGTGAACGCATCTGCCGGTGGGGAGGACGAAAGAACTGGAAAGTCCACCTGTTTCCTTGGAACAGTCACACGTGTTTAAGGACCTGAGCTCCCGAAAAATTATAGACTAGTGGTATTGGATGAATAAAGAAGGCAGAATGGATGATTTCATCTCCATTAGCCTGCTGTCTCTGGCTATGTTGGTGGGCTGTTACGTGGCTGGAATCATTCCTTTGGCTGTTAATTTCTCGGAGGTAAGCGCTCAATTTTCTCTTTTCTATCAGCCGTCAGGATGGCAGCTAGGAAGTAGTGACAATTGAAAGGGAAGCTGCTTCCCCATTTAATAGCAGAGCTAAAGGTTTTCTTAAGGATGACTTTTTTCAGAAGATGCAAAACATTTAATAATAGAAACAAACCTCTTATTTAGCACGAATTCTTAACGGAGAGGGGTAGGGGCGGGGAGTGGTGGATCCACTGAAGATCCTTGGATACTCTGAACTTCCTGAAATTGCATACCAAAATTTGCGACTCTACATTTTCCGGGAAAGACACCGTAATGTTATTTTGATACCAAGAAGTTTCAAAGAATCACGGTTCTGGATTGCTGTCAAAATATACATGAAGAATATTGTTTGTTCATATGAGCTGAAGTCAATATAATTTCTTTTTGAGAAAATCAGGCATAGCTTTTTGGGAAAAGGTGGTTTTGTTTTGTTTTGTTTTGTTTTTTGGGGGTGGGATACCTGTAATTAGAATGAAGTAAGGAAACTAAATTGTTCTTAACTCAAACTTCCTTTTAAAGAAGAACATTGGATAGGTTTTTGAAGTTGTTTTCAAATCTATTTGCTTAGAAATGAATTTTTTTGTTAGTATGGTTTGACATTTAATTTCTTTGGTTCTTTATTATCACTTGAACGAACATTAACAGGGAAGAAATATAGATGAAAGCATTGTTCAATGAAAGTGCAGATGGATTCTTTGGGCTGTTGTAAGGAGTTCGCAGCTTGCACAGTGCTCAAAGATTAGGGGAGAAAAACTACTGCACTCAGGATTTCTTAATTATACCTTGATGTTCAACAGTAAGATAGTTTCAATGTCAGTCCTGAAAGTGCTTTCAAAGAAAAGGGAAGTGGAGAATGGTCTGAAGTAAAGGAAGGGTATGGACGAGCTGTGAGGTAGGCCTTGAGTTAACCTGAGGGAGGAGAAGGCATTGGTGGTAAAGAAAATAGCCTGTGGGTGAGAAAAAAGTTGGGACTAGGTGTTAGGAGTTTGAGAAATAAACCCCACGGTCAGATAGAAGGGGGACTTAAATTGCTACTGCTCTTTATCTGTTTCCTTTTTGCTTTTGTTTTTTTTAGCATCTAATGATAACTTTGAGCTACAATTTTTTGAGCATATACAGTACCTAATTTCATTTAAAAAAAAAAAAACAGGTACAGATGAGGAGACTGAGACTTAAATTATGTAACTTGGACAAGTTTATGAAATGTGTTAGAATCAGAGCTGATGTAGATTATTCTGGCTCAGAACAGTTCTTAGCCACCCAGTAGTCCATGTACCAAATCTAGCCTGCAGATGTGTTTATTTATTTGGCTGCACCAGGTCTTAGTTGTGGCATGCAGGGTCTTTAGCTGCAGTGTGTGGGTTTTTTTTTTTTTTTCAGTTGTGTTATGTGGGATCTAGTTCCCTGACCAGGGATCGAACCCGGGTCCCCTGCATTGGAAGCATGAAGCTTCAACCACAGGGCCACCAGAAAAGTCCCTGGATTTACTTTAGATTAGCAGAGTGTCGATTTTATTGTTACTGTTTTTTTGTCTTTATTCCTCAAAGTAACAGTTGGCTAGAGCTGAGTAGTGGTAGATTGTCATGGTCCTTCTTGGCTGTGAAGCCTACTTCACTCATTTGAGCTACCTGCCTGCCCAGTACTTTGTGAGTGTGCTGTCTGTCCTCTGACTAAATCATGAAAAAAAAGTAAGAGTTTCAGTTGCTCAGTCGTGTCTGGCTCTTGGCAACCCCACGGACTGTAGCCCGCCAGGCTCCCCTGTCCATGGAATTCTCCAGGCAAGAATACTGGAGTGGGTTGCCATTTCCTTCTCCAGGGGGTCTTCCTGATCCAGGGATTGAACCTGGGTTTCCAGTACTGCAGGAGGATTCTTTAACACTGAGTCACCAGGGACTGAGTCTTCTAATTACATTAGAATTGAGTTGAAAAGAAAAACGAAAAAAAAAAAAAAAAAAAACAGAATTGAGTTGACATTATTAGGGCTGACATTTGTGAAGTTTAAATTGGTTTGTATATTTAAAGCCTCAGTAGAGATAACATTTATGAAGAATTATAATTAATTCAAATAAAAGACTGATAAAACTTTTTATTTCTATAAAATTCCTAGACCTTTTCCAGTTTCAGTATTTTCACAAACTGTCTTCAGTGATTTTTGCAATATGCTGCTGCTGCTGCTGCTAAGTCGCTTCAATTGTGTCTGACTCTGTGCGACCCCATAGACGGCAGCCCACCAGGCTCCCCCGTCCCTGGGATTCTCCAGGCAAGAACACTGGAGTGGGTTGCCATTTCCTTCTCCAATGCATGAAAGTGAAAAGTGAAAGTGAAGTCGCTCAGTCATGTCTGACTCCTAGTGACCCCATGGACTGCAGCCTACGAGGCTCCTCCGTCCATGGGATTTGCCAGGCAAGAGTACTGGAGTGGGGTGCCATTGCTTTCTCTGTTGCAATATGCAGGTATATGCTATCCTCTTTTCTCACTGAAGGAAATGTGTCCATGAGTGGTGTAATTAACTAGGCCATTAATAGAGATAATTAGTATGATATGTCATTTATGGCTTTCTAAATTGATGGTCAGGTGGTCTTTTTCCAGCTATAGTTCTTGAAATGCTATAACTCACCATTCATATCTGTTCATTATTACACCAGGACCAATGCATTTTAAGCTGTTAGGATAAAAAATTAAAGTTATATATAACTTAGTCAAAGACATTTTAGAATTCAGCTGGTGATTTTTGTTTCCTAGGAATTAGCATTTTTTCCCAGATATTATACTATTATTATAAATCAATGTATCATGAAACTAGTAGATAATAAATCTGTAAAAAATGAACTTCATTCATGGAGACCAAGAAACAGAGTTTCTATCCTTAGAGAATAGCTCCCCAAATTCCTACATTGACTAAACAATTTTTCTTTTTAAGGAGGTGTAGCTTTTCTTTGGGACTGGAGTTATTATAAATAAAAGGACCAATAAATCTAATTTATCTTGTAGTTAACTTTCATTTATATGAGAAGATATGGTTTTTATTCATATTCTTAATCTAACTGCTACTTTGTCTTTCAGCACTTTTTTCTGCAGAATTTCTCACAGCAGGAACAAAAGATCAATAAAACCATTAATGATGGCAGGGTTAGTATTTAGAAATGAGATAAAGTCAAGTGGTCTGAAATTACTGTAGCAGTGGTATCGGTCTGCCATATCTGACCATCACGAGGTATGTGTGGCAGTGATTTCTTAGTCACTTTCTCCAACATGCCTTGTCCCCAAACCAGCTTTCTTGACTCATGGTTTTGTAACTTCCTTATGCCTAAATGGGGCTTCACAGATGGTGCTAATGGTAAAGAACCCACCTGCCAGTGCAGGAGACATAAAGAGACTCAGGTTTGGTCCCTGGGTTGGGAAGATCCCCTGGAGGAGGGCATGGCAACCCACTCCAGTAATCTTGCCTGGAGAATTCACAGACAGAGGAGCCTGGCAGGCCACAGTCCATAGGGTCACAAAGAGTTGGACACTACTGAAGTGTCTCAGCACACATGTATGCCTAACTGATTTCTAAAATAAAGGAACAGAATCTCTGATTCTCAGATGCATTTATATGGGACTGATAAGCAGCCGTGAAGAGATACCCCCATGTCCAAGGTAAGAGAAACCCAAGTAAGATGGTAGGTGTTGCAAGAGGGCATCAGAGGGGAGACACACTGAAACCATACTCACAGAAAACTAGTCAATCTAATCACACTAGGACGACAGCCTTGTCTAACTCAATGAAACCAAGCCATGCCTGTGGAGCAACCGAAGACAGGAGGGTCATGGTGGAGAGGTCTGACAGAACATGGTCCACTGGAGAAGGGAATGGCAAGCCACTTCAGTATTCTTGCCTTGAGAACCCCATGAACAGTATGAAAAGGCAATATGATAGGATACCAAAAGAGGAACTCCTCAGGTCATTAGGTGCCCAATATGCTACTGGAGGTCAGAGGAGAAATAACTACAGAAAGAACGAAGGGATGTAGCCAAAGCAAAAACAATACCCAGTTGTGGATGTGACTGGTGATAAAAGCAAGATCCGATGCTGTAAAGAGCAATATTGCATAGGAACCTGGAATGTCAGGTCCATGAATCAAGGCAAATTGGAAGTGGTCAAACAAGAGATGGCAAAGATGAACGTCGACATTCTAGCAATCAGCGAACTAAAATGGACTGGAATGGGTGAATTTAACTCAGATAACCATTATATCTACTACTGCAGGCAGGAATCCCTCAGAAGAAATGGAGTAGCCATCATGGTCAACAAAAGAGTCCGAAATGCAGTACTTGGATGCAATCTCAAAAATGACAGAATGATCTCTGTTCGTCTCCAAGGAAAACCATCCAGTACCACAGTTATCCAAGTCTATGCCCCAACCAGCAACGGTGAAGAAGCTGAAGTTGAACGGTTTTATGAAGACCTACAAGACCTTTTAGAACTAACACCCAAAAAAGATGTCCTTTTCATTATAGGGGACTGGAATGCAAAAGTAGGAAGTCAAGAAACACCTGGAGTAACAGGCAAATTTGGCCTTGGAATGCACAATGAAGCAGGGCAAAGACTAATAGTTTTGCCAAGAAAATGCACTGGTCATAGCAAACACCCTCTTCCAACAACACAAGAGAAGACTCTACACATGGACATCACCAGATGGTCAACACCGAAATCAGACTGATTATATTCTTTGCAGCCAAAGATGGAGAAGCTCTATACAGTCAACAAAAACAAGACTGGGAGCTGACTGTGGCTCACATCATGAACACCTTATTACCAAATTCAGACTTAAATTGAAGAAAGTAGGGAAAACCACTAGACCATTCAGGTATGACCTAAATCAAATCCCTTATGATTATACAGTGGAAGTGAGAAATAGATTTAAGGGCCTAGATCTGATAGATAGAGTGCCTGATGAACTATGGACAGAGGTTTGTGACATTGTGCAGGAGACAGGGATCAAGACTATCCCCATGGAAAAGAAATGCAAAGAAGCAAAATGGCTGTCTGGGGAAGCCTTACAAATAGCTGTGAAGAGAAGAGAGGCGAAAAGCAAAGGAGATAAGGAAAGATATAGGCATCTAAATGCCGAGTTCCAAAGAATAGCAAGAAGATATAAGAAAGCCTTCTTCAGCAATCAATGCAAAGAAATAGAGGAAAAGAACAGAATGGGAAAGACTAGAGATCTCTTCAAGAAAATTAGAGATACCAAGGGAACATTTCATGCAAAGATGGGCTTGATAAAGCACAGAAGTGGTATGGACCTAACAGAAGCAGAAGATATTAAGAAGAGGTGGCAAGAATACACAGAACTGTACAAAAAAGATCTTCACGACCCAGACAGTCATGATGATGTGATCACTAATCTAGAGCCAGACATCTTGGAATGTGAAGTCAAGTGGGCCTTAGAAAGCATCACTACGAACAAAGCTAGTGGAGGTAATGGAATTCCAATTGAGCTGTTTCAAATCCTGAAAGATGATGCTGTGAAAGTGCTGCACTCAATATGCCAGCAAATTTGGAAAACTCAGCAGTGGCCACAGGACTGGAAAAGGTCAGTTTTCATTGCAATCCCAAAGAAAGGCAATGCCAAAGAATGCTCAAACTACCACACAATTGCGCTTATCTCACATGCTAGTAAAGTAATGCTCAAAATTCTCCAAGCCAGGCTTCAGCAATACATGAACAGTGAACTTCCTGATGTTCAAGCTGGTTTTAGAAAAGGCAGAGGAACCAGAGATCAAATTGCCAACATCCGCTGGATCATGGAAAAAGCAAGAGAGTTCCAGAAAAACTCTATTTCTGCTTTATTGACTATGCCAAAGCCTTTGACTGTGTGGATCACAATCAACTGTGGAAAATTCTGAAAGAGATGGGAATACCAGACCACCTGACCTGCCTCTTGAGAAATCTGAATGCAGGTCAGGAAGCAACAGTTAGAACTGGACATGGAACAACAGACTGGTTCCAAATAGGAAAAGGAGTATGTCAAGGCTGTATATTGTCACCCTGCTTATTTAACTTCTATGCAGAGTACATCATGAGAAACGCTGGGCTGGAAGAAGCACAAGCTGGAATCAAGATTGCTGGGAGAAATATCAATAACCTGAGATATGCAGATGACACCACCCTTATGGCAGAAAGTGAAGAGGAGCTAAAAAGCCTCTTGATGAAAGTGAAAGAGGAGAGCAAAAAAGTTGGCCTAAAGCTCAACATTCAGAAAACAAAGATCATGGCATCCGGTCCCATCACTTCATGGGAAATAGATGGGGAAACAGTGGAAACAGTGTCAGACTTTATTTTTTTGGGCTCCAGAATCACTGCAGATGGTGACTGCAGCCATGAAATTAAAAGACGCTTACTCCTTGGAAGGAAAGTTATGACCAACCTAGATAGCATATTCAAAAGCAGAGACATTACTTTGCCAACAAAGGTCCGTCTAGTCAAGGCTATGGTTTTTCCTGTGGTCGTGTATGGATGTGAGAGTTGGATTGTGAAGAAGGCTGAGCGCCGAAGAATTGATGCTTTTGAACTGTGGTGTTGGAGAAGACTCTTGAGAGTCCCTTGGACTGCAAGGATATCCAACCAGTCCATTCTGAAGGAGATCAGCCCTGGGATTTCTTTGGAAGGAATGATGCTAAAGCTGAAACTCCAGTACTTTGGCCACCTCATGAGAAGAGTTGACTCATTGGAAAAAACTCTGATGCTGGGAGGGATTGAGGGCAGGAGGAGAAGGGGACGACAGAGGATGAGATGGCTGGATGGCATCATGGACTCGATGGATGTGAGTCTGAGTGAACTCCGGGAGATGATGAACAGGGAGGCCTGGCGTGCTGCGATTCATGGGGTTGCAAAGAGTCGGACACGACTGAGCGACTGAACTGAACTGAATCAAGATACTTTCTTCTTCAGCATATGAGCAGGAGAAAAATGAAACTTGTAAAATCAGCTGAAACATGCTTTATACAAATGAGGTTTTGTTGGATAGATGAATTGGACACACTAGTTTAGCAACTACATTGTGTTTTTAAGATTCAGATGTTGCGCAGTTTTCTTTGGCTCTAAGTGAAAATGCTATATAAGTAGGTTGAGCACCTGTAACTTAACATTCTGTTGTTGTTTAGTCGCTAAGTCGTGTCTGACTCTTTTTGACCCCATGGATAGGAGTGGGTTACCTTCTCCAGGGGACCTTCCTGAACCAGGGATCAAACCTGCACCCGCTGCATTGCAGGCAGCTTATTTACTGCTAAGCCACGTGTGAAACATTATCTAGGATAACCGCAGCTCATCAGGTGCTCTGATGAGTGAAGTTCAGATGGCTAGAGTGAGATTTTAGATCAATGACCTGAGGATTATCTTTTAACTGAGTATGTCTCCTCTTTGTACAGAGCTGGTAACAGAAAGCAAAGCATTTGCCTGGAGCTCTAGGGCAGCACTCCTCAAACTCTGTTGCTTGACCAGTCTTATCTTTAACTTCCATTCCTTTGCAGAGCAGTATACTTGTGAAAATAAAATGGAAAAAAAGGCATACAAAATACAAGCCCAGATGCAGTATCGTGAGATTTAACAGACATATAACTACTCCTATAGTTGTAAAGATCATATTGCTATAAAATGTTTCAAAGACTTCTCTCATGTTGTACTTGGTGGTGGTGGTGGTGGTGGTTTTTAGTCGCTTAGCCATGTCTGACCCTTTGTGACCCCGTGGACTGTAGCCCACTAGGCTTCTCTGCCTGTGGGGTTTCCCAGGCAAGAATACTGAAGTGGTTGCCATTTCCTTCCCCAGAGGATCTTTCTGACCCAAGCATTGAACCCGCAGGTCCTGCATTTCAGGCTGCCTCCTGCATTGGCAGGCGGATTTTTTTACTACAGCCTGTACTTGTTGCAGACCATTTTGGGTTATAATGCCACATTTTTTTCATGTGTTAAAATAGTATAGATCCATAGATATCCAGATATCCAGATGAAAGTAGTGTTACTCCTATCTCAGTAAAGTTTTTAAGGTAATTAGTAGTGCTGCTGGTGCTAAGTTGCTGCTAAGTCACTTCAGTCTTGTCCGACTCTGTGTGACCCCATAGACGGTAGCCTCTTATTTCAAAAGGAACTGAGACCGTGTAGTTCAAAATCAGTGTTGCGCAAACTTTAACATCCAATTCTCTTCTGTTAAATGGCCTTGTAGGATTGTTGTGAGGATGTAAGGAAATAACATAAGCACAGGGCTTAACAATGTATCTAGAACATTAGAACTTTAGAAAACATTGAGGATTGTTCTCAGTATTGATTGTGAAAACTTTCTACAGATTTTCATTTTTATAACTTTGTTCTACCCGGGGATTGAACCCAGGTCTCCCGCATTGTAGGCAGACGCTTTACCATCTGAGCCACCAGGGAAGTCTTCTAAATTATAATTTTAAAACCTTTTCTTTTGGAGTAGACTTCTAATAATGGGTTAACTCCTCCCTTCCCTACCCCAAATCATGAAACTTCTCTGCAATTTGGAATCCGAAAGGTCTTGCTTCGGGGTTGTCTTTCCAGGTCACCATGAATTTTTTTTTGGAGAGGCCACGGCTTTTCCACTGGTCTCCCTGCTGTATAGTATTTTTCTCAGTATTTAACTTTTTATTCTTCTTTTTGTTAAACTTTTCTAGTTCAAATTACTTTATGTTTTTCATTTCTTAATTGAACCCTAATACAGCTAAGGTAATGGGGTCATAAGGACTTCCCAGGTGACTCAGTGGTAGAGAATCAGCCTGCCTATGCAGGAGACGGAAGTTTGATGCATGGGTCAGGAAGATCCCCTGGGGGAGGAAATGACAACCCACTCCAGTATTTTTGCCTAGGAAGTCCCATGGACAGAGGAGCCTGATGGGCTACAGTCCATAGAGTTGCAGACATAACTCAGTTGTGGACACAACTGAGCACGCACACACAATGGGTCATAAAATCATATAACTACTGAGACTGAACAGTAAATCAGCCTGGAGTGAGATAAAATGGTCACAATATGTGGCAGCTGACCTCCAGGGTCAGTGCCTAGGGGTCTCAGGGAGTCATGAGAACTGTGGTCAGCCGTGGCACAGAAGAGCAGGTGTCATTTAATGACACCAGCTCTGGCATTGCCAAATCTTCCTGCTTTTCAGAAGTGGAAAATATTGAATCTTCTAAATTTTATACTTTGGTTGCTAATTCAGATATTATTACATTGCTGTTTGGGTCAAAACCACCTATGTTTATGAGCTGCCAGTCTCAAACTTCTGGGCGGGACTGATTCCTAAGCTCTCTGTGAAGTAAAGAGCAAACTAGCAATAGAAGGGTAGGGACAGCAAGTAGAGGAAACAAGTCTCAGCATGACATCAAGTGGGGGACTGAAAAAATTTCAAATTGCTACAAAACTTCAAAGCACTGTTGTTTAGAACCACTTTGAAAAGGGGAAAACGTCTCTATCTGCATATTAAGGGCACTGTGCTCTCTAATCCCACAGTATAATAACAATAGCTACAGTATCAACTTACGTGTTAAGTTCTGCTGTGATTTTAACAGTGACCTTGAAAGGGAAGAGCCTCAAGCTTTATTAAGTTCAAAGCCACTATTTTTATACCCTCTAAATAAAAAATTTTTAAGCCTAGCTGTATAATTGAGGCTCTTTGTAGAAAATTTGTAAAACATGATAACGTGTGAAAGGAAAATATTATCCCACTGGAGAATCACTAGTAACATTGGTTAGTAACTAGTTAGTAACTAGTAACATTGCTTCTTTGCATGCATTTTTTTTGCATGTTTGCATTTTTAATATGGTTGATTATGTAGTGTGTATGTGCGTGTGTGTGTGTATATACATATATATATATATATATATATTTGCATTCCCCCTTCTTTTACCTGGTATTCTTTTCATTAAAAACCTGTTCTAGGCACTTTTGGCCTCATTTGGCCACACCTTGTGGCTTGTGAAAACCAGAGTTTGAACTGGAGCCCCTGGGCAGTTAAAGAATGTAATCCTAACCATTACACAGCCAGAGAATTCCCTATAGGCACTTTTTCATGTCTTCATTACATTAAGTTATTTTATATACAGAAATTCTTATTATGCATTTGTTTTCAAGTTTTTGCCATAATACTGTTGGGTTTTTTTAAATGATAATAGTGTTGAATGGATATTTTTGTGCGTAATGCTAAGACCACACTTCAGATTGTTTCCTCAGGGGTAGAATGACAGGATTAAACAGCATAAATATCCTCAAGAAGAGTCTCAGTCTATATTACCAGGTTTTCTTAATGTATTTTTTCCAACAAATGCAAATGACACTGTATTCTCACAAACACTGAGTACCATCATTTTTAATTTTTAAAACTTTGCTAATTTGATTCAAAATCACTGCAGATGGTGATTGCAGCCATGAAGTTAAAAGACACTCCTTGGAAGGAAAGTTATGACCAACCTAGATAGCATATTCAAAAGCAGAGACATTACTTTGCCAACAAAGGTCCGTCTAGTCAAGGCTATGGTTTTTCCAGTAGTCATGTATGGATGTGAGAGTTGGACTGTGAAGAAGGCTGAGCGCTGAAGAATTGATGCTTTTGAACTGTGGTGTTGGAGAAGACTCTTGAGAGTCCCTTGGACTGCAAGGAGATCCAACCAGTCCATTCTGAAGGAGATCGGTCCTGGGTGTTCTTTGGAAGGAATGATGCTGAAGCTGAAACTCCAGTACTTTGGCCACCTCATGCGAAGAGTTGACTCATTGGAAAAAACTCTGATGCTGGGAGGGATTGGGGGCAGGAGGAGAAGGGGACGACAGAGGATGAGATGGCTGGATGGCATCACTAACTCGATGGATGTGAGTCTGAGTGAACTCCGGGAGATGGTGATGGACAGGGAGGCCTGGCGTGCTGCGATTCATGGGGTCACAAAGAGTTGGACATGACTGAGCGACTGAACTGAACTGAATTTGATAGAGAAAAATTATTTTTTTCTCAGTTCAATCAAACTTCTTGTGTATTAATAATATTCGTTGTCAGTGTTTTCCCAGGTCTTTCCCATGCATCAGTGTGTTTTTGTTTTTGTCATCACATTGAGCAGTCTTATGAGATTTCGTTTTATTTTTAGAAAGGACTTATACAAAAAGAAAAGCAACTTGGTCTTGTTTTCCGAGATTGAAGGAAGTAGCATCAATGGAGTATTGCTTGTTATTACCCCTATGCAAATAAATTTAGGAAAGGGAAACCTGTATGCCACTGGCATAATGGTAACGCCGCAGCATTGTTCACTGGAACTTCCATCCAAGTATCTGGGTTTTGTATTGTGATTCTTACGGAGAAGGGGCTTAGAAGCATTTACAGCATGCTCCCAGCGAGGTTGGAGGTAAGTGCTAGTGACAGCTACTCTGTATTAAGTGTGCTAACATCATATGCCTACATGATAGTAGTAGTAGTGGCAATGCTGTCTTCCAGAGAAGGATAGTGAACTTGCTTAGTGTCACAGAGCCACGGCTTAGAGGCAGGAAGCTTTTGGACATCTTGTCTCAGTTGTCAGGACTTGAAGAATCGAGTTCATATTTGAGTTTTCTTGATTATTGTTCCTATTACTGTCACTTAGCAGCAGATCATGTCGTAGGTAAACTGACATCAGGAAGTGTCTCCTTGAAGCAGGCCTATTTGTAAGAATATGGAGAAAGCCTTTATTGCTTCAACAAGAGTTACTCTGTGCCCCGTGATATTTCATCCCTTCAGTGCTTACAGCTTTGAAGGGGTCAGTCTTATAATAAGAGATGCATCTTTCATTTTTTAGGAAACTGCAGTTGATGTTTTTCAGTACAACTTGAGCATGTATAAGGGAGATTGAAATAAACAATCTTCAGTATTAAAAGCTTTTAAAATTATTGGCATGTATTTAGTTGAACCAAGCAATTTATTGACTGTTTTTGTGGGCAAGGAAAGAAAAACCATTTAACTGCCTTAGTATCTGCCAAGAAAACTAAATTGAATTCAAAGTTGTGCTACGCTGATAGCTCAATGGCACTGAGTACAAACTGCTGTTTTAATTAATACTTCCGGTCAGTCCTTTGGCTTAGTCAGCTACAGAGTAAAATGAGATAACACCAGACAAATGGCATTGCACAGTTCATGCCTCTCTTGAGTAAATATTTCACTTGTTCAACAGATATTATTGCTTTGGGAACTCTTTTCATCTTGAACCACATGTGAAATTTGTACTTCTTCATTTAAATATAGCTTTTCAGTGATTTTCCATAAGCAAAGGAGAGAACTTGTCAGCATTTTGACTTTGACATGTATGCTGTTCTGAGATTAAATAACAAGTTGTGAAGTTGTGTGAAAGAATACAGCTGTACAAATAACATGGAGCCACATCTCAAGTGCTTGAAATAAATTGAGTCTAAAATGATTTAGGTAGTTTAAAAAAATTTTTTAAGAAAAATTGAAACTATAACCCATGGCAGTTATGCTTATTTTTTTGACTATTGGATTTTTTGTTTCCTTCAGAAGTGTTCCCTCTATAATTAGGTGGCTGTGAGAAAGTTACTGTACGTTTATCAAGCTGATCAGTTATGTACAATAAATCATCTTCATATCACTTTGCTGGAGATTGAAGCAGTGACTAAATAGTGATTGAAACAGTGCTGAAGATTGAAACAGGTTTTGAACTCCTTGGAAAAAAAAGATGTCATTTAAGGTATTTGCATTAATGAGACAAATTACTGCGTTACCTCACATTTACTGTGGTGGAATCCTATTATGTCCTTATTTTATGTACTTTAATACCCCTTGAACCAAAGGATAAATTCTGAAATCAAATAACCACTGAAAATTCTAGATATGGTTACACTTTTAAGGGACATGTTAGGCCTATTTCCCAACACAAGTGTTCTAAAGAGGTTCCAGAGCATTTATATATTTGTTGATATTAAGGGCCAGTTGAATGGCAGGTACCAAGTCCCCAGTGCCTTGTATGAATCTGGGTATTTAATTCATTCTCTTTGTATATGTTTAGGGAAGAATCTATTATGTGTCAAGATCAGTTCAGTTCAGTTCAGTTGCTCAGTCGTGTCCGACTCTTTGTGACCCCATGAATCGCAGCACGCCAGGCCTCCCTGTCCATCACCATCTCCCGGAGTTCACTCAGACTCACGTCCATCGAGTCCGTGATGCTATCCAGCCATCTCATCCTGGGTCGTCCCCTTCTCCTCCTGCCCCCCAATCCCTCCCAGCATCAGAGTCTTTTCCAATGAGTCAACTCTTCGCATGAGGTGGCCAAAGTACTGGAGCTTCAGCTTTAGCATCATTCCTTCCAAAGAAATCCCAGGGTTGATCTCCTTCAGAATGGACTGGTTGGATCTCCTTGCAGTCCAAGGGACTCTCAAGAGTCTTCTCCAACACCACAGTTCAAAAGCATCAATTCTTCGGCGCTCAGCCTTTTTCACAGTCCAACTCTCACATCCATACATGACCACAGGAAAAACCATAGCCTTCAGTAGACAGACCTTAGTCAGCAAAGTAATGTCTCTGCTTTTGAATATACTCTCTAGGTTGGTCATAACTTTTCAAGATACTAGTCTATAAAGTAAGTATTCAGCAGTAAATTAAAAACAAAAGTTTCTGCCTTCACAGAACTTAAAGTTTTGGTGTAAGGAGTTCCAAGAACAAACATAGGTTTGTCTAACTTAGTTAAATAACTTAGTTAAGCATAGGAGGTTTAACTTCATTTAGTAAATAAATGTATGTACTCTAATTTCAAAGTAGACTGAAAACATAATACAGTAATTTTAGCTCACACTGCGTTTCCTTTGAGGAAATATTACAAAGTGAGATGATTTACTCAAGTTTACCTCAGAAATCTCTGTTTCCAAATTCTCAAATTCTTTTTTTTCTGACTCTTTAAAATGAAATCGTAATACAGGTCTTGGGCTTCCCTGATGGCTCGGTGGTAAAGAATCTACACACATTGGCTGACCTGAGTTTGGTCCCCAAGTGAGGGAGATTCCCTAGAGGAGGAAATGGCAACCCACTCCAGTATTCTTGCTTGGGAAATCCCATGGACAGAGAAGCCTGGTGGGCTACAATCCATGGGGTCACAAAAGAGTCAGACACGACTTTGTGAAATCTAAACAATAACAAACACAGATCTCATTAGCCATAATCTGAATCAGATGTCCAGCAATAGCAGAATGGATAAACTGTGGTATTCTTATGGCTAATATTGGTAAAGCGTCTATGAGCGTTTTTATACAAGTTTTGGGGGGAGACATATGCTTTCATTTCTCCTGGTAAATACCCAGAAGTGGAATTGCTGGCTTAACTTTATGAGACTACCCGTTTTCTGAAGTGAGTGTGTCATTCTGTGCTCTGCCCAACAGCATGTGGGAGTTCCAGTTGGTCTGTATCCTTGCCATCATTTAGTGTTGTTGGTCTCTTTAATCTTAGCCATTCTAGTGGGTGTGAAGAAGTATCTCATTATAGTATAAGTTTGCATTTTAATGATGACTAATGATGTTGAACATCTTTTATCTTTTCATGGGCTTACTGGCCATTCATATATCTTTTGTGAAGTATCTGTTCAGTGTTTTACCTATGTTTAATTTTTAACTTTAATTTTGTCTCTTACTGAGTTGTAATCATTCTTTATATTTCAAATGCAAGTGCTTTGTCAGTGGCTTAGGTCGGGTTCCCCAGAATACAGATTCTAAGAAGATTTGCAGAAAGGTTTACAGGAAGTTTATTGGGTGGTGGTCTTGGGAATAACCAAGTGTTAGTTGCTCAGTCATATCTGATTCTTTGTACCTCCATGGACTGTAGCCCATCAGACTCCTCTGTTCATGGAATTCTCCAGGCAAGAATACTGGAGTGGGTAGTCATTCCCTTCTCCAGAGGATCTTCCTGACCCAGGGATCAAACCTGGGTCTCCTGCATTGCAGGCCGCCACGTGAGCCACCAGGGAATAACACCTGTGAAAGAATGAGCAGGATTAAGCAGATGAAGAAGTTGAGCTGTAATTTGGTTGCAGTGGAGGCCTCAGATCACTCCACAGAAGGCACTGAAGCTTTATGGCCCTTCTGAGATATTCTGACTTGAGGCTTTGTACCTGTATCTGTATAGCAGCAAGTTGGGCTAGTCACTGGATATGGACTGCTCGAGGGGAGGGAATATGACTTTGTTAGTTAGTTCCCTTTGGCCCAAGGGCAGTATCTCAAAGGGACTTAGCTGAAAGCCATCAGTAGGCAACATTGCCAGCACTTGGGGGAACAGGTGTCTCCAACCTGAAGGGGCCTGAGTGCATATTGTTACCATAACACCCACCACAAATATATGTATTTCCAATACAGGTATATGTACTTTCTTCCAGTATGTAGCTTGCCTATTCATTTCTTAATGGATCAGCAAACATTTAAAATTCTGATGTTGAATTTTTTTCTCTTAAAATTGTTTTTTGTGTCCTTGTGAGAAATCTTTGCCAACTCCAAGATTGCCAAGATTTTCTATATTTTTTTCTAACAGCCGTTGAGTTTTAGGTTTTATATTTAGGTGTATAATCCATCAGGAATTAATTTTCATGTATATGATGTGAGCTACCACCCAAGTAATTCTTGAAGGCAATTAGCTCTTTCTCTTTTAGGTACATCCCTTTCCTCTCTTCTCATCTTCCTTTAATTTGCAAAGCTGAGGCATCTTTCATTTCCATTTCCCAGAGTAGAGCATAGTCAAACGCTGAAAGGACAGTCTTCTTTCCTAGTAATTTATTCATTAGTTTGAATTGTGGAGTTCTGAAACTAAGGCTCTCAAATGAAATGATAGTCCGGTGCAGTTTTACCCTTATTTTTGTCCTTTCTTTGCAGTAAAACTTGACATTCATGATTGTTTTAAGCAAAGGTGACTTTTATGAATTTTTGAGAGAGAATGATGAAAAGACTAATTACTTGCCATGTCAGAGCTGTGTTTCTGTCTTGTGTTCTCCATACTCTGACAGTTGGTCTCAAATGAATGCTGTGATTAGCAGTGCTTTGGTGAGTTTAGTAACTTGGAAAAGACAAACTCTTAGAATAGCTCAATATTAAACATTAAAATAGGAACACCAGCTGTTTGATGTCCTTTTCCCAAAATGCTTCAACCGCATTCTCCTGTTGCCTCCTATATCTTCATAGGATGTGTAGAAATATTATTTTAAAGAAGAAAAGTTGAGGTGCTGACTTGTTAACTAATTTGAACATGGAGTTAGTTCTGCCTCCCAAGCCAATGCCCCAACCATTGGAGCATTTTTATACAAGTTTTATAGTTGTATACCATTAGAACGCAACCATTGGATGCGTTCAGAGGTCTCTCAGTTTGTAAGTCATTAATAGCCATCCAGAATGTGTGAAGGGCTGACCTGGCCTAGATGCTTAGGGGATTCCCCTCTTGCTATAGGGCAAGTATTAGCTGGTGCTGACATTGTAGCTATAGTTCCCCCATTTTCAATAGAGACACAATAGATATGGGTCCTTTCTTTCTTCCCAAACAAGGAGCAGGTAATATTTCTACTAGCTTTTCAGCTAAGAACCTCCCTTAGAGGCAGTACTTGTGTGTGTATACTCCCACAGCTTCACAGTTGCAGCTTCAGTACTATTTCAGAACTAATACAGCCATTGTTATTTTTGCTAACCTCATAAAAGAAACTAAAACAGAATAGAAAAGGCGAGTACGTGATATGCTGTTAAAATTATTAAAAGTTTTTCATAAGCAACATAAATGCCCTCTTGTAGTTTTAAAGATTATTTTTCATACTGCCGAGACTCTAAGAAGGGTACATTGCTGCTTCAGGAAATTTTGAAACATAATCCTTTATATCCTTTATGTCAAGATACAGTCTCCTAAGGAAATCTGAGTAAAAAGTAAAAACTGGTATTAGTGGATTAAAGCCATAGATCATTTATGGCATTGATTGTAATGATGGTTTCGTAGATGTGTACTTCCAAATACATAAAGTGGTATACATTAAATCTCTACAGCTCTAGTATGTCAATCTTAATCGAGCATTTTTTTTTAAACTAGAGGACATTTTAGTATTAAACTAAATGTTTTTTCATTGTATGAGTACTACATATTCATTGCAGATAAATGAATGTTTTATAAATTATATATTACATATTATGTTTATAAACTATAAAGACAAAATTGTTAATGTTTTACACTTGTTCTGCTTATGTGTATACTTTTTCAAAAGAGCTATGAGATTATCAATACATATTGTTTGCCAGCAGTTTTTTCCTCGTAGCAATATATCATGCCTTTAAAAAAAATTAATTAACTTTATTTGTTTTGGGTTCTGCTGGATCTTCGTTGCTGCACGGGCTTTTTCTTGTAGTGAGTGGGGGCTGCTGTTTGTTGTGGTACATGGGCTTCTCATTGCGTTGGCCACTAAAGCGTCTGCCTCCAATGTTGGAGACCTGGGTTCAATCCCTGGGTCGGGAAGATGCCCTGGAGAAGGAAATGGCAACCCACTCCAGTATTCTTGCCTCGAGAATCCCATGGACAGAGGAGCCTGGTGGGCTACAGTCCACAGGGTCGCAAAGAGTCGGACACGACTGAGTGACTTCACCTCACCTCACCTCAAGCATGCAGGTTGCAATAGTTGCAGCTCGCAGTCTGTAGAGTGTGGGCTCTGTAGTTGTGCCACACGGGCTAAGTTGCCCCATGGCATTTGGGATCTTACCGGATCAGTGATGAAACCCATGTCCTCTGCATTGGCAAGTGGATTCTTAGCCACTGGACCACCAGGGAAGTCGTGTCATTATCTTCTGTATCCATGAGTAGACCTCTGTCATAATTTTTAATTGCTGAGCTACTATCATTTTCACTTTTCACTTGGTGCTCTGATGAAGTATTTAAGTTTATTAGCTAATCTCCTTTCTTGGACATTTAGATTATTTTCAGGTTTGCATTCTTAATATGTACAGTGGCCATCTTTTCATAGTTCGTTCTTTCTTAGGAAAATTTCTAGACATGAAATTGCTGGATCAGAGAATTCACATTTTTGAGGCTTTAAATCTAAATTACCAAATTGGGGTGCAGATAGGTTGCAGCAGCTCCCAGTTCCTCCAGTTTAAGATGAGTATGCTAACTTCTCCCTATTGTGGGTAGTAGACAAGTTTTCCCACATCACTGCCAATCTGGTAAGCTTAAAAATGATATTTCCTTGTTCTAATTGGCATTA
The DNA here is from genome assembly GCF_023091745.1 of Budorcas taxicolor. NCBI lineage: Eukaryota > Metazoa > Chordata > Mammalia > Artiodactyla > Bovidae > Budorcas > Budorcas taxicolor. Next base: position 79,425,083 of record NC_068919.1, read on the forward strand.
TTATTCATGAAGCTTGGGCTTCCCCGATGGCTCAGCAGATGAAGAATCCACCTGCAACCCAGGCGAAGCAGGAGACAAGAGTGTGATCCCTGGGTCAGGCAGAAGACCCCCTGGAGGAGGGCATGGCAGCCCACTCCAGTATTCTTGCCTGGAGAATCCCGTGGACAGAGGCGTCTCGTGGGCCACAGTCCATGAGGGTGCAAAGAGCCAGACACGACTGAAGGGACCGAGCACACTTTGACGAAGCTGACCCTTTTTCATGTTCACTGGCCATGGTAGAGTTTGGCCTCACAAATAAGCAGCTCACCGTCTTCACTGCAGATACTACCGAAACTTTCCCCCTGTTTAGTCATCAATCTTTTCAACAGCTTATGTTTTCTTTCCAGGAGCGACTAAAGCTGGTGACTGTTTTGGGTGCCGGCCTCCTCTGTGGAACTGCACTGGCGGTCATCGTGCCTGAAGGAGTGCACGCACTTTATGAAGATATTCTTGAGGGTGAGAGAGAGATGGGCCTTCTTTGAGCTATGTTATTGATGTGGAGGGCTCAAAAGAGAAGCTTGGTGATATTTTTTTCTGAAAACAGTTCACACGTTTACCATAGAATATATGCCAAAGCATATCTTTTGATGTCTTTGACAATAAACACGTCAGTAGCAGTTTGTGAATTTAATGCCTCAGTCCACGGAGATTTATTTGCAATAACACATGAATTGCAGGCTTTCTAAGAATGACAATCATTCTTTTTAATGCCTATGCAAAACTTCCAAGTTCCTACATGACAATGATTGTATTTTTAGTGTTCTTTAATTTAAAAATATATATATAGATAGATACATAAACACATTTGGATTCAAGGACTTCTTTAAAAAAGTTTCTTAACCATTTTGTTTTTAAATTTTGTGCTTTTATTTATGGCTGTGCCGGGTCTTCAGTGCTGTATTGACTTTTTCTACTTGCTGTGCACAGGCTTCTTACTGCGGGGACTTCTTGTCGCAGAGCATGGAGTCTAAGGCATGCAGGCTTCGGTAGCTACAGCACATGGGCTCGGTAGCTGCAACTGCCAGGCTCTGGAGCACAGACTCAGTAGTTGTGATACACAGGCTTAGTTGCTCCAGGGCATGTGGGATCTTCCTAGACCAGGGAGGGAACCCGTGTTTCCTGCATTGGTAGGCAGATTTGTTACCACTGAGCCACCAGGGAAGCGCCTCAAGGACTCTTTATAATGAACCTTGTAGATAATGAGGACTTCTGTAGTAAAGGATAACTAAGAAACAGTGTCAGACTTTATTTTTGGGGGCTCCAAAATCACTGCAGATGGTGATTGCAGCCATGAAGTTAAAAGACGCTTACTCCTTGGAAGAAAAGTTATGAGCAACCTAGATAGCGTATTCAAAAGCAGAGACATTACTTTGCTGACTAAGGTCCGTCTACTCAAGGCTGTAGTTTTTCCTGTGGTCATGTATGGTTGTAAGAGTTGGACTGTGAAGAAACCTGAGTGTCAAAGAATTGATGCTTTTGAACTGTGGTGTTGGAGAAGACTCTTGAGAGTCCCTTGGACTGCAAGGAGATCCAACCAGTCCATTCTGAAGGAGATCAGCCCTGGGATTTCTTTGGAAGGAATGATGCTAAAGCTGAAACTCCAGTACTTTGGCCACCTCATGAGAAGAGTTGACTCATTGGAAAAGACTCTGATGCTGGGAGGGGTTGGGGGCAGGAGAAGAAGGGGACGACCGAGGATGAGATGGCTGGATGGCATCACGGACTCAATGGACGTGAGTCTGAGTGAACTCCGGGAGATGGTGATGGACAGGGAGGCCTGGCATGCTGTGATTCATGGGGTTGCAGAGTCGGACACAACTGAGAGACTGAACTGAACTGAACTGAAGAAATTAAAGAGACCCCTCCTGACCCTAATAACAAGCAGAGAACAGTACAGCTACAGAAGAGTAAACGCTGGGCGGTCAGCTTCGTTTATTCGTCTGCTAAATGATTTGGTCCTTTATGTCAGCTGGGAGGCATACTTGATTCAGATTCGTGATTCAGCAAAATCAGATTCCCACCTGTCAGGAAATGTCCCACTTGACTGAAACCGCAAATGTTATATTGGTGAGCTGACTCTTCAGATGCCAAGAGTCTGCTAGACTTTAAGAATAGAATAAAGAAGTCAACGCCTTCCAAATTTCATACTGCTGCTGCTGCTGCTAAGTCACTTCAGTCATGTCTGACTCTCTGCGACCCGATAGACAGCAGCCCATCAGGCTCCCCCATCCTTGGGATTCTCTAGGCAAGAACACTGGAGTGGGTTGCCATTTTCTTCTCCAATGCATGAAAGTGAAAAGTGAAAGTAAAGTCGCTCAGTTGTGTCCGACTCTTCACGACCCCATGGACTGCAGCCTACCAGGCTCCTCTATCCATGGGATTTTCCAAGCAAGAGTACTAGAGTGGGGTGCCATTGCCTTCTCCGAAATTTCTTATTAGTCACAACATAATAAATATTTTTTCAGATGTTAGTACAGGAAAAAAACTGTGTCCTATATTCAGAGGGATGATGCTCATATGCCTTGGGTATGACTATGGTCATAGTGGTAAAGTGGGGATCATGGGGGTTAGTGCAAAATAGGACAGAGGCTGAGGATTGGTCAGCCTTAGGAGGAAAAAATAACAAATTAGGAGCCTTAGAGCAGTGGTTTCCACTCTTTTGATCATATATTCTATTGAGAAAAAAAGATAATACATGTGCTATTGCACTGATATACTCTACATTATAAAAAACACTCCTTAAATAGAAAATTTTGGAAAATGAGATTTAAAGTAACAGTATATAGATCAGTATTTCCTTTCATGTTCTAGTGGATCATCTTGAATTTTCCTGGGTGTGCTCAATCCACTGTGGAAATTACTCTGCTGGTGTGCTAGAAAACATTCAGACTATGATTAAAAGACACTTAAAATTTGTTTTGCTTGGCTTTGTGCTAAGAATTATGGGTGGTAGTTGTTTGCTAAACTTGTCTGATAATAAAAGTTTCTTGAGGGAGGGGTGCATTTTAAAAGTACAGTTTTCTGATCCCCAACCTAGATTATTTAATCAAAATCTCCAGGGAAGATATTTGGGTATATCTAATTTTAACAAGTTGTCAAATGATTCTTATTAGACAAGTTTGGGAAACACTAGAGTAGGGGGAAAAAGTGCTTCAGCTTTAGGTTTTTATCAGGTTTTTTTGCTGATAGTTTTATGAGATAATAATGTATATACCATATTTCAGGTATAGTTTTAAAGTTAAATGTAGCTACTATGTGTTGGGTTGCTTTCCTTTATTTTCAGTTTTCCTTGTTTTGGCCCAAAATAACTTTGTGGATTCATTTGAAAATAGATACATGTGCTTTATAAACCTATTTTTTGAAAAATAAGCATTCTGATCTCTTTAACCTTTTCATCACAGATTATTCTCCTGCCCCAAGCCAATCATTAAAAAATCTTTTAAAGCACTTCCCTAGTGGTCCAGTGGCTAAGATTCTGTGCTTTTACTGCAGAAGTTGTGGGTTTGATCCCTGGTCAGGGAACGAAGATCCCACATGCTGGTTGGCCTTCATAAAAAAAAAAGAAAAGAAGTATTTTACAACTATTTTCACTTACATATTTTATATTCAAAAGGAAAAAAGATATGACAGTGAAAGATGAAGCCCTCAGGTTAGTAGGTGCCCAATATGCTATAGGAGACGAGTGGAGAAATAGCTCCAGAAGGAAGAAAAGAGGCTGAGCCAAAGCAGAAACGATGCCCAGTTGTGGATGTGGCTGGTGGTGAAACTCAAGTCCAATGCTGTAAAGAACAATACTGCATAAGAACCCGAAATATTAGGTCCATGAATCAAGGTAAATTGGAAGTGATTAAACAGAAGGTGGCAAGAGTGAACATTGACATTTAGTAATCAGTGAACTAAAATGGACAGGAGGGCAAATTTAATTCAGATGACCATTATATCTACTACTGTAGGCAAGAAGCCCTTAGAAGAAATGGAATAGGCCTCATAGTCAACAAAAAGAGTCCGAAATGCAGTTCAGTTCAGTTTATTCGCTCAGTCGTGTGTGACTCTTTGCGACCCCATGAACTGCAGCACGCCAGGCCTCCCTGTCCATCACCAACTCCCGGAGTTAACCCAAACTCATGTCCATCGAGTCGATGATGCCATCCAGCCGTCTCATCCTCTGTTGTCCCCTTCTCCTCCTGCGCCAATCCCTCCCAGCATCAGGATCTTTTCCAATTAGTTAACTCTTCACATGAGGTGGCCAAAGTATTGGAATTTCAGCCTCAGCATCAGTCCTTCCAATTAACCTGCAGGACTGGTCTCCTTTAGGATGGACTGGTTGGATCCCCTTGCAGTCCAAGGGGCTTGCAAGAATCTTCTCCAACACCACATTTCAAAAGCATCAATTCTTTGGCACTCAGCTTTATTCACAGTCCAGCTCTCACATCCATACATGACCACAGGAAAAACCATAGCCTTGACTAGACGGATCTTTGTTCCCAAAGTAATGTCTCTGGTTAATATGCTATCTAGGTTGCTCATAACTTTCCTTCCAAGGAGTGCCATCTGCAGTGGTTTTGGAGCCCCAAAAAGTAAAGTCTGTTTCCACTGTTTCCCCATCTATTTGCCGTGAATTGATGGGACCAGATGCCATGATCTTCGTTTTCTGAATGTTGAGCTTTAGGCCAACTTTTTCACTCTGCTCTTTCACTTTCATCAAGAGGCTCTTTAGTTCCTCTTCACTTTCTGCCATAAGGGTGGTGTCATCTGCATATCTGAGGTTATTGATATTTCTCCCAGCAATCTTGATTCCAGCTTGTGCTTCTTCTAGCCCAGAGTTTCTCATGATGTACTCTGCATATAAGTTAAATAAGCAGGGTGACAGTATACAGCCTTGACGGACTCCTTTTCCTATCTGGAACCAGTCTGTTGTTCTATGTCCGGTTCTAACTGTTGCCTCTTGACTTGCATACAGGTTTTTCTCAAGAGGCAGGTCAGGTGGTCTGATATTCCCATCTCTTTGAGAATTTTCCACAGTTGATTGTGATCCACACAGTCAAAGGCTTTGGCATAGTCAATAAAGCAGAAATAGATGTTTTTCTGGAACTCTTGCTTTTTCGATGATCCAGTGGATGTTGGCAGTTTGATGCAGTAATTGAGTGCAACCTCAAAAACGATAGAATGATCTCAGTTTGTTTCCAAGGCAAACCATTCAGTATCACAGTAATCCAAATCTATGTCCCAGTCACTAATGATGAAAAAGCTGAAGCTGACCAGTTCTATGAAGACCTACAAAACTTTCTAGAACTAACACTAAAAAGATGTCCTTTTCATCATAGGGGACTGGAATACAAAAGTAGGAAGTCAAGAGATACCTGGAGTAATAGACAAGTTTGGCCTTGGAGTACAAAATGAAGCAGGGCAAAGGTTAACAGAGTTTTGCCAAGAGAATGCACTGGTCATAGCAAAACACCCTCTTCCAACAACACAGGAGACAACTCTACACATGGACATCACCAGATGGTCAAAATCGAAATCAGATTGATTATATTCTTTGCAGCCAAAGATGGAGAAGCTCTATATAGTCGGCAAAAACAAGTCCTGGAGCTGACTATGGCTCAGATCGTTAGCTTCTTACTGCAAAATTCAGACTTAAATTGAAGAATGTAGGGAAAACCACTAGGCCATTCAGGTATGACCTAAATCAAATCCCTTACAATTATACAATGGAAATGACAAATAGATTCAGGGGATTAGATCTGTTAGAGTGCCTGAAGAACTATGAACAGAGGTTCGTGACATTGTACAGGAGGCTGTGATCAAAACCATCCTCAAGAAAAAGAAAGGCAAAATGGTTATCTGAGGAGGCCTTACAAATAGCTGAGAAAAGAAGAGAAGCAAAAGGCAAAGGAGAAAAGGAAAGATAAACCCACCTGAATGCAGAATTCCAAAGAACAGCATGGGAAGATAAGAAAGCCTTCATAAGTGAACAATGTAAAGACATAGAAGAAAACAATATAATGGAAAAGACTAGACATCTATTCAAGAAAATTAGAGATACCAAGGAAACATTTCAGGCAAAGATGGGCACAATAAAGGACAAAAACGGTATGGACCTAACAGAAGCAGAAGATATTAAGAAGAAGTGTCAAGAACACACAGAAGAACTTTACTAAAAAGGTCTTAATAATCTAGATAACCACAATGGTATGATCACTCAACTAGAGCCAGACATCCTGGAGTGTGAAGTCAAGTGGGCCTCAGGAAGCATTACTACAAACAAAGCTAGTGGAAGTGATGGAATTCCAGCTGAGCTATTTCAAGTCCTAAAAGATGATGCTGTTAAAGTGCAGCGCTCAGTACGCCGGCAAATTTGAAAAACTCAGCAGTTTCCAAATTGCTGGAGTGGATTGGAAAAGGTCAGTTTTTATCCCAATCCCAAAGAAAGGCAATGCCAAAGAATGTTCAAACTACGTCAAAATTGTGTTCATTTCATGTGCTCGCAGGGTTATGCTCAAAATCCTTCAAGCTAGGCTTCAGAAGTACTTGAATTAAGAACTTCCAGATGTACAAGTTAGATTTATAAAAGGCAGAGAAACCAAAGATCAAATTGCCAACATCTGTTGGACCATAGAAAAAGCAAGGGAGTTCCAGAAAAACATCTGCTTCATTGACTACACTAAAGCCTTTGACTGTGTGGATCATAACAAACCGTGGAGAATTCTTAAAGAGATGGGAATACCAGACCACCTTACCTGCCTCCTGAGAAATCTGTATGCAGGTCAAGAAGTAACAGTTAGAACCAGACATGGAACAACAGACTGGTTCCAAATTGGGAAAGGAGTATGCCAAAACTGTCTATTGTCACCCTGCTTATTTAACTTTTATACAGAGTACATCATGAGAAATGCTGGGCTGGAAGAAGCACAAGCTGGAATCAAGATTCCCAGGGGAAATATCAATAACCTCAGATATGCAGATGACACCACCCTAATGGTAGAAATCGAAGAAGAACAAAAGAGCTTCTTGATGCAGGTGAAAGAGGAGAGTGAAAAAACTGGCTTAAAAGTCAACATTCAAAAGACAAAGACTAGGCATTTGATCCCATCACTTCGTGGCAAATAGATAGGGAAAAATTGGAAACAGTGACAGACTTTATCTTCTTGGGCTCCAAAATCACTGCAGATGGTGACTGCAGCCATGAAATTAGAAGACGCTTCTTGGGAGGAAAGCTATGACCAACCTAGACAGCATATTAAAAAGGAGAGACATCACTTAACCGACAAAGGTCCACATAGTCAGAGCTATGGTTTTTCCAGTAGTCATCTATGGTTGTGAGAGTTGGACCATAAAGAAAGCTGAGAGCCAAAAAACTGATGCTTTCAAACTGTGGTGCTGGAGAAGACTCTTGAGAGTCCCTTAGACAGCAAGGAGATCAAACAAGTCAATAAAGGAAATCAACCCTGAATATTCGTTGGAAGGACTGATGCTGAAGCTAAAGCTCCAATATTTTGGCCACCTGATGTGAGGAACTGACCCACTGGAAAAGACCCCGATGCTGGGAAAGATTGAAGGCAGGAGGAGAAGGTGGCAACAGAGGATGCGATAGTTGGATGGCATCACCAACTCAATGGACATGAGTTTGAGCAAACTCCGAGAGGTAGTAAAGGACAGGGAAGCCTGGTGTGCTGCAGTCTATGGGGTTGCAAACAGCTGGACACGACTGAGCAACTGAACAACAGCAGCATTCACTCTTTTTGGCATGAATGACTACGTTTTGTCAAATGCATTAAGTCAAAATACAGAACAGTTCCATCGCCCTCAGCTCCTTTTGTACTCATACTTTTCCTCTGCTCCCAATCTTGAGCAACCTCTGATCTCCCCTGTGTCTATCGTTTTGTCTTTTCTCAATGTCATATATATGCAGCCTTGTAGTCTTTGGAACTGGCTTCTTTTAGTTGGCTTAATGCAGTTGAGAAGTCATCCTGTTGTTTGGTGTATCAGTGGTTTATACCTGCTCCAATATTCTTGCCTGGAGAAGTCCCTGGACAAAAGAGCCTGGTGGGCTACAGTCCATGGGGTCACAGAGTCGGACACAACTGAGTGACTAATACCCACACCCCGTAATGTGTGAGAGTTCCAGTTGACTCCCTTCCAAACATTTTTGTTGTCTCTTTTGTTTTAGTTTTTTATTTTAATCACCCAAATAGGTGGGTAGTGGTGTCTCTATGTGTATGTCTGTGTGTTTTGATTGATTTGACTATGTTGAGTCTTAGGTGTAGCATGAGGGATCTCCCATCTTTGTTGCAGCATGTGGGATCTTGTTCCATCAAACCTGGGCCCCCTGCATTGGGAGTGTAGAGTCTCAACCACTGGACCACCAGGGAAGTCCTTTCCGCTCTTCAGTTATTGTAGTTCAAACCAACTTTTCTGCAAACTTTGAGAAAGGAATTTGTGTACATGTAACTACAGCCTATGGTTTAGTTCTTCTGTGGACCTTATAATTACGATAATTACTAGCAGGTATTTTTTCAGAGCTCAGTATACCATGTTAACTAAGTACTCTGACACTTTAATAAGCAGTATTAAGTACAAATTAATGTGAAAAGGAACTTCTCACATACTCTTCTACAATTATAGCTCTAAAATCACTGGACTTAGATGATTATCTGTGTTCATGTGAGGAAACAGTCTTTCTGTAGAAACAGAAGTTTTGGGAACATAGTTTATTGAGTACTGCAGTACTTGTTTACTATGGAGCTAATGTTTGAAACCACCAAAATTCTTTTAAAGTAGAGGGTTAAATCTGCTATTATATTAACATTTATCCTATCATCCATTAATAAAAATGGAGCTCTTTAAGGCTCTTATATATTATATATTAATTATATAATATAATTATAATTATATAATATATTTATATATAATATACTATAATATAATTGTATAATATAATTATATTATTTTTATATATATTATTTACTTTCAGGACTCTGAAATTGTTTTATTGTTCAGTACTGTATCTGACCAGATATTCACTCCAGATGTTTCACATGTTCATGTACATCTCCTCAATTAATTCCATTTAATGTACAACTATGTTCCTGAACATTTCAGTCAGTTTCAGTTCAGTCGCTCAGTCGTCCGCTTCTCCTCCTGCCCCCAATCCCTCCTGAACATTTAGTGAGCACTTAACCACAATACCAGGTATTGTGTGAATATATCGCCTAATCATTCACAACAACCCTCTAAGGTGGATATTGCTTTATAGATGAGATTTTTGAGCCCCTGAGAGGTTAAATAATTTGCCCAAGCAACTCAGCCTGTAGGTTTCAGGACCAGGATTTGAACACAGGCTGTCTCACTCTGTCTGAAGTCTATACTTTTAATGACACTCTGCTATGTGGTGAACATTGTAAGGAATTTCATATCACCAAAACATTGTTTATCTGCCAGAGAAATGTAAGTTTCCTACCCTATAATGAGATTTTTTTTCCTTTCAGAAATAGTAGTATTTTAATTAAAAAAAAAAAAAGATTCCTTAACATCCCTTTAAAACATTAGTTTGACTATAGTCAGTTTTCTCTTTTACATGATAAACAGATAGTAAGTAAGAGCTGCTCTACCCTATTGGGCTTCCCTGGTGGCTGAGACCATAGAGAATCTGCCTGCAGTGTGGGAGACCCAGATTCAGTCCCTGGGTCGGAAGAGCCCCTGGAGAAGGAAATGGCTACCCTCTCCAGTATTCTTGCCTGAAGAATTCCATGGACAGAAGAACCTGGCAGGCTACAATTCTATGGGCTCGCAAAGAGCCAGATGCCACTGAGCGACTAACACTTTGACTATTACTGAAAACACATCAAGTGTAAAGAACTGTCTGTCTTTGCCCAGGAAAAAAAAAAAGGTGTATAATAAAAATCTGTAAAGGTTATAAGATATAAGTAGAAGGTAAGAAATTTAAAACAATCAATAAAGGCCAAAAATATAAACATCAAAGCTGGGGGTCACCCTTCCCCACAAAGAAACAGATTACCTGAAGGTTTGATTCTTAGAATGCTTTGTCCTTTGTAAATATTAATCTGAAGGAGTTCTAGTGAATGTCTTCAAAGGGTAAATTGATTCTATTATATTTATCAATAATTTAACATATGTGTCCGTAACATAAGAAGGCTATATACCATACTGGTGGAGCTTATTGGAAGAGTTCCTGTATGAGTATCTAGGGAGAGAATTAAGCCCATAATGATTTGCTGAACACTCTGTTAGTGGCATGAGAAATATATGACTGATGAGCAATATCCAATGATAATACTGGGTTTATATACTTTGCAGTGGGAAATGTGACATGGAACATGTATTCATTACCAACCAGTGCCCTGTGTGAAATAGACACAACAGTAAGAACCTGAAAGTTCTTTCAAGAATGAGTAACATATGTACACAAATTTTAATTAAATATCTGGGTGCTAAAATTTTGTATTTTATTTTCGTATAGTTGATTTACAATGGGTGTTCATTTCTACTGTATAGCAAAGTGACTCAGTTATACATATGTATATTATTTTTCATATTCTTTTCCATTATGGTTTATAACAGGATATTGACTATATAGTTCCGTGTGCTATGCAGTAGGCCCTTGTTGTTTCTCCATTCTATCATAGTTTGCATCTAATCATCCCGAACTCCCAATCCATCCCTCCCCAACCCCTCTGCCCCTTGGCAGTGAGAAGTCTTCTCTATATGTGTGAGTCTGTTTCTGTTTCATAGATAAGTTCACTTGTGTCATATTTTAAATTCCACATGGAAGTGATGTCATGTGGCATTTGTCTTTCACTTTCTGATTCACTTCACTTAGTATAGTCTCTGCCGCTAAGTTGCTTCAGTCGTGTCTGACTCTGTGCAACCCCATAGACGGCAGCCCACCAGGCTCCCCCGTCCCTGGGATTCTCCAGGCAAGAACACTGTAGTGGGCTGCCGTTTCCTTCTCCTAGTATAGTCTCCAGGTCCATCCATCTTGCTGCAAATGGCAGTTTTTCACTCTCTTGTATGGCTGAGTAGTGTTCCGTTATATATATACACTACATCTTGTTTATCCAGTCATCTGTCAGTGGCCATTTATGTTGTTTCCATATCTTGGCTAGTGTAAATAGTAAATAGCTGGTTTTTGAGATCTCAGGTTTTGCTGGGTTGAGTTTCATGTCCTTCAGTATAAGAGGAAGGGTGGATGTGTTAATACTGAATATCCAGATCTCATTACTAAACTGTTAATGTGCTAACAAGTCATGGAATTATCACTCACTTTAAAAAGCTTTTTTGTTTTGTTTTGGCTAATGCTTGCAAATAAAACCAATAATGCCTACCATTTATTGTATATAATCCAGTAAATATTTTATGTTTTTATATATAAAATTAAATTCCACTTAATTATAAGTATTCAGATCTTGCATGGAAACCTTCAATCAACAGCACACTTACTTCAAGTTTTATATAAATATTTTATATATGTATATAAAAAATGTTCCTGACATTTATTTGCCATATATATATATATATATAAAATAATGTTCCTGACATTTATTTGCCACAGTTTTATTTATACATAAAATTAAACGTTAATTCTTTTAAAGTGCTAATATCAGGAAATTATATACTTATATTAGTGAATGCTCAAAAAATGTTAGAACTCTCTAATTTACCTCCAGAGTACGAGATGAAAATCATCAGTGGCAGCAGAGTTTTCCTTAAAAGCAGTTTAGGTTTGCAGAAATATAGTTTATTCAACGCGAATCTGTTTAATAACATAGCTGACCCATTTATTCAGTATTATTTTAGATCAGAAGCTGGTATATTAGAAAGTAGTTTTATTGTGACTCATAAACTTGACTCCGAAGGCTATGCCAAGAGTTCCAAAATGATTTAGATAAAGAAAGCATTGTTAGGATAAGATATAGGTTCTTATACTCACCTAAATTGAAAAATTCTGTACCTTATTATTAAGGGATGTGAAAGTTGGACCGTAAAAAATGCTGAGTGCCGAAGAATTGATGCTTTTGAATTGTGGTACTGGAGAAGACTCTTGAGAGTCCCTTGGACTGCAAGGAGATCAAACCAGTCAGGCCTAAAGGAAATCAACCCTGAATATTCTTTGGAAAGATTGATAACTAAAGCTGAAGCTCCAGTACTTTGGCCACCTGATGCGAAGAACTGACTTATTGGAAGAGACCCTGAGGATGGGAAAGACTGAAGGCCAAAGAAGAGGGCGGCGGAAGATGAGGTAGTTAGATGGCATCACTGACTCAATGCACATGAACTTTAACAAACTCCAGGAGATAGTGAGGACAGGAAAGCCTGGCATGTTGCAGTCCAAGGGTTGCAAAGAGTCACACATGACTTAGCGCCTAAACAACAGTGAAGGGAAATAATGTTGGTCATCCTTTGAAAGTTGTGATTAGGCTTGACATTTAATTTCAGAGCTATGGATACCCCCAAAGTAATTGCCTTTGAAAATTATTATACAACTGTTCACAAATAATAGTATGACTAACACCCTCTCTGTTCAGTTCAGTTCAGTCGCTCAGTTGTGTCCGACTCTTTGCGACCCCACAAATTGCAGCACGCCAGGCCTCCCTGTCTATCACCAACTCCCGGAGTTCACTCAGACTCGCATCCATCAAGTCGGTGATGCCATCCAGCCATCTCATCCTCTGTCGTCCCCTTCTCCTCCTGCCCCCAATCCCTCCCAGCATCAGAGTCTTTTCCAATGAGTCAACTCTTTGCATGAGGTGGCCAAAGTACTGGAGTTTCAGCTTCAGCATCATTCCTTCCGAAGAAATCCCAGGGTTGATCTCCTTCAGAATGGACTGGTTGGATCTCCTTGCAGTCCAAGGGACTCTCAAGAGTCTTCTCCAACACCACAGTTCAAAAGCATCACTTCTTTGGCGCTCAGCTTTCTTCACAGTCCAACTCTCACATCCATACACGACTACTGGAAAAACCATAGCCTTGACTAGACGGACCTTTGTTGGCAAAGTAATGTCTCTGCTTTTGAATATGCTGTCTAGGTTGGTCATAACTTTCCTTCCAAGGAGTAAGCGTCTTTTAATTTCATGGCTGCAGTCACCATCTGCAGTGATTTTGGAGCCCCAAAAAATAAAGCCTGACACTGTTTCCCCATCTATTTCCCATGACGTGATGGGACTGGATGCCATGATCTTAGTTTTCTGAATGTTGAGCTTTAAGCCAACTTTTTCGCTCTCCTCTTTCACTTTCATCAAGAGGCTTTTTAGCTCCTCTTCACTTTCTGCCATAAGGGTGGTGTCATCTGCATATCTGAGGTTATTGATATTTCTCCCGGGAATCTTGATTCCAGCTTGTCCTTCTTCCAGCCCAGTGTTTCCCATGATGTACTCTACATATAAGTTAAATAAGCAGGGTGACAGTATACAGCCTTGACGTACTCCTTTCCCAATTTGGAACCAGTCTGTTCCATGTCCAGTTCTAACTGTTGCTTCCTGACCTGCATACAGATTTCTCAAGAGGCAGGTCAGGTGGTCTGGTATTCCCATCTCTTTCAGAATTTTCCACCCTTTAATGAGGTGTTAACCCACCTTTGTACCTCAGCTCACTTTAGCATAACCTTTCACCTAATTTAACACATACATCTGTTACCTATTAAGTCTGGATTTATAAAGAATCATGTACATAATTATCTTGAAAGTGGAAGTTTTTCAATCACGTCCAATTCTTTGCGACCCCATGGACTGTATGTCACCCACCAGGCTTCTCTGTCCATGGAACTTTCTAGGCAAGAATACTGGAGTGGGTAGCCATTTCTTTCTTCAGAGGCTACCCAGGGATCAAACCTGTGTCTCCTGCATTGCAGGCAGATTCTTTATCATCTGAGCCACCAGGAAGCCATTCTAAAATATAAGACTAAAAGATTGTGTTTTATTTCGATTTAAAAAAATCTTTTTGCATTGGAAGGAATTAATTGCCTAACTTTCGAAATGAAATGTCAACTTAAAAAATTACAGGAGTGTGAGGCCATTTTTTTTTTTTGCCTTCAAAATCTATTTGTTGAGTATATACTCAATTTATGGCCTTACATTGATTGTTAGAGTTCATAGGTCTACAATATAGCTTCTGCCTTCAAGAATTCACAGCCGATGGAAAATGAATAAATTAACAGTCAGTGACAGCAAGGGCTGGCAAACTTTTTCTAAAATGGCCAAGTAGTAAATATTTCAGGCTTTGTGGGCCATATGGTTTCTGTTGCAGTTACTCAGCTCTGCTGTCATAGCATGAAAGCAGCGATAGACAGTCTGTGAACAAATGAGCATGGCTGCATTCCAGTGCAAATTTTATTTACAAAACTAGGCATGAACCCTTGTCCTGTAGCTTGCTGCTGTCTGAATTGTAGTATAGTGATACAAAACTTATGGTTGACACGCACCAGTCTGCTGGATATGCATGAGGAGAAGAGGACACGGAAAATGTCAAGGAGGAAGGAGCTTACAAGCTGAGTCTTGAGAGACAGGATGTTACCCAGGAGAAGCAGCATGGAAGGCCCATGGATTCATGAACTGCAGACTAAACAAAGGCAGAGATGAGAGCTCATTTTGTTAAATATTTAGTGGGGACCTTTTAAAAAGGTAATCATTCAAATCCTTTCCAATAGCATCTTTCTAAGTAGTATTGAAAATTGTAGGTACCAAAATTCTATGACTGACTTCACATGTGTAGTTTCTTTACATTTATAAATATGAAGAATTGGTTTTGTATATTAAAATGGAAGCATACCAAAAATTGCCTTGTCTTTAGAGAAAGTCAAGTGTTTTACTTCATTTATTTTTCATTCTCAAGGCCATGCTAATTATTTGACAGTGTATAGTTCATTGATTTTTCACAAACCAAACACCCTTATGTTACCATGAGGCCACAGTTTAATTGTCCAACACTACCAATCAAAATTCTTAGACTGCTTCTCTCATAAACTTAATGATTTTTCATCTCTGAGCTTTCAGTCAGTTCTCTGGCTTAAAATCCTTTTTGCTAACAATAATTTTGCTTGTGTGAAGAACAGCGTGGGCATACTCTGTGTGCCCACCTTTTCCTCCTAGACCTGTCTAGAGTTTGGTTCTCTTTAATTGATCACTGCAGTGTAGGCTTCTAATTTCCAGGAAATGCCTCTTATTCCAAAATCATCTATTTCTTCATCTGAAAGTCTCTCTTTACCTCCATCAGTGCTTCCAAACTGAATGTAGCAACTCAGTGGATCTTGGGATAAATTTAGTAAGTTGGGCTTGTGACTTGGCATTTAAGAGGAGCATAAGGGAGGGACAAAGAGAAGGAAATTTTTTTGCGTTGTAACCATTGTAAAGTTGCAAAGAGTCATACAACAACAACATCAGATAAAATGCATAACACTCGTAACAAAACAAGGCTGTCTCCTCTCAACCACTGGTACTTAACATTGTACTTGAAGTCCTAGCCAGATGCTAGTTTGCAATAAGGCCAGAAACAAAAAGATAAGGCATAAAGATTGGCAAGAAGTAAGACTATCTATTTGCAGATGACATGATCACCTATGTAAAAATGGTTAAAAATTTTAAACCTCATAGTATCAAATGTTGACAATGGTATGGAGCAACTAGTACTTTCAGACATTGCTATTGGATATGTAAACTGGTACAACCACTTTGGAAAACAATTTGAGAGTTTTATCTTTTGTTATGTTTAGTCACTTCAGTCTTGTCCAACTCTTTGTAACTCTGTGGACTGTAGCCCACCAGGTTCCTTTGTCCATGGAATTTTCAGGAAAGAATACTGGAATGGGCTGCCATTTCCTCCTCCAGGGGATCTTCCCGACTCAGGGATCAAACCCGTGTCTTTTATGTCTCCTGCATTGGCAGGCAGGCTCCTTACCACTAGCACCACCTGGGAAGCCCATTTTCTTTTATAAATATACATATACCCGAAAGTTCTGATCCTAGGTATTTACTCAAGGGAAAAGAAAACTTGCATCCACAGAAAGATTTCTACCTGGACTTCTCTGGTGGTCCATTGGTTAAGCATCTACCTGCCAATGCAAGGGACATGGGTTTGATCCCTGGTCTGGGAAGATGCCACATGCCACAGGGCAACTAAACCCATATGCCATAGCTACCGAGCCCACGCCCTGGAGCCCATGCACCATAACTACTGAAGCCCAGGTACCTCGAGGCACAACAAAAGAAGCCCCTGCACCACAACCAGAGAGTAACCCCTGCTTGCTGCTGCTAGAGAAAGCCCACTTGCAGCAGTGAAGACCCAGCGCAGCCTAAAAATAATACAAATAATTTTTTTTAAAAGAGAAAGACTTGTACCTGAATGCTCGTAGCGACTTTATAATGGACCAGTGTTGGAAATTACCTAAATGTCCATCAGTAGCTGAAGGGGTAAATAAGTTGTGATATGTCCATACAATGGGACATTATTCAGCAAAAACAAGGACCAAGCGACAGATACATGCAAAGCTTAGATAAATCTCAAAATATTCTGCTAATCAAAAGAATCCTTATGCAAAAGAATACATATTGCATGACTCCATTTATAGGAAATCCTAGAACAGGGAAAACTCAAGAGGACAAGGAGCACATTCAGCACTTGCTTGGGACCAGGACTAACATATTGACCCCAAGGGAGCACAGGAGAACTGTTCTGGTATTTTTGAGTACTGTTCCAAAACTTGAACTTGGTGGTAGTTTAACTAGAGTTTTTACATTTGTGAATTATACCTCAATGAAGTGTGCTTTAAAAAAAAAGATTGAGACATTTAAAAGCAAATAAATGAAAAAATAAAGCAAACAATGAAATCACTATTTGGAAAAAAGTCTTAAGGCTAAAAAATTACTTTGGGAAGATGAAAAAGTTCTGGACATGGATAATGGTTGTAGAACAATGTGTGTACTTAAAGCCACAGAATCATATGATTAAAAATGTTTAAAATGATAAGTAAATTTTATGTAATGTATATTTTACATTTTTAAAAAAGGTTAAAAAAAGGAAAAAGCTATGTAAACAAAAAATCTTTAAAGAATTAGAAAAATGTATTTTTGTTATCTTAAGATGGTTTGTGCTTCTCAATAATTAAGGCAGGGTCTAAATTATTACAGCGGGCTTCTGTGATTTCTTTAGTCAAAGGTTAAATGCTTAGTCTAATTATAAATGGTAAATATGTTTAGTATTTTGGCCTGTATTTATAAAACCAGCAAAGATAAGAATTCTTGAAGTATTCATGCTTTGAGTATCAGATATTTGAGTATAAACTAGTAGTATTAATATTGCCTAGCCAGGTGTCATTTCCTGTAATTCAGAGTACCCCAACAATTGTATTTCTAGAACTGAATTTAGACTGAAGGAAGTGTCTCATTTAAACTGCCCTGCCCTTTTGGTTTCTAATTGGTGATTGTCCCCTGATGTGTTTTAAAGTTAAAGCGTTTTATACTCAGTTTGCTCTTTATTTGCAATTTTTGTATCAACCTAAGTATAAAACTAGATGAATTATTTTCATTATTATTGTTCTTCATTTGCCTATTTTCATCAGAATAAATCTTTCTGTGGTTTCTGGTGAGACTGGTGTGAATCTCTGTAGACAGAAGGGGGGATTGGAAGATGATATCCCTTGGGAAAATGACTGCTTTCTTGCCTGGTGATTTGCTTCCACTTCCTAGGTTTTGAGAATAATAGGCAGTTAAAAACTCTGCCTGCCAAAAGCAGAAGAGCTTTGGGAATTTTTTCATCATGAACTTTAAGGGAGTTTATGACTTGCTAGATTTCAATATAGGAAGTGAATGTCTTTGCAGGAAAATCTGTAGAGTTCAAAGTACAAAAGAACAGAAGCCTCTACATAAGATGCTTTAAGGGAGTAAACATGTTATCTCTTTATGGTTCATTCTGCTCTAGGGAAGCACCACCAAGCGAGTCAAACACAGAACGTGATTGCATCAGACAAAGCAGCAGTAGTACCAGTTGCCCATGAACATGAGCACAGCCATGACCACACGCAGCTGCATGCCTACATCGGTGTGTCCCTCGTACTGGGCTTTGTCTTCATGTTGTTGGTGGACCAGATTGGCAGCTCCCATGTGCATTCTACTGACGGTAAGTGGCCCCAAGGTTTTCTGAGCAGTGCAAAAACTTTGCATTTTAGGTGATCACAAATGATTGAATGATTCAGTATGTATCAGTAGCCATATTTAGTATTAAAACTCTTTTCTTAGGTTCTGGTGAATATGTTATTCATTTGAGGAAGCTAGTGGGTTGTGACATGTGGCACAAGAGAGTGTTTATTGGGTTACTACCCTGGTTATCTTAAAGCTGTTTCATTTGGTGGAGGTCTAGGGCAGAAGTTCTTAACCCTTTTTGTGCCATGGAGCCTTTAAGCAGTCTAAAGCCTGTGGACCATTCATTGGGATAAATAGTTTTTAAATACATAAAGCATAGTACATAGGACTACAGAGAAAATAAATTTTATTGAAATATAGTTACTAAAACATTAAAAACAAGGTTGTGGGGGGGCGGTCCTAAGATGGCAGAGGAATAGGACGGGAAGACCACTTTCTCCCTCACAAATTCCTCAAAAGAACATTTCAACGCTGAGCAAACTCCACAAAACAACTTCTGTAGGCTGGCAGAGGACATCAGGCAACCAGAAAAGCAGACCATTGTCTTCAAAAACAGGTAGGAAAAAATATAAAAGACGAAAAAGGAGACAAAGGAGGTGGGGAGGGAGCTCCGTCCCAGGAAGGGAAGCCCGTCCCGGGAAGGGAATTTTAAGAAGAGAGGTTTCCAAACACCTGGAAACACTCTCCCTGCTGAGTCTGTGGCGAGCCTTGGAAACACAGAGGGCAACATAACAGGAAGGGAAAAATAAATAAATAATTAAAACCAAGAGATTACAAGCCCAACAGTAACTCCCCCAGCGGAAAAGCAGCACAGACGCCCACATCCGCCACTAGGAAGTGGGGGCAGGGCAGGGAAGCACGGGAGGCGCGGGTTGCAGTGCTTTGTAAGAATCGGGCAGGAACGCCCCACGCGCAACCAGAATGATCTAACTTGGGCTAGCAAACCAGACTGTGGGATAGCTACCACGCGAAAAGCTCGAACATAAGACACCGCCAGGACCAAGCACAGAACAAAGGAAAAAGCCGGCTGCAGACCATCCCCCGCTGGGGACAGGCAGCCAGAGCCGTAAGGGCTGGAAAGGGGCAATTGCAGACCCAGAGAGACTTTACTTACCAAACTGCAAACAGGCTTCTTTGCTAAGACTTCTGGCGGTGCTGGACAGTCACCATCTGCCTCACAAGGGGCGCCAGCAGTCCACCCAGAAAACTGAGCAGCAGAGGCAGAAAAGGCGACAAGTCGCAGCGATCGCGCTCGCCAAACTCCTGAGCTACTCGGACCCGGGAAGGGCACAAAGCGCAGTCCCAGCCGAATCTGTGCCTCTGAGGGCTGCCTGAGCGCCGAACCTGAGCGGCTTAGACCGGGGAAGTGCACACAGCCTAGGGCCGGCCTCAGACGGTTCCCGGCTGAGCATCGTAGAGCCGGAGCGGTTTGTACGCCGCGAGAAGGGACAGGTCCAGCGGGGCTGAGACACTGTGCACACGACAGAGCTACTTGTTTGCAGCATCCCCCCTCCCCACAGCGCGACTGAACTAGTGAGCCTAAAAAACCAGCATAAAGAAGAAGTTAAAAAGAGGGAACCGCCTTGGAAGTGACCCCACACGGCCCACAACATCAGAGAAGGGCCAGATATATTTTTACTATTTTTAAAATCATTCCTTTTTTTTTTCTTTTTCTAACTTTTTTTTTAAATAGTTAAGTCTTCTATTTCTCCTCTAATTTTTATTTCTATAACCTATTATTACTATTCCAAAAAAAACCGACTTTTTTTTTTTTTTTAAAGGCAAACACCATATATAGTCTTTGGGTGGTTATTGGTGCTTTTTTTTTTTTTTTTTTAAATAATTCTTGTGGCTTTTTTTTTCTTTTTTTTTCTTTTTTCCTTTTTCCTTCTGCTTCTTTTCTTTAATATTGTATTTTTGAAAATCCAACCTCTGCTCTAGATTTTTAATCTTTGCTCTTTGGTTTTTGTTGTCAATTTTGTACATTAAAAAACCCAAACTTCACTACCCAATTTTACCTGAGAGCGAGATTACTGGCTTGACCACTCTCTCCTTGTTTGGACTCTCCTTTTTCTCCTCCTTTGGACTCTCCTTTTTCTCCACCAGGTGGCCTCTGTCTCTTTTCTCCCCCATCTCTTCTCTATCCAACTCTGTGACTCTCTGTGTGTTCCAGATGGTGGAGAACACCTAAGGAACTGGTTACTGGCAGGATTTGTCTCTCTCCTTCTCATTCCTCTCTCTTATCCTTCTGGCCACCTCTGTCTACTTCCTCCCTCTCCTCTTCCCTGTATAACTCCGTAAATACCTCTGAGCGGTCCAGACTATGGAATGCACCTAAGGAAGTGACTACTGGCTAGCTTGCTCTCTCCTCTTTTGATCTCACCGCATCTCATTCCAGTCACCTCTAACTACCCCCTCCCTCTTCTCTTCTCCTTGTAACTCAGTGAACCACTCTGAGTGTCCCTCAATGTGGAGAAACTTTTCATCTTTAACCTAGATGTTTTATCATCGGTGCTGTATAGATGGAGAAGTCTAGAGGCTACTGTAAAAATAAAACTGAAAACCAGAAGCAGGAGGCTTAAGTCCAAAGCCTGAAAACATCAGAGAACTCCTGAATTCAGGGAACATTGAGCAATAGGAGCTCATCAAATGCCTCCATACCTACACTGAAACCAAGCTCCACCCAAGGACCAACAAGTTCCAGAACAAGACATACCACACAAATTCTCCAGCAACACAGGAACACACCCCTGAGCTTCAGTATACAGGCAGCTCAAGGTTACTCCAAAACCTTTGACGTCTCATAACCCATTACTGGTCACTCCACTGCACTCCAGAAAAGAAACCCAGCTCCACCCACCAGAACTCCAAAACAAGCCTCCCTAACCAGGAAACCTAGACAAGCCACTGATACAACCCCACCCACAGTGAGGAAGCTCCATAATAAAGAGAACTCCACAAATTACCAGAATATAAAAAGGCCACCCCAAACGCAGCAATATAATCAAGATGAAGAGACAGAGGAATACTCAGCAGGTAAAGGAACAGGAGAGTTGCCCACCAAACCAAACAAAAGAGGAAGAGGTAGGGAATCTACCTGAGAAAGAATTCCGAATATTGATAGTGAAAATGATCCAAAATCTTGAAATCAAAATGGAATCACAGATAAATAGCCTAGAGACAAGGATTGAGAACATGCAAGAAAGGTTTAACAAGGACCTAGAAGAAATAAAAAAGAGTCAATATATAATGAATAACACAATAAATGAGATCAGAAACACTCTGGAGGCAACAAATAGCAGAATAATGGAGGCAGAAGATAGGATTAGTGAAATAGAAGTTAGAATGGTAGAAATAAATGAATCAGAGAGGAAACAAGAAAAACGAATTAAAAGAAATGAGGACAATCTCAGAGACCTCCAGGACAATATGAAACGCTCCAACATTCGAATTATAGGAGTCCCAGAAGAAGAAGACAAAAAGAAAGACCATGAGAAAATCCTTGAGGAGATAATAGTTGAAAACTTCCCTAAAATGGGGAAGGAAATAATCACCCAAGTCCAAGAAACACAGAGAGTTCCAAATAGTATAAACCCAAGGCGAAACACCCCAAGACACACATTAATCAGATTAACAAAGATCAAACACAAAGAACAAATATTAAAAGCAGCAAGGGAAAAACAACAAATAACACACAAGGGGATTCCCATAAGGATAACAGCTGATCTTTCAATAGAAACTCTTCAGGCCAGGAGGGAATGGCAAGACATACTTAAAGTGATGAAAGAAAATAACCTACAGCCCAGATTACTGTACCCAGCAAGGATCTCATTCAAATATGAAGGAGAAATCAAAAGCTTTACAGACAAGCCAAAGCTGAGAGAATTCAGCACCACCAAACCAGCTCTCCAACAAATTCTAAAGGATATTCTCTAGACAGGAAACACAAAAAGGGTGTATAAACCCGAACCCAAAACAATAAAGTAAACGGTAACGGGATCATACTTATCAATAATTACCTTAAACGTAAATGGGTTGAATGCCCCAACCAAAAGACAAAGACTGGCCGAATGGATACAAAAACAAGACCCCTCTATATGCTGCTTACAAGAGACCCACCTCAAAACAAGGGACACATACAGACTGAAAGTGAAGGGCTGGAAAAAGATATACCATGCAAATAGAGACCAAAAGAAAGCAGGAGTGGCAATACTCATCTCCGATAAAATAGACTTTAAAACAAAGGCTGTGAAAAGAGACAAAGAAGGCCACTACGTAATGATCAAAGGATCAATCCAAGAAGAAGATATAACAATTATAAATATATATGCACCCAACATAGGAGCACCGCAATATGTAAGACAAATGCTAACAAGTATGAAAGGGGAAATCAACAATAACACGATAATAGTGGGAGACTTTAATACCCCACTCACACCTATGGACAGATCAACTAAACAGAAAATCAACAAAGAAACGCAAACTTTAAATGATACATTAGACCAGTTAGACCTAATTGATATCTATAGGACATTTCACCCCAAAACAATGAATTTTACCTTTTTCTCAAGTGCTCACGGAACCTTCTCCAGGATAGATCACATCCTGGGCCATAAATCTAGCCTTGATAAATTCAAAAAAATCGAGATCATTCCAAGCATCTTTTCTGACCATAATGAAG
This sequence comes from Budorcas taxicolor, assembly GCF_023091745.1. NCBI lineage: Eukaryota > Metazoa > Chordata > Mammalia > Artiodactyla > Bovidae > Budorcas > Budorcas taxicolor. The sequence goes on from NC_068919.1 coordinate 79,447,952, forward strand.
ATTAGATCTCAATTACAGGAGAAAAACTATTAAAAATTCCAACATATGGAGGTTGAACAACACACTTCTGAATAACCAACAAATCACAGAAGAAATCAAAAAAGAAATCAAAATATGCATAGAAACTAATGAAAATGAAAACACAACAACCCAAAACCTGTGGGACACTATAAAAGCAGTGCTAAGAGGAAAGTTCATAGCAATACAGGCATACCTCAAGAAACAAGAAAAAAGTCAAATAAATAACCTAACTCTACACACCTAAAGCAACTAGAAAAGGAAGAATTGGAGAACCCCAGAGTTAGTAGAAGGAAAGAAATCTTAAAAATCAGGGCAGAAATAAATGCAAAAGTAACAAAAGAGACCATAGCAAAAATCAACAAAGCCAAAAGCTGGTTCTTTGAAAGGATAAATAAAATTGACAAACCATTAGCCAGACTCATCAAGAAGCAAAGAGAGAAAAATAAAATCAATAAAATTAGAAATGAAAATGGAGAGATCACAACAGACAACACAGAAATACAAAGGATCATAAGAGACTACTATCAGCAGTTGTATGCCAATAAAATGGACAACGTGGAAGAAATGGACAAATTCTTAGAAAAGTACAATTTTCCAAAACTGAACCAGGAAGAAATAGAAAATCTTAACAGACCCATCACAAGCACGGAAATTGAAACTGTAATCAGAAATCTTCCAGCAAACAAAAGCCCAGGTCCAGACGGCTTCACAGCTGAATTCTACCAAAAATTTCAAGAAGAGCTAACACCTATCCTACTCAAACTCTTCCAGAAAATTGCAGAGGAAGGTAAACTTCCAAACTCATTCTATGAGGCCACCATCACCCTAATACCAAAACCTGACAAAGATACTACAAAAAAAGAAAACTACAGGCCAATATCACTGATGAACTTAGATGCAGAAATCCTCAACAAAATTCTAGCAATCAGAATCCAACAACACATTAAAAAGATCATACACCATGACCAAGTGGGCTTTATCCCAGGGATGCAAGGATTCTTCAATATCTGCAAATCAATCAATGTAATTCACCACATTAATAAATTGAAAAATAAAAGCCATATGATTATCTCAATAGATGCAGAGAAGGCCTTTGACAAAATTCAACATCCATTTATGATAAAAACTCTCCAGAAAGCAGGAATAGAAGGAACATACCTCAATGTAATAAAAGCTATATATGACAAACCCACAGCAAACATTATCCTCAACGGTGAAAAATTGAAAGCATTTCCCCTAAAGTCAGGAACAAGACAAGGGTGCCCACTTTCATCGCTACTATTCAACATAGTTCTGGAAGTTTTGGCCACAGCAGTCAGAGCAGAGAAAGAAATAAAAGGAATCCAAATTGGAAAAGAAGAAGAAAAACTGTCACTGTTTGCAGATGACATGATCCTCTACATAGAAAACCCTAAAGACTCCACCAGAAAATTACTAGAGCTAATCAATGAATATAGTAAAGTTGCAGGATATAAAATCAACACAGAAATCCCTTGCATTCCTATACACTAATAATGAGAAAGTAGAAAAAGAAATTAAGGAAACAATTCCATTCACCATTGCAACGAAAAGAATAAAATACTTAGGAATATATCTACCTAAAGAAACTAAAGACCTATATATAGAAAACTATAAAACACTGATGAAAGAAATCAAAGAGGACACTAATAGATGGAGAAATATACCATGTTTATGGATCGAAAGAATCAATATAGTGAAAATGAGTATACTACCCAAAGCAATTTACAAATTCAATGCAATCCCTATCAAGCTACCAGCCATATTTTTCACAGAACTAGAACAAATAATTTCAAGATTTGTATGGAAATACAAAAAACCTCGAATTGCCAAAGCAATCTTGAGAAAGAAGAATGGAACTGGAGGAATCAACTTGCCTGACTTCAGGCTCTACTACAAAGCCACAGTCATCAAGACAGTATGGTAGTGGCACAAAGACAGAAATATAGATCAATGGAACAAAATAGAAAGCCCAGAGATAAATCCACACACATATGGACACCTTATCTTTGACAAAGGAGGCAAGAATATACAATGGAGTAAAGACAATCTCTTTAACAAGTGGTGCTGGGAAAACTGGTCAACCACTTGTAAAAGAATGAAACTAGATCACTTTCTAACATCGCACACAAAAATAAACTCAAAATGGATTAAAGATCTAAATTTAAGACCAGAAACTATAAAACTCCTAGAGGAGAACATAGGCAAAACACTCTCCGACATAAATCACAGCAGGATCCTCTATGATCCACCTCCCAGAATACTGGAAATAAAAGCAAAAATAAACAAATGGGATCTAATTAAAATTAAAAGCTTCTGCACAACAAAGGAAAATATAAGCAAGGTGAAAAGACAGCCTTCTGAATGGGAGAAAATAATAGCAAATGAAGCAACTGACAAACAACTCATCTCAAAAATATACAAGCAACTTATGCAGCTCAATTCCAGAAAAATAAACAACCCAATCAAAAAATGGGCCAAAGAACTAAATAGACATTTCTCCAAAGAAGACATACGGATGGCTAACAAACACATGAAAAGATGCTCAACATCACTCATTATTAGAGAAATGCAAATCAAAACCACAATGAGGTACCACTTCACACCAGTCAGAATGTCTGTGATCCAAAAATCTGCAAGCAGTAAATGCTGGAGAGGGTGTGGAGAAAAGGGAACCCTCCTACACTGTTGGTGGGAATGCAAACTAGTACAGCCACTTTGGAGAACAGTGTGGAGGTTCCTTAAAAAATTGCAAATAGAACTGCCTTATGACCCAGCAATCCCACTGCTGGACATACACACCAAGTAAACCAGAATTGAAAGAGACACATGTACCCCAATGTTCATCGCAGCACTGTTTATACTAGCCAGGACATGGAAGCAGCCTAGATGTCCATCAGCAGATGAATGGATAAGAAAGCTGTGGTACATATACACAATGGAGTATTACTCAGCCGTTAAAAAGAATACATTTGAATCAGTTCTGATGAGATGGATGAAACTGGAGCCGATTATACAGAGTGAAGCAAGCCAGAAAGAAAAACACCAATACAGTATACTAACACATATATATGGAATTTAGAAAGATGGCAGTGACAACCCTGTATGCAAGACAGCAAAAAAGACACAGATGTGTATAACAGATTTTTGGACTCTGAGGGAGAGGGAGAGGGTGGGATGATTTGGGAGAATGGCATTGTAACATGTATACTATCATGTAAGAATCGAATTGCCAGTCTATGTTCGACGTAGGATACAGCATGCTTGGGGCTGGTGCACAGTGATGACCCAGAGAGATGTAATGGGGAGGGAGGTAGGAGGGGGGTTCATGTTTGGGAACGCATGTATACCCGTGGTGGATTCATGTCAATGTATGGCAAAACCAATACAGTATTGTAAAGTAAAATAAAGTAAAAATTAAAAAAAAAAAAAAAGATTAGGGCAGAAATAAAACAGAGACTAGAAAACCAACAGACAAGAAAAAAAATATATATATATATTAGATCTGCAGATTGGCTTTTCCCATCTGACAAAGCTGAGTGCAGAAGCTGCAGGGTCTGGGCGATGTCTGGGCCTGCTCTCCAACGGGTAAGCCCCATCGCAGCTGGGAATTTCTGAGTGGTGCCTGTTTGGGAGTTCTCTACCACTCCTTCCACGCCCAGCTGGTCTCACTAGGCTACAATTATATATAAGAGGAAGAAAATACCTGTTTGAATACTGAAAGGAGCAAAAGACTTCTAGACACTTTTTAGAATTCTGAGACACGTGATTTTACACAGACATTTGTAGTATTGAATTCATGTTAGATATTCTGTCAATATACCTTAATAATTGCATTTAATATTGTAAGTGGTTGGCTCAGGAAAGGACAGTGAATGAAGGGTGTGCTTTGTTTATCTAGCAACACTCCTCCCCCTCATTTTCTTTTTTCTTTTTTTTTTTTTTGGTTAAATCACTGTAGAAATGAAATTTAAATCCCTGGTATCCACTTCAAATTGAAGACATCTAACCAAAAAACAAAAAAATAAAAAATAAAGAAAATAAATAAAAACTAAAAACAAGGTTGTGATATAGGATGTCTCTTTATCAATGTATTAAATAATGATATAACATCTTTAAATTATAAGCAAGTTAGAGTTAAATTGTTTAGGACATTAGTATAACAGCTATTGTTGAGTAGCCTGACTAAGAACATTAAATTCTGAGATGAGCTTTAACAGGCAACAGATTGTCAAGTTGAACATTGTTGTCAAGTTGATTTGGGTTTTTGTTTTGATGGTTATTAGTGTAGAAAAGCCTGATTCACAAAGATACTTTATTACAGATACACTTAAACACATTTGTAGCTTGCTTTCCAGGGAAAGATAAACTTCTTTCAAGGACAACTAGAATTCTCTAAGACTTTTAAAATCAATTCCAGTCATAGTAACTTTTTTGTCTTGAGATCAATGAATTCATCTTTGGTTAAATCAACATCTTTGATATATGGTTTATATTAAATAAAAAAGGATTCTGAGCCATGATACACCTTTGATACCATTGTGATACAAATAAATTTGAAAGGGTTATAATAGACACGAGAATTTATAAATATTTCTTTTCAAATATATTGACAGAATTTTACAGATGCAAACTACTAGAAAACATAAATATCTTGGTCCTCGGTGAGAGAGATCCCATGACTTCTGCTGTTTGGTGGCTAAATGACTGTTAGGTACGGAGTTGCCTCAGTTACCCAGCTCCATCTCGTGAGCATTTACAGACAGGAAGACTGAATCAAGCAGTGTGGCAGTACTTCGCAGTCGAGTTCAGTCACTCATTCGTGTCCAACTCTTTTGTGACCCAATGGACTGCAGCACACCAGGCTTCTCTGTCCATCCCCAACTCCTGGAGCTTGCTCAAACTATGTCCACTGATCAGTGATGCCATCCAAACATCTTATCCTCTGTCATCTCCTGCTCCTGCCTTCGATCTTTCCCAGCTTCAGGGACTTTTCCAGTGAGTCAGTTCTTCGCATCAGGTGGCCAAAGTATTGGAGCTTCAGCTTCAGCATCAGTCCTTCCAATGAACATTCAGGACTGATCTCTTTTAAAATTGACTGGTTTGAGCTCCTTGCAGTCCAAGGGACTCTCAAGAGTCTTCTCCAACACCACAGTTCAAAAGCATTAATTCTTCCACACTCAGCCTTCTCTATAGTCCAACTCTCACAACCATACATTACTATGGGAAAAATAGCTTTGACTAGACAGACCTTTGTTGGCAAAGTAACGTCTCTGCTTTTTAATATGCTATTTAGGTTTGCCATAGAAGGATTCTGAGCCATAATACACCTTTTCTTCTAAGGAGCAAGCGTCTTTTAATTTCATGGCTGCAGTCACCATCTGCAGTGATTCTGGAGCCCAAGAAAATACAGTCTGTCATGGTTTCCATTGTTTCCCCATCTATTTGCCGTGAAGTGATGGGACCGGAGGCCATGATCTTAGTTTTTTGAGTATTGAGTTTTAAGCCAGCTTTTTCACTGTCCTCTTTGACTTTCATCAAGAGACTTTTTAGTTCCTCTTCACTTTCTACCATAAGGGTTGTGTCATCTGCATTCTGTAAGCAGTACTTCTATAAGCCCTTAATTTAAAGTAGTGATGAGTGAAAGTGATAATAAGAAAGTATCTTAGGATGACTGTAAAATAATATAAAATTATCTGATTTCTATTGGTAAAGGTAGTGCTAATATTACTTGTGGATTATTGTCTATATTTATGACAAAAGGAAATGCTAAGGTTCAGTTAAAGGTTAGTAAAAATAAAAATGAATTTTTTTTTCAATTTAAGGTCACAAACACCCCCTGCATTCTCCCTGTGTGGAAAAGCTGGCAAAAGACATGAACAAATAGTTTATGAAAAGATGTAAAAATAGTTTTTAAATACACGAAAGATGTCCCCTGCATTTAAAATAAGAAGAATGCAAATTGAAGTTCCACTGAGATGTCATTGCTCACCTGTCAGATAGTCAAATTCAAAACCTTGACAACATAGATTCTATTGGCAAAGCTGTGATGATATAGGCATTCTCATCTGTTGCTGTGGATGTTCGTAGTGGTACAGTCCCTGTGGAGGGGAGTTTACCCTTCAAGCCAGAAATCCCACTGCTAGGAGTCTGTTCTGATGATTCAGCTCCAGTGTGAAGACGCATAAGCACAATAGTCGATGCAGCCTTGTTTGTCATTGTAAAACCGCTTCAGTGTCCATCACACAGACTGACGGAGTGAAGTGCTGCGTGTCTACGTAATTGAGTTCTCTGTAGCAATGAAATAAAATAAGGAATCCAATCTCTGTCAACCAAGAGGGAGAAATTTCCAGGAGATATTGTTAAGTGAGGGGGAAAAAAAATAAACTACCATCTGTCATATATTTGTGTAAGAAAGAAGGAGAAACAAGGAAACATGTATATATTTGCTTATCTTTACAAAAAAGAAACATAAGGATCAACTAGAAACCAAAGTTGATTACTTGTAGGAGTGAGGGCAGTTGTGGGATAGGGTAGAAGGGTTTTAAGAGAGGGCATGACACTTCCCTGGGCATGCCTTTTCAATACAGTTTAACTTTTGGAAATATGTTAATGTTTTCCATATTCAAAATATAAAATGAAGTCAACAAGGGTCGGGGAGCTAACTGAAACAGATGAACTATACATCAAATGAATAACACAATCACTGAAAGGGATTTAAAAGAAAGAAACTCAAGTAGCTCATGAATGTGGTTATTTGGCGCTATACCTTTAGTAGTGGGTAGAGTTGGGCAGGAAGTATAAGCAATACTGAACTCTTTGTAGTAAGCTTTGTCTTTTCTAATGGTGTGGGGAAAAGTGTTCTGAAACTATTTCAGATATGTTACAGGGTTAAGGAAATGAGTAGATGTGCTGCTGTTGGTGAAACCAGAGTCCTCACTGAGGAAGAAGGGATATGCAAACAGGGAATGAGGGAAAGCAAGAAAGAACCCCTGCAGGGGTAGATTGGAACTGGAGCTATTGGAATCATGATTTTGAAAACTTGTGTGTGTATGTGTGCATATACACATGTGTGTTTACATATACGTGGGTGTATGTCATAGCTGTGTGTGTAGAGAGGGCCTCGAAGTACAGACAGCCCACTGGCAATGAGCATATCAGGGCTCTTCAAAGACAGGACTGATTTTAGGATGAGGCAGGTCAGTATAAAGTGAGCTTGAAATATCTAGTGCTCAGAATATATACGAATAAAAAAGATGGGATCGTCACAGGATATAGGAACCAGCTGGAAGGGGCTTCCATTGGCCGGATCTCGGACAGTTTGTCCACTGAGATGATGAAGAACAGCAATAAAGCATAAACCATTAAAAAAAAGGGGGGGAGTTAGTGCGCACATCCACACGAGAGAAAGATAAAAGAGGGGAGGGCATTTGCTTCCAGCAGAACGCTAAATACTGGGAAACATGAAAGCAGTTGGACTTGGACATTTTTGCAACCTTTCTAGTAAAAATTGGCTCAAGCCAGAATCGTCAATGAATGTTAGATCTAGGGGATATGTTTTGATTTGCTTATTAGTTGCAAAGGGGGAAAAAAGTAACTAAATGAAGAAATCAGACGATACCTTGATCAGATGATCAAGATTAATGTCACTGGTATTCTGCTTCAGTGTGTACAGAAAGTTCCTTTTAGATCAGCCTCCCTGCAGGTAACTATAAATTTTAGACAGAGTTTTGAAAACCCACTGTCTGAAGACACTAGAGAGTCACCTAAAGGAGGCAAATTCTGGAAGGGAGTCTACACTGGAAACTGATTTTTACAGCTTTTAGTTCCTGTTTCTGCTTTTAGCAGTCAGTGCCTATGGGGTAGCCAACTGATAGAAGAGTCTTTCTGGCCTAAAGAGGACAGAGTTCAAGGTAACTACAGTCACTGCAAAGTGAGAGGAGAATCTTAGAAAGGAGACAGACAGAGAAAGTCAGCCCTAAATTCTGTGTATAAACTAGCCAAGTCTCTGGCTAAGCCCTGAACCATGCTTTCTTGGGCAGGCTCCAGGCAGGTCCACTAAAGATGAAAGAACTAAACTGAGACTTAGGCAGCTGCCCCAAAGACAGAATTTGCCATTTGAGCCAAATCAAGTTACTTTAAAGCAAAGCAAAAAAGAAATCAACATTCTTTGGAGGAATGTAATAGAATCCATGGTATCCACAAGATAACGTTTACAGTGTCCAAGATGTAGTCCAGAATTCACACCACCAGCGAGCAGCAGGTGTACATCCTGTGCGTCAGGATGTGATCGTCTGAGAAGCGGCACCTATGTAGTATTCCATCCAAGAATGCTTTTCTAAGGACACATCAGACAGATCCAAAAGTAAGGACCACTCTGTTAAAGAACAAGAAAGGTGCAGGGAGGGGAATGTATTCTTCAGATACACCAACGTCACAGAAGTCAAAGGCAGAGAAAATGTTTCAGATTAAAGGAGACTAAAGAGATAGTCACAGCTAAATGTAACATGCAGTCTTAGACTGGATTCTTCCTGGAAAAGGAAACATGCTCTGAAAGTTATTCTTGGGCAATTGACAAAAGTAAAATATGCAAGAGAGTAGAAAAAAATCTCACTGGTATTTACTGAATTTGATAACTTTACTGTGATTATGTAAGAAGATATCCTTTCCCATCAGAAATACACACTGAAGGATCTAAGGATAGTTAACGAGGAGTATAAAGTGTAGTATACTCTTAAATGGTATATCCCAGGAAAGGAAATGTATGTGTGTAGTGTGGAGAGAGAACAAGAGAGCCTAAGTATAGATGATAAGGCAAATATGGCAAATGTTGGACAGGGTATTAAAGAAACTGTTTTAACTGGACTGCACAGTGAGAAATACGATGTATCAGTTGGTGTAGAGCTTAAAAACCTACTTAATAGAGCAGTTGGATTGAATTTGAAAAGTAGCAGATTCTTCATGTGTTAGCTGACCCATCAAAAGAGTGATGAGTTAGGAAGATGATTCTGACAAGGACGTGTAAGATGAATTTGGTTCGGGAGAAATGGGAGTAAGAGGAAACATCCAGACCTACTGCTAGTTTAGGGGTTGGAGCAGGGGTTGTTTGGGTGGATGGAAATTTAGGTTAGGATGGTGGCAGTAAATGGAGATAGGCAAATGTAACAGACATTTTGATGTTGGAATAAAGATAAAGTTGCAGGAGGCTTGAGGAATGGGCAGGCGGAGGCAATGGCAATGAGACTGGTCTAGAGAGCAGTGGCCAGAGGCTGCAGAGCAGGCTCCTTGGAGAGGTGGAGTGGCAAGGGGTGTGAGGCGGCTAGGGTGACATCTTGCCCATCCAGGGAAGGCTGGGTCAAATGAAGAGTTCCCATCTGCCCGTCTCTTCAGGACAGGAGAAATTTCTAAGTGTCTGAAGCAAAAGGAAAAAGACAATAGTAAGGAAAGTAATAATAGTCTACTTCAAACAGCTTTCAAAGAATTCTTCCACCTCCAGGTGAATCTTCTACTAGTTTCTGTTCCCGTTGCTTCATGGCTGACTTGCCTGTTTTTTACTTCAGATCCAGAAACAGCAAGGCCCAGCAATTCCAAAATCACCACCACGCTGGGTCTGGTCGTCCATGCTGCAGGTAGGTTCAGATTGCAGTGGGACCCCTTTCTTTTCTGTCACACAGGTACCATCCACAGGAACCTTCTGGAGAAGGGGCTGTTTAAGGAAGTCCTCCGACAGAAGCATGAACCCCAGTGTACTCAGTGTCAGGGGGTTGTAGGCTAAGAATGGTTTTTATATTTCTAATCAGATGAAAAAGAATAATTCATGGCACATGAAAATTACATGAAGTTCAAATCTCCGTGTCCATGAGTGAAGCTGTATTGGAATACAGCCATGGCCACCTGTTTACGTATAATCTGTGGCTACTTTCACACAACAGTGGTAGAGCTGAGTAGTTGCAAGAGACCAAATGGCTCACAAAGGCTAAACTATTTCCTATCTGGCCCTTTAAGAGAAGTTTGGTGACCTTTTCCCTAGGACCTCATCTCGAACACTGCTGTACTGAATAGCCTTGCTGCCTGTTATCTACCCAGAATGCCAGTTGAGGCAGGGGTGGGCTGTAGGGCTGCAGAAGTCTCAGCAGTGCTGACTGGGAGCACCTTTGAATCATAACCACAACCAGTCCCAGTTGTAGGGGTCTGTAAGTGACAAAAGCACATGAAAGGTGACAGCCTGTTATCTGGACTTAACGCATGCTTTTCTAACAAAAAATTCATCCATTCAGCCAGCGTTCACTCATTACGTATAAATCATCTATGCTGTCGTGGTATCTCTGCTTTTTCACCTGAAAGATGCAGAGATGCCTCCTTTGAAATTTCTTGCTTTTTCTATTATTGCAGTTTAACTGATTAGTCAGTAGATTTTTGAATGTCTTACTTTTTCAACAGTAGCAACAATAACTGGCATATTAAATATCAGATAGCACCTGTGCTAAGCTCCTCACATGTTACCTCGTGAAAACCTTAGAAATATGTACTTTATTGAACCCATTTTAGAAATGAGAAAGCTAAGGTTCAGAAAGCTTAAGTAACCTTCTCAGAGCCTGGTCCAGTTCTATCTAACTCTGAAGCCCACACACCCACCACACTATTATAGTTGTTATTTATAGTGTTTTATGTTTCATTTTTTCCAAATTTAGCTGACGGAGTTGCTTTGGGAGCAGCAGCTTCTACTTCACAAACTAGTGTCCAGTTAATTGTGTTTGTGGCAATAATGCTACATAAGGTAAGCAGAACTTTGGTGTAGATTTGTTGTAGGCTGAACCTGTAATTAAAACTTCTCTTTGGTCTTTGTGTTTTTCTGGAATGCAAAGGTTTTTGTAGTTATTTTCTTAACTGCTGTTCACCTTAGTGAATTTAATAAATCTGTTTAAAACTGGGTCTTTTGCTACCATTTTATTAAACTTGTAAGTTGAAGGGATTTTATTTTTTATGGTGTATACACAAACTGTTAAGTCCTCTACAGATTTCTGTATTTCATGGTAATTTTTGTTCATAAATATTTTTCCTTTCTTGTACTTAACTATTTCATATAGACTCACACACACACAAATGGGGCGTTTTCTAGCTTAGAACATTAATTCCTAAAAGGCATAGCTCAGACTTAGTGTTTGTTATACTTGGTTTTCTTGTATGATAATAATTTAGTCAAATGACAGGTACTTCATCATGTAGAAGCAATCCGAATTTCTAGACTAATAAGGGATAGTTTTTCTTTTCCAGGCACCAGCTGCTTTTGGGTTAGTTTCCTTCTTAATGCATGCAGGCCTCGAGCGGAATCGAATCAGAAAGCACTTACTCGTCTTTGCACTGGCAGCACCAGTTATGTCCATGGTGACATACTTAGGACTGAGTAAGGTAAGTCTGACTCAAGCTTATCTGGACAAGTATCTAACTCCTTGTGATCCACCAAAACGTATGGTCTTTTATGTTGAAGTTTTCAATTAAATTACTGCCTCAAGCTAAAAAGAAAATTCAACTTAAAAGCCTGTGCTGTACAAAGTGTACATCTTAATTCCAAGTCAATCCTCTTCATAAATTTAGAACATTTTCTTATCCATTTAATTAAAAAAACTTTCCCATCAGTTCCAAAAATATTTGCACAAATACATGATCTTTAAAATAATCCAGTTTAAAGCTCATCAGACATGCTAGTTATATTTAACTGGTACATAATAAGTCACAACAGTATGGATTTAATGTTTCAGTGAGCATAGGCAGTGTGAGTAACGAGTTTGCAGCAGCTTTAAGAGCAGTAGGGAATGAGCAGAGATCTCTGTATTCAGCTAAGACTCAGGTTCTTCCGCTCCCGGCTCTCCTATCACTGCATATTAAGTACCCAGGTCTTTGTCATCACACTGGTCGTGCCTCCAGTCCTGAAGTGGCGTGTGTCATTCGCCACATCAGACCCCAGACATTCTACTCTGTTGCTCCAGTTAGACCTTCCTGCGCCTTATTATTCTGTCCACAGGGCTGCAGTTCCTAACAACAACCCTTCCCGTTTTACTTAAGTATCAATTGGCAGGCAACAGAGGAAAATCTTAGAACCAAACCAACTTAGGTCTTTCCCCCACACTCTCTGAAGATCACTGATTCTTCTGAGTGTTATTCAGTTCTTATTGATATAGAAAAGCTTGCACTGAAAGGAACATGAGAAATGAAATGGTTAAAGAGTGGTTAAGTTCCTGTCAGTCAAGGCTGATCTGGATTGCTAACACCTCATTGTTCACCTGAAGAGCTTTATCTTCTTTTAGTCAATGAGTAATAATACATAGTTCCCTTGTAAATATTATCCTGTTTATCACTTCACTGGTCAATGTAAGTTTCTAGAACTTTTGACAAAAAAATGTGATAATTTTGGAGGCACGGAGTTACAGGTTACATTTATGGCATGTTCTTAAATTTTCAGTTACTTGTCTTAGTCTGTAGGGCCACATTTTTAATTTAAAAAAAAGATGGAAATTAGTTGTGTAAAGATTAGCTTTTGAGATATTTCTAGGCTCTGTGAGGGCAGGTACTGCATCTCAGTTATCACTGTATCTCAGGCCCTGGCCTAGAGCCTGGTGCATATGGGAGGTTTGTTCATATTGGTAGAACAAATGAATATCTAATTTGATATCTGCGTTAATGCTGTTGGGATTCCATCTTAATTATCTTGAAGTTTGTTTGTAAAAGTAATCCCAAGTGGCTCAGCGGGTAAAGAATCCACCTGCAATTCAGGAGATGCAGGTTCAGTCCTTGGGTTGGGAAGATTCCTCTGGAGGAGGGCATGGCAACCCATTCCAGTATTCTTGTCTGAAGAAACCCATGGACAGAGGAACCTGGCAGGCTACAGTCCACAGCGTCGCGAAGAGTCAGACACGACTGAAGTGACTGTGCATGCATGCACACATGGCCAGTAGTCCTAAACCCTTTTTTGGAGGCTTTCCATAAATAACAAAATTGTTCTGATATCAAGATTCCCCACTTCCCAGATCACACCAGTTATGAATATTGGGTGCTTTCTTTATTATTATTCTTCCTGACTCTGCATGTTACTTGACTTAATTTTCTTCTCTCTCTCTGACTTCACAGAGCAGTAAAGAAGCCCTTTCAGAGGTCAATGCCACTGGGGTGGCCATGCTTTTCTCTGCCGGGACCTTTCTTTACGTTGCCACAGTACATGTCCTCCCTGAGGTGGGCGGAATGGGGCACAGCCACAAACCCGACCCCACTGGAGGGAGAGGCCTCAGCCGCCTGGAGGTGGCAGCCCTGGTTCTGGGTTGCCTCATCCCCCTCGTTCTGTCAATAGGACATCAGCATTAACTGGTGAGGGGCCAGCCTCGGTCCATGGCCGTTCGCCATTCAGTGAGAACAGCCGGCACGTGACAGGCGCTCACTTCGTCAGTCTCTCGTCTCGCCTCGCCCATCTCCACCTGTATTCCTGAAGAGTCCAGAGGGAGGTGAGATGAAAACCTGGAGTAACGGAAAGCTTTTCAAGTAGAAACAACACACCGCGAAGGATACAGACATTCCGTTGTGTTGTCTTTTCAAGGGCCCTTGGCATTTTGAGTTTTGATGTTTCCCTTAACCCTATTCTCAGGGAAGATGGAATTTAGTTTTAAGGAAAAGTGGAGAACTTCCTACTCACAATGAAATAATTATGAAAGTACAGTATTCTGTAATAAAGCTAAATCTCTTAGTCTAGAGGCTCTGCCACTCTATCCATTGATTTTTTAACATGGTTCTCACCGTGTAAGACTGGTGCTTTAGCATCTATGCCACTTGCCTTGAATGAAGGTCATGATGCCCACTGTGTTAGATGCTAAAGATAAGTAGTTCATCTGGGGCTAGAGTCAAGAAAATGATGGCAAGATACATTGAAAACTGACTTTACACTTGAGAGATCTGGAGAAGCAGGGACATCTGGGGAGACTGAAACACCCCCTTCAGCACGTGCCTCTCCCCAGAGAGCCTGCCTTCCATCAGATGGGGGAGCAGAGGTGGACTAGCTTTTAAAGAGGTGACGTGTTTTATAAAACATTTTTTTTTTCAAGTCCTCCTGTTTGTAGTAGAGGAGCCAAGTTCTAATAAGTTCAGACCAACCTAGGCTTACAGTCAGATCCCAAAGTATCTTTGGAAATTAAGGGGTGTTAAATGTTAAGTGAATTTGGACAGTTACTGACATCTTTGTAGTAACCTTTTTAGAAGAAAGATCACCAAAACCTACTTGTCCTTTTTTTGTCTCTTAAATATTTATCTTGGTAGACCAGCAGTCCCTGTGGCAACATACTCAGTGCCCTTTTGGGACTGCCGGGTCAGTATCACATAAGCACCTGTAGCAGGGAAGAAAGTCAAGATGTATCACAAATGGGAGGTGTTTGCCTGTTGATTTAAAGCTTATTAAAATCATGTCTTTTGTCTCTTCATCTTTTCCGTATTTTATTCCTAACTTTTCCCTCCAGCCCTTCCTCCCTACAATTTGCTGCTTACTGCTGCTGGTGATGCCAATATTTGTGTGAGTTAAGTTCTCATCAGGACAGCCTCTTCTTGGAACTGTGATGATAAAGATAATATTGTCTCTGTCCTCTGTTCTTTTCAGTGAAGTTACCTTTGTGTCAATTGCAGCTTTGTTAAGCCCTTAAAATGTCAACTTCCTCGTATGTGAGATGATACAATCACTGATACTCTGGTAATTTAAACAATTGAGATATTAAAAATAGTAAGCAGACTAGGATAATTTGTCCATATTTGCCAAAAATCCCTGTAAACCTTGTGTTATCATATAAGTGTATAATATTATATTGTTAATTTATTTTGATTTTCTGTACCATTTCAAAACACATTTCATAAAGTGGGAACCAAGACTATTTTTGTCAGGGCATTGGATTTAGGAGTTTGTGAAACATTTTATATAATGCATAAACCAGCATGCCCAGGATTTCTGTATTTCCTTCCTAGATTTGTCGCTGGGTCAGCAGCTGTGGAAAGAGAACTTGTGAGCCCTCTGCTGGCTAGACCAAAGTAGCATAAACAGGATCTGGTTTTGGATAGTGGCTGGGAACCCTTGTGAACAGCATAAAAACCAACAGAAGGTGCAGCAGGAAAGTCTAGGTGACTTTGCTGCTAACAGCTGGGACTTCAGAGAGTCATGGGGTTTCACCTAGTCCTTCAAAATGACATGGTTGCCTTGATTCTCCCTGGAAATGTACTTCATTAAATAAATAGCTCATTTTAGTGTCTGGTCTGGTTTGAATAGTGGCACTTTTTTATCATATTGTTGTGCAATGATCAGAAATTTGTTCTGCTGGCCAAAGCCTCTTTCTGCAGTGCCTTGCCATGACACTTAAAAGTTGGGCTAGAATATCTTGACGGGTAGGGCCTTGAACTCTGGCAAGGGCAGAACCATCTAACCTCCAAATTGGCCTTCCCCTCTGGACTCCACATTAATAAGCAAACCTTTCAAGGCCTATCAGCTCTCAAGAGCTATGGGCTGTCCAAGATTTTAAAACTGCTACCCCAGGAACCACTCATTTCCCTCCTGGTCAGCAGGCAGAAATAGCCATACTAATCTTACAGGGCTCAAACGCATCTCTAGGCAGCAGGGTACTGAGCGGCTTGGCAGGGCCTCCTTCTTGGGTGAGGGGGGGGGGGGGGGTGGAGAGAACCTAACTGATGTGGGCAGTGTCCCAGGAGAGGCCACACTGATGGTCACTTACTGGCACATTTCAGCTCCATTTTCCTCTTGTTTAAAACTGCCTCCTTAGATGTGGATGCCTTAATGCTCTCACACGTTTGGAAACCTTGGCAATACTTCAGTTGCTGCTGTGATTACAGATGGAAATATTGGCTACCGAAGAGATGCAATTGATGATGAAAAGCATTGTCCTTCCTTCCTCATAACCAAAGTTAATCTTAATTACAATTTGACTCCCTTTCCTCGATACAGATAGACTTTCTTCAGATGTCGAGGACTCTCTTAAATGGCAAATTAAGGTGAAAATTATACTCATCCATTCCCTTCATTTGTTCGCCAGTGAATTGCTTTTGTCAGTTGCCATAGCCCCAAAGCAGCCATCTTCCAGGTCTGATGGCTTTCCTGTGCGCGCTATTGCCAGATTTCAGTTCTTCAGGCGAATTCTGCCCTGGAGTGCAGAGTGTCGAAACACCACCACAGAGGCTCTGTGTTCTCCCTTTCCCTCTTCACCTTTTTATTTCCTTGTTCAAAACAGCCAAGTCTGTTCCTATATTTTGAATCATTAGAAAAATGGGAGAGGTGGCTGTTTTGAGTGGTGAGTTCTTTGTAGAAAAAAGAAAATGTAATGGTGTTTTTTACTGCTTTTACGTGTCACTGCCTGGTTTTCCCTCTTTTTCAAGGATTAGAACTAGGAGGACATGCCAGCCCCTCAGATACATGGTAGCCAGGTAACTGAACAGGGGAACTGTGTGTGTGTCAGTAGCATGAGCCCCCAAAGCATGCTCCTGACTTTGGGGCCCCTGAGCCCCGTGGGAGGCTGGGAATGACCAGATTCATCCAGAACTGCTGTAGGGCAAGGTGAGAACCCTCTAATAGTGTTCCACAGGGGTACCCTCCTTGTGTTACAGAATTGTTTGCTCAACACAGAATGGTCCACATTACCTTTCAAAGAGCACTGTTTGAGATGCTATGAAATTAAAACCAGTCATGTAGCCCCTTTGTACCTGAGACATCTAGATTCACCTGAGAAGACCTGAGGGAAATGTAAAGACTTGCATGAAAGGGCTAGACAACCATTAGGCATTTTCTAGATATGCTCAGCCTAACACAAGGAGGTTGACTTTGATCTGTTTTCTCATAGCGTCTTCTACTAAGTGGGAAATCTCATGGGATAACAACTGCAGTTCCCCCTGGTTTGGTAGCCTAAACAGTGATTTTCAATGTCCCCTTTTTCTGGATCCTTTGTAAACATGAAATCATTCCACGGATGACTGCCTTATAATTTTTGTCTCTTTCCACTTTAATTGTGAATGGTTAAAAAAAAATGTTTTTGCTGTTTTCTGATTTGTTTTATGATATTAAATTTTTATTAGTGCATACCATATGTGAGTGGTTCATTATTGATCCTCTCGACAGTTTTTCCGTTGGATGACCAGACTGGACCCACATTCGAACATCAGAAAAGGTAATGAAATGGTTTGAGGGGCAGTGGAAAGATGTATCTATATGAACCTCCTTTAGGGAAGGAGAGAAAGAAAGGCGGAAGGGAGATAAAGGACTCAATATACCACCTGCCCCAGAGATTTATTGACAATTTTTTTTCCTTTGCCTTTGCTGTCACCAAATATTATTTATGAAGGTACCTATCTAATCCCAGAAAAGAGATGCAGGCCAGTAGATCCCAATCACATGGATGCATTTCAAAGGGCACAGTTAGTAATCTGAGTATGTAGACACTATGAACAGTGGACCCTGGAAACAGATTTAAATGGAAGTGAAAATTATAAATTTGATAAATATTTTCTCCCTCTGTAGTATTGAAGCTCAGGTTTTAACATATACTGATAAGAGCCATATATAGCCATATGTCGTTTGAATGTATCACTTGTCTGCTTATTCATTAGATTTCATTATTACTAATCCACTGTGTGCTGACTTTCTATGTGTATCACAGATGCTACAACTCGTTACAAAGGTTGTACCCAGAGTGTTAACATGTTTCCAGAAAACCTCTCCTCATGAATAAGAAAATAGGCCACAAGGATGTAGTACTCATGATTCCTGCCATCTCTCACGAAGTCATCCCTCCTTTGCCTTAAGCAGTGGGTTGTGAAATCTTCAAAAGCCAGCTTCAAAAGCCCTTTTATCCTATCACCCTGAGATCAAAATGTATGTATCTATGTACCTGTATATGAATACAGATTATATATACACAGGTTTAGTCAAAATAGCCAACAGTCATTATTCTGTTTAATTTCTAATTCTTAACCAGCTAGAGCGGTGTCATGCAGTCTAGTTTGTTGGATGTAGGAAATAAACCAGCTTTGTGTCCCCCTGTTTGCCCCGTGTCAATGCCCCTCCTCCAGATCTTGTTCTAGCGTCTTCTTTAGTTAGGCCAGGGCTTCCCTGATAGCTCAGTTGGTAAAGAATCCACCTGCAATGCAGGAGTCCCCGATTCAATTCCTGGGTCGGGAAAATGCACTGGAGAAGGGAAAGATTACCCACTCCAGTATTCTGATCTGGAGAATTCCATGGATGTGACCACTGTATTTAAAGTTGTAATCTGCTCATCAGTGGTAAGAACCACTGGGGTAAGAAGCTGATCACCTTTTAATCTGCTTTGTAATATATGTCCCCTTTACTTTGTCCCTCTTCTCTGCTAAAATATAAGCTCCAGGAGGCTAGGTTCTCAAAAAAAATATGTTGTTAAATGAATCAGCCTGTTCTGAGGGGCCACTGCTTTCCTTGTCTGTGCTCTCCCCTCCTTCCCTCCACTAGCTGCTGCCCTGACTCCCGGCAGGACCTGCTGCTGGCCTTGCTATTGCTCTGCCTTTGTCTCACACTGAGGTGAGGGCTGTCAGGGCAGGAGACTGAGCAGACAGGTGCGAAACTGACCCAGTTCAGGTTATGAATCCAGTGCTAACATTAGTAAGGGGCTGTGTGACTAATTTAGGGATGGGAAAACCTGGATCCCATTTCTGGCTTAGCTACTGATTGCTATTGCAGTGATAGCTACCGCCCAGTTTCTATAAATTTTGGATGAGTGAAAGCATTTGTCCCAGTCTGGTTGCCTTGCTTATAAAGGGATCCTGACAAATTCTGGAGCCGTCAGAGGAGAGAGCACAGGGAAGGGATGGGAAGCCGGGGCCCTGGAGACAGGGTGGAAGGCACTGGAATGCTCTTGAGGGCGGAATTTGACAGCCATCACCAGATACCTTCAGGGGCTGTCAAGTGCGGGAGGGTACAGATACCATACTGTCCCTAGGGTGGAACCAGAAGTGGAGCCCTGCCTCTCCACCAACCCACTCTTCACCCAGCAGGGTTAACAGCCCTTCCTACGGACCAGGCAATTCCCAGAGCTGAGCGTACAGAAGGGAATAAGGGTCTGTTCCAGTCCTTAGTGAGCTTGTTGTTCAGTGAGGGGTTCAAATAAAACAACTGGCAATGAAGCCAATTATTATTATTGGGAGCCAGGAAGGCATAGAGAACACGTGGGGGCAAGAAACCCCGGGTGGGCTTCGGGGAGAGCGTCAGAGAGAGATGACGGCTGCCCTGAGCCAAAAGGCTGGGCAGGACAACCTCGAAAAGGTGGGATAGGGGAGACCCACGTGTGCAGAGGCCCCGGGGCACAGGAAGAGGGACCCTGCCTCAGAGGTGCCACGGCTGGAGGGAGGAGGGGGGAGGCGAGAGCTGGTGTGCTGGCTCCCTACGTGGCTCCAAAGCTTCCAGATTGAAAATCCTACAGATAACCGAGCCCAGCCAAGGTCCTTGTAATTCCTGCCTCCGCTGCCGCCAGGGCCCCTCCCAGGTGCAGTCCTGTCTGCCCTTGCTCTGAGCCCCTGTCACATGATGCCTTGAGCAGGTGGGGGTCTGCAGTGTCCCGATCTCTGCGCGCTCTAGTGGCTCCCCTGGCACCTCAAGGTGCGGCTTGGTGACTCCTTGCCTCCCCCATTCCTGGCTGGGGCCCAAGCACTCCCCTCATTCCACCTCTGAACATGGGCGTCAGTTTTATTCAGAGGACCTGACCCACCTGGGAGGGGTGCCCAATCTTCCTTCCACCCCCCAGCTCTCCCTCCCCAACTCTCGTTTACCTAAGAGACCTGGCCTGGAAGTGCCCCACCCACCATCTTCCTCTGCTACCGCTGTCTCCCCAAAGCCTCCACCCTCCACCTTTTTCCTCCATGCCTCCAGCCCCATGTGAATTGGGTCTTCCCTGGGGCTGAGGGTGCGGTGGTGGTGGAAACGTGAGAATTCATAGAACCCGCCTTACATTCTCCTCTTCTCTCTCTGCCTTCACCCTTGTTCTTACTTTGAGAAACCAGAAAAGAATATGTTACTGGATCTAAAAGAAATAGTCCAAGAATAACATGATGCTGAATTGGAAGGGCCCCTTTCGATTTATAAAGCCACAAGCTTTGCAAAGTAACTTGCCCAAGATCTTTTCACGGAGTAAGGACGGAGCCACCACTGGTACCCAAGCCTCTAAGCGCCTGGTCCCATGGATTGTTAACCCTGTTCCACAGGAGAAAGCAGCACCCTAGCTCTCCCTCAGACTTTCTGGGAGAGCGTGTGAGACTGTGACAGTGAATGGCTGTGGGCTTATTGGCCAGACTGAGTCCATCTCTCATCCCCTAGTAAAGTATTGTCTTTGGTCTTAGAAGCTAAATGTGTACATTTGAACCCACACATCACACACAGGGGAAGTCCTTTTTACCTCTGGTGTTTTTCTGAGCAGTTGTGCTCTCCTCGGTGATGCCCTTGGATGCTGAGAACCTGCATCAGTGCTGTGACAAGGCTGGCAGGTTAGGAGGTCCTTGGCCACCCCCAAAATACATCACACTGACAACCTCAGGTGTGAGCAGTTGTTGGGTAGAGATGGCAGAAGCCTACTTGGCCAGAGGGTGACCTTGCTAATGAGAACTGAACTATAATGCAAGGGACTTCCTGTCTCAAGACATCTAGAATGGGGGCTTGCCTGGGGACGGGGCAGTGGGTCTGTGCCCACACGTGCTCTCCCCACCCTCTTCGTCTTTCAGCTGCAGGCGTTGATCTTACACTTGGTTTTCCGGGATCAGGAAATGTCTCACCATCTTCCTCTGCTACCACCGTCTCCTGAAAGCCTCCACCCTCCACTTGTCTCCTCCGCCCCTCCAGCCCCTCCCTCTTGGGTTTCCCTGGGGGCAGTCAAGCCCTGCCACTAGGATGAGTCTGAGGCCGATGCTGGTCATGAGAAATTAGTCAAAATGGAATACAATTCTATAAAAAGAAGTGCTTTCATCCCCAGAAGGGATGCCATCAGAAACAACTTCACAAAAGAAGAGTCATTTGAGCTGAATCTTGAAGTAGAATTTGCGGAAGATACAAAAAGTATTCCAGACTAAGAGAATTCCAGGCAAGTAAAAAGAAGGTATGAAAGAGCGTGGTAGCTCCTTGAAATATTAGAATCAGTGCAACCAAAGCACAGAAGGTGTGATAAGGTGATGGGGTTAAGCCTTGACAGTCAGGACCAGACTGAGGAGTGTGTTAAGTCAAAGGTCAGAAATGGGGAACTGGGGCTGAAGGAATGGAGATCCAGTCAAAGATTTTAAACACAAAGCTCACATGAACCTTTGAGTCTTGAGAAGATCCCGTGAGTGATGGTGGCGAGCCAGGATTCCTTGGGGGACCCTGCTGTAGGTGGGGAGTCATTTGAAAAGGCTACTACATAGTCCAAGTGGAAGATGACTGAATACACAGTGCAAGTGGAGAAGCCCAGAGAAGTCCAGGGCTTGTCCTTGGTTCACACACCTAATGGCAGAACCTGGAATTAACCCTTCCTAATGCCAAAAGCAGTTGACAAGTCTGCCATCCATCTAAAGATTGCTTTCATGCCTCCCCACAGATTCTGTTTTATAGATGAGGGACAGCGGAGGGCCTGAGAAGTCAGTCTCCTTTCAGTTGGCAAATTGAAACAAGAATCTGAAGCACCAGAACAGGGGCCAAGTAAAGAAGAATCTGTTCAGCAAGCATTTGCTGAGCACCTACTGCATGCCCTGGACCCTGCTTCCAGGAGCTCACAGTCTGGAAGGGAAAAGAAAGACTCCCAACAAGGCAGACAGACAGGTGCTAGGATGGAAGGATGGGCAAACGTTCACTGCAACCAAGAGGAGAGTGCAATTTCAGCTGAATTAGTGCCATACCCTGTGGAAACCAGGACAGGAGCCTGAATGATGGAATTAGGATTGGAGGAGGAAAAGACGTCTATGGAAGAGATTCAGTACTACAGCAGGGCCTGGCCTGGAGCCGAGATCTTCCTGTTTCTTCTGGTTCCTGGCCCTCTAAGGACACTTGTGCTGGGCCCGGGCATCAGACTGACACGGGAGTCAGGAGAGCTCAGGGAACCTGAGGAGGAGTGTCCCTGGGTCCTTCGCTCAGCACCAGCCTGGCTGCCTGCCTGAGGGTGTGGCCAGGGCCAGGGCCAGGGAGGGCTAGGGGCTGTGGAGATGGCACTATGGGAAAAGCCACTTTTGCCCAGGTTGCTGGGAGCTTTGGAGGCCCAATCAGGCTGTGACAGTCCAGGGAGACCCTCATCACTGTTTCCTGCCTGAGAAGATCTTCCTGCCCGAGAAGGTCTTCCTGCCCATCTCTGGCCAGAGTGGGTTAAGAAAGCCTCTGTGTCCAACTCACTCTGGCTGAAGCATAAGATCAGAGAGCCGGATCCCTGTTGGCACTCACACATTTAACTACCGTGGGCTGGGCATATACAATAGGCATGCTAATACCTGCTTCATGGAAGAATGGTGACTACCACGTGAACCTGCAGACTATAGGTAAAAGCAACATCATGAAAATGTCTGTTCATTTTCAGTAAAGGAATCCACAAAATGAAAATAATCTATGGAATGGGAGAAAATATTCACCAACCATTTATCTGATAAGAGGTTACCATCCAAAATATGTAAGGACTCAATCAACCTAAGAGCAAAGGAGCAACCTGATGAAAAAATGGGCAAGGGACCTGAGTAGACATATTTCCAAGGAACAAATACAAATGGCCAACAGGTACATGAAAAGGTGTTCAGCATTAGTAATCAGCAGGGAAATGCAAATCAAAACCACAATGAGATAGCATTTCACACCTATGAGGATAGCTATTCTCATTAAGACAAGAGATAAATATTGGTGAGGTTGTGGAGAAAAGGGAACCCTTGTGCACTGTTGGTGGAAATGTAAATTGCTACAGCTACTATGGAAACACTATGAGGGTTCCTCAAACAATTAAAAATAGAACTATCATATGATCCAGAAACCCCACGTCTGGTATCTATATCCAAAGAGAATGAAATCAGTGTGTTAAAGGGCTATCTGCATTCTCATGTTCTTTGCAGCATTATCCACAATAGCCAACTGTGGAAACAACTGAAAGGGTCCGCTGACGGTTGAATGGAAAAAGAACATTTCATACGCACACACACACACATTGGAATATTATTTCACCATAAAATCTGTCATTGCAACAAATGTGGGTCAACCTGGAGGACATTATACTAAGTGAAATAAACCAGACACAGAAAGATAAATGCTGTATGTTTCATTTATCTGTGGAGTTTAAAACATCTATTTCTGCTTCTTTAACTACGCTAAAGCCTTTGACTGTGTAGAGCACAACAAACTATGGAAAATTCTTGAAGAGATGGGAATACCAGAGCACCTAACCTGCCTCCTGAGAAACCTGTATGCAGGTGAAGAAGCAACAGCTAGAACCAGACGTGGAACAATAGACTGGTTCCAAACTGGGAAAGGAGTACGTCAAGGCTGTATATCGTCACCCTGCTTATTTAACTTATATGCAGAGTCACTTCAGTTCTGTCACTCAGTCGTGTCCAACTCTTTGGGACCCCATGAACCGCAGCATGCCAGGCCTCTCTGTCCATCACCAACTCCCGGACTCCACCCAAACCCATGTCCATCGAGTCGGTGATGCCGATGAGATCCAACCATCTCATCCTCTGTTGTACCCTTCTCCTTCTGCCCTCAATCTTTCCCAGCATCAGAGTCTTTTCCAATGAGTCAGCTCTTCACATGAGGTGGCCAAAGTATTGGAGTTTCAGCTTCAGCATCAGTCCCTCCAATGAACATCCAGGACTGATCTCCTTTAGGATGGACTGGTTGGAACTCCTTGCAGTCCAAGGGACACTCAAGAGTCTTCTCCAACACCACAGTTCAAAAGCATCAATTCTTTGGTGCTCAGCCTTCTTCGCAGTCCAACTCTCACATCCATACATGACCACTGGAAAAACCATAGCCTTGACTAAATGGACCTTTGTTGGCAAAGTAATCTCTCTGGTTTTTAATATGCTGTATAGGTTGGTCATAACTTTCCTTCCAAGGAGTAAGCGTCTTTTAATTTCATGGCTGCAATCACCATCTGCAGTGATTTTGGAGCCCAAAAAAATAAAGTCTGACACTGTTTCCACTGTTTCCCCATCTATTTGCCATGAAGTGATGGGACCAGATGCCATGATCTTAGTTTTCTGAATGTTGAGCTTTACCAACTTTTTCACTCTCCTCTTTCACTTTCATCAAGAGGCTTTTTAGCTTCTTCACTTTTTGCCATAAGGGTGGTGTCATTTGCATATCTGAGGTTATTGATATTTCTCCCAGGAATCTTGATTCCAGCTTGTGTTTCTTCCAGCCCAGCATTTCTCATGATGTACTCTGCATAGAAGTTAAATAAGCAGGGTGACAATATACAGCCTTGAGGTACCCCTTTCCCTATATGGAACCAGTCTGTTGTTCCATGTCCAGTTCTAACTGTTGCTTCCTGACCTGCACATAGATTTCTCAAGAGGCAGGTCAGGTGGTCTGGTATTCCCATCTCTTTCAGAATTTTCCACAGTTGATTGTGATCCACACAGTCAAAGGCTTTGGCATAGTCAATAAAGCAGAAATAGATGTTTTTCTGGAACTCTCTTGCTTTTTTGATGATTCAGCAGATATTGGCAATTTGATCTCTGTTTCCTCTGCCTTTTCTAAAACCAGCTTGAACATCAGGGAGTTCACGGTTCACGTATTGCTGAAGCCTGGCTTGGAGAATTTTGAGCATTACTTTACCAGCGTGTGAGATGAGTGCAATTGTGCAGTAGTTTGAGCATTCTTTGGCATTGCCTTTCTTTGGGATTGCAATGAAAACTGACCTTTTCCAGTCCTGTGGCCACTGCTGAGTTTTCCAAATTTGCTGGCATATTGAGTGCAGCACTTTCACAGCATCATCTTTCAGGATTTGAAACAGCTCAGCTGGAATTCCATCACCTCCGCTAGCTTTGTTCGTTGTGATGCTTCCTAAGGCCCACTTGACTTCACATTCCAGGATATCTGGCTCTAGATGAATGATCACACCATCATGATTATCTGGGTCGTGAAGATCTTTTTTGTACAGTTCTGTGTATTCTTGCCACCTCTTCTTAATATCTTCTGCTTCTGTTAGGTCCATACTATTTCTGTCCTTTATTGAGCCCATCTTTGCATGAAATGTTCCCTTGGTATCTCTAATTTTCTTGAATAGATCTCTAGTCTTTCCTATTCTATTGTTTTCCTTTATTTCTTTGCATTGATCACTGAGGAAGGCTTTCTTATCTCTCCTCGCTATTCTTTGGAATTCTGCATTCAAATGAGTATATCTTTCCTTTTCTCCTTTGCTTTTTGCTTCCCTTCTTTTCTCAGCTATTTGTAAGGCCTCCTCAGACAGCCATTTTGCTTTTTTGCATTTCTTTTTCTTGGGAATGGTCTTGATTCCTGTCTCCTGTACAATGTTACGAGCCTCCATCCATAGTTCATCAGGCACTCTGTCTATCAGATCTAGTCCCTTAAATCTATTTCTCACTTCCACTATAGTCATAAGGGATTTGATTTAGGTCATACCTGAATGGTCTAGTGGTTTTCTCCACTTTCTTCAATTTCAGTCTGAATTTGGTAATAAGTAGTTTATGATCTGAGCCACAGTCAGCTCCCAGTCTTGTTTTTGCTGACTGTATAGAGCTTCTCCATCTTTGGCTGCAAAGAATATAATCAGTCTGATTTCGGTGTCAACCTTCTGGTGCTGTCCATGTATAGAGTCGTCTCTTGTGTTGTTGGAAGAGGGTGTTTGCTATGACCAGTGCATTCTCTTGGCAGAACCCTATCAGTCTTTGCCATGCTTCATTCTGTACTCCAAGGCCAAATTTGCCTGTTACTCCAGGTGTTTCTTGACTTCCTACTTTTGCATTCCAGTCCCCTATAATGAAAAGGACATCTTTTTTGGATGTTAGTTCTAGAAGGTCTTGTAGGTCTTCATAGAACTATTCAACTTCAGCTTCTTCAGTGTTACTGGTTGGGGCATAGACTTAGATTACCGTGATATTGAATGGTTTGCCTTGGAAATGAACAGAGATCATTCTGTCATTTTTGAGATTGCATCCAAGTACTGCATTTTGGACTCTTTTGTTGACCATGATGGCTACTCCATTTCTTTTAAGGGATTCCTGCCCACGGTAGTAGGTATAATTGTCATCTTAGTTAAATTCACCCATTCCAGTCCATCTTAGTTCACTGATTCTTAGAATGTTGACGTTCACTCTTGTCATCTTCTGTTTGATCACTTCCAGTTTGCCTTGATTCATGGACCTAACATTCCAGGTTCCTATGCAATATTGCTTTTTACAGCATTAAACCCTGCTTCCATCACCAGTCACATCCACAACTGGGTATTGTTTTTGCTCTGGCTCCATCCCTTCATTCTTTCTGGAGTTATTTCTCCACTGATCTGCAGCAGCATATTGGGCACCTACCGACCTGGGGAGTTCATCTTTCAGTGGCCTATCTTTTTGCCTTTTCATACTGTTCATGGGGTTCTCAAGGCAAGAATACTGAAGTGGTTTGCCATTCCCTTCTCCAGTGGACCACATTCTGTCAACCTCTCCACTGTGACCCAGCCGTCTTGGGTGGCCCCACATAGCATGGCTTAGTTTCATTGAGTTAGACAAGGCCGTGGTCCGTGTGATCAGACTGGCTAGTTGTCTGTGATTGTAGTTTCACTCTGTCTGCCCTCTGATCCCCTCTCTCAGTGACTACCATCTTACTTGGGTTTCTCTTACCTTGGACATGGGGTCTCTCTTCACAGCTTCTCCAGCAAAGCGCAGCCACTGCCCCTCACCTTGGAAGTGGGGGTAGCTCCCCTCAGCCACCACCCCTGCCCTCAGGCATGGTGTAGCTCCATTCGTGCGCAGAGTATATCATGCAAAATGCTGGGCTGGATGAAGCACAGGTGGAATCAACATTGCCAGGAAAAATATCAATAACCTCAGATATGCAAATGACACCACCCTAATGTCAGAAAGCGAAGAGGAACTAAAGAGCCTTTTGATGAAGGTGAAAGAGGAGAGTGAAAAAACTGACTTAAAACAACATGAAAAAACTAAGATCATGGCATCAGGTCCCATCACTTAATGCAAATAGATGGGGAAACAATGGAAACAGTGACAGAGTTTATTTTCTTGGGCTCCAAAATTACTGTAAATGGTGACTGCAGCCATGAAATTAAAAAAGACACTTGCCCCTTGAAAGAAAAGCTATGACAAACCTAGATAGTGTATTAAAAACCAGAGATATTACTTTGCCGACAAAGACCTGTCTAGTCAAAGCTATAGTTTTTCCAGTAGTCATGTATGGATGTGAGAGCTGGACCATAGAGAAGAAGGCTGAGTTCCAAAGAAATGACGCTTTCAAACTGTGGTGCCGGAAAAGACTCTTGAGAGTCCCTTGGACTGCAAGGAGATCCAACCAGTCCATCCTAAAGGAGATCAAGCCTGAATATTCATTGGAATGACTGATGCTAAAGCTGAAGCTCCAATAATTTGGTCACCTAATGTGAAGAGCCAACTCATTGGAAAAAACCCTGATGCTGAGAAAGACTGAGGGCAGGGGGAAAAGGGGGCAACAGAAGATGAGAAGGTTGGATGTCATCACTGACTCAATGGACATGAGTTTGAGCAAACTCTGGGAGGTAGTGAAGAACAGGGAAACCTGGTGTGCTGTAGTCCATAGGGTTGCAAAGAGTCAGACACAACTGAAGCGACTTAGAACACACGTATTAAAGGTATACAATTTTCATTTGTAAAGCATATCTCAGGAAAGCTGGCAAAAAATAAAAACAACAGGAAAAAGACAATGTGTGTTCATTATTAGGAACCTATTCCTGAACACAGCTGAAAGGCTGGAATTTTATGGTGCAAGTGGAGTCTTACCTTCAGTACTATAGGAGCCTGGCACTGTAAATGAGCTGGCAACTGAGAGAAGCTACTGGAAAAAAGGGGAAAGACTGAAAGACAGGTCCAGATTTCTCCAGATGGCACCTTACGCAGCCGTGTGCTGCAGTGTGAGAAGTATGGACTTAGGATTCAAACCAAATCCTGCCACTTTCCTTCATTCAGCACATATGTGAGTGCCTACCGTGTTCCAGGAAATGAATTGCTTGGTGATCTTAGGCAGACAACTGTTTTGAACTTCATTTTTCTCATCTGGAAAAGTAAAAGTAACACACCTCATTGGGGGTGTTTCCAACATGAAATGAAATAAATACGACGTAAATCATATATTCAGAACATCAGCTCTGTGTTTGAGTCTGCAGTGCACCAGGACCCTGAGTTTCTACCCTGACTTACTTTCTGATAAGATTGGACAGCCCTGGCCCACACTCGGGCTGGGGCAGTGGACTGGCGCTCTGCTTGGTGTGTCTTCTGCTAAACTATCTGCCAGACATCCTGCACTCCCACCAGCTGGAGCAGAGAACACGATGGAAGTAGAAACAGCTTCTAACAAGCCTGGCTTGTCTTGATCTGGACCGGTTAGTTGAGGGAAGCAGGAGCCATTTAGTACCTAGTCGACCATCACACTCACGCTGCTTGCCTCGTGGCAGTCTTTCCACCTCTCCCTGACTATCATTAGCTAAGGTCTATTAGGATGTCTATACAGATGTCTATAGACATCTCTGGCTATAGACCAGGGGTCTATGTCAATAGACCTCTGGCTAAGATCTATACAGATGTCCTGTATGCTGAGAGAAGAGGCAAAGATTGCTTTCTCTTTGCCACCGAAGAAACCTGTGCTCAATTTCTTCCACTGAAGAAATGGAACAAGATGGTGCTTTCCCAGGAGCCATCTGGGCTCACCCAGCCCTTCTTCTTGGGAAGGACTTCCTCAAAGATGATTCCAGGCATCCTGCCTTTCTCCCACAACTGCAGAAGCAGCCGGATGGGCAGGCTGTTGATGCTGCCATGTGGGTGCTGCCAGGAGCCCACCCGCCTGTGACTGCCCCTGCAGCCAGTCAAATGCTGCTAGGAGCTGTAGCTGGGAACACAACCCTGCAGCCCCAGCTATCGCCCAAAGCCAGACAGATGCCTCTGGTATTCGCTCTTGGAAAACTGATGGCTGTGCATGCTCTCTCCTCATGTTTGTCACCTGCCACTCAGAGTTCCGCCCTGATCCCCTGACCAGTGAACTCCACACCACAAGCTTCCAACACCAGTTTTTAGGCTCCCATCTGGAAAAAACAGAACTCCTAAAGTAGGAAATTTTCCAAGCATTAAAGCATGTGCCCCAAATAACCCCCCAATGCGTGAAATGTCTACTTTGTATCCCCTCTGAGGGCTCTCATCATCTTCCTAGTCCTGTCTCTTTCCTTCTGATGGACTCGGGCCCTGGACCCTGTGTTACAGCTGAGCCTAAGATGTTCTGCAGGGCAACATGAGCCAAGAGGGGAATTCAAATCGGCCCCTTTGGACAGGGAGAAACAAGGGGATGCTGCCTGGGCTTAGGACCCCAGGACTTGGTTAGGGGAAAGGTGCCAGGCTGGAGAAGGCCTTTGTTAAGCTCCTTCTTAACTAGGTGACTCAGATGGTAAAGTGTCCGCCCACAATGCAGGAGACCTGGGTTCAATCCCTGGGTTGGGAAGATCACCTGGAGAAGGAAATGGCAACCCACTCCAGTACTCTTGCCTGGAAAATCCCATGGATGGAGGAACCTGGTAGGCTATAGTCCATGGGGTCGCAAAGAGTCAGACATGACTGAGCGACTTCACTTTCACTTTTCTTAACTAGACTCATACTGTGTAGACCTGGGAGGGCCTTGGAGGAGCACTGAGTGAAGATCATAAATTCAAATGCCTACAGGGAGAACTCAAGCAGGTTAACAGTGAGAGAAGCGGGCAGGTTGAAAGACAACGGGATAGTTGCTCTGTAGAGAATGCCATTTTAGGCATTACAGTATAAACTTTTACAAAGGCTTGTAAAGGTTGATGAGTCAGAAAGTGGCTTGCCTGGGAGGGAGTGAGGAGGGGACGTTGAGTAAGCATGAGCATGAGGGAAACTTCTGGGGTGATGGAAATGCACTGCATCTTGCTTTGGGTAGTGGTGACTGTGTATCAGTTCAGTTCAGTTCAGTCACTGACTCTGTGTTTACATTCATCAAATAAACTTCATCAAATACTTCAGATCGGTACGTTTTGTCATACTTTAATTAATACCTCAATTTTTTACTTTGGCAAATTAATAAAGTTTATCTATAAAGTGATTTGACACTCAGGCTACCTATTCGCAGTGCTGGAGAAGACTCTTGAGAGTGTCTTGGACACCCAGGAGATCAAACCAGACAATCTTAAAGGAAATCAATCCTGAGTACTCATTGGAAAGACTGATGCTGAAGCTGAAGCTCCAATACTTTGGCCACCCGATGGAAGAGCCGACTCACTGGAAAAGACCCTGATGCTGGGAAAGGCTGAGGGCAAGAGGAGAAGGGGAAGACAGAGGATGAGATGGTTGGGTGGCATCTCCAACTGGATGGACTGAGTTTGAGCAAACGCCAGGAGATGCTGATGGACAGGGAAGCCTGGCCTGCGGCAGTCCATGGGGTCTCAGAGTCTGACACACGACTTAGTGACTGAACAACTACCTATTTGCAAACCTCTGTTCCAATCGGACTTATTTATCTTACAAGTGAGGCATCTAGAAACCCTGAGGAGGAGGGTTTTCCCAAACGCTCACAAGAAACCTGCCTGCCCAGAGATGGCTGCGGCGCCCCGGCCAGGGGGAGGGAGACTGCAGCCTGGTTCTGTTGGCTCGTCTCACCGCGCAGATTCGCTTCCCTGCGTTGGGAGCGGTGCCCACAGGCGGCGGTGCTAACAGAATCTCTCCGCAGGCGGTCCCCAGGGTTTGGACAGGCGTCTGCCCTCGCCTGAAAGTGAGACGATCAACTAGAGCCGCCGAGAGGAGCGGAAGTGGATGGAGCGCCAGGCCCCAGGGAGCACGGGCCAGGCGCGCAGATAAATCACGGACACCAGCGGCACGGACCGTTCGGGACTGGCACTGAGTGCCAAATTCCGACGCCGGCAGCCAAGTTCTGGGAAGGGAAATCTGATCCGGATGGGGGCAGCGGTGGTGCAAAGTGAGACCCACCTGAGTCGGGCGGGGAGGGGCTACCAGCCGCGATGGAGTCTCCTCTCCCGGCGGGTGCTCGGGCACCGGCCGAAGTCTCACCTGCTCCCTGCCCTGCCCGAGGAGGTAAGGGGTCTCCGCCCTAAAGGAGAGAAAACTAAGGTTCACTGCCGCTTCCCCGAACCTCGTAAGGACTGATGTGGGACTCCGAGCCCAACCGTCTGCTCTCTCGCATCCAAAACGAGTTTAAGGATCTGGAGGAGTGACTCCAAGCCCGTCACAAAGCAGACGTGTCCCCGGTTTCGATGTAGGCGCCCCATGCGAGAAGGAGCCCGGGGAGAAATGGGCCCGCGGGGCGGGGGCGGCGAGCTGGGGCTGCGTCCCGGGGCCAGGCTACCCGCCGGGACCTTCCGGACGCACGGAGCCCGGCCCTCCCGCCGGCGCCCGCACTGATTGGCGCTCGCGGCCGGCCTCCAGCCAGCTCACCTGCCCCTCCCAGCCAATCGGGGCCACCAGAATTGGGGCTGTCGCAGGCAGAGGGGGGTGATGCTGTTACTGGAGGCTGAGCCTCCCTCCCCGCCGGGCCCGCCGCAGCCGGGAGCCCGAGCCGCAGGCTGCGCGCCCCCTCGCCCCTAGCCGCCGCGCTCCGGGACCCGCGCACTTGAATGCCGCAGCTCCCGGGCCGCGCCGCTCCGCGTCTCCGCCGGCTGGGACGCGCCCAGACGGCGCCCGCCGACGTCGCCTCCCCGCAGCCTCGCGCCGAGCCCGCCCTCGCCCAGAGCCCCGCGTCCCTGCCGGCCCCGGGGAGCGGGTGGGCCCGGCCGCGGGCAGCCCCGCCGAGGCAGGATGTTCACGTCCAAGTCCAACTCGGTGTCGCCCTCGCCGTCTCTGGAGCAGGCTGACTCGGACGCGCTAGACATCAGCACCAAGGTGCAGCTCTACGGTGTGCTGTGGAAGCGGTCCTTCGGGAGGCCGTCGGCCAAGTGGTCCCGGCGGTGAGTGCCCCTCCCGCGCCAAGGGAGGACCACCTGGGGAGGGAATCAGGGCCTAAGGACCCCCTACCGAAAGCCTCACTGCCGTCCTGCGCCTGCCTTCCTTGTGACCTTGGCCTCGCCCCATTTCGCTCTTCGCTGGCTTCTCCTGGAAGATGTGGATCCCAACCTCGGACCGGGTCACCCCTGCCCGAGGCTGGTCGAGCTAGGGTGGGGCCGCTGAGTTCTCTGTGCAATGGATCTAAATCGGGGTGGGGAGAGTGGGCGCGGGCGGAAGAGATCGTGGCCGTGGTTGGAGCCCAGTTGGGTCAGATTGGGCCGTACTCTGCCGCGGAGAAAGAAACCCTGTCTTCAGCCAGCCTCCCTGGGACCCCGCCCCCAGTTCCATCATATTCACATCCCTCTGCCCCAGGCTTCTAGAAGTGGGCTTAGAGGTGAGGCATGGGTGTCCTACCGTCCACCGCTCACTTCCACCTACACCCAACAACCGGGTACATGCAGGGAGGGAGCTTCCGAAAGGCACTGGCCAGGGGAGAGAGGAAGGGCCTGGGAGAGTCTGTGCTCACCCCTGGAGGAGTCTTACTGGGAACTGGGGCTTCCCAGGTGGAAGCTGGGGCTTCTTTAGTTGTAAAGAACCTGCCTGCCAATCCCGGAGATGTAAGAGACTGAGTTTGATCCCTGGGTTGGGAAGATCTCCTGGAGGAGGGCATGGCAACCCACTCTAGTTTTCTTGGCTGGGAAATCCCATGGATAGAGGAGCCTGGTAGGCTAGTCCTTGGGGTCACAGAGTTGGAAACGACTGAAGCGACTTAGCATGAACATGCACTCATGTGTGTCTTTAAACTGGGCCTACAGAAGGGAGACTCCAGTGCTTCAGGCAGAGAAGCTGGAACAGAAAGGAGGGACTCTTGGGGGCTGGGGGAAGGGAGATGGGGCAGGACTGAGGATGGATGGGTCCTGTCAGAAGGACCGATCCTGTGGAAGGGGTGGCGGGTAAGGTCAAAGCAGCCTGGGTCTTCAGCATCAGCTTCCAGGTCCCAGCTCCAAGGCCACTCCCTAGAGGCCGGTAGCCACTCATAACTGAGCCTGGAAGGTATTGGAGGAAGGGGGAGTTCACAGCCCTGAACTTGCAGGGATCTCCCAATGCTGGTTTCAGGAGCAATGGGCCATCTTCTGGAAAGTTTTCACCTTCAGGGCAATCTCAGCTCTGAGATTTGCTGTGTGATGGCTCCTTCCTGGAGGCATGACCCTGCCAGGAAACTAGGAGGGGGTCTAGATGCCCCTTCCATCCCACCCTGTGCGTCTGCCCCTGAGCAGGGGGGCTTCCTATGTGCGCAGGAACACAGTCCAGAGGGACATGGTAATAGTGGTTTTGATGTTCTGCTTTGATGAATTATTTAATATGTCTGCAGAACAAACGGAGCTGTGGATGCTGTTTCACATTTTACACACCTGGCTTCTGCTGGACTTCTCTTTGGGGTTTAACGGGATGGCGGCTCCTTGAGTTCCTCCGAAGTTAAGCTTATCTCTGATCCCCTGAGTGGAGGCCTGGGGCAGCAGAGAAGCCATGCTGTGAGGGGTTTCCAGGGCTGAGCGGCAGCTCTCAAGCACCAGGAGCAGGCTTGTCTCTACCAAGGGCATCAAGTGGGTGCGGGGAGGCGGCTTATAAATTCAAGAACCATTAGCAGAATGCACCCCACCACCCTCTTCTACCTCAGTTGCTCCAGGCAGACAACACTCCTCTGTTGGGTCTAGCTGCTGTCCTTGGTATTACCTTTGGGCCTTGTCCTCCAAGACATCCCTTTCCATGCATTTTCACCTGTTGGCATTCCTAGTAAGTGCTGGGGATCTGCAACCCCCAGGTCTGTCCCCTAGTGCCCCTCACCCACAGGTGTGGGGACTTGGCCCCTGCACCTGCAGTTGATTCCAGGGCTGGGAGGCATTGTGGAAGTTCCCCAGCTAAAAGCACAGTGATGGAGCCCAGGGCCTTGGAGAGCTATAGCACCCCTGCCCCAAGAATCTCCACCAGTAGCTCCCACAGCCACTCAAAAAATCATCCAGCCCAAGTCAGAACAGTGCACACGCTCTGCAAAGTCAAGTCCTCCAGCCCCCTTCCAAGGAGATTTTC
Source organism: Budorcas taxicolor (assembly GCF_023091745.1). NCBI lineage: Eukaryota > Metazoa > Chordata > Mammalia > Artiodactyla > Bovidae > Budorcas > Budorcas taxicolor. The sequence continues at coordinate 79,482,281 of NC_068919.1, forward strand.
ACACTCTTGTTCCTTCATGGGAATTCTGGAGTTGCCCCTGTGCAAAGATTCCTCCTTCCCTGGGACTCAGGAAAGAGCTAACATTCCCCTGACCTCTCTAGGCCTCTGTCCATGCTCACAGATAAACACACACACACACACACACACACACACATGTGATTTAGCCTTGGATCAGCAACAGCCAGCCAGAGAGGGTCTGGAATGGAGCGGGGGGAGGCCTGATGCTAAGCTTAGCCCCTTCACTTCCCAGAAGGGCCCCTTGGGCCCCAGTTACCTATCTGTGGCCTCTTTGGACTCCAGCTAATTAGCAGCCACAGGAAGGCCTGGGGAGGGGGCACTCAGGCCTGCCGCCGCAGAGCCCTGCCATTAGAGCGATCGATGCCATGGTTGAGGGGGGAAGCAGCTAAGAGGAGGGGGCCTGGAAAGGCTCCTGAGCCGCATAAATAACTCATGGGCAGGATGGGAGCGGCTGAGGCCGGCTGGGTTCTGTAAAACCTCTTCCGTTCAGGGCCTGTCTCAGGGCCTGTGCCGCCAGCTCCTAGTGCCTGAGCAGCCCTTCCCATCCCGGGGTGGGAAGATGCCCTCGAGCTGAAGGGCCTGCTTTTTTCCCCCATGAACAACAAAAAGAGAAAGGAATCCACAACGTTTTTTTAGCAGTTGGATCAGAGGATCTGGGAGAGGTGTCTAGAGGGTGACTCCTCCCCCTCACCTGTGAGCAGTGGAGACGCAGGTGCTCAGAGACAAGTAGGACAGGAGTGAAACCTCTCTGCCTGGGCCGTTGTCAGCCGCGCAGTAGCACTGGTCCAGCAGACAGGCCAGCTCTCTCCCAGGGCTTCATTCTTTTCCCAGCATTCCAGTTGTTCAGTCGCGAAGTCACGTTCGATTCTGCTACCCCATGGACTACAGCATGCCAGGCTTCCCTGTCCTTCACTGTCTCCCAGAGTTTGCTCAAACCTGCGTCCATTGAGTGGATGATGCCATCCCACCATCTCATCCTCTGTTGCCCACTTCTCCTGTTGCCCTCAGTCTTTCCAAGCATCGGGGTCTTTTCCAATGAGTCGGCTCTTCCCATCATGTGGCCAAAATATTGGAGCATCAGCTTCAGCATCAGTCCTTCCAATGAATATTCAGGGTTGATTTCCTTAGGATTGACTGGTTTGATCTCCTTTCAGCCCAATCCAGTCCCTAATCCCTCTCCACATCTCCCAAGGCTGGAGCCTCTGATAAGGAGGGCCCAGCTGATTCCTCCCTGCATCTGGGACGCCTACACTCGTGTCCTTCCTCCTCCCCCAGGTATAAGGTGACCGGTGGGCCCTGAGCATCAGCTCACTCTTGTGGAGCATCGGCGGGCCCTGCCTCAGGGAGCTGAGACTCACGGTGTCTGTGAAGTGCCAGGGGAACCCTGGAGACGAGGGGGCCTCATTTCCCAAATCTCAGGCCACAACCTGTGCAGATGTGGAAAGATGCTCTGTGCAGCTGGTGTTCATCCCGCCAAAAAGACTTGAGGAGACTTTCTTCCCACAGAGATTTGGGTCCAGGAGTTTCAGCCTTGGCTCTGAGCACCGCTTCCTAAAGGCAACACTGTGACACTGTCCCAAAGGGCTGCGGGGGGAGAGTTTGCCCGTCACCTCCACTCAGGCTCAGCTTCACTCCAGTGACACTGAAACTTGGTCTCGCTTCCTGGCGCACATAGCATTTCTCACAGCTGACTGGGAGGTGTCCCCCCAGCACGGCTACAGCATTTCTGCCTGTTCTATCCCAGTCTGCAGGCCTCTCTATTTTTTTTATAATCAACTTGTGCTCTCCCATTCTTTCAGAATGACAGTGTTTGGTGGTGGGCAGTGGCTAGGTGGCAGCTCAGGGTTCTCCCCAGATCCGTCTAAGATGGTGGCATCAAGGTTGTTTTGAGTCCTTAGTTTAAGTATGATCTGGGTACACTCTCCAGATCACAGTGTAGCTGTAAGATGAAATGGCACCCATTATGTCAGGCTTCACTGGGGTCACGTGACGATTTGCCTGGCCTGAAGTTAAATGAGTTGCTTATGCAAATAAGACATACTTCTCCCTCCCCACCCCCAGGAGCTGTCATTAGAGGGTATTGATGGGCTGCTTGAAAACAGGGGCCAGAACTCAAGCGGAACACTTTCAGGCAATTCAACTGCCTTACGTCCAAGACTTGGAAATATAAAGCAGTTTCTTTTGAGAGCGGTTGTGGCCCTGGTGGCAAGTGAACCCAGGCTCAGAGGCAGGTGCCCTGAGTTCCAGTCCCAGCTCTGCGGGTGACCAGCTGTGTAACCCAGGCCAAGGCATAGCTGCCTCACATCTCACTGGCTGGCAGTGTCTCATCCGTCAAATGGAAATGGATCAAATTGTGGCGTTTAAACTCTGTTCCCTGGTGATTGTAAAGGTGCCTTAACTCTACCACAGGGAGGTGGGGGGCAGAAGGTGGGTTCCAAGGTCCCCTCCTACTTCACCCAGTGCCTCTGCATTATTGCCTGCTTGGCATAGTAAACTTGTCTTTCCTATGCTGTTCAGAGAATTCTGCTAAGTTGTTCTTTATTTTTTAAAATTGGAGTATAATTCCCAGGTGGCTCCAGTGGTAAAGAACCTACCTGCCAAAGCAGGAGATGCGAGAGATGTGGTTTGATCCCTGGGTTGGAAAGATTCCTGGGAGGAGGAAATGACAACCCACTCCAGTATTCTTGCCTGAAAAATCCCATGGACAGAGGAGCCTGGTGGGCTACAGTCCATGGGGTCACAAAGTCAGACATGATTGAGTGAGCATGCACACAATTGCTTATGATGTTGTGTTAGTTTCTGCTGTACAACAATGTGAGTCAGCTATAGGTATACGTATATCCCCTCTGCTAACATTGTTTGGAGCCCCTTGTACTTGGTGATCTTTGCATAAACCCTCACTTGTCATCACCCATGTACTTCACAGGTGGGATTTCTGCTGTCCTGCCATCTCAGACCTAGAGCCAGACAAGTAGCAGAGGCCAGGGTGGGCATTCCCTGAGTGTGCCAGGCTGCCCAGAAAGAACAAAAAGGGATATGCACTGGGAGCTGTGTCATTTCTGCCACTTCTGAAAGGGACACGTCTGATAAGCCGTCCTTCCCTGGCTCTAGGATTTACTTGACTCCACACCCCACACCCCCTTTCTCAGTGCCTGAGGAGCTCAGGGCTAAGGAAGCCTGGGTGCTGCTCCTGTTCTGGATGTTGGTGTCCCCAGGAAGAAGAGGCTGGCAGGCTGGGTGTCCTGCCTTCCTGGAGCGGATAACCCATGGCCTTTCACACTTCCACAGGCCAGGGTTTCTGCTGATCCCCAGGGGCTCCAAGTTCTTGTTTCCTTATCTGTGGATGAACGGGCTGCCCAGCGTAGATGCTCCTTGTTGCATTAGCAGATATGGACCCTGGCTCCTTCCTCAGTCTCGCCCCACATCCCCACCGCCACATTGATGCACCAGCCTCCACACATGCTTTCTGGGGCCTTGTAGACTGTGTGAAGGGAAAGTAAATGTTCAACTCTTTGCGACCCCATGGACTGTAGCCCACCAGGCTCCTCTGTCCATGGGATTCTCTAGACAAGTATACTGGAGTGGGTTGCCACTTCCTGCTTCAGCATGAAAAGAAGGTTTGTCAAAGAACAGGGTGGAGAGGTATTTAAATCCCAGAGGTACAAGCACCTAGTTGGGTCAGTTCCCTGGTTTCCTGAGCCTTCCAGATACTGCATCTCACTACCACCAGGGCTGGGATTGTTCTCTGCTGTCTCTTGACCCTGTAGGGCCCAGGCTCTTGGATCTTCCCTGCATCCTCTCTCCTCTGCCCTCTCCCCTCACCCCACCTCCCTTCTGCTCTCCAGGATTCCCCTCCACTCCAAGTTTCTCTCACTCTGTGACGTGACGCCCTTCCCAGCCCCTACACTCACACTTAGCTTTGCACTTCCAAACCTTCAGGAGCAGTGTAGATGGGCCTTGCTTTGCCAGGACCCATTCAATTTAGAAGGTACTTGTGGGTCTAAGTAGCCTTTTCTGCTTGCTTCCAGCTGGATCTACTGTGAGGCCCATGTTGACCATCAAGCTCTGCTTAAGCCCTTGTTGCCTTCAGGGCACTGAGGAGGGGAGTAAAGGTGGAAGCAAAGCTGAGGAAAACCTTCCTGGGCTCCTGGGTTCAGCTCGGATGGCACCTTGCCCGCCTGGCACCTCAGTTAGTGTCCTGGCCCTCGTGTCATCCCAGATTCTACTCTCCCTCCTTTGTCTGTTCAGCAAGCTCTGCTGACTTTTATCAGCAACAACCAAGAACTCTAATCTGCCCCTCTGCCCAACTGTGGAGCCCTCCAAGACAACTTCTCCACGTCTAAAACCGCAAGGTGACCCCACAAGGGCCCTGTCTGAAGCCCGCTGGCAGCTCCTGTCATCTGCCACAAGGGGCCCCACCTTCTCACAGGGACCACAAGCCCCAGCCGTGTCTGGTCCCCACTGCTGTCTTTGACTTGAACTCACCTCTCGCTCCCTTCCCCCACACCACTGCTCACCCCTTGGGCACTTAGCTGCCAGCGATACCGGGCGTGTTCTGATAGCCTTGAAACACAATGTTCGTTGCATCTGCTGTGCCTTCTGTCTGAGATGCTTCCCCACTTCCCTTGTCCCCTTAGTTTCCTAGACACTCCTATTCATCCTTCCAAACCCTGCGCAGTTATCACCCCCTCTCGGAGAACATTCTGGGCTGGACACCCAAACCATTCATTCCTCACCCATCTGTTCTCTTCCTGTTTCTCATACAAATTTACAAAGTGGCAGGATACCCTGGTGCTTTACAATGTTCCCAGCTCCCCACTTGCCAGCTGTGTAACCTGGGGCATGCTACTTAACCTCTCTGTTCTCCGCTCATTTCATCTGGCTCATGTGAGGAGTGAATGGTTAACAATCATTCTGATGTTATTAAAACAGTGCCTGCCACAAAGGAGGAGCTGTGTAAGCATTGGCTGGGTTTTAAATTATTGATTTGTACAATCAGTGTTTGCCTATAAGCTCCCTGAGGACAGGAAATCATCAAGCCCAGACTGTACCAGGAGATTCGCTCATGCTCTCTGACCTGAGCTGGCCAGGGGCTTGCAGTCACCTTGCAGAGAGAAGCTCTAAGAAGACAAATCACGATGCCAGGTCTGAAACAGTAAGGAGAGCCAAGAGTAGTGGTGAGATGGGCTGGGCATCAGAGAGCAGAGCGGCTGAGAACCTGAACTTTGTCAGCGTGTTACCCAGCCAACTTGGCTTGCCTGACACACAGCAAGCCAGATGCTGAGCCACCCAGCTTCGCAGCAGAGAAAAGGTCAAATCTGCCTCCCCAGAGGCAAGCAGATTGGGGTATTTATGGTCTAAACAAGAAGGGAGTCTGAGGCAGGCGGGGAGGTGACTGGAGGAAGGAGATGAAGGAGCCTGTGTTCTGCACAGGCGCATCTGAGTTACATGCTTCTTTATGGAAGGCATGTGCAAATTCCAGGGAAGTCCGAAATGCAGGGAACCTGGGACTGTGATGTCAAAACGTTACCTGTGGGGCGAGCAGGTCTGTTCTATGCAGACTCTGATCAGATGTGTTGTCCTCCTGGTTTCAGCCAGTTTGTTGTGTTACAAGCAGAGGGCTTTTAAACAAGCTGTTCCCTTATCTGCTGGTCTGTTAAGACAAGCTCAAGGATTTGCGTTAGTCACCAGTTTCTGTTATGGATTTTTCAGCACATGGGGCATGCTTTCAGTCCTCCCCTATCTCTTGATTCAGTTCCTCGGCTTTGACAGAAGAGGACTACATTCTGCTGATAAGAGTGGAAGGCCTATGGAGAATTAGAGGAATGGAATTGTTTTGCATTTGATTGCAAACATGGGACCATGTTTTGGATCTGGGTTTTTTTCTCTTTTGAGGTCAGGTGCTTAGTCTTTATGTTGAATAATCATCATATGAATTAGAGTTTGGGGCTTAAGGATACGTGGCATAGAGCAAGTACAGAGTTTTAACAAGAAGGAATATAAATCCTAGCCAGCTCACAAAAGAATGACAGTTTAGGGGACTTCCCTAGTCGTCCAGTGTGTAGAACTTTGCCTGCCACTGTAGGGGGTGTGGGTTCGAACCCCGGTTGGGGAGTTAGGTCCCACAAACCTTGGGGCTAAAACACCAAAACATGAAAAAAACAGAAGAAATATTGTAGCAAATAAAACTTTAAAAATGGTTCCATATAAAGAAAGAAAATCTAAAAAAAGAAAAAAAAAAGACAGTTTAAGTAATCCCTCAGATATAGACCCATTTCCTGATGGGATCCATGAGAAGATATTTCCTAAGAATCCAGGTTCTTGGGGTGACACTTGTTGGAGCCAAGTTGTATAATTTTTTCTCAGTAGGTTTTAACTTCCAACATGGTGTTAGTATATACATTACATGAGCTACTGGCTGCCACACACACACTCCTTCTCTGCTGCAAACCTCAGCGTCTCAGCATTTGGCTTGCTGCACGTCGGGCAGACGAACCTGGTCTGGTAACAAGCTGGCAAACTGAGTTCCCGGCCTGCCCCTTACTAGCTGCTGAATCTCTCTGTTCCTCAGTTCCCTCACCAGTGAAATGGAAATACAGCCCCAACTCTCAGAGTTGTCGTGAGAGATAAAATCAGATAATGTCAATAAAACACTTAGAAAAGTGAGTGTGTTGGTACCTGGTAAATTTTCCTTCATCTAGAGGTGAAATTCTTTAAGACCAGAGAGAAGAGGCAGCCAGGGCAGACACAGACCCTTTACTCATGCACACACTCTGGGCTTCACTGAAGCTTAGGACTAGACAGGGAGACCCCAGGGGCTAGGACTGGAGACGAAGCTTTGCCCAGGACTGAAGTTGGCCTGGGTAGAAAGGTGGGCTTTAGACAGGAGGGAGGGGCAGGTGCAGGAAAGGGCTGTGTATTTGGAGGACAGCGAGTTGGCCAGCTGGGCTGAAGCCAAGAGCTCTTGCCAGTAGGAGTTTTTTGAGCACAAATGGGAAAGGAGGTCAGGAGAGGCAGTGGCAGACACTGAACCTAATAATAATAAATATTATTAGTAGTAATAAAAGTAAATGTTTAAGGAATATTTACCATGTGTCACACAATGTTCAAAGACTTTATGTGAACAACTCTTTTCATTATCCCAACAACCCTAAGAGATATATGTACTATTAGTGTTTTCAAGTTCCCCTGGGGGACCAGAGCCCTAGAGAGATCAGAGGACTTGCCCTGGTCACACTGCTGGTAAGTGGCCGAGTTCTGACGCTTGTCTACCCCAGCCTTGACACCTACAGCCTTTGGCCCATCTGTTTCCTGCCCAGGTGATGGCCCAAAGGCCAAAGCAGCTTCTGAGGCAGTGTGGTATGGAAGTAGGAACGGAGGCTGTTGTCTGTGTTTCCAGTCCCAGCTCCACCTCTACCCTGGCTATATGACCTTGCATGTGTAGCTTCATCTCTTAGCCTTAGTTTCCTGATCTGTAAAATGGGAACAAAAAGCCCTACCTTCCAGGATTATTACATGGATCAAATACTGATACCTAGGGCTTCCCTGGTGGCTCAGACAGTAAAGAATCTGCCCGCAATGCCAGAGAACAGGTTCGATATCTGGGCCAGGAATATCCCCTGGAGAAGGTAATGGTAACCCACTCCAGTATTCTTGCCTGGAGAATTCCATGGACAGTGGAGCCTGGTGGGCTACAGTTTACGGGGTCGCAAAGAGTCGGACACGACTGAGCAACTAACACTTTCACTTTTCTTTCACACTTTGCATGGAAAGCAGCACATGAGAACAGCTAAGCAACCAGTGACTATCTCCAGCCCTTATTCAGTGAGCCCAACTCTGCAGGACTCAGAAGGAGGCAGCCCCTGGCTTGTGGTCAGAATGGAACCCCGGGAGTAAGGGGATGTTGGAGGAAGGGGCAGGAAGAGGAAGCATCCTTCTGTGCAGGGGCACTCTAACCTTGGGCCCCCTCAGTGGTGCAGAGAAGCTGAGAGTCATCGGCTGGAGCAGTGGGCAGGCACTGAGACAGGGTTCCAAGCAAAGCCAGCCCTTTGGGTCCTTGAAGTGAGCTTGCCAGATGTACCCTTTGTTGGGTGATCCTCCTCCTTGCCAGCCAGGGAGTCACCCTCCTCCTCCAGGTCCATGCCAGCTTCCTTCCCTTGATTCCCATCCCCACCCAAAGCAAACAGAGCAGCTGCAGCCAGACCAGGCTTGGCATGCGTGGCATGTGACCCTTCATGACCCCTGTAGCCATGGGAGCCCCTAGCTCTGCCCAAATCTGGAATAAAGCATGCCCTGGACATCCGTCTTCCCCTGCCTTTCAGCGGGCACAGAGAGGAGGGCCGTGACATCCTACGTGGCAGATGGGTGTGGAGGACTTTTCATGCCTTCATCCGCTGGGTCCTTTCCCGTCCCTCCTCTGGCCCCAGCGCCAAAGGGATTGCATACCTGACCCCGTAGCCCTCCAGCAATGGTCTGTCCTCAGCCCGGCGGCTGGCCTGAGCCTTCTGCTGCACGAATCGGATTGGGTCACTCCCCTCAGAACCCTCCAGTGCCTGTCCCTCCTACTCAGAGGAAAAATCAGCCTCTATCAACTAGCAGTCTGACTTTCAGCAGGTCATGTCACCTTTCTGCTTCATTTCTGCCCGTAGAAAATGCAGACACCTGCCTCACAGGATAATGAAAGTGTTAGTTGCTCAGTCATCAACAACTCTTTGCAACCCTGTGGACTGTAGCCTGCCAGGCTCCTCTGTCCACAGAACTCTCCAGGCAAGAATGCTGGAGTGGGTTGCCATTTCCTTCTCCAGGGGATCTTCTCCACCCAAGGACTGAACCCAAGTCTCCCGCATTTCTGGCAGATTCCTTACCATCTGAGCCACCAGGGAAGCCCTTATCGGATAATAGTGAGTGTAACTATTTGCAATAATGTATTGCTTGGGGTAAGTGCTAAATAAACATTACCTTTATCATTAATGCTATTATAGTAGCCAACAGGGCCTTACACAATCTGCTTTCTACCTGGTTCCCTTTGCTGCAGCCACACTGAAGTTCCTTTCAGAACCAGGTACACTTCCCATTCCAGGGCCTTTGCACCTACGGCTCCTCTGCCTAGAACACTTACCTTTCCACAGATGATGCCTTCAGGCTCTCCTTGACCACTTTGTTTAGTATCAGAACCTCCCCCAGCCACCCCTCACCCCATTGATCCCCCTGCTTTATTTTCCTCTACAGCATTTATCAACATCTGGTACTTTCTCTTATTTACTGTCTGCCTCCCCACTACACACACTCAAGTATAAGCTCTATGGGAACAGGGATCTGTGTCTCTCTTGTCCACATCTCTGTCCCCGACACTCAGAACATTGCCTGGCACAGGTGGGAGTGCAGAGATTATTTGTTGAATCAATGAATGTTTCTTCATAGCAGCCCCAAGAGACAGATACTCACGGCCTCATTTTGTAGGGGAGCTTTGAAGGGAAGACTCTGCAAGTCTGGGAGCCGGCTAGAGGCTGTGGCTTGAGGGATAGGGATTGTTTGCCTCCAGAGCCCCATTCTGTCCCTGCCCATGTGTCCAGTGACCATCTGTCTGCCACCCTCACCGAATCCCTGGCACAGGGCTTTGCTCTGAGTGAGGAGGGGTCTCTAGAAGTGTCACAAAGGCAAGAAAGTATTTATCTTGGTCAGCTCAGGCAAATACCATAGCTTGAGTAAACAATCTGTTACACTGTTAAACCCTTCTGCTCAACAACAGAAATTTATTTTCCTAGGAGGCCGAAAGTCTGAGATCAGGTGCTGATGTAAGCAGGTTCTTTCTGGGAAGGACTTTCTTCCTGGTTTGCCGACGGCCGCCTTCTCACTATCGACGGCCGCCTTCTCACTATGTTCTCAAGGGGCCAAGTGGGAGAGCAAATGCTTCATCTTAATAGGATTGGATTGTGGACCCACTTCTTGACCTCATGTAACCTTAACTACTATCTAAAGACCCTATTTCCAGGGACTGCCTTGGTAGTCCTGAGTTAAGAGTCCACCTTCCAGTGCAGGGGCTGCAGGTTTGATCCCTGGTTGGGATTGGAGAGCTAGGATCCCACATGCCTTGGGACCAAAAAACCAAAACATAAAACAGAAGCAATATTGTAACAAATTCTATAGAAACTTCAAAAATGGTCCACATGGAAGAAAAATCTTAAAAGAAATATAAGACCCCATCTCCAGATACAGTCACATTGGAGGTTAGGGCTTCAGTTTATAAATCTGGGGAAATACAGTTCATTCCATAGCAGTATTTGGTAACCACTGAAAGGGGAGGAGAAGGGTAGAGGCGGTCCTGTGTGCCGTGTCTCCCATTTTCCTGTGGGTGACAGGACTGTGGAAATGTGCCACAGTCTAGTCCTGGCTCTTCTTCAAATTGGCAGAGTGATGAGCACAGTCTCAAACGATCCTCACAATAACCGGATGAGGTCCATGTTATCACTCCCATTCTACAGGTCAATAAACTGAGGCTCAGAGAGGCAAGTTTGATCTAGCCCCTCCCCCTCCGCCCACCCCAGGCTGAGAAATGACAGGTCTGTGTTCTTATCTACTCTATGAATTTCCTTTGAAACTGTCAGGGGACATCTCTCTTGTCCCACAGGGCTGAAGGACCATGACAGGCCCTCCAGACAAGAGTGAGCAGCCAGGGTGTGGCAGTGGTGCTAAGTGCCAAGTGCACGGCCGGTCAGCATGTACAGGAGCTGGTCTGGTCACCAAAGGTGACCAGATGAAGAAAGAGAGGGTGGGCATTCCTGGGAAAACTGTGCGGTCTCTTTTGCAGGATCATGTAAGACAGAGTGAGCCGGGAGGCAGTGAGCTTAGTGTTCATGGGGCCAAGGGGCTGAAGGGCAGAAGTGGCAGGAAGGCTGAGAAGGTGGGCAGGGGTCAGGTGCTGGGGGGCCCAGAACGTGTCCGCTATTCTGCAGATGGTGGTATTCGTGTGTTCTTCCTCCACTGGAGGGCGGGGGGTGGCAGCGGGGTGAATCAGCTTTAGCAGGAAGTCACCTCTGAGGTCCACAGCTGTCCTCAGTGTCTGGCTGGGCTGAGAGGGTGCATGCAAATAAAAACATGGTTGGGGCGGGGTGCACAGCAAAGGACAGAGCTGAGCTCCTTTCCTGGGGGAGGTGAGACAGCAATTGTTGGCAATCACAGTGACCTTCCCACTGTAGCTGTGGCCTCGGGAGTGTCCCATGGCTGGTGGCACCTTCAGAGATTCACCAGCTACTTTTCGAGTCCCTCCCAAGAGGGTGTGTCCAACCCAGGCTGTGCCGGTGAATGTTTAACCACTTGCTTTCTTGGGGGTGGGGTGGGGTGCAGCCCTTGATGTTTTGTAGCATTTGATGATTTCCATGGTGTAAATATTCCCACTCTGACTGATATCAGCTACCGGTATGATGTCACTGGACTCGGAGCAGGGGAGAGTCATGCTGTCGGCCCTCATGAGCCCATCTGAGCAGTGTTTCCAGCTCCCCCTAGTCCCGTGGCTCCAACAGTGGCATTAGCAGCTACCCCAGGAGGATGGAGCTACCACTCTGGGCTCTCAGGTCCAACTGGATCTTCTGGTGTCTTATCTAGTTATCAGTCCTGTGAGAGTCCCCTGGGGGGATGCAAGAGCTCCGCCTGTGGGCATCAAAGTCAGAAAGCACCAAGGGCCTAGAGATCCCGAAGTGAAAGTGTTAGTCGCTCAGTCGTGTCTGACTCTTTGCAACCTCATGGACTGTAGCCCGCCAGGCTCCTCTGTCCATGGGATTCTCCAGGCAAAAATACTGAAGTGGGTAGCCATTCCATTCCCCAGGAGATTTTCCTGACCCAGGGGTCGAACCCACATCTCCTGCATTGGAGGTGGATTCCTTATTGTCTGTGTCACCAGGGAAGCCCTAAGTTAGCCCCAGGGCCCAGAAAGGAGGGCTTGGAACATCTAAGACCAAAGGCAATGCAGGTGTCACATGTAGGCTGCAGGCCTGGCCTCTCCAGCCTGGTACCCACGTGCCATTTGATTGCCAGTCTTCAAGATCACTTGTCAAAAGACCCACTTCGGAACTGTGTGTCCTCCAGCCCTTCTTCTGCCCCTCCTGGGGTAGACTTACAGGGCTGAAGGTACCTGAGGGGAAGGACCACAGATACCCCCCTGTGCCAAAGGTGGCGGCTCGGTGGCTGAAGGAGCCAGCTGTGGAGGCTGCCTGTGGGCCTCCCACTTCTGCTTGTCCACTGGTATGAGGGTGGGCTGCCTGTTGGAGGGGGGCTGGCCAGCTGAGGACTTTGCCCGGATGTGGCACGTGAGTTGGCAAGGATGAGTCTGCGTAGTGTCCTCATGGGCTCCCCACGTGAGCACAGATGCCCCAAGGGTGCTCTTGTCATCCTGAGAAACCTCACCCCTTCTGTCCTGTTTTCCCCTCCCCCCCCCCACTATAGGTTTTTCATCATCAAAGAGAGCTTCCTTCTTTACTACTCTGAGAGCGAAAAAAAGAGCTTTGAAACCAATAAATACTTCAATATCCATCCCAAGGTGAGGGGCCTCTCCCCAGGGCACAGTGCAGGAGGGCCCAGTGGGAGCAACAGGGGACGGTATCCTCTGAGGGGAGGGTAATCTCCATTGTCTTGCTCTGGTCCCACAGCAAGTCTTTGTGGGGGGTGCACAAACCACCCTGGCCCCTTCCCAGGCTGTGTCCCTCTGGGAGAGTTCTGGTCTGGCTTCTAGCCTCGAGCCTTTAGCAACACCTGGATATTGGCTGAAGGCTCCCAGAGGCCTTCAGTGACCTGGGCTGGGTGGGGGGTGGGGGCCATTGTCCTGGTTCTTTCTCAGGGTGTCATCCCTCTGGGCGGCTGCCTGGTGGAGGCCAAGGAAGAGCCCAGCATGCCCTATGCCATGAAAATCTCCCACCAGGATTTCCACGTGAGTAAGGCTCTCTGCTTGGCCTGGGCTCCGCAGGGACAGAGCAGATTCCCTGGGACCCCAGGCTCCCCAGGGGCATCCCCTCCAGTGGGCTGGCCTGGGAAGAGTGTCAGTAACTCGGGGACATGGGTGAGAACGCAGAGCAGGCCTGCAGAGGTCGAGTGGTGGCGCTCGGGGTGGCTCCTCTCAGGCACATCTGTGTCTTCTCTTCCTGGCAGGGGACCATCTTGCTGGCCGCCGAGTCAGAGTTTGAGCAGACCCAGTGGCTAGAGATGCTGCAGGAGTCTGGGAAGGTGTAAGTGCACCTGGGCAGGAAGCAGGGCAGTCTGAGGGTCTGGAAGGGGAAAGAGTGTGGGCTGAGCCAACTCTGACCTCCCTGCCTCTCGATTGGGATCCTGGTGGGCACAGAGACACCCTGGGAGAGGGCAGGGTGGGGAGCACAGGGCTGCGGGGAGCTGGTTTATGTGGGGAGTGGAGACATACCAGATTTAGAGCATCTTTGGGGAGTCTTCTAAGTGAGATTCGAGCAAACTGAGCTTTGCTTGTTTAGAGTCACAGGGAGCAGATGTGGACACCATTTGTCTCCCACTCTTGGGAGCAAATCCAGTGTCACTAGAAGTTGGCAGCCTCCTGACACCCATCCCATCTCCCCAGGCCCTAAGTTAATCGTAGCACAGACCAGTGGTTTGCAGATGAGAGCCCAGGTGCAGAAACCTCCAGCCCAACACAGCCCATTTGCACACAGACCCCGTCTCGGCCTCTGCCTATTCATGGTGGGCTGTGCTTTCAGTTCCACAGATAATTCTGAGTGGTGCCCTGGGCCAGGCCTTGTGGCAGTGGTGGGCGTTCAGTGGTCTAGAAAGCAGCCCAGGAAGCAATCTCTTTCCTGCTCCCAAAGTGCTATTGCAGCCTGGACCAGCCTCCGGGGACTGCAATGGATCGATGCTGGTGGCATGCCCAGAGTCACGGGGACCAGGGTGGGTGCGGCTGGGATTCTGGGTAGAAAGGATGATGAGGATGCGCTATGCACATTCTCTTTCTCCTCCGGCCTTCTGTTTTAACAGTTGTGTGTGTCTTCCTCTTCTCTCCTGTTCCATCTGCCCTTCCTCCCCAGGACTTGGAAGAATGCCCAGCTGGGAGAAGCCATGATCAAAAGCCTGGAGGCCCAGGGGCTGCAGTTGGCCAAGGAGAAGCAGGAGTATTTAGGTTGGCTGAGGGATGGGCTGCAAACAGGCTCTCTGGTGATAGCATTTCAGGGCCAGGGGCTGCAGCCCAAGATTTGGTGCAGGACTGAGGGAGCATGTCTTGGGTAGGGGTTTAGCAGGCTCCGAGGAGCCGGAGACACCCCCGGAGCCCGGGGGGCTGTATGGCATAATACGAGTCCTCTGGGTCGGCATGACAGGAGGCAGGAGAGCCTAGTGGTTAGGATCCTGAGCTCTGGACGCAGCTTTGTCATTTATCCATCAGCTGTGTGGATCTTTAGGCAGCTCATCTTAAGCCTCAGTTTCCTCACCCTTAAACTGGAGACAAAACTAGCCCCCAACTTTTAGAGGCGATAGAAATGCCTAGAAACATTTATGTCAGGTGTGCAGCAAGGGCCCCACAAATGGAGAGGATGTTGCCCCCAGACCCCAGTTCTCACCCTCAACCCTCTTTGAGGCTTTAGGCCCATGTGCCCCTGATTGGCTAGTGGCTGTTGTTGTTCAGCTGTTAAGTTGGGTCTGACACTTTGAGGCCTCATGGACAGCAGCGTGCCAGTCTTCCCTGTACTTGGCTGTCTCCCAGGGTTTGCTCAAACTCACGTCCATGGAGTAGGTGATGCCATGCAACCATCTCATCCTCTGTTGCCCCCTTCTCTTCCTACCCTCAATTCTTCCCGGCATCAGGGTCTTTTCCAACGAGGTTAGCTGGTAGGCATGCTCTGTTTGAGAAAGAAGACAGTAAGTCTGGGAGGTTGGTCCTTTGCCTGGGACCCTCTCCCTTACTGCCTCCTTACATGTGGGGACCAGAGCATTGACTCCCCTTTGCCTGCTCTAGACACCCTCTGCCCCCAGGACCTGCCTTGCCTCACTAGCCAGACATCAGTGCAAAGGTTAACAGCACGTTGGGGTGCAGAGACCCACTTGAGCTTCCAAAATGAGCTGTCATTGTTTTGTGAACGTACAATGCAAGGTCATTGCCAGGAGAGGAGGGCAGCAGATCAGGCCAGCACAGAGTTTGCAGCCCCAGGAGCTGGCCCCTCCTGGCCCCTCAGTGGCTCCCCCGGCTGGCCCTGGGGCCAACAGTACCAACCTCATCCTTGGAAGGAGCTGGGGGCAATGGAGGCGTGACCCCTGAGGCAGTGACCCCTCAGGACTGGATCTGCAGTGAGCATCTCGTGAGAGTGTGTATGCTTGCTTTGGCAGACAAACTGATGGAAGAGACCGAAGAACTCTGCCTTCAGAGGGAGCAGAGAGAGGTAGGGGCACACTGGGGCCAGTCCCCACCGCCTCCCGCTCTGTGGGCCTTTTCAGAGCCGCTGTGCACTGACCCATGTTCCTAGCATTAGGGAAGGGTGTAGGGGAGACGAGTTCCCAGACAACCTGCTGGGAAATCAGACAGGCAGAGCAGGGAAGCCACTGGGATGACAGTGCTTGGGACTTGCTGTCGCTTTTTGGCAAGAAGTATGTTTCTCGTTACCAGTCCCCGGGGAGGAAAATAATAAAGAGCCACTCAGAAATTTTATAAGCTGTGTCAGGAGGCAACGAGCTTCTTGTCACTACTGATATTCACAGGAGGATGAGGTGGCCTTTTTCATCCAGAGGGACTTCTGGCCCCATAAAGGTGACTGGGTTAGAAGATATCAGAGGTTCCTTCATCCTCTAAATGTTAACAGACAAGTTTTAAGGAGGCCAAGCATTGGCCAGAGGCAGCCTGTGGGGTGAAGGAGACCCTTGCCTCGTATGAAGGCCAGGGCTGCTGAAGTCCACACTATTTGGGATCTCCATGAAGTCCTGGGCCTTGCCTATTCTGAGGAGTCATGAAGGGCAGGGTAGGGTAGTAGTTATCAGTGCTGACTTGAAGCCAGGCTGCCTGTGTCTGGATTGGACCTTCACTGCTTCTGACTGTGTGACCTTGGGCAAGTTACCCCGCCTCTCTGAACATTAATAGCCTTATGTGAAAAATGGGGATAATAATAGAACCCACCTTATCAGGTATGTTTTGAGGATTAAGTGAGATGTGATATGTAAAGTGCTTAGCACAGAGTACATGCTTAATGAACATATGTGTTTGTTAGTATTACAATCGTTACCTGTGAGTCCATCCTACAACTGGACTGCCTGAGCTCCAAGCCTCAGGGTGGCATGCCCCGGCACACCCACAGAGGGAGGGCCTGATTTAGTCCATTTCTCTTTGCCTGGTTCCTGTTGCTTATCTCTCCCAGGCAAGTTCAGGGCTGGGGTCAGTGCCTGCTTCTCTGCCTTGATTCTCACAAACCTCTCACCCTTCCCAACCACCCTCCCTGGGCTTGGGAACAGACCTGACAGGCAAGAAGCATATCACGGGAAAAAAAGAAGCCCCATGGCACTGTTGCACCCTGAATATTGCTGGGGCCTTTCAGAGTACCTGGCCTAGAATGGGCGCTCAATAATGCTGTGGAATGACTTAATATTTTTAATTCTTATAATTTTACATTGCATCTTGATTTTTAACCAGTAGGATGGTACCCCCATTTTTCTTCTTCCAAAATGTTATCAGATATTCTCACCCATTTTTTCTTCCAGCTGGACTTCAGTGTCATTTTGTCAATTACAAAAACCTAACCAACCAAACGAACAGAGAAGGCAATCTGCTGAGGATTTTTGTGAGGATCGCACGGATTTGAGGATTGGCGTGGTGACGGCATTGAGCCTTCTCCCCCCAGCCACATGAGGGCCCCCAGGATCAGGCTCTCAAATGGGTCCCTCCTGTATTAGAGTGTGGGCATTTTCTTTTGACCGTTCTGTACATTTTGAGAAGTGAGACGGGGTAGATTGTCAGCAACTTAAAGGCAGGTAATTTAGGAAGCCAGGGGATGGGATGGAGTGACAGATACAGCCACTGGCAGGGGGAGACAGACTTATCCATCAGAGAGGCTAAATCTGGGGCAGCAGTCAGCCCGAGGAAAATTTAGACACTCTATCTAGGTCTTTAGCCAGGAAATGAGGCCAGCAGAGACCCACGGCTCACAGGCCTCGCTTAAAGCCCTAGCACGCTGAAGGAGGGAGGCCCGCCAGCTGTGAATTTCCTGGGGTTTAGGTACAAAATGTGAGTGAGACTCACTTGAGTTCAGGTGGTGCCCCGGTAAAGGCTGCCCTGGGCTGGCAGGAGGGAGAGGAGTGTGTTCACGTTCACGTTTCCGGGGCAGCTGTGTGCTCTAGATGGAGACTATAGCTCACTGAGTCATGCTGTCCAGGGTTTCCTTTCTTTGCCTTGTTCATCTGTATTATGGATCCACCTACCCCCCTTCTCCTTCCCCATCTGCATCCAGGTCACAGAGATGCTCTGGGAGTGCCTTGCTTGGGCCACTTAGAAAGGCATGTGGTACCGTGGCCCAGTGATAAGCTGAAGATTCTCTGATCTTTAAGAGATAGTTTGGTTTAAAAGGAGACGCAGGGTCTGGTACCAGTCTATCACTGACTGTGACAGTGGGCACGTTTGCCTCTGTGTTGCTCCGGTAAGAGTGATGACTGTGCCTGGGTGGCTCCCAGGTTGCTGCGGGGCTCACTGAAACAGAGGGCAGGGGGTACTTTGTGGACCGGTAAGGCCCGGGCCAACTGGCGCTGTGTGATAGTGCAGCTCTGACATCCTCCGCATGGTAGAAAGGGCCAGGAACTCAAGGGGCATGAGCTGAGAGTTCAAAGGGCACCGTCCTGGGCTCTTCTGCCCTGAGATCAGAAGATAATGCCTCTAGGACTGCCCCAGTGGTCCAGTAGTTAATGTTCTGTGCTTTCATTGCAAAGGGCGTGGGTTCAATCCCTGGTCCGTGAAGTTCTGCCTGCCGCGTGGTGCAGACAAAATCGAAAGAAAACAATGTTCTGCGTTTCTCCGGAAGACAATGCCCTTCCTTGGACACAGGTCCCTCAGGTGTCCCTGGCTCTGTTGGGCATGGTCCCATCACTCTCATCCCCTGGGGGAGGGCAGCTGGCCTGCCTTCCCTCTTCTGATTGAACTGTGAGAGCTCAATCTTGCACGTGGGCAGGCACACGGGAAATCAGAAATGCCCAGGACTCTTCAGGCAGGGTTCTTGCCTGTGGAGTGCGCCCAGTCGGAACTCAGACTCTTGGAGCTTGAAAGGACCTCTCCCTTTCAGGTGAGACTCTCAGGTGACCTCCCTGATGGGTGTTGATTGTGATTCTGCCACGGGCAGCTTTAGAGGTGAGCTTTGCATTACTGTTCCGTTATTTGAAAGCTCTTCTTTCCATGAAACTGCTTTCTACCGACTTCTTTCCAACCTCATACTTTGGCAACTTAAATAAGTCCAACAGTCACTGACAGGCGCATAATGTGGTGGACGAAGACTTCAGCTGCTGTGGGTCTCAGCTGACTGCAGCCTGTGGCAGGGGGGCCTCACTCGTGCCATGTTGGGCTGCATGAACAGGAGCTTCTAGCTGCTCCAGGTTTCTAGACTGTGTGTACCACTCCAGTCAGCACTCTTAGGCTACACTTGGACATCGTTTAAGAATCATCTGGATGAAATGGAAGGAAGAAGATTCTCTTTCTTTTTGCTCTTTAATATAGACCTTTCCCCCATAATGGTAGAATCATGCTCTTTGTAGAAAACGTGAAGAAGAAAACAAGTTTTACCTTTAACCCTACAACTCCACAGACAATTACTGTCAATTCAGCATTTTTCCTTAGTCTTTATTCCTGTAGATTATTCTTATATATATTTTAAACCTAATAGGGTCATGTTAGATGCTCAGTTTTATGGGCTTTTTCATGATATCTTTCATTTTACCTTCATTAACACTATACCTTCGGCAATTTTCCATATCATTCAACATTTTTTGAAAGCGTCAGTTTTAATGACCAAGCACTGATTCATCATACGTGATGTTCATTAATCTTCTACTTTGGACATCTAGGCTGGTTTCACTATTATAAATTACGCCACAGTGAACATCTTTGTATATAAATCTTGGTCTACTTTTCTAATTATTTCCCTAGGATAGATTCCTATAGGTGGAATTACTGACTCAAAGGGCAAGAACTTTTAGACCTTCTGATGCATATGGCCAACTGCTTTTTAAAAATATGTACCTATTTGCACTCCCACCAGCAGTGTATGGACATTTCCATGGGGTTTTAATAATTTACTTTCTCTCATTTTCAATTATAAAAAGATATCACAGAGTAATAGTAAGTAAAGGGAAATACTTGCAAGTTGGGGTATTGGAAAAATGGGGCTCTCCAGGCCAAGAGGCTGAGACCGTGTCCTCCAGTCAGGTCCTATCTGATCTGTTCTGAAGCAGCAAAAGCCAGGTGCCCATCAGAGCCAAGTGCCCTTGTGACTTCTCAGGTCTAAGCCCAGGGACGCTTCCAGCCTGTAACAGCCCTGCCGCAGCAGGTAGAGGCCACCAGAGAGAGAGAGGAAATACGAATCTGAGGCCACATCAAAATTCATCGTCATTCACAATACCAGCTACTGAGAATGTATGAAAATAGAGGCTTTCAAACTTTTTGAAGCTCTGAACTCTTCTTGGATTAAAAAGAGGGAGGTCTACAAGGATAAAATTTTAAATAAATTTATATTATGTCTGCATGTGGCTGTGTCTACTGCCATCACACACAACCCCAAAATATTAGTGGTATTGAATGGCAAAGGCCTATTTCTCACTCAGCGGCTTGGCTCAGCGGGGGGCTCTGCTCCACGCCTCCTCGCTTGGAGAAGCCCAGGCTCCTGGAAGCTCCACTGTTGGCGGCAGCACTGGCTGACGTGGCAGGGAAGGGAACACAGCATGTCACGCCCTGTCTGTAAAAGGCGTCTGCCTGGAGGGACACACTTCTGTTCACGTTCCACTGGCCTTGGCCAGGCCCATGGGGCCCCCCAACTTTCACAGGTGGACAGTGGCCATGCAGTGTTCCACGAGGACATCAGAGCCCTGTGAGCAGCCCCAGGGATGACCACTTATGGGCCACACCCAAAATGCCAGTAATAATTAGAAGGGGAAAAAATAGCAACGTTTTGGGTAAGAAGCTTAGGGGTGAAGGACATAGGGTTTGGAATCGGACTCTTCCCTTTCCTTGGATTTTATTCCTTCTCTGATTCTCCTCAAAGCCAAGGGCAATTTCCCCATACAGGCAGTGCCCCCACCCCCACCAACCTGCCTGTTGGGGTTTGCATTATCCTTGAGAACAAAACCTCTGTCTGGGTGAAAAATGAGGGCGTAATTCAGAACTAGAAGATAAGAAGAGAGTATGTGCATCTAGAAATAATATCCTCCCACAGCATAAAATGTGGAGGAACGAAGCAATTGTCACAAAATGCTTCCAACCACCCTTGGCTTGATGTGTACCCACCAATGCTACCTGTTACTGAACCCTGGGAATACAGGTCCCCTGGGGGAGCACCTGCTTGCTGGGAAAATACTTGTGCTTGCCAGCAGACTTGAAGGAACTGGTCCGGTTCCCTGGGTCAGCTAGCCCTGGGCTTTCTGGCTCACCTGTTCCCTTGGGGGTGAGTCCAGGGGAAGCTGCCACCAAAGCTCATTGTTTCCTGGATGCCTTGAGAAAAAGTCTTTATTCTGTGACTTCGGGTTGAGACTGGCTTTTCTTAGTCACTTCTAACAAATGCCACTCCAGAGATCTTGAATGGAAATGTACACCCACACATTTCACTCTAGGGCTTGGGGGTCAGCCAACACACCTTAGGGTGTGAGTGACTGGAGCTGCCCAGCAGAGCACACAGCTAAAATTATCACAGTATGTTGCAGAATGCTCAGATGCTCACTTGTGTCCAACTCTTTGCAACCCCATGGACTGTAGCCCACAAAGCTCCTCTGTCCATGGGATTTTCCAGGCAAGAATACTGGAATGGGTTGCCATTTTCTTCTCCAGGGGAGCTTTCCAACCCATGGATTGAACCCATGTCTCTTATATCTCCTGCATTAGCAGATTCTTTACCAAACATTCAGTCATAAGAGGCCTTCCCAGATGGCGCTGGTGGTAAAGAACCCACCTGCCAATACAGGAGGCTAAGAGACACCAGTTCAATCCCTGGGTGGGGAAGATTCCCTGGAGGAGGGTATGGCAACCCACTCCAGTACTCTTGCCTGGAGAATCCCAGGAACAGAGGAGCCTGGCAGGTTACAGAGCGGTCTGACATAGGGTCACAGAGAGTCTGACATGACTGAAGCAACCTAGGATGCACGCACTCCAGTCATAAGAACTAACGTTGGGATAATTTCTAAACCCTGCCCTCAGCATACTAAGTGAGTTTTTGTTTCGTTTTGTTTGTTTATTGTTAAATTTTTTTTTATTGAAGCATAGTTGATTTACAATGTTGTTTTAGTGTTGGGCGTACAACAAAAGTGATTCAATTATATGTCTGTATATATATTCTTTTGTCAAGGGTGTTGTAAATGAGCCCAGCACATCACAGATCTTGGTTTCACTAAGACTGTGTGTCACTGAGCGGGATCAGGACTCCTCAGGGCTTAATTCTAAGTCTGGTACAGATTGTGCTGGATCCCAGGGTGTCCTCTGGGTTAGAGCAGGGGTTCCTGACCCCATGGCCGCTTTGCTGTCGCTGACTCTTTTCTTCCTCTCTGATTCTCTCCAGGCTCTTGAGCGCCTGAACCAGGTGCTGGAGGCCGAGAAGCAGCAATTTGAGGAGGTGGTGCAGGAGCTGAGGGTGGAGCAGGAACAGATCAAGAGGTGGCTGTGGTGCCCTGGTGGGGCGGGGGTAGGGAGAGGAGGGTGCGCCCAGGCTAGGACGTGTAGGACCCGTGTGTCCCGCCAGGCTGGTGAGGCCTCCCCCAGGAGATCCTCACTGGCCAGTGACTTAGTTTGGACCCGTCCTCCCAAAGCTCCAGGCCTTGGAGGGCCTAAAAAAGCCATAGACCCCGCACCAAGGGGTCACTTCTGCCCGGGGGAGTGTGAGACATGAGCAGGTTGCAACCAGACATCCCCACCAGCAGCGAGCCCTTCCTGCTGGGTCACACCTCCCTTACCCCGGGGCGGACAGGACAGGCTGGTCTGGAGGTACCCCTGGCCAAGACCCGCCCCAACATTCCCTGTCTTTTCTGCGCAGTCTCTTCACATTCTGGCTAATGATGCCTGTCCCTTGGGATTTTTTTTTTTTGTCTGTGTATGGTTTGCAAACCCAATTGCACATTGTAATCATCTAAGAGGATTATTAGGGCTTCCCCCATGGCTCGGCAGGTAAAGAATCTGCCTGCAATGCAGGAGACATAGGAGACACAGGTTCGATCCCTGGGTCGGGACGATCCCCTGGAGGAGGACATGGCAACCCACTCCAGTATCCTTGCCTGAAAAAATCCCAAGGGCAGAGGAGCCTTGTGGACTAAGTCCATGGGGTCGCAAGGAGTCAGACACAGCTGAGCAACTAAACAGCACACACAAGAGGATTATTAATAGAATCTGCTGAAGGTAGAACCCAGAAATCTATATTTTAAAAACTTTTCCGGGTCATTCTGATGCAGTCAACCCATGAACTTGGAGACAACTTCTCTGGGTACTGTAGGTGGTTTTGGTTATAGTCACCATCATAACCACTACTGATTATTGGTGATAACCCAGAAGGATATTTTTCTTGTAACACCCTTATAAAAGAAAGTCACTGGACATGTATTTTGGGTCAGAAGAAGCTCAGAGAAACTCACCAGCTAATAGCCAGCTAATTCTGGAAGTAATACTTCCATAATTCTGCCAGATCCTGGAATGGAAGATAAGTCTCCTCCCTTGAGGATCTGGTTGGGAAAACCAGACTCACACCCAGGAAATATCAACAATACTTCCCATAGTGTACAAACAGGTGCTCAGAGGCGTAGCACAGACTCCCTGTGTTATAGGAATTAAGATATATGTGTGATCCCTGTGGGCTTCAACAGGTTAGATTGAGCTGGGCCTTGAGGGGTGGTAGGAGTTTGAAAACTGGGCAGAAAGGAAAAACATCTCAAGCAAGGGGAAGGGGACCCAGGCTTATTAAAATAGCAGCAAGGAGTTTGTCACCCCAGAGAAGGGCCTCAGCCACGTCCCATGTCAAGGTGAGTAGGTTCTAGCAAGAGCTGTCCTGGGAAGACAGGGAGTGAGGCTTTTGTTTCTCCAGCTCTGCTCTCTGCCCTTGGAGTGGCCTTGGATTTACTCTGACAGATTCCTGTGTATCTGGAGCAGGTGACTTCAGCCTCACTTGGCCAGGATCGCCTTCATTCAGCCCAGGGCCCCTACAGCTGCTGGCAGGACCCAGCCATGTGAGGAGCTGGCCTTCAGAGAGCCCTCTGAGCCATACAGAGAGGTGTGGTGGAAGCTGCAATGGAGCTAGGAGGGGTGGGCACTGCCATACCCTGCCTTCTGTCCCCACAGGGAGCTTGAGCTGACTGCAAGATGCCTCAAGGGCGTGGAGCAAGAGAAAAAGGAGCTGCGACACTTCACAGAGTCCTTACAGAAGACGCTGGAGGTGAGGGGCCCCTGGCAGGCTGGTTGCCTGGAAGGAGGCGGGCTGGTTGGTTGGGCCACACGATGCAGTTTTTTTCCAACAGTGTTTCTCTAGAGGGTTATCTGCAAGGAAAACAGAGCCTGAAGGGGCGCTGATCTAAAGGGTCTCATCTCTGTGGACTATTGGGAACTCCAGCCAACACATGAGGCCCAAAGCAGGACCCAGAAGGGCAAATCCAAGTTTGCCTTTACGGTGACTATGGCCTTAAGAAATCCACCATCTTCAGGGCTTATATTTTTACACCAGATGGAGGACTGATTAGGGAGGGGGGCAGGGTGACCCACCGCTTCCTTCCTGTGACTCATTCACTTAGCTGCTCTGGGGTGACATTGAGCAGGAGGGAAAATCCATTTGATTCCCCAGAAATGGTGAGGGAGGAGGAGTTTGCATGTGCCAAGGAAAGAGTGCAAACACTTTAGCACGGCCAAGTGCCTGCTCCGGCCCCAGCCTCTGCTCCCCTCCTGTCCCCTCTCCCCTGCTGCCCCTCCCAGCACCATGATATCCCAACCCCAGCTTCAGACCACTGAGCACATGTGCCCCCAGGAAGCCATGTCTTTCATCCTCCCCATCCTTGCCCACAATGTTCCTTCTGCCCAGACTGAGCTCCGCCCTCTTCTCTGCCTGGAGGTTGCTCTCATCCTTCTAAGACTCAGTCTGAGTATCACCTTAGTCAAGCCTCCCTGACTGTTCTAGGAGAGGGATTTGCTCTGAGCTCTGGGCCCACAGCACTTAGTGCATCTCTGAATGCATCTAACAGGTGAGGTTGTATTTTCCAAAGGTGGGCATCACTAGATTGTGTCTTAAGGTCCCTCCAAGTCCAGTGCCTCGAGTGAGCCTGGGATGTTGTGGGGGATCGTGATGGTTA
The DNA here is from genome assembly GCF_023091745.1 of Budorcas taxicolor. Lineage (NCBI taxonomy): Eukaryota > Metazoa > Chordata > Mammalia > Artiodactyla > Bovidae > Budorcas > Budorcas taxicolor. Next base: position 79,506,782 of record NC_068919.1, read on the forward strand.
CAAAATTCGAGACTTGTAGACTGCAAGGTTTCTGTTTTCCCTTGACTGATGGGGCTTCGTCAGTGGCGTCTTTCATTTGTTTATCTTTCCCTGTCCCACATCACAGGAGGTGGTTCTTATGGGTAGTTTCAACTCCAGAATTTCTGAGTAGTACAAGATCCCAGTCTGATAAGTGGGAAGAATGTCTAAGTCTGCTCTTGGGCTGGTTCCTGTTAGGTGTTTTTCACATGAGCCCAACACACTCCCTCACTTGTCCCTGGAGGAACAAGCACCCAGAACCTCGTGGCGCCCTTGGGCTTTGGGTCCCCATTGTAGTAGGTGTCCCGTCCCCTGGAAGCCATGCTGGGCTTTCCCCTGACTCCCTCGATGGAGGAGTAGCCTTGCCTCAGTTGGAGGAGGGAGATCCTAGTTGACCTTTTACCTCAAGGGATGAATAGACATTTTAAGTGTCCCTCAGAGGATTAAGGAGGGCCTCACTGGCCAGAACTGAAAGGCATGTGAAGGCAGAGAATCTGACTTAGGCTGCTTCGCTTCCTTTCCTCCCTCATGCCAGGAGCTCTCCATAGAGAAGAAGAAAACCCTGGAGATGCTGGAGGAGAATGAGAACCAGCTGCAGACGCTGGCCGATCAGAGCGAGCAGCCGCCTCCCAGCGGGGGTCTCCATAGCAACCTGAGGCAGATCGAGGAGAAGATGCAACAGCTCTTGGAGGAGAAGCTCCTGGCGGAGAAGCGGTGAGGGAGCCCAGAAGCCCTGGGCCCACGGGCAGCTTTCCTTGAACGGGACACCTGGGCCCTTGGGTTCCGGTTGGCCTTGATCTGATGGATCACTCACTTCCTTTTGCCTAGGTCTCAGGTTCCCCACCAGGCAAGTGGGAAGCAATCCTTCACTATCCTAAGCTAACTTGAAATGGTGTGAGTCATTAGGGCCGTCTAATAGACAGGCTGGACAGGTCCTCCCAGCTGCTTTTTACTGATGAGGAGTCTGAGGCTTGGAGGACCTTCCTGAGCTCACAGAACTAGCAAGACCTGGACCCAGGACTCCTTGCACTGAGCACATCACTCCCATTACCATCGGGGCGGGGGGAACATGACCCAGCCCAGCTCTGGGGCTCACCAAGCAGGGTCTCTGGGTTTCTCTAGCCAGCTCCCTGCACAGGAGCCACCCTCTTAACGGATGCCCCATTGGCAAGTGGGGCCCTGAGTGAGCGCCTCTCCCCGGGTGGGCAGGATGAAGGAGAATGAGGAGCGCTCCAGGGCCCTGGAGGAGGAGCGGGAGTTCTACTCCAGCCAGTCCCAGGCGCTGCAAAACTCGCTGCAGGAGCTGACGGTGGAGAAGCAGCAGGCTGAGCGTGAGCTCAAGGTGCTGGGTCACTGGGAGCGTTTGGTGCTCGGGGTGGGGGGGCCCTCCTCACGTCCCTGCCCTCATCAGGCAACTTCCTGAATTATCCCTGCCAATCTGACCAGCTAGGCGTGGGCAGTGCAGCCGCCCTGAGACGAAGCCTGCCTGCGTTGTGTGGCATCGTTACAGACACCTGCCCAGTGCAGGGGCTGAGTCCAGGCCATCAGGTGGAGGGCATAAGACACCAAGCAGAACGCGATAGCTGCCATCCAAGTCCGGAGGCAAGAAAGCCCACTTGAGCCAGGGGTGATCAGAGAAGGTTCCCAGGGGACTGGCAGCTGCCCCCCCACCACCACCACACACACACCAGGACCCACTTCCCTCTCCTCGCCTCTGCCCTTAGGCTGAGGTGAAGGTCCGCATGGACCTGGAGAGGCGTCTGCGGGAGGCAGAAGGGGCCTTGCGAAGCCTGGAGCAAGGGCTCAACTCCAAGGTGCGGAACAAGGAGAAGGAGGAGAGGATGCGGGCTGACGTGAGCCACCTGAAGAGTAAGCCCTGCCCTCGGTACCAACCCAGCCCCAGAGCTCTGCACGGTCGTCCAGGCCAGTGCGGATGGAGTTTCTGCTCCAGATGCCCTGCCTTCGGGCATGCTCTCGGCGTGGCTGCCTTTGGCTCTTGGATCTGGGGCGGGGGTAGCAAAGCCTGTGTTTCTTCCCCCTTCAGCAGGTGACTCTGATCTTCCAAAGGATGGGGTTGGGGTATTTCCCTCTGGAGCCCACCAGGATCCTGGGAAGGGGAGGGCGGCCGGGAGGGGAGGTTGCAGTGGAAATGTGGCCGCAGGGTTCTTTGAAGAGTGTATCCGGAATGCGGAACTGGAGGCCAAGATGCCGGTCATCATGAAGAACTCGGTGTACATCCACAAGGCCGCCACTCGCCGCATCAAGAGCTGCCGCTTCCACCGGCGCCGGTCCAGCACCTCCTGGAACGACGGTGGGTGTGGCAACCCCTGGGCACCAGTGGGCGGGATGCTCATGGGCTGTCAGTGACAATGGGTAAGAAGAAGGCAGGGTGGGGAGGCTGACCCAGCCCTGAAGTCAGCCAGTGTGGCCTGAGCCCTTGTGGCCCCAGCCTTGGGCTTCCCCCAGGGTCACAGGAGCCCATGGACCAGCATGGGGAGGATGGGGAGCAGGGGGGTGGGGTGGGGCGGGGCTGGGGGTTGGGGACAGGGCTGTGTCCCAGTGGCAGGAAGGCTGTTCACGGCCAGGCCCCTGGGGCCACCATCTCCCCAGTGAAGCCGTCCCAGTCCTTCATGACCTCCCAGCTGGAAGCCAACAACATGGAGGAGCTGAAGGAGGTGGCCAAGCGGCTCAGCAGGGACCAGCGCTTCCGAGAGTCCATCTACCACATCATGGCCACGCAGCCTGGAGCCCCCTCTGCGCTTCCCCGGGGTGGAAAGTGATGGGCACCCCTCCCCTGGCCCCCCAAGGCCTTCCTCACTGGGGGCAGAGGGGTGGCAGGGGGAGGCCTAACTCCCCCCGCTTCCTCTCTGCCAGAGCTCCACCTGGGGGGGCCAGCCTCACCCTCAGAGGACAGGGGTGCCACCCCGTCCCCCCACCCCAGATCCTACCCTTGTGTCCAGGCCAGGCCTGTGCAGGCTCAAGCTGGGTGCCACCTGGTAAAGTGAAGGAGGGGCTGATGGTGTGGAGAGACTTTTCTGACTAGGGGAGTGGGGTGGGCAGGGCCCATGGCCCCCTGTAAAGCGCCCTCTACCCTTCTCTGACTCTGCCACCCTCCTTGACCCTGGCTTTCCCAGGGTTTCCCAGCCCTCCTTTGGCTTTTGACACCCTCTGTCAAGGCCCCTTCTGTCGACCACACTGTGGGGGAGAGAAGAAAGAGGCCCGGCGCCCTTCTGGGCTGGTAGCCCACCAGTCTCCATGGGCCCCTTTCCTGGGGGCCCTGGCTGTGGGGCTGCTCACTCACTCCCTCCTCAGATGACCCCCCCCACCTGCAGCCTCAGCACCCTCGAGGAAGACTTGACTCCCCCCGACCCCCAAATCCCTCGCATATGTGTCCTGAGGGCCCTGGGCCAGAGCTGCAGCAACAGCTGTGCTGAAGTCTACCCCAGAGGACAGGTAGCAAGTCAGGGAGTGGAGGCAGGTGGCCAGGATCCTGCAACATCCACTCCCTGTCAGGCGGGCAGGCGGCTCCCTCGGCCAGCCGAGGAGGCCCAGCTGGTCAGCGGGGTCCCGGAGCTCTCCCTCTCAGCTGCCCCAGCTCGGATCACCTTGCCTCCTTCTCCCTGCAGAAGCTTTACCCCATGCAACTGCCACCGCGAGCCCTGGAAGATGGGGGCTTGGGCCTGTAAGAAGGCTTGCAGCTGTTGGTTGGCCCAGTGTCATCAGGGGTGAAGCTGGAACATCCGTCTGCAGCTTTTGTGGGAGACACTGCCCTCCAGGGGGCACTGAGAACTGCATGTCCCTCATTCATGGACAGACCGTCTGCCTGGCATCCTCTCCGGCAGGGCCTTCTGTCCCAAACTGCCTGAGTCTGTTAGCCTCTCCCCAAAAGGAGTCCCCATGGGTCAGGGTGCTCAGGGATGCTGGTGGTATTGAAGGTGCTGATCCGCCACTGCTCAGAAAACGGAGCCAAGTCAGAGAGGTGGACAAATGGCTGCAGGGCAGGGGCCTGCGGCCTGCTCTGTGGGGAAAGGAACGTTACTGACTCAAAACACGGGCGTGTCTACTGCTAGCCCAGTCAAGGCCAGGAGTGCTGCCCTGCTCTGCTGTCAGGGCTGCCGGAGAAACAAACCTTAATGGTCCCTTCTCCGTGGTAGGCGGGCTTCAACCAGTCTCTTCCAAGCCTAGGTGGAAGCAGGGGTGCAAGAGTTTCAGAGTCAATGCATCTGAAAGGCGTGAGTCTCCATGTAAAAGCTTTAAGCATGTAGGAACCTGCATAAACCTGGAACCCATTGATCTATCATGTATGCGAGTCGGACTTTGAAATGAGGACGGTTTATCAACCGAGATTACTATTTTATTCTTTGTTTTTAAAGAATCAAGTTAATAATGGTTTGCCCTTGGAGAGAGATTTTTCAAATGCACTTCCCCGCCTGGGCAAACCATTAGCCAGAGAGGAAAGTGCTTTTTCATGCATATTCACCAACCTCTAATTTTTTTCCTCCTAGCTCACTCTGTACTTTCCATGCCTCAGGCAAGTTTGGGTTATCTTCAAACAACTGATCAATCCACACGTATTTATTTGTTAAAAACTTACTCTGTACCTAGCACTGTAAATAGAAAGAGAGTAACATCTCTATGTGAAAATATGTAGGGGTAAAAATTACTGGAAATATATTGATCTGATTTTTTTTACAAAAACGAAACCCTATTTCGTTGGTCGATTAAAAGCGTTTCCTGCAGTGTCACTCGCATTGTGGTAATTGCTAGAGAGATGTTGCCCCCTGCAGGCTGAATGTGGAATTACGGAACTGCCTGCTTGTGGTCATTTAAACGCACGTGTCCGACATGGCACCCCACTCCAGTACTCTTGCCTGGAAAATCCCATGGACGGAGGAGCCTGGTAGGCTGCAGTCCATGGGGTCGCTACAAGTCGGACACAGCTGAGCAACTTCACTTTCACTTTTCACTTTCATGCATTGGAGGAAGAAATGGCAACCCACTCCAGTGTTCTTGCCTGGAGAATCCCAGGGACGTCAGAGCCTGGTGGGCTGCCGTCCATGGGGTCGCACAGAGCAGGGCACGACTGAAGCGACTTAGCAGTAGCAGCAGCAGTCCTACTTAGGAGGAAGGTTGCACCTCCAGGGAGTGGCTTCTTAATAAATAACAAAAATCTTTGTTCCCTTCATGAGGTTCTGGTCGTCGCTATGTAACAAGGACTGTCAGCCGGATTTTCTTTTCTTTTTTTTCTTAATTTTTATTTTTTGTAACACCAAAAACATTTTGTATTGGGGTATAGCTGATTAACAGGCTTCCCTGGTAGCTACCCACTCCAGTATTCATGGGCTTCCCTGATGGCTCAGAAGATAAAGAATCTACCTGCAAGGTGGGAGACCTGGGTTCGATCCCTGGGTTAGGAAGATTCCCCTGGAGGAGGGCATGGCAACCCACTCCAGTAGTCTTGCCTGGAGAATCCCCATGGACAGAAGAACTTGGCGGGCTGCAGTCTGTGGGGTCTCAGAGAGTCGGGCACAACTGAGTGATGAAGCACAGCACATAGCTGATTAGCAATGTGGTGGTAGTTTCAGGTGGACAGCAAAGGACTCAGCCATACATATACATGTATCCAAAACCCCGCTCTCATCCAGGCTGTCAACCAGGTTTTCTTCTGACTTGAGCACGGACAGAAGGGACAGAGATGACTGCTCCCGTGGGAACAGCCTCAGGCAGGTGAAGGGTACCTAGTTTGATAATTAACTCATGTTGGTGTCCCTACTGGAAACAGACCCTTTTACCTGCTCTGGTGAGGAGAGGTTTATGGTTTTGTTTTGCATCATGTAAGGGAAGGTGAGAAATGGTGATAACTGGATTCTCCTCCTATTTGATTTATTCCCTCACTAGGGATGGATGAGCTATCATCATACCCCTTTTTGAAATGTAATTTTATTTATTTGTGTAGTTTTGGCTGTGCTGGGTCTTCGTTGCTTCGAGCACTTTCTCTAGTTGCTGAGAGCAAGGGTTCCTAGTTGCGGTGCACAGATTTCTCATTTCAGTGTCTTCTCTTGTTGTGGAGCGTGGGTTCTAGGGTGCATGGGCTTCAGTTATCGCAGCATGTGGGCTCAATAGTTGTGATTCTTGGGCTCTAGATCACAGACCCAATAGTAGTGGCACATGGGCCTGTTCCGTGGTATGTGGGATCCTCCCGAATCAGGGATCAAACCCATGTCTCCTGCACTGGCAAGCAGACTCCCCTCACCGAGCTATCAGGGAAGCCCCATTGTAGCGCTTTATGTGCTGTTTCCCAGCGTATTTATTAATGACCCCCTTTTTGCTGTTGTGGGCTTCCCTGACAGCTCAGTTAGTAAAGAATCCGCCTGCAGTGCAGGAGACCCCAGTTCAATTCCTGGGTCGGAAAGATTTGCTGGAGAAGGCATAGGCTACCTACTCTAGTATTCTCAGACTTCCTTTGTGGCTTAGCTGGTAAAGAATCCGCCTGCAATGTGGGAGACCTGAGTTCGATCCCTGGGTTGGGAAGATCCCCTGGAGAAGGAAAAGGCTACCCACTCCAATATTCTGGCCTGGAGAATTCCATGGACTGTATAGTCCAAGGGGTCACAAACAGTCGGACACGACTGAGCGACTTTCACTTTCATTTTTGCTGTTACACGTGTTCCAGTTTGGACAGTAATGCCATGGTCATCCTAGACTTTAGTGCTTTTCCCTAGGAAGATGTTAATAGGTGAGGCAAGAGATCTCTAAAACACCTGGGCTCTGACCCAGCCTCTGGGAAGTACCCCCTGCCTGAATCACTGACAGCTCCTGGAGCCCCCGTGGTCCAGCCCTGGCCTTTGGACAGCTCTGACTCACTGCAACTTCCCTGCCTGATCATCAAGTGTCACCCAGAGATAAAACCATAGGACACATAGAATGCTGGACTGCACCGAAATGTGGGTGGCAGTTGTAGGTAGAATTCACCACAAGGGGAGGGAGTTTATTAAGACCTCCTACCCCCAGGATCTGGGGGCTTGGAGTGCTTCCTGAACTTCGTCTGAACTTCTTTCACCCAGCAGGATGGAGAGGGAAGCTCCTTTCTGGGTCAGAGCAGTTGGTAGTGATGAGTGGAAGCCCAGGTCTAGGGAAGGGAAGGGGAGATGAAATAGGCAGAGTCAGGACAGCCAAACCTGCAGTGTTATAGCACACCCATCCACACCCAGATGGACGTTTGAAGAACCAATTTCTCCTAGTTGGCTGTAGATGTCTGGGAGTGGGCCTGTTTCCAAGTGGTAAGAATGAACAGATACCACTGTCTCTGAATGGATGTCATTCTTGGGCCCATACATCCTATCTTGCCCAACCCAGCATGATCTGGGCAGCCTATGGGTGCTCAGGTACCATCCAAGTGAGCCCACAGTGAATTGTGATGGTGAAACAGAAACTTGCTCAGGCCCAGAGTGTGTCAGATTTGGTCTAATTGGAAGGTAGTTAAGAAAATGTGCCAGCAAATTTGGAAAACTCAGCAGTGGCCACAGGACTGGAAAAGGTCAGTTTTCATTCCAATCCCAAAGAAAGGCAATGCCAAAGAATGCTCAAACTACCACACAATTGCACTCATCTCACATGCTGGTAAAGTAATGCTCAAAATTCTCCAAGCCAGGCTTCAGCAATACGTGAACCGTGAACTCCCTGATGTTCAAGCTGGTTTTAGAAAAGGCAGAGGAACCAGAGATCAAATTGCCAACATCTGCTGGATCACCGAAAAAGCAAGAGAGTTCCAGAAAAACATCTATTTCTGCTTGATTGACTATGCCAAAGCCTTTGACTGTGTGGATCACAATCAACTGTGGAAAATTCTGAAAGAGATGGGAATACCAGACCACCTGACCTGCCTCTTGAGAAATCTGTATGCAGGTCAGGAAGCAACAGTTAGAACTGGACATGGAACAACAGACTGGTTCCAAATAGGAAAAGGAGTACGTCAAGGCTGTATATTGTCACCCTGCTTATTTAACTTCTTTGCAGAGTACATCATGAGAAACGCTGGACTGGAAGAAACACAAGCTGGAATCAAGATTGCCAGGAGAAATATCAATAACCTGAGATATGCAGATGACACCACCCTTATGGCGGAAAGTGAAGAGGAACTAAAAAGCCTCTTGATGAAAGTGAAAGAGGAGAGTGAAAAAGTTGGCTTAAAGCTCAACATTCAGAAAACAAAGATCATGGCATCCGGTCCCATCACTTCATCGGAAATAGATGGGGAAACAGTGGAAACAGTGTCAGACTTTATTTTTTGGGGCTCCCAAATCACTGCAGATGGTGACTGCAGCCATGAAATTAAAAGACGCTTACTCCTTGGAAGAAGAGTTATGACCAACCTAGATAGTATATTCAAAAGCAGAGACATTACTTTGCCGACTAAGGTCCATCTAGTCAAGGCTATGGTTTTTCCTGTGGTCATGTATGGATGTGAGAGTTGGACTGTGAAGAAGGCTGAGCGCCGAAGAATTGATGCTTTTGAACTGTGGTGTTGGAGAAGACTCTTGAGAGTCCCTTGGACTGCAAGGAGATCCAACCAGTCCATTCCGAAGGAGATCAACCCTGGGATTTCTTTGGAAGGAATGATGCTAAAGCTGAAGCTCCAGTACTTTGGCCACCTCATGAGAAGAGTTGACTCATTGGAAAAGACTCTGATGCTGGGAGAGATTGGGGGCAGGAGGAGAAGGGGATGACCGAGGATGAGATGGCTGGATGGCATCACGGACTCGATGGACGTGAGTCTGAGTGAACTCTGGGAGATGGTGATGAACAGGGAGGCCTGGCATGCTGCGATTCATGGGGTCACAAAGAGTCTGACACGACTGAGTGACTGAACTGAACTGAACTGATGTATACATATAGTTCCCTTGGAGAAGGGAATGGCTGCCTACTCCAGTATTCTTGCCTGGAAAATCCCCTGGACAGACGAGCCTGGTGGGCTACAGTCCATGGGGGTCACAAAGAATCAGACGCAACTGAGAAACTAACACTTCATTTCATAGCTGATTCACTTTGCTGTACAGCAGAAGCTAACACAACATTGTAAAGCAACTGTACTCCAATTAAAACAAAAATTTAATACCACTAAACAAAGGAGCTCTCAGCAGTCCCTGGAGACCCTTGTGCTTCTGCATTAAGCCAGGACAAAGCTTTTCAGACCCCTGGGATGCAGCAAAGGCTCTCCAAGCTCAGAAATCCTATGGCTTTAACTTTGGGGGGAAAGATGCTGAATTCTCCCACCCTACCCCCGGGAACAGAGGTGAAGCGTGTCCTTTGCAAGGCTTTGGGAGAGGATATAGTGGTATCCTTTTGTTCTTGCCACTTGGAAACAGGTCCACTCCCAGACATCCAAAGCAACTAGGAGAAATTGGTTCTTCAAACATCCACCTGGGTGTGGATGGGTGTGGTATAACACTGCAGGTTTGGCTGTCCTGACTCTCTGCCTATTTCATCTCCCCTTCCCTTCCCTAGACCTGGGCTTCCTTCCACTCATCACTACCAACTGCTCTGACCCAGAAAGGAGCTTCCCTCTCCATCCTGCTGGGTGAAAGAAGTTCAGACGAAGTTCAGGAAGCACTCCAAGCCCCCAGATCCTGGGGGTAGGAGGTCTTAATAAACTCCCTCCCCTTGTGGTGAATTCTACCTACAACTGCCACCCACATTTCAGTGCAATCCAGCATTCTGACACTTGATGATCAGGCAGGGAAGTTGCAGTGAATCAGGGCTGCCCAAAGGCCAGGGCTGGACCACGGGGGCTCCAGGAGCTGTCCGGCAGTTGCAGAGCCAGCTCCGTCCATTTGGGGCTCACACTCTCTGCCTTGCTTGCCTTGGAGGATCTGATACCTGCCTCTGGACCGAGAGTCCTATTATAAACAGACAACCTGCTCTGTTAGCCTGGCAATAATTAGGACCGATGGGCCTTGGTGTGACACACAAGGAGAACGTTTCCTCTCACAGAGCACAGCCCTCGTCACAAGTGCTGGGGAAGGAACCTGTCTAGCACTCTGCCTGCTGCTATGCAGGGCGTGGGAGCAGAGTAGGGGTGGGGGATGTTGTCTTACTGCTTACTGGCTCTGGAGCTTTTGATGTCACTATTTGAAACGTTTTTTGCATTTATGTATCTTTATTAGATAGGAGATAAAACTCAAATCTCATGAGGCTGCTCAGAGCCCTTGGAGTTTTTTTCTGTGTTAAAAGTAGGTACTAAAACAACAACAAAACTAAGATCATGGCTTCCAGTCCCATCACTTCATACCAAACAGAAGGGGAAAAAGTGGAAGCAGTGACAGACTTTATTTTCTTGGGCTCCAAAATCACTGCAGAGGGAGACTGCAGCCATGAAATTAAAGGACACTTGCTCCTTGGAAGAAAAGCTATGACCAACCCAGACAGCATATTGAAAAACAGAGACATCACTTTGCCAACAAATGTCCATATGATCAAAGCTATGGTTTTCCCAAAAGTCATGTACAGATGTGAGAGCTGGACCATTAAGAAAGCTGAGCACCAAAGAATAGATACTTTTAAATTGTGCTGGAGATGACCCTTGAGTCCCTTGGACTGTAAGGAGATCAAACTAGTCAATCCTAAAGGAAATCAGTTCTGAATATTGATTGGAAGGACTGATGCTAAAGCTGGAGCTCCAATACTTTGGCCTCCTGATGTGAGGAACTGACTCATTGGAAAAGACCCTGATGCTGGGAAAGATTGAAGGCAGCAGGAGAAGGGGGCAGCAGAGGATGAGACGGTTAGATAGCATCACCTACTCAACGGACATGAATTTGAGCAAACTCTGGGAGATAGTGGAGTACGGAAGAGCCTGGCATGCTGCAGTCCAGGGGGTTTCCGGGAGTCAGACATGACTTAGTGACTGAACAACAACGTTAAAAACATTTCTTTGGCCTAGGCCAGGTCTCAGCTGTGGCATGCGGGATGTCTTCGGGCTTTGCTGCGGTGTGTAGGATCTTTAATTGCAGCATGTGGCCTCTTAGTCGAGGCATGTGGCATCTGGCTCCCTGACCAGGGGTCAGACCCAGGCCCCCTGCATTGGGAGCTCGGATTCTTATCCACTGGACCACCAGGCAGTCCCTTGCTGTTTGAAAGTCTATGATCTGAGAACTTGCAGCCTTGACATCAACGGAGACGTGGCTGCCACCGAAGGCCTGACCGAGGAGATGCAGTCCTCAGGGAGAACATTTCAGCTCAGGATGAACTTGGAACCACACTGGTACCAGAAGGGATGAGAAGAGGAAGGATAACTGATTGATAAATCACCCCCAAAGGAGAAGGTCACCACGGCCAACTGCAGTCCCTTGGAAGGCTGTCCTGGGAAGGGAGAGATGTCAGTCCTCATGTTCACCCTGCAGTCTGAGACCATCTATCAGCATCACCTCTTCCCATCTTCATTCAACAAATATTTATTGTGATTCTAGTGCATAAAGCCAAGCACCTACCATGCGCTTATTATCCCTATCACTCACTGGTTTTTTTATTGTGGTAAAATATACAGAACATAAAAGTTACCATTTTAACCATTTCTAAGTGTATAGGTCAATAGTATATAGTGTATTGTTCAACAGTGTATATTCACATTGTTGTACAACCTGTCTTCAGAACTCTTTATCTTGGAGAACTGAAACTCCACATCCCTCCTGTTTTGTGGGGGCCACGAGACATGCAGGATCTTAATTCCCAGACCAGGGCTTAAAACCATGCCCCCAGCCATGGCGGTGTGATACCTCAATCACTGGACACCAGGGAAGTCCTTTATACCCACTAAACAACTCTCCATTTCCCCTCCCCACCGGCCTCTGGCAACTACCATTCTATCAACACTTTCTGACTCTATGAATTTGATGACTATAGTTACCTCATGTAACTTGAATCATACAATATTTGTCTTTTTTGTGATGGCTTATCCCAGTTAGTATAACGTCCTCAAGATCCATCCATGCTGTAGCATGTGTAGGAATTTTCTTCCTCCTTAAGGGCTTCCCTGATATTTCAGTTGGTAAAGAATCTGCCTGCAATGCAGGTGACCCTGGTTCAATTCCTGGATCGGGAAAATCCCCTGGAGAAAGGGATGGCTACCCACTCCAGTATTCTGGCCTGGAGAATTCCGTGGACTTTACAGTCTTTGGAGTTGCAAAGTGTCAAACACGACTGAGTGACTTTCACTTTCACTTAAGGCTGAATAATATCTTATCCTACTTTTAAAAAGAAAAACTAAACGGAGAGGTATCTTATTTTTTCTGATAGATTGCTGGCCGGTGGTAAGGGCCCTGCCTGTCTTGAAGGATGAGAGTCATATCTAAGAGGAAATTGTATGCCTGCTGCTGCTGCTGCTAAGTCGCTTCAGTCGTGTCCAACTCTGTGCAACCCAAGAGACAGCAGCCCATGCTTCCCTTTCTCCAGGTTTCTCCTCCGGGCGGCCTTCTGTTGAGGGATGCCTTGGTGTTCGCTTCCTCTGTATCCCCAGCAGGTGGCAGCATGCTCTGAGCTGGGCTGCAAAACCAGTGGGAAAGTGAACCAAGGCGCTCTGAGCAAAGGGAGGGCTTTGTATTATTGCTGAGATTCTGCATTATTGCTGAGTCTCCCAGTGGTTCTCCCCTTTAAGATATGAAACAAAAGTCTCTGCTTCAGCCATCATCTTTCAGCTCTGTTTTGTACCATCCACCTACGCACTGATTTCTTGTTTGTTCTCACAATATCCCTCTCCTTGATCACAGAACATTGAACCTCAGAGTCACACAGCTTCTTTTTTTTTTTTTTAAGATTTGGGGAAAAAAAAGGTTTGTTTGTTTATTTATTTATTTTTGGCTGCGCTGGGTCTTTGTTGCTGTGCGTGGGTTTTCTCTAGTTGTGGTGAGCAGGGGCTATCTCATAGTTGAGGTTCTAGGGCTTCTCATTGTGGGGGCTTCTTTTCTTGCAGAGGACAGGCTCCAGGCGCATGGGCTTCAGTAGCTGAGGCTCTCGGGCTTAGTTGCCTCGAAGCATGTGGGATCTTCTGGGAGCAGGGATTGAACCTGTGTCCCCTGAATTGGCAGGCAGATACTTAACCATTGGACCACCAGGAGTCCCACAAAGCTTCTAAGTGGAGTTTCAGGTAGTGGAGTTCATGGCTAATGTCGTTTCTAGCATATGTAAATATTAGTATGTAGTTTTAGTATGTAAAATATTGTATAAATATGTAAATTGTTACATGTAAATTATTTTTAGTGAGTTTCCTCCCTCCTTTCTTTCCTTCAACAAGTATGAGGAGCTCTTCTATGTTCCATTTGCATTCCAATTGAATGCAGAGTTCCAAAGAATAGCAAGGCGAGATAAGAATCCTCAGCGATCAATGCAAAGAAATAGAGGAAAACAATAGAATGAGAAAGACTAAAAATCACTTCCAGAAAATTAGAGATACCAAGGGAACATTTCATGCAAAGATGGGCACAAAATAAGGACAGAAATGGTATGGACCTAACAGAAGCAGAAGATATTTAGAAGAGGTAGCAAGAATACACAGAACTATAAAAAAAGATCTTCATGACCCAGATAATCACAATGGTGTGATCACTCATCTAGAGCCAGACATCCTGGAATGCGAAGTCAAGTGGGCCTTAGGAAGTATCACTATGAACAAAGCTAGTGGAGGTGATGGAATTCCAGTTGAGCTATTTCAAATCCTAAAAGATGATGCTGTGAGAGTGCTGCACTCAATATGTCAGCAAATTTGGAAAACTCAGGAGTGGCCACAGGACTGGAAAAGGTCAGTTTTCATTCCAATCCCAAAGAAAGGCAATGCCAAAGAATGCTCAAACTACCACACAATTGCACTCATCTCACATGCTGGTAAAGTAATGCTCAAAATTCTCCAAGCCAGGCTTCAGCAGTACGTGAAGCGTGAACTTCCAGATGTTCAAGCTGGATTTAGAAAAGGCAGAGGAACCAGAAATCAAATTGCCAACATCCGCTGGATCATTGAAAAAGCAAGAGAGTTCTAGAAAAACATCTACTGACCTGCCTCCTGAGAAATCTGTATGCAGGTCAAGATGAAACAGTTAAAATTGGACATGGAACAACAGACTGGTTCTAAATAGGAAAAGGAGTACGGCAAAGCTGTGTATTGTCACCCTGCTTATTTAACTTATATGTAGAGAACATCATGAAAAATGCTGGACTGGATGAAGCACAAGCTGGAATCAGGATTGCCAAGAGAAATATCAATAACCTCAGATATGGAGATGACACCACCCTTATGGCAGAAAGTGAAGAGGAACTAAAAAGCCTCCTGATGAAAGTGAAAGAGGAGAGGGAAAAAGTTGGCTTAAAGCTCAACATTCAGAAAATTAAGATCATGGTACCTGGTCCCATCACTTCATGGCAAATAGATGGGGAAACAGTGGAAACAGTGTCAGACTTTATTTTCTTGGGCTCCAATATCACTGCAGATGATGACTGCAGCCATGAAATAAAAAGACGCTTGCTCCTTGGAAGAAAAGTTATGACCAACCTAGACAGCATATTGAAAAGCAGAGACATTACTTTGCCAACAAAGGTCCGTCTAGTCAAGGCTATGGTTTTTCCAGTGGTCATGTATGGATGTGAGAGTTGGACTGTGAAGAAAGCTGAGTGCCGAAGAATCGATGCTTTTTTTTTCTTTTTAATTTTTATTTTTACTTAGACCTTTTAGACCTTTTAGAACACCCAAAAAAGATGTCCTTTTCATTATAGGGGACTGGAATGCAAAAGTAGGAAGTCAAGAAACACCTGGAGTAACAGGCAAATTTGGCCTTGGAATGCGCAATGAAGCAGGGCAAAGACTAATAGAGTTTTGCCAAGAAAATGCACTGGTCATAGCAAACACCCTCTTCCAACAACACAAGAGAAGACTCTACACATGGACATCACCAGATGGTCAACACCGAAATCAGACTGATTATATTCTTTGCAGCCAAAGATGGAGAAGCTCTATACAGTCAACAAAAACAAGACCAGGAGCTGACTGTGGCTCAGATCATGAACTCCTTATTACCAAATTCAGACTCAAATTGAAGAAAGTAGAGAAAACCGCTAGACCATTCACGTATGACCTAAATCAAATCGCTTATGATTATACAGTGGAAGTGAGAAATAGATTTAAGGGCCTAGATCTGATAGACAGAGTGCCTGATGAACTATGGAATGAGGTTTGTGACATTGTACAGGAGACAGGGGTCAAGACCATCCCCATGGAAAAGAAATGCAAAAAAGCAAAATGGCTGTCTGGGGAGGCCTTACAAATGGCTGTGAAAAGAAGAGAAGTGAAAAGCAAAGGAGAAAAGGAAAGATATAAGCATCTGAATTCAGAGTTCCAAAGAATAGCAAGAAGAGATAAGAAAGCCTTCTTCAGCGATTAATACAAAGAAACAGAGGAAAACAATAGAATGGGAAAGACTAGAGATCTCTTTAAGAAAATTAGAGATACCAAGGGAACATTTCATGCAAAGATGGGCTCGATAAAGGACAGAAATGGTATGGACCTAACAGAAGCAGAAGATATTAAGAAGAGGTGGCAAGAATACACGGAAGAACTGTACAAAAAAGATCTTCACGACCCGGATAATCACGATGGTGTGATCACTCATCTAGAGCCAGACATCTTGGAATATGAAGTCAAGTGGGCCTTAGAAAGCATCACTACGAACAAAGCTAGTGGAGGTGATGGAATTCCAGCTGAGCTGTTTCAAATCCTGAAAGATGATGCTGTGAAAGTGCTGCACTCAATATGTCAGCAAATTTGGAAAACTCAGGAGTGGCCACAGGACTGGAAAAGGTCAGTTTTCATTCCAATCCCAAAGAAAGGCAATGCCAAAGAATGCTCAAACTACTGCACAATTGCACTCATCTCACATGCTAGCAAAGTAATGCTCAAAATTCTCCAAGCCAGGCTTCAGCAATACATGAACCATGAACTCCCTGATGTTCAAGCTGGTTTTAGAAAAGGCAGAGGAACCAGAGATCAAATTGCCAACATCTGCTGGATCACCGAAAAAGCAAGAGAGTTCCAGAAAAACATCTATTTCTGCTTGATTGACTATGCCAAAGCCTTTGTGTGGATCACAATCAACTGTGGAAAATTCTGAAAGAGATGGGAATACCAGACCACCTGACCTGCCTCTTGAGAAATCTGTATGCAGGTCAGGAAGCAACAGTTAGAACTGGACATGGAACAACAGACTGGTTCCAAATAGGAAAAGGAGTACGTCAAGGCTGTATATTGTCACCCTGCTTATTTAACTTCTATGCAGAGTACATCATGAGAAATGCTGGGCTGGATGAAACACAAGTTGGAATCAAGATTGCCGGGAGAAATATCAATAACCTCAGATAGGCAGATGACACCACCCTTATGGCAGAAAGTGAAGAAGAACTAAAGAGCCTCTTGATGAAACTGAAAAAGGAGAGTGAAAAAGGTGGCTTAAAGCTCAACATTCAGAAAACAAAGATCATGGCATCCGGTCCCATCACTTCATCGGAAATAGATGGGGCAACAGTGGAAACAGTGTCAAACTTTATTTTTTTGGGCTCCAGAATCACTGCAGATGGTGACTGCAGCCATGAAATTAAAAGACGCTTACTCCTTGGAAGAAAAGTTATGACCAACCTAGATAGTATATTCAAAAGCAGAGACATTACTTTGCCGACTAAGGTCCATCTAGTCAAGGCTATGGTTTTTCCCGTGGTCATGTATGGATGTGAGAGTTGGACTGTGAAGAAGGCTGAGCGCCGAAGAATTGATGCTTTTGAACTGTGGTGTTGGAGAAGACTCTTGAGAGTCCCTTGGACTGCAAGGAGATCCAACCAGTCCATTCCGAAGGAGATCAACCCTGGGATTTCTTTGGAAGGAATGATGCTAAAGCTGAAGCTCCAGTACTTTGGCCACCTCATGAGAAGAGTTGACTCATTGGAAAAGACTCTGATGCTGGGAGAGATTGGGGGCAGGAGGAGAAGGGGACGACCGAGGATGAGATGGCTGGATGGCATCATGGACTTGATGGACGTGAGTCTGAGTGAACTCCGGGAGTTGGTGATGGACAGGGAGGCCTGGCGTGCTGCGATTCATGGAGTGGCAAAGAGTTGGACACGACTGAGTGACTGAACTGAACTGAACTTGCTTTGCAATACTGTATTTGTTTTGCCATACATTGACATGAATCCACCACAGGTGGACACGAGATCCCAATCCTGAACCCCCGTCCCACCTCCCACCCCATATCATCTCTCTGGATCATCCCTGTGCACCAGCCCCAAGCCTCCTGTATCCTGTATCGAACCTAGACTGGCAATTCGTTTCTTACATGATATTATACATGTTACAATGCCATTCTCCCAAATCATCCCATCTCCCCAAATCAACCGTCTCCTTCTCCCACAGAGTCCAAAAGTCCGTTCTATACATCTGTGTCTCTTTTGCTGTCTCACATACAGGGTTATCATTACTATCTTTCTAAATTCCATATATATGTGTTAGTATACTGTATTGGTGTTTTTCTTTCTGGCTTACTTCACTCTGTATAATAGGTTCCAGTTTCATCCACCTCATTAGAACTGATTCAAATGTATTCTTTTTAATGGCTGAGTAATACTCCATTGTGTATATGTACCACAGCTTTCTTATCCATTCATCTGCTGATGGACCTCTAGGTTGTTTCCATGTCCTGGCTAGTATAAACAGTGCTGCGATGAACATTGGGGTACACGTGTCTCTTTCAATTCTGTTTTCCTTGGTGTGTATGCCCAGCAGTGGGATTGCTGGGTCATAAGGCAGTTCTATTTGCAATTTTTTAAGGAATCTCCACACTGTTCTCCATAGTGGCTGTACTAGTTTGCATTCCCACCAACAGTATAAGAGGGTTCCCTTTTCTCCATACCCTCTCCAGCATTTATTGCTTGTAGACTTTTGGATCGCAGCCATTCTGACTGGTGTGAAATGGTACCTCATTGTGGTTTTGATTTGCATTTCTCTGATAATGAGTGATGTTGAGCATCTTTTCATGTGTTTGTTAGCCATCCATATGTCTTCTCTGGAGAAATGTCTATTTAGGTCTTTGGCCCATTTTTTGATTGGGTTGTTTATTTTTCTGGAATTGAGCTGCATAAGTTGCTTGTATATTTTTGAGATTAGTTGTCAGTTGCTTCATTTGCTATTATTTTCTCCCTTTTAGAAGGCTGTCTTTTCACCTTGCTTATATTTTCCTTTGTTGTGCAGAAGCTTTTAATTTTAATTAGATCCCATTTGTTTATTTTTACTTTTATTTCCAGTAATCTGGGAGGTGGATCATAGAGGATCCTGCTGTGATTTATGTTGGAGAGTGTTTTGCCTATGTTCTCCTCTAGGAGTTTTATAGTTTCTGGTCTTATGCTTAGATCTTTAACCCATTTTGAGTTTATTTTTGTGTGTGGTGTTAGAAAGTGATCTAGTTTCATTCTTTTACAAGTAGTTGACCAGTTTTCCCAGCACCACTTGTTAAAGAGATTGTCTTTATTCCATTGTATATTCTTGCCTCCTTTGTTGAACAAAATAGAAAGCCCAGAGATAAATCCACACACCTATGGACACCTTATCTTCGACAAAGGAGGCAAGAATATACAATGGATTAAAGAATTGATGCTTTTGAACTGTGGTGTTGGAGAAGACTCTTGAGAGTCCCTTGGACTGCAAGGAGATCCAACCAGTCCATTGTGAAGGAGATCAACCCTGGGATTTCTTTGGAAGGAATGATGCTAAAGCTGAAACTCCAGTACTTTGGCCCCCTGATACGAAGAACTGTCATTGGAAAAGACCCCGATGCTGGGAGGGATTGGGGGCAGGACGAGAAAGGGACGACAGAGGACTAGATGGTTGGATGGCATCACCGATTCAATGGAAATAAGTTTGAGTATGCTCCGGGAGTTGGTGATGGACAGGTAGGCCTGGTGTGCTGCAGTCCGTGGTGTCTTAAAGAGTCAGACACAACTGAGCAACTGAACTGTACTTCTATGTTCAGGGCCTCAAGAGTCTCCATGAAGATATTTGCTATCATAGGTTCTTGAGTGATTGACTCAGCTGCTTGGTAACTGACAGTCTCCCTAGAATCCTTCCTTTCCCAAAATCTGGCTTGTCCAGGGTAGCAGGCCCTGAGGTTCAGAGCTTTCCATCCTGAGGGCTTGGCAAAGCAATCATGCCTTTTCTTGCTGCCTCCAACCATTTCCAGTCTGGCAGTCTCCTGACCTTCACCTTCCTTTACCCTCCCATCCCCGCCCCTGCTCACCCCCAGCTCAGTGTCCTCTGCAACAGAAGTATGCTCTCCGGAAGGAGGCTGCTGATGGGAAGGTCCTGGGCTGAATCTAGAGGCCTGGGTGTTCCTGTAAAGCCAGTGATTAACACTGAGAGAGGGGCAAGCCAGCCGACCTCCCCTTGATTAAATGAGGGTGTGGAATTTGTTGTTGTTCAGTTGCTCAGTCGTGTTCGACTTTTCGACATCATGGACTGCAGCCCACCAGGCTTCCCTGTCCTTCACAACCTCCCAGAGTTTGCTCAAACTCATGTCCTTGAGCGGGTGATGTCATCCAACCATCTCATCCTCTGTCGTCCTCTTCTCCTGCTGCTTTCAATCTTTCCCAGCATCAGGGTCTTTTCTAGTGCGTCAGCTCTCCGCATCAGGTGGCCAAAGCATTGGTGCTTCAGCTTCAGCATCAGTCCTTCCAGTGAATATTCAGGGTGATTTCCTTTAGGATTGACTGGTTTGATCTCAGTTGTAGACCTATGCAAATTAAGACACAGAGAGGGAGGGGATGTCTTCAGATGAGATAAGTAGAGGTGGATGGGTGGTGACTGGGAAGAATTCAGTTGAAAAGAGGGAGGGGCCATTGGGACACTTCTGGTTGCTGGGACAGAACACACTGGCTTCAGAGGCTGGGAAGGACTCTGAGTCAGAGGATGAGTCACAGGATCCAGGGCTTAGGGCCTAGAGCTGAGGACTCCTGTCACTCTCTTGAGAGGGATGTTCGCTCTCTTCTCTGCTTATGTATTTGCTTCTATTGGTGTGTTGCCCTCGCTCTCTCACTGCAAACATCTGGGAGAAGGCCTGGACATTCCCAGCCCCAGCCTGGCACCCTAGAGGAAGGAGGGTTCCTTTCTTGACGTTCCCTGTATTCATCCCAAGGAATGAATCAGTCCCACAGCTTAGGTCATATGCCCACCCCCTGGTTCAATCACTGCTGTGGGTGGGGAGAATTGGGTCTGTAATTGGTCAGGCAATGCTGCTGCTGCTGCTAAGTCACTTCAGTCGTGTCCGATCCCAGAGACGGCAGCCCACCAGGCTCCCCCGTCCCTGGGATTCTCCAGGCAAGAACACTGGAGTGGGTAGCCATTTCCTTCTCCAATGCATGAAAGTGAAAAGTGAAAGTGAAGTTGTTAAGTCGTGTCTGACTCTTCGTGACCCCATGGACTGCAGCCTACCAGGCTCCTCCGCCCATTGGATTTTCCAGACAAGAGTACTGGAGAGGGGTGCCATTGCCTTCTCTGGTCAGGAAATGCAATATATTATTTATTATATGATAAATATGATATTTATTATATAATCATATTATATATTTGTATGTTATATATTTATATTATATATTCTATGTTATATATTATGTATTATATTATATATTATATTAAATATAACATAATTTAGGAGGCGAGTGGAAACAATAAGTGCAGGGGACAGCGGCAGAGGAGTGTGTGCGGAGTGGGTTGTGGGTCTGTGTGTGTGTGTTGGGGAGCGTGTGGGTATGTGTGTGAACTACAGCCAGCTGGGACTTTTGCACCATGGGACAAGCATTTTTGACGAGTTGATGAGCAGCGGTAACAGCAGGACCACGTCTCTCTGGCTCCCGAAGCCCGGGGTCAGCAGTGGTTGTCATGGCAACAGCCTGATGGGAATGTCTTAAGGAAAAGACTAAGGCTGGAATGTTTTGAATGGTATTTGCCTATAGATGAGCACCTCTCTTGCTAAGAGCCAAAGAAAGACTGATCCCAGCTATTTGGGTTGTCTCACTCTGAGTGGGGGAGGGCGGGATGGGGTTTGGGTTTCCCTCTGAGGCTTCAGGGGACAGGTGGCCCTAGTTCTGCCTGTTACAGGCTAACAAAGACGTGTGTTCTGCACTCTGAGAGTTCACAAGATGCAAATATGCTGTGATGAGGTGCCTGCGGCTGGTGAAATGTCCTCCCATGTGGACTCCCTGCTTCCAGCCGTCCTCCTCCAGCTGCTGCCCACGTAGTCTTTCTAGCAAGCAAATCCCATCAGGCTGCTTCTCTGCTTAAGTCCTGTGGTGGCTGCTGATTCTTGATAGAATAAAGCTCAAGTTCCTGAACTTGACATTCCCTGTCCTCGTGATCTTGCCTTCTCTGGACTCTCTGCTTCACTGGCCCTCTCCTCCACTCACACTCCATGCAAATCTGTATTCCTGGATGGCTTCATGCCTCAGTACCTTTGCATGTGCTGTGTGCTTGGACTATCTTCCTGCTTCCACTGGAGAACATTAGCACCTTCTTTAAACAAGGTGGGTAACGGCTCCTCCCAGCTGCATGACTCTCAGTCTAGGAGAGCACCAGCCAAGAGGCTGAGCTTGAGCCTTTTGAGCCACGCTTGTCCCTCTGGGTGCACGAGGCCATAGCCAGGCCCTCCCAGCCCATCTGGTAACCCCTGGCCAGGTGGGACAGCTTCCCCTTTAGAGACAAGCAGACTCAAGATAAATGAAAAAACTCTCTGCTTAGGTTTTTTGCACCTTCAGAAAGGGGCCTCATCCCTTCACCTGACAAAGACTTGATGAACATCCCTTATGTACTAGACACCGTTCTGGACACTTGGATACACTGGTAAACAAAACAGACAAAAACCCTTGCCCTCAAGGAGTTTGTGTTCTAGCAGGGAAGACAGACAGTAAACAATAAATATAAGAAAAAAGATAAATAATTTATTAAAAGGCACTGAGGGCTATGGTGAATAGGACAAGTTGAGCAAGGTAAGGGAGTCTGGGTGTCCCAGGAAGGGAGGGCGGGAAGGTTGGAATAGTAATAAAGACACAGGATCAGTCTGCTGCTGCTGCTAAGTTGCTTCAGTCGTGTCCGACTCTGTGCGACCCCACAGATGGCAGCCCAGGCTCCCCCGTCCTTGGGATTCTCCAGGCAAGAACACTGGAGTGAGTTGCCATTTCCTTCTCCAATGCATGAAAGTGAAGTCATTCAGTCATGTCTGACTCTTCGCGACCCCATGGACTGCAGCCTACAAGGTTCCTCGGCCCATTGGATTTTCCAGGCAAGAGTACTGGAGTGGGGTGCCATTGCCTTCTCCGGATCAGTCTGCTAAGGCTGCCATAACAAAATGCCCCAGACCTGGTGTCTTCAACCACAGAAATCTACTTCCCACTGCTCTGGAGCCTGGGAAGTCCAAGATGAAGTTGCAGTCAAAGTAGGTTTCATTCTGAGGTCCCTTCTCTCTCCTTGTTGGTGGTTGCCATCTCCCCGTGTGCTCACATGACCTCTTCTTTGTGTGTGTGAGGAAAGAGAGCTCCAGAATCTCTTCCTATTTTTATTTTTTTGGACATTGTTGTTCATGTTTAATTTTTATTTTTTCTATTTATTATCTGCCATGGGGCATGTGGGCTCTTAGTTCCCTGACGGGAGATTGAACCCATGTCCCTTGCATTGGAAGCATGGAGTCTTAACCACTGGACCAACAGGCAAGTCCCTCTTCCTCTTTTTAAAAGGATGCCAGCTTTACTGGAGTAAGGTCCCACCCTCCTCATATCACTTAATCTTTATTACCTCCTTATAAGCTACTGAAGCTGAAACTCCAATACTTTGGCCACCTGATGCAAAGAGCCAACTCATTGGAAAAGGCCCTGAGGCTAGGAAAGATTGAAAGCAAAAGAAGAAGGCAGCAGAGGATGAGATGGTTGGATAGCACCACTGACTCAATGGACATGAATTTGAGCAAACTCCAGGAGATAGTGTAGGACAGGGAAGCCTGGTGTGCTGCAGTTCATGGGGTCAAAAATAGCTGGACATAACTTAGCAATGAACAACAACAAAGCTTCATTTCCAAATATTGTCACATTGAGTGTTCAGGCTTCAACATATGAACTCAGAGGGAGGGTGGGAAGACGATTCAGTCCAAAATGAGCCTTGCTCTAAAGTCTAAGCGAAGGGGAAGACTGGTGCTTGACTATAAAAAAATAATTGTAAGTTAATCAGTCACAGTGAATTATTTTCCTTTCAACTTCTGTTTTTTGTGTGTGTCTGTTTAAACTATACTGAGGAAGTCTATTTAGACTAGAGAAATAAGGTTGTCTCGGCGCTCTTAATTATTTTCATCTTGATGGTAAAGTAAAAAGATACTATTGGCTTGTAGATGATATGTGTGAGGAAGCTTTGGCTTATGTGAAGAGGGACCTTGGTGTCTTAGTACTTGGATTTTATGAATCTTTGGTGGATTTTCCTTACCACTATAAAGGAATCATTCAGTTTGTACTGACATAAGTTACATGGTGCTCTTTCATGGCAAAGGATTTAATAAATGAAGAAACATCCTTAAACATTAAAGCAAAATCAAAGAAGACAAAGGTGAAATATAATCTTCAGAAACATTAATAAACCTTAATTGAAATTGAAAAAAAAAAACAAACAAACAAACCAAAATGAGCCTTGCTGAGAAAGCAAAATTTGAGGATGGGATTGTAGGAGGTGAGGGAATTGGAATATCTGGGGGGAGGGAGGGCATTCCAGGCAATAGAATGGCTGCAGCAGAGAGCCTGGGGTGGGTGGGGGGGAATGTGCCCACAGGTTAGAAGAAAGGAAAGGAGGCCAGGGTGGCTGGGGTGGGTGCAGGACACAGTAGTAGGAGATGAGGTTAAAGGTGTGATGGGACCAGATCATGCAGGGTCTTGCGGACCATGTGAGGCTTTTCCTAGGCGAGAGATGGGAGCTGATTCTGAGAAGGTCCTGTGAAGCTCCTGAACACAAAGACTTTCTGTAGCCCCATTTCTTTAAGTACAGGAAATAGCCTCCATTCAGCCTCCATGACCTTTCCTGAGTTCCAATGGGCAGATTCAAGAAGTTGTTAATTGGTAAAGAGAGACCAGGGAGAAACAAACTTGTCAAGAGTAGCCTTGGGGCAAGGTTCTGGTTCACCATTAATGGATACATACAACAATAACTTTGAGATATTTTGCAGATGCTGAAACCCCCTCCAGGTGGGAGAAGTAAATGATTAATGATGGTGCACAGCCCACAAGCATGTAGACCCCAGACCAACTGGACCTGAAGGTGATGATGCTGACTGCTACTTAACTCACCAGCAACCCATCAGAAAACATGTCCACAAGCTGATCACACCCTCTTTGAACAATCACTATCAAATTTCTCATTACCTTTTCCAAACTGGGACACACGACTCTAAGTACACTAGCCCCCCTGTGGCCCCCTTTGACTGACAAAGCAATAAAGCCATCCTTTTCTACTTCACCCAAACTGTCTCTGGGATTTGATTCAGTTCCGGTATACAGAGAAGCTGCGTTTTTGGCATTAGAACCACCTGAGATGTTGAGCTGAGGGACGGCAAGATAAGACTTTAAGGGACCACCTGGTACTATATTGGGATTTGGCCATGTAGTAACAGGAACGCCTGTTGGGAAGTGCTTACAGAAATCCAGATAAGGAACGACAGTGACTTGGACCAGGGTGATGAGAAGGGAGGCAGTGAGAAGTGGTCAGATTCCGTACCTATTTGGGAGGGAAAATCCACAGGATTCCCTAACAAATTGGATATGGAGTGGGAGAGGAAAAGGAGTCAAGATGACTCCCAGATTTTGGGTTGGGCGGTGAGAAGAATGCAGGCGCCATTAGTTAAGATGGGGAAGGCTGCAGGTGGAGGAGGTTTAGGGGAAAGGATTAGGTGTTTCGGTGTTGGATACCTTGAGTGTGAGGTGTCATGTATCCGAGTGGATGTATCAGGAAGGTAATTGGATCTATAACACTGGTATTGGGAGAGAGTTTGAGATGTAGACATAAATTCAGGAGTTATCCCATCCTGATGGTATTTAAAACCATGAAACTAGGGGAAGATCATCAAGAAGTGAGTGAAGATCAGGACAAAGCTCAGAGCCTGGAGCACCCCAACAAGAGGAGGAGCCTGCCAGCAAGACTAAGAGCATATGCTCTTAGTGATATGCTCAGAACCAGCATTGCAGGGGAGGACGAAGGAGAGACAGAAAACTGGAGACCACTTCCCGTAGGTCCCCTGGGACAGGTTTCTGATACCACCATGGTTAACCTCCATACGAGGTCCCACCCCAGCTTATTTGCTAAGGTTGTTATGCCACGGCCAAGAGTTTTTCAGTGCTTCCACATCTCTGACTTTTAAATTGAAAAGTATAAAAATCTGAGATGAGAGCCCAGAGTTTGTATTCTGATCATCCTCTGGTTTCCAGTCTCCAGGAGCAGAGTTTCCCCCACCGCCGTGCCCCGTTTTGCTCCACTCCAAGAGGGGTGATGCCTGCTGCTCCCCCTCCCTGTGAGTCCCCTTGGCAGCCTCCTGCACCCCCATTCCCCGGCTTCCCTCCAGGTGACCCTTCTCACCTGCTCAGGCCAGAGGAGCGTCAGTCAGCCTTCCCAGCTGAGGGCAGTGCACACCGGCCCAGGAGTGTGGCTCCACCCAGATCCCCAGGAAAACAGCCCTCGGGAGAACAGTCTCACTCTTCCCCATGACTCAGCGCTGGGGATGCTCACGACTCATTTTTCTCACACGCAGCAGAGACAAAGCCTTGGAGGCGTCACATGATAATAGTGAGAAAACTCCCAGAGATGCCCCACTTGCCCTCTCAGCAGCTCAGGAAAGAGACCATTAGGTCCTCTGATGCTGATTAGTCACTCAGTTGTGCCTGACTCTTTGTGACCTCAAGGACTGTAGCCCACTAGACTCCTCGGTCCATGGAATGAAACTGGAAAAAAGTTGCTCTCTGCATAGACTGTAGAGGTAGAACCCAGGAGAGGCCAGAATGAGTCACCTTTTTGAAGGCTGGAAAGGAACCAAAGGAGAGGGATTTTTCTTTATCTTGGGTCATCCTCCCCAACCCTTTCCTCTCCCTTCGCAGCACCGTGTGGTCCAGCCAGGGGCACCGGACACCCTCCTCCAGTTTCTCTTGGCTCCCTGCAGAGGGTCCTTATCTTTCCTTCTACAGCTGAATGGATCTTTCTGCATTCAGTGAGATGCTATGTGTCACCTTCAGATCCACTCTGAGAATTCAAACACGGGGAAAAAAAATCACTCTTCCACTCTTTGAATTTTGTGCTAATTATTTCTGAAATTCTGCCTCTCCCCACCCCCCGGAGTCCACCCACGAACAGGCTGGCGATATCAGCACAGAGCCTGGCACTCCCAATGCTTGTGAAATTGATTTCACTGCCAAGTGAGAAGGTCCACTTGAAGAGGTGACCCGCAAACAGTGATTCACAACAGCGTGGGAGTGGAGGGGAACCTGCTTCTGGGAGGGTAGGGTGTCAGCACGAGGACTGGGTGTCGCAGAGCTTGAAAATACATCCAGTGTTCTAATATAATTTAAAATAATGATCACCATCCAGCATTTCTGGCCTTCAGACTACGGATAGTAGTAAAGTGTGCTGGAGTCTTTTTGGACGATGAGTTAAAAAATGTCAAGAATCAGAGCCTAAAAGATTGTTTGCTGGAAACTTCCTTGGCAGTGGGGATGAAGTCTCCCCTGAAGGACAGAGTCGGTCCTTGGGACAGTGACCACAATGCGACCAATCGCGGAAGGAACTGCTGCTCCCTGGGGCTGGCAGCCTGGACACGTGGGGCAGTTCTTAGGGGTTTGGCTCACTGTGAGTCTTATTAGGGAAGCCCATGTCCAATGTGTGCACAACACCAGATAAATTGCATCTAACTTATTTTCTTAGTAGAAAACCATGGAGGACAGAAAAAGGAGAGGCAGTAGACTGTCAGGAGAGTGAGGGTTCCCAAGATGCTCAGAGAGAAAGAGACTGTGGATAAGAAGGGTCCAAGATGCAGTGGCCAAGCAAGCATGATAGAGTAACAGGTGATGGCCTGTGAGGCTGACCAATACCCACTGGCTTCACTGTTCTTACGAGGAAATCCTCTGGCCTCTCCCTAGGTCCCTTGAGTGGATGTGGGCTCTGTGCAAATGAGGGGGGTGCTTTTCCATTGTAAAGAATGCATGCTTCTCTGGACCAGGGGGATGGCTGATGTGAACCTCTTTCCCGTGGTGGATTAACTTCTGAAAGAGTTTTGGAACTGCTGAGTCAAGGACCAGATTGGGAGTCCTGACGACTCCACCACGGGGTGGAGGATGCCAGGAGTCTGACTCGAGGGAGGCCGTGGGACTCAGATTCTAGAACAAGCACGCTAACTGCAGACAACCATCTATCTGCAGCAAAGAACCAGCACCAGGCAGTCTACCATCTCAGGGTGGTTCCTCACGGTATTGCCAGAGTACGTTCTGTCCCTGACGAGCATTTAGGTAACCGCCAGGCTGGGACTGTATTTCACACACAGTGCGCCCCTCCAGGGAAGCTGCGGCAGCTGGAATGGGCTTGTTGTCCATCTGCACTCCAGGGAGAACTTCCTGAAGGGGGGACTGGTGGCTCTGCAATGATGGCCAGTATTGTGAGGCTCCTTGCTGTTGACAGCACGCCTTCACCTCCACTGCCTCGGCCCCTGAAGAAACAGGGTGGTACTTTTCCAGCTTCGGTTTTAAAGTTGAAGAAACAGAGATGAGAGAGTGCCAGCTTCAAGAGAAGCTTGAAATCCCACTCTGCCCAGCCCTGCCCATCCTCCCCTCCAGTCCCCAGGAATAGGATGTTACCAGGGGTGATCAAGGGCCTGGGGAAGGAGGCAGCACTCTGGGCCTGCAAGATGGGGAGGGTGCCTCCTCGCGCTCTTCTCCACACCTGGGACTCTTCTCCCTGAGTGACCCTGAGGAATGTGGGTTGGACATGCTCTGTCTGGGTCTTGGACAGAAATTCTTGCACACTTTTCCTTGAATGCTTTTCCTGGGACTCACCTTTCCTTACTATGTGACTGTTAAGTAGTTTCAGGATTCAGAAGGAAAAAATAAGCTCCTTCAGTGAGCCCTCAGCCTACAATAGGGAGTCTCTTACATAGGGCAGCCTGGTCCACTTGGACAAACGAGTTTCAGTATTCAAGAGTCTGCATTTGTTTGCCCAGTACTCAAGAGTCTGCATTTATTTGCCATGGGATAGGATAGGATTTAAAAAACAAAAAATTCTATGCACCTCATTTATTTAGAGTGAGAGGTGAACAGTAAAAAGTACATTTACGTAAAAAGCAAAAGAATGCCAAGATAGTAAGCTGAGATCCCACCCATGGTGGAAGTGGTAGGGTCTCTGGCCAGATACTGTCATCCTCATCCGGATAAAGTCACCCTGCTCAAACCACACATCAGGGACCCGCCCAAGGTCCCACTGCCATGATAAGTAGAACCGGGGCTGAAACTCAGCCAGATCTCCATCTTTCCTTGTATCTCTTCTAGTCTTGAGACAAAGCTAAGACAAAATGGGAGGATGGGGGATGGCCCCGCAGCCTTGGGCATTCCGGGAGGAGCTCTGCACGCTTGGGGTCAAGGTTGGTTCCACAGTGAACAAGCTCCACTCAGTTGTTACTCTCCTGCAGCTGCCCTGGGAGGCGTGTTGGCTTGGCACCACATCCTGACCACTACTCTTCCCTCAGTGCCTGTTCCCTAGCATGAGCTGAAGCCCTTGGGATCTTCTGAGACTGCTTGAAGGAGGAAATTTGTTCTATGTCTAACTTTCCTCCCGCCTTGTTTCCCCGCTCCGCGTCCTCCTTCCTTTTATCTTCCCACTCTCCCTCCTTCCTCCCATGCATTCACTCAAATCCAAGTAGTTGCATGCCTGCAGCATCGTAGCTACTGTCTCCTGTAGGTTCAGAAGCTTCAGAAATGGAATACTTCCCCTGAGTCGAGAGCCATGCTGAATTATTCATAGGTCAAATCTGTTGCAAATTTCAAAGTGCTCTTTTTTCAAGGTTGTGGTTATGAGGCTGCGGGTGAAAGGATTAACGAATATGCCTAACATTCAAGGCGGTCAGACACGCCCTCAGAAATCAGGTAGTGCAGCCTCTCTGTCTCATAAGGCCCCTGGACAAGCATACTGAAGAGAATGCCCTGTGTAGTGATTTGTAAAACCGTGGCCTTGGGCGGATAGAACTCTGGACTCCCTGAACTCTGCAATCGGTGGACTGATGGATTAAACACACCAGAAGATAGCTGGGACTCACCCAACCTCTACATCTGTCTAGAATCCATCTCCCTCAGCTGGGATCATTCAGGAGGGGATCAGGGTACCCAGAGTTTTCTGACAGAGGCACTGGTTGGGGGCAGTGAGCCCCCCAGCCCTGAAAGTGTTTGAGTTGGCAATGATGAACAACCATCAGGCATGCTGTGAGAGGGGTTCCTGCTTTGGGTAGTGTTGGACTAACTGCCTGTGGATGATTATTCAGAATTATCCTGTTGATCGGTTTGGGGGAAATGATCATCCTTGGAACTGAGTGTCTTGAGATTCTAGAATGCAGTTACTAGGAATAATTTGATCTCAAAGCAGACTCGGATCATTGATTCTCAGACTCAGAAATGGTGGGCTTTATCCGATGTTCTTTCTTGGATTTACCTGCCAACTGTTGCCAATACCCTCTCTGCCTCCTATTCTTCATTCTTTCCTCGCAGTGCCTCCACCATTGGGCACCATTCTGCCAGAGACTCCCGGAATCTCCTATAGCCTCGCTGACCTTCTAGGTGGCTTTACGTAGAGGAACTGTAGCCTCATGGAGAGGCAAACAGGTCTGTAGCTGGGTGGACCTAGATCAATATCTTGGCTTAACCTTTATAGCTGTGTGACTTTGGGGAAATTACCTAACCTCTCTGACCTTCACTTTATGCTTCTGTAAAATTAGACTGGTAACACTTTTTATTTATATATGGAACCGTGAGGTTTGAATGAAATAATGCAGTTAGTGTGTTTAGTCTAGTGTATGGTATGTTCTTTCCCAAATCCTTGTGCCCTTTTGCCTCCTGCCCTCGACTATGGTACATGCATGGACCATTCTGTCCCCACTGTGACAGAGACTTCTAATTGGTCACTAGTGTCCATTCCCCGCTTCTTCCCTCTTAGTTTTAGCTTGAGACATGGCAGCTTAGCCAGAGTCTATATTCTCCAGCCCCTCTTGCAGCCCAGAGTGACCATATGACTAAGTTATGGCCCGTGAGATGGAAGCAAAAGTAAGGTAAGCAGCTCCTACAAGAGGAAATTGTCTTTTGTGTTCTCTCTTTTCTGAAATGTGAAAACCGTGCTGGTGAGTTGGCTTTGATTATACACGTGAGGGAAATGCCCTAGAAGATGGCAGAGTAAGCTAGAAGGAAGCTGGGTCCTGGAGCGTCTACCCAGCCTGGACCATCTGCCTGCCTATGGAATATCATGCAAGAGAAAAACAAGCCTCCCCTCAGCCTTCTGCTCATCCCTCAGGCGTCAGCTTAGATCTCAGTTCTCTAGGAAGCTGTTTCTGCTGCTCCCAGGACCAGCTTTCACCCATGTCCTCACTGAAGCACACATCACAGAGTCTTACAAAGATCAACAACAGGCTTATTTGAAACCCTCACCACCCTGGCAGTGCTTTAAGGCAGGGACGGCAATCTCACCCGCTCTCTGTTCTCAGGATCTGAAATACAGGCGGCACTTAGCGAGCGTTGATTAGATCAGTGGTAGGGCCACGCACTTGCAGACTGCCTTAGTTCTTTCCTGAAGGGATCGTAAACACTCCCACTGCTTAATCCCAAACAAAAGCTGAAGAACCAATCCCCATTCCTCTCTTCCTCCAAACATACTCAGGGCTTTCTTCCACAGTCCAGTAGGCCAGCCCAGGCTCAGGAGAGTAGCACTGTCCCAGGCGTTTGTTGACTATGGCCAGAGGCAATCCAGTACTGGACCCAGTCCATGGGAGTACATTTCCACAAGAGTCCTGTTATCAGGAGAGCTCCACCCCGATGTGAGACCTGGGAGTGTTTTGATTCCCTGGTGGTTCAGATGGTAAAGAACTTACCTGTAATATAGGAGACCTGAAGTTCAATCCCTGGGTTGGGAAGATCTCCTGGAGAAGGGAATGGTTACCCACTCTAGTATTCTTGCCTAGAGAATTCCATGGATAGATGAGCCTGGTGAGCTACAGTCCATGGGGTCATAAAGAATAGGACACGACTGAGCAACTAACAGTAACTAACTAACCCTCACTAGATTATCTTTGACTTGAAAGCCTGGGCAAAAAAATAGTCTTTTGGTAAAAAAGGGGAAAATCCATACATCAAATTTAATTAGAAAAGATATGCAAGCTCTTTTGTATTTGTTTTCAATTTATATACATCGGTAAGGTCTGTTTACAAACCCAGAGCAGGGCAGTCCTGGTGGATTTCTCCAGTCACTGAATGCACCATCCGATGGACCAAGGCCTTGGCAGCTGACTTTGAATGCAGAGGCTCTGGCCTCCTGCCAGCCTTTCCTTGAAGGCAGTTCCCAAGAGCGCTGGCCTTGGCAGCAGTTAGATGCTGTTGCTTTTCATTAGTGCTTCCTTGTCTTCTGCCAGACCTTTCTTTGGGGTACTCTGTGTCGATGGCAGCTTTCATTGTGGTCTTCAAGTTCAAAAGATCAGAGTTGGCCTGCCTCACCACTCATCAGCCTTGGCTTTGGGGACCAAGCACACGGCATCATCCAAACTTCCAAACATGCGGTGTTGTGATCCCACAGCCCAGGAGGCTCAGAAATTGCGTCAGCTTTCCTGAGAGCATGGTGGGTTTAGTGAGCCCCAGTCCTAAGAGGCTGAGTTTACCCCAGAGCAGGGGGATGTATCATTTAGCCTAGAAAGAATGAGATTGGTGCTTTTGAGAAGAAGAGTACCACCTCAGAGCAGGGCTTTTAGTCTCAGGCACAACCTTGACCACAACAAGGAGATTATGGTGGTTTAAGCGTTCTTGGTGTTTGAGACAGAATCTCACACACTTTTGGAGGGATACAAAGGGCTGAGCTTCCTAGGGCTCGGCCTCTGATGGGCCTTGCTCAGATATCCTCCCCAGTGTAGCACAGTGTGATGAGGGTGGGAGAGGAGGCCACCCTCAAATGAACCATCAAGCAGAATCCTCCAGAGCCACTAGTCCCCTGGGACTAGTTCACGTTAGCTAATGTTGATCCTAGGGCACTGTTTCAAAGTTCATGTTCACCTTACTTAAATGTGTTCAGGTGACAAGTCATGTGCAAGTCATGAATCTTTGTGGTCTTAAACTTCAAAATACTCAACACACTTTGGTTTTAAATGGCTACCATTTTCGACTACATTGTATTAACAATTTGGATATCCAGAAGCACCAACGGAGAAGGCAATGGCACCCCACTCCAGTACTCTTGCCTGGAAAATCCCGTGGATGGAGGAGCCTGGTGGGCTGTAGTCCATGGGGTCGCAAAAAGTTGGACACGACTGAGCGACTTCACTTTCACTTTTCACTTTCATGCATTGGAGAAGGAAATGGCAACCCACTCCAGTGTTCTTGCCTGGAGAATCCCAGAAACAGGGGAGCCTGGTGGGCTGCCGTCTATGGGGTTGCACAGAGTCGGACACACCTGAAGTGACTTAGCAGCAGCAGCACCAAAGTCTTAAGAAAAACATCATGGATGGAGGCTGGCTTGTTTGTTCAGTTGCTCAGTTGTGTCTGACTCTTTGTGACCCCGTGGACTGCAGCACACCAGTCCTCCCGATCCTTCACCATCTTCCAAGAGTTTGCCCAAGTTCATGTCCATTGAATCGGTGATGCCATCCAACCATCTTATCCTCTGTCACCCTCCTCTCCTTCTGCTTTCAATCTTTCCCAGCATCGGGGTCCTAAAATTAAGGCAGTTTATGCTTAATTTTGTTTGTGAATTGACAAGAATTAATTCAGCTTTGGGGGAGCTTAGTTGAGGGTCCACAACCTCACTCTAATGGATTGTTAGGGTCTCTGATTTGGGTTGAATACAGACACCTCCAGCCGGCCTCTCTGTATCCCTTCAAGTAGTTTCTTACTGAGAATGAGGCTAAGAGAAATAGTTCAGCTCATAGTTACCTCTGTTCCGACAGAGGCCAACTTTTAGAAGCACCTACTTAAAAAAAAAAAAAACATCAAACGATGAAATTAATCATAAAAGCTATTTATTGAGTTCATGTTACTTGTCAGGCACTGTGCTAGGCTCTCTTCACACTTTATCTCATGTAGTTCTTATAACCACCTGCGATGTAGGTACCATTATTATGCCTGCTTTACAGATAAGGAAACTGAAGCTCAGAGAAATTATATAATTTGCTCAAGGTGATGCAAAGGCCAGGTTGTCTGACTGTTCAGTTTTTACCTTTTTATTATTCATTTATTTTTGGCCGTGCGGGGTCTTCATTGCTGGGCGTGGGCTTTCTCTAGTTGTGGTGAGAGGGGGCTACTCTTCACTGGGGTGCTCAGGCTTCTCACTGTGGGGGCTTCTCTTGTTGCAGGGCACTGATTCTAGGTGCACGGGCTTCAGCAATTGCAGCACGGGCTTACCTACCCCGCGGCATGTGGGATCTTCCTGCACAGGGATTGAACCTGCGTCCCCTGCATTATAAGGCAATTCTTAACTACTGGACTACCGGGGAACACTGACTGTACAGTTTTGACCACTATAATTTTGCAAAAATTTTGATTATTGGGACTCCCTTTGTGGTACGGTGGATAGGAATTCAGCTGACTTGGCCTCCCCAGGCCCCAGCCATTAGGTCAACCAGTTGTGCTGGCCAACTTGGCCTCCCTGGGGAGGCAGCTGGTCTACCTGGTTGCCAGGCCCGCAGAGGCCAAGTAGGCCTGCCAATGCAAGGGACACGGGTTCGAGCCCTGGTCCGGGAAGATCCTACATGCCAAGGAGCAGCTAAGCCCATGTGCTACAACTACTGAAACCCAGTCTCTAGAGCCCAAGCTCTGTAACAAGAGAAGTCTGGGCACCACAAAGAAGAGCAGCCCTCACTCGCCATATCTAGAGAAAGCCCTCGTGCAGCAACGAAGACCCCTCACAGCCATAAATAAATAAACAAAAGAAGGCACCCTTAATTAAAAAAATTTTAAAGGGCTGATTATTAATGAAATGGGCAGAAACCAGGTTCTTCCATTTCAGAAAGGGCTGTGTTTTATTATCCACCTCTGATGGTCCCAGAAAAATATTCCACAACCCTTGTGCTCATGGGTAGGGAAGGATCTGAATGGGAATTTGATAAAAGAAAACAACAAAATAGGTTGTCTGAATTTCTTTCTTGCCTGAGTCTAGTTTTGCAACTGTAAAGGTCCTTATCACCCTTCAAGTTTGAAACTCCCCAAATGGTGTATCTTTGGCTACAGCTTCTTCTACCAAGTATACGGATTTGGCAGAGCTGGCTTCATGGGGATAGTTCTTGTGCACCACCCGGGGCCCTGTGCTTTGAAGGGTCCTATGCTTTTGGACTGCTCTGTGATAGCTGTCTGGAAATGGTTTGTGATACTTGAATGAAAGGTTGTCCATTTTCAGTTTGCACTGGGCACTGCAAGTTTTGTCATTGGTCCTGTAATTTAGGAGATAAAAATAATGTCCTGTGGGATTTCCCTGGCTGGTCCAGTGGCTAGGACTCAGTGCTTCCACTTCAGGGGCGCCTTGGGTTCAATCCCTGGTCAGGGAATCAAGATTCCACATGCCATGTGGTGAGGCCAGAAAAAAAAAAAAAAAGTACTATGACACAGAGTAGAGGGAGCCGTGAACTACCCCAGAGTCAAAGCTGACACTCCTGTGGCGCCCCCTTGTCAACTCACTTTCTGTGATCATAGCAAACAACCCAGATGAGACAGCCACTCCCTGCCTTGCAGAGAGGGCTGATGTTGATGGCAGAGCAGGAACTCAGCACTGTCTCCATCAGAAGAATGGAGGTGGAGGGAGTCCTGAGGCTAATGAAAACCTCAGGAGAAAGGGGGAAGGTGGCTCAAGGTTCCCTGAGTTTGGGTTTGCTTGGTGCCCTGACTGGTAGCCAATGGTCTGATTTCAATGCCTCCAACATCAACATGTCTTTTGAATCCAGACTGGAGTTCAGAGCCTTTGGTACCACCTGTTTTGGAGCCAAACTATCAAACTACCACACCATCAGAGAGGGCTCTGCTTAACCAGGTTGGGAAGGGGTACAGTGTGGGCAAGGTGGCTCCTCACTAAAGGCTACCCAAGGTCTGGGGGTCCTGCCTCTGGTTTAGCCATAAAGAAGCTAGTTTGAAAGGCGGAGTTGGGGAGGAGAATCAGCGCCATCCATTTTGGTTTGTGTCTTCACCCTTCCTCCAGCTCACAGATAAACCCCAGCTTGCTCCGCTGGCTTTCTCCCTTGTCTAATGCCCACATATTTTTGATGACAAGCTCCACAAAGCTTCGCTGTGGCTGCTGGGTCTGGAGCAGCCATCTCTGCTGTGCCTGGCATTCTGCCCCAAGGTTAATGTCGTTCAATATTAGGGAGGGGAGGTAGAGCTTTTGGTTCTGAGGCTCTGGCCACTGTGGGATCAGCTGGGGCGGGGGGTGATTTGGGTCAGTGGGGGG
Source organism: Budorcas taxicolor (assembly GCF_023091745.1). Lineage (NCBI taxonomy): Eukaryota > Metazoa > Chordata > Mammalia > Artiodactyla > Bovidae > Budorcas > Budorcas taxicolor. Next base: position 79,542,537 of record NC_068919.1, read on the forward strand.
AGATGACATCTGTGAGACACACCATCTGGACAGCACTTGAGATGTATAAAGAATTTCTACAGTCACAAAACACTGGCAGCCCATTAAAAAACCCAGGTCCTTTCTTTGCTGGATTTCTCTCTTGTTGTTCAGCTGCAAAAGATCATTCAAGGAGAAAAGAAGTCCAAGCTGCCCTAACATCAGGATTTATGATTTATCATTGCTGGGCATCTGGAGGCATGGGCTCGCCACTTCCTCAGAATCTGAGGAATGTTAACCCCCGACTGCAACACCGCTGAGGCAGATTTTAGCATCCCTGGCTGAGCAGTGCCAGCCCTCTGCCATCCTGCCCCCAGGGCAGTTCTCTGGCTGCTGCAAGCTGGCAGTCTCCTCGAGGCCCTGTGTTGTCATGGAGAAGGTTTTAGAAATATATCGCTGGATTGCAGACGTTTTTCTGCTACCTGGAAATGAGTGGGCTTGTAGAAAAGTGACAATGGAGGGAGAGAAAGGGCTCTTGGAGGGCGGAGCTGGCGCCAGGGGAGCCGGCTGCAGCAGAGAACTGGGAGTCTGCACTGCTGTTTGCTGTTTGGTATTCTGGGCAGGCAGCAGTGTGCTGATCAACTCGCTCCCTGCGGGACTCCTGGGAGCATACAGTCAGCCACGAGGCTATAGCCTCTGCAGAAAAGTTTGCAGATTTTAAGAAAATGAACCACCCTGCAGCCCAGTCTGATGGAGGGGAGACCAAATGGACACTTATTTAGAAATGCTGATGCAAATGTATGCTTTCTGCAGGCAGAAAAGCTGCCTTTGCCCATGCACGCCCGCAAGCTGCCCTTCACCTGTCTGTGCTGGCTCCTTAAGAGACATCTCTCTGCATGAGACCTGGATGTCCCAGCCATCTGGGTTTCCATCAGGAACTTCTACCCCCAGTTCCTGCAGGGGCTTCAGACAGCCCATTTAGGGCACAAGTCACCCCGCTGTTTGCTGCTTTGTAGGTCAAAAAACAGTTGAATATAAGTAATTTCCTATTCAGCCAAATTGATAGCTTCAGGGCAAGCTAGCTCTTTCTTTGGAATTAGATGATAAGAACATCAAAGAAAATCGGTACTAGATTTTTCTCTTGCCTAATAAACATCATCGATTACCTTCTACATTGTTCTGAACTCTAGTGCTCTGTGTACATTTCAAGCCTTCACTTTCTAAATGCTGTCACCCACCATGCCCTCAAAGTTACACAGTGTACTGCCTCTTTTCCTTGATTTTTGTTTACTTTTCCTGCTACTTGAGGTAGAAACTAGATCTGTTCTGGAGAAGGTATAACTCAAAAGTACCTTCAAATGGATTCCAAGCATCTGTTAACTGGCTTAATCACTAGCACAAGAAATTAGGTACATTCTTTTCTTAGAAGTTTTGGTGACTTTTGGAAAGCCCCTTAGTGACTTCTAGCCTACCTTTCCTTTGTAAATCTGACAGGTCTAGACTATGAACAAGTTTGAATTGGGACTATAGCTACTATCAGTTCCTAAGGCACCTTAGGTACTTTCTCCTTTCTCCTCCCTGGACCTTCGTTTGCTGCCTTAAGATAGCACCAGTGATAGGCCTCTTACTCCTTGATTGAGGCGTTGACTTATTTAGCTATGTTCAGATTCACAAGACATAGATCCCACTTGAAAATTTCTTTTCTTTTTTAAAATGTTTATTTATTTGGCTGTGCTAGGTCTCCACTGGGGCATGCAGATTTAGTTCCCTGACCAGGAACTGAACCTGCCCCCCCACGCATATTAGGAGTACAGAGTCTTAGCTATCAGACCACCAGGGAAGTCCCTAACTTTGAATTTTGCTATCTCTGGCTTCTTCCTAGTATTCTCCAACCTCTTCTTTTGATTTCCTTCCTTTTTTCTTCCACTCTCACTGCATCTTATCTTTTCTCAGACATAATGATGCTCTTACTTATTTTAATGACCCTTCATAAATCAGCCCTTTCCTTTTCCAAAGAATCCCACTTTCCTCCCTCCCCATCATTTATTTCCACTTATTTTAGTGGCTGCAGAAAGTGGGAGCCCAGGTAGAATTCTCCCAGGTAGAAATCTCCCACCCACCCATGGCAACAGAAGCAGACCATGAAATGTAGGGCCAGAGCTTTTGACTGAGCCCAGATCAAACAATTAAACTCTTCCACTCCTATCATTCTTTTCCTGTAAATCTCAAGAGGCAGAAAAGGCTGGTCTAGTAAGGGACATGTGTATCAGTTGAAGTTAAGCCTATTTAAACTGAATTCTCTAAACCAGATTCTGCCCAACTAGCTATGTGACCTTGGGAAAGTGATTTAAACTCAATGCCTCAATTTTCTCATTTGTAAAATGGGAATAATAATGTACTTACCAGTTACAGCTTAAGTGAGGATTAAGTGATTAAAATAGTCAGCTGTCCAACGGAAGTGCTTAGCATGTTAGCAAATTGCTCCCTTTGGTTCTGCATTTTTCTTTCCCTGAGGGTTCTCTTCAAACAAGCAGACATTCCTAGGAGGCACCTTCCGCCTACTCTAAGGTCCACTGCGGTCTCCCTATAGGATATCCAGGGGCAGAAGAAAGGTGACACTGCAGGGAAGCTCCCAGCAACTTGCCTCACTTGCGGTCCTCACTTCCTGATGCACAGTGTGAGCCAGCATGGGCCAGGTGGCCTGCTCAGCATCTCTGTGCATTGATGTACGTCCAGAGTGGGATGTGGACGTCTACAGATCCAGTCCTTCAGCTAACCTCCATGCAGCTGTGCGCAGGGCCAGGGAGCAGGGAAGGAGACAGGAGCATTTTCTGAGCCTTCTCAGACAATGTCATTTGTTGAGGATGAAGCGATGCTAATGCACACCCACCTCTCTCCTTCCTGGTCCAACATTGGTTCCCACAGCGAGTCCATCGGTGCTTTCCCAGGTTGGGCTTGTCCCAGACCCTCTTCTTCATGCCCATGGGGCCATAGCAGAGCTGGCTGCACATCTCAGAATTCCTGCCAGGTACCACACCTTGCAGAACCAGAGCACCCCAGAACAGTGGTTCTCCCACACCCTCTTCTACTTGGTTCTGCTAAAGATGCTATCAAAGCACTGGGTCCAACCAGGACAATACACCTTCCTTTATCCCAAGAAAGAGATGCAAATCTTAAAACAGTCTGTCATTTTAGTCATCAAGTCTTGAAGTGAAATATCAAAACTTATCATCATACATCAATTTTATTGCCAAATATTTGGTAAACATGGTAATCCCCCCAACCCTAGACTACAACACATTACTGGGGACCCATTTTTCCAAAGCCCTTTCCCCTGGAATGGTTGGGGGATTGCCACACAGCAAGGGGTCCATACTACTGCAAAGGGCTGCCATCCAAGCCTGGGGTCCACCAGTACCACCAGGCTGAAGTTCAACCTACCCCATTCCTTCTTTCACTACCTTTCCAAGTTCAAAATAACAGAATCCACAAACTGAGTGCTATCTGCCAGGGACCGTGCCACTTTCCAAGCATTTAACTCATTTAATAACTCCCTACCAAGTAGGATTTTTTGTCCCCATTTTACAGATGACAGGAGGAGCCTGTGGAATAGTAGGGCAATAGTTTGAATAAGTCAACAAAGCTTGTTCCATTGCCAAATGCTTTGCTTCGAAGTTATGGTAGCCACAATGAACTGGATTTTTAGAAGATATCAGTCATTCTGTCATGCTGAGATGTTCTGGATGTCAGTATTTTGGCATCCAAATTTCATTTCCCAGTCAGCTTCTCACAATAAGTAGGGGGAAGAAGTGTAGGCAACATGAAAAGCCTTTGTCATCCACATGGCTCAGTGATGGAATTGGGAACATGGACACCATGCTCACCAGCCAGAGACCGAAACAGCCTTGGAGCTGGAGGTAGGTGGACTCAGTGGACCCCCACCAAGGGGCATCTCACTGTTCCCAGAGCTTACCCTTCTCTGAAAGAATGAGATGGCTACAGAACCCCTCCCTCTGCGAGAATGCTGATGCTGGGATGGGGAGGAGGAGGTGTGTGTGCATGCGCGTGTATACTCCAACACAGGAGTAGAGACGGACCATCTGACAGTCCTGTGAACTGCACAAGTGTCTGACACAAGAACACACCATCAATACTGTACTAGTGGAGAGGAGAGAGGTGTGAACACTTCAACATGGCAGCTAATTTAAAAACCACTTTGGGGAGGAAAATCATTTGGGGCACTTCCCTGGTAGTCTAGTGGGTAAGACACCACGCTCCCAGTGCAGGGGACCTGGGTTTGATCCCTGATCAGGGAACTAGATTCCATATGCCCCAGCGAAGACCTGGCAGAGCCAAATAAATAAGCAAAAATATTTTAAAAAATCACTTCAGACTAGTTTTTTGTGCTCATGTGGGACATGATGGTGTTTGATGGATCAGGAAGTTAACAATACTGTAAACAGTGATTACCAGTGTTCCTCAGAAAGAAACCACCTTCCACTTCTATATCCTAACACCTGCTACTAACCATACCCTCTGTCCTAACCCTGACCTATGTGAAGCCAAAGCAGCACCAGGGAGAATATAAGGGGCTAGGGGCACGTGGGGGTGCATAGGCCTGGGAGGAGGTGCGTGTGGAGAGCACCAGAGCTCCATGGAACAGAGCAAGGACGTGAACAGACGTAGTGTTCTTACGTGGAGTCATGCAGGCAAAGCACGTGACCAGGCATAACGCTGCAGGGCCGCCTAAGATACCCCAGCCGGTGTGTCACACCTAAGGCCTAAATAACATTTCTAGAACTGGGAGCTGTCTGTGGCATCTCTGAAAACCCCTTCTCAGGCTGTGTTGAGAAACACCAGATTTCCTTATGCTCCTCTGCCCAATGTTTCCCAGGGACCAGAAGGGTGGAGATGGGCAAGTCTCCATAGCAACCCGGGGGGAATTCTCAATCATCTAGAAGCTTTAAGAGGTGGGATATTCTGGTTCACTGAACGTTCTTAGCAATTGAGTACGAATCAAAAATCTCTTTTCGGGGGACTTTAAAACTGGAAATGCCTCTGAAATGTTGAGTTTCCTACCTCAGCAAGAAGAGTGGAATGATGGAGCTGGTACCATTTCGGTGATCTGGGACTCTGCAGGGCCTGAGGCTTGGTTCTCTGCGTCGAAGATCATTATTTACACTGCCTCTGTTAAAGGCAACACCAATAATGTCCTTGAAGGTAATTAATCTTTTTTTTAACTGTAATTTAAAGTTGATTAAGTACATGACCTTACGAATTTGACCTGAATAATCAGGGCTCCTCTAAGGGAAAGAGAACAAGGGCCAGATGATGGTTGGCTGGAGGATGGCAAGTCCCCAGGAAACTCCAAAGACTTGAAGTTGTGCTTAAAGGACTACCGGGTCTGCCTGTGGTTGGATACCAGGATGGGAAGGCAGTTAAGTCCAACAAGGAGATAAAGGTGTCTGCTCATCTCACGATATTATGTTCTCCAGGGTCAATATCAGAGAGACCTTGTCTTCCCAGCACTAAGAGCAATGCCTGGCCCCCCGGTAGGTGCTTGATACTAATTTGACAGATGAAGGGAGGCCTCCATTCAATCCATCCTGTACAGATGTCCTCTGGTTACCATTCTCTGACCTCCACCCATCCATTGTCTATCCCTCTCTCCATGTAGTATTTATGTGCTTATTATATAAGAAGTGCTAAACCACGGGCAGACTCAATGGTAAATAAGATACAGCCCCTTATGTAGAGTCAATCACCCCTCTGTTTCAGTGGACTTTTTAAAGGAAGGGGGATGCTAAGTGGTGGGCTTTGCAGAATGGCCTGAGCACAAAGGGCATTCTCATGTGCCTTCACTACCCCACAGACTCTTTGCCTTTGGAAAATCCTAATTACTGCTCCCACTATAGACTCACAGTCTGTGCGCTTCTGAAAAGAAACTTCCATCTTCCTGTCCAGATGTGGTGTAGGCACTGGTCATTGCTTGAGCAGGACAATGGGCTAGCTCAACTGGTGATTCCATCTGAAATGGTTTGGTCCTGCTTGTGTCCTGGGTAACGAACCAAACTATAGTTTTTTCCAACCCTTCCCATTCTTCCTCATCCCATTTCATGCTCTTTCTGCTCTGAGTAAGGGGATATTCCAAGAGGGCAAGTGGGAAGGTCTGGGGTCACGTCTAGCCTGTATTTTCCTGGATGGTAGGAACTTGCAGCATGGAAGCCAAATTCTGGGCACTTGGTGAGAATGTTCATATCACGAGAAGTAAGACTTTCTCTGTCTATCATCCCCACCATGTCCCACTCCTCCAATTTTCTCTCGCTGCATTTCAGAGTAAGAAACACTACTTCTCCCTACCATCAATTCAAAGATTAAAGGATCGCAAAGTCTTGTTTCCTTTACACTGTGCTTTTTGCTAAGCGTAGGTCTCTAATCTGGTGACATTCAGACCTGGACCTTCACATCATATGTGGCATTAGGATCCACAGTGTGCTTTTCAAGAACATTTCTTTCTGCACTAGGTCACAATGGTACATTACACTCTAGGCATACTGCAGTCACATAATCCTTGATTGCAGTTCCAAAGCCCTAGAACTGACAGCACCACTTTGATTCATCCCCACAGTGTTTGTGTGAGGAGGGCAGAAGTCACGATCCCCACTTTACAGGTGGGGAAACCAAGGCACACAGAGGTGATCTACCCAAAGTCACTCAGGAAGTCAGAAGACAAACCGACTACAGGGTCAGGGAAGATCACCTTTCAGCGCCTTGTCAAAAAAAAAAAAAAAAACCCAAACAGATTGTATCCTTCTCAAACAAACGCATATACCTTGGAAGGAAGTGGTTTTAGGTGGAACTTTCTAGTAAGGTCTCAGAGGCTCCTCTGTCAAATCAGGAACCACCAGTTAAGAACCAGTATCACACTAACATTATAGTTAAATACCCTTAACTCACCGACAATGCTGATTATTATAGCTCACTGACAACCTGGTTATCGACATGAAAATGTGAGGAAAACCTCATCTATTCAAGAAATAAGCCTTGGCACAGCTCCTTTCCTGGTTTCACAGCATTTGATGTGTAACAGCTAAGCACTGCTTCCTTCTACACAATACTCCTGTACCTGTTGGCATTTTATTGGGGGGGGGGGGAGTCGTAACAGAATGTGTGCATGTGTGTACGTGTGAATGTGACACCAGACACTTTAGGGACAATTCTGCCCAACAGAATATTCATGAACTATGTCTAATACAATACTTCTCTACCCTGATTCTTCTTCTTTTTTGGTAACTTTTATTTCTTGATCCTGTTCATGTAAAAAGTAATATTTTACTTCCCACCTTCCTTGATGAAGGTAGAGTCCTTGGGTGGACATGCCTGGGGGCTGATTTCAGCTTCGTGGAAGAGAAGCACTTGAAGGGTGAAAGTTGCCGGAAGACAACTGAACGGGACTTTTTGGACCAGAAAGTGTTCTGGTCTCGCACGTATTTTCCCCCACAGGCTAAATGACCACCTGTCCGTGACACACCGCCAGGAATCCATACTCCTGGAAACAAACTAGGCCAACAGCAGTCCTCCTGCCTCCCAACTCCAGGTCAAGAAAGGCACAAAGAAGACCAGCAAATAATACCGAGGCGGTGCTTTGGATCTGGGAGGCCTTGAGGCACCGGGAGAAAGAAGAGTACTGATGGCCCCATCTGGACGACAGGGAGGTGAGGCACGGAGAAACTGACTTAATACTTTCAGTCCTAGGGGAGAGGGAACCAGGAATGTCGGGTAGGGGTGGATCCTCTTTTTCCTCATTCGGGGAAGGAGAGGAGAGGAAGATACACTGTCAAACCATAGTGAGTACGACCCTCACCGCAAAGAGGCAAATTCCAGCTCTTCTGCCCACACAGTAAAGTAACTGTCCTCAGAGTAGCTGTGATGATCCCTTCACAAAGGGAACTGGACACCCCAAACTCTCTGGGGTCCACTCTTGGGACTGCATCCAGGGCTGGAGATTGAGGCAGAATCGGCCTGGGCAGGCACATAGGTAGCTCTGCTTCTTAAGGCATGGATGCTGTCTGCGAGGAGTGGGCCCCACACTGGGAGGTGTCCATCAGACACTGCCTTCCCTGAAAATACCCTGCAAGAAAGCTCAGTGGGGTGGAACACTGATGCCTAAGGAATCCACATCCCCGGGCTGGGGGCTTCCACTAAAGCTAAACAGCATCACCAAACCTGTGTCAATCGGGAACATAAGAAAGACGAAAAACCCAAACTGATCATTACTGGCAGATGATTGTCTAACTAGAGAATCTAAGGGAAACAACAGAAAACCTAGCAGAAGTAAGACCACAGTTTGCACAAGTGGCAGGTTAAAAGTCTAGCATACAAAAGTCAATAGCTTTTCGGTCACTTGAGGGTGGCCTGATACCCTTGGAAGAGCTGTGCTTTTCTGCGAGGCCTCCGAGCTTTGTGCAACTTGCCACATTTTAAAAGATGGAGGGGAGCCAAGGAGATGCCTCCTCTCTGCAATCTGTGCAGACGCCTCAGATACCAAGTTTGTGAAGGTGCCTGGGGTGACTGCAGCAGGAGGAGGCAGTCACTTCTGCACTCTCTCCTTGGGGACCCTCCCCGACTCTCGACCCAGCCCCTTTCTCCCACCTCTTTTGCTTTCCAACTCAACAGACACATTGGGAACCTTGGCAAGGGCCAGGGTGGGAGCCAAGAAGGTGGGATGTGGTGGAAGATTGTGCTAAGTCATTTCCAAAGAAAGCCGATTTTTAAAAACAAAGGCGGCGGACTGACGGGTCTCATAATCAGTCCTCTCATCGCCTCATTGGTCAGAAGCCTGGCGATGCCAAGGCGCTGTGCCCCGACTGGCGATTCCCACGTTCCGGACAAAATGGCCAAAAGGGGCGCCGCGGGGCTGAGCGTGGCAGTCTGGCCTGCGCACTGCGGCGGTCATTTACGGTCCAGGCTGGCGTGCAGCTGGGCCTCGCGCACCATGCGGTCGAAGGAGCGCGTGTTGGTCTCCTGGCGCACCTTCTCGCGCACGTGGAAGGAGGCGCGGGCTGTGGAGCGAGCGCTCTCCAGCGCGCTGCGCCGCTCCCGAGACAGCTGCTCGCTGCGCTCCAGCTTGCGGCCGATGGCTTGGAGCAGCTCCCGCCGGCGGCAGTCTTCGTCTCTCTCCACCTTCTCCTTGTTGGCGCGCTGGGCCCGCTCCTTCTCCATCCGGCTCTGGCCCACGCGCCGCGCCTTCTGCTGCACCGCCTCCTCGGCCGCCTGCGCCGCGTGCTGCAGCCGCCGCTCGCCTGCCCGGGCCAGCGCCTCCAGGTGCGCCTGATGCTCGCGCTCCTTGCGCTCAGCAGCCTCCTTGGCCCGCCGGCCCTGCAGCTCCTCCCGCCGGGCCCGCTCGCGCAGCTCCCGGGTGCGCTGCTCCACCAGCTGCTCGTAGTTCTCCTGCGCGCGGCCCAAGCTGGCCTCCAGGGAGCTCCGCAGGCCCTCGCGCTCCTGGCGTTCCTGCCGGGCCCGACCTTTCAGCAACGCCTCGTGGCGCGCCCGCTCCGCCCGGCTAAGCTCCCGCTTCTCCCGCTGCAACTGGCCCTCCTGCTGCTGCTTGACCTGGGCCGCGCGCTTAGCGCGCTCCCTGCGGACCTGCTCGGCCCGCTCGCGCACCTCCTGCAGACCCTCCTCCCGCTGCTTCAGGTTCTGTTCCTGCTGCAGCTTGCGCTGCCGGTCCTCCCGGGCCGCGCGCTCCGCCCGCTCCCGTCGCAGCAGTCCCTGGCGCTCGGCCAGCTCCCGCCGCCGCTCCTCGCTGCGCTCGCACTGTCGCTGCCGGCGCCGCGCCGCCTCGCGTTCCTCGCGACCCCGGCGGCCACGCCGCTCCTCCACCTGCGCGGCCCAGGCCCGGCGGCCCTGCTCCAGGGCACGCTGCTTCTCGCGCTCCTCGCGCTCCCGTCGCTGCTCGGCGCGGACGCGCTGCTGCTCCCACTGGCCGTGGGCCGCGGCGCGCTGCTCCAGCAGCAGGCGCTCCTCCTGGTGCCGCGCCAACATCAGCGCCGCGATCTTCCGGTCGCGCTCGGGCACCCCGCGCAGACCCCGCTCGGCGCGCACTTGGCGCACGATGCGCTCCACGTGCTGAGCTGTCTGGGGCGAGTGGCTCAGGTCGCCGAGGCTGAAGCTGCGGCCGGTGAGCGGAACCAGGGCCAGGGCGGATGGGCGGCCCAGGGGGTTGGGAGCCGAGGCCGCAGACCCCGCGGCGCAGCTGTTCCTGGCCGAGGCCCGTGGCGGCCAGTGCAGTTCCCGCAGGCTCTCTCCGCTGTAGGACGACGACGACGCTCCAGACTCGGAGCTGAGGGCGCCCTCCCGCCGGCGGGACAGGGAGTCCAGTGAGTGGCTCTTCCTACCTGCCCGCGACCCCGCGGGCGGGGGTTGGGGCCGGGCCGGGGACGGGCTAGAGGAGGCTTTGCGAGCGGCGCGCGGGGCGGGCGAGGCCGGGAGGCTGGCGCTGCTGCAGCTGCTGCTGCTGCCCGCGCTGGGGGCCGAGGCCGCGGCGGCCGCGGGGCCCAACGGCGTGAAGAGGCGCCGCTTCTCCTCTCGCACGATGCGCTCGCGCTCGGCCCGGCACTGCTGCAGCTTGGCGCGCCGCTCCGCCTCATAAGCCTCATACAGGCCAGTGGCCACTCGCATCGAGCGGCCGGGGGCCTCGCGCACCAGGTCCGCCAGGGCCCGGGGCAGCAGCTCCACAGGCTTGACGGCGCAGCGGGCGCAGGCCTCTAGCGAGCGGGGGCTGGTCAGCACGTATCGGCTGCGCTCGGCTTCTGGACAGTCGAAGTTGAAGAGATCGAGGTGCAGCAGCGGGGACTGCTCCCGCTGCCCGCCTTCGGCCGCGGGCGGGCCTTCAGCCTTGCGGGGCGCCGCGGCGGAGGCTGAGGCCGGAGACGCCGTGGGCTGCTGGGCGCCCTGGGAGTCAGGGGGCACCGACGCGGCGGCTTCGTCCCCTCCAGAGCCTCCGGGCTCGGCTCCCAGCTTCTCCTCTTCAGGCACGGGATCCACCATGGCTGAGCCCTGTCCCTTTGTGGAGTCACTGCGGATAACAAGGGAGGGACATCGAGGAATACATTTAAAAGCAGTCCACCCCCCTCCCCAATCCCCCATTCCTGTTCATCCCCTCACCCAACTTAATCCGCTCTGGGATTAGGCTCAAAGGCCCGGTGGAATGTAAGTCATAATACCGATGCCCTGAAAACCCAAGCGGGCGGGAGAGTGCACAGAGCCTCTGCCTCCCTCAGCGTCGGAGTGCCGGGCGGAGGCCGGTGGCCAAGCTCCCCCCGGCGTCTGGCCCGCTAGATGCATCTCCTCCCTGTTGCAGGTTAAAATGAAAAGATCGAGGTGCGGGAGACAGCCGACCCGAGAGGCTCTGGAGGATTCCCGAGAGGATTAGCGTATTCATTTGTCGCTTAGGCGGGTGACTGGGGAGGCAGCTTTGCAGGAACAAAAAAGGAAGCCTGTGCATCGTCACAGCGCACTGCTGTGAAGACCCCATTTGCCCAGGGAAGAAGTTTATAGTTGACTTCCCTTTTGCCAAAGGAGACCCAGGCATAGGGCCCAGAGGTGACGGCAGAGAGGAGAGAAGTGCCTCTGCCCGAAAAAGACCTCCCCGGGAGGGCTGATCGATCCTTGCTCCTGCCTCTTGGGCAGGGCTTGCAAGAAGCTGTGCCCGCCTTCCCCGCGTCCCCATCACCGGGTGTTCGCCGGGGATGGTGAAGGAGCCTGGGTCTTCCCAGATGCACCCGATTCTCTCTTAAAGCCGTGCTAAAAGCGCCATCCACCCCAGTCTAGGCTCGGACACCTGTCCCCAGACTTGCTCCGAGTGGCTCCACCGTATCCCAGCGAGGTTGGGCTCCTGGAGCTCAGTTAGCCGGTCCGCTTCCCTGGTGCCCGGGCCGGTTCGCTTACCCCACGTCCCGGGCTCGGCCCCGCGCCGAGGCTTTTGTTCGCAGCTTGCCGCTTTCTCTTGTGCCTCTTCAGTCCTTTCGCCGGCGGGGTCGGATTACCGCCGGCTGCAGCCGCGATAGTAGCCCCAGCTGCCGCCGCCGCCACCGCCGCCAGCGTCTCTCCATGGGGCCGCGCACACCCCAGACGCTCCCTACCCGCAGGAGGGGGTGTGCGACAAGGTCTCCCTAAAATAACGCAGCTCTGCTCCCTTCCCTCACGCTGATTCTTAAAAAAGGAAGCAACCCGGGTTCCATAGCTGCCGCATCCACCGCCGCCTCGCCAATCGTGAAGGGACCGCAGGTCTTTCGACGCCCCCCGGCGCCTCCTGGTGGACGCTCAAGGGTGTTGATTTGCTTGCTTAGAAAGCAAAGAGAAGCTGGGGGGAGGGAGGTGTGTGGAACGTATATAAATGATACATTATACATACATATATAATATATATATAACATTTTTTATCAAGAAACCCTATTCTATCAGCACCTTAACTAGGGAGAATGAAGGACTTGCTCAGATTGTTTCTCAGCCTGAGAAGCAAACAATCTTGATGGCAAATAATTTGGTAGCACTATGACTCCTAATCCGAACCATGACTTTATTTTTTTAAAGAAAAATCAAGGACACTCAAATAGGTTTGAGGCAGGCAGAAGATGTGTCTAGGGTTTAGCGCAACATTTTAGGACTTCCTGGTTCCAGACAATACCGATTAAAACCAGTCAGTGCCAGTTATGAGTGCTCTTTAGAGACACCTCCTCACCACCTCTTTTCCAGTTTGAGCGGCAGTGGCTGCAGCAGACAGATGGAAGGTGTACTTAAGGGGAAGGGTTGGAGGGTGGGGGGGGGGACATAACATTTAGAGAGCGTAGTGAACTCTGTCATTAATAACCATGACGATTCGGACAGGCAGTGAGGAGCAAGTGAAAGGCTTAGTGCAGGGAGATGACATGATTCGGTTTATATTAATACTTTCGGAACATAGCTCTGGCAACGATGGGGTGAAGGCTTTGGGGGGCCAAAGGGAGGCAGGAAACCAAGTTAACTGGGCGCTGCGATCACCCAAGGCAGGACGGACTGGGGCCTGAGGAGAAGCAACAGCAGGAGGCCTGGGCCTGAAGGGAGGTAGGGGTGTACAGATTCCTGAAATGGAGAGTAGGAGAAGCAGTGCCCAAAGGGGGCTTGGCTGTGGGGTGTGAGGAGCAGCGAAGGGGCGAGGATGACCTCCTGGAGCGACAAGCTGGCTGGGTGTGCCACACACCGGGAGCATGGGTCCAAGGAGGAGGATTAGGTGGTGTGAAGGGCCGAGGAAGGATGGGTTCCTTTTAGGACCACTTGGGTTTGAGGTGGAGCCACTCGGCTGGAATGGTGAGTGGTAAGGTGGCTAGTAAGTTCTGTCACAGGTCTGGACTAAAGCTGGAGTTTATCGCATCAGTTTTTCCAGTAGTCGTGTATGGATGTGAGAGTTGGACCATAAAGAAAGCTGAGTGCCGAAGAATTGATGCTTTTGAATTGTGGTGTTGGAGAAGACTCTTGAGAGTTCCTTGGACTGCAAGGAGATCAAACCAGTCCATCCTAAAGGAAATCAGTCTTGAATATTCTTTGGAAGGACTGATGCTGAAGCTGAAGCTCCAATACTTGGGCCACCTGATGCGAAGAACCGACTCATTGGAAAAGCCCCTGATGCTGGGAAAGATTCAAGGCAGGAGGAGAAGGGGACAACAGAGGATGAGATGGTTGGATGGCATCATGACTCAGTGGACATGAGTTTGAGAAAGCTCCAGGAGATGGTGATGGACAGTGAAGCCTGGTGTGCTGCAGTCCATGGAGTCACAAAGAGTCGGACATGACTGAGCGACTGAACTGGACTCAATTGAACCATATTTGAGGTTCTCAAACAGTGTGAGTGAGATCATCCAGGGAGGGCAGGTGAAGCAATCAGGAGGTGGGAAGGGCATTGATAAGGCTGCTGAGGGAAGAGGAGTCCATGAAAGGGACCAATAAGGACAGGCAGAGAAGTTCGGTCTCATAGAATCTAATGGCAGCGCGCTTCGGAAGGAGGATGTGCCCCTATTGTTAAGGCTGCAAAGGTTCAGAAAGGTTTTGTCTGAATCAGATACCCACTGAAGCTGGGAGTAAGACAGTCTTTGGTGATATCAGCAGAAATAGCTTCAGTAGTGTCCTGGGAGCTGATGCCAAACCACAGGAGGGTGGGTGCAGAGGGAGGTGAGAAAGTGAAAGTTACTATTTTTGACATTTGTGTTAAAGACTGTGAAGGGCATGAGATTTCATCCTACTTTCATGCTAATGAGTTATTATTAGCCTGCCACCATTCATAGATGTTCACGGAAGACATGATACTCTGGGTCAGAAACAAAGGGCTTTGTTATTGAGGTACAGCAGACGGCACGAAATTTGTGTTTTTGTTGCTCCCTCTTGCTCCCCAAGTCTCGTGGGGCGATGGAGATGTGGGTTCAGATAGAGATTATACATGGGCTTGTGTCACAGCTGAGAGAGACCCTAAGCTTAGGAGTGGGCGTGCCTGCTAAGTCGCTTTAGTCCTGTCCGACTCTTTGCAACCCTAGGTGGGTGCTGGTGGTAAAGAACCCGCTGCCAGGTAAGGAGATGTAAGATGTGCAGGTTGGATCCCTGGGTCGGGAAGATCCCCTGGAGGAGGGCATGGCAACCCACTCCAGGATTCTTGCCTGGAGAATCCCGTGGTCAGAGGAGCCTGGAGAGCTACAGTCCATAGGGTCACAACGAGTCAGACATGACTGAAGCGGCTTAGCACACATGCTGCAAAGTTTAAGGTCACTCAGCTGTGAGACCATACCCTTTTAAAAGGGGCTGCTAGCAAACCTGTTTAAACTTTGCCCCCGAGGGAGGCATTATTTTCGTTATCCTGGGAGAAAACAAATCTTCCCTCTCACGTTGAGGGAAAAACTATCTCTGTCTTCCAAGGAGGTTTGTTGTACAAACATCCTTGAAAAGTAGTCTAGAATAAAAGCCTTTACAAGACATACGGAAATGCCACGAACTGCCCTCAGGAGAGAAGAGGAGTGATTGGTCAGATGGCTAGTAGGAGATAAGGGCTGGGCTTTAGACCTGGTTCAGTCTCGAATGGGACTGTGCATTGTATTTCCACTCCAAATTAAACCCCTGGAGAGATGTGGACTCAGATGAAGATAAGTGGGGTGGTCAGGTCAACCTCCTCAAACCTCTTTACTTCAATTTTCCCCTCCTTACATAAGATCCTACCAAATTGCTTACCTCAAGGATTAATAATGTCTGCTATGTAAATGTCATCTTTGTTCTTAAATGGAGACAGTTAATAGCCACCTTTCAGGGTTGTTGTCAGAACTGGAAATTAGGCAAAGTACCTAGACCAACACATTTCAATGAACAGTAATAAAATCATTGCTATTTTTAATGAAAAAAGTTTTTAATTTTGGTTGCTCTGGGTCTTTGTTGCTGCACGCAGGCTTTCTCTAATCGTGGGGATGGGCTTCTGCGTGCGGTGGCTTCTCTTGTTGCAGAGCGAGGGCTCTAGAGTGTAGATTCAGCAGTTGCGGTACACAGGCTTAGTTGCTCTGAGCCATGTGAGATCTTCCTGGACCAGGAATTGAACTGGTGTCCCCTGCATTGCAAGGCAGATTCTTAATCACTGGACCACCAGGGAAGCCCCCTTACTATTTGTTTTGAAAAATCTCATCGAATAGGCGTGATCAGAATAAGGACACGTGTAGTGTCAGTGATAGATTAAGGGAAAGCCCAACAAATGTTCCACTCTTGATTAAGAAATGATTCTTTGTCTGGGGGGGTTACTGGAGCAGAGGTCGCTAGGACAGTGACCTAGCCAGACAGTTCAGCATCGACTTTGGTAATTGATGGGACACCATTGAGAAGTCAGATAGCACTCACCTCTCATCTCTAAGTGCCTTGGACATTCCAGGAGATGGGCTTATCACAGGTTAAGCTTTGATTTCCTCCAGGTTGGGAGTCCCAGCCTGTCAACTATCAGGAGCATTAAATCCAACTTTTTTAGGGTACCTAGCAAAGAAAGCAGCCCAGCTGGGAACACCCACCTGTCCCTTGTGAGAGGGGCAGTGGACATGGCAGCCTTAGGCGTCAGTTTGATCACTCAAATTCTGGCTCAGCTGGCCTTTATGAGTTGAGGCAAGTGTCTTAGCCTCTCTCAGTCTCAGCTGCCTGAAAAGAAGGCACAACATGGACTTTGTCTTGCAGAGACCCTTAGAGGTAAATATTGAGTACCCCACTAGATCCTGTAACATAATAGCTCACTGTCTTAGTCAGTTTGGGTTTGCATAACAAATTACCATAGACTGAGTGGTTTAAAAACAAATTTATTTCTCACTGTCCTGGAGATGGAGAAGATTAAGATACTGGCAGAGCCCGTGCTTGGTAAGGACCCACTTCCTGGTTTCTAGACGGCCGTCTCTGTGTATCTTCATGTGGCGGAGGGCAAACCCTTTCCTGTCATTTCCTGTAAGGACATGAAGCCCATCGTGAGGGCTGTGTCCTCATGCCCTAATTCCATCCCAAAGGCTCCATCTCCCAACACCATTACAGTGAGCATTAGGGTTTCAACAGATGAATTTGGGGGAGGGGGGTGGGTAGCCACAAACATTCAGTACATAGCACTCATCTAATTTGGACAAAATAAAATACATTGTTCACATTATCTCCATTTAAATTCCTTTTTCTTAGCCTCCACCACCCACCTCAGCTCTATGCATTCATCCCCCTTCCTCTCTATGTAATCCCCTTAGCAGAAAAGATGATTCAATCTAAAGTTCTAAATCAAGAGTTGGTAAATGATCTGTGGATCAAAACCATTGGCTATTTTTGTAAATCAAGTTTCATTGGAACAGCCATGCTTATTTGTTGACTTGTTGTCTCTGCTGGTTTTCATGCAACAGTGGCAGAATTCAATAGCTTTGACAGAAATTGTATGACTCAGAAAGCTTAAAATATTTACTATCAGGCTCTTTATAGAAAAATCTTGGCAACCCCTATGCTAATGACTGATAACAGCTCATGCCAGTTATGAATTTATTGCCTTGCATCTCCTAATTTACCGGTTAGTACTTGCTCTGGATAATTCCCAGGTGACCCTAGGGGTAAAGAACCTGTCTGCCAGTGCAGGAGACATAAGGGATGCGGGTTCGATGCCTGGGTCAGGAAGATCCCCGGAGAAGGGCACGGCAACCCACTCCAGTATTCTCACCTGGAGAATCCCATGGACAGAGGAGCCTGGCGGGCTACAGTTCACAGGGTCACACACAGTTCGACATGACTGAAGTGACTTAACACACACGCACGATGCTAAGGTTTCCAGTAGAGGGAGCTGCAGGGCCCTTGCAGGAGTAAGACAGCGTCTCTCCCTGGTTCCTGTGTGTTGCGCCTTTTACTTTTTCTTTCTTCTGCTCCATAGTGAGCAGTTTAGGTTTGTGGGACTGTCCGGTGCGCCCCCCCACCCCCAACTCCAGCTACATACTCAGGACAGCCTCTTGGCAACCTTGCAGCCCCGGCTCGAGCCTGGGGACCACCGTCCATGCCTTCCTGAGGCGGACACCATGCGCTCCGAGCCTTGAGCCTGTAGCGTCCCTTTCACTCCCTCTCACCAGCCTCTGTGCGCCGGCATTCACCCAACAACTGCAAAGCACCTCTGCCCCAAACTTTTTTGCCCCAAACCAGTGGGCTGCAGCCACACCCTGTCCAGGGCAGTCTGAGCCCCAACCTTGAGGAAGGGGCTCCCCTTCCAAGTTGTCTTTCCTTGAGGACTCCCCTCAGCCTTAGGGAACCTTCGAGCATTTGCTTTATATCTTCATACTTGCTCTCTTTTCATAGCTTAGTACCTCTTCATATTCAGCTTCCCCGTTAAATTACTGTGTGGGCTTCCCTGATAGCTCAGTTGGTAAAGAATCTACCTGCAATGCAGGAGACCCTGGTTCGATTCCTCGATCAGGCAGATCCGCTGGAGAAGGGATAGGCCACCCACTCCAGTATTCTCGGGCTTCCCTTGTGGCTCAGCTGGGAAAGAATCTGCCTGCAATGTGGGAGACCTGGGTTTGATCCCTGGGTTGGGAAGATCCCCTGGAGAAGGGAAAGGCTACCCACTCTAGTATTCTGGCCTGGAGAATTTCATGGACTGTATAGGACATGGAGCCACAAAGAGTCGGACACGACTGAGTGACTTTCACTTTCACTTTAAATTACTGTGTAGTTTCTATCTCCTGATTAGACACAGAGCAATATGCAGTTTCAAAAGGAATCATTCCTAGGTCTTGAGACGAAGGCCTTAGGAAGAAATTTATCACACAAACCAGCAGGTAAAGGTTTATGTTTAACATATTTTATGTTAAACATAAATATGTTTTATTTCATACTCCATTGAAATAATATATGTTTATCAGAATGGGAAATTAGAAATACAGAAAATAGGAAAGAAAAAAAAATTACCTGAAGATAAACTACCTGGAGCCCGCCAGCTCAGTTACACAGCTTGGTGTGTAGGCAGCAGGGACTTAGAAGCTGTGGGAGGACCAGTCCAGGTCTATTTCCGCTCACAACTGCTTAGAGCATGGTGCACAGTAGACCCTCCTGATCAATGCTTCAGCAAAAGGGAACAGGGTATAATTGGTGCTACTTTGCCCACCGTATGTCCCACGAAACTGGCCTTGTCACAGTATTTTGAGCTATTAGGCCACTTGGATGAATCTTTAGAGTTAAGTATCTTACTTAAGCAGATGATGCTCATGTTTGAGGACTGTCCTGTGGGACAGGAGAGCCCAACCTGCCCTAAACCATGGAGGTGTGTCAGCAAGGAGATCTGGAGGGAGCCTTACAATTAATCTAGTGGGGTTTTTCCCTTACTCCCAGAAGGGCCACACCTCATTCCATTTTGTATGATACTGGAGAAGTGGCCTCAGTACTCAGTACAGCCAGATCCTGGGGGTCCCCTGGGCATTTTGACTGTGAAACATTTAAGGGTCTGCTCAAAAGAGGGGCTCTTGGGACTTCCCTGGTGGTCCAGTGGCTAAGACTCCACACTTCCAATGCAGAGGGCCCTGGGTTCAGTCCCTGGGGGGGGAATTAGATCCCACATACCACAACTAAGAGTTCACATGCTGCAGCTAAGACCCAGAACAACCAGATAAATACGTAAAAATAATTTTTTTACGAAGAGGAGCTGTTGCTCAGGACCCAGACTTGTCTTCAGTCCCTGCCTCTCTTGCTGGGTCATCTGTCTCAAGCCACCTACCTGCTCAGTGCTTCAGGCCGCTTCTGTTTTCAGAGGGATTACTCTGTGTAGCTCCTGTTCCCACAGGCCTTTCCTCTGGCTATCTGGCAACACACACACACTCACACGTACACACACTCCTTTTTTAAAAAAGGGGAAATTCTAACACTGAACATTGTGCATCGTTGTGGTTGTTTAGTCGCTCAGTCGTGTCCAACTCTTTGCAACCCCATGGACTGCAGGGTGCATGCACTGCCAGGCTTCCCTGCCCTTCACCATCTCCCGGAGCTTGCTTAAACTCATGTCCATTGAGTCGGTGATGCCATCCAACCATTTCATCCTCTGTTATCCCCTTCTCCTCCTGCCTTCAATCTCTCCCAGCATTGGGGTCTTTTCCAATAAGTTGTCTCTTCACATTAGGTAACCAAAGTATTAGAGCTTCAGTTTTAGCATCAGTCCTTCCAATGAATATTCAGGACTGCTTTCCTTTAGAGTTAACTGGTTTGATCCCCTTGCTGTCCAAGGAACTCTCAAGAGTCTTCTCCAACACCACAGTTCAAAAGCATCAGTTCTTCAGTGCTCAGCCTTATTTATGGTTCAACTCTCACATCTGTGCATGACTACTGGAAAAACCACAGCTTTGACTATATGGACCTTTGTCGGCAAAGTGACGTCTCTGCTTTCTAACATGCTGTCTAGGTTTGTCATAGCTTTTCTTCCAAGGAGCAAGCATCTTTTAATTTCATGACTGCAATCACCATCTGTAGTGATTTTGGAACCCAAGAAAATAAAATCTGCCACTGTTTCCATTTTTTCCCCATCTATTTGCCATGAAGTGATGGAACCAGATGCCATGATCTTAGTTTTTTGAATGTTGAGTTTTAAGCCAGCTTTTTCACTCTCCTCTTTCACCTTCATCAAAAGACTCTTTAGTTCTTCTTCGCTTTCTGCCATTAGGGTGGTGTCATCTGCATATCTGAAGTTGCTGATATTTCACCTGGCAAACTTTCTTCCATCTTGAGCTTCGTCCAGCCCAGCAGTTTGCATGATATACTCTGCATGTAAGTTAAATAAGCAGGGTGACAACATAGAGCTTTGACATACTCCTTTCCCAATTTTGAACCAGTCTGTTGTCCCATGTCCAGTTTCAACTGTTGCTTCTTGAGCTGCATCCAGGTTTCTCAGGAGGCAGATCAGGTGGTCTGGTATTCCCATCTCTTTATAGCAGTGGAACCCTATTGTCATGGAGTGAATAATGGGGGAGATGACTGTAAATCAATCACACGCGTGCTGGTGGAAGGAGAGAGACTGCTGGAAGAGCATTCAGTCAGGCAGGAGATGGCCTTGGCCTTGACTAAGGCAGCTGTGAGGGCAGAGAGAATAGAAAAATGATAAAGATATTTATGAGAGAATCACAAATTGGTGAGTGATTAGGTGTAGGATCAAAACTCTTAGGAGGCTGGCTTAGGCAACTGGATGTGCCAGGGTAGTACCATCTGCTGGGATGGAAGTACCATCTGCAGAAGGAAGCGGAAGATTTGGGCAAAGATGATGAGTTCCTCTTTGGACCTGTTTAGAGAGTTGGACTGTGAAGAAGGCCGAGCGCCGAAGAATTGATGCTTTTGAACTGTGGTGTTGGAGAAGACTCTTGAGAGTCCCTTGGACTGCAAGGAGATCCAACCAATCCATTCTGAAAGAGATCAGCCCTGGGATTTCTTTGGAAGGAATGATGCTAAAGCTGAAACTCCAGTACTTTGGCCATCTCATGCAAAGAATTGACTCATTGGAAAAGACTCTGATGCTGGGAGGGATTGGGGGCAGGAGGAGAAGGGGATGACAGAGGATGAGATGGCTGGATGGCATCACGGACTTGATGGGCGTGAGTCTGAGTGACCTCTGGGAGTTGGTGATGGACAGGGAGGCCTGGAGTGCTGCGGTTCATGGGGTCGCAAAGAGTCGGACACGACTGAGCGACTGAACTGAACTGAACTGAATGGCCATATCCATCGGGTGACTAACTCATTGGTTGAGAGCTTGAGCTTCTGAGTCCACAAACCTGGGCTCAAATCCCAGCTTGTCCGTGTCCTGGCTGTGTGATCCTGGGAGAGCTAGTCCACCTCTCTGAACTGCCCTTTGTTCACCATAAAGTAAGTATAGTAGTGTCTCTCTTATAAGGTTGTTGCTGAGAATTAAACGAGAGAATATGTTCAGCGCATAGCACAGTGTTCCCATGTGGCTGGCACATGGTAAACACTCCATAAATAGAATATCGTTATTATTATTGCTAAATTTGAATGAAATGATGAGCAAGTCCAAGCGTTTTTTGGCTAATGTCCTTTATGTCTGTAAGTCATGTCTTTAGCTTGAATTTCAGTTCCTCTCTCCATTTGGAAATGTTGCCCGCTACTCATTTCGCCTTTTGTTCCTGGAGATTAGGGGCTTTCCCTGATCCTCAGCTCTTTAATAGAGCTGAATGGCCGGCAGGATTACTTTGTTGACTGAAGGCAAATTTTGAGGAGGGAACTCAATGCTCGCTTCACACTGTGGCCTCCAGGTGGCGCCTTCCTCCGCTCATCTGCTGGTGGTTCTCATGCTATCCTCAAAAGTGAGAACATCAGGACGGAAAACAGCAAACCCAATCCCTAAAGCCCAGAGGAACGTTAAATTGAGGGACAATCCTACAGAAGAACTTGCAGGAACCATCTTCCTCCTTTTGGCCGTAGGAATTGACAGTCAATTCTGTCGCTCAGTCGTGTCCGACTCTTTGCGACCCCTTGGACTGCAGCAGGCCAGGCTTCCCCGTCCATCACCAGCGCGGGAAACTTGCTCAAACTCATGTCCATCCAGTCAGTGATGCCATCCAACTATCTCATCCTCTGTCGTCCCCTTCTCTGCCTGCTTTCAGTCTTTCCCAGCATCAGAGTCTGTTCCAGTGAGTCAGTTCTTCGCATCAGGTGGCCAAAGTATTGGAGTTTTAGCTTCAGCATCAGTCCTTCCAATGAATATTCAGGGTTAGTTTCCTTTAGAATTGACTGGTTTGATCTCCGTGCAGTCCAAGGGACTCTCAGTCCAAAGAATTCCTTGCAGTCCAAGAAACTGACATGTACTTACAATTCTCTCAGCAGGCCATGCTGTTTCATACTTCAGCATTTGCCTCTGCATGTAGCCTTTGCCAGAAATGCTTGTTTCATGCCCCTTTGCCCTACAAATTCCTTCTTGTCTAGCAAAACGCAGCTCAGATGGCTCCTCCTCAGTGACACCTTGCATGATTGGCCCTTCAATCTGGGTTGGACACCCCTCCTCTGGGCTTTCTTCACACCCTGCGTGCTGTGTTTGAATGGAGCTACATTTTTTTTCTCCAAAGGGGTAAGAATGATTTTCTTTTCAATGGAATATTACTCAGCCATTAAAAAGAATGCATTTGAATCAGTTCTAATGAGGTGGATGAAACTGGAGCCTATTATACAGAGTGAAGTAAGTCAGAAAGAAAGACACCAATACAGTATACTAACGTATATATATGGAATTTAGAAAGATGGTAATGATGACCCTATACGCGAGACAGCAAAAGAGACACAGATGTAAAGAATAGTCTTTTGGACTCTGTGGGAGAAGGCGAGGGTGGGATGATTTGAGAGAATAGCATTGAAACATGTGTATTATCATATGTGAAACAGATCTCCAGTCCAGGTTCGATGCATGAGACAGGGTGCTCAAGGGCTGGTGCACTGGGATGACCCTGAGGAATGGGATGGGGTGAGAGGTGGGAGAGGGATTCAGGATGGGGAACACATGTACACCCATGGCTGATTCATGTCGATGAATGGCAAAAACCACTACAATATTGTAAAGTAATTAGCCTCCAATTAAAATAAATAAATTCATTTTTAAAAAAGAAAAAAGTAAGCAAGGTGAAAGAAAAAATATAATTTCTTCTAGATTAAAAAAGAAAGAATGATTTTCTTTTTTCTTTATTTTTAAAATATTTATTTATTTATCAGCTGGGCTGGGCCTTCATTGTTGTGTGCAGGCTGTCTCTAGTTGCAGCAGTCAGGGCCGTTCTTCGTGGTTGTGCACAAGCTTCTCATTGCAGTGGCTTCCCTTGTTGTGGTGCATGGGCTCAGTTGCCGGGTTGCATGTGGGATCTTAGTTCCCAGACCAGGGATCGAACCCGTGCCCTCTGCATTGGCAGGAGGACTCCTAACCAATGGGCCCCCAGGGAAGTCCCTACAATACATATTTTTAAAGATTTTATTGTAGAGATCTTCCAACATTTTTTAAAAATTGAATGGATGAACTAACAGCATCAGTTTTGCTAAACTTAATGTCTGATTTTCTTATTCAGTTTACGCACAGATAAGGATGTCTATGAGGGAAGGACTTGTATTTTATGACATTTTGTCCCCAACCCCTGGGCCTGACACAGATATCCGGAAGGTGTGAGGAATAAATGGACACAAGACATTCTTGGTCTCACCTCTCTATTCATGCTCTCCCCCTTCTTTCCTCCTTTCTGGGGAGGGCCTTCCCATCATTGCCTCATTTTTGACAGTCAAGCACAGAGGCAGCCACGGGCATTGCCAGCAGGGCTCAGGGCTAAGGCTCATCAGGACGCTGTCCTCCACTGAGACTTGGCTTCGGGACCACACGGACATCCCTGTCTAAACTTCGGATCTTATTTTATGAACACGGCAAATGACTGAACATCTCTGAGCCTCAGTTGCCTTATGGAGAAGGCAATTGCAACCCCACAGCAGTACTCTTGCCTGGAAAATCCCATGGACGGAGGAGGCTGGTGGGCTGCAGTCCATGGGGTCACAAAGAATCGGACACGACTGAGAGACTTCACTTTGACTTTTCACTTTCATGCATTGAAGAAGGAAATGGCAGCCCACTCCAGTGTTCTTGCCTGGAGAATCTCAGGGACAGAGGAGTCTGGTAGGCTGCCATCTATGGGGTCGCACAGAGTCAGACACAACTGAAGCTACTTAGCAGCAGCAGCAGCAGCAGCAGTTGCCTTATCTGTGAAAACAGAAATTGTTTGCTTTGCAGAGCTCTTGTGAGAATTAAGTAAGATACCCAACTGCTTGGCACGTAGTAGGTGTGCAATAAATACTAATTTCCTTCCTATGGGGTTTTATGTTGAATCCAGGGAAATGACTTCATCCTTGGGGAAGAATGGCTGTTATTCATTATGCAGGTGGAGCAGTGACAACAAAGATCTTTGGGAAACACCAGCTTCCTCTGCCTGGCACAGGAAACAGGCCAGCCTGCCCTCTGTCTCCGCCGGGAGGCCAGGTGGGCGGAGGCAGATGTACAGGGCAGCGGGGCCTCTGCAGGCAACCCTCTGCTTTGATTGTCCTTTTTTCCATTCATTTGCTCCTTCAGCTGATACTCTCTGCTCTCGAGGGGCAAGGTGCTGGGGCTGGCGGTGAACAGGCAGACGTGGCCACTGCCCTCACGGAGAGTGTGGTGTTAGTGGCTGGGTGGAAGGAGAGACAGGTGCACGTTGCAAAGAGGGATAGAGTGAGTGTCAGTCGCTCAGTCGTGTCCGACTCATTGCGACTCCATGGACTGTAGCTTGCCAGGCTCCTCTGTCCATGGGATTCTCCAGGCAAGAATACTGGAGTGGGTTGCCATTTCCTACTCCAGGGGATCTTCCCAACCCAAGGATCAAACCCAGGTCTCCTGCGTTGAGGCAGATTCTTTACCATCTGAGCCACCAGGGAATAAGGGCTATGAGAGGGAACAAAGGAGGATCTAACCTAGTCTGAGGGAGGAGAGCTTCCCTGAGGAAGGGACTTGGAAATGGAGACAGAAAGGATGGCTGGGAGTGAGCCAGGCCAAGTGTGGCTCACTCTTCCCCATCAGCTTGTGGGGGACTCCAGATGGGCACCCCACCCAGAGCTCCCTGTCACAAAGCTCCACCCAAGCCAAGCCCCCCAAACCACCTAGCCCAGCCCCTGTGGCCATCTTCTCAAGTGGCTGCAGGAACCAGAGGTTCTTTTTCACCAAGGAAATCTCCCTAAGATGACAACTGGGAAATGTGTCCATTCAGGGAGCACTTGCCTTCTATTCAAGGATGCGTAGAGAGGACCTGTCTTTAAAGAACAGATTGCAAATACTGAGCATCTCAGGCACTTTCTGCCCAGTGTTGGGAAGTCATACATGGCTTCCCTCCCTCTTCTCTCCATCACTGTACCCTTAACTTCTCCCCACCAGAGCAACCCACCAGCCCCCGGAACCTTTCCTTGCTTTGGTACAGCAGATGCCAGGGCCCCGGGCAGCCCAGGGGGTTGGGCAGGGGCCTGCTGGTTTTCTGTTGCCAGGCTACATGACCCGGCCCAGCCCAGGGCAAAAAGCGAACATGACGTCAGCCCAGGGTGGGGTCCGCCAGTGAATGGCCTGTGAGCCTCAAAAGGAAAATAAGGATCACCACGAACAGAGCCCAGCTGCTTTCGTTTCCTTTTCTTCACAAGGTTGGCAGATCAGGGCAATACTGGCAATCCAAGGCAAGATCCTGGACACTCTGTGGATGGGATGGTGAAGCGTGGTCCCAGTCAGACTCCTGCCAGTCATTCGGTCTACACTTCCAACTTGGATAGAGTAACACTGGAATTACTGGGATAAATGATGCTGACTTTTTTTTTTTTCACTTCTTCTTGTAATAAAATTTTTATTTTTAGACAGGAAAATGTATGGTAAAAAAAAAAAGTCCAGATGGTACAAGACATACACAGTGAGAAGGAGGTCTTTCTGACACCGGTTTCCAGTTTCCCACTCTGAACCAAAATTGCTTTCTTGTGTATGTTTCCCAGAGATAATGGGTGTAAATAACAGTTATATGTCTGTATAATCCACGTTTCTTTAGAAAACTAAAACTGGTATACTACAAGCACATCTTTCCATTTTTATTGTTACATTAGTGACTGAGCACGCAGGCAATATATCTTGGAGATACTTCCTATCCTTATCACCGCACAGTATTTCTTGTTAAGGATGGACAATAATTTAATAATTTAACTAGTGGGGCTTCCCTGGTGGCTCAGATAGTAAAGAATCTGCTTGCAATGCAGGAGACCCGGGTTCTGTCCCTGGGTTGCGAAGATCCCCTGGAGAAGGGAATGGCTACCCACTCCAGTATTCTTGCCTGGAGAATTCAATGAACAGAGGAGCCTAGTGGGCTATAGTCTGTGGGATCGCAAAGAGTCAAACATAACTGAGGGACTAACATTTTCACTTTTCATGGGCGTTTTAAAGATGTTTGATGCATATCAATGAATCAGCAGAAGTGAGCTCTGGTTTACAACGAGAAGTCCTATAAACCCAGCTAATCAGTGAAACCAGGATTAAAATCCAGATCAGCTCAAAGCCATGCTATTTCTGCAAAGATGTTCAAAGACCAACAGCCCTGGAGAGGGAGTCAGTTGCTGGAGAATACCCTCCTTGTACCTCCCAGAGAAGGCCGGACTTAAAAATATGTGTAAGGAATAAGGCCCATCATTTTTAAAAACAATTGTTAGTCTACCAGCCGGATAATTGTATCCTCTATAGCAAATGCTTGCAATGTAGAGTGGAGGGTCCACCCATGGCAGCAGGAGAACGGGCCTGCTCCACCTAAAGATACTCAAATTCAAGCACATTATTAACCATGCTGAGCAACGTCAGCTTGAGACCTTCACGGTGGCAACGAGATCAAACTGTGCAATACAGAGCAGAAAGAGCAAGCCCTGTGCGCACAGCACATGTGGCTGGATTGCTGGTTAGGTGGACAGGACCTCCATCGGAGCCCTGGGGGTCTTTTCTGAGACCTGGGTCTTCTTGCAGATCCTCTCTGACATGGAATGGAGAGGAAGCAACATTGCTGAAGGCCTTCCCAAAGTGGCAGGGAGAGCGGAACGTGGCCCGCAGAGGACCTTCTTGGGGGGACAGAGCTTATCTTTGTCCCGTGTCCCCTGAAGCAGAAGTGAAGAGTCCTAACCACTGGACCACCAAGGAATTCCCCAAACTGCTGTGACTTCTGATTTTTTTGAGTATCTATGTTATCCCTTGTCACAAAAGTTTTATCTTCTTCCAAGACATGTTAGAGAGGAGTACTTTAATCTGCGAAGCTGGGGAACCTGGAGAGCAGAACTGTAGACAGAGCGTCTTTGTTAATATGATTACAAAATATCAAAATGCCTATGACTGGATGAAAAGGCGCATTCAGAGACATCCTTCTTAACTCCAAATTCCCTGATATACTGCTAGAATCGACAGCTATTTCTGCCTGAGGGTTAGTATCAAAGTTGAACTGCGACTATGTAAGTCACATCTGTCAGCTCCTTGGGGTTGTGTGGAGCCTACAGGTGCTGGGCGGAAAGTCCTGAGCAAGTGTGTACAGGCCCTTCTGCCTTCTCATCTCTGGCCTCCTTCTTCCATCCCCAGTCCTTCCAGCTCCACGGAGATCAAAGCCGATCCCTCGACCATACAAAGCCATTGCTGGAAAAGCCGCAGTGATGTGGCAGCTCCATTCTGACTGGGGCTGGGAGTGGTGCCAGCCCAGAGATTTCGGAAGGGAAAGCTTCCAAAGGCTGGATTAAGCCTCTGGAGCAGACGTTGCCTGTGGCTCGCCAGCATTCTGAGAGCTAGACGGGCGGTTGGCATGGATGGGGATTCGGCTAGCTCACAAAACTGTTGAGCAAAGACCTGGGGAGGCCTGTTCTGAAAGGAGAGGCCAAGGAAGGGTCAGGTGTCAGTGGTCTCCCGGGGAGCCCCACTCAGTGCCTTCAGAGACTGGCATCACAGTGACTCACTTCAGGCAGAAAGGGCACAGAACAGGCGTTCCCGTGAGTGCCTCCCCAACACCCCACCCACACGGCACTCCATGGTTATCATTCTTTCCTGCAGCTTTATACTCAGCCTCTCCATTTGGAAACGGGGAACAACTGAATGCCTGAAGTTTGCCAAGGAGTCAGACTTTGATAAACAGTAGAACTAATGTAGGGACATAGCCATAAACCATGGTATAGCTTTGTTTCTTTTTGGCCATGCTGTGCAGCAAGTGGGATCTTAGATACCCGACCAGTGATCGAACCCGTATGCCTATAGTGGAAGTATGGAGTCTTAACCACTAGACCACTAAAGAAGTCCCGTAAATGATGGTTTTGTACACAGAACACAGCAGCTCAGACAGAGCTGATCTTGCCCTTTGGAATAGGTGAATGAGGGGCCAGAGAGGTGTGGCAACCAGAAGACGTCTCTCTCCACCGGCGTGTTCCCATGCCTGAAATTCCACCACTCTCAGTTGGTAGCACTGGGTGGCCATATCAGGTCATGAAGACCCAAAAGGAGAGGCCAGGAGGCTGAAAAAGATGTAGTGAAAGATATACTTTGCTGACTGCACTGATCTGCTTAAGGGCAGCTTTGGGACAAAGACATTATCCCATGGTACACACAGCTGAGCGGCTGAACAAAAACAAAAACAACACAGAACAGATACCGGACTTGGAGTCAGGTACACCGCCGTTTGAATCCTGCCTCTGACAATTACTGGCTAGATGACTTTGAGCCTGTTAGTTGACTTTTCTGAGCCCCCACTTTTCCATTGCTAAAGCAGGGAATTGACTCCTGCCTTGTAGGACTGCCGTGAACGTGAACATGCCATTTTACTGAGGCCCTGAGCACACGTGTAGTTTGTCAGTAGTGGCAGCCCAGAACATCGGGGGCACTGTTGTGGACGGGATGTTCGATTTGCCTAGCAGATTCTCTCTGCTGTGATCGCTCTTCTCAGCCCAAGTCCCCTGCTTATTCTTGGGCAGTTCCTTCCGAAGCTATGGTGACCTTCCGTGCAAGCTATTGAGAGGCTGGTGTTAGAATTTCACTCAAGTTTTCCAAAGGTATTTGCATTTTGAGGCCAATTTTCCTTTGCCATGTTTCCACCGCCCCCCCCCCACCCCCCACTTATGTTTGGCCTTGGGGAGAAGGTTTCCGTCTTTCTGAAATTAATCTTTGTCTGGAAGAGTTTCTCACCACCAAGAAAGATCTAGGCCTGCCCCACCCCCAACCCCTGCATACACACATTTGCAAAGGAGGGCAGGATAGAGGAGGAAGAGGCAGAGAAAAGTTGGAGTGAAGTTAGGAAAAGAAATGATGTGAAAGTAGCAGATAGAGAAGGTGCAGGAAGCTAGAGGGCAGAGGAAGAGGGCCTTGAACCTGGAGGGTCTCTCCCTGAGTAACCGTGGGAGCCAGCAGTCCCTGTGAACGGGCTTTCTCCCAGCGCCTCCGTCCCCACGAGTAGCCTGCCTCCAAGGAACTGTGCAGGGGCTGCTTGCCCGTAGATTCTAAATTCAACTCCTTGTATGCCCTCAGAGTCTTCTAGCTCTCTCTTTCTCTTTTTTTTCCCAACTGTAGCACGGGGCATGCCGGACCTTCGTTCCCCGACCAGGGATCGAATCCATGCCCCCCTCAATGGAAGCGCAGAGTCTTAACCATTGGCCCACCAGGGAAGTCCCTGGCTCTCCTTTCCACGGCCTTCCTGCTGCCTCTGAGAGGCCTGTGGGTTCTCCTGGTAACCACTCTCTCACTAAGCCCCATTTCCCGCACTGCTTATCACCACCCAGTGTGGGGTTGGGTTCCTGGGTGTGCAGCTTGGGTGGTTATAACAGGTCTTATGCTCAGAAAGAGCATTAAATCTGCTTTGATTTAATGCTCTTTTTCTGTCTCCATCTTGAAACTTCTAATAATTTAATCTTTGAAATGGGTAAGTGTTTTGTAAGTGAAATCCAATGACTTGATGGAGCATACATGAGACAAGACCCCAGGTGGGCAAGCAACAGAACACAAGGCAATAGGCTTAGTGGCCTTGCAAGTATATGCATGCCTGGCAAAGTCTAGGAGACCACTGGGCCCCAGTGTGGCCCAGTCAGTCCTGGACCCATACTGGTGGCAGTGACAGTGGCGGCAGCAGAAACCACAGGAGCGGGGGGAGGGGCTCACAGGAAGGCAGCACCGGATCCCCCCCTGGGAGGCCTGCTTCTGCCCCTGGAGCCCATCCTTGCAGTGCCTGGACAACTCTTGGATCTGAGCTCCCAGAAAAGAATTGCTGGCCTTTAGGCGGTAAATTTTGTCAATAAATTATTACAAAATAAGAGCATATATATAGATATTATAATAGAGCATATCAAGGAATTATTAGAATTCTTCAAGGAGTTTAGAATCTTCAAGAATTATTACAAAGTTGCAAAGCAAATATTCACAGGCTTACAAAGAGAAATTAGATTCAAATTGAATTTTTTCATTCAATGGAAAAGAACGCTATATTCATATGAAGCTTGAATTAAACCAGTTACTAACAAGCAAGGTAACTTCAAAATTAAGTTTTCTTGTCATTTAAGATACAATGAAAGAGTGCATAAATAGGTGTTTTAAGTTACATGCCAAGAATGAGGCCACTTTCAGTTTCTTATATGACCTCAAGGTACAGAAATAGTCAAAGGAAACATTAAAGAGGCGTGGTGTAAATCTACATTTAAAAACAAATTCAAACTTACATGAAACTGATTCGTATGAAGAATTAAATCTGCCTAGAAAGATTGTTCCATGGGAATCATCAGATCTAAATGTACCAAAATTTATATTTTGAAATAATTTATCAAAAATGTATTCACAGGCCATAAAATATTCTTAACAGCTTCAGTAACAGCTGCATCAGCAGAAAACTCCTTCTCAAAATAAAAAATTATTGAAAATATTTACTATCTTACATTTGCAAGAGCAACTAACATCACTCTCCATTATACTGACTGAAAATAAAGTTGCGAAAATTATAAATTTTGGTGACCTAATAAATGAACTTGCAGATAAACAAGCCAGAAAATTCTTATGCTCAATCAATATCTAACATTAATGGATTATTATTATATATTGCATTATATCTAAATAGCGTATTAAAAAGCAGAGACATTACTTGTCAACAAAGGTCCGTCTAGTCAAGGCTATGTATGTGGTGTTGAACTGTGGTATTGGAGGAGACTCTTGAGAGTCCCTTGGACTGCAAGGAGATCCAACCAGTCCATCCTGAAGAAAAGCAGTCTGGAATATTCATTGGAAGGACTGATGCTGAAGCTGAAACTCCAATACTTTGGCCATCTGATGCAAAGAACTGACTCGTTGGAAAAGACCCTGATGCTGGGAAGGATTGAAGGCAGGAGGAGAAGGGGACAACAGAGGATGAGCTGGTTGGATGGCATCACCGACTCAATGGACATGAGTTTGGGTAAACTTTGGGAGTTGGTGATGGACAGGGAGGCCTGGTGTGTTGCAGTCCATGGGGTCGCAAAGAGTCGGACATGACTGAGCAACTGGACTGAATTGAACTGATTGCATTATATAAAATATGACACCAAAAATACTTTTTTACAATGTGTTAGTTTATTTGTTACTTATGTGTCTTTATTACCCCTGATAGATTCTGTAAGTAATAAAAATATTTGTAAAGGCAAAACTTTTACATTCTAGTACCTTTAAGTTCAGTTCAGTCGCTAAGTCGTGTCCGACTCTTTTCGACCCCATGAATCGCAGCATGCCAGGCCTCCCTGTCCATCACCAACTCCCGGAGTTCACTCAAACTCACATCCATTGAGTTGGTGATGCCATCCAGCCATCTCATCCTCTGTCATCCCCTTCTCCTCCTGCCCCCAATCCCTCCCAGCATCAGAGTCTTTTCCAATGAGTCAACTCTTTGCATGAGGTGGCCAAAGTACTGGAGTTTCAGCTTTAATATCATTCCTTCCAAAGAACACTCAGGACTGAAATCCTTTAGAATGGACTGGCTGGATCTCCTTGCAGTCAAGGGACTCTCAAGAGTCTTCAACACCACAGTTCAAAAGCATCAATTCTTTGGCACTCAGCTTTCTTCACAGTCCAACTCTCACATCCATACATGACTACTGGAAAACCCATAGCCTTGACTAGTTGGACCTTTATTGGCAAAGTAATGTCTCTGCTTTTTGATATGCTGTCTAGGTTAGTCCTAACTTTCCTTCCAAGGAGTGAGCGTCTTTTAATTTCATGGCTGCAATCACCATTTGCAGTGATTTTGGAGCCCCCCAAAAAACAAAATCTGAAACTGTTTCCCCATCCATTTGCCATGAAGTGATGGGACCGGATGCCATGATCTTTGTTTTCTGAATGTTGAGTTTTAAGCCAACTTTTTCACTCTCCTCTTTCACTTTCATCAAGAGGCTTTTGAGTTCCTCTTCACTTTCTGCCATAAGGGTGGTATCATCTGCATATCTGAGGTTATTGATATTTCTCCCGGCAATCTTGATTCCAGCTTGTGCTTCTTCCAGCCCAGCATTTCTCATGATGTATTCTGCATATAAGTTAAATAAGCAGGGTGACAGTATACAGCCTTGATGTACTCCTTTTCCTACTTGGAACCAGTCTGTTGTTTCATGTCCAGTTCTAACTGTTGCTTCCTGACCTGCATATAGGTTTCTCAAGAGGCAGGTCGGGTGGTCTGGTATTCCCATCTCTTTCAGAATTTTCCACAGTTGATTGTGATCCACACAGTCAAAGGCTTTGGCATAGTCAATCAAGCAGAAATAGATGTTTTTCTGGAACTCTCTTGCTTTTTCGGTGATCCAGTAGATGTTGGCAATTTGATCTCTGGTTCCTCTGTCTTTTCTAAAACCAGCTTGAACACCTGGAAGTTCACGGTTCACATATTACTGAAGCCTGGCTTGGAGGATTTTGAGCATTACTTTACCAGCATGTGAGATGAGTGCAATTGTGTGGTAGTTTGAGCATTCTTCGGCATTGCCTTTCTTTGGGATTGGAATGAAAACTGACCTTTTCCAGTCCTGTGGCCACTGCTGAGTTTTCCAAATTTGCTGGCATATTGAGTGTAGCACTTTCACAGCATCATCTTTCAGGATTTGAAGTAGCTCAACTGGAATTCCATCACCTCCACTAGCTTTGTTCGTAGTGATGCTTTCTAAGGCCCACTTGACTTCACATTCCAGGATATCTGGCTCTAGATTAGTGATCACACCATCGTGATTATTACTGGCATGTTTTTCTTGCTTTTTGAACAGGGGCTCCCACATTTTCATTTTGTACTGGGCCCTACAAATTATGCAGTCTTCCCTGTTCAGTACCTTGAAGGCTCTCTAAATTTCAGTAAAGCCCATAGACAACCAAGATCTATTTTGTCCCTCCTTCAGGGGACATGTGGCAGTATCTGAAGACATTTTTTTTTATCATCACAACTGGGGGACTGTGGGCTTCCTAGGTGGTGCTAGTGATAAAGAATCCACCTGCCAGTGCAGGAGACGCGGGTTCAATCCCTGGGTTGAGA
Organism: Budorcas taxicolor; assembly: GCF_023091745.1. NCBI lineage: Eukaryota > Metazoa > Chordata > Mammalia > Artiodactyla > Bovidae > Budorcas > Budorcas taxicolor. The sequence continues at coordinate 79,576,079 of NC_068919.1, forward strand.
AGATCCCCTGGAGAAGGGCATGGCAACCCACTCCAGTATTCTTGCCTGGAGAAACCCATGGACAGAGGGGCCTAGCAGGCTACAATCCATAAGGTCACAAAGAGTTGGACACACTGAAGCAACTTAGCGCAGAACACTAGGGGATTGCTATCAGCATCTAGTGAGTCTAAGTCAAGGTTGCTGCAATATCGTACAATGTTCAGGACAGCTCCCCACAGCAAAGAATTATCTGGTCCACAATACCAATAGTGGGGCAGTTGGGAAACTCCTATCTGGGATCTCCAAGTGTGATTCTGGACCAGCAGAACAGCATCCCTGGTGGGTTTGAAATGTAAACTCTCAGGCTCCACCCTGCTAAGTCAGGATGGGCACTTTTAACAAGATAGTCAGGTGATTCGTGTGCACAGAAAAGTTTGAGAAGCACTGAGCTAGAGGATGTGAATGGTGTATTTTAGACAGGTGAGAGGAGCTGAGACGCTGTCTCTGACCCCTTCAGTCATGCCAGCTTAGACCAGCCCTGCAAGGACTCCAAGGACTATGTGTTCCTGCCACTTTATTCTCTCTTCTTGTTCATCTCCTGAGCCCCAGTCCTCAGACATGTGATAGATAATCCCAGGTGCAAGGACACTGTGGTCCGTGTCTGACAGCACCTCAGCCCTGGCACTCACCCTGGTTTTGAACTATCTCAAGTCAAGCAAGTATGCAGAGAAAGACAGCAGACTGATCTCAGACCTGGGAACTTCCAAGCTCTGGCCTGGCTTCCAGCTGGTCCCAGGCCACCCTCTGTTGCAGTGGCCCAAGGACTCTGCCACAGGCCTCTATGTCCTAGCGACTGGTCCTCAGGCACGCCCCTGCTTCAGACCACAGTCGCTAAACACACCGTTTCCTTCTCCAGTGAAATGTCCTTTCTCTCTCTCTTTTTTTTCTAACTTTTATAGTTAGTTATTTATTTTTGGCTGTGCTGGGTCTTCTTTGCCGTGTGTGGGCTTTCTCTAGCTGCAGTGAATAGGGGCCACTCCACGTTGCAGCGTGCAAGCTTCTCATTGCGGTGGCTTCTCTAGTTTGTGGAGCACAGGCTTTATGCTCAAGGGCTTCAGTAATTGTGGTGCATGGGCTTAGCTGCTTCGTGGCATGCGGGATCTTCCCAGACCACGAATAGAACCTGGGTCCTCCTGCATTGGCAGGCAGATTCTTAGCCACTGGACTTCCAGGGAAATCCCTGTCCTTTTCCTCTTTATTTGCCTCCCAACAAGCCTTCAAGCTGGCTTCCCAGGTGGCTCAATGGTAAAGAATCTGCCTGCCAATGCAGGAGATGCAGGACACGTGGGTTCGATCCCCGGGTCTGAAAGATCCCCTGGAGAAGGAAATGGCAACCCACTCTGGTATTCTTGCCTGGAAAATTTCATGGACAAAGGAGCCTGGCAGGCTATAGTCCATGGGGTCACAGAGTCAGACATGACTAAGTATGCCTGCAACAAGCATTCAAGGCTCACTCACCTGCTTATCCTGGAGAGTTTTCATTTTCCTTGGGGTTCCCATAGCTACCAGCAGACAGATCTATGACAGTGGCCCCAAGCTCCAGGGTCCTCGAGACGGGGAAAGTAAATGAAGGCCAGGTGGAGACTGTGGCACAAGCAGAGCTCTCAACCAGACACACAAACGCAGGCCCAGTGTGCACAAAGCTTTGGATTTTAAAAGAGAAGCAGAAAGTCTTGCTTTTTATGTGAAATCTCCTTTTCAAATATTAGTAACTAAATTAAAAAATTAAAACAAACCAAAGGCTGACCACACTCCTGTACAGGAGGCTAGCATCACCGATAGGCAATTTGCTCGTCTATGCAAACACTTGCTATCTTGTGTTGTCACTATCTGTGGACATCTTTGTCTTCCCACTTGGCCTGGTAGCAAGCTGAGGATGAGGCCTGAAACAAGTTGTCCTTAACATATGGTTGATGAGTAAACGAATGAATGAATGAATGCTGCTGCTACTTCTTGTAAGCCGTGGTCATCTGGTGGGTTTAAAACCATGGTTCATTATGGGCATTGTCACCTCCTAGGAGATGTTTGGACAACTGTGAGAGTATTTTTGGTTGTTATAAGTATTAACAGTACCATTGGCATTTAATGGGTGGGGGTAGTCAGAATGATATGGACGGATGTATGGATGAGATAACTGAACCATAAAGAAAGCTGAGAGCCAAAGAATTGATGCTTTTGAACTGTGGTGTTGGAGAAGACTCTTGAGAGTCCCTTGGACTGCAAGGAGATCAAACCAGTCCATCCTAAAGGAAATCAGTCCTGAATATTCATTGGAAGGACTGATGCTGAAGCTGAAACTCCAATACTTTGGCCTCCTGATGCAAAGAACTGACTCATTGGAAAACACCCTGATGCTGGGAAAGATAGAAGGCAGGAGGAGAAGGGGACAACAGAGGATGAGATGGTTGGATGGTATCACCAACTCAATAGACATGAGTTTAAGCAAGCTCCGGGAGATGGTGGAGGACAGGGAAGCCTGGTGTGCTTTAGTCCATGGGGTCGCAAAGAGCCGGACACGACTGAGGGACTGAACAGCAAGTCAGATGATAAAAGCAATATTAAGCACTTATTTTGTGCTCACTGTGTGCCAGACTCTCTTCCAGGCATTTTATTGAAAGGAACTTATTTAATCTTTACAACAGTCTTAGAAGGTAGATACTGTCCTCATACCCATTTCACAGTTGGTAGGGTGGGTGAGGGGATGCTAGTAGGTCGGCAATGGACAGAGCAGCCTTGCATCGTAAGAAACTGCAGTTTCTTGTATGCTCCATTGGATGCTTATGCAGAAAAAAAAGCCTCTGTTTATAACCATCAGAAATACAACGGTCACATAAATGAAGGAAGAGTTTTATTTTTACTAACTGGTGAAAAGAGCTCACCATTTCATAAAAATAAACAGGCAGCAACATTGCTCAAGGCATTTGGGTCTCTAAACCCATATACCTACATCCATCTGTGTTTATAGTTACCAAAGTTATGATGATTCTAGATGCAAGCCATTGGATTGATTGATTTTTTTCTATTAGTGAACTTTGTTTTGAATAACTATGAACTTTAAAGAAGTGAATGAATCATAAGTATACACCTTATGAGCTTTTGCAAAATGAACACTTGTGTAACCAGGACTCAGATCAAGAAACAGAATGTTCTTAGCACCCCGTAAGTCCCTTCTAGTCACAATGCACCCTAAAGGTAACCAGCTACCATCCTGACTTCTAACACCTTACATTCATTTTGCCTATATATCTTTGAACTTTATATAAATGAAATCATGTAGTATATGCTTCTTTAGTGTCCGGCTTCTTTTAAAATTGTGAGATTCCGCCGCATGGTTGTGTGAACTGAAAGTCTGTTCATTCTTGTCATTGTGTAGTATTCCATTGATGGACATATCACACAGATCTATCCCTTCTGCTGTAGGTGGACTTTTGAGTTGTTTCCAATTTTGAGCTATTGCAAATAATGATGCTGTGAATATTCTCTTGATAGCTGTTTTTTGGTAACATATGTATGCATTTAATTTCTGTAAGTATGTGTGTAGGCAGTTTATGGTATCTGTGATTTTCACCCCATAGTAGGAAGTTGTTGTTCAGTCATTAAGTATTGTCCGACTCTTGGCGACACCATGGACTGCAGCACAACAGGCTTCCCTGCCCTTCACTACCTCCCGGAGTTTGCTCAAACTCATGTCCATTGTGTTGGTGATGCCATCCAGCCATCTCATCCGCTGTCACCCCTTTTTCCTGCCTTCAGTCTTTCCCAGCATCAGGGTCTTTTCCAGTGAGTTGGCTCTTTGGATCAGGTGGCCAAAGTATTAGCAGTAAGAGGGGGTTACAAAATACTATCCAAAGAAAGTATAGGTTTGAGGGAACAGTTGAGACTCTGGTTTGAAGCAGAGGCTCTGTCCATGGTCCATTTTCTGCCCCACAGAGACTGTCCCTGCTGTCGTGTGCTACCTGCTAGGGAGTGCTATGGCTGAGCTCTGAGGAGGGAGTTTTGAGAATCTTGCCATAAGACTAAAGGGCCGGGACTTCCCTGGCAGTCTGGTGGTTAGGACTTTGTGCTCCCAATGCAGGGGGCATGGGTTTGATCCCTTCTGGGGAAATAAGATGCTGTATGCTACTGCTGCTGCTGCTGCTAAGTCGCTTCAGTCGTGTCCGACTCTGTTCGACCCCATAGACGGCAGCCCACCAGGCTCCCCCGTCCCTGGGATTCTCCAGGCAAGAACACTGGAGTGGGCTGCCATTTCCTTCTCCAATGCATGAAAGTGAAAAGTGAAAGTGAAGTCGCTCAATCGTGTTCGACTCTTCGCGACCCCATGGACTGCAGCCTACCAGGCTCCTCCCTTCATGGGATTTTCCAGGCAAGAGCACTCCCCACCAAAATCAAATCAATCAATAATAAATAAATAAATAAATAAAAGACTGAAGGGCAGAGACCTGCATTCTCACTTCCACCACTAGAGGTCAGGCATTCACAAGGGACAGGGACTGGCCACCCCTCTTCCATTCAACCTTCCTTTTCAGGTTCCTGTCCCTTCTTCGTTGGTGACTGGAGATCCAACTCTGCCAGGGGAATTTAAACAAAATCTTCTTAGTGCACCTCAGAGGAGGCAATGGAACCAACACACTTTTGGGGCATCAATCTTTTTCACTCAACCTTCCCTGTAAAATGGAGACTCTCTAGGGTCTGGCTGTCTCTTAGGGGTAACCCATGTTCTCTGTCCTCATTCACTCACTGGCTTTAATGGGGAGTGTATCCAACCCTGGGCCATCTCTGCTGGATTCACTGTTCCTACATGGTGACTTCTATAGACACACACATGCTGGTAAATGTTTACCAACTTGTTCTGGGAGTTGGGGGGGGTAATCTGTAGTGTTTACTAATTTCTGTGATATAAATACTTTCACTCTGTCTGATTTCAGTTACTAATGAGATGTCTCTGAACCTGGAATTGGGAAGAGATGCTAAATAGCACAGTTGTCATCGTGCATATGTGTTCAGTCGTGTCTGACTCTTCGCGACCCCATGGACTGTAGCCCGCCAGGCTTCTCTGTCCATGGGATTCTCCAGGCAAGAATACTGGAGTAGGTTGCCATTTCCTCCTCCAGGGGATCTTACTGACCCAGAGGTCAAACCCCTGACTCCTGCAGCTCCTACATTGTAGATTCTTTACCTGCAGAGCCATTGGGGAAGCTCAAATAGCATAATATGATATAGGATTTCCAACATACATGCGTAATAGATGTAAATAAATGCGAAAGCACAGATAAGAGTACAATGTAGTAAAATTAGTAACACACATGTTTTGAATGTGTGTTAGTTTAAAACTTTTGTTTTCGTGTAGTGTAAATGCCATTATTCGGAGAAGGCAATGGCACCCCACTCCAGTACTCTTGCCTGGAAAATCCCATGGACGGAAGAGCCTGGTGGGCTGCAGTCCATGGGGTGGCTAAGAATTGGACACGACTGAAGCAGTAGCAGCAGCTTTCTTTATAGTCCAACTCTCACATCCATACCCAACTACTGGAAAAACCATAGCTTTGACTAGGCGGATCTTTGTTGGCAAAGTAATGTCTCTGCTTTTTAATATGCTGTCTAGGTTGGTCATAACTTTTCTTCCAAGGAGCAAGCTTTCATTTCACAGCTGCAGTCACCATCTGCAGTGATTTTGGAGCCCCCCAAAATAAAGTCTGTCACTGTTTCCACTGTTTCCCCATTTATTTGCCATGAAGTGATGGGACTGGATGCCATGATCTTAGTTTTCTGAATGTTGAGTTTTAAGCCACCTTTTTCACTCTCCTCTTTCACTTTCATCAAGACGGTCTTCAGTTCTTCTTCGCTTGGTGATTTCATCTGCATATCTGAGGTTATTGATATTTCTCCTGGCGATCTTGATTCCAGCTTGTGCTTCCTCCAGCCCAGCGTTTCTCATGATGTACTCTGCATATAAGTTAAATAAGTAGGGTGACAATATACAGCCTTGATGTACTCCTTTCCTTGTTTGGAACCAGTCTGTTGTTCCATGTCCAGTTCTAACTGTTGCTTCCTGACCTGCATACAGATTTCTCAAGAGGCAGGTCAGGTGGTCTGGTACTTCCACCTCTTTAAGAATTTTCCACAGTTTGTTGTGGTCGACACAGTCAAAGGCTTTGGCATAGTCAATGAAGCAGATGTTTTTCTGGAACTCTCTTGCTTTTTCCATGATTCAACAGATGTTGGCAATTTGATCTCTGGTTTCTCTGCCTTTTCTAACAGGTTTCTTAGGAGGCAGGTAAGGTGGTCCAGTATTCCCATCTCTTTAAGGATTTTCCAGTTTGTTAGAGGAGGAAATTGAGCAGGGAGGGAGGGTGTCCACCTTCTGCAGTGAGTCTGGATCTTGGTAATGTTAAAAAACAAAATTCAACCCAATAACTTTGAAGATTTAGTTGACTTTATTCAATGGTTCAGGAATCAGGGAGAATCCCATCTAGCTATAAGGGCACCTAATCCCAACTATAAGGGCACTCAGAGGGGCTGTACAAAATGGAAGGTTTTTTACAGGAAAAAGGGTGGGGCAAGGGACCTATTGTTAAAGAAAAGAAAGTGGTAGGGAGGGAAGAAGTGCCAAGGGTTTTATTATGCAGATCGTTTCTTTTTCTCTTGGGGAATAGAGAAGGTCCCTGTGACAGGTTATTATGTGACAGCTCCTCATTGGTGCTGACCAGAAAATTCCAAACTCGTTAAGATTACATTTATGGTAAAGATTGAAACTGCAATTGGGCTTGGTATTAAATCTAGCTTTGGAATCATGGGCTTTAGCACAAATGACGCCATTTTGGGCCTGTGGGTTTTCTCTTTAACAGAACTCAGGGAGGAAAGAAGGCAGAACAAGGACAGGCTTATGGAAAAGGAAGCAGCAGCGGTAGTGCAGGGCCCAGAATGGGAGGGTTTCCTTGCTGCTGCTGCTAAATCACTTCAGTCGTGTCAGACTCTGTGCGACCCCATAGACGGCAGCCCACGAGGTTCCCCCAGCCCTGGGATTGTCCAGGCAAAAACACTAGAATGGGTTGCCATTTCCTTCTCCAATGCATGAAAGTGAAAAGTGAAAGGGAAGTCGCTCAGTCGTGTCCGACTCTTCACGACCCCATGGACTGCAGCCTACCATTCTCCTCCATCCATGGGATTTTCCAGGCAAGAGTACTGGAGTGGGGTGCCATTGCCTTCTCCAGGGTTTCCTTGTGATAGGTGTGTATGCTCGGTGGTGGACATTCTGCTTGCTTTATTTGAACTACCTCAAACATTTGACTTGTTAATCACAGCACTTTTCTAGAGAAGCTAGTAGAATTGGGCTGGGTGAGAGGCCCTGAGAGAGTCTGCCTGACCCAAGCTGCAGCAGAGGCTCTGGGTCCAAGCCCAGACTTTGGCACTGCCTATCAAGTAGGAACGCCTCAACGTTAATTGAGCACCTCTGAGACAAGTATTGTTCAAGACCCTGGGGCGCAAAGATATAAAATCAAAACTTTTTGTCATTAAGGGGTTATTCTCTGGTGGCGCAGCGCGAAAGAATCTGCCTGCGGATAGAGGAGACGCGATTCCATTCCAGGGTTGGGAAGATCTCCTGGAGAAGGAAATGGCAACCCACTTCAGTATTCTTGCCTGGGAAATCCCATGGACAGAGCAGCCTGGTGGGCTCCAGTGCATGGGGTTGCAAGAGTGGGACACGACTTAGCTACTAAAACAGCAATAAAGCCCTGTAAACACAAGCAGAGGACTTATCTCCTATGGCCGCAGGGGGACCACCTACATATATAGAGAGATGCTGTAACTATAAAGTGTTCAAACTGCTTGCATACTCTCAGGCTGGGAAATAAAGCCAGGAATGCGGCGAGGTACTAGGGCCGACTCTGACAGCCCTCGCGCTGAACTTCAGTTTTCTCAACTTTGAGATCCGTTGCATGCTTTTAGAATGCCAAGGAATCCCTTTTAGGAAAGCCTGTTAAAATAGATTTTTAACCGGCTTAAAGACTACAGTCGTAGCCTTTTTGAATCAGAATGGCTGAACGAGGGACCCTTTTACACCCCTACCCCCGGGACAATCTGACGCTGGTAGGCTTCGCAACAACAAAAACAACAGCTTAGCGACGGGCCTGAAGAGGGATTCCTAAGTCCTAAGCTAAGGCAGCAGGAACGAAAGCGCCTAGTCGACCTGAGAGCAAACCGATCCTTTGCAAATAACAGTACTCCAAAAAACCAAATCATAGCCGAATAATACAAATAATAATACAAACAATAAGAGCAGAAGAACTGGAAAGGCTAAGCGCAAAGCCGTCGCAGTCAGTCCGCAACTCCTCCTCCCAGTCTACTCTAGCGGAGTCGGCGTGACGGTCCCTTTAAGAACTCCTTTTCTTCCTCGGTCTCCCCTGGCGAGGGGGCGTGCGGGCCGGCCGGCGGCGCGTGCGCGCTGGCAGCAGTCTACCGGCCGGGCCTTTCCCCCAACGGGACGATCGCGGCGGCGCGACGCCGGCGCTCGTTACGTGCGCGCGCGTGGCCCCGCCCCTCGCCCGCCCCTTCCCCTCCCCCCTCCGCGGCCTCCCCCGCCCGCGCCGTACAGCTGGCCCAGTGACGCGAGCACTGCCACTGCTGCCGCCGCCGCCGCCGCCGCCGCCGCCGCGGTGTTCCATTCTCCTCAGCCGGCGACAGCCTCGTCCCCCTGCCACCGGCCTCCTCCTCACGCAGCGCCGGCCAGACGACGGCACGCGCGCGGGGGCTCGCCTAGAGCCGAGAGGGCTGCGGGCGCGCGCGGGCGACGGAGCGGATCCCAGCGCCGCGGAAGCTGCGAGCGCCCCCCTCCCGGAGGTCGCCGCGCCGTCCCCCCGGTGAGTTGTCACCGCGGCCGGGGGAGCGGCGGCGGGGCCGGGCATTGTGTCACAGGAGCGCCCGACCGGGCCGGCTGTCAGGGGCGCGGGGCCGGCGCGCACCGCCCAGGAGGGGGACGGCTTGGGGAGCCCGGGCGGCCGTCCCGAGTCGGCTGCTGTCCGCGCTTCCTGCCCCGGCGCCCCGGGCTGTCACCCCGACTCCCCGGGCGGCGAGCCCCGGTGCTTGGCGTGGGCCGGGAGGGCTGGCGGGGTGGGCTGTGAGCCGAGGCCGGGAGGAGCACCGACCGGCAGGCTTACGGCCGGGAGCTTGCTGGCCGGGACCGGGGCGCGCTGCCCAGGGGCCTCGCCGGCCGTGCGGGGTCGCGTTCCGGACCGGAGTTCAGGGCGGAGACCGCACTTTGCAGGTCGCAGGAGAGGAGGTAGGCACAGGCTTGCTTTTCTTTATTACTTGTTAACCGTTTTCGCGTCAGGGCCAACGAAAGCGGCGGGTCCCGAGCTGGGGCAGGGTCAGCTTAGCGATGGTGGACTTCGCAGGACAACCTTGGAGCCCAGTTGTGCAAGCCCCGGAGCTTTCTGGAGCTCCCGCGTCTCGTCTAGTCTTTAATCTCCAAAACTTCATTATTATCCGGGCTGAGACGCACCGAAACCACTTCCTGTTTGTGTATGTAGACTTTTTTTTTTTAATTTCTGGTTTTTAGAAACTCCAAATACTGGTGTCGGTCTGACCCTCCCACAGGGTTGTGACTGTGGGGGCAGCTGAAGTGAGAAAAGTTACCCCGTAAGGGAGGTCAGGAGAAGGAGGTGGTTTGGGGCACCGTGAGACCTAAGAGAAAAGAATCGTCGAAACAAATCTTTATAGCTGGTTCAAGGGAAGTTCAGCAAGGAGGCCTGATGCTGCTGTTCCCGTTGAATCTCCTCTGGTGGCAGGTACTTCCTCTGGCTATTTCTCAGATCACTTGCATCCTTATCTCTTTCTCCGGGGTCCACATTGATGGTATGTTTGCACAACATTGGCTTGTTCATACATTCTTTATTTTCTTTAGTCTCACGAAGTATTGGTGATATAGAATATATGCCAGGCACTGTGTGCTAGGTATTCAGGTTACTGTAGTGAATAAGACAGAACCCAGCCATTCCTTACAGAGTTCACAGTTTTTAAATCAACTCATTTTGGATTATGTTGGTAATTTTCACTGGTGGCCATTGCTGCTTAAGGAAGTTCTGCTCAGTGTGTTAATAGGGGACAGTACTGGTACAAGGCCTGATAAATAGAAATCCGTGTCCACAGAGTGGCTTTTTGGATACTGTAGTAGAAGTGTTCTGTGAAACCAAACCTCACGTACAGCTAGATGAGGCAGGTCCCTGATCAGAGTAAGACATCCCAGGGCTCCCCCTCCGCCACCACCACCACCCTGCAGTGCTTAAACCCTCCGAGCAAACCCGTTGTCAGATGGCAGAGTTCAGCTTATTTGCTGGAGGCTTGCCTGCTCAAAGGTCAGAATTTGGGCAGATAGGAACAAAAGGAAGAAAGGTAAAATGAGCTGTTACAGATGCAGGCTGGCAGACGATGAGCCCTCAGCACTTTGGTCTCCTGGCTGGTCTCCATCATGTGGTGGTTGAACTTGTGCTGTCATGTAATGGTCTCTTCATAGGGGATTTCCTCCCTTGCGATGGCCAGGGCAGCAATCTCTATAGCTCCCCACCTCCACCCCCCATAACACACGTATGCACCCTCCAAAGGGAATTATTCACCTGACTTCTTAAAAGTAAGAACGTATTTCAAGTTTATTGCTACTCAGCATTATGCGTTTCCATCCTCCAGGAAAAAAATTTGCCTTATGTTTTAAATCTTGTTCTCTTTTTCCACATTCTTAGCTCTTTGATAACCAGATAACTACTGGTATCTGTCTGTGGCCCGGAGAATTATAGTACTGTGTCTTTGAAAAAATTCGTGAGTCATGTAATCTTCCTCATTTCTGTACCAAAACAGTTGAACTGGGGAGAATGTCTTTAGCAGAGCCTCTTGTAGGCCGAGAAGAAAGGCCGGAGAGCACATGTCCTCATCTTCCTCTCTAGTTCTCCGTTGACCAAGGGGCGATTTGCGGAGAGGGACATGATGCCTGTGTCCAGGCTTGACGTGCCCACTTGGAGGCCTGAATGTCTGCAGACCCACCAGGCCCAGTTGTGTAATTGCCATGCAGGAAGCACTTTACTGAGCTCCTGAACTGACATGTGATCTCCTAGTGAAAGCTGACAAGCAGGATTCCTTTTCCCTCTTCCATCCGCCTGGACAGTAAGGAAGTCTTGTCGAGGGGGTATTCCCTCAGGCAGTAGGAGAAACAGGAGAAGGGACAAGGAGAGGGAGAAGCCCAGTGCCTTTTTTGTTTTTAACTTTGAAGGCAGATATTACTGTGGTGCAGACTTGAGTGCAGATTTGCTTCTTGGGCTAAGAGTAAGCATTGGGATAAATGCTTGTATGTTGATAGAGATTCTTTCTCCTGGTCGAGATGGCTTCAGGCTAGGGTCCACCCACATATTCGACTAGGGTGAGGCTTAACTTAATGGAGTGAGTTTTTAAAAACTTAATATTCTTCAAGTTACATTGCCACATTGCAGGAAACTTGAAACTAGAGCAGTGAGAAATAAGGCCTGTAATATGCCGGTGTTGTTTCCTTATTGGTTGGAATGAAGGATGCATCTGGAGGCTGGGGCTGGGGGTTTGTGATGAGTGTTGGAAGCTGCTAACAGCTGTGGATCTGAGACCAGTGAAGCAGTCTCAGGACAACATGGGGATGACCATCCTTGAGCATCAAGACATGTTCGCTCCTGCCCTGACTAGGATTCACGGCAGCAGCCGTTGTACCCTTAGATGGCTATGAGTTCCTGTGTCTCTTTGTAAAATCTTTATCTGAAAGAGTAGAGGTTCTGGGGAAAGAGGCACTTCAGACAAGGGCTAGGTTTTAGCAGCAGAGCCTGTGGGCATCTACGGATGTTTCCCTTTTCTTGTGCTCACCTGTGTCTGTGATGCTGGCCTTTTTCTTTCCCTCTTAGTTCCTGGGCCTGGAAACCAGTAGGATTCCTCTGTTGCTCTCTCATCTTCTGGTTCATGCCTGAGTGCGGAAGTCTCCACTCCTTTGGTAGGCCCTGCAGTGGTGCTGAGCTGGGTCGCTGCAGCCGTGGACGGCCACCTGTGCTGCCGTCAGGGCAGGGGGACGGTCGAGTCTCTGTGAAGGTGCTGGAACAGCAGGAGCGGGAAATGCAGCGGCCATGGTGAAAACTAAGTGGGTTTCACAGACTCCGTTGTTGCCTGTGATGTATTCTGCCTCCCTGACTCTTTCCATCTCAAAAGAGGAAAATAGCCACCCTTGAAACATCAGAAGCTGCGCGCCAAGAATTCATGCAGTCCTCCAGAAACAGGATATTATTGAAGCATTTTTCTCAAGCAGAAACAGATGTAGTTCCCTGTTAGTGTCGCCAGTGTTAGTGGATCCTTACAAAATTACCTGATAGCAGTGTGCCCATAAGTGTACTCCCCCCCGACGCATATACAAGTATTATTATTATTAATATTTTTGGCAGAGCCTCATTGCTTAATCTGGGGAAAGTTAGCCTGGGATTCCTGATGAAAGTTAGCCTGGGTTTGTAGACGCAGAGGTGGTGACTGACAGTTCCTTATTACCCAAGAGGATCTTCTGTGGTGAAAAATTTGATGACTCAGGATTCATTCCTCCTATAGTTGGTGATTGAACACAGAACCTCAGCGAAGAGACACAGATAGGGATTTTTCCCCCAGTTTCCCGTTTCTTTCTTTCTTTTTTTTTTTAAATGAAACACTTCACGAATTTGCGTGTCATCCTTGCGCAGGGCCATGCTAATCTTCTCTGTATCATTTCAGTTTTAGTATATGTGCTGCTAAAGCATTCTTTCTGTCTGTTTTTAAGAAGGGGAAAGTCTAATCTTTCCAAATCCAGCCTCCCGCCAACAGTGACTTGCCTGCATTCACAGAAGTTGAAGAAGAGAGTGTAAATTGCCCTATGTGTAGACTCTCCTTGCTGAAATTTTGGCTAGACTAGGCTAATGATGAGAAGAACTGACTCACTGGAAAAGATCCTGATGCTGGAAAAGATTGGCAAGAGGAGAAGGGGACAACAGAGGATGAGATGGTTGGATGGCATCACTGACTCAGTGGACATGAGTTTGAATAAGCTCTGGGAGTTGGTGATCGACAGGGAAGCCTGGCATGCTGTGATTCATGGGGTCACAATGAGTCAGACACAACTGAGCGACTGAACTGAGGCCCATGAAACTTGCTTCTGGGAATGGGAAAGGAGTGTTCATCCCTTTCTTCCTTCTTTGGGTTATTCTTAGTTGATCTCAGTAAACTAAGTTGATGGGAGTTTAAAAAAGAGAACTTGAAAAAGAGAACAAGGTGGTTTTGCTTATTTTGCATTTTAAGTTGTAGTCAAGACAAACTGAGGGAAGAGGGGAGACTGAGGGTTTTTTTTTGTTGTTGTTAATATGCTGGGACAAGATTACAGAAAACTTGGAAAATAGAGGAGGGGAACCACTGTGATTCTGCCATCCTAACACAAACATCATGTCCATGTATTTATTCTGTGGTAGTCCTGTACATTCAATTTTCTATTTCTTTTTATCGTCTAACATTACAGCATAAACATTTTCTTGTAATGACACATAACTTTTATAATTAGTTTTAGTGGCTTTATAAAATTCCATTAACTAGATCAGCTGTAATTTAAATACCCTTTCTTATACATCTGCTTCCCTGGTGGCTCAGATGGTTAAGCGTCTGCCTACAATGCGAGAGACCTGGGTTTGATCCCTGGGTCAGGAAGATCCCCTGGAGAAGGAAATGGCAACCTACTCCAGTACTCTTGCCTGGAAAATTCCATGGACAGAGGAGCCTGGTAGGCTACAGTCTATGGGGTTGCAAAGAGTCGGACACGACTGAATGACTTCACAACAATCACAACCAAGTGATCACTATAATCTAATCTAATCTTAGAACATTTTCATCACCTCCCGAAGCAACTCCATTAGTAATCACTCCCTGTTTCTCTACAATTCCTCTAGTTCAGGGGTACCAGTAGTCTACGCTCTGTCTATAGTTTACGTATTAGGATATTTCATTGGAATAGAATTGTATATTATGCAGTTTTTAATGATTGCTTTCTTCAATTTAGCATAATGTTGCTGAGGCTTATCCATGTTGTAACATATGTCACTACTTCGTTCTGCTTTATTGCTGAATAATCTGTTGTATAGATATACCATATTTTGTTTATCCATTCATCAGCGGACAAACATTTGGGTTGGTTCTGTGTTTTGGTGACTATGAATAGTGCTGCTATGAACTCATGGTTTTTGTGTAGGCATAGATTTTTTCATTTCTCAGGGAATTATTTTTAAAGCTGCATCTGTATTTTTATTTTGGATTTAATGTTCTACTTGGTTATGTTGTTTGTTTGGGTAAGAACAGTATAGCGAGATCTCTTGCCGAAAGATGTTGAAAGTATTGCCCTGAATTTAAGAAGAGGTGCCCTATCTCTCTGTCTATATCATATATTTAAGAAGTTTGAACTCTCCAGTAGCATTGTTTCCAGATCTTTGGTGCAGAACTTTACAAACAGTAGTGAGAGCTAATAGGTGCAATAGTGCTTAAATTCAGTGCACATGTACTTCTACTTTAAAAAAAAAGGGGGGAGTGGGAGGGGGTGGTTTAGCATGAAGCCTCCCAGTTCTAAATTGCATCATCATGTCTTTTGGAGAGAGAGTTACCATGAACCCCACAGAGCCTTCCTTATCAATGTGACTTATAGTTCTCAAAAGTTTTTCCTCTCTGTATGAAAAATTGCATGCAAGGGTTCTATGCACCTGCTTGAGGCTGCTGCTGGGTTGGGGAGTGGCATGCCTACTGAAGAGAAAGCCAGTCAGTGATGGGGGAGGGTGAGAGTCTATGTAAACACAAGTCTAGAAAAAATATTCTTTAGAACAGCTTTACAGGCAGACCTTAGTTGCACCCAAGGTTTAAAATATAGATCATGCCAGACACAAAGAGGAACAGATGGTGCTGCTGGGAGTGTCATTTCCTCTACAGAATCTGCCCCTGGGTGGCTTTGCATCATAGCAGCCTCAGTACTGAAATATGCCATGCCTACTCTCGCCCTTGTCCTGATTGGAACTCCTCGCATTTGTGATCAGTAGCTGGTCTTGCTTCTCCTGCTCCTAGATTCTGCCAGAATCTCCTGAAAGTGTGCATGTATAGGCCACCTGAGGATCCGAGAGTCCAGATAGTTCTGCCTCAGAAATGTGTGGGCCACAGGGCACATGCCCTTTGTCCACAAGCCAGACAAAAACTAGGAAGTTGAGTTATTTTCCCTTGTACCTGTTTCAGGTTCCTGTACCTGTAGCTAAGTCCCAGGACCAGTTCTTCCAGAAAGTTCATGTATGTGTGTGTGTATGTGTGTAAATGTGTATGAGTGCAGCCATAACTTCACAGCCACTGTTCACTGCCGAAAGTTTTAGATTTGGAGTAGGCTTTACCTGTTAATGGCTTCCCTTGTGGCTCAGATGGTAAAGAATCTGCCTCCAATGCAGGAGGACCTGGGTTAGATCCCTGGTTTGGGAAGATCCCCTGGAGAAGGGACTGGCAACCTACTCCAGTATTTTTGCCTGAGAAATCCCATGGACAGAGGAGCCTGATGGGCTACAATCCATGGAGTCATTGAGCAACTAACACTTTCACTTTCACTACCTGTTAATTTAAATTCTGTTCCTAAGTACTAGGAGTCTCAAAAGAGTGAGGAGACAGTATCCAGATGTTACTTGCACAGCACGCCAGGCATGTGACCAGAGAGAGCTCGTGAAATGCCGAAGTTGGAAGGATGGGACTTGAGGATGGTCTCATTTCACCACCTCACTTTATAGAGAAAAATGGATATGGTTGCTCAGAGCTCATTTCCTAGAGTGGTGACGGGGCCAGGGCAGAAGCCAGGGCTTCAGATTCCTTCTCTGGTGCATTTTCTGTCCCAGTGTGATCAGCTTCTTTTCCCTGGGCCTCTTCCAGGAAAGAAGGCTGGAGCCCAAAAGGGTGTATGGTTCATATCGTTAGGAACAAACTCATATCCCTCTGTGATTGTGGCTTCTGAGTCTTTAATAGTGAAATTACAAAAGAGAATGAGCCTCTAAATTCAGTTCTTTGGAAGAAGAACTGTGCTTAAAAGGGGAGTTGTTGTGTTTAGCCTGGCCTGCTTAACTCTTCTATCTCTGTAGTGTGCTTCCTTACAATTTAAAAAACTGACTCCAGGCCGACGGGATGTGTTCTCTGAGTCATTTTCCCCTTGCGGTCTGTCTCACCCAGGTGAGATGGTGGCAGGTACCGGTGGCATCCTGGATGTAGGCGGACTGCCTAGTATTTGAGAACATGCTGTCTGGGTGAGCTGACTGCCTCTCCTTCCCACCCTGTTAGCAGACCGAAACCCCTTGCAGCCTGGCTCTGGTTTCCTCAGGTTTATTTATGTGGGTCAGCCACCCGTCCACATGCAGTGCGAACAAGGTCTCTAACTGTGTCTTTAGGCAGCGAGGAAGGAAACAGACTTCTTGGGCTGAGTTGCCACATATACTCTCTTTCTCCAGATAGCCAGTGAGCAGTTTTGTGTTCAGTAGGTGCTGTTCTTTCAGTTGGCATGCTCAAGGCATTTCTAGAGGGTTAACACATGGTGTGTTGGCTGGTCCACACCTTTATCAATCCTTGATTCTCATCCACCCCCAGGTAGAAACTGTGCCATGGGAACGCCGTCTGCCTCCTCGTTTCGGTCCTGTGGGGGATTTTGCTTGTTACACAGCAGGATGGCAAGAAAAACAGGCTCTGGGTTTCATAAGATTTCATTGGTCCATCTTAGTTTCCCCTTTACGTGCGCCCTCAAGTCCTGATCATTTGTGAGCTGAAAATCTGGTTGGGCTGTGATGTCAGACTGGTGGGAGGTGGGCAGAGGGTTGCTACAGAAACCAAGAGGAAGGAAGGAAGTCAGGTCATTTGTGTGGCAGGTACTTAGTGAATGCCTGTGGTTGTTCAGGCATTGTGAACAGAGAACAAAATGGACACAGCACTTGCCCTCATGAGGTTAACAGTCCGGGGGAATACCCATGGGTTATTTAATATGACAGCAGTGCTGGAGGAATCTGTTGTGTAAAGCAGGCGTTCAGCTTGGCTACTCAAAAGGAGCGGCTCTGGCTTTTTCAGGGACATTTGTGCTCCAAACCCACAATCACCTTGGAAAGGAGGAGGGCTTGAAACATTCTCTTTGAGAATTCTACCTGGCCTCCCTAGCAAGAGAGCAAATTGCCTTTCTCTGTAGAGCAAGCTCGATCTAGGAGTTTGGAGTCTGTACGCCCATTTTCTGGCTTTACTTGAGTGCTGCACAGTCTGTGGGATCTTAGTTCCCTGACCAGGTATCGAACCTGTGCCTCTTGAAATGGAAGTATGAAATCTTAACCACTGGGCTGCCAGGAAGTCCCAATCTGTTTTTAATGTGTGAATGTTTTCTGACCTTGAAGTATCTTCCCTCCACCCTGCCCCCTTTTTTTTAGTTTAGAGAGAAAAGCCTGTGTGAGTTTAACAGTGAGAAATTGGGAGGGGAGTAGGATCAGTGGTGTGAATTTCTTAGGGAATCTTTTATTCTCCATTTCCTTTAAGTCTCAATTTTAAATAATGTTAATTTGCAGTATCTCTTCCTGTTATGGGGCTTGCCTGGTTGCTTAGCTGGTAAAGAATCCACCTGCAGTGCAGGAGACCCTGATTCGATTCCTGGGTCAGGAAGATCTGCTGGAGAAGGAATAGGCTACCCACTCCAGTATTCTTGGGTTTGCCTGGTGGCTCACCTGGTAAAGAATCTGCCTGCAATGTGGAAGACCTGGGTTTGATCCCTGGGTTGGGAAGATCCCTTGGAGAAGGGAAAGGCTACCCACTCTAGTATTCTGTCCTGGAGAATTACATGGACTACAGTCTATGGGGTTGAAAAGAGTTGGACACGACTGAGTGACTTTCACTTTCACTTCCTGTTATATCTGGCTTTATAACCTGCCAGGGGTGGTAAAGGCCCTAGCACACTACTGGCACAGATAAGGGTCCCAATAAGCACACTTCTCGTGTAGGCTCAGGTTCTTGGCTAAGATTGTAAGTTCCCCAAGGTCAGTGCTTGTCTTGTCCACTTCTTTATACTCAGCTCCTGGATTAACTGGTTAAGAATTGACCAGATGTAGAGGAGTAAAGTCAAAAGGGTGAGAGGGCAAGGTGACTTTGAGGCTGTGAGCCTTGATGACAAGGAATGTAAGAGTGGCATTATTGATGAAATTCTAAAAAGAAACATTTTGAGGGAGGCCTGGCTTGAGTGGAAAACAAATATAAACAGGGTGATAAGAAGCTGTTAATGTTCATCAAGTTCATTCCGACTGGTGGCTGGAAAAGAAGAGAGCTCAGGAGCCACGGAGGTGGAGGTCGGGAGGGAAGGAAAGAGAGAGGATATTGGTTGTTGTCCAGAATGTTTCAGTGAGGCCAGTCATAAACAAGTTACAGGACTCCTTATGAATTCTGATCCTAGACCAGAGAGTCACCCCTTCTAATTTTCAGGTGCAGGTCTTTGTTTCTGGAAAACTGTCATTCTTTTAAAAGCCTCAAGAGGTATCAGTCACACCCTTAATCCAGTTTACACGTGTGCCATCTACTTGTTTGGCCTTTTTTTACAGATACATGACATCCGCTGTAAATCTGGCTGCAGGCAAGGAAGTAGTTAACATAAGATGGCTTGTTTTCTGTTTGTTCTCCCGAACCGAGCTCTTCTGGGTGCATGCTCAGTTATGTCCACCTCTTTGTGACCTTGTGGATTGTAGTCCCCCAGACTCCTCTGTCCGTGGGATTCTCCAGGCAAGAATACTGGAGTGGGTTATCATTTTCTCCCCCAGGGGATCTTCCCAACCCAGGGATCGAACCTGCGTCTCCTGCATTGCAGGAGGATTCTTTATCACTGAGCCACCAGGGAAACCTGAGCTCGTCTGGGTTGGTACTTTTGCTCCTGGAATTGTAAAATAGAATTGTGTGGGTCATCTGCTTTGAAGATCTGTGTGTGGTTTGAAAAATCATGTCTTTGAAAGAACGGCTGCTCTCTGCAAATGCTGACTGCTTTTCTTGGGATGTATGTGAAACAGTGTATGAACAGATTTCACAGCCTTTGGTATTGGTAAAACTTTCTGTGGATGGTAACAAGTAGACATTTTTCAAGCAGTGCATCGGAACTCATTTATTAATTGAACAAGTATTGAATGCTCTTTCCCACATAATCATCTCCCCACAGGGATTCTTTGCGCACAGTATAACAGAGGTTTTGAATCATTCGTCAGTATTTTGGTTAGTCTTTTCCTCTCATAGATTTCAAACCCCTAGAGAAGAGAAGGGCTGGCTTAAGTTTCTTCCTCATTTACTTAGGCAGGTTGAATGTTCATATTAATAGCAATAAAGATCTGTTTATTTTACAAAGTACTTTACATAAGGAATCAGATAATTACTGTGAGGAAGATTTCAGTCCCATTTTACAAATGGAACAGCCAAGGCCTTTGGTGACCAGTGGGCATTTAGAATTCACTGTGCTGGTAAATAGGGCCGCTGAGTCAGCTGGGGCTGAGGCTGAATCAAACATTGGTATCCTGCTGGGAAACAAGAAAACTCCTAGAATTGCAGACTTGGTAAATTTTAACTTGTGCATGAAAAGCAATGTAGCAAACCCTTTCCTCGTCCCTACCCCTGTGTTGGTGTGGGTGCTCGCGAGATCAGTATGTCAGTATGTTTTTGTGTATCAGTGGGACAGAGATGTGAAAGTAAGTGTAATTCAAAAGGGCACATTGCATCTCCTAACTAAGGAAAAAGCATTGCTGTATAGTCTGAGAAGATCTCACTTTTATTTTTTCAGAGGAGCAGGGAGACCACAGGGGCAACACCCTGGTATTTAGAAACCTGTGCAGTTTGGGGGTTAATAGAAGGTCCATTTGGGGGTGAGCCAGAGCAGAAATTCCAAGTTCCTAGGACTCTGTGTAGGGATCTTGAGGGCTCTGCAGTTCTATCCTGTATCAGCATTGTTGGAGTCCTATTCTTTCTGCAGGTGTGTTCTGACTGGGACATCCAACTGTGGGTCCTGAGCCCCCCTGAGATGCCTCCCACTCCTAGGGGCTCCTGAAGAGTGTCCTTTCTTGCTGACATGGGGATCCAGGGTCTCCTGCAGGCCTGGCCTGACCTCCTCTTCTCTTCCCCGTTGTCCTGCCTCTCTCCCTTTCAGAGGCAGAAGAGGAGCCTGTGTGGACAGTGAGCGGGCTGGGGGGGGAAGGTCCTGCCTCACCCAGGACAGCTTAGATTTGAAAACCACGAAGCAGCACTAACGTTGTTGGGGCGGGGTGTGCTCAGACTGCTCTGGCTGTTTTTCCATTTGGTCAGGAAAGTGGAGGAGTGAGACTGGCTGCGGGCCAGGCAGAGTTTCCCCCTTTCCTATGGTGAATGAAAATAGATGATTGTTCAGGGGAGTGGGTATGAGTGGGAGGCGTCGGAGCAGGCCTTGCACTCATACTGGCCCTGCTCAGCCACTTCCCAGCTTCATGACCTTGAGCGGGTTTAACCTCTCAGACGCAGAGTTCTATCACTTGTGAAGTGAAGGTGAGAATGTTACCACTACCTGTCTCTCGAGGGGTAGCCACCAGAATATTAATAATTACCTGGGATGGGGAGTTCTGGGGTGATAAAGGGTAACAGGAAACTAGAACTTTTTGTTTTATTTTTAAAAAATTGGAGGATAATTGCTTTACAGTGGTTAACTATAACTTCTTAAACTTGCTTTTTGTTTCATTTGAATTTTCACTATTGGCATGCATAACTTAAATTATTTAAATTATGTTGAAAAGTAACCCCTCCTAGGATTGTCATGAAAATCAAATAAAATGGGATAGTTAAAACACTCGGTATGGTGTCTGACAATTAAAAGCTAACTCATGGCAGTTTATTTGGGGAAAGAAGTGATGTTTAGTAGTTAACCCTTGCTTTTTGTAGCGTTAGGCTTTCTGTCTGGCTTATGTATTTTGGGTGAGTCTCTTTGTTAAGCCCCAGTTTGTCAACTGAAAATGGAATTAAAGTCAATATCTACTACATACAGGGGTTTGGAGGAGACACGCAAAGCAGCTAGCCTGGTGCCTGGCTCCTAGTCAGTGCTCAGTAATTATTGCCTGTTAGCCTGTTATCCTCTCAGTCACCCTGGAAGTGAGGAGAGAGTGATGCCCGCTTGAAAGCTTCAGAATGTGAGGCGCAGAGTGTAGTTTAGGACAGGTGTCCTGTCTTAAGGCCAGGTGCTGAGTTAGCAGCAGAAATGGTGATGCCAATGCTCTTGTGGCCTGTTGGCCCCTGTTGCAAACCAGAGAGGTGTCACGAGTGGGCAAATGGGAAGCACTGGCCAGGGCCGTGGATGTGAAACACGCCGCTGGCCTGGACAGCGTGGGTTACTGAAGGTCAGTCTGTCCGAGAAGGGAAGAGGCTGGTTTAGGACCACTTCCTTTCTCACTCTCCGAGGCAGATGGACGGCGTCCAGGTTGACAGAAGGGAGGGGCGCGTTTCCTCTCGCTTGTCTTTTGCATCCTCCTGGCTTGTCTTGGGGCGGGGGACTCCTGAACACTGCCCTTGTAGTGGGCTGTTTTCTCAGCTCCTTCAGTCTAGCCTTCTCTGCCAACCTGCCCTGCTGCTGAGTCCACGCCAGCAGCCTCCCAGGCCTCCTCCCTGTGTCCTGGAAGGCCAGCACAAAGCCTCTCAGCTTCTTGCTCCACACCCCTTTGGGGCTGCCGGTGACTTTGCATCTGCTCCTCAGCTAGCTGCCTGTCTGTGCGGCTGACTGGGTGAGCTGAAACCAGACTTGGTGGGAAATCAGTCTTGAGCTTCCTTTTCTGTGTATTCACATTTTAAGAAGAAGAAAAAAAAAAACCAAACAAAAGACCCTGAGTGATTTCTGCCCAGTCTTGTTTTCAGAGAGTGAGAGAGAGGTCCTAGTCACCAAACCCACTTGTGGGGCCAGAGCTGATTTTGCCCTGGCTTCTCACCTTGGGTTTGTACAGTACGCTTCTCACCCTCCCCTTTTCAGTTCTGTTTTTACGTAACAGGCGTTACCGCATTTGCCTGGCTCCCTTCTTCATAGGGTCACGAAGCCCTTACCCAGCATTGGTGACCAGTGTAGGTGCTGCAGTGTCTGCAGTTCAGCCGCCCAGGTTGGCCCGGTGTAGTGGAAGAAAGCACGTGCATACTTGTGCAGAGTCTCGCGCTTGGTAGTTTTTATCCTGTTACCCTGTGTTTCGAACACACCCTTTTCCATTTGCATTTGGTGGTGGCTGGTGAGCCTTGTAGTCCATTTTTCCTTGGAGTGTATCCTTGCTATGGGTGTTGAGTTCACATTTTATGCTTAATTTCCCATCAGGATCTGAACAGTGGGCCTGCTGTGGTGCTGCCACCAGCCAAGTCATTGCACCTCGAGACAAGTCTTCTCTGACTCCCAGGCTGCTTTCTTTTCCTTATTTATGGCAGCCTGAAGGCCTCATGAAGTGCATCAAAGTGTTTCCTGTTGGCTTGGTGAAAGGAAGACACTTGGAGGACCTTAAAGGCCTCGTGGAGGGGACCCTCTTACTGTTAGCTAATCACAAATTAAGACTCTTGAGTGAAGAAGGAGCCCTCCCACCCACTCTGTAAAAGCCCCTCTGAAACTCAAGTGGTTCAGGCCGTTTGTCATGTTGCTGTAGTATTTATCTGGTTTTTGAAGACAGACTTGATTAAATTAATCCTGGTTGTAAGGGTAGTGCCTAGAGGTCTTGGAGGAGAAACTTAGGGAAGAATCAAACTCTGGGTTTATTTCAGGCCTAATCGGGAGCTGGCAGCAGTGGCTTTGGGGCTCCAGGGAGGGGGGGATGGCACCCTGCCTTGGAGCTGTCATCTAGGATGCCACCTTTTGGGAACCAGACTGTAGACAGTTCCTGGCCCGTGTGAAGTTGTACCTGGGCCTTATCAGAAGTGAACCAGATGGTGTTTCTAGCAAAACTGGCAGATGTTCTTGCTGTCAGAATTAATTTGAAAGTTTTACATGTAAATGTGGAATTATGGGAATTTTTCTTTTGGGGTTTTAGTTGTGTGTGGAAGTGCTACCCTTACCTTAACAAGGCCTTTATTTATCTCCTGCCTCAGGCCAGAAGTGACTCCCGACTCTGTGTCCTCCCATCCCCTCTGGTTGCTTTCCTCCCCAGATGGGTCCTTTGTGGTGGGGAGATAGAGGGTGACCAGGCCTGTCTTGAGCGTAATTTGAAGGTTGGTGATGGGACCGGCTGCCCAGATGTGTCTGCTCCATAGATAACATCAGTGACTAAAACGTTCGTCATTTGAGTCACTCCTTTGAGTTGAGACCTTTGGATGTAGCAGGTATGATACCTAGAAAGAGTGACTGTATCAGAGTCACAGAGCCCAGGAAAGAGGCAAGAAGAAAAATCCTGTGGGGTCTGGGACAAGGCAGGAAGTCCTGAGCGCACGCTCTGTGCCAGGCCCTGTGTTTGTGCTGTTGCTAGGTGGGCCTGTATCCACTTTATACATCAGAAAATCAGGCTCTAAAAAAGTTAAGTACTGGGGTTTCCCTGGTGGCTCAGTGGTGAAGAATCCACCTGCCAATGCAGGAGACACGGGTTTGATCCCTGACCTGGGAAGACCCCACCACGTGCCGTGGAGCAGCTAAGCCTGTGCGCAGCAACTGTTGCGCCTGTGCCCTAGAACCTGGAAGTCACAACTCCTGAGCCCACAAGCCCTTAGAGCCCATGCTCTGCAACAAGAGAAGCCACCGCAGTGAGAAGCCCACACACCTCAATTAGAGAATATCTCCTGCTTGCGGCAACTAGAGGAAGCCCACGGAGCAATAAGACCCGGCACAGTCCCACCCCCGCCCCCCCGCCCCCCCGCCCCCCCACCCCCCCCTCGAACCAAGGTTAAAATGATCCCAAAGTCTTTGTTGTTTTCATGGCAGGTAAAAATATATACTGATGAGGAAGTTGGGGTGGAGGATGAGGTGGGGAGGGAGACGGGGCAACCTGGAGAGACCAGAGTGCGTGGGGGAGCTGCTGTGGAGGGGTTCTGGGGAGTGGGTGATCCTGGGTGAAGGATGTGGAAAGGAGAGGCTGGCCGAGCTGGAAAAGAAGGAAAAAGAGTTTTGGGTATCACTTTGGAGGGGCTGACCATTGGCCAATGGCAGCTCTAACCTGAAGGACTCATCTTGGAGTCTGTTTGGGGTCTGGAGAACCAGAGAGCTTTTGTCTTCAGGCCGGTGGTAGTTGGGCCCGGCAGGAAGCCTTTTAATCCCTGGTATTTATAGACTAGCCTGTACTCTACTCTGAAGCAACTCCATTTCGGCTACTGAAGGCGGCATTGCCTTGCCTTTGAAGTGCCACATTTATGGGTCCCCTGTTTGGCCCAGCAGGAGGGGCTGGGTAATGCTGCGTCATATTGTGCTGATTCCCGGCTGCCTCAGAGGTTGTGCAGGGACAGTTCTGCCATTTCCCTCGGAGTGACCTCTGGCTGCCCCCGCTCCTGCAGCTGCTGCTTTTCCTCTTGGGGGTGAGGTGGGAGTCAGGACTGGGGAAGTCAGCCCTCTTGTCTCTGTGTTCAGGGTAGCCGGGAATTCCCTACAAGAGTGATTCTGATTTGTTCCCCAGCTCCTTGCCTTAAGCCTGGGGTTGCTTGGTTTATAGCACGGGCAGCCCTTGCAGTAAATCCTCAGTCCCGCCCAGCCTTGATTTATTGACACCTGCTGGCGTGAGTGTGGGGGGTGGTAACCAAAGATGACGGAGACGGGCCTCTGACCCAGTACCTGGAACTGATGAACACGCAGCTTACGAGTAAAGAGCAGGTCAATTCCTTTTTCTTATAGCAGGACGTGTCCCTACACCTTCAGTCCTGTCTATCGTAAACGATTATTGTGAGGGCTGATTGTAGCAATAATGAATTGAGACTGCTTCAGAAGTGTAAAACTCTAGATTCACACAAAACCTTGTTAAAACCTTAATAAAAGATGGCATGTCTTGAGTGCCTTCTGGGTACCAGGCACTGATGGTCTAAGTGACTTACATAGTTTATATAATCTTCACAGCAGCTTCAAAATAGGTTGCTTATATTATACCCATTTTACAGTTATGAGAATTGATGCCAAAAGAGGATAAAAAACATCTTTCTAGGATGAACAACTGGTAAGTAGCAGCAGAAGCAGACACCTCTGAAGTCTTGGCTGCACTGTGTGACCTTTCTGAAAACCCCGAGGAATCATAATGGGGGTGGGTGTCCTTCCTCGAAGGGAGGCAGCAGCCAGGACTTACCCTCAGAGACCAGAAAGGATCAGGGAAAGGTCAGCCCAGTGCCCAGAAAAGCATTAGCATTTCTGTACAGCCTAATCACATTACCGAAAGCAGTCCTGAACTTGGAGCCATCTTTCTTGGATAGCAATGCAATTGACATAGATAATTTAAGCCAAAGAGGAAGGGCAAACTTGGTGTGCTCACATATGTGGATGGATACCTATTAACTGTAAAACGCTGAGAGGCAAAACCTTACAGCAAGTGCGTCTGTCTTCAGTTTACAAATGAGTGCCAAGACCTAGGCAACATGCCCTGTGTTGGGACTTTAAAAAAAACACACATTAAATTTTTTTTTCTCCTGTCAGCCTTTTTGTGTTGAAGTTTCTATGAAGGATATCTGAATTTGGTCATTAATACGCAGTGTATCCATCTTTGGCAGTTACTTTTCAGAGGAATCAGGCTCATTTTAGGGGGCAGCTTCGAGCCAGGTTATTTCAGTTGTGGAAGGTGTGGGGCAGATGGCTTCCTCAGATGCAGATCTGTAAAGAAAAGAGAGCTTTGGGACTTAAAGTCTCTGAATTCCTGCTTCCCTTCACTCCATTCTGCCAACAGCATTCTTCACATGCAGCGCCTGTGACTGAGGTGATGTGTCTCATTCGCAGTTGGGGGGAATTAGCCATCAACATCTAATGACCTAGTTTCTCAATTTCTTCAGTGGCTTCAGAAAGTTTCCTAGAATACCTCCAAAGCAGTGTTTTTCAAAGTGTGCTAAGTCACCTGATCCACCTCTAACTGAGGAATTCTTACCTAGAATCAGTCTGCAAGTTAAAACACTTCGCTCTGCTGAGGTTCTGAAGTAGAGCTGGGAATCCAAGTCCAAGTCCGCTCAAGAGGGTGTAGAGCTGCAAGCTGCAGTGTGAACAGTCTTCAAAGCTTCCTGTTTTTTTTTTTCTTCCCAGAGTGAATGGGAATTTTTCCTCTTATTCCATAATACATCTAGGATAATTTTAATATTTGAAATGAATTACATAATAAAGGGCAGAAATGGTATGGACCTAACAGAAGCAGAAGATATTAAGAAGAGGTGGCAAGAATGCACAGAACTGTACAAAAAAGATCTTCACGACCCAGATAATCACAATGGTGAGATCACTCATCTAGAGCCAGACATCCTGGAATGTGAAGTCAAGTGGGCCTTAGAAAACATCACTACGAACAAAGCTAGTGGAGGTGATGGAATTCCAGTTGAGCTATTTCAAACCCTGAAAGATGATGCTGTGAAAGTGCTACACTCAATATGCCAGCAAATTTGGAAAACTCAGCAGTGGCCACAGGACTGGAAAAGGTCAGTTTTCATTGCAATCCCAAAGAAAGGCAATGCCAAAGAATGCTCAAACTACCGCACAATTGCACTCATCTCACATGCTAGTAAAGTAATGCTCAAAATTCTCCAAGCCAGGCTTCAGCAATACATGAGCCGTAAACTTCCAGATGTTCAAGCTGGTTTTAGAAAAGGTAGAGGAACCAGAGATTAAATTGCCAACATCTGCTGGATCATGGAAAAAGCAAGAGATTTCCAGAAAAACATCCATTTCTGCTTTATTGACTATGCCAAAGCCTTTGACCGCGTGGATCACAAGAAACCGTGGAAAATTCTGAAAGAGATGGGAATACCAGACCACCTGACCTGCCTCTTGAGAAATCTGTATGCAGGTCAGGAAGCAAGAGTTAGAACTGGACATGGAACAACAGACTGGTTCCAAATAGGAAAAGGAGTACGTCAAGGCTGTATATTGTCACCCTGCTTATTTAACTTCTATGCAGAATACATCATGAGAAACGCTGGACTGGAAGAAACACAAGCTGGAATCAAGATTGCCGGGAGAAATATCAATAACCTCAGATATGCAGGTGATACCACCCTTATGGCAGAAAGTGAAGAGGAACTGAAGAGCCTCCTGATGAAAGTGAAAGAGGAGAGTGAAAAAGTTGGCTTAAAGTTCAACATTCAGAAAACGAAGATCATGGCATCTGGTCCCATCACTTCATGGGAAATAGATGGGGAAACAGTGGAAACAGTGTCAGACTTTATTTTTTGGGGCTCCCAAATCACTGCAGATGGTGACTGCAGCCATGAAATTAAAAGATGCTTACTCCTTGGAAGAAAAGTTATGAGCAACCTAGATAGCATATTCAAAAGCAGAGACATTTCTTTGCCGACTAAGGTCCGTCTCAAGGCTCTGGTTTTTCCTGTGGTCATGTATGGATGTGAGAGTTGGACTGTGAAGAAGGCTGAGCGCCGAAGAATTGATGCTTTTGAACTGTGGTGTTGGAGAAGACTCTTGAGAGTCTCTTGGACTGCAAGGAGATCCAACCAGTCCATTCTGAAGGAGATCAGCCCTGGGATTTCTTTGGAAGGAATGATGCTAAAGCTGAAACTCCAGTACTTGGGCTACCTCATGCGAAGAGTTGACTCATTGGAAAAGACTCTGATGCTGGGATTGGGGGCAGAAGGAGAAAGGGACAGCAGAGGATGAAATGGCTGGATGGCATCACTGACTCGATGGACGTGAGTCTGAGTGAACTCAAGGAGTTGGTGATGGACAGGGAGGTCTGGTGTGCTGTGATTCATGGGGTGGCGAAGAGTCGGACATGACTGAGCGACTGAACTGAACTGAACATGGAATTGATTTGAACCTCTACCAAGGTTATATGCTTTGGTGTCAGACTGATTCATTTGTAATCTTGCTGTCATGAATTGCTATCTCTGTGGCCTTGGGCATATTATTAACTTCTCTATACCTTGTCTGGATAGAGAGTTGCTCTCCAAAGAAAAAGTTGCTCGGTCGACTCTGCAATCCCATGGACTGAGAATACTGGAGTGGGCTGCCATTCCCTTCTCCAGGGGATCGGATCTTCCTAACCCAGGGATTAAAGCTGTGTCTCCTATGTTGCAGGCAGATTCTTTATCATCCGAGTCATTAGGGAAGCCTGGAGATAGGAGTAGTACCTTTTAAGGTTCTTATGAGGATTAAATCAGGTATTAGATGGAAAATGCCTAGAGTCATGTGCATTGATTAGACAGTTAGATTCCAGGTAATAATAATAATGTGTTATTTTTCTTATCCTGAGGTTCCACGTTACTGGGAGTATGACCACCCCGGTTACAGAGTTGAGTCCTGCAGGGTAACAAAACATCCGTCTTCGTTGGTACAGCAAAGTCACGGATTTCTAAAAGGCCTTTTGCCATCCATAGGAAGCCTAAACCAAGCACTGGGAAAATGTTTTGTGCTAACATATCCTCAGCACCCCAGTTTTAGTTCTCTGAGGCCCTGTGTGGAGGGTGTGGGTGGCTGTTCTCAAGCAGTCAGGATCTGTCACAGGTGGGAGGGATGCACTTGTTTGGAAAATGTCAGGATCCACCGAGTTGTTTTAACCCGCAGCTGTTTGTTCTTCATTCAGTCGACACTCTCTTTTTCCTCTTATTCTTGTTTAATGGTTAGGAAAGAGGGCTAAACTGCACTTTCACTTTAATGATGTGTGTGTATTTGTGTGTGTGTGTGTGTGTGTTAGTCGCTCAGTTGTGTCTGACTCTCTGTGATCTATGGACTATGCTTTAATGGTACACATGTCAAATTCATTTCCCCCACCAACTTCCTTGTTTTTAAAAAAATTTAAGAAATCACAAGTTCTACTTCTTTTTTTTTTAATGAACTTACTAGTTTTTTTTTTGTTTTTTGTTTTTTTAATATTTTTATTTATTTATTTGGCTGTGCCGGGTCTTAGTTGCAGCACACGAGATCTTTGATCTTTGTTGCGACACACGGAGCAAGTGGGATCTAGTTCCTGGACTAGGGATTAAACCCAGGCCCCCTGCATTGGGAGCTTGCAGTCTTAGCCACTGGATCGCCAGGAAAGTCCCTCTACTTATTTCTTAAAGAAAGATTAGGAAATACAGGTTACTTGATTCATGGAAGAAGGAAATCACCTGTGATTTCCCTTCCAGAAGTCACCACTGTTCACCTGTTAACTGTCCTACTTCTGTCTAGGATGGCCGGGGACAGCAGTGGCCGGCAGGGTGTCGGGGTTCAGAGGAGGGACCGCCCTTCTGAGAGCTGGGCTGGCCCTCCTGTGGCTCAGAGCTTCACATTGGGCAGCTCTGCTTTGGGACAAGCACTTGGCAAGTCCTCAGGTGTCCTCCCGCCTTGAGAGCAGTTGCTGTGCAAGGCCAGCTGCTAGTTTCCATTGATGCCGTGTACTCAAGCGTTTTTGGCCTTGTTCATGTTGATTCCGCCCTCCTGATTGTGCGTTCAGTTTTCACATAGCCAGGTGGGGTGGGATCCTGGGCCTCTTTGCTCTGTAGGAACTGGTACTGGCTCTTAGGGTTGGTGGTGCTCCATCCCTTGCCTCTCCCTTACTGAATGTCTCTGGGAAGGCTCTGCCCAGGAGGAGAGCTCAATGGGTAAGGAGAACACTGCCTCACGGCTTTTAAAATGTAATGCCTCCTCCCCCTGTTCTCCTCTTCCCAAATAAGAGCTGCCAGTAGCAGTTTAGTGCTGGACGATTGAGATGCGTTATTACTGCGTGATGGACAGAGGAATTGTTAACTCATCCATCTCCTTCACCCCCTTGCAAATGGGAATTACAGGAAATCACACTAGCATGAAAAACTGGGCTAGTGGGAAGGATGGAATGTGTAACCCTTATTCCCAAAAATAGGCAGAATGTCGGAGCTGACTGACCTTAGCCTTAGGCTGTCAGTGGGCCAAAGCATGGCCTGAAGCTCTCACCATCTGGGAATTGACACCGAATCTTGCTGCTTTCTGACTTTGTGTCATCATGACTCCCTTCTTCTGAGCCCCTCCTGTCTGATCAATAACCAGCTCCTGCCAGTTCTTTCTGCTGGAGGTTTCTGTCACCACCACCCTGGCCCAGACCTTATCATCCTGTCTGGCCTCCCAGGCTGCTTTCGTCTCCCTTGCCAGGTTCATGTCCCCTGAACATTGTTCTTATCTCAAGTAAGACTAGGGAAGAGAATGCAGCCCTGTGTGTGTGGGAGGTCATATTACCGTCTCTTCCCCCATGCTCCTTGAGAGCGAAGACTGAGTAGCCCGGTGCCTCTTACATAGTAGGCCTTTAGTAAATACTTGTTGGGTTGGATGAAGTCATGTTTCCTGCTCAAGAACATTCATTGGTTCCCTACTACCTATGGATCCAAAGCTGAATCTCTCTGCCTGTTATTCATAGATGTACAGTCTGGCCTTATAGTAAGTATTCAGTGGAATATTTAATTTACTTTGTGGAATAACCAGAGTCTATTAAGTGATAGATACCAGGGAGACGGTTAGAATTGTGCCTTGCCCTGAAGGAGCTCAAATGGATTTTTTTTTCTGTTCTCCGTTGATTCTTGGCTTCTTTCCCCACCCCTGCCTTCCCAATTTATCATGCTTATTTATGCCTTCCAGCCCCAGAAATTCCCTCTTTCTGTCTACATACTAATTCAGCTCTCAAGGCTTTCAGGTCAGATCTCCATTCGTTCCTTTTTAAGGTCCTCTCTCTCTTTTTAAATGTTTATTTGGCTGTGCTCGGTCTTTGTTGTGGCATACAGGATCTTTAGCATCAGCATGCAGAATCTTTTTAGTTGGGTGTGTGGGATCTGTCTGGGCTTCCAAGGCAGCTCCATGGTAAAGAATCCACCTGCGATGTAGGAGATGCAGGTTCTATCCCTGGGTCGGGAAGATCTTCTGCAGGAGAATATGGCAACCCACTCCAGTATTCTTGCCAGGAAAATCCCGTGGAGAGAGGAGCCTGATTGGCTGCAGTCCATGGGGTCGCAAACAGCTTTACACAACTGAGCATGCATGCATGTGGGATCTAGTTCCTTGACCAGGGATTGAATCTGGACCCTTTGCATTGGGAGCTCAGAGTCTTAGCCACTGGGTTCCCAGGAAAGTCCCTAAGGCCCTCTTTAATTGTCTTGGTTCAGGTCCATTTCTGTCTCTCTCTCTCTTTTTTTTTTTCATTATTCTGTCCATAACACAAGTAGTGGCTGCTGTTCTTCCTTATTTTCTGAAACACGTGCCCCACGATTTAGTGTTGTATTGCACCCACAAAGACTACTGAAATAGACACTCTTGCTTTACTGTATGCCTTGATTGCTTGCCGTCAGGGCAGGCAGCTTCTCCACCTCAACTGAAAGTGGACTGGGGCCTGTGGTCTCTGTGCCTTTTGCAGGCTTCACATAGGACATGATACTGCACAGAGCAGACAGAGGCGGAAGGTAATGTGACCGTGCTTGAGAGTGTGGTTCCTGGCAGGATTTTGGGTGGCCTGAGGCTGGAAGACCATCAAGGAGTTTTTTTAGGGCTCTGGAAACCAAGACCTGAGAGAAGATGGAAAGATCAGGGAGGGTCCAGCTTGTCCCCCAAGAGTTTGTCCCACTCAGAGATTCTCTTGAAACCCCAATTCACATGGAACTGTGTTGATTCTAGAAGTTGGCCAGTGTTCTTGGGAATTGTGGGGAGGCCAGGTGCACGTGTGATGAATCCTCTCTAAAGGAGGATGTGAAAGGTGCCTGGCCATAGGGAAGCTCGTAGCTTAAGGGAACAGACCGTTAGGGGCAGTGGTGAGCAGATGCAGTTTGATTTGTTTGTATTAGTGACAAATTAATTCCTCCGGGAAGTTTAGGGATTTAAATATATTCTATAAATACATGTTTTTCTTTGCTTTGTCACTGATGAGGTTTATGGCTTATGTTACATGTTTCCTTCTAATAATAGAATCTTATGTGAAATTAAAAGCAGTATCTTCCTCTTCTGACTCAGACAGAATTATAAGTGTACTGCTGACTTCCTACCCAGCTTTTATTTCTTATTTCAACCAGGACTGTGCAAACAGGTTAGTACATCTGTGGGCTGAGACCGGTTTCAGCCAGCTAAATTCCCTGTAATCCAGTCTCCATCTGAGAGGCACATCTAAACTTAACTGGAGTTCTAGGTAGGAAGTGTGGTTACAGAGGCAAAGCCATTTAATTGCAGCTTGTTTGAAAATAAAACCAGCTTGAGTTTTCTTCTCACAAACTTTCTCTGAAACACTGCTTTAGATCTTTTATTTTTGGCAGATGGGTTTTGGGGTGGCAGCCTCATTACTCGTGATGGAGAGGTAAAATAAGCCAGTGGGTGATTTCCCAGAATCCTGAGCCTTTGAACATTGCAGTTCCTTTTGGAAGTGCAGAAGCCAGGCTGCCCGTCTCAGATTTATACCCTCTTCCCATTCTCATCTCAACTAGTAAATACTGTGGCGTCAGTCTGCCTAAAATTGTAACGGCTTAAATTTGTTTAAATGTCTGTAGCAGTTTGGTGATGAAGTTTAGGTAGTGATGATAGTAATAGACAAGCAGGCTGACTGAGTTGTGAATTAGTTCTTTTAAGGTTCCCAGGAAGAAAATCACTAACTCACTTTTCATGTCAAGTCTTAGTGTTAGTAGAGCAGGGAACAGCCTAGAGAAACCATCTGCCCAAAGGTTACCTTTCAGACAAGTCCTTTACAGGAAATTGTGTGTTTTCTGTTTGGAATGGGGTGTGTTCATTCTTTTGAGAAGCCTTTTTACAATAGTATAATGGTTCCTCTGGAACTCTTAGCAGTGTTTTTCTGCCCTCTCCTGTATTTACAGCTGCTTTTTCCCTAGGGGAGCATTCATCTGTTTTTAAAAGCTGAGAGAGAAAACAAGAAGTTCTCTCAAACAGTGAGGTTTGGAAATCAAAACCACGTTTGCCCTTCAGGAGGGCAAGTTCTTGCGGGGCTGTTGTTGGGGTTGAAGACACGGAAGTCCGGCTGTAGTGTCCCGATTCCCTGCCCCTCACCACACCCCCGCGCCCCTCCACCCGCAGCATGCTTGTGGCAGATATGAAGGGGTTTGAGCACAGGGCCCATTATGACCCCTTGGTTGTACTAGATCAAACATTGCTTTTCAGTGCAGTTTTTCTGGCAGGCCACTCTCTGGCCCCGCATATCCATGGGCAGGGTCCTGGGCTGATGTTAGCCCTGAGGGGCAGGAGGAGCCTGTGGTGATTGCCCTGGAGTGTGGAGGCAACAGCAAAGCCACAGGCGTTTAGGAAAGACCTCTCATCATTAGGATGCTTTCATTACCGATGCTTCAAGGCCTTGGAGCTGGGGTTTGCCAGGTCTCTAGATG
The DNA here is from genome assembly GCF_023091745.1 of Budorcas taxicolor. NCBI lineage: Eukaryota > Metazoa > Chordata > Mammalia > Artiodactyla > Bovidae > Budorcas > Budorcas taxicolor. Next base: position 79,609,583 of record NC_068919.1, read on the forward strand.
CAGTTAGTCAACGGACTTCACCCCAGTACTCCTTAGCCTCTTTCCGCCCAGTTTTAACCGCATAGCTGCTTGTGGACGTGCAGCTTTGTTTGATGAGAACAAGAGGATTTCTGCTTTGCAGCTGAGTAACTGTGCCTTCTATTTAGGTTCTGTAGAGGGTTACATTTGAAAAGCTAATGAGTGTTTTCTTCCACTCTGCGCACACAGTGATCCAGAGTGGGCTGCAGCGCAGGTGCTGTTGAAGGCAGATGTTGAGGTGACAGTAAGGGCAGCTGGGCCCTGAAGCTCCAGGCCTGGCCCCCTGGCTGACAGCCCATCCCCCAGGGCCAGGTCACCAGAGAGGGCTTCAGCTTCCCTGAAATGACTGCTTCTTATGGCTAGTGTGACCAGCCAGAGGAGGGGGTGGGTTTCCTGGGGAAGAGGGTGGGAGAGTCTTAATTAAGCCAGTCTGGTTTGGCAGTTAGCTCCGACTCGCCTCCAAGTCTGTGTTGGCTGATAATTCCCTTCAGCGCTCAGAACAAGCCTTTTTCGTTTCCAAACACACACCGCCCCCCACGCCCCCAAAACTACAGCCTTCCTTGAGTGTTAACTGTGTGTACCTTCTGCTTCCTTTCTGGAAGAGGCAGGTAGCTACTCATGAATTTTTTCCCCTGAACTGCTCTGGCTGCATTGGAGTTCCTGGAGACTCAGCGCTACCGGACATTCTCATCTAGCAGAGGCTGGGCCAAGAGCCATTCCTGGAGGGCTCAGTGGACAGAGCAGTGGGAACAGTGCTGGGGCTGGCACTCAGTCTGGGGGGGCTCTGTGGGAGGTATTTGGGGAACCTTGCTGCGTGAAGAGTTGGGAGAGCTGAGTTTTGGTTTAGCCACTGACAAGCCCTGTGTTCCCGGGGCAAGCCGTGGTCCCCCTCTAGGCCTCAGTTTCCCTCTCTTAACATGGATAGGTTGAACTTTAGGCTGTAATGTGTTAGGATCCCAAGAAATACCCCATGAGTCTGCTCCTGATAAAAGAAGGGGACCAGAGGCAGCAAAGGTGGGTGCAGAAGAACCTTGGATGATACTAGAGTTGTTTTCCAGGTTCATCTCATGGTGGCAGAGCACTGGGTGACTTTGCCATCCCACCCCCAGGGTGATCTTTGGAGGTGATGCTTGGGTTGGGCCCTGCTCCTTTCATTTCCAGCCCTGGGAAGGGGTGGGCAGGCACGTGCAGTTGGCTGTCTCTGCCAGCTGCCTGGGGCTGAGCCATCTGCTGCTTAGGCCCGCGGGTAGGGTGGGGGCTGAGCCCCAACCTAATCTCTCCCGCACTAGCCGCTCAGCAGAGTCTACCCCACTTCTCCCCACATTCTGTCCTGTGTTTCAGTGCTCTGTTAGGCTACCCTTCACCGTGGTCTTGCTTTGTTCCAGCTGCCCCCACCCCTAGGAGAACCCTTGCTGTGTTTTTGTTTACTCTGTGTGTGTGCTTTGCCCTTTAGCCTGTGCCCCAAGAATTTTTCTGTACTGTAAGGCAGCAGCAGCAGGAAAACAGTGAAACTTTGGACTCTGTTCCGTGTCTGTTCAGATGCAAATGACGAGTCTCTTCCTGTCAGAGTTTGTACCCCTGGGCTCACCATCCCACCTCCTGAGGAGTCTTTGAACAGCAGGGGTGGGCTGAATCAGTCGCTCAGAAAAGCTCTGATTTAGCCTGTGCTTCAAGGCTTGTGATTAGATGGACTAGTTTTCTGTGAGTATGGTTTCAGTGTGTCTGCCCTCTGATGCCCTCTTGCAACACCTACCATCTTACTTGGGTTTCTCTTACCTTGGATGTGGGGTATCTCTTCACGGCTGCTCCAGCAAAGCGCAGCCACTGCTCCTTACCTTGGACGAGGGGTATCTCCTCACCGCCGCCCTTCCTGACATTCAACGTGGGATAGCTCCTCTAGGCCCTCCTGCGTCCTTGCAGCCACAGCTCCTTGGACGGACGTCGGGTTGCTCCTCCTGGCTGCCGCCCCTGGCCTCGGGCGCGGGGTGGCTCCTCTCGGCTGTTCTTGCGCCGTGGCAGCCTGGCACTCGGCCGCTGCCCCTGAAAGTGCTGCACTCGATATGCCAGCCGATTTGGAAAACTCAGCAGTGGCCACAGGACTGGAAAAGGTCAGTTTTCATTCCAATCCCAAAGAAAGGCAATGCCAAAGAATGCTCAAACTACCGCACAGTTGCACTCATCTCACATGCTAGTAAAGTAATGCTCAAAATTCTCCAAGCCAGGCTTCAGCAATACGTGAGCTGTGAACTTCCAGATGTTCAAGCTGGTTTTAGAAAAGGCAGAGGAACCAGAGATTAAATTGCCAACATCCGCTGGATCATGGAAAAAAGCAAGAGATTTCCAGAAAAACATCTATTTCTGCTTTATTGACTATGCCAAAGCCTTTGACCGTGTGGATCACAAGAAACTGTGGAAAATTCTAAAAGAGATGGGAATACCAGACCACCTGACCTGCCTCTTGAGAAATCTGTATGCAGGTCAGGAAGCAAGAGTTAGAACTGGACATGGAACAACAGACTGGTTCCAAATAGGAAAAGGAGTACGTCAAGGCTGTATATTGTCACCCTGCTTATTTAACTTCTATGCAGAGTACATCATGAGAAACGCTGGACTGGAAGAAACACAAGCTGGAATCAAGATTGCCGGGAGAAATATCAATAACCTCAGATATGCAGGTGATACCACCCTTATGGCAGAAAGTGAAGAGGAACTCAAAGCCTCTTGATGAAAGTGAAAGAGGAGAGTGAAAAAGTTGGCTTAAAGTTCAACATTCAGAAAACAAAGATCATGGCATCCTGTCCCATCACTTCATGGGAAGTAGATGGGGAAACAGTGTCAACAGTGGCAGACTTTATTTTTTGGGCTCCCAAATCACTGCAGATGGTGACTGCAGCCATGAAATTAAAAGACGCTTACTCCTTGGAAGAAAAGCTATGAGCAACCTAGATGGCATATTCAAAAGCAGAGACATTTCTTTGCCGACTAAGGTCTGTCTAGTCAAGGCTCTGGTTTTTCCTGTGGTCATGTATGGATGTGAGAGTTGGACTGTGAAGAAGGCTGAGCGCCGAAGAATTGATGCTTTTGAACTGTGGTGTTGGAGAAGACTTTTGAGAGTCCCTTGGACTGCAAGGAGATCCAACCAGTCCATTCTGAAGGAGATCAGCCCTGGGATTTCTTTGGAAGGAATGATACTGAAGCTGAAACTCCAGTACTTTGGCCACCTCATGGGAAGAGTTGACTCATTGGAAAAGACTCTGATGCTGGGAGGGATTGGGGGCAGGAGGAGAAGGGGACGACAGAGGATGAAATGGCTGGATGGCATCACGGACTCGATGGACGTGAGTCTGAATGAACTCCAGGAGTTGGTGATGGACAGGGAGGCCTGGCGTGCTGCGATTCATGGGGTTGCCAAGAGTCGGACACGACTGAGTGACTGAACTGAACTGAACTCAAGGCTTGTAGGCAAGAGGCAAAGAGAAAGGAACTTGTCTTCATGACTGTAGGTGACTCTAGGTTTGGAAGTTCTGAACTGGTGTGTGTGTGTGTGTGTGTGTGTGTGTGTGTGTGTACATACATGTGCACAAGCTGTGCAAGGAGGTGGAGTTAGAATAGAATGTGGACAGTCTTGAAAGTCAATCTTTACAAGTGAGGAAATGACAGAGCAGGGAATACAAGGGCAGTATGCGCTAAACCAGGGCTTCTCAAACTTTTCAAACTTCTCAAACCAGGGGAATCTTACTAAAATGCAGATTTTCATTCTGTGGATCAGGGATGAGGGGGAAAGAAGTGGCAGCCCACTCCAATATTCTTGCCTGGAGAATCCTATGGATGGAGGAGCTTGGTGGGCTGCTGTCCATAGGGTTGCACAGAGTCAGACATGACCGAAGCGACTTAGCATGCATGCATGCATTGGAGAAGGAAATGGCAACCCACTCCAGTATTCTTGCCTGGAGAATCCCAGGGACAGAGGAGCCTGGTGGGCTGCCATCTGTGGGGTTGTACAGAGTCGGGACACCACTGAAGGGACTTAGGAGCAGACCCGGAGACTCAGTGTCTCTGTTAAGCTCCCAAGTGATTCCAGGGCTGCTCCTCAGTGGCCCGAGCCTCCCCCTCCTCCTCTTAACACTGATGAATAAGATTGACCTGAAAAGGCAGAAGGGAGACTTTCCTGTGGATTTTAAACCTGAGAGCCTGGGCTGGGCTTTAAGCCAGTGTTTGCAGAGCCCTTTCTAGATCACTTGCACCTGAGCTCCTGGCTTCTTCAGAGCTCCCCCTTGGCTGGATTCTGTCTCTACAATAGCAGAACCTCTGTCCTTCAGGGGTGGATGTGCATACTAAGCTGGATCCTTTCTCTTTGGCTCATGATAAGGACAGATAGCATTTCAAATAGAATTTGAGAGCTGGAAGAACTCCTCAGTCATCTTTTCCAAGCCTTCTGTTTTACAGAGGAGGAAATGGGCCCAGAAAAGTTTTGTGATATGTAACAGCCAGAATCAACAGCTAGTGGCCGAGATGGGGTGAACACCCAGACATCTAAACTCTTATTAAATTCCTCTCTCTGAGGGACTGTAAGCCTGAGTTAGGGACAACAGCAGGATCAAAGTGTTGCCTGGAGACAGGTGATAGGAAGAGACTTGCCGGTGGCAGCAGGGAGTTTACAACGTGCACAGCTTCTGCTGGTACCTGCTCAGCTCCATGCTGATCCACTCAGGCCAGGGCTCTCAGCTGCAGCCTTTTTGATGTTTGGGGCCAAATTCTATGTACTGGGGGCTGTCCTGTGCATTATGGGATTTTTGCTGGCACCCTGGACCTCTGCCTCTTGGATGCCAATAGCATCCCCCAGGTTAAGACCGTCAAAAAGTCCTCCAAATGTTGCTAGAAACCCTGGCTTATAAAATTGCCCCCGTTGAAAACCACTTGTTCAGGCAGTAAGGTATTTTGGGAAGGAGAGTCTCTCTTGGGCACCTGTACTAGGGTTTTTTGAGAGAGTGATGGTCTCAAGAGTCTACCAAAAAAGCACAAAAAAACGATAGAGCTCCAGCCTTCCTGGGACCTTATAGTTTATTAACTACAGTTTAGTGGAGAGACCAGACCAGCCAATGTCAAAAACAGATAAATTGCCATTTCATTGGTCCCCCCAGGGTAGAGCCCCAGGCTGGACTCTGAAGAATGGGGTGCCTGCCCAGGGTACTTAATGAGAAGAAGATTATGTTACCCTGGGCTGGGTTTCATAGCTAAGGATTGAGTAACTCTGTGTCACTTCTTGAGTTACTTTTACCTACTTCTTAAGGAATATTTCTTTCATTCTGAAAAAAAACATTTTATCTGAATCTGTAAAGGCCCGTCAGACACATTAACCAATAGATGTGTACACTTGAGGGAGGGAGGCCTCTTGAGGCCTAATGCTGGTGAGGCTGACTCTTTCCATGATGGGGTTTACTTTTTTTTTTCTTCCTTCATTTTCTTCAGCTAAGGGATGGATCCTCTGATAGACATTGCTTGTCTCTTTTCCAGTGTCTTAAGGAATATGACTGTATAAGAGCTTGAGTTTGTAATGTTGAGTCAAGAGTATAAAATGTGTCTCTACGAAAGTAAGAAAGGGTCTTTACCCCTTTTTACTCCTCATAGAATCCTGTACTTCCAAAGAGCTTCCCTGGTGGCTCAGTGTTAAAAGAATCTGCCTGCCAATGTTGGAGGTGCTGGTTCAATCCCTGGGTCAGGAAGATCCCTTGGAGAAGGGAATGGCCACCCACTCCAGTATTCTTTCTGGGAAGTCCCATGGATGGGGGAGCCTAGTGGGCCACAGTCCATGGGGGTCACAAAAAGTTGGCCATGACTTAGTGACTAAACAACAAGTACTTGCAGATGTTTATAAGACCACTGAGTTTACATCTTGTGCTCAGCACAGGCCTCCCTGAAAAATATTACTGCAGATCACAAAAAACTCAGTGATGGGAACTCATAGTTCCCGTCAACTTTCCTTAGGGAATCAGTGTCAAATTGACTTTTTTCCCCAATACTTTGAACATGATGCTCCGTTGCCTCCTGGGTTGCATTGTTTATAACAGGAGACTTGCTGTAATTCTTCGTTTCTCTGGGTGCATTGTCTCTCCTCCTACCCCCTCATGGCTGCTTTTAATATTTTCTCTTTAATGATCATTTTCATCATTTTGATTACAGTGTACCGTGCAGTGTTTTCTTGTTGAAGTACCTCTTGTGGTTTGATGAGTTTCTTGAATCTGTGAGTTTATAGTTTACATCAAAAAATTTTTTTGTGCATACCTATGTGTTCTTCCCATGCCTCAATTATGCACGTGTTAGGCTGCTTGATACAGTCATACTTCTGACTTATGTTCTGTGTATATCTCTTTGGATAGTTTCCGTTGCTGTGTTTTCAAGTTTATTGAATTTTTTCTTCTGCAGTGTCTAATCTGTTAATCCCATCCTGTATTTTTTCAGGTATTTGTATTTTTCCCTCTAGAAGTTTAAACGTTTGAGTCTTTGTGGTCTCCTGCCTGTGCCTTCCTCTTTTCTCGTGAACGCACCGAGTATATTTGTAACAGAGATTTGACCATCCTTGTCCACCAGTTCTATCATCTGTGTCATTTCTAGGTCTGTTTCTATTTGTTTATTCTCCTCCTGTGACCACAGGTCATGGTCATAATTTTCTGCCTCTTTGCATGTCTGCTCAGTTTTGATTTGAAACTAGACGTAGTGAGTTGTATGTTGTTAGGTGCTGAAACTTTCCATATTCCTTTAAAAACTTTTTGGCTTTGTTCTCAGAAGCAATTCAGTTAGTACTTAGAATTGGTTTGATCCTTTCAAGGCTTGGTTCTCAGCCTTTATTTATTTATTTATTTTTGTCCTTTTTCTTTTTTTCTTTTTTCTGCAGACAGCCTTTAGTCTAGGGCTAGGATGGTCCCACTACTGAGGCCAAACACTTGTGAAGATTCCTTCCAGTGCCCTGTGAACCAGGAGACTTTTATTTTTTTCCACTTTGGCCCATGGGAACGTGTAAACTTCTGGCTCTGTGTGAGCGCCAGGGGTTAGTTCTTTCCTTGGCCTTGCTAGTTTCCTCTAACACGTGCACGGATCAACACTCAGCCTCTGCAGATGGTTAGTTTTTTCTCTTTGAGCTCCCTCCTCTCAGTTACTTTGCCCTGCACTTTCTAGCCTCCTTGACATCCCCCAGTTCCCAGCTGTCTCTTTAACTCAGTGACATCATTGAACTCTCTCAGGTTTTTGTTTGCCTACTCTGTGGTCTGAAGACTCCTTTATGGGCTCAGCTGGGGCACCCGCAGGGCTCTGCATGTCTTTCCCTTTTTTCAAGGATCACTGCCCTGTGCTGCCTATTTTTGAATGTCTGAAAACCATTATTTCATAAATTATATCTGATTTTCTAGTTGTTTAAGGAAAAAGTAAATCTAGTCTCTGTTATTCCATTATGACTTCTGTGTCCCTCAGGCTAATTTTTAGGTGTCTTTTGCCTCCTGTGTTCACTTGTTGAAAAATTAATCCAGTGAGACAGATTTCATTGGGAATTCAACCAGGTTCAGGTCATGTCACTGCACCAAACATTTACCAAACAGCTACCATGTCCACAGGAACAGCATGCTGTAGTGTTGTGCAGTATGTGGTGTGTGATCTGAAACTTAGCCTGTATTGTGATGCCATGCTTCCAGGCAGAACACTGAGTGTGTACTTCAGGTTTATCCTGGCATGCGCATACACATGCATGCGCTCTGAGCCTCGTTCCTGTGCCTCCTCACCACAGGCCCTTTCAGCCTGGGTGGGTGACTGATCTAATAGGCTGCAATTGATGAGCAAATAGTGGGTGCTCAGCTGTCTGTCGACAAGTGAGGCTCGCGACAGCTCTGTGCAGACACAGGAGCTCTAAATTCCTATGTGCAGTGGCCCTTCCATCTTCCCTAGTCTCACTGTGCCAAATATTGTATTAAACTCTTCGGAAATGTGTGAAGCACGGACTCTTCACAATTCTATGAACTAGGTATTGCTACCCCAACTCTGTATATGACGAAACAGACACAGCAGGTAATGCAGGACACCCAAGTACCTCTAAAAACAAGAGGCAGAATCAGGATTGGACTCCCTATGAGTAAAAATCCATGTTGTGATTAATTCTTTAATTGACTGTTTCATTTCCTTCTGCTGGCTCCACCTTACTTCCCTGTTTTCTCTTTGGCACTTTGGCTATATATCTCCCACGGGTTTTCACATTTTACCTCATCATAGTTATTTGTGTATGTGTCTCACCTCCCCTGTAGACTGTAAACTCTTTAAAGGTATGAGCTTTCCCTCACTTTGGTACCTTTTGTGGAATCCAGTATAAGTAAGTGCTCTTTATATGTGTTGAATGAAGTCAGTAAGATATGTGTTAAGATTGGGGGAGCTATCAGATTCCCTCGTCAAATAACGATGCTTCTTTTTCATCTGCTGAGTTTTCTTACAGTCTCTCTTAACATCATCTTGGATGATACTTGGACTTTATGAGGTTCTTCATTTGATACCTCTGCCTGAATTTTGACTAATTTGAAATAAATTTTGAGTCTGTATTTAGAGATTTAAGGGACTATTCCTTCCTATGCATTAATCAGATCCTTTCATCTCAGGTCCTGACTTTGAACTCCACATTGAGAGAACTAGAGGTATGGTTGGAGCTAGACCTAGAGCATGCAGGCCTTGGTGAATGGCTCTGTACTGTGAGAGGGTCGTGTCAGGGCAGAGGTGGTGCTGGGGCGTGGGACTAACCAAGGGGAAGAAACGGTAGGCAAGTTCCTGCTTCTCCTCCTTGCTTGGGGCCTCACAGTCCAACCTTGACAACTTACAGGAAGTTTGGGTAATTTGTGAGGAGGAGGACGGGAAGAGTCATGGTTTGCTTATGAATTAGGAGACTTCTTGAAACTTAACAGAAGATGAAGAACATTTGGACTAGAAGACAGTGTCTTGATTGGTCTAAATGTGTACCTCACCAGGTATACATTTAACAGTAAGCTGCTGTCGGTGGAGGTGAAGAGCATGTTCTTGGAATCCTGAACCTGAATCTCAGGGGCAAGTCCTCAGCTGGCATTTGAATGGAAAGGAGGAGAATGGCAGAAACTGAGACCATATTTACAGAGAATCTTAAGGCCTGAGAGACACCAGGAGACTGGCCACTTTTCTAGCCCTGCCACTAGATTAACGGTTCCTTCTCACTCATGAATCCTACAGAAGAGGTAGTTTTGGAAGAGGGCTGATGGGCTGGAGAGGCTTCTGTTGTTGGACAGAAGGAGGCAGGCCCGTCTTAAACATTCATCCCCAGCGTCTCTCTAGCTTTGGCAGTCACAGTGTGTGGGTGTCATTTCAGAGGGACTCTCGATTGGGGTGGGGGTGGAGGGAGTGTCTCAGAGCTGCAGTTCCAGAAGCTTTAACTGAAAACCTTAGGTTAACTGAGAAGGTACAAGTCGTAGTACACAAATTCTCTCTAGCCGTCATCCCATCTTTCTTCTTCCTTCTTTTCCGGTTCCACCATCCTTCCCCCCAGGAGTTTTGCCCTTGTCGTCTGTGCTTTCTCGCTTTGAATTCATGATCTTCCCTCACGACTCTAATAAATCCACTCTTGAGGAGATCACTAGTGATAACCTTGTGATCAGATCCAATGGATGTCTTTTAGGCTTCATTTATGGGACCTTTGTTGGGTCTGCCATTCACCCTCACATTCTCCTTGAATCACTGTGTCCCTCCGGTGACAGCTCTGATGCATAGGCTCCTGGTTTGTACTCTTGGGAGGGTCTTTCATGATCTCTCTTTCCTTTACATGCTGCTTTAGAAAGTTAGTGTTCCCCCGAGGATCCTGTCTTGACTCTCTTCTCACTCAGCTCTCTCACCAAGATGAGCTCTCATCTCCTTAGCATGCTTTCAGCCATCACTTTCAGGCCAGTCACTCCAGGGCTACATCCTGAGTTCAGAGTACTTTGCAGAGTTTCATACTCATTTCTGATTTGCGTGCTAGACCTTTCTACCTGGATATTCTCCCAGTACCTGTAGTTCAGTCCTTTCAGACACGACCTGAGCTGCATTTATCACATGCTTCACCAGCGCCTGCTTGTCCACATGTATTCTTTCCTCTCCTGGTAGCGTCTACCATTCACCCAGTCACAGGCCGGAAACCTCGGTGCCATCTTTTATGGTTCTCATTCATCGCATCCTATGAGTTTTTGGCATCCTCTGTAGTCTTTAGCATGTTATGAATGCTGAGTGAATAAAAGAAAATGCCTATTAATTTCATCTGAATTTAATTTCAGTCTAGCACTTATCTTGTTACTTTACTCTGATTACACTCTTAACTTTTGGGGAGGGGCGTTAAATTTTTGACCACATTCAAATTATATTAAGGAGAAGGCACTTTTTTGTTTAAAACAGGACTGCTTTGCAGGGGGGGATTAGTCATTACTAGAAGTGGGTTGATTGGCCATGTGCTCTCTTTTAGGGCTCTCCGAGGAGCTGCACACAGGTAAAGATGAGGTGGATGAAGTCGCATTGTGCTGGCCCTGGAGGGCATTGTGCTTCATGAACAAGGGTGTAGAGGCAGCAGTTGTGCCCATGTTGTGGCTTCAGTGTGAGTCACAGCTAAGACTCTTCCCCAGGGAGCGGAGCATGCCCCTTTCAGCTCATTGATGAATTTCCTTAATTGTGTTGTAGTGTTTCTAACATAAACATTGAGGATATATTGGTAACTGTCATGCTTCTCCAAGTTGATCTCCCTGCCTTTCCATCTAACTGCCTGAAAAGAAAAAAAAAGAAGGGACTTATCTGGCAGTCCAGTGGTTAAGACTGTGCATTTCAGTGCAGGGGGTGCGGGTTCAATCCCTGGCCCTGGTCAGGGAGCTAGGATCCCATGTGCCTTGAGGCCCAAAGACCAAAACATAAAACAGAAGCAATACTGTGACAAATTCAGTGAAGACTTTAAAAATGGTCCACATCAAAAAAAGAAAAGAAAAAAAGGAGAAGGTGACTTAAAGAACCAGAGGATTTTGGAGCCAGAGAAGCTCTTCAGGTGGTGATCATCTAGCTCAGCCTTTTATGTTTTCAGATTATGATGACAAGAATAGATGGTGAAAACTAGAACACCTATTTTTGACGACTTACTGAATACAGGCAATGTGCTGAGTGCTTTACATGTAATTCCCATGTGATACTTAGACCATATGATATACTTACACCATACTCATACCGTATGATAACATGTGTTACATGACATGATGCCTACAAGGTAGCTATTGTTAGTGCTAGTTTAAAGATAAGGATAATGGAGGTCCAAAAGATTGGATAACTATATTGGGGTTCATGCCGAAGCGGCTGTTGTGCAGAGAGGTGAAACATCATGCTTTTTCAAGGTCAGGTTTTCCAGTTAGAGGCAGAACATGAGTAGAATCCAAATCTCCTGACCTTGAACTCAATAAGCCTGTATTTTCGTTTTCACCTGAGAATTCATTCTCTGTGGTCATTTTAGCCTCATTTCTCACTCAACCCCTTTTAATTTCAGTGAAATCAAATGAAACAAAGTAAGGAGTGGTTTAGAGTTGGGGGTTTTGGGTGAGTTTTTACAGTTTATTTTTAAATAGGCAGCATTCCCAGACTGACTGGGAATGTAGCAGAAGGCCTGAGAACCAGGCAGTGACACAGACCTGTTTATGCCCTCCCACGTGAGAGCCTTTGGAAAGCGATCCACAGGGATGGTAAAAAGCAAACACGACTGCTTCAGCCAGTTCTCTTGGGTTTGCTATTTTTGACCTGGAGGAGGTGTTTTCCTGCACAGCCGTGAGTATGTACTTAGAAGACCAGAATCTAGCACCTAAACATCCCCTGAGTAAAGATATATAGCTACGTTTATTTCCTGTTGCCAGACAGCAGCAGTCAGCAGCTCTTGGCAGAAAGAATTGTCACTGTTTATTTTCCCTCTTTCCCTCTGCCATCTTTTCGGTGAATTGTTCTTCCGTTTTTTTTTTTTTCTTTCTTTATAATTAGATCTGTGGATGCAGAAGGGGTCAGAGAGCTCACTAAATCTGTGCATGATCGTCAAGGTCCAGCTCAAAGCTTCCTCTTTCACCTCCCCCTACTCCCAACCAGAATCCTTTGTTCTTATGGCCTTTGTGTTCTCATAGCACTTTAAAAAAAAAAAAAAACCCTAGTAACAGTTTCACAGTGCTATATGGATAAACATATAATTCCTCTCATGGAGACTGTGAATTCCTTGAGAGTAAGAACTATGCCCCATGTCATCTCTGTGACCACCCAGGCCTTGCACCGAAGACAGCCAGTAAATATTTGCTGAATTGCAGTATAGTTACTGCAAACATAGAGCCCTAAGAAATCGGATTTAGCAAATCAGCGTCCCAGCCTTTATTTGCCAAGTGAGTATTGAAACCTGCTCTGCTCAGCTCTGATGGAAACCAAGCAGAGGGCTGTGATGACGCGTAGATGCATCTTTGGGTCCAGGAACCAATTACAGCCATGTCTGTCAAGCATCTGTTTTCTTGACTGGCAAAACTTCAGGATTTATCTATCCGTCTCCCTTCCTGTTTTATATCTGCTGCTACTTTGCCATCTTGTGTTTCCTACACACATTATGAGGTTTGGGGTTTATCTTTATTTTCCCCTTCTGTGAACAAATAAATGTTGAACACTCTAGGGCACAGAAAGAGGCAGTTGGTGAGCTCTGCAGAAATTTACCACCTGCAGTAAATGTAGTATACAACAGTTAAGTAACTGTGAGTGGTCCACAGGAAAGGTTATGATCAGTTCTCCCAGTCTTCATGCAGTGATGCTGTGGCTTCAGAAGAGCTGTCCCATGTTGTGGGCTCAGTTGATGAGTTTTCCCAGAGGAGATGCAAATAAGCTTGACCTTGTATTGGGGAAAAAAGAGCAGGGAGCCCTCTGCAGTATGAAAGCAGGAGGAGGAAAGACTTCTAGGCCCCTTTGATTGCATTTATCTGTAAAATAATGGCACAATGGCACCTATATAATGAGGTAATGAGAGAGGGTGTATGCGGGTGTGTGTATCTCAGTCATGTAAACTCTGCCCTTATCCTGTCCTACAGCATATTTACGCTGTAGGACATATTTAGGGAAACCTCCTTGGTCCCTCTAGACACATACCACTTCAGGATGCTCACGTACAAGGTTATATAATTTGGAGGGAGGCATGTTCAGTTCCTTAAAAATATATATTTTTAGAACTTCATGGGAGAGACCTCTGGAGGTTTACTTGTTTAACCTCGTGGCTCTTCTTTCTTCTAAACTAACTGTGTTTTGGGCCTTTTCTCAGGACAACAGTGTCCTTTGGGAGTTTCGTGTGGGCTCAGTCACAGCCTGTTAGAGCAGGAAGGGGCCTCCAGCAGTGCTCATGTGAGGGCCCAGTATTCCAGATGCTGTTCTGATCCTTCACGTTGATTCCGTTTCCACCTCCCAACAGCCCAATAAGGTGGGTATTATTTACTCGTTTTGTGGATGGGAACTGGAAATAGCTTGCCCTGGACCACCTAATTAGCAATGTCCACGCAGACCAGAGGTTCTTACCCAGTCTGCTGGCATCTTTCCATGGATCCAGCCTCTCTGAGTGAGACGAACATGAAACTGTTTCGGTTTCTCTGATGAGGAAACAGAGGCATCGGGAGGCAAAGTCTCTGTCCTGGTTCAGGCCGTCAGTCCAGAGAAGGGATACTTTCCTGCCTTCAGGGTTGGAAATGGATGGCCTGAGCCAAGGCACTCTGCCATGTCTCTCATTTTCCCTGTCCTGAGTCTGTCTGTGTTTTTTTTCCATCCTTCTCTCTTGCATTTTTCTATTTCTCTCTGGGCCCCTACAGCTCTGTGGTGATCCTTGCCTGTGCGTGTGTGGAGGCTGGGTTTTTTCTTGTTGTTGTTAGTTGTTTGTTATTTTTGGAAAGGGTTTTAGGAACACTGGGTATGGATGGCCTATACAAATGTGGTGATGGATTGATTAAGCTCTAAATGGAAAAGCGGCATCTCCTGAGTTTGTTGCAGTGCAGAGGGAGGTAGATGCTAGGATATGTCTGCTCTGGGGAATAAAGAAGAAGGATTTAACATTTCTTCCTTCTAGTCAGAACTTTTGTTGACTTCTGTTTCAGAGGAAATACTTCGGGGCTCCTCCTTTTCCTTAGAAGACATTCCAGATCGCTTAAAACTGAAAGGACATTGGGGGATCATCCAGGCCCATGCGGTGAGTGCCAGGAAGGATGAATGACTCATCTGAGGCCCAGCCACTGCTGGTGGTGCTAGGACTTGAGGGCTGTCTCCTGCCTGCAGGACCAGGCTGCAGTCATCCTGCTGGGTTCTAGAAAAGAGTCATTAGAGATGATTACAGGGAAGATTCCATGTATCTGCTGATGTTCCTGCTGTCTGAAGCCTGAGGAACAGGGTAGGGAGAACAAAACAGCAAGAGGCTGTAGTGAGCAGTTTGGGCAAGAAAGACAAGAATACGGGGATATCCGAGCAATTCAGAAAAGCCTCCAGTACATGCCTTACCCTGGCTTCAGTGGTTTCTGAGAAAGTGAAAGGGTTAGTTTCTCAGTCTGACTCTTTGCGACCCCATGGACTGTAGCCCGCTAGGCTCCTCTGTCCATGGAATCCTCCAGGCAAGAATACTGGAGTGGGTTGCCATGCCCTCCACCAGGGGATCTTTCTGACCCAGGAGTCGAGCCTGCATTGCAGGTGGACTCTACCATCTGAGCCACCAGGGAAGCACCAGGAAGTTTTTCTGAGAAAAAACTGAGGGTTATTTTTGTGATTTGTAGGAGGTAAATTTTAACAAGACTCTGATGTTTGTGTCCTTTGGACTTTGGGACTGGAGATGAAAAGGAACTGGATAAAGTAACATTATGACTCTCAAGGATCTCAGAGTCCAAAAGACAACTTCGTGCCTATTGAAGTACTCAGCTGTTGGTGGCATAAAAGAAAGGGGAAGATACAGAGGTTAGCAAGATAGGAAGGAGCCATTTATCCCCAGGGAGGAAAAAAGTGAACTGAAGACATCTAGAAGTAATGTAATTTTGTCATTTTACGGGGGAGGAATGGGAGGCATTTAGGTATCTTTCGCTGCTTCGGCCCAGCCGAATCAGGATGAGTGAGAGTGAAGCTGGGAGAGAGGGAGAGGCAAGGAGGGCCCCACGGCACACTCGCTGCTCTTATCACACCCTTTGAGGAGCTCTGAACTCCACAGAGAGCTAACACTTATTTCCTATACAATCTGAAATGCAAGGGTTAAATTCTGTTCTGACTTCATGAACTGTTGTCTTCCCCCCATCACACGGTAGTATGGGGGTTGGTGAAGATGGTTAATCAAAGGAACAAACTTATTCTAGATTCTCCATCACCACCATCCCCTTTCCAGACTAGTCTGAAGCAAGGAAAGGATTTCTGTTGGTCTTACCTATTCACTTACCCCTTATAACTAATGGAGAGATGGCCATGACTTAGGAAATAATCTGTCCTGAGTGACTCATGTAAACTGAGTCTGAGCCGTAGAGAAACCCAGGTAGCCTCTGGGAGGCAGGTGGAGCTGAGTCAGGACCCTTAGCCTCCACAGAGGAGGGCTCAGTAGAGTGTGACCTGACCGCGCCTCCAGCAGGACTGTGACATCCTCCACCTGAGGAGCAGGGAGAATGGGGCCGTGCATGCAGGAATGGGCCCCAGGCACAGGGGCTACTAGGAGCTGGGCCCTGGGTGCCCTGGCTGTTCCAGGGTTCCCCCTTGCTGCTGCTGCTGCCTGTCTAGGCTGTGAGCCATTTTTCAGGGTGACTCTTAGGATACCTTTAATCTTAGCAAGCTCTTTGGTTCATCTGGAAGCATCTATGGCAACAACAAGTAAGCAAACAATGTGAATTCGGAGCTCGTGTTACAGGCTGTCCTCAGCCCCAGAGGCGTGGCATGCTTATTGTCATCGTTCTCATGAGCAGTCTTCTCAGGTCACCTTCTGCTGTCTTGGCTTAGAGGCTGAGACTGTGAATAGAAGGCCTGAGTCTTACCAGTTCACAGAGCAAGCAGTCCCTTCCATTTTGTCTCTTTTGAGCCTTAACTAGAAACTAGTGAGATAACTCTGGAGAAGGCAGTGGCAGCCCACCCCAGTACTCTTGCCTGGAAACTCCCATGGACGGAGGAGCCTGGTGGGCTGCAGTCCATGGGGTTGCAAAGAGTTGGACACGACTGAGCGACTTCACTTTGGCTTTTCACTTTCATGCATTGGAGAAGGAAATGGCAACCCACTCCAGTGTTCTTGCCTGGAGAATCCCAGGGACAGGGGAGCCTGGTGGGCTGCCGTCTCTGGGGTCGCACAGAGTCGGACACGACTGAAGCGACTTAGCAGCAGCAGCAGTGAGATAACTCAAGCTTGGTTCTCACAGCTTCCATTTTACAGATGAGGAAGCAGAGGCAGAGGTGAGGGCAGTGTCCTTCCTCTTGGCTCTGGACAGGAAATGAATGTTTACGACCGTCACATTCAGCAGGGCAAAGTCACTGAAGCTTTTGACGTTCTGTGTTCACAGAGGTGGGAGGGGCCCGATGGCAGTCCAGATCATGGTGGTCTCCTTTTACCACAGGCTGTTGAGGTGGCAGCAAGAATCCCAAGAAGGAGAATCAGAAGGGTGAATGTAGGTTTTTCCATGACTCTTCCTCACCTCACGTTTTGGAAGGAAATGCTGGCTGTTGGAGAAAGAAGTGAGTTGTACAAAGAGAAGCATGGATGTGCTCTGGAGGATTCTGTGGCTGAGAGAGGCTTTAGAGCCGTTTTTAGGTGTGAAAACAGAAGCCAGAGAGCGTTCCTGACCAGCAGGCTGGTTGGTGGCAGTTGGTCCCCCTCGGTCCTTTCCTCTCTCCTCACGTCTGGTTTAGATGCTACATGCCTTGTAAGGATGGGTGTGAGCGCAGGCTTTGGAAGTAAGCATGATTAGTTCCCAGTTCCTCTTAATCATAATTTTTTCCCAGGTTTTTTTTTTTTTTTTTACTGTGGTAAAACACACATATAATAAAATTGACTATCTAAACCATTTTGAAGAGTGGTATTAAGTACATTCATAATGTCGAACAACCATCACCACTGTCTTGTCTCCATAACTGTCTTCATCTGACAAAACCTTAACTCCCAATTCCTTACTCCCCCCAGCCCATGACAACCACCATTCTACTTTCTTTCTCTAAATCATAATATTTTAAATCAGGGGAAGTGGTCACTAAAACACCCCCCCCCAAAAAAAATACTGAAGTGAAATGAATTTTTTTTCCCCAATTTTTCGCCTATAGGTTTTTTGTAGGGATAGTAATGAACACTCAGTCTCAATTTCTTTTTCAGTGTTTTTCTTTTCACTTGGTCTAAAGCCACAATTCAAGGACAGTTTTTTAAAATTCTGCATTCAAAGCGGATCCTTTCTTAAAATGATTAGATGTAGTGTGATCCTTTCTCTATAATAGCTGAGTTTTCCCATTTTGGGATACTCTGGGGCTGTGGGGACTCACTTTTCTCCAAGTTATTTCTAAAGCACTCCCTTGGCTCAGCCTTGCTTGTGAATGTTCCTTGACTCTCCTCTTTTCATGTTTTCTCTTTGCAGAGCCCGAATTTCCATCACCCAATTTGTTCTGCACTTTATCATGTCTTTGACTCATGGTGGAATTAGTCCCTTGGCCCAGGTGCCTGCTTAACAGTAAGGGAGGAACCAGCTGTTTCTTCAAAACAAAACATGAGCTTATATGTATGCATCTTTTCCCCAGTTCCATACTCGCTTCTCCCCGTAGTATTCATGAGTTTGGCAGACATTTGCTGCCTTCCTGTCTGGTGCCAGGCCCTGTGACGGCTTTTGAAAATTCCATGTTGAGTAATTCACGGTCCCTGCCTTCAGGAACTTTGAGCCGGGTGAGGTAAGACAGATAAACAGATGTAATCACCTGATAGAGGTACCGTCAGAGTAGGGTGCTCAGGGCACTTGGGGAGTAAGAAGAGGGTTATTTCTACTGGAGGTGGGTGTGACATGTCAGAAAAGAACTCCCCCAGGAGATAACCCTTGTGCTGAGCCCTGCAACTGACTGTATTCCTGGCAGGGAAAATCAGATTTACTGGCGTGTCCATTCATTTGTTGAGGAAGGAGATGGGTGGCCTATGGGAAGGCCTTGCTGCATTAATTTTATTTTGTATTTTATCTATTTGATTAGGTAATACACAAGATACAACACTCAAGGAGATGAAAAGGGAATACATTTGGTGAACAGTGAGCCTTCTCCCCTGTTCACCCCTAGTTCCCCTCCCTGATAGCACTTGGTAGCTACCAGTTTCTTGTACATCCGTTCCAGAGAGAGACTTTCAGTGCATACAAGAGTGTGTGTATGTATGTGTGTATGCACACACGTGTGTGTACACGCATATGCACACGTGTTTATCCTTTAAAAACACACGCACACACACATATGGTTTTCTTCACATACTAACTTTGGAAGGCATTCCATATTAGTACAGACTGAACCGCCCAGTTCTTTTTAAACCACTGCGTGTATTCTGTTTTGTGCAAATAGAAATAATGCACTGAATATCCTGCATATATATCATTGCACACAAGTGGTTTCTGAGGACAGAATATAGAAGTAGAATGGATAAGTCAGAGAATATGTGCATTTGGGGGCTAGATATTGTCACATGGTTCTCCAGAGAGCTCTACTTTAATTGTTGTTTAGTTGCTAAGTCGTGTCCAACTCTTTTGCGACCCTATGGACTGTAGCCCACCAGGCTCCTCTGTCCATGAGATTTCCTAGGCAAGAGTCCTAGAGTGGATTGCCATTTTCTCCTTGAGGGGATCTTCTTGACCCAGGGATCGAACCCAGGTCTCCCTCTTGGCAGGCAGATTCTTTACCACTGAGCCAATGGGGAATCCCCTACATTAATTATAAAACGCTAAATGTAGGATTCTTTACCACTTGGTAACCCTCCCTTGTACCATGTTACCCTCCTATTTGGTAACCAGTCCTCTAAAATCCGTGCCACAGTGATCTTCCTGAAAGAATTTGGAGTTAGAACTTCTGTGTTTAATCCTTGTAAGCTCCACATGGTCTTCAATGATAAAGTTTTTATTTTTTATTTTTTAATTTTTCTTTAATTTATTTGACTGCACCGGGTCTTAGTTGTGGCGTGTGGGATCTAGTTCCCTGGCCAGGGATGGACCCAGGCCCCTGCATGGAAGCGCAGAGTCATAGTCGCTGGACCCCCAGGGAAGTCCTGGTCTTCAGGCTCGATTTTAAATTTAGCCTAGCCCCTGTCTCTGGCGTCTCCTGGGAGTGTAGGGGTCCGTCGCTCCCAGCTGCTTGTACTCGATGTGCTCCTTCTTCACTGGACACACCGTTCAGTAGTCTGTCGAGCGTCTCCTCTCCTGGGTAGTCTTTCCTGACTCCCTCCACTCATGCACAGAACATTGAGCACCACCCTGATCTGGCCTCATCCATTCCCTGCAGAAGTACTTGTGCACGTCCATTCCCTGCAGAAGTACTTGTGCACGTGCTGTCTTGTGGCTCGAGCAGGTGTCATCCTCCATGACCCACTTGTTCTTCCCTTGGGGCGGTGAGTGCCTGCCCAGGCCACCAGCTGTGGCTGCATGCACAGTGGCAGCACCAGGGATCCATTGCTAACTGGCTGGCGGCCTGGGCATAACCTTTAACTCTCTGAACTTTAGTTCTGGCTTCTTTCAGAAGAGGAGATGAAGCCTGATGACCTCTAAGGTCTCCTCTGATGCTCAGATCTTATTAATAATTATGACAGCAACAGGTGCCATTGTTTACTGAGGACTTGCAAAGTGCCAGGCACTGTTTTGAGCACTTTGTCTGATCCTAAGGGGTTCATTAGTAGGACTGATGTTGAAGCTGAAACTCTAATACTTTGGCCACCTGATGCAAAGAGCTGACTCATTTGAAAAGACCCTGATGCTGGGAAAGATTGAGGGCAAGAGGAGAAGGGGATAACAGAGGATGAGATGTTTGGATGGCATCACCGACACAATGGACATGGGTTTGGGTGGAGTCCAGGAGTTGGTGATGGACAGGGAGGCCTGGTGTGCTGCGATTCATGGGGTTGCAAAGAGTCTGACATGACTGAGGGACTGAACTGAACTGAACTGAATCCTTACATCAACCCTATGAAGGTGATGGTATGGTTACTGTCTCCATTTTACAGATGAGAAAACTGAGGCTCAGAGAGTAAACTGGCCACAAGTGATAGCACAGGAAAGTGATTTGAATTCTGGCATTCTGACTCTACCATTCTTAGCTACGTAACTGTTTTTACACATTCACATGCATGTGGTTTTGTGTACCCTTTTGGGTCATTAGCAGACTCCATCCCTAGACCTCTCCATGAACCATCCCTGTTCTACAGCTGTGAAGGCCCAGGTTGGAGTGTGGGTAAAAGCTGAGGACAGAGGACTCTACAGTCCCAACCATTTAGGGGTGGTGAATGAAGACCCAGTGGCTAGCTCTCTCTGTGAGCCCCTTGGTCATGCTCATTGAAGACCCTCATAGCTGCTTTTCCTGTAGACTAAGACAGTTCATATTGCTGTCTGCAGTACCTCTCTTTAGAAGGGCTGTGTAGGCCTGAGCCAAAGGCTTCATACATGGATTAAAGCCAGGGCTGGGTGATAATCCCTCAGGGACATCCTTTATTGGGATTGTAGATGGCAGGCTTGCTTATCCGGAAAAGGCAATGGCGACCCACTCCAGTACTCTTGCCTGGAAAATCCCATGGGTGGAGGAGCCTGATAGGCTGCAGTCCATGGGGTCGCTAAGAGTCGGACACGACTGAGCGACTTCACTTTCACTCTTCACTTTCATGCATTGGAGGAAGGACATGGCAACCCTCTCCAGTGTTCTTGCCTGGAGAATCCCAGGGACGGAGGAGCCTGGTGGGCTGCCGTCTGTGGGGTCGCACAGAGTCGGACACGACTGAAGCGACTTAGCAGCAGCAGCAGGCTTGCTTATCTATTTACATAAAGCCTTACTGGAGAAAGAGGTGTGTATGGCGTTTAAGGAGGAAGTGTAATCTTATATTTGGAATATCTTTTATAAACTAGGATCAGTGATATCAAGTGAATTAAGTAGAATATAATAGATCTATATCAAAATGTATGATCAACCCTTCTGCTTTCCTGAAAGCAAGTGGGAAAAAACCCTTAGAAGTCTTGATCCCTGATTTTTTTTGCTTTTTTAAAGATACTGGTGGGAGTCTTTGAGCCAGAGTGGATGGTTGGGCTAGTCAACAGTTATACCTCATTCTCCCCTCAGTGTTTGTCACGTAAAGCCAACAGATGCAGCCTCTGGGGTCGCAGGTGTGTTGGGTGAGCCTTGAGTAATTAGTCCACTTTTGAGATGGGTGGGGAGAGCCAGGTCCCCAGGGGCTCCTGCAGCCCCTGGTGGTTGAGCAGGCCAAGCCAGGGGCTCTTGGCACCAGCTGTGGCGTTCCTTCTCTAGGCGGTGCATTTCTCCCTCTTACACACATGTTCTCTTTTTTTTTTTTCTTTTTTTTCTGGTTAGTTGAACTTGCTCTGAGTCCAGTGGCAAAGGCAGAGGCAAACTCTGGCGCAACACTCTGCACATGAACAGCCATCTCTTTCCTCCTCTCTGCTGGAGCCCCCAGGGCAGGCAGGCAGCAGGGCAGTTTCTGAAAGCTTTACCCAGCTTGACGGATCCCCAGGTGAGCCAGCTCTGGTCTCCTTGTCCCGTCACAAGGATCTGGCTCCCAGGTGGTAACCACGCCTGTGGCAGCTTACTCTGGGCCTTGGCATTTCTCCAGGGAGGAGTTGAAAAGCCACTTACATGTTTGTCTCTTCTCCTGGCAGTAGAGATTCAGCTGCTAGAATTCTTTCAACTTTGTACGTGACCGTGGCTTCCCTTATCATAAAGGAAGGCCTATTATAACTAACGTACGGCTAAAGCTTTCACTTATGTCCTTGTTTTTTTTTTTTTTTTACTAGGTGAATCTACCTGAGGCTGACTTCAGAGTTCTTCCTTGTGGCTTTTACATTTTTCCTTTTAAAAATAACTTGGACGGATAAAAGATGTGCCATGGCAGGATAGCACCAAAGAGCACCTCAGCGTTTGCCGTGGCCTCCACGGGACATGGAGTATTCCTTCCCCTGGTGATTCTTAGCACCCTCCTTGGAGACGGACTTGCCTCAGGTAAGCCCCTACCTGCTGCCTGAGTGTGTGAAGGAAGTCTCAGTACCATTGTTTTCCCAAAGGCTGGGAGAGGGGATTCTCCGCTTGTGGAGCAGCTAATGGGAGAGCAGAAGGTGGCGGCTTCGGTGCTGGTGCTGATACAGCCGGGAGCCA
Organism: Budorcas taxicolor; assembly: GCF_023091745.1. Taxonomy (NCBI): domain Eukaryota; kingdom Metazoa; phylum Chordata; class Mammalia; order Artiodactyla; family Bovidae; genus Budorcas; species Budorcas taxicolor. Next base: position 79,631,966 of record NC_068919.1, read on the forward strand.
GTCCTGGGAGGGGCAGGGGGGCTCCAAGGGACGTAGGGAGCCAGCCGGAAGTGGGGGGTGTAGGATCCTGCCAGGGGTGACTTGATCACCCCCCTCCCCTAGCCGTAGTCACGTGGGGGACTGAGGTGTAGGATTCAGAGTGTGATGTGCAGGTAAGGATGCGCGCTTTGGAATCCTCTGTCTGTGTTCAGGGCCCAGTCCTGCTCTCGCTAGTTCTGTGACCCAGAGCGAGTCTCTGCTTCTGTAAGCCTCAGGTCCCTCACCTGTGCTGTAATGACAGAGTTGGGTAATAGTGACATAGACCAGGTAGTCCCCAAAGCCTAAAATATTTACACTTTAAGATATTTGGCCCTTTATGGAGGAGGTTTGCCAGCTTACCCCAGCCCAGAACAAGCGATGCTGACTAAGAATGTGTATGAATGGAGTGGTTGTCACAGTAAGAAGAAAGAAGGGACTGGGCAGAGCTGGGATGGACCTCAGAGGCTGGGCACTGGCCCAGGGTCGGGCTCACGGCAGCCCTGGGGCCAGAGCCCCGCCCAGTGCCTGGCGCCCCGGCACGCGTGCTCCTGCCGGCTCTGCTGGGGAGGCGTCCCGGCGTTCCGTGGCCGTGTGAGTGCAGAGCTTCTGCCTTCGGCCTCTTAGCTTCATCGGGCCATCCCTTGTACCCCCCCCCCCCCCACTTTCTTCTATGGGCTTCCCCCCACCCTCCCATTCCCCACCCCATTTTCCAGCTACCCACACCTTCCCAGCTTTCCATTCAGGGTCTGAAATCAATTATCAGGGACTGATGGTTCCAGACTGGCTGGATAAAGGGATTATTATTCTACAGTATGGAAAAATATAAGTCTATAGTGTGGGCTCAGACCGGGATGGGAAAATTGGCTCTGTTGTTTTCTTTCCCTCCCCCATCTGCAAAGAATCCTTCCTCCCCTGCCATCCCACTGCCTCCACCCAGTCTTTTTATTCCCCATAAAACCTATGTACTGGCACTGAGCAGGGTGCTGACAGGGGAAGGGGTTTCACCATTGCTTTGTTCGAGTGCATGAAGTTGTGATATTTTTTCCTCTCTGGAGTGGTTTCTGGTGGAAGGAGGTACCCACAGCTTGGCCTGAAACCCAGAGCACACCTGTATGGCCGAGCCTGCCATGAGTGGTGTGTCGGGCAAGCTTGCCAAGAAACCAAGACTCTCAGATAATCTGAAGTTGAGGAAAGGCATTCAGGGCAGGAAAGGTCAGGAAAGGTCTCTTGCTGCATTTCTTACCTGTTCCTATAGCTGCTGTTAAACACCGTTCCAGAGGCATTCTAAATGAGACGCTTGTTACCCAGAGAGCTCCAGTAGATACATTCATGTGTCCTGGCACAAACATGACTGCAAGACTCACTGGACAGAGGTCAGCAGGCATCCTCTAGAGGTGGTTGTCTGCATAGTCTCTGGTGGTAAATGCCGCGAGCATGCCTAGAGTTGGTCGTGACTGCCCAGGTTTAGAAGAAAAGCATCATGAAGAGGCACTTGAGAGTTCTGGGGTAAAGCTTTAGGTAAAGTGACATCTGTCATGTCCCTAGTTCAGTCTTCTGTCCTGGTCTCTCTTATCTGCAGCCATCGATTTGGAGTTAGAATGGAGACAGGGTTACAGAGGATTGGGTTCAGCTTGCCCCTTGGTCATATCTTTAGCAGAGACAGAGAGAGTTACTGAAAGTTCCCTTTTTCAGAGTGGCAAAAGGAAGCATGTCTTACTCTTCATACCTGGGCACAATCTGCAGGGGAAGACCAGGTCTAAAAATAAGGCCTGTGCTCATGCTACCCAACTTGCCTTTTGGGCTGGAGAGGAATTAGGATCCCCGCTGTGTAGCAGCCTCTCCCAGGTCTCTTTGCTTGTGACTTTAAGAAACTTGCTGTATGTATGACCTCAGGTAAATCACTTGACCTCTTGGTGTCACCTATAAAACAGAAATACAACACTTGAGGATGTTAGGTGGGTGTTGTGTGGACTAATAAAAATGATTGGAAGGTGCTTGACATATAAAGTGCTCTGTGTAATTTTAAATAATAACAACAGCAGATTTGGTATGTGACCTCCTGATGAGTCACTCTGGGCAGGAGACTTAATGTGGATGACGTTCTCTTCTGTCTTTAAAAAACAAAACTGGAGGGACTTCCCAGGTGGTCTAATGGTCATGCTCCCAATGCAGAGGGCCTGGGTTTGACCCTTGGTCAGGGAACTAGATCCCACATGCCACAGCTAAAGATTCCTCATGCCGCAACGAAGACCTGGAGCAGCCAAATAAAGTAAATAAATATTTAAAAAGCAAAACAAAACTGGAGATGTAGAGTCACTTCTTGGATTGAGGATAAGGGGTTGGGAGGAAATGTCAAACCTGACCAGTTAAGGAAGGATTGATTACGTCCAGAATTCCTTTCGCCTTCCCTGTTTGCATAGTTGGATGGTCCCAAGCCAGCTGCCTTGCTGACTCATATAAAAAGCTTTTAATTTCCATTCTCTCCCTGTTCTGAGCAATTTTATTGAAAAAACTTCGTATTTTTTTTTTCCCCTTTAAGATGTTGCCATGACACTTAAAGGCTGTGTTCAAAATTACGCAAGCACCTAAAGCAAGGAAGGCAGAGTGAGAAAGCTGGGTGCTTAGTGTTCACTGAAGATGGAAAATATTGAGAGCTCGGCTCTCGGGGGGATGGTGTGGCTTTGGCCCTTAGCATCACTGTGGCAGAGATGTTGGCAGGTGGCCCTGGCTCACCTCATTGTCTCTGAAGGGACTTGGAGTCAGAGGTAACATACACTGAGCTGGGAAGAGAGGACAGGTAGGGAAGTGATGTGTATGGAGCATCATTTGTGTATCAGGCTCTGTGTTATCACATAAAAGTTCTCAGAATGCCGGTGATCTACGTGGTCCTGTAACGATTTTACAAATGAGAAACCGAGGCCAAGGGAGTTTAGGTAACTTGCACAGAGGCAGACAGTTGTAGGTGGGGAAGCTGGCTGGGATTTGTACCCAGTCTGTCTGACTCTGTTGCCCATGCTCTTGCTGAGAACCACACTACCTCTGCTGAGTGGCCGGCTTCTCTGAGACCTGTTTCTTGTACTGTTCTCTGTTGGCACACTCAGATCAGCATCCTTCAGAGGATAACTTTGACAGAGGAAGAGAGACACCGCCTGTTTTCCTTCCTGGGTGAAAGATGCAGGGGTCATCTCTGGGTTACCCTGTCTGCCTCTGTGGTTGTTTCTGCTCTTCTCTGCAATGACCCTTGGTTGTTTGGGTCCCAGTTCAGGCACAGGGTTTGCCAGGGCAGTTCTATTTTTGGAAAGGAACAATAGGGACCACAGCAAATTGTTTGCTAAATGAAGCTCCCAAAACATCCGCAGAGCACCTTCCTGTCAGCTGCCAACCATGCTGAGGCCATGATGTAATCTCTCCATGGTGTAATTACCTGTGACTATAAAAAGACTTGGGGATTGTGGTAGGAGGCTGAGTGGGTCATTATAGAGCTGGCTGAACCCTGGCGTTACGAAAAGACATTGAGAAATTGTCCTCTGCATGCTGATTGTTGTGCCATGATTAGAACACCGCCAGCGCATGGTATGAACTTTGCACTGTAACTTCTGAACAAAACAAGCCAGAAGTCTGCCAGACTGAACACCTCAGTGGCTCTCCTCTGGGTTAAAGCCTCATTAAACACAAATTCCACCTACCAAAACAAAGGTGCCCCACTACCCTGGTCCTTAATTACAAGCTTACAGGTTATCCTTACCCACCTCTTTCTGTAAAAGAGGGTCACAGGTGCTAAAAAAAAAAAAAAAAACTAGGTGAGTGCTCAGAGTCTTTAATTGTTCTAGGTAGGTTTGTAGATGAATTCTTTCACCACCTCTCACCAACTGGGAGATTCCTTTCTTCCTCGTCACCCCAGCAGCACCTATGAGGGTGTGAGCAGTCCTCCCATTCCAGGTGGCTGATACTGGTGTAGCCAGCTGCCTGGACTGTGGCCAGATCAGGAGTGACCTTGGCTGCCTATGTTCAGCTTTGGGGCCTAGAGGAACGGCCGTGTTCAGCGATGACTCTTCCATGGTGCGGTGTGACTAAGACAGATGCCTGCTGCTGGATCTCCCTGCCCTGTTTACCCACCTCACCTTAAGCCAGCCTACAGTTTGAACTCTCCACGAAGAGAATGAATACTGCCTCAGTGCCCCACTGGCCTGTATTACCTTGGATAATCTTGCTGACCTCATTGTCTGTGTTTCGCTAGAATAGGGAAAACAGTAGATAATCTTACTTCATACGATTGTTGTGAGGATTAAATTAGATAGTTCATATGAAGCACTTAAGGACATTGACTGGCATACAGAGAAGTAATTGCCAGGTGTGAGGACCAGACTCTAGCACCAGTTGATTCTACACTTTTGACACCATAGCTGATTAGCTCCGTTGGAAGGTGCACCTTGTTTGTTCCATCTCTCTTGGATTCTTTCGGATTCAATTCAGTGCAGCATCCTGAGTATATTTAGACACATGCGGACGAGTTCTTCCCAGTTCGCATGCCCCTGATTCTCAAATGCGACATGTTGGCATCTCGCACAGGAAGCCAAGCAGAAAAGAGCAGCAGCGGCCCTTTGCAGTGCTGGGGCTGAGGGTCAGCTGGGCCATCTCAGGCAGTCCTCCCCTTCAGTGAGGCTGTCTTGTTGGCATCTCAGAGCTGGGGTTCCCTCAAAGCTGCTGGTTGTTAGGAATGTCCAGAGGGTTTTTGAAACCTTAACAAAATGAGAATGCCAAAGGTCTGTTCTGCTACCTTTTGGGCTGTGCTGGGTCGCCGTCGTGGTGCAGGGGCTTTCTCTAGCTGTGGCCCACCCTGCTGCTTCTCTTGCTGCAGGGCACAGGCTCTGCAGAGCGCATGGGCTCTCAGCTGTGGCACTCAGGTCCAGTTGTGGCTCATGGGCTTTAGTTGCCCCACAGCATGTGGGAATCTTAGTTCCCTGACCAGGGATCAAACCCATGTCCCTTGCATTGCAAGGTGGATTCTCAGCCATTGGACCACCAGGGCAGTCCCCCAAGGGTCTGCTCTTTAAAGAGGTATTTCATCAGCACAGTGATGTGAATGAAGGGTTACATTCTACAGAATTTCTAAACACATCTAGGAGAATACAAGAGGGAATTAAAAATGAAGAACTCTCTTCTCGTCTCTCTGTTCTGGTGGTGCTTTCGCCTCCTCTTCCTTTCCTTAGCTGTGTTTGACAGCATTCCTTTCTGTAAGAGCCTTTTTCCTACCTAGGTTCACTTGTTTCCCTAGAGACAAGGTTTTCCCCCTGTTTTAACTGCTTTAACTTGTTAGCTTTGCCAGTAGCCAAATCTTTTAAAAGTACAACTATTTAATCATTCAGAATTCTGGGAAGTAGTGCAGAGAAGATAAACAGATTCTCTTCAAGGTTTATTCTTTGCACAGCGTTTTTTCTTTTCAAATTCACAAAAAGTATTTTAGCTGTGTAAGCCAAAGAGGGGAAATGTGTTTCAGGAAGTTATCGCTAAGAACTCCTGCAAGATTATAAAATAATTCTGCTCCGGCCTTTGTTACTCTGAGTAGCCAGCGAGTGACACTTTATATAATACAAATGTCCTGACTATCAGTTCTTCACATTCAGTAGATACAGGTCTCCCTGGGAGAAGGCGGGACCTGTGTATTTATTATCACTGGCTTGAGTTCCGACAGCTCAGCCTTGTTGACTCTGGCAGTGGGAGGCTTAAGAGAATGTCGTTGGGATTGTCATGCGCCAGACAAGGACAAACGGGGCGTGGGGAGCCGCCTGTCAATATTTGCCGAGCACCTATCTCGACACTTCGAGGTGCGGGGCCAACAGGAGAGGAGCCTTGGATGTTTCTGCTTCCCAGTTGGTCTCATTACTTTGGAGGCCAGATTGCAGAGGACCCAGTGCAGCCACACTCAGGCTCCTGATGATGATGCATGCTTGCTCCAGATTGCTGACTAATAGCCTGTGAAGTTAGCTGGTGACATCAGTGGATTGTGTGGCCCTCTGATTTGTCCCCATCATGCAGTGGAACTTGATCTTAGTTCATGTTCTTTCTTCTTGGTTTTATAGAAGTTTGCACATAAGCTCCTTGAAGGCAGGGACAGTGCCCTTTGTACTTTGTTATATCCAGGCCAGGAGTCGTCCCGGGGAGGTGGGGGTGGGAGGGGTCACCCCCGGTAGGCCTGTGCAGGATCATGGTCCGTGCTGTGTGTGAGGGCAGGCAGGATGGGTCCCTGGCCCTGTGAGGAGCAGCAGCCTGGTCAGTGGTTCCCCGGAAGACTCTGTGCCCATCCTTCTTGGGAGTGGAGGAGGATGTCAAGTGTCTTCATGCTTTAATGGGTGAATGTAGTGGTGGTGGGGGCCATCTTCTGAGAGGAAGGGAGTGGGGCTGGGCAGGCCGCCCAGACGAGTTCATCACCCAGTGTGGTAAATTTCAGCCTGAGCGAGAGTCTGTGAACCCAGTGAGGGTTTCCTTGGGCGATGAGGAGGGAGAAGAGGTAGGCTTTCATTACATGTGGGAGTGAAGTCCTGTGGAATAATGCATGTGCGAACCGTGCTGGCTCTAAACTTAGCCTGACATTGGAGAGGGAGAGGGAGACGGCAGCTGGACGGGTTTGGCTTCCCTTCCCCATCCACAGCTCCCTCTACCTCTGTCCTTAAAGTCAAGGCTGAAGGGACTCCTTATTCTCCTTTCCCTGAGCGCTAGAACCTTCAAGCCTGTCTTTACCCTGTTCCTTCAGTGGCTAGATTTCCTGTAGCTAGAAGCCCGCTGTCTCCCCTCCCTCCCCTTCTCCCTTCACTTCATCCTTTAAGATTTGGTTCAAAGTCAGCTCCTCTGAGACAGCACCCATCCCCTTACCACTAGAATGAATAAGGTCTGAGGGAAAGAGAGTTAGGCTACGTGTGTATTTGCTGAGTGGTAGAAGCAGGAGCTCTTGGTCTCAGCCCTTTGTCTTGGGAGGATGTCAGAGAGTTTTCCCTATGAACAGGATTCCGATTCCGAGAGTCTTGACCGTCTTTGATTATTGAAGGGACTGGACAGCTCATTAAGGCTTCTTGGGAATTCCTGCCTTGGGGAACCTGAACCCTTTGTCTGCAGATCACGATACACAAACCCTGTGGACTTGTTCCAGACCCAACACCCAAGGTTGCCGTGGAACAGATTGGGTTTCGTGTTTTCATAAGCGACATCAACTCATTTAGCAAGTGTGTGTTGATGATATAAGGTGGGCTGGGGGTGGGGTGGGGCAGCTGCAGATAGGTAATGTGATGGAGGACTTTCAGGAACTGGGTCCTGGACTGGCTCTTGTTGGAAGTTGTCACATGTAGTTGGTCCTCATGGTCAGCCCATGAGAGGCGGGTGTCTGCAGCCAGCAACAGGACTCTACACCAGGAGGAATGCAGACGGGGCGGTTTAGACTCTGATATGTCCACTGTTTCTTGTTGAGCTCCTGCCGAGGGTTGTGATGGTGCCAGCTCCAATTCTGTAAGATGCTCCCCGTGGTCGCTATTGCTGCCCTGGAATACCCACCGGCAGGGCTCTGGTCTCAGGTGCAGATGGCTGCGACAGCCCTCTCTGAGGGAGAGGCGTCTACCTGAAGACCTGAGGCATGCAGGGGAGACAGAATGGCATAGTCAGGTCAAGGATGCTGTCTCTTGGGCCGGTTGGAACCCTAGTTCTGCCGCTCGCGTGTTGTGTGATTTTCCAGGCGTTTCTCAGTGTCCCTCAGTCTCGCTACATGTGAAAGGGCACACATGCCATGTGGGGTTAGGGTGTGGCCGTGATCACTGTTGTTACATGATGCCCCGGCCAGCCCGTCGGGGCCAGTCTGGAGGGAGGAGAGGCAGAGAGAGAGTTTCGTGTCTGCTGGGCTCACCAGGCTGTTCCTTCCTTTGGAATTTGCAGCGTCACTTCTGTTGAAACTTTGGAAGTCCAGTATACTCTGTCCTCTAAACTGGTTTGCTGCTTTACCATACTCGTTGAGTGAGTGGTCTCTTCTATTTTGGTGGAGTATGTTTGGAAGCCAGGGTTTCAAAAAAGAAAAGAAGCGTAGTGTTAGCCTAAGAGTTCAGAGGTTGGGCTGCACATCACCAGAAGTACAGTTTGGGGGAAGCACCGAGAGGGGTAAGATGCTGCTGGTGGAGGCAGGTAGGTGCTCTTCCTGACTTCCCTGGTGGCTCAGACGGTAAAGCGTCTGAGCGGGAGACCTGGGTTCGATCCCTGTGTTGGGAAGATCCCTTGGAGAAGGAAATGGCGATCCACTCGAGGACTATTGCCTGGAAAATCCCATGGACAGAGGAACCTGGTAGGCTACAGTCCATGAGTTGTCAGAGCAGTGGAGGAGGGAGAGGGAGGAGGAATAAGTTTGGTGTTAAAGGTCAAAAGGTTAGAGAAAAAAACAAACACCAGTTAGTTAATGGATTAAGGGTTGAATGAGTCTAAACAAGGAAATGAGGAGGACTGGAAGAGGGTGTTGCTTTTGGTACAAGTCTATGGAGAAGATAGGGAGGAGAATGGACTCTGCCTGTGGGGACTGGAAGGGACTGGCTGAGTGAGGCCGCCCCTCCAGGCCGGCCCCTCATCCTCTGCGTCTGCCCAGCCAGCCCGTGGGAGCTTTTCAGCCAGTCTGGTACACTGCACGGGGTCTCACATCAGGAATTCCATGGGGAAGGTTCCTCATGCTTGAGAAGGGAAGGGAGAAGAGGGGAGGAGCAGCTGGCCATGGGCATGCAAGTGTGTCCAGGACTGGTCAGCTGGGGTCAGGCCAGTGCCTGGAGCTGTTGGGGTGAGGACTCTCCTGTGATTTGATGTGTGCAGGTACAGAGAACCATTGTGCCTTCTAGTAGAGATGTGTTTCTGGTTCGGCCACCTGGCGCTCAGTTCCTTGACCACGGATTGAACCCCTGCCGTCTGCAGTGGAGGAGCAGAGTCTTAACCCCTGGATCACCAGGGACGTCCCAGTGTCTCAAACTTCCTACGAGGGACCTTTAGTAGAGGGGCCCGCTCTCTACGCTGTTGCTCTCAGCACCTGCTTGTCAGGCACTTCAGAAGCTTTGCAGTCCCTCTTGTTCAGAAATTCTGTTACTGGTAACAGAAAGCCCTGGCCCTGCAGGAATAATTAAGATTGTGAATGATAGGATTAGGTGAGTTAGTACATGTAAAAGTTCTGGGTAAGCCATGAAAGTCTATTCCAGTGGAAAGGATTATTGTAATGCTTCTTTTTTCCTTAGAGAGCATCTCTTCTCTGAATTGCTCGAAGCACTTCGAAGCACTTGGTTAACACTAACTGGTTAATCTTTCATCCATCCCTGGGCAGAAGGCTGGCTTTTAAATGGCCCACTTTGTATAGATCAAACTAAAGTTTCCAACAGAGCCCCAAATCTTGAATCTAAAGCCCAAATCTGTTTAGTCTAAAGCTTGGATCTCCCAAGTGTGAGACTGCCTCACTCCTGGGAATAAAGAAGGTGAGAGAAGAAATGGAGGGATCCTTTAAAAAAAATTTTTTTTTTAATTTCCACTGACATGGTCATGTCAGACAAGGTGGCTGTAGTCAGGATTTTGAGAAGCCTAGAAATCTTCCTCTTGGAAAGACCCATGTTCCTCTTGGAAAGCCCCAGGGGCCTGTTGGGAATGAGGGCCTGATGTCAGCTATGGAAGCAGAAGGCTAACTCTGGCACGAGCTAACGCTGGACACAGAGTTCTCTTTAGGCTATGGTTGGCGGTACCTGAGGCGCCAGATTCTGCACCATAGTGCCAGCCCCTGTAGAAACCCACTTGCCACCCCGACGTGTCCCAGGATGTGTCAGGGCACCCGCTGCCTGTGCCTGTTGCCTTCTGCAGGTCCCATGGCAAGGCCCCAGGGAGGTAGGATCAGGTACCTCCCTGAGTGTCTGGCCCAGGGCAGTTTTCCTGCAGAACAAATACTGCAGCCTCCACTGGGCAGGATGGCATCTGGGCAGATCAGAGTCATGACAGCTCTCTAGTCAGGAGGAGGCCTGGGCCCTTTGACCCACCATTGTCCCTTCTGACGTCTGGTCTCAGCAGCGTAGAGCTGGTGAAGGGAGGTTTGTTTTGTTCTCATTGCTAGGTAAGGCCCTCCAGGACCATCCAGATGTTTCTCCCCAAGTTCGTGCTTTCCAGCCTCTGGTCACAGCTTCAAGGGCAGTTTATGTACTTTCTTGTACAAGGTCTTGAACCTAGAAGTGGGGGAAGACAGGCTGAGTTGGAAAGCTCCTTCCTCCAGTGGCGGCTCCGTGGGCTCCTAGCTTAAAGTTCAGGTCGTTCAGCTGTGCCAGCTAAGAGTCACCTGCTTGTGAGAGAAGCATCCGGCTGACCCTTGTAGATTATATGCACTATTGGGTCTCAAATTTGAGTGTGTGTTCGAATCCTCTGGGGGGCCTGGATTGCTAGACCTCACCTCCAGAGTTTCTGATTTGTCAGGTCTAGGGTGAGGCCTGAGAGTGTGTTTCTACCAAGTTCTTATGGACTGCTGCTGATGGTCTAGGGACCACACTCTGAGAACCACTGGTTTGCACTTGGGCTGAAAAAGCCCACTTGACCTTTCCAGAGCAAATTTGGTAAGATGTGAACAGAGGGTTGGAGAGGTCACGAACTGCTGGGGATAGAGGAAGGTCAGAAATAGGATGCTGCAGGTGGACCAGCCTAACTTGAAAACTGAGAAAAGGTTAAATGATTAGGAAGGTGCTGGCTGGTCTCTTTACTTCACCAGTCCAGTTCTGGTCCTTTCCAGCTATCCGACAGAGGGAGGGGCCGGGCCTGAGGAGCCCCTGCGGCATCACTTTGGGCATCTCCTCCTTCCACTTCTTATTCTGCCCTCTTAGGCAGTGGTGAGCTCTGGAAGTTTGTGTTTTAAGTCTTTCCACAGCTTGAGGTCCCTGGTACGGAGAGCAGGGTGCTGAGCTGGGTACATTAGCTGGTATACATTAGCCTGTACACCACCTCTCACAAGCGGTAACTGAAGGCCCCTCACTTTGCTCAGGGGCAAGCGCTCTCCAGGGTCCTTTGCACTCGGATACCTAGCACTCCTTTTTCTTTCTCGGTTGCGCTGGGTCTTCGTTGCTTACGAGTGGGCTCTCTGTCTGCACTGAGCCGAGGCTGCTCTCCAGCCGCAGTGCGCGGGCTTCTCACTGTGCGGGCTTCTCTGGTCGCAGAGCACAGGCTCCAGGCGTGCGGGCTTCAGCAGTGGCAGCGCGTGGACTAGCTGCTCCGCTGCATGTGGGTCTTGACGGACCAGGGGTTGAGCCCGTGTTCCCTGCTTTGGCAGGCGGATTCTTACCCACTGTACCACCAGGGAAATCCTACCTGGCATTCTTTAATGCCTTCTCTGATGGCTTCCTCAGCAGGGTCAGGAACTTCCGCTTGCTTGTTAACTTTTTTTTTATTCTTTAATTTGTGTGAAAACTTCTGTTGATATTGAACCAGAATCCCATTGAGGGACTGACTGTCTGAAAGTGAAACCAGAGAAGTTTGGAAATTAAAGTAACTTTACTTTCTAGAGTCTCTGGCCTCTACAGTCACGCTGTTCCATAAACTGTCCACAGAGGGGTGACTTCACATCATTGTCAGGTGCTGGTCCCGGGACCCCAGATCGTCACTCTCATTGCCAGCAGTGTTTCCCGGATGTCTGAGTGAGTTCTCATTTCCAGGTGCCCGGAGATGTTGGCCTCCCTTCCCCACTGCCCGGCACAGGGCTCATGCAGGCCTGTGGAAGTATTGGCTGGTGCGTGGAATAGAGGGATGCGTCCATGCGCCTCCTCCCCTTGGATTTCTCCCTTCTCACTTTGTGTTCATTGCCCTCCTTTGCCCTCCTCTCTCTCCTCCCTCTCTGCTCACTTTACCCACTCTGCGTTCTGGTGCAGCTGGCCGTCAGTGTCTGCACCATGCGTGGAGGGGTTGGGGTATGCCTGGGGAGTTCCCAGGGGTCCTACCCTAGCATCTCATGAGGAGCACATCCAGGCTCCCTAGTCTTTCCCCTGTTCCCTTCTCTCTTATGCCCACTTTGGGGTAGCTGTGAGTTACAGAATGTTTTCACCATCCTAGGGGAGGTTGCCACTCTTCAGATTGAATTGGACCCCGTTTCCTGCCCTCTGTATTGGCAAGCTGAAGGACTCCTGGCCTGGAGAAAATCAGCATGTTCTGCCTCAGAACCATTGTCTGGCCTGTCTCCCCAGCCTCTGTCTGAGCGGGCAAACCAAAGATCTCCCAGCCTTGGCTGACTGTCACTTAGCCGCTCTGATCCTGCCTGGGTGGCTTTCAGGCAGCTCAAGCAGTGACTAGCCTGAGGTCTCCCTGGAAACAGGGGAAGATTGAGGCTGATTTAACTCATTTTAAGTGAAATCACCAGCCTTTTGATGATTGCATTAATTTCTTCCCTTCTGAACACACTCATGCTAGCAATAATTGGAAATCCTGACTCTGTTTCTCATTTCCCCCTACTCCTCTGCTTTAATCTGAGGCAGCTGGATACTGCACTCTGCTTTTTCATTTATTGAAAGAGCAGTTTGAGGATGATTTTAATGACCAGCTTTGACAGTACTTCCAGAAGCGGAGACTGTTGCTGTTCTTCAGTTCACACCCGCTTGGGGACCTCTGGCTCACTCACCTTGCTCCTATAAAACTCTGCTTTGTTCTTGGTGTGCAGGTGGGAAGGGGCCCTGTGAGAACGCAGTCTTGTCGCAGGTAGTGTGTGCAAGCTTTTCATCACTCAGCATTTGCAGACCTACGAGGTATGCCAGGCACGGTCTATTACTGAGCATTTCCCTGCCTCCTCTTCCTTGCCCTGGTGGAAGCAGAGGCCTGAGCCCGTGAGGTTCCAGCAGAGCTTGTGACTAACCACAGACCTTGGGAATTGTCTCTAAGGCTTTCTCTGTGTGTTTGTATGATAGGGGTGCCTGTTTCAGTTTTTTCTTTCTTGGCTCTAAAGAGAAATGAATAATATGAATCACCTCCCAAGATCAGAGAAATAATGATTGCTTCCTGCTGTTGGCAGCTGACAAAATGTAAAGCGCTTTCTTGTGTATCATGTCATTCTGGTGTCCTTGCAATGACTTATCACAGCCAGTAGAGGATAAAGCTGGTTTTGAACCCAGGTCCTCCCATTGCAAGTGAAATACTTTTTGTACTACTTTGTGTGTGTGTGTTTAACACTGACTTTCCAGTGTCATTGTCTTTAGCATATCAACCACTTCAGTGTTAAACTATTATGTATGCACTGGGCCTTCTGCCAGAAGCTGAAGTCCTCACAGTCTAATTGGGGGAAAAGATAAGATAGAATGCATCTTCATTCCCTTGAGTGGTTCAGGTACTGAGTGCTATTAGAAGGAAGAGAATTAAGCCTGACATCATCCAGGAAGGCTTCTGGAGAGCTGAGATTTCACACTGGGCCTGGTGGGAAGGCAGGATCCAAACCAAGGAGAGCTGGAAAGGGGAGTTTGGCATTTGGCCGCCTGAGATTCTGGGATGCAGAAATGGTGATGAGGTTTTAGTCCTTCATCAGACTGAGAAAACTAACATATTCTGGGTGATGCTTCCCCAGCTTTCCTGTGCTTTTAAAATCAGGTTCACATACCCCAGCCCACGAAGAACCATTCAGTTTGTCTGGAGTGCAGCCCAGCAATCTGCATTCTTTAAAAGTTTTTAAAAAATAATATCAAACAGTCTCCCCTCCCTTCAGTTCTCTTTCCTGAACAGAAGAAAACAAGGGTGCAGGTTTCATTTGTTGCAGAGGCGGTGAGGGTGGCCACACTTTGAGAAACACTGTACCCTAAGCAAGTGCCCTCTCTGCTGCAGGAAGCGTTAGGGGTTAAGAATCTGGGTTTTGACACCGTAGAAGCCCCACTCCTGAGGACTAAGTGTTCAGGATAACTAAGGAGGAAAGGGAGGCATGCTATTAACTAATACAAGTTTAATGTGACTCTGATAGCCACTGGGTCAGTTGGGGTGCTTTCTTGAAGGCAGGTAGGTGGTGGGAGCATTGAGGCTGAGGACTTTTAAACAGTTCATGCTCAGGAGTTAACTGCCTGTGCCTCTGACTCTTAAGAAAAGCATTTTTATAGATGCTGTGTGGTAGCTTAGCTTTCAGGTGGATGTCGGGGATAGAAGCAGTCAGGGATCAGTCAGTGGGTGGGTGGAAGCTCGTCTGGGATTCAGGGTCGTTTACATTGAGAGCCTTGGAAAAGATAACGCTGTGTCTTCCATAGGAGCTGGCAGTCTTGGTGAATCTTACGATTTTTTCTGTCAGTATTTTGACACCAAATGGGACGTAGGGTGGCTGTGAAGATTAGAAAACTTACCAAGTTACTAAACACCCTGTTAGGAATTAACATGTCTTGGGATTTCCCTGATGGTCCAGTGGTTAAGACTCTGCGCTTCCATTGCAGGGGGCCTGGGTTCCATCTTTGATTGGGGAGCTAAGATCCCACATGCCTAGGGGTATGGCCCAAAAGAATGATATGTCTTAGTTTGGGGGTGTTGTAAAATACTTATAGTAAATGTGTGATATATTTCAACTAATAGCCACTTTAAATCTGTTATCCCATTCTTAGTCAATGACAAATTTCAAATACTAAAAAAATAGAGATTAATATCCCTGGATACTTGTCCCCCAATTTCATATTTTGCCTCATTTGCTTCACATTTTTCTGCAGATATAGCCAGTATCCTGAATCAATATGTATCCTTCTAACCATGCCTCTTGTATTTTTACATACTTACCTGTGCATTTACGTCTAGTATTTTAAAGGGCCCTCAATCTGTGGAAGTCGGATTTCATTTATTTATTTGGGCTTTGTATATTACAAGTTTTACATACTTACTCATGCATTCCTAAGTGATACAGAATATTGTTCTGTGTTTTAAAGTGTATGTAATCTTCTGTAGCTTTTTTTTTCACTCAACATTGTTTTTGAGGTTTAGCCATGTTGATAAATTTGTTTTACCTACGGTATAGCATTCCATTTTTAGTTGGAATTCTGGTGTACTGTTTATATACCAGAATATTTGTAACCATTCTCTCATTAATGGACATGTAGGTGACAAGTTTTTCATTGTTAAAAACAATACTGCAAGGAACATCCTTGTACCTGTGTCCTAGACATGTATATAAGGTTTCTCTGACGTACATACCTAGCGATAGAGTTGCTGGATTGTTAGAAGTGTTCAACTTTCTGTGTATTACCAAGTAGCTTTCCAAAGTAGTTGTTTGAGTTTTCACCACGAGTGATGCATATGAAAATTTATAGTTCTGCCGTGGTGGCTCAGATGATAAAGAATCCACCCACAATGCAGGAGACCTGGGTTCAGTCCCTGGGTTGGCAAGAGCCCCTGGAGGAGGGCATGGCAACCCACTTCAGTATTCTTGTCTGGAGAATCCCATGGACAGAGGAGCCTGGCAGGTTGCAAAGAGTCAGATACAACTGAGTGACTAAGCACAGCACCATATGTTTTGCAACAGCTAGTATTGTTAGATATTAATTTTTGCCAATCTGATGGACATAAAACTCTCTTGAGTTTTGTATTTCTTTGACTATCTTCTAGTTTGCAGATTATTTTAACTTTTATCTATGGCAGTGGTTCTGAAGGGTCACTGGGATCTTTTCAGGCAACTGACAAGGTTAAAACAGTTTTCATATCACTACTAAGATACTGTCTGCCTTTTTTGCACTCATTCTTTGACAGATGTGTAGTGGAGTTTCAGAGACTACGTGACATGTGTTGACACAATCACTGTGATTTTATTATTTTTAAATGAATTTATAAACTAGTAATAAAAATTACTTTTATTTTCAACAATGGTATGTGTTGATAGATGTAACACAGAGACGACTTTGAGGATTCTCAATAATTTTTGATAGTGTAAGGGAGAACAAAGAGTTGAGAACCACTGCTCCTTTACTCATACTTTTTTTTTTTCCTGAAATGTGTTTTCTTTGACTTTCTTAAGAAACCCTCTTCAAATTTCATAAAAGATGGGCTCATATTTCCTTCCAGAAGTTTTTTTTTTAATTTCTTTCTTTCCTTACGGCTGCTCTAGTCTTCCTTGCTGAGTGCAGGCCTTCTCTAGTTGGGGTGCACGGCTTCTCTTGCTGTGGAGCAGGGGCTCTAGGGTGGGGCCTCGGTAGTTGTGGCGCACGGGCTTAGTTGCCCCGCAGCTTGTGAACTCTTCTGAGACCCCAGGGATTAAGCTGGAGTCTGCTTCTTTGGCAGGTGGATTCGCTACTGGACCACCACGGAAGTCTCTCTTCCAGAAGTTTACTAGTGTACTTTGGTGGATGCTGTCTGCCGTTTCCCAGGCCCTTCAGCCACTTAATTTTATACCTTCTCAGAACATTTGTAGAGCCTTAGTAGAACATTTTCCATGCCTTTTTTTAATAGCAGAATTTTTTGGAGCTTTTTGGGGTGAGGGGAACAGGGTGATGGAAGGATAGGCAGGGATTTAGTCACCTTTCCCAGATCCTTTGTTTAAGAGAGGGTCCTAGCATTCTGCCGGTTATTGCCGTGTCTCCTTGAGATGCTGGTGCACTCTGATTTTGGATCCTTGTGTTCATTAGTTCATCACAACTTGCTGTCCAGGGACCAGAACTCACCAGTGACAGGGATTCTGGAAGCGCCTCCACTCTCTAAAGCCCCCATTTTCCACTGGACGCCCATTTTCCACTGGACATTTAAGTTCCTTTTAGAGAAGGAACCAGGAAGATCTCTTCTTCCTGGTTGTGTCCAGGCAGGCTGGCTGGGCAGGGGTGTGGGGCCAGTGTGCAGGCAGGCAGCTGCCAGGTTCACTACAGTTGGGGCATAAATGGTAGCCCCCTTTAAGGGGGAAAAAAAAAGTACTGCTAACATCCAAGGCCTCACCTTTCACTAGACTCTTCACTGGTTTCTCTGTTTCCAGTATATTCCTTCCCTCCTTCCCCTCAAATCTGTCTTCTACCCAGCAGGCAGCATAACTCAAAATCTCAGACTTAGCATGATTCTTCTCCCCTTAAAACGAAAACAAACTCAAAGCTTTGCTGTGAGGCCCCTAGAAGGCCTGTACCCTCACCTGTGCAGTCTCTCCAGCCACTTCCTTAGCCTGTGCTCCGTCGGGGAAACGCCACTGGCGTTTATTCCCATGACGCACCATCAGATGTGCCCCCAATGCCTCGCAGATACTGTTCCCTCCCCCTCAGATGCTGCTTTTGATTGCTGACCTTTCCAGTAAAGCAACACCATAAATTATATTATTTACCCCTTAGTTATGTTCTAGAAGTGTTTGTATGCTCTCCATGTGTCAGGGGAGAGCTTGTTTGACTCTCAGGCAGGCTCCACAAAACTCAAATACAAATTCTAAGAAGATGATCCCTTTCATCTTTCATCCCCACTAACTCAGCCTTTTCAATTAAAATGAAGACTTGGAGTTGACCTCTTCTTAGTCTTTGTTTCACTTGTGGCTTTTCTGGGGGACAGCTGCTCCATCTCCTTCCCTTCCCGCAAGTTCCTTCCCCATAAATTGTTTACTGCCTTGAGTCCTGTCACTTTGCACCCCGGTTCTTTAGTAACCACAAGCGAAGGGGATTTCTTTTTTGTGGTTAAGGAGCTGATGTAGACATCCTAATAAATTGTCTTCCAGTATGTCTTACTTGCAAGGGCGGGAATGTGCTGAACAGACAAACGAAAGCACCTAGTCCCCCACAGTCATTACTCGTTTTGAAAAAAATAATAAACTGACATTTATTTCAAATTGACTAGCCTATTTTGAAAGTGCTGCGTGAGTTGTATGTATGCGATAACGCTGCCAGCGGAAAGGTGCTGCGCAGGAAAGGGATTCTGGATGACGTTGTGTTTCCCATTTAGCCACACTCAGACTCCTGCTTCCCCTTCAGCAGCTGAAAAAAGAAAATTTCACGAAATATGGAAATCTGTTAGAGATGCAGATTAGGTAGTTAACTTCTTTTCTGGAAGAGCTTTGTAGCCGGAATCCACATGGTTCTAGAGAAAGGGGGCTTCCGCATGAACGCCTGCAGGCCTGTGTGCTTGCTGTAGGAGGTTGGGGTGGGGACCTAAGAAGGGGCTGCAAGTCAGAGACTCAGCTTGCAGGAGCCTTCTTCACATCATTATTGTGTCTGAAAGACTTGACTTTCTTTGACAGCTTGTTTATGGCCTTTTCATTGGTTCTTGAGAATGGTCACTAGGTGGATTGGGAAAGTAAGAAGCAGAAGGAGACAAGTTATTCTTTGCTCTGTTGCTGATAAGGGCAAAGCTAGGATTGATCTGTTGCATGCTGCCTCCTGGTTCATGCAAACAGGCCGTATGGGCATGAATTCTCAAGTTCAGGGAGAAAGGGCTTATCCCAAAGTGGGGTCTGAACACACAGATGCTGGTTGCTGGGTATGAAAACATTAGGCCTTTATATGTACATGGACCTGAGTGGTTTCCTTTGCGGGTGATGCTTTTCTTTCTTCTTATTTGAAGAGTACTACTAATGTTGCTGTACTGTTTGATTAGCGGTAGTTATAAAGATGAAAGATGAGGAGTAGTTAGGTAAGCCTTGCAGATCAAGCAAAATGATATGAATTTTCTCCTCCTAACCCAGTTTGCTCGTGCACCCTCCCCTGAAATGCAGACAGTGTGGAATATATGAGAAAATGATCCTTACGATCAAACCTAATGTATAAAATACAAAACATACCACCCTCCCCTGAAATGCAGACACTCTGGAATATGTGAGAAAATAATCCTTACAATCAAACCTAATGTATAAAATACAAAACATACCGACCACCCCATTAAAAAAAAGAAGAATGTGATTATTGCAAAAGGATTTTACCATTCTCCAAAGGAAATGGCAACCTATTCCAGTATTCTTGCTGGGAAAATTCCATGGACAGAGGAGCCCAGCAGGCTGTAGTCCATGGGGTTGCAAGGAGTCAGACATGACTTAGTGACTAAGCAACTCCTCCAAAGGAGTTACCGTAGTTGTTTTGTGTGGTGCAGCTTGTGGGATCTCAGTTCCCTGACTGGGGATCAAACCTGAGCCCTGTCAGTGAAAGCACCCAGTCCTAACCACTGGACCGCCAGAGAATTCCCTGGCAGTTGCTTTTAAGTGGAAGTATCTCTGGTGGGTGTGAAATACTGCATTAGCACCTAGCTTGACGGGGTCACATCTGCTGTTGAAGGAGTCCAGGAAGAGAAGGAGGAGATGGGGAGCTTCCATGGCACCTTGGCAGAATGAAATGAGGCATTAAGTAGGGCCACCAACTCTGAGAACTGCTGCGCTCTACATCTGGCTGTGAGGATTTGCCTCCTTCCCCCTCCCACCCACCACCCCCCGTGGCTTGTCTCTCCTGCTCCTGCACAGCAGGCTTCTTTGCCAGGGATGAAGAGCTTGGATGTCAAATTCTTTCTCTCTGCCCTTGGCAAGGCAGGCTGTTATATTTGTTTTTTAAAGAAGCCTTTTTGCACTTGGGGAATTTTTTTCTTTTCTCTTATGGGAAGTTGCTTCATCATTTCCCAAAAGTATACCGCACCTCTTGTTTAAACAGGGTGCCCTTGAAGAGCTTTGGAGCCTGAAGCGGGATAGGGGTGTTGTGAAATCTTTTGTTTAACGCTTTGATGAGAGCTGGAATGCTGGCTGTCTGCAGGCAGAAGTGTCAGGATTTGCCAGGACTGGGTCCAGGAGTGGGGTGTTGAGGGGGAGAGACTCCCTGAGATGCAAGAACTGGGGTCTTTTAAGCATTTAAACAGTCCATGTTGTAAGCGGTTATCATCCCTTCTGGGCACAGACTCTGTCACATTTTTGTCCAGTGCCTTCAGTATGCCCAGGCTGGTGAACGTGGATTCGCTGTTCTTTTGAGATGCTCATGGTACCCTGGAGAGGCAAGACCAACTCACACATAGCAATGGTGAACAAAACGGTAGTAACTGTGGGCTAAATTGTGAAGTCGTGGGCACTTCATTTCAGAGAAAGAGAATTCCTACAGAAGAGAGCATTCCTACAGGCCTTGCACTGTGTGGGGTGTTAAGCTGATGGTGGGTAAGAAAGGACATTGAGAGGGGAAGAAAAGCCAGCAGGCTGACCTGAGGCCATGAATGTGGGTGAGTAAGCCCAATGGTGGGGGCAGCCTAGCGGGACTTGACGTCGGAGAAACAGGACAGACCAAACTGTGGAGAGCCTGTCACATACAGGAGAAACGTGTATACTACAGAAAGAAATGGGCAGCCTTTCTCAGATTCTGAGAAGAGAGCAGCAGCATTAGGAAAAACGTGGCTTTGGGGAATATAGCTGACCAGAGTAAGCTAGAATATGCCTTCAGGTGGGCAGGAGGAGAACCTCAGCTCCATCCACAGCTCTTGGGAGGAAGTCGTACTTGGTCCTTGGAGAGAGGGATGGCCCGGTACACGGCTTCTGTCTTGGGTGAGCATGGTCACGCAGTGCCCGTGGCCTGTGGCCCCTGCAGCTCCCCCTGGCAGGGCACAGCAGCTCAGGCCACGAGGTTGGTGCTGGCTGGGTAGGAGCAGGTGTTAGGTGCCAGCTTGAGCTAGGCTTTGATCAGGGCCCCTGTGGAGGTGCTGTGCCCAGGTGGGCCCAGTGGAGCCCGGCACGCGGTGTGGTGGGCCCCATGCTGCTCGTTTTAGGCTGGGATTGGCCAGGGATGATCGCTCAGATCCAGACAACACGGGTCACCTCGTGCCTCATCAGGAGTCGGGGTGCACCCGTGCCTTCCACCCCTTCACAATTGTAAATAAGGAATTTGGGTAGCTTTGGACTACAAATAATACCAAAGAGGATCAGTCAGAAAGTACTCTTAATAGACTACTAGTAGCTACTGTTTATAGAAACTGAAAATTGAGAAAATAAATTATTGTTGAGGGAGATTGCGTCAGTGGGGACAAACACATCATCACAATATATCTATTAAGTTCCAGTAGAAAGAGGGAAGAGTAAATGATTGCCAAGGGAAGTACTGCCCAGTTTGCCTAAGTCAGGAATGTAGTGACAGTTTCCATACCAGCCGCTGGGCCTGGGCGGGGCCTGCGCCTCCCTGCTGACCCACCCCAAGCTCCCTGGCACGGACCCAGAGCATGTCCAGGGCAGGCATCAGGTTTGCAACCTGGGAAGTGAGTGGCTCCTCTTTGGGGATCATCCCAGCCTGTCTCCAGGGCAGGGTGTAGGCCAGCAGAGGCTCGGCTGCCACTGGGGTATGGGCCATGGTGCAGGAGAGAGACGAGGGCTTAGCCTGAAGCCTCGAGACTTCAGCTTTGACCTCATGTTGCTGCTTTTAAAGACCAGTGCTTTTTTCCCTTTTTGTGTGTGTGTGTGTGTGTGTGTGTGAAAACTAAGGCCCCAGACACTGTTCAGATTGCTGGTAGATAAACGCTAAAACCATTCTGAGTAACCTTTTTTTTTAAACAGTTGAGTAACAGAGTAGTCCATAAAACAAGATTTGACTTTAATGGGCCAGCCCACATTTGCAGAAGGCCGAGCTGTCTTTGGGCTTCCCAGGTGGCGCTAGTGGTAAAGAACCCTCTCCAGGAGACCTAAGAGACGTGGGTTTGATCCCTGGGTTGGTAAGATCCCCTGGAGGAGGGCATGGCAACCCATTCCAGTGTTCTTGCCTGGAGAATCCCATGGACAGAGGAGCCTGGCGGGCTGCAGTCCATGGGGTCACAAAGAGTCAGACACGACTGAAGCAACTTAACACACACACAGCTCTCTTTTTTTGTTGTTGTTTTTTAATGCTTCATTTTATTTATTTATTTTTTAAAATTAATTATTTTACTTTACAATATTATATTGGTTTTGCCATACATTGACATGAATCCACCACGAGTGTACACCTGTTCCCCATCCTGAACCCCCCTCCTACCTCCCTTCCCATATAATCCCTCTGAGTCATCCCAGTGCACCAGCCCCAAGTACCCTGTATCCTGCATCAAACCTGGACTGGCGATTCGTTTCACATATGATATTATACATGTTTCAGTGCCATTCTCCCAAGTCATCCCACCCTCACCCTCTCCCCCAGAGTCCAAAAGACTGTTCTATACATCTGTGTCTCTTTTGCTGCCTCACATACAGAGTTATTGTTAACCATCTTTCTAAATTCCATATATATGCGTTAGTATACTGTATTGGTGTTTTTCTTTCTGGCTTACTTCACTCTGTATAATAGGCTCCAGTTTCATCCACCTCATTAGAACTGATTCAAATGTATTCTTTTTAATGGCTGAGTAATACTCCATTGTGTATATGTACCACAGCTTTCTTATCCATTTGTCTGCTGATGGACATCTAGGTTGCTTCCATGTCCTGGCTATTATAAACAGTGCTGCGATGAACATTGGGGTACATGTGTCTCTTTCCATTCTGGTTTCCTCGGTGTATATGCCCAGCAGTGGGATTGCTGGGTCATATGGCAGTTCTAGTTCCAGTTTATTAAGGAATCTCCACACTGTTCTCCATAGTGGCTGTACTAGTTTGCATTCCCACCAACCGTGTAAGAGGGTTCCCTTTTCTCCACACCCTCTCCAGAATTTATTGCTTGTAGACTTTTGGAGAGCAGCCATTCTGACTGGTGTGAAATGGTACCTCATTGTGGTTTTGATTTGCATTTCTCTGATAATGAGTGATGTTGAACATCTTTTCATACGTTTGTTAGCCATCTGTATGTCTTCTTTGGAGAAATGTCTGTTTAGTTCTTTGGCCCACTTTTTGATTGGGTCATTTATATTTCTGAAATTGAGCTGCAGGAGTTGCTTGTATATTTTTGAGATTAATTCTTTGTCCATTACTTCATTTGCTATCATTTTCTCCCATTCTGAAGGCTGTCGTTTCATCTTGCTTATAATTTCCTTTGTTGTGCAGAAGCTTTTAATTTTAATTAGATCCCATTTGTTTATTTTTGCTTTTATTTCCAGTATTCTGGGAGGTGGGTCATAGAGCATCTTGCTTTGGTTTATGTCGGAGAGTGCTTTGCCTATGTTTTCCTCTAGGAGTTTTATAGTTTCTGGTCTTACGTTTAGATCTGTAATCCATTTTGAGTTTATTTTTGTGTATGGTGTTAGAAAGAGTTCTAGTTTCATTCTTTCACAAGTGGTTGACCAGTTTTCCCAGCACCACTTGTTAAAGATATTGTCTTTTCTCCATTGCATATTCTTGCCTCCTTTGTCAAAGATAAAGTGTCCATAAGTGCGTGGATTTATCTCTGGGCTTTCTATTTTGTTCCATTGATCTATATTTCTGTCTTTGTGCCAGTACCATACTGTCTTGATGACTGTGGCTTTGTAGTAAAGCCTGAAGTCAGGCAGGTTGATGCCTCCAGTTCCATTCTTCTTTCTCAAGATTGCTTTGGCTATTCGAGGTTTTTTGTATTTCCATACAAATTGTGAAATTATTTGTTCTAGTTCTCTGAAAAATACCGTTGGTAGCTTGATAGGGATTGCATTGAATCTATAGATTGCTTTGAGTAGTATACTCATTTTCACTATATTGATTCCTCAGATCCATGAACACGGTGTATCTCTCCATCTATTAGTGTCCTCTTTGATTTCTTTCACCAGTGTTTTATAGTTTTCTATATATAGGTCTTTTGTTTCTTTAGGTAGATATATTCCTAAGTATTTTATTCTTTTCATTGCAGTGGTGAATGGAATTGTTTCCTTAATCTCTCTCTCTGTTTTCTCATTGTTAGTGTATAGGAATGCAAGGGATTTCTGTGACACACACAGCTCTCTTTGTTCTTTATTATCTCTGTCCCTCAGAGAGGTGAGGCTGGCTGGGAAAATTGAGAGGATTGTGTGAGAGAAGGCAGCAGGCCCACAGTTCAGAATCAGTTGCTCTGCAACTTCTCTGCCATCTTGGAGTGTATGGTTTCATTTGGTTTTGCACATGGGCTGCAAGTCCAAATAGACTAGCCCAGAGGATTGCCCACCCACTCCTGTGGAGTCTATGAAGCACATGGATTCTCTTTCCTGTAGGCCTGGTTACTCCCAGCACCTGGGGGTGGGGTGGGGAGGGA
The DNA here is from genome assembly GCF_023091745.1 of Budorcas taxicolor. Lineage (NCBI taxonomy): Eukaryota > Metazoa > Chordata > Mammalia > Artiodactyla > Bovidae > Budorcas > Budorcas taxicolor. Next base: position 79,656,007 of record NC_068919.1, read on the forward strand.
GAGACTGTTGTTCTGCTCACATTATTCCACTGAGAGAAGTACCTGCAAAGACTCAGGATTGCCACTTGCACATGTAACAAGCCTTCTCCATCCACAAGGCAGAGAGAATCGGAAACCCAGGATGAGTAACAGGCCTGTGGCGTGTGCTTGGCTTCCCTTGGTGCCGTGCAAACCTCTGCACCCTGGCTGCAGTCCTGGCTTCTTTGTGAAGTGCAGGTGTGTGTGTATTGCTCAGTGCCAGTGATCCCTAGACACATTCCTCATTCGTATTTGGGCCTTTGGGGCTGGGTTGTGAGGGGCAAAGGAGTGCAAATCGGATACCTCTTGAGGTGGTTCTGAAGCAGTGCTGAGCAGTCAGCTTTTAAAAGTTTGTCTTAGAAACAGCCTGTACTTTGGTACATTGTAAATTGACACCCCAGTTGCCTTTTGGGAAATGAGTTGGGACTTTGGTGCAGCAGCTGAGAAGGAAACCTCAGGGGCGGTGGGTCTGGGGTGTGGCTGCCTGCCAGCCTGCAGGACGCTCTGAGCAGCCTTGCGGACTCCATCTGTGCAGTCGTGTATGTTGCAGCAGTAACTTGGATTTGGGGCCCTTTATTCTCTACAGATGAGTTGAAAATGGGAAAATGACATTGCTGATGGTAGTTATAAGAAGGAAAGGTCTTCTAAAGCTGATAATAATTGAGGAGAAGATTTTGAAACTCAGCATGCCAAGAGCCGGAAATCATTACTGTCAGTTGAACATTTGCTGACTCTTAAGTCAGTGGCCCTCCTCAGTGATGAAGAGGAAGAACATAGTTAAAGAATAGTGTTAAAAAAAAACAATGCCTGAGTTATGCTGTCCAGAGTATAAAAGCCAAAGCGTAATTAGGCATTTTACCATCTTGTTTGGCTTCCTGAGAGCCCATCTTCCTTATAATATATAAACCTATCATTTGACTTCAGGGGGGCCTCTCTCTGGAGAAATGGAAAGACTATAACCAGGTTCCCCTGTGATCAAGAATTGTGCAAAAACAAAACCCTGTTTGTAAGGGTGCAAGGCCCTTCTGGGGCTGAATCTGTCCCTTGGAACACAGTCCATATTGACCTACTGTCAAGGCCTTTCCTCTGGCAGTGTACTCATTTATATGCTGATTTCTGTCATCTTTTTTATATTTAGATACTTTTAACCTATGATTGTAAGCTGTCAGATGGGCTGCATTTATTTAAAAGGCTAGGTTGCTCAAACACTGCTGGCTTTCTCTAACTGGAAAAGTCCCAGGATTGGGGAGGTAAGAGAAAATCAAGCACTAAAAGTAAGCTAGAAACTCGTGCCTGGACTGTGAACTCTTTTGTATACTACAGTTTCAGTCCTTGACTTTGTGAGTATAGAGTTTTATTATATGTGTGCTTTAAACAACTAAGTTTTTAAGCAAAAACCACTGACATCCCACACCAAGGTACCATTATAATGGAAAGAGAAAAATCTCTTTAATTATAGCAGTGTTGCGGCCTTCTCCCATGCCTGGCTAGCCCAAGGCATGGAGTTGATAAGCATACAGTGTCTTTCATACTTGCCATTACAACATGTTAATTAAGAGAATTCAGCTGTGGCACCAGCTGGGGATGTCTGGCTTTGTGGAAGATTGCAATTAGATGCTTTATTTTCTATTTTCTTTTTCCCCTTTCAACTTTGGTGGAATGCCTTTGAGTGGGGGCTTTTAGTCTCAGCAGTATAAATACTTTAATGTGCCTAATTATGTAATCATACACTTACACTCCTCTGTGTACACACACATCATTTTATGGATTTTTATCCCCTTTTCCAGTACGTGGGGCATCTCACCTGCTTTTTGATTTGGTTGGTATTCTGTGCCGTGGGCAGGAAGACAAGGAGGGCCAGAGACAGTTTGGGGTTTTCCTCTGGTTATGATCTGTCCCTCTGCTCCCTGCCCCCCCACCACTCTCCTTTAGCTCTCAAATAATTAGCATCTCAATAGTTTCCTAGCAAAGTCAAGGTAATTTAAATGAAATTGGACTTTATAATACTATATCTTGCCATGAATTTGCAAGTGTAGTCTTTCAAAGTGTATAGTTTTATTTTTCTCAGTCCTCAATTCCAGGCAGGCCTAGGGCATAAGCCTGGACTTGAGAGCTCAGGCACAATGGAACCCATTGATTTCTGGCATTCAGCTTGCGCGGAGAGGTCCCGTGACCCCAGCTGTTAGACTGGGATCTGGGAGCAGCTGTTTTCCGAGATTCAGTCCTCCAGGGATGGGCCATCTGCTGCCGTGTGAGAGAACCCTGGGAACGAAATCGACCGCAGGATATCTCTGTACTGCTTTTCTCTGCTCTAGTCCCTGCAGTTTTTCCCGGTCCCCCTCACCTCGGCACACTTAAGACTCAGGATGCATCTGCGCCAGAGAACTCACAGGGTTTCCTTTCGGTTCTTCTGCCACCCTGGCTCCACCACACTTGCACCCCCAGCTCCTCTGCTAGTTGCCAGAGTTGGCAGGGAGATTAAGATGGCTTCTTCAGCTGGATTAGAAACATAGAGCAGGCTTTTCGTTTTATTAGTAGTAACATGACTTTGCATTTTAGGAACTGGAAAGATCCTGAAAATCTCGTTATAGGGAAGAAGAACCCAAGAGTTTTTCATATTCAGATTTGTATTGGGGGCCCTCCCTGATTTTCTGAGCTTCCAGCTATCTCCTGCTACACACACACCCTCTTCTTGCTCCTCTGCTTATGCCCTTGTCTCCCCCTTGCATGTTCTTCCCCCTCCTTTATGCAAGTCACAGTCCCCTAGTCACAGTCCTTCATCCCATGTCACAGTCCTGTTTACCTCTAGATTTGGAGTTCTGGTATCATTTCTTTCTTCCTTTCTGATCTCTTCCCCCATTGAATTAACCCTTCTTCAGGACCTCCTAGTGTAGCCCAGATTGATTTCTAACATGTGTCTCCTGTGGTTAAGAATCCCAGGGACGGGGGAGCCTGGTGGGCTGCCATCTATGGGGTCGCGTAGAGTCGGACATGACTGAAGTGACTTACAGCAGCAAGCTCCCAGAAGGTAGGGTCTGTATCTTTGCCGCCTTCCCAACCCTCCTTCCTCATTGCCTGCCACAGTGCTGTAGTGCTTAGTAAAAACCTGTTGAAAGAACGGATGGATACATGCAATCATTAGGTGAACTCTGGGGGATAAACAGAATAAATGTTACTATTATTATACCCTACTTGGGGCGCCTCATCTGTACCCCCAAAGAGTGTGAAGTCTCCTCGGGGACCGTGAAAGTCGCTCAGTTGTGTCTGCCTCTTTGTGACCCCATGGACTGTAGCCTGCCAGGCTCCTCTGTCCATGGAATTCTCCAGGCCAGAATACTGGAGTGGGCAGCCATTCCCTTCTCCAGGGGATCTTCCCAACCCAGGGGTTGAACCCAGGTCTCCCACATTGCAGGTGGACTCTTTACCGTCCGAGTCACCAGGGATGTATTATTTACTCTCGAAGTTCTATCACCAACCTGGCACACTGGTCGGGGTTCATAGGTATGAATTTGTTATATTGAGAAAGCATTCCTATTAGAGTGAAATCCAGAGGGAAGAAGAATCAAGGTTTGCAAGTGTTTTTTAACTCTCTTCTGGGTGAAAGTCATTGAAGCATTATTTGGAAGACAAAAGATTAAAGGATATTTTCTGTTCACCTGTGTGATGTTTGGACACAGGTATCTACTGACGCACAAATGATTGAGGCTGCAGCAGGCAGTGTCTTCTGACCAGGAATCTTGACTGGTCAGTCACAGGTGGCTTACCAGGCGCAGGGGTCCAAAGACCTGAGTGAGGCGGGGAGGCAACAGGAAGGTGGGCCTCAGATGGACAAATAAAAATCACAGTTGCGACTATGTCCCTGAAGCTCAGTAGTCTGTTTTGCGTTTGCTTTGTTTAATGATCAAGGGATCTTGACAGCCTGTCACAGCCAGGCTAATAAATACTCAGGCTAAAATCAAAGGGGAAGCAGGTCCCAGACATGTGAGAAAGCGCTTGAGGGCCCCAGACATGTGAGAAAGCGCTTGAGGGCAGGGGCCCTGCCATGGACCTCACAGCGGGTCTGATGTGAGTGAATTCACAGGAGGTGAGAGAGACTCCGGCCTTCCCTGTTGCCTGGGAGGAGGAAAGGGATCTGCCAGGAGTCCTCTGGCTCCGTCTGGCCCAGAACTTTAGAAAGACCCACAAGCTGAAAGTTCAGTTCAGTCCAGTCGCTCAGTCATGTCTGACTCTTTGTGACCCCATGGACTGCAGCACCCTGGCTTCCCTGTCCATCACCAACTCCCGGAGCTTGCTCAAACTCATGTCAATCGAGTTGGTGATGCCATCCAACCATCTTATCCTCTGTTGTCCTCTTCTCTTCCTGCCTTCAATCTTTCTCAGCATCAGGGTCTTTTCTAATGAGTCAGTTCTTTGCATCAGGTTGCCAAAGTATTGGAGTTTCAGCTTCAGCATCGATCAGTCCTTCCAATGAATATTCAAGACTGATTGCCTTTAGGATTGACTGGTAGTAGAGAAGAATAAAACTCCTCTGGGGAGACTTCTCACCACCCTTGATCAGCTGATGATAGCAGAGGGTGGGCAGTTCCCCTTCTAGGAAGTGCAGAGGAAACCAAGAAGGCCGGACAAGCTCCTTTTCCTGTGGTGCCTGTATAACAGTGTGGTTAAGCTGATGAGGCATTTAAAGAAGACTCTCTCCTTCCTCACGAGATGGAGGAAGACTCTCCAGATGAGTGGATTTTGTAACTTTGACTCCCATCTTCCCATGGCCCATCAGTCACAGTGTTCCTCATACTTGTTGGCTCACCGGTGATTAAGGCACTGACCCTTGGCCCTTCCCGCTTCATTCCCCATGCCACGCACCCCACCCTCCGAAGAACCAAAAGAGCCTTGTCTTTTCCCTTTTATATCTCCTAGTCTGGTGGTAGGGTCAGGCCTGACACAAGTCCCCAGGATGTGCAGGGCTCACTTTATGGCCGGCCTTTGACCTGTAGTCTGTTATTTGCACCTTGTCTGTCACAACAAGATCCAGTCACATCTCTCTCTTCAGAAAAGATTATTCAGACCTTTACCCCTCAATTACCAGGTGAGTGTTTTTCCAAGAAGTGTGGCGCCTGCCAGTTATGGGTGACCCCCATCACTGATTTCTGCCGCCCTCTGTGGCTAGAGTTTAACAGTTACTCCCCTTCATTCTCTGCAGGTGTGTGGGCCTGGGTATGCAGCAGTGGCTTGTTGAGCGCCTGGCATAAGCAAGGCGCTGCCTAACTCCCTGTTTGGAGGCATGCGGCAGAGGCTGTTTATTCTGGGCCTTAGCAGAGCTGCCGTGGTGATCCTCTGTATTCTAGGTGGCAGGCAGAAGGGCAGCCCTTTATCTAAATGTAGCTCACACCCCCGTTCTGCTCTTAGTGGCGGGCTTCCTGTCATGTATCCCTCTTGGAAGGTGGGTGTTCCCAAGCTGAAAATGCCCGCATGCCCCCTCCCACTTGCAGCTTTGGGATCCATGCTCCTTAAATAGCTCCATTGTTTGTATTGCTCAGAGATTACTAAAGGAAACCAGCTTGCCTTCCCCCTACCTCCCCCCAACCTCTTTGGAAAAATGTGGCCCTACTTGAGAAATGAGCTGAGTTCTCTGGGCACAGGTAAACTCACCAGTCCACATTCTTCTCCAAACAGGAATTACTGCAACTTTTCATCAGATGGACCCCCACCCCCATGCTGCACTTTTGTAGGTCTTGGGGTAACTATTTTGGTGGCATCTGTAACCAGGGAGCTGGAGAAAGGCATGCCAGAGTTTGAATCCAGACTCTACTGCCAGGTAGACTTGTAATCTCAGGCCAGTACTGAATGACTCTACTACCAGGTAGACTTGTAATCTCAGGCCGCTACTGAATTGCTCAGAGCATCACTTTCTTCATCTGAACAAACTGAGTATGACACCACTTTCCTCATAGGATGGAAGAGTTAAAAATAGGATGGTAACTTTAAAGTGCCTCTCATAGCGCCTGGTGATAAATGTTAATTCTCTTCATCACTTCTACCCTGTTGGACAGCAGAGATCTTTAAATTTGTTTTAAATTTAAATTTGTGTTTCTCAAAGGCCTGCTGTGTGTGCCTGACAGCAGACTTGGCATAAGGTATTTCCATCAGATGGTAGACAGGGAGTGAAACCACAGCTGTGAGTCCAGCCCTGTCGTAAGCTCCCAGCCAGACTCTGAAGTCAGTTATTACTCGCTCATCAGTTCTCCTTCTGAGGTTGGTCAGTGCCTTAAGCAGCTGACTGGGGCCTTCCTGCAGAGGACCAGCCTGCATCCTCTTAGAGGTGGGGAATTCTGAGGGCAAGAGCAGACACGTGGGCAGCTTTTTCAATGATAGGATAAAGGAGATGAGACCAGGAAGTAGCAATCGCTGATGATAAAAAATAAACATGTTTTCTCTTAACCCTTTACTGCTCTCAGGGGAACGTAGTATCATTTGTTAATGCACAGCCCTGCTGGCATCCCACCATCCTGGGGTGGAGGCGGTGGAAAATTGTGGGTGCTGCTCTCTTAAGTCACTGCAGTGAGTGGGAGGGCTTTGATACTGTGAGGCCCAGGCCTGGAGCAGCAGCAGCAGAAGGGTCCTCCTGCCTGCTCGTCTTTTCAGTCGTACAGTGTAGGGGTGGGGTGAGGATGTAGCCCCGGGTGGCCGCATGTCTCTCAAGCCCCTGAGCTGTGAGAAAAGGGGTGAAAGGGTAACAGGCCATATGGAGGCCATTAATCTTCCCTGGTGGCTCAGAGGGTAAAGTGTCTGCCTGCAGTGCTGGAGACCTGGGTTCGATTCCAGGTCGGGAAGATGCCCCGGAGAAGGAACTGGCAACCCACTCCAGTACTCTTGCCTGGAAAATTCCACGGACGGAGGAGCCTGGTAGGCTACAGTCTGTGGGATCACAAAGAGTCGCACATGACTGAGCCTCTTCACTTCTCTGTCAGCCAAGAACAGCTCAGGCTCTGCTGAGAACATAGTGGGGCAGGGGGCTGGCATATTACTGAGCTGGAGGAGGGGACAGCAGGCAAGCCAGAGTGCTCATCCTACTCCTCTCACTGCCTGTCCCTCTCCAGACATCCAGAAATTTCTGAAGCAGTCCTTTTTCTTTACTGGAGTCTTTGCCCTACGCTGTTCCAAAAACTGGGCTTCCCTGGTGGCTCAGAGGTTAAAGCATCTGCCTGCAATGCAGGAGACCTGGGTTCGATCCCTGGGTTGGGAAGATCCCCTGGAGAAGGAAATGGCAACCCACTCCAGTATTCTTGCCTGGAGAATCCCATGGACAGCGGAGCCTGGTGGGCTACAGTCCACGGGGTCGCAAAGAAAAACTAGAGGTAAGAAATTAGTTTACATTTATACAAATCAGTTTACATTTACAAATCACATTTATAATGTGAATAATAAATGTAAAGAATTTAAAGAAAGTGCCTACTATGTGCCAGGCATGATGCAAGACACTTTCAGGTACGCAGTTTCATCCATCCCCTTAAGCACTTCACGAAGGTGAGTATTGGCTGTTAGGGAGTAAGGCTCAGGAGACGGTAGGCCCTCAGGTCAAACCCTGATTCACCCTCAGACCACGCTGTGACCCAGCATGGGCCTGATTCTGGTGGCTGGGAGTGTATTTTCACGGGGAGAGGGCAGTTCAGAGAACATGAGATGTACCATGCTGAGGGAGTCTCTCTGCTAGAAATCATGCAGCTCAGATTAGGATGGAGCCCAAGGTCTTTTAACTGAGATCACACAGCTGGTCTCAGGGCTTAATGAAGCACAGGTTCTTGACATCTGATTGCAGAAAGAATTCAGTGAGTGATAGGTAAGAAGTAGATTTATTTACAGAGAAACACAGTCCACAGACAAGAAGAGTGTGGGCCATCTCCGAAATGTGGTGTGGTTATACTTTGTATGGATTGGGTAGTTTCATAGGCTAATGAGTGGGAGGGTTACTCCAACTGTTTTGGGGAAGAAGGCAGGGATTTCCAGGAACTGGGCCACCACCCACTTTTCAACTTTTTATGGTTGGCCTCAGAACTGTCCTGGCCCTGGTAGGTGTGTCATTTAGCTAATGCATTACAGTGAGTGTATAAAGAGGCTCAAAGTCTCCTGGAAGTTTCATCTTCCACCATCTTGGGCCTTGTTAGTTCTAACCAGTTTTTTGTTGTGTCCTATGACTGCTGCTGCTACTGCTAAGTCGCTTCAGTTGTGTCCAACTCTGTGCAACCCCATAGACAGCAGCCCACCAGGCTCTCCTGTCCCCAGGATTCTCCAGGCAAGAACACTGGAGTGGGTTGCTGTTTCCTTCTCCATAGTCCTATGACTATGTCATAATTGTGCCCTGCCTGCCCACTTCCCTCCTGTTTCAGCTGTTATCTGCTCCTGATTCATCTCAAATCAGAAACCATATGACCCTTTGCGTTTAAAAAGACAGTGCCTTGAAATGTGGGCAAAATTTTGTAGGTGAAGTCAGTTTCTGCCAGTTTCTGTACCAAGACCTGGAACTACAAGAAGCAGAACAAATGCTTGCCCCACAGCCTGGGTATGTGGGTGGGTTAGTGGAGAGGTGGGGATGGACCAACCTGTGAGAAAATAATTGCAGAAACAGCAGTAGAGCCAGTGCTTTATGGGGAGGCAGGAGGATGTTTGGAGAAGAGAGGAGGGTTGACAGAGCTACTGTTTATTGACTGCTTGGTGTGTGAGGCGTGATTGTGATGAATCTGCACAGCACCCGTGAGGTACACACCTCTACTGTCCCCCTCTTACAGCTGAGGGAACTGGGGAATAAGAAGACCTGCCCAAGCCCACGCAGTGGGGAACTGTCCCAGCTCACCCGGCTGCTCTCAATGTAGGCCTGGGGATAGGCTCTGCCCCATGCCGCTTAGTTCTCTTTGGTACGGTGTCCTGGGGCAGGCGACCTGGGAACTGAGTCGTGAAAGTTGGGTGGGGCTCCAGCTGACCCTGTGTACTTTCAGGTCAGGGTTTCCAGGCCAAGGAACAGCACCACTTCTTTCAGAATGACACTGATGGCCGCTCTCAGACGACAGGAACTTTCGTGTTTGGGGCAAGGTGCCATAAAGAAAATGTTCTTCTTCTTGTTGGCTCTGACCTGCCGGCTGGCATGTCCCCTCTCCTGTGAGGTGAGGGGAGTGAAAGATGCAGGCCTGAAACAGGAGGGACAGCCTCTGAAGCTGGACCTGCTTGTGAGCCTTGTCAGTCCCCTGGAGCGGGGCTTGGGCCGGGCCCCTGTGAGAGGGCAGCCTGAGCCACGGTGGCTTCTGCTGCTGCTCAGCCCCCCTTGCTCTGGGACCACACCCTGGGAAAGGCTGGAGCGCCCGCAGCTGGCCGTCCCCCGCATGTGGGAAGTTCTCATGAGAAAAGGGATCCTGGCTGGACAATGGGCTTCCTGTCTGACCGCTGGGAAGGTTTGTCTCAGAGGAGAGGAAGGTTGCAAATGGCATGAGAAATCGTCTCTTCCCTCTCTCCGCATGCTGCCTGTTTTAGACTGGTGACTGTTTGACTAGGGGGTCAGGAAAGCAGAGCGCAGGGGAAAGCAATGGGCAGAAGCAGCCCCTGGTTCTCTCTGGAGCAGACAACCTCCTCTGGCCTGGTTCTGCACTCCCGCCGTGCGCCTGAGGTGGGACTCTGCCCTGACATGGCTGCAGGCGCTTCTGCACAGATAGGACGCTTCTCGAGCTTCCCACACGGTGCTCAGTTCAGAACTGGAGTGGCTGCAGGACTAACTGGAGAGGAATCTCGGGGTGTGGTGAGGCTGGCCATCCACCCAACTTGATGCAGATTTGCAAATGGCAGACAAGACCTCAGAGGCCTTCTGGTTCAGTGCCTTCATATATGGAAATTGAGGCCAGGAGAGACCAGTGTCCACAGGCAGCACCCAGATCGCCTTTGTCACTGGGCTCCCCTCCTTGGGGCTCACTTTGTCAGGTGGGCTGTGAGGGGAGAAGCTGGGCACAGAACCCTTGTTACTGCCCAGTGCCATGGAGCGGAAGCCAGCCTTCCTGGGTTCAGGTCTTTACTTGCCGGGTGACGTGACCAAGTTTTTTAACCTCTCTCACTCCATTTGTTCATCTGTATAATGTTATAACAATATGTTTCTTACAGGATTTTTGTGAAATTTGAATGTGTTAAGACATGTAAAGTGCTTAGACTGATACTTGGCATATAGTAGGTGGTCAGTGGATAGGAGGAAAAGTCAATGGCACCCCACTCCAGCACTCTTGCCTGGGAAATCCCATGGATGGAGGAGCCTGGTAGGCTGCAGTCCATGGGGTTGCTAAGAGTCGGACACGACTGAGCGACTTCACTTTGACTTTTCACTTTCATGCATTGGAGAAGGAAATGGCAACCCACTCCAGTGTTCTTGCCTGGAGAATCCCAGGGACGGGGGAGCCTGGGGGGCTATTGTCTATGGGGTTGCACAGAGTCGGACACGACTGACGTGACTTAGCAGCAGCAGCCGTGAATAGGAGCTGTTATTACTGAGATTTCTAAGGGAGGCCTTAGAAGAAACCTTTATACCACAGTGAGATGTGGTAACCTACCCACTACCCCCACCCCCATCCCAGCCCCTTGCATTTGTCTGTAATACCCAGTTCCAACTTCCTTGAGAGGCTTTCTTGAGGAGAATCACCTCCCTGTTGAACTAGTGAGCTCACACCTTTCCCAGAGCAGCGAGATGCTCCGGAGGCCCAGGCCTGGCCCATCGGGGGATGGACTGGTACCCTTGCCTTCTCTGCACGTCTGCCTGGACTTCTTGGTCAAGCCTGCAGCTCAGGAGCCAAGCACCTGTTGAGTCATTTAGAGATGAGCGGCTTGGAGGAAATTACTCAACTCAGCTAAGGCTCATTGTTTTTAATCTGTAAAATGGAAAAAAATATTAAGCCTCATTGTTTTTAATCTGTAAAATGGAAAAAAATATAGTACCTGCTTCGTGTAAAGAGAGAGCTCAGAAGAGTGCCTGGCACAGGTAATAAGGCTTTTTGCAGTAATTATTATTTTCCTAGTCTTACATCCGAAAAGAAATTTGCACATTTGAATCCCTTTCCCCACCCCCACCCCCTATTTTTGCCTTGCTTTTTCTCTGGCTCTCTCTGTTCCTAACAAAGCCTTGAGGGCTAAAAATAGAAATTAAACCTTTGTGTATTGAGAAAGGGTTTTGAAAGCAAGCACGTAAACAGTGCTTTAAAGAACAACCTGAAGGGACCCTGTGTGCTCCATGGCATCTTCATCTGCTGTTTACCCTCCTGTCTCACACCTAGTGGTGTGGTCTGAACCCTTCCTTCTGTTCTCAGACCCCCATCATCTGTGTCATCAGTACAGTGGCCACTAGCCTTGAGTGACTGTTGAGAACTTGAAATGCAATTTGTCTGACCTGAAATGTGCCAGAAGTGTAGAAAAGAATATTATCAAATATCTCATTAATAAAATTTTATATTATGTGTTGAGATATCAGATGTGTATTTTGCATATATTGGTTAAATAAAATATATCATTAAGATTAATGGGACTAAGAAAAATCTAAAAGCACCTCTGTGGCAGCATCATTTCTGGGGGACAGTATGGTGCTCGGTGTTTGCTTCCCATCCATTCCTTCCTCCCCTTTCTGTTTTTTTGCACCTGCTTCTCTTTGCCTGGGCCCTCACCTTCCTCTGGTTGCCAGCAGTTCTCAGATGAACAGAAAAGATGTCCCTGCTCAGAAGGACACCCAGGGCCAATAGAAGAGCTCAGCTTTGAGTACTTTGCTTTTTTCATTTACACGAGAGTTAGCCCTGCATGTCTGTGTCCTGTCGATTGTAATCTTTCTGAGGCTTTGGTCCTGTCACGCTTAGCTCTGTGGCCCTGCTAGAGCATCTTAGGAGGAGGGGTGCTCTGATTGTTTGATGGAGTTACAGCCACACAGGGACACGTGTGAAAACGCCTCAGCTGTGTCCCCTGGTGACCACAGCTGCTGTGTTGATGTGCTGGGTTTGGGGGAACCACTTTCTTCTCCTCTGAATTCCCAGGAAAGTTTTCTCTGACCACCCTTTCTTGTAGCACCTTCACTAAGCACCTATTTCTCTGTGCCCAATCGTGTTCTAAATGCCACTACACTGGTTTTAGTGTAAAACAACATTATTTCAAACCTGCAAGTGAACACTAACACAGTTTCTTAAGCACAGGCACTTAAAAGTCGCAAAAGAATCAGACACGACTGAAGCAACTTGGCATGCACGCACCCCGTGAAGGAGTTGGTGGGGGGTATTGTTTTGTGTTTTGTTGGGGTATAGTTGCTTTACAATGTTGGGTTTCTGCTGTACAGTGAAGCGAATCAACTATATGTATACACATATCCCCTCTTTTTTGAATTTCCTTCCCATTTAGGTCATACAGAGCATTGAGTAGAGTTCCCTGTGCTGTGCAGCGGGTTCTCATTATCTATTTTACACATATTAGTGTGTGGGAGTTTCGGGTTTCCTTGATGACTGACATCAGACAGAAGCCTCTTCTGTTGAGTCTTTTTACCTGCACTCGGTATTTGCATTCTGCTTCCCTTCCTCAAGCTGATCACCGTCCCTGCCCTCCACACCTCATTTTAAAAGGCGCTCAGTGTGTTAAACTGGACACTTTGACTCCAAGGCCATTCCTGGAGCTTGTTTTAATTCGTTTGTTATGGAATCTTAGAATTTGTTTGTCTCTGATTGGTCTCTTCCTCTTAAAAGTCTGGTCCCCAGAACAGCAGAAGAAAATCACATTATCTGAGGGCTGATTGGGGGTTCTTACTGATTTCTGCTCTTAGTTTAGGCTCAGGGCTAGGAGTACCAGCCAGATCATTCTGCCTCCCCTCCGTCTGCTCCCTCCCCATCTGGTCTTATGTCTCCTGCTTCATGACAGCTGTGCCCTGGGCACTCCACAGGCCCCCTGAAGAATAACCTCGCTGATTCCTGCGCTCATGGGAGGCCAAAAAAAGTGGCTGTAAGAGATAATGGGAAGCAGAGAAGGAAGCTAAAGAGAGCTAATTGATTTTTTTTCCTGTAAAATTTCCATCTTCTGGCTTTCTCCCTCTTCTTTTTAAAATTATGCAGCTTTGCCAAATCAGATGAGTTCATTGTCTTCTTGGGGCTAAGAACAGATCTTGAAACTCCCTCTGCGGACCTGGGGCTGTCAGAGAGAGCAAGCCTGATGCACAGATTAAGTCAGCCTCTTGCCCAGAACAGTGGCTCCCGGAAGCCACCGAGTGATTTATTTGCTCCTCCTCATGTTCTTCCCGGTCCTTTGACGCCCAGGCGTCGCTAAGGGTCCTCCTGCCAAGGCGCTCCCACTCTGCTTTCTGATTGGGCGGGAGGGCCGTATTTTTTCCTTATGTTCTTGGCATCTTAAAACAATCCTGCCTTTTTCTGGTTTTTCCTTCTGAGGCCTCCTTATTTCTTCCTTTGACTTGGGGCAGTCTCTTCGTGATGCTGAGTCTGCTGTACCCTAGTTTGTTTCTTTCATATGATCCTCATGGAACGTTTTAATCCAGTTTATTTCCCCATGTGAGGGTGGCTCGACTGCTGGCCTTCTCCAGAGGTTTTCTCCTCCTCACTTGGTCTTACATCAAAGTCCGCTCCTCTTGTGATTTCACCCACTGAATGTGGTATGAACACCTCCTGTTGCAGCCAGGGCCCCTCTGCAAGATGGTTTCTTTACAATATTATTACTTCTACTACTACTATTATCATTATTTTATTTGTTTATTTATTTATTTGGGCAAATTTTTTTATGCCGTCAAGCTAACCTAGGCTACCTGATGTTCTCTGGGCTTAATCTACACTTTGCTACTTTGGAGCATTCGATTCAAACTGCCACCTCCTTTCCTGCTGAAATCAAGCCCCATTGAAAATGCCGCTTCTTCCAGTAGCCTTTCCTGGCCTTCCCCACACAAGGCTGATCTCTCCTGCTCTGAACTCCCCCTCTTGCAGCACTAATCCCGTTATTTGACATGTATAGGGTGAAATCTGTGTGGAGTATCTCTGGGGAGAAGCACTGAGTGACTGGGAAAGAGGGCTTGCTTTTCTGCGTTCACCCTCTTACTTTTTGAAATTTTTTCCAGGTATATATTTCCTATGATTTTTTTTTCCCCTTCCGAAGGTATTATTTACATAACAAAGACCCAGTGTGTAAAACTTGAGAAGAAAATATTGGAGAGTATGTTTAGAACATATTCTCCAAAATGTGTCACGACTCAGAAGCCATGAAGAAAGAAGCTTTTGAAATACACGTGTGGACTTATTTGTCATACCCCTGTTTGGCTACAAGTACCCGAAGTGCTTGGGCTTCCCTGATGGCTGAGTGGTAAAGAATCTGCCTGCAATGCAGGAGATGCAGACTTGATCCCTGGGTTGGGAAGATCCCCTGGAGGAGGGCATGGCAACCCATGCCAGTTATTCTTACCTGGAGAATCCCATGGACAGAGGAGCCAGGTGGGCTACAGTCCATGGGGTCGCCAGAAGTCAGATACAACTGAGCAGCTGAGCACACATGTGCCTGAAGTGCTTATCTTTTTATCCTTTTTCAGAGCATAGCACAGTGATCCCTGCCCAGTCATCAGTAAATATTAGTGAATCAAAATGAATTGTAAGTAGCGTCTTTGTAGACCTCACTCTTTGTACTGATATAATGAGTGCCGGGTGATGTCCAGGGCCCTCTCAGGGATTCCATGACGATGTGGGCTTTTTGGGCAGCAGTGCGCGGCAGAGCTGGAATGACTTGAGAATCAGCAGCCCTTCCCCTGGGACTGTCCTCCCCCACACACTGGACCTGTGTGAGTCCTGCCTGCTTTTGGGAGCTGCTGTCAGATGCTCAGCATTAATTACACTGAGGAAATGAACCAATTAGACACAATCTGCAGAGAGCCAGGTGATCTCTGGCAGGCTTGTTGCCCTGAACAAAAGAGGGAGAGTATACAAGGTAAAGCGGTTTGCTGAGCTTCCTTTGGCAATCCAGCTGGCCAGCTCTTGGAGCAACTTGGCCAGAGTTTAGAGAGGCACCAGGAGAGGTGTGATGCCTGTGTCTCCCTCCTGTTCTAGCCTTTGGGCTAGGTGGGTGGCGTGGGAAGAGTCTAGAGACGACGGTGTGTCCTCAGAGGGCGCTGAGTGGGTTTCTTTGGGTTCATCTACTAGTTTCATAGAGGACGTTCAGACTTCTTTGATACCTGTGGACCTGCCTCATTATTTTAATAGGTTAAGTAATGGAGTCTTTTCTCTGAATCTCAGTGATAAATAGCCTGAGAGGAGGGAACCATCATCTCTTTCTCTTACTTCATATCCCCCCTCTCCTGGTTGGCAGTCATCTTACATAAGAGCAGGTTGCAGGTGAAGGGAAGTGGTGTTTGGTGAGGGTGGTGGGCAGGCCTGTGAAGGGAGAGCGCCTTACCTCAGACAGTCAGAAACTCGGTCTGTTGGAGGAAGTGAAAGACAGGAACCCAGCGGTTCTTACTTTCATATTGATGTCCTTGTGATATCTTGATGGGGACAGGGTATTTGTCAGTAAAACCTTGGGCTAAGCTGAAGTTTGTGGGTGCCTGGCCACCTGCCAGCATATCTTCTTCCCAGCAATGATCCCTGAGTGCCCCTGTTGTCCCCTTCCTATTTTGCGAGGCACACCCCTTGATCTATTGCCTGGCGACTTAGGTTCTGCAGTGTCCCGCACTTAGGTACCGTTTACCATCTCCCCTGTTCAGAGGGTCGGTAACCTTGACATACACAGTCCTTAAAGGGCCGCTCACTCCTGGGGTGGAAGCAGTGTCTGCTGGTGGGAAGGGCACAGGTTTTGAATCAGGAGACCCAGCTCTGTTCCCCGGTCTGCCCTTGGCTCTCTCTGCCTTACACTTGGCTCAAAGTCATTTAACTTTTGTGGAGCAGTGTCCTCATCGTCAAAGGGGAGGCATGATAACTACTCCACAGAGTTGTCAGGACAAATAAATAAGATAGGAGATGAATGAAGGTGCCTTTAAAACCGAGCAGACCTACCTCAATGAAAAATACAGGCTTTCCTGTAGGGTGGAGTTGAGTGATGCCAGTGACCATGCAGGTCAGGGAATGCGTGGTGCCGGGGGCTTGGGAAGCCTCCCAGGAAACGCATCAGAAATCCCCTCTGGAGCTGAGAAGGCACATTTTATCACACAAAGGAGTCCTTTCTGATCCTGATCGGGAAACAAAGCTAGCTTTGCCCCGTACAGGTTACTGGTGTTTTACCACCTGTCACTTGGTTTCATTGTGTTCCAGTAGGTTTTATTAAAACCATATTACACACTAGGTTTCTGTGAATCTGGCTTGGTCAGTCTACTGTTGAGTGAAGGATGCGGTTCTCTGCAGGCAGTAGGGAGGGGGAGGGCAGGGGGACGTGGTATTGGCAGCCCGGCTTCCCCTGTTGCCAGGGCACCTCCTTCTGTCTTTGGCAACCTGAGCTTCCAGCGTTCGGCAGCAGCCTTTCCAAGGGCTGGTGCTCTGCTCCTGAGGTGTTTCCTGCCGAGACCTTCAGCACTGCCCCTCTCCGTGTTGCCAAGGGCACTCCCGCTGGAAAACCTCACCAAGGTACCTCCTCTCTCTCCATCTCTGCAGTGTGTTCCCTGCCACCAGAGCCAGAGAATGGTGGCTACATCTGCCACCCCCGGCCCTGCAGAGACCCCCTGAACTCCGGCAGCGTCATCGAGTACCTGTGTGCCGAAGGCTACATGCTGAAGGGCGACTACAAATACCTGACGTGTAAGAACGGCGAGTGGAAACCAGCCATGGAGATCAGCTGCCGTCTCAACGAGGGTCAGTTTGGCAGGCGAGAGTTGGGTACTTGGTGCCGGGCTCCTGCTTCCCTTCCAGCTCCCGGGAAGTGACGTGCACTCACTCCAGAGGGCTCTGTGCTGTGGGGGGCAGTGTGGCCCCTCTGACGCCCTGCAGCCTCCCCTCCTCTGGGGTTTCATGTCTCGGTTATACATTTGGATCGCTGATGCATGTCCTGTGGCGTTTCAGCCGAGCCACTGAGGCGGCTGCTGTGCTATGCAAAGTCTCTTTGATGCTCTAGCCCAGGGCCAGTGACCTCTGACCGTGTTCTGCTGACACACGGCACAATGCGGGCACCTTCTGTAGTGTCTGTGGTATATTTTTTTTCCCTGAATGGAAGGGCGCTGTTTAGTTACGGAGCCGCAGTCCAGCTGGGCAGAAGCGCGCTCCCCCTCAGCCTCCTCTTGTCATACATGACATGAGGTCCAGTGTCCTGAGGAAAGTGTGTGTCATGCAGCCATCCCTGGGCTTTTTACCCCAGTTTCAGGACCGTGACACCCCGGAGAAGGGTGGGGACCGGCTTTAGATATACAGCTAAAGATGCAGGACCTTAGAACAGAGGGTTATTACAGCCCTGTTTTTATAAAGTTTCCTGCCACATGGGTGGGACTTTAGATGGTGGAAAGATGTGTGCATTTGAATGGCTCATGTCTTTCAACCTGCTGTTGAGGACAGGATCAGCTTGGGTTTACAAAGGTAAGATCTCTAGGGGTAAGTGAATTTAGGTGTTAGATGGTCCTCAGCAGTCCAAGGTGAAGGGAGTTTTAGTTTCAGGAACAGAATAGGGAAATGTCTATTTTCCTTGACGTAAAAGCTGTTTGGCTCCGCACCGTTGCTCCCAGAGCGACACTGGCCATACCTGGCATGTCTCACCGGGGCACCATGCAGGCGGCCTTTGAAGGTCAGCAGTGGGGCTCACGTTCCATGTGTCTGGGTACAAAACACCGCTGATGATGGCTTGTTTCCATAGACAAAGACACCCACACTTCGCTCGGGGTCCCCACGCTGTCCATTGTGGCCTCCACTGCCAGCTCCGTGGCGCTCATTCTCCTCCTTGTGGTGCTGTTTGTGCTGCTGCAGCCGAAGCTGAAGTCTTTCCATCACAGCCGGTGAGCCCAGTGGCGGTGGCAGCAGGCGTCACTCTGGGGGGCTGGCCCTGGACTGGCAGAGGGGTGCTGGTGGGCTTGCTGGCCTCTGCTGGTCCGTGTGTGCCCAGGGAAAGGGGAGGGCCCTGTGTGTGTTAAACTTCCAGGTGTACCAGGCAGTGTGCTTTTGCTTCACATCCATCATCGTCATCCTCACAGGATCGTTGCAGATTAGGAAACTGAGGCTCAGAGAGGTAAAGTGAGGGAGGCTCATCCCTCTAGGTCAGGGGAACCGCCCCGCCCCGGCCCCCGCCTCTGGGCCGCAGACCAGTAGCTCCTGTCACGTCAGTGGCAGTGTTAGATTAGAGATAAGGTGCACAGTAAAAGTAATGCGCTTGCATCTTCCCCAAACCACCCCCGACACACCCCTGTCTGTGGAAAATTATCTTCCACGACATCAGTTTCTGGTGCCAAAAAGGTTGGGTGCCACTGCTCTAGGTGACGACAGAGCTGAGATTTAAACCCCAGTCTGTCCCACTCCAGTGCCATGTTATTTCCACTGTGTCAATGGTTCTCACATGTGGTCCCGGCAGCAGCAGCATCACCTGGGAACCTGTTAGGAATGCAGATTTCCAGGCCCCACCCAGACTGACAGAATGAGAGACTCTGCCTTTCATCAGCACTCCAGGTGATTCTGGGGCAGGCTCATGTTTGCAAGCCGCTGCCCTCTCTCCCTGGTCCCCACTCCTGGATGCACAGAGAGGCTCCAGTGGGGAACTAAACACAGGCGCCAGCACCTGGGCCTCCATCTGGATTTATTTGGTTTGGGGCTGGAGCCTGTGTATAAAAGTGATCCAGAAAAAGAGGTATTTGCACAGCTAAATCTCCCAAACATAATGTTGAGTAAAATATAAAACCACACACACCTATTAACACACAAACACACACATTTATTATCTATCTCATTCATAAAAGGTCACAAAAATCTCAAAACTAAATGATGTTGAAGAATTCATGCTTAGGCATTAAAGTTACTAAAATAAAAGTCAAAGGAATGATTTTAGGTGACAGGAATGGTCATGGGTCGCTGGGGCTTGGGTGCTGGCAGGGCTCAATTTCTTGACCCAGATAGAGGTTATACATTAGCATTATTGCTGTTTAGTCGCTCAATCATGACGGACTCTTTGCGACCTCCTGGACCACCAGGCTCCTCTGTCTGTGGGATTTTCCAGGCAAGATTACTGGAGTAATTTACCATTTCCTTCTCCAGGGGATCTTCCTGACCTAGGGATCGAATCCGCTTCTCTGCATCTCCTTCATTGCAAGCAGATTCTTTACTGCTGAGCCGCTAGGGAAGCCTATACACTAGTATTACCTTTGGAATAAATACATTTTTCTGTGTTTGTCTGACATTTGTGTTATAATCCACAGGTTTTTTTTTTTTAAGTTTACAAAATTAAAAAAAATAAAAGGCAAGTAAAGTGACTTGAGTCAAAAGAACAGAATTCTTCCTTCAGTTTTTGAGTCCAGTGTCCCATTTCAAGATCATGGTGTTTCTTTACCTTCTCCTCTTTTAAAAAGGAGCTTTATGGAGATGTAATTTGCTTCCCTGGTGGCTCAGCAGTGAAGACTCCACCTGCCAATGCAGGAGATGCAGATTCAATCCCTGGGTTGAGAAGATCCTAGAGGGGAAGTGGCAACCCAGTCCAGTGTTCTTGCCTGGGAAATCCCATGGACAGAGGAGACTGGTGGACTTCAGTCCATGGGGTCACAAAAGGGTCAGGGACGACATAGCAACTAAACAACGAATGTACATGCCATACGGTATGCCCGCTGGAAGTGTACAGGCAGGGTATGTCCACAGGTATGTGCAGCCACTGTTCTTCCACTTTCCTGGCTTAGCTGTACTGAGCCAGTGGCTTTATTTCTGAGTCTCGAGCTTCCTAGGTTTTGCACAGGACCAGAGGGCCAGGCGCCTGTATACCCAGAGGTTAGTAACATAGTCTCTGGAAGCAGGTAGAATGGGTGCACATCCTAGTTTCTCCTTTACCAACTGTGTGCCTGGGCAGGTTACTTAACCCCCCGGAGCTTCATCCCCATTCTTGGTGAAGGACTCAGGTGAGGAT
The DNA here is from genome assembly GCF_023091745.1 of Budorcas taxicolor. Taxonomy (NCBI): domain Eukaryota; kingdom Metazoa; phylum Chordata; class Mammalia; order Artiodactyla; family Bovidae; genus Budorcas; species Budorcas taxicolor. The sequence goes on from NC_068919.1 coordinate 79,676,062, forward strand.
GTGGTAGGATGAAGTGTATAAAGCCGTTAGTGCCGTACCTGGTACATAGTAAGCCCTCAGAAATGGTTGGTGTTGTTGGTATTGTGATACCCACTCATGTGCATATTCTGATTCTTCCTTTGTCCTTTTCTTCTCCGGATGCAGGCGTGACCAGGGGGTGTCCGGGGACCAGGTCTCCATCATGGTGGACGGAGTCCAGGTTGCGCTCCCGTCGTACGAGGAGGCTGTATATGGCAGTTCTGGTCACTGCGTGCCACCAGCGGACCCCAGAGTGCAGATTGTGCTGTCAGAAGGGTCTGGGCCCAGCGGGAGGAGCGGACCGAGGGAGCCGCACCTGCAAGACCAGGGGGCCTGTTCTTCTGCAGGCAGTGAGGAAGAGGCCCCAGGCCAGTCTGGACTATGTGAAGCCTGGGGCTCTCGGGGCTCAGAGACTGTGATGGTGCACCAGGCGACCACCTCCTCCTGGGCGGCCGGCTCAGGGAACAGCCGAGTGGCACACAAAGAAGCCCCAGATTCAGAGAACAGTGACGTACAAAGCCTCACGTCAGAGGACTACAGAGATGGTAGGTGGTTTGTGCCGGTGCCCAGGGCCCTTGCTGGGAGTGAGGAAGGACAGTGAGCCTTTCTAATCATTGGTGTGCCTGGGGGCAAAGAAGGATAATACCTAGGGGATTATCGTACAAAATAGGATTTTACCCTAGGTGGGCCTTTGGGCTCTGTATTGGAAGACTTTTTGCTATTGTCTGTGAGTCTTAATAGGTTTGGAGTCTCCCGAAACTATTCATGGCCTCAGGGAAATGCTAAGTCAAAGGGTAGACAGCCAATTGGAGGTAGAAGTGGGGCCTGTCCTCTTGTTATAATTTTTATGTTCATGAAAGGACAGGAATGACAAGGAGGTGTGGGGTCTTAGAAAAACCGGAGCCTGTCTCTCTCCCAGAGCATTCTGCTGCTTCCTTTTAAATAGGAGCCTGTCACCTCCTGTGCTGTTTGGTTTTCTTATACTACCTCAGGTCAGACCTCACGGTGGTCCTGAGAAGTAGGTATTTTTACCAACGCCTTTTTATAGATAGGGAAGCTGAGGCTCCAAGAGGGTAAGTCTTGGTAAATGGCTGAGTTGGGATTTGAAGCCAGATGGATCTGCTCCCAAGCCTGTATCATAATCCGTGGTGCCATACTGCCTCCCAGGTAACTCTGGGGCCTTTGTGGTGAAGCCGTCAGAGGATGAAATTGCTGCCTCCAATACCTCTGCCTTTACCGGAGCCTGGAGCGTCAAACACTGGGATTGACTCTTGTCACTTTAAAAACCATCTTTACATGAAATCCCACTGTGGTTCAGGATGCAGAATAAACCTAGATGTGTCCCTTTAGAAAGTCAGGACTTCCATGCTCACCAATCCCGCTCCCCCTGCCCCCACCAACCCCTCTGCCAAAAGTGTTTTAGAGCTCTCTCCTTCCTGCGAGTCCTGGGCACAGTTAGTGTCTAAGGTTTAGAATATCTGAGAGCCAAGAAGTTGGAAATTTTTAAGTGCAGATCAGGTTTAGGGTTTCCTGAGTATCAGCGGTATGCCGCCTCTATTTTCTTGGTGGGATGTAGAGCTAGGAAGGGGCCATTAAATACTTGGGCCAGATTTAAAGTTGAAAGCCAGTGGCCCCCAGGGCAGCCGGCTGTGCCTGCTGTGTGTCTGCACATACTGAGGTAGACCTCAGCCCTTGTCCTTCCTAAAGAGCCCTCGGGCGCCAGCTCTTCTCCCTTCTCCTCCTCGTCCCCTGGCTTTGTTCCACATGTTGAACAAGCATTATTCAGACAGAGCCCATCTTGTGCCTGGTGTTGGATTAGGTTTCAGGTGCGATGGAAAGAACCACAAAACATACTGTCTGCATGCATGGACTGTCAGTCAGCTGGGAAGATGGGGCATACACCTGAGAAAAAAAATGGAACCTAAATGGTAGGGTCCATGTCAGAATGTTGTTGTTCGGTGGCTGTCGTGTCCGACTCTTTGCCACCCCATGGACTACAGCACGCCAGGGTCCTCTGTCTTCCATATCTCCCAGAGTTTGCTCAAATTAATGTCAGTTGAATGGATATGTCAGAATGAGGGGTGCACAAAACCAGACACAGGTTATTGAGTTGGTTGCAGGCTAAGCCCAAGTTATCCAGGGCAGATAGTTCTGAGGGAAGCCAGGCCCTTCAGATGTCAGTCTAACCCAGGTGACGTGTGAGATGACTTGAGACCCAGAGAAGGGGATTGATTTACTCAGAATCACACAGCTGGAGGATGGCTTTAAGAAGAAGGTAAGACTTACCAGGGCTCAGTAGCCTCATAAGATGAGAATAAGGGTAGAAAGAGAAGCGACTAAACCATCAGCATCAAAGCAGAGAAGAGGGTGCAGGGTGGCAGGACCAGAAAGGGTCTGAATACCGGACTGACTGTTCAGGTTTTCTCACACAGACAGACGGAGAGATGAGCACGGAAGGCCTGGAGAAGGGGTGAGGGGTTTAGAGGGCCCCCGCAGCAGGGTGAGCTGCGCTGCCGTCACCCACACGGGTAACCACTCTGCTTTCCGTCTTCCTCTGCCCGCAGATATCCCACTGTTGAAAGAAGCATGAGGGCTGCCACAGGCTCCTCTCCTCTCTGCCCTTCCTCTTCTTCCTGAGCATTTGAGCACCATGTCCTCCAGCCGCCCTGCCCAGAGACCCGAGCTGCCCACCTGTGTGTCTGTATCTCCGCACCTCCGAGGGCCCGCAGGCCCACTTCACTGGAAACTCTGGGAAGAGTCTCGCCGTCTGCCTGCTGGACGGCTGGAGGAGCCGGCTCCCTGCCCAGCCCAGCCTTCCCACCTGTGTCAGGGGCGTGAACTGAGCGTGCTGGGTTGAACCCGCCCCTCCCCGGAGCTCTGTGGTCCCCCCGACCAGCTCTTGGGTGGCAGCCCCGGCTCATGTGGCCCGGGTACGCCGTGCTTGCTTGTGCCTTCCTCCTGCCCCATCCGGTTCCCCCGTCACGCAGGCTTTATGGCTGTGCTGCTGCCCCCCATGGGGGCCAGGCCTGGGTCTGGCCCATTTGCTTTGGAGGCTGGCACCACTGCCCTTAGCAGGAGCAGATCCAAAAGTGGCTTCAACTGGGGCCAGAGTGTGGGGCCCTGGGCCTGCCGTTGGCTGACAGCGGTGGCGTGCTGCCTCGACTGAGGATGGAGGCTGTGAAAAGTCACCCCGCAGCCATCCTCACGCCCAGCTGTCTAGCTCAGAGGTGGTGGCTCCTGGCCCTGGTGAGTTTCTGAGAAGCATCCAGAAGATCCCAAGGGAGGGGAGGAAGGTGGCTGTTAATGATTTGTCTTCCTAATATGCAAGTCCTCGCTTCCTACTTCCAGCATCTGGCCTTCCTGGCCTCGTTTTTTTTTCTCTTTCCCTGGAGCCTAAGGGGAAGGTGCCTGCTGCCTCCTGGGTGTGACGCCACGTGGCCCTGGCTTCCTTGCCGGCCAAGGCTGGTGGTGTCCCCCATGGGACGTGAGAGTTCTGAGATGCCATGAGATGCCCCACTGGTCACTGGCAGTTGGGGGCCAGTGGCCTCGTCCTGGGTTCGTGGTGATGGGAGGGGGCCTGTGGGGCACCGACCAAGCCCCCAGATGGCTGCAGGCAGCTCTGGCCCGGTCCTGAGTGTCCTCGTCACCGCAGTCACGTGCCTTAGTAACTGTGCCCGGGAAGCATGCTGCCGCTTGCTCGCTGCTGCTTCTCCTCCTCCTCCCGCCCTCCCCTGCTGCCTTCCACTCGTCACAGCTGACAGACGACCCCCCTGGAGGCATCAGCACACACCCCCACTCGCCACATGCGCTTGCTGGTAGGGACGGTTTAGGAGCAGCCTGGCTCCAGGGCCCTGGTGTGGAAGGAGTGGCCGGGGCCCTTGCTCGGGCCGCTCCCTCGGCCGGGCTGCTGCTCTTCACGAGATGTGCTGTTGCTTTTGTTCCTGAAGCGCTGCCCCTCTGCTCCCCCCTGAGCCTGAAAATACTTGAGCTCAGGGCGTTTTCAGTTCCTGACCTAACAGGGTAGCTCCGGTGGCCTTGGAGAGGAGGGGCACGAAGGGCCTTCTCTCAGCCTCCCGCCCCCTCGCTCAACACTCGCACTTTATTCCCGCTCATCCTGGCCTCTCACCCCTGTAGTCTTCCTTCCTCTCAGGTAAGGGCAGCGCCTGCCGAGCGTCTCTCTTTCCTCCCTACCTGGCACCCACAGCCCTGGCCCGTAAGGAGGAGGTGCCCAAGGGAAAGTGCAGAATGGAGCAGGCCTGCCCTTGGCCTCCAAAGAAGCTGTGTCCAGAGATGCGCCTTCCAGCTGTGGCTGGCCCGGGGTCCATCTGGAGGGCAGGGTCCCCACGACCCCAGTCACTTCAGCCCACACAGGTTCTGCTCCACCCGCAGTACCCTTGTCTTCCTCCAGAAGGGAGCAAGGCCCAGTGCGGGGGCGGGGGGGCGGGGAGTGCTTGGGGGTGCCTCCAGAGTCTCACTGCTGAGCCCACAGCTTTCATTTCCCCATCTTCCAGCACCTGAACTTGAGTCTAGAATATTTTTTTAAACAGGGCTCTTACCCTTTTTTATAGAAGTACTCTGGGGGTTTTCCCCATGAGATTGCACTTTTTGTTTGCGGTTTATCCAGCCACAGAGATGATCCGCCTGCCGCTTGAAAAAAATGAAAAAGCCTGCCTTCTGAACCCTTCTTTCACCTTGCCCGCCCACCCTGGGGGGATCGCAAGCCCAGACTTGCCACCTGGAAGGGAAGAGAGAAAAGTTGGGAGGCTCCCCTCCCCTGCTCCCCTGTCCTTGGCTTTGATGAGGCCTGCCTCCTGGAGGCCCTTGGCATGTGGGTACCGGGCCAGTCTCACCTCCCTGCTTACCCCCGTGACGGCTTCCCACAGGCAGTTAGTTCTCATCTCCCACGTCAGCCATAAACTGCTGTTTGTAGAGCTTTTGGCCCTTGTTTCTTGTGAAGGATCAGGGCCTCCACGGCAGCCTTGGGGTGGGGTCTGGCTGAGAGACAAGGTGGTGGTGGGGGCCACTAGAGGGTCCTGGAGCAGTGGGGAAAGCTGCCGGGTTGGCTTCCCTGGGCTCACCTCTAGGGGAGCCCAGCAGAGAACTTGTACGGGAGGAACAGTCGGCACCAAAGGACTTTTAAGAAGCGTTTTTTTCTTTTTATTTGCATGCACAGTCTGACTCAGTGCAGGTTTTATATCTTGGTAACTTGCAGTCACATTCCAGTGACTTTCAAGGGCCAGTATATGGTGAAAAATCACTTAAAATTTCTAACCTTTTCAATGCCTTAGTTCAGCAGGTAGGCTCTGTCTTTTGCCATTTTTGAGTTTTGTGTGCTGTGTTCACATTTCACTGGGTGTGAACTGTGAAATGGGCTAAGTCCTGGCCATGAGTTCTTTTGGTTTTATAAGGCATTTCAACGTACATTCTCCCAACACTCCATTTGCAAACAGCACTTAACTCCTGTCTCATCCCCATTCTTCCTGCCCGCCACCACCTCCCCTCCCCCAGCCGTGAAGCTTCATGGAGAAGCTGATGGCCAGACAAAGGTATACTTTTCCTGCTAAGTCAGTGGTGGCACAGGAACCCTAGCACTCGACCTTTCCCTTCCCCACCCCTATGGAGCTCAAACCACTTGCTTCCCACATAACTGTCGCTTCCGTTCCCAGGGAGCATCCCTACATAGAGAATGGAAAATGCTGCAGACATTTCTAGATCCTTGCCTGTTTGTTTGGTTCCCCTCCCCGCCCCAGCTCCTTGAAAATACAGGGCCCAGAAGGGAAAGGACGCAGGCTTGACAGCTTCATTGCAGATGTGCTTGCTGAGGACAGAGTCCAGGAGCTTTGCTGAAGCCTGCCAGGGCTCCTGGCCTTCAGCACAAGGCCTGTTGTTACTGGAGTCTGGTGAGGGGCTCGGAGAGGATTTTGTGTGGCAGGTTTGTAGACTGAGTGGTAGAGTAGCCAGTTCCCTGGAGAGGGAAGGGCAGGCTCAGCTTTCCTGGGAAGCAACCCCTCTTAACCACCAGTTGAAAATCTAGTAGAATTTTGAACGAGAACCCCAAGGTTGAGCCCTGTGCTAGGAGCTGGGGGGATGCGCCTGGGCAAAGCACTTGGATCACCAGGTGGGGAGAAGAGAGGGTTGAGGGTGGCCTGGCGGCTCATCACGCCACTGTGGAGTCTCAGCAGTGGTTTCACATGACGCACGCATCATTGACTGTGCAGGATGTCACTCAGTCAGTTTGGGTTTGCTTTATTTTATTTTATATATATATTTTTTGGTATCCTGTACATTGCAGTGGGTGTGAAGATAGTATTTTAATATTTGTACAAAGTTTAATTTAATTTTAATTGTTCTCTGTATATAACTGCATTTCTAAATAATAATAAAAAAAGTTCTTTTGAAGGCAGTTGTGAGAGATGTGATCCTTCCGGAAAGTTTTTGCAGAAGCCCTCCCAGGGGCAGAAACTCATGAAGGGGATGAAAACACCAGCTCTGAGGGGGAGAGGTGCCTGATAAGAGGAGATGGGACAGGGAGGTGGTCTATGGAACAAGGAGGGGAGACCACAAGCACAAGTGAAAACACGCCAGTCCTCTTTTTAGAGCTCTCAGCGTGCCAACCACTGTGCCCAGGCCGGGATTCAGCAGTGAGCAAGATGGCGAGTTGGGGGCCTTCATGGAATTCCTGACATGACAGGAAGGAAGACAGAGCGGCATCCGGTGATAGAAGTTATGTTGAGGGGACAGTCAGGAAAACCTTATGGATGAAATGCCATGTAACTGAGAAGAGAGAAGCCAGAACAGTGAGACTGAGGGGCAGGACCCAGCGTCTGCGTGGGCAACAGAGAAGCACTTGCAGTTTGAGAAACCAAAAGGAGTCTAGGGCCGCTGCAGGGGGCTGAGGGCAGAGGGCTCGGACCGCTGGAGGAAGCAGACAGAGGCTAATGGGAGGAAACCCTCGCCAGCCACGCTGGGACGTTTCACTTCTTCCTAAGGGCAACAGGAAGTGCCCTCATGGTTTTCATTAATAGAATGACTTAGCTCCACTTTGTTTTCGGAAGCTCTCTCTGTCTCTTAAGAAGAGTGAATTTACGGGTATAAAAACATACAGAAGAGAGAGACCATGTAAGAAGTTGTTGGTCCTGTGGGGAATAAGGTAGTTTGAGCAGCTAGGTGAACAGCAACACCGTTCTCGGAGGGGGAGAGGAAGTGCTGGAGCCTAGAGCTGAGAGAGCAGAAGGTGTAGAGGTGAAAAGAGGTCATTGCCAGGTAGGAGAGGCCAACAGTACTCAACAGGTAGTAAGGGTAGGAGTAGAAAGATGTACCAGGTACTTTGGGATAAAAATTCAGGCCACCCTTAGGTTTGTCCCCCTGGGAAATGGTCAGGATGTGTTTACACACAGTTATGTGGAAAACCATTCTAGGGGTATCTGTGCCAACACCCAGTCTCAAGCTCAGAACACCCATCTTCAGTAGGCTCTGCCCAAGCAACACTGCCATAACTGCAAGGGGGTGGAGAGAGGAGTGTTCCAGCTTTGAAGAGTGATGGTGATAGTGGAAGTGAAGTGAAAGGCACTCAGTTGTGTCCAACTCTTTGTGGCCCCGTGGACTGTAGCCCGCTAGGCTCCTCTGTCCGTGGAATTCTCCCAGCAAGAAGACTGGAGTGGGTTGCTATTCCCTTCTCCAGGGGAACTTCCCAACCCAGAGATGGAACTCAGGTCTCCTGCATTGCAGGAAGATTCTTCACCATCTGAGCCACCAGGGAAGCCTGATGGTGGTAATGGCTGGTCCTTAAAAAGCACTTACTCTGCACCAGGCAGGGTTCTAAGTGTTCCATTTGTACCAGCTCATGGAGCCCACGCAGCAGCTCTACATGGCAGGTATCAGTAGCTTCCCTGCCCAGAGCCCTGAATCACATAGAATGGAAGTGAGGCTTAAAGAGGTGAACTGACTTCCCCAAGGTGCAGCCAGAATTGAATTCAAACCCAGATAGCCCTGAAGGAGTGATCCCCTCCCTGGCCCACTTCCCACCCCACCAGATTCTGCCTGCCTCTGAAGGCCCTCATCCCCTTCCTACTGCCTTTCGGAGTCTCTGTTCTCAGCTGTGAGCTTCAGACAGAGGAAGAACTCTTCAATTTCAGAGCAGGGAAATGGCATACTGTCATGAGGATAATGAGGTACCCTCATCTCAGAGGACTGGGATGTGCCCTTCATGGCGTTGAGGGAGGAGGCATTTAAGCTATGCAGAATGTGATGAGAAATAAATTCACCAAGCAGCAAAAGTTGTTCCTCCAGGAGGAAAAAAAAACAGACAAGACCGCTTGTTTTAATGAGAGGTAAGTCATCTCTCTCTTTGGAATATAGGGGAGAAGCATATCCCATCAGGTAAGGAATGCTGGGGAAGGGAGTTCTGTCAAAACGGGGTCAGCCACAGGTTGGCAGCCCTTCTCTTGATGACAGGTGAGGGGAACAAAAGAAACAGCCCACAAAACCTGCAGAACTGCTGGGGGAAGGGCTGTCTTTGAAGTGATTGGCCCAGATTGGAAAGGAGATGGAAGGGGAGAAAAGAAATTTCCTACCCTGCTACTGAACCCCCATTTCCCAATTTGGAAAGCTGAGACTACTAGACAAGGACAAAAGTAACAATCTCCAGGGCAGGGCTTTCTCAGACTACTTAAAACATCTTTAAATATGCCAAAGTAACACATACTCATTTCAGAAAATTTAGGAAGAAAATTAAAATCACCCATAATTCCACCTTCTACTGACAATGTTCTAATCGTAAGATTTCATTGACACCATTTTTAACGGTTGCATAGACTTTATCATATTGGTAATCTGGACTTGTAGATTGTCAAACATTTTTTAAAATTCTTATAACCAATGGTTTGATAGTATTTTAAATTACTTCTTTGGCACAAACTGCTGGAAATGGAATTGCAAGATCAGAAGAAGCACATTTTAGAGGCTTTTGATACAGTTCAAATTGCCCACGAAGAAAGTTACTCCAAATTACAATCTCATAGGCAGTGTTCATTTTCCCAGCAACCTCACCAGACAGCATGGGTTATTTTGTCTTTGTTTTTTGATTTATTGGCTGCACTGGATCTTCATTGCTGCACAGGGACTTTCTCTAGTTGCCACTAGCAGGGGCTACTCTGTAGTTGCAGGGCTCAGGCTTCTCATTGCAGCGGCTTCTCGTTTCTGTTGCGGAGCATGGGCCCTAGGGCACGTGGGCTCAGTAGTTGCGGCACAGGGTTTTAGTTGCCCCTAGGCATGTTGGATCTTCCCAGACGAGGGATCAAAATCATGTCCCTTGTATTGGCAGGAGGATTCTTAACCACTGGACCACCAGGGAAGTCCCTTTTTTTAAAAAAATAAGCCAGTTGAAAGAAAATGGCATTTTGATCTACAGTTGTTTCATTATTTATGAAGTTGAATTTTAAAATCAATTGAAAACTATCCAAGTTTGAGGTCCAAGGCATCCAGGTTTGGGAGAGAGAGAGAAGTTCCTGAGGCAAGAAATGAATCTGTACCTGGGTAGACACGGCACATTCCCACGACGACAGGCCCGGATTGTTGCTCTAAGCTCTGTGGAGGTAAGAGAGAGCATCACAGGGCTTGGGGACTGTCCCATCCCACACCCAGAGGTGAACAGCTGTTTGGCATTTCAGATTTCCCATGATGCCCCAGGGCCACCAGAAAAGGAAATTTCATAACATAGGAATGTCCTGAACAGCCCATCTGGGGTAACTTGAACTGTTCCCGAGCCTGGGGTGGCTGACGACTCTCAACTTGGCAGAAAACTGCGGAGGCTTTGCAAGTGTGGACTTCCCCACCGTGGAGCTCCCTGGGGAAGCGGGTTGTCCAGCCTCCAGCAAAAGGCAGCATGCTTGCGAGTTCAGCCTGCTGACCTGGGCTGAGCATCTGAGGTGATCTCGGGTGTGTGAAGGAAGGACTTCGGCTCCACACAAACACACCAAGGATGGGGGCTGCTGCTGTGACTTCTAGGGTGGTCTCAAAGCCCTTGAACATGGAGCCCTGAAGACTTTTACAGAATTTGGTGCTGTCGCCCTTTTATGGGATGGCTATTCCCACTCCTGCTCTGGTCATTCATTCATTTGCCAATTTACTCAACAGTTGTTTTTGTTGTTGTTTTAAAGCTTCCCTGGTGGCTCAGATGGTAAAGCATTTGCCTGCAATGTGGAAGACCCAGGTTCCATCCCTTGGTTGGGAAGATTCCCTGGAGAAGGAAATGGCAACCCACTCCAGTATTCTTGCCTGGAAAATCCCATGGATAGAGGAGCCTGGTAGGCTACAGTTCATGGGGTCACAAAGAGTCGGACACCACTGAGCAACTTCACTTTCACTTTCTTTCTTTGTTTCTGTTTGATTTTGGAGGAGTTAGCTTTACACAAAATCTAGGTCCCAGGAGTACAGCAGCAAGTAAGAGTCAGTCTTTGTCCTCAAGGAGTTTGCAGACTAATAGGGGAGAAAGAGATTAAACAGCTGCCTAAAATTTAAGGCAGAACTTAAAGGAAGCTATTGGAGCACCCGCAAAGCGCCTGGGGAGTGAAGAGTAAAGAGTTCATTTCTTGGGGGACAAGCAGAGATTCCCCAGGGAAGGTGCCATTTGCTTTACATCATAAGGGATGAATTTTGTTTTAATACTCTAGGTAGGAGAGTAAGTCAGCAAGGAGCTGTAGGGTGGGGAGTGTGCAGAAGTGGTTCCTTCGGGCTGTGTCTATGCGCGTGTGTGTGCTCATTCAGTCGTGTCCTACTCTTTGCGACCCTATGGACTGCATCCCACCAGGCTTCTCTGTCCATGGAATTTTCCAGTCAAGAATACTGGGATGAATTGCCGTTTCCTACTCCAGGGATCAAACCCGAGTTTCCTGTATCTCACGCATTGGCAGGCAGATTCTTTATCCCTGAGCCACACAGAAAGCCTATTCAGGCTACAGAGACCTATAGGAGCAAAGCACCAGCATAGAAGATGAGGAAGCATCTGAAATTGCCACTTCTGCATGTTAATTTAAAAAGGTCAGTATGAGCAATTTCAACCTAAAACTTAAGATCTGCCAAAATTGTAAATGCCTTTCTCCTCTGGGTTGATTAATTACTTTAATCACAAGAAAGAAATCCAGGATACCCATAGACAAGAGTCTGAGACTTCCTGTCCCAGAGTCTGTTTCCTACAAAAACAGAACACTTGGTGCCAACCTGCCAGCTCCTGCTCCTGCCTGCAGGGGGCGTCTTCAGAGAGAGCGCGAACGGGTCCAAGTCTCCAGTACAGGGCCAATTCACTAGCTCTTTGGGGACAGAAGGGATACCCAGGGCTTGCAACCAAGTTTCTGCCAGCAGCAGCCAGGCAGCCATTTCAATGTTAAGAGGTGTTTTTGTCCTGTCATTTCCTTAAAGCAGAATTAAGGGACAGTGGTTACATCCAACTACAATACTCTTTTCCTCATCACCTTTCTTTTTCATTAGAAACATTGGAAAATAAGCTGTGTTATAATGAGTGATACATGTTAAAACATCGGAAGTAATATTTTTTTCACCCATCAGTTTGGCAAAAGGGAAAGCTTAAAAATGTCTAGTGGGAATGTAAATTGGTACATTCTCTATGGAGAGTAATTAGGCGACAACCATCAAATTACAATGCAGTTCCTCTTCCCTTATTTACTGAACAATTCAATTCTAATACCATTAAGTGGGGGCAGAATTACACAATCAGAAAAGGAAACAGAACGAACACAATGAACCCTGCAATGTCAGATTGGAATGGTAAGATTTCATGGTTTCAATCTATATAAATACAGAAATATAAATAAACTAATGCATAAAAAAAAAAACTAATGCATGTATGCAGGTACACACACACACACACACACACACACACACACACACACACACAAGCTAGATATTCCCAAGCTCTTTCCAGAGGATTTGGGATCAGTGATACTTCAACAGCAGTGAGCACACCTAAAGTTTGGATCTTGGCTTTTAAAGACTGTTTGCCACTAAAAGGAACCTGGGCTCCTTGGAGAAATTGCTGGGGTCTAGCCCCGGTGGATCCAGGGTAATTCGAAGCAGGGACGGAATAGGCGTCCTAGGAAAAAACTTATTTAATTACAGATATATAGAGAGAGATAGAGAGAGATTAGAAACGGATAGTGTAGTAGGAAATATTAGTGGAGAAAAAGAGGCTGAATAACTTGGTTTACGTGGGATACCAATAAAATTCCAAGACAAGGAATTTGCACCATCTATGTTGGGCTACCAGGGCCACTTGAATATCGGAAGGTGCCCCTCCTTGGGCTCCTTCTCGCATGGAACTTAAAAGCCGGGGCAAGTAAGTAGACATGGCGAGCACGCATGCTCCAGATGGGAATTCAGCCAGAAAAACAGGGAGCAAGAAAGAAATGGCACGGGGAAATCAGTCTTTCCAGAAACTGATCCCATTTCTTTATTTTTTAGGTTTGCTTATATACCCTTTGTTACAAATAGAGACAAATGGAAATTTTAAAGTCATGCGGGGGTCAGCAGTCCTGACCTTTATCAAAATCAGGTGCTTCACATAAATGTAAAAAAAAAAAAGGTCTTAGGAGTTTTACATCATCTTTTGGGCATGAGGCCTCCTGACATTTTATGATCCTTTCTTTCTGATAACCAAAAAACTTATTTTTTCCAAGGGTGTTTTTTCTTAAACCAGGCGCCACCCTCTGAAGGTACCAGATAAAGTTGCATTCCTATAGGGTGAGGGTGTAGTGGGTTACAACTAAGAAAGGAATTTATTTAACCTAAGGTTAACATGATTAATCTTAAAGGTTAATACTTATTTCTCCTATATGCTAGTTATATTCATTATAAGGGCAGGGAATATGGAGATTTAGCAGCAAACATCAGCCCAACAAATGAAAAACCCTTCACCAATGTTCCCCTTAAGATCTATTTAGTCTTAAAAAAAAAAAAAGATCTATTTAGTCTTAAGATAGTGATAAAGTTACATTTTTGCATAGCAAGGACACAGTGATTTATAACAAAGTACAGTGATCTATAACAAAAGAGAAAATTCATTAACTCAAAAAGTCTAGTATTGCTAACATCAAAAACTACTATATTTCCTTTTCTATATTCCAAATACATTGATTAATATATTCCCAGGTGCCTAAGGATATGGAGGCCTGGCAGCAATCATTGACTCAACAATGAGAAAAGCCCTATGCTAATTAAGACTTTCAAGATACTCCAGACTGGGTTGTTTATGGTTGAGAGGTTGTCCCACAAGCTAGTCTGTCAGCAGAGAGGTTTAAGTTGAAACACTCTTGTCACGCCCAGGAATTTTTATTGACTTGGAGCTGTAAGTTAACTCCTCCGAGAGAGGTAATGGGGGTCAGCCCCCCGTAAAGTCAGAGGTGTAGGTGAGAGCATGAAACAGTTAAGTAGGTAGACTCTGGTTTTGGGGGTAGATGCTCGGGAACAGGGATTCCTGAGACTCGATCCGCCTTTGCGTATGCCGAAGCCGCCTTCCTCATGAACTTTGCCATGGGCGGAGTTCCTCACGCTGGCTCCGGGCAAGAAATGACTGATTCCAGAGCCCCAGCAGGAAGATTACTAGATGAACTTGCAATATTTTGTTGTATCAGAAAGTTAAAAAAAAAGTGCTAAAAAAATGATGGGTACATGTCCAAAGTACTCCCATTTGCATGGGTATCTACTGACCAAATCAGGAACGACATGAGCATCAAAATAATGGTAATAGATTTTAATCCATTGCATAAAATAGGAGGCCACAAATCCATATAGGTAAACTGAAATCCATATAGGGAAACCTGGTAGATATTACTTCATTCAGGGGGATAAATCAAAAATCATGTGCCACCTGACAGAATGCATCACGTCCAAACACGTCCACCAAAACTCAACCTGAATCTAATCATGAAAAAATGATACAAACCCAGACTGAGTGATTTTTTTTTTACAAAAACTGGCATATAGTCCTCAAAATGCCAAAAATCACTGAGAAATGCAAGGCGTGATTCTGAATTGAATCCTTTGACATAAAAGACGTTATTGGGACAACTGGTGAAACTTGAGTCCAGTGTGAGGATTAGATGGTAGTAATGTATCTGTGTTAATTTCTTGTTCTGTTGGTTATACTGAGGTTATTCAGGGCCATGTCCTTGTTCATAGGGAACACATGTTAAAGGGGATCCAACAACATACTCCCCCAAATGATTCAGGAAACTTTTTATAAATTTGTTTCTAAATAAAATTATTTACTTAAAAAATATTACAATGTGCTCTTTGACCAAGAAATTCTCCTTTCAGGAATTTTTTCTGAAAGATGTTCTTGCATAAAATATCAAATGTATACAAGCTGTTCATTGCAGTTTTCTAATCACTGCAGATGGTGACTGCAGCCATGAAATTAAAAGATGCTTACTCCTTGGAAGGAAAGTTATGACCAACCTAGATAGTATATTAAAAAGCAGAGACATTACTTTGTCAACAAAAGTCCGTCTAGTCAAGGCTATGGTTTTTCCTGTGGTCATGTATGGATGTGAGAGTTGGAGTGTGAAGAAAGCTGAGCGCTGAAGAATTGATGCTTTTGAACTGTGGTGTTGGAGAAGACTCTCGAGAATCCCTTGGACAGCAAGGAGATCCAACCGGTCCATCCTAAAGGAAATCAGTCCTGGGTGTTCATTGGAAGGACTGATGTTGAAGCTGAAACTCCAGTACTTTGGCCACCTCATGAGAAGAGTTGACTCATTGGAAAAGACCCTGATGCTGGGAGGGATTAGGGCCAGGAGGAGAAGGGGATGACAGAGGATGAGATGACTCGATGGACATGAGTTTGAGTGAACTCTGGGAGTTGGTGATGGACAGGGAGGCCTAGCGTGCTGCGATTCATGGGGTCGCAAAGAATTGGACACGACTGAGCGACTGAACTGAACTGAACTGAATAAAGCCAAAACTTCAAAATGACCTAAATGATCATCAACACAGGCTAAATACATATGATACATCAAACATTAAATGAACACGGTGGGGGAGGCAGGGGAAGAGAATAAAACAGCTCTGGACTATTCTTCAGGATACATTGTTGTAAACAAAACAAAACAAAAAAAACAGGCACAGAAGAGGGTGCTGGAACACTATCATTTGTATACCAAAAAAAAAAAAGATCTTTTAAATGTGTCAATGTGCAGCCTTTTCTCTGCACAGAGAATCACTCCAGATATGGGTAACATTGGGTGCCTCTTGAGGGAGAATGACTTGGGAGGAAGGGTCACTTTCTATACCTTTTGCACTTTCGAATTTTGTAGCAAGTGAATATATTGCCTCTTCAATACATTATTCCTTAAAAAAGCAAAATGCCTGATAACGAGGCACACAGAAAATATTCTCAAAGAATGATGAAAATGTATCTGATCTTTTCATTTGTTACGAATTAGTAATCTGCCTTCTGGGAAGGGACACACAGCTCCCCAAAGAACTTTGCTTAAGAACTAATAAACCATATTCATTGCCTGTTATTTCCATCTGCCCTTCTGGAGAAAATAAAACTATTTACTAGAATCTTTAGTGTTATGAACTGAATTGCTCATAACACCCACACCCACCCCCCCCCCCCCCGACCAAATGCATATGTTGAAGTCTTAATTCCAAATATCTTGGAATGTGACTGAAATTGGAGACAGCATCTTTAAAAGCGTAATTAGGTTAAAATGAGGTCATTAGAGTCATAATCCTGTATGACTGGTGTCCTCATAAGAAGAGGGAATTTGAATACATATATACAGAAGGAAGAGGGCTTCCCTGATGGCTCAGTGGTAAAGAATCTGCGTGCCAATGCAGGAGATGTAAGAGATGTGAATTCGATCCCTGAATTAGGAAGATGCCCTGGAGGGCAACCCACTCCAGTGTTCTTGCCTGGAGAATCCCATGGACAGAGGAGCCTGGTGGGCTGCAGTCCATGGGATTGCAAAGAGTCAGACACGACTGAGCGACTAACTTTCCCTTTCCCTTAGGCAAGTGGGAGCCATCAGAGGATTCTGGAGAGCAGGAGAGGCTCTGAGTATATTAGAAAAGAACTTGGTGGACAATGAATCAGAATCGAAACCCACCCAGGAGACCACTGCAAGCACCCTGGGAGGGAAGGAAAAATCAGCCGTCAGATGATTAGAAGTTGTGGGAGAAATGAGATCATTGCCCAAGATGGTTCAGGTTAAGAGATCTGAGGTTTGTGTGGCTGACTGTACTGGGTGGAGAGGAATAAGAGACAGAAAGGTTGAAATGACAGTACAGGTGACCCTGGAGTAACGTGGCTGTGAACTGCACTCGTCCACTGATACACGGATATTTTTCTGTTGTAAATACTAGGAGCAGACTCATTGGAAAAGATCTTGATGCTGAGAAAGAGTGAGGGCAGAAGGAGAAGGGAATGATGGAGGATAAGAGAATTGGATGGCATCATCGATTCCACGGACGTGAGTTTGGACAAGCTCTGGAAGATGGTAAAGAATAGGGAAGACGGGCGCACTGCAGTCCATGGGCTGGCAAAGAGTTGGATATGACTTAGAGATTAACAACAGCAAATACTATAGTAAATAGTACAGAAGGGAGGACTGAGGCTGAAGCTGAATCTCCAACACTTCGACCACCCGATGCGAAGAGCTGACTCATTGGAAAAGACCCTGATGCTGGGAAAGATTGGAGGCAGAAGAAGGGGACGACAGAGGATGAGATGGTTGGATGGCATCGCCGATCCGACATGTCAATGGACGTGTGTTAGAGCAAACTCCGGGAGATGGTGAAGGACAGGGAAGCCCGGTGTGCTGCAGTCCACGGGGTCGCAAAGAGTCGGACACGAATGAGCGACTGAACAACAAGAAATAGAACAGGATCTGAGGTTGGTTGAATTCACAGATGGGGAACCTTGGATATGGAGGGCAGACTGTAAAATTATGCTCAGGTTTTCCACTTCTGAGCGTGGGCACCTCTAACCTCCATGTTGTTGAAGAGTCAACCTCATATCTCTATGGTAAGGAGGAGAAAAGCGGGAAGGACAGAGAAATACACAAAGGGGGCATTGGAAAGAGGGTGTGTAGGGAGTCTTGCAGAGGGTTCAGCAGTGAGAGGCTGAGGGTCCCGGACTCAGGGAAGGGTCATCACACTTGTTCAGGGAAGGGACTAAAGCCTGTCCTAGGGAATTGCTTCTGGGGTGAAAAAAGAATTGGTTGGCCTCCCACAGGAAGATGTAGGGGAACTCCAAAGGATCAGAGCACACCCAACCTGGGAAGGCAGAATCTGGAGGGTAGGGTTGCGGGTATGGTGGGGGCGTGGGGGCAGTAATCTGGTTCCTCTTATTTTTCCTCCCAGCACCTCAAACTGAGGCTAAGAAGGATGATTTGCAGGCAGAAGGATCTGATTTCTTCTCTCTGATAGAACAAAAGCCGATTGTTGGGGAAGAACTTGAAGCAGTTGATGCCTGGTCCTTGTCTTGGCCTGGGAAGATCAGCCCACAGTTGGGGGGAGTTGGGATGGCTCAGCCTGCTGGCGCCATCTAGTGTCCGACTGGTAAGAGTTGGACTACAAAGAAAGCTGAGCGCGGAAGAACTGATGCATTTGAACTGTGGTGTTGGAGAAGACTCTTGAGAGTCCTTTGGACTGCAAGGAGATCCAACCAGTCCATCCTAACGGAAGTCAGTCCTGAATATTCTTCGGAAGGACTGATGCTGAAGCTGAAACTCCAATACTTTGGCCACCTGATGAGAACTGACTCATTTGAAAAGATCCTGATGCTGGGAAAGATTGAAGGCGGGAGGAAAAGGGGACGACAGAGGATGAGATGGTTGGATGGCATCACCGACCCGACGGACATGAATTTGAGCAAGCTCTGGGAGTTGGTGATGGACAGGGAAGGCTCGTGTGCTGCAGTCCATGGGGTTGCAAATGGTCGAACACGACTGAGCAACTGAACTGAATTGAGACACTAGTCCTCTGCCCGTCAGAGGGGACGCTTAGGCTAGGCCGATGGGATAAACTGGAAAGTTTGAGTCCAGCCTGCAGCAGAGTTTTGGGCAGCTGTAGCCTCCAGGGGCGATGGGAGAGGGAATGTGGCCAAGAGTTCATGGGCACTGAGCCTGGGACTCTGTATTAGTTTCCCGTGCTTCCTGCATTCCCTCTATCTCCACCAGTCATCAGATTCAGATCCGCCTGATCCAGCATGACCTCATCTAAACAGGAGGACATTTGCGAATCCCTGTTTCCAAGTAAGGTCACGTTCACACGTCCTGGGGGTTAGGACTTGAACCTACCATAGTGGGAAATGCAATTCAACCTTCAACAGACTCGTTTCATCCAACAGTGTGTCTGCCAAGTGCCAGGCCTGTGCCAGGGCTGGGCTTGCTGAGCTGAAAGACACTGCTGGGGCCTTGAGGCTCCTTAAGAGTCTTGTCACTGGTTCACCCTTGACTCCTCAGAGCCCAGCAGGGCAGGTCCAGAGACTTGGTGTTTCACTGAAGTAGGAAAAGAGGATGGAGGAAGGGCAGGAGAGAGGAAGGAGGGGCTGCAGGAATGATGAGGGGAGAGATGACACAGCGGAAAACGGGGAAGGGGCCTCAGGACCACAGGCTAGAGCCTGGTGCTTTTGCAGAGCAGGTGACCTTAAGCTGGGACTCGAGTTTGCCCAGCAGAAAGGAGATGAGCAGAAGAGAGGCCTTCTGGGCTGAGCTAAAAGTCCGAGCAGTGACCTAGAAGCCTGAAGGAGGCTTGTGACGTTGAGGGGTTTGGTGTGGCTGGAAGGGAGGGTGTGTGTGTGGCGGGGGATATTCTGCCTGTGCTGTGCTCTATGGTGAAGGCTAGGTGGGCCATTCTCAGGGTTTTAAATACTACCTCTAGGTGGACAGACACCTTAGGAGGTTTTAAAGCCTGCGCTAGGTGTCAAAATTACCAGGGGTAGAGACTGAAGCAGGGTTTCCCTGGTAGCTAAGGTGGTAAAGAATCTGCCTGCAATGCAGGAGACCTGGGTCAGGTAGATCCCCTGGAGAAGAGAATGGCAACCCACTCCAGTATTCTTGCCTGGAGAATCCCATGGACAGAGGAGCTTGGTGGGCTACACTCTGTGTGGTTGCAAAGAGTCAGACACAACTGAGTGACTAACACACACACACACAGACTGAAGCAGGCAGAGACTCATGAAAAAGGGCTTCAGAGGGCGTCCTGGATAAAAATGAAAATATCCAATCTCAGAATTGCCCGCATTTTCTGAGAGCATCTAGTGCAGAATAAAACCACACTGCCTTGAAACTTGCCCCAGCTACTTAACACATACTTCCGAAACAAGCCCCTTGCAAGCTCCTTCATGGCAGCAAATACCAAGAGATCCAATCTGTGTGACTTCAGGTGTGTGCCCCAAAGGCTGTGGTTGTGGGTATCAACGTAGTTGATAAGTGTCATTTAATTTCTAGTTTGTCAACTGTTGTTAATAATTAATGAGCATTTGACTTCATGGAATACTTTTTCTCCTAGAATAGATGAGACGTAACATAGTTTTCTTTAATCCATTAATGTAACTCACTATATTGAATAGGAAGAGAATTGACTGCTATTAAACCATCCTTATATTCTTGCTAAACCCAACTTGATTAGGATAAAAACATGTGTGTGATTGTGTGTTTTAAAATACATTGCTATTTTTGTTTAATTGGCATCTATTGCCAATTAAAAGCTGTTGATCACCATCTGGTTTTGCAAGAATGAAGCCACTGTCACCTGCCATTGCAGACCCTCCACACACCCCAGAAGGAGTTCCAGGCCAGAGATCAGTAATGAGGCCCTCTGTGCTCGGGGAAAAGCTGGCAGAACAAGCCTTCAGATACTCGGACATTTTCAGGAGAAGATGTTATGAGCTCAATTTCTCACATTTTCTCATAGCTAGAAAAGGACTAAAATTCTTAACAGAAGCATCTGCTCCTCGTGACCTGCAGCAGTCTTCTGCCAAAAATGTGTGCCTGCTTGTATGTATCCCCCTTCACCTTGCGGCTCAGCTGGTAAAGAATCTGCCTGCAATGTGGAAGACCTGGGGCAGTCCCTGGGTTGGGAAGATCCCGTGGAGAAGGGAAAGACTATCCACTCCAGTATTCTGGCCTGGAGAATTTCATGGACTGTATAGTCCCTGGGGTCGCAAAGAGTTGGATACGACTGAGCGAATTTCACTTCCTTCCTTCCTTCCTTCCTTCACTAAAATCATATATATACTGTGACTGCCCACCCCGGCCCCACCTTCAGAGTGGGTCCTCAGCCCTTTCTGAGTGGAGGTCTCTCAGGCTGTAATTCTCATTTGGCCCCAAATAAAATTTAACTCACAGCTCTCATGTTCTGCATTTTTTGAAAATTTCTTTTCTTGTCCTTGTTTGCCACAGAGCTATAGTAACCCATGTAACAGTATTTTGTGACTCCCCTCTTTTTAATTTTTGGAAGCTTATTGATTTCTTAACAGTTGGATGAAAATGACCTATAAAACCATATGTGCAATTCCCTGAATGATTATTGATTGAATTAGGTTTTCCATTTTATTGAAATAATTTTGGTGATTTTCTTTCTATAAAGTTATCTATTTCAATGTATGTTTTTCAAATTTGTTGGCATAGAGCATTTTGATTTTTAAAACTGTACTATCTGTAATCAGTTCAGTTCAGTTCGGTCGCTCAGTCGTGTCCAACTCTTTGCGACCCCATGAATCGCAGCATGCCAGGCCTCCCTGTTCATCACCATCTCCCGGAGTTCCCTCAGACTCACATCCATCGAGTCAGTGATGCCATCCAGCCAACTCATCCTCTGTCGTCCCCTTCTCTTCCTGCCCCCAATCCCTCCCAGCATCAGAGTCTTTTCCAATGAGTCAACTCTTCCCATGAGGTGGCCAAAGTACTGGAGCTTCAGCTTTAGCATCATTCCTTCCAAAGAAATCCCAGGGCTGATCTCCTTCAGAATGGACTGGTTGGATCTCCTTGCAGTCCAAGGGACTCTCAAGAGTCTTCTCCAACACCACAGTTCAAAAGCATCAATTCTTCGGCGCTCAGCCTTCTTCACAGTCCAACTCTCACATCCATACATGACCACAGGAAAAACCATAGCCTTGACTAGACGGACCTTAGTCGGCAAAATAATGTCTCTGCTTTTGAATATACTATCTAGGTTGGTCATAACTTTTCTTCCAAGGAGTAAGCGTCTTTTAATTTCATGGCTGCAGTCACCATTTGCAGTGATTTTGGAGCCCAAAAAAATAAAGTCTGACACTGTTTCCACTGTTTCCCCATCTATTTCCCATGAAGTGATGGGACCAGATGCCATGATCTTCATTTTCTGAATGTTGAGCTTTAAGCCAACTTTTTC
Source organism: Budorcas taxicolor (assembly GCF_023091745.1). Classification (NCBI taxonomy): domain Eukaryota; kingdom Metazoa; phylum Chordata; class Mammalia; order Artiodactyla; family Bovidae; genus Budorcas; species Budorcas taxicolor. The sequence goes on from NC_068919.1 coordinate 79,697,476, forward strand.
GCTCTGTAGTCATACCCCTTTAATATTTCTCAATTTCTAAAATTGTTTACTTGTTGTGACTTCCACTTTTTCTTGAGCAATCTCACCAGAGTCTTTTTTTTTTTTTTTTTTTTTTGAAGAGTTCAAGAGCTGTTTACCAGAGTCTTACCTTTGGCTTCTTTAGTTGGGTTCATTAACAGCTACTTTTATACAATAAAATTCACACTTTTTCATTTTTAGTTTTGACACTAATATAATCACATAATCACCACTACAATTAAAACTGTTCCATCACCCTCTAAGATTTCTTTGTATTCCTGTGTAACCACCCCTCCCCAACTCTAGCCCCGAGGCAAACACTGATTTGTGTTACGTCTATAAAATTTCTGCTTTACAGAATATCTTATAAATAGAATCATACATTATGCAGCCTTCTGAGTCTGGCTTCCTTTACTTAGCATAATGTGTCTGATTTTTTTCCATGGTTTACATGTATCAATGAGTTCTTCCTTTTAATTGTCAAATAGCCTCCCATTGTACAGATGTACCAGGGTTTTGTTTGTTTTGTTTCAACAAAGTTTGGTAATCAGCTTTTTAAAAAAACTCATGTATCATTTTTTTAAAGCTTTTATTTTATACTGAAGCATAGTTTGTCATGGTGGCTCACACAGGAAAGAATCCTCCTGTAATGCAGGAGACCTGGGTTCGATCCCTGGGTCAGGAAGATCCCCTGGAGAAGGGAATGGCTACCTAGTCCATTATTCTTGCCTGGAGAATTCCATGGACAGAGGAGCCTGGCGGACCACAGTCCTTGGGGTCACAAAGAGTCAGACACGACTGAGCGGCTAACACTTTCACTTGTTTCACAGTTGATTGACAATGTTGTGTTAGTTTCAGGGGTACAGCAAAGTGATTCAGTTGTACATACACGTGTATCCTTTTTCAAATTATTTTCCCATTTCAGTTGTTATAAAATACTGAGCAGAGTTCCCTGTGCTCTGAGCAAGATCCTTGTCGGTTATCACTCTTAAATAAAGCAGTGTGTACATGTCAATCCCAAGCTCCCTAACTATTCCTCCCCTCTACCCCTCCCTACTGGTAACCAGAAGTTCTTTCTCTAAGTCTGAGTCTGTTTCTGTTTTATAAATAAGTTCATCTGGATCACTTCTTTTTAGATATAAGGAATATAATATAATATTTCTCTTTCTCTGACTTATTTCTCAGTATGACAATCTCTAGGCCCTGGATGTACTAGGTTTTTCAGTTGTTCACATTTTGTTGTTTATTTATTTGGCTGCGCTGGGTTTTCATTACTGTACACGGACTTTCTCTAGTTGCGATGAGCAGGGGCTACTCTTTGCTGCAGTGCTTGAGCTTCTCATTGTGGTGGCTTCTCTTGTTGTGGAGCACAGACTTGAGAGCACATGGGTTTTGGGAGTTGTGGCATGTGGGCTGAGTTGCCCCTTGGCATGTGGGATCTTCCTAGACCAGGGACTGAACCTGTGTCTCCTGCATTGGCAGGTGGATTCTTTACCTCTAAGCTACTAGGGAAGCCCAGAAGCTTCCAACTGAAATGAAGTTCATAAGTTAAAAAAAATATATGATGAGATTGGGGGCCTGTCAGTCCCTCTCTATTGTGTTTTGTTGTTTTTGCTTTCTATTGTTATTATATCATTTAAAAATTCCCTTCTTTGGTCTTCAGTTTAGTTCAGTAGTTCAGCCCCTCAGTCATGTCCAACTCTTTGCAATCCCATGAACTGCAGCACACCAGGCCTCCCTGTCTATCACCAGCTCCCGGAGCTTGCTCAACCTCATGTCCATCGAGTCAGTGATGCCATCCAACCATCTCATCCTCTGTTATCCCCTTCTCCTCCTGCCCTCAATCTTTCCCAGCATCAGAGTATTTTCCAATGAGTCAGTTCTTCGCATCAGGTGGCCAAAGTATTGGAGTTTCAGCTTTAGCATCAGTCCTTCCAATGAACATTCAGCGTTAATTTCCTTTAGGATTGACTTGTTTGATCTCTTTCCTGTCCAAAGAGCTCTCACGAGTCTTCTCCCACACTACAGTTCAAAAGCATCAATTCTTTGGTGCTCAGCTTGCTTTATGGTCTAACTCTCACATCCATATATAACTACAGGAAAAACTATAGCTTTGACTATATGGATCTTTGTTGGCAAAGTAATGTCTCTGCTTTCTAATAGGCTTTCTAGGTTGGTCATAGCTTTTCTTCCAAGGAGCAAGCGTCTTTTAATTTCATGGCTGCAGTCACCATCTGCAGTGATTTTGGAGCCCAAGAAAATAAAGTCTGACACTGTTTCCATTGTTCCCCATCTATTTCCCATGTAGTGATGGGACCGGATGCCATGATCTTCGTTTTCTGAATGTTGAGCTTTAAGCTAGTTTTTTCACTCTCCACTTTCACTTTCATCAAGAGGCTTTTTAGTTCCTCTTCACTTTCTGCCATAAAGGTGGTGTCATCTGCATATCTGAGGTTATTGATATTTCTCTTTGGTCCTAATTTAGGTTTATTAAGTATTTCTGTTTGGCTCCATTTGTTGAGTACAATTTATTTATTTTAACTTGATTTTCAGGAAATGCATTTAAGGCTACCAATTTCCCTCTAAATACTACTATAACTGCATTTTGAAAGATTTGATTAGTAGCATTTCCATTTTTCAACTCTAAATAAGTGTTATTTCCCCTTTAACTATGAGTTATTTGAAAATAAAACTTTAAGTTTTCAAATAAGAATCAAAAACACTTTGTTTTAGTTATTGGTTTTAAATGTAGTTGCATTGTACTTCTTAGAGACAGTGACTAGTATAACAGATTACTCGAACTATCTTGAGATTTTCTTTGTGACTTTATAGCTGGTCAACATTTGTGATGGTTTTTTCACACTTGATATAATGTATGCCTCTGTTTTTTGGTGCAAGGTTCTGTATTCAAGCAAAATACTTAGGATGGTGCCAGGCATGTAAGTTCTTAACTGTTAGCTAATAATACTGTTTTTCATTTTATAATTTTTTTTTCATGACCTATTGATTTATGATAGAGGCTGTTAGGTCTTCCCACTAGGCCTTGTGATTTGTCAATTTCTTTTTATAATTATATTAGTTTTTGCTTTCTGCATGGGCTTCCCAAGTGGCTCAGACTGTAAAGAATCTGCCTGCAATGCAGGAGACCTGGGTTCGATCCATGGGTTGGGAAGATCCCCTGGAGGAGGGAATGGCTATTCAGTCCAATTCTTGCCTGGAGAGTTCCATGGACAGAGGAGACTGGTGGGCTAGTCTGTGGAGTCACAGAGTCAGACAAAACTGAACAAGTAACTCTTTGCTTTCTATAATTTAAGACCGTCTTGTTTTTTTGAAAATAATTTTGTTTATTTTTGGCTGCGCCATGTCTTCATTGCTGCAAGGCCTTTTCTCTAGTTGCAGTGAGAGGGGGCTACTTTCTGTTGTCCTGGGCAGGCTTCTCACTGGGGTGGTTTCTCCTGTTGCAGAGCAAGGGCTGTAGGCACTCAGGCTTCCATAGTCGCAGCACGCAAGCTCAGCAGCTGTGGCTCTCGCTTAGCTGCTCCTGCGCATGTGGGATCTTTCTGGACCAGGGATTGAACCCATGTATCCTGCATTGGCAGGCAGATTCTTTACCACTGAGCCACCAGGGAAGCCCAAGGTCATCTTATTGATTACCTGCTACTGTATGACAAAATACCCCCTGAATTTAATGGCTTGAAGCAACAATACACATTTGCAGTCTCGTGGTTTTTGAGTCTGGGTTCTATACATGGCTTAATTTGGCAGTTCTGGCTTAGGGTCTCTCATGAGTTTGCCATTGTTTGCAGGAGCCACTGTTCTGCAAAGGTGAGCACAGGTCTGGGGACCTGCTTCCAAGCTCACTCACGTGGTTGGCAAGTTGGTGCATCAGTCTTCCCCCACGTAGACCTCTCTGGGACTGCAGGAGTGTCCGCTGGCATGGCAGCTGGCCTTCCCCGGGGCAAGTGGTTCAAGAATGTACATACGCATCAAGGGAACAAGGATTGAAAGAGACACGTGCACCCCAATGTTCATCCCAGCACTGTTTACAATAGCCAGGACATGGAAGCAACCTAGATGTCCACTGGCAGATGAATGGATAAGAAAGCTGTGGTACATATACACAATGGAATATTGCTCATCCATTAAAAAGAATACATTTGAATCAGTTCTAATGAGGTGGATGAAACTGGAGCCTGTTATACAGACTGAACTAAGTCAGAAAGAGAAACACCAATACAGTATACTAACGCATATATATGGAATTTAGAAAGATGGTAATGATGACCCTGTATGCGAGACAGCAAAAGAGACACAGATGTGAAAAACAGACTTCTGGACTCTGTGGGAGAGGGAGAGGGTGGGATGATTTGAGAGAGTAGCACTGAAACATGTATATTACCATATGTGAAACAGATCACCAGTCCAGGTTCGACGCATGAAACAGGGCGCTCAGGGCCGGAACACTGGGACAACCCAGAGGGATGGGATGGGGAGGGAGGTGGGAGGGGTTTTCAGGATGGGGAACACATGTACACCCACGGCTGATTCATGTGAATGTATTGCAAAAACCACTGCTGCTGCTGCTGCTAAGTCGCCTCAGTCATGTCCGACTCTGTGCGACCCCATAGATAGCAGCCCACCAGGCTCCCCCGTCCTTGGGATTCTCCAGGCAAGAACACTGGAGTGGGTTGCCATTTCCTTCTCCAATGCATGAAAGTGAAAAGTGAAAGTGAAGTCACTCAATTGTATCTGACTCTTAGCGACCTCATGGACTGCAGCCTACCAGGCTCCTCTGTTCATGGGATTTGCCAGGCAAGAGTACTGGAGTGGGTTGCCATTGCCTTCTCCAGTGGCAAAAACCACTACAATATTGTAAAGTAATTAGCCTCCAATTTAAATAAATTAATTTACCAAAAAAAAAAAAAGTACAATGAAGTAGCTGTGATGTCTTTTATGATGTGATTTTGGGAACCACATACTTCACCATATTATACTCATCAGAAATGAATCGCTAAGCTCAGCCCATATTAAGGCAGGAGAGTTATGCTCCACCTTTTGAAGGAAAGAGGGTTAAAGCATTTGCGTGCATACTTAGAAATAATTCAGCTGCTCTTTAGTCTACCCAGAGTTATGATGTCCTCTTTTCTTAATGAAATATTTCTTTATTATGTACTTTTCTTCTTTATGCCCTATCGATTTTTTTTTTAATTTAACACCACCTAGTTCATTTATTTGCCTATGTTAGGTTGCTAAGCTTGCTTTTCATCCCTTTATTTTCAAATATTGTTTCTGGTTTTATTGTCAGATATCTGTCATGAGTAGCATATTATTGGATTTGTAGGACTTTAATCTGATAAATTATTTTACTATATGAATTTATTATGTTTATCTTCCTTATAATTATTAATATATTTGAACTTACATCTATTAGTTTGTATTACCCTCTAATTGCTCTTCATTTTACTTTTCCTGCTTTCTTTTGGATTGAAAATGTTATCAATTTTCTATAATCTCTGTTTTACACTTCTCTAGTTGGGAAGCCATAATACTGTATTTCCATTCTTTAGAGGCCACCAAAGTTTTCTGAAAAAAATGGAGTTATTATTTCCATCCATCAGTGTTTCACAAACCTTTGCCGGTCTTGAGATTTAATAAAAAACGAAACTACTTTTGTTATACATTTCTAATTTTATTGCTTTGTCATCAAAGAGTACAGTCTGAATGATAAGGATCCTTTGGAATTCGTAGAGGTTTCTTCTGTGGCTTACTGTTTTAAGGGGCGTAGCTGGTGGGTCAGCGGTAACGTGTCCACCTGCAATGTAGGAGACATGCGTTCAATCTCTGAGTTGGGAAGATGCCTTGGAGGAGGGCACGGCAACCCACTCCAGTATTGTTTTTGGGAAAATCCCATGGACAGAGGAGTCTGGCGGGCTACGGTCCATGGGGTCACAAAGAGTCGGACACAACTGAACACACACATACACATATACTGTTTTAAACGCTGCATGTCTCAAAAAAGTGTATGTATTCCTTTTTTTTTTTCCAGTTCAGAGTGCTGTATATAGCTAATAACTCAGTCTATTGAGTGTATTGCTAGACCTACAGGAGTGTGGCAATATCTCAAACTGCAGTGTGACTATTTTGTCACGTGTTGCTTGCCTTGTGCCAAGAGGCTCTCCTGCACTGTCACAGACACAAGCCACGTTGGTTTTTCAGTGTATTTATTGAACTTTAATGCCAAGCTCTATTCTTATTTGCTCCATTTGGACAGTTTATTGTACAGGCACATGATCCGTCTTCAAATTAAAAACCCTGGTGAAGGTTAGAAATGGGTTCAAGTCGGTACTTTGTGACAACCTGGAGGGTGGGATGGGGTGGGAGGTGGGAGGGAGGTTCAAGAGGGAGGGGATATATGGATGTCTATGGATGATTTATGATGATGTATGGCAGAAACCAACACATTATTGTAGAAAGCAGAGTGCTGAAGAATTGATGCTTTTGAACTGTTTGAACTGTGACGTTGGAGAAGACTCTTTGAGAGTCCCTTGGACTGCAAGGAGATCCAACCAGTCCATCCTAAAGGAAATCAGTCCTGAATATTCATTGGAAGGACTGATGCTGAAGCTGAAACTCCAATACTTTGACCACCTGATGCGAAGAGCTGACTCATTGGAAAAGATGTTGATGCTGGGAAAGATTGAAGGCGGGAGGAGAAGGGATGACAGAGGATGAGATGGTTGGATGGCATCACTGACTCAATGGACATGAGAGTTTGAGTAAACTCCAGGAGTTGGTGATGGACAGGGAGGCCTGGTGTGCTGCAGTCCATGGGGTTGCAGATTCGGACACAACTGAGTGACTGAACTGAACTGAACTGAACATATAATTGTAAAGCAATTATAAAATAAATATGTTCAGGTTACTAGAGTGGTGGTCAGATACTGAAAATGGATTTGGTAATGAGAGATAAACCTGTTTCCCAACATTTATAGAGCTTTCCAGTATCTGTGAAAGTGAAAGTGAAGTCGCTCAGTCGTGTCCGACTCTTTGCGACCCGTGGACTGCACGGCTACAGTGGGCTCCTCCGTCCATGGGATTCTCCCGGCAAGAATACTGGAGTGGGTTACCATTTCCTTCTCCGGGGGATCTTCCTGAGCCAAGGATCGAATCCAGGTCTCCCGCATTGCAGGCAGACGCTTTCACCTCTGAGCCAGGGAGACAGCATGCAATGCAATTTGTCCACCAGGTGGTGCACTAAGCACATAGTCTAATTCTGAGAGGAAGACACGATCTCAGTAAGAAATGTAAGGAAAAAAATGGGAGATTTTTCCAACGAAAGATCAGGACTCCATAGTCAACTCTGTGTGTGTGTGTATGTGTGGTGTGTACTAGACCAGGAACTTACAATAACAGAATCTAGGATCTGGATTGGATCCTCGGCCTCTTCTCCCTTAATCCTCTTCCCAGAAGAGATAATTCAAAGGATGAAACAAATGGTTTGATTCATAACTAACGTAAATGTAGTTAAGGTGTTTTATCCATAATAGTGGATAATGCAATATTATAATGCAATATTGTTTTCTATAGTGCAATATTTGTTTTATTTTAAATTTTTAACAGAGATGATTTTATATTTCCACTACTGAGAAAGGTGATGCGTTGCTTTAGCTGTTGAAACAAACACAGAAAACCCCACTGAGGACTTCCCTGGTGACCCAGTGGTCAAGAATCTGTCTTGCAGTGCAGGGGACAATCCCTGGTCTGGGAAGATCCCACATGCCATGGGGCAACTAACCTCGTGTGCCGCTAAAGCCCGCAGACTTCACCTGCTGAGCCGACGTGCCTAGAGCCTGTGCTCCATAACAAGAGAAGCCACTGCAATGAGCCCGAGCACCACAGCTAAAATGCAGGGCAGCCAATAGATTAATTAATTAACCAATTACTTGCTAAAAAGCCCACTGAGTTGTTACATTTACATTATGACCACCCTCCCCAACCTGTTGTTCACTTAGGACACCTCTAATTTTTTCCATTCAGGCACTTTAAACCACAATTATAAAGCTTCTGTTGCCACATTGAGAAAGCTTGCAGTACGACAGGCAACAGAAAAGAAGGCATAAAGTAGATTTGCAGTCATTATAGCCATATAAAGACATGTGCTCATATGGATGTAGGTTGGAAGTGGACCATGGAGAAATAAACTTGTAGTATTTGGGGGGAACTGGAATTGTGTGTGTTTCTTCCTCTATTACAAATCATACGTTATTGCTACAATAAATTGATAAGGAATAAAAAAGTGAAGCCAGATATGTATATGCTTTGACATACAAAGCTTAATGTGAGAAATACAAGACAAAATTCATTGTGGTCTTTTTTTTTTCTGGCCATTCTTATTATTGGTTTCATTCCATAATTCTTAATGAAAATAATTTTGTTGTATAGAAGAGGATGGTGTTCAAAAATGATCTACTTTAGTGGTCAAATATACCAGGTCTGCTGCTGTTGGCGGTGAAGATCCTCTGGAGAGGAGGAAATGGCAACCCGCCCCGGTATTCTTGCCTGGCAAATCCCATGGACAGAGGAGCCTGGTGGACTATAGTCCGTGGGGTTGTGAAGATGCTGCTGTTGGCAGTCTGGGTCTCCTCTGCCTCTTGGGAAAAAGAACAGGACTGTGGGAGGGTTAAGTGATCTGAGTCACTTAGTTGAAAGAATCACTCTACATTCATTCAAACTTTAATGCATGAAGCTAAGAAAGCCTTGCTGAAGGAGAGGGGCGTGTCTCCCCAGACTTTTCCCTGGAGGGCACCCCAAGGTTGAAGCCACCTGCAGGAGTGGGAACAGGGGTGGCTTTGCTGCTGGTGTCAGCCGGACAGGAATGGGGGCCTCCAGGCCTCCCTCCTTGGCCCTCCCTGCAGCTGTCACAGAAAACGTGCTGGTTTTCCTGCCAGCTGGAGGCTGGAGTCCACAGGGAACCGAGTCAGTTCAGCTTGGGAGTCAAGCTCAGAAAGAAGGAGGAAGGTGAAGGCCTTAGAGGAGAGGAGTCTCCGGTGAGCCTCTCCCTTCCAGACAGGAGAAGGAAATGGCAACCCACTCCAGTATCCTTGCCTGGAAAATCTCATGGACAAAGGAGCCTGGTGGGCTGCAGTCCATGGCGTCACAAAGAGTCGGGCACGGCTGAGTGACTAACACTTACTCTGGACAGACAGACTGGGTAGGTAGGGGCTCTGCCAGCCTTAGCCAGGTGGGCAGGGAGAGGCCTGGGGGGTCTCCCATGTGTCTGGCTTTGGGACAGAAGAGCGCAGGGCACAACCTTTAAAATAATGACATGGTCATAAGACGTGACATAAACTGATTAGCACCAGCTAGGTCCAAGACGGCTGACTCGACTTCCACTTGACTTTGAGCCTCAGTATACGCTCACTGTGGGGGTTTCCCAGGTGGCACTATTTGTAAAGAACCCAACTGCCAAGGCAAGAGACATAAGAGACACAGGTTCGAGCCCTGGGTTGGGAGGATGCCCTGGAGGAGGGCTTGGCAATCCATTCCAGTATTCTTGCCCAGAGAATCCCAAGGACAGAGGAGCCTGGCAGGCTACAGTCCGTGGGTTGTGGCATCAGACACAACTGAAACAACTCAGCACGTAGGCACACAAGCGCGTCGGCTCCTGGTAGGGCTTCTCAGGTGGCACTAGCGGTAAAGAACCCATCTGCTAAGGCAAGAGACACAGGAGATGCAGGTTTGATCCCTGGGGTGAAGATCCCCTGGAGGAGGGCATGGCTACCCACTACAGTATTCCTGCCTGGAGAATTTCATGGACAGAGGAGCCTGGTGGGCTACAGCCCAGGGGATCACAAAGAGTTGGACAGAACTGAATGACTTAGCATGTAACATACGCAACACTTAGCTCATTGTAACATACCCCAGGTGCCATGACCATAAGGCCAAAAGGCGGACAGTGGCCCAGCTCCTGGAAATCCCCGCGCCTTCCCCAAAATAGCCAGAATACTCCTCCCACTCACGAGCCTATGAAATTACCCACCCCTATAAGAAATGACAACTTCATACTTTTGGAGGTATCCTCTGTCGCTGGAGTGTGTTTCCTCTCTGAATAAATTTTCTTTCACTTTACTATGGCTTCCCTTGAATTCTTTCCTGTGTGAAGCCAAGAACCCACACTTGGCGGCTACTCCAGGGACTCGAACGTGACCTGGGAAATGACCACCCTCTCGTGCCCTGCTCTCTTTCCTGAAGCAGTTTCATTGCCCGTGGTGCCCTCTCCATAGGTCCAAGGCTGTTCCTGGGGGGCCAGCACGGGGTCCTGCTCCCAGGACTTCTCTGCCTGCCAGTCTCACCTTCTTGGATCGCTCTTCAGGCCTGTGCACTCAGCTCAAATATCTGCGCTGTGTCCTCCCCACCCTGAGGATGGAGAAAGCCCATTTTACAGATAAAGAAACTGAGGTAGGGGCTTTAATGTCTTCAGGATAGGGGAATTCCCTCAACCAGCCAAGAGGCTCCTTCCCTTGGTGCAAATACCATCTTGTTCTCGGGATAACACAAATAGTACAGGCCTTGCTGGATCATGAGGAGCTGGAGTCTTGGTCTGAAGAGGGAAGATTCAGTGTGATCAGTGGCTAGACTGTGAGCTCCCCAAGGAGGGAGACTGGTTGGGTCATCTCTGTCCCCAGTGCTCTCAGATGCTCAGTCGTGTCCGACTCTGCGACCCCACGGACTGTCGCCCGCCAGGCTCCTCTATCCATGAAATTCTCCGGGCAAGAATACTGGAGTGGGTTGCCATTCCCTTCTCCAGGGGGTCTTCCAACCCAGGGATTGAGTCTAGGTCTCCCACATTGCAGGCAGACTCTTTATTGCCTGAGCCACCAGGGAGATGAGCTATGGACTGTAGCCTGTCCTAACTGGGGATTAATTGGTGATAGGAACCACTGTTACATCAGAATAAGTGCATTTTTATCTTACTAATTCCAGTACCATTGTATTTGAAAGCAAGAAGTACCACCAAAAAAATAAAGAAAGGACTTCCCTTGCAGTCCAGTGGTTAGGACTCCTCACTCACTCGCACTGCAGACGGCATGGGTTCGATTCCTGATCAGGGAACTAAGACCCTGCACGCTGCGTGATGTGGCCAAAAAAAGAAAAAAAATACCACCAACTGGCCAAAGGGTTCTGCCTTCAGAGAAAGGAGATCAAGAACTGGGAGAACCAGTCTGAAAACTACCTTGTTTCATCATGTGTGAACGAGCGTAGAGGTGGGGAATCCAGGTGTGGGCATTGTGTAAAAACCAAAACACCCCACAGAACCTGGGGAGACATTGGACACAGTGTGTGTGGGGGTGGGGAGCACTTTGGACAAGTAGCCCTGACCTGGCGCAGGAGGGTTGAAAGGAAGCCTTGGCTCCTGATAAAATAAGTTTCTCTTTAAAAAAGCCTTTATGTGATTTGTGCATGAGAAATGCAACAAAGTCCAGAAGTAAAGCCCTGACAGACGAAAGACAGCAGGAGTCTTAGGCAAGCAAGCAGTGCTCACCTATCACTGGTGAAACAAAAAGGACCTGTGACTCTGGGCAGAGTCCGACCTTCCCAGACTAGGAGCCTCTGTGGTGCTTCTATGGGGAGGAATCCCGTGTGGTCTGAAACTTAAAGAAAATTGTCCAACTTTTAACCGGATGCAGCCCAGGCAGCAGAAGGGAAGAATGACTTTACAGGAACCCTAGGTTAAGACACTAATGCTAACAGTGTTCTGACCATTAGGAAGAGCACCTGCCGTTTATTTATTGAGCCCTTATTGTGTACTTTGCATACATTATCTCATCCTAAGTCTTGTTACCACTATGAACTATAAAATTGTGTGATTTAGCATTAATGACATAGGGCTGAGATCTCTGTTCTCTAAAGTCCATGGACCAAGAGAAGCTTTACTACTTTAACTCTTTTCCATACCAATGGAACATTCCAGGGTTCTGAGCCATGCAGGTCACTGTAACACATAGAGACTGTGATTTCCACCCTAGGTGCAGAGCTTGACTTAAAGGGTCTGGGGATGCGACATTCCCTGTGTAGCTTCATTTTGTGGAATGGAAACCGGATCCTGAGTTCACTTCCTGGCCCTGGTGGCAGTCAGACAGTTTCTACCAACACCTAAAACAGTGTTGCTGAGGACTTCTTTGGTGGACCAGTGGTTAAGACCTCACCCTCCACTACAGGGGATATGGGTTTGATCCCTGGTTGGGGAGCTAAGATCTCTCATGCTTCCTGGCCAAAAAGCCAAGACAGAAAATAGAAATGGAATTGTAACAAATTAAATAAGGACTTTAGAAATAGTCCACATCAAAAATCTTTAAAAGAAAGAAAAAAGAAACAATGTTGCTAAGGGGTCCTGGCCAAGGTCACACAATCCCACTGTTTCTGAATCCTTATTACTTTCTAATTTATGACACCCTAATTTCTCCACTGAAGGAAATTTTCTTAAAAAAAAAAAAAAAAAAAGACCTAATTCAAAGACTTCTTTTTTGACAGAGACATTTTAAAAGGAAATACTAAAAGTGTTTGAATCTCTGCTAACACAGTACTCAAGCCTCACATGGCTATTGAACACTTGAAACATGGCAAGACGGAGTAGAGATGTGCCCAGGAGCAAAACAACACAGCAGATTGCCAAGATGTAAGATGGGAAAAAGGTAAAATATCACATTAATAATTTTTATATTTATTGTGTATCCAAACAATAACATTTTGAATATATTGAGTCAAGTGAAATATATTATTGAAATTAATTTCACCCGTTTCATTTACCTTTTAAAAAATATGGCCGCTAGAAATTATTTAATTATGTGTGTGGCTTATATTTCTCTTGAAGAGTGCTGGTTCAGATAATCATTGTTTCCGTTTTGTTGTTTAGTCGCTAAGATGTGCTTGACTCTTTTGTAACCCCATGAACTGTAGCCTGCCAGGCTCCTCTGTCCATGGGATTTCCCAGGCAAGAATAATGGAGTGGGTTGTTATTTCCCTCTCCAGAGGATCTTCCTGATCCAGGGATTGAACCCTTGTCTCCTGTTTGGTGACTTCCCTGGTGGCTCAGACAATAAAAGCATCTGCCTACAATGTGGGAGACCTGGGTTCGATCCCTGGGTTGGGAAGATCCCCTGGAGAAGGAAATGGCAACCCACTCCAGTGTTCTTGCCTGAAAAATCCCATGGACGGAGGAGCCTGGCATGCTACAGTCCATGGGGTCGCCAAGAGTCGGACACGACTGAGTGACTTCACTTCACTCCACTTCTCCTGTTTGGCAGGTGGATTCTTTACCACTGAGCCACCTGGGAAGCCCAGTCTTTGTCACTGGCTGCTGCTGTTTGGTCGCCCAATCATGTAGGGCTCTTTGCGACCTCGGGGACTGCAGCATGCCAGGCCTCCCTGTCCCTCACCTTCTCCCGGAGTTCGTGTTCATTGCATTGGTGATGCCATCCAGCCACCTCATTCTCTGACTCCCTCTTCTCCTTCTGCTCTCAATCTTTCCCAGCATCAGCATCATTGTCATATCGGTGGCAAAAGAAGAGAAAAAAGAGACTGGAGAGGGGAAATGTAAGAAGACGGGGGTGGGAGAGGGAGAGTGAGAAAGAAAGGGAGAAGGAGAGGGAGGGGAGAAAGATGTCCAGTTAAAGATTGTCAGAAACCTCCCAGGACTGGTTAAAGGTCTGTAGGCTCCTCCTAAGATCGTGGAAGGGTAGTGAGATTCCAGAAAAGGTACTTAAACCTGTTAATGTATACCAGAAAATTGCTGAAGTGTTTTTCAAGATGCAGAGTTCTAGGAAGGAACAGCTATACCAGACCACAGAGTTTCATTCCCACCTGAGTTCGGGACAGGTTTTTTCTCAGCCTCCGGAGAATATGATTCTGTGTGTCGAGGAGGGCCCTGAAATCCCATGGTTTTGCTGACCCTCCTATGGCTGATTCTGTGGTTACTTGAGTTTGAGAGTTGTTGACTTAGAAGGTGGTTGTATAGTGTCGACTATAAATTGGCCCTTACCAAGAGCATGGCCAGAAAGGCATCAGCCATCTGCCTCTACAGAGATTGAACCCCATACTGCAATAGCTGTTGACCTTCAACAACCCCTGAGGGAGTTCAGGGTGGAGTGAGGCACTCTGTGCTCCCGGGAATCTGGTGGGACAGGTATAGTAGGATTTTTTAGAAACAGATTTTATGATCTCAATCCTTGCATCTCCTCATATATCAGTTCAGTTCAGTCACTCAGTCGTGTCCGACTCTTTGCGACCCCGTGAATTGCAGCACGCCAGGCCTCCCTGTCCATCACCAACTCCTGGAGTTCACTCAGACTCATGTCCATCGAGTCAGTCATGCCATCCAGCCATCTCATCCTCAGTCGTCCCCTTCTTCTCCTGCCCCCAATCCCTCCCAGCGTCAGACTCTTTTCCAATGAGTCAACTCTTCGCATGAGGTGGCCAAAGTACTGGAGTTTCAGCTTCAGCATCATTCCTTCCAAAGAAATCCCAGGGCTGATCTCCTTCAGAATGGACTGGTTGGATCTCCTTGCAGTCCAAGGGACTCTCAAGAGTCTTCTCCAACACCACAGTTCAAAAGCATCAGTTCTTCAGCGCTCAGCCTTCTTCACAGTCCAACTCTCACATCCATACATGACCACAGGAAAAACCATAGCCTTGACTAGACGGACCTTAGTTGGCAAAGTAATGTCTCTGCTTTTGAATATGCTATCTAGGTTGGTCATAGCTTTTCTTCCAAGGAGTAAGCGTCTTTTAATTTCATGGCTGCAGTCACCATGTGCAGTGATTTTGGAGCCCAAAAAAATAAAGTCTGACACTGTTTCCACTGTTTCCCCATCTATTTCCCATGAAGTGATGGGACCAGATGCCATGATCTTCGTTTTCTGAATGTTGAACTTTAAGCCAACTTTTTCACTCTTCTCTTTTACTTTCATCAAGAAGCTTTTTAGTTCCTCTTCACTTTCTGCCATAAGGGTGGTGTCATCTGCATATCTGAGGTGATTGATATTTCTCCTGGCAATCTTGATTCCAGCTTGTGTTTCTTCCAGTCCAGCATTTCTCATGATGTACTCTGCATAGAAGTTAAATAAGCAGGGTGACAGTATACAGCCCTGACGTACTCCTTTTCCTATTTGGAACCAGTCTGTTGTTCCATGTCCAGTTCTAACTGTTGCTTCCTGACCTGCATACAGAGTTCTCAAGAGGCAGGTCAGGTGGTCTGGTATTCCCATCTCTTTCAGAATTTTCCACAGTTTCTTGTGATCCACACAGTCAAAGGCTTTGGCATAGTCAATAAAGCAGAAATAGATGTTTTTCTAGAACTCTCTTGCTTTTTTGATGATCCAGCAGATGTTGGCAATTTGATCTCTGGTTCCTCTGCCTTTTCTAAATCCAGCTTGAACATCAGGGAGTTCACGGTTCACATATTGCTGAAGCCTGGCTTGGAGAATTTTGAGCATTACTTTACTAGCATGTGAGATGAGTGCAATTGTGTGGTAGTTTGAGCACTCTTTGGCGTTGCCTTTCTTTGGGATTGGAATGAAAACTGACCTTTTCCAGTCCTGTGGCCACTGCTGAGTTTTCCAAATTTGCTGGCATACTGAGTGCAGCACTTTCACAGCATCATCTTTCAGGATTTGAAACAGCTCAACTGGAATTCCATCACCTCCACTTTGCTCATAGTGATGCTTTCTAAGGTCCACTTGACTTCACATTCCAGGATGTCTGGCTCTAGATGAGTGATCACACCATCGTGATTATCTGGGTCGTGAAGATCTTTTTTGTACAGTTCTTCTGTGTATTCTTGCCACCTCTTCTTAATATCTTCTGCTTCTGTTAGGACCATGCTATTTCTGTCCTTTATCGAGCCCATCTTTGCATGAAATGTTCCCTTGGTATCTCTAATTTTCTTGAAGAGATCTCTAGTCTTACCCATTCTGTTGTTTTCCTCTATTTCTTTGCATTGATCGCTGAAGAAGGCTTTCTTATCTCTTCTTGCTATTCTTTGAAACTCTGCATTCAGATGCTTATATCCTTCCTTTTCTCCTTTGCTTTCCTTTTTTCCTTTGCTTTTTTCTTCTCATATCTAGGGAAGTACTAAATCCCTTCTGGTGACATCAGATCCTCATAACTTAACAAAAAACCTTTTATAAAATGAATGCTTAATGGTATTGAGCTCCCCTTTCCCCAAAATCTTATAAATTTACCTTCCCCTCTGCCACTTTGGAGCAGTCTCTCAGAGCTATCTGAGATGCTGCTTTCCGGGCTGCAGTTCTCAGTACAGTTCAGTCACTCAATTGTGTCCAGCTCTTTGTGATCCCATGGACAGCAGCACCCCAGACCTCCCTGTCCATCAATAACTCCCGGAGCTTACTCAAACTCATGTCCATCTAGTTGGTGATGACATCTAACCATCTCATCCTCTGTCAGCCCCTTCTCCTCCTGCCTTCAATCTTTCCCAGCATCAGGGTCTTTTCCACTGAGTCAGTTCTTTGCATTAGGAGGCCAAACTATTGGAGTTTCAGCTTCAGCATCAGTCCTTCCAATGAATATTCAGGACTGATTTCCTTTAGGATGGACTGGTTGGATCTCCTTGCAGTCCAAGGGACTCTCAAGAATCTTCTCCAACACCATAGTTCAAAAACATCAATTCTTTGGTGCTCAGCTTTCTTTATAGTCCAACTCTCACATCCATACATGACTACTGGAAAAACCACCACAGCTTTGACTAGACGGACCTTTATTGGCAAAACAATGTCTCTGCTTTTTAATGTGCCATCTAGGTTTGTCATAGGTTTTCTTCCAAGAAGCAAGTGTCTTTTAATTTCATGGCTGCCGTCACCATCTGCAGTGATTTTGGAGCCCCCCAAAATAAAGTCTGTCATTGTTTCTAAGGCCCACTTGACTTCCCATTCCAGGATATCTGGCTTTAGGTGAATGATCACACCATCATGGTTATCTGGGTCATGAAGATCTTTTTTGTACAGTTCTTCTGTGTATTATTGGCACTTCTTCTTAATATCTTCTTCTTCTTTTAGGTCCATACAATTTCTGTCCATTATTGTGCCCATTTTTGCATGAAATGTTCCCTTGGTATCTCTAATTTTCTTGAAGAGATCTCTAGCCTTTCCCATTCTATTGTTTTCCTCTATTTCTTTGCACTGATTACTGAGGAAGGCTTTATTATCTTCCTTGCTATTCTTTTGAACTGTGCATTCAAATGGGTATCTTTCCTTTTCTCCTTTGCCTTTAGCATCCCTTCTTTTCTCGGCTATTGGCAAGGCCTCCACAGATAACCATTTTGCCTTTTTCCTTTCTTTTTCTTGGGGATGGTCTCAATCACTGCCTCCTGTATAAGGTCACGAACCTCCATCCATAGTTCTTCAGGCACTCTATCAGATCTAATCCCTTGAATCTACTTGTCATGGATTCACAAGATGGCAGAGTAGAAGGATATGCACTTATCTTCTCCTGTGAAAACTCCAAAATTACAACTCTTTGCTGAACAACCATTAACAGGAGAATGTTGGATCCAAGCAGAGGCCCCAGCAAGATGGTAGGAGGGGTGAAATAGCATTTAGAATCAGACCCTATAGCTGCCAGAGACACTCAGAGGGCTCAAACAAACTTTGTGTGCAGGGCTCAAACCAGGACCTAGGGACCCCAAAGAGACTGAGCCAGAACGGTGTTTGAGTGTGTCCTGTGGGGTACAGGTCAGCAGTGGCCTGCCACAGGGACAGGGGCTCTGGGTGCAGCAGACCTGGGTGTGGTATAAGCCCTCTCGGAGGAGGTCGCCATTAACCCCACTACAGAGCCACCAGGACTTACACAGGACCGGGGAAACAGCTCTTGGAGGGCAGAAACAGAACCTTGTGCACCAGGACCCAGGAGAAAGGAGCAGTGACCCCACAGCAGAGTGAGCCAGACTTGCCCGAGCGTGTCCAGGAGTCTCGGGCAGCAGCGTGGGCTGGCGGTGGCAGGCTGCAGGGTTGGGGGTTACTGAGTGTAGCAGTGCGTGTGTGGGACCTGTTGAAGGAGGTCACCATCATCTTCACTACTTCCACCATAGTTTGGCCCCAGGTCAAACAACAGGGAGGGAACACAGCCTCACCCATCAACAAAAAACTGGATTAAAGATTTACTGAGCATGGTCCCGCCCATCAAAGCAAGACCCAGTTTCCCCTTGAGTCAGTCTCTCCCATCAGGACACTTCCATAAGCCTCTTATCCTTCTCCATCAGAGGGAAGATAGAATGAAAATCACAATCACACAAAACTAATCAAACTGATCACAATGACCATAGCCTTGTCTAACTCAATGAAGCTATGAGCCATGCTGTGTAGGGCCACCCAAGACGGACGGGTCATGGTGGACAAAACATGGTCCACTGGAGAAGGCAATGGCAAACCACTTCAGTATTCTTGCCTTGAGAAACCCACGAACAGTATGGAAAGGCAAAAAGACAGTACACTGAAAGCTGAACTCCCCAGGTTGGTATGTGCCCAATATGCTACTAGGGAAGAGTGGAGAAATAACTCCAGAAAGAATGAAGAGACAGAGCCAAAGCAAAAACACCCAGTTGTGGATGTGACTGGTGATGGAAGAGTAAACTCTAATGTTTTAAAGACCAATATTGCATAGGAACCTGGAATGTTAGGTCCATGAATCAAGGCAAATTGGAAGTGGTCAAACAGGAGATGGCAAGAGTGAACATCGACATTTAGGAATCAGCGAACTAAAATGGACTGGAATGGGTGAATTTAACTCAGATGACCATTATATCTACTACTGCGGGCAAGAATCCCTCAGAAGAAATGGAGTAGCCATCGTAGTCAACAAAAGAGTCTGAAATGCAGTACTTGGATGCAGTCTCAAAAACGACAGAATGACCTCTCTTCATTTCCAAGGCAAACCATTCAGTATCTGTTATGCCCAAGTCGTAAAATCTCCCAATGACCACCAGGGAGCCGATATCCGATGCAAAAGCAAGAGAGTCTTTATTACCAAGCTCGAGCTGGGGCTCCCACCGTTACCGATGCAGCGGCTATAGGGAGGAGCCCTGGGTTTTGGATTACATTGCTTATATAGGGAGTGTTCATGAAAAAAAGAATTTCTAGGTAGGGGGACGTCTGATTGGTCACTTTCTTTTGAAGTGTGTTGGTTTTTGATTGGTGCCTGTTACCTAGGTAGACCACAAGTTCCTGAACGTTAAGTCAGGAGATTCTGGTCTGGGGTCCGACTGGCTCGTGGGTGGTGGGGTGAGGTCAGGGGATTTCCTAAGGCTCTTTTCCCAGAACCTTACAAAATGGAGTTTTTCTGTTAACTAAATGGAGTAGCTTAGATTCTTCATATCACAGTAATCCAAGTCTAGGCCCCAACCAGTAACGCTGAAGCAGCTGAAGTTGAACAGTTCAATGAAGACTTACAAGACCTTCCAGAACTAACACCCTAAAAAGATGTCCTTTTCATTATAGGGGACTGGAAAGCAAAAGTAGGAAGTCAAGAGATACCCAGAGTAACAGGCAATTTTGGCCTTGGAGTACAGAATGAAGCAGATCAAAGGCTAACTGAGTTTTGCCAAGAGAATGCACTTGTCATAGCAAACACCTTCTTCCAACAGCGCAAGAGAAAACTGTACACGTGGTCATCACCAGATAGTCAACACCGAAATCAGATTGATTATATTCTTTGCAGCCAAAGATGGAGAAGCTCTATATAGTCAGCAAAAACAAGACTGGGAGCTGACTGTGGCTCAGATCATGAATTCCTTATTGCCAAATTCAGACTTAAATTGAAGAAAGTAGGGAAAACCTCTAGACCAGGCCTCCATGTCAATCCAACTCCCAGAGCTTGCTCAAACTCATGTCCATCGAGTTGGCGATGCCATCCAACCATCGCCTCCTCTGTTGTCCCTTCTCCTCCTGCCTTCAATCTTTCCCAGCATCAGGGTTTTTTCCAATGAGTCAGTTCTTTGCACTAGGTGGCCAAAGTATTGCAGCTTCAGCATTAGTCCTTCCAGTGAATATTCAGGACTGATTTCCTTTAGGATTGACTGGTTTGATCTCTTTGCAGTCCGAGGGACTCTCAAGTGTCTTCTCCAACACCACAGTTCAAAAGCATCAATTCTTCAGTGCTCAGGTTTCTTTATAGTCCAACTCTCACATCCATACATGACCACTGGAAAAACCATAAAACCATAGCTCTGACTAGATGGACCTTTGTCGGCAAAGTAACGCCTCTGCTTTTTAATGTGCTGTCTAGGTTTGGCATAACTTTTCTTCCAAGGAGCAAGCATCTTTTAATTTCATGGCTGCAGTCACCATCTGCAGTGATTTTGGAGCCCAAGGAAATAAAGTCTCTCACTGTTTCCACTGTTTCCCCTTCTATTTCCCATGAAGTGATGGGACTGGATGCCATGATCTTCGTTTTCTGAATGTTGAGTTTTAAGCTAGCATTTTCACTCTCCTCTTTCACTTTCATCAAGAGGCTCTTCAGTTCCTCTTTACTTTCTGCCTTAAGTGTGGTGTCATCTGCATATCTGAGGTTATTGATACTTCTCCAAGCAATCTTGATTCTTGCTTGTGTTTCATCCAGCCCAGCCTTTCTCTTGATGTACTCTGCATAGAAGTTAAATAAGCAGGGTGACAATATACAGCCTTGATGTACTCCTTTCCCAATTTGGAACCAGTCCATTGTTCTATGTCCAGTTAACTATTGCTTCTTGACCTGCATACAGATTTCTCAGGAGGGAAGTAAAGTGGTCTGGTATGCCCATCTCATTCAGAATTTTCCACAGTTTGTTGTGGTCCACACAGTCAAAGGCTTTGGCATAGTCAATAAATATGGCAGAAGTAGATGTTTTTCTGAAATTCTCTTGTTTCTTTGATGATTCAACGAATGTTGGCAATTTGATTTCTGGTTCCTCTGCCTTTTATAAATACAGCTTGAACATCTGAAATTTTTTGATTGGTGTACTGTTGAGGCCTAGCTTGGAAAATTTTGGGCATTACTTTGCTAGCATGTGAAATGAGTACAGTTGTGTGGTAGTTTGAACATTCTTTGGTGCTGCCTGTCTTTGGAATTGGAATGAAAACTGATCTTCTCCAGTCCTGTGACTACTGCTGAGTTTTCCATACCTAACCAATAGTGTTTCTAGTGATCTCTTTGTTTGGTGCCTGGCTCAGACAGTAAAAAAAATCTGCCTGTGATGCAGGAGACCTGGGTTCCATCCCTGGGTCTGGAAGATCTCCTGGAGAAAGCAATGGCTATTCACACCAGTATTCTTGCCTGGAGAATTCCCTGGACAGAGGCGCCTGGCAGGCTACAGTCCATGGAGTCACTAAGAGTAAACATGACTGAGTGACTAATAGTTTGGTGCTTTGGAGGCACTCCTCTCCCACTGAACAAAAGTTACCCTCTCACTCTTCCTGAAGATTTGTCTAAGGGGCGAGGGGACTTTGGAAAGGGGATGCTTGGACCAACAGGAGAGTTCACAATCAGATCTACTTGGGAAAGAGTTCACATCACAGCAGAGGATTGTCACAGACTAATGTTTGTGTTCCCCCCCCCCCCATATTCATATGTCAAGATTCTAGCCCCCAAACAGATGGTATTTGGAACTGGGGTTTTGGAGAGATAATTAGGTAATGGGATCAGCACCTTCATAAAAGGGACCCCAGTGGGCTTCCTCACCCGTTCACCATTGTGAGGACATGATGGAAAGACGACCGTCCATGAACCAGGAAGTGGGCCCTCAGCAGACACCCAGTCTCCTGGCATCTTGATCTTGGACTTCCCAGCCTCCAGAACAGTGAGAAATAGATATTTGTTTACAAGCCACTCAGTCTGTGGTATTCTGTTAGAGCAGCCCACATTGACCATGACAAGTATGCCAAACAGCAGATGGATCTCTTAAAATGGAAGTTAGTGCCCAGATATCCCTTGGGAAGTCTGGGTGCATCCCCCGGGGGTTCACCTGCCCCAGGTGTTCACATACAAGCCAGCTGCCGTAGCTGCTGCAGATGAGAATGATGTAAAGATAACCTCGACACACTGGTGAGAAGGTGGAAGTTGCTCCCGGGAGTATTCTGGGGACCCTCGCACCCAGAGCTGCCTCTCAGTTCAGCTGGCTTCCCCCCCATGGGAAAATGGCTCCTCGGCCTCATCCTCCCCCTTTATGTGACAAATTCTTTCCTTTAACTTCTCTGGGTATGTCCTTAAATTTTTCTTCAGCACATATCCAGTATTTATTGCTTTGTCACAGTAGTAAACGTTTGAGCTCTCCAAGATAAACAACTTGAGTTCAAATATTTATTTGTTGTGCGACTTTTGGAGGTTACTTTCTCTAAGCCTTGGTCTTCTCTGCCAGAAACTTGTTTTGTTACAAAGTTGCAGTGACAGGGTGTTCTGAGCACAGTGTCAGGAGCAGTGAGCACTCCATAAATGTGAGCTGGTATTATGATCTACAGTTGCCCTGCACCTGGCCTTTGAAGTCTTCCTGGGACAGGCAATGCTCCTAAAGGGAAATCACTGGACAGGTCTTTGACCCTGTTGTTCAATCATGTTAACTCTGCTCCTTACTGGCTCCGTTTTCCTGGGGAAGGTGGGATCAGAGGGGCAGTGTGCTGAGTTAGGGCTTGGGAAAGTCAGTGTTGGACTCAGAAAGGAAGCAAGTCTCCCAGTGCCTGAGCCCTTCCGTCTGAACTCAATTTCACCATCAGCTTCTGCTTGCTGAGGCACCCGTGTGCACTCTACCTACCCCTCTGATCCATACTGAAGGTGATGTTGGCCGTGAAAAGAGGTTAGACCAACTAGGGGTTTGAATCCTGCACTGTGATTTCCCAAGTTGTCAAACTTGGGAAATAGATCTCTTGGGACATAGCTCCTCTCCTACACAATAGGTCCAGCAATATGCATCTTAAGGTTAAGGTGAAGGTCGAAGGAGATAAGTCTATGAAACCCCTGGCAGAACATTTGGCACATAGTAGGCCCCTAGTTATTCCTGAATGCTACCCAGTTTAGTAGGTAATTATTAGGTTATCTTTCTAGTTAGACATAGCGAGGAAAACAGGCATGACTCAGGCAGATGAGATGGTTTCACATACCTTTGCCCAAACAGAGCCTGGTGCAGGAAGATAGATAAGCCGGTTTGGCCTGCTCCAGTAGAAGGGTGGTGGGTGGTTGTGAGTTAAATCCAGGGCACACTGGGCCATTTTGAAGTTGAACTGCTTGCTAGTTCAACATTTGGGGTGTCAGCCTATCTGACAGACTCTTTCATGAGGTGGGCTCACCTCATCCAAAATGGGCTAATCAAATTTTCCTCTCCAGGAAACTTGGAATTGGGACAAAGAGATTTCACCTTCATGCTGGGTTCTGCTTGTGGGTGGAGGAGATATAAAAACTGGGTGACATGGTGGGTGGGGACTCCTTCTGCCGTATGAATCAAGAGATAGGGAAAGCCAGGCTGCAAGAGGGGAAGAAATGAAACAAAAACCAGATAGGAGAAAGGGAGACTTTCTAAGTTCTTGACAGTTCCCACTTCCTGTTTCCAGACTCTTCTTATGTGGGCACATTCTCTTCCTGGGATTTCATGAGACACTGCTGAATCTGTAGGGATGAGCCTGTATTTGGGGCTTGCACTCGATTATGTTGCTTGTTAAGCTACTTTGTGCTCAAGTTACAGAAGCCAACTTGAGCTAGCTGGAATACAGAGAAGAACTTTCTGGAAGGTGTTGGGGTATCTCCTGAAATTCAGGAGGTTCAAATCAGTTTCAAGAGGTGCTGGCATCAGGGCAGCTCTGGGAACGTCAGCCATGGACTGGGAAGCCGACTTCTTTCTGGCAGGCTGCTGTGAAGATGCCTCAGTGTGGGGTGTTTCAGCTCAAAACTCTAAATTTCTGTGGTGGAGAGAACCCCATTGATTGGTGATGAGTGCATTAGCGATACCTGCGGGGAGCTCCAGGCTGAGCAGTACAGCTGCTGAGAGAATGTACTCTGAGGTCAGGACGTGCTGCTCCCCAAGAACAAGGAGTGGGCACTGGTCAGCCAGTGCAAGTGACGTCTTATGGAAGCTGGTTCTTACAGTTGACTGCACACAGGGAATTGTGCGTCTCACTGAGTGGGCTGCAAAGGTTTATAGAACAGGGTCTCTAATATCAAACAGCTTATGCTGCTGCTGCTGCTGCTAAGTCACTTCAGTCGTGTCCGACTCTGTGCAGCCCCATAGACAGCAGCTCACCAGGCTCCCCCGTCCCTGGGATCTTCCAGGCAAGAGTACTGGAATGGGATGCCATTGCCTTCTCCACAAAGAGCTTATAATTTCCCACAAATAATAATACTCTAAGGCAGCCTGTTTGGCAGCTGCTAGAGGACACCTACAAAGATGAAGTGCCACAGGAGTTTAGAGACAGGAGAGATGCCTTTGAGCCAGTGGGGACTACAGCCCAGGCTCCAGGCCATGTCAAGGTGAGCAAATGACTTATTCAGTGAAACACTGAAAATACGCTTAACATGCCTTATGATAACAACCAGAAGGACCAGGTATTTACAAATAATTATACGTTAAATGCAATTAAACAAGAATGTGTTTTTGACGGACGGGTCCAGAGTGTCTGAGCCGTGGTGACACATGGAAATGCACCAGGTGGGCCAGGGTCCCGCCCGAATTTGAAGGTGAAGTAGTGCTGCCCCAATACTTTGGCCACCAGATGCGAAGAGCCAACTCATTGGAAAAGACCCTGGTGCCGGGAAAGATTGAAGGCAAAAGGAGAAGAGGGTGGCAGAGCATGAGATGGTTAGATAGCATCACTGACTCAATGCACATGGATCTGAGCAAACCTGGGGAGATCAGGGAAGCCTGGAGTGCTGAAGTCCATGAGCTGGACACGACTCAGCCACTAAACAGTCAATTAATCAATAGTCCTATTCCTATACCCTTGGCCCCAGCCCAGATTGTCGGCCTCTGGTCAGCTAGTCTCCCCAAACCCTTGTCCTCACGGTGTTCATGCTTGGGATTTTCTGGGCTGATGCCTTTTCTCCACTGGTCACCGGAAAGATCCTTCCAAGATGAACACATTCTTAAATCTGTTCACAAAATACTCCCTTCATGTCTTTGCCTCATCAGAAACCTGGGTGGCTATTTTTATTTTCCTGGTCACATACACGAGGATTCCTTTTAACGTGATCTTAGAAACTGCTCTCTCCTGTATCTGTCTCCTATACTTGAGACCTATGGATCCTGCTGCTCATGGACTCTCCTCCCAGGATGTTCCAATGCAACTAACCTGAGCAAGCACATAGGCTTTACCCCTTCATCCTGTATCCTCTCCTGTGCCCACACTATAGCCTGAAAGTGAAACTTGATCCTTATCGCCCCTACCCCCCACATTAAATCAGTCCCCAAGTTGTTATAATTTGTCCCCTTCCTCTACTATTGCCCCATCAATCCCATAATTGACTTAATGCACAACTGCTGATTTTGCCTCACCATCTGCGTTATCTACTGCTATGTGGCCAACTACCCAAAACTTAGTATTTGAGAACATAAATATATATTATCTCCCATAGTTTCTGAGGACTAGGAATCTGGGAGAAGCTTGGCTGGGTGGTTCTGAGGGTCATTTCCAAGGGTGCAGTAAAGCTGTCAGCTAGGGCTGTAGTCATCTCATGGCTTGATTAGGGCTGAAGGAGCTGCTTCCAGGCTCACCCATGTGGTTGTTGGGAGGCCTCCCTTCCCTTACGGCTGTTGGTTGGGGGCTTCAGTCACCCTCCCAATAGGTTGTCTGAGGGTCACAATTTGGCAACTGCCTTCCCCCAGAGGAAGTGGTGTGTGTGTGTGTGTGTGAGAGAGAGAGAGAGAGAGCATTCTAGATGGAAGTCACAGTCTTTTAAACAACATAATTAGAGAAAGACATAATTAGGGACTTCACTGGTAGTCCAGTGGTTAAGAATCCACCTGCCAATGCAGGTGACAGGGTTCAATCCTAGGTCCAGGAAGATCCTAACGCTGTGGAGCCACAGCTACTGGGCCTACACTCTAGAGCCGTGCTCTGAAACCAGAGAAGCCACTGCACCACGAGGTAGAGTGGGCCCTGCTCACCACAATTAGAGAAAGCCTGAGTGCAGCAGTGAAGACCACTGCAGCCCCCCAAATATATATTTATTATATTATGTATATAGATAAAATAAAATCTAAAAATTAAGTCCGTTTCTTTTTTTAAATTGAAATATGGTTGATTTACAATACTGTGTTAGTTTCAGGTATACAGCAAAGTGATTCAGTTATATATATATATATATATATTCAGATTATTTTCTATTATGTATAGGTTACTACAAGATATGGAATATTGCTCCCTGTGTTACCTAGTAAATCTTTGTTGTGCTTTTATTTATTTTTTTAAAATATTTTTTAAATTCAGTTTTTTTTCCACTGTGCTGAGTCTTCTTTGCTGAGGGGGCTTTCTCTGGTTACGGTGTTCAGGCTTCTCACTGTGGTGGTGTCTCTTGTTTTGGAGCATGGGCTCTAGGGTGGGTGGGCTTCAGTAGTTGGGGGTGTGGACACAGTAGTTGTGGTTCCCTGGCTTTAGAGCACAGGCTCAACAGTCGTGGCTCACGGGTTTAGTTGTTCTGTGGCATGTAGGATCTTCCATGACCAGGGATTGAACCTGTGTCTCTTGCACTGGCAAGTGGATTCTTTACCACTGAGCTACCAGGGAAGCCTGTGTTTTTATTTCTAATTAATGATTTTTTGCCTTTTTCCTTCCAGTTTTATTGAGGTATAATTCACATATAGCACTGAATAAGTTTAAGGTGTGCACCATAACAATTTGACTTACATGCATCATAAAATGATTATCATAGTTTAGTGAATATTCATCATCTCATACAGGTATAAAATTAAAGAAATATAAGAAACCCCATAATAGTTTAGAACTGAATTTCCAGCATTTTCACTTTGGCCATATTCTATTGGTCATATAGACCAAACCTGGTATATGTAGGAGAGTGTGTGTGAACATCAAGACGTGAGGCCCAGGGGCCATCTTGGGAGCTGGCTACACAGCATCCATTTATCCTTTCTGTTGGGTAAAATGAACTCTTGCTTTTCCTTTGGGGAACCACCTCTCCCCCACAGTTAAGCTACAGTTTGAGTGGAGTTGCCTCACCCCCTTTTCTGGTGAGGGTCCCCATTTGTAGTGTTCAGTTCAGTTCAGTCGCTCAGTCATGTCTGACTCTTAGCCACCCCATGAATTGCAGCATGCCAGGCCTCCCTGTCCATCACCAACTCCCGGAGTTCACTCAGACTCACATCCATCGAGTCAGTGATGCCATCCAGCCATCTCATCCTCGGTCATCCCCTTCTCCTCCTGCCCCCAATCCCTCCCAACATCAGGGTCTTTAACAATGAGTCAACTCTTCGCATGAGGTGGCCAAAGTACTGGAGTTTCAGCTTTAGCATCATTCCTTCCAAAGAAATCCCAGGGCTGATCTCCTTCAGAATGGACTGGTTGGATCTCCTTGCAGTCCAAGGGACTCTCAAGAGTCTTCTCCAACACCACAGTTCAAAACCATCAATTCTTTGGCGCTCAGCTTTCTTCACAGCCCAACTCTCACATCCATACATGACCACTGGAAAAACCATAGCCTTGACTAGACAGACTTTTGTTGGCAAAGTAATGTCTCTGCTTTTGAATATGCTATCTAGGTTGGTCATAACTTTTCTTCCAAGGAGTAAGTGGATCCTGTTTAATGAAGGTCTGTATCAGCATATTTTGCTATGGACTGAATGTCTGCGTTCCCCTGAAATTGATATATCGAAACTCTAACCTCCGGTGCGATCATGGCGCTGTGCGCGGTATGGAGCGTGCGGGCCGTGGTCGGCAGCCTGCGTGCCATCTCATGCCCTGCTCGCCGCAGCCCTGGGGACTGCGGGCGGATGCCGTCCAGGCGCTGTGCACCGGTCCTACTCTGCTGTCGGTGCAGAAATTCACAGAAAAACACGAATGGGTAACAACAGAAAATGGTGTCGGAACAGTGGGAATCAGCCATTTTGCACAGGAAGCTTTGGGAGATGTTGTCTACTGTAGTCTGCTTGAAGTTGGGACAAAGTTGAACAAACGAGGAGTTTGGTGCTTTGGAAAGTGTGAAAGCTGCTAGTGAACTCTATTCTCTTCTGTCAGAAGTAACTGAAATTAATAAAGCTCTAGCAGAAAATCCAGGACTTGTCAACAAGTCTTGTTATGAAGATGGTTGGCTGATCAAGATGACATTCAGTAACCCTTCAGAACTAGATGAACTGATGAGTGAAGAAGCATGAGAAATACATAAAACCTATTGAGGAGTGAAAATGGAACCGCTAAATAAACTACTCTGAAACAACTTAATCTAGCATAGTTGTTTTAAATTAGTGGTGGATAGATATTGAAAAAGCAACCTTTAGCAAAAGAAACTACTTGTAACAATGTTTCCTGAAGAAAATACGTCTTAACTTTCTAATGACTTCAGATAAACACTGTGCATCTTTTCCACAGCATCCTGTGATTTTTAGGCTAGGCTCCAGTTATAATAGTCAGAATTCCTGAAGTTATCTCTGGTAAAACTAATTACAAAAGATCAGGAAGAAGCTTCCCGTTTCCTTCCACAACTCTTTATCTGAGAGTAAGCCATTTCTTTCGAACTAAACGACCTACTTCAGGGTTCTTTGATTTATCACACAGACCAATGTCAAGCGTTCTTCACTGGATTGGTCCTGTGTGACTTGACTTTAATTATTGTACCAGGGGAGGAATCATTGCCAGGACTGGGACTGCTCTGGGGGACGGAGTCTCTCCCAGCCTGGGTCCTTTAACCTGGGGCTCTGCTGCAGTGCTTGCACGTGGACACACATCTCTTCCAGCAACAAAATACAAAGAAACTATAAGGGACTAAAAGTAATTGTGCGCATGGGCAGTTGGGGCAAATTATGGAAAACAAAATACAAGAAGAACAAAAAGACCAACTGCCACTTCTGAAGAGCCTGGAGCAAAAAACAGGATGTTGGGAGCAAGAGCACAGTACTTCCACGTGCCCCCTGCACTCAACACCACCGAAGGGGTGGGCCAACCACCTAAGCCGCTCTTTTGGTGGGACTCCTAGACCTGCCTCTACTCTCACCCCATAAGGAACAAGCTCACCCCACTCAGCAAGTGAGCAAGGGAACATGTTCATTCTTGCGCCCTCCTGCTGCAGCAGGGGCCCCAACAAAGCATGGCCTGAATTTCTATCAATTTCTATTGATTAAGAAGGCCAAGAACCTTAGTCGGTAACATGTGCGCCCCACCACAATGGTTCATTAGGAATCAGTATTTGGAGAATTGGTATTCTGAGGCTTCCTTTTTTTAATTTTTTTCCTGAGTGGTTAAACAACAAATATTTATTTTCTCACAGTTCCAGAGATTGGTCCCATCAGTGGTCAGGTTCTGGTGAGAGCCCTCCTCCTGGCTTGCTAATGGGATTTCTTGCTATGTCCTCACATGGTGGAAAGAAAGCTGTGGTGTCCAGCCCTCTACTATAAAGGTACCATGTCTATAGCATCACAGCGCTACCATTATGAGGTGGCTTCCCTCTGGATATCAGAGATGTAAAGAGCTCACTACTTGGCCAGTCCCCAGTTCCTGACAGCATGTCGGGTGGAGTAGGTGTAGAGGACAACCAACACTGGGAGGCAGCTCTTGGGAAGAAATGGCCCTTATCTGGTTCTTTCTCTCTTTTATACATGCTATGGACTGTTTGACTTTGGGAGGTTCGTCTTTTATATTTTACCTGCAAAGGATTTTGGGTCATGAAAAAGGACCTAAGCTTCTATCTTGCTGGGTTCCCTTGTTTCAGCAGTTTAAACTCCCCTGTGATTGTTGTCCCTTCTGACTTGAGAGGGCTGCCTGGATCACTCATTAGAGCTGAAAGGTGAGGAGTGCACCAGGTACTGGATTAAATACCTTACATGCGTTATCTCACCTAATCCTCATGATCATCTTATGAATTAACTATTATTGACCTATTTCTCACACATGAAAACTGAGGCTTAGAAAGGCCCAGCACCATGCTGAAAGTCACGCATTCTCTCCTCTACAAATATGGCTGGAGGACCTGTGGTATGCCAGGCCCTATTTTATTCTCTGGAGCTTCCCATACTAAGTGTTGGGCCTGAAATTCCAACACTCATCTGATTCCAGCTCTGCACATTTCGCTGATGGACTCAACTGCTTCCCCTGTGGATGTCACCTGTAACACAGACCAGATGATTTGGTCCTTGATAGTGAGAGTTGATGCTGAATCCATTTACACCTTCTAGCTCACACCTTTGTAACACAGAGACAAAAATATAGCTGAAGTTAGTTGTCCATGATGTGAAATTTGCTCTCCTGATTTAAAAAAAAAAATGCTATAGGTTTTTGAATTTCCCTTTGAGTGTGTCATTTAACTTTAGAAAGAAAATCCCTTAGATCCACAGACTTAGAAAATGTGCCTGGGGCTGAATCAAGGTCCTACCATTTCCAGCAGTGTAATTTTGAGCTTTGGTTTCAACACATTAAAAAAAAAAAAAAAGGATATGAACTGACATCAGAGAGTTGTACGAAGGCTGAATTGGCTGATCAATCCAAAGCCCCAAGCACTATGTGTGGTGCACAGTAAGGGAGAATGAATGGCAGCTTTCATTAAGGAGGCTGAAAATTGTAAAGAGGCTGCTGGATTTTGTAGCTGGATTGATGATGAACATTGAAAGCAGTTCAGTGGAAAGGTAGGGTGGAGGTCTGGCTGTAGGTGAATGAGAGCTTGAGAAAGTGGCATCTCAGAGTGTAAAAACTACCTGCTCTTGGACCTCTGCTGTTGGTCCAGTGATTAAGACTCCAAGCTTTCACTACAGGGGACATGGGTTTGATCCTTGGATGCAGAAATGACATTTCACAACCGAGATCCAGTATGCTTCAAGGTGTGGCCAGAAAACCAAACAGCAAGAAACTACTTGCGCTGAAGCTAAATATATTGGCTTAGGAGAGGTGAGATGGGGTAGCTTTAACGAGTGACACAGGTTGAGGTGGGTTTTTTTTTTAATTGCCAGTTAGATAAAATCAGGGATGTAATGAAGGAAACATTCCAGTTATGCTGAAAGTCTCCCAAAGAGATGACTTTGATAGATTTTATTTTAATCTTATTTCTCTGCATCTTTTTTCCTTTACTATAGATTTGCTACTCGGCTATCTTAGGAAAAGGATTTCTTAGGAAAAGGAAAATTGCCAAGTCATTTTGTTGAAACATTACTATAGGAACAGGAACACTTGAGAAAAAAATGTTAATGTAAACCCAGTTCTACAAATATTGAGTCTTTTCTATGCTAGGCATTTCTGGAAAACAAAACATGAATAACACGTATCTTTTTTATGTCAGTGATGAAGGAATTATTGGGGTGTACACAGACTACCGCTGGATCACATAGAAGGGAGAGTAATTCTCATGAAATATGACTTTTTTTAATTGGAGAAGCTGGTCAGAAAATCTAGTAGGGAAACTTATTCAACAGTTTTCACAGAAAAAACTCACTGCAGAAGACAAATGGTTTAAAATACAGCAGATTAAGTCACTAGGCACTCAGTTCAGTCAGTTCAGTTCAGTCGCTCAGTCGTGTCCGACTCTTTGCGACCCCATGAATCACAGCACGCCAGGCCTCCCTGTCCATCACCAACTCCCGGAGTTCACTCAGACTCACGCCATCGAGTCAGTGATGCCATCCAGCCATCTCATCCTCGGTCGTCCCCTTCTCCTGCCCCCAATCTCTCCCAGCATCAGGGTCTTTAACAATGAGTCAACTCTTCGCATGAGGTGGCCAAAGTACTGGAGTTTCAGCTTTAGCATCATTCCTTCCAAAGAAATCCCAGGGCTGATCTCCTTCAGAATGGACTGGTTGGATCTCCTTGCAGTCCAAGGGACTCTCAAGAGTCTTCTCCAACACCACAGTTCAAAAGCATCAATTCTTCGGCACTCAGCTTTCTTCACAGTCCAACTCTCGCAACCATACATGACCACAGGAAAAACCATAGCCTTGACTAGATGGACCTTTGTTGGCAAAGTAATGTCTCTGCTTTTGAATATGCTATCTAGGTTGGTCAGAGCTTTTCTTCCAAGGAGTAAGCGTCTTTTAATTTCATGGCTGCAGTCACCATCTGCAGTGATTTTGGAGCCCCAAGAAATAAAGTCTGACATTGTTTCCACTGTTTCCTCATCTATTTCCCATGAAGTGATGGGACCAGATGCCATGATCTTCTACTCAAGACCAATTACCTTTGTAGAAGTCAGAAACTTTTTAACATTAAATAAATCAAGATACTTTATTAAAAAATTAATCCTGAAGAAAATCACACCACTTCTGGGGGTGAGCAGCAACTTTTTAAATGGTGGATAGCACCATTATTTTTGTTTTTCGCCCCAGAAAATATTTTCCAGATTACTCTTATTGCAGCAAAAATAATGTTTAGTGAGTGAAAACACAAGATATTGCTTCCATATTTAACACAGAATGCAGAAAATAATTGCAGTTGAAAGACTGATTTCTTTTATAAAAAATATTATGCAGGAAGCTAAGGAGCAAGGGGTCAGAGATGGTCAGACATTTTTTGCCAAGCCCCAGTTTCTCTCACCCAGTACTCTTTCAGGTATTAAAAAAAAACTTCAGATAAAAAAGGTGACCATTTGCCTTAGGGTAGTTTTATGGGCGGGGTAATGATGAACCACAAGCTAGAATCAAGATTGCCAGGAGAAATATCAATAACCTCAGATATGCAGATGACACCACCCTTATTGCAGAAAGTGAAAGTTAAAGTGAAGTTGCTTAGTCGCGCTGGACTCTTTGCGACCCCTTGGGCTGTAGCCCACCAGGCTCCTGTGTCCATGGGATTCTCCAGGCAAGAATACTGGAGTGGGTTGCCATTTCCTTCTCCTGGGGATCTTCCCAACCCAGGGATCAAACCCAGGTCTCCGCATTGCAGGCAGACGCTTTAACCTCTGAGCCACCAGGGAAGCCCAAAGTGAAGAGGAACTAAAAAGCCTGTTGATGAAAGTGAAAGTGGAGAGTGAAAAAGTTGGCTTAAAGCTCAACATTCAGAAAAGCAAGATCATGGCATCCGGTCCCATCACTTCATGGGAAATAGATGGGGAAACAGTGGAAACGGTGTCAGACTTTATTTTTTTGGGCTCCAAAATCACTGCACATGGTGACTGCAGCCATGAAATTAAAAGAGGCTTGCTCCTTGGAAGAAAAGCTCTGACCAACCTAGATAGCATATTCAAAAGCAGAGACATTACTTTGCCAACAAAGGTCCATCTAGTCAAGGCTATGGTTTTTCCTGTGGTCATGTATGGTTGCGAGAGTTGGGCTGTGAAGAAAGCTGAGTGCGGAAGAATTGATGCTTTTGAACTGTGGTGTTGGAGAAGACTCTTGAGAGTCCCTTGGACTGCAAGGAGATCCAACCAGTCCATTCTGAAGGAGATCAGCCCTGGGATTTCTTTGGAAGGAATGATGCTAAAGCTGAAACTCCAGTACTTTGGCCACCTCATGCGAAGAGTTGACTCATTGGAAAAGACCCTGATGCTGGGAGAGATTGGGGGCAGGAGGAGAAGGGGACGACCGAGGATGAGATGGCTGGATGGCATCACGGACTCGATGGACGCGAGTCTGAGTGACCTCCGGGAGTTGGTGATGGACAGGGAGGCCTGGCGTGTTGCGATTCATGGGGTCGCAGAGTCGGACACGACGGAGCTGGATGATGACCCGAACGTCGTTGCCTCGGAGGTGCGAACGTTGTGAGCCATAGCCTCCCAGCCCCGAGCACCTGACGGCCACGCCCATACAATGTCCCGCCCCTCAGCCCCGCCCACCTGGACTCAGGGTCACTTGGGCCAGCACCGTAAAGAGGCCCCGCCTTGTGGACACCTCTGTCCCCCGACCCAAGGGGTGTTGTCAAGGGCGGTCCCGGAAGTGACGCAGGGACGCGCCCTCCATTTTGTGGGACGCGAGAGCAGCTAAGTGCGTCAGTTGTGGAGAGACGCAGACGAGTTGAGTCCTGGTCTGCGGGGAGGCGGCCGGCTCTATCGCAGACTACGGACCTCTCTGGGTCTCAGCTGCCAAAGATCCTGTCCGGTAGGTGAGTGGCTCACTTTGAGGGAAAGGCTTCTCGGATCGAGGCTTCTTCATGGCCGCTCAGATCGCGAGTGGTCAGGGCTGCTCTCTGTGCGGAGGACGGCGTCCAATGAGCGCAGTTTATTCGAGGTGGGCGCTGGGGCACGTCTCCCTTTGGGTATTGTGTGAGGGGACCTGAAGGTGGAAGGGCGGTCCTGGGCAGGGTCGTTTTTACAGAGGGGTCGTGCGCCCCTCCCTGCCTTTTTATTTCACTGTCTGAACCCCGGGAGTAGTGGGCCGAGACCTTTGCTCGGGGTGTGGTCGGGGCTGTCCCAGGGTGGGTACAGTGATCCGGAGCGGTGGGGTCGGGAGAACGGGAGGGAACGGGGGGGTTTGGCACGCGCGGTTCTCCCCACCGCCGGCTCCGAGGCCGCCATTTTATGGCTGCTCCGCGGCCACCCGCCGCCGTCTGCGCAGGCGCGGCGGTGGCGTCGCGAGATTCCGGCTTCCACCCGCTGTGACGCTCCCGGGACGCGCTTGCAGCCAGTCACCATTGGGCTGGCCTTGCGGAGGGCGGGGTCGGCTCCGCCCGCACTTCTCGGCCTTTCCTAACTGCGGCAGATGGGAGGGGGCCAGAAGAGCCGGGGACAGTGTGCGGCTGCGCAGTTCCAGAGGCGGCAGTGGGCGTTGCGGTTGCTGCGGTCTGGGCCCAGGGAACGATCGTGTTGGGAGCCGAGTTTTAATTTTGTCTGCAAGGGACCCGGCCTAATAAGAGGCACTCTTGGCAATCTTGTTTATAACATCACCGGGTAAACATTTTATTTTATGCTGTTTATGTTTTTGGTCCCTTGACCAGGCATTCCTCTGACATTCACTGGTACTATCTCAATTGAATTTATTTCCTGACAGAAAGTACTAGCCGGACATGAGTGGCTGTCGAGTATTCATCGGGAGGCTAAATCCGGCGGCCAGGGAGAAAGACGTGGAAAGATTCTTCAAGGGGTATGGACGAATAAGAGATATTGATCTGAAAAGAGGCTTTGGTTTTGTGGTAAGTGTTTAGAACTGGTTGAATTTTCTATTGTTAGTGGGTAAAGATTGTTATAAGCAGTGCTTTTGAGTTTTTTGAGTCCCAGTAGAGTATGTTTGGGAAATATGCATTCTTAAAGTAGTGAATTTTCTTAAAGGAGAAAAGAATTTCACTCCTGGCTGGAGAAATCATTTCCGGTCCCTTTTTGATTGGGCTTAATTTATATGCTGTTGTCATTAACATACTCTTTCACAGGTATTTAGTGTTTTTAATGTGTTGTAGAATAGACTTTTAAAGCAGTGTTAAGCGTTATATATATTTGTGTTTTAGGAATTTGAAGATCCCAGGGATGCGGATGATGCTGTATATGAACTTGATGGAAAAGAACTCTGCAGTGAAAGGTGATAATTTTATTTTTAGTTTTATGACTTAGCAGTCTAAAGATAAGCTAGGTATTGGGCTAGGTGTTTTTGTAAATAGATCTCTTAATGTAGCTTAAAGTGGATAATGGAGATTTTTCTTCCTTTCCTGTAGGGTTACAATTGAACATGCTAGGGCTCGATCTCGAGGTGGAAGAGGTAGAGGACGCTACTCAGACCGTTTTAGTAGTCGCAGACCCCGAAATGATAGACGGTATGTGATGAATGGTGGATGGCTGCTTTGCACAAGCATTACTGGAGGAGTCTTAATGTTCTAAAGTTGTTAGCAAAAGTGATTTTGCTGTATATGCATAATCAATTTTGTCATTCATGTGTTAGTCTACTGTTTCTAATAAGCGTGAGTCATAAAATAATGTAGAAACTGTTGGTGGAAGTCATTTGAATGACTTGTCATACCTGATTGCTTGAACTTGCCCACAACTGAACACAATAGGTGCACGTTGCTGCATTTCTTCCATTGTGAGTACTCATTTTCTTCCTCAGAAATGCTCCACCTGTAAGAACAGAAAATCGGCTTATAGTTGAGAATTTATCTTCAAGAGTCAGCTGGCAGGTTTGTTGAAACACAGTTTTGAGATATTTTGATGTGGTTTTTTAAATATTAGTGGGTAGTTAATGTTTTTATTAATGTTTTATTAAAAGTAGTTTTATCTTTAATGGACTTTTAATTGTAATTTTAAATTTTTAATTAAATGTAATTGGGGGATATTTCAAATTTTAATGCTAGTGATCAAATGTAAATGTTTTGAGGATATATTTTCTTGTTTTTAAAAATCAATTTTAACCAAATATTAAACCCTTTATTTGCCAGCCTATCTGTGTCGTTGGCCTTATGACGAGGAGTGCCTGTGGGTTATCCTAATCGTTGTCTTGGTCACTCTTGGTTGGGCCTGGTTGACTTTGCCAGTCAGCTCCTACAGTGATCAATTGGCCACCTCTAGATCTGTGTTTGCCGGTCTAGACGTAATCGGTGCACTTCTTGAAGTGCCAGGTTGCAGCGATCCCAGAGCGCTGATAACGTGATCTGATCCCTAAGTTGAGAGCTGTCTTCTGTAACGCTTCCGAATAAGAGGTCCTGGTCGAAAAGAGTTGAAAGATTCGAAATTAGGTGGTCGTTGGAATCCTGATCGCAGTAAAGTGGTCCTTGGTAACTACACAAGAGTAGAACCTGTCTGCATCCGCCAATAGTCTGCTAATAGGGAGGGCTGTGCGATTAAAGGCTTCCATCAATTGGGTAGTATCCTTCAAGTGGGTGGCGAAGAGCCAGTCGGGCATATGTCATGAAGGTTTCTCCGACCGATAAATGGTTTGCTGCTTGACTAGCCTAGGGAAATAATAATAAAGGTAAAGTAAACTTTTTTAATGACATATGGGGCACAAAATAACTGGTGTCTTGTAAATGTTCTGTTTTTAAATATAAAATTTCTACTTTAGTCTTTACTTTAAAAATATGTATTGTTTCTTTTTGTTTTTTTGTTTGTTTTGTTTTGTTTTTTTCTTTTTGTATTGAGCTCAGTATAGACTAATACTACTTTAATGTTAAAATCTAAACTTCCTCTGGCATTTTGCTTAAAAGCAATATGCTATTTGCTTATTTCGTGCCCTGACATATATTATTTTAAAATTCTGATAGACTACAAGTGTGGTAAATACCATGTTTGTACTTTATCTAACATCTTCTCTTTCAGTAGTCTTGTTTTTATACATTGTGGTTGTTTGTGTGTCACGTTTCCTTTTCTCTGCTTAACTCGATCATCTTGTGTTAAGGATCTCAAAGATTTCATGAGACAAGCTGGGGAAGTAACCTTTGCGGATGCACATCGACCTAAATTAAATGAGGGGTGAGTATGTATTGGCATATGAGAGCCTTTTAAAATGTTCTGAAAGTTGTACTGTGAAGTTAGCGTTCTCAAAATTTGGACATCCTGAAATGCAGCAGTTCTCAATTAGGGTTGAATTTGCTTTTCAGGGTACATGTGGCAGTGTCTGGAGACATTTTGGTTGTCAGAATTGAGGTTACTGCTTGCATCTTGTGGGTAGAGGTCATGTTGTTCAGTTGCTAAGTCATGTCTGACTCTGCAACCCTAAGAACTGCAGCACGCCAGACTTCCCTTCCCTTCCCTTCGATGTCTTCCGCAGTTTGCTCATACTCATGTTCATTGAGTCCGTGATGCCATCCAACCATCTCATCCTCTATCATCTCCTCCTCTTGCCTCCAGTCTTTGCCAGCTTCAGGGTCTTTCCTAGTGAGTCAGCTCGTCGTATCAGGTGGCTAAAGTAGAGGTCAGAGATGTTATTGATCTTCCTGTAGTGGACAGGAAAGCTCCTCACTCCTATTGAATTATGTGGCTTAAGATGTCCACCGTTGGGAGGTTGAAGTTTCCTGTTCAATAATATCGATAGTAAAATGAACGTTAAAAAGTAATTAAGCTAGACTGATAACAGTTTGTGAGATGATAAGAAGTATGTAACTTTACAAATAGTGTATTTTTCCTTTGTAGGGTAGTTGAGTTTGCCTCTTATGGTGACTTAAAGAATGCTATTGAAAAACTTTCTGGAAAAGAAATAAATGGGAGAAAAATCAAATTAATTGAAGGCAGCAAAAGGCACAGGTATCTCTAATATTTTTAAGTCATAGTTTTATTTAAGGGATTTGTGGGGGTCTGCTAGTTCGTTAGTTTATTTTTTTTCTTTCCTTTCTAGTAGGTCACGAAGCAGGTCTCGTTCCCGTACTAGGAGTTCCTCGAGGTCTCGTAGCCGATCTCGTTCCCGGAGTCGCAAGTCTTACAGCCGGTCCAGGAGCCGGAGTCGGAGCCGGAGCAAGTCTCGTTCTGTTAGTAGGTCTCCTGTGCCTGAGAAGAGCCAGAAACGTGGTTCTTCAAGTAGATCTAAGTCTCCAGCATCTGTGGATCGCCAGAGGTCCCGGTCCCGGTCCCGGTCCCGGTCCAGGTCCAGATCAGTTGACAGTGGCAATTAAACTGTAAATAACTTGCCCTAGGGGCCTTTTTTTTAAAAAAAAAAAATTCCCAAACCATACTTGCTAAAAATTCTGGTAAGTATGTGCTTTTCTGTGGGGTGGGATTTGGAGGGGGGTGGGTTGGGCTGGATATCTTTGTAGATGTGGACCACCAGGGGTTGTTGCAAACCAATTGTATTAAATGTCTTTTGATAAGCCTTCTGCTCACATTTTTGTGAATGTCTGAAGTATATAGTTTGTGTATATTGACAGAGCTCTTTTATTACTAAAGCAAATTTAATTTTTTTGTACTAGAAAAATTTTGAACGTTTTAGTTCCTGGTTATTCAGATAGTTAATGCAAAATTAGTTTAATGCCTCAATTAAACTAATTAACAGCTTTGGACACTTAAAAGAGCTCTTAATTTGCTTGTACATAAAGGCTTAATATGAGTTTTCCTTGTTAGGGTTAAGGGTGTCCACCCACCCACCCTTTAACAGCTGTCTGGCAAAGACGTTAAGACAGCTGTTTGTTATTGATAATAAAAGGTTATAAAACTGCTTTTGTGTGTTTGTCTGAAGGAAGTTAGGCTACCTACTTCTTCCCCATGCACTTTTGATGCATTTAAAATCCGTCATCAGGAATGCTGTAGCAGTGAGGTAGGTGTGTGTGTCCTAGACATGTCCAACTCTTTGAGATTCCACGGACTGTAGCCTGCCAGTCTCCTCTCTCCATGGGATTTTCCAGTCAAGAATACTGGAGTGGGTTGCCACTCCCTCCTTCAGGGGAATCTTCTTGACCCAAGAATCCAGCCCACACATCTCTTATGTCTTCTACATTGTCATGTGGATTCTTTACCACCAAAGCCACCTGAGAAGCCACCTTAGTGAGGTATGGTGAGCTTTTTTTTTTTTTAAATTAGTACCTTTGACGTTTCCAGGCTAGTCAAAAGATTGATGGAGTGTGAAGTATTAAAAGCAAATGATGGCTTAGTTTTTTATGACGGTTTCCCTTGTGTGTGACCCTACCTGATTTTGGCATCAGGTTACTTAGGTTTCCATAGCCAAGAGAGGGACAGTTTGGGAAGCAGATTGTAAAAGTTAATACTTCATGCCTAACTTAAAGGTTGTAAAATGATTTTGATGGTCCGAGATCATTCCATAAAACTTAAAAATAACTGCATGTAAATGCTTGAAGAGGCTTTCACATACATTTTATTAATAGTCCTGAGAAATGGGCGTGACAGTCTGTTGAAGGGAAAACAGTTGGTAGTGAAACTGCTTAAGGTTCTACATCCACCTCTATTAAATGTTAGAGTCCTTTATCTAGGAAATTAGTTTCGTTGTTTCTTCTAGGAATATCTCAGACAAGTTTGATTGAATGCTAGTCAAGATAAATACTTGTTAAAATGAGTAACACGTAGTACTCTGTTAAGTTCCTTGCGGATGTAATGTCACTGAATCCTAAACCACTTAACTATTACATGTAGTATTTGTATAGAAGTATTTATATATATGTATGTACAATTTTATTTTTTAATGCAAAATTTTCCAAGAGGAGAGCCAGGGCCTGGAACAACAAGTAAATGGTAGACTGGTATTAGAACCTTGGAAGTCTAGTTCCAGAACCCAAAACTACACTTACCTGCCCCAGCCTTGCAGGGATTTTGAGGAAGGCAGAATTGGCAGCACTAGGAACAGGCGTTTGACAGTGGGAATCTGCATCAGCAGGCAGTGCATTTGAGAGTTCTTGGTAGGAAAGCTTTCCTGTGTTCAAGACTACAGAACTTAGGCCATGAAATTGTGAAGCTGATCACAATGCTTGGGAGAGTTTGTGTGATGTACTTGTTGATTCACTTGAATGTGGGGCATTTTGTGGTTACCTCTGTGGGAAACCTAGGTTTTTTTTCTTTATAGTGTATCTGAAGGGTGTACAGTTCAGCCAGAAGTTGCTGATGTCAAATGGAGAGGTGTGATTATTTTCCCCCTTAGGCTGTTTAGATACAGTAACTCAGAAGGGCATGCTGTATATACTTTGATGTTTTACCAGTGACTTCACCTCTGTCATTAAATACATAGTATCAGTGGCTTACCACTCTTAACAGGATAAAGCGCTGTCTTTAAACAATGGCAGAGATGACCAAGTTAATTTTGAAGTGATAAGTTGGCCTGAATTCCCAGATACAGAACATCAGAAATAATGAGTGTGGCTGTAATCCTAAGCAAAGTTTTAGGACCAGGTTTTACAGTTAGTTGCTCAATTGTGTCCAACTGCAGGTTTTGTGTGGTGTGATGTAACTTTTTTCTGCTGTGTGGTGAGGCATAAGGATCTTTGTTCTCGGACAGGGATTGAACCCCTGCCCCCTGCAGTGGAATCGTGAAGTCCTACTAATCACTGGACCACCAGGGGACTCCCTGTAATTATTTTTCTATATATAGTGGGTCCATGAACAATGCAGGTTTGATCTGCATGGGTCTGCTTATATATGGACTTTGAATAAATACCTGTTGCTGTATTACATGGTCCATGGTTGGTTGAATCAGTTGATGTGGAATCTCAGATACAGAGAGCTGACTAAATTATACTCGAATTTTCAGCAACATGGAGATTGGCTATTCAGGGTTCAGCTTGGTCCTCTAAGGGAAATTTGAGTGTAATATATCTCAAGTTCAGCCATACTTTACTCAAAAAGCTGAACTTAATTGTTCTTCCTAACCAGGTCTCCTAGATGATGTCAGCCAGGTATGAGAGAAAACAATTTGAACAGATAAGTAAACATAGGTAAAATGTAAGGTTGATAGGTGGCAGATAACTTTACAATTTTTTTTTAAAAAACAAATTAGTGTTTTTAAGAGGTGGTTAATGACCCAAGTTGGTGTTCTGTTGGGAGTAGTTGAGGACATTGCCAAATGAATGCCAACATATTTACTTGCCTAGGTTTCCATTTGTACTTAATTAAGGGATATGAAATTCACAAGGAACTTAGGTATAGTCAGGTGTTTTCAAGTGTTTTTATTTGTTTGTTAATCTTTGACTTAATGTGTCTATGTGTGTGTATGTGTTTGCCTATGAGCAGTATGGAAAATGTGTAAATTTCATTGGGAAAAATTGGAAATTTAAGAATTTCAGTTACTCAGAAGTTAGCAATCACTAATTTTGGCAATACTTTACTGTCAATTTTAAATTTGAACATGACGTGAAAACTACTGATACCTAATGAACTGATGGGGTAGATTATTAGATTAGAGAAATTATTCTCTTGGTATTTATACTTCTCCTTGCTTTTTTGTTTTAAAGCTCTCTTCCAGAATTGTGTTCTCCAGAATGTCCTTTCATTTCAGTATGGTTGTGAGTTTGTCGTAGCCAGTTGGTGTCATGTTCTCAGTAGCTTTGTTGCCAGTGATGTCGAAAGGGAAAGAATGAGATCTAGATTTTTCTAAATCTTAAGGTTAGAAATGACTTCTGAAGTCTCTACTAATCCTACACTACTCTGAGCATCTTATTTCCCTTTTGGGTCACAAAACTGGGAATGGAATTTCGATATTCGATTTTAGGGTGAAAGCCCATTTATTGACCAACTCAGAAATTGCTTTTTTATGCCTATTAGGCACTGTTCTGGGGATGCAAAGGCAGTTTTGGTGCCTGCCTTTGTAGGGCTATCCTTGAATAAGTCTTTCATTTTTTAAAACAGGTATCAAGTCCTGAGCTGAGGACAGGTTAGCCTTGTGGGGTAGACTCCCACTTTGTTCTTCATGCAAGCCTTAATGATTCTGATAGTTTATGCTGGAAATGCTGGAGAAAGCCTAAGAACACCACAGGTGGTTCCTCTTTCTGCTCTCTTCAGTTTGCCACGTTGAGTTGCTCAGTTGCCTTCTGACCAGAATCCAGCTCTTTGGGGAAGGCTGAAGTAAACCCAACATTACACTCCTCCCCTTTGTAAGTGCCATTTCCCAGAGCTGTTGGGAGGGTTTCTTCAGTTGCATCAACTTTGTAGGTCATTTTTGTGTTATCTGTAAAGTTGAAAAGGGTCATGGGTTAGGACGAACAAAAGAGTGATTAAAAAACTTCTTCTGTCTGGGGGATAATATCAACTTACCCTTAGGGTATGCTCTATTTTTTTCTCTTGTCTCTTGACCACCTCTCTCCCCATGACTTAGTCAAACTGAGGAAAAATTAGGTTTCCCCTCAACAACTCTAATGATAATACTAGAAACAAAAGGTCTAATAAAGAGCGCTAAGGTCTAGAGAACACTGACTCTGCTTCACTCCATCTCTATCATCTTAGTACAGCGGTACAGTTGGGGAGTTGAGTTCATGTAAGCAGTGCTTGACTTGCATTCGGGGAGCCAGTAGGGGCAGGGAGCACAGCGCTGTAAGTGGGAAGTCTTCCCAGAGGGTTTCCATACGCCTGCTGTGGTGTTGGGTTTACTTCTGCGTACATGGTGGTAGCAAGGAGATATGCTTAGGGTTCACTCTTCCGTTTTCCCATCTTTCTAGAAGGGTATAAGAGTCCAAAGCACAAAAACTGACAGATCCTTAAACTTGAACACCACTTGGGCCCAGACAGTATGTGAGATGAGTAATTTTCACTTAGTTTTCTCACAAGGATCTTCCTACATACGTTGATGTCTAGAGCCAGAGGCTGTAGAAAATGGCCTCTTGGCATTTCAGCCCTTTCTGGTACTAAAACCGCAAGCCTGGGGATCTGGAATTTTTTTTTGTTAAGAGGGTGGAAATCTTGAATGGTAACAAATAGCTTGAGTTGCTCTTGGAGAAGTATCAGACTGCATACTTACCCACAGCTCTGTAGTTTTCAAGCAGAGCTGAGTATAAAAATGGTTCATAAGTAATGATCAGTTATTGGTTCCTTTTTGACTGCTTGATAACCAAGATTACATCTTTTAAGTAACTGTAAGTCTTCATTTGTTACTGTAAGATAAATTCTACCAGAGTAAGTTGTATCTTCTAGGGTGTGAATAAGTCTCTGGGTCTTGAGGAGGTCTTCAAGACATCCTCAAGTTCATGGGAAGTTGAGTCGGTTAAGAATGAGTGGTTAAGATGAATATACTACTAATGTTTAGAGTTATAAAATACTGAAATATGTTGCCAAATGAGATTGAGTTTTCTGGGTTTGAAAAAAGATACTGAAGAAAAACGAATATTTGATGTTTACTTTGAGGAAAGGAGTCAGTGCGCTTTCTTGAAGTTTGTATCTTGAAGAGAATGAATACTCTTGAGCATCTTAAAAAAGATGCTGTAGGCTAGGAATTTGTGAATCCAGTAGTAATTAGATTAAATCTAGATTAATGTGAATCCAGTAGTAATGATTAAATCTAGATTAATAGTCGACTTTTTGTTACTGTGTAACCAGAGTTGGAATCCTCATTTTTTGATTTTGGTTTATTAGACTGCATTGCTTTCATGTTTTCCCTCATAAAGCAATGCCAGTGGTGCTGGGGCTCTGACCTGGTTTCATGGCTTGAGAACCTACACTTAACACAGAATCTTACTGATGCCATAACCATGTAATGCTTAAGACAGTTCTGTCTGATTCATCCTAAGTCCTGCATGGTCTTCCCCAGTTAAAGCAGCCCAAATCCCACCATGAGGCAAAGTCCACAGCTTACTCTCCCAGTGAAAATGAGATGCACTTATTATCGGTAGTTTGATTCTTTGGAATTCCTTCCTGCACATTGGTGCTGTGTGGTTCCTAATGACTTTATGGGTTACAGCCCCTCCTGAAAGGTCCTTGCCAGAGACAGTTGCTGGCGAAATCATGTCCCAGGTGAGAGTAGAGCTCAAAGGGGAATGATTCAGTACTTACCGCTGGAATGCTTGCATTTCTCATAGCACCTAAAGATGGCAACAAGGAGAAGCCCTTCTCCAACCTGGAAAATCATATAGAGGAGAGGAAAGAAGAAAAGTGGTCCGATGACTTCAGGGGGGAAGGTCACATTGAGGATGGTGGAGCAGAGTTGAATATTTTGGCATCCAGTCTCCATGCTGACAGTGCGTTTGCATCTGTGTTGATTAAAAAACAACCAAATGCCTTCAGAGAAGGGACGTAAGGGTGCAACTTCACTTGCTCATCTTTCTCCCAAATACTTTATAAGACAGACTGACAGTCCAACACAGAAAGATGGAAC
Organism: Budorcas taxicolor; assembly: GCF_023091745.1. Lineage (NCBI taxonomy): Eukaryota > Metazoa > Chordata > Mammalia > Artiodactyla > Bovidae > Budorcas > Budorcas taxicolor. The sequence goes on from NC_068919.1 coordinate 79,742,246, forward strand.
TGAGCCATGTGCACAGGGTTTTGAGAAAAGTCAAATCGATGCATCTCTTAGGTCACTAATCCAGCCTTGTGGAAGATGGTGACTAGTAGGTCCATGTTGGGGAGTTTTTAATGAGGGAATTTTTGATTAGCTTAGAAATCTACAGTTTGTCACTTGTGGAATTACCAAAATGAATTTTGGAGAAAATGTCTGCTTCCGGGGAGAAAAAATATGAGCCAGTATCATTCATTGGCACATGTTGGTTACATATAGGACAATCAGGATTTCAGCGTAAAGTAAAAACTTGTCTAAATGTCTGGGAACCTTGTCCTGTGGTCCGATCTCTGGCTTGGATGTCTTCAAAACACAACTGAAAGTTTGGTTCCATGATCTGCCTTTAGAACACATTCTCTTGCTTTACACTTATGGGCTAAAGAATGTACTGTTATATTTATTTATTTATTTTGTACTGTTATATTTAATACATTTTATTTACTGAATTGCAGTTAGTGATTAAAATAGTTCTTTGCTGAAAAATTGTGAGCACTGTCTCTGCACATTTATTATAAAGTTGCCGCCCCAAGGTGGTGTGTTACAACTAAAACCTAGACAGAAAAGGAGGCAAAGGGGAAGGGATCCGTTTCCTCATCCAGGCTTGTCATGAAGACATGGAGCTACTCCGCTGCCCTTTACTACCAGGGAGTTGGGCAGGTGGTGGCATCTAGGCTCTGCTAGGGAGCACTTCGCCATGAACTGTTCCTCTTTGCATGATTAGATACCTTTGGATTTTGTTTCTTTGTGTTATTCATCCAGTACCTTTCCTCCCCACTGTTCCTCAGTCCAAATTTCCTTGTTCCATTTTTGCATTTGAATATATTGCTTAAAAATTATCTTCCCCAGGTTGTGGATCTTATCTTTATCCTGAGAGGTGTGGGACAGTGGAACCTAAAATAATAATACCTACCGTCCATTGAGGCAAAAAAGAGCAGAGAGAAGGTAGCCTAGCAGGAAGCCGATGAAAGGCATCAGGGAGGAGGTGGCCAGCAAGTGTGGTGTCATGACAAACAAGATGCTCTTGCCCACGTTGAGGGCGGAGAGCACTACAACAGCCACACTGCACAAAAGCAGGAGGATGATCCCTCCCTGCAAAGAAGGACGAGAAGAAAAGGCAGTTAGAAGGCTGTGGGGATATGGAGGAGCACAGAGGGCTAGGGAAACACTGGTGGATATGGAAGGTGGAAAACATTTTAATAAACGTATTTGAAGTGGAAGGGAATACGCAAGACCTTTATCATCATCTTGGATTTCTTATCTGTAGCTGGGCAGCTTCCTGGAGGTCATAGATCTGATTACCATGTTACTGAAAGCTCAGCCAGACAGTTTCTGATAGACATCTCTGAGTAGCGGGTTTTCAGTGAAGTGCTGTGACTCTGAAGGGTGAGACTATTCAGCCCTCTGGCAAAGTGGATATTGTAAATGAAAGTTCTCTTTACACATCCCAACAATACTTTGGATGCTCTGGATATTTTGGAACTGAGTAGAAGCTGTTCTTAGAACCTGTCATACTTGTCTTAAATGCCTCTTTTATGGGTAGGGACTTCATCTATTTTAGGATGAATCTGATTTCTGGAAGTTGCCGAAAGTCATTTGAAGCAACGCTGGTTAAAGCAGGTAATGAAGTCAGATAATGTGGTTTTAGATCTAAATGATGTATAGGGATGAGTGCTTTTCTTGAGTGACTTGCAAATTGGGATGATAGGAAAGTTCCTAAAAGGAGTTTCAAATAGCTCAGGTAATACTGGGATCTTTAGAAACAGTGCAGGTCCACCCTTCCCCAGGTAAGAGCTGTGAAAGCAGCTGTCATCAGGAACAATGGTATGTTTTTATTTTAAAATTATGACTTTATAGTTGGATCTTAACACACCACTTAGAATTTTCAGTAGGCAATTTATCATGAAATTAGAATGTTAAGAATTTTCTCTACTAACGAGGATTCAGGGTTTCAAAGTGTGTTATATGTCTGCATTTTAGAGAGTGACATGTAAACTGATGAAATACTTTCATAAACTGAAGCTCTCATCTTCTGAGTTGAGGTGTTTAGTCAATAACTTGTGTCCGACTCTTTGCAACCCCATGGACTGTAACCACCAGCCTCCTCTGTCCATGGGATTTCCCAGGCAAGAATACTGGAGTGGGTTGCCATTTCCTTCTCCAGGCGATCTTCCTGACCCAGGAATTGAACCCTCATCTCCTGCGCTGACAGGCGGATTCTTTACCACCAAGCCATCAGGGAAGCCTCGTCTTCTCAGTAAAAGTGTGTGCAGCAAACTTTGCTTGAACTTACTGTGTTCTGTAATGGTTATGGTTCCATTTCCCAGCTCATTTCACACCTGTGTTTGGTATTTCCTAAGGCTCAGACGGTAAAAGCGTCTGCCTACAATGGGGGAGGACCCAGGTTCGATCCCTGGGTCGGGAAGATCCGCTGGAGAAGGAAATGGCACCCCACCCCAGTACTCTTGCCTGGAATATCCCATGGACGGAGGTGCCTGGTAGGCTACAGTCCATGGGGTCGCAAAGAGTTGGACACGACTGAGTGACTTTGCTTTCACTTTAATGCGATTTTTTAAAAAAATGTGGTAAAATATGTAGAACACAAAAGTTGCCATTTTAACCATTTCTGAGTATAGTTTAGTGGCATTAATTACATTCACAGTGTTGTCCTAGTGACAGTTTAACATTTATTTATATTGCTCTAATTGCAACAGCACAGTTCAGCCTGTGTTTCTAAACCATGTTGCAACTGATAATCATATAAAACAACACCTGTACTGTTGGTGGTTCTGTCCCAGGATAGGAAGGAATCTCACTGGTAACAGCGTGGTTTAAGTTTTATCAAGAGACTATTAACTGATGTAACTGACAGGGAAGCCTGGAGTGCTGCAGTCCATGGGGTTGCAAGAAGTTGAACACAACTGAGTGACTGAACAACAAAAATTAACTGATTAACTGCTTAGTTCACCCTTGGGTTTTGAGTTAATTTCTCCTTTTGGATTTTTGCCTCTTGGGTTTGTCCTCTACCTGATGTCCAGATTTTGTTCTGAAGAGTGTAATGAAGAATGTAGGAGGTATTGGGCTACAAGGATTGTCTGTGAATCCGGAAGCCCTCTTTCTCTGCGTGAGTATTAAGCCCTCATTCTCATTCTCCCATTCTTGGGGCCTTTAGAGTGGCGGTGAGCATAGACATGGATGTGACCCAGGTGTGAAAACTGGCTTAGCCCTCCTCAGGTGTGTAAACTGGTGAGTCATTCAGCTTTTTGAATGAGGTTGACAGCACAGCACCTAGCATCTTAGAACAACTGACTGCGTTGTAGCTTGTAGGGAAGGGAGTGGAGCTTAACACCCCGGCTTCTTGTCACTCTCAGATCTCCTGCCCATGACCTCTTGCTGAGAAGAGAGGCCGCAGTCATCGTCGTTTCATAGGTCACCATGTTGTCTGTCTCCTGCATTGCCCTGTCACTGCCGACTGAAGCTGTGATGAGTGTGCGTCCATTGATGGGCAGCCAGCTCAGCTTGCCAGTGATCCAGGAGATAACCTGGCCTAACTCTTCGCATGTAGGTGACCTGGTAGGTGAGTGACCCAGTGAGGAAGTCAGTCCTCTCATTTAGGGAGTTTGTAGAGTTACAGAGAGGGGGAGGCAAGAGCAGAGACAAGTGTGAAAATTTGGACACGGAGGCCTGCAGGCTGCAGAAGTCACAAGGTGGCATAAACTGAGACAAAGGAGAGTCAGGTCATTGATCAGTAGCAGCAGGTGTGGGGAAAGCGTAGGTAGCGTGGTTGAGCCAGTGTCAGGGTGGGATCCTTATTATAGTGAGAATAGTGAGGCTTATGTTAAGAGTGACACCTGGCTGGTGTCATGCTCAGGCTCACCAACTTTGTAACCACATAGGCTTGAATGAACTCCTGCATGGGTGAGTTACAGTATTACTTGAATCACCTTTCCAAATGGTGAAAATGTTAGTTGCTTAGTTGTGTCTGACTCTTTGTGATCCCCTGTAGCCTGCCAGTCTCCTCTGTTCATGGAATCTTCCAGGCAAGAATACTGGAGTGGGTTGCCAATTCCTTCTCCAGGGGGATCTTCCAGACCCAGGTCTCCCACATTGCAGGCAGATGCTTTACCATCTGAGCTACCAGGGAAGCCCAAATAGGACATCCTGAAAATTGTATCTTGGTGTGTCTGAATGTGACCTCTCACTAGGGAATGCAACTGGTTGAGCAGTTGATGTGATTTTTATGTGATTCTTTGTTACTGGCTCCTGTCTTTCCAGTCTAGGCATATCTCAGCCCTTTTAATGTTCTCTGGGGTCATTTGCTGTAGAATTGAGTCATGGATGTATAACAAAACAGGAATGAGAGACATTCCCTGGGCCTCAGTTATTCTGTATATAAAATGGGAATAAGGCAGGAGACTACTTCATCTTGAAGCCCTCTCTAGCTTTAAGATCTGAGATTCTTTTTTCCATCCTCAGAACACTTTCGTAAAAAAATTGAAGTGTACTTGATATACAATGTTGTGTTAATTTCTGTTGTACAGCGAAGTGACTCAGATATATTTCACATTCTTTTACATTTCATCACAGGATATTGAATATAGTTCACTGTGCTATGCAGTAGGCCCTTGTCCGTCCATTATGTATATATCAGTTTACTAACCCCAAACCGCCATTCCATCCCTTCTCTACTGCCCCTCTCCCTCTTGACAACAAGTCTGTTCTCTATGTCTGTGAGTCTGTTTCTGTTTCACAGTTAAGTTCATTCATGTCATTTTAGATTCCACGTATAAGTGATATCTTACAGTATTTGTTATTCTCAGAAGAATACTTAGATCAGGAGACATGTTCTTATATCAGTTGCTTTTGGGGTTCTAGTCTCTGGTTTCACCTATAAAGTGGAGGAGGGCAGAGTTGCTTTAAGTGATACTAGGGGTCATTTCACATTTTTATCTTCTGTGATATATATTTTCTTTTGTTCCTACATTCCACAAGCTCTTTAGTAAGTGAGATGATAGGTTCATGTCTCTGGTTTTCTGTTTTTCTACTAATGTGTAGGAGAGACAGGATTTGTCCTTTATTCCTTTGTTTATTCTCAGGCATTAGATGTGAGTGTTGAGAATTCAGTGTTAACACACAGCCTTGGGATCTTGCTTCTTGCAGGTGGGTGGGGAATAAAAGTGAGTGGTATTTTTAATACAGTACGATCAGTGCTAGGAGGATGTTGGGTGATAAGGGAGCAAATAGGACACACATTCTGTCCAAGCTTGTGGGTTAAGAACAGCTTCCTAGAGGAGGTGCTAATTGTGCTGAGACTTGAAGGACGTGTCCAGTGAAAGGTGGTGGTGAAGGAGGTGGGATTTTGGAGAGAGGAGTATTCCAGGCAGAGGGAAGGGCATGTGCAAAGAAAAGAGCTGACCCTGGAGAGGTTGGTTGAGACCAAATCAAGAAAGGACTGAGGAGCCTCATGACTCCTGGGGTAGAATAAGGAACCAATGAGGGGCTTTAAGAGTCGAGTGACATGATAGTTTGTTCTTTCCAGACTCAGGTTAAAATTAGGTAAGGGAACCAGGTTAGAAGACTGAGTAGCTCAGTGAGCGAGGAGAGTGGCCTGAGTGAAGACAGTGGATGCAGGGATGGAGAGACATGGGCTCAAGCAAGAAACGGCAGAACTGGCAATCGGTGATCATTGTGGGTGGGGAGGGAGGGAGGACGTGGAGAGTGGCTTTCTGGTTTCTGGCTCAGGCAGTTGGGCACATTAAATGCTTCAGTGAGATGATCACACAGGGAGGAGGGAAGAGCAAGTTTGAGGAAATGGTTTAAATTTAAAACATACTGAGTTTTAAATGCCTGAGACATATTCAGTAGAAAGATTTGGTAGTTAATACATGGTTGCTGGAGTCAGGAGAGATGTGAGAGCTGAAGATACTGTTCTGGTGGTCGTCAGCTTGTAGATGGCTGTTGAGTTGGGCCAGATCTCATGGTGGGAAGGTCCCGGGCTTAGGTAAGAAAAGCAGAAACCTTGGGCTGAATGCAGAGAAGTAACCTTTGCCAGAGGAACTCAAAAGGAAGTTTGAAAAGAAATGCCAGAGAGGTGGTAGGAAAGCAGGTGCCCTGTCACTGAAGCTGAGGAGAAGGATTTCTGAGGTGGAGGCAGTGATCAGCCATATCAAAAACTGCTAAAAGAAGAGTTGAGTCAAGTCTGTTGGATTTGGTGAAGGAAGTGGAGCAGATGGTCATCAAAATGTGAGTGGATGGGAGACCGAGGAGTAGACACTGATCGATGAGGGTGGTCACTGGAGAACAGCCCTGGGGGCTGGGTGGGCGTGGAAGGTAGGTGGGGGCAATGGGTGTCTCCTGGGACATGGCTAGGAAGGGGAGGAAAGACAGGTGTTGGCTGAAACAGGAAGTACAGTCCAGTGACGACTTACTAAAAAAAGGAGAGATGTAAACCAGAACCGACGTTGATTGGGAAGAATTAATATGGTGTCATTCTAGAAATGAGAGTGAGGAGGAGGCTGTGGGGATAGAGGATATGATGAATAAAAGGAGATTACTGAGAAGCAATGGTGAAAGCAGAAGATGCCGTCCAGAGCAGAGTGTAGTGATCAGCCATTTGGCAGGAGACTTCACATCTTCCAACAGGTCGGGAGGGGAACTGGCCGTGGTGTTAGGACTGCACCAGGGCAAGGGCAAAAATCTACCTTTGACGATGGTACTGTGAAAATTGAAAGACCCTGGAAACCCGACCAAGCCTCTGTTCCAGGCCTAAAGCTGCTGCCAGGCCTTGCGCTTCCAAGTAGTGTACCTTGTAGACCGGCTCAAAGGCGTAGACCCAGGGCCAGGAACAAAAACAGGCCTTCAGGAAGCAGAGTTTATACTGAGGACAAAGTTGGCACTTGTATCCCAGGGATGAGCAGTGAACCAGAGGAGAGACTGATGGGGACTGAGCTCCAAGGTCATAAGAGTTGGCAGAGGGAACTCTTAAGGGTCTGTTTTTTCCAAAGGCAAGACAGTGGCATGATGCCCTCATAGCATTCCCCCACACCCTTTGGGACCAACTCTCCACTTTCCTCCCATCCCATTCCCAAAGTGCTAGGAGTGTGCCTACCAGCTCTCTGGTCTCTTCCCCTCCACCTTCTCATCTAGTCAGCCATGTCTGCCTTTGGTCTCCCTCTGAACTCCTCTATTCAGGCATTTCCTTAGGCTTACCCAAATCTGACCCTTTCTTCATGGTTTGGCTCAGGACCACCCCTCCTTCCATCCTGCAGAGAAACCTTTCTTGACTACCTGGCCCTTACTGACCTTACCTTCTTGCATTCTGCCAATGCCTGACTATACACTGCTGGGTCTTGTTTATCGCGTGTACTGATTTTCTGCGAGTAAACTCTTTGAGGACAGTGAATCCTTAGAGAGTAGCATAAAACTTAACATCTAGTAGGTACATGATAAAAGCTTAATTATCAAAATGATTGTATGTTGTGTGTAGTGTTTTCCTTTTTTTCCTGCTAACGCTTCAGAAATACTCTGATGTGCATTACCATCTGATGAAGTAGGTTGTAGCAATAGCAGACTTTTTTTTTTAAGCAAGGAAAGAAAACTGACACAGAAAAAGCCCAAATGACTCGGTTCAAGCCATTCACTGCTATGATGGTGGGGTTCTCACTCCCTGCCCAGACCCCCAGGTTCTTACCTTGGTGACGTAGGGTACGTATTGTGGCCGTTTGGATTTGAGGATGATGCCTATGGTGCAAGGGATGAGAATCAGGAACAGTGATATCACGATGCCGCCGTAGGGCACCTTGTCCTTCAGGGACCCGTCGTAGATGCCCCTGGAGTAAAGGTACAGGAGGAGGGGCATCATGCCCAGGGCAAAGAAGGTGGAGCAGGTGGTCATCACGATGCTGAGAGGGAGACAGGAAAAATGCAGAGAGAGAGCGCGCTCATTAATTCAGGCATACCTCATTTCATTGCAGTTCACAGTTGTGTTTTTACAAAATGAGCGTTCATGGCAATCCTGCATCAAGCAAGTCTGTTGGTGCTGTTTTTCCAACAGCATTTGCTCATTTAGTGTCTCGTCATGTTTTAGTAAGTCTCGCAGTATTTCACACTTTTTCATTGTATTTGTTACAGTGATTTTTGATATTACTATTGTAATTGTTTAGGGGCACTGCGAGTCACGCTCGTGTAAGATGTCGAACTTCAAGGATGTAAATATTGTGTGTGTTTTGACTGCTCCCCCTTTTCTCTCTCCTCGAGCCTCTTTGTTCCTTGAGACACAATACTGAAATTAGGCCAATTATGAACCCTACACTGGTCTCTTAAGTGTTCACGTGAAAGGTAGAGTCAGATGTCTCTTATGTTGTTAAGTTAAAAGGTAGAAATGTTTACTCTTAGGAAATTCTGTGGAAATCCCAGGCAGGCTGAAGGCCAGGCCTCTTGCACCAAACAGCCACGTTGTAAGTGCAAGGGAAAAGTTCTTGAAGAAAATTATAAGTGCTACCCTAGTGAACTCACAAATGAGAAGAAAGCAAAACAGCCTTATGGAGAAAGTTGTAGTGATCTAAAGAGACAATCAAACCAGCCACAAAAGTCCCTTAAGCCAAAGCTTGATCCAGATCAAGGCCTGAACTCTCTTCAGTTCTAGGAAGGCTGAGAGAGGTGAGGAAAGTGCAGAAGAAACATGCATGTTTCTTGACATATGCATATATATGCAAGTGCAGGGTGAAGCAGCAAGTTCTCATGTAGAAGCTGCAAGTTATCCAGAAGGTCTTCCTAAGATCATCAATGACGATGGCCATGCTAAACAGATTTTCAGTGCAGGTGAAACAAAAGAAGATGAATCTACAGCTCCCATAGATAGTAACTCCTCTGACGGATCTGTGCAAAGTTAACAGAAAATCTTCAGGAAAGGATTCACTATTCTAGATGGCTATTCATGATTCCTGAAAGAGGTCAAAATATCAATGTTACAGGAGTTTAAAAGAAGCTAATTGTAACCCTCGTGGATGACTTTGAGCAATTCAAGACTAGTGGAGGAAACAATTACAGATGTGACTGGTGAAAATAGCAAGAGAACTAGAAGTGGAGCCTGAAAATGTGACTGAATTGCTGCAACTCATGGTAAAACTTGAATGGATAAGGAGTTGCTTCTTACAGATGAGCAAAGAAAGTGGTTTCTTGGGGTGGAATCTACAACTTGTGAAGATGCAGTGAAGATTGTTGGAATGACAACAGAACATTTAGAATTTTATGTAAACTTAGTTGATAAAGCAGTGGCAGGGTTTGAAATGATTGACTTCAATTTTGATAGAAGTCCTACTGTGCATAAAATGCCATCAAACAGCGAAATCATTCGTGAAGAAAGAGAAGGGAAGAGTCAATCAATGGGGCAAACTTCACTGTCTTATTTTAAGAAATTGCCACAGCCACCCTCACCTTCAGGAGCCACCATCCTGATCAGTCAGTAGCTGTCAACATTGAGGCAACACCCTCTACTGGCAGAAACATTACAACTTGCTGAAGGCTCAGATGATGGTTAGCATTTTTTAGCAATAAAGTATTTTAAAATTAAGGTATGTGTATTTTTTTAGACACAATGCTATTGCACCTTTAATAAGTTACAGTATAGTTTAAACATAACATGTATATGCACCAGGAAACCGAAAAATCCGCATGACTTACAATATTGTGATATCCTGCTTTATGGTAGTGGTCGGAAAATGGACTTGCAGTATCCCCAGGGCATGTCTGTACTATTTGTGGTGTGCCTGCTATGTGCCAGGCATGGCCTGAAGAATCTTACATACGTTGCTTTGTTTCCTCTTCCCAGTAGTTGGAGGAGGTAAGCATACCATCTCCTTTTTACTGATGAGGAGGAAGCTGGGGACTTGAAGCGTTGTGACTTGCCTAGGATCACAAAGGTGGGAAGGCTGAGGCAGGATTTGAACCCACGTCCCTGTACACTTCACTGTGAAAGGAGCCATTTTGATCTCCTCCATAATAGAACTCTTTGCTCTCTATACTTGTACATATGCACAGCCCATTTTGAAAAAAGCTGTGCGATCCCATCACTGACTGTAGCCCATTGGATTGTAGAATAACACCTGACCTACAGTGGCTAAGTGCCTGCCTTTAGAGCCTAGGGCATGGCTGGACATAGTGGTTCTGTGACTAAAATAACAAAGATCAAGCACGTCAAGAGCATTTTCTCTCAGGGACTTTGAATGCGTACAGAATTACAGAGCACTTGGTCTTCGAGAGTGGGCGGCATGGGAGGGATTTCAGGCAAAAACCAAAAAACATGCAAAGAAAAAGCAGTAAACAGAGGTTATGATGAAGTGTGAAAGTCACTCATTCTTATCTGACTCTTTGCAACCCATAGTCCATGGAATTCTCCAGGCCAGAATACTGGAGTGGGTAGCCTTCCCCTTCTCCAGGGGATCTTCCCAACCCAGGGATTGAACCCAGGTCTCCTGCATTGCAGGTGGAATCTTTACCAGCTGAGCCACAAGGGAAGCCCATATGATTAAGAGGACTGTGTAAAAAAAAGGAAAAAAGTTAATTGAAGGAGCACAATAGTGGAGTATTAGAGAAGGCAGCAATAGTTACCCACTGTTAAGTGACAAGATAATCTGGTCATCAGACCTGTTTTATATCTTGAATAATATTCTAGTCCCCAACACTTGAGGACTTCTTAGGTGGTGCTAGTGGTAAAGAACCTGCCTGCCAGTAAAGGAGATGTAAGGGATGTGGGTTTGATCCCTAGGTTGGGAAGATGCCCTGGAGGGCGTGGTGGCCCACTCCAGTATTCTTGCCTGGACATTCCCATGGAGCCTGGCAGGCTACATTCTGGTCTGAAGCAGCATGCACCCGTACACACACCCAGCATTGATAATCTCATGTCCTTTATGTTTTGGCTTATCTTTAACATTATTTAAGATAAATTGAGTGTGAGTTTCAGATCTTGAATAATAATGTATCTTCCCAATTCTCATTTGTATCCTAACTGTCCTATTGCTCTCTGCATTTGGAATCTCATCCTTGTTAATCTCAGAACACTGTAAGAAGAGGCCCTTCAGGAAGACCAACGGAGAGAGGAAGCTGCTAGGGAACATTCTTGGATTTGTAGACATTTACTCTACAATATATGTTTTGGCTTCCATTCTAGTGAGAAGGTTGGGGATGTGGGGTTGATAGGACCCCAGGAAAGCTGCATGAAGTGTGTGTTCCTCCTCTCCATAGCCCTATTCACTATCGACACTTATTCATTGCTTTTATAGATATCAAATATGACTCAAATGACCATCAACTACATCCTAGTCCAAAGGGTCTGGAGTATAGCCATCAAGAACATAATTGGTGGATGTATCACAAGGAGTCAGAAGCTGAGGAGAGACCCTCAAAAGATACTGTGGACTGAATAATGGGAACCTCCCCACAACATACTCATGAACACCTAGAACACTTAAGCACATACTCCAGCTTGTAAGAAACTGAGGGAGGTTTCCAGGCACTAGAAACAAAGAATGTTGAGCAATTAGTAGGTAGACTTGTGCTGAAGCTGCAGCATGTGGAGTAGGTGGTAGGGTGTTAGTCTTGGTAATCTGGTGTTTAGGTTTTAATACCCAAGGGAGGGGCCAGAATTGAGACTTTAAGCCTATGAAAAAAAGGAGGTGAAACAAATGTTTACTCAGTAATCAATACTCTCTATGGGTTGAAAATGAAATCATAATGGAAAAAAGGAATAGAAGAATATAGTATTTTAAAATATGGGGAGATGACAGAGGATGAGATGGTTGGATGGCATCACCAACTCGGACATGAGTTTGAGCAAGCTCTGGGAGTTGGTGATGGACAGGAAAGGCTGATGTGCTGCAATCCATGGGGTCGCAAAGAGTTTGACATGAATGAGCAACTGAACTGACTTTGGATTAGACAATGATTTCTTAGATGTGATACCTAAATCACAGGAAACCAAAGGAAAAACAGGTAACTTTGACTTCAAAACTTAAGAAACTGCTTCAAAGGATACTCAAAATAAGTCTGCCACATAATGGGAGAAAATATTTGCAAATCATGTAAGTGTCCAGTGTCCAGAATATATAAAGAACTCATAATTCAACAGCTAAAAAACTCCAAATAACTCAATTTTAAAATGGGCAAAGGACTTGAATAGGCATTTCTCCAAAGATACACAGTTGGCCAACAAGCACATGAAAAGATGCTCAACACCATTAGTTATAAAAGAAATACAAATTAAAATTGATAATGAAATGATAAAGTGGTAATGAGATACCACTTTACGTCCCCTAGTAGAGCTAAACAATAAAAATGACGGATAAGTCTCGGTGAGACTGTGGAGAAACTGGAATCCTCTTATGTTTTTGATGGGCATGTTAAAATGGTATAACTGCTCTGGAAAAGTTTGACAGCTCTAAAAAAGTTAAACATAGAGTTATCTACTGCTTCTTGGTATATACCCATAAGGAAAGCATATGTTCACACAAGTACATACAAGTGTTCATAGCAACATTAGTTATAGCTGAAAAGTGGAAAATAAAATATTGATGGATAAGCAAATTGTGGTATATTCATGTAATTGAATATTCTTCAGCCATAAAAAGCAATGAAGTACCACTGTATATCAACTATCACATAGATGAATCTTGAAAACATGGCAAGAGAAGGAATCAAAAACAAAAGGCTAGGTATTATATGATTCCATTTACATGAAATCTATAGGGACAGAAAATAGATCTGTGGTTGCTGGGGGCTGGAGAGAGAGAATGGGGAGTGACTGCTAATGTGTTTAAGTTTCTTTGAGGGATGATTAAAATGTCCTGGAATTAGTGGTGATAGTTGTACATCGTGAATATACTATCAACTACTGACTTGTACACTTTAAAAAGGTGAATTTTATGGTGTGTGAATTGTATCTTAAAAAAATTAAAAATCCAGAGGACAAATATATTCATCCTTAGAGGAAAATTTATAGCTTGAAATGTTTATAAAGGAAAAGAAGAAAGATTATTAATTAATATAATTATATAAAATATAATTACCAATTTATATAATTAATGAGCTAAGCATTTTATTCAAGAGTTGGAGAAACTAAACCTAATGAAAGTAAGAAAATATTAAAGATGAGAGAATAAGCAATATAGTTTAATTGAGGATCAATTACACCAAGAGCAAATTCTTTACAAAGTCCGATAATATAAATACTTGCGGCAAGACTAGCCAAGAAAGAGGAGAATGGGGACAAACTGATGTTAGCATGAATGCAAAAAGAAAGATAATTTCTGATACAGTAGAGATTTTAGAGGACCATAGAAGAAAGCAAGGCTAGTCTTATATTTTCATTTTTGTATTCACACTGAATGGACAATTTCCTGGGAAATATAATCTACAAAAACAAAGTGAAGTTGAAAACCTGAATCAATTTAGACTCACTTAAAGACATTTATTAAACACTTTGAAACCTATTATCCAAACCTCACATTAATGTATATGATTTTACAGTAGAGTTCTGCTAAACATTCAAAGTATAAATCGTCTCAGTCTTATACAGAGTAAAGAAAGGGGAAACATGCCCCAAATTATATATGATTAGTATGATTTTAAAACCAAAGGTAAAAAAGTCAACAATACGAGAAAGAAAAATTAGGGACCATTCTCATTTATGAACACAGAAGCAAAAGTCACAAATAAAGTGTTACCTAGTGAATCTAGCCATGCCTTTATAAAATAATACAATGAACAAAATGGGTTTATCCCAGCATATAAAAATGGTTTAATATTAGGCAATCTACTGATATGTATCACTGCATTATTGGATTAAAGAAAAAAATGGTATCATAGATGTAGGAAAGTGTCATTCAACAAAATCCAGTGTTCATGCATGGCAAAAATCAGCACACTAGCAACAGAATGGATTCCCTTAACCTGAAAAGGGTTATCTGTCAAAAAACCTACAGGAAATAGAAAACCTAATGGTGAAAAATTAGAGGAATAAAGGAAGGATACCTGTTCTCATCACATCACCTGCTATAAATTACAGTCTGTATGTCTTTGCTAGCGTTGCAAAACAAGAGATAGGAAAACTATGTAGATGGGAAAGGAAGAAACTAAAATATGCCGATGATAGGACTGTCCACAGAGGAAATTCAAGTGAATTTCTATTATAACTAGTAGATAGAATCCATGAAATTCTGAATACATTAGCAATAAAAAATCAATTAAAAATTATACTATGAACAATTAGTAAATGAATTTTTAATTATATGGAAGAACTTCCTAATATGAAATGATTGAATAAAAGGAAACCTGTACCAGTTTTGTGGATGGGAAGATTCAGTATTGATTTATAAATTTAATGCAAACTTAACCAAACTTTCAGAAATAACTTGTCGACTTGAGAGTTAGTCTCAGAATTCAAATGAATGAGTAAAGGGTCAAAAATAATTAACATAATTTCCAAGAATAACAAGGTAGGGCAACTCCTTTCAATTATCAAGATTTATCATGGAGTTATAATTAAGAAAATGTGATACGGATGCAAGAATAGCCACATAGAATAGAAGAGAGATCTCAGACATAAACCCATGCTTATTTGAGCATCTGATCAACAAGAGGTGGTGTTACAAGTTGCTGGAAAAAAATTCACTGATCCTAGGAATTTTTTCTATTCATGTGGAAAAGATACAATTAGATCACAGAATACATATTAATAAATTAAAGATCTTCATGTGAGATGCAAAGCTTTAAAACTTCTCAAACAGGTGAATGTATATATGACCTTGAAGGCAGTTAAGTGTTTCTTAGATAATCCCCCAAATATAAAATGTCAAGGAAAAATATTAATACAGTTGGTTAAATTATAATACGCACTGTTTTATATCATTATCAAAACGTAAGGATAAGCCCCAAACTGGAAGTAGACTGTTGAAATATGTAAAAACAACAAATGACTACCAATTAATAAGAAGGAAGCAACCCCATCCCATAGAAAAATAGGCAAAGGGCATTATTTTCAGAAAGGACACCCGAATGGCCAACGAGATTTGAATAGGTGCTAGACCTCCCGTGAAAGTGAAAGTTGCTCAGTTGTGTCCAATTCTGCGACTCCATGGACTTCCATGGAATTCTCCAGGCCAGATACTGGAGTGGGTAGCCTTTCCCTTCTCCAGGGAATCTTCCTGACTCAGGAATCGAACCCGGGTCTCCCGCATTGTAGGTGAATTCTTTACCAGCTGAGCTACCAGGGAAGCCTATGATGAATTAAATTTAAAACCACCATGACATTTCACTTTGACCAGATAGCAAAATTGAAAAATCTGACAATTCCGAATACAGATGACGACACGGAGAAACAGGGATCTTCATACACTGCCCTGGGAAGTGAGAAGTAGAAAAACTACTCTGGATAGATGTTAGATGAAGAGGTGCGCACCTCAAGACCCAGCAGTCCTGCGCTTGTGTGTGCTCTCACATGTGAGCATAGGGGCAGCAGGCAGAAGACTTGCTTAAACAGGAAATCCGCACGAATGTCTGACGACAGGACAATGCGAGCAAACTATGGTGGTTGCGGTTTAGACGCTAAGCCATGTCCGACTCTTGCAACCCCGCGGGCTGTAGCCTGCCAGGCTCCTCTGTCCATAGAATTTTCCAGGCAAGAGTACTGGAGTGGGTTGCCATTTCCTTCTCCAGGGGATCTTCCTGACCGCGGATCGAACCCGGGTCTCCTGCACTCCAGGCAGATTCTTAACTGACTGAGCTACCAGGGAAGCCTGGTACAAACTATACTGCAGTTCAAATGCACAAAATCGCTCTTTTATTTTTAAACCTATCATCTCAAAGAAAGCAAGCTGTCAAATGATATGGGTAGTATGGTACAGTTCATATAAAGTTTAAAAGCATACAAATGCAGGAGTGTGTCTTGCTGATGGATATATACATATATAGTAATAGTATAAAATATAAAAGGGTTTGTGGAAGTGCTGAAAGTCAAATCCTGGGAGGTGCTCCCGTGAGTGTAGGGAGAGGGGAATGAGATTGGAAAGGCAATCGGTGGGCTACAGCGCTAGCTATTGATCTCTGCCTGGGAGAAAGGCCACACACGAAACTTGTGGGCTTGTTTTGATGACCTTGAACAGGGGTCATGCTTACTTTGGCTTGGCATGTCGGGAGCTTTGGAATTTGCTCTGGGACTTGGTGTGCCTTGTGTACTGGGGTGTGTGTGTGGGAGCCGTGCTCCCAGACCTCCTGATACCTCCTCCACACGTGCCAGGGCTGGGCTCTTGGCCTAAATTTCTGGTATCTGTAACGGTTGTGATCCTGTTACCCTGAAGGGCAGTGTTGGAAGGACAGTCCTGTTGTAGCTCTGAAACGAACCTGTCGTGTGGTAACGTTGTGAATCTGGGTTGCAGGCGGATTCTTTACCAGCTAAGCTGCCAGGGAAGCTGGCAACCCTTCTGCAACAGAATTAAGATATGGTCCAGGTTTCTCTCTACAGGACCCAGAGTCTGCTATGGACCTTGTTTAGGGGTCCAGGGACCAGGGGGAATGAGGACATTTCTTTTTTTTTTTTTTAAACCTTCTTGCTTAAATTCTCAGAGCACTGCACACAGCCTGCTTTGGGGCAACTGTATATACCCTGCTTGAGGGACAGGTTTTAAGCTCCTGTTAAAGGCATTGGCAGCAGAAGCTGAGGGAGCTGTGAGGGAACCGGTCAGCCTCTGGTGACGTGGGAGACTTCGGGGAACCTGAGTAGCTTCTGTCTCCTCCTGCCTAGTCTTTCGTGGTGGGGAGAGCTGTGAGAATCCTTGGGTTCTCTCCACAGCCATTGGCTCTGCTGTAGGCTGGATGAGGGGTCGGGGGGGAGCAGGTGAAACTGAGGGGTGGCATAGGTGGTCATCAAAGGGGCCCAGTTCTCCCTGGCCCTCTCTCCTCTGTCCCACAGGGAGGGAAATTTCTCTTGCCTGTGGGTCCACTGTCTTTTTTGAAGCATGACTCGGCATCCTGGAGGAAAGAGCTGCTGTGCCTGGCTTGCCTTGAAGGTCCACCCGGTGGGGGGGCGCCCAGCCTTCTGGAATATGCCTTCTCCCCCTTCCACCCACGAGGGTCTCCCTCAGCCTCACTCCAACCCTGAAGCAGAATGACTGGCAAGAGAGACCCTGGGACTGGCTCCAGACACAGCTTGCCCACAGATTCTCAGGAATCCTCTAGCAAGTCTCTGGACTTCAGCTTCCTCACATGTAAAGTGGAATTGGTCTCAACATTCCTTTCTAGTCCAGATGGGAATAGCATGGTATTGTACACAGGCCTCAAACCTGTAGCCTCTGGGTGGCATCTGGGCCTCTGACATGTACAGTTTGGCTTGCACAGTGTTTTAAAAAATTTGAAATCATTGCCAACAATTAAAAATTTGGAGATTTCACCTTTGAAGGGAGATTCTGTCTTCTGAAAAGCAGGAAGCTATGCCAGCCATGAGTTCCTCATCCCACAACATCCACGGCAGAGATGGATGGCATATGACCTGTGCAGGGAGGCCCACGCCTCAGAGGCTGGCGGTCACCCTCTGGCCACACCAGGCATTGAAGATATTTGAGTGAAACCACAGGCTTTGGAGTCCCCAGACCTCAGATAAATGTATTAACCTCTCTAAGGCTCAGTTTCCTTGTCTCTAGAATGGAGCTCCTTATAGCACCTCCTCATGGAAGCCGTATCAGGATCCCATGTAGAGTCTTTGGCCCATTGTCAGGCTGTCTTTTATTATCAGCACCATTATTGTTACTATAATACCTGTAACAAGTTGTCCCAGGTGAACTCAATCTGGAATTTGAAGTTTCTGGCAGCTTGTGATGGTGGAGGGTGAATGGGGTCAAAGGCCTGGTTTCATGTGTATGGGAGGTTGGTCTGTGGGAAGGGGCTTTATGGCAGAAGGTAGCTGTCCTGCAAAGTATTATCTCCTGAGGGGCCTAGGTGGAAGTGACAGCTCTCACCCAGGTGCCCAGACCAGGAGCCTGAGCAAGAGAGCATGAGTCACTGGAGGCGCCACTGGTGGAGGCCTAGAGCCTCTGAAAAGCAGGCATTGCCAAAGGGACCTGATTGGCACCCATTGGCTCAAGAGATTAGGACATCTGGTCACTCACACTTAGAGACTCCCCTACTATGCTTTACACTGCCTCCCACCTCCCCATGCAGCTCTGCTAATACAGAGCCATAAGGCCCCGAGTACCCTGCCAGGCTCCTCTGTCCATGGGGATTCTTCAGGCAAGAATACTGGAGTGGGTTGCCATGCTCTCCTCCAGGAGATCTTCCCAACCTAGGGATCGAACCCAGGTCTCCCGCATTGCAGGTGGATTCTTTACCAGCTGAGCCACCAGGCAAGCTTGCAACCCTTCTACATCAGAATTAAGATATGGTTCAGGTTTCTCTGTACGGGACACAGAGGCTGCATTGGGCCTGGTCTAGATCAGGTCAGGGGCTTGTTTTGCTGCAGGAAGGACCTGGATCAGATAAGGAGAAGAACTTCCTCATAGTGAGGTGGCTGAATACTGGACATGTTCGCATGAGAGACTGTACAAGCCAGGCTCTCTCTCCATCAAACACCTCAATGAGGGTTGAATTATATGGGTGGAGAGTCCAGAGCTTCTCAGGCGGCAGGTCCAGGTAACCCCCCATGATCACTATCATTTTTTCATTTGAGAATCAGCTCCAGCATCACTTGGCATCACCAGGAAGAGGATTCCCTACTTGGCTGGTTTCCTTAGTGCAGTTCAGTCAGGGGCAGGGTAGTGACAGGCACAAGCAGATGGGCTGTCTTGGATTTACTGCCCTGCCTGGCATGGAACAGCCTCTCCACTGAGGACTGAACCATAGGAGACAGGCTTGAGACGGGCAGTTAAGTAAGAACCAGAGCTCTTGTGCTGGTGAGTTTTCTTCAGCCAGCAGAAGCTGCTGCTGGAGCTGGAGCTGGTCTGACGTGGCCTTGCCCTGGGAAGCATTCCAGACGAGTCCCACCTCTTTGGAAGGACAGATATTCAGCCACCCCCTGCAGGATTCTGCCCTCACTGACTTCTGCTGTAATGATTTGGGTATGGGGATGCTGCTGTTGCCTCCTCCCAGTTTGGCTGAGGTGAGGCTTGTCCTGACATGGGACCCTGACCTGGTGCTGGGGGACTCCAGGATCTACCTGGCTGTGTCTTTGCGTTGAAGGGTTCTTGCCTCTGATGGGTGGAGAGGGGAGGTTCAGAGAGGACAGCCCACTTGCACAGACAGTTAGTTGGGGGGATCTTTGGTAATTCCTTCCTGCTCTGCAGGAACTGGAGGTTCTGAGCCGCCTTGATCTCCTTGGAGATCTTTGGGACTAATCTGCACTCCCTTTCGTATCTCTGGCCTTGAAGCAGAATTCTGCCCACCCTGGCTGATGGGTGAAAGTTCACCAGAGGTCCCTTTGCTTTAAATTAGTACAGTATTCCTTCAAGACAGTCCTTGCGCCCCATTTGCGACAACCCTAGGAGTAGGGGCGGGATCTCTCCAGGATGTCCCTGGACCAGCTGAGCCCCGTTGGCTTGGAGCCTAAGCCAAGATATACCCCAGCCCCTGCCCCCAGCCCAGTGGTTAGCTTTTGACCATAAATGGCTGACACCCCCTGCCCTAGCAGCCTCCCAGCCCCCATTCACTCCCCTCCTGGCTCTTCGCCTTGTCTGCAATCTCCGCAAGTCGCTTCCTCCTCACCCCCAGTCCTACCTCAGGTTCATGTCCCCCTTTATGGCCAAGGTGAAGATGTTGGAGAGGTTCCCCCCCGGCGAGCAGCCGCAGATCAGGATGGCTAGGGCCTCGACGTTGTTCAGCTGGAAGAACTTGCCCAGTCCAAAGGCAGTGAGGGGCATGATGCCAAACTGCGCCACCAGGGCGACGGCCAGCCCCTTGGGCCTCCAGAAGTGCGCCTTGATCTTGCTGAACTCCATGGTGCAGCCCAGCGAGAGCATGATGGCTAACAGCATGATCACCAGAATGATGCTCAGCGCCCGGTCGGTGGGCCGCTTGCCGAAGTTGTGCGGGAGGGAGAAGTTGAACGGGGAAGACTCATTGAAGGCCTCCATCCTCCTGGAGGGCAGCGGTGGAAGAAAGGCTGAAGACCCCGTGCACCCCTGGTTGGTCTACTGACTCCCTGCCCTGCCAACTCCCTGCCCTGCCCAGTCCTTGCTGGGTGCCTTCCTCAATCACTTCACAGGGCAGGGAGCTTCAGGGCAAAATGTAGATCTGAGCAAATAGAAGGATTATGCAACTGGCTGTTCTTTCTCTGGCTTTGGCCGCAAAAGAGAGAGAGTGTGACCAGAGCCTTTTCTGTAGGGCTGTTCTTGCCCCTCCTGAATTCCTCAGCCTCTTCTGCCTTCCCGGATGCCACTCACACCTCTTCTCACCTCCTGGCTGCTTCTGGAACAAGAGGCCTTATATTTCTTCTCCACATCCCCCCACCGCTCCCCCACTCCCACCCCTGAGCATGCCCACAGGCACTGTGTCCTGAGGACCGATCTGGGTCCAGCCCCTCTTTCTCTGCTCCGTCCCAGAGGCCACAGTTTCTCATTCAGGGGAAGGTGCCTCCCCTTGTCCAGACCCAAAGAAGTAACAAGAGTTGAATTTTACCTTTCCTTCTTGGAAAGGAGGTTGTGGGACAGAGGACAGGCGAATTACTGGCTTCTAGATGTATCCATGACCCTTCTCCTGGAAGAGGAGAAGTGCCTGTGTCCTTCCCACTCAGGCTGGGAAACTCTTGTCTTAACCCCAAACCTGGCCACACAAGTTCTGGGGGAGGAACATGCCCCCAAGCAGGCTTACCACCAGGGAGGAGCCTGATGGGATGACCCAGGGGCTCGAAGGAAGCCTGGGGGTACTTTGCCCAAAGGGCTGCTCTGAGGGAACCCTGGCTGGGGAGATGTATTGCAGTCAACAGCCCGAGGAGCCCTGCTGCTTGGGAGACTTGCCTAGAAGGAAGCAGGAATGCAGGTTTTTCCTGATTTCCTGACTGCTCTACTTTTGCTCTGCACCTATCCGGGAGCCAGGTTCTGGATGATGGTGGCAGTGGACAGAGGCAGGCACACCTGCTGGTCTCTCTCCTCCCATCGCAGCCTTGGAAAGTCAAGCATCTTCAGCGAGGGACAAGGAGCAGCATCAAAAGAATTGCCTCTAGCTTGGGCTGGAATCCAAGGGGCCTATATGGGATCTCATGTCTTCATCTTTGCTGAAACACAAGATAAGGAATTCAGTGTGAGGCTCCAGAGGATAGGACAGGGACCAGAATGTGAACCACTCTGTAGGGAAGGTGGAGATAGATTTTGTCTTGATATGAGGAACCACCCAAAAATTCCAGCTCTCCACTAATGGCCCCAGGGCCTCCTGAATCCTGCATAGATAAAGGCTGAGGGATAGGATCTGCACATTGTGTACTCAAGAAGGCTGCTCTCTGGAGTTTTGTAGGTCACAGAGCTACACACTGTGACCTCAGTGACATGAAATTGAAATCCTTTTCCCTCTGAGAGTCTCTGACACTAATGATTTCCTGCTGCTTGAGTTGGTCTGGCCTCAAGGAAAGGGACAGGACAAGTGGGAATGTTTAGATGCTCATTGGGTGGGTGGGGCGTGGACTGAATGTGCCTGGAGAGTCGGTGTAGGCCCAAAAAAGGCTGCTTTCATTCTCTAAAGCTGGTCAGAGGAGACCCCTAACGGAATGCTAGGGGAGAATTACTGATCATCAACTGAGTGCTAGGCACTGTGGGAGCATTGAAAACTATATAATCCACGTTCCTGCCCTCAGGAGACTTGCCGTCCATATGACGATTCACAATGCAAAGCAAAGAGTAATCAAGGGCGGAGTCCAGGCTGTGCACTGCATGATGCTAGGGACGCCACACACTCGGACACCCTGTGCCACCACAGGTGTTTACACATCTGCCTTATGCCCGGGGAGGTGAGGAGTAATCAATCAGTATCTGTTAAAAGGGTTTCATGCTGTCTGGTTGACAGCATGGCGGCAGGGACGGCTGAGGTGGCGGCGGCCTTGGTGGATGTAGGCTCAGCCGGGCAATTTGAGGAGCTTCTGTGCTTCAGAGCCAAGTCCCTCCTTGTGGTCCATTTCTGGGCACCGTGGACTCCACGGTGCATCAGATGAATGGTGTGATGGCAGAGCTAGCAGAGAGCATTCCCAGGTTTCAATCATGAAGAAATATTTCCAAGGAGTTTTAGTGCAGTGAAGGTTTTCAGACTTCAGATGCCCTTGATATTCTGGGGAATGCTTTGGTTTTACTAGTATTCCTGGTCTGGCCTCAGGCAGCTTTGCCTGCCACCATTGCCTTTGTTTTATTAAGAGTTCATCTTCTGGGAGCTCTTTAGAGGGGAGGCACATGTAGTGATCCTCCTGGCTTCAGCAGGAGTTTCAAGAACATCATTTACTTCCCAGAAGAGTTTTCAGTGAGGGACCCTACCGGAAACCAGCAGGAATATGAGACGAGATCGGCTTTTAGAAACAAAGAGGAATTTGATTTTGTGAGTCAGGATGCTACTTGTTTTGTTCTGGCTTAAGACTGTTATCTTGTTTCAACTTAGTACTGCCTGTTTTTTGATTTGTATTACTTGGTGATTAGAATCCAGTAGCGCCAGGTTGGGGATCTTCACTGAGCCTGGCCCAGTGGCCAGTGTTCACCAGATGTTAGTTGAAAGTGACTGTGATGCGTGCCTTTGTCATCACCTTTCTGCTCTTGGTCTGAGTGTGGAATTGTACGAAAGAATATGGCACAGACATTTCTTAGACTTTAGAAAGAGTCTCTTTTAAATACCTGTCTCTGAATGCTTTACCTTCTCTTTGTTCTTTTTTCATTTTTATTGGACAGCTGGGGCTTCTCAGGTGGTGCAGTGGTGAAGAATCTGGAGATTCTTCATTAAGAGGTGTAAGAGACACAGTTTCAGTCCCTGGGTTGGGAGGATCCCCTGGAGGAGGAAATGGCAACCCATTCCAGTATTCTTGCTGGTAAAATTCCATGAACAGAGGAGCCTGGTGGGCTAGTGTCCAGGGGTCACAAACAGTTGGACATGACTGAGCTACTGAGCATATACATTGGACAGTTGACACTGATTTTAAAATGTATATAGTTTTTCACATTAAAAAATGAAAAGAATTTAAAATATTGCTTCAAAAGAGCATCCTAAAGAAAAAAGAATTAAGGTAGTAAAAGAGCACCCAAAAATATATGAGATAAAAAGTATAAACGAAGTCAAATAACTACCTCAAACTGTATTATTGTTGTTTATTTGGATAGAAACACCAGATTGGTTAAAGTTATAGATAAAGATAGTATTTCAAGCCCAGTGGAAATCTTTCACTCTTGGAAAAATACGTGCATGTATATTTAAAAACTCTTTAACAATGTAACTTTTCAATACATTTCCTGTAGGTAAAAATGTGAATTCCCCATCCTGGAATGTGAAGTCAAGTGGGCCTTAGAAAGCATCACTATGAACAAAGTTAGTGGAGGTGATGGAATTCCAGTTGAGCTATTTCAAATCCTGAAAGATGATGCTGTGAAAGTGCTGCACTCAATATGCCAGCAAATTTGGAAAACTCAGCAGTGGCCACAGGAATGGAAAGGATCAGTTTTCATTCGAATCCCAAAGAAAGGCAATGCCAAAGAATGCTCAAACTACCACACAATTGCACTCATCTCACATGCTAGTAAAGTAATGCTCAAAATTCTCCAAGCCAGGCTTCAGCAATACGTGAACTGTGAACTTCCAGATGTTCAAGCTGGTTTTAGAAAAGGCAGAGGAACCAGAGATCAAATTGCCAACATCCACTGGATCATCAAAAAAGCAAGAGAGTTCTAGAAAAATATCTATTTCTGCTTTATTGACTATGCCAAAGCCTTTGACTGTGTGGATCACAAGAAACTGTGGAAAATTCTGAAAGAGATGGGAATACCAGACCACCTGACCTGCCTCTCGAGAAACATGTATGCAGGTCAGGAAGCAACAGTTAGAACTGGACATGGAACAACAGATTGGTTCCAAATAGGAAAAGGAGTCCATCAAGGCTGTATATTGTCACCCTGCTTATTTAACTTCTATGCAGAGTACATCATGAGAAATGCTGGGCTGGAAGAAGCACAAGCTGGAATCAAGATTGCCGGGAGAAATATCAGTCACCTCAGATATGCAGATGACACCACCCTTACGGCAGAAAGTGAAGAGGCACTAAAAAGCCTCCTGATGAAAGTGAAAGAGGAGAGTGAAAAAGTTGGCTTAAAGCTCAACATTCAGAAAACGAAGATAATGGCATCTGGTCCCATCACTTCATGGGAAATAGATGGGGAAACAGTGGAAACAGTGTCAGACTTTATTTTTTGGGTTCCAAAATCACTGCAGATGGTGATTGCAGCCATGAAATTAAAAGACGCTTACTCCTTGGAAGAAAAGTTATGACCAACCTAGACAGCATATTAAAAACCAGAGACATTACTTTGCCAACAAAGGTCCATCTAGTCAAGGCTATGGTTTTTCCAATAGTCATGTATGGATGTGAGAGTTGGACTATAAAGAAAGCTGAGCACCGAAGAATTGATGCTTTTGAACTGTGGTGTTGGAGAAGACTCTTGAGAGTCCCTTGGACTGTGATCCAACCAGTCCATCCTAAAGGAGATCAGTCCTGGGTGTTCACTGGAAGGGCTGATGTTGAAGCTGAAACTCCAGTACTCTGGCCACCTGATGCGAAGAGCTGACTTATTGGAAAAGACCCTGATTCTGGGAAAGATTGGGGGCAGGAGGAGAAGGGGATGACAGAGGGTGAGATGGTTGGATTGCATCACCAACTCAATGGACATGGGTTTGGGTAGCCTCCGGGAGTTGGTGATGGACAGGGAGGCCTGGAGTTCTGCAGTTCATGGGGTCACAAAGAATCGGACATGACTGAGAGACTGAACTGAACTGAAACTGGATACTAAGCCATTTAGTTTCTGTCGACTCTTTGTCCTTTCCCCTTTTCAGAAAACCAAAGTTCTACCTCCTACTGTGAATCTTTTCCTTTTGAAAACGCATCTTCTTGCTCTCACCTCGCTTCCTTCCTGACTCTTCCCTTATCCATTTGGTTTGTTCCTTTGCAAAGAATGGAAAAATCTCTTCTAGGAAGCTGACAGTCTTCATCCTTTTCTCCATATCTCCTCTGCACCTACTCTCATGCCATAAAATTTGGAAGGCAGGCAGGTGTATTTTGTGTTACATTAATGATAACTGGCAGCTATTAAGCACATGCTATGTGACAGACACGGTGGTTTCAGTTATATTTCTTAGTCCTCACAAGAGCCTCACGAAGTAGGTACTATTACTATTATTTTACAGATTAGGAAAGTAAGGTTCAGAGAGGGTAAGCAATCTGCCCAGTTTGCACTGCTATTGATTGGTGGAATTGATATTCACACGCAGGTCTGAGAGCCTGGGTATGGACACCCAGCCTGGCTCTGTGCCCCTGGCCGTGATGCTGAGTTGTTTTGTTGTGTTCCTTCTTCTGCCCCATCCTACCTTCTACTCACCCTGCTTTTAAGACCTGGAAGCTTTGACTGGAAAAGTCCTTGTAATTACATGTTTCTTCCCAAATTGGACTGGACTGTTTTTTTTCATGGACTGGATATACCAAGCGACACCACATCCAAATGCTTTAATAAGGATAGTAGTAGTTGAGGGAATTTAATTAAAAGGCACTGCAGCTTCAGCTGTAGCAAAATGAATTGTTTTCCCGTATTCTGAAATGTCATAAAAAGTCATCAGCTATTGCCCTTAACTCCCAAATTCTACTTATAGAAAATGATCCTACAGAAATATTTGAGTGTGAGGTTATACATACAAGGATTTTCACTGCAGCACTGTTGGTAGCAGTGAAATGTTGGGAACAATCTTGTTGCAGTTGTTTTGTCGTGAAGTTGTGTCCAACTCTTTTGTGACCCCATGGACTGTGGCCCTCCAAGCTCCTCTGTCCATGGGATTTCCCAGGCAGGAATACTGGGAATGGTTTGCTATTTCCTTGTCCAGAGAAACTTCCTGACTCAGGGATCAAACCCGTGTCTCCTGCATTGGCAGGCAGATTATTTATCACTGAGCCGCCAGGAAAGCCTGTTGCAGACAACCTTAATGTCTATTAATAGGTGACTGGTTATGGTGCATTTAAATGAATGTAGCCATTATAAAAATATGCTGGTGATTTATGCTATGAAAGTGGCAGGAGAAATTAGAATTTTCCTTTCTTTTCTTGGAAATCATTCAATGATCATAAGAAAAATGGAGGGGAAAACTCACAGGAAAATCCTGCATGCCACAACAGAGAGAGACCTGACACAGTAATAAGTAAATAAAGGGGCATAGAGGAAAGAAATACAAATGGCAAACAAAATAGACAGGAAATAAAGATGTAAGGAAAGGGTAGAGAGAACATGATAGAATATAGGAAAAGGAAAATTTATTATGTATATAATTGGAGTCTCTTTAGAAGAAAACCAAAACAGTGGAACATTTCAAATAGGAACATATGTTTTTGAAATACAGAAGACTTTAATTTATACCCTGTATCATGGGAGATTATCCCAGAAGAGTTAACTTAGAGATACTATCCTGGTAAAGTTAGATTACAAAGATGATCCATCAAGGAAAATGACCAAGGGAAAAGTGTTACCCAGGGGCTTTATCAACAGCCAAATTTCCCTTCAGCTGTGAAGACATGGTCTCGAACCATGTGAAGAGAGGGTCTCAAACATGGAAGAATTCAGAGAATATCAATTCTATGAACCTTTCTTAGGGAAATAACCAGAGAATGAATGTTAGCCGACTAAGAGATAATTGAGGAAATTATGGAAAAAAAGATTGACGGCAAGTTTTGAATACATTTATTGTGAACCCGCTCCAGTATTCTTGCCTGGAGAATCCCCTAGACAGAGGAGCCTGGCAGGCTACAGTCCACAGGGTCACACAGAGTCAGACACAACTGAGCGAATGAGTGTGAAAGCTAAAGTAGTTCTACACATTAGGGTGATTGAAAGTATGTAAAAATGATATGTCCTGAGAATATATAAACAATGTCTCTAATGGATATTTGCAGAGGAAGTGAGGGAGTAAATGAGAAGTAGAATAAGTTTACTGATTGCTATACCTTTAATAACTGGGAGTCAAAAAATATTCATCAAAGCTGACATACCAGGTGATAAAGTAAGCACTTTTAAATACAAAGGTAAATTCTGAGAAGTATATTACTGACTAAAACTGGCCAAGAGAGGAGACAAAAGAAAAGAAGAGGAAATATGCTGACTTTTTCTGCCATTGTTCACAGCAAGGAAGTAATAGATATTTGAAAACTGATAACAGAAAGCTGGGGTATTAAAGTTTTTATTATAAAAGTAACTTCCAAAAGCTTTCAACAAGGCTACAGGCTACATGGTAAGAGATTATGAAAACCTATAAAATTGAAAAGTATAATATGGTATTAGTGTGATAGAACTAAGGTTCTATCACAATAAATGTCTATCACAATGTTCTATCACAATAAATGTTCTGTCACAATAAATGTCTAAATAGGCTTAACTCACCTATTAAAAGAAAATAAATTCAGATTATATTTCTCAGCAAAACTGACCTTATGCTGTTGTCAAGCAAATGACTCATCTAAGATAAAGTGTTTCCCAGAAGGCTGAAAATACATGTATAATGATGCATGAGGCAAATGCAAAGAAAAGAAAGCACGAGTCGTAATCTCAATATCACATCAGGTGACGATGAAGAAAGGCACTTTGTAACATTCAAAAATGCAATTCACAATGAGGATATAACAGTTATGAATGCCTGTCTACCAAGAAACAAGGAACAATATTCATAAAGCTAAAATTACAGGAGATACGGAAAAAATAGACAAGCAAACAAATAGTGGGAGACTTCAATTCACCTCTTTTCAATCAATGAACTTGAATACGTAGAAAAAATAAATTGGATGTAGTAGACCAAAATATCCTATTTGGAGAAACAGATACAGGTTCACAATTCCTTATCCAAAACCCTCTGTAATTTTCCAAAGTTTGAAAAGGTGATATGGTACATATCAGTTCAGTTCAGCCGTTCAGTCATGTCCGACTCTTTGCGATTCCATGAACTGCAGCATGCCAGGCCGCCCTGTCCATCACCAACTTCTGGAGTCCACCCAAACCCATGTCCATTGTGTTGGTGATGCCATCCAAGCATCTCATCCTCTGTCTTCCCCTTCTCCTCCTGGCCTCAATCTTTCCCAGCATCAGGGTCTTTTCAAATGAGTCAGCTCTCTGCATCAGGTGGCCAAAGTATTGGAGTTCCCTTTAGGATGGACTGGTTGGATCTCCTTGCAGTCCAAGGGACTCTCAAGAGTCTTCTCCAACACCACAGTTCAAAAGCATCATAAACATATATTATATATCATCCCAACTGGTATTTGGGATGATATATAATATATATGAATTTGGGGCTTGGGGCAGTACCATAATCAAACATACTGATATTTCTGCTGTAAGTCATTATGACGGGATAAATAAGGACTACAGATAGCCTCATACCAGTTCATCACAGGGTTTGCTGTCAAAGGAACTACAGAAAAAAAGAAAAAAACTTTCAGGTTTCAGAACATTTTGGTTTAGGAATTGAAGAGTTGAGAGGTGAATCTGTTTCTGATTCTGCAACAGAGTGAGCTTGAGGCTCAGAAAGCCAAAATCTGACAGCAGGTGTTGCAGCAAAGGAAGGCTTTTTGTTTGCAGGGCCCCAAGCAATGAGTGGGAGATAAGTGTCAGATCCCTTCCATTTTTGTCTTTGAGTTAGGAATGATTTAAAGAGGAATAACAAAGAAACCGAGATTCGTCATTGTTTTGTGACATTTCTTTGATTTTTTCTTGATTGTGGTTTAGGAAGTTAGAAAGTTTTTCGTTTACAATTCTCTGGGAAGGTAGTCCATGGCTTGGTGTGGAGGGGAGGTGGTGGTCTGTGAGCTCATCTTGTCCTGGAGAAACAACCTGAGTTTGTAAGTTAATGGTGATATCTATAATAGTAATTTTAGCACATTAACGATGTTATCAACCACACCAATCTCAGTCATCTGACTGCTTGCTTAGTGTCCAGCTACCAAAGGACTGAGGTCAGAAGAGACAAGAAAGGGATTGTGGTCAGACAAGAAAAGCAAGGGAATAAAGTCTGGGATGGAGAGAGTAAGTATGAATGCAGTAAGGGAAACTGGTTCTTCTGGGCTTGGTTTCAATTTCACATAGGGAAAACCTTTAACCTGTAACTCTAAAAAAGGATGAAGTACCTTGAAGTGCCTGTCACTGCTGGAGGTGGGGTGGGTGAGGTTCAGGCAAAGATGACCCTTTTTCATGAGACTCAATTTTTGTTATTCAGGTGCTAAGTCGTGTCTGACTCTTCATGCTCCCATCAACTGTAGCATGCCAAGCTTCCCTGTCCTTCACTATCTCCCCGAGTTTACTCAAACTCATGTCCATTGAGTCGATGGTGCCATCCAACCATCTCATCCTCTGTCACCCCCTTCTTCTCTTGTCCTCAATCTTTCCCAGCATCAGAGTCTTTTCCAATGAGTCAGCTCTTCGCATCAGGTAGCCAAAGTATCAAAATAACTATCCAACAGAGGTTCTAGGGTTACCCTGGTTGAAGGAGGGGATACGTTAGAAGGGGTTTTTTCCATCCTAAGCACCACCTGTTAGTTGCAAGTCTCTTGTCGTTAAAGCAAAATGGCATCCTCTCTGTTGTAACACGTGGTTGGGAAATATGTATACAAGACAGCAAACATGGTCTTTCAAACACTCTCAGAGGACTGATCTCCTACAAAGTAAATATGAAAAGTGCTGAAAGGTCCATTTGGGGTGTGGAAAGAGCAACTATCTGATCCTTGTGCTTTCTATGGCTAGACATAATGATACCACTCCTGGAGTATGTCTGGACTTTTTCTAGTCCACAAAACACATCAGTAATTGTCTGATTTGGGGGCTTCAGTTGCTGGGCCCACAGCCAACTTTCAGGTGGTCAGTGATACTGATTATCAAGAACCTGGCCCACCTCTGTGAACTCAGAGGCCTGGAGGATTCCCTGGAGCGAAGGCGGTGGTGGGTGGAGGGCATTAGGCCTTTGACAGACCAGGATTGACCTGACATTTATGAACTTGAACTGGGGGATGCGGAAGACAGTTCTTCACTTTTAGTGAAGAAGTTCTTCAATGGTTCTCCCAGTATCGCTTGGGCTGTGATTACTGCCATGCTCACTGTGGTTCCTACTCCACTCAGCTTGGAAAATGCTGAGGCTGGTGGAGCGGAGTTTAGCTTCCCCTCCTGCAGCAACTTCTTACCCACGTGTAAGCAAATATTCCATGGTCAGGAGAGAGCAAAGGGCATAGGAGACTAAAGTCCCTGGGGACAGAGAGCTGTAAACCCAGAGGGTCAGCAGTCCTTTTTAACATTGATTTCTGTTCAGCTTAAACAAAATTACACAAGGGAAACAGGTAGAGTAGGCAGAAAGGGAAGATAAGCACAAAGAAGAAAACAAAAGTCTCACCACCAGCAGCGAGCATGGTTAATATTTCAGCCTGGTGGTTTCCAACTGGGTTCTTGGAGGAGCTGGAAGGTGCTTTTAGGATTCCAAAAATGTGAGTTAGAATTTAATTAAAGAAGTAGGGAAAAACCATGTAAAAGCTGCAGTAAACAAACATACAGGTGAGCTCGACTGAGCAGTAACCTGTGGGGACCTCCAACACAGGAGGATGTGTGTCTCTGCTGGCTCTGGGCGTTCGCGCGCACGGGTCAAGACGTGTCTTGGTCGGCAGGCTGCAGCCTCATGGGAAGGTGCACTTGTGAGAAATCGCAAGGGTCCCAGGCGGCTCACGGTGCAGGTCTGGATTCGAGGCTCCCAGGCTTAGGGCCTTCCCTTTTGCACATGGACATTGACCTTACAGGGGAGTCACAGCTTGCGCAGCAAGAGGTGAATTTGTAACACACTGTGGTGCTGTTCTCTCTTCATGATCACATGATGGATCATTTTAGCATCTGTCTTTTGTGTTTATTACTGAAGCATGGTAAATATCTTTGAAAAGAAATAACTTTTAATAAGTGGCAGGATGATAACGGTGAATATTAACCTTTCCCATCCCTAAACCCACACGAACCTTCATCCTGAGGTCCCTCCGCTGAATGTCTGGTGAGTTCTCTGGCCTTCAGAGGAGGATTTCAGAAATGCAGAGAGAAAGAAGCAGGGGAATATGCAGGCTTTTTATTTAAAACTTAAAACAGAGAGGAGTCTTGATCGCTTTCAAGACCAAAGTCTGAACAACAGTCTCAGAGGATTCGGGAGTGGGAGGAAAGAGAATCAGAGAGGAAGCCAGAGAGAAATGAAGCCCATTGGAAAGGTGTTGCACTCTGTCCCCGCATCCCACTCAGGGTCATGACTCCAGCCTGGGGATGGTTACGTGAATAAATCTGGGGGCTCTGCGAGCAAAGAGGACCTGTGATCTTTCCTGGGTGGGGCCTGAAGGAACCACTGAGATCTAGCCAGCCCCCTACCTGCTATGGACACAGGATCCAGGTTTAGAAAAGAAACTGTGAAGAAAGGATGCAGAGGGGCCCTGTACCCTTTTTGAGGGTGGCAGGCCAGCCCTAAACCCTGCTGCTTCTTGTCTATTTCTAGTCTGATCTGACCTTCCAACCTCCTATGAATTCTGTGAAAACCCGTTTTTCTTTTAACATCCCTCCTTTTGTTTAAGACCATTAAAGTTGTTTTTCCCTGTGGTTTTCAATCAGGCACTCTGGCCCACACAAGATGCAAAAACGTTATTATATTGGATTCCCCTTGCCATGGTGGGGGCTGGGGCATAGAGATACAGCATACAGGGCCTTAGAAGTCATTGTCAGGTTTTATTTCTTGGTCTGGGGGATCCATACTGAAGTCTGTATTTTATTATTCATTATATATATGCACTATTTGGACATAGAGAATATTTTGTAATAAATATGAACATTTGAAGAATCATTGGAATGAATGGAAATCTCATGCCTGTTTACTCAGGTTTCCATATGACACTCTGTTTGAATCAGGGAAAAAGTAAGCTGGTCCTGTTTTCATTGATTTTGTGCTCTAAATTAGGAATAAGAAAATCCTTAAAAAAAAAAGTCCTTTGTAGCTCCAAACTGGATCTAGTAGGTAATTTTGTGTCCCGGCAATGCAACCTCTTCAGTGCAATGCTAGGGTGCACTGCCAGCTCTGACTGCCATTTGAAATCAGCTAAAATTCTGAAATCAAATAATCATGACATAGTGTTATCCAATGGGGTAATTTATTATCTCCACTTTAAATCTTTAAATTTGCCTCTCAGAATGTTGCTCAACTAGGCAAATTGCAAAAGAAAGCAGAAGAGAGAAGAAATACAAGAAAGTTGGAAATATGTTGTTTACAAAGTTAGAAGGAAAATTTTCAAGCACTTTTGGATATTCTTTTATATCTGTGTGCTTGTAAATGATCTCTTTCTTTGGTTAAGTGTGAATGATTAGAACTTTATATGAGTTCATGGAGGAGATTTCTTATGTGAGCACAAGGAATGATACAATTTCTGTTTTTATTAAATAGAGAATCCGTACTCCAACTAAACATATGTTAAAACAGGTTGAAGGGGTGGCAAGTTATCATCAGCTGCCAGGAGCCCAAATGCCTCCATCTGATGCTGGGAGGAGCGTGGGCATGTTGGTCCATCTTTACATTCCCCGCAGCTCCTAGAGCACTGTGAGATAAACGTTTGCTGCAGTGGCGATCATATTGCAATGTATAAATGTATCAACTCAACATGCGCGTGTTAAACTTCCAGAATGTTACGTGTCAATCATATCTGAATTTAGAAAAAAATGCTTTGTGCGTGCTAGATCTCCTTCTGTTATTTTTACCAGAAAAAATAAAAATGAATACAAAATTTTAGCTGCCCTTGCCAATTCTACCACCGGATGGCAGCAAGTCACCTCTGGTGGGATTGCCCGGACCGGAGAGTAAACAGAGGTGTGTGGAAAGGCCACGAAAAGGGTAGGAATGGCATGTTTGTTTGTTTTTTGTTTGCTTTTGGTTTTGGCCCTGCCACATGACTTGCGGGATCTGTTTTGGAAATTTTTTTGGAAACTTTTTAATTGATGTTCAGTTGATTTACAAGCTGTGTTAGTTCCTGCTGTACAGCTACGTGATTCAGTTATATACGCGTGTGCATGCGTGCTCAGTCGTGTTTGACTCTTGTGACCCCCATGGACCTTAACCCGCCAAGCTCCTCTGTCCATGGAATTTTCCAGACAAGAATAATGGGAGTGGGTTGCCATTTCCTACTCCAGAGGATCTTCCTGACCCAGGGATCAAACCCATGCCTCTTGCATCTCCTTCATTGGTAGGTGGATTCTTTACCACTGTGCCACCTGGAAAGCCATATATATATATATTTTATGTATGTATGAGAATATATATAACACATACTCTTATATATATTGGGCTTCCCTGGTGGCTCAGACAGTAAAGAATCAGCCTGCAATGCAGGAGACCCTGGTCCAATCTCTGGGTAGGGAAGATCCCCTGGAGAAGGGAATGGCAACCCACTCCAGTATTCTTGTCAGGAGAATTGTTATATATATATGTGTGTGTGTGTGTGTGTGTGTGTGCGCGCGCGCGCGCACGCGCGTGTGTGCATGTGTGTGCTAAGTCCCTTCAGTTTTGTCTGACTCCTGTGACCCCATGGACTGTAGCCTGCCAGCCTCCTGTGTCCATGGGATTCTCCAGGTAAGAATACTGGAGTGGATGGCCATGCAATCCTCCAGCCAGTCTTCCCAAGCCAGGGGTCGAACCTAGGTCTCCCACACTGCAGGCAGATTCTTTACCATCTGAGTCACAAGGGAAGCCCAAACGAAAGTGAAAGTCGCTCAGTCGTGTCCAACTCTTTGTGACCCCATGGACTACAGAGTCCATGGAATTCTCCAGGCCAGAATACTGGAGTGGGTAGCCTTTCCCTTCTCCAGGCGATCTTCCCAATCCAGAAATCAAACCCAGGTCTCCCGCATTGCGGGTGGATTCTTAACGAGCTGAACTACAAGGGAAACCCAAGAATACTGGAGTGGACAGCCTATTCCTTCTTCAGGAGATCTTCCCAACCCAGGCATTGAACCAGGTCTTCTGCATTGCAGGTGGATTCTTTACCAACTGAGCTATCAGGGAAGCCCATATAAATGTATATATATATATATACTCTTTTTTTAATATTGTTTTCCATTATGGTTTATCACAGAATACTGACTACAGTTCCCTGCGCTATACTGGCGGACCATTCTATATATACTAGTTTGCATCTGCCAACCAATCCCAAGCTCTCAGTTCAGCCAGCCCTCACCCATTCTCCCCCTGGGCAACCACAATCTGTTCTTGACGTCTGGGAGTCTGTTTCTGTTTTGCTGATATGTTCATTTGCGTCTTATTTTAGATTCCTCACACAAGTGATATTATATGGGGTTTGTCTTTCTCTTTCTCAATTCACTTCATAAGGTAATCTCAAGAGGCATTTTTAAAATCATAGCTTTAATGTGTGACATTCCTGCAGTTATTGGCTACCAGTTTCTTGAGACACGTTGGAAACTCCCCGAGCCCTCATGAAGCTCATCCACTCAGGTGTCACTGGTTCTGAGCCATGTCTCCACGTGGCCCCTAATTTCTGCCCAGGGAAAGCTCCATTTCAGGAAGAGCCTTGATTTCCTTTATATCAAGAAAATTTCTGGTTGTAGAAGGTTAACCCCTGCTTTTTGCTTCTGGGCTTATGTTGTCTTGGGGATCTTCGAAGCAAACAGGTGATGCTTGTGGGATCTTAGTTTCCTGACCAGGGATCAAATCCTGGCCCTCAGCAATGAGTGCTGAGTCCTAACCACTGGACCTCCAGGGAATTCCTGGGATGGTGTTTTGATTTAGAAAATTCTCAGTGGAAAAGGGGAAAAACCTGTTAGAAGTATAACTAAGCTTTACACAATTCACTGTGTCTTACAGTACTGTGTATAAACAACTTTTTTTTGTTGATTAGCCTAATTTAAGACTATTTTTCTATACATTCATATTTCCTCTTCATCTTTTATACAGTAGTTGTGAAATGTAAACTTCTCTTGCTTTCATGGTTTAAATGTTCTCTTCCAAACTCCAACACTTCTAATTGATTCATAAAAAGACCTTTAAGAATTAAAAACTGGCTTCCTTTAGGAGCACCTGTGACCTTTATTGAAGACCTATGTTGTGTGAGGCATTTTATGTATCAAATCCCTTTCATTTCTCACAACCGTGCCGTGAAATATTTACCATTAACCTCATGATACAAACGAGAAAACTGAGGCCCAGGGAGACTTAGAAAACTGGTCCCATAACAAGTCAGTGGCAGAGTCAGGTCTGAAGCCCCTCCGCACTCATGCATGTCTTACAAGGTTTTTCAGTGTCATCACTGTTAACACTTTGGGCTGGATAATTCTCTGTTGGCAGGGTGGGCAGTGGGGTGAGGGGAGGTGCAGGTGTTATCCTGGTTATGGCAGGATGTTTAACAGCATCACTGGCCTCTGCCCACAAGATGCCAGCAACATCTCCTGACTTGTGCCAACCAAAAGTCTCTGCCGACATTGCCAGATGACCTCTGGGAGGCAAAACCATGACCGGTTGAGAACCACTGATGTATTGGAAGCTTTGCCTGGGCTTCTGGGTGCCGCCTTAGATCAGAGAGACAGGGCTCTGCGAGGTGCTGGCTGTTTGAAAGTCCTGCTCCAGCTGCCTTCCAGCTGCTGCTCTCCCCCCACAGGCCAAGGAGTCCGTGGAACCGAGGAGATGTGCCCACCTGGAACAACCCCACCCTTCTGGACCACATTCTGTTTTCCAGGGCCTGCGAGGACTCACTGCCAGTTCTCCTGGCTGTTGGAGCGCCTGCACGTCTGCTCCGAAGGGGTGGCTCAGTGTGTCTGCTGAGTGGGGAGGGAGGCATGCTAAACATGCGAACTATGCGTTTTGGACGCAAACATGCACCCAGGGCTCCCCCTATGAAGGATGGTGGTGGAGGTGGGAAGGAAAGGATGGTAGGCTATCGGCAGGGGCCTCCCTGGAATCTTGACTCAGCCTGCAGATATGCGGGTGGCCTCTCCAGACCCTGGCTGCTGGTGTGGTTGTAGCTCACACAGTTTTGACCCATCCATGTGAAGACCTCAGAATCACCATATTTGCCAACAGAAAAAGCCTCTTAGGGCTCCAGGTTTTCTCCTGAAATCCACATTTTTTCTAGAGAAATTGTCACTATATTTCTCACTTGGTGGTCATTTCTCACCAAGAAACAGCATTTTTTTTTTTTCTTCTGGAAAAGCAGAAAGGAGTCAAGGAACTAAAGACACAGTGAGAGGTGGGGCTCAGCCAGGCTCTGTCACCAGCCGGGGGGTCCTCACCCGCAGCAGCCTTCTGGAGGGGGTACAGTCAGCTTTGCAGAAGAGAGATAATGGCACCCCCCAACCTCATCCCCCACAAATGGAGCTATCTTTACCATTTTTACTTGAGGGAATCACATTGAGATGACCTCTGGATATACTTGATCACAACCAGTATGGGGTGGGACTGTTTTAACGCATTTAGAATCACTCAAAGCAAAAGTCTACCCATAATCCTCATTAATGGATCATTATAATGTTTTTCCCAGTTAAATTTTTTTATTGTGGTATAATTGAGATACATTATAGTTTCAGGCATAAAACACGATATTTATATATATTGTGAAAAGTTCACCACAATAAGTCTAGCTAACATCTGTCACCATATATATAGAATTTTTTTTCTTGTGATGAGAGCTTTTAAGATTGCTTTTATCAACAAGTTTCAAACATGCAAAACAGGGTCATTACTATGATCACCATGCTGTATATTACATCCCCACAACTTATTTATTTTATAACTAGAAGCTTCTACCCTTTGACCCCTTCCACCAATTTTTCCCACCTCCAACCTCCTCAGCTCTGGCAAGCAGCAGACTGTTCTCTATATCTATGAGCTGTTTTCAGTTTTTTGAACATTATAAATAATACATGTCTGTCAGGAGAGGACTGATTATTCATTCATAGCACATCCATATGCTGGAACCCAACACAATCATTACAACCAGCAGCAGACTTAAAAAGATGAGCTAAGATTCGTTTCTTCTTTTACTCATGTAACAAATATATTCTGGGCACATAGCATGTGTAGGTGGCAGGTTAAGTGCTGACGAATAAAGAAATGCATGTTTTGACTTACAAAGATGTCCATAATACATTATTAAATTAAAAAATTCCAGCTCACTGTGTGTAATAAAGTCACATATATGCTATCATGTATTGGTATAATGGTAATAATAACCATTTACTGAATGCTGAGACCCATTATGCCTGAATTAGGCTAAGCACTCAGACATGATAATCGCACATAATGCTCATATCTACAAGGAGTGTATATCCTATCTGTTTTGCAAAAGAGATAGTTGAGGCCTTAGAAGTTTAGGTAACATAGTTAAGTTCATCCATACAATCTTAAACTGCAGAGCTGGGATCAACTCTGACTGAAGAGCCTAAAATATCTGCAACTGTGCTGTATATCTTTTCTAAAAATGTACATGTGTAAGGCAATCCAGTAAAACTGTCAAAAGAAGTAATCTGTGCTGTTAGGATTATGGGTAAATTGCAGATTATACTACTTTCTATATCTTTAACTGAATTATATAATAAATTTGTCAAGTTCCAGAAAGAAATTTGAGATTTTGATTAAAATTGCATTTAACTTAGAGAATACTGTGGGTAGAATTACCATACATAATAGTCAGAATTCCTGTCTAGTATTTTGGCTGATTTTCCCATACAGATTCAAGTTATTTCTGCCTTACCCTTAAATTAAGTGTGATAATTTAAAATGCATAGACCTCACATCTTTCCTGTTCAGTTGAATCCCAGGTACTTCATGGTTTCTGTCACTGCTTTAAAATGAACTTTCCCTCCAGTTTCCTTTTCTAACTGGGTATTTCTGTTCTATGTCAAGATAACTGATTCTTGGGTGTTAATTTTCTATTCAACCGCTGTATTAAACCATCTTATGTTTAAATTTGAGGTGAAATTCACGTAACATAAAATTAGCCATTTTAAAGTGAGCAATTCAGTGACAGTTAGCACATTTACAGTGTTACGCAACCCTTGCTTCTGTTTAGTTCCAAAACATTTAATCATCCTGAAATCAACCCCCTTGCCCATTAAGCTGTTATTTTCCAAGAACCATATTATTATTTTTTAATTGATTATCAGGAACTGGGGTTATGAAACCCTCCCATGGAAGTCATCAGGCCATGTGGCAGTGCCACCTGATGGAGGTGGTCGTGATGGTGTTGTGATGAGCTAGGCTGTGGATTTTCTTGTCTCCTAAATTGTGGGAAGCCCCACAGATGTGGAATTTTTTTTTCCATTACAAAATCTCACTGGGATTCCAATCTTCCCTCCTTGCAGCTGGCCCTCCCCACTTCCAAGATAAAGCTGAGGCCCTGCTGACCTGCTTCCTCTTCTCTTATGACTACTGCCTCAAATTCCTGGGAGTTTCCAAGGAAAGCCTGGGACAGGACACATGTTTTAGGATGAGCTGTGTCGGAAAATGAAATGGGTCTAAGGTTTCTCCAAGTCTTAGACACATCTCTACACCCATTCTAAGCCTGCTTGAAAATAAACCGTTCAAGAGATTCACACTGGAATGGCCCTCAGACTTCCTTTGGTCAGTCACAAGCCTAGGTCTTGCTGCCAAGGATAATTGGTGCTTCCGCCCGGCTGGAGCCAAGCCACGTGCTGCCAGGCTGGTCAAGAAACCCTGGGGGTTTGGTGGAAGTTGAGGGCTGGGAGTGTGGGCAAACGCCTGGGAAGCCTGTTCATCTGTGATTGTCAAGACTCAGGGATATTTGCACGGTGTCTCATATTATTTGTATAAGCTGAAATTTATTCTTGAATTTCTCATTCTTTAGAAAGTTTATAATGATGCAAATAAAACAGGAAAAGCTTTCCAGTGGTTTTACTGTCATTGTGAGTCTGTTTTCTATTCCATTTTCCATTCATCACTGAGCCAGTGTTGGGGGGTGGTGTGTGTGTGTGTGTGTGTTGACCTGGGTGCCACTTTCTGTGCTAGGCTGAAGATATTAAGACAATGTATTTTATTGAGTTTCTGTTGAGAGGACTAGAAACCCAACTCCATTGGCCTCCACCTTCATCTTATGTTGCTCTCTTCACATGCAGCCACAACTGGGATTGTGGGACTGAGTTAGTTACATGAGCAGAAATGAGGTATGTGGTGAAGTCGGCTCACATGTGAAGAGTCAGCTCCCAGTGGATCCCTGTAGTGCCAGGAAATTTGTGACCTTTAGTGAGTGTGTGGAAACCCTGCATGCTCTGAGCCCCTGCCTTGGGGTTTGGTATCTGTTACAGACTGAATGTCCATGTTGCTCCCAAATTCCTGTGCTGAAACCCTACCCCCAAAAGTGATGGTATTAGGAAGTGGTTAGAATTAGATGCAGTCATGAGGATGGAGCCTCATAAATGGGGATTAGTGCCCTTTAAGAGTCGTGAGAGAGATGCTTCCTGTCTTTGCCTTCCTCCGCGTGAAGATGCAACAAGAAGACAGCAGTCTGCAAGCCAGCAGAACTCAACCATGATCTCAGACATCCAGCCTCCAGAACTGTGAGAAATACATTTCTGTTGCTTATAAGCTTCTAGTCGTAGCCCAAATGGACCAAGACAGTATCTGATGCTGATGTTCCAGTGGTACTGGGGGCCTGAATCTGGGCAGGAGACTGATCCTGGAAGACACTCTTGATTATGCTTGGACAGGCTGGTTCAGTTTTCCTTGTCATCCTCCTTCTGCAGCAGCCTCAGAGTACGTGCCGATGGCTCCTCCACCTGCTGGTCTCACAAATCCTTCTTTATCTCTCCTGTCCCCTCACTTGGTCTCTTTTTCAGTTGTGTCTTTTCTTTATTAATAATTTAACTTAAAGTTTCTGATAGATAGAGTGTGCTAATTAAGTTAAGCATTCAGTAAGTTGCCAATGATCTCACTGTACTGTGGAAATAAATAATGACAGCAAAACTTCTGGTCATAGAAAATAGAGTGAAAAGTTTCAAGTGGAATCACGAAACAGAGAGCTGCCACAGAGGCAAAATTATCCACAAGGGTGAGGACTGGAACCCAGGACTCAGGTCATGAGGTCTCAGTTATACCTGTTGCCTCATCTTCACATGTTGTATCTAGAGTTCCACCTACACATAAGTCAACAGAATTCTGTGCAGTGGTCTTTGTAACTAGCACAGCCAGCGGAGTATGGTGGAAATGATACTATATGCCATCTGAGGCTGGTTCATAAAAATGCCATGAACTTTTATCAATGTTTCTTTATATTTTTTCTTGCAATTGCTATAGCTTCTTTATGAACACGGTTGCTGTATATTAATAATTTTATATCTTCATGGTGAATCACAGGCTTTATCATTATAAAATGCTCTTCCTGGTCTCTTTTAATGTCACTCCTCTTGTTGATTCTTATATTTACATATTCCCAGCATACTTTTTGGAAGAAAAGTTATGACCAACCTAGATAGCATATTCAAAAGCAGAGACATTACTTTGCTACTAAGGTCCGTCTAGTCAAGGCTATGGTTTTTCCAGTGGTCATGTATGGATGTGAGAGTTGGACTGTGAAGAAGGCTGAGCGCCGAAGAATTGATGCTTTTGAACTGTGGTGTTGGAGAAGACTCTTGAGAGTCCCTTGGACTGCAAGGAGATCCAGCCAGTCCATTCTGAAGGAGATCAGCCCTGGGATTTCTTTGGAAGGAATGATGCTAAAGCTGAAACTCCAGTACTTTGGCCACATCATGGGAAGAGTTGACTCATTGGAAAAGACTCTGATGCTTGGAGGCATTGGGGGCAGGAGGAGAAGGGGATGACAGAGGATGAGATGGCTCGATGGCATCACTGACTTGATGGACGTGAATCTGAGTGAACTCCGGGAGTTGGTGATGGACAGGGAGGCCTGGCGTGCTGCCATTCATGGGGTCGCAAAGAGTCGGACACGACTGAACGACTGAACTGAACTGAAGTGAACTGAGCATACCTTTGTCCATTTAAAAATAATTGTGCTATCTGAATTTCTTTGTCTTTTGAGTGTGTCCCTTGTACATTGCGTAGGTCTTTGTTTTGTTTTGCTGGCCAGCCTAAGAATCTTTTCCTTTTTGGGAAAAACATTTATTTATTTGGCTGTGCCAGGTCTTAGTTGTGTCACATGGGATCTTTTAGTTGGGGCATGTGAACTCTTAGTTGGGATCTAGCTCCCTGACCTGGGATCAGATGGCCTACAGTATTGGGAGCGCAGACTCTTAGCCACTGGACCACCAGGGAAGTCCCCCAAATCTTTTCTCTTTAATAGGTGAGTTAAAAGGAAAGTGGCGCCATCAATATGTTTGGCTCATTTCTGTCATATTATTATGAGATGGCACGTATCTCTTATCTCTCATACTTCTTATTGTGTATCTCTCACTACGTGGACTTTTATGTTCTTTCTCTCTTGATACATCTTTTGGTATTTGGGAAGGTTTTAAGTTTTGTTCTAATGGTCATCTTTATATTCATACCTTTATATAATACCCAAAGTACCCTCTCTTCTTTGAAGGTGGCCCTTTGTCTTTTGGTGCCATTATACAAAACAATGTTAAAATCAGGTAGTGACATCTTTTCCCTGCCTCCTCCTTTTACACCAGTATTTAAAGTAGTACTGTCATATTTCCAAAAAACACTTATAAGGCAATCAGCATGCTTATTCTACTTTTCATCCACACCCTCCATTCTTATCTACTTTATTATGATAGTTGCATTTTATTTACATTATCAGAAATGTAAGCACTACATGCTATCCTGTCTCACAACCATAATTCAGTCTTAATTTTACAGGTAAATATGTATTTAATGTCTACCACCAGTGCTTATGCAGGTATCTTTCCAGTCATTTTTTTGTTTGTATGTTTGTTTTCTGAAACTAATTTTCTAATGGATTCCTTAGGAAAAGATCATGGAAAGATGTTCCAGAGTTCTCACATCTTATCAAAAATTTTACTTGTGGCCTTTATACTTGAAGGTCAATTTGGCTGGATATAAAATCCGCAGCTCACACTTTCCTTTTCTTGAGTAATTGATTGTATTTTGTCAAAAAGCATTGCTGTCAGAGAGCCTGAGGACAACCTCATTTTCTTTCCCTTGTAAGTGATCAGTCTTTTTGCTTGGATGTCAATTCTTTTCTTTCTTTCTTTGGCTGCACTCTACAGTTTATGGGATCTTAGTTCCCCAACCAAAGATTGAACCCGAGCCCTTGGCAGTGACAGTGTGGAGTCCTAAGCACTGGACCATCAAGGAATTCCCAAACAATCCTTTTCTCTTTTCTGTTACTGCTTTTTTTATTTTAAAAAAGTGAATTGAGTATTTTTGGAGAAAAGAGTTAAGAGGTTTTTTAGACTCTTGGTTCTAGAACTCCTGTTGTTTTTGCAAAGAGATAAAAAATATGGTGTGGCATTTTCTGACGTTAGTTTCCTCTGCTTCACATTTTTATCCTTTGTTCCTATTGTCCAATCCTGTTCCACTTGGATACTATTTTCAGCACCTTCTGGGTTTTCTTCTCAGATTAACTTGCTGTGTTTTTTGATGAATTTTGGGGGTTTGGGGATACTTAGTAGATTGGGGGTACCCTGTTACCTAATACTGTTGTCCGAGGCCTCTGATTTTGCTATCCTGATGACTTCATCTGTGTTTGGGGGAGCTATAGGAGATTAAAAAGCTGTGCCCTTGCCACCATTTTCTCTGAATCCACTCTTACCCCTACATTTTAATAATAAACTTTAAATTTTCTGACAGCTTTAGATTTATAAGAATATTACAAAGGTAGTACAGAAAGATCCCATATACTCTGCCTCTGGGTTTTTCCTTTTATTAACATCTTCCATTAGTACAGTACCTTCATTGTAATAGATGGACCAATATTAATAATTTATTATTAACTGAAGTCCATATTTTATTCAGATTTCCTCACTTTTTACTAACATCTTCTCCTGTCTCAGAACCCCTTCTAGGACACCATCATGCCTCCTTGTGCTTCCCTTGGCCATGGCAGTTTCCTTGTTTTTGAGGAGGACTGGCCAGATATTTTGTAGAATGTCTCCCAGCTGAGATTTGTCTGATGTTTTTCTCATGATTAGATTGGGTTTATAGGTTTGGGGAGGGCTTCCCTTGTGGCTCAGCTGGTAAAGAATCCGCCTGCAATGCGGGAGACCTTGGGTTTAATCCCTGGGTTGGGAAGATCCCCTGGAGAAAGGAAAGGCTACCCACTCCAGTATTCTGGCCTGGAGAATTCCATGGACTGTATAGTCCATGGGGTTGCAAAGAGTCAGACATGACTGAGCAACTTTCACTTCACTTCATGGGTTTGGGGAGGAAGAGCCCAGAAGTATCATGCCGTTCTCTTCCCATTGTAGCAAGTGCACAGACAACCTCTGTCTTCTTGTTTCTGACTCCTCTGTCCAGCTCAGAGAAAATAAGACTGATTCAATCTGAATAAGATTCCAAAGG
This sequence comes from Budorcas taxicolor, assembly GCF_023091745.1. Taxonomy (NCBI): domain Eukaryota; kingdom Metazoa; phylum Chordata; class Mammalia; order Artiodactyla; family Bovidae; genus Budorcas; species Budorcas taxicolor. Next base: position 79,785,998 of record NC_068919.1, read on the forward strand.
TAGAAGTGACAGAAGCCAGGAATACAACCCAAACTCAGCCTGCTTTACCTTGGAGCCTGAACTCTTAACCACTCTGCCATGTTGGTTCTAAGAATTAAATCACTGATTTAGCATAGGCTCCACACCACTTCCCTCATATCCCAGTTGGTAAAGAATCCACCTGCAATGCAGGAGACCTCAATTCGATTCCTGGGTTGGGAAGATCCCTTGGAGAAGGGAAAGGCTACCCACTCCAGTATGCTGGCCTGGAGAATTCCGCGGACCATACAGACCTATACAGGGTCGCGTAGAGTCGGACTGGACTGAGCGACTTTCACTTTCGCTTTCCACACCTTTCTCTTCTTTCCGCTTCCTGTTCCGGCATTGTGTCCTCTCCCCATTGTGTCCTCATCCAGGGGCCATGTCTCCTCTCCTGTCCTTGCTTTATGAAGGAAGTCCCCTCTTCCTCCTACCCAGGGGCAGGGCCATTTGCTGCTTGCCCACCTCCCCCCAACCAAGCTGCCAAGAGGCTCTGTGATGAATGGGAAAGGAAAGCGGAAGGGGAGGGAGGGAGACGGGAGGGCGGGGGAGAGAGGGATGAAGAAGAGGAGGGAAGAGGGGGGATGGAAAGGGGGTAGGGGCCAGAATGGCAGATCCACAAACCCTAATTTAATCACAGGGCCCCATGCTCAATTTAACAGACACAAGGGCTCAGAATGGGGTCCCTGTGTGGCGGTGGGGCAATCAGCCCGCTGCGGTTCCTGGGAAAGCATTAATTGCGGATGACAATGTGTAAACAGTGGGGATGAATGGAGAGTGCAGGTGTGAGCTGCTGGGGCCAGCGGGGCTGTTTTCACACGAGCTGCGGCTCCCTCACTGCTGACCTGCTCCCCCAAACCGGATTAGTGGCAGCAGTTGGGGACCGTTGAGAGTGCTGGAGTTTGGCACGGAGCAAGGGGCTGAGAGCAGAAGGCGCGGGGCGGGGGAAGGGACAGGGAGGGCAGACGCCTCGGGAGACCCGGCCGGGGTGGGGTTGGGTGGGCGTAGGGGTGGGTGGGTGTGCGCGGCTGCCTGCTTCTGGCCTGCCCCCAGCCAAGCAACCAACTCTCTGGAAAGAAAGGCCGAGTCTTGAAGAACAGTTGAGGGCATCAGAGCCTGGGCAGCACGGGGGCTGGACTGGGGTCTGCTTTATGTGGAGCCGGAGAGGCTGGAGAGGGCTCCCTGAAGTCTTGAGGTCCCAGGGTCTCAGACCCTGGAGGTGTCTCGGACCCCGGAGTGGCTGGGCCTCTCTCAGCCAGCATGAACGGGCCCAGCTGATCTGGGTGGGAGAGTGTGGTGGTGGTGTGGAATTGGGGAGTTACTGAGAAACAAGTACAGGAAAGCCTTGATATTCAAACATCTTTCATCTTTGGATTCCAAAGCTCATTTCCAAAGCTGTCTCTGCCTGACATATAAAAAAATGTAAGTTCCCAGAGTGTGCAGGGTTCCCTGCCAGGTCACACCCGGCTCCTGAAATCTCCCTGCTCTACTTAGAGCAAGCACCCCAAGATTTTGACTTATTATGTCCTGTAATACTAATCATGCTATTTATTTATTACTATTATGGATTCTACTTAGTGAGTATTTCTTTGTGCCAGGCCCTCTGCTAAACACTGTACTTACGTGACCCACCGGGTCTGCTTCACGTCTAACTTCCCATGTGTCTCTTGTCTTCTCAATTCTGTTGTGACTTTCTGGAGACAAAGGCAATGCCCCCCATTTCTCTTGCCTCTCCCACAATTCCTAGAACTGAGCTGGACCCTCAGGAATCCTAAGAGTTCTTCAGCCTTTATCCAGTAGGCAGTGGAGATCCATTGCCTTCTGGTATTGCCTTCTGCCATTTCGGTAGAAGTCATCGGGTTTCCGATGCCACTGGCCACCGTGATGGCTGAGGATGGAGGAATGACTTGGAAGTAGATGGGTTTGAAGGAGTTGCAACAATTATTTTGTGAAGTAACTGCAGGCCCAGTTCCACAGGAAGCTTCTGCAACCCCCACAGGAGTGCCTATCTGGAGAAAACTAATTTGAAAAGATGCATGCATCCCAATGTTCATTGCAGCATTATTAACAATAGCCAAGACACGGAAGCAACCTAAATGTCCATTGACAGATAAATGGATGAAGAAAATGTGATACATATGTGTGATGAAATATTACTCAGCCATCGAAAAGAGTGAAGTAACGCCATTTGCAGCAACATGGAAGACCTAGAGATTGTCATACTGAGTGAAGTCAGACAGAGAAAGACAAATATCATATGTCTTATATGTGGAACACCCTCTCCTCCCAAATGAGATAAATGAACTTATTTAGAAAAAAGAAACATACCCAGAGACATAGAAACAGATTTATGGTTACTTAAGGGGAAAAGAGGGGGGAGGGATAAATTAGGAGTTTGGGATTAAAATACACACACTATTACATAGAAAACAGATAACCAACAAGGACCTACTGTATAGCACAGGGAATTATACTCAACATTTTGTAAAAACCTATAAGGGAAAAGAAACTGAAAAAGAATTTAGGGCTGGCTGGCTATGGGGTGCGACAGCCCAGGATTCTGGTTTGAATGACTGGCAGGGAGTACAGATTAAGGGGCAGGTTCATAGTACAAAATAATGAATTTGGTTTGGAGTGACTTTCTTTCAGATTATTACTATGGACTTAAGGTTGGTAACCATGATCTGAGAGCCAAAAAAGAGTCCCAAGGGTATTTCCTGGAAGAGGGTCAGCATGCCAGGTCCCCGCATCTCCTTTCACTCGAGGGACCAGGCTGAGTCACCAGCAGGAAGTGTTCCTGCTGAGGAATGCCAACCTCATTCTGAACACCTTCTGGGGTGCCAGTCTGGAGCTAGGGATCCAGAGCAGAGTGAATTGCTGATACAAATTGATAACAGGCTCAGAAGAGGAAAAGAAAATCAAGTTGGCCCTAAAATATCTCATGTATAACTGAAGTGAAAACAGCACACAGATGTGAATTGCATTCGAGATCTTGAACCTGTGATTTTTTAGGTACACTGTTCTCCCTCCACCACCTGTTTGTTTTTATTTCCTTTTTCAGAGAGATGAATTATATAGTTTTTTCCTTGCAAGGTCCCGGCACTTGAAGTGAAGTGACTTTCCAACCACAGGGAAGGTCAATGGTAACCCAGATCTAAAACACTGGGAGTGATAAGCTAGATATTGAGTACTATCTGTATTTTTGCATCATTTTCCTATTTGAATTTCTAAATAATGGTTTTTGGTACAGTGGTTATGGAGTCAGAGCCTGAAATCAGATCTCAGCTCTGTCACTTGCCAGCTGTGTGATTTTGGGCAATACTTAAGCACTCTCTGCCTTAGTTTCTCCATCTATAAAACAAGGATAGTCATACCTGCTGCAGGCTTCGCTGGTGGCTTAGATGGCAAAGAATCCGCTTACAATGCAGGAGACCTCGGTTTGGTCCCTGGGTTGGGAAGATCCCTTGCAGGAGGGCATGGCAACCCACTTCAGTATTCTTGCTTGGAGACTCTCCATGGACAGAGGAGCCTGGTGGGCTGCAGTCCATGGGGTGCCAAAGAGTTGGACACAACTGGGTGACTAAGCACAGCACACAATACTTACTGCATGGCACTACCATGAGGACCACAGGTGTTCATGCATCTACTTGCTGAGGAATGTGTCTGGCTCATCCTAAGTATCAGTAAATATTGTGATCCTGGGAGTTTCTCAACTTTTCCTGCTTCAGCCCAAGAAATGCTCTTCTTGGGGAGCCCTCTGCCTTTTCTGCTTCATTGGTCCCTATACAGACTGTGCATCAGCTTTTGGGGCCCTCAAGATGGAGTCCTACAAGGAAGTCATCATTCATATTCTCATCGAAGATGATTTAGCCCTGTGGGCCAGATTTGAATGGTGGTTCTTTCATGTTGGGATTTCTTGAATTAGATTTAAAAATGAAACTGATAGATACAGACTACTGGGGAAGTGGGAATATTAAAGAAAGAACCATCATTATTTCATGCAGGGACATTCCAGCACCAAAAATGTTGAAAGGGAACATTGGACATTGATGCATTTTGACTACCAAGCATCCATTCACCTGCTTTAGCCAACAGCCTCTGTTTTGCTGTGTCCATCTCTCCCCAACAACCAGCCCCTGACTCAGAGCTGAAGCCTGGGGACAAGTGTAAGTCAGTCAGGGCTCCTCATTCCTCCGGGCCCAGCAATGAAGCTCAACCAGATGCTGAGACTGGTTGGAATTCTGTGGAAAAAGCAGCTGGTCCTTTCTGATGAGCTGGGACCTGAGAGCACATAGCCTGGAGGTGGTGCTGTCATATTCGTAGCAGCGGCGAGCCTGAGGCCAACAAGGAGGAAGGCTGAATCAAAAGATGAAGAAGATTTTTGAGTTCCAAGTCCAGCGATGCCTGAAGCCTCTAGATTTTTTTTTAATATAACCTTTTTATTTTAAAACAGTTTTAGATTTACAGAAACATTGTGAAAATAGTATAGAGAATTCCCATAGACCCTATACCCCATTGCTCCTATTATTAACAACTTACATTATTGTGGCACATGTATCTCAATGAATGAACTGGTATTGGTGCATTATTCAGTTCAGTTCAGTTGAGTCGCTCAGTCGTGTCCGACTCTCTGCGACCCCATGTATCTCAGCACACCAGGCCTCCCTGTCCATCACCAACTCCCGGAGTTCACTCAGACTCATGTCCATCAAGTCCATGATGCCATCCAGCCATCTCATCCTCTGTTGTCCCCTTCTTCTCCTGCCCCCAATCCCTCCAAGCATCAGAGTCTTTTCCAATGAGTCAACTCTTCACATGAGGGGGCCAAAGTACTGGAGTTTCAGCTTTAGCATCATTCCTTCCAAGAAATCCCAGGGCTGATCTCCTTCAGAATGGACTGGCTGGATCTCCTTGCAGTCCAAAGGACACTCAAGAGTCTTCTCCAACACCACAGTTCAAAAGCATCAGTTCTTCGGCGCTCAGCTTTCTTCACAGTCCAACTCTCACATCCATACATGACCACAGGAAAAACCAGAGCCTTGACTAGACGGACTTTAGTAGCAAAGTAATGTCTCTGCTTTTGAATATGCTATCTAGGTTGGTCATAACTTTTCTCCCAAGGAGTAAGCGTCTTTTAATTTCATGGCTGCAGTCACCATCTGCAGTGATTTTGGAGCATTATTATTTTAAATTATTTATTTATTTATCCGCCTGTGCTAGGTCTTATTTTGCAGCACATGGGATGTTTAGTTGTGGCATGTGGGATCCAGTTCCCTGATGAGGGACTGAACCTGGGCCCCCTGCATTGAGAGCTTGGAGTCTTAGCCACTGGACCACCAGGGAAGTTCCTGGTATGTTATTATTAAACAAGGTCTATATTTTATTCATGCATTCTTAGTCTTCGCCAATGCCCTTTTCTATTTCAGGGGCCCACCCTGGATACCACATTCTATGTAGACTTCTTCTTGGCTGTGACAGTTTCTCAGACTTTCCTTGTTTTGGGTGACATTGACACTTTTGATAAATACTGGTCAGATATCCTATAAAATGTCCCTTAATAGGTATTCATCTGATGTTTTTGTTGTGATTAGGTTGGTGTTGTATGTTTTGGGAGGAAGACCACAGAAGTGAAGTGTGGTTCTCATCACATCATATCAAGGGTGCCTGTCACCTGGTCAATAGGACATCACGGTTGATGTTGACCTTGATCACCTAACTGAGGTGGGGTCTTCAGGTTTCTCCACCACCAAGTTATTTATTTATTCAAGGAGTGGTTACGTTTATTATTTAAATGTTCTTTAAAAAATCTTAAGAATGCCTCACTTGACAATGGTTGCTGGATGCTGTCTTTTTCTTAATTACTTACTTCTGGCTGGGCTGGGTCTTCATTGCTGCTCTGGCTTTCTCTAGCTGCGGAGTGCAGGGGCTACTCTCTAGTTGTGGTGTGCTGGCTTCTCATTGCAGTGGCTCTCTTATTGCAGAACACGGGCTCCAGGCTGTGAGGGCCTCAGTAGTTGTGGCTTCCAGGCTCTAGAGCACAAGCTCAATAGTTGTGATGCACGGGCTTAGTTGCTCCGAGGCATGTGGGATCTTTCCCGATCAGGGATCGAACCCACGTCTCCTGCACTGGCAGGCGGATTCCTTACAACTGAGCCACCAGGGAAGCCCTGTCAAGTTATTTCTTATTGTCCTTTCCATACTGTTCTTTTTGGAAAGAATTCAGTACGTGCAGCCCATGCTTAAGGAGCAGGGATTTACGTTGCTTCCCTTTGAGGATGGAGTGTTCTACATAAATTATTTGGAATTCTTCTGCGTGGGAGATTTTTCTTCTCATTTATGTATTCAATCATTTATTTATGTAAGTATGGACTCCTGCATATTTATTTTATACTTTGGGATATAATCCAATGCTACTTTATTGATTTTGTTGCTCAGACTGTTCCAGCTTTGAGTACTGGCGGATGGGGGGTGGTTGTCTATCAGTCGGCTACCATCGTTGTGGTCACCTTGGCTTTTCAGTGACACAAGCTATCAATTCCTTTTTAGTCTAAGTCAGTTTAAGTGAGGGTTTCTGTCATTTGTAACCACAGGATTCTTAACAGCTCTTCAGGGAGTATGTAGGTTGCAATACTTGTTGAACACTTCACATGTTGCCAATATTTCTCTTATGTCAATGCAGCTGACTGACCATTTTACCCTGGAAAGAACCAATCCTCTCTTGGGCTGCGGCGAGCACTTTGCTGAGCCCTGTGGAAACAGCCGGAGGCTTGGGAGACGGGGGTGGGTGATGGTGGGGGGGGGGGGGGGGGACAGACAAGTCATGTAACCAGCCTCTGAGTTAGTAAAGGGGCACAGAGATGAGAGGGGATTAAGTGACGCCACGTTGTGTCCAATCCTGTGCCCCTCATCTGCTGAGCCCCTCATCTGCTGAACTGGCTGCTGCAGAAGGTGAATGAGGCCCCCCAAACTAGGCTCCCAGATAAAACACAGGACATGCAACCAACTGTGAATTTCAGATGAGTATTGAGGAATTTTTAGTATATGTATGTCCCAAACATTGCAGTTGTTGTTTAGTCGCTAAGTCATGTTCGACTCTGTGACCCCATGGACTGCAGCATGCCAGGCTTCCCTGTCCTTCACCATTTCCCAGAGTTTGCTCAAACGCATGTCCATTGAGTTGGTAATGCCATCCAGCCATCTCATCCTCTGTTGTCCCTTTCTCCTCCTGCCTTCAATCTTTCTCAGCATCAGGGCCTTTTCCAATGAGTCGGCTCTTCACATCAGGTGGCCAAAGGATTGGAGCTTCAGCTTCAGCATCAGTCCTTCCAATGAGTATTCAGGATTGATTTCCTTTAGGATTGACTAGTTTGATCTTCTTGCTGTCCAAAGGACTCTCAAGAGTCTTCTCTAGCACCATAGTTTGAAAAGATCAATTCTTCAGCACTCAGACTTTTTTATGTTCTCTCACATCCATAGATGACTACCAGAAAAACCACAACTTTGACTATATTGACTTTTGTCAGCAAAATGATGTCTTTGCTTTTTAATATGCTCTCTAGGTTTGTCATAGCTTTCCTTCCAAGGAGCAAGCGTCTTTCAATTTCGTGGCAGCAGTCACTCACTCCACAGTGATTTTGGAGCCCAAGAAAATAAAAATCTGGCACTGTTTCCACTTTCTCCCCATCTATTTGCCATGAAATGATGGGACAGGATGCCATGATCTTAGTTTTCTGAACGTTGAGTTTTAAGGCAGCTTTTTCACTCTCCTCTTTCACCCTCATCAAGACACGAGTGTATGCTTATACTTAAAAAGTTATTCATTGTTTATCTAAAATTCAAAGTTAAATGGGCATCCTGGTGCCCCTGCTCAAATGCCCTCCCATGTTTAGGCTCCTCAGGGCAGGAACTCCAGGGAAGGTGACTTTGCAACTTCAACCTGACCCATAGCTTGAGCCATGTGGTGTCCTGGAGACAGACTTTGTCAGACTCTCATGGGTTCAGATCTCACTTCCCTGCCATTTTTGGCCAGTTGCTTGATAATTCTGAGCTCAGTTTCCACACTCCATCGTGCAAAGGGTTGTTAATTCATAGATGCCCTTATAACGCTTTAGAGGGTTTCTTTGTGGATTAAATGGTCCAATATCTAGTGGGCACCCAGTGAACAGTGGCTGCTATTGATGATACTCTTATCTGGACAAGCAAACAGAAAGTCCTGTGAAGGCAAGAGAGGAGATTCAAGGTCATGGCAAATCAGCCTCCTCATTCCCAACCTATCCCTTTTTCTGAGCCAGAGGGCAGCCCAAATCCCAGATGCAGAGGCTGGAGGTGAGGATGCGGTGAGGCTGCTCTGTGAGAACTTCTCTGAGGCCTGTGCTCTGGGCTGGAGCTCTGCATCCCTCACTGTCCAGTTTTCTAAGGACTTGGGATCCTCCAGGTGGAGCTGGGCCTGGAGGCTGAAGGCAGGAGCCTGATTGATAGGGTTTGCAAGGTGCTAGTCCTTGGTGGGGGGCTTCCCAGGTGGCTCAGTAGTAAAGAATCTGACTGCTAATGCAAGAGACACGGGTTCAATCCCTGGGTTGGGAAGATCCCTTGGAGAAGGGAATGGCTACCCACTCCAGTATTCTTGCCTGGGAAATCCCACAGACAGAGGAACCTGGCAGGCTACAGTCCAAGGGGTTGACATGAATCAGACATGACTAAGCAACTAAAACACATCCTTGTGGACAAAAGAGGAAACTGGTTCCTTGGGAAAGCTGACGTTTCCTATCACAAACAGGGCAGGTACATACACAATGAAGTGAAGTCACTCAGTCGTGTCTGACTCTTTGCGACCCCATGGACTGTAGCCTACCAGGCTCTTCTGTTCATGGGATTTTCCAGGCAATAGTCCTGGAGTGGATTGCCATTTCCTTCTCTAGGGGATCTTCCCAACCCAGGGATTGAACCTGGGTCTCCTGCATTGTAGACAGATGCTTTACCATCTGAACCACCAGGGAAGTCTTAAATGTAAATTATATGCCTGGCTTACATGTGTGTGGAGTCCATGAGCAGTGATCAGCTGTGATCGACTCTTTCCGACCTCAGGGACTGTAGCTTGCTAGGCTCCTCTGTGCATGGAATTTTCCAGGCAAGAATATTGGAGTGGGTTGCCACGCCCTCCTCCAGGGGATCTTCCTGACCCAGGGATCGAACCTGTGTCTCTTTGTCTCTTTCATCTCCAACACTGGCGGGCATATTCTTAACCGCTGAGCCACCTGGGAAGCCCCACATACACAATAATGAAAGCTAAATTTATTGAGCACTTAGTATGTGCCAGACATTGTTTTAAGCACTTTTATCTTCCAGTTTTATTGCGATATAATTGACATAATATTGTACTAGTCCAAGCTATACCACATAATGATTTGATAATTGTATATATTTTGAAATGAGCACTGCAAGAAGTTTAGCTAACACCTATCACCTCACAGTTACTATTTTTTTTTTTCTTGTGATGAGAACTTTTAATATGTACTCTCTTAGGAACTTTCAAATAAACAACACAGCATTGTTAAGTATAGTCATATGCTGTGCATCACATCCCCAGAATACTATTTATCTTATAACTGGAGTTATTATCTTTTGATTCCTTCCACCCACTTTCCCCACTCTCTGCTTTTGGCAACCACCAATCTCTTCTCTGTATCTATGAGTTTGTTTTTATTTTTTAATTTTATTTTAAAATTTATTTATCTGGCTGAGTCGGGTCTTAATCACAGCATGTGGGATCTCAGTTCCCCGACCAGAGATCGAACCCACATCCCCTGCATTGGAAGACGGCAGTTTCTTAACTGCTGGACCACCAGGGAAGTCCCTGTTTGCTTTTAGATTCCAGAAATAAGTGTGAATCATATCGTATTTGTCTTTCTCGGCCTGACTTATTTTGATTAACATAACGCCCTCAAGGGCCACTCATGTCATTGAAAATGACAAGATTTCATTCTTTTTCATGGCTGACTAACATTCCAGAGTATAGCCCAGGGGTCCCCATCTCCTGGATTCTAAGGTCTGATGATCTGAGGTGGAGCTGATGTAATCATAATAGAAATAAAGAGCACAAAAAATGTAATGCATTTGAATTATCCTGAAACCATCCCTCCTGCCCCAGTCCATGGAAAAATTGTCTTCTATAAAACCGGTCCCTGGGGCCAAAAAGATTGGGGACTGCTGATCCAGGCTGTTTCCATGTCTTGGCTATTGTAAATGGTGCTGCAATAAACACAGGAGAACATATATTATTTATCCTCATTATCCTGTTTTTTCCTTCTTTTGGGTATATTCCCTAAAGCGGGAAGGCTGAGTCAGGTTAATTCTGTTTTTTAATGTTTTGAGGACTCTGCATACTGTTCTCCATAGCAGCTGCACCAATTTACATTCCCACCAACAGTGCACAAGCGTTCCCTTTTCTCCACATCCTCACCAGCATGTGTTACCGTTTGCCCTTTTGATAGCAGCCATTCTCACAGGAGTGAGGTATTATTAAAATGTATTTTATTTATTTGGCTATGCTGGGTCTTAGTTGCAGCATGTGGGATCTAGAGCCCTGACCAGGGTCTGAACTGGGGCCCCCTGCATTGGGAGCGTGGAGTCTCAGCCCCTGAACCACCAGGGACGTCCCAAATGTAAGGTATTATGTATTTTGGGGGTATTACTTCATTTAATGATCAAAACTCAATTTTATTGGTGGAGAAACTGAGGCACAAAAGAATTAGGAAACCTGCCCAAAGTCACACACTTAGTAAATGCGACGGCCTGGCAGCTGTGTGCCAGCTGCACGCTCTGGTCTGTGAGCAGCAGGGTAAAGCTCTGGGAAGGCCCACCGCCCACCTTCCCCTCCCAGCCCCACTAGCCCGGAGTCGCTAGGTTTGTATCTTTATTGTGTAGTTGAGGACTCTGCAGTTTATAGAGCTTGCCGGAGGCATGATTTCACAAGTGAATTTCCAACTTGCAGGTGCCTGGAGGTGTCAAAGAGGGGAGGAGAGGCCAGTGATGACCTTTTCCCTTCACGCCAGCCCTCAGAAGAGGTGGAAGTGTGTTCTTATGCCTTGATTTATAGCAGGGGCATGGGATTTAGTTCCCGCTATCAACTTAGGAGCCACTTGAAGATTCTATTAAAAGAAAATTGCCTTGTAATTTATAACAGTGGGGGTGGGAGCTGGGGAAAAGAAACCAAAAGACAAATCCCAACCAAACAGGAAAACAATTTAAATGGTCAACAATAGAGGAACCCATTAACTCAACTATGGTACAAGGCCTTGATGGTGTATTTTTGCAGCCATTTAAAAATATTTTCCAAGACTATTAACATAGGAAAATGCCCCAGATAAAGTAAAAGCAGGAGATAAAAACTTTCTATGACATACCTCATTAAACAATGATAAATTTATAAATGACTTATTACACATACAAAAAGGCCTGAAGAAAAGACTCTGGAATGTTGATAGTGGTTCTCTCCAGGCTGTGAAACTAATAGCAATTAAAAAAAATTTTTTTTAACTATACTCTTACATACTTGCCACATATTTTACAAATCAGTTCCTTAACTCAGAGACCATTGGCGTTGAAAGGCATCCAGGTGGTATCCAACCATGGCATTTTAAAGGTGGGGAAACTGAGGTCCAGGCCTGGGAAAGTGGCAGAGGCCGGCAGGCTCCTTTGCCCCAGGACCCTGCCCGGAGGAGGTCAGCCCACAACTCCCACTCTCTGGATAGGGGGATCGCGTGGGGCGCCCCCCTCCACGGGGCACGGCTGGAGTACAGGGGAGGAGGAGGCAGGTGGGGAGACGATGGGAGGGGGCTGACTGCAAGCGAAGATGGGGGAACCTTTCAAAAAATGGAAACCAGATGAACCGTTCAAAGGGGAGCACATTCTTCACGGCGCGCTCCTTTGTTGCGAGCGTGTGAGGCGGCGGCAGCTGCGCGCCTTGCCCCCAGCCCACGGCCCGACGGGGTGGACACGGATAACTGCATTAGACGCACTCAGCTCTTTTCAATAAAACGCTCTTGTTGGCGGCACAATAGGGGGAACGGGGCAGCAACCCCAGGCCCGGCCCGGGGCGCCCTGCCCTCCCTGCGGAGAGCCCAGAGCGCGCTCATTTTTCAGGTCTCGGCTAATTGACGTTTGGTCGCTGTAGGTTCAAAAGAAAAGGCCGAACTCAAGTCCACTTCCACCGGAAATGAGGCCGCCCTCCCCCACCCCTCCCCCGGGGGTCAGTCTCTGGGGGCGCAGCCGGGGACCACAGTGCAGCTGGCCACAGGCTGCGCGGGGAAACGCGCGCCCAGCAGAATCCTATTCCCAGTGTTGCTTTGATCGGAAGATCAGGTGTCCAGAGGGTGTCTACCCCAGGGCTGGGGCGCCATGCCTTCTAGTTTCTGTGGGAGAAATATCAATACATCTCGGGAAGGGGGCTGGTGACAGTTGCCAGTGTAGACAGTTTCAGGGCGGGAAGACTTCAGTAGAGATTACCAAACGCTACATTCTTTTAGCGATTCTAATAAAGATAGCTCAGAACATTCTTTATAAAAAAGAAAAAAAAAGGAAAGAATGAGTACAATGCTTTATCTAGGAGTGAGGTATTTACTGTGCTGGGTTTACAGATGTGAGAACCGAGAGGTTATTGACTTGCTAAAATTGCCATTAGGAAATGGCCAAGCTGGAATCTGAACCCAGGGCTGTTGACTTAAGTTTCTTAACCTGGGAGCTATTGACATTCTAGCCTCAATAATTCTTTGCTGAGGACTGTCCAGAGCCTTGCAGATGAGTGATAGCACCCCTTTTTGGTCATGGCGACCAAAATGTCCCTAGATATTGCCAAATATCTCTTGGGGGGGGGGGGGCGCAAATTCACCCTCTGCTGAGAGGCAGTGTTTTCAAACAAGCCCGGCATGCTGCATGTCCTGGTATGCTGGTTTGCACTGGGCTCAGTATTTCATCTTTTGGGGAAACCAATTGGAACAGCAATGTGGAATTCTTTTCATAAAGATCAGCCCTGTGGTTTGTCGAGGGTGTGGTAGGAGAGTCTGCTGAAAAAGACAAGGTCAGACTGTCTGGACACCAGAACCCAAAGCTATGTTGAGCACTGGGGGGCATTTTGAATTGGGTGTCTGTCTGTCTGTCTGGGGTGGCCCTCAAACCCTTCAGCTGCTCTCCCCATTTCTCTCTGCCAAGACGGTCCTGCAAAGGGTGAGCCAACCTCCTGCCTCCATTCACTCTGCCAAACAGCAAATGTAGCCTTCTCCACTGGAAGGGCTGAAATTTTGGGGATCGCAGCCAGTGAAGGCAGTATGAAGGAAGGTGACGTCACCCTTAAGAGAGACTGAGCCTCACTGTGGAATAAGGGGACCTTGTTGCAGGCAGTCAGCTGCCCTGTTGGCCCACGATGATGGGAAGGGGCTTGAGCCTGACTTTCATAAGTGCTCACAACATTTTTAGCTGCAACTTGCGTGTGACCTTTCCTCCACCTCCTCGTCCTGCTGTGGGCCTGCTGCTGCTTTAGCTTCCTCACTGGTTCCACTCCCCAGTCCCCAGAGCTGCTCGGGTCACTCAAAAGCCAACCGCAGGCTCTAGGGCCCCACTGAACTGAGGCCTGTGTCCGTCCAGCTGCCTCTTTCCCACTTAAAGTTGATTGATAACTGGGCAATCTCATATTTGTTTTTCCAGTGCTGACCCTCCTACTATCCAAATGGCTGTGTTGACTTTTTATGGGAAATGCCATTTACAGAAGGCCCTCTGGAAGGAGTGACAGGTCCACGAGGAAGTCAGAGACACCAGGGCCTACCAGGCTTTCCTCTTGTCCCCAGTATCCTTGCGAGCTGCAGTTGATGGGGATGGGGGCCTCAGAGACTTGGAGATGGAGCTTATCTTTTCTAATGGCTCTCTGTCAAGAGAGCATAGAGGATAAGGACTCCAAGGAATTAAAGAGAGGAACAGACCTCTGGAAAGAAAGGAAATGGGAGACTGGGATAGTAAAGAGCAATCTACATCTCAGATAACAAAAGGTTAGGACTTTTGATAACTGAAGTTTGTGTCTTGCTCTTTCTCTAATATAGCCGTAAGCATTTGGGTTAAGCACAAAAATGTGTATAGCTGTCCCTCCGGATTGGTTCCAGGACCTCCCCCCATACCCAAATCCACAGATGCTCAAGTCCCCTATATAAAATGGTATACTATTTGCATATGAACTATTCAGGTCTTCCCTTATACTTTAAATTTAAAGGGAAGATCTACAATACCTAATAGAATGTAAATGCTATGTAAATAGTTGCCAGTGAAGTAAATTCAAGTTTTGCTTTTTGGAACTTTCTGTAATTAAATTTTATTTTTTTTCTCTTTTGAACTGCAGTTGGTGGAATCCATAGATATGGCGGAAACCATGGATAACAGATGAGGCTGTGTGTATACACCCCCCACACACATTGCCTTAGTTTAGTTTGGTCCAAGACATACACTTTTTTGGTTTCCCCTCTTAGCCAATGATACATATTTGGTGGCCACAACTTCCTTCTAAAAGGACCATTTGTTTTGTTTTATTTTTTTGGCAGCCCATGAGACATGTGAGATCTTAGTTCCCCGACCAGGGATCAAACCTGCACCCTCTGCAGCAGAAACGTGAAGTCTTAACCGCTGGACCGCCAGGGAAATCCTAGAGGACCGTGTTACCAGAAGGAAGACAGGAAAATATGTATCTGTGTGCCTCCACCATATGGAACTGCTGCTTTTCTCTGCATGTTCCCGCTGCCCTGGGTGGTTCACACTGGTGCTGTTTTGCTGAGATTATCTGCACTATCCAACTTCATTAGTTGCAACCCCCTCCTTCCCTGGGACAAAAAATAAGGCCAAACTGTTCAAAAGAACACATGGAGACCCCATTAATGTGGGGCCTAATTGTGCCAATTCAACCCCCTCAATAACTCTAATTAAAACCTATCTTGTGTGGGGAGCTGAATGGCCACACAGCTGTCATTCCAGACAATCCCATAACAGAGCTATGAAAAAAAAAAAAAGGCTCTCGATGCAATTTTGGGTGGTGGTTGTTATGGAAAGGGTCAGTGGGAGAGGATTAAGACCAGGGTGCAGTTGGAGCGGGGAACCTTGAAAAAGTCTTCTCTGTCAGGCCACAGTTGGAAATCCGAAGACCTTTAGCTTTTCCCTCTGGCTTCCCCCTCCTTTCCCTCCCCCGCTCTGCCCCCCAGGCAGGAACACCTGCATACTGACTGGAAGGGGCCGTGACCACCAGACACATGGATACCACAAGTTGATTGAAACATCTGAAAGAAGAGGGGGAAAAAAAGAAAAAACTCAACCAACACAATCGCACAGCCAAACCCGAGAAAGAGCTTTTTTTCTCTGCTTCCACCCTTGTCTGTTAGGATCCAGCTGCACTTTGCTGGGCACCATAAATAACTCTGCAATTACATTAATTGGTTGCATATTTGTTGACACTGAAGGAGCAGGCCTTGAGGTTGGGGGAGGTGGGTTTCAGCTGCAATTTAACACTCTTCCCCTCTGCCCTTCCTCCGGGTCTGATCTCCAACCACCCTGGCGGGCACTGAGTTTTTCTGGATGGAGGGACGCAGTGGGCTGCCCAGCCTGTATTGAATAGGCTTTGCCAGTCTCCAGGCACACTCCTGTCTCCTCTGTCGGCTGTCCCTGGATCCGTTCATTGATCCACTGGGTTTAGAAGTTACACCCTGTTATGGGAGAACTGAGCGATGGGTTCCTGGTAACACTCTATGGGGCTGAATCCCTTTGGAGGCAGGGGATGTGGTGGACTTTTTGTCAGGCATACTGTTTGGATCAAATGAGAACTGGCTAGACCTTTGTCTGAATCCCCATACCCGTCTTGGATGCTCCTTATGGCTTGGCCCACCCGATGGAATTTCTCAAATTCCATTCCTTGGAAAGAGACAGAATCTTTGTTACCTCATTCACTGTACCTTAGTCTGTGGGCAAGAACAGGAAAATTTGGTTGGAAAACCAGCTCTCTCTTATCAGGGAGGACTTCACACAATGAAGTGGAGGGCAAGGAGGGGCGGGTACTGAGCTCCAACTGGCAGTTCAAATTCTGCTGAGTATCAGAAAATTGGGACTCATTCTCCTTCTGTCAGAACTAGAATGGGAGGCATTCCCCTGGGGTTCTGGCCTGGCGCTAGAGGGTGGGTGAGAGTCCACATGACACCCTGGTGGGGTGGGTCTTGGCAGTGGCCCTGCTGAGTGATGGGAACCATCCTTGGAAGGAGGAGCTGTGTCTGTTGAGTTCAGCGCTGTATCGCTACAATGGCCAGCAGGAGCCCAGCACACAGGAGGCTCTCAGCTCACACTGGATGGATGGATGAAGACCTGAAGTCCGGTTTCCTGGTGATCTGTGCTCTTAAGAAGGAAGGAATTGCATCAATCTGAAATCACTTAGTTTACTTCCAAATGGTATGATGGAAAGGGCATAGGCTTTGGAGCCAGCAGACTATAACTTTAAAACCTCTACTTTTCAAGCCATTCTAAGGACAAATAAGCACAGGTAAGTAAACACAACAAAAATGACTTCCTTTTCCTCTCTCTGTGAAGCCAGCGAGGGGAAGAACCTTCTGAATTGAGGCCTCTGATGGCCTCATTGCAAAATAAGAATAATGACATGGTCCTATATATTAGCAAAATGGAAAGCAGGCTTAAGAACCTGAAAGGTAGGCCCACCTGGTCTCCAGGCTTGCTCTCGCCACTAGTTCTTTGTATTTGCTGTTCCCTGTGTCTGGAATGCTCTTCCCCAGATCTCTGCAGGGCTCAGGCCCTCAGTCCTTCAGGCCTTTGCCCAAATGTCACCCATTTGGAGAGGTCTTCCAGCACCCTACCCAAAACAGCACTCCCCGCCCCCACCACTATCACTCTCTAGCTCCCTTACCTGCTTTGTTCTTCCTTGTGGTGCTTACCACCTCTGTCATATTGCATATTAATTGTTTTGTTTGTTATCAGTGGTCTCTTATTACATACTAAGTTTTATGAGAATAGGAATTTGTCTGTTTTGTTCATGCTGTATCAGTTCAGTTCAGTTGCTCAGTTGTGTCCGACTCTTTGTGACCCCATGAACCGCAGCATCCCAGGCCTCCCTGTCCATCACGAACTCCCGGAGTTCACCCAAACCCGTGTCCATTGAGTCGGTGATGCCATCCAACCATCTCATCCTCTGTCGCCCCATTTTCCTCTTGCCCTCAATCTTTTCCAGCATCAGGGTCTTTTCCAGTGAGTCGGCTCTTCACATCAGGTGGCCAAAGTATTGGAGTTTCAGCTGCAGCATCAGTCTTTCCAATTAATATTCAGGGTTGATTTCCTTTAGGATTGACTGGTTTGATCTCCTTGCAGTCCAAGGGACTCTCAAGAGTCTTCTCCAACACCACAGTTCAAAAGCATCAATTCTTTGGCACTCAGTGAAGATTGAGTACCTGGCCCTAAATATTTGTTGGATCAAATTATTTCAAGAGAAACCCATTGTAAGAAGTTGGCGAGTCTCTCTTTGGTTTCCAATTTGGGGGCTCCTAGAGCAGAGGTAAGATTACGGCCTTTGGAGCCAGATGGATCTGATTTCAAATCTTGGCTCCACCCCTCAAGAGTAATGCAAACTTGAGGCAATCACCCAGCACCTCTGAGCCTCAGTTTCCTTTTCTGAAGATGGTTATAGTAGCCCCATAGGACTATGGGGTGAATCGACATAACATTGGAAAAGTATTTTCAACAAGTACAACAAATGGTGTTACCACTGTCATCGTGGTCACAGTCATCATCATTATCCTGATGCTGAAACCCTTCCTAATTGGGACTAGGGCTGGTCTAAGGCTTGGCAGTACCATGGGGGTGAGTGATGAGAGTGCAGACTTCTATTTCAAAATACTCTCCCCCCACTAATCACACGTAAGGAGGGTGAGCCAAGCCCTGTGTTGTTGCCTCTATGTCTCTCCTCACTTACTTTTAAAACTTGCACTTGGTTGCCAGTCACACAGTCACGAAGATGCAGAAGAACCCAAATTCCACACTGTGTTTGTTCCCTCAGGTTTGGACGGATGGGGCAGAAGGTCCTGAATGGTATTTGGGTCATTATCACCTTGACAATAAATCTGATTCCTCTTCAAACCAGAACACATTCCTGTGCAAAGCCAGGGTAAATGCCATCCCTTCAAAGAAGCCAAATGGATGAGTCAGAAGCAGACAAATCTGGGCTATTTTTCAGTGTCCTTGGGAGGTGATGAGTGGGCACACCCTCATTCCTTACCGACCACCAAGCGCTGGTCTCAGGTGTGGGCCGAGGAGATGGCCTGTTCCGGGCACTCAGCCTGTCGGTCCGCATTTGGACCAAGTGGCTTTTGTGGGACGTGGCAGCATCTCCCTACTCAGTCCCTTATTTAGCCGTTCACCCTGTGTTCAGCTGCACTGTGTGGAGAGATATGTCTGTTTACATGCACACAGGGAAACACACACTCCATATACAAACAGTAGTCACTCCCTGCTTTTGGAGACTTGCAAACAGCATGGGTTTTGGAATTATCTGGACCTCAACATCAAGTACTAGCTTTGCCATGTAGTAGCTTTGTGACTCAGAGCAAAAGACCTGGGTTCTCTAGAAGTGGAATGTAGTTCCACCTGTGTGAACACTTTATACATCCAAAGGAGCTCTCCTTATTTCTCCTGGCAGGAGAGGTGGGGTTGACTAAGGGTTCCCAGGGGGAAGAAAAGGGGAGGGAAAGGGGATAAATAGAGAACTACTGGGCATGGAGAGTGGGGGCAAAAGTGAAGAATCACTTCCCAGAGCAAAACCCCCGTGTTACGGCCCACCCCATGAGGCTGGGGTCAGGGGCCAAGGGGCACTCAGTGCTACCGACACAAGACAGCATGGCCCTTCGAGGTGTGCAGACCCCAGGGCATGGCATTACCTGGGCTGAGCTCTCAAGCAGGGTGTGCTCACCGGCAGCAAGTGGAGTGCAGAGCAGAGAAAGACTCTTGTCTATGGAGACACCAGAGAGTCAAAGAACTGTATTGATAAGAGAATTGCAGTGGTTGACAAAGGGGGCCCCAACACAGTCCTCTGGACAGCTGGAGGAGAAGAATAGAACTTCTATTTGCAGTCTTCCTAAAAACAAGAAACACAAGTCCTCATTAAAGTTTACTCACAGAGTGGCTCTTATTGCCTCCATCGGTCCATCCATCAGATGCTGTGTGCCATGCCGACTGTGTGAGAGGAAATCTGTGCATTAGGAGGGGGTGCCCTCACCCTATTCTGTATTTCCGGCATACTGGGATGTATTATAGTATACTTGCGCCTGTTAACAATCATGTACAAAGTGTATCATTTAGCTTGAACTAATATCTACCCTCACAAAGTAGACAGGCAACCATAGAAGATTCCTGCAAAAAAAAAAAAAACTATTTTAAAGATAATATTATTAATCCAACATTGTTTTGCAAGCAAAGGCAAACAATGACAATGGCTGAGTTGAGACTTCTCTAGTTTTTCTTATAAATTCCCCCTTTCAACCACATTATGAGGTTAAAAACAATGGTCTGGCAAGAAATCAGCGACAAAAACAAATGGAAACTATCTTAAGTCTACTGGAAAATGGATTTACGGCAACACTCCATGAAGAGTCTTATCCTAAGTAAATATTTGGCCTTGAAATATTAGTGAGTGATAAATTGAAGCCATCATGGTTAATAAAACGAAAAAACCCCTCTGATTTCATGTTTATTTTATCCTTAAAATAATTTCTATATGTTGTGTTCAGAACATATCAGTACAAATAATACAGCGGTGCGGGAAACCCAGGTTCGATCCCTGGGTTGGGAAGATCCTCTGGAGAAGGAAATGGCAACCCACTCCAGTATTCTTGCCTGGAAAATCCCATGGATGGAGCCTGGTAGGCTACAGTCCATGGGGTCACAAAGAGTTGGACACGACTGAGCGACTTCACTTCACTTCAGACATATGTGTAGTGAGAATGAATGCTCAAAGTGTTTTTACTGGTAGAGGAATACAGTAAAAGAGTTTGAATCTCACCCGTCCAGACTGCCCTTCTGGTTGTATAGATGAGGTAACTGAGGGGAAAGAAGTCAAGCCATGTGTTCAAAGTGAGTAGTCTTGGCACCATGCAGGTACTGGGACTCAGGTGAGTGCCTGTCTAGAACATTTTAGCTGTTTGGATTGTTGTTGCTGCTAAGGATATAGCACCTGAACAACTACGCAATCATGGGAAACATTGTAGGGTGTTTTTCCCTCTCTGTAGTCCAGCTTTGTCTATAAAACATGAGGTGGTGGTACCACTGCCCAGATTGTGTCCAGAGAATGTCTGTCACCTCAAGAATCAGGACCTTTAACAGTAACCCTTGCACTCTCATAACCAATATACCAATTATTTTTAATTTGCATCTATTAAAAACTTTGAGTGCTGTTTTCCTGGAACTCTTGGTAGATAGCGTATATTCTAGAATGCAATAAAATCAAATTTCTTTAGCTGCATTCCATTCACCAAGTACTTGGATATAGTCCATTCATCAAGGTTTTGAGTGATGGGACTGCTCTCTTCCCTCCTTTAGGGAAGAAAGAGAAAATTTGAGCTCTCAAAAAGGTGCTGGGTGCTGAGAGGAAGAGGCTGCTGGGAGTGAGCTGGAAGGAAAGGAAGAAAGGGAGGTCTGGATGGGAGCAAATTGTGGAGAAAGTCAGAAGAGTGTGTCTAGGGAGAAAGAGCTAAGCAGGAGAAGGAGCAAGGTAGAGAGGGAGGGGGAGGTATGGGGAGGGGGACCCCGGGGTGGAAGGGCCCTGGGCTTGACTACACTCCCGGCTTCTATTAATCCAATTAAAGTGTTGAAAAATCAGATCACATGGGAAGCTTTTAACATGAATTTTTCATTATGTCATGGGAGGGGATGTATGGAGGAGGGGAGTAGGAAGCAGCAAAAGTCATCCTGTGGGAATGGGAGGTCCCCTCGTCCATCTTCTCCAGGACACACATGCTTGTGTGACACTGGGTCTATGCTGGCTTCTGCTCTGGGGAGCATTGGAAACTCTAACCTCCTCCCTCAAGTACCTTCTGCCCTCTTTTTTTTTTTTTTTTAATTTAATTTATTTATCTTTGGCTGTGCTGGGTCTTTGTTATCCTGTGTGGGCTTTCTCTAGTTGCCATGAGTGGGGACTACTCTCTAGTTTCCCAAGAAGGGCTCTAGGAGGCGCAGGCTCCAGTAATTGTGGCACTCCAGCTTCATTGCTCTGAGGCATGTGGAATCTTCCAGAAAGAGGGATCAAACCCGTGTCTCCTGCATTGGCAGGTGGACTCTTAACCACTGGACCACGAGGGAAGTCCACTTTCTGCATTCTTTTTATTTCCTGTATTTTCTGACCACCCCATTTTCCAGGTAGAGTGCTTGGCAGGCAGGGTATTGGCATTATCAGCAAGGACACTGGGTCCCAAATGCAAAGGAGAAAGGACTAAGATACCAATGCCTGAGTCCATACGTGGAACCTCCATGTGCTTCAGAATTTGGTGCAAGAAGAGTAACTCAGGAACCCCAAGCACTCAAAAACGTCCCTTCTGATCCTGGGATAGCATCACAGGAAACAGGGAAGGTTCCCTCACGTGGGAAAGGCAGCTCTCCCTTCCCTCATCAGTGTCCCTTCCATACTTTTTCCAGGCGACTAAAAAACTGTGTCCAGGCTATACTTGATGCCTGGTCTCCTGCTAGCTTGTCTGGCTCCAGCCCTGAGCTTGTGGCATCCTGCTGGGTGAGACAGACAAGGACCCAGTGAGAAGACACGGATTGTCCTGCGCAGGACCAAGGAAAGAGCTTCTAGTCTTGGTTCGCAGCCTCCCTGGTTGGAGAGCAGGCAGGACCAAGCCGGGGCAGTGGTCCCAGGTCTGTCTGGTGAGCTGGTAGAGCCGGATGAAAACAGACTTGCCTCCTTTCGGTTCCGCCTCCGATCCCGGATTTCCTTCCAAAGTAACCTTGTTGCATGATAAATAAATTTGGTAAATTAAAAAGAAAGTGACATCTGGTCACCTTCCCGGCCTGCGCCCTCCCGGGTCTGCTGGGGGGTTGGGGTGCGGGGATGGAGCAGGGGCGTGGCTGGGATGAGCGCGATCCGGGTTGGCCGGGTGGGCTCTTCTTGAACTCCCGGCTCCAGGCTCCGCTCGCCTTCTTGGAGGGGCGGGGTGGGGGCGCCCCCCACCCCGCCCCTCCCGGCCGCCTGGGGTTTAATCTCCGCCAGGCCTCCGCACCGCCGAGCCTGCTGGTGTGTGGTCTTTCACACTGAAGTGCCCCTGCAGCTGGAACTAGTGAGGAGGGAAGAGGGGGACCGCGGGCTTAAAACCCTGGCACTTCTCAAAACAAAACGAATGGCCTCCAGCTTTTAATCAGTTTAGGGCTGAGGTTGGGGAATTGCGTTTGGTTGGACATAGCCCGTTTTTACGTCTCTGCTGAAATGTCAGAGGATCGTCGACAGCCCTTTCGGCAAGTGGTTGCAGCAGCCTGGGCAGGAGGTGCTGGGGCTGATCCAAGCTGGGCCTTCGGGGAAGAGGCCAGACCCTGGGGCCCAAGGTGGCGCTTTAGCCTTTATCGTGGGGGCCCCTCTTCTGCAGTGGCCCCTGGTATGGTGTTATCCCCTCTCCTGATCTCTGAAACCAGGAGAACCACAGCTTTGGGGACTGTGCCTGGCAGTTGCCTTCAGTTTTGACAGGTGGGCTGCTTCAAAAGTGGGGCTGTTACATTTAAGTTTTAAAAATGAGTTTCTGTGATAAGACTGTTAAGAGTTTGCTATTTATAGGACCTCAGCTGTGAAAGAGTATATTTGTAAAGTGAAGAATCCTGTTCCATTCTCTGCTCTGGCACCCGCTGGGCTGTCCAGATTTTTAGATACCAGGATATTCTAGGGTCTATAATCATGGTAAACTGACAGTGCAAAGTAGTGACGGATGAGTGGTACCGCTGGCCTAGGGTGGCTAGATTTAACAACTAAAAACACAGGAAGCCCAGCTGAATTTGAATGTCAGGTAAATGAATACATTTTTAGTATTAGGATGTCCCTTGCAATAAAATAGGGTTGTACAGTATTTGGAACATAACTTATAAAAAATTATTTGTATTTTGTCTGATGTCCATTTAACAGGGCAGCCTATAGTTTTCTGGGAACCCTGCTCTGGTCTTCTTTTGCATGAAGCCCTGAAAAGCTTTCTTTCTCCTGGTCTTTTCTAAGACCTCTTCCTTTCATCCCCTGGTCCTTTGGGGACTTAGGTCCCCCTGGGGCAGGACCCTATTGTCTTTCTACCTTTGTGTCGGGTTGCAATTCCCTCATGTCTTAGTCTGGAGTTTTTCTACTCACCTCCTCCTTTTTCAGTCCTACTTGTTGGATTGGTCAAGATTCAGCCACTGGTTTAAGGACTAAAGCCAATAATGGTGATAGCTGTAATTTAGTAATCCTGTACTATGCACCAGGCACTGTCAACTGGTTTACCAACATTAATCCATTTAGCCTCACAATAAAACTGAAGGAAGGCGTTTGTGTGGGAAAAAAAAACAAAACATACATACATACATACATATGTATATATATATATACTTTCCTCCTCCCCTGGAGGAGGGCATGGCAACCCACTCCAATATTCTTGCTGGGAGAATCCCAGGGACAGAGGAGTCTGGCAGGCTGTAGTCCATGGAGTCTCAAAGAGTGGGACACAACTGAGTCAACTTAGCACTCATATATATCATAAAATTTACCTTTTAAAAGAAATTGAGATATAATTGATCTACAGTATTATAATGGTTTCAGGTATACAGCATATTGATTTGATATTTGTATATATTATGAAGTGATCACACTGCAAGTCTAATTAACATTTTTCTTATAATGAGAACTTTTAACTCTCTTAGTAACTTTTGAATATACAGTACATTAACTTATATTAACAATATATAATACACGAATATTAACTATAGTCACCATGCTGTACATTACATCCTCATAACATTTATTTTTTTTATATCTGGAGGTTTTTAATCTTTTGACTCCACTTACCCATTTACTCTGGGCTTCCCTGGTAGTTCAGCTGGTGAAGAGTCCACCTGCAATGCAGGAGACCCCAGTTCAATTCCTGGGTCGGGAAGATCCCCTGGAGAAGGGATAGGCTACCCACTCCAGTATTCTTGCGTTTCCCTGGTGGCTCAGACAGTAAAGAATCTGCCTGCAGTGTGGGATACCTGGGTCTGATCCCTGGGTTGGGAAGGCGCCCTGGAGGAGGGCATGGCAACCCACTCCATTATTCTTGCCTGGAGAATCCATGGACAGAGGAGCCTGGTGGGCTACAGTCCATGGAGTAAGCAAGAGTCAGACACGACTGAGCAACTAAGTATAGCATAGCCCAGCACCCAGGTACTCACTCCCAATCCCACATTCTTGGCAACCACCAGCCTATTCTCTGTATCTATAAGCTTGGCTTTGTTGTTGTTGTTGTTTTCTTTTAGATTCTGCATATAAGTGAAACCATATGATATTTTGTCTTTTTTCTGCCTGACTTATTTCACTTAGCATAAAGCCCTCAAAGTCCTTCTAGGTTGTCCCCATACATCAAGATTTCATTCTTCTTCTTCTTTTTTAATCATTTATTTATTTATTTTTGACTGCCCTGGGTCTTTGTTGCTGCACTTGGGCCTCTCATTGCGGTGGCTTCTCTTGTTGTGGAGCACGGGGCTCCAGGGAGAGTAGGCTTCAGTAGTTGCAGCATGGGAGCTCAGTAGTTATGGCTCGTGGGCCCTCGAGCACAGTCTCGGGGTTTAGTTGCCCTGTGGCATGCGGACCGTTGCCCTGGTCCAATCTCTGGACCAGGGATTGAACCTGTGTCTCTTGCATTGGCAGGCAGATTCTTAACTACTGGACCACCAGGGAAGTCCCAAGATTTCATTCTTTTCTATGACTGTATAATGCTGCTTTATATATAAAATTTGCCCCTTTGACCATTTTTAGGCCTACAGTTCAGTTGCATTTAAGTACATTCATTTTGTTGTGCACCCATTACCGTCACTCATCTCCAAAACGTTTTCATCTCCTCAAACTGAAACTCTGAACTCATTTAACAATAATTCCCCGTTTTTTTCCCTTCCTCCAGTCCCTGGCAACAGTGGTTCCATTTTCTGTCCATGAATTTGACCAGTCTCGGTACCTCATGTGAGTGGAGTCATCTGGTATGTGTCCTTTTGTGTCCAGCTCATTTCACTTGGTACAATGTTTGCAAGGTTTACCTGTGTTGTAGCTTGTGTCAGAATCTCTTACCTTTTTAAAGTAGAATAATCTTCCATTGTATGTACGTACCACATTTTGTTTTTCCATTCATCTGTTGATGGGCCGTGGGCTGCTCACATCTTCTGACTACTGTGAATAAGGCTACTCTGAACATAGGTGTACAAATATGTGTTCAAGTCCTTGCTTTCAATTTTTTGGGGTATATGCCCAGAAGCGGAATGGCTGGGTCATATGGTAATTCTGTGTTTAGCTTTTTAAGGAACCACCATCCTGTTTTACACCACTGTGTAAACAGTACATTTGCATCCTTGTGCCTTTCTACCAGCGATGATTTCTCCACATTTTTTGCCGATGCTTATTTTCTGTTTTTAATGTATTTTTATTTTTTTTTAGAATAATGGCCATCCTAATGGGTGTGAACAAGGAAGGCACTTTTAATGACAATTTCACAAATGAGGAATCTGAAACTCAGAGAGGTGGAATGACTTCTCCGTGGTCAGCCAGCAAGTCACAGAGATGGAATTTGAACCAAGGTTTGTCTAACTCTCAAATTGGGACTCTTAACTGTTATATTTCCTGCCTCTAATATGTGCCTTCAAATACAAGTTTTTCTGTCTTTGCACAGATGTCTAATTGTGCAAGACATCTGGTAAAGGCACAAAACTAGGAATTAACTATGTCCAAGGAGTTTTTACACGTTCTTAATGAAAATACACCTCTCACGTGGGAAAACAGTAATAGCAAATAATTTCTCCTTAATCTACATTTCATCCTAGTTAATTTTCAAATAATTTTTTCAAGTTGGCTGACCCATAGCCCTTTACCTCAATGTTATCTGACCATTTAAATGATCTATTTAATGGTGTGAATGAGCATGGATTTTGACCTTAGGCGGAAGGGTGGAGAAGCCAGAAAATGGAAGTGTGGACCCTAACCTCGAGATATTTGTGGTCTACCAAGATAAAATATCAGAGAGATGTGCCCACCTGAGAGGCATTCTGCAGCAGCACAGACCCAGGACCACAGGGAGTGGTGGGCTCCTGGGAGGGTGAAATTCGGAAGATTGAGGCCGATTGCGGAGGCCTTGTGGACAGTCAGGGAGTGTTCCTGGCTGAAGGGCAGGCTGCCTCCATGGCTGGGTGCAAGGCCTGGTATAATTCCAGGCAGCTCATGATAGAGGAGGCTGTGGTAGCTCTCCAGACCCTTTCTGAGTGCCACTTTGTGCAGAGGCCACTGCCCCTGATTGCACCATTAGCTTTGGACCCAGGTCCCATGGAGATCACAAGGTTCCTGTCTCTGGTGCCAGCCCAGCCTTTAGACTGCCTTGTAGGAAAAGCTCCACCTGGCTGTCCAGTTCTTCCAACACAGGCTAGTGGTGATGAACACAGTCTTTAGGGTCAGAGGTGGTCAGGTTGGAAAGCAGTTCTACCAAGGCTGTAGCAGGAAAGTGTCTCAGCCTCTGAGTTTCAGTTCCGTCTTCTGAAATATGGGAATTATATCAGGGGTAGTAAGGTTGCATGAAGATGAAATAAGATATTTGTAAAGTGCTTGGTATATGGCAAATAATAAATAGAAGCCATTAAAATGCATATATGGGACTCAATGGTTAAGAATCCACCTACCAAGGCAGGGGACATGGGTTTGATCCCTGGTCCAGGAAGATTCCACACGCTGTGCGGCAGCTAAGCCCATGTGCCACAACTGCTGAGCCCACTCTCTAGAGCCTGTGAACTGCAACTGCTGAAGCCCACGAGCCCTAGGGCCCATGCTCTGTAACAAGAGAAGCCGTGGCAATGAGAAGTCCGAGTGCAGAAACAAAGACCCAGTGCAGCCAAAAATGGATAATAAGGAAAAAAATGCACATACATGTAAAGTGGAAAAACCCACTAGGTTGATGCTTATTTCTTCTTGTGGTTGGACAGTTTTATCACTCTAGCTACATCATCGCAGTTAACCTCAGTGGAAGGAAGAGGTCAACTGACTTACGGAAGAAGAGAGAAGATAGTCTAGGTGAGGCTGGAGGATGAATTGTCTGCTTTTTAAAAAAGTTTTTATATTTATTTACTTACTTATTTGGCTTTGCCAGGTCTTAGTTGCAGCATGTGGGATCTTTAGTTGCAGCATGTGAACTCTTAGTTGAGGCATGTGGGATCTAGTTCCCTGACTAGGGATCAAACCTGGGCCCCCTGCATTAGAAGCACAGGGTCTTAGCCACTGGGCCACGAGGCAAGTCCCTGAATTGCCTTCTGATCTTGCTGCTGGTGCAGATGCTCAGATGGGCTGGTGACTTCTCCCCACCCTAGCCACATGGAATCCACGGGCCTCCTCTTAAACCTGAGCCCTGGGGCCCAGCTCTACACATGTCCTAATTTTCTTACACAGCCCTCCCAGGGTGGGAGCATCTCCAGGAAGGTTGTGAGTTAGGAAGGCCCCAGCCATGCCACTGCTCAGATGTAGAACCAGGGTCCCTCTGCCTCTCCAGTGGCCAGATTCCTCTAAAGGAGCAAAACTGTTTATAGCACAAAAAAGGAGCTTGCTGTACTCTTTTTTCCCCAGGATGCCAAAGCCTACTGGCCCCTCATTTACATGACTTCCCTGGTGGTTCAGATGGTAAAGAATCTGCCTGCAAAGGAGGAGACACAGGTTCAATCCCTGGGTCAGGAAGATCCCCTGGAGAAAGGCATGGCAACCCACTCCAGTAGTCTTGCCTGGAGAATTCCATGGACAGAGGAGCCTGGCAGTCTACAGTCCACGGGGTCACAAAGAGTCAGACACGACTGAGCGACTAACACTTTCACTTTACTTTCACTTTCAAAGGGACTGGAGTGACTTTTCTGGAACAAGGCTATCTGTTTTGAGATGGGTGTCTGTCCCTGCCTGCACCCCAAGCTAGCTGGCAGATTATTAAATACCTTGCTAAAGAAAATTAAAAACACAGAGCATTCTTCTACAATGCATGGTTTTATTTATTACTCTCAGCAACTTAATGAAGAGTTTGTGGTCCCTCTTCAGTAGAGACTGCAATTGAATTCAGAGAGGCCTGGATTGGAATCCAAGTCTTCCATCTCCACACTCAGGATGGTTCCAGTGCCTCAGGCAGTTTCTTAAATGAGATCAGACTGTCCATCTGCCACCCTGGGAACCCATTCCAACGTTTTGTTAAATGGAGAAAGCATTTCTGATGATTTTAGACAGCTCCTTATTCTAATGACCTCTAAAAGCATTCTTTCTCTTAAACTGCGGTCTACCGTCATTAGCTAGTCTCCTCTCTGTTTGGCTTGATTGCATCCGCTCACTCTGCCCTGTTGTGAGTGAGGCCTCCAGGTAGAACAAGAAGAGCCCCTATGACTGACGTTCGGAGCTGCCGCTGCTTTATCGTGATGTGGCTTCAACTTGTGTCTTGGTTTAGAGTCTTCCGACAGCATATTCTGTTTTTTTGTCCTCCCCTCAATGGCAGATTCTAAAACAAGGAATTTCAGTGCACACAGTTTATTTGGAGGTGATCCAAGGAAGCACAGTAAGGGAGTGGGGGAGTACAATAGGGAAAGGAAGAATGCCAACTAATGATTCATTAATGAGAAAGCAACTGGGGCTTAATCCTGTTGGGGGCCCACTGAGAGGCTATGGAACACACCTCAGAATTGTCTTGCTGAGGGGTGAGGAAGTTGGGAAATTTACTCACTAATCCTGGTTCCGAATTGGTTGAGAGTTTCACTTGGTTGGGAGGTAGGGGTATTGTTTTCCAGAAGCTTCCAGCTGCTCTCTGCAAAGAATGAGCTAGCACCCATAGCCAGAGGAAGCCCTCAGGCAGAAATCTGGGGGATGTGGATAGGGCATGAATAGTGTCTGCTACAGGTCCTCTCCCTGGTGCCACTTCTCCCAGATCTGCTAGGTTACTTGTGTTAATACCATCCAGGCTCCATTGGACCTAATTTTGTTGATTTTTTTTTAAAGCACTTGTATCTTTTATAAAGCATTTCTTGTAAATAGCTTTCTTATAAAGATATTTCTTGACGGACTTTTCTGGTGGTCCAGTGGTTAAGAATCTGCCTTCCAATGCAGGGGATAGGGCTTTGATCCCTGGTTAGGGAACTAAGATCCCATATGCCACAGAGCAACTAAGCATGCGTGCTCTAACTACTGAGCCCTTTAGCGCCTCGAGCTAGAGGGCCCATGTGCCGCAACCTGACAGCCAAAAATAAACAAATATTTAAAGATATTTCTCGACTTTTATTCTTTTTAAGGTACCTTCCAAGGCATAAAATAAATTGATTTATTTTTTAAAGATAGAATAAAACTCATTCAACCTCACAGTTATGATATGGGTATGGATGTATTGTTTTGTAAATGTAAGATACTTTATGAGATCTTATTTTTTCTTATGTCTTGAAACATTGTGTTATTTGTCATCCAAGGAATTATTTTACCATTACTCACCAATTATTCCCAACTATGCTGAAAAAGACTAAAAAATAGTACAAAAACTGAAGAACAACAGAATTATCTAGAAGAATGATGGAATAATGTCATAAACCATCCAAATTTCATCATCCTTCAGGTTTCTTAATTCACTACCTGAAGTGTTATATCATTTTCCAAGAAGATATAAAAGAAAACTGGGGACACCATCTTTGTGGTCTATGTTTAGCTTTCATTGGATACAGTTGGATATTCTGAATTTTTCATTTTCTACTTATATAGGCAACAAGAAAAAAATTGATAGAGGAAGAAGTTTCAAATTATTACATAAATCAGAAGACAAATACAAAGAAGGAGTAGCATTCTAGAATATAAGCAAATGATGATAGTGAAATTGATTATGTAAGAGAAATCTTAGCCTATGACTCTTTAGATAATAATATCCTAGATGTCTTTTCTCAAATTCAATTGAATTTTCTCAAACTCAAAAATCTAGATGGTTTTTCTCAAACTTTTAAGGACAAAAAGGAATTGTGATATTTTCATCCAGTTATTGCTCAACAAGAAAGACTTAATTACACAATATTTTATGACAAGAGGCTGAACTTTCCTATTTTGCAAAAAAGACATATGGTAATATTCATTAATCTTTTAGATTTTTGTGCACCAAAATTTACTTGGAGTGGTTTGTAAATAGACAAATTTTGAAGGCAGATGTGCTCGCAAAGAGGAAATAGATGACGTAGAAATGAAAATATTAACTGGATTGAAGATTTTTAATTATGTTTATATATCTACAGGTAGAAATGTTTTGCAATTACAGAGCGAAGAAGATGGCCATACTCTCTTCAACAAAATTATAAGCCACCAAACTTTCAAAAGTTCTGTCTTGATGGTGCAAATGTAAACAGAAGAACCATAAGGATTGATAAACTAGACCAATTAGAAATATATTTGAGTTCTGGAATCAGTATTCCAGGTGAATTAGTTCCAGGATCATGACATTTGATCAGTGGATGGTTTCCTCAAAGTTTGTTGTCTATTTCAAGTATGTTACGGTTTGGGGTTTATTTTTAATTTTAATTTAATTTTTATTTTTTGGCTGTCCTTTGCATCATGTGGCATATTACTTCCCAAACCAGGGACTGAACCTGGCCTTTGGCAGTGAAAGGGCACAGTGCTAACCATTGGACCATTGGCGCTCCCCAAATTTGGGTTTATTATATTTATTTTTTGTAGTCTTTTAAAAATTTTATTTATTGATTTGAGTAGTGTAGTTTTGTCTCCGCGGGGTCCTTCGCTGCTGCGTGGGCTTTCTCTAGTGCAGCAGGGGGGAGCCACTCTTCACTGGGGAGTGTAGGCCTCCATCGCAGTGGCTTCTTTTGTTGTGGAGCGCAGGCTCTAGGGCTCATGGGCTCCAGCAGTTGCAGCGTGGGCTCTAGAGAGCAGGCTCAGTAGTCGTGGCATCTGGACTTATTTGCTTGCATGTGGGAGCTTGTGGGATCTTCCTGAATGAGGGATGTGGGATCTTCCTGGACCAGGGATCGAACCCGTGTCCCTTGCATTGGCAGGTGGATTCTTACCCACTAGACCACCAGGGAAGCCCTGGGTTTATTATATTTAAATTCTTATTAATAGTTCTGACAGAGTTGCTTTTCACTATCTGTGGTCATTAGTCTTCAAGGTGGCTCCCTCTGACACTCGCCTCCAGGCATTTGCACCCTTAAAGTCCTTTCCACATTGTACCAGGTTGGTCTGTGTGGCCAATAGAATATGGCAGAAGTAGTGATGTGTCACTCCTGAGATTTGCTGTTCAGTTTCTCAGTCGTCTTTTTGCAACCCCGTGGACTGTAGCATGCTAGGCTTCCCTGTCCTTCACCATCTTCCAGAGCTTGCTCAGACTCATGTCCGTTGAGTCGGTGATACCATCCAACCATCTCGTCCTCTGTCATTCCCTTCTCCTCCTGCTTTCAGTCTTGCCCAGCATCACGATCTTTTCCAATGCATTGGCTCTTCACATCAGGTGGCCAAAGTAGTGAAGCTTCAGCTTCAGCATCAGTCCTTCCAATGAATATTCAGGGTTTATTTCTTTTAGGATTGATTTGATCTTGCTGTCCAAGGGACTCTCAAGAGTCTTCTCCAGCACTACAGTTTGAAGGTATCAGTTCTTCGGCACTCAGCCTTTTTTTATTGTCCAACCCTCATATCCATACACGACTACTGGAAAAGACATAGCTTTGACTATACAGATGTTTGTAGGCAAAGTATCGTCTCTGCTTTTTAATATGCTATCTAGGTTTGTCATTGCTTTTCTTCCAAGGAGCAAGTGTCTTTTAATTTTATGGTTGCAGTCACAGTGATTTTGGAGCCCAAGAAAAGGTTATTAGCCAAAGACTGTGGCTTCCATCCTGGGTTCTTTCACTGATCACTTGCTCTCAGGAGAAGCCAGCTATCTTGTGAAGACTCATGTGGAGAAAAATGGAGGTATCCTGCCAACAACCAGTGATGAATGAGGCCTACTAACAACCATGGGAGTGAACTTGGAGGTGGGTCCTTCAGCCTTAGATGACTGGAACCCTGGCTGCTAGGTCAACTGCAGTGAGAACGAGCTACATAGTTGCTGGGGTCTGGTGTAAAGTGAAAATGGATGGTTCTGTTTTCAAAAATTTTTATAAATTTAAATTCAGCAATTGCAGAGTCTTAAGCTAAATGTGAGAGTGAAAAAGTTGGCCTAAAGCTCAACATTCAGAAAACGAAGATCATGGCATCTGGTCCCATCACTTCATGGGAAATAGATGGGGAAACAGTGGAAACAGTGTCAGACTTTATTTTTGGGGGCTCCAAAATCACTGCAGATGGTGACTGCAGCCATGAAATTAAAAGACGCTTACTCCTTGGAAGAAAAGTTATGACCAACCTAGACAGCATATTCAAAAGCAGAGACATGACTTTGCCGACTAAGGTCCATCTAGTCAAGGCTATGGTTTTTCCTGTGGTCGTGTATGGATGTGAGAGTTGGACTGTGAAGAAGGCTGAGCGCCGAAGAATTGATGCTTTTGAACTGTGGTGTTGGAGAAGACTCTTGAGAGTCCCTTGGACTGCAAGGAGATCCAACCAGTCCATTCTGAAGGAGGTCAGCCCTGGGATTTCCTTGGAAGGAATGATGCTAAAGCTGAAACTCCAGTACCTTGGCCACCTCATGCGAAGAATTGACTCATTGGAAAAGACTCTGATGCTGGGAGGGATTGGGGGCAGGAGGAGAAGGGGACGACAGAGGATGAGATGGCTGGATGGCATCACTGACTCGATGAATGTGAGTCTAGTGAACTCCAGGAGTTGGTGATGGACAGGGAGGCCTGGCGTGCTGTGATTCATGGGGTCGCAAAGAGTCGGACATGACTGAGTGACTGAACTGAACTGAACTGAAGCTAAATGTGGGACTTTTCATGACTGCACAGCTTGCACGTCTATGACCCTGGACCTGACTGTGACCTCAGAGACCCTGAGCCAGAACCGCCCAGCTGAGCCCCTCCTAATCACCTGACCCATAGAAACTATGAGATAATCTTTGTTGCTTTAAACTGTTCAAAGAGTAAGTTGTTACATAGCAATAAATAGCTTATGGAATAAATAGCTTATACACTATTCCTTTATTCCTACTTTTGTAAACTGTTTGTAAAATGACTTAAAAATATAAAATGAATCCGCCAGCCAGATTGTGAATGATGATAACTATTTTTACTGGGATACTGAGAGTTAAAAGGATGAGTGATCCAGTTGATTGAAAATTTATTGCTATGTTTCTCCTGCCTCAGTGCCTTTGCACATACTGTTTGCTATGCCCAGAATGCTCCCCTCCCCCAATCTTTGTACTGATTAAACCAGACATCCTTTAAATCTAAACTTAAACATCACATTCTCAGAAAAGTTGACTCTCAAGACTGAGTTAGGTGCCTTTTTTAATAACTCCTCAAATACCCTGGAGAATCCCAGAGACGGCAGAGCCTGGTGGGCTGCCATCTATGGTGTTGCACCAAGTCAGACATGACTGAAATGACTTAGCAGCAGCAGTAGCGAATACCCTGTACATCTTTGCAGGTACCCTGGGCACTTGTAACTAGTGAGTTAATTACTGATAATTTGTTGTTTAGTGTCTGTCTTCCCACTGAAGTATAATGTCCTTGAGGTCAGTTGCCTTCTTTCTTTGTGCTCACTGTATACCAGTGCCTAGTGCAGTGGCTGGCACATAGTAGGGGATGCAATAAAATTTGATTGGTCTGTCTCTGTGCCGATGAATCAGGAACAAACAGTGATGATTTGCAATGGAGTCTTCAACCCCAGTCTCAGTGACATCCTCTTGACAATGCTTTCTCTGGAGCACCCAAGCATGGTGATTGTGAGCCTATAGATGGGAAAGGCTCCTTGTCTAATGGGATCCCACGTGAACAATACAGACCAATAAAGCAGGCAAATGAAAGATAAAGCAGGTAAGTGGGGAGAATTCATACACATGGAAATAGGAGTTAACTTTCAGTAATACACAAAAGAGCATGTGCAAATACAGCATGTGCTCTGACTCCTAGGACTGAGAGATTAAAGATGATGTGAAAGCTTTATTTTTTATTTAAAAAAACTTTTACTTTATATCGATGTATAGTTGATTCAGTTATACATACACATTTATCTATTCCTTTTCAAATTCTTTCCCCATTTAGGTTGTTATGTAATATTGAGCAGAGTTCCCTGTGCTATAAAGTAGGTCTTTGTTGGTTATCAATTTTAAATATAGTAGTGTGTATGCTTCAATCCCAGACTCCCTAACCATCCCTCCCCTCCACCCCCATCCTTCTCCTCTGGCAACTGTAATAAGTTTGTTCTCTAAGTCTGTGAGTCTGTTTCTATTTTGTTAATAAACTCGTTTGTATCATTTCTTTTTCAATTCTGTATGTAAGTGATGCCATAAAATATTTGTCTTTCTCTGACTTATTTCACTCAGTATGACAACCTCTAGAACCAGAGGATGCCAAAACTTTTGGTGTGCCTTGGTATGGTAATCTTTGTTGGTTAAGCCTCAGTTCTTCATCTGAACAATGGGACTAATAATACTGACCTCATATGCTCGGTCTGAGGATATAAGATCATGCATTGAAAGTGCTCGGAGAAGGCAATGGCAGCCCACTCCAGCACTCTTGCCTGGAAAATCCCACTGATGGAGGAGCCTGGTAGGTTGCAGTCCATGAGGTCACTAAGAGTCGGACACGACTGAACGACTTCCCTTTCACTTTTCACCTTCATGCATTGGAGAAGGAAATGGCAACCCACTCCAGTGTTCTTGCCTGGAGAATCCCAGGGATAGGGGAGCCTGATGGGCTGCCGTTTACGGGGTCGCACAGAGTTGGACATGACTGAAATGACTTAGCAGCAGCAGCAGCAGCAGCAGCAGTGAAAGTGCTTAGCAAAAAGTTCTGCTCTTGATGGACTGGGCTCAAGTTCTGATTCCACTATTTGTTTCTGGCTGAGTTATGTAACCTCCCCAAGTTTCTGCTTCTTCATTAGTAAAACAGGGGAAACGATGGTACCTACCTTGTAGAGTAAATGTGAGAGTATGTATTAAAGTCTTCATGTTATTGCTGTCTTAGTCATTTTGAAACCAGGTCACAGAAAAGTAACCAGGTGAAAAGAGATTTCCCTATAGGTGGATGCGGGAGGGAAGGAAACAGAAACAAGAATACAGGCGATCGCCCAGAATATTTTCACAAAGATGGCATTCTTCCCAGTGGTCCTAATTGACTGCTCGTCTCGTCAGGGGGCTTCTTTCTTGCCACTCTGGCACTGTGTGGCTTGAGCCTCATCCAAGTATGTTCTCAGATCCTCCCACTTGAAGGTGCCTAAGAGAGGGAAATACCAGAAGTAAATTTTTGTGGCATCGAGAGTCTGGGTGTCTGGCCCTAAGGCCAGTAATGTTTTGAGCATGAAGGAGCTAGATGTGCAGAGCTAGAGGAAAGCCACAGCTAAACACTCTGGACTGCGCTGCGTTGTCCGTGGCTCTTTCGTTTGGCAACTTGAGATATGATAATGATGATGGCGTCTACTTCTATTTTCGTCCCAGGGTTTTCTCCTTCCTTGGTAACATAAACTCTGATTTTCAACTGGACACGTGTGGCCACCTTGAATTAATAACACAATTTTTTTAAGCCTTATTTGTGGCTAAGTGTGGTCAGGTCACTAGGTTTTAACCGATGAGATACGGTGACTGTTACTTCTGGGAGTTATCTTTAAAGAGAGGGGCCTGCTCTTCTTTCCCTCTTCTTCCTCCCTGTGGGCTGGAAGACAAATGTGATGTATGGAGATTGAGCAGGCACTTTGGATTATGAGGGAGAAGTTGCTTGTTACAAATAGACAAACTGACAAATAGGAGACAAATAGAAGAAGCCTGGGTTAGAGAGAGCTACCCTAGACCTTGAAGGGAATTTGTGTCCAAAAGAGATAATCTACATTTTTGTCATTCTAAATTATTTTTGTCATGTATATATACTTTTCAGTTTTATTAAGGTATACATGACAAATAAAATTGTAAGATATTTAAAGTGTACAATGTAATATATACATTTTATGAAAGGATTCTGCCCATCGAGTTAATTAACACATCTATCACCTCACCTATTTACTTTTGTGTGTGTTATCAGTTGTCATGTGTATTTAAAGTGTAAGGACTGACCTTGGTAAGATTAACTTCTGTGGATCAATCTCACCTGCATAATGGAAATAATAATAACTATCTCAGCCCAATGCTAGGTTTTTCAGCAAGTTTGTCACAAATCCAGAAACGGAGCCCAGGATTCTTGATGTTCCAGGTTTCTGATCTCAGTCGTATATTTGAAAAGAGTCCTGAACCTTAGACACCACTCACCTTTCTCTGTTGGTAGTGGTATCACAAGTGAAGCAAGTATAAACCAAGGTGTATTTATATTACAGAAGCACCTTTCTCCAAAGCACCATTAAAGACCTACCTTTCTGAAACCTTCCCTGCCATTAGGTTTTTAGTAGGTCTCTGCTCTCTGAGTCCCCAAAACACACTGCAGTCTTTATTCTTAAATATATTCTCCAGGTCTCTGCTGTTTCTTAGATTATAACCTCTCAGAGGGCAGGGTATGCATTCAAAGATCCTTTATTATGATGAGCATTGTGTTAGGCATAGAAGGAGATGCATCAAAGTGCTTGTGAAAATGAACAGAAAGAGTCTGTTCTGAATATGAGACAAGACTCCTGGCCTATACAGAAACATATATTTGAAATGGGTGTTCCTAGTTGCTAATAAATATTTGAAGCTCTCAGACCTCAACATGGGGTATAAAGTATTATTTTTCCTCACTGAAATATCCCCTTGCAAACAGAAGTCCCACAGGACAAGGAGCAAGGCTGAAACTGGACAGACCAGATGCCAGGAGAGCTAGATTTATTTTTGGACCGTAAGCTTGGCCTCCAGGGAAAGAAGGAACTTGTCAGTTTCACTTTTTGCTTGGATCAGACGATTGAGCCTGGCAGAGAGACGATGTTTGGGACTAGTAGTTCTCTGGAATCTCTAACCTTCTCTGGGCTTGGGAGGAGTCGGGAGAAGAAAATGCATCGTTTGAATGATAGCCATGGTTACGAAAGGCCTCCCATGCCAACCGGAGGGAAAGTAAAATTACTTTGCTGAGCAAAGTAACTGGAAAGCAGTTGCTCATATTTTAAACTAAGCTATATGGTTTAAATCCAGAATAATGTAGACTTTTGGACCAGTGACCACTTGGAAACAAGCTTTCTGGCTGGAGAGCAGCCTGTGGTGTTACGGATGGAAAGGACTATTGCAGTGTCTTTTCCCTCAGCACTTTGTGCTGCCAGATACTGGGGGGCCATCTCAAGCACATTTACTTACTCCAGGAGATTTCTCAATAATTCCAGCAACAGAAAGAAGTTGACCGGCTTGATGGGTGCATGTGGTAAGGTGGTAGAGTCAGGACAAACCTACCACACTGCTGAGCCTGAGGGTGACATTTTCATCCTGGGAAGCCCCTGATGGAGGAGCACTCAGGCAGGCACAGGGAAATTGATGTAAGTGCTTCATGAGGCATGGGAGAAGCGGACAAGTCCAGCTGGGCAAATTCCCAGGATGCCAGATCACAAGGGCTGTTTCCAGGAAAGGCTGACCCTTGCTGTTTCCATGCTTTTCACTGAAACTCAGTGAAGCTCAGAATCTCAGCTCCCTTGCAGGCCACTGGAAAAATTCCCAGGAAGCACACAGGAACTGTCGAACTCTGTGCGATTGGACATCGCAGTTATCAGATGATGGAGGCAGATTTAGACTCTGAAAACCTGTACTTGAATGTTTGCTGTCATTTGCCAGCCAAATGAGGCCAGGCAAGTCCCAGTCGCATGGGGTATCTGGTTTACTTACCTGTAAAGCTGGATCTCTCTGTCGACTTCACAGGATCATTCAGAGGGTAAAATGAGATGAGGCATTTGTACTGCCCTCTTCAGATGCCAGGTTGTAATGTTTATAACACAGTCATTCTAAGGGACTTATATATATTCCATCTCCTTCAATCCTGACAACTACTCATGAGGGAGACACTATTTTTATTCCCATTTTACAGAAGGGAAAGCAGCGTCCCAGATAAGTAAAGTGACTTGTGCAAGGTTACACCACTAGGTGGCAGACCCAGGATTTGAACCCATGCGGACGGACTCCAGAGAGCATTAACTGTTGTCTGCTATTTCCCAGCAGAGGAGGACAGACAATTCTCTTAGAGCAGTGTCTCATTTTTGTTTGAAGAACCATCAGTACTTTGTAATTGTTCTAACATCCAGTCAGGGCTTTTTGATCTGATGACGCTGGGGAGAGTTGAAGCCTTTTAAGCAGAGAGTGACGATTCAGGCTTGCGTTTTAGAAGGGTGACTGGCTGCTGGGTAGAGGCTAGGTGGCAGGCAAGCCGGGTGAGCAAAACTGAATGCAGGAGTTGGGTGGGGAAGCTTGTTTATGCAACCCAGGAGAGAAGCTGTGAGGGAGCAGAGTTAACCTTTGTCAGGACCGCTTAAGCTCACAGGGAGAGGAGTTAAGCCCTGGCGCTGCTTCCAGCCTGGTTGGAGTAAAGAATCCCTCACCTTCAAGTGAGTGGTCCATACCAAAGAAAATAAACACTAAGGGTTGTGTTCCACTTAAGAAGGTAAACCATGGTTCTCTTAGGTTGAATGCAGTGGACCTTTTCGCTCCTTTGAAGGGCTGGTGTGATGTGTCTGTGACCATTCCCAAGATGAACTCCTGGGGATCGTCCTCGGCAGAGCCTTCTAACATCCTACCGGCACTCAGGAGAGGTCTCCCTGACTTCTCTGACCCGTCCCTGGGGTCTCTTCATGTACAGATTACCCCTCTTATCAGTGCTTTTTCCTCTTTCTTCCCCCAGTCAGGAGACCAGGTCCCCTCTGACCTCTCCTGCCAGGGCTCCTGGGCCACAGAGAAGCTGCCTGTTGGCCTTCTAGTTCCAGGCAGGGAGCCAGGACCCCTGGGTTCTAATCCTGTATCCACCACCAGGCCATGGGTTGGCATCATCTCATACCCACAGGGGCCCTCCCCAGCAAGGAGATGCCCAGCAGGAGCTTCCTCTCTCCCCCTGACACTGCTCCCGGGCCGCTGCTGTAGGACTTAATGTGTTACCTTGTCTGGAAGCAGCGAACGCTCCCAAGTCCCACTCCTAACGCTGGTTGCATCCTGTACCCCGCGTGCAGGTGACCTGGCGACTCCCCAGTTATTCTCGGTGTTGGTGCAGCCGGGAAGCAGATTTGTCAGCCCCTCCTGTGCCCTAGTACCCTCATCTGAGAAAACGGGGCTAGGAGTGTTTTCCCTACCTATTTCATCCTGCTGACGTGACAACTCACTTACTGTAACCTAAACATGCTTAAGGTGTGATCATTAACGGGCGGGCATTCTGGGACGTTCAGGCTGCTGGAGCTCTCGGACGCTTTTCTGGACCGAAGGGCCAAGATAAAGTTCCTCGTTATGCCGGTCTCTCCTAGAGCCCACTCGGCCGAGCCACCAAATGTCGCTCCTCGGTGGGGACGGTCGCGAGCCGCCCCTCTTTCCTCTCTCCCATTGGCTTTCACCTGCCCGAGGGGCGGCTGCCACGGGCCTCTCGGCCAGTCAGCCAGGGCCGCCGGGCTCCGCCCCGCCCCTCCCGGGGGTTTATAACGGGAATTCCCATGGCCCGGGCTCTGGCATCCAACCTGCTGCCGCCGCGGCCCAGCCGAGCGGAGAGCGCCGCGCGCAGAGCACACACGCTCGCGCTCAGCTCCGCTCCCGGGGCGGTTCATGAGCGCGCGCTCCGACTGTAGCCTCCGCGATCCCGCGCTGCCGCCGCCCGCCGTCGCCAGGGTCCCCCGGGGTGGGAAGGAAGGCAGGAAGGCCGGCGCGGCCGTGCGCTCCGTGAAGCCCGCCACCCCTGTCCGCAGCCCGCTGCCCGGACCGGCCTGGCACCATGCTGCCCGCGCGCTGCGCCCGCCTGCTCACGCCCCACTTGCTGCTGGTGTTAGTGCAGCTGTCCCCGGCTCGCGACCACCGCACCACCGGCCCCAGGGTAAGTGCGCCCCCAGCCGCGCGCCCACCTGCGGAAGGAGACCGCAGGTCGCTGGCCTTCATCCCTTGGGGACCGGAGAGGGAGGTATCAGAACCTGTGCCCCACCCCTCCAACCTACTACCCCGTCGCCGGTGGGCTTCTTGGCGAAGTTGCTGAAATTAAAATTTCTCCCATTGTTCCCCCCCGCCCCACCCCTTCTTTCTTGCAGCACCGACTCTGCCTTCCCCCTCCTCCCCCTCTCCCCCTACTGTCACTGGTGAGTTCTCTTTCCCCATCTCTCCTCTCGGGGCATTTTGCTCCAAGACCCTTAGAGGTGCCTCCGGCATCCGAGGTGCCTCCTGGCTCTCCGCTCAAGCGGGGCTGCTCGGTGGGCTCACCCCGCGCGCGGTCCTAGAGCGCTGGCGTTCTTGGCAGGCGGCGGCGGCGGCAGGGGCGGGGGGCGGTTCGGGGGAGAGCAGCTCTGCCTCCAGGGTTTTAGGTTACCGGAGAGCCACACAAGGACCTTGTGTTGTTGTTGTTTTAAAAAGCGATCGCTGCTCGTAAAACCCACAGCAGATAATTTTAATGCTCCCTCCTGCTGGGCACAGCCGCAGAGGAGGGGTAGAGATGGGGGGCTGTGGAGAGCTGGTGGAGAGGAACTGGCAGTGTTCGAGGAGCTCTTTGCTTGCGTTCCGCCTGGGAGGGTGCACTGCTTGTTGAACCTTGGTCTGATTGGAGTTCCTGAACGATGTGAAACGTGCCAATTCTGCGCACAGGGCAGGCTGTCCAAGGCACTGTAAAACCTCCGGAACCGACAGCATTGTGTTCCTTTCTGGGCTAGATTCTTGCTCCCGTATAACCCAGTTAGTCTAATGAAGGATTCCACTACCTTAAAAAGTGTACTCTTAAACCACCCACTGATTCATTTGACCAAACTGATCCCGAGGATGGGGCTTCCCAGGTGGTTCAGTGGTAAAGACTCCGCCTGCCAGGCAGGAGGCATGAGTTCTATCCCTGGGGTGGGAAGATCCCCTGGAGAAGGAAATGGCAACCACTCCAGGATTCTTGCCAGGATAATCCCATGGACAGAGGAGCCTGGCGGGCTGCGGTCCATGGGGTCACAAAAGAGTCAGACATGGCTTAGTGACTAAACAACAACGATGACTAGAGGATCTCTGGCCAAGAATTACTTTATGTCAGGGCAGTTGTCTGTTGACAACTATCTCGACAGACAACTGCCTGCCTTCTCCAGGCAACAGGAGAGTCCATGTGGAAGTAGCTAGTATCTTTGTGAAAAGATTGGCTCCTTAACCAGCTTGTGCTTTCCTGGATATTGTTTGGCCTAGCCCATTGCCACCTGTTCAGATTGCAGGTTCTTTCTTCCCAGTGCTTGCTCCGTGAGAATCGTCTTTATAACTGTCGTGTGTGTGGGAAAAGCCTCGCAAAGCTTGACGAGCCTTAATGACTGCCCAGATGCTGGCTGATTACATCTGAGCCTGGCTATCACTGTAAGATCAGATTTGCAGCCACTTAGGAAAGAAAAGTGTTTGTCCCCATGTTGGGCCGGCCCTTGCTTTTATGACCAGATGTGCAACAGCAGCAGTTAAAGTGTGGCCGATTAGAGCCAGGGCGTGTCATAAATCCTCGACAGCAGGCATTCCCGAAGCTGGGGCAAGCCAGGGCTCCGGGAGTGACTTTTATGGATGCAGATGAGGATGCCTTTTAAATGAAGCTGCTTGGTTTGATATTAGGACTCGCAGCTTTTAAACTCCGAGGTCAGGAGAGCCACGGCGTTCCCTCCAATAATTAGGAACAGTCAAGACAGAGACGCAGACCAGAGCACCCGACTGAAAGCTGGATGCCCGCCCACATGAGAGGCCCGGAGACAAATGGTGGGGGGCTCGTTTGTTGCTGGGCGAGTCTAGGGTCTCAAGCCATATGGCTCTCCTTCCTTGCCTCCTGC
Organism: Budorcas taxicolor; assembly: GCF_023091745.1. Taxonomy (NCBI): domain Eukaryota; kingdom Metazoa; phylum Chordata; class Mammalia; order Artiodactyla; family Bovidae; genus Budorcas; species Budorcas taxicolor. The sequence goes on from NC_068919.1 coordinate 79,828,284, forward strand.
AACTGGAGGAAGCAGCTCTTAGGGGTAAGCAAGGGACTTCAAGGGAAAATAGAGACATGGGTTAGTTTTCCCTTGGGCTTCTTTAGTTTATTAATTTGATAGAAATGGTAGAACACAAATAGGAAGTGTAAATAGGCTTCTGTGGGTTCCAGCTGGATTTTTTTCTCTTTTTTTCTCCCTTTCTCTGTCTCTCTCTTTCTCACACAGACACACACACCACACACGCACACACATTTAGAAAGTATCAAGGGAAAGCTGCTGTGTTGAGCATGTAGTTACCTGGATGCATTTATAGACCCCAGTAAGAGCCCGCATTTATGAATTCTTGGGCCGGGCACTTTCCATGATCACTTACATTTATAACAGCAAGAAGGTGGGTCTTTTTAGCGTCATTTTGAAAGTGAGACTCAGGAGGGTAAAAGCCTTGCTTGCAACATGGTGCATGCATAGTGGTGGGAGCCACATCCCAGTATATATGGATGTGCAGGTTGTGAGCTTGTGTGCTTTTCACAGCACCAAGCAGCTGCAGGAAGTGTTCGTCCGACTAGCGATGCCATTCCTGTTAAATGGGCATCAGGTGAGTTTGTCTATAAGAAAGCACTATTAACAAGATTTTTTGTGTCTGCATCTCTAAAGGGTGATGCCTTTGAGTTTCAACCTATTCCGGAAGCCTGCAGTTCTCTTCTGTGGCTTCTTGGTGGCGTCAGAAATGCGGTCCTGGTTGTGGGCAGCAGTGTCATGAGAGGAGCAGAAACATCTGGCCGTTGCAGTGTTCCCTTGGGCATCCCTGGGTCTCCTCTGTTAATCTTTTGAGTGACAGAGGCTTAGGGATTGGCATCTTTTCCAGCTGGCTTTCTAGGAAACCCAGAGCGTGCCCTTTCGGTTTAACTTTATCTGGCTCACTAATTGAGCTCCCTTGAGGCCTAGACTCCAATCCTTGCCCCCTTATTTGCTTCCTGCCTTCATAAAATGCCTGACATTTGTTTGACTCTGGCTCCCAGCAGCTATCAGGTATCAGATTGGAGGCTGTTATGTAGGAAGCACCTGATTTCTTGGTCTCTCGGCTCTGAGTGGCCACATGGCTATCTGGGATGCTGGTCAGGAGCTTTTTAATTACGGAGGAGGCAGCCATTTGTTTAATCCTGCACAATTTACTGAAAATGTTTCTGGGGAGGGTTAATGGGGGAGGGGATCTCTCAGGCCCATGGAGTCTGATGGCCAGGCCAAGCCACTGCCTGTCTTTGTCTAAACCTCCATCTGTTCTGCAGACTGGGAGCTGGCTGAAGGCAGGTTTGTGCCCAGCTTGTCCATCGGTGTATCCCCCAGAGCTCACACAGGGCCTGGCACCTGTGGAATGAACAAATAAATGCAGATGATGGGTGCTTTAACATTGTACTTATTTATTTATGTCAGCCTCACTGAGTGGCATGCTGAATCTTCGTTCCCCAATCAGGATTGAATCCTTGCTCCCTGTTCTGGGAGCACAGAGTCTTAAGCACTGGGCCACCAGGCAAGTCCCCAGATGATGCATGTTTATCAGTGATTCACAGGTTCCACTTTCTTGGTACAGGACTGGAGGCAGGGAATAGATTTTAAGAAGTTTGAGAAATAGAAGAAAAATTTGATTTCTTAATTTTTTTAGCTGTATTCTTTATCCTCTCTCCTCTCGAGTACTCCTCCTTTGAAACCTAGCTCTAGCATCACTCTCCAAGTTGGTTAGAATTGATCACTCTCTACCTTTGCACAGCTTCAATATCTGATTCACTTGTGTTCTTAACTTTTGCTAATTTTACAGTGAGCATCTTGAGATCAGACCAGCATCTTCATCCTCTTAGCATTAACTTGCCCCTTTGGCACTCCATCCATGATCTTGTCTTGTTAAATGAACAAGTTTACAACCTCTCGAGGGCAGAGTAAAGATGTTATTTGTCAATGTGCTGGTCACACTGCAAAGTGTACTGTAAATATTTATTGAAATGAATTTGACTGTACTGTGACAGCCATGCTGGACTCCCTGCTCTCATTTAAATGAAACTGGTTACTTAACAATTTATTATTTTTTTCCACTTTAGGCTTTTGTTCCTAAAGTGTGTGGGGTGGTTATGGGAGGTGTGGGGGTGGAGAGACTGAGCAAACAAAACTTGAATAGGGGAACAAGCTTTGGCTCCACATAAACCCTTTAAAAACAATCTTGCATTTGCCAAATGTGAAGCAGCTTGTAGACAGCTCCCTTCTCTTTGACTAACCTGTCTCAGTGTCTGGATGAGGGTGGGGCCTTGTGTCTGTAGAGATGCCCTTCTTATTATCTGTGTTCAGAACAAGAGCCCTTTCCCCGCCCCCCCCCCCCCCCTTTTTTCCACGTGGTGGATTTAGCTGAGAGGCTACTCTGGTGTTAGGCCAAGAATCTGATTTAAACCTTCTGATGGAGCTGGCACAATTGAGGAAGACAGGAAGAGGAAGCAATCATCTTAGAAACTCTAGGAAATCCAAGCAAATGGAAAACACTTTGATATTATGTCCTAAAGTTGAAGGTACGCATTTTTCTTGGCCACCCCGCTTGTCTTGTGGGATTTTAGTTCCCCATCCAGGGACTAAACCCGACCCCTTGGCAGTGAAAGCTTGGAGTCTTAACCATTGGACTATAAGCGAATGTCCCAAATGTTCACATTTCTTACGGCCTGTGATTCCATTTCTAGATGTATACGCCCAAGAAAAACTCGTGTCCAGAAGGAGACATGTGCAACTGAATCCACACTACCACAAACCTGGAAAGAGCCAAATAAGCCATCAGTTGGAGGGCGGAGAATTATAGTCAGTCAAAACACATGATCAACAGTGACATGCAAAAATATGGATGCCTCTGAGTAATACGATATTAAGTAAAAGAAATACAATGAAAGATGCAATGTGACATCTTTTATAAATTTATAAACAGCTAAAATCAAAGAAGAAACTTTTAGGAATACATATAGCTGCAAGAAAACTATATGAAAAGAAAAACAAGGTATACAGGATCAGGGGAGGTTAGGGTGAGGCCGAGATTGGATTGGCTGGGAAAATCATATTAGTGTAAGTTAGTATTAATACTTTACCTTTTCAGAGGAGAAGGGAGATGAGGTGAGTTTGAAGTTATTTGTCCATTGGCAAAGATCAAAATAGCTGGTGTATAAAAAATAAGTGTGGCTCCTGCACAGGCCAATATTGAGTGTGTCATGAACCAGGTTCAGTCCAGTTCAGTCTCTCAGTCGTGTCCGACTCTTTGCGACCCCATGGACTGCAGCATGCCAGGCCTCCCTGTCCATCACCAACTCCCGGAGTTTACTCAAACTCATGTCCATTGAGTCAGTGATGCCATCCAACCATCTCATCCTCTGTCGTCCCCTTCTCCTCCTGCCCTCAATCTTTCCCACCATCGAGGTCTTTTCAAATGAGTCAGCTCTTCACATCAGGTGGCCAAATTATTGGAGTTTCAGCTTCAACATCAGTCCTTCCAATGAACGCCCAGGGCTGATCTCCTGTAGGATGGACTGGTTGGATCTCCTTGCAGTCCAAGGGACTCTCAAGAGTCTTTTCCAACACCACAGTTCAAAAGCATCAATTCTTCAGCACTCAGCTTTCTTTATAGTCCAACTCTCACATCCATACATGACTACTGGAAAACCATAGCCAAAGATTATGATTAATTCAGTTCTTTGCACCCGAGATCAGATGAACACAAATTCCCTGAGTAGGGACTCCTTTCTTGTCTCCTTCTGCTCCCTCCTGTCACCCTTTCCAGATGTGCGTCTTAGAAACTACCCGAAATACCATGCTGGAGAGTGATTATTGGTTTTTGTTTGCATTCTTGTCTGGTTAGACCCTGAGCCAGACGAGGCTCTGGCGTAAATATCTACATCACCTGGCCAACGGGCTCGTTTGTAAAACTGAACCCTTTGTGGGCCATCGTGCACCTTCCTCGCTCAGGGGGATCAACCTTGTACATCTGAGTCCCTAGCCCTGCAGAGCAGAAAGGTTCACTAGCTGACACTTGGGCCAGAAGCCTTACTTGCCCATAGGGGTGGGGGAGGCATGTTTCTGGTTGATCCCTGCCTTCATTCCGGCCTCTTCCTTCACTCCCGATGGCAGAGGCTGGGGAGGGGAGCATGGCCCCTGCTTAGCAGGTACAGGGCACCCTTTCTCTCCTGACTACATAGAGTTCTATTGTTTAAGCAGCCAAGTTCTTGGCATCGCTGCTGCTGGTGGGGGTTGATGTCAGTGTGGAGGCCCCCTCCTGCTGCATTTGTCACCGTGAAGCAGTTTGGGAGAGGACAAGGGTTGAGCTGCGGATGGGAAATCGATCAGAGCTGCTTGTGAGGCTGCCAAACGGGTTAGCGTTGTACAAATGTGCAGTGCGCGAACCCTGAGTCCCTGAGGGGGTAAGAGAACTGGACCTCCTCCAACACTCCCAACAGCCTCATAAGGACCCCAAGTGACATAGGTCAGTAGAACAATTAGTTGGATTTCCTTTTGCACCTGATGTCATTCTAAACTCAATTGCTAGATCACGAATTAATCTTCACTTGGGCGGACATGTTAGGTGTGGAGCTCTGTGTACTTCGGCCGTCCCCTCGGTTGATTTCAGCCTCTTCCTTCTGGAGCTGGAGCTGGGTGGCCTCTACAAAGCCACTCAGAAAGTCTGGCGTCTCAGAAGAAACCCCGCCACCATCCGGAAGGATGGAGACAGAGTGAGGTTCTGTGAGACAATGTGGCAGGTATTTTAAAACCTGAAAAATACTCTATAAGTGTCAGCAACTGTGCCCCTTCCCATTAAAAAAACTATTTCTCACTGCAGCATCGATCTGATTCTAGTAGATAAAGGCCAAATGGTTTTTTTTTTTTTTTTAAGTGTTGGCAGTGGAGAAAAACTGGACTTACTTTTCCAGAATGGTTCATTTTTAGGACTACAGAGCATCTATTAGACAGCACTGGGAGTTCAAAATATGGGGCATATTAATTATGTCTCTCGAAAAATTCTGCAAAGCCCCAGGGGAGAGGACACAGCAGTAGTAACAAGTGAGATGGTGAGGTGGACAGTGTTATATACCTGAGCCCACCTTCAGGTGCTCAGTGCTCCCGAGGGGCCCAGAAACGAGGACTCCAATGACTTCCCTTTGTCAGTGTTGCTGTGCAGTAGCCCTTTTGGCCGGGATGAATATGTCCTATATCTGTACTGTCCAGTATTAGACACGTGGCTATTGAAGGGAGTTTTGTGTTGTTTGTTTGTTTCTTTGCTATTGAAGTGTTAAATGTGGTGCGTAAAACTGTGGTGAAGTGGCTTTTTAACTTGAGTGTAATGAATTTAAGTGTAAATATCAATAGCCACAGGTGGCTAGTGGCTATTGTATTGGATGACATTAATCCCTCTCCGAGGTACCCCAACTTACCTCTCACCGTATATCCCTGCCCCCACGTGAGGATATACAGACTTTGGTTGCCCTGAGCTGAGCTGTGTTTCCTGACCTCTTCTTCCCTCCTCATCTCTGTCCAAATCCCGCCCATTATTTGAAAGCCTCCACACAGTCCTCCCAGCCTCGCCCCAGGAGGGTTCTCTCAGCCCCCTGTGCTTCACTTACCCCCAGGGCAGTGTGTGCCCCCATCTGCCCTGTATTCTAGGCTGACCGGAGAGGGAGGGCAATGGGGCACAACCTTCAGGGGTAGACACACCCAAGTTTGAGTCTGGCTCTGCCATTGTGAGCCTGGGCTGGTCCTGTAATCTCATGGGTCCTTGGTTCCCCAGTTTGTCTAGTGGAAATCATAGCATCTACGTTTTAGGGTGGCAAGAGGATGAAGTGGGAAGTCTTAGCCTCCTATTCCTGTTCCTACTCCTATACCTTTTCCTGTTATAACAAATAATACAAACCCAGAGGCTTAAGCAATACAAATTTTGGGGGGTCTGAAGCCTGACGCAGGTCTCAGTGGGTTGAATAATCATCAGAGCTGAGTTCCCTTCTGGAAGCTCTAGGGGAGAATCCATTTTCTTAGCTTTAGAAACTGCCTGCATTCCTTGGCTTGTAGCCCCTTTCTACCTTCAAAGTCAGGTTAGGTCTTTTTCATGCTGCCATCTGTCTGGTTCTGACTCTGCTTCCCTCTTCCCCACTTAAAGACCCTTGTGATTGCTGACACTGGGCCCACCAGGAGGGCCCAAACCATTCTCCTTATTTTAAGGTTGGCTGATTAGCAACCTTAATTCCTCCTTGCCATATAACTTGGCAGTTATTAGCATGTATTAGTTATTAGTATGAATAGCATGGCAGTTAATAGCAGTATTAGGATTAGGACATGGGCATTATTCTGCTTTGGAGAAGGAAATGGCAACCCTCTCCAGTATTCTTGCCTAGGAAATCCCATGGACAGAGTCTGAGCCTGGTGGGCTACAGTCTGGGTGCTCTCAAGAGTTGGACACGATTTAGCAACTGAGCATTATTCTGCCTACCACACTCATTGAAGGTCTAATACTGTGCCTAGGTTATAGAGGATACTTGGTAAGTGGGGGCCATTACTGTGACCTACAGCTGTGAGTTTCTTTCCTTTTAGAATGGAAGTCTCTTAATGGTGACATTGCTTAATTATCTTTATAGACTTCATTCTGTGCTTAGTATATAATTACTGAATAACAGAATTTTTGATAAATGTAGATTGTCTCTTTACTTTTAAAGAAATATTACATAGTAGAAAGAAGTAAAATGTAAACCAAAATAAGTAATCCCCTTTGTGAAAAAAAAAAAGTTGACTTATGTTTAGAAAAATGGGGTGGGGTATATGTTATGCTGTTAATGGTGGTCATTATGAGCATATTCCATTTCTATGAGATGTATCTTAGTAATTATTAAAATTTTTTTTACAATGAGCATTTTTAATCTCAGATGAAAGTAATGTAGATTAAAACAGGCATGATTCAAAGAAATACCTGAAGCTGTCTTAATCCAGATAAGCCCCCTTCTACATCAGACACAGTCAGTCCTATGCTCACGTGGGGTTGATTTTTAAGTTAGTAACTATTAATATCAGCCTCTGAATCAATTTCTGCATGCTTTGAACTCAGTCTTCTTTAAAGGAGAGTTTTCAATTAACCTCAGCAGGACATAACTGTAAAAAGTATATTTATTGCTGCTGGTGGGAATATAAATTAGTATAACCACTTTGTAGAATTATAGTTGAAGCTGCACATACCCTTTGAGCTTGTAATTCCATTCTGGCATATACCCCAGAGAAATGGGCTGAAATCTGTATTAAGAGATGTATTTAAGGATGTTCACAGGAGCAATTTTTGGTTGGAAAAACTGTAAACCAGCTAACTGTCCATCAACAGGAAACTAGAAATGGAAATTTTGATATATCCAAATAGTAGAATATTACACAGTGCTGAAACTAACATAAAGCATCACTTATTATTATGGATCAAATTCATAATCAAAATATGCGGTGAAGAAAGGCAAATTGTAGAATGCATACATCATGATGCTATTAATTATATGATGGTTGAAAGCATGTGAAAATTACATGTATTTGATTTAAGGGTACATACATGCATAAAATGGAGAAGGCAATGGCACCCCACTCCAGTATTCTTGCCTGGAAATTCCCATGAATGGAGGAGCCTGGTGGGCCGCAGTCCATGGGGTCGCTAAGAGTCAGACATGACTGAGCGACTTCACTTTCACTTTTCACTTTCATGCATTGGAGAAGGAAATGGCAACCCACTCCAGTGTTCTTGCCTGGAGAATCCCAGGGACAGCGGAGCCTGGTAGGCTGCTGTCTATGGGGTCACACCACAGAGTCGGACACGACTGAAGCAACTTAGCAGCAGCAGCAGCAGCAGCACATACATTAAAAAAAATGTATGATGGACTTCCCTGGTGGTCCAGTGGTTAGGACTTTGTGCTTCCATTGCAGGGGCATGGGTTCCATCCCTGGTCTGGGAACTAAGATCCCACATACCATGCATCATCGCCAGTAAACAAATAAATATATGAAAATTAAGGGTAATGATAACTCTGAAGCTCAGATTATGGTGGTTACCTAGGGTGCAAGGGCAGAAGAGAAAGAAACACTGGTTGGGACTGTTTCGTGTTTTTAAAGGGGAAGGTGAGCACGTGGATATTTAAATTCCTTTTTACATGTATTACATACTATATCGCAACATTGTCGCTGAGAGATAAAAAGGCATTTGGATAGATCGCAGCACAGTTCTAAGAGTAGGACAGAGAAGCGCTGTTTCTGCACAGTGTACTCTGCTCCGAGAGTCTGATCACGTTGTTCCTTTGCCCTGAAGGCCATGCTCAGGGTCGTTCAACCACACTTGTGATCCCCATTGAGCACCCTAGTGCTGGCCACTTCCCTCCTGCCCTTGTGAGGCCCTGAGGCCGTGCCTCCTCCCCTGAGCTCCAGGTGGGCCAGATGGGTACAGGTGCAGTGGCCTTTTCCCATCCCTGCCTGGTGGGCCCTCTGCTCTTGTTGTACTTGCTGTCCCTTGATAGTTAGAGATGAGGTTGATCATTTTCTCGAATTTATTGGCCATTGGTTAGGGTCACCAGAGTTGGCAAATAAAAATATGAATATAAGGTTGCCTAAATTGTAAATTGCATAAACTTGAATAATATAATGTTAAATAATGTAAATTGCATAAGTTGAAATTTACATAAGCAACAGATGTTTTAGTATACTTATTATACTAAATATAATAACTTGCTATAACAATTCTTTGTTATTTGTCTGAAATTCAAATTTAACTGGGTGTCCAGTATTGTATCTGGCAATCCTACATTAGTTCCTTTTCTTCCAGGAGTCATCTGTCAAGTATTTTTGCTAGTTTTTAAAATAGGAGTGGTAGTTTTTATTTTTTTCTTCTTCACCTCACAGACTGACTTGGGAAGAGTTTTTTTTTTTTTAATACTAAGAATATCAGTCTGTTTTGCTATCATGTCTGGCAAATGCCTTTCATTATGAAAAAATACTAGTTTCAGTCTTCTAAATTTTACACCTTTGTGTAACCCATCTGTCATTATGATTTCTCTCTTTGCTGTCAGGATGAGAAGGGTCTCTTCCTCCTAAGTTTATAGAAATTAGGGTGAATAAGTTTCTAAAGGCTCTTAGAAATGCAGTATACGAGTCATCCATTGATTTAATGTTTGACATACATTTGTGTGGGAAATGGGCTTCCCTGGTGGAACTTCTTAAGCAGCCCCTATGGAAGGAGCATTTGTCCTGTATTTCAGAAATCCCCAGTAACGTTTAGAAAGAAGATATGTCAACCAGAAATATTCTGTCAAGGTTATTACTTCGGGGAAGTTTATATAGAAAGCGTTACTTTGAGTAAGCAGGCTTTCTTGGAAATGACGGTAAGACTTTGGCAAAGAGCTTAGACTCTGCTTCATCTCTGGGTCTTTTCCATTCATTAAGAAAACTTCCAAATATACAAAAGCAAAGATCAGTATAGTGAATTCCAATGAACAACTCCTGGCCAAACTTGATTTTTTCACCTGTCCCTCTAGTCCTTTGATCATATTATTTTGTATCAAGTTCAGACATTATATCTTATTATCCATAAATATTTTCATCTATCTCTAAAGATAAAGACTCATTAAAAGGCACCTAACCACAAAACCACATCACAACCAAAGAATATTAACAATAATCCTTTAATATAACAGAATTCAATCAACATTCAAATCTCCTTGATTATGTCTCAGATCATGATCCAGTTAAGGTCCACATCGTGCCTTCTCTCTAAATCCTCTTTTAATCTACTAGTTTCCTCTCCATCTCCTTTTCACTTTGTAATTTATTTGTTGAATAAACAGGGTTTTCTAGGGTTTTTCATGCTAGCTTTTTTGGGATTATATTCCCAAAGAGCTGTGTGACATATTCCTCTATCTTTTATATTTCCTGGGAAATGATAGTTAGATCCAGAGGCTTGCTCAGATGTAGATCTGATATTGTTTTCCAGTAAGCATATTTCATGGGTGTGCTTCCGTCAGGAGGCACATACCATCAAGTGATGTGAGTGCAGTGGTGGTCATTTTGGGACCCATTGATTTGATAGGCATCGCCACTGATTTTTAAACAAGTAGCAAGTGATACTGAAAAGCACTTCTACCTTCTGTGTGGCAGGACCATCTTTCTTGTCTCTGAGTTGGCATGGAGGGCTGCAGAGGAAGGGGCTGTGTTCCCTTCTCAGCGGTGGCCTCCCAATGGCTGAGACTGCATGTGACCCCAGTGCTGTGAGAGAAACTCTGCCTGATTTCTTGGTTGGTGGCCTAGGAAGGGAGTTTCCTTGGTGTCTGGTGGAAGTGGTAAGAGCACAAGGGAGCTGGTTTTACTCTGTGGTGCTAATCCCTAGACCTTTGAAGTGTGACTGTAGATCAGCTTTGTGTGTGATCTTTGGTATCGTGTATATCAGTTGGGAATTTATCTTATAAGAAACAGATACCATGTTTTGAACTGGCTTATCCAATGAAGGGGATTCACAGGCTCAAGTAATAGAAGGTACAGATACAAAGTAGATTTCAAGGCTGGTTTGATTCAGCAGCTTGACGGTGTCATCAAACACTCGGTGCACTTATGTTCTCCCCTCTGCCTTTTTGTGGTGCCTTTAACCCAAAGCCTAGCTTTTCCTGGTGGCAGGATTGCTGCAGTGGTTCCACGCTTCATATCTAAACATCACACTTTCCAGGGGAGGGAAGAGAGAATTGGCCTCCAGACACACTTTCCTGGGTACTCTCAGATAACTTTGGGTTTTAGATTATTGATCTAAATGGAATCAAATGCCCACTCTTTTAACCAATCCCTTTGGCCAGGAAAGTGCCGTGCTGTGAGTGATGTAGGCCTGGATTCCTTAGACCATCCCTGTGCAGCGAGAGAGGGGGAATACCCGTTTCTGGCACGGAGGGTCAGGTTATTTTTCCTCCTTCCTCCTGCCCACATGGCTGTGTAAGGTGGGAGGGTGGAAAGGACGTTGGGGCAACAAGCACAATATCCATCTGGGGATTTGTAGCCCAGCAGAGTGGTGGGCGGTATGTGGGGTGGGAAGTGTGAGGACATTCCTGGTCAGAGCCCAGAGACGGCGATCTCCTGTTGCCGTGTGATCAACGGCTTTACCGTCACAGGAGAATAAATGACCTCCAAGGTGACGTTCCCAGGTGAGGAGCTGATAGGAAGAAGGGAGTGCAGGGAAAGTTTGGATGCTTTAAGAGTAGAGTAGGCCACATGAAGATGATTCCGCATCTTCATGAGGGCCCCCAATATGAAGAGAGCGTGACATCATGGGCCCACAGATGGAAGGAACACCAGAGGCGCCTTTGTTTCCTCTGTGAGTTAGCTGTGTGGACTGTCTGGAGTCCACACAGCTAAACCTTGGCAGAGCTGGAGCCAGAACCCAGACCTCCACCTCTATTGCTCTGTCCCTGACTTTTCCATTCAAAGATATCCTGGAGAACTTAGGAAAGTGTCCAAAGTCTGGCCAAGGGGAGGAAATAGCCTGAATTTTAGGAGAGGATTATATTTCTGAGTTGCCTTTGGCCAGTTCACCAGCATAAGGTGGTTGGAACATGTGGCCACAAACTCAGGACATGCAGAGTCTTCAACCGTCCTCGTTATTATACCTTCCATTTCCTAGGGTTCTGGTTTCTTAGTCCCTGAAAGCCATGGATTTCTGGTTTCTGCAAATTCTGACAGTTTCAGTTAAATGCACAGCAGAGCAAATAGAACATGCAGCCAGTGATGGATGCAGTTTGAAGTCAAGGTAGGTCTGGTGTAAGACTCCTCATGCTTGTCGGTAGCTATGCAGTTGGTGCACATCTGTCCAAGTTAAATGGCAAACGGGCCAGAGCACAGAGGGTGTGTTTTTCGGTTGGCACAGTGTTTTCCTGGGAGACCTTTTAAAATCAATACTCAATTTGAGGGTTGAAGTGGAAACCCTTTGTGTTTGTTGAAGAGTGTCTGAAAGTGTCCACGGCCCTCCTTCTGTGGATGCTTCCTATCTCTTGGGGCAGGTTCACAGCTGCACTGGCCCCAGGTAGCCTGAAGTCAGGAGCTGCCCAGAGGATAAGATGCATCATTTCCATCCTTCTCTCTTCTCCTTTGCCCTGAGGACCAGGTGCCCTCTCCTGATGGTGTGTTATTGTGTTTTCTTCTCCCATCAAGGGAGAGGCTTAGAAAAAGACCAGGCCCAAATCTGTTGTGGATTCCCAGTTTGTACCTTTTCTTTCATTAAAGCTGCCTTTACCTTGAGAATGAAATACATCCCCCGTCTCACTGCTGAGCAACAGAAGCCTGAGATATTACCATTCCAGCTTTTTTGCCCATCCAGAAGGGAGTGTAGTGTAGTGGTTGGGGTCTAAAGAGGCCTAAGAGTAAGCCCTGGCTTTACTGCTTTCTAGCTGTGTGTCCTTTGGCAAAGTAGCTAACCTCTAAGCTTCAACTTCCTCATCTGTAATTTGAAGATATTATGTATCTCGCTGGGTCATTGTGGAGCTTAAATGAAGTAATGGCAGGACGCTCAGTAAATATTCAGTTCAGTTCAGTTCAGTCACTCAGTCGCGTCTGACTCTTTGCGACCCCAAACCCATGCCTGTCGAGTTGGTGATGCCATCCAGCCATCTCATCCTCTGTCATCTCCTTCTCCTCCTGTCCCCAGTCCCTCCCAGCATCAGGGTCTTTTCCAATAAGTCAACTCTTCGCGTGAGGTAGCCAAAGTATTGCAGTTTCAGCTTCAGCATCAGTCCTTCCAAAGGACACCCAGGACTGATCTCCTTCTGAATGGACTGGTTGGATCTCCTTGCAGTCCAAGGGACTCTCAAGAGTCTTCTCCAACACCACAGTTCAAAAGCATCAATTCTTCGGCGCTCAGCCTTCTTCACAGTCCAACTCTCACATCCATGCATGACTACTGGAAAAACCATAGCCTTGACTAGATGGACCTTTGTTGGCAAAGTAATATCTCTGCTTTTGAATATGCTATCTAAGTTGGTCATAACTTTCCTTCCAAGGAGTAAGCGTCTTTTAATTTCATGGCTGCAATCACCATCTGCAGTGATTTTGGAGCCCCCGAAAATAAAGTCTGACACTGTTTCCACTATTTCCTCATCTATTTGCCATGAAGTGATGGGACCAGATGCCATGATCTTCGTTTTCTGAATGTTGAGCTTTAAGCCAACTTTTTCACTCTCCTCTTTCACTTTCATCAAGAGGCTTTTTAGTTCCTCTTCACTTTCTGCCATAAGGGTGGTGTCATCTGCATATCTGAGGTGACTGATATTTCTCCTGGCAATCTTGATTCCAGCTTGTGCTTCTTCCAGCCCAGCATTTCTCATGATGTTCTCTGCATAGAAGTTAAATAAGCAGGGTGACAATATACAGCCTTGACATACTCCTTTTCCTATTTGGAACCAGTCTGTTGTTCCATGTCCAGTTCTAACTGTTGCTTCCTGACCTGCATATAGGTTTCTCAAGAGGCAGGTCAGGTGGTCTGGTATTCCCATCTTTTTCAGAATTTTCCACAGTTTATTGAGATCCACACAGTCAAAGGCTTTGGCATTACCTACTTATAAAAAGAACAGATGTAACAAGAAAAGATGATTCATATGAGAACCCAGTATTTTTTTTTTCCTATAGTTTTCCCCTCTCGAATTAAAGCTAAAAAGCTCATCAATATATATGGAAGAGCCTCTCATCTGTGGTTCTATTTCCTTTGTTTAAAACAAAGTTACTTTTTGTGTGCAATAAATCAAATATCCCCATCCCCCGTTCCTTTCGCCATCCAGTGTAGGTCAGGAGAAGCCCCTCATGGAAATGGGTGGAGGAGGAAAGATGCTCTTTGGTGAGATCTTCCTCCATGTGCCATGTGGCTATGTCTGCTCTGAGGGACTGTACTCTCTCTCCTTCCTGAAGTCTTCTTTCATTTTCTCTTTTCCTGGCATGGTAGGTTGCTGGTAAGAGGTAACCAGAAGGCCCTGCTGACATGCCCTCCTTATTTCTGAGCTAGGCGTCAGGCTGGTGACTGCCCAGTACATGTCCAGATCTGGTCCCCAGGCAAAGTCTGTGGAGCCAGAGGAGCAGCGCCTGGTTTTGCCCGGCCACCTCCTCCTTTCACTGGATGCTGAGCATTCCCTTATCTGGAATTGGAAAGCCAGTCCCAGTGAGCCTGTGGGTGGGCCTGCACCTGATCTCAAGGCTGCTTTTAGAGCATTTCAGAAACAAAAATCCTTGCTGTTAGCATGACTTCCTGGAGGGCTATTTCCAGATAGGATGGCTTGTGCCAACCATACCCACTTTTTTTTTTCTCCATGATGGCTCAGCAGTAAAGAATCCACCTGCCGTGTAGGAGACGCAGGAGACTCAGATTTGATCCCTGGGTCGGGAAGATCCCCTGGAGGAGGAAATGGCAACCCACTCCAGTATTCTTGCCTGAAAAATCCTATGGACAGAGGACCCCGGTGGGCTACAGTCCAAAGAGTTGCAAAAAGTTGGACCCAGCTGAGCAACTGAGCACAAATACTTTTATTTGGTGCATTTAGACCACTGACGTTTAAAGTGACCAGTGGTACTGTTGAATTAATACCTCCCATATTTGCCAGTTTTCTATTTGTTGTTCATGTTCTTTGTTCCTATTTTTTTTTGTCTACCTCTCTTTTGCTGGTGGTGTGTTTTTAATTGAGTGTTTTACATGATTTAATTTTCCCTCCTTTCTTAGCATATCCACTATACTTTATTTAAAACTTTTTTTGTGGTTTTCTCCAAATTTGCAATATACATTTATGACTAATTCAAGTCCACTTTCATATAACTCTATACTATTTCTTGGGTGGTGCAAGTACCTTATAATAACAAAATACTCCAAATTCCTTCCTTCTGTTCCTTGTATCACTCATTTCAGTTATACATATGCTATCGTCATTGAATACATTGGTGCTATTATTGTTTTGAGCAAACTGTCATCTGTTAGATCAAATAAGAATAAGAAATGTGAAAGTTTTTATTACTTCTTTAATGCTGTTCCTTTCTTTATGTAGACCCAAGTGTCTGACTTACATACTTTTCCTTCTTTCTGAAAATCTTCTTTTAACATTTCTTATAAGGCAACAAATTCCCTCAGTTTTTGTCTGAGAAAATCTTTATTTCTCCTTCACTTTCTCCAAGTTTGCAGGATACAGACTTCTAGGTTGATGAGTTTTTGTTTTTTTTTTTCTTAACACTTTTTTCCATTGTCTTCTCATTTGGATGGTTTCTGAGGAGCACCCCAATGTAATTGTTATCTTAGCTTTCTTATAGATGAGGTGTTTGTTTCCTCTGACTTTTTAAAACATTTCTTTCTTTATCTTGATTGTGGTTTGAATATAAAATGCTTAGGTGTAGTTTTTGGAATTTATCTTTTCTGGTGTTCTCTGAGCTTCCTAGACCCATGGGTTTGTTGTCTGACATTTACTTGGGGGGAAATTCTCAGTTATCATTTCTTGAAATATTTCTGCTATTCCATTTCTCTTTTTTCTCATTCTGATATTACTATTACATGCATGTTACATGCCTTTTGCAGTTGTCCAATAATTCTTGGTTATAATGTTCTAATTTGTTTTAGTCTTTCTTCTTTGCTTTTCAATATTCTATTTGAAAATTTTCTGTTGCTGTATCCTCAGGCTCAGGGATTCTTTCCTCAGCTGTGTCCAGTCCACAAATAATCCCATAAAAAGCATTCTTCACTTCTGTTACAGTGTTTATCTCTCGCATTTCTTTGGTATTCTTTCTTAGAAGTTCCATCTCTCTCCTTACATGACCCATTCTTGCATGTTGTTTGCTTCTTCCATTGGAGCCCTTAGCATACTAATCATAGTTTTTTAAAAGTTCTTGATCTGGTATGTCTCTGCCATATCTGAGTCTGACTCCAGTGGTTGCTCTAATTCTTCAAATTATGTGGTTTTTTTTTTTTTTTTTGCATTTTAGTAAGCCTTGTAATTTTTAATTGAAAGTCAGACATGATATACTGGGTAAAAGTGGCTGCAAATAAATAGACCTTTAGTGGTGTGGTGGGAAGGTGTAGGGGCAGGAAGTGTTTTGTAGGCCTGTGATTAGGGTCAGTCTTTGAGTGGACTTGGGCCTCTGCACGGGGAACCTTCCAAATGTTCTCAGTCTTTTCCTCTCCTTAGGTGGGACCGGATGGCTGAAGGGGGCTGGGATGGGGTATTTCTCTTCCCCCAGGTCAGTTAAGCTCTGACAAAACCCTAATAAGCTAGACCCAGGTAAAACAGTTTCTCTTGAGAGTGGGCATTATTAATAGCATGAACAAAATGTTCCGGCTATTTCAAAAAGGCTGCTTTTCCCTCTCTGTGCAGGAAGCATGAAGGGATTCCTCCCTGATAGTTGTTGTGAGACCCTGGTACATGTTCTTGCCTATCCCCAGCACCCAAGGGTGTTGTGTCAGCTGTGGAAAACCTGCTAATCAGGTATTTCTCAGAGCTAGAGCAGGTCAGCTGTGCATCACAGGGTAGATTGCTTGCCCATCCCTGTGTTAACTGAGGTTGGTTGGGCTCATGACCATAAAATCACAAAAGTCTGGCCTGGTTCGTGGACCCTTAAGTCATGCCAGCTCTGAGGAGCTGAGACCCAGCAGACAGGAATCTTGTTACATCCTGTAGACCCGTATTTCCTAAAGTAGAGTCTGTAGCTCACCTCAGATGCTGCAAGGTCCAGGAATCTGTATTTCTGAAAAGTGCCTCAGATGATTCTCATGCTTACTCTAGCTTGAGGCTTCTTTAGGCTAAAACTGTAGAAAGGAATAAAATCTATCAGACAGGGACTGGAACCCATGACTTATGGAACCTGTGACTTCAAAGAACATGTGTGCTGTGCTTAGTCACTCAGTCATGTCTGACTCTTTGCAACGCTATGGCCTGCAGCCCGCCAGGCTTCTCTGTCCATGGGGATTCTCCAGGCAACAATACTGGAGTGGGTCGCCATGCCCTCCTCCAGGGGATCTTCCCAACCCAGAGGTTGAGCCCGGGTCTCCTGCATGGCAGGCAGATTCTTTATTGAGTGAGCCACCAGGGAAGCCAAAAGAACATAAACAAATGCAAATTCCATTTGCCTTTAAAAAAAAAATTATTTAGTTACACTGAGTCTTAATTCAGCACGTGGGGTCTTTGTTGCGTCATGTGGGACCCTCTGCTGTGGCGCCTGGACTCTCTAGTTGTGGTGCACAGACTCAGTATTTGTGCCACACGGGCTCCAGAGTACGAGGGCTTAGTTGCTCCAAGGCATATGGGATCTTAGTTCCCTAACCAGGGATCGAACTCATGTTCCATGCATCGCAAGGCAGATTCTTAACCACTGGACCACCAGGGAATTCCTCCATTTGCTTTTGCTGATAATTACTTACATATATTTAGGGCTTCCCTGATAGCTCAGTTGGTTAAGAATCAGCCTGCAATGCAGGAGACCTTGGTTTGATTCCTGGGTTGCAAACATCCCCTGGAGAAGGGAAAGGCTACCCATTCCAGTATTCTGGCCTGGAGAATTCCATGGACATGGGGTTGCAAAGAGTCAGACACAACTTTCATTTTCACTTACATATTTTAAGACAAGCTCCCTGGAAAGAAGTGAGCTTCTTGAAGTCTCTGGCCTCTGCTCTTCCAAGTGTTATATTCATGTTTGAGGGTAGAGGAACATCTTGTTTTGGGATGGGAGCCATTCCTGTACTGGCATGAAACTGAGGATCTTAGCTGTGTAGCAGTTTTAAAAGGGTGGTGTCCAATTCTGTGGAAGACAAGTCGTAAGGGCCATGTGCAACTGCTATCAGTTCAGTTCAGTTCAGTTCAGTCGCTCAGTCGTGTCCGACTCTTTGCGACCCCATGAATCACAGCACGCCAGGCCTCCCTGTCCATCACCAACTCCCGGAGTTCACTCAGACTCACGTCCATCGAGTCAGTGATGCCATCCAGCCATCTCATCCTCTGTTGTCCCCTTCTCCTCCTGCCCCTAATCCCTCCCAGCATTAGAGTCTTTTCCAATGAGTCAACTCTTTGCATGAGGTGGCCAAACTACTGGAGTTTCAGCTTCAGCATCAGTCCTTCCAAAGAACACCCAGGACTCATTTCCTTTAGAATGGACTGGTTGGATCTCCTTGCAGTCCAAGGGACTCTAAGAGTCTTCTCCAACACCACAGTTCAAAAGCATCAATTCTTCGGTGCTCAGCTTTTTTCACAGTCCAACTCTCAGATGTGGTAAAATTTAAAACAAAGATTTCTTTTTCCAGCTCCTTATCCCATACTCAGGGAATGTCCATGAAGATGAAAAGATGAGAGCTCCAATGTAGATTAGTATAGCAGACTCCAAGAGGTTCCAAAGAGACGGACTGGTTGGGTTTCTCTATGACCATCTTTGCTTCCTGGACCTGGGAGCTTTGGATATGAGCAACTTTGATTAGGGAAGGGCATCTTGATTCATTCTCTCATTCATTTATTCGAGTTGCCCCTTGATGGGTCCTTGGCAGGTAAGGAGAAAATTGTATTTGCCTCTGATCTGGAAAAACCACTGAGTTAAAAGACAAAGCATTCTGCTTCCCACTGGGGAGAGCCATCTTTGAGAGCAATGTGACAAATACCTGAGAAACGACGTCTTTTGCCAGACGGAAGCATTGTGCAAGTGCATGTCACTAGAGGCTTTGTTTTTCAAATGCACAACAAATCCTTCAATGGTGCACATACTATCCCGCTGGGAAACTGCGACATGTCAGCTGGCAGAGTAGCATGATGTATTAGGAGAGAGCTTTTCCTTGCATTCTGTGGGGACTCTGTCCTGTGACCTATTGAGAAGCCCATTGTAATAAACATCTGTGGTTTTGGTCTGTCTAATATCTATTCTCCCTTCCTTGGTAATAGAATCTCTGTCTTCTTTTTACTCTCAGTGCCCATCATCGAAGTGCACTGATTCCTCCTCCTAGTTGTGGGCTACAGGTGTGACCTGGACTTGATCAATGAGTATGTGCTCTCTCTTAGGTCAGGGATGGTCATGAGACCCAACTTGAACCCATGAATTTGATTCTAAGGCTTAGGTACAACTATTGGGGGATGGAAGTTCTGGTTGGGCTGGAACACTGTGAGGATATAGGCCTAGAGTGGTTGGTGGTCACTTGGTCCTTATGAGTGAACAGTTTGCTGGAGAATAAAGCCAGCACATAGCAAAGCAAAGCAGAGAGAGGAAAGAGACAGGTTTCTGATAGTATGTTGTGAGCATCTGAATACAGCTATGCTTAAAGAGCCCCTGTTTTCTCCCATTTATATATGTCAGTAACTTCCTGTGATAGATAAAGCATGGCCACAGTTTCTTTGTGGCTCCTTCCCCAGGAGGTAGAGTCTATGTCCCTGCCTCTTGAATCTGGGCTGGCCTGTGACTTACTTTGACTCATAGAATGTGTTGGGAGCAACTCTTTGTGAGGTCTGGAGACTAGGCCTCAAGGGGGCCTTGTAGCTTCTGCCTTCACCCTCTGGGACTTCTGCCCTGAAGCCACCAAGTAAGAAAGCCAGCCTAACCTACTGGAGGATGAGTGGCCATGCATAGGAGAACTGAAGGTGCTGCTAAGTCCCTTCAGTTGTGTCCGACTCTGTGCGACCCCATAGACGGCAGCCCACCAGGCTCCCCAGTCCCTGGGATTCTCCAGGCAAGAACACTGGAGTGGGTTGCCATTTCCTTCTCCAGTGCATGAAAGTGAAAAGTGAAAGTGAAGTCGCTCAGTCGTGTCCGACTCTTAGTGACCTCATGGACTGCAACCTACCAGGCTTGCCCACCTTGTCAGGGAGGGCCTGACAGCCTAATGGACCTTCCAGCCTAATGAGCAGCTAAAAGCATCTGCACGAGTGAAACCATCAGAGGAAGCTCCCCGTCAGCCCACAGAATCGAAAGTTGTTATTTTAAGCCACGAAATCTTGAAGTTTTGTTTTACATCGGTAATGGCTCATACAAAGTCAGTTTGATGTTATTTGCTATCATTGCAGATGAGACTGATTTGCAATAGTTCTGATCAATGTAGTTATGTAATAAACTAAGCTTGACCAGAAATGGACCTTTGTGGAACTTCTTCCCACCTCTGCCATCAAGGTGGGGAAATCAGCTATCTACGTATAGATCTTCACTTGTTGGGTGTGTACATGAACTCACTTGTTGATGGAATCCGTTTCTCGCTCATGTTAGTGTAACTTACCTGAATGATAAGTCCCAGTGTCCTCAAAAGGCCCTTTGCTGGTGCCTCTGTTGGTCAAGAATCTGCCTTCTATTCAAGATACTGTCTTCAATGCAGGAGACCTGGGTTTGGTTCCTAGGTTGGGAAGATCCCGTGGAGAAGGAAATACAGCCCACTCCAGTATTCTTGCCTGGGAAATCCCATGGATAGAGGAGCTTGGTGGGCTACAATCCATGGGGTCACAAGAATCAGATATGACTTAGCAATTAAACCACCACCACCACTGTCTTCAAAAGGGCTAATTTCTCTAGCACACACACCTGAGGGGAGACCACTCAACAACTCTTTGAGTTTTTCAAGGAGCAGAGAAAAACCATTCCCACTGTGGCATTTCTGAATTTCTGACCCACAGAATCTGTGAGCATGGAAAAATCGTTGCTTTAAGTTGCTGAGCTTTAAAGGGTTACAGATTGAATGGTTGTGTTCCCATGTCTGTTTGTATGTTGAACTCCTAACCCCTCAATGTGATGGTATTGTGTGTGGGGGGTGTTTTGGGAGGTGATTAGGTCATGAGGGTGGAGCCCTCATGAATGGGATTAGTGCCCTGATAAAAGAGACCCAGTGAGCTCTCTTGCCTCTCTCTGCTGTGAGAACATAATGAGAAGATGCCATCTATGAAGTAGGAGTTGGGTCCTCACCAGACACAGAATGTGCTGGTAAAGGCAATGTGCCTCTAATTCAGTCACACTCAGCAAAAATGAGGCTGGATGAGACAGAACTGGAAGAGAAGAATTAAGAATGAACCTAAGTAGAAAGTAGGAGAGTAAGATATGGCATAGGCCTATGGACACTCCATAAAAATGGTGCTGCGTGTTTGACATGAATATGTTCACAGTGAATTTAAAGTGGAGAAAAGGGAGGTCCAAACATTATATATCGTATTCTGAACTCCCATTTTGTAAATGATAAATATACACAGAAAAAGAGTACACATTAAAATGTTAATAGTTTCCTTTGGGTGGTGGGGTTATGAAGATATTCATTTTTCTCATGTAGAAGGAAGATGTGGTTCTTGTGTGTATAAATCCAATTAGTAAAAATGGAACCACCACTGAACCTGAATATCTGTTCATTGCAAATGTGAACATTGAGTGGTAGGATAGAACAGATACCTACTGCAAGAAGGTAAGGCCTGGCTGTCGCCTTTCCTGACATTTTGCCCCCTAGTGTGAAACCATGTTGCACCTTCATGCTGGCTGCTGCCCAGAGGATGGTGGGAACTGGGACAGATTGGCCACAGGACGGGCTGTGTTTAAGTTCAGAAAAGGAAGGAACACTGCTAGACCCCCAAGAGTCTGCTAGCCAGACTGAGAGGGCCTGGGCCTCTGCAGCCTTTCTGCCCTCTGCCTCATCTGGCCTCCATCCTGTTTCTTTGAAAAATATGTATATCTTGGCCGCTTCTCTAGCTCTGATGGTGCCTTGGGTTCTGCTTGTGGTGTGCTGGCCTTCCGGTGCCCTGTGATGTCCTTCCTGTGAGTGCTGGAGAATGGAAGAGGAAGGACCAAACTTTGGTCTATTGTGGTAACCTCCTTGGGTACAGTTAGGACGGGGGGTGTGCTGGCTTGAAACAGGGCAGGGAATGTTTTCATTCTCTTTCCTTCCCCCCTTTCCTGTTGATCTGAGGTGTTGGGGTGTCTGTATGTGTGTGTTTATTTGAGGCAGACTTTTATTTGGGAGAATTCAACTCTCCAGATCCCACTGCTCTTTCTGTGGGCTTCCCTGATAGCTCAGTTGGTAAAGAATCCGCCTGCAATGTAGGAGACCCTGGTTTGATTCCTGGGTCAGGAAGATCCGCTGGAGAAGGGATAGGCTACCCACTCCAGTATTCTTGGGCTTCCCTTGTGGCTCAGCTGGTAAAGAATCTGCCTGCAATGAGGGAGACCTGGGTTCAGTCCCTAGGTTGGGAAGATCCCCTGGAGAAGGGAAAGGCTACCCACTCCAGTATTCTGGCTTAGACAATTCCCTGGACTGTATAGTCCACGGGGTTGCAAAGAGTCAGCGACGACTGAATGACTTTCACTCTCGCTTTCTCCTCTTCCTGCCTGTTTATACTCGTCTCTGCTGAAGTCCTTGATGTTGATGGGTTGGTTTGTTCGCTGTAATTTCTCTTTTTGCTCCACTACAGTGTGGGCTCCTTGAGGGCAGGAACCTCATTACTAACTACGTCAAAAGAACTCAGAAGACAAGAGATCTGTCTTCAGTCTCTATATTTCTAGGACCATATTGTGTCAGATGCTAAATAACAACCTCTTGATAATGGTACCAGCCAGCATTTCATCATAAGTGGGGGTGTTTCCTGCATCTCTGAGTCATAGTACATGTTTACTGTATATGCTGTGTAATTTAACATGTGAATATGATCTTATGATCTGAACAGGTGATAAACTCCATCCAACAGCAGAGATTAGCTTATGCCCTTCTCTATTTGTTGGAAACTTCTCTAAGCAAATACATGTCTCTGATGGACTTCATGTTGATTTTATAGACTGATACATTGAATTCTGACTTACAAAGTTCCCCCTGCAGCGTCTAGATGGTGTAAAGTTAGCCTGGGATGGGAGACAGCTTTCCGTTCAGAGTGTAACTGGATTGGGGTAGCCTGATTTCTGGCAAGGGTTTATGTAAAAGTTATTCATAATTGTGACTGTATCTTTCATGAATGTTCAGTTTCTTATTTTTGCAAAGAGCTATTTTCTATTGGAAAACAATCTTGGGTTTTAAGTTAGGCTGTGTAAAAGGCTCCCAGAAAATGTCAGGGCATTTTCCAAGAGCACCCTAGGGAGTAGGAACAGTTAAATACTTTAAAAAAAAAATCTGTGTTCTGATGGACCTTGGCCATTTAACTTGTTTTTCATTGATTCTTGGGCCAGAAAGAATTCCACCTGGGCATGAGTGCAGACGAGGGGAGTGAGAGACCAGAGGCTTATTGGTATAACACTCCCTAGGGAGGGAACCCATGTGATTATTAGTCAAGGTGATGCTTTGCTAATTATCAGAGAAATGCAAATCAAAACTACGATGAGGTCAGTCAGAATGGTCAACATTAAAAAGTCTATAAAAATAATGAATGCTGGAGAGGATATGGAGAAAAGGGAACCCTCCTGCACTGTTGGTGGGAATGTAAATTGGTGCAGCTGCGGTGGAAAACAATATGTACATGTGTGCGCTCAGTCACTCAGTTATGTCTGACTCTTTGAGACCCCATGGACTGTAGCCTCGCAGTCTCCTCTGTCTATGGGATTTCCTAGGTAAAAATACTTCAGTGGGTTGCCATTTCCTCCTCCAGGGATCTTCCCAACTCAGGGATTGAACCTGCATCTCCTGCATTGCCGAGCAGATTCTTTACTGTCTGAGCCACCAGGGAGGAAGCCTGCCCTGCACAGGGGGACACCTATTATCCCCACTGGTAAATGAGCAAGCTGAGGTTTGAGAAGAGTGCTCTCAGGCACCTAGGAAGAGACTGGACGTGAATCCCAAGTCTCTCTATCACAAAGTCCTTGTGTTTTCCAATGCACGATGCTGCCTTCACAGCCTGTGAGAGCAGGCTTTGGGTTACCAAGCACAGGTGGGTGGAAAGAAACAGTTGGGAAGAAACCTTCCTGTGAAGGTTTTTACTGTAGTTCAAGCATGTAGGGTGGAGTTTATGATGGCCAGGCAGGAGGCCTGAAGCTGGCAGAGTGACTCTGGCACCTTCTGCCCACAAGACAAGCTCTGTTTATTTCATGCCAGCTAATGTGGAGGGTGCCTTAAATGATTTATGTTCGAAGCTTTTTTTTTTTTTTTTTTTGTCGACCGAAGTACCCCTTTTGCAATAAGTCTTGGATACTCGGTTTTTAATAAACCAGGCTTAGTAGCTGCCTAAGGTCAAAAGAGACACATTGTGTTTATGCAGAGGAGGTGTCTAGTCGAGTGCGCCCCTGGTCAGAATCCCTCCTGAGGCTGATGGATTTTTCATGGCTTGAGTCTCACGAGTTAACCTTGGACATGCAAATTTTTAGGGTACGGTGTCCTCTGGCAGGCCATCAGGGAAAATGGTTAGGAAGCCTGAAACTGGGGGCTCCGGTGGAAGCGGGTCCGTTGTCTGTATTATCACCAGGGGTTTTCCAAGGACTGAGACTGTTATGAGCTATAGATTCAACTGACACGTTGAACGGTATCCAGGCTCCATGTTACCCTGGGCAGACCCTCAAGTCCTGGGAGCTGGGCAGCTGCAAAGGCCAGCAACAGGGAGTCGCCATGGAACTTGTTGCTGATGCTTATGCAGTGGCCTGTACGGAGCCACATACAATACAGCTATTGTCCTGCATTTCAGGGGTGCCAGCTAGTGGCCGGTGTTAAAATGTGTCCAGGATTTGGCAGAGAATCCTCTCTGCCTGCCACTGTATTAGATTCTGGGGGTTCGTCCAGACAGTGTCTGGGGCTGGGGGCTGGGGATAGAATAGATTGGGGCAGACACTGAGGCTGGGGCTAAGGGGGGCATCCCAGGATGGCTGTGTAGCCCAGGTCTATTTTCCTGAAGGGCCTTCATTTACACTTTTGTTAAATTTGGCTTTTAATTTACAAACAGTAAATGAAACACCTCCTGGTGTGCAGTTCTGTGACTTCTGGCAATTGCGCAGAGTTGTGTCCCCACCACCCTAAAGGTACAGAGCGGTGCCATCACCTCCCCGGCTCCGGCCAGATTCTCTCACGTTGCTCCTTTTATCGACGTGGCCTGGTTTAGGCTCTGACAACTGCTGCTCTGTTTTCTCTCCCTATAGTCCTGCCTATTCCAGAATATCCTATAAATGGGATGATGTGGTCTTTTGAGTCTGGCGTCTTCCATACATTATAGTGCTTTTGAGATTCATGCATGTTATTGCATGATCAATGGTTTGTCCTTGTTTATTGCTGAGTATATGTCACGGTTTGTTTATCCACTCATTACCTGAAGGATATTTGGGTTGTTTCCAGTTTGAGGCTGTTATGAATAAAGCTGCTAGAAACATTTGTTTACAGGTGTTTTGTGTAAACATGAGTTTTCACTTCTAGGGGTAGGATTGCTGGATCATAGGGTAAGTGTATGTCTAACTTTGTGAGAAACAAACTTCTTTCCAGACTAACTGTACCATTTTGTATTTCTGTCATTGATGTATGAGGTTTCCAGGTGCTCTCTGTCCCTGTCAGCACCTGGTATTGTCATGGTGTTTATCTGTTTTGAGCATTCTAATAGGTACGTGGCCTTTCACCATGGTTTTAACTTGCATTTCTATTTAAATGTTTTGGGTATTGCTTTCAAATGAGGTTATAATTTTCAGAATTTAAAGAGGTCAATAGCAGTTATAGTAAATTGTTTTTTGTATGGGAAAAAGTTTTCATTTGTCAAGTGTATATGTTTAAAAGGAAATACACTTTTGATAACCTTGTTTCAGTATGTCTTTATACGTTCAGTCTTCAGTTCGGTCAGCATAGCAGCAGAGTGAGCCTTCTGTGCCCAGGATCAGCTCCGTCACTGCCTAGCTTCCCATCTTACAGTGGCCTCCAAGGCCCCGTGGGATCCGCTATCTGCTGCCTCTCTGAGCTGCCCTTCTGGCCCAGCTGCTCTGGCCTCCTGGCTTCTCCCTGAGTACTCCAGGTACACTTCCTCTTCAGGGCCTTTGCACTTGCCATGCCCTCTGTGCAGAAGGGTCTCTTCCCGGAAAACTGCCGGGCTAGCTCATTCACTTCCATCTGCTCACATGTCACCTTCTCAGAGAATCTTCCCTGACCACCCTGTTGATAAGAACTGATATCCTTTGTCGGGCTTTGTTTTCCTCCCTAGCAACATTCATACCTGTTGGATTATACATTTACTTGCCTACTAGCTGTGTCCTTCCACTGGAGGCAAAGCTGCAATGAGGGCAGTGCCTAGAATGGGGCCTGAGATCCAGAATGTGCTGGCAGCAGGTGGAATGAATGAAGTCTCACGTCTCAGACTTAGTTCAACTGCGTTATCATAGGAAAGTGGCTGTCGGACTTTTAAAAAGCAAGATCATTCTTCCTCCAAAAATCTGGAAAGAACTTTGATCTGTAGGACAGATATCGCTGATACTCGATCAGTTTGAATTTGTCGGATTTTTATGTTGTTTTTGTTATCTTTCTGTAAAGTGTTGAGAAAGTCTGGATATACTTTGCAGTAGCAGAATACCTTTGAGTTAAACTGACCCGGAGTTAGAAGGGAGGATAGTAAAGTATATGTATTACAAAGTTGAGTTACTAGCGACATTTAACAGCTATTTGTTCTCCCACCCACTGCAACCCCCAGCCCCATCGTCAGGGAAGAAGTCTCCAGATTTATAATAGTGTCTCAACTGCCAATAGCTGGCTGTTACTATGATGTGTTAAGTTACACATTCATGGGTTCTTGGGCAATTGACCCAAACTCTTTGAAGAGAATACTTGCTGAGTATAGGTGCCTGTGCATTCCGCCTAGTGCATGTGTGCTGATGTGGCGACCTTGACTTGTTTTTAGAATTTCACATGAACAGACAGGTAAGCCTGAATTAAAACAGAAAACAGAGACCTACATTTTCTTGATCAGTGAATGACACATTTAAGAAACATTGAAGTATCGCACAGTGATGACCTGGGAAAAGCCCTGTTATGAGTGTTGTGCAAAAGCCTTGGGGGGAACATGAGACAGTGTGTGTGTTTGCAGTCTTCTGTGTGTTAACTGTTCGACTATAACATATCAGCTTGTTTAAAGGATAGTTTAACACAGTTAGATTCTTATGACTTATTCTCTTTCTTCATCCTCTTTTTTGAAACAACAAATGTTTTTTCTCTGGTTTATACATGAACAAAATCTACTGAGCAAAGTGCAGTAGGCCAGTGAATTTGATGTCTTTTCCAAAGGGCTCTTAGGGACGATTCTGAAGTCTGGGAACATAGTAGATGCTCAATTAATGAACATTAGATGTTGAATGAACACAACAGAAGTCAGAAGGGAAGGCAACCTCAGCTGCTGCTGCTGTTGCTGCTAAGTTGCTTCAGTTGTGTCCGACTCTGTGCGACCCCATAGACAGCAGCCCACCAGGCTCCTCTGTCCCTGGGATTCTCCAGGCCAGAATACTGGAGTGGGTTGCCATTTCCTTCTCCAGGCAACTTGCAGAGTCCTCTTTAAAAGACAAAACCTTGCCTCACCTCCCTTCCTGCTGCTGCTTCTTGGGGTCCACACACTTGGTTTGGAGCAGTGCTGACTTAGGGTTATTTTTGTAGAAGTGAGTAGAATGAATCATTTTTCTCATGGGACTGGCTTCCCATTGGGAGACCCTGTTACTGCCTCGTACAGCCATGTCAGGCCCATGGGAAGAGCTGGACTAAGCAATCCTATTCTGGCCTAGAGTGGGTGTTCAGAAACCCCCATGTGTTCCCACAGGCTGAAGAATGACGCCCAGGCCCCTGGTAGGCCCTCCCAGCCCCTTCCACCCAATGTGGACTTTGTCTCCCAGTCTTCCATGTCCCTTGTCCAGCTTGTATTCCAGCCAGCAGGGAAGTTCCACACACATACCCTGAATGTTTTGCCTTCTGTACTTTAAAAATTATAATGATTATTTCAATCACAGCATGTATTACTACTAATATTTACTGGGACCTGGAAGATGCCAGGCACATGCACTATCCTCACAGACCTGTGAGGGGCATATACAGAGGAAACTGGGATATTAAACTTAACCTAAACCCAAGGTCACTTGGCTTGTGAATGTGAAACTGGGGTTCAAGCCCTTATGGAGACTTCAGATCTCATGCTCCCAACCCACCATTGTCAATGCAGTCAGGATGGATGGGCCTAAGACCTGCAGGGACCCTGTTTTCACTCCCTCTCCTGACTTCAAGGAAATCAGTGGAAACCTGCCAGAGGTAGGTTTTTCAAAACCTGTGTTTTTATTTTACAATTATTCAGCATGAATTTGGAGGATTAGCCAATATAGAATTGGCATATTAATTATGTTAATATGTTAACATTAGCATCTGGACTCAGTTATTTATTGACAAATAACCCACACACACACACACACACACACACACACACACACACACACATACTCTCTCTCTCTCTCTTCTGCATTGGAGGTAAGCGGCACACATCATACCTTAAAGCCAGAGTGGGCGCCTGCCATGCCCACCATCTCCTGGGAGGTGTGGGTAGTCTTCCTCTCTCCCGAGTGGCTGCCAAGGCTGTGACTGGAATGGATTTAGTTTGAAGGATCTCATCAGAGTGAGGTCCAGAGCCCTTATATTTTGCCATGGGAAGCTCGTTCCGTGACTGGTTTCTTTAGGGCTTTGCTGTGATTGACTCTTTGTGAATGAATGAACCCTAATGTGCTGATCCTCGATACAATCAGTGCTCAGGCCAGCTCTGTCCTTGCTCACCTACCTGGCTGTAGATTTTACCGGTATGCAATTTAGGCAGGTGCAGACAAGAAGGAGGGGGCCTTCACCAGGAGCAGGCAGCCCCCGTGTTATTGATCAGCAGCTGTGGCCAGAACTGGGACTTGGAGCTGTAATTCAGATGCTCGTACATCACAGCCCATTTCTGCCATATTCAAACTATTGGCTCCACCCCAAATGCCATTACTCTGTCCTCCCAACCTTATCCAAACATGCGTCCAACACATTTGCTTCTGCTCTGTGCTGAACTCAGCCCCACCCAGGTGTAGATGCAATAGTGATAGCTCAACAGACATCACTGCTGCCGTCGGTCATGGAGCGGGTAGCTAGTTGGGGAGGGCATAAAATAATCACAGAAACAGAATACAGCTTCCACGTGGTGAGAGGTATGGGGGAAGAACTGCTTGGCCCCGGGAGCTTTGACTCTTTTTGGAGGATTGGAGGGGCAGGAGGGCTTGCCTGAAAATGTGCTGTTCCAGGTGAGGTCTGGACGGAAAGGAAGACTCACTCAGCGAGGAGTGGGAGATGGGGGTTGCTCCAGGCCAAGGGTTCAGCACAGGGAAAGGCTTGGTGGCTGGAGGTGGCTGTTGAAATTCCACCGGCCCTTTAAGCCAGTCACCAGTCACCTTGCAAATGGGGAACCCTGTTCTGTGCCTTTTTAGCACTGGGTTCCTTAGGGTGTTTGACACACCCTGGGCCCTCTGAGACAATTCCGAGGGGCTGAGGGCCCACACTTGGCTGCCAGGAATGGCCATGAGCTACCCCCTCTCAACCAACTTCATGCCTCAGGGCTAGCCAGGTGCCTCCTAAGCTCTGCCTCTGCCTGAGTCACAGCCTGGGAAGCCCAGGGACAGGGAGGGGAGTGAGCTGGACTCTGCAGCCCCCAGCTTCACAGCCTTCAGGCTTGATCACTCCATCGCGGGTGAGATCTTGCAGGCTGGGGGAGAGATGGAGAAGCAAGAACAGCCCTGCGCATCTCATGCGATGTTGCCTGGGCCTTCCTGGGCCATGAGGCTCACAGCGGCCCTGGTTTTCCATTTCCACTTACTGCAAAATTGAGAGTGATGAGTTCTTCACTGTTTTGGGCCAAGTTTCCCAGGAGAGCAGGAGGAGATATCAATTCATTGAACACACATTTATTGCACACCGCCGATGTGTCATGTTCTGAGCCTCTGGGCTCTGGTTCTTGGAGCCTGCAAGGTGAAATGGCTCCGTTCCCTGTCCTTTGGGGCTCCCAGCCAGGTGCCATTGCTAATTTCCCTCCCCCTCTCTGGACTCACCCAAGGTGGGTGAATGAAACCTCATATTTGTGCAGGGCTTTGTATCCTGGGGACGGAGACAGCTGACATAAACCCCAGGAGAATCTTATTAGTTTTCTCTTTCCAGCAGATGAGCATTCCCCAGGGCTGAGCTGGGGCCCTAGCTTGGGTGGTCCTGCTACATCGTCCAGCTGGAGAATGAACCGACGCTTCTCATTTTTTTTTTTTTTCCTTTTATAAAATGCTCAGTCAGTCTTGAAGCCTCTGGGACTTTGTGGTGGCAACCAGAAATATCAGGGTGGGCAGCAGGGTGAGGAAAGATGGGGGCCAAGGGAAGAAGGCCCCTTTTTTCCCCCTGGACCCCTGAAGGACCCCTGGTCAGTTTGGGTGGTGGTGGTCATGGGATGCCCCACTGGGCATACAGCTCCTCCGTGCCCCACTCTCTCCATCTCCAGACCCAATGCTCTTGCAAAATCAGGCAGTGCCCAGCGCAGAGCCACTGGGCTGGCTACTCCATAGCTCACTGAAGATCAGCTCAGATGTCATGATGCAGAGTGCCGGCTTCCAGGTGGGACTGCCTGGGCATTGGCTGTGCTGTCCTGGGCAAGTAATGCCCTTTCTTGTTGGTAAGATATAAGTGTAAATACCACAAGCTGTACAGATAGATTGAAGAACACGCTTAATGTCCTTCACAGGTGGCTGGCATCAAGTCAGCGAGCTTGAGAACCAGAGGCAGAGGCTTGTTTCACTCTTCCCATCTTGCTTCGGGCTGTCAAGGTTCTGTGCCTCTCTCTGTGTGCTCAAGTGTAGTATGTGCTCCTGCTGGAGATGCTGGAATGGGCCCTGGGGTTAGCTGAGCCCTTGCTGCTGCAGGAACGGGCTTTTGTGGGGGAAGTCACAGCTCAGGTTGACCGTCTGCTGTTGCCCTGGACCCTTGCTGTTGGATGTAATATGTTCTCTATATCCTCGATGCTCAAAGTGTGATCCTCCAGCCAGCATCCACGGTGTCGCCTAGAAGCTTATCAGAAATGCATCATCCCAGGCCCCTTCCAGACCCACTGACGTCATGTTTATTAGACCCCAGGTGAGGCATGTACCTTAAAGTTCAAGAAGCACTGCCCGACACTGTTTTAGCTCATGGGCATAGAGGCTTTACTCTGTTTTTGGTGTGTGAAGGAGAGGGTACCTCTGGAAAGAGGAGGGGAGCAGAATGAGCAGATGAGATAACTGAAAACCAGTAGAACTTGACCTGTGACTTTCTGCATCCCAGCAGTTGTCGTACGGAACCTCCCGCACCTGCTGACCCCTTCCTCCCCTAGGTGAGCTCCAGGGGCAGGGTCTCCGTGCTGTCTTTACACCCTCCCTGCCAGCTAACTGTCTGCCTCGCTGGAGGACTCATGTCTGAGTGAACACAGCAAATCTATTTCCATGGATATGTGAGTTTCCTCTTCTTGGTCCTGAAACCGAGGTGCAGATGGGGTGTGGTGGAAGTGTGCGGTGACTTGGTGTAGACTAGAAGGAGCGAGGCTTGCTGGCCCTCCTGTGATTAAGCTGGGCTTTCCTTCTCGGTCCCTGTGGCACCTCCCCCTATTCTGCCCCCTTTAGTGTGGGGTTGACCCGTACCTTGGCCCTGGATGCTCTGCTTTTCTCTTGATGGTCTCATCGTGTCCCACGACTTTAAATCTGTGCCCTGGCGACTCTAACGTTTGCATCTCTAGCCCTCGCTCCAACCTCCTATGCTAGCTGCCTAGGGGACATCTTCATTTAGGTCCTGTCTTACTTGTGTTCCCTGGTGCAGGCAGAGCCTGAGGTCAGGGTTTCTGGCTCAGGGTTTATGGAGAGCATGCTCTCTGGGCAAAGGGAATGAGAGAGACAGGGCAGGGCAGGGAAGAGGCTAGGCAAGGATGTGGCCCCACTTGCTTCTGTGTGGAATCTGAGAAAGTGAAACTCACAGAAACAGCAGAATGGTGGTGGGGTTGGGAGCAGGTGGGGGAAGTGGGGAGATACTGATCAAAGCGTACAAACTTCCAGTTATAAGAGGAATAAATTCTAGGGAACTAATGTACAGTTTGGTGACTATAGTTAATAATAATGTATTGCATAATTAGAAGTTGCTGAGAGAGTAGATCTTACGTGTTTCTCACCACACAAAAGAGGTAACTTTGTGTGGTGACAAATGTGTTAATTAGCCTGACTGTAGTAATCATTTTACAATATTTATTTTTCCAAAACATCATGTTGTATACCTTAAATATATACAGGCTTTGTCCATCTTACTTTAATAAAGCTGGGGAAAAAATAATATGCTGCCAGGAAATGTCTGTCCTGGGCCTGCTATACTGGATGGGCTTGGGGGAATAGGCATGTACCTGGTGTCCCTGGATAGAGCTTCATCAAGGCAGGTCTGTAGAGAAGGTGTGCAGTACTTTGAGCAATTAGGGGACGGATGCACTAGCCTGAGAGGGATTCTTCTACTGATGCCCAATAAGCATCTATGGCTTTGTTGTTCAGTTGCTGAGTCATGTCCCACTCTTTATGACCCCACGGCCTGAAACACGCCAGGCTTCCCTGTCCTTCACCATCTCCTGGAGTTTGCTCAAACTCAGGTCCATTGAGTCGGTGATGCCATCCAACCATCTCATCCTCTGTTGTCCCCTTCTCCTTCTGCCCTCAATCTTTCCCAGCATGAGGGTCTTTTCCAATGAGTCGGCTCTTCAAATCAGGTGGCCAAAGTAGTGGAGATTCAGCTTCAGCATCAGTCCTTCCGGTAAATATTCAGGGTTGATTTCCTTTGGGTTTGATCTCCTTGCAGTCCAAGGGACTCTCAAGAGTCTTCTCCAACACCATAGTTCTACCTTCCCTTGCAAGCTTTGCCCTCCTCAGACTGTTCCTATGTTAGTGGATGGCACCACCATTCACTCACTCATTTGCTCAAGCTAGAAATCTGGGACCACTCTTAATCCTGTTTTGTTTTTTCTTACCCGCCCATCTGTTCTGTCAGCAGCTCCTGTTGCATCTACATCCCAGCTGCAGTGACTTCTCAGTCTCTCCACTTATACTATCCTGCTCTAAACTGATACCCACCTCCCCGGCCCCCACCCCCAACTCTTGGCCCTGGAGAGCCTCATAACCTCGCTATTGATTCCTTTGCTTCTGATCTTTCTTCACATAGCAGCTGGGGTGAATATTTTTTAAGACTTTATATTTTAGGTTTTCAGCAAAATTGAAAAGAGGTTGTGGAGATTTCCCATATGTCCCCTGCCCTGACATGTGCACAGCCTCCCCCATTATCAGCATCCCCCACCAGAGTGGTACATTTATTACAATTGATGAACCGACCTTGATGTATCTGTATTATCCAAATATATAAGGGTTTATATAAGGGTTCACTCTTGGTGTACATTCTGTGGATTTGGACAAATGCTTAATGGCATGTACTTTGACTTTAGATTTACATTCATTATTATAATTTAATATGGAGTGGAGTATTTTCACTGCCCTGAAAATCCTCTGTCCTCTGCCTGTTCATCCCTGTCCTGCAACTCCTGGCAACCACGGATCTTTTTTCTGTCTCCATCATTTTGCCTTTTCCAGAATGTTTTGTAGTTGGAATCATGCAGTGTGTGGCATTTTCTGATTGCCCTCTTTTACTTAGTAACATGCATTTATGTTTTCTCCATGTCTTTTCATGATAGCTCATTTTTTTTTTTTTAAATGCTGAGCAATGTTCCAAGTTTTGGCAATGAGCAATACAGCTGCTATAAACATCCATGGGTAGGTTTTTGTGTGGATGTAAGTTTTCATCTCTTTTGGTTAAATACCAAGGAGCCTGATTACTGGATTGTATAGTAAGAATATGTCTGGTTTTGTAAGAGACCACCAGACCATCTTCAGAAGTGACTGGGCCATTCTGTGTTCTCACCAGCAGTTGACAAGCGTTCCCGTGGCTCCACATTGTCACCAACGTTGGATGTCCGTATTTCAGGTTTTGGCCATCCTTCTGGTGCGTAGTAGTATCTTGTTTCCATTCACACTTCCCTGATGGTGTGGAGTATCTTTTTGTGTGCTTATTTGCCTATCTGTATATCTTCTTTGGTGAGATGTCTGTTAAAGTTTCTGGTTCACTTGTTTTTTAAAATTTTTCATTTCCTATTGGAGTATAGCCAATTAACAATGTTGTGATAGTTTCAGAGGAACTGCAAGGGGACTCATCCATGCTTATACATGAACCCATTCTCCCTAGAAAGCCCCTCCTGTCCAGGCTGCCGCATAACAGTGAGCAGAGTTCCCTGTGCTATAGAGTAGGTCCTTGTTGATTATCCTTGTTGGTTAAATATAGCTGTGTGTACCTATTGATCCCCAATGTTTTTTTAAATAAGGGGTGAATCTTTAAAAATCTTGTATCAAATCGTATCATTTCCTTGTGTAGAATCTTTCAACGCCTTTCCATGGTACTTAGGATGAAATCCAAACTCCTCAGCCCTGTGTCGAGTCCTACCTAATCTGACCTTTGTCCCCTCTCCCTTCCCCATCATCTCCTGCCTCCTGCCTCAGGTAGGGTATGGTAAAGTAGGTCTTTGTGCTTCTTTTCTCCTCAGCTAGGCTGGGAGGCTCCTGAGGGAGGAGCCATGATCGTCCCTGGATTTTGTGTGGGCAGCACACTTTTGACATTTGAGTCTGTGCTCAAACGTCATCCACCCTCCAGTCTTTCTTCAGCCTCATGATCCAATCACTTGCTGTGCCATCAACTGTTCCATTTTCTTCCGAGCACAGATTCCTGTCTGAAACGACTTGTCCATTTATTTGTGCACGTGTCTGTCTCAGCCCCCTAAGGTATAAAGCCCACGAGAGCAGGGGCTTGGTGTATTTTACCCACCACTGTACCTCCCACACCAGCAACAGTGCTGGGCACAGACCAGGTTCACGGACGTGTTGACTGAATGACTGATCACCAGGAGAAGTAAATAAAGAGATGCGAGGGCTGCAGCTCTCTGGAATCTTCAGGGGCCCATTTAGCACCAGGCAGCTCTATCCAGAAAGTTCATTGTAGGTTAGAAGTTGTCCTTTTCCCAACAACTTCTGCTTTTTCTTATCAACATAAGCAGAGCAGGAAACAAACCCCAGTTTCCTGCTTATACCTCAGACCACCAGGAAAGACAGATGATCTGGAAAAATCTGAGAACGCACAGAAGGGGTGTTCTGGCTCTTCCCAAGTGAAGACACACCTCCCTGGGGATGGCTCAGCTCCCTCCAAGGGGCTTGTCTTAGGAACCTTCTGGTACCGAGGCCTACAGAGCTGGTTAACATCACAGTCTTTTCGAATTATTTTCCCATCTCCTGACTTGGTATTACCCAAACCCTGACAAAGACTGGAAGTTGCATGTTTAGAGAACAAACACAAGTGAGCTAAATTCTCCAAATAACAACTTTGTTTGAAGGGCAAGAAACAGGACTTTTCTGATGGCGGAGTCTTAGGCCGTAAGGAAGATAAGCCAGCCAAGCCTCTGAATGGTGAAGTTCTCCTCTGAGGAGAAGTTCTTGGAGGAGAAGGCTCAGAACTAGGACCAATCACTCCCCTGAAGACTAGGTTGGACTTCAGTGTTTGATTTTGTGCCAGGGGGCCAAGGAGGCCTGAACCATCCTCCCTGCTCCCAGCTCTGGGTCAGGCCATGGTGCAGGAAAGGTCCTGATTTCTCTGGGAGCATGGGGAAGAGGAAGTGGAAAAAGATAGGGTTCTGGGGGCCAGGCCGTGGATACAGGGGAGATATGGAGCCCTTCTCTTGCTGTATCTCCCACTCATCACTTCTAGTCCCAGAGGCTCTGCTGAGGACAAATGGCTTTTTCTTTTGAGGCAGCTGAGCCCTGCTCTGTCTCACAACCAGCACCTCTGACCCAGCCTGTCACTTTGCTTCCAAACCTGCGGTCTTTACAAATTCTGCTCCTCCATGGGGCATAGTTGGGGACCATGTTTGCCTTGCTCACTATTGTAGCTCATTGAGCAGAATAGTGCATAGGCATCAGATAAGCATGCTTGGATGTTGAATGGTAGAAATGCTTTGGAGGAAGAAGACCTCATTGAAAAATGTGTTCTAGCCCTTCTTTCCCTGGTGACTTTGAAGAAGTTGCTTGACCTCTCTGTGTGCATGCTCAGTTGTGTCTGACTCTTTGTGACCTCATGGACTGTAGCCCACCAGGCTCCTCTGTCTGTGGGGTTTTCGAGGCACGAATACTGGAGTGGGTTGCCATTTCCTTCTTCAGGGGATCTTCCCAACCCAGGGATCAAACCCACATCTCCTGTGTCTCCTGCATTGGCAAGCAGATTCTTTACCACTGAGCCACCTGGGAAGCCCCTTTGACCTCTCTGAACCTCAGTTAATCTCTGCCAGGTTGCTATGAGAGCCTGAGTGTGGTTATGATGGTGACATGAACAGTGACCAGCGTTTACTGAGAACTGCCTGGTGCCAGGCGTAATGCTATATTCTTTACATGTCTTTGCTGGCACTTCACTTGATGTCCAGTACCCTGACGTGGTGGTTCCGTGATCATGCTCATTTTGCAGATGTGGAAACTGAGGCAAAGATAAGTTAAACTCCCTGCCCAAGGCCATAGACCAGAGCTCTATTTCTCATGACCAATTGAGATAATATGGGCAGGACGCACTGTCAAGTACTGGCTGACTTCCAAATGCTTCGGTATTATACTTCCAAGGAGGGTCCAGGCCTTGGGTTTGGTCTTGGAGGTCACTGACATCTGAGCCTTTGCCGTGCATGTGCTGGGCCTGACAAATACCAGACGGGAAGGGCCCTGCGATTATGTGAGAATGTGAGGGGGCCAGCAGGATAAGGAGCTGGACTCAGTAACGTGGTCACAGGAAAGCTCTTCCTCATGCCAGCGAGGCTCAGAGGGGGTGCAGGACTGTTTGGGGTGAGGCCGCTCCTCCAGCCATTGCTCTGCTTTTCTGGGCGGAGGCTGGAAGGGCTTGGTCCTCTTGTCTTGCTCACAGCTGAACCAAGCACTCTGCAAAACTGCTCAGCTGGGGTGCCAAGCCCCCTGGGCCAGGGTTGCCTTCTGTCCTACAACACGAGGTTAAGAGAGAGCCCTTGACAAAACAAGAAGGGTCAGTGTGGGGAAGAGAGGGTAAACGGGGAGCGGGCAACGAGGTTGTGGACGGCTGCTGGCCTTCGTGCAGTGGCGTTCCTGCTGAGGAGAAGGGATGCCTTGAGTAAGTTCAGGAGGCTTCAGACCTGAGACCCGGATGGGAGAAGAGACTGGCCCAGGGCCAGCCCTGGAGGAGCATGTGTGTGCGTGAGTGTGTGTGTGTGAACGTCTGCGTCTGGCACCCAGCTTGGGAGGCAGGAGGTTGGGCTGATGGTGGATCAGCCTCCTCCTCCGGGAAGCAGGCCGGCTTCCTCGGCGCCTTCGTGCCTGGGGACAGCTCTGACTTTTTTTTGAGATTTTCCTTGTCTGTATCAGAGATGATTTTTCTTGGCCAACTGCAGCTTTTTCAGAAAGCAAGACTGCAGTCTCCTCCTGGCCCTGGTGAGTGTGATCCCGTTTGTTTATGCAGGCTCTGTGTGCTTGAGGCCAGAGTCAGAGCCAGCCAGGGTCAGAGTCCGGCCCAGCCCGTGCAGCTTTGTAGCTGGATTTATAGACTCCAGTGCAGCTCTAGCTCTGGGTCCTCCTAGTCCTTGGTGTATGTACTTGGGCGGGGTCTTGGGTTTCCTGTGAGCCCTACTTTGGTGCTTTCTGGTGGCCCCTTTTCTCCTTCCTGGGACCTTTCCTTCAGAGGGCAAGGGAAATAAGAACCTGCCTTATATAACTACTTGGTAGGAAAATCTAGATTAATTCATTTTGCCCAGTTAATACGTCCATCTGGGTAGGGTTACTAATATTACATTACATTTCTTCAGAGCCCAAATAGTTAAACCACGTATGTATATGCTTCCTAGGCTTGCGTTTATTCTTATTTTCCACCTTTATCATAAATTCTCCAAGAGTGAGTCAGGAAGCAGAGCTCTTGAACCCCCAAGTGGTAGATGGTGTGAGTGCCAGGATGTTTGACAAGGACAGAAGTGTTTCTGGACAGGGAACCGCCCTCTGCAAGTCTCTTTGCCCTGAAGTGGCAGCTCTCTGGAGTGTCTGGATCTCTTGGTAAGACCTCTTCGAGAAATAGGAGCCTCTTCAGGAGAGACAGGCTCCTGAAGGTCATAGGAAGGGACCATTTTGGGACCAGCGTCTGCCATATTTGAGGTCCCTGGAACCTCTGACCCTTAGCAGAGGAAGAAGAAGAAACTGGCTGGAGCTACCCTGCTCACCTGTCCTATGTTGGTTTGAGAGCAGTGAGTGGCCCCAATAAGCATAGCCACCATTTGTTGGGTGTCTACAGTGTGCCAGGCGTGGGCTGAGCACACTATGTGTCATTTCTCTGCTCCTCATGACAGATCCATGAAGTGGGCATTATTCTTATTTTACAGATGAAGCAGCTGAGGCTCAGAGAGGTTAAATGACTGTCCCAGGGTCACACAGCAAGTAAGTGCTAGACTCGGGTTTTGAAGTTCTGCTCTGCCTTGCTTCTAAAGTTTATGTTCTTAAATGTGCTGCACACGCCACAGCAACGCCTGGGAAACTGAGTGCCTCCTGGGACATTGGGGTGAGTGCTCCAGAGAATGTTAAAGAAGGTTCTGGAAGCCATTTGGGAGCTAAGTCTGGAGCATAGGGTACTGAATCTTGAAGGCTTCTTTTCGGAATGTGAACTCCCAGAGAAGGAGGGGAGAGAGACATGATCTCCAGGGGAAAGTACAAGCCAATGAAGAGCTTCTTGGGTCTGGATTAAACACAGGTGGGACTTCTCAGTAGTACTAACTGAGAGTTTGGCTAGACGCCATGGGGCTTCTCAGTGTGGACACAGAAGGGGGATGGCCCAGGGGCGTCAGGTGGGTGAAGGAGAGAAACTTTCTTACAAGAATACCTCTTTGTGGTGTCTGGACCCAGCTGGGCACTGTCCCCTTTCTGGAGGTTTGACCAGGGTCTGGTGCAGAACTCAATAAGGGCCCGTGTCGGGGTTGGGTGGGGGGCATCCAGAGGACACCACAGCCCCCTAGAGGAGCCTGACCCCCAAGCCCACCTCGGAGGTGACTGGGCTGCGGCATCCACGCGCTTCTGCTGCCCATGCGTCTGGATGGTCCTCGCTCTGTCCCATCCTTTGCCTCCTACCGCCTCCCGTCCCTGGAGACTGACACCCCTGACGGGCCCTTCCCACCTCTGCACATCTCCAGTGGGTCCCATGAGGCCCACCTCACTCAAGAAGTGCGTGTGGTACTGGCCTTATGCCAGAGACTTTTCTGAGGGTAAATGGATGTGTGCCTGGGACAGGGGTCAGGGGATACCAAGTCCTCTTTTGCAAGGCATTAATGCCTAAACGATAGCTCAGTTGGTAAAGAATCTGCCTGCAATGCAGGAGACCTGGGTTCAATTCCTGGGTTGGGAAGATGCCCTGGAGAAGGAAATGGCAACCCACTCCAGTATTCTTGCCTGGAGAATCCCATGGACAGAGGAGTCTGGCAGGATACAGTCCATGGGGTCACAAGAGTTGGACACGCTTAGTGACTAAACCACTACCACCACCAATGCCTGAACCAAACTGTGGCTTCTGGGAGGGTGTCTTTTTCCCTTTGGCGGCTGACAGGGTACAGAGCCACACCACCCAGCCACTTCTGAACACTCCTGGGTGGGAGCCAGCAGCTGGGCCCCTGGGCTGGAGTTCGGAGGGCCTGAGGTCTGAGGAGGGTCCCCCAGGACACTGTAGACTGAGTCAGGGGTTGCAGTTGCTAGGCTCCAGGGCTGGGCTTCTGGAAGTTTCGTTCTGGCACCAGAGGAGCCTGGCGAGAGGGCACGCGTGAAGC
The DNA here is from genome assembly GCF_023091745.1 of Budorcas taxicolor. Lineage (NCBI taxonomy): Eukaryota > Metazoa > Chordata > Mammalia > Artiodactyla > Bovidae > Budorcas > Budorcas taxicolor. The sequence continues at coordinate 79,868,117 of NC_068919.1, forward strand.
TTGCTCCTGACGAGGGCACGCGTCCCCCAGCACCTGAAGCAGCGCTTGGCCTGGAGCGGGGAAGGCAGCAGGTGACCCAGTTACATCACATTTACTGAAGTGGGCTGGACGCAGAAGATGGTGACGGCCGTTTCCAGAATCTTCCCCTAAACCATCTCCTGAGCTGATTCTTTCTTCCCATCCCCACTGCCACTGGGTAGCCCAGATCCCTGTCAACACCTCGGGTCTGGATTTCTGCCACTGCCTCTTAGCTGTCCATCTTGCACTTATTCTCTCTCCCCTTCCGTCTCTTCTACCCACGGTGGCCAGAATAACTAGCTGAAAATGCCAGTTTTATGAAGTGACTTTCCTGCCCAAGCCTCCCAGGGTTGCCTCTGGCCTGAAGGACTGAGAGACCCGCCTGGTGCTGACATAGACATTCTGCTGCAGGCAGTTGGGTCTTGCCTTTGTCCCTTGCACATGTGCGGTCATTTTGCCAAAAGCTCTCTCCTTTCCTCCTCTCAGCCATGAGCAGAAATCGCATCTGCCCTTCAAAGAGGTGCCCATGTCCTCTGCCTGCTGTGTGGTCCCCTCCATTGCTCCAGCTCATCCTTCTGGACACCCTGTAGCTCACTTGCCTTCACTGCTCATGACAGTGAGGGATGAGGCAGGCAAGGTATGGTGCCTTCCTGCTTGTCCATCTCTTCTCTGCAACCAGAGCATTGGCTTCTGGAAGGAAGGAGCCAGATCAGGTTCTTTTGTAGCCTGGGGGTTGGCCCTGGGTCAGGCCTCTAACAGGGGCTTCCCGGGTGGCACTAGTGGTAAAGAACCTGCCTGGCAATGCAGGAGACATAAGAGACACAGGTTCGATCCCTGGGTTGGAAAGATCCCCTGGAGGAGGGCCTGGCAACACACTCCAATATTCTTGCCTGGAGAATCCCATGGACAGAGGAGCCTGGCGGGATACAGTTCACGGAGTCGCAGAGTCAGACACAACTGAGCAAGCGGCTGAGCACACATACGCACAGGTCTCTAAGGGGATACTCAGGAAATAGTTGTTGGATGAATCAACAGGAAATCAGCTTAATCAATAGGAAGTCAGTTGCAGTGTAAGGTATTTCTTTATTTTTTTAATTATAAATTTTATTTATTTATGGTTGTGCTAGGTCTTTGTTGCTATGTGGGCCTTTCCCTAGTTGCCGAGAGTGGGGGCTGCTCTCTCTTTGTGGTGCACAGGCTTCTCGTTGTGGTGGCTTCTCTTGTTGTGGAGTATGGGCTCTAGACACAGACGCAGTGGGTATGGGGCCTGGGTTTAGTTGTCCCATGGTGTGTGGGATGCTAGCTCCCTGACCAGGGATCGAACCCATGTCCATGTACTGGTAGGCAGATTCTTAACCTCTGGACCACAAGGAAAGTCCCAGTGTGAGGGATTTCAGTTCAGTTCAGTCAGTTCAGTCGCTCAGTCATGTCTGACTCTTTGCGACCCCATGAATCAGAGCACGCTAGGCCTCCCTGTCCATTACCATCTCCCGGAGTTCACTCAGACTCACGTCCATCGAGTCAGTGATGTCATCCAGCCATCTCATCCTCGGTCGTCCCCTTCTCCTCCTGCCCCAATCCCTCCCAGCATCATAGTCTTTTCAAATGAGTCAACTCTTCACATGAGGTGGCCAAAGTACTGGAGTTTCAGCTTTAGCATCAGTCCTTCCAAAGAAATCCCAGGGCTGATCTTCAGAATGGACTGGTTGGATCTCCTTGCAGCCCAAGGGACCCTCAAGAGTCTTCTCCAACACCACAGTTCAAAAGCATCAATTCTGTGGCGCTCAGGCTTCTTCACAGTCCAACTCTCACATCCATACATGGCTATTGGAAAAACCATAGCCTTGACTAGACAGACCTTAGTTGGCAAAGTAATGTCTCTGGTTTTGAATATGCTATCTAGGTTGGTCATAACTTTCCTTCCAAGGAGGAAGTGTCTTTTAATTTCATGGCTGCAATCACCATCTGCAGTGATTTTGGAGCCCCCGAAAATAAAGTCTGACACTGTTTCCACTGTTTCCCCATCTATTTCCCATGAAGTGATGGGACCGGATGCCATGATCTTTGTTTTCTGAATGTTGAGCTTTAAGCCAACTTTTTCACTCTCCTTTTTCACTTTCATCAAGAGGCTTTTTAGCTCCTCTTCACTTTCTGCCATAAGGGTGGTGTCATCTGCATATCTGAGGTGATTGATATTTCTCCCAGCAATCTTGATTCCAGCTTGTGTTTCTTCCAGTCCAGTGTTTCTCATGACATACTCTGCATATAAGTTAAATAAGCAGGGTGCCTTAAGGATGAATTTCTAGAGAGCAGTTAGATGTTTCAAAAGGATGCCTGGGAAGGCTGTAGCAGTACTAGTTCTTATAACATCTATGAAAAATTAGAGAAGATTCTCCTGAGAATTGTTGTCAGGGTTGTGGAGGCAGTGTTGGCAGCAGAAAAAGAGGAGGAAGGTAAAAAAAAAAAATTTCATGTCTGGTTGTGACTTCCGTTTACAGAGGCTCTCTGCCTCTCCATTTCTGATTCTCGTCATTGGTTCAGGGCTTTCTTGGCCTTTTTATCCTGTCACCCAGCCTTGGCCTGGCCGTAAGTGAATCAGATTCAAGGGGTGGGAAGAGCAGGGAAGTAGGAGGCAGGCTGTGGGGAGGGCGGGGTGGGGTATGCCAAACCTTGCCAGGGCTAAAGCTTTGGAGCCATCCTCTTGTTTTGGGCATCCCCAACCAAGCAGTGGCTTATGCCATCCTGTCTCCTGAGACCAGAGCGGTTCATCAACCAGCAACCAGGTGTGCAGTTGTTGGAAGGTGCCAGTGTCTGTCCCCACCTTCCCCCAACTCGACTTGGCCACCAGGGAAGTGGGAGGGGGCTTTGGCTTTCCAGAGATGTGTGGGACCATGGGTTTAGCTCCTCCACAGTCAGAGTTTCTCAAAGGACCCATCTGAGGGGCAGGTGGGACACTGGTGTTTTAGGCAACATTGTATTTTGCCTGTTGCATGTTGTATTGTGCAGTAGAATGCATGCCTGCCTGGCTAGAATAGGCCACGCCCAGGGGTAACCTTCTGCTATTTGGGGTGCTTTCTGGAGTGTCTTTCAGACTGCTGCCTGCTGTCCCCTATTTACTCCCATCTTCCCAGGGGTGGGGTGGGTGGCCCTGAGGGAAGGAAGCAGGGAATGTGAAACACAAAGGAGTCAGGAGGAAGGGGGCAGTGGGAGCCAGAGGGGCCTTCTGGTACCCATTCGGGCTACAGATGTAGCACTGTTCACATGGGTGCAGACCTCTTTCCCTGCTCACCACGGCCAGATGAGCTGCATTCAGTGGGTCTCTGCTCCACTGTTCACTCAAGGGCGGTTTTGTAGGTCTGGGGACTGATCCTTCTGCTTTGGGAATCTTGAGCCTGAAGAAGAGCGATGCTGGCTGTCACAGCCATGTCAATGGTCTCCTGGTGATCACAGGAGATGGGATGGGAGGGATGTAGAGAAGGGCAAAGATGCTCTGTCAGGCAGGGCTGAAAGATCTGGGGAGATGGGGATACTGGTTCTCCTTTTGTCACCCCAGGAGGAGTTCTGAGCAATTCTGAGATGAGCTATACGAGACAAGACCCACCTAGGGCAGCCGCTCTGAGACTTCTTGAACACATGGTACTCTTACATGAAATCAAACCATATTTTAGTGTGTGCAGGGGGACGCACCTATTATGCGCAAAGCAAAAATTTTAAAGTGATATGCTTCTCTGACATTCAATTTGCAACAAAACTGTACTCTTTGCTCAAGCAAAAAAGGGCACAGTTTTGTTGCAACCCGAATGTTTTTGTTTTTATTTTAATCTTTTACCTCAAGCCAGTGACCCTTATTGGAAAGAATGAGGTCTAAAACAGTGTTTAGAGGAGTAATATTTACTTTTTGTGGAAGTCAGATGGCAATTGTGGGTTTGTAGTAACATTATTCTCCCATTGAAAAAAACTCATTGTTGCCCTCTCCATAAAGACATTTTGATTACAGTTAGTAACAGTTGTACTATTCTTTAATTTGTAACTTTTTAGAACTTAAATATTTTCCACTTCCTTTTGCCATGGTTCTGGATGATACGGCTGAAAATCACTGTACTATGAAATTAGAAAGAAATGCACTCACACAAATGGAAAATACAGAGATAATGGGCAATTTCACAAATATCCAAGTTTAACTTTGCCAACCAATCCCCAAAGATTTTCAGTGAGAACATGTGGAACTCAGAATGTAGTTTGAACAACTTGATTTAGTTAATAATAGAAGTATTAATATAGTAATAGCTTAGATTTATCAAGAACTTTTAAGGTAACAACCTAACCTTTCATCCTCATATCAACATTTGATGGTAGAACTGCTCCATTTCTCCATAGATGAGGAAACCGAGACTCATAGAGTGTCTTGACCAAGGTCTGAAGTTCAGGGACTGGATCCCAGGTCTGTCCACTCAAAGCCTGTGCTTTTAACACCTGCGTTTTCTGCAGAGTACAGAGCACTTTCCAAATAGCATTTTCTTTGCTGTGTCTTGTGAAAGGCTCAGACCTGGTTCCTATTACAAATGCAGTTGGAGAATTGAGTGAGTTTGTCATCCATCTTCCCCCCCAACTCATAAATAAGGACAGTCCCCTTTCCCCACATCAGAAATAGAATGGCATTGACTCTGAACTTTAACCCCTCTTATTTTCACCTGTGTCAGAGAGCAGTTGCTCGAGACATAGAGAGCACCCGTAATCCAGGGTGCAGGTAGCTGGGGAGATGGTGTTGAGCTGGGCTGCAGGGGTGGGGAGTGCGGGGCCCGGGGGTGAGTGCTGCTGGGCCAGGTGCTGAGGCCTGTTAAGGACCCAGAGTCTTTGTTTAATGGTACTCTTCCTTGCTGCCCTCCTGTCCTGTCCTTTTGTAAGGGGGTGGGTGGGAGGCAGTGAGAGTGTGGGGAGAGAATATTAGAAGGTGACATTTTCTTGACTCAGTAGTTAGGTGCGAGGACATATCCATGTCAGATAGCATTTTTTCCAGATTGCTGAGCATTTTGTAGACCAAGGCTAGATCAGGTAACACTTGTGGGTAAAATGGTTCTCTGATCCTTGCTAGCTGTGATAATATGGAGTCATAGCTCTAGCTTTGGATTCTGACTGTGTGACCTTGGGCAGTTGCTTAACTTCTCTGAGCCTCAGTTTTCTCATATACAAAGTGGGACACAGCGTATTACCTCTTAGATTGTCAGGGTCACTGAAAATAATTTATGCAAGATGGCTGCTTTGTGTCTTGCACATGGAAGCCCTACAATAAGTGAGAACCCCTTGCCTCTTTCTCCCAAATATATTTCTATTATGACCCTTTCCCCTCCAACTTTCTTTCAGATTGCTTTTAAATTTTAGCTGTGCAATTAGGCACTTTATAGCCTAGGTTAGATAAATATAGTCTTCTTGGAACTTCTGCACTAAAATATAGTGTTTCAAGGCTGTTTTCTGGTGGACCCCAACAGATTTAGATCTGGTGTGGAGAATCTATTTAAAGCAAAGATGCTTCTACTTTAAGCATCTTCAAAATGCTTTAAAATACATCAGGACTTGGGAGGACACACTCTGTTGAGGTAAAAAGGGGCAGTTGGAAGCTGTCTTTTTCTCCTTTCCCTAGGAGGACGTTTCCTGCACAAGGTCAAGTTCTCGAGCATGTTACCCTTGCTGTGCTTAGTCGCTCAGTCATGTCTGACTCTTTGTGACACCTTGGACTATAGCCTGCCAGGCTCCTCTGTCCACGGGGATTCTTCAGGCAAGAACACTGGAGTGGGTTGCTGTGCCCTTCTCCAGGGGATCTCCCCAAACCAGGGACTGAACCCAGGTCTCCTGCATTGCAGGCAGATTCTTTACTGTCTGGGCCACCAGGGAAGCCCATGTTACCCATAGCCCTATCTTTTTGGAGATCAAACTGGGAGGCAGTCTCTCCTGGATCTTGGCACAGTCTGAGCCTGAGCAACAACAGGGTTTGGTCTGGGGGCCTCATGAATCCCTTTAACAGCAGGTTTTCAGGTTCTCTTTAGGGTGGATCTGCTTTTCTTGATCAGCTCATGAAATGGCATTGGCTTCTGGGGGCACCAGCCGTTATGCTTTAGACCAAGAACCTTCCCCAGGGAGTTTGTTACATGTGGATGGCTTGTCCTGCTTTGACTTATCCCTGCTGTGAATTCCATGCCTGGATCCTGACTCTGTAGAGCTTGGAGGGACCGAGGACCTAGAAGGACATTATCTGTGTGCGAAATATGAACGGGAGGATTGCAGAGACTCAGCACAGCCCTCGAGGGCAGGAACCATGTCTCTGTGTCCCTCACTGCACCCACTGCCCAGCACCATGCCTGGTCCATAGAAAGGTTAGTAAATGTTTATCCCATGAATGAATGTGGGAGTTTGTGAAGCCGGGACACAAAACTAATTTGCAAGTTTTGATTCATTTCGCAAGGAAGGAAATGCAGGGACAATTTTGTTCTAAAGGCATCCTGCAGGAATGGGAGGACAGATGACCCTCTGTTTCCCACCCATGTGTGCGTGTGTGCTAAGTCGCTCAGTTGTGTCCGACTCTGTGCAACCCTATGAACTGTAGCCCGCCAGGCTCCTCTGTCCATGAGATTCTCCAGGCAAGAATCCTGGAGTGAGTTGCCATACCTTTCTCCAGGGGATCTTTCCGACCAAGGGATCGAACCCACATCTCTTGTGGCTCCTGTGTTGCAGGAGGATTTTTTTCTTTTCTTACTAAGCCACTGGGGAAGCCCATTTACCTCCCATACCTGAAGTCAAGGCCTCATTTTCAGGCATGGACTTACACTTCTCCTCCATCCTCTTCCCGCCCCCACCCCCACCCCACCCCGCCCCATAAGACAGCGTACTCAGCACCCACCATCACCTTGCAGTGTGATGGCTGATGCAGGCCACATGTGCGCCCTTTGGAAGGCTGCTGAATGCACTGGCAAACCCTGTCATGCACAGTTTTGGACTGGAAGATGAGAGTCAGAGTTCCTTCCGTCGGGAGGGTTGAGACTGCCTCACCTGGCCACCTGAACTGGAGCAGGAGATGACGTGGTGACCAGGCTGTTGCCTGCGTGGAGGGACCATCCGGGCCCAGCATGACAACCCATGGAAAGGAGGCCAAGTCTTTCTGTGTCTTCTTTACAAGAGCTGTGTGTGTGATGCAGAACAGGACACCTGATCAGGCCCCAGGAGATAAAAAGCCCAGAGGAAGGCACCCTCCCCTCCCACTTCCAGGGAGGCAAGCTTCTCCCAGTCTCTGACCTCAGTTTTGGTGGCAACTTTGCTGAAAGAGGCAGGCCTGGGTCAACACAGTTTTGTCTGTTCTTTACTTTCAAACTCCCTTGAAACAAGCTTATTGTAGGAACCTTGGGAAACAAAGAAGAGTCTAAAGGAAAAGAGCTGACTCATTGGAAAAGACCCTGTTTCTGGGAAAGATTGAAGTTAGAAGGAGAAGAGGGAGACAGAAGATGAGGTAGTTGGATGACATCACCAAGTTAACGGACATGAACGTGGGCAAAGTCGGGACCAGGAAGGCCTTGGCGTCCATGGGGTCGCCAAGAGTTGGCAACAGAACAACAACATAAAGGAAAACACCAAACAAACCCATCTATATTCCTACCATTTGGAGAGAGCCAGTGTTAACATGTTGGTGTATTTCCTTCTATTTTTGGTCCCCTCTCTCTCTCTCTCCCTCTCTAGAGTGGAAAGAAGATATCCTTAAGTAAACATGTGTACATATATGTGTGTGTGTGTGTGTGTATGCATGTATATATGTATGTCTAAACACACACATTTGTCTCTCTTTCAGTTCAGTTCAGTCGCTCAGTCATGTCCGACTCTTTGTGCCAGGCCTCCCTGTCCATCACCAACTCCCGGAGTTCACTCAAACTCATGTCCATCGAGTTGGTGATGCCATCCAGCCATCTCATCCTCTGTCGTCCCCTTCTTCTCCTGCCCCCAATCCCTCCCAGCTTTAGAGTCTTTTCCAATGAGTCAACTCTTCGCATGAGGTGGCCGAAGTACTGGAGTTTCAGCTATAGCATCAGTCCTTCCAATGAACACCCAGGACTGAGCTCCTTTAGGATGGACTGGTTGGATCTCCTTGCAGTCCAAGGGACTCTCAAGAGTCTTCTCCAACACCACAGTTCAAAAGCATCAGTTCTGCGGCACTCAGCTTTCTTCACAGTCCAACTCTCACATCCATACATGACTACTGGGAAAACCATAGCCTTGACTAGATGGACCTTTGTTGGCAAAGTAATGTCTCTGCTTTTGAATATGCTATCTAAGTTGGTCATAACTTTCCTTCCAAGGAGCAAGCGTCTTTTAATTTCATGGCTGCAATCACCATCTGCAGTGATTTTGGAGCCTCCCAAAATAAAGTCTGACACTGTTTCTACTGTTTCCCCATCTATTTCCCATAAAGTGGTGGGACCAGATGCCATGATCTTGGTTTTCTGAATGTTGAACTTTAAGCCAACTTTTTCACTCTCCTCTTTCACTTTCATCAAGAGGCTTTTTAGCTCCTCTTCACTTTCTGCCATAAGGGTGGTGTCATCTGCATATCTGAGGTGATTGATATTTCTCCTGGCAATCTTGATTCCAGCTTGTGCTTCTTCCAGCCCAGCGTTTCTCATGATGGAAGAGTATATACTCTGCATATAAGTTAAATAAGCAGGGTGACAATATACAGCCTTGATGGACTCCTTTTCCTATTTGGAACCAGTCTGATTGTTCCATGTCCAGTTCTAACTGTTGCTTCCTGACCTGCATATAGATTTCTCAAGAGGCAGGTCAGGTGGTCTGGTATTCCCATCTCTTTCAGGATTTTCTACAGTTTCTTGTGATCCACACAGTCAAAGGCTTTGGCATAGTCAATAAAGCAGAAATAGATGTAACTCTGGAACTCTCTTGCTTTTTCAATGATCCAGCGGATGTTGGCAATTTGATCTCTGGTTCCTCTGCCTTTTCTAAAACCAGCTTGAACATCTGAGTATTACCTATCTCTATCTCTCTGCACACACATACATATGATATTCTGCTTTGCTTTTATTTACTCTATATTATGAGTGTTTCCTTGGCCCCGAGACCCCCTTTGAGCCTGGATTAACAGTCTTTAGCGTGATGTCTCTGGGGGCATGAACCTCAAAGCACAAAGCCCGAGCAGTCCCATTCCCTGGGATTGTGCGGGCTTGCTCAGTGTTTCCTGCAGGCTCCACCGAGTGTCTCCGGCCTGCCCCTTGCCACCTCGTTTCCACAGGATGGGCTGCTCAGATGGGATCTGCCAAGTGCAGAGGTCGATGTTCCTTTCAGTCAGGTCGCTCATCCAGCATTTGAGGGAGATCTGAACTCCAGAAATGTCTGGACTGAAAGAAGAAGGTCCTCAAAAGTCAATTACAAGTTTTTAATCCTAAAAAGAAAGGCTTTTCTCTGTGCCTGGGATCTGAAAGGATTGGAAGAACCATTCTCTCTCTGTCTCTCAGGAGTGGGCTTGCTCCGGGTTTCCGGTCAGTTCCTTTCCTGTCTGTAGAGCCTGACTTGGTTGTATTGACTGTTCTCTGGCCCCAGTTTGGGTCAACAGGATTTCTCCTCTGCTCAGAACAGCCTCACACTTGTGTGAAGTAAGATGTGAGCCTGGGCTCTGGACAGTGGTAATTAATCCTTGTCTGAGCTGCGCGGCAGGGGCTCTCGGCCTGGAGACGTGTGACAGCATCGGGTTCTATGTGGCGCATGGCCGTCCCGCGTGGGCTCCGCTCTTTCTTCTCTTTCGTCTGTAAGGGACTTTGAAGGCCTTGGGTGTGTGCGGCTCTGCTTGTGTGTTTGGTAGTCTGGAGCTTGGCACGCTGCACCCAGGTCTCAAGATGACAGTGGAAACGGCAGTAAAAAGGAAACACACACGCCCCCACGCAATCTGATGACATAGCAGGGCTGGGATTTCCTCTTCTGTTTGGTTTAGTCTGTGCTTGTTCAGCTCTCATCCCCAGGGTTTAGCGCTGTAAGGGAGTGGATTTCCTCAAGTGTTGTGGATAGAGCGTTTTTTTCCCCCTCTGTTATCTTCCTTGTCAGGATAAATTACCCCACTCTTTAAGCAGAGATGAAGATGAGCCTGTGTGTGTATGCTGTAGGATCTGGTCCGAGCGAGATGGGCTTTAAAATGACATTTTCCTCCGTGATAATTCCATGACATTGAAAGCACACCCGTTTCTCCCTTTAGTTATCCTGGAGCCAGGAAGTAATTCCCCGGGGCCGGGAGGGTGTAATACGCCTGCCTGTAATACTTCTCGCTGTGTTTAGACTTTGTGTGGAAGTCTTTTATCTTGGGTGGGCTGGGGTGAGACTGTTTGGGGCCCTTCTGTGATGATAAGGGGAGCAGTAAGAGGAAAAGGCTAGAGGCCTCAAGTGCAAAATAGGTGAGTGGACAAAAATCTTCTAACGGCAGAACACCACCAGCAGCAATTGCGCCAAGAATTCTAAGGGGTGGATGGTGAGGGGTGGTCCTCTAGCGAGGCAAGGAGGGAGACTTGGCCAAGACCAGAGTCTGTCTTTCAGGTTAAGGGATTCAGTGCCAAAGTGGGCTTTGGGGCCTCTCCACCACTCAGGAAAACTGGTGGGGGGTGGCGGTGTGAGGGGTGGGGGCAGGATCCACGCTGGTGGGGAGTCACCGCACAAGTGACCCATTGCTGAGGGGCTGCAGGGGTGTCTGATCGTGACCTCTGTGAGAACCATGGGGTTCACTAAACAGAGTGTCCATTCCCCTCCTTTAAGGAACATTTTGTGGCGTTAAAGGACTTACAGCTGACGATGCAGAGCAAATTCACAAGGAGAGGAAAATGAAGACTTCCAGAGTCACTGTTTTAGCAAGTAACTTAGCGAGCAGCTTCCCCCATCCAGTGTTCTTAACCCTACACTGTTGAACCAGAGGTGGTGATTGTGCCCTACAAAAGAGTATTTGCTCAGGGCTCTTGGCAAGTGTGTGAGTGTGTGCACACACACGTGTGTGTGTCCGTACAGTGGACACACTCAGGCCTAAGCTCACAAACAGATGACCAGCGCTGTGCGGGACTATGCAACTCTCACCCTGCTGTTCGGGGCTGTGAGTTGGTAGTTTTATTTTAGCCACATAACAAGTTACTGAGGCATTTTGCTGACCAGCCTGGGAGCCTGACAACTGTGTCCGGTATTGCCGTTTTGGAAAATGGAGTTTTGGATGTTCAGTTGGCCTTTGCAAAATCTCCCTATGTTCTGGTGCTTGTCTGACTCCTGCAGCCTGCTGAGTGGACCTGCACTCCCACTGGCGTCTCTCTTAGAACTGGCATTTCCAAGTCTCTTCTGTCTGTTGATGACAAAATGGGGTCATATCTACCTTTACTCCCAAATTACAAAGGAAACAAGACCCTCATCTGCTCAAACACCAGTTCCTCTCAGTCTCTACTTTGGGATGCTTCACACATTTCCACAAACTAGTCATAGTTTCCCTCTTTGCCTGAAAGGAACCTCGCTGCTGGCAGTGTGCGTCAAGAGAGCATCCGAGCCTGGGCCAATGGAACTGCTCCCAGCTGTTGCCAAAGCTGTTGGTTCAGTTGCCAGAGCAAGGCTGGGTTTCAGGCAGCTAGGGGGTGGGAGGAAGGACCTGCCTCGCTTCTGTGTCTCTTGGTCACCTAGACCCTGGAATAGCTCTATGTACACCCAGAATCTCTCAAAGTGATCTTGAACCTCTGCACCTCCTACTTTCCCCGTAATCTCACTCAACGCTTCTATTTTGGGACTTCATCCTTCCAGCCAGAGGGCCTCAATTCCTGCCCAGCACCTGGCTGGATCAGGACCAACCCCAGTCTTCTCCCACAATAGTCATTACCCCTAAGCCTGACCAATATCATCCCTCATTCCCCTGGATATAAACAAATGTCACATATCAGTAAAATGCTGCTAGTGAGGGGCGGGGCAGAGGATGGTGGGCAGGGCCAGGATGTGCAGGAGTCATGTCTGGGCCATGTTGCCACTAGCCAGGATGCTCAGTGTTGTGTGAGATAGTTGCAATCTTAGGAAGACCCACTGAAAACTTGGAGCATGGCCCTAGGCAGAGCCTGGGGGAGCATCCAAGGGTAACCGTGTAAGGAGCCACTAACCTTGGTGAAATAAATCGTTCTCCCCAGGTAGAGAGATAGAGCAAATTTAGCAAACCCTGACTGCCAGACGTGTGTGTTGTTGGGATACAAGGTGGGGTACCTAGAACAAGACAGGTAGGTCCTTAAGAACACCTTCACGGTCCTCTGGGCTTTGAATCCCACGCCTGAGTTTTCTCTTGTAAATCGCCGTCTCCCGGATGCATCTTGAATACAAGACCAGTTTATTGTCCCTTGTTAATACCATCGACTTAACCTTTATTTTTTTCCCCAGTGCTAATGGACTGAGAGAACTAAAAAAAAAAAAAAAAAATCTGGATTCTGGAGAGTGTACTGTTTATTTGATTTGGAGAGAGAGGAGTTTTTTATTTATGCTGGTGGCAGACTTTGAGGGATGGGGCGTGGGGGTGGGCGGGTGACTTTCTCTATGCCCTCAGTTCCATTGGCTGGGATTTAGTGACTGGGGTTTTGCAAGCAGGAAACAAAAATAAACGCGCTGTGTCTCTGATCAGAAGGCTTGACACCCTGTAGGGCTAAAACCTAAACAGATTTTAAGCTAAAGGATTCCACTCATTCAAAGAAATATTTTCATCCCTACCTGTCCTCTGTGTCCCCTTCTTCCTTGCTGACATGCATGCTTGTGGCACACCTCCTTTCCCTTCCTAGCCTTGTAGAAATCCCACGGGGCTGTGATGGAGAGCACAGACCATCTCCTCTGGGCAGCAGCCCTACAGCTACCTGGTTCTTGGTGCTTTTATCTCATCCAGTTGCCTCACTCAGCGACTTCCTTGGCCCATGTATGCCCCCTCTTTTCGGGATTCCTCTTGTTCTTCTGTTCAACTATAGGAACTTTTGAATCAGTGTTTCTGTTGTCTTTCAGATCCCTGCCAGAGATGTCTAAAGCTCACGTCTGATCTTCTGATCTTATCTTTTACTTTCTTCACTGGCTTCCAATTCTTCAAGGAAAAAAAAAGACAAATGGAAGTTTCAAGACCCTCCATGATCTTACCCCTGCTGCTGCTAAGTCACTTCAGTCGTGTCTGACTCTGTGTAGCCCCAAAGACAGCAGCCCACCAGGCTCCTCCATCCCTGGGATTCTCCAGGCAAGAACACTGGAGTGGGTTGCCATTTCCTTCTCCAATGCATGAAAGTGAAAAGTGAAAGTGAAGTCGCTTAGTCGTGTCCGACTGTTAGTGACCCCACGGACTGCAGCCTACCAGGCTCCTCCATCCATGGGATTTTCCAGGCAAGACTACTGGAGCGGGGTGCCAATGCCTTCTCCTACCCTAGCCCTAAAACTTTGTATCCCCTGTAAATGGTCATTTTGAAACTATGTTTTGAATTTTGCTCTTTACTTTTGTGTACCTGTTGCTGTTGCTCAGGGTGCATTCCTGCTTGGGGAAATCCTTTGCCCCCCAGACTCAGCCCCTTTATGAGAAATCCTCCTGCTTCCTTGTAGTCTGCGTTAGGCTCTTACCCTGTCTGCTCTGCCCCCAACACTTAGCATGGGTGCTCAGCTATTCTTTGCTGAACAATTGCCTCCTTTTCCTTCCTCTTCTGTCTTCTCTCTCTCAGAGTTAGGCATCTCACATCTTGGATTTCCAGGCACCCCATTTTCAAATATTCTCTTCTTTCGTCTGTTTGTGACTCAGGCTTTGCTTCCTAGTTGCTGATTTGGAAATTGTCCCGATGAAGTTAGCTGTACACATGTCCATCTTGGCAACTGAAGCAACTTTTGGGGGCAGGGCCTTTGTTCTTGTTTATTTTCATAACCCCCAACACACCTTGCATGATGCTTGGTCATTGAAGGGAGTGGGCAGAAAAATTTCCAGGAACCTCTTTGTGTGCCTATGGGAGGTTTGATGCTATTTTTTTTTTTTTTAGTTTTGTGCTTTTCTCTCTCTCTCTTTTTATTTATTTTTTTTTATTGAGATATGATTTACATCCAGTACACTTCCTCCTTTTTAGGTGTACACTTTGCTTTTTTTAAACAAGTTTGTGTAGTTGAATCAGCACCACCATAATCAATCAGAGCCCTACGTCCAGTTTCCAGCAACCACAGATCTGATTTCTATTAGTATAGTTTTGCCTTTTCCAGAATGTCACATAAATGGAATCAGACAGTATGTAGCTTTTTGAGTCTGGCTCCTTCACTTAGAAGAATGCTTCATATTTTAGAAATCTGATGGCCTGGCCCCTAACCCATGCTTGACTCGTGCTTGCCATTCTAATAGGCTGGCATGGGGCATGGCTTAGGGATATGGATGGGGTCTGAGTTAGGAGGTTTACCTTTGCAACGTTGTTAGTGCTTCTTTCCACCCAGGGTCTCAGCTGCTTTGTTGAACCCACAGACCACCTCCCCATCCCTCCCCAACAATGGCACTTGGTGTAAGACAACCTTGTCCCCTGGGTCCTGCTTGATCATTTCCATAGCTGTGGGGGACAGAGTGGAGGAGGGAAGCTGGGTGGACAGGCCGGGGTGACCATGGAATTCCTCCCTTGGGGAGGGGGTGGGGCTGGGGTGACGAGGGTCAGGCCTCTCCTGGCTAAAACAACACAAGTGGTTCCAGCTGCCAAACAGCTGGAGGGGGCCGCCTGCTTTCCCTCAGCAGCTTGAAAAGCCCTTTAAACGGCATGCCGTTGTCAGGCCCTGCCGGGGAGGTGTGGAGAAGAAGAGCAGACACCGCCACGCTGCAGCCCCCACCCCCTTTGACCTCCCTTATCTCCCCTCCTCCATCTCTGGGACCGCTCTGAGGTGCCCTGAGCGAGGCCCTCCTGTGCACCTGTGTAAATGCGGGGGCTGCGAGGTCAGGGAAGGGTGAGAGCCTGGGCAAAAGTGGGGATGTGGATTTTCAGGGCAGATGATGGATTAGATGGTGGGTGGGTGAGGGATGTCTTCGTGTGACTTGGCTCCTCCTCGTTCGCAAGGACGCGGCCCCTGCCCCGGAGAACAAGGCCAAAACCCGGTTCTGCAGATGGTGAAGCCAGTGACAGCAGGCAGACAGGGCCAGCTTGGGACAGGACCGAGCTGCAGCCGGACGTCCTGGAATGTGGTTCTTGACTTACTGGCTCCATGAGTGGCCTTTTCCCCTCTCTCAGTAGTAGATTTATCTCCCAGAAATGCTTTTTAGAGCCTGAGTACTAAAACCTTGAGCTGGACTTGGACTTACAAACATAACGAGGAAAAAATTCCCTCCCTTAGGAAAGCTCTCTTTGCTTGCAGAGCCAGTCTCCTCTCCTGTCCACCAGACGGGCTACTGCCAAGAACCACTGATACCAGAGCTAACAGCAGAGCTTCCTTTGTCCCACCCACCCACACCCCTGCCCACCTCCCTAGCCAGCCTCCAGGGCTCAGCCCTCACCATCCGGCCTTGAAGGAGGTCATGTGGTGTCATAGAGAGAATCTGGGCCACTGAGTCAGACTTATAGACGTATTCTGCCACTTACTACCTTAACTTGGCTGAGCCTCAGTTTCCTCTTCATTCATTCAATCAATAGATATTTATTACACACCCACTTTGGGCAAGGCCGCTGCCAGGCACTGGGGATCCAGCAGGGTGACACCCAGCAGATCATGGTTCCTGTCTGTAGGGAACAGTGGCTTAGTGGGGAGGAGGGGGCAAGAAATGCATTATTAAATAGTTGGTCATTTAATTTCAGTCGTGGCACAGGCCACAGTGGACAGTAGAGGGTGTGTGGAGGCTTATCATAGGGTCCTGACCTAACAGAGAAGTCAAATGCCTCGAGGAAACTGCATTTGCTCTGAGATTGGAAGGGTGAATAGGAGTTTATGAGGTGGAAACACAGTCCAGGGAAAAGGGTCCACACATGCCAAGTCCTGAGGCAGGAAGGAACAGTGTGAAGGGCCAGGGATTTCTACCCAGCTGGGGGGCCTGGCACTGGAAGCCTTGACTGTGCCTGTTTCCTACTCATCAGGCACACAGGGAAGGCTCCTTCTCCATCTCTTCCTTCGAATTTGACACTAGCAGATTGGGCTGAGACACTCACCATTATTTACAACGTTGATTCTATGGAAAAAAAGTAAACTTAGTGTGTCAAAAACATGATTTATAAATGAATCTGGCTTTTGTTTTTACTCAAGTACATGCATATCGTAGCTGCCAGAAAAACCAGAGTGCTAATCACATTGGCTGTTAAATTGTCAGGGTTTCCTGCCTTAACATACACTTTTCAGGCTTAGCAACCTTGGGCATCTCGGATTACTGCCTGTCTTGTGGGTGACGTGACTTATCTGGGCAGTGGAATGACTTCCAAGTTTTGTGAGGAGGATTCTCAGGCTAATGCCAGTTTCACTGGGAATGAATTCCATGGACACTGTCTCAGCCACTCAGCTGCATTCTTTTTAATGGTTCAGGAATTTTTTTCCTCCTTAATTCAAGGGGAAAGTCCTGTGGTTAATGTATGGCTTCCTTTATATAATAGATGTTTCTTAAAAAAAAAAAAAAGGAAAAAAACATTTGAGATTGTTAAGCATTTGGTGGTGGTTTGACAAAGAATATCTCTTTTTACAGTAAGTGATAGAAAATGGAGCTTCTTCGGGATATCTTTTAGGTAAGGTTTGATATTCACCCATCTATTCTTCAAACATGTATTAAACAACTGCATTGGATCAGGCTCTGGCTTAGGCCCTGTGTGTATAGAGAGCAATAAGACACAGTCTTTTCTAGACATGTACATACGTAAATGTTAATGGAGTATGTAGAAGGTTTTGATAGATGTGTGAAGACAGTGTAGCAGGAGGTTTGAGGAAGTTAGCAGTCCTGTTTAAAACATGAAAGCATTTGCTTCTTAGAGTGGTAACTTCAGTTGGTGTGGAACTGAAACTTGAATGGGGAAAAAGATTTTGTGACAGAAAGTTAGACATCTAGATAAGAGGTTAAGGACTGAAAGAAGTCAATGTGGATAAAAGAAGAAAGTCTTCTGGAGAGGGAGACCTAACCAGGCCCTCTGTACCTTCAGCCACTCCAACTAGGCACCAGTGTGTGAAGTCACAGTGGGTGTTCCAGCCCCAGCCAAGCTCCCAGCTGAATGAAGCCTGTGCGTTATCTCAGCCAAAACCACTTGGAGCAGAAGAACCATCCAGCTGAGCCCAGCCAACCCATAGACTTGAGAGACGTGATGAATAATTTGGAGCCACTAAGTCTGGGGAGGGTTTGTTTTGTAGCACTCTATAAGTGAAACAAAAAAGTTAAAAGTCAGTAACTGAAGCTGTGTTACAAATGAATTTATATAAAAAACCCTCAAATTATTTGAGTTTGGCCTGCGATTTTTGAGTCTGATATCATAAAGAGGAGCTTCCCTGGTGGCTCAGCAGTAAATAATTTGCCTACAATGCAGGAGACGTGGGTTCAATCCCTGTGTCCAGAAGACCCCATGGAGAAGGAAATGGCAACCCACTCCAGTATTCTTGCCTTGGAAATTGCATGGGCAGAGGAGCCTGGTGGGCTACAGTCCATGGGGTCGAAAAAAGTTGGACACAGCTTAGCGACTAAACAACAACAACATCATAAAGGGAATGCTGCTTGCTTTTCCAAGTTGTGGATCTCACACTTCCAAACCATTGCTTTGTATAGTATGTTCCTGCCCCCCTTTCTACACTTGAGAAAACTATAGAAATAGGCATGTTACTAGCAAAATGCCATTTTGGACTTTTAGATGCTGGTGAAATCAGCATGGTGTAGGTAGAACTGTGAAACCAACTCCCTATTATAAAGAATCGAACATCTCCTCCCCAATGGAAACTTAGGCTGCCTCTGTTGTTCCCTCTGTTGTCATGGAAACTTGGCAGTAAAACCCAACACAGTTTGTGGTAGAGGAATGGTCTCCCTGAGCAAAAGCTGTGGCAGGGTTTACATTGTACTCTGCTGGAAACTGAGGGCAAGGATCAGAACGTACACATTTCAGACAGAAGGGACTGTTATCTAACATTGATTTCATTTGCCCACGCCTCTTCTCTGGTGAAGATAGTCCCCATCGGTAGCTTAATTTTCCAATAGAAAGGATGGATTGTTTAAATATATTTCAAGTGCTTGTCCTACTTTACAAATGTGAGCAGAACACGAAAATTCTGCGTGTTTGCTTTGGAACCACTCACTCCCCAAGGAGAGAGGGAGGGAATAGGAACCATTTGCAAATGCACAATTGTCTTGGCCCCTTTTGTTTGGCTCCCATATTACACAATCATACTTAACATAATTATTTTGTTTTTGTTGTCTTTTGGTGAGGAAGAAGGAAGGGTTGTGAGGATTTTTATGAAAATGCTATTTCTTCGTCAGAGGGAAATGGTTTGCTTCTTTGGGGAGACAGCTTGCCTCTGCTTAACTCCAAAAATTTCCACCGACTCTGGCTGTTCTTGAGCCCACAGCAGACTTCTCTGGCCCAGGAGTTCAGTCCCAGCAGGGTGACTCAGACTCTGAGTTTTGTCTGTGTGCTGGGAGAAATGACCCAGTCATGGGTGGTGCTGGGGACTTCCATCCTGTCCCTCCTGTCTCCTGAAGAAGAGAGGAAAAAATCTGCCGTTGTGACTTTAGGTGGACTGTGTTGAACTGCTGGGATGTTCTGTTGTTGAAACCTATAAATAATAAATTCATGTTTTCATGTCCAGTTTCCAAATGCAGAAATTATCTCAGACTCTGCTTCTTGGTCTAATCTGTTGTACCCTGGCTCAACTAGGAGAAACTCCAGCGAGGGTGAGCCATCGCGCTCTATCCCCTATCGCCTGCAATAGCGGTGCTCTTGAATCTGGCAACCACTAGCCACATATAGTTATTCAAAGTTAACTAAAATTAAATGCAACCAAAGATTTAGTTCCTCAGTTGCATTAGCTATGTTTTAGTGCTTCATAACCACACGTGGCTTGTGGCTTCCATAAACTAGATGGCACAGATATAGAGCATGTCTATCACTGCAGAAAGTTTTCCTGGGCTCTGTGGCTTTGTGGCATTGCAGAGTCCCAAGGATGAAATCTTCTCTTCCTTCTCTGGTTTCCTATTCCCTTGTTAACATGGTTGATGTCAGGTTGCTTGTGCTTGAGACCCTAGAGTGCAAGCCCATCGAGGACAGGACTGTGCTGCTTGTGTCCTGCTTTCCATGCCTTGCAGTGCAGGGCGCATCGTAGAGCTTGGCTGTTAGTATAGAAGTAGATCAGTGGATGGCCGAACAGCCAGTGTCCTAGGGTCCCCGGAGGTTTGGGTGATTCCATTAGGGCCTGGGCATTCTACTATTCCAAGATACGGAAGCGACTTGTGTCCATCAATGGATGAATGGACAATGAAGATGATACACACACACACACACAATGGACCATAAAAAGAACGAAATGTTGCCACTTGCAACAATGTGGATGGACCTGGAGAGTATCATGTTTAGTGAAATAAGTCAGGTAGAGAAAGACAAATTATTGTATGACATCACTTCTATAATAAAAAAAAGAATCAGGCTCATAGATACAGAGAACAAACTAGTGGTTACCAGTGGGGAGACAGGAAAGAAGACGGGTGAGATAGAGGTAAAAGGTTAAGAGGTTACAAACAACTATGTATAAATTAAATGAACTAAAAGGGTATATTATACAGCACAGAGAATACAGACAATGTTTTCTGAAACTATAAATGGAATAGAATCTTTAAAAATTGTGTATCACTGCATTTTCTACCAGAAATTTATTCAGTATTGTAAATCAACTATCAGTTCAGTTCATTCGCTCAGTTGTGTCCGACTCTTTGTGACCCCATGGACTGCAGCACACCAGGCCTCCCTGTCTATCACCAACTCCCAGAGTTTACTCAGACTCATGTCCATCGAGTCGGTGATGCCATTCAACCATCTCATCCTCTGTTGTCCCCTTCTCCTCCTGCCGTCAATCTTTCCCAGCATCAGAGTCTTTTCAAATGAGTCAGCTCTTTGCATCAGGTGGCCAAAGTATTGGAGTTTCAGCTTCCACATCAACTATACCTGAATAATAATAATAATAAAAGCTCCATTTTATAAAACTCATCTTTTTTGGGGAAAGCAATCACAAACACCCACAGTTCCTAAAATAGATAAAGATGAGACACCACAAATGATTGGAGACGGCCTTTAGCAATGGTCCTGGGCTCTTCTGTTACTTTTTCACTTGTTCTTGGGGGCCAGTCGTTTCTCGATGGACCCTTTTGGGAGCTCTTCTGAAGCCAGGAAGGCTCTCGGGGAGAGGGGAGAGCAGGTGGAGCTTATTCTGAAGCTGCCTTTAACTTGTCCATCTCTAGGCAGTGCTCTGCGAGTTATGAAGCAAGTCTCTGGCACAGCTGCTGTGGCATCTCTCTTGGCCCAAAGCAAACCATTTCCAAACCAAATTTATGGCGCATAGTTCACCACCACAGGGATGCCTGTATCTCCCCTCTCCTGTGAGCTACAGAGGAGACAGCAAGGCAATGCTTAATCCCTCTTTTTTGAAGGTGAAGAGAGCCATATAAGGAGCTACTGGGATTGCACAGAGTTGGACACGACTGAAGCGACTTAGCAGCAGCAGCAGCACAGTAGGTTTAAAGTGCCTGGAGGGCAGGGCTGTCATAACTGAGTCTTCAGTAGTTGGTGTCTTATATGCAGTAAGCTCTTGGGTCAACAGTTTTTGACTTGGAAATCCAGTTTGTTTGTTTAGTTTTCCATGATAGTTAATTATAAGGTATTGAATGTAGTTCCCTGTGCTATACATTCGGGCCTTGTTGTTTATCTATTTTATATATAACAGTTTGTATCTGCTAATCCAAAACCGAATCCGGTTTTTCAATTGGGTTAGAGTTTCTGTTTGCAGTGTTACTCTATAATATTGCCAGGCAGCGTGGTGTAGTGCTTAGAAGTTGTGGCTCTGGAGCCAGGCCCTGGGTGTCAAGTTCAGCACTGACCCTGCCTCTTAGGGCTACTGTGGAGGTTACATTAGTTAACATATCATAAGTGACATATTATTATCAGCTCTTCTCACTCTTCAGACAAGGTCTGGCCACCAAATCCCTCTGTGACCAAGGATGAGCTTCTTGACTTGCCCAAGCATTGGAAGATACTGATATTTCTATCCTTGTGTGATTGTGAGAGCCAGCCGCTCTCTAGCTCCTGCAGATTGACATGCAAAGTTGCTAACAAACAGGTCTCACTTCCTATAAAGTAACCCCGACCCCCATGGACCAGGAGAGAGCGGTGGAACAGCAGTGTCTTGACCTGCCCTGGGACAGTTTTGAGGCCACCGGTTGGCCTGCGAGCCAGGGCATGAGAGCACAGATCTCTGGGCGGCGCCGGCTGCCCACCAGCAGGATGATGGAGCCAGGTCTGGCTGCTTTTCCAGGTTGCAGACAGATTAGCAATGGGTCTGAGGGAGGGAGAGAGACTTCAAGGCCAGCTTTGCTGGTCGCAGCCCCCTGGGTCCTGTACCCACCCAGGTGCCCACGACCAGGGCTTCTAAGCCTGCATCATTCAGCTGGACCTTGGGTCCTAAGTTTTCCCTGGTGCCCAGTTGGTCCAAGGCTGGGAAGGCAGGAGTGGCAGAGGGGCCTGGGGTGGGGATGGTGAGAGAAGAGACCCACCTCTCAGCCTGAGAGATAACTTAGATTCTGAAGTGGAGCTAGGGCAGGAGTCTGTGGCCCACCTCGGCCCACCATGTTTTGAGGGAGGGAGGGGGAAGCTCAGAGAGGAGGGGCTGGGGGCGGGGTAGGGGAGTGGCCCAGGGACCCCCCACCCCCACCCCAGCTCCCCACCAGGGATGGCAGGAGCCTGGGAGACGAGGCCTGTCACTTCACACCAGCTGGTTTGCAGGTAATGTCACATGGGAAAGACCCCTGCAGGGATGCGTTCGTCCCCCAAATAATCAAGTGCCCCAGCATGGCGCTGGATGCCAGAGATGTGTTCACAGGCTGAAAGAAACAGTCTCCTTGTCATCTTGGTGCTCAGAGTGGGGGATTCCATTGCTAATCAAATCCCACAAATCAGTTTGTCCTCAAACTGTGGTAAGAGCCCTGAAGGAAAAGCGAGGTGTGAGAGGTTCTTACAGGGGGACCCGTCCTCACCTGTGAGAGTCAGGGAGAACCTCCCAGATGAGCCCAAATCTGAGCAGCAGCGGGAGGAAAGGGAGAAGGAACAGTGTGTCTAAAGGCCTGAGGTGGGAGTGGAGGGGCGTACTTTCCTGGTTGTCCAGGGGCTAAGCCTCTGGGCTCCCAATGCAGGGTACCAGGGTTCGATCCCTGGTCAGGGAACTAGATCCTGCATGCAGCAACTAAGACTCTGCACAGCCGAATAAAGAAAGGAAGAAAGAAAGGAAAATATTAAATAAAAATAAAGGCCTAGGTGTAGGAGCCAGTGGGACCTGGAAGGCAGGCCAGGGTGCCCCACTAAGCAGTGAGCAGAGTGAG
Organism: Budorcas taxicolor; assembly: GCF_023091745.1. Taxonomy (NCBI): domain Eukaryota; kingdom Metazoa; phylum Chordata; class Mammalia; order Artiodactyla; family Bovidae; genus Budorcas; species Budorcas taxicolor. Next base: position 79,890,678 of record NC_068919.1, read on the forward strand.
GCCAGAGCAGGAAAAGCTGAGGCCAGAGAAGGGGCAGATTTGTTAGGGCAGGAGACCCTGTGAAGGTCCCCAGGGACAGAGGGGCACGACCCACGGGTCTGAAGTGTGGACGACGCTGCCTGCCCCCCTCTCCGTCTGCTCATCCCTCCTCTGTGGCAGCCTGGGGGCGTGGGCTGCCTCGGGAGATGACTCTGTATACGACAGATTTTTTACCTGGGAACGTGCTTAGTTGCTCAGTCGTGTCCGACTCTTTGCGACCTGTTGGTCTATAGTCTGCCAGGGTCCTCTGTCCGTGGGATTTTTCAGGCAAGAATACTGGACTGGGTTGCCATTTCCTCCTCCAGGGGATCTTCCCGACCCAGGGACTGAACCTGAATTTCCTGTGTCTCCTGCATTGTGGGTGGATTCTTTACCCGCTGAGCCATCACATGTTACCTGGGGACACTGAGACACTATCAGGACATTCCCTCTGAGCTTTGGACAGGACTCAGGCTGGACGTGTGAGTGTGGCTGTCCAGAGCATCTGAAGAGAGGCTTCATCGCGCTGTCCATCCTGATAAGCCTGTGTGTGCACGGTGGTCTCAGTTCAGCTGCCGCTTCCCTGTGCCGAGCAGCTGGCATCCAAGCGTGTGGTCAGGAGAGCTGGAGGGACTGGGTTTACAGCTGGGAGGCGGCCTGTGTGTTCACTGACAGGCTTGGACTCTGGATTTGGCCAGTATGGGCCATGTGCTCCTTTGAAGGGAGGGTTACTTCCTCTGGACCTCCGTTGGGTGTTCTGGAAAAAGATCAATAAGTTCTCATCTATTTGCTTCACACGAAGGGCCTGCAGATAGAAATAGGGGGTGTAGTCATACCTTTTCTAAACCTCTATGAGCGTGGTGTGATTATCCAGTCAAATCTAACATCACTGATGGCCAGACGTGTGCGCACGACATTGCCATGTGCCATGATGGGTTTCTCATTCTCTCAGTTCACCCTGACGAAGAGCCTTCAGTGTGTCCGGAGCTCTGCTACAGAGGGATGAATGAAAGTGGATCCAGCTCTCAAGGCCCATGCAGTCTAATCATGGGTTCTTCAACAGGAGCTCATGGACTGTAGAATCCAGTTATTGTTTTCCAACGGCATCCTACAGTTTTGAACAGGAGTTCACTGAGAAGGGGGTTCACAGTCAAATAAGTTTGAGAGATACAGCATCATATATGCCCTTGATCTGGTTAGCTATTGCTCTGTTTCAAACTACTCAAACCTTAATGGCTTGCTGCATACCTGAAACATTATATATCAACTGTACTTCAATAAAAAGAATTTTAACTTAATGACATAACATTATCTCTCACAGTTCTGGTGAGTCGACTGGGCTCAGCTGGGTGGGTCTTGCTCGGGCAGGGGTCTCTCAAGCAGTTACTCGTTCTCATCTCTGTTGGTTACAATCAAGTGACTGCTGAAGTTAGACTCATCTGAAGGCTTCTTCACTCACGTGTCTCTGCGCCTGTGTTTGGCATTTCTCTCTCCACTCGGTTTTGCCCCGTGCTAGCTTGGGCTTCCTCCTAGCATGGTGGTCTCAGTGTTGGGCTTCTTACATGGTGGCTGATTTCCCCTAGGCTGTGTTGCAAGAGACCTGGGAGGAGGCTGCAAAGCTTCTCATGACTTTGCCTAGAAGTCACACAACATCACTGCCACAACATGTTATTGGTCAAGCAAGTTATTGAGGCCAGTCCAGGTTCAAGGGAAGACTCCACACTCAACGGGAAGAGTAGCAAATACTTTATAGCTATCTATCTTTAATTTACTGTACCTCTGGGAGATTAATAATACATAAGAATGTACCAAAGGTATCTGGGAAGTCCTGCCATGAAGAAAACTTTAACTCAGCATTTCACAATCTGATGATGACGTTTATGTTAAATTAGGAAATTCCCTTCTTCTAGAAAATGACTTAACCTGTATTCTGACAGAGAGCAGTGGGCAGAAATGGAAGGGTGATAGATGTGGGGTCAGTAATACTTTCTAGACAATAAAACTTTCCAAAGATGGAGAGTAGAGATTCCTGGTGCATTCCTGGTTTGGGGAGGTACCCAAACCGGTCCAAGTGCAGGGACCATCAGTGTGGACCAGAGGCTGAAGTTCCCAGTGGTAAAAGCTTGGACTTGACCTCTGACCAATCTAGGTTCAGATTCACCACTTAGAACTGTGTGAAACTGGGCAAGTTACCTCTCTCTAGGGCTTCAGTTTCCTTATCTAAAAAAATAGGTAGTTCCTATTTCATAGGGTTGTTGTGAGGTTTAATGAGGTCCTGCAGGTGTGTTACTGAGTCCAGGATGCCGTCCTTGGTTAGAATCTGTGGTCGCTTGGTTTAATAACTTCGGAATTATTCTGGACTTGCTTCCCAAAGGCAAATTAGTATTGTAAATTGTGAACTCATCTTTCCTTTTCTTGCAAAAGTAACCCCTGTACCATTTCACATTTTTTTTTTTCCAACCCAGTTTCTCATAAGTGACCGTGACCCTCAGTGCAACCTCCACTGCTCCAGGACTCAACCCAAACCTGTCTGCGCCTCCGACGGCAGGTCCTACGAGTCCATGTGTGAGTACCAGCGAGCAAAGTGCCGAGACCCAACCCTGGCTGTGGTGCATCGAGGCAGATGCAAAGGTGAGTGTGCACGCGCCCCACGGAGGAGAGACAGGCCTGCGCACCACACCCCTTGCGTGGGGCACTCCCGAGGAGGGAGCTCAGAATGAGTCTGTTCATTTGGCAGCCTCTCCCCTACCCTTTCCACCAGGGAATACGGAAAGGAGGACTGGCCCACTGAAAGATAAGTACTTTTCTGGCTTTCAAACACTGCCACCAGGGCTTAGAGAGATGCTGCTATTTGGCTATTGCTTTTAATTTTTATAATTCTTTTCCTTTTTTTTTTTTTTCTGTAGAGAGGCTTAAAATGGCAAAACACGATGGCTGGCTCTTGAATAGGGATTCCACACTGACAGCCAACAGATGTGTTTTGTTTGGTCTGCTCACACATTTAAACATATTAAAAACGTTTGAGACAACATTTAAAAATTGGGAAATTCAACCTAAAAATCTGGATGTTTGTATTTCCCATAAAAAATTGGAAACTGTGGTGATATGAGGTCTGTGTTCCCTCCCTCAAGGCAAACATGTGGCTGCTGCTGAGTAGCTGCTACCTCCTTTAAAAGGAGCCTGTTCTCCAGTTTGCCACAGTCCCCAGCATTCCCTGTGGTGCCACCAAGCTGAACGCCACGCTTAATACACCCAGCCCCTTCTCTAATTTGTATCTCTTTCCTACGCCCTGTTAGTATTTGAGTTTGTGACCCGTGGACTGATCAGAGCTATTACAGAAATTGTGGGAGGCTAAGCCAGCTGCCCTAGGGCCTCTGATTTCCCAAAGAAAGTGCTTGCTGGGGACTTCTCTGATGGTTCAGTGGCTAAGACTCTGTGTTCCTGTAGAGTGGGCCTGGGTTCAATCCCTGGCCAGGGAACTAGATCCCACATGCCACAACTAAGACCTGGCATGGTCACATAAATAAATAAACAAATAAATACTTTTAAAAATCCATGGTGGCGCCAGAAAAAAAAAGAAAAGAGCTTGCAGGTTTTGAATTGCAAGACATCTTTGAGACTCCTTGGGCTTGCGTGTTTTTAAATGAAGTCAGTGAAAAATAGTAGAAGTAGAACTTTTTTTCCCCTAGGAGGGATTAGGGATATTTGGGAGAAGAGGAATAAACAGAACCAGGCATAAATGTGACCCCCCTGACTTTTTCTAAGAAGACCTTTAAGAGGCAGGTGAGGCTGAGGGGCATTCGCTAGTCCCTGCCCTTGTGTTCCTGGAACAGCCAGCTTTTATATGTCTGTGTGCATGTGTGTCTGTTTGTGTGGCGTGGCTTCTGCCTGCGTGTGTGTGTGTCTGGGTGTGTGTGGTGTGTGTGTGATGTGTGGCGGTGTGTGGGCCCCCACAACACAGTGCTTTGCTCTCAGCATTTCTACAGCTGGAGTCCGTGGCTCCTGTGTGGGGCCCAAGTGACTCTGACGTGCACACCTCCCTCTCTAGACGCTGGCCAGAGCAAGTGTCGCCTGGAGCGGGCTCAGGCCCTGGAGCAAGCCAAGAAGCCCCAGGAGGCGGTGTTTGTCCCGGAGTGCGCCGAGGATGGCTCCTTTACCCAGGTAGGCCTTGGCTGCTCTCTCAGGAGGGCCCCGAGAGCCTTGCTCCCTGGAAACAGACGAGGGCTCTGTGACTCCCCTGTGCTGCCTCTGGGGCCTGTGTCCCCCCCGGGCCCCCCGCCACTCGGTGCCAGCACTGGCAGCGGGTCCTGAAAGGCTTGTGCGAGTTCAAGCCAGGAAACTGGCACCGCTTTGTCCCCGTCCTCCCGCTGCCCGTCTTCATTGTTCTCTTCTGTCAAATGTAGGCTGGTTATTTTTTCTTATCCTCGTGGGTTTCCATGGGCAGCCTCTGTATTCCCTTCACTGTTCATTGCTACCCCTTCTGCACACCTCTTCATCCTGTCCCAAGCTTCAGCTGAAGCCATGTTTCTTTTGAATGTAAAGTGTCTGTGGTTTGTGGGATGCGTGTATGTGTGTGTGGTGTATGTGTGCCTGTGGGTGGGTGTTTGTGTGTATTGTGTGGTTCTTGTGTGCATGTGTGTCTCTGTGGGTGTTGTGTGGTTTCTGGTGTGTGTGTGGGTGTCTGTGTGGGTGGGTGGTATATGTGTGTGATGTATTATCTGTGTGCACGTGTGTCCGTGTTTGTGTGGCGTGGTTTCTGCCTGCATGTGTGTATGCCTGGGTGTGGTGGTGTATGTGTGTGATGTGTGGTGCGTGGTATCTGTGCTTGTGTGTCTGTGCATGTGTGTGGATTCTGTGTGGAGGCTGTCTTTCTGTGTGTGTGTGGTATGTGTGTGTGCTGTGTGGTACATGGTATCTGCGTGCACATGTGCATGTGTGGTGTCTGTGCTAGCATGCATGTGCACTCATGTATGCATGCTCTCAGATTCTAAAATCTCCTTTCAGGCAGTCTTCCCTCTGATCCTGTGTGACCTTCTGGCTGGAGGTTGGGTAAAAGTAATGCCGGCTATGTTGAAGTTGGCACAGATTGGAACGCAGGCAGCATGGGACAACGGGGTGGCAGAGCTTTCAGGCTGGAGCTGGGGACAGTAGCAGGGCTGAGACAGCTGGGTGAGAGTGGGGAGGGTCACTGGACAAGGGTGGGTCAGCCACTGGATTGGGACAGGCATGACTCCCACTGGAATGTAGTGTCATCTGGGGACCTCTGCCATGTGAGAGCTGGAGGCGGGGGCCTTGGGAGTTTCAAAGTTTCCCTGTAATCGTCCCAGAATTTTCAGGGGGGTGGGGGAGGAGGGAAAGGATGAGTCTGGCCTTTGGGCTGCTGGGTTTCAGCTTTCACTGGGGGCTGGGCCCAGGGGACTGCTGATTTCAGGCCCAGTGCTGGTGGAAGTGGTGGGGTAGGGATGAGGCCTTATATTTTTTGAAGTTTCCAGTGTTCAGCCAAGATTGATAGCCACAGAGTTAGACTGACCTTGGCTGCCTGCCCTGTGAGAGGTGCTTTTATTCGTCTTCTCACTTAGGCTCACCACGAGCCTGCCAGGCAGGCGTTGCTATCATCATTTACAGAAGATGCAACCGCAGCGGGAGGCAGAGTGGTCCAGGAGCTGGGAGGCACGCTCAGATTGCTCCAGCACCCAAGCTCCCTCGGAGCCCTCCACACTCTGCTGTTCTCTGAGCTGGCAGTTTCAAAGGATACTCTCCGTGCTCGCTTTGGCCACACATGTACTAAAATCGGAACAATACAGACAAGACTAGCACGGTCCCTGCGTGCAAAGCATTCCCTGTTTTATCTTGATTTTACCCCGTCTCAAAATTCTCCCAGAAATGTAGCTCTTTGCTATGTAGCTATCATAGTAAGTAAAATAAACACATGGTGCAAAATTTTAGACGAATTTATAAAAATATTTAAATTCATATCTCTATAAAACAAATGCATAGTGAAATTCCATTCTTAGAGTTTAGTCAAGTTCTCTCCTTTAATTTGAATATTATACTGGTTGGTTTCTTTTTGATAGACACAAAAATGCCTATTGAAAAAAAATAAAGGAGGCCCTGAGGTGTGGCCTAGAGAAAGGCGGTCTAGGGCTGTGGCTAGCGCACCACTCCTAGAGCCAGACCGCCTGGACATGAATCCACCCCCAGTCTCAGGCACATCATTTAATTTCTCTAGGTCATAATTTCCTTAAGTGACGAATAGAGATTATTATCTCTATTATTATTTTATATAGTAATTATCATTATTATGGGCTTCCCTGTGGCTCAGTGGTAAAGAATCCACCCGCAGGGTAGGAGACGTGGGTTTGATCCCTGGGTCAGGAAGATCCCTTGGAGAAGAAAATGGCAACCCACTCCAGTATTCTTGCTTGGCAAGTCCCATGAACAAAGGAGCCTGGTGGGCTACAGTCCATGGGGTCACAAAGAGTCAGACATGGTTTAGCAACTAAACAACAACAAATTATTATATTATACATTTTTATATGTTACTATTATTATTACTATTGAGTATTACTGGAGCTTACCTCATGAGGTAGTGATGAGGATTAAATGGGTCAACACATGTAAAATGCTTGGAACACATAAATACCTGCCATTATCAACATTAGCCCCATCTCTAATCTGGTTCTGTTACTCAGATCTTCTCAAGATGTTACAGACGATGTCACCCAAGAAAAAGAAAATCTTCTGTTGGACCTTTCCTCCATGGATTCTTTATTTATCATTTATGCTAGTGAAAAGAATCCAGGTGATCTTTGTGCTGAAAATTCACGTATGCGGGAGAATATCAAACCTCTTGCAGCTGCATTTGGGGCTGAGACAGGGGTCAAGGTAATAGAGAGGAGGTGGAATCCTTCCCCCCCCCCCCCCCCCTTTCTAGGCTTCTGTAATCCTGAGTGTGTTGCTTATGAGAACGGTTGACCCCTGCCCTCCCAGTTCTGAAGTGTTTGCTGCCTCGTGACAGACAGCCGCTGGCCAGCTTTTGTTTGAGGGAGGCCAGGCTGGCCCAGGTGGTGTTTGCCGGGGAGGGGAACTTCCAGATTAGTCTGGGCAGAATTGCTAAGTGAGGGGGCCCCTGAAGTTCAGCAGAGGTTGGATAGACAGTCAAGAGCCCCCTCATTTGTTTGACACGCTAAGCGCTGCCATGTGTCTGCGGGCTGGAGGCTGGCTCACCCCGGTGGGCAGCCAGGCAGCCAGACAGCCAGTCCGACCCCGTCACAGTGATTGAAATGGATGTGCTTTTTCCCTTGATCAAAGACACTGCAATAACTTCACAAAATGAGGCTGTCTCTTTGAGTGTGCTTCAATTGCATTGACAGGCTGCCAAAAGGCTATGAGAAAAAAAAAAATGCTTTTCTGCCTCCCCCAGCCTCCACTATCACTGACCTGGACTTTTTTGGTTTTGTTTTCTTTAAGACCAGAACCCAGAAACCAGGTCCATTATTTCAACGTTGCTTAGACTATTGACATGCATGCATCCTGGTGTTGGTAACATATTTCCATCCTGTGAATTATTATACAGTAATGTGCTCTTGAAGTTTATGGAGGGGACCCTCATGGGACTGGGTTTGTCTGGCATGGGACACAGCTTGGGACCACATGACTAAGTTGGCTTTAATGGGGTTCATATGGGATACAGTGGTCTCTGCTCTCTAATTTGTTTTCCCTTGACCTCTTCTCTTGCTACCCTGCACCCCAACTCAAACAGCAGAGTGGTAAACATTAGAACATCAGGTTTTAAAAAATCCTTGATATTTAGACCACATCTCAGATCATTAAATCAAATTCTGGATGAGGGACCCAGACATTATTATTATTTCAAGCTCTCCAGATGATACTAGTGTTGGTTCCAGGTTGTGAATGACCTGCTGTTAATCATTCTTGTTCTTGGTTGCACCACTGGAATATGGACTTAAGGCTTTTTGATGACCTGCTGTGTGAGGATGGGAGCTACTGACTTTGTCCTTTGCTGTGGTCCTGTCTGCTTTCTCTTCTGGGTGTCAGGAATGTTAACTCCTGACATCTGTTCTCCAAGTCCTCTGCCAAGCTGTTGTCTGCTGCCCAATATGATGAACTGAAATCACAGCCATAGAGGAATGGTACTGGATCACCACCACTAGGATGTTGGCTTGTCAAGCTTGTGCGTCACTGAGTAATTATAATGGCAACTCTTTATTGAGTGCTATTTGCTGCCAGGCATTGATTTTTACACTCATTAATCTTTACTAGAACCTTTTGAGGTAGTTATTAATACCCTTATTTATATCAGAAAACTGAGTTTCAGAGGGGTTAAATAACAAGTTTAAGGTCACTAAGGATTTGTACCCAGGCCTACCTAATTTCAATGGCACCCCACTCCACTACTCTTGCCTGGAAAATCCCATGGATGGAGGCGCCTAGTAGGCTGCAGTCCATGGGGTTGCTAAGAGTCGGACACGACTGAGCAACTTCACTTTCACTTTTCACTTTCATGCATTGGAGAAGGAAATGGCAACCCACTCCAGGGACTGGGGAGCCTGGTGGGCTGCTGTCTCTGGGGTCTCACAGAGTTGGACACGACTGAAGCGACTTAGCAGCAGCGGCAGCTACCTAATTTCAAGGCCTATGCTCTTAACCTTTTATGCTACCAAAGTGTCCTTGATGTGTATGTAATTAATTTGTATAGTGATTGTTATTCCAGAAGCCCCCTCTCTGATGCTGTTGGCCAATCAATCAAGCAAACATTAAAAAAAAAAAATCCCTTTGCTTATGGAAATTTTTAAATATACAGAAAAGTTGCTAGAGTTCTCTGGTGGTCTAGTGGTTGACTCCAGACTTCCACTACAGAGGGCATGGGTTTGATTCCTCATCAGGGGACAAAGATTCTGCAACCTACAGGACACATGCCTTCCACCTGCCTCTGTAAAAATATGTGTGTGTGTGTGTGTGTGTGTGTACACAGAAGTAGAAATAATAGTGTAATGAACCCCATGTACCCATCACCCAGCTTCAACAATGATTAACATCTGGCTGATTCTGTTTCATCTTTACCCTATTTTCATCTCCTACGCCAAACTGGATTGCTTCAAAGCAGATCCCAGACACAATATTTTTTCATTTCAGACATTTGGAGCTCTGCTATGTTCTGGGTTATGAGCTGGTTGCTCTGGGGCATTCAAGATATGCCATGGCCTGTGCTTTCAAGGAGCTTACATGCAGAAAAGATATGAAAACATACCATGAAGTAGCTAGTATATAAGACCCTACATGTACAATTGGGTATATTTCAAATGCCCCGTTATAAGTCAGTAATTTGGAATTCTGAGTGATTTTATTATTGAGAAAAGATGCAAAATTAAAAATTTCTGAGCATAAAAATTAAAACACTTCTGAACATCAAAATTAAGAATTTCTGAACATAAAAATGCCTTAAACAAAGCAAAGGGCAAATGATATATATTAGCCTTAATGACAAAAGGCTAATATTAGATTTAAAAAACTCTTAAGAACCAGGAAGAAAAAGATCTTAGTAGAAAAGTGGGCAAGAGATATCAATAAGCAGATTATACAGTAATAACAAATAGTCAGTAAATGATTATGAATGATATTTTCCTTAGTAATTAAAGAAATATAAATACAGATAACAATGTGGCATTTTGCTTACCAAATTGTTGAAACTTGGAAAAGAGTCATATTCAGGCCTGGGTGCAGGGAAAAGATTACGCCCCACATCATACTTGAAAAAGTAAATTGGCACTGACATTTTAGGAGAGAATTTTGCAATATGGGTCAAAAGTCCTTAATTGTGTCCAAATCTTGAGCTTGACATTTCACTTCTAGGAATTTATTCTAAAGAAATAATTAAGAATATATGCAAATATTTAGCCACAAGGATTTCCATCTAAGTTCTGCTTATAGTTGCAGAAATTAGGAACCAGTCTAATCTGAATATCCAAAATAGAGAAGTGCTTAAACAGATTATGACATCGCCATACTGTGCAGCTAGTGGAACGATATGTTATAGACGCTCATTTCACACAGTATGTGTGTGTGTGTGTGTGTGTGTGTGTGTACACACACATATGTAAGAGACAATCAGATATTCAAAAGAAAAAATATTTGCATTTTCTTCTAAATCGAAAAACTGCACACACTTTGTAAAAAAAACATTCTGAGAGTGCAGAAGGATATCGATACAGAGGTAAAGTCAGTGAGTTCATCTCTTTGAAGTAGCAACTGTTAAGTCTATGGCCCACCAGTTTTTCTTCCTTTGTGTACTTATCATTTTTGAGGGTGAAAATAATAAAATGTCATATATCACTTTCTAATTCTTTCTTATTATTTAAAAAATTGCTAATTTTTTATTTTAGACTGTGCTGGGCCCTTGTTGCCGCACAGGCCTTCCTCTAGCTGCGGCGAGCAGGGGCTGCTCTCTCTCTAGTTGCAGTGTGCGGGCTTCTCAGTGCGGCGGCTTTTGACGTGGAGCAGGGGCTCTACGCACGTGGGCTCAGTAGCTGTGCTTCCTGGGCTCTGGAACTCTGGCTCAGTGGTTGTGGCACTCAGGCTTAGTTGCTCTGTGGCATGTGAGATTTTCTTGGACCAGTGATCGAACCTGTGTCTCTTGCATTGACAGGTAGATTCTTTACCACTGAGCCACCAGGGAAGCCCTCTAATGCTTTCCTATACTAATTATACTGTGATTTACTTATTTCCAGGTTTATTGCATAGTACCCTACGTCATTTTAAAAATGGCTGTATGTCCCATTGTATGAAGGTACCATGAATTCTGGAAATTTGGGGATTAAATTTCTGAAAGCTGAATATTGGGTCCAAAGGACATGCCCTTTCAAAGACGTTTGATGCATACTCCCAAACTGCCTTCTAGTGTTGAGCAACGATGTAGTTGATTTAGTGGTTGTTACCAAATACATTCCCAAGCCATTTAATTTATTTTATGTAGCTAGATTGTAGTTCTAATAGTACTGTAGAGTATAAAACACCGTTTGTAACATTACTGCTACATGAAAAAAATGTATTTTGTGTCCCACTTTAAGCCCCATGTTCCAGGAACAGTCTTTCTTGATATAGCTCTGTCTGGCACCCACACTGTCCCCATTTTTCTTCATTCCAATCACTGCTCCCTACACCAGCACATACATATATGTTTTTTTATTTCCCAAGTTTAGTTTTTTTTTTTTTATATGGGTTTGGGGAGCTGTAATTTCTTCTTGATAATGCTTTGTTCAGAAGCTGGAAGTGCAAAGAGAAAGCTCTGTGGCTTTTTGGCATAGATGGTGGGCTTCCCTTGTCAGCATTTCTGCAGCTCCTACAGTTATCTCACACCTGGGGACTGCGGCTTGTTTCCTAGGTGCGTGGGCTTGAGCTGTGAAGCCGGCCTTGAGGCTCCTTTGCCGCGACTCCTCTCCCCGCCCCTCCCCCCACAACCCTGGCTGAGCTGTATGACTAGCTTGTCTTGGAAACACCTGTGTTTACCATCTTGGCCTCCGTCTTCCAGATTCTCAGCAAGTGCTGAAGGTATGGATGCTTTGCATCAATTGTGAGCCTTTGTGGACCAACTGTCGAACCTCTGATAAAACACTGGCAGGCTGGAGCACTGAGTATCATCATGGGGGAAGGATTGTCCCATCCTTGATGAGTCCAAGGGCTACATCGTTTTGTGTTAATGTGAAACTATCTTACCTGAAGCAATAGTGTGGGTGTCTCCTCAGTGCGGAGGGTTCTGTAGGAAAAGTACTAACAGCCTGGCTTCATCCATAGCTGGACTATTCTGAGCTTCTCTAGGCATATCAAGTTCCTTTGGATGCCCCGAACACAGACAATTCTGTGTGTTTTAGTGGATGGTGCCAACTTTTTTAAGCACACTGTTAAATATTTAAGTCCATCCTTTATGTACAGATGGCATAGTGATCAAGAGACCCACTGTTGCATCAGTTGTTGCTTTTCTCTGTCCTTTTCTGTCGTGTTCAGTAAACATATTATTATTGTTACAGTTTGAACATCTACTGTGCCCAGAGCATCTTACTACTTGTTCGACGTGTGTTTTTCTTTGAATTGCTTTTGTTCCAAACAACCAGATGCTGCATATGGTAATTTATACAAGCATGCTCACAAATAACACATAACTGCTGTTCAGCAAATGTTAGTTTTCTTCCTTTTTGGGCTTGGTTTGCTCAACTGTATAATGGGGGAGCTAGCTGAGCTCCTCCAGAGGTTGTCCTGTGGGCCAGCCACATGGTTTAATTATTTAAAATAGCAGCTCTATTAAGGTAGAATTCACATGCCATAAAATGTATCCCTCTAAGTGTATGATTCAGTGGTTTTCAGTATGTTTACAGAGTTGTGCAACTGTTACCGCTATCTAATGCCAGAATATTTTCATCACCCAAGAACACATCCATGTACCCACTGGAGGTCATATGAAAGTAAATGTTTAATTCTGTAAATCATGGCAGGGACACAGGACCTGATGCCTCCACATGCAGGAAGGACTTGCCTAGTAAGTGACTCATCTCATCTCTCACAAATAGTGGGAGCCACCACTGTCATCTTTTCGATGAGAGAACCCTGTGGTCACCCACAAGTGCAGAGGAGGGCAAGATGAGGGTGGGTGGAGCTCCAACGCTGTATCCGTTGTGTTCGGTGGTGACCTGCCTACTCCAACCACTGCTGCGTCCTCCCCTCCAAGGCTCCTCTGCATGGCCCTGAGCCTCCTCTCCCAGATTGGCTGGCATCATTTGCTTTGGAGCAAGTTGTAGACTCTGGGTGCTCTCAACTGGGCATCTGACCTCCCTGCAGTCTCCGGTGAGTCTGCCCCTAAGTCTATCGTGGAAATGAAAGGAGCAAGCCCTGGGCAGTATCCACAGCTGCTCTTCTGCAAGGGGCGGGGGGGGGGTACTTGGGAGGAAGGGATGGATGAGGCCTGCTTCTCTGGTCTTCCTGCTGCTCATGGAAAAGGGGAGGCTCAGTGATGGCGGCTTCCATCACTCTCTCTGCTATTCGTTTCTTTTTAAGATGATAGCAATGTAACACCTGTATAGCACTTGCTTTGTGCCAAGATGTTATCTAAGTACCTGACACACATTAACTTATTCAGCCCTCACTATGACCTATGAGTAGATACTATTGTATTCTTAATTAATAGATAAGAAAATGGAGCCATAGAGAAGCTGAATAGCTTGCCAGGAGTCACACAGCTTGCAAGTGACAGAGTCAGGATTCAAACCCAAGCAGCCCTGTGCCAGGGTTCTTGGTCCTAACCATTGCGCTATACTGCCTCTTAAAGGGCATGGCCTGCTTTTATAGTGGTATTGCCAAACTGGAGCTTATCTAGGAGGATAACTCAGGTGAGGAGGTTGGGGAAATTGTGTCACATGAGGAATAGTCAAAGGAGCCAGAGGTTGGCTTGGAGATGAGAAGAACCAATGGGCGGATGAGAAAAAGACGACCAAAGGGATGCATGAGGGCCATCTTCACCTTGGTCTGTGGATGCCAATTGCTTTTTCTTGAGTAGTCTCACAGAGCCGACCCAGGATCACTGAGTGAAATATTTAATGACTCAGATTCTGACTCAAACCCAGGAAGAACTTTTTACAAGAGGAGCAATCCACAGATGGAATATTTTACTCAAAGAGGACTTCCCATCCCAGGAAGAGGACAGGCAGGACAGAAGGGGCATTCACGTGGGGTGCTGTGGGGAAGGAGGGTGCTCCTGCACTGGGAAGGGAATTAAACTGATGACCTCTTGGCGTCTCCTCCACACCTACTATGATTTTATGAGTATAATGTTCAGTCTGGCGGGTAGGCACACAGTTGACCCACAGCAAACTCTTATTCAGGAACCTTCCAGGCAGACCCATTAATACACACACATTCAAGGCTTTTGCCACTCTGCTCTGGGTGCATATGACATGCCAGGTGGTGACCCTGCAGGTGCAGGTCATGACATGTGACACTGTGTCATAGTATAATGCTGCCTCTGAAGTGGGGGAGGGAGGTCAAGTCAACTTTTTCAAGTCAACTAAACTCTTGGTGGCTCAGACGGTAAAGCATCTGTCTACAATGCGGGAGACCCACGTTCGAGCCCTGGATTGGGAAGATCCCCTGGAGGAGGAAATGGCAATCCATTCCAGTACTATTGCCTGGAAAAATCCCACGGACAGAGGAGCCTGGTAGGCTACAGTCTATGGGGTCGCAAAGAGTCGGACACAACTGAGCGACTTCACTTTCACTAAACTCTTCTGCAAAATGAACAGGATCAGATTTTTTTTTTCCCCCTGTCAAAGTCTGGAAAAGTAAAAGGAACATGGGAGGGAGATATGAAGGCAGAAAAGTTTAATTAAAGTGAAATCAGATAGAGGAGGGCTTCCCAGGTGGCGCTAGTGGTAAAGAACCCGCCTGCCAATGCAGGAGACAGAGGAGAGGCAAGTTTGCTCCCTGGGTTGGAAAGGTCGCCTGGAGGCGGTCATGGCAACACACTCTAGTATTCTTGCCTTGAGAATCCCATGGACAAAGAAGCCCGGTGGGCTCTTTGCAAAGAGTCGGACATAGCTAAGTGACTTAGCACGCATGCACGCACAGACACGGCAAGCAAGAAAGAGCCCCTCCTCCTGCAGGCTACCCTTGTCCCACCACTGGCCGGATCACCACAGCTCCGCTCTGAACAAAGCTCCTACACAAAGGGACTTATTTTTTACTGGATATTTTAAAAACATAAAAAGTATTTGATATCTTCCCCCCTGAAGTGGAAGTAGAAGCGAACAAATGAGAGGTGCTGTGTTTGCTGTTTACAAAACCTGGGTCATTCTAGGCACCAAACAAGAGGGAAGAAGTCAAGAAAATAAAGTTCTTCCGAAACCCTGACACTAAGATTTCAAAAATATCTTTATGTGTGTGTTGGGGGGAATGCTCTTTACACTTTTTGGAAACTAACAAAATGTTCTTCATCATGTATTTGGAAAAGTGGTCCTAACCCTGGCAATTAGGTGACAATTTGTAAATATTGACCTTCCTCTTAAGTAGCAGAAGTTCACCTTGGGGTACAGTTGTAGAATCACAGAAGTTTTGGATCAAAAGGCATCTTAGAGATAATCTGGTTCATATTTTCCTTCCTCTCCCTGTCTCACCACGTCCAGGGTTCAGATTCTACTTATAATATCTCACCAGGCCATCATCTATCTTCTGCTTGATTGCCACCAAAGACAGGAAACTTATTACCACCAATGGCAACATAATGCAGTTTGGGCAAGTTTAATTGGAAAGTCCTTCTCTGGGTTGACCTGAGAGTTGTGATTTCCAATAGATGACCCCCATTCTATCTAAGGGACTTACTGAATCCACAGAAATCTCATTTTCCACAAAAAATCTGAAGACCAACACCATTATGTCCTGGTAAAGTCCTCTTTTATAGCCAAGAAATATTTCTTTTTGCCCTGGCAAAGATATTTAGTTATAGCACTCATTCCCATATCTTAGAGACTTATGTCTCTCTTTGCTCTTGGCTTATTTCCTCTGATTTCAGTTTGCAAGCCCGGCCACACACACCCCCCTCCCCTGCCACCCCACCAACCCTGCCCTTATAGAATGTCCTTCCCCAAACTGGATACAGTGATTCAGGTATGGTCAGAAAGAGCTTAGGAAAGAATGGTATTATCTCTTATTCTTAACTCTCTACTGCTTGACTAATATCACGTTGGCAGCCATGTTACACCATCAAGTTATAAAAAACATAATCAACAAGGACTCCCACATTTAGAAGAACTTGAAATTGAGGGGTTACCTTCCTTCCTTGCCTCTCCTCCATTAAATTCTGGAAGACCAGGTAAATACTCTAAAAGGAAACTCCCTCATTCCCCAGCAGACAGTCCTCCCTAGACTTGGCATTGAGCAGGAGACAGTGTCTACAGCCAGCAAGAATAGCAGTGCTTTGAAGCTACAAAGGACATCCTTTCTGCAAATGGGAAGGGGAAAAGGACAAAATCTGCTTGTGTTGAGTGCATTCTCTACATCCAACACTATTTTAGATGCTTTATGTATCTCGTCTCATTTTGTCTTCTCAATAACCTTCAAGGTATGCACCGTCAGTCTTGCTTCATAAATAGGCTTGGAGAGGGTAAGTGACTTTGTGAAAGTCACACAGAGATGGTATTTAAACCCAGGTCATTTTGAATCCAAAGCCATGTTTTTCCTTCTGCATCCTGTTGCTTCTCATCCAAACCTGACTAAAGATGAGGGGGACATTTGTGGGATAACCTCTTCCAAACTGAGGGAAAAACAGCTCATGCTAGCCAGACCAAAAGGATTACGCCATCTCTCCTGTCTACTCTCGCTTTTCTCACTGCAATCAAACTGTATTCCCTGTGTAAAATCACCCGGAAGATTTAAGGCCACAATCGCTAGATTCCTGAATTAAAAGACCACATGTCATCAAGACAACTGGAACAGAAAAACTTTGGAAAGAAGTATTGTCCCATGGCCCCTTGCTCCCAAATTCCCACCTAGAAAAGCGCTTGTTTCTTGAGTATTTCATGATAAATGCTGGAAAGGATGGAGTGATGAAGTGTCTCTTAAAACAGTGGTGCTTGGAGCGTGGTCCCTGGACCAGCAGCAGCAGCATCACCTGGGGACTTGTTAGAAATGCGTATTCTCCAGCTGACCCTGTCCCTAATGAATCCAGAAACTGTGAGCAGGGCCTAGCAATTTGTTTTCATAAGCCCTCCGCATGAATCTTACTGTGCAATAAGAAATGTTCTCTTGCAGCTTCTGATGGAGAGAGGTTCTAGGGGGATAAGTGGCAACCTCAGATGGCCTGGAGACTCAGTCATTCAGCGAGGGTGCATGGCACCAATGGAAAAACATAATTTCCTACAAGAGGTCCTATAGGGAATGCAGAAGAAAGGAAAATACGCCTGCTGAAAATACTGCACTGAAACTAAGTGGTTGGGTAGCTAGCTCTACAGCAAGATGTTTAACTTTGTGCATTAGTTTAATCCAAAAAACCTACTAACTGCTTTGGAACAACTGGCAGATTACAGAGAAAAATATGTTTCATAATCCCACTGCCAAGGAGAGTTAGAGAAATATCCACATGCCTTCTGCTTTTAGTTTAACTTTTTCCCACTGGGAAATGTTCCTGTACATGAGAGTAGTCATTTCATTACAAGTTTGGTAGTTGCTACTAAGAATGCTGAATCAAGCCTGTCTTTTTGCATATGGTTCACATTTTTCTATTTTACAAAAGAAGCACAAAGAAAAGGGATGTGGGAGGGATGTAGCCACTGGGTTGAAGGTGCCTTGGAGGGGACCCCAGTTGTCAGTGAAGGTCTGAGGCAATTCAAGATGGATTTCTTAATAAATAGAACATGAGAAAGCATTACAGAAAAGGAGGTGGGGATTTGCCAGAGGGAAATTGTTTCAAGAAGAGTGAACTAAATGAAAGCCTGATACCTGGATAGTAAGAAAGTATGACCGGGAAAAAGAGAAATATGGCAAGGCCCTGCACTTCATTATACTGCCTTTTTTTTTTTTTTTTTAAAAAAGGCATGTTTCAGAGAACACTAATACTACCACGGAATGCTCCTGAACTGAACTTGGGTTCACGCTCCCTCACCTATGCACAGCAAAGCCAATTAACTGACACCAAGTTAAGGTGAAGGAACGTATAGCATTTATCACAGGGCACCAAGCAAAGAGAACAGGCAGCTCATGCTCTAAAGACCTGAATTCCCTCATGACTTTCAGGGAAGGGTTTTTAAAAGCAGCATTTGGAGTGAAGGTTGCAGCTTGTGGACTTTCTTCTGATTGGTTGGTGGCGAGGTAATAGGGTGATGTTTCTGGAATCGTAATCATCAATGTCTCGTTCCATCCAGTCTAGGGTCTATATGCTGTGGTCAGCATGTAGCCATCATCATCCATCTATCTGTGTAGGTCTTAGTTCCTGCAAAACAACTCAAAGATATGCATCAGATGATTATGTAGATTCCTTGAGGAGGAACTGGGGCTGGTTTTTAAAATTTTATTTATTTTTAATTGAAGGGTAGTTGCTTTATAGTATTGTGTTGCTTTCTACGAAACATCAACATGAATGAGCCACAGGTTTACCTATGTCCTCTCACACTTGGACATCGCCCCCACCTCTCCCCCATCTCACCTCTCTAGGTTCTTACTGAGCTGGAGCTGGGGCTCTGTTTTATTGAAGAATTATTGTTTAAGCTATCATTACTTTTCTTACTTGACTGTTCTTCCTTTGTTTCTGCATACTCTCACTTCCCTAGTTAGTAACTGCTTGAGTCTGCTCTTTGGAACTCAGGGAAGGCCTAGGAGACTAAAGCCTTTTTCTACAAACAAGGAATGGGCTTTGATACCTGAGAAGACCACACAGGGTCTTGTTCAGTTTCAACTCCACCTTTTCTTTGATATTCCTCTACCCTCTGAGGGGAATACAAGCAGGACCAGAAAGGGGATAAAGTTTTGGATAGAGAGATTAATCATAAACTCAGCAGGGGAACTCAGTTTTAGGGGGATTTGGGTTCACTCACTCAAAGTTAAGGGAAGTTCTGACAGTTAAAGAAGTTTAGGAATAGCTGCAAATGGTATCTTCCTCTTAGAGCTGAATTGTGAACAGATTTAAGGCTCTGAGAAGTCCTGCCATCAACAAATCTTTTTATTTTATTTGGCTCAATATTTCCAAAGTTATTTGGCTAGAGAACCCCTTCATCCCCAATAATTCCTGGTCACACCCCAAAGGGCACCAACTGTATCCATCGCTATAGCAAAGTGACAGATAGAAAGATGGAGGAACAGCAGCTTCACATTCCAGGAGAAGGGAAGAAAGTAGCCACACTTGGGGAGACTGTTCTCCTAGGGAAGCTGGTAGGAAAAACAGCAAAAGTCCAACAACAAATATGCTACTTTGAGATGTGAGGTCCAACCCTGTCCAGGGAGTCCCCCAAGAACAGCTAGAGGAAAGCAGGCTGGCCAGGGGGCACAGCAAAGGCCCCCATGTTGTCATCTGAGCCACTCCAGAAATGGCCTTCCACTCAAACTGGAGCAAAAGACTCTTGATTTGAATATTTATCCCACTTTCTCCCCTTCTCCCTCAAAAGAGTTCCATTTGCCAGAGAATTACAAAGCATAAAGATACCTGGTCAGTTCCCTTATACACCAGCCCTGAGACCCCGGCCTTTCTTGGTCTCCCTTCCAGGTCTGGGGGACTTCCGTCTGCCAGGATAGGTACTGGCCATCATGCTATCTCTCTTGTCTCTGGATCTTGGTTTCCCCATTTGTAAAGCATTTGGGTGAGACTAGTCACCTCTAAGATTTTTCTCCAGCTCTGTCAACTCTGAAATTTTGTGAGAGCTTGGAGTTTGGGATCTGAATTCCTGTGCTGTTATGAACTAGCTGTGATATTTGAACAAATAACCTCTGCTCCATGCACCTCTCCTATGAAGGATTTGCACACTGGGTGACCTTGAGGCCCAAATGAGATACTGTCTCAGTCATGGTGGTGTTTGGAAAATCATTGTAAAGACAGAAAGTGGTGTTTTTCATTTGGGGTGTGACATGTGAGTGCTCCTTGGCTCTACATATGGCCCGTCATCTCCTTTGCTTTTCTCGTGGTTTCCTCCCTTTTGATGCCCCCATTGGTTTGTTTTGCTCTGTTAGCTGGTGTTTGCTCTGTTCTCTGCTCATCAGTTACTCAACTGCACTCATTGGCAATGCTGGCCTCCCACATTTTCCCAGGTGTCTACAAGTTGAGCTAATGTTGAAGACTAACAAACTTAAAATAATTTCAGATTTGTCTTCATTTGGACAGAGAGGTTGACCCAAAGTAAACCACTGGGCTGTTTTTGCAAAGGGCTTCTTGCCAAAAATATTTAAGTATATGAGTCAGAGATGAAATTTCCTACCTAAGAACACACTGCAGTCTAAGCAGAGAGTAACCTCACTTAGATTGATGTAAAAACACTTGTTGTCTTTTAAGGAAGACCCATCAGTTGACATTTTAACCTTCTCAAGGTTGTTCCAGAGTGGGGTAGGAAGAAATGCCATGGTTTGTATCTGTACCTTTGTGGCTGGAACAACCCTGAGATTTGAAAACTGCACTAGATGCTAAACACTAGAAATGGCCAGTTACCTTGTCAGTTCCTCTTGGCCCATGCTCTTCACATAGATTAAGTCTGAAAGTTCATGAACTGGAGGTTGGTGTTTTGAGCAGGGGGAGATAAAACAAAGCTGTTGTTGTTCAGTTGCTCAGTTGTGTCTGACTCTTTGTGACCTCATGGACTGCAGCACACCAGGCTTTCTTGTCCTTTACTATCTCCTGGAGTTTGCTTAAACTCATGTCTATTGAGTCGGTGATGCCATCCAACCATCTCATCCTCTGTCACCCCCTTCTCCTCTTGTTCTCAATCTTTCCCAGCAGCAGGGTCTTTTCCAATGAGTCTGCTCTTCAAACCAGGTGGCCAAAGTATTGCAGCTTCAGCTTCAGCATCAGTCCTTCCAATGAATATTCAGGACTGATTTCTTTTAGAATCCACTTGTTTGATCTCTTTGCAGTCCAAGGGACTCTCAAGAGTCTTCTCCAACACCACAGTTCAAAAGTATCAATTCTTTGATGCTCAGCCTTCTTTATGGCCCAACTCTCACATCTGTGCATGACTACTGGAAAAATGATAGTTTTGACTAGATAGACCTTTGTCAGCAAAGTGATGTCTCTGCTTTTTAATACACTGTCTATGTTTGCCATAGTTTTTCTACCAAGAAGCAAGCATCTTTTAATTTCATGGCTGCACTCACCATCTGAACAAGGAGGATTGCTTATTAGTTTTAAACAATAAAGTTTGCAAGGGAAGAAGGGAAACTAGGTAGGATTTAACATTTGGTCTGATTGCTTTTCTACAAGAAATGTTACTTCTCTCTTCTGAGAGTAATGAAACTATTTCTATATGAAAATAAACTTTCCCTTCTTTTACTCAAACTTTTTCACACTTTTTGCTGATTTCAAATTGCCCCTTCCCTTGAGGCTGGTTGGAATAGAATGTTCTTTAGTTTCCATCAGAGAATCTGGCTGTGTTTTTCTTTTGAGTGCAGATAGCTGGCTAAAAAAATAACACCATGATAATAAAAATAAATAGCTAAGTTTAACTGGGCACTTACCATGTGAGCTAAGTGCTTTATTTACATTATCTAGTGTAATCCGCCCAGCAACTGAGTGAGGTAGGTATTATTATCTCCCTCTTTCTAAATGGTCATGGACAGTCTGAGGCTTGGTTTGACTACAGACCTTTTCAAGGCTGCAGAGGGTTGGAAAGCTCAGTGGTTAATTGGAAGTGGCAGAGCTGGTTAGTTAAGAAAGGCAGGCTACAGTCTGACTCTGTGACCACTGCTTTCTGTCTTCATATGACTTCTTTTTCTTCAAGAAGACATCTTGGAAACTTCCCAAGACAATTTGCAGACAGCCTCTAGGTGAAGAACTGTGGGTCCATTCACTTGGAGATCCTTCAGGAAAGGAAAGTGACCTTGCTGGGTGCTTCCTGCAGTGGTCTAGGTCCTCTGGGTCTTCTTTTGTTCACTGTTGTTCTTGCCTCTGCAGCACACCTGGGGCAGGTGTGCCCATAAATGTGGATTCCATGCCTCAGAGGGACATGGCAACAATCCCTCATTCAAGCTCAGCTGTAAAACTCTGAAGGACTTGGAAGCAGCCTTCAGCCTGTGGACTTTGTCGTCCGGAGTCTATTCCTTGGAGCCTGGTCTGAGGAAAATGCTGAGGGCCCTGGGGAGAAAGGGGGGCTGTGTTTGGGCCTGTGGGCCTGGCCTGGGGGCTGGGAGGCAGCCTCTGTATGTCCAAAGGGGCACAGCGGGTATTCTCAGGTAGCATGTGGCCCTGGGGACCCTCGGAGCCCCAAGGTCAGATTATATCCCCTGGAACAAAGCTTTAGGCTCTGTCTCTTCTTCAGGCACACGCTTCTGTCCCCAGCAGCCTCAGCTAGGACTCTGCAGGCCCAGAGGAGGGGCGCTCCATGTTGTTTAAGAGTCGGACTTGGGGGCTGGGTACCATCCTCAAGAAAGAGACGCTGGCCTTGGCCGTGAGAGCCAAGGAGCCCCAGGGTGAGTCAGCCTGGCCACTGGCCCCAGGAACAGACTTCCCCACAGAGGAAGAAGCAGCCAGTTAGGCCCCATTAAAATGCTGCCCTTGGCGAAGAGCCGTCCCCTGTGGGCCATGTTGAGTCTGAAGGGGTGGACTCCAAGTTTCCAGGAGTGCTCCCCACCAGAGTCTCCCGGGCTTCCCGGGGGTGTTTGCGCCCACGTTGGAGGCTGGCTGGCCAGGCTGTCTGACACAGCCAAGAGCAATCTTGCTGCAGCCACCCTGTATCCAGCCATCGGCCCAGGCCAGGCACTGGTCTCACACTTGCTGTTTTCCTAGCCAGTGCCCTCCAGGTTAGGTGCTAGGATCCCCGTTTTATAGATGGGGCTCAAAGACCTAAGTAACATAACTGCCAAATCCGTACATAACTGGCTGGATCTAGGATTCAAATCCAGGTGTATCTGGCTTGCTTTCCATTCCACCCTTAGGCCTCCTCGGAAGGTAGCACTAACCTGCCAGAGGACACTGATCTTGAGTCAGCATCTGGGGTAGTAAGCGTGATGTTGGGATTCAGGGCTTGTCTCCACGGTTTAAAGCGGGAGTGAAACATGGTCCTTTGGTGAAGGCATTGAACACAGTTTCTCTGCAGGCATGGTACAGGTAAATGCCTCAATTATACAGTCATCATACTGGTAGGAGTGAGATGCCCTGCATCTCATTCTTAAATCCCAATTTCTGAGTGCAGGTCTGTAATGAAACAACTAGTTTTGGGGAAAACTGTGGTGTTTGGTATCGTCACAAGAGCAGAAGTCTTTTCTGTAGCTTTTCTGTCTTGCTGATAACTTATGGATTTTACAGAGGCTGTCTGCTCTGTCCTTTCCTCCTGTACCCTGTCCCTCACCTCTCAGTTCGTGTGCTGTTGCTGTCTATCCTCGATTCTGATAAGTCCTTGATCCCAAGAGGCACCTTTTGCCCACACTTTAATGTCTGTGTGGTTGGCACACATCTTGTGATTGAGGTCTACATTTAATGTGGCAGGGCTGTTTAAATTGATGTTATATTTTTAGGATGGATTGAAACCAAGAATTCAGGAAATATGATAATCCATGCATTCTTGCAACTCATCAAATGCCTACAATAAATCTCAGGCATTGTGCTAGATGCTTGGAATATAGAAACAGCCAAGTTTCAGTCTCTTGCCTTTGGGAGGTCACAGTCTAATGGGGGAGAGACTAGACAGATCATCAGGCTCGTTGTAATAGGGGGAATTAGGGGAGCCAGGCTGTGTGGAGGGTCAGAGGAAGGAGGGGGAGGACATAGGGAGCCTGACACCACTTTAAGGAGAAGGTATCCTGAATGAGGTGGGAAGACAAAGGCTTGGGTGTAGGCTGGGATGGGTTGAGGAATGGTATTCTGGAAAGATTGACTGGTTGAAGCAAACAGAGGTTCAGAATCATGAGACACTAGGATG
Source organism: Budorcas taxicolor (assembly GCF_023091745.1). Classification (NCBI taxonomy): domain Eukaryota; kingdom Metazoa; phylum Chordata; class Mammalia; order Artiodactyla; family Bovidae; genus Budorcas; species Budorcas taxicolor. The sequence goes on from NC_068919.1 coordinate 79,914,302, forward strand.
TGTTTCTGAGCCTCGACAAGTTGCTTGTGGCTGGAGTGGAGGATATGTGGAGATCTGGGGGTAAAATGGGGATATGAGGAGAGCAGGGGCCAGATCATGGGGATCCCTAAGCTTGTGCAAATCAGCCTCATCTCCATCCTGAGTCCAATGACAAGTCTTTGAGGTATTTTAAGCAGGGGAGTGATGCCCAGGTTTGTGTAGAAAGTGGGTGGAAAAGGGATAGCGGGGTGCAGTGGAGGAGGTGAACAGAGTGACAACTATTGAAAGAGAAAGAAGAATTACCCCAAATGAAGGCCAAAGCCTCATTTTAATTTACTGTTCCCAGGCAGCATGGACCTAAGCAAGGAGGCTTGAAGAAGGTCAAGCAGTGGTGCAGCAGGGCACCTAGAACTAGCACCTGCAGGCGCACGTGGCCTTATTCTTGCCTCAGCCCCATCATGTGTGGCCTTCTCTCAGGAAAGTCACATGATCAGTAGGCAAGCTGACTGTAGGAACAGGTGCTGGGAAAAGCTAGAAAAAGAAGAAAAGCCTTTCACTTGTCTCTGCCTGTTAAGGGTTGTATCAACCTACAGCGATGACATTCCAACTTGTACTTGCCAAGTTAGTTCACCAGTCGGAACTTCTTACAAATAGATGGGACATGCATTGGACATTTCTGAGTGTGGTGTGAGAGATGAAGTGTTAAATGTCATAAGGAAACAGCATGAAGCCCAAGATAAGTGGCTGCGGTTGCGCCTGAGAGTCACGCAGAAAGCACAGCGTTTTCTGGCCCATCCTCAAGGGACCTGCTGGGGGCGGGCTGCTGGAGGGAGCAGTGGAAGCGGCGCTCCGCCTTGCCGGGGTTGGTTAGAAACGGATGGGAGGCCACTGTTGATGCTGCGACCCAAGACTGATGGTTCTTTTCTGCTCCCCACTTCCCGAACAGGTGCAGTGCCACACTTACACAGGGTACTGCTGGTGTGTCACCCCCGACGGGAAGCCCATCAGCGGCTCTTCTGTGCAGAATAAAACTCCTGTATGTTCAGGTACCGTAGGGAAGGGCGGGAAGAGAGAAAAGGGGTGGAGAGAGACGCCTTGGCCGGTCTCCTGCATCTGTGGGTGGACCTCTGAAAGACTGGTGGTGGTTATGAGTCCTCTTCCCCGTCAGGGAGGAGTCCGCCTGAATGTGCTTGCTCTGTTGGGAGCTGGGTGATAGGGTCAGTATATGTCTCTGGGTATGTATTTCTTTATTTTGAGTTTAGGTTTCTGGTTCAATGCTCTTTACCCAAGCACGGTCTATAAGTTTATAGCTTGGGTGGTGCTCTTGGTTGCTAGGGACCCTAGGCACACTTTATTGAGATAGATTTCAAGAGTGCACAGGAGTTTAGCATCAAAGGCTATGGTGAGCAATTAGTGATGTCTTTCATGGCTGCAGGAGAGGGGAGCAGTGGTCTGTGTTGCCATATGTTTGCCCCCAGTGTAACATACAGTGATGGACAACATTCGTGACAGGGGTCCTGAAATCTGGCTGTCATCAGCGGTGCCTAGGGAATTCAAAAAGAACCCAAATGTTGAGGCTTCTCCTTCAATATTTGGGTCCAGCAGGTCTAGAGTGAGATTTGGAGTCTACATGCCTATGAAGCTCCTGAGGTGGTTCTGATGCTGAGACAAATTAGGGAACCACTCTTTCACAGAGACCCTCCTAGTAAGTCCATAGGAAAAATCAGATCTTTTCTATTTCCAACTTTATGGGCATAGAGGAATTTTGTTCTTAGGTCAGTTTTGTGGGATTGTGTATTATGGATTTATAGAAGCCCCACGCTTCCATTCTGATGGTAAGGAAATTCAAGTCACTCCTTTAATTCACTGTGCAGCTCAGCCTATGTTAAAAAAAGTCTGTCCCACCCACCAGCTGCTTCCTATTTCTCTGTAATCTGTGTATATGAGATTTTATGTATTTACGTATTTTTAATTTTTAAGTGCAAGCAAAGTATAAAACATTATTCTAACGCCTATGGGAAATTCCAAACTCCAGCAGTCCTGTCCTAACATTTTTCTTTTTCCCCTAAATTTATTCATTTTTTTCGACCAGCCCTGCTATATAAGGGGAAGAGTGAATGGAAAGGGCAGTAAGTATCTACATTAGGAACCCAAAATTTGCAGGCCAAAAAGGAAAGTTTACTTTATTTGTGGTTTACATGGAAACTGGAAACCTTAATTGGGGTTGGTGTGGGGAGGGGGAGGAATGAAACTTTCTTGCAAATGACCTGGAAAGTTTCATTTAAAGCAAACAAATGTGCTAGAAACAAGTCATGCAGGGTAATATAATTGAATTCCCACAAAACTCGTATATGGAGAAGGGGTCGGATGTGAACAGGGATGGATTTCTTCTCTTTTGTCGCGGGGGCCTCCCCCAATGCCCTTCTATGCTTGAGCTGGCTGTGCCCTGTGTGTGGGGGGCAGGGCATCCCGGGGAAGGCAGGTGCAGCAGGGTCAGGACTGTCAGATAGGGGCACAGGGCACCCGAGTACACGCAGGGCACCACGTTTGGCCAAACGCACCCACTACCCACCCTCCTTGAGGATTGGGCTGCATCTAGAAAATTGTTTCCATGCCCCAGACTATTTTGGCCCATTCAGTACAATTGGGCCAACAATTTTCTACTTAATGCAGATGGAAAATCACCGATTTCCTGCTCTTACCGGCAAGGGATGTCAATCACTGCATTTGCAGTGAGACGGGTTTTCTTTGCCGTCGGCCCTACTGACTGAACGTGGCTCAGAACGTGGAACTGGTGGGAAGTGGAGGCGAGGGGGCAGTGAGTGGAATGTTCAACAAAGGAGTTATGTGGATGTGGAATTTTGTAAAAATCTGCTCGAGACTATTGCCAGGGAGCCTGGAAATCATGGTTCATCTCAACAGTGCTGTGATACCAGTGACATTGATGTTAAACAAACCCCACTCACATGTATGTATGTACTCACTTTGTATATAATGTTCCTAGTTGTGTATACAGTATCTATATACATAACCATATGCTCCTAACATCAGGCTTTACCAACTCTGAAAGAAACCAACCGCGATGCATTCTGAACGTCTGTGTTTTTGTTTCCCCTTTCACCCAAGGTTCGGTCACCGATAAGCCTGTGAGCCAGGGTAACTCAGGAAGGAAAGGTGAGTGGAGTTTCACGCTTTATCTAAATGTTTGCTTCTAAAGCCCGTCCAAGCAGGCGTTCTTAGACAAGATGGAAGGAGCCTGGTGTGAAAGCTAAAAGTGCCCTGCAGAGAGTCTGCATTCTTATTCTGTTCCCTCCCAGAAGCCCCGGAGGTAAGTAAAGCTCATCACCTCCCAGAATTTCTGAGAGAGATGAGCAGTGCACGTGGCAGGCGAGGACCCTGAGACCTTTGGTTCCTGGGAAGTTCAGTCAGTCAACTACCGGTAACCACTGGCGTTAACCAGAAGCGCACAGTGAAGGCGGGCATGCCCAAGCCTACCCAGACTCTTCTATTTTGGAAACTCATCTGAGCATAATTTTTCCTCTCTGATTCTCCTTGATAATTGTTCTGGCACATCCAGAGTCTCTTCACTAAGACTGCGATGCTCCATGGGCATGTGACCTGGGCAGCTGTGGTCTCAAAATTCTTGTTATTTTGCCCTTGAACTGGGGTTTTGTCAGCACAGTGCAATGGGACAACGAAGCATACATGTGGGCAGTAGAGACACATGTACTGTGCGTGTTCACTGTGGATTCATTGACAGATAGCTTTTGTGATGAGGGCTACGGGTCTTCCATAACCTGCTTAGAATTTTCATTTTTCTTTACCTAGAAAGTAAGAACGTATTTGTTACTCAGTCATTGTCTGATTTTTGCCCCCCTCCCCATGGAATGTAGCCCGCCTGACTCCTCTGTTCATGGGATTTCCCAGGCAAGAATACTGGAGTGGGTTGCCATTTCCTTCTCCAAGGGATCTTCCCAAGCCAGGGATCGAACCTGGGTCTCCTGCATTGCGGGCAGATTCTTTACTGTCTGAGTCACTAGGGAAGCCTTTCTTTACCTAGAACAATGACAGATAGCAAGTTGAAAAACACCATGACAAATCAAGAGAGAGACCATGGAGGAGAGGATCAGACTTAATATTTTAGTGTCTTTCGTGGCACCCTTTCTCCGGCTTTTTGAAGAAAAGGCTTTTTCACTCTGCACTGGGCCCTACAAATTGTGCAGTTGGCCTTGATGAAGGCATTTGTCTGAGTGCTGGTTAGTGGACTAGCCGACATGAGGAATGGGCCCCTGGGATGTGCTGACCATACTTTCCAGTATGGAAGATGCTAAGATTCGCCACTTCTTACCTCCAGAACAGCATACACACAGACAACTGGTGGTTGCATGGAAAACAGGTTTCAATTTTATTGCCCATGCAAGCACTCCAGAAGCCTCATTTTGGGGTCTCAGGTAAAACCCAGGTGGGAGATCTCAGCTGAATTTGAGCCCTCCTACTTGACTCTGAGCCTTGGGAACTTCATGCTTATAAGACCTATATGGAGAGTTGGGCCTGCAAGGATCAGAGTGGGGCAAGCAGGCTTATCCTACACTGCAGTCACAGAGACACCAAGGTGAGGCCCTGGCCCTTGCCCCAGATGCTATTTCTGTGGGGACCCAAAGAGGAGGCAGAGTCCCCCTACTTGAATGGACGAGGTGAGAGTCTGGAGAACCTGCTCTCCCTGCATGCAGGTGCTCCAAGAAGATATGGGAGTAGAGCTTGGTGATATCACCTCCTTCTAGAAACCATGGGCCAAAGGACCCAATGGGCTGCTTCCCTACCAGCGAACAGGAATGAGTAAGTGGGCAAAAAGAAAGTACTTTGCAGCGCCAGGAAGACAGCCTTGAATGTTGGTGGTTCCCTTCTAGGAGGGAGGGCAGGAGAGGGGATAAACATTTCTTCCTGCAAAGATCTGAAATCATCAACACTGTGAGTGGCATGTCTGTCTGTAATTGATTTGGGTTGGAAAAGGGAACTGCCTTCAGTTTTGCTTGTTGCCACTGAAGTCTTCAGGAGCATAAGCTTTAATCCTGGGCATGAGGTCCTGGTGGTAGGAAAAAGAAAGAGCAGCCATGCAGAACAGACCACCCAGACTTTCCCCACGGAGTGCATGATGCTGGGTGAAGCACCTGCCCCAAAAAAGGCCAACCAGAGGATCTGGCTTTTAAACTGCACAGAGAAATATTTCCCAGGTTGTCTTGTATGTTGTGAATGACAATAGGAATCAGACCCGTGCTCACAACAGGCTCTTGCTGATCCAGGTGGGAGAAGGCAGGGGAATCTGATTCCTCCAGGGAGGGGGGTGGATAGAGTGTGAAGCCTCAAGTTCCTATCTCTTCACTCCCTTATCCTGGTGGGTTCCTCCATTCCAGATTGTGGTGTAGGGGCTTCCTCTTTGGTGCAAAGGCCTGGCAGGGGGGTGGGGAAGATGCTAGGGTTCACTTGCCCCCTGGAGACTTGACTTCTGCCCAATGGCCTCTCTTTCCTTCTACTTTGGAGGGTTCCCAGAGGTGCTGCAGTCTGTGGGGTCGCAAAGAGTCGGACACAACTGAACAACAGCAGAGGTGTTGAATCTCTTCTCTTTGTTTGCCACGGGCAGGGCAGTGAAAAGCCACCTGTAGGAAGGCCCACCTGAAGCCACACCTGTCCAGGAAGCTGGGGTTTGAATGGGGACAGAGTGCGAGAGGGCATTGGTAATATCCTGTGTCGGCCCCGCTGAGGTGCCTCTTCAGCTGCCACTTAAGAATGGAATGTGCTCCGGAGGGCAGCAGGTGGGAAGACACAAAGGGCCCTTGTCTGAGCTCGTGCCCACATGGGGGGTCTCCCAGAAGGCATCTCCCGAGAGCCGCAACTCCAGAGACCTGCCCAGAGGGATGCTCGGCCCAGAGGACGTCCAGAAAGGAGGCGAGGCTGGGGGTCTGGGTGCATGTATGTGTAGGGGCTGGGGTGGGGGATGGGAGCAGGGGAGGAGCACACCCAGCTCTTTCTTTCCCCACCCTTCTGCCTTTTTGAACATGCTCCATGGACGGGACTTGGAGGGATAGGTTCTCTCCGCCTGGGAGGAATGAAAAGGCGTATTGTGCGACGGAGAGTCTGGTTGCTGGCCAGGAATCAGTCCTCTGAAGGCGAGGAGGAGAAAGGCAGAGTGGGAGGAGGCTGGGGGAGGAGGCCCGGGGAGATAGCAGGAGGCAGGAGAGAGGGAGAGAGGCCAGGCGGTAGCAGGTCACAGGCGTCTGGCCAGCAAGCAGGTCTGGGTCGCTCCTGCTCCTGGGTCCACAGGTGTGGGGCCCGAGGGGAGAAGTGGGGGGAAGGAGGCCCGGTTATCTTACCCAGATGCACGTGCTGCAGGAGAGGAGGAGGGTCAGAACTTCAGACTGTTTACTTAATCCCCTGGAATGTCTTCACTGTGCTCTGTTCTTTGGGCCCCTTGTGTTTCCCCGGACTCCTTTATGGGCATATGTGTGGTAATTAACACATGTGGGGGAGGTCCCGGGCCATGTGTTTGAGTTTCAAATATCCATTGATCTGGGGCACTCCCATCCTGCAGCCGTCCCTTCTCTGATGGTCCTCGCCCTCCGAGAGAGATGGAAGGGGTATGTGTGCATTTTGGGGGGGCGGGGGGCACACGTGCATCCACATATGTTTTATTGATGCTACAGAGGAATATCAGAAGAGAGGAAAGGACCCCCCAGCATCCCCTGAGTTCTGACCATCTGCTGCTAAAACAGTTGAAAGCTGCAGAAATTGAGAGGAAGGAATTTGGGGTTTCCATTGAAGTAGAAAAGTGACTGGGAAGCAAAATGCGATTTAGAAGTGATGATTTTACCCTGAGCAGCTTCTCCTGGCCCACCAAGGCTTGTGGATTTTCCCGAGGTGCCTCTTTCAGGGGTCTAGATGCTAACAAATGTGGGTGATTTGAGAGAGTTTCCAGGATAACCTAACACAGAGTCAAGGACTGGTCCTAGGCTTCATTGCTTATGAAGTGCAGAAAGGACATTCTCAGCTTCCGGTGTGGTGTTGGTGGGGCAGGTGAAGAATGAGAGAACAGTGGGAGAGGACTTGGACAATGATTTCTGGCAGTTTCCGGGAACTTTTTCTCTGGAGCGCCTAGGATACGTGGCCAGTGAAAATTTAGGGTCATCGGGAGTTTTCTGCAGTTTGCTTTCTTACTTCTAAGAGCTCTGGGAGTGAGCAGTGTAAGGAAAGTGAGAGAAGAAAAAAAACATTTAGAAAACTGCTCTTTTCTGCACGTGCTCCTGTATTTGTCAAGCCAGCCTTGGAGAGAAGCGGAACTTCCAACATTCAGCTCCTGGAGACTTCTTTTATTGCGCCCCCAAGCCCCGCCCCTCCTCTGACGGCTCCGTAGCCTGTGCTGCAAACGCAGAATGGGTTGCAGTTATTTTTCCCAAGTCCGTCTCTGGGCCTCGGTTTTGAGGATCTCTCGTGGTGTTTGGTGTACACGTTGATGCCAGCTTGGAGACCTTTGTCATACAAACGGTGGAGCCATCAGCACTCCCTCTCAGGGCCTAGGGATGTGCCTAGGGCAGGGATGATGGATGGCAGGTCTCCCAGATGAAGGGGCTCGTGTGGTCTCTAGCCTCTGCCCTCACGGGGGCTAAGTACATCTGAAGGGGTTTCCTTGCATTGCCTCTAACCTGGTGGAGGTGTGCAGAGCCAGCCGTCTCAGAGCATCCTATACACAGAATGTCGCCCGTTCACGTGTCTTTCACCTCTTCCCAGCCACCTCTTTTTTCTCTTCTCTCAGCCCAGAGAGGGCAGCTAGATTCACGGTGATCTGTCAGCCTTGCCACGAGATGGCTTAAGTCTGATTACCTTCCAGCCTGGGCTGGATTTGAATGGAGATGGGCAACTGATGACCTCTATGTGTTGACCTCGGATTTCCCTGTGGAGAAGCATTCCTTCTGATGCATGCCTGCTACAAACTGCACCTAAGTAGCTCCAGGCCCATGAGATGCAGCTCTTTTCTTCTCTGCGTGCAGGTCGCTGTCTGGTGTCCGAGCCACCCTGACCAAGCCTGGCATATCAGTATATCAGCTTCAAAGAGATCAGCTGCAGAAGGGGTGTGCACGAGTGTGCTTGAGCGTTCATGTGTGCCCCTCATCTCCCACTACCCAAGTTCATTACTCCCCCAGCAGGGAGTAACTCCATCTACTCAACTGCCCGGCCTCCATCTCAGACCCTATTCGGGGGTCTCCAGAAGAAAGTTTACGAATGGAGGATACCTGATTTCTGAGGAGTGGAGAGGAAACAGGGTTTGTGATCTGGATTCTAACGAGTCCCCTGATGTTGTTAGTGACCACTGGTGTTTTATACTTGGCTGTTTTATTCTTTCATTCAACAAATATTCATTGAGCCTTCAGTGCCAGCTTTGTTACAGTCCCTGAGGACCCAGTGGCGGGTGAAATGTAAGAGCCCTCAGCTCGTGGAGCTCACACTCTATGCTCTTAGCCTCTTCTTGTCGAAGGCATCGTCATGGAGGGGAAGCCTCCCAGAGGAACACAGACTTCTAGATGCTGGGATACTGGGAAGCAGGGGAGGGATGGCAGGTGGCTCCTCCAAATGCCCTGGCCAGCAGCTCCCAGGATCAGAGCCTCTAATGAGAGACCCTTGGAGGAGGCTGCCTGGGATGAGCATGGTGCACTGGCAAGTTCTTGATTCCTCTGCCTGGTACCTTTGTGGGGCTCCTGAAGTCTAGGGGACGCCCTGACCTTGTCTGGCCACTGAGGACATGTTCTTTGGCTGAATAAGTTCAGTTCCAAGTGTGGCCCAGTAAGCTGGAGGGAGGCAGGGATATCAGCCTGTGGGTGGACAGGCCTTGGGGCCACATCTGAACCACTCCTCCAGCCCTAAGCGCCATGTAGCTCCTGTGGTCAAGGCCAAGGAGTTGTCACTCTCCGGTCCTGTTGTACCTGTTGAAGGAAAGCCATGAGGTTCAAGGGCTGCTTATTCTAAAATTTATGTGGAAGGGCAATGGTGGTGTTGTTGTTTAGTCTTCAAGTTGGGTCCGACTCTTCCCAACCCCACGGGCTGCAGCACGCCAGGCTTCCCTGTCCTTTACTGTCTCCCAGAGAAGGCAATGGTACTAGAGTAGCTGAAACAATTTTTAAAAAGAAAGTAAGAGGAATCACTGTATGTGATTTTTTTTTTAACCAAGAGATCTTTAATATTTTACTCCCTTCATGACCCTTTATGAATTTTCAATCCATGCTTTCCTTTGGTCATCTAAACAAATGTGGTGACTCCATATTTTTAAATGTCTATTTTATTCTGTTTTTATTTATTTTTGACTTAGTTTTTTAAGAGTAGTTTTAGGTTCACAGCAGAATTAAGAGGAAGGTCCTGAAATTTTCTATATGCCCCCTGTCCCCACAAATGTGTCGCCTTCTCCACCATCAACACCCCCCCTCCCAGAGTGGGTACCTTTGTTACAACTGTGAACCTAATTGACACACCATGAACACCCAAAGTTCACAGTTTATATTAGGATTCACCCTTGGTGTCGTATACTCTGTGGGAATAGACACATGAGTAGTGGTATCCACCATTATAGTATCATACGGAGTATTTTCAGTCTGTTGACCTAAGAATCAACAGAACAGAACAGAGAACCCAGAAATAGACCTACACAAGCTCGGCAAACTGATTTTTGAAATGTACAAAAGGAATTCAGTGGAGTAAAGATAGTCCTTTCAACAAATGGTGCTGTAGCCATCGGGCACCCAATAGACAAAAACAAAAACAGCTTCCCAAGACCTTCAGCCTAAACCTCACACCTCATACGAAAATTAACTCAAAATGGATCTTGGACTTCAATTTAAAATCTAAAGCTATTAAAACTTTTATAAGAAAACATAGGGGAAAATTTTTAGACCTGATAGGTAGGTGAACCTTGAGCTTTAGTGTTGTAGAATACCAAACATGTGATTCAAAAAAATTTTTAATTGATAAATTGGACTTAACCAAAATTGAAAACTTGCTTTCAAAGTATCTTGTTAAGGAAATTAAAAACTACAGACTTGGAGAAAAAACTTACAAACCACCTATCTGACAGAGGACATATGAACATATAAAGAATGCTTAAAAACTTAACAGTTGAAAAACAATTTAATTTAAAAATGGAAAAAATACATGAATAAGCTTTTCACCTAAACACATATGCAGAGGGCAAATAAACACACAAAAAGATGTTCAATGTCATTAGCTATAAAAAGTGCAAATTAACCAACAAGGATCTGCTGCATAGCACAGGGAACTAGACTCAGTATTATGTAATAACCTATAAGGGAAAAGAATCTGAGAAAGAATATGCATATATATATATGCATAACTGAATTGCTGTGCTGTACACCCAAAGCTTACATGATACTGTAAATCAGCTATACTTTGATCAAAAATTTTAAAGTGCAAATTAAGAACACGGTAAGATATCACTACACACCTATTAGAAGAGCTAAAAGAGTGACAATACCAAATGTCACTGCAGAGGAACTGGATCTTTCATAAATTGTTGATAAGAATGTGAAATGATACAGCCGCTCTGGAAGTTTCCTAAAAAAGTAAACAACAAAACATATGCTTACCGTATAATCTAGTGATTGCACTCCTGATTATTTATGCCAGAGAAATGAAAACTTATGTCCACACAAAAACCTGTACACAAGTAGTCACAGCAGCTTTATCTGTAATAGCCAAGGGTAAAAACAACCCAAACGCCCTTCAGTGGGGGAAACAAACTGAGGTGCATCCACACCATGAAATACTACTCAGTAACGTAAAGGAGCACACTGCTGACACATGCAGCAACAGCTGGATGGATTTCAAGGGCATTATGCAGAGTGAAAAAGTCCAGCCTCCAGAGATCGTCTCCTGCGTGATGCCATTTATATAACATTCTGAAAATGACAAAATTATAGAGATGGAGAAAGCGTTAGAGGTTACCAGGGGTGACAGATGAGGTGAAGAAGGGGAAGTGTGATTATAAAAGGGTAGCGCATGGCATATCTTTGTAGTGATGGACTAGTTCTATATTTTGATTGTGGTGGTGGTTGCATGAATCTGCACATGGATAAAGTCACATAGAGCTACACGCCGCCCACCCAACCAGACACCCAGCAACAAGCACATGCAAAACTGGTGGGGTGTGAATAAGGTCCCTGGATTATACCAATATCAATTTCCTGATTTCGATATTATACTATTATGATGTTATCTATATAATTATGTTAACTGTAAAGATGCTTGCTACATTGGAGGAAACTGGGTGGAGGGTTCATGAGGCCTCTCTGTTTGCAATTACCTGTTGCAAAGTCATTTCTAGTTTAAAAAACTAGCCCAGTTTCTGTGTGAACCCAGCTCTGAGCCAGCTCTGCTGCTGCCAGTGCCACGGATGCCCTACACCCCACCCCTCTCACCACCCTCTTCTTCCATCTCTGGTTTACCCTTTTCGCCAGCCCTTTGTTTCTGTTCTAACTCAAGAAAATGTGGAGCTTGAAGATGTGGGGAACTGCTTGCAAAAAGACAGTTTTAAGCTTGTTTTCACTTGTATTGGGAAGGAGGGTGCATGTGGGTGGTCAGATGTAGAGCACTGATCTCTCACTCTGGTAAGGACCTGAAGTCCTCAGATAACTTCTGTTCTCAATGGTCAGAATCAGGACAGCTCAGAGTACATTTCTGAGCCTTGTTGGTCATGGGACCTCAGGAAATGTTGAGGTTAACTAGCAACTCCATCCTCCCCCTGGTATGATTCGGGCCAGGTTCTTAAGGGACATTTCTGTAAACAGACACTGTTGTCTCCCTGTGATGCCCGGAATAAGTCATCTCGACTTTCATACTGGGTCTGAGTCACATGCTGAGGGGGATGATGGCACTGGAATAAATGTAGTGCCTTCAATAACAAGAACCTTCCAACACTTCTACCGGGCTGAAGTTTATCTCCATGTCTTGCAGCCTGAATGAATCCAAGAGGGAGGGTGACCAGTGATGGACCAGGGTTTGGGCAGAACCCAAGAATCGAAGCAGACTTGGGATCATTGAGAGACTTTCTGAATCTCGGGCTGGGGGTGGTGGTTTCTTTTTCTCTCATTCTCCAAGGCTCCTCAGTCTCAAGACCCCAAGAGATGCCATTAATACAGATTCCTCCTCTGGCCCCTTTGACACATTTGCTTTTGAAGGACCTGGAAGAGAAAGCTCTTTGTATGTGGTCAGAATAAACTCATTGTACACCCAAACAATTAACTCCTCAATGGACTTGCCAGCCCCTTGAAAGGCCCGGCCCTGCCTTCTTGGACCTCGTGGGCTCTATTCAGTCCCTTAAGCACACCAATGTTTTGGGGGTTTTGTTTTGTTTTGTTTGTTATTCTGAAAAGTCTTTCCTTGCGAATAGTCAGAGCGGGTCAACATTGTCCTCAGCGCGGCATTTAGCTCCACTCGCCAGCGAATGTCAATCAGGAGTCAAAAAGCCAAACAGAGGAGGCTTTGAACAGTGTCACTGGGGGTCGAAGTGACTTCCAGCTGTCTGTGCGTGGGCCAGGCCTTCTCGCGGGGCAGGGAATTGTGGTGTCACATAAACCCACTGTCTGGATGGGCTTACAGGGCCCATGCTGGGGGCTGCGGCTCTCTGGGGCTGCACCTGCGAGGGGAGGTGTGGTTGGGGGGCTGGGGAATTTTGGGGAGGCCAGATGCCTGCTCCGGGCCTGAGCAGTTGCCAGTACCGCTTGCTCACTGCCTCTAGGGTCTTGAACAAATCACTTCCTTGCGCTGAAGCTCAATCTCTTTTCATCTGCTTGGTGACTTCCTGTGCCCTGGCCAGTGGCAAGAATAGATGAAGAAAGCAACCTGCTAGGAACTCTGAGTGTTACAAAATGTGGTAACACGTACTATTCTTGATCTTGACATCATCCTTGAGAAATTTTCTCAAGTTTGACTTATTTTGCTTCAGCTGTTGTTGTTCAGGGGCTCAGTTGTGTCTGACTCTGCAACCCCCCATGGACTGCGGCACGCTGGGCTCCCCTGTCCTTCCCTGTCTCCGGGAGTTTGCTCAGATTTGTGTCGATTGAGTCGGTGATGCCATCTAATCCTCTGTTCCTCTGGTGCCCCTTGCTCCTTTGGCCTTCAGTCTTTCCCAGCATCAAAGTCTTTTCCAACGAGTTGGCTCTTCACAACATCCTAAGTCAGCCTTAGGATTTCTGTATTTCTGTGCCCAATCTCAGGGCTACATCATTTGGAATAATGAGTGTTATGTTTCTATCTACATATGTCCATGGGATTCTTCAGGCAAGAATACTGGAGTGGGTTGCCATGCCCTCCTCCAGGGGACCTTCCCGACCCAGGGTTCAAACCCGGTGTCTTTTATGTCTCCTGCATTGGCAGGTGGGTTCTCTACCTCTAGGGCCACCTGTAAACCCCTATTTTTCTTTAATGTTTCCAAATTTACCTTTTCTCCCTGTGAGAGAAATGATCATCTTTGAACTGTTTTTTTTTCTTCAATATTCTGTCTTCTTCTCCATCAGGAAGAGTATTATGGCATCAAAGAAAAATAAAGTCTTACTATTGCAGGTCTGTAAGAATCACCAAGCGTGAACATACACACACGTGAAATCATCATGTGCATATGTGTAAACTGAAATTCAGATGTATTTTTCTTTAAGCTCTATGGAAGAGTCTCCCCCCAAATTAAGGATCGCTCAGATAATCTAGCTACTGCCTCCTAATGGTGTATCTGAGACGTCTTTGGTGCTCTGTCCCTCTTTGGCTTTAAAATCTTTATTAAGGTATAATTACACACCATAAAATTTACCCACTGTAAATGTACAATTCAGTGAATTTAGTACATCTGTAGAGAAGTACAGCTATTACCAGAGAACATTTCCATCACTTCCCGAAGAAACCTTGTACCCATTTATAGTTATATTGACCCTCTCCTCCAGGCAACCATATATCTGCTTTCTATCTCTATAGAGTTACCTTTACTAGGCATTTTATATAATGGGGTCATACCATATGTAGTATTTGCACATGGCTTCTTTTACATAGTGTAATATTTTTGAAGTTCAACTATATTATTATATGTATCAGTAATTCATTCCTTTTAATTGCTAAATAATACTCCATTGTATGAATGTATCACCATTTGGTTACCTCTTCACCAGCAGAAGAACATCTGGATTATTTCCAGTTTGAGGCTATTAATGAATAATGCTGCTATGAATATGTGTGTATATGTCTTTGGGCAGATATGTCTTTATTTTTCTTGGATAGAGTCCCAGGAGTAAAATTTCAAGATTGATTGGTAAGTTTATGTTTAATTTTTAAAGAAATTGTCAGACTCTTTTCCAATGTAGCAACCCAACTTTACATTCCCATGAAGAGTGAATGAGGATTTGAGCTCCTCTGTATCCTTGTCACTTAAGAGTGTCTTGTAAAAAATTTTTCGCCATTCTAGTAGGTACATGGTGGTATCTCATCGTGGTTTTAATTTGTGGTTTCCTAACAGTTAATGCTATTGAACATCTTTCTGCATATTTATTAGCTGTCCGTGCATCTTGGAAATGTCTATTGAAATATTTTACCCATTTTGAAATCAGGCTGTTTGTCTTCTTATTGGGTTGTAAGGTTTACTTGATTTTTTGTTGTAAAAACTATCGAATTTTCATGCTGCAAATCCAATTTTAAAAGTAAGCAGTTGGATAAGATGATTTAACACTTGATGATTTAATGCCTTCTTTAAGAGGCCTGTAGAGTCTTTTATAGCCACAGTGTCCTGAGGCTAGGATGCAGTCATTCTTCACTTTTAGAAGAGGATATCACTGCCCAGAGAAGAAAAGCGAGGGGTTCAGTTTATCCAACTTAGTGGATGTCAAGCCGGGGTCTGCACAGTGACCCCACTGGAAACTGGGAGGCCAGGGGTACACGTAGAAACTTTTCTCTCTCCCCAGGGCCCAGTGTAGGGCCCAGTGTGGGCCCGGTGTCGCCCCAGGGCTTGCCAGGAAGCAGGCTTGATGTGGACCTTGGACCCAGGCCTTGGACCTATGTTTGGGAGAAGGGTGCGCTTGTTTGCTGGGTTGGACGCCAGGTGCCCAGGTGCCCGGAGATGATGGTCAGAGGGTCCTGTTGGCTTTGGCTTGGCTCCCCATCCTCGGGGCATGCTGGATGTCACAGGTGGTTCTCCTGGCAGCAGGGCACTTGTCTTTTCTCACTTCATAAAGATTTCCAGCTAAGGCCTCCATGGTGGCAGTGCAGCTGTATGTCTTCACCCTCGGTGACCCTACCCTGCAGGAAGATTCGCTCCCTACACGTGGCTTCACGCTCTGTGGGCTTCTGAACCTGCATCTGGGCAATCGTGGAGGTCCTCGACTTCCCCGGGGCGGGGGGAATCTGGAAACCCTCCTTCCTCTCCTTGAGCAGCAGACTTCTTTGCTGATTGCTGGACCAGATGGGCCATCCCAGCCTCTCCTGTCAGTGATGGGAGAAATAAACAGAGTATTTTCTGTCTTCTTGCTCCAGAGAGAGAGAGATACAGCTCTTGGAGTATGGGATGATTTTAATTGAATACCAAGATATCACATAAGCCCTTTTGCACTTGGCTTGTCACCATTGTCCCTGTGAGAATGTTTGATTTCTCACTTTCCCTTTGTTACCTTTAAGACTTCTGAAAGGAAGCCACCCTGTGTGGAGGGGCTGAGCACACTGTGCTGGGCTATTTAGACTGTGAACCCTGCATCCGGCAGGAGCAACCAAATGTGCATTGCAGCTGCCAAAAGGCTTCATTCAGTGGTTCATTGAATTCAGCGGAAAGGGGTGTTAATAGAGTTGGGGAAGTGATGCTATTAAAAAAAATGACATTGTGTGTTTTTTCACTGTGTTTATCCTCCCTCAATGACTTCCAGATCAAATGGGCAGTTTGGTGTCAAAAGATGACTGTTCAGGACTCCAGTTTGAGGCAAATAAGATATTCAGCTCCATTATTCCTCTCCTCCTGGGGCACCTCGTGTCTGGGGATGATCGTCGGCTTGTTCAGGATCGCCCTGGCCCCTGTGGGAATTGGGTCTTACGTCGGCACGTGACAGTAATAGCAGGGTCAGGTGTCACGCAACTCAGGATGCTGGCCTCAACCTCCAGCAAGGGTCAGGATCTCCACAGCTATTGAATCTTAAGATCCCAGGGGTGGGGCATTGGTGTGAAAAAAGGGATCCGTGCTCTGTGCTCTTTCTCCTTCCCCTGATAAGAGGCAGGGAAGTCTGCCAAGAGTTCTGGGAGCTCCAAATGGTGGAGGTTGTTATTACTGATGATCTGACCGGTGTTGCAGACGATATGAGAACTTGTATTCTCCATTAATAGTTCATGCTTGGAGAATATAGTGTTTAGTCCCCAAAGATCGCTGGGGGTCTTGGGAAGAAGGGATTGTGTAACCACAGTGTCTGAGACCGAAGTGCTCACCTTCTTGCTCTTGCTGAGGGAGAAAACAGAAAAATCGTGGATCTGTGCATTCTCAATGTAAGTAAAGATACCTGTTCCCAGCTTTCAACAAAGAGGTGAAAATTGTTTTGGGAGGCGCAAAAGAACCCTTTCTATTTTTACATATAAAGTACTGACATACATACAGTACATAAATATACAGTGTATACAGAGATACAGTGTATCCTTGTTATTAAAATTTTATTAGGAAACTAGTTAAGGAGAAAATGCCTAAAAATGCTCCTTAGATAGACAATAATAACACAAAAGTTGAGAAACAGTGTTCAAAATTAAGGTTTGGGGATCTTGATGTACATAATTCAAAGTCCTGAAAAGTAGATAAAGCCTGCACTTACTCTGACCTGTAGAGGTTCTTAGTCTGCAGAGAGAGCTGCCAACACTACTCTGACCACAAGTGTTAAGACTTTGTCACTGAGAACTCTCTGCTCCTAGCATCTGTGTTAGAAATTTCAAAGGAAATCCAGAGTGCAATTACTCATGTTCCCTCTCATTTTGTCTGTCTCCATGTCTCCTTGGGAATTGGTTTCACAGTTAAAAGTGTTCTAAGAAAAAAAAAGTGTTCTAAGGATTCCCAATTCTTTTCAGTTCAGCATGCTGGAGAGAGAATGGTCCTTCTTACCCTCACTTCGTTTTTAGATGACGACGGAAAAATAGCTAGGGGTTTGGGAGGGAATGGCACCATGGTCTTTGGTTTTCTTCAGACTCTTCAGTGAGGGCCACTAGAAAGGTACTGGGTTGGTCCCTTGCACAAGAGGGCAGGAAGGATCTGGGGACATCAGCACTTGACGTCATAAGTGTGCTAGCATCTCCCAACGTGCCTGGCCAGAGCTAAGGGCTCCTGGGAAGACAGCACTCCCAGCTTTCCTGGGGAAACAGCAAGGGCTGACAGTCATGCTGCTGCAGAGTCATGAGACGGGGGTCCTCCAGAGCCATGATAACTTGGGTTCCTTCCCTGGAATGGCGAGCATGCACCTGGATTTGTCTTACTGTTGGTGTCTCTTCTGTGTTGCTCTTTTCTTTCTTGCTCTTTTCTTCTCTCGTTTCTTTTTCTTTGATCTGTTCCTTGGGACTTGGCCGGGCCATGTGCAAACCCCAACCATTCAACAGTGCTGGAGAGTAGATAGTATTTACCTCAATAATGGTAGTCTCCTTTCGATTCTTTTTAACCCTCAATTCAGATGACGGGTCTAAGCCGACACCCACGATGGAGACCCAGCCGGTGTTCGATGGAGATGGTAAGCTCTTGTATTACTTCAGATTCGAGTTGTCCCACTCTTTTCAGATTTGGGACAGGTCTTTCCTTCGGATGTTTGTTTAAGTTTTACTATTATTTTTTTTCCCGTTTTTAATTTCAATTTTTCCTGGTTTAAGCTGGGCTGTTTTTAACGTTTTTAAAAAATGCAAACCCTCCCAGGAACTAGTACACCCTCCACTTCTGGAAAGGCCCTCTGTTCTCACCAGGCTTCCTGCCTGGCCGCTAACATCCAACAATAACACAGCCTGGATGGACCCTGCAAACTGCCAAGACCGAGGAGCCATGGCTGAGAAAGACAGGCCGGCAGCATCATTTTTCTAAATGAGTCAGCTCTTATAAGTCCTTGTAGCGCTCTGTACCCAGCATTGTGCGAGGCCTGCTGGGGACGAAGGAGAAATAGATAAGATGAAAGCCTTTGCTCTCAACAGAGTGGCGACTGTTGGAGAATTTATGTATGAAGCTACATGGTCTCAGTTTTATTTCCTCTGTGATAGACATTTCCAGAAGAAAGAGATCACAGTGGTCTGGGAAAAGATTCTGTGAAGAGAGGGAACTTGAGCTGGATCTGAAAGTGTGAGGGAAGAATCAGGGTGTTCCGGGCAGGGACAAAGGAGGGAGTATGGTGGAAACAGAGCGTAAGGAGGAAAGTCGCAGGAAGGAGACTGGTGCATGGAGTTGGCGTGGCTGACTTCCAGGGACCGTGCGAGTTGAGTCCAGACATTGAGGGAAGAGAAATTCTAGATCAAGAGAAATAGCAGTAGTTGGTGGCAAAACAGGCTGGGTATCTCTGGAGGTCTGAGGAGTGGACAACTGGAACTTGGATGCAGAAGGCTGGCTTCAGTTTGTGTTTGAGCTGCTCAGGGCCTACATCCTTCAGCGTGCTTTGCTAAATACTCCAGGTTCCCATGAGGGGGAGCAGGAAGCTTGGCAGAGTGCAGTTTCTAGAAAGTCTGACAATGAGATGTGGCGCTCAGTGCAATATACCTTTTAGCAGCTTTCAGCTGAGTATACCCAGGCTTGGATCCTAAGACTGGACAGTGAGACAGAGGAACAATAAGAAGTGATGCCACTTGTTGGAACTGTTGGCTAACAGTGGCCCTAGCCCAGGCTCAGCTCTAGACAGAAACACAAGATAGCCTTTGCAGCTGGCCATGGAGTGGAACACATGTGTGTTCATGCCTAGAAGTTCAAATGTTTCTGTGATCCACAAATGTCCTGGATCATTGGCGAGTCTGGGACCCTGGACCCTGGGCAGTCTGGGCAGGAAATGGAGACCACGCCAACTTGGAAGACCTTTCCAACGTACTCATGAAAGGTCTCATCTCCAGTGCTCAGGGGCATCCTCAGATTTCCACAGCACTGGTCCACTGGGTGACCCCAGCCCTGGAGAGACTGGTGGCCTCCTGGAGCTCTCTGGAATGAAGAATTCAGCCTCTGTTTGATGAGAAACCATTAGAAAAGAGATTGAAGCACACGTTAGACCCATTACTTTCTTTCCCATATGGAGCAGAGTCTCAGCAAGCTAAAATCTGCTGTGGCTCAGGTGTTTCTTCCAAAATGGTCTCTGTGGTTTTTTTGGCATTGGTTTGTTGATTTATTTCCTTTAAATCTTCTTCCAGGCAAGCAGCTGAGAGAGACTTGGCTTGGCCCATTTTCCTCACCTCCTGGGATAATATTTTTATTCCTGGATGGAGTGGCTCAATGCCTCTGGACTCTGACCACTCTGCCTCCCAGCACAAGAGGCCCTAGCTGGCTCCTCTGGGCTGATGGAGAGGAGCTTCCATAGGGAGGAAGCAAGAGGCTGTTGGGATGAAGTGGACATGGGATGAGGGAAATGGCTCGATCTTTGATGCCTCAGGCTTTTAAAAAGTCTGGGGGTTACATCCCAAGTTTCATACTCTCTGTTGCCCAGACTTTATTTTCTCTCTTCTTTTTTTTTTTCAGAAATCACAGCTCCCACTCTCTGGATTAAGCACTTGGTAATCAAGGACTCCAAACTGAACAACACCAACATAAGAAATTCAGGTAAATTATCTGCCTTGGATTGTGTGCATACCTGATGTACCCATGGGTGCCACATGGTTACTCCATGACTGTCACTGTGCAGGGTTGGGCAAGTCATTTCACCATTTTGGCCTTCAGTTTCTTCCACAGCTGTAAAATGAGAAGATGAGATGAGTTAATCTCTTCCAACTTTAATTGTCTTCAGTTAGGACTCAGGGATCATCTTTCATAAGTAGTAGATCCTTTTAGCTAAAAAAAATAGTTTGATGGTATGTTTTAATATTCTAATTGACTGTCTATGTGTAATACAGAAGAATTTGGAAGAATGGCTGGGCATAGAGAAGTTGGACTTCAAACCTTAAGAACCTTGGATCTATGTGTTTTTAAGGCTCTGACTAACTGCCTACAATCACGTCTTTTCTAATCTGATCTTTCAAGATCTTGTAAGTGTCCAGGTCTTAGTACTAGTTAAACCCTTGTAGTTGTTGTTTAGTTTCTAAGTCATGTCCAACTCTTTCATGAACCCCTGGACTGTAGCCCACAAGGCTCCTCTGTCTATGGGGTTTCCCAGGCAAGCATACTGGCATGGGTTTCCATTTCATTCTCCAAGAGCTCTTCCTGACCCAGGGGTCAAACTCATGTTTCCTGCATTGGCAGTTGGATTCTTTAGCACTGAGCCACCAGGGAAACCGGAATCCTTACAGAAAGGTAATAACTTCTGGAGAGTGATCAGATTATAGAGTTCATTTACCACCAATGAAGACCAAAGTTGATAAAGTTCATTTACCATCAATAGAAACTAGATGTCCATCAATGAGTTATTAACAGACCCAATTTATTTCTCCATCAGGGGGGACTTACTCTTCTTTCAGCCTCAGACTTCATTCTGAGAAATGCCACTTGTCATATTTCTGCCTGGTTATTGAATTTAGCCATATCATCTTTTCCTGATTAATAGCAAGGACTGTGAACTAAAGATACATCCCTTTCACCTGGGAGGCAGAGTTTTGCATGACCATCAGTGAATGAGTGAGCTGTCTTGCCCTCCTTTTGGTTATCTGTATGGTACACCAGCTTTGTCCTAAAGGTTGTGGACACTGGGGTACGTGGAACGGTTTAGACCGTGAGGTGAAGCCATATGGCATTGATTGATTTTCTCTGCCAAGTACCCCGGCCCATGTCTGGTTCCCTGTTTGACAGAAGCTGGAGGAGACTGGGGATACTGGGGTGGGAAGGAGCCCACATGACATCCTGTGGGCCAGAGTCTTTGACAGAACAGGGGCCATGGTTAAAACACCAATTTTGGGTTCTCTTTCTGGCTCCAACACTTGGTGAAGTCAAGTGAAGTCAAATCAACTGAAGTCAAACACCCACTGAGGTCAAATGCCTCCCTCCCTCCCCACCAAGCCTCAGTGCTCAGCTGGAATAATAATCTCCCCCTTAAAGGATGGTGAGTAAAGGTTAACTAAGTTAGTCTGTATATTACTTAACCAATGCCTGACTAAGTGATAAACAGTAAGTGCATGATAAATTGTAACTACAATGGTATTTATTACTATCATCATCTTTGGTGGGAAAATTGGGACTGTAAAGAATTCGCCTGCAATGCAGGAGACTGAGTTTGATCCCTGGCTTGGGAAGATCCCCTGGAGAAGGGAACGGCTACCCACTTCAGTATTCTGGCGTGGAGAATTCCATGGACTGTATAGTCCATGGGTGGCAAAGCGCTGGACACGACTGAGCGAATTTCACTTTTCACTTTCAATGATACTGCTTATAGTGAGAATTCCTTAATTAGGAAAGAATTTGTAATTGTCACCTTAAGCCAAAGCATCTATTAGGAAGCTTCTTCTTAGACCTTTCCCCCACTCTTCCTTAACTGTTAAGCAAATATGGTAAGTCAAAGAGAAGTCTTTTGGTACCTGTGGTATCTGTAAGTGGTATCTGCAAAAAGTCCCCAGTAGGGGGCTCACTTCTCATCTGGTGCCCAAGGGGTAGATAGGAGGGAGAGCTCTCTCTGAAATTATGTGGTACTTTTTGCCTGATACATTTGACCTTTAGCAACTGCTTTTGTGATTCTTTTCACCTGTGTGTGCTATGTTGCTTCAATCGTGTCCAACTCTTTGTGACCCCATGGACTGTAGCCTGCCAGGCTCCTCTGTCCGTGGGATTCTCCAGGCAAGAATACTGGAGTGGATTGCCATGCCCTTCTCCAGGAGATCTTCCCAACCCAGGGATCGAACCTGTATCTCTTCTGTCTCCTGCATTGGCAGGCGGGTTCATTGCTACTGGCGCCACCTGGGAAGCCCTTTTTTCACCTACCAGTGGTTAATTTCTCTATCTAGGCTACACTCTGTGAAGGCAAGGGCTTTCGTGCCTGTATGTCATATCTATTAGAGAATTTCACTTAACATGTTTGATTGCTTCGGAGAAGGATCCAGCAGAAAGGATCTTCATCAATAAAGACAGAATCGTCACTGTCATCACAGCTATCAGCTACCTGTATCAGCTGTGTTCTCTTTGAGCATTGCCATAACACTGTGAGATAAGTGTTGTGTCCTTGTCTTATAGATGAAGAGTCAAAGGCCAAGAGAGAGGAAGTAACGTGTCCTGGTTCACAGCTAGTAAGTGGTTCATTTAAGTTCAGTTCAGTCGCTCAGTCATGTCCGACTCTTTGCAACCCCATGGACTGCGGCATGCCAGGCCTCCCTGTCCATCACCAACTCCCGGAGTTTACTCAAACTCATGTCCATTGAGTCGGTGATGCCATCCAACCATCTCATCCTCTGTTGTCCCCTTCTCCTCCCGCCTTCAATCTTCCCCAGCATCAGGGTCTTTTCAAATGAGTAAGTTCCTTGTATCAGGTGGCCAGAGTATTGGAGTTTCAGCTTTAGCATCAGTCCTTCCAATGAATATTCAGCACTGATTTCCTTTAGAATGGACTGGTTGGATCTCCTTGCAGTCCAAGGGACTCTCAAGAGTCTTCTCCAACACCACAGTTCAAAAGCATCAATTCTTAAGCACTCAGCTTTCTTTATTGTCCAACTCTCACATCCATACATGACTACTGGAAAAACCATAGCTTTGACTAGACAGACCTTTGTAGTAAGTGGTAGGGCTGAAGAAAACAATTTCTCTGGGAATACAGTGCCTATCTTTTGGGGCACTATTCTTTGTGTATAATGAAGGGCAATGTCAAGTTTGCTGATGTTTGCTTCCACTCGAGTCCTTCTTTCCACTCCTTCTTCCTCTGAGTAGTTTCCAATTGCATGAGTATGGGGTCATGCTGAGAAATGGTTTCCAGGCAGGTACAACCCCCTTACTTTTGTCAGAGGGGCCCAGTCACCTTATTTTTCCATGGTTGGCCCCAGTTATGTCTGTGAGGTTGGCATATAGGACAGGATAGCTGGGAGAGAGCTAAAGGTTCCAAGGGAGAAGCTGAGACCAGTGATCATTATCGAAGATTGATACCATGGGCTTTTTCTAAGAAACTGGGACGTTCTCCATCATGGTCAGGTGGTAATACTGACAGAGTGCCTGCCAACCTTTTTGATGTAATTCTGTGTGAAGGCCATCATGTCTCAAACGTGCATAACAGGTTGGCAAAAGGCCTCGTGACTGATTTTGCAAATAAAGTTTTATTTGAACACAGCCATGTCCATTTATTTATGTACAGTCATCTATGGCTGTTTGCATGCTGTAACTGTCAAGTTGAAGAGTTGTGTCAGAGACTGTTTGGCCTACAAAGCCTAAAATATGATCTGATTCTTTACATTAAAAAAGTGTGCTGGCTGCTGGTATATGATTGTTGCATTGTTGTTATTCACTCGCTAAGTCATGTTGGACTCTTTGTGGCTTCATGGACTGTCGCCCACCAGGCTTCTGTCCGTGATATTTCCCAGGCAAGAATCCTGGAGTGGGTTGCCATTTCCTCCTCCAGGGGATCTTCCCGACCCAGGGATTGAACCTATGTCTGCTGCCTTGGCAGGCGGATTCTTTACTACTGAGCCACCAGGGAAGCTCGTATAAGATTGAAGGAGAAGCATTCGGGTGGGATGGTGAGTAGAAGTGTGTCTTTCTCACATTTTGTGGCCTCTTTCTTAGAAGTTGGGGCTGTGTCTCCTGAGATGTTTCCTGACGTGCCCTGGGAAGCCTGTATTAGCGTAAAATTCTTTAGGTGGCTCGCGTAGCACTTTCACCTCTCATGTGAGCTTTAACATCCTTTCCTGTGCATGCTCTCACACGTGGGTTGCCCAGAAAGCATCCTGAGGCTTGGCCTTCATAGGTGGGAGGGTAGGGAATCTTCTGTATACAGAAGAGCTCACCCATGCAATGGCATGAGCATGGTCTTTGGTATCAGGCAAGTCTGTGGATGTGAGAGTTGGACCATAAAGAAGGCTGAGCGCTGAAGAATTGATGCTTTTGAACTGTGGTGTTGGAGAAGACTCTTGAGAGTCCCTTGGACTGCAAGGAGATCCAACCAGTCAATCCTAAAGGAAATCAGTGCTGAATATTCATTGGAAGGACTGATGCTGAGGCTGAAGCTCTAGTCCTTTGGCCACCTGATGCAAAGACGCCGGGAAAGATTGAAGACGAGGAGAAGGGAACAACTGAGGATGAGATGGTTGGATGGCATCACCGATTCAATGGATATGAATTTGAGCAAGCCCCGGAAGATGGACAGGGAAGCCTGGTGTGCTGCAGTCCACAGGGCCGCAGAGTCGGGCACCACAGAGCGTCGGAACAACAGTGGAACTGGCTGCTTCCTACCGAGAGGCTGGGTGACCTTGAGAAAGTTAATAACTAGCTACCCTGAACCTTGATTTCCTTCTTTATTAGATAAAGTTGTTAATGCCTTGCAGGATTTTTCTGAGAATTCAGTGTAGCTAAAATGCCTGGCACACAGTAGGAGCACATAAATTATTGAAAACACCTCAATGGACTACCTTGATGTATTGTGTTAGCCACTTTCCACATGATTTCTCTTGGTTTGATGAGAAGTCACATAGACTTGAATGATAACTTGTCTGGGTCTGGGCTCTGGAATGGACAGCAGCCTCTGCGTGGGGCCCCTGGGGCACTTCCCCATCAGAGTTTGATGAAAGATTCTGAGTCCAGAGAGCTTCCACTCACACCCCTGGGGAGGTTGGAGTGGGACTCTGTGAGCCGACTGAGTGAGCACTCTCCTCAGCTCTCTCTCTCCCACAGGCAGAAAGGCCATCCCAGTTTCTTTTACACCCCAAACATCCTTCTTTCACGCTCAGACCCTGTGACGCCAGGTTTGGTTTCTGGCCTGTGGACTGTTGACGTTGGAAAGGTTCCACCAGGCAGCTGAAGTTTTGCAACAGCATGACACTTATGCCTGCAGACTTATCCTGTCTCCTTCCCTCCTCCTGAAGGTTTTGGTCCCTGTTTTTAAGGCTTTGTCGTAAGCTTATCTTGGTCAGGGTCACCCTCTGAGTACGTGGCAGGGTCCACAGCAGCCGGTTTGCCTGTTGAACTGTTTGATTCTCGCCTCCTTTGTACCAGGACTTCTTCTTGCAACCAGGCAGACAATGCACCTGGTGGCGAACATCCTAGAATTCGACAGCGAGCATCTTCTCCTATACACACGTTGGCCAGAAACTCTGCTTTTATAAGAAAACAGACTCTTGCTGAGATTTTGGTACCAGGGGCTAGTGATCAAAGAATTTCTTATTATAACTAGATTAAAAAAAACAAACTGTAATCACTTACATGTTAGAGAAGAGAGTACAGAGATCCAAGAAATGACAAAAACTAGGCTTCATCTCACCTTTCATCCATATTTAACTGCTTCTAATTTTGCTATATGCGGACATGTTCCTACAGCATGTGATTTATAAAAGTCTTTTTTTTCCCCTCTCTCTCTTTCTGTGTGACAAAATTCTGTGCTTTCTCCTCCGGGAAGATATTATCTCTCAGGGAATGTGGTCGTGTGAGCCTTCACTCTGCTGTTCGTCCAGACGATGCCCTGAAGGCGTGTACTACAGCCCTTTTCCTCTTTCCTGGCCTGGTACCCACCAGCGGCCACCTGTGAGGTCATTTGACTTCTCCCTCTTCCATCTCTTTCTTTCCTTTATCTCCATCTTTTCTAGTTAACATCGTGTTCTGATCTGACTTCAAGAGGCCCCAGCACCTGGTGCTGTGGGTTCAATTCAAATGGACTGTGTCTTTCCTTCCTCACCTGTTTGCCTGGCAGACCTTCCTTCTGTCCGTCTGCAAATGCAGCAGCTGCTGGTAACTCTGCTCCCTGGAGACCAGCCACCAGCGGGGACACAGGTGGAAATGCATTTCTTATACGTCTGTCGCGACTGTGACCCCCGCCCTCCTTGAACGTGAGAGTGTTTGCCTCAGTCACCATCCGAGTCATAAGTAGGCTGTTTTCAGCATCCTATCCTGACCCGCCAGGGTCAGAACAGTGTTCTCCTAGGCCTACTTTGGGCTCCTCGGTTACCTTTTGGATACTCTTCCCTTCCCTGGAAGTTCCTGTCAGGGTGGCTGCTCCTAGAACTGGGACTTGGGGTCACAGAGGCAATAGCACCTCTTGGCTGGATCCCCCACCCCCTAAAACCAGCGCTCTTGGCCTGCCCAGAAACCGCGGGGTGATGTAATGACCTGAGGCCTGGAAAAATAAACAGTTTTCAGGGAAACCAGCGGTAGCCGTTGTAAGCAAATACCCCACAGCCACCTGGAGACTTGCGCATGACGTGATTGGAAGGAAGAATGAGTAATCCACTAACGTTAGCAGCCGCAGATGGGGCTGGGCTGGTGTGCATTTAAAATATCTATATAAAAACAAATCCTTGATGTTTATTTCTAACACTGGCCTTCTGGATGTCTGCCCACGTATCTTCTGCAGGTGTCTTGGTCCATCATGGCCAGTAGAATAAGAGCCAGGGGTGGGGATGAGTGGTCATTCTTATGACTTTCTCTCTGACAACAAAGGCCTTTCTTAAGTTCTCCCTTTGCTAAGAGGATCTGAAACACATTTGGAGGCCCCAGAGCGCCTAGCCTCACAGTCCATTTTAATCTTGTTTTAAGATTAGTTTTCCCAGTCGCCTTGCTCCTTTATCCCATGTTGTCTGTTTGGAACATAGCGGTGCATTGTGACTGGGAGGGGTCTGGAACTTGCTCCACTAGCAAAGATTTTATTGAGTTTGTATGCTTGTGGTTTTAAGAGCAAACCCACCGCATCCTAATGTTCTACTTTTGGCCTCTGCTGCTGGAAAAAAAAAAAAACAACCTAATCGAAGGCCCTGCTGAGATAATTATAATTGACTTCTTCCAATTGTTAGAAGTCAGCTGCCATCTCTGCTTTGGTCTGAGCAGCCTCATTCTGTGTTTATTTATAAGACTTTGGAAGTAGACAGGGTATATAGTTTATGAGCACACCCATATGTGCAGCGTTATTGTTTGGAGGAGAAGAGTGAAGTTATGATACTTTATTTGACAAATTAAAAAAGATCTCTCTTCCATCTCCCCCTTCCACAACCCCTCCTTCCTTCTCACCTGAATTTTTATTTGCTGGCTCTTGTCCTTAAAGGAAGAGCTTGTCAGGTCAAGGTCAGCGAAGTTAGTGAGAAAAACTACAGAGATGCCAGCTTGCCACTTCTTAGTACTTGTCATTGCAAAACCACTGTGAAGAGTTTCATATTCTTTTTGGTGGAAGGGTCATATGAGCACGAGTCAATTGAGATGGCGCCTTTTCTAAAATTCGAGTGGCTGTGAGTCAGTGATGCTTTGGGGAAAAAGTTTAAAAAAAGTGCCCATATGCTATATTGGGACAGTCCATCCTAGAAGAAGTATCTTCTGTAGAATTTAGATCTTGTTTTCCTCCAGCCCCAGAGAGAAATTATTTAGACAGGCTGGTTGGTTTGTAATTTTCCCTTACGCCTCCTGACCCACAGCACTTCATCTGAGCACCGGGCCCTATTTACAGAGCCTACTGCACACACACCTGTGAGTGGGTGTGTCGGGGACACGAGGTGGGCATTGTTAGTTTTGTTTGGCGGGGGTGGGTTCTAAGCCACAGGCAGCTAGACACAGTATGGCCGTGGCGGGAGTGGGGGTTGGGGGAGCGAGGCCTGGGGGCAGACCTGAAGGCCCCCGGCAGCCTCGCCCCGTGCTCAGCTGCTTCCTGGCTCTCGGGCTCCCCTGGGGTGGGGGAGCCTGAACGGGCTCCGGCGCTGAGCGGTGGGGGAGCTCTGGCCTGGCTGTAGGGTGGTAGGCTATGGCGGTGGTCGCCTCTAGTACCCCTGCTGCAATTGCCTTTTTAAACAGATGTATTGTTGTTGTTCAGTCGCTCAGTTGTTTCCAACACTTTGTGACCCCATGGACTGCACCCTGCCAAGCTTCCCTGTCCTTCACCATCTCCCAGAGTTTTCTCAGACTCATGTCCATCGAGTCGGTGATGCCATCCAGGCGTCTCATCTTCTGTCGTCCCCTTCTCCTGCCCTTGATCTTTCCCAGCATCAGGGTCTTTTCCACTGAGTCTACGTTTCAAATCCGGTGGCCAAGTCATGGAGCTTCAGCTTCAGCACCAGTCCTTCCAGTGAACATGTAGGGTTGATTTCCTTCACGACTGGCTGGTTTGATCTCCTTACAGTCCGAGGCACTCTCAGGAGCCTTCGTATTGTGTAGCTATGCTTGGCTGCCCTGGGCCCTCATCGCTGCGTGCACGTTTCCATTGCGATGAGTGGGAGCTGCTGTCTGTTGCAGGGCATGGGCTTCCCTCTCGGTGCCTGCTCTTGCTGCCGAGCTCAGGCTGTAGGTGCCTGGGCTCAGCAGTGGTAGCACACAGGCTTGTAACTGGCTTCTTCTGTCTTGCTAGAAGTCAAGTTGCTCCATGACATATGGAATGTTCCCAGACCAGGGATCAAGCCCACAACCCCTGCATTAGCAATTGGATTCTTAGCCACTGGACCATCAGGGAAGTCCACCACTGCTTCATTTTAAATGAGAAAAAGGAGCCCAGACTAAGGGCCTTGCCCAGGGCTCCAAGCCCATCAACAGCTCTCACGTCAA
Source organism: Budorcas taxicolor (assembly GCF_023091745.1). Taxonomy (NCBI): domain Eukaryota; kingdom Metazoa; phylum Chordata; class Mammalia; order Artiodactyla; family Bovidae; genus Budorcas; species Budorcas taxicolor. Next base: position 79,943,118 of record NC_068919.1, read on the forward strand.
GACCTCTTTGTTGTTATTCAGTTCCTAGGTCATGTCTGACTCTTTGCGACCCTGTGGACTGCAGCACGCCAGGCTTCCCTGTCCTTCACTATCTCCCAGAGTTTGCTCAGATTCATGTTCATTGAGTCAGTGATGCCATCCAACCGTGTAATCCTCTGTCATCCGTCAGATTAAAGGGTCATTTGGAGAAACCTATTCCCATGGTAGAGGTGACCATTTTAAATTGTGCGTATTCTGTGTCTATTCTCTCTATGTCTACCCTTGCTTGATACACACCTGAGCACAGTTTCAAGGGTTGACTTTGTTCTGTTTGTCAAGGGGTCTGCGTCTTCCCTGCCCTGGCAAGACCTCTCCTTTTCTTGGCCACTATCTGTTCCAGAGGGAGCTCTGAGGAATGGTTCTGTGGGTTCCCCTCCTCTTGAGGGGGTACTTGGAGTCCCTGGATGACTCTGAGACTAGGGGATTGATGACGGCCAAGTGACAGCTCAGTGCTGGGCATGACGGGAGGACAGAAAAGCGCTCATGGGTGCGGAACCACATGTGGCCAAATAAATAGAAAGGGCTGCTCAGTGGTGTCCTGCGAACTGTCTGAGACCATACAGCCTGCAGCATCTCCTCCCTGGAGACTGCGTGTCCAGTCACAGGGCTGGCTCTTCGGAAACAGGAAGTCAGTGCCTTCAAACCTGGTCCCTCCAGTCCCTCCTTTTGTTCCTGCAGTTTCTTCGTCAGCCAGATTCTCTGTGAAAGTCCCCAGAGCACACGCCACTTGTGCCAACCCAGAGACTCCTGAGGCAGGAGCCACGCAATTTCTTATGCCTCTGGAATTTCATGTTCTGGAATTTCAGGAAAGGTGTTTTTTGTTTGTTTGTTTTTGTTTTTTCTTTAACACACAGCTTGTTACTTTGTGTTATCCTTCAGCATTTCATTCATTTTTGATAAGAGGCTAGGTGGGTGTGAGGTATTTGAAGAGGTTTCAGGGTAATTGTAGATGAAACAACGCTACTGTTTTGCTTGGTATTCTTGGCCCAGTGGGACAATTCCTTTTACAACATAGAGACACTGCTCCTGTTTTTCAGGTGGGTACCATGTATTGATTTTTCCTTTAAGAAAATCAAGTGCTGGATGGTCTGAGGGTTGAGTGTGGCATCTCCTAGGATGAGTCAAAGGGACAGGTTTTCTTTTTCTAGACTCTGATCTCATCCCTCCCAAACCCCCGCTCCCCATACCCCCCACACACACTTGGCAGTGACTCAGCAGTGGGGACCCATCTCTGAAGAGTTAGGCTAGCACAGAATCCTGCAGCTGGGGATGGCATAGCAAGTATTCAAGTAATAGCAGGGTTCTTGGGCTGTATGCTTTGAGCATCCTTTATATCTGGGTCTCCATGGTTCTCCTATGAGTGAGGTGCTGGGGCTCAGGGCTGGATGTGGGGAAGGGTCAGGAAGGCTGCAACAGGGCCCTTGCCCTTAGGAGCTTTCAGTCTTGTTAAGTCCCGGTGCCCAGGGTGAGGAGTCCAGGAGGGGAGCAGAGGGAGGCCTTGGTCTAGGTGGGGCCCCCCAGGGAAAGCTCTGGGGATGGAGGAGGCCTGGAATGAGGGTAGGTTAGGATCTCGTGGCTAGTTCTTTCTTCTTGCTACCTCTTATGAAACTTTTCTGACCTCTTCCTGAGCCTGCCATGGGGCCAGCGCATACCCCGTCCCGGGGGCCAGGAAGTCCCTCGACCCCCTCTGCGTCCTCTCTGAGCCCCAATCTCCTGTGTTACCCCAGATCCCACATTAGGTCTGAGACCCCAGGAGCACTGATCTCTCTCAGGACATTGTTGTCGGCCCTGTCTGCACCCCAGTCCCCAGTGTGTAGTATAGGTGGCGCTTGGTCGAGGCAGCCTGAAAAGCTGCCTTTAATTCCCAGCTGATCCTCCCCTCGGAGGAGAGCTTCTGGTTCTTTCTCTGGGAAGACTGCATCATTCATTGAGGCCTCTTTCCCGATACATGTTTCTGAGACCCATGACTCTTCTCAGCTTTTCTGTGTATGGTTTTCTATAAGATAGGGCTTTTTTCCTGGTCTCATTTTTCATAGGGACCCAGTGATGACTAATTTTAGGGGCCAGCTTGACTAGGCCGCAGTAGTCAGTTTGGTCAAACACTAGCTTTGATGTTGCTGCAGAGGTATTCTTTTAGACATGATTAACTTTTATAGTCAATTGACTTGATGTAAAGCAGATGACCCTCTGTGGTGTGGGTGGGCCTCATCCAATCAGTTGAAGGCATTAAGAGTGAAACTTGAGATTTCCTGGAAAAGAAGGCATGCTGCCTCCAAACTGTGACATAGAAATCCTACCTGAATTTCCAGCCTGCTGGCCTGACCTATAGATTTTGGACTAGAGACTGCCCCCATCACTCTTACCTGAATTTCTAGCTTGTCAGTTTGGAGCCAAATCTTTGAGATAAATCTCTCTCTCTCCACAAGTATAGCCATATCCAAATACGTATTTTTTTTCCTTTTTCTATTGGTTCAGTTTCTCTGGAGAGCCCCCACCACTACTGATGCTCCCTGATTGCGGCCTTCTCTCTCCTCCCGTCTCCCTCTGGGTCTCCATCACTATATGGTTCCCCAGCTGTTTCTCCAAAGAGTTCAAGATGTGCCTGGCTCGTCAATACCTGCTCACTTGGGTGTTTGGTTACGCAGCCTCCCAGCTTTTCTGTCTGTTCCTTCCTTCAGCAGCTTCTCTGGAATGCAGCAGCCAGAGAGAAAGACCAGCCCAAGGACGTGAAACTTGAATCTTTTCATGTTTATGTTTGTTGGACATTTTTTTTTAAGTAAAGAAGAAAAAAGAAACAGATGATAAAGAAGAAAATGTTCCTAGAAACAAAGGATAAACTGTGGGCTAAGATGAGATGGAGGGTCAGCTGGGGGTTGAAATTGTCCACGCTCTCCATTGCTCCTAATTACCATGGGTAAGGCACAGAGGCAGGGACTGGCCGTAGCAGACAGGGCTGTTTTCCACACTCCTCCTGTCTTGGCTGGACAGCCGAGAATCTGCACCCTGGGCCTGCAGACAGGGTTTGTGTTGTCTGGTTCAGCCTGCTCTCTCTCTCCTCAGTCCCCCTCCCTGCCCACCCCCACCCAGGCGCAGTCCTGCTCTGCTCCGCTGCTGTGTGATTGGTGGTGAGGGCTGTGTGCTTTCCGGTGGCAAGAGTTGGACCGCGTTGTCATTCCTTCCACGGGCTACTTCTCTGTTGTATTCTTCTCTCAAGCAGCCGGAGGTTTGTGAGTGAGAGTGAAACAACCCATTGCCAGGTGGGGAGTGAGTCGGCTCTCACTTGTCTGCACTGTCTTGGAATGAATTAGAAGGGCTGAGTGTGCTAGAGTGCAAGAATGTGTGGTTAGGTATTCCTGAGTCGCCCTGAACAAGGCCTGCCTGTTCCCTCTCCCCCGATCTTTATGTCTCCCCAGTGTTTACAGATGGTCCCAGCCCATTCTTAGAGTTATCAGGCCAGACCTTCTAATCTTCTCATCTTTTCCTGAACTTCCCTGAGCAGAGACTGAATGTTTCAGAGCAGTGTGTCAACTTCTAAGGAGCTTCCTTTCTGAACCAGTGGTCAGACCCTTGAAATAGGTCCCCTGGCTTGCATTCTGGAAGGTGACTTCTTCACAATTGTCAATTGTAAGATTTGTTTGGGAGTGACTGAGAAGGGCAGAGGGTAGCAATGGCCCTAAGGGTGGAGCTGGCTTCTGGGTCTTCAGATGCAGAATAAGCTTATGCCTCTCGTTATGTATGATCAGTATTTGCATGACCTCTGGAGAAGCACTAAAGGAATAATTGATTGATTGATTGATTGGTCGAAGGGTCCAAGAGGGCTGCAATGCTTGTGGGGTATATAATACTTATGGGATAATTTGATCAAGGGGATTCCCAGGGGGCACAGTGGTAAAGAATCTGCCTGCCAGTAGAGGAGATGCAAGAGACTCAGGTTTGACCCTTGGGTCAGGAAGATCCCCTGGAGGAAGGCATGGCGACCCACCCAAGTATTCTTGCCTGGAGAATGCCGTGGACAGAGGAGGCTGGCGGGCTACAGTCCATGAGGTTGCAAAGAGCCAGACATGACTGAGCAACTGAGCACGTGCACACACACACTTTGATAAGAGCTGAGCAAGCCTGAGTGTTTCAGTTATCTATTGCTGGGTAACAGACCACCCAGAAACGTAAAGGCTTACAGCAAAAATAATTTTTTCTTTCTACGGTGTTAGTGGTGGTTCCCTGATGGATCGTGGCTGCACTTACTCCTGGACTTGTCCGACTGGAGGGTCACCTGGGCTGGGATGTCCAGGATGACCTCACCCTTACACCTGGTGGATGGTGCTGGCTGTGGTTGGACCCCTTTGGTTTTCTTCCATGTGGCCTTTCATCCTCCATGGGGATGGACTGGCTTCCTTATGGAGTGGTCTCAGGGTGGACTGCAAGAAAGGGCAAGTAAAAATTGTAAGGAGTCTCCAGATCTAGGTCTGGAAACTGTATACTGTCACCCCTGTCCTTTCCACTGGTCAAAGCAACTCAGAGTCAGCGTGGAGGGTCTATCCAATGGCGTGAGTACAAGGAGGTACAATCCACTGGTATCATCTTGTAACTGTCTACCATACCGAGTAAAAGGAAAACATATGTTAGAATAAAAATCAGATTAGCCTATGGCAGTGAGAGCTGACATTTAAGAAAGATGAAGGCCATGGCCTGGGAACAGACTGTTTGGGCTAGAATGCAGGCTCTGCCACTTCCTCACCATTGACCTTGGGGAAATCACACAGCCAGTCTGCTCAGTGACTATACTATTATTATAGTAACACTTATCGTAGAGGCTCGTGATGAGTTTGAGTTAACGCAAGTGCCCAGTGCTGAGCTGGGCACGTAGTAAACACTCAGAGAGCAATTAGCTATGATTATTCATGTTACTGTCTGTCAGTGGTGGGTGAGTTACAGATTTGGCTTTAGGTGTTCTGGTTCGGAGGCAAAGAGGGAAAAATACGAGAGTATGAGGTCCAGAGTGCGCTCTAGCGGAGAATTGTTGGTTCAGAAGAAGCAGTGCTGTGTCAAAAGGGTAAGTATGGGTTTTTACACATTTGCTTTCGAAGGCAGCAGGTTTATGGCAGTCTGCAAATGGACTGGCTAGAAAATCTTCACACCATAAAAATAAATGTACTTTCCCCTAAAAGCAAATGATTAGAGGCAATGACCTCTGTCTAGAGTTCAACAAGACAGGGTTGATTGTCAGAGCCCTTGACCAGAGCCCCAGCTCTCCTCTTGCCTGGCTGAGTGAACCTGGGAAAATTCATGAATGTCACCTGGTCTATAAAGTGGCAAAGGGACTTCCCTGGTGTTCCCATGATTAAGAATCTGTAGGGGACATAGGTTAGATCCTTGGTCGAGGAACTAAGATGCCACAGGGCAACTAAGCCCATGCATCATAGCCCATGCGCCACAACTAGGACCCAACACCGCTAAATAAATAAATCCATATTTAAAAAAAAATAAAATGGGCATAATAGCAGCACCTACTTCACAGGGACAGATTAGGCAAGTGAAGTCCTTATTCTACTGCCTGGCACATGCTTCTCAGTGAATATTTGCTTTGACTATTATTAGTATAAAGAGGATTTTAGGGGAGATTTTCTCTCTGTTGGAAGACAAACTCTCCGTGTTTTCTTTGCAAATGGTTAGTACAGTGATTATAAACCTTTCCTGCCTCTTTCTTAGAGCAGCACTTGGACTTGCAGAGATCATCATAAAGTAATAAGCAAGCAAGCAAGCAAAGAAAAAAGTAATAAAGTAATAAACCCTGCGTTTAGCCTTTTCTCAAATTCCACTGCTAGTCCTCTAGTTTTTCCGAATTAGCGCACGTCATCATCTGTATGCTTTTATTCTCCATGGAACTCCGTGCAGCCTCTATGGAAGCGGGCTGCAAACATCTCAGAACAGCCTTCAAGGACATCCAGAAATCTGTCGACAGCCCCCAGACTACGGGTTCCCACCTCTCCTCTACTGGCTCCTCTCCATATCCCTGCAGTCTCAGGATCCCCGATGGTGTGAAGTCAGGCCCATCATTTGCTCTGTCCCCAGGGAAGCTTTCTCCACCTCTGTTCACATCTCGCCTTCCATCTGATTTACGGCTTTAGAATGTTGGCCTGGAGGATCTTATAATTTAAAGTCTCTGTCAGAGGTTGTTACATGAACGCGGGGCCAGTAAAAAGCTGTTTTCTTTTGGTTTTGCTCATCTGTCACTTTTTTTGTGTGTGTGGCATGAAATACGAGGTAGGAAAATAAAGTTACCCACTTGGGGTTGGGAGAGCTATTGAAACACTCTTGTGTAATCCTCTGGAAGGTGCCAGGCTCCATCCTAGCCAGGGGCCCGATTCAAAATTCTGAGTCTTCAGGCCAGGTCTCCCCAAAGGCCCCCTCTCTTCAACAGTTTGTGTCTCTTCCCTAAGCTGGCTCTAGGGGCAGTTCTGGTGGAAGTTATAACTGGGTTTAGAATCATAAGTCTATTGTCTGTCAACTGTTCTAAACTGCTGTTCATATAGCCAAGGAGATTCTGTTCAATTTTGCTATGTTTGCATTATGAAAACAGTAATTCCTTTTTTTCATTTTCCATATCAGAATTATGTTTTAATAGCAAATATGTATATATACCATCTGATATTTTTATGCCCTTAAGGAAATATTCCCTCACCCTGCAATGAGAATTTTTCAGCATTTTTTTTTAGGAGACCAGAAATCGTTTTCCCGTCATCTGACTTTCCTCTAAGACAGCATTGCATCTCTGCACACCTACAGTCTGCTTCAACATTTGTCCGGTTCATATGTGTATCATTAGCAGAGCCCATTATTTCAAAGGGTTTGGCTCCATCAGAGTTCAGCTTCTGTTATTTTCATCCATTTGTTCAGTGAGCAGGATGAATCTCCACATTGCTGATGCCAAACTCCTGGCTCTCCGAGTGGTATTTTTGTAACACACTGTGAAAAAGTCATGGGATGCCCAAGGTGATTCCTGTCACATTCTTCAAGAGGAAAGTTGTGGATTACTGTTCATGAGAGAAATAAAGTGATGATAAAGTAAATGAATAAAAAGAGAAATAAGTAGATCAAAAACAGTGGTACAAGTTTATGATATGGTCCCTTTTATTGTTAAAAAAAAACCAAACCTCGTGTGTGCATATGTATTTGCGTGTGTGTGCATGCAAAAGAGAAGATCCAGGGTCGGTAGAACTTTGGTGGGATTAGAGATTCTTCAAATATTTCTTTATAATGAGAAAAGAAACCCAATGCTATTTATTTTTAATAACTAAAAAACAAACCAAAAAACCCCACATAGTATCAACAAAAAAACAAGAAAGGGAAGTCGGGCAGGTTGACTGGTCAGCGGCCATGGGGTTCTAAAGCCCCCGGTGCACAGGGTGCCTCAAGCTGGGCTTGATTCTGGGAAAGCTAGGTTTGGCTGTTCAGACACGCTGGCATGGTTTCTGAGGCCTCTGAGTGCAGACACCTTCCTGTGGGAAGGTGTGTTGTGTAATGAGAAGCTGCTACTGCTGCTGCTGCTGCTAAGTTGCTTCAGTCGTGTCAGACCCTGTGCGACCCCAGAGATGGCAGCCCACCAGGCTCCCCCGTCCCTGGGATTCTCCAGGCAAGAACACTGGAGTGGGTTGCCATTTCCTCTCCAATGCATGAAAGTGAAAAGTGAAAGAAGTCGCTTAGTCGTGTCCGACTCTTTGCAACCCCATGGACTGCAGCCCACCAGGCTCCTCCGTCCATGGGATTTTCCAGGCAAGAGTACTGGAGTGGGGTGCCATTGCCCTCTCCGTGTAATGGAAGCAGTGTTGTGTAATCAACTCAGCTCCATTCAGCCTCCTTTGTCCGGCTTTGATGGAGCCCTGGAAGGAGTGGGTTTGGTCCTTGGGTTTCTGCTCTTCTTGGGTGCTGGGCATCAGAGCATCTTCCCACCCTGAGGACAGTGACTGTGGCCCTGTCCTACGGGGTCTGGGTTTGGGAGAGCGTCCACACACACGGACATTCCTGCCTCAGCTGTCAGCTTGCAGGGCTGGAGCCAGGAGACATGAGCAGAGACTGTTCTGCAAACAGTCAGGAGATTCCACTCCCAGGCCAGCTGCAGCTCTGATGAGGAGTAGCCCTGCCTCCCTGGCTGTCTTGCAGCCGCTGGAGCCTACCGGCATGAATGCTACTGCAGCCTGGCCGTGCGAGGGCCAGAGTGAGGTGCTCTGCTTCTCCAGCTCCTCACTCAGGGCTGGCGTGGGGACACGGCTCCCCTTGGTGATTCACCAGTCAGCCATCATCAGTTCCTGGGGGCCAGGCCGGGTCCTGGCAGGGAAAGCATAGGAGCGGGAAGTCATCACGGGCTGTGTCTTTTCTTGCAGAGAAAGTTCACTCGTGTGACCAGGAGCGGCAGAGTGCCCTGGAGGAGGCCCGGCAGAGCCCCCGCGAGGGCATTGTGATTCCCGAGTGCGCACCCGGGGGGCTCTATAAACCAGTGCAGTGCCACCAGTCCACTGGCTACTGCTGGTGTGTGCTGGTGGACACCGGGCGTCCGCTGCCGGGGACCTCCACACGGTAAGCCCCCGGAGCCTGTCCTGCCCCTCAGATGGACCCTTGGGCAGGAGAACCAGCTTCCTGTTAGGCTGGCGCCTCGCATCTCCCGGATTTATTGTCCTGGCCGGGTGGAAATTGAGACACTCGGGGAGCAGCATCTCTGCTCGTGGGCAGATGAGGTCCTGGTGGAAAGACCTAGATCTTGGATTCTGGCCACAGGGCTGGCCTTTTCTAGCTGGGTGGCCTTGGGGAAAGGAGGTAATCTCTGTGAACCTCAGTTCACTCAGGCAGATTATTGCCCTGCCTGAGTCACTGGGTGCTAGGGGTCAAAAAGATCCTGTGTGCAGACATAAGGGAACACCACTCTACTTGAGTAACTGAGATGATGTGGCAAGATGCCTGAACATGTCTCTGTGGGGACGCTGATGCTGGGATTGCCCTGTAGCTAGTGGACAGTGCGGGAGCTATTTTGCCACCAGCTCTGGGTGCTCTACGCTTAGAGACCACACAGATCATTGCTAGTGGTAGGGGCTGAAGTCGGCTCAGGTTCCAGCCCCTCCTTACCCCCTGCCTCTCTCTCTTCTCAGCTACGTGATGCCCAATTGTGAGAGTGATGCCAGGGCTAAGAGTGCGGAGGTGGAGGACCCCTTCAAGGACAGGGAGCTGCCAGGTAGGAGATGACACTGCCTCTTGCTGACATCCTCACTCCTTCCTGTCCCGCCACCCCCTCATTGTGCAGAAGCAGTGCCCGCCTCTGGGTCTGTTTCCTCATCTGTAAGCTGGGATGGGGACGGACAGAGGGCAGGGGCATGGCAGGAGCCACAGGATCGGCATCCAGTCTGGCATTTGTCCCTAATTAGTCCTGAACCCTTAAACACATGGTTTCTCCTCCTTGCTCTTCCCTTTTTTAACCTTTAAAATGTAGTCCTTGGCTTAAAGGGCTTCCTAGGTGGCGCTCGTAGTAAAGAACATTAAGAAACGTGGGTTCAGTCCCCTGGGTCAGGAAGATCCCCTGGAGGAGGCCATGGGAACCCACTCTAGTATTCTTGCCTGGAGAATCCCACAGACAGAAGAGCCTGGCTATGGTTCATAGGGTTGCAAAGAGTGGGACATGACTGAAGCGGCTTAGCACACACACACGTTGGCTTAAAATCCTACCCTCAAAAACGCTCCAGTTTTTTCTCTAACCTAGGGTGATTGGGTGGAGAAGGAAATGGCAACCCACTCCGGTATTCTTGCCTGGAGAATCCCAGGGACAGAGGAGCATGATGGGCTTCTGTCTATGGGGTGGCACAGAGTTGGGCACGACTGATGCGACTTAGCAGCAGCAGCAGCAGGGTGATTGGGACAGTGATCTGGGGGCTGTGGACCCTTTTCCCCAGAAGCTAACTCTCAGGGACAGGCTATCCTGCGGGGCGTGGTAGTGTCTGTCACCAACTCTGTAGAGTGCCTTTGCAGTGACCCTTGGTGGCCCAGAACTGTCCCTGGAGTATGACACAAGAGGCATAGGCAGGGGCCAGGGCCTCTGAAGGGCTGCTGGGCTGGGTTTCCCTTATTTACCGTGTTCTCTGCCAGTGAGTAACAATACGATTACTAAATATTGATGGCTTGAAACACTGTAGTTTTAATCAGGTCAATGCTGATGGGAGCTCTCACTGTTCCCATCAGGACTCCAAAGGAGAACTGAAAACAGAGGCTCTTGAAAGTCCGGGGGTTCCCAAGTGAGGTTTGTAGAAATCACTCTGTCATGAGAACGGAGTTGTAGAGACCAGGATCCCTCTGTCTAGCCATCACTTCAACAAATGTGAATTGAGATTTCACTGTGTGCCAGGCACTGGATATGTCTAGTAATCAAAACGGAAGTGAAGCTTATGTAGTGTGGGAGACAGAATATACGAATAAATGAATACAAACCATGAAGATGGTGACAGGTACTCTAAAGGGAAAGAGTGAGGTGCTGGGAGAAGGGCAGGAAGAAATCTGTGGCTTCTCTGAGAAAGTAGCATTTAGCCAGAGACCCGGGGAAACTGCGGAGAGAAGAGAATGAAATAGTAGCTGCAGAGAAGAGAATTGTAGGTAGTGTTGAGGGACTGTTTGGGGCTGGCAGTCATGAACTTACAGGAAAACCATCTCTCCAGTGGTGTGATGGTTTTTACACCAGCAACATTCAGCTCTGGGGTGTGGATTTGGAGAAGGCATATCTGTGTAAAGGTTCATCCATCCTTGGGGTTTTGCTGGAGTCCCACCATGAGGAATAAACAAAGGATTTGAGAGTACTTCTAAGGGAGGGTTGATCATTATAACTTAAGCTGGCTGAGGAGAAATGTAAAAAAAGGGAGTTTCTTGGATAGGTAAACTAGTAGGTCCGTTGAATCAACGTTGACCTTGGATTTCTCTTCATTCCTAGTGCCCTTTTAGCACCTGGCCCTCGCCTCTGGAGTAGCCTGGTCTCACTGTACCACTTGAGTTTCCCAGCAGACTATGGACTTAATGAGGAGAAGAGCCCTGTCTAGTATATTCCTAACATATACCATAGTGCCTGAATTGATACTCAGCAAAAATCTGTGGAATGGAAGAACACCAAAGGCTTTATTGTCCATGTGGTCTGATGGTCCCTTGTGGGCTGTGGGGAGAGGAACTCTGGAGGTTTATGACAATCATCTGGGGCTCCCCTGGCTCAGCTGGTAAAGAATCCGCCTGCAACGCGGGAGACCGAATCATTTGAGCTGTGGACAATTCCCAAAGTAGATTTGGCTGGACAAGAAGGACTCGGAGAGGTTGAAGAGACTGCTAGTGGAGGAAGCTGTTTTACTTGATCATTTACCTGCCACATGCCTTCAGATCTCACTTTGTCTTGCAGGCTGTCCAGACGGGAAGAAACTGGAATTTATCACCAGCCTACTGGATGCCCTCACCACTGACATGGTGCAGGCCATTAACTCAGCAGCGCCCACTGGAGGTGGGAGGTGAGAGTGTGAGCAGGACTCAGGCCCAGTGGGACCTCGGGGCTCCTGAATTTTTAGATGCTGCAGGACGCTGAGAGAGTGGGGAGGGCTTGGGTAGCACAAGGGCTGGAAGTTGATCCTTTTCCTGAAACCATGTAGCTGTGACTTTGTCCAACCTTCTGCCAAAAATCTCACCACCCCTCTCCCCTTTCCAGTCCTTGGGAGTTACTTTTCTCTAGCTTGTAGTTACCTGATTACAGGTAAGTCCAGGAGTGTCTGGGACTTCCCAGGTGGTGCTAGTGGTAAAGAATCCACCTGCCAATGCAGGAGACATAAGAGACATGGGTTCGATCCATCCTTCAGGAAGATTCTCTGGAGAAGTGAATGGCAACCCACTCCAGTAGTCTTGCCTGGAAATTCCATGGACAGAGGAGCTTGGCAGGCTACAGTCCATGGGGTTCCAAAGAGTTCCATGACTGGAGCCACTTAGCATGGCACGCACCAGGAGTGTCTGGAGACTTCAGCAGTGTGTGCCTTAGAGTGAGTCCAGAACGGCAGGAAGTGGGGTGGGATGTGATGGGGACAGCAAGGAGGAAGTCTGGAGCACTGGTGGTTTTCTCCTCTGAGAAGGCAGGAGCCACATGCCCGAGATTCCCAAGGGACTCCAAGTGTTGGGATTGGCACTACCTTAGCCAGACCCTACCTAAATCAGGAGCTGATATGCTGACCAATGCAGTCTTGACACAGGGCCGAAGTCCACCTGCTCCTTAACAACCAGCATCACCAGCGCTCACTGATTTGGGCCCATTGGGTAGGTTGGAGCACACATGCTCAGGCCTACTAAACATGCATAGCACAACAAGCCCTGGGCTAGGGATTGGGAATCCAGGAACGTGAGGCACATCCTTATCTTCAAAGAATGCACCTAGTGAGAAGGAAACGGCAACCCACTCCAGTGTTCTTGCCTGGAGAATCCCAGGGACGGGGGAGCCTGGTGGGCTACCGTCTATGAGGTCACACAGAGTCGGACCTGACTGAAGCGACTTAGCAGCAGCAGTGAGAATACTAGGCTGTGGACAGATACAAACTCTGTGGTAAGTGCTAGATCAGAGGTGAAAGAACAGAGAAGGGTTTGCTCATTCAGTCTGGAGGAATCAGAGAAGGCTTCCAGGAAGAGGTGACACCTGAACTGAATTTTGAAGGACAGGTAGGACTTAGCTAGTAAAAGAAAGAAAGCCATTCTAGGAGAAAAAGAAAACACTGTAACCCCAGGCAAGCGCATGGCCATAGTTCAGTATGGCTGGGCTGGGGCGGATGGAGGAGGAGAGGAGAGGATGGAGAAGATGACAGTGGTGGTAGGTGACGCAGAGAAGGAGGTGGGAACCAGGTCCCAAAGGGCCCATGAGATGTGCTTCCCATTATGAAGCCAGGGGGTGAGGCTCGGCAGAGCTGGGCGGTGTTCAGGCCCCTGTGGCAACAGGAGCTACCATGTGCTTGGCAGCAGTGGGCAGCCTGACTCTGAGTTTGTGGGGCTCACCGAGGAAGGAGGGCTGATTCCTCCACACCTGCCCAGAGGCAGAACTGTCAACGGGCAAGAAGTGCCACCATGAGACCGGCCCAGGCCCCCAGGCTGGTGGAAGGCTGACTGCCTCTGCGGGCGATTAGTGCAACCGCAGGGCACGTATCTAGGGAGGGAACCAGGACTCCCAGCACAGCTGTCAGCACTTCTGTGTCCCAAGGCAGATGAGGGCAGTGGCCCCCCACTTTCTTTTTTAAGCGTGCAACTGTTTTCATTATATTTGCAAAATGGTACAGTTACCAGCCAAAATTCCACAACATTTTCATCAACCCCCAAAGAAACTCTGTACCCATTAACACCCACTCCTCAGTGGCCCTCCCCCAAACTACTACTACTATTACTAATCAACTTTTGTCTCTATGGATTTGCCTACTCCGGACATTTTATATAGATGGGCTCATACAGTGAGTGGCCTTCGGTAAAAACCATTTATGTCCCATCATGATGAGTGCAGAGACTGCCTTGTGGATTGCCACTCTAGGAAACCCCCTGTCTGGGCTTGCTTGCCCTCAGCTACTCTGTGGTCCTGTGAGCTCTGAGGCTGGTTTGTTTTGCTCACCTTGTGAATGGGGCCAGGCCTCCCCCACAGCAGGAGGAGCAGGGCACTGAGGCTGAGATGATGGAGACAGGGTCTGACAGGTCGGCAGATGGGAACTGCCCAGAGGCAGTGCTCAGCCACTGGAGGTCTAAGACAGAGAGAGCTGTGTCCTCATCTCCTGGAAGAGGGACGGCAAATTATGAACAGGCGTATTCAGGATTGTATACCTTTTTGCTTTCCATGATTGGAATGTGAAAACATACCTGTTGTTTCACGCAAAAATGAGTATGAGCTATGTATTTTTTTTAGAAGAGAGGGACTAAAGAAACAAGGAGGAAGCATGGCCCTAAAAATCCAAGATCTGGATCCTGTCCACTCACAGCTCTTCTGGGCTGCTGGCTCTGACCCACCCCTCAGGGAGTCTGCCTCGTGCTTGTACGTGGGTACAAGGAGATAGCACTTCACCCTCCATCCTGTTTGCTTCTGCAGGAGGCCAGCCCTGAGTTTTGCCTGGCCTCAGATCCAGGCAGGCTTCAGTGACAGGGAAAGCAGAACCCAGCTGGGTCCTGGGCCAGGGGGGTCAAAAGCACAGGTAGGCCTGCTGCCAGGGCAAGTTCAGATGGACGCTCTGCCCTCAAATTGCAGGGTGAGGAAATTTTAACAGAAAATAAAAACTAAGAAGTTTATAAATGCTTTTAATCCTAGTATGTCCTTAGGGAAGTGATTTTCTTTTTCTTTCCCAAAAAAATCTCTTTTAGGTATAATGAGAGTTGGAAGAAAATTTTTTTTTTAAATATTCTTTCCTAAACATGTTTTTCATTTTAAGCTCATATGAACTTGACCGTGTTTGGTTCTGATGAGAATGAAAGGTTTGAACTGCATTTGGTAATTGTGTTACCTGGAGGCTATACTTGTAATCAAAAGACAGACAAGATGAATCGAGAAGTAGTTTAGAGATCAAGGGAGTCGGGGTGGGCCTTGGGGGGAGAAGGAGAGAGGAGTGGTTACACAGGGGGGTGGTTGGTCAGGGTTACTGGTTTTACTGCATTTAAATCCCTCTCAGATCTCTCTATTATATTGGGTTGGCAAAAAAATTCATTCGGGTTTTTCCATAATTTGTTACGGAAAAACCTGAGTGAACTTTGATGTCGACCCAATGTTTAGGAAAATCAAGCCCTAACTCTGACCATGAATTGGCTCTGAAGGATGGTCTTGATGGCGCTTACCCTCCTTTCATATGCCACTACCTCCCGTCATTACATGGCAGCTGCTGGTGGTCCTTCTCAGGTGCTCAAGCAGGCCAAGCTCTCACCACCCCAGGGCCTCCATGCCAGCTGCTTCCTCAGGCTGGAATGTGAGTCCCTTATCTTCCTGTGACTTGCCCCGCTGTTCCATTTAAATATCACCTTCTCAGGGACCATCTGAATGAAAGGAACAGCCCTGTCACCTTCTATCATGACACCTCTTTCTAATTTTCAGCCTAGTGCTTATCACTACCTGATGTCTTGCTGGTTTGTTTATTTATATCTGCCTCACCCCACCCAATGAAAATTGAAGTTCGATGAGAAAAGGAACATTTTTCACCCTCTTCCCTGCTTATTCCTGGAACTCAGAAAAGTGCCTGGCATACAGTAGGTGCTCAGTAAACATTCGTTACATGAATTAATAGCCAGAAGGATTGGGGGGTAGATGGATGGACC
The DNA here is from genome assembly GCF_023091745.1 of Budorcas taxicolor. Lineage (NCBI taxonomy): Eukaryota > Metazoa > Chordata > Mammalia > Artiodactyla > Bovidae > Budorcas > Budorcas taxicolor. Next base: position 79,958,469 of record NC_068919.1, read on the forward strand.
CCTGTCAGGCACAGAGAGGGATGGCTCAGTGAGGCCTCTTTTCCTTGGCACACGTCTGAGGGTCCAGCAGCTACTTCAAGACTAACTATGAGGCCAAACCCAGCCCTGAAGTTCACTGCCGCCAGAGCTTTACGGTGCCCTGGCTGGGCCCACAGGACTTGGGCACCTTTCTAGCACAGAAGAGCAAAGGCGGAGGAGCAGGGCCGGTGAAGAGAATTAGGGAACCCAGGCTGCCTGGGTTTAGGCCTTGGCTCTGAATTCAGGCGGAGTTGGGACTGCAAGCACGAGCTCAAGGAAGCCGCAGCTGATCCCTCCTGCATCCTCTCAGGGTCTGGCAATTAAAGCTGGACATCAGCTGGGGCCAGTGGGAAACAGTCTTATTTAGTGACATTGGAAAGAAGGGACAGGGGGACTTTTGGGCTGAGTAGAAGAGAGGGTGTCTTCGTCCCAAACTACCACCTGTCAGGCTTGGAGGTTTTAGCTTTGCACAGACTCTTACGTCTCACACCCAGGGTAAGCTCTGTGCTTGGTTCTGGGGATATACAGGGATACAGACTTGGTTCCTGGGCTGGAGGAGCTCCTGGGAGAAGAGCTGTGTAGTCACGTGGGTGCCCTGTAAAGCCAGTGTGATAACAGAGGCAGATGAAGTCATGCAGGCAGGGACTCAGGGGAGGAAGGCACGTGAGAGAAGGCTTTCCTTAGGAGGTGATATTTAAGCCACATCATCACTTACGAATGAGACAACGTCCTGACCTAGTTGGACCAGGAGTAAGAACTTCCCAAGGACCCTTAGGTTAGTGAGGTATGAACAAGGTAGGGTCTGTGGGCTTCCCTGGTGGCTCAGATGGTAAAGAATCTGCCTTCAGTGCAGGAGACCCAGGTTCGATCCCTGGGTCAGGAAGATCCCTTGCAGAAGAGAATGGCAACCCACTCCAGTATTCTTACCTGGAAAATCCCATGGACAGAGGAACCTGGTGGGCTACAGTCCATGGTGTCACAAAGACTTGGACACAAGTGAGCAACTAACACACACACACACACACACACACACACACAGGGTCTGTGGAAGGACTCGTGAGCAGAGCTTTAGGCTTGGGAGGCAGGTTGTAGGAGATGAGGCTGTAGAATTGGGCAGAGCCCAGACCCTGCTGGACCTTGTGATTCATGCCAGAGAGGCTGCAGGGAGTCAAGGAGTTAGATGGGCATTCCTATGGGAGCTGGACGGGAGGGGTGCTGGATGGGGCAGGAAGGTTACAGCATCATCTGAGTGAAAGGTGATGAGAGTGTGGACTAAAGATGTGGGGGGTAGGATCATCTACTGAAGTTCAAGTAATGAAATCAATAGGATTTGCAGACTTGTTGGATGTAGGGAGTGGAAGAGAGAGATGTCTACTTCCTTTTCTGGCATCTAGCTTGATTTGGGGGGGAAGCAGTGTGGCCAAATTTAAAAATAGGCCAAATGAAAGGGGTACCTATGGAAACATCTGTGGCTAGAGCCTGAGAGGGAGCAGCCTGCAGGTTTCATTGCATGTGTGTCTGACTCTTGGTGACCCCATGGACTATGTAGCCTCTCAGGCTCCTCTGTCCACGGGATCCTCCAGGCAGGAATACGGAGTGGGTTGCCATGCCCTCCTCCAGGGAATCTTCCCAACCCAGGGATCGAACTCACATCTGCTGCAACACCTGCATTGCAGGTGGATTCTTTACCCCTGAGCCACAGGGGAAGCCCACAGGTATCATTAGATGATAGCTTTTCTCAGTGAAGGGTTGATGGGTCATTGAGTAATGCTTTTGGTCCTTCCTCCTGCAAGAAGCAGAGCCCTCCTCCCCCACCCCATAGATCGGCCTTCCTAGAAAAAGCCAACGTCAAGAGGAGGTGGGCTGAGCTGCATGAGCCTCCCAGCCCCTCACATGGTCCTGCAAGGAGAGGCCCTTTGTCTTGCGGCTTCCTCCTTCCTGCCCAGTGTGGTTACTTGTTGATGGTCTTGCAAGGAAGAGGCTGAGAATGTGGCTGACTTGGCATTTCCCAGCCCCACCCCGCCCGCACAGCTGGTGGGGCCTGGACCCAATTCCAGATGGGGCTCCGTTGGTCTGCTTGGCTTGGCTCGTGCCTCCAGGCCATCCCACCTCACCTTGTTTAAAACTGCTTGGGACAGCAGAATTGGGCCCAAGATCTCGGCCAGCACCGGTTTCCTTGTGGTAAATGGGGCTGGCTCTCCAGCTGTGCATTGCAGCCAAGGCCTGGCCGGGCTGAGACTGCAGAAGCGACGCAGTGAGGGCTGCAGGGGAAGGGCGGCACCTGCCGCTTCTCAGTGTGGGAGAAGACTCAGTGGGGCCAGTCCAGGGAGGGACCTGGCTCTAGTGGTTTTCCTTCTCCCTGGAGGTGGGAGGCACGAGGACAGCTACCAAAAAAGCCCAGAGTCAGGGCTGACACCAACATTTTACTGGCTCTTCACGCCATACCTGAGAAGACTTGGATCTTCTGCACACCCAAGGAGCCCTTTTAATAGAAGTGGAATTTTACCTGTAGGGAGGCCCATAGCAAGGACTGTCACTGTTAAGTGATCTAAGGAACCATTATTGGCTCTAATGTTGGGTCCTCAACCCTTGCCTGATGAGCAGCTTTGATGGCCCCAGTGGGGTTTCTGCGTGCGCATGTACGGGAGAGGTCGGAGTCCATGCCAGCGCAACCCTGGAACTGGGAGTGCAAGTAGCCTGTGTGTTTAAAGGATACTGCTAGAAAGCTGCAAGAGCTGGAGGGGTCAGTGGGGTGTGGCTTTGAGGTCAGTGGCAAACTGTGGGGAGCCTAGCTGTGATGGGACGGACTCCAGCAAAGACTGTTGAGAGATTCCTGGGGCCTCTGGAGGAGGTCATCTTGCTCCACCCCCGCACTCCCCTGGGAAAATCCCAGCCTCTCCTCAGTTAATGGAGGTGCCCATCTTTAACACATGCCCACTGCTGGTTTGGCTAAATCAGGACTCCTGATATGTCTCACTCTTAACTAGTTCTTGTATGAAGTATGGTAGTTTGGGGACTTAAAGCTGCTGTGAAGCCAGAAACCTCACTTTCAGAGCTTTGAGCCAGATGCCTTCAGTAGTTTTCTTTCTTTTTTCGTTATGCTTTGCTGGAAACATGAAAACTACTCCCAGGCTCCTTCCAATTGCTTTTTTTTTGTCTCATCCCATCTTCTCCCAGAAGGTGCATACTTATTCTTCTAGGGCCATGACTGGAGTCTCTTTCCCTCTAGACAAGGGTTCTTAACTTAAATGAAGCTTGGAGCATCTATTAAACCCCTAAAATCTGCAGAGTTCTAGGTGCACGTGCATTTTAGAGAGAGGGACTGTGGCTTTGTTTGTGTTCTCTGAGGGTCCATGATCTCCCCCAAGCTAAGAAATTCTTGCCTTAAATGCACTTGGAGCTTGGCCTAGACAAAAGGTTGGATTCCAAAGCAGGACCCTAGCACTGCCCAGCTATACATGTAGAGCTGGGCCCTGTTGTCTGGGGGAGGATACAGCATGGGTTCTGGAAGTCAGAGGAATTCAGAAGCAGAGAGCCTCACACTAGCTGGGGAGAAGGGAGGGCAGAGGCAGCCTGTCGGTTGCAGCAGAGCTCGGGGAGCCAGAGGCAGGCATGGAGAGCCCTCGGAGCACCTCTCCTGGGCAAGTGTCCTCAGTGGGGGCCGGGGGTGGGACATGCAGGGGTGTAGCTGTCTGAAGTTGTGGCTGCTCCGGGCTGGGAGGTCCAGCTGGGAGTGAGGAGGGCAGAAATTTGGCTCTCCAGACCAGGGAGACAGGGAAGGGAGGGGAAAAGAAGCAGGAGCCAAGTGACAGTCACTCTCTGGCCTGAGATGAAACTCTTAGAGGTTGTCGCCTGGGGAGAAGAGCTGCTTCTCGCTGCAGACTAGCCCAAAGGAAGGTGCAGGGAGCCCCAGTCACAGAGTCGCCGAGAACCGGGCAGGCAGGCAGGAGCCCAGGAACACGTGCTGGAGGCAGCGAGCCTCTCCTGGCAGGGCGTCTGTGTGGGATGACCTCATCCCTTCCCGTCTCAGCGACTGAGGCTTTATTATTCCAGCCTCTAGGTAGACATGACGCTATGCTGAGCCTAAAGGTTAAAGGAAGAGCTGCCTTCGCCAGGGGCGCTCGTGGCCCCTCAAGGGAGGGGCTGAGGGGGAAAACCCTGACCCCCTCCCCTGGATGCCTTAGAAAGCTTGGAGGGGAATAACTGGAGCGCCTCCCCTGGGGCCCGTCCTGGCTCTCCTCCCTGGCCCGGGTCCCACTCATTCAGGGACAGTTGGAGGCAGACAGGGTGCTCTGCAAGGGAGCTGACCACTCTCCCTCCTGCTCCAGGAGCATCCTGATAGAGATGTTTCTGGGACCCTCCTGGTATATGCCTCTCAAGCTCAAGAGTGAATATTGCAGTGAAAATAGAGGAAGCTCAAAACCACCAAAATACCATGCACTGAGACGACAGCCTGAGCCCTGCCTGTTTGCAAGCCGTTCCAAGCCTGGTTTCTATGACGGACCTAGCAGGTTCCCCAACAGCTAGAAGCAGACAGTCCCTCACACCTTCCCCAGGTACTCCCTGCTCCAGACATGTCAGGATGAGGTCCTGCTGGCTGACCTACCAACTGTGCTGTCTTGGACATGCTCCAAGGTGCCCAGTGGGGCCTGCCCAAGACCATAATCCGCCTAATTAGGAATGGGCATTCGGCAGGGACGCCTGGCTTTCTTTGGTAATGAAACTTCTTTTTCCCTAAATGGTGAGGTCACTTGGGGTGGCGGGGGGAGGGAGTTTGCTGGCTCATTCATAGGGGAGGGGTCAGGGTTGTCCCTTCCCTCCTGGAAACCTCGGCAAATTCCAGAGAAGAACCCCAAGGCATTGGCAAGTACCTTGAATATTTTTCTTGCTAGGTACAGCTTCAGAGTGTGCTGGCAGGTCCTGAATCCCTGCTGTAGGACCCCTGGTATAGTCTGTCCAGTTCCCTGCAGACGATGGGCCAACCTCAGCCTCAGTCCCCCAGCCGAGGGAAGGTTACCCAGGGCTTTAAACACAAGGCTCTGGACCAACCCTGGCAGCAGGAGCCATGGGGCTTGTGTGGCTCCGTTCTCCTGGCCAGTCACCCGCCCTAGAACAGACTCATCATTGGCTTTTAAAGTTTTCAGTATTACCTAGCACCCTGAATCCTTTTGGGGAAAAAAATGAGGCATGAATAAGTAAAATGAATGGGTAGACCTTGTGTATGTTACACATGTAGCCATTGCTCTTGTCGTGTTACAATCAGGGGCCATGTTAGAGGCAGTCACTGCCATGCATCTCGACCCCCAGGAAGCTTTCTTGGTTACTCTAGGTTACTCTGCTTTTCAGCAGAATTCCCCAGGTGCTCGAGTTAACATGTGGCTTCCTGGGTCTGCCCTCTCTTAAGACCTCTGTGTGGAGAGACTCACCGTTAGTCGGTCTGGACTTGCCAGCTATAGAACCTCTCTTTGTGTCCATCTCAATTGCCTCCTCCTCTCAATTTCTACCGCACTTGGTACCCGACAGCGACGGCCCACGGGAACGTCACACTTCACGTTGAGTTGCTGCTGCCTGGTTTCACTCTTTTCGACTCCGTCTTGCTAAGACAACAGTTTGAAGCCAGGGGCTACTCCTGCTGCTTTGGAAGCCTTCCTGGGATCCAGCCTGGGTGCTGAGTGGGTGGTACAGGCTCCAAGCTCCCTTCATAGACACACTCATTTGGGCGTCAAGTTCATGTGTGATGGCAGTTTGTGCATCAGCCACACTAGGCTAGGAGAAGAACAGTTTGGATCCCTGTGTTTTTCTCAGGTGAATGAAATACAGTCGGTATGTCCTGAGCATTCCTCTTGCATGAGAACATCCCTAACTATGGTGGAGGGTGTGGCGGGTTCACCTAGTTGGGGATCCCCCAGAAATGAACTGTCCAGGCTGGAGGCTCAAGTTGGAAAGGGTGACTTGATTCTGCTGCAGGCTGAGCAGGGCTGGGAGGGTTTGGGCTTGGAGGAGCCGTTTCTACCTGGCTGCCGGCAACCCTTGGCATCTGAGCATGTGGGAGAGGCTTGCGGTAGGGCTGGTGGTTCCTGCAGGATCCTAAGCGGGGCTTGGGGGTGGGGTGTCTGCCCGTGGCCCAGGTTCTCGGAGCCAGACCCCAGCCACACCCTGGAAGAGCGCGTGGTGCACTGGTACTTCAGCCAGCTGGACAGCAACAGTAGCAGCGACATCAACAAGCGCGAGATGAAGCCCTTCAAGCGCTACGTGAAGAAGAAAGCCAAGCCCAAGAAATGCGCCCGGCGTTTCACTGACTACTGTGACCTGAACAAAGACAAGGTCATCTCACTGCCCGAGCTGAAGGGCTGCCTGGGTGTTAGCAAAGAAGGTGAGTGATCGCCTGTGCTCCTGGCCCTCTAGGACTTGCCCCTCCTGGAGGGAGGGGACCACCCTGCAATAGATGAGATTCCCAGGTATGCGTTATTCGACTACTTACTGGGAGTGCATCGTGCTTTGCACTAGACACCTGACACAGTGGAGGAATGGAAGGGTAAGTTTCCTATCCTTCCGCAGTCTATTGAAGAGACAGCTGCTAAAGTATTTACATACACTGGGCTGAGTGCCATGAGGGTGTATTAGGATACACCGGGCTGCAGTGACAAGCAGAACCACACGTGTAATGGCTCAACACAGGGGAAATCAGTTCCTCTTGCCCATATAGTGATTCACCATGATTCCAGGTCCTAGGGGGTGTGTGTGTGTGTGTGTAGGGGAATAGTGGAGATTGCTCCAGGTGCAGTCACTCTGAGAGCCAGCCTGAGAATGACTCTGCCAACTTCATTCTGTGACATCCAAGGTCACCCTGTGGGTCTTCTCCCTCCCCAGCCGGATGGCGTAAACCCTGGAGCAGTGCCCATGGGGCAAGGTTGATGGGCCAGTCCTGGAAGTGACATACATCACCTCTCCTATTTCACTGGCTGGATCTCCATCACTAGACCACACCCCACAGTGAGGAGGGCTTGGGGCCCAGGAAAAGGAGGAGACACCTGGTGGACGGGTGGACACCGGATGGTCTCTGTCAAAGTGCAGCAAGTGCAGAGTATTGCGGGAATATACCTAAGGCACCCACATCTGCTCAGGGTCCATCAGGCTTGGAAATCTTCAGGAAGGAAGTGATGTCTTGCCCAGAGGCCAGCCAGCCATAGCCCATGGGCCCAGTCTAGTCCACGGCCTGTTTCTGTACAGCCTGTGAGCTAAGAGTGGCTTTTCTATTTTTCAGTTCAGTTCAGTTGCTCAGTCGTGTCTGACTCTTTGTGACCCCATCTGCAGCATGTCAGGCCTCCCTGTCCATTACCAACTCCCAGAGTTTACTCAAACTCATGTCCATTGAGTCGGTGATACCATCCAACCATCTCATCCTCTGTCATCCCCTTCTCCTCCTGCCCTCAATCTTTCCCAACACCAGGGTCTTTTCCAATGAGTCAGTTCTTCGCATCAGGTGGTCAAAGTATTGAAGTTTCAGCTTCAGCATCAGTCCTTCCAATGAATAATCAGGACTGATTTCCTTTAGGACGGACTGGTTGGATCTCCTTGCAGTCCAAGGGACTCTCAAGAGTCTTCTCCAACACCACAGTTCAAAAGCATCAATTCTTCAATGCTCAGCTTTTTTTATGGTCCAACTCTCACATCCATACGTGACTACTGGAAAAACCTTAGCTTTGACTAGATGGATCTTTGCTGGCAAAGTAAAGTCTTTTTAATATGCTATCTAGGTTGGTCATAACTTTCCTTCCAAGGAGCAAATGTCCTTTCTATTTTTAAAAGGATGTAATTTTCAAAAAATAAGACTATGCAGCCAAGACTGTTGCATATTGTCCATGGTCCACAAAGCTAAAATGATTGCATCTAGTTCTTCACAGAAAAGCTTGCTGCCCTTGTTCTGGACGAATCCCTGCCCAGTGAGTAAGAGGAAGCTGAGCTGAAAGGTCATGGAAGGGAGGAGTGTTCTGAACCGAGGCAAGTGAAGAGTGAGGCTGTGGAGGTGGGGAAGGAGAGTTTTAGAGGAGCTGAAGGACGTCAGGGTGACTGGGATGCATGTTTAGGAGTGGAAGGGGAAGGCGGCAGGAGGTAAGGCTGAGAGAGTTTAAACTATATAAGGTCGATGGGAAGCTGTTGAAGGGACTCAGTCAGAGAAACGATAGCATCAGTTTTGGTTAAAAAAAAAAAAAATTTCTTCCAGTGCAGTGTGGGAAATGGATCGGGGGATGAGTGAGGGCAGAGACCCAGTAGGAGGCCGGAGCACTGACCAGGCAGGGGATGATGGAGGCCTGAGTTAGGGAAAACCCAGTGGGTTTGTAGAGTACTGGGGGAGGTGACTGGGTAGGACTTCAGGGCTTGGTGATTGAGTGCAGAGAGGGATGAGGGCTGGCGTGGGCAACTGGAGAGTGGGCCATTCACTGAGACGGGCAGCATGGGAGGAAGAGAAGAGCAGGTCGGGGTGGGGGAAAGATAACAGACATGACTTGGACCTGTCAAGTTGGTTGCATCCCCCAAATTAGAGAGTCACAGTGCAGGTGAAGGGTCTGGGCCGATGATGCCGATTTGGGTAATTCTGACTTGTTTGGTGCCGAGAACTGCCTTGAAGGAGACGTAAGGGCTTTTCCTTGTTCTAACCCTTGGTTGATAGGGTAAACCCAAAAGGTAGCTGGGGAGGTGGTTGAGGTACCCAGTCTTGGGATCTGGCCCTGGTTCTGGGATGTGTGGCCCTGGTTCTGGGATGTGTGACCCTGGGTGAGTGACCTGTACTGGCCCTGGTTCAGGGATGTGTGACCCTGGGTGAGTGATGCTCATCCCCAATCCATTTCCCACACTGCCCCAGAAGAATTTTTTTTTAACCAAAACAGATGCTATCGTTTCTCGGACTGAATCCCTTCAACAATTTCCCATTGCCCTTGTATAGTTTAGACTCTCTCACCTCCTGCTGCCTCCCCTCTCCTTCTGTCTCTAAACATGCATCTCAGTCACCCTGAGGTCCGTCAGCTCCTCTAGGCAGTCCTGTCTGATGAGGATGCCTCTCTGTGCCCCCTCGACTCTGAGTCCCCAGGACATGGTGCAGCGTCATGGGTCAAACCCTGTTTCAGCCGCAGACCAGCTCTCTCATCCAAGTCAAACTGCTCAGCCATCCCAGATTTCCGTTTCTTCATCTGTAAGATGGAAATAACCATAGTATCCACCTCACAGGGCCATTGTGCCGATGCAATGAGATAGCGAGTTAAAGCAGTTGCCGAAGGCATTGAGGGACCTCTGTGGTTGAGGCCTTGAGGGACCTCCGTGAAAGTTCCATAGATAATACTGTTCTTCTTCATGAGACCGTTGCAGCTGTCAGAAGCACTGCTCACACTGCATGCAGTCCGTGCTCCCGATTCTCCCCTGCATCATGGGTGTGCCTTCTCAATTCCTAACCTCAGGCACAGTGCATTAGATCCTGGTCAAATGACGAAGGGCTGGGAGAGGGACGTCCTGTGTGGTAGCATTATGCTTTGGCACACTTAGAATCTGTGCCCATTTCTCAGAGCACAAGCTGGGGGCCAGCATTTGCGTTGACCCCCAGGCCCACCTGGAGCACTTCTGGGCTCAGTAGGTTCGGAATCACGGAGCTCCACCGGCACTCTGCCCTTGGTCTGCTTCCTGTGCTGGTAGTTAAGGTCCACATGGCACACAGCAGCAAGGGGGAGGCTGGGTGTGCTGACCTCAGGTCCACACAGCTCACGGAGGCCTCCGGGCTGCCCTCTGAAGCTTTGCCAGGCACCAGGTGCGCAGGACCCAAAGAAAGCAGGCAGCCCTGGCACTTCCCAGCTCTGTAATCTTTAGCAAGCTACCCAAAGTCTCTGAGCCTCAATTTCCTCATCTGCAAAGTGGATATGACAGCATCTGCTTCACAGATTTGGTGTGAAGATTTAACAAGCTGGTGCCTAGTTTGCGGTGAATGCACAGAAGAAATTAGAAATAGTCGAGAAACACAAGAGGCAGTGGTAAAGAGCTCTTCTGCCAACACAAGAGATGTAAAAGACCCAGATTTGATCACTGGGTCAGGAAGATCCCCTGGAGGAGGAAATGGCAGCCCACTCCAGTATTCTTGCCTGGAGAATTCCATGGACAGAGGAGCCTGGTGGGTTATAGTCCATAGGGTTGCAGAGTCGGACACAACTGAAGCGACACGGAGCGACAGCCCTGGGCTGCCAGCAGCTTTGTGGGGTCTCTGTGCTCTGGGAGCAGCGGAAAAGCCACCTGGCTAGATTGTCTGCAGGGACTGAAGCAGATGTTGGCCATCTGATGTCGTGCGCTGCCCTCTGGTGGGCTGAGAGGGGCTTGCACACCCAGTGGGGGGCAAAAGTCAGGTGGGGCAGGACATAGAGTTTGGGGGTGAATGTAGCTTTGGGTCCGAGGGACTGACTTTTGGGAAATGCCACATGAATCCAGGCATTTTCACCCGCCAGACTTCTCACTGGGGAGCTGACTGCCCAGCACAGTCTTCTCAGGTCTCTTTCTTAACTGGTCCTTCCCAGTTTATGAAGCGCAGTTATCAGGATTATTTTTCACCACCCTGTGAGGCTGGAGACAAGTCCTTCCATTGAAAAAACCCACCATCTCTCCCACTGACTTGCCCGAGGCTGGTGCCTAACCCTGAACAGAAAAACCCTCTTGAGTGATGGAATGGATATATGTATTTGGAGTCCTCACTAAAGTGTTTTAGTTGCTCAATTGTGTCTGACTCTCTGTGACCCCAGGGACTGTAGCCCGCCAGGTTCCTCCATCTGTGGGATTTCCCAGGCAAGAATACTGGAGTGGATTGCCATTTCCTTCTCCAGGGGATCTTCCAGCCTCAGGGATTGAACTCGGGTTTCCTGAGTTGCAGGCAGAGTCTTTACCATCTGAGCCACCAGGGAAGCCCAGAGTTTCCTTAAACTCAGCTCTAATTTCTTGCTTATTCCTCCACTTCTCAGTAGGACGCCTCGTCTAAGGAGTGGAAAACCAAAGGGCAGGTGGAGAGACCAGGGAGGCAGGATGGATCATCAGACAGCTAACCTTCGGCGTTGCCACGGCCCAGCCACATCCCATGTAACATAAGTGGTGCCCATCGTGTTTGCACTTTTAATAACTCCTATTTGTGTGTTTTCTTTTTCGGTTTCATTTTTAAACACCAGTATCTAATACCGCAGTGGGAAAAGGAAAGGGAAGAAAGACTGTTTTATTCTCTTTTATTGTTAAGTTTTTGGATCTGCTACTGACAACTTTTAGGGTTTGGAGGGCGGGGGCCTTTCTGGGACTGAGAAGAAAGAGATTTATATACTGTATATAAATATATATGTAAATTGTATAGTTCTTTTGTACAGGTGTTGGCATTGCTCTCTGTTTATTCCTCTCCCTCTCCCTGCTCTGAGCTGTGAGATCTCTGGACACACGGCCCCACTCTCTAGAAGCCAGGACTCCATCCCCGGCCAGCCTGGATCCCATTGTGATCACAGGGCAGACTCCCTGGGTATCTTTTCTGGTGGGAGGAAGGGGCCACCTTCTGCCGTGGCTGTCAGAGCAGCAAGTCACTTGGCGGTTGACCTTCTCAAGGGCGGGAGTGGACATTGCAGGACAATGGAAGTGGCTCCTGGAGGGAGGCCCGTAGCCCTCATGAGTCCCCATTCTCCAACACCCATGTGGTCAGGCCATCCAGACCCCCAGGTGGCCCAGACTCAGTGGGTGCCTGAGTCGACAGTGTCGTTGGTGCCTGCTGAACAAATTGCCCTAAGGATTTGCGTTAGGGTCCCTTGAAACATAGGGTCCCTATGTTTAGCATCTACTACGTATGAAGCCGGAGAAGGCAATGGCAACCCACTCCAGTACTCTTGCCTGGAGAATCCCAGGAATGGGGCAGCCTGGTGGGCTGCCATCTATGGGGTCGCACAGAGTCGGACACGACTGAAGCGACTTAGCAGCAGCAGCAGCAGCACATATTAAGCAGGAGAGGGGAGGCAGAGAAGAAAGACACCCCGCGGGACCTTTTGTTTAGTAGTTAAATTTCACATCTGAGCGGTGGAGGCAGCACAGAAGGCCTGTCCTGGTGAGTGTGGCGCCCACCCAAGGCTCCTCACCTCTCGCACACCCGTGAGTGAGGCTTCCTGAGACAGCGCCCAGTGCCGAGGTCAGGCTGGGCAGCGACTCCTGCAGTCCTCCTTCTCCCCTGCTGTTCTCTGGTCAGCGTAAGCCCGAGGGAAGAGTTGTGTCCATCACCTTGTTGGTCACTCAACCTTTTCTATTTTTTTTTTTTTAAACTCAGTACCGAGGTTCTTCCTGTTTTCCTAAATGCTCTTACGGGCTTCCAGGCTTGAGGCCAATTCCAGATTCATGCTGGGCCTGTTACTTCTGCATCCCTTGGAAGTGAGGACAGAATGGCCCAGCCATGGGGAAATCCAGGCCTAGCTTCCCACAGGTATTTTACTGTGATTCCAACATGGACCGCCCAGCCTTCTGGTCATACCCCAGCTTCCTCTTGCCTGGGGTAGCAGGGGTGGGGGCATGGCCATCCAACAGTCATCCAACAAAGGGTGACAGGTGACACCGAACCCTCCTTCCCGTGAGCAGCCATAGCAGCAAGGAGGGAGGGTGGGCAGTTTTCCAGGACCGGCGCCTTTGTGGGCTATTTTTGGAAATCTGGCCACATCTCTGTGTATCTCCTATCCCATCCCATCCTCTGACTGGAGAAGGTTCTTGCTGTCCTAATGAAAGTCCCAGAGGTTGTGTCAGGGTGACTGGAGACCCCATCCCAATGTGGTAGGATGGAACGAGAGCCCTGGCCCATCAGTCTGGACCAGAAAGCCCAGTGTGCTGGCTGGGTGGACTTTCCGGGAGACCTCAGCCTCCTTCCCTGCCCTGAAGGAAGCACCTCCGTGAAGAAAGTTGGAATCTGCCCAGGACATCTTCTCTCTCACACACGTGTGGAGGCTGAGTTGTGTGGTTTTCCTTTGTGAGGAGGGAGGGAGACTGTTTGTAGCTTGTTTTATAAAAAATAAAAAATGCGTAAACCTTGGTGGCGGTTGCCTCTTTCTTTGGGTGGCTCCCTTTGATGGAAAGCGTTCATTTCCTTAAAGGTTTAGTTGTTTACTGTGGCCTAGGTGCCCTCCACTCTGATCCTAGGCAGTCTGAGGGGCTAGACCAGAAGGGGAGCCAGAAGTGGCCATGAGGTGGTGCCCCGCTTGCAGTGAAGACCTTGATGCCCTGGGCCCTTGCCTACAGTGCTGGTACCCTGTTTGTAACGCTTCCTCTGACCTGCCTCTATGCAGCTAGCCCCGCAAGCCATCACTTGAAAGCAGGGGATGTTGCTGGCAGTGCTTGGTGGGCAGGGCTGGGGGAGCCTGTTCCATGGCGCAGGCTGATGGGAGTGGGGATATTGGCTGTAATCCTGAGCTCAAGACCCCAGGCTGGGAAGCAACTGTACACAGGGAGCAGGCCCCAGTGGGGTTTATGCCGTCTGTGCCCTAGTTTTGTGGGGCACGTATTCAGGTCAAGGCGGCTGGTCTGGCTCACGTTGCTAGAGGCCTTCAGCGTGGACACTGCGGCAGAGGTGAGGCTCCAGACTGTTTCTGGTGCTACAGACATCTTTCTCCTTTGCTTCCCTCTCTGCACAAGCAGCTGTGTCCAGAAGTGTCTTCCTCTCCCGCCTCTGAGAACTTCCTTCTGCCACCTCCATCCCCTTATCCTTTGCAGGTAAGCAGAATACAATGCCCTTGAAAATGACCCTGCCCCCAGCCCTTTCTTTAGCTAAGCATTCCTGGGAAAGGATCTCAGCCTTCAGATGGGGTCTGGCAGGTTTCCCTCCTCCAGGGCTAACAGTGAGCTGCTGTGTCCATGGGCCCTGAACTAATACAACAGCCCAGTACCACAGGCATCATCCCCATCTTACAGGTGTGGTCACAGGCTCAGAAGCTCAGTGACTTGCTGGGTTGCACCAGGCTAGGAAAGGCACAGCTGGGCATCACCTTCAGATCTTCCCCTCCAGGCCCGGAGCTCTGCTCACTGCGGGCTGCCTTCCTTCAGGCACTAGAACATCAGCCTTCTCCTTCCTTCACTCTGCGTGGCTGTATTCAGCTGTGAGTGCATTTTTTTTTCTTTCTGCATAGTTTAGAGTCTTATTAAAAAACCACTAATTGCAGATGCCTATCATGGGCTTCAGGGATTGGGAAGAGAAATAAGGGAAGTGTTTGCTCATGCAGGACCTCACTGGGAGACTTGGGGTTGACCCTGCAGCCCTGTTTAGGCTTCCTCTGCTTTCTCCAAAGATGAGAGGGCTATTCCTCGTGGCAGTCAAGGAAAAGGGAACCGTAGACCCATCCTGTTAATTCCTTCACCCAAAGGCTTCTGAGTCATGCTTGGCCTTTGTAGGGAGGGGAAGACCGGGGACATTGTCAGTTGGATATCAAGATATGACTGCTGCTGGGGTCCCTCAGATACTATAAGAGGGGTCTCCAGGCTGGTACTCATCTCTGGTTTCCCCAGGGGTCTGGGAATCTGGCAGCACCAGACTCCTGGTAGGGAAAAAACCCAGAGAGAGCCAGTCTGCTCATCTGACCATTTATTCCAGGTTCTTGAATGACCCACAAGGCCATTAGGTGTGCCCATCAAGGACATTGAAGAACTTCTTGGAAACCTGATCTTCTGGCATTTGACCTTTTTTCCCCCCCCATTTTATAGGGGTGACAGGCAAAACTTGATCTTTTTCATGCAGTGATACCAAACCAAGCCCTCATTCTTGTGGCCTGGATCACTATGCCCCTTTGTGTGACTTTCATGAATTAAACAGGGATGGGGCATGACTTTGATTATATGCCTGTCAGGTGTGTGACACAGGTATCTCTTGTCATTTCTTGTAGAATCTGACCCATCCCTTATACTCTTCTGTGCCAACACCTTATTGGGGCAGCCTCATCCTTCCCACCGTGTGCGCTGCTCCCCTTCTTCCCGTAGCTGCTCTGTGAAGGTCCTGTTGCCTGGGGTCTTCCTAATCAAAGTTTTGATTGCAGCTAATGGTCTGCCATCCTGTGTGTGATGCATGCACTAACCCTGGTTGTCCACACGCTTGGCGGTGGAGGGCCACTGACTGCTTGGATGCGGTGTCTTCACTAGATGATGGGCACGTTGGTGAATTACTCATAAGAATCAGCAGGGACCAGGATAAGACGCAGTAACACCCATCCTGCTCCCTACCCACTTAAGTCACAGAGGTATTCGTCTCCCTCATGGAGCATATCCATCACTCGTCAGCAAGGGGTGCTTCTTGTCATCAGGGACCCAGGTTGAGGGAGGCTCCATTCTCCTTGATTGTGAAGGCAAAAAAAAAGAGAGAGAGAACATGCTACATTTTACCCTGATTCTTAAAGCTTCCATCTAATAATGCCATGTCACTTTGTCCCCATCTCAATGACTACAACAAATCACATCGTCCCATCTAGCTCAAGGGCAGCTGGCAAGTGCCCAGAAGCAGAATTAGTACTGTGGAACTTCAGCTCCCCAACCAGGAGTCCAACTCGCACCCCAGCATTGGAAGGTGAAGCCCTGACCACTGGACCGCCAGGGAGTCCAGGGGGGTCTGTTAACAGAAGTAGAATTGGTATTTGGTGGACAACTCTGATGACTATCACAACATAGATTATCTTTGTATTTTTCATATTGATGGGAAAATTCTGCAATTTTTACATTGTCCAAGAATAAAAAGACTTGCTTTTCACAGTTTCCACAGTGCATTTTATGTCAATGACTTCTGACATAAAGGTAATGATCATTAGGGTAATGATCATTCTCTCTGTTGTGGGTAAAGAAAAGGATGAATGCAGCTTCTCTCCCGTGAGCTACCATGCCCCACCCTGGGGAGGGGAGGGGCGGGGGTGAGGGTGGGGTAGGTCTCAGGTAACTATCCACGCCCCAGTGCTGGAGAACTTGGAGAGGGAGCAAGTAACTATTTGAAAGCAGCTGAGGAATTGTTGCACCGTGGGGGTAAATGTGGCATTTTCCCTCTGCCATCCTGGCCCTCAGCTGTGCTCCACTGCATCTTCTTTCCTCAGGGTTCAGTTCAGTTCATTTCAGTGGCTCAGTCATGTCCGACTCTTTGCAACCCCATGGACCGTAGCACGCCAGGCCTCCCTGTCTACCACCAACTCCCAGAGTTTACCTAAACTCATGTCTATTGACTCAGGGATGCCATCCAACCATCTCATCCTCTGTCGTCCCCTTCTTCTCCTGCCCTCAATCTTTCCCAGCATCAGGGTCTTTTCAAATGAGTCAGCTCTTTGCATCAGGTGGCCAAAGTACTGGAGTTTTGGCTTTAGTATCAGTCCTTCCAATGAATAATCAGGACTGATCTCCTTTAGGATGGACTGGTTGGAGCTCCTTCCCAGTCCAAGGGACTCTCAAGAGTCTTCTCCAACACTACAGTTCAAAAGCACCAATTCTTTGGTGCTCAGCTTCCTTTATAGTCCAACTCTCACATCCATACATGACTACTGGAAAAACCATAGCCTTGACTAGACAGACCTTTGTTGACAGAGTAATGTCTCTGCTTTTTAATATGTTGTCTAGGTTGGTCATAGGTTTCCTTCCAAGGAGTAAGCATCTTTTAATTTCATGGCTGCAGTCACCATCTGCAGTGATTTTGGAGCCCCCCAAAAATAAAGTCTGACACTTTTTCCACTGTTTCCCCATCTATTTGCCATGAAGTGATGGGACCGGATGCCATGAAGTGATGGGACCGGATGCCATGAAGTGATGGGACCGGATGCCATGAAGTGATGGGACCGGATGCCATGAAGTGATGGGACCGGATGCCATGATCTTCGTTTTCTGAATGTTGAGCTTTAAGCCAACTTTTTCACTCTCCTCTTTCACTTTCATCAAGAGGCTCTTTAGTTCTTTGCTTTCTGCCATGAGGGTGGTGTCATCTGCATATCTGAGGTTATTGATATTTCTCCCGGCAATCTTGATTCCAGCTTGTGCTTCATCTAGCCCAGAATTTCTCATGATGTACTCTGCATATAAGTTGAATAAGCAGGGTTACAATATACAGCCTTGACGTACTCCTTTTGCTTGTGACAGCTCGGGCAGTTCCCATACCTTCCAGGTTACGTCAGTTATTTACCAGCTCAGTTCTGCCCAGTGACAAAGCTTCAGTCTCCAGCTTGGTTTAGCTCCTCCTTCCCTGTCTGTCTGTCTGTCTGTCTGTCTATGAAAGTCGTTCAGTCTTGTCGGACTCTTTGCGACCCCATGAGCTGTAGTCCATGAACTTCTCCAGGCCAGAATACTGGAGTGGGGAGCCTTTCCCATCTCCAGCGGATCTTCCCAACCCAGGGATCAAACCAGTCTCCTGCATTGCAAGCGGATTCTTTTCCAACTAAGCCCCAAGGGAAGCCCAATAATACTGGGGTGCCCAGTGGTGAACTGGCAGCCCAGCAGCTTGGAGAAGAAGAGCAGGGGGGCTTCAGTCACTCTCTGAGACAATTCTTCCTCTACTTTATCCTGAAGCAGCTCTCCCGAGATGATGGGGAAGGAAAGAGGGAACGGAAAACCATGAAGGTCTCTGTTTGGTTTTTTTTTTTTTTTTTTTAAGGTATTTTTGATGTGGACCATTTTTTTAAAAGACTTGATTGAATTTGTTACAATATTGCTTCTGTTTTATGTTTTAGGGGCTTTTTGGCCCCTAGGCATGTGGGATCTTAGCTCCCCAACTAGGGGTCCAACCTGCACTCCCTGCATTGGAAGATGAAATGCTAACCACCAGACAGCTGGGGAATCCAGGGGGATCTGTTTACAGAAAAGAGTTGTTCTCCTTTCTGCTCATTGTGGCAGCTTCTCAGGTTGGCGCTGCTTGCCCTCTGGGTGGTAGATGCTCAAATATAGTATGGAATATTGTGGGGCCCATGCTGGATCTGGGTGCCCTGTCCCCCCTCCCCATACACAGAGCCCATGTGTGGGAAGTCCAGTTCTGGCTTGACCTTTTCCACACTTCCGCACACCAATGCATGATGCCATGTCCACTTTGCTCCTAGGACCTTGCCTTGGGTTTTAGACCTAAATTGTAGATCACACCTGGCTCCCTTCTGGGGAGTCCATTCACCCATGGGAAACTCACACACCCTTGCTGTACCAGTTGGTGGGAGTGCAGGTTAATCCTTATCACCTCTTCTCTACATCTCTCCAACTTCTCCCCACCCCTGCTTCACTAGGTAGAAGAGGCTGATCAGCAAGTTGCCTGCATCACAGGTGTCTAACTGGGAAAAGAGATGTCAGACCAACAGCCAGCTTATACCCACCATGAACAATTCTCTCAGAGCCCCCCTGCTTTTTCAGCTTTAAGGAGGAGAGGAGGCAACCCAGTGTTTCTTATCCATCTCCTTCCACTCTCTCCCCCATCCTTTCATAGATTGGGCTGGGGAAGGGTGGTTAGTTCCAGAGCTATTTCGAGTGCCGTGCTGTCTTAGCAGAGGGTATCAAGTCCCTAACTGTTGGGATACTTGGCATCTCTGTTTTCTTCATTTTGAGCCCTAATCATTAATTCTGGGGAAGTAGAAAATTTTTGCTCCATCAAAGTCCTATGATGGAGGGTTGCAATGATAGATGGTGGGTTGAACTATGATAGAGATAGATGCAAGGGAAGAGGACCCCAGAGAGAATCTCTGGTTGCTCCAATTCCAGTCCCAGGGACCTCCAGCCTCCCACCATCTCAGAGCCCTAATTGAGCTTGCTGCTCTAGACAACTCTGCCCTCAGGGTGTTGACCCCAGGACCAGGCAGGACCCAGGGGGCCAATTCATCTCCACTCCTCCAATGGGCTCCTATGCTGTATGAATACATCTAAATTCCCATTTAGATGACCCATTTCTTTAACCCCCTGTGAAGCTGACCCAAGGGAAGGAATTGGAGCTTTTTAAGGGGAGTTCTTTCAGAGATGTGCTGCTGCTGCTGCTGCTGCTGAGTCGCCTCAGTCGTGTCCGACTCTAAGCGACCCCATGGACTGCAGCCTACCAGGCTCCTCCATCCATGGATTTTCCAGGCAAGAGTACTGGAGTGGGGTGCCATTGCCTTCTCCGCAGAGATGTGCTACGTAGCTGCAAATGGAACCCGAGGTTTTTCAGTCCCCTACCCCCCCCACTCTCCCATGTTTAGCAGCTCTTTTCTATAGACATCTCTCCTTCCTATTAAACACATAGACTCTGCTTTCTGAGGGGCTTCCCAGCTGGCATTAGTGGTAAGGAATCTACCTTCCAATGCAGGAGAATTAAGAGACGTGGGTTCGCTCCCTGGGTTGGGAAGATCCCCTGGAGAAGGAAATGGCCACCCTCTCCAGTATTCTTGCCTGAAAAATTGCACGGACAAAGGAGCCTGGCGGGCTACATTCCATGGGGTCGCAGAGTCAGACAGGACTGAAGTGACTGAGCACGCAGGCCCACTGCTTTCTAAGGAGTCACCCTTGAGACCCAGTAGAGCCATGCTGGGCAGAGATGACTCCAGAGTGTTTAATTTGACTCCCTTGATCCTAGGTACCTTTAAAATCCTTGGCCCGGAGGAGACCTGGATCCAACAGATTCTAAGACCAGAGAAGTTCACGTGTTTGGGGCAGGAAGGTTGGGAAGGCAGCTCTCTCCTTGAGGAAGGTGGTGGGGAGTTAGCAGGAGATGGTGGGGAGGACCCCTGCGTAGCAGCAGGAGCCCAGCTAAGGCAAGAAGTCGGAGTCTCTATAGACCTGGCACACTTGGTGGTGTTAATTTCCCAGAGTCCTGCACTTAGAAGATCAGCTTTTCATCCTGCTTCAGCCGTTGAACTACCCTGGGTTTCAGGTAACTGGCTTCACCTTTAAAGACTGATTCTTTCTGCCTGGGCTCTTTGCTCTACCGCACACAGGGCAGCTGGTCTCACACTGCAGGAGGTTTGTGTCTTTCAGGGGACAAGGAGGCACCCAGACGGGGAAGACGTGCTGAGCATCCTCAGAGGAAAGCGGGCACATACACGATGGGGAGATGCAACAGATGCACCTTTAGGAAGTGGGACGGGAGTGAGAAAGCATCCTTGGAGGGAATCCACATTGTGGGCCTGCGATTGTCAGGAAAGGAAGGAAAAAAAAATGTGAGGTGTTTAGAGAGGAAATAAGATGCAGGCAGAGCAAGAGGTGAAGCCACGTGAAGGGAGAGGGAGAAGCGAGGCAAGAAGGAAATCAGGAGTGGCTGAGAGAGCCCTGAGGGAGGGTCATGGCTGGTGAAGAGTCGTGAAAAGCTGAGTTCAAGAGGAAAAAATTATGATGTGGGGAGGGAGGGAGGGAGAGGGAGGACTAACAGGCCTGGAGCAAGGGTGGAGGAAGAGGGTTTGGGAAGAATGAGGCATCTCAAACTGGAAAAACAAACTAGAAATAGGCTGAGGTGTCTCTGCTGGACTGCTGGAGTTTGAGGTTTTCACACTGGTGACTGAGCGCTGCAGGGCAGCATGTGGGCTATTTTAAGCAACTTCAGAATAGACTCTCAGGAGAATGGTGACTGCTCTGGAAAATCTGCTAGGGAGATTATTCTGGTCCTAGACTCAGCTCTTCTCAGGTATTGCAGAAGACTCTTGATTGTCCCTTGGACTGCAAGGAGATCCAACCAGTCCATCCTCAAGGAAATCAGTCCTGAATAATCACTGGAAGAATGGATACCGAAACTCCAATACTTGACCACCGGATGTGAAGAACTGACTCACTGGAAAAGACCCTGAGCCTGGGAAAGATTGAAGGCAGGATGAGAAGGGGACGACAGAGGATGAGATGGTTGGATGGCATCATCAACTCAATGCACATGAGTTTGGGCAAGCTCCGGGAGTTGTGATGGACAGGGAAGCCTGGCATGCTGCAGTCATGGGGTCGCAAAGAGTCGGACACGACTGAGCGACTGAACTGAACTGACTGAGACTCAGCCCGGGTCTCTGTTGCACCCAAGCTCCTGGACACTTCCACGTGGGTGTCCCAAAAGTCTAGAAAACTCAGTGTAACTAAACCTGTGCGTGCCATCTCCCTCCACCTCTCCTCAGTGCTAGGCACACCAGCGGCCACTCCCCTCAAGCCTGGGACCCCACAGTCCTGCTTCTCTCCTTGCTCCAATGTCCTTCCCCCGCTGTCCATCCATCTGGCCAACTATATTTCAATACATTTTAAAAAAGGAACTAAGATTAAAACAATAACAATCATTATTCTTCTGACTAATATTTGAAACTACTCAAGCATTACTTCCTTTTAGAAAGAAACCCCAACTGCTCTGTTCATTATATGCTGCTTTAGAATCAAATGCTGGTGCTTCAGGCTCCTAGAAGATTGCCCCTCTGACCACCAAAGCGCATGTCCTTACCCAAATTACAATCAGTAATTCTCATGTCTATTACTTCAGCTAGACCAAGGTCACCACCTTAGGCTTAGAATAACTTAAGGCTTTGAATATGAAAACATCCAAAGGATGTAGGAGACACAGTGAGATGTTTATATGGAAAGAATTATGCAATTAGCACGTTTAAGAAGAAAACCTGATATACAAACAGAAAGATACTGTGGTTTGTCTTTAGAGAGTGGTATTGAATATGCATATTTGAACGTATGATGAAATGTACATGGCAAGAGAGAGAGAGAAGTTATAGAGCATAGTGGTTTGGAGCAGTAAATCTCACACTTGAGCTGCGCGTTGGATTCATTTGGAGGGCTTGTTAAACACAGTTTGCTAGGACGCATGCCCAGGGATCTGGAATCTGGGATGAGGTCTGAGAATTTGCATTTATAATAAATTCCGTGTGCTGCTGATGTTACTCATCTTGGGACTATACTTTGAGAATCATTGGATTAGAATGTGGTTTCTAGTGTCAGATGAATCCAAGTACATTCCGGTGCTTCCAAGAGGTAGTTGGGTGACTGTGAGCAAATTGCTTGTCTGCTCTGAGTCTCAGTTTCTTCATCTGTAAAATGGGGATAAAGGGTCTTTCTCACAGGGTGGACACAGTGGTTCAGTGAGGTAATGAGGATAAAGTATTGATACCCGGCACAGTGCCTGGTACAAAGCTGGGGCTCACTCTCTGTGAGTCATCATCTTCCTCCTCTTCCTCTGCATCATCAATGAACTTTGGCACTGCGAAGAGCCCAGAAAATTGCCTACTTGGATACATGAAAAAAAATCCAAGAGCTTGATAAGTTAAGTCATCTTCTGCAGATCAGACACCTAGCTTGTGATAGAGATGTAATTAAAATTCTTGGCTCTTAATTTAGTATTCTTAATGGAGCTGAATTTGGCACATCTAAAGAGAGATATGACATATGTGAGCAGAAAAGTCCATTAAATGCGGAAGCAGAAGTGTGTCTACTGTGATGTTGAGTAACACATCATGTCAGTATCTAAAATATGAGATGTTTAAGGAAAGGTATGAGCTTCCCTTGTGGCTCAGACTGTAAAGAATCTGCCTGCAATGCAGGCGAGCCGGATTCGATCCCTGGTTCAGAAAGATCCCCTGGAGAGGGGCATGACAGCCCACTCCAATATTTTTACCTGGGGAATTCCATGGACAGAGGAGCCTGGGGGGCTACAGTCCATGGGGTCGCAAAAAGTCAGACATGACTGAGCGACTAACACTACTACTACCATTAGGGAACGGTATCGTGAAATTTACTCACTGAGGCAGTGAAATGAGATGTAAATAGCATGATGAGATGTACATCCCATTGCAGAAATTTGTGATAGAGGCTGTGTTAAGATAATTCCTTGAGGAGAAGGGTGAAGGGACAGTTCAAAGTCAGCAGCAAAGCCATGTGATACACCAGGGCAGGGAGGGGACGTGGAGACAACACTCACTATGGGAATCTGCTCCCCCTCCACTCTCCCCCCACCCCCCCACCCCCCGCCCCAGCTTTACTATGAACTAGCTGTGTGTCCTTGAGCAGTTAGCTTTCCCTCTCTGGGCCTTCTCAGCATTCTCACCTGTGAGTGCCTACTATATGGCATGTACTTTGCCAAGTCTGTTATCTCATGGAATCATTGCAACAACTCTGCATGCTACGCTAGAAATCTGCCTGACTCTACATCTATTCTCCCCCTTCTCCACTGCTGCCTGCTCTGCCATGGAGGTCTGGCTTGTGTGAACTGCATCAGTGGAATTCTAGTGCTGTCTGGATAAACCAGGAGTCCAGCAGGAGGTGGGAGGGTGGGAAGGGAGGAAGGAAGGGTATTTATTCCCCTGGTTCTATTCTTAGGTTTGCCTTGTACTCATTGGATTTCAACTGAAATGGCTGCACGATGGTGTGATCACTCACCTAGAGCCAGACATCCTGGAGTGCAAAGTCAAGTGGGCCTTGGAAGCATTACAATGTGCAAAGCAAGTGGAAGTGATGGAATTTCAGCTGACCTATTTCAAATCCTAAAAGATGATGCTGTTAAAGTGCTGCACTCAGTATGTCAGCAAATTTGGAAAACTTGGCAGTGGCCACAGGACTGGATAAGGTTAGTTTTCATTTCAATGCTAAAGGCAACGCCAAAGAATGTTCAAATTACCATACAGTGGCACTCATCTCACATGCCAGCAAGATTATGCTCAACATCCTTCAAGCTAGACTTCAGCAGTACATGAACTGAGAACTTCCAGATGTACAAGCTGGATTTAGAAAAGGCAGAAGAACCAGAAAATCAAATTGCCAACATATGCTGGATCATAATCATCTATTTCTGCTTCACTGATTGTGCTAAAGCCTTTGTGTGGATCACAACAAACTGTGGAACATTCTTAATGAGATGGAAATACCAGACCACATTACCTGCTTCCTGAGAAACCTGTAGGCAGGTCAAGAAAGAACAGTTAGAACAAGACATGGAACAACAGACTGGTTCAAAATTGTGAAAGGAGTACGTCAAGGCTGTATATTGTCACCCTGCTTATTTAACTCATATGCAGAATACATCATGTGAAATGCCAGGCTGGATGAAGCACAAGCTAGAATCAAGATTGCTGGGAGAAAGAGCAACAACCTCAGATATGCAGATGATACCACTTTCTTGGCAGAAAGTGAAGAGAATCTAAAGAGCCTCTTGATGAAGATGAAAGAGGAGAGTGAAAAAGATGGCTTAAAACTCAACATTCAAAAAACAATCATGGCATCCAGTCCTATCACTTCATGGCAAATAGATGGGGGGAAATGTTGAAACAGTGTCAGATTTCACTTTCTTGGGCTCCAAAATCACTGCAGGTGGTGACTACAGCCACAAAATTAAAAGACGTTTGTTCCTTGGAAGAATAGCTAAGACAAAGCTAGACAGTGTATTAAAAAAGCAGAGACGTCACTTTGGCAACAAGGGTCCGTATAGTCAAAGGTATGGTCTTTCCAGTAGTCACATATGGATATGAGAGCTGGACTGTAAAAAAGGCTGAGGACTGAGAATTGATGCTTTTGAACTGTGGTGCTGGAGAAGACTCTTGAGAGTCCATTGGACAGCAAGGGTGATCAAACCAGTCAATCCTAAAGAAAATCAACCCTGAATATTCATTGGAAGGATTGGTGCTGAAGTTGAAGCTCTAATACTTTGGCCACCTGATGTGACGAGCTTTTCCTGATTAGAAAAGACCCTGATGCTGGGAAAGACAGGGCAAGAGGAGAATGGGGCAACAGAGGATGAGATGGTTGGATGGCATCACTGACTCAGTGGACACGAGTTTGAGCCAGCTCCGGGAGATAGTGAAGGAAGGGAAGCCTGATGTGCTGCAGTTCATGGGGTCGCAAAGATTCGGACACAACTTAGTGACTGAACAGCAACAGAAACAAAAAACGCATGGACATGATTCTCTCCTTCTCAGTTCCAAAAATCTCTCCTCCCCTGCCATTTGAGCCAAGAAGTGGCAGCAGTCCCACTGCTGCCAGCCCTGGATGTTCAATACTGTCCACACATTTGGATTATCCCAATTTGAAAATGCCATTTATTTCTATTGGGATTCTGACTGACACAGGACAGGTGCTGGAAGTGGTACCAGGAAACAGACTCATAAAATGGAATTCTGGGCTTGGGTTGGTCATGTGTTTGAGGAGTCCAAAGATAACTTCCTGGATGAGGGCAAATGGGACAAGGCAGTTCATGGTAGATGGTAGGATTGTAATTACCCAGTTTATCAGAAGGTAAAGCAAGGTGTTTGGAGAACAACGTGTTGTAGCACTTAGAACAGTAATGAAAATGGTGGAGCCACCCAGCTCTTTTTATGGCCTTAAAGGTCATACATAAGGAAAAAGACAAATGAAAATTATGAATATTCCCATAAGCAACTGGAAATCCTCCCAGAAAAATTTAAAGGAATACTTCCTCACCTGTAGGCACTAGGAGGATAGGAATATGGGCCAAGTCCAAGTTACAGCATCAATTAAATACACAACACCAACCCACTCCAGTATTCTTGCCTAGAAAACCCCATGGACAGAGGAGCCGGGCAGGCTACAGTCCATAGGATTGCAAAGAGTTGGAAATGACTGAGCATGCATATTATGTATCTTAAGGACACAGGTAGGGAAGGAGTGAAACCAAGTAACATGAGACTTTAACTGTGTAGAACTGGGCACCTTATCCAAAA
This sequence comes from Budorcas taxicolor, assembly GCF_023091745.1. Lineage (NCBI taxonomy): Eukaryota > Metazoa > Chordata > Mammalia > Artiodactyla > Bovidae > Budorcas > Budorcas taxicolor. Next base: position 79,984,109 of record NC_068919.1, read on the forward strand.
AACTATAAAAATTAGACTTACAAAACAGCTATTTAATTATGAACATTGAAGAGATAATTATGAAACCCAAGCCAGTCAAGTCAAGCAGGCACGAGTAAGCTGTAAAAACAGGTGGCTTAAATGCTTGTGGGCTTCCCCTGGTGGCTCAGAGGGTAAAGAATCTGCCTGCAATGCAGGAGACCAGGGTTCAGTCCCTGGGTCGGAAAGATCCCTGGGAGAAGGAAATGGCAACCCACTCCAGTATTCTTGCCTGGAGAATCCCATGAACAGAGGAGCCTGGCGGGCTACAGTCCACGGGGTGGCAAAGAGTTGTACCCAACTGAACACTTAGATGCTTATAGCCACTGTACCTACAGCTTTGCTGCCTCTTTTTCAGCCATACTGTGGCTTCACAGATAATTTCCTGTGGCCAGTTAATAAATAAGGGGAAAGCATGGACTTAATTCTCGGGTGGATCTACAGTGTGCCAGAACCAGCCAGAAGTGGAGAGCACCCTGCTATAGCCCCACTGAGATGGCCCTCAGAGACCACAGTGGTGGAAATTCTCTCAGGGCCAGACTTCAGGCAGATCATCTGATTGCCCATTTTCGTCTGAATAATGAATCTACACTGATTCATGTGCTGTGCTCTGCTTAGATGCTCAGTCATGTCTGACTCTTTGTGACCTCGTGGACTATAGCCCATTAGGCTCCTCTCATGGGGATTCTCCAGGCCAGAATCCTGGAGTGGGTTGCCATGCCCTCCTCCAGGGGATCGTCCCAACTCAGGGACTGAACTCAGGTCTCCTGCGTTGCAGGTGAATTCTTTACCATCTGAGCCACCAGGGAAGCCCACACTGATTCATACACAGTGAAAAAAGGGTGACTGGCTCCCTGAAGCTTTGAAAGGAAGGTAATTGGTGACACGGAAGTTTGAAGATGTGTATATGTGGACCTCTGGAATGCTGCCCAAAGTGTGAAGATATTAGTGCCTACCTAGGAATGGTCACAGTAGTAGAAGTTCTCAATCATCCGATGGACAGGATGACTCATGCTATAGATCTTAGTTGGCCCCTTTCTCCAGCTGTTCTGGTGGCTTGTTCAATGGTTCATCCATAAAATTGTCCTGGTAACAGGGATGGAAGCTATGCTTGAGCTTAGTAATTGGATCCCCTCACTGAGGCTCGTTTGGCTCTTGCCACCGATAAGTGGGCAACCTGCTAATTGCAGAGGTAATTGATAAGCCTTTGATATGATATGCCCTTGATATGTTCCAGGAAGATCAGCTAGTTACCTGGGTGATTACACTGAATCATTCTCATCATGGAAGAGGTAGCAGTTAGTCTTTGCAAGGAGCTGAACACAATTTCTGGGTGTGGATTTGCCCATAGTCTCCCTGCTAACATCATTTATGGACTCAGATTGCCTTATCCATTGCCATATATCTTTTATAACACAGTCTTTAATCAGAGGCACTAACTTAGCACATTTCCTATCACTCACATATGGTTGACTTGACATAATAGTGGATTGACCTGTTGCAGGCTCACTTACAGCACCAACTAGGAGGTAATACCTTGTGAGGTTGTGATGCTATCCTACTGAATGCAGTGTATGCTTTAAATTACTTCTCTGGTGGTTCAACGGTAAAGAATTCGCCAGCCAATGCAGGAGAGGCAGGAGAAATGGGTTCGATCCCTGGGTTGGGAAGATTCCCTGGAGACGGAAATGGCAACCCACTCCATTCTTGCCTGGAAAATCCCATGGACAGAGTAGTCTGGTGGGCTACAGTCCTCCACAGGGTCACAAAGAGTTGGACACAACTCATTAAGTAACAACAGCAACAACATGCTTTAAATTGGGAGCCAGTATAGTGTTGACTTCTTCCAGACAGGATGCACAGGTCTGAGGACTAAAGAGTGGAGGTGGGGTGTTCCCTCTCATCATTATGCCTAGTAATCTCCTTGAAGAATTTTAATTTCTGCCCCTATAACCTTGGCCTCAGTAGGTCTGGCGGTCCTAAAGCCTAAGGGAGAAATGCCTCTACCAGGGAACACAGTTTCAGATTATTTACATCAAGAAGGCAAAGATCAGTGAACTGGGTAGGGTGATTATCCCAGTTATTTTGGGGGACCTGGGTTGCTACCTAATGAGAGTAAGAAGGACTATTTCGGAAACTTGGGATTCATTGTGGGTGCCTTTTCATACTCCCTTTCCTGAGAATACCAATCAATGAAACATTAGAGCAAAACACCAGGATTTCAAATTTTCTGGGATGAAGGTTTGAGTTATCACACCAGGTAAAGGACCTCATCCAATTGAAATACTGGCTGAGAGTAATGGGATTTGGAACGGTTGGGGAAAGATGACAGCATGACGTGGTAGAAGATGCACGTGCAGAGACTACCATTTACTAGTAGCAGCAATACTGCCGGAGAAGGCGATGGCACCCCACTCTAGTACTCTTGCCTGGAAAATCCCATGGATGGAAAAGCTTGGTAGGCTATAGTCCATGGGGTCTCGAAGAGTCGGACACGACTGAGCGACCTCACTTTCACTTTTCACTTTCATGCATTGGAGAAGGAAATGGCAACCCTCTCCAGTGTTCTTGCCTGGAGAAACCCAAGGACGGGGGAGCCTGGTGAGTGCCGTCTATGGGGTTGCACAGAGTTGGATATGACTGAAGCGACTTAGCAGCAGCAGCAGCAGCAATACTGCACTAAGTCTTACTCTGTATTCAGGATATTTTAGGGTGACCAACCATGCCCATTTCCCAGGACTGAAGTGTTTCCTGAAACATGGGAACTTCAGTGCTAAAACCAGGAAAGTCCAGGAAAAACCAAAACAAGTCATCCCATTTATGCTCATTTCTTTTAATCAGCACTATGAAAGTAAACAAAGCATGTCTTACACACCTAACAGGTGTAAATGAAGATAATAACCAGTGACTTTGTAATCTGGTGGACCTACCTAGTTAAGTCCAGCTTACTTACTTGCTGGATGACCTTGGCCAGACTACACGGCTTCTCCCGAAGCTTCACCTCCTTCGGTGAGTTTGCAGGCATTTCTGTACACCATGACCCACTTTAGTATTAGCAAGGAAGACTCTATATGGGCTGCTGTCTCTTTCTGTGTCACTGTTTCTTTGATGCCAAACATATCTGGCCCACTTCTCCAAAGTCCAAGGGGCTTGCCTGACCTGGGGATTCTAGTGCCCATTGGCTGTCCCTTTAAATCTTAACCTCTGTGCCCCATGCAGCCCAAGAAGCCAGGGACCTGCTCCTGCTACAGAAGCAAGACTATGAAGGGCTTTTCTCCACCTCCAGGGAGCCTGCCTGGACCAACATAGAGAGGGACAGTATGTTGTATGAGGTGGCCTGAGGTCATCCATCTATCCCCTGGAACACTGCCAGGCTCCTGGAACATGTCAGACCCCAATGGCACCAGTTGTAAGGGATTTTACCACAAAGCATTATTGTGAGGTGAAAGGAATATTTCTAGGGTACGTGCTAAGTACAGGGCACTATGGTAATTGCCTTGAAAAATGGCTCATTTAACTTTGCAACAACTGTATGTCTGGGTTGGAGAAAACAAAGTTCAGGGAGGTTAAAGTCACTTGTTTAAAAATCCCCACAAAAGGTAAAAATGATACAACTGGGGTTCAAACCCGAGAATACTGGAGGTTAGCACCAACATGTAGAAGGTCAAATGGCAAAACCCAAACCTTGACCCCACAGTAGGTGTCACATGCACAAGTGGCTCCGGGGACCAGGAAGTCCTGTGAATGAGACTGGAAGGCTGGATAGGGACCCTGGGGAACTGAGAACTGAAGCCCTGTCAACATGGGGTGGCCACCGATCAGCTCTGCTGGAGTATTGCCATGAAGGAATGCTCACCCAGTGTGGCCAGAGAAGTTAAAATTCATATTTTTACACAAAATGCTTGTTTAAAGACACTGAAAACTATTCTACTTAAAAAATACATTGATCATGATGTATGGCAGAAGCCAACACAATATTCTAATTATCCTTCAATTAAAAATAAATTAAAAACAAAAACATCAATCTTGGTAGCCCACTCCCCCATTTCCTGGTAATCATCAAAGAAAAAAAAAATACATGGATCAAATGCATCACACTGCTGCCCACCCGGTTTAACTCTTGCCCTGCACAGTCATGGAAAGGGAAACAGACTGAACAAGGAGTCTGCCAGAGGCCGTGATCATAGCAGAAGAGTGAATTACCTCACAATGTGGAAGCAAGGTCACTCATGCAATCTGACCTTATAATAAAGGTCACTGGGGCGGCCACAGAGTGACAACCAGCTCCTACTGTGTTTCACCTGATGGAGAAGTTGGGGCCAACCTGAGATACAGCAGAAAAGTTAGAAATTGGATGAATTAGATTAGAAATTAGAATCCGAGGATTTTGAGGCATCAAAGTAGTTTACCTTGGGTCACCTCCTTTCCAGATTCTGAAGAATGATGAATTCCCTCCACATTTATGAGTAAAGGTTAATCCCATTTCTTATAAAGACAGTTTGATTCCCCTGTTCTTTTCTGAACATGTTGTAAATATCATATGGCATGCCTTCTAGGAGCAGCTTTCTAGGAAACATTTCCTAAGATGTCTTTTGAATCACCCCCTCCTTGGGACTAGGGAATATACCATCATGAATTGTGAATAATTAGACTTATCGACCCAAATCACTTTATCACAGTGAAATTTCCCTTTTTGGAAATTTTCACCAGTTTGACTCTTACTGGGTCCACTCAGCTGCCCCTAGAAGAGGTCCTTGCTCAGTTAAGGGTGGGGACAAAAGCAGAAGAAGGGGACTGAATTAGGTCAAGAGGGCTGGCTCCTCAGCTATTCCTCCTGGACTCTGGCTGCCTCCCAGGGTCCCTCGCTGGAAGAATGGCCTTCTGAGGGGCTCATCCTTTGTTCTGGTGCGTATCATGGAAGGCTGACATTCTGATTTAAAATTAGAAGACTTGTGTTTATGACCTGCCTCTTACTATCTGTGTGCTCCTGGGCAATTGTTCAACCTCTAGGAACCTCACTGATAAAATGAAAATAATATCTACTTCTGTGGTTCTTAACCAACTCAAAACATGAAAGGTTTGTAAACCACAAAGCTCCAACATGGACATAGGTCAGATTGCTTTTGGCCATAGCTACCAAAAATACCTATCTTTAATTACCAAGGGGTTGTGGCAGAGGTAACCATTCATAAAAAAAGTCATGTCTTGTAGGATAGAATGGTCATTGGGAAGTGGCAGCCCAGCCAGAATTGTACTTCCTATCTCCTTTGCATTTGACTGGGTTGAAGTGAGTAACCTTTACTAAAGGAATATGAGCAAAAGTGATGAGTAGCACTTCAGAGCCAAGGCATGAGAAATGTGCCTTCTCTAATTTCTTTCCCACCTATGACCTGAGGAAGAGGATCCAAAGCCTCTGAGATTGGAGGCATCAAAAAATAGGAGAAAAATGAGTTCCCGAATCCTTGCCTGGAAGAAAGCCATCTACTGACTGAGGCCAATCTCGCTGGATTATTATGTGAGTGAGAAATGCTAAAATGTTTTGTTAAGCCCCGATATCCTGGGGTTTCTTTATTACAGCAGCTAAGATTGCTCTAAGTAATAAATGAATCAAGGGGATGGGAATGCTATAGCTCTGCCAGGAAAAAGTACTGAGGATGCCATGTGCATAACGGCTGGCTGTGTCTTTTCCACACTAGCACACAGGCCGATGAAGCCAAGGGCTTGCAAAAGGACATCTGCTATGCTCCATCAGATGAGGTCGGTGGACAGTTTAATTACACACACACACAGAGATACATCATAGATGTATATGTATGTATATTCTAGAATCCCAGTGCTGGAAGTAATGAGCTTCAGAGGCCATATATTAAAACCATTTTTGTAGTTCAGGAAACGGAGGAAGGTGGCCTGGCCCAAGTGCACAGAGCTACTCAGTGGTGGCATCTTAACCAGTACCAAGTCCTGAGAGCTGGTTCAACCAGGTCTCTGTGGTTCAACCCAGCTTCTCTCTTGACAAAGTCTAACATCTGGATAACCCAGGAATGACTCACGAAAGGGGAGAGATGGAGACAAACGGATTTTATGATTCTGCATCTACCGTTTCATTGGCTAACAGGCATTTTTCATTGTCAATTTTGTGGCAGGCAAAAAAAAAAAAAAAAAAATGACCGAGCCTTGTAGCCAAACCCTTTTCCTGGACTGCTTTTTTTGTGTGTTCTTGTGCGTCCTTTTAAACGCTATCCTCTAGCCATGACAACCATTGCTAATCCATGATTCTGCCAGGCCCTGGTTCACCCTGTGCCTTCAAGTATGCTGTTTCTTCTCGAATGTTCTTCATCACCAACCCCCTCACCAAGATAAGTCACTATTTCTTCTTCTTCCAAGATGTTACCCACCTATTCCATTTCCGGGAAGTCTTCTGCAATTCCTGCAGGCTGAAACAGAGTTTCTTTCCACCGTGTGCTGTGGTGCCCTGTCTATCCCACCTTTTGGCCACTCATGGCACAGAATTGCACTTCTCATTCCCACCTTGATGTCTCACATGCAGCAAAGCCTTCTTCCCATCCCTTAACTTTTGTAAAGGGTGACAGTACATGCAAGGTGGTGGCCACCCTCGTCTCCTCCCCTGAGCTGTAGACCAGGACTGGACGCCTGACACAAAGTAACCGGGCCACAGGCACTCCTGCCATCTCGACAGAACCTTCTACGAGGACTCTGCCTTTGGGGGATGGCCCCTTTGGATGAAAAATTGGCCCCATTTCCTCCATTGAGAATGTGCATTCAGAGTTTAAAAGAGATGTTCCAGGTTGCTGTAGGGAACAGAGTTGTGAGGTCATGGCAGTATGTCAGGGCCATGCCAGACCACGAACAAGACGAGCAAAGCAAGAGCACGTCGGGAGAGGGAGGTGGAGGATAGGCCTGCAAGGGAGAAGGAGCAAGGATGGGGGACATGCTGTGAGTTGGGGGACACGGAATGTGGCCTCAGTTCCTGAGGGCTTTCAGGTCCCCGTGCTGTGTTCCTGCCTTGGGTTCCCCAAGAGGCCCCCACTAAGGCTTCGAAGTAGAGCCCCTCTTCATTTCCTGAACGACTTTAATGGGTTTCTGCTTCTTGTAACCCAAAGAGCCTTGGTTAAAGCAGCTCTGCCTCCCACTCTGGACCGTGAGTTTCTTGAGGTCAGAAACTCTACCTTCCTCTTCACTGTAGCACCAGAACATATCTCCAGGCACACATGGTATTCAGAATCACTTGTTGAAAGAATCATGAGTACATGAATGAATGGATGTGCCCATTGGTAATAAACACAGGATGCTGTTTGTCTAGCTGGAGTCCCTGACCCAGCAGGCCTTTCTAATACCAAGAGCTCTTTCCCCTTTAATCATTATCACGGCTCTACCTCTCATGTCCTCTAGCCTCTTAAAATCCAGATTTTGACAGGTGACATTTCCCTGAAGCTTTTTTTTTTTTGCTTTAAAAATCCTAGGTTTGGCACACTGGCATCTGAAGAGATGACAGGTACAAATGGGACATACAAATAGGAGATGACACTTTCACCTCAGTCACTGCAGCCCCAGAAGGAACCCAAGGTGGCCCCCTGGACCTTTTCCTGAAGCAACATGGGGAGAAGCAAGCTGTCTTCAGAGAGATATAAGTATAGCTTTTATTTTTTTTTTTTTAAACCAACCAAACATTTCCACTGGCAACTGTCAACATAGCTTATGACATGAACACGGTTTCTTTTTCAGTTATTTGTTTTCTTAAAAAATGTGTTTAAAATTAAACAGGTGTTTTTCATTTCTTCTTTTCCCTTAAAAAATGTATTTATGTCAATGCAGAAAGCCTGAAGATCTGTGGGCAGTCTTTCAGTGATTATATGTGTGTGTGTGTGTGTTTTAAAGCCAGGTCCTTTCAAAATTTGTTGGGAAAAGGTCTGTAGGGCATGGCAATCTCTCTATAAACCCAGGCTCCATGGAATTATGGCAGCTAAGATTCCTCCTACTGGGGCAAGAAATAGCCCACAGGCTGGAAAAAGAGCTTCAAGAGGTTTAAAACGAAGCAGGAATGTGGGAGAGATGAGGAGTTCCAATCCCTGTCCTGTGAAAATGCTTTCAAACATGACCCGAGTCCAGGAGATGTGAAGTCCCTCATTTTCTTAGACAGTTCTAAGCTTCTGCAGGAAATCAAGAAATACAGTCAAAGCTCTGAGTCTGGTGCATTAGGAAGTGAGGGAGTGGCGAAGCTGACATCTCTCAGAATCAGACATTTTCAGTACAATCTTTTCCTGACAGATCCCACTAGGTGGACATCACTTCTCTCCTGCCTCAGATACAAAGCCAGAGATGTTCTAGAAGGCATATAGCCCTTCTGCCTTCCTAGCTGCCCTCTGTCATCATATTCTGTTTCTACTTTCGTTCCCTATCTACCACTTGGTGGGTCTTGGTGCAGAGGGATGAACATCCAGACACTGATACAATGAGACAGACAGAATCTGAAAGGCTCGGGCAGGGAAGAGAACAGGGACTTCTTGTTGCAAACTGGATCTTGACAGAAGCTTGAGATAAAGCTGTTCCTGCTCCAGCCACAGTCCCCATTCTTACTGCCCTCGCGGGTGTGCGAACTTACCACCATCCAGACACCACAGTCCATTCAAGAATGCAGAGGATAAAAGGAGAAAGGGAACAGGAACTCGCTGGAACAGGAGACAGCTGTTACCCAGGGGAGAGTGGGGGAAAGGGTGTGTCTGAAAGTTCAGGCCTCTGCCCATCGGCTCAGACCTTGAGCTCCTTCGCAGCACCGTCATCACTAACCTCAGAAAAGACGAGGTGGACAAACAAATGATGAGCAAAACCTGGTGGGAAAACAAAAGCAACCACGATACTGACGACAATGAAGAGACCCCCGAGCCAGCCACGGGGACAGGGCTCATTTCCATGCCGCGCGGGCAGAGTGAGAGGATGGCGATGTGTCAAATTAGACAGACAGGAGAAACCCTGTCCCCCCACAAGGAAAGTTAGAAAGCAAAGGAATAGTCAGAAGAAATGTGGAAGAGAAGGTGGAGAGAGGGTCTGACTTTGCTATGGGTCAGGGACACGGCGGGGAGACGGGCTGGAGGTGGATCTGTTGCTGTCGTTGGTGTGGATTGAATTAAATATTTTGCCAAGTGGGTGTTTCCTCTGTTCCACTGGACGGATGGACTCTGCCCTTTTAGTTCACTGCAGGGGCCCAGTCCAGTGATGCTCCAGCGGCTCGGGTCCTGAGGCTACCTCTCCAGGGTGTGGCTCGTCCCCCAGAGGTCACGGGTGGGGACGCACCCTTCTCTGGGGAGAAGTTGCAGGCCTGCCCAGCCGGAGGCCTCGTTCTGTGACTCAGAACCCCTTGATGTAGCAGTAGGCCTCCAGCGTGGCAAAGAGTATGTAGAGAAGCCACAGGCTCACAAAGAGCCAAGTCGTGGCCAGCTTGCAGCCACGAGGGCCGCCCAGCTCCCCGCCCAGGTGGGGCCGCCGGCGGTACAAGAGCACGCTGATGCACACGAACGCGAAGATGGTGAAGAGGGTGACGGAGAAGGCCAGCGTGCCAGCCGACACGTGGAACTCCTGTCCCTGCAGGGCCCAGTAGATGGCGGCCACGGACCAGGCCAGGCCAATGCCCAGGAAGACATTGACGGCGTTGCTGCCCGTGACGTTGCCGATGGAGGCGTCTGCGTACACGTCCTGGATGGCAGCCGCTTTGCTGGCAAACGTATCTGGAAAGAGGCAGAGACAGTGAGAGCCGGTGGGGAGGCTGAGATGTGGAGGGCCTTCCATGGAGAGGCCGAAAGGCAGCCGGGGCCAGCAGGCTGAGCCTTGGGAGTGAGAGGCAGGGGTCTGGGGGCTACTCCCTGGTCCACTGTTAATAAGCTGTGTGGCCTTGGGCTGGTCACCTTACTTCTCCGGGCTTTCTGTTCCTAATCTGCCTGAGCCTGAAAGGTTTTCAAGGGTCCTTCTGGTCCTGATATTTACTGAGTGGCTTTTATTGTTCCCTTCTGACTACTACTTCTGTAAGGGGCGGGTGTTGCTTTCCCATAATATCTCCCAGGGAACTCTGACATCCAGAGAAGCTGTTTAGAATAAATGCCTGATTGCCCCTGTCACGTGGGATATTTACTTTGCAAACAGACTGTGATTGAGCCCGTGGGCTTAGCATTGTGCTAAGGGCTGGATTTATGGGGACAGAGGACACATGGGGAGATGCAGGGACTAATGATGGGGATATCCATGGGCTCAAGAATGACAGGGCTCAGGATTCACAGTTAGCATACAAAGCACAGGGCCTCAAAGGCTGTTTGACTTTAGATGTTGGTATGGATTGTAGGCACTGGAAGCTGGCCGGCCATCCTTTTATTTGACAAGTTAGGAAAAGTAAGCGTCAAGGGATCTACTCAAGGTAAGTTAGCAAGAGATTTGACCTGAAAACCTTCCTCTGAGAGCCCTTTCCATAGCTTTACCCGACATCCAAACAGCTTCAGCCAAAGCCACAAATTAAGCTGAGTGGACCACAGCATCACCTTCAAGCCCCTAATGCTGCAAGCTGTTCTCTGCACCCACCGCAAGGTCTTGGACAAGCCCCAAGCTCTCCCTGGCCCAGCCTGCCTCCTCGTTGTCAATATTGTCCCCAAGAAGACCTCTTGCCTTTTCTTGCCTATGACCTTGCTTCTTCTTTTTTTAAACTTCTGATTCTCTGCAACTTCTTCCCACATTTATTCCTTTTGCCCATATCTGCTCCTTCCCCTCTGATAGTTCCTTGAGGCCCCAGAGAACAGAGGTAAATCATAGGGTATCTCTCTCACAAAGCCTTCCCTCAATTATCCATTTAATTTCCTACCACTCCATGCATTCCCATGATAGCCAAATCTTTTGCATCATTAATGTACAAATAATTCCACTGGTCTGTGCTGGGGTCTGGGGAAGTGGCTTCTCCAGAGTGTGATGCAGACTCAGTTACTGTCCAGAAGGATATGCTTTCTTGGCACGAGAAGGGTTTCCAGTCAGCAAAGTCCTGTCTGATGAGATTTGGCTCAGCCTTTCCATAGGAAGGGGCTGTCTCTGTCTTTCTACCACAACTGGGAGGCCAGCTCCTTGGTAGGAATTTGGGGTTCAGACACACTGGAGACCCCATCTGAACTAAGTAAGGAACCTGGGCTAATGTAGCCCCTCTCTACCTGCTTACCCCTGCTTGCCTTCCCAGCCCAGCCGAGGTCCCCCTGTTCCATGCTTGCTCAGCGCCTGTACTTTTTCGTCATCAAACTTATTGAGATGATTTGAACGATCATAGTTGAATGTGGTCTCCTTCACTACATTATGAACTTCATGTAGAGAGGGAAGTGTGTCTGTCTTGTTTCCCATTACTGTCCCGGGAACCAGCACAAAACTGTTATCAGGCTCAGCAAACATTTGTCTAATGAAGGAATAAAGGCATATCTGTTCCTTTTCATCTCTAGGTGTTTATGAGAAAAAAAAATGTGATTCATCATATGAAGGACAAGAGGCTGTGAAGCTTCCTTCACCCGTCCTGCTGGAAGACACTTGGTATTTACAGGTGTCCTAAGCAGAGGAGGCTTGTGGGCCTTTCTTTTGCACATCTCCAAGCAGGCTAATCTGCAGCCAGAGGGAAATGGCCTATTCGTCTGATGCGGAGGTTAAGAAAGTGGGTCACTGACTTCAGCAAGTGATTTAACCTCTCTGGGCCTCAGTTTCCTCATCTGTCAAGTGGGGATAATCACTCTTCTTATTGAATAAGGTTTGGGTGAGGGTTACAGGGCTAAAACAGGTAAGCTGCTTAGCATACATACCACCTGACACATCAGAAGTGCTCAAGAAATGTTAATGATCATTCTTAATGGAAGCAGGGGTCCCTTGGGTTGACCTTCATGCACCTTAAGCTCAGATCTGAGATCGTAGGGAAGATAATGAGGCAAATCGGAGGGCTCACTTGAACCAGGTAATATTCCCTTTGTTAATCGAAGCCCCCCTCACTCTCACCTGGCACTGAGGTGCCGAATGCCACAAAAATAACAGCCGTGACCGAGTCCTTGAGGCCAATGGTGCAGCCGAAGTGGGAGGCCAGGTCCCCAATGATGGCGGTGAGCATGCCGATGATGAGAATGGAGACAACGAAGCAGGCCCAGCCGTGGCAGTACTCTGTCGGGGGCACGCAGGCAAACAGCACCTTCCAGAAGACCGTGAGGAAGTGCATGACGTAGTCAAAGCAGGAAGGCAGCCTCTCCTCGCCTGACTCATCCTCATCCTCGTCCCCTGCTGAAGGCAAGAAAAGCGGGCAGCGGGGTCAGATCCTCATTCATGAGAAAGTCAAGTCCAACCCACCTCAGGAGCATCACTGGCGGCACAGAGACGCCAGCTGTCTCCTGGGCAGCTGGTGCAGGCACCTGAAAACAGGAGGGAAAGAGAAAACGCATGGGGATGCCCCACTAGTCAATTTGAATGCAGGGAGAGTGAGAGAGTGGGAGAGAGGGAACAGAGGAGTAAGGAAGAAGAGAAAGAGACGGAATGTGGGAGTGTGAAAACGACAGGGCAGTGGGGGAGAGAGGGAGGGAGATGGAGAAGGCATGGTGTTGCTTAGGTGAAGAAAAGCGGGAGCTGTGAGCCCACTCTTCACTGGACACCCACAGGGCTCCTAATTTTCCTGACATGACTACTGCAATAACCACGTGGTTCTGGTCATTATCCATCCACAGTGAGACACCTGTCATTCCAGATCATGTGGGCATTCTGGTGAGTCAGCTGTTGTTCAGCCACTAACTCAAGTCCAACCCCATGGACTGCAGCACGCCAGGCTTCCCTGTCCTTCACTATCTCCTGGAGTTTGCTCAAACTCATGTCCATTGAGTCGGTGATGCCATCCAACCATCTCATCCTCTGTCACCCTCTTCTTCTGCCTTCAATCTTTTCCAGCTGATGGGTCTTTTCCAATGAATCTGCTCTTTGCATCAGGTGGCCAAAGTATTGGAGTTTCATCTTTGGTATCAGTCCTTCCGATGAATATTCAGGGTTTATTTCCTTTAGGACTGACTGGTTGGATCTCCTTGCAGTCCAAGGAGGGACTCTCAAGAGTCTTCTCCAACACCACAGTTCAAAAGCATCAGCTCTTTAGCACTCAGTCTTCTTTATGGCCCAACACTCACATCCATATTTGACTGCTTAGAAAAACCATAATTTTGACTATACAGACCTTTATTGACAAAGCAGTGTCTCTGCTTTTTAATATGCTGTCTAGGTTGGTCATAGCTTTCCTTCCAAGAAGCAAGTGTCTTTTAGTTTCATGGCTGCAGTTGCCATCTGCAGTGATTTTGGAGACCAAGGGAAAAACATCTGTCACTGTTTCCACTTTTTCCCCATCTATTTGCCATGAAGTGATGGGACCAGATGCCATGATCTTTGTTTTCTGAATGTTGAGTTTTAAGCCAGCTTTTTCACTCTCCTCTTTCACTTTCATCAAGAGGCTCTTTAGTTCTTCTTCACTTTCTGCCATAAGGGTGGTGTCATCTGCATATCTGAGGTTACTGATATTTCTCCCAGCAATCTTGATTCCAGCTTGTGCTTCATCCAGCATTTTGCATGATGTACTCTGCATATAAATTAAATAAGCAGGGTGACAATATACAGCCTTGACATACTCCTTTCCCAATTTTGAACCAGTCCTTGGTTCCATGTCCAGTTCTAACTTGCTTCTTGACTCGCATACAGGTTTGCCATTCTCCAAATATCCCGTGGGACGGAGCTGGGCTGTTCCCGGTTTGTCCTTGCCAGGAAATTCGGGCAGAGTTGCCCACTCGGCTGTCCAGGAGGATAGGACGTGCTGCAGCTCGGTCAAAGGCAAGCTCTGTCATGTTCCAACATGACCTGTGGAAGCAGGATTCAGGGCACTTGGGCTCCAGCTGCATCTTTTCCATGAAGAGAATCTGGAACCTGGCATCAATCCCTTTTTGTTTCTGAACGTTGGTTCTCTCATTTGAAAAAGGAGGGCATTCGATTATGTGGCTGATAGTCTACTCATTGTCTCTTTAGGGGCAGAGTAAGGTCATAAGAGGGGACGTCTGGAAGCAGGTGATAGAAAAGGCGGGGCAGTGAACACAGCGGCAGTGGCCCTCTCTTCCTGTCTGTACTTTGGCTGTGGTGCTGGGACCTCAGGGATGCGACCCAGTGGGTTGCTATGACAACAAAGCTTCACGAAAAGAGACAAGGCCCAGAGTGCTGGGCAGCACAGAAGGCCTCAGTGGTGCTGAGACCCACTGCTGCTGGGAGTGATGAGACCCCTCCCTTCCCATGCTAACCTGCATGTAGGCCTCTGGGATGCTGGCTGTGCCATGGGTGCCCACTGAGGAAACCTGTCACTAAGTGCCAAGGAGCGATCTGGAATCACCCAGAGCAGAGGTCTGTCAGTCAATGCAAAGTTTTTACCAACCTCAGACCCACACATCTATAAATCAGAATAGTCTCTCATTTTACAGAAAAGGAGGACTGCCTTAACAAGATGATGGAATGATGAAAGCCAGAATGTCTTAAGCTTCTATTTAGCACCAGACTCTGTAGCTTTCTACTCTCTTTGCTGAGAAAGAAAGGTAGCAATAGTTCCTTTTTTTGGGTGACAAAACTGAGACACAGGGAGGACAGCTTGTCTGAGTTCACATAGCATGCATGTGTGCTCAACCGTATCCAGCTCTTTGTGACCCCTGGACTGTAGCCCACCAGGCTCCTCTGTCCATGAGATTTCTCATGGAGGAATACTGGAGTGGGTTGCCATTTCCTTCTCCAGGGGATCTTCCTGACCCAGGGGTTGAACCCACGTCTCTGGCGTCTCTTGCATTGGCAGGTAGATTCTTTACCACTAGCGCCACCTGGGAAGCTCTTCACACAGCAGAACCAGGGTCTGGAAGCAGAGATAGCCATGCTCCTTTAGTTACCCCCATGTTTGTCTTCCAAAGTGACCCAGTGAAAAGACAAACATCTAGGGTAAGAGCCGGGAAGGCTGGCTGCTGAGGCCCTTCCTGAGATGAGTGAGCTGCTGACATGTCTGTGTTCCTGCTTCTCTGGAGCTTCCTGCTCCTCCCAGCAAAGCCTGTGTCCATCCCGAGACCCCCTTACCTGCACTGACAGTGATGGCCTCCATGAACTGGTCCCTCCAGGAATGGGTCCCCACGACCAAGGCCAGGTTTGTCTTCCTAATCAGCTTGTCCACGGTAGTCTGTCAGGGAGATTAAAACTTGGAACCATGAGGTCAGAATGCTCAGAACCACTGAAGAATTCGGCACTTCGTGGGGATGAAAGATACCCTGCGCTCCAGGGGGCTCCACGTGGGTTCTGTAAGTTATGCATGAAATGGCCTCAGGGGGGCATCTTCTGGCATAGTCCTTCCACTGTCCTCTTCTTGGGTTGTGACTGCTGACATTGGATATTTAAAGCAATACAATAGAGAATAACACTACAGTGAAAGTGAAGTCGCCCAGTCGTGTCTGACTTTTTGCGACCCCATGGACTACTAGCCTACCAGGCTCCTCCCTCCATGGGATTCTCCAGGAAGAGTACTGGAGTGGGTTGCCATTTCCTTCTCCAGGGGATCTTCCCAACCGAGGGATCAGTAAACCTAGACCTGGGATAGTGAATTTCAGTATCTTTGTTTTAAAAATACAATTAAATAGTGATGATACTTTTGGGGTATTATAGCTCATTTGTTCCATAGGCCGTGTAATACTTCCTCACTGTTCCTAAGTTACAAATGACCAGAACTGTTTGTTCCATGTTACAAATGGGAAAACTGAGACTGGGGTGGGTAAGTGATTTGCGCAGTTTCAACTTTATGTATTCAGTGGTGACGTTAGAACAAAACTCCAGGGCTTCTACCTCCCACCTCATTATTTTGTTATTCAGTTACATCTCACTTATGGCCTGACCTTGAACTCATAGGACTCCTCGATGATGACCTCTAGTTTGGGGTGTTCACCCAATATTGGCTTTCCCATTTCTGCTATCCTCTTGGCTTCTTCTTCTTCCACAGTCAGCTTCCTGTCTGTCACCTCTGCAACAAAACAAAACCAGACGAGCTTTAGCACATTTGCCATTCCCTGGTAGTCTAAATAAAGCTCGGAGTATTAGGCATTGGCAATGGGCATACAGGAAATAACTCTTGAGGATGGGGATTTTATGTGCTTGTTAGTGCCTCTTTCTATAAGCTGCTAAACAGACCATGAAAAGGTTCCTTGCACGTTCTGAGCTTAACATCCCTCTTTCCATTTTTAGACCTGGCTTGGGTTGGGGCGGGGGAACCTGACCCAAAGACCTTCTGAGAAGCAGCACCAAGTGAAGCCCCAAAACATTTGATGAGATATTGAAGAGCTGGAAACAAAAGCCAAATCTCTTGACCTTTAACAGCTTTGAACTGTTGGGCATGACTGGCATGACTACTTCATATAAAGGTTCCTGGGGGTCAGAAGCACATTTCAACCAAATGGAATGTCCACTGGCTCACATTAACATCTGTCTCCAACATTCTTAGGACTGTAACTTCAATAAGGGACAAAAAGGATGTTTTCAGGAATATCTACATTTCGTACTAGTGAATATTAGCCTCACAATGAGAAACTTGGACGGCTTCCCTCAAAATGTCATGATTTCTAAATGAAAGAGCCCTAGGATTTTTAAGGAACCAGGCACATTTCTTCTGAAATACAAATACTTGTTCAAAAACACACAAAGAGAAAGTTCTTCCTTTATTTCTTTCTGAGGTATTCCGTGTGCCCCTCAGTATCTTGACTCATTTACAATCCCTTCTCATGTTGAACAGTTACAACTTTTTTCCACTTCAGCTGGTGAGCCCATTTTAAGACCATTTCACCATGAAGACATGTTTTCTGGATTAAAGTGAAACAGAGATTGAATCTTTTTATTTCCCTTTGATTAGAAAATTGCTCTTGGCAGTCTGTTTCTTTCAGAGCTCGTTTAAACATCTTTCCATCCGAGTCCACATTCTTACATGCAATTAATTCTTTTATTTGGCTCTTTAATTGCTTTTATTCCACACAGTGAATCTCCCAGGGGAGTCTTCTAGTCCTTGAGTAATCTCAAGGACAAAACGGGTCAGAGGACAAGAAGGTCTTCTTTTCTCTCTATCTTGGGGATTGGTGAAGCATGGTGAGGGGTGAGACTTGAGCTCTTAAAGTTGCAAGGAAAATAATTTACTGGAAAGACTGTAAACCAGGCAGAGGGTCTGTTTTATATAAGAATTTTTAAAGCTGTTTTGAATGAAGACTGGTAAGAGAGTGTGCAGTGGATTCCTGGGCTGGCTGTTTTACTCAGTGCTTCTGGCTCCAAAGGCAGAAGGCAATCCCAGAATGTTGGGGAGCTGTCCGTGGTGCTGTCCTCCCGCTAGTGTTGGTGACCACTCTTGGAAACAGTTACTTCTCATGGATCAGCATCCTCCTGTACATTTCTAAGCATATACCCTCTTGCAGCCTGACTTTATTTAGTCCATATGAGCCTCTTATTAGGTAATTCTGAAAATAAGTCTGGCTATGAAGTCAGTGATCCTAGAAGCTAGACTGCAAGCCACTCTGAATAAAAGCCTTTGTAAAAACGTATATATGTGGATTCTTTAAAAAACATGGGCATTCTTTTCCTCTACTTGTGGTCTTTGGGACCATATTACAATGCATATCCTAGTAGAGACAGTATTATTCCACTCCTCCCTCCCCATTTCCCCCATGTCATACTCTGCATGTGCCACAAGAACTTTATCCCAACATAATAAGCTCTCCAGTGACTTATAAATGTACCTGTCTAACCCCTTGTCTAGCTATCAATCTAGCACTGTATCCATCTGGCAGGATATTGATCTAGCTACTGACCTGTCCAACCCTGTGGTGACAGTCAGTTTTTCCATCTAGCTCTCTGCAGAAATCACTGTGACAAATAACCAATCCTCTATCTTTGGATCTCCCACAGCCCCACAGAGGTTCTCTCTCTCTCTCTCTCTCCCCATATATATATATATATATATATATATATATCTGTTAATGATTGATTCACATGCTTTTAAATCAATTCTGATTTAGTATCTTGGTTTGGTAGTAATTCCTGCCTTACTTCTGCAATGATCATTTCTTTACATTCAAATTAAGCTACTTTCTTGAGAAGGTGAGAAGTCTCAAACCTTAAAGATCATAATTATTCTGATCACTTGTTAATGTAACCTCTCAATTTTGAGTGTAGAAAATAAATGACAGGTGACTTTGATATTCAGACTGACTAAACAAACACTGAGATCTAGAAAAAGGAGGAGGAAGGGGGAAAAGAGAGAATGAACCTATTAATAGGATGGAAGATTAAACAAATATTGGAAGAGAGAAGAGCTTGCCAGGCCAGACTGGAATAGATTGCCATGAATGTTTTACAGACATTCTCAGAAAGAAATGGGGCAGTGTAGTCAGGTCCCTGAGCTTGGAGGCATAGCTCAGATTGAACACATTTTCTCTCCATTTATCACGAGGCATTGTGAATCACGTTTTCGTGGCCACCTGGAAAAATCCAAACAAGGAGTTGAGATTTCCAGTGAATTTAAAGTCTAGCCAAGGGCTCCTAAATTGAAGGTTTACAGATTGAAAGATCTAGGAAATGACACCTTTTTTTTTCTTCCTGTTTTAGTGTCTACTGGTATCTGTGCCAATGTGTTAAAAGTATAATGAAGCTTAAATTAAATCACAATCTCTGTTTTGAGCATATGTATGTGTGGCTGGTAGTGGGTAGAGGCAAGAGTTGGGACAAAAAAGCCTGAATGCCTTCTCAGGCGAGAAGATGAGCTAACTGGAGAAGGAGCACCCAGTGCTTTGACATTAAAACCTGGGAGAAGAGTGGAATATATGGGGTTGGAGGTAGTCATTATCTTATTGATATAAGAGGAAGCAAGAAACTAAGGAAGCTGAAGTGGTTCTTTCCAGAAAGGGAAAATGTAGGGGTTTATCTACTTTTTTTTTTTTTTTCCAGTTTATGACTCCAAGGAGATCAATGTCCTTAGTATGTAACCTGCCCCTTTCTCAAACTCAGTGTACAGCCTATGGCGACTATCAGTGAATTCTGAAAGATGTTTTGCATCTTAAATGACCTTACAATTTTTATATGTTCAAAGGACTGATGAAATGTAAAATGTTATTTTAGCATATATTGGGACACCTTGTATAGCTCGCTTTGTCTGCACCAAGAGTTACGGTATTGCCCATATGCCAGCAATGCCTTCCTAACTACTCACAAAGTTGGATATTGTCTGTGATTTGATTACACGGATGCAAGCATATTTGGTACATTCCCTATGACAGGCTCTAGATTCTGTGTGAGAATATCCCCAATATAAATTCTGCCAAATTTCTATATCCAATCAAATAATTGCCCCCTCACCACATAATATTCTAATTCTTCTTGTCATTCATGGCACATGTGATTTCAAAGATCAATGACAAATGAACCAAAGTTCTAGAAATTTATGTCTCTGCTGTGATGAGATGGAAGATCTTCAGGATCAATAAAATTCCAGATTCCTTAAAAACTACTTTTCATGTTCTCACAGAAGCTCCTGATTATTTCTCCCCAGACCCCATCCAGATTGAAGTATTTGCTTTCTCATCCCATCATGATCCTATTAGGAGAGTCAGCTCTGACTCTCATCCTCTCTTGCCCCACAACATGAGATGATGGAGGAATTAAGACTCAGGAGAAGTGTATGACCTCCCTCCATTTTTTCAGTAAGTTTCAGTTCTTTTCCTGGTCTCAGAGAGGACCAACTACGCCTTTACCCACATCCACTGAAATGGTGCTCAAGGAATTGTCTACCTCCTCACAATCACTTGCAGTAGGGAAATACATCTCCTGGTCCTTAAGAGAACTTAAGCCCACAGCTCCTAGTAAATAAAGCAAAGGATATTGGTCTTAAAGTAAATAATGGCACTGGCAAGAAGCAGAAAAAGGGATGGAGGGAAGACACCTCTTACCTGGCGATAACAGGAGCGCTGTTTGCAAATGGGTACCAGACAAAGGGAAGAAAGAAAAGGAAAGAGCATTAAGGTCCCATCTGGAAAGTGTCCCCAGGTTTTGCGGCTGCAGTAGCGCAAGAAAAGCAGTGAGCTTAGTAGGTGAGAGCACTGTGGCCACATGCAAAAGGCAGCAATTGGAGCATGCGCAGCAGCCGCAGCAAGAGGTGTGAACTATTGGAGAGAGCACTGGGCACCAGGGCCTTGCAGCTGCAAGTTTCCCCCACAACTTCTCTACAACCCTGAGGGCTATGGATAGAGGAATGAGGATGGGGGGAACTAAGTAGGTGGAGCAGAGACAGAATTGGCCATTCGTGATCTTCTAAAGGATCAGGTTATCACATCCATTCTGTAAAGGAGTGAGAATCCAGTTATCTTCAAACTGTATAGGTTGCAACCCTACCAGAGCTTTGAGTATCCCTAAAAGGATAACCTCGTGAAAAGATAAATCCTGCAAAATGTTTTCCTTGAACAGTGTATCATTTTATAGAGAAAGGCTGGAGGTTGGAGGCCATGGCCTCCTCCCATTTTGCATCGACTCTATCTACTGTGCAAAGTCACTGTGAAGCCAACTGCAAAGTCATTGCAATGGGTAGATGTTCAGTAGAGGTTTGCCATTTGCCACCTATTTCAGCAATTGTATTTTTCACAGATCCTGTGGGGCTGCATCACTGAATGGTGTTTTGTTTCAGAAAGGACAGGCTAAGTCAGAGTCTAGATACTCTGGACCAGAGAGACTGTCATACCGAAAGCTACTGACAGATGGGAGATGACAAATGCAAGGTCCTTAAATGGTCTGGTAAGCTGAGTTAAAGATATACCCAGCACAGGTCTTTCCTAGCCCCTGAGTTTTCACTTACGCTAACCTCTCCTAGATTTCAAGATAAAAGAAATTCTTGTAACATACCACATTTTCACTTTGATGGTGTCTTAGTACAGCACCTCCCTCCCTGTCTCTTGTCAAATAAAAGCCTGGGAATATCCTGCTACATACTCCTGGTGCAGCTGGTGACTGATGGGGATTGATGAGGAATAAGTGAGGCAGGGGGCAGGGCAAGGTGTCTGTAAATTGTTTCTTCTAAAAATCTCTAAGAACACAGCTCAGTCTGTAATTCCGTATTCACAGCCACTGAAAACACATATGGATACAGAATCTTTATGGTACATAATCAGGGAGAATAGCAGTTGACTTTTTCTGGTTTCTCCCATATGGAATTCTAAGGGGCAATGGATCAGTGGATCTTTGTACTACACTGAGATGAGAGATGGACAGATAGCAAGACAGCCTGCTCATTCTACTCCTCCTATGGATCTTCACAGAAGAGCCTCTCCTGGCCCCCAAGTTCTGGTGGAGAGTAGAAAAAAAAGAAAAGAAGAGTAGAGACCCAAACAAATCAGTGTACCCAGGTAGGCCAGACAAAGGGCAGCTCTTCCAGAAAAGTCCCTGCTGCTCTGGTTTTCACTGAGACATCCCTCCCAGCACCAGGATCATCTCTAGCACAATGAGAGGACTTTCAGTCAGCTGGGCACTGTTTCTTGGTCATGTCTATATGAACCTGAGGCTTTCCACTGAACAGTTATGGATGGATCAGTGAGATCCAGGTAGACACACTGAGTGACAGGATCCCTCCAGGGTATTTTTCCTGCTGTGGCTGATGAGAGAAGCTGGAGCTGAACTTTTCCCTGTGTTGATCCCCCAGGGTCAGGTGATTGCTCAGATACCCCAGGGACAAGCAGGAAACAGCACATCTCTGAGTATTTGGAAGGATCTGAGCAACTTGTTAGAGGGAGCCCAAAGTGAATGAAGTGAAGTTGCTCAGTCATGTCCGACTCTTTCGACCCTGTGGACTGTAGCCTACCAGGCTTCTCTGTCCATGGAATTTTCCAGGCAAGAATACTGGAGTGGGTTACCATTTCCTTCTCCAGGGGATCTTCCCGACCCAGGGATCGAACCTAGGTCTCCCGCATTGGAGGCAGACGCTTTAACCTCTGAGCCAAAGAAGGCACAAACAGGCTTCCAATGTCCAGGCCCAGGCCTGACAGCCTTGATTGTACTGCTCAGAGTTGCTCTCAGTTGTCCACTGCTAAACTCCAATGCCTCCTCTACTCCTGGGCAACTGTGTGTCCTGTTCATCCCCTCTTATTCCCTCCCTTAGTTTGTCCGGAGGATTTAATCTCCCCTCTGTAATCTGTTTTGTTTGCCAAGAATAGAATCTCTTATTTCAAATACAGCATTTTACTTTTTTGTAATGCAATTGTCACTTTGACCATGCACCCACTATGCTATGCTCTTCTGAATGCCTAAGCCTCTCCCATGCAGCAGTGATAATGAAAAGCAATGTCCACTGTGATGTTTCTCACTAGGAGAACAGCAGGACATTCTGGACATCGGGATGGGGTTTCATTTGGTTCTGAGTCTACACAATTGAGTTTTATGACCTCTTGCCTTGTGGTCTAATGCCAAAATATGGGACAATCCGAAGAAACTGAAAATAAACCCTATAGATAATAGAAACTGACAGAAAATGGACACCTTTCCTATTGGCAACTTCCACCTTGGTCACTGGGAAAAGATCTAGGGGCATATCACACTGGTAGCTTGATGAAATCCTTGTCTTCTCTCCTACTGCCTCCCCCAGGATTGGACTCCATCAGGGCTCTGCTGACATCTCCTTGGACAGAGAATCTATTGCAGTGAAAAGGGGTCCTCAAATGAAGAGTAGCCATAGGCATTCATGTTTGGTCAAGTCTCTTGAAGATCACAAGATTTATCTTAGGTCACTCTCTGTCCTGCTGTTGAATGGTCTTTATTGGGGAGGCAGAAAAGAAAAGTCTCTTCATTGGTAGAATAAAGTCATGGATGGACTTGCAACTCACTCTTCTTGTCTGGAGAAGACTGCCTTCTTTCTAGCCATCCTGTGTGATCCTTTGTCCAGCTTTCATTTGCACATAAGTAGCTAGGGACTATGGAAATTGATGAGGCTAGTTGATAACGCCCTTAGGTATCAGCTGCGTCCAACCAATCATGACGATGTGCAGTAAATGCAGAAGGGAGATAGGAATGAGGTAGGGTAGATACTGAGACAATTTCTGAGACTAGTCCAGGTGGCAGGAACACAGTCTGGGAAGCAACGGAAGTTACTCTTTTCTTCCAGCACTCTTTGGGAATCAGGCTCACGGCAACATCTTATTAGGTGGCCAAGAAGAGAATGAATAATAGAAAGCAGAGAGCGCTTCTGCTTCTCCAACACCAGGTGTGACCAAACCAGTGTGGGCACAGAAACAGTCAGATCTGCAGAGAGGGTCAGAGGACAAGGGGAACTGAGCAATCATTCATGTCTCAGAAGACCTGGGCAAAAGCCTTTAGGAATGTAGTGGCTGAATATCTTGGATCTGTCCTTGAATGAAAGGCTTCATGCTGTTGTTTGTCATGTGAAGTAGAGGCAGAAGCATCATCTTTTTTTGACAAACAAGTAGATCTCGCTGTTCTATCCTCCATGAGGCTCCCAGCAGCACATGTGTCCTGAAGGGGAGTCTAAATGACCCCCTCTTGGCATTTCCCAAGAGCATTCTTACCCACATATACTCCAACACTTGCAAAGGTGTAGCTTCCAATCATTTTATTCAAGGGAAGAAATCTTTCCTGACATCTACCTTGGTTGCAACATAATCAGTCCCTTAGGCAGGTATCCCAAGATGCAGGTCCTGAGCAAAGGAGGAGAGGAGGCCACGTCTCTGGTGTGGGATGAGGGTTATCTCAAGACCTGGGTAATGCTCTCATTTGCAGACGCCAAGCCAAGGCTGCCTTCTGTGAACTGTCCAACATCTATTTCTCAAGGATCAACACCAACCACACCATTGAGAGTTCCTCCTATTGGAAAACCCAAAAGGCCATACTTGGGGCCGGCCCAATGTCAGTCTTTTTCCAGGGCCTTCTGGCTGAGGTGATTTCCATATCTGGAGTTAATCACTTCACTTTTGCAGACTCAATTTTCTGCTTTCAGGACTGCATTACCCTAAAGCAGTCAGAATAAAGTACCCCGCCTTGGGCTAGACAAGAGGTAGAACGAGATGGGGTGGGAAGTCAAGGGAAGGATGAACAGCTCAGGGTTCCAGATTGCATGACTACCTTGGAAGCCAGCTTTCCCTCAGAGAGCTCCCAGAAGTGTGACCTCTGACAACTGGTATATCTTTCCACGTTTAGCTCTACCCAACTGTGAAATAGCCAGATAAAACACTTACCTCCACGAAGGGCAAAGCGGCCCATGGGCCACTCTGCAAGTGAAAAACCTGCCAAGCACTCCACGGAGGTTGGGAGATGCAGCAGAAGGCTGTCAAAGCGTCATTGCAACATGGGATCCAGCCCCCTCCCCAGCCCCTCCCCCATTCAATCCAGGCTAGAGAGAGAGGAGGGCAGAAGGAGGAGGAGGCAGGGAAGGGGCACAGGCATGCCTCGCATGCATTCCTTTCATCTTCTCCTCCCCATCCACCAAGGAGTTGGCACATTTACAGGTGACTTTGTGTGGGGTGGGAAATGGGGCAGGGGTGGGCGGTGGAAGAGGAAGTGCAGGGGACATTGGGAATCAGATAATTGGAACACAAGGCAGATGTGACTCAGCAGGGTCATGAGGAGTCGAGGCTGCACTGTGCCCAGGAGGTGAAACAGGAGGACTTGGAAATAAGCTAAGGCTAAGAAGGCAGAGATGATACCGAAACAGGGTGAGAGCGAGAATATAGGAGGGAAAAGAATAAAAAAAGTCCATTGGTCAAAAGGAGGAAGGAAGAAAAAGAAAAAAGGGGGGGAGGGGAGAAAAAAAATATAGTTGCTTTTTGTTCTTGTTGCTTTACAGCTTGTTTAAATTTTTTTCTTTTTGTTTTATTTTGTTTGTTCATTTTTTGGTTTTTTGTTGCTGTTGTTGTTGTTTTTTAAAGAATCTCACACCTGATATTCCACGTTCCATCCATTTCGGTTCACCAAGGACAATGAAGAAATTCTCTTGCCTTTCGTATTCCTCCTCATCTACTATTTTAACCCTTACGGTTTTCCTGTAGGGACAACAAGAGAGAAAGTGTCGACTGGGTCGGTAGGTTGGTTGGTCACCCGGAGCACAGCCTTTAAAATCATTCCCCATCACTCTTGGCACATGCAGCCCAGTCCCGCCATGGTGGCTTTTGACAGGACTCAGTGGATTATATTGTTCTTATGTCAAAAAAGGTCTTAGCTTTTCTTTTCTCCTTGGTCAGAGTTGTCCTTATGAGTGAGAGGGAAAGGGAGTCAGAAGGCAAGGGAAAGTGGGCAAAGGAAGGGATCCATGAGGATGGGAGGGAAATGGGAAGGAAAAAGGGGGTTGATGGTGGGGAGGAGTCATTTTCGATCCTGCTGATGGTTAGTACAAAGTGAGTTGGGCAGCACATTCCATTGGGTGTCACATGGTAACTGGCATTTCTTTGGGGAGTAGGTGAACTGCTGGCCTATGGGGGTGGCCCAGGGCTCTTCTACAACAGAGAATGTCAACAGTATCTAGCTAGGGGCTTGTTTCCCTTCCTTGGGTCTATACCCACTTCATATGTGAGCCTCATAGAGAAAATCTTAAAAGGAAAGTATTTTTGAGGCAGGGAAATCAGAGAGAAAGAGAAAGGAAAGAAGGAAGGCAGAATTCTATCATCTTCTTCATTCTTTACCTTGTAGGGGCTTTAGTGGTGGGAAGTAAAATAAATACGTATTGACCACAATATGATGTGGGACTCCTTTAAGTTACAGCTGATGCATTCCTGAAAAGTGTGATGAAAATGCCACAAATCATCAATTCTAAATCATCTTTGGACCTCTGTCACATGGGGGTGATGTGTCTCAAAGCTGGCTTCCTTAAATGCAGATTATTAGGCATCAAGGGGACACGGTGATGGAGGTTTCTGCTCATTTCTGGGTATCTCAACAAAGCATGTGCTACTCACTCAGTCATGTCTGATTCTTTGCAACCCTATAGGCAGTAGCCTGCCAGGCTCCTCTGTCCATAGGGACTCTCCAGGCAAGAATACTGGAGTGGTTGCCATGCCCTCCTCCAGGGGATCTTCCCAACCTAGGGATTGAACCCAGGTCTTCCGCATTGCAGGCAGATTCCTTACCATCTGAGCTACCAGGGAAGCCCAAGAATACTGGATTGGGTAGCCTATCTCTTCTCTAGGGGAATCTTCCTGACCCAGGGATTGAACCGGGGTCTCCCACATTGCAGGCAGATTCTTTACCATCTGAGCTACAAGGGAAGCCCCAACAAAGCATAGTATCTATTAAAACCAAATCATACAGGAAAGCAAAGTTTCCAAGAAAATCCCTCCCTTTCACAGACTGGCCTGAGGCTGGTTCAGGTCCACTGTTATTGTAGAAGTTGCCATGTGGGCCTGAATCTCTCTGTGTGGCTTCTCCTGGTCCTTCATGGAACCACAGTGGTGTCAAGAAGTCCTAACAGTGAGCCCTAATTGTTATTTTCTGCTTTTTATCTTGTATTTTGTTTGTTTTGCCTGGGACCTAAATGCTCTCTAAAGGATAAAATGTGCTAACAAACAATAGTGTAAAAAGTTTCATTAGAACCTCTGATGTTCCTGTTCCATTCTGAAGACAGGCTCGGCTTTATCATCTATACAGTGTTAGGCTGATCTAAGGTGCTTTGTTGGGCACTGGACTTGCTGTGCATTTGTGGGTGTGTGTGTGTGTGTGTGTGTGTGTGTGTGCTTGTGTGTGACCTTTTGAGCACTTTCTGGACATCTTTCCACACCTTGCTCTGTGCACCAAAGACAAATATCACCAATTGTCAAGAGGCATTTTCTGGGACTCTCTCTCACCCTAGATGTGGTACCCTAGGGCTGTGTACAGGATGTAAGCCCAGCCTGTTTTTCCACTGCAGCGACTCTGCTGGGGGATGGGAAGGGGGTGCTTGCTCTGTGACCCTGGGCACGGTCTGGAGGGACCCGATTGATGGCTCTGCCCTCCTGCACAGTATGATCCATCCGAAAAAAGGATTTTCTGTCTTGTCTCTTGGAGGCTGGGGTGTATGGGGCCATTTAAGTCGAAGCAGAAGCTCCGCCCACTCTGAGAAGTCCTGTGACTTCTTGGGGGAGCCTCCCCTCAGGTCAGAATCCTCCCTCCCATCTTATAACTGCCTTCACACCTAGATGCCCTTCACAGGGAAAGCAGAGTATGATAGGCAGGTCTTTGATCTAGACCTAGAACTCATACCTGTACTTTGAGCTCAATCAAGGTCAGGGAGAGAAAAATACCCTTGCTTGCAGGGATATGGCAGTTAAGCAGCTCTCACCGTAGGAGCATGCCTTGAGGAATGGATGAACCACAAATAGAACCCAAATCCAAATATATTGATCGTTCGTACCCAGGGACTATCAGCTTAGCCCTGAGAAGAGCTGCCCTGTGGACCTTGGCTAAGAGCTGAGCTGGTGTTCCAGGGCTGCCCTTCTGCCTGGAGCTGCGCTATCTTTTCCTTCCTTGCATCCTAAATCACTTGGGAGAAGCAGAGAGCTTCGTGTATGATACTCTCGGGGCTGTGGCTGGTGCTTGCTCTCTCTCAATTTTTTTCCCATATCCATTTCCTCATCCCACAAAAGTTACCACTGGCTCTTGAGCATCCCTCTTATGATACCATGTGACAGGCTGGCAGGTGTTAGGACAGAGCTGTATGCAGAGAGAGGAGAGAGAGAGAGGGAAAGAGAGGACGAGAAAGGAAACAGGGACAGTGAACCGGAGAGGGAGAAGACGGGGAAAGAGAAGGCGACAAATGGGTAGGAGAAAGGGGGAAACAAGGGGAGAGGAGGGTGTTAACGTTAGTGTGCAGGACAGGGTACTACACCTTTCTGACAACTCATATCCACCATGCGGGGGACCATCATCTCAAGGAAGTAATTCTTGTTTTTCTCATACGCCTCACCATCAATTACCTTGATGTGAACTGCTTTGCTGTGGATGGAAAAATAAGGATCATAAGCAAGGAGTAGACTGGGGGGCTAGCCAGGCAGGGAAGGAATGGGAGGAGAAAGAAACAGGGAAAAGATCCAGAAGGGCCAAAAATCTGCCCCAACACCATAGGAGCACAGAGGAGAGTGGTCGCCCCAGAACGCCTTCCAGCCCCACCAGACTCCTCCCAGGCTTTGAGTGGCTTCATGGCATTATTAGACTGGAAGACGCTCAGGCTTTGCAGTTAAAGGATCTAGGTTCTAATCCTGTGTACGCTATGTGACCTTGGACGAATAATTTCACTGCTACACAAACAGGCCGAATAACACTAACATCATCCCAGGGCAAACGTGAGAGCTGTGAAATATACGTATAAAGGCTCAGACATTTAGGTTCTTCTAAAGCATTTCCTTCCTTATTCTGTCTTGCTTTTAGAGCAAGAGAGAACTAAAAAAAAAAATTTTTTTTTTCTTTTGAAATCAGCTGATACTGACTTGAAAGGTTTATTTTATAGAAAGGGCAGAAAGGGCAGTGTGTGGGGGGATGTTGCTGGCCCGTGGGAGTTTTGCCTGGAACCAGTCCCTTTCTCTGTGTTTGTGACTATCACAGGGAAACCTGGAGGGCCGTTTGGCTCAAGTCACACCTTCTGGTAATTCACAGCAGTTGTCAAACACTACTGATCAGATCTGCAAATGAGCTTCTGTTGTCAGAGGAACACACTGACTGGATCACAGGAATTCTGACTCTCTGAATTACGATTAATTCATAAATCCTACAGCAATCTTGTGATGAGTGCAATTAAGTTGTTTTTGTGCTAAAAGTAGTTGTTCTGTTAAACATTGAAAAACAAAAACCAATTTCAGGAGCCCTGTTTTGCATATTTTTTTACTTTAAAAAATACATATTACCAGGAGCTTCAAAAACAGAGGAGGTCCTGAGCCTCTCCCAGGCTGTGCTTGACTTGGGGGATGTTTCCAGATCAGACCCCAGATACTAAGGGGGAGAGACACTGTGGGATAAGGGTGGGCATGGAGCTGAGTCTCCCCTCAGCGGTGGGAGAGAAGGGGCCACATAGGAGCCCTGCTCAGCTGCCCCAGGGCATTGCCCTTTCCCACTCGGGTGCCCCGAGGCCTGCTTTGTGGGGGAGACGGAGGCCTTCAGCTTCACCCTTTATTATTTAGCATAAAGTAGGAATATGGCTACATTGTGACTTGGAACAAACTCTCTTCTCTCCTGTGCTTTCCCAAGTCACTGTTAGAACTCTGGATGTCTACAGAGCTTCCACCGGCCACACTGTCGATCTTGTAGAACCAGATGCCGGTCCATTGCTCATGAAGTGAATGCCGCTGCCACCCCACTGCTTCAAAAACAGGCTCCAAACCCTCATCACTTGTCACACCCACCCCAGTCACAGATTAACCTGGCTGGTCACCAGAGAGTGCAGGACTCACCCACTGGGGTCACTGAAAGGCCACAATACTTTGGCCTTCTCTCCTCCAGGGCAGTGGGTTTGTATCAGAGATGGTGACCTGGGGTCAAACCCCGCCCCACCTCTCAGTTAGCTGGGTGACCTCAGGCGACTTGCTAGAGCTTGCCAAGTCTCCTTTGTAAAGTGGAATACTAATACCTCTTCACAGCGTTCCTAACTGAGATAATGCATGCGAAGCACTTGGCAGGTTGTGCATTCCCTAGTAAATGCTTAATAAATAGCCACTATCATTACTAAGAGTAATATAACCCCAGTTTGGTGCATCAAGAGTAATATGTAAAGAAATCTCATCTCCAGTTATTGAATCAGAGGATAAAAGGGAAGTCAAGAAATAGAAATGGTGACCCAAGAGGTAGCACCGGCTGGAAATAGAAGTCAGGTCAAGAAGGAATTGGACAGAACAGGATCATAACTGCCAGATGGGTTCTTAGAGGGGCTTGGAATGTTCAAGTCGCATGGAGAGTGACTCTCATATTCTCCCCCAATCTGGCTTTGTGTCCCTGCCAGTGACAAGTTGTGGGCTGGACAGACCACATGTCAGGAACACAGCCTGCCTTGTGCTTGTTTGATTTTCAGTGAATGGATAAACAGAATGAGAGAAGCCATTGACAACTTAGTTGAAGACAGAGAAATGAGGCCAGACAACAAGCAGTGGCAAAAGAAATTTGGCCGAGCAAGGAGGAACCTCTAGTTGGAAGGTGTCACAGGGGAGGAGGCAGGATGTAAGTAAGACTCCCTCCCTGAGATTGCTTGTGGGGAAGGTACCACATCTGCTTGGGCTTAAGACATTATCTGGCCTGGAGAAAATTGAGAAAGTTCTCAGTTCTGCTTAAGCCACAAATGAGGCCAGACGAACATTTACATTTATTAAGGGTCACCAGCCGGGTCTTGATTTCTCTTTCTAAACTTGTTTTTTCTCCACTTCAGTCAATGGAACCATCATCTATTTAAATCCAGAATCACCTGATTCCTTCCCTTCACCTCATCCCTTCCCATTGACAGCCCCTGCCTGATGCCCGCCTCTGACCCTAAAACATTTAATTTATCACCATTTTCCCTCTGCTATCAAGACCTAGATCAAAACAACATTACCTGTCCCCTGGACTTTACAATAGCTTCCTAAGAGGTTTTCCTGCTCCTGACTTTGCCATCCTCCTTCAATTCCTTCCCTGCATGACAACAGGGTTATCTATTAAAAATAAAATCCAGGTCTTATCATGCCTCCTTAGTTGGAATAAATACAAAATTCATACTATAGCCTATAGGACATGATAGAAAGTGACCCAGGGTGGAGGGGTGGGCATGGTGGGGAGGAAAGAGACCCAAGGAGGTAATATGGCCCCTCAAGGAAGGAATGTGTATGTGGCCTCAAAAGGACAAGGCTCCTCTGTCCATGGAAGGATCCAGGCAAGAATACTGGAGTGGGCTGCCAGTCCCTTCTCCAGGGGACCTTCCCTTCCACTCAGTGGCAGATACTAAATGGTCATGGGGTCAGATTATCCTGAGCAGCTGTTCCTAAAAGCCAGTCATGCTTTCAGAGCCAGTAAGTCTGCGCCTGTCTTTCCTCCGAGCCTTCTGCAGAGGGAGGTGCCAAAGGAGGCAGCATTCCCAGCTAAGACTGATTATGCTGCTTGAAAAGATGCCCCCACGGCCTCGCCCACCGGCAACCGGGAAAGGATTAGGAAACATATTTCTGGGCTGCCTCGCTGGCCTTCTCAGAACATTCTTTTGTATGAGGAAACCCAATTCCAAATCAGGACCTTGTGAATCTCACTTTACACAAGGAAGGAATCTAACATATACATTTCATCTCATTCAGTGCCATAAGAACATTCTCACTTCATCCTTACTTTAGCCGTGTAACATAGGTGATATTCCTTCCACTCTAAAGATGAAAAACAGATGCCCAAAGAGGTTAAGTAACTTGCCCAGAGTCACCTAGGTTGAGGTTTTAGCATGTGTCCCTTATTACTCCTGGAGCTTATTTCGTACAAGCAGGTGGGTAAACTCTGGGTGCCATTCCCAAGCTACGGCCACAGCAAAGAAGCACAGAATCCTCCCATTTAAATTCAGGCAGCATAGGCAGGTAATAAAGGGATCTGACTCTGCTTTGCAATGTGAGTAGGTGGCTTCTTAACCCTTCGGCCCTCCCTTGCTGGAAATAATCTCTAAAGAATCCCTGACTTGGTGACCTCTTCCCTCCTGATTCCCACTAAATGACTCTTCACCACATCAAGAAGCGTTCCTTTTCATCATCTCTAAATTTATCCTGGCCGCTCCAGGCCAGCTAACACTCACAAAGCTTCCTTGACCCAGGGCCGTAGGACAGAGCTGTTAGCCTTTCTGTGGGAGCTTTCAGAAGCCTCACGTCTGTGCTGGGTTCTTCTTTTAGTCCTTTTTATCTCTCAAGTTGGTGCCAGCAGCCCCCATCTCCCTCTGCTAGGTTTCTGGCTCTGAACCATGGCAGAAAAGCCCCTCCCACCTTCAACACAGCCTGACAGCCCAACACTGACATTCCCCCACCCCTACCGAGGTCTGGGGGAAGAGCTTCTCGTCTCATGAGAAGGCTTAAGATGCTCTCATTGGTTTTCTCTTGAAAATCGGTGTGTCATAAGGTCCCCAAAAATAGCGCTTCTCAAACTTCGGTGTGCATGTTTCCCCTGGGAATCTTGTTAAAATGCAGATTCTGAGTAGGCAGGCCTGGGGTGGGGCCTGAGATTCTGCATTTCTAACAAGTAACCCGGGTATTTGGATGCTGCTTATCCAGCCCCCAAGACTTTTCGGGGAAGTCTCTCTGACTCTACTAAAAACTCAGGGAAAAGGACGTAGCTGCTCAAAAACTAATGCCAGTCAGGGAGGTGGAGCTGAAATTGAAGTCTAGCATTTCAGCAAAGGCTGGAATCAGGTCCATTCTGACACTACTTTTTTTTTTTTTTTAATTTCTTAAATTTGCTTTTCAGCCATACCATGTGGCATGCGGGATAGCTCCTGACCAGGGATTGAACCTGCCCCCTGCAATGGAAGTGCAGAACCACTGGACTGTCAGGAAAGTCCCTTGACACTACATTTTGAGAGCCAAATTAGAGTGCACCCTGAACAGGGTGACTTAGTTGATGAAGACATCATGTTTCAAATTAATTGACTAATATTTAATAGTCTTACTTCTGCCAGGTACTGTCCTCTTTTGGCGCTTCATTAGAATTATATATTAGATAGAATGATTAGAATTCTAGAATTCTATATTAATTATAGAATTAGTATATTAGATAATTCAATCTTCACAACAAACCCATGAGGTAGGTACATGCCAGGCAAGGTACACAGATCATCTCATTTACTTAGTCTTCATCATAACCCATGTAGGTATGTACTATTTTTATTGCCATTTTATAGATGAGGAACTAGAGGCCCAGGCAAGTTAAGAGACTTGCCTAAGGTCTCAGTTAAATGAGTGGCAGAGCTGGGATTTGAACTCAAACAGTGTGGCTCTAAAGACTGACCTTCTAATCAGGATTGGATATGTGGATCCAGAGGAGAGGTGTCTGCTTGGGGAGGAGATGGCACCCACTCCAAATGGTCCTGGGGCCATCACAAGTGGTGTGTCCAAAGGACCGAGGCCATTGGCCAGAAGGCAGACTTCAACTCTACCATATACCATTACATCAATGAGATCAACCGATTTAAAAGGGAGTGATCAGAAAGAGAAGAAAAATAAATAAATAAATAAAAGGGAGTGATCACCCCATTTCTGGTGGTATTCAAAAGTTGAATGATGACCATGCATGAAAAGGTCTGTGGAAAGGATTCTACATTCCACAGGAGGTCAAGGAGATGACCTGTAAAGAAAAATCAGCACTCAGTGGTGTGCTGGTAAACCTGTTCATTAGGGGAAAAAAAACCAGCAACCTTGGTTTGGGGTGATGTCTTCCATGGTGTAAATACTGCCACTATAGTAAATTTTAGGGTACTAGTAGTTTGAACAACCAGCTTGCAAAAAGTTTAAACACATAACAATTAGCTCTTGTGAACTGGTAAAAGCCAGTTCCAACAGACCACTGACAGTTTCAGATTCTACCAGCACGTTCCAGAGAGGTTGTGATGAGAAAAGGTAGTTCTGATCAATTTACAAATTATTTTACTACTTGCGAGTGTTTGCTCAAAATGGGCGGCTATCTCAAGGAGCTTATTCACATGAGCCTTTGTGGGGGGAAAGGCTCAAGGATTTGGTTTTTAAAATAAATGTGGGTGGGTGACAAGACTGTGGTAGGTTGAATTCCTAAAATGCCCCATCTTATGTGGAGCCACTACTGATGGCCACTGCTGATGACCATCCATTCAGGTGATGGTCTTTGTTGTGTTTGACTTTGTTTTGAGGAAAATATTCTGGAGTAAATTTTAGTCTACTGTCACCAAGTTGTTTTAGAGGAATTTTGTGTAAAAGAAAAGGATCATTCTGAACTTTGCAATGATCCCTTATACATTTTCTGAGAACAAAATGATCAGCTATGTGAAAAGATTTTTCAATGAGGATGCCAGCATTTTATGAAAAACCAGAACTTATTAGATGAAAGCAGTTATTGAATCTTTCAAATATACTTGATCATGCACAAACCATAAGCATTTTTCTCTTAAACTGGAAATAAATCTTTATCTGTTAGAAACAATATAGCCAAAATATGTGAATCTGAAGAATTTTGTTGCCAATACTTAATGGCAAATATACAAACCAAAGTTGGTAAAAATGTAAAATAGCATGAACAAAATTTGCATTATATCAGATTTGAACATTTAGTAAGATTCACATTTATACTAAGTTTTCAGCATTGTATTCTTCTGCATTCTTTTTTATTTTTGCTTTTATTAAAGGTTTAAAACAAAGAAACAAGTCCCATCTTAGCACAACATGTATATCAATTATACCTCAACAAAAAATAAAATACAATGTCCCCTCAACAATGTCCTACCCTAATTCCTGGAGCCTGTGAATATGATATCACCTCCTCATGATGTTATGTGATATGTTATGTTACCTTAAAATAGGGGCATTATCTAGGTGGGTCTGACCTAATCACCAGACTCCTTAAAAGCAGAAAGCTTCACTTCTGGCTGAAGAAAAAGGAAGGCAGAAGACTTCATGCATGAATCCCTTTGAAGCATAAGAAGGATACAACATGCTGCTTAATGATGGAAGGCATCCCATGGGCAGAAAAGCAAGCAGCCTCAAGGAGCAGACTAGTCTCTGGATGACAGACAGCAAGGAAGGGGGCCCCCAGACCTAAAGCCACACGAAATTGGATTCTGCCAGCTTCCAGAATGAGGCTGGAAGCAGACACTTCCCCAGAGTTTTCCAGACAAGAGCCCAGCCACCCGCACATTGATTTCAGCCTCAGGAGACCCTGAGCAGAGAACTTAGCCATGCCATGCCTGGACTTCTGAGCTATGGAATTGTGACTTAGGTATTGTGTTACATCTCTAAGTTAATGACACATTGTTTCACAGCAACTAATATGAAAGGCTTTTTAAAATTTTATGAAGTCAGGAACTGAGCCAGACGATCTCTTGGAACTGTCTTGCAGTGTCTATTTTGTAATTGAACTACTTTGTCCTGATGTAGAGCCACTGCTAGGCTCCACAGCGCCTTTATGCAAAACCGAGAAAAGATACAGCCTTGGAGATACACAGCTTGGCAAGAAGAAAGCTCCTTCCTCCAGCTTCCAGAGCAGTAGGTCATGTCAGACAGCTGAACTTGGTGTGGAGAGAAGGGTCTTTATGCAGTGCACAGGCTGTACAACTATACATGGCAGCCTTGCTTGGCAGACTCTTGCCTGACTGACTGTTCCACACACATGCTTGAACGAACAAGAACATGGGACAGGTGAAGGCAGAGACATGGATTTCACTGAATAACTTTCTGCAGCCTGGGGAGTGGCCAGATAGGTGAGAGGATGAGCAGGCAGGGAGGTACAGAGTGGGAGGGAAAGGTGTTTGGGTGTGTAAGGAGGAGAATGCACAGGATTTCTGCTGCTTTGGCATCTATGCTGGACCCTTCTGATGAGCCTGCTGCTGTGTGCAGCTTTTACATACTTATGACTAGTTGGGCTGAGCAGAGAGAACCTGTAAGTATGGGTGGCTTCCCCTAGGCAAAATGTAGAAGCGTTCTGTCTCCACTGACAATTAAGACCGGACTGCTGGGCAAGTCGATGGGCGCACACCCACGTCTGAAGACTTCATGTGCATCCTGTCCATTTGGGACTGTCTGGGCTCATCGCTGGGTACCATAACTCATGGCCGATTCCTTCCCTTTCCTAATCCCCTGCTTTCCCCATACCTGAAGAACTTCTTACCTGGGGCTAAAGGGAAAAAGACATCCGGAATGACTGCATGACTATGAACTTAAGGCTTTAGGGTATGTTTAGAGCCAGAATCGTGCCAAAAGCCCCAGCAGGGCCACTCATTCTGCTTCCCATAGGTCAGGACAAAGTGAGAAAATCTTTTAATGTTTTAAAAATATGGTCTTCTAAATAAGCACCCTTTCTTTTTTTTCCCTTTGTGTTTTCCTTTATTATAACTCAAGTAAAATATTCTCAAAGATTCATATGGTATTAAAGCATACAGAGCAAAACACGGAACTTCCTCTCTTCTTCCTCCATCCTTTTCACTTCTTGCTCCTTAGTCAGCAGTCTGTCTGCATTTCTGGTAGATACCCTTTCTTTGGAAGGCTGTCATGCCTCACAGGGCAGCCCTACAGGGAAAAGATTATAGATTTTTATCTCTCTACCTTTTCATAGAGGATATAGACTGGACCCTTCATTCTAGGAATTAGATGTTCTCTGGAATATCTATTCCTCCACACACTCACCCATCCATCCACCCACCCATCAATATGACCACATACTGATCAAAAGCATGTTCCTGCCCTCATGAGGCTCACAGTCTGGTGGTGTGAACATGCACAGAAGGTATCCTTTTTCCCCGACCAATGCTTTTATGGCATTTCCATGGCAAAGCAGGTAATATTAAGCTCTAGGAGACACTTCTCAGTGGAGGCATCAGATTGCACTCCCCAAGCAGTGCAAATCTGTCTTGCTTTGAGCATGCCACAAATGTCAAGGAGGCTCCTAAGCTTGGCTATGTCTCATGGCCACCATGCCAAGATAAAAGTCTAGGTGTGCACATGAGGAAAAGAGCTCCTCCACTGTCTAGCTGCAATGTCTCTGCTGGGAGAAGAGTGCTCTTCAAGCCGCAATAAAGATTTCTCCCCCTCTGCTGCCCTATGGTAGGGAGTGTTTCATGCTCTTGACTGTGTGTGTGTGCGCATGCTAGTGAAACTATCTATGATGGGGCGGGGAAGGGTTAGATACAACCCACTGTACATTGGAGGGAGAATCTGGCCTTCTTGAAAAGAAGTCTCTGCAGGAGTCTTAGTTACGCACAAAGGGAAATTCAATTTCCAATCCCCACTGGTCTCACGTGTGGGTCTCAGTTCCATATGTGACTCAGTTATTTACAGCCCTATTTGGGTCCCAAGTGTGCCCTGACTCACCCTAAGAAAGTAGAATGGAGAGGAGGACAACTCACAGCTGCAATTCTCTTCCTCTTCTAAGTCAACAGGAGAGGGTAAAAAGAAAAAAAAAAAAAAAAGAAAGAAAGAAACCCATCAATGATCTGGGAATAAACCATTTCTGTGCCTTGAAATTGATAAATCTCTTTCTTGGAAAGGCAGTGAGAATAATCTATAAAATCATTTTATTTAACAGTGTGTCTCCTACAGCTCCAAAGAGAACAAGTGACTGATTCATAGCTTTGGAGACGCTGGGTCTTTCTGTCTTCTTTTCTCTCTCTGCTGGGGATCTCATTTTTTTTTTTAGGACAATTTTGACTCAAGCAGAAAGGAGGGAAGTTCGTACTGTACAGATGTGAAAATTCAGGTCCAAGGAAAACCTTCTAATAGGAAGAGAGAGGAGCTTGTTCCTCAGGACCTGAGTTAAACACAGTCAAAGCTTCACTTTCCACCTCACATCCCTGTCCACTGCAGCACTTAAAAAGCCCATCCTTCTGGTGGATAATTTTTAGAGATCCCCGTGAAGGGCAAGTTCAGGAAAGATTACTGTCCCGGGTCTGGGCAGAGAAACTCCTTCAATTAGGGACTTAACAAAATGGAAGGTGAGCTGCTGGTCCTACTAGAGTTTTCATGACTGATTTAATCCAGAACTAAACTAAGGCTGAGCTGTAGCATTCCATCCATTCACGTAGATGTCCATGGGACTGCAGGCCCTGGGGCTCTGCGATGCAGCGGCCCTGGGTGAGAGGAGAGCATCCAGGTTGGGTGTCAACCGTTGGGTCCATTTTGGGTGAATTGTGTTGTGGATTCCAAAGGGGTTGTCAGAAATTTCTGCCTATGAGACTTTTCTTTTCTAAAGATGAACTGACTTTATCTTATTTTGGCCTTGCAGCATGCAGAATCTTAGTTTCCAGATCAGGGATCGAACCCATGCTCCCTGAAGTGGAGTGCAGAGTCCTAACTACTGGACCCCCAGGGAATTCCCTGTCTTTGAGATTTCTAGATGACCTGTTTTCCTGTTCAGAGTTCTTCCCTTCTTCTACCAGCCAAACAGAAAATTCTCGTCTTGCACCACCTAGAGATAAACTGGAGCTCAGATTGTCAAAGGGTTGGAGTGGGCAGGGTTGAATCCTGGCCCCTGCTGGGCGCAGGAGTGCTAAGTGCTGGACCCTCTGCTGCAACGTCAAGACCTAGCCTCCAGCTACTCGGAGATCTCGGCAGGAAGACAGGAGGCCAGTTTCTTGGGCAATAGAGTCTAAAATCTGCAGCTGAGATTTTCACAGGGTGAGGAGAATGGACATCCTATTTGCTCTGTGATAAAGGTCTGAAGTTTTGCTCACGATCAATGGAAGAGGCTGTTACAGAATAGAGTAACAGGTCCATAGCCAGGACCAGGGTGAGACAAGCAAGTAAAAGGTGCAAAACCTAAGAGGTCCACCAGGCAACTCAGTGATCAAGATAAGTAATATTTTAATGCAACATTAAAAAAAAAGAATTAAGTTTAAAAAATTCATAATGAATACCAAATTTTTAAATAAAGACAGGAGCCACCCTGCCTGTGTATGACTCACTGCACCCTCATCCTAACCCACTTCAGGGGTCATTTGGTGACTTGTGTTAACAGAGAGGGTGTTAGCCTTGGAAGCAAAAGATCGGAGTTTGTATTCAGCTCTTGCTTCTCATTCAATGCCTTCTCCTAAGGCACTCACCCTCTCTGAGCTTAAATGAGAGAACAGGAGCCCTTATCTCTCTCTCAGGATTTTTGTGGATAGTGATATAAGCCAAAAAGTACAACCCTTGTTTTTGGAAATAACAGGTTTCAGTCAAGCACGTCTCTGTGTGTAAAGTGTAGGGCTCCTACTTCACCCTCCAAAACTAACCCCTTAGGCCTCTCAGGAAGGCTCCCAACTTTCTCAGCCGTTTAGAGTCCATCCCTTCATCACTGCTGCCCACCTCACCTATCCTCATGCAGCAAGGTAAGTCCCCACCCTCTGAAGACAGGCTCCATCTCCATTTCGGACTTCGTAATTTTAGACAAAAGGGAGAAGACTGGGGAGGGCAGAATGTCCTCTCTGAAGGCACTGCCTTTGAACTGTCCTCTGGATGGTGGCAGCCAGTTCTTTGTGGCCCTTGCCCTTATCAGGGATGGCCCAGTTCTCGTCACTGGTACTCTGCGCAAATGACTGTCATTTCTGGCCAGGACCCTTGTGATAGCCACCTAAGTCAACCCGGTCCCTGCTTCCATCCCTTTTGCCGAATTAAGAGTCCATTCTCTTCTCAACAGCAAGGGGGCTTTAAAAAATTCTTCATGAAAATCATAATGTGCCACTCCTGTACTTTAAACCCTCAGTGGATTTCCAGTGCACTGAGAATAAAATTAAACTGCCTATGATTCATGCCAATGTATGGCAAAAACCATCACAATATTGTAAAGTAATTATCCTCCAATTAAAATAAGCACATAAATTTAAAAACAACCAAAAAAATATTTAAAAAATCAACCCAGCATAACTGAGCCCATAAGTTCTGAAACTTCAGCATGTTCAGAATCATTAAGAGGGCTTGATGAAACACTCAAAACTCTGGGCCCCATCCCCATCGTTTCCAATTCTAGAGGTCTGGGTAGGGGCTGAGAATTTGCATTTCAGACAAGTTTCCATGGACACTGATGCTACAGGCTCCTGAACGACCGTGAGGACCTGACCGGGTCTGCAGAGCTCAGTCTGGCTTACCCTCAACTCGTGCCATACCATGCCTCCTCCATCCACTCTGTCCAAGCTCTACTAGTTTTCTTTCCATTTTCTCAAATGCATCCACCTCAACCCTGCTTTAGTGCCTTTTCACTAAATTCTTTCCTAAGCCTGGGACCTTCCAGATTCTTATCATCAGGGCCTTTTAAAATGTTTCAATTCACCTGTTACTTCTTTGTCCACCCATTCTTATTGACTCTAACTACTTTCCATCAGGTCACCCTGTTTTGTTTCTATCTTGTTAGTACATCAAGGCTGTATATTGTCACTCTGCTTATTTAACTTCCATGCAGAGTACATCATGAGAAACGCCGGGCTGGAGGAAGCACAAGCTGGAATCAAGATTGCTGGGAGAAATATCAATATGCAGATGACACCACCCTTATGGCAGAAAGTGAAGAGGAACTAAAAAGCCTGTTGATGAAAGTGAAAGAGGAGAGTGAAAAAGTTGGCTTAAAGCTCAACATTCTGAAAACTAAGATCATGGCATCCGGTCCCATCACTTCATGGGAAATAGATGGGGAAACAATGGAAACAGTGGCTGACTTTATTTTTCTGGGCTCCAAAATCACTGCAGATGGTGATTGCAGCCATGAAATTAAAAGATGCTTACTCCTTGGAAGGAAAGTTATGACCAACCTAGACAGCATATTCAAAAGCAGAGACATTACTTTGCCAACAAAGGTCCATCTAGTCAAGGCTATGGTTTTTCCTGTGGTCATGTATGGATGTGAGAGTTGGACTATACAGAAACCTGAGAATTGAAGAATTGATGCTTTTGAACTGTGGCGTTGGAGAAGACTCTTGAGAGTCTCTTGGACTGCAAGGAGATCCAACCAGTCCATCCTAAAGGAGATCAGTCCTGGGTGTTCGTTGGAAGGACTGATGTTGAAACTGAAACTCCAATACTTTGGCCGCCTGATGGGGAGAGCTGACTCATTTGGAAAGACCCTGATGCTGGGAAAGATTGAGGGCAGGAGGAGAAGGGGACGACAGAGGATGAGATGGTTGGATGGCATCACGATGGACATGGGTTTGGGTGGACTCCGGGAGTTGGTGATGGACAAGGAGGCCTGGCGTGCTGTGGTTCATGGGGTCGCAAAGAGTTGGACACGACTGAGCTACTGAACTGAACTGAACTGAATATATTTGTTTTGTCTTCAGACAATCTGTTTCCCCACTAGAATATAAGTTCCATGAGAGCAGAAGCTGTGACTGTCTTATTTACCAGTGCCCCAACAGCCTCTGGCACTTAGGCCCCCAATCTGTACCTGTTCAACAAATAATGAGTGAAACTACTAAGTGGTGGTGCCAGGGTTTGACCTGGGGACTGATTGCAGAGCCTGCACTAACTCTCAACAAGTGATTATGCTGGAGGCTGTGCCGAGGCAGACCTGAGCGGGCCTCTCTGACATCACTTCTGCCTATATTCTCCCTTCGGAGCATTGTTATGGGGCTTCTCTTATGAAATGATCTTTACTCTCTCCCCTTTACCTTCCCAAACAAATCTAAACTCCTTTGCCCTTTAAAACATACATGGAAGGAGTCCCCTTGGCTAGAACCTGGCTCCAGTGCCACTTCCTGAATTCAGTCATGCCTTTAGCGGAATGTTAATATGCTACACTCTTCCTTCCTGTGACCCATACCATGAAGACAACTTTCTGTTCTGGACAGGAGTCTGATCCCTGGGTTGGGAAGATCCCCTGGAGTAGGGAATGGCTACCTGCTCCAGTATTCTTGCCTGGAGAACCCCACGGACAGAGGAGTCTGGCAGGCTACAGTCCAAGGAGTCACAAAGAGTCAGACACGACTGAGCATAGCACATTATGTTCCTTCCTGTGACTTGTGCTGTGAAAACAACATTCCGTTCTGTCATTTAGTGGTGAAGAGCTTGAGCCCAAGGTCAGGGATACCTGGACTCAGTACTTAAAGAGTTTTAAGACTTTTCTCCCAAGGCAATAGAAATAAAAGGAAAAAAAATGAACAAATCGGACTCAATGAAACTTAAAATCTTTTGCAAAGCAAAGGAAACCTTAAAAACAAAAGACAACCAATGCATTTGGAGAAAATATTTGTAACTGACAAAGGCTTAATTTCCAAAATATTACAAACAGTTCATACAGTTCAAACAACCCAATCAAAAAATTGGCATAAGACCTAAATAGACATTTCTCCAAAGGAGACATCCAGATGGCCAGTTGGCACATGAAAA
Source organism: Budorcas taxicolor (assembly GCF_023091745.1). NCBI lineage: Eukaryota > Metazoa > Chordata > Mammalia > Artiodactyla > Bovidae > Budorcas > Budorcas taxicolor. Next base: position 80,026,165 of record NC_068919.1, read on the forward strand.
GATGATCAACGTTGTTAATTATTGGAGAAATGCAAATCAAAACTACAATGAGGTATCACCTCACACAGGTCAGAATGGCTGTCATTTAAAGTCTACAAATAACAAATGCTAGAGATGGTTTGGAGAAAAGGGAACCCTCCTACACTGTTGGTTGGGATGTAAATTGGTGGAGCCACCGTAGAAAACAGCATGGAGGTTTCTCAAAAAATTAAAAATAGAGTTGCCATAAGATTCAGAAATCTCATCCCTGGGCATATATCCAGACAAAACTACAATTCAAAAAGATACACGCACCCCAATGTGTATAGCAGTTCTATTTACAATAGCCAAGACATGGTAGCAACCTAAATGTCCACCGACAGATGAATGAATAAAGATGTGGTGTGTGTGTATTTATATATACACAATAGGTACAAAGGAATACTACTCAGCCATGAATAGAATGAAATAATATCATTTGCAGCAACATGAATGGACCTAGAGATTATTAAACTAAGTGAAGTAAGTCAGAAAGACAAATGACATGACATCACTTATATGTGGAATTTAAAACACGACACAAATGGTGTATACCTGTGGTGGATTCATGTTGATGTATGGCAAAACCAATACAATACTGTAAAGTAATTAACCTCCAACTAAAATAAATAAATTTATTTAAAAAAATTAAAAAATATATGACACAAATGAACTTATTTATGAAACAGAAACAGACTCACAGACAGAAAACAAAGTGAGTATGGGAGGGATAAACTAGGAATTTGGGCTTAGCAGATGCAAGCTATTATATATATAATAGACAAATAACAAGGTGCTACATTATAGCAAAGGGAACTATATTCAATATCCTATAATAAACCATAATGGAAAAAATATGAAAAAGAATATATATGCATATATAAGGATATATATCCTTTTTCATGTTTTTTCCACATATATATATATCTGAATCACTTTGTTGTACACCAGAAACTAATTATAATACTGTAAATAAACTATACTTCAATAAAAACAAAAATTACAATAAAAAAGATAAAGCAAAATTAACCTATGCAGGGGAGAAAAAGAGTTTTAGGACTTTGGGCAAATGGCTTAATCTTTATGAGCTTTGATTTTCTTATCTGAAGATGGGTACAATAATAAAACCTACCTCATAGGGGTTTGGAGAGGATTAAATAAGGCAATGCAAGTAAAATTCATAGTATATGAACTGGCATATAATAAGCAGTCATAGATTTCACTTGATTTGATGATGGTCTATTGTTATGCAACTAACAGGGGGATCATTCCTTCTGGAATATGGTCAGAAGAGGGTGAGATGATTGGGAGTTTGACAAGTGCTGGTCTGGAACCAGGCAGCACATTTTCTGCACTCCGTGGTCTGGCCTGAGGAAGAATTACAACGGGGTGTGTATGCCCAGAGTGGGCTAGAATCTCCTCAGCATCTCTCCTCAGTTTCTATCACTGCATATGGACCTTAGCCTGTCTTAAGAAGTCTGTTGTGAAACGAGGATCATCCTTCCCCTGAACCTGCTGCTGAAATGTTAGCCACAGGCCTCTCAGAAGGTATGTATGAGTATGTGTTAGTCGCTCAGTTGTGTCCGACTCTTTGCAACCCCATGGACTGTAGCCTGCAAGACTTCTCTGTCCATGGAATTCTCCAGGCAAGAATACTGGAGTGGGTTGCCACTTCTTTCTCCAGGGGATCTTCCCAAGTCTCCTGCATTGCAGGCAGATTCTTTACCATGTGAGCAACCTGGGAAGCCCCAAAGTGTCTGTAGCTCAAGGCAACATTCTAGTTTCCTATATCTAAGTCCTTTACCTGGGGTTTGCTTCTGACCGGAGGAAGGGCACCTTTTGCTGCCATGATGGGCCAGGCAGGCAAAGGTAACGTTTCCTATTATCAGAAGGTAACCTTCTCTATTATCAGAAGGTAACCTTCCCTATGCATACGTCAGGAAGCAAGTTAGAACTGGACATGGAACAACAGATTGGTTCCAAATAGGAAAAGGAGTACGGCAAGGCTGTGTATTGTCACCCTGCTTATTTAACTTCCATGCAGAGTACATCATGAGAAATGCTGGACTGGAAGAAACACAAGCTGGAATCAAGATTGCCGGGAGAAATATCAATAACCTCAGATATGCAGATGACACCACCCTTATGGCAGAAAGTGAAGAGGAACTAAAAAGCCTCTTGATGAAAGTGAAATAGGAGAGTGAAAAAGTTGGCCTAAAGCTCAACATTCAGAAAATTAAGATCATGGCATCTGGTCCCATCACTTCATGGCAAATAGATGGGGAAACAATGGAAACAGTGGCTGACTTTATTTTTCTGGGCTCCAAAATCACTGCAGATGGTGATTGCAGCCATGAAATTAAAAGATGCTTACTCCTTGGAAGGAAAGTTATGAGCAACCTAGATAGCATATTAAAAAGCAGAGATATTACTTTGCCAACAAGGGTCTGTCTAGTCCAGGCTATGGTTTTTCCAGTGGTCAGGTATGGATGTGAGTGTTGGACTGTGAAGAAAGCTGAGCGCCGAAGAATTGATGCTCTTGAACTGTGGTGTTGGAGAAGACTCTTGAGAGTCCCTTGGATTGCAAGGAGATCCAACCAGTCCATTCTAAAGGAGATCAGTCCTGGGTGTTCATTGGAAGGACTAACGCTGAAGCTGAACTTCCAATACTCTGGCCACCTGATGTGAAGAGTTAACTCATTGGAAAAGACCCTGATGCTGGGAGAGGTTGGGGGCAGGAGGAGAAGGAGATGACAGAGGATGAGATGGGTGGATGGCATCACCGATTCAATGGACATGAGTTTGGGTGAACTCCGGGAGTTGGTGATGGACAGGGAGGCCTGATGTGCTGGAATTCACGGGGTGGCAAAGATTCGGACACGACTGAGCGACCGAACTGAACTGAACTGAACCTTCCCTATTATCCAACCCTGCTCTTGGTTCTCTCCTGGGGTGGGAGCTGAGGGTGATTGCAGAAGTGGTTCATTTGCATAGTTTAATCCCATATTTTAACCAGTCAGAGAAGGGCCTTCAAGGGTCCTGGTTGATTTCCCGGGGGAACGTGAAGAGGCAATGGTGCCAATTTGCCCTTGGAAGAGCAGCTCTCCATGGGAAGTCAAGCAGGGGAGGCAGCATTTGAATTCACTTCCTTCGAGCCCGAGCCCGATCCTGGATGTTCCAGTCGACAGAGGTGCACCCCTCCCCCACCCATCCACATCTTTCACTGTTCCCAGGGGTGCAACAGTCTGATTTCAGATTTCACGATTAGTCGCAATTAGTGCCAATTCCTGGAGCTCGTTTCCTGGCCCGCCCTCACTTCCGAGACGCGCCTGCTCCCTTGCTCTGTCGGCCTGACAGGGTGAGGCGGGCGGGTGGGGAGAAGAGTCCATTTTCCCTTCCTAACACATCTACCCGCCCTTCCTCCAATCGTCACCTCTCCCCACTTCTCAGGACCAGAAGGTCTGCAGACAATGCTCATTTCCAGCACACCGTTTGAATCTTCCGGTCCTAGTGGTGGAAATAAAATGAGCTTGGGAGAACCTAAGTTCACAGGAGCGGGGCGGGGAGGGCGGGGGCGGGCAGCTGACAGGCGTGAGCCCAGCATGCCCGTGGAACCCTCAGTTAACAACATGCTTGTTTATACTGCACATCTGTGAGCTGCTGACTTCCTGATGATGTTCAGGGCGTGCGCAGTCAGGCAGAGTCATTCACCTGAAACGGGAGGCGGTGACACTCTGGGTGATAAAAGAAAACCTCGCGACGATGACAGTCATATAATACTCTTTGAAACGCTACATCTGCCTGGAGGGCCTTTTAATCAAGGATTTCAAAGCACATTTCCCAGCTCTTGCCCATTCATGTGCACCACATCCCTGGAAAAGAGCCCGCAGGTAGGTAGCAGAGTGCTATAAATAAACCAGTGTATCATTATCTTTGATGCGAGCACTACGTATTTAGACAGCATTACTCTGAAGACCTAAAGGGCTCCAAGTACGTTTCATTATCTAATTCTAACTCATTCATACAGCAGGCCCTGTTTTGCTGCCTTGCAGGTAGTTTGGAAAAGCTTTGGATCCACAGAAACTCACGACTTTCTAATGCCTTCTCCCTCCTCTCCTGCACCTGCTTACTGCAGGACACGTCCCAGTTCTGCTCCTGGTAGCCCTAAGGAGCCAGTACCATAGCTTCACTTGCCTTGCTTACATTAACACACACATAATGCCAGCAACACCAAGGGCTGTAAGAAGACATAATACATTTCCATCGGATTTCTTCTGGGTCTAAGGGGCAGGGATTTGAAAGCTTCATTTATACAGCTATCAGATAGACTTCATGATTTTTACGATGAGACAGGACACGGTACATTGATCATGTAAGCTCATGGTTGAAGCTAAGTTATTAGTACACCACCTTGAAAATGGACATCACCTTGAAAACTGACCAAGTGAATGTTTTTCATTTGTAACAGGGTCTGTGTCTCCCTTATACTGATACCATCAGGGAGGTGATGTACTTCTGTTACATACTTATACATGTCGCAGTTGGAAAGAATCAAGAGTGTAATTATTTCCTTATTTGTCTTTTCCACTGTTCTAAGCTCTACAAGGGCTGGGGCTGTATTTGTTTTAATTGTCTCTGTATCTCCAGAGTCAACCACAAGTGAGATGCTTATAAAAATATCCGTTGAATGAACGGGTGAGTGATGGCATGAATCACAGTGAGCATTCTCTGGTTTAGGGCTCCTAATCATGCCCTTTTTGTACAGGTTTAAGTTCTGTTTTAGGGAATCAAAACAGCTTCCGCTCCCACTCCACTCCATCATGTGCCCTGGGTCACTCTCACCATCATCTCCCTCTTCATCCTCCTCCGGCCTCAAGGAACACACAGGGGCTGCAGGTAGAAGCCACATCCTTCCCTCTCCTCCCTACCCCTCACCCTACAAATAGACTGAACCTCATCCAATGATAGAGTTGAGTTCTGGACTCAGCTTATTTATATGATTGTCTCAAAAAGCCCGGTGTCCCCAGAAGTCTCTCGCCTGCATCTAATATATGGTATGGCGGGAAAAAACACATAAAGTCTAGGGTCCCAGAGACAAGAGTTAAAAATTTGAGCGCAAACGCTTACGGCTATGTGAACTTGGCCAAGTCCCTGACCTCTTTGAGTTTCCGTGTCTTCTGTAGTAACATGGAGGTGACACCATCCATGTGGAGGGGGAGGGGTGTGGGGGTCAAATGCTAAGACACAGGCAGCAGGGTCAGGGGATGGCCGTTCCCCTCCCTTCCTTCTATCCTCCACCCTTCCTGGACTCATCCTGCCTCCTGGCTGCTGCTCATCCTTTGGCTGCTCCTAGTTGTCACCCCCTAGGTTTTAGGCTCTGTGCTGGAAGTATTGAGACTCAAGACTATATTTAGATGCCTCAGCTCTTTTATTTTTTACACCACTGTGTTGCTATGGTGATGGTGGGGGAGGAAGCAGGGAGGACAGCCTGAAAGGAAAGATGAAGCTGTCGGGAAGATCTGTGAGTCTGGCTGGAAGGGGGACTCTCCCATTGAGCTGATGCCTGCCAGGACCCCCACCTGTGCACCCCATCAGGAGGTGCTGCAGGGAAATGGGAGGAGTCACTGCCTAGGAAATGCTCGTAAGAGGAGATAAAACTAACTGTTGAAAACTGCTCTCTCCACTGACCCAGTCCCAGCCTTAGCTCCTGGAGCCTTCCTCAAATGATTTCTCTATCAGTTGAGTCAGGAGGCAGCTGATGGGGTTGGTGGAGGAATGACATTAGTGATGTTGGGCTTGGAAGATGCTCAGATCAGACTCCTTCCCGGGGAGGAATGTCCCTTTTCTTGTTGCTGAATTTTGGGAAATTCTTGTCCTCAGCTCTGAGGAAGGAGGAAGAAACAAGAGAATCCAAGGGAGCCCCACTATAGCCCAGGCTCACACATCATGGATTCAGCCCATAAGGAAAACCAAAGTCACACAAGGGCAGAAAGGAAGAGAAGGATTTTATTCACATGCAGAACTCCATATACTGACTGGATTTGAACGTGGGCATGGCAGGCTCCAAGATGATGCAAAACCTGCACTGCAGAACGATCAAGCATTCCTAAAGCTGTTAATCACACATTATCTCGCTGGATCCTCAAAATGGCCTGGTGAGGTAGGATTATCTTTACAGGAGGCTGACACAGAGAGGTTGGCAACTTGCCCAATGGTTGATAAATGGCAGCTGATAAATGGCAGAACAGGGATTTGAACCCAGGCCACCTGGACTCCAGACAGTTGGTAAGCCATGGATTCTATGGAACCTGTCATCAGGATCCAGATGAGGCCAGAGCCACTCTCTGACCTTGGTGGGGTCATCATTGTGTCTAACATGCAGATGGCCACCCCAAGGACGGGCAGCAGAGAAGCCAGTTCTGACTCCATGATGGAACTGTTTCTTTGACCTCTTTTTTGTTGCTTTTGTTATTATAATCACACAGAATGGTTTGCCTCAGAGAATCTTGCCCCTCTGCCTGACTGTTCAGAACCCTGTCCACCTGTGGATGGCAGGAAGGAAGAAATGAACACATCTCCCGCCTGAGGCTTGCCATTCTAGGGGATGTTTGCAAGATAAATGGCCTTTTTACTTTGCTTCCTTGCCTATCCCCATCTCTGATCTATAAAAGAACCTGGCATCCAGACCCCATAAGACGGTTATTTTGAGGTACTAGTCTGCCATCCTCTTGGTCAGTTGCTTTCTGAATAAAGTTGTTTCCCGTGCTTCAACACCTCATCTCTCGGATTCATTGACCTGTTGTGCAGCGAGTGGAGCCAGCTTGCCTTGCTAACAGAAGCTCTGGGTGGCAGAGAGGAAGGGTACTGTTCTCAAAAGCACAGGAAAGAGGTTGATCAGATGAAAAATCCTAAAGGAGTATGTGAGAGTTGGGTTGAAAATACATTTGTTGGCCAAGCACAAAGTCTGGAGAAATCCACTGAACGATGAATGCTCGATTGCTCATTTACTGAAGTGTTGGGAGAACTATATGACAAAGGACAGAAGTTCTATGATGCTGTTGAGGAGATAGTCAGGGTTGGACTGAGATTTTCAGCTCTCTTCCATTCTGAAGACCTTTTGATGGCCCCTCCCCTATAGCTTCCTCTAGGCCGAACATCATGCTTTATACTGATAATTCATTAGCCCTCCCCAGAACTTCATGAGATACTATTAGCATTTGCAGTCTGCAAGTGAGGAAATTGAATCTGTTAGGAGTTAAGTAATTTTGTCCAAGATTATCCAGGCAGTAAGTGGTCTAATGCCAGGTTCTATTTGCACCCTAACCCACAAAATAAATATAAGAAGCCCAATTAGGTCCTCATGATAGGATTTTTTTAAAATTCTTTTCCTTCTTGGTTTTTTCTTTAAAGTGATAAGATTTTTTTTTAAATCTCAAATTATTTCAATTTTTCCCTAATTTTGGGGGAGATGATTCTACTTAGCTGATGCTTTTGGGTGATCCAGTACTAGGTAAATGAAAGTACATCTCCAAGAGGGTTCTTTTCCCGATTTTTCTCCCTTGCTGTTTTCCTGCTCTTATAGCAGATTACATCGTAAAGTCTTCTCTATTTTTAAAAAAACACCAACAAAAGACTGTAACATTTATTATGTAAGTCCTAGGTTCTAGCCTAGGAACTTGTTTTCAGGGTCCAGACGAGGCCACCACCACTGTCTGACCTTTACAGTGCAGAGGTCCCATCTCCTCCAGAGAATTATGGGATTAGCTATTGGGCATCCCGGGCATCCCTGGTAGCTCAGGGGTAAAGAATCCACTTGCAATGAAGGAGATGCAGGTTCGATTTCCTGGAGAGGGAAATGGCAACCCAGTCCAGTATTCTTGCCTGGGAAATCCCATGGACAGGAGCCTGGAAGACTGCAGTCCATGGGGTCACAAAAGAGTCGGACATGACTGAGGGACTGAACAACAACAAGAGCGGTCTATTTCCTCTCTCCCTGGGTTCCCAGGTTGCACTAGTGGCAAAGAACCTGCCTGCCAATACAGGAGACACTGGAGGTACAGGTTCGATCCCTGGGTTGGGAAGATCCCTTGGAGAAGGGCATGGCCAACCCACTCCAGTATTCTTGGCTAGAAAATCCCATGGACAGAGAAGCCTGGTAGGCTACAGTCCACAGGATCGCAACGAGTCGAACACAACTGAAGCAACTTACCATGCACGAAGAGAAAAAAATCCTATTGGAAAGGCAGCTGGCAAATGTCTTATAAGTTTTTGAGAGAAAGAGAAAGAGGAGCCCAAATTAACTACATCACCAGTGGTAGACAGCTGACCACGTTTGGTGTTCCTAGTTGTCTATGCCATGCTAAGTCCTATCAGTTGTGTCTGACTCTTTGCAACCCCATGGATTGTTGCCCACCAGGCTCCTCTGTCCATGGGATTCTCCAGGCAAAAATTCTGGAGTGGGTTCCATGCCCTCCTCCAGGGGATCTTCCCAGCCCAGGGACTGAGCTCACATTTCTTACGTTTCCTGCATTGGCAGGCAGGCTCTTTACCACTGGTACCACGTGGGGAATGCCGATAAAGCTTTGTATTTGCAGTGGGCACTTTCATTTAGAGAGTTATTTCATTTAAGCCTCACAACAGCCCAGTGAGGTCCATGCAGTTATAGTCACACATCTGAGTTATAACTCACACATGTGAGTTATACTCACATTACATTTGAGGTGTGTGGCAACTGAGAACTGGGGCTTAGTTGTGTTGGAATGAGCCCAAGGTCACACAGCTGGCAAATGGTACTTATGTCTGGTAAATGGGTTAGGCCCACATCTTCAGAAACAAGGTCATACCCTTTTCAATACCCTCTTTTTCTTCTCCCATCCAAGTACTAACCAGACTCAACCCCATTAAGCTTCTGAGATCAGATGAGATCGTGTGTGTTCAGGGTACCTATTGTTGACTCATGTTGTTACATGGCAGAAACCAACACAATATTGTAAAGCAATTATTTCTCAATCAAAAAGAAAGAAAAAATAAAAAATACCCTATTCTTTCTCTCAGCCTATAGGCTTGACTCAGTCCATACCTAGGCATTCTGAAGGTAACAGAAGCAGTTCTGATGAGGGTCCATCTCCATGAACTGGGTATATTACAATACAGGAAAGAAGAGCAGAGTCTTGCAATTAGACTGGCCTAAGTTGGAGTTACAGCTCTGCCACTCACGGCCAGATAACAGTGGGAAAAACAGCTGTTTAAAGGTGATTTTCTTGTTTGTAAAAGGACACCATGAAGATTAAGTGTAATCTTCTCCTGCAAATTGATTGGCACAAATTCCTCAAAATGTACTCAATGTTATTGATTATTGACAGCAACAGTGGCATTAACCACTGGATTTGTTTTAACTAAATGATCCTGAATAAGACCATATCATCTTGGTTATCATCCAAGATGGCAGTGGAATCCCATACAGTTAGGCATTTTCTCTATGTCACAAACTTCCCTATCCTGTTTCAAAAATGTGGCTGTACACTATGAAGAACAGTGTGGAGATTCCTTAAAAAACTGGAAATAGAACTGCCATACAACCCAGCAATCCCACTGCTGGGCATACACACCAAGGAAACCAGAATGGACAGAGACACGTGTACCCCAGTGTTCATCGCAGCACTGTTTATAATAGCCAGGACATGGAAGCAACCTAGATGTCCACCAGCAGACAAATAGATAAGAAAGCTGTAGTACATATACACAATGGAATATTACTCAGCCATTAAAAAGAATGCATTTGAATCAGTTCTAATGAGGTGGATGAAACTGGAGCCTATTATACAGAGTGAAGTAAGAAAGAAAAACACCAATACAATATATTAATGCATATATATGGAATTTAGAAAGATGGTAACAATGACCCTATATGTGAGACAGCAAAAGAGACACAGATGTAAAGAACAGTCTTTTGAACTCTGGGAGAAGGAGAGGGTGGGACGATCTGAGAGGGTAGCGTGGAAACGTGTATATTATTATATGTGAAGCGGATCGCAGGTCCAGGTTCAATGCATGAGACAGGGTGCTCAGGGCTGGTGCACTGGGATGACTCTGAGGGATGGGATGGGGAGGGAGGTGGGAGGGGGGTTCAGGATGGGGAACACATGTACACCCATGGCTGATTCATGTCGATGTTTGGCAAAAACCACTACAATATTGTAAAGTAATTAGCCTCCAATTAAAATAAACAAATTAATTAAAAAAATAAAAGTAAATAAAATTAAAAAACCAAAAATATGGCTGTACAGTTTTGGGGTTTTGTGCCATACCCCCCATTAAGAGTAGTTTCAATGCTATTGTTGTCAACCTTCCTGGGGCTTAAGGATAGAAATCCTGTGGGCAGGTGGTTTTCTTATCTTTTCGAGTTGCTGGTCATTATTCAGCCAAGCTTAACACATTTCTGCCTTTTCCTTTTTTTCCCCCTCACGCTCTGTCTAGTCCGGTTTCTGAAGAGGTAAACTTGTCATTGAAGCGATCAGAGAGAACACTTAGCATTTTCCTCACACACACATGCTTTCAAAGTACTTTTCCATTTTTCTCCAGCGTTCAGTCTCTAGAGGGAAAGTGGTGTCCAGGAGCGTGGTATTAAGAGAGGAGAACACGAACATTTCTGGAATTGCCAATGCCTTAGGGGAACTCAGAAAATATCCACTGAGAGAGAGGAGAAATAGAGTTGGGGAAAGAAATTAGGGCCTCACCTCAGGTCACAAAACTGGATTGTGGGGTCTGAAGAGCCTTAGGTCTCTGATTTCTAGAATTTTAAAGGCACTTGAAATTCTTTTTTTTACCACCCCCCCAAAAATGGATTCTTTCCTGGTTTATTTCTGCTCTGGTTCACTGTAATGCAGTGGGATTTTTCCCTTGATTTTTTAAAAAAATTTGATTTCTTTTATTGGACTGTAATTGCTTTACAATGTTGTGTTAGTTTCTGCTGTACAGTGAAGTGAATGAGCTATGTGTATACATATATCCCCTCCCTCTTGGACCTTGCTCCCCTATACCCTCCCATCCCACCCCTGTAGGTCATCACAGAACACTGAACTGAGCTTCCTTTGCCTTATAGCAGGTTCCTGCTAGCCATCTATTTTACACATAGTAGTGTGTGTATATATATATATATGTGGTATATATATTCAAACCTAATCTCCCGATTCATCCCATGTCTGCACCTCCATTCTCAACATTTGCATCTCTATTCCTGCCTTGTAAGTCGACAAGAGAGTCACAGAGCGGTGGAAGTGTCAGGTACAATGAAGGAGGAAGAAGATGCCTGGGATGTCATCACATGCTGTCTATAAGGCCAGAGAAGGAGAGACAAAGTGTGTCATCCAGGAGGGATGAGAAAAGGTGAGTACCTTCCTGGATTTCAGAAATTCAATGCCATTTCTAATGGTTATCGAATGCCTATGGTCAAAGTATATGGCTTTAGGGGCTGAAGGAGTTACAAACATGAGTAAGATCTTCTTTACTTCAAGGAGCTTGGCATGACACAGATTGTAAATGTTGAGAAAGAGCGACCTAGAAACCCTCATGGCCGAATTTCCAGCTTACAGATTCATGTCTGTGACGATTTCTCTTGAGCTCTAGTGTTGGGGAGGGGAGAAGATGGGCCCTCATTTTCCATGCTCACTAAAACAAAACATAACACACACACACACACAAAACCATCTAGTGGTAATATGAAAGCACATACAGGGACTTCCCTGGTGGTCCAGCGGTTAAGATTCCACCTTGCAATGCAGGGGACAAGGTTTTGATCCCTGGTCAGGGATCTAAGATTCCATACTCCAAGGAGCAACTAAGCCCACATGTCATGACTAAAGAGTCCATGCTCTGCAATGAAAGATCCCATGTGCAGCAGATTGATAAATAAATATTGTAAAAAATTAAATAAAACATGTACAAGCAAATCTTAATGTTCTCTTCTACGTATTCTCAGGTTCTTTCGGTGTTGATACTGAAGGGGAATAACGGACTTGATTTTTCCTGGATAGCAGTGTCTTCAGTATATGTTGATGACTGTTTAGTGCGTGTGATGCCCCTGAAGCCTTTCTCTCACCTTTAACCTACCCGCTGCCCCACCTGCTCTGATCCACATTGACAGAGATCTGATAATATGCCCAATACTGTGCCCGATACAGCATCTCGAAAACATCAAGCGTCATTGTAAGATGCTATGCTGCACAGAGATGAATGAAACTGTTTCTCTGCTCTTTAAGAATTCACAGTCCAATGGGGAAGGCAGATAGGCAAAGAAATATTTACATTGCACACTCAGTGTGATTTATGAAACTGGGAAACACCTCAAAAACATTGGAGTTTTCATATGTCCTTTACCACACATCACAAAATAGTAACAGCTAATACTTACATATCATTTAATATGCTCCAGGGACTATTTCAAGCACTTTATGTATATCAACTTGTTAAACCTCCACAACCCAATTGGGTAGAAATCATTGTTTTATTTATTGTCTATTTTTAGCGATAATAAAGCTGAGGCACAGGGAGGTTAAGTCACTTGCCTAAGGTCACACAGCTTAAACGACAGCTTCAGAATGTGAACTGAGGTAGTCTAAGTCTGCAGTCCACACCCTTAACGACCAGACTATACTGACCTCTCAAATGAGATGGTTAAAAATTGCTTTTCAGTGAACCAGAAGAGATTACAGCCTCTGTCGTCCACTGTCACCTTCAGGCCTCTCTGGCTACTTTACAGCCTGCATTTATCAATTTCTTGAATGTTCCTATGTGCCAGACACTGTGCTAGGTGCCATCAACACATCTCATTCAACTACCATTACAGCTCAATGAGCCAGGTACTAGTGCCATGCCCTGTCATGAACTGAACATTTGTGTTGCCCTAAAATTCTGGAGTTTCAGGAAAGTAGGATAAGCGTTTCTAGTTCCCTCACTCTCGGAAGGTGCTTGTATAGCCTTTTTTTTTTTTTTTTAATGCTTTTTACTGTGGTAAAAGTCACATAATATAAAACATATTGTTTTAACCATATTTAACTGTACAGTTCAGTTCAGTCGCTCAGTCGTGTCCAATCTTTGCGACCCCAACTGAGCAACTGAACTAAACTGAACTGAACTGTAGCACACCAGGCTTCCCTGTCCATCACCAACTCCCAGAGCTTGCTCAAACTCATGATCATCAAGCCAGTGATGCCATCCAACCATCTCATCCTCTGTCGTCCCCTTCACTCTTTCCCAGCATCAGGGTCTTTTCCAATGAGTCAGCTCTTCGCATCAGGTGGCCAAATTATTGGAGTTCCAGCTTCAGCATCAGTCCTTCCAATGAATATTCAGGACTGATTTCCTTTAGGATTGACTGGTTTGATCTCCTTGCAGTCCAAGGGCCTCTCAAGAGTCTTCTCCAACACCACAGTTCAAAAGCATCAGTTCTTCAGTGCTCAGCTTTCCTTATAGTCCAGCTCTCACATTCATACATGACTACTGGAAAAACCATAGCTTTGACTGGACGGACCTGTACAGTTCAGTGGTATTAAGTACATTCACATTGTTGTACAGTTCTCACCATCATCTATCTCCCGGATTTTTCACCATCCTAAACTGCAACTCTGTCCCCATTAAACACGGGCTCTCCATTGCTCCCTCTTCACCCCCTTGCTGAGATAATCAGATTCCATAAACCAGACCCCCTACTACACAGAGCCAGTGCCGAATTAGGAGTGCTGGAGGGAAGAGTCTGTTGGGATGAAACTCTTGCAGTTCCAAAGGTCCTCACTGACTAGAGTCTGGGGAGCTGGTGAGGATGTGACCTTTCACAAGGACAATTATTCAAAGCACAGTCCTCACTATCTTTGACAATCTTTCAAGAAAACAGAAATTCTCCAAGGATCTCTAGCCATCTAACAAGTTTTTAAAATCATTACCCAAAGGATAGAATAATTCAGGATCATTCCTATCTCCAGATGTCTTGGCCAAAGTCCAGGCTAGAGTATTATTAGGATAACCATCATAAAAATGAGAAAAGGAGACTTCCCTGGTGGTCCAGTGGTTAAGACTTTACCTTCCAATGCAGGGGGTGTGGGTTCAATCCCTGGTCATGCAGCTAAGGTCCCATATGCCTTATGGCCAAAAAATCAAAACATAAAACAGAAACAATATTGTAACAAATGCAATAAAGACTTAAAAAATGGCCCCATAAAAATCTTTTAAAAATATGAGAAAAAGAAGGCAATTAAATATGAAGAGTTTAGGACAGGCAAACAGACTGATGGCATTCTGACAGAGTACTGTCGTCCTAAGAAAGGACTTGGGTTGCTGTGCAATTTTCATTCATCTCCTTAAACTTCCTGGAACACTGACCACTAATGTACATCTATCAATGGCCCAGCAGTCATATAAACTTTATCCATCAATGGCCACAGAAGCTTGTGTCCAGTAGGCTTAGATATTTGCTACTTAACCTTATTTATTTTCATTTTTTATTGCTCTGCTATAGAAATTTTTTTGAGCACTACAATCTCTTCTTTTTCCTGTCTTAAGCCGTTACTCTCTATCAAGTACTCAATTTCATTTTCTGGATGTACAGAAAAATCACTTGACCTGCCATTCACAATCCTAGCTCTCAGGCAAAACAAACAAATTCAAAACAGTTGCTACAAGAGCTAAAAGGAAACAAATAGTCCAGTGCCATCCCTTATACGCTTTTGCTTCATGGAATTTGAGCTCCATGTACTGTCTGTCATTCCTACTTCATACAGGAAACACAGGGGCCAGAACTTTGTAACTCATGTAATTTCCAAGTAGGAAATTAACTGACCAGTCTTCTAAATTTTCATGACACATCTAGGTATGCAAGGAATTGTGCTAGAGACTGACAAAGTATAAGCTGGAGTCTGTGTCTACCAAGAGATTGCCAAACATGTGCCTAATAAGTAGTATTTGATAGTTGCAGAATAAGTGCTACGCTGCAGAGGTGCAGTCAGTGGAGAGAATGATCACTTGGTAGCTATTAAAAGGTTCTTGGAAGAGCTGGGATGAAGTCGGTCATCAAGAATCCACATGGTAATGTGTATGTTTCAAAGCTACTCTGTCAGTTCATCCCCTCCTCTCCTCCCCCCTTCCCCGCTGTGACCACAAGTTTGCTTTCTGTGTCTGCATCTCTATTCCTGCCCAGAAAATAGGTTCATCAGTATCATTTTTTTCTAGATTCCATGTTGACACATACACATTACCATATGCGAATTAGAGAGCTAGTGGGAAGTTTCTGTATAACACAGGGAGCTCAACCCAGTGCTCTGGGACAGCCTAGAGGAGTGGAGTGGGGTGGGTGGGGCAGGTTCAAGAGAAAGGGGACATGTGTATACTTACGGCTGACGCACGTTGTTGCATGGCGGAAACCAATACAACATTGTAAAGCAATTATCCTTCAATTAAAAATAAATTAAAAAAAAGAGTTCACAAGGTTGAGGGAGGTGAGGTGAAGAAGAGGCAAGAAGAAGGCTGCAAACTATGCCGCACTGAAAGAGGAAAATACGTGTACTCAGCAGACCATTTGCAAGCCCATGCGGCCAGAGCAGAAGGGTTGGAGAGACAGGTGGATTAACACATCTAGTTGGTGGTGTTCTGATAACGAAGTCCTTTTCTAGACAAGCAGACTTCCCTGGTGGCTCAGATGGTAAAGCATCTGCCTACAATGCGGGAGACCCAGGTTCAATCCCTGGGTTGGGAAGATCCCCTGGAGAAGGAAATGGCAACCCACTCCAGTACTCTTGGACGGAGGAGCGTTGTAGGCTACAGTCCATGGGGTCGCAAAGAGTCAGACATGACTGAGCGACTTCACTTTCACTTTTCTAGACAAGAGTCCTTTGGCAAGAGAATGCATCTAGGCAGGTTTTCTGGGGAAGCCAGTGTCTGCCGCTTCCTAAGAATACTGCTGTTTCTTTCTCAAGGCTTGGCTGAAAAACACAAGCCCTCATTGCTGCATCGGCCAAGGAAAACTCTGTCCTCCGTGCCACTCTTAGGTAATGGTCCCTTACCCAGCAGGCTATAAACCCCTTTCCTGCTGCTTCCTGCCCCTGTCTGCTGATGTCTGAGTCACTTGCCTCAGCGTTGCAGACTCTGATACCTGGCTCCTAGTCTTCCTGCCAGCATCCTGGGTGATGTAAGCAGCCCCAAGATGACTAATCCAAAATCCTTGCCACTAGATCTGCTGACCTTCTCATCTTCAATCACCTTCACCACTGCTTGGGCCATCCACTCTCAAACCTCTATTCCCGAGCTTTACCGCTGCTTAGAATGGTCCTCCCTCTGAAATAACAAATTCCCACACCCCAAAGCTGAATTTATCTTCTTTTTTTTTTTTACCTGCATCACATAATTACTATTTTTATTTAAGATCTACTCTCGTAACGACTTTCAGGTACACAACACAGTATTATTAAGTGCAATCTCCATGCTGTATGTTAGATCTCCAGAGTTTATTCGTCTAATAATCTAGAAGCTTGTACTCTTTGACAACATCCCTTTTCCCCCATCCACCATTCTAGTCTATGAGTTCAGATCCTACCTATAAGTGAGACTGTACAGTACTTGTCTTTCTCTAACTCACTTAGCACGATGCCTTCAAGATCCACCCATGTTGTTGCAAATGGCAGGTTTCCTTCTTCCTTGTGGATGAATAATAATCTGCTGTGTATATATACGCACCCCATACAGTTATTACTAATTGAACTTATCTTCTTCATTAAAGCCAATTCTCCTTCTTTGGAGCCCCTGTCAGTGGATCATACACTATCCATTCATTCCTGCATCCTGGAGCCCTCTCTGGCCCACCCCCACTTCCAGCCAGGCAGTGGATCTTGTTGTTTCTACCTACTTAGAGCTCAAAATACAATTTCTTCTTTCCATCCTCCTCTAAAACTCTTTTCTTAATTTTTAATTTTATGTTGGAGTAAAGTTGGACGTACAGCAAAGTGATTCAGTTATACCTCCTTTTTCAGACTCTTTTCCCTTGTAGGTTATTACAGAATATTAAGCTCCCTGTTCTATACAGTAGGTTCTTATTGATTATTTTATATATAGCAGTGTATGTGTGCATGTTAATCCCAAACTCCTAATTTATCCCTCCCTGTCAGGTTTCCCCTTGGATAATCATAAATTTGTTTTTGAAGTCTGTTTCTGTTTTGTAAATAAGTTCATTTGTATCATTTTTTAGATTCCATATACAAGTAATATCATATGCTTTTGTCCTTCTGTGTGTGACTTATTTCACTTAGTGTGGTCATCTCTTTGTCCACCCATGCTGCTGCAAACGGTATTATGAAACTCTTTTTCACTGGCCTCCATCACCTCTGGCCCAGATTCCCACAGCAGTCTCCTAAATCATCTCCCTGACTTGCTTCATGGCCATGCTACTTCATTCTTCCAACACAGCCATCTGTTCCAGCTGCCAGTCTCATCGGCTCCTCCTTCCCTTTTCCACGGTCCTCTAAACTTCTTCAGTTCAGTTCAGTCGCTCAGTCGTGTCCGACTCTTTGCGACCCCATGAATCGCAGCACGCCAGGCCTCCCTGTCCATCACCAACTCCCAGAGTTGACTCAGACTCACGTCCATCGAGTCAGTGATGCCATCCAGCCATCTCAGCATGCTGTAAAAGGCTCTTCCGGATCACTGTTTCTTGCCCCTTTTTTTTGCCCAGTTCCCACGCATCCTCCAGCCCTCAGACATCAGCTTCTTCAAGAAGCCTTCACCAACCTCCCTGAACTGCTTGGTGAGTCTCTTCTGCCCTCCCGTGGAACTCTTCTTGCCTTTGTGGTGACACAACACACTCAACTGAAATCACTTGTTCACGAGATCGTCTTCGGCACCAAGCACAGTATCCAGAACCTAGCAGGAGCTCAAAAATGCTTGTGAACAAATGAATGAGGAAGGGAATGAGTGGATGAAGGGATGTGTAAGGAAAACATTCTGAATGCACAAATGGAAAGTAAGGCAAAGTAAAAGATAAATGTAACATTTCACACCTGATGGAGGAGGAAGGGATGATGGAGCGATGGACAGAGAAAGAGACGTCCAGAAGAGCAGAAGCAGTTGGCTCTGGCAAAGGAAAATGATGCTTTCAATTTGGGCAGGCTGACTGGGAGATGACGGCTGGACAGAGCCCAGGAGACACAGGTTTGGGACTTATCCATACCAAAGATCTCTTTAAAACCATCTATGGAAGATGTCTTCAATACAGAATTTAGAGAGAAGAGCAGAGGTCAGAAGCTGCTTCGTGAAAGAAGTTTTATCAATTATCCAGGTAATTCAGGTCTAAGTGAGGTTTCTTTTCTTACTTTTCTGAACAACTGTCTCCATTGCTTCTGATTTTGAAGATCTGCTGTTTAGTTTTTGTATTTTGTCTTCCTAACAATGCCTACTGTTCTTTTCAAGCATATTTTGCAAACTCCAGATGTTAATTACCTCATTACACCATCCGGCCATTGTAATTTCTGTCACCTGTTTTTATGCAGTATGATGTTTATTTTTCAGTTGGATCCTACTGTTCCCCTCCCCCCAAATATAATTTCTTTGATCAGCAGGTTGGTTGCTATTGATCCAGACAAGTTTTATAAGAATTATTCCTACTCACTCTTCTTTTTGCCTCCTCTATGTTCTCTATGTTGATTTTCCACAAGAAATTCTGTGTTTTGAATTTTCCTCTTCTCCAGTTCCAGTGAACATTTGTGAGTCCTTAAACATACCACATAATATGGGCACATCCTTATGCCTGTCTGTCAATTACAAAAGCCCTGTTAGTGAATGAAAGTACGATGCCAATGGTATATCATCCGGGCTATATTTTACCCCTGGAAGCTAAAACCAGTCAACATTCTCCTAACTGAAATAAAGGTTTTACTTAGTGAAACCACCATTATTTTTCAGGGTTGAAATATAATTACAAGAGCACGTCATGAATCTGACATGTTCTTCCCTGCCAAGGGCATAATCTTTGGCCTTTTGAAAGAATGGGTATATAGTAGTCCTTATTCTAAATACATTCAATACACTAAATTTCTGATTCTTATAGAATTGCTACAACATGTCCTTGATGAATCTGTAGAGCTGAAAATAGACCTGCTTTTGAAGTGTGAGACTGCATCCCAGTTATGTGAACTGCCCTGGTCAAATCTGGAAGTCTCTAAGTGTAGCAAAAACTCCCTCTGTTCTAGGGAATCGTTCTTAATCTTCTGAGGGATCACGGACTATTTTGATAATTCAGATGTCTTTTACCAGAAAAATATACACACTCACACTCAAATATTTTGTATGTTGTTTTAGAGGGTTCACAGACTTCACAAAAACCAGCCATTGATGCCCTAAATGTCCCTAGGCTCCAAGTCAATAACCCCTGGACTAAAGATCAATTGCTGAGGGGTGATAGACTTCAGTAACCTCAGAATGCAGAGAAAACAGCTGTAAAGAAAATGTGAACTACGGGAGCTACAACTCCCAGCGGGAGGTGCATGGCTTGTGTGCAATCATGCCCAGCATGGCCTTGAGCGGGCTGCCATCTTTCCTTCTGCAAGATATCAAGATTCCTACTCATTCTATTATGAGATTGTATTTCATGGCAGCAGAGCTCTGATTCTATGATGGAAGTCAGCACAAAATAGCTCCTTTTTGAAAACAAATGTTTGCTTTACAGTCATTTCAGCTAAAACAAACCCACTTTTTAGCAAGAGGTCGGAGAGGGGAGGGAGGGGCTCTTTTTGCTGCTCCTTCCTCCCTTCCTACAAAACCCTCCCCTCTCACTTTCTCTAATACCTTACACATCCTTGACTTCTGCTCTCCTTTATTAGGTCTCATTTCATTTTCTTGGTGCCTGAAAATCCTATATCAGTTCCAATCTTCTAAATGTCTGTTGTTGACTTGTCTCATTCCATATTGCTTTGCACATATCTGATTTCTGAGCTGTACCCTAGCCCCTTGAATCCTAAGAGGTAGCTTGGTGCTTTGGATCATTTGTATCACCAACTCCTATGTTCCTTTTAAACTTAAGGCAACATAATCTTCCTCCTTTATAATTTTTTTTTAGACAAACTTAAGTGACCTTTAATTTTTGAAAATCATGTTACAAGCATGACCTGAAGGATAAGCCAACTTAGTAACCACTAATTACAAACTGTACCATTTTGCATGTCTCACCAGCATCCCCATAATCACATTTCCTGAGATTTTATATGTATAGGGAAATTCACTAATTACTTGCACAGTCTGAGATTTTTTTCCTCTCTTCCCAAAGGAAAATCCTCGAAAAAACCATCATGTTACAGATAGTTTTCAAGCCAACATTCGTCACCACATTACTCGCTATCCATTGCTTCTCAGCCTATATACTTTGTTCAGGTTGTTCTCTGATCCTCTTCTCAACAATTCCTTTCAGGGTTTTTAAGATCCCAGCTCTACAAATATTTCTGAAACCTTTATTCTTCTATCCTTGACATCAGGACCTTATCACCCTTCCATTTGTACCTGGGCCTCCAACAATACTGAGTTACTTGTCTTTCCCAAATGTTCATACCCTTCAGGAATTTTGCTAATGTGGCTGGGTTTGGCTGGCATGCCCTTTCCCCCTTGTACACCCAGATGATTCCAGTCATCAAGTGTCCCTCAGCTCCCCTGTCAGGCTTTCCTGACGACCTTCCTCACCCCAGTGCAGACCCACGTGGATTCCCCTCCTCTGGCTTTCATAGCTCCTGTGTCTAGAGCTTATGGGACTGTATTATAGCTGCTGGTTCACTTGTCCACACCCACACCCTCCACTAGAGGGAAAGGCCCTTCAGGTCAGGGACTGGGTATTGTTCTCCACCTATAGTGTGACAAACAAGCTCGTGTTTGGGGTAGGTTCACACCTCCAAGCCCCTGCTTTGGGGTATGTTCGCTCCTCTAATTCCAACCACGTGGTTGACATGGGAGCTGCCATCTTCTTACACATCCTACCTAGCTGGCTGAGTGAATGCTCTAAGTGGTCTCTGACACAGAGGGACAGTCACCTCCAATGGTTAAGCTTAAGCTGTGAGCCTGATGGCTGCTTTCAGCTATGTCTCCAGCCTGGTGAAGAGAGGCCATTCTGGGCCGAGGAAGCTGGCAGGTAAAGAGTGGACAGGAAGAATCCTGGAGGCAGCTGAATTGCTGGTTGTGGTCATCCCTGGGACTGCCTTTCTCATGCTTTGCTCATGGGAGCCAATGAAGCCTTTCTCCAACGTGTATGCAACTTGGGTTTCTGCTATTTGCCACCAAAGAGTCCTCTCAAGTAACACCGACTGCCTTCTTCATGTCTCTGACTCCAGCTGCTAACTCCAGGCTTGGCATTCGCCAGAGGCTCTATAAACAAAGCCTGAAATTGTGTTTATTGTAATGCGGAATCAGGGACTGAGGTGAGAGTGTGAACACATGTCATACTATGATAGGTACATGAGGCCACACCTTAAAGCTGTTATAGTGAAGCAGTGACTCCATGCGCGCTCTGAGCATCTATTTGGGTCTGAGTTTGCTCTGTGTATTTGATTAACCATCCTGCACAAGTGTTGGCTGACCTGATTATTTCTTGTCTAACCAAAAATAATGAGCACTTCCTGAAAGATGAAATGAGGGAGACTGTAAAAGGCGTACATACCCCATATGGCTGCCCGATCAGCTTTTATTTGCATGGTGCACAGACCACTGCATGTGGGATAGAAGACAGCTGAGACAGACATTGTTTACCAGCTGTGTGGCTCTGGAAAAGCAACTTAACTTCTCTGGGTCCTGCTCACTTCACAGGACTACTGAGAGGATGATACGAGAAAACATATAGCGGCGCTTGGCTGCTGTTAAATCCTTTCTGGGGAATTACACTGGGTCCCTCTCTAAACACAGAGTCCACTGCAGGGCTGACAGGGCTGCTTTGATAAACACGGGGCCACAGGCAGTGTCACTGCTTCGAGAGCTGGCCCAACACACCTGAGCTGAGGCGAGCCCTCCCACGTTCAACATCTGATTTTTTTTCTTTCCTCTCCTCCTGGCTCGATCATCAAGCAAACCTTCTGGCCGCTTCCCACCCTGCCACTGCTCAGAAGGCCTCTCAGCTCAGCCTCTGGCCATGAAAACGGATCCTGAGTCTCCTGCTTACCTGCTCCATCCCTGAGAACACATGCCCAGGTAACTGCCCTAGCTAACGAGCTGGGGTGAACCTTGGTGAACCCTGATGGACTGTTCTGGCTTGTGTGCCTCTGTAGAACATAGTAAGCCTAGTCCAGCCCGGGTGACAACAACTGGCTGCCCCATGTGGGTCGGCAAGGGCGAGCTGCCTGGGGACTCAGTCCAGCTCTGACTTCTCCCTTACTAGCTGACCTTTGTACAAGTAGTTTCCAACCGGCCTCCCAGTCTGCTTGGCTGGAAAGGAACATCTCTGACATCTATTCCCTAATCTCCCCTCCAATGGGAGGCAGTGGTAGAAAGACGGAGACTTTGGAGACCTAGGTTCAAACCCAGCCCTTCCTTCCATCACTGAGGAACTAGCCAATTGAACACAACTGTGTTGGTCATTAGGCTGCTGCTGCTAAGTCGCTTTAGTCGTGTCCGACTCTGTGTGACACCATGGATGGCAGGGTCCCCCGTCCCTGAGATTCTCCAGGCAAGAACACTGGAGTGGGTTGCCATTTCCTTCTCCAGTGCATGAAAGTGAAAAGTGAAAGTGAAGTCACTCAGTCTTCTCCGACTCTTCGTGACCCCATGGACTGCAGCCTACCAGGCTCCTCCATCCATGGGATTTTCCAGGCAAGAGTACTGGAGTGGGTTGCCATTGCCTTCTCCGGGTCATTAGGCTACCCACTCCAATATTCTTGGGCTTCCCTGGTGGTTCAGACGGTAAAGAATCCGCCTGCAATGAGGGAGACCTGGGTTCAATTCCTGCATTGGGAAAATTCCCCTGGAGGACGGCATGGCAACCCACTCCAGTTTTTCGCCTGAAGAATCCCAAGGGACGGAGAAGCCTGGCGGCCCTGGGGAGTCACAAAGAGGTGGACACGACTGAGTGACTAGGCACACACACACACAGTGCCGATCATACTCCTGTCTGTTAAGTGGGCATAAATAGAGCCTATGAAGTGAAGTGAAGTGAAGTCGCTTAGTCGTGTCCGACTCCTGGCGACCCCATGGACTGTAGCCTACCAGGCTCCTCTGTCCATGGGATTTTCCAGGCAATAGTACTGGAGTGGATTGTCATTTCCTTCTCCAGGGGATCTTCCCAACCCAGGGATCGAACCCAGGTCTTCCGCACTGTAGACAGACGCTTTTACCGTCTGAGCCACCAGTTCAGTTCAGTCGCTCAGTCGTGTCCGACTCTTTGCGACCCCATGAATCACAGCACGCCAGGCCTCCCTGTCCATCACCATCTCCCGGAGTTCACTCAGACTCACGTCCATCGAGTCTGTGATGCCTTCCAGCCATCTCATCCTCTGTTGTCCCCTTCTCCTCCTGCCCCCAATCCCTCCCAGCATCAGAATCTTTTCCAATGAGTCAACTCTTCGCATGAGGTGGCCAAAGTACTGGAGTTTCAGCTTTAGCATCATTCCTTCCAAAGAAATCCCAGGGCTAATCTCCTTCAGAATGGACTGGTTTGATCTCCTTGCAGTCCAAGGGACTCTCAAGAGTCTTCTCCAACACCACAGTTCAAAAGCATCAATTCTTCAGCAGTCAGCCTTCTTCATAGTCCAACTCTCACATCCATATATGACCACAGGAAAAACCATAGCCTGGACTAGATGGACCTTAGTAGGCAAAGTAATGTCTCTGCTTTTGAATATGCTATCTAGGTTGCTCATAACTTTTCTTCCAAGGAGTAAGCGTCTTTTAATTTCATGGCTGCAGTCACCATCTGCAGTGCTTTTGGAGCCCCCCAAAATAAAGGGGAGTCCTTTAAATAGAACCTATACTACATTGTAAAGATGACCCACAGTCACATAGTTATCCAATATACATCAGGTGCTCAGTAACTGATGTTTCCTTTCCCACTCAATTATTAAACAGTTCTCATTATTGGGATATTCTATATCTCTGGCAGAAATTTGCAAGCAAATGTGGATCCACAAATACAAATATTTCAAAAATAAATCTGGGGCGGTGGGCTGGGGGAATCTATCCCCTCATCTCTTCAACCTGCTGAGACCCAAATTCTAGGTTTTGCCATTCCGCCCACCTCCGCACCCCTCCACATCCCCTATCCCCACCTCCTATCCCCTCACCTCATCCCCGCCTCCCTCCTGCAACAAGGGAGCTACACTCCTTCCAGGCCTGGGGAGGTGGGGTAGGGGGTGGGTGGGGCTCACTTTGTCAGCCTGGCTCAGGGTGAAGACAGGCTCCCCGCTGCTGTCGGTGGGGAGGAGCCCAGGGCTGGGTAGAGCTCAGCAAAACTCCGGGGGGTGAGGGGTGGGGGGCTGGTGGTAGGTGATGGCAACAAAAACAACTGCCATCTGCAGGGGCTGCTGACATTTTCAGAGCACTTTCTCTTCTTTTGTCTGTTTCTTCCCCAACAATATCCAAGGGAGATGGGCATATCATTCCCATCAGACAGACAAGGAAATGAAGCAGAGGGCGGAGGAGTGTGGCAAGTGGCTCTCGGGAATTAGAGAGAGCTGTTCTCACCTCTGGCTCAGCTGTGTGACCTTGAACTAGCTGCTTACCCTCCTAGTCCCAACTGGCTCGTCTGAAATGTGGGTCTGAAAGCTCCCATCCCATAGGGCTGAGGCATGAATATGTGAGGGTCTGAAACATGGCAGAAGGAGCAGAAGTTTGAAGACTTGTATTTCAATCCAGGAGCATTAGATGTTAGCGTCACGATGGCACCAAGCAACTGATGAGCCAAGAGCTGGTTTCAGGACCCAGGAGTCCTCATTCTGAGACAGGCTGGGACTGGGGCCTGGGCCCTTTGCTGCAGTGCTTGCACCCAGACAGAACGTCTCCTCGAGCCACAAAATACGAAGAAACTGAAGGGGACTAAAAATAACTGCAACTGGGGCAAATTATGACAAGTTACAGGAAGACCAACTGGCACTTCTGAAGAGTTGGGAACAAAAGCAGGGCACTGAGCATGCCTCCTGCAAATAATACCACCAGAGGGGTGGACAAGCCATCTAAGCCCCCCTCCAGCCGATCCCTGGACCCTCCCTACCCTCACCCCAAAGGAGGAACCTGCTCACCTCCCTATGGGGAATGAGCAAGGGGACCTGTTACTTTGTTCTCACTCCCCTCTGCTGCAGCAGGGGCCCCAGTAAAGCCTTAACTGAATATCTTGTCTGGCCTCTGATCAATTTCTATTGATTGAGAGGGCCAAGAACATGGGTCAGTAACAACACCAGAGCCTGAGCTGATCCAGAATTTCACTTTGCATACTTTTTTCCTGAGGCTCTTGCACTGAATTTACCCTAGGAGGGCCCCAGGACCCCCTGATGAGCCAGTGCTGTGGGGAGAGAGAAAGTAGAGAAACCCCACATCCCCTCAAAATCAGATACCATGTCTGGTGGGCCCAGTACAGAAACAAAGCCAGAGATCTGGATGCCCAGCCAGGTGCGTTCTGTGCTTCGGGTTCTCCATCCGTGAAAAGCATGCGACTAACCTCTGCCTTGACTTTTTGAGGTGCTGGCAACATCCTCATTCTTGCTTTCAGCACCTCAGAAGGCCTGTGTGCCTTAAACCAAATTCTGTAAGATACCCTTATACCATATACAGTTTTTAAGTTTTTCAACTTAAAAAAAGGAGAGTGACATGGGGCATACATATGTGTTCTTCCTACCTCACCTTTAGATGGACTAGATAACTGACGAATCATAGACATTGATTTTTCTGCTGGTGCCCAGTTGTTACAGCATCCAGGCAAGACCTTGAACTTTAGAGGCTATCGCTGAACACAGGGCCTTCACAATGAACAACCAGGCTAGTGTAGCTCCAGACAGTTGGCCTCTGCTTTATTGTGCAAGGAGATGGCTACTGATCTATCTCCAACTTTTCCCTGGCTGTTTTCAAGTAGGAAGTGACATAGAATGGTGATTAAGGGCCCAGATTCTGGAGCGAGACTGCCCTCTTTTGCATCATGGTTCCAACCCTTTACTTCCTGTGTGGACCTGAAGGAAATTACCTCTGTGCCTCAGTTTATTCATCTAAATAAAGGGTATCGCTGGCACTCAGCTCATAGGATGTTTTTTAAAATATATTATTTATTTATCTATTTTTGGCTGCACTGAGTCTTTGTTGCTGCACATGCAGACACACTGGGGAGCAGCGGGGCTTTAGAGAGATGAGGCAGTGAAATCAGCCAGAAATGTGGGAAGATCAGCAAAGCAGGAGAGTCAGAATGAAGCTCGTGAAAATCTTGATTGTGAAGATTTTTATGAATTTGGATACCGCCCTCAGAAAACCTTGGGAAAAAAAAACACACCATCTCTTTAAGGATGAATGAAATCCCAGCAGCACATCTGGAGACTGTGTTCAGCTCATCCATCCAAAGTTACTATAAATGGTTCTGTACAGAAAATTGTTTCAAACATATGACAGGCCCATGCTAACATTACCAATTTCAAAGTGCAGATTCGCAAGTCAGGCTACTTGGGTACGATGCTCAGACCCACTGCTAATTAGGTCTGTGACCCTGAGTATGCTTCTTAACTTTTCCATGCCTCAGTTTCCCTGTCTGTAGAATGGAGATGCTAAGTGTCTCGTCCATAGAGTAGGGGAAGAGAAAATGAGTTATTGCGTACATAATGCCTAAAATGCTGTGTGGCTACAAGGAGGGCTCAGTGAATGTTAGCTATTCTCCATGCCTGTGGTTTTGATCTCTTTATGTGATGTGATTTATGGACCTGCACTCATAGGTGTGTGGCATGCACACACACACGTACACACACATTCCAACAACGCCAATGCAAATGACCAACCAGGTTTTCAAGAGCCCGCTCACACACAACGGCAGAGTGAGAGCACAGTCTGGCTGAAGGGCCAACATGAAAGCTCTGAGAACCTCAGCAGCCAGGGATGGCCTTGGTGTCAGCTTCTGGCACAATCACATTACACGCCCTCTTTGACCCCCCAAATCCTGCCTCTGGGTATAAACCTCCAGTGTGTTAAGACACCCTCTCTCCCCTGCTATCACCCTGTGGCCATTACAGCTGCAGACCCTGAGAACCCCAGTCCTCAACTTGGCTACTATTGCCTCCCTGCCTCCACCCCCTGGGAGGGGAAACCCATGAGCAGTGGCGTCATCCACCATACTCCCTGGTTTAAGTGACACCCTGGCTGGGGCCAACTGAACTCATGGAAAGGGAGATCAGAGGCTCCCCTGACATGTGACCAGGACAGCTGTCATGGCAAGTGTCCAGAGGCTTCCAGAGGGTGGAGCGAGCCAGGAGCAGCGGTCCTCACCACCCAAGGAGTGCTCCACCCTTCCCTCCTCTGGTGGGACCCTCTTCCTGAGGTTCTTCTTCCCTTCCTTCCTCTTTTTTTCTTAAAAAAAAAAAAAATCTTCTCTGTCCATACTGTCCCCTCTCCCTTCCCCAATTCCCATCTCATTACGGAACTGCATGGGATAAAAATACTCTGGCAGCCGTGATCAAACCCAAACTGAAGCAAGATGCAGATTTAATGAGGCTTCCATGGAAACACGGTTCTTTTTGCCAGGCAGAAGAATGTGTCTGCGCCAGGGGAAGGGGGCAGGCAGGGAGGTGTGTGGCGAGGAGATGGACATATTGGTTAGATGGGGGCAGTGGGGACTCGCAGGAAGCTTCTTGGCCCTCCAGCTTCTTCTGGAAGGGGTTCAGCCCACAGCTGGGGACTCCATCTACTAGAGATGGTCAGCTGTCCTGGTTGGCAGCACCCAAAGAACCCCACTGTGTGAGCCCAGCAAAGGGAACCTCGCTGTGCCAGGAGGGAGATAAATATTTACCACGGGAGTCCCTTAAACAGTCAAACGCTTGGCAACTGAAAAGGGAAATAAATTAAAACATACAAATAAAAAGCTGCTGACTCTAGGGTTCCTGATAGTGCTCTGATTATAATCAAGAGGGTGCAGGAAAGAAAGGTTGAGAAGGATCAGGCAGACAATTTTGGCCTTGCAGGTTTCCTTCTCCCAGAGGAGGGCTGTCCCTCCAGGCTGTTCTCTGGGTTGCTGGAGGCACAAGGTTCCCGACAGAATTGGTAAGGTAAAGCTGAACTCTTCCAGGCACACAGCAGCCAGTGGTTAAAGGACCCCTGGCTCATCTCACCAGAGCGGGGACAGCACCTATTGTCATCCAGCTACCTCTCTGAGGCTCTTACCATTTTTCTCAGTTTTCCACTGGAAACACTGAGTTTTCACATCCTGAGAAACAGTGTGTGCACTGATTAAAAGCAGAGGTCAGCAAACTATGGCCGCAGACTGAAGCCAGGCCGTATCAGGCTCATCATCCACTTCTTGTGTGGTTTGTGATTTCAAAATGGCTTTTGCTTTTATAAAGGGTTGTAAAAGAAAGAAGAAGATGTGACCGTGACCACATATTCCCTGCAGAGACTGATATATTTACCATCTGCCCTTTGCAGAAATGGGCTTCCCTTGTGGCTCAGCTGGCAAAGAATCCATCTGCAATGCGGGAGACCTGGGTTTGATCCCTGGGTTGGGAAGATCCCCTGGAAACGGAAAGGCCACCCACTCCAGTATTCTGGCCTGGAGAATTCCATGGACTGTATAGTCCATAGGGTCACAGAGAGTTGGACACGACTGAGTGACTTTCACTTCACTTTACCGAAAGTTTTCCAAGCCCTGGTTAAAAGCAAAGACTACAGACTCAAGACAGATATAATGAGGTTCAAACCCCAGGCCTTCCACAAACTAACTCAGTGAATGAATTGATGGCATTTATATCATTTTTGTGCATCTCAGTTGTAAAACTAGGCTTGGTATCTATCTCACAGAAAATGAAGACACTAGCTTAGCACAGTGTTCACTGCATAAATGCTCTATAAACAGTAGTCAGCACTACCATTGGGAAGGATGGAAAAGTACATTTGAAATATGGCAGGAAAATGACCTAGATTTTCTTCCAGAATTACACCAATTGCAAATATTTTGGTTTGGATAAGCATCAGATACTCCTTCTCACAACTGCTTCAGGAATTAGAATTCCCAGAATTCAAAGGTGTTCCATGGAGACAGGGATTCTGGGCCCACGAGAAGCTGGACAAAGGCTCTGATGATGAACACCTAAAACCAGGACTAGCTGCTCACCCAAACCACTACCATACAGCCTTGTAGTGCACCATACAGCATTATCAGGCCCATTGTGCACAAGACCTACTAAAACCAACATCATCCAAACGGTGTTTTAGTAGAAAAGCAGCAAAGAACATGTACTGAGAAATCAGACAACCTTTAATAGTACAAAACTGTTTTGGCCTACCTTTTCACCTCCTCAGCTTTTATAAAAGATTGAACAGATAAATGAGTTCAAAAACCCCCAAGGAGACCCTGACACTACATTTATTCATCCTTTGGAATGCATAAGTGAGCTGCTGAGCCAAAGTCGTACTGAGAAGGTCATGCTGATGATGTCAAGGTTAAACCTGGATCAGCCATTCGGCTTTGTGTGGTCAAAAATTCAGGTGGTGTTCCCAGCCAGTTGTCCTGTGAATATCCACATGGGTCACAGAAAGGAGCTGGGTGGGGGTGGGGACAGAGCTCAGCACATGCACGTCCACCCAGGGATGACAGCACACAGATGACTGCAGGCTTTCTAGACTCGTGGCTGATTTTCGGAACAGCCTTTATTCACTTTTTTTAGAAAGGGGGTGTTAGAATGTTTGAGATGTATTTTTGCAAGAAAAGACCCAAGCAGTTTTCAACTGTGACTGGACAGCCAAGAGCCCCACAAAGCCAAGAATGGAAATGGGGAAACTGTTCAGTGTGGAAACTGATGGGAGCAAAATGAGTGTAAACCCACACAGAGTTTTCTCTGTGCTCACTGATATTTTTTTAAGAACCTAAAAAGTCAACATGATTCCATCCTGAGAAACTAAAGACTTGTTTCGAAAAGAGGACTATGCCATGTACACATTTTTCTTTATAAGGGGAGAAAGATGGCCAGAGGGGTTCTTATGAAAAAATTCCTGATTAGATGCTTGGAGACTGTTCTAGCCATGTTTCCACCTCTGGTTGTATGAGCTTTGACATATCATCAGCCTTTTCTATGTCTCAAAAATCTTTACCTGATAACAGTCACAAAGCTTCCTTACAGGGTTTTGGGAAACTCAGAGGAGTTATGCAGGAGATTCCTCTTTGAAAAAGAAAAAAGACTATACAAATTCATGAGTTACATTTACTATCAGTGATAAAGTGAATAAAAGCTCTAAAAGACAGAGGCAGATTCATTTATTCAACAAGTACATGTTAACTACTGAGTATTGGGCACTAATAAACATTGGGGCTGTAGAATAAATACAAGGGACAGGCTCTCTGTGCTGCTGGATTGAGCATTCTGGAGGAGCAGACAGATATAAAAGAATAACCACATAATTATAGTTTTAGTAAGTGCTTTGAAGGAAAAATATAGAGTGAAACAAAAGCATATAATAGGAGATGGAAACCTAAGACTCACGGTGGGGGCAGGAATGGCCATCCTCAAGAAATCATATTTTGGTTGAAACCTGAGGATGAATAGCAGCAAGGAGATAGTGGAGCATTTTGAAGGTAGAAGGAATATGATATGAGAAGCCCCCGGTGGGAGAACTCCGTGGAAAGTGAGAAGGCCAATAAAAGGGTAGTGTATGAAGGAGGAAAGGAACTAGAGAGGAAACTAGAGAAGCAGGCAGAGAACCTGTCATATACAGCTTTGAAGATGATATTAGAGATCACAAACACCCTAAGAGTAATGGAAAGTAAGAGTAATTGGAAAAGACCCTGATGCTGGGAAAGATTGAAGGCAGGAGGATAGGGGGACGACAGAGGATGAGATGGCTGGATGGCATCACCGACTCGATTGACATGAGTTTGAGCAAGCTGTGGGAGTTGGTGATGGACAGGGAAGCCTGGAGTGTGCAGTCCATGGGGTCGCAAAGAGTTGGACATGACTGAGCGAGTGAACTGAATTGAATGGAAAGCTACCAAAGGGTTTTAGGCAGGAAGAGATGTGACCCGATTTGTATTCTAAAAAAGATTCATGTTGAACTTGTATCTCTAGCCATGACCGAGTAACTGGTACTAGACATGACCTCCCACTGAAAACAGTCATAAAACTGGGAAAGTATTTGAAGAAACTGTCTTCAGGTATTGAATAACAAACAGGACTGAACTGTGACCTTTAAGAGAAACAAAACACATGAATCAAAAGTCAACCATTTCACAATTGTCCAGCTTTCCTTCCTGGAGATACTTTTCTTTTTCTTTTTGTGGAGCCAACGATGGAGCTGAAACAGAGTAGTAGTTGGGCTAAGTTGATATAAGTCGAGATTAGAGTTCTGGATTGCGGAGGTGGCTGAAATTTTCATAGTAGAATCTCTGAGAAGAGGAAGCTATAGAGAGGGAGAGCCCAGAAGTCTGCATGTAGGTTCCCTGTAGGTCTTTAGTGGAGGGTTGGACTGCACAAGTGCAAGCAAGATTCCACAAGGCCCAGAAAGGATCTCCTTATTATGCAGGCCTGAGAGCTGAATGATAAAAGCAGAGATCAGGCCATGATGGGAAATACTGCAGCTCCAGCCCAATCAGAGTAATGAGACCTCACTAAGCATCTCAGGCATTGAAGGGAAGCTTTGCAGAAGTAAGGACCATACCGCAGAGCAAGGAGAACTGTTCAAAACTAAAAACAGGCCCATCCTTACAAAGAACAGGACCAAGCTTGACAGAAACAAAAGTTATAGTACTGTAATTCATTTCTAAACAAAATTCAATACACTTTAAAGGAAGATGACATTATTGAGACCTTTAATTCATCTCAATGCCTAGCAAACAATAAATGATCACTAGACACGTGAAGAAACATGAAAATGTAACCAACAGACAAGAGAAAAAAAAAAATCACTCAATAGAGAATAACTCTAACATAACTCAGATGTTGAAAGTAGCTGACAAAGACTTTAAAACAAATATGTTTAAGAACTTAAAGGAAAATACATCTTAATGAATGAGCAAACAAAAAAACTTAACGGAGAAATGGAAACTATAAAAAACAACCTAATAGAAATTTTAGATCTGGGTAGCCTTAATATCAGATTGGAAATAGGATAAGAAAAGATAAATGAACTTTAAGACAGATAAGACAAATTGTTCAATCTGAAGAACAGAGAGGAAAAAACAGAAATATAGAGAAAAAAAGAAAGAAAGAAAGAACCTCATGACTTGTGGGGTAATATCAAGCAGTATAACCTATGTGTGATCAGAGTGCCAGGAAGAGAGGAGACAGAACAGAAAAGAAAAAATCTAGAATAATGGTTTAAAATGTCCCAGTCAGTTCAGTTCAGTTGCTCAGTCCTGTCCGACTCTTTGCGACCCCATGGACAGCAGCACGCCAGACTTCCCTGTCCATCACCAATCCCCAGAGCTTGCTCAAACTCATGTCCATTGAGTCAATGACGCCATCCAATCATCTCATCCTCTGTTATCCCCTTCTCCTCCTACCTTCAATCCTTCCCAGCATCAGGGTCTTTTCCAATGAGTCAGTTCTTCACATCAGGTGGCCTAAGTATTGGAGTTTCAGCTTCAGTGTCAGTCCTGCCAATGAATATTCAGGACTGATTTTCTTTAGGATTGACTGGTGTGATCTCCTTGCAGTTCAAGGGAAAAATTAACTTACATAGCCTAGCAGCTCAGTAAACACCAAGTGGGATAAATATGCTCCTCTGTTCATGGGATTTTCCAGGCAATAGTACTGGAGTGGATTGCCATTTCCTTCTCCAGGGGAAAACAACATTTAGGCATATTCAAAGTGTGGATAACCGTAGATAAAGAGAAAAATCTTAAAAGCAGCCAAAGAAAAGTAACGTATTATATGTATTATATACAAGGAAATAGCAAATAATGGATAACTTCTTTTCCTAAACAACAGAGGTCAGAAGACAATGGAACCCAAGAAAAAGGGAGAAACAACCATCAAACTAGATTTCTATGTCCCAGTAAAACTATATTTCAAAAGTGAAGGCAACATAAATACATTTCAAGAGAAATGAAAACAGAGAATATGTTTCCAGCAGTCCTGCACTAGAAATGTTAATGGAAGTTTCAGATCAAAAGAAATAATATCAAATGGAAACAGGTCTACAGTGAAGTTGTAACCACTGGACCATCAGGGAAGTCCCCATAAATGATTTTTTAAAAGAGCCAATTCATCAGGGAGCTACAGCTATCATAAATGAATACACATCTACTAACAGAATTTAAAAATACATGAAATAAAACTGACAGTACTACGAGAAACTGTCAAATCCACAATCAGTTGTAGATTTTAAACTCTTTTTTCTTATTCATGAAACAATTAAACAAAATTCAGTAAGGATATAGATGATCTAAACATTATCAATCACTTCATTCTACACCCAGTAACTATAGAGTATACTTTCCTTTCAAATGAAAATAAAATGTTCACCAAGATAAACTATCTACTAAGTCAAAAACCAATTCTCAATACATTTCCAAAGGCAGAAATTTTACAGAGTATGTACTCTGACCCCGCAGAATTAAATTAGAAAACAACAATAATAAGACGTAAGTAAAAGCCTCTAGACAGTTGAAAATTGGACTTTCCTGGTGGCTCAGACAGTAAAGAGTCTGCCTGCAATGCAGGAGACATGGGTTCTATCTTTGGGTCGGGAAGATCCCCTGGAGAAGGGAATGGCTACCACTCCAGTATTCCTGCCTGGAGAATTCCACAGACAGAAGAACCTGAAGAGCTACAGTCCACAGGGCTGCAAAGAGTCGACAGGATTGGGCAACTAACATTTTCACTTTCAGTTGGAAATTACAGCATATTTATAAACAACCCAGGGGTCAAACAAGAAGTCCTAAGGAAAATTAGAATATTTTGAATTTAATGATAATAAAAACAATATCAAAATTGTAAGACATGGCTAAAGCAGGGCTTACAGGGGAACATAAGTTTAAATGCACATATTAGAAAAGGAAAAAGTTTCAAAATCAATAATGTTAGCTTCCATCTCAAGAAACTAGGAAAAAATGAACAAATTAAAACCCAAAGTAGAAGAAAGAAAATAAAGAATGGAAAGCAGCCTAATGAAAAATAGACAAACAAGAGGAAAAATAAATAAAACCAAAAGGTAGTTCTTTGAAAAGGTTAATAAAACTGATAAGCTTCTAGCAAGCCTTCTTGAAAAAAATTGAAGGGACATCAGTACAGATCTTGTGGACATTCAAAGAATATTATGGCCAATTTTATGCTAATAAATTTAACAATATAGATGACATGGACAAATTCCTTGAAAAATACAGTTCACCAAACCTGTCACAAGATAATACAGAAAATATAAGTATATATTGTAGAGAAATTACATTCTTTATCAAAACTTTCTAACAGGAAACTGTTAGTCCAAATGGTGTCACTGGTATATTCTACTGATCATCTAAGGAAGAAATAATTCAAATGCCACACAAATTCTTTAAGAAAAATGAAGAAAGAGAGTTCTTCTCAATTCAAATAACCTTGATACCCTAAACCCTTGCAAAAACTTTATGAGAAAAAAATTGCAGACTAATTTCCATCATGAAAGTAGACACATACAGAAAAATTAGTAGTAGTTTGAATCTGGACCTAGTACAACTTATGTCAGTATTATAAGATTGGTTTACATTTGCAAACTGATCAATGTAAAAACCATATTAACAGCTTTAAAAGCAAAACCATATGATTATCTACAGAGACACAGGAAAAAAATCTGACAAAATTTAAAACCCACTCGCGGTCTAAAAAAAAAATTAACAGGGAACAGAAATAGAAGCAAATTCTTTGATTTAATAAATGGCATCAATGAAAAATTTATAGACATAATATTGAAGAAGATTGGGAACAAGAATGTCCATTCTTTCCATTCCTATTCAACACTATACTAACCAGTGCAACAAACAAGAAAAAATAAAAGCATAAAGAAAAGAGTAAAACTATAGAGAACATAATTGTTTATATTAAAAACCCTAAGAAAAACATAAAGCAACAATCAGCTGTTAACAAGGTAATTTAGCAATGTCATAGGACACAAGCTAATATACAAAACTCAACTGTATTTCTGTATACTAGCAGCAAACAACTGGTACATGAACCAAAAACAAAACAAAACACTTTGAGATACATTCAAAGAGATATATAGAAGACATCTACACTGAAAGCTATAACACATTCCTGAGAAAAATTAAAGATCTAAACAAATAGAAAGATATAGCATGTTCATGGATTGGAAGCCTCAATAGTATATGGATTTCAATTCTCCCCAAGTTTGACCTATGCATTCAACACTACATTTCTAATTATAATCACAGCTGGTCTTCCATGTTGCTACTGCTAAGTTGCTTCAGTCGTGTCCGACTCTGTGCGACCCCATAGACGGCAGCCCACCAGGCTCCCCCGTCCCTGGGATTCTCCAGGCAAGAACACTGGAGTCGGTTGCCATTTCCTTCTTCAATGCATGAAAGTGAAAAGTGAAAGTGAATCGCTTCAGTCGTGTCCGACTCTTAGCGACCCCATGGACTGCAGCCCACCAGGCTCCTCTGTCCATGGGATTTTCCAGGCAAGAGTACTGGAGTGGGGTGCCATTGCCTTCTCCACTAAAATGTATATGGAGATACAAAGGAACTACAATAATATTTGAACAAGAAGAATAAAATTGGGGAATTCACACTACTTACTAAAATGCCACAGTAATTAAGCTAGTTTAGTATTGTCAATGTAACAGAATAGTGAGTTTTAGTTTCCATGGAAGATAAATTGTTAGATAAAAAATTATGCCTACAAAATTTAAAAGAAAATCATTCAGTTCAGTTCAGTCGCTCAGTCGTGTCCGACTCTTTGCGACCCCATGAATCGCAGCACACCAGGCCTCCCTGTCCATCATCAACTCCCAGAGTTCACTCAGACTCACGTCCATCAAGTCAGTGATGCCATCCAGCCATCTCATCCTCTGTCGTCCCCTTCTCCTCCTGCCCCCAATCCCTCCCAGCATCAGAGTCTTTTCCAGTGAGTCAACTCTTCACATGAGGTGGCCAAAGTACTGGAGTTTCAGCTTGAGCATCATTCCTTCCAAAGAAATCCCAGGGCTGATCTCCTTCAGAATGGACTGGTTGGATCTCCTTGCAGTCCAAGGGACTCTCAAGAGTCTTCTCCAACACCACAGTTCAAAAGCATTAATAGGTTACTTAAGTTCAAGAAGAAAATCTCTAATACAGGGCATTTGAACAACTGGTACTCTGTGCAATAAGTGCAACTCTAAATACTACAAAGAAGGCACACTGATTAGAGATATTGCTTATGAATAAGATAATGATCATCACTGTTCCTAT
Organism: Budorcas taxicolor; assembly: GCF_023091745.1. NCBI lineage: Eukaryota > Metazoa > Chordata > Mammalia > Artiodactyla > Bovidae > Budorcas > Budorcas taxicolor. The sequence goes on from NC_068919.1 coordinate 80,062,730, forward strand.
TCTCAATGCATGTGCATCTTATTTTACATTTGACTAAAATTTTATTTTGTAACTCCGTTGTGCTAATACTCTCACATGCATTTTAATTTTATTTTATGAAATAAATATTCTTTAAAGATGGACTATATTCAAAATCTGTAAACTGAACTCGAGTTTTATTGTAGCAGGAATCTTAGTATTTACAGATGTTTTTAGAAAATGAAGAATCATCCTTCTCATATGAATAATCATACCATATATTGTTGATTTGGAAAGTTCACACTCTGTTAACTCTGTTTTTATCATTTTATGATTACGAGGTTGCTGCTGATCATGATGAGAATAGTGATTACCTGTGTAGGAAGGAGGCTAATGTACTGAGAAGAGTACCAGGATGCGATTGTGATATCACTAGAGAAGACTGGTAATTTTATAACAAGGGAAGAGCTTGGAATTGGGATCCATGTTGCATTTGACTTAATTCTTTATTTTGTGTCTCTTTTTATGCCTTTGCTATAGAAAGTAAATACACCAGATGTATTTACTGGTGTCTAGAAGGAAATGGCAACCCACTCCAGTGTTCTTGGCTGGAGAATCCCAGGGACGGGGGAGCCTGGTGGGCTGCCGTCTATGGGGTTGCACAGAGTCGGACACGACTGAAGCGACTTGGCAGCAGCAGCAGCAGCAGCTCTCTACCAGGCTATGAGAACTTGAGGGTACAGACACTTCTATAGCTTGATTTTGCATCTTCCATGCTCAACACAGGATCTGACCTGCGGGAATGCACAATAAAGAAGTTCCCCAGTGGCACAGAAAGAATTTTCAGAGACACTGAGATTTCAGCTGGTTCACAAAGGATGAGAGACAACTCTCCTATATCATTCCTAGCAAAAGGGCCAGACTGAACAGAGGTGACAATTTCAGGATCCCACAGGTAGTTTAGTTTGGAGGAGCAAGAGTTACAAATAAACAGAAGTTGAGACTGGAAAGGAAGATTAGGACCAATAGTTCTGACATCAGTGGAATATGATTTAACGTGATTGGCTTATATCTCTTCCTATAGAAAACCAAATAACTATACCTTCATAACTAAGAAAGGAGAGCATTTGCGAGCAATTTCCAGCTCAATTCCCAGAGTAAATGTGGTTTAGAAATAGGAAATAAGATAACTCTACTCAGTCACAGTGAAGCCAGATTCCTTGTACATCAACCATGGCTGATAAATTTTATCAGAATCCATGAATAGGACAGCACATGTACACTCAAGTTGTAATAAATGTTGCCAGTGGCCACTGAGCGCTTGTAGACATGCATCTATACATCAGATCTTATCAGCAAGGGCACCCAAGGCATTTTCAGTCTCAGTGTGGGGAGATATTTGGCTTTCCCTGTGCTTTGGAATATTTCCAGAAGTCAGTCTCTTGATCTGTAGAGATACTGCAGCAGATTAATTCATACCAATGCTGTTCACTGGTGTCCTAACATAATCACAGCAGTCCAAAAGGCCACAGTGCAACCTTTCTACAAAAGGGATGAAATATGGGGAAATCTGCAAACAGTCCAGGAGTCTTCATTTCTGCACATTTACTTAACCCAGAAATGACTCCAGCAGGAGTTCCTGGCCACCTTTTCAAATTTGGGACTGGGGTTGAAAAAGATTAGAGAGCTGAGGCAGTATACCAGACAAACTCTGCCACCCAGGTAATTACCCTCATCCTTCCTGTTTTCCTTTCCAAAGACCTTTTGTCATTGAGGTCCGGTCTTAAAATTCCTTTATCTCTTGCCTCTGAGAGACGTTTGGCATGAGTGGATGTGTTTGCCCTTAGACTTTCTTCTCTTGGAAGTGCTTACAATGACTTCCTAAAGGGTTGCTCTCTACCTCCTTGTGTCCACTGCTACTTAGACTCTCCAATGACAAGAGCTTTGCCTGTCTGGTTCATTGTCATATCCCCAGTAGCTGGTAGAGCCTGGGACATAATAGAAGCTCCAAAAACACATTGAGGAACTGGAAGAGTAGCCTGTGTTATTACTGAGTCTCTTCCAAGTTCTCTCCAGCCATGGAATGAAACCAGTGAAGGCACGCTTCTTTGTGTGTCCAACTGCAGGCTATGGATTAGGGAAAAGGGCTCAGCACCTCCTTTTCTCTTCTCATCCTTACAAATCTCTGTCCCAGCAAGTTGTCGTCCCTTGCTGCCTTGTCTTCTCTGAGACTTAGGCATTCCCCTAGGCAGATTGCTAAATTCCTCCCAGAGAAGAATGACCCCTTGGTGAATCAGAGTCCTGTCCACATGGTGTGTGGCAGGAGGATCCACCCTGAATTAGAACAGCTGCCACTCATGGTGTTGGAGTCTGGGTATATGAGAGTTTATTGAAGAAGCTGCCATTCTTAGACAGTTTTAGAATGAAAACTATCAGTTTCCTAGTGTATTGAGAAGAAAACCTAAGCTATTTCCTTACTATGGCCTGGGGAGTCGGCGGGGAGGGGGCTGTCTAGCTCCGTACTGTAACCGTGGTCCTGCCATACTGGCTGCCCTGACTTGCATTTCTTCTCCAGGCTCTTCCCCACTTCAGGGCCTTTGCATTTGATGCTTCCTAAGCCTGGATTGCTTTTCCCTCAATATGTGCCAGTTTAACTTCTACATCTTAAATGAGGCTTTCAAGGGATTGTCTCAAAATAAAGTGTATCCATTATTTTCATCTTAGCACCATTTTATTTTCTTTATAACACTCTTACAAGTTGTTATTTGTTTATTACTTAAACCAGTCTTTCCCAGTGAGCTGATAATTTCACAAGGGAAAAGAGTTTTGTTTTTAATTACCACCACACTCTCATCACTTCATGGTAAATAGATGGGGAAACAGTGGAAATAGCAGCTGACTTTATTTTTCTGGGCTCCAAAATCACTGCAGATGGTGACTGCAGCCATGAAATTAAAGGACACTTGCTCCTTGGAAGGAAAGTTATGACCAACCTAGACAGTATATTAAAAAGCAGAGACATTACTTTGCCAATAAAGGTCTGTCTAGTCAAGGCTATGGTTTTTCCAGCGGTCATGTATGGATGTGAGAGTTGGACTGCGATGAAAGCTGAGCACCGAAGAATTGATGTTTTTGAACTGTGGTGTTGGAGAAGACTCTTGAGAATCCCTTGGACTACAGGAGATCCAACCAGTCCATCCTAAAGGAGATCAGTCCTGGGTGTTCTTGGAGGGACTGATGTTGAAGCTAAACCTCCAATACTTTGGCCACCTGATGCCAAGAACTGAGTCATTGGAAAAGACCCTGATGCTGAGAAAGATTGAGGGCCAGAGGAGAAGGGGACGACAGAGGATGAGATGCTTGGATGACATCACCAACTCAATGGACATGGGTTTGGGTAGACTCCGGAAGTAGGTGATGGACAGGGAGGCCTGGTGTGCTGTGGTTCATGGGGTTGCAAAGAGTCAGACACGACTGAGCGACTGAACTGAACACTCTCATCACCAAGCACAACTATTGGCACATGAATGATTCTTAATAAATATTTTAAATATTGTTAATAAATATTTTTTAAATAAAGGAATAAATAAATAATCTATCTTATAATTTGTTTGTGGAATCTAAAACATGATACAATAAGTTCATGATACATGAACTTATTTACCAAACAGAAAGAGACTCACAGACATAGAAAATAAACTCATGACTACCAGAAAGGAAAGGGGGCGGGGGAGGGATAAATTAGGAGTTTGAGATGAGCAGATACCAACTCCTATCTACAAAATAAATAAACAACAAGGTCCTACTGTATAGCACAGGAAACTATATTCAGAATCTTGTAATAAACTATAATAGGAGACAAACTGAAAAGTATATAAAAGTATGTATATAGAAATTGTATATATGAAAGCTAGTGGAGGTGATGGAATTCCAGTTGAACTACTTCAAATCCTGAAGGATGATGCTGTGAAAGTGCTGCACTCAATATGCCAGCAAATTTGGAAAACTCAGCAGTGGCCACAGGACTGGAAAAGGTCAGTTTTCATTCCAATTCCAAAGAAAGGCAATGTCAAAGAATGCTCAAACTACCACACAATTGCACTCATCTCAGATGCTAGTAAAGTAATGCTCAAAATTCTCCAAGCCAGGCTTCAGCAATACGTGAACCAAGAGCTTCCTGATGTTCAAGCTGGTTTTAGAAAAGGCAGAGGAACCAGAGATCAAATTGCCAACATCCGCTGGATCATGGAAAAAGCAAGAGAGTTCCAGAAAAACATCTATTTCTGCTTTATTGACTATGCCAAAGCCTTTGACCGCGTGGATCACAATAAACTGTGGAAAATTCTGAAAGAGATGGGAATACCAGACCACCTGACCTGCCTCTTGAGAAACCTATATGCAGGTCAGGAAGCAACAGTTAGAACTGGACATGGAACAACAGACTGGTTCCAAATAGGAAAAGGAGTATGTCAAGGCTGTATATTGTCACCCTGCTTATTTAACTTCTATGCAGAGTACATCATGAGAAACGCTGGACTGGAAGAAACACAAGCTGGAATCAAGATTGCCAGGAGAAATATCAATCACCTCAGATATGCAGATGATACCACCCTTATGGCAGAAAGTGAAGAGGAACTAAAAAGCCTCTTGATGAAAGTGAAAGAGGAGAGTGAAAAAGTTGGCTTAAAGCTCAACATTCAGAAAACTAAGATCGTGGCCTCTGGTCCCATCACTTCATGGGAAATAGATGGGGAAACAGTAGAAACAGTGTCAGACTTTATTTTTGGGGGCTCCAAAATCACTGCAGATGGTGACTGCAGCCATGAAATTAAAAGACACTTACTCCTTGGAAGAAAAGTTATGAGCAACCTAGATAGTATATTCAAAAGCAGAGACATTACTTTGCCGACTAAGGTCCGTCTAGTCAAGGCTATGGTTTTTCCTGTGGTCATGTATGGATGTGAGAGTTGGACTGTGAAGAAGGCTGAGAGCTGAAGAATTGATGCTTTTGAACTGTGGTGTTGGAGAAGACTCTTGAGAGTCCCTTGGACTGCAAGGAGATCCAACCAGTCCGTTCTGAAGGAGATCAACCCTGGGATTTCTTTAGAAGGAATGATGCTAAAGCTGAAGCTCCAGTACTTTGGCCACCTCATGCGAAGAGTTGACTCATTGGAAAAGACTCTGATGCTGGGAGGGATTGGGGGCAGGAGGAGAAGGGGATGACAGAGGATAAGATGGCTGGATGGCATCACTGACTCGATGGACGTGAGTCTGAGTGAACTCCGGGAGATGGTGATGGACAGGGAGGCCTGGTGTGCTGTGATTCATGGGGTCGCCAAGAGTCGGACACGACTCAGCGACTGAACTGAACTGAACTGAACTGATATATGTGTATATATACAGCACAGGGAACTATATTAATACCTTGCAATAAACTATAATGGAAGAGAAACTGAAAAAGCATCTAAAAGTATATATATGTGTGTGTGTATGTGCATAAATAAGTATATTATGTAAGTGTATACATATGTACATGTATACATATACATGTCACTGAATCACTTTGCTGTATAGTAGAAACTAGCACAATGCAAATCAACTACACTTCAATGTTTTAAATTTTTTAATAAAGAAATAGACAATGTATCCTACCTGGCCATCTTCCCTCCTTCTGCAGAAATGACCTCTGTAATACTCTGAAATAAAGAGCTCACTACATCTTGTGGCAGTTTCAGCATAAGGCTGCTCCAAGTGCTATAAAGTTGTTTTTACATTAAGCATGATGCCCTTACTCTAAAGTCCACTGACAGGTTTTAACTTTACAATATGAGGACACATAGACTAAGTAATCTCATGCTCTTCTGTGGCCAGATTTTCAAGGACTAGACTTTCAAGCTGTCATGACAAGCCACAAACACTGCATTCATCCTATGGATGAGGATCTGTTCCAACTATAACAAGGAAATTTAGCTCAAGTAACAAACATGTATGCTACAATGGGGGTAATCATTCTTAACAGATGAATATTTTGAGGATTTGCTTAATTTGAAAGCAGCATTTTGCAAACCATGTAATACAAAAGTACACCACTCTTACTATTATTTGCTATCATAAATGATTTACAACATAGCATGAAAGATATGGTCATAGGAGCAATAATCCTAATAGGAAGAACATGGCAGGAGACAAGGGAAATATAAAGAAGAGCCCCTAAATAGTTATATATTAGGTAGTAATTCAGAAGTTCCAGAAAAACATTTTTTTTTCTGCTTTATTGACTATGCCAAAGTCTTTGACCACATGGATCACAGAAGACTGTGGAAAATTCTGAAGAGATGGGAATACCAGACCACCTGATCTGCCTCCTAAGAAATCTATATGCAGGTCAAGAAGCAACAGTTAGAACTGGACATGGAACAATAGACTGGCTCCAAATCAGGAAAGGAGTACGTCAAGGCTGTATATTGTCACCCTGCTTATTTAACTTATATGCAGAGTACATCATGAGAAACGCTGGGCTGGAGGAAGCACAAGCTGGACTCAAGATTGCTGGGAGAAATATCAATAACCTCAGATATGCAGATGACACCACCCTTATGGCAGAAGGCAAAGAAGAACTGAAGAGGCTCTTGATGAAAATGAAAGAGGAGAGGGAAAAGTTGGCTTAAAGCTCAACATTCAGAAAACTAGGATCATGGCATCCAGTCCCATCACTTCATGGCAAATAGATGGGGAAACAGAGGAAACAGTGACAGACTCTATTTTCTTGGGCTCCAAAATCACTGCAGACGGTGACTGCAGTCATGAAATTAAAAGACACTTGTTCCTTGGAAGAAATGCTATGATCAATCTAGATAGCATATTAAAAAGCAGAGACATTACTTTGCCAACAAAGGTCCATCTAGTCAAAGCTATGGTTTTTCCAGTAGTCATGTATGGATGTGAGAGTTGGACTATAAAGAAAGCTGAGTGCCGAAGAGTTGGTGCTTTTGAACTGTGGTGTTGGAGAAGACTCTTGAGAATCTCTTGGACTGCAAGGAGATCCAACCAGTCAGTCCTAAAGGAAATCATCCCTGAATATTCATTGGAAGGACTGATGCTGAAGCTGAAGCTCCAATCCTCTGGCCACCTGATGCGAAGAACTGACTCACTGGAAAAGACCCTGATGCTGGGAAAGATTGACGGCAGGAGGAGAAGGGGATGACAGAGGATGAGATGGTTGGATGGCATCACGGACTCGATGGACATGAGTTTGAGTAAGCTCCAGGAGTTGGTGATGGACAGGGAAGCCTGGCATGCTGCAGTCCATGGGGTCGCGAAGAGTTGGACACGACTAAGCGAATGAACTGAGGTAGTAAGTTACCTTTTCTGATTTGTTTCCACACTCAAAAGAATAATAAATATGTACCCTTCTGAGCTATAGAGATTTTGAGAAAGCGCATGTGGAGGTATTTTGAAAACTGAAATCCTATTCAAACATAAGATGACAGTGATGATGATGGCAGTGGTGATGTGGGATAAATGTAAAAGTGTGTCCTGGATTTCGGTGGGTAATGCTATGTGGTGCAAGGGTGAGGCAGGACAGAATCATCACAGTGGAGTATGTAGCACTCGCAGCCGAGACACAGAGGCTTGAAAGTCCCAGCGGATCCTGAGCAACAGAGTACGTATTGGAGACAGTGAAAGATACAAACAAAACCACAGGGTGCTTGTATCTGGAGGCCAGCTTGAGTTTTCTGCCATCAAAGAATTCTTTTTTAGTAGGGTGGAATCATGTTCCCTCCAACTCAGTCCTCAAACAATACTTTGGACATTTTTTTTCTTTCACTATTTAAGTTGACATTAGCCCAGAGAGAAACCTGAGTCATAAGGACTAGTCAGTAATCCACCATAGTGGTCCAGATGAAATGAAGTGAAAGCCTCATTGGAAGTGTTAGGAATGGAGGGAAAGATAACAAGCAGCAGCAAATGTTGTAGGACAAGCCAGGGGATTAGCCCACTCACTAGATTCGAGAAGCAACTGGAGATGATAGACACCATAATGAGTTCAGAGAAAGCAGTGGTACCATGGACAGAAGCAGGGGCACAGGACGGGTAGGGTGGCAGTGGAGACGGAGGAGCGAGTGGCCTAAGATAGTTCCCAGCTGTTCAGGAGAGTAGCAGTGTGGATGAAGATGCCACGTGCAGCGCAGAGAGAAAACGCACCAAAAAAAGAGCATTGGGAAAAGATAATGAGTTCAGCTTCAGATAGGCTGAAAATGAAATATCTGTGAGACATCAAGACAGGAAGTTGGAGAAGAATCTAAAGATCAATGGGAAGTCTGGGCTGAGGATAGGAAATTGTGAACCACTGGCACGCAGGTGATCACTGAAATTACAGGAGTAATGACATTATTCACAGATAGCTTGTAGACCTAAGAAAGAATATGGGTAGGGGCAGAGGAGCCTGAAAATGATACTGAGAAGGGACAGATGGAGAAGTGGGAGAAAACCAGGGTCCAAGTGAGTTGAGAGTTTCAAGAAGAGAGTGGCCCAGCGAGAAACGCTGCAGACAGTATGCAAACCATGTTAACGACATGAAAATACGTGTGTGCATGAAAGGAAAACTGCAAAAACATTTTGTTTCAGTGTGAGGCAATGTGTGATGGTGATGCTTTAAAATGAAGATTTGGAAAAAAAATTTTAATGAATATTTGAGATGTCTTTAATATTAACAAAAAGACGACTGTTTTATTGATTTGGAAATTCCCTTAGTGGTTTCATGTTACAGCGTGAGGGCAGTAGTCTGTCCACAAGGGTTTGATGAACTGGAAGGAGTGACTATTAAAAAATTCCGTAAAGAAATCTGAAGGGAAAGGGAAAGACCAAATAATCATCTGAGGAGTGTATTTGTCTGTTGGTCTGGTTTGGCTTTATTAAGAGACTAGGCCTGCTTGTAGAAAGGTGCTGAGAATGGGGAGAGAGGGGAGCACCAGAGTTGGAGAGATTGAGACCACAGCTGGGCTGGAATGATGGAGCACAGAAGCTGAAGTTGCCGGAGAAGGTTGGGTCAAGGCTACACCTGAAACCTTGACTCCCGCCGCTACTGTGGACTTGGCTGCTCTGGGGCTGCAATCTAAGCCCAATAAAACCTATAAAGAATGGAACTGTACACACTGCTATATTTAAAACTGATACCAACAAGGACCTACCTAGCACAAGGAACTCTGTAATGACCTAAATGGGAAAAGAATTAGAAACAGAATAGATACTTGCATATGTATAACTCAATCACTTTGGTATATACCTGAAACTAACACAAACATCATTAATCACAACACTCCAATATAAAATAAAAACTAATGGAAATAAAGAATGGAACTGTACAAAGGCATACTGACCACCTCTGTGGATCCCTGGCTGTCCAGTACACTTATACCCTTGCTGTACCCCAATTATCCTGAGATAGGAACCTCTCCCAACATCCCAGACAGTCCATTGCCTACCCCTAGAAGGTCATCTATGTTCTATAGAATGCTTAGGTGTGCTATTTCCCACATGTCATTTGGGTGTGGTTTCCCCCAAATCACTCCACCCTAGGCATAGAAGAGCATCATGTGAAGACCAAACTGGCTAATTTATGATTCTTGACTGTCATATGCATTTTGAAGCATTTGTTTATATAATTTTTTTACATTGAACATAAAATTTCTACATACAATGTTAAATACATATACCCTACTTTAAACTTGATGTATTTTATTTGCTTTAGGTCTACACAGGGGCAGACTTTAAAAGAATCTGCTTCCCAAACCTGCATGCACCATAAACAATAACTTGTTTTTGTAGATGTGAAGAGGTGGCAAGAATACACAGAAGAATTATACAAAAAAGATCTTCATGACCCAGATAACCACGATGCTGTGATCACTCACCTGGAGCCAGACATCCTGGAATGCAAAGTCAAGTGGGCTTTAGAAGTATCACTACGAACAAAGCTAGTGGAGGTGAGGGAATTCCAGTTGAATTTCAAATAAAATTTCAGTTTATTTCAAATCCTGAAAGACGATGCTGTGAAAGTGCTGCATTCAATATGCCAGCAAATTTGGAAAACTCTGCAGTGGCCACAGGGCTGGACAGGTCAGTTTTCATTCCAATCCCAAAGAAAGGCAACATCAAAGAATGTTCAAAGCACTGCACAGCTGCACTCATCTCACAAACTAGCAAAGTAATGCTCAAAATTCTCCAAGCCATGCTTCAACAGTATGTTAACTGTGAACTTCCAGATGTTCAAGCTGGATTTAGAAAAAGCAGAGAAACCAGAGATCAAATTGCCAACATCTGTTGGATCACTAAAAAAGCGAGAGAGTTCCAGAAAAACATCTACTTCTCCTTTATTGACTACATCAAAGCCTTTGACTGTGTGGATCACAACAAACTGTGGAAAATTCTGAAAGAGATGGGAATACCAGACCACCTGACCTGCCTCTTGAGAAATCTGTATGCAGGTCAAGAAGCAACAGTTGGAACTGGACGTGGTTCTAAATCAGAACAGACTGATTCTAAATCAGGAAACGAGTACATCAAGGCTGTATATTGTCACCCTGCTTATTTAACTTCCATGCAGAGCACATCATGAGAAACGCTGGGCTGGAGGAAGCACAAGCTGGACTCAAGATTGCCGGGAGAAATATCAATAACCTCAGATATGCAGATGACACCACCCTAATGGCAGAAAGTGAAGAGGAGCTAAAAAGCCTCTTGATGAAAGTGAAAGAGGAGAGTGAAAAAGTTGGCTTAAAGCTCAACATTCAGAAAACGAAGATCATGGCATCTGGTCCCATCACTTCATGGGAAATAGATGGGGAAACAATGGAAACAGTGACAGACTTTATTTTCTTGGGCTCCAAAGTCACTGCAGATGGTGACTGCAGCCATGAAATTAAAAGACGCTTACTCCTTGGAAGAAAAGTTAAGACTAACCTAGACAGCATATTAAAAAGCAGAGACATTACTTTGCCAACAAAGGTTTAAAAACTATGTCAAAGGTTTAAAAGCTAGTCAAAGCTATGGTTTTTCCAGTAGTCATGTATGGATGTGAGACTTGGACTGTAGAGAAAGCTGAATGCCGAAGAATTGATGCTTTTAAACTGTAGTGTTGGAGAAGACTCTTGAGAGTCCCTTGGACTGCAAGGAGATTCAACCAGTAAATCCTAAAGGAAATCAGTCCTGAATATTCATTGAAAGAACTGATGCTGAAGCTGAAACTTCAATATTTTGGCCACCTGTTGCAAAGAACTGACTCATTGGAAAAGACCCTGATGCTGGGAAAGATTGAAGGCAGGAGGAGAAGGGGACGACAGAGGATGAGATGGTTGGATGGCATCACCAACTCGATGGATATGAGTTTCAGTAAGCTCCAGGAGTTGGTGATGGACGGGGAGGCCTGGAGTGCTACAGTCCATGGGGTCACAAAGAGTCAGACACAACTGAGTGACTGAACTGAACTGAACTGAACTGATGATTCAACACATTAAGTAAGCAGTCTAAGAAAACTTAAGAGTGTTCATTGTGTTTACAAATAGATGAATAAATAAAATGTGCTAATTTGTCTGATAACTAAAAAAAGAGAAGAGAAAGAAGAGAGTCTCCTTGGCAAGCAAGAGGTGCACATCTTCCCTCAGACATAGGATGCAGAAAGAGTTCTAAGGTGAGGCAAGAATTAAAGAGTGTTTTCATCATGGTTTCAGAGTAAATCATCCATTGAGGGTGAGGCAGGTGGGTGAGTTTGGAGACTTGGGAAAGATGAGAAAGGTTCAGTCTGGTCACTGAGGGAATGGGACAGGCAGCCAACAAGAAAGGAATGAAAGGCTGGCTACAGATCCGTGGTGGTCTGGACAGGACTAGGGAGCAGAATCCACGTGGAGACCATCAGTGGGTTTCACAGCTTCCTGCCACCTCCTAGCCTGAAAGCAGGAAAGAAGGCAACAGGCAGTGCACAAGTCAAGGCTGGGGGTTTCTGGCTCTTACAGTTTGTTCTCCTGTGGCTCCCAGACGCCTCTCCAGCCTGATTGCATTGATAAAGTACCACACAGGTGGCTTGAAGCAACAGAAATGTAATACCCCACAATTCTAGAGGCTACAAGTTTGAAATAAGGTACTGGCAGGACCATGTTCTTTCTGATGCTCCCTGCCTCTGATGGCTCTAGGGAAGGATACTTCCTTGACCCTTCCCAGGTTCTGGTGGTTGCCAGCAATCCTTGATCTTCCCTGGCTTGAGGCAGCACCACTCCAATCATAGGCTCATTCGTCACATAAACTGCCTGTGTATCTGGCTCTCTTCTTCTCTTCTACTAGGGATATACCTCATATTGGATTTAGGAGGTATGCCCACCCCACTCCAGTACAATCGTGTCTTATTACATCAGTAAAGACCCTATTTCTTTTTTTTTTTTTTTTTTTTTTTTGTGAATGGGTCCTTTGTTCTTCCCATTAGGATTTACAGACAGACATGAAATGTTGGGGAACAGCCAAGTACAGTGGTCTTTGTGCCCAGTAGAGACTCAAGCATGGGATGGTCTTGAAAGAGACCACTAGAATTGAACTGTTAATGCCATGCTTGGTCTGGCTGATGCACAGAGACGAAGGCCTACAGCATTTACTGACTGTAGTAGCACTAAGAACTCTTCCTATTTTATATTCCTTTATTTATAAAGTCATTTGTATTCCAGAAAGGGCAGTTATTTAGCCATTCTTACCTCAGTGTTAATCCCTTAAGACAGAGAAAATGATCCTGCTAAAGGGAAAGGGAGATTAAAAATGAGATGAATTACAAAATTGTTAGCACTATAACCACAGCTAAATCAACATGCACAGAAAGAGCCAGGATTGCTTAAAATTGGTTCAGAAATCCACTCCTGTGCTAAAGCAATGCTAAAGCATTCCATTAGGTCATTTGTCTACCTTGTTCAGATATAGCAAGTTCAAGGTCAAAATCAGAATTCAACAGCCTAACCTGACTAGGGCTTCCCTGGTGGCTCAGACAGTAAAGAATCTACCTGCAATGCAGGAGACTTGGATTGAATCCCTGGGTTGGGAAGATCCTCTTGAGAAGGGAATGGCAAGCCACTCCAATATTCTTGCCTGGAGAATTCCAAGGACAGAGCGGACTGGCGAGCTACAGTCCATGGGATCACAAAGAATCAGACACAACTGAGCAACACACACACACACAACCCTGACTGTAGCAGAGGAAGCTTTTTTTTTCTTTTCCTGAAATTGCTAGGTGTTGGCGGAAATTTCTTCTCTGAAGATTTGATACTAAGCTTTATGAACTCCTAACACTGGAATAACTTAAATTATGCTCTTCTTAGATGGTGTTCAGAACTCAGAGAAGCCTTTTACCTTCTTCTGAAGAAAGCTTATAAAATAAAGCCCTGGGTCCTTGAATGCTTAGGACAGGCAAGGTTGTATCAACAAAGGTAAGTGAGAAGTCGTGGTCGGAGGAAAATATGTAAGCAGGAAGAACCTAACCCCTCATGGATCATGTGACATCTCACAGCTCAGGGGCTTTAGCGCTGTTGACGTCTGCAGATCATCTAGGATTTTAGAGTTGGAAGGGCTGTGAGAATCATTTCAGTTCAGCCTTCTCATTTTGCAGATGAAGCAACTGATAGTAAGCAGCTCAAGGGCACACTAAGGGCTTTTAACTGAGCTGGGGATGGACTCAGGTCTCTTGAGTCTCATCCCAGTCACCTTTCCATTATATGCAACAGCGTTCAAAAGAAAACTATAGGTGCAGAAAAGGGAATCTCACCTCCAAATATATCTGCTATGATTTAATCTGCATGCTCCAATCCCCTTTGCCCTGAAAATTCAGGTTCAGAAATGCAAAGACTAAAATTTGGGGAGAGGTATTGGCTTAGAAAACCATTCTGTAAACATCTCTTCTCTCCCTGCCTCCAACCCTAACATCCTTTGGCAATTTCATTAAAAATAGCTTTGACTTGAAACTGGCCTGGAGATCACCATCGACTCTGCAATTATATAAGCGCTCAATGGAATGCATTATCATACCAAGCAAACTCCCCATGACTACGATGGAGCTGTGCTGCCTGAGAGCTCCAAGACTTTAAGGTAGACGGGCACAGCACCTGCTTCATCCTCAGTTCTCAGGTGCACTGGTAAGTCTGTGGTCGACAGAGCCCGGAAGGTAAAAGAAAGCCATGATGTGTCTTCATCTGTGGCTCTCAAAATAAATAATTTCCACTAAGTCTTCCTCTCACAAAAGGGACACTCCAGTCATGCTTGCTGGCAGGGTTGGTTCCTTTCAATTTCAGAGAGAAATCTGCCACTTCCATGTAAGATCCAGAGGGGCACCAGGTAAACTTCCATCTTTAAAAGCCAAACCATGAGGAAGGAAATGCCTTGGGTTAGTTTCTCCTCATGGGATTTTTAGCAATGGTACCACCGTACCATAAGCATATCAATAGATAAACTTCATCTGAGCAGGATCACCCACAAAATCTGAGGATGATTCTCATCTTCTTCAACATGAATAAGCCAGTTTAGTTTGGTGACTTCTCCTTAGCAGCAAATTGAGTTGTCTCACCACATAGCTTCAGATACATAGCTTGATTTAAAATAAAATATGAGGAGGGACTTCCCTGGCTATCTAGCGTTAAGACACCACCTTTCAATGTAGGGGGGCAGGTTCAACCCCTGGTCAGGGAACTAAGGTCCTCCACGTGGTGTGGAGGTGTGGACAAAAATAAAAAATTAATTTTAAATAAAATAGTGACCTCTGTTTTCCAGGGGATTCCTGCCAGCAGCCCCTGGCCTTTTTTTGAGATGGATTCTCATCCTAGTTCTAACGGATGCCCAGGTGTGCCACCCAGATTCTCCTTAAGGACAGAAGCGTTCTTCCTGTAGCTGCTGGGGGTATTGGTGGCTAAGTCCCCACTAGAGTACCCTGGGTATGGAGAGCTGATTTGTTTAAGACCACATCCCTCTTAGGGCAGGATGGGGAGCCTGCACCCAGTGACTGGTCTGACCCCTTGCCCCAATTCAGGATATCTCTGTAGGGCCCTCTGCACTCCAGAGTTCCACATGGACCAAGACCCCAAGGTCTTTGTGTGACTAGCCTCACAGCTCAGTTTCTCCTCGCCCAGTAATGCTCCCTTCACTTCCTCCACAGGTACACAACCTTAGAGCCGTCCACATTCAACTTCCTTCATGCAGATCTCCATCTCAGAGTCTGACTTCTGGGGAAACCAACCTGTCATACCAATGCTTCGGTTGTTCTTTACACAAAGACTGGGCCTCCTATAGATATGCATTGATCATTTTTTAAAAAGTTTTCTTTATTTCCTGATTCTTCAATCTCTGGGGCTTTGCTGATCCTGCCCTTCCTTGGGCTAGTCAATTTCTAGAAATAGTAGAGGACTCATCAGCAAGTGAGCCTTTCATATACAAGACAACCAACCCAAAGCCCATTCCTTCAACCACCTCCATTACTGGGGTCTTACACTCTGGGTCACTTTCGACCTGCTATAAGCACCCCAAGACTAGATGCCAGACTGCTAGAGATAGTCCCTATACCTGGCATGCATGCCTGGGCAGTCACTAAATTGTGTCCAGCTTTTTGTGACCACCATAGACTGTAGCCCGCCAGGCTCTGCTGTCCATGGGACTTTCCAGGCAAGAATACTGGCGTGGGTTGCCATTTCCTTCCCCAGCAGATCTTCTCCACCCAGAGATTGAATCCTGTGTTTCCTGCCCCTCCTGCATTGGCAGGTAGATTCTATACCACTGAGCTACCTGGGAAGCCCTATACTTCAGAGTCCACCAAAAACATTCAAACTAGCTAATCCTAAGCATGCTTACTCTGCTTTGCCAATTATTTCCTACAGGAACCACAATAAATGAACACTCTTGCCCACGTTTTCCTCTGGCAACAAATCCTGGTGCTTCTCCACGTAGCCCTGCATGATATGCCAGGCCTCCTGTCTCTGCGGATCTGTGAGTATAAAAACTTATTCCTCCATAAAGTCACTTCCACGTCTGTGTGTCTTACCACACCTGATTAAAATAAATCTTGGGTATATTTTAAAACAAGGTATTAGAGAGACACTTCTCCAAGCCAAAGTGCCTGAATCCCTTTAAGATCCAGGAGCCATGGGAAGACACTGGCATTAGTCATTCCCAAGCAAGCTGCCTGATGCTCTCGAGGCCAGGCTACAACAGGCAGATTCCAAACGCTTCGTGCACCCTACTCCCTTTCCACTCACACTCTGACTTCTCACATTCTTTTCTCATTCTGGAACAAATATGGACAGGAAACACTTAGTCTAGCAGAAGCTACCCAAACAAACTCTAGGGTCTTCTGAAGCTGCTCTAGAATCTACTCTGCCTAGAACTTGGGCTTCTCAGCTCTGACCACCAGTAATTTCTAGGCTCAACTCTTTATTTCTCCTCCCTGGTTTCTTGAGGGATCATCCTTCTCCTAGAAGCAAAATTCAGTCCTAAGAAGGGACTCCTATGCTCCTGCACACATACATCCCCATATAGATAGATAGACCCTGTTCGGTCATCTCTTTGTTCCTTAATGAACTGTCCAACATGTCACAGAAGAGCTTTCAGAAGAAATTGCAAGAGGCCTTTGAAGCTTCTCCTACCTCCAAGTTTAGGAATTTCAAGATGCTTAGGATGCTGTGGGTGGGAGCATTAGGAAGATGGAGGTAGAAAGGACACATGGAGGTGTATACACACACACCCACAAATGTAAAATTGGTCACCTCTGAACACAGTGAAATATAGCTTTGCTCTACACAGCCATTCAAAGATTGTCCTTTCCTTAAATATTTAGACCTGGAACGAGTTTGGAACTTTACTGTCATAAGAAGTCTCTAATAAGAAGTCACACTGAATAATTCATCCATCTGAGCACTTCAAGAGCATGTCAATGCAAGGATCTTATACGACCCTGCTCATTAAAGTCCTACAGCTTCACAACTGTATTTAAGTGCAAGTATTTTTCTGTTGCTGTTGGGAATGATCTGTGTCCAGGTGACATCCTTTAATTTCAGGAAATCAGCATTTTGGGTACAGAAGTAGTGTTTTCCCCTTATTCTAGTGACAACATTAGTCATCACAGAGCACCAAGCTGAGGTCCCTGTGTTATACACAGCATGTTCCCACTAGCTATCTGTCCTCCACATGATAGTGTATACACGTCAATCCTAATCTCCCAATTTGTCCCCCTCCACATTTCAGTGAGAAGAGCACTGGATAGAAGATCCTATTTCCAAGAATACCCCTAAGTTACTCTGAAGCTTTGGGTGGAAAAGCATTCCTTTCTCAGTATATTAATTTTTTATCAAAGAAAGGAGACTAATTTGACATGCTTTCCCCTATAAGGACACTGTGAGCCTTCATGTTTCCATAGGGAATTAGGAAAGCTTTGGAAAGGCCTTGCTATAGTCAAGCAACTATAGGGATTCTATTGTAATGGAAAGAATTATGTTCCTTCTCAAAATTCACATGTTGAAGCCCTAACTCCAAACAAGATGGTATTAGGAAGTGAGAGGTTGGTAATCGGGTTTATATAAGGTGATGAGGGTGGAGCCCCCATGATGGGGTTGGCGCCCTCATAAGGACAGAGACACAGATGGAGAGAACAGACCTGTGGAGATGGGGTGGGGAGGTGGGACAAACGGGGAGATTAGGACTGACATATATGTACTATCATGTGGAAAACAGGTAGCTAGTGGGAACTTGCTGTATAACACAAGGAGCTCAGCTTAGTGCTCTGTGGTGACCTAGATGGGTGGGATGGAGGTGGAAGGGAGGCCCAAGGAGGAGATGTTTGTATACATATAGCTGATTCACTTCATTGTACAACAAAAACTCACACAACATTGTAAGGCGATTATATTCCGATAAAGAAAAAAGAAAAGGACGAAACACTGGAGCTTTCTCTCTCTGCCAAGTGAGGGTATGATGATAAGGCAGCTGTCTACAACTTGAGAAATGGACCCTCTCCCGATACTACATCAGTTAGCATTTTGATCGTGGACTTTCCAGCCTCCAGAAATGAGAGAAATAAATGTCTGTTATTTGTACACTAAGTCTATGGTATTTTGCTATTAGCAGCCAAGCTGACTAAGACACACACATCTTATCTGTTCACCCCAAAAATCATATAATGTCCCAGCTGGCAGGCTAGCTCAGATCTCACCCAGCATAACACTGTCACTTTACAGAGAATGAATCCAAGGTGCAGAAGGGAAAAGTAAATTGCTGAAGCTCATACAGACTACTTAGTGGCTGATATAGTCTCTCAGCTCAGAGTCTCAAAAGACTGTAATGACGCAGCTATGAAGCTGGGTTCTGGAGTTAAGTCTTGATTTTTGGACTTGCCACCAACTACTTATGTAACCTTGCATTAGTTGTGTGACATCTCTACAGGCAGTTTTTTCATCTGTACACTGAAGACGATAATAACCTTGTAGCAATACTGTGAAGATTAAATGAAATAAAACCTAGGATGTCTCCTGGCAAATAATTAGTGTTGCCTGAATTAGCAGTCCCCAACCTTTTTGGCACCAGGGACCAGTTTCATGGAAGACAATTTATCCATCCCAGATTGTCGGTGGAGGGGACGGTTTCAGGATGATTCAAGCACATTGCATTTAATGTGCACTTTGTCTCTATTATTATTACATCAGCTCCACCTCAGATCATCAGGCATTAGATCCTGGAGGTTTGGGACCCCTGGCCTAAATGCTAGCTCCTTGTGGTAGAGACCAAAACAGATCTGGGCTCCCCTTCCACAGTGTAGAGTTAAGCTGTCACTGCGACCCAGCTGACCAATCAGGGGTACATTTCTCAGTCCCCTGTGCATCTAAGTAGGGTCACATGACTGAGTGCACACACCAGAGAAGTGCAAGTGATGTGTGCCACCACTGGACCAAGGTGGTTCAGTCACAGGCACAAGCTTTGCCATCCTCTGTTTTCCTTTTAATAGTTGCATTGGTTCGTTTATGGCTATGCTGGCTCTTCCCTGCTGCACGGCCTTTCTCTAGTTGCAGCGAGCAGAGGGTGTCTCTTAGTCGCTGTATGCAGGCTTGGTGCAGTGGCTTCTCTTATTGTGAAGCAAGGGCTCTAGGGCGTGTGGGCTTCAGTAGCTGTGGCATGAGGGCTCAGCAGTTGCAGTTCCTGGGCTCGAGAGCACAGGCTTAATAGTTGTGGTACGTGGGAGTAGCTGCTCTGTGGCACGTGGGGCCTTCCCAGACCAGGGATCAAACCCCTGTCTCCTGCATCGGCAGGCAGATTCTTCACCACTGAGCCACCAGGGAAGCCTTGCCCTCCTTTGTTGATCGGAGTTTGCCAGAGCAACGCTGCAGCCCTCAAATGGTGGAGCTGCAAGATGCAAGCAGCCTTCAACTCCAAGTAATGGCTTGGATAAGAACTGCCTGCCCAGGACATTAGACTTTGCATGCGTAAGAAGCAAACTTTTATTGTGGAAGCCAATGACATCTGGGGGTTGTTATGAGAGCTTGCATGAATCACCCGGACTAATACGCTTTTGCTATTAATACTCAAGTAGGACATATATTGAGAAAATAAAAGGGAAAATTGGAGTGTTTAACTGGTATCACTTTTAGCTACAGCTTCTGGGTTTGAAGGTGGGAGAGGTTAGCTATTCATGGCATCCCTATTTAAACTAATTCTCACACTCAAAAGCCTAGGTTCTCTTGCTATTAAAAAGCAGAGGGCACAGAGGCAGAGCCCAGGATAGTTCTGTCCTCCCTGGCGGCTGACATAGCTTTCCTGATGAATGATAAGAGGATTCTAAACGATTTCAGCCCTGGCCTGATGCTCCTATAAAATCCTTTGCAAGAATGGTGAAAGAATTATAAACGCTGGAGGAAGGGTTGTGGTGCAAGTGTTGAGACAGCCCACGCCTGGTCTTCCCTCTGCTTTTAACTTGCTGTGTAACCTTGGTCAAGTCACACAATGTCCTGAGCCTTAGTTTCCTCATCTATAAAATGAAGGACTGAAAGAGCTCAAAGGATCCTCTCAGCTCTAATGATTTATTTTTGTTTGTTTTTTCTCACAAGTTCTTCCACTCAACAGACATTTATCGAGCACTGTGCTGGGTGCTGGGATGGGGCAAAGATCTTTAAGATATGGTCTCTGGCCTCAAGGGGATCAGTCTAGAGGGGATTTGCCTGTCCTGGACTCAGGCATGTTAGAGGCAGACTGTGCAGGGTTCTCTTCCTACATGGCCGATTATAGGCCATATACCTCGATGTATAATATAGGACAAAGCAGAAAAGGGCTCCTTTACAAGGCAACTATCCTAAGAAAGGTGTTCATTCTGGAAAAGTTCAGAGTATGCAACATGGTAACAACTCGGAAATGTCTTTTTCCCCCAGCAGCTCAAAGCACTGCATTTTAAACCCAAAAGGAGGCTATTATTTCATATGCCCTCATTTTACAGTGAAACAAAGGTCCAGAGAGATCAGATAGCTCATCCAAGGTCACTTACCTGAAGATGAGGTCACGTTCGGGCCCTCTATGCCAGTCATCTTGACTCATGGCCTTGGAAAAGAAGGGAAATTTGAAAAAGCATCCCATTCTATGCCCCAAAGAGGGGCCAGGTCAGTGTTTTCCACTGCATCGCCACCTACATTTCTTGCTTAGAAACTTCTGGAGTGTTTTAGAGGATGCTTTTGAAGTAGCTGGTGCCTCTTCATAACACCCTTGCAGATTCTGATGAGTGTTGCTCTAAGCAGGTTTAAATCTATAGCTCCAACATGCAATTAAAAGATGCTTGCTCCTTGGGAAAAAAAACTATGACAAACCTAGACAACATATTTAAAAGCAGAGGCATTACTTTGCTGACAAAGGTCCGTATAGTCGAAGCTACGGTTTTTCCAGTAGTCACATATGGATGTAAGAGTTGGACAATCAAGAAGGTTAAGCACTGAAGAACTGATGCTATCAAATTGTGCTAGAGAAGACTCTTGAGAGTCCCTTAAACTGCAAGGAGATCAAACCAGTCAATTCTAAAGGAAATCAGTCCTGAATATTCATTGGAAGGACTGATGCTGAAGCTGAACTTGAATACTTTGGCCACCTACTTCGAAGAACTGACTCCTTGGAAAAGACCCTGATGCTGGGAAAGATTGAGGGCAGGAGGTGAAGGGGACGACAGAGGATGAGATAGCTGGATGGCATCACCAACTCAATGGACATGAGTTTGAGCAAACTTGGGAAGAAAGTGAGGGAAAAAAATCTTAGATAAAAGTGACAGGGAAGCCTGGCTTGCCTCAGTCCATAGGGTCACAAAGAGTCGGAAATGACTGAGCAACTAAACAACAACAACAACAACAACATGCAGTTACTGAGAAACTTCTAGACTAGTTGCCTCCTTAAGCCTTTCAGCCTCAGTTTCCACATATTATACCTGTTTTAATTATGTTTAAAACTCCATAACTCCAAAACTAGTCATGCAGCTAAAAACCAGTAGATTGTGGATTGTGGTGAACAGTCTACTAGCCAACATTCTGTTTGAAAGGATTCAACCTTCTGTGGGAAACAAAAAGCCCCTTCCTCTGTTGCCATGGGAACGGCTCAGCGCTGCTATGGATGCTCTGCAGGAGGCTGCCTTGGAGCAGAGCTGGGGAGAGGGCTTTCTTTCCAACAAGGCAGGAAGGCTGTTTGTGGAAAAGCAATCCTGTCAGCCCTTCTGATTCCTGCGGGGGCTGGGAGTGATTCCCCAGCCTCCAACTCTTTTTTCATAGGACTGCCCAGCTGACAGGAAAAGAGGCCATGGCCCAAGGTTCATTCCAAATGATGCTGGCATAGGGTTCTCTGTTTAAAGACTCAGGCTCAATGAGAAGGAGAGGTTTACTTGTCTCCACTGGCACAGCTGAATCCCTACCCTGTGACGACAGGAGGACTGGGCACCCCATTGTCTAAAGAAGCCAGAGATAGCCATGAAGAGAGCCACAGCAGAGATCTGGCAGGGGCAGGTGTGTGAATGGAGAACGTGAGTAGCCACATGTCACCTCTAAGTGACTTTGGAAACCCTTACGGCCCCACTCCCATCCCACATATTCCCAAAAAGATTGACAATGATTATCGCCTTCTGACCCATTTTGTCTTTTACTCTGTGTCACAGAAGACTCATTTCTCAGCCTACTCCCAGCTGCTTCTGACTCAGACACACCCCCGGGGGCCACATTCCCCGCTCATCCCTTAGGAACATTTTCAGCTTTACTAGGCCAAGGACAGTGAGGACGACTCTGATGGCACAGTGGTTAAAAGCATGCATCCCAACATCAGGCAGGCCTGGCTCTGCGACCTTGGTCTCAGTTTCTGCATCTGTAAAATGGATAGTAATACTATCTGCCTTATAGGATTCCTGGGAATACTATATGACACAGTGCATGAATAGCATTTAGCCAAGAATCTGGATCATGTTGTATATATAATGGATGAAGACTTAACCAAAAACAGTTTAGATTAAATGACTTTTACAGTTTTATCAGTTATAGGAGTATGTGATTTTTATCCCCCCTTCTTAAAAAAATGTATTATGACTATTCTCTGGGGTTAGAATTATTTTAACCATTTTTAATGTCAGAGCCGCTTTCTCCTTTTGTTATTCTCCTTTATGAATAACTGTTTATATGAAACACAAAAAAACATGAAAGAAAGAGATACAATAAACTGTGAATCATGTGTTTGGTGGCAGGAAACCACGTAGAGTGATTTTTTTCTCTTATGATAGAAATAAAATAGAATATTTTACAACATGGTATTATTCAACATTCTATGTGGTTTCTGTTCTCTTTTTGATATCTATTTAATGGGTCTTAAACAATGCTTAATTTAATTGCCTTTTCCACAAAGAGTATTTTCAAGTCTCCATCTTCAGGCCTGGCTTCCCTCCCAGACTCTGGTCCCCCTGGGCCAGCATACATCCAGGTGGATGAGCCAGGAGAATCCATCATCAATCAATTGCTCAGGGCTTATCACTGTTTACAAAGCCCTGCCATACTTGTCTTATTTAATCTGCAAAACAACCCTGTGATAAACAGCATCAGCCCCATTTTCCAGAAGAAACAACTGACAGACATTAAAGGGCTTGCTTATTTCATGTCCACTTCACGTAGATAAACCATAGAACTAGGACTCTAAACTCAGTATGCTGGTGCCACTTCAGAGCCGGCTTCTCCAAGGGGAACACGTCTGGATACCCCAACTTGATTATCCCTCCACTGAATCCAGTGACTCTTCCAGCCTCTCTTTTCAGTAATGGCATCATCCTCTTCTCCCTCACCCAGGGCCCAGACGTGGCAGGCCTCTGACTTCTCTCACTCTCTTCTCCACCACTTCCCTCTATCCAGCATGAAGTCCTGCCAACTCTCCTCTTTCAGTGTCTCTTCCATCATTCCTTTCTTCTGTTTTCACAATGACCCCCTCATGTTCAGGCCCTTGTTGCCTCCTATATATCCTGATGACTCAACCATGCAATTGCCTCCCAATTTGACTCACTAACTCCTACCTCTCTGTCCTTCAAGGTAACAGCTTTAGATTTCCTACTAAGAAAGTTCAAGATCGCTGCCTGACCTGCAAAACCTTTCTCTGTCTCCTGAACCTTTAAGCCTTGCTTTAATTCTTATTACTCCCCTGCTTGGTCACTCAGCTCTAGCCATATATGTATGCCCTGTTCAAGAGTGGTAAATGTGTCTCTTCCCAGGTGTCGAGAGATCAAAAGGTGATATCTGCTTAGATCCTGGCTGAAAGACTCATGAGACCATATTTGGGTCAGAGATAAAGGTAACAAAATCAATTAGCTGTATCTGCCATTGCAAAACAATGGGGAAGGGGTGGAAGAAGGTGGCCTTTCATTATCACTTGTCTTTTCCATTGGTGTAAAGCTCATCTAGGCCATGATCTGGCCTTTCTTCCCCAATCTAATTTCCCCACAGTCATTTAACAGTACCTTGCACTTCGTACATACTCAGTAAATATTTTTATATTGATCTATAAATTTTTCTAAACTCATTTTGAGCTACAATACAGCAGAGGCCCATAGTGCAGTACAGTGACTCTCAACTCTGGGAAACTTAAAAAAAAATACTGATGTCTGGGTCTCATCCCCATGGGTTCTGATTTAATTATTCTGGGAAGGATATAGCACTAGCAGGTTTTTAAAGCTCTTTAAGGTCAAGAACCATTGGTTTAAGAGAAGGGCAATGGATCTCATAAGTCCTGGATTTACTGAGTAGCTGTGTGATCATGAACAAATCACTTACTTCACAGGGGCTCCATTTTACCTGATAAAAAATAAAGTGTTTTACTACATTAGATCTGAGGTGCATTCAAGTTCTAACAATTTTCTCTGCCATTTCCTGAAGAGTTTCTCTACCAGCAGAGTCTGGCTTTTACATTGGGGGATCTAAAGGCCTTCATCAGATGGGCCCAGAATCAGAAGAAATGAAAACTGATGATGGTAAGGGTAAATTGGGGGGTCATTAAACCCTACCCATTCTTAGATATGCACAACTGGCACTTTCTTACATGTAAAATGTGCTTTAAGAAAAGGTCCTGGGACTTCCCTGGTGGTAAGTGGATAAGATGCAGGGAACACAGGTTCAACCCCTGATCTTGGGAGAACCCACACACCACAGAGCAGCTAAGCCCGCACCACAACCAATGAAGCCCGTGGGCCCTCGAGCCCACAGGCCACAGCTACTGAGGCCCAGGTGCCTGGAGCCTGTGCCCTGCAACAAGAGAAGCCATGGCAACGAGAAGCCCCCACGTGGCAGCAAAGAGGAGCCTCTGCTGCTGCAACTAGAGAAAGCCTGAAGACCCAGAGCAACGGAAATCATACATAAATACATACATTAAAAAAATGTTTTAAAAAAGCTCCCAAACTCCTATTGCAACCGGATTGTTGCCTCTAAGCCAATTATGTAGAAAATTTGGAGCTGCCTAAAATCAGACTTGAATGGAATCCTTACTACTGTTTAGAACTATGCAAAGGACTGTATGGAGAATACAAAGAAACACAACATCTTGTTCTGGGGAACTCAGACTATAACTGAGGAAATAAAATTCACTCACACAAACACACACACACACACACACACACACACGAACTAAATACAGGACCCTGCCAGTAAATGTGCAGGTAGCACCCA
Organism: Budorcas taxicolor; assembly: GCF_023091745.1. Taxonomy (NCBI): domain Eukaryota; kingdom Metazoa; phylum Chordata; class Mammalia; order Artiodactyla; family Bovidae; genus Budorcas; species Budorcas taxicolor. The sequence goes on from NC_068919.1 coordinate 80,087,890, forward strand.
GGGAAAGGAAGGATCTATATTCTTCTCATCAGTTCCAGCTAGGTCTTTTCGACCTTAAAGCGTTGCTATCATTCTGACCCTACTATCAATTTTACTCATGCTGTGACCAATTCCTGGTCACTGGGGAGGGCTCCCAGGATGTCTCCTAACCTGTTGAGTACAGCAGGAAGCAGCGAGAAACACCTTCCACCCATCCCATCATCTCTGCCTTCTATTTCCCTAGAATTGGCTCCCAAATTCATGCCCAAGTAATTTACATGTGATTTAGACTAGAAAGAGGCAGAAAGGATGGAGATGGGGAGAGAAAGCAAAGTAAATGTTCTGTTCCTCGGAGACAGTCTGGATGAGGCTTACACCAGGTCCATCCAGAGAAGGTGGTGAATGGGCCGTTGGTAAATGTCAGACATCTGAGCGCCTTTCTGAACCTATTCAGGCATCGTAGCACTTTATCACCAGGTATTGCAGACCAGAGTTCTTTGACCATCTCTAAGGGGTTAACTCTCAGTTCTAATGGTTTCTCTCCTTGTGAGTGTGGTCAGTGGTAGCTGAAGGCTTCTGAGAGTGATGGCAATGGGTTAAGTCGAGTCCTGCCTTCCTGCGACCACACCAGAAAGTGTCTTCCCTGTGCTAGACTTTTTTCGCTCCGTTTCGTCTCATAATGGCCTTCCTCTGATAGCAACCAATCTGCTACAGTCTCTCCAAACTTGACTTCATAGAATGTGAATCATCCAATCTAAACCCTGATTTTACAGATGAAGAAGTAAATCCCTTCGAGAGAAGGGACTTGCCTGTGGTCATCCATGAGGTGATGTGAATATTATGAAATTCTGATGGTCCAGAGGGTACATGAAAAGAAAGGACACCACAGAGTTAGCCTTTGGCCTCTACGTTCTTCTTTTCAGTGACCTCATCTACTCCCATGTCTTCTATCTCACCTCCATTATCATGACTTAATGCTCTGAAGCTATCCTGAATGCCAGATCCATGTTTCTATTGGTCTAAATCATTCTTCCATGGATGTCCCATTACTGTCTCAAAAGCAGCATGTCCCAAATGGGACTCAACATTGACCTCCAAACACCTCGCAAAATTATTCCCCACTTTTAGATTCTCCATCACATTTAAAGGCAAGTCTATCCATTCTATCTTGCTAGGAAGCCTTACAAATAGCTGTGAAAAAAAGAGAAGCAACAAGCAAAGGAGAAAAGGAAAGATATACCCATTTGAATGCAGAGTTCTAAAGAATAGCAAGGAGAGATAAGAAAGCCTTCCTCAGCGATCAGTGCAAAGAAATAGAGGAAAACAATAGAATGGGAAAGACTAGAGATATCTTCAAGAAAAATAGAGATACCAAGGGAACAATTCATACAAAGATGGGCTCGATAAAGGACATAAATGGTATGGACCTAACAGAAGCAGAAGAGGTGGCAAGAATACACAGAAGAACTACACAAAAAAGATCTTCATGACCCAGATAATCACAATGGTACGATCAGTCGCCTAGAGTCAGACATCCTCAAGTGTGAAGTCAAGTGGGCCTTAGAAGGATCACTATAAACAAAGCTAGTGGAGGTGATGGAATTTCAGTTGAGCTATTTCAAGTCCTGAAAGATGACGCTGTGAAAGTGCTGCATTTAATATGCCAGCAAATTTGGAAAGCTCAGCAGTGGCCATAGGACTGGAAAAGGTCAGTTTTCATTCCAATCCCAAAGAAAGGCAATGCCAAAGAATGCTCAAACTATCACACAATTGCACTCATCTCACACGCTAGTAAAGTAATGCTCAAAATTCTCCAAGCCAGGCTTCAACAATACGTGAACTGTGAAATTCCAGATGTTCAGGCTGGATTTAGAAAAGGCAGAGGAACCACAGATCAAATTGCCAACATCCATTGGATCATCAAAAAAGCAAGAGAGTTCCAGGAAAAGAGATACTTCTACTTTATTGACTATGCCAAAGCCTTTGACTGTATGGATCACAACAAACTGTGGAAAATTCTTAAAGAGATAGGAATACCAGACCACCTGACCTGCCTCTTGAGATATCTGTATGCAGGTCAGGAAGCAACAGTTAGAACTGGACATGGAACAACAGACTGGTTCCAAATTGGGAGAGGTGTACGTCAAGGCTGTATATTTTCACCCTGCTTATTTAACTTATATGCAGAGTACATCATGAGGAACGCTGGGCTGGAAGAAGCACAAGCTGGAATCAAGATTGCCAGGAGAAATATCAATAACCTCAGATATGCAGATGAAATTAAAAGACACTTGCTCCTTGGAAGAAAAGCTATGACCAACCTAGACAGCATATTATAAAGCAGAGACATTACTTTGCCAACAAAGGTCCATCTAGTTAAAGCTATGGCTTTTCCAGTGGTCATGTATGGATGTGAGAGTTGGACTATAAAGAAAACGGGGCACCAAAGAATTGATGCTTTTGAACTGTGGTGTTGGTCCAACCAGTCCATCCTCAAGGAAATCAGTCCTGAATACTCATTGGAAGAACTGATGCTGAAGCTGAAACTCCAATACTTTGGTCACCTGCTTCGAAGAACTGACTCACTGGAAAAGACTGATGCTGGGAAAGATTGAAGGTGGGAAGGGAAGGGGATGACAGAGGATGAGATGGTTGGATGGCATCACCAAATCAATGGACATGAGTTTAAGTAAACTCTGGGAGTTGGTGATGGACAGGAGGCCTGGCGTGCTGCGGTCCATGGGGTCACAAAGAGTTGGACATGACTGAGCGACTGAACTGAACTGAGTCATCTTTGACCCTGCCCTCTTTATTTTCCTTTCACTCAGTGCCAATCAGGCTCCAAATCTACTGAGTCTCATAGAATGCCTTTGTATCCATTTCCTATCTATTTCAATAGACACAACCCAGGCCTCTCTCATCTTCTACCTGCATTTCTGTGATATTTCCTTAGTCTATGACCCTCTTTCTGGATTCTTCCCATCTGCTCCTTGTGCTGTGCTTAGTCACTCAGTCAAGTCCAACCCTTTGTGACCCCATGAACTGTGGCCCACCAGGCTCCTCTGTCCATGGGGATTCTCTAGGCAAGAATACTGGAGTGGGTTGCCACACCCTCCTCCAGGGGATCTTCCCAACCCAGGGATCAAACCCAGGTCTTCCACATTGCAGGTGGATTCTTTACCATCTGATTCACCAGGGAAGCCCAAGAATATTGGAATGGGTAGCCTATCCCTTCTCCAGGGGACCTTCCCAACCCAGGAATCGAAACAGAGTCACCTGTATCACAGGCAGACTCTTTACCAGCTGAACTACCAGGGAAGACCAAAACATATCTAGAAACACCCACTTGGAGAAAGATGTTTTCATACAGTTTGGGGGCAAATGAAGCCATCCAACAGAACCATGCCATAAACTCACCACCTGGCAGGGACTTCCAGGCTAGAATCCTGCCCAAGCTCACAGTTGCCACTGGCCTCTGTCTGGTCCAGGACTCCAGCCACACTCTGCATTACATGGTCACCACTGGGTACCTCTTCTATTCGCTGCTGGTTTGAGGGAAGGGAGTCTGGATCTGCTTGTCTGAAGCCCATCCAGGAATGGGGGGCACCAGGGTCGTGGTCACCGTGTCTGGCTGCATGATGTACCCCATGAAGGGGGATGCAGGTACTGCCCCTGTTGGGGCATGATCTGGGTGGCTTGCTGGCAGCTGAGCACAGAGAAGTTCGTGGGCATGTTCATGTACATGCTGTTCATGGTGCCCTCAGGCAACAACAGTTGGTCTGGGCCCTGGTCAGGGGTGTCCAGGCCCCCGAGTTGGCGCTGGAGCTGCAGCTTATTCATCCTCAATATTGCTACCAGATTAACGTTTCTAAGACAAAGATCTTTTTGTTTTGTTATGTTGTTCTCTTACTCAAAGTGAGTTCTGCAATTGCTTTGCAGAGTATTGCTTTGCAGAGTATAGAGTATTGTCTAAACTCAGTCAGGTCCAACTCTTTGCAACCCCATGGAGTATATAGTCCATGGAATTCTCCAGGCCAGAATACTGGAGTGGGCAGCCGTTCCCTTCTCCAGGGGATCTTTCAAACCCAGGGATTGAACCGAGGTCTCCTGCATTGCAGGTGGATTTCTTACTAGCTGAGCCACAAGGGAAGCCCGGCTGTTGTCAAGGCTATCTACAGTTCGGTCAAACTCCGAGGTTCTTTCACTCTGCACCCTGATCTGGCCACGTTGCACTATTCACTGTTTCCTCAACAGTTCCTTCTCTTGACCAGAGATGTCCTTCCTTCCATTTTAATTTGACAAGGCCCTATTTCTTCTTTAAGACTCCCTTCTTTAATGAAGTCATCTCCCATTCTACACAGGGTCCCAGTAAGTGGTGACTCTTAGCATTTTTAAGTTAATGCAGTTACATTGCTGGTTATTAAAACTATGATAAGAATATATTAGAAGAAGCAGTACAAAAGCACAGCCATGAAAAACCCAGAGAAGGTGGCTATGGCTATATGGTGGCCTCTTTTAACGTGTTTCCTTTCTCCCAATCAAGGGACCAGGCCTCAGGCTGTACAATTCCTCCTGCTCTGCCAAGGTGTTTCACACCTTTATTTGAGCTCTTACCACCCTTACCACCTGCCTTTCATGATGCTGTTGTTAAGTCGCTTCAGTCGTGTCCGACTCTGTGCGACCCCATAGACAGCAGCCCACCAGGCTCCCCCGTCCCTGGGATTCTCCAGGCAAGAACACTGGAGTGGGTTGCCATTTCCTTCTCCAATGCATGAACGTGAAAACTGAAAGTGAAGTCTCTCAGTCATGTCTGACTCTTCATGACCCCATGGACTGCAGCCTGCCAGGCTCCTCTGTCCATGGGCGTTTCCAGGCAAGAGTACTGGAGTGGGTTGCCATTGCCTTCTCTGAGCCTTTCATGATAGGTGTGAGTGTAAAACGTTTGCTTCTTTACTGGTTTAAAAACCCACGTAGGACACACCAAAGGAGTCTGAAACTATGGCGCCTTGACATCTGTCAGTGTCATCACAGGTTAATTAGCTTCTGTTGTAGTTATGGGTATAGGTAGGAGATGGTAGGGAGAGTGGGAGGTGGCTGCCTGTATGCAGTGGTTCCCATTATTGGCTTGGGCTCTGGGCCAAAATACCCATCTCTAACTACATCAGGCCAGACGGACCTTGGGAAGAAACACTTTCCTATGCAGCGTAGATCTAAATCTTTACTCACAAGCCCATCTCAGCTCAAGCTTGGAAAGGCCACATTCAGTGCCTGTGAGTGGGGAAAAGAGAGTTCAACACAGCATAGTGTGAACCCAAATCACCTTATTGATACTCGAAGGAAAGCACCTACAGAAAATGTGGGGTCCTGGAATCTGGCCACTGTGATCTGGACTCCTGGATGTAAAGGGGGGGAGGTAAATAATGCTGAGAAGAGTTGCTCTGGAAGCTACCATTATCTTGTAACTAATATTACTATGCTAATGATATATATATCATTTTAATCCTCCCAGCAATTCTGTGTGGGTACTAAAATTATTATCCTTATTTTAAGCAGAAGAAAAAGTTTAGAGAACTTTGGGTTTTGTGACTCATAAACTAGAGCATTTTGCGAGCTTCATTAATGTTTTAATGCATTTATTGAACACTTTACTCCAGCTACTGTACTAGACATTGTGGAAGATTTAAGGATCAATCAGATATGCTCCCTGACCCAGAAGTCCAGAGGCCAGTGGAGGAGACAGTTAAGTATTCAAGTAAACCGGATTTTGTTATGGAAAGAGAGAGGTTGGTATTGACTCAGTAGTCTTACTTAAAGAAAAGGATTTGGGCCAGTGGCTTTGCAAGGTAGACCAGACCTCAAAAGGCAGAGGTAGAAGGGCATGTGCTTTCTGGGGAAACAGAAAGGAGGAAATCCCTTGAGGGAAGAATCACATCCTTTATGTATAATTCAATTCAAGAGGTTTTTTGTCATGGACAACCTAGAAGAAATGAATAAAGTCTTAGAAAGGTAAAATCTCCCAAGACTGAACCAGGAAGAAATATAAAACATGAATACATCAATTACAACTACTGACATTGAACCAGCAACTTAAAAACTCCCAACAAACAAACGCTCAGGACCAGATAGATGGCTTCATAGGTGAATTCCACCAAACATTTAGAAAGGAGCTAACACCTATCCTTCTGAAACTATTCTGAAAAACTGGAGAGGAAAGAATACTTCTGAACTTATTCTATTAATATGAGGCTAGAGTCACCCTGATACTAAACAAAGATATCACCAAAAAATTACAGGCCAATCACTGAAGAACACAGATGTAAAAATCCTCAACAAAATACTACAAACCAAGTCCAAAAATACATTAAAAATATCATACATCCAAGTGGGATTTATCCCTGAGATGCATGGATTTTTCAGTATCTGCAAATCAATCAAGGTGATACACCATATTAACAGATTGAAGAATAAAAATCCTATGATCATCTCAACAGATGCAAGAGGTTTTCATCAAGCATCTTCTCTGTACCTGCCAGGACAGTGTGCATACGAGGAGGGGTGGGGTATAAAGATAAACAAGATAGAGTTGTTGCCCTCAGGCCCCTGCACAACTCTTTCCTTAGTCACTAGCAGAATCTCCTCCTCCAGCCACCCAAAGAATCCTCCCACTCTCTCTCCCTCAGTGAATAGCTGATGAACTCGTTTACTTGACTGCCCCCTGCTTCGTCTAGGTCAGATCTTAATCTACTGTCAAGAACAGCAGCCGGGGTGGGAATTTTGAGACCAGAAGACCATGGGAAAGAACTGCACACCCTACGACATTTGCAGGTCACTCTCTGAGCCCATCTAGGCACATAGTTCAGAGATTTGATAACCTTCCTTAATGTTCCCACCCTTAATGGAGGTACAACCCTGCTAACAGCTGGGAAGGCAGAGATGCTGAGTTCCCTGTGTTTCTTTGTGTCCTGTGTATACACATGTGAGAGCTCGTGTCCGTGCGTGTGTGTGCACATGTGCTGCATGTGTGCGAAGTGGGTTGCCATGCCCTCCTCCACGGGATCCTCCTGACCCAAGGATCAAACCCAAGTCTCATGTCTCCTGCACTGGCAGTCAGGTTCTTTACTGTCTGAGGCAGCAGGGAAGCCTGTTAGCACGCGTAAGAACAGGACTACTTCTCAGGGTCAGCAATCACACTGGGGGAATCCACATCTGGTCTCCTGCAGTCTCTACAAGGCTGTTACCTACATCCAGAAAACCACACCAAGCCTCGCTAATTGACCTGAATGTCAAGCCACTTCCTCTGGGAATCCCCAAGGGCTTGTCTGAGAAGAGCTGTGAACCTTCATAATAACAAAAGCAGAAAAAGTAACAACAGTCCCCCTTGGCTCCCTGGCTGTAAATGGCTCATTTACTCTGGCAAGAGGAATGGAGTTTTAATGACAAATTGTGATGTTGCACAGCAGGCTTGGGTGTGTGCTGTAAATTATTTTGAAAGAGGCACTATGCCTTAATAAAAAGAGGATAGCTCTCTGCTGCAGAGGCCGGACTCAGCTGTGGAGGGACGGCAGCCAGAATCCCCATCCTCACTCCCGCTCCCCTCCTGGACCTCCCCTGCTCCTTCTCCAGGCCCTACCCTCTCCTGACTCCTGGGCAATGAAGACACAGCAGTGCCTTTCACAGGTGAGTGTCACCGCATTTTCTCTCCTCAAAGTGCAAGAAGATCAACTTGTATTTCACAAAACCCAGAGCCAGAAGGCATAGGGTTCAAAAGGCATCTGCTAACTTGTTCTCTTGAGAACTTTCTGGTGTCTCTTCTATAGAGGATTCACCTTCACAGAGGAGGAAGGAGCCCTGAGTACTGTGCTGGAAAGATGTAGAAACATGCCAGGAGACCTCCAGGCTCACATCTTCCACATCCTTTAAGAGCCCTTGGCAATAAAGGCCACAGAAGCATGGGCAGGCTGGTGCTCACTCATCTCCAAGCCCTCCGCTAAATCCCCCAGCCTCCCTTGTCATTGGATGGGGTCATGTGACCAGTTTCGGCCAAAGGACTGTAGGTGAAAGTGAAATGTGTCTACTCAAAGTCAAGGCAGTTGAGAGTGTGTGTGCCTCCCTCTGTCTCTTTCTCTCTCTCTACCCCTCCATGGTGATCTTGGAGGCTGTCCATTCCTGGTGGAGCAGCCACGAGAGGAAGGAAGGCAGTGTGTCCTACATTTAGCTCTGTATTCTAGTGAACAAGAACTAAAACTATTATATGAAGCTAGTGAGATTTCAGGGATTCTTTGTTACTGCAGGACACTCAAGCCTATCCTGACCAGCAAAACCCACATCTCACACTTGTATTTTCTGGTACTGGGTAGCAATCACCTTTCTGCTCCCATGCATTGACCCTGTCTGCCTTGAAGGCTGACTATGGAGTACTGTCAATCAGACAGGCCTGCATTCCAGGTCGGCTCTGCCACTTACTAGGCAATTTCAGAAGTTGCTTAGCCTTTCTGACTCTGTTTTCCATCTGTAAAATAGGAGCATCTATCTGGTCAGAGACAAATCAGACGATCTTTGTAAAACCCTTAATGCTATTCTCAACACCTAATAGGTGCGCCCAAATAGCAGTTCTAACCTCTCTTTCCCTTTCTTCCCTCTCAAGATGCAATGTGGTTATGAATGAAGTGAGGCTAATTGGCCCATGAGAACACAGTCTGCAGAATTGGTCTCATCAGCACTTAATGCTATTTAAACATGTGAATATCTATGTGTGCTACTTACAGTTTATGTTCCCTTGGGAAGCTACGTGATCACTCTGTACCTCAGTTTCCTCATCTGCAAAATGGGACAGTAAAGGTACCTCACTCATCTCAATGTTGTGGGGATTAAACAAATGATATTAACTATACAACATGCTTGGAACAGTGCCTGGCACATATAACCACTACATATGAAGGTTATTTCCTATCATTATTATTCTCTGCCCATTGGCTAATCTTGCTTTGAAAAAGTTGTGTCCCGGTGGGGTAGGAGGAGGTCTCATCTGTTTATCCACGAATTGGAGAAAACCTAAAATCCAGACAGTTACTCACATAGACCAGAAATCAGGTGACATATTTTCCCCTGCCCCTAATGTGCTTTAAAGCACTCTTCATCTCTAGATTGCATGGTCTGGTCAAGTGCTTTGGTTAATTATAATTAAAGACTAAACATTAGCAAAAGAGAGGGAAAAAAAAAAAAAAAAACTATGTCCAGATATCTAAAGATTTGCTCTGCACTTGGTGTACCTGCTCATTTATCCTCTAAAACATTTATTTAGTGCCTGCTGTGTTCCAGGCATCCGATTGGGAACCACAGGTGTAGGAGTAATGGTCCTCCAAATTCTGACAGAAATGACAAACACACAAACAGGTAGCTCTGAGGCAGTGTGAGTGGGAAGATGAAGGTTTGTACACAGTAGTTAAGGGTTTGGTATTCAAGAAAGGTCACCCAAGGGAGCCTGGGCCATGTAGGGTGTGTAGGTGTGTGTACGTGTGTGTCTGTGTGAAGACTTTCCAGAAGAGGTAACTTCCAGCTGAGTTTTATAGGATAGGAGTTTATAGGCAAGAAATGGGATGAGGGTATTCAAGGCAAAAAGACACAAAGGCCATTTATACTACTGCAGTACAAAAAGATGGTGATGATGAAGGCTTGATATAGAGGTAATGATAGGTGAATGCAAAGGAGGTGGAGTCTATCCTGAGATGTCTGTGAGAAAAAGTTGTTAGGAAGAAGGACGTGGTGTTTAATTGGATGCAGAGCAAAGCAAGGGTGGCTTGCAAGAATCCCAGGTTACTCCAGCTCCAGGGATGAGGTGAAGGATGATGCTACCGGCTGAGGAAGAGACAGTCCCATGAGGATCGTAGCTGTAAGGAATGTCTGTGAGACCTTCAGGAAGAGATGCCTCTCAGCAATGGAACATATGGCCAGAGCTGGAGAGTCAGGTCAGTACACAGGTTGTGGGCAAAGCCTGGATGGATGACATGGATCATGGAGACTGTACAGAAAGGAGGCAAAGTGAGACCCCGAGGAACATCAATTTTGATGCATGGTGGAGAAAAAGCTACCAGTGAACAAAACAGAGACAGGAAGAGAAGAGCCAGGAGGTTGCTCTGTCCCAGAGTCCACACGAGTGAGGAACTTCCGGAAGGCCAGTGATCAGAACTGTCGAACAGAGCAGAGCAGCCTTGACAATCTCAGAGAACTCAGACTGCAGGGGGCCGAGGGTGGCAGGAGGTGGCAGTGAAGCAGAGACGGGGGATGTCTGAGAAGGCTGGATGGGAGCTGAAGGTGGGAGTGGAGCTGAAATGATGCGGGAGGGGGTGGAGCTTCTGTGATGCTTCGGGGTCCCCCGGGGCTTAGTGGGACACTCAGCTTCCATACAACTGTGTGGCCTGGAGTAGATCCAACAAGGCTGTTTCTTCATCAGTAAGGGGAATATAATAAAAGCTAGACCACAGGGTTCACAGGGGCATAGGGATTCAGGCTGCAGTCTGGCTGCAGGGTACCTTGGGTTGGTCCATCTGCCCCAGGAAACCACCTTATTCAATCAGTGGAGCTGGAGCTCAACCACAGGAGAGTTTTAAATACAGATAGAATATAAGTGATAGGGAAGGATAGGCAAACTCAGACATTGGCCCTCCTAATGGCAAACAGTGTAATTCAAGGGCTGCTGAGTTTTCTTGCTGCAATTGGGTGAAATTGTGGGTTTCTGAGATCATTACACTTGTTGCTGGGAAATGTGTCAGTTACTGAATGTGACAGAGTCTGTGATTGTTTACGAAGTCCCTATGTTTGTATGAAAACAAGTTGAAATTCAGGGACAGTCAAAGCAAAGATCATAGTTCAGAAGTTCATAGATCAGAGTTCAGAAGTGATACACACTAAGTGATAAGTGAGAGAATAAGGGAAGGAATAGATGGGTGGTAGAGAAAGCAAGGTCACAGAGCAGGAAGAAGAGGATGGGGGCTGCCTTTTTAAAATTCTTCATTTTATATCAGAGCATAGTTGATTAACAATGTTGTGCTAGTTTCAGGCTCACAGCAAAGTGATTCAATTATTCATATACATGTTATTACAGAATATTGAACAGTATTTCCTGTGCTATACAGAAAGTCCTTGTTGGTTATCCATCTTAAATACAACATGACATGCATACATGTCAATCCCAGACTCCCAGTCTATCCCTCACTACCCATCCCCACTGAATGTGGTACATAAACATAGTGGAATATTACTTTGCCATTAAAAAGAATGAAATGGTGCCATCTGTGACAACATGGATAGACTTGGAGATTTTCATACTAAGTGAAATAAATCAGACGGAGAAAACCAAGTATCAGATGATATCGCTTATATGTAGAATCAGGAAATGATCCAAAGGAACTAATTTACAAAACAAAAAACAGGCTGTCTTCAAATAGGAGAAGGGATAGGAGGCGTCAGGGAAAAGTTTCTCAGGATGAGAGCAAATTCTCATCCTGGTAGGGGAAAGAGTGATTAGCGATCACCCAGATGGCCTCGTCATCAGGCAAAGGAGAAGCTGGAGTCAGAACAGCTGGTTCAGACAAGGCACACATATAGTTAATGGCAGAGCCAGGGCTAGAACCTGGATCCCTTGGTTCTTTTCGTGGTATCTGTTTGCTTGAAAGGAAATAAAATAGACTCAGCTTGCCGTCTTTTGGTGATCACTCCTTGTTGGATTGGAATGGGAAAGAGGAAACCAAGCTAGAAAATCCTCCAGCAGAGAAAGCAGAAAGTTCAGGAGATGCTGCAGCCTTCACTGTTATATTTAGGGGTTTGGCCCCTTGCTTTATAAACTATTTCAATTTATTAGTGAAAATTCTAGGGTAGTTTTTTTTTTTTTTTTAAGTTATGGAAGAGCCAACTCATTTTCCAGATGAAGAAATCAGCTTGCCAAGCACAAGGAATCTGAGGCTGAGCTGAGACTAGAATCGAGACGTTCAGACTTCCAGCCACAGGGGCGCCCTTGTCTGTGTGCAGTGTGTGCAGGCAAGCGGAGCGTTAGTGGCTTTGACTTGCTGCTGTAAGTAGCTCAGGAGGCAACAGTGGATGAAACAGAAGGCCTTTTGTCTCATCCTCCAGTTTCATCTCAGGACAGCCTTTGGAGGCGGTGATTCTGGCAATGCGGTGTAAAGAGAGGAGCATCTAGAGACCAGACAAATTCAGCTCTTGGCTTTGCTGCTGAATACCTGGCCTCGGTGAGCAAATGAGTGTTGCTTGTCAGTCAGTCCCAGGGAAGGTGGGATGAGACAGTGGCGGCAGGAGCTCAGGGAACCATAGCCCCATCCTGGGGCATCTGGGGGTTCACCACACGGCCGCATGAGAGCTTCTAATACCTTTTGTGGGGCCAGCCAACAATTCACTTTTGTCTGTTGCCTTCCTCTGGCAACACCCTTGGCCTCTCTGCTTATCACTGACTGCTATCTTCTGAGTCTCATTTACTGCCAGGTTTGACACTCAATAAATGCTGAGAAAACATGAGCAAGAAAATCTTTTCTTCCTCCAACTACAGCCCCCCCCCTCCATCTTCCAAACCAAAGAGATGTCTTCTGAAGTTTTACAAAGAGGAACCCCCTTCCCCACTAGCATGGCAATAAAACCAAGGCAAAGTTGATCTGCTACCTGCCACAGAGTGGCCTTTGCCATTTGTTTAAGCCAAAAAGCAAGGCCTTGAAGGAAGAGAAAAGAAATGACAGGATGAAAGTGATGCTTAAACTCTCTTGTGCTCTCTCAGCTCAAGCAGAATAACCTTTGCTCAACAGGCTGGACAAATGGTCCTGATGCTAAGCTAGGAGGTGGTCTATGCAAAGATAGTAGGTCACCTGGAAAAAGATATAAGAGGGCCAGGGACCCCTTCCAGCATAGGCCACTGTCCTCATATTCTCTTGAGTGTTAACATCCTCTTCAGAGCAAGGTGCACTGAGGCTGAAGAGTGAGCATGTCTTCTGTGAAATCCATGCACAGTGGCGAGAACTCAGGACAGGGCGGCGGCACACAAGTGGTGGGGACCAATGAGGTCACACTATGCCAAGTACCAAAGCCAGGATGCCCCCTCTCCACGGTGATCATTCCAAATGCCCACATTCTGGTGATCTGATGAGAATTTAAGCAAAAAGGCGTAATGGAGATACAAGCTCAAGGGGATGCTGTGATGAAAACCCAGCTCTGGTAGAAGCAAAATTCTGGGGATTGGAAGAGCTATTGCTGGGAATGCAGATGAAGATGGGGTTTCAAAAATGACTGAACCTGGGAATTCAAACTGGGGCTCTGTAACAGCCTAGAGGGGTGAGGAAGGGTAGGAGGGAGATTAAGGAGGGAGAGGACACAGGTATACCGATGGCTGACAGATGCTGAGGTATGGCAGAGGCCAATACAATACTGGGAAGCAATTTTCCTTCAATTAAAAATAAACAAGTTTAGAAAAAACTGATATGCTGAGTTATTTTCTAATAATGAAAAAAAAGAAGACTGAGTCAAGAGAAAGCCATGATGATGGTGAGTTGAACTCAGGAAACAGTTCTCTTTTAAAGGCCTAGCTTTAGCCCACTTTTTACTCCAAGCCCTGTTTCTGTTTTATGTGCTTTAAACACTGCATGTCCCAACCCACCCCCAAAATTCCCCTCTATCTTACTTTCTTCCAGCTGGTCTCTATGGAAGGAACTTGTTATATCCTAATCCCAATTTGTTGGCACTTCTGGGCTATTTGCTCTTGGGTCCCGCTCCAGCACTGCAATGGAATTTAATTACGTACACACCTACAGCCAGTCTAAGGAAAAACTGTGACTCCAGGCCCTGTGCCTCGGAGTGTCATTGCTCTTTCTTTCCTGACATTCTCTTCTGGTGTCTTGTCTGCTGCTCTGTCTGATCTCCCAAAAAGCAACTGCTTTGGGGAAAAGTGCTCTGACTGGCTGTGTTTCCTCCCCAGCAATGTTTTCACTTCAACAGGGGACTGAGCTTTCCAATTCAAAGACGCTTACTCCTTGGAAGAAAAGTTATGACCAACCTAGATAGTATATTCAAAAGCAGAGACATTACTTTGCCAACTAAGATCCATCTAGTCAAGGCTATGGTTTTCCTGTGGTCATGTATGGATGTGAGAGTTGGACTATGAAGAAGGCTGAGCGCCGAAGAATTGATGCTTTTGAACCGTGGTGTTGGAGAAGACTCTTGAGGGTCCCTTGGACTGCAAGGAGATCCAACCAGTCCATTCTGAAGGAGATCAACCCTGGGATTTCTTTGGAAGGAATGATGCTAAAGCTGAAGCTCCAGTACTTTGGCCACTTCATGCGAACAGTTGCCTCATGGGAAAAGACTCTGATGCTGGGAGAGATTGGGGGCAGGAGGAGAAGGGGACAACCCAGGATGAGATGGCTGGATGGCATCACGGACTCGATGGACGTGAGTCTGAGTGAACTCCGGGAGATAGTGATGGACAGGGAGGCCAGGTGTGCTGCGATTCATGGGGTCGCAAACAGTCGGACACAACTGAGCGACTGAACTGAACTAAACTGAGCTTTCCAAAAAAAAGGAATTATTTTTTATAGTACTTCAGACAAAAGCAAGATGGCAGGGATTAGAAAAGCTTTTTAATTTCATCTCCTGCATTTTTACCATTCCTTGACCCTGATACAAACCACTTCCAACCCCAGATCTGATCCTCTCCAAGTCTGTAAAGGGAACAACGATAAACGGTACCACCATCCTCTCACAATTATAGTAAAACACTGGACACCATCCCCAGGTCCTTTCTTTCCTTCACCCTGTACCCAGTCCATACACATCTCATTCAATGTGTTCTTTGGCATTTAAACTCTACTCCCTTCTCCAACTTCCAAAATCATCTTAGTCCATGCCATCATCACCTCTGACCTAGACTAGCCCTTTACAAGTGAATCCCTGGTCATCAACCTCTATCCTCATCACCTTTCCACAATTACCACTGGTCCATCCTTACATAGCAGCCTTTAGAACATAGCATGCCATGCATTTGCTTAAGACCACTCTGGACTTGAATTAAATTCAAACTCCTTACCATGGGGTAATGAGTTGAAAAAGTGTCTGAAAAGTAATGAGTTAAAATTTACACATTGGAGTCGTAACCCCTTAGTAGCACTGTCTGTGACCTTATTTGGAAATAGAGTTGCTACAGATGTAATTAGTTAGGTAAAGCTGAGGTCACAGTGGAGTCAGATGGGCCCCCAATCCAGTATGACTGGTGTCCTAAGAAGATAGTGAAGACACAGACACACAGGGAGAACACCGCCTGCTTATGGAGAGGGGCTGGAAAGACACAGCTGCAAGTCAAGGTGTGCCGAAGATGGCCAGCAACCCATCAGAAGCTAGAAAGAGGCAAAGGAGGATTCCCCTACAGTGGGATCCTGGTGCTACTGACATTTTTAATTTCAGATTGCTAGCCTCCACAATTGAGACAATAAATTTTTGCTGCTTGAATCCATGTGGTTTATGGTATTTTGTTCCAGCAACCCCAAGATGCTAATACACATAGCTTCTAAGAACCTGTATGATGAGGTTTCTGCCTATTCAGCAAATTCCTTTTATGTCATCTCACCCTTATTCCAGTAAGGCTTTTTCTTCACATCTAGAATATACATTCTACAACACAATAGGCCCGCCTTGCCTTTAAGGCCTTTGCATGGACTAGTTTTTTTCCATAGAACATTGTTTCTCTAGGCCTTCATGTAATTGGCATCTCCTTATCTTTTCTGGTTTTGCTTTGGATGTCACCACTTCAGAGGGACTTTCCCAAACCATTCTATCTATGTGGGTCTGAAGCAGCCTGCTTCTTTCCTTCACAGCACCTATCTCAACCTAAACTTGTTTAATTTTTCTAGCTGTTTATTTACTTTATTCTGCCACTGGGCTATAAGCTGCATGCAGATATGGACCATTGATGGGCTGCTCCTCTAAGCCAAGCTCACTGTCCTGAAAGAATTTGCTAATATATCCTTGGCACTTTTCACAGTGCTCAGCACCTGTAAGACACTCAGTGAATTTTATGAGTGAATAAATGAATGAATGCTACATTTAGTGCTCATCCTGTTATGCCTCTGTCGAAGGAAGGAACACCCACAATGAAGCATGAAAGGGCTGATCAATGGAGGTAATAGCATGCTTTCGCTGGAGTCAGAAATAAAATGGAAAACCAGGCCTCTAAGAATTATAACACAAGCTTTTTCTACCAGCTCATGCTGAGAATACAAAGAAATCTGTTTATATATCAAATTTTTATAAATTAAGTCATATTTTAAAGTACTGAGGGAACTGGCCACCTAGAAGGAATCCCGAGGTAAATCAATTTGTATAATGACTGACAATTTCCTACCTCATAATTTGTGAAAATTCAGCTTTGTGGTCACTAAGGTAGTTGGCATCAGGGAATGCTGTGATTCCTGCCTCTGAAAACACAATGATGCTGATTTGTACCGCCTGCTCAGAGGTGGCTGCATTTTCAATACAAACTCCTTGCCTTCACCCTCATTTTAGCATCGGATGCCAAATACAATGAGCTAGTCGACAAAACCACCCACCAGTCTATCTGATTTGAGAGCCGGTAGTGACATTTTTTTTTTTTTTTTTCCGGATTTGGAAAACTCCCAGCACCTTGTTGATTTGACTCCCTGGGGAAAATAAGATCTTCAGTTCACCTCCGTGGGGGAGAAGCATGGCAGACTTGGCACGGTCTGTCCTTTGAGCACGTCTCCTCGCTTTTCATGCTGAGCAGTGATTCACTTCCACGGGGCCTTGATCCATCACGCCCCTCAATTCCCTTGTACACCTTTGCTGGCGCTCTTCAGGAAGGAGAAATCATTGACATGTTCCCCACGATCTTGCCTTCAGGAGAAGGGAGGCAGCCGGGTTCGGGGTGGCACTGATCACACTGCCAGCAGCTGCAGCCCCTGCCCTCGAGGGGACGGGTGGCTGGCGGAGCTTCCTGAGGGCCTGTGTGACTCTGTGGAGCAATCAGCCTCAGGACTGCAGGGGCACCGGCTGTGGTTTCTTACCAAAGGGAGAGGCCGCTGAGAAAGACGCTTTCATTGCTACGCTGCAAGCTCCTCGGGGCAGGGATCTCACCTGTATTGCTCATCACTGCATTTTCAGTACCTGGCATACAGAAGGGACTCACTCATCTTTGTTGACTGAAGGAAAGAAAGGATGAATGAATGGATGAATGCTTCCCATCAGCCATATAAAGCAGCCGAGATGTGACAGACGCTTCTTTGAACCAGAGGTTTCCTCCTGCTTTGAGCTCACAGCGTTGCCCACTGTATCACCCATCTAGATCCAGCGGATTGAATCCTGGTTCAGACTTCTCCCAGGCTTCCCTTGTGGCTCAGCTGGTAAAGAATCTGCCTGCAAAGCGAGAGACCTGGGTTCGATCCTTTGGTTGGGAAGCTTCCCTGGAGAAGGGAAAGGCTACCCACTCCAGTATTCTGGCCTGGAGAATTCCATGGACTGTATAGTCCATGGGGTCGCAAAGAGTCGGACACAACTGAGTGACTTTCACTTTTTCAGACCTCTCCCGTCCCTGCACCGACTGTAAGCTCCCGGAAGGCAGGGAACTTGGAGCTCTGCTTTTACAACCACTGCTTCTGCCCTTGCACCCCATGCCTGAAGTTACCCAACTTGCCAACTGGCCTCAATTCGGAGTTCAGTAAAGCTGGTCTCCCTGGCCTGGTGCAGTGCTCTGCATAGAGAAGGCTCCAACTAACATTGTGGAATGAGTGTGTTCCAGACTCCCAGGTGGGATGAGGACACAGGGCAACGAGCACCACAGTCTCAGTGCTCTGTTTATCTGGCTGCGTGTGGACAAGCAAATGGGCCTAGCTGCTTTGGAGGTTAAGCAAAAAGGAAAAGAGTACAGTAGGTCTCCCGCTGGCTCCCGCTTAGGAAGCACCTGCCCGGTGCCAGGCGCCGTGCTGCTATGCCTCAAATATTTAACAGGATGTCGAACTCAGCTCTGCCCGCTGTCCCGATCCTGGCAGTTGGAATGGAGAGTTGAGGCAAAGAGGCCTTAACTCTCCCCAGCCTTAAAGACAGCAGCCAGATACCTCCCTTGGGACTCTGCAAAAGGCCACTGAACTGGCCCTGCTCCCCTCATCACCCCGTGGTCACTCCAGCAACCCCCTTCCCAGCCCGTGAAACAGAGGAGGAGAAAAGGATGGGGTGCCTGAATTGCTGGCTATTGAGGAGATTTTTTGGCTTCTCCTCCTCCTTTTGGGAGAACTGGGTTCGATCCCTGGGTTGGGAAGATCCCCTGGAGAAGGAAAAGGCTATTCACTCCAGTATTCTGGCCTGGAGAATTCCATGGATTGTATAGTCCATGGGGTTGCAAAGAGTCGGACACGACTGAGCGACTTTCACTATTTGTCCCTCAAATAGCCAGGTTATATGTTCTGAGCTCGGACTGTCTAATAAACTAGTTACACATACATGATACCACTGCATACATACAGTAGCTGTATAAGGTATGATCGATCATAAAATCATCACTGAACTCAGAACGTATAGCCTGGGACAGTTTTATTTCCCCCTAGTCACTGTCTCCAAAAGCCTTGAAGAATCTAGAACATGGATTAGGGGCAAAGTCCCAGTGGATCTGTGTCACGGCACTGCCACCTCACACCTCGGCATTCTGGAGAAATGACTTACTGAATCTGAACTTTACCTTCCTCCTCTATAAAATGGGTGTAGCACCTACCATCAAGATGCTATGAGGATTTGAACAGGACACGTTTACCTAGGGCCTGGCAGATAGTACAGATGTACATTAACTACTAATTCCTCCAGCTCTTTTTTTAAGTTGAAGTATAGTTGTGTACAATGTTATTTAAGTTACAGGTGTAAAATATAGTGATTCACAATTTTTAAAGGATATACTCCATTTAGAGTTATTATAAAACATCAGTTATATTCCCTGTGTTTTACAATATATCCTTATAGCTTATTTTATACCTAATGGTTGGTACCTCTTGACCAATCTACCCGTGTATTCCCCCCACCCCCACTGGTAACCACTTGTTTCTTCTCTGTACCTGAGTCTGCTTCTTTCTTGCTATATTCACTAGTTGTTATCTTTTAGATTTCTCTTATAAACAATATCAATACGGTGCTTGTCTTTCTCTGCATGACTTTATTTCACCTGACATAATGCCCTCCAAGTCCATCCATGTTGCTGCAAATGGCAAAGGCTAGTAGTATTCCATTGTGTATACATGCATGTATACATTCTTTATCCACCTTTCTGCTGATGAACACTTGGGTTGCTTCCACATCTTGGCAATTGTCAATAATGCTGCTACGAACATTGTTTTGAGCCCTTTTCCTGAAAGCCTAGTTTAAGGCGCACTTTTCTCCTTTCCATACTTTTGTGCCTGCATCTCTTCTCTAGGGCATCTAGCCATACACACATTAGGAGCTCAGTTAAGTCCATGCTGCTGCTAAACTACTACTCTGTGAGAGAGCTTGGAAAACCTGAGGTCTACAGAAGAGAAAGAAGGTGATGATGAAAATATAATAATAACAACTAATTTATTGAGCACTGGCCCTGTGTCAGGTATGGTAAGAGAGTGCTTTGAACCTCTCTCACGGTCTCCTTCCATCAACACTGACTGAAAGGTTTTATTTATTGGTGGGTTAGTTGGTTGGCTTTAGCTAACACTTATCAAGAGCTTACTATATGCACTGACCCTGTGCAAAATGTATTATCCCACTTAGACCTTACTGCAAAGCTGTACGATAGATAACAGTATGCCCATCTTATAGGTAGAAAAAGAGAAGGGTAGACATAGATTGCTCAAGGTCACGTGGCTAGACAATGAAAGATTTATTAAGATTATATTCAAGTCTTTGAAATAAATGTGTCTGCAAAGCACAATCTTAACCCCTGGGCTGTAGAGCTAACAGAAGAAGTGACTTGTGAAAGTATATGTAGCTAATAAGGGGCTTCCCTGGTGGCTCAGTGGTAAAGAATCCACCCACGAATGCAGAAGAAGTGGATTCGATCCCTGAGTCAGGAAGATTCCCTGGAGAAGGAAATGGCAACCTGCTCTAGTATTCTTGCCTGGAGAATCCTACAGACAGAGGAACCTGGCGGGGACAGTCCATAAGGTTGCAAAGAATCAGACACGACTGAAACAACAGGGCATACACCCATGTGGACCATCTCCATAGCACAAAACAGTTCATGACTTCCTCTTCTAACCACGTGCACTTGCTAACAGAACAAGCGCTCCTCAGACTTGGCAGAAAGAAGAGTGAGACTTGGAATGAGACAAGAGGAAACCTCTACAATTTCAATTGGTCATAAATCAATTCATGTACACCACCAGAAGTTAGATGCTATAGTTTCAGAGATACTACCTTGTGGAGACCCGCCCCTGAAAATCTTGTTATACCCACAAGAACTTGGTACCTTTCTCAGATCAGCTCTCTTACTCCCTGGCTTACCTCACAGTGTGACTTCTTTCACCTTGTAGTCCATTCTTTGTTCTGAAAGGGTGCCCACCTAGCTGCTTTGCCTGCAGTTTGGAGATCCATCCCAGTAGCCTCCCTCTCAACAATGACAAGAGTCTTGCCACAGAACGCAGTTTCAGAGTCCAGCCTAGCATAGACGGTCAGTGCAGTCCCTCATGAGCCAGGAGTGAAAAATCAGAAGTGCCAGTCACCAGGGTTGGGCTGATTCAAAGCAAATCCGATGCGCAGAGTGATACTTCAACTGATTCACATTATCATGAGCAGACAGGCTTCTAGTCTCTCAGCCCTGGGCTTGCTTTAGGAAATGCTGTACGCCATTCTTGCAGAGTCCAGAAAAGGAGCTAGTTACCTTGAGAAAGTCAGAATGGCTGACCGTTCAGATTTGAGTAAAAGTAGGATGGGGTAGAGCAGGGCAGCGGCGTATCTGATCATTAGGTTATCTGAAAGATTCTTTATTTGACCACAGGACTCCTCAAAATATGACTGCACTTCCATACAAATTGTCACAAATGTGTATAAAGTAAGGCATTGAGTAGTTCTCCCCTAGAATTGGCATAAAGGCTACCAGGTTCCTCTGTCCATAGCATTCTCCAGGCAAGAATATTGGAGTGGGTTACCCTGCTCTCTTCCAGGGGATCTTTGACCCAGGGATTGAACCTGTATTTCTTATGTCTCCTGACCTGGCAGGTGGGTTCTTAACCACTAGGGCCTCCTTGGAATTCTCTCCATTTGCTGCTGCAAAAAGCCTGTTGACTCATGGAGAAACAGGCCTGGGAGGACTTCCAGAGAGCAGATAGCTAATTCAGAGCAGAGGCTCAAACCCTAGCTACGTATTAGAATCACCTGGGATGCTTCTAAAATACACTGATGCTCAAATCCCACCAGAGCCTAATGAAACCAGAATCTCTGGAGGTAGGATCCAGGCATCAGTATTTTTTAAGCTGAGTAATTCTAAAGAGAAGTTAGACTGAGAACCACTCCCCCACAGGGAGGAACTGAACTCATGCCCGAAAGAGGGCTTGGATTCGAGATCCTGGAGCTAATCTGAGCTCTGACAGCTTCAATAATTCACTGGTTTTGCCACTGCTGTTCTAGAATTTCACGGGCTGTTGTCCCCTGTGTGATGCAGCACTTGGCATAAAGGATGGACTCAAACAATACTGGTTGAAGGAATACACTCAGACCCAAAGAGCTGGATTCTTACATCAGAAAACTCTTTAGAGAAATCATTTCTTTCCATTGTCACAGCCTCTCTTTCCGTTCACCTCCATTTGACACAGACTTTTTTTAAAAAATAGGAAGCAAAAAACAATAGTAACTGACCCTTCAAGATTTGGCTGAAAACCTACCTCCAAAAGGAAGTCTCCTGGATTGTCCCCAGCTCATAATGATCTCTTTCAGTGAATTTTTATATTATAGTCATTACAGTCTGTATAATTCAGTTGTCAACTGCATTCTTCTGTTATCGTCTTCAGTGGGTGTTTTTTGAATGCTCACAGGTCTATGTTTTACCTTCTTTAGAAGATTGCCAACTCTTCGAATTTGAGGACTATCTCTAAGCTAGTGGGGCTTCCTGGATAGCTCAAATAGTAAAGATTCTGCCCGCAATGCATTCGATCCCTCGGTCAGGAAGATTCCCTGGAGAAGGGCATGGCAATCCGCTCCAATATTCTTGCCTGAAGAATCCCACAGACAGAGCAGCTTGCGGGCTATAGTCCATGGGGTCCTAAACAGTCAGACATGACTGAGCGACTCATCTCTAAGATGGTAGATCATTTTGTTGGCTCACTTGTTTGATGTCTCCGGACAGACTGTAAGCTTCTTGAGGCCTGACACTCCCTGTCATTATGCCTTACATGCAGCACCAGGCATGGTACTGACACAGCTTAGCAGCTCAGCAGGACTCTGTGAAGTGAAGACATTCGGTAACCCCTCTTAGCACAGTGCCCTGAAGTCAGTAGATATCCACTAATCATATTTGCTGACTGGGCATGGAATGAAAAAAAAAACATAATTCTTATTATAAGATTTGGTTCATAGGAGGCACAGAAATTCCAAGATTAATCCTATTTCAATTTCTCTTTTGCTTTTTGTAAATGCATGGTTATTTGGCTCCATAATTGAATGAGCGGTATCAAGAGGAATCCCTCATTCCCTTCCAAATCCCTTACATATCAATTTGGAACAAAGTCCCTACACCTTCAGTTCAAATCACTCTGGATTTTATACATTTTCATTATTAAGTTCAACAAGTCACTGCAGAGAAAAGACAGCGGGGCCATCTGTGTCAGTGGATACCTGCATTCCACACCAGGACCAACGTGTGACTTTGAAGCATGAAATCAAGTCTGCCGTTTCATTCCTTAATAAAGCAACAGACGCCCCAGCCTCCTCAGTGGAGATGCTGCCCTGCTCTATCAGCTACAAGATACACGGTTCTACTTTGTTTTGCTGACTGATGATACATACAGAAGGGCTCCCCACAGATGGCAGGCTTGGTATCCATGACAGCCACATTGCCAGATCATTGTTTGCTGCCTCCCTTTGGTGCAGTGAAAGGGTGTGTTAGGTGGGTGGGGAGGGGAGAGGAAGGGGACAAAAGAAACAACGAGCTCACCTGTCCCAGATAATCACCCCACCGCCCCGTTACCCAACACCAATTCCCCAGCCCCATTTTTGGCACCACAGCTGTTGCTACTGAGTCCTAATGAGTTGCAGTTAGGGTAGAAGGGAAGGGTTTCATGTCACTAATGAGGAGCTACGAAGACAGGTGCTCAGCAAAGCCGGTTCTAAAGCAGATGAACCGCAGGCAGGCAGGCAGAGCTGGAAGACAGCATGTCCAACAACATCGGAATTACAGATTTGGTGTAAAATGTCTTCTGGAACACTTGGAGTGTGTCTCAAAGCAACTGCCAGCCAGAGCTGGTTGCAATCTGTCACCACAGGCAGAAGAGAGAAAAGAAGAGGCATCTTGTGTGGCCAACTCACACCCAGCTCTAGCCACTGGGGCATCACCCCTTCCCGGCGTTCTTTGATATACAACACCTGCTACGGATGTCTTCCCTGATCTGAACAGCAGGAGATCCATCACGTCCACAGTGTCATGGCTGGGGAGGTTCAAACCAAAGTACCTCTGGCAGGAATCTGGGTCCACAATAAGGCCATGGGGGCTGAGGTCATATCTTCAGAATATTCCCCTAGAACATTTCATCTCTTAGTATGGAGTGATGCACATTTTTTTAAACAAATCAGCTTTTACTTAGTTTCTCTTTTCTGATGGTGCATTAGAAGAGTTGTAAAAATGTATTGAGGGGGTGAAAGCTCTCCAAAGAGGTCCAGCAAGGGACAAGGAAAGAGGGCCCTTGTTTCCAACTCTCACTCTAGCTCCTCCATCTAATCAGTGAAAAACCACTAGAAAAAGATTTGGGGGGAAAAATAATCTACCTGTTTTAAGTACGGAGGTTCCTCAAAAAACTAAAAACAGAGTTGCCATAAGTTCCAGCAATCCCACTCTGGGCATGCTGCTGCTGCTGCTGCTAAGTCGCGTCAGTCATGTCCGATTCTGTGCAACCCCATAGACGGCAGCCTACCAGACTCCCCCGTCCCTGAGGTTCTCCAGGCAAGAACACTGGAGTGGGTTGCCATTTCCTTCATCCAGAGAAAACTATAATTTGAAAAGATACATGCACCTCTGTGTTCATAGCAGCACTTCTTACAATGGCCAAGACACAGAAGCAACCTAAATGTCCATCAACAGAGGAGTGAGTAACGAAGAGGTGGTACATATATATAGTGGAAGTTTGCTCAGCCATTAAGAAGAATGAAATACCATTTGCAGCAACATGGATGGACCTGGGGATTATCATACTAAACGAAGTCAGAAAGGCAAAGACAAATACCATGTGATATCACTTACACTTGGAATCTAAAATATGACACAAATTAACATGTGAATGAAACAGAAACAGACTCACAGACAGAACAGACTTGTGACTGACAAGGGGGAGGGCGGCTAGGGGAGGGAAGGGTCGGAAGTTTGGGATTAACAGATCCAAATTATTATTATTTATATGTAGAACAGATAAACAATGAGGTCCTACAGTATAGCACAGAGAACTGTATTCCATACCCTGTGAGAAACCATAATGGAAAAAAATATGAAAAAGAATATATATAAGTGAATTACTTTGTTGTACGGCAGAAATTAACACAACATTGTAAGTCAACTATATTTTAATAAAAGTTTAAAAAACAACCTACCTACTTTAAATATATAAATATTTTTATTTAATATTTATATAAAATATATAAAATGTTATATAACATTTGAGTCACCTGACTTCATGTTCCCAGGTGAGGTCCAACAAGCTGACGCTCCGCCTTCTTGTCTCATCTCATGCCATTAACAAGTGGCCTTCGGGCAGTCTGTTTGGTGCCACTGTCTTTCACATTTTTGTGGGGTTTTATTGGTGATTTTGTGTTTTAAATGGCCCCCCAGCCTAGTGCTGAAGTGCTGTCCAGGGTTTCTAGGTGCAGGAAGGCCATGACACACATTATGGAGAAAATACTTGTATTCGATAGGCTTTGATAAGGCCTGAGTTATGGTGCTGTTGCCCATGAGTTTAATGTTAATGAAGCGTCAGCATATATTGCATAAGCATACAGAAACACTTAAAACAAGATAGTGCATTGGTCGGTTGGTGAAAAGACCATGATCGGGGACTCACAGGAACCTAATTCTGTATTCCCCTGCCTTGTATTCACTAACTCAGTGTTTGCAGCAACCTTATAGAACATAACTGCTACAAATAATGAGAATAAACTATGCTTTTTGACACAATGTTGACTTCTTGGGATGGTTTTCCATGGTATTTCTAATCACAGAGACTGCAGGATATATGAGCAACAAAAGGAAGGATAAGTAGGAAATCATGGACTTGTGTCTACTATCTGCCACTCCCTTCAACGTATTATATCTCTTTAGTCTTTATAATAAACTCTATATGGCTGCTTTTATTGCTCTTTTCTTTTCTAGGTATGAAAACTGAATCTTAAAGAGAATAGGCAATTTACCTGAGGTCATGCAGCATGGTAGGCAGAATTCTAAAATGGCCCTAAGATTCCTTCCCCTCTGCACCATACATGCCCTCCACGATACCACCCCTAAAGTGTAAGTGGGGACCCGTAAACATGGCCATGGTCATATGCCATGATTACACTGCAATGCAGAAGTGAAAGAATTTTGCAGATATAATCGATTGACTCTTAAGCCTTGATTTTAAAGGAAATTACTCTGGGTGTGTCTCTCCTAGACAGACGAGTCCTTTAAAAGGTGAATCTCTCTCCTGCTGGCCTTGAAGAAGAAAGCCACAAGTTCTATAGCTAAAAGGAAATTAATTCTGCTAACAACCCTCTGAACTTGGAAAAGAACCCTAAGCCTCAGATAAGACAGCAGCAGCCCCAGCTGACCTAACCCTAACCTTGACTACAGCTAACTTGTGCCCAGACTCTCGATTCAGGGAAACTGAACAGCAATACATCAGTATTGTCTTTGGCTATTAGTTACACAGCAAAAGAAAACTAACATACATAGCTAAGGAGTGGCAGAGTCAGGGTTGAAACACAGGGTCCCTGCCTCCTAAAGCTGATGTTCTTGTCCTTTATATGATGTAATACCACACTTTGGATTTTGCTTGCTTGTTTGGTTGCCATGGGGAGAAGACAGTGGTAGAAGGAAATATGAAAGACATTCAGATAAAATGGCTAAGATAGAAGCCTTAATACAAGTCTTAATACAAAGTGGGTCTCTTCAGTCTTGGGTGGTGGCAGTTACTGTGACTAGTAAAAAAGTGAGGAGCCTCTTAGTGTTGGGAGATGAGGAGTGGGGGTGGGCAAGCATTTCACCTCCTCTTTCTCAGGAAATGTGTAAAGGGAATTGGGGGGCAACAGTGTTCACACAGAGCAAGCAGAGAACTCTGGGTTCACTGGGTTCAACGTTGGATGAACCACATGAAATAGCTGATATGATTGTTTATGATATTCACGAATAGCAACTACATATGACTCAACCAGTAGTTAGAAAATGTCAGGTCAGAGACCGGAAGCAGGAAAGAAGCCAGGAATACTGTCGGGGAGGACTTCTTGAGTGGGAAGAGACACGAACATGGACGTTGTCAAGGCAAGAATAGAACAACTTGGTGTTCAGAGCCAGGAGGGACAATGTCAGTGAGCATGCTCATGCCTCAACTATGGGAGATTTCAGCTACAGGCTTTGTGCAGCTGTGGGGAGGATGAACACCTACAAAACCCAAGCTTAATCTGCAGATCTCTGACTCTGATCTAGTGATATGCTATGGTACAAAAGGGGAAGCACAGGGCAGAGTGCCCAGGGCAGGGATGGGGTTACGCACCATTGCAGGATTAGTGTAAGGGTCATAAATAACACATGCCACACACCTGACACAGGACCTGGAACCTCAGACAGAAGGAGATCCAACCAGTCAATCCGAAAGGAAATGAACCCTGAATACTCACTGGAGGGACTGATGCTGAAGCTGAAGCTCCAGTACTTTGGCCACCTGATGCAAAGAACTGACTCACTGGAAAAGACTCTGATGCTGGGAAAGATTGAGGACAAGAGTAGAAGGGGTCAACAGAGGATGAGATGGTTGGATGGCATTATTGACATCATGGAGATGAGTCTGAGCAAACTCGGAGAGATGGTGAAAGACAGGGAAGCCTAGCGTGTTGCAGTGCATGGGATCACAAAGAGTCGGACAGAACTTAGTGACTGAACAGCAACAAGTACCAAAAAAGTGGCAACATCATTATTTGGCTGTTTACCAGACAACAGAAAACTGCCTTGCTCATGTAAGGAGGAGGCATCTTTAAATACAAAGACAAAAAGAAAGGCAGAAGGCAGTGACTGGGAACACCACAACCACGCTGGAAAATATTTAATTCTTTAGTCACTGAACTTCCTCTCGTGGGGCAGCACGGGGGGAAGGGACAGCACCTTGGCCGGCACTTCGGCAGAGTTACTCATCTTGCTCCAGACACTTGGCCATTAAGAGCAGGGCTCTCCACCTGAAGGAGGCCAGGATGGACAACTTTAATGGTTTGCATCACATGAGCCCATAGATAATCACACTGATTACATAAGCATAAAAATGTGACACAGACTCATTAGCTAACCCATTCAAAAGACACTTTTTTTTTTTTTAATCCCCCACTATGTGCAAGGCATATAGTGAAGAGAAGTGGGAGAAGTCATCTGCCTTGCCCTCAAGGCAGGGGCTCTGTCCTTGGCTCAGTCCTGAGTTTGGTTCCAGCTCAGAACATGGTGTCTACCATTTTAGCAGGAGGGTTATAAATACGCGTTTGGTCAGTAGGACTCATATTTAGGATATAATGGTCCAGTTACAATAAGAAAGACAAAAATAAGTAGTAATTGCCTCTGTTCTGAAACTGGTAATTGCTCTGTTTAAGCTTCCTGATCTGTGGAGCCTGGGAAGCAGGTCAAAGGAGAGAGATCACAGCACTGCCTACCTGCTGCTCAGAGACGTACCCAAGAGCCCCCGGGAGCCTGCACTGTAATTACTGTAGTCGTGCCAGCCCCAGAGCCCCACCAGCAAGTATAATAATTTCCTATGTAATTATCCTCCAGATACAAACATGCATCCTCCTCCCAGCCCTTCTTCCTCCCTCTCCTTTTATTTCCCTTCTCTCTCCATCTTCCTTCTTTCCCTTCATCTCCCAAACAAATTCAATAAGGTCCACATCAGGATGCAGAAGAATCCACTCCAAGGTCACCTTGTACCCGGGCCTGGGGCTGCTCTCTCCTTGGAGAGAACACTGACGTGTTCCCTGATGTCGTCAAAGAAAGCCTGGATAACGAAACTTTCCTCTGCCTTCCTCCATACAAGACTCCTTGACTTTCTATCTTTAGATCAATGGTCTCTTCCCCCAAACTCCCCTTAGGCTCAGGTGGGGCATATAATTACTGATGGGGAAACTGCCTGAGAAGACGATTGGCCCACAGGTCACGGCAGAGATTCTTTAACTCCTTAATGACAAACTGGCACATCATGCTTCTGATGAGTAATTGAGAAGCACTATGTTAAATGCTTTATAGTCATATTCAATCCTCACAAAAACCCCAGGAGGTAGGCACTATTGTTATCCATATATATATAGATGAGTAAGTGAAAAGCCAGTTAACTCTCCCTAGATCCCTACACCAATAAGTAGCTGAGCTGGGATTCCAATTTGGTCCATGTGACACCTTCTCCGTGTATTTCATCACCCTGCTCTGTTGAAAATGAAAGTCACTCAGTTGTGTCCAACCCTTTGCAACCCCATGGACTGTACAATCCATGGAATTCTCCAGGCCAGAATACTGGAGTGGGTAGCTTTTCCCTTCTCCAGGGGCTCTTCCCAATCCAGGGATCGAAACGAGGTCTCCCGCATGGCAGGCAGATTCTTTACCAGCTGAGCCACAAGGGAAGCCCAAGAATACTGGAGCTGGCACCCTAAGCCTTCTCCAGGCGATCTTCCCTACCTAGGGCCTCCTGCATTGCAGGCAGATTCTTTACCAGCTGAGCTATGCGGGAAGCCTCTGCTCTGCTACCCTCCACTGTATGGGCTTTACCCATATCGCTGCTCTCCCACTTCTGTCATTGGTGATTCACGGTGCAAATGATAAACTCGAATTCTGTCTTCCAGCTCCCAGCACTCATTCAATGCCCCCTTCTCATGTGTCAGGGCCGCCTTCCTTTCGTCACAGACAGACATGGCTCACTTGCTCTCAGGCTGGCTGTGGCATCTCCATTTGTTCCCCAGCTAGGCCCACCTTGCTTTGCAGAGGGAGGCAGGTAACATCTGCATTTTAGGACAAGCAGATAACACACCTGGCTCTCAGGACTGGTTGCAAAGCAGCAGGGAACACCAATGGGAAAGAGTGCCTGGAGAATGGGCCCTTCTTGTGCCTCCCTGGTCACAAGGGTGGAAAAGAAGTAGGCAGGAGGTTCATGGAGCATTAGCTGGAGCCTCTAGGCAGTTAGGAACCATCAGTGGAGGTTCATGAGAAAACGAAAAACAGAACTGCTGTGTGATCCGGCAATTCCACTCCTGGGCATATATCCAAATAAAACTACAATTCAAACAGACAATTTTAATGTTCACAGCAGCACTATTCACAATAGCCAAGACACGGAAACAACCTGAGTGTTCACCAACAGATGAATGGGGAGAGAAGACGTGGTGCAATGGAATATTACTCAGCCAAACAAAGAATGAAATAATGCCACTGTACCAACACAGATGGACTAGAGAGTATCCTACTAGGTGAAGGAAGTCAAAGACAAAGACAAAGATTGCATGATATCACTTAAATGCGGAATCTAAAATATGGCACAAATGAACCTATCTATGAAACAGAAACAGAATCATGGACATGGAGAAAAGACTGGTGGATGCCAAGGCTGGGGGGTTGAAAAGGGATAGAGTAGGTATTTGTTGTTAGCAGATGTAAGCTTTTATATATAGACTGGATAAACAGCAAGGTCCTACTGTATAGCACAGAGAACTGGATTTAATGTCCTATGACAAACCGTAATGGAAACGAATATATATTTTTTCATGTGTATATATATATAACTGAATCACTTAGCTGTATAGCAAAAATTAACACACACTGTAAATCAGTACGCGTGCATGCTCACTCGCTCAGAACTGTCAGACTCTTTGCGACACTATGGACTGTTGCCTGCCAGGCTCCTCTGCTCACGGGATTCTCCAGGCAGGAATAATGGAGTGGGTTGCCATTTCCTCCTCCAGGGGATTTTCTCAACCCAGAGGCTGAAACTGCATCTCCTACATCTCCTGCATTAGCAGGTGGATTCTTGACCACTGAGCCCAAATCTGGAAGCCCACTGGGAAGCCCAAATCAAGTATACTTCAATAGAAATATTGACAAAGTGAATGTGTGTGTGTGTGTGTGTGTGTGTGTGTGTGTATAAAATAATCATCAATGGATGGATCAGGACTAAGAACATTGGCAGATAAAAGGGAAGGTCATTAAAATATCTGTCATAAAGTAACTAAACTGACTGGGAGGAGTGTGGCTTAGAGAAAGGGGCCAGATTATTTTTTTGAACTCTCATCTAACTTGCAAGCAGGAATGGAAAGGCTTACAATTGCAATCCATACATAACAAAGTTGCTAAATGAGCTCTGGTCTCCATCCCCCTCAGAAGCTGTGGGTCAGTGTCCTGAGGGTGGTTAACCCCACGGGCAATGCTCTTCTCACCAGCAGCCCTTTGACCATCCGTGTGACACCCCTCGCTGACTCACTGAAGTCCAGAGCAAGCATTATGCAAGGCTTGGGTATCAGTGTCCTTGGCATCCCTGGGTCTGCAGCTGGCATCACTAGGCAACTTTTACCTCTGTTGTCACATGGCCTCCTTATGTTGATGCTAGTCATAGGCTCTAAGGCCCACCCTAACTGAGCATAACCTCACTGTCATGTTCTGAGATTATGCGTGGACATGGATTTGGGAGCGGGGAGTGGGGACTCTCTTTAACCTTGCATAGCTTGCCGGTGGCATTTTTGGCTGATTCCACGTAACAGCAAGGAGAGGATTTGGGTTCCTCAAGGGAAAGCCTCAGGTAAACCTCGATATGGGTGGGGAGATGGAGGAGACAAACCACCCTGAGCAGCGTCCATGCCAGACTGAGGCTGCACCCTCGCATCTAAAACATATCACAGAAATCAAGTCCAACGGACAAAGTCAGTCCTGCAGAGAAGAAGGCAACTTCCCCCACAGCCCAAAACAGCCCAGGCCCCTTCCCCTTCAAAGTGCAACACTATCCAGGTACCATGCCAAGTGATTCAATACACCCTGCACCCTCTTTCCCCAAACTCACATGGAAAAGAGGCAAATTCCTTCAGTCTCCTTTCATCTCCCTTCTAAGCCCCACGAGGGCTGGGGGTCACCCAGGGGCTATGGCTGAGATGGAGCCCCCTCAGCCTCCATTCAGCCAAGAACAATCCCAAGGGTGGGGGTCGGGGGCTCACAGCAAAGAGCAAAGCAGAGCTAACCCTCAGGCTCCCCTAAGGCAGTCCTTTCTGCTAGTGGGGACTGATTTCTGAGGCCTTCAGGGAGGTGCTGTGCGGAACTGCACCCAATCTGGGCTAAGCAGATTAGTTCCCTCCCAGGGAAAGGTTTCTGGACAGCTGAGCAGGGCAGCTCCCTGGGCAGTGGCGGGGGGCTGTCATTACAAGGCCCAGACAGGACATAATGACATGCTCCCTGGAGGGAGCTCCTAATTGAATTACAGGGTGTCTCCTGAGCATCAAAGGCAGCCTGTGCTCAGAGGTAGCCGAACAGTCCAGGAGCAGACCTGTGGAGCTGGTGCTGGGAGGGGTGGGGCTTGGGAGGAGCTGGGATGCCTGAAGTAGAGAGAGCTCTGGGGAATCTTGGTGGTCTTGCAGACCCTGGGAGAGAAGAGGAGGAAGGCACAGAGAGTGGGGGATGGTGGGCATCCCTGGAGCTCATACCTGAGAAGTGTGTTCAAATCCCATATCTCCCCAGCTGTTGCAACCAGGAGGTGGTAGAGAGCCAGAGGACCAGGCCTCTGTCCATTCACTCATTCATTTAACAAGCATCTTTTGTGCCCCTAGAATGTGTGATGAAAGAGAACCAAGTGCTGCTCTGATCTGAGGACGCAGCCTGCTGTGGGACCATTCACTCCTGAAGTCAACTTCTACTTTTATCTACGCATGCCCCACAAGCCGCAGCCAACCAGCCCTTCTTCCTAACAAGTTCTTCTAAGTGGACTAGAGGAGGAGGTGTGCAAGTCACCTTTACTGACTCCAAACTGAATCACGACAAAAGGAGACTTCCCTGGTGGTCGAGTGGTTAAGAATCCACCTTGCAAGGCAGGGGATGTGGGTTCAATTCCTATTTGGGGAACTAAGACCCCACATACTCAGAGCAACTGAACCCATGTGCCACAACTAGAAAGCTTGCGAGCTGCAGCTGCTGAACCCCACATGCTCTGGAGTCTGCAGGCGGCAACTACCAAGCCCACGCGCCACAACTGCTGAGCCGGAGCGCCACATCTAGAGCATCCCCGCATCGCAAGGAGAGATCCCGTGTGCTGCCACTAAGGCCCGACATTGCCAAACAAGTAATAATAATGATAAATGGTGACAAAAGGAGGAGTCCCTGTGTGGCTGAGGCTCAGGGGCCCCTCTTTCATAGCAATGCTCACAGGCACTCCCTTTCCCCGCCCGCCTGGGGACTCCCTGAAGACAGGGGTGGCGCCTCTTCTCAGTGCTCAGCTCACTGTATGAGCTCCATGAACATCTGCTGACTGTACCCTGAGAGACTGGCTCCTCCTCCCCACCTCCTCTCTGGAGGGAGGGCTCTCGTAGGTTCTCTGAGGGCTGCGAGCTCTCTGACTATCCTCCTCCTCTAACCCTTTGACCCAGACACCAGGGTCACAACCTCAAAAGGGGCCCCCTCAATCTGAACACATGTTCCTGAGTCAGCCTTGCCTGCAGCAAGCCAAAGTGTCAGCTGCGTATATTTCTGATGGTTAAGTGGACAGACAAGGATCCCTTGTGTACCCGTCTGGGCAAGGGTGGGTCTGAGACAACAGCCAAGAGCGATGAGTCCAGATTTCTGAGCTGGGCATTAAGGAGTCTATTTGGCCCTTGCCAAATTCCCTGGGCCCAGTTGTCCCTGAATTAAAGGACAGCCAACTCTTGCTGTTAAGGAAGAGATGTCCTCTTAACTCTTTCTATATGAGAATAAAGTCTGCTGCTTCAACTTCCTGACCTTATTCTGATGCTAAACTATGTAACGTAGTTGAAAGAATGTGATTTATAAGCAGAAGATCTAGGTTTGGACACTGACCCTTAAACGCTTTGTGTCCTAAGGTAAATTAACTTTTCTTAAATTCAGTTAACTCATCCAAAGAAATTGATAATATTAAAAGTGCAATTTTTATTTCTCTATAAATATTATAAGTCTTATTATGTAAAAACATAACAGCCACAACAGTAATCTTTCCCAAAGGTCTAAACAATGCAGAAGCCTAGAAAATCAACACTGTGTCCCATATTCTGATATATTCTCCAGCATATTCCAATCTCCCCAGGGGATCACCCTCTTCAAAACAACTTTAAACAATTAGTGCCTAATATTTTCAAAGTATTTTATATCGATTTGTTCCTTTGAAAGTGAGTTCGTGGCTGTGTTCATTGTACTCTCTCCCCAGTCCTCAAAATAGAAAGCATATATTCTTCCAACAGTCCATGGGTTAACTAAAATACCATTTCTGTCTACTTTGGCTAGAACTGTATTAACTCATTGTTGTGACACTAGTTAACTTATGCTATAGTTTATGAAAAAAAGATGGAAATTTAATTAATTTTCAGCTAAGAATCTTGTAAAACCTGGTGTCCCACAAGGAGAGGTAGATAATTAAAATGACCTGTTATGGGAAGCTGGCTGGGAACCATGGTCTGGTTTACAAAGCCCACTATGTTAGCAAGGACTCTGGAAGATTCTGGTCTGATAAGGTTACCTGCATCATGGGTCCAGTGGGGATTTAAGTCCCTGTGGATTCAGGGGGAAGAAGAGAGCAATTCACGGAGGTTTTCCCCTAGGGCTGGCCCAGTATTGGAGAGATGGTGACAACTTCATGCTAATGCACCTCAGTGAAATGGAGACTCCTACTTTATCCCATGAAGCTCCTCCCATCTCTCATCCCAGGACTAGAGTTGGCAGATATTTGGCTTTTCTTCTCACATCCACAGCTGAGTCCAGACACAGCCTCAAAAATCCTTTCCAAGATGGCTCCCTGGACAGCCACAGTGGACTGACCGGAACTGACCCAGAAAAGAGTCCTATGTTACACCCAGCCATGTGCCCTGGGGCATGGGCACCTGACAGAGCTGCGCTCTGTGCCACCCGGAGATGAGAATGCAGTGGCTTCCGGGGAGTTCCTGGAGAGGCATCAAGTTACAGCTGCAAAGGTAAGGGGGTGGGGGTGCCTGCTGGCTTGTGCTAAGTCCAGCAGACCAGCTGTCTAGCCCGGGAGGGCGAGAAGGGAGAGGCTGTCATTCTACCCGTGGCGGGGATGCTTTCTGTCCCAGTAGGGAATACAGGCTGCTCTGGAAACCCAAACCCAGGAAGAGGCTGGGACAGTGACTCAGGACCCAAACTGAGGGCACCTGAAAATGACGGCAGAGTGTCTTCTGACGCTCGTCTCCCGGAGACGCCGGACCAGAAAAGGGCAAAGGGGGAGGATTGACCCCAGTGGCCTGCAGCCTTGTGCCACTGAGCATCACCCGCTAGGAATGCTTTCTGTTGATCTGGGCAGAAGCCAGTTTAATTTCGGCTGCCGAGTCTGTGGTCGGCTGGATGGCTATAGTAGTGCTGAGGGCTCCAGAGGTGGCTGTTTCTCCTGTTCTCCAGCCTACCACGCCAGCACTCATCACTGTAAAATCAGCACTCTCTCACGGGTACGGCTGGAGAAGGCAATGGCACCCCACTCCAGTACTCTTGCCTGGAAAATCCCATGGATGGAGGACCCTGGTAGGCTGCAGTCCATGGGGTTGCTAAGAGTCGGACGTGACTGAGAGGCTTCACTTTTCACTTTCATGCATTGGAGAAGGTAATGGCAACCCACTCCAGGGTTCTTGCCTGGAGAACCCCAGGGACGGGGGAGCCTGGTGGGCTGCCGTCTATGGGGTCGCACAGAGTAGGACACGACTGAAGTGATTTAGCAGCAGCAGGAGGGGTACGGCAAGCCTTACATACTGTGTCAGTTTTGAGGAGACAGAAGACTGTTTTGCCTAGGACTTCTTCCTAAGTGACACTGTCCACCACTTAGAGACACAATTGCTTAGTTAGCTCACCATCGAGACCCCTGGGCAACTTCATTTTCCCACCCCACCACCCAACTATGGCAGATTAAGCATCAAGTTGGGGATGGATGGAAACATGACTTAACCCAGGGTAACCAATATCTATCTGGCCAGTGGCCTTTGATAAAGTTAAGTTGAGCGGTGGGGAAGGGTGGAGGTGGGGGAGGGAAACAGCAGAGTCCCTCCCTTGAGAATCAGAGGTAGAAGAATAGAAAGATCTTTTCAGGTAGGAAATAGGGCTGTTGGGCTGTGAGGTTTCATTGAAGCAATAAAGGAAAAGACCACAGAGAGGGCAGAGACGTCAGGAGACAGAGACCATGTGGCTGAGAGGGAGCGTGTTAGACAGAGAAGGTGGTCCCTAAGGCTCTGATGCCTTTCTGATACCAGTTCCAGCCTATGCTGGATCCTTACAATTCAAGCTTCTAGTCTTAAAAGTCAAATACTATGTGGTGAAGGAAAAAAAAAAAAAAAAAGAGCACCAGAGTGAGTGGTCTGTTTCCTGGGAGATTTCAGTCTTCTTGGTATTATCATGAGGCTAGTTCTTTCTATCCAAATGCCAGGCTTTCTTGAGGGATACCCACAGCACACTCTTGGTCACGCAAAGAAATCACAGATTAGACAGCAGACAGAAGGCGGTCCAAACACAGAAGCCAACAGCGTGAAGGAGACAGACGTGGGGAATAGAATAAAAGTAAGACGGGAGACGGGACTAAAGGGCGTGAGGAGGAAGTCACTGAGCTCAAGCAAGAGCAGCAAACATGGCCTGAGTGTCAGTGGCTCCTGGAGCACAGACAGTAAAGAAAGAAGGGTGCAGCCGAGGATTTCCAGAAGAGAGAGCCCGTGCGAGAGAAAGCAGGCAAACAAAACGGGAGGCGCAAGCAGGGAAACGGAGCGAACACCCAGAGTATCTGTAGTCAGGTCCAGGGTTAGCCCTAGGGATGGTGGTAGGGTACACCTTCCATGACTGCAGCTCAGAAAGAGGAGGTCAGGGGCTCAGGAGGGTCCCAAGGAGAAATCACACAGGACACACAAGGAGGAAACCTTTAAGGGAGACCAGTCAAGACCAAGGGCTCTGGAAAAAGATGGACCACTACAAAGAAATGGCAGAATTCGTCATCTCTAATCCACAGCTTGCTCCGCAGCCATATTCTGAATGGCTGGGGAGCAAGTTGTGGACTGGAGTGGGGTGCCATTGCCTTCTCCAATATTCTGAATAGGAAGCTACTATCAAGATGTCACTCATTTTGAAAGTACCAACTAAAATATCCATGTTAAAGAGCTGTCTGCATTATAACTAACTGGTTCTTCATGAATCCTTGTCACCAAGTGGCAAGTGAACTGGGCTCAGGCAAGAGCAGGTTAACCAGCCTGTGTCCATGCCATGCCGACCCTTCACTAGAAAGGGTCAGGATGCTGCCACACTGAAAACTGAACTCAAATATATATACTCACCAAGTGATGGCTCAATTTTAGGAAAACACATTTTTCCATAATGAATAAATTTTACTTCAACTTTATCTTCTTCTCTACTTAGCCAGATAACTTCCTATTTGTGTATGTGGCAGATGGTAGGGTGGAACTATAATTTGTATGAATGATAACGATCACATCAGCTAAAAATGTTTACCTAGTGCTTTCCTTCATGGTCTTTTAGCAAAATTTTCAAAGCACATTGATTCCTACAAGATGCTTCTGGATGGTGCAGAATTTAAATAGAGGGATTTTGCTCTGTTTGTAGGTCAAGGAGTTCTCTCTCTCCAACCATTAGTTACACACTGCTCTACACTAGGACTTCTGATTGGTTCTGGAAGCACAGGTTAGTTTATCTTCTAAAAGGACAAGAAAATAACACCTTGAATAAACTGAAGACTGTAGCACTGAATTCTACTCCATTTCTAGTGGAGTTGATGGGGGCATAGCCCAAGGATGGGGAAGGAATGAGTGCTCATATACGACCCAAACACACCTGAAAAGTTGATGAAAGTTGGACGACAAGTAGGAGTCCTCCCCACTCACCCATCTCACTTTGCCCAACTATCCCTTTCTATCACACTTGTGACTGAATGAGAAAACTTTGACCTGAAGAGCCAGAAGAGTTGAGACAAACAAAGCAAGGCCCATGGCAGGATCTTTATTGTTATTCCTTTATTTCTGCCTAAAGCCCCAACTAGCATCATTGCAAGCAATGCTCAGGAGAGCCTGCTTTGAGGCTGAGACTGTTTCATTTTCTGATTGGCTGGTCATGTGACCATCTCCAACCACAGTGTGCCTTTCTCCTCAAACCCAACCTGACATTCTCCTTGGTGGAGTCTCCAACTCTGCACACCCTGAATTTTCTCATACCAGAGGGCAGACCAAAGTGAGAAGACCCAGGGCAGGCACGCTGAATGCTCTGTCGCCTATGGTCCCTGACCAAGTCCAGCAGAGAGAGCGCTGCCCGATCCAGTATTGCCAAGGATGTTGCACCCTTAGACCCTAAAACAAATAAACCAGGAAAGCTCTGGGCTTGCTGGCGATCTTTATGGACATATGAGGTTTAAGTATATTTGACATGCTTTATGGATCCTGAAGTTGGAATATGTCACTCTTTGACATATTCTTGGGCAATTTTAGTAATTAAGAAAAAGAAACAAAAATTTACCAAAACCTGGGGCCTTTCTGGGCGCAACATCCAAAGCTTCTGCTGAAGAGTCCACATAGCCTCTAATCATTCCCTTGTACCCCAAAGAGAGGAAACTGTAGTTGAACAACCCTATTTGAAATGTTCCACTATTCTGTTAAACCCCCCTCCCCCATTTAACAATTCGCTTAAACACGGATTTCTTTCTTCAGGATCACTCTGAATCAAGCACATAGCTCCACTGTGAGTTCCATGAAGCCATGGTTCTGGGGATGGACTGTTTACCTACAACTACAAAGAGAGCTTGTTACTGGAAATCAGCACTGCAGGCTGAAGAAAGGAGAAAGAAAAGGATTCCAGCTAAGGGGGAAATACCTCTACCTCCATTGCACTTCCACCCGCGCTAAGTGTGCAGCTTCTGATTTTTCTCAAGTGCAGAAAGGACATTCTAGAAACAAATGGTCCTCCTCTATGCATGCATGCGTGCTAAGTCACTTCAGTCGTATCCAGCTCTTTGCGACTCTGTGAACTGTAGCCCGACAGGCTCCTCTGTCCATGGGATTCTCGAGGCAAGAATGCTGGAGTGGGTTGCCATACCCTCCTCCAGGGGATCTTCCCAACCCAGGGATTGAACCCACATCTCTTATGTCTCCTGCATTGGCAGGAGGGTTCTTTACCACTAGTGCTACCTGGGAAGCCCCTTATCTTCCTCTGTGACCAGATAAAAATTATCCTATTACTCTGCTGAGCCAAAGAAAAAGCAAAAACCTGACTGTGTTTAGTCAAGTTGGAGAATGTGAAAATTGTGTCCTGAGTAACTCCTTATTTGTATAGGTTTTCATGGGAAGATGCCTTTGGCTAAAACTTTACAGAGAAAGCACCCCTGGAAGAGAATGGCCTGTATCATTCCGAAAAAAATACTGCACTATTTCATGGAACAAGGTCTAGAGTAAAGTTAACCATCACCAAGAGATGTCTCAGCTACACTGTCACTTTTTTCAGCAAGAGATCACTAAGATAAACCTTCTAAAATTTTTTTCTATGAGTTCAATATTTTCCTTCCTGAACAGTTTCAAGGTGAACCAAAAGATTAAAAATAATCCATAATATATTATTATTCTTAGTTAAGGCATTACTCACAAAAACACTCCTGGATGTGTCCTTCCAGGGCATCTTTCACCCATGAATTTTCATATTCTTTCCAAAGATAACATTTTGATGGATAAAAGTAAAATGGAAAAGTCCAAAAGGGGAGGGGGAGACATTAAATCAGTAGCATCCAGAAAAGTCCTTTCTAAAGTCTAACTTTCTATCATATCTACCTCTGCGATCTTGGACAAGTCGCTTTGCATCTCAGATTCTCATATTTCATAACTTGTAAAACTGGGAGGACAGATACCTTCCAGTTTCAACATTCTATATTTCCTTGGGAAATGTGTGGTACAGCTTACACTCCGTTCTTTGAAGGAGGCCCACGCTATTTAATTATAGTAGATCTTGCTATTTGCATATTTGACATCTGAGTCTTTGGCTATTCCCAGAGACCCCAAAGGTCAATGAGCTGTAATAATCTTATTTTTGCAGAGGCTCTCTGTGCGCCTGGTATACAGGAGTGAGTCACGTGTTCAGTGAGTGAGATTAATGTGCAGGACGCTTGGAGGCCATAATCCCTAGGATGAGCTACATAGTCACAAACTACCAGGATTCTTCCAGACCACAAAGATGTCAGTAGCATCCTTCTCAATGGCAACTTGCTCCAGTACTCTTGCCTGGAAAATCCCATGGATGGAGGAGCCTGGCAGGCTGCAGTTCATGGGGTCGCTGTGAGTTGGATATGACTGAGTGACTTCACTTTCACTTTTTACTTTCATGCATTGGAGAAGGAAATGGCAACCCACTCCAGTGTTCTTGCCTGAAGAACCCCAGGGATGGGGGAGCCTGGTGGGCTGCCGTCTATGGGGTCGCACAGAGTCGGACCTGACTGAAGCGACCTAGCAGCAGCAGCATCCTTCTCAAATATCACGAGTTTATTGTAACGTGGGTTTAAAGTACCCACCCCCACCCTTCACCTACTTCACTACTACATCTTTGATGAAGGTGACTTTAAAACTTTAGTGGTGTCATGCACAGAAGGAGAAGCTTTCATTCCCCTTTTATTGAGCTAACCTCAAACTATACTTCTCCCACCTGTTTTGATTTGTCTGTATACCTTGTATCCTCTCCACTGGAGAATAAGATCCTTGGGAGTTAAAATGCCACCTCATCTTAGTCACTTATTTCTCTCCAGTACTAGTAATGTACCTAGGATGTAGCAGATATTTAATGTCTGTTGAGTGACTGAGCACTTTTGATGCACTTAGGCACTGTGCTAAGGTGCATTTTCTGACTATCTGTATGTAGTACTAATCATAATCTCGAAGGATAGGTATTATTGTTCCTATCATTGCAACAAAATCGCTGGGACTCCGAAGCTGAAATGACTAGTTAAAGTTACACAGCTGATACGCAATGGATTCACACCTGTTTGTCAGACACCAGAGTGTTTTTCCATCCTAGGACACGTTTGAAGAAGTAAAGCATAAAGCCAAATGCATGAATTCATGGACCTCATATTGTTGGTGGCGCATAGGCCTGCTTCGTTCTGCAGATTCAGAGCATTATGGTGAGGGCAAAAGTGACAGTGCCACTGGGCTTGGTGGGGAAGTAGAAAGTGAAATTGTTCCAGGCATCACACAGCTCTGTCCAAGTCCCCCGAAGGTTCCAATCTCAGGGCTCAGACTGTTCCCGCAGTTAGCAGGGTCTCAGGATAAGAGCTAGACTCGAGCCAAGATGGAGCTGAACACTGGACTGGAAAGCAAGCATTCACGATCCAGTCACGCAGCTCATGTGAAGAGCCACTTTCCTTCCTAAGCTTCATGGTTTAGAGCCTTTCAGCTCTGCTTCTGGGAACCAGAAGCATCTGGAGCTTGTTAGAAATGAAGAATCTCAAGCCCTACTTTAGATATTGGAAGTCATAATCTGCATTTTAGCAAGATGCCTGGCTGGTTCACAAGCACATTAAAATTTGAGAAACACTACTCTAGAATATCTAGATGATATTCTAAGGTCCTTTCTCGCTCCAATATTTTATGAGTTTAGATTAGTAACCTTCATGGTGACCAAAAAACTAGCATGCTTATTAATTAGAAAATCAAGTAACCTGATGACCTCAGTGGTGCCTTCTGAAGAATACTGTTAATTCATCAGTATTACTATTAATGAGCTTGTTTACCGAGTACATATCATGTACAGGGGACACTGCATGTATATAACATGTACATAACATGTACAGGGATACAATATCATGAATCATTATAATAGATCTGCTAGAGTGACATTATGATCTCCTTTTTATCAATGGGGAAAAAACCTCATAAATTAATAAAATTTCCCCAGTGTGGTTAAATCAGTACTAGAGCCAGAATCCTAATCCACAGAGTACTATACTTAGAGCCCACGGTTTTTTGCTGTATCATACTGTCTCTAGCTGTAAAATTACAATTTCAAGTATCAAAAGTAGGCCTCCTTTTGTGAGAATAGATTAGCAGGTTTTGGACTCATTCTTCTGCAGTGAAAAAGGCCAAGAGGGTAGTCTAAATTCTACTGATGTCTAAAAAAATAATGCAAAGGACAAGATGGGAAAACTTAGAATACCTGGGCCAGCATCTCAAACATGTATAAGTTCATACATATTTATAACCAATATTACCCAGAAGTGATCATTCATGAGGCTCATTTACACCAAGACAGTAATCAAGCTGAAAACATACATAGGTTTGAGGAAGGTTTAGTCATATTTGGAGATCCCAGGTGCACAGTTGATTACTAACGAGGTTAAGAAATTGGGATCCCAACTTCTGATCTCTCAAAATACTACTCTTCGGTGCCTTCAGCAGATTGGTACTGAATGGGAGGGACCACGAGGCTCTCCAGTTATGGCCAATGCTGATGTCATCTAATGCCTGACAGTAATTTATCTACTGACATTGCCATAAATACGCATGAAATTTCATGGGGGTTTTCCTCGCCGTGAGGGCCTTCATTTGTACGTATAAGCATCTTCCCCAGAGCATACCGAAAGGCAGAGTATTCTCTAGAAAGGCACAGGTTTTTATTAATGCTAACAAGAGATTATCCTTTCCCACAAAATGACTAAACAGGGCTCTAATAAATCAATCTGTCAATGGCTATTTCCTTTCAGGGCACAGTATCCCCCTGTTCCATCTGGCTGGGGCAGGTTATGACCTACACTGAGCGCCTATGTCTATAGTTCAGAAGATCCTAGAGCTGGGAGGAACTGCAAAAAAGAGCCCACCTCGAGGCAAGGAAAGTATTGCTATTCCCACTTTACAGATGAGAGCTTTCATTTCCCATTGAAAGTGTTTTGAGCAGGTTCTTGGAGCAGTTTGACATCTCCCACTTCCTATATGTGTCCCTTTGGTTCCTTCGATATTCCCCTGCTAGTGCTTATTGCTTCTGGATGTGAGCAGCAATCCTGAGACAAGGTTCCCCTTTCTCATCTCCTTCCTTCTTGGCAACCCTGGCAAGTCTGGTCTCCTGGGCAGAGTCAGTCTGCTTCATTCTTTAGAGATATCCATCTGAGAATAGGAGAGAACACCCAGTACAGATGTTTCAATGCAGAGAGGCCTCAGAGTGACAGAGGCAATAGAAACATAAGACCCACAGTGTCTGAAGGGCTAAATGAGCCAGTGACCTGAGCAGTGTTTTAGAACTCTGGACTGTGAAAAGAGATGACCACACAGAAGATGTCTTTTCTCCCACAATTCCTAAGAGGCTTCTCCTCCACTGCTTAGCCAGATTCTGGAGCTTAGACCTGTGACTAAAGACTAGTGGCCGCTGCCCTGGGAGCTCTGCTTCTCTAAGATACCTCCAGGACTCAAGCCATATTGATTCATTTCACCTAGACTGGGCAAGCCTCACACCATAAAACAAGCCTACTGATGCTTAAAGAGACTGCCAAGTTTCAATCAATTTTGCAATTTCCAAATGAAGGAGAGGTGCCTGAAATCTGCTTATATAATACAACTGCATTATGGTACTGGAAAAGCATAAGCCAATGCCACT
This sequence comes from Budorcas taxicolor, assembly GCF_023091745.1. NCBI lineage: Eukaryota > Metazoa > Chordata > Mammalia > Artiodactyla > Bovidae > Budorcas > Budorcas taxicolor. The sequence continues at coordinate 80,131,091 of NC_068919.1, forward strand.
CACGTTCTTGAGGATGTCCAGCTTGGACTATCATCACTGATTCAGAATGGAAAGGACTGCCTTCAAAGCTCATGTAAGCCCTTGGCCTGAGAAGAGAAGGAAGGAGAGACCCAAGCAGTCTCCTAGATCTTGCTTCATCACAAGACTCTCCCCAAATCTGATAGCAGAACTTCCATCATCCCACACCCCCACCAGCTATCATTTTGAGTTTCACTGGACAAAATGTTCTTAGGTCCTGTGCGCTTAGATCCTGCCATGGTATTCCTTGCCTGAAAACAATTTAAAGAGAGAAAACTGAAGGAGATTTTGGGAGCAGAACCTGGCAGGAGTGTCTGCTGATTTTGCATACCTGTGATGGAACCAAAGTTTGACATTAACATGAGTACAAGGGAAAGTTTTAAAGCATGGGGCAAGAGAGAAGGGGGTGAAAGGGATGGAGGCAGATGGACTATGGAAGGGTTACTTACACAGTTTCATCATTCTTGAACTCCAACTCCCCATATATGTCTTCAAAATCCTCACCACCACCCTTGGCGGTCCCTTCTACTGTCCTAAAGGGGACGATGACTGTGCCCCGGGCACCTGATGTCCGCAGAACCTTGACCTCCATGACACCAATGCTTTCACTGACATGAATAGTGTCACATTCAAAAGTGAAGATGCCCGCGTGGTCATCATCCAAGATGGTGACTGTGGCCACACAAGGGGACACCAGGACAGCCCGAGGCAAGGGAAGACTACTGCGTACTCTGGGAGACATCCCCTCCTCGGGCTGCTCCTCCTCCATGCGAACGTTGCTCAGCCTCACAAAGAAGTGTTCATCCTCCTCAAAAATGTCATCATCGATGATGCCCACAGAGAACTCCTTCTGGGTCTCTCCGGGCTTTAGAACCACAGTGCCCTCTGTGAACTCATAGTCAGCCCCTGCATTGGCAGAACCATCTTCTGTTTTGTAGTCCACATACAGGGTCTTGGACGTGTCCCCGCCTTTCCTCACCACTGTCAGGAGCACAGCCCCACAGTTCTCCAGGCACTGGTAAGAGCACGGGTCAAAGAAGACCTTGGAGACAAAGTCCTCCGGCTCGTTGGCATGCACCTCGCTCATGCTGGAGGTCTTTTTGGCTTGTTCTGCTGCATGCTTCTTCAGGATATTGCCCGCGCCAGTCATCATACGGGTGGCCTGGATCCGGTAGAAGGCGCGGCTCTTCTGCTGATGGGAGAGAGCATAGTAGTTGGCCATCTCGACCAGCTGATCTAAGTCCTTCTCTGGGTGTTTTTGCTTCAGATCCTTGAGAATCCGTATCATCTCCCTGCGGGACTCATCTACTTCCTTCCCTTCCAGGGGCACCAGGTGCCCATCAAGGAAGTGGGAATTCATCATTTTCCCATCCATCTCAATGCCCTTGGGGTGGTCACCCTCGGTCTCTATGATGATTCCTCGGTGTTTATCTGTGCGGTACTTTTTGTGCATGTATTTGTAGAAGAGCAGTCGCTTATCTGCCACCCAGGCCAGAAGGACACACACTGGAAAGAAGAAGAGAGTGAGGAGGCCTTCCCAAACCTGGACCACACCAGGAGAGAAGACAGCCAGAATCATATAGAGCCAGATGTAGGCAAAGATGCTCCAAGCAGCAGTGACAAAGAAGACTCGTAGGTGCTTGATTTTGCGAGTCTCTCCATCGGGGATCACATAGACGCAGATACCAATGATAATGAACATATTGAAGGCTGCACTGCCGACAATGGTAGAAGGTCCCAGATCACCAGCAATGAACCCATGACCACATACCTCAATTAAAGACAGGAGGATCTCAGGAGCAGAGGAACCCAGGGCCATAAGGGTCAGGTTGGAGACAGTTTCGTTCCAGACCCTAATGGTGGTTGTGCTGGTCTCTCCATTGGGCTTTTTGATAGTCACCTCTCTCTCTTGAGAAGTGATGACTTCAATAGATGCCATGAAGCGATCAGCAATGATGGACACCCCGAGGAACATGTATATCAGGGCCACAAAATAGACAATGACCCTGGCAATCTTGTCTCCAAGGGAAGGGTTCTCCGGGTACCAGATTGGCAGGATGACACCCTCCTTGCAGTCCGATGACCCTGTACAGGACTCATTGTTCTGCCCTGTGCTGGGCACATCCCCTGAGCCGCCAGCCTCTGCCCGAAGACCATTGAGGAAGAGCACAAAGGTAATCAGCCCAAAATGGAGGAAGGCAGAGGTGAGAGGCTGCAACCTTAACCACGCCATACACAAGACTTAGCCGCCGGCTTCCGCTGCAGCACCAATGGTCCTCCTGACAGGCCAGAGACCTAGAAGAGATCAGAGAGGCAGAAAAAGGCATGAAGAAAAGGAGAACAGTTTAGGGGAGAATGGATACCTGTATATGTATGGCTGAGTCCCTTCGCTGTTCACCTGAAACTATCACAACATTATTAGTCAGCTATACCCCCAGTAAAAAATAAAAAGTTTTTTTCTGAAAAAAAAGGAGGACAATAAATGGCAGGTTCCCACCAATAAAAACTGATGCTTCATCTTGAGTGACATATTGTACTAACATATGGGGCAGTCTCTCACTTGGAAAAATAGATGTCACTGGGAGGCTCAAATAGCTGCTCTGTCCTTAGGACCATCTGGTAGAGTCAGTAGAAAAATGGCTTAAAATAGCTGGGAATATTGGTAATGGAAATTTAATTGATACCCCTTTAGTCTTGCCTCCCAACCCTTTTGGTATCTGTGAGAGTTCTCAAGAATTAACTTAAAATTGGCCAAGTATTACAGGAATCTTCATCCCCACTTCTACTGTTTCTAGGGTTTTCAGCCTTCCTTGCCACACTGTCATCATACGCAAGAATCTTGCAAAACATAAGTTTATAGGAGTACATGCTGAATTGAACTGTTATCCTGGACTACTTTCCTGCAAATGGAACACCTTGCTTTGTGTGCAGTTGAGCCCAGTTGGGAAAAACTCCTTCCCCAGATGAAAACTTAGGGAGGCAAGTTGTAATTCTGAGATTGCTTGAGAAATCAAGAGAATTGATTCTGTAGTGAATACTACCTGTCATGTAGCTAAACCGAAGCCCTGTAAGTGGTGCCCAAGGCCCAGTCCATAGCAGTCCTTAGCCCTCCAGCAAGACAGGCTTATGAAAGAGTTTAGGCATCCAGTTACAGGAGGATGAAGATCAGTCAGCCACTCTAGCTTGAAACCCAAACACCACAAGGGCCAAGTGGTAGGAAGCACTATAAACAACATGCAAGTGACTCTAAATAAGTTTTTTTAATCTGTAGGCAAGATTTCAGGGTGAAATTCAGCCTCCTCTGCTGACCTCAAGACACTAAAAGGTAAGCATGAGTTCAGAAGAATGGAAGAAATTCAGCTGAAACTGCAGTTATCTTTCTACTCATTGCCTCATTCAGATGGAATGAGACTGCAAATAACTATTCAATACCGTAAAGAAAAACAACTTGCCCATGTTTCCACCTCTGTTACAAGCATGTAGGAATACTGTTAGTAATGGAAGAATGCTGCTACTCTCTACTTGCTCCTCCTCCTTCTCTGCTGTTTCCTATCTCAGAAAATAGCACTTCCATGCACCCAGTTTCTCCGCCTGGAAACCGCTGCCTGTTTGCAAGCCTTTCTCTCTCCAGTCCAACACAGAGTCCCATCAACTTTCCTCCCCATCTCTCTCACCACCAACACAGCCCATTACTTTTCACCTGATGAATTTACTCAGTTACCTCCTCATTGAACTCACTCCAACTCTGACCTTTCTCTATTCCATCTTCTCTTATAGCCATAGTCATCTTAAAAAAAAAAAACCAAAAAACAAAAAAAGCCTATGCTCCTTCTCCCCTATTTGAAGCCTTTCGGCATTTCCCCCTCACTTTCAATATAAAGACCTGCATCCTCACCATGACCTGCTGAGCCTCGTGCGAGCGACCTTCTTCCTCGTCCCCCTCATCTCTTGTCACTGTCCCTCTCACTGCATTTCTGCAGTGATGGCCTTTACATCAGGTCGTGGAGTACACCATCTTATTTTGCATCTCAAGACCTTTGCCCATAACATGACCCATGACCAAAAATATCATTTCTTCTTTGCACTGCCACTCGTAACAATGCTTTAGCTCTCAGCTTGAATGTCACTTTCTCACAGAAACTTTCCTTCGCCCTAAAATGGTCCACTCCTTTCCTTTAATTTTTTTCATGGCACTTACAAAATTTTGAAATTACATATGTATTTGTGGGATTATATGATTGATGACTAACTCATCCATTAAGCTATAACAAAAAGGCAAAGACTATGTCTATTCTGTTTATCATGGTATCCTTAGTAGGTAGTTCGTAGGTGCTCAGTAAATGTATGTTTTGGAATAAATAAATGTGGCCCTAGGGAAGGTTCCTCACTGCTATGGACGGAATTGTACAATCCCCCCGGCCAATTCCTATGTTGAAGCCCTAATCCATGATGTGACTCTATTTGGAGACAGAACTTTAAGGAGGTAATTAAGGCTAAATGAAGTCATAAGAGTGGAGTTCTAATCCAATAGGCTTGGTGGCATTTAAGAAGACAAGAGAGAGCGCTCCATTTTGTGAGGACATAGGAAGAAAGCAGTCATCTGCAAGCCTGGAAGAGACCTCTTTTCAGAAATCAAATTGTCAGTATCTTGATTTTGGAATCCCAGCCTCCTGACAAATTTCCGTTGTTTAAACCACTCAGTGTATGGTATTTTGTTATGGCAGCCTGAGCAGACCAACACACTCAGAAATCAGCCTTCTTAAAAGTCATTTTACAATCTGAATCGTAGCCATTTAGAAAAAAATAGATCTCGTAGACAAATCCTCACTAGATGTTAGAGGCTACCTAGGACCTCTTTCAATTGCCAAGGCTTGTACTCAAAGAGAAGTTGCCCTTGGGACACACCCTGGTGCATATGGTAATCCTGCAGGCCCTCCTCCCAAAGGGCTCTGTGGATTAACTTGGTTTTGTATTCCTCGGACGGGAGCCAACTGCTGAGGCTCATAATCCCCACTAGTCCAGGTACCAGGGGTCACCCCAGCAGGTGCTTGGGGATTTGACCTCACTTGGGGGAGAAGAGGCTATGACATCGACTGTAGAGGAGCAGAGAGGCTGAAGGTGATTGGCATCCATATTCAAAGACTGAACATGCCCCCATAGCCTGCGGTGTGTACAGAGACCCTATTCATAGGGTTAGCACTCACCTACCTGGAGAATTGTGGACAGACATGGATCTTGGCTCCTTGCCTTGACCTCTGAAAACCCAACACTTTGTGAATTCTGATGAGCCCCATGCAGGAAGAGACAGCAGGTGGGCCCAGCTGGAGCAGCTCTTTGATCAAGAGCCAACATGGTTACAGGCAGTGGCAGCTGCACAACTGGCCAAGCCCAAAGGGGTGGGCTACCCACAGGTTAGGGAAGAGGCTGGCCTGCTGCAGTCAGGGGACAGGGGACACGCAGGTAGTAGTGTTATCCTGATCGACAGGGGACGAGGACTCCGACTGCTCATACCCACCGGGACAATTAAGGAGGATCACGGTCTTTATTCTCCTTGGTCCCACAGACACTTGTGGCAACAGGTTTTTATGGGGACTATGCTATCACATGGTCATAATCAGAGGTCAGTTTAGAAAGACTGTTCCCTGAGACAACAGATGAACTGAATGAACAAATAAAAGAAAACAAAGCAAGACAGTGGTTAGGGATTGCCTGCACTAAGATGTTAGAACTGAAGGTGAAAAACCACTGGGGGATGCCTAGTTGTTCTCTCCAGCTCTGCCAGGAGATGGTTTCTGCCTGAGAAGTTAGAGGGAGAGGGGATGTCTCTGATGAACAAGCCAATGGTCATTTTTTGCCACAACTCCAGCCCCAGACACCGATTGAGACGGGTCCCTACCTCCTGGGTGGTTCACTGCACTCCCTTAGAGACCCAACTGATCTTTGGTGTTTCCAGAAGGCTCTTAATCAGAGCCTAAGCCATACTCATGGAGGTGACCCAGCTTGAGATCCCCAGAACTGCCCAAAACAAGGAAGATATTAGGGACAGTAACTAACACTTAAAAGCAGTTATTGTGTGCATAAAGTTTGAACGTATTATTTCATCTTCATAACAACCCTATTAGTTGTTGTTAGAGATGAGTACTATTTTAATCCCTATTTTACATTTTGGGAAACTGAGTCTTAGTTAAGTCATTTGAGTCATTTACTCAAAGTATAAAGCAAAGAAGTAGCAGAACCAGAGCCCACATAGAGATGACATAAAGCTGATGGCCCTAACCACTCCACCTTATGAGGATGTCCCAATCTGTTACAGAACATCCACAAGCCCCAGTCAGCTTCTAGTCTTCTGTGGTCTTAGAAGCAATCTGGCTGCCCTACGTACGCTCACAGGAGAGCCAACCATTTGGTTGAGTTGACTGCTCAGAGTCGGACACGACTGAAGCGACTTAGCAGCAGTAGCAGGTTTCCTCGAGGTGTCCTGGTTGCCCAAGGCCATCTCCCACCCAAATATTCTCCTTCCTATCAGTTTGACAAACATTAACAAGTGCCTGTGATTTGCCAGGCCTGTCCTAGAGGCCGCCGGACAAAATAAACTATGATACGGGGTTTTCCCTCCAAGGCCCCATTGAGCAGGGGTGGAGAGCTGTGCACACAGGCACTTCTACTATCATCAGTGAGGGTGTGGGCCGAATGCTGCCAAACGCAAGCAGGGCACTGAGCCAACCTGGGGATTCAGGGAGGCGTTCTGAAGGAGGTGATCCCTGAAATGAGGCTTCAAGCATGAGTGCACTTTGGTTAAAAAAAGAAGAAAAAGAGAGAGAGAGAAAAAAAAGAAAGAACATGGGAAGGGCATCTGAGTCAAAGAGAACAGCCCAAGCAAAGACATGGGGCAGGAAAGCCCTCTGTGTACATAGGATTACAGGCAAATCAGTGTGAGGCAGGAGGGACAGAAGATGAGGCTGGACACAGAGGGAGGACCCAATTCATGGCAAGTCTTTTATGCCAGGCTGAGAAGATGGGATTTTATCCTAAGGGCAGTGAAAAGCCAATGATAGGATTTTGAACAGGAGAATGACATGGTCTGATCTGTATTCCAGAAAAACCAATTTGGCTAGATAGGTTTTAGGGTGGCTGTAACTGGGACAAAACCAAAGCAGGAAGATCAGTCAGAAATCTATTAGAAACAGAACAGATACAGACAAAGAGGGTGAGCCTAGGGTACATTCTGCCTATGATGACCCTCTGACCCCTCAGCTCAGCCCACAGCCTCTCATTTTTTTCCTGGGTTATTTTCCTAAAGCCCCCAGGGCCATCTGCAAGGTGTCTGTGTCCTCAGCAGTGGCTCCTGACATCTTTTAATATCACTGGCAAATTTAATTAAAGTCACTTTCCTCTGCTCTTCCAGATCATTAATAAAACAGAGCCACCAGGCCAGACTGAGCAAATTCTCCCTCTTGCTACGCCCTCCACTTTCTCCAATGGGAACACTCCTCCGGGTCTGTCACCAGCCTGGGTAGACGCATCCTGCTCTGCTTCTAAATCTGGGCCCCTGCACAGACGTCACAGCCAATTTACATTAAAGTTTTAGGTGCAGCCAGGCTGCACTGGATCTGAAGTGTCACCCGAGTCCAAGAACACTGCCTCTTCTCCTGTACTTCCTCTGGCCACAGGGGCTGAGAGCCTGCAGAGTCCTCTCCATGGCAAAGCTCTCCCAGAAACGCAGGAACTAAATTTCTGGCACTCAAATAGGAAAGACGCGACCTCGGCTACTTAGGCAGTTTGGCTGCCACAATCGGAACTTAGATCCAAGGAGGAAAATGTAAGGACGCTGCTTTTCATCCATTATGATCGCTTTGAATATTCCAAGTAAAAAAGTTAACATTATCGTCACGCCCATTTTGAAAGTGAAAGTGTTAGTTGCTCAGTCGTGTCCGACTCTTTGCAACCCCATGGACTGTAGCCCACCAGGCTTTTCTGTCCATTGGATTCTCCAAGCAAGAATACTGGAATGGATAGCCATTCCCTTCTCCAGGGGATAAGCAAATTTGAATTTACAAAGGTTAAATAATTTGCCCAAATCACGGTAAGTAGACAAATAAGCTCTTGAATTCTGGCAGTCTGACTCTAGAGCACTTGGCATTAACCACCATGCTAGGTAGATGCCTTGGGTTTGGGTAGCCCTTTGAAAAGCAAAGGGCCTGGGGAAGGGAGGGTGAGTTTTTCTGGATATGGAGCCCTCACTATGAACTTGGAGATGGTACGTACTCCAAGGCAGCCTGAAACAGTAGAAGAGCCCCAAATCTGAAAGCAAGAGGCAAGAACTTTCTTCCTAGCTCTGCCTCAACAAGCTATGAGACTTCGAAGAGTCAGAGAACTCTTAGGGCATCAGCTTCCTCATCCAGAAAATTCGTGTTGGGTTGGACAATCTCCATAGTTGCTTTGAGTCAAAAATGCTTTGATGGCAGGCAGGTCCATCTCCACAATAGGCAAAGAAGAGAAGGCACATATTTCAGTTAGGTTGGCCCAGAGCAGTGTGAGAGCCAGTCACTCCCCAGGAGACGTCAGAAGAGAAGAGATTAAGGGAGGGTGGTAGGAAAAGGGGGCCCCCAAAGGCAAGGAGAGCCTACAATCTGGATTTACCAAAAGCACCTTGGATCAAACTCATTTTTTAAACCACTGCTCTTTGAATGCCCATTCTGGACCAAGCACTGCACTAATGATTGAGCATACACCCGTGAAAGTGCTACACCACATCCCCAACCGTTTGAAATTTTCTTCTAATGAAGGATAAAGACAAACAAGGAATTATGGGCATGACACTATGATGATATCATGGGAAGTTACTCTTTTTCTTGTTCTGCTCTAAGCTCTCAAGTTGGTCACTGCACAGATGCCTCTAACCTTATGGACAGTGGCTGCAATACATCACAGTTTTATAATATCGAGGACCTTGCAGTAGTATGCATGGTTGATATTCTACGATTCTTGCTTCTCTGTTCCCATGCAATTGTCACATTTTGCCTTCCTCAAAGCTTCCAAACCCTTAATGGCATCCAAGTCATATGATAACTTCATAAAAGTTATGAAGCTGGCCTTCTCCTAGGCACTGCCACACACAAAGAGGAAGCACCAGCAAGCCTCAACCTCCTCATGCTGTATATAAATAAAGGACTTTAAAATGATAACAACAATCCTATCTCTTCATTGAGTATTCTTTACTCTATGGCTGGCACTGCATCAGGCATTTCTATAGCTTCTGTTTAAGACCTAAGGATCCCACAATGATTTAGGTAGTGTTGGAGAAGGCAATGGCACCTCACTCCAGTACTCTTGCCTGGAAAATCCCATGGACGCAGGAGCCTGGTAGGCTGCAGTCCATGGGGTCGCGAAGAGTCGGACATGACTGAGCGACTTCACTTTCACTCTTCACTTTCATGCATTGGAGAAGGAAATGGCAACCCACTCCAGTGTTCTTGCCTGGAGAATCCCAGGGACGGGGGAGCCTGGTGGGCTGCTGTCTATGGGGTCGCACAGAGTCGGACACGACTGAAGCGACTTAGCAGCAGCAGCAACTGTTTTAGAGATGAGGAGACGTGGGCCCAAAGACTACTAATTTACCCAGGTCCACTAGCTGAGTAGCACAGCTGAGCTATGAAACTTGGTATGTGAAATGCCAAAGTCTAAAAGTGAAGGTGGAAAAACAGGGTAGGAATCTGGAGCCCTTAGGTCAAGAACCTACAGCCCTGGAAATCTCTGTCTCCTCTGGGAAGCCTTCCGTGATAACACCCTCTTCCTCTACCTTCAAACTGAGTCATTTTCTCCCCTGCGTTCCTCTAGCCCTTTGATGACCATTAAAGCACTTGTCACACATGATCACATTAACCTGGGCTGATCTGTCTGCATGTCCATCTCCTACACACTTAGAGAAACTCCTTGAGGGATTCCCCCTCAATATAGGGACTTTTCTTTTTTAGCAAGTTATCACACTCAGTTCAGAGGGCGAAGAGGTTGGATCTGATCTCTAATATCCTCCCTGCCTCCAAAATTCTATGATTCCAAGGCTTGTTGACTCTACTCAAAGGTTTACCACACTCTCTAGAGGCCAGAGGACTTTGCCCTTTGTGAGTCCTTGACAGGTCTGGAGAATCACAAACCATGCAAGGGGACCAGAGTGAAAGGAAGAAAGAGAGGGCCTTGCTCACCTAATTTAGGTTCTGCTTCTCCAGATGCTGGGTCTACATCTGCATGTAAGTCATCCCCCACATTGGAGGCAATAATGGAACCAGGATCACATGCTAAAGAGGGCTGCGCATTAGAGTAACTTTGGAGCTCTAAAAAATACAGGTATCTGGATCTTACTTCAGACCTAAGTTTTGGACTTTCTGGGAGTGAAGTCTCAAATACTTAGACTTTTTAAAAGTTCCTTAGTTGATTTAGAGGTACAGCCAAGGTTGAGAATCCTGGGAGAGAATAAAAGGAACACAGACTAACTAAGAAAGACATTTGCATCTCAGGGATTCCAACCATTACCAAATTTCTCTGGGCCAAAAGAAGGACTCTTAGTGTATCATGAGTTGACTCATAAGTGGGTGTACCACAAAGCCCTTTCTATACACTAGACAAACATCCACCCTCCTGGACTCTGACTTCCTTTCAAACCCTGCCAATGACAAAGAGCATCAACTCCCTACCCATATACGTAGATTTTCCCATGGTCTCTCCCTAAACCTGCTGTTAGCTTAATCTACACTCTTACTGAAGAAACAGAAAAGACCCAGAGCTCCCTTATCTACACAGGAAAATGATGCTGCTCATCCCATTTTCAGCAAGACATGTTTCTAAGTATTTCCCTTTTCATGGATGGTATCTTATGTTGACTTCTCCATGTTTTCCCTCGTGCCATCTTTGTTCAGTGATTCGTTTATTCACGTACACACGCATGCACTTGTATGAAACTCAGTCCATGTAGTATGGGTCGACTTTCACTGAATTAGATGAGAAGGTACCCACCTCTGTTTTCGCACATTCAAAAAAACTTAGAATAAAAGTTCCTAGAGGGTAGCAATTTTTATCTGTTTGGTATTTCTGTACCCCTGCCATCTATATCAGTGCCTGGCATAGAGCGGGCACTCAGTATATACTTAGTGAATGAATAGATCCATGAATAAATGCACAAAAATAGAAGGCATAATAGCCAGTGATCTCTCCCACTCTTGGCAGTGTTCAAATGGAGCATCCCATCTGTTAGGGATGCTGTGAGCAAGGTTTTTCTAATTTGAGTTATAGGAACAAAAATGTAATCCCCCCTGAGGAGCATACACTTCACTGGAGAACAGTGACAGAAAACCAAATTAACAAAAGAAAAAAAAAAAAGTCCTAGATTTGGAAGCATGTGCAATGTGCCAAGACAGTGCAGAGGAAGGAAGGTCAAGTGCTGCCTGGGACCATCAGGGTCACTTCACGGACCAGGCAACTTTGGGTCTAGGATTTGAAGAATGAACATGAGTTAACTGGGTCAAAGCCACTGCGCCTCAAATAAAGGTAAGAGAAAGCCATGCTAAAGAGCAGGTCAGCCTCAACAAGCAATGTCTGTTTAAAGAAAGGTAAGCAGGGTGTCTGAAGAACAGGACATTTAAGAAAACTGAGAGAAGCTGCAGCAATCACTGAGGAATAGTTTGTGAAAGGCCTTGTATGCCCATTCAAGGAATTTGGTCATTACCTTAGTGGTAATAAGGAAGTACTGAAAGTCTTTTAATCACAGGAGGGACAAGATCATTGTTTTTCCTTTGGATGGAGACCTAGACAGACAACAATGCAGAAACTAGATATGTGGATGAAGGTGGGGGAAGACTAGGGGCAGAAAGACCAGTTCAGAGACTCTCAAAGTATTTGAGAGAGATGTGATCAGAACCTGAACACAGGCAATGAGAGCAGGCCTGCTGAGGGGAGGCAGGGGTTTGGAGCATGTTTTCAAAAGTAGGATGTGTGTGTGTGTGTGTGTGTGTGTGTGTGTGTGTGTGTGTGTGCACGCGCGCGCACGTGCTCAGTTGTGTCCAACTTACTGTGACCCCATGGACTGTAGCCCACCAGGCTACTCTGTCCATGGAATTTTCCAGGCAAAAATACAAGAGCAGGTTGTCATTTCCTACTGCAAGGGAGCTTTCCAATCCAGAGATCGAACCCATGTCTTTTGCGTCTCTTGCACTGGCAGGCAGGTTCTTTACCACCGTGCCACTTGCAAGCCCAGACTCAGAACAGTCTGGACTATTGAGCCAACAAATGGTTACTACCTTGACAAGACTGAGGAGCATTCTGGTCCTTTGTTGGAGCTCTAGGGCCTTCTTCACTAGAGCCCATAATTCTCCTGGCCCCATCTGTCTCACAGCCACAGACGTCCCAAAGCTATACAGCTATCTAAGTCTGACCAATTTGTGTCGAATTTTCCAGCTCCCATTTCTTCAGTCCTGGAGATCCTTACAGGAAAAACCCTGCAGGACCACTGGGATGATGACGGTGCCTGATGCGGTTTGGTGCCAGCGGTGTCTCTTCATTCCTGTTTCACTATCAGAATCTTCTGTTTTCAGTTGGTCCGCAGAATCTTGGATGTGTTCTCAAGTTTATTGGGTGCCAACTGTATGTCACACTCTTTTCCAGCTACTGGAGGTTCAATATTATATCTTTTACCTGGACTAGTGCAAAGCTGCCAATCTTGCCACATCTGTTACAGTCTGTGCTCCAGAAAAACAGCAACTACCATCTTTTTAAAATGTAAATCAGATACAGTTAAGTACCCTACATACAAATGAGTTCCTTTCCAAGAGTACATTTGTAAGTCCAATTTGTTCCTAAGTCCAACAAAGTTAGGTTAGGTACCCAACGAACACAATTGGCTATACAGTACTATACTGCAATAAGTTTATAATACTTTTCACACAAATAATTCATTAAAAAACAAGCAACACAAAAAACAAACATTTTAAATCTTAGAGTACAGTTCCTTGAAAAGTACAGGAGTACAGTAAAACAGCTGGCATACAGGGGCTGGCATCAAGTGAACAGGCAAGAAGAATTATTGACTGGAGGAGGGTGAAGAGGTGGGAGATGGTGGAGTTCAAGGACCCTCAGCTATAGGAGATGGAGGGCAAGCTGCAATTTCACTCATGCCTAATGTTGAAGGAATGCATGCTTGCATCTTTGAAAGCTCGCAACTTGATCCTGCCTGCAGTGGAAGTGCAGAGTCTTAACCACCGGACCATCAGGGAATTCCCACTCTTTCCTTTTCTTTAGAGCACCCACACTGGCTGGAATCATTGTTTTTCTGTTTGTTCACTGGTTTATCATAGAATATAAATTCCATGGGAGCAGACAACTTGATCTTTTTTCTCACTATGATATTCTCAGGCTGCTTGACTGCAGCCTGGCAGAGTGAGTGTCAGCATTTGTTGAAGAGATCAGTGCTCACTCTGCAGGACAAAGCGTGTTTGGAAAGATGCACCTGTGAGAGGAGATGTCAAGCTTCTGGGAAGCCTTGGGGTAGAGAGGTAGATGGTTAAAACCAATGATCTTAGAGAGCCGGCGGTTCTGTTCATTTGAAAGCACCAACAGGACCACAAAGTATTTGGAAGGCTGTTGGGAGACTGTTTCTAAATGCACTTCATTCTATCTACCTTAGTCCTCTCATGGGCACCTTACCTCTCCTCTAGAGTGTATGGCCTCACAATAGCCGACACTCACAGTGCACTATTTCCTCAACAAATATCAAGTGATAGTCTGTCCCAACAGTTGACAAAGGCCTTCTTGCTCCCATTCAGTCCTCACGAGGACGTTCATAATGATGAAGAAACAGAGGCTCAGTCAGCTGCCTAGAGTTTCTAAGCCAAGAAATAACTGAGTCAGAACCTAACCTCGGTCCTCCAGCTTTCAGGGGGTCTCCCTCCACCAAGCTGGAAAAGCATCATGTCAGCAAAGACCCAGAGACAACATTCCCTATTACTGAAAGGAAATCAGGGCTGGGCCAGGGGGGTGAGAGGCCCAGGGCAGCCTGAGGGGATATCGTTCCCACCTTTCCGTGTTCCCAGAGAAAATGACTTGGGCTCTATCTTTCGGAATTATCCAGAGAGAGAGGACTGACATCCCTCTGCCCTACTGGCTACCCATGAAGGGAGAGCTGGTCATAAAAGCTGGTACTTTTACGTACCTTTTCCTCAGCTCATTTTCCAGGAGACTGATCTATTTTTCAATACCATTTAGTTCTCTTAATTTTTAAATGTTAAAATATGGGATTAAATCATATCACTGACCAAAGGAAGAGCAAATGGACTCAGGCAAGCACCCAGAGTTCTCTCTCTGATACATGGCTGGGAGAGTCTCTTGTACACTCAACTCCAGGGATGTTCTGGGCCCTTCTTTCACAAGAGGGCACTAGGAGCAGACTCCTAGGACTTCCTGCAGATCCAGCCGCTGTCTTGGCAGAGCTCTGTCTGACCAGGGATCGAACCCACTGCCCCCTGCGATGGAAAGGAGGAGTCTTAACCACTAGACCATCAGGGAAGTCCCATTCTTCCTCTACTTTAGAGCACACACCCTGGCTGGTCAGTAATGATTCCCCTTGAAGTTGACTCCCTCATTAGTTCCTCCTGAGGGTCTGGAAGGCACAGACTCAAGATGATTTTTCCTGAATCCTAGGGGAGAGAGTACAGTGATATGATAGGGAGTAAGCAGAACCTTTGGAAAGCCGCTGGGCAAAGGGATTCCAGGTAGACTCTCAACAGAGTCTACATGGATCCAAATACATCCTTCCTGGATGGAAAAGGAAAAGCAGAAGCGTAGGACTTGAGACTGAACCGTCTGGAGCATTTGGGGGCCGAGCGTGACTACTAGTCATTCTGAGAATGCCCTGGAGGGTCACAGTGGGAAGGGACTCCACACAGGAGGGCCAACCTCAGGCCACCAGGACCTTCAAACAGCTCAGGATGCCTTGTAGCCCAGACAGCGAGATAGTTGGGTTGGCTGCTCATCTCACCTCCAGAGACCCAGTGTAATAACAGACACACTGGGGGCTTCAAATTGCAGCTGGAAAGCTCTGAAACAAAAGATGTGATCAGCACGAAATAATATTCTTGGTAGGAGGTGATCTATAAGCTGTGGAACCAGAGCCACAAAACACAGAATTGTCAGGGAAGTAGATTAAAAGTCAACACATCCAACATAGCCTTTTTTAAGGGTAAGGAATGTGAGGCCCGGAAAGCAGCAATGGGTTTTGCCTGTAGTTGTCAGAAGAAATAATGACTAAAATATACTGTTCTTGCCACTTGTTCAATGCATCTTCTGTGATACCACATTGCCCGTTCCTGGGATGATTTTTTATTCCTTCACTGGCTCCTTTTATGATAAATAGGACAGATTCTCTTTCTTGATCTTAGTCCACCTGCCTCAAGAGTGAGGTAGGTTATTCATTTTTCATTGACCAGCCACTGTGTTTCACGTACCATACAACAATAAGTGGGAGAGACAAAGGACTTGGTCCAGGAAAGAAGGTAAGTCTCAAGATGAAAAATATATATTTTTTAATAATAAAAAATCTGCATTTCAATAAATATAAGGGACTTGTGAAAAACAGATGCTGCGTTATCAAAATTCAGAATAAGAGACTGCTTCTTCACAGTCTTCCCATCAGAAAGAGGCATTTGAACTGAAGAACAGTAAGATTCTTAGTGAAGGGCAAACCATGAACAAAGGCGCAGAAGAAGAAAGGGCAAGTGTACTTAGGTGCCCACATGCGAACTGTAAGAAGTGAGGCTAGAAGTGGAGTGGTGAAGCAGACCATGGAGGACCTTGAAAGCCAGGAGTTGGACTGCTGCAAAAAGTGAGAGGCCCTTCAAGGTTTTTGTGTGGGAAAATAACAAGCCTACTAGATTGGTGTTTTAGAAAGGCAATCTTATAACAGCCACTAAAATGAATTGAAGGACTGGAAGAATGAAGTTGGGAAGATGTTAGAAAGTTACTGCTTATAGTATCATCGTAATAATATAGCTTAGAAAGTTATTTTTTTTATAGGTACGGTAAGGACTGAGTGGGAAAAATCAATGTTGAGCACTTTG
The DNA here is from genome assembly GCF_023091745.1 of Budorcas taxicolor. Lineage (NCBI taxonomy): Eukaryota > Metazoa > Chordata > Mammalia > Artiodactyla > Bovidae > Budorcas > Budorcas taxicolor. Next base: position 80,147,209 of record NC_068919.1, read on the forward strand.
AATACAGTAGCCTGACTCTGTTGCAAACATACAAATGTTGGCTGCTTTAATAATAATTTCTATTATAATTATTATTATTATGTAAGAGATTGTCAAATCCATACTGAGGTAATGGTAGTAGGGACAGCGAAGAGAGGAATGGACTGAACAGGGGTAAGCAACACAAGAGTCCCCCTTTATCTGTGTGGGATAAATTCTAAGACCCCCAAGTAGATGTCTGAAACTGCAAATAGTACTTAACTCTTTGTATACTATGTATTTTTCTGTATATACCCATTTACAGTTAAATTTCCAAATTAGGCCCAGAAAGATTGAAGGAGGAGGGAGAAGGGGACAACAGAAGATGAGATGGTTGGATGGCATCACCAACTCAATGGACATGAGTTTGAGTAAACTCTGGGAGTTGGTGATGGACAGCAAGGCCTGGCGTGCTGTAGTCCTTGGGGTCGCAAAGAGTCGGATGCGACTGAGCAACTGAACTGAACTGAACTGAAATAGGTTAGCAGCAATAACAAATAATAAAATAGAACAATTATAACAAGATACTGTAATAAAAGTTGTGTGAGTGTATTCTCTTTCATTCTCTCACTCAGAACATCTAATGGTGATGGTGGTTTAGTCGCTAAGTCATGTTGGACTCTTGCAATCCCATGGACTATAGCCTGCCAGGCTCCTCTGTCTATGGGATTTCCCAGGCAAGAATGTTGGAGTGGTTTGCCATTTCCTTCTCCAGTGATCTTCCCAAACCAGGGATTGAACCTGGGTCTCCTGCACTGCAGGCAGATTCTTTACCAACTGAGCTACGAGGGAAGCCCCCAGAATATCTTACAGTACAAATTTAATGCCTTGTCCATCTTAACGGAGCACTTTATCACACAGAGTGGCTGTGATTTTTGCAGCCTGAGGTGCAATAGCAAACCTGTGGGAGAAAACTGGGAGGGAGGAGAGGATCTTGGAGATGAAGTGAAAGAGGGCCCACCTAGAGAGTTAGTGGAACCTGGAGAGTTCTGTGTGATAGAAGTCAAGAGGGGAAAGTTTCACGGAGCTAATGATCAATCTTTTCTGATGGGGGTTGGGAGAAATCAGGAATAAGTTATCATATTTGGGGGAATGAGAAGTCCTTGGTGAGTGAGAGTCGGGCAGAAGGTAGGAAAAAATGAGAAAGCAAGGGATAAGTGAATGAATGAGTGATGGGGAAATAGAAACAGATGTCTACTCTAAAATTTCAAGAGTGTGTGGAAAGCAAGATGGGAAGAGAAAATGACAGGGGAGGAAGTGAACAAAGGGATATTCTTGCCAGGATGTTAAGCATGCTTACAATTAGATGGAGGGGATTTAATGCTCAAAAGGAAAGAGCTCAGGGCAAGCTGATGGAAGCAGGGCAGAAGGGACACCGGGCAGGAAGGGAAGGGAGAGCTTTTTTAAATTGTGAGACCAGTGACAAGTAAGGATGGAGAACAAAGTTGGGAGATCAGGGTGCAAAGGAAGAGTGTGCAAGCTCACATTATTTGGTTCAGTCTCTAGGATGAACAAAGTGGTGTGTGACCTGGACATCTTCTCCTCTCAAGTGACTTGGAAACTGCCATGTGGAAGCCTGGGCAGGAATACAGTTTCCAGACCCACTTCCGGATCCAGTCCCAACATGACCCAGTGTTCCTGTACACAACCAGGAAAGCACTATTTGTCATTCAGACATTAAGACAGTAAATGCCACCTGACCCATTCCAAGAGCTGTTTTCTTAGTAGACATGACCCTGTATACCACATGTAAATAAACTTGATTCAGGAATCAGCCTCTATTTACTCTTCATATTATAGAAGTGTATATATACATGTGATTTTTCCTATCTAGGTGTCTTGTTCAATAGTCTCTATGGATCGCAATCCTTCTTATCCCTCACCTTCCTACTCAAGACCTTCCCCAGGCTCCAGAGATCTCAGATCTTTAGGGGTCCACCTTGCTGGGCAGCTCAGCTGACTGGGAAGAGTATCTTAGACATGCTGGAGCCATTTTTCCTTTCTCTTGAGGTGGTCTACCCAGTGTTGGGTTTAGAGTGCCCATCCAAAAAACAAAGAGACGACTGAACACAAACCAATCTCATTAAAGAAAATAGGGAAATTCCTGCCTAGAAGGACAGCTCTGGTTTGTATGCTAAAACAGAAAGAGGAACCCCCTAACCCTCCCTCATAGGCCAGCAGGATGGCCATGCACAAGGGTTCTGCAACAGTCCCCTACTTCCTCTCGCTACGTTCTAGTCTTGATGCACCATCTAAAATGCAAATCTGACCCTGCACTTCAGTACTGAAAACCTTCCCAAGTCCCCACCGGAAACTCGGTGGAAAACCTTAGCATGAAGCACAAGTCCTTCAAGATCTGGCACCTTGAACTCCTCTAAATTCATCTCTCTGAACTTTACCCTCAGTCTTTAGTTATTTGAACGAGCTCTTGTCCCCTTTAGTCCTTTGCATACTGATCCCTTCAGGGCTTCCCTGACCACTCAGCAATAAAGAATCTGCCTGCAATGCAGGAGACTGATGCAGGTTCCATCTCTGGGTAGGGAAGATCCCCTGGAGTAGGACATGGCAACCCACTCCAGTATTGTGTCCTGGGAAATCCCATGGACAGAGCCTGCCTTTCACTCAAAGACCTTTCTCTCCCACCATTTCTCTCCCTAGTTTCACCAAAGCCAGCTCCTCCCTAGCCTGTCTTTCTGGGATCAGCTATCCCTAGAAGTTCTCCTTAAGACCCCTTAGAGATGTGATCTTCCTACATTTTCACCGCACCTGGGATGTAGCCTTCACAGACAGGAATCAGTTTAAAGGGTAAGTGTGTGTTCACTAGTTGGTTATTCCTGCTGGGATGAGTGTGTGTTTATGAGGAAAGGAAACATTCTATTTTATTTGCCTCTGTACCCAGCAAATACTTGGCCAAGGGGATTGTTGAATATTTATTGAATAAATAACTGATTGATTATATCAATGAAGCCTTTCTTTTTTGGAGTCAAATATATTTCTGAAACTCATCAAATGTTTGAACTTCCAAGCAAAGCAACCAGGCTTGAGTGCAAAGGGAGTGATTTTCTCTTTTGAGCCAAACTTGGTAGCTTAAAGAGAAGCTGTGTGACACATTCCTCCAAATTCAGATTGTCGGCAGTGAGTGACTGGACCAGCTAGGCTGAGGAACAATGCCCACAGTGACTACCCATGGACAATACCGCTAACTACGCCAGAGACTGTACAAGGACCCACCTTGCACAGGGACAGGGCAGGGCTGGATCAGGAGGACACTCCCTTGGCTTCAGGGTCCCAGCCCAGGGAGAAGTCCATGGGAAGGGCGTGTTTTTTACAGGGTCAGTTTGCTGGCCCTATGCTTCCTTCTCTGACCAGGAGGCTCTGCAGGGCCATGCGTGCATGCATGCTCAGTCGCTTCAGCCGTGTCCGACTCTTTGTGACCCCATAGACTGTAGCCTGCCAGGCTCCTCTGTCCATGGGAGTCTCCAGGCAAGAGTACTAGAGGGGATTGCCATGCCCTTCTCTAGGGGATCTTCCCAACCCAGGGATCAAACCTGCATCTTCTCTCATCTCCTGCATTGGCAGATGGGTTCTTTACCACTGGGAAGGACTGTAGCCCTTCTGCAAGAGATGCCAAACTAGAGATCAGAGGAAAGGTACCTTATTCCTCCTAGTTCCATACATTCACCCAGCACTGATGGAGTAGCTTCTCTATGTCAGACACACTGCCAGGTCCTGGGGATACAAGGTGAATAAACACCAGCTCTCTTTCCTCCCTTCATGCAGCTTGCTGTACAGAGGCGTGACTGGTCTTACCAATCACATAAATAAATTGAATGTGCATCTTTAAATTACTTCAAAATAATAGGTTCAAGTTAGGAGTGTAAAATAATCTGGCTTAGGGAAGGTAGGGAAAGCTTCCTTGAGAAAGCCACCAATGAACTAAGGACAGAAAAATAAACAGGAGTACATTAAACAAGGACGAAGTGTTGGAAGAGCAAGAAAGCATTTCCAGGTAGAGGAAACCACCTAAACAGCCTTCCCATCTTCATGAAGTCTGAGTACCACTTCAACCAAATTTAGGTCCCACCTGCTTCTTCTCAACCCCATATCTATATTTTATTTAAAGGAACAGGCAACTGTGGAGTGGACTTGTAGGTGCAAACTGCAAAGCGGAATTGCGGATGGCGGTGAGGGGTTGGGAGACCACAGCTACCCCCAGCTCTGACCCTCAACCCTGCTCGCGTGGAGAGGGGCAAGGCAGGAAGGCGCGGGTTCCTCTCAAACTCGGACCCCAAAAGGCCCGCAGGAAGGAGGGCCGGCGGGAGGGAGGACCTGAGCGGATCTCCCTCCGTCAGGCAGAAGCAGGTTGCAGCAGCTATATTTGAAAATCGAGGTAAACAAGAGCTCAGCTCAAGTGGACGGGGCACAACAGCTGCGGAAGATTAATCACACACGGCTGCGAGTCACCAGGTCGCCACGCGGCCCCCACCAGCAGGCCGGATGTGCTCCTATCACGTACCCACAGCTCCCTCCGCGTGGGGTGTTTCTCGGCCACTCCAGAGCGCGCAGCCCTGCTCCCAGCTGCGGCCTGCCCTTTTCATAAACTACCCCAGTTTCAATCTTTCTGCCCAGGAGTCCGAACGACCGAACGTTCGGGGGTTGTTTTTTAGTCACCAGGGGACAGAGCCAAAGACAGACAGAGAGAGCGCGCGCCAGACTGAGAGAGACAGACGGACAAGGAGAGACAGGGAGAGAGAGACAGGCGGCAGGCAGGCGGGCAGGGAGCCGGGTAAATTTATAGCACTGCATTAAAGGCGTTTCTTCTATTTAACCCCCACCCTCTCCCTCCACGGTTAAAAATACAACACAGCGAATAAAGAGGAGGGGAAAAAGCGAAACAGATCGCTTTCTTCGTCTCCCCAGTGGCCCGGGTCCTCGGGGCAGGTCAGGCAGGGTCTTCCAGGAGCGGGCCAGCCTCTGAATGAAGGCCTGTGGCTGTGTGCGTGTGTGCTTGTGTGTGGTGGTGGCGGTGAGGGGTGTGTGGGCGAGCGGGGGTGGGGGTGGGGCGGGGAGGGGGCATAGTTACACACTTCACGTCTCTCCACCTGGCCCCGGCCCGCCCAGACCACCGCGGACAGGAAAACACCGGCCGGGAGAAACCCTCCTTCTCCCCGCCCCCTTGGCCGCCGCGGGCTGGTGCGCCGGGGCTGCAGTTCCCGACCCGCGGCGGCGGAGTCCCGAGGTTGGGGTGCGCGCGGGCGTGAGTGAGTATACGCGGGCGCGCGCCGAGTGGGTAACGCGCTCCCCTCGCAGCCCCCGAACCCCACGGGCGCTCGCCACCGCGGGAGCACAACACTCGTTGGCACAGCCCAGGCACACACATGCATACACGCATCCGGCACGCAACACGGCGCTCAGCCTCCCTAATGCGCACCCGTCCGTAACCCGACAAACCCGCGACCAGCCCAGGCATCTCTGCACCGCCCCCCCCCACCACCCCCCCACCCTCGCACCTCCCAGGAGGCACTCAGTCCGCCAGAACGCCCCCCACCCCACCTCCCAGCACCGCCTGCATCCCCGTACACTTTCCGGGGCACCCTCCCCAGCCACCTCTTCTGACACTAGACCCGCAGGAAAGCAGTTCACGTGAATGATCTCCAGAAAGAACTTAATTAACACCGTTATTCACAAGCCGGAACCCTCACGGGGACATCCCCAAACCCACCCCCTCCACCACCACCACCCCCCGCCGCCCCCGCCCGACCTCTGCCTCCCCGGCCTCTGCCGCCGGTTGAGGGGGAAGGGCAGGAGGCTCAGCCCTTCACTCACCGTTTCCTCTCGGTCTCTCGGGCGGGGTGGGCAAGTGAGGGGGGGTGTGAGAAAGGTGCGCGTTGCCCCCGCCGCCGGGCTCCTCACCGGCCGCAGCGGCTCATCGCCCCAGCGGGCTGCCCGCCGGCCGCAGCCGCGTCCGGGGCATGTCAGTCCGCCGCCGCCGCCCGCCCGCCGGGCTCGTGGGCTACCAGCTTTCAGGGAGCCTTGGGGTAGCGCATCCGGAGGGCGAGGGCTAGGGCCGGAGCAGGGGGCCTGGGGAGGGGTCCCTCGGCAGCGGTTTAAGGAGCAGGGAGCACGCCTAGGTAGACCCCCGGGAAACCCCGACTCGGGCGCGGGCTCGGACTAAAGCCCTTGGAGAGGCCCGGAGTCCCGGCCGCCCGCAGCAAGGGGATCCCTGCCGGGAGGGGCAGGAAGGCGAGCGGCCCGGCGTGCTCTGGCGGCTCCGAGGACCCCGGACTTGCAGTCTGCGTCGCCGGGGCTTTCCCGGGGCTGGGAGCGCGCCGGCTCTCCCCCTAGCACGCCGTCACCGCGGGACTCGTCTCGGCCTCGCCGCGCGCGGAGGGGACGCGCGGAGGGTCTGGTTTCTGGGCGAGCCGAGAGCTTTGCCCATTAAGCTGCAGGAGAAAGCCAAATCAAAAAGCCAATCTCCAAGCCTCCAAAACCCAACGTCACCCTATCACGGCATGACTAGCCGCGCATATTTATCCTCGCGCGCCGATGGAGGTGATTTTCAGGGAGCTTTCCGACCAGCAGCGGGGAGCCGAGTCCGCCTCTCGCATCCCGAGAGCCCCCAGGACCGAATGCAGACGGAACCCGTAGCCCGAGGCCACCCACCCAATCTTTGGAGCCTGGCGCCGGGCGCCTCCTGGCCAGCGGCAGTTCCAAGACGGCGGCGCGTCCTGACCTGGATTCCGCGGAGTCCAGAGCTCCGGGCAGCGGCGGGGAGGGAGGGCAGGCGGGCGCGCAGCACCGGCTTTCCCCTTGTCCTCAGGAGACGCCGCCTGCAATCCCGAAATTAAGTCTCCACCAAACACATCTGTGGTTTTTAAATATAGCCGGGGACGATTAACCAGGCAGGGTCCACCCAGGCCTAGGGGAGGAGTTGAGGGGGGACGGGGTTAGCAGTGGAGGGAAAAGAAAACTCCCTTTCTACCTCTTTTTTTTCCCCTTCTGTTCTTGGTGCAGAACTCAGTCTGTCATTTTCTCAACCCAAATCAAACAACAGCTTGTGACAGACGCTTGGGTGAGCGCTGGTATGTTGGCTTTGGGGTTTTCAAGGCTAAAAATACGAGGGGGCTGTCTCCCAAATTGCTGCTTCTTCTGGGCCTGGAGTCTGGAAGAGAGATGATCCTTTGATGCAGCAACAGAACTAGGGTTTGGGGCTTGGCTTACACGAAGTGTACACACGTAGCCTGAAATCAGATGCCTGTAATTTCTGCTATATTTGTCAGGCTTGGTCCTGGAGGCCTGAGGGGTGGGCAAGCCTCTCCCAAGAATGGGGTTTCACATCCCTGTCTATGGATGGCATTAGGCAGATCTAAAATGAGACTGGTGGGGGCTTCTGTAGAGATACCAGGGCAGATTCTGGGAGAGAACATAGGGGCACGAAGTTGCTCTCGGGCCTTTGCTGCCTGAAGCCGAAAATGATGAGCAAAGAAAGTGAGAATAGTACTCTGCAAGTGTCAGCACCTCCTCAGGGCCAAGTGCCCTGCTAATGAATGTGATTGCCCTTCATGTCATCCTCACAAAACTGTGAGACAGGTACAGTTATGAACTCCATTTTTCTCTTGAGGAAATTGAGCCTTAGAGAGGTTAAAAAACCATCCCAAGGCCACATGCAGCAGAACCAAGGACTAGAGAAAGGTGGAATCAACTGGATTTTCACTGATAACTTCAACAGTATGTGCAACTTCCCAGATTCCTGGCTCCCCTAAGAACTGCTCTGGAACAAGTTTTGGTCCAAAGAGATTAAGTAGGCATAGGAGTTAGAGAGCGCCTGAGCCGGGGATGGTGTGTGAGTTCTTTCCTGGTCCCTTGAACAATGCTATTCAGCAAATCACACGGTGGTTTCTGTCCTGAGTCTGAGTCCTAGATATCCTCAGTCCTAACTGAGCCCTGTCGGAGAAGGCGGTGGCTCCCCACTCCAGTACTCTTGCCTGGAAAATCCCATGGACGGAGGAGCCTGGTGGGCTGCAGTCCATGGGGTCACAAAGAGTCTGACACAACTAAGCGACTTCACTTTCACTTTTCACTTTCATGCATTGGAGAAGGAAATGGCAACCCACTCCAGTGTTCTTGCCTGGAGAATCCCAGGGACAGGGGAGCCTGGTGGGCTGCCGTCTATGGGGTTGCACAGAGTCAGACACGACTGAAGCGGTTTAGCAGCAGCAGCAGCAGCAGCAACTGAGCCCTGTGGTCTCACATCCCTCTACATTCATGGATCTTGAATCCAGTTCGGGGCTGAGGCACTGACTCTGCCAAAGTTCAATAACTTCTAATGTGTGATTTCAGGTTATGACAGTTGGTGGGATTTACCTTGTGTCTGTTTTCATGGAGACCCATGATGCAGATTGGCCCATAGTCAAGCCCAAGAGACTGCTGGTGGGCCCATAAATTAGCGTAGATTTTAGGGAAGGCAGTTTTGGAAGATACATCAAATTACTTAAAAAATGTGAACCACTTTTGCCTCTACTAGTAATTTTACTAGTAGAAATTCATTCTGTGGCAATAATGGAGGATTTGTGCTCAAATGTTTAGTTACAAGGACATTCACGGTAGTGTTTTTAAGAAGAAAAAACTGGAAACATCTTAATTTTCCATCAGAGAGAACTGGAGAGGGTAGCCTTTCCCTTTCCTAGGGGATCTCCCCAACTCAGGGATGGAACCCAGGTCTCCCGCATTGCGGGCAGATTCTTTACAAGCTGAGCCACAAGGAAAACCCAAGAGTATTAGAGTGGGTAGCCTATCTGTTCTGCGGATCTTCCCAACCTAGGAATCGAACTGGGGTCTCTGCATTGCAGGTAGATTGTTTACCAACTGAGCTATCGTGGAAACCCTTATGAGGTATGCTGCTGCTGCTGCTAAGTCACTTCAGTCATGTCCGACTCTGTGCGACCCCATAGACGGCAGCCCACCAGGCTCCCCTGTCCCTGGGATTCTCCAGGCGAGAACACTGGAGTGGGTTGCCATTTCCTTCTCCAATGCATGAAAGTGAAAAGTGAAAGTGAAGTCGCTCAGTCGTGTCCAACCCTCAGTGACCCCCTGGACTGCAGCCTTCCATGCTTCTCCGTCCATGGGATTTTCCAGGCAAGAGTACTGGAGTGGGGTTCCATTGCCTTCTCCGCTTATGAGGTATAATTACGTATGATGGGTTTTGACAAAAGTACGTACAAATATAACAACCACTCAAATCAAGGTACAGGACATTTTCATCTCTCAAAAGTTCTTGGTCCCCTCTGCAATTATCCCTCACCTTCCCTCAAGCAACCATTGATTGTTTTCTGTCACTCTAGATTCATTTTTTGCTGTGTTCTAGATTTTTTTTCTTCTTGCCTCTATATCTGTTGATGTTTCTTCAGTAAATATTTGTTGTTGTTGTTAAGTCGCTAAGTCGTGTCCAATTCTTTTGCAGCCTCAAGAACAGGCTTCCCTGTCCTTCACTCTCTCCCAGAGCTGCTCAAATTCATGTCCATTGAATTGGTGATGTTTTCTAACCATCTCATTCTCTGCCACCCTCTTCTCCTTTTGCCTACCATCTTTCCCAGTATCAGGGTCTTTTCCAGTGAGTCTGATCTTTTCACCAGATGGCCAAAGGATTGGAGCTTCAGCTTCAGCAGTCCTTCCAATGAGTATTCAGGGTTGATTTCCTTTAGGATTAACTGATTTGATCTCCTTGCAGTCCAAGGGACTCTCAAGAGTCTTCTCCAGCATCACACTTCAAAAGAATCAATTCGTTGGCCCTCAGCCTTCTTTATGATACAACTCTCAGATCTGTACATAACTACTGGGAAAACAAAAGCTTTCTATATAACCTTCATAAGCAAAGTGATGTCCCTGCTTTTTAATATGCTGTCTAGGTTTGTCATAACTTTCCTTCCAAAGAGCAAGTATCTTCTAATTTCATGGCTGCAGTCACTATACACAGTAATTTGGGAGCCCAAGGAAAAATAAAATCTGTCACTGCTTCTGCTTTTTCTCCTTCTATTTGCCAGGAAGTGATCTTAGATGCCACGATCTTAGTTTTTGGAATGTTCGGTTTCAGGCCAGTTTTTTTCATGCTCCTCCTTCTCCCTTATCAAGAGGCACTTTAGTTCCTCTTCACTTTTGTCATTATGATGGTTATCACCTGCATATCTTGAGTTTTTTGATATTTCTCCCACCTGTCTTGATGCCAACTTGTAACTCATCCAGCTCAACATTTCACATGATGTGCTCTGCATATAAGTTAAATAAATAAAGTGATCATATATAGCATTGTTATACTCCTTTCCCAATTTTGAATCAGTCAGTTGTTCCATGTAAGGTTCTAACTGTTGCTTCTTGACCCACATAGTGGGCAGGTAAGATGGTCCAGTATTCCCATCTCTTTAAGAATTTTCCAAAGTTTGTTGTGATCCACATAGTCAAAGGCTTTTGCATAGTCGATGAAGCAGAGTAGATGTTTTTCTGGAACTCCCTTCCTTTCTCTATGATCCAACAAATGTCGGCAATTCGATCTCTGGTTCCTCGGCCTTTTCTAAATCCAGCTTGAACATCCAGAAGTACTGGTAAAGCCTAGCTTGAAGGATTTTGAGCATGACCTTACTAGCATGGGAAGTGAATGCAATTGTCTGGTAGTTTGAACATTCTTTAGCACTCCCTTTCTTTGGAATTAGGTTGGAAAGTGACTGTTTCCAGTCCTATGGCCACTGCTGGGTTTTCCAAATTTGCTGACATATTGAGTACAGCACTTTAACACCATCATCTTTTTTAAAAAATTAATTAACTTATTTTAATTGGAGGCTAATTACTTTACAATATTGTAGTGGTTTTTGCCATACATTCACATGTATCAGCCATGGGTGTGCATGTGTTCCCCATCCTGAGCCCCCCTCCCACCTCCCTCCCCATCCCATCCCTCAGGGTCATCCCAGTGCACCAGCCCTGAGCACCCTGTCTCATGCATCTAACCTGAACTGGAGATCTGTTTTACATATGATAATATACATGTTTCAATGCTATTCTCTCAAATCATCCCACCCTTGCATTCTCCCATAGAGTTCCAAAAGACTGTTCTTTACATCTGTGTCTCTTTTTCTGTCTCACGTACAGGGTCATCATTACCATCGTTCTAAATTCCATATATATGCGTTAGTATACTGTATTGGTGTATTTCTTTCTGACTTACTTCACTCTGTATAATAGGCTCCAGTTTCATCCACCTCATTAGAACTGATTCAAATGCATTTTTTAATGACTCATATTCCATTGTAACACCATCATCTTTTAGTATTTCAAATAGCTCAGCTGGAATTCTATCACCTCCACTAGCTTTATTGGTAGTAGAGCATCCTAAGGCCCACTTGACCTCACATTCCAGGATGTTTGGCTCTAGGTGAGTGACCATACCATTGTGGTTTTCTGGGTCATCAAGACCTTTTTTGTACAGTTCCTCTGTGTATTCTTGCCACTTCTTAATTTTTTCTGCCTTTGTTAAGTCTTTACCATTTCTTCCTGTATTATGCCCATCCTTGCATGAAATATTCTTTTGATATCTCCAATTTTCTTGAAGAGGTCTCACCTTTCCCATTCTATTGTTCTCTTCTATTTTTTGCATTGTTCATTGAAGAAGGGCTTCCTATCTCTCCTTGGTATTCTCTGTAACTGTGCATTCAGTTGGGATGATGAAAGATACTTGTACATATAAATCTCTTTATTTTTTTTCTTTGCTCCCTAATAATAATAATATCATTATTTGAAAGCATATAGTTCTTTATCAGGAGAAGGCAATGGCACCCCACTCTAGTACTCTTGCCTGGAAAATCCCATAGACAGAGGAGCCTGGTGGGCAGAGTCTGACACAACTAAGCTACTTCATTTTCACTTTTCACTTTCACTTTTCACTTTCATGCATTGGAGAAGGAAATGGCAACCCACTCCAGTGTTCTTGCCTGGAGAATCCCAGGGACGGGGGAGCCTGGTGGGCTACCGTCTATGGGGTCGCACAGAGTCAGACACGACTGAAGCGACTTAGCAGCAGCAGCAGCAGCAGCAGCAGTTCTTTATCATATTACCAGGGTACATTTGGATTTGCCTATAATCTCTATTTATGATAGTTCTACTAAAATAAGAAAAAGCATGTATTATTTCCCCTGTTATTCAATACAGTTTTATAAGTTTTAGGCAATACAATAAGATTTTAAAAATTACCAAAATATCCCTAAATAGTAAAATCATCAATTTCAGGTTAGAAGATTGTTTTCCAAGAAAGATTAAGAAATTCTACTTTATGACTCAGTTTCCTCATCTATGGGCTTCCCTGGAGGCTCAGATGGTGAGGAATCTGCTTGCAATGCAGGAGACCAGATTCTATCCTTGGGTCGGGAAGATCCCCTGGAGAAGGGAATGGCAACCCACTCTGGTCTTCTTGCTAGGAGAATTCCATGGACAGAGAGCCTGGCAGGCTATAGTCCATGGGGTCACAAAGAGTTGGACACCACTGAGACTAACAGCTTCAATTCCTCATCTATAGAACTGATATAATAGTATCTACCTTATAGGCATATTATGAGAATTAAATGAGTTAATGCACTAAAAGGCTTGAAGCAATGTCTAGCTGTTAGTTGTTAGTTCTCCAAAAATGTTAGTTTTTGTTATTAAAATGATTGAAAAATGTGGCTGGATACAAAATTAAAATACAAAAGTTAACAGTTGTAATAAACAGAAATTTAAATTTCTGGGGGGAGGAAATCCCATTTTTAATAAAACCTTGAACTATAAATACCTAGAAATAAAGTTTACAAGAAAGGCAAAAGACCCAAGTAAATAAAACTATAAAAATATTATTAAAATGTGGAAAAAAGATATCTAAATGGAGTCACAACTTCCTAAGATATTAATAGGATGAAATAATGTCATAACAATATCTACCTTTCCCAAAGGAATTTATATATTTAAGGAAATTTCAACCAGAATTCTAGTTTAATTTTTTTTTTACACTGGATATGATGATTTTAAAGGTCAGTGGGGAAATAGCTGAAAACAATCTAGTATATTTTATAGACATCTAGTGTGTGAAGTGAAGTAGGCTTTAATTTAGGAAGTATTACTACCAATAATGGAGAAGGCTATGGCACCCCACTCCAGTACTCTTGCCTGGAAAATCCCATGGATAAAGGAGCCTGGTAGGCTGCAGTCCATGGGGTTGCAAAGAGTCGGACACAACCGAGCGACCTCCCTTTCACTTTTCACTTTCATGCATTGGAGAAGGAAATGGCAACCCACTCCAGTTTTCTTGCCTGGAGAATCCCAGGGACGGGGGAGCCTGGTGGGCTGCTGTCTATGGGGTCGCACAGAATCAGACACTACTGAAGTGACTTAGCAGCACTACCAGTAAAGCCAGTGGAAGGTGATGGAATTCCAGCTGAGCTATTTAAAATTCTAAAACATGACGCTGTTAAAGTGCTGCAGTCAATATGTGAGTAAATTTGGAAAACTCAGCAGTGGGCAGAGGATTGGAAAGGGTCAGTTTTCAATCCATTCCCAAAGAAGGGCAATGCCGAAGAATGTTCAAACTATAATACAATTGCACTCATTTCACACGCTAGTAAGGTTCTACTCAAAATCCTTCAAGCTGTTCTTCAACAGTACATGATCAGAGAACTGCCAGTTGTACAAGCTGGGTTTAGAAAAGGCAGAGGAACCAGAGATCAAATTGCCAACATTCCTTGGATCATGGAAAAGGTAAGGGAGTTCCAGAAAAACATCTACTTCTGCTTCCATGCTGGGGCTCACGAAGCAATGGGACCAGCTCTCCCTCCATGTAGGAATCAATTGGAAAATCCTGTGTTAGTTCCTGGGGCAGAGGAACCAATTAAGACCTGACAGGGCACCCAGTGCAGATCAGGAGCCACTCCCCATGCAGGGCAATTTTCCCTATGTCATTATTCCGTGGGGGCCTAAATGCAAATAGCCAACAGGCTGGGTTTAACAAAAAACACAAGAAATTCAACAAAAACCCAAAGAGAGGTAAACAGCCATTGTGGAAAGAACAATGCACTTGCTGTAAGGAGGAAAGGCATTGGAAAAAAGATTGCCCTGAGCTAACACGTAAGAAGGAAAAGCAATAAAACAAAAATGGGAGCCTCTCATATGGTAGAAAGAGAGCAACACTGATGATGAATGAAGAGGCCCAGGGCCTCCATGGGACTTGAGGAGCGGAGCCCAATTCCAGTTTCTCCACAGACAGTAGGGAATGAGCTGATTGACTTTGGGTCACCAGAGTCTCTGGAGAAGTACAAGTTCAGTTCAGTTCAGTCGCTCAGTCGTGTCTGACTCTTTGCAACCCCATGAATCGCAGCACGCCAGGCCTCCCTGTCCATCACCAACTCCCAGAGTTCACTCAGACTCACGTCCATCGAGTCCGTGATGCCATCCAGCCATCTCATCCTCTGTCGTCCCCTTCTCCTCCTGCCCCCAATCCCTCCCAGCATCAGAGTCTTTTCCAGTGACTCAACTCTTCGCATGAGGTGGCCAAAGCACTGGAGCTTCAGCTTGAGCATCATTCCTTCCAAAGAAATCCCAGGACTGATCTCCTTCAGAATGGACTGGTTGGATCTCCTTGCAGTCCAAGGGACTCTCAAGAGTCTTCCCCAACACCACAGTTCAAAAGCATCAATTCTTCGGCACTCAGCCTTCTTCACAGTCCAAATCTCACATCCATACATGACTACAGGAAAAACCATAGCCTTGACTAGACGGACCTTAGTTGGCAAAGTAATGTCTCTGCTTTTGAATATACTATCTAGGTTGCTCATAACTTTTCTTCCAAGGAGTAAGCGTCTTTTAATTTCATGGCTGCAGTCACCATCAGCACGGATTTTGGAGCCCCCCAAAATAAAGTCTGACACTGTTTCCACTGTTTCCCCATCTATTTCTCATGAAGTGATGGGACCGGATGCCATGATCTTCGTTTTCTGAATGTTGAGCTTTAGGCCAACTTTTTCACTCTCCACTTTCACTTTCATCAAGAGGCTTTTTAGTTCCTCTTCACTTTCTGCCATAAGGGTGGTGTCATCTGCATATCTGAGGTGATTGATATTTCTCCTGGCAATCTTGATTCCAGCTTGTGTTTCTTCCAGTGCAGCGTTTCTCATGATGTACTCTGCATATAAGTTTAAATAAGCAGGGTGACAGTATACAGCCTTGTCGTACCACTTTTTCCTATTTGGAACCAGTCTGTTGTTCCATGTCCAGTTCTAACTGCTGCTTCCTGACCGGCATACAGATTTCTCAAAAAGCCATCTGTTTTTCCAATCTCTTGAAGGCCAGCTAGGGGACCTCACTTTGAAACATAGTTTCTAATATATACCAGAGTGTCCAATCCCTCTTTTGGGTGGAGATCTCCTTTGTAAAGTTCAAGTAACTTTTCTGCCAGAAGGGCTTGACATCAGAGTCCACCAGAGCAAGCTTTAAGCCTACAGATGACAATCATAAAAATCCCAGAAAAGGAGACAGAGCTCTTTCCCCACCAAGGGATATGGAAATATAAGACCAAAAGGGTGGGCAGATGGCACCGCAGGAAAGGCCAAAAACGCATAGGTCTCCTTAAAAAGGGATGATGGGACACTTAGCCAATACAGAGCTCATTAAAAAGGGATGGTGGGACACCTAATCTAAAACAGTATCCTCTGAGACAAGAGGACAAAAAGGAAATCCAGACAATTCTCAAGAAGTTTTTGAAAATAGGACTGATGAAACCCTGCAGGTCCCCATATAAAACCCCTATTCTCTTGGTCAAAAAGTCAAACTCAGCAGAATATCGCTTTGTCCAAACTTGAGGGCTATTAATGAAATAATTCAAGAGTTGCACTCTGTGTGTGCTCTGCTCACAATTATTCTGAGAGAATATGGCTGGTACTCAGTTTGGGAACTTAAAAGATGGTTTCTTTTCTCCCTTCATTCCTATTTGAGGAAGAATCACAGCAGCTATTTTCTTCTGAATGGCAGGACCCAGAAACACAGGTAGTCCAAGAGTAATGTTGGACAGTCCTGCCTTTAAGATTTACAAATCCCCCTACCTTATTTGGGGAATAAGGTTGGAAACTTAATATGGAGTGAAGCACTTTTACTGCAATATATGGATGATTTGCTAGGGCAATTATCAAGTCGTGATGGGATCACTTCTCTAACAGACTGACTTGTCAAAATACCGGTCAGTGTATTCAGAAAAGGACAGAGAGAGGGTCAGATAGTAGGTTTTCTCTCTTGATTTCCTGGCTGGAAATGTTGTGCACAAGGAATTGTTTTGATCCCTGAGATACTCCTGGACATTGTGCTGCAGCACACTCATGAAATGAAAATGCTAATTGCTCAGTCATGTCCAACTCTTTGCAACCCCATGGATTGTAGTCTGCCAGGTTCCTCTGTCCATGGAATTCTCCTGGCAAGAATACTGAAGTGGGTTGCCATTCCCTTCTCCTGGGGATCTTCTCGACCCAGGGATTGAACTCAGGTCTCCTGCACTGCAGGCAGATTCTTTACCGTCTGAGCCACCAGGGAAGCCCTGCAGCACATTCATAATAGTACCCATTATGGGAGAGATGCCACCTTAAATGGATTCAGAAGTATTTAATGGGATCTAACCTATAAAAGACTACACAGCGAGTCACTCAGAACGGCTTGATTTGTGCAAAAATAGCCCAAAGACTGCTGTCAGAGTTCCCCAGTTGGGGACTCAACACAGAGGGACCTGCCCCACTGAGAACTGGCAAATAGACTTCACTCAAATGTTTTGAGCTGCAGGAAATTCTAGATACCTGCTGGTGCTTGTGTACAGCTTTTCAGGATGGGGGAAAGCATATTCCACCCAGATAGCAAAAAGCCTCTATAGTTAACGTGTTATGTGCTAAGTCACTTTGGTCAAGTCTGACTCTTTGCGACCCTATGGACTATAGCCCACCAGGGTCCTCTGTCCATGGGATTCTCCAGGCAGCAACACTGGAGTAGGTTGCCACGTGCTCCTCCAGGGTATCTTCCTGACCCAGGGATAAAACCAGTGTCTCTTACGTCTCCTGCATTGGCAGATGGGTTCTTTATCACTACTGCCACCTGGGAAGCCACTGGATGGTTTCAGTTCAGTTCAGTTGCTCAGTCGTGTCTGACTCTTTGTGACCCCATGAATTGCAGCACGCCAGGCCTCCCTGTCCATCACCAACTCCCGGAGACTCACATCCATCAAGTCCGTGATGCCATCCAGCCATCTCATCCTCTGTCGTCCCCTTCTCCTCCTGCCCTCAAGCCCTCCCAGCATCAGAGTCTTTTCCAATGAGTCAATTCTTCGCATGAGGTGGCCAAAGTACTGGAGTTTCAGCTTCAGCATCATTCCTTCCGAAGAAATCCCAGGGCTGATCTCCTTCAGAATGGACTGGTTGGATCTCCTTGCAGTCCAAGGGACTCTCAAGAGTCTTCTCAAACACCACAGTTCAAAAGCATCAATTCTTTGGCGCTCAGCCTTCTTCACAGTCCAACTCTCACATCCATACATGACCACAGGAAAAAACCACAGCCTTGACTAGATGGACATTAGTCGGATGGTTTAGTACGCTTCAAAGTGATAAAGAGGCCTGCCTTTGTCTCAAGCATAACCCAACAAGTGTCTAAACACTGCACGTTAGTTGAAAACAACCACCAACCCGGAGACCACAATCAACAGGAAAAACTGAGAAAATCAATCATACATTAGAAAGGACCATTGTTAAAGTATGTCAAGAAACTAATTTAACTTGAGATAAGGCCTTGCCAGATGCCCTGCTACTGATTAATGTGTCTCTTAAAAGCAAGCTTAAATTAAGCACTTTTGAAATATTTATGGTAGGCTATTCCAGGTGTCTGTCTGGGCAGGAGAATCTATAGATGTCTTAAAGGACTTAGCAGTCACCAACTGTGTTAAAATTTTAGCACTATATTAACTTCCATTCATGAGTTTATCTCCAATAGTCTGTCTCCCCAAATGAGGAAGTCCTGCTCCCCTTCCTGCCTGGGGAATTTCTTCCTCTAAACCTGGAGAGAGCAAGGACCTGAGCATCAACTTGCCCGTCAGTGGACAGGACCATACAAGGTGCTGTTGAACACTAACTCCTCTTTAAATTAGTGGGGATAAGACCATGGGTTTACCACACCCAAGTATGACTCACTCTTTCAAAAACTGGATGGAACAAAGAAAAACAGATTTGGTCTTATGAGCCATTGAAAGTGAAAGTGAAAGTTGTTCAGTCATGTCTAACTCTTTGCGACACCATGGACCATACAGTCCATGGAATTCTCCAGGCCAGAAGACTGGAGTAGGTAGCCTTTCGCATCTCCAGGGGATCTTCCCAAGCCAGGGATGGAACCGAGGTCTCCCACATTGCAGGCAGATTCTTTACCAGCTGAGCCACAAGGCTTAAAATGCTAGTTCAAGCCAGACTCCCTACCTGAGAAGGAATGATGACTTGCTCTGCTCTTTGTTTCACTGCACTGGAGACAGACAAGGGACTTTTGGAAAGGACCAAAGGAGGAAATAACCTTCCCTCTTTTATAAAATGTTTGGATGTGTGCTCAGTTGCTCAGTCATGTCCAACTATTTGGGACACCATGGACTGTAGCCCACCAGACTCCTCTGTCCAGTAAAACTTGTTTCTCTTTATAAAAGACCATTGACTTGGTATTTGGTCTTTCCATTGTGTAGGAGGTCACAAACCCACTTGCTCGGTTACATTTCTAGTTGTAAGATACAGGTTCTAATGAGGCTTCCCTGGTGGCTCAGACAGTAAAGCATCTACCTGCAATGTGGGAGATACAGGTTCGATCCCTGGGTCGGGAAGATCCCCTGGATAAGGCAATGGCACCCCACTCCAGTACCCTTGCCTGGAAAATCCCATGGATGGAGGAGCCTGGTATGCCACAGTCCATGGGGTCGTAAAGAGTCAGACACGACTGAGCGACTTCACTTTCCTTTCCTTTCCTAATGTGTAGGACAATGACCATGGATTTTGTTCTTTTTGTTCAGCCACTAGTCATGTCTGACTCTGTGATCCCATGGACTGCTGCGCTCCAGGCTCCTCTGTTCTCCACTATTTCCTGGAGTTTGCTCAAACTCATGTCCATTGAGTCAGTGATGCCATCCAACCACCACCCTCTGCCACCCCCTTCTCCTTTTGCCTTCAGTTCTTCCTAGCATCAGGACAATAGTTAGTAATATTGTATTGTACACTTGAAATCTGCCAAGAGTAGATCATAAGTGTCCTCACCACACACTCAAAAATTAAATCATTACAACATACACCTTTAAAAAATCACATACAACCTGAATATTTACAAGTTTTGTCAGTCAAACCTCAAAGAAACTGGCAAAAAAAAAAAAAAACAAAAACAAGTGCACAAGAAAGATAACCAGAAAAGGGCTGAGGCTCTAGGGGGAGTCCCCAAAGGAAAAGCTGATGGAATGAACTAAACAAGAAAGAACTAAAAAGGAGGTGAGGGAGAGGGCCATGTTCCTGGGTGGTGAACACGTTGATGAGGGAGAGAAACAACAGGGAAAAGTTTTCCACCCCAGACTCAGAGTTACCAGCCCTTAGTGAGGGGCAGTAAAACTGCCACAAAACCACCTTCAAAAGCAAGGGGGACGCCACAACTATTTCTCGAAAGCCAACTATCTATGGGAGTGTTCTGGGGGTGAAGGTGTACCCGTCAACAAGACAAAGTTTCTGCTCTCACAGTGCAGAAGGGGGATAATTGGCAAATAAACTAGAGGGCATTTTTATGAATTTCCAGATGGAAGAAAGTGGCATGGAGAAAACTCATGCCAGGTGAAAGTTCAGAGAGTGGTTGCGGTGAGAATAGTTTGGCGGCAATCTAGATTGAATGCTCAGAGAAGGTCTCTCAGGGAAGGTCACATTTGAGCAGTAGCTTGGGTGAAGTGACGGCGTGAGGCATGTGCACATCTGGGGGCAGATGACCAGCGCTGTGTTCAAGGAGCAGGAAGCAGCCATCGTGGCTAGAGCCTAGTGAAGGATGTAGGGCCGGGGAGAGAGTGGCAGGCAGCAAGGAAGGAAGAGCTTCAGCTCCGGCTGCTGCTGAAGGCAGGCAGCCTGGAACTCCTGAGGCTTTTAGCTTGGTGTCCCCTTCCCTAAAGTCTTTCTACGCAAGATATCCTATCATTCTTCCTCCTGGTGTGAGTCGTCCTCTTCCTAGTGGAGGGCTCTTTCCTTTTGCCATGGCTTGGTTGTCCACCTACAAGTACTTTGTCTATTGCAGGTCTGTATGCTACAGTTTAGAAGTCAACAGAGCTAAAAATAACAGTCTCGATGGAGTGCAGTGATAAATCTGCTAAATTCTGCACAGAGCCAGAGGCAGTAGGGAACCAGACAGCCCAGGCCCCAAGCACCCTGCGCAGTCTCTTCCCCCAAGAAATCATCACAAAACTTCTGGTCTTGATCTATTGATCTCTTTCACCAGTGAGAAATGCACTTTTTGATGAAAACAGCTCTGGATAGATTTGCTCCTTCCAGAGGTGCTGAACAGCACCAGCTTTGTAACATAACAGCCTCTTACACTGTGATGCTGATTTTAAAGACAGACAAAAGAAAACAGTAATATTTACCTAATTATGAAGCAATGCATATTTATTTTGGGGAAATTAGACATGCAGAAAAGGATAAAGAAAAATCATCCAAATAACACCACCTGGACATAACTATTATGACATGTGTAATTTCATGCAGTTACACACTTAATATGTGTTTGAGTATACCTGGGCATTTGGTAGTTACAATTTTGTATCCTAACTTTAAATTCAGCATTATTTAGTAACCAGCTTTCCACTGATACTGCTTTTTAATTAGGCTCTGGTGATACCAAGGAAACTAGTGCAAGGAGAGGTTGGGGTTGGCAAAGTCAGAATTATGTCCCATGTGGTTGTTTTCTGAGATTAACACTGTTGTGTTACAACCTTGGCAGCTCCTTGACTCCCCTCTCCAGTTCATAAGGGTGAATTATACAAAGAGGATAGATGAGACTCAGAGATCTGGGAACTGGTTTTTATTTAGCTGATTATTTTATTTAGTGTGTAGCTGTCAATAGAACTCATTTCAGTGCATAGTGCATTGCTGAGGAACAGATACCTACACACCCACATAACTGGTATTAAAATTTTTTGACTGCCCCTGCCATGGAATACAGCAACTTCCCAAGTAGTTCAGTGGTAAGCAATCTGCCTGCCAATGTAGGTGACCAAGTTCAATCCCTGGGTCGGGAAAAATCCCTTGGACTAGGAAATGGCAACCTGCTCTAGTATTCTTGCCTGGACAATTCCATGAACAGCAGAGCTTGGTGGGCTACAGTCCATGAGGTCACAGAGACACAACTGAGTGACTAAGTACTCACACGGCATGCACACACCACAGCATACACATCCTGACCTTTATCCTAAAAAATTGGGCTTTCTAACCAGAGAAATTGGCTTATTCTTTAGTGTTAAGAGATAAGGGGAGCTGTCTTAATCAAAGATACTATCAGAGATTAACTGTTCTCTGTCTGACTTGGACATAACAGTTCTCTCCTTATTTTTGGCCCTGCTGAGCCTCTAAATGATATTTGTAATGAGTTCAGCCTACATATAATTTTTTAAATTGAAGTTGATTTATAATATTGTGCTACTTTCAGGCATACAGCATAGTAATTCAGTTTTTCTTTCAGATTGCTTTCCATTATAGGTTATTACAATATATTGAATATAGTTCCTTGTGCTATACAGCAAGCCCTTGTTGTTTACGTAGTTTGTGTATAGCGGTGTGTGTCTGATTATCCCATACTCCTAATTCAGCCCATGGAAGACTTTAACCACCTTTTGCATTTCTACAATTTTGATGTGTTTGTTATCTTCTTTTATGCTGATTGTAGCCAAGGCTAAAGCAAGAATCAAACACAGACGAAACCCATTTCTTGACCAGTCCTAATCATAACATCATCTAGGTAACTTTATTATCCTTTCTTCATATCAGAGCACAGAGGGTCCTATGACACACTGCACCACATGACAGCAGCCACTGTTAGCTCATTTCCGCTTTCTTCAGCCTTGGCCACAGTAAGAGTGAAAGATCAAAAATTGCACTAAAGAGGCAGGATAGAAAGGCT
The DNA here is from genome assembly GCF_023091745.1 of Budorcas taxicolor. Classification (NCBI taxonomy): domain Eukaryota; kingdom Metazoa; phylum Chordata; class Mammalia; order Artiodactyla; family Bovidae; genus Budorcas; species Budorcas taxicolor. Next base: position 80,169,427 of record NC_068919.1, read on the forward strand.
GAATCAGCATGAAATTGTGACTGGTCTAAGTCAATCAGAGCTTTAAATTTCTTTGCCAGATATTCACCTTTCAGCCTGTGTTGCAGTCAGAGATGGTTCTTTGATCCAGTTCCCATCTTGGGCATAGTAGAAAGTCTGGAAGATATTTCCTTCTTGATGAACAGGAAAGGTGTTTTTCCTTTGCCCCCTTTTCTCATCTTTGAATGTTGGATGAAGACCTAAGGCCTGGAGTTTCTGTAGCCACTTTGTGACCTTGTGACAAATGTGAGGATGCGAGGCAGCATGCTTAGCATGCTGAAACTCAAGGATGAAAAGTCGCTGGGTCCCTGATGACATGTTTGAGTTGCCAGTCAACTCTGGAACTGCCCACTTTGGGAATTTTCCTTAAGAAACAAGAACATTTCCAATGGCTTAATGCACTTTTCTTGCAAGTGAACCTATCCTAATTGGTGCAAAGAATGATCAAAGAGTGAGAGGTTAAGCTTTTCTGAAGGGTACCCTCAATGTTGTAGTAACTACAAACTTAGTTCAGTTCAGTTTAGTCGCTCAGTCGTGTCCAACTCTTTGCAACCCCATGGACTACAGCACGCCAGACTTCCCACCCATCACCAACTCCCAGAGCTTATTCAAACTCATGTCCATTGAGTCGATGATGCCATCCAACCATCTCACCCTCTGTCATCCCCTTCTCCTCCCACCTTCAATCTTTCCCAGCATCAGGGTCTGTTCCAATGAGTCAACTCTTCGCATGAGGTGGCTAAAGTACTGGAGTTTCAGCTTTAGCATCATTCCTTCCAAAGAACACCCAGTACTGATCTCCTTTGGAATGGACTGGTTGGATCTCCTTGCAGTGCAAGGGACTCAAGAGTCCTCTCCAACACCTCAGTTCAAAAGCATCAGTTCTTCAGCACTCAGATAATAAATCCAATCTCAGGAGTTAACCAGTTGGGTGAACACGGAACATTTGTCTTCTAACTGGTGGAAGCTGATCTTTACAAAAGATGGGCAGATTTAGATTAGCAAGTGGCCAAAAAAGAAACAACCAGAATCTATATTCCACCAAAATTTGAGTACAGCTATATGGCATATTTTTTAAAATATACTCTCTGTTACATCTAAAACATGTTGACATTAGTATATATTTTTTTGACAATACCAAACTACTGCACAATTGGACTCATCTCACATGCTAGTAAAGCAATGCTCAAAATTCTCCAAGCCAGGCTTCAGCAATACGTGAACCGTGAACTCCCTGATGTTCAAGTTGGTTTTAGAAAAGGCAGAGGAACCAGAGATCAAATTGCCAACATCCACTGGATCATGGAAAAAGCAAGAGAGTTCCAGAAAACATCTATTTCTGCTTTGTTGACTATGCCAAAGCCTTTGACTCTGTGGATCACAAGAAACTGTGGAAAATTCTGTAAGAGATGGGAATACCAGACCACCTGACCTGCCTCTTAAGAAACCTATATGCAGGTCAGGAAGCAACAGTTAGAACTGGACATGGAACAACAGACTGGTTCCAAATAGGAAAAGGAGTGCGTCAAGGCTGTATATTGTCACCCTGCTTATTTAACTTCTATGCAGAGTACATCATGAGAAACGCTGGGCTGGATGAAACACAAGCTGGAATCAAGATTGCCGGGAGAAATATCAATAACCTCAGATATGCGGATGACACCACCCTTATGGCAGAAAGTAAAGAAGAACTAAAAAGCCTCTTGATGAAAGTGAAAGAGGAGAGTGAAAAAGTTGGCTTAAAGCTCAACATTCAGAAAACGAATATCATGGCATCCAGTCCCATCACTTCATGGGAAGTGGATGGGGAAACAGTGGAAACAGTGTCAGACTTTATTTTTCTGGGTTCCAAAATCAGTGCAGATGGTGACTGCAGCCATGAAATTAAAAGACGCTTACTGCTTGGAAGGAAAGCTATGACCAACCTAGACAACATACTAAAAAGTAGAGGTATTACTTTGCCAACAAAGGTCTGTGTAGTCAAGGCTATGGTCTTTCCAGTGGTCATATATGGATGTGAGAGTTGGACTGTGAAGAAAGCTGAGCGCCGAAGAATTGATGTGTTTGAACTGTGGTGTTGGAGAAGACTCTTGAGAGTCCCTTGGACTGCAAGGAGATCCACCCAGTCCATCCTAAAGGAGATCAGTCCTGGGTGTTCATTGGAAGGACTGATGCTGAAGCTGAAACTCCAATCCTTTGGTCACCTGATGCGAAGAGTTGACTCATTGGAAAAGACTCTGATGCTGGGAGGGATTGGGGGCAGGAGGAGAAGGGGTCGACAGACCACAGAGGATGAGATGGCTGGATGGCATCACTGACTCGATGTACATGAGTTTGAGTGAACTCCGGGAGTTGGTGATGGACAGGGAGGCCTGGTGTGCTGCAGTTCATGAGGTCGCAAAGAGTTGGGACACGACTGAGCGACTGAACTGAATGGAACAGAGAAAAGTAACCTATATAGTGTAAGAATGGGCTGCCCAGGTGGCACTAGAGGTAAAGGGCCCACTTGGGAATGCAGGAGACATGAGACCCTGGCTCAGGAAGATCCCCTGGAGGAGGCCATGTCAACCTACTCCAGTATTCTTGCCTGGAGAATTCCATGGACAGAGGGGCCTGGCAGGCTACGGTCCATAGCACTGCAAAAAGTCGGACATGACTGAAGTGACTTGGCATGCTTGCATGCATATTATAAGAACAGGGAGTTAGAGTCTGAATAGAGACCTTTCAAGGAGCTCTGGAGGGCACTAAGGCAGAGAATAAAGTTGAGCTGGCACATGCATCCACCTCAGAGCAGGTGATACTAATTACGTGTTTTCAGAACCAAAGGAAATCAGAAATATCTCTTGATTTCAGCTACCTCATGACTAAACATTTTAATTTCCATTAATTTTTAGTGAATGGGTATTCATTTTGCAAATCATTACTGACAACTCGAAATGGTCCTCTTCCTCACAGCACCTAAAATATTGTTGGGTCTATTTAAAAATTGAATTATGGAATCTCTTCAAGAACATAGTGCTAAGGAAAGTTCCTTAACTTTCAAGTCAGACCAAGGAGAATTTAAATTTCCTGATATTAATTAGCTGTGATCTTGGACATATTACTTTACACATTTGAGCCTCATTTCTTAACTGAGAATAATAGTGCCCATCACAAAAAGCTGTTGGATGGTTTAACTAAAGAATGTATAGAACACACAGTAGATATTGATAAGTGATAGGTTCTGTGTCAATTAAGGGCTAACAGGAAATAGATGGAATATTCAAACTGGGATATTTTAAGGTTTACTTTTTCTTTAAAAATTATTTCCAATGGTGGGCAGGACTTAGGGGAACTACCTCTAAGAAAAAATTCCAGGGTAAACAAATAAAGTTGCTCTCCAAATTTAATTTACAGGATTGTTTATCACATCGTTTTTGTGAACTTGGGGAACACTAGGAAGCTATCCAGATGTCTAAGTATAGGGGATTGTTATATTCACATCAGTTCAGTTCAGTTCAGTTGCTCAGTCGTGTCCAACTCTGCGACCCTATGAATTGCAGCACGCCAGGCTTCCCTGTCCATCACCATCTCCCAGAGTTCATTCAAACTCATGTCCATCGAGTCAGTGATGCCATCCAGCCATCTCATCCTCTGTTGTCCCCTTTTTCTCCTGCCCCCAATCCCTCCCAGCATTCACAAAGCTGAATATCAAAAAGCCACTAAAAATAATATTGCAAATGTATTTACATCAAATATTTTACTAATGTAGTACTAAATGAAAAGAGCAGGTGTAAGACATCATGGAAAGTAAAATATATTTTGCTTTAATTATATGTATGTTTATAATCTACATTGATACCTAGAAATGAATATTTAAAGTCAGACCCTTAAGATTCTTCTGAGAGCTTTTCTGAATTGCTAGTTTTCTCAGTCCTGAAAAAGATAGAAAGTTTATTTCAGGTTTGGGGAGATAGGAGTCACCCTTAACCTGATTGGGATGATTTACATCGAGTGGCCAGAATTCTGTTCAATAATGAGCCTTCTCATGTATGTCTGAATCAGAGCTGTCTCTGAGGTGGGGTGTGGTTCAAAGTGAAGGTAGAAAAATTGCTCTTGCTTGCCTATGAGTTTAGAGCATGCTGCCTTGCTAAGTGTTGCTTGTTCCTTTGTGATTAATGATGCGTGATGTATCTGGGAAACTGAAAACCGCATGAAGGCTGTGATGCGGTATATTCCCTTTCGAATAGACTATGAAACTGGACTGGCCATGGTTTAGCTCAACACAGGCTGGATGACTGAAGTCCATGTATGGAATTACTTAACACAGAATAACCCAGAAAGCACAGCTGCTGGACTACTGTGGTCTGAGTTCATTTTCTGGCTATACCTCTGAGGGTGGAGAGGTGGAGTTTCATCAACAGGGAACTCAAACTGAAGTGCTTACACTGTGACAGAATGTAATGATCCTTTTAGGGAACACATATATGCTAACGAATGTTCTAAGGTTTTCTAGAATTGTTACTTTAAACCCTCTAAAAGCTCTGTGAAGGGGACTTCCTTGGTGGTCCAGTGGCTAAGAATCTGCCTGCCAATGCAGGTGACAAGGGTTCAATCCCTGGTCCGGGAAGATCCTACATGCCGCGGAGCAGCTAAACCCCTGCACCACAGCTACTGAGTCCACACTCTAGAGCCCGGGGGCCCGTAACCCACTTCAGCAGGTCCTCCTAGAGCCCACGCTCCCTCAACAAGAGAAGCCACCACAACGAGGAGCTTGTGCACTGGAATAAAGAGTAGCCCCTGGCCGGCCAAAGCTAAAGAAAGCCTGCACATCGTGACTAAGACCCGGTACAGCCATAAATAAACAGATTCCTTGGTGGCTCAGACTGAATGCAATGAAAGAATCTGCCTGCAATGCAGGAGATGCATGTTCGGTCCCAAGTCGGGAAGATCCCCTGGAGGAGGGAATGGCTACCCACTGCAGGATTCTTGCCTGGAGAACTCCATGGACAAAGAGGAGTCTGCTTGTCTACAGTCCACGGGGGTCACAAAGAGTTGAACGCAACTGAGCGACTAATGCTTTCCAGGCTGGCCACAGCTAGAGAAAGCCTGTATGTAGCAACTAAGACCCAGCGCAGCCATAAATAAGTAGATTAAAAAAAATTTTAATTAGTGTTTAGAAAAAAGCCCTATGAGAAAGACACTGTTATTAGTTCAGCTTTACAAACTGAAGAAACTGGGAACACAGAGAGGTTAAGTAAGTTGTCCAAAGTTACAGAGCTGGTTAAGTAGCAGAGCGGGGATTTGAACCCCAGTCTTGCTTCTTAAACCATTTCTGCCTGCTACCTCTGCAGTAAGTGTAATGTCCTTGATTGAAGCTGGCAGGATGTAGAGGAAAGGGAGAAGGCGGAGCTTGGCAAATGAGATAATGTCCTAACAAATGTCCATAGCAAGCAGCTGCTGTGGAGGAATAAGGGCCCAGTGTTTCCAGATAATCCGAATTTTTAAGAGAAAACTGAAATCTGACTTTTATGTGAAATTCCTAATTTAAAACTATATTGCCGACCAAAGCATGAGCACGCATGCACACACATATGCACAGAAACACGCATTCTTACTACTGTGGATGACTAACTTCTGAACCCTGTAATAAAAAGAATGGGTATTTTGGGACTTCCCTGGCGGTCCAGAGGTTGACTCTGCACTTCCACTGCAGAGGCAGTGGGTTAGACCTCTGGTAGGGGAACTAAGATCCCACATGTCACAGAGCATGGTCAAAGAAAAAAGGACATTTCCATGTTCAGTTGTCTTGATCAGAGAAAATAATCTAGCTGATTAACCTTAGATGGAAAGGAGAAAAAAAAACTCATCATTTATTATTCTGTGGTTTAAGCAAGTTAATGTCTCTAAAGTTTTTATTTCATCTGTAAATCAGTGGGGTTAATACTATTATCTCATAGGATTTATGTGACGGGCTATGTGGGACTATGTGGGGGCTGACTTGGGCAACCAACTTTTTAAAACATAAATAATAAATAATTATTCAATATATAATGTGATATGTCATAAATGTATTATATTTTAAAATATTAAATATACAATATATTTAATATATTGTATTATATATAAAAATATATAAATATAATTGACAATTGTTTTACTAATTTAACAAAAATGAGAAAAGTGTTTATTGGAAATAACTGGAAATTATACATCATTCTGTATTATTTGGGCTTCCCAGGTGGTAAAGAGCCTGCCTGACAACGCAGGAGACATAAGACATGTGGCTTCAATCCCTGGGTTGGGAAGATCGCCTGGAGGAGGGCATGGCAACCCACTCCAGTATTCTTGCCTGGAGAATCCCAAGGACAGAGGAGCCTGGCGGGCTAGAGTCCATAGGGTCGCACAGAGTCAGGCATGACTGAAGAGACAGCGTGCACACACCCAAGCAGTCATTTATCAGACGCATCCTTTGTATGTACCTTCTCCCTGTGCGTGCCTTGTCTTCTCATTCTCTTGACAGTGTATTTCACATATCAGAAGTATTTAATTTTAAAAAGTCCAGCTTATCAATAATTTTTTTCATGGATCCTGCCTTTGGTATTATATATCCACGGTCTTCTATCGGTTGGCCTAAAAGCTCATTCAGATTTTTCTGTAACATCTTATGGAAAAACCCAAATGAATATTTTGGTCAACCCAATATATTTTCACCTGTTATCTTCTAGGAGCTTTATAATTTGGGGCTTTATATTTAGATCTATGATCTATCTTTAGTTAATTTTTGTGATGGGTGTGAGGTCTGCATCTAAGTTTGTTTGTTCGGGTTTGGTTTTTGCTTGTGGATATTCAGTTGTTCCAACAGCATTGTTAAAAAGATTAGCTTTTGGATAGCAGCCATTCTGACTGGTGTGAAATGGTACCTCATTGTGGCTTTGATTTGCATTTCTCTGATAATGAGTGATGTTGAGCATATTTTCATGTGTTTGTTAGCCATCTGTATGTCTTCTCTGGAGAAATGTCTGTTTAGTTCTTTGGCCCATTAAGTCTACAAGCAATAAATGCTGGAGAAAAGGGAACCCTCTTACACTGTTGGTGGGAATGCAAACTAGTACAGCCACTATGAAGGACAGTGTGAAGATTCCTTAAAAAACTGGGAATAGAACTGCCTTATGACCCAGCAATCCCATTGCTGGGCATACACACTGAGGAAACCAGAATTGAAAGACACACGTGACCCGAATGTTCATCGCAGCACTGCTTATAATAGCCAGGACATGGAAGCAACCTAGATGTCCATCAGCAGATGAATGGATAAGAAAGCTGTGGTACATATACACAATGGAGTATTACTCAGCCATTAAAAAGAATACATTTAAATCAGTTCTAATGAGGTGGATGAAACTGGAGCCTATTATACAGAGTTCAGTAAGCCAGAAATAAAAACATCAATAGAGTATACTAACGCATATATATATGGAATTTAGAAAGATGGCAATGATAACCCTGTATGCGAGACAGCAAAAGAGACACAGATGTATAGAGTCTTTTGGACTCTGTGGGAGAGAGAGAGGGTGGGATGATTTGGGAGAATGGCATTGAAACATGTATAATATCATATATGAAATGAATCACCAGTCCAGGTTTGATGCATGATACAGGATGCTTGGGGCTGGTGCACTGGGATGACCCAGAGGGATGGTATGGGGAGGGAGGTGGGAGGGGGTTCAGGATGGGGAACATGTGCACACCCATGGTGGATTCATGTTGATGTATGGCAAAACCATTACAATATTGTAAAGTAATTCAGTTCAGTTCAGTTCAGTTCATTTCAGTTGCTCAGTTGTGTCTGACTCTTTGTGACCCCATGAATTGCAGCACTCCAGGCCTCCTTGTCCATCACCGACTCCCAGAATTCACTCAAACTCACGTCCATTGAGCCGGTGATGCCATCCAGCCATCTCATCCTCTGTCGTCCCCTTCTCCTCCTGCCCTCAAGCCCTCCCAGCATCAGGGTCTTTTCCAATGAGTCAACTCTTCACATGAGGTGGCCAAAGTACTGGAGCTTCAGCTTTAGCATCATTTCTTCCAAAGAAATCCCAGGGCTGATCTCCTTCAGAATGGACTGGTTGGATCTCCTTGCAGTCCAAGGGATTCTCAAGAGTCTTCTCCAACACCACAGTTCAAACACATCAATTCTTCGGCGCTCAGCTTTCTTCACAGTCCAACTCTCACATCCATACATGACTACTGGAAAAACCATAGCCTTGACTAGATGGACTTTTATTGGCAAAGTAATGTCTAATATGCTGCCTAGGTTGGTCATAACTTTTCTTCCAAGGAGTAAGAGTCTTTTAATTTCATGGCTGCAATCACCATCTGCAGTGATTTTGGAGCCACCCCAAAATAAAGTCTGACACTGTTTCCACTATTTCCCCATCTATTTCCCATGAAGTGATGAGACCAGATGCCATGATCTTAGTTTTCTAAATGTTGAGCTTTAAGCCAACTTTTTCACTCTCCTCTTTCACTTTCATCAAGAGGCTTTTTAACTCTTCTTCACTTTGTGCCATAAGGGTGGTGTCATCTGCATATCTGAGGTGATTGATATTTCTCCCAGCAATCTTGATTCCAGCCTGTGTTTCTTCCAGTCCAGCGTTTCTCATGATGTACTCTGCATAGAAGTTAAATAAGCAGGGTGACAATATACAGCCTTGACATACTCCTCTCCCAATTTGGAACCAGTCTATTGTTCCATGTCCAGTTCTAACTGTTGCTTCCTGACCTGCATATAGGTTTCTCAAGAGGCAGGTCAGGTGGTCTGGTATTCTCATCTCTTTAAGAATTTTCCACAGTTTCTTGTGATCCACACAGTCAAAGGCATTGGCATAGTCAATAAAGCAGAAATAGATGTTTTTCTGGAACTGTCTTGCTTTTTCCATGATCCAGTGGATGTTGGCAATTTGATCTCTGGTTCCTCTGCCTTTTCTAAATCCAGCTTGAACATCTGGAAGTTCACAGTTCAGTTAAATTTATATTAAAAAAAAGATTAGCTTTTACCCTTTGTTAGAGATCAGTTGACTATATCTACATGTTTCTATTTCTAGGCTGTCTATTCTCCTATCATACTGATCTAATTCTCTGCTGCTGATGCTGCTAAGTCGCTTCAGTCATGTTCGACTCTGTGTGACCCCATAGACAGCAGCCCACCAGGCTCCACCGTCCCTGGGATTCTCCAGGCAAGAGTACTGGAGTGGGTTGCCATTTCCTTCTCCAATGCATGAAAGTGAAAAGTGAAAGTACAGTCGCTCAGTCGTGTCCGATTCTTAGCGACCTCATGGACTGCAGCCCACCAGGCTCCTCCGTCCATGGGATTTTCCAGGCAAGAGTACTGGGGTGCGGTGCCATTGCCTTCTCCGATCTAACTGTTTATTCTTTCACAATACCACACCATTTTGAATAGTGTAGCTTTAGAGTAATTCTTGAAGTTGAATAGTGTCAGTTCCTCTAATTTTGTTCTTCTTCAATTTTGAGTCTTTTCCTTCCCTATATGAGCTTTTTTAAAAATTAAAACAACAACAACAACAGCTGTGTTTTAAACCGGTAAGTCTGTGGTAATTTGACTTTTTATACAATCTTATTTATTTCTATTTGGCTGTGCTGGGGCTTTGTTGCTGTTCGGGCTTTTCTCTAGTTGTGGTGAGCAGGGGCTACTCTCTAGTTGTGGCACATGGGTTTAGCTGTTTAGTTGTGAAATCTCCCTGGACCAGACATTTAACCTGTGTCTCCTGCACTGGCAGGCAGATTCTTTACCACCAGGGAAGCCCCTCATATTAACTTTAAAATCAGTTGGTTGATACCCACAAAGTAACACGCTGGAATTTTGACTGAGATCACATTGAATCTGTAGATCAGGTTAGGTTGGGAACAACTGACATCTTGACAACATCGAGTCTTCCTAACTATGGACATGGAATATATCTTCATTCAGTTAGTTCTTATTTGATTTCTTTCATTAGAGTTTTATAGTTTTCATATACATCATGTCCATATTTTTTAGTTTTACACCTAAGCATTTCATGGGGGTCGGGTGGTGCTAATGTAAATGGTATTGTTTCAAATTGCAAATTCCACTTTTTCATTCCTAGTATCTAGGATAGAGGATTGACTTTTGTATATTAAATTGTATGTTGTAGCCTTACTGTAATTCCTTACTAGTTTCAGAAGGTTTTTTTTGTCAAATTTTTTCAGATTTTCCACATAGACGATAATGTTATCAAAATAAAGATAGCCCTGGCCCATGCAGACTTAGCTACATGCACTGTTTTGAGAGTAAATTTGTAAAAATTTGTAATTATTCAAGCTAACTTTGGGTACAGTTTGTGTCTCCAGTTCTTATAATAGCACATATTCCAGTGTTTAACAAAAAATTAAAATAAACAGTGAGAGCACAGTGGTTGTAGAAACAAAGAAATAAAACTTGAGTTACTTCAGTTCTGTCATTATATGTAATGCTGTGAAGTTTTTTGTTTAAAAATCTAAGAGAAAATTAAAAATTTAAGATTATAGAGATATTTGCAAGTTACTAGAAATGATCCTGAAGAAATAAACACATGGGCAATGTTTTGCAATTTTGGATTTTATTGTGAAATTGGATTCTTATGAATCTCTGCTTACCTTTTGTCAAAAAAAGAAACTTAACTAGTTTATCTTAGTATACATTAACAGAATTTTTGAAGTTGAAATTAATTAAAAATTAATAAATCTGGCTATATGGTCCATTAAACATGAGTATGCAAAGATCAGTTTTGACCAAGTCATTGACAAATCTGCATAGGTTAAAAATGACTTTGTCATATAGAGGAAAAAATGTTTAAAAAAAACAGTCTGCCCCAACAATCAAATACTGGCTTTGATCCGAGAGTTAAAGGTGTCTATTTTCAGGGTAGTCCAGTTAAATTGTTCTCTCAAGCATCAGAGTTCCCGCCTCGGCTCCCTCTCTCTTTCTTCTCACCCTCCTCTCTCTTGTCTTCCTCCCACTGCCTCATCCAACTCTGAAGTGCTATTTTAGTATGACGGATCTACTGTGAGTGAGCGAGTCTGAGGTGAATTCATCAGAATGGGTTGCAAAACTAATTGAATGAAAAGTCCACATCACAAATAGGGGAACAGGAAAGATTTTTAAAAAGGATAGGTTATCAAGTGGTGACCTTTTGGTAGAGAGTGCTGGGTAGTTTCCCCGTTGCGAGGACTGTGAGGACTCTGAATGGGCTGCTCAGGATGTCCACACAAACTCTTGATGGGAGCAGACAAGCAAGATGGGAAGTGCTGGGTGGGCTGGCAGTTACTGAGATGAGAGGGGAAAAGAGACCATAAAATGCACTGTAAGGAAAGACGGTGCTTTTCAAAAACACAGTGATACAAATTCCTCTTTTGCTAATGCTTTCTTGACCTGAGACAAGGGTGCTACATATCCAAACAGAACCAGAATTACTCAGAAAAAGTAAGTGCTTCTGGATCAAGGATATTCATGGAAAATTCAAAAAAGAAATTTAAAAAACATGAATAAAATATAAATGTTATTATAATAATATTGTAATTCTAATAAAATAAAATATTCAACATTATTATAATTTAAGAAATGTGACTGAACAGAGAAGCCACCAAGTGTAAGCATAATGTAATATGTTATTTGTGGAATATACATTGGTAAGTGCTTCTTGATGAATTCAGCAAGTGGCTCTAGCGGTAAAGAACCTGCCTGCCAGTGCAGGGGACATAACAGATGCTGGTTCGATCCCTGGTGGAAGAAACCCTGGAGGGCGAAACAGCAACCCACTGCAGTACTCTTGCCTGTTGAATCCCATGGACAGAGGAGCCTGGCGGGTTACAGTCCATAGGGTCACAAAGAGCTGGACACAGCAGAAGCAATTTAGCACACATTCCTTAAAAATCTATATTCATTTGAACCCAGCACTTCCATCAGAGGAAATTACTGTGATTTTGGGGAAAGATTTAACCTTATGAAAGTTAATTACAGTTAATTATTTTATAACTATAGAAATTCTGGAAATACCTCAAAGTGAAGTGAAAGTGAAAGTGAAGTCACTCAGTCGTGTCTGACTCTTTGTGACCCCGAGGACTGTAGCCCACCAGGCTCCTCCGTCCATGGGATTCTCCAGGCAAGAATACTGGAATGGGTTGCCATTTCCTTCTCCAGGGGATCTTCCCAACCCAGAGATCAAACCCAGGTCTCCTGCATTGCAGGCAGACACTTTAACCTCTGAGCCACCAGGGAAGCCTACCCCAAAATAGTGGTTTAAGTAGATATATTAGAGTTGCCTTTGACTGAAAATTTATCTAGCAATTTAAAATTATGTACTATGTGCTGTGCTTAGTTGCTCAGTCATGTCCTTCTCTGCGACCCCGTGGACTATATAGCCCACCAGGCTCCTCTGTCCATGGAATTCTCCAGACAAGAATCCTGGAATGGGTTGCCATGCCCTCTTCAGGGGATCTTCTCAACCTAGGGATGAAACCCAGGTCTCCCACATTGCAGGCGGATTCTTTACCACCTGAACTACCAGAGAAGCCCCTACAATTTATATATTATGTGCTATCAAATATTTAAGCACATGGAAATATGCTCTTAAAAGAAACAAAAAAACTTAAATTACCAAACAATACCATATTATCGTTTATGCTTAGACAAGTAACTGGAATATATATATTGAAATAGAAAGAAAATCTTTTCCCCCTTATTTCAGTCTTCCATTTTGCTCTTCCCTAATCCAATCCTGAGGAGTTTATAATGTTTTGTCAAATTCTGGTGTAATGTTTTGGCCACAGCGATAAATCGGCCCTCTCTCTGCAGTCAGACGACTCCCTCTCTCTTGTTTCCTCCTGCCCCCATGCGGTAGGATTGGTAAACTGACTCGATCAGCTGGGACTAGCTGTTTCACCTGGTCTCTCTTCTTCATAAACCTCGTTATTGCTTAGGCCTCCTGTACCTTGCGGGGAGTTAGAGAGTGGATGATCCCAAGACATGTAATTGGGCTAAGGAAGAAGTGGAAATTCTAAGTTTATAGGGAACTGTGCTGAATCCACCCCTCAAGCATGCAAGGTCTAGGCTGACTGTCTAAACCACACGGAGGGTAGGGGATTCCTAGAGATACAACCATTATTTAAGCCATAGAAAACAGAAATCTCAAGGAATGGAGGCTTTTAGGGTGAGAAAATATTTTTTGACCAAATCCTTTTGTAGCCAGACCTTTGCCCAGACTACAGTCAGAAATAGAAATAACCATCTGTTTTTATTTGCCCTGCATCCATTTTTTCTTAGTTCAGTTCAGTTCAGTCGCTCAGTCGTATCTGGTTCTTTGCAACCCCATGAACCGCAGCACACCAGGCCTCCCTGTCCATCACCAACTCCCAGAGTTCACTCAGACTCACGTCCATCGAGTCTGTGATGCCATCCAGCCATCTCATCCTCTGTCATCCACTTCTCCTCCTGCCCCCAGCATCAGAGTCATTTCCAATGAGTCAACTCTTCACATGAGTTGGCCAAAGTACTGGAGCTTCAGCTTTAGCATCATTTCTTCCAAAGAAATCCCAGGGCTGATCTCCTTCAGAATGGACTGGTTGGATCTCCTTGCAGTTCAAGGGACTCTCAAGAGTCTTCTCCAACACCACAGTTCAAAAGCATCAATTCTATGGTGCTCAGCCTTCTTCACAGTCCAACTCTCACATCCATACATGACTACTAGAAAAACCATAGCCTTGACTAGACGGACCTTAGTCGGCCAAGTAATGTCTCTGCTTTTTAATATGCTATCTAGGTTGGTCATAACTTTTCTTCCAAGGAGTAAGCGTCTTTTAATTTCATGGCTGCAGTCACCACCTGCAGTGATTTTGGAGCCCAAAAAAATAAAGTCTGACACTGTTTCCACTGTTTCCCCATCTATTTCTCATGAAGTGATGGGACTGGATGCCATGATCTTCGTTTTCTGAATGTTGAGTTTTAAGCCAACTTTTTCACTCTCCTCTTTCACTTTCATCAAGAGGCTTTTTAGTTCCTCTTCACTTTCTGCCATTAGGGTGGTGTCATCCGCATATCTGAGGTTATTGATATTTCTCCCGGCAATCTTGATTTCAGCTTGTGCTTCTTCCAGCCCAGCATTTCTCATGATGTACTCTGCATAGAAGTTAAATAAGCAGGGTGACAATATACAGCCTTGACGCACTCCTTTTCCTATTTGGAACCAGTCTGTTGTTCCATGTCCAGTTCTAACTGTTGCTTCCTGACCTGCATACAGATTTCTCAAGAGGCAGGTCAGGTGGTCTGGTATTCCCATCTCTTTCAGAATTTTCCACAGTTGATTGTGATCCACACAGTCAAAGGCTTTGGCATAGTCAATAAAGCAGAAATAGATGTTTTTCTGGAACTCTCTTGCTTTTTCCATGATCCAGCGGATGTTGGCAACTTGATCTCTGGTTTCTCTGCCTTTTCTAAAACCAGCTTGAACATCAGGGAGTTCACAGTTCACGTATTGCTGAAGCCTGGCTTGGAGAATTTTGAGCGTTACTTTACTAGCATGTGAGATGAATGCAATTGTGTGGTAGTTTGAGCATTCTTTGGCATTGCCTTTCTTTGGAATTGGAATGAAAACTGACCTTTTCCAGTCCTGTGGCCACTGCTGAGTTTTCCAAATTTGCCGGCATGTTGAGTGCAGCACTTTCACAGCATCATCTTTCAGGATTTGAAACAGCTCAACTGGAATTCCATCACCTCCCCTAGCTTTGTTCGTAATGATGCTTTCTAAGGCCCACTTGACTTCACATTCCAGGATGTCTGGCTCTAGATTAGTGAACACCTCATCATGATTATCTGGGTCGTGAAGATCTTTTTTTGTACAGTTCTTCTGTGTATTCTTGCCACCTCTTCTTAATATCTTCTGCTTCTGTTAGGTCCATACCATTTCTGTGCTTTATCGAACTCATCTTTGCATGAAATGTTCCCTTGGTATCTCTAATTTTCTTGAAGAGATCTCTAGTCTTTCCCATTCTGTTGTTTTCCTCTATTTCTTTGCATTGATCGCTGAAGAAGGCTTTCTTATCTCTTCTTGCTATTCTTTGGAACTCTGCATTCAGATGCTTATATCTTTCCTTTTCTCCTTTGCTTTTCACCTCTCTTCTTTTCATAGCTATTTGTAAGGCCTCCCCAGATAGCCATTTTGCTTTTTTGCATTTCTTTTCCATGGGGATGGTCTTGATCCCTGTCTCCTGTACAATGTTACAAACCTCATTCCATAATTCATCAGGCACTCTATCTATCACATCTAGGCCCTTAAATCTATTTCTCACTTCCACTGTATAATCATAAGGGATTTGATTTAGGTCATACCTGAATGGTCTAGCGGTTTTCCCTATTTTCTTCAATTTGAGTCTGAATTTGGTAATAAGGAGTTCATGATCTGAGCCACAGTCAGCTCCTGGTCTTGTTTTTGTTGACTGTATAGAGCTTCTCCATCTTTGGCTGCAAAGAATATAATCAGTCTGATTTCGGTGTTGATCATCTGGTGATGTCCATGTGTAGAGTCTTCTTTCGTGTTGTTGGAAGAGGGTGTTCGCTATGACCAGTGCATTTTCTTGGCAAAACTCTATTAGTCTTTGCCCTGCTTCATTCCGCATTCCGAGGCCAAATTTGCCTGTTACTCCAGGTGTTTCTTGACTTCCTACTTTTGCATTCCAGTCCCCTATAATGAAAAGGATATCTTTTGGGGGTGTTAGTTCTAAAAGATCTTGTAGGTCTTCATAGAACCGTTCAACTTCAGCTTTTTCAGCATTACTGGTTGGGACATAGACTTGGATAACTGTGATATTGAATGGTTTGCCTTGGAGACGAACAGAGATCATTCTGTTGTTTTTGAGGTTGCATCCAAGTACTGCATTTGGGACTCTTTTGTTGACCATGATGGCTACTCCATTTCTTCTGAGGGATTCCTGCCCGCAGTAGTAGATATAATGGTCATCTGAGTTAAATTCACCCATTCCAGTCCATTTTAGTTTGCTGATTCCTAGAATGTTGACGTTCACCCTTGCCATCTCTTGTTTGACCACTTCCAATTTGTCTTGATTCATGGACCTGACATTCCAGGTTCCTATGCAATATTGCTCTTTACAGCATTGGATCTTGCTTCTATCACCAGCCACATCCACAACTGGGTATTGTTTTTGCTTAAAAACACCATGACTTCCTCTATGGAGGTTTTTGACTTTCATGAGCTAAATGTTTTCCTAGCTTTAGGAGTTGTCACGTGGTACAGTTGATAAGAACTCTGCATTGCTCTGTCCATGGTATTTTTTTGGAGATGAAACTGCACAAAAGGGAAGATGTTTCTTTGAAACTAGGTGCACTGACATGAACTACAACTCTAATACCTGGAAAAGTCTGTGCAAATAAAAATTATGCAGAACTCTACTAGGAGAAGAAATAGAGAACACTCATTGATTGAAATGTCAATCAATCAGTCCCTGGTAGGGCATAAGAGATGCCATAATGTTAGTGCCAACATTTTGTTGTTGTTCATTGCTGTTCAGTTCCTAAGTCTTGTCTGACTCTTTGCAACCCCATGGACCACAGCACACCAGGTTCTTATGTCCTCTACTGTCCCTTGGATTTGTTCAGATTCATGTCCTTTGAGTTGGTGATGCTATCTATCCATTTCATCTTCTGCCTTCCCCTTCTCCTTTTGCTTCAGTCTTTCCCAACATCAGGGTTTGTTCCAATTAGTCAACACATCAGATCACAGGGCCAAGGCCAAGTATGTATTGGAGCTTCAGCTTCAGCATCAGTCCTTCCAATGAATATTCAGGGTTGATTGATTTCCTTCAAGATTGACTGGTTTGATCTCCTTGCAGTCCAAGGGACTCTCAAGAGCGTTCGCCAGCATCATAATTCAAAAGCATCAATTCTTCGGCTTTCAGCCTTCTTTATGGTCCAACTCTCACATGCATACATGACTACTGGAAAAACCATAGCTTTGACTATACAGAACCGTTGTTGGAAAAGTAATGTCTCTGCTTTTTAATATGTTATCTGGGTTTATCATAGGGTTACTTCCAAGGAGCAAGGGCCTTTTAATTTCATGGCTACAGTTGCTACCCTCTGTTTTTGGAACCCGAGAAAATAAAGTCTGTCACTGTTTCCACTTATCCCTTTCTATTTGCCATGAAGTGATGGGACCAGATGCCATGATCTTAGTTTTTGAATGTTGAGTTTTAAGCCAGATTTTTCACTCTCCTCTTTCACCAAAATAGCAGTAGAATTAAGTAATTATCAGAGTGATTATTCATCATTTCTTCCAGTAAGTGCCACTGTGATTTTCTCCATTAGTGTTTCTTTTGTTCAGGGATTTTCTGTTTCTTTAAAATTTGTTTTCTATTTTCTCTCTTACAAAACATCTATTATATGAAAAATGATACCAGCAAAATTCGTGCTAACAGAAGTAGGAAACGAATACACAATGAAGCTACAGTCATGTCTACACTAAGTATTTTTTTGCCTCGAATACCTGATTTCATGTCAGGTGGAGGGCCACTGAGCGCACTGTCACCTCTTCCTTTTTCCTTACAGTTTGGTAGTCTTTAACCTTGCTGGTAGCGACAATTTTTTGTTGTTGCACACCCCTCTGTAATTGCATTTCTTGGCAACATTAGGGTGGATAATAATAGTTTCTTATAAAGTTACACATATATCTGCTCTATGTCTTGGTGATTCTACCATAGGAAGTTCCCCCCTGCCTCTCTCTCTCTCTCTCTCTCTCTCTCTGTCTCTGTCTCTGTCTCTGTCTCTGTCTCTCTCTCTCTCTCTCTCTCTCTCTCTATATATATATATATATATATATATATATATATATATATTCATAGCAGCATAATGCATGGATTTATTCCACAGACTGGAAACAAACAACCAGTACTGAATAGATGAATGGCAAACAGACTGGCTTATTTATTCAGTGGGGAAACCCTCAGTAAATCTGAACAAGTTTCTGATATGTGTACAAGCATGGAGAAACCTGTATGCAGGTCAGGAAGCAACAGTTAGAACTGGACATGGAACAACAGACTGGTTCCAAATAGGAAAAGGAGTGCGTCAAGGCTGTATATCGTCACCCTGCTTATTTAACTTCTATGCAGAGTACATCATGAGAAACGCTGGGCTGGAAGAAGCACAAGCTGGAATCAAGATTGCTGGGAGAAATATCAATAACCTCAGATATGCAGATGACACCACCCTTATGGCAGAAAGTGAAGAAGAACTAAAGAGCCTCTTGATGAAAGTGAAAGAGCAGAGTGAAAAAGTTGGCTTAAAGCTCAACATTCAGAAAACGAAGATCATGGACTCTGGTCCCATCACTTCATGGGAAGTGGATGGGGAAACAGTGGAAACAGTGTCAGACTTTATTTTGGGGGGCTCCAAAATCACTGCAAGTGGTGATTGCAGCCATGAAATTAAAAGACGATTACTCCTTGGAAGGAAAGTTATGACCAACCTAGACAGCATATTAAAAAGCAGAGACATTACTTTGCCAAAAAAGGTCCATCTAGTCAAGGCTATGGTGTTTCCAGTGGTCATGTATGGATGTGAGAGCTGGACTGTGAAGAAAGCTGAGTGCCGAAGAATTGATGCTTTTGAACTGTGGTGTTGGAGAAGACTCTTGAGAGTCCCTTGGACTGCAAGGAGATCCAACCAGTCCTTCCTAAAAGGAGATCAGTCCTGGGTGTTCATTGGAAGGACTGATGTTGAAAGTGAAACTCCAATACTTTGGCCACCTGATGCGAAGAGCTGACTCATTTGAAAAGACCCTGATGCTGGGAAAGATTGAGGGCAGGAGGAGAAGGGAACGATAGAGGATGGGATGGTTGGATGGCATCACCAACTCGATGGACATGGGTTTGGGTGAACTCCAGGAGTTGATGATGGACAGTGGGGCCTGGTGTGCTGCGGTTCATGGGATTGCAAAGAGTAGGACACAACTGAGAGACTGAACTGAACTGATGGATGTATCTCATAGATAGGATGATGATAGAAAGAAATCAGAACAAAGAAACTTCATATAGGACTTCCTTTGTATGAAGTTCTGGAATAGTCCAAACAATACAAGGGAATGGAATTTCCATCAGTGTTTCCTGATGTGAGGGAATGGAGGGAGAGAGAGAACTTTCTGGAGTGATGGGAAACTTGTATCTTGATTGGGGTGTGCTCAAGATGAATGTTTCCTTCCGAAGTCCACATGTTGAAATCCTAAACACTGCACCCCCCACCCCTGTCAGGTGATGGTATTAGCAGTCAGGGTCTTTGGGAGGTGATTGGTACTTTTACAAAGAGGCCTCAGAGAGATCCTTCAACCCTTCTGCCCTTTGTGGTTACAGTGAGAAGGTGCCTTCTATGAACCAGGAATGGTTCTCACCAGACACTAATTCTGCTGGTGTCTCGATCTTGGACTTACTAGCCTTCAGAACTGTGAGAAATATTCTTGTTTATTAACCACCCAGTCTCAGTTCAGTTCAGTCACTCAGTCGTGTCTGGTTCTTTGCAACCCCATGAACCGCAGCACACCAGGCCTCCCTGTCCATCACCAACTTCCGGAGTTCACCCAAACTCATGTGCATTGAGTCGGTGATGCCATCCAGCCATCTCATCTTCTGTCGTCCCCTTCTCCTCCTGCCCTCAATCTTTCCCAGCATCAGGGTCTTTTCAAATAAGTCAGCTCTTCACATCAGGTGGCCAAAGTATTGGAGTTTCACTTTCAACATCAGTCCTTCCAATGAACACCCAGGACTGATCTCCTTTAGGAAGGACTGGTTGGATCTCCTTGCAGTCCAAGGGACTCTCAAGAGTCTTCTCCAACACCACAGTTCAAAAGCATCAATTCTTCGGCGCTCAGCTTTCTTCACAGTCCAGCTCTCACATCCATACATGACCACTGGAAACACCATAGCCTTGACTAGACGGACCTTTTTTGGCAAAGTAATGTCTCTGCTTTTTAGTATGCTGTCTAGGTTAGTCATAGCTTTTCTTCCAAGCAGTAAGCATCTTTTAATTTCATGGCTGCAATCACCACCTGCAGTGATTTTGGAGCCCCCCAAAATAAAGTCTGACACTGTTTCCACTGTTTCCCCATCTATTTTCCATGAAGTGATGGGACCAGATGCCATGATCTTAGTTTTCTGAATGTTGAGCTTTAAGCCAACTTTTTCACTCTGCTCTTTCACTTTCATCAAGAGGCTCTTTAGTTCTTCTTCACTTTCTGCCATAAGGGTGGTGTCATCTGCATATCTGAGGTTATTGATATTTCTCCCAGCAATCTTGATTCCAGCTTGTGCTTCTTCCAGCCCAGCGTTTCTCATGATGTACTCTGCATAGAAGTTAAATAAGCAGGGTGACAATATACAGCCTTGACGCACTCCTTTTCCTATTTGGAACCAGTCTGTTGTTCCATGTCCAGTTCTAACTGTTGCTTCCTGACCTGCATACAGATTTCTCGAGGCAGGTCAGGTGGTCTTGTATTCCCATCTCTTGAAGAATTTTCAGTTTATTGTGATCCACACAGTCAAAGGCTTTGGCATAGTCAATAAAGCAGAAATAGATGTTTTTCTGGAACTCTCTTGCTTTTTCGATGATCCAGCGGATGTTGGCAATTTGATCTCTGGTTCCTCTGCCTTTTCTAAATCCAGCTTGAACATCTGGAAGTTCACAGATCACATATTGCTGAAGCCTGGCTTGGAGAATTCTGAGCATTACTTTACTAGCGTGTGAGATGAGTGTAGTTGTGTGGTAGTTTGAGCATTCTTTGGCATTGGAATGAATACTGACCTTTTCCAGTCCTGTGGCCACTGCTGAGCTTTCCAAATTTGCTGATATACTGAGTACAGGACTTTTACAGCATCACCTTTTACGATTTGAAATAGCTCAACTGGAATTTCATCACCTCCACTAGCTTTGTTCATAGTGATGCTTCCTAAGGCCCACTTGACTTCACATTCCAGGATGTCTGACCACCCAGTCTAAAGGTACTTTATTATAGTATTCTCAACACGCTAAGACAGGATGGTACTTACAAGTCAAACCTCACCGTTAACTCTGACCATTTTATTGTATACTGAGTATATCTCAAAAGAGTTGATTTATTTAAAAAAAAAAAAAGTTCTGACTTCAGTTTCTTTTTAGCTCTTTCCAGAATCGTACATCATTATCATGATCAGCACTGTCTCATACATCATTTTCTTTGTGTTTTCAAAAATCATTTCTGCATAGGATTGCCTGTAAATGAACTCAACTCAAAATAAGGTAGTTACCATGAGCAACTTATCTCACTTGGTTTCTTCTTTTGTGGATTATATCTTTTAGTTAGAACCAGTACCACTCATGTTAACATTTAGAAAAGAAGAATGTCCTACTGTATGAATGTGTTGTATGCAACACTGAAAGATTTTTTAAAAATTAGTGCACTCAGGAATATTCAAACAGATACAAGTATGCTTGAGCTCAGCCTGAAATCAATTTACCATGAGAAAAGGCAATTCCTTATTTTTTCATTGAAGTGTAGTTGATTTACAATATTATATTGTTTTCAGGTATACAACATAGTTATTCAATATTTTTATGGATTATACTCATTGGAAGTTATTGCCCTTTAAATACATGATGCCAGATGCCACTCCCTTCTAGCCTCCAAAGTTTCGACAGAAAAGTCAGCTGATGGCCTTTTGAATTAGTGTTTTCCTTTTCTTCTTCGTACCCAGGCGTGGAGCTGCTGGAACATATGGTAGTCTTACTTTTAGCTTTTGATAAACCTCCATACTGTTCTCCACAGTGGCTGTACCAGTTTACACTCCCACCAACAGTCCCTGAGATTCCCTTTTCTCCACGTCTTCACTGATACGTTGTCTCTTGTCTTTTTGATAATAACCATTCTGAAAGGTGTGAGGTCATATCTCGCTGTATCTTTGATTCAAATTTCTGTAAAATAAATGCTGTTGACAATCTTTTTTTACGTTTTTATGTATGTATGTATGTATGTATGTATGTATGTATTTACTTTTGACTGCGCTGGGTCTTTGTTGCTCCATGCAGGCTTTCTCTAGTTGCAGCAAGCAGGGGCTACTCCTTGTTGTGGTGCATGGGCTTTTAATTGTGGTGGCTTCTCTTGTTGCAGAGCGTAGGCTCTAGGCAAGCAGGCTTCAGTAGCTCTGGCACAGGAATTTGCTTGCTCCATGGCACATTGAATCTTCCCAGACCAGGGATCGAACCTGTGTCCCCTGAACTGGCAGACGGATCCCGATCCACTGAGCCACCAGGGAAGTCTGAGCATCTTTTCCTGTGCCTGTTGGTCACCTGTATGTCTTTGGAATGTCTCTTCAGGTCCTCTGCCCATGGCTTAATCAGCTTTAAAAAAAAAAAAATGTTGAGCTGTTCTTTGTATCTTTTGGGTATTAACCCCTCATGGGATGTATCATTTGCAAATACCTGGTCCCATCCATTAGGCTGTCTTTTCATTTTGTCAATAGTTTCTATTACAGTGCCAAACTTTTACAGTTTGATTAGGTTCCATTTGTTTATTTTTTTCTTTTGTTTCCTTTGCCCAAGGAGACATATCCAAAAATATATTGCTAAGACCAAAGTCAAAGAATGCACTATGTTTCCTTCTAGATGTTTTATGATTTCAGGACTTACATTTGAGTGTTTAATCCATTATGAATTTATTTACACATATGGGTGAGAAAGTTGTCCAGTTTGATTATTTTGTGTGTACCTGTCCAGTGTTTCCCAGCACCATTTCTCAAAAAGGCTGTTTCCCATTGTATTTTCTTGCCTCCTTCATAATAGATTAGTTGCCATATAATGTGGTTTTTGATTACTGTCATTTTGTAGTATAGTTTGAATTCAGGAAATGTAATATATCCAGCTTTGTTCCTCTCTCTCACGATGGCTTTGGATATTCAGGGTCTTTTGTTTTTTCCATGCAAATTTTGGAACTATGTGTTCTAGTTCTGCGAAAAATGGTATTTTCATAACTAATGAAAATATACTTTGAATCTGTATATGCCTTGGGTAGTAAGGTCATTTTAACAGTATTAATTTTCCCAATCCATGAGCAAGGTATAGCTTTCCATTTGTTTGTAATGTGTTCAATTTCTTTCATCAGTTTCTTACAGTTTTATGAGTACAGTCATTTTCCCTCAGATTTATTCCTAGGTATTTCATTCTTTTCATATGATTGTAAGTGGGATTCTTTTTTTCCTGATAGTTTGTTGTTAGTGTACTGAAATGCAACAAATTTCTGTATGTTAATTTTGTATTATACGACTTTATAATATAAACTACAACTATAGTTTGAACAACTATAAGCTACTGTGATAAATAATATATACTGTATTCACTGATGAGTTTTAGTAGCTTTCAGGATTTTCCATGTATAGTGTCATGTCATCTGTGAACACTGACAGCTTCACGTCTTCCTTTCAGTTTGGATTCCTTTTGTTTCTATTTGTTGTCTCATTGCTCTGACTAGGATTTCCGATACTGTGTTGAGTAAAAGCGGTGGTGGTGGGCACCCTGTCCTGTCCCTGATCTTCAAGCCTCTTCAAGTCTGGTTGAGATCAGCTGACAATGAGCTGGATCCTGGTGCTCCTCTCAGTGCACGGACCTTCTAGGATATGTCTCCCAGATTACTACAGTCTCTTAGGTTCTGTTAGTTGTCAAAGTGGTTGGGGATCATCTCTCTGGTGCAGGTCCGAAAAGTCAAAGTTACCGGTATGGAAATGAAACCCTTTGCTCCTCAGAGAGGAGCTTCAGGTTTTGAACTTTCTCTGGGTTGTGTGCCACTGTGCTGGGCGTGTGGTTTATGGCAAGACTGTATCCCAGCCTCCTACCGAGTTTGATGTAGTTCCTCTTGTTTGCCTGATGTGTAGTCATCACTCAGCCAGGCTTTAGGTTTTTGAAAGACATTGTTCTATACATAGCTGTAGACCCAGTGTGTCTGTGAGATCAAGATTTTCCTATATTGTCATCTTGAACCAGAACCCTCTTTTTTTGTGTTGTTTCTTTCCTTGTTTTTGGCTATTTTCTAGATTACCTTTGTAATCTAGATTAGTTCTGATTGCCTTTGGCTATCTGTTATTTCTGTAGGTGTTGGAGTAAAAGCAAAAATTAGAGAACCCACTAGAGTAGTAGTGGTAGTGTAACCACTGTCTTTTATTTTCTGTCTTTTGATGCTTTGACAGCTGGGGCCTTGCTGACCCTGAAGGGACTACTCCTCCAGAGGTTAGTACATTTTTAGAGATAATAAACAACTCTCATGAGCACAGTTTTCAAATACAAAGGAGCCAATCCAGAGCTCACATTCCAACGATCTCTTTTACTGAGCTCTCACACTTAGGGCCATTTATCCACATGCCCTCATCACCCCAAGGCTAGGTACCAGATAGCTAGTAGGGACAGCCCCTATGCTACAGAGACCATTGACACTGTTCAAACTAATCCATCCTAAGCCTGCTTACCTGGCCTGGTCAGTTCCTTCTCACAGAAACCACAATAAAGGCTCTCGCCCACAGTTCCTCCCTTTCCCTCTGCCCTACAACCAGCATCAGTGCTTCCCTGTGTGGCCCCCAAGACACAGAATGTCCTCTTTTCTTGGCAACTGTAATAAATTAACCTTTTAATGTCAGTTGTCTCCTGATCTTTTGGCCCTATTATACCTCTCACATTCTATTAATGCACAAGCCGGAGAAAACTACCCATATTGAAAATAGGTAGGAGAAAACTACCAATTCTTCTTATTCCCCATCTTTTTTTCTGCACTTGAAGAGATGCTATTTTGTATGTGTGTGTGGCTAGTAATTACAAATAATTTGTATACATAATTTTTCCAATAAGTTATCTTCCTACATAGATTGTTTTCCTTTCAAACTCAAAAGGCAGGGGCAACGTGGTGGAGTATGTGGTAGAAAATGTTCTGGTTTTGGTTACAAATATTGGCTGTTTAAATTTTAACATTAACAATATTAACTAGAGACATTTAACTTCACATCTCCAAAGTTTGATCTATCTTTAACATGGGGTAATAATTTTAACCTAACAAGATTTCTTTAGCATGAAATGAAATAACTTCCGTAAAGTATCTAGCAAGTTCTTAATATTGCTCTAGGTTTTATGTGAATCCTTGGATTTGGATGGTGTCCTGGCTATCAGGGCTTCCCTGGTGGCTCAGATGGTAAAGAACCCAGGAGTTCTTCTCCTGGCAATGCAGGAGACCTGGGTTCGACCCATGGCTTGGGAAGATCCCCTGTAGGAGGGCATGGCAACTCACTCCAGTATTTTTGCCTGGGAAATCCACATGGACAGAGGAGCCTGATGGGCTGCAGTCTCTGGGGTTGCAAAAAGTTGGACACAACTGAATAATTAAGCACAGTACCTGGCTGTGATGGCTGCTTCACTAAGTCTGACAATGGTCACTGTTCAACTCATTTCCAAAATTACAGTAGGGGAAATTTTCACTGGACTTTGCCTGGCTTCTCTCTCTTGGAGGATGTGAAAGTTTTTAAAAGGCCATTCCTAGAAAATGTGTCAGTTTGGAACTCCAAGGGATCAACATTTGGGAACTTTCTTCTCTCATTTTCACTCTTAAAAGTCTATTTCAACCTGCAGTTGTCTTTGAGAGTGGTCCTCAAACTATAGTGTATAGTTTAGTTTTTGTAAATATAAAAAAACCAACCATATAGGACCTCGTGCTTTTGCAAATAAAGTTTTATTGGAACACAGTTGCATTCTTTTGCTTATATATTGTCTATGGTTGCTTTCAAACCCCAGACTGCAAAGACCCAAGGCCTGCAAGCCTAAAAGATTTACCATCTCTAATGAGGTGGATGAAACTGGAGCCAATTATACAGAGTGAAGTAAGCCAGAAAGAAACACCAATACAGTATACTAACGCATATATTGGAGAAGGAGATGGCAACCCACTCCAGTATTCTTGCCTGGAAAATCCCATGGACGGAGGAGCCTGGTAGGCTACAGTCTACGGGGTCGCAAAGAGTCAGACACGACTGAGCGACTTCACCTTACCTTACCTTAACGCATATATATGGAATTTAGAAAGATGGTAACAATAACCCTGTATGCGAGACAGCAAAAGAGACACAGATGTATAGAACAGTCTTTTGGACTCTGTGGGAGAGGGAGAGGGTGGGATGATTTGGGAGAATGGCATTGAAATACGTATAATATCATAAATGAAACGAATCGCCAGTCCAGGTTTGATGCAGGATAGGATGCTTGGGGCTGGTGCACTGGGATGACCCAGAGGGATGGTATGGGGAGGGAGGTGGGAGGGGGGTTCAGGATGGGGAACACGTGTGCACCCATGCCAGATTCATGTTGATGTATGGCAAAACCAATACAATATTGTAAAGTAATTAGCCTCCAATTAAAATAAATACATTTATATATATAAAAAAGATTTACCATCTCATCCTTTGAGAAAACGTTTGCTGAACCCTGGTCTTTGCTGTTTGAAGCTTGGCTTCTTTCTGTGTGGATTAAAAATGATACACATTCTTTGCACTGTTCTCATCAAGAGGTGGAGTTTAGGGGGAGTTCCCTGGTGGTCCAGTGGAGAAGACATCACACTTCCACTGCAGGGGGTTCCAGTTCCATCCCTGGTTGGGGAACTAAGATCCCACATGCCTCATGGAACAACTGAAAAATGGGGTTGAGGGTGGGGAGGTATATGTGACATTTTTTTTTTTTTTTAAAAAGAGGTGGAGTTTAGGTCCCTTCCTGCAGTGACTCTAAGCTTGGCCTTGGCCTGGTCTGGCCAATAAGACATCAGCAAGTGTGACAAGTACAAAGGCCTGACTAGTGCTTTCCACATTGGGACCTGCCTTCTTAGAACAAGTCCCTGAGAACACCCCCTCCACATGCAGTGAAAGTCCAGTCTGACCTGTTGGAAGATGAGAGGCCATGAGGACAAAAACCAAGGCACTCATCTACAGTTAGCATTAAGCGCCAGTAAGGAAAGAGAGGCCACCTCTGTCCTCAGATGAATGCAGTTCCATGTGACTCTAGCTGGTACCAGAAGAAACAGTCAATGCACAGAATCTTCTTAAGTTTAAAAAAATTTAAGACATTAAGTTTTGCCGTGGATTGTTCTGTAATTGCTAACTTACATGCTTTCTTTGCCCATCAAGGGAGAAAATGGCCATTCTGTACACAATTACTGTTAGAGACTAGCACTTTGACTCCTGGTCTGGACTTTGTTTGAGTCATATGGCACAGCAGTGATAACTTTTCATATCAGAGTATGCAAGGTAACTTAGGCAAAAGGTCAATCAGTATTCAGTTCTGACAACGCCTTTCACATCCTGTGGCACAAACCCTTTGCTGTCTTCTATGTATCTTATGAGGTTTTGGGAGATGGAAGAGATACAAGTCAGAAGGCAAATGTTGGTAACTGCTTTCAAACTTTGTATGAAATGAATGGTACTACTACTGCTGTTGTTGTAGAACATTTAATATAATGCAGTCAATTCTTTATTACCTCTAATGGAAGGGTGTCTTAGCATGGTTGAACCAAATTCAATTAAAATATAATAAACTTTAATTTCTTGGAATGATGGATGAGAAGTAGACTCCTAATGGCTTGAAGGAAATTCCCAGGTCTGGCACTGATTAGCTATGTATCTTGAGCAAGTTATTAATTTCTTTAGGCCTTCAGTTACCTTATCTATAAAAATAAATTATTGATATTGCCTTGCATAGTTATGAGAATTCGTTGGCATTTAAGTTACTGAAAAGGATGGCCCAGTGTAGTGCCTGGAACCATGGAGAGTGGAGACAGCATATTATGGTTATGTATGTAGGTTCTGAAGCTAAACTGCCTGGGTTTAAATCCCAGCTCTGGCACTTAATAGCTGTGTAATTTAGCAAATTAAGCTCTCAATGTCTTTGCTTATCTCATCTATAAAATGGGGAAAACAGCAGCAGTTTAGAGTTGTTGTGAGGCTTAAATAAACACATGTAAGTGACTTGGCACAGTAGCTGAAATAAGATTGATTGAAATAAATTGATAAGAGTTTAATAATTGTTAGCCAACTATTATTAGCAGTGCACGATTGAGCCCTTATCCTTATCTCCTTATCTTCTATGTCAAAGCTAGGCCTTAAACTGATCATTTAGAATCCTTGTTTTTCTCATTTTATTGCTCTGTCAGAGTGTTATCCCATGAAGCTGGTGGTTAAATAAGGAGACATTTATTCCACAAACCCCAAAATAAAGTGGGGAAAAAAAAAAGATTGTAAAGGTTTATCGACAAATGCAACAAGTTTTTGTTGAATGCCAATACTAAGTTAGGCACAGTTAGATACACTATTATCTTATGTGCTGTATCTGGCATAAAATAGCAAAGCTTAGGAGAGATTATTATCTATTTTGATGGCATCATTAACTTATTTAATTTGTAATGGTATTCCTTAGAAAAAAAAGTGGTTTTATGTCCATATATCTTCCAAGTTGCTACAAGGCATCTGTTGGATCTGAGAAACTGACTGCTGTTTAGATCCAGGCATGCAATATGACATTAGGATCAAAATAGACAGGAAGGAAAATAAAACAAGGTTCAAAAGAAAACAATCTTATGAAGACTAACATGGGACTTCTCTGATGGTCCAGTGGTTAAGAATCTGCCTGCCAATGCAGAGGACATGGGTTCAATCCCTGGTGCAGGAAGATTCTACATACCAGTAAGGCAAGTCAGCCCATGCCCCAGAGCCCGTGCTCCCCAACCAGAGAAGACACCATAACAAGAGAAGCCACCTCAACAAGGAGCCCCCACACTGCAACTAGAGAGTGGCCCACACACACTGCAACTAGGGAAAAGATGTGCACACAGCAATGAAGACCAGTGCACTCAAAAATAAAAAAATAAATTTAAAAATTTAAAAGATTAACATGTTTCGGGGGTACAACATACCTGTACTTTACACAATAAAAACATGTTCAACATACAAAACAGTAATAAGAAACTCATATTCAAATCAGCACTGCAGACACAGAATTAAAAGGGGAACTAGGATCCCACATGCCCGATGCAATGAACCCTGAGTGCCCCAACTACTGAACCCACGCACAGCAACTACTGAGCATCAGTGCCACAACAAAAGAAGCCCGCACAAAAGACCTGGCATGCTGCGAGGAAGATCCCGAGTGACACAACTAAGGCCCAAGGCAGCCAAATAACTAAGCAAAAGTTTTAAAACCACATTCCATTTATTAAGAAAAAAATGGGATTCAATCTTATGATTCCATTTGCCAATCTCAAAACAGAAAGAAGGATCATATTTTCCTGACTGGTCAATCAATTTAATGATTACAGGAAATACAAAGTTCTTTTGTAAATGACTCTGCTAATGATTGACGTGCATTTGAAAAATGCACGTCAGCTCTCTCCCTCTCCCATTTATCACCCTGCAAAAGAAAGGAAAACATTTAGAAACAGGACCTAATGTTCGCAATCATTTGATTCCTTAGATAGAGCAATGGTTGCTTATACCATAGGTTATTACACTATCATCAAGTGTATCAGAAAGTGAATCAAGTGTATCAAGTGAAATCAGAAAGCAGATTAAGTGCTTTGAAATCTCTCTACAAGTATCTGCATCATAAGAACTTGGTTCTGATCAGAATTCCTTAAAATACTGCCTTCCTTTTGTCTTCCTTTGATTACAATTGCCTTTTGGGATGTGAGTGTTGGTCTCAAAAAGATGTACAGATAAAAAAGAAACAGCAAATGGGCTTACCACAGGAGAGCAACCAACTGTAACCCTATTATATCATAGGTGAGAGTATTCTTGCCCGGAGAATCCCATGGAATAGAAGAGCCTGGTGGGCTACAGTCCATAGGGTCGCAAAGAATTGGACATGACTTAAGAGACTCAGCATGCATGCACAAAAAGCTTTATGGGGCTTCCCAGGTGGCACTAATGGTAAAGAACCTGCCTGAGAATGCGGAAGACATAAGAGATGCAGGTTCAGTCACTGGGTCAGAATGATCTCCTGGAGGAGGGCATGGCAACCCACTCCAGCATTCTTGCCTGAAGAATCCCATGGACAGAGGGGCCTGGCAGGCTACAGTCCATAGAGTCACACAGAGTTGGACATGACTGAAGTGACTTAGCACACACCCATAAGAGCTTCACAACTCGAATGTACTGCTTCTAAGGTGAAATCAGAAAAATACTTTGACATCAAGATCACCAGCAGGGACTTCCCTGGTGGTCTAGTGGCTAAGAGTCTTCTCTTCAAATGCAGAGGACCAGGTTCAGTCCCTGATTGGGAAACTTGATCCCATATGCCCCAACTAAGACCTGGCACAGCCAAATAAATAAGTAAAAATATTTTTTAAAAAATCACTAGCAAATACTCCCTCCCTTTCAGATGATAAGTTATTTCAGCTTAGAGTGACCCTATTTAATTTATATTTGTACCTTCAGCACCTAGCACATAGTGCATGCTCAGTTGTGTCCGACTCTTTGTAACTTCATGGATTATGGCCCCCAGTAGACTGTGGCCTGCCAGGCTCCTCTGTCCTTGGGATTTTTCAGGCAAGAATACTGGAGTGGGGTTGCCATTTTCTCCTCCAGGGGATCTTCCCAACCCAAGGATCAAATTAGAGTCTCCTGTGTCTCCTGCATTGGCAGGCAAATTCCTTACCACTGAGCCACCTGGGAAGCCCAGGGGGTCTATATATTTGCTCGGTAATAAATGATTAACAGTGTTATGTGCAATTTAAAGACAACAATATACACAAGCACAAATCTACCACTATAATAAAATGTCATGGTATTTTCAACACCTATGCATTTCTGTGCATGATTCCGCTTGACTTACGAGGTTCCTAGGTCATTTTCTATAACTTGTATTTCCAATTAAGCCTTGGGAATCATGACATAAGATTACAGCACCTTGAGACTTTGCCTGCTTTAATGATACTCGCTGAGTTGTCTGGCTGTTTTAAAAGTTATTTTTAATCTTCCTTTCTTTTTAAGGAGAATCTTCATATTCTCTTATAGTATTCATTAATGTGACATAGTATCACTTAAGGAAACAATGGTCACAAGGTGAAAAGTCAAAAAATGACCACTAAAAACGGTCCCTTAAATTAGCATCTATTCAGTATTTGCTAGGTGGTAGGCCCCTTAAGCAGAGAAGGAAATGGCAACCCACTCCAGTACTCTTGCCTGGAAAATTCCATGGATGGAGGAGCCTGGTGGGCTGCAGTCCATGGGATCGCAAAGTCAGACACAACTGAGCGACTTCACTTTCTTTCTGTCGTTCCGGTTGGAGAAGGAAATGGCAACCCACTCGTGTTCTTGCCTGGAAAATCCCATGGACAGAGAGGCCTGGTGGGCTGCCGTCTATGGGGTTGCAAAGAGTCGGACATGATTAAGCAACTAACACAGGCCCCTTAAGAACCTTCATGTACTGAATTATCTAGTCCTTTCTATGTCTCTAGGAGGTGGGCTTAATTGATAGCCCCATTCTGCCAACAAGTAGTCCCAAACACAGAGGTTAAGTGACCTGTCCAAGTGATAAAGCCAGTAGTTGGTTGAGCTGGAAATCTGAGTCTTGGGTGGAGGGCTAGAAGAACAGAGGGTGGTGGACTTCCCTGGTGACTCAGTGGCCATGACTCCACGCTCCCAACGCAGGGAGCCTGGATTTGATCCCTGGTCAGGAACTAGATCCCAAAGGCCACAATTGAGAGTTTGCAGGCTGTGACTAAGACCTGGCACAGCCAAATAAACAAAGAATGGAAGGTGGCTGAAGGTGATTCACTGGATGGCAGTGCCCCATGGGGTCTGCCTCTTCCTTCCTCCTTGCTCTCTAGTGCTATGGGCCATCTTGAGGTCTGGGAGTTTACCTTTTCCACCCCTTCTATAAGCTACTCCATACCCTCCAAGAAATTCACTCCCACTTTTTAAAATTTTGCTTGTCACCAAGAATCAGTGTCTGTACTTATGTCTGAAAGGGCCTCGAGTCACCCATCAAGTTGACATACAGCTCACACAGAAACACAAGGCCGACTTCCTGCCCTCCACCTGCTTACATATATCTCAGAAAAGCCATGGTAATGACTGAATCCTCTGTCCTCCTATGCAAGTTCTAAGTGAAAGAGAGCCAGACCCATGTGAGCTAGATCAGTGGAGAAAAAGGCTTCATGGAGGGCCCGGCATGAGATCTTTGGGGAGAGTCACTGTCACGGACACCTTTCATCATCTGCCCATCCCACAATCCCCTCTTCAAACACTGTCCCTCTCAGAACAGTTGATCCTGATGCACATAGTAGGCACTCATTTGTTGAATGAAGGAAAACCCGCCCATCTGTCCAAAGATAAGTTTCGACTAAAATAGATTGGAATAAAATCTTTCAGCTTCACATGAAATTACATGAACTCTACTCTCCCACATAGTTGAGAACCTTATGTTGTTTCATTTTTAAAAATTGCTTATTTACACAACAAAAATGATGTCCAATGTTAAAAACAAACCATACTTCTCTAGTTTTGAACTATTGAAATTAGTCGCAGAAGAACTCATCTGATTCAATTTGATACTAGGTCAACTCCAAATTGGCACTTGCCATCTGCCTCTATAAGGATTAAATCATGAGCTGCTGAAGATCAGCATCCTTTTTAGGCTCCTCTATTGATTTTCAACACCCCTGAAAGTTCAAGGTGGAGATAGCAATGAGGCACTGTGCTCTGGGAAAACGCAGCAGAACAGGTCTTCAGATAGTTAGGTATTCTCAGGAGCTGATTTTATGAGCCCAATTCTTGTTTATCTCCTCATATCTAGAAAAACACTTAATCCTTCATGGTAACAGCTGCTCCTCTTGACTAGCAGAAAGCTTTTGCCAAAAAAAAAAAAAAAAAAAAAAAAAGTGCTTGATTGCATGTATTCCCCCTTCACCAAAATCATACTCTGAACTTCCCTGCTACCTCTTTGGAGCAGTTTCTCAGAGTTATCTTAAATGCTATCTCCTGGACGACTATAGTCCTCATTTTGCCACAAATTAAACTTTAACACCCAACTCTCACGTTGTGCCTTTTTTTTTTTTTAAAAGAGGGCAGATCTTTCTCAGATCATTCTATGCAATCTCCCAATCAGGCATGATGCTTGGAATAATACCCTTCAGCTGTCAATCAGTTCTCTGGTCTTTATTCAAGGCCCAAAGAAAGAAGAGGGAAGTGAGATAAAAAGGATAGTTTTGCCTATCCACTATATGATGCATTCAAGACATTTAAGACAGAAAGGACACTTTTGCAACAGACTCTTTAATCTGGATTGTTATATACCTCTGAGCCCTGATTTTCTCATCTTTAAGACAGATTCATTCTAGAATCTTTTAGTTCCAATGTTCTATGATTCAGTTTCAATAGATGCACACACTGACATGCTAATACATTTTACTGGAAGTTGGTCAGTCCCTAACAAATCAACAGCCAAAGAACACTTCACTTCTTATTTCACATCTACACTTGAGGCATAAGCTAATGGAGGGCGGGGCTCCAAAAAGGCCTGAGTGAGATTCTTATTTGGGCTGGAGATGCCTGAATGTAATAATTTAGTGTAAGTTTAAATGCCATACCTTTTTTTTCTTTTCCTGACACTGCACAGTGGAGTCACCTGATTAACTGTTTTACTGCTGCCCTGTTCCCACCCTTAGTTTCCACTTAATTGATCTAGGTTGCAGCCTGGACATGAGAATTTTATCAGCTCTCCAGGTGATTCTACCCTGAGAAAAAGGCGACTATTGGCATACAACAGTGATTCTCAAACTTTAGTGTGCATCAGTTACCTGGAAGGATTATTTAAAACTTATTTCTGGGTGCCCTACTAAATGTCTGACTCCTAGGGTGGAGCCCAAGAATTTGCTTTTCTAGCAAATTCCCAGGTAATGCTGATACTTTTGTCCAGAAATCTCACTTGGAGAACCACCGCCAGTAAGGAGGAGAAGGCCATGGGAACCCACTCCAGTACTCTTGCCTGGAAAATCCCATGGGCGGAGGAGCCTGGTAGGCTGCAGTCCACGGGGTCGTGAAGAGTCGGACACGACTGAGCAACTTCACTTTCACTTTTATGCATTGGAGAAGGAAATGGCAACCCATTCGTGTTCTTGCCTGGAGAATCCCAGGGATGGGGGAGCCTGGTGGGCTGCTGTCCATGGGGTCACACAGAGTCAGACACGACTGAAGCGACTTAGCAGCAGCAGCAGCAGCCAGTAAGGAAGTATCATTGGTAGTGGCACCTTAAGTCCTGAGTTTAAATCCTGACTCTATTATTACCACCTATGCAATCTTAGGAAGCAACTTATTCTCTTTTCTTTACTGTCTTTTTAACAACACCTAGACCTCAGAGTTGTGAGGCATCAACAGTGTTACCAATCAGGGTTTAGTTCAGCACCTGGCACAGAATGCAGTTAACAGGTCCTCATTTCCCTTTTCTGTTACACATGGCTAGATGGTATGAATAAGTTAATAGCACTGGTTAAAATCTGGCAGGAAAAGGTAAGAGAGAATTGAAGCAAACTGTCTCATTAGAACTGTATATATAACATAGGATGATAAATGTAGAGAAGTGTTTTAAGTAAATGTCTTAAAAGATACTTTCAATCTTTAAAACTTAGTAATTTAGGTGCAAGGAATATTAGATACAACTGATAAAGTGATAGAAATGTTAGATTTGATCTACAAACAGCATGAATGTTTTAATGACCTACAATGGACTCCAATACTTCACTTATAGTAATTTAATTATCTAGAAAATCAGAAATAAGAATATAATTTAAGTGGCATACCTGCCTAAACCTTTTAATGTATTGATCTTTGTTTTTTAATTAATTAGACTGCAGCTGGTCTTAGCTGTGACTCGTGGGCTCTAGCATACTTTAGGCTCAGTGGTTGTGGTGCAGGCTTAGCTGCCTTGAGGCATGAGGGACCTTAGTCCCCCAACCAGGGATCAAACCTGTGTCCCCTGCATTGGAAGGTGGATTCTTAACCACTGGACAACCAGAGAAGTCCCTATTGACTTTTGAATACAATTCCAGAGAAAACCTGAATTATTAAAGTGTATCAGAATCCCTATTATCAAAGCAAAACTTCTACCAATGATGTGATAGGTGTTTTTATTTACATATACCAACACACAAAAGATGAAATAGCTTTCCATCCTGCTTGCCACTTGCTTCCTGTTGTGTGTCTCAAGGTCCTTTCAGGAGTTAATGTTCAAACCTTGAGAGGAATCCTGGGAGGAAAGCAGGCCCACTGCAGAGGCTGCTGTACATTCCTCCCTATATAGGAAGGGCACCCGAGGTTGCGCCTCCACAGTGGGGCTGGCTGAGGCGAGAAGTGGAATACTGTGAGGGTTTCTCCATGGAATCTATGAATGCAGTTGTCTAAGTTGAGTCTCAGAGGTATTAAACTGTTTGGGTCTGAAGGCAGAAATCCTCAGGATCGTTTACAGAAAGTTTCTTCTTCTACCAATAGGTGACCCAGAGGCAAAGTCTTCACTGAGATTTTTAGTTTCAAAAGCCTTCTCTTTCCACTCTGGCCTGATGCCATCAACAGCTTTCTTTTTCTGAATTCCTTAAAAAAAAAAAAGTGCACGTCTTTGTTGCTGCATCGAATTCTGAATAGCGCCATTTCTTTTATTATTGTTCTCAACTATTACTTAATCTTATGATATACTTTTATCTTCTCATCTATTTAAGAATTCTCTTAACTAGACTAACTCAAGGGTCCTTAACTTGACCTCTTCCACCATAGAACTTTCTCAAGTGCCTCAATTCTCAGTAACCATCCCTTTTGTTGTTGACAATATAAATTTGACCCTAACTTGCATTGCCCTGTCTATGCAGGTAACTGTATACTATTTCATGTGTAAAAGTGTTCTCTTCCCAAATGGAACAAAAACAAAAACCCTTCAGGATGGAGGCTATGTATTTTGCTTCTTTGTAAAAGTCGTAACAAACCTGATGTCCAACAGACATTTGTAAAATTCTTATCAGATTATCCATGCTAAAAATTGGACACAACTGACTTCTTGAGTCCTGAGGGAAAGTTTTCATACTCTTGCTGCCAAGATTATGTAAAGCCTATAGCCTGCCAAGTATACGTGGAGGATGGAAATGATTTTCTTTAAGCCAGAAAATTAGCCTTGGTTCAGCTCTCATGAGTGCTTTAAAAATCAACCTTCAATACCACAAGAACAGGAGGGTTCCCACCTCATTAGTGCCCTTGGTATTCCCTAATATCCATTCATCCATAAGTTTTCCCCACAAAACATAAACCAAACTTCCAGAGCCCCTAAAACAAACAAAACTTTCTTCCCCTTCCTTGCAAAATAGTTCATTCATTAAAAGCCATAACCAGTGCTTAAAACCTTTCAAAAAAAGGTTCAACTTAACTGAGTTGAAGGAGAGCTGATTTCATGCCCGTCCTGC
The DNA here is from genome assembly GCF_023091745.1 of Budorcas taxicolor. Classification (NCBI taxonomy): domain Eukaryota; kingdom Metazoa; phylum Chordata; class Mammalia; order Artiodactyla; family Bovidae; genus Budorcas; species Budorcas taxicolor. The sequence continues at coordinate 80,205,984 of NC_068919.1, forward strand.
TGGGGAGCAGTCCCTCTCTCAGAGTTTGCCTGTTAACAGAAACAGGAAAGACTGGTAGATGGCCTGAGTGTTTTCACTGGGTTGGTTTGGCCTCATAGCTCTGACTACAGTCATTCCAGTTGATCCTTTAACAGGACGGTAAGGTACCAAGACAGTCACTAGAGTAGTCCAGAGACTAGTAAGATTTACGTTTACATCTCCCAGGTTTTTTAAAGACTTGTTTGCACAAAGCTGGATTATGGTATTTTACCTCAGTTGTCACCACAGGTATTATGAAGAAGAAACACTGTTCTAAGATTCTTAATTAGTTGCTTCAGTTTTCGTTTTTTTAAATGACTCAGATTGCTATCCTTTTAAGTCTCACTCTATTACTCTTGCTACATACTGAATTCTTCTATTGAAGACTATCACTTACTCCTTACAGCAGAAACCTAGAAACCGGAGTTGCTTTCCACTTCTTTAATTCTCCATAAGGCATCACTATTATAATATCATACATGAATATGTACGTATATATGTGTGTGTGTGCATGTGTGTGTATATATATATGTTTGTTTTAAAAAGTAGAAATGTTCTTCTCAATCATCTTTGTTTGATACAAAGTAGGTGCCAAGTAGGTATTAATAGTTAGAAATTAAATAAAAGGCCACAAAAACTTCCCAAGGAAGATCATTAAAGAGAAAAATCCTGTTTTCCTCTTATTACAGCTGGCCTTTGATGCATGCCAGGTAAGAAAAAAAGGAATACTGCAGGGTGATGGGAAGACTGGACCTTTCCCATTTTTTGGGTTGTAGCTGAACTTCTATCGGCAGTTCTAGTAAAATATATAACTCTTCGTTTGTTCTAGGCAAGTCCTTCTTTCGGGTTTCCTTCAGACACTGCCTTTACTCTCCCATGAGAAAATGAGGATTCAGAGATTTCAAATAGCAAGATTCTGGTTGGGTAGCAGTCTCTTGAAATCATGAGCTGGCTACGTAGAGGGAAAAGTTACGGAAGACTGGCAGGAGAGGGTGAGAGAAAAAGAGAAATGTATCTTCTTCTTTGGGAGCACAGGAAGAAAGCAAGTTTTTCAAAGTCGTTGCCGGTATCTCATGAAAGCCCAGGCTGCTACCACGGTGAGGGCAAACACTGGCACCAGCACCATAGTTATGGGAATACCACTTGGCTCCCCTTCGCCTTGAGGTCCTATGGGCCCATTCTGCACCTGTAACTGGAAGGGAAAGAAAAAGGTTAACTCTAGTGACAATGTGTGTTTACCACAACTGCAGTGTCCAAGCTGACACATTACCTGGGTCAGCAGTCTCTGCATCACTCAAAGCTGTGCACCCTAAGCACTACCAAACACAAGGTGTCCTCTCTCTATCTGGAGCTGATGCATCAATGTCACTGATTCTTGGGAAACAAAGTCAGTCTGATGGAAAGGCATTTAACCTTGCTGTGCTACTGACCTAAAGGGACCGAAGGTTAAGTCAGATAACCTCTTCCTATTTCTGCACTGTCCACTAAACTATATGTATACCATACCAGGGAAATGAAGATATGAAATGAAGCCTACTGATCCTATAGGAAGCCTGGAAATTACTGGGCAAGGGCAGAGGTGTCCATCTTTCTAGAAACGTTTATCGAGAAAGATTTATCAGTAGTCAGCGTGTAATAACAGCAGATCTGAGCAATGGGACAGGCGCAATGCCATTATTTAGAAATACTTTTCAATTCCTGAAAGGTACCTACTCCTTCTGAAGATGGGGTCCTGTCCTTCATCCCCCATTCTGTAATTCTAGGCAAAGATAAAGGTGAAACTTATATGGAATGGAGGTAAAAGATGCAAACGTAAATAAGTTAAAAAATTTCAGATCCTAACAGTTATAATTTTCCATTGCTGAAACATTCCCTTTTGAGGCTGGTAATTTTTCTTCATTTCAGTCAATCTTGTAAAAGGTAGCCTCTCTTAACATCAACTTTTTTTAAAAAACCACTTAAAAAAATTGAAGTACAGTTAATTTATAATGCTGTGTTAGTTTCAGCAAAGTGATTCAGTATATACATATTCTTTTTCAGATTCTTTTCCATCATAGGTTACTACAAGATACCAAATAGAGCTCCCTGTGTTATACAGAAGGTTATTATTTACTTTATATATAATAGTATATATATGTTAATCTGAAACTCCTAATTTATCTCTTCCCCTGCCTCCACTATCCCTTTTGGTAACCCTAAATTTTTTTCTATGTTTGTGAGTCTATTTCTGTTTCATAAATAAGTTCATTTGCCTCATTTTTTTTTAGACTTCACATGTAAGTGATATGATACAGGATTTGTTTTTCTCTGATTTATTTCACTTAATATGATAATCTCTAGGTCTATTCATGTTGCTGCAAATGGCAATATTTTATTCTTTATGGCTGAGTAATATTCCATTATCACATACAAACGTACACCATATCTTCTTTATCTAGTCATCTGTCACTGGACACTTAGGTTGCTTCTATGTCTTGGCTATCGTAAACAGCACTGCTATGAATGTTGAGGGCATGTATCTTTTCAAATTAGATTAATATTAACTGGTAATAGATAACTTAGTAATTGTGAAGCCGTCTTGTTTTAGTTAGATTTAATCTCATTAGTCCATGAAACTCTGACCTCTCAATCTGAAAGAAAAGACTGAAAAAACTACCTTTTTTATCTTATATCCCCCCTTCTAGCTTTCATTCATTTCCAGATGAGATGTCCTGAGAGAACATGCTCAATAGAAACACATGGCTTTTATAGGCCAATTCCTTGACCAGAACAATCTGTTTTGTTTGGAGTTATTTATGGATGTTTCCTTAAAAAATGAACTCACATGCCTTCAAAATTAACTCTAATCATATTAGAGTGTAAGCCTATATTTGCTTGCCTTTATCTGTTGCATATCAATACTTTCTCCCATACTTTAGAAACATAGAAGGGCCGAGGCAGAAGCAGCTGAATACTAACGTCTCCTATTGACCTGGTTTCCTAATCCATCACACCCAGATTCTGCTTGCAACCCTGGCTGTTTTCTCAGATCCTTCATGCCTTGTGCCATTTACACTTCTTTCACTATCTCCTGTTGAATTCTTCAGTCTCTGAAGCCTCACTCGGGAGTTGGGTGAGGCAAAGACAGCATCAATTTAAGAGTGAGCAACTTTAAAGACACAGTGAACCTGTGTTATAAGTGCATTCCAAAGTCCTTCATGCTACAGGAGGATTATGTCCACTCAGGCTTTTCTTCTTATCATGTAAATGATAAAACACTAGGAACTAAGGAGAGGACTTAGGGATAGGTAGCTGTCTTGATCAAATTCTGAATCTCATTTCTTTTCTCCTAGAGCTCCCCTTTAAGCATGAGGGCTTAGGTCAAGAGGATCCCCAAGATGATAAGACAAGTGTTTAAGATGATGATAGGGAAAAGCACACAGTGGATATCAAAAAACCCACCACCTCTGTCACTTAAGAGTTTCATAAATAAAAATGTTCAAGGGAAGACATATGTTTCCTCTACTAAGAAATAAAATTGGCCCAGTTATATTCTTCCCGATTTATTTTAATTTGGTTGTCAAGCTTTATCTTTAGGCCATATTATCTTGAAGCTACTGGGTTGCAAATGTAGTTAAGAATTTCCTTTAATGATTAGGAGAAGTCTCAGAACACCCTTGCCTATGCACAGATAATCTCTTCAAAAGAATGAGAGGGGAAGGAAAAAAGCCAAACACACTACTGAAGATTACACCACATAATTAATTCACAACAATGTCACAAAAACTCGGTGACGGCAAACGACACCTACCCTGTGCTGCACTCTCAGGGACACAGCATAGCCCGCGTTACGGAAGAGGTCCACAGCATCCTGGTGCAGCAGGTTCTTTAGGTCTTGGCCGTTGACCTGTCAAAAACAGCAAGGAAAAGTAGTGAAAGATACAGAATGTGAACTCTCATAAGTCAAAAGATTTACTTACATGTGACCACATATTTAAAAACAGAGACAATTCCAAGGGCTAGGAGAAGGGGTAAAGTTAACTTAGAACTCAGAATAACTTTTTCATCTTCAAAGCTACAGGTCTTCCAGGTTACCACTCTATACCCTTTATATTTTTAATCCCTGGCATGGCCGGGCCAGCTTCAGCTCTAGAAATGTAACTCTAGGAAGCTCTCCCACAATTTAGTTTGATGTGGTATAAATCGACTAGCCTCTTCTATTGTTTTTGTTCTATTCTGAACAATTTCCACTGACTCCTTGGATATTCCTATCCTCCTCAAATTTACTAAAAAAAACATATTTCTGTGATGATACAAACTACTAAAAATGTTTTGGTGAAGCTGAGTCCTACCACCTAAAGGTAAGAGAGGCGAAGGGCTCTGCTATCAACACTTCTCAGTGTCAGGAGTGACACTGGCCACAAGTGATACCTAGTCTATGCTGTACTCAAGGGATACAGTGTAGCCCACTTTATGTAAAATCTCCATAGCTTTCATACCTGGCAATGGTAGCAAGAACATCTAATATATTTGGTAGGTTCTGTTCTACATGCTTTCATACATTACTCATTGAGTAATCACAATCCTATGAGGTAGACATTATTTTTATCTTGTTTTCAGCAATTAAAAAATAAAAATAAAAAAAAACCTGAAGCTTAGCAAGGTTAGGTAATTTACCCAAAGTCATAGTAACTGTAGAAGCGAGGGCTAAGTGTTTTATATCCGGGAAGGAATACTAAGGTGCTCTTGCCTCTTACTGCTCCTTCTGCACTCCTCCTCCTCCACCCTGACTCACCAGCTATTCTTTCCTTTGCTGAAGCTCAAGTCATTTACTTATTCAACCTTCTCATCTTCCTTGTCACGGTTTCCCTTCTCCAAGAGGTTCAGAACTATCCCTCCAGTCTTTTCCCTGTCAATATTCTTGCTGAATAACTCCATCATCACCCTGGCCTTATTAACTGTCCCAACTGCAGGGTTCCAGCTCTATTCCGTTCTAGTCACCAACGGCATAAGCCTTCCACTTCAACATTAGGCATGCTTCAGCTCCAATATCTCAAACTTAAAAAAAAAAAAAAAAAAAGATAAAAAATCGACTTTCTCCATATTTCCTATACCTCTGAAAATCTCCTCTTCATTCTCATCAATGCCTTTTACACATCTAGGAGTTTGTACTATTTCAAAAAGGCATTTGAAAAATGACTGGAATCCCTTATCACCAGGATCTTCTACCATCTTTCCAGTCCTGGGCAACACACTGCATTTCTTTTCCTTGTCATCAGTGAGCTCAATATTCCGAGAGAAAGATACAGTCACGTTTTCCACCACAGACGCATGTGAGCTGGCTTCTGCTGTACCTTTACTATTCTTCTCATCTCAACTACAATCCTTCTCAACTCCCTAATACATACGCAGTGGGTAGCTGTTCCCAAGACCTTTCCTACCATCAAACTCCAATTCCATCTCTTTTCTCAGCAGATCCGTGTCTTATCTTTTTTGAGAATACTAAGAACTTATGACAAACATTCTCTCCATTTTCTTTCCTTTCCCCTTAAGGTTTCTTAATATCCTCCTAGTGCTGCTTTCTCCTTTTTTTTGGCTGTGCTGGGTCTCATTGCTGCGTGGGGTGCTCTCTAGCTGCAGCATGAGGGCTTCTCTCATTGTGGAGCACAGGCTCTAGGGTGTGAGGGCTTCAGAGGTTGTGGTGCCTGGGCTTCCCCAGTGGCTCAGCAGTAAAGAATCCACCTGCAGTACAGGAGACGCACGAGATGCAGATTCAATCCCTGGGTCAGGAAGATCCCCCAGAGGAGGAAATGGCAACCCACTCCAGTATTTTTGCCTGAAAAAGCCCATGCACAGAAGAGGCTGGCTGGCTACAATGCCTGGGGTTGCAGAGAGTCAGACGCCACTGAAGCTACTGAGCAGCAGGAGCATGGGCTCAGTAGTTTTGGCTCCCGGGCTCCAAAGCACAGGGTCAATAGTTGTGACGCATGGGCTTAGTTGTTCCAACACACGCGGGATCTTCCTGGACCAGGGCTTGAACCAGTATCTCCTACACTGGCAGGCAGATTAAATACCACTGAGACACAAAGGAGGCCCTGTTCTCGGTTTGTTTTTGTAGGTCTTTCTTCTTCATTCCTCTCTTGTTCTCTCCTCCTGTGGTTTGATGACCATCTTTAGTGTTGTGTTTGGATTGCTTTTTCTTTTTTTCTCTTGTGTGAGACTGTGTGTGTCTATATCTACTGTAGTTTTAGAGTCTGCTGTTCCCATGAACAGTTTGATACAGAACTGTATCAAAACTATATATGTAAAGGGTTGTTTTAAGTTTCTGGTATCTTCCCTGCTTCAGGAAGTTCACTTGTTGCTGGGAAGGCAAGTGTAACCTTGGTCCTCACATGCGCTTCCTTTTGACAACAGGGAAGAAAGACATTGGGTAACATCAGACAAAAGAAGAGCACAGGCCAATGATACCTTTCAACCCTCTTAGTTTTCTAAAGGTATTCTAAGAGGTCAGTTACTCTAATTGCTTAAAAAAAATTTTTTTTTTTAAGCCTTTTAGAAATGCAAAGGGAATTTCATTTTTAAAGAATCATTTCTCATCCTTTGCCTAAGTATGTGGGAGGTAAAACAGCTCCATAAAACTGATTCTTTCTCTCTTGAAAAGTATACATCTCTCTACTCTAAAGCTGAATTTGCTTTCTAATATTTACCTCCTCTAAGTGTGTTACAGATTCCAGCTCATACAGACTAACTTCCAAGTGCTGCAGATTTTCATCCCAAATATATGTGGAATCCACTCTATTGCAATCCTATTAGGTTGGTGCAAAAGTAATTGTGGTTCTACACTGTGGAAATTTGCCATTTGATATTGGGATACATTCTTAAAGAAATATGGTTATGCTCTACATCATTTAAAGTGAATTTCCTGCTTTATGTTCTTTTAATAGTGACTTATTACTTACTGTTTATTTTATATTTATTTTAGACTATAGAAATGATTGATGTTAGACAAACAGAAAATTCAAAAAATTTTTTTATTTGAGTTCAAAATGGGTCATAAAGCCGTGGATACAACTTGCAACATCAGCAACACATTTGGCCCAGGAACTGCTGATGAACGTACAGTGCAGTGGTGGTTCAAGAAGTTTTGCACAGGAGACGAGAACCTTGAAGATGGAAGTGCAGTGGCTGGCTGTTGAAAGTTGATAACAACCAACTGAAAGCAATCATAGAAGCTGATCCTCTTACAACGACACAAGAAGTTGTCCTAGAACTCAACATCGACCATTCAAGGTCATTCAGCATTTGAAGTATTTTGGAAAGATGAAAAAGCTTGATAAGTGGGTGCCTCATGAGCTGACCAAAAAACAAACAAAAAAATGTCATTTTTGAAGTGTTGTCTTCTCTTATTGTACGCAACAAAACAAACCATTTCTTGGACTGTGAAATGTGACAAAAAGTGGATTTTATATGACAACTGGTTCAGTGGTTGAACTGAGAAGAAGCGCCAAAGTACTTCCCAAAGCCAAACTTGCACGAAAAAAAGGTCACAGTCACTGTTTGGTGGTCTGAGGCCCGTCTGATCCTGGTGCAACCGTTACATTTGAGAAGTATGTTCAGCAAATTGAGAGATGCACTGAAAACTGCAATGCCTGACTCTGGCATCGGTCAACAGAATAGGCCCAATTCTTCTCCAAGACAATGTCCAACTGCCCATCACATAACCAATGCTGTAAAAGTTGAATGAACTGGACTACGAAGTTTTGCCTCACGGGCCATATTCACCTAACCTCTCGCCAGCTGACTACCCTTCAAGTATCTCAACAATTTTTTGCAGGCAAAACGCTTCCACAACCAGCCGAGGCAGAAAATGCTTTCCAAGAGTTCATCGAATCCCAAAGTATAGATCTTTACCCTACAGGAATAAAAAAACGTATTTCTCATTGGCAAAAATGTGTTGATTGTAACAGTTTCTATTTTGATTAATAAAGGTGTGTTTGATCCTAGTTATAATGATTGAAAATTCATGGTTTGAAACGGCAGTTACTTTTGTACCAACCTAATAATATAAACCAAAGGTTCACAAAGAATGGTCTCAGGACCAGCAGCATTAACTTGGAGATTTGTTAAAAGTGCAATTTATTAGGCCCTATTCTAGTAATCCGGTGATTCTGAAGTTTGAGTTAGCTTTAACCTAAATTGCTTGAAGCTTTCTCCACACCCAGTCTACTTACCCTACTTAATCCATAGTCTATGCATCTAGACTCCATCAATGATTTTCCATTTACTGGAGTAGTGATTTTCCAAAGACAGGTTTGTTGACCCATTACAAAAGATAGTGAAGTCAATCCAGTGGGTCAAGATTAGAATTTAATTTTAAATATGAGAAATAATTTTAAATAAGTGAAATTAGAAAACACAACATATCAAAATGCATCATATACAGAAGAGATAGGTATTATTTTGTTTAACTTCGGTTATGTGTGTGTGTGTGCATTTCCCATTACAGGTCATAATTTGAAATGTTTGAAAAACACTTGCCTATAGCTGTGCTTCTCAAAATTTATCCACAGGCTGTTTCCTGAGACTCTGCATTTGTAATAAACTCCCAGGTGATGGGCAGATGTTCCTTGGACCTCAATTTTACTACCAAGAGCTATTCAACTGAGAAATCTTAGAATACTGCTAAACTTGTTACTTCAGTTTCCTTAACTCATGGTACTGTAAGTTGTATTAAACTTGAGATATGATAGATCTGCAACATGCTAGAAAATTTTGTTAACTGAATGATCAGTGTTAAGAGTGTGATATTCTAGTTAACAGATGGGGAGTCATACGATTTTTTGCTTTGACTATGGCTATTATCAGTATTTAAAAATGAGTTTCCCATTTCCTGCCTTAGAAAAGGAGTAAACTGAGTTAAAATAAGACTTCTTGGATGATTAATAATTTTGGATGGCATTAAGATAATCTAACATTTAGGATAATGTAAGAGTTACTGGAGTGCTAACTATAGGATAATATAAATACAGATGTGTAAGATACAGAGAAAGAATGGGTTCAATTTAGTAAGCATTGATATCAGATTATACTCTGGATAATTTAATTCTTCCCCCAAATCTTAAAATGAATTACAATTTGGGGGGAGGGATCCTCTTTTTTCATTAAAGAAAAAAAAAGATTATCTAGTTCCAATTAATAAAGTCAAACCAAAAAAGTCAGTTATGTTATAATTCATTCCTAATATTCTGCATTTGCTATAAGCTCCTAGGTGACAGAGCTTCATTCACAGAGCAGCTAGCTTACTAGATGCTTCCTCTGTGCCAGCTACAGGCGTACATGGTGCTAAAAGAGATGAGAAAACAAGGACTTTTCCTTAGAGGTACTCTGTCTAAAGGATCCTGCATATTTCAATGTCTCTGTAACTGACTGGATGAGAGTTTCTAGTTTCCAACTGATCTCCTAAGTGAAAAGTGAAAGTGATACTTGCTCAGTCATGTCCGACTCTTTGTGACCACATGGCAGTAGCCTGCCAGGCTCCTCTGTCCATGGAATTCTCCAGGCAAGAATACTGGAGTGGGTAGCCATTCCCTTCTCCAGGGGATCTTCCTGACTCAGGGATCACACTCGTCTCCTGCACTGCAGGCAGATTCTTTACCATCTGAGCCACCAGGGAAGCTTTAAACTAATGGTCAATAATTAGTCACATGAAATCTAGGTCATTTAACGATACTTCTATTAGTTACCAAAAATGAATATATACTAAAGAAAGGACATATTCTTAGTCTGATTACCTAGCACCAGATATAGTCGGAGCAAATTTTACAACATGGAAAAATAACCATGTGAGGAAAATATGGAAGCCCTTAAAGAACAAATGGGAATACAGGCCAATAAATAATTTAGCATCATTTTATAGAGACTCCAAAGTTAATTATAAATGAGCACATAAGTACATCAAAGAGATAAAGCAAGCTCAAGAACAGGTGGAACCATTTAATGGTTAACGCCTAACAAGTACACTTAAGGATACAGAGGGAACAGGATGGTGAGGCAGTGTTTCATAAGAAACGGGATCTAGAATTTAAATTCTGCAGCACACTCTTAGAAGGGGAACTGGAGACAAAGAATGTAGCCCTAGGTAAACAGAGAGCAGGCTGGCCTTTTCCTCTTGTATAAGCTCCGTCTTTTCTTCGGTCTTCTCTATTTCTCTCAGTATCTGTCTTATGATGAAGGCAAACAATAAGAGGGGCCCTGTGGTGAGGGTGACTGCATTCCCTGAGGTGTGGTGAAGGAGGGAAGAGGGCTGTTGCTGTGGTTAGTCGCTGACTCTTTTGCGACCCCATGGACTGTAGCCCACCAGGCTCCCCTGTCCATGGGATTTCCCAGGCAAGAATACTGGAGTGGGTTGCCATTTTTTCTCCAGGGGATCTTCTCGACGCAGGGACTGAACCCACATCTCCTGCGCTGGCAGGCAGCTTCTTTACCACTGAGCCACCAGGGAAGCCCAACAATAGTGAGATACCCTGGGTGCTCAGTTGCTAAGTCATGTCCCAACTCTTTGTGACCCCATGCACTACAGCTCACCAGGCTCCTCTATCCATGGAATTTCCCAGGTAAGAATACTGTCTTATATTTTTGCCTTCTGTTTGCCTGGCATTTTCTCTTCCCTTCTTTTACATACCTCTTCCTTATCTGGCCAGAACATAAACTTGAATCATTCTTTGGAATATGTCTTATATGTAGTTGCAATGTTTTATATCTTGCAAAAGATCTTTATAATCAATTTTTTGTATTTTGATAAAGTCAAGTTCTCTGCTATAAATTTTAAAGACAATTGAGCTGAGGTTTTTAGACATCTACTTTTCTCTTCGTTGATATTTATCTCCTACCATATCTTTTAAAAACACTTGAGTGGCCTTCCAGTAATTTCTTTTCTCTCTGAGGTGATGGTTCACGTACAAAAGGCTCCTTTATCTTGGCTCAGGTCTAATAAATTCTCTCACATTGAGGTGTATGTCCTTTAGTTCTATCATTTTACCCTTAATAGAAAAGACTAATTTCAGTTTTTATGTAAAACCATACATAAACTCTACTAATTCAGCATGCAACTTTCTCTTTAGGATAAAGAACCCCAGCTCCTCATTTATCTTTTAGGAGACAATATAGTATATGGGTTAAAAGTAGAGGTTCCCAATTTGCAGACCAAGTCCTCTGCCATCTACTAGTTATATGACCTTGGGCAAGCTGTTTGACCTCACTAAGCTTCCTTAGCTGCAAAATGCGCATAACAATTATACCCACCTTGTAGGGTTGCTATAATACTAAGTAAGTTTAAAGTTCTCAGTATACTGCTTGGCATAGAATGCTCAAAACCTTTAAATTATTCTCATTTCTCAGTGATTTATCTTTAACCAAAGCCTTTTGAATAATGACTCTCTTCTTAACCCAACTTTTTTCAGGTCCCTCTTCACCATGAAGCCTCGTTCCCAGTATTTTGAAGAGAATGCCGTTACGTGTCAAAATACTACACTGCATAGTCTCCAACTACATGCTACACTTTAACCTTAACAACCCATTCTCAAGTTTTCCTTAACACATCACTCAAGTTGACTTCATGTTTTCAGAATGTCTTTTTCCTAGGAGCAATAAGAAATGACCTGCTTCTAAACTTAGGTAGATTATTATTGTCTTTATCTCACAGATTAATAAACAGGGCCTAGGAGACAGTAAAGAGGCAAAACAATCAGTGAGAAGGATTAAAATGGGGTATTACCATCCATGATGCTATTATTTTATATTCTAGATCAGCCAACCTTTCCAGGTGTTCTTAAATTTCTTAACTTGTTAATTTGTTAAATATATATTAAACACTGTGCTAGAATATAAATGGTTAAAAAAAGATGTAGTCTGAGCCCTTGAGGAACTTCCAGAAAATAATAAAATCAATGATAACCATGTAGTCAATGCCCTCTTAGAGACATTAGCAGGGTGAAGTGGGAGCACGGTGGACAGATAACCAAATCAGACTGCATTCCAAATTTCCTCTAAATAATGAGTTTAAAAAGGTCTTTGAGTCTAAAAGGACACAATTTCTACCTTCCTCTTTTGTCTCCAATTTTGAAGTAAAGGAAGACTCACTTTAGTGTTTAATCAACAAAAGGAAGTAATAAAGTATAATAAAAGAACAACAAAAAATGTGAATTTTAAGTCCCTTTCCCACACACCAATCCCTCACGTTCTGGATTTAATTTGCCTTCTCCATTGCATGACGTACTATCCTCCATGCTCTATGGCAGAGTTGGAAAAGATAACTGATCAAGGTCCCTCTTACCAAACTCTGCAATCTGGATACAGTAAGTCCCCTACATACGAACGTTTAAAGATGCAAGTATGTGTTCGAATGTCCAGTCATGAAAGGCCTGATGAAACTGCAGCTTGCCCTCCATCTCCTTTAGCTGAGCACCCTTCAGCTCTATCATCTCCCACCTCTTCTCGCTCCTCCAATAACTCTGCTTGCCTGTTCACTCACTGTCAGCCCCTATCTGCCAGCTGTTGTACTCCTCTACTTTTCAAGGTACTGGACTGTAAGATTTAAAATGTTTCATTTTCTGTTTTCAAAGCATTATTTGTGTGAAAAGTATTATAAACCTAATACAGTACAGTACTATGTAGCCATTGTGTTAGCTGGGTACCGAGACTCACTTTGTTGGACTTACGAACAAATCAGCCTTATGAACTTGCTCTCAGACTGGAACACATTCGTCTGTGAGGGAATTACTGTATTTCCAGATCCAGAAAGGCAGGCAGGAATCTTCCCAAGGAAGGGGTTGGGGTTAGGCACTAGTGACTAAGGAGCCAAGGACAGTGAAGGAGGCGGAAGCCAGTTCTCACCGAGAGGATCTTATCACCCTCCTGGAGCCGCCCATCCAGGGCTGCAGCCCCGTTCTCTTTGATGCGGCTGACGAAGATGCCACTGTCGTCGGAGACATACTGCTGATCTGTCCCACCGACGATGTTGAAGCCCAGCCCTAAGAAAATCATGGAGGAGTTGTAAAGGAGATAGGGGTGAAGAAGGCGGAAAGAGGTTAAAGAAGATAAGGAGAAAGAGAAAGGAAAGCCTTGTGGCAAGGGTAGGGGTTAGGGAGTGGTGGTGGGGGGTAAGCGGGGTGGGGAAGTCCAGACTACACCAGATGTAGCTGGTGGCTAGTAATGGGCAAGGTCAGTGATTAGTATCACTAACAGAGGTCAAGAGCACCCAGAGTTACTCAATCAGACCAGCCAGGGCTAAAAATACAAACACAGTGATCAACATGGTTAGTTGAATACAAAAAGAAAAAAAGTTTTTTTTTTCAAAGTCATTAGCACTGTGATAGCTCAGAGTAAGTGGTTAATAAATATCACCTGTCATTATAATGACAGGAAAGGCTCTGAGAAGCCCTGCAGGAAAGCACCCTGCTCAACTTTAGCTTAGCCTCTCCCCAGCCTAGCTGCCTGCAGAGCCACCGTGGAGCTCACAAGATGCATCGTTGCACAGAATGTATTTGTCTTCATCAGTTTACACTGCTTCCTGAAAGCCATGACAGCCTCAGCCCCCCGACCCCCACCCCTGAGGGCAGAATCAGGGCAGGAACCTAGGCCTCTTGGCTCTCAGCTCTTTCTTGCCTTTATGACATCTCTCTACCCCCAAAGCACTTCTCCCAACCAATAAACAAAAGAATTAGGAGCCATTCTCCCAGGCTCCCAAGACTAAGTATTTCACATTTGGATTCTTCAGCACTTAGTGGTCAGCTTTGCAGACCATAGGCAATTAAGGCAATTCTAAGATGTGCTGCTCCTATTTGATTTAGATTCTGTTGGTAGCATTTGGAGGATCCAAAATATTGACTTTTCTGCTTAGAAGAAGCAATGCTTTTAACTAGTTGGCAAATGAACTGTTCCTTATTGAGAGGGAGATTCTTAAACAAACCGTCCCCTGTATATTTCTCCCAGCCTTCAGAAGAGTTTGTGTATGGTGGTGCTTTGGAAAAAATGGCCTTGGGAGTTCATTTATTTTTTTCTATTTTGAATTGAGGTGGTGGCAGACAAAGGTAACTGTAACAGTTCATGACAGGACTAAACCAACAAATTCATTCTTCTTTCCTTTTATGCCTCAAGTGCAAACAACTACATCCTTGGGTATAGTGACTATCACTGTGTGTTAGTCTTTATTCACTGTGTGTGTATGTGTGTTAAGTTGCTTCAGTCGTGTCTGACTCTTCACAACCCTATGGAATGTAGCCCACCAGGCTCCTCTGTCCATGGGATTCTCCAGGCAAGAACACTGGAGTGGGTTGCCATGCCCTCCTCCAGAGGATCATCCCAGAACCTGTGTCTTATTTACTATAGATAACTAACAACCTATTAATTAGCAACTACCCATTTCCTGCTCTTCCTAGCCCCTGGCAACCACCATTCTATTCTTCACGTCAGTGAGTGATTATTTTAAACAGGTATAAAGTTTCAGTTTTGCAAGATGGAAGTTCTGGAAATATGATGTACAACACTGTGCCTACAGATAACAACAGCCTTATTAGATATTGAAGAAACTATGGATAGTAGACCTCATTTAAGTGTTCTTACCACAATAAAATAAAATTGAATTTAAAAAAAGAAAAAGAAAATGACTACCAAGGTACTATTTCCAAGGATCAAACAATAAGCTGTGGGAAGGGCTTCATTTACAAAACTACGGTTACATGGTTTCTATCTATGCAATAGAGAAAAGCCACTTTTTATCTATGCAATAAAAAGAAAAGAAAGAAAGGAGGGCCTTCTTTACATCCGGTGCTGTAGAATTCAAAGACACAGTGCAAAGAGAAAAGAGATAGGAAACACATATATCAGGAAACACATAAAACAGATATGAAAAACATTTATCTGGCAGCACAACTGGAAAAATACAGCCATAATCACTAGCCTACTACTGGTTTCAACAGAACACAGATACTTAGAGGGATGAGATGAAAGCCTAAGTGAACCTCATTGTATTAACATACGCACTAGTGAATCAATCTATGATTAACATACGCACTAGCGAATCAATCTATGATTTAAGGAAACACATGGCCAAAGAAAGAAGCAACAGGAAATGTCTAATTGAAATAGCCTACCTGCTGTACAGAGTGTCTGCAGCTAGAGAATGAAAAGGATACATAATACAAAGAACTTCCACTGGAAGATGACTACTTCAACTTCTTTAAAGGGTAGATTATAAAACTGTTAAGTTATTAAATGGTTTCTCTCAGAAAAATCCTAATTTTTATCATAGTGGGTAGACGGTACTGGAAAGGGGATGGGAGGCAGTTCAGATCAGATGGAAAGGTAGGTGGAGCTTGATTATAAAAGGCTTTGAAATACCTTTAAGACCGTGACAGGTTTCAGCAAGGTGCGCTGAGGCCAATCAGCCTGTCTCAGTACTGGGAGAAACCATTTGGAGAGAATTTTTCAATGAAATCCAATATCCTCACCAAACAATAGAGCTGCCTCTGGGAATCTTGGAATAGGAAGTATATGTTATGTTGCTGAATGCAACATAGTACTTAGAAAGAAAAAGAACTCTGCTACTGGGTATTTAAAACTACAGAATAGTGATTAAAAAAGAAGAGTGGAAAAAAAATCTTCCCCAAATTTTCTATATACAAATAAGTACAGTCTACTCCTTCCCCGACCACAATATATAATCATAGTTATAATGCCACGCTTATCGCTACATCAATTGTAAATGAACCACACCACTTAATATGAGAACTTCTAGACTAATAAGAAGTCTCCTTCTTCAGCTACAACACTTACAAACTGAACTTACCTTTAACTTGAAGCGTCACTGCAATAAACAGGAGTCTCTGAAGCACTGAGGAGTAATATTACCAATTCAAGCCTGGGCCCTACATAATCCTCAGTCAACTTATTCATTATTGATCATTTACTATATGTTTGGCATTGCATTGGAGAAGGCGATAGGACCCCACTCCAGTACTCTTGCCTGGAAAATCCCATGGACAGAAGAGCCTGGTAGGCTGCAGTCCATGGGGTCACTTTCACTTTTCACTTTCATGCATTGGAGAAGGAAATGACAACCCACTCCAGTGTTCTTGCCTGGAGAATCCCAGGGACGGGGGAGCCTGTTAGGCTGCCATCTATGGGTTTGCACAGAGTCAGACACGTCTGAAGCAGCTTAGTAGCAGCAGCAGCAGCAGGCATTGCATTATATCCCGAGGAAGACATAAAGCTAAACTGGACAGTCTCTGCTTGAACAACAAATAGAAATATATCCGTTTTCCTGTCCCGCTTAGAGTCTGCAAAAGTAAATTAAACTCAAATGACCTGGCCACAAATTCAACTCCATAACTTACCGAATATGTGGACTAAAACAAGTTAGTGTACCTTTGATCCTCAGCTGCTTCTTCTGTAACCTAAGGATTATAAATTCTGTCCTAACTCAAAAAGTAGGGTCCAATAACATAAAGTCTTAAAAAATCCTTTATAAACTATATAGTGGTTGCTACATGGAGTAGCTCCTTTAACAGTAGTTGCCAATAAAACAGCAGTGCCTGCTACACCCCCGAACTAGACAGTCTCATGGAGAAAGGATGAATGAACATAAAGTACAAATGTGAAAAATCCTGAAATAAAGGAAGACAGATTAAAATGTCCATCCACCTATTAATAGGGTAAGACTAGACTGGAACTCAATAAACTTTCATCCTTATGGAAATTCAGGCTATTACCTGTGACCCAGACATCTCCCTAATTGAATAATTTCTAGCAATGGCAGTATTGAAAATATTCAATACTCAGGCCAATGCATGCACCAACCAGATGTCAGCTGGAAACAATCAGAATGGGAAGGTCTACAATGGCAACCCACTCCAGTACTCTTGCCTGGAAAATCCCATGGACAGAGAAGCCTGGTAGGCTGCAGTCCGTGGGGTTGCTGGGAGTCGGACACGACTGAGTGACTTCACTTTCACTTTTCACTTTCATGCATTAGAGAAGGAAATGGCAACCCACTCCAGTGTTCTTGCCTGGAGAATCCCAGGGACGGGGGAGCCTGGTGGGCTACTGTCTATGGGGTCGCACAGAGTCGGACACGACTGAAGCGACTTAGCAGCAGCACCCTAGCATATAACCGATGATTATTGGCTCCGTCTAGGGAAAATCTTCCATACAGTGGACCACATATCTTGGTTTGCCAGGGAATCTTGATAAACACATACTGTCCCCAGTGCAATTAAAATAGTCCCTTTCAATTTCAAAAGCATCTCAGTTTGGACCAATGTGATCATTTTGTCAAGGGTAATGTGAGAATATATTAATTGCTGCATGTTTTGTGGTAGTGAGGAACTGACAGCAATTTAGGTGTTCATCCTTTGGGGAACAGGTAACTAAGAAAAAATTAAAACATAGATGCACTGAATAATCATACACAAAGTAACAGCTTTAAAATATAATGTTGATATTAATAATATGTGTGTATGCATGCTCAGTCATGTCCAACTCTCTTGCGACCCCATGGACTGCAGCCCACCAGGCTCCTCCATCCATGGGATTTCCCAGGCAAGAGTACTGGAGTGGGTTGCCATTTCCCTCTCCAATAGTATAAAATCTTCTTAAAAACATGTCTATGTGGAACAGTGTTACCTATTTACAAAAATGTATACATATTTAAGACACATTATCTGTGAGGGAGGGATAGAAGATAAAGCTTAGGAATGAAAACCAAAAGGGACTTTGAACCTACTGATGAGGACAGTTTATTATGGAGCTGAAGTTGCAGTCATTCAGTTGCTTAGTCGTGTCTGACTCTTTGCAAACCCAGGGAAGCACGCCAGGCTTCCCTGTCCATCACCATCTCCTCGAGCTTACTCAAACTCATGTCCATTGAGTCGGTGATGCCATCCAATCATCATGTTCTCTGTCATCTCCTCCTCCTCCTGCCTTCAACCTTTCTGGGATCAGGGTCTTTTCTAATGACTTGTCTCTTCACATCAGGTGGCCAAAATATTGGAGCTTCAGCTTCAGCATCAGTCCTTCCAATGAATATTCAGGACTGATTTCCTTTAGGATTGACTGGCTTCATCTCTCTGCAGTCCAAGGGACTCTCAAGAGTCTTCTCCAACACCACACTTCCAAAGCATCAATTCTTTGGTGCTCAGCCTTATTTATGGTCCAACTCTCATATCCATACATGACTAATGGAAAAACCACAGCTTTGACTATACAGACTTTTGTTGGCAAATGTCTCTGGTTTTTAATCTGCTCTCTAGGTTTGTCAAGCTTTTCTTCCAAGGAGGAAGCATCTTTTAATTTCATGGCTGTAGTTACCATCTGCAGTGATTTGGGAGCCCAAGAAAATAAAAATAAAATAAAATTAATAAAAACAACACACAGATTTGTTTCCCCATCTATTTTGCCATGAAGTGATGGGACCAGATGCCATGAGCTTAGTTTTCTGAATGTTGAGCTTTAGGCCAGCTTTTTCACTTTCCTCTTTCAATCTAGAGGATCCTTAGTTCCTCTTCACTTTCTGCCATAAGGGTGGGGTCATTTGCGTATCTCAGTTTACTGAAATTTCTCCCTGCAATCTTAATTCCAGCTTGTGCTTCATCCAGCCCAGCATTTCACATGATGTAGTCTGCATATAAGTTAAATAAGCAGGGTGACAATATATATTGCCCTGACATACTCCATTCCCAATTTGGAACCAGTCTGTTGTTCCATGTCTGGTTCTAACTGTTGCTTCTTGACCTGCATACAGATTTCTCAGGAAGCAGGTAAGGTGGGCCTGGTATTCCCATGTCTTGAAGAATTTCCCACAGTTTGTTGTGATCCACACAGTCAAAGGCTTTGGCATAGTCACTGAAGCAGAAATAGATGTTTTTCTGGAATTCTCTTGCTTTTTCTATGATCCAACGGATGTTGACAATTTGATCTCTGGTTCCTCTGCCTTTTCTAAATCCATCTTGAACATCTGGAAGTTCTTGGTTCACGTACTGCTGAAGCCTGGCTTGGAGAATTTTGAGCATTACTTTGCTAACATGTGAGATGAGTGTAACTGTGTGGTAGTTTGAGCATTTTTTGGCATTGCCTTTCTTTAGGACTGGAATAAAAATTGACCTTTTTGAGTCCTGTTGCCACTGCTGAGTTTTTCAAATTTGCTGGCATGTTGAGTACAGCACTTTCACAGCATCATCTTTTAGGATTTGAAATAGCTCAACTGGAATTCCATGACCTCCACTAGCTTCGTTTGTAATGATCCTTCCTAAGGCCAACTTGACTTTGCACTCCATGATGTCTGGCTCTAGGTGAGTGATCACACCATCATGGTTACCTGAGTTTTTAAGATCTTTTTTTGTATAGTTCTTCTGTGTATTCTTGCCACCTCTTCTTAGTATCTTCTGCTTCTGTTAGGTCCATACAGTTTCTGTCCTTTATTGTGCCCATCTCTGCACGAAATGTTCCCTTGGTATCTCTAATTTTCTTGAAGAGATCTCTAGTCTTTCCCATGGAGCTGAAGGGTATTAATTAAATCAGTACTTGGCATCTACTATCCAAAAGCAGTTGAGGGGAGATGGAGAAAGAAAAAGACAGGGACTCAACAGACTTTTTAAGAAGTGAACAAATGAAGACATACTCCATAGCGAACCCTGGTTATAATGCGCCAATGAATTTTTTAAAATGGATTTCTTGGTCTCTAATTTGGAGGAGAAGTTTAAGCACAAAAATGTACAGATGGCATAAGAATGACACCATCATATGACTGGGAGAGAAAGAAAGAGTGTCTAGTTTAAGAGCTTTGTAAAATGAAGCAAGAAATGTCTTCTTGGGGCCTCTTCCTGTCTCCAGGTTTGGATCTTGAGCTTATTTACAAATAAGACCAGCAACTAATAGTTATTGTTTACCAGGTATAATGCCATGCACCCTACATACATTATCCCATTTAATCTTCCCAATAAACACATGAAGAGGTTATCACACTGTACAGATGAACTTAAAAGGGTAAGGCATGAAGAGATTAAGTAACTTTTTAAAAGGTAACACAGCTAATTCTTTGTAAAGCTCAGACACTAAGTTCGGATGTTTGATTGCTAAGGATAAGTTTTAAACCATTTTGCTATGCTGTATCTTTGTAGGAAATATGAACAACTGCGTTAGAAAAAAGTTTGCATAAATCAACTTGTTTTGGGGGCTGGCATGAATAAGCAATGTTGGGATAATGACTGTAGAACAGTCCTCAAGTATAATATATTCCAAAGGAAGAATTGGTTATTCTTGAGTTGTTACCTCAGTCAGGATCCCTATTGCTTACTATCATGACAGAGCAGGGAAAATCTTTCATTTCATTCAGATTCTTCTCTTTAAAATCTAAACATTATAAAGTAAAAGAGCAGTGTTTCACAATCTGTTATTCTGGAAGAAAATAATTCATTAAAATGAAACAAAATAGTCCATTAACACCAATGATGGTAGCCACATGTTGAGTTATGAACACTAGATGAACGAATATTCTACCTTCCCCCTATCTACCTGAAGGTTTTTCTATCCCAAGATAATCTCGATAGTTTTCCCTAGATACCAGTCAAGCTCTATTGGTCACACTATTCATTTAATCATTTCATGGCAAAATATATGTAGCATAAAATCAAGCTCTAAAGGACAAACAACTTACTCTTTGTTTAAAGGTAAAATATATGCAACACAATATTTAACACTTTAACCATTTTAAAGAGTACGATTCAGTGACATTAAGTACGTTCACAATGTTGTGCAACCATCACCATTGTCCATATCTGCAACTTTTTCATCATATCAAAGAGAAGTCTCCATCCATTAAATGTCTCACTCTCCCCTTTACCTGGTAACCTCTATTATACATTCTGTCACTGTGAGTTTGCCTATTCTATTTACCCCATATAAGTGGAACTAGACAAATTTGTTCATTGTGTCTTGCTTATTCCACAAAATAGGTCTTCCAAATTCATTCATGTTGTATGATGTATGAGAATTTCATTCCTTTTAAAGGATGACTAATGTTCCATTGCATGTACATACCACGTGTTGTTTAGTCAACTGTCAATAGACACTTGGTTGTTTCCGTATTTTTGCTACTGTGAATAATGCTACTATGAACACTAGTATACAAGTGTCTGAGTTTCTGCTTTCAATTCTTTGGGGTATATATCTGGAACTGAATTGCTGATCACATGGTAATTCTATGTTCAACAATCTGAGGAACTGCCCAACTGTTTTCTATCACAGATGTACCACATTTTACATTCCAAAAAGCATTGCCTATGGGTTCCAATTTATCCACCTCCTCATCAATGCTTATCATCTTCATTTTGGGGGTGGGGGTGGGGTTTAGGATAATTAGTCATTCTGATTAATGTGAAGTGGTATCTCACTGTGATTTTGATTTCCCAAAGGCTAGTGATGTTAAACATCTTTTCACGAGTTTATTGCCCATTTATGTATCTTCGTTAAAGAACTGTCTCAAGGCCTTATTTTTGAATGAAGTTGTTTTGAGAGGTCTTTATGTATACTGGTATTAATTCAGTATCAGATACATGATTTGCAAATATCTTCTCCCATTCTATGGGTTATCTTTTACTCTCTTTATAGTCTATTTTGAGTCGTAAAATTATTAATTTTGGTAAAACCCAATTAATTTTTTTCTTCTGTGCCTGTGTATCTGGTGTCACATTAACAATATCATCAGTGAATCCAATGTCATAAAAAATGTTCCCTATCTTTTCTTCTAAGAGTTTAGTCTTAGCTCTCATATTCAAGTAGTTGATGCATTTTTAGTTAATTTTTGTATAAAACGTAAGGCAAGGATCCAATTCGTTCTTTTGCATGTGGATATCCAGTTTTCCCAACATAATTGGTTGAAAAAACTGTCTTTCCCCTCATTGAATAGTGATGGTGTCCTTTCAAAAATCATTTGACCATATATGAGGAGGCTTATTTCTGTTCTCTATTCTACCCCACAGCGCTATACATCTGCTCTTATGTTGGCACCACAGTGTTCTGAATATTGTAATTTTCAGTAAGTTTTGAAATCAGGAAGTTGTGAGTCCCTTAACACTGTTCTTTGTTTTCAAGACTGCTTTGGCTATTAGGGGGTCCTCTGAGATTTTATATGAATATTAGGATGGGATTTTTGTATTTCTGTAAAAAGGCAGATGAGATTTTGATAAATACTGAGTTTGCAGATCACTTTGGATAGTGTTGTCACTAACAATATTAACTCTTCTAATCCATGAACATGGAATACCTTTCCACTTATTTATGCCTTTAATTTCTTTTAGTCAAATTTTGTAGTTTTCAATGTACAAGTTATTGTCTCATTAGTTATTTCTAAGTATTTTATTATTTTTAATGATATTATAAATGGAAATGTTTACTTAATATCCCTTTCAAATTGCTCATGTATGGAAACTCAACTAATTTTGTGTTGATTTTGTATCTTGCAACTTTGCGAAGTTTGCTATTAATTCTGAGGTTTTTCTGGTGGAACCTTTAGAATTTTTTACACATAAGACTGTACCATTTGTGAACAGAGACAATTTACTTCTTCCTTTCCAATTTCCTGTTGGATAGAATTTCCAACACCATCTTGAACAGAAGTGATGAACCCAAGCATACTGTCTTGTTCTGGATCTTAGAAGAAAAGTTTCTTATACCAGGTATGATGTATCCATATATGGATTCTTCATATATGACCTTTATCATGTTGAGGAAGTTTCCTTCTATTCCTACTTTGCTGAGTGGTTTTAACATGGAAAAGTGTTTAACATGGAAAGGAAATTTTCTCAAATCCTTTTTCTATATGTTGGGATGATAATGTGGGCTCTTTTTCATTCATTCTATTAATATGGTGTACCATATCAACCGATTTTCTTATATTGAACCATCTTTGCATTCTTGGAATAAACTGCACTTTGTCATGGTATATAATCCTCTTAAGAGGCTGCTGAATTAAAACCTTGTAGCTCTGTAATCACCATAGCTTTCTAAAGAAAAATTTTGAGTTAATACCACAAGGTGTAAGGCCCAAACAGAGTCTAGCAGCTTCACTGGCTGGATGAAATGAGGATCAAAGTTTTGGGAGGGTGAGACTGCTGGAAGTTAGTTCTGGAAGGGCAAAGTTCTGGAAAGAAAGAAGCTAGACCAAAAAAAAGAGAGTACAAGAGAGAGTGCCAGGTATTCGCATGAGTCTACTGAGAGGCCATGTATCCATTAAGTGAAACTCCACAAGGCTAGACAAATAAAAACTAGTAGCAGGCTAAGCAATTCTCAAAAGTTAACACAAGGTAGAGAGACTTTTAACCAACCAGAATCAAAATCCTCAGTGATATACTAGGAAATTCAGTGGCAACCCACTTAGAACATTTGGAGGGTTCAACTGTCCCCGAAGTGAATGCTACTTTAGATTCACCCTAGAAAAGTTTATAAACAGTCCTAAAGAGGTAAAACTGACCTGCAAGTTACTTAACTGCTTACCAAAACAAATTCAACAATGTAATACTAGAAATGTTAATGCAACAAAACAAAATGCAGACACTGAGCAATGTAACCAGTCACAACATCCACAATCTAATTAAAAACTTTTAACATGCTGAGAAGAAAACAAGGGTCCATATAGTCAAAGCTATGGTTTTTCCAGTAGTCATATATGGATGTGAGAGTTGGACCATAAAGAACGCTGAGCACTGAAGACCTGATGCTTTCGAACCATGGTGCTGAGAAGAGTCTTGAGAGTCCTTTGGATAGCAAGGAGATCAAAGCAGTCAATACAAAAAGAAATCAACCCTGAATACTCATTGGAAGTACTGATGCTGAAGCTGAAACTCCAATACTTTTGGCCACTTGATGCAAAGAGCTGACTCACTGGAAAAAACCCTGATGTTGGGAAAGACTGAGGGCAGGAGGAGAAGTAGGCAACAGAGAATGAGATAGTTGAATGGCTTCATCAACTCAATGGTCATTAGTTTGAGCAAACTCTGGAAGATAGTGAAGGAAAGGGAAGTCTGGAGTGCTGCAGTCCATGGGGTTGCAAAGAGTCAACTGAGTGACTGAACAACAAGGAAAGAAGGAAACATGACCTAGAATCAAGAAAAAAAATTGGTCAAGAGAAAGAGAATCCGAAATATGAAACTAGCAGGCAACGATGTTTAAAAGGCTATTACAACTATGTGAAAATAAAGGAAGTCAAACATAATGAGAAAATGGAAGTTTTTCCCTCAAATATTGAAGTTGCCTTCATTTTGAGCTGATTTTTTTGTGTGGCATAAAACAGTAGTCCAGTTCCATTCTTTAGCATTCAGTTTTTCCAGTATCATTATTGAAGATATAAATGATACATTTATCATTCCTCGACTGTATAGTCTTAGCTCCTCTGTCACAGATTAATCAATCATATGTATATGGGTTTACTCTCTGGACTTTATCCTGTTCTACTGATCTGTGTGTTAAAATGGAAGTTTTTTTAGGAAAAACGAAACTAATAAGTTTAAAAACTACATATCTGAAAGGAAAAATACACTAGATGTGAATGACAACAGATGTGATACCACAGGAGAAAAGATTAGTGAAAAGATAAGTGTAGGGAAACCACAGTAACACGTGGGATAATGGCACACGGTTCAATACACATGTTAAGTACAGTTCCAGAAGGAGAAGAAAAAAGGGAGATGGAAAAAAATGCCTGAAGAAAACAACTGGCTCAAATTTGATGAAAATATAAACAAATCTGAGAAGTTCAAACTCAAATCAGGATAAATACAAAAGAAAACAAACACACAAACACTAATACATATCATAGTCACATTGCTCAAAACCAGGTATAAAGAGAAAATTTTAAACGCGGTCAGAGGGAAAAAGGACATAGTAAAGTATAAAGACATTACAGACTCAACAGATGAGTCTGAGCAAGAACAGATGAGTCTGAGCAAGCTCCGGGAGATGATGAAGGACAGGGAAGCCTGGCGTGCTGCAGTCCGTGGGGTCGTAAAGAGCAGGACATGACTGAGCAATAACAAAGTACAAAGGAGTAAAGATAAGAATGACAATAGACTTCTCCTTAGAAACTATGCAAGTCACAAGTCAATGAAACACCATCTTTAAAATGCTAAAAGAAAAATACAAATTAACTTATAATTCTATGTCTAGTGAATGCAGCCTTCAAAAGTAAGGCAGAATAAACACTTTTTCAGAAAAACAAAAGCTGTCAGAATGTGACATAAGCAGACTTATACTATGATAAATATTAAAGAAGTCTGTCAGGCAAAAACATAAATACGCAACAGAAGCTTGGGTATGAAGGAATGAACACCACTCGAAATCATAAATATATGGGTAAATGTACCTTAAAATTAAAAGGATGAACACAGATATACTAAGCAGCTGGACTGGTCCCATGAATGTAACAAAAAGTAAATTACAAGGGATAATAAGGGACATTTCCTCATTTTAAAAAAAGGAGTCAATTCACAAGAAGACAATAAAACACTAGATATGGATGCACCAATAACAGAACTTGAATATCAATGAAACAAAAACTGAAATGAGAAAAAGGCAAGTCAAAAAAGACTTCCAGGATTTTCCTGGTGGTACAGAGGATAAGAAACTGCCTGCCAGTGTGGGGGACATGAGTTCAGTCCCTGGTCTGGGAAGATTCCACATGCCACGGAGCGACTAAGCCCATGCCCCACAGCGACTAAGCCCACGCACCACAACGACTAAGCCCACGCCCCACAGCGACTAAGCCCACGGCCTAGAGCCCAGGAGCCGCTGCTACTGAAGCAGCTGCTGACCCCGCGTGCTGGAAGTAATGAAGCCCCACTGTGTAGAGCCTGTACTCTGCAACAGGAGAAGCCACCGAAATGAGAAGTACAGGCAGCACAACTGAAGAGGAGCCCCTACTCACTGCAACTAGAGGAAGCCCACGCACAGCAATGAAGACCTGGTGCAGCCATAAACACGTCAAACTTTTTCAAAACGGACTTGTAGATTTCAACACTTCTCCCTCAGTAATTGACAGAACAAATAAACAGAAAAGTCAGTAAAAATATGGAATCTTTGAATAACACTAAGAATGAACTTAACCTAATTTACATTTACAGAACAATATACTCAGCAACTGTAAAATAAACATCCTTTTGTAGCACACAGGAAACGTTCACAAAGATTGATGGTAGGTTAAGTCCAATAAATTTCAAAAGACAGAACTGAATTAGAAATCAATAAAAATAACTATATTGGTC
The DNA here is from genome assembly GCF_023091745.1 of Budorcas taxicolor. Lineage (NCBI taxonomy): Eukaryota > Metazoa > Chordata > Mammalia > Artiodactyla > Bovidae > Budorcas > Budorcas taxicolor. The sequence continues at coordinate 80,232,287 of NC_068919.1, forward strand.
TTCTTGGGCTGACGTAACAAAATACCACAGACGGCGTGACTTAAAAGAAATTCTATTCTGGAAGCTAAGATCAAGGTACCAGCAAGACAGATTTCATTCTAAGGCCTCTTCTCTTAACTTGTAGGTGGCCACCACCTTGCTCTTGCTCCTATGACTTCTCTGTGTATACACAAGGACAGAGTGAGCTCTCTGGGTCACTTTCTCTAAGGATACTAATTCTATAAGATCAGGGCCCCATTATTATAACTTCATTTAATCTTAATTACTTCAATAAAAGGGCCTGTCTCCAAATACAGTCATATTAGAGCTTAGGGTTTCAGTATATGAATTTTGGAGGGACACAAACATTGTCCTCAACAATAAAGATATCCTTAAAAAAAAAAAAAATCCCTAAATGTTTGGAAAGCAAATAATATATGAGTTAAAGATAAAATTATAAGGAAAAATAGAAAACATCTTAGCTGAATGATACAGTAAAAAAATTTTACATTGTGGTACACAAAATTATTAATAAAAACTAAATAAATGAAGCTCTACCATGTCTTGGACCAGAAGTCTTAGTACTTATAAGATGCAATTCTCTATAAATCAAAATAGATTCTAATTTACTTTTTTATTGAAGTACAGTTGATTTATAATATTGTGCTAATTTCTGCTATAAAGTGACTCAGTGATACATATATATATATTTTTTCATATTCTTTTCCATTAAGGTTTATCACAGGATATTGAATACAGTTCCCTGTGCTACAGAGTAATACTTTGCTGTTTATCAATTCTATATTTAATAGTTTGCATCTGCTAATCCCAAACTCAATCTACCCCTCCCCAACCTGACCTCCCCCTCGGCAACCGCAAGTCTGTTCCCTATGTCTGTGAGCTTGTTTCCGTTTCATAGAACACTTTATTTGTGTTACGTTTTAGTTTCCACATATAAGGTGGCATCACATGGCATCTGTCAGGCTCCTTCTGACTTCACCAAGTATGGAAATTTCTAGGTCCATCTGTGTTGCTGCAAATAACATCATTTCACAAAATAGTAAAATTTTCATGTAATCCCAATCAAAATCCCACCAGATATTTTTATAGAAATTGACAAGCTGATTCTAAAATTTACATGGAAATTTATACTCTGGGGTTTTTTTTTAAATTTACATTGTTAAACTTCTATTTTATAATAGTCAAAACATTTTTGAAAAGGAACAAACAAAATTGGAAGGCACACTTTATTTCAAGGCTTACTAAAAAGCTACATTTGTCAACGTATTCGTATAGAGAAAAACAGGATAATGGAATCAATTTGAGACCAATCCTGGGCCCACATATAAATGCTCAACTTATCTGATACATTAATGTATTTCAATGGTGAAAGGATAATATTTTCAATAAGTGTTGGGACAACTGTGTAGGAGATAGACATAAAAAGGAACTTGCAGGCTTAACCCCAAATACATGCAAAATAAATTAATCTGAAATGAATCATAGAACTAAACATAAAAGCTAATCTATAACATTTTGTTAGAAAACATAGAAGAAAATGTTCTTTACCTTGGGGTAGTTAAGATTTCTTAGACATTGTACAAATAGTACCAACCATAGAGGAAAAAGGAAAAAAAACCTGACAAACTGTTCTTCTTAAAACTTAAAGCCTTCCACTCTTCAAAACACAAACCCCACTTCCCAAAACGAAAAGGCAAGTCAAACCAAAAGAAAATATCTACAGCACATAAACATGACAAAGGACTTCTGTCCAGAATATATAAAGAACTCTTACAATCTGATGAGACGAAAACAAACAATACAATAAAGATGGGTAAACGACTTGAGTTCTTTCCAGAATATATATGAAAGGGCAATAAATATATAAAAATATGCTCCATTATCATTTGCAACCAGGAGATGCATATAAAAACCATTCCACAACCCCTGTAATGACTAAGATAAAAAAGGAAAGATAATATCAAATACTGGCAAGGATGTGAGATGATAACTGGAACTGTCATACATACCTGGTAGAAGTATAACACACATATTTTGAAAAACAGTTTGGCAATTTCTTTTAAAGCTAAACACACACCCTTAAAACCAGCAAACCCATTCTCAATTATTAGGTATTTAATCAAGAAAAATTAAAATACATGTTTACACAAAGAGTTGCATGTGAATACTCATAGCAGATTTATTTTTAATAACCAAAATCCCAAAACAACATAAATGTGAATTAATAAGTGAATGGATAATCATACTATGGTATATTGTGGCATACTTACACAATGAAACGTGTGTGTGCTGTGCTCAGTTGTGTCCAACTCTGCGACCCCATGGACTGCAGCCTACCAGGCTCCTCTGTCCATGGAATTATACTGGCAAGAGTACTGGAGTGGGTTGCCATTTCCTCCTCCAGGGCATCTTCCTGACCCAGGGATCAAACCCGCGTCTCTTGTATCTCCGGCACTGGCAGGCAGATTCTTTACCACTAAGCCACCTGGGAAGCCCCATGCAATGAAATACTGACAGTAATACCAAATAAATGTGTAAATGAGTGAAAGAAGCCTAAGTACACACTATATGATCCTATTTCTTGACATTCTATATTAGGCAAGTGATAGAAATCAGACCAGTGGTTGCCTAGAGCATGCAGTGAGAGGGCCCACTGCAGGAACACACAGAGAATTTTCTCAAGTGATGAGTCATGATTATACATATGTATATTATTTGCCAAACTTCTTAGAACTTTATACTTAAAATGGATGTACTTTATGTCAATGATACTGCAATAAAATTGATTTAAAAATGAATCTGATAATTCTCAAGTGCAAAAATGCAAGTATTCTAAGCATCTAATATTTTAAAAATGTATTTATTTGGCTGTGTTGGGTCTTAGTTGCGGCACCTGGGATCTCTGTTGCATCTTTTCTGATGCAACATTCACATGCAGAATCTTTTGTTGGAGCAGAGACTCTTCAGTTGTGGCACGCAGGCTCAACAGTTTTAACTTGTGGGCTCAGGAGGTTGCAGTGTGCTAGCTTAGTTGCTCTGCGGCATGTGGGATCTTAGTTCCTCAACCAGGGATTGAACCTGTGTCCCTAACCTGCAAGGCAAATTCTTAACCACTGGACCCCCAGGGAAATCTTTTCTTTTCAGTTGCTAAGTTGTGTCCGACTCTTAGCAATCCTCTATTACTGACTCACAATTAATAATAAAAGAGAGCCCCAAGTTCCTCAAAGCATCAATCACTTGGTAACAACTGAGCAAAAAATGTGATTACATTCCCCTACTTCTCACACTTCTCCACAGAACAGACTACTACTTAGCACTAAAAAGAAATGGACTATTAAGCCATGAAAAAACATGGGAAACCTTAAATGCATATTACTCAGTGAAAGACGCCAGTCTGGAAAGGCTACATACTGCATGATTTTCACTGTATGAAACTCTGGAAAGGCAAAGCGATAGAGACAGAAAAAAGATCAGCGGTTACCAGGGTTGGGGGAAGAGAGGGCTGTATAGATGCGGCACAGATTGAGCCCAGTGAAATGCTCTGTATGATACTCTAAGGATGGACATAAATTATTCTACACTTGTCCACTTCTGTAGAAGATACAATACAAAGAGTGAACTCTAAAGTGAACCACTGGACTTTGGGTATTTACAATGTGTCAATGTAGGTTCACCACCTGTAACAAACACTCAGGGAGGGATGTCAATAATGGGGAAGGCTATGCATATTTGGCTTCCCTTGTAGCTCAGTCAGTAAAGAATCTGCCTGCAATGCAGGAGACCTGGGTTCAATTCCTGGGTGGGGAAGATCCCCTGGAGAAGGAAATGGCCACGCACTCCAGTATTCTTGCCTGGAGAATCCCACGGACAGAGGAGCCTGACAGGATATATAGTCCATGGGGCCGTTAAGAGTCGGACACGACTTAGTGACTAAACCACCATGCACATGGGGGATATGGAAAATCTCTTTACCTTCTTCTCAATTTTGCTATGAAACAAAAATTGCTCTAAATAAATAAAGCCTTAATTAAAAAAATAATAATTATCACCTCCCTGCTTTTCGCCCTTCTACACCTGAGTGTTCTATGTCTCCATGATTTTCAATGTCCTCTTCCTTTTGCCTCTGGAGAAGGAAATGGCAACCCATTCCAGGAGTCTTGCCTGGACAATCCCATGGTCAGAGGAGGCTGGCAGGCTACAATCCACAGGGTTGCAAGAGCTGGACACCAATTAGCGACTAAACCACCACCTTCCTTTTGCCTAGAAACACACTTCACTGAAATGACTGGTTTAATTAACTCTTTACTGTAATAATTAGTTCCAATGATGAATAAAGTTGCTATAAACATCCATGTGCAGGGGACTGGCTTTTGTTTATTTTTCTACATCCTGTCCCATACAGTACCCAGTATACCTATGGACCTCAGTTGGTGTTAAGTTTCTGTTAAACCATTGGAAATAATACTCAAGCCAGGAATTCCTAACATTTCTAATTCTGGGGAAATGCAGCAAGGTTAAAAATGTCTCTGTGAGCCTCTAGCAGGCTTTTTCAACACCTGGGGGGAAAAAAAGGCACAAAAGAAGAAAAATACAGGAGGGAAAGCCCAATGTCCCTAAAATGCCTGCGAGACAGGTTACCCTACCTTTCCCAGATGACTCAGCTCTTACCCTGCTGCTGCTGCTGCTGCTGCTGCTAAGTCGTGTCAGTAGTGTCTGACTCTGTGCGGCCCCACAGACAGCAGCCCAACAGGCTCCCCCGTCCCTGGGATTCTCCAGCCAAGAACACTGGAGTGGGTTACCATTTCCTTCTCCCATGCATGAAAGTGAAAAGTGAAAGTGAAGTTGCTCAGGTGTGTCCGACTCTTCGCAACCCCATGGACTGCAGCCTACTAGGCTCCTCCGTCCATGCGGTTTTCCAGGCAAGAGTACTGGAATGGGGTGCCATTGCCTTCTCCGAGCTCTTACCCTAGTAAAGTCTATTGTCTACACAGCCGCAGTAATGACAGGCACCATTAAATTAATTAAATGATTTATTTTTGGCAAACTGCTTAGATGAGTACTTGATATAGAATCAACATCATTTGTAAAACAAAACAAAATAAAATCCCCATTTAATTCTCACAAAGATTCTGAGTGGGTACTATTAATACACTCATTTTCAAGAAATCAAGGTATAGAGATGTGAGGTAACTTGCCCAAGCACACGTAGCTAGCAACGCAGGCAAAAATGCTCTTAATCACTATGCTCAGCTACCCACTGCAATTATATTAAAATTCAGTTCTCTTTTGTATTCACAGTGCTGTGCACAGAAACCTGCCCTATAGTCACTGCTCAATATATGTGTAGACCGAAAGAAAGATTCAAATAAGTGACTCAAGAGGTTAATAATGAGGCATCTTTCACTCAAAACTATTATATTCTCTGGAGAAACTCTGGTCCAAAGATGAAATATGTCACTTTTGTTACTTCTCCCAAAACAGAGTAACAAGTGTGCATGACAAACAAGGAGAGAATAAGGGAAAATCTTAAATCTCAAAGGAACAGAAAGATGGTATAGCAACAAAAAATGTACTGTGCTCAACTCAGTCCCTCTCCATCCTGGTGCCCCCTCTGATGGAAGCAACAAAGAATATGGCCTACATGAATGAAAAAAATATTGCCTACAACATCAGTAAACAAAGGTTGCTGCAGCCATCAAGCCATCACATTACAGCCGCCCCCGATGGTGAACCTTGAGCAAACTCAGGATTGAAACAGGATGCCTGTCATCAAGCAGTCAGCCACTGCTTGGCCATCTCCAATGAGGTACCCTGAGGAGACTCAGGGCAAGATACAGGATGCTGGCCCTATAGAGCTCAGGTGCATATCAAAGGAATGACTTCAATGAGCCCAGACTTTTGCATCTTCCCATATACAGAAGGAAAGACCTGGTGGCTCAGACAGGTGGGGGGGTAGGGGGAGGGAGGGTATGGACCCCACCTGCAAAGAAGACCTGGGTTCGAGCCACAAAGAAAAGCTCTAAATTCATTAATTTGAGATGTCTGGTTTTCTTAACAGTAATCTTTTGATGTTCTGACTACCTGGCCTTTGTTGCAAAAACCCCTATAATATTCTGGCTCCTCCTTTACCTCTTTGGAGCACTCCCTCAGAGCTCTTTGAGTAGCTGTCTTGTGGGCCTGAAGTTCCCAGGAAGACTGCCAGATAAAACATAATTCTCAATGTTTAGATTATGCATTTTTTTTCAGCCACCAGCATCTTTATTCTCTCACTCTACAATAAGCCCTTGTGCAAGAACTGAATGCATATGCCTGGTCTCTACTAGATCATGTCTCTTACTTAAGTGGCAGAGTTAAGAATTGGATGTAGGTCTGTGTGACTGTAAAGAATCCACCTGCGATGCAGAAGATGCAGGAGATGCCATGGGTTCGATCCCTGGGTCGGGAAGGTCCCCTGGAGGAGGGCATGGTAACCCACTCCAGTATTCTTGCCTTGGAGAATCCCATGGACAGAGGAGCCCGGCAGGCTACAGTCCACAGGTTCGCACAGAATCGGACACAACTGATGCGACTGTGTAACTTAAGCACAACTGAAGCATGCTGTGTGACTTAAGAATCCAGGCTCGGAACCAGTCTAGAAAGATCAGAGTCCTGTGAGAGCAAAGGGAGAAAAAAAGATTGTGTTTATTTCTATATTTGCTTCCTTACTTCTCTCTCTTCCCTCAACTTCAGTCTGAGCTCTTCTGATTCAAAGGATATGTATTTCATTTCCTGTTTTCCTAATGCCTTACCTGGCACATGCCAAAGAGTAGTCAGCAGATGTTCATGAAATGACTAGGCAAATTGATGAATATCAAAAATCATAATAGAATGCTATTACATAAAGATAACTAGTAACATGGTCTATTTCAGCTTTCAAAAAGTCATAAACAAGGTTCTCCACTAAACACAATTTAAGAGAGAAGAATGAATTTGGTCATAACACAATGTAATGGGTAGGAAACTGACTAAGATTCCAGAAACAAGGAGATGGAATATGTGGGAAAACACATACAGTGAGAAAAGTATATGCTATAAAAACTGTATCTCTAAAGACTGCTTCAAGGATCAACCTTATTAAGAATTTTTAAGACAGAAGAAAAAAAAGTTGATAGATGCTCAACTAGAGACACATTTTGTAAAGCCATGTGACTAGGTAGCACAGCAGCCTAGTAAATGCAGCTACTATACTAGGAGGTAGTATGTGGAACACTGGGATCAACAGATCTGGGTTAAATTCTGGGCTTTTGAAACTTACTGACTTTAGAACTTGGGCAAATGCTTAACCTCTGTGAGAGACAATTTTCTCATCTAATAATGTGGATTAATCACCACTCGTGGTGGTTTTGAAGAAAAAAGTGTATATATGTATGTGTGTGTGTATGAAATAATTAGCATACTGCCAGAAAGATAATACGGAATTCCTTAATTATTCATGATTAAAACTGTTCCAACTCATTATCCTCTGCAACTCCCTTAAAGAAAGTAGAAAAATAGAAATTCTGCTTCCTTTTTAAAGATGGTAATCAGGAGCAACTTGTTGAAACTTATTGAGAACTCAGTCCTGAACAAGGAATCCTAATATCCAACATGAAGTTAAAAAAATCTAGATTAAATTCATTGTCATACTTCTTAGAGTAACTGAGTCTTTCCAACATTAAGAACTCAATTTAATAAAGGAAAAAGCGGGAGGCTTTGAGACTATAATCAAGCTGGATTTCCACAGAAAGAAAAGAGCGTTCCATAAAGGACAAAAAGTGGACTCTTCAAATCTTTAAAGGCATTTGAAATTTCAACTGGTTCTTTAGACCACTTACTGTTAGTTACAAATGGCAGGACTTGTGAAACAACACATGGAACAGGCCAAAGAATCATGAACTCTTGGAGGAGGACGAAACTTCCAGTCATCCAACCTAAGACTCTCTTTACAAGGCTGAGGAAGAAGGCATAGGATAGTTGCCGAGCTACGTATCAAGCTTCTTTTTGCCTCACCAGATACTCACTTCATTGTCATGATTTTTCCAAGATTTTCTTTCCTGTGCAGTAAGCAGGACCATACAGAACAGGTGCATTTGCCTTGCAAAATGGGCCCAAACACTGGAATTACCCAAGACCCTTGTCCCTGACAGAACACTCACACACAAAAACAAAAGTATATACATTCTTGCAATTACTTGATTAAATTATCAGGTCCCTGCAAAGGAAGCTGTACTGAAACAAAGAGTGACAATACTTCCTACACACAGAAATGCATACTTGGAACTAGAGGCTTTTCCTAGTTTGCTACTTTGGGACTACCCAAAAAGAGAAAAGACTGCTACTTTGGGACTACCCAAATTACTGGAAACTTCTAGGCGTGATAACTGACTTATTCCCTATATATCTTAATGATGACACAGTGAGGAAAAGTGGAGTGAGATTGTGAGACTTCTTGGGAACACCACATAGCAGGTAACTAGCAATGGCAGGTGATAAACAGAAACTTGAAACCTTGTTAAATGAACCAACCAAACTTCAAAAGTCAGCGGCTCTACTCGTCTAAATTTTTTAAAGTTTATAAACTTTTATGGGTAAAATGTGAAAATGCTTAGAAAAAATTAAAAGTCACTAGGTGAATAAATGCACACACAAAACAGAAATTAACTCTGAGGTGAGATATATTAGCTAAAAAAATTATTATTAATCATTCCTTTGATGCTTTTCCGAATTCCAGTAATTCAGAAAAATGGTTATATTAGGAATTTCAGGTCTGCAAGATCAATAGGATCAGAAAAATTTCAATGAATGGTCAGCTGAACATCAGCAACACTGTTATGTAACTACCAAAAAAGGTGAAGTGATATTACACTAAACTTTAAAAATATTTAGTGACTGAAATAAGCAAGAGAATATCAGAGTGCTGCTCTGCTCCAGTCAGGTGATTCTGAAAATACTGCAGATACTACACTGATGGAACTATGTCAGAACAGGTTAAATTCTTAAACAGGAAACAAAACACAAGAGAACTAATGTAACAACTAGGGATAGTTAGGCTTAGAAGGAAGAGACAAAACAGGAATACAACCAGCTGCCTTTAAATACTTCTAACTACCATTGTTTCAATTGGCCCTAGGAGAACAAGTACCAATGGATGAAAAGTACTGAAAAACAGATTTTGGTTAGTCTCAAAAGTCAATAACCATTAATAGGAAGAGAAGGAGAAACTTAAGTAAGAGAAGTATACCTAAGAGATTTGAGCATACTGAATGAGTCTTTGACAAACGTTTAGGAGCTCCTATGAAGCATGGCATTTAACCATGCAGATTGGCAATAAATTACACTCTCAGTAAGCTGATTTCTAATTTTTTATAATAAGAAAAAAGACAAAGATGATTTTGGGCCATATTTTATGAAAAATAATCTATAAATTGTAGTCAAGCTCCTAAAAAATTTCAGATGAGAAAAGATGGACTGATTTAGGTAGTAGTGATGGCAACAGACAGGTGTGTATGGCTTACAAAAACATCTCAGATAGAGTGCCTGGTACTTGATGAGCTGTTGGAGACTTGAAATAACAGTATTTAGCAAGACTTAGTGTGTTAATCTATTCATTTATTTCCTAACAATAAAAACAAGAGTAATGAACACACAGTGTTTACCACACAATGTTCTAAATATTTTACGGATTAACTGATTTCATTCTCATACCCCTTAGAAATGTACTCTACTATGCACACTTTACAAATGACAAATTAAAGCTTATATCAGTAAAGTTAGGTAATGAGTATCAAAGAACTAGTAAGAGGTTAAATAAACCCAAAGCTTAAGCTCTTAAAGCACTAGACAGCTATAAAGGAAAGGCAACAAAAGCCAACGTGGGCAGCAATGTTAAGAGCCTAGTGGAGTCAAGGGCATCAGGAGATAAGAGGACTATAGGTGAAAATGAAGATTTGGTAGTATCAGAATCACATGACAGGTTTGCTGTGAGGAAAAGAGGAAAAAGCCCAAACAAACAATTGCACTGAATCCAAATTCACAGAGATGGGTTCTAGGAATTAACTTATTTAAAAAAAAAAAGAAAAACCAAACAAAGTTGGATAATTTTGAAGCGAAACCAGCTTTGGGAACATTTGTAGAGGATCTCTAAGGTCTCTTTCTGTTTCAACATTCTAGTTAACCCTCTAAATGAATTTTCCAGAAATGAAAGGCGGGAGGGAGGAATACCAGCACCGAGAAAACGGATATGCAATTACAGTCCACACCGTTTATGCTCCCATTTTCACTAAACGGTCTCTCAGAAATAGGGACAGAGCAGACAAATGGAAGGAGGGGTGTGGTGTTCATCAGTGCTGGCTAAAAAAGCAGGCTTCCCCACCCCCACCCCCCCACCTCCCAGGATTTTCCAGTACCACTACTGGAAGAAAGAAACCCCTCCCGACTATAAAAACAGGTGGTCACGACAGGGAAGCCTGGCGTGCTGCAGTCCACGGGGTCGCAAAGAGTAGGACACGACTGAGCGACTCAACCAACAACCGACTGCAAATTAGGTGGACTCCTCAGATCCTCTCGTGCTAACGCCGGATGTCAAGACAAGTCATCCGTTTGCTCACAAACGCTTCAGGAAACCTCTTGGTTGGGGGCCGTCTTGTCCGGGGCCAAAGGAATCCGGCTCCGCAAGAGGTGTTCGCTCTGCAATTTACAGCCTCAAGAACTCTACTCTCAAGCGATGATTACTTCTGCACATACCTGACGGTCCTCTGGTGAGATTGATCTCTTCCTCGGTAATCAAGTAATCCACTCTTCCGTTCATATTTTAGTCTCTGGCTTCCCGACCGGGGTCAGCGAGGATCGGTGCAGGTGAAGGTGAGAAGCACTGCCGGCAGCAGCCACAACACCGCACTTTCGGTTTCAGCAGCCGCGAACCGGAAAAGGAAGCCGGATGAGGGGCGAGCGCCAGGAATGCCGGGAGTCGTGGTCCTGGCTGCCGCCCGGCACGAACTCTCACCTAGTTCTCAAATCAAACTACGAGGTGAGCAAGGAGCGCGTTTCTGTCATGATTTTACCATTCCAGACGGATTCGGGGCGGGGCGGGCTGGCTAGGAAAGCTAAGAGACATAAAATGGTTGCTCAATTCAGTTCAGTCGCTCAGTCGGGTCCGACTCTTTGCGACCCTAACGGACTGCAGTCCGCCAGGCCTCCCTGTCCATCACCGACTCCCGACTCCCGGGAGTTTACTCAGACTCGTGTCCATTGACTCAGTGATGCCATCCAACCATCTCATCCTCTGTCGTCCCCTTCTCCTCCCGCCTTCAGTCTTTCCCAGCATCAGAGTCTTTTCAAATGAGTCAGCTCTTCGCATCAGGTGGCCAAAGTATTGGAGTTTCAGCTTCAACATCACTCCTTCCAATGAATATTCAGGACTGATTTCCTTTAGGATGGACTGGTTGGATCTCCTTGCAGTTCAAGGGACTTTCAAGAGTCTTCTCCAACACCACAGTTCAAAAGCATCGATTCTTTGGCGCTCAGCCTTCTTTATAGTCCAACTCTCACATCCATACATCAGTTCAGTTTAGTCGCTCAATCGTGTCCGACTCTTTGCGACCCCATGAATCGCAGCACGCCAGGCCTCCCTGTCCATCACCATCTCCCGGAGTTCCCTCAGACTCACATCCATCGAGTCCGTGATACCATCCAGCCATCTCATCCTCGGTCGTCCCCTTCTCCTCCTGCCCGCAATCCCTCCAAGCATCAGAGTCTTTTCCAATGACTCAACTCTTCACATGAGTTGGCCAAAGTACTGGAGCTTCAGCTTTAGCATCATTCCCTCCAAAGAAATCCCAGGGTTGATCTCCTTCAGAATGGACTGGTTGGATCTCCTTGCCGTCCAAGGGACTCTCAAGAGTCTTCTCCAACACCACAGTTCAAAAGCATCAATTCTTCGGCACTCAGCCTTCTTCACAGTCCAACTCTCACATCCATACATGACCACAGAAAAAACCATAGTCTTGACTAGACGGACCTTAGTCAGCAAAGTAATGTCTCTGCATTTCAATATGCTATCTAGGTTGCTCATAACTTTTCTTCCAAGGAGTAAGCGTCTTTTAATTTCATGGCTGCAATCACCATCTGCAGTGATTTTGGAGCCCCCCAAAATAAAGTCTGACACTGTTTCCACTGTTTCCCCATCTATTTCCCATGAAGTGATGGGACAGGATGCCATGATCTTCGTTTTCTGAATGGTGAGCTTTAAGCCAACTTTTTCACTCTCCTCTTTCACTTTCATCAAGAGGCTTTTTAGTTCCTCTTCACTTTCTGCCATAAGGGTGGTGTCATCTGCATATCTGAGGTGATTGATATTTCTCCCAGCAATCTTGATTCCAGCTTGTGTTTCTTCCAGCCCAGCGTTTCTCATGATGTACTCTGCATACAAGTTAAATAAGCAGGGTAACAATATACAGCCTTGACGTACTCCTTTTCCCATTTGGAACCAGTCTGTTGTTCCATGTCCAGTTCTAACTCTTGCTTCCTGACCTGCATACAGATTTCTCAAGAGGCAGGTTAGGTGGTCTGGTATTCCCATCTCTTTCAGAATTTTCCACAGTTTCTTGTGATCCACACAGTCAAAGGCTTTGGCATAGTCAATAAAGCAGAAATAGATGTTTTTCTGGAACTCTCTTGCTTTTTCCATGATCCAGCGGATGTTGGCAATTTGATCTCTGGTTCCTCTGCCTTTTCTAAAACCAGCTTGAACATCAGGGAGTTCACGGTTCACGTATTGCTGAAGCCTGGCTTGGAGAGTTTTGAGCGTTACTTTACTAGCATGTGAGATGAGTTCAATTGTGTGGTAGTTTGAGCATTCTTTGGCATTGCCTTTCTTTGGGATTGGAATGAAAACTGACCTTTTCTAGTCCTGTGGCCACTGCTGAGTTTTCCAAATTTGCTGGCATATTGAGTGCAGCACTTTCACAGCATCATCTTTCAGGATTTGAAACAGCTCAACTGGAATTCCATCACCTCCACTAGCTTTTTGCTCATAGTGATGCTTTCTAAGGCCCACTTGACTTCACATTCCAAGATGTCTGGCTCTAGACTAGTGATCACATCATCATGATTATCTGGGAAAAACCATAGCCTTGACTAGACAGACCTTTGTTGGCAAAGTAATGTCTCTGCTTTTAAATATGTGTCTAGGTTGGTCATAGCTTTTCTTCCAAGGAGCAAGCGTCTTTTAATTTCACAGCTGCAGTCACCATCTTCAGTGATTTTGGAGCCACCCCAAAATAAAGTCTGACACTGTTTCCATTCTTTCCCCATCTATTTCCCATGAAGTGATAGGACCAGACACTGTGATCTTGGTTTTTGAATGATGAATTTTAAGCCAGTTTTTTATTCTCCTCTTTCACTTTCATCAAGAGGCTCTTTAGTTCCTCTTCACTTTCTGCCATAAGAGTGGTGTCATCTGTATATCTGAGGTTATTGATATTTCTCCCAGCAATCTTGATTCCAGCTTATGCTTCATCCAGCCTGGCATTTTGCATGATGTACTCTGCATATAAGTTAAATAAGCAGGGTGACAATATACAGCCTTGATCTACCCTTTTCCCAATTTGGAACCAGTCTGTTGTTCCATGTCCAGTTCTGTTGCTTCCTCACCTGCATATAGGTTTCTCAAGAGGCAGGTCAGGTGGTCTGGTATTCCCATCTCTTGAAGAATTTGCCACAGTTTGTTGTGATCCACACAATCAAAGGCTTTGGTGTAGTCAATAAAGCAGAAGTAGATATTTTTTCTCGAATTCTCTTGCTTTTTCTATGATCCAATGAATGTTGACAACTTGATCTCTGGTTCTTCTGCCTTTTCTAAATCCAACTTGAACATCTGGAAGTTCACGATTCACGTACTGTTGAAGCCTGGCTTGGAGAATTTTGAGCATTACTTTGCTAGGGTGAGAGATGAGTGCAATTGTGCAGTAGTTTGAACATTCTTTGGCATTGTCTTTCTTTGGGATTGGAATGAAAACTGACCTTTTCCAGTCCTGTGGCCACTGCTGAGTTTTCCAAATTTGCTGGCATATTGAGTGCAGCACTTTCACAGCATCATCTTTTAGGATATGAAATAGCTCACCTGGAATTTCATCACCTCCATTAGCTTTGTTTATAGTGATGCTTCCTAAGGCCCACTTGACCTTGCAGTCCAGGATGTCTGGCTGTAGGTGAGTGATCACACCATGGTGGTTATCTGGGTCATTGAGATCTTTTTTAGTATAGTTCTTCTGTGTATTTTTGCCACCTTATCTTAATATCTTCCTCTTCTGTTAGGTTCATACCATTTCTGTCCTTTATTATGCCCATCTTTCCATGAAATATTCCCTTAGTATTTCTAATATTCTTGAAGAGATCTCTAGTCTTGCCCATTCTACCTGATAAGAGGCTCGTTTAGCCTTTTAAAGACTTGCATACATGTAAGAGAGACAGAAGAAAGATTTTAATTACAAGTTTGTTCAAGAAAATTCTCTGTGGAAGGGGAGAGGGGTAAAGGTCTCTCCCTGTTGGTAAGAGGGAAGATTCAGTCTTTTTTTTTTTTTCTTTTAAGTCACTACAATAAGACCAGTAAACAGAGTAGTTTCAGGTTTGATTATTAATCTGAATTGGAATGCCTTAATTGGAATTGCACTTTTCATTCTTCCACCAATCCCAGTGGCTTAACTTCAGGTTGTTTCTCAAAGCAGAAGCTACTGTGTTTATCAAACAAAACAAGAAAGAGGCAGATTCAGCAGGAAGGCCTTTTATTTGCCAGTCTTGAGAGAAGTTAATATGGAGTAGTGGAAAGAACACAGGAGGTGATGTTAGAAGTCCTGGTCTCAAGTTTCAGCTCCATCTTCTTCCAGTTGTCTGGCTGTGATCAGATAACTTAATATCTCCCAGTTATGTTTTCCCCATCTTAAAAAGGGCAAAATGACAGATCTTTAAAATGTTTTTGAAAAAAGTAAATGAGATGAAAATTTTTAAAAATGACTTCTCGACTTCAAACTCAGATTCATGCCATCCTCAACTTGTGGCCCTGCTTAACACATGTTAGTTGAATGAGTAAAGTGATCATAATGAAAAAAAAGTATGATAAGTGAAAAAAAAGGTAAGTAGATGACATTGGAATGCCAAGAGAGAAGAGATCAAATTGAAATTGGAAAAGAAAATCAAGAAAGTCATCAGTGAAGAAATTTTGCGAAAAAAAAGAAGTTTCTTATAGACTGCATGGTGGTAGGGGGAATCACTATTCTGTACTTGCAAAGATTGCCCTTTTCACCTAAGCACTCAGCTTCAAAAGAAATATAAGGAACTATACAAGAAAAAGGGTCACCAAATAAACTGAATAAGTACTGATGGTAAAGAATCAGCCTGCAATGCCAGAGACCTGGGTTTGATCCTTGGGTTGGGAAGATCCCCTGGAGAAGGGAATGGCAAAGCACCCCAGTATTCTTGCTTGAGAATTCCATGGAAAGAGAAGCCAGACGGGCTACAGTCCTTGGGATCCCAAAGAGTTGGACACGACTGAGAGACTGTCACTTCATTTCGTTGGCAATAAGTGGAGGGACAGATAAAGCATTTAAATTCCCTTTATATATTAATGTAAATATAATTTTTAAGAATGAAGAAACTTTATATTTCAGCTACGGAGTGACCAATGCAAGAACATATGCTAGTTCTTCGTAGGGGTTGGACTGGCTAAGGATGACCAGCTGAAGATTCATGGATTTTAAGTGCTTTTGGCTCACTGAAGCTAAAGTGAGAATTTCCTTGCAATGAGTAGAATTTCCTTTCTGTACCTTGTCACAAGTTTAAAAACCTCACAACTTGTATTAATATAACCATTTGGGGTCTGCTTTTAACTTGGACTAGTTTAATTTTGGAGTGGAAAATGGCAACTCACTCCAGTATTCTTGCCTGAAAAATTCCATGGACAGAGGAGCCAGAGTTGGGCACAACTGAAGTGACTTAGTACACACACATGCATAGCCTTCAAAGAGCTCACTGTGCTATTTCCCTGGTTGTCCCATGGTTGGGAATCCGCTTTTCAAATCAGGGGACATCGGTGTATGATCCCTGGTTGGGGAACTAGGATCCCACAGGCTGAGAAGCAACTTGGCCCATGCACTGGAACTACTGAGCACATGTGCTCTAGAGCCCATGCACTGCAACTAGAGAAAGCCTGAGTGCTGAAATGAAGACCCAGTTCAGTTGGGGGAAAGAAAAAAACACAACTCACAGTGAAATGGAGAGAAATAACAGGAGTTCTCATGGATTGTGTAATTGTGCTGGGGCTTCACATGTATTCAGAAGTATGTCAGTGTAATTCCTTCACGTAATAAACTGAAAAGAGCCATGCTGTCTAAAAAAAAAAAAAAAGAAGAACAAGGAAACCTTAATATGCAGGAAGGCAGAAAATAGAGAAAATGGGAGTTTCCATTAAGAGAAAACAATTAAGAAAATCTGTGGAATCAGGGGAGTCATGTTGTTTCCAAATGCAAGTACGTGTGCCTAATGCACAGTGAGGCCAGACAATATGTCCCACCTAAGAATTATTTTTCTGCTCTGAATTAACATGTTATCTAAAGCTAAACAAATTTTACATGTAGATGTACAGCTAATGGAATGTTTATTTTACATGTGTAGACTAGCAGTCAAGATTTTACTTTTTTGCTATGTTATTATTTCTTTGTCCCAGCACTACATATTTATAAGATATTCCTTTACTTTGTGCCTTTAAAAATTTTTATTTACTCGTTTATTTATTGAGCAAATTTGGTGTTGACCTCTGTATATTTCTTTTCTGGACTATTATTTAAAATTTTGTCTGTTATCCTTATACATGCTTGTGTGCATGCTAAGTTGCTTTAGTCGTGTCCAACTCTTTCTGACCCTATGGACTGTAGCCCAACAGGCTCCTCTGTCCATGGAATTTTCCAGGCAAGAATAGGAGATCTTCTCAACCCAGGGATCAAACCCACATTTCTTCTGTGTCCTTCTTTGGCAGACAGGTTCTTTACGGCTCATGCTACCTGGGAAGCCCTGTCCTTACACACATACCTTAATTAGGATCTTGAGTAAATCTTGGCCCTTTAAACTTCCAACATAAACTTGAGAATCATCTCAGGTTTTACAAAATGGCTGTTGAAACTTTGATTGGGTTGCATTAATTTTTTACACCAAGCTGGAGCAAGATTATATCTTTATGATTCTGAATCCTCTAACCCATGACATGGATTATCATTACATTTATTTTCAGTCACTTTAACCTCAGAAAATATTTTTTTTTTTCTGTGAAATAGTCTTGAATACCTTTATTCAATGTAAAACTTGGATACTTTTAAGCTATTATAAATTGTTTCTGAAACTTTCAATTTTTTTACCCTGGTATATAGAAATACAATTGATCTTTGTTGACCTTACATCTTACAGACTTGTTGAACTAATTTATCAATTCTAATAACTCATTTGTGAAGGCTTTTGGATTTTTCATACAAACAATCACAATTAAAATTTTCTTTCCAATCTTTCACCAGTTGTTTTCATTTTCTTGCCTTACTGGATTGGCTAGGACTTCTAGTACATTGTTAAATAGAAGTGGTAAGAGTAAGAATTCTGTGAAAATCCTTGATCTGACCTTAAAGGGAATGATTTCAACATTTCACCATTAAGCCTGACATTTTTTGGATAGGATTTCTATAATCTTGAATCAAAATAAAAAATTCCCCCTCCATTTTTAGTACTATTGTTGCAGGAAGGGGGACCCCTTCCAGGGTCCAAAACTGGGCTCTTGTCTAACACTCAGAAATGAATTGTCCAAGGAGACACATGTGCTGACAAAGCAAGAGATTTTATTGGGAAAGGGCATCCGGGTGGAGAGCCGTAAGGTAAGGGAACCCAGGAGAACTGCTCTCCACGTGGCTCACAGTATCCGGTTTTATGGTGATGGGATTAGTTTCTGGGTGGTCTTTGGCCAATCGTTCTAATTCAGAGTCTTTCCTGGTGGTGCACGCATCACTCAGCCAAGATGGATGCTAGCAAGAGGGATTCTGGGAAGTGGACAGACACGCGGTGTCTCCTTTCGACCTTTCCTGAACTCTTCCAGTTGGTGGTGGCTTATTAGTTCCGTATTCCTTATCAGGGTCTCCTGTCATAAAACAACTCATGCAAATGGTTACTATGGTGTCTGGCCAGGATGGGCGGTTTCAATCAGTGTGCTTCCCCTAACACTATTAGTAAGTGAGGTGACATAAAAAATTTCCCCTGATTGCTTTCATGGTTATTTTCCTTTCACTGCTTTTGGCAAATTTTCTATGATGTGTATTTATGTTATTGTTGTTATTATTATTATCATTACTACTACTACCACAGCTATGTCTATTCTGTGTGTAGCTTGTAGCATTTTTGAGTTTGCAGCTTATCTTTCATGAGATTTGGCAAATTCTCACCATTGTTTTATTCAAATGTTGCTTTTGTTCCATTCATTTTTTATTTGTGTTATAGAACTTCAATTGTATGTAAGTTAGATTTTCTCACAGCATCCTCTTTTTACTTGGGCTTCCCTCATAGCTCAGTGGGTAAATAATCTGCCTGCAATGCAGGTTCGATTCCTGGGTCGGGAAGATCCTCTGGAGAAGGAAATAGCAACCCACTCCAGTGTTCTCGTCTGGAGAAGAGGAGTCTGGCAGGCTACAGTCCATGGGATCGCAAGAGCTAGAAACGACTTAGCAACTAAACCACCACCTCTTTATATTTAACCCTCTCATCACTGTCTCTTTATTTAACCCTCTCATTACTGTCTTAATCCTTTCATGTCTCCATGTTTTATTCTGGATTTTTTTTTTCAGAACTTTCTTTCAGTTTAGTAATTATTCAGTTGTGTTTCATTTCTTACTGTTTTTATCTACTGAATCTTAAACACTTGTCATTATATTTTTCATATTAGAATTCTGTTTGTTTCTTTTTCAAACTTACTATGTCTTTTATAGCTTCCAGTTCTTTGCCAAAACTTAAAATCTTGTCTTTTATCTTAAATCTATTAAGCATAGTTTTCTAAGTCTGTGCCTAATATAATAATTAGCTAGCTCTAATAGCTGGAGTCCCCACAGATCTAATATTTGTTCTTTCTGCTGGTTCTTGTTTATGTTACCTTATCTCTTTGTGTTCCTAGCTATTTAAAAATTTTTATTTAATACTGTATATTGCAGAATCAGAATTAATTTCTGGCCCAAGATGATATTTTCATTATCCAGAGAGCATTTCCCTTTTTTTCCTTCTGCCAGTGCCCAGAGGCAATAGCAATCCAAAATATTTTGATCCAAATTCAGGGATTGAAATAATTAGATTTTTAAAAAACACTGAGATATAATTACATGCCATAAAATTCACCTGTTTAAAGCATACTTACAGTTCAAGAGTTTTAGTGTACTTGTAGAGTTCTGCAACTTTCACCACAATCTAATTATAGAACAATTTTATCCAAACAACTTTATGCCATAAAGAAATCCTGTTCCAAGTAGTACTCACTCCTCACTCCCTTCCCAACTCTGCTCCTGCTGCTGCTAAGTTGCTTCAGTCATGTCCGACTCTATGCGACCCCATAGACAGCAGCCCACTAGGCTCCTCTGTCTTTGGGATTCTCCAGGCAAGAATACTGGAGTGGGTTGCCATTTCCTTCTCCAATGCATGAGAGTGAAAAGCGAAAGTGAAGTCGCTGTCGTGCCTGACTCTTAGTGACCCCGTGGACTGCAGCCTACCCGGCTCCTCCGTCCATGGGATTTTCCAGGCAAGAGTACTCTGCTGCTGCTAAGTCACTTCAGTTGTATCCGACTCTGTGCAACCCCATAGATGGCAGCCCACCAGGCTGCGCTGTCCCTCAGATTCTCCAGGCAAGAACACTGGAGTGAGTTGCCATTTCCTTCTCCATTGTGTGAAAGTGAAAAGCGAAAGTGAAGTCAATGTCATGCCCGACTCTTAGTGATCCCGTGGACTGCAGCCTACCAGGCTCCTCCGTCCATGGGATTTTCCAGGCAAGAGTACTCTGCTGCTGCTAAGTCACTTCAGTTGTATCCGACTCTGTGCAACCCCATAGATGGCAGCCCACCAGGCTGCGCTGTCCCTCGGATTCTCCAGGCAAGAACACTGGAGTGAGTTGCCATTTCCTTCTCCATTGTGTGAAAGTGAAAAGCGAAAGTGAAGTCAATGTCATGCCCAACTCTTAGTGACCCCATGGACTGCAGCCTACCAGGCTCCTCCATCCATGGGATTTTCTAGGTAAGAGTACTAGAGTGGCTTGCCATTGCCTTCTCCGAATCTAGTTACAAAAGACCACATACTGTGCTATTCTTTTTATGAAAAGCCTGGTTTCCAGGCTTTGCTTTTTCTAGACTTTTCATAAAAGAATAGCACAGTATGTGGTCTTTTGTGACTAGATTCCTTCAATTAGCATATTTTCAAGCTTCATTGTGAGGTAGCATGTGTCAATACTTTATTCTTTCTTATTGTTAATAGTATTCTATCAAATGGATATACCATTTTTGTTTATTTATCAGTTAATGGCATTTGGATTATTTCCACTTTGGTTATTGTAAATAGTGCTGCTCTGCATACGTATGTACTAGGCTTGTGTGGATGTTTTAATTTCTCTTGGGTATATGAATTGCTGAGTTATATGGCAACTCTATGTTTCATATTTTAAGGAATTTGCAACTGGTTGACGAAGTGAATGGATTTTGGCTGAAGTTCCTATAAGTGTCAGTCAGCTGCACTTTTAAAAGCAGAAATTGATTTAGTCCATTCTGGCTGCTATAACCAAATACCATACACTGGGTGGCTTATTTACAACAGTAATTTATTTCTTACAGTTCTGAGCTGAGAAGTCCAAGACCATAGTGCCAGCAGATTCAGTGTCTGGTAAGACCCCAGTTCCTGGCTCACAGAGTTTTCTAGCTATAACCTCACGTGGCAAGAAGGAACAAGAGGGCTCTCTTGAGCATCCCATACAAAGGCAGTAATTCCATTCATGAGGGCTCCACTTTCATGACTAATCAACTCCAAAAACCACCTCCAAAATCCATTGCAATAGGGATTAGGTTTCAAGATGAATTTGGAGGAGTTACAAACATTGAGCTCATGGCAGAAATACTCTCAAGGAAAAACAACACTAAATGCCATGCTCAACTCGGAATTCCTTTCTTCTCTCTGTTCTCAGTCTGATAATTATTCTCTATCTTGTTACATATTTTATGCCTTAAAGTAGATTTCTTACTATACATTCTATCTAGATGGTCTAGTTTTCTCAGAGTTTGATCTGAATTACCTAGTCTATCACTATTGGTAGCAGAAGTCCTTTAGTTATTTCTTTAGTTGTCAGTTCTTCCCAACTCTACTGTGAATTCTTTGACAAAAAGGGCTGTGTGTCTTGTTCATTTCTGTAGTACCAGATCCTATCATCTAGTGCATATTTTATAAATGTTATGCAGGTCTTAAGTTCTTGCTTTCAAGTATGGAATGGATGCTGAGTAATTAAAGCTGCTCACAAAATCTGGGAAAGCCAGAGAGCCAACCACAGTAACAATGAAGCTAGAGCAAACTTAGGTTCACAAATGGTCTAAGGCAGACCAGGCCATTGTTGCTGACGGGCCCATGCACTGCGCTTGTATTACTGATACCAATAAAGCTACATTCTAGAGCCACTCCTGAGGAAGTAGGGCTGTTGCTACTGCTAAACAGGAAGACCAACAGGAAAAGGGATGGCAGTAGGGACAAGCAGGCAAAGCTGAGGAAGAGAGTGCAGGAATGGACATGGTAAATTTTGGAGAAACCTGATCTTGTGAAAGAATTGATAAGGGAATTTAGTCTTTTTTCACTCTTTCAAAAATGTCATCATCCTCCAGGCCATTTAAATTCCACTGCTGTTCAAAAGGATTTCTTCAGTAGCTGCTATGTGGTCCACGTGTCCCAACAGCTTCTACGTGAATGACTTTCAAGTAGAACAAGAAACTTGTTAATAAAAAGGATTATATTTCTCATCCACTTACATAGATATAATTTTTATAGTAAGAATGCTTCTTCAGAAGCATGGTACTCCTCCAGGAATATCATCTGGTTCTCAGTCATCCTGTCCACAAGTATATCAGATCCAAAACCAAGGAGTAACTCTGTAGAGGACTGGGATAATCTGTCTGTGCCACAAAAGACTTTGTTTTTAAATACACTTTGCTATTAATATATACCAAAAGATTTCTATGCAACAGGAAATGAAGGACTATCCAGAATCCAAGTGACTGCTTCATCTCATTTCTTATATATAGGGTCCCTAGAAGGAAATGACAACCCACTCCAGTATTCTTGCCTGGAGACTCCCATGGACAGAGGAGCCTGGCGGGCTACAGTCCACGGGGTCACAAAGAGTCGGACACGACTGAGCGAGTTCATTTCACTAAGCAGTCTGTTATCTTTCCACTTTAAAGTCTTCCTCTATTTGATAAGAGTAAGTACTTGGATGGGATGAAGGTACTCCATATTGGCCAGAACTAGAAGTCCTCTACCCATACATTTTTAAAGGGATGAGTATTAGCCTAATATGTAGATATATCATGAGTTATAAACATCAGTGCTTTTTCTTTACATACAGGTTGTCTCTTTTTCTTTTCTTCAAAATTACAGATAATATCATAAAGAACATCTATTAATTTGCAGAGGTCCAAATGTTAAGTCAAAAGGGATAGTCATTTAAATTTTGACAAGTTTATTGAATTCCCATTAAGTTAATTCATAACTTAATTATGTGAATGAGCATCTGTTTCTGTACATTTTCACTGTCTTCATTCTCTTCAGTTTAGTTTAGTTGCTCAGTTTTCTCCAGCTCTTCGCGATCACACGAACTGCAGCACGACAGGCTTCCCTGTCCAACACCAACTACTGGAGCTTGCTCAAACTCATGTCCGTTGAGTAAGTGATACCATCCAACCATCTCATCCTCAGTTGTCCCCTTCTTCTCTTGCCTTAAATCTTTCCCAGCATCAGGGGCTTTTCCAGTGACTCAGCTCTTTGCATCAGGTGACCAAAATATTGAAGCTTCAGCATCATCATCAGTTCCTACAATGATTACTCAGGATTGATTTCCTTTAGGATTGACTCGTTTTGATCTCCTTGCAGTCCAAGCTACTCTCAAGAGTATTCTCCCACACCACTGTTTAAAAGCTTCAGTGATTCGGTGCTCAGCTTTATTTATGGGCCAACTCTCATATCCATACATGACTACTGGAAAAACCATAGCTTTGATTATTTCAACCTTTGTTGGCAAAGTAATGTCTTTGCTTTTTAATATGCTCTCTAGCTCAGTCATATCTTTTCTTCCAAGGAGCAAGCATCTTTTAATTTCACAGCTGCAGTCACCATCTGCAGTGATTTTGGAGCCCAAGAAAATACAGTCTGTCACTGTTTCCATTCTTTCCCCATCTATTTGCCATGAAGTGATGGGACTGGATGCCATGATCTTAGTTTTGTGACTGTTGAGTTTTAAGCTAGCTTTTCACTCATCTCTTTCACTTTCATCAAGAGGCTCCTGAGTTCTTCACTTTGTGCTCTAAGGGTGGTATCATCTGCATATCTGAGGTTGTTGATATTTTTCCCAGCAATCTTGATTCCAGCCTGTGCTTCATCCAGCCTGGGATTTCACATGATGTACTCTGCATATAAGTTAAATAAGCAAGGTGACAATGTACAGCCTTGACGGACTTCTTTCTCAATTTGGAACCAGTCCGTTGTTCCATGTCCAGTTCTACCTGTTGCCTCTTGACCTGCATACAGATTTCTCAGGAGGCAGGTATAGTGGTATGGTATTCCTACCTCTTGAAGAATTTCCCATAGTTTGTTGTGATCTACACAGTCAAAGTCTTTAACGTAGTCGACAAAGCAGAAGTAGATGTTTTTCTGGAATTCTCTTGCTTTTTCTATGATCCAGCAGATGTTGGCATTTTGATTTCTGGTTCCTCTGCCTTTTCTAAATCCAGCTTGAACATCTGGACATTCTCGGTTCATGTACTTTTGAAGCCTAGCTTGGAGAATTTTGAGCATTAGTTTGGTAGCATGTGAGATGACTGCAATTGTGTGATAGTTTTAATATTCTTTGGCATTGCCTTTCTTTGCGATTGGAATGAAAACTGATCTTTTCCAGTCCTGGGCCACTGCTGAGTTTTCCAAATTTGCTGGCATATTGAGTGCAGCACTTTCACAGCATCATCTTTTAGGATTTGAAATAACTCAGCTGGAATTCTATCACCTCCACTAGCTTTGTTTGTAGTGATCCTTCCTAAGGCCCATGTGACTTTGCACTCCAGGATGTCTGATTCTAGGTGAATGATCACACCATCGTGGTTATCTGGGTTATTAAGATCTTTTTTGTATAGTTCTTCTGTGTATTCTTGCCACCTCTTCTTACTATCTTCTGCTTCTGTTAGGTCTGTACCGTTTCTGTCCTTTATTGTGCCTATCTTTGCATGAAATGTTCCCTTGGTATCTCTAATTTTCTTGAAGAGATCTCTAGTTTTTCCCATTGTATTATTTTCCTCTATTTCTTTGCATTGATCACTGAGGAAGGCTTTCTTATCTCTCCCTGATATTCTTTGGAACTCTGCATTCAGATGGGTATATCTTTCCTGTTTCTTTGCCTTTCACTTCTCTTCTTTTCACAGCTATTTGTAAGGCCTCCTCAGACAACCATTTTACCTTTTTGCCTTTCTTTTTCTGGAGGATGGTTTTGATCACTGCCTCCTGTACAGTGTTATGAACCTTCATCCATAGTTCTTCAGGCACTCTGTCTGCCAGATCTAATCCCTTGAATCTATTTGTCACTTCCACTGTATAATCATAGGGATTTGATTTAGACCAAACCTTAATGGTCTGGTGGTTTTCCCTACTTTCTTCAATTTAAGCCTGAATTTGGCTGTAAGGAGTTCATGTCTGAGCCACAGTTAGCTCCCAGTTTTTTTTTGCTGACTGTATAGAGCTTCTCCATCTTTGGCTGCAAAGAATATAATCAGTCTGATTTTGGTTGACCATCTGGTGATGTCCATGTGTAGTCATCTCTTGTGTTGTTGGAAGAGGTTGTTTGCTATGACCAGTGCATTCTCTTGGCAAAACTCTACTAGCCTTTACCCTGCTTCGTTCTGTACTCCAAGGCCAAACTTGCCTGTTATTCTGTATATTTCTTGACTTCCTACTTTTGCATTCCATTCCCCTATGATGAAAAGAATCATTCAACTTCAGCTTCTTCAACATTACTGATTGGGGCATAGCCTTGGATTACTGTGATATTGAATAGATTGCCTTAGAAATGAACAGATATCATTGTGTTATTTTTGAGATTGCTTCCAAGTACTGCATTTCAGACTCTTTTGTTGACTATGAGGGCTACTCCATTTCTTCTAAGGGATTCTTGCCCACAGTAGTAGATATAATGGTCATCTGAGTTAAATTCACCCATTCCATCCATTTTAGTTCACTAATTCCTAAGATGTCGAAGTTTACTCTTGTCATCGCCTATTTGACCACTTTCAATTTACCTTGATTCATGGACCTAAGATTCCAAGTTCCTGTGCAGTATTGTTCTTTATAGCATTGGACTTTACTTCCATCACCAGTGACATCCACAGCTGGGCTTTGTATTTGCTTTGGCTCAGCCTCTTCATTCTTTCTGGAGCTATATCTCCACTCTCCTCCAGTAGCTTGTTGGGCACCTACCGACTTGGAAAGTTCATCTATCAGTGTCATATCTTTTTGCCTTTTCATACTGCTCATTAACTTTGTGGGTGAACATAATGTTTTAATCTTTATAGCTAGCTACAGAATACTATTTAAGATCTCATTGAGGGACTTCCTGTTGATCCAGTGGCTAAGACTCCACACTCCCAATGCAGGGAGCTGGGGTTTGATCTCTGGTCTAGGAACTAGATCCCAGATGCCACAGCTAAGAGTTTGCATGCCACAACTAAAGACCTGGCATAGCAAAAAAAAAAAGGAGAGATCTCACTGATTCATATTTCTTTGGATGCTATTAAGGTTGAAAAAAATTTTACTGTTAAGTGGTAACTTGTAGATGTCAGCAAATTTGGAAAACTCAGCAGTGGCCACAGGACTAGAAAAGGTCAGTTTTCATTCCAATCCCGAAGAAAGGCAATGCCAAAGAATGCTTAAACTACCACACAATTGCACTCATTTCACACGCTAGTAAAGTAATGCTCAAAATTCTCCAAGCCAGGTTTCAGCAATACGTGAACCGTGAACTTCCAGATGTTTAAGCTGGTTTTAGAAAGGGCAGAGGAACCAGAGATCAAATTGCCAACATCCGCTGGATCATGCAAAAAGTGAGAGAGTTCCAGAAAAACATCTATTTCTGCTTTATTGACTATGCCAAAGCCTTTGACTGTGTGGATCACAATAAACTGTGGAAAATTCTGAAAGAGATGGGAATACCAGACCACCTGACCTGCCTCTTGAGAAACCTATGTGCAGGTCAGGAAGCAAGAGTTAGAACTGGACATGGAACAACAAACAGACTGGTTCCAAAGAAGAAAAGGAGTACATCAAGGCTGTATATTGTCACCCTGCTTATTTAACTTATATGCAGAGTACATCATGAGAAATGCTGGACTGGATGAAGCACAAGCTGGAATCAAGATTGCCAGGAGAAATATCAATAACCTCAGGTATTCAAATGACACTACCCTTATGGCAGAAAGTGAAGAACTAAAGAGCCTCTTGATGAAAGTGAAAGAGGAGAGTGAAAAAGTTGGCTTGAAGCTCAACATTCAGAAAACTAAGATCATGGTATCCGGTCCCATCACTTCATGGGAAATAGATGGGGAAACAGTGGCTGACTACTTTACTGGGCTCCAAAATCACTGCAGATGGTGGCTGCAGCCATGAAATTAAAAGACGCTTACTCCTTAGAAGGAAAGTTACGACCAGCCTAGACAGCATATTAAAAAGCAGAGACATTACTTTGCCAACAAAGGTCTGTCTAGTCAAGGCTATGGTTTTTCCAGTAGTCATGTATGGATGTGAGAGTTGGACTATAAAGAAAGATGAGCATTGAAAAATTGATGCTTTTGAACTGTGGTGTTGGAGAAGACTCTTGAGAGTCCCTTGGACTGCAAGGAGATCCAACCAGTCCATCGTAAAGGAGATCAGTCCTGGGTGTTCACTGGAGGGACTAATGCTGAAGCTGATACTTCAATACTTTGGCCACCTGATGCGAAGATCTGACTCATTTGAAACGACACTAATGCTGGGAAAGATTGAGGGCAGGAGGAGAAGGGGACAACAGGATGAGATGGTTGGATGGCATCACTGACACAGTGACATAGGTTTCAGTGAACTCCGGGAGATGGTGATGGACAGGGAGGCCTGGTGTGCTGCAGTTCATGGGGTCGCAGAGTCGGACATGACTGAGCAACTGAACTGAACTATAGAT
Source organism: Budorcas taxicolor (assembly GCF_023091745.1). NCBI lineage: Eukaryota > Metazoa > Chordata > Mammalia > Artiodactyla > Bovidae > Budorcas > Budorcas taxicolor. The sequence goes on from NC_068919.1 coordinate 80,259,801, forward strand.
GGTTCTACAAATATGATATTAAATACTTAATATCAGTATCTGTTTCAATGAATTGATACATATCAATTGTGTGTCATTTATCATTCAAACATATTTAAGAAGCCTTCTTTTTGTTGTTGTTGTATAAATTAACCCATTTATTATAGGCTGGCAACATTATCAAATGGTGGTGCTTCACCTGGTCCTTCAATTCCTTCAGTCTTCTGATGGCAGACTTTACTGTGACACCAGAAGTGGTGTGTAGGTCCAGGCCCCACCAGCTACAGTTTTCATGCAGGAACCACAGTTCCAAATGCCCACAGCTCATCTCTTCATCTTGGTGTTGCCACAGAAGGAGCAGGTATACTTGGCATGCTGGCTGATTTCAATTTTCTTCACCATTTTCCTGAGGGAGGCACCTTAACAGGTCCTGTATTTGCCCACAATTCTGACCTTCTTGGTGCGTTTTGCCCTGTTAATGCAACCTAGATCTGAGTCCAAGAGCTAAGAGGCCTTACTTCTTAATGGAAGATTTTAATGATGATGATCAGTATTTGTGAGATATTTCTACCTTTTCCCTATCCTATTGGTGGTGTGCTCAGAATAGGTGGTATGCTCAGACTTCTCCAAAATAATAAAAATATTCTTGTGGAAAAATAATTCCTCTTCTCACCCACTTCCCCTCTTCCCAGAGATGTTCACATTCTAATCACTAGAAACTGTGAATATGTTATCTTATGCAGCAAAAAGGAATTAAGAGGTGGAATTTAGATAGTAAACAGCTGTTCTTCAAATAGGAAAATTATCCTTGATGATCTAGTGGCCCTAGTGTAATCACCTGGGTCTTTAAAAGTGGAAAGGGGAGGCAGAAGAAAAGGTCAGAGTGATGCAACAAGATGTGAGAAGGGCTTAACTTCCATGATTGGCTTTGCAGGTAACGGAAGTGGCCAAAAGCCTATGAAAGTGAGTGGCCTCCAGAAGCCAGGGAAGGCAAGGAGAGAGTCTCTCTTAGGGCCTTCAGAAAGGAATACAACCCTGACAACACCCTGATTTTAGCCCACTGAGACCCACATCAGACTCAGACCTCCAGAACTGTGAAATTAGAAAAAAAAATTTAAGTCACTAAGTTTGTGATAATTTGTTACCCCAACAATAGAAAACCAATGTCGATGGTAAAGTAGTGCACAGATATTACCAAAAGGTATAGAAATGGGACACGGTTTGGAAAGCATTATATGCTGCAAGAATGCTGAGGGATACACGTGTGTCTAGAGTTATATGTAATTACCTGTGGAAAGCAGGGTTACCTTGGAGGTGGACAGAATTAGGAGCGGCACTCTTTGACTGAAACCGTCTAGTAATCCAACTGCTGAGTCGCTTCAGTCGTGTCCAACTCTGTGCAACCCCACAGATGGCAGCCCACCAGGCTCTCCCATCCCTGGGATTCTCCAGGCAAGAACACTGGAGTGGGTTGCCATTTCCTTCTCCAATGCATGAGAGTGAAAAGTGAAAGTGAAGTCACTCAGTCATGTCCAACTCTTTGCGACCCCATGGACTGCAGCCTACCAGGCTCCTCCGTCCATGGGATTTTCCAGGCAAGAGTGCTGGAGTGGGGTGCCATTGCCATTATAGCAAACTGAAGTTAACTAGAGTATGAGGCATCTTCTTTCTCTGGCCCTGGGCTACATTAAGAGAACACCCACCCCAATAATTCCAAAGTCTGTGTTACATTCAAAATTGCACTTGGTTACCTACTAATATAAATTCAAGCATGCAGTATGAATGTTCCTTCAATAGCAAAAGGCAACATAAAGATAGCAATAAAAAATAAACAATAAAAGTTATTAGTTGATGTTCAGAAAAAAGGGCACTAGAGTACTGGCAAATCTGCTTAAGAATTCTAGCAAAAACCCAGTAAACCAAGATCCATGTAGCATCTAAATTTTAGGGATGATACCTCATTCTCTATTTTTTGATTAGCAATAAAACCTGAGAAGCCAAATCATTCTCTTCTTTATAAAAGTCCACGTACTAAGGTGAGGAACTGCATAGACCTGCCATTTTGCCTGCAGTAGTTACCTGATCTAAGAATATGTTTTTGTGTATAGCAGTCATGTGTGCTGTTACAAAACACTGAGAGGAGAAGGAAGTGACACTCATAGGGGGAAAACCTTGATTCTTGAAAAAGAACAGAAAAAACGTTGAGACTAATCTACTAATATTATTGTTCTTTGGGGGAGAAACTACTGCACAATTGCACTCATCTCACACGCTAGTAAAGTAATGCTCAAAACTCTCCAAGCCAGACTTCAGCAATACGTGAACCGCGAACTTCCTGATGTTCAAGCTGGTTTTAGAAAAGGCAGAGGAACCAGAGATCAAATTGCCAACATCTGCTGGATCATGGAAAAAGCAAGAGAGTTCCAGAAAAACATCTATTTCTGCTTTATTGACTATGCCAAAGCCTTTGACTGTGTGGATCACAAGAAACTGTGGAAAATTCTGAAAGAGATGGGAATACCAGACCACCTGACCTGCCTCTTGAGAAACCTATGTGCAGGTCAGGAAGCAAGAGTTAGAACTGGACATGGAACAACAAACAGACTGGTTCCAAATAAGAAAAGGAGTACATCAAGGCTGTATATTGTCACCCTGCTTATTTAACTTATATGCAAAGTACATCATGAGAAACGCTGGACTGGAAGAAACACAAGCTGGAATCAAGATTGCTGGGAGAAATATCAATAACCTCAGATATGCAGATGACACTACCCTTATGGCAGAAAGTGAAGAGGAACTAAAAAGCCTCTTGATGAAAGTGAAAGTGGAGAGTGAAAAAGTTGGCTTGAAGCTCACCATTCAGAAAACGAAGATCATGGCATCCTGTCCCATCACTTCATGGGAAATAAATAGGGAAACAGTGGAAACAGTGTCAGACTCTATTTTGAGGGGCTCCAAAATCACTGCAGATGGTGACTGAAGCCGTGAAATTAAAAGACATTTGCTCCTTGGAAGAAAAGCTATGACCAATATAGACAGCATATTAAAAAGCAGAGACATTACTTTGTCAACAAAGGTCCATATAGTCAAAGCTATGGTTTTTTCCAGTGGCCATGTATGGATGTGAGAGTTGGACCATAAAGAAAGCTGAGTGCCGAAGGACTGATGCCTTTGAACTGTAGTGTTGAAGAAGACTTTTCAGAGTCCCTTACACTGTGAAGAGATCAAACCAGTCAATCCTAAATGAAATCAGTCCTGAATATTCACTGGATGGACTGATGCTAAAACGCCAATACTTTGGCCACCTGATGTGAAGAACTGACTCATTGGAAAGACCCCGACGCTGGGAAAGATTGACGGCAGGAGGAGAAAGGGATGACAGAGGATGAGATGGTTGGATGGCATCACTGACTTGATGGACGTGAGTTTGAGCAAGTTCTGAGAGACGGTGAAGGACAGGAAAGTCTGGAGTGTTACAGTCCATGGGGTCACAGAGAGTCGGACATGGCTGAGCTCCTGAACTGATACTAGGGGAAATCTTGCCCTAAAAATTGAGGGGACTCTTGTTGCATAAGTGTGTGTGTGTGCTAAGTCGCGTCAGTCATGTCCAACTCTTTGCAACCCTATGGACTGTGGCCCACCAGGCTCCTCTGTCCTTGGGATTCTCCAGGCAAGAATACTGGAGTGGTTTGCCATTTCTTCTTCCAGGGGATCTTCCCAAGTCCATGGGGTCGCAAAGAGTCGGACAGGACTGAGGGACGAACAACAACAACAGCAACAGGAAAACAGAATAAAAGCCTTTAATTTCTAATGAATTGAATCATTAGAATCAAGTAGAAGGGTATTTGTTACTTGAAATGCATCAGTAGATGAACAACTTATCAAGCACTACAAATACCCACAGTGACACTGTTCCACAGAAAGAAAATGATGGTTTTCCAGAAACCAAACCTAAAATCATGGGTTACTGCAATCTATCTGATTGTTGTTTTTAGTTGCTAGGTCATGGCCAACTCTTTTGTGATGCCGTAGACTGTAGCCCAACAGGCTCCTTTCTGCATGGGATTTCCCAAGTAAGAATAGTGGAGCACGTTACTATTTCCTTCTCCAGTGGATCTTCACAATCCAGGGATTAAACCTGTCTCCTGCATTGGAAGGCGGATTCTTTAATAATGAACCACCAATCTAATTGATAAAGAATTCAAAATAGCTGTCACAAAGAAACTCAACGAGGTACAAGAAAACTCAGAAACCCAGTTCAATTGGTTTAGCAATAAAATTAATGAACAGAATACTTTAACAAGGATATTGAAACTCTAAAAAAGAACCAAACATAAATTTGGCTGCTGAAGAACTCAGTATATAAAATGAAGAATGCATTAGTAATCACTGGAAACAGAGCAGATCATATGGAAGAGCATCTATTTGTCACTTCCACTGTATATTCACAAGGGATTTGATTTAGGTCATACCTGAATGGCCAACTGGTTTTCTGTATTTCTTCAATATAAGCCTCAGTTTTGCAATAAGGAGTTCATGATCTGAGCCACAGTCAGCTCTTTGTCTTGTTTTTGCTAACTGGATAGAGCTTCTGCGTCTTTGGCTGCAAAGAATATAACTAACCTGATTTTGGTCTTGCCCATCTGGTGATGTCCATGTATAGAGTCACCTCTTGTGTTGTTGGAAGAGGGTGTTTGCTATGACCAGTGTGTTCTCTTGGCAAAACTCTGTTAGCCTTTTTCCTGCTTCATTTTGTACTCCAAGGCCAAACTTGCCTGTTACTCCAGGTAACTGTTGATTTCCTACTTTTGCATTCCAATCCCCCCATGATGAAAAGGACACCTTCTTTGGTGTTAGCTCTATAAGGTCTTGTAGGTCTTCATAGAACTCATCAATTTAAGCTTTCTTCGGCATTATTGCTTGGGGCATAGACTTGTGTTAGAGTGATCTTGAATGGTAATCAGCCGACATCATTCTGTCCTTTTTGAGACTGCACTCAAGTACTGCATTTCAGACTCTTCTGTTGACTATGAGGGCTACTACGTTTCTTCTAAGGGATTCTTGCCCACAGTAGTAGATATAATGGTCATCTGAATTAAATTTGCCATTTCCATTCATTTTAGTTCACTGATTGCTAAGATGTCAATGTTCCCTCTTGCCATCTCCTGTTTGACCACTTCCAATTTACCCTGATTCATGTACCTGACATTCCAGATTCCTATGCAATATTGTTCTTTACAATCACTCAGTGAATCGGCACATGAATTAATCCTTTCCATCTCCTTTTCTGCTGGAATTTGTCCAAAGAAGAAACCCGCTGGTCTGCCTGACTGGTGACTTCCTAACATTTTATCAGTCCAGGATCTCTAATGTTTCTGCTGCCAATGAAGTGCGTTTTGTGCCTTTCCTTAACTCATAGGTGATACACACAAAAACTGATCAGTGATTGCTTTGCCAAGTTCCCAAAGTTGGGGACCGTATTTCAGTCCACCTCATCCTGAGCAGCCTCAGACTGAATGTTTCCATTGCTAGCACCTTTTTCTTCACAGAACTTACATTCCCGCTGTAACCTTGTGCCTATCAGGAGGCTGGTCCCCAGCACCGGGTGTGATTCTGTGCCCTGCAATGCACCACAGAACCAAGCTGAGCAGAAGGGCTGGAACCTGAATTTAAATCTCACGTCCATAAGTTGGGAGCGTCCCTGGTGGCTCAGTGGTAAAGAATCCACATATCAATGCAGGAGATGGGTTTGATCCCTGGATTGGGAAGACCCCCTGGAGAAGGAAATGGCAACCCACTCCAGTATTTTTGCCTGGAGAATCCCATAGACAGAGGAGCCTGGCGGGCTACAGTCCATGGGGTCGCAAGGAATAGGACACGACTGAGCGACTACACAACAACAACAATTCATTAGTTGATGAGATCAAGATGAACTTAAATGAGCCCATTCCCTACAAGAATGTCAGTGAAGTCATGGGGAGTCAGGGTGTATAACCTTTTAATTAATCTGATTTTTACTTTTTACAGATAGGAATTAAGCTCAGGTTGATTCTCATTTCTCAGGAAACAAATTGTAATTTAACTCAGCACCAAGGATGCCCTCCAGTCATGGTATTATAGTTCCTTGTGCTAGGGATCACAGATTCAGCTAGAGCAGCTAAGCCTGCTCTCAAATGTTGGAGGCAGGTAGCAGAATTTGTCCAGCAAACCTTTAGTCACTTACTCTCCTTAACTGACTTGTCAAGTGCCAGAAACTAGATTCCAAAAGAGATGAACTGTTCTCCACTGGTATTCTTTTTCCACTCCCCTCCCCTGTGCCTTGTTGTCTGCCTGACGCAGCAGCACGGAAGCTTGGGTGCAGATCTAGTCCTGAATAGTGGCAGGTGGCCTCAGAATGGCAGTGTGAAATGTAATCAAAGAAATCAGCTCCATCTGGGGGAGGGGGCCACTTCATGACAGTTGAGAGAGTAAATAGTCACAGGACTTTGATTTCACTAGATATGGACTGGGATATGAAATGAAATAAATGGCCAGCTAGGTGCTAAAAATTTAAACAGCCCACAGGTTATTTCAAGATTGTCTCATCAGCTACAGGCAGTTCAAAACTGAACCCTTTAGCTTTTTTCCAAGTTCTCATTTCTCATGAACAGAGGAGAGAAATGGGCCTTGGGATTTGGGAGTGGAGCCAGACGCACTGGATGTTAAGAGGTAGGAATGCTCCTTTTCTACCCAAATCAATTTTCGGCAAGAGACACGCCCCCCCCCCCCCCCCGCCCCCGGCTCCCACATACACAAAAGGGTACAGTGTCACAAGACCATGAGACATGTCAGTGAAATGAAATCCATTCCCTCCTTGAGGTCTGTGATCTGACACAGATCTGAGATAATCCTTAGAGATCTAATCTAGTTATTTAATGTTCAGGAAGATAATGAAATGGAGCCCCAGGAGGGTAAGGCTAATCCTGGGATCACAGACTGGACTCCCTACACACCGGGTACTTACAGACATCACTTACCCACAGATCCACTCTCCCTCACCCAGGCTTTGTACTCAGGGGACAAACATCAATGTGTCCTAACATTAATGTGTCCCTAGCTTGTCTGTTTGTGTTGAGTCATAGATAATATTGTACATATGACCACTCCCCTTCTCCTTGTTCACACACATCCATCTGTTCATTCAATAAGCATTCTTAGTAGGTATTCACCTTGCATTGTTACAAATGCCAAAAACACTGTTTTTAACATTTGTTACAAATGGGAACTCTCAGAGGCTTGTTTCCTCACCTATGCTCACAGAGACATGCAGAGTTTATCACACTTGGGAAAAAATAATGGTTCCCACTCACCCTTAAAACTGAAAGTAAACAAAAGGACTGTCTTTAGCTGGTGGTCAGAGTAACTGGATTTCAGTCCAGAATCTTCCACTAACCAGCTGTGTGACCTTGGGCATGTCGCCTTTCTTCTCTGGCCTCATTTATCCTTTTTGTGAAAGGAGGATCTCAGTCAAACATGGGTGATCTTAAGCTTTTTTCTCAGTTTTACACTCTCTAACTCTGCATGGCCTCGTGTGTAGTTGCTTCAGTCGTGTCCGACTCTTTGGGACCCACCAGGCTCCTCTGTCCATGAGATTCTCAAGGCAAGAATACTGGAGTGGGTTGCCATGCCCTCCTCCAGGGGATCTTCCTGACCTAGGGATAGAACCCGGGTCTCCCACACTGCAGGCAGATTATTTACTGTCTGAGCCACCAGGGAACCAAGTCCCTGCTGACCTCTATAGGTCACCTAGAGAAGTCTCACCGGTCAAGTGCAGTTTGAGGTGATAATAGGTGAGGCTTTCCCTGACTCATCAATGCAAACAGCACACGTGAGGGGCTGTTTCCCAAGCTAGATGGTTCATGTGTGCCTATTAGTATGCCAGCTTCTTTAAGGCAGGGAGCATATATTTTCATCCCTGTGTTTTTCGAGCCTTCTAATGACTCCCCAAAAGGTGTACTGGATGGTTGTAGAATGAGTGGAAACTAGACATTCATAAACAACTGATGACTGCACAATATCTGGCAGTAAAAGCACGAGTATTAAAGATTCACAGATAGCAAGACACAACACCAATTAGCATTCAACCTGAATTTTCATGGCACTTTTAATCCTCATTTTTATTAAGCTACCCATCACTCAGTTCAGTTCAGTTCAGTCGCTCAGTTGTGTCTGACTCTTTGCGACTCCATGAATCGCAGCATGCCAGGCCTCCCTGTCCATCACCAACTCCTGGAGTTCGCCCAAACTCACATGCATCGAGTCGGTGATGCCATCCAGCCATCTCATCCTCTGTCGTCCCCTTCTCCTCCTGCCCCCAACCCCTCCCAGCATCAGGGTCTTTTCCAGTGAGTCAACTCTTTGCATCAGGTGGCCAAAGTATTGGAGTTTCTGCCTCAGCATCAGTCCTTCCAAAGAACAGCCAGGACTGGTCTCCTTTAGGATGGACTGGTTGGATCTCCTCAGTCCAAGGGACTCTCAAGAGTCTTCTCCAACACCACAATTCAAAAGCATCAATTCTTTGGCGCTCAGCTTTCTTCACAGTCCAACTCTCACATCCATACATGACCATTGGAAAAACCATAGCCTTGACTAGATGGACCTTTGTTGGCAAAGTAATGTCTCTGCTGTTGAATATGCTATCTAGGTTGGTCATAACTTTCCTTCCAAGGAGTAAGTGTCTTTTAATTTCATGGCTGCAATCCCCTCTGCAGTGATTTTGGAGCCCCCCCCCCCCAAAATAAAGTCTGACACTGTTTCCACTGTTTCCCCATCTATTTGCCATGAAGGGTTGGGACCAAATGCCATGATCTTTGTTTTCTGAATGTTGAGCTTTAAGCCAACTTTTTCACTCTCCTCTTTCACTTTCATGAAGAGGGTTTTTAGTTCCTCTTCAGTTTCTGCCATAAGGGTGATGTCATCTGCATATCTGAGGTTATTGATATTTCTCCTGGCAATCTTGATTCCAGCATGTGCTTCTTCCAGCCCAGCATTTCTCATGATGTACTCTGCATATAAGTTAAAGAAGCAGGGTGACAATACCCATCACTGCAGCCATGTAATTAAAAGACACTTGCTCCTTGGAAGAAAAGCTATGACAAACCTAGGCAGTGGATTAAAAACTAGAGACATTACTCTGCTGACAAAAGTCCATATAGTCAAAGCAATGGTTTTCCAGTAGTCATGTACAGATGTGAGAGTTGGACTATAAAAAAGGCTGAGTGCCAAAGAACAGATGCTTTCAAACTGCAGTGTTGGAGAAGACTCTTGAGAGTCTCTTGGACTGCAAGGAGATCAAACCAGTCAATCCTAAAGGAAATCAGTCCTGAATATTCATTGGAAGGACTGATGATGAAGCTGAAACTCCCAATACTTTGGCCACCTGATATGAAGAACTGACTCACTGGAAAAAGACCCTGATGCTGGGAAAGATTGAAGGCAGGAGGAGAAGGGGATGACAGAGGATGGGATGGTTGGACAGCATCACCGACTCAATGGACATGACTTTGAGCAAGCTCCAGGAGATGATGAAGGACAGGGAAGACTGGCGTGCTGCAGTTCATGGGGTTGCAAAATCGGGACATGACTGAGAAAATGAACAACTCCGCAAATTACTGCAGAGGTTAGAGTACTGGCTTTAAAGTAGGTTTTTTAAACCCACTTTTATTGAGCTGATTTTATGTGCCAGGAAGTGTTCTAAGAAGAGACCCAGAACATGGGAGATAAATACAGGTTCCACATCCTTTGACAATTAGTACAAACATGACTGGGCTTCCCTGGTGGCTCAAGCGGTAAAGAATCTGCCTGCAACTGTAGGAGACCTGGGTTCATCCCTGGGTTGGGAAGATCCCCTGAAGAAGGGCATGGCAACCCACTCCAGTATTCTTGCATGGAGAATCCCCATGGACAGAAGAACCTGTCTAGCTACAGTCCATGACGTCCAAAGAGTCGGACACGACTGAGCCTGAGCGACAAAGCACGGACACACAACCAGTCTCAAGTCCCAAGGGGACACCAGCTTGCCGGAACTAAATGGCTCGTACTCGAATTTCCGGGGGGAAGCTAAAGTGTGTTACTACGGATCTATTGCTTTTGCCTGCCGGAGGTCGATCTTAGAAAGAACCGGCACTGGGAGGCCAAGGGAAAGAGGTGAGTCAAGGACGTCTTCGTAGCGGAGCTACTGAGATTCGGAAGGCCGCGCTGAGCTTGTTTGGCGTCTAAACGACTCGGACAGTTCAGTCATGTTCGCCTACGCGGTGAGGCGCGCCCTGCGCAAGAATAAGACCCTTCGCTACGGAGTTCCCATGTTGGTGAGCGCAGCGGAGGGTAAAGTGTGTGCTGGAGGCGGGTGGGGAGGAGGGATTCCGAGAGGGTGGGACCTCAAGATTGGCTGGGACGTGAGTGCGGTGAACCTGTAGTGTGTGAGGCGAGGAACCGCAGCCTGCGCTAGACTGTGGCTTGCCTTTAGGCAGTCCTAGTTTCCTAGTCACTCCCCGCGTTGGTAGTTCGATCTCAGGTCCTTGTCTGACCTTTGGTAGTTAACCTGGATGTGCTTCTGAACCAGTTTTTAACCCGAACCAGGCCTTAGCTAGAGCCTGGATGATTACTAAACTCTCATTCCCTGACCCCAACCTCCCGTCTGCCACGCTACAGCTTGAATATAACTCTGATCATTGAAACTAGTTATATTCACTTAATTTAACTACAGTTTTGGGCATCCTCAGGTTTCAGTTTACTAGTGTGAATTGGCTTAATTCTTCCAGGGTTGTTATGAGTTAAAAAAAAAAAATCTTTGTGAGTTAAATGTAGCACAGTGTAGCAGCCCTGCAAAGATAGTCGCTGCATTATGGTTGATATTTTTAAAGCACCGTGCAAGTAGTTCTGGCGTTTCTTTGTTTGTATCCACTCCTACATGGAGTTCTCAGAAGATCCTGTTCATCTTGAAGATTCAAGTTAATGCTTAATACTTAACACCAACCGGAGTTGGAATCCAGTGAAACCACACTTTCTTTTCTGTTTGACCTTGGCAAGGTAGTTTGTTTCAACAAGCCTTGATGTCATAGTAAATGAAATAATTTAAATAAAGCAGGTGAACAGTTTTTAAATAGTTTATTGCTTTTATGAGAATTTGGTACAGGAAAAGTTACCAGATTTTGCATTTAACCAGGACTAAAGGAAAGTAGCGACCTTAGAAAAGTAATGTGTTTTTTTTAGTTCTTTTTTGATGAATGTGGATTTCTTTTTAATCTTTAAAAACTCCTTTTTATCTTTTTAAACGTTTAAACAAAATCATTTATAAGACAACGCAGAATTATATTTGCGTAGCCAACAGGGACTGTGTAAAAACTATCCTCCTTGTGGATTCCCCTTCCACAAAATAGAGGTCCATTCAGAAACATGATTGTCAGTGCAAGTTGAGGTCACCTGCATGTCCCACTGGAAGATAGTTTAGTTTTGTTTGTTATCTTTCAAAATCGTCAAAGCTAAGCTCTTAAAACCACTAGTATTAAAGTATAAAAGTACCTTCTAGGGATTCCCTCATTTGTTTTATAAGACAAGACTACCACAGTAGACTTCTTCCTAAGTGTATTTTTCTATACTGGTCTATACTGTGTCTATACTGAATCTGTACTACACTGGACCTAGGTCTATACTGTTTCAAAATGTGGGTCCTCTGTTGACTATATGGACCTTTGTCCACAAAGTGATCTCTTTGCTTTTTAGTACATTGTCTATGTTTGTCGTAGCTTTTCTACCAAGGAGCAAGCATTTTTTAATTTCAGGGCTGCAGTTACCATCGACAGTGATTTTTGGAGCCCATGAAAAAGTCTGTCACTGTTTCCATTGTTTCCCCATCTATTTGCCATTAAAGGATGGGACCAAATGCCATGATCTTTGTTTTTTGAACGATGTGTTTTGAGTCAGTTTATTCACTCTCCGTTTTCACCTTCATCAAGAGGCTCTTTAGTTCTTTGCTTTCTGCTGTAAGAGTGGTGTCAACTGCGTATCTGAGGTTATTGATATTGGAATAACCTTGATGGAAAAGTCTCATTGGAATATCTTGATTCCAGCTTGTGCTTCTTCCAGCCCGGCATTTTGCGTGATGTACTCTGCATATAAGTTGAATAAGCAGGGTGACAGTATACAGCCTTGACATACTCATTTCCCAGTTTGGAACCAGTCTGTTGTTCCATGTCCAGTTCTAACTGTTGCTCCTTGATCTGCATACAGATTTCTCAGGGGGCAGGTAAGGTGGTCTGGTATTCCCATCTCTTGAAGAATTTTCCACAGTTTGTTGTGATCCACACAAAGGGTCCTAGACAAGTAACTAATTCTGTAGGGGAAAATGTTGAACTCAGTTCTCTAAAACCCAACAGTACTAGAAAGAGCTCAGATGATGCATGGTCTTCATCATATATCAGTTGGATATTCCATATTTACTATATTACTATAGCATACTACTATACTTAAAGTTGAAATTATTTTCTCTCTTTGTTGTCATTGTTCATTTGCTCAGTCGTGTCTGACTCTTTGTAACCCCATGAACTGCAGCATGCCAGGCTTCCCTGTCCTTCTCCATCTCTTGGAGCTTATTCAAATTCATGTCCATTGAGTCGCTGATGCCATCCAACTGTCTTATCTTCTGTCACTCCCTTTTTCTGCCTTCAGTCTTTCCCAGCAGCAGGGTTTTTCCAATGAGTTGGCTCTTCACATTGGGTGGCCACAGTATTGGAAATTCAGCTTCAGCATCAGTCCTTCCAATGAATATTTCAGGGTTGATTTCTTTTAAGATTGACTGGTTTGGTCTCCTTGCTGGACAAGGGACTCTCAGGAGTCTTCTCTAGCACCACAGTTTGAAAGCATTAATTCTTTAATGCTCAGCCTTCTTTATGGTCCAACTCTCACATCCATACATGACTGCTGGAAAAACCATAGTTTTGACTAAGTGGACCTTTGTCAGCAAAGTGATTTCTTTGCTTCTTAATATGTTGTCTAGGTTTGTCATTGCTTTTCTCCCGAGGAGCAAGCGTCTTTTAATTTCATGACTGCAGTCACTGTCCACAGTGATTTTGGAGCCCAAGAAAATAAAGTCTGTTACTGTTTCCATTTTCTCCCCATCTATGTGCCATGCACTGATGGGACTGGGTGCCATTATCTTAGTTTTTTGAATGTTGAATTTTAAGCCAGCTGTTTTACTCTCTCTTTTTTTTTTTTAATCTCTTACATAAATGTTAGTGCTTGCTTCACAAGAATATTTATTCAACAACAAACAGAAGAGGACTTAGAGTACCAGGTATAGGCTAACAGTACTCTCCTTCCCTTCTTTCCCAAACCACTTGGAAAAGAGAATATATTTGTTGTTTCAATTTGTGCACTGCCCATTTAGTCCCCAGAATTTACCTTTCTAATCTGACCAGTCATTACTGGTTTCTGCATACTAAAATTCCGACCATTTAATGTCTGAAGATGATTTTAGTATATTCATTGTTTGGAAACTATCATCACAATCTAATTTTAAAACATTTTCATCACCCAGTTCCCTGGTGGCTCAGATGGTAAAGCATCTGCCTACAATGCGGGAGACCCGGGTTCGATCCCTGGGTCGGAAAGATCCCCTGGAGAAGGAAATGGCAACCCACTCCAGTATTCTTGCCTGGAAAATTTCATGGATGGAGGAGCCTGGTTGGCTACTGTCCATGGGGTCACAAAAAGTCGGACACGACTGAGTGACTTCACTTCACTTCAAAGGAATCACCAAACTCACTTGTAGCCACTTCCTGTTCTCCTCTACTCTTCCGTCTTAGGTAACCACTAATCATCTGTCTATAGATGTAATAGAATAGTACAATCTGTGGTCTTTTGTGAGTGACTTTGTTCACTTAGCATAATGTTTTCAAGGTTCATTCATCTAACGGGTATCAAAGTGTCATACCCTTTTAGTGACTAGATAGTATTCCATCAGTTGGAATATTGTCCATTGATAAGCATTAGTTTTTTTTTTTTTTTTTCATTTCTTGGCTATTATGAATAATGGTGCTATGAACATTCATGTACAGATTTTTATATGGATGTGTTTTCATTTCTCTTGGATAAATGCCTACTAGTAGAATTGCTGCATCATATGATAGCTCCATGTTTAGCATTTTGAGGAACTGTCAAACTGTTTCTCAAAAAGTGCATCATTTTACATTCCCCCCAGCAACATATGAGGCTTCTGATTTTTCCACGTTCTTATAAACAGTTGTCAGTGTCCACTTTTTAAAAATAGTTAAACCCTTACAAGGAGATGTGAAGTGGTTTTGATTTGCATTTCTCTCCTGGTAGCTCAGCTGGTGAAGAATCTGCCTGTAATGCAGGAGACCCTGGTTTGATTCCTGGATTGGGAAGATCCCTGAAGAAGGGATAGCCTACTCTCTCCAATATTCTTGGGCTTCCCTGATGGCTCAGACAGTAGAAAATCTACCTGCAATGTGGGAGACCTGAGTTCGATCCCTGGTTTGGGAAGATCCCCTGGAGGAGGGCATGGCAACCCACTCCAGTATTGTTGCCTGGAGAATCCTCATGGACAGAGGAGCCTGGCAGGCTATAGTCCATGGGGTCGCAAAGAGTCAGACACAACTGAGCAACTAAGCACAGCACAATGACTAATGATACAGGACATCCTTTCTTACGATTGATTATTGGTTATCTGTATATCTTTGAGGAACTGTCTATTCAAGTTTTTTGCCCATTTTTAAGAGAATGTGTTTTTCTTTATATTGGGCAGAGGTTTCCTTAAACACCTGGATTCAGTCTTTGTCAAGGGGCTCTGTGTGCTAGGGCATTCCTTCAATACTCAGGCAGGTTACAACTCTGCCTTAAAGCTTTACTTATTTGCTCAGAGCCTCAAAGTTAGCCATTGTTGAGTGTGTAGGAAGGATCTTCTCAGAAATCTCCTGAACTTACACACAGCTATTAGCACGTGGACCATTCTGTTCATATGTATATGTAACCAAAAGTAGGATCTGGCTGCTTGCAGCTCAAAAGCCAATAAAAAAGTAAAGTTAGTGGAAAGGAAATGTTGCTTTATTTTGGATGCCAGCAACATGGGTGAACTATTTCAAGTCCTAAAAGATGATGCTGTGAAAGTGCTGCACTCAGTATGCCAGCAAATATGGAAAACTCAGCAGTGGCCACAAGACTGGGAAAGGTCAGTTTTCATTCCAGTCCCAAAGAAAGGCAATGCCAAAGAATGTTCAGACTGTCGCACCATTGCACTCATCTCACAGGCTAGCTAAGTAATGCTCAAAATTCTCTAAGTGAGGCTTCAACAGTACATAAACCGAGAACTAATAGCTGTTCAAGCTGGATTTAGAAAAGGCAGAGAAAGCAGAGATCAAATTGCCAACATTTGTAGGATCATTGAAAAAGCAGGAGGGTTCCAGAAAAGCATTTACTTCTGCTTTATTGACTACACCAAAGCCTTTGACTGTGTGGATCACTACAAACTGTGGAAAATTCTTCAAGAGGTAGGAATACCAGATCACCTTACCTGCCCCCTGAGAAGTCTGTATGGAGGTCAAGAAGGAACAGTCAGAACCAGACGTTGAACAGCAGATTGGTTCCAAATTGGGAAAGGAGTGCATCGACACTATATTGTCACCCTGCTTATTTCACTTATATGCAGAGTACGTTATGCGAAATGCTAGGTTGGATGAAGCACAGGCTGGAATCAAGATTGCCATTTAGTTGGTGTGCTTTTACTTTCTCATATACTAAGTGTATAGTCTTCCCTTAGTTCATAGGTCTTTTATAAGAATTAACTGATACAATGATTGTGATCTGGTATTTAAATCATAGGATCAAGTACAGGTATAAATTAGTGATTTTGGTATTTGCTAATATGCTAAAATGTTTCCCAGTTATAGTTTATACTACATTTGCTCTGAAGAAATGAATGGTAACTCACCAGGAAAAATAATCTATAGGATTTTGTATAATCTGCCACCCTTGGCATTTAGATAAGTAATATATAGATATGCTGAATTCTGCCCTTCTATTTTAATTGTTTCTCTGTTTTGTTTCAGTTGCTGATTGTTGGAGGTTCTTTTGGTCTTCGTGAGTTTTCTCAAATTCGTTATGATGCTGTGAAGATTAAAGTAAGAACTCTCATTGGAGTTTGACATGCATATTTGTATATTTTGGTTTATGAGACATGGATACTTAAAATACTAAGCTGTCTGAATTTTATCTCGCTTTTTTAAAAAATATTTATTTATTTGGCTGCACCAAGTCGTAGTTGCAATATATGGGATCTATTTCCCTGAGCAGGGATTGAACCCAGGGCCCCTGCATTGGGAGTGTGGAGTCACTGGACCACGAGAGATGTCCTTTTGCTCTTTTATAAAACATTTCTTTAAAAGTTTTATATATATATATATTTTAAATTTTTATGTATGTATTCATTTTGATTGTGCTGTGTCTTCATTGCTGTGCAGGGACTTTCACTAGTTGCAGTGAGCAGGTGCTGCTCTCCAGTTGTGGTGCACGGCTTCTGTTGTTGAGGAGCACGGGTTCTAGAGCACGTGTGGCACATGGCCTTAGTTGCTCCACAGCATGTGGAATCTTCCTGGACCAAGGATTGAACCTGTGTCCTCTGCTTTGGCAGGCAGATTCTTAACCACTGGACCACCAGGGAAGTCCTATGCAATTTTTAAAGATGACTTTCCATTTAGAGTTATTACAGAATATTAGCTATATTCCCCATGATGTGCAATATATCCTTGAGCCTTTCGTACACCCAGTAGTTCATACTTCCACCACTTTACCCCTGTATTGCCTGTCCCCTGCCCCTACTGGTAACCACTAGTTCCTTTCTGTATTTGTGCGTCTGCATCTTTTTTGTTGGGCTTCCCTGGTGGCTCAGATGGTAAAGCATCTGCCTGCAATGCGTGAGACCCAGTTTTGATCCCCAGGTCGGGAAGATCCCCTGGAGAAGGAAATGGCAACCCACTCCCAATACTCTTGCCTGAAAAATTCCATGGACAGAGGAGCCTGGTGGGCTACAGTCCATGGGGTCGCAAAGAGTTGGACACAGCTGAGCAACTTCACTTTCTTTCACTGTTCCTTTTTGTTATATTTACTAGTTTGTTGTGTTTTTTTAGATTCCACGAATACATGGTATTTGTATGAATATGTGGAGAAAGAGACATAGATAATGGATTTATAGGGGTCTTTTTCATAGTTTGCTTTTATTGTAGGACTAGTTTGTTTGCTGTATTTGTGAGTCTGCTTCTTTTTTGTTACATTTACTAGTTTGTGTAATTACTACCAAATTCAGGTCTGTTGTTACAGAAGAATTCTGGTTAATTCATTCAAAAGTATATAGCTTTAGTTTGTGGCACACATCTGATACTTGTTTTTTTCCCAAGTACAGTTAACTCTGGAACAACAGAGGTTTAGACTGTGCTGCTCCACTGGTACCATGGACTTTTTTCAATAAATACTACAGTACTTTACAATCTGCAGCTGGCTGAATCCATGCTCGTGGAACCCACAGATATGGCAGGCCAAGTGTATATTTATTGAGGAAAATCCTTGTATAAGTGGACTCTCAAAGAACAAACTCGTGTTGTTCAAGAGTCAGCTGTATTTCATTAGCAGACCTCAGTAATGTTGGTGGGTAAGTAGAGTATTGAAAGCTTATTCAGTTTTTTCAATTAATCTTATGGTTTAAGAGAAATACCAATTCTAGCTAGTGTTAAAGACAGTATTAGAATAAATATTAAATTAAAAAGGAATATATGGTTTCTGTGAGGGAATAGACCAGTTATCAACTGAGTTTTAAAGTTTCTGTTACCATCCCAATTATTTTATTAAGGACTTTTTGCCCTTTTGCTCTAAGATGAAAGTTATAGTAATCTGACTTTTGGAAATGGGATGTCATATACGTATTTGAAAAATAATTGCATCTTTGTCATGAGTTTATCATGTCTTATATCCTACCGATAAAGATTCAAGAAACTGGTTCTTATAAAGCTTATAGCATAATCAAGGCTGTGCTGTGCTATACTTAGTCACCCTGTCATGTCTGACTCTTTGCGACCCCATGGACTGCAGCCCACCAGGCTCCTCTGTCCATTGGGATTCTCTCAGCAAGAATACTGGAGTGGGTAGGCTATCCTTTCTCCAGGGGAACTTTTGACCCAGGGATCAAACTGGGGTCTTCTGCGTTGCAGGCGGATTCTTTACCAGCTGAGCTACCCAGAAAGCCCCATAAGCAAGGTTGGGAGACTTCTAATATAAAAATGTATCCAAACATACAATATAACAATGCCTAGTGAAATGCTAGATTAGAATTTTACATAACACATTGCTAGAACTTCAAGGAGAGATATATAGTTTAGATTTGGGAAAGGGATACCAGAGGTCTGCTAGAGGTATCAACCTTTGAATTAAGGCTTTAAGAATGATAAGAGTTAAATGATAGCTAAATGATGAAAATGATTAGTAGTATATAACATAGAGGGACTGTTGGGCATATGGTCAGATTTTCAGTTTAGAACTCTGGCAAGAGTACAGGATGGATGGAGATTAGGGGAGCAAGATAGGAGGGAAGAGAGTGTTTCAGCTGGAGATAGAGAGACCTGTTAAGATACTTTGGCAGTAATATAGATGAACAGTACTGGAATCTGAAGTAAAACATTGGCAATGACAATAGAAATGAATGGATTCTAAAAGAATTTGTAGCAGCAAGTTGATAGTGATATATACAGTATTAAAATCTAAATAAATATGGGATGACTTGAGGCTTTGGTTTTAAGGACTGGGTAAAGTTTCACAGCAAGGGAGAATGAGGGAGATTGCAATAACAGAAGAGGTCTAGAGGATGGGGTCAGAGTAAAGAGAACAAAATTGAGAGAAATGAGGTTGATTGAGAGGATGAGATTGGTCGAGGTCTGTGGAAGGAGGCTGAGAGGACAAAGATTAGCTGAGCAGGATCAGAGGACAAGACCTACTGAGAGTGAGAGGTCCAGGTTGGTTGATACTGAGAAGTCAGACTCTGGTGAAGTTGAGAGTCAGTGTTTGGGTAAGGTTGAGTTCAAACAAGGTTGAGAGGGTAAGGTGGACTAACTTTGAGAGGAATTGAGAAGATTGGTTGAGGTTGACAGGAATTACAAGGGTTGAGAGGCTGAGATTAAGGGAGAGTCAAGAGGGAAAATTCTTAAAGAGATGGGAATACCAGACCACCTTACCTGCCTCCTGAAAAACCTGTGTGCAGCTCAAGAAGCATCAGTTAGAACTGACATGAAACAATGGACTGGTTCAAAATTGGGAAAGGAGTAGATCAAAACTGTATGTTGTCACCCTGCTTGTTTAGCTTAAATGCAGAGTATATCATGTGAAATCCTAGGCTGGATGAAGCACAAGCGGAATCAAGATTGCCGGAAGAAATATTGATAACCTCAGATATGCAGATGATACCACCCTAATAGCAGAAAGTGAAGAGGAGCTAAAGACCTTGGTGAAGGTGAAAGAGCTTGCTTAAAACTCAACATTCAAAAAACTAAGACCATGGCATCTGGTCCCATCACTTCATGGCAAGTAGATGGGGAAAAAAAATGGAAGCAGTGGCAGATTTTATTTTCTTGGGCTCCAAAATCACTGCAGATGGTGACTGCAGCAATGAAATTAAAAGATGCTTACTGTTTGGAAGAAAAACTATAACAAACCTGGATAGCGTATTAAAATGGAGAAGCATTACTTTGCCAACAAAGGTCCATATAGTCAAAGCTGTGGTTCATCCAGTAGTCATGTACAGATGTGAGAGTTGGATCATAAAAAAGCTGAGCTGTTAAGAATAGATGCTTTTTAACTGTGGTGCTGGGGAAGACTCTTGAGAGTCCCTTGGACAGCAAGGAGATCAAACCAGTCAGTCATAAAGGATATTAACTTTGAATATTCATGGAAGGACTGATGCTGAAAACAAAGCTCCAGTAGTTTGGCCACCTTACATGAAGAGCTGACTCATTGAAAAAGACCCTGATGGTGGGAAAGATTGAAGGCAGGAGGAGAAGGGGGCAACAGTGGATGAGGTGGTTGGATGGCATCACTGAATCAATGGACATCAGTTTGAGCAAACTGCAGGAGATAGTGAAGGACAAGGAAACCTGGCGTGCTGTAGTCCATGGGGTTGCAAAGAGTCAGACATGACTTAGTGACTGAACAACAGCAACTGGAGGCAGAGGGCCAAGCTTCAAAGCCAAGTCGTGCCTCTTTGACAAGTCATTCAAACTCCCTGTGTTCCATTATCCTTGCTTTGATCAAATAATAATACTTAGGTCATACACTTTTTTGTGAGTTATAAGAAATAATAAATGTCAAAATATGTGGCATATAGCAGGTGCTTGGTAAATTTTTGGCTGCTATTAGTTGTAGTAGTGGTTATAGTACTATTGAGATATTAGTTGTCATACAATTTGATAGATTGTGGGGATTTTCCCACATTTTTGTAATCTGCCATGCCATCTGAGCCATGCTTATATTAACTTTTTAAATTGCAAATGGAATCTAACAAACTTAAGTAACTTATGGCTGCTTTTATTTTTCTACAGATTGATCCTGAGTTAGAAAAAAAGCTGAAAATGAATAAAGTGTCATTGGAATCAGAATACGAGGTATAGTGTGCTAATGTAGCAACATTCCTAGTCTGTGATTGGTTCTATCTGCCTTAAGGTAAATTCAAATTATTACCAGTACAGAAAAAAATTACCTTAAATGTACATTATTGGAACAACTATGTGGTTGTTTGAGAAGGCAATAAACATGGATCTATTTTTCATATATTATGAATAAATTCTGGATGGATCAAGAATTTAAAAATAAAAAAACCCAAAAGGCTAAAAATGAAATTTCTTTTTTGTGTTCTTGAGTCAGAAAAGCCTATTTAAATGTGATGAGAAATAGAGATGCTTTAAAAGTAAATATTCAAAGGTACCACCTAAAAAAAAAATGTGTAATATAAAGTCAGTAGTAGATGAGAAATCCTAAAAATATTGTTTATCCTTATCATGATGAATTGATTAAATATAAAGAGCAAATCAGTAGACAATTTCAACAACTCAGTTGGCAGTGGAAACATGGGCAAAACATGTCATGAGTTCAGAGACAAGGAAATAAATAGCATTTTTAAAACATATAAAGAGATGCTCAACTTATAATAGGAATGTTAACTAACATTATAATGAAGTGTCATTTTTCCAGCTATCTGATTAACAAAATCAAGGAGTTAATAGCATGTTTAATTATAGGATGTTGGGAAGGAGGACATTCTCCATCTCTTATCATATTTTCCCTTTTCTTTTTGTGTGTGGTCCTTTTTTATTGAAATGTAGGCATTGGGAATAGTAAATATTGAAGAGACTTGTGAAGAGCGGTTGATTCTCATTTTAGCAGTCCAGTTATTGGCTGGTCATTTTGAGCTTGATTTTATACTCTGTAAGGGAGGATCTGTGGAAAGGCTTTGAGGTTTCCTAAATCCCCTGAACTTTGTGGGACTCCTTCTCTGAATTGTTTTCCCAAGAGGATCTTGTCAGAGCTAAAGACTGGACCACTGTGTCGTTTGCTATTTTTGTTTTAGTTTAGTTTGAAACTGGACCACTTTCGCGTGAAGTAGTTCAGTCAGCCTTGCACCCCATCTAACAGTTATTCTTAAATTCTTTTGACCACATATGTCTTACATTATCTGAGTGAAGGCCATTGTTCTTTCTTAAAACCTTTTTTTAACTTTGGAGCATTTCATAACTATACTTGAAGATAACTTACTCTCTTCTTGAGTTAGTAGAAATTTGTTTACCTTTGTAGATTTAAACTTTTGGTAAAGCTCTAAGAGAAATTTAGAGAATCATTATTCACTATTTCCCCATTATTTTCTCTTAAACTTCTAACTTGGTACCTCTCAGTATATAAGCAGTATATGGGCTATGAAGGGTTTGTCTGGAAGTAGATGTTCCCTATAGTTCTTTTAGAAACCATAGAATGTGAGAGCTGAAGAAGTCATGCAGACTGTTTGGTCTTGTCTTTTCATTATTACTTATGAGAAAATTAGTGCCCAGATAAATCACTTGCACAGGGTTATATAGCTTATTGGTAAAAGAGTAATGTTTAGTATCCAAGTGTCAAGGTCAATTTATATCATTTCCTCTGTCACTGGATGTAAGCTGTCCTGTGTTCTCTGTGTTTCTTTTTCTATCTTGTTCAGTTAATTATTCCAGAATAACCAAAGCACATATATGAAAGTTACTGTCAGAGTGGTGTGAGAGGATAAAGAAATGTTTATGTTCTTCCCTTTTTTCCTGTTTTCATTCCTGTGCTCCAGAGGTACAGCTAACTAAAGATACGGTGATGCAAACTCTACGTGAAACTAGTTTTTATTGCTCCAGAAGGGCTTTGCTCACAGCCGCTATAGGGAATTGCTTTTCATTCTTAAGGCCAGGCTCATTTCTCAGGTGTGGAACAAATCATTGTGATATCTCTCCCTTCTAGCAGACTCTGTACAGTCTCCACCTTTGGTCTCTTCCTTTCATTTACTGCCAGTACCTGTGCTAATCATTCCTCTTCTGGATCAGTGTTGAGGTGGAATTTCGTTTTCTCAGCTTCTTCCCTTTGTGCTCTCAGAAATAAAACATGTAAATTATTCAAGAAATGTAAGTCAGAATGACTTGGAACAAAGAGGAACCACCTCACATAGATCAGAATGGCGATCATTAAAAAATAATCTACAGATAAATGCCGAATCTGGTTTAGAGAAAAGATAACCCTCCTGCACTGTTGGTGGGATTGTAAATTGGTTCAGCTACTATGGAAAACAATATGGAGGTTCTTCAAAAAACTAAAAATAGAGTTCCCATATGATTCAGCAATCCCACTCCTGAATATATATCTGGAGAAAACTATAATTCAGAAAAATATATGTACCCCTATGTTCATAGTTGTACTATTCACAATAGGCAAGACATGGAAATAACTTAAATGACTATTGACAAATGAATGGGTAAAGACAATGTGGTACATATGTACAATGAAATACTGCTCAGCCATAAAAAAAGAATGACACCATTTGCAGTAACATGGATGGATCTGGAGATCATCATACTATGGGAAGTAAGTCAGAGAAAGACAGGTGCCATATGGTATCACCTATATGTGGAATCTAACATATGACACAAATGAACATATCGACAAAATAGAAACACACTCTGATATAGAGAACAGACTTTTGGCTTGCCAAGGTGGGGGCAGGTGGAGGATGGAAGGATTGAGAGTTTGAGATTAGCAGATACAAAGTATTATATACAGACTGTGTAAACAACAAGATCCTACTGTATATGCACAGGAACGTATATTCCATATTCTGTGATAATCCATCATGGAAAAGAAGATGAAAAAGAATATGTGTGTGTATGTATACATATATATGTATAACTGCAGAACTTTTGCCATAGCAAAAATTAACACAACATTGTAAATCAACTGTAATTCAACAAAATAAAAATTTTTTTAAAAACATGTAGATTCTGTTCCTTTTTTAATAGTTTTATTCTGATGAGGGGAAAGATAGGCAATAATTTCAATAGCAAGAAAAATTCCAGATCCTATAAAGAAATATAATATTTCTTTAATTATTAAGCTTGACATGCAGTTGATTTGTTTACTAGAATTATAAGTGGGGGCCTATTGAATTCTTTCTACTCATTTATTCAGTTAGGTCCTAGCCAAACTCACAGGGCTCCTATACTAATATTTATGCTCTAATTTTTGTGGCTCTGTAGAAAATAAAGGATTCCACCTTTGATGACTGGAAAAATGTTCGAGGACCCAGGCCTTGGGAAGATCCTGATCTCCTCCAAGGACGAAATCCAGAAATCCTTAAGACTAATAAGACAACTTGACCATGTTGATTCTGTTTTTACTTTTTAAATTTTAAATAAAAATGTTATCAACTGGAATTACAACCATATACTCCTATCCAATGGAGAGAAAATTCCAGACCTGCAGAAGCCTAGATATGAGTAATTTGATGACAAGTACTCTTGATAAAAAGTCAAGTACAGGTTTGTATAAGGCCCAACTCTTCCATATGCAAATGAAAGTAACAATGTTGACCATATATATTTTACTGCTCAATAAACGTGAATATTGCTACTTAAAGAGTGTCCTTTATTCTACTCCCAACATGCATGCATGCTAAGTCGCTTCAGTCATGTCTGACTCTTTGCTGCCCACCAGCATCCTCTGCCCATGGGATTCTCCAGGCAAGAATACTGGAATGGGTTGCCATGCCCTCCTCCAGAGGATCTTCCCAACTCAGGGACTGAACCCACATCTCTTAGGTCTCTGCATTGGCAGGCAGGTTCTTTACCACTAGTGCCATCTGGGAAGACTACCCCCTCCCCGCACCCCCCGCCCATATTTCTTTTCCACCAGCAAGTAGGATTCCTGCTTGACAATAGTTGGTCTAGATCCAAATTTTAACAGTAATGTCAAGCAGAATTTTATATTAGACCTGTGTGGAAAATGATCAGTGTGGTGAGATTCTTGGTTTTAATTTTAATACCTCACATGACATGCTTATCAGTCTCCGAGGCATCACCTGATGATTGTATTGATACCATTAAAATGTGTTAAGAAACATATATTGTCCCAAGTTAAAGGAAAAATAATGAGGTCTTAACTTCCACCTAATATACAAAAAAAAAATTGAAAAACTGAAAATTGATGTTCTTCGATCCATGAGAACGGAGGTACAGGGTAAAACCATCATCTGAAAACTTGAGATACAGACAAATATAGAGAATCTCCTCCAGTTTTCCTGGAGGAGAAACCACCTGGAAACCCCTGCTGGGCCCAGCATCAGATAAAAATACCTAAAGGGAAATTGACTAATTACTAGAGACTGAGCATGGACTAACTTGAGAGTTAAAAACTGGAGATCAGGACAGGAACAAACTTTGACTTCCAGAAGCCCCACCAGCTTTTCACAGTGAATGTTGGAGAAAAATCTTGTTCTTCTGACAAGGGGAGGGAAAGTAACCGTTTTGAAATATGCCCCCCAAATTCTCTTAACAAAATCCTGGTGTCAAAGGGAACTAACTCTTGGTAGAGCCTAATTACACTGGATTTTACCAGAGCATAACCAACTGGTGTAAGAGAAATACCCAACTCTAGCCCCTACCAGCCTTTCTTTCTCACCTAAATGGGGGAGAGGAGCATAAGAGAAATACCCAACTCTAGCCCCTACCAGCCTTTCTCACCTAAATGGGGGGAGAGGAGCAGGGAGTAAGACTGAGAAGCAGTTGTGAAGGTTACATACCAGGATCTCATGATTGGTAATAGACTAAGACCTAATCAAAAGACTAGACTGTTGCCGTCCCACATTACTGCCACATCATCCGAGGCCTACTCAATGGACTTTGTTTTACCCAGTCCAACTGGATATCATGACCAACTTTGAACAGCAACAACAAAAACTACACAGCATACTAAACGACAAAAGGCACAGTTCTAAAAGACAAACCAAGCATGAAATTCAGATACATATATGGCAAGGATTGGAGAATTTAAAATGACTATGGTTAGTATGTTTAGAGTGCTAATGAAAAAAGTATACAACATGCAGTTGGATAATAAGCAGAGAGATGAACGTTCTAGGAAATCAAAAGGAAATTCTAGAAATCAAAAATGCTATTAACAAATGAATGCTTAGATGGAGTCATCAATAGAGTAGACAGGATTGAGGAGGGAAGGAGTGAAAAGGAGGGTTAGGATCTATATACCATATTAACACTAATCTGGACAAAGCTGGAGTAGCTACATAATTCAGGCAAGTAGACTAAAGCAAGGAAAATTATCAGGGATGAATGAGGGAGCACTACATAGTAATAAATGAGTCAGCTCTCCAAAAAACAATCTTTAATGTGTTTGTACCTAATGACAAAGCAACAAAATACATGGAGGAAAAACTGACAGAATTGCAAAGAGTAATAGATGAATTCCACTATTTTTGTTGGGGACTTCAACTGCCTTCTGTCAGAAATGGACACGTCCAGCAGTCAGGAAATCAGTAAGAACCTATGTAAGCTCAACAGTACCATCAATCAACTGGTCTAATTGAAATCTCTAGAATACTTCTTCCAACAACAGTGGAATACATTCTCCTCAAACACACATGACATTTATCAAGACAACATTCTTGGTCACAAACCGCATGTTAAAAAATTTAAAAGAAGTTATACAAAGCATGCTCTTAAACCACAGTGAAATTAAGTTAGAAATCAGTAACAGAAAGCTACTTGGAAAATCAAATACTTGGAGATGAATTAATACACTTCTGAGAGAGTCAATTCCTAGGTAGGTTGATGATAAGTCCAGGGTTCCCAAGGAGGAGAAAGCAGTCCAGAGTCCTCGAGAAGGAAAAAGGGATCTGGGGCTCTCAAAGAGAAAAGGACATCTTTTCTATGTTGCTTTGTCTTAGTCAGTATAACAGTGTATCCTGAGGATGTTGTTTCTCCTTAGCAAGAACCTTCTGACTTATCCTGTCATCTTAAAGTGTGTTTTATGGGAGTGGGTCTGGTAAGATCTTTCTATTCATTCTAATCTTGTTAATTTAAGATGTATGTTGTGGGAGTGGGTCTGAAAAAAGTATATAAGGCCTTGATAAGACTAGCTAGGGGGCCATTCTCTGTCCCCCTTCTGATGTCTATGTCAGAAGATTTCTCTGTCCCTTTTCTTACTTTAATAAAACTCTGCTACACAAAAGTTCTTGAGTGATCAAGCCTGGTCCCTGGACCCGAAGCTAAATCTTCTTCAGAGATCACAAAACTGACATTGTTCACCGTGAGCTATCACTTCTAAATAACACATGTCACAGAAGTCTAAAGAGAAACTTAAAATATTTTGAAGTAAATGAAGCTGAAATACAACTTAACCAAAATTAGTTGGGTATAGCAAAAGCAGAGTTTTGAAGGAAATTAGTATCATTGAATGTGTGTATTAAAAAATCTATTAATCTAATGAAAAAGAAGAGCAAATTCAAAGCAAGCAGAAGAAAAGAAATAATAAATTAGAGCAGAAATCTATTGAGAAAACCAACAAAACCAATAGCTGGTTCTTTAGAAAGATCAATACAATTGATAAACCTCTAGCCAAACAGAAAAAAAAAAGAGAAGACACAAATTACTAGAAATGAAAAAATAGGCCATCAGTATTGGCCCTATAGATATTAAAGAATAATGAATATTATGAACAACTTTATGCCCCAAATTTGATCATCTAGATGAATCAATTACATTTCCTTTCAATTCCTTGACATTTCATTTCCTTGAAAGACTCAGTCTGCTAAAACACAAGAAGAAATAGGTATCCTGAATAAGGCCACATCTTTTAAACAAATTGAATCAATCATTAATGTTCTAACACAGAAGATACCAAACACAGATGAATTCAGTGGTGAATGCTACCAAATATTTAAGGGAGAACTTATACTAGTTCTCTGCAACTTCTAGGAAACAGAAGCAGAGGAAATACTTCCTGACTCATTCTTTGAGGTCTACATTATCGTAATACCAAAGGCAAAGAAAGATACAACAAGAAAGAAAAACCATAGACCAACATCCCTCATGAAGATAGATGCAAAAGTCCTCAATAAACTATTAGGAAGACAAATCCAACAATGTATAAAAACAATTATACCACAACCAAGTGGGATTTATCCCAGGTATATCTGGACTGGTATACAAGGCTCTATACAAGGCTCAACTTTGCTCATTATTAGAGAAACACAAATCAAAACTACAATGAGATATCACCTCACACCAGTCAGAATGGCCATCATCAAAAAGTCTACAAACAATAAATGCTGGAGAGGGTGTGGAGAAAAGGGAACCCTCTTGCACTGTTGATGGGAATGTAAACTGATACAGCCACTATGGAAGACAGTATGGAGATTCCATAAAAAACTAGGAATGAAACTACCAAGTGACCTAACAATCCCACTACTGGGCATATACCCTGTGAAAATCATAATTGAAAAAGCCATATGTACCCCAGTGTTCACTGCAGCACTATTTACAACAGCTAGGATGTGGAAGCAACCTAGATGTCCTTCAAGAGATGAATGGGAAAAGAAGCTATGATACATACATACATACAATGGAATATTACTCAGCCATAAAAAGAAATGCATTTGAGTCAGTGCTAATGAGGTGAATGAAACTAGAACCTGTTATACAGAGTGAAGTAAGTCAGCAAAACAAATATCGTGTATTAACGCATATATGTGGAATCTAAAAAGATGATCCTGATCAACCTGTTTGCAGGGCAGCAGTGGAGAAACATACATACAGAACAGACTTACGGAAATGCAGGGTAGGACAAATGGAGAGAGTAGCATGGAAACATACACACTAACATATATAAAATAGAGAGCCAGTGGGAATTTGCTGTATGACTCAGGGAAATCAAACCAGGGCTGTCTGACAACCTAGAGGGCTGGGATAGGGTGAGAGGTAGGAGAGAGACTCAAGAGGGAGGGGACGTATGTATACCTATGGCTGATCCATGTTGATGGATGGCAGAAATCAACAAAAAACTGTAATTATCCTTCAATTAAAAATTTAAAAAGTCACAGCATAGATAGTATTTTAATAGCATTGCTCAGCATTCTGTTAATAGCATTTAAGCTTATGTTTCTTTGCTGTTTCTTTCCTGAAATCTTGTTTCGTGTAATATGTATTTTATACTAAAATTGATTGTTGAAATAAAAGTTTAGAAGGAAATTTTTTTAATGAAAAGATTATATCTAAATAATCTTATCTCCTCTGTAGACAGCAAAGTTCAGTGGGAAAGAATGCAAACTGATAGACCTAAATTGGAATCTTGGCTCTGTCAGTTTGTCAGATTACAAACTATGTAATCTTATACAAATTGTATAACCCCCTTGAGACCCCATTGCTTTGTCTGTGAATTGAAGTTTTGTTGTTGATGTCAGTTAACCTAAGTGAAATATGTATAGAACTCAGGCAAGGAAACATAGGTGATAAAAAGAGTGGCTACTACTATTGACTAGGAGGTTAAAAAATAGTCTTTACAGATGACAGATATTCTGTCCTAAATTACTGCTTCCAGTAATTCTCTTTTTTAAAAATTTCTCTAGTTTGTTTTCTGCCTTTTGACCCTTAAATAGTATTTAACTGGCTGGAAGCATCACCAAATGATAGAAGGCAAGTGGACAAAAGTTTTCTGAAATGGGATTTTTTATTTCCTCTAGATTGGGAGGGTGGAGACGAGACTTTGAGGACAAAAAAAGTGCTGAGAGGCATAACTGGTCTGTGGTATTTCCAACAGAAATCATCCTGGTGTGGGAAAGCCTTGGAGTCACTGCCTATTACCAGTGGAGGGTGTGCTAAGACCACACAACACTCAATTTGGGGGTTCACCTCTTAATTAAGGGTGCTTCCTAGATGGCGCTAGTGGCAAAGAAGTCAGCTACCAATGCAGGAAACAGAGACACAGGTTTGATCCCCAGGTCGGGAAGACCCACGGGAAGAGAGCATGGCAACCCACTGCAGTATTCTTGACTGGAAAATGCCATGAACAGGAGAGCCTGATCTACAGTCCATAGAGTCACAGAATTGGACATGACTAAAGAGACTTAGCACCGCACACACACTCTTAAGTAAAGCCCAGCTCTGGTGAGAATGCACTCTCTACAGGGCCCCTAGCCTTCAGTTCTGGTTTGTTCTCTCTGCAGTCTCCCTTTACATATTGTGAGACCAGGAGATACCAGACTGGGTGAAATTGCCTTGGCTACTTTAGCTACTACATCCTCCTTGTGCAGAGCTGATGCCTGCAGCCCAGGAGAGCCGCATAAATTCTGGACTCCACAAAGAAGAGATCAAAGAAACTATAGAGGACAACAACTTCCACATCCTGTGCTTCTAGGAGCTGCCCATTACCGCTTTCTGAACTGGGCTTTACTCTCTCTCTTCATCTATATCCTTTTGCCTTCACACTTTGTGCTCACCTTTCTCCTACCCCTTCTCATCTTTTTCCTTGCCACTCAGGCCTCCTCCCATTAAAAAAAAAAAAAATCAAATAAGCCTTAATGAAGCTGAAACTCCAATCCTTTGGCCACCTGATGCAAAGAACTGACTCATTTGAAAAGACCCTGATGCTGGGAAAGATTGAGGGCAGGAGCAGAAGGGGACAACAGAGGATGAGGTGGTTGGATGGCATCACTGACTCAATGGACATGAGTTTGGGTAAACTCCAGGAGTTGGTGATGGACAGGGAGGCCTGGTGTGCTGCAGACCATGGGGTTGCAAAGAGTCAGACATGACTGAGCGACTGAACTGAACTGTGTCATTGAACACTGAGAAAAGACGCACAACTTGGAGAAATTGCAGCACTTCACCAGCAAAGGTTCAGCAGTGAGGTTCATTAAGGCTTATTTGGTGATTTTTATTTCTTAATTGGAGGAGGCCTGAGTGAGCAGAATAATTGGAGTGTGACACTTCCAAACACACAGAAAAAAATCTTGACAAAATCCTTGTACAGGTGTTTACTCCTAACAAATCCTTTGGATATTACAACTCTGAGAAGGCTCCAAGGGCAGCTTTTGCTCCCTTTCCGCTGCCTCCCCCATCCTTCCCCATCAAAGAAGGGCAAGAAGCTACCACAGTTGTCACAGTTTCCCCCTTTTTCCTTTGCTGTGCTCTGTTAATTGCTTTTTACCATGAACTTTCTCTGAAGTTCTAGAATGTGAAGGCCAGAGAGGCCTTTACAGATAGCCAAACAATACCATCCCACAGTCTTCAGCCACTGTTTCTGATGCAGCTCCAGAATATATTATCTCCTATCATATACTAGAAGAAAAAAAAATTCAGACTCTTCATCAATTTGCACAGCTAATAACTTGAGCTTTTCTGACAACTGTTATAGGGCCTACATTTACTAAAATGTCAGAGAGCTTCCCTGGTGGCTCAGTGGTAAAAAGAATCCACCTACAATGCAGGAGACAGGAGACGTGAATTCAAT
The DNA here is from genome assembly GCF_023091745.1 of Budorcas taxicolor. Lineage (NCBI taxonomy): Eukaryota > Metazoa > Chordata > Mammalia > Artiodactyla > Bovidae > Budorcas > Budorcas taxicolor. Next base: position 80,290,890 of record NC_068919.1, read on the forward strand.
TCCTGGGTCAGGAAAATCCCCTGAAGGAGGGCATGGCAACCCACTCCAGTATTCTTGCTAGGAAAATTCCAGGTACAGAGGAGTCTGGCAGGAAACAGTCCATGTGGTTGCAAAGAGTAGGACACGACTGAAGCGACTGAGCAAGCAGGCTCACAGAGAGTTAGAGAACGTGAAGCTGACAAGCTTAAGACCACCCATCTTTGACTAAGATCGTCGTTTTACAAAAAGGATAGATGAGGCTAGAGAAGAAAGGCGACATGCCCAATGTCACATAGCTGGTTAGTGGAAGATTCTGGACTGAAATCCAGTTACCCTTCCAGTTAAAGACAGTCCTTCTGTTTACTTTCAGTTTAAAGGGTGAATGGGAACCATTAGTTTTTCCTAAGGGTGATAAACTCTGCGTGTGTCTATTTATGAATGTAGATGAGGAAACAAGCCTCTGAGAGCTGGTACAGTGTTTTTGACATTTGTAACAATGCGAGGTGAATATGTGCTTAGAATGCTTATCAAATGAATAGATGGATGTGTGTGAACAAGAAGGGGAGCGGCCATATGTACAATATTATCTATGACTCAACAAAAACAGACAAGCCAGGGACACATTAATGTTAGGGAGTGTGTTTGTCCCCTGAGTACAAGGCCTGGGTGAGGGAGAGCGTATCTGTGGGTAAGTGACGTCTGTGAGCACCAGGTGTGCGGGGAGTCCAGTCTGTGATCCCAGGATTAGCCTTACCCTCCTGGGGCTCCATTTTATTATCTTCCTGAACATTAAATGACTACTAGATTAGATCTCTAGGGATTATCTCAGATCTGTGTCAGATCACAGACCTCAAGGACGGAATGGATTTCATTTTACTGACGTGTCTCGTGGTCTTGTGACACTGTACTCTTGTGTGTGTGTATGTGGAGGGGTGGGGAGAGTCTCTTGCTGAAAATTGTATTGGTTAGAAAAGGAGCATTCCTACCTCTTAACATCCAGTGTGTCTGGCTCCACTCCCAAATCCCGAGACCCGTCTCTCCCTCCTCTGTTCATAAGGAATGAGAACTTGGAAAAAAGCTGGAGGTTTCAATTTTGCACTGCTTGTAGCTGATGAGACAATCTTGAAATAACCTGTGGGCTGTTTAAATTTTTAGCACCTAGCTGGCTATTTATTTCATTTCATATCCCAGTCCATACCTAGTGAAATCAAAGTCCTGTGACTATTTATTCTCTCAACTGTCATGAACAGTAGCCTGAGCCACCAGGGATGCTCCCAACTTACAGACGTGAGATTTAAATTCAGGTTCCAGCCCTTCTGCTCAGCTTGGTTCTGTGGTGCATTGCAGGGCACAGAATCACACCTGGTGCTGGGGACCAGCCTCCTGATAGGCACAAGGTTACAGCGGAAGTATAAGTTCTGTGAAGGAAAAGGTGCTAGCAATGGAAACATTCAATCTGAGGCTGCTCAGGATGAGGTGGACTGAAATATGGTCGCCAACTTTGGGAATTTTGCAAAGTAATCACAGATCAGTTTTTTTTTTAAATTTATTTTAGTTGGAGGCTAATTACTTTACAATATTGTAGTGGTTTTGCCATACATTCATATGAATCAGCTATGGGTTTACATGTGTTCCCCATCCTGAACCCCCCTCCCACCTCCCTCCATATACCATCCCTCTGGGTCATCCCAGTGCATGAGCCCTGAGCACCCTGTCTCATGCACCAAACCTGAACTGGTGATCTGTTTCATATATGATAATATACATGTTTCAATGGTATTCTCTCAGATCATCCCACCCTCACCTTCTCCCACAGAGTCCAAAAGACTGTTCTATACATCTGTGTCTCTTTTGCTCTCTCACACATAGGGTTATCGTTACCATCTTTCTAAATTCCGTATATATGTGTTAGTATACTGTATTGGTGTTTTTCTTTCTGGCTTACTTCACTCTGTCTAATAGGTTCCAGTTTCATCCACCTCATTAGAACTGATTAAAATGTATTCTTTTTAATGGCTGAGTAATATTCCATTGTGTATATGTACCACAGCTTTCTTATCCATTCGTTGGCTGTTGGATATCTAGGTTGCTTCCATGTCCTGGCTATTATAAACAGTGCTGTGATGAACATTGGGGTACACATGTCTCTTTCCATTCTGGTTTCCTCGGTGTGTATGCCCAGCAGTGGGATTGCTGGGTCATAAGGCAGTTCTATTTCCAGTTTTTTAAGGAATCTCCACACAGTTCTCCATAGTGGCTGTACTAGTTTGCATTCCCACCAACAGTGTAAGAGGGTTCCCTTTTCTCCACACCCTCTCCAGCATTTATTGTTTGTAGATTTTTGGATAGCAGCCATTCTGACCAGCGTGAGATGGTACCTCATTGTGGTTTTGATTTGCATTTCTCTGATAATGAGTGATGTTGAGCATCTTTTCATGTGTTTGTTAGCCATCTGTATGTTTTCTTTGGAGAAATGTCTATTTAGTTCTTTGGCCCATTTTTTGATTGGGTCATTTATTTTTCTGGAATTGAGCTGCAGGAGTTGTTTGTATATTTTTGAGATTAATTCTTTGTCAGTTGCTTCATTTGCTATTATTTCTCCCATTCTGAAGGCTGTGTTTTCACTTTGCTGATAGTTTCCTTCGTTGTGCAAAAGCTTTTAAGTTTAATTATGTCCCATTTGTTTATTTTTGCTTTTATTTCCATTACTCTGGGAGGTGGGTCATAGAGGATCCTGCTGTGATGTATGTCAGAGAGTGTTTTGCCTATGTTTTCTTCTAGGAGTTTTATAGTTTCTGGTCTTAGGTTTAGATCTTTAATCCATTTTGAGTTGATTTTTGTGTATGGTGTTAGAAAGTGTTCTAGTTTCATTCTTTTACAAGTGGTTGACCAGTTTTCCCAGCACCACTTGTTAAAGAGATTGTCTCTTCTCCATTATATATTCTTGCCTCCTTTGTCAAAGATAAGGTGTCCATTTATCTCTGTGCTTTCTATTTTGTTCCATTGATCTATATTTCTGTCTTTGTGCCAGTACCATACTCTCTTGATGACTGTGGCTTTGTAGTAGAGCCTGAAGTCAGGCAAGTTGATTCCTCCAGTTCCATTCTTCTTTCTCAAGTTTGCTTTGGCTGTTTGAGGTTTTTTGTATTTCCATACAAATCTTGAAATTATTTGTTCTAGTTCTGTGAAAAGTATCGCTGGTAGCTTGATAGGGATTGCATTGAATTTGTAAATTGCTTTGGGTAGTATACTCATTTTCACTATATTGATTCTTCCAATCCATGAACATGGTATATTTCTCTGTTTATTTGTGTCCTCTTTGATTTCCTTCACCAGTGTTTTATAGTTTTCTATATATAGGTCTTTAGTTTCTTTAGGTAGATATATTCCTAAGTATTTTATTCTTTTCATTGCAATGGCAAATGGCATTGTTTCCTTAATTTCTCTTTCTGTTTTCTCATTATTAGTGTATAGGAATGCAAGGGATTTCTGAATGTTAATTTTATATCCTGCAGCTTTACTATATTCATTGATTAGCTCTAGTAATTTTCTAGTAGAGTCTTTAGGGTTTTCTATGTAGAGGATTATGTCATCTGGAAACGGTGAGAGTTTGACTTCTTCTTTTCCAATCTGGATTCCTTTTATTTCTTTTTCTGCTCTAATTGCTATGGCCAAAACTTCCAAAACTATGTTGAATAGTAGTGGTGAGAGTGGGCACCCTTGTCTCGTTGCTGACTATAGAGAAAATGCTTTCAATTTTTCACCATTGAGGATAATGTTTGCTGTGGGTTTGTCATATATAGCTTTTATTATGTTGAGGTATGTTCCTTCTATTCCTGCTTTCTGGAGGGTTTTTATCATACATGGATGTTGAATTTTGTCAAAGGCTTTATCTGCATGTATTGAAATAATCATATGGTTTTTATCTTTCAATTTGTTAATGTGGTGTATTACATTGATTGATTTGCAGATACTAAAGAATCCCTGAATTCCTGGGATAAAGCCCACTTGGTCATGATGTATGATCTTTGTAATATGTTGTTGGATACTGTTTGCTAGAATTTTGTTAAGGATTTTTGCATCTATGTTCATCAGTGATATTGGCCTGTAGTTTTCTTTTTTTGTGGCATCTTTGGTTTTGGTATTGGGGTGATGGTGGCCTCATAGAATGAGTCTGGAAGTTTACCTTCTGCAATTTTCTGGAAGGGTTTGAGTAAGATAGGTGTTAGCTCCTCTCTAAAGTTTTGGTAGAATTCAGCTGTGAGGCCGTCTGGTCCTGGGCTTTTGTTTACTTGAAGATTTCTGATTACACTTTCGATTTCCGTGCTTGTGATGGGTCTGTTAAGATCTTCTATTGCTTTCTGATTCAGTTTTGGAAAGTTATACTTTTCTAAGAATTTGTCCATTTCTTCCAAGTTGTCCATTTTGTTGACATTTAGTTGCTGATAGTAGTCTCTTATGATCCTTTGTATTTCTGTGTTGTCTGTTGTGATTTCTCCATTTTCATTTCTAATTTTGTTGATTTGATTCTTCTCCCTTTGTTTCTTGATGAGTCTCACTAATGGTTTGTCACTGATCAGTTTTTGTGTGTATCACCTATGAGTTAAGGAAAAGCACAAAACGCTTTATTGGCAGCAAAAACATTAGGTTTAGAAAAGACAGAAGAACCAGTGATCAAATTGCCAACATTCATTGGATCATGGAGATAGCAAGGGAATTCCAGAAAAACATGTATTTCTGCTTTATTGACTATGTTAAAGTCTTTGACTGTATGGATCACAATAAAATGTGGAAAATTCTTAGATGGAAATACCAGATCAGCTTTCCTGTCTCCTGAGAAACCTGTATGCTGGTTAAGAAGCAGCAATCAGAACTGGATATGAAACAACTGACTGATTCAAAATTTGAAAAGGAGTATGACAGGCTGAAGTTGAGTTGAAGTGGAATCATATAATTAGACTGGATGTTTTTAAGAGGGCAAATAGGGCTCCTGTAAGGGGTCATATACTGTCATCCTACATATTTAACTTATATTCAGAGTACATCTTGAGAAATGCAGGGATGGATGACTGACAAGCTGGAATCAAGATTGCTAGGAAAAATATATCAACAACCGCAGGTATGCAGATAATACCATTCTAGTGGCAGAAAGTGAAGAGGAACTAAAGAGCCTCTTGATAAGGGTCTTAACCACTGGGCCACCAGGGAAATCTGACTTTGTATTTTTTTCAATGAAAAATTTTCTTGTAGTTTTAAAGAGATATATTTGACTTGCAGTACTGTGTAAGTGTATAGCATAATGATGTAACATATACACATCAAGAAATGATTACCACAATAGGTTTAGTAAACATCCATAGCGTTAAGATACAAAATTAGACAATCAGAAAAAGATATATTTTGCTTGTGATAAGAACTCTTAGGATTTATCTAACAACTTCCATATAAACCACACAGCAATGCTAATTATATTTATCCTGTTGTACATTGCATCTCTGTTTTTATTTACTGTAAAACTGGAAATTTGTACCTTTTAACTACCTTCATCCCTCCCCCAAACCATACTTCTGTTAACCACAAATTTGATCTCTTTTTTTCTATGAGTTTGTCTGTTTTGAGGTATAGTTGACCAACACACAATATTAGTTCCTGGTGTACAGCACAGTGATTCTGAATGTCTGTGCTGTTCTATATGATCAACCTGTTAAGTCTACTTACCATCTGTCACCATACAAAGACATTACATGACTGTTGACTAGATACTCCCATGTGTGTCATACCCATGACTCATTTATTTTGTAACTGGAAGTTTCCACTTCATAATCACGTCTTTCTTACCTCCCCTCTCACAACGATCTGTTTGTTCTCTGTATACATGATGATGTTTCTGTTTTGTTATGTTTGTTCATTTGTCTTGATTTTTAGATTTCACATAAAAGTGAAATCATATAGTATTTGTATTTCCCTATCTGACTTATTTCACTTAGCATAATACCCTCTAGGCCCATTCATGTTGCCACAAATGACAAGATGTCCTTTTTTTATGGCTGAGTAATATTTTAGTTTATAGCTATATTGTATTATATATATATGGATACAATATATATACAACATACATATAGGTGGTATATATATATATATATATATATATATATATATCACCATATATACATACCACATCTTCTTTAACTATTCATCTATGGATGGACTCAGGTTGCGTCCATATCTTGGCTGTTGTAAATAATGCTGCAGTGAACACTGAGGTGCATATATCTTTTCTTTTCTTTTTTTTGCATATATCTTTTCAATTAGTATTTTCATTTTCTTTCTTTGGATAAGTACTCAGGAAAGGAACTGCTGAGTTGTTTGGTAGTTTTATTTTTACTTTTCTGAAGAACCACTATAATGTTTTCCTTGTGGATGCACCAATTTATTAATACATTCCCAACAATTCATAAGTGTTCCCTTTTCTCCACATCTTGCCAACACTTGTTATTTGTTGTCTTTTTGATGACAGCCATTCTGACAAATGTGAGGTGATCTCATTGAGGGTTTGATTTGAATATCCCTAATGATACCTGGGATTTCTTTGGAAGGAATGATGCTAAAGCTGAAACTCCAGTACTTTGGCCACCTCGTGCAAAGAGTTGACTCATTGGAAAAGACTCTGATGCTGGGAGGGATTGGGGGCAGGAGGAGAAGGGGACGACAGAGGATGAGATGGCTGGATGGCATCACTGACTTGATGGACGTGAGTCTGAGTGAACTCCGGGAGTTGGTGATGGACAGGGAGGCCTGGCATGCTGCGATTCATGGGGTCGCAAAGAGTTGGACACGACTGAGCGACTGAACTGAACTGAACTGAATGATTAATGATGTTATACACCTGAAACTAATAGACTGTTATATGTCAATTATGCATCAATAAAAATTATTTAAAATATGCTGCTGGTACAAGGGTCAATATCATCTCTAAGTTCAGTTGTGTCTTTCATCTATAGAACAGTTTGATGACACATTGTTACAGACCAGTGTTTCTTAAGAGCTGTGAGGATAATGAGTTCTCTCAAGTAACAGAGGTCAGGGGCTGAATGTAAGAACCGGAATCTAGGGGATCAGAATTAGCATCAAAATTGCCAAGGCTGGAGAGATGACTGAAGGGATTTACCTTTTACCTAAGGATTTTGAGGTGTTAACAGATAATGGTATCGCTGACAGTGTGGATCACAATAAACTGTGGAAAATTCTGAAAAAGATGGGAATACCAGACCACCTGACCTGCCTCTTAAGAAACCAATATGCAGGTCAGGAAGCAATAGTTAGAACTGGACATGGAACAACAGACTGATTCCAAATAGGAAAAGGAGTACATCAAGGCTGTATATTGTCAACCTGCTTATTTAACTTCTATACAGAGTACATCATGAGAAACGCTGGGCTGGAAGAAACACAAGCTGGAATCAAGATTGCCAGGAGAAATATCAATAACCTCAGATATGCAGATGACACCACCCTTATGGCAGAAAGTGAAGAGGAACTAAAAAGCCTCTTGAAAGTGAAATAGGAGAGTGAAAAAGTTGGCTTAAAGTTCAACATTCAGAAACTAATATCATGGCATCCGGTCCCATCACTTCATGGGAAATAGATGGGGAAACAGTCGAAACAGTGTCAGACTTTATTTTTCTGGGCTCCAAAATCACTGCAGATGGTGACTGCAGCCATGAAATTAAAAGACTCTTACTCCTTGGAAGAAAAGTTATGACCAGCCTAGATAGCATATTGAAAAGCAGAGATATTACTTTGCCAACAAAGGTCCATCTAGTCAAGGCTATGGTCTTTCCAGTGGTCATGTATGGATGTGAGAGTTGGACTGAGAAGAAAGCTGAGCACTGAAGAATTGATGCTTTTGAACTGTGGTGTTGGAGAAGACTCTTGAGAGTCCCTTGGACTACAAGGAGATCCAACCAGTCCATTCTAAAGGATTTCAGCCTTGGGTGTTCTTTGGAAGGATTGATGCTAAAGCTGAAACTCCAATACTTTGGCCACCTCATGTGAAGAGTTGACTCATTGGAAAAGACTCTGATGCTGGGAGGGATTGGGGGCAGGAGGAGAAGGGGACGACAGAGGATGAGATGGCTGGATGGCATCACCGACTCGATGGACGTGAGTTTGAGTGAACTCTGGGAGATGGTGATGGACAGGGAGGCCTGGCGTGTTGCAATCCATGGGGTCGCAAGAGTCGGACACGACTGAGTGACTGAACTGAACTGAAGGAAAACAGATCAATATCCAAAAAGAGTGCTACTTAGCATCTACAATCAGAAGAAGGCAAAACTGGAGGAGCAGGAAACTGAGAAAGGTTGCACTCAAAAAAAAGTCCTGATGCCTATTCAGTTCTTAGAGCAAAGCAGATTTTCAAATACAGAATCTGTTGAATAAAGAGACTGCTGGGTCCCTAGGAGGAAGGATATATCAACATTATGACAAATATATCATGTAGTGATTCTATCAGTCCTTTACCCAAGAAACCTAAAACCATTTCCTTAGGAGACACTGTGGTAGGGATAGAGAAATGAGTAGAATTGAGAAGATTATTGGACACAGTACCTGCATTGATATTGATGCTCAGATTCCAAAGCATTATTGTGGACCCTGAAATAGTGGGAGCTTATGACATCAGGAAAAAAGTGGAGTTCTAGCTGGCATACGTTTTACAGTGGGTTCTGTGCCCTGCAGTCCAACCTAGTGGTCACATGTCTGAGTCCTCAGGTATGTAATTGGGATTGGTATCTTAAGTAGTGGGAATAATGTCCATATAAAGTTGGCATGTGGAATAAAAGCTGTCATCATTACTATGCAGGTGGATGCCTCTGCCTCTGGCCAGGATAGTGAATCAAAGTCAATACTATGTTCTTGGTGAGAAGGTAGACACAAGTGCACTATTCAAGCCTAAAAGAAACAGCAGCAGTTGTATTTATCACATCTCCATAGAAATCACCAATCCGGCCGTTACAGAAACTGTATTGATCCTAGTGAGTGATTGTAGACAACCAACTCTCAGAATGTCTTATTGCTGCTGCTGCTGCTAAGTTGCTTCAGTCGTGTCCGACTCTGTGCGACCCCATAGACGGCAGCCCACCAGGCTCCACCGTCCCTGGGATTCTCCAGGCAAGAACACTGGAGTGGGTTGCCATTTCCTTCTTCAATGTGTGAAAGTGAAGTCTCTCAGTCATGCCCGACTCTTAGTGACCCCATGGACTGCAGCCTACCAGGCTCCTCCGTCCATGGGATTTTCCAGGCAAGAGTACTGAAGTGGGTTGCCATTGCCAGAGGATATTAAATGGCATCAGGTGCATGGTGGCATCAGGTGCATCAGTCATTGATTTGCTAAACTTATTAATTTCTATTTTGATCAGAAAAGAGCATCCAAAAAGAGTGTAGCATTCATATGTCATGGATAACCATGTATATTTTGTATATTTGCCTCCAGAGTCGTATTCACCTTCCTGCATCTGGCATATTATCTGAACAGGTTTAGACTGTCTGGACATTGCAGAAGACATTGAACTGAATCATTATATCTACAGCATCATGAGGATGGGCCCAGGCAAACATGAGCTGGTTAGTTCATTGGAGGTCTTATGAGGAGATATACATTCTAAGGTTAGGAGACAAACCTTACAAAGATTCAGGGACAATTCGTATTATTGGAGTACTTCAGATTACAGGATGTAGCTCATGTTGGGAAATAGCCGAAGAGTAAAGGCAAATCGCTTCACGATGCCTTCCCTACCACAAAGAAGGTGATGTCTGATATATGCTTCTTTGGGTTATTGAAGCAAACATTTCACACCTGTGAATATGATGCTGGATGATAATAAAAGTGGCCAATTTTGAGGAAGAATGCAAGGCCAGAAAAGGTCCTGGTTTCTTCCTTGCCCATTGAAAACCTGAAGCCATAATTAGAGCTGTCAAGTATGGCACAGCTGATGTCTTTGACCCTGTTGGAAACTGGTGGTAGTGGTAGATATGATGTGAAATCTATGACAAGCAGCCCCGAAAAGAATCACTATATAGGCCCTGGGGTTTTGAAACAAGGCCATGTCCTCTGCCTGTGAAGAGATAGCTCTTAGTGTGTTAGTGGATCCCAGGCAAAATGGGAGTTTTGTCCATGTGGCTCCATATGAGCACATATACTGAATCATTGAGTATCAGCTAGGTTTCTTTGGGTCTGTTAACTTACAAAATCAAAAGGTTCTGGCAGCAATTCACAGAAAACTCAAAACGGAACATCCAGTCTCAAACTCACACAAGAGAAGACATCTGTAAATTGTTAGAGCAGGTATTTGAAGTCATCATACCACTCATCATTGTTACACCAGTGCACTTCACTCAGCTTCCCATGTGTGGGGTTTGCTCAGTCAGCAAAAGGAGGAATAAAATGCCTGACTTTGGTATATGAATGGGTAGGCTTGGTATCTGAGTTCAAACCAAACATGCAAGATTACTGCATAATATTCCTCTTCAGAGATGATTCTAAAAGGAGAGAAATAACAAAAAATCATATTCTCGGGCAGTTTTATGGCTAGTAATGTTGATTGTCTACCCTATGTGGAAAGTCCCTAATTAGACTATTTCAGGTGGCCAAGATATTACATAATATCATTTGGTATGATATTCTTTATTTCCATCCATGTTGTTGCAAATGGCAACAATTCCTCTTTTATGACTGAGTACTATTCTAGTGTATGTATATATACCACATCTTTGTTTTAAAGCTTTTTATTTTATATTGGAGTATAATTGATTAACAATATTGTGTTAGTTTTAGGTATACAGCAAAGTTATTCAGTTATATGTATACACGTATCTATCCTTTTTCAAATTCTTTTCTCCATTCGGTTGTTATGGAATATTGAGCAGAGTTCCCTGTGCCATGCAGTATGTCCTGTGTACTTGTCAATCCCATACTCCCTAACTATCTCTTCCTCCCTATCATTCGCCCCTGGCAACTATAAATTCATTCTCTAAGTCTATGAGTCTGTTTCTATTTTGTAAATAAGCTCATGTCTATCATTTTTTAAAGATTCTGCATATAAGTGGTATCATACGATCTTTCTCTTTCTCTGTCTGACTTACTTCACTCAGTATGACAATCTCCAGATCCATCCATGTACCTGAAAGTGGCACTGTTTCTTCTTTTCAAAGGCTGAGTAAAATTCTGTTGTATATACTTACCATCTCTTCTTCATCTGTTCTTCTGTTGATGGACATTTCTGTTGCTTCCATGTCTTGACTATAATAAACAGTGCTGCAATGAACACTGAAGTGCATGTATCCTTTCGTACCATGTTTTTCTCCAGGTATGTGCCCAAGAGTTGGATTTTAGGATCATATGATAGCTCTATCTTCAGTTTTTTAAGGAGCCTCCATACTGTTTTCTGTAGTGGCTATACCAATTTACAGCTTCATCAACAGTGTAGGAGGGTTCCCTTCCCTCCACAACCATTCCAGCATTTATTATTTGTGGATTTTTTCTTTTTATGATAGTCATGCTGACTGGTGTGAGGAGATATCTCATTGTAGTTTTGATTTGCATCTCTCTAATAATTAGCAATTTTAAACAGTTTTTCATGGCCATCTGTATGTCTTCTTTGGAGAAATGTCAGTTAGCTTTTCTGCCTGTCTTTTCATTGGATTGTTTTTGTTTTTTTGAAGATACCACGTTGCATTCAGCTTTGTTTGTATATCTTGGAGACTAAGCCCCTTGTCCGTCACACAATTGGCAAATATTTTCTCCCAATCTGTGGGTTGTCTTTTTGTTTTACTTATGGTTTCCTTGTTGTACAAAAACCTCTGAGTTTAATTAGGTTCCACTTGCTTATTTTTGTTTTTATTTCGATTAAACAAAGAGGTGGATTGAAAAATACAGTGCTGCGATGCAATTTTTATTTATTTATTTTTTAAATTTTTATTTTTACTTTATTTTACTTTACAATACTGTATTGGTTTTGCCATACATTGACATTTAAATTTATTTTTAATTGCAGGATAATTTCTTTACAATGTTGTGTTAGTTTTTGCTGTACAACATGAGTCTGGTATCAGTGTCCATATATCCCCTCCCTTTTGAAGAGAGCGATGAGCTGGTCCCCGTGCTACACAGCTGCTTCCTGCTAGCTGTCGGTTTTACACATGGGAGTGTGTATGTGTCAGTGCTACTCTGTCAGTTTGTCGCACCCTCTCCTTCCCCCACTGTGTCCACAAGTCCCTTCTCTATGTATGTGTCTCTACTCCTGCCCTGCAGGTTCACCAATACTATTTTCTAGATTCCATATATGTGTATTAATAGACAATATTTGATTTTCTCTTTCTGACTTACTTCACTCTGTATAATAGGCTCTAGGTTCATCCACCTCATTACAACTGACTCAAATTCATTGCAGTTTATGGCTGAGTAATATTTAATTGTATGTATGTTCATAACTTCTTTATCCATTCATCTGTCAATGGATATCTGTGCTGCTTCCATATCCTGGCTATAGTTCTGCTATTAACATTGGGATATATGTATTTTTGAATTATGGTTTTCTCAGGGTATAAGCCCAGAAGTGGGATTGTTAAGTCATATTATAGTTTTATTCCTGGTTTTTTAAGAATTCTCCATACTGTTCTCCATAGAGGCTATATCAATTTACATTCCCACCAACAGTGCAAGAGGGTTCGCTTTTTTCCACATGCTCTGCAGCATTTATTGTTTGTAGATTTTTTTGATGGTGGCCATTCTGACTGGTGTGATGTGATACCTCATTGTACTTTTGATTTGCATTTCTTTAATAATGAGTGATGTGGAGTATCTTTTCATGTGCTTCTTAGCCATTTGTATGTATTCTTTGGAGAAATATCTATTTAGGTCTTCTGCTCATTTTTTGAATGGCTTCTTGTTTTTTGTGATACTGAGCTGCATGAACTGCTTATATCCTTCAGAGATTAATCCTTTGTCACTTGCTTCATTTGCAAGTATTTTCTTTCATTCTGAGGATTGTCTTTTCATATTGTAGTTTCCTTTGCTGTGCAAAAGCTTTAAAGTTTAATTAGCTCCCATTTGTTTATTTTTGTTTCCATACTCTAGGAGGCAGTCAAAGAGGATTTTGCTATGATTTATGTCAAAGAGAATTCTATCTGTGTTTAGAATTTTCTATGAATGGTATCAAAGTAAAGTAAAGAAAGTATAAAGTGAAGTCGCTCAGTCGTGTCCGACTCTTTGCGACCCCATGGACTGTAACCTACCAGGCTCCTCTGTCCATGGGATTTTCCAGGCAATAGCACTGGAGTGGATTGCCGTTTCCTTCTCCAGCGGATCTTCCTGACCCAGGGATCAAACCCAGGTCTCCCGCGTTGTAGACAGACGCTTTACCATCTGAGCCACCAAGTCATCTGCAAGTAGTGACAGCTTAATTTTTTATTTTCAAACTTGGATTCCTTTTATTTATTTTTCTTCCCTGATTACCCATAGCTAAGATTTCCAAAATTACATTGAATAAAAGTGGTAACAGTGGACTCTTTCTGTCTTGTTCCAGATCTTAGAGGAAATGTTTTCAGGTTTTCACTATTGAGTGTGATATTAGCTATAGGTTTGTTATATATGGACTTTACTATGCTGAGGTGTGTTGCCTCTGCCCACTGTCTGCAGAGTTTTTATCATAAATAGGTATTGATTAATTTCAAGTTTTTTCTCTATTGAGATGATCATATGGTTTCTATTCTTCATTTTGTTGATGTGGTATATCACACTGATTAATTTGTGAATATTGAAAAACCCTTGCATTCCTGGGATAAATCTCACTTGATCATGGTGTCTCATCCTTTTAATGTACTGTCTTGGATCATTGTGCTTTTGTTTTCATTTGTCTCTAGGTGTTTTTCAGTTCCTTTGTTTTCTTCATTGATCCATTGGTTGTTTAGAAACATACTGTTTTTTCTTCATGTTTTTGTGGTTTTTTTATAGTTTTTTTCTTGCAGTTGATTTCTAATCTCATAGCATTTTGGTTAGAAAAGATACCTGATGTGATTTCAGTTTTTTTAAATGTGCTGAAACTTGCTTTGTGGACCAGCATGTGATCAATCCTGAAGAATGTTCCATGTATACATGAGGAGAGTGTGTATTCTGCTCCTTTTGGATGGAATGCTCTATAAATATCAATTAAGTCCATCTGGTCTGATGTGTCATTTAAGGCCTGTGTTTCCTTACTGATTTTCTGTCTGGATGATCTGTCCATTGATGTAAGTGCAGTGTTAAAGTCCCCTACTTTAAAAAAAATAATAATAATAAATAAAATAAAGTCCCCTACTCTTACTGTTTTACTGTTGGTTTTTCCCTTTATGGCTATTAGTATTTGCCTTGTATATTGTTGTGCTCCAGCATTGGGTACATATATATTTACAATTGTTTTACCTTCTTCAGTAGATCCCTTGACCATTATGCAGTGTCCTTTCTTTGTCTTGTCTCTTGTGAAAAACTTTATTTTAAATTCTATTTTGCCTGATATGAGTATTGTTCCTTCAGGTTTCTTTTTATTCCCATTTTCATGGAATATCATTTTCCATCCCCTCTCTTTCAGTCTGTATGTGTCTCTAGGTCTGAAGTGGGTCTCTTGTAGACAGCATATACACAGGTGGTCTTATTTTTGTATCCATTCATCCAGTCTGTGTCTTTTGCTTGGAATGTTTAATCCATTTGCATTTAGAGTAATAATTGGTATATGTTCCTAGTGGCATTTTCTTAATTGTTTTGGGTTTGTTTTGTAGGTCTTTTCCTTCTCTTGTGTTCTCTGTGTAGAGAAGTCCTTTTAGCATTTGTTCTAAAGCTGATTTGGTGGTGCTGAATTCTCTTACATTTTGCTTGTTTGGAAAGCTTTTGATTTCTCCATTAAATGTGAATGAGAGCATTGCTGAGAAGAGTATTTTTGGTTGGAGATTCTTCCCTTTCATCACTTTAAATATATCATGCCACTTTCTTCTGATGTGCAGAGTTTCTGCTGAAAAATCAGCTGATAACCTTATGGGAGGTCCCTTTTATGTTCTTTGTTATTTTTTCCCTTGTTGCTTTTAATATTTTTTCTTTGTCTTTAATTTTTGTTAATTTGATTTCTGTTTGTCTCAGCACAAATTTATCCTACCTGGGACTCTCTGTATTTCCTGGAATTGGGTGATTGTTTCCTGTCCCATGTTATAGAAGTTTCCAGCAATTATCTCTCCAAATATTTTCTCAGGTCCTTTCTTTCTTTCTTCTCCATCTGGAACCCTTATAGTGGAAATGTTGGTGCATATAATGTTGTTCCAAAAGTCTCTTAGACTGTCTTCTCATCTTTTCACTCTTTTTCTTCATTCTGTTCTGGGGCAATGATTTCTACCATTCTATTTTCCTCGTTACTCATCAGATCTTCTGCCTCAGAACCTATTGATTCCTTTCAGTGTATTTTTTCTTTTCAGTTATTATTTTGCTCATCTCTTTTTTTTCTTTAGTTATTCTAGGTCTTTGTTAAACATTTCTTGCATCTTCTCAGTCCTTGCCTCCATTCTTTTTCCAAGATCCTGGATCATTTCCACTGTCATTATTTTGAAATCTTTTTCCAGAAGATTGCCTATCTCCACTTAACATAGTGTTTTGTTTTGTTTTGTTTTCTGGGGTTTTATCTTGTTCCTTCTTCTGGGACATATACTCCTGCCATTTCATTCTGTCTGACTTTCTTTGACTGTGGATTCCATTCTGCAGGCTACAGGATTGTAGTTTTTCTTGCTTCTGCTGTCTGCATTCTGGTGGAATGAGGCTATCTAAGAGGCTTGTGAAAGCTTTCTAATGGGAGGGACTAGTGTTGAGTAGAGATGGGTCTTGTCCCTCTAGTGGACAGGGTTGTGCTCAGTAAAGCTTTAATCTGCTTGTCTGCTAATGGGTGGGGCTGTGTTCCCACCCTATTAGTTGGTTGACTTGAAGCAACTCAGCACTGGAGCCAAAGGCTGTTTGGTGGGGTTAATGGCAGGCTCTTGGGAGGGCTCATGCCAATGGATACTTCCCAGAACTGCTGCTTCCAGTGAGTGTCCTTGACCACACATTGAGCCCTAGTCATCCCCACCTCTACAGGAGATCCTTCAATACTAGCAAGTAGGTCTGGCCGAGTCTCTTATGGGGGTCACTCCTTTCCCCCCCTGGGATCTAGCGCACATGAGAGTTTGTGTCCTCCCCCTCCAAGAATGGAGTCTCTATTTACCCCAGTCCTGGGAGTATCCTGTGATCAACACCCACTGGGCTTCAAAAGTAGATTCTCTGGGGACTCCTCCTCCTGCTGCTAGCCTGAGAAACCAAATGTGGGGCTTAGAAATTTCACTCCAGTGGGAAAACTTCTGTGGTAGAATTGTTTTCCAGTTTGTGGGTCCTGGAATTTAAGTTTATCACAGTTGAGCCCTTCTTATTGTCTCTCTTTGTCTTTGGATATAGGGTATCCTTTATTAATATGTTCCAGTATTTTTTTTATTGATGGTTGTTCAGCTATTAATTGTGATTTGGTGCTTTCATAAGAAGGGGATTATCCTGCATCCTTCTACCCTACCAGCTTGAGCTAATCTCCTACCACATCTTCTTAAACCAGTCATCTGTTGATGAGCACATGGGTTGTTTCGATGTCTTGGCTACTGAAAATAGTACTGCTATGGACACTGGGGTGCATGAATCTTTTCAAATTAGTGTTTGTTTGAATACCCACTAGTGGAATTACTGAATCATGTGGTAGTTCTAATTTCAGTTTTTAAAGGAACCTTCATAGTATATTCCATGGTGGGTGCAACCACTTACAGTGTACAGGGGCTCCCTTTTCCTTGCCTCTTCTCTAGCGTTTATCATTTGTGGACAATCTGATGATAGCCATTCTGACAGTTGTGAAGTGAAACCTTTTTGCAGTTTTGATTTCCATTACTCCAGTACTTAGTGACACTGAGCATCTCTTCATGGGCCTGTTGGCCATCTGTATGTCTTATTTGAAAAAATGTTCATATAGGTGTTCTGCCCATTTTTTTGTTGGATTTTTGCAGCAGAGGTTCATGCTTGTCAGGAAGCATCCATCCTGGAAAAGGCGTGAACAACCAAGTAGGCAAAAGGATTTGGCCAGTCAACATTAGGCAAACTTTACCAGTGACCATCATGGAACTGGCACAGTGGGTACAAGAACAGAGTGGCCATGCTGGCAGAAGTAGTGGCTACACTGGGCTCAATAGCGTGGACTCTCATTTGCCAAGAAAGTCCAGTCTCTAAATGTCCAACTTGCCAACAACAGAGATCATTGCTGAGATCCTGAGAAGTCACTGTTTCTCAAGAAGACCTGGCAACTGATCCGTGGAAAGTCAACTGCTATGGGGCCCTTTAATCTGGAAGGGCCAGCATTTGGTCCTCGCAAGAATAGATAGCTATTCTAGTTGTGATAAGTGGCCTTTTGTGCCTGCAGAGTCACAGCCAACATCTGTACTAAGGGCTTGCTTAGAAATGTATGATCTTTAACCATGGAATCCCACGTGGCTTAGCATGTAAACAATTTCATGACTTCCATGACTGAGGCACAGAAATAGGTCCATCCCAATAGTATCCATTGTTTGCATCACGTATCAAATATTCACTAGCAACCACATGCACAGTGTGGTGCAACAACCTACAGAAGACTCAGCAGAAAAACCAGCTCAGAAACAATATCCTGGAAGGATGAGTGCCGTCCTTCAGGGTACAGTGTCTATACTAAATCAAAGACTGCCATATGGTACTGTATATCCATTATGAGGAATATATGAGATCAGAAAGCAAGGAATAGAAGTTGGGTGGCCCTCCTTAACATAACTCTTAGTGAGCCACTGGTTGTTTTTCTACTTGTCCTCCCAGCAACTGGGTGTTCTCCAGGGCTTTAGGAAGTCCGTGGGCCACAGAAAATGTACTTTTGCCAGAGACACAGCATGAGTGCCATGGAACTGCAAGGTAGTGCCGTAAAAGCCTAGTCTGTAGGAGGAGGAGTCACCATTTTGGATGGAGTCATTGACCCTGAGTAGCAGGGGAGTTAAGGCTACTAATCCTCAGTAGAGGCTTGGAAGATTACCTGTAGAACCTAGGTAATACATTTGCCAGACTCCTGGAGCTCCCTTGCTTGGGGAATGGTGTGACTGGACTTGTGCAGCAATCTTCACCTGAGGGGTCTCAGAATCCTGAGAATAAAGATGCAAAATTTTTAAACAAACAATATGGAGAGTCCTGTGTTTTTTCACCATATATTCTACTCTGCTCCCTCTACTTTCTCCTTTCTTATACTCATACCCCGTGGGTATCTAAAACTACTAAAAGGTTGGCAGAAACAGTTCTCAGCAGTAGTGTTATATTGCTTATCAGGACTCCTCCAAGGTATGGGATAATAGGAAACAGCCTCATGCATTAGTTTTTGTTAAAAGAGAAACTGTGGCTAAAGTTTAAACATAGAACTGCTATTCCAATTCTTCCTCTTCCAAAAACCTGACCCTGTTTCATCTGGAAAGTGACCTGGTCTGCAGATGTTCTGTGATACACCTCAACACAATGAAGTCTTTACCATCTGTTGGAGTCACAGAAATCTTTAAAAAATTTTGATTCCATTGTTTGGGAGAAGTAGAAAAATTTCCAACACTGCCTAGCAGGGTCAAAAACAGAACCAGTACAAAAGACTTGTATACAGAAAATTATAAGACACCGATGAATGAAATCAAAGATGACACAAACAGATGGAGAGATAGTCCATGTTCCTGGGTAGGAAGAATTAATATTGTGAAATGATTATACTATCAAATGCAATGTATATATTCAATCAAATCCCCATCAAACTACCATTTTTCACAGAACTAGAACAAAAAATTTCACAGTTCATATGGAAACACAAAAGACCCTGAATAGCCAAAGCCTTCTTGAGAAAGAATGGACCTGGAGGAATTAATCTTCCTGACTTCAGATTAAACTACAAAGCTACAGTCATCAAGACAGTTTGGTACTGGCACAAAAACAGAAACATAGACCAATGGAACAAGATAGAGAACCCCGAGATAAACCCATACACCTGTGGGTACCTTACTTTTGACAAAGGAGGCAAGAATATAGAATGGGGCATAGATTGTCATTTCAAAAGTGGTGCTGGTAAAACTGGACAGCTACATGCAAAAGAATGAAATTAGAACACTTCCTAATACCATATACAAAGATAAACTCCAAATGGATTAAAGACCTAAATGAAAGACCAGAAACTATAAAACTCTTAGAGGAAAGCATAGGCAGAACACTTAATGATGTAAATCAAAGCAAGATCTTCTATAACCCACCTCATAGAGTAATAGTAATAAAAACAAAGAAGTGGGACCTAATTAAACTTAAAAGCTTTTTCACAGCAAAGGAAACTACAAATAAAATGGAAAAAACAACCCTCAGAATGGGAGAAAATAATAGCAAATGAAACAACTGACAAAGAATTAATTTCCAAAATATAGAAGCAGGTCATACAACTCAACACCAGAAAAACAAATAGCCCAATCAAAAGTGAGAAAAAGACCTAAAAAGACATTTCTCCAAAGAAGACATACAGATGGGTAACAAACACATGAAAAGATGCTCAACATCATTCATTATTAGAGAAATGCAAATCAAAACTACAGTGAGATACCACCTCACACCAGTCAGAATGGTCATCATCAAAAAGTCTATTAAAAAAAAAAAGTCTACAAACAATAAATGCCAGAGAGGGTATGGAGAAAAGGGAACTCTCTTGCATTGCTGGTGGGAATGTAAACTGATACAGCCACTGTGGAGATTCCTTTAAAAGCTAGGAGTAAAACCACCATATGATCTAGCAATTCCACTCCTAGACATATACCCTGAGGAAACCAAAACTGAAAAAGACACATGTACTCCAATGTTTGTTGCAGCACTATTTACTATAGCTAGAACATGGAAGCAACCTAGATGTCCATTGACAGATAATGAATAAAGAAGCTGTGATAAATATGTACAATGGAATACTACTTAGCCATAAAAGGAAGACATTTGAATCAGTTCAAGTGAGGTGGACAAACCTAGAGCCTATTATACAGAGTGAAGTAAATGTAAATATCGTATACTGACACACACATATATATAGAATGGTGGACTATATGTGAAATCTTTTATATACCATAAAAGATAGTACTGATGAATTTATTTTCAGGGCAGCAATGGAGAAATAGACATAGAGAACAGACCAATGGACACGGAGGGAGGGGAAGAGGGAGAGGATGAGATGTATGGAGAGACTAACATGGAAATTTACAATACCATATGTAAAAGAAAGAGCCAGTGGGAACTCACTGTATGACTTAGGGAACTCAAACAGGGACTCTGTGACAATCTAGAAGGGTGGGATGGGGAAGGAGATGGGAGGGGGTTCGGGATGTAGGGGACATTGGTGTATCTATGGCTGGTTCTTGTTGATGTATGACAGAAAACCACAAAATTCTGTAAAGCAATTATCCTTCAATTTAAAAAGTTAAATTAAAAAAACAGAACCAGTCAAAAACCCCTATTTTTTTCTTTTTGGTGTGCAGGTAAGTCCTCCTCCTGTTCCCATTTTTTTGCTTGTTTCTTTTTTGGTGTGTTTGTTTATTTATAATTTGGAGTTGGGGGGCTGTAAATCTCTTGATTTTTTGGAGCCCCCAAAAATAAAGTCTGACACTGTTTCTACTGTTTCCCCATCTATTTCCCATGAAGTGATGGGACCAGAGACCATGATCTTAGTTTTCTGAATGTTGAACTTTAAGCCAAATTTTTCACTCTCCTCTTTCACTTTCATCAGGAGGCTTTTGAGTTCCTCTTCACTTTCTGCCATAAGGGTGGTGTCATCTGCATATCTGAGGTTATTGGTATTTCTCCCGGCAATCTTGATTCCAGCCTGTGCTTCTTCCAGCCCAGCATTTCTCATGATGTACTCTGTATAGAAGTTAAATAAGCAGGGTGACAATATACAGCCTTGACATACTCCTTTTCCTATTTGGAACCAGTCTGTTGTTCCATGTCCAGTTCTAACTGTTGCTTCCTGACTTGCATATAGGTTTCTCAAGAGGCAGGTCAGGTAGTCTGGTATTCCCATCTCTTTCAGATCACTGCATATGGTGATTGCAGCCATGAAATTAAAAGATGCTTACTCCTTGGAAGGAAAGTTATGACCAACCTAGATAGCATATTGAAAAGCAGAGATATTACTTTGCCAACAAAGGTCCGTCTAGTCAAGGCTATGGTTTTTCTACTGGTCAGGTATGGATGTGAGAGTTGGACTGTGAAGAAAGCTGAGCACTGAAGAATTGATGCTTTTGAACTGTGGTGTTGGAGAAGACGCTTGAGAGTCCCTTGGGCTGCAAGGAGATCCAAGAAGTCCATTCTAAAGGAGATCAGTCCTGGGTGTTCTTTGGAAGGACTGATGCTAAAGCTGAAACTCCAATACTTTGGCCATCTCATCAGAAGACTCTGATGCTGGGAGGGATTGGGGGCAAGAGGAGAAGGGGACGACAGAGGATGAGATGGCTAGATGGCATCACCGACTCGATGGACATGAGTTTGGGTGAACTCTGGGAGTTGGTGATGGACAGGGAGGCCTGCAGTGCTGCAATTCATGGGGTCACAAAGAGTCAGACATGACTGAGCGACTAAACTGAACTGAACTGAGCTCTCTTGAAGGTCAACCTTTTGTCACACGGAGGTCAGTATTTTTCTTCTGCTTTCTGAAGATCTTTGGACAGGCAGAAAATTAGGCGTCTTTCCTAAGGTAGATCATGTGCCTCCTTTTACTTCAGACTTTTTTTTTTTTTTACCAGAGAAACTCCTATTTTATTCAAACTGTTTGTCACATTTGCCCTAGATATATGATCTGCCAGAAAGACCCTTAGTCTGTTAATATCTTCTCAAAGTAGTATAGTCTTATTGAGTAAGATCTGGAATTGTAGTGGCCCTCTCTGGCTTCTTGGGGATGTCAGAGTTGTGAGTGTGGCCCCTTAAGAAGAAAGGTCATTAGAATTGCCATCACACCATGGGCATTCTACCTCAGTTTGAGGTAGGAGATCGATGGGCCTCTGGTATGGACAGCTGGTATTTGTCAAATGGAGTAAAACCGAAGCTTTGTTTTCTCCAAGCCAACCCAAGAAGAAAGCTAGTGGCAGAAGCTGAACTCTGCTGAAGTAAAGAGAAAAGGAGACCACTCCTGAAGTCAAGGAAAACCTCCCTGTCTGCACATGTGCAGGAAGGCTCCTTAGGGGTCAAAAAGGGTGGAGGTGCCACCCTGTAATAAGTGTGGACGTACCCCCACAGGCGTGAGGAGTGGGATCCATCTTAGCAAAAACTTGCGCAAGCATGCTGGGGAGGGTCCTAGGGCAGGTCAGGTGTGAAAAAAGATAACTGGCCAAAAGTAAACAAGGACCCAGAAGGACTGTCTCACTTAAGTGATTTAAATCTCCTCTTATTGCGGTCTTCCTCGTTAGAGAGGACAACCTCACGCTTTCTCTCTTTTCTCTCCCTGTGTGTATTTCTGCTTTGTTTCTGTCTTAAATAAACAAACTGTTTCTCTGTGTGCTCTCCCACTTATGCTGTGTCTCTAAGAATAAACTTTGTACGTGTGTTTGTATTCTAGAAGCATTCTTGCTTTCAAATGAGGGCTAGAGCCAAGGGGTCATTGCTTCTAGCCTCTAGTCACTGGTGGTCCAGTGGTGAAGATTTCTGGTTTTTCACTCAGGTTACCCAGTTTCAGTTCCTGGGCAGGGAACTAAGATCTCTTAAGACCACTCCCTGCTATCTCTCCAAAATCAAGCTGGTGAAAAGAAGCCAAGAAATGAAAGATTTTGAGTAGATTCTAATATTCTGTGGCCTCTATTATATAACTTTCACCTTGCTGCTGGTGCTTCTGCTTTTTCCGTAGAAAAAGACCTTGTCTTTCTATGTCTTCGTATGTTTGTGTGTCTCACAACCCCACTCTTTTCTCAGCTTTCTCCTATCCTTACCTCTGTTTTCCTTTCTGCCCCCTTGATTCTCTTCTTTATTTTGTGGCACTCCCTCTTCCTTTTGTTCTGGAACTCGACCCTTTCTTGATATGCCACAGCCCTAGAAATAGGAAAAAAAAAATTTTTCTAGGGCTCTTTCCAGGTGTTTCTGCCCTTGTTTGCCTGGGAATAATCCAACTAACTGTGTTAACTTGGCTGCAGTGATTTGATCTGACAGGTCTGACACCAATTAGAAACTGCTTTTAAGGAATACACATGTTGGGCCTTAACACAGGACAGCCATTTAAAAGTATGGCCTATACCTAAAATATCTAATGCTGTTCAGAAACAAAATAGACGGGAGATCACGCCTGTCCTCAATGTAAAACACTTTTGGTCAACATTTCTGGAGATAGCATGGTAACCGAAGAGAAAACCATACACCATTGAGTGTATGGTACCACAAATTAAACACCTTGAGAGAAGCAAAAGGTCTTCCACCAGTACAAAAAATCACTAAGATTATAAGTAGATCAGAAAAATAGAATTAAGAGAGGAAAAAGTGACAGGGACCACAGCTATCATGTTTTGGCAAATTCAGTTCAGTTCATTCGCTCAGTTGTGTCCGACTCTTTGCGACCCCATGAATCACAGCACGCCAGGCTTCCCTATCCATCACCATCTCCCAGAGTTCACTCAGACTCACATCCATCGAGTCAGTGATGCCATCCAGCCATCTTATCCTCAGTCGTCCCCTTCTCCTCCTGCCCCCAATCCCTCCAAGCATCAGAGTCTTTTCCAATGAATCAACTCTTCGCATGAGGTGGCCAAAGTACTGGAGCTTCAGCTTTAGCATCATTCCTTCCAAAGAAATCCCAGGGTTGATTTCCTTCAGAATGGACTGGTTGGATCTCCTTGTAGTCCAAGGGACTCTCAAGAGTCTTCTCCAACACCACAGTTCAAAAGCATCAATTGTTCGGCTCTCAGCCTTCTTCACAGTCCAACTCTCACATCCATACATGACCACAGGTAAGACCATAGCCTTGACTAGACAGACCTTAGTTGGCAAAGTAATGTCTCTGCTTTTGAATATACTGTCTAGGTTGCTCATAACTTTTCTTCCAAGGAGTAAGTGTCTTTTAATTTCATGGCTGCAGTCACCATCTGCAGTGATTTGGGAGCCCCCCAAAATAAAGTCTGACAGTTTCCACTGTTTCCCCATCTATTTCCCATAAAGTGATGGGACCAGATGCCATGATCTTTGTTTTCTGAATGTTGAGCTTTAAGCCAACTTTTTCACTCTCCTCTTTCACTTTCATCAAGAGGCTTTTGAGTTCCTCTTCACTTTCTGCCATAAGGGTGGTGTCATCTGCATATCTGAGGTTATTGATATTTCTCCCAGCAATCTTGATTCCAGCTTGTGTTTCTTCCAGCCCAGCGTTTCTCATGATGTACTCTGCATGTAACTTAAATAAGCAGGGTGACAATATACAGCCTTGATGTACTCCTTTTCCTATTTGGAACCAGTCTGTTGTTCCATGTCCAGTTCTAACTGCTGCTTCCTGACCTGCATACAGATTTCTCAAGAGGCAGGTTAGGTGGTCTGGTATTCCCATCTCTTTCAGAATTTTCCACAGTTTCTTGTGATCCACACAGTCAAAGGCTTTGGCATAGTCAATAAAGCAGAAATAGATGTTTTTCTGGAACTCTCTTGCTTTTTCCATGATCCAGTAGATGTTGACAATTTGATCTCTGGTTCCTCTGCCTTTTCTAAAGCCAGCTTGAACATACAGAAGTTCACGGTTCATGTATTGCTGAAACCTATCTTGGAGAATTTTGAGCATTGCTTTACTAGCATGTGAGATGAGTGCAATTGTGCAGTATTTCAAGCATTCTTTGGCATTGCCTTTCTTTGGAATTGGAATGAAAACTGACCTTTTCCAGTCCTGTGGCCACTGCTGAGTTTTCCAAATTTGCTGGCATATTGAGTGCAGCACTTTCACAGCATCATCTTTCAGGATTTGAAACAGCTCAGCTGGAATTCCATCACCTCCACTAGCTTTGTTCGTAGTGATGCTTTCTAAGGCCGACTTGACTTCACATTCCAGGATGTCTGGCTCTAGGTGAGTGATCACACCATCGTGATTATCCGGGTTGTGAAGATCTTTTTTCTACAGTTCTTCTGTGTATTCTTGCCACCTCTTCTTAATATCTTCTGCTTCTGTTAGGTCCATACCATTTCTGTGCTTTATCAAGCCCATCTTTGCATGAAATGTTCCCTTGGTATCTCTAATTTTGTTAAAGAGATCTTTAGTCTTTCCCATTCTGTTGTTTTCCTCTATTTCTTTGCATTGATCGCTGAAGAAGGCTTTGTTATCTCTTCTTGCTATTCTCTGGAACTCTGCATTCAGATGATTATATCTTTCCTTTTCTCCTTTGCTTTTCACTTCTCTTCTTTTCACAGCTATTTGTAAGGCCTCCCCAGACAGCCATTTTGCTTTTTTGCATTTCTTTTCCATGGGGATGGTCTTGATCCCTGTCTCCAGTGAAGCGATGGAGCCAAAGCAAAAACAGTACCCAGTTGTGTATGTGACTGGTGATAGAAGCAAGATCCGATGCTGTAAAGAGTAATATTACATAGGAACCTGGAATGTCAGGTCCATGAATCAAGACAAATTGGAAGTGGTCAAACAAGAGATGGCAAGGGTGAATGTCAACATTCTAGGAATCAGTGAACTAAAATGGACTGCTGCTGCTGCTGCTGCTATATCACTTCAGTCGTGTCTGACTCTGTGCGACCCCATAGACGGCAGCCCACCAGGCTCCCCTGCCCCTGGGATTCTCCAGGCAAGAACATTGGAGTGGGTTGCCGTTTCCTTCTCCAAATGGACTGGAATGGGTGAATTTAACTCAGATGACCATTATATCTACTACTGTGGGCAAGAATCCCTCAGAAGAAATGGAGTAGCCATCATGGTCAACAAAAGAGTCCCAAATGCAGTACTTGGATGCAGTCTCAAAAACGACAGAATGATCTCTGTTCGTCTCCAAGACAAACCATTCAATATCACAGTTATCCAAGTCTATGCCCCAACCAGTAACGCTGAAGAAACTGAAGTTCAACGGTTCTATGAAGACCTACAAGACCTTTTAGAACTAACGCCCAAAAAAGATGTCCTTTTCATTATAGGGGACTGGAATGCAAAAGTAGGAAGTCAAGAAACACCTGGAGTAACAGGCAAATTTGGCCTTGGAATGCGGAATGAAGCAGGGCAAAGACTAACAGAATTTTGCCAAGAAAATGCACTGGTCATAGCAAACACCCTCTTCCAACAACACAAGAGAAGACTCTACACATGGACATCACCAGATGGTCAACACCAAAATCAGATTGATTATATTCTTTGCAGCCAAAGATGGAGAAGCTCTATACAGTCAACAAAAACAAGACCAGGAGCTGACTGTGGCTCAGATCATGAACTCCTTATTATCAAATTCAGACTCAAATTGAAGAAAATAGGGAAAACCACTAGACCATTCAGGTATGACTTAAATCAAATCCCTTATGATTATACAGTGAAAGTGAGAAATAGATTTAAGGGCCTAGAACTGATAGATAGAGCGCCTGATGAACTATGTTTTGGCAAATGGACTGCTAATTACAAACAAAATCACCCTGTCCACACCCTTACCCCCAGCCCACCTATTTTCATCAAGTGTCTTTGGATCAACAAGAAGTTACCAGGTTAGCAAACCGTTATCCAACTCAATTTTAATAGATATTTGTGCAAAGAACAAATGCAAACACATGTTTGACAAGGGTATAGTAAACTGATTCTCAGATCTGTCATGGATTAAAATCCAGATTTCTCTACCAGATGAACCTCGTGGATGAGAAGTGCTGCCTAAGAGAACTCTGTAAAAGTTGGGCAAATTATGATTAAACAACAATATCCTATGTATAGTATAGAGAGCTATATTCACTATCCTATGATGAGTCCTAATGGAAAAAATATTTTAAAAGAATATATATATATGTATATATATTACTGAATCACTTTGCTGTATGGCAGTAATTAACACAGCATTGTAGATCAGCTATACTTCAATTAAATGGAAAAAAGTGGATAAATGAAAGTGTCACAGGGTGGCTATCCCATTGATTCTCTACTGCTATATCCATCCTTCCTCTACCCCTAGGTAGCTACATCATCTGGATGCCAGATATTTTCAGAAAGGGATTTGATATAAGGTCTGAGAAATATAAATAGCATGAATGTAACACATCTCACTTATGAGACCTGCTTCTAACAGTCTCTTATGAAGCAATTGCATCCTATTTCCTTTTATGTAAATTTTTGTTTCTGTATATACATCAGGCACTCAGTTCTACCTGTACTTTTTAGACAGGTCATGCTTAGCCAAGTCCTATGATTTAATGTGAAATGCTATGACATTAATAACTAGGGGCTGCAAGAAGTAACATAGCAGTGATCAATGGCTTCTTGGTTGATGGTTTTACAATGTGTGAAGTCGCTCAGTCGTGTCCGACTCTTTGTGACCCTGTGGACTGGAGTCTGCCAGGCTCCTCTATCCATGGGATTCTTCAGGCAAGAATACTGGAGTGGGTTGCCATTTCCTTCTCCAGTGATCAGTGGCTTCCTGGTTGATGGTTTTACAATAAGAGATATCAAATGCCGAAGTCATTATACTTGAAACACTTCTGTTTTAGCACAACCCAAGAGAACAATGAGAATGATAGTGTCAGCATTTTTTTAAGTGCCTAACATATTCCAGGCCCCGCTTAGGTCCTTTCTTTGGACCATCACAAAACTCCAGGAAAGTACATTTCATCTCTCAGTGTAAAATGTCAGATATAACCTTGATCCTCTGAAAGCCTATGACTTTGGGCAAGATCAAATACTTAGGGCTTCCATGGTGGCTCAGTGTTAAAGAATCTGCCTGTCAGTGCAGGAGACCCGGGTGCCATCCCTAATCTAGCAGGATCCCACATGACATGGAGTACCTAAGCCGTTGCACTAAAAGTATTGAGCCTGTGCTCTAATAGAGCCCTGACGCTGCTGCTGCTGACCGCACGCGCTCTGTGCTCCACCACAAGAGAAGCCACTGCAATGAGAAGCCTGTGCACCACAGCTAGAGTGTAGCCCCCACTCTCGGCACCTCAAGAAAAGCCCGTGAAGCAACGGAGACCCAGCACAGACAAAAATAAACAAACATAATTATCTACTTAGCAGGCTGTTGAACTGCTGTTGATATTCATATGCCAATGACGTGGAATTTTTGATCTTCCTACTGCATCAGTGTGTCTTTTATTGGTATCTTTTATGTTTGGCTTGTTTAACACTATCAAAAACATGAACCAGTAACAAAAATTTGTACATAATCAACTAAAGAAAAGTCTAATAAACTACTAAACAAAAGTGCATACCAGTTCAAACAAGATGTGCTACAGGCACATCCATGAACCATTAGCAACCACAACATAAATAAGCACAGGACCTCTTGTCGGTGATTCTAACAGTTCCCATTATCATTGACCGGGATAGTAAGAGTATGACCAGATATAAAATATTAAATGCATATAACCACCCAGACCCCTTTTAAATTGCCAAGTCATTTTATTTTAAAATAATAACTTCAGAAAAGTTACAGGATTTTGTAACTATCAGAGTGATTATCGTTCATTTCTTCCAGTAGGTGCCAATGTGAGTTTCTCCATTTTGTGTCCTCTAGTCTGTATTTATTTGGCTTCAAGGGATTATTTTTCCAACAGTTTATTCTTCAGTTTCTCCTTTCAAAATATCTTTTACATAGTAAAGGACACCTATAACTGCTGTAAGCAAAAAATAAAAAAGAAACATGCGTAAAAGCAATAGAACAACTATTAAGTTTACAGTCTGTAGTTCCAAGGCTCGAATACGTAGTTTTGTGTCAGGTGGAGGGCCACTATCTACACTGCTGCCTGGTCCTCTCTCAGTACAATTTGGTGGTTTCCAACCTCGCTGACAGTGACAATTTTTGTTATTGTTGCACACCCCTCTCTAATTGCATTTCTTGACATTGCAGTCAAAACCCTGGTCTTGAAAAAAAGTACAGTTTTGGTCCTTACAGTATGCTCCTGGGCCACATGTTGCACCATCCACTGCAAGCCCCATTTATGGCATGTCTGTCCTGAAGTGGGCATCATACCCAAAGCAGGTTTGTGGTGTAACATCCTTTACTACCGGAGAAGGCGATGGCACCCCACTCCAGTACTCTCGCCTGGAAAATCCCATGGATGGAGGAGCCTGGTAGGCTGCAGTCCATGGGGTCGCTAAGAGTGGGGCACGACTGAGCGACTTCACTTTTGCTTTTCACTTTCATGCATTGGAGAAGGAAATGGCAACCCACTCCAGTTTTCTTGCCTGGAGAATCCCAGGGACAGAGGAGCCTAGTGGGCTGCTGTCTATGGGGTCATACAGAGTTGGACACGACTGCAGCAGCAGCATTCTTTACTATTATTTGATGAAATGCAGTGTGCTCCCCACCACCAGGAATTTCCTTCACATTGCTACAGTGTAGCAGTCCACACAGAACATCATCTTGTTCACATTGTACAGGTTTTCCTCCTTCTCAAATCACCCTCACACCACAGTTTCCGAATTGGTCACCCCTGACATTCAATACGTCATAGCATGCTGGGATAGCATCTTTTATGTCATAGCCAAAGGAGGGCTTGACAGTGTAAATCACAGTCACTACAGTTTCCCCTCACACAAACAGCTGATGCTGTTTCTTCCTGTATATAAGTGTCAGCTGGACAATCATGTGTCTTCCCATTACAGTATTCTGGTAAATCACAAATACCAAGAGTATCTCTGTACATATATCCAGGTTGAGCATATTTACACTTCATGCAGCAATCTCCATGATCACAACCACTGCCAAGGCTGAGGATACAACTGGTTTCGCAACATGAAACCTTACTACAGTCTTTTAAGGTGCCACAGTCACATTCTTCAAAATTATCTATTATCTTGTCACCACACCGTCTAGCTACATAAGGAAAATTATTATATGCTATATTTAGTGAGCTCAAACAAGGATCCCACATATGCAACCACTGATGAATAGCCTCAAAAGTACAATTGCTTATCATGTCTAGAAGACCAGGATTAGGAGCCATGAGGCACTGATATCTTCGAAAACACCGACAACCTGGAACATCGTGAAATGCACCCATAAGACCTATTGCATGTGCTCCAACAGTAGCAGCTAAAAATATGTGATATCTTACAACATATAAATATGATGCTCGCCAATTGGGGTTGCATATTCCATTATGGCTGCTATAATAGGAGGTCCCAGTGATCTTCTGTCCTGTTAAAAGCAACGAAGTATCACGTGGTACATTTGCATAAAAATTCTGAGAGTTCCATAAACCAAACTGATTCTTTGCCTCTGCAGTGCTTCTAAACCTTTGGAGATTCATCTGATCCCTCTGACTCCATATTGCACAGAGCACATATGAAAACCTGAAGTTGACCCTGGTAATAAATGGTGTGCAATATGTTGTTTATACTCACTATATTCTCTTATTACACGTGTCTCATTACTCTTCTGAACAACTAATGAGTTTGAAACTGTGTAGTGAACTTTCAAGGCTTTCCTGTGTGGCCACCACAAATACACAGTGCCTGCTCTAGGCATTTCAGAAATCATTGCCTCCTCATACTCTTGATTTGTATTTTTCTCTTCAGCCTCACATTTCTCATCCTCTGCTGCTGTTTTCTGTGTCACAAGCTGAGAAATCAGATGCTCAAATTTGGAAGAAGCCTCCAATGGTTTGATTTCGTAAGTGAAGTCGTCCAGCTGCAGCATGCCACGCAGACCCCCATGGCAGGTGTCCAGGGTGCCCATGGACCCAGGAACCCCTTCCAGGTAGCTAAAGTAGTAACAGTCTCGGGGGATATAAGGGTAGTTCTCCTGCATGGCACCTTGGTCGTTATCGGTGATAACAGGAAAATGTCTGGGCAGCAAGTTCTTCTTGACTCTCAAGTGAACCACATGTCTTTGGCCGCTGAAGCGAATCTTGTAGGAGAGCTGGCCTTGTCTCTCAATTCCACTCACTCTGTGGGACACCTTCCTGGGAATCACAATTTCAGAAGAAGTGAAGCGCCATCCTGGTGGGTCATGGGAACAGCAGGTTGGAGACAGGAAAAGCCAGAGCAGAGGCAGCCAGAGATCACCTCTCAGGTGGGCCTGGGTCCAGGCACGCCCCATGAGTGAGGAAGTGCGTGACCAAGGAAAGTGCACTGCGGTGGGAGGCAGGCAAGACTATCCCTGGAGCAGCAACTTTGAGACAGCAGGCTGGTCCTGAGGAGAGCAGAGGCAGACTGGAGGCTGGACAGCCCCAGAGAGGTGGGGGAGGGGGTGCAAGCTCTTACATAACAATGTGTCCTCATGAAGGGGAGGGGCTGTGCCAAGTGGTCCTAGGGGTCCTAACACAGGGGTGTTAGGGAAGATGAAACACAGCAGAAATGAGGGAAAACAGAGTGCATATCTGGGCTGAGTGGTTCCATGGTCCTTCGGAAAAGCCACAGGGGAAGAATCAGGGGGTTTGGTGCAAGTTTGAGACAGTGATTGACTTTTTGCCCTCAAACCAAAATGAGACAAGGCTTCAATTTGTAATGAAAATATGAAATGGAGAAGAGAGTGGAAGCTTCTTTTAGTCAGACTTTTGAGGAGAGAATCAAATTCTTTCATACTTTACAAACGTGGGATATGTTGAGGGTGATGAGTGGAACAGAACAATAGTGTCATGAGTAGAAATGTTAGGGTGGACAATAATAGTTCCTTATAAAGTTAAAATGATGCCTGCCCTGTGTCTTGGTGATTCTAGCCATAGGAAGTTACCACAATGATTCTATATACATATTCATAACAGCATTATGCTTGAATTTATTCCACAGACTGGGAACAAGCAAACAGTACTGGACAGATGGATGACACTCAAAGGGCCTATTCCCTCAGTGGGAAAATCCTCAGTAAATCTGATCAAGTTTTTGGTATGTGTACAATCATGGATGTATCTCATGGATAATATGATAACAGAAAGAAAGCAGACCAAAGAAGCTTTACATAGGACTTCCTTTGTACGATGTTCTGGAATAGTCCAAAATAATGTACGGGGAATAGAATTTTAATCAGTGCTTTCCTGATGTGAGGGAATGGAGGGATGGAGGGAACTTCCTGGAGTGATGGGAAACTTCTGAATCTTGATTGGAGTGTGTTCAAGATGAACGTTTCCCTCCAGAGTCCACATGTTGAAATCCGACCCCCCACCCCAGGTGATGGTATTAGCAGCTGGGGTCTTTAGGAGGTGATTGGTGCTTTTACAAAGAGGCCTCAGAGAGATCCTTCAACCCTTCTGCCCTCTGTGTTTACAGTGAGAGGGTGCCATCGATGAACCAGGAAAGGGTTCTCCAGACACTAAATTTGCTGGCGTCTTGATCTTGGTCTTACTAGCCTTCAGAACTATGAGAAATATTTTTATTAACCACCCAGCCTAAGGTATTTTATTGTATAGTATTCTCAACACCCTAAGACTGGATGGTACTTACAAGTCAAACCTCAACAAGCTGCATCATTAAATCTGAATATTTTATTGTATATGCTGAGTATACCTCAAAAAGTTGATTTACTTAAAAAGTTCTGACTTGAGCTTTTTTTAGTTCGTTACAGAATAATGAATCATAATCTGATCATCACTGTTTCATACATCTTTCTGCTTTCAAAAATCATTTCTGCATTGAATTGCCTGTAAATGAACTCAACTCAAACTAAGGAAGTTACCATGAGCAATTTATCTCGCCTGATTTCTCTTTTTGTGGATCATATCTTTAAGTTGGAACCAGTAATAAGGACATTAACATTTAGAAAAGAAGAATGTCCTATTGCATAAATGTGATGTATGCAACACTGAAGGATTTTTTAAAAATTAGTGCACTCTCTTGCCTGGAAAATCCCATTGGATGGAGGAGCCTGGTAGGCTTCAGTCCATGGGGTCGCTAAGAGTCGGATACGACTGAGTGACTTCACTTTCACTTTTCACTTTCATGCACTGGAGAAGGAAATGGCAACCCACTCCAGTGTTCTTGCCTGGAGAATCCCAGGGACGGGGGAGCCGGGTGGGCTGCCATGTATGGGGTCGCACAGAGTCGGACACGACTGAAGTGACTTAGCAGCAGCACCAGCAGCAGCAGGAATATTCAAAAAGATACAAGTATGCTTGAACTCAGCTTGAAGTCAATTCACCATGAAAAGAATAGGTAACTTCCTATTTTTTAACTGAAGTGTAATTGATTTATAATATCGTGCTGTTTTCAGGTGTACAACATAGTGATTCAGTATTTTTATGGATTATATTCATTGGAAGTTGCTACCCTTGAAATATCCAATGCCAGATGCCACTCCCTTCTGGCACCAAAGTTTCCACAGAAAAGTCCGCTGATGGCCGTTTGAATTAGTGTTTTCCTTTTCTTCTTCTATATACCCAGGTGTGGAGTTTCTGGATCATGTGGTGAATTTACTTTTAATTTTCTGGTAATCCTCCCTACTGTTTTCCATAGTGTACCGATTTACATTCCTAACAACAGTGCACAACGGTTCCCTTTCCTCTGTATCCTCACTAACACTT
Source organism: Budorcas taxicolor (assembly GCF_023091745.1). Taxonomy (NCBI): domain Eukaryota; kingdom Metazoa; phylum Chordata; class Mammalia; order Artiodactyla; family Bovidae; genus Budorcas; species Budorcas taxicolor. Next base: position 80,324,611 of record NC_068919.1, read on the forward strand.
GTTGTTCCTGGTCTTTTTGATGATAGCTCTTCTGAGAGGTTCGTGAAGTCATATCTCATTGTAGTTTTGATTTAAATTTCCTTAGATTAGCGATGTTCAATACCTTTTCATCTGCATATTGGCCATTTGTGTGTCTTTCTTGGAAAAATGTCTATTCGGGTCTTCTGCCCATTTTCTAATTGGGTCATTTTGTTTTCTATTTGATGTTGAGTTATTATATACTTTGCATGATAATCCCTTATCCATCATTGCATCTCCAAATAATTTTTCCCACTCAGTAGACTGACTTTTAGTTTTGTGAATAGTTTACTGCGCTCTGCAAAAGCTTTTAAGTTTAATTAGGCCCCATTTACTTATTTGTGCTTTTGTTTCTTTTGCCTTAGGAGACAGATTCAAAAGAATACTGCTGTGATATATTTCAAGAAGCGTTATGCCCATGTTCTCTTCTAAGTGTTTCTGTTTCTGGTTTAGGTCTTTAGTCCATTTAGAGTTTATTTTTGTATACGGGATAAGGAAATGCTCTTGTTGGTGTACAGACAGAAAAGTCGCTCAGTCATGTCTGACTCTTTGAGACCCTGTGGACTATACAGTCCATGGAATTCTCCAGGCAAGAATACTGGAGTGGGTAGCCTTTCCCTTCTCCAAGGGGATCTTCCCAACCCAGGGATCGAACCCAGGTCTCCCGCATTGCACGCGGATTCTCTACCAACTGAGCTGTCAGGGAAGCCCATTGCCAAAGCCCTTGACAAAAGTTTTGCTCTGCATTACTCCTGGAGGCCTCAATCCTCAGGAAAGGGAGAAAGAGCCAATCATTTTCTCAAAAACATTCTCGAAAAACAAATCCAGGAAACTTCACAAGTTTGGGTAACCCTGTTATCTATTGCCCTCCTTAGCAGTAGAATAACTCCAAAGGATCCCTCGGTTTGAGTCCATATACATTCTTTCTAACATCAGACCTCCTTATGGACAGGGAAGCCCTAGGGCTACAGTAGTATGTAACCAAACTCTCAGTGTTCTAACAGGCCTTTAGGGAATTTGGCCCAGAAACCAACCCTCCTAGCCCTCACTCAGCCATACTATATCAACTTGGGGATAGAGTCCTTAACAGAACTTGGATGGACAGTTCTCCCAAGTCCCAGCTGGTTCCTATTTGAAAGGGACTTCTTCCAGTCTTCCTTTCCTCACCTACAGCCATCAAAGTTTCAAGAATCTCTAGCTGGATTCACCTCTTCAGGGGGGAGCCTTGGAAACTGCCCTCTGAAGACTCAAGCACTCCAGCATCCTACACCTCTGAACCACTTGAAGACCTTAAATTTCTCTTCAAAAGGACCAAAGATAAGTAACAATCGAACTCTTTAAAAAGATCCATGATCAACTGCCCATGTTGTGCTCCTGATATCGTGATTGTCCTTTCTTTCTTCCAGTCTCGTGCCCTCCTGTGGATGATCCTATCTCACACCTGTGGTACCTAACCTTGGTTGTCCGGTCTTCCAGAGGCCTGCACCAGGCATCATTCTTGACTAAATGCCCCTCAAACTCACTCTTGGGCTCCAGAATCACTGAGGATGGTGACTGCAGCCATGAAATTAAAAGACGCTTGCTTATTGGAAGAAAAGCTATGACAAACCTAGACAGTGTATCAAAAAGCAGAGGCATCACTTTGCCAACAAAAGTTTGTATAGTCAAAGCTATGGTTACTCCATCAGTCACGTACAGATGTGAGAGATGAAACATAAAGAAGGCTGAGTGCCGAACGCCTGATGCTTCTGAACTGTGGTGCTAGAGAAGACTCTTGAAGAGTCCCTTGTTCAGACCAGTCAGTTCTAAAGGAAGTCAACCCTGAATAGTCACTGGAAGGATGCTGAAGCTGAAGCTCCAGTACTTTGGCCACCTGACATGAAGAGCCGACTCACTGGAAAAGACCCTGATACTGGGGAAGATTGAGGGTAGGAGGAGAAAGGGGTGACAGAGGGTGAGATGAGATGGTTGGATGGCATCATTGGCTCAGTGGACGTGAGGTGAGTTTGAGCAAACTCTGGGAGATAGTGAAGGACAGGGAAGCCTGGTGTGCTGCAGTCCATGGGGTCCCAAAGAGTTGGACATGACTGAGCGACTGAACACCAACAAGCTCACTCTGACTCTCACCTTACCCTTCCTCTGTTCCACCACACCAGCTAAACCCTCCCAACATTCCTTAGACCCAGAGGAGTATTTATAGACCCTAGCTACTGCCCACAACCCATCCTTCTACTGGCTATGCATCTCTGGAACTAGCCTTCAGACAATATTACTCTGGCCAATAGGAACTCGGTCCAATGTCTTAGCTTACCCAGATGCATCATTTGATTCTAGGACCACAAGCTTTAAGTTAGATCACATAGAGTCTATCTTTCTTCAGGTCCTACAAGAATGCCTAAATTTTATTCCTGTCATTCTGTCAACCCCACAACCCAGAAGCATCCTAATGAACCTAACCGAGGCTTTCATATACCCCATCTCCTTTCAGGGCAGTCACCCATGGGGGTATTCTGTCGGTAACATCTCCAACCATGCAACCATACCTTCATCTTGACTTTTCCGCCAGTGAGTGAACAACATTGGAAGAGCACCAACCAAACTATCCAAGCAGCAGTTAAACACAAAAAAACAAGTCCTCCGAAATATCTCAGCTTTTTGGTCTTCAAAATACAGGTGCCAGACAAACCCCTCTTTAATCATAGATACTGACAATACTTTCATTTCTACAGGATGGGTCTCACTAAATATCTCTGGTCACTCCTCACTTCTTGCACAATTACTGGTCTAGGGACCAAAAAAACCCACTTTTTAAAATGCTATGCTGTTGCCAGCATCCACAGGGGCAAATTGGGAGCCTCTGATCCATGTGGAGTCCGGCTGGGAGTCCCAGTAGCCGGTAACGCCAACCCCCGAATTACACTCCACTCTGACTCATATGGAGCCAGCTTACCCCCATCTCAAGACCTCTTTTCCATGTGTGTGAGCTCAGCATACATGCGCCTGCCCCCACAGTGGAAAGGAAAATGTTCTTTGGGTTACATGCATGAAAATCTTTACCTGAAAATGTCTAATCATCTGAAGGCCTGATAGCCAGTTTTGTTTTGTTTTGTTTTGTTTTTCTTTCCAGAGCACACTGCCTTATTTCTGATTTCCACTTTGAGCTCCTTTCAGGAGGTGCTGAAGGTTAGCAGCTGCAGTGGCTATGATTTAATTCTTTTAGAGGCAGACAGCACGTGCCAGATTCCAGTTGGCAGGGCCCCTTCATGGCCAAAAATTTGACCATGGTTGGGGGCGTTTTATGGCCGTTTTGTCCTGTGGTGCTGGGAATGCGCATCTGCTGGTTTGGCAGAGGTCCCGCTGATAGGCAGCTCAGAGTGCTGTTCCCGGAGGAGGCCATGGGAGCAGCACAAGTTCTGGCCCATACCTGTCTCACCAGTGATCTCTTAGGGCCCAAGAGGACGTTCCCTCCGCTGCTGCTTCCCATGTCTGCACTCACATTATTACAATCAGTGACCCCATGTTTATTGTTTAATCCCTGTGTTGTGCCCAACTCTTTTGTGACCCTTATAGACTGTAGCCCACCAGAGACCCCTCTGTCTATGGCGTTTCCCAGGTGGGAATATTGCAATGGATTGATATTTCCTTCTCGGGGAACTTCCCAACCAGGAATTGAACGCTTGTCTCTCGCACTGGCAGGCAGATTCTTTACTACTGAGCCATGTGTTTATATATATATATATATATATATATGTATATACACATACACATCATCATTTTATCAGAGGCTCAGTCACACACACTTGGTAGTGCAAGCAACAATTTTGCAAAACAGGCAGTAAAAAGAAGTGAGCTAGCAGTAGTAGTAAGGTAAGAAGTAATAATTTAAGAATTTTATTAGGTATAGTCCAGGATACCCTAGGTCATCTAACTTAGTCTGTTAAGTAACTATTCAGTTCAGTTCAGTTCAGTCACTCAGTCGTGTCCGACTCTGTGACCCCATGAATTGCAGCACACAAGGCCTCCCTGTCCATCACCATCTCTCAGAGTTCACTCAAACCCACGTCCATCGAGTCGGTGATGCCATCCAGCCATCTCATCCTCCATTGTCCCCTTTTTCTCCCGCCCCCAATCCCTCCCAGCATCAGAGTCTTTTGCAGTGAGTCAACTCTTTACATGAGGTGACCAAAGTACTGGAGTTTCAGCTTTAGCATCAGTCCTTCCAAAGAACACCCAGGGCTGATCTCCTTTAGGATGGACTGGTTGGATCTCCTTGCAGTCCAAGGGACTCTCAAGAGTCTTCTCCAACACCACAGTTCAAAAGCATCATTTCTTTGGCATAAGTAACTATAGCCTGGTGTTAATCTCCTGGTTGTAAATCGTGAAGCATCTGCTTTTACCCGAAGGTTGATGATGAAGTTAGGCTTTAGGGAAAAAAACACAAAAAACCACAACTTAGAGTATCCCTTTAATAATTTAGTTAAATCTTGTTAACAGTATAACATAACAGCAAAGGACTGCCTGGGAAGTGAGTCTTAGTAGCACAGACCTTAATTAATAAAACTAGAATTTAATATTTAGTGAAACATAATTGTTTCTAAAATTATGCTTTTTTATTAATCATAGCCGACTAGTTTGTTCTTAAAATAAGTTTGGTCCACTGACCATATAGGCTTTTTTTGTATTGACTCTGTCATAATTTTTCAGGAGTCTCGGACTAAATTCCCAAAGGCGTCTGAATGCCAAGAAGGTCATGCCAAAGGCCTGCCATCACATTTTTCTCTTTTATCGGTCCCCCAAATATTTTGAGATATCTGTATTTTTTTAGGAGATGGTCTTCTTATTTATTTGATGAGGTTGTTCAGAACCCAAGTGTCTCCAGTTTCTGGAGGGACAAGGCAGAGAGTAAAGGAAAATGTTTGAATTTTACCCATAGGTGTAAAATACCGAATTGTTTTAAACCATAAGTAACTTGAGGAGAAGAGCTTCTTTATATCTGAAAGAAAAAAAGAAACCCACAAAGTTTATAAGCCAGTAAAATGTCAGACAAAAGTCATGAAAGTTGCAACCATATTTAGCAGTTCATTTAATCCCCTGTAATTAATCTTTGTTCTGTCTATGGGGTCGCACAGAGTCAGACACGACTGAAGCGACTTAGCAGCTGCAGCAGCTGTTGCCCTTGCCTGATAATTGAGGATGATAGTCTAAAGAAGTTTGTAAAGTTTGTGTTAAGGCTTGTGTGATTGGTCCAGAGAAGTAGGTGCCTTGCTTACTGGAAACTATAGAAAGCATATCCCAAGTGGAAGACACATTGTTAAACATTTTTTCTGCGTCAGGGCATTTACCCTGTGCAGGCAAATTAAAAACAAACAAACAAAAAAAAACAAACAATGAGGTTCATCAGGGAGCTGGGAAAAGCCAAGCAGCTGTCTTAGATTTCCCATAGCCCTGACTGTTTGATTTACCCATTTTAAAATTCCTGACTTAGGAGTAGACTGTCACCATGTTTTAAAGACATCAATACAGCAAAAGTCTTAATTTTTGTAGAAGCAGAATGAACTTTATCCACATGTGCCATAGTCTTCATAGACCATTGTGAAATAATGCTTATTTACTTTACCAAAGTAACAAAAGATTTTAAAAGCAAATATAAATGGCTTAAAGGTAAGGAAATTCACATAGCCTGTTATCAAAAGCCACATTCCAAGAAAATTTTCTTCTCTTAGGAGAGTGAAAACCAAATTCCAGTCTGATACCAGGTTATATTCACTGTGATAACAATAGTTATTCACTTAGTCAAAGTAACAAAAGATTTCAAAGGCAGTCAACATCTTAAGAAAACTGTACCCTGCACCCAAATTTTCTTAAGCAACCACGAACTGTTCTTTATATTAGCACTCTGTAGTTGGTAAACATAAATCACCCAGAGCTCTTCATTTTATTTTCATTTTTTCCCCTTAAAAGTTTCTTCACGTAAAGTGACTTTCCCTGTTGACAAATTTGCAATAGATGTAAGAAGAATGTTATACTTACTGTTGATGATTCTTAAGACCTGTCCATATTAATTAGATTAACAAACATTAATAGCAGGTCTTAATTTAATATTGAATATTTCCCAGTTCATGTGAACGTAAAATTCATTCAGTTTAATTTCCCTGTATTTAGAATTGTTTGATTTGTAAGCACTTTTCTTTAGGCCCGTTAAATTAGAACTCATTTACAAAATAACCTCAGCAGTAGGATTCAAAGACAAAGACACACACTGAGACGTAGATTACTCCACACAGAAAGAGATCTCATAGTTTTCCACTTGAGATTTAAAATGTCTCTTTGCACTTGTATTTTCTTCCTTGGCTTGAAGTTCTACTAATCTGTCCAAGGCTGAAGTCTCAGGCAGTGTGGGCCGTGTATGTCAAGGATGTGATAACAGTTAACTTCAGGTTTTTCCCTAGGCATGTTTCTCAAGTCTGAAAGAAGCATTTTAACAAGCTAGCTTTCTCTAATTGCACATGCAAAAAGAACCAGTTTTGTAATTTCAAAAAGGTTTCATTTTGGCCAGTTTTCTCCAGAGTCTGAAGAATATTATGACCAGTCTTTTTCTTTCTGCATCATAGCCTCATAGCTAAAATTTAAATCAGAAAGTGCGGAAATTGGTTCAGATGACAGGTGCAGACTGACTGCTAAGATGTTGTCCCCGTAGGACTTGACCCTCTGGGGAGGTGGGGTCGTAGTCTGATCAGAAGAATCGGAAGGAGTAAGAAAACGTGCAGGAATGGGGGCAGCTTGGTTTCCCTTCCTTCCTCACCACATGCCCTGAGAGGTAGGAGAAGTTAGAAGGAGACTTTTTTAGAATGTTCAGAGAGTTTTTTCAGGCTTCTGATTACAGACACAGTAGGGGATGGGGAGATAAGGCAGCCACAGAAAGACGCATACAGCATGAGTCTTTCAGGTTTGGACTCTGACTTCCCGCCATGAAGGAGTTTAGTGTGCCAGTAAGAGGCCATTTTTCTTTGGCCTCTCAATTTGTGTTGGGGCTAGGAAAAGAAAATGAGCCTTTTCTTTTTGAGGTTTCCAGCATCAAATTTTTTTCCTGTTCTCCAGCAGCAGCAGAATGTAGCTGAGAGGTGAGTCTGAGGGAGTCTCCCTGCCTCTCCAAAACCCATTCTTAGCCTATATGCCCTAGAATGGGGGTGCTGAGAGTCACCAGCCATAGAAAGGAATCCCTTTTATCCCAGGGAGCCCTCCCTGAAACTGAGACACCATGTGACTAATGGCACAAATGGCCGATTATCCCAACAATCGTGTCAGACAGTGAGAGGTAGCTCCTGAGTGTGCAGCTAAGGCACAGACTGTGAGACAAGATACCATGCAACTCGGGCAGGAAAAGATAGGAGAGAAAGAGATTACCAGGACCAACCTGGTGCCTCACCCTTTGGCAATTCCCTGAAACATGGAGGCACTTTTTAGAATGACTCAGAGGCAACTCCCAGACTCCTGTGTATCAATCCAGACCAAGGGAGGAAAAGTGAAAGTAACAGGGAAGACAGGCTGAGGGATCTGCTTTGTGGCTGTGCCAGGAAGGCAGCAGTCAGGGGTGAATGGGCTCAGTGTTTTGCTTGAACCCATATGTGCCTGACATTGCACAGAAACTGTCTATCTGGGGGCAGATGTCCTAGTAGCCTTGTCCATTCTGTGACCCCCTTATCTTGTCATGGGAGTATTCAAGTGGCAGGTGCACTAATGGCTTTTAAGTGCCTGAGCTGTGCTTGCAATTTTAATTGGCCTGGTCCTCAGCTTAAGGGAGAATGGGGAAAGGAGGAAAGGAGGGCCCTCACCCTTTTAGGTGGCAGTTACTGGGGCATAGTGGACCTGGGGCCTTTGGAACATGCCAGAGAGTACCCCTGGCCAGAGTTCCTCAATTGCTTCCACAGACACTGGCCTATTCACAAGGGGTTTGAAGAAAAAGAAATGAGAGAAGAAAGGAGAGTAGGGGAAAACTCCCCTGAGAATCCCCATATGGGCCACTCAATGTTGTGATCTGTGCCTGGGCTGGAAAAAGATTTCCAAATACAGAGTATTTTAGAAAGGAATGAGTTCGTTAAGAAAAAGAGCAGAGAAAACAAGGGTGCTGCAAGCACACCGGGTGGCCTCCTGCCAGACCAGGGAAAGCTAACGCTTTTCGTAGGTTAGTAGCCAATTGTCATAGTCTCAAGACAGAGAAAATTCCTGCCAGAAGGGTGGCATTAGAGAATTGCTCAGGATGGGTATTTTTGTCTGTTATGGGGTCAGAGGGCTGGCTGGTTTGCATCAGGAGAGCTCTTGCAAAGTTTGCTATGTGACTCAGTCACGTCCCCATGACCATGGTGCAGGGCTCCTCACCTGTGGAACCTATAGCTTTCCATAGATAGCAATAATTAACACAGCATGAAAAAATTATATTTCAATAAAAAAGGAGAAAAATTTGGACAAATCAAAATGTCATAGGGTGGCTATCCTGTTGATTCTCTACTGCTACATCCATCCTCTTCCCTTAGGTAGTTACCCTCATCTGAACTTTATATTTATAGAAATGGATTTTCCCCAAGGACTGAGACATTTAAATACCATGAATATAACATATATCACTTATGAGACCCGCTTCTAACAATCTCTTATGAAGCAATTGCTTCCTGTCTCCTTCTGTGTAAATTTTGTATCTGTACATACAAAAGGCACTCAGTTACACCAGTACTTGATAAACAGGTTGTGCTTAGGCAGTTCCTATGATTTTAAGTATGAGATGCTATGACATTAATAACTGGGGACCACAAGTAGTGATAGAGCAGTGATCAATGGCTCCTTGTGTGTTGGTTTTAAATTAAAGATAGCAAATGCCAAAGTCATTATACTTTGAATACTTCTGTTTTCGCACAACCCAAGAGAACAATGAGAATGGCAGACACAGCATTTACTAAGTGGGTAACATATTCCAGGCCCCTCTTAGGTCCCTTTGGACCATCACAAAACTCCAGAAAGGTACATTTCATCTTTCAGTGTAAAATGTCATATATAACCTTGATCCTCTTAAAGCCTGTGGCTTTGAGCAAGATCATACTTAGCAGAGTGTTGAACTGCTGTTGATATTCACATGCCTGTAACATGGAATTTTTTATCTTCCTACAGCATCAGTTAAGGTATCTTTTATGCTATCTTCAAGTTAGGTTTATTTAACGCTAGCAAATACATGAACCGGTAACAAAAACCTAGTACATAATCAACTAAGCAAAATCCTAATAAACTACTAAACACATGCATACCAGTTCTAACAAGATGTGCTACAGGCACATCCATGAAACATTAGTAACCACAACATAAATAAGTAGAGGTCCTCTTGTTGGTTGGAATCTAACAGTTCCCATTATCATTGAGAGGAATAGTAAGACTAAGACCAGATATAAAATAGTAAATGCATTTAACCACACAGACTCCTTTTAAATTGCCAAGTCATTTTATTTGAAGATAACAACTTGGGAATTAGTGTGATTATTGATCATTTCTCCCAGTAAGTGCCAATGTGATTTTCTCCATTTTGTGAACTCTAGTTTTATTTACTTGGGTTCAAGGGATTATTTCTCAACACTTTCATCTCCCTCTTCAAGTTTATCTTTTACATAGAAAGTGGCACCCATAAATGCTGAAAGGGAAAGAAGGCAAAGGCGAAGAAGCAGCAGAGCTAATGCTCCGTTTAGACTCAGCCTTAGACTGGCTCGAATGCCTAGTTCTGTGTCAGGTGGAGGACCACTATCTACACTGCCACCTGGTCCTCTCTCAGTACAATTTGGTGGTTTCCAACCTCGCTGACAGTGACAATGTTTCTGGCTGTTGCACACCCCTCTGTAATTGCATTTCTTGACATCGCAGTCAAAACCCAGGTCTTGAAAAAAAGTACAGTTTTGGTCCTTACAGTATGCTCCTGGGCCACATGTTGCACCATCCACTACAAGCCCCATTTCTGGCACATCTGTCCCAAAGTGGGCATCATACCCAAAGCAGGTTTGTGGTGTAACATCATGTACTATTAATTGATGAAACGTAGTGTGCTCCCCACCACCAGGAATTTCCTTCACGCTGCTACAGTGCAGCATTCCACACTTAACATCATCACGTTCACATGGAACAGGTCTTCCTCCTCCTTTAGTCACCCTCACACCACAGTTTCCAAATCGGTCACCCCTGAGATTCAATACCTCGTAGCATGATGACGCAGCCGCTTTTATCTTAAAGCCAAAGAGGGCTTGACACTGTAAATCACGGTCACTACAGTTTCCCCTCATACAAACAGCTGATGGTGAACATGGGGTTCCATCCTGGATATAAGTGTCATCTGGACAATCATGTGTCTTCCCGTTACAGTATTCTGGTAGATCACAAATACCAAGAGTATCTCTGCAAATATATCCAGGATAAGCATATTTACAGTTTCTGCAGCAACCTCCATAGTCACAATCACTGCCAAGGCTGAGGACACAATTGGAATTGCAACATCGATCCCCACTACAGTCTTTCAAGGTGCCACAGTCACATTCTTCATTGGGATCTACCTTCTTGTCACCACATCGTCTTGATATATAAGGAAAATTGTTGTATGGTATATATGGAACACTCAAACAAGTATCCCACATATGTAACCGTCGGTGAATTTTCTCAAAAGTACAATTGCTCATCATATCTAGAAGACCAGGGTTAGGACTCATGAGACAGTGTTGTCTCCGAAAACACTGACAACCTGGAACATCATGATTACAACCCAATACATGACCCATCGCATGTGCTCCAATAGTTGCAGTTAAAAATAGGTGGTATCTTGCAGCAAATACATATGATGCTCCCCAATTGGGATTGCACACTCCATCAAAGCTGCTACTATAGGAGGCCCCACCAATCTTATGTCCTGTTATAAGCAATGAAGTATCATGAGGAATTTGATAAAACCATCCCCAATATTTCCATAAACCAAAATCAGTTACTGCTTTTGTAGCTGATTGAAATTCATACAAATTCATCCTATCCGCGCCATCCCATATGCATAAAACACGTATCAAAACCTGAAGTTGACCCTGGTAATAAATGCTATGAATTATGTTATTCAAAATCACTACATTCTCTGTTATACGTGTCATATTATTGTTCTGAACAACTAATGAGTTTGAAACTGTGTAGTGAACTTTCAAGGCTTTCCTGTGTGGCCACCACAAATACACAGTGCCTGCTCTAGGCATTTCAGAAATCATTGCCTCCTCATACTCTTGATTTGTATTTTTCTCTTCAGCCTCACATTTCTCATCCTCTGCTGCTGTTTTCTGTGTCACAAGCTGAGAAATCAGATGCTCAAATTTGGAAGAAGCCTCCAATGGTTTGATTTCGTAAGTGAAGTCGTCCAGCTGCAGCATGCCACGCAGACCCCCATGGCAGGTGTCCAGGGTGCCCATGGACCCAGGAACCCCTTCCAGGTAGCTAAAGTAGTAACAGTCTCGGGGGATATAAGGGTAGTTCTCCTGCATGGCACCTTGGTCGTTATCGGTGATAACAGGAAAATGTCTGGGCAGCAAGTTCTTCTTGACTCTCAAGTGAACCACATGTCTTTGGCCGCTGAAGCGAATCTTGTAGGAGAGCTGGCCTTGTCTCTCAATTCCACTCACTCTGTGGGACACCTTCCTGGGAATCACAATTTCAGAAGAAGTGAAGCGCCATCCTGGTGGGTCATGGGAACAGCAGGTTGGAGACAGGAAAAGCCAGAGCAGAGGCAGCCAGAGATCACCTCTCAGGTGGGCCTGGGTCCAGGCACGCCCCATGAGTGAGGAAGTGCGTGACCAAGGAAAGTGCACTGCGGTGGGAGGCAGGCAAGACTATCCCTGGAGCAGCAACTTTGAGACAGCAGGCTGGTCCTGAGGAGAGCAGAGGCAGACTGGAGGCTGGACAGCCCCAGAGAGGTGGGGGAGGGGGTGCAAGCTCTTACATAACAATGTGTCCTCATGAAGGGGAGGGGCTGTGCCAAGTGGTCCTAGGGGTCCTAACACAGGGGTGTTAGGGAAGATGAAACACAGCAGAAATGAGGGAAAACAGAGTGCATATCTGGGCTGAGTGGTTCCATGGTCCTTCGGAAAAGCCACAGGGGAAGAATCAGGGGGTTTGGTGCAAGTTTGAGACAGTGATTGACTTTTTGCCCTCAAACCAAAATGAGACAAGGCTTCAATTTGTAATGAAAATATGAAATGGAGAAGAGAGTGGAAGCTTCTTTTAGTCAGACTTTTGAGGAGAGAATCAAATTCTTTCATACTTTACAAACGTGGGATATGTTGAGGGTGATGAGTGGAACAGAACAATAGTGTCATGAGTAGAAATGTTAGGGTGGACAATAATAGTTCCTTATAAAGTTAAAATGATGCCTGCCCTGTGTCTTGGTGATTCTAGCCATAGGAAGTTACCACAATGATTCTATATACATATTCATAACAGCATTATGCTTGAATTTATTCCACAGACTGGGAACAAGCAAACAGTACTGGACAGATGGATGACACTCAAAGGGCCTATTCCCTCAGTGGGAAAATCCTCAGTAAATCTGATCAAGTTTTTGGTATGTGTACAATCATGGATGTATCTCATGGATAATATGATAACAGAAAGAAAGCAGACCAAAGAAGCTTTACATAGGACTTCCTTTGTACGATGTTCTGGAATAGTCCAAAATAATGTACGGGGAATAGAATTTTAATCAGTGCTTTCCTGATGTGAGGGAATGGAGGGATGGAGGGAACTTCCTGGAGTGATGGGAAACTTCTGAATCTTGATTGGAGTGTGTTCAAGATGAACGTTTCCCTCCAGAGTCCACATGTTGAAATCCGACCCCCCACCCCAGGTGATGGTATTAGCAGCTGGGGTCTTTAGGAGGTGATTGGTGCTTTTACAAAGAGGCCTCAGAGAGATCCTTCAACCCTTCTGCCCTCTGTGTTTACAGTGAGAGGGTGCCATCGATGAACCAGGAAAGGGTTCTCCAGACACTAAATTTGCTGGCGTCTTGATCTTGGTCTTACTAGCCTTCAGAACTATGAGAAATATTTTTATTAACCACCCAGCCTAAGGTATTTTATTGTATAGTATTCTCAACACCCTAAGACTGGATGGTACTTACAAGTCAAACCTCAACAAGCTGCATCATTAAATCTGAATATTTTATTGTATATGCTGAGTATACCTCAAAAAGTTGATTTACTTAAAAAGTTCTGACTTGAGCTTTTTTTAGTTCGTTACAGAATAATGAATCATAATCTGATCATCACTGTTTCATACATCTTTCTGCTTTCAAAAATCATTTCTGCATTGAATTGCCTGTAAATGAACTCAACTCAAACTAAGGAAGTTACCATGAGCAATTTATCTCGCCTGATTTCTCTTTTTGTGGATCATATCTTTAAGTTGGAACCAGTAATAAGGACATTAACATTTAGAAAAGAAGAATGTCCTATTGCATAAATGTGATGTATGCAACACTGAAGGATTTTTTAAAAATTAGTGCACTCTCTTGCCTGGAAAATCCCATTGGATGGAGGAGCCTGGTAGGCTTCAGTCCATGGGGTCGCTAAGAGTCGGATACGACTGAGTGACTTCACTTTCACTTTTCACTTTCATGCACTGGAGAAGGAAATGGCAACCCACTCCAGTGTTCTTGCCTGGAGAATCCCAGGGACGGGGGAGCCGGGTGGGCTGCCATGTATGGGGTCGCACAGAGTCGGACACGACTGAAGTGACTTAGCAGCAGCACCAGCAGCAGCAGGAATATTCAAAAAGATACAAGTATGCTTGAACTCAGCTTGAAGTCAATTCACCATGAAAAGAATAGGTAACTTCCTATTTTTTAACTGAAGTGTAATTGATTTATAATATCGTGCTGTTTTCAGGTGTACAACATAGTGATTCAGTATTTTTATGGATTATATTCATTGGAAGTTGCTACCCTTGAAATATCCAATGCCAGATGCCACTCCCTTCTGGCACCAAAGTTTCCACAGAAAAGTCCGCTGATGGCCGTTTGAATTAGTGTTTTCCTTTTCTTCTTCTATATACCCAGGTGTGGAGTTTCTGGATCATGTGGTGAATTTACTTTTAATTTTCTGGTAATCCTCCCTACTGTTTTCCATAGTGTACCGATTTACATTCCTAACAACAGTGCACAACGGTTCCCTTTCCTCTGTATCCTCACTAACACTTGTTGTTCCTGGTCTTTTTGATGATAGCTCTTCTGAGAGGTTCGTGAAGTCATATCTCATTGTAGTTTTGATTTAAATTTCCTTAGATTAGCGATGTTCAATACCTTTTCATCTGCATATTGGCCATTTGTGTGTCTTTCTTGGAAAAATGTCTATTCGGGTCTTCTGCCCATTTTCTAATTGGGTCATTTTGTTTTCTATTTGATGTTGAGTTATTATATACTTTGCATGATAATCCCTTATCCATCATTGCATCTCCAAATAATTTTTCCCACTCAGTAGACTGACTTTTAGTTTTGTGAATAGTTTACTGCGCTCTGCAAAAGCTTTTAAGTTTAATTAGGCCCCATTTACTTATTTGTGCTTTTGTTTCTTTTGCCTTAGGAGACAGATTCAAAAGAATACTGCTGTGATATATTTCAAGAAGCGTTATGCCCATGTTCTCTTCTAAGTGTTTCTGTTTCTGGTTTAGGTCTTTAGTCCATTTAGAGTTTATTTTTGTATACGGGATAAGGAAATGCTCTTGTTGGTGTACAGACAGAAAAGTCGCTCAGTCATGTCTGACTCTTTGAGACCCTGTGGACTATACAGTCCATGGAATTCTCCAGGCAAGAATACTGGAGTGGGTAGCCTTTCCCTTCTCCAAGGGGATCTTCCCAACCCAGGGATCGAACCCAGGTCTCCCGCATTGCACGCGGATTCTCTACCAACTGAGCTGTCAGGGAAGCCCATTGCCAAAGCCCTTGACAAAAGTTTTGCTCTGCATTACTCCTGGAGGCCTCAATCCTCAGGAAAGGGAGAAAGAGCCAATCATTTTCTCAAAAACATTCTCGAAAAACAAATCCAGGAAACTTCACAAGTTTGGGTAACCCTGTTATCTATTGCCCTCCTTAGCAGTAGAATAACTCCAAAGGATCCCTCGGTTTGAGTCCATATACATTCTTTCTAACATCAGACCTCCTTATGGACAGGGAAGCCCTAGGGCTACAGTAGTATGTAACCAAACTCTCAGTGTTCTAACAGGCCTTTAGGGAATTTGGCCCAGAAACCAACCCTCCTAGCCCTCACTCAGCCATACTATATCAACTTGGGGATAGAGTCCTTAACAGAACTTGGATGGACAGTTCTCCCAAGTCCCAGCTGGTTCCTATTTGAAAGGGACTTCTTCCAGTCTTCCTTTCCTCACCTACAGCCATCAAAGTTTCAAGAATCTCTAGCTGGATTCACCTCTTCAGGGGGGAGCCTTGGAAACTGCCCTCTGAAGACTCAAGCACTCCAGCATCCTACACCTCTGAACCACTTGAAGACCTTAAATTTCTCTTCAAAAGGACCAAAGATAAGTAACAATCGAACTCTTTAAAAAGATCCATGATCAACTGCCCATGTTGTGCTCCTGATATCGTGATTGTCCTTTCTTTCTTCCAGTCTCGTGCCCTCCTGTGGATGATCCTATCTCACACCTGTGGTACCTAACCTTGGTTGTCCGGTCTTCCAGAGGCCTGCACCAGGCATCATTCTTGACTAAATGCCCCTCAAACTCACTCTTGGGCTCCAGAATCACTGAGGATGGTGACTGCAGCCATGAAATTAAAAGACGCTTGCTTATTGGAAGAAAAGCTATGACAAACCTAGACAGTGTATCAAAAAGCAGAGGCATCACTTTGCCAACAAAAGTTTGTATAGTCAAAGCTATGGTTACTCCATCAGTCACGTACAGATGTGAGAGATGAAACATAAAGAAGGCTGAGTGCCGAACGCCTGATGCTTCTGAACTGTGGTGCTAGAGAAGACTCTTGAAGAGTCCCTTGTTCAGACCAGTCAGTTCTAAAGGAAGTCAACCCTGAATAGTCACTGGAAGGATGCTGAAGCTGAAGCTCCAGTACTTTGGCCACCTGACATGAAGAGCCGACTCACTGGAAAAGACCCTGATACTGGGGAAGATTGAGGGTAGGAGGAGAAAGGGGTGACAGAGGGTGAGATGAGATGGTTGGATGGCATCATTGGCTCAGTGGACGTGAGGTGAGTTTGAGCAAACTCTGGGAGATAGTGAAGGACAGGGAAGCCTGGTGTGCTGCAGTCCATGGGGTCCCAAAGAGTTGGACATGACTGAGCGACTGAACACCAACAAGCTCACTCTGACTCTCACCTTACCCTTCCTCTGTTCCACCACACCAGCTAAACCCTCCCAACATTCCTTAGACCCAGAGGAGTATTTATAGACCCTAGCTACTGCCCACAACCCATCCTTCTACTGGCTATGCATCTCTGGAACTAGCCTTCAGACAATATTACTCTGGCCAATAGGAACTCGGTCCAATGTCTTAGCTTACCCAGATGCATCATTTGATTCTAGGACCACAAGCTTTAAGTTAGATCACATAGAGTCTATCTTTCTTCAGGTCCTACAAGAATGCCTAAATTTTATTCCTGTCATTCTGTCAACCCCACAACCCAGAAGCATCCTAATGAACCTAACCGAGGCTTTCATATACCCCATCTCCTTTCAGGGCAGTCACCCATGGGGGTATTCTGTCGGTAACATCTCCAACCATGCAACCATACCTTCATCTTGACTTTTCCGCCAGTGAGTGAACAACATTGGAAGAGCACCAACCAAACTATCCAAGCAGCAGTTAAACACAAAAAAACAAGTCCTCCGAAATATCTCAGCTTTTTGGTCTTCAAAATACAGGTGCCAGACAAACCCCTCTTTAATCATAGATACTGACAATACTTTCATTTCTACAGGATGGGTCTCACTAAATATCTCTGGTCACTCCTCACTTCTTGCACAATTACTGGTCTAGGGACCAAAAAAACCCACTTTTTAAAATGCTATGCTGTTGCCAGCATCCACAGGGGCAAATTGGGAGCCTCTGATCCATGTGGAGTCCGGCTGGGAGTCCCAGTAGCCGGTAACGCCAACCCCCGAATTACACTCCACTCTGACTCATATGGAGCCAGCTTACCCCCATCTCAAGACCTCTTTTCCATGTGTGTGAGCTCAGCATACATGCGCCTGCCCCCACAGTGGAAAGGAAAATGTTCTTTGGGTTACATGCATGAAAATCTTTACCTGAAAATGTCTAATCATCTGAAGGCCTGATAGCCAGTTTTGTTTTGTTTTGTTTTGTTTTTTCTTTCCAGAGCACACTGCCTTATTTCTGATTTCCACTTTGAGCTCCTTTCAGGAGGTGCTGAAGGTTAGCAGCTGCAGTGGCTATGATTTAATTCTTTTAGAGGCAGACAGCACGTGCCAGATTCCAGTTGGCAGGGCCCCTTCATGGCCAAAAATTTGACCATGGTTGGGGGCGTTTTATGGCCGTTTTGTCCTGTGGTGCTGGGAATGCGCATCTGCTGGTTTGGCAGAGGTCCCGCTGATAGGCAGCTCAGAGTGCTGTTCCCGGAGGAGGCCATGGGAGCAGCACAAGTTCTGGCCCATACCTGTCTCACCAGTGATCTCTTAGGGCCCAAGAGGACGTTCCCTCCGCTGCTGCTTCCCATGTCTGCACTCACATTATTACAATCAGTGACCCCATGTTTATTGTTTAATCCCTGTGTTGTGCCCAACTCTTTTGTGACCCTTATAGACTGTAGCCCACCAGAGACCCCTCTGTCTATGGCGTTTCCCAGGTGGGAATATTGCAATGGATTGATATTTCCTTCTCGGGGAACTTCCCAACCAGGAATTGAACGCTTGTCTCTCGCACTGGCAGGCAGATTCTTTACTACTGAGCCATGTGTTTATATATATATATATATATATATATATATATATATATATATATATATATACACATATACATCATCATTTTATCAGAGGCTCAGTCACACACACTTGGTAGTGCAAGCAACAATTTTGCAAAACAGGCAGTAAAAAGAAGTGAGCTAGCAGTAGTAGTAAGGTAAGAAGTAATAATTTAAGAATTTTATTAGGTATAGTCCAGGATACCCTAGGTCATCTAACTTAGTCTGTTAAGTAACTATTCAGTTCAGTTCAGTTCAGTCACTCAGTCGTGTCCGACTCTGTGACCCCATGAATTGCAGCACACAAGGCCTCCCTGTCCATCACCATCTCTCAGAGTTCACTCAAACCCACGTCCATCGAGTCGGTGATGCCATCCAGCCATCTCATCCTCCATTGTCCCCTTTTTCTCCCGCCCCCAATCCCTCCCAGCATCAGAGTCTTTTGCAGTGAGTCAACTCTTTACATGAGGTGACCAAAGTACTGGAGTTTCAGCTTTAGCATCAGTCCTTCCAAAGAACACCCAGGGCTGATCTCCTTTAGGATGGACTGGTTGGATCTCCTTGCAGTCCAAGGGACTCTCAAGAGTCTTCTCCAACACCACAGTTCAAAAGCATCATTTCTTTGGCGTAAGTAACTATAGCCTGGTGTTAATCTCCTGGTTGTAAATCGTGAAGCATCTGCTTTTACCCGAAGGTTGATGATGAAGTTAGGCTTTAGGGAAAAAAACACAAAAAACCACAACTTAGAGTATCCCTTTAATAATTTAGTTAAATCTTGTTAACAGTATAACATAACAGCAAAGGACTGCCTGGGAAGTGAGTCTTAGTAGCACAGACCTTAATTAATAAAACTAGAATTTAATATTTAGTGAAACATAGTTGTTTTTAAAATTATGCTTTTTTATTAATCATAGCCGACTAGTTTGTTCTTAAAATAAGTTTGGTCCACTGACCATATAGGCTTTTTTTGTATTGACTCTGTCATAATTTTTCAGGAGTCTCGGACTAAATTCCCAAAGGCGTCTGAATGCCAAGAAGGTCATGCCAAAGGCCTGCCATCACATTTTTCTCTTTTATCGGTCCCCCAAATATTTTGAGATATCTGTATTTTTTTAGGAGATGGTCTTCTTATTTATTTGATGAGGTTGTTCAGAACCCAAGTGTCTCCAGTTTCTGGAGGGACAAGGCAGAGAGTAAAGGAAAATGTTTGAATTTTACCCATAGGTGTAAAATACCGAATTGTTTTAAACCATAAGTAACTTGAGGAGAAGAGCTTCTTTATATCTGAAAGAAAAAAAGAAACCCACAAAGTTTATAAGCCAGTAAAATGTCAGACAAAAGTCATGAAAGTTGCAACCATATTTAGCAGTTCATTTAATCCCCTGTAATTAATCTTTGTTCTGTCTATGGGGTCGCACAGAGTCAGACACGACTGAAGCGACTTAGCAGCTGCAGCAGCTGTTGCCCTTGCCTGATAATTGAGGATGATAGTCTAAAGAAGTTTGTAAAGTTTGTGTTAAGGCTTGTGTGATTGGTCCAGAGAAGTAGGTGCCTTGCTTACTGGAAACTATAGAAAGCATATCCCAAGTGGAAGACACATTGTTAAACATTTTTTCTGCGTCAGGGCATTTACCCTGTGCAGGCAAATTAAAAACAAACAAACAAAAAAAAACAAACAATGAGGTTCATCAGGGAGCTGGGAAAAGCCAAGCAGCTGTCTTAGATTTCCCATAGCCCTGACTGTTTGATTTACCCATTTTAAAATTCCTGACTTAGGAGTAGACTGTCACCATGTTTTAAAGACATCAATACAGCAAAAGTCTTAATTTTTGTAGAAGCAGAATGAACTTTATCCACATGTGCCATAGTCTTCATAGACCATTGTGAAATAATGCTTATTTACTTTACCAAAGTAACAAAAGATTTTAAAAGCAAATATAAATGGCTTAAAGGTAAGGAAATTCACATAGCCTGTTATCAAAAGCCACATTCCAAGAAAATTTTCTTCTCTTAGGAGAGTGAAAACCAAATTCCAGTCTGATACCAGGTTATATTCACTGTGATAACAATAGTTATTCACTTAGTCAAAGTAACAAAAGATTTCAAAGGCAGTCAACATCTTAAGAAAACTGTACCCTGCACCCAAATTTTCTTAAGCAACCACGAACTGTTCTTTATATTAGCACTCTGTAGTTGGTAAACATAAATCACCCAGAGCTCTTCATTTTATTTTCATTTTTTCCCCTTAAAAGTTTCTTCACGTAAAGTGACTTTCCCTGTTGACAAATTTGCAATAGATGTAAGAAGAATGTTATACTTACTGTTGATGATTCTTAAGACCTGTCCATATTAATTAGATTAACAAACATTAATAGCAGGTCTTAATTTAATATTGAATATTTCCCAGTTCATGTGAACGTAAAATTCATTCAGTTTAATTTCCCTGTATTTAGAATTGTTTGATTTGTAAGCACTTTTCTTTAGGCCCGTTAAATTAGAACTCATTTACAAAATAACCTCAGCAGTAGGATTCAAAGACAAAGACACACACTGAGACGTAGATTACTCCACACAGAAAGAGATCTCATAGTTTTCCACTTGAGATTTAAAATGTCTCTTTGCACTTGTATTTTCTTCCTTGGCTTGAAGTTCTACTAATCTGTCCAAGGCTGAAGTCTCAGGCAGTGTGGGCCGTGTATGTCAAGGATGTGATAACAGTTAACTTCAGGTTTTTCCCTAGGCATGTTTCTCAAGCCTGAAAGAAGCATTTTAACAAGCTAGCTTTCTCTAATTGCACATGCAAAAAGAACCGGTTTTGTAATTTCAAAAAGGTTTCATTTTGGCCAGTTTTCTCCAGAGTCTGAAGAATATTATGACCAGTCTTTTTCTTTCTGCATCATAGCCTCATAGCTAAAATTTAAATCAGAAAGTGCGGAAATTGGTTCAGATGACAGGTGCAGACTGACTGCTAAGATGTTGTCCCCGTAGGACTTGACCCTCTGGGGAGGTGGGGTCGTAGTCTGATCAGAAGAATCGGAAGGAGTAAGAAAACGTGCAGGAATGGGGGCAGCTTGGTTTCCCTTCCTTCCTCACCACATGCCCTGAGAGGTAGGAGAAGTTAGAAGGAGACTTTTTTAGAATGTTCAGAGAGTTTTTTCAGGCTTCTGATTACAGACACAGTAGGGGATGGGGAGATAAGGCAGCCACAGAAAGACGCATACAGCATGAGTCTTTCAGGTTTGGACTCTGACTTCCCGCCATGAAGGAGTTTAGTGTGCCAGTAAGAGGCCATTTTTCTTTGGCCTCTCAATTTGTGTTGGGGCTAGGAAAAGAAAATGAGCCTTTTCTTTTTGAGGTTTCCAGCATCAAATTTTTTTCCTGTTCTCCAGCAGCAGCAGAATGTAGCTGAGAGGTGAGTCTGAGGGAGTCTCCCTGCCTCTCCAAAACCCATTCTTAGCCTATATGCCCTAGAATGGGGGTGCTGAGAGTCACCAGCCATAGAAAGGAATCCCTTTTATCCCAGGGAGCCCTCCCTGAAACTGAGACACCACGTGACTAATGGCACAAATGGCCGATTATCCCAACAATCGTGTCAGACAGTGAGAGGTAGCTCCTGAGTGTGCAGCTAAGGCACAGACTGTGAGACAAGATACCATGCAACTCGGGCAGGAAAAGATAGGAGAGAAAGAGATTACCAGGACCAACCTGGTGCCTCACCCTTTGGCAATTCCCTGAAACATGGAGGCACTTTTTAGAATGACTCAGAGGTGATCCAGGGATCATTACATCAGTTTCAGAGGAGGGGTCTCTAGTGCCTGCAGGATCTTGTCATGCCCTGTCAGAGTTGCCTCACTCCTAGGCTCCTCCATCCTCCCAGCAGGACAGACACCAGTAGCCGCCCTTCCGTAAGGTACAGGCAGCTGGCTTTGGCAGTGTCCACACTGGGCAGTCTCCATCGATGTGCAAATTCCACCCAGATTTTGAAGGATGGAGATTATTGGAGCCAAGGGCCCATTACCTTGAGAAGCAGGGCTCCATAGAGAATACACATTAGGGCACTGCCCTGCAGAGCCATGAGGGCAGGCCACTTCAGAACCCCAGACTAGTAGAACCATTGCACATTATCTCAGGCACGGGCGTTCGGCTGTAGCCCATGAGCCTACAGTGTAGGCTACGCTCTGCAAAGTGATGGGGTAGGCCTCCAGGAGTTGTGGGTGTCCAACCCAGAACTGCCACGCCAGTGTGTCTGGAAGGCAAGAGCTCCACTCCAGTGGGTCAGGGAGTGGGACAAAATCCCCAGTGTGCCTGGAGGGAGGAAAGAACATGGAACCAAAAAGGATTAATTATTCTGTTGCTTTAAGATTTTAGACACATGTGGAAACCATCACTCCTTTCTTCCCTCCCGTTTCTCCCTTTTGGAATGGGAGTGTCTATCTTATGCCTGTCCCACCATTGTATTTTTGAAGCATATAATTTTGGTGACTTTTTACAAAAATTATTCAGGAAGTTCCCTGGTAGCCTAGTGGTTAGGATTCTAGGCTTTCACCGCTGTGACCCGGGTTCAATCCCTGATCAGGGAAATGAGATCCTACAAGCCACGCTGAGTGGCCGAGAAAAAATTATTCAGGAATATCCACATATAGTTGAAAGATAAAGATTGAGGCTTTGACAGAAGGTAGTTTGAATTTATCTGGGCCATTATGTGACTGATGTCATCTTTTAATCATCTTTTCTTCCTATTCCCGTCAGGATCTCCTAATGTCCAGTGTAGCATCTCACTTATTTTTGAGTGATATAAAGTTCTGGAGACTTATAAGTCTGAGATAAGGATGCCATCATGTTTCGGGTTCTGACACGCGCTGTCTTCAGGGTTGCCGGCTGCCGAATCCTCCTTGTATCTCTGCTTGGCTTAAAGAGATGTGTGTGTGTGTCCCATAATTTATTGCACCTTGAAGATCCTACAGTGTAGACTCCTCTCACAGGGAAGTGTCTTTCAGAGAACCATTATCTGTATGACTTGTTCATTTCCATTAACAGTGGAATCTTCCTCTTGGATTTCTCATTCTTGACTTCCCATGTGTACATATGGTAAAACACTGTACGTGGTGATGTGATGTGAGGGCTAGACACCCGAGGGCAGCATAACACGTTGAGGCTGCCCTTGTTAAAACACTGCAGGAAGCATGCTGCGGGAGAAGACCCCAAGGCCATAACATGACGCACCCCCATCAGATTTCCAAACTGGCAGTGACTCAGGCACATACCCACTACAGTCATGGGAAGTCACCCACAGTTTTTAAAAATATTTTCTTTTCCACTTCCAAGGTAATCAAGGGAGGAAAAAGAGAAGTTACTATGTTATCAGAGAGTGGAAGGTATTTTGTTGAATAATATAAAGCATTTACAGTTTGGCACTGTGTCACCTTATATATGACAGGATGTTGTAATGAGACATATTGAATATGCCAATAAAACTGTTGTGATTATAGCCTCTTTCTCCTAATAGACCCCCACATTTTTTCCAAATAAAAACTAACAGTATTTGAATATTGATATTTTTATTCCCATTTTGCCAAAAAGGAAAAATAGAACACAAATAATCTACCTGGTCAGAAAAAATGTTTATAACCAAAAAAAAAAAAAAATCACAAAAGAAAACAATAAGTCTTTATTCACCAAGAGCTGCTGCTGCTGCTAAGTTGCTTCAGTCGTGTCCGACTCATAGATGGCAGCCCACCAGGCTCCCCTGTCCCTGGGATTCTCAAGGCAAGAACACTGGAGTGGTTTGCCATTTCCTTCTTCAGTGCATGAAAGTGAAAAGTGAAAGTGAAGTCGTTCAGTCATGTCCAACCCTCAGCGACTCTTAGCAACTCCATGGACTGTAGCCCACCAGGCTCCTCCATCCATGGGATTTTCCAGGCAAGAGTACTGGAGTTGGGTGCCATTGCCTTGTCTGTCACCAAGAATTGTTGACTGCTAAACTCACTTAAGTTGGATATGTCAGTGGGATTTTACCAATAAAGTAATTCCTACAGTTACAGAATATTAAAAACATACAAAAGTGCCGTTTTTATATACAGCGTAACTGAAATATAGTTTAACCAATGGTTTACAAGGTAGTCAAATACCACAACAGCAAACCATGGAAGGAGTCATAAATTATGTATTTTCTACATGTCTGAAAAGCTTTCAGCTGGGACCAATCTTGTGTTTTTATCTTTGAAGGATGACTGCTGTAAAATGACGATATTCATTAGCCTGCCCTCTAAAAGGCAATAAGCTTAATTTATAGAATGAACAAATGGACAAATTTTCTATTGTTCTTAAAGTACAATACAATTCCTTTGTTTAAGTGGACGGTATAGGAAGTGAAAACCCATTGTGTGGATCTGCCTCTTCAGGGATGAGGGTACTGAGGCCCAGAGAAGGGCAGTAACTTGGTCAACTCAGCAAGGTCTCTGATTCCCAGTTCAGAGAGTCCAGGGCCTCTGGGATGGTCCTTTCCCCCTGAGTCATAACATTGTAACAGACTTGCTCTGGATGAGTATGTGATGAGTATGTAGAAGTTTGGAACTCTTGGATCCTATCTATACCTCAGGTCATTTTCTCTTCTTTTCCGGGAGATAAGGGTCACTTGTGTTGAATGGCTTTCCAGGGGATTGATCTCCGTACAGCAACTCTGAGATGCGCTCTTTGCACCTTCACCAAAAATCTCCCTGCACTGTCCATCATGGCTGTTGCAGCTCTTCTGATAGCAAAAGGCACTGTCACTACAGGGAATCCCGTCCTGCACATGGACATCTTCTGGGCACTGATGAGATGTCCCATTGTACCATTCCGGAAGGTCACATTCATTGATCTGAGGTCTACAGAGCTCCCCTGATGGCATGAACTTGCAGTCTTTGCCACAAAGCCCAAAAGCACAAGCAGCCCCAGGTCTTAGAGTGCAGTTCAACAGACAACAGGGATCTTGTTCACACTGCTTTATTGATCCACAGTCACACTTCTCTTCTTCAATCACACCATTCCCACAGTGCTTCAGCATGAAGACTGCCCCTGGAATTGGCAGATTGTGCAGACATGATCCCTGGTTTAAAGTGGTCTTTGTAAATTCTGCATAGCTACAATTTGTGAATCTCTCTGCTGGCAACCTGATAGCATTCATGATGCAAACACTTTGTCCACACAGAATTCTTCATCATGCTGCATACCCAGTTCAGTTCAGTTCAGTTCAGTCACTCAGTCGTGTTGGACTCTTTGCGACCCCATGAATCGCAGCACGCCAGGCCTCCCTGTCCATCACGAACTCCCGGGGTTCACTCAAACTCAGTCCGTCGAGTCGGTGATGCCATCCAGCCATCTCATCCTCTGTCATCCCCTTCTCCTCCTGCCCCCAACCCCTCCCAGCATCAGAGTCTTTTCCAATGAGTCAACTCTTCCCATGAGGTGGCCAAAGTATTGGAGTTTCAGCTTTAGCATCATTCCTTCCAAAGAACACCCTGGACTGATCTCCTTTAGAATGGACTGGTTGGATCTCCTTGCAGTCCAAGGGACTCTGAAGAGTCTTCTCCAACACCACAGTTCAAAAGCACTGGAAAAACCATAGCCTAACTCATGAGCTACAGTGAGAGCACACCAGCGGTCTCCTCTGAAATTATTAACTCTACAGTTGAGAAAAGGACAACATAATCCTGCCACATATGCTATAGCAAGGACACTAAGAAGTGAACCCTTAACGAAAATATGTACAGCATCATACTGTAGCCGGGAAAGACTGCTTTGTTTTCTCTGTCTTTGTTAGTAATTTGTGTCATATCTCTCTGTTTTTAGTGTGGAAAGTTTATAAGTTTTACTGATATTTTCAAAGAACCAGCTTTGGTTTCACTGATTTTTCTCTATTTTCAGTTTCATTATTTTCTGCTTTAATTTCTTCTCTTCTGCCCACTTTGGGTTAAATTAGGTAGCAGATTAGTACAGACCTTCTTTCTAATATATGCAGTCAGTGTTATAAATTTTTGTAAATACTAAATACTGCTTTCACTGCACCCCATTAATTTTGAAAAGCTGTGGGATTTCCATCTTTGGGATTTGTTATGTTTCAGAATGTGTTCTACTTGGTAAATGTTACATGTGAGTTTTGGAAGAATGTATTCTGTTGTTGAATGAAATATTTTATAAATGTCAGTTATATCCAGTTGATTGATGGAGTTGAGTTCATCTATATCCTTCCTTACTAATTTTCTGCTTGCTGGGTCTGTTGTTGTTGTTCACTTGCCCAGTCCTGTCTGACTCTTTGTGACCCCATGGACTGCAGCATGCCAGGCCTCCCTGTCCCTCACCATCTCCCCAAATTTGCCCAAGTTCATATTCATTGCCTTGGTGATACCATCCAGCCAGCTCATCCTCTGACACCTCAGTCTTTCCCAGAATCAGGGACTTTTTCAATGAATCATCTGTTCACATCAGATGACCAAAATACTGGAGCTTCAGCTTCAGCATCAGTCCTTCCTGGTTTGATTTCTTTGCTGTCCTAGGGACTTTCCGGAGTCTTCTCCAGCATCACAGTTCGAAGGTATCAATTCTTTGGTGTTCTGCCTTCTTTATGGTCCAGCTCTCACAACCATATGTGACCACTGGGAAGACCACAGCCTTGACTATACGGACCTTTGTTGGAAGAGTGATGTCTCTGCTTTTCAACACACTGTCTAGATTTGTCATCGCTTTTCTGTCAAGAAGCAATTGTCTTCTGATTTCACGGATGCAGTCACTGTCTGCAGTGATTTTGGAGCCCAAGAAGAGGAAATCTGCCACTGCTTCTACCTTTTCTCCTTTAATCTGCCATGCAGTAATGGGGAGAGATGCCATGATCTTAATTTTTTTAAATATTTAATCTTAAGCCGGCTCTTTCATTCTCCTGCTTCACCCTCATCAAGAGGGTCTTTTGCTGGGTTTACCAATCACTAATAGAGAGTTGACATCTCCAAACATAATAATGCATTTGTCAGTTTCTTCTTGCAGGTTTATCATTTTTTTCATCTAAGTATTTTGCTGCCCTGTTATTAGGGACATACACATTAAGGATTGTCATGCCTTTTGGAGAACTGACCACTTTATCATTATTTAGTGCTCCTTTGTATACCTGATCATTTTCCCTGCTCTGAGTTCTGCTTTGTTTGAAATTCATATAGCTATTCCAGCATAGTTTTGATTAGTGTTAGCTTAGTATCATTCTTCATCCTTTTACTCTTTATCAGTGTCTTAAAGTATGTTTCTTGTAGACAACATATAGCTGAGTCTTGTATTTTATATACTCTGATAGCTTCTTTCTTTTAAAATGTATATTCACATTTAAAGTGATTATTGATACATTTGGTTAATATCTACCATATTTATGTTTTCTGTTTATTGCTCTTGTTCTGTTTTGCCTTTTGTGGTTTTAATTCTGAAAAATTTTCTCATTCAAATGAAACCTACAAAACTTAGTTCCCTTGAGCCATTTTCCATCCCCTTTACAGTATAATTGTGTTAAATATTTCTTCTCTGTATATTGAGAACTACATTAGACAATATTATATTTGCTTTAGCTACTAAATATAATTTATAAAATTCAAGAGGAAAAAGAAAGTCCATTGTATTTACCCATATTTTAACTCTTCCATCATCCTTCTTCCTTCCTGATATTAAAAGATGTCTTGTTTTATAATTTCTGTTCTATTTCAAAAATTTTATTTAGCCATTGTTTCAGGCAGGTCTGCTAGTGACAGATTCTCTTAATTTTCCTTCATCTGAGTATGTCTTGGTTTCCTTAGCATTCCTGATGAGTAATTTCAGTGGATATAAAATTCTGTATTGATATTTTAATTCTTGTGAAATATTTTGCTATTTCCTTCTGGCCTATGCGGTTTCTAACAAGAAATCTGCTATTTTTCAAATTGTTTCCCCCCTGGGAAGTAAGATTAGGCAATATAAAGTTTCTCTCAAAGTACTTTCAAGATTTTTTCTTTGTCTTTTAGTTTTCACAATATGATTATGATGTGTCCCGGCATGTTCCTTGGGTATATCCTGTTTGTGATTCTGAGCTTCTCAAATCTGTAGGCTATGACTTTTGCCAACTTTTAGAAATCTTCAGTCATTATTTGAGTACTTGGAATCCCTGCCCTATTCTCTCCTTCTGCAACTTGGATAACATGAATCTTTTGTTATAGTCCTAGAGGTTACACATTTTTTTCCACTTTATTTTTTCCTCTCTGCTTTTCAGATTTAGTAGTAATTCTTTCTCTGTGTTCAGTTTCACTACTTATTTCCTCTGTTATTTTCCAGCCCATCCATTGACTTTGTGCCTTCAGATTTTGTATTTTTCAGTTATAAATTTCCATTATTTTCTTTTTAAAAATATCCTACACTTCTTTGGTAGGACTTTATTTTCCTGAAATTTTCTACTTTTTCCAATTGTTTTGATCATCCTTGTCATTGTTCATTGGAACATTTTTATGTTGGCTACTTTAAAATTCTTACCAGGTAATACCAACATCTGCATCATCTCAGAGTTGGCATCTGTTGATCGTCTTTTCTCCTTCAAGTTGAAACTTCTATACTTCTTTATATGACAGGTGAATTCTCATTGTATTCTGAACATTTTGGCTGTTATATTTTGAGGCTTTATATCTTCTATAAATACCAGGACCCCTCTGACAGTGCACTAGCAGAAGAAGAGAAGTATTTCATTGTTATTGCTATGATGATACATGCTCAGGTCTCCATTCTGTTTCTGTTGATGTGCTGAGGAGAAGGGGAACCTCATATTGTTAAAAGTATGGAGCACATTAATTTCCCCTCTTGGTCTCTGCTGACAGCACCCAGACTGGGAAATTTAAGACTTCCACTGCCCAAGTGGCCTCCAGAAGCACTGTAATATAAGAGTCTTATTACTACATGGTGAGAATGAAAGTCCCAGAAGTCTATTTGACCTTCCCTGACATCACCCCAATGAGGGGCAGTGGCTAAGGCACGTCATGAGCTGGGTGAGACTGGATATCTAATCTCCTCACCTGGCCTTTGCTTATGAGGATTCATGTGGGACTACAACTTTTCCCATTACATTTGGCTGGAGTAGGATGGTTATTTTCTATTAATGGAAGGTTTCTGTCTTTCCAGGCTGCTCGTGTCTTGTTTCTTTGGCTAGAGAGAACAGACTTGCTTGGGCCTTTGGTTAGTTTGTGTCTATTGCAGTCTAGCACTAACAGCCTTTTCCACACTACAATGAGGGCAGAAAAAACTAGAAAGAAATCATCACCATGCTGTTCTTGGGTTCCAGCGTTACTAGCTGGTCCATCATCTTTGCTCCACCTTTCTGAACCTTCTTATGTATGTTTTATATGTAAAGTACAGTGCTTTAACCAGCACTGAGCATAAGCAATAGGGAGACAAGTGTTTATTCTACCTTTTCTGGAACCAGAAGTCCTTAATACTATTTTAAAATGCATTACTCCCTGTTAAAGCAAGCAAGACCAAGTCAAAACTGCTTTGGGAGATCTGAATTCTTTCTCACCTCTCAATCTCCTGGGATATTTTCTATTTGAAGCAGGTGCTCTAGTCTTCTTTCCTGAGTTGAATTTCTTTGCTCTGCTTACAGGTCCTACTTGTTTTTTACTAAAACATGATTGACTGTCTATAGTTTCCTACTTTCTTATCTCTTGGTTATATTTTCTTCATTGTTAATTACCTCATGCATAGGAGCAGACTTAATCCACTGAGTTTAGCTGTAGACAAACTCTTTTTTTTAATCTTCCCTTCCTAAGAAGGGGATATCTCCAGTTCTGTGTGGTTGAATGAAACAGTTTTATGAAAAGAAACATCTCAAACAGATTTCTGCGGAAATCAGCACGGCTAGAAAGAACTTTTCCTGAGAGTAAACAGAAGGGGACTGTCACTAAAAATGCTTCTAATTGATAATTATTTCATAGAGCTCTGAATCCAGTTAAATTGGGAGGTGACAAGACTCATTTAGCCAATAATCCTCTTAAAATAGGATCTACCCAGATTTAGTATTTTATTGACTCAGTTTTTTCTATGCAATATTTATAGAGTTGAAATCATTTTAGAGATGATCTATTTTGCCAAATTTTATACTCTAAATTATCTACCAAATCATTTTGAATGTGTTTTTTTATCAAAATATTACAGTTTAATAGGAGATGCAACTTTTAAAACTTGTATACAAAACAAAATAGCAAAGTTATAAATTATATAATTTAAAAATATGTTTAATATGGTAATTATAAGGAGAATTATAGAATATCAATGTTGTCTATATTATTTAGAAAATATGTAATATCTTGACCTACAATGTTAGTATAATTTAACCCAACAGTGAAAAGTGATTAGACAGTCTGGCCAATACAATAGCATGGGTAAAACGATGAAGCAGAAATGAATCTACACAAATTGGAGGTGAAGAGGCTATCTAATTTCAATTATAGTGAAGTCAGACATAAATTTGTATAGAAATGGTGGGGCCAGAGCAAGACATTCTTGAGAGCCAGTTGTTTCTGGAGAAGTGAAAGATCCTTGTTGCTAAGCAGCTAAATCTAGAATTTTGTCACCTGAGAGACAAGAGCGGCAAAGCTTATGTTTCTCTTTGTTATGTGAGGTCTCAACTACCTATCTTGGTTCACTGATAAGTCTGGTACAAATTATCTTGAAGAAAAAAAGCATGGAACTACTGTTATTTCTGTTGGTAAGTCATTTATCAAGTTTGCCTCTAAGCATAATTTGGTAATCAGAATAGTATGTCGAATAATGTAAAGATTCTTAACTTTGGGTGTTTTTCCTTTTAAAAGATGCGAGAGACTTTAGCATGAGAAAGTGGGGCTATGTTGCAGCTAGGGTTTGCCTAAGACTGAGGGGGTTGCTGTGATGTGGGACTTTCAGTTTATAAACAATATAGTACTGGGCAAAGCAAGATAAGTTGATTACCCAAGTTGCTAGTAAAGAACAGGAAAATAGGAAAAAGTAAAGTTGAGAGTAGGAAAAATTTATAGACTCGGTGCTTTAGTAGATAGGAGATATGATCTGGAATAGAAGATAAGGGCTAATACCTGAATCTCAGGCAGGATCACTCTTCCAATATGACTGGAATATGGAGTAGGGTAGAGAAGTAAAAGAAATGGGCATGCATTCATATAGGTTTGTAACAGTGAAAATCCTAAAAATCATTTTGTCTTTGAATTTGGCATCAGTATGAATTTTTTTTTTCACTCTGTTCTGGACTAAGAAATTCATTTTGTATTATGAACCAGTGGCCACACATATAAAAATACCCACAAAATTTGTGCATCATTCGCGTATGAATTGCTAAGGAACTTCTAGGCATGTCCTCTGATACTTTAACTCAATTTTCTAAAAGATAAAAACTTCATGTCAAGAACCATTTAATTGACTTCATGACTCTAATGAATCAGTGACAGAGTGTATTCAAGCATAATAGAGTAAGAGAAGTGATGGGTAGGTAAAGGTTTTCAGAAATTTGAAATAGCTGTGGGGAAAAATTAAGAGATGATAAAAATACATGGAGGAGGGCTATTGTCTACTCCAAGTTTCCAATAATTATAGAGAATATGGATTTTTAATGGCACCACTTCACAGTATTAAACATTTAGAATGATGTTTGTTATGCACCGAGCCCGTATCTCCAAACCAACCGAGAGAGTGAACAAGTCCACCTTGGTAATGCAAAGGCAAGAAGGGAGTTTTTATTTCTAGCGTGCTAGGGCTCAAGCCTCATTCGACGCAGCGGAATCAGACGAGAGCCCCAAACAAAGCAGTATGGCAGTTTATATACAGTCAGCTCTTTGTCTCAGTTACAGGGTACTTGGCGATACCTGATTGGACAGGCAGAATGAGCTCATGCAACGCCTTCCTTATGCTATCGCATATAGAAATCTTTCCTTATTTGGTTAAGGAATGTTCTTCAAGAAAACAGGAAACATGACTCAGGTCCCCGGCGCTGTTATGCACCTCATTGAGCCGACCACCCTGCCTAACATTCCCCCCTGTTCTTAGATCATACAGAGGAATCCTCCTCTGGGTCCTGAGATACTGTTTGATATTGCTGCTGAAGCACGAAGAGCTGTACTGTATTAATGCGCTCTTTTACAAAGGCTACAAGTCTATTGATAATACAAGGGCCAAACATAAGCATTGTTAGAAGGATTATCAGGGGTCCTAGCAGGGTAGAGATTAAAGTAGTCAGCCAGGGGGATTGTTGAAACCAGGACTCAAACCATCCCTGTTGAGCCTCACGCTCTCGTTTACGCTGGGCTAGCCCCTCTCTCACTTTGGCCATGGATTCCCTAACTATTCCAGTATGGTCTGCATAAAAACAACAGTCTTCTCCTAGGGCGGCACAAAGTCCCCCCTGTTACAGAAATAGAAGATCTAGCCCTCTTCTATTTTGCAAAACTACTTCAGACAGGGAAGTTAAAGATTACTCTAAATGACTAATAGACCGTTCTATACGAGTGATCATATACTGATCTATACGAGTCTTCATCTATGGCTGCTCTTAAAGAGTTAAATCCTTGACTTTGCATGGACAAAGCTGTTATTCCAGTTCCGGCCCCGGCTATTCCCAGACCGAACATAGTTGCTATGGTTATGGCAGTAATGGGCTCTCTCTTAACTTTATAAGCTCTTTCTTGTTGATTAAGAGTCAATTTGTGGGCCCAATAATCATATACAGCTTCTTCTGGTCAATACAGTATCTTTGGTATCACAGCCACCATAACACAAAATTCTTTTTTAGGATCAAAAATGGAGCTATGTACACAGGGAGTCAACCCAGTGTGAGAGCACACCCACCATCCTCCCATCTGTGGAACTGACCACCTGGCTACAGGCAGACTCATGAGTTCAACAGTAAGGGCACACACTGAGGATCTGTCTGGCGGCACTTTGCCCATACATAGTCCCTTTCCCCACACTTCTCTCATTGTAAGGCCTACTTTTCGTTCTCCCCATCGACATTGGGGAGGATCGGTGCCATTGGCCAGGTCGTAAGAGGCGTTGAGGCCTACTGCCTCGTAATAAGGGGGAATTAAGTTGTAACATAACCAACAGGATTTAGTTGCCTCAGGATGGGTTTGATTTAAGGTAGCATAAGCTGCCTTTGCTAATTTCCATAGTGGATCTGTTTGTCCAAGTTTAGCAAGGGGGCCCGCCTCTGGGCCTTTTGTTGGTCCCTGGGATGTAGGTAGGGAGGTTGTCGGGTAGAGAGTTGCATGGACCTGTTCAACGGGGTTTGGACCGATACTATACATTTGTACCGGTTCTAAAACTTGACTCACAACAATGATCCCATTATAAGTAGTCAGGTCATTTCTGGTCTGAAGTCCCCATGATATCCCGTTGACCCAGGTCTTCTCTCTTTTTTTTTTTTCTTTGTCAATGTTAAACCTTATTTTTACCTGGGCAAAGTTATGATCCTTTTCCCAATCGGAGTACGGAGGTACGGGTCCTACAAATGAGAAGTTAAGCAAGTCCCGATTTCCTACATCCCACCGTCTATACCCTGGAGTCTCCGACCCATCATTAGAAGTTACACAGTCCCAAGATTTACAATAAGAGTCCTGTATCCCCCCACAGATCTTCCAGTTGTGCCTGGGTGCACCTGGACATGCCCAGAATGCATGATTCCGGAGGTAGCCCCTTTTCCAAGGTACATTTACCACCGGCTTAAGGTCAAAGTATAAGTCTGGCCACCAAGTATTTGGTGGATGTATTGCGGTGGTGGAGTTAACGTTAACCATCTCACGTGTTAGTCCATTTTGCAGTTTCCAGGAGATTTTGACCGATTGGTGCGGGTTCACGCTGGCAGCTTCGGAGCAGAGTAACATGGTCATCCATAAGATGGTCCAGACGAGTTGCCTTGGTCCTGTCGATGATGCCGGAGCTTCAGCTTCAGGGGGTTGGACGGGTGCAGAGACGCTTCCCATTCTTTTTTTTAGCGTCTTCCTGCTCTGCTGAAGTAGCTGGGCGTACGTGGTTGCAATGCACCCAAGACCCGATACTGTCGACCTTTAGGGCAGTTGGGGTGGTAAGAAGAACAACATAAGGACCCTTCCATTTAGGTTCTAGTGCCTTGGTGTGGTGCCTTTTGACCCACACCCAATCTCCAGGGCTGATGTTATGTGAGGGGATAGTCCCCTTGTTTTGGCCCTCATGTATTTCCCGGAGCAGTTTCCAGACGCGAGAATGCACTTTGCCCAAAGCCATCAAAGCCTGCTGGAATTGCCCCAGAGTAGGAGGTAGAAGTTTCTTTCCTTCAAATATTGGACATACAGGGGGAGGTCGCCCATACAGAATTTCAAATGGGGCCAGATTAAGCTGATAAGGAGTATTACTTGTGCGAAAGAGGGCGAAGGGAAGGAGAGTCACCCAGTCCCCGCCAGTCTCTATAGCCAATTTAGTTAAAGTTTCTTTTAGGGTCCGATTCATTCTTTCAACTTGCCCCGAGCTCTGTGGGCTGTATTCACAATGTAATTTCCATTTGGTCCCTAGAGCCCGGGCAAGGTTCTGAACTATTTGGCTCACAAAAGCAGGTCCATTATCAGAGCCAATAGTCACCGGCAGGCCAAACCTGGGAACTATTTCTTCTAAAATCTTTTTAGCCACTACCATTGCAGTTTCTCCCTTAGTAGGAAAAGCTTCTACCCACCCTGAGAAGGTATCTACCAACACTAACAAGTACCGGTAACCATACTTGCCTGGCCTTACCTCGGTGAAATCTATTTCCCAGTGCTGCCCTGGCCCTTTTCCCCGATACCTCAGTCCTGCGTGTTGCCTCTTTCCTGGCCTCATCTGTTGACATGCCTTACAAGCATGTACTATGTTCTTCACAGTTGTTTGGTGCCGGGGAAATTGCAGGCGCGCAGTTTGAAAAAGCATCAGAGTCTTTTTCTCTCCCAGATGAGTAGACGAGTGTAGATGCTCACACAGTTGCCGTCCCAACTGAGCAGGGAGTATCAAGTAACCATCGGAGTCTCGGTACCATCCATCCTCTCCTTGTTGGAGGTAGGGACGTTCCTGGATCCAGGCAAGGTCTGTGGATGAATACTCAGGGGTTGGGGGCAAAGTTCCCATACCTGGGGGTGGAAGTCCGATCGCCAACACCGGAGCGATGAAATCTTCATCAGCCGCTTTTCGAGCCGCCAGATCTGCGGCACGATTTCCTCGTGCCGTGGGGCTGTCCCCTTTCTGATGTCCAGGTACATGTACTATTGACACAACCCGAGGCAACTGCACAGCCTCCAGAAGTCAACGGATTTCTGGCAAGTTTTTAATCTCTTTTCCTTCAGCTGTCAAAAACCCCCGTTCCCGATATATCGGGCCCTGGATGTGTACCGTGCCAAAAGCATAGTGACTGTCAGTAAAAATAGTTATTCTTTTTCCTTTGGCTCTCTCTAATGCTTGAATCAGGGCAATTAACTCTGCTCTTTGTGCTGAGGTGTCTGGGGAAAGAGTCTCTGCCCATATCGTCCGTCCAGAATCATCTACCACTGCGGCCCCCGCCCGTCTCTGTCCATCTTTTACATAACTGCTTCCATCTGTAAACCATATTAGCTCACTGTTATCCAGTGGCGTATCTGTTAAGTCCTTCCGTATTGCCGTTACCCCGGCCAGTATCTCATCACAATCGTGGAGGGGGCTATCCCCCTCCGGATTGGGCAAAAGAGTAGCCGGATTTAGAGTGCAGAGCATTTGAAAATGAATCCGTGAGGTGTCAAGTAGCAGGGCCTGGTAGTGTGTCAGGCGGGCATTGGGAATCCATTTACCCGGGGGTTGTTTCAGAACTCTCTCTAGAGCATGAGGAGTGTAGACCAAGAGTCTCTGTCCATAAGTCAGTTTATCAGCATCATGGACTAGGAGCGTGGTGGCCGCGATGATTCAGAGGCAAGGTGGCCATCCGGCTGCCACTGGGTCCAATTTCTTGGAAAGGTATGCTATGGGACGCTTCCAAGGTCCCCACTTCTGTGTTAGTACCCCTTTTCCTATCCTTCGCCTTTCATCTATAAATAATTGGAAAGGCTTAGATGGGTCAGGAAGGGCAAGGGCAGGAGCTTCCAGCAAGGCACGCCTGAGCTCCTGAAAGGCCGTTTTCATTGACTCAGTCCATTTCCAGTCTTTGTTTTCTTTGGTCCCTTCATACAGGGGCCTGGCCTTTTCTGCAAACCCCAAGATCCATAATCGGCAGTATCCCACAGTTCCCAGGAATTCTCTCACTTGTCTAGGGTTGGCCGGCTCAGGGATCTGGAGGATGGTTTCTTTCATAGCCTGTGTTAGCCACCTCTGGCCCTGTTTTATCTTATAACCGAGGTATGTAACCTCTTGCTTGGCAATCTGGGCCTTTTTGGCACTGGCCCTGTAACCTAAAGTCCCCGAGGTTTGGAGAAGGTCACCTGTTGCCTCTTGGCACTCTTTTTCCGTAGTCGCTGCCAGCATAAGGTCATCAACATATTGTAATTAAACAATGGTAGGGTGTTCAACCCGATACTCACGGAGGTCTTCATCCAAGGCCTCATTAAACAACGTGGGTGAGTTTTTGAAACCCTGTGGTAAGTGAGTCCACGTCAGCTGCACAGGAGTCTGACCACCATCTTCCTGCCATTCGAAGGCGAAGATCTCTTGGCTTGCAAGGGCAAGAGGCAGACTGAAAAAGGCATCTTTTAAATCTAAAACAGTGTACCAAACGTAGCTTGGTGGCAAGCTGCTTAGCAATGTATAAGGGTTAGGAACCATAGGATGAATGTCACTCACCCGTTTGTTGACTTCTCGCAGGTCTTGAACCGGTCTAAAATCAGTTCCCCCAGGCTTCTTTATGGGAAGCAGGGGAGTGTTCCATGGCGACCGGCACTTTCTCAAGACCCCAGCGTCTATGAGGCGTTGTATGTGAGGAGTAATTCCTTGCCGAGCTTCTTGACTCATGGGATACTGCCGCACTCTCACCGGTGTGGCACTGGCTTTCAGTTCCACAATAATAGGGGGCCTCTGTTTGGCCAGTCCCATTCCTGCTGTTTCAGCCCAGGCCTGAGGGTATCTCTGAACCCATGGCTGTACTTCGGGACTTATTGTCGCTGGGGCCTCTGGCAAGTACAGTCTGTATTCATCCTTTAATGCCAGAGACAAGACCTGAAGAGGATGCCCAGTTCCATCTAAAACTGACACTTGCCCGTGGTCGAAATGAATTTGGGCATTTACTTTAGACAGTAAATCTCTTCCCAGCAAGGGCGCTGGACACTCAGGTATCACCAGAAAGGATTGGGTCACTTGGTGGGTCCCCAAGTTCACATCCCATTTTGTAGTCCATCCATATCGCTTAGTCCCGGTTGCTCCCTGCACCCAGCTACTTTTCTTAGACATGGGTCCATCTCTTTGGTTTAAGACTGAGTATTGAGCTCCTGTATCCACCATGAAGCCAACCGGTTTCCCCTCCACATTTATAGTTACCCAGGACTCGGGGAGGGGCGTTGAGCCCTGACCCCCCTAGTCACTATCCTCACCCGCGTAGAGGATATGACTGTCAGGAGAGGGAGTCTCGTTCTTGGGATTTTTGGGCCCCTCTTTTAGGTTTTTCCTGGGGCATTTATCTTTCCAATGTCCAATCTCCTTACAAAACGCACATTGGTTTTTTCCAAGCTTGTGCCTTGCAGGTTTTTCCTCAGTCTTTGAGTCTAGCTTTTTCCCTTTTTGGAACCTATTTTTGTTTTCAATTCTGGCGAAAAATATCTGAGCCAGCTCTTGTTGGTTCTTACGGTTTTCTTCAGCTCTAAATTCTCTTTCTTCCCTTCTAATGCGGTCCTCTCTCTCCTCTGGGGTCTCTCTATGATTGAAAACTCTATCTGCTGCCCTCACTAGATCTTGCAGGGACTGTTCACCCAACCTCTCTATCTTTTGTAACTTTCTCCTAATATCGGGGGCTGCCTGATTCACCAATGCTAGCATAACTGCTGCTCGAGACTCATCTGCCTGTGGGTCCATAGGAGTATACTGTCTAAAAGCTTCCATTATCCTTTCAAGGAAGGCTGCCGGGCTCTCATTTGGCTCTTGCCTCACTGAATTTACCTTGGCCAAATTAGTTGGCTTTCTGGCGGCCGCTCTAAGGCCAGCCATGAGAGTCTGACGGTACACTCGGAGATGCTCCCTACCTTCAGCGCGTTCGAAGTCCCAGTTGGGTCGCACCAAGGGGAACCCCTCTTCAATGAGGTGAGGCTGTATTGTGGGCCTCCCATCCACCCCTGGCACATTTTTCCGGGCTTCTGACAGGATCCGTTCGTGCTCTTCTGTAGTAAAAAGTACCTGTAACAGTTGCTGACAATCATCCCAAGTGGGATTGTGAGTAAAGAGGATAGATTCTAAAAGATCAATAAGACCCTGCGGTTTCTCAGAGAAAGAGGGAGTTTGAGTCTTCCAATTGTACAAATCACTAGTGGCAAAGGGCCAGTACTGATATGTCCGTTCCCCACCCTCTCTGGCTGGCCCCGCCCAGACCGGAAACGCATGAACAGTGGAGGAGGGAATTTCCGGGCCTTCTTCTTCCACTGCACTGGCCATTTCCCTTGCTCTTCCCCGAGTTCCCTGGGCGGGGCCCCCTTCTCTAGGAGGAGCCGAGGGCTCGGCCCTCCTCCAGGCTTCTCCCGATGAAACTTGTGGAACCTGTGGAAGCAAGGGCGGATATGGATCCTCGTACGGGGGTGGGAACAACTCAGTTTCCAGGTCAATCAGATTAGGATACAGAGAAGAAGATTCCTGGAACACCGGCTTAGGTCGTTTTTCGTCCTGTTTTTCTTCTTTTTCTTCAGAAGCTTTCATGACTAGCACCTGTGGGTTTGGCGAGGTTGGAGTCGGGGAAGAGGGACGGGGAGGTTTAGGAGGTTTAGAAGGAGCAAGAACAAAGGGTTTAAGCCATTCCGGCGGGTTTCTCACTAGATCCTGCCAGACCAGAATGTAGGGAGTCTGGTCTAGGTGCCCGGCAGGACTAGGGGTAAGCACCCTCTCTTTAACTGCCTGGATAATTTGGGGATTGAAGGTTCCCTCTTGTGGCCATCCGACGTCAAAGGTGGGCCACTCAGTGGAACAGAAAGTCACCAGTTTGCTCTTCTTTACCAGTAACGAAAGATTCTGAGCTCTAGACTTAAAATCAGAAAAATGGTCAGTCATCAGAGACAGCGGAGTAGAAGTAGATTGCCCCATGGGTACAGAGAACACGGACAATGACAACAAGACTCACACAGACAGTGCCGGCACACAGAGTCACAAAAATGACACAACAAACAGATTCCAACTCTCAATATTACTTTCAGTCTCCTTTATAGCACTAGAGACCCCTTCTCTACTTGCAAGTGTCTTACCGTCAGGACATCCTCAGTGCCAGCTGCCCTCCCGGTTCGCTACCAGGGACCCAGCCTTACGCTGGGCTTGCCTCGTCACCTTACACCTAGATGCCTCCCCAGTACGATACTGGGCCCCGGACTTAATCTAGGCCTCTGCACTGCTAGCACCGGTGCTCAGAGCTCTCAACTCCTAACGAGATTATTCCCTTCTACCAGGAGAGTTGTCCTCCCCGGTAGGCCGGAGATCCCGGACAAGCCCCCAAATGTTATGCACCGAGCCCGTATCTCCAAACCAACCGAGAGAGTGAACAAGTCCACCTTGGTAATGCAAAGGCAAGAAGGGAATTTTTATTTCTAGCGCGCTAGGGCTCAAGCCTCATTCAACGCAGCGGAATCAGACGAGAGCCCCGAACAAAGCAGTATGGCGGTTTATATACAGTCAGCTCTTTGTCTCAGTTACAGGGTACTTGGCGATACCTGATTGGACAGGCAGAATGAGCTCATGCAATGCCTTCCTTATGCTATCGCATATAGAAATCTTTCCTTATTTGGTTAAGGAATGTTCTTCAAGAAAACAGGAAACATGACTCAGGTCCCCGGCGCTGTTATGCACCTCATTGAGCCGACCACCCTGCCTAACAATGTTCTTTTAGGAGTTTGGGTCTATGAGGTCCTAGAAATAATGAGGACAAGGATTATGACAAAGATACTTTGAAGAGTTTTCCTATGCCCTGCTCTCAAGATGAGCAGAATAAGACATAGGTTGTTTGTTCAGCCTCAGTTCAGTTCAGTTCAGTTCATTCGCTCAGTAGTGTCCGACTCTTTGCAACCCCATGAATCGCAGCACGCCAGGCTTCCCTGTCCATCACCAACTCCTGGAGTTCACTCAGATTCACGTCCATCGAGTCAGTGATGCCATCCAGCCATCTCATCCTCTGTCGTCCCCTTCTCCTCCTGCCCCCAAACCCTCCCAGCATCAAAGTCTTTTCCAGTGAGTCAACTCTTCGCATGAGTTGGCCAAAGTACTGGAGTTTCAGCTTCTACATCAGTCCTTCCAAAGAAATCCCAGGGCTGATCTCCGTCAGAATGGATTGGTTGGATCTCCTTGAAGTCCAAGGGACTCTCAAGAGTCTTCTCCAACACCACAGTTCAAAAGCATCAATTATTCGGTGCTCAGCCTTCTTCACAGTCCAACTCTCACATCCATACATGACCACAGGAAAAACCATAGCCTTGACTAGACGGACCTTAGTCGGCAAAGTAATGTCTCTGCTTTTGAATATGTTATCTAGATTGGTCATAACTTTTCTTCAGGGCAGCTCAATATAAAAAAAAGTAACAATAAAAAATGAATGGAAGATCTAAACAAATACTTCTCTAAAGAAGACATACAAATGGCTAAAAAGCATATGAAACGATGCTAAAAGTGAAAGTCCCTCCGTCATGCCTGACTCTTTGTGACCCCATGTATGGAATTCTCCAGGCCAGAATACTGGAGTGGGTGGCCTTTCCCTTCTCTGGCAAATCTTCCCAACCCACGGATCGAACCCAGTCTCCCACGCTGCAAGAGGATTCTTTACCACCTGAGCCACAAGGGAAGCCCTGAAAAAATGCTAAACATCAATAATTATTAGAGAAATAAAACTCAAAACTACAATGAGGTGTAATTTCACACTGGTCACAATGGTCATCATCAAAAAAATCTACAAACCATAAATGCTGGAGACAGTGTAGAGAAAAGGGAATCCTCCTACACTGTTGGTAGAAATGTACATTGGTACAGACACTATGGAGAACAGTACAGAGTTCATTAAAAAACTAAAAATAGAGCTATGGTATGATCCAGCAAGCCCATTCCTGGGCATATATTTTGGGAAAAAACCCTAATTTGAAAAGACACATGCACTTCAATGTTCATTGCAGCACTATTTACAATAGCCAAGACATGGAAGTAGCCTAAATGTTCATCAAGAGAGAAGTGGGTAAAGAAGATGTAGTATATATATATACACAATGGGATATTACTCAGCCATAAAAAAGAATGAAGCAATGCCATTTGCAGCAACATAGATGGACCTAGAGATTATCATACTAAGTGAAGTAAGTCAGATAGAGAAAGACAAAAATCGTATAATATCACTTGTATGTGGAATCTACAAAGTAGTTAAAATGAACTCATTTACAAAACAGAAATAGACTCACAGACTTTGAAAACAAACTTATAGTTATCAAAGAGAAAACATGGCAGGGCTGTAAATTAAGAGTTTGGGATTAATATATATATATATATATGCTATTATATATAAGGGTTTCCCTCATAGCTCAGTTGGTAAAGAATCCATCTGCAATGAAGGAGACCCCAATTTGATTCCTGGGTCAGGAAGATCCACTGGAGAATTCTTGTGGATTCTTGGGCTTCCCTTGTGGCTCAGCTGGTAAAGAATCCACCTGCAATGTGGGAGACCTGGGTTCCATCCCTGGGTTGAGAAGATCCCCTGGAAAAGAGAAAGGATACCCACTCCAGTATTCTGGCCTGGAGAATTCCATGGACTGTATAGTCCATGGAGTCCCAGAGAGTCAGACACAACTGAGTAACCTTCACTTTCACTTACTATATAAAATAGACAACTAAAAGGACCTATTGTATAGTACAGGAAACTCTACTAAATCTTCTGTAATAACCTATATGGGAAAAGAATCTGAAAAAGAATGGATACATGTATATATATATATGTGTATATGTATATATATATATATATATATATATATAAAAATGAATCACTTTGCTATACATCTGTAACTAACACAGCCTTGTATATCAACTATACCCTATTATAAAATAAAAATTAAATCAAGCAAAACCAAAAAGAAAAAATACTGAATAGGTGACAATATTTGCAAATGATATGACCAATAAGGGATTAATATCCAAAGTATATAAACAACTCATACAACTCAACATCAAAGAAATAAACAATTTAAAAATGGGCAGAGCACTAAACAGACATATTTCCAAAGAGGAAAGGCAGATGGCCACAGGCACATGAAAAGATGCTCAACATTGATAATGATTAGAGAAATGCAAATCAAAACCACAGTGACATCACACTAGTTTGACCAGCTATCATCAACAGAAGACAAATAACTAATGTTGGTGAGCATGTGGATAAAAGGGAACCTTCATACACTGTTGGTAGGAATGTAAATTGGTGCAACTACTATGAAAACAGTATGAAGGTTTCTCAAAAACTAAAAAATAGAACTTCCATATGACCCGGGAATGTACTCCTGGGTGTATACCTTAAAAAACCACAACCATTAATTCGAAAAGATACATGCACTCTATTGTTAATAGCAGCACATGGAAACAACAGAAGTGTCCACTGACAGATGAATGGATAAAGAAGATGTGCTATATACATATAATGTAATATCACTCAAGTATAAAAAAGAATGAAATTTTGCCATTTGCAGCAACATGCATGGACTTTGAGTGCTTTATGCTATGTGAAGTCAATCAGAAAGAGAAAGATATATATTGCATGATATCACTGGTAGGTGGAATCTAAGAAAACACCAAACTAGTTACTATAAAATAAACAGACTCACAGATATAGAGAACAAATGGGTGGTTATGAGTGTTGGATGGGAAGGAGGGATTTATAGGAACAAGGATGTGTGAAGTACAAACTATTCAGTGTAAAACAGGTTCAAAGATGCCTTGTACAACCCGGGGA
The DNA here is from genome assembly GCF_023091745.1 of Budorcas taxicolor. NCBI lineage: Eukaryota > Metazoa > Chordata > Mammalia > Artiodactyla > Bovidae > Budorcas > Budorcas taxicolor. The sequence continues at coordinate 80,367,742 of NC_068919.1, forward strand.
ATATAGCCAATATTTTACAATAACATTAAATGAAAAGTAACCTTTTAAAATTATATAAAAATAAAAAATATTAATCCAATGACCCTTGATTCAAACTGATATTTGCTCAAACTCTTAAAATTTAACAAAACAGATACTTCAATGTCTAAAATAAATAAATAGCAGATTAAGTGATAAAAACACATAAGTGATCTGGAAGATAGAATAATGGAAATCACCCAATCAGAACAGCAGACAGAAAGAAAACAAAACAAAAGCAATCTATGACATCGTTTGAAGCATCACTACCAACAAAGCTAGTGGAGATGATGGAATTCCAGCTGATCTATTTCAAATCCTAAAAGATGATGCTGTGAAAGTGCTGCACTCAATATGCCAGCAAATGTAGAAAACTCAGCAGTGGCCACAGGACTGGAAAAGGTCAATTTTCATTCCAATCCCAAAGAAAGGCAATGCCAAAGAATGCTCAAACTACCTCACAATTGCACTCATTCCACACACTAGTAAAGTAATGCTCAAAATTCTCCAAGCCAGGCTTCAACAGTACATGAACCGTGAACTTCCAGATGTTCAAGCTGGATTTAGAAAAGGCAGAGGAACCAGAGATCAAATTGCAAACATCCACTGGATCATCGAAAAAGCAAGAGAGTTCCAGAAAAACATCTATTTCTGCTTTATTGACTATGCCAAAGCCTTTGACTGTGTGGATCACAATAAACTGTGGAAAATTTTTAAAGAGATGGGAATACCAGACCATCTGACCTGCCTCCTGAAAAACCTGTATGCAGGTCAAGAAGCAACAGTTAGAACCGGACATAGAATAACAGACTGGTTCCAAATGGAAAAGACTATGTCAAGGCTGTATATTGCCACCTTGCTTATTTTACTTACATGCAGAGTACATCATGCAAAATGCCAGGCTGCATGAAGTACAAGCTGGAATCAAGATTGCTGGGAGAAATATCAATAACCTCAGATATGCAGATGACACCACCCTTGGAAGTAAAGAGCCTCTTGATGCAAGTGAAAGAGAAGAGTGAAAAAGCTGACTTCAAACTCAACATTCAAAAACCTAAGATCATGGTATCTAGTCCCATCACTTCATGGGAAACAGATGGGAAACAATGGAAACAGTGACAGACTTTATTTTGGGGGGCTCCAAGATCACTGGGGACGGTGACTGCAGTCATGAAATTAAAAGACGCTTGCTCCTTGGAAGAAAAGCTAAGACCAACCTAGTCAGCTCAGCTCAGTCACTCAGTCATGTCCAACTGTTTGAGACTCCATGGACTGCAGCATGCCAGGTCTCCCTGTCAATCAGCAACTTCCAGAGTTTACTCAAACTCATGTCCATTCAGTCAGTGATGCCATCCAACCATCTCATCCTCTGTCATCCCCTTCTCCTCCTGCCATCAATCTTTCCCAGCATCAGAGTCTTCTCCAGTGAGTCAGTTTTTCACATCAGGTGGCCAAAATATTGGATTTTCAGCTTCAACATCAGTCCTTCCAATGAATATTCAGTACTGATTTCTTTTAGGATGGACTGGTTGGATCTTGCAGTCCAAGGGACTCTCAAGAGTCTCCTCCAACACCACAGTTCAAAAGTATCAGTTCTTCGGTGCTCAGTTTTCTTTATAGTCCAACTCTCACATCCATACATGACTACTGGAAAAACCATAGCTTTGACTAGATGGACCTCATCAACAGGTTCTTTAGTTCCTCTTTGCTTTCTGCCATTAGAGTGGTATCATCTGCATATCTGAGGTTGTTTCTCCTGGCAATGTTGATTCCAGCTTGTGATTCATCCAGCCTGGCATTTTGCATAATGTACTCTGCATCTAAGTTAAATAAGCAGGGTGACAACATACAGCCTTGCAAAGTATAGAGAAATACAAATGAAAACCACAATGAAGTATCACTTCACACCAATCAGAATGGTTATTATCAAAAAGTCTACAGATAAAAAAATGCTGGAGAGGCTGTGAAGAAAAGGGAACACTCCTATACTGTTGGTGGGAATGTAAAGTGGTTCAGCCACTATGGAAAACAGTATGGTGTTTCTTTAAAAAAAAAAAAAAAGAAACTAAAAATAGAACTACCATGTTATCCTGCAATCCCACTCCTAAGTATGTACCCAGAAACACCAATTCAAAAAGATACATGCACCCCAATGTTCATAGCAGCAGTATTTACCATAGATAAGACATGGAAGCAACCTGAGGACCCATCAACAGATGGCTGGCTTAAGAGGATGTCATATATATATATATATATATATATATATATATATATATATATATATATATATGCATGTGTGTGTGCGTGCGTGTACACCCACACACAATGGAACACCACTCAAGCATAAAAAGAATGAAATATTGCCATTTGTAGCAACACGGATAAACCTAGAGAATATTATATTTAGTGAAGTAAAGCAGACAGATAAATACTGTATGGTATTACTTGTAAGTGGAATCTAAAAAACAGAATAAACGAATCTATGTACAAAATGTAAACAGACTCACAGAGATAGTAAACAAACTTATGGTTACCAAAGGGGAATGAAAGTGGAGAAGGATAAATCAGGAATATGGGATTAATAGATACAAACTACTATACATAAAATAGATAAGCAACAATGATCTATAGTATAGGGAACTATATTCAATATCCACTAGTAAACTACAATGGAAAATAAGAAAATAATCTTAAATATCTATCTATCTATCTAAATCATTTTGCTGTACACCTGAAACTAACACAATGTTGTAAATCAACTCTACTTCAATTTAGAAAGCCTGACTTAATTTTAATTAGATCCCATGTGTTTATTTTTGCTTTTATTTCCAGTATTCTGGGAGGTGGATCATAGAGGATCCTGCTGTGATTTATGTCGGAGAGTGTTTTGCCTATGTTCTCCTCTAGGAGTTTTATAGTTTCTGGTCTTATGTTTAGATCTTTAATCCAGTTCATCGCAGCACTGTTTATAACAGCCAGGACATGGAAGCAACCTAGATGTCCATCAGCAGAGGAATGGATAAGAAAGCTGTGGTACATATACACAATGGAGTATTACTCAGCCATTAAAAAGAATACATTTGAATCAGTTCTAATGAGATGGATGAAACTGGAGCCGATTATACAGAGTGCAGTAAGCCAGAAAGAAAAACACCAATACAGTATACTAACACATATATATGGAATTTAGACAGATGGTAAGGATAACCCTGTATGAGAGACAGCAAAAGAGACACAGATGTATAGAACGGACTTTTGGACTCTGTGGGAGAGGAAGAGGGTGGGATGATTTGGGAGAATGGCACTGAAACATGTATACTATCATGTAAGAAATGAATCGCCAGTCTATGTTCGATACAGAATACACGATGCTTGGGGCTGGTGCACGGGGATGATCCAGACAGATGATATGGGGTGGGAGGTGGGAGGGGGGTTCAGGATTGGGAACTCATGTACACCCGTGGCAGATTCATGTCAATGTATGGCAAAACCAATACAGTATTGTAAAGTAAAATAAAGTAAAAATAAAAATTAAAAAAAAATAAATACACTGAGTTAAAAAAAAATCAAGTTGGTGTTAAAATGTACAATTTGCATAACTTAGAAATGTACTGACATTAAATAAACCAAATGGAATATTAAAAAAAATAAATAAAAAGCTTGACTTAAATAACAAATACAAAAACAAAAAAACACATTGAAAAATCCTCCTGGTTTTCAGATGGGTTGTCTATATGCTTGCTAGCATTAGTTATGATGAAGGTAGGGTTTTTGATGGCGAATAATTCCATCAGTCAGGTGTCAAAGTCTTTGAAGTTTGTGCAAGAATGATAGGGGCTGGTTGATGGCAGAGTGAGAAAGAAAGGTTAAAACTTACTGTAGTTGGAAGCAGTTGGATAAATGGTTTGGATTTGACTTGGTGAGGTGTGGGCAACAGGAACCCAGCTTATGGACCACAAAGACATATGACTTCTATGATATGGGTTTCTCTAGAGTGAGTTTTAGGGCAAGCAGTAAACTTGAGGAAGTTTAAGCAGGTAAGTATATGTAGGGAGCTTTGTGAAGGGGGGGGGTTTGATTTTGGTTGTCTCTGTCTGTCTGTCTGCCTGTCTTTTTCAACAAATGAAAACTGCAGAAGTAATAGGGGAAGTTGTATGTAGGGATGATATAGAGGAATTCGAATTAAAGTAAAAGAAGTATTGACTAGGAATGGATTTAGAATCCAGGAGATGACTGGTACTGAGTCAGGCATCTTCATTTTCATACCAGCTATGAAAGGCTTCTTAGATTAGCTTGGCTTAGTTGCTCTTCATAAGAAATTGAACTTACCTTGGCAGTACATTTATCACAGTCATGGATGAAATCAGATTTTTGAGCCTGAAGCATCTACAAGAGGAGAGGCCACCTTAAGAAAAAGAATAGAAAATTACCATAAGGATAAAAATGAACATTTATTTAGCATGGGAAGAAATCACAACAAACAATAACTTTCAAAAGTTTGAAAATAACCGTAAACATCACAAAAATATTCAAAAACCCAATAATTGCACTAACTTCCTAACACACTTCTATGTTTCCCTCAGTTCAGTTCAGTCGCTCAGTCGTGTCCGACTCTTTGCAACCCCATGAATCGCAGCACGCCAGGCCTCCCTGTTCATCACCATCTCCCAGAATTCACTCAGACTCACATCCATCGAGTCCGTGATGCCATCCAGCCATCTCATCCTCGGTCATCCCCTTCTCCTCCTGCCCCCAAGCCATCCCAGCATCAAAGTCTTTTCCAATGAGTCAACTCTTCACATGAGGTGGCCAAAGTACTGGAGCTTCAGCTTTAGCATCATTCCCTCCAAAGAAATCCCAGGGCTGATCTCCTTCAGAATGGACTGGTTGGATCTCCTTGCAGTCCAAGGGACCCTCAAGAGTCTTCTCCAACACCACAGTTCAAAAGCATCAATTCTTCAGCACTTAGCCTTCTTCACAGTCCAACTCTCACATCCATACATGACCACAGGAAAAACCATGGCCTTGACTAGACGGACCTTAGTCAGCAAAGTAATGTCTCTGCTTTTGAATATGCTATCTAGGTTGGTCATAACTTTTCTTCCAAGGAGTAAGCGTCTTTTAATTTCATGGCTGCAATCACCATCTGCAGTGATTCTGGAGCCCCCCCAAATAAAGTCTGACACTGTTTCCACTGTTTCCCCATGAAGTGATGGGACCGGATGCCATGATCTTCGTTTTCTGAATGTTGAGCTTTAGGCCAACTTTTTCACTCTCCTCTTCATCAAGAGGCTTTTTAGTTCCTCCTCACTTTCTGCCATAAGGGTGGTGTCATCTGCATATCTGAGGTTGTTGATATTTCTCCTGGCAATCTTGATTCCAGCTTGTGTTTCTTCCAGCCCAGCGTTTCTCATGATGTACTCTGCATACAAGTTAAATAAGCAGGGTGACAATATATAGCCTTGACGTACTCCTTTTCCTATTTGGAACCAGTCTGTTGTTCCATGTCCAGTTCTAACTCTTGCTTCCTGACCTGCATACAGATTTCTCAAGAGGCAGGTCAGGTGGTCTGGTATTCCCATCTCTTTCAGAATTTTCCACAGTTTCTTGTGATCCACACAGTCAAAGGCTTTAGCATAGTCAATAAAGCAGAAATAGATGTTTTTCTGGAACTCTCTTGCTTTTTGCATGATCCAGCGGATGTTGGCAATTTGATCTCTGGTTCCTCTGCCTTTTCGAAAACCAGCTTGAATGTCAGGGAGTTCATGGGTCACGTATTGCTGAAACCTGGCTTGGAGAACTTTGAGCATTACTTTACTAGCATGTGAGATGAGTGCAATTGTGCGGTAGTTTGAGCATTCTTTTGCATTGCCTTTCTTTGGAATTGGAATGAAAACTGACCTTTTCCTGTCCTGTGGCCACTGCTGAGTTTTCCAAACTTGCTGGCATATTGAGTGCAGCACTTTCACAGCATCATCTTTCAGGATTTGAAACAGCTCAATTGGAATTCCATCACCTCCACTAGCTTTGTTCGTAGTGATGCTTTCTAAGGCCCACTTGACTTCACATTCCAAGATGTCTGGTTCTAGATTAGTGATCACATCATCATGATTATCTGGGTCGTGAAGATCTTTTTTGTACAGTTCTTCTGTGTATTCTTGCCACCTCTTCTTAATATCTTCTGCTTCTGTTAACTTCCTAACACACTTCTATGTTTCCCTACAGTTTTATAATTACTTCCTCTTTAGCTGCTTCCCTCATGAGTATTATTTTGTTATATTTTCTCTGGAGAGAACAGAAAGTAATTGCCTGTCCCTAGTATATTCAACCAAAATTTATTTTTTATTATTGATATTTAGAAAAATTCAGCTTTACAACTTGTTACTGGTAAAACAATAAAAATTACCTAAGTTATTGAATTTCAGGAGACATTTATCAAGTCTTTAATATGTGAACCATTTTACTTCAGGGCACTTCAAATTTTCTTGTGTAGTAACTAATTTTGAACACTCTTACATGGATGACATTACTAAGCACCTCCTAGGGGTTTATGGAGGTCTATACAGTGAGGGTCCCTGAATCATTAACTTTATTACTCAGATTAATGTGATTCAGATCCTTTTATAATAATCTGATTATTTGTCTTTTTTCCACAGGTTCAGTGATTCTTAGCCTCTTTTTTGTCACTTAACTGAGACTATGATGATGTCTATGGACACTCTCCTCAGTCATAGAAAAGGGCACTTAATATATAAAATATTGAATACAGTGTTATAGAGCCTTCTGAAGTTATTCTTGCTCCTGCCACATATTTCTGCACTAAATTGATCATCTGCTTAATGCACTGTATTTTAATTTTATTTCCCTAGTATCTAGCACAATGTCCTATATTTTGTATGCTCCAGACATAAATTAAAGAAATTAATGAATGTTGCCAGGCAGATTGTATGCCAGGTAATACAGAAATTCTTCACTTTCAAAAACTGTTGGTAAATACATTTTAGCAGACATTGGGAATTTTCCCCTGCAGTCCTAAAATACCAGGCACTCTGATGCCTTTGCCCCTAGAAGACAGAATTCCTTTTCTCAGACTTTTAAATTTCATGAATTCTTATTATCCCTTCTGAAGTTATTTCCTCTTGTATTTCATATTCTCCTACAGGTAACTGGGGAGAACAACCTTGTTTTCCTCATTCCTTTAGAAGATGTCAGTATTTATGATTTTTTCTCTTATAAAAATTATGAATATATATATTAATACATTTTAAGTGGCATTCATCTATAACCCAAGTACTTCACCACCCACTGTTTCCATTTTTCATTGTATGGAGGACTATACTAGGTCCTAGTATATAGGGGATATTATAATATAGGGGATATTAAAATGAGTTAAAATCATAAACCTTGCACTGACTCAATGAGTGAAGGAGAATATCACAAGGAGACAAGCAAATAACTTGAGATAAATAGTCTAAAGTAAATCATAAGGCGGATGCAAATTGACATAAGGATTGTGATGGTCTCTGACCTCTCCAGTTTTGACAGGAGAAAGTAACAAGAGTTATGCAAGGGCAACAGGCACAAACCAACACAGTTTGGGACAAATTGAGATACAACGTCACTGTACTCTGAAGTTTCTTTAGTTTTGCTTTAACATTATATTGAGGAGATTTTTATACCGCCTATATGTGTTTGAGATAATTGTATAATGAAGACCCAAGTGCCTAGCATCTGGTTCCGACAACTATCCACTATCGATAGGGCCAATACTGTTTTATCTTTGTCCCCTCTAACTTTACATCCCCAGTTATTGAAAGCATATCCAAAGCTTTTTGCTGCATTAATCACTCTTGACACATTCAAATTCTTTCTCCTATTTTCCTTACCCAATCCCACCACCATCCCCCACCCTTCTTTTTATTTTCACTTTTCAGCACTGCCCACTCTGATGGTCACACTCTCACAGGACACAGATCCTTAAAGTTCAGCTCAGAGGGAGCAGCCAGGTCAGCAGTGCCTGATAAGTTCTTCTCTGGACAGATGGCTCCATAGTGGCTGCTCCATCATGGTGACTGGTGAAGCAAGAGTGTCCAGGCAGGTTGTTGGACTGCTCTGGCTTGAGGTGTCTCTGTTCTCTTCTGGTCTCTCCCAGGAAAGGCGCTCTCAAAGCCTCAACTCCCCAGATGTGGTGATTCCCTTGAAGGTTACCAACGGGGGCAGAGGTCCAACTGCTCCAGGTTGGCTCTCCTACAGCCTGCAGTTTGGGGGTCAGAGACATGTTGTCTGCATAAGAGCTAAGAAGATCTTGATTTCCAAACCCCTCCCAGTGTTCACCTACACGGACCAGCGCGCCCTTCAGCAGGATCAGCCTTTTGTTCCTAATGACTGCTATTACCATGGTTATGTGGAGGGGGTCCCCGAGTCCCTTGTTGCCCTCAGTACTTGTGCTGGGGGCTTTCAAGGAATGCTGCGGATAAATGACTTTACCTATGAAATCAAGCCCATCAGGCACTCTACTACATTTGAACACCTGGTATATACGATAAACACTAAAGAGACACAGTTGTCACCAATGAGATGTGGCTTAACAAATAAAGCAGCACACCAGCAGCTGGAATTCGAAGAGGCTGAGAAATTAACTCTGAAACAAAATTCTGCTTATAACCGGTGGGCCCATTTGTGGTTTCTGGAGCTGGTTGTGGTGGTAGATCACAATTTCTTCATTTATTCTCAAAGTAATTTCTCAAAGGTGCAGGAGAATGTTTTTGTTGTTGTCAACATAGTGGATTCCATTTATCAGCAGTTGGGTACCTATGTGATTTTGATGGGGATTGAGATTTGGAATCATGGAAATGTTTTCCCACTGATAAGCATAGAACAGGTTCTGGAGGACTTCTCTCAGTGGAAACAAATCAGTCTTTCCCAGCTACAGTGTGATGCTGCACATATTTTCATTGAAAATTCACTTATAAGTGTCCTCGGTATAGCCTATGTGGCAGGAATATGTCACCCTCCTCTCGACTGTGGAGTTAATAATTTCAAAGGAGACCCCTGGTCTGTTTTTGCTCTCACTGTAGCTCATGAGTTAGGTCATACTCTGGGTATGCAGCATGATGAAGAATTCTGTGTGTGTGGACAAAGTGCTTGCATCATGAATGCTATCAGGTTGCCAGCAGAGAGATTCACGAATTGTAGCTATGCAGAATTTACAAAGACCACTTTAAACCAGGGATCATGTCTGCACAATCTGCCAATTCCAGGGGCAGTCTTCATGCTGAAGCACTGTGGGAATGGTGTGATTGAAGGAGAAGAGCAGTGTGACTGTGGATCAATAAAGCAGTGTGAACAAGATCCCTGTTGTCTGTTGAACTGCACTCTAAGACCTGGGGCTGCTTGTGCTTTTGGGCTTTGTTGCAAAGACTGCAAGTTCATGCCATCAGGGGAGCTCTGTAGACCTCAGATCAATGAATGTGACCTTCCAGAGTGGTGCAATGGGACATCTCATCAGTGCCCAGAAGATGTCCATGTGCAGGACGGGATTCCCTGTAGTGACAGTGCCTTTTGCTATCAGAAGAGCTGCAACAGCCATGATGGACAGTGCAGGGAGATTTTTGGTGAAGGTGCAAAGAGTGCATCTCCGAGGTGCTATAAAGAAATCAACTCCCAGGGAAACCGTTTTGGCCACTGTGGTGTAAATGGCACAGCATACCTAAAATGCCCTATTTCAGATAGCTTTTGTGGGAGAGTTCATTGTGAGAATGTGGGGGACATCCCCCACCTGAGAGATCACTCAGATTTGCAATACACTCACATCAATGGTGTCACCTGCTGGAGTGTAGACTATCACTTAGAGATGAGTACACCTGATGTTGGTGAAGTGAAAGATGGCACCATGTGTGGTCCAGGAAAGATGTGCGTACACAAGAAGTGTGTCAGCCTCTCTCTTCTGTCACAGTTCTGCTCGCCTGAGACCTGTAACATGAAGGGGATATGCAACAGCAGACATCACTGCCACTGCAGCTCTGGGTGGTCCCCGCCCTACTGCCTACACAGAGGCGCTGGAGGTAGCGTTGACAGTGGCCCAGCATCTGCCGGAAGAGTTTTCTTGCCAATAGTTGTCCCTCTTGGTTTGTTTGTTTTGCTTTTACCTTTAATTGCTGTATTTATGCATCTTCAAAAATGGTTTAGACCCAAGAAGACTAAGACTCACTCTCCCAGTTAAGAATATGACTGTAACCCAACAGCCTATACATTAAGTTTCAGTCTATTAGCAGGAGAAAGATTCCAACATGCCTGTTCAGGAACACATTTCTGACAGTTTGCAGAAAAATGTGGACACCTTGCCTTCTGTCAGTATCAAAGATATGGCCATCAAGCAAAGGTAATTCCTAATGTTTTCCTATCTACTGTTCATGGTTTTAAGAGGCAAATAAAATTCATTTCCCTGCAAGTGAGTTCTCTTTGTGTTTCTTGAGCACAGATATGACTCAGGAAAGGCAGGAGATAGACATCTGGGGACCCAGGGATGAGTCTCGCCTCTTTTCATTTCTTCCCAAAGTAACTTCTCAGAGTTACACAGGATGTATTTGCTGTTGTCAGCCTAGTGGATTCCATTTATCAGCAGTTGTGATTTTGATTGGGACTGAGATTTAGAATCATGGAAATGTTTTCCCATTGAAATGCACAGAACAAGCAAAGACTGCAATGCAATTCATGCCATCAGTGGAACTTTGTAGATATAAGGTCAGTAAGAGTGATCTTCCAGAGTGCTGCAATGGGACATCTCATCGGTGCCAGAAGATGTACATGTGCAGGACAGGTTTTCCCTGTAGTGACAGTGCCTACTGTTACCAAAAGTGAAATAATAAAGTTGCAAAATTACTTAATTTTCTAACACTGTGATCCAAAATCTGAAAAGAAGGGTAACAATAATGCTTTCCCATCCAACCTCTAGGGGTTATTAGGTAAACTAAAGAGAGAAAGGAATGGTTTCTTATTAAAGTATAAACATTGTTTTTAACAAAAATTCCTGACACTGTTCCTTCTGCTTCCTAGCCAAGCTTACCTGCTCTAACACTTTGCCTTAATTTGGCAGTTCACATATCCTCTTTGAGGATTTTCTTTGAATACCAGAATATAATCATGAGGGCAGAGTTGTTTTAACTGTTTTCTGCTCACTGTTGTGTCCCAATAGCTAGAACAGTGCCAGATAAACAATAAATGTTTAAATGGACTATTAATTGCATAAAATTAATTAGGAAATGAAAAAAAATAATTTGGTCCTGTTTTAAAAACTACTATAGCTCTTCTTCAAAATTGAACTTTGAATATTTAAAATGTGTATTTATAATGCTCTTTTTGTACTTGTCCTTCGCTATCTTTTAGTCCCCAGTTTATGGTCTCCTCAGTCTATTCTCAGTATAGCTAGAAGTCTTGTCTCTTGAAAACACATTTCTATATCAGATACTCTCTGTATATGGTCCAGACAACTTCTAAATGCCTCTTTTTGTCAACTGAATTAAACTTTTTGATATGATTTTCCACTATCCTTTGCACATTTTGTATCCTCCAGCTATTTTCTGTTTTAAATATACTTAGCTGTGTCATACCTCTGCACATCTGTACATCAATTCCCATTCCCCAGATTCTGTTTACCACCCTCTCCAACCCCCTTGCCTTGGAAAACTCCCATTTTCCTCTCAACAGAGGTTAAACAAAACATCTTTGGAAAAGCATTTCCTTGTGAAATGCTTGTTCTACTTGTGTGCTTCTGTCACTTTGTGCTCATTGCTTGGAGGCATTCTAGGAACAGATGAGGAATAGACGGTAACAATGGATCACCCAGAAACAGAAAGAAGAAACCGATGTTTAGTGGAGTCACAGAAACAGGGAAGCAAGAACCAAGGAGATAAGCTAATTAAATTAGTTTTAGAACATAAATCAGAGATTTACTCACACATTTTCAGTATACATAATCATATGGAAACAAAAGGCAGCTGCTCCAATTTATTGTTTCTCTTTTGAAATTATTTTGTGTATGTTGTTGTTTTTCAGTTGCTAGGTCATATCCAACTCTTGCAACCCCAAGGAGCCCATTAAGCTCCTCTGTCCATGGGGTTTTCCAGGCAAAAATACTGGAGTGGGTTGACATTTCCTTCTCCAGGGGATCTTCCCAACCAGTGATGGAACACACATCTCCTACACTGGCAAGTGAATTCTTTACCATTGAACCACAAGGTAAGCTCCTGTTTTTGTATAAAAATATTAAACTTGGTTACAGTCAAATTTATCAATCTAATATTATTTACATTCACTGGGTTTTACATTTTTCACTTGCAGTAACTTTGGGATAATCCTTTTTATTTTCTGGGATTATGCTGACATCAGTTTTCATGCTCAAATTTGGACTTTATTTTGCTATAAGAAATGAAATCTTCAATTATTTACTAAGAAAAAAACCCCCTCAAATTGTCAGAGAGCAAAGAGAATCATCAAGAAGTAAAATTCCTTAAATATATTAAAAAATTAAACAGATATCCATTGTAGCAATGGACATGCAAAATATAATTTGCATAGTTGAGAGTGTCTTTCTATAGATCAGAATCAAAAAGTAGACACAATGAAAAAAAACAGAATGCTCAATTATTTTCCCTTTAAACTCCTTTATGACTTAGCATGGCTAGATTAAGGAATTAGAAAACAAAACATATCCTTACCTAGGAGTGCCACCGGGGTTAGCAGAACTGCAATGTGTTTCATTCCTTTTCTTTTATGGAAATACAGGAGAATGCAGAAAATTAATATTTCTAAAACCTAAAAAGGGAAAAGATAGGAAGAGTAAAGTGTAAATTATTCTACACAAAGTCTTCAGAATGCCACACTTCTCTTTTTTGATTTTGCAATGATTACCGTATGAGGGTTGAGGGTGACTAGAGTTCCCAAGAACAATTCTAAATATATGAGAACAACATAAGGAGCCTCAGCCATCCAGACTCAGAGTTCTGACGTCACCTGCAGGGCAATGACACCTAGCTCTAGACCTCCAGTTCTCCCTGCAGCTCCACTCTCATTTAACCAGTTGTCTGCCAGACATTCCCACATGCATGTTCAAAAGCCATATCATATGAATATGGGCAACACTTAACTCTTTTTGAGGGGGAGGGGCTGTACCATGTGGCATGTGGGATCTTGGTTCCCTGACCAGGGATGGAATCTGTGTACCCTTCACTTGAAGTGTGGAGTCTTAACCACTGGACTACCAGAGAAGTCCCAAGACTTAACTCTTTTTCCTCCCCCTCTCCATCAGCAAGGTTTAATTGTTAAGGCTCTTTCCCAGTGGTACAACAACAATGACAAAAAAAGAAATGAAATAGAAACCCAACCATATGTTTTTTTCTCAAATGGCTATCCAGTTGTTCCAATGTTTTACTAACAAATTAAGATTCTGTATTATATTTTAATTTGTTAGAGTCATATTATTTTCCTTGCAAAATTTTTTCAAGAAGTTGTAATGTTTGCAATATTTCTAATTTTAGGAAAAGCTGCATTGTTATTTTATGTTGGCTGAGTTAATTAGGGCTGAATCTGTCAATTATATCAAGATCAGTGGTTAAAATTAACCTCCTCATAATGAACATAGAGTCATAATTGGAGTTCCCTAAAATGTATGCACTGAGATCAGGGTTTAGGTGGAGTTAATTTACATGGGAGGCACAAAATTGAGTATATTATGTGCAAATTTCCACTGTGGGCTACTGGACCCATTCCCTGTAAACTCTCTAAGTCATGTGAAACACACCCTAGAATATCCCTCCATGTTGTAGGAGAAAGCTGTCAGAAAAAGAAGTGAGATACAGCATTTGAAGTAGGAAACTGCCCAGGATGGAAAATTGTCACAGCAGGAAACTGCCTCCTGCACAGTGAACTTAGGTGGAACAGGGAGGCGCAGGGTGGGCCATCAGCTACTGCACCCAGGTTCCCTAGAGAATAGATGCTGAGCCAAGGATTACATGCATTTGACCTTCTGTGGTATGATGACAATTTATACAGACTAGTGGCTTCTGACTTTACAGCAGTGTATTTGGCCCATCCACGGAGCAGGCTAGAAGCAAAAAGGAGTTAATACATCTGGAAGCAACTCTTAATCAATGAGAAAGATTTTGCGAATAAATCGCACAGTTTCCCGAGTCCTCATGGAACAATTCTGAGGTGTCTGACAGTGTCTCTCAGGGAGTCCACAGTAGAACTGTGTCCTAGTTGCTCACGTGGTCACTCACTAATGTATGCTTGATTTACTTTTATCCCTTCCCTGTCTCAGTTGTAAAGTTGGGCATGGTATGAAAGTCCCAAGACCTCTAAATGTTTACAGAGAATCAGCCTACAGACTGTGCTGAAAATAATACCCAAGATTTGTCACACATCTGCAAAATTATAAAGATTTAGATCTCTGGTATGTTTCCTACGTAAAAATTAAAGGTCCTCTTAGGAGAGAAGTGTTACCTTAAGATTTGGGATGAGAACATTTGAGGGGGTGCTTTTGAAAACTTGAATCGGGAGATTTTCTTGAACACTCTGGGCCAGCAGAACTCATTCCTTAACGCTTGCTATAAGAGAGCAGCCTCTCATTACCTGGAGACCAGGCTTCACCAAAGATTATGCTTCACTCCTGAAGATCTGTCCTTAATTTTCCCTCATAGCATCTAGACCAATAACTAGCGTCAGTCCTCAAAATGGTCCAAGCGGGGCTGTACAGTTCTTGGTATGAGAGGAACTGGATCATTGCTCAAAAGAACTATGGGAAGTGGCTAATATATGACCTTAGGAGTCAGGTAGAGTGCCTCAAGAACTATGGATGGAGGTTCATAACATTGTACAAGAGGAATTGATCAAAACTATTCCCAAGAAAAAGAAATGCAAAAGGGCAAAATGGTTATCTAAGAAGGCTTTGATGGAGCAAGATGGAGCTCCATCAAATCAATGGAGCAAGATGGTGGAGTAGAAGGACGTGTGCTCATCTTCTCCTGCGAGAACTTCAAAATTGCAACTTGCTGATGAACAACCATTGACAGGAGAATGTTGGATCCCACCAAAAAAAGATGCCCCACATCCAAGGGCAAAGGAGAAGCCCCAGCAAGATGGTAGGAGGGGCAAAATCATGTCTAGAATCAAACCCCATACTCACCAGAGATGCTTGGAGGGCTGAAACAAAATCTTGTGCACACTACACCCAGAGACCCCACAGAGACTGAGCCAGACCAAACTTGGGGTGTTTGAGTATCTCCTGTGGAGGCACAGGTCAGCAGTGGCCTGCCGCAGGGGCAGTGGCTCTTGCTGCAGCAGACCTAGGTCACACAGCATGTGGCATAAGCCCTCTTAAAGGAAGTCACAATTAACCCCACCATAGAGCCACCAAACAGACAACTCACAAACTGCAGAACAATTATACCAAATAAATTCTCACACTATTGAGAAAGTTCTAGGAAACACAACAGATTTCCCAACCTGGGGGGGTTGGCAAAGGGACTGAGAACCCCCAGGGAATCTGACTTTGGAGGCCAGTAGGATTTGATTACAGAACTTACACAGGACTGGGGAAACAGACTCTTGGAGGGCACAAACAAAACCTTTTGTGCACCAGGATCCAGGAGAAAAGAGCAGTGACCCTACAAGAGACTGACCCAGACTTGCCTGTGAGTCTCCAGGAGACTCTAGCGGAGGCATGGGTCAACAGTGGCCTGCTGCAGCGTCAGGGACACTGAATACAACAGGGCATGCAGAAGACCTTTTGAAGGAGGTTGCCATTATCTTCATTCAGTTCAGTTCAGTCGCCGAGTTGTGTCCAACTCTTTGCAACCCCATGGACTGCAGCACACCAGGCTTCCCTGTCCATCACCAACTGCCGAAACTCACTCAAATTCATGTCCATCAAGTCGGCGATGCCATCCAACCTTCTATCT
Source organism: Budorcas taxicolor (assembly GCF_023091745.1). Taxonomy (NCBI): domain Eukaryota; kingdom Metazoa; phylum Chordata; class Mammalia; order Artiodactyla; family Bovidae; genus Budorcas; species Budorcas taxicolor. Next base: position 80,383,716 of record NC_068919.1, read on the forward strand.
AACCCTCTGTCATCCCCTTCTCCTCCTGCCTTCAATCTCTCCCATCATTGGGGTCTTTTCCAGTGAGTCAGTTCTTTACATCAGGTAGCCAAAGTATTAGAGTTTCAGCTTCAGCATCAGTCCTTCCAATGAATATTCAGGACTGATTTCCTTTAGAATTGACTGGTTGAATCTTCTTGCTGTCCAAGGGACTCTCAAGAGTCTTCTCCAACACCACAGTTCAAAAGCATCAATTCTTTGGCCCTCAGCTTTCTTTATAGTCCAACCCTCACATCCATACATGACTACTGAAAAAACCATAGCTTTGACTAGATGTACCTTTGTCAGCAAAGTAATGTCTTTGTTTTTTAATATGCTGTCTAGGTTGGTCATAGCTTTTCTTCCAAGGAGTAAGTGTCTTTTAATTTCATGGCTGCAGTCACCAGTGATTTTGGAGCCCCCCAAAATAAAGTCTGACACTGTTTCCACTGTTTACACCTCTATTTGCCATCAAGTGATGGGACCAGGTGCCATGATCTTAGTTTTTTGAGTGTTGAGTTTTAAGCCAGGTTTTTCACTCTCCTCTTTCATTTGCATTAAGAGGCTTGTTAGTTCTTCTTAGATTTCTGCAATAAGGGTGGTGTCATCTGAGTATCTGAGGTTATTGATATTTCTCCCAGCAATCTTGATTCCAGCTTGTACTTCATCCAGCCTGGCATTTTGCATGATGTACTCTGCATCTAAGTTAAATAAACAGGGTGACCATATACAGCCTTGATGTACTCCTTTCCCGATTTGGAACCAGTCTGTTGTTCCATGTCCATTCTAACTGTTGCTTCTTGACCTGCATACACGTTTTGCAGCAGGCAAGTCAGGTGGTTTGGTATTCCCATCTCTTGAAGAATTTTCCACAGTTTGTTGTGATCCATACAGTCTAAGGAATTTAGCATAGTCAATGAAGCAGAAATAGATATTTTCCCAGAATTCTCTTGCTTTTTCCATGATCCAATGGATGTTGGCAATTTGATCTCTGGTTCCTCCGCCTTTTCTAAATCCAGCTTGAACATCTGGAAGTTCTAGTTCATGTACTGCTGAAGCTTAACTTGAAGGATTTTGAGCATTACCTTGTTAGCATGTGAAATGAGTGAAATTGTATAGTAGTTGGAACATTCTTTGGCAAATGCCCCTCTTTGCAATTGGAATGAAAACTGACCTTTTCCAGTCCTGTGAGTTTCCCAAATTTGCTGGCATACTGAGTGCCACACTTTAACTGCATTATCTTTCAGGATTTGAAATAGCTCAGCTGGAATTCCATCACCTCCACTAGTTTTGTTCATAGTGATGCTTCCTAAGGCCCACTTGACTTCACACTTCAGGATGTCTGGCTGTAGGTGAGTGCACACCATTTTGGTTATTTGGGTAGTTAAAATCTTTTTGTACAGTTCTTCTGTGTATTCTTGCCAGCTCTTCTTAATTTCTTCTGCTTCTGTTAGGTCCATACCATTTCTGTCCTTTATTGTGCCCAACTTTGCATGAAATGTTCCCTTGGTATCTCTAATTTTCTTGAAGAGATCTCTAGTTTCCTCCATTCTATTGCTTTCCTGTATTTCTTTGCACTGTTCACTTAAAAAGGCTTTCATTTATCCCTGCTATTCTTTGGAACTGCATTAAGATGGGTTTATTTTTCCTTTTCTCTTTTGCCTTTTCACTTCTCTTCTTTTCTCAGCTATTTGTAAGGCCTCCTCAGACAACCATTTTGCCTTTTTGCATTTCTTTTTCTTGGGGATGGTTTGATTACTGCCTCCTGTACAATGTTACAAACCTCAGTCCATAATTCATTGGCACTCTGTCTATCAGATCTAATCCTTTGAATCTATTTCTTACTTCCACTGAATCATAAAGGGATTTGATTTAGGTCATACCTGACTGTTCTAGTGGTTTTCCCTATTTTCTTCAATTTAAATATGAATGTTGCAATAAGTAGTTCATCACAGTCAGTTCCCTGTTTTGTTTTTGCTGACTATATAGAGCTTCTCCATCTTTGGATGCAAAGAATATAATCAATCAAATTTCAGTATTGACCATATGGTGATGTCCATATGTAGAGTTGTCTTTTGTGTTGTTGCAAGAAGGTATCTGTTGTGACCAGTGTGTTCTCTTGGCAAAACGATTAGCCTTTGCTCTTCTTCATTTTTAGTCCAAGGCCAAACTTGCCTGTTACTCCAGGTATCTCTTGACTTCCTACTTTTGCATTCCAGTCCCCTATGATGAAAAGGACCTCCTTTTTCGGTGTTAGTTCTAGAAGGTCTTGTAGGTCTTCATAGAACTGTTCAACTTCAGCTTCTTCAGCTTTAGTGGTTGGGGCGTAGACTTGGATTACTGTGATATTTAATGTTTTGCCTTGGAAACGAACTGAGATCATTCTGTCATTTTTGAGATTGCACCCAAGTACTGCATTTCAGAGTCTTGTGTTGACTATGAGGGCTACTCCATTTCTTCTAAGTGATTCTTGCCCACAATAGTAGATATAATGGTCATCTGAATTAAATTTGCCCATTCCTTTCCATTTTAGTTCACTGATTCCTAAAATGTTGATGTTCAATCTTGCCATCTCCTGTTTTGACGATATTTCAACATAAATCAACATGCCTTAAAATAACTTTTGGGTAACAGGACAAATCATGAGAGATATTAGAAAATATTTCAACTGCATGAAAATAAACTTACTACATGTCAAATTTATATATTTATTCAAATAAAATATGTAATATGCAATTACTGTAGAATATTGCCTATTCTAGGATCTCACATAAATTTCAATAGTATGCATTCTTTTGAGAATTGCTTCTTTCACTCAGTATATTTTCAGAGATTCATCCATGCTACCTATTCATGAAGTCTTGATAGTATTGGCATAAGAAAAGATATATAGATCAATGGGATAGAATAGGGAGTCCAGAAAGAGTTTTTTTTGCTTTGTTTTCATGATAGTTCATTATTAACGTGTAGAAAAGCAACAGATTTCTGTGTATTAGTCTTGTATCCTACAACTCTATTGAACTTATTAATTAGTTTTAATCATTTTTTGCTGGAGACCTCAGGATTTTCTCCATATATTACCATATCATCTGCAAATAGTGACAGGTTACTCTTTCTTGGATAACTTTTATTTCTTTTTCTCATCTGACTGCTATGGCAAAGACTTGCAATGATGTGTTAAATATAATTGGTTAGAGTGGGTATCCCTGTCTTGTTCCTGATTTTAGAGAAAAAGTTTCAACATTGAGTATGACGTTAGTGTGGGTCTGTCATAATGGCCTTTATTATGTTGAGATACATTCCTTTTGCACCCACATGGATGAAAGTTTTTATCCTGAATGAGGTTGAATTTTGTCAAGTGCTTTTTCTGTGTCTGTGGAGATGATTATGTGCTTTTTATCCTTCCTTTTGTTAATGTGGTATATGACATTGATTTTTTTCAAATGTTGACTCATCCTCACATCTCTGGACTAAATCCCACTTGATCATGGTATTTAATCCTTTCTACATATTGTTGAATTTTCTTTTTTTAAACTTTATTTACACATTTTCAATTAAAATAGAATAGGCATAAACCCAAGGAGAGGAAAAAAAAATCAGGATGATGTACCACTGTCATTCTGTGAGCAGGGAGGAGGCAGGAAATGGAACAGATGAGCAGAACAGTGTCCTGAGACTAGGCTACATAACGTGTAAATGCCTCGATCAAGTCTTAGCCAACTTAATCTACACTTGGAAAAAGGAGCCAAGGTTCATCTATTTAGTTCAAGAATTTTTACACTGAATATATACTGCTTCATTTCTCAGAAAATGATTCTGGTTACTATTATAAGGAAGAAGTTCCCATTACACAAGGACTGCTGCTGCTGCTAAAAAACCTCAATACCGTCAGACTGCGCAGCTTGTGTACATCTCCTTTGAATGCAGAACTGCATCTGGGTTTAGAAAGGCAGCAATCATTACATCTTGGCTTTTATTCTAGATGCTTAACATAGTTAAGGTGACAATTCAAGCACATTAAGTAGTTAAAATGTAATGATAATCGATACAGTCTCTTACAGCTACACACATTCTCTAATAATGCTTACATGGAATAAAACCAGTGTTACGTAATTGGTGTGTGACACACAGAACTGAAAAAAGTAATTATAAATGTACTACAGTGACACAGTAAAAATGCAAATACACCACAGAACTAAAGGGATCCAACAGCACTTCTTGATACCCAGGGTGAAGGTGATGGGTCTAACACAGAGCTGAGCCTATATCAGTCATTCCATTCACAAAGCTTGTGAAAGATTCAGTTTAGATCAGTTCAATCGCTCAGTAGTGTCCAACTCTTTGCGACCTCATGGACTGCACCATGCCAGGCGTCCCTGTCCATCACCAACTCCTGGAGCTCACTCAAACTCATGTCCATCCAGTCGGTGATACCATCCAACCATCTCATCCTCTGTCATCCCCTTCTCCTCGTGTCTTCATTCTTTCCCAGCATCAGGGTCTTTTCAATGAGTCAGTTCTTCACATCAGGTGACCAAAGTATTGGAGCTTCAGCATCAGTCCTTCCAATGAATATTCAGGACTGATTTCCCTTAGGATGGACTGATTTGATCTCCTTGCAGTCCAAGGAACTCGCAAGAGTCTTCTCCAACACCACATTTCAAAAGCATCAGTTCTTTCGCACTCAGCTTTCTTTACAGTCCAACTCTCACATCCATACCTGACCACTGGAAAAACCATAGCTTTGACTAGATGGACCTTTGTCGGTAAAGGAATGTCTCCGCTTTTTAATATGCTGTCTAGGTTGGTCATAGCTTTTCTTCCAAGGAGCAAGCATCTTTTAATTTCATGGCTGCAGTCACCAATCTGCAGTTATTTTGGAGCCCAGTGATTTTGATCCTGGGATCAGGTTCCCAGGAAAGAAACTAGTCTGTGAAAGTCTTTTCAACTTAAAACCAGGATAAGATTACAACTATCTTGATGTCTGAACAAGATACCAGATTGAACAGTAAGATTCCCAGCCCTACTGGTGGACATGAAGGTCCTCACACAGCAAATGCTCGCTGGCTCCTGGAAGGCTTCATGTGCATAATATAAAGGCAAGTTGCTGAAGACTTACAGGCGAACTTCTGGGAAGTTTCCACTGTGCCCTGAATTTTAAACCTCAGGAATGGTGTGATCCATCAAGCTTCTCATTATGCTTGGAGGAATGGTGTGATCCAGCAAGCTTTTCATTCTGCTTGGCACCATCTGTTTAATAATGTGTCCAAAGATAAAAGCAGACATGATTATAATAGAACTATACTTAACTATATTTCCAGCTGTGGACAGTACATCTGCGATTCGAGAGTTCTTCAGTCCAATGACATGCTGTCCATTGACCTCACAGGCGTTGTGTTCTGAGAGAAGACCATTTCTAGCTGAAGAACTATCTTTCACAATGGACATGATTTTTCCATTTTTTAAAGACAAAGTCGACCTGTCTGGTACTATCCTTATTCAAGGTAATTGTCCATTCAAAGGGCCTGTCACGAATGGTCATGGTGATCTTCTCCCCAAAAGCCTGTTTGAACACCCTGAGTGCCTGATCCAAGCTCCAGCCCACTCAGTTCTCCTTGATCTGCAGCACCTGGTTCCCAAAACGCAGACCCACCAGGGAGGACTGATGGGGATCCAGCCCCGGTGGATCCAGGGTAATTAGAAGCGGGGACAGAGTTGGCGTCCTAGGAAAGAACTTATTTAATTACAGATATATAGAGAGATTAGAAACGGATAGTGTAGTAGGAAATATTAGTGGAGAAAAAGAGGCTGAATAACTTGGTTTACGTGGGATACCAATAAAATTCCAAGACAAGGATTTGCACCATCTACGTTGGGCCACCGGCGCCACTTGAATATTGGAAGGTGCCCCTCCTTGGGCTCCTTCTCGCATGGAACTTAAAAGCCGGGGCAAGTAAGTAGACGTGGCGAGCACCCACGCTCCAGATGGGAATTCAGCCAGAAAAACGGGAAGCAAGAAAGAAACGACACGGGGGAATCAGTCTTTCCAGAAACTGATCCGATTTCTTTATTTTTTAGGTTTGCTTATATACCTTTAGTTATACATAGGGATGAATACAGAGTGACGTGGGGGTCAGCAGTCCTGACCTTTATCAAAATCAGGTGCTTCACATAAATGTATAAAAAAAAGGTCTTGGGGTTTTACATCATCTTCTGGCCATGAGGCCTGCTGACATTTTATGATCCTTTCTTTCTGATAAGCAAAAAACTTATTTTTTCCAAGGGTGTTTTTTCTTAAACCAGGTCCCACCCTCTGAAGGTAGCAGATAAAGTTGCATTCCTATAGGGTGAGGGTGTAGTGGGTTACAACTAAGAAAGGAATTTATTTATCCTAAGGTTAACATGATTAATCTTAAAGGTTAATACTCATTTCTCCTATATGCTAGTTATATTCATTAGAATGGCAGGGAATATGGAGATTTAGCAGCAAACATCAGCCCAACAAATGAAAACGCTTCACCAATGTTCCCCTTAAGATCTATTTAGTCTTAAAATAGTGATAAAGTTACATTTTTACATAGCAAGGACACAGTGATTTATAACAAAGTACAGTGATCTATAACAAAAGAGAAAATTCATAAAAGAGTCTAGTATTGCTAACATCAAAAACTACTATATTTCCTTTTCTATATTCCAAATACATTAATATATTCCCAGGTGCCTAAGGATATGGAGGCCTGGTGTCAATCACTGACTCAACAATGAGAAAAGCCCTATGCTAATTAAGATTTTCAAAATACTCCAAACTCTCTGTGCTGTTTATGGTTGAGAGGTAGTAAACAATCATGTGCATAGTGGCAGGGGTGTGGATAATCCTGTCACACAAGCTAGTCTGTCAGCAGAGAGGTTTGACCTGAGACACCCTTGTCACACCCAGGGCAGGGAATTAGCAGCAATTATTGGCACAACAAATGAAAAACCCTTCACCAATATAATTCCTAACCAACCCATGATACTAACAATTTCCAACTTCCCAAAAGAATCTGCCTTTAGTAAGTCTAAAACATCTCATGCCTCTCATGGTTGGGAGGCTGTAAACAATCACATGTGGCCAGACGAACCTGTACAGGCAGGCTAGATAACCTTCAGAGGAGTTCATAAGTTGAAACACCCTTGTCACGCCCAGGAATTTTTATTGACTTGGAGCTGTAAGTTAACTCCTTTTCCGAGAGAGGTAATGGGGGTCAGTCCCCGGTAAAGTCAGAGGTATAGGTGAGAGCATAAAACAGACTCTGGTTTTGGGAGTAGATGCTCGGTAACAGGGGGTTTCCTGAGGCTCGATCCCGCGTTTGCGTTTGCCGAAGCCTCCTTCCTCATGACCTTTGCCATAGGTGGAGTTCCTCACACTGGCTCCCAGCAGAGGACCAAGACTAGGTCTGGACGAGCTGGCTGAACAAATGCACCATTGTCTATGGATTTCAGCCTGAGCCCGATTTTTTTTTTTTTTTTTCTGTTCTAATCCTTACATAAGATGACTTCCCAGATTCCTTACTTAATCCCTGCTCTGCAGATTCCCATGTCACCCCCAGTGACTGGAAGTCCATGCCAATCAACTGCCCCTGACTTGGTGTTCCAGGAACCATGGCCCTATTTGCACATATTTCTTCTTTTTATTTAAACTCAGGCCCACGTACTGAGAGAACTCTGGTATAGTTTAGGACAGAGATTTCCATCTGGAGAGACAGGAGCAGAGGCTTCGGATAAAATCGCTGGGTTGGCAGGGTTTGTGGAAAAGGCAGCCTGAGCCTGAATCACCTTGTCTGCCTTCAGGTCTTCAGGCGACGGGTACAGAGACATTTTTGCAGGATTCTGCGAGCCTGCTGAGACCCGCTTACTGCTGCTGCCGCTGCCTCTGCCAACCACTGGCTCAGACTTCTGAGACCCCCGGTTGGCTAATATATTCTAGAGGATTTTTGCATCTATATTCATCAGAGATATTGGCCTGTAATATTCTTTTTCTGTAGTGCCTTTGGTTTTGGTGTCAGGGTAATGGTGGCCTCGAAGAATAAATCTGGAACTCTTCAGTGTTCTTTAATTTTTTGCAATAGTTTGAGAAGGATAGGTAATAATTCTTTGTTTGTTAGAATTCCCCTGTGAAGGCTTCAAGTGTTGGACTTTTGTTTGCTGGGAGTTTTTGGATTACTAGTTCAATTTTACTACCAGTGATCAGTCTATTCAGATTATCTGTTTCTTCCTGATTCTTTCTTGGAATATTGTAGAAATTTAATATCTAGAAATTTATCCACGTCTTCTTTGGTTGTTGGTTTGTTGGCATGTATCTGTTCATAATATTCTCTTATGATTGAGTTGCTGTGATACTGGTTTTAATTTATCAACCTGCATTTTTAATTTTGCTTATTTGGGTCCTTTATCTTTTTTCTTTTAGTTAAAAGCTTATCAATTTGCTTTTTCTTTTAAAAAAAATCTAGCTCTTTGCTTCATTGGTCTTTTCTATTAGTGGTTTGTTTGTTTTGGTCTTTATTTCCTCTCTGATCTCTATTATTTCCTTCCTTTTGCTGACATTGGGCCTTGTTTGCTCTCTTCTAATTCCTTCAGATGGTCAATTAGGATGGTTATTTGAGATGTTTCTTGTTTGCTTGGTAGGCCTGTATCACTACAAACATCCCTGTTCAAATTGCCTTCAGTGCATCCCATAGACTTTTGAAAGTTCTAGTTTTATTTTCATTTTTCTTGAGGTATTTTCTTAGTTTCTATCTCTTCATTGACACATTGCGTTTTTAGTAGTGTGCTTATTTAGTTCTGATGTGTTTTGTGTTTTTCCCATTTTTCTTTCTGTAATTAATTTCTAGTTTCATACCACTGTGCTGGGGAAAAGGCCTGATATAATTTCTATCCTCTTAAACATGTTGAGGTTTGTTGTCTACTATGTGATCTATCTGGAAGAATCTTCTATATGCACTTGAAAAGAATACATTCTGCTGATTTTGGATGGAATTTCCTGTGTGTGTATACATATATATAAATATATGTATAAATATATATGTAGTTCAGTTCAGTTCAGTCGCTCAGTCGAGTCCGACTCTTTGCGACACCATGAATCGCAGCACACCAGGTATCCCTGTCCATCACCAACTCCCGGAGTTCACTCAGACTCACGTCCATCGAGTCCGCGATGCCATCCAGCCATCTCATTCTTGGCCGTCCCCTTCTCCTCCTGCCCACAATCCCTCCCAGCATCAGAGTCTTTTCCAATGAGTCAACTCTTCCCATGAGGTGGCCAAAGTATTGGAGCTTCAGCTTTAGTATCAGTCCTTCCAAAGAAATCCCAGGGTTGATCTCCTTCAGAATGGACTGGTTGGATCTCCTTGCAGTCCAAGGGACTCTCAAGAGTCTTCTCCAACACCACAGTTCAAAAGCATCAATTCTTCGGTGCTCAGCCTTCTTCACAGTCCAACTCTCACATCCATACATGACCACAGGAAAAACCATAGCCTTGACTAGGCGGACCTTAGTTGGCAAAGTAATGTCTCTGCTTTTGAATATACTATCTAGGTTGGTCATAACTTTTCTTCCAAGGAGTAAGCGTCTTTTAATTTCATGGCTGCAGTCACCATCTGCAGTGATTTTGGAGCCCAAAAAAATAAAGTCTGACACTGTTTCTACTGTTTGCCCATCTATTTCCCATGAAGTGATGGAACCAGATGCCATGATATTCGTTTTCTGAATGTTAAGCTTTAAGCCAACTTTTTCACTCTCCTCTTTTACTTTCATCAGGAGGCTTTTCAGCTCCTCTTCACTTTCTGCCATAAGAGTGATATCATCTACGTATCTGAGGTTATTGATATTTCTCCTGGCAATCTTGATTCCAGCTTGTGTTTCTTCCAGTCCAGTGTTTCTCTTGATGTACTCTGCATATGAGTTAAATAAGCAGGGTGACAATATACAGCCTTGACGTACTCCATATGTAACATATATATAAATATATGTACATATATATGTACATATATAAATATATATTAAGTGCAACTGGTCTAATGTGTCATTTAAGGGCACTGTTTCCTTATTAATTTTCTGTCTGGATAATCTGTTCCCTGACTTAAAGGGGAAAGTCCCTTACTATTAATGTACTATTGTCAATTTTTGCATTTATGCCTTTGAATGTTTTCTTTATATATTTGGATGCTCTCATTTAGTTGCACATATGTTAACGAATGTTATTTCCTCTTCTTCTACTGATTTATCATTATATAATGCTATTCTTTGATTGTATTATAGACTTTGTTTTAAAGTCAACTTTGTCTGATATGAATATTATTACCCAGGTTTCTTTTTATCTCCATTTGCATGAAATATCTTTTTCCCTCTCCTCACATTTAGTCTGTGTCTTTAGATCTGAAGTGTGTCTCTTGTAGGCAGCATATAGATCAGTCTTGTTTTTTTATTTTTTTTAATCCAATTAGCCACCTATGTCTTTAAGATTTGCTTATTTGGAGCTGTGCTGAGTCTTCACTGCTGTGCCTGGGCTTCCTGTAGTTTCAGTGAGCAGGAGCTACACTCGAGTTGCAGTGTGTGAACTTCTCATTGTGGTGGCTTCTCTTGCTGTGGAGCTTGGGTTTAGGCATGCGGGCTTCAGTAGTTCTGGTGTGCGGGCTCAGTAGTTGTGGCTCATGGGCTCTAGAACACTGGCTCTGTAGTTGTGGCGCACAGCATTCATTGCTCCATGGCAAGTGGGATCTTCCTGAACCAGGGATTGAACCTGTGTCCCCTGCAATAGCAGGTAGATTCTTAACTACTGGGCTACCAGGGAAGCCCAACCATATGTCTTTTGATTGAAGCATTTAATCCATTGACACTTAATGTGATTATTGATAGGTATGTATATGTTGCCATTTTGTTGCTTAATGGTTGTTTTTGTAGTTTTTCTTTGTTCTTTTTTCCTTGTCCTTTGGTTTTCTTTAGTAATAAACTTGTGTTTTTTCTCTTTAGTTTTATGTATCTATTGTGTATAGATTTGGGTTTTTTTTTTTTTCCAATGAAGTACAGTTGATTTATAATGCTGTATTAGTTGGTATTACAAAGTGATTTGGATACACACACACACACATATACACACACAGGGAAGTTCCCCTGGAGAAGGGCATGGCAACCGACTCCAGTATTCTTGCCTGGAAAACCCAACAGACAGAGGAGCCCGGCAGGTTACAGTCCATTGGGTCAAAAAGAGTTGGACATGACTAACACGACTTAACAGCAAAGGTGAAAAACAATGAGTAACCCATGAAGATGTGTGCTGCTGCTAAGTCGCTTCAGTTGTGTCCGACCCTGTGCAACCCCAGAGGTGGCAGCCCACCAGGCTCCGCCATCCCTGGGATTCTCCAGGCAAGAACACTGGAGTGGGTTGCCATTTCCTTCTCCAATACATGAAAGTGAAAAGTGAAAGAAATCGCTTAGTCGTGTCTGACTCTTTGCAACCCCATGGACTGCAGCCTACCAGGCTCCTCCATCCATGGGATTTTCCAGGCAAGAGTACTGGAGTAGGGTGCCATTGCCTTCTCCAATGAAAATGTGTACTACATGCCAAAAGAACTATCTGAGTTTTCTAATTTATAGAAGCAGACATCAGCGAACATGTGTGAGAACGAACAGTGAGTATGTAGGATAACAGTAGAGGGATCATAAAGTTGGATTGGTCTGAATTTATTTACATGGGCTTACTAAGCTGAGATACTGCATTTAATTTTGCAGGCTGGGGTATCAAAAAGGGCATTAACAATTTGTTGCTTGGTTCTCTGAAACATGGACCAAAAGAAGGCCTACTGTCAGCCAACTGGAAATGCCGAACCTCTTTTTGTTTAACATAGAAGAAGGGATTCACAGGCTTGGGGAGACTGAATTATTAGAGCGAAGTCATTTAAGACCTGCTCACCTACACTGGGAGGGTCCAGAGGACATACAATTCACTTAATATTTTGAGAAATCAATTTGTGAGAGGAGCCCAACATCCTTGAAGGGCTCAATGATGGCTCTTCCCTGGAGGACAGATCTGTGAGTGGAAACCACGGCCACTCAATCAGGAAACATAATGCAACAGGAATATGTGGATCCTAGGGTGGCAGGGGCCAAGTTGTGGCACTCAAACACAAAAGCCAAGGGAAGCATGGTTACCATAACGAACAGTAGAGCCAAAGTAGCAATCAGAATAGTCAGTTCAGTTCAGTTCAGTCGCTCAGTCGTGTCCGACTCTTTGTGACCCCATGAATCGCAGCACGCCAGGCTTCCCTGTCCAAAACCAACTCCTGGAGTTCACTCAGACTCAAATCCATCGAGTCCGTGATGCCATCCAGCCATCTCATCCTGGGTTGTCCCCTTCTCCTCCTGCCCCTAAGCCATCCCAGCATCAGAGTCTTTTCCAGTGAGTCAACTCTTTGCATGAGGTGGCCAAAGTACTGGAGCTTCAGCTTTAGCATCATTCCTTCCAAAGAAATCCCAGGGCTGATCTGCAGAATGGACTAGTTGGATCTCCTTGCAGTCCAAGGAACTCTCAAGAGTCTTCTCCAACACCACAGGTCAAAAGCATCAATTCTTCGGCACTCAGCCTTCTTCACAGTCCAACTCTCACATCCATAGATGACCACAAGAAAAACCATAGCCTTGACTAGATGGACCTTAGTTGGCAAAGTAATGTCTCTGCTTTTGAATATACTGTCTAGATTGGTCATAACTTTTCTTCCAAGGAGTAAGCGTCTTTTAATTTCATGTTTGCAGTCACCATCTAGTGATTCTGGAGCCCCCCAAAATAGTCTGACACTGTTTCCCCATCTATTTCCCATGAAGTGATGGGACCGGATGCCATGATCTTCGTTTTCTGAATGTTGAGCTTTAGGCCAACTTTTTCATTCTCCACTTTCACTTTCATCAAGAGGCTTTTTAGTTCCTCTTCACTTTCTACCTTAAGGGTGGTGTCACCTGCATAGCTGAGGCTATTGATATTTCTCCTGGCAATCTTGATTCCAGCTTGTGCTTCTTCCAGTCCAGTGTTTCTCATGATGTACTCTGCATACAAGTTAAATAAGCAGGGTGACAATATACAGCCTTGATGTACTCCTTTTCCTATTTGGAACCAGTCTGTTGTTCCATGTCCAGTTCTAACTGCTGCTTCCTGACCTGCATACAGATTTCTCAAGAGGCAGGTCAGGTGGTCTGGTATTCCCATCTCTTTCAGAATTTTCCACAGTTTCTTGTGATCCACACAGTCAAAGGCTTTGGCATAGTCAATAAAGCAGAAATAGATGTTTTTCTGGAACTCTCTTGTTTTCTCCATGATCCATCAGATGTTGGCAATTTGATCTCTGGTTCCTCTGCCTTTTCTAAAACCAGCTTGAACATACAGAAGTTCACGGTTCACGTATTGCTGAAGCCTGGCTTGGAGAATTTTGAGCATTACTTTACTAGCATGTGAGATGAGTGCAATTGTGCAGTAGTTCGAGCATTCTTTGGCATTGCCTTTCTTTGGGATGGGAATGAAAACTGACCTTTTCCAGTCCTGTGGCCACTGCTGAGTTTTCCAAATTTGCTGGCATATTGAGTGCAGCACTTTCACAGTATCATCTTTCAGGATTTGAAACAGCTCAACTGGAATTCCATCACCTCCACTAGCTTTGTTCGTAGTGATGCTTTCCAAGGCCCACTTGACTTCACATTCCAGGATGTCTGGCTCTAGATTAGTGATCACACCATTGTGATTATCTGGGTCGTGAAGATCTTTTTTCTACAGTTCTTCTATGTATTCTTGCCACCTCTTCTTAATATCTTCTGCTTCTGTTAGGTCCATACCATTTCTGTCCTTTATTGAGTCCATCTTTGCATGAAATGTTCCCTTGGTATCTCTAATTTTCTTGAAGGGATCTCTAGTCTTTCCCATTCTGTTCTTTCCTCTATTTCTTTGCATTGATCACTGAAGAAAGCTTTCTTATCTCTTCTTGCTATTCTCTGGAACTCTGCATTCAGATGCTTATATCTTTCCTTTTCTCCTTTGCTTTTTGCTTCTCTTCTTTTCACAGCTATTTGTAAGGCCTCCCCAGACAGCCATTTTGCTTTTTTGCATTTCTTTTCATGGGGATGGTCTTGATCCCTGTCTCCTGTACAATGTCACGAACCTCATTCCATAGTTCATCAGTCACTCTATCTATCAGATCTAGGCCCTTAAATCTATTTCTCACTTCCACTGTATAATCATAAGGGATTTGATTTAGGTCATACCTGAATGGTCTAGTGGTTTTCCCTACTTTCTTCAATTTGAGTCTGAATTTGGTAATAAGGAGTTCATGATCTGAGCCACAGTCAGCTCCTGGTCTTGTTTTTGTTGACTGTATAGAGCTTCTCCATCTTTGGCTGCAAAGAATATAATCCATCTGATTTCGGTGTTGACCATCTGGTGATGTCCATGTGTAGAGTCTTCTCTTGTGTTGTTGGAAGAGGGTGTTTGCTATGACCAGTGCATTTTCTTGGCAAAACTCTTATTAGTCTTTGCCCTGCTTCATTCTGTATTCCAAGGCCAAATTTGCCTGTTATTCCAGGTGTTTCTTGACTTCCTACTTTTGCATTCCAGTCCCCTATAATGAAAAGGACATCTTTTTTGGGTGTTAGTTCTAAAAGGTCTTGTAGGTCTTCATAGAACTGTTCAACTTCAGTTTCTTCAGCGTTACTGGTTGGGGCATAGACTTGGATAACTGTGATATTGAATGGTTTGCCTTGGAGACGAATAGAGATCATTCTGTCGTTTTTGAGATTGCATCCAAGTACTGCATTTGGGACTCTTTTGTTGACCATGATGGCTACTCCATTTCTTCTGAGGGATTCCTGCCCGCAGGAGTAGATATAATGGTCATCTGAGTTAAATTCACCCATTCCAGTCCATTTTAGTTCACTGATTCCTAGAATGTTGAGGTTCACTCTTGACATCTCTCGTTTGACCACTTCCAATTTGCCTTGATTCGTGGACCTGACATTCCAGGTTCCTATGCAATATTGCTCTTTACAGCATCGGACCTTGCTTCTATCACTAGTCACATCCACAGCTGGGCATTGGTTTTTCTTTGGCTTCATCCCTTCATTCTTTCTAGAGTTATTTCTCCACTGATCTCCAATAGCATATTGGGCACCTACTGACCTGGGGATTTCCTCTTTTGGTATCCTATCATTTTGCCTGTTCATACTGTTCATGGGCTTCTCAAGGCAAGAATACTGAAGTGGTTTGCCATTCCCTTCTCCAGTGGACCACATTCTGTCAGACCTCTCCACCATGACCCGCCCGTCTTGGGTTGCCTCGCAGGCATGGCTTGGTTTCATTGAGTTAGACAAGGCTGTGGTCCTAGTGTGATTAGATTGACTAGTTTTCTGTGAGTATGATTTCAGGGTGTTTGCCTTCTGATGCCCTCTTGCACACCTACCATCTTACTTAGGTTTCTCTTACCTTGGGCGTGGGGTATCTCTTCACAGCTGCTCCAGCAAAGCACAGCCGCTGCTCCTTACCTTGGACGAGGGGTATCTCCTTACTGCCACCCTTCCTGACCTTCAAGGTGGGATAGCTCCTCTAGGCCCTCCTACGCCCACGCAGCCACCGCTCTTCAGGTTGCTCCTCCCGGCTGCTGCCCCTGGCCTCGGGCGCGGGGTGGCTCCTCAGGGCCACTGCCCCTGGCCCCAGGCACGAGGTGGCTTCTCCTGGCTGCCCCTGACCTCGGACGTGGGGTGTCTCCTCCCGGCTGCCACTGACCTCGGACATGGGATAGCTCCTCTCGGCCGCCACCCCTGACCTCGGACATGGAGTGTCTGCTCCTGGCCGCCACTGACCTCGGACACAGGGTAGCTCCTCCCAGCCACCGCCCCTGACCTCGGACTTGAATAGCTCCTCTCGGCTGTTCCTACGCTGTGGCAGCCTGGCACTCTCGGCCGCTGCCCTTGACCTCCGACGTGGGGTAACTCCTCTCGGCCGCGCTTAGCACGCCGGGTCGGCTCATGTAAACCTATGCTCTTGGTGAGTTAATCATGATGTTCCTACAAGTGAAACAGAAATTCTCTCTTGAGCTAAATTAGCAGAAAAGTTCAAATTCAACTGAAAAAAAGTCACTTGACTCAAATCCGGAAATGAGTCATAGCCAATCGATCAATTCCCAGAGTTGAGCCAGTTTAGAGACCCAAAACCCCTTGAATGAATGGGAGTTAAGTCCCCTTGAGGAAGGGCTCTGGGAGACTAATGAAGAGTTATACAGTAAACTTTTCTCCCAGCCTTCCCCAGGGGGACCTGTGGCCTTTTAACAGGGTAACTGGACATTGAGGGGAAGGAAATAATCGTACCTTCTGGAGACTACCAGACAGTGGCTCAAAATTGACACTGATTCCAGAAGACTCAAAACACCACTGCAGCCCTCCAGTAAGAGCAGGTGCTTTCAGAGGTCAGGTAGTCAAGGGAGCTTTATCTCAGGCCCATTTCACAGTAGGGCCTGGGCCTCTCTGTACCCACCATGTGGTTACTTCCCTAGTTGCAGACTGCATAACTGGAACAGACATATTTAGTGGCTGGAATCCTCACATTGGTTCTCCACTTGTGCAGTGAGGGCTATTATGGTAGAAAAGGCCAAGGGGAAGCCATCCGTACTGTCTCCACCCAGGAAAATAATAAACCAAAAGTAATACCACATCGCTGGAAGAACTGGACATACTGCTGCCACCATCAAGGACTTGAAGAACACAGTCCTTCACACCACATTCTCATTCATCTCTAGCTGACCTGTGTGGAGACAGGTGGATCTTGGAGTATGACAGTGGATTACTTCACTGTAAGCTTAAGGAAGTGGTGACTCCAACTGCAGCTGCTGTACGAGATATGATTTTGTTGCTTGAGCAGATTCACACACCCCCTGGTACCTGGTATGTAGTGACTGATGTGGTGAATGCCTTTTTCTCCATTGCTGTCCATGAGGCCCACCGGAAGCAGTTCACTTTCACTGGCAAGGCCTGCAATGCACATGCACTGTCTCCCTCTCAGACCTCTCAACCACCCAGCCCCACGTCATAATTTAGTTTGCAGGGACCTCAATCACCTTTCCCTCCACAAGATACTTTACCGGCCCATTATGTTGATGATACTATGTTGATTACATTTAGTGAGTGAGTTATAGTAACTACCCGAGGCTCATTGGCAAGACATTCGTATATCAGAGGGTGGGAAATAAATCTGACCAAAATTCATTCCTACCTCATGGAAAATTTTAGGGAACCTGTGGTCTGGATCATGTCAAGATATCACTTCTAAGATAAAAAGTAAGTGGTATCTGGCTCTCGTACAACCAAGAAAGCAGCTCAATACCCAAGGGGACTCTTTGGATTTGGGAGGCAACATATTCCTCATTTGGTGTGTTACTCCAAACCATTTACCAAGTGGCCTGAAAAGGTGCTACTTTTGAGGAGACCCAGAAGAGAAGGTTCTGCCCCAGGTCCAGCCTGCTGTGCAAACTGCTCGGCCACTTGGGCCATATGATCCAGCACGTGGAGTGCTGCTTCAAATCTCTGCAGCAGGTAGGGACAGCATTTAGACTTTGTCAGGCTCCTATAGGTGAATCACACTGTGGTCCTTTAAGAATTTGGAGCAAGGCTATGCCATCACCTTTGGATAACTACTCTCTTTTTGAGAAACAGGTCTTGGTAGATTATAGGGCCATAGTAGACAATGAATGCTTGATGATGGGCTTACCAAATTGCCCATCATGAATAGGGTATTATCTGAGCCACCACACCATAAAGTGGGCCTGCACAGTAGCATTCCATCAACAAATGGAAGTGATATATACAAGTCAGGCCTGAGCAGGGGAGCCTCATGGGGAGTTCCCTGTAATCAGATGACAGGGGAATAGAAGATCCAGGCCTGGTTTACAGATGGTTCTGCATGATATGCGTGGACCAGCTGTATGTGAAGAGCTACAACACTACGACCCTTTGCGGGGACATTCCTGAAGCACAGTGAAGAAGGAAAATGCTCCGGGTGCACAGAACTTTGGGGAGTGCACTTCATTGTGCACACTGCGTGCAAGGAGAAATGGCCAGATCTGTGATTATCTACCAATTCATGGGCTGTGGCCAATGGTTTAGGAACATGCGAGGAACATGATGTGAAAACTGGTGACAAAGGAATATGGGAAAGAGGTATATGGACGGGCTTCTCTGGTCAGAAAACATGAAGGTATTTGTGTCACACATGAATGCTCACCAAAGGGTTACGTCAGCAGAGGATTCTAATAACCAAGCGGATAGGATGACTCATTCTGTGGATACCCATCAGCCTGTTTCCCTAGCTACCTATCATCACCCAATGGGCTCACCAACAAAGTAGCCATGGTGGCAGGGCAGAGTTGACAGTGATACGTGGGCTCAGCCACATTGACTTCCACTCACCAAGAATGACCAGGCTACAGCCACCACTAACTGCCCAATCTTCAGTGGCAGAGACCAACACTGAGCCTCCAATATGGCAATATTTCCTGGGGTGATCAGACAGCTTCCTAGTATGTGCATCAGAAGGTGGTTCATTACACTGGACTGCTTCCAATATTTTATTCCTACAGGAGTAGACACTCTGATGTAATCTGCACCCCCCCCTCCCACACCCTAACCCAGTACTTCTGCCAAAGATACCATCCATGAACTTAAAGAATGCCTTATCCATCAGCATGGTATTCCACACGGCATTACTATTGATCAAGAAATGTACTTCACAGAAAAAGAAACGTGGCAATGGGTCCATCCTTATAGCATTCACTGGTCTTACCATGTTCCCCACCATTTGAAGCAGCTGTCTTGACACAACAGCCTTTTGAAGACTCAGTTATAGTGCTAGCTAGGTGGCCATACCTTGCAGGATTGAAGCAAGGGTCTTCAGAAGGCTGCTTATGCCCGGAATCAATGTCAAATAAATGGTGCTATTTCTCCATACCCAGGATTCAAGGGTCCAGGAATCAATGTGGAAATGGAATTGACCACACTCATTATTAACCTTAGTGACCTACTAGCAAAATTTCTGCTTCCTATTCTCATGATTTTACACTTTGTTAGCCTCGAAGTCTTAGTCCTAGAGGGGGAAATGCTTCCACCAGGAGACCCTACATAGATTTTATTAACAGAAAGTTAAGACTGCCACCTGGACAATTTGGTTTCCCATGCCTCTGAATCAATGAATGGAACTATGGTGATGACTCGGGTGATGAGGGGAAATTGGACTACTATTCCACAGTAAAGGTAAAGAAGAGAAGGTCTGGAACACAGGAAATATCTTAGGGATTCTCTCAGTATTACCATGCCCTGTGATTAAGGTCAGTGGCAGGTTGGATTGGCCCAGACCCTCCAGGAATAAAGGTTTGGATTACGCCCATCAGATAAAGAACCATGATTAGATAAAGTACTTGCTGAAGACAAAGGAACAAAATGGGTAGTAAGAGAAGATGGTCATAAATACCAGCTACAACCATATGAGCAGTTACAGAAACAAGGATTGGAATATGTCATGAGTATGTCCTGCTTATTTTGGTATATTTTTATATTCATATTTCTTGTCTTTTCTTGTTTTCTCCTCTTATTCTACTGTGTAGCATAAGGCGTATTAAATTTATATCATAATGTCTCATGATTAATTTCCCATTATACTGTTGAAGTCACCAGATTTCAAGAAGAATCAATATCACCCAGGGACTTTACTTCCTCTTCTGAGGAAAGGGTAAATATATAAATCTCCATAGCCTCTTGGTTCTCTCTCCCTGGGGATCTCTCACACAGGAGCCATCCCAGGATGGACCGTACACACTAAACCAGAGACCTTGACAAGGGTCTGGCAACCAGGGGCTGGAAGTAGCAGGGGCACCACTTACCATCCCTCCCTATGACTCACTGGTGTGTTTTGTACTTCCTGTCCCCTGCAACGCTGGGCTCTGCAGAGTCATCAAATGGGTCATATTTTTGCCTTGGGACAAAGCTAAAGTCCCAATGGAAATAAAAGCTGCCACCTGGGCATTTGGGGATCCTTGGATCTGTCACGCGAGTGTTATGTCCTTGGTTCTTTGTCTCGTCACAACAAATATTTGGAGCGACGGACCTCGGCGCGTCACAGCTCTCGGGACTTGGACAAACTGTTATAGCTCTTAGGCAAATCAGTGTTACAGCTCTATTTTATTTAGAAGATAGCAGGAGAATACATCCTTGAAGCGTGAGGGCATGCCAACCCAAAGACTTGAAGAGAAGAGAGTGGAGGAGCACGTGGGAGAGAGAGAGAGGAAGAGAGAGAGAGAGAGAGAGAGAGAGAGAGAGAGAGAGAGAGAGAGAGAGAGAGAGAGAGAGAGAGAGAGAGAGAAAGAGCGCATGCACACAGGAGAGGAAAAGAGAGAGAGAGAGCAAGGCTTTGGCTCCTCCTTTTATATGTTTTCCCTCCACCTGGGCCTGCCCTATGCAAATTGGGCTTAGCCAGGAGTGCTGTTTTTTCTACCTGAAGTCTTCACTCTGGTCCTCGGACCTTCTTTTGTTCTATTTTCACGGGCTTTTCCCTTCCTTGTCTTTTAGCCACCACCATTTTGGACTCTCTTTCCCTATTCTACCTACCTAACATTCCCCCCTCAAGAGATGGGAGGCCCAATTCTTTGGGAATAGGGGCGTCGAGGTCTTTCTGGCTACTTACTGCTGAACTGGGGCGGCGAGGGGTATTGGGCCTCCCCCTCTTGCTAGTCTCAAGCCTCAGAGTCCTTATAGCGGTGTCCATCTAAGGGTGAGGGATATTTTCCGTAGTTGGCTGTAGTTTTATATCTCTGTTGAACTGGCACTGCATGTTGTAGCTTGTTGACCTGGGCAGAGACAAAACTGGTTAGACAATTGACAGTACCTGGAATAATCATAAGCATCATCAATGTAGCATAAAAAGGACAGGTAGGGGCATTAGTCATTTTTAATTCACATCGCCAGGATGGCTCAAGTCCCTCCTTGTTCCGGGATCAGAAGATCTATCTCTTGTCTGTTTTGGAGTACAATCTCTGTCAAGCTGTGTTGGCTGTTTAGAGCTATCCTGGGAAATCTGATGTCCAGAAACCAGATTTTGGGGGTGTTCATTAGAATGGCACTCATTGGTAGTCCTGAACAAGTATCTGAGATCTCCCAGGGACTCACAGGTGTATTGAGTGTCCTCTACTGTCTTCTTCCATGGCTTGACTTGTGAGTAGTGAATCCAGGAGTCAAGTCCTGGTACCTTGACTGCTGTGGGGGTAGAAAGTATTACAGGGTAGGGGCCCTTCCATGTGGGCTAGAGTTGAGCATTTGGGGACCCATCTTTCCAGACTTTAATTAGGATTTGAGTCCCTGGGGCATATAGTGGTGACTCCTTAGAATCTTTTGGGTCCTGGTTTATACCCCACAAGCGTATATCCTGTTGGAATTGCCCAATGGCCATGGTATAAGACTGGAGGGTCTGAACCTCTCGATCTAGGAAGAGGTCATTGACATAAACAAAAGGTCTCCCATATAGCATCTCATAAGGACCAAGACCAGCCTGTTCCTTAGGGGCAATGTGGGTGCAGAGGAGAGCTATTGGTAAAGCCTCCTTCCATCCCAGGGAGGTCTCCTGGGTTCTCTTTTTTCATAGCTGATTTTAAGAATTGATTGGCTCTTTCTACTTTTCCTGAAGATTGAGGCCTCCAGGCACAATGGAGATAATAAGAATGCCCAATGCTTTTGAGACCCCTTGGGTGACCTTGGAAGTAAATGATGTCCCATTGTCACTTTGTAATGATCTGGGCAGACCAAATCTTGGAATGATTTCATGGAGCAGTTTTTTTTACCACCTCCTCAGCCTTCTCAGTCCGGGTGGGAAAGCCTTTAATCCATCCTGTGAGTGTATCTATCATGACTAATAGGTATTTATACCCTTGAGAAACTGGCATCTGGGTGAAGTCCATCTGCCAGTCCTCTCCTGGGTAGGCTCCACGTCGTTGGATGGGCTGGGCCAGCTGGGGTCTTCAAGCTCCTTGGGGGTTGTTTAATTGGCAAGTGGGACAAGAGGAGACCACCTGTCTTATAGTTGTTTTGAAGCCTGTTCCTCTGAAGGACCTTTCTAGTAATCTTTGGAGGGCCTTTCCTCCTAAATGAGTAGTGGCATGTAAGGAGTTAACCAACTTCCATTGGAGGTTCCCAGGCAGAAAAAGGAGTCCCTCCTTTTGGAACCACCCCATATGATCTTCTTGAAAGCCCTCGCTCTTAGCTTTAAGAGTCTCACCTTCAGTATACGAAGGAGTTTCTGGCAAATTAGTCTGTGGAACTAAGGTGGCAACCCCTATTAGGTCATGGTTCTGTAATGCTGCTCTCCTAGCTGCCTGATCAGCTGCTTGGTTCCCTTGTGCCACTTCTGTGCTCCCCTTTTGGTGTCCTTTACAGTGGGAGACTGAAACCTCACTGGGCAGATGCACTGCCTCCAAGAGTGGAAGAATCTGATCACCATATTTTATTGGGGATCCTTGGGTGGTCAAGTGGCCCCTTTCTCTTCAAATAGTCGCATGTGCATGTAGCACCAGAAAGGCATACTTGGAGTCAGTGTAAATGGCTATTCTTTTTCCTTTTCCCAGCTCCAAAGCTCGAGTCAGGGCTATGAGCTCAGCTAATGGGGCTGAAGTACCTGGTGGCAGAGGCTTAGCCTCTATGGTCTCAAAATTGGAGACTACTGCATACCCGGCTCTTCTTTTTCCATCCAAGACAAAGCTGCTTCCATCAGTGTACCGGATTTCCTCAGGATTGGTCAGAGGATCTTCTGACAATCCCTCTCGGGGTTTTGTCCAGTGGTCCAAGGTTTCTAGACAAGAGTGAAAGGGGAGAGAGCCCTCGGGGGTAGGCAGGAGGGTGGCTGGGTTAAGAACCTCACAAGGGGATATAGTGAGGCCTGGATTTTTCATCAGCATTACTTGCTATCTGAGGATTCTTTGATCAGACATCCATAAATGGCCTCTCCCATTTAGGAGTTGTTTTACTTAGTGGCTGGTAAAAATAGTTAATTTGCCCCCAAAGGAGAGTTTTAAAGCATCTTCTTATCATGATTGCAATAGCTGCAAGATTTTGAAGGCAGGGGGGCCAGCCTCGGGTAGTTGGATCGAGCTTTTTGGATAAGTAAGCTACAGGCTGGGGCTCAGATCCCAACCTTTGAGTTAACACTCCCAAAGCTATTCCCTCTCTTTCATGGACATAAAGTTGGAATGCTTTTTTCTGGGTCTGGCAACCTCAAGGCAGGTGCTCGAGTTAAGGCCTGTTTTAGTGTAGCCTCTGCCTTCTTTTGAGGAGTTCCCCACATCAGTGGGATTGAATCATCTCGTCCCTTTAAGCTTTCATATAAGGGCTGGGCAATTAGACCATAGTCAGGTATCCAGATTCTACAATATCCAGTTAGTCCCAGGAAAGCTCACAATTGTTTTCGAGTCATGGGGGAGGGCAACTGGAGGATTCCTTGTACCCGATCAGAGGACAGCCTCCTGGACCCGTGTGTAATCTGAACTCCCAGGTAAGTGACCTTTGTCTCGACCATCTGTGCCTTAGCATGGGAGACTTTATATCCCCTTTCTGCCAAGAAGTTTAGAACCTGAATTGCATGTTGTTGGGCACGTTTCTCATCTGGAGAGCAGATCAGTAGGTCATCTACATATTATAATATTTTTCCATTAGGTCCCAGGTCCAGATCTAGGAGATCCCGGCTAAGGGCCTGTCCAAACAGGTGGGGGCTATCTCTGAACCCCTGAGGTAATACTGTTCAAGTCATCTGTTGGCGTTTTTCTCCTGGGGCCTCCCACTCAAAGGCCAAAAGATATTGGGATTCTTTAGCCAGTGGTATGCAAAAAAAGGCATCTTTGAGATCCAAGACTGTAAACCACTTGGCACTGGGTGGGATTTCTCCCAAGATTACACAGGGATTGGGTACTGTGGGATGGAGGGGGACTACAGCTTCATTTATGATCCAGAGATCTTGAACCATTTGCCAGGTTCCATCTTTTTTCTTTACTGAGAGGATTGGGGTGTTACATGGTGAACTGGTGGGGACCAATAGCCCACAAGCAAGGAATTTATTTATTAAAGGCTGTAGTCCCTCCCGAGCCTCTCTTTTGAGAGGGTATTGTTTTTGGTTAGGAAACCGAGTGGGATCTCAGAGGACAATGATGACCGGTTCGGCTTGGTGGGCTCGTCCAGGAATCCCCTGGTCCCACACCTGGGGGTTAATTTTGTCTTTCCATGGTTTTTGGTCCCTCTCTATTGAAGGTGTAATGAGTTGCTCAGTAGTATCCAGGAGCTGTAGAGCTCTAGGGGCTGAAAAACTTCCCATCACAAGGGTGGTCCCCAGTTTAGTGAGTATATCTCTTCCCAATAAGGGAGTAGGACACTCAGGGACCACCAGAAACTGGTGGGAAAATATTTGCCCATCCCAGCAACAAAGAAGTGCTCGGGTGAATCTTTTAGTAGTTGCTTTTCCTGTAGCATCCAAAATGGTACAAGTTTGAGAGGAGAAGGCTCCGGAGTAGGAGATCAAGACAGAGTAGGTAGCCCCTGTGTCAAGCAAGAAATTTTCGGACCTACCTGCCACATCCAGTTGCACCCTTGGCTCCAGCCCCGTGATGGTTATCTGTAACAGGCGGGCTGGCTGGAGCGGACTGCTTCAGTCCTCTTGAACCATCGTGAGGATAGGCTTGGCACTTGACCTTGAGGCTCTTGGGTCCCGAGGACAGAGTGCCGCCCAATGTCCCAGTTGATGGCATTTGTGGCAAGCCATTCTAGGAGACTTGTGGTTTGGACACTCTTTGGCCCAATGCCCCACCTGTCTACAGATCAGGCATTTGTCTCGTGCCTTGTCCTTCAAGGACTCAGGGTTTGCCATAGGGCTTCTCTGGAGGGTGGCCAGCATCTGGGCATGCCTTGTCTCTTTTTCTCCTTCTCCTGGGCCTTGGCCTCCTTCTCCTGTTCTCTGTTATAAAAGGTATTGGTGGCTGTCTGGACCATCTCATCTAAAGAGGCAGCAGGGTCCTGCTGTTGTAGTTGTTGTAACTTAATTCTGATATCTGATGCACATTGGGACAGGAATTTGTCCTTTAAAATCACCTGGCCCTTGTAAGAGTCTAAGTCCAGATTGGTAAAATTTTGGAGGGCCTCTTTCAGCCTTTCCAAAAAGGCAATGGGGTTCTCATTGGGCTCCTGAGTTATTGCTGAGACTGGGCACAGTCCCACAAGTAATAGGCTTCCTTCTGTTTCCATAGGTAGACTTCCTTAGGGGTGAGTCTTTCTGAAGCTTATCCTACCCAGAACTGTTGCAACCTGAGAGCCAGGCATCCCTGGGTCAGGGTGCAGATCCCCAGGCAGGCTGAGGCGTGACAGCCTCCTAGAGATCGAATCCCTGGGCAGGTCGAGGTGTGACGGCCTCCTGAGAATTGGGTCTCTGGGCAGGTTGAGGCGTGATGACCTCCTGGGACCCCTGGGACTAGCGGATCCCCGAGCAGGTTGAGGCGTGACAACCTTTCGAGGACCAGATCCCTAGCCAGGTCAAGGCGTGATGACCTCCTGGGATCCCCGGACTGGAGTTGGGCGTCCCCAAGGTCTCCAGTGTGACCAGTGCTGGGTAGAATTAAGGAGTTTGTAACTCATTGCTAGTTTGCCCACCATGGACGGGAATAGATATGATGTAAGCTCATCCTACCTAGTACTGTTGCAACCTGAGAGCCAGGCGTCCCCGGGTCAGGGTGCAGATCCCCAGGCAGGCTAAGGCGTGACAGCCTCCTAGAGATTGAATCCCCGGGCAGGTCGAGGCGTGACGGCCTGCCGAGTATTGGGTCCCTGGGCAGGTCGAGGCATGATGACCTCCTGGGATCCCTGGACTGGAGTTGGGCATCCCCAAGGTCTCCAGTGTGACCAGTACTAGGTAGGATTAGAGGGTTGGGTATTATAGAGTATTTCCCTCCCAAGGCCAGCTATTTTCTGGTTGTCTCTCCAGAAGATTGTAGAGGCAACCTTGTGGGTCTGGATGGGGCTCAGGCAAAGAGCATGAAACAGGAGGGAAGGGGGCAGAGCACAACCTTTGAAAGAATGACATAGCACAAGGGGATAATGTAAACCAATTAAAACCAACTGGGTCCAAGCTGAAAAGTAAAATTCAAGTACTTAATCCCCAATCTATAAACCAACAGACACACCCAGTGGTGGCAGGAAAGCTCCAAGGCATGGTCAAAAGAGGGAGGAGTGGGTGGTTCCCCAATGGTAGGGATGATCCTCCCACTCATTAGCATATGAATTCCACCCCCTCACAAAACCTAGCCAGGCCTAATTCCGGGGCCCAGCCCTTGCCCTTGGCAATGGTTCACACCCTGAAGAGTGGCTTTTCTCTGGATCCTAAGGAATCCACCTCTTATCACTTTGTCTCTCAATTAATTTTTGCAATGAGACATCAAGGCCTGAGTTTCATTAGTTTTGGCCGAGCTTGAGTCCCAGGAGAGAGGTGAAGGACAGGAGGAAAAAGCAATGGGAAAAACGTGCCAAGAAATCCCCTTCATAGCCCGCCGGAAAATTTGCTAAATATCTGACCGGTGCTCACAATTTCATTACTCTGATCCTTGGCACAGAGATGAGAAAGGACAGAAGAACCCCCACTGGCTTGTGTAACAGTTACTGGGGCTCAGCAAATAGTGCCTTTGGGACATGCTGAGGAGTAGCCTCTCCAGAGTCCCTCAGTTGTGCCCCCTGCCACCCGCCTGTTCGCAGGAGGTTTGAGGGAACAAGAAACAAGAGATTGTAAAGGAATTAGGATTTCGTTAGGCATGTCCCTCCATCGAGGACCTCTTACCTTAACCAGTGGTCTTCTGGGATCTGAGACTGGGCCACGTGTGCTTTCTGCCGAGTTTGTTTTTCGCTGTCCCGGTTTCCAGCACGATGGGCCTTCCCCTGTGCTGGGTTTCTTCGCCTTCCACTTCTAGCGCGGGAGCTTCACTGAGTTGGGCTCCTGCTGTGCTTGGCCTCTTCCACGCGGAGGTTGTTTCATCCTGGTTACATCCGAGTCACGGCACCATAGATGTCACACGAGTGTTATGTTCCTCGGTTCTTTGTCTCGTCACAACAAACATTTGGAGCAACGGACATTAAAGCCCTCGGCGCATCACAGCTCTCGGGTCTTGGACAAACTGTGTTATAGCTCTTAGGCAAATCAGTGTTACAGCTCTGTTTTATTTAGAAGATAGCAGTAGAATACATCCTTGAAGCGTGAGGGCATGCCAACCCAAAGACTTGAAGAGAAGAGAGTGGAGGAGCACGTGGGAGAGAGAGAGAGGAAGAGAGAGAGAGAGAGAAAGAGCGCATGCACACAGGAGAGGAAAAGAGAGAGAGAGAGAGAGCGCGCGCGCAAGGCTTTGGCTCTTCCTTTTATATGTTTTTCCTCCACCTGGGCCTGCCCTATGCAAATTGGGCTTAGCCAGGAGTGCTGTTTGTTCTACCTGAAGTCTTCACTCTGGTCCTCGGACCTTCTTTTGTTCTATTTTCACGGGCTTTTCCCTTCCTCATCTTTTAGCCACCGCCATTTTGGACTCTTTTTCCCTATTCTACCTACCTAACAGATCACTGTAGTAGCAAGAAGAGGGCACAGTCTTGACGGGCATAGCTGAGCCTAATCATAGGAGGTAGGGCAGGTGTGTGGAAGCCAGGTGGTCTCAGGTGCCTCTTCTTATCCTCCAGCTCTACTGTGACTGTGACTGGATAGATTCAGCAATCCCAGTCTGAGAAAGGCAACGTGATCAGACGTTCGGGGACCTTAAAGATAAGGACCTGGGTAATGACACAGCGTGAATATCCCACCCAAATCATCAGAATGCTCTCTAGAGATGAGGGAAACCTGAAGGCATAGTGGAGAGAGGCAGTAACAATCAACTTCAGCTCCAAAACCAACACAATAGTAGGGTCCATGCTTCATCCCACTAACTTCCCTCTTCTGTGGTTCTCCAAAGGCAGAGGTGCCTGCCAGAATCCCGGAGAAGTTGTTTTAAGACATAGAAAGATAAGCTGATCCGAGCAATGTTAAGGTCACACTGTGGAATTTCCAAATCAGCCACCTTCATCCTCCTTCAAGGAAAGTCTTGCTGACCAGCTGCTGGAATTATCAGCATAGAGCCTCCAGATATTAGCTCTTTGGGGTCAGCCTAAGTTGCCGAGGTGCACGGCCCAGCTCTTAGTCTTCTTGGGGCACCCACATCCAGTGAATGGGCACGGAGAAAGCATGAAGACCTGTCCATTTTAGCCCAATTCAAGACTAGTCTGTCAGATAATATTCATTCCAGAGCTTGCTGCCACGTTGGCCAAGGCTGAAATGGTAGTAGTATTTCTCATCTGTATAGCTAACTTCCTCCACCCTTTGTCTTTAAACTCTTATTTAGTGTCTGCCCCTGGACAATTCAAACTATCACAATGAACTAACTACTGAAAGCACCTTGCAGCCGCAGGGCCAAGGGAACAAAAGAAAGATGTTGGTTCATTGAAGTACTGGTGATTTTAGGCGGTCCTCTGCAGAGCAGGGACCAAGACTTCTAAGGAGGGCAAGTGACCAGCTACTGCTGGTGCTCCAGCACTCAGAGGAGAACCACACTGCTAACCCCAGAGCTACAACGGTGATCTCTCAAAGTATCACTGGTCAACTGGTGCTTGTACTTCTAATGAAGAATGAGGGTGGTTCTAACAGAGTCAACAAAACTGGAGTCCAAAACCAAGCTTGGCTACCAAAATGACGGAGTAACTTTTGGCACACAAAAGGGTAAACTCCCTTCGCTCTTCATCCATCATTCCAGGCTACTTTTACTGGCCCCCCTGGGCACAGATCCCCAGAAAAGAGTGGGCAAAACAGAAAGAGAGTATATAGTGGCACATCTTGGACATGACATTTTAAGAGTACAAAGGTGGGAGGATGTTTACAACTGATAGACATTAGCTTACAAATGTGAGTTTGTCGTGCCTTTGCTCAGGAAACATAAAGAGATGACTTCCAGAGGGAAAAAATGACCTTTTAATATTGCTTAACACACTGAAGAGTAAGTTAAGAACACGATAGGAATCCTTCAGTGAAATATTACTGCTTATGATCCTGCCATGAGAGATCCTTAAAATTTTCTTGAAGCAGTCAGACATGCACCTAATGCTCCTCTACTATTTAAAAGAAAAACTAGGGATTTCTTGTTTGTGTGTGAATGAATCAGGAGCCTTAGTCACTTTCTTCTTCCATATTCTCTTCTTCCGTTTCCTCTTCCTTCTTCATTTCTGGCTTTTCCTTTTTATGCTTCTTACAAAGCACAAGGAAGCAACATACAAATAAACAAATCAAAGGAATAAGCCACAGTAACATGTGACTGTTCTCTACTATTTTTGTCTCCTCTGCCTGTTCTGCCTCGTCTTCCTCATCTCCTTGGGGATTACCAGGTGGGCCACTACTATTACTACCTCCACTGCCTTCATCCTTGCAGTAGGGAGGTGCCCATCCAGGGTTGCAGTGGCACTCTTGCTTACTATTGCAAACCCCCTTCATGTGGCAGGTCTCAGGCTGACAGGCTTGTGGCTCAGGAACCATACTGACACACCTGCTGTGAACACAGATCTTTTTTTGACCACACATCGTACCATCTTTCACCTGGCCGACATCAGGTATGGACATTCCTATGTGATAGTCAGTGCCCCAGCAAGTGGTGTCATTGACTTGAAACTGATGCACTGTGGAATGTTCCGTCAGATTTGGAATTACTTCCACATTTTCACACTGAACTCTCCCACACAGGATATCAGGGACTTCACATTTTATGTACTCTATGTCTCTGATACCACAGTGACCAAATCGATTTCCTTGGGTGTTGATTTCTTTGTAGCAACTCCAAGATGCACTCCTTGCATCTTTGCCAAAAATCTCCCTGCACTGTTCATCATGGTTAACACAGTTCTTTTTATAGCAGTAGGCACTGTCACTACAGGGAATCCCATCCTGCACATATACATCTTCTGGGCACTGATGCGATGTCCCATTGCACCACTCTGGAAGGTCACATGCATTGATCTGTTTTCTGCACAAAGTCCCTGCTGACCTGACCTTGCAGTTTTTGCAGCAAGACCCAAAAGCACAAGCAGCTCCAGGTTTCAGAGTGCAATCCGGCAGACAGCAGTGATCACGTTTACATTGCTGTACGGTTCCACAGTCACACTCCTCTCCTTCTTCGACCACTAGGTTCCCACAATACTTTATCCTAAAGATATTTGCTGGATTTGGAGGCGAGATGAGACAAAATCCATTCCTCATCACATTGTTCCAAAATTCACCATAACTGCAGTTGCTGAATTTACTCGTTACTGCTTTGGCAGGATACATTATGCAAAACTCAAATTCACACACACAAAATTCAGTATCATGCAGCATACCTAAATTATGACCAAGTTCATGGGTAGCAATAAGCCCACAATCAAATAAACTATCATCTTCGAAAACAATAATTCCACAATTAAGAGGATTCTGGCATACTCCACCAACATAGGCCAATCCAAGCTGCCTGCCAAAGGATTTCTTTATGAAAAGATGGGCTGCATCATGTGGCAGTCGGTTATCAAGGTTAAAAAACTTCCAAAAAGCAAAATCCTCCAACATTATTTCCATGTTTTCAGTGGCAATTTGGTTTCCTTCAGTCCAGATTTCAAGCCCAGTTAAAGTTACATCAACTTCCAAAGGGTGATACAGGCTATTTATTACATTGACAACAGTAGCTACCTCAATTTGTACTACTGACACATTGCTTCCCAAGTGAACAAATCGAAGATTGTCCACAATCACTACCAGCTCAAGAAACAGCAAGTGGGTCCACCAGCCTGTGTAAGAACTTTGCTTCAGAGTGAAATTATGCAACTCCAATTGGCGTGCTATTTCCTCTTCTGTTAACCCACATCTCTTACGTGGGAACTGAGTATCATCGATGTCTATTCTATACACCCAGTGTTCAAATGTGGCAGAAGACCTAACTGGTTCAATTTCATAAGCAAGATCATTTATCTGTAGTACTCCTCGAAAACCTCCAGAACAGGTACTGAGGGCAACCAGGGACTTGGGAACACCCTCCACATAACCATGATAATAGCAGTCATCAGGAAGGTAAGGCTGGTCCTGGTGCAGGGAATGCTGGTCTGTGTAGGTGAACACTGGGAGGGGTCTGGAAATCAAGAGCTTCTTGACCTTCATGTGGGCGATGTGTCTTTGGCCCCCAAATCGCAGGCTATAGGAGAGCCAGCCTGGAACCTTTGCATTTCTGCCCCAGACAGTCACCTTCAAGGGGATCACCAACTCTGGGGAAGAGAAGTGCTGGGAGGGCCTGGCCTGACAGTGACCAGAAATGAACAGACACACCCCAAACCAGAGCAGCAGGGGAGTGACTCTGAAGTGTACCAGGGCCTCACCCACTGTCATTATGGAGCCACCTGCTCAGGGCAGAAGAGGGCGGGACATCAGGCACTGCTGGTCTGGCTCCTCCCTCTGAGCTGTTGAGGGTTGCAGGGATGACCTTTATGGATCTGTGTCCTGGAAGAACTGGCCCATCAAAGCTGCAACGAAAGCTGAAGTGAAAATAGAAAGAAGATCTAGGATAGGGTGGTTGGGGCAGAGAGGGTAGGGGAGAGAGGGAGAGAAAGAGAGTGATTTCAATAGGGACAAGGCTTGAATCAATAAAATTCCGGAGATTGTCTCATATCTACGTAAGGGCAATGGATAAGGGAAGAGCAGGTTTACAGAGAAAGAAATGAAGGAAATTCATCATAGATGGGTAATTGTTGAATCCTGTTTTAATACAAGGACTCATTAATATACTATTCTCTAAGCATGTACACTGGCATGACATTTTTCATATTAAAAAGATTGACATCTGACTCCCAATTTACTCTTCCACCCAAAGTCGACTGGTCCTCTGCTAGCTTCAGTAAGCGTGTGGACAGCCCATCCAAAACTCACCATTTTTTGGTTTCTTTATTCAGTTTGCTCCATCGCCCCTTCTCTTCTACAGACATCTTATCTAGCTCCCGTTCTGTTTGAGGTGAGCAGTCAAAGTCAGTCTCACTTAAGGGACTCATTAGTTTTGGAAGTCCCCACCCCCATCCAGACAAAGATGTATTTTATAACACACGCTTATCTGCAATAAACCCCTGGACATTCCAAGGAAGGCAGCTATGTTGACAGAGTAACAGGAATGAGGCTGTTATTTGGAGACAAGTCAACAACCCAGTTGCCTCTAATCACAGCATGGAAGCAGCAGTCTTCCCTGCACCTAGCCCAGCTGCCTCATGTTCTCAATCATAAGAGACTCACCTTGGCTGTGTTTAGATATATCCCATTCTATATTTTACATGCATGGTGAGTTAGCTGAATTCTCTAGAGAACATTAGACTGAAGAATTTAAATCTAGAGTCAGTTCACTAAAAGATTCAGAGATCACAATTTGAATGGACTTATTTCATACCTCTTGAAACACAAATTTTAACTCAAGTAAAAGCTAGTTTTCTTCATTTGCTGACTTTCAGTTAAAAGTATCAATAATTTCCTTAACATTTGAAAACAACAGATTTTAAAAAATTGGAGACACATCAGAACATACACTGGTGGCCTGAATATTCTAAACACGGACACAAATGGGGTTGACAGTAGAGCATAAGAATACTCCTGGCATTACGATGTCAAGAACACCTGGATACTCCTAGATACTTTGCCAGAACTAATGGATAGCTCCTGGAAGCCAAGAATACTAGATGAAACTTCTAACAGAAAGCATCTCTGATATAGGTCAAATCCTAATGACCAGATTTCCTTTCCATGTCTCCCTACATGATATCCTTGGTATCTGCTACATACTTGGGGATATTAAGGTGGAAATGTGTGAGGTGAAAGAGGACTATTAGAAACAAAGCATTATAAAGAGGAAAATAACTTATATTAAGTTATTTCATCAGAAATAGGATGTGGTAACAAGAGAAAATTTCATTGCCAAGGATCTTTAAGTCATACCAGTGTTTGTCACTATTGTACCATTAAATACATTGAACTGGTGTCACTTCAAAGCCCTTCTTCTCTGTCATCACCTGTACTTCAAGTAGTGTCAGAATCTTCCTTGGCATCAGTAATTAACTCTTTCTTCCATTCCCAGCAGCTACTTCAACTCCTCAAAACCTCTACCTTACCTTGTCTCCACTCATTCTTGCTACTGCTACTGCTAAGTCACTTCAGTCCTGTCCGACTCTGTGCAATCCCATAGACAGCAGCCCACCAAGCTCTGCCGGCCCTGGGATTCTCTAGGCAAGAACACTAGAGTGGGATGCCATTTCCTTCTCCAATGCATGAAAATGAAAAGTGAAAGTGAATTCGCTCAGTCGTGTCCGACTCTTTGTGACCCCATGGATGGCAGCCTACCAGGCTCCTCCGTCCATGATTTTCCACTCACTCTTAGTCACAGCTAATTCAGGGTTTCTTACACTTAGGTCACAAACCATTCAGGCTCATGAGAAGAATGTAGTGAGCCACAACTAAATTAAACAACAGAAAATATCAGACAGCATCACACCAATCATTTATCACCTCCTACATATCACCAGTCACCACAGAAGCTATTAGCAGAGCTCTGCTACATAGCTTATACTGATTATCAACTATTTTCTGAGTCCTAACGCTTTGTCTATGGAGCTAGAGATTGGAATCTACACATGATATTTCCCCATTCTAGCTGGATTCCTGAAAAGTACTGTCAAGAAAAGCCTGAGAGGGAGAATAAAAAGCAAAAAGGAAGGACAAGGGGCTCTTCCTGTTTGCCTGCTGTTACTGTCAGTGACCTTCCCCCTACGCCCAGAATGGTATCTTGCTCTGGTGCTGAGAGTCAGCTACCACATTCCCAGAACCAGCTCCATCAATCCCTACCAAAGGCACCTAGTGTCAGTGCCCCCTCCCCAGAGGGCTCAGAACCAGATGTACAGAGCCATCTTCCAGTACCGTGGACAACCCATACCAGCCAGCCAGTGTCTCCTTCTCAGATGTTTCAGGCTATACCACAAAGCTCCCTGATACGGGCTTGAATCGCTCCATCTGTGTCAGTCCTGGAGGACCTTCTTCCAAGTGCCTAAGGAACCAGTACCAGCTCAATATTACCTAATAGGAAGTACAGCTATCAACTCCACACTACTTTTCTGAGTTCCTAAATTACCAGCATCGCCTGGGCTTGTAATGCTCTATCTTCTATTGTCCAGATCCAGACCTATGAGGCCACTGTGAGAGCTTCTAGGTTATGAAAATCTCAATCTCTTCCCTTCATTCCCACAATCTCAGGGGTGCAACTCTCTGTGGTAATTCATACTTCTCTGTACTTCTGTGTTCCTTTTTTACCTTGTCAGCTCTCTAATACCTTTCCAAGAATTCCCTATAGTAATTACTCTTGGTGGATTTTTCTTTTCTGGACTAGATCTTGACAGATACATACAGGACTTGGTACCAAGAGTGCTGCCAAGTGAGACAGATAAAATGGGTCTTTGAGATTCGCTTAGGTATGTCCATGGCCTTAACACACTGCTGAACTCCTGTTGAATGGGGGATGGGCTCATAATAACATCACAATTAGTTAAATTTCTACTCAGCGTTGATTGTGATGAAGTGCCCTGTTGAAGCAAGTGTGTGGGGGTCCAAGGGAGGGCTGTGATAATGCCTAGAAGTATTTCAAAGACTGAGGGGTGGAACGGGTGTACTAAACTCTAATGGACATTTTGCACAATGAGGCTCAAGGCTCTAAGGTCTCAGCTCAGATTGCTGATAATAGGAGACTTAAAAAAAAAAAAAATCTCTCCTTTAGCCACAGACCCAACTTCAAAGAAAACCAGAATGTAACTGTGGAGTTTCAGAATCACAGCGTAAGTTGAATACTGAGATTTGCCAAGACTGTAGTGGGAAATCTGATTGAGACAAAAAAAAAGTTTGACCTTGATAATGGGAGTTCCAGGTGGACTGGATTGGTTCTGAGTATCTAGGTACTCCCAAGATGCCTGACGTTCCTCTACCAGGGAAGATGCCTAGACTTTTCTTGTCTGAAAAGCCTAGCCACCTCTAGCTAGAGACCCTATGATTATCTCAACTGGGGAAATTATCCCACTAACCCAGGATGAGATGGCTGGATGGCATCATGGACTCGATGGACGTGAGTCTGAGTGAGCTCTGGGAGATGGTGATGGACAGGGAGGCCTAGGCGTGCTGCAATTCATGGGGTCGCAAAGAGTCGGACACAACTGAGCAACTGAACTGAACTGAGGGCATGTCTAGTGTCCTCAAGACATACTCCTACTGCTCTTTAATGGCTCTAAATGCAAACCAGAATCTAATTCAATATGCTCCAGAAGAAAAGGTTCTTTCCTCTGAATTGAGAGGAAAGAACTTCTACTCTAAAATAATGACAATCGTTTACTAATTTATATTGACAAAAGAGAGGAAACAAACCATATTAATAGCAGAAAAGATGAAGTCATTACAGAGATAAAGATATATTCAATATGATAAAATTCAGCAGGAGTTTGTATCTACTTAACAAATAGCTTTGAAATATATAAAGCAAACACCAACAGAACAAAAAGGAGAAACAGAAAAATTCAAAATCTACTTGTAGGTGTTAACATACTTTCTTTCACCAACAAATACATCAGACCCCCCCCCCCCCCAAAAAAGAGAGTTAAGTAGAAGATTTAAGCAAACTTAATCAAATTAACCTAATTGAAACAGGCTTCCCAGGTGGCCCTAGTGGTAAGAACCGACTTGCTAATGCAGAAGACATAAGAGACGTGGTTCAATCCCTTGGTCGGGAAGATCTGCTGGAGGAGGGCATGGCAACCCACTGAAGTATTCTTGCCTGGAGAATCCCATGAACAGAGAAGACTGGCAGGCTACAGTCCATAGGGTTGCAAAGAGTCAGACAAGACTGAAGCAACATAGCACACAAGCACGCACATGATATTTACCAAAAGAGACAATATTTACTGTCATAAAGAAAGTCTTAACAAATGCTAAAAATAAAAACTGCTTAACCTTCCTTACTTGCAGAATTAAAATTGTAGAAAGAAGAAAAACAAACTAGAAAATAGTAATTTGCTTCAAAGTGAAAGAACAGCCAAGATCCAAACATGGTGTAAATGTATAACTGAAAATATTTTGGTCTGAATGAAAATAAAACATATTACACATGTAGAACGGAGTTAAAGCAAAAGCTTACATGAAAATTTCTGGCTTTGGGGATACAGAGTAGGAAAGGAGAAAGACTAAAAATACTTTGTATAAGATTTAATGTCACAAAACTTGAAAGATAACAGCTAATCAATCTTTAACAGCAAAATTAAAAAATAGAGTACCAAAGACATAAAAAACAAACACTAAAAAAAAAAAAAAATTAAAGCCAGTTCCTTGTAAAGAACTGACAAACACCCACCAATGATGATCAAGAACTACACTGGAGAATCGAACTGGGGTCTCCTGCATTGCAGGTAAATTCTTTACCAGCTGAACTACCTGGGAAGCCCATCTTTTCACAAAGACATAAAAAATAATGAACATGTAAACAACTTTATATCAATAAATTTGAAAATTTTAGCAATATAGGAAAATTCCTTGAAAAACCACACTAACATAACAAGAAAACTAAATGGTTTTATATTAACTAGACGTTGGATCTATAGTAAAAATATAAATTAAAAATAATATATCTTTTCACAAAACCCCTAGTACAGTAGATTCTTCCAACTGTTTTTGGCGGTAATACAAATGACTGAAGAGTAATAAATCAGAGATCCTTATCAAGTTTTATTAATAAAGCTTCAATTGCTTCAACAATAGTAACCTGAGAACAACCGTTTGAATTGGAGGAGTTACAAATGTCTGTGCTATGATAAGACCCTTAATGATACTGGGATAATGATACCAATTACACTTGTATTTAATTCACCTGTTTCACGTGTACAAGTGGGTTGATCTTGAAGAGTTACTATTGAGCTTCCTAAACTAGGCAGGCTGGAGAAGGCGATGGTACCCCACTCCAGTACTCTTGCCTGGAAAATCCCATGGACGGAGGAGCCTGGAAGGCTGCAGTCCATGGGGTCGCTGAGGGTCAGACACGACTTCACTTTCACTTTCCACTTTCACACATTGGAGAAGGAAATGGCAACCCACTCCAGTGTTCTTGGCTGGAGAATCCCAGGGACGGGGGAGCCTGGTGGGCTGCCGTCTATGGGGTCGCACAGAGTTGGACACGACTGAAGCGGCTTAGCAGCAGCAGCAGCAAACTAGGCAGGTGTGATTATATTTACACTTGCTATTTCAGTTGTGATTTCTTTACTAAATAAGCCAAACCTAATATAAAGGTAATTATGCAAGGCTGAAAGCAAACGATAAAATGTGGATATTAAAAAATAAAGAAAGTAGTCAATGCAAACATTATAAAACTAAATCTTATTAAAAGATAACAAGGTACTGACAGTAATAGAAAGGTATAAATCAAGTAGAGAAACATCCAGTATGATTAAGAAAACAGGGACCATTCCAGTGTTTTATATGCACGTAACAGCATAGCTTCAAACCATACAAAGCATATGTTGAGAGATGAGAGATCATGAAGCAAGAGTTGAGAGATCAAAAAGAAAAATCCAGGATCATACTTGAAGAAGTTTACCAAGAGTAAGCATGCAAAAAAAGTAAAGACATAGAAGAGTTAAACAATATTAATCAAATTGACCTTGATATATATAAAATACTATACTCAAAAACTGTAGAATAAACATTATTTTCAAATGCATGTGGGAAGTTTACCAAGATTGACGATCTTGGTAAAGATCACTGGCTTCTGCTAAGCCACAAAGCATCTACATAAACCTTAAAACATACAAATGGCACAGTGGATGCCCTTCCAATTTCCATTCTGACATGTAGATCTTGCACTCCCACTCTCACAAAAAGAAAAAAACTAAACTGAAAAGCAATGAGTTTTCTTCAGTTCACTTCAGTCGTTCAGTCTTGTCCGACTCTGTGACCCCATGGACCACAGCACGCCAGGCCTCCCTGTCCAACACCAACTCCCGGAGTTCACCCAAACCCATTTCCATCGAGTCGGTGATGCCATCCAACCAGCTCATCCTCTGTTGTCCCATTCTCCTCCTGCCCTCAATCTTTCCCAACATCAGGGTATTTTCAAATGAGTCAGCTCTTAACATCAGGTGGCCAAAGGATTGGAGTTTCAGCTTCAACATCAGTCCCTCCAATGAACACCCAGGACTGATCTCCTTTAGGATGGACTGGTTGGATCTCCTTGCAGTCCAAGGGACTCTCAAGAGTCTTCCCCAACACCACAGTTCAAAAGCATCAATTCTTTGGCCCTCACTTTTCTTTATAGTCCAACTCTCACATCCATGCAAGACCACTAGAAAAACCATAGCCTTGACTAGATGGACCTTTGTTGACAAAGTAATGTCTCTGCTTTTCAATATGCTGTCTAGGTTGGTCATAACTTTCCTTCCAAGGAGTAAGCATCTTTTAATTTCATGGCTGCAATCACCCATCTGCAGTGATTTTGGAGCCCAGAAAAATGTCAGCCACCGTTGCCACTGTTTTCCCATCTATTTGCCATGAAGTGATGAGATCAGATGCCATGATCTTAGTTTTCTGAATGTTGAGCTTTAAGCCAATTTTTTCACTCTCCTCTTTCACTTTCATCAAGTAGCTCTTTAGTTCTTCTTCACTTTCTGCCATAAGGGTGGTGTCATCTCACACCTGAAGTTATTGATATTTCTCCTGGCAATCTTGATTCCAGCTTGTGCTTCCTCCAGCCTAGCATTTCTCATGACATACTCTGCATAGAAGTTAAATGAGCAGGGTGACAATATACAGCCTTGACATACTCCTTTTCCTATTTGGAACCAGTCTGTTGTTCCATGTCCAGTTCTAACTGTTGCTTCCTGGCCTGCATACAGATTTCTCAAGAGGCAGGCCAGGTGGTCTGGTATTCCCATCTCTTTCAGAATTTTCCACAGTTTCTCATGATCCACAGTCAAAGGCTTTGGCATCGTCAATAAAGCAGAAATAGATGTTTTTCTGGAACTCTCTTGCTTTTTCCATGATCCATCAGATGTTGGAAATTTGATCTCTGGTTCCTCTGCCTTTTCTAAATCCATCTTGAACATCTGGAAGTTCACAGTTTATGTACTGTTGAAACCTGGCTTGGAGAATTTTGAGCATTCCTTTGCTAGCATGTGAGATGAGTGCAATTGTGCAGTAGTTTGAGCATTCTTTGGCATCGCCTTTCTTTGGGATTGGAATGAAAACTGACCTTTTCCAGTCCTGTGGCCACTGCTGAGTTTTCCAAATTTGCTGGCATACTGAGTGCGGCACTTTCACAGCATCATCTTTCAGGATTTGAAACAGCTCAACTGGAATTCCATCACCTCCACTAGATTTGTTCTTAGTGATGCTTCCTAAGGCCCACTTGACTTCACATTCCAGGATGTCTGACTCTAGGTGAGTGATCACACCATCGTCATTATTTGGGTCATGAAGATCTTTTTTGTACAGTTCTTCTGTGTATTCTTGCCACCTCGTCTCAATATCGTCTGCTTCTGTTAGATCCATACTATTTCTGTCCTTTATTGAGTCCATCTTTGCATGAAATATTCCCTTGGTATCTCTAATTTTCTTGAAT
The DNA here is from genome assembly GCF_023091745.1 of Budorcas taxicolor. Classification (NCBI taxonomy): domain Eukaryota; kingdom Metazoa; phylum Chordata; class Mammalia; order Artiodactyla; family Bovidae; genus Budorcas; species Budorcas taxicolor. Next base: position 80,423,543 of record NC_068919.1, read on the forward strand.
AGATCTCTAGTCTGTCTCATTCTGTTGTTTTCCTCTATTTCTTTGTACTGATCACCGAGGAAGGCTTTCTTATCTCTCCTTGCTATTCTTGGAACTCTGCATTCAGATGGGTCTATCTTTCCTTTTCTCCTTTGCTTTTCACTTCTCTTCTTTTCACAACTATTTGTAAGGCCTCCTCAGACAACCAGTTTGCTTTTTGGCATTTCTTTTTCTTGGTGATGGTCTTGATTCCTGTTTCCTGTACAGAGAAATGAGGCCACTGCACTGACTGGAGAGACTGGCTAATACAGAGAATACAAACGAGCTTACCTGAAGCAGAGTGGCTGGAGCCAGTAACAAATAAACAATGATTTCAACAAATTTGTGGAGGCTAAGTGTAGACTACCACCAGAGTTAAAAACTCATGGGGGCCCATTATAAAGGGAGCTTCTACACTGCCAGAAGTTTGTGCTGGGAGCCACCACGGGAGATCCCGCTCATGGCAAAGGTCATGAGGAAGAGGCCTGATGGGCAAAGGCGAGATCAGGCCTTGAGGGGCCCCCCTTCTCGAGCATCTACCCCAAGACCAGAATCTGTCTGTCTTACTATTTCATGTCTTTCACCAACTCTCCTGACATTAACAGGGGGCTATCCCCAACCACATTTCTCTGGAGAAAATCAACTTAGGGTTCTAGCTAATAAGTCTCCTGGACATGAGAGGAATATTTCAAATCAAACTCCCTTTGTTAGCATTCTAGCTTGCTTGGCAGGTTTATCCAGACTCTTGCAGCTATGCATATGATTGTTCACAGCCCCCCATCTGTGACATGCGGGGGGGGGGGGGGGGGGGGGGAAACCTAAAACATAGAGCCTTTCAAAGAGTTAAAAGTTATTAGAGTAGGGCTGGTGTAGGATTTCATTATTGGGCCAATGCTTGTTGCTAAGCTCCCATATCTCTTATCCACTGTGCACCTGGGAGTGCATTAGTTAACATAGTTGGAATGTAAGAAAAACAAGAAATAGCCTTGAAATTAATCACATCAGACTTTTGAACTAATAAGTTCTTTTTTCTGTTGTAATTCACTGCACATTTGTTCTGTGAGAAATGTAACTCTGTTTAGCATTTTCTGAGGCTGACACAGATTAGAAATATAAAGAAAAAACATTTCAAGGAAAAATAAGTTTTCTGGTTGAGCAGGCTTTATCAAAAGAGGGTCATAAAATGTTCACAGGCCTCCAAGGCCAGAAGATAATGTACACAATATTGTTTATGGGAAAGGCTTGCAGAAAACATCCTGGTTTTGATAAAGGCAAAACAGATGTAATGTTTGGGCTGACTCTGTATGAATTTGTATCTTTCATTTCCCTCTATGTATAAGTTAAGGTATAAAAGTCCCTTTTAAAATAAAGCTATTGGGCCTCGCTCATCGAAGAAGCTTGGTCACCCCGTGTCTTTCTTTTTTTTCTTTCTCTCTCTTTCTCTCTCTCTCTCTCTCTCTCTCTCTCTCTCTCTCTCTCTCTCTCTCTCTCTCTCTCTCTCTTCCTCCCCCCCCCCCCCTCCCTTTTTCAGGCTGATCCCTTGGAACACAGAGGCTCTCTGCATTCACTTTCCTGTCTGGGCTTCTAAGACTTTATTAGCTTTCTGTGTAAACCAAGGAATATCAGTGTCTTTCTCTCCTCTATTCTCTTATCTGCAACATTCTTTCCTTATCTCTCTCTAAATCATTTGCCGACACCGTTTCTCCTTCGGGTTCCCCTGGATCCTGCGGGGGCTGGACCCTGGCAGGTTTGACCTCCTAGACACCTACCATGTTCTCACAGTAGAGCCTAGGAAGAAATTCATCATGTTTGACCAAGAAATGTGACCTTTCTGATATATGGAAAGAGTAATAGTCACCATCTGAAATACACCCAAAGTGTCCTCAAAGTAATGGTCTAATCAACAAGGTAAAAGACTTCATTCACCATAGCCTTTTTCAACTTGAGGGAAGGGAAATTACCCAGCTTCAGCCTCCTCCAGCCTTCTTATCTCACCTAGGGGAAGAAGGGTGCAGCTTAAATGCACTTGTGAAATTCACAGCCCAGAAGCACAAGACCATTGTAAGACTGAGACCTAACCTTAAGACTAGAGAACGCTTCCCATCCTCCCATACCTTATACCATATCAAAGGTGCTCTTGTAATAAGTGGATTATAGAGGAAATAACTACAGGCATAGGCTCTAATTAAGGGGTTTCTCAGAAAATCCTAAAAGGACATGGGAAACAGAAATAAGAACATTAGAGGAAATTGAAACCTCTGACACCTACAACTAAAGGAAACAGTAAACACAGACTAACACCTAATCAGATAAACAATAAAGGCTTATTTACTTCAGTTTCTATTACTTAAACTTCATATCTGGTTTTCAACAAAAAAGTTGCAAGGCATGCTAAAAGGCAGGGTTAAAAGAAAAACAGTCTGAAAAGAAAAAACAAGCATAAGAACCAGACTCAGATACGGCAGTTTTTTGGAATTATCTGAGAATTTAAAATAATTATGATCTATATGATAAGGGTAACAGAAAAAGTTGACAACATGCAAGAAAAGATTAGTAACATAAACAGAAAGATGGTAAGAAAGAATCAAAAGGAAACCATAGAAATAAAAAACACTGTAACAGAACTGGTATATTTTAAATGGATAACCAACAAGGTTCTACTATACAGCACTGGGAACTCTGCTCAGTAAAATGTGGTAGCCTGGATGGGAGGGGAGTTTGGGGGAGAATGGATACATGCATATGTATGGCTGAGTCCCTTTGCTGTCCACCTGAAACTATCACGAAGTTGTTAATTAGTTATACTCCAATATAAAAAGTTTTTAAAAAAGACACTGCAACAGATAAGAATGCTTCTGATGGGCTCATGCTTAGACTGATGGGTCAAGGAAAGAATCAGTGAGCTTGCAGTCAGTTGGAAGGACTGATGCTGAAGCTGAAGCTCCAATACTTTGGCCACCTGCTGTGAAGAACTAACTCATTGGAAAAGACCTTGATGCTGTGAAAGATTAAAGGCAGGAGAAGGGGAAGACAGAGGATGAGATGGTTGGATGGCATCACGGACTTGATGGACATGAATTTGAGCGAGCTCTGGGAGTTGGTGATGGACAGGGAAGACCAGCATACTACAGTCCATGGGGTCATAAAGAGTTGGTCATGACTGAGAGACTGGACTGAACCGAACTGAACATCCAAACAATAAAATACTATTCAGTGCTTAAATAATAAAGCCATCAAGATATGGAAGGACACAAAGAAACTTAAATGTATATTATTAAGTGAAAGAGCCAATCTGGAAAGGCTGTACATTGTAAGACTTTAACAATACAATATTCTAGAAAAGGCAAAATTTTGGAGACAATAAAAACATCAGTGGGGGGAAAAAATCAGTGGTTGCAGAGTTAGGTCAAAGGAGGGTGAACAGGGCACAGAGGACTGTTACAGCAATAAAACTATTCCATATGCTTCACTGGTGAACATATGTCATTATACATTTCTCCAAACCCAAATGATGTATAACATCAAGAGTGAACCCTAGTGTAAACTACAGACTTTGGATAATAATGACAAGTAATGTAGGTTCATCAATTATAACAAATGTGGCACTCAGATGCAGGATGTCGATGGTGGCAGAGACTATGCTTGTGTGGAGGCAGCAGGGTGCGGTATGTGAGAATGCTGTACTTTTCACTCAATTTTGCTGTGAACTCAAAACTGCTGCAAAAAAAAAGACAATCTATTAAACATTTCAACAACAAAGAAAATTAAATAATATTTTGAATTAAAATAAAAACATATATCACAATATGTAGAACACCACTAGAGCAATATTTAGAAGGAAAGTTATAGAAGTACATGCCTAAGTTAAGAAATAATAGGGAGAAATATGCAGCAATACAATAATAGAAGGGGACTTCAATACCCTATTTTCATCATCTGGACAGAAAATCAACAGGGAAACATCACACTTAAGGTACATGTGATATCTGATGGACTTATCATATATATATGCAGAATATTTCTTCAAAAACAGCAGAATACACATTCTTCTCAAGAGCACAAGGAATATTCTCCAGCACAGCTTATGTGCTGAGCCAAAAGCAAGTCTCAACAAATTTAAGAAAGTTGAAATCATATCAAGCATCTTTTCCAACCACCGTGGTATAAAACTAGAAATCAATTATAAAAAGAAAACTGGAAAATTCACAGATAAGTGGAAATCAAACAACATGCTATAACAACCAACAGGTCAAAGAAGAAATTTTAAAAAATATCTTGAAAGAAATGAAAAAGGAAAGACAACATACCAAAATTTACGGGATGCAGCAAAAGCAGTTCTAAGAGGAAAGTTCATAACAATAAGCGGCTACATTAAGAAACAAGAAAAATCTTAAATAAACAACCACCCTTTACACCTCAAGGAAACAGGAAAAGAAGACCAAATTAACTCCAAAGTTCACAGATGGAAGCAAACAACAAATACCAGAGTACAAATACATGAAATAGAGACTAAACAGAAAATAGAAAAGATGAATAAAACTAAAAGTTTATTTTTCTGAAAAGATAAAGAAAACTTTAACTAGATCTATAAAGAAAAAAAGAAACAGCAGCTGAATAAAACTAGAAATGAAAGAGGAGATATAACTGATACCACTGAAATACAAAAGATTGTAAGACAACAATATGAACAATGAAATGTTAACAAAATGGACAACGTAGGAAAAAGTGGATAAATTCCTAGAAACATACAATCTACCATCTACTCTGGCCAACTGATGTGAAGAGCTGACTCACTGGAAAAGACTCTGATGATGGGAAAGATTGAGGGCAAGAGGAGAAGGGGGTGACAAAGGATGAGATGGTTGAATGGCATCACCAACTCAATAGACATGAGCTTGAGCAAACTCCAGGAGACAGCGAAAGACAGGGAAGCCTGGAATGCTACAGTACATGGGGTCACAAAGAGTCAGACATGACTTAGCAACTGAACAACAACCATCTACTAAGACTGAATCATGAAGAAACAGAAAAGCTGGACAGATCAATTACTAGTAAGGAGTGTGTGTTAGTCACTCAGTCATGTCTGGCTTTGCGACCACATGGACTGTATAGCTTGCCAGGTTCTTCTGTCCATGGAATTCTCCAGGCAAGAATACTAGAGTGGGTTGCCATTCCTTTCTCCAGGGGATCTTCCCAACCCAGGGATCAAACCCAGTTCTCCTGCATTGCAAGCATATTCTTTACCGTCTCATCACCAGGGAAGCCCCACTAGTAAGGAGACTGAATTAGTAATCCAAAGTGAGTGAAAGTCACTCAGTCATGTCCAACTCTTTGGGACCCCATGGACTATACAGTCCATGGGATTCTCCAGGCCAGAATACTGGAGTGGGTAGCCTATCCCTTCTCCAGGGATCTTCCCAACCCAGGAATCAAACTGGGGTCTCCTGCATTGCAGGCAGATTCTTTACCAGCTGAGCTACCAGGAGCAATCCAAGTAGTAATCCAAAACCTCTCAACAAAGAAAAGTCTAGAACCAGATGTCTTCACTGCTGAGTTTTACAAAACATTTAAAGAAGAATTAACACCAATTATTCTCAAACTTTTTACAGAAGGAAGGAATATTTCCAAACTCATTTTACAAAGCCATCATTACCAATACCAAAAATAGACAAGGATACTATAAGAAAACTACAAGCCAATTATCTCTAATGAATATCAATGCAAAAATACTCAATAAAACAGCAAATCAAATTCAACAATATATTAAAAAGGTCATACAATATGATCAAGTGGGATTTATTCCAGGATAAGTCAGAGAGAGAGAGAGAGAGACAAATATTGTATGATCTCACTTATACGCAAAATCTAAAACCAAACCCAGTGATACAGAGAACAGACTGTATTTGCCAGAAGCAAGGGTGGGGGATTGGGTAAATGGGTGAAAGTGCAAAAGATATAAACTTCCATTTATTTATAAGATAAAATAACCCTGTTCTGTTCAGTTCAGTTCAGTCGCTCAGTCGTGTCCGACTCTTTGTGACAAGCCAGGCCTCCCTGTCCATCACCAACTCCCGGAGTTCACTCAGACTCGTGTCCATCGAGTCAGTGATGCCATCCAGCCATCTCATCCTCGGTTGTCCCCTTCTCCTCCTGCCCCCAACCCTTCCCAGCATCAAAGTCTTTTCCAATGCGTCAACTCTTCGCATGAGGTGACCAAAGTACTGGAGTTTCAGCTTTAGCATCATTCCTTCCAAAGAAAGCCCAGGGTTGATCTCCTTCAGAATGGACTGATTGGATTTCCTTGCAGTCCAAGGGACTCTCCAGAGTCTTCTCCAACACCACAGTTCAAACGCATCAATTCTTCGGCACTCAGCCATCTTCACAGTCCAGCTCTCACATCCATACATGACTACTGGAAAAACCATAGCCTTGACTAGACAGACCATAGTCGACAAAGTAATGTCTCTGCTTTTGAACATGCTATCTACGTTGGTCATAACTTTTCTTCCAAGGAGTAAGCGTCTTTTAATTTCATGGCTGCAATCACCACCTGCAGTGATTTTGGAGCCCCAAAAAATAAAATCTGACACTGTTTCCACTGTTTCTCCATCTATTTCCCATGGAGTGATGGGACCGGATGCCATGGTCTTTGTTTTCTGAATGTTGAGCTTTAAGCCAATTTTTTCACTCTCCTCTTTTACTTTCATCAAGAGGCTTTTTAGTTCCTCTTTACTTTCTACCGTAAGGGTGGTGTCATCTGCATATCTGAGGTTATTGATATTTCTCCTGGCAATCTTGATTCCAGCTTGTGCTTCTTCCAGCCCAGCGTTTCTCATGACATACTCTGCATAGAAGTTAAATGAGCAGGGTAATATACAGCCTTGACGTACTCCTTTTCCTATTTGGAACCAGTCTGTTGTTCCATGTCCAGTTCTAACTGTTGCTTCCTGGCCTGCATACAGATTTCTCAAGAGGCAGGCCAGGTGGTCTGGTATTCCCATCTCTTGAAGAATTTTTCACAGTTTTTTTGTGATCCACACAGTCAAAGGCTTTGGCATAGTCAATAAAGCAGAAATAGACGTTTTTCTGGAACTCTCTTGCTTTTTCCATGATCCATCAGATGTTGGCAATTTGATCTCTGGTTCCTCTGCCTTTTCTAAAGCCAGCTTGAACATCAGGAAGTTCATGGTTCACATGTTGCTCAAGCCTGGCTTGGAGAATTTTGAGCATTACTTTACTAGCATGTGAGATGAGTGCAATTGTGCAGTAGTTTGAGCATTCTTTGGCATTGCCTTTCTTTGGGATGGGAATGAAAACTGACCTATTCCAGTCCTGTGGCCACTGCTGAGTTTTCCAAATTTGCTGGCATATTGAGTGCAGCACTTTCACAGCATCAGCTTTTAGGATTTGAAATAGCTCTACCGGAATTCCATCACCTCCACTAGCTTTGTTCGTATGCTTTCTAAGGCCCACTTGACTTCACATTCCAGGATGTCTGACTCTAGATGAGTGATCACACTATCGTGGTTATCTGGGTCGTGAAGATCCCTTTTGTACAGTTCTTCTGTGTATTCTTGCCATCTCTTCTTAATATCGTCTGCTTCTGTTAGGTCCATACCATTTCTGTCCTTTATTGAGTCCATCTTTGCATGAAATATTCCCTTAGTATCTCTAATTTTCTTGAAGAGATCTCTAGTCTTTCCCATTCTGTTCTTTTCCTCTATTTTTTTTGCATTAATCGCTGAAGAAGGCTTTCTTATCTCTTCTTGCTATTCTTTGGAACTCTGCATTCAGATGCTTATATCTTTCCTTTTCTCCTTGGCTTTTTGCTTCTCTTTTCACAGCTATTTGTAGGGCTTCCCCAGACAGCCATTTTGCTTTTTTGCATTTCTTTTCTATGGGGATGGTCTTGATCCCTGTCTCCTGTACAATGTCACGAACCTCATTCCATAGTTCATCAGGCACTCTATCTATCAGATCTAGGGCCTTAAACCTATTTCTCACTTTCACTGTATAATCATAAGGGATTTGATTTAGGTCATACCTGAATGGTCTAGCGCTTTTCCCTGCTTTCCTCAATTACAGCATGGATACTATAGTTAACAATACTATATTGTATTCAAAAGTTGTTAAGAGAATAGACCTTAAAAGTACTCATCATAAGAAAAAATATTTGTCATTATGTGATCTTAACTAAACTTGTGGTAATCATTTCACAATATGTACACATATCAAATCATTATGTTGTATACCTAAAATTAATACAATGTTATACGTCAATTACATCTCAATAAAAAAGAAACAATAAAGGTATCAAATCAATTATCTCTATTTCCACCTCAAGAAACTAGAAAGATGACAGCAAATTACATCCAAAGTAAATAGATTAAGGAAAGTAATAAAGATCAGAGTGAAAATTAATGAAATAAGAAACAAAAAAACAGGACTTCCCTGGTGGTCTAGCAGTTAAGACTCCAGGTTTCTACTGCAAGTGGTGTGGGTTTGATCCTTGGTTAGGGAATTAAGATCCCACATGCCACATGGCCAGGCAACACACACACACACACACACACACACACACACACACACACACACACAGAAACAGAGAGGGGGGGGAAAAAGTATACAAAAACAAATGCTGGCCTTTTTTTGACAAAGCCAGTAATAATCGTACACCTCTAGTCATACTGATCAGAAAGTAAGACAAAAATTACCAACATGAGGAATGGTTGAAGGATGATGCCATGGTTTCTATGGTTATTGAAAGTATAATAAAAGACAATATGAACAACTTTGTGCCTATAAATTAGACAACTTAGAGATGAAATGGACACACTCTTTGAAAGACACAAACTGGGAAAGTTAACACAAGAGGAAATGGATGACCTAGATAGTCCTGTATCTTTCCAAGAAATTGAATTTGGAACTTAAAACTTTCCCACAAGGAGAACTCCAGGCCCACACTGATTTCACTTATGAATACTATTTAAAAAAATACAAGAAAGGAAATGAGAACAATTCTATATAAACTTTCCAGAAAACTGAAGAGTAGAAAATATGACCCAACTAGTTCTTTGCAGCCAGCATTACCCTGATGTGAAAATCAGTTTAAAACATTAATACAAAAATTCAGACCAATATCCCTCACAAATACAGATGGCAAAATCCTAAGCAAGTGAATTCAACAAAGTATAAAAAGGATAATATAACACAACCAAATGAAATTTATCCTATGGACTCAAGGTTGGTCTGAAAATCAATCATTGTATATTACCATATTAACAAACTAATAATGAATAACCATAATGAAACAGGAAGACAAGAGTACATAGCCATCTTGGAAAAGGACCGAGGAAATGACCTGGAGCAAACAAAACTACAAGCCCACTGAAACAAAGTGCCCGAAGGCTTAGGTCTTTGAGACAACAACTAGAGGTCTACAAAAGTATAAGATTATTTCTGTTCCACTGATGTATATACAGTTTCCAAAGGGCAAAAGCTGGGCTGTAAATCCACCACACAGTAGAATCACAGAACTCCCCGTTTCCTGCAAGACAAAGGCCTGACACACAATCCTAAGTTGTATTTTCAGGAAGCAGACCCCGACCAGATGAAAACTGCTGACTGCAAGCATGCAGACCTCAGACCAATTGAAACCAGTATGTTGGCGAAGCTCAAAATTTCACTCTTATGCCAACCAACCTGAGAAATGATGCCAAGCTAATCAGGCATCCTGTGGCCCCCTCCTTCACACTGCCTTTAAAATCCTATTACTGAATGTCCTTGGGGAGCTGGGACTCTTTCACCATCTCCCTTGGCACACATTATCCCTCCAATGAAAACTACTGCTTGGCTAAAAATCTTTTGGGAACAATATTCATTTTTGTGGTATTTCTGTCCAAGAATCTGGAGCAAGGCCAGTAACAATATGATCACATCAATAGATCAGAAAAATCATTTGATCAAACCCAACATCCAATCCTATTAACTCCCAGATAACTGATAATAGAGGGAACTTTTCAACATGAGAAAGGAGATCTGTGGAAAAATCTACAGCTAATGGTAGCTTCCAATGGTAAAAGATTGAATATCTTCTGTTTAAGATCAGAAACAAGAAAAGAATGTCTACTCTCATTACCTCTACTAAACACTGTACTAGAGGTTCTGAGCAGTGCAATCAGGGAAGAGAGAGAAATAAAAGGATTCCAGATAAGAAAGGAAGACTTAAATTTGTCTTATTTATAGATAACATTTATAGAGGTCTGTGTAGAAATCTGAGGGAATCTACAAAACAACCTACTAGAACTAATGAGTTTAGCAAGCTCAAAGGATGCAAGATGAATATGCAGCAGTCAATTCTGTTTTTATAATACTAGCAACAAACAACTGGAAATTAAAAATTTTAAGGGATATTATTACAGAGCGAAACAGTTAAGTACTTAGCAATGATTCTGACAAAAGTTGTGAAAGACATGTAACTTAAAACTATAAATATTGAGAGAAATTAACACCAACCTAAATAAGTGGAGGGATCTTATTCATCAATTGAATAATTAACATCAATTGTGAATTTTCCCCAAAAGATCAATCACAAGGTTTTTCTTATAGAATTTGACAAACTGATTCTAAAATTCACATAGAAATGTAAAAGATCTAGAATAGCCAATCCACTTTGAAAAAGAAGAAAAAAATTGGAGGACTACCACTTTCTGATTTTAAGACATATAAAGCCACAGTACTCAGAACAGTGGGGTATTTGTGTAACAATCAGTTCAGTTCAGTTCAGTTCAGTCACTCAGTCGTGTTCAACTCTTTGCAACCCCATGAACCGCAGAACACCAGGCCTCCCTGTCAATCACCAACTCCTGGAGTCTACCCAAATTCACGTCCAATGAGTCAGTGATGCCATCCAACCATCTCATCTTCTGTCGTCCCCTTCTCCTCCTGCCTTAAATCTTTCCCAGCAGCAGGGTATTTTCAAATGAGTCAGCTTTTCGTGTCAGGTGGCCAAAGGACTGGAGTTTTAGCTTCAACATCAGCCCTTCCAATGTATATTCCGGATTGATCTCCTTTAGGATGGACTGGGTGAATCTCCTTGCAGTCCAAGGGACTCTCAAGAGTCTTCTCCAACACCATAGTTCAAAAGCATCAATTCTCTGGCCCTCAGCTTTCTTTATAGTCCAACTCTCACATCCATACATGACCACTGGAAAAATCATAGCCTTGACGAGACAGACCTTTGTTGGCAAAGTAACGTCTCTGCTTTTTCATATGCTACCTGGGTTGGTTATAACTTTCTTGCCAGGACTAAGCATCTTTTAATTTCATGGCTGCAATCACCATCTGCAGTGATTTTGGAGTCCCAAAAAATAAAGTCAGCCACTGTTTCCACTGTTTCCCCATCTATTTGCCATGAAGTGATGGGATCGGATGCCATGGTCTTAGTTTTCTGAATGTTGAGCTTTAAGCCAACTTTTTCACTCTCCTCTTTCACTTTCATCAAGAGGCTCTTTACTTCTTCACTTTCTGCCATAAGGGTGGTGTCATCTGCATATCTGAGGTTATTGATATTTCTCCCAGCAATCTTGATTCCAGCTTGTGTTTCTTCCAGTCCAGCATTTCTCATGAGGTACTCTGCATGTAACTTAAATAAGCAGGGTGACAATATACAGCCTTGACATACTCCTTTTCCTATTTGGAACCAGTCTGTTGTTCCATGTCCAGTTCTAACTGTTGCTTCCTGGCCTGCATACAGATTTCTCAAGAGGCAGGCCAGGTGGTCTGGTATTCCCATCTCTTTCAGAATTTTCCAGTTTCTTGTGATCCACACAGTCAAAGGCTTTGGCATAGTCAATAAAGCAGAAATAGATGTTTTTCTGGAACTCTCTTGCTTTTTCCATGATCCATCAGATGTTGGAAATTTGATCTCTGGTTCCTCTGCCTTTTCTAAATCCATCTTGAACATCTGGAAGTTCACAGTTTATGTACTGTTGAAACCTGGCTTGGAGAATTTTGAGCATTCCTTTGCTAGCATGTGAGATGAGTGCAATTGTGCAGCAGTTTGAGCATTCTTTGGCATTGCCTTTCTTTGGGATTGGAATGAAAACTGACCTTTTCCAGTCCTGTGGCCACTGCTGAGTTTTCCAAATTTGCTGGCATACTGAGTGCGGCACTTTCACAGCATCATCTTTCAGGATTTGAAATAGCTCAACTGGAATTCCATCACCTCCACTAGATTTGTTTTTAGTGAAGCTTCCTAAGGCCCACTTGACTTCACATTCCAGGATGTCTGACTCTAGGTGAGTGATCACACCATCGTCATTATCTGGGTCATGAAGATCTTTTTTGTACAGTTCTTCTGTGTATTCTTGCCACCTCTTCTCAATATCTTCTGCTTCTGTTAGGTCCATACCATTTCTGTCCTTTATTGAGTCCATCTTTGTGTGAAATATTCCCTTGGTATCTCTAATTATCTTGATTAATCTCTAGTCTGTCTCATTCTGTTGTTTTCCTCTATTTCTTTGTACTGATCACCAAGGAAGGCTTTCTTATCTCTTCTTGCTATTCTTTGGAACTCTGCGTTCAGATGGGTCTGTCTATCCTTTTCTCCTTTGCTTTTCACTTCTCTTCTTTTCACAGCTATTTGTAAGGCCTTCTAAGACAACTGTTTCGCTTTTTTGCATTTCTTTTCCACGGGGATGGTCTTGATCCCTGTCTCCTATACAATGTCATGAACCTCCGTCCATAGTCCATCAGGCACTCTGTTTATCAGATCTAGTCCCTTAAATCTATTTCTCACTTCCACTGTATAATCATAAGGAATTTGATTTAGGTCATACCTGAATGGTCTAGTGGATTTCCCTACTTTCTTCAATTTACGTCTGAATTTGGCAACAAGGAGTTCATGATCTGAGCCACAGTCAGCTCCCAGTCTTGTTTTTGCTGACTATAGAGAGTTTCTCCATCTTTGGCTGCAAAGAATATAATCAATCTGATTTCAGTGTCAACCATCTGGTGATGTCCATGGGTAGAGTCTTTTCTTGTGTTGTTGGAAGAGGGTGTTTACTATGACCAGTGTGTTGTCTTAGCACAACTCTATCAGCCTTTGCCCTGCTTCATTCTGTACTCTAAGGCCAAATTTGCCTGTTACTCCAGGTGTTTCTTGTCTTTCTACTTTTGCATTCCAGTCCCCTATAAGGAAAAGGACATCTTTTTTGGGTGTTCTAAAACTATTAACAATAGACAAATCAATAGACAAGAACAGAAAGCCTAGAAATAGACCCACACAACTATGCCAACAGATTTTTGACAAAGGTAAATCACTGGAGAAACGATAGCCTTTTTATATACAGTGCTGGAACAAATGAATGGAAAACAAAAGAACTTATTTCATATCTTGCATCACATACAAAAAATAGTGTAAAATAGACCACAGACCAATATGTAAAGCTGAAAACTATAAAACTTCTGTAAGTAAACACAGGAGAAATCTTTTAAACTGAGAGCTGAAGATTAAGCAAAAATTTCTTAGATGTGGTAGTGAATAAAAAAATTCATGAAAGAACAAAGTGATAAGTTGAACTTCATCAAACATACAAGCTTCTCTTTAAAATATTTTATTAAGAGAATTAAGAGACAAGCCACAGACCGGGGTAAAATATTTTTAAAATGTATATTTGCTCAAGGACAATTCAAAATATATTTTTTTAAAAAAACCTCAAAACTCAGTAAGAAACAAATCCTCAAGAAATAGGCTAGAGATATGAACATATACTTTACCAAAAAAGATACATGGAAGGCTAATAAGCACAGAAAAAGATGCTCAACATCACTAGTAATAGGAAAATGCAAAATTAGCCACAACGTATATCACTACACACTTATTAGAATGGCTAAAATTTAAAAGACTGGCCATACCGATGGTAAAGATGCGGAGGGATCAGAATTCTGATATATATACTGCTGATGGAAACGTAGAATGGTACGACGACTTTGGAAAACAGTTCTGCAGTTTCTTTAAAAGTTAAACATTCAACTACTATATATCCAGTCATTCCACTCTCAAGTTTTTACCCAAGAGAAAAGAAAGCCCAGGTTCATACAAAGATATATGGAGGCTCAAAGCAACTTCATTTGTTTAATAGTATTAAAGTGGAAGTGAAAAAACTGTCCACCTATCGACTGGAAAACTGATAGCAAATCATGGTGGTTTCAGGGATGTACACATATATAAAAATTTAGCTAGTTATGTTACAGAAATCACAAGTCTGTGTGCCCAACACACAGTGAGGCCCATCAATACTAAACATTAGAGTTTAGAATAGAGAAAGGTTCATTACAGATTCATACAAAGAGATGGGTGGCTCATGCACTAAGAACCTCAAAGCTGCTGAAAGCTTCCAGCAAGTCCATGTAAAAGCCAAAGGTGAGGGATGGGTGTGGTTAGTTATTGCAGACTTCTCAGTATCAGGTGCTTTGTTCTTGAGGCCTGGTCATAGTCAGGTAATGATATTCCTGTAAATCTCTACCAGATGAATGTTATTCTCTGTCCTGACCAGAAAGGGCAAAGTCCCAAGGCACAACTGTCACCCTCCAAGCTTCCAACCCTGGCTAAGAGGAGGCAGATCTCAGTTGGCAGCTCCTTCAGGGCCAGATACCCTGCCCACTTGTCATGCCTGAGGGAGCCAGGCATCCAGCTCAACTGACCCTCAGTCTCCTCAGACCGCCCAAATGGAGAGACCAGGGCCCACAGACTATGACCAAACAGATGGCCACTGCTAACAGGTCGCAGAGACAGGGATGGGGAAGACGTTTACCGCTGCCTCAAGGCCTGGACCAAGGCTAGTGGAGGGCCTTAATGAGGGCTCTGGAGCCCTGCAGGACATAGGGCCCAGTCTTGTTTCCTGGGCCCTCCAGCTCACCTGCTGGCCCAAGGCTTGGGTGAGCTGGAGGCCCTCCAGAAGGCCTGGTTCTGCCTCTTACCTCACACTCCACCTGATGACCACCACACCACCCACCCTTGACTGAATCACTTTCCCCAGTGGTCCCTCACTGAGATACCAGTGGGCAGGGCCCACTGAGAACCCAGAGCAATGGCTGAGCAAGACCTGTTGCCTTTAGTTACAGGGTGCAGAGTAGTGAGGCACAGCAATGGCTGCCTGCTAGGAGCGGTGCTCTTTCTGCTCTGTTGCAGTTACACAATGTATGTGTAGTTTGCTATAGAATAAACTGCAGTAAAACTTTTATTAAAATTTAAAGGGGTGAAAAATTATACTGTATTAAACTATTAGCACTCTGTCTCTCTCTCTCTCTCACACACACACACATACACAAACATATACACACACACCCTATTTACTCTTTACTGCAGGAGTTGAGCAAAAATGCAGTTAACACCCTCTTAGACTTCCTCACAGAAACAGACTTACCTTATATCCCTTTCAGGAACAGCCAGCAGCTGGCTTTAGTAACATTTTATCAGCCCATAGTGGGAACAAGTTACTGAAAATTTTGTTTTGCCTATTTGTTCAGGACCAATACCAAGAAGTGAAACAGGCCTGATCTCTCAATTTCCATAGCCTCTTCTAGTATGCTGACCCCATAAGCTTCTCTCTTCCAAATCAAATTCCCTTCGCCCCAGCGTACCCTTTTGCTGCTGTCTCTTCCCTACAGCTCCTCACGCCTCCCCTCCAAACCGCTTCAGTTGCCTGCTCAGCTCCCTCTTGTTGTCACTCTACTTTTTTTTCCTGTACTTCTCCCTCTGGCCAGCTTCTAGACCCTGGAACCCCAGCCCCAGTTCCTTTTACCGGACCAGCACTGAGGAACCGCCCCTTTTCTCAGGGTCAGGGCGGCAGCCGCCCAACCCAGAAAGCTGGGTTCCCGCCTTGGAAGAGGGTTTGCTTCGGAAGCAGATTTTCATACTCAAGCCTCCACCACCCACCTTCTCAAGACCGCAGAGTTGCGCTGCAGCCCTCCGAAAGGCCGCGCGATGGAAAACTGTGTGGGCCAGGCGCCTGCGACTGCGCCCTCCTGCGGCTCAGGCTGCAGGTGCTCCTGGCCCGCCCACAGCGCAAATCCAGCGCAAAGTGGGGCTTGCCCAACGTCCCCAGTGCACGTGGAGCCTTCGAGGGTGGCTCAGGGTCTGGCCTCCAGCTGCACTGGCGTCATTCGTCTACAGCCTAAGAAGCTCTTGGTTTCCAGACACCTACCGAGAGCAGGGTGGATTCCAAGAAAATTAGCCCTTCATCCAAGATAACTGCTACTATCATGGTTACGTGAAAGGGCTCCCAATTCTCTGGTTGTCCAGCATTGGAGGGCCTTTCGAGGGATGCCACAGATAAATGACCTCACTGACGACATTGGGCCCTGAAGCACTCTACCACATTTGAACACCAGTTGTGTTAGATAAGATAGTAACAAGGGTCCGTTTTCATGAAATGCAGCTTCGAGGAAGAAATAACTATTTCAGAAGCTGGAGTTCAAGGCAGAGAGTTTAAAACTGCCACAATGCCACAAAACTTCCATTCCCCTGGCTGCTGGACTCACTGGCCCTTGAGTGTGCTTATGGTGGTGGACAATTACCGTTTCAATTATTCAAATGTCTCCAAGGCCACAGAAGATATATTAAATGTGCCTAATGTAACAGATCCAATCTGTCTACTGCTATGTCTTCACGTTTCTGTAATTGGGACTGAGATTTGGAACCACAGGAATCTTATTAATGTTGACCTAGACGTGAGTCAACTTCTTGACAGCTTCAAGTCAAGGGAAGTGCTCATCTGTACCCCCGTTTGCCATGTTTCTGGGCATCTGTTTGTGTGCAAGGACTTTTCTAATGTATTTAAGTTGGCTTGAATCTCAGGGATATGCTACCATCACTTTGGGCTAGCCTCAAAGGTAAATCAATTGCTTTCATTCTGCAGTGGTCCTTGTTCAACAAGGGTCATAATCTTGGTATGTCTCATACATAGGAATTCTGTTTATGTGAGAAAACACATTGCATCATGAATGCCTATCATACAAATACCAGTGCTCCTGGCAACTGCTGCTATGGAAGTTACTTTAACCTCATTAATCACAAGGGACTCTGTGTGATGAATACACCAGCTTCTCAAAACATCACCCATCAGAATAATGTCATAACAAGGAAGCGGAAGTTGAAAAAGTATGCTGTGACTGTGGATCAGAATGTTAGTGCAGAAAGCATCCTTGTGTACTTCTTGTAAATTGAAACCTTGGGCAGGCTGCTTTTGGATCTTGCAATGTAAAATGTAAGTTTGCTTCTCTTAGAATGCTCTGTAGAGCACAAGAATGTAACCTTCCTGAGTGGTACAATGTAAGTTCAAGGTGATGCCCTGACAATTTCTATGTGCAGGATGGGATGCCTTGTGGTGACACCATCTACTGTTATCACAAAATGTGTAACAACCACAATAAACAAGGTCAATACATTTTTTATCAAATAGCAAGGAGTGCCCCCCGAGGTGATACAAAACAATTAATGCACAAGGAGATAGTTGAGGCCAATATGGTGTGGAAATTCAACATACAGAAGATGTCTTCCTTCAAATGTTTTGTGTGAAAGAGTAAAGCATGAATATATAAATAATTCCCAATCTAAAGTAACACAATGCCATAATTCAGATAACACTGTTAAAGGTATCAAGCATTAGGAAGCCAGCTCCCACTTCGGGAAAGATACAGTTGATATTGGAGAAGTAAAAGATGGCACCCTGCATGCTCTAGGCAAGGTATATATAAGGAGCTGTGTCAGTTATTCGACCCTCAACTCTGTAAATTAGAGAAATGTCATTAAGAGAGGAGTATGCAATGATGAAAAACATTGCAACTATTGGTTGGAGTATGCTCCTCCCTATTGTGACTTTACAGGCTATGGAGAATGCAAAATAATGAAGCTTGTAGATGACAGAAGAGTACATTTTCATAACTGCAATGTAGAGAAAAACCTCAAACAAGACATAAAAAAGCATTAATAATGGAGGAGAATGACTAAGCTATGTTAAAATTAGAAACACTTCATCATTTTTCAGTTCAGTTCAGTTGCTCAGTCGTGCCCAACTCTTTGCGACCCCATGGACTGTAGCACACCAGGCCTCCCTGTCCATCACCAACTCCCGGAGTTCACCCAAACTCATGTCCATTGAGTCAGTGATGCCATCCAACCATCTCATCCTCTGTCGTCCCATTCTCCTCCTGCCCTCAATCTTTCCCAGCATCATGGTCTTTTCAAATGAATCAGCTCTTCACATCAGGTGGCCAAAGGATTGGAGTTTCAGCTTCAACATCAGTCCTTCCAGTGAACACCCAGGACTGATTTCCTTTAGGATGGACTGGGTGGATCTCCTTGCAGTCCAAGGGACTCTCAAGAGTCTTCTCCAACACCATAGTTCAGAAGCATCAATTCTTTGGCACTCAGCTTTCTTTATAGTCCAACTCTCACATCCATATACATGACCACTGGAAAAACAATAGCCTTGATTCGACAGACCTTTGTTGACAAAGTAATGTCTCTGCTTTTTAATGCTGTCTAGGTTGGTCATAACTTTCCATTAAAAGGAGCAAGCGTCTTTTCATTTCATGGCTGCAATCACCATCTGCAGTGATTTTGGAGCCCCCCAAAATAAAGTCAGCCACTGTTTCCCCATCTATTTGCCATGAAGTAATGGGACCAGATGCCATGATCTGAATGTTGAGCTTTAAGGCAACTTTTTCACTCTCCTCTTTCACCTTCATCAAGAGGCTCTTTAGTTCTTCTTCACTTTCTGCCATAAGGGTGGTGTCATCTGCATATCTGCGGTTACTGATATTTCTCCCGGCTATCTTGATTCCAGTTTGTGCTTCTTCCAGCCCAGGGTTTCTCATGATCATTTAAAGTCACCATTAAAGGGTAAGAAGGCAAGCCACAGTGGACTTACACTCTGGCTTTAAAGATACATTTAAAAACAATACATGTAAGGACACTTGTCCATGCATACAAAGGACTCTTCTGACTCTGGGAGACAAACAGACAAAACATACTTCACAAAAATGGACACACTTCACAAAAAAGAATATTCAAATAGTCAATAGTCACAGGAAAGAATGCTTAATTAAGATCACTAAATCATCAGGAAATACTAATTTCAGCCTCAACAAGATACATATGATGGGTGGTAATGGTGCTGTTCAGTCACCTGGTCATGTTCGACTCTGTGACCCCATGGACTGCTGCAAGCTAGGCCTCCCTGTCCCTCACCATCTCCCAAAGTTGGCTTTTCACACCAAGTGGCCAAAGGGTTAGAGCTTCAGCTTCAGCATCAGTTCTTCCAATGAATATTCAGGCTTGATTTCCTTTAAGATTGCTTGATCTCCTTGCTGTCCAAGGGACTTTCAGAAGAGCCTTCTCCAGCACCACAGTTCAAAAGCATCAATTCTTTGGCGCTCAACCTTCTTTATGGTCCAACTCTCACATACGTACATGACTACAGGAAAAACCATAGTTTCGACTATATGGACCTTTGTCAGCAAAGTGATGTCTCTGCTTTTTAATATGCTGTCTAGGTTTGTCATAGCTTTCCTTCCCAGGAGCAGTGTCTTTTAATTTCATGGTTGCAGTCACCATCTGCAGTGATTTTTGGGGTACCTTTTAATATATACAGAATAAACAGATACGTGTGCGGACATATGTGTATTCATTCATGTCACACACACACACATTTCTTTTCTTTTTTTTGGCTATGCCATGCAACATGCAGGATCTTACTTCCAGAACCAGGGATTGAACCCATGCCCCCTGTAATGGCAGCATGGAGTCTTAAATACCAGGCCACCAGAGATGTCCCAGTATTTATCTATTTCTTAATTCTATCAGCTAGAAAAGCCCAGAAGCCATGGCACCCCAGTAGCAAATGAACACACCTGGCACACAGATCTTGATTTCCAAATATATTCTCTATTAAAAAGAAGGAGGGATCCTTAGAGAAATGGCTAACTCTAGGGTTTTTGAGATGAACTTGGGGTATCTTACTGTGCCAAATCACAAAAGATACTCAAGGAATGACAGGGTTATGTCAAAAGGACCACAGCAATCAGTCTGAACCGGTTCCCACTGGCCCAATCTGGCACAATTTGAGCATCAGTATAAGTTGATGACAGTGAAGAAATAACAACACATTGAACAAATACGATTCCAGGTGTCTATAGTGATATAAACAAGTAAGTACTGGGGGGGAGGGTGCGGGTGCAGCTCTTATTTATAACAGAAAGCCAAGTAATAAACACAGAAAGAAAGAAGAAATTAGAAAACCACCATCTGGCAACCCTAATAGTAATAAATGATTCAGGTAAGAATGATCAATGAAAGCTGCCGGAGGGTAAAATTTTGAGGAATAACATGGTATTTACAGAGCCTCAAACTACTCCCCCACCCCCTACCCCCACCTCATGATACTTAAAATTATGAAAAGAAAAATTCTAACTTTACAGTGGAGTACCTGACAAACACTACCTTTACCAAGTATTCCAAGTTAACATCACCAGCAATGGAACAAATAGACAGCTCATGGCTCCATAAGCATCTTTTCCATGGTATTCCTAACAGAAGTACATGAGGTGAATTTAATTATGAAAACATATCAAACAAACCCAAACTAAGCGACATTCAACAAAATAACTGGCCCAAACTCTTTAAATATCAAGTCATGAAAAACAAGGAAGATTAAAGAACTGTTCCAGATTAAAGCAGCCTAGAGACAAGGCAACTAAATCTAATGTACAATTCAGGATATTCTTTTGCTGACATTCTTGGCACCACTAGCAAGACCTAAAAAAGACCTACAGATTAGATAATGGTATCATACTGGTTTAATTTTGATAACTGTGCCAAGACTACATAAGAGAATGTCCTTGATCTTAGGAAATGTACACTAAAATTCTCGGGGGAAATGGGTATCATGACTGAAGCTGTCTCTCAATTCAGAATAAGAGGTGTATATATGTATTATACATATGCATACACACTCACAGGGCTTCCCTGATGGCTCAGTGGTAAAGAATCCACCTGCCAATGCAGGAGACGCAGGCTTCACCCCTGGGTCTGGAAGATCCCCCGAAGAAGGAAATGGCAACCCAATCCAGTATTCTTGCCTGGAAAATCCCATGGCTGGAGGAGCCTGGTGGGCTACAGTCCATGGGACTACAAAAGAGCTAGTCATGACTGAGCAACTATGCAATAATACACATTCGCACATACACAGACAGAGCGAGCGAGCAGGACTGAGAGACAAGGAGAGAGACAAAGATTGAAGAATAAACAAATGTGAAAAATGTTAATACACGGGGAACTTGGGCAAAAGGTATATATATGGAGAAATTATTTGTACTATTTCTACAATTATTTGTAACTTTTCTATAAGCCTGAAATTGTCAAAATTAAAAAATCTTACACAATTCAGAAAATTAGATATTTCAAATCAAAGATAAGAAATTATTCAACCACTTAAAATAATGAAACACCATTTTTTTGTTACTTTGCACTAAAAATGTGTACAATACTTAGTGTTAGCGAGATTCTGGAGAAGTTAGTATTTTCATATTTTGCTGTTACAGTAGTAACAGCATAACTTTTGAGAAAAACAACCTGACAATATGGACTAACAGCAAAAAAAAAGTACAGATTCTAGTGATTCTACTGCTGGGAGTC
Source organism: Budorcas taxicolor (assembly GCF_023091745.1). Classification (NCBI taxonomy): domain Eukaryota; kingdom Metazoa; phylum Chordata; class Mammalia; order Artiodactyla; family Bovidae; genus Budorcas; species Budorcas taxicolor. The sequence goes on from NC_068919.1 coordinate 80,445,261, forward strand.
TACACTAAGGAAATAAATGCTAAATGTAATCACTGTGTGTGTGTGTGCTAAGTAGTTTCAGTCGTGTCCAACTCTGTGTGACCACATGAACTGCAGCCTGCCAGGCCCCTCTGTTCCTGGGATTCTCCAGGCAAGAATATTGGAATGGGTTGCCGAGTCCTCCTCCAGGAGACTTTCCCGACCTAAGGATCAAACCTGTGTTTCCTGCATCTCACCTGCATTGGCAGGCGGGCTCATTACCACTACCACCACCTGGAAAGCCCCGAAATCACTACAGTCTTATTTAAACAATGCAGACTGGGAAAAGCTTGAGTGCAACACAGGGAGAGTTTAAGAAAACAGAGACAATCATTCACAGGAACTATTCGGTCAATAGACTATAAACAGTCTATAAAAACTAAGTAACCATGGCACAGTGCTTGCAACAGACAAACCACAATAAAGCGAAACAGTATGGAGAGAAAAATTACAAACTATGGTTTTAAAAATATCTACACACAGGAACTTTCCTGGTGGTCCAGTGGTTAAGACTCCATGCTTCCATGCCACACAGTGAAGCCAAAAAAAAAAAAAGAATCTATACATAGAAAAAGAAGACAAGGAAAATTCACACATTGCTACGGTATTTGTGGGACAGTGGTTTCGATGAATAAGGTTGTTTTCCCTTTATCTTTCACATTTCCCTTTATTTTCACAGTATTAACTTTACTATTTTAATACTGAGGAATATGCAACTAAGAATAGAAAATCAGCTTAGTTACTACTTTAACAAAAATCCTTTGTGTTTGCAAAATGTACCTTGAAATATTTCAGAAGGAAAATGGGGGGGGGGGGGAGTCAAGATACAGTAATTTATGCAAACACCTTTATTTTGTTTTTAAACATATATAGCAGTAAACATGTGAGACAGGAAGCTCCTTAAGTCCAGAAGGGAAAAGGTTACAAAAGATACATTAAAAATATTTAGGTTGAAAGCATGAGCATCTTTAACATTCTTTCTTAAAGAATAAGCACATTCTATACAAATGATTGTGACAAAGAATTTCAAAGTTCAAGAGCCTGTCACAGTAATGAGGTAAACCGTGGACAAGAGCAGTCTTGCTAGCTTCTCTCTTCGCCAATACTCACTGAAGTCTCATTCGTTTTTCAGGTGGGCCTTTAGTGCCCACTGTCTGTTGCACATTCTTTGCGGTCTCCTTCTCCTCAGATTTTACAGTCTCTGGTAGAGGCTCTGCCTCTTTCTTTGTCTGATCCACTAGACATCAAAAGCAGGTATTTTTTGGAGGGGATGGTGGGTGGAGGGATGAGACCAGTTTAGACAATGGTTAACATGAATGGTTCAGACTCTCAAATTCATTTAAACTACTTATCCCAAGTTCTAGATTTAGCTGTTTCATCAGGCAGATGTTTAAGAACCAATTCATTTTACCTGCTAAAACCCAAAACCTGGTAATACAAGCAAATTATGATACAACCTCAGATCACCTCCACTTTTCCACACATCCTCAATACCTATTCATCCCACTCTAATTCCTCTTTTAAATACTACTATAATTGCCACAAAAGCACCATCTTTTGGCCATTCGGCAAAGCAAAATAAAGGTTAGGAGTAACAAATTACCATTAGAAAGTCTAAAAGGACAAAATGACCATTCATCTCACATGTTGTAGTTATTATTATTTCAAGTTTAATAAGAATTATCAGATGAACCATACCTGGGACAGGCTTTTCTCCAGACTTCTGCTGTAATTTTAAGAAAGAATAGGGGAGGGAGGTGGAGGAAAAGGAGAAAAAAAACAGGGAACGTTAGCAAAGCTTTCTTCTTCTTGACTTCATAATTTTCATTAAAATTATACTTGGATGCAAATTATATTATAAATGACTTCATGAAGAAGAACTACTATCCATGTACCATAAAAAGTAAACTTATTTTCTACTTCTTATCCCCCAGTTCCAAAAAGACACAAATGTAAAACTAGAACAAAAGAATCAAAGGTTTTAAAAAGAGAAAAACCTTGAACATCAACAAAGTCCTTTGTGTCTGCACTGAGGCTACAATATTTTAAAAAAGTAGCTAAGGAGAATCCAATGAGAGGGAATAATGAAGCTTTTCAAAACTCCATAGACTTACTTGCTTAGGGGAAACAAGCAGAATGAAATCTGGATGACTGATTTTTAAAGTTGGCAGGTATTGGAAGTAAAGAAATAGAGGTATTTTTCTCTGAATATGAGACTTCTGTTGAGTGAGGGCACTATTAGAAATCAAACTGCAGGAAAAAATGACGGGGGCACTAGGAGTCAGGAACAAGATCAGATCCTTCATTCAGCACGGCAATTCTTTTACTTGAGTGGGCCCTGTCGTCTCTGGGATCTCACTACCCAATTTAAATGCTTTAAATCATTTTCCTCCTCCCCCGCTCCTTCTTCATCCTCAAGGCTCACAACCTACCCTTCACCATCAGCCAAGGAAGGTGTGAACATCCCAAACTCTCTCCCTTCTACCTACCTTCAAACTTATAATACTTTTACATGCAGACATACATACATGAAAAATACTTCTCTATACTTCCCTGTCATCTCAGAATAAAAGTGTTCTTTAGAACACTTAATGCCTCTATTTCGGAGAAGGCAATGGCACCCCACTCCAGTACTCTTGCCTGGAAAATCCCATGGGCGGAGGAGCCTGGTAGGCTGCAGTCCATGGGGTCACTAAGAGTCGGACACGACTGAGTGACTTCACTTTCACTTTTCACTTTCATGCATTGGAGAAGGAAATGGCAACCCACTCCAGTGTTCTTGCCTGGAGAATCCCAGGGACAGGGGAGCCTGGTGGGCTGCCATCTATGGGGTCGCACAGAGTCGGACACGACTGAAATGACTTGGCAGTTGGCAATACCTCTGTTTGTTTTCTGAATTTCCTTCTGAATTTACATGCCCTCCCTAAGCTTTCTTTTCTATTCCTACGAATAAAGGCTTCAAAATTTTCTGTTATCACATGCTCCAGAGTCAGGCTGTCCACTGCCTACCAATCCACTCCAACTACAAGTTCTGGGAACCACTACACTTAATAAGCCCAAAACTGAATTCCCCATTATTACCCACTGTACAGAAAAGGTTGTTAACACAGAAGGCCTGAGGCTTCGATCCTTAAAAGGGCAACTTGCAAGGTTGGCCTTTGATGGTATCTGGAAGCTTGGATTTCAGGAGGGTTCCCACCATTTCCTAACTGATAACGGCAGTTAATTATGCCTAGACTGTATTTACAACGCTGTTTTCGCTTCCTTCAAAGAGTGTGGTGGAATTTTGGTATGTGCTAGATGCGTGGGTGCTAAGTCCCTTCAGTTGTGTCCAACTCTGAGCCACTCTATGAATTATAGTCTGCCAGGCTCCTCTGCCCACGGGATCCTCCAGGTATGAATACTGGAGTGGGTTGCCAGGCCCTTCTCCAGGGTATCTTCCCAACCCAGGGACTGAACCCACATCTCACGTCTCATGCATTCACAGGCAGGTTCTTTACCACTAGTGCCACCCGAGAAGCCCACATGTTAGGTAAAAGGCGCCTGAAAAACCTCCCGAAACCTGGGCACCAAGTCTCTAACAGACTTCCTAGGGCAGAAATATCACAAACACATTGCTGCATTTTCACTGTTTAAACAAAAGAGTATATCCCGTATGACTCTTGGGTTATGGGTTTAAAATAGTGACTGAACACTGGACTATAGAGTTAACAATAAACTCCTCTGTAGAGCATATAAAGTTCTTCTAAATATGACTTTAATCCAATTTTTAAGTCTCATATTTCACCACTCTTTCCTTCATAAAACATGTAAAAGTAATCAAACTTCAGAGTATTTTCTGGTTCTTTTTTTTTACAACTACACTGCAGTATAACTGACATGCAAAAACATGGCACATATTTGATATACACAACTTGGTGAGTCTGGACATATACATATACTGTGATACCATCATCACAATCAAGGTAATAAATATATCCATCACCTCCAAAAGATTCCTTTTGCTCCTTGTTTGGAGTGTGTGTTTGTGTGCATGCACTGAAGAACACTCAACATGAGATCCACCCTCTTAGCAAGTTTTTAAATGCACAACACCATATTGTCAACTATAAGCAGTATGTTATACAGCCTATCTCTACAACTTATTCATCTTTATAGAGCTGTAACTACATCCTTTTTACAATTCCTTATTTTCCTCTTCCTTCATCCTCTGGAAACCACTATAATGTTTTCTGCACCTGTAAGTCTGACTATTGAATACTTTGGATACCTTATATATGGGAAACCATACAGTATTCATCCTTCGGTGACTGACTTATCTCACTTGGCACAATTATCTCCCAGGTTCATCCATGATATCACAAATAGTACAATTTCCTTCTTTTTCTAAGACTGAATAATATTTAACTGTATGTCTATCCCACAGTTTTTTTTTTTTGGAAGTTAATTTAAGAGTTTATTATGATTTATAAGTCTCATTTTAAAAACATCAGTCCATCAAACAATGTAGAAATAAGTATGCAAAAAGTCTGCAAAACAAAAGGTACTTTAAACATGTTTAAGCAGAGAAGTTATCTGAAGTTCTGGATTTTCAGTCACTTAATTATTTGCATTATTATGCAATAAGTGAAGTCGCTCAGTCATGTCTGACTCTTTGCGACCCCATGGACTGTAGCCTACCAGGCTCCTTCGTCCATGGGATTTTCCAGGCAAGAGTACTGGAGTGGGTTGCCATTGCCTTCTCCAGGGGATCTTCCCAACCCAGGTCTCGAACCCGGGTCTCCTGCATTGCAGGCAGATGCTTCCAAATAATCCTTAACTTCAATTGGGGTAAGCCTCCTAAATCCAGCTTCGTTGCAGATTCCAACTTCTATATTATCTTCTGTCATCTGCCCTTCAAAGCTTTCCTTTAGGGTTAATATGACTGTATGAATGGCATCTTCAAGTTCCAGATCTTCATTGTATCTTTTCTCAAGGAAAGTTTTCCCATTCACATAGTTCTTTCCCATTGCTGTGGCTTTCCAGACAAAGTAAGCTCCAAATGGATCCGACTGAAATAAATATGGCCATCCCTCATTCCAACCAGATAAGTAAAGTAACTCCAAATGGGTGAACACCACCTGACTGGGTGTATTCCTGCATCACGGAAGCTACTCTCTGGACCAGCTGAGCTGTGGGAATGGGTTCTTGGTAAACAAAATAGTACTATGGAGCTAGTTTTCAAGCTCTGTGCACAAGTATCCTGTAATCTGGGCCCATGCCACTATACACCAAACCTATATGCCTGGTGATAGTTCCACTTTGTGGACACTTCACTCATCATACAGAATGGATTTCTGTTTCTCCTCAGTTGCCAAGACCATGCCATTTGCAGCTTTAATTCCCACTGAAGGAGCTCCTCCAGCTATAGCAGCCAAAGCATAATCTATTTGGACAAGTTTACCAGACAGGCTGAATGTTGTCAGTAAAAAGCTGTAACCACGCTCTGCCATCTTTACCCAAAGGCCTTATCCCAGTTTCTTTATCCATTCATCTGTTGATGGACATTATGGCTGCTTCCAGATTTTGGCTATTGTGAATAATGCTAAAATATTCACAATAACTACAAATGTGGGAGTACAGATAACTCAGATTTCAAATTATATTACAAAGCCACAGAAACCAAAACAGTATGGTATTGAAATAAAAACAGATACAGAGCAATGGAACAAAATAGAGAGCCCAGAAATAAACCCATGTTTATATGGTCAATTTACACCACACACAAAAATTAACTCAAATGGATTAAAGACTTGAATGTAAGACCTGAAATCATAAAACTCCCGAAAGAATAGACAGTAAGTTCCTTGACATTAGTCTTGGTGATGACTTTTTGGGTATGACACCAAAAGCAAACAATAACAAGTGGGACTATATACATCAAACCAAAGAGCTTCTGCACAGCAAAGTGAATCAATAACAAAATGAAAACGCAATCTACAAAATGGAAGGAAATATTTGCAAATCTCGTATCTGATAATAAGTTAATATCCAAAATATATAAAGAACTCATACAAGTTAACAGCATAAAACAAACAACTCAGTTAAAAACTGGGCAGAGGACCTGAATAGGTATTTTTCCAAAAAGACACACAGATGGCCAACAGATACATGAAAGGTGCTCAACATCACTAATCATCCAACACAGCACTGTGAAGCAATGACACTCCAATTAAAAAAAGAAAAAAAGACAACTGGTGAGAATATTTTTAAAAAAAAAGGAGGGGAGGAACACTCGTGCACTAGTGGTGGAAATCTAGTATAGCTACTATAGAAAACTGTTTGGAAGTTCCCCTAAAAATTAATAACAGGACCATCATATGACCCAGCAATCCCATTTCTGGGTATATATTCAAAGGGAATAAACACAAGTTCTTGAACTGATACCTGCATTTCCACGTTCACTGAAGCATTATTCACAAAAGTTAAGATACAGAAAACCACCTATACATCTGTCAACAGAAAGGATAAAGATGTGATGTGTGTGTGTGTGAGAGAGAGACTTCTGTGATACACACACACACTGCAATACTATTCAGCTGTGAGAAAGGATATCCTCCCATTTGTGAAAAAACAGATGAACTGAAAGAGCATTATACTAAGTGTTGAATAAGTCAGACAGAGAAAGCCAAATATGGTATCATTTATATGTGGAAATCTAAAATATTCAAACTCAGAGAGAACAGAGTGGTTCCCGCCAGTGGTTGAGGGAGTGGGGAAAATAGGGAGATGCTGGTCAAAGGTAAAAGATGAAATAAGGTCTGGGAATCTAATGTGCAACTTGGTGATTACTGCTAATATTACTGTAGTATATATTTGAAAGTTGCTAAGAGTAAGGAGATCAAACCAATCAATTCTAAAGGAAATCAACTCTGAACATTCATTAGGAAGATGCTGAAGCTGAAGCTCCAATACTTTGGCCACCTGACATGAAGAGCTGACTCACTGGAAAAGATCCTGATGCAGCAAAAGACTGAAGGCAGGAGAAGAAGGGGACAAGAGAGGATGAGATGGTTGGATGGCATCACTGATTCAATGGACAAGAGTTTGAACAAACTCCAGGAGACAATGAAGGACAGGGAAGTCTGGCATGCTGCAGTCCACGGGGTTGCAAAGAGTCAGACATGACTGAGTAACTGAACAAGAGAGTAAAACTTAAATGAACTCTCCATAAAAGAGAAACAGTAATTATGTGACATGACAGAGGTATTAGCTAATGCTATGGCGGAAATCATTTTGCAATATATAAGTGTATCAAATCCACAAGTGGTACATGTTAAACTTACACAACATTGTACACCAGCTCTATGTCAATAAAGTTAATAATAAAAAGTTTATCCCCGAGTGTTGTTTCATGTTATTTTAAATGGAATTTTCTTGCTACTTTTACTGATAGTTTGTTGTTAGCATACAGACATACAACTGATTTTGGGGTATTGGTTCTAACAGTTTTTTAATGGAGCCATAGGTTGTGCTACGCAAGCAGACAATTTTACTCCTTTCCTATTTGAATCCCTTTATTTTTTTGTTGCCTAATTTCTCTAGCTAGGCCTTCTAATACTGTGTTGAATAGAAGTATGGAGAATGTGATCTTTGTCTTGTTTTTCATCCTAAGAGAAAATGCTTTGTTCTTCATGACTGAATATGATAGCTGTGGGTCTGTTACAAATGGCTTTTATTATGTTGAGGTATGTTCCTTTCATACCTTTATTTTCATCATAACAGGATACTGAATTTTCCCAGCTGCTTCTTCTCCATCTATTGAGATGATTGTGGGCTTTTTATTCTTCATCCTGATAATGTAGTGTACTATAATGATTGATTTTGGTTTGTTGAACTATCTCTGCATCCCAGGGATAAATCCCACTTGATCATGATATATGCTCCTCTTAATGGGCTACTGCACTTAATTTGCTAGTATTTCATTGAGAATTTTTGCACCTATTTTTACTAGGAATACTGGTCTGCAGTTTTCTTGTCTTGTAGTGTCTGTGTCTTTGGTATCAGAGCAATGCTGGCCTCATAAAATGAATCTGGAAGTGTTCGCTCTTCTTCAGTTTTTTTGAAGAGTCTGAGAATGGTGTTAATTCTCTAAATGTTTGGTAGAATTCACCCATGAAGTCATCTCTTCTTGGACTTTTATTTGTTGGGAGGTTTAAGATTACTGATTCAGTCTCCTTACTCATTATTGGTCTGTTCGGATTTTCTATTTCTTAATGAGTCAGTCTTTGGTAGGTCATGTACCAAGGAATTTCTTATAGGTTATCCAATTTCTTGGCATATAAACTGTTTACAGTAGTCTCTTATGATCATTTTATTTCTGTGGCTTCAGTAGTAATGTCTCAAATTTTATTTGGGTCTTTTTTGTTAGTCTAGCTAAAATTTAGTCAATTCATCTTTTGAAAACACCAGCTCTTAGTTCCTTTGCCTTTTTATTGTTTGCTTGTTTTTTAAATTGAAGTATAGTTGATTTAAAATGTTGTGTTAGTTTCTGGTGTACCACTGATTCTTCTCTATTATTTTTCTAGTCTCTATCTAGTCTAGTGTGTTAAACAACACACTCCGAACAACCAATAGGCCAAAGAAGGAATAAAAAACGAGAATCAGAAATTATATGGAGAGAAATGAAAATGAAAACATAACATATCAGAATTTACAGGACAGCAAAAGAAGTACTAAGAGGGACGTTTACAGTGATAAAACCCTTCATTAAAAAGAAGGAAAGATCTCAAAAAACATAACTTTCCACCTCAGGAAATTAGCAAAAGAACAAACAAGGGATTTTCTTGGTTTCTGAGTATATTTTCATCATTTTCATGTTTCTTGTTTTGCATTTTCTATTTCCCTTTTCTAAATCAGCAATGCCAAAAAAAAAAGTGAGCCACAAATGCAACTATATATGTAATTTTAAATTTTTTAGTAGTCACATTTTCAGAAACAGGTGAACTTTAATATTTTTAACCAAATGTATTTCAAATAGTGTCCTAGACATATAACCAATATTTTTAAACTAGATATTTTATACATATTCTTATGTACTAAGTCCTTGAACCCAGTATGTCTTCCACACATATCACAACTCAATATGGACTAGGTGTGTTTCAAATGCACAATAGTCACATGTGCTGAGGGTCTATTGTACTGTGTGGGTCTACACGTTCTGCCTCCAACATTCCTAGTATATACTATGTACTCACAGAATGAATAGTCAACCACACCTAATCTCTTACACTCTGTAGTCACTACTCATTATCTTACATACAGTTGTAATTCACTGATTTATTTATTCAACAGACATTGTTTCATCTTCAAATGTAATTCATGAGATTTCTCTAAACTGACTTTTCTGAGTTCCAACTGGGCCTCTGCTCCCTTCAGTACCGTATCACCATTCCAACAGCACATTTCATCCAGTAGAGTCAACGAAGGGGGAAGGGGAGGTCTGTTCTAAAGTCATCTCAGAGTGTGAAAAATCTCAATCAGAAACTACCCTTGAAAATCTCTTAAATAGGCCCTCAACAAGAAAAACAGTATCTATGATCTTAAGTCTAAGTATCCAAGTTGTATCCGACTCTTGCTACCCCATGGACTGTAGCCCACCAGGCTCCTCTGTCCAAAGGATTCTCCAGGCAAGAATACTGGAGTGGGTTGCCATTTCCTTCACCAGGGGATCTTCCTAACCTGGGATCGAACCCAGGTCTCCTGCATTGCAAGCCAATTCTTTACCAACTGAGCTATGAGGGAAGCCCATCTATGACCTTGTGTGTATACAATCCTGTAAAGACAAATAAGAGCTGAGACAAATCATGAGAATAACATGTTCACATATTCCATTTCACACCTACTTCTCTGCCAAAGCTCATTCAGTAGACCTGCTATTGCTGTTGGAATACCCAAAATAACATAATAGAATTCATTTTAATTTCAACACCAGTACGACATAAGCCTATTTATTTTTACTCTTGCCTCCTCCATTTGTCATCAAATGTGCTATTGTGTTACAAAAGTTTAAACTACTCTCTAATTTAACGACTTAAATATCCACTATATTCAGGCTAGAAGGTAGCATACAGAGTGACAGCATGAGTTCCAAATTCTAGTTTTGTTACCAACACTTTCAGCAACCTTCTGAATATATTATCTATAAGCAGGCCTCACAGTCTGTGAGGATTCCATGAGGAATTAAACTTAAGAGCACAGAACAGTATTAATTAGATTCCCTTTACCCATTTCTCCCATTAAGTCCTTGAAAAACTTTCTTTTGATTCAGAGTTTTTAACTAATGAGTAAATCAATATGTTTAGATCACATCCGAAACAGTTCTTACTTAAAAATTAAAATGACAGAAAAAGTGTTGAATCAAAATTAACCACATGCATTCTCATTACCTGCACAAATTTGGGTGGAAATTTTTGTCTAAGATCTAGAAGCAAAGCATCCACACGCTGTCTCTGGAAAATAGAGCTTGGTTCTTCTTTCCTTTTGACTTTAGGTTTGACTTTATCTATTAAAATATGAAGTCCAAATCAAAACACTAATTACTTTGATATAATAATTACCTTATATTTTGATTATGATAATGTAATTATGTAATGTAATTATGATAATATAATTACCTTATATTTTACAAATCTTTGTCTGCCACAAATATATTCAAATTTCATTTTTTTAATGGCTGCTATTCCAAAGGCAATCCCCCCAAATACATTAAACATAGCATAAGGACAGAAGCACTGAAACTCTGAAATGAGGTTAAAATTCTAACATTTATAAAGCTGACATATCTTTTAAAGATATTTCAATTTTAGCATGGACAGACACTGTTCTTACGTTTTCATAATTATTTAATTACGAAAAACTTTAAGGCTACATTTTCCCTAATTATCTAACACATTCTGATTACGTGTGAAATTATCTTATGTTTACTTTAAGTGTATTAAATTTGTTTTTCCCACAAAACCTAATAGGCACAAATGGAAAATGTAACTTTCATAAACTTTAGTTACCATACTCAATTATGAAGACTATAATCCACTAAAAATCAGGACAAACCAGACAACAAAAGATCATGAAGACAGAAAAGAATTTACAAGAGAAATTCTGAAATTCATCATGTGTGGGAGTTTTCCTGGGAGGGGAATGTGCTGGTGGGTTGTTTCTAAAGAAGGGGTTCCAGTTAAGTTTTACTTCAAATACTTCATTAGGGGAAAGAGCTCTTGGGAGAAGTTTATTCAACTCATGCAAACTTTCCTAAGTCAAATGTTGTTGCCAGCACCTACTATCAAGAATAAATACAACTACATCTCAAAGACCCTTTATTCCACAGGTCTGAATTTTATTTCAAGGCTACCTTTTCCATAGTAATTCATCCTAAGTTGCTATTTCTCTAAAGAGAAATGCAGAATATAGGTATACTGCTGTGGATATGTTTCTAGAAGTACTTTTATCGGCAAAATATGGTGCAAATCAAGTAGTGGATTAGCAGCTACGGAAACTACACCTGGCATCACAACAGGTGCTAATATGGAAAAATCAGAAACAGACTGGTAATCATCTGGAGATATGGCTTTAAGAGCATCTCCCCTAGTTCAAAGACTCAGATTTAGGTTCCAGGCTTCAAGATGACTCAAGAGTTAAGTAAGAAGGAAATATCATCATTACTGTTTCTTCATCATTGATTTCCCTTATGTTTTCTAAATATTTTAAAACCTTGAATCAACTTATCAAAGATGTCACTTACCAAAGAGATTAAAATGTATGCCTGCTGTTGCTAAGGGAATGCTATGACTACCACATCTAGTTACAGGAAACCTAGCTCTGACAATGTTATCATCCTATGAAATCTTCCTATAAGAGGTAAAACACACCAAGAAATCACTGATAGCCATTTTTCGAAAGAAAAACAGCTTCATCCTCCAAGTAACAAAAAGTGGTTTAGGAGGGTCCAGGTGTCCCACCTACCTTGCTCTTCGTGATCTTTGAAGTGCCACCAATACCCTTTGGAAGGGTGATATCGACAGTATGACATAGCTTCATCAAAAGCTGACTGAATGCCATGCACTGCAGTAAGCTGATAAAGGGAAAACCAATTTTGAACTTTTCATCAGTCATCCATAATTTACAAAGTAACTACAGTATTACATGTGCAAAGACAGTAATTCTTCTGTTTTTCAGAACCTGAATCACTATGTATCTGGCGCTGTTGTATATACTTTGAACATGGAGCTGGCCCACAGGAAGCAATGCTTAAGACATTCTAATGGTCAACACTTTATTCCAAGGGAGAAGAGTTCCTGTTTAATGCTTAGAAGCAAGGTAGGTCAGCTAGAAGTTTTCTGTAATGTTTAAAGAATGTAAAGACACTCACCACTCTAGAGTTTATAACTGACCCCAAGTCTGGTGCCTGATAGATCACTCCAGCAATAATATAGTAATCAGCCAGTGGGATAACTAAAGCAGTGGGAGAAACAAATGCTTATTAATACAGCTATGCAGACAAACTGCTAAATACACTTCCTTAAGAATAAAGTTTGACCTTTTCCCATATTAAAGCTTAAGGTGGGATTTGCCAATTCCTGTTTTTGTAAATAAAGTTATATAGAAAAATCACCACACCCCTTCATTTCCATCATTATCTAAGGCTGCTACAGCACTAGTGGAGTAGTCTCGGAGACCGTGAGGCCCACAAAGCCTAAATACTTCGTCTTTGTAATGTGGACCACCACAGAAGTGTGCTAACTTTTGCTCCAGGAGCAGTACTTCTTAAACTTACTGATCATCTGAATCATCTGAGTATCTTTTTAAAATTAGACTCTGAGTAGTAAGGAAGGACAATGCATTTCTAACAAATTCCTAAGTGATCCAATGCTGCTGTCAGTCAACCACACTTTGGGGAATAAGACCTTAGAGCACGAGAGATTTAGGGTCCAGGATGAAGATATCAGATGCACTGAACTTGGCTCTGTGCTCCAGTCCAAGGTTCTAAGGAATAAAACAGCTGCTAGTGAGGCTGGTGTCATCGTGGGTCACTTCTGTACCTGGAATCCTTCCATCATGTAAACTGTGTCCCTGGGGAGGGACTCTGATCTTTGATTATGAAAGTTAGTTTGGATTCTTGACTCTGGAACACAACTTCATTAGCAAAGTCATTCTCTGGAATCAACACCGGGGTGAAGGTTGTTCTCAAAGGTCTTGAAGAGAGCATGTGATTTAGGAGATGTAGCTGATCATCTCTGGAATGAGTGACTAGCTCTTTGATTCAAAATCAAGTCTGAACTCTATACTCTCCATACGATTTCTAAAGCAAGTTTTTATTTGGTAACATAACCCAAAAAAGACTTCTGGTTCAATGTGTCGATGAGGGTTTTCAACTGATCTTTTATGAATCTGGCGCAACTGCATCTACCAGGAATTAGACATGATTTCCTTCTGAGAGACTAGACTTCTGACAGGCAGAGGATGTCTACACGATCAGCCCTCAATAAAAATTCTGGACTCAAGAGTCTCCAAGGGTCTTCCCTGAGCAGACATCTTATGCACATGGGGGTGCATTTCACTACTGGAGGGAGGGTGGACTTGGTGTGGCCCCTCACAGAAGGGAAAGCATGGGAAGCCTACACATGGATTCCCACAGACCCCTAAAACAGAAGGCAATCCAAAACACAAGAACATACAGCTCAGGAGTCAATACATCATGGTATTTTAAGAAGAAAATAATACCTGAAGTTTACACATTTTACCTTGAGTAGGGGACTGCCGCTGTTGCTTCCGAATGATAAAAAGAATGGGCTCTTGAGCATGTAAAAGGATGTATTCCACTCCAACCATCTGACTGAAAACAGGAGGCAAAAATTCAGAGATCTATGAATGCCCAACAATTCTGCAGAACATTCAATTATTATATAAAAGCAGAGCAACATTGTAAATAGGATAAAACTGCCTATGTGTGATATTAAAAATTGGCTGTTCAATAAAACTGGCTGTTTTTCCCAGGAAGGTGGAGCACAGATAAAGTAAGATTTGGTTTTTAAACAACAATAAAATTTCTCTATAAAAATTCATGATGAACTTACGTTAGATTACTTTCAGTCATGAAAGTACACTGAACTTACATTTCAAAAAAGGCAACTAAAATACCCATGATGCTTCCTGAACAAAGAAATCTACAAATATGTATAAAACATAAAAATATACATGAACATTATATCTGTCTTAATTATATATCTCTACTATATATTCTACCCAAACAGAAAACATCAAACCTTATCCTCACCTCCAAAAAATTTTCTTCTGACACACTACATTTAAAAGCAACATCAAGATGCTTCAGTAACCATAAATATTTACCTCACAACGGAAGCTATTTAAAATACCAGAAATTTAATTACCTGGAATCCACGCTCCCCATGTTTAGCTGACAGATGAAAAACTCTATTACACAGTTGTTTCAGAAACTTTTGTATCAGTAATAAATTCTTAATTATTTAGCATGTGAAGTCTGAAGAATCTTGCTTTGTATTTGTATGGCTAAAATTTTACTTGTCATACAAAAAAAATTTCTATAAACGGCACTACGGTTTAAGACATTAAATTAGATGTAGAGGAGATAATAAATACAGTTACCTGGTTAAGGACAACAGAGCTGCATTGTTAAAATCAATGACATCTACATCTACTGCATTTTAAATGGACTATAATATAGGAAGTTATGAAGAAAAGACTTCCTAGGTTACAAGTGACTACTAATAATTCCTTTGCATGTCAAACTTGTACAAACAAAACTCCGGTTCTTCCAAAACTTCTACTCTGTACTTCATGATCCACAGCTGGAAAGAAATATTCATTACAAAATCTGTAGCTGGCAAAGATGCTACCTTCTTACTAATAACTTACTTTAAGTGCTCTAAAGTTAGCCTCTGCATTTTGACCACTTCGTTATTACATGTCCTGTCATAAAAAGGATTACTTCTTTCTGAAAAATAATCCAGGACACTTCCACTGTTCAAAATAGGGATCCAGGAACTGTCAACCCAAGAGATTCCCAGCAGATTATCTTCAAAAAAAGAAACAAAATGATAAAGGATGAGAAAAGAGAAAAAAAATCCAATCCAACAAACATTTATTATGCATATAACAGAGGAGGCACTATGAATCTAAGAATGTCATGGATCCTAAACTATCTACCCTCACAGTCTAACAGAAGTGGTAAGTATGCAAGAAAACAATGACAACACATTAAGAACTATAATAAAGATGTGAATAAGTATGTTCTGGGAGCACAGTGGAGTGAGCAGAATACCTCACCTGAGGGAACAGAAATGAGTTTTCCTGGGGTGAGGAGAAGGTGGGTTTTAGCAGGTGAGTTTTAACACGATATGTTAAAGAATAAATAGAGGCTCACCATGGAGAAAAGAGAAGCAAAGCAATTCCAAGCAGAGAGAATGTAAATATAAAGGTAGGGAAATATAAAAATACATGATTAAAGGTCTAGGTGAAGAAGTTATAAGACTTGAAATCTAGAGAAGTCTTTATTGGAAATCCTGAGTTTTTATAATGTTGGCAACTAATTCAAAATTTTTCAAACAATACTCATGCCAAAGAAAATACATCCACTGCCACTAGTCTGAGACCTTCCAACTAAAGAGACAGAAATAAGTTAGGAAGCTATTATTACAGATGAGACAATGATGTTGTAAAGGGGGCAAATGAAAAGTTGAATGCCCTTAATTACAGCCATACAATGTCATATTTTAAAGAATTAAACCTTAAATTGTTCAAAATGGAAAAAGAAAAAGACAGACATGGAAAGTAGGGCTAGACAGCTTTAACTGAGCTTTTACTGGTTAACAGCTACAATGTTTCATAACACTGACAGTACCAAATCCCACTAGGTGTTAAGTCATGGATGTCAAACTGCCTATATAATACTGGTTGAAGGAGGCAGAACTGAAAACTTCAATCTCTTCTAAACTGTAATTATTTCTGGCATCTATAAAGAAGTCAGACCTAATTCAAGGTGACAAGCAATTTAGAGGAAAACGAATCAAATTGAAAAAGCAATTACACAAAGGTAAGACATGCTGTGCACATTATAAAATGAAGGAGGAAGAATAGATGAAGCATGTTAACGACCAAATAATCAGTAGAGACCACTGAGATGGCCCATCATAAATGGACCATGCCATAAACAAATATTTAACAGGCCAGGAAAAAAACATTTTCAGAAATAGAAAGGTTTTCCAATGAAAAACAACTAAAGATAATCATTATTTTCAGCTTTAAACACTACAGTCCCGTTACTAAAGTTGTTTTCCTTAAAGCAACTTTCTCACACTTTTCTTTTTTATTTACTTAGGAACAATTATATAAAAGCATTTGCAGAAGAACAATTTGAGGTTGGTTTCTCCTTTACATAGTAACTATGTCTATATGGTGTTAAAAGTTATTGACAAACCATTATAGTATCACAGATCATTTCAGCATAGGCAGAAAAATAATCTGCAAAAGCAAATAAATGTATAATTATAGATTCTTCCTCTCCACAATTATGGCGCATTAATGATATGGACATGAGGTGATGAGGACCTATGGAAGGCAATGGCAATATACAGCAAGATAAAAACAAACATTTTTTAGGGGGGAAAAGAGAGAATTTTCTGAATGACCAATTATAAAGTCAGCGAGCTTAGGAACCAGTAAATGATTTATGAAGGTGTAATGAATTTGGCTTGAATACACTGAGTTTACATATGGAATCAGACTCTCCGAATTAGGAAAAATTACAAATGTCATCTTATCCAAGAGCCTGTTCAGTAAATTCTCTCTACAATTTTCTTCATCTGGCTGTTTCTTGATCAGCAATTTTATGTCATATTTTCCTCATTTAGCAAACTAGTCAAAGATAAAAAGTAAGGTGAGTATGACCTGGAAATAAATACAGAGAACAGTATTTACCACTTTTGAACACTAACAGTACAGACACTACTTTACCCAATAACTCAAGATTGGTACTATTATTAATATTAGTTTACAAAAGAAAAACCTGAAATACAGCAAGGTTAACTCGTCAAGGTCACAGGACGACTAAATGGTAGAGTTGAGATTTGAAACCAGGCAGCTCAGCTCCAGAGCCCACACACCTCTACACTCGGCTGCCTCAAAATCAAAATACTGAGTCAGGAGAATTTCTGAGAGAAGCCAGAGCTGATACCACAGATTTGGAGACCACTAGTAGAACAATCGGAGAAGGCAATGGCACCCCACTCCAGTACTTTTGCCTGGAAAATCCCATGGATGGTGAAGCCTGGTGGGCTGCAGTCCATGGGGTCACTAGGAGTCGGGCATGACTGAGCGACTTCATCTTCACTTTTCACTTTCATGCATTGGAGAAGGAAATGGCAGCCCACTCCAGTGTTCTTGCCTGGAGAATCCCAGGGACGGGGGAGCCTGGTGGGCTGCCGTCTATGGGGTTGCATAGAGTCGGACACGACTGAAGCGACTCAGCAGTAGCAGCAGCAGTAGAACAATGAGTGCTGTCCTGTAGAAGAGGTAGTCTAATCAAATTCATTTCCTCTTCTCCGTTCCTTTTGCCATTATCACATCTAATCTTCCAAGTGTCACTTGGACAGCAGCCTCCTTACGGGGCTTCCTGTCTCCAGATCTCTCAATCCTATTCAGCCTTAAAAATGCCACTTACACATTAAAAAAAAAAAATTGATTGATTGATTATTTTTGGCTCTGCTGGGTCTCTGTTGCTGCGAGTGGGCTTTTTCTAATTGCTCAGAGCAGGGGCTACGCTTCGCTGCAGTGCATCGGCGTCTCACTACAGTGGCTTCCTGGCGCATGGGCTTAGTTAGTTGCCCCGTGGCATGTGGAATTTTCCCGAACCAGAGATCAAACCTGTATCCCCTGGATTGGCAGGCAAATTATTAACTACTCGACCACAGGGGAAGCCCAACTTGTACATTTTTCAGTGAGAGCTGCATAATACATCATGATATTCTATGCAAAATTTAATTATTACTTTAATCTTCTTACTTAAAGAACGGCTGTGCATCTACAGTCTAAAAGAACAAGGTCCAAATTCTTTAACACAGCATTTCACAATCTAGCTCCAGTATTCCTACTTCACTGCCCACAATTCACCATCACACAGCAGAATGGCACAAGGAAAAAGTTTTGACAACTATAAGACAGCAGGCGAGTTAACCTCCCCATGCCTCACTTCTCTCATCTATAAAACAGGGATTATTATGTATGTAAAAGGTTTAGTACACTGTAAAAATTCAGTGTCAATTATGACGATGACGGTGGTACTGCTGGTAGTCAATTTCATTAAGATCAATACGACTGACCTTATTTCTGGCTTAACCAAAGGTGTCCTAGTTTGGGCCTCTTTTTTCTTTTTTTTCTAGTTTATACACTTTTATGGAAAAAACAGAAACCTCTTTCATTCTCAAAAGGGTATAGGTTTACCAGAAAATTCAAAGGGTCATGTTAGATTAAACTCATTTCAAATGTTACTAATCTCTGCAAAGTCTTTCTCCAGTTTCCAAGGTAGAAATAATGGTTTCTTTCTCTATGTTCTCAGAGCAGTTTCTATATACTTCAACTATTAATAACCCACAAATACAAATGTGTTCCTATTAAACGCTGACTTTTTAAGAAACTGGGGCTGTGGGTTACTAATCAAAACTAGCACAGGATCTGACTGGTAAGAGTTAGAAAAAGCTTATTAATTCATGATTAACGGCTAAGGATAAGTTACTCTACTGGTCATAAATTTACACATACTCCAGTATCCAAAGATGTTCATCTACAAAATAGTTAACTGGGTGGTGTGTGGCTGTAAAATAGAACACCTTAGCTCTCCCACATAGAAACTACCTAAGACCACAGCCCAATAAAGAGAATACACTACCAAAACAAGCAGACTCCAACAACTTCTTGCCATCTGCACTGTTACCACGCGAGTATGAGCTATCCCCAAATCCCCATTCATTACAAAAATGGCCTTCTAACTAGCCTCCCTAATTTCACCATTGCCCTCCTACACTGTTCTCAGCAGCCAAGGTGACTCTAAGAAAAAGTAAGTTACATTATGTTCATCCTCTTTGGTCAGAACCCTCCCGTGGTTCTCCGTTTTTACTCAGAGGAAAAGCCAAAGCCCTTACAACAGCCTACAATTTCTAGATGACCAGGCCACCAATTCTCTCTGACCGCCTCTACTTCCGGCCTCCTCACTCACTCGGCTTCAGTCATACTGGCATCCTTGCTCTTCTGACACACCGTACACATTCCCACCTTAGAGTCTTTGCCTTGGAGGCTTTAACAAATCTAAATAAAAAGTGAAAGTGAAAGTCGCTCAGTCGTGTCCGACTCTTTGTGACCCCATGGACTATACAGTGATGGAATTCTCCAGGCCAGAATAATGGAGTGGGTGGGTAGCCTTTCCCTTCTCCAGGGGATCTTCCCAACCCAGGGATCGAACCAGTTCTCCCCCTTTGCAGGTGGATTCTTTATCAGCTGAGCCACCAGGGAAGTCTAAAGTTATGAAAACTACACAGTCTGATAGACTTTTTATTTTTTATTCAATTGCAAGCGAGAGCGTGTTGACGTGGCCCTAACAAAGCTCTCTGACAACAAGCGAGTAATGAAATTAGGTGCTTGATAGTCTCACTTATAATGAAAGAAAAACATATAGTAAGCATTATTCAGAAATGCTGACGATCACTAGACATTTTGACAATATATTTGCAATGCATGTGCCAGACTCCAATTTGGTCAATAAAGAAAAGGGAGTATCAAACGTCAGGATTAAGGCGGCCCCCAGGAGAAGGCAATGGCACCCCACTCCAGTACTCTTGCCCTAGAAAGTCCCATGGACGGAGGAGCCTGGTGTGCTGCAGTCCATGGGGTCGCTGAGAGTTGGACACGACTCAGTGACTTCACTTTCACTTTTCACTTTCATGCACTGGAGAAGGCAATGGCAACCCACTCCAGTGTTCTTGCCTGGAGAACCCCAGGGACGGCGGGATTCACGACTGAAGCGACTTAGCAGCAGCAGCAGGCCAAGTTCCAAGGATGAACCAAACCCTGTCAGCGGCTTATTACCCCACCCCCTTCTCTACCCAAAGGCAGTTCCTTCACCCGGATAGAGAGCCCCAACCAATACTGACGGAGACGTATGCAGAACAACACCGCAGCTATCAGGGCTCAAAGCCCAGGGTTTCTTCCAAGCCCCTTCGTTTTAACGTTTCTAAGAGACTCTTGAAAAACTGCGAAAATCTAGGCAGTTGTCCGCCAGATTTGAGCTTCGAGTCGTTCAGGAAAAAAAAAAAAATCAAAAGAGCTTGGCAGATATCACAAAGGAGCCAGAATTTTGCCCTCAAGAGCTATAAATCCCTAAACCAGGTCCCAGACAATCAGAAAACAAAGGATGATAACACAGGTTACCTCGGATATCCACCGCCGCCATAACTCCGAAAGTGTTCTCAGGCCCTTCTTCCGGCGCAGAGAAAACGTCACAACTTAGAGACGAAAGAGGCAGGCTGCAGAGCGGAAGAACGTCGAGGAGGAACCAAAAGAGGGCGAGGCGGACAGAAGAGGGGGTGGAGCGGCGACGGGGAGAGGGCGGGACTGAGACCGAGTAGGCGGGGCTAGGAGGCGGCTTGGGGAGGGGAGGAGGGGATAGGAGAGCGTTGCTGGAAAGAGCTGCTGCTGCTGCTTAATCGCTTCAGTCGTGTCCGACTCTGTGCGACCGCATAGACGGAAGCCCACCAGGCTCCCCTGTCCCTGGGATTCTCCAGGCAAGAGTACTGGAGTGGGTTGCCATTTCCTTCTCCAATGCATGAAAGTGAAAAGTGAAGGTGAAGTCGCTCAGTCGTGTTCGACTCTTAGCAACCCCATGGACTGCAGCCTACCAGGCTCCTCCGTCCATGGGATTTTCCCGGCAAGAGTACTGGAGTGGGTTGCCATTTCCTTCTCCATGCTGGAAAGAGAGAGCAGATTCAAAGAAAAGAGAGGTAGAAGCAGGAGATGCTATCGGGTTAAAAATTTGGGGACTTTGAGAAAAAAGGGACTGAACAGAGGCCTGCCCAACGCCCACCACTGAGGGATTCGAAAATTCCACCTTGATCTGTGATCGTTTTAAAAAAACAAATTCTGATTGTGCAGAATTGGGGGTGGTAACATTTTTAATTTTAAAAACTCTTTCAGGCGTATTCAATGAACTGCTCAGTTTAGGAGCCTCTGTACTGTTCTTAGTCGTTCAGTCGTGTTGGTTTCTTTGTGACCCCATGGACTGTAGCTTGCCAGGATCCTCTGTCCATGGGGATTCTCCAGGCAAGAATACTGGAGTGGGTTGCCATGCCCTCCTCCAGGGGATCTTCCCAACCCAGGGATGGAACCCAGGTCTCCCACATTGCAGGCAGATTCTTTACCGTCTGAGCCACCAGGGAAGCCCAAGAATATTATAGTGTGTAGCCTATCCCTTCTCCAGGGGATTTTTCCCACCCAGGGATCGAACCAGGGTCTCCTGCATTGCAGGTGGATTCTTTACCAGCTGAGCTACCTGGGAAGCCCTTAGGGGCCACTGACCATTCTATTTTTCACTCTACCTCAAATGTCAGGATAGGACAGGACTAAGCAGGAGGAATTTGACAACTATTAGATTTATGTAACTAAGCCCATTAAAATATTACATACCTTTGAGACAAAATTTTCACAAAACAAGGCTTCCAGCACAAAACATTAACAAGATTAAAAGAAAGGGAATACCTTGGGTCCCTGAGTAAAGACCTAGTGTCCAAATTCCGGGTAATCTGGGCTAGATAGCAAGATGCCTTAGAGGGAACAATTCTGGAATGGGGAAGCTATAGGAAGTCTTAGAAAGATTTTCAAGCTCCAGTGTGTCTCCATAAAAGCAAAATGTTGAGGATATTTGCAAGTAAGACACAGATGCCAAGAAGAGAACCCCAAAATCTGAAGAAGCCCTTTTGTATGGGGATGAAGTGTTAGTGCCTATATCTTCTCCAGAATTTAGGTAGTGTGAAGGTTCCCCCAGAATTTAAGCACAGAACAGTGGTAAGGGGTGGGGAGTACAGCAGTGGGGGGTGAGGGCCAGAACAGCTGTGAATTTACTGGAATTTTCTACATTATAGACTGGGAATTCAAAACTTTTAACTCTAAGTGGCATAAAAATATATTTCTTTGTTTAACTCCAGTTTTTGAACTGGGATTTTATGCTTGAGATGATATGTATACGTGTCCCAATAAAAATATGCACACACATAGAGCAGAGTTTACTTTTCAAAGGAGGAAGGCCTGGTGGGGCCTGGTTGAGGAGGCATTCCAAAATAGTGGTTATCATATCCAATAAACAGAACTGTGAAACATCAAGCTTTCTGTTTTGTTTGTTATGTTTTCTTGTACTTTTATTAGGAGAAAAGAACAGAACACAGATCCTTAGGTAATAAAACATATGGTAAGCATAGTAAGCCAGACCTGGGAGCTCGGCCTTTATCTTGTAGGCAGTGGGAGAAGTGTAATTGTGATTCCATTTTATCAATATGGAGATTATCTAAGGAACATGAGTTGGAGGCATTTATAAGACTAAGAACAGGGAGTCGGTTTAGGAGACTGGCAAACAAATGATGTCTACACTCATACAGAGGTAGTAGTAGCCGAGGGAAGAAAAAGGATGACAAATATTTAGGAGATAAAATCAAAAGATAATTAGTGACTGGTAGATGAGCCTGATGAAGGAGAGGCAGGAAATAAAAAATTATTCCCAGGATATTGCTTTATAAGACTAAGTGCTCCTGGAGAAGGAAATGGCAACCCATTTCAATATTCTTGCCGGGGAAATCCCATAGACAGATGAGCCTGGCAGGCTGGACCCCTGGCAGCTGGAATCAAGATTTCTGGGAGAAATATCAGTAACCTCAGATATGATACCATCCTAATAGCAGAAGGCAAAGAAGAGCTATCTTTCACCTTGATGAAGGTGAAAGAGGAGAATGAAAAAGCTGACTTCAAACTCATCATTAAAAAACAAAGATCATGGCATCTGGTCCCATCACCTGATGGCAAATAGGTAGGGAAAAAATGGGGGAGATGACAGATTTTATTTTCTTGGGCTCCAAAATCACTGTGGACAGTGACTGTAGCCATGAAATTAAAAGACGCTCGCTCCTTGGAAGAAAGGCTATGATAAACCTAGACAGCATATTAAAAAGCAGAGATATCACTTTGCTGACAAAGGTTTGTATAGTCAAAGCTATGGTTTTTCCAGTAGTCATGTATGGATGTGAGAGTTGGATCATAAAGAAGGCTGAGCACTGAAGAATTGATGCTTTGAACTGTGGTGTTGGAAAAGACTCTTGAGAGTCCCTTGTACTGCAAAAGATCAAACCAGTCAATAGTAAAGGAAATCAAATCCCTAATATTCATCAGAAGGACTGATGGTGAAGCTGAAGTTCCAATACTTTGGCTACCTGATGTGAAGAACTGACTCACTGGAAAGGACCCTGATGCTTGGAAAGATTGAAGGCAGGAGGAGAAGGGAACAACAGAGGATGAGATGGTTGGATGGCATCACCAAGTTGATGGATATGAGTCTGAGCATGCTCCGGGAGTTAGTGATGGACAGGAAAGCTTGGCATGCTTTAGTCCATGGGTTGCAAAGAGTCAGACACGACTGAGCAACTGAACTGAACTGAACTGACACAAATCTGGAGTATCTATTGATTCATGGACAAACTGCTAGGAGAAACAATTTGCCTTCTCAGTATTCATTCATCTAATCATTTTTATTTATCCATTCAGCTGCCTGTTGTGGGTGAGTATCAAATGGCCTTGTGAACCAATATTGTCATACAAATTGGAAAGTGATGTAATAGATGTTACTATTACAGGCTTACCGAAGACAAATCAACTGTAAAGCTGCTGAGGAGCAGTGGAATGATGGGGAATTCATTCTATGCTTAAGATGTTTAAGGTTGTATTTTTAGATGATAAAACATAGTTGTACACATGTCTAGGCTCAAAGATGATATAAATAATTCATAATTAATTCTTGATGCAAATTTTATTATCCTTCTTACCAGAAAATTCTATCATCATATAAGAGTTTGTCAGGTATTAAAAGCTAGATTAGAAATCACAATGAGGGACTGACTTCTCTGGCAGTCCAGTGGTTACGAATTTGCCTGCCAAGGCAGGGAACATGGATTCAATTCCTGGTCCAGGAACTAAGATCCCAAGGAGAGAAGCAACCACAATGAGAAGCCAGTGCACTGCACCTAAAGAGTAGCCCTTGCTCTCTGCAACTAGCGAAAGCCCTCATGCAGCAACAAAGACCCAGCACAAGCCACTCCAAAAAAAAATTTAGAAATCACAGTGATATTTGTAGCATTTTGATATAGAATGAAAATAAATTTAATTTTGATGCACAGTTAAAATTGGGATAAATCAAATTTGAAATTAAAAACAAGTTCAAAGTGGTATATAAAAGTTACAGTTGTGTGTATAAATTCAGTAAAAATATTTTTCCCCATACAGACATAATGAACATAAGTAGAAAGAGTTTTACTAAGGTAGACTCTTTGAATTATTTGGTTATGTTAATATTGCTTATTATTAATGCAAAGCATTAAAAATACCTGACTGGACTCTAAGAACCTCCAAAATATGAAAGCTTGATCCTGGCTCAAAATTTCCTGATGGAATTACAGTTAAAAATATCATTATCACATGGCACATGGCAATTCAATATCATTTGTTCAACCATACTCCATGAGATACAACTGGAATAAATGCCAAGGAAAAAAGGAACTACAGTTGGTAACGACTGTTACCTTGGTCATTCGTTTCACCCAAATTAATATAATTCTACACATAAAAGTTAAAACATAAAAGTTAGAACACAATTGAGTTGGAGAAAATGTCAGCAAAAATAAAATAATAGTCAATATTTACATATTAAGTACTTACAATATGCCAGGCACAATGCTAAGCCCTTTAAAAAGATGACAACATTTAATCGTCTTAACAACCTCATATGGTTTAAGAGTTTCCCTCATAGCTCAGTGGGTAAAGAATTTGCGTACAGTGCAGGAGACCCAGGTTCAATTCCTGGATTGGGAAGATCCTCTGGAGAAGGAAATGGCAATCCATTCCAGTATTCTCACCTGGAGAATCCCATGGACAGAGAATCCCAGCTCACAGAACCAGAAAGTAGAATGGTGGTTGTCAGGAGCTAAGGAAAATGAGGGAGAAATTGGTCAGGGGTATAAACTTTCAACTATAAGATGAATAAGTTTGGGGACTCTCATGGTGATTATAGTTAAGTAATACTGTACTGTATACTTGCAATTTGTTATGAGAGTAGATCTTATCTTCTCACTATGCAAGGCAATGGATGTGTTACCTAACTGGACTGTGGTAATCATTTCGCAAGTGTATGTATCATCACACTGTACAACCTAAATATATACCATTTTTATTTGCCACCCATACTTCAGTAAAGCTGGAAGGAAAAAGTTGTCACCTTATGTATGAGGAAACAGAAGCTGAGGGAAGTTAAACAAGTTACTTGAGGTTACAGTAATCAATGGTCGAACCTACGTCTCCAGTCTCCTGTTAATCACTCAGTCATGTCCAACTCTTTGCGACCCCATGGACTGTAGCCCAACAGGCTCCTCTGTCTGTCCTCTTGCTTGGGATTCTCCAAGCAAGAATACTGGAGTGGGTTGCCATGCCCTTCTCCAGGGGGTCTTCCCCACGCAGGGATTGAACCTGAGTCTCCCTGCATTGCAGGCAGATTCTTCACTGTCTGAGCCACCAGGGAAGCCTCCGTACTCTTTCCCATTTTGCTATTTGCTTTTAACATATTGAACACAACAACCAAAATTAGAACTAGTATGAAAAGATGATTATGATTTTTTTTCCTAGAAGAGAAAAAACAATGGGTACTTTGACTGGGAGAAGAGCTGGCACAAAGTCACAGAAGTGGACAAGATTTTGTTCAAAAGAGAGCAAGTATGTTGTGCATTGAGTGAACAATATGATAATGCTGGAAGATGATGGTGAAAGATAAGATCCTTGGGCCCCGTTTGTTTCAGACTTTATTTGCTTAAGAGTTTTGACTTGATCCTAAAGGCATTGGCTAGTCAATGGAGGTTGTTATTTAATCATGGGAACTCATGTCACTGTGGAGGCTGAATTAGATGGAACCTGAGTGATAGTTCCTAACAGTCCAGACAAAAGCTGATGATGGACAAAACTAAGGCAGGAACTACCAAAGTAATGGAGATACAGACCTTCGAGGGGTCAAAGAAATTTGCTCTCCTCTTCCCCCAAGCCCATAGATACAAATACTTCAACTGGCTGGTGAATATGTGCAAAAATGGGGATAGTCAGCAAAAAAGTGCTGTTTTTCCACACAACAATATTTCCTGCTGTGGACTCTTCTTTACCAATCCAGATGGGAAATTATTACTTGTAGACTTCAGAGGAAAAGGTAATTAGAAAATTCATTAGACTTTCTGAGTGAAGAAGTGCAATGTCTTCCAAGAAAATAATTAAACCATCGGGGCCAAGAGCCTCATCTGTATAATTTAAAGCTATGCAGTGGGTCATTGTTTATGTCTCAAATCTAGTCTACATGTAGCTAATTCATAATCATGCTCCATCTGGCCAAAAAAATTACATTATTCTGTAGGCCAAGCAAAAATATTTTTTAAAGAGATTTCAATATCCTATCCAGTGTAGTTTAATGTGCATCTAGAGTATCCATTCTCCTTTTCTCCGAATATTTGAATCTTGCTAGAGTGAAAAGAAAAAAATAGAATATATGGCATGTATAAGACAAAGCTCTTGTTTCAAGAGCCCGGAGTCCTTAATAGAACAAAGTCAGGATGGAATGTTCTTGTATCTATTTAAAGGTCAGGGGACAGGGAAAACAGCCAGATGTGTGCCAAGCTGCCAGGTGTTGAGGTGTTCAATTAGGATTACAAGCCAAGATGTACAAGCCAAGATGAAAGTAACAATCAAACCTCTTTATTCATTTCCTGCGACAGTGCAAGTGAGAGGTGAAAGAGAAAGGCATTGGCTCACTTCCCCACCCCCCCCCCCCCATGTAATGGCCCCAGGCAGGGATCAATGGAAGCACAGATGGGAGATAAATCTCACTGTCAAGGAGCCTTGAACAAAAAGCTCCTGCTTTTTAATGGACCTGTGTGGCTACAGGAAAAAAAGAAAGAGCTGGGTGTGAAAAGTACTGAGTCAAAGTGAGAAAAACGGGCTCAACCAAGGGTCCCAGGTCTTGGTAGAGGGCCTTGGAAAACATCTCAGCCAAGATGGTTTAGTGGTTTAGATGTTAAGTCGTGTCCAACTCTGTGTGACCCTGTAGACTATAGTTGGCCAGGTTCCTCTGTCCATGGGATTCTCCAGGCAAAAATACTGGAGTGGGCTGCCATTTCCTTCTCCAGGGGATATGGAGAACACAGGATATCCCTGGGTTTCCTTCCCAACCCAGGGATCAAACCCAGATCTCCTACATTGCAGGCAGATTCTTTACCAACTGGGCTACAAGGGAAAGCTACTATCTCAGCCAATGCCCCGGATAAAGAGACTTGGTCTGAATGGAGGTACCAGGCTGGGGACGCAGATATGAGCATGGCAGCCCAACAAGGCCTGAGTTCATTGACTGCAACTCCCTCCAGAAAACTACAAACCACTGGCTGTGCACCAGGTACGATGTGGGGAGGGCAGCTTCTGCTATGAGGCCTGCCAGGCCTGACCATACACAGGATTCTGTCTTAGAGCCGCACTACTCAGTGTGAATCCAGGAGAAACCAGACCTGATAGTAAGTTGAAATAGATTCATGTGTCCAGCGTGCCAATCTGCCAAAAGCCATAAGTTGTGAATAGAGAGCATAAAGGAAATTTTTTGGTCTAATGTTATGCAACTACTAAAGGTTGCCATCTTGATTTTGTGCTTTTTATCTGAGAAGCCCGAGTACAGAGTTTAGGCCCAGGGCTTGGGTAGTGAAAGGAGAAACTGAGATTTTCCCTCCTGTTTCCAAACTTTGCTGATTTCTCAGCATTCTGTACATTAGACTTTGAGAAGAGAAGGGAGGAGAGAAGGAGTGGTGCTCTGAAAATATCTGACCTTCTCAGTCTGGTGAGCACTCACTGGGTCAGCCTTCACCACCTGGGAAGTAGACATCAGCACATACAGCATAATTTCAGAGCAGTGGCAGAAGGTTCTTCATCTGGCCTGATGCAACTTGTTTCACTAACATCTCTTCAATTTGTTCCCTAATTTCCATTCTCACTGCCTCTCGCTTAAGTTATTGTAATAGACTTTGGATTACAGTCTCTGCATCTGGTTTATTTTCCCCACTGGACCATTTGATAAGCCTTAAAAGACATAGAACCAGAGCTTCTCTGGAAGTTAGTTATGTAGAGTTGGTAATTGAAGCTCATGGGAATGAGTAAGCTTTCCTAGATAGTGATGTAGTATTAAAAAACAATAACCAAATTTTTCCACTAACAAACTATGGAGAGAGGACACATCCATTTTTTCCACTTACTCGATAGATAATTATTATGAATATTTATTTATACCATTACCACACTAAGGATTAAGAAATCCTATCCAGGAAGTAAGGAGGACAATAGGGTGGAGTTTTCAGCAAAGGCTTTGTGTGACATTTGAACTGACATGAAAGATGAAAAAGGGTTTTTTCCAGATAAAGTAGGAAGGGGAGGAAAGAGAGGAGTAGGAAGGTGGAAGGAAGGGGAGCAAATATTTAGACATGAAGCATCCTGGAATATTCAAAGTCTTGCAAACATTTCTCTATGTCTGGATAAGATAGATTTTAAGTGAGATGAGTGAGCTAAGATACAATAGGAGGCAAACCGAAGCCCCATAACTGGAGGGCTTATAGCCCATGATAAGTAATTTGGGTTTTATCCAGTAGGCATTTGAGGAACCATTAGAGAATTTTTTACCTAGAGAAATAGTAAGGTCAGATTTTTATTTTAGAAAGCCCATCTGGCAACTGTATGAAAGATGAGTTGAAGGATATAAGTGACTGAAGAGATTACTGCCAGTAAGTGTAAGTGAAAAAGAATATGGACCTGAGTAGGGAAAATAGCAGTGGAATGAGGAGGAAGGAATGGATGTGATGGGCATCAAAAAAGTAGAATTTAAAGAACTTAGTGATTGAATGGATGTGAAGGTGAGAAAGGTCCAGGCTGATTCCCCAGTTATTTGGCTTGGGTGAATGGATATATATCATTTGCTGAGAAAGGGAATAAAAGAGGAAAAGGGAACTTTTTAACATATTAAGCTTGAGATTATTATAGAACATATAAAATAGTGTGGTCCAGATGGCAATTGGAATAAGAGCTAGAGGTCAGAGGAAAGCTGTACCTGGGTACAAAAGCAAAGAGATCTCCTATTTCCTCTCGGTAGCCGGGCCTGTGACTTTGTTCATGACCTCATCATCTCTCATAGCCTCCTCATTGATCTTCAGTCTCTACCCTTTCCAGTTCATTCTTCACATTCCCATCAGAGTTATATTTCTAAAATACAGTCATATACTCTGCCATTTAAAACTTCTCATGGCTCCCTACAAGTCTGCAACAGACAAATCCATACTTCTTGCTTTGGCTTTTAGAGAATAGAGCAGCCTCACTAAAGACATTTATTTTTACATCATCCATTGTAAGGCTCTAACACTTTACAGTTATTCACAAGTTATCTTGGAAAAGTGGTTTCCAAACATACGTATGTTGATTACCCTCTGAAAAGACAAAATCAGATGGCTAAGGTATTCTTCACAGTTGTCTTCTTAAGATCTTAGACACATTAAGAAAATAATTGCTCTTCATTACCAACTATGGCTTTGAATCCAAACCCTAACGCATCATCCTGGAGAACTTGAATTGCCACCCAGAATGGGCAATTCTCAAAACTCTGGGTGAAACACAAGTGGAAGGGTTTCCTTGGCCCCCTGCCCCAAGACCTATTCCCTAATCATTACCCTCAGATATTTGTCATCTTAGTGATAACAAGAAGGAACTAAATAAATGACCCAAGGGAAGAGAAATTTCTCCCTGCTCTGTAAATTTCTTAGAGATTTTACACTGGCAGCTGCTACAGCAAATTCTACTTAAAAGCATCTTTTGTTAGCTAACACAGTGAGGCTCCACAAAATATTCTTTGTAAAATCTTTATCCCTTCCCTTCCATAAAAAACATGAAAAATGAACTTGCAGAGGGGTGCTGGTGCTGTTTACATTTTAACATCCCACAATCACCTGGAGCTAAAATAGTATTCGTCTTAAGAAGGAGTATTTGTCTTCCAGTCCATCACCTCTGACCCAGTTCCCTCACGGGGTTAGGCCAGTGCTTCTCAGTCATTAATATACCTTCAAATCATCTGGGGAATCTCATTAAAATTCAGTTTCTGACTTGACAGGTGTGGGGCGTGGTCCGAGATTTGCTCCAGGTAATTCTGCTGCCACAGTCCAGAAACCACACTTAGGGTAACAAGGAATTAAACAGGTATCATAGTAGTTAACGGGCCTCTCTGGTAGCTCAGCTGGTAAAGAATCCACCTGCATTGCAGCAGAGCCCATTTCAATTCCTGGGGTGGGAAGATCCCCTGGAGAAGGGGTAGGCTACCCACTCCAGTATTCTTGGGCTTCACTAGTGACTCAGACAGTAAAGAATCCACCTGCTATGTGGGAGACCTGGGTTTGATCCCTAGGAAGATCTCTTGGAGGAGGACATGGCAACCCACTCCAGTATACTTTCCTGGAGAATCCCCATGGACAGAGGAGCCTGGCAGGCTACAGTCCATGGGGTCATAAAGAGTCAGACTCAACTGAGCAACTAAGCACAGCACAGCAGCATATAGTAGTTAAGTGCTACTCTGTGGAGTCAGCAGTCTGATTTTGGATTCTAGTTCAGCCACTTACTGTTATAGTTGAATCTCATGGGAAAATTTTCTACATTAGCTGTGCCTCGGCTTCCTCATTTACAAAGTGGGTGCTAATAATAGTTCTTAAATAATTCCAGAAAAGATTGAGTCATTGTGTGTAACATTGTCAAAAGGATGCCTGGCACACAATAAGAAACCAATGAGTGTTAACCATTATTATTCATTATTGAAGTTATAGTAGGTCACTCGCTTGCTTAAAATGATGGACTGATTTTCCATTGTCTTCAAGATGAAGTCCAAACTCCTTGGCATGGACTATAATCCCCTTTATGACTCAACCTCTATTTTCCTCTCCAACTTCTCTCTCTAACTTTTGTCCCTAGCAATGCACTCTCATCTTGACTCCTCTTCACATGGAGTTCTCTCTTCCTAGAATATCCTTCCTTTTCTCTACCCTGCCAACTCCTAGAAGTCCTTGAAAACTTAGTTGAGGCAACTCAAGTTAGTTGAGTTGCAATTCTTCCCAGAGCATCCCCCATACCACTGTGAGTTAGATAGCTCTCTTAAACATTCCCATAGCATCCGCAGCACATCTCTCTCCATAACGCTTATCACATTACATTGTATTAGTCCAATTGTCCATGTCTTCTTTGGGGAATCTGTTGTGGGCCTGAGCTTTCAATTTGTCCAGTGCAGAATTAATAAATGGATAAATGACCAAGTATGTTTCTTGATGCTACTGTAGATCTCTATTGGCCCAAATCCTTTGATTAGACCTCTTCTTTTGTGATTTGTGGATCTCTGACCTTTAGGGATCCAGACAAGCTATAGCCCATTCCTTCATCCCAGGATGCACCCATATTCACCACTGCCATGATCCTGCCAAGTCACTGGTATCATAGCAGCCTTGTGGGCAAACAATGCACATGACATTGCACAAGTTCTTACATGTCCAGATTCAAGAAGATGGCTCATGGATGTGGAAGGTGGTGGTGGATGTGGAGCTCAATCATCAGGTAAATGAGTACCCAGCACAGTAATTTTAAGGGATTCCCAGGTGACTCAGTGGTAAAGAATCTGCCTGCCAATGCAGCAGACGCAGGTTTGGTCCCTAAGCCAGGAAGATCCTCTGGAGGAGGAAATGGCAACCCATTCCAGTATTCTTGCTAGGGAAAATCCCATGGACAGAGGAGCCTGGTGGACTACAGTCCAAGAAGTCACAAAGAGCTGGACATGACTGAGCACACATACTCAGTAATTTTAAACCTAGATTTAGCAACTTCGATTCAAATCCATGCTAAGTGCTTTCCATAAGCCATATTCATTTAACCTTTTAAATTCATTTTCATGACTTGTGAAACTGCTTATGATATACCTCCAGTTCACCTCTCCAACCAAGTTTCACTACACTTCCTATGCTCCCACCACATTGGCCTGTTTTTGGTTCCTGAAATAGCCAGCTGACTTCTGCTCCATCCCACACAGCACTCCCACACCCTCAGAGTCTACAGACCATCTCTGCCCCCTTTTCACTTCCAGAATGCAAGCTCCTTGAGGCCAGTTCTTTGTTTCCCCCCACCCCGCACTTCTCTATTTCTAACACCCAGAGTAGTGCCTGGCCCATAGGAAGAGCTCAATAGTTATTTGTTGAGTGCTGGCGTGGGGTCGCAGAGTCGGACACGACTGAATTGAACTGAACTGAGTGAATTAAGACCTCCTGTCAGGTCTCTCAGAGAAGGCAATGGCACCCGACTCCAGTGCTCTTGCCTGGAAACTCCAATGGACGGAGGAGCCTAGTAGGCTGCAGTCCAGCGGGTCGCTGAGAGTTGGACACGACTCAGTGACTTCACTTTCACTTTTCACTTTCATGCATTGGAGAAGAAAATGGCAACCCACTCCAGTGTTCTTGCCTGGAGAATCCCAGGGACGGCAGAGCCTGGTCGGCTGCCGTCTATGGGGTCGCACAGAGTCAGACACGACTGAAGCGACTTAGCAGCAGCAGCAGCAGTCAGGTCTTTGTTTGACTGTATCCTTCCTTCTTGCCCCGTGTTAAGGGCAGCCTCCCGCCGCCTTTAATTCCCATGAGCTCTCACTGTCTGACTGTATCCTTCCTTCTTGCCCCGTGTTAAGGGCAGCCTCCCTCCGCCTTTAATTCCTATGAGCTCTCACTGGATTTGTTTTATCTTATGGCATGTATCATGGCTTCTGAATATTTCTGTTTGTTCATGTCTGTCCCCCGCCCCTACCCCAAGCTGTGTTCTCTCCAACAGATTCTAAGTTCCACGTGGGAAGAAATGATATTAGTTTTGTTCAATGTCTGGCACCTAGTAATTAGTTGGTAAATTTCTTTTTATTTAATATAAATTTATTTATTTTAATTGGAGGCGAATTACTTTACAATATTGTAGTGGTTTTGCCAGACATTGACATGAATCCGCCACGGGTGTACATGTGTTCCCATCCTGAAACCCTCTCCCACCTTCCTCCCCATACCATCCCTCTGGGTCATGCCCATGCACCAGCCCCAAGCACCTGTCTCACGCACTGAACCTGGACTGGCAATTCATTTCACAAACGATATTATACATGTTTCAATGCCATTCTCCCAAATCATCCCACCCTTGCCCTCTCCCACAGAGTCCAAAGACTGTTCTATATATCTGTGTCTGTTTTGCAGTCTCACATATAGGGTTGTCGTTACCATCTTTCTAAATTCCATAAATATGCGTTAGTATATTGTACTGTTGTTTTTCTTTCTGGCTTACTTCACTCTGTATAATAGGCTCCAGTTTCATCCACCTCATTAGAACTTATTCAAATGTATTCTTTTTAATGGCTGAGTAATATTCCACTGTGTATATGTACCACAGCTTTCTTGTCCACTCCTCTGCTGAGGGACATCTAGGTTGCTTCCATGTCCTGGCTATTATAAACAGTGCTGCGATGAACATTGGGGTACACGTGTCTCTTTCAATTCTGGTTTCCTCTGTGTGTATTCCCAGTAGTGGGATTGCTGGGTCATATGGCAGTTCTATTTCCAGTTTTTTAAGGAATCTCCACACTGTTCTCCATAGTGGCTGTACTAGTTTGCATTTCCCCCTTTTCTCCACACCCTGTCCAGCATATATTGCTTGTAGACATTTGGATAGCAGCCATTCTGACTGGCATGAAATGGTACCTCATTGTGGTTTTGATTTGCATTCCTCTGATAATGAATGATGTTGAGCATCTGTTCATGTATTTGTTAGCCATCTGTATGTCTTCTTTGGAAAAATGTCTATTTAGTTCTTTGGCCCATTTTTTGATTGGGTTGTTTATTTTTCTGGAATTGAGCTGCAACAGTTGCTTGTATATTTTTGAGATTAATTCTTTATCAGTTGCTTCATTTGCTATTATTTTCTCCCATTCTGAAGACTGTCTTTTCACTTTGCTTATAGTTTCCTTCGTTGTGCAAAAGCTTTTAATTTTAATTAGGTCCCATTTGTTTATTTTTGCTTTTATTTCCAATATTCTGGGAGGTGGGTCATAGAGGATCCTGCTGTGATGTATGTCAGAGAGTGTTTTGCCTATGTTTCCCTCTAGGAGTTTTATAGTTTCTGGTCTTATGTTTAGATCTTTAATCCATTTTGAGTTTATTTTTGTGTATGGTGTGAGAAAGTGTTCTAGTTTCATTCTTTTACAAGTGGTTGACCAGTTTTCCCAGCACCACTTGTTAAAGAGATTGTCTTTAATCCATTGTATATTCCTGCCCCCTTTGTCAAAGATAAGCTGTCCATAGGTGAGTGGATTTATCTCTGGGCTTTCTATTTTGTTCCATTGATCTATATCTGTCTTTGTGCCAGCACCATACTGTCTTGATGACTGTGGCTTTGTAGTAGAGCCTGAAGTCAGGCAGGTTGATTCCTCCAGTTCCATTCTTCTTTCTCAAGATTGCTTTGGCTATTCAAGGTTTTTTGTTTTTCCATACAAATTGTGAAATTATTTGTTCTAGCTCTGTGAAAAATGCCACTGGTAGCTTGATAGGGCGCTGGGGTCCAGCCCCTGCAGGATCCAGGGAAACCCAAAGGAGAAATGGCGTCGGCGATTGATTTAGAGAGAAATAAGGAAAGAATGTTGTAGATAAGAAAATAGAGGAGAGAAAGAGGCTGATATTCCTTGGTTTACATAGAGAACCAATAAAACTTCAAGACAAGAAGTTTGCCCTGTTCACGGAGGCCACAGGTGCCCTTGCGGTCTCCCGAGGGAGTGAAGATGCAGAATGTCTTCCCATTCAGGTCTTAGAAACCCGGGCAGAGAAGTGAACGCAGGGAGCCCCCATGCTCCAAGGGATCAGCCTGAGAAAGAGAGGGAGAGGGAGAGAGAGAGAGAAAGAAAGATAGAGAGAGAAAGAAAGATAGAGAGAAGAAAAAACACGGGGTGACCAAGCTTCTGTGAGGCCCAAAAGCTTTATTTTTCAAAAGGTACTTTTATACTTTGCCTTATACATAGAGGGAAATGAAAGATGCAAGGTCATACAGAGTCAGCACAAACATTCCAGCAGTTTTGCCCTTATCGAAACCGGGATTTTTCTGCATAACTTTCCCACAAATGATGTTGTGTACAGTATCTTCTGGCCTTGGAGGCCTGTGAACATTTTATGACCCTCTTTTGATAAAGGCTGCTCAACCAGAAAGCTTATTTTCCCTCAAAGTGTTTTTTCTTTATATTTTTAATCTATGTCAGCCTCAGAAAATGCCAAACAGAGTTACGTTTTTCACAGAGCAAAGGTGCAGTGAGTTACAAGAAAGAACCAATTAGCTCAAAAGTCTGATATGGTTAAATTCAAGGCTACACTTCTTTTTCTTGCATTCTCACTATGTTAACTAATGCATTCCCAGGTGCACAGTGGATATGAGATATGGGAACTTAGCAGCAAGCATTGGCCCAGTAATGAAATCCTACATCAGCGCTAGCATTACTCTAATAACTTTTAACTCTTTCAAAGGCTCTGTGTTTTAGGCTTTCCGTGACTCTAACAGTTGGGAGGGTGTAAATAATCACATGCATAGCTGTAAGAGTCTGGGTATACCTGCCAAGCAAGCTAGAATGCTAACAGAGGGAGTTTGATTTGAAATAGTCCTCTCATGTCCAGGAGACTTATTAGCTATAGCCCTAAGTTGATTTTCTCCAGGGAAAGGTGGTCAGGGTTAGCCCCCTGTTAATGTCAGAGGAGTTGGTGAAAGTCATGAAACAATAAAACAGACAGATTCTGATTTTGGGGTAGATGCTCGAGAAAGCCTAGGGAGCCCCTTGAGTTCTGAAGCCTTGCTTAACAGTTCTCTTCCACATGACCTTGTCATGGGTGGGATCTCCCGTGGTGGCCTCCGGCAATAGGGATTGCATTGAATCTATAGATTGCTTTGGGTAGTATACTCATTTTTACTAGATTGATTCTTCCAATCCAGGAACATGGTATATTTCTCAATCTATTTGTGTCCTCTTTGATTTCTTTCACCAGTGTCTTATAGCTTTCTATATATAGGTCTTTAGTTTCTTTAGGTCGATATATTCCTAAGTATTTTATCCTTTTCATTGCAATGGTGAACAGAATTGTTTCCTTAATTTCTTTTTCTGATTTCTCATTGTCAGTGTATAGGAATGCAAGGGATTTCTGTGTGTTAATTTTATATCCTGAAACCTTACTATATTCATTGATTAGCTCTAGTAATTTTCTGGTGGAGTCTTTAGGGTTTTCTGTGTAGAGGATCATGTCACCTGCAAAGAGTGAGAGTTTTACTACTTCTTTTCCAGTCTGGATTCCTTTTATTTCTTTTTCTGCTCTAATTGCTGTGGCCAAAACTTCCAAAACTATGTTCAATAGTAGTGGTGAGAGTGGGCACCCTTGTCTTGTTCCTGACTTTAGGGAAAATGCTTTCAATTTTTCACCATTGAGGATAATATTTGCTGTGGGTTTGTCATATATAGCTTTTATTATGTTGAGGTATGTTCTTTCTATTCCTGCTTTCTGGAGGGTTTTTATCATAAATTGATGTTGAATTTTGTCAAAGGCTTTCTGTGCATGTATTGAAATAATCATATGGTTTTTATCTTTCAGTTTGTTAATGTGGTATATTACATTGATTGATTTGTGGATATTGAAGAATGCTTGCATCCCTGGGATAAAGCCCACTTGGTCATGATGTATGATCTTAATATGTTATTGGATTCTGTTTGCTAGAATTTTGTTAAGGATTTTTGCATCTATGTTCATCAGCAATATTGGCCTGTAGTTTTGTTTTTTTGTGGCACCTTGTCAGGTTTTGGTATTATGGTGATGGTGGCCTCATAGAATGAGTTTGGAAATTTACTTTGCAATTTTCTGAAAGAGTTTGAGTAGGATAGGTGTTAGCTCTTCTCTGAATTTTTGGTAGAATTCAGCTGTGAAGCCGTCTGGTCCTGGGCTTTTGTTTGCTGAAAGATTTCTGATTACAGTTTCAATTTCCATGCTTGTGATGGGTTTTTTAAGATTTTCTATTTCTTCCTGGTTCAGTTTTGGAAAGTTGTACTTTTCAAAGAATTTGTCCATTTCTTCCAAGTTCTCCATTTTATTAGCATATAATTGCTGATAGTAGTCTCTTATGTGGAGAAGGCAATGGCAACCCACTCCAGTACTCTTGCCTGGAAAATCTCATGGATGGAGGAGCCTGGAAGGCTGCATGCAGTCCATGGGATCGCTGAGGCTCAGACACGACTGAACGACTTCACTTTCACTTTTCACTTTCATGCATTGGAGAAGGAAATGGCAACCCACTCCAGTGTTCTTGCCTGGAGAATCCCAGGGACGGGGGAGCCTGGTGGGCTGCCGTCTATGGGGTCGCACAGAGTTGGACACGACTGAAGTGACTTAGCAGTCTCTTATGATCCTTTGTATTTCTGTGTTGTCTGTTGTGATCTCTCCATTTTCATTTCTAATTTTGTTGATTTGATTCTTCTCCCTTTGTTTCTTGATGAGTCTGGCTAATGATCTGTCAATTTTATTTATCCTCTCAAAGAACCAGCTTTTGGCTTTGTTGATTTTTGCTATGGTCTCTTTTGTTTCTTTTGCATTTATCTCTGCCCTAATTTTTAAGATTTCTTTCCTTTTACTAACCCAGAGGTTCTTCATTTCTTCCTTTTCTAGTTGCTTTAGGTGTAGAGTTAGGTTATTTATTTGACTTTTTTCTTGTTTCTTGAGGTAAGCCTGTATTGCTATGAACCTTTCCCTTAGCACTGCTTTTACAGTGTCCCATAGGTTTTGGGTTGTTGTGTTTTCATTTTCATTCATTTCTATGCTTATTTTGATTTCTTTTTTGATTTCTTCTGTGATTTGTTGGTGATTCAGCAGCATGTTGTTCAGCCACCATATGTTGGAATTTTTAATAGTTTTTCTCCTGTAATTGAAATCTATTCAATAAATTCAATTCTATATAATTCAATTCATTGTGGTCAAAAAAGATGCTTGGAATGATTTCAATTTTTTGGAATTTACCAGGGCTAGATTTATGGCCCAAGATATGATCTATCCAGGAGAAGGTTCCTTAGCACTTGAGAAAAAGGTGAAAACATTGTTTTGAGGTGTAATGTCCCATAGGTATCAATTAGGTCTAACTGGTCTACTGTATCATTTAAAGTTTGTGTTTCCTTGTTAATTTTCTGTTTAGTTGATCTATCCAAAGGTGTGAGTGAGTTATTAAAATCCCCCATTATTACTGTGTTATTGTTAATTTCCCCTTTCATACTTGTTAGCATTTGTCTTACATATTGCTGTGCTCCTATGTTGGGTGCACATATATTTATAATTGTTATATCTTCTTCACAGTAATCCAAGCCTATGCCCCAACCAGTAACTCTGAAGCTGATGTTGAATGGTTCTATGAAGACCTATAAGATCTTTTAGAATTAACACCCCCAAAAGATGTCCTTTCCATTATAGGGGACTGGAATGCAAAAGTAGGAAGTTAAGAAATACCTGGGGTAGCAGGCAAATTTCGCCTTAGAATACAGAATGAAGCAGGGCAAAGGCTGATTGAGTTTTGCCAAGAGAACACCCTGGACATAGCAAACACCCTCTTGCAACAACACAAGAGAAGACTCTACACATGGACATCACCAGATGGTCAACACTGAAATCAGATTGATTATATTCTTTGCAGCCTAAGATGGAGA
Source organism: Budorcas taxicolor (assembly GCF_023091745.1). Taxonomy (NCBI): domain Eukaryota; kingdom Metazoa; phylum Chordata; class Mammalia; order Artiodactyla; family Bovidae; genus Budorcas; species Budorcas taxicolor. The sequence continues at coordinate 80,484,460 of NC_068919.1, forward strand.
AGCTCTATACAGTCAACAAAAACAAGACTGGGAGCTGACTGTGGCTCAGATCATGAACTCCTTATGCCAAATTCAGACTTAAATTGAAGAAAGTAGGGAAAACCACTAGACCATTCAGGTATGACCTAAATCGAATCCCTTATGAGTATACAGTGGAAGTGAGAAATAGACTTAAGGGACTAGATCTGATAGATAGAGTGCCTGATGAACTATGGGCAGAAGTTCATGACATTGTACAGGAGACAGGGATCAAGACCATCCCCACGGAAAAGAAATGCAAAAAAAGCAAAATGGCTGTCCAGGGAGCCCTTAAAAATAGCTGTGAAAAGAAGAGAAGCAAAAAACAAAGGAGAAAAGGAAAGATATAAGCATCTGAATGCAGAGTTCCAAAGAATAGCAAGGAGAGATAAGAAAGACTTCCTCAGCCATCAATTCAAAGAAATAGAGGAAAACAACAGAATGGGAAACACTAAGATCTCTTCAAGAAAATTAGAGATACCGAAGGGACATTTCATGCAAAGATGGGCTCGATAAAGGACAGAAATGGTATGGATCTAACAGAAACAGGAGATATTAAGAAGAGGTGGCAAGAATACACAGAAGGACTGTACAAAAAAAATCTTCATAGATAATCACGATAGTGTGATCACTCACCTAGAGCCAGACATCCTGGAATATGAAGTCAAATGGGACTTAGAAAGCATCACTATGAACAAAGCTAGTGGAGGTGATGGAATTCCAGTAGAGCTATTTCAAATCCTGAAAGATGATGCTGTGAAAGTGCTGCACTCAATATGCCAGCAAATTTGGAAAACTCAGCAGTGGCCACAGGACTGGAAAAGGTCAGTTTTCATTCCAATTCCAAAGAAAGGCAATGCCAAAGAATACTTAAACTACCGCACAATTGCACTCATCTCACATGCTAGTAAAGCAATGCTCAAAATTCTCCAAGCCAGGCTTCAGCAATACATGAACCATGAACTTTTGGATGTTCAAGCTGGATTTAGAAAAGGCAGAGGAACCAGAGATCAAATTGCCAACATCCGCTGGATCATGCAAAAAGCAAGAGAGTTCCAGAAAAACATCTATTTCTGCCTTACTGACTATGCCAAAGCCTTTGACTGTGTGGATCACAATAAACTGTGGAAAATTCTGAAAGAGATGGGAATACCAGACCACCTGACCTGCCTCTTGAGAAACCTATATGCAGGTCAGGAAGCAACAGTTAGAACTGGACACGGAACAACAGACTGGTTCCAAATAGGACAAGGAGTACGTCAAGGCTGTATATTGTCACCCTGCTTATTTAACTTATATGCAGAGTACATCATGAGAAACGCTGGACTGGAAGAAACACAAGCTGGAATCAAGATTGCTGGGAGAAATATCAATAACCTCAGATATGCAGATGACACCACCCTTATGGCAGAAAGTGAAGAGGAACTAAAAAGCCTCTTGATGAAAGTGAAAGAGGAGAGTAAAAAAGTTGGCTTAAAGCTCAACATTCAGAAAACGAAGATCGTGGCATCCGGTCCCATCACTTCATGGGAAAAAAAATGGGGAAACAGTAGAGACAGTGTCAGACTTTATTTTTTGGGGGCTCCAAAATCACTGCAGATGGTGATTGCAGCCATGAAATTAAAAGACGCTTGATCCTTGGAAGAAAAGTTATGACCAACCTAGATAGCATATTCAAAAGCAGAGACATTACTTTGCTGACTAAGGTCCGTCTAGTCAAAGCTATGGTTTTTCCAGTGGTCATGTATGGATGTGAGAGTTGGACTGTGAAGAAAGCTGAGCGCCAAAGAATTGATGCGTTTGAACTGTGGTGTTGGAGAAGACTCTTGAGAGTCCCTTGGACTACAAGGAGATCCAACCAGTCCATTCTGAAAGAGATCAACCCTGGGATTTCTTTGGAAGGAATGATGCTAAAGCTGAAGCTCCAGTACTTTGGACACCTCGTGCGAAGAGCTGACTCACTGGAAAAGACTCTGGTGCTGGGAGAGATTGGGGGCAGGAGGAGAAAGGGACGACCCAGGATGAGATAGCTGGATGGCAACACGGACTCGATGGACGTGAGTCTGGGTGAACTCCGGGAGATGGTGATGGACAGGGAGGCCTGGCATGCTAGGATTCATGGGGTCGCAAAGAGTCAGACATGACTGAGTGACTGAATTGAACTGAGCTGAACTGAACTGATACAGCACCGATGATAAAACATCTAGGTTAATGATGAAAAGTTTCTCCACAGAAAAGGACACCCAGAGAGGTACCCAGAGTTACATGGAGAAGAGGGAGGAGGGAGATAGAGGTGACCAGGAGGAGAAGAGGGGGAATCAAAAGGGGAGAGAGCAAGCTAGCCAGTAATCACTTCCCTATGTGCTCTCCACAGTCTGGACCGCTCAGAGATGTTCACACAGTTACACAGAGAAGAGAAGAGGGAGGAAGGAGACAGAGGTGGCCAGGAGGATAAAGAGGGGAATCAAAAGGAGAGAGACAGATCCAGCCAGTAATCAGTTCCCTAAGTGTTCTCCACAGTCTGGAACATACAAAGAGATTCACAGAGTTGGGTAGAGAAGAGAAGGTAGAGGGAGAAGATAGAGGTGATGTGGTGGAGAAAAAGGAGAGTCCAAAGCGGGAGAGAGCAGTCAAGCCAGTAATCTCGCTCCCAGGTAAAAATGGGTACTGAAGATTGGGTTCTTAAAGGTACAGAATTGATAACAAATATCAAAAAGCAACGATTAAAAACCTAGAGTAGAGTTTAGGTTCTCCAAAATACAATATTGAAAAAACAAAACAAAGTCACAAAAATTATAAAATACATATGTATGAAGTTTGCTTTAAAAATAGGGTCTTTATTTTTGCATGGTAATAATAGGTTGTAAAAATGAAAATTAAAGGAGTAATAGAGGATTTAAAATTAAAAAAAAATTTAATTTAGAAAATGATACTAGTAAAAGTATATCTGATAAAATTCTTTCTTGAATAGTTCCATGAAAATTAATTAACCAAAGAGGAATAATGGCACTATTTTTCCAGTTTACTTATCTGGTGTAAAAAAAAAATCCTACAAAAGTTTAAGTTCCATTTGTAGCTTTAAAATAGAAGCAATTATTAAAAAAATAAAATAAAATAGAAGCAATTAGTATTAACCACAGAAAGTTGGAATGAGAAAAAGTCTTAGATATCATGAGGCCCATTTTCCTTACTTTGCAAATGAGTAAATTAGGGCATAGGAAGGAGAAGTGACTTGTGCAGCTAATTAGTAACAGGATTGGAAGTAAAACCCAGGCTTTCTAATCCTACATGATTCATCCCCTGAGTTAAAAAATGTATTAAGTACCTACCCTGTTGAACGATTTTGACTTATGTGCTTTGTCACCCTGATGGCAACTCCAGGTGTCCATTCAAAGGCAGATGCAAGTAAAAATGGAGTCCAGATTGCTACTTCTAAGGATAAGGTTTTTCTATTTATAAAGGCATATTTGGCTTTAGTCAGAAAAAGTGCACCCACTTCTATTTAAGCTAATGAAGAGCTCACTTGTAGCCAATTTCTGGGGGTGGTGGTTGTAATTAGAACCAATTACACAAAAACCTCATTTTGATAATCATGTATTGTCAACAAATGACTCATAGTTTTGATATCTGCTGTCAGTTAGGAAAAAAGTAAATGCACACCGGATCATGCATTCTCAATGTGGGCAATGAATGGTTCCTGGAGGAGTATAAAAAAACCTCACTCTCTTTATGTATAAAGCACAGATATATATGCAGTGCATAAATAAATATATAGTATATCTGTCATAAGACCACATATTATATAATTCCTTTCATATGAAAATAGTGGGAATGAAGGTAGGGACCTGGGGTGATAATTAATGGGTACAAGGTTTATTTGGGGGTTGATGAAAATGTTGTTAAATTATTGTGGTAATAATTGTACAACTTTGTGAATATACTAAAAGTCATTGATTTGGACACCTTAAACAGGCAAATTTTGTGGTACGTAAATTACATCTCAATGAAATTGTTAAAAAAAAACCACAGACACAAAACTTCCCTCAAAAGGGGGAAGGAGGGAGGGTGGCAATTAGGAGAAAGCCTCTAAAAAGGTTCTTTGATGAGTCAGTAATGGAAAAAAAAAAAGAGAGAAACCCTGCCTTGGACCAAAAAAAATGAATTTCATTTTAAATCTCTGTATTCCCAGTTCAAACATCCATGATGACACAGTTCACTTAGCCTGAACAGTTCCTGGGTTAATCCTCCCCAAGCCAGCAATGTCCTCTAGACCTCATCTCTACCAGTAGGTGGAGTCTGGAATTAGTTTTGCTGCCCAGCACCTGGTCTGTAAGAATGGTGGGGCTGAGAAAAGAACTTGAAGAATCATGGCTGCCCTGCTGGGGTCGTATTAGAAACTGTCTCCTAAAAACTGGGTTGTTTAGTTTGCTTGCCACTTCTAGAGGGTCTTTGAGCACTTAACTGTCTAACTCAAAGTCAGAGGGTAAGTTCTCAGGCAGATAGACTCTGAGGTGGTTAACAAGCATGGCTTTTCTTAGGGAATACTCTGGGGATCAACTTCTGTGGAAAAGAGCAGGAATCAGCTAGCGAAAAGGAGCTGTGATGCAGGCCTGACAATGGTTTTAACCAGCCTCAAGAGAAGCGCTACCGCTGGGATAGCCCTTCTGAGTTGTCCCAACAACTGAGCATAAGACCTTCACTTCTGAAGGGGTGTCTGAGTGGTGTATCACAGCATTCGGCCCACTCAGCATCTCACAAGGGTCAGAAGTGGAGTGTTAAAGAACACTAACAAACTCATTGAGTATCTTGGTTGCTGTAACTAAAGTTGACAGCAGGAAGTAACCTCCCAGATGAATTCATCCTTGCAGTCACAGAACCATAGAGGGTGAGTTTGTATAGCATCACAAAGAATATGCAACTAACACTAGCTAATATCACAAATTTATATTGATATTATGACAAAATAGATGACCCAGCCATCAAGGAAGCCACATCTATCAGTGTACAAATAGTTCATAAATGCTACCAATAATGTACATTCTAATACTATGCATCTATGTGCATGTGTTGTGTTATCTGGCATGCAATACATTGGGTATGATATACCCTAAGACATATTGCCACATATAATATAAAAAGCTATACAAATATGTTTAGTTTTTTCATATATAAATAATAATGTTGCAGCAACATGGATGGACTTGGAGGGCATTATGCTAAGTGAAATAAGTCTGACAGAGAAAAACATATACCGTATGACATCACTTACATGTGGAATGCAAAAACTAAAACAAACCAGTGAATATAACCAAAAGAAGCAGACTCATAGAGAACAAGTTAGTGGTTACTAGTAGGAAAAGCAAAGGGGAAAGAAGCAATAAAGAGGTAGTGGATTAGGAAGTGCAAACTATTAGGTATAAAATAAGATGCAAAGATATTTTGTATAACATGGGGAATATTGTTGTTCAGTCACTAAGTTGTGTCTGGACTGCAGCATGCCAGGCTTCCCTGTCCTTTACTATCTCCCAGGGTTTGCTCAAACTCATGTCCATTGAGTCAATGATGTTATCTAACCATCTCATCCTCTGCCACCTCCTTCTCTTCTTGCCCTAAATCTTTCCCAGCATCAGGGTCTTTTCCAATGAGCTGGCTCTTTGCATCAGGTGGCCAAAGTCCAGGAGCTGCAGCTCCAGCATCAGTCATTCCAATGAATATTCAGGGTTGATGTCCCTTAGGATTGACTGGTTTGATCTCCTTGCAGTCCAAGAGACTCTCAAAAGAGTCTTCTCCAACACCACAGTTCAAAAGCATCAGTTCTTCAGTGCTCAACCTTCTTCATGGTCCAACTCTCACATATGTACATGACTACTGGAAAAACCATAGCTTTGACTATACAGACCTTTGTTGGCAAAGTGATGTCTCTCCTTTTTAATACTCTGGCTAGGTTTGTCATAGCTTTTCTACAGCCAATATTTTCAATAACCATAAATGGAAAATAACCTTTAAAAACTGTGAATCACTGTATCATATACCTGTAACATATAATATTATACAACAAATATACTTCAAATTTTTTTTTAAAAGAATGTATTAAGTTTCCCATGTTCTGTCAAACATAGTTCTGGGAAACCTTGCTCTTACCAAAAGCCACTCCCATCCATAAGCCTTCCATGCTGTGCTGCTATTATGTCTTCCTGGTCCATTATTACTCTCTCTGTTGAAAACTCTCTATTTAGAAGACATAAAGAACTCAGAAAGTTTATAGAAGGGCTTCTAGATTGTGAACTCTGTAGAATTGAATGCAAAATTTGTTCTTCATCACCTATGTACATTTTTTGAGGACAAGAGTTCATAACTTCATCAGATTCTCAAGTGGGTCCATCCTTTTGAGTTTATTAATCATTTCATCTTCCATAATGTTCTTTATCCTGTGTTCTTATATTTACTTGGTATTGTGTTTTCCATCATGTTTTGAACTAGAAAAATTCCCTCATTTCTTCAGAGTGTCCACTGAGGACCATCTGGTAACACACTCTTGAGTTCCCCTGAAAAACTATTTCTCTTAAACAGATACTACTTGGCTGAAGATATTTGTTAATATTCACTGCCTAACAGTGGACCTATTCCACCTGGATCCATCTCTAATATATTCAAGAAGCTCCCTAGAGCTGTTGACATGACTGTCCAAAATGACAGAGTCTTTATTTACATATTCTCCAGGTCTGGATCCAGAGAGAAATCCACTGGGCCTGGTAAATTATATAACCAGAGCCGCCCCCCGCCCCCGCCCCGAAATGGCATTGTATTTTGGTCTTTTATGTATAGCTGCCATGCATCAAGCACTTCACCAAATTCTACATAAATAATCTCATTTCACTGACATATCAAGCCTATGAGATGTGTATTTTCTGAAACTAATTCAGCAGAGTTCACAGAAGAAATGGGGTGCGGGGAGAGAAGATCAGTAAACAGAAATTTCCTAGAAAGATATTCCCTATCAGTTTAGTTGTGCTACACAGGAAATCCTGTCCCAGACACAGGAAGAATTTTCCACTTTTCAGGTTATTATAAACCAAATCTACACAGTGACCAAAATATACAAGTCTAATAAAGTCTTTCCCACAGACGTAATTTTATGATTAGTAATGAAGGGTTTAAGAGGTTTGGTTTGTCAGAGGATTAACTAAGTCACAAGAATGAAAGCTCCTCCAAGGATTTTTGTCTGATATTCAGAATAGGGTCCAGCACGTAGTAGATGCTCAATGAATATTTGTGGGTTGTACAATGCAAGCGTAGTGTGTCAAATGTCATTTCTAACTATTTCAAGGAGAAGCCCAATAAGTTTATAGATTCTTGAATCTGTAAGGGATGGAAACTTGACATCTCAGGCCATTGCCATAGTCAGCATTTCAGTGCTCCTGCATCAAGCAGTTGGCTCACTCTTTCTTTCTTCAGCTACTTGCACTGGACTGAGCGTGCGATGAGATGACAAGCCTCAGTGGTAGACTTGTCGGAGATGCAGATCAAGAGAGAAGTTCAAGATCATTCAATTTCTGGTTACATGTGGATATCTCTAAGTGTGGCTGATTTTACCTTAAGAGAGATGTAATACTTTTAAAATATTTTTGTGTTATTATTCATAATTTATTTAAAAATAGTTATTTGTAACCTCTTGTGCCAACCACTATGCTGGTGACAGAGAAATACAGTGAATAAGACAGACATAGTCTCAATATTTCAGGCTGCGGAGATATATGGACAAAAAATAAGAATTAAATTCCATTGTAATTGGAGCTATGATGGAGGAAGCAGAGCAATCAGAGAGCATAAAAAGAGGGTGCAAAACAAGGGAGGGAGATGAGGAAGACTGCCTGGAGGAAAGGATGTCTAAGCAGAGACAAGAAAGAAGACTAGGAATTCACCAGCTGAACAGGACAGGTAGGAAACTGCAAGGCAGGGAATTCCTTGGGAGTTCCAGTGGTTAAGATTCCATGCTTTCCCTGCCAAGGGCCTGGGTTCAATCCTTGGTTGAGGAACTAAGATCCCACAAGCCACTTGGTATGGCCAAAAAAGAAAAAAAAAAAGAAAATGCAAGACAGAAAGAGGAGCATGAACTAGAGCTAAGAGGCAGGAGAGAACAGGAAAGTGAATGTTCAGAATGACTGGAACATGGAATATGTGAAGATCGGGAGGGACAAGGCTAGAACAGAAATCAGGTGCCAGATTACTTAAACTACATCAAGGAACTGAGAGCAGTAGGGTACTAAGGGAAGATTTTAAGGAAGTGAGTGACAAGGTCAGGCTTGCATTAGGAAGTGTGTTACTATAAACTAAGCCTGAAAAGACAATGACCTCCACTAAAGAAGTAACAGTAAGAAAGGAAGGAAGTAGAATAGGTGGGTTTTGTTTTAGTTGTATTTCAAGCACCACTGAATTGTCCAAGTGAATACATCTACTGGGCAGTTAAAGCCAAGTAAAATCCATGGATCCCATATATAAATTTAAGAGCTCTGGTAATCATTGAGTATAAAGTAGAACACTGCAGCTATATCAGAGATATTAAAAGAAACAGGTACGATGGATACTTTTTATTGTTCCATCATGAGCCTGAGTTGATTTAATATTCTGTTCTGGCTTCCTGCCCTTACTTGCTGTATCAAGACCTCTCCAAGGCTTGGTGTTTATTCTGAAGCAGATCCTATCTGCTCAACACTTCTACATCCTTTTCACTCCAGGTGGTTACCAGGGCTACACGTGAGAAAAGTGAAGGTGGCACAGAAGCTCACATTGTTTGCTAGAAACAACACAAACAACTAATGCGTTAAATGTTTTGAGCAGGGTAACACCTAAACACCTTTTACCGCTGCCACAGACCCAGTCTCATAACTCCGTCTTCTGATCCTAATTCATCCTTGTGAAAACCTTCAGGTGTTCTAGGGAAGAGCCCAGCCTTGACTAGAATGATGGTATCCTCTGTCTGAACATAAGTTAGGTTGACCTCTATTGTTTAGAAAACATGTTAGACCATCAAATTCAAACTTTAGTAAGCTTCTTTCAACTCCAAACTCCTCTGCATGCATGGGCATACTGAGTCGTATCCAACTCTTTGCAACCCTGTGCACTGTAACCCACCAGGCTCCTCTGTCCATGGAATTTTCCCTGCAAGAATGCAGGAGTGGGTTGCCACTTTCTCCTCTAGGGGATCTTTCTGACCCAGGGATTGAATCTGCATCTCCCGTGTTTCCTGAATTGCAGGCATATTCTTTACCTCTGAGCCTCCAGAGAAGCCCCAAATTCCTCTATATCCCCCCACTTTTAGAAAGCACTAAACTGGTTTTCTAGTTTAGCACCAAACCTCTCTATATTTCAGTTTATATCTCAGTTACTCAGATATTGAGGTAAGTACAGACAACATTTTTTTTTCATGTAAACCTGACAATGATCCTAGAAAGGATACTTGGGTTTTAAGAGGTTAAATAGCTTTCCCAAGCTCATGGAGCCCACATTCTTTAGCTATAGTGGCTCCCATTTTCTATTATCTTACTCTTTATGGTAACAATAATTACCACAAAGACAATTAATATGTTGCTGCTGTGTAGTCGCTTGAGTCATGTCCAAGCTACCCTATGGTTGCAGCCCGTCAGGCTCCTCTGTCCATGGAATTCTCCAGGCAAGAATACTGGAGTGTTTTGCCATGCCCTCCTCCAGTGCAACTTCCCAACGCAGGGATTGAACCCAGGTCTCCTGCATTGCAGGCAGATCCTTTACCGCTGAGCCACCAGGGAAGCCCAATTAATATATACCAAGCATTTATTATGTCCTAGAAACTTAATGAAACACCTGACATAAATTTTGGCATTTAATCCTCTCAACAATTTTATGAAGTGTTGGGTTGGCCAAAAAGTTGATCTTGTGGAAATGTCTGAATGAACTTTCTGGCTACCTCAATACTATAGTTTCCAATCTTAAGATAAGGATTCTGAAGCCTATAAAAGTTGTCACTTTTTGACTGCACGCAGGTGATAAGTGGCAAAACCAGGATTTGAACCCAAAAGCCTGGCTTCAGAGTTCTCACTGTAATCACTACACTTTGGTCAGGGTAGCCTCTGATGTCCATCTTTCACTACTTAACCCCAGCTGCCACCTATTCAATGATTCACTGATTTGTTCCTATACCATGGAGCCTTATCATATTTTATTTCACACAAGTTACATCATTAAAATTATAGGTTTTGAATGGTTGTATTGAGTTCATCTGGTTTAACAAGTTTTGTCTAGCTTAAGCTCTAGAAGTAGCTAAGAAAGAAGAAGCAGGTAGAGCCAGTCACAGGTTGGCCCAGGACAAAGGTGAGGCCAAGAGATTTTTTTTCAACCCTGAAGGTACATGGAAAGAGCTGAGTCTTGGCTTTCCCTCCACAGCTTGGAGAGCTTAGTACCTTCCCACGTAGCAGAAGCCACCTTTACCAGCAGAAGTCTCTGCTTCACAAAGCAATATTCTCCTTGGCTCTATTTTTGGCTCCAGAAACATGGAGCTGGCTGGATTACCTTTGCAGTGCTCAGGAGGAACTCTAGAGCCCAGATTTACTGGGAAAACAAAATAAAATAACATTTCATCTTTTTCTGACTTTTTAAGGATTTTTTCAAAAATATCCTGAGCTTGAAAAGTGAAAGTCGCTCAGTCATTTCCAACTGTTTGTGACTCCATGGACTACACAGTCCATGGCATTCTCCAGGCCAGAATACTGGAGTGGGTAGCCTTTCCCTTCTCCAGGGGATCTTCCCAACCCAGTGATCAAACCCAGGTCTCCTGTATTGCAGGCGGACTCTTAACCAGCTGAGCCACAATGGAAGCCCAAGAATATTGGAGTGGGTAGCCTATCCCTTCTCCAGGGGATCTTCCCAACCCAGGGATCAAACTGGGGTCTCCTGCATTAGAGGAGGATTCTTTACCAACTGAGCTATCAGGAAGCCCATCCTTAGCACCGTGCTACCCAAAGTCTTCAAGCTAATGCACAAAACTTGGAAATGAACACTTGGCTTGCTTTTTTGTACCTGCCCCCTAGCTGTCTGGTAGTCCTCAACGCCTACTATGATAGCCCTCATAGTACCTATGTATTGCCTTTCAAGCCCCTCATTCAGGTCTATTCATGCTGAAGATTCTGAACTCTTCTCTAGATCTCCTTTCCCACATGCCAAGGTGTCCCTGATAATGCTAGAATTTTTAAGAATTAAATAACAGGCAACTCAAAACAATATAGATCCTTACCTTCCCAGTATAGAAAAGTACGTGATGAATATGGAATAAATGGATCAACCACAGTACAACTTGGTTGCTGGAAAATAGAAGTAAAGAAAGACTGGAAGGATGAAAAAGGAAAGAGGTAAAGAAAAAAGAGAAGTTGTTAATAAGCTTTCTCTATATGGTGTAATATATGCTTTCACACGTTTCTCTCTTAATAGTACCCTTAGGCAGCCTCCTTGAACCACACCAGTGAGCATGAACTTTGATTTATTGAGAAAGTTTGGAGAGCGAGCCCTGGATTTCTGGTGTTAATATGTCAGGTATTTTACAATCCCTGTATAAGATTATCTGATATACATAAGAGAAAGAAGTATAAATGAAGCTTTATGTTCATCCTAATTCTTTTCCTCTGCCCTACCAACTTTTATGTCCAAATATGTCCCTCCCAGGCACACACCTCAGCCCTGAAATTACTGACAAAGCCTCTGCAGCCTGTGAGTGGGAAGGCTGAGACAAAGTGTAAGGAGAGGAAATAAACAATGAATGATAAGCTTGGCTGCTGACAGATTGTTGCCACAGCAGCAGAATCTGCAGAAGTTTAGATGCAATTCTGCAGATCTGAAGAGATCTTGAGAACAAGAGAAGGAAAAGAAAATATGTCCATCTTCAGTAGCTCCTTAAGGAATCCACTCTTCATATGTGGTTGTCACAAGGCAACAAGACAGTCCCATGCAGTCCAGGCATTTGTGGTGGTCAGTAGTGTGATTGAAGTTGCATGAGAACAGCTGCCTGCTCAGGAAAAGCTCACTTACTGGGCCTGAAATGTTCTATTCATTCACCAAACCTTAATGATTTCTCAGTTTCAACATCATCATATCAGGGCAACCATATTATACCAGTTAGGTGCTCACATTTGAGTGATTTGAATAGGAAAGGGATTGATTAAAGGCTAAGAGTTGGACTATAAAGAAAGCTGAGCACCAAAGAATTGATGCTTTTAAACTGTGGTGTTGTAGAAGACTCTTTGAGAGTCCTTTGGACAGCAAGGAGAGCCAACCAGTCCATCCTAAAGGAAATCATTCCTGAATATTCATTGGAAGGACTGATGATGAAGCTGAAACTCCAGTCTTTTGGCCACCTAATGTGAAGAACTGACTCATTTGAAAAGATCCTGATGCTGGGAAAGACTGAAGGCAGGAGGAGAAGGGGTCAACAGAGGATGAGATGGTTGGATGGCATCACTGACTCAATGGGCATGAGTTTGAGCAAACTCCGGAAGTTGGTGATGGACAGGGAGGCCTGGCATGCTGCAGTCCATGGGATCACAAAGAGTCAGACATGACTGAGCAACTGGACTGAACTGAACTGAAAGGCTAGGGGGGAAGGAAGAGAGTGATGTCAGCAAGATGTTGGGCTAAGAAGCTTCAGGCCCTCCTTCCCCACAGAGACACCAAGTTAACAATACATGGACCAGAATACCTTTGTGAGAACTCTAGAGACCAGTTAAGAAGCCACAGCACCCAGGTCACTGTGAAACAAGAAGAGCTTTCAACAACAGGGGTAAGTAAATTTGCAGCATTTGGCATACCCATCCCTGTCCTTCCTCTGTGCAGCATAGCGCTGAGCAACTGGGAAATCTCTCAGACCAAGGCTCCCTTTTAATATGGAATCCAAAGAGTGGGCCACATGTCTAGCATTCTAGCTTGTCTGGAGGGTTACCTGAAGGACTGGTTTCTATCTAGCCTGACTTGGACCACTGAAGGCACTTGTACCAGAGTCTAGAAACTGCTGAAAACAGAGGCAGTGTGTTAGAGCTGCAGAACCACAGGTAGGCACTAGGAGGAGCAATAGGTCAGAAAAGGTTTGAGATTTCCTACAACTTACAGTGGCACTGACTGGTGAGCACACAAAGACAAAGAGAGGTGGTTATTCTTTTTAAATCCTAGCAAAATATTATAAGGCACACAAAGAACATTGGAAACATGGGCCAATTCCATAATAAAAGTAAAACTCCAGAAACCCACTCTTAGAAACACAGAATTATGAGCTGTCGTAATTATTATTAACTGGTATAAAGATGCTCTCAGTGAGGTAAAAGAACACAAGGAGAAAACTAAATGAAATCAGGAAATGATACCTAAACAATATGAGAAAATCAACAAAAAGAAACTATAAAAAGAAGAACCAAACAAAAATTCTGGAGTTCAAAAATGCAAAAGTACTGAAAAATTCATTCAGTTCAGTCGCTCAGTCATGTCTGACTCTGTGACCCCATAGACTGCAGCATGCCAGGCTTCTCTGTCCTTCACCATCTCCTGGAGCTTGCTCAAACTCATGCCCATTGAGGTGGTGATGCCATCCAACCATCTCATCCTCTGTCATCCCCTTCTCTTCCTGCCTTCAATCTTTCCCAGTATCAGGGTGTTTTCCAATGAGTCAGTTCTTCACATCAGGCGGCCAAAGTATTTGTCTAAAAAGTCATTAGAGGAGTTCAATATCAGACTTGACAGGCAGAAGGAAGAGCCAATGAACTTGAAGATAAATCATTTGAAACCATTGATTCAGAAAAGGAAAAAGAAAAAAAGAAGAAGAAAACCAAAGATAAGGTACTTAATGTACACTATCTGCAGGAGTGATATACATATTAGGGATCCACAGAATAAGAGAGAGAAGTTGGCTGAAAGCTTATTTGAAGAAATAATGGCAAAACTTCCCAAATCTGAGGAAATAAGTGAACATACAGATTCAAGAAGCTGAAAGAAATCAGTCCGGATAAATCTAACATAAACCACATTGAGCTTCATTGCAATCAACTGTCTAAACTCAAAGATAAAGAGAGAATCTTGAAAGTGGCAACAAAAGACAGTTTGTAACATGCAAGAGAGCTTTCATAAGATTATCAGCAGATTTCTCAGCGAATACTTTACAGGCCAGAACAGAGTGGCATCATATACTCAAAGTGCTGAAAGGAAAAGAAAAAATCTATCAACCAAGAGTACCATATTCATTAAAACTATTCCACAAAAATTAAGGAAAAACTAAGACTCTCCCAGATAAACTAAAACTAAAGAAGTTTATTGCTACTAGACTTGCTCCACAAGAATTATTAAAGAGTCCTTCAAGTTGAAACAAAAGGAGAACAGACAGCAACACAAAAATGTATGAAAACATAAGATTCTCCAGTAAAGGTAAATACATGGACAAATATATTAATAGTAACCTGTACTATTGTAATTTAGGTACACAGAACTTAAATGACAAAAACATTTTAAAGAGAACTATAGATCAGTATTAAAAAATATATATAATATCAAAAAATATAGTGTGATATCAGTAACATAAAGTGGAGTTGGTAAGCCTGTAAAACAGTGGAATTTTTGTGTGCAATTGAAGTTGTATCAGTTTCAAATAGAATGCTATCACTTTAAGATGTTTTTGTAATCACAGTGATAACTACAGGAAAATGTTATGGGAGGTACCTAGTCAAATTCACAAAAACCAAAAATGGAATGGTGATTACCAGGGTCTGGAAAAGGGGGAGGAAAGTTGTTTAATGGGTATAGAATTTCAGATTTACAAGATGAGCAAGGTCTGGGGATCTGCATTAGAACCATATGAATATATTTAACACATCTGAACAATACACATAAAAATGATTAAGATGGTAAATTTTATCCTTTTACCACAATAGGAAACAGGCGATGCATGTGAAGGGAAAGTTCATGTTTAATGGGTATAGAGTTCCAGTTTTGTGAGATGAAAAGAGTTTGGGAGATGGATGGCAGTGATGCTTGCATAACAATGTGCATGAATGTAATGCCATTGAACTGTGCACATAAAACTGGGTAAGATGGTATGACAAAAAATCCACACATGCACAGCCTCACACACCAACATCAGAACAGGTCTCAGCATTTGACTGAATAGACTACTGCCAAGCATATAGAATTTGAGAGTAAAAAGGTTGCGAATAGCTCCAAATACTTGCCCTATTAACAAGGCTTCCGTCATAGCTCAGTTGGTAAAGAATCTGCCTGCAGTGCAGGAGACCTGGGTTCTATTCCTGGGTTGGGAAGACACCCTGGAAAAGGAAATGGCAACCCACTCCAGTATTCTTGTCTAGAAAATCCCATGGATAGAGGAGCCTGGCAGGCTACAGTCCATGGGATCACAAGAGTTGGACACGACTCAGTGACTAAACCACCACAATTAACAAGAAATTTTACCATTAAAGACTTAACATCTTAAAACAATAATTATAATAGGGTCATGACGGAATGGACTTCTCTGGTGGCTCAGATGGTAAAGAACCTGCCTGCAATGAGGGAGACGTGGGTTTGATCCCTGGGTTGGGAAGATGCCCCAGAGAAGGGAACAGCAACCCATTCCAGTATTCTTACCAAGAGAATTTCATGGACAGAGGAGCCTGGCGGGCTACAAAGGCTGTGCACCAAAGAAATTATGCTCTTGAATTGTACTGCTGGAGAAGACTCTCAAGAGTCCCTTGGACTGCAAGGAGATCAAACTACTCAATCTTAGAGGACATCAATCCTGAATATTCATTGAAAGGACTGATGCTGAAGCTGAAGCAGCATCAGCAGTCCATGGGGTCGCAAAGAGCCAGACACGACTGATAGAATAACACACACACACATGACAGAATACAGAATCTTACTCTAATGGTTCATCTGAAAAGCCTTTTAGTACAGAGACTACTTATAAAAGTATGCGCATGATTATTAGAATCAAGAAAGAATGCTGAAGCTACCACAGATCATCAAGAGAAGGAAGATACTGGGGCAAAAGGCAGAAATTGTGTTTGCTGTTGTTCCGCAGTCACTAAGTTGGGTCCAGCTCGGTGCAGCCTCGTGGACTACAGCAGCCCAGGCTCCTGTGTCCCTCACTATCTCCCATAGTTTGCTCAAATTCATATCCATTGAGTTGGTGATACTATCTAACCATCTCATCCTCTGCCGCCTCCTTCTCTTTTTGCCTTCAATCTTTCGCAGCATCAGAGTCTTTTCTAGTGAGTCGGCTCTTCGCATCAGATGGCCAAAATATTGGAACTTCAGCTTCAGCATCAGTCCTTTCAATGAATATTCGGGATTCATGTCCTTTAAGATTGAGCGGTTTGATCTCCTTGCAGTCCAAAGGACGCTGAGAGTCTTCTCCAGCAGTGCAGTTCAAGAGCATCATTTCTTTGGTGCACAGCCTTCTTTATGGTCTAACTCTCACATCTGCACATGACTACTGGAAAAACCATAGCTTTGACTAAAAAGACCTTTGTCAGCAAACTGATGTCTCTGCTTTTTTAATACACTGTCTAGGCTTCTCATAGCTTTCCTTCCAAAGAGCAAGTGTCTTTTAATTTCATGGCTGCAGTCACTGTCTGCAGTGATTTTGGAGCCCAAGAAAAGAAAATTCGTCACTGCTTCCACTTTTCCCCCTTCTATTTGCCATGAAGTGATGGGACCAGATGCCATGATCTTAGCTTTTTGAATGCTGAGTTTTAAGCCAGCTTTTTCACTCTCCTCTGCCAGAGTCCATTGACAGGCAGACCCAAGGAAAAGGGGCCACAGAATCATAACTACCATATTGGCAGGACACAGCCACCCCCCAAACCAGGTGCCTCAGGCAGGGAGAAAGTGGGAAAGAAATGTATTCCATTCTCTTCCCTCATCCTCCAGTCTCATGTTGGGGCTCTCCTCTGTGCAAATCCGACCAGAAGCAAGAGGGCAAAGGAGCCCAGTCAGTGCAGAGGTCAGTCTCCCAGAGCAAAGCTAGACAAAAGCACAGCAAATGGATGGTGAGGCAAGGCACAGTATTAGAGAATTTCTAGAGTCTTAAAGAATCTTTAAGGTCATCTGGGACAGACCACCAGAAAGTCTGTGTAAATTCTCTTTACTTTTCTAACTGATGTACCAAAACCTCCAAAGGCAACAAAAAGCATGGCCTCTGGAGTTAGGTAGGCCTGTTCCCCACTTCCAAGTTGTGTGACCTTGGGCAAATTACCTAACTTCTGAAAACAGGTTTCTTCTTTGTAAAGCAAGCGTCATAATAACAGCCTCATGAGGTTGTGGTGAAATTAAAAAATAAATACAGAGGTGAGGAGACTGGGCCCCTCCTTGACAGGGAGCTGTTGACCTAGTTAAGCATGGACAATTTGGTCACCAGATTCACAGTGCTACCTGAATTCCCAATTAGTTGAGTGGTTCATCAAAACATCTTTGTTTCTACTTAAACACCCATCAACTGATGCCTGGTAAAAAACATTCTGATACATCTGCACAAACAAATACTGTATAATAATATAGAATATATAATAATATATATAATATAATATAATATATAAAATAATATATAATATTATATAATTATTGATTTCTATATTATATTAATATTAATAATATAATATTGATGATAGTATTAATATTAATAATTATTATATTATATATTAATATATAATATACTGTATGCTGCATATTTTAAAATGTGGTAGTTCTATATGTACATTGTATCTGAAATACAATGATCTCCAGATAATACTTCTAATGTAAGATAGGGAAATAGGTAGATAGGTTGATAGATTATCTCTGGAGCAATTAACAAAGACAAATAACACTGGATACCATTGGAAAGGATTCGGGAAGATTGAGTTCAGGGGTAAAAGGAAATTTTAATTTTTATTATATAATCTTGATACCAAAAGTATTTTGATTTAATATCTTATATTCTTCTGTTTATTCCATTTTCCCACAACCATTACACAATGCCTACTAGGTACACAAAAAGGAGATCAAACTAGTCAATCCTATAGGAAATCAACCCAGAATATCCATTGAAAGGACTGATGCTGAAGCTGAAGCTCTAATACTTTAGCCACCTAATGTGAAGAACCAACTCATTGGAAAAGATCCTGATGCTGGGAAAGATAAAGGGCAAGAGGAGAAGAGGGTGACAGAGGATGAGATGGCTGGATGGTATCATTGACTGAATAGACATGAGTTTGAGCAAATTCCGGGAGACAGTGAAGAACAGGGAAGCCTGGTGTGCTGCAGTCCACGGGGCCACAAAGAGTCAGACATCACTGAGTTACTGAACAACAACAATACTAGGTGCTGGGAATACAAAAAAAAAAGACACTATCCCTACTTGCGAGCAGCTCTAGCCTAGGTGACAAAAAAGCAAATAGAGAACCATTATGCAATGTAATGTATGGCCTATCTGAGTTCCCTTATTCAAAATTTGAAGACACACACACACACACTCACCAATCGCCCCTTAAACTCCTTTTTCATTGCACGTATCACATTCTAACATCCTACATATTTATTTACTTATGATATTTCTTGTCAGTTTTCTCCCCTTCCTTCAAGGTGAAAATTTTTGCCTGTTTTGTACCCTGATAGATCTCCGATGCCTGGAATGGCAAGATTTTTCAGTGGATGATTGTTGAACTAATGTTGAATGAATAAATGTTATGTAATATAAAAGTATGAAAAAGAAGCTATCAGAACACAGCAGAAGAACACCAAATATATACATGGAGGTCAGTAAGGCTTCACAGAAGAGACATTTGTCCTAAGTCTTGAAGCAAACATGAGTGGCACTGGTTGAAAGACCTAATGTTCAAAGAGCAAGTAAATGAGAAATATAGAAAGATGAAACATACAGGGAACTGGAATTCCAAAGGTATAAAGGTATGAAGGAATGGCAGTAGAGATAACTGAACGTATGCCAACAATCATGTGTTCCTGTTAACTGTTTATGTTGGTGAGGCAATGGTTTGTTGAAGACTTGTTATAGTGTTCTTTCTTCTACGTATGTTTAATTTTTTTTTTCACAATACAAAGCTAAGAATAAATGAGGGGCTTCTGTGGTGGTCCAAGGGTTAAGGCTCCATGCTCCTGGTCCCTGGTTGGGGAATTCAGAGCCTGCAAAGATTCTGCCTGCCACACATTGCAGTTGAAATAAATAAATAAAAAGTTTTTTTAAAAATAAACCTTTGTAAAAGAAAAAAAGAATAAATGAGCAAGCAAACCACTTTTGGAAAGTATAAAAATGTTTTCTAGGGACTTTTAAGGAGTATAAAAATGCTTTTCTAGGCAAGGGAACATGACTGGTTACCAGCCACAAGTAACAGCAGCTAAGCTAGGGTGGCAGCAAGTGGTAGGTGAAAAAGGTAAATACCTTAGAGGAACACATAAGTCCGTAGTTTTTCCATTGTAAATGACAACTCAAGATTAAGTGTGAAAGGGAATTTTTACTGGTTCACACGCTAGGAAGTCCAGGGAAGTATCTGGGCATTAAAAACTGCTGAATCTATAGCACAGGGAACTCTCCTCAATGCTCTGTGGTGACCTAAATGGGAAAGAAATCTAAGAACAAGTGGATATATGTATACATATGATATATGTAGATCAGTATATATGTATACTGATTCACTTTGCTGTACAGCAAGAAACTAAGCAACATTATAAAGTAACTATACTCCAGTAAAAATTTTTAAAATGAAAAAAAAAAAAACTGCTAGATCTAAGAACTTCATGGATAACACTTGAGCTTTGTCTCTCCCTTAAATCCTTTTTGCTTCTGTTCCAATTCAGTTTTCAGATAGGATTTCCCTAGATTGTAAGAAAGATGGCTGTCAATTGCCCCCACCTCAAATCCTCCCAACTTAAAGAGCCACTGTCTCCTAATGTCTATATAACTCTCAGGGAGAATTCTAGCTCTCTGCCTGGGTCATGAGCTCCTCCCTAACCAATCACTATGGGGGTAGAGAGATGGAATAATACGACTGGCCAGGCGAGGAAGAGGCACTGGCTGGAGAGGATGGAGGCCCAGACACTCTTTATGGTGTACTGAGCACCCAATTCCAGTATGAGGGAAGGGGAGTTCCCCTACACCAACAAGCAGTTCTTGAGACACCAGCAATTAAGCTCCATTCTGACATTCTCTACCCAGAGATAGTATCAGATTCTACAGGTCCTACAAGACTGCCACACACACACCAGCCCTCCCTCCCATTTCAGATGCCACTCACAATTCCAGGTTGTTATCTGTGCTTCTGACTAACTGGCTATAAATCAAAGGTTGCTGTGATCCCCCTCCCCACTTCCCCTCCTGTTTGATTAATTTGCCAGAGAGGTTCACAGAACTCAGAAAATCCACTTACTCTTTAGATTACTGCTTTATTATGAAAGGACACAACTCAGGAACAGCCAAATGGTAGAGATGCATACGGCAAGATGTGTGGGAAGGAGCGTGGAGCTTCCATGCTCTCTTCAGGCATCCTATTCTCCCCAAATCTCCATATGTTTAGCAACCCAGAAGCTCTCTGAACCCTGAACCCTGTTTTTTTATGGAGGCCTCGTTACCCAGAAATGATGGACTAAATGAGTAACATCAATGATTGGACTCCAGCACCAGCTCCTTTCCCTTTCCCCAGAGGTTGGAGGGCTGAGGACTGAAAATTCCAACCCCCTAATCACATGGTTGATATTTCTCCTGGCAATCTTGATTCCAGCTTGTGCTTCATCCAGCCTGGCATTTCACATGATGTACTCTGCATATAAGTTAAATAAGCAAGGTGACAATATACAGCCTTGATGTACTCCTTTCCCTATTTGGAACCAGTCTGTTGTTCCACGTGCGGTTCTAACTGTTGCTTCTTGACCTGCATACAGATTTCTCAGGAGGCAACTGCCGGGAGAAATATCAATAACCTTAGATACGCAGATGACATCATCCTTATGGCAGAAAGTGAAAAGGAACTAAAGAGCCTCTTGATGCAAGTGAAAGGGGGGAGTGAAAAAGCTGGCTTAAAACTCAACATTCGAAAAACAAAGATCATTGCATCCGGTCCCATCACTTCATGGCAAATAGATGAGGAAACAATGGATACAGTGACAGACTTTATTTTCTTGGGCTCCAAAATCATTGCAGATGGTGACTGCAGTCATGAAATTAAAAGAAGCTTGCTCCTTGGAAAAAAAGCTATGACCAACCTAGACAGCATATTAAAGAGCAGAGACATTACCTTGCTGACAAAGATCAATCTAGTCAAAGCTATGGTGTCTCCAGTAGTCATGTATGGATGTGAGAGTTGGACTTGAGAGTCCCTTGGACGGCAAGGAGATCAAACCAGTCAATCCTAAAGGAAATCAGTCCTGAATATTCAAAGGAAATAAGTCCTGAATATTCATTCAAGGGACTCTCAAGAGTCCTCTCCAATACCACCGTTCAAAAGCATCAATTCTTCTGTGCTTAAGTGAGTTCCAAAAGTCATCTCATAAACATCAAAAAAGACACCTTCACTGCTTTCTTCATTCAGGAAATTTCAAGGGTGGTAGGAACTCTGTGTCAGCAACAGAGATAAAGATCAACTGTATATTTTTTGTTATACATCATAATATCACGGACACTGATTGACAGCTCTACCATGACCCCATGGAACAGGGGAAGGAAGAATCCCCCAAGGAAGACATGCTGACAGATCCAAATAGCTGACATCATAGCCCCTGTAGAGGGCTACAATTGATAGCGGAAATGGGAGGATTGAGGGGTGCAGAATGGACTGAGTAGTAGGAGAGGGTAAGGATAGGCAAAGAGGGTTTGTTTTTCTAAATAAGACCAGACTGAACGAGACTGTGATAGAGGAATTTCTTGGGGGTGGCAGTGGGGGATGAAAATATGAAACTCACTTTAGCCTTATATGGTTAATACTACATCTGAGCATGATATAGTTAAAAATCTCCCACTTTCCCACAGAGGGATTTTTGAAGGTTGAATATGGATTAAAAGCTGGTAATGAAAACGTTGTAATTTTCTCAGGTAAATTGTGAAGCTGAATGCAATTAGAAAAACATCCCCCAAAATAGCGTTGGTTTTGTTGGCATGGGACCAAGCCCTGAACAGCTTAGATTAGTATAAAGAAGATTCAAATATATGTCTTTCACATATGCTTAAGAAACTGAGCTGAAGGAAGAGAAAAAAGCAGCACATGCCATCTGTTTAGAAGGTATGAAAGCTCCAGAGAGAGATTGGAAAGAAAGGGAAGCTGCAGTCTTCTAAGACCAGGAGGCAGTGAGAAAGGCCGAGACACAAAGAAATAGAAACAAGGTCAGGACCAAGGGCAGATACAGAGCCTGAGGCCCATAAAGTCAGCAGGAGCACTGTGCCTTCTGCTGTGCGTCACACCAGATTTTTCCCATCAAAATAATGCATGAACATCTCTAAGAAATCTTGCAATGCGTCTCAGTAGTAATGAGCTATTACATTAGTAATATCACCCATAGGATTCACTGTCTTATGTCCAGTGCTGGCCTGTTAGGAATGAAGGGAGAGGTTTTGAGGACCTTGGGCCAAAGGATCAATGAAGCCAACTGTGTAGCAGAAATACTGTGGCTCAGTCTTCGTTCTCCCCTGTGAAATCCACGAGCAAGCAATACATTCAAGGACCACCTACAGATGAGCAGGCCAAATATTATTTTCACCTGAATAGGTGCTCAATTTCTTAGTGCAGAGTTCTCTTGCAAAAACAAGATTGGAGCAAAGTAAAAGCCAATAGTAAAGGCTAGATGAGCCTTGCCCTCTCCATCACATACCCAAATCTTCTCGCTCTCTGTCCTGCCATCAGTTCAGTTCAGTTGCTCAGTCGTGTCCGACTCTTTGTGACTCCATGGACTGCAGCACACCAGGCCTTCCTGCCCATCACCAACTCCCGGAGTTTACTCAAACTCACATCCATTGTGTCGGTGATGCCATCCAACCATCTCATCCTCTGGCGTCCCCTTCTCCTCCCACCTTCAATCTTTCCCAGCATCAGGGTCTTTTTCAATGAGTCATTTCTTCATGTCAGGTGGCCAAAGTATTGGAGCTTCAGCTTCAGTATCAGTTCTTCCAAAGAATATTTAGGACTGATTTCCTTTAGGATGAACTGGTTGGATCTCCTTGCAGTCTAAGGTACTCTCAAGACTCTTCTCCAACACCACAATTCAAAAGCATCA
Source organism: Budorcas taxicolor (assembly GCF_023091745.1). NCBI lineage: Eukaryota > Metazoa > Chordata > Mammalia > Artiodactyla > Bovidae > Budorcas > Budorcas taxicolor. The sequence goes on from NC_068919.1 coordinate 80,507,728, forward strand.
ATTCTTTGGCACTTAGCTTTCTTTATAGTCCAATTCTCACATCCATACATGACTACTGGAAAAACCATAGCTTTGACTAGACAGACCTTTGTCAGCAAGGTAATGTCTCTGCTTTGTAATATGCTGTCTAGGTTGGTCATAGCTTTTCTTCCAAGGAGTAAGTGTCTTTTAATTTCATGGCTGCAATCACCATCTGCAGCGATTTTGGAGCCCCCAAAAATAAAGTCAGACACTGTTTCCACTGTTTCCCCATCTATTTGCCATGAAGTGATGGGGCTGGATGCCATGATCTTCATTTTCTGAATGTTGAGATTTAAGCCAACTTTTTCACTCTCCTCTTTCACTTTCATCAAGAGGCTCTTTAGTTCTTCTCCACTTTCTGCCATAAGGGTGGTGTCATCTGCATATCTGAGGTGATTGATATTTCTCCCAGCAATCTTGATTCCAGCTTGTGCTTCATCCAGCCTAGCATTTCTCATAATGTACTCTGCATATAAGTCAAATAAGCAGGGTGACAATGTACAGCCTTGACATACTCCTTTCCAGATTTGGAACCAGTCTGTTGTTCCATGTCCAGTTCTAACTGTTGCTTCTCGATCTGCATACAGATTTTCCAGGAGGCAGATCAGGTGGTCTGGTATTCCCATCTCTTGAAGAATTTTGCATAATTTGTGGTGATCCACACAGTCAAAGGCTTTGGCATAGTTACTAAAGCAGAAGTAGATGTTTTTCTGGAATTTGTTTGCCTTGCCATACTGGGCCAGAAATGGAAGCAATAAAAAGTCTGCTTGCCTATGCATCTGAGGAAGAGAAAACAAGATGGCCTGACCCCCAAGAGGAGGCTCTGACTTAGTTCACCCATTCCCACTGCATGAAATAGAAGAGAAAACTGCATGGAGGTTCAGAATCCTGCCCTTGTGAAGTGTGGACCAATTAATTTTCTGGAATCTGTTCAATCTAGTGAATATGTCTTCTCTGGGAGAAAGCAAAGGCCAGGAGAGAAGGGGAGAGATGGAACATCCTTTCTTTTAAATACTTGCTCCCCAAAATGTGGGCCACAGACCATCAGTATCACGTTCCCCAGGTGATTTGTTAGAAATACACTCTTGGGTCCCACCCTAAACAGTAGAATCAGGGAATTGCTTTTTAAAAAGATCTTCTGTGGAGTCACATGCATGGTAAAGTTTGAGACGCACTGAGTTTGTGAATCCTAAATCCATGCCCAAATTGTCTGTCATTTGGATCTTCACTCACCTCCTAAGACAGTGCTCTGTGTACAGCCAATAGTTACTGAAAACAGTGTTTGAGAAATTCTCTTTGGCACCTATTTAATTTCATTTGAAGGGAGGAGGCCATTTCTGAGAAACCAGCACACGCTTATCAGGGAGTAGTTTAGACAGAGACACAAGCATACTAAATACAAGCAAACAGAACAGTTCTAGACATACACACACAGCTCTGCAGAGTGGGACAGATGGGCATAGTCAGTTTCCTCTCACACTGTCCCCCCACCCGTAACATTCCCTCCCTTCCTCACTCCTGCTCTCCTTCATCCAATCTAGTCGGAAGCTCTTATGTTGAGCTGTTTCCTACACAGAATAGTTACCATGTGTATTACATGTCTCTTGCCACTCCGTCTCAAACCCAACATTGAAGAATGAGATGTTGGACCATTAAGCCAGGACACAGTAAAAACAGACAACAATTGGGCACATGCTTCTCACATTTAAATATTGTGACTATCATGATCAAATTCACACCTTATTACTGAGAGTAACCAAACCCCAGGCCTGGATCTCCATCTAATATTTGCCTTCGGTAGCTCTTCCTACCTAAGCAGGAAGTTTAAAATGTATATAGCACACGGAACTTATTCAATATCCTGTGATAAACCATCATGGGAAAGAATACCAAAAAAAGAATATGCATATAGTCACTGTGTATGTGTATAGTCACTCTGCTATTCAGTAGAGACTGGCATGACACTGTAAATCAACTGTACTTCAATTGAAAAGCGGCTTCCCTGGTAGTTAAGAATATGCCTGCGATGCAGGAGACCCAGGTTCAACCCCTCAGCTGGGAAGATCTGGAAAACAGAATAGCAACCCCCTCCAGTATTCTTGCCTGGAGAATCCCATGGACCGAGGAGCCTGGAGTGGTACAGTCCATGGGGTCACAAAGAGTTGGACATGACTGAGTGACTAACACTTTCACTTTTTAAACTTAAAAAAATTTAGAAAAACAGCAACTCAGAGTACACAACTCCAGTATCTTCTCTTTGCTCTACCTGACACAATGCCGTAAAGTGAAAAGGGCCAGGGGTCAGCAAATATGGACTGAGTCTGCCATAACATCTATTATGGAATCTAATCATGATGGAATTTAATGAGTCATAATTAAAGTTATAATCTGTTGAGTACTTACAACGTACTTCACCACAATCCTATGAAGTAAACAGAATCCCTATTTAATGAATAAGGATATTTGGAGTTTTCAGAAGTTGAATAACTTGCCCAGAAAGCAGCAAAGATAGAATTCCAACCTATACCTGTCTAAGTCCAAATCTTAACCACTAAACTAGTACGATCTCTCACTGATCAGAAACTACTACAAACTCACCGTGTGAGTAGAGAATCATTTTCCTTCTCTGGGGCTGTGAGGAGGATTAAATAAGATTAAAGATGTTCAAGCACTTAGAAAAGTAAGGTCCTGTAACATATAAGGTATAATTTAGTACATTAAGGCTGTGTCCAGATAAAAACCCTCAGTACTATATAAATGGCAACTAACATGTGAAAAATGTTCACCCTTGAAATTGGCGATATCCCAGTTCATTCAGTACACAGGTCTTATGTATCAAATTAGAAAATATTTTTTTAAAGTTTAATCCTTCATGTTGGCAAGGATGTTGGGAAACTAGCATGTTCCTGGTGAGAGGTCAAGTACTACAATCTTTCTAAAAGGCAAATTGAAAGTACATTTCAAGATTTAGATATTAACATAATTTCTTGTGAAGAAATACAAATTAGGACAAAAACTAAGTATGAATAGAGTTAGTTAAGAGCATAGATACTAAAGCCAGATTGCTTGGATTTAAATACCAGCTCGACTTTTTTTTTTTAATTTTTTTATTTATTTGTCTGTACTGGGTCTTAGTTGCAGCATGGGGGATCTCGTTCCCTGACCAGGGACCCAACCTCAGCCTCTCACTTTGGAAGCGAGGAGTCTTAGCCACTGGACCACCAGTGAAGTCCCCCAGTTCTATTTATCAGCAGTGTGACCTTGGGTGAGTCTCTGTGACTTGGTGTCTAAAATGGGGATAATAACACCACCTATTTCACTGGATTATTATAAGTGGTATCTGTTATTTTTATTATCTCGGTGTTCTTTATAATAGCAAACACTTGGAATCAATCTATTTGACCATAGAAAAATGATTAAATACACTATGCTACAAACACAAAAGGAATATTATGAAACCATTAAAAACAAGACTTTAAAAAGCTATTTAATTACATATAACGTAAAGTAAAAAGAACAGGAAACTGTATATATCATCCCATACCACTCATGTTTGTTAAAAGAGCACTTTGTACAAACATAGATGCTTAGAAAAAAACAGACAGAAATTATATTGAAATATTAACAAAGAATATACCTGGGTGACAGCATAGACTGGGGGGTTTCTTTGTACGTTTCTATACTTTGCAAATCCTCCAGAGCAGGGTTTTTCACACTCTTCATAAGCATATGAATCATCTGGTGATCTTGAGAATAGATCTGGGTCAGCAGATCTGGGATTTTGCAGATTCTTCAATTCTAACAGGCTCCAAAGTGATGCGGATGCTACTGGCCCAAGACCTCCACTTTGAGTAGTTAGGTTTTGGAGCCCGAGTCTTCAAACTTGACTGTGCATCTGAATCAAGGTGGGAGTGGGGGTCAAGATACAGATTACGGGACGCATGCCTAGAGTTTCTGATTTTAGTAGTTCTGGAGTGAGACCCTAGAAATGGCATCTCTATTTTCCAGGTGACACTGATGCTGCAGGTCTGGAAACCGTGCTTTGAAAACCAATGACGTAAAATACATACATCCTTTTCTCAGCATCATAAAGGAGGCAGGAGCACTCAAAAAACAGGCCACCCTTCTCCTCTGTTTACAAAATCAGATGCAATCCCTTCAAATGCTTCCATAATCTAACCCAATCATTTTCGGCTACTTCCGTTTAGACTATTAAACTCAAACCACTAACGCCATAAACATCCCTACGATTCCGAACATCAGGACCTCTGCTGTTTCCTCACTGTGGCTGAGATGTCATTTTCTTGTATTTCCTCAGGATCAGATCTTACCCAACCTTCCAGGCCTCAAATGTTTCCTGCACAAAGCTTCCCTTCCTCGGGGCTCCACAGGACTTTCTTTTCCTTCTGGTGACATTTACCAATTTCTACCTGGCAGAGTGAGTATATGGGTAGGTGGTTTATCTCCTCCAGTGGACTGGGAGTTAGTTAAAGAGCAGGATAGTCCCTTCCTGGACTATCTTTGCCCCTTGACCTCAGCACATCCCCAGCAGACAGCCAGGGCAGTCTGAAAGAATGAATGAAGTAAGGGATGGAACCTTCCGAGGCAGGACAGAACTGCCCTGTAAATGGAAACTAGGACACATGCCCAGCCTCAGTGACCAACAGTAACAGGTGTTTTCCATCTCTGATGTCTGTGATTCATTCTGCACAGCTGCCTGTACACCCAGGCGTCAGCACACGGCAGCTCTCAGAATATGCAACGCCCTACGGGGTGAAGTGCCCACTGCGTTCTCGGCGCCTGGGCAGCCATACACGGGGACACATCTCAGTGACAACCTGCATCCACAAAAAAAGAGGCCTTGCCACCTTAAAATTATTAACACAAAAATATTAACACAGCTGCTGGTTCTTACTGCAAAGAACCAGGAGCTGCGGCTTGTGCCTACGTCCTTTCCTTCCCACCACACCTGTCCTTTCAGTTTTTAAGAAATCTACTGAGGGTGAGTCTGCATGTGCTTCACAGCCCGGGGTCCCCCATCCCTACAAACACACACACATACACACACTCACAATACATCCCTGCACACACATATACACACACACACAGACAATACATCCCTACACACACACACAATACATCCCTACACACGCACACACACTCATAATACATCTCTACACACACATGATACATCCCTACACACACACACACAGAGAATACATCCCTACACACACACACACTGACAATATATCTCCCCCACACACTCACAGTACATCCATACACACACACACACACACAGACAATACATCCCTACACACACACACACTCACAATATATCTCCCCCACACACTCACAGTACATCCCTACACACAGACACACTGACAATACATCCCTACACACGCACACACACTCATAATACATCTCTACACACAATCATGATACATCCCTACACACATACACACACACACACAATGACAATACATCCCCACACGCACACACTCATAATACATCTCTACACACAATCATGATACATCCCTACACACATACACACACACACACACTGACAATACATATCTACACACACATACACACATACAGACAATACATCCCTACACACACACACACTCACAATATATCTCCCACACACACTCACAGTACATCCCTACACACACACACTGACAATACATATCTACACACACATACACACACTCATAATACATCTCTACACACACTCATGATACATCCCTATAGACATACACACACACACTGACAATACATGCCTACACATGCACACACACTCATAATACATCTCTACACACAATCATGATACATCCCTATACACACACACACACACACACACGACAATACATCCCTACACACGCACTCACAATATCTCTCCCCCACACACTCACAGTACATCCCTACACACACACACACAGACAATACATCCCTACACACACACACACAGACAATACATCCCTACACACACACACACACTCATAATACATCTCTACACACACTCATGATACATCCCTATACACACACACACACACAGACAATACATCCCTACACACACACAATACATCCCTACACACACACACTCATAATACATCTCTACACACACTCATGATACATCCCTACACACACACTCTCACAATATATCCCCCCACACACTCCCAGTACATCCCTACACACACACATACACACTCACAATACATCCCCCCACATACACACTCACAATACACCCCTACACACGCACACACACTGACAATACATCCCTACACACTGACACACAAAATATATCCCCCCCCACACTCACTGTACATTCCTACACACGCATGCACACACACTCACAATACATCCCTACACACACACATATTCACTCACAATACATCCCTACACACACACACACAGACACACACACAGACACACACACCCTCCCCTCTGCGTCTCTTTCAGACTAGGCGCGCCTCCGAGGGCTGGATTGAATGGGAAAGAAAGGGCTCGTCTTTGTCATTAATCCTCCCCTCCTTCAGGCGAGCCAAGCTTCTTCCGGGTCAGCGACAATCCCCGCCGAGCCCCTCGGGCCCCTGACCCCCAGCACCGCTAGCCCCGGAGCGCGCCGGGGCCAGGTCGCCGCCGACCGCGGGTTGCGGGAGGGGAGGAGGGCGAGGCGGAGGGCGGGCGGCGCGGGAGTCGGGGAGGGAGGGCGGAGGGAAGGAGGGGAAGGCAATCCGAGGAGGAGGAGGAGGAGGAGAGAGCAGCCTCCCGCCGCTGGCGAGGAGAATGGGAGTGCGGGACCACGGACCGCCGCGGGGTGTCACGGCCGCGGCCGAGCTCGCCAGGCGCGGGGCCGGCGCCCGCCGCGTTTAAAGCCGGGAGGGCGCGGCGGCGCCGGGCGGCGGCCGCATGGAGAGGAAGGGCTCGGCGGCCGGAGCCAAGGGGAACCCGAGTCCGCCCGCGGCCGGCGAGGCGCAGCGGCCCCAGCCGCCGCTGTGCGTCCCGGGCGGCGGCGGCGGAGGGACCCCGGCGCGGGGCCAGGCTGGGGCGGCGGCCGAGCCCGCCGAGTTCATCCGGCGCGCGCACGAGTTCAAGAGCCAAGGGGCGCAGTGCTACAAGGATAAGAAATTCCGCGAAGCCATCGGCAAATACCACCGAGCGTTGCTGGAGCTGAAGGGGCTGCTGCCCGCCGCCGGGGAACGGGAACGGGACTCGCGCGGGGCCTCCCCGGCCGGGGCTCCCAACCCCGGCCGCCTCTCGGAGGAGCAGAGCAAGACGGTGGAAGCCATCGAGATCGACTGCTACAACAGCCTGGCAGGTGAGCTGCACCGCGCCGCGCCGCGCCGCGCTCCCGGCCCCTCCTTCCTCTGCCCTCCCCGGCTCCAGCCCGGAGCTGGTCCCTATTCTCCGGCCCGGGTCCTCCGGTCACCGCGCCGCGCCCCGCACTCCCTCGCGGGGACCGTGCCGCTCCGGGAAGGAGAACCCAGGAGGGCGGGCGCTTTGGAAAAAGTGTGACTTTTAGGATTAAACCTTTTGAAACTCGTGGTCATCCCGCATTCCTCCCCCGCATCCTCGTAAATCTCGCCTATAAATAGCTGGACGGACAGATGGGGACCCAGCCGGCCTGGCGGCGACTGCTGCTACTACTGCTCACCAGTGGACCCGGGTCCAAATGCGGGAAGCGGCACCCGGGGTGGGCCGCCCGCACCCACTGCATGCCCAGTGGCTGCTGGCCTCGGGGATCTTTGGCACCAGAGCTGGCCCTCACCTTCCCCCCGGCTGACCGCATCTCTGAGTCAAGTCCTTGCCCGAGTCCCTTTGGCCCCAGTGGCAAAGGGCAGTTTGCTACGATGCTTTCAGCATCTCAAGCAAAATGGATTCCAAAATGCACTTTCTTCTCTCCGAGCTCTGCTGGGGCCTCGGTTGCCAGGTGAAGAGAGCAATCTCAAAGGGAAACTAGTTCAAGGTTGGGCTTGAGCTGTGCTACATTCTCGCCCTCCCGCCCCCCACTCCCGTGTAGCACTGGTTCTCACACCAGCTGGCTGCTAGGCTTTGAGGAAAAGAGAGTCCTTTTATTGGGATAAGAAATTCCCAAGTACACTTTGGAGATTAAGGTCAAAGTCGGGCATTTAGAAAAATTAACTTCGGCACAGGAAATTTTAAAGTCTCTAAAAACGGAGGAGTCTGGGTCATTCCAGGGCCTTCCTGAGAGAAGGTGGAAGAGGTTGGCAGAGGCCTTATATTCGAAAAGCACTCTTTGGTCTTCTCCCACCCCATCTGGTGGGATTTGGGAATGACCCACCTCCTCTGATCAAATTAAAGGCCATCACTCCTGGTCCCTAACCCTTGAAGTTGCCCAAACTCTTTAGCTCTGGACAGTTGGAGCAGAGTTAGGGGAGGAGAATGGGTGTGGCTGTGGATGGTGGATTTGTCTGGAGGCCAGACAGTTGGGGGATGAAAAATATATGTGGATAATTGTGCTCTATTTCTAAGTGTCAGTCAGCTCTGTTCCCTTGGATGTCTCTAGTGCCTGCCTACCTCTGCTTCCATAAAGCCATATCCAGTGTCATCTTTAATCAGGCAGAGCCAGGCACTTTGTAATTTGTTAAGCAGTTTACAAATGTAAAGGATTAATAATAATAGTAGTAGTAGCCATGGTGGGGATGGTGCTGCCGATAGCAGTCCTACTGGTAACTGCAGCAGGTAAAGTAGTAGTAATATGGCATAGATGTATTTCAGTCAATCACAAGGCACATTGTTATTCCCTTCCTTTTCCCACAAGTCTCTGGCATATTCACTACTGCCTGATGAATGTAAAGGGCAGAGTGGCCATGGGTGGAGAAATCACTAATGCAGTGATTTCAGAGTGGCAGTAGAGTCTTCTATTTAGTATTTTCCATGGGCATTCTAGGGTTGCCCCTCACCCCATGCTATTGGCTGCCAGCCTATGGCTAGCACAGCCTACCTTCTACCCGCGAAGTGGTTACATTTCCGTGGTGAAACTGAAGCTGTGTCTTCCTTGGTCGGGCCAGCCCAGTGGGTGGGGCTAAGATCTGGACAGTTCCTCCGCTTCCACGCCCACCCCCACCCCGCCCAACACACACTCTGGAAAACTTTAGTGGTGAGAGAATGGAAAGTAGCAACGGCACATTTCCCCCTCTGCTGCTTGTTCCAGTGCTCACCACTTATTAATATTAATAATTCATGGATTGCAAAAGTAATGCATGCCTATCAACTGTATTTTCTTTTAGAAAATGCAAAATTACCTATGGTCACAGCAACCTGAAGAAATTCATTGTGATATATTTCCTTCCTCTATCTTTTTCTTTACTTAAATGTAAACTGTTTACAAAGTGAGGGACCTCCTGCATCCTGTTTTTATGCCCAGTCGCCATTGTATCTATCAGAGCATTTTTTACATGTCACTAAAATCTTTTTGTGAAGATTATTTTCAAGGGCAACCTAAAATTTTTAAATACGTATTTACAATGATCATTTGATGGAAAGAGGAAGAAATATGGTTCCTATTATTGTTTTTAAGACCAGAGCAATGCAGTGTGGCCTGTAAGATAATCTTTCCCCCTGTGCCTGATTGAAGGGAAGAGATAGCAACTGCAAGTTTGTTCTGGCAAAAAGGCAACTGGCCCTTCCATCCGGGCTGCAGTGCTGCTTGAGCAACCCAGTGGGCTCCAGGTAGGAACAGTCTGAAGATGTGGGTCCTCTCTAGAATCTGTCCTTCTACACAGCTGTGCATAGAGGAAGACCTTTGGGGTTTAGAAGTAACATAGACTAGCTCAGAAATACCTGGAGGATTAGGCCATGTTGCTAAGGGCATCTCAGCACCAAACAGAAACTGTTGTGAGGCTTCTGGAGGAAATCTAGGTTCCGGTGGTCCTTGCACTCTGCATGGAAGGCCCCAAGAGAACAGCAAGTGGGCAGTTAGAATCTGCTAAGAGATATTCACCTAAAAATCCATTTAGATGACTTGAAGTGACCATTTGAAGGGTATGCAGGCAATCTGCAAGGTGCCTATGGTTGTGGTCTGTTCTGGCTTAGAGTTTCTTTCTGATTGGTAGGGATCTGGCCAGTGGTGCAAGACTTCTCAATTTGATTGTGCATGTCTTATTCGCTAAGAAATTCAAGGGGAAAGATAGGCAGCGTCTTCTTCCTTCAGAATTTCTAATAATTTTGATACAATGATTAGAAAAGATATTCTGACCTACCAGGGGAGATATAGACATGTAATTCTTACCAAGGCTATAAAAGAGGCATATACTGGCCAACTGATCGACTCCCATTGACCTTGAACAAGACACAGGGCTCCCCTGGGGCCTTGGAATGGTCTGTGCAAAACCTCTTGAAGGACAGAGCCTTTTGCTTTACATCTGTTCCTGTGGGATTGTGAGGGCCCCAGCTGGGATGTGATCAAAAGGTTGTAATGCATGACTTTGTGGGTATTTTCAAATGATGTTCAAGACTCAGATGCCCACAGTGGAGATGAGTGCTGACAGGCTATGGCATTGAATCTGAAGGCTAGATGAGAGTCAGCTTAGGCCCCTATTCCTGTCACACCCTGTGACTTTGTGTAAGTCCCTACCACATTATTTTATGTCCATCTTCCTATCCATTTAGAGCTATGCTTGGGAGGGGGTTTATTTGTTTTACCAAAAGGGCCAGTAATTTCTATTGAATTAAAAGTCCCAGGAGAGGGGAATGACACGGCCTAAATAAGTCACACCTGAAAAAGGCCTAGATGAAAGTCAGTTTTATCACTATTTGTTTTATCTTCAAGCCACAGAACCGGAGCCAGCTACATAAATTGTGGGGCCCAATGGAAAATGAAAATGTGGGCTCCTTCTTCAAAAAGCAGGAGAAAATTGTCCTTAAAGGTCTTAAAAGATAAAGCTTTTCCCCTTTCATGATCTCTCTCTCTCGACATGGTGTTTTTATCTGCTATTTAATGTCATTATGAGAAAATTATAATTTTAAAGGATTGGCATGAATTAACCATTCATCTTTATAGTGTGCAGTGCCAGTTTTAAGTGGAAATACAAGAGCACTTAACTGGTATGTGAAATCACGTAAGTTCCACAATTCACATTTTGCAGTTGGTACATGCATATGTAGTTTATTCCTATTGGAACTGTGGAAATGCTGACAAAATGAACTCAACTGCTTTTATTTCACTTTTTATATGCATACTTTTTTTGTGCACTCTTTACCAATCTTGCCTTTCTGATGAGTAAGGAAAGGAAAGGGAGCTATTCCTTACTCCCACCCAAATCTTTCCTTCTCTGTCATCATTTTCAGCCTAAGTGGTTGGCTAGCACAGGGAAGTAACTTAAGCAAGAAAGGATATGCTGGGGTTTTAGGTTATTTGTGTTTCTTAGAACACTGTTGCTTCCTTTCTGCATTTGAAGCAATTTCTGGGTTGAATGGAAAGCCTGGCCTCTTTGGGCTGTCCGTGTATGTGCTGACTTAGTTATAGACCGAGCACCCTTACCGTATGCTCGCTGAACTCCCCTTCATCGTGGAACCACTGTATGCTTCTGGGGCATGTGAATGCTAGGGACCACATGGGGTTGCAGAGAGTGTTTGTGCCTGTCTTCTGACCATGTTTGTGCTCCATTATCCAAATTGGGCTTCACTTACAAAAGAAAGAAAGAAAGTGAAGGTGCTCAGTCGTGTCCGACTCTTTGGCACTCCATGGACTGTAGCCCACCAGGCTTCTCCATCCAGGGGATTTTCCAGGCAAGAGTACCAGCATGGGTTGCCATTTCCTTCTCTGGGGGATCTTCCCAACCCGGGGATCAACCCCAGGTCTCCGGCATTACAGGCAGATACTTTACCCTCTGAGACACCAGGGAAGCCTTCCAAAACATAGTTTCAAAGATAAAATAAGAATTTCAGGAACTCAACAGCAGAGCATTAAATCAAATACAAGGACCTTCTGAACATGGGTCCTATGTGACTGTACCCTTGAAGCTACCTCGCAATGGGACACCCATAGATGATTGAGCGCATGCATCTAAGGTGGACAAAATTAGATACAGACTCTGAGGCAGATTCTAAGACAAAGGTACCTGACTGAAATTGGTGTGGGAACCAAAGGACTGAGCATGAAGATGGATAAATTACAAATGTGAGAATCAGTTGTTAAAAGAAGAGGTCAAGAGCTAGAGACAAGCAGTAACCTGGTAACCAGAAGATGAGTTCTTGGGATAAGAACTGGCAAAGGAAGGGGAAAGAAGAGAGAGGTTTCATGTTAAGATGCTCCTCCAAGATCTTGCCATCTGGATGGGAGAGCTTGACCCCCCAAGCCATTGTTGACCCGAGGCTGGTCCTCGGGCAGCCCCTTGACCAATAAATCTTAAGCCTGTAAACAGGGCTTTGAAGATCATCTTCCAAGAAAGAATATGAGAATTTAAACTTGTAGAATGCTTTCAAGAAAAGAATATGCCAAATGTAAACTACAGGCTGAGTTTCTAAAGTGGATTCTGAAGTTCCTTAGTTTACCTACAAAAGTCGTGAGTTGGATGGCTTGTAGCCAGCAACTCTCTAGGACATCTTGAAGTAAGAGTGCCTACAGCCAAAATGCAGGGGAGTGCCCCATCCAAGTCACAGGGACTTGCTGCAGGGTAGACAGGAAGGCCAAGATGTGGAGCAGCCAGAAACTGTTCCCAGGGCTTCACAGGTTGGGAGTGACCCGTGAGATGGAACATTCTCTCCTGCCAGCTGTTTTCTTTCATCACCAGGTTGTACCTCCTGCATACAACTATGTTGAAAACCCAGTATTTCACCCAACCAACCAGCAGTTTCCTAATTTCCAGATATTTGACTTGGGGAAATTAGATGTTCATGCTGGGGCCAGATTGTCACTAAGACGATACTGCGGTCCATTCCCAATCACATAGCAGCAGCCACAGCTCTAGCATGGACAATGTACCCAATATTAAAAAAGCCAAAGCTAAGGGAATTCCCTGGCTGTCCAGCGGTTCGTATGTGGTGCTTTCACTGCCAGGGACCAACGTTCCATCCCTGGTTGGGAAAGTAAGATTCTGCAGGCCACATGGTATGAGATGTGTGTGTCAGCGGGGAAGGTACTTTAAAAAAAAAAAAAAAGGCCAAAGATAATACTACATAAGATTAAAAGTGTTTATGGGCTTCCCATGTGGTGCTAGTGGTAAAAAACACGTCTGCCAATCCAGGAGACGAAAGAGACACAGGTTTGACCCCTGTGTCGGGAGGATACCCTGGAGGAGGGCATGGCAACTCACTCCAATATTCTTGTCTGGAGAATCCCATGGACAGAGAAGCTCTGGCGGACTACAGTCCATATGGTCGCAAAGAGTAGGATATGACTGATGCCACTTAGCAGGCACATACAGTCTTCCTCATGGATTTCATATGGCCTTGAAATAATTATTAGCAGGGTAAAGCTCATTTTCTTCCTTTTATGCCTACATACACATTTTCATATCAGCAACAAAATGATGCCATGTCTGGTAAGACTCAAAACCAACAGTTCCCAAATTTTATAATAAACTATACTGAAAAATTATAATATATATATATCTGAATCACTTTGTTATATAATACCTGAAACTAACACAACGTTTGTAAATCAACTATACTTCAATTAAAAAAAAAAAGGAGGTGGAATGTGATGTGTAGTGCCAAGGAGAGTTGACTTGAATCAGAAGAGTCCTGGGTTGAAATATATCCAAGTGGAGCTTCTCTTCTTGTTCAACCAAAAGGAGTTTAAAACAGCCCTCAAATTACAGACAACATTACACAGAGGAAGACTGTGGAGCAAAGGTTTCCCTTCCACAGTGTGTCTGTGTGTGAAAAATGAAAGTGCTAAGGAAGTGCTAACTAGCTAGCTTGAGTGTTATGTAAAATCAGAATTATGATTTCGGATTTGGATATGACCCTTACAGTGGTGTGTGAATTTCCTTGTCAACATCACCACCTTGTCATCAACATGAGCTTAGACACTTCCAAAAACAGGGATACTCACCACTACCTAAAGTGACTTATTTAGCAACCACCACCACAAAACAATAGCTACAATGTAATAACAGTCACACCAATGGCAGTACAGACTACCGTAATGGGCCCAGTTTCTGGCATCCAGTAGATTTTCCATGAATGTGTTTGAAAAGAATGAAAATGCTTATCCCAGCATTTGTCTCATATTAAGGATCCAAGAAATTCAATCATTTCATTAATATTAATCGAGCAACTAATAGGCGCTAGACACTGGGCTTGAGAGCTGGGTACACAGACAAGGTCACTGCCTTTCATGAACTTACATATATACCTGCATAACTTGGTGAGACAGAAGATCCAAGCTCAGAACAGTTAAGTCCCTTGCCCATGGTCACATACTAGTATATGGCAAACTGGAATTTCTCATCTGCCAGGTCTCTAATTTGAAAGCCTATAATTCTAAACACTCACCCCACACCCTCCATCTTGAGAAGTTTCTTTCTTAGGTACAAAAATTTGCCTTCTTGAAATTTCTATCAATCCATTCGTATTCTATCTACCTTTTGAAGCAACACAGAATACATCTCATCAGTGTAACAAGGAAAAGCCTTGACATTTTTAGGGCAACTCACTTGCCCATCCTCCAGTTTTGTCTTCTGTAAGTTATTCCGTTTTTTTTTTATTACCATGATGTGCTTTGTATGTTTAGGATTCCTATGTCATGACCATCCTGGGTGGTTAAGGGGAAAGTGTCCTATACTCTATACCAGGTTCTATGTCACTAGAAAGGAGACTTGAATTTATATAGACAGAGAGGAATAAGAATCTGATGAGTCACAATTTCTAATGAACCCCTCTATCCAGAGTGTGTGAATTCTAGTTGAGGTCTTAAGAAATTTAAGTGGATCTGTTAAAGAGTAGGAATTCATTTCAGCCATTACTTTTTCAGTGATCAGTTTTGTGGATACAATGAGGGAAATGACCCACTAGAAGAGGAGCATCTGGACGTGTCCAGATGCATTACTGCAGACCTGGTCAGTTTTAATGTCACGAGAGTAATGATTCCATCATTTAAAAATATGTTCCAGTTTAAGTGCTAAATGAGATTGGACACAATATTATTCTGTGTGGCGTGGAACATTTGCTCTCCTAACATCCTCTAAAGTAGTATTTATTTTTAAGTTTGTGTTTTTGTGCCTGACTGATAAGTTCTAACTTTGGGAGCCAAAACCTCATGTCCCAAGAAACGAAAACAATCCCTCCCCCAAACCCAGCAGTAAGCAGGCCAGTTGGCCCTGTGTCTAGTGGGACGGGAACTGAAGGAGGCTCCTGTGACAGCTGGTGGCACAATCTACGTGAACTTAATCTGGTCACAAGACCTCTAGTCTTGAGTTTCCTCACTTGCTAAATGGGTATAATCATGCCAGCTTAACTCACAGGTAAGGGTGAGAAGCAAGAAGACAATGTATGAATGTACTTTATAAAGTACTGAAGTATAAGTTAGCCTTTCAAGTGAATGGGGGTGTTTAGGAGAAAGACAAAAGAATAGACAAAAGAAAAGTGGGGGGCTTCCTGGGTGGCTTGGTGGTGGAGAGCCCACCTGCTAATACGGGAGACACGGGTTCGACCCCTGGTCTGGGACGATCCCACGTGCCACGGAGCAACTGGGCCCCAAGCACCACAGCTCTTGAGCCTGTGCTCGAGAGCCTGGGGGCCACAGTGAATGAGCCCGTGTGCCACAATTACTGAAGCCCAAGTGCCCTAGAACCCATGCTCTGCACCAAGAGAAGCCTCCACCACAGTGAGAAACCTGGGCATCGCAAATGGAGAGTATCCCTGCCCTTTGCAACCAGAGAAAAGCCCACGCAGGAATGAGGACCCCCGTACAGTCAAAAATAAATAAATAAAATTATTTTTTAAAAAAAGAAGTGGGGGCAATACCATGGTGGTCCACTGTCTAAGACTCAAATCTCCCAATGCCAGGGGACCCAGGTTTGATCCCTGGTTAGGGAACCGGATCCCACATGCCACAGTGAAGACCTGGTGCAGCCAAGTAAATAATAGATAGAAATAAAATAAAAAGAAATAAGAAATGGGAACTGCCCAGTGAAGGAAATTCCCACTAATTCTAACTATTTGAAAAGGGATCCTTGAATAGTATCCCTAGTAGATACTAGGGAAATCTCCTAATGCGTGGTTTCTACATTCAGTAGCTATCCCATTTTGTTTCAAACACACACATTAAACGATTCCCCAAATGCAGGTCATCCACAAAAAGAAAAGCACTTGCTAATAAAACCAAAGTGTTTCTGATGAGAAGAATGTGACGGCCATTCTTTGCAAGCCAAGTTCCCCCACTTGTCTTCCGACGTCCCCACCGAGAACACAGCAGAAGTGTGACTTGATGGAGTGATACAGACAGCAAGTTCTGTCTCTCACTGGTCAGCTGCCTGGAATCAAAGGATCTTGCCTCAAGTTTTCTAATGTCCGAGGGTTGGAGTCCAGAATCTCGGAGGTCCTTTCTAGCTCTGCAAAGAATAATTCTCCATTCTTTCTGAACTGGGTGGCCATTACCCAGAATTGGAGAGGCCTGTGTGGATAGATAGGAACCAGTCTCCAAAATCTATCATTATGTGAAAAAGCAGAGGTTTCCCTGGAGGTCTAGTGGTTAAGAATCCATCTGCCAATGCAGGGGACACAGGTTTGATCCCTGGCCCGAGATGATTCCACATCCCACGGACCAACTGAGCCCATGGACCACAACTACGGAGCCAGTGCTCTAGAGCCCACAGGCTGCACCTACTGAGCCCGTACACAGAACTGCCGAGCCCAGCTGCTGCAGCTGTTGCAGCTGTTGCAGCCTGCACGCCGGGCCTGTGCTCTGTCACCAGAGAAGCCACAGCAAAGAGCAGCCCTCGCGCCACAACCAGAGAAGAGCCCCACTCGCCGCAACTAGCGAAAGCCTGTATGCGGCAACGGAGACCCAGCTCAGCCAAAAATAAATAAATAAAAACTGTTTTTGGAAAAAAGGCAGAATGCAGAACAGTGTTTAAGAAGTATAAACTAGCATCAGCGTATACACTAGTACAGTATTTGCTTTCAAGAAGATTATCTGAAATTATGCAAGTGAAGCTGTTTGTTTGAATACAGAACTGGACATTTTTCCTTTTCTTTTTGATGATTACGACTTCATTGTTTTTAGAGCAATTAAAGGTTTATAGACCTGGAGAAGGGAATGGCAACCCACTCCAGGATTCTTACCTGGAGAATCCCATGGACAGAAGAGCCTGACAGGCTGCAGTCCATGGGGTCGCAAAGAGTCGGACATGACTGAGCGACTAAGCCTAAAGATTTATAGCAAAACTGAGGGTAAGGAATGGAGATTGCTCGTATACTGCCTGCTCCCATACATGCCTAGCCTGCCCTGGAGTGGTACGTTTGTTACAGATGATGAATCTGTATTGACCCAGCACGATCACAAAAAGTCCATGGTTTACTTCGAGGTTCTCTCTCCTGTTGTACATTCTGTGGATTTAGACAAATGTATGATGACATGTCCCTGTCATTGTGGTACCATATAGAGTGCTTTCCCTGCCCTTAACAACCTCTGTGTGCTTCCTCTTCATATCTTAACCTACTCCAACCCCTGGCAACCACTGACCTTTTTACTGTCTCCATCGTTTGCTTTTTCCAGAATGTCCTATAGTTGGAATCATACAGTGTGTAGCCTTTTCAGTCTAATTTCTTTCACTTAGTCATATGCATTTAAGGTTCCTCTCTGTTCCTTTTTTAACTTTTTCTTCTAAATCTTTCTATAGTGTATGACTTTTCTAAGTATATGCATTATTATTTTTATTTTTAACGAAAAACGATGGCAGGATTATCTGTGTGGAAAGATTATGCATAGTTTTGCTGCTTTTATTTTCCCCCTAAAAAAAGCCCACCTTATACACATAATTTTTAATGCTGTTCTGCATATTACCTGAGTCTTGTCTAATCATGTCAGAATGTGACACATAAGATGTCAAGCAAAATTATCCCCAAGCCCCAAACTTTCTCTTATTATCCCATCTTATGACTTATCTTTTCTGCAGTGCCCACCACCCCAAAGCACACACAGGGCTAGGTCCTGGCAGCATGGTACCCCCACAGCAGGGGGATGGATGCCCTTCTGCGCTCAGTAGCACGTGAGTGATGGTGTGAATCTGCTGGTGAGATAGGGAAGAAAGTTGAGTCAGAGCTTGTGATACAGACTGGTCCTGAGCATTTGTGATGTGCCTCTGGTGTGGAGGAAGGGACCGTATCGGGGGTCCATGACCAAGATTCTTTTCGGCCCCGAGTCTAGGAAATCCTGCCCCGTCAGTAGCTCAGACACAGCACCCGGAAGGAAGCTCACTCACTCATCAGATCTTTATTGGATGCTTGCCATGGCTGTTCGCAGCCCAAATCTCAAACCCACTGTGTTCTCTTCAAAACATGGCACGGGGTTGTGGGAGCAGGGTTCTCATCTAGACTCTGCCGCTCACACTTGCACTGTGATTTTGGAAAGGTCACATCACTCTGAGCCTCAGTTTCCTCATATGTAAGCAGCAAGGTGTTGGGTCAGAGGCCCTCCAAGTCCCCCTTCAGAAGTGTTGAGCCGTCTAGGATTTTGAAAACTGTCTAGTGTCCCCACCCCACCCCCACCCTCTTCTAGCCTCTCTCTCTTCTGGAAGCAAGCAGATTTAGAAAGGAAACAGGAAACAAGCTCCCTTTTGTTCTAGTTTACTGATACGTGCTGACAAATAGGCATGAAAGATCTCAACCAAGATTTCCCAGGTAACCTTGCAAATCTGAAGGTAAACCAAAATAAAGGAACCCACAGTCTCGCAGAGTGAGAGTCAGAGGGTCTCTGAGAGGAACGAGAGTGGGGTTGGAAGCCTCTGTAAAATATTACCTGGGCTCTGGAATCTAAAGTGATGGCACCAGATATTACGTATTGCTGCTAGATCTTCTCAGATTATTCCAAAATTCAGACTTTGATTCTTAGCAGGCCGTCATTCACCCTAGGAAATCTGGCAAAACTAGCTACCATTAGACCAGGAAGTTCTGATGGAGCCCGTAAAAGGCTTTTAAGAAATGAGCTGGCAGTGGCGGGGCCAAGCGTTTCAGGGAACAGTTGCTAGCTAAGCTGTAGCATCTCAGAGAGTTGCTGCCCTTGGCTTAAGACTGGAGAGCCCTGAGGAGTCTCAGCCAGGTCCTGAGCACCTCTGGACCAGGATGTGATTCTGGGCCTATTGCTTGTACAGAGTCAGAACTTAGCTCCTTTCTCAAATGGACCTGAACCTCAGGTTGCAGATGCCACCTGGTCATTGGAACTTGTGTCTCTGACACCTCCAGGGAGAGAAAGGCTGTGTCCCTGTGTGTGCCAGTGAAAATGGGGTGTGGGGGGGTGGTGAAGCGAGGAAGCAGAGAAACACAGAGGAACAGGCAGGCAGCAGACTTAGACCCCAGAAAACCTAAGGGCAAGGAGGCCTAATGGAAAGGAACTTTACTTAGCATAACAGGGTCTGGCTTTGACCCCTGACTTCCCATCTACTCCTCCATTAACCTTGATACAGTCCCAATCTTGACAAGCTTCTGTTTCCATTATAGCATGGGAGCAATAATATGCACTAGATCGGACTGTGATGATTGAAATTAAAGGATACATGCATGCATGCCCACTACAGTGCCTAGCACGTAACTGATGCTTAATAGATGATGGCTATGTGTAAATCTAGTTTCCCTGGTGGCTCAGGTGGTAAAGCGTCTGCCTACAACATGGGAAACCGGGGTTCGATCCCTGGTTTGGGAAGATCTCAGAAGGAAATGGCAACCCACTCCAGTATTCTTGCCTGGAAAATCCCATGGATGAAGGAGCCTGGTAGGCTACAGTCCATAGGGTTGCAAAGAGTCTGACATGACTGAGTGACTTCACTTTCACTTTCATGTGTAAATCCAATTCCTACTCCAGTAAGTGCTATGGCACGAAAGTGTGCAAGAGGGGAGGACAAAGGACTCAGCAAAGAAGATGGGGGGAATATGGGAAGCAAGTGAGCAAAAGAGGGATCAGGGCAAGTCTCAGCTCTTAAGTGTCTGCAGGGCAGAGGAGGTGAGCAAAATGTGAACCGACAGCCTTTGGTGTGGGTATTTCCTACCTGGGCCCTCAAGGCTGGATGAACAATAATCCACCAGGCTTCCTCTGAAAGGCAGCTGGTCTCCTGCAGGACCAAGGGCCATGGGACCCCTAAGGTTTGTGACTGCTTCCATTTTCTCAGGGTGTAAGTCAAGCCATTGACTTGTAACATTTAGAAACTGCTGGGTTCTAGGCGGACATGTCTCTGGCCTGAGATTGTGCAGGTGGATAAGCCTCAGATAGATGGTGTCTGTTCTCCACCCCTTTCCATCCTCCACCCCAGGATGCTCTGACCCGTTCTTTGAACTGAACTAGCAGAGAAAGAACCTCGGACTCTCTCACAAGTCAGACCAGTTCAGAGTCTGAGAGCAGAGAACAAGGATGTGCCAGGAAGAGAAGATTCATGCTGTGATCTGCTGGGTTCCCTGGGGAGCTTCGCAAGCAAGAAAGCGGACTGACTGACGGGCTGGGGAGAGGAGGCTGTGGAGGAAGTCAAGGCCCCTGGGAGAGGGAGAGGGTGCTAAGCCAGCAGCCTCATGCCCACTCTGCCTGTTCCCTGGTGACCTGTGCTGGAGCCAGCTTACTGAGCTGCCTTCCACTGTCTGATGAGGAAAGCCCCTGGGCTTGATCAGGGGTCCTGGGAATAAAAGCTCTCACAGGTGTGTTTCTTGGCATGCATGCTAAGTTGCTTCAGCCATGTCTGACTCTTCGTGACCCCATGGACTTTAGCCTGCCAGGCTCCTCTGTCCATGGGATTCTCCAGGCAAGAATACTGGAGTGAATTGCCATGCCCTCGTCCAGGGGACCTTCCCGACCCAGGGATCAAACCCACATCTCTTAAGTCTTCTGCATTGCAGGTGGGTTCTTTACCACTAGCGCCTCCTGGGAAGCCCTGTTTCTTGGAGCCTCCCTTTAATCCCAGCTTACAGGCCGTCCTCTGCCATGATGCCTCGGGTCCTCTTATGATCCTGGGTCTCTCCAGATGGGCACTTCTTGAACAGGCAGTGCTTTCTGCTCAGGAAACCCTTCAGCAGCCTTCACTGTGTCTCTCCTCCCAGGGTCTTTCCCTGCTCTCTTTGAAGACATAATGGGCAGAGGTTATTTCTTAAAAAAAATAAAAGCACAGTTGATGAGAATATTCTAAAAAAAGATCATTTCTCCCCTAAGAGGAACTCTGATGCCTGTTAATACAAATTCTTCCCCCTGATACACACGCACACATTTATTTATTTATTTTTTCACAAGATTTGGGTTGTACTTGGTTGTGCAATGTTTGGGTTGCACAAATGTTAACAAGTTTTTCCACCAATGTTTTCCACTAAAAACATTTTTCAGTGTCATTATCTGTTTTTATACAGCATGATTTTCATGTCCATGTCATATTCTTATACCAATGCCCCCATTATTTATTTAACCACTCTCCTATGGGTGGATCCATAATTTATTTCCAACACTTTGCTAATATGCACAGTGCTGCCACAGAGAAGCCTCAGAAGTGTTCTTTCTGCTATATGTGCCTATTAACTAACTTATCCCCAAACATATCTGATGCCATGGAAGAATGGTGGGAGAGATGATCAGAACAGGAGAGGTGTTTTTTTAAGTCTAAAGAGAGTACAGGATGGCATTTTGGCTTCTGAGATTCTTTCCCCCATCCTGATTCAGAATTCCTGCCAATGGGCATGACATGGGTACTTGGCCAGAGCTGACAAGATAAAGATAACCTCAGGTAATGGGTTTCTTCTGAATCTATCTGGGTATATACCCATCATCACATTCCAAATGACCGAACTGGTTCCTTCAGAGTCCACTTCTAACCCAACAGGGTGCGAATGAAGGCAAACAGTAATCCTGGCCTACCTTCTTCCTCCTGCTCACTCCTCTCTGCATATATACCACAATGAAGTCATGTAAGAGGTGGGGGCTGGGGATGGGATAACTGGTAAGTAAGGTGCTGTAGCACCCAAGTCTACTTCCTTCATGAACAGGAGCACGTGACAGGCAACAGAAGGCTGAACTGACCTCAGACTTTGACATTACAACTCTTGAGCAGATTCCAATATCCATCACAGGGGTTCCCAACCTCCTCTAATGCCCGATGACCTGAGGTGGAGCTGATGTAATCATAATAGAAATAAAGTGCACAATAAATGTAATGCATTTGAATCATCCTGAAACCATCCCCCAGCCGTCCTCACCCACCCCCTACCACCCCCCCGCCAAGAAGTCCAAGGAAAAATTGTCTTCCGTGAATCTGGTCCCTGCTGCCAAAAAGGTTGGGGACCTTAAAGGACTGTCAACATAAGCCTTTAGCTTATAAGATTTTAGAGTGGCTTTTCACCTTCGTTCTGCTTGCCATTTTGTAAGCCAAGTACTGGTCAACAAGGGTATAAAGAATACAAGGGTATAAGAATATAAACTCCCTGAAGATATCAATATCTTTTGAGTATCTCCATTTCTTTATGAAGCCCTGGCACAGCCTGTGGTGAATGAGTTCTCATAAAATAAGTTTACGAAGAGTCTGTACCCAGGATTGTACAGTGATCATGAGACGCTTGCAGCAGCCCTTGAACACTGGGGGCATCCATCTGAAGAATACAAAGGGCAGGGAAAAAAGGGCAACGTGGGAATGGTGAAAAGAAGAGACCTCCAAAAATAATGTTGCTAAAACAAAATGAAAGAAACACTTGGCAATGTTTATTTGAATCCAGGGCAGGCATGTGCTAGAACTGGAAAAAAACAAGATCAGAAATTAATATGAATGGAATCCTAGGAGATTTATCCCATGAGATAAAGCCAAACGACTCGTGGTTGTGACAGCAGCATCAGCAGTAGTGGGGGAACTCTACCTAGGTGCCAGGGGGGCAATTATGGTGTGAATGAAGATACTGCCACCTGAAGGGTCCTGGCTCCCTGAGTCAGCCAGCTTCCCATCATCATAGGTTCTTAGTGCCTTAGACTTGGAAAAGACCTTTGGGGATCTGTGAGTCTAGGTCTGTTTACCCACCAGAGCCAATGTGGACTTGGGCTTAGATAATCCTGGCTCTTTTTCTAAAAACCCAATGGCCCTAGCAAATCACTTAGCTTCTTTCAGCCTCAGCTCTTAGATGCGAGACACAAAAGACCTGTTTTCCCAGAGTCACTGTCAAGGTCAGATGAGTCGTGAAACACTATACCAATGTTTGGTGTTGCTACTTACTGAGAATACAATGTATGTAAACCAGTATGATTTAGTTTTTCTGTGTGGGGGTTTAAAGATGCCCTACACATGCTTGTCTGGAAGGCAAAGAAGATATGTGTCAAAATAACTACAGTGATGGGCATGAGCTGAGTCTCTGGCTGTAAAAAATGATTTCATTCTTTGGAAAATGAAAGGGTCCACTTGTTGATCATACCTGTAGATCTGGCTTCATTAGAAAAAGACCTCCCTACATGTTCTGTCAACTTGCACTTTTGGGCTTCCCTGGTAGCTCAGTTGGTAAAGGATCTGCCTGCAGTGCAGAACACCCCATTTCAATTCCTGGGCAAGGAAGGTCCCCTGGAGAAGGGATAGGCTACCCACGCCCGTATTCATGGGCCTCCCAGGTGGCTCAGATGGTAAAGAATCCAACTGCAATGCGGGAGACCTGGGTTCAGTCCCTGGGTTGGCAAGATCCCCTGGAGGAGGACATGGCAACCCACTCCAGTATTCTTGCCTGGAGAATCCCCGTGGACAGAGGAGCCTGCTGGGCTACAGTCCATGTGGTCGCAGAGTCAGACACAACTGCGCAACTAAGCACAAAGCACACGTGTTCTGTGAAATTGTTACCCTTAGGCAGGGGTGTGCTGTAATTTATAATTTACAGGCTTTAGAAAAATAGTTATTTCTCAGCAAGTTTGAAAAGAGGGAAATTACCTGATCTTGATAAAAAGCATCTACTGAAGAAACTAAAGCTAACATCATACTAAATGGTGAGAGACTTAGTGCTGTCCATGACTGTTCATAGCAGCATCACTCATAATAACCCAATACTGGAAATGACTTCAACAAATTAACGTTTAACAAAGTCTGGCACACTCATACCGTTGAATACTACTCAGCAATGAAAAGGCGTGAACTATCAATACTTGCAACAGCTTGGATGCATCTCAAGGGGGGTTATGCTGAGTGAATCAAAGCTAATTTCCAACAACTTCATACTATATGATTCCATTTATATAACACCTTGAAATGACAAAATTTAGAAACGGAGAACAGATTACTGGTTGTCAGGGGTGAAAAAGGAGGTGGGGATACAGGAGGGACTCTTGATGAAATTGTTCTGTAACAACTTTGGGGGATAGACAGAGGAAACTATGTTTGTGATAAATGGCATAGAACTAACATATACACACAGTGTGTGCCAGCCAGCCCTAAAGGAAATCAACCCTGAATATTCATTGGAAGAACTGTTGCTGAAGCTGAAGCTGCAGGACTTTGGCCACCTGATGCAAAGAGCTGACTTATTGGAGAATACCCCGATGGCTGGGAAAGCTTGATGGCAAAAGGAGAAAGGGGAGGCAGAGGATGAGATGGTTAGATAGCATCACTGACTCAATGGACATGAGTTGGAGTAAATTCCAGGAGATAGTGGACAGAGGAGCCTGGTACGCTACAGTCCATGGGGTTGCAAAGAGTCAGACCTGACAGTGACTGAGAAACAACAACAAGGTTGGAATATCTGAATAAGATCTGAGGATTGTATCAGTGTCAACATGATAGTCAATATATTATACTGTTGTTTTATTAAGATATTATCATTGGGGAAACTGGGTAAGCGGTGTGAGGGATCTCTGTATTATTTCTTACAAACTGTATGTGACTTTAAAACTATCTCAATAAAAATTTGAATTAAAAAAATAGTATCACTGGGGTTAGTCTTGCCAGCAGCAGCTAAGATAGATGTTGTTTCAGGAGGAAACCAGAGACATGTCACATCGACCCTATTAGTATCACAGTCAACTCTCAATGGAACCGGAGATGCAGGTGGTTTTAGGACATAAAAGGGAGAAGCCTTGGTGGAAACTCTGCACTTGGTTTTGTTTGTTTGTGTTTGTCTTTGAATGCAGAGAAACAAGAGGAGTAGAGAGTCCTGGAGAGTTACATAGGAAGCTTCCAAATGATATGCATACAGATAAAGTAAGCAAATAAAATGAACACAGTCTCCATCAGGGTTCCACAGTTACACCTGACAAGCAGCAGAACTCAAGCCTCAAAGCTGCCTAATGAAGGAACTGAATTAAAATTCATTATAGGCAGTTGAACATTCTAGGAGAGCACTGTGGGTAATGCTTAAAAGCATGGTCTTACGTGACAGTGGCTTAGAATCAATCTCAGCCCTGACATTTATTTAGCTTTGTGACCTTTGGCAAGTGACTGAACGTCCTTGGGCCTCAGTTTCCCCATCTGGAAAATGGACAAAATACTAGAACCTACCTCACCAGGTGCTGTCAAGATTAAACAAGTTAATGCTCAGAATACTGCCTGGCCCCTTCATGCTTGATCAAGGTTACCTGCTCTTACTCTTATTACCCTTTCTAGGAGGATAGATGAATACCATCTCCTGGTGCAGGGCTGGATTCTCCAGCATGTCAGCCTTCTCCCTGTTTCTTCATTTCCTTGACCTGGGCTTCTGTTCACCAGTCAGAAGTCTGTAATCACCATGAAGAAAATAACCCTTAATGTCATATGTTGACTAAAAACAGTTGTTTGCTTACGTGTGCACTGAACTGAACTGAAGGTCTTCTGGGACCTGTTTGCCCTTGGGGTAATCCTGGGGCTCCCAGTAGCTATTCTGGACCCTCATGGTTTAACAATGGATGTTCCTTAGGAAACATACATTGAAAATGCTAGAATGTAAAGCACTAGCTCAGGTGAGGTGGCCCACCTGCAGGTGCCCACAGGGGACTTATTAAACCTGTGGATTACAAGGACTTCCCTGGTGGTCCAGTGGTTGAGATGCTGCACTTTCAACACATGGGACACAGGTTCAATCCCTCCATGGGGAACTAAGATCCCACATCGGTGCAACGTGGCAAAAAAAAAAAAAAAAACACTAGAATTTAAAAAAAAAAGCGGAAAACTGGATTACAGGTTCTTCCCTAGACCTTTAGAAGCTGCATTGCTGGACATGGGGCCTGAGAATCTCCATGTTAACTAATGATGATTAGTTAGCACAGATGATTTAATGAGAAACATTTGTCAGATGTCTGGCACTTGAGAAACCCTGACTTTTCGTATCCTGCACACAAGCCTTCAAAGTAGTGCGTGCGCATGTGTGTGTGTTTGTGTGTGCCTATGTGCTTGCATGCTCAGTTACTTCAGTCCGACTCTTTGTGATCCTATGGACTGTAGCCCGCCAGGCTCCTCTGTCCATGGGATTCTCCAGACAGGAATACTGAAGTGGATTGCCATGGCCTCCTCCAAGGAATCTTCCCAATCCAGGGATTGAACCCATGTTCCTTATGTCCCCTGCACTGGCAGACAGGCTCTTTACCACTAGTGCCACGCGGGAAGCCCCCCTTCAAAGTAGACAGCAGCTGTAATTACCTTTGTGCTGTGCTGTGCTTAGTCACTCTGTCACGTCCTACCCTTTGTGACCCCATGGCCTGTAGCCCGCCAGGCTCCTCTGCCCATGGGAATTCTCCAGGCAAGAATGCTGGAGTGGGTTGCCATGCCTTCCTCCAGGGGATCTCCCCAGCCCCAGGAATCGAAACTAGGTCTCCCACACTAAAAGGTGGATTCTTTACTGCCTGATCTTTATTTTTACTCAATTCAAAACCGAATCTCTGAGAGGCAAGCTCTTTTAACCCAAGGACACCGGGTGAGTGCCAGTGGTGGGGACATTGTCTTGAATCAGCTAACTCAGAGGCACCGAAACTGGCCAGCCACTTCTCTACTAAAAATATTTCCCTCCTCCTTCAAAGGCCGTCTCATGCTCTGTAGAGTCAGGAACCAGACCTGTTCATTTTTCTGCCACATCTGGCTTTCAGAGCTCCTTGCTTTCCCAAATTGTTAGGACTCTAGAGGAGCCCAGCCACTTCGGGTCTGTCTGCTACGCCATCCATAAAGCTATCAGTGAAATACAGACGGTGGTTTCCAATCATCCACTTGTGATGAGAGAAGGGCTGAGAGTAGGCAGGAGGCAGGATTCCTGTCTGGAGTTTAAGGGTGTAGATGGGTGGAGGGGGGAGCGTACAACCAACTGTGGATTCAGAGGCTATCTAATCTATAAGTGAAAAGAAAATAGTCCCAGAATCCTTCCCTATTCTTTCCCTAAGCCTCTTTTTCTGGCTACAAAGCTGCTTTTATTATGCTCTCTGTGTATACCCACCCACCTCCCCCCCAAACACACTTTCAAAAAGAAAACTGGTAAGTAAGACTAAGCATCAAACCTAGATATGGGAAACGTTTGGGTCAAGTGTGAGTTTATGTACATCCAAGACCAGGAAACGAAAAATGAGAAATTAGGGTTAGGCTCTGCCCTTGCTGCACAGGTTTGTGGGTGGAGCATTTTTGGCTGATCTTTGAATCAGCTCATGTCCACGAGCATGTGCCATGGGTCTGGCCCTGCGCCCAGGCTTCCTTCATGGCTCAGTGGGTAAAGAATCCGCCTGCAGTCCA
Source organism: Budorcas taxicolor (assembly GCF_023091745.1). Taxonomy (NCBI): domain Eukaryota; kingdom Metazoa; phylum Chordata; class Mammalia; order Artiodactyla; family Bovidae; genus Budorcas; species Budorcas taxicolor. The sequence continues at coordinate 80,535,540 of NC_068919.1, forward strand.
GGAGACGCAGGAGACGAGGGATTCAGCCCCTGGGTCGGGAAGATCCCCTGGAGTAGGAAGTGGCAACCTGCTCAGGTATTTTTCCCTAGAAAATCTCGTGGACAGAGAAGCCTGGAGGGCTGCGGGCCATGGGGTTGCAAGGAGTTGGCCACGACTGAGCGCACAGCCCTGCACCCAGCTGTGTGGTGCACTTTCTCACTGCATCCTCAGAACAGAGAAGTGAGGTTGACAGAGTCACCATCTTTATTTCAGAGACAGGGAAACTGAGTCTCAGAGAGGGCCAGTCACTTTCTAAGGCCACACAATTGGCCAGGAGTAGTCAGCATCAAAAAAAAAAAAAAAAGTGGGTTATAGGATTCCACCCTAGTAACTCAGGTCTGCTCTTAAATTCTTTGTGCCAACTGGAGATGGCCCATCTTCTCCCAGCTGTCTTCTTTGCCCTCCCCACAACCCAGTGAAATAAAAGCAAGCCAAACATAGATGATTTCTGAAATGAAGATTCCTAGGCATTTGGGAGGGCCCAAAGCTTCAACTAAACAGCCACTGTCGAGGGGAAAGATCAGTGTGTTACGTGGCAAAGGCCATGCAGTCACACACCCTGACCTAGTAATTATAACCCTGGGATTATAGGTTATATTTACCATAAACAAAACCTCCATGAGTATATTTATCATAAAGCTACTTCAGTATCTAAAATTTAGAGGCAACATAAATGTCCAAAAAGAAAAGAAAGAATCAAGAGAAGAAAGTTGTTTTCAGAACTCTTAAGTATTCATGTACACTGAGCGGAAAATCAGCACTTTTATTGAAAGGTGAAATTGGGTGGGTCGTAGCAGTCCTGGGTATGAAGTCTAATAAGTAAAAATATCCATCATTTCACTGCACACACTAAATTTCCATTGCTATGCCTTAGAAAGACCCTCTGTCATTTTGCAGTGTATACAAATATCAAATCACTTAGGTTGTACACCCGAAACCAACAAAATATTTTGTCAGCTTCATCTCAATTCCTTTTTTAAAAAAGGAATCAAGATGCTAAAGAAGACCCTCTAAATTACCTTCCAAAATGTGTCTGACCTATTCTTGAAAATTTGCTCTAAATTAAGCTGTAGCTTCCTGCAGTGTGTGTGCAGGATTCGGAATGGAAATTTTCTCTGATTAACATACATGTTGCTGGGGAAACCACATTTGACCAGTGATTTCCTGAAGAACGAGTGTTTATGAAAATCGGTTTTTGTGCCCGGCGCTGTGTGAGGCATATAACATAGGTTAATTACCTCATTTTATCATCACAGGAGTTCCTGCAAAATAGGTATTATTATCTTCATTTAACGCATGAGAAGGAGGCCGAGGGAGATGAAGTAACCTGCCCGAGGGCCTGGGCTAGCCCATGTTGGAGCTTGGACTGCAGCCTAGAAATCTGTCTCCAGATGCTGCCCTAATCTGCAGCCGGCACTGGCACAGTCCCCTGAGCCTGTTCAGGGTGGTCGTGACCTAGACCAGCTGTGAAATGTCCTGAGTGTCACCTCTCTCCAGATCCAAGCTCTTTCCACTTGACTGCTATGCCAGCGCCCCTTGAAATCAATTTGAAAATGGCTCAGATCATTTGGTTTGGGAAAATTTCCCCCAGGAATGTAACAGCCACTTTTCAGGCCCACTTCCAAAAGAGACCAGCAAGGTGTATTAGTCTCCTAAGGCCACCATCGTAAGAGGCCACAAACTGTGTGGCTTAAAATAAGAGATGCGTTGTCTCACAGTTCCGGAGGCTAGTCGTCCAAGACCGAGGTGTTGGTAGGGTTGGTTCCTTCCGAGAGCTGTGAGGGAGAATCTGTTCGAGGCCTCTCTTCCAGCTCCTGGTGGCCTCCAGCATTCCTTGGCTGGTAGGTGGCCATCTTCTCCCCGTATCTCTTCACATCGTCTCTCCTGTGTGGGTCTGTCTCTGTGCCCAGATTTCTCCTTTCTATAAGTCATATTGAATTAGGGTCCATCCCGCTGACCTCATTTTGACTTGACTGTCTCTGTAAGAAGGTTGCCAAAGGAAATGGCCACCCACTCCAGTATGCTTGCCTGGAGAATCCCAAGGACGGAGGAGCCTGGTGGGCTGCAGTCCATGGGGTTGCAAAGAGTTGGACACGACTGAAGCGACTGAGCATCTCTGTAAAGACCGTCTCTCCATGTGGGATCACATTCTGAGGTGTTGAGGATTTGGACAACATACCTTGTCGGGAGGACACAATTCAACTCCTAATGGCGAGGCAGCCTTGGGGAGTGGGCTCCTCCTCCTCACTCCTGGCCCTTGGTAGGTCTTTCCTTTGCTCCCGTCTAGCCCATGCTCCCCTTTGGTCCAGCAGGTAAGGGCAAATAGCAGTGAATCAACTGTCAGAAGGAAACCAATGGCTCCATGAACTGGGTCTTCCGCCTCCCATCTAGTTTCCTTCATCTCATGCCAACAAGTGGCATGTTGCCCAGGCTGTCACCATGCCCTGCATGCACCAGAAAAAACAGAAGCAAAACAAGTGTTGGAGCCAAGAGAGCCTGACATGTTTTAGCCAGAGGTCTCGGTGTGGTTGCCTTGGGCAACATCTAACTTATGATTTCCTCTGTCTGAATGTGTGAGTGCTTGTACAAAGGGGTTCTTCAAGTTCCCGATTCTCTAACATGCTTCTACTGCAGACTCCTCTATGGAGCTAAGAAAGCCTGCCAAGCTCTTTCTATAAAACCATACCCTAACTCCCCAAGGTTGGCAGTGGAAGAGGAATCTCCACAAGGGAGGCGTGGCTGAGGATTCACAACCCCAGCTCTTGTCCTCCAGATTTACCTGTCTCTTGTAAGTTGCACTAGCCACCACTGCTGTCACCAGGTTAGGCTCAGGGAAGGCACTCCTTTCCAAGGATGAAGGGAAGCTTGTCTTAATTCTCCCCTGCTTGGCTAGTTCCGGGATGCAGCATTTATTCAAACTTGTCAGAAGACCCCAAACCAGAAAGTCCAAAATATTTCTTTCAAAAGGGCTTCTATCAATAGATAAGGTGGTCTGGGAGCCCAGGCCCATCTCCACCTGTCTCCCTACCCACCTAATAACTACATCTTCAGATCCAAATATTCACTGAGGTCACAGGCAAGGACAAGCCCCCTTTCCATCCAGCCTGAGACCTGCCTTCCCAAGTCCACCGTGTCCTCTGTGGAGACCAGCCGACAGTGGCAGCACTCATTCCCTGCAGGGAAAAATCCTGCAGGAAAAAATCCGGGGAGTTGGTTTGGGAAGACCTTGTCGGAACATCATCCAGTCTCTGTGCCCAAACATATCTCCACAGGGAAGTGGCGGAATTGTGTTAGACAAGCCCTTTCTTGCCCTTCCCACCAGTTCTGATGGTCATTGCCTACAGAAGATGCCTGCCCAAAGTAACAGGACAGAATTCCTTTGGAAGAGGAACCAGTGAAACAATTTCATCTTTCTATTAGGTGGCGAGCGTTTATATTCATAAGCTGTTAGATTGAAGTGCATGGTAGAGATCACTCAATGAGGTTGAGTCCTTGTGTTACAGGTAGGAAACTGAGGCCCAGAAAGGGAAAGTGATCTGCATAATGTTGGCTAGTGGTAATAGTGAATCCAGCTCCTCTGGTTCCCAGCCCAGCACCCTTTAGCATATTGATCCCTGCTGTATACTAGAGCACTGCTGCTGCTGCTGCTGAGTCGCGTCAGTCGTGTCCGACTCTGCGCGACCCCGTAGACGGCAGCCCACCAGGCTCCACCATCCCTGGGATTCTCCAGGCAAGAACACTGGAGTGGGTTGCCATTTCCTCCTCCAACGCATGAAAAGTGAAAGTGAAGTCGTGTCCGACTCGTAGCGATCCCATGGACTGCAGCCCACCAGGCTCCCCTGTCCATGGGATTCTCCAGGCAAGAGTACTGGAGTGGGGTGCCATTGCCTTCTCCATAGTAGAGCACAGAGACTTTAAACCTTAATTCAAACAGAGATCAAGTTGCTACAGTGTGGAAGAAAACTTTTCATGGATCATCAATGAATCCGAAATGGCAGTCTAAAATCTCCTGAGATAAAGGGCTCTAAGCACATGAGTGTAACAGCAGAGGAAACCTATTTCAGGGGGTTCCTAATGCTAGTCCTTTCTAACTCCTGGATGCCACTTATATTAATCCCTTTCTCCTGCCTTTCTGCCTCCATTTGAGTCAACCTAGTCACCATCATTCCATCATTCAAATACACTCTTGCCCTAAGAATAAAATCCCAGATCCTCAACATGAACCAGAAGGATCCATGTGTCCTGGTTTCATCTTGCTTTTCTAGCTTTATTCCCTGTTACCCTTCCCTTCAGTCTCTCTGCTCCAGCTGGGCATGGCTTCTCAAAGCTCCTCAAATAGGTGTAATCAGTCTGTCTTTCTTCCTGCCTCCCTCCCTCCCTCTCTCCCTGCCTCCCTTCCTTCCTATCTTTCCTTTCCTTTCCCCTCTCTTTGTCTCTCTCTTCCATATGTGTGTGTTAATTACTCAGTAGTGTCCAACTCTTTGCAACCCCATGGACTGTAGCTTGCCAGGCTATATGGAATTTTTCCATGAAAAATCCATGAACTTTTCCAGGCAGTAATGCTGGAAAGGGTTACCATTCCCTTCTCCAGGGGATCTTCCCAACCCAGGAATCAAACCTGGGTCTCCTGTATGGCAGGCAGATTCTTTACCGTCTGAGTCACCAGGGAAGCCCTGTTCCCTATAGAAAGGAACAGGGCTTCCCTTCTTTCCACTTAGATCAGTGGTTCTCACACAAGGGTGATCCTGCCCCTCCCAGGGGACACTTGGTGATATCTGGAGATATTTATTTTTTTGCTTGTTACAACGGGCATCTAGTTGGTAGAACACAAGGATGTAGCTGAACGTCCAGCAATGCACAGGACATTGCCCCACCCCCACCCCACTAACAAAAAATAAAATATTGATAGTGCTGAAGTTGAGAAACACTCAACCTTTGGAACCCAGCTTAAACACCACTTCTTCCAAGAAGCCCTTCCATGACACTTGATATTGGCTTAGGGCCCCTCTCTCCTCAGGAGGCTCCTACTCGTCACTTCTCTTTCATAGCACTTGGCACATGGGAGTATTTGAGATAATGTACCATCTGCTTTCCACCGCGGTGTACCAGCTCCAGGATGGAGTGGAATGTTAGGTCCATCACCTCATCCCAGCGCCCTATGCGGTACTCTGTGAAGTTAGGCATCACTTTTTGTTTTGTTGACCCTGGGACACAGAGGAGGCCAGTTTACACAGGTGCCCTTTTTCCAGGTGATGTGGTTTCTAAGGGCTTCACATGCAGACCCACAGATACCTGGGACAAGAGCACGGTCTTGGCAGCCAGGTGGAAGGGGGAGGATATCACAATTCTGCCACCTCCAGCAGGTTACTTAATTTCTCTGGAACTGGATTTCATCATCAGTAAAAGAAGCATAACATAGAACCTGTCTCCTAGAGTTGCTGTGAAGATGAAAAGATGAGTACCACCTCTGACATAAGGTAGGAGATTAATAATTGAGAGGAAGGAAAGGCAGGGGGACAATAGACCCTTAGATCTATTCTAAGGGTCTCCTGTAGCCCCCAGGCCCTGGGTAGCGGGCAGAGGAATGTGGAGGGGACATCAAGAGACTGCTAGTCAACCTGTCTTTCTTGACTTCTTCAGCTCTAAAATGTGCCTACCGACATCTCATCTTACTTATCCCATAGGCTTGTTATATGCACCCCAGATAACTCCCCACCCAAACAAGAGAGGTGCCTAAAAATTGCCTGTAGGTAGGGCTGAGTGCAGTCCAGACTCTTACCTCCTCCACCCTGGGTCTTCTTAAGAGCTCTGGCCTGCCACCCTTTCTTTCTTACCTGGATTCCCCATCTCCATCCAGACATTTGGAAAGGCAGCCCATCTGAATTAGAGCCAACCCCAGATTCCTCCGTCTTCCTGGGCTCTGCCTTTAGTGCCAGTAGGGCCTCCACCCCTGTAACCTGCCTGGCCCCACCTCCCACATGGTCTGGACCCTGGTCCACAGCCAGGTCTCACAGCCCACACCCAATCAGCAGGGGAATTCCAGACATTTTCACCGAATGAGACCTGGAAATTGATTGCTATCATTCTTTCGCCCAAGGTGGGAGGGGAAGGACTTCCCGTTTTCAGGCCTTTTAGCTTCCCCCTCAATTTTAGACATTCAAAACCTGTTTTTAAAAGAAGCAAAGGTTCTTTGCCTTGACTGCTCGGGTCAGCAGACAGACGTGTCTGAGAATGGAGGGCTGGACCGGAAGAAGACTCTCAGCAGAGAACAGAGGACATGAGATGGGACAGAGAAGTTTCGGATAGGAACCACTTTAGCCCTGGGGGCGGCGTTTGGAGCCAAGTCCCACACAGGTAGCAAGCAGCCAGTGAGGTTCAAGGCTCTTGACAGAACTCCTCTCCGTCCGCAGAGCTGTGTGAGTACCAGGGCAGACTCCAGCAGCATGGGGGCAAGGCAGGGGGCAGAGGGGCCTTGACTCCACAGCTAAGGGAGGAGAGGGGAGCGTGCCAGTGGCATCAGCTTAGCACGATGGACCCTACCGTGCCAGCAGCTCCGTGTTCTCTGTGACCACAGCCGCCCACACCCACGCCACCCACGCCCACAGGATTAGCAGCCTGCTGCTTCCATCAACAAGTCTGACTTTCCCCCTTTGTGGCTGGCGGAACCTGGTGGGGCAGTTTCCCAATCTGGATTGCTTCTGTTCCATTTCCTGGTTCTCATACCTTCCACTCAGTCTGCAAAAGGATGTTTCTCGTTTGGGGTTGGTTTTTTTTTTTTTGGTCCAAAATGCTTGATGAAAGATGGTCTCTTAATCAGTTTAGATCCCTAGGAAGTTATTTAAGGAATCAAAACAGCTCTAGTTAGATCCCCTAAAGATTAAAATCCATGACTTGCCTCTATCCAGAGGATGGTTCTTCCATGGTGGGAGAAACCTTGGTGCAAAGGACGAGGGCATCAGCAGCCTCCCCCATCCCACCAGCCAGGTCTTGGCAGGAAGCAGCAGTTTGACCTCCGAAGTCTCTGCTTTTATTTGCTTTGAAGAAGGTGCCCTGCTTCCCATGCCACCAACCCCCTTTTGAAACATCCCTCCAGTGTGTATAACACATCTTTTTGTCTTCCATTAATGCTTGCTAAAGGCTTGAGTGGTAGCAAGGAGGCCAAGGGAGCTCAGAAGGGCTGGGATTAGGGTGAGGCAAATGAGGCCCCTCTCCACCCCGGGGCGCTCAGTCTCCAGGGGCAGGCTTCCTCACCCTGACCCTGGCCCTGCAACTGATGGCTGGTGAGAGAAAGCTTCCAGGGGAGACGGTTTACTCAGAGATGACTGAAGGGGCCCCACATAGGCACTGGCCAGCCTCAGCGGGGGGCACAATTCAACCCGTAATGCAAGGCCAAGTAACTTGCTTGTGAAGGATATACGGCTTGTTGAAGATGAAACTGCATCCTAGAACCCAGGATTATTTGATGACAGATTCCATGGCATAAAGCCCACTGTAAAGCCCCGGCACCTGTGATATATATACCTTTACTGGTCCAAGAGGAAGAACCAAAGAGAGACGTTCAGAGGCTGCCGCTATTGTGTTGATGACACCTTCCCTTTTTGCTCCCTTCCTCTGTAGCCTGCCTGCTCCAGGCCGAGCTGGTGAACTATGAGCGAGTCAAGGAGTACTGCCTCAAAGTCCTGAAGAAAGAAGGGGAGAATTTCAAGGCCCTTTACCGGTCCGGTGTGGCCTTCTACCACCTTGGAGACTATGACAAAGCACTCTACTACCTGAAAGAGGCAAGAACCCGACAGCCAACAGGTAAGGCAGCAATTGCTCTTTTCTTACCAACAGCCCCCTGGGGCAGCTCCCAGACCATCTCACCGCCAAGGTCAGCTTTTTCTGGCTGGCAGGGCCAGGCAGAGGTAGAAATGGCCAAGTGAGGGATCAGATGTATGCTAGGTCTTGGAAGAAGCAGAGCACATAGAGTCTGTGCCTTTGGGATCTGAGTTCCAGGGAGCTTGGGCACCTCTTCTGTTTAAATAGGATATGGATTTCTTCATTTTTCCATCCCAGAATCCATCCCTCTTTACTTATTCATTGAATCCATATTGCGTTCTTACTACGTGCCAAGATTTGTGCTGGCTGCCAGGGATGTAGGTAAGAAGACGCAGTTCCTATATGTGAGGAGTTCACATTCTGGTTGATGAGACAGAATACAAGTGGGTAATTTGGAGGGTAAACCCAACATTCTTCCAGGAAGAATACTCCTCCAGGCAGATCCCAGATAACAGAGCATGCATTATCTGTACCGTTCACTTAAGTCACGGCCACCAGCCCCACCATTCATTATATATGCCACAGATATGTACTGAAGCAGGGCCAAGAACTCTTCCAAGTGCTGGGCAAATAGCAGGGAATGATGCTCAAAGATGCTGCCTTCAAGGAAGAAGACAGACAGTAAACAGACAGATTGATAATGTAATATTTAATAGTAATAAGTGCTATAAAGAAAATAAAGCAGAGTCAAAGGATCAAGACTAAAGTGGGTGCTATTGCAGACCAGGTGGTCAGGAACACCCTCTCTGAGGAGGCATGTTTTAAACCTTGACTTTGACTTGCTGTTGCCATGGTTGTTCATATGGCTGATTTTTTTTAAATGCAATTCTCCTTCCAAGGAATCTTGTTAGAATGAATTTACAAATACCCAATATACTGGTTTTTTTCTTTTTTTAAAAAAAAAAAGAACACTAATATCTTTATCTGTTATTGATTTGTTTTCTGTATATAATTTGTGTTCCCCCAACTACGCTATAAGCAACTTGAGGACCAAGAATGAGATTCATTCAACAGAATTTTCTTGAGTACCTGCTATATGTCAGTACTATTCTGAATGCCCTGCCTGGCATTTTGGAATATTATACACGATTCCTTTCTACTCCTGGAAGTAAACATCTCAGACAACCCTGAAACTCTTATATTCTGGTGTGTATGGGGCTAAACAGCTATTCTCTGTCCTTCCCCACTCACTAACTTGAGGACTGGAATTGGGGGAAATTCTTCTATTTGTGGTCAGGTGGTTGCCTAGAAGAGCAAAATCGGACAATGAAGCACAAGTCCTTTTAAACTCTCCAATTAAAAAAAATTGCAGTCAGTATTTACTGATCATTTGGATTGAGCACTTTTAGACATCTATTTTGATCCTTTCAGCAGTCTTATGAGAAAGGTTTTATAATCCCTGGGAGAGGCAGCCTTTGGAGTCAGGTGCAGTGACTATGTGTTATCTCCTTGGGCATCTGACTTGATCTCTCCGGTTTTAATTTTCATCACAGTCAGGATGATGAGACATACCTTACAGGATTCTAATGAGGGCTCATTGAGGCAATGAAAGTTAAAAACAGGACCCAAAGTAGACACTCAAAAATGGAGGTTGTTTCTTGCAAGATGAGACAGGAAATTCAAAGAAACTGGTAGGTTGCCTGAGATTAAACAGTAGCTAACTCCGAACTAAAAGTCTCAACTCACTGAACTGACTGAGGACCACTGGGATTGCTGCTGCACAGAAATAAGGGAAGAAACTCTCACTTCTCTCCTCTCCTTCCCATCTGTCCTCTGGGTCATGGGGACCTGTCCCCATGGAGGCAGGGAAGGAGAGGAACTGCACTCCAGTTGCCTTCTCGGTTGCCCTGGACCTTGGCTGAGTGAGCCTGCCCTGTCCACGATCTGCAGATGCAGCTTCGGTCTGATCCCCTGTAGACCCACCAGTCCCCTCACCAGCTGTTCCCTAAGGTGTGTTTCTCTCCTCACAGACACCAATGTGATTCGGTATATCCAGCTGACGGAGATGAAGCTCAGCAGATGCTCCCAGAGAGAGAAGGAAGCCATGTAACCAGAACACCTTTCTAGAGCCGCGCCTGGCCCAGGACATCCAAGCACCGCGTGGTGGAGAGCCCCTCCCTGGGTTCTGGTCCTTTCTCCTCACTTCCTCCTCCTATTACCCCTCACCTCCGTATCTACTCTCCGTGGGCACAGAAGGAGACCTGCGGATTTGGAATCTGGTGGGTTGCCCTGACAGTGGAGACAGCCTCCTTTCAGTAGGGGCAGCCGCTGAAAGAGCCCTGGCTTTGGCGAGAACAGCCGGAGGGACTGTCACAGGTTGGCAGTGCCCTTACAGCTCCGACTTGGGCCAGCACTCCTGACAAGAGGCAGAGCCCGGCAGGTGGACCCTCCCAGAGGCGTCAGGCATGGAGCCCACGGGCTGGACCCCTCCACAGCTTCTTCACAGCCTGGAGCATCTCACGGCAACTGTGATGGATCCAGGAGCCAGACAGACACCAGAAGCATCGGTTAAGCCCACAGAGTCCGAGAATTTGTACACTGGATTTCTGCACACACAAGCGCGCCCGCTCCCCACCCCCAAGAACCCGCAGCCCCTGCCTCCCTCCCTCCCTCGTGGTCTCGTTCTGTGCTTTCTCCTCTCCCCCTTGGGGATCTGAGACTCCGCCAGGATTCACATGCCATCGAAACCCACTCTCAATGCCCTCTGGTGACCACACATACCATTCCCCCAGACTCCCAGCCAGCAGGCAGCTGTGACTGCAGAAGGTCAGGGTAGAGTGGGCCAAGGACTGACCACGTAGGGCTGGGGGGAGGGAGAGGTGACATCTAGGGGACAGAGCATTGTATAGACTGGGAGACTGAACTGTAGATGAAGTTAAGTGTGAATAAAAATAAATGAACAGGCAGCCGTCCCTGTCACTTCTGTTGGAAGCAGCCCACTCCCTCCCTTTTACTCCCTCCCGCAACCCTCAGTCAGAGTTGCTTACAGCCAGGCAGGATGGGGCTTCCCCCAGAGCAATGGGCCACTTGTCCAGTGGTGCACAATGCTGGCTGCGCCTTTGTGCTTTTAGAGTAGGCTGGGATTATGGAGACCGCCCAGGGACTTGGCTGGGTGGGAACCTGTAAGACCCTTTTTGATGAAATTATCTGGACTCAATATCTAGCACGTAGAATGTGTTCAACAAATATTTGTTGACTGAGTGAATGATGACTGCAGACTGGTTCTCCTGCCTTAAACTCATTTGATCCCAGCCTCGTCTCCAGATACCTACGCTCTTTTTGCGATGCCATGTAGCTTCAGTCAAATAAGAAACATTTACTGAGGGCTTGTTGTTTGCCTGTCATTGTGCAATATGCCATGGGACGAAGGATGTAGTCCCGGTCTTCAAGGAGATGGAAGAGTTGAGAAATAGTCATAGGAGATTATTACCAATGACACCTTTAATTTATATGATGCTTTAAGATTTTCAAAGCACTTTCATGTATTTTTTGTGTGATCAGTGAGACAATATTGTACAAAGTAAAATATATACAGATGCAATAATGTTAATAGTGAGCATTTATTAAATGCATTCTCCTCAGATCTTTACATGTATAATCTCATTTCTTTCATGTAATTACCCTACTATTCCCATTTGATGGATAAGGAAGCTGAAAAACAGAAAACTTGTCCAAAGTTGCATGGCCTTAATTGGCATAGCTAAGATCTGAACTGAGTCTGTCTGACTCCAGAGTTTCAGCTGTTAACTACTCTGTAGTTAGTTGGTGCCCTGAAAAGTACTGGATTGGCCAAAGTTTTGTTCAGGATTTTCCATAAGATGTTATGGAATGAAATTTTTGACCAATTCGATATTATATTGGATAGTTGTTATTGTTTAGTCACTAAGTCGTGTTTGATTCTTTTGTGACCCTATGGATTGTAGCCTGCCAGGCTCCTCTGTCCATGGGATTTCCCAGGCAGGAATACTGGAGTGAGTTGCCATTTCTTCTCCAGGGGATCTTAGCAGGACAGTGTGTGTGACAAGCCCTGATGATGCCAATGATGGTACATGGGCCACCTTTTGTCATTTAGCCCTAATTGAAAAATGGTCCCTAGCACTTGACTCCCTAGTGGTGGAAAAGACAGCTGAGACCCAGCAGTTCTTTCCGTGTATTGTTCATTCTGCTTGCTGATGGGCCAGTGTGTATCCCAACAACCCACCAAGCACTCCTCACTCCCTCCTCAGCTTTGGGAAAGAGTCACAATTATAGGTAGAGAATGAATGAAAGGAAACACAACGTTAATTATGGGTTATTTATTTAATCAGAGGCTCTGGCACTGCAGGATCCGATCACTGCTCAGGGTAGAAGCCAGCAGCACAGGTTATATTCACACAGTTCCTCAAAGGCTTCCAATGGGGTCTGCAAGAAGGTGCTAGAAATATCCAGGGGCTGGCAGCTGCTTGTCGGTAGCTCAGCCTCTGGAGAAGGGAAACGGGGAAAAGCTGTTATTGCTGCCATGTAATCCCCAACCTCAACCATATCCTTCTCTCTCTTCTCTTCCCTTAAAATGGTTTCACGTGACCCCAACTCAAAACCATGCTACCGCACTCACAGTACAGGCAAACGCGCAAACCTCCCCCCTTTCCAAGACTCCATCCCATAAAGTTTGTGAATTGGCAGACGGCTCGTTAGGATCTGAAGATGAGGTCAGAGGTGGCCCGCAGAACCAGTTCACATTGGCAGGGTCTCTCTTTGGTCTTCACGGAGTGAGGATGGACTCAGAGGAGCTATTCTCAATGTGGAGCAAGAGAGGGTCTTGCCTCACCGAGAGTTGGGGCAGGGCTGGACAGATGATGTTAAGGTTATTGCCATCCTTCCCAGAACTAGGTGAGGACAACCTTGTGGGTCCTCATAGAGCAAGTAACCAGGTCATCTGCTTGTCTAGTGACGTAGACATGCATGCTGGGAACTCCATTCACTGTGACCCACAGTTCAGTGATCCCAAAGAAGAAGCTGCCTGGGGAGATGTTTGAGGTGGTGGGACTGAATTTTCTGTGCATTTGTCCAGAGACTTCAGACAGCTGGTAAGCAACATGAGGTTTGTTCACCTTACCAAACCTTCAGCTTCCTTCTCCTCATCCTGCCCCCAAACAGAGACTATCATTTAATACATGTTTTGTTTGCAAATGTCACTAACTGAGCTGAACTTGGAGTGCTCACTCTGGATTTGACCTGCTTTGTCATCTCCTGCTGGGACTTTGGTGATAGAGACTTTGGAGAAAAAAATTACACTTTTGTTGTAATTATTATGAGAGCCTCAGATGTGTATGGTAGAAATATTAGGGGAAAAAAAGACAAATTCTGCCCCATAATCCTACTGCTGGAGACAGATAATGTTATCCTTCTGAATGTTTCTTTTTGGTATAAATGTACACATGCACATCCTTTTTAAACAGAAACTGGATCATACTGTACATACTCCTTAATAACCTACTTTTCAAAATGTGTATTTATATTTTAGAATATGTAATACATACACAGGTACAAAGTTCAAGAAGTATGAAAAGCTCTAGCATCAAAAGTAAATCTCCTTCCCACCCTATCTGCCAGCCTCTAGTTCTTCAACTACTTCTATCTCCTTGCAGAGACAGTTACGCATTTTCAAATGTCTGTATCTATTGTGTCACAATTGCCAGCATATTGGACACCCTTTCTGCACCTTGTGGTACTTCATTCACAATATCATGAACATAACATGTTTTGTGCATCTCCCAAGCTTTTTCAATAGCATCCTCACTGGGTGAGTGGACCTTCATTTGGTAGCCAATCTTGTAATAGTGACTATTTCATCTGTTCCCAATCTCTACTGTAAATAATGTTGCAACAGACATTCTCGTAGCTAAATTTTGCACATATCTAGGACTGTTTCCTTAGGATAAAATCCAAGAAGGAAATTATTTGGCTATCTTTAAGAAATTTGATATACATTACCAACTGCCCTTCAGAAAGTTTGTACCAAAGTACTCTTCTTTTGCGGGCTTGAAAGTGCCCTGTTCCCTGCTCCCTCACTACCAGTGGGTATTATCACTTATCAAATCTTTACCAATTTGATAGGAAAATAATAGTGTATCAACATTACACGAATTCACACTCCTTTATTAGTGAATAGCATCTTCACGTGCCTATTGGCCATTTGTACTTCTTTATTTGTGATTTTTCTATTTATTTGATATTGGTATGTTTATCTTTATTATCAATATGTACTTTTATTAAGAATATTGTTTTTGGCAAGAAACATTGCCAATATGCTTTCCAAGTGCTTTGCTTTCAAGTTTTGTTTATGGTGCTTTTTGACATACATAAATCTCAATTCTGCAATTAATTTGTTCCTCTGTTGCCAGCTTCTTCTGCCTACTGTTTGTTCACTCTCTCATTTCTATCAGAATGGTCCTTCCAAAGCACAATCTGATTATGTCACTTCTGCTTAAAAATCTTTATTGACTCCTCATCACTTTTAGGACAAAGGCCAATCGCAGCATGAAACACAAGGTCTTTCAAATGATTTCTCACACAGACTCACCTCCTGGTCCTCTTGCCAAAGTTCCCTGCATTCCAATGCTACATAGCTTCTTGTGATTCCCTGAACCCATTGTTCTCAGGTCTCTTGGCCTTTCCATGCTTTCCAAAGCCATCTAGCTGGCTATGACTCACCCTCCAATTCACTCTGCCTTGTTAATTCCTATAGGACTTGTCAAGGCTCACTGCTTGAAAGTCTGCCTTGACTCCTTAGTCTGCATTCCTAAAAAAACAGGAGCCTACCTCTGCCTAGCATTTGCTACAAATAGAAATTAGAACTTCCTGTGTCTGTTTCTCTAGTCCACTACCTGGATGTTCCTCAAGGCAGGTACTGTGGTTTATTCATCTTCACAGCTGAATGCATAGCACAATGCCTGGAACGTAGTAAATGTTCAGTAAACAATGGGCATTGAACTTGAAATGAATGATGGATTCAGTGGCAAATATCACTTGAAGTAAGTGCAGACTTGGACTGGATCTGTCCTTCTAAGAACTGAAGAAATCTTGAGAGACTTGGTTCAAAAGAGAAGCTACACGTTCCAGCGCTATGTGTTCCAAAATATCAGAATCACTTGAAGCAGCTGTTTTAAAATACATAATCTCAGTCTCAGCCTTAGATCCACTGAATCATGGAGATGATGCTCAAGATACAAAAGTTTTTTAACATCCTAAAGAGTTTCTGCTGACCAGCCACGTAAAGGAGCCAGGGCCGAAATAGATCAGCAGAAAATCAGAACACCCAGCTCCACTCTATCAAATCATGTGATCTTTCAGCATGGATGTCTTTTGGCAGAAATAGATGGAGCTTTGTTTCAACACCAGTTTGGTGTCTACTAGCTGTGTGACTTTGGGGCAGTTACTTGACTTTTCTGATCCTCATTTTCCTGACCATTACATGGGATACTGTCTTATCCTTTGAAAGGCTGTTGGGAGGATTAAGAAATACCTGTCTTCTAGGTCAGTACTTGGCACAGAGTAAACATGAAATAAACAATAATATCGTCCCCCTCCCCAGCCTCAGCTTCCTCATTTATAATTTCTTCCTAGCTTTATGCTCAGTCCTGTCTGACCCTTTGCGATCCCATAGACAGTAGCCCGCCAGGCTCCTCTGTCCATGAAATTCTCCAGGCAGGAATACTGGAGTGGGTTGCCACTCTTTTCTCCAGGGGATCTTCCCCACCCAGGGATCAAAAGCAAGTCTCCTGCATTTTAGGGAGATTCTTCAACGTCTGAGCCACCAGGGAAGTCCTCCTCATTTACAGTGTGGCTACTAATACCTGTATGTTTAGCTTGAGTATTTTCCCAGACTGAATTCTAGAAGAAAAGAGACTTTCAACAGTCCCGTGGGTTACTCTCTGATCAAATAGAACAGCTACTTGGGGGTTAGGGGAGCAGAGAAAGCCCCATCCTCCATCGCATGCCTTCTCCAAGCATATCAGACTCCACAGCAATCGGTTGGAGTAATTCTGCTGGCTTTCAGAGACCAGTGTTTCCTAGTCACATCCAAAGATCAACATAGGTTTCTTGCTGCAGTTGCTCCCAGAGGCTGGCAGCTTCTAGGCTGCAAGGAGAAGGCTATTGTCAGGAAAGAGGATAACTGCTGCCCACTCTCCTTCCAGTGCCCTGGTCACATGCCTCAGAACAGGAAAGGCAAAGCTGGCCGCGAGGCCAAAATAGCTGATCTGCAGCTGCTTAGATTAAGATGCCCCTACTGCCCACTCCCACTGCCTACACTTGCTCTCCCCACCAGCCCAGGGCAGGCAGCACAGACTGGGAAAATGCATTCAGTCCATCAGGCATGACAGAGTTCAAATTACCAAGTCAGCATGAAAAGTCTCCCTCTAAATGGACTGAAATTGGATTCTATTAAAAACCACATTCAGCGAGGCCCTTGGCTATTAATATTTGCTAAGACACAGAGAAGGGGGAGAAGGTAGAGGTCCCTGCAAAAGGTTGGGAATCTCAGCTGTTCTGTTGAATTGCTTGCCTGGAAAAAAGCCAACAATTGAAAGCCAGATTTGCCCTGTCTTCAACATCTCACAGAATCTTAGGGCTGGAAAGAATGTTAAAGTTTGATAATTCAACCTCTCATCTTATAGATGAGGGATCAAGTCCTGAGACGATAAGTGACTTCTTCAAGGTCACATAGCTAGTAAGGAACAAAGCCAGAACTAGAACTCACATCAGTTTTCTAACAACAAATTTATATTCTGTCCACTGAATCAACATACATTTACAAAGCATCTTTCTTCTTTGAATGTAATGCTGTGATGTTACTCTCTTCTAAAGAAAGAAGGAAAATAATACTCATGCAATCATCCTCTCACTCAGAACTTATCATTCCCATCACTCTAGTATAGGTGGTTAACAAGGTATTGTCTCTGCTTGTGAAACTCAGTCTATAGGGAAGAAGGAAAAATAAACAGGCAACTTCAAAACTGTGTAATAAATGTTATAGAAACACCAAGGGCACACGGAGAAGAGGCATCTATAGCAATCCTGGAGGATCAAGGAATATTTTCCCGAGGGAGTGCCAATTGGAGGGGCAGAAGTGGTGAGAGAGGAGTCAACTTCAGACCAGGGTCAGTGGCAAAGCTCTGTTACTCCTTTTCCTGGATACAATATGAAAAGATTTGGGGCTGTCATTATGAGCTGTCTTTCTTTACCCTTTCTCTGGGTTTCATGCCTCGGTTCAGGTAATGTCACTATACTACCCGTATAGGCTCAGGGGCCAAGAAGCCACAGAAAACTCTGCAGACTCTATCTGATTAACCCCCCTCTGTGCAGAGTAGGGACAAGTACACCAGTTATCTCTGAGCTCAATCAGAAGCTCCTCAAGACTTGTGATTTCCACAGTAGGTGAAAATTCTACACTAGGTTTCATGAATGCAGCCCCAGAGGCATCATGTCACGCGGACCTTTGATATATTCCATAGTTTTTTTTCCCCCCTCTGTTCTCAGGCTCTTTGTTCTAGAACAGCATTGTCCATAAGAAATAGGATGTGGGCCACCTGCATAATTTAACATTTTCTAATAGCCTTAAAAAGGTAAAAATAAAAAGAGAAAATGACTTTATCTTCATGTATAAGTGGGTTAGTAAAAGTCAGAATCCTGTCTGGATATCGTAATCACCCAGTCAACATTTAGAAAATACAGATGGTGGGGTCCTGGAAATAGCATTTTTAAGAAGCTGAAATTCTGGCAAGAGAAGGGGACGACAGAGGACAAGACGGTTGATGGCATCACTGACTCAATGGACATGAGTTTGAGCAAACCCCAAGAGATGATGAAAGACAGGGGAGTCTGGCTTGCTGCAGTCTGTGGGGTCACAAAGAATCAGACATGACTGAGTGAGCAAAAACAAGAAAATTCTGGTAGTGGTTCATAGAGTCATATTTGGGAATTGCTGAACTATTGAAAGGGCTTCCCTGAAAGGTTTCTGACAGTTCTAATAGTCTATAAATATGTAGTAAGAAAGCTAGCTAACACAAACAGAATCCATCCTTTCTGGTCCGTGTATTTGTTTCATTAATTTGCATGAATCAGTATACATACTGGAGACTTCCTTGATAGCTCAGTGGTAAAGAATTCTTCTGCCAATGCAGGAGACACAGGTTTGATCCCTGGTCTGGGAAGATCCCACACGCCACAGGGCAACTAAGCCCATGCACCACATCTACTGAGCCCACGTGCTGCAACTACTGAGCCCGTGCACTCTAAGGCCCATGCTCTGCAACAAGAGAGGCCATCGCATCACCACTAGAGAGCAGCTCCTTCTTGCCACAGCTAGGAAAAAACCCACGCAGCCACGAAGACCCAGCACAGCCACGAATAGTCAAATATGCATATCGGTCAAAGGTGAGAAAGCTTTCCTTTTTCAGAGCTCTGGAGAAGATGGAGGGATAGACATAAAGACAGTGGCGATGGAGTGTCTGACCATCAGGCATGGTTACAAGTTCATGGTAGACTGATATTTGATGGAAACTTCCATGACAAGGAAATGAAGAGATTAAAAAGGTATGCCAGGGAAGTTCCCTAGTGGCCCAGTGGTTAGAATTCCGGGCTTTCATTGCCATGGCCCAGGTTCAATCTCTGGTCGGGGAAACATAATTTAGTATAAGCAAGGTACTGACATTCCATCCCCAGTGGATCCACCTGAAACCTTTGAGCATGCATGAGGTTACTTAGGCCGCTTAGGTACCATCAGAGCCATCAAAGGACTTGTAGAAGAGCTGAATTCTTTCACTTCTTCCATTCTCCTTCTGCTCGCAGCCACAGCTACCTTTAAGCCACTACGCCCTATTTTCCTAGCCCGGGTCTAATCTTAGACCTGCCCAGGTTTGCACCAGCCTCTAGTTAAAAGAAACCAAGGTCTTAATTGAAGTGTGTTCTGAGATCCAGAAAAACGAAGGGTAAAACAGAAGAGGAAAGGGAGCTGAGAGAAACGAAAACTCTTTTTGTCAATCAGGTTGCTCATTTTGCAGTTGAGAGACTGAGGCACAGAGCACCGATGAAACCAAGCATGTTGCTAGCCTGGTCTTCATTTCTGGGATTCACTGCACAGAGACCTCCGAGTCTCTCTTTAGGACTGCTGGAAGTTGCTTCCATTGGTTTCCTGCATCTGTTGGCAGGTACCAATAAGAAAATTTTGAATAAGACTATGAATAGAAGGTATGCATTAAGAAACATCTAGTGAATCCACTGACAGTAGAATTACGTCTGGTGATTAAAAAAAAAAAAACTCATACTAAATATTGCTGATGTTAAACTGTGTCTATATGCCAAAGCCAGGAATGTTTGATATGGCAAAGGCATATTGGTGATGTGGTTCCCTTTCACTGCTCATTTCTATACAAGAACTTTATTCGAAGATGAGTCCACTAAAGTATAAAGTTAAAGTTAATTTCAATGTAGAATATAATCTAGTTCTTAGCATCATATTCTGGCATTATATCCTGGCATAGAGTTTAAAAATCCCAGCAGTTCACACATCCCCCATGGAGAGTCAGAGACCTAGATAGGTGAACAGCAGTGCTTCTCAAGCTTTTCTGTGCCCAAAAATCACCTGGAGATATTGTTACAACACAGACAAATTACTGAATGGGAGAAAATAGCTGCAAGTGGTACGACTGATGGGGGTAATATCTAAAATTTATAAGCAGCTTATACAACTCAATATCAGAAAGAAAACAAAGAACACAATTTTTTCAATGGGCAGAAGACTTGGACAGATTTTTTTTTTTTTTCATGGAAGACATACAGATGGCCAACATGCACGTGAAAAGATGCTCAGTATCGCTAATCATCAGAGAAATGCAAATCAAAATCACAATGATGGTTAAAAGTCTGGCTTAACCTTTGAGCATCTTCAACACTAGAGAAGTTGGCCAGATTGAGGTCTGAGATCCCTAGCCTCTTCTTCCTGACCCTCTCTGCTGGCCTCCACAGGACCATCTTACAGCCCCCTCCTCCCTCTCACTTCAAGAGCTTCTGTATTCCTGTGTTCTCTACTCTCTCCACATCAAAGGTGGCTTTTAGAGGAAGATCTGAAAATATTTCTCAGTGTCTCCACCTGTATGAGTTTTTGGAGGAAGTTTGCATTTTAAGCCTTACCACTTAATCAAGAGGGAAAAGTTTAGGAAAGCTTAGGTCCCAAGGATAAATGGCAGTTGATTAGGCTCAAGCTGGAGAGGGAAGTGGGGGAAGAAAGGGCATTCTAGGCAGGAGGACCATGCTTACATATCCTAGTCACTCAATAAATGTTTGTTCACAAAGCGCTAAAGAAGAAAAGTGTGTTTAGTCTACTGGGACCGGAGAGGGATCTCTCTGAAAAAAATCTAACCTCCTTTCCTGAACCTTTATCCAACTCTAAAAGAAGCGAGTTGGACAAAATATGCTTCATACATGTTGTTTTCCCCTCTCTATTGGCCATGTAGGTTGATTTTTCCTTTAATTCAGTATTTTAAAAGTAAAAATAACCATTCCACCAGGTACCACTTAAACAAGAGGAAATCTCTTGCTTTCAACCAAAGGTATTTGTTAGAATGGAACAGGTTGGAGTTGCCTGCTTTTTACCCTCTCAGTAGCTCCCTTAGGTAGTCAGGCCTCTACATAGTTTCTCCTTCTAGAAGCATGGTAAAATCCTTTGGAATCTGGCCTCTGACCTTAGGAGTCTTGTCGGGGATAGGAACCAGAACCTAGAACTTTGCTGGGAGGACCACAGTTCAACCCAGGGCATGATCGGGCAGCTCCGCCCATTCTCTTTGTGTGGTTCATTTCTCTGACCCTCACTCTCCAACCCCTTGGCTTGCCTGAGTTGTGGGGACCTGTGACTGCTCTTCTAAGAGAGAAGCAAGCAAGAAGACAGCAGCAAAAGCAGCTTTGGGGTAAATTTCAAGCAGCTGGGGGGTTCTGCAATTGGTTGATGCTAGTACATAAGGGAATGGAAGTGTATTAGACCAGACTAGAATAGAAGATTGGAGAAGGTAATGGCACCCCACTCCAGTACTCTTGCCTGGGAAATCCCATGGATGGAGGAGCCTGGTAGGAACCTGGGGTCTCAAAGAGTTGGATATGACTGAACAACTTCACTTTCACTTTTCACTTTCATGCCTTGGAGAAGGAAATGGCAACCCACTCCAGTATTCTTACCTGGAAAATCCCAGGGACAGGGGAGCCTGGTGGGCTGCCATCTATGGGGTTGCACAGAGTCGGACACAACTGATGCAACTTAGCAGCAGTAGAATGGAAGATAGAAGTGTGAGGAATGGGCACTTGGGGACAAAAGGTGATCATATGTATGAGTCAGGGAACAAGGATCCAAACAGTCAGTTTCTTCTCATCTGCTGAAACAATGGGGATTGTCCTTGGGTTGAGAGCCAGGGACACTTGGCTGATAAAGGCCTACTTATAAGAACACAGAGCAAGCTGAATGGCACAGACATTTAGAAGAAAAATTCTGAGCTTTTATATTGTGAAGTGTGGGATAAGAGATGTTAACCAGTAGAACATCTTACTAGTTATACCAAGAAAGACTCTCATCCACAGAATGCTTGGGCAACTTAGAAAAGAACCAGTTTATTCTATGAACAGCCAGGGTGAATTTTTTAAGCCATTTCTGGCTGTTCAGTGAAGCTGATCATCTAGTTGTCAGTCCCCAGGTTTCTGTCCCCGTGTCTTGCTCTCTTTTGCATCCTTGATGACAGGCATATAGTAAGTAGTGTGGGTGATCCACCAGCCTTCCAGCAATTAATAGTCAGGGGAAAGAGTTCATAATAAAGATCAAGAGCAACAAAAAAGTTGAATAGCTAGAAATACTTCTGCACCACCTACTCCTGCACAAAACTTAAGGCAAGGGAAAGGACTTCCCTGGTCATCCAGTGGGTAAGAATCTGCCTTGCAATGCAGGAGACAGAAGTTTGATCCCTGGTCAGGGAAATAAGATTCCACATGCCTTGGAGCGACTAACCCCAGGTGCTACCTCTACTGAGCCCGGGGACTATAACTAGAGAGTCCCTGCCCCTCAGTGAAAGATTCCACAAGACGCAACAAAGATCTTGCCTGCCACAACTAAGACCCTATGCAGCCTAATTAATTAATTAATATATGAGTTAGTACACAAATTTTTTTTTAAAAAAGACAAAGGAAAACCTAGGCCCTAAAGTTGCTCTAATGGAAAGGTGGTCTTCCCTCAGCCTCTCCTGCTGTCATGTTGCATTTCACCCATGTCATCACCTAGTCTTACAGCCTTTGCCCACCCCCCACCCCCAGCAAGAGGCTTTGATTAACCAGTTGAGTCACTTAATCTCATTTGGGAAAAACCAACTCTATGGTCTGTGACTCCTCCTCCGATAACCCCTACAGAGTCACCAGCAAACCAGTCATTGCTATAGCCTTGGAGCTGACAGAGGAATTTCATCTGCTTTTTGAAAGACAATTCATATGAGACATGAGGATAAAGACAACTGGCAACAAGAAATCAAAACTCTGCAAGCATCACCTGCTCTCATCCCTCCTTTCTGCTGACTTACTCCTTCTTGTCTCAAAGGTGAGCATCTTCCACTCAGGCTGCTGAGCGAGGCCCGATGACAGGGCAATGAGCTTTCCCAAGCCTTAGCCCGGTAATCTAGCTTGAAGGCGTCCTCTGTCATCAGGCCATTTTGGAAAAATGTAATTCACCGAGTTCTGATTTGTAGGAGGCTAAATCTTAAAAGAATGAGCACTCTGAAGAAACCATAGGCAGAGAAATAACTATCTCAGATAACAAAATGCTTTTATTGCATAAACTTCACAGGCCTCTAGAGCTTAAAAGGAGCTCATCTAATTGAACCTTTTATAAAGAGAGGGAGGCTCATGGTGACAGGGCTGGGACTCAAATTCATTTCTTTCAGAGTCCAAGCTCCATACTTCTTAGTGACCCTGGGCCTTCCATGCACTTCTAGGCTGGCAACTTGTTTCCTAGGGTAGGAATTCCATCGTGGAACCCTTCAATTTGTACCTCAAACCTAAGAAAAGAAGGAAGAAGTGACTTTGGGGATTCACTGTCAGGCCACTGAGTTGAAAGACAGCTGTCACTATAATAAAAAATCCCTCAAGCCTCCTCGTCGGGGGGCTCAGCCTCAGAACTTTCCAACCCCAGGAGCCTTGGCTGTGACCTTAGAGGTCTTAGCAGTTCTCTATGTCTTAGGTCACCATGGAAAGGGGGTGACCCCTGAGCATTTGATGGAGACAGGCATGGGAAGGATTGAATGGCCAGAAAGACCACGCACCAAGTTACTGTTGGCTTGGAATTAGAATTTATGTCACTGATAACAGAGCACAGCAGTAGTTAAGCTGAACAAATCCCATCAGTTCTATTTTCAAAATATATCTAGAATCTGACTGCCTCTTCCCACTCCTGCTAGTAACACTCTGGTCCGAGACATGATCTGTACCCTCTTAGCAACACTAACTAGATCCATTACCCCTGTGCTTGACTTCCTCAGTGTGTTCCAAAGTGATTCTGTTAAAACTTGATTCCAATCATGAAACTTCTCTGCTCAAAACCTTCCATGGCTTCCCTCTCACTCAGAGTAAACGCTGAAGTATAAACCATTTACTATGAACAACAAGATCTGACAGGATCTGAATCTATAGCCTCTGACTTCATCACCTGTCTGCATCTCCAGCGACACTCATCTCCCTATGACTTATCGCTGGTTCCCACCTCAGGGTTTTTGCATTGACTGTTTCCTCTATCTAGAATTCTCTCTGAACCCCCCTTCCCTGCCCTCACTCCAATAATATGACTAGCTCTATCATTTCATTCAAGGTCTTTACTCAGAAGACACCTTCTTAATAAGGCCCTTCTGACTACCCCCTTCTAAAATCTAACACTCGTCCCAGAAGGTGATATTTCCTACATCTCTTCCCCATTTTACTTCTTCTCCTTTGCACCTGCCTGTGACATATTAGAGAAGGTGATGGCACCCCACTCCAGTACTCTTGCCTGGAAAATCCCATGGATGGAGGAGCCTGGTGGGCTGCAGTCCATGGGGTCGTGAAGAGTCGGACACGACTGAGCGACTTCACTTTCACTTTCCACGTTCATTGCACTGGAGAAGGCAACGGCAACCCACTCCAGTGTTCTTGCCTGGAGAAGCCCAGGGACGGGGGAGCCTGGTGGGCTGCCGTCTATGGGGTCGCACAGAGTCAGACACGACTGAAGTGACTTAGCAGCAGTGGTGACATATTACATATTTTACTTATCTTTCTTTGATCAGTTTTTATTAAAAATTTTTTTGCTTATGGCACGCAGGATCTTAGTTCCCTGGCCACAGACTGAACCCATGCGCCCTGCAGTGGAAGCGTGGAGTCCCAGCCACAGGACCATCAGAGTTAATTTATCTTACTTAATGGTCTTCCTCTCCCACTGGAATACAAATACCATGAGGGTCCCTGTTGCTTCTCCAGCAACCAGAATGGTACTTAGCACAGAGGTGGCATTCAATTAACATCAGTTACTTTCTGAAAGGCTAGGGGATCACCCACACTATTGCATGCTTATCATCAAGCATGCGAAGTGAGAAAGATGCATGGTCTCTGCTCTTGAAAACCTTGCATCTGATGAGGGACAGAAACATGAAGACTGATATCTAGATGATCAGCTTCACTGAAAGCCAGAGATGACTTTTTTAAACTGGAGAGAATAGCATTGAAACATGTATATTACCTTATGTGAAACAGATCACCAGTCCAGGTTTGATGCATGAGAGAGGGTGCTCAAAGCTGGAGCACTGGGATGACCCTGAGGGATGGGATGGGGAGGGAGGTGGGAGGGGGTTTCAGGATGGGGAACACATGTACGCCCATGGCTGATTCATGTGAATGTACGGCAAAAACCATTCAGTTCAGTTCAGTTCAGTTCAGTCACTCAGTTGTGTCCGACTCTTTGCGACCCCATGAATCACAGCACGCCAGGGCTCCCTGTCCATCACCAACTCCCGGAGTTCACCCAAACTCATGTCCATTGAATCAGTGATGCCATCCAGCCATCTCATCCTCTGTCTCCCCTTCTCCTGCTGCCCCCAATCCCTCCCAGCATCAGAGTCTTTTCCAATGAGTCAACTCTTTGCATGAGGTAGCCAAAATATTGGAGTTTCAGCCTCAGCATCAGTCCTTGCAATAAACACCCAGGACTGTCTCCTTTAGGATGGACTGGTTGGATCTCCTTGCAGTCCAAGGGAAAAGGGTCTTCTCCAGCACCACAGTTCAAAAGCATCAATTCTTCGGCGCTCAGCTTTCTTCACAGTCCAACTCTCACATCCATACATGACTATTGGAAAAACCATAGCCTTGACTAGATGGACCTTTGTTGGCAAAGTAATGTCTCTGCTGTTGAATATGCTGTCTAGGTTGGTCATAACTTTCCTTCCAAGGAGTAAGCGTCTTTAAATTTCATGGCTGCAATCAACATCTGCAGTGATTTTGGAGCCCCCAAAAATAAAGTCTGACATTGTTGCCACTGTTTCCCCATCTATTTGCCATGAAGGGTTGGGACCAAATGCCGTGATCTTCATTTTCTCAATGTTGAGCTTCAGGCCAACTTTTTCACTCTCCTCTTTCACTTTCATCAAGAGGCTCTTTAGTTCCTCTTCACTTTCTGCCGTAAGGGTGGTGTCATCTGCATATCTGAGGTTATTAATATTTCTCCTGGTAATCTTGATTCCAGCTTCTGCTTCTTCCAGCCCGGCATTTCTCATGATGTACTCTGCATATAAATTAAATAAGCAGGGTGACAATATACAGCCTTGACATACTCCTTTTCCTATTTGGAACCAGTCTGTTGTTCCATGTCCAGTTCTAACTGTTGCTTCCTGACCTGCATATAGGTTTCTCAAGAGCCAGGTCAGGTGGTCTGGTATTCCCATCTCTTGAAGAATTTTCCGCAGTTTCTTGTGATCCACACAGTCAAAGGCTTTGGCATAGTCAATAAAGCAGAAATAGATGTTTTTCTGGAACTCTCTTGCTTTTTCCATGATCCAGCAGATGTTGGCAATTTGATCTCTGGTTCCTCTGCCTTTTTGAAAACCAGCTTGAACATCAGGAAGTTCATGGTTCACGTATTGCTGAAGCCTGGCTTGGAGAATTTTGAGCATTACTTTACTAGCGTGTGAGATGAGTGCAGTTGTGCGGTAGTTTCAGCATTCGTTGGCATTGCCTTTCTTTGGAATTGGAATGAAAACTGACCTTTTCCAGTCTTGTGGCCACTGCTGAGTTTTCCAAATTTGCTGGCATATTGAGTGCAGCACTTTCACAGCAGCATCTTTCAGGATTTGAAATAGCTCAACTGGAATTCCATCACCTCCACTAGATTTGTTCTTAGTGATGCTTTCTAAGGCCCACTTGACTTCACATTCCAGGATGTCTGGCTCTAGGTGAGTGATCACACCATCATCATTACCTGGGTTGTGAAGATCTTTTTTGTACAGTTCTTCTGTGTATTCTTGCCACCTCTTCTTAATATCTTCTGCTTCTGTTAGGTTCATACCATTTCTGTCCTTTATCGAGCCCATCTTTACATGAAATGTCCCCTTGCTATCTCTAATTTTCCTGAAGAGATCTCTAGTCTTTCCCATTCTGTTATTTGCCTCTATTTCTTTGCACTGATCACTGAAGAAGGCTTTCTTATCTCTTCTTGCTATTCTTTGGAACTCTGCATTCAGATGCTTATATCTTTCCTTTAGTCCTTTGCTTTTCGCTTCTCTTCTTTTCACAGCTATTTGTAAGGCCTCCTCAGACAGCCATTTTGCTTGTTTGCATTTCTTTTCCATGGGGATGGTCTTGATCCCTGTCTCCTGTACAATGCCACAAACCTCTGTCCATAGTTCATCAGGTACTCTATTAGATCTAGTCCTTTAAATCTATTTCTCACTTCCACTGAATAATCATAAAGGATTTGTTTTAGGTCATACCTGAATGGTCTAGTGGTTTTCCCTACTTTCTTCAATTTGAGTCTAAATTTGACAATAAGGAGTTCATGATCTGAGCCACAGTCAGCTCCTGGTCTTGCTTTTGCTGACTGTATAGAGCTTCTCCATCTTAGGCTGCAAAGAATATAATCAATCTGATTTCAGTGTTGACCATCTGGTGATGTCCATGTGTAGAGTCTTCTCTTGTGTTGTTGGAAGAGACTGTTTGCTATGACCAGTGCGTTCTCTTGGCAAAACTCTATTAGCCTTTGCCCTGCTTCATTCTGTATTCCAAGGCCAAATTTGCCTGTTACTCCAGGTGTTTCTTGACTTCCTACTTTTGCATTCCAGTCCCCTGTAATGAAAAGGACATCTTTTTTGGGTGTTAGTTCTAAAAGGTCTTGTAGGTCTTCATAGAACCATTCAACTTCAGCTTCTTCAGCGTTACTGGTTGGGGCATAGACTTGGATCACTGTGATATTGAATGGTTTGCCTTGGAAATGAACAGAGATCATTCTGTTGTTTTTGAGACTGCATCCAAGTACTGCATTTTGTACTCTTTTGTTGACCATGATGCCTACTCCATTTCTTCTGAGGGATTCCTGCCTGCAGGAGTAGATATAATGGTCATCTGAGTTAAATTCACCCATTCCAGTCCATTTTAGTTCACTGATTCCTAGAATGTCAATGTTCACTCTTGCCATCTCCTGTTTGATCACTTCCAATTTGCCTTGATTCGTGGACCTAACATTCCAGGTTCCTATGCAATATTTCTCTTTACAGCATCGGACCTTGCTTCTATCACCAGTCACAGCCACAACTGGGTATTGTTTTTGCTTTTGCTCCATCCCTTCATTCTTTCTGGAGTTATTTCTCCACTGATCTCCAGTAGCATATTGGGCACCTACCAACCTGGGGAGTTCCTCTTTCAGTATCCTATCATTTTGCCTTTTTATACTGTTCATGGGGTTCTCAAGGCAAGAATAGTGAAGTGTTTTGCCATTCCCTTCTCCAGTGGACCACATTCTGTCAGACCACCACAATATTGTAATTAGCCTCCAAATAAAATTAATTAATTAATTTTAAAAAGTTGAACCTGGCTCTTTAGGAATAGACTAGTTCTTCCCCAGGTCTCTGACCAAACTTTCTGTGGATGAATGAAGCAAAGGGTTGTTTGTTTGCCTATGACATGGCATCTCTGACCTGCCTTCCAGCTGGGAATGAGCAGTCAGGCCTCCTGAAATAACAATATTTGAGCATCGCCATCTCTGACTGTTTCCAACTCTGTCTCTCTCAATACGCAGTGAATAAAGACATATGCCTCATATCCCCATACTCCGTCCTTTAGCCTGATCCTCCTTTCCTACTCAGCCCCGTCCAACTCAGAGATCTTCCTGTCAAGTCCAGCGAATTTCAACTTGGTTAAGAGCAGTTGTTTAAAGGGCAGCCTTTACTATGTCAGCCACAATGATAAGCACTTTACAAACAGTACTTCATTTCATCATCACAAGGTAGGTAATATCATTCCCATTTTTTTTTTTTTTTTCTTTTTTTATTTTTTTTTTTATTTTTATTTATTTATTTATTTATTTATTTTTTTATTATTTTTTTTTTTTAAATTTTAAAATCTTTAATTCTTACATGTGTTCCCAAACATGAACCCCCCTCCCACCTCCCTCCCCATAACATCTCTGTGGGTCATCCCCATGCACCAGCCCCAAGCATGCTGTATCCTGCGTCAGACATAGACATTCCCATTTTTATATAATAAAACCAAAGCTTAGAGACTGCCCTGAACACCCAACTGAGTGATTTCTCACCTCTTTCTCTTCTCTGAGATCCTGCCATCTACCCACAGAGGTGGGTCCTTGCTGACATGCTGATACTAAGCATGCACACACTCCCCAGGCCAGGGCAGAAACTTGACCCCACTGCGGCAGGGTCAGTTTGTTTTTACCAGAAATATAGATGTGGATATAGTGGCATTACTATAAGGTCCTTCCTAAAGGGAGGACTGGAACATCAGGTGTGGTCCTGGGTACCATGGAGTCCAAGCAAGAAAGAAGTAAGAATCAAATGTGCTGAAAATCAGATGGGCAGAGCACAACTGTGGGGAAGGAAAAGGTGAAAGAAAGAGGTCACACCATGGTCCGCAGTGGCTTTTCCCGGCCTCCCAGGTTTTCTGAGACTCTCTCTTACTCTTCCAACTAAGTGCTCTATTCTGATCAAGATAAACTGAATGGTTTTCAATTATTTGTAACCAAAGGGGCTTGACTCAGAGAAGTTAAGTAACTTACCTAATATCACGTGGCCCCAGAAGGATGAAGCTGAACCTCCAAAGCTCATGCATGTCTGTAAATGCCAAACCACTTGGATTTTGTGTTCTCCCAGAGGCAGGCAGGGAAGGTATAGAGCAGTCCCTACCTGGTCACACTGTCTCCTTGTCCCTCCTTTCACACCCAACATATTTTCCCAAGGAAAACTGAGATCACTCCAGGGCAGACTCAAATAGAGAATGAAGTTAGTTAATGATGAGAATGTGGGACTTCCCAGGCAGTCCAGCGGTTAGGAATCTGCCTGGCAATACAGGGGACATGGGCTTGGTCTGGGAACTAAGATCCCACTAGATCTCAGGGCAACCAAGCCTGTGCACCGCAACTACTGAGTCCGTGTTCTCTAGAGCCCACATGTTTTAGAGCCTGTGCTTTGCAACAAGGAAAGCCACAGCAATTAGAGGCCTGAACACTGCAACTAGAGAATAGACCCCGCTCACTAGAGAAAGCCCACATGCAGCAGCAAAGAGCCTGTGCAGCCCAGTGAAGACCCTGCAGAAGCCAAAATAAGGAAGTGAAGGGGTGACAGAGGATGAGATGATTGGATGGCATCACTGACTCAATGGACATGAGTTTGAACTAACTCCGGGAGATGGTGAAGGACAGGGAAACCTGAAGTGCTGCAGTCCATGGGGTCGCAAAGAGGCAGATACGACTTAGCGACTGAACGACAATAACAACAAATAAATAAATGTTGAGAATGCATAGCAAGTAGAAAAGAGCAGCACCATATTGTGGGTCTGGAGGAAACATCCTGGGGTTGATGTTTTTACCAAGTCTTGGGTCTTTGGGGGAACAGGTAGAACTATTCCTTCCCTCCATCAGACCTGGCTAAGCAGGTGGCTAATGTGAGGAGTTGGGGGGCCCAGTAAGGAGTCCTGGGGCAGTCTTTGGAGCAGTGACTTTGTTCATGAGGCTTTCAGGCCCAACTCCACACATGAAGAGAACTGCATTCAGACTTGCCCCCAAATATGCAATCAAGCCAGGCAAAGCCCACAAAATAGTGGGCCAAAGGCTTCTCCGGGCAGATCCATTAGAGGTAGCTGCTCCCTTGGAGCCACTTGAAGTCTGCAGCTCCTGGAGCTCCGTTTATTGACTCTGTTTATTTCTCTAATTTGTCAAGTACTGTCTGCGAGCTTGAGCTTGCCTCCTAAGTGCTCAGCTTCTATCCTGCCTCCCAGGCTTCTCCAATTTGATTAGCGTACTCTGCACTCCATCTTTTGAGTCATTAATGAAAACACTGATGAATATTGGGCATAAGTCACATCCCTGGGAGGCCTCTCCTCAGCTGGCTACCAACCCAGCAGGGATGACCCCTCTTTTCAGCTTTGTCTATTGTTCATGAGTTTTTGTCCTCTCTTTCCATTCATCCATTTATTTAATCACTCACTTGCTAATTGTGCTAGGGATAGAGACTTCCTACAATTTCTGGCAAATGTAAATTCATGGAAATATTAATTATTACCACCGTGAAGTGCTCTAGGGACACAAAGATGCACTGGGAATATCCCAGCCCTCAGTAATAAGAATGAGAATAACGGTCGCCACCTACCAGTGATGGGCTAAGTATCACACATATTGCTGAGTCTGTGCTGGACATTATCCACCCTAGTGGGGACAAGCATTAATAAGGATTAAGAGGAAGGAGTCTTTAAAAAAAAAAAAACAGTAAGGATTCTAATCTTGCAATAGCCTATAATGGAAAAGAAACTGAAAAATAATGAATATATACTTTGCTCTACACTTGAAACTAACATAATATAGTAAATCAATTATATTTCAATTAAAAATAATAAAGAAAATAGTAAGGATTTTTATTTTGGTTCTTCTACTTACTGGCTCAAGCCTTCTTTATCTCATATTCTCCTCCCATAAACTTACTTAATAGGATTATTATAAAACACTTAAATGACATAAGATGATACAGAAAAGGTGCTTGGAGCACATATAACAAACATTCTGCAAATGTTTACTATTATTATTATTTCACTCAATACAACTACCTGATACAAAGTACCATTATCTGGGTTTTACCAACAAGAAAAGTAAAGGTTAGCAAGGCTAATTTGCCCAAAGTCCTATGGCCAATAACAGAACTAGGATCCAGGCCTGTCTGTTTGAGGCCAAATCCCATTTGCTTAATTATGATAACCTGAAAAGGAAGATAATATGGCCTAAATAACTACTCAACAAGACAGAAAAGCAAATAAGACTGTAAGGAGCAGAATATATTCATGATACAAATAAATCCTCAGTGAATACTACCAAATGATGATGATGACGATATGCAGTTATTAATAGGAGGTGCCATACTAAAGTTTTAAAAGACAGTGTTTTAGGGTATCAGAGGAAGGAGAGATCATTTCTGAACAGAGGACTTTCAGAGAGGAGGTACCATTTGAGTAGGACTTAGCAGATGGATAGGAGTTGGACAGAATGAGAAAAGAGAAAACAGCCCCCCATGTAGAGGAGGGGGACATGGGCAAAGGTAAGAAGATGAAGACCATTTAGGGTGTGTTTTAAAAAAATAGCAAGAAGTTCCATTTAGATAGTAAGTGGCATGTGCAAGGAGATAATTGGGAATGAGCTAGAAAGGAGGGGGAAAAAAAACCACACTGGTGTTAAATAAATAAAGCCTTGAATCAAAACACTGGCCAATGCAGAGAGATTCTGACACTCCAAGAGTCTCCTAGAACTCACTGGGGAAGGAACGATAATAGGGATTTGGGGATGAAGAATGGGATTTCTAAAGCGTCAGACATGATTAAGCACATGCACACACACACACACACGAGTAATTTCCAGAACTTATACACAACAGGGCTTAAGCTTGAGGTGGGGGCTGGGCAGAGCTGACATTCAGCCAAGCCATGACTGTAAACACAGGCTGTTAAAACATTAATATGCTTTGAACCTCGAGGACATCATGCTAAGTGAAATCAGCCAGTCACAAAAGGAAAAATACTGTATGGTTCCACTCCTGTAAAGTATCTGAAGTCGTCCAGATCATAGATGTAGAAAGGTGGTTGCCAGGGGCTTGGGGGAGGGAAGAGGGGGAATTCATGTTTAGTGAGTATAGCGTTTCAGTTTCGCAAGATGAAAACGTTCCAGAGGTCTGTTGCACAACAATGTAAATATACTTAACACAACTGAACGGTACTTTAAAAATGGCTAAGATAGTAAATTTAATATTATGTATTTCTGACAAAAAGGGAAAAAAATGTGAATGTTCTCCCAAAATACTCTCCTTTCAGATGGTGAATGACACTGCCCCTTCCCCGGGACCCCTGGGCCTCCCTGACATCCTGCTGTGAAAGGACTTATGTCTGGCACTATTTTGAAAATCACCCCTGGGGCTAGCGGACTTGGCTGAAAGATGCTTTTGTACTGCATTTTTCTTAGGATAGAAAAACACAACCATTATATCGATGAATGGGGGAAGCAGGCAGGACCATGCTGAAGAGTGTGGAAAAAGCAAACAGGCCCGACCACTACACTCTGGCCTCAGACATTCCTCAGGAGGGATCCCTGCGAGAGAGTTAGCACTGCCTGGAAGTCTCTTCCTGCTGAGTCACCAGGGCGGTGGCCCCACCCAGTCATGCCACTATGTTCTTTGGATCTGGAGGTACAGACCACGAGACAATTTCTTCCTGGGTCCAGAAGGATCACAAGGACCATCTCAGGACACTGGGCATGCCCACCCCACTGGGCACACACCTGACTGTTCACCTTGCAGGCACCTGGCTTTCCTGTTGCTTCCAGCAGATACCCCGACCCCTCCATTAGCCTGGTAATGCTGTGGAAGGTGCCAGAAAAAAAAAAAAAAAAACAGTCCCAAAGAGTTGGTTTTTGGCAGCTCTGGCTTAGTCATTTCTCTTCCTAATGAACCAGTGGAGAGATGGATCTGTCAGCCCATCCCGCTCCCTGCCCAGTGCCCAGTTCATCATCTGCCAGGCAGGACAGGAGGGGAAAGGAAAGGAGGTGGAAGCTTGAGGGTTGCTCTAGCCTCTGTTGTACCTTCCTCCTCCTGTCCCAAGCAATGGCCTCTCTCAGTCCTGCATTTTAATGATTCCTCCTACTTCCCACCGTCACCTCACCAACTTCCAGCACTTCGCAAAAGAGAATCAAGAAGAAGGAGGAAGGGATTCTGAGACCAAGCTATTGGTCAGCCAGGGTGCAAGGGGTGATGCCAAAAGTCAGATTGTCAGTGGTCTTCCAGGATGGATGGGGCCCCCAATCCCTGACTTCTGGGGGCCCTGCATGCTACATACTGCTCCTCCCTTGGGAAGTGGCTCCATCTTGAGCCAGGGAGCAGTTGGAAGGAGCCTGTATGTGTTAGTTGCTCAGTCATGTCTGACTCCTCGTGACCCCACGGACTGTAGCTCACCAGGCTCCTCTGTCCATGGAATTCTTCAGGCAAGAATACTGCAGTGGGTTGCCATTCCCTTCTCCAAGGGATCTTCCTGACTCAGGAACCTAGACATCTGATATCTGCCCTTCGGCTGGGTGAAGATATTATTTCTTTAAGAAAGGTCAGAGGCTCCCATCCTTCCCATAGAGAAAACTTAGAGGATAACATAGAAGGTCTTACCATTTACCCTAAGCCATGGTAACTTTCAGGGCTTTTCCAAGGGGCCTCCCCTGGGAGGGGAAAGGAGAGCCCATAAATGGCAGAGATCTGAACAAGGGAGAAAGGGGCCCAGGAAATGGAGGGTCTGGGGCTGTGACAGTGAGAATAGTCTTTAGTACAGTATGAAGTTTTCTCCTAAAAATGGAGCTTCCATATGACCCGGCAATTCCTCCCCTGGGTGTATATTTTTTTTTAAAAGAAAAATGCTAATTTGGAAAGATACATGCACCCCATAGCAGCGTTATCTACAATTACCAATATATGGAAGCAACCTAAGTGTCCATCAACAGATGAATGGATAAAAAAGATGGCTTATATTGAAATACTACTCAGTCATAAAAAAGAATTTAATTTTGCTGTTTGCAGCAACGTGGATGGACTTGGAGAACGTAATGCTAGGTAAAATAATCTAAACAGAGAAAAATAAATACTGTATAATATCACTTATCTGTGGAATCTAAAAAAGACACAACAAATTAGTGATTACAACGAAAAAGAAGCAGACTCACAAACACAGAGAACAAACTAGTGGTCACCACTCGTGGGGCTGCAACACAGGGGTAGGGGAGAGGAAGTACAAACTATTAGGTGTAGGATAGGCTCAAGGATGTATTGTACAGCACAGGGAATATAGCCACAGTTAGTAATAACCGTAAATGGAAAGTACCCTTTAAAAATTGTATAGCACTTCCTTGGCGGGACAGTGGATGAGAATCCACCTGCCAATGCAGGGGACATGGGTTCGATCCCTGGTTGGGAGGATTCCACATACTGTGAGGAGGATTCCACATACTGCGAGGAGCCGCTAAGCCTGTTCACCACAACGGCTAAAGCCTGCGTACCCTAGAGCCTGTTCTCAACAGGACAAGCCCGCACACCACAATGAAGAGCAGCCTCTGTTCACTGCAACTAGAGAAAGCCTTCACAGCAATGAAGACCCAGAGCAGTCAGAAATAAGTAATAATAATAAATACAAGTTTTTAAATTGTATAAAAATTTAAAGATGTTTTTAAAAAGAAATAATGGGGTGGGTGGAAGGTCTTTACTGGCACATCAGCCTTCATTGCGCAGTGCCTGCCATGTGTCCGCCTGCAGCAGGCTCCTAGGGAAGCATCCATGTTTTCCATTTTGGCCATCCTCCCCCTGCAGGGGCATATGCTGTCGGTTCCCTGCCCACCTCTGGCCTGATGCACCGGTGAGCTGGAATGACATCATCTCTGCTCCTGCAGAGCCCACTTTCAGTTCCTGACGTCAACTCCTCTACCGCGGCCCCTGCGTCTCAAGCCAATGGTGCTGATTTGGGGATTTAGCTCAGCCTTTCCTGGGCATCACCAGTGTTGGCTTGGCCACCCCAATGGCAGCAGACACTGACCTGGCCACCCCCGTAGCCTGGTCACCCCGTCATGGCCTATGATTCAGCTTGACATGGCGAGAAGGCAGCCTCTCCTACATGTAGAAGGACTCTTGTTGAGCTATAGTATAACAATTCATATTTAAATAGATAACAACACCTAATTTTTAAATAGAACTTCTCAAGTACCAGGCACTATCCAAATGTTTACATGTATTGTTCATTTAATCCTTACAACTTCGCAAGTTCTATACTATTGTTGGCCCCAAGGAAACTAGCGCATAGAAGTTAGCTAAGATACTCAAAGCCGCATGTAAGAAACAGAGCCTGGATTCCAGTCCAAGCTATTAACTCCAGAAAATGCAAGCCTTTTCCAAAACATCATGCCATGAAGCCACCAAAATACACAGGACTGGTACCCAATTCTTTCCTCAAAACAGGTGGTGATGTGGTGGATGGAGAAGCATAAGAGGAGGCAGATACCCGAAAGATGGAGGGAAAAGGGCTCAGAAAAGGGATTGGAGTCAAAGGCCAAAGAGGAGCTGAGACTTGTTCCCCTGTTTCCCAAGACCTGGCTCCCATGGCAGATGGTAGGCTGTGGGGTGGGAGTGAGGGGAAAATTAAGGACCTAGAAAAAGGGTAAGCAAGCAGACAAGGCCTAGAGGCAAGAAATGCAGGCAGGCTGACACAAGGGAAGCGGTGAGATGGACAGCACTTCAGAAAAGCAAGATGGGAGGAGCTGGGGAACCAGTGCTGACCCCCCAGTCTGGATCCAGGGCAGAACCAGACGGTCCCTGGATTTAACTGTAAGCCATGACAGCAATCCAAAGAAATGGAAGCAGTGACAGATTTTATTTTCGTGGGCTCCAAAATCACTGCAGATGGTGATTCCAGCCATGAAATTAAAAGACCCTTGCTCCTTGGAAGAAAAACTATGACAAACCTAGACACTGTATTAAAAAGCAGAGATATTACTTTGCCGACAAAGGTCCGTATAGTCAAAGCTATGGTTTTTCCAGTAGTCATGTATAGATGTAGGAGTTGAACCGTAAAGAAGGCTGAGCAGCAAAAACTGATGCTCTTCAACTGTGGTGTTGGAGAAGACTCTTGAGAGTCTCTTGGACTGCAAGGAGATCAAACCAGTCACTCTTCAAGGAAATCAACCTTGAATATTCATTGGAAGGACTGATGCTGAAACTGAAGCTCCAATCCTTTGGTCGCCTGATGCAAAGAGCAGACTCATTGGAAAAGATCCTGATGCTGGGAGAGATTGACGACGGGAGGAGAAGGGGGTGAAGAATGAGATGACTGGATGGCATCATCCACTCAATGGACATGAGTTTGAGCAAACTCCAGGAGATAGTGAAGGACAAGGCAGCCTGGCGTGCTGTAGTCCCTCGGGTCACAAAAAGTCAGACACATCTGAGCGATGAAACAACAATGAAGGCAATCAGTTCATCACTGCAGCCCTCTTGTTGACCAAATTTTCCCGAAAGCAGGAGACAGCAGCAACCCCCAACAGGGCTCCCAGCTCTTGGGGAAGAGAGAGAACCAGGGATGCAAAGATAGAAAACAAACACTAACCCTTTGTCCAGCAGGGCTCAGGAACTGCCTGGTATTGCCGGTTCCTTGGCCCTGAAGCAGGCTGTCAGCCCAGGCCAGGCCAGGGGTGATGAAAGGGAGGAAGGCCACCCCCACCAAAGCCCTCGGGGGGCCATGTCCACAGGCTGGTGTCCTCTGGAAAACACTTCAGGAAAAAAACAGCAAAAGTGAGACAGAGGATTTCCTTCCTCCAGCCTGCCAGAAATTCCCTCAGGGCTCTTCCAGGAGCCACCAGTCTGCATTTTGTAACCAAGTTTTTAATCCACCCTATGAGCAGGAAATGGAGAAGGAAGTAAGATGGAAAAGCCTCAGAGTCCGTCACTGTTGCCGGTTCTTGTCACCGGGATAAAGCTGAGGAAACATATTTTTCTGAGTTGCATTTGATGCGGATGGAAACTGAGACCCACTGCCTAGAACTGAGGGTCAGGGGGAAAGGGCTTAGTAGGAAAGAAAGCAGAAAGGGGAAGAGCTGCAGGGGAAAAGGAAGGATGGGAAAGGAAAGATGGGAGGAGGGGAGGAAGGGGAGGGGAGGGGGAGGAGGAGAAAAATGGGTAGGAGGTGGGTGGGAAGGGGGAGGGGGGAAGTGAGATGGAATCCTCAAGGACTAGTCTGTCTCACTTTTCCCTGCCCCTTTCATCCTCTATATACTCTCCATCAGCAAGTTCTTGCCACTGACACTTAAAATTCTCCTCCCTTTATTGGCCCCGCCACCCACCCCTCCAGGTCCTTCCTGCCTCTCACCTAGACCTTGTCAGTGGTTTGCATTAGTCTCTTAGTTTTTCTCCCATCTCCTCCAGCTCATCTTGCACCCCTCTAGGCTAACCCTTCCTAAACTAATTTTTTCATGACTTCCTTATCCTACCGTATAATTTTTTTCATAACCCCCTCTTCACTCCCACCACCCAATTTGGTGCAAGAGAAAGAACATGGGCTTTTTGCAGAACCAACCTTAGTGGCTGCCGGTCTCAGCACTATTGATGTTTGGGGCCCAAGCATCCTTTACTGGGCGGTGGGGGTGGGGGTGGGGCTGGGGCTGTCTTGTGCACTGTTGAATGTTTAGTGCATCCCTATTACTCCGTAGATTGGAGAAGGAAACGGCAACCCACTCCAGTGTTCTTGCCTGGAGAATTCCAGGGACGGGGGAGCCTGATGGGCTGCCGTCTATGGGATTGCACAGAGTCAGAGACGACTGAAGCGACTTAGCAACAGCAGCAGCATTACCCGGTAGCATGACTCTTATCTCCTCAGCCTCAACTTGCGACAGCCAAAAATTTCTCCAGGCATTGTCAAGTATCTCCTGGGGCAGAAAACCGCCCCTAGCTAAGAACCCCTGCTTTTGCTGTTGTTCAATTGCTATGTCAGACTCTTTGCGACCCCGCGGAGTGTAGCCCGCCTTGCTCCACTTCTTCCGTTCATTCTATTGGCCAAAACCCAGTCACATGACCATACCTAACGGCAAAGGACCTATCTGGCTGGGCAGCCAAGT
Source organism: Budorcas taxicolor (assembly GCF_023091745.1). Lineage (NCBI taxonomy): Eukaryota > Metazoa > Chordata > Mammalia > Artiodactyla > Bovidae > Budorcas > Budorcas taxicolor. Next base: position 80,573,806 of record NC_068919.1, read on the forward strand.
GCTTGGCTAAACCTTCTATTAGTGTGGATGAGAGAACAGAACTTGAGAGGACCTGTAGCTGTCAGTCTCTGTGTATACCCCATATCCCACAGTTCTACTGAAGGAGCTGCCCCTTCAGCCAGCCTGAACAATGGCTGTCTCCCTCAGCAGCCCCGACTTTCTTCTCTCCACCCCTTTGCCAGCTGTGCCCGTCCGCAGGGGTTTCTTTCCCCTTTGCCCTGCCAATCTCAGCCCTGCACTTGCTTTCAGGCTGTGCTCACTCACTCAGTTGTGCCTGACCCTTTGAGACCCCATGGACTGTAGCCTGCCAAGCTCCTCTGTCCATGGGATTCTCCAAGCAAGAATACTGGAGCGTGTTGCCGCTTCATACTCAAGGGGATCTTCCTGACCCAGGGATCGAACCTTCCTCTCTCACGCCTCCCGCATTGGTAGGTGGATTCTTTACCACTAGCGCACCTGGGAAGCTCCATGCTTTGAGGCTGAGCTCAATAACACCTTTTCCTTGAAATCTCCTCAGATGACCTGCCCTGCCCCCTTCCCTGAAGAGAGCAAGTGCTTGCTTCGCTAACCTCCAACAGGGTTTATTACCAACCTAATTACAAAAACCTGATTTACCTTGGCCAGTTGCTAATCTATGTGTTGCTTCTCTTCCTGAAAGAATTCTTTGAGAGCCTTAGCCCATGCTGCCTGCTTTTTCAAATCCCTATGTAAAGCACAGTATTCATTTGCTAGGGCTGCCACAGACTGGGTGCTTTAAACAACCGAAATCTATTTTCTTACAGTTCTGGAGGTTAGATGTTGGAGGTGAAGGCATAGGCAGTGTTGGTTTCTTCCAGAGGCCTCTCTCTTTGGCTTGCAGATTGCCATCTTCTCATGGTCTTCTCTCTGCACCTGTCTGTATCTTAATATCATCGTCTTATAAGGACATCAGTCCTATTGGATTAGAACCCACCCATTGTTGTTCAGTCCCTAAGTCGTGTCTGACTCCTGGACTGCAGCACGCCAGGCCTCCCTGTCCTTCACTATTTCCTGGAGTTTGCCCAAGTTCATGTCAATCGAGTCAGTGATGCTATCCAACCATCTCACCCTCTGTTGCCCTCTTTTCCTTTTGCCTTCAGTCTTTCCCAGCATCACAGTCTTTTCCAATGAGTGGCTGTTCACATCAAGTGGCCAAAGTTTTGGAGCATCAGCTTCAGCTTCAGCATCAGTTCTTCCAATGAGTATTCAGGATTGATTTCCTTTAGGATTGACTGGTCTGTTCTCCTCCATAAAGGCCCTATCTCCAAATATAGTCACATTCTGGTACTTAGGGGTGAGGGTTCTAACGTATCTACAGGACACAATTCAGCCTGTAACAGCCATACTGTGGAAGCTCAGGAAGTATTTCTTATCTATCTGATTAAAAGGCACCGAAGGAGAAAGGACAGTCATGCTGTTAACCAACTCCTGTGCCCAGGATCTCTCTGTAATGTCCAACATGTTTACTTCTCTTGCCTCCTCTCAGAACTCAATATCCCCTTTGGCTCTATGACTGCACTCTCTCCTGGGTCTCCTGCTCAGGCCAGTCCTTCTTTATCTCCTTTATCAGTTCCTCCACTCTATCATCCTCTAGTCAGGGTTTGTTGGTGCTCTTTTCTCCTAGCTCTAAGCTCTTTCCGTGGTCATCTCAGGTACTCTATTCCCATGATCATCTCTTGCATTCTGATGGTTCTCACATCCATAGCTTCCACCAAAACCTCTTCTGAACAAGAGGATGGTCATGTCCTAGGTCTCGAGTGAGTCCCTGGGATGGGCTACTATGTGAGGGTCCTTGGCTTTGAGCAGGAAAGAATTCAAGAGTGAACCATAGGAAAGTGAAAGCAGGTTTATTTTGTGAGATACGCACTGAAGCTGAAGCCCCAAAACTTGGGCCACCTGATGCGAAGAGTCGACTCGTTGGAAAGACCCTGATTTGGGGAAAGACTGAAGACAAAAGGAGAAGAGGGTGAGAAGTTAGCTAGCATCACTGACTCAGTGGACATGAGTCTGAGCAAACTGTGGGAGGCAGGGAAGGACAGGGAACCCTGGAGTGCAGCAGCCCATGGAATGGCAAAGAGTCGGACATGACTCTCAGTGACTGAACAACACTCCATATACCGGGTGTGGGCAGTAGCAAGGGAGAGCAGTGGGCTCAGGGCATGGGATTGTCTAAAAATGTAAGAGCAACCGAGGTGTGGGAGTGGATAGTTTTTATGGTCTTAGAAATTTCATAGGCTAGTGAGTGGGAGGAATGTTCTGTCTTGGAGAAGGGGCGGAGAATTCTGGAATTGGGGCACCATCCACTTTTTGGCTTTTTGTGGTCAAGAATCCACCTGCAATGTGGTAGACCTGGGTTCGATCCCTGGGTCGGGAAGATCCCCTGGAGAAGGGAAAGGCTACCCACTCCAGTATTCTAGCCTGGACAATTCCATGGACAGAGGAGCCTGGCAGGCTACACTCTATGGGGTTGCAAAGAGTCGGACACGACTGAATGACTTTCACTTTTTCAGAACTGTCATGGCACCTGTGGGTGTGCCACTTAGCACGCTAATGTATTACACTGCACTTCTAATGAGGCTCCGGGTGTACTGGAAGTTGAGTCTTCTGCGATTTTGGGCCTAGTAGGTTCTAACCAGTTTTTATCATATTCTGCTCTTCTTAAAGGTTGTGTCATTCTTTGATGGTTGTGCCCTGCCCCCCTTTCTTCTAGGCTCACCACCAAGTTATATTTGGTCTTTCTACTGGTGCCATCACCTCAATATGCCCAAACTGGATTATCTATCAATTCCCTCCATCTTCTCCACCATGACACACTATCTTCCCAACACACACACACACACACACACACACACACATTCCTTCTTCTCTAAAGATCCTTACCTAAGTAAACTTTATCACCATCTCCCCAAAACTAAACTCCCTCACTCCTACATCTAATTCCCAAATCCCACCAAGCTTCACCTTCTTAATACTTCTTTTCATCACCTTTTCTACCAGTTGACTTTAGTCCACTGTCATCTCTCACTTAGATTACTGAAAACAACCTTCTTTCCAATCTCCCTACCTTTAATCCACTCTTTTCCTCTCCAACCAAAGTGATTTTCTAAAACATAATACAATGATACCACTCCCCTGATTAAGACCCTTTAGGGACTTACCTAAAAACTGCAAATTATTCCTTAGTCTGGCAAAAGAAGTTTTAGAAAAAAATGCCAATTCCTTAGTCTGGCAAAAGAATTTCTTCGTGCTCTGGGCCCTTCTATATTCAGCTTCATCTCTCACCCATCCCCCTCAACACGATTACATTACATTACTTTATTACATTACATTATCCTATTACATTACTTACAGTTTCCCAAAGAGTTCTATACTCTGCTTCAGCCTCCAGCTTTTAGACACATTTTTCACTCTGCCTGTACTCCTTTTCTTTCTTTTCTTCTCCTGGCCAATTCTTATTCATATTTTAGGTCTCAGTTCAGATATTTCTTCCTCCAGGAAGCCTGATCATCATTTGAGAAACATCTTTGTCTGCAAATCATTTTCCAGGAACTGGCCTCCTCTCTCACCCTTCACACCCAAGAACACCCTCCCTGGCGAATTCCGTTTCCTAACCCCTGAGATCCTCTTGTCCTTTGTTTATGTCTTTGTTAAAGCATCTATCACACTGTAATTGATTTTTGCACTCCTGTCTCCCCTTCTCATAGGCAGGCTCCTTGAGGACAGAGGCTGTGTCTGATTTCTATGCTAGAAATCTGCTTGTCCTTCCAGATCCCCACTCTGCTCTTCTCTGCCCTGCTGTGAACCCCAAGAAGCTGATTCATACTGACAACATCAATCAATTGTCCAAGGAGACACACGTGCTGACTAAGCAAGACTTTACTGGGAAGGGGCACCCGGGCAGGGAGCAGCAAGGTAAGGGCACCCAGGAGGGTTGCTGTGCCACGTGGCTTGCAGTCTCGGGTTTTATGGTGATGTGGTTAGCTTCCAGGCTGTCTCTGGCCAATCGCTCTGACTCAGGGACCTTCCTGGTGGCGCACACATTGCTCAGCCAAGATGGATTTTAGAGAGGATTCTGGGAGGTTGGCAGGGCATCTCCTTTCTTCTTTTGATCTTCCCCAAATTCTTCCAGTTGGTGGTAGCTTGTTAGTTCCACATTCCTTACTAGGACCTCCTGTTATAACTCATGCAAGCAGTTACTAACTTGCCTGGCCAGGGCAGGTGGTTTGGGTCAGTGGTTTCCCTAACAGAGGGAAGTGAGGGAGATCAAGGTTTTCGTTTCACCAGAGAGATGAGTCCTTCAACCTAAGGCTACACAAAGCTCCTGCAAGGTGTTCCTCTCCACAGGGGTCTCTCCTGCTGGATTCTGGAAACATTCTCTCCTTTTATCCCTTCAGCCCAGGGTTGATAATACCATCCTGATGTTTGTAGTTCCAAGGAACTACAATATCCCCTGTTTTCCTATACTCTATCCATCTTTGAAAATATCTCTCTATTCAATTCAGTTCAGTTTAGTCATTCAGTCGTGTCCAACTGTTTGCGACCCTGTGGACTGCAGCACCCCAGGCTTCCCTGTCCATTACCAACTCTCAGAGCTTACTCAAATTCATGTCCATCGAGTCAAGGGTGCCATCCAACCATCTCATCCCCTTCTCCTCCTGCCTTCAATCTTTCCCAGCACCAGGGTCTTTTCCAATGACTCAGTTCTTCGCATCAGGTGGTCAAAGAATTGGAGTTTCAGCTACAGCATCAGTCCTTCCAGTGAATATTCAGGACTGATTTCCTTTAGGATGGACTGGTTGGATCTTGCAGTCCAAGGGACTCTCAAGAGTCTTCTCCAACACAACATTTCAAAACCCAAATTCTTTCTTTATAGTCCAGCTCTCACATCCATACATGACCACTGGAAAAACCATAACTTTGACTAGACAGACCTTTGTGAGTCAAGTAATGTTTCTGCCTTTTAATATGCTGTCTAGGTTGGTCATAGCTTTTCTCCCAAGGAGCAAGTGTCTTTTAATTTCATGGCTGCAGTCCCCATCTGCAGTGATTTTGAAGCCCCAAAAATAGTCTGTCACTGTTTCCATTGTTTCCCCATCTCTCTATTAACTCTCCTCAAATGACATGACCAGTTACCCAATTTAAGTTTGCCAGGACTTGACTAGTTTCCTGTTTGAATCCCTTGCAAAGAGTCTAGGATGTAAATGTCAAATGAATGAATGAGTAAGTGAATGATTCAGTGAGGGAAACAACCTAAAACATTGACTAGCTCGGCTTAATCAACCTCCAGCTCACCTCTATTTCGTAAGGAGAATGGGGTGGAAATCCCAGTGTAGAATTTGGAACTAAAGTGAGAAAGTTTTAGGGTTGGCAAATAAGGAGATATGGGGGCCTTTTGGCAGGAGGTGTGGTGGGTAATTGGTAACGGGCTGTTGGGCAGATAGATGGGCTTTTACAAGCATCCCCCAAGTTCTTTTGCAGTGTTTTCAGAGGGTTGGGTACATCCCCTCTGTGAGCCCCCAAGGGAAGTCCATGTCCTGCGGTGACTTTGTCCCAGGCAGTGCCTATCGGTGGGAAGGGCTCTCAAGCCTTCTTTTCTTCCTCTTGGTCTCACCCTTAGAGAAGTGCTTGGAAAATCACTAGATGCTTCGGGTCCTCCATCCTCCCACTCAAATCCAGCAGCCAGAAATTCAAACTCTAGAGGTGTGGGAGGGGAAAGGTCAGCCATTGTCAAAACAGGATCCACTGTACTATTGAGGAGAGTAGGGTTAAGGCCGCAGCCTGGGGGCAGGATCTTCCGGTGTGATTCATGCACCACACAACCCAGAGGTGTCCTCCCACTGTCCTGAGGGCTGTGGCTGGGAGAGACCTCAGTGCTCATCAAACCAGTGGAACCTGGGGCCCAGGAAGGGGAAGCAATTGCCCAAGATCACACAGTGGGTTAGTGGCAAAGGAGGGGCCAGAACCTAGGTCTCCCAACCAACAGGCCTACCATCTCCCTGCTAAACACACCTCGCTGCCTCCTGAGGTCAGGGGATGCCCCCAAGGTGCCAGGTCTCAGTGGGAGGGACAGGTTTACAATAGAAGAGGGGCAGAGCTGCCACAAGGGTCTTTCACTGTGTGACTTGGGGAAGGGAATTAGCACTGGCTACACCCCAAGCCCTGTGCACGGGGCTGTCAGGGTTAAGAGCACTGGCTCTGGGCTCAAACAAATATGGATCTGAATTATGTGTGACCCTGGATAGATGAGTCAACTTCTCTAAGCCTCAAGTTCCTCTTCTGTAAAATGAAGATGAAAAGAATACCTCACAGGATTTGGGGGAGGATGAAACAAAATAATCCCCATTAAGCACTTAGCACATTTGAAAACTGACACGGATTAAGCCAGCATGCAATATATGTTGGCTATTATTTTCAACTACAGCAGTTGTCTTAATTCTCACTCCAACCTCTAAGGGAGGGAGGACATAGGATCAGAAAAGATGTGACTTGCTCAAATTTATGTATCCATTTATATCTGTTAAGTTCCTACCAAGAGCCAGACACTGTTCCCAATACTGGGGGTGAAGCAATGAACAAAGCTGATGAGAATCCCTGCCCTCATGGAGCTTCCGTTGTAGTTGGGGAAGACAGACAATAAGTAAGAAATAGAGCTGAAATGCATAATATGCCAGAGGGTGGTGGTAAATGCTGTGGGAAAGCACAGCAAAGAAGGGGGTGGAATGAGGGCATGGAAGACTGCAATTTTATTTTAACTGGATTATTATTTTTTAATTGAAGTATGGTTGCTTTACAATGTCGTGTTAGTTTCTGCTATCCAGCAAAGTGAACCAGCCACATGTATTCATATATCCCCTCTTCCTTGGAGTTCCTTCCCCTTTAGGTCAGCACAGAGCATCGTGTAGAGTTCCCTGTGCTGTACGAGGACTGCAGTTTTAAGTGAGTGAGTGAAGTCGCTCAGTCATGTCTGACTCTTTGCGGCCCCATGGATTGTAGCCTACCAGGATCCTCCGTCCATGGGATTTTCCAGGCAAGAGTACTGGAGTGGGTTGCCATTTCCTTCTCCAGGGGATCTTCCCGACCCAGGGATCGAACCTGGGTCTCCTGTATTGCAGGCAGATCCTTTACCCTCTAAGTCACTCTTACAACTTTTAAAGTGATCATGATCACACTGATCAAAGGCTTGAAGGAGGCAGGGGTGTAGTCATGTGGGTCTCTAGGGGAAAAGCATTCCAGAGAAAGGAAAGCACACGTGCAAAGGCCCTGAGGCAAGCAGCAATGATTAGGAGGATAACCCAGAAGCTAATGCTCTGAAACAGCCTTGAAGTGAAGTGAAGTGAAGTTGCTCAGTCATGTCCGACAGCCTTAGAAAAATATTATCAACTGTGGCTCTGGAAGCTTGGGTTTGAAGCCAGAACTAATTGCCAAACCCAGGCTCACAAACACACTCTGCCTTGCTCGGCCGCAACACAGGCTCCCTAGATTATCAGCTCCTGTGATTGTGGGGTGGGGGGAGAGTTGATTCTGTTCTTCCTGTGGTTCAAAGTCAGATACCAGGAAGGGGGTGAAGAATTTCACTTGCAAATATGTGTAATATCTCTATCTTCAGAATCCCAATCCAGAATATAAATTCCAGTAAGTATAAATACAGAATATCAGGACATCTGGGACATGATCACCATAAACAAGCAAAAATGCTTTTCAGTCCTGAAGATGCTCAGCTATTTCTCCTTTATCCACTCCTAATAAGGAGCATCTGAGAAACTTCTTTACTTGACCCGAGGAAGGAGAAACTGGAGAAAGGGGAAGCGTCCCAATCCTCTATCTGCTGTGATAGCAGCAAGGTCCAAGTAGAAAGCATGCAGAAAGGGTGGCCAGGAACCCCAGAGACCCAGGCCTGTTTTCTGATCCCTCTCAAGACCTTCTGCATTGCCTCCCTTTTCGTCCTCTAGGAAGAAGCCCTCCATTGGCCCCTAGCCCCCACACCTGAGGGTATTGCTAGGAAGGATCAAAGAGAACCTCTTGAAAGGGCTGGTTCCCATTCCAGATAATTGCCAGGTAAACACGCAGTGTCTTTATGATGTAACGGGCCTGTGCTGGCAGAGCTGAAATTGCTCACTTTGGGGAGGGGCAGGAACTCTTCCAGGCCATTACGGTCCACTAAGTTGCCTCTGCCAAGGTGAAGTGGTTCCCTCGCGACTTGAAAACTGAACTATCATCTACCGTTCCATAAAGCTTTTCAGTTCCCTGGGCCGTGACCTTCCTCTTCCCTCTCCATGAAACATCTGCTGCAGGGCTGCCATACTTCGGGCCAAAAGACTGGAAGAACAGCAGCATTTCAGGAGGGTGGGAGCTCATGCCGAAGGAGGTTGGGGCAAGGAGAGGATGGCGAAGAGGTGACCTGCAGCTACAGGAGGGGCCTCAGGGATAAGACAGAGAGGACCCTAGCCCTGGCTCCAGTCTGGGCATTTCTTGATTCCAGCCATCCGCTAAACCACCTACAGGAAGTCAGCTCACAATTCTGGCCCTCGGATTTCTCATATACAAAGTGAGAAGATAATTGCCAAGTTCATAGTCAGCTCTGGAATGCCAAGATGATAATCAGAAGAAGAAACTGCGTGGGGCTTTTGTAATGGCTGGGGTGGCTCGCGGCTGGGCTGAGATGATCTGTCTCTGTTTCCAATCTGGAAGCCCCCTCAGCTGACTTTATCGCCGCAGGACAGACCAAGACCTAGAGGAGGTTTTCATCCAGGCGGCAAAAACGAAACAAAGGAAGCGGGCTGGTCATTTTTACGTGGAGCTTGGAGGCCCAGAGGAAAGAGGTACGAAGAGGAGAGGGACACACACACACACGTAGTCCCTGAAATTTTAATATCAGAAGATCATAAGTTGCGACAACAGCCTGGTATCCCAGTTGGTGCCAACAAAACCCTCTCGCTTAATTACATGCCTAGAGCACCACAATTTAAAATCCTGGCAACGGTGTTCTATGCAATTAAAAACAAACTAACAAACAGTGCTTCCTTGTGCCCTAGTATTTCGTTAGTTTGTTCCTGCTGTTCTCCCACATCCCTGGTAACACTTAATGCTTTTCACCAAACAGCCTCCCTGCCCTGTTCCTCCAGTGCCCACCCATCACTCTCTGACTTTAGACAAGAGACCCATGCTCAGCTATGGTTTACTGCCATAAACAACAGTTTTGTTTACTCCCAGCCCCAACTGCCAGGTCACTGTGTTTCCATTTTTTCCTCATCAAGGAACAAGATCTTTGGACTGAGTTGAGGATGCTGAGTGGATTTTGCATTATCACTGGCTTTGAAAGTGAGGCTTGAGCATCCAGCTTTGATTAGCCTCCATTCATTAAGCAGCTCTGTTTTTTCTGCCTTTCCAGGTTTTTGAGCAGAAATCTTGAGTGCTAAAGAGATGCTGTCCATCAGCCAGAATCACAGGGAACAAAGAACTCTGAACCCAGCACACACAGTTCCAGACATCATCCCAACCAAATGTTAACCCCAACTACATATTCTTGTGAGAGCTATGAACCAGCAGCTAGCTATTGGGTTGGGCTTGAAGCTTAACATTTCCCCAACCTCCCCACCCCCTCCCATCCCAACAAATGCTTCCACTTCACCAGGGAGCAAAGGAAGCCCCGTGGAGCTACCCTTAGTGATGGAATCTCCACATCAAGTCCATCAGTAAGACTTGGGTGTTCTTTTCTTCACCTAAGGTTAGTTCATTAGTTAGTTCAGTTGCTCAGTCATATCTGACTCTTTGCGACCCCGTGGACTGCAGCATGCCAATCTTCCCTGTCCATCACCAACTCCTGGGGTTCACTCAAACTCATGTCCATCAAGTCAGTGATGCCATCCAGCCATCACATCCTCTGTCGTCTCCTTCTCCTCCTGCCCTCAATCTTTCCCAGCATCAGGGTATTTTCCAATGACTCAGTTCTTCGCATCAGGTGGTCAAAGTATTGGAGTTTCAGCCTCAGCATCAGTCCTTCCAATGAATATTCAGGACAGATTTCCTTTAGTATGGACTGGTTGGATCTCCTTGCAGTCCAAGGGACTCTCAAGTCTTCTCCAACACCACAGTTCAAAAGCATCAGTTCTTAGGCACTCAGCTTTCTTTATAGTCCAGCTCTCACATCCATACATGACCACTGGAAAAACCATAGCTTTGACTAGACAGACATTTGTGGGCCAAGTAATGTCTCTGCTTTCTAACATGCTGTCTAGGTTGGTCATAACTTTTCTCCCAAGGAGCAAGCATCTTTTAATTTCATGGCTGCAGTCGCCACCTGCAGTGATTTTGGAGCCCCCCAAAATAAAGTCTCTCACTGTTTCCATTGTTTTCCCATCTATTTGCCATGAAGTGATGGGACTGGATGCCATGATCTTAGTTTTCTGAATGTTGAGTTTTAAGCCAACTTTTTTATTCTCCTCTTTCACTTTCATCAAGAGGCACCTAAGGTGCCACGGCCTAGTCTAGGCTGCCATCCTTTCCTGGGTGTTGGGCAGACAACTTCTACAACAGCCTCTGTTGACAGCCACGGCTTTCTCTGCTACCCTAGTTAATCCACCCTTCACTCCACAGCCTAAAGAAGCTTTTCAAAATTCAGAGTAGATGATGTCACCCATGACTGAAAACAATGATTTCTTTCTGCTTAGAATGAAATACAAATGCCTTACTATGGCCTCAAAGACCCCCAGAGCAGTCCTCTTTTGGTGGGTTCCTCGTCTTTCAAATCTTGGCTTCAATCAGCAGTTCTCAATCAGGGAAAATTTTGGTCCTGAGGGACTTTTAATAATGCCTGGGGTCATTTGTTTATTCATTCTTACAAATGGGGGTGGAAGGTGCAGCTATTGGCATCTAGTGGGCAGAGGCCAGGGATGCTGCCAAACATTCTACAACATGCAAGATAGTCACCAGAACAAAGAAATGTCTGGCCTAAAATGCCAGTGGTGCTGAGGCTGAGAAACCTTGGTTTAAATTCCTTTCCTCAGAGAGGCCTGCCCTGACCTTCTTTATCTCAAGCTGATTCCAACCCCATTGTCCTTCACATCACTAACCACAATCTGTCAATACGTTTTTGTTGTTTACATACTTGGATGCTCCACCAGGTTAGAGACCAAGTATGTCTTGTCCAGCTTTGTTGCTGGATAAGATATCTCACTTAGTAGATGCTCAATAAATATTCATGGAAAAAAGGACAGAAAGGAAGAAGGAAAGAAGAAAGGGCAACCAAGATTAAACAGCATCCCTTCCTACTGTTTCTGAGCCTCTTGTATTGTCATGCCCACCTTCATCTTTATGTAGAAAATCTTCCAGTCAACTTGACCAGTTGCGCTGATCGTTTCCTAGAGAATAAGCTCAGTGGATTTTGAAACATTTTAAAAAGTCTATGCTGGGTAGTGGCATGAAGGTATGTAGATTTCTTCAGTATTGACTTGTGTTTTTTCAAATAAGCCCACCTCAGGGTAGGAACTGTTTCAGGCTCCACTGTAGACAGAGCATGTTGCCTAAGGCCTGGCACATGGATGGTAACTTCCAAATGATGTTTATGAATGAGTGAATGAATGAATAAATACCAGAGGAGGGGACACATAAACTCCCAACTTCGAGGGTAGGGAGAGCTGATACCACCCTGCATCCATCTCTCTAGCAGCTCGTAGGCCCATTCAGAGAGCCAGTGCCCAGTCTAGACTCTAGCTCCTCTTCTTGGTGACCTTTAAAAGAGCATTGCCAATAAACACTTCACCTCTGGAAGAGAATTCTGTCCATCAGCTATTTCAGACTGCTCTTAAAGGAAAAATATATTTGGCTTGAAGTTTTCCCGACGCCTATTTGTAGTCCATCACACAAAACCCAGACATTTATACTGTTTTGTCATCCAAAAAGCCTGCTAACTCTCTCAAAGGTGACCTTCTCTCCACCCCCACCCCAACAACTCCAACTCAGTCACTTCCTCCCCCGCCGGGGGCTGCCAGGACCTGTGGGAAGGAGCTGCTGGCTGTAAGGTTACCACAATGCACTCCTTACTGGAATGAATCTGCCTACATTTCACTTCTAAATCCCAGAGATTAATGTTATCTTATTAACAATACAAAATGGAAAAAGACTGAGCTCTTTTGGTTTAATCTGCTTAGTTTCCAAGACTTCAGGGAGCTTCTCCAAGGAATGTGCTTGGCTTTTGTTAGAAGTTAAAAAAAAAAAAAATCCAATATATTATTTGGCATAAATCTGCCTATTTAATTTAGATTGTGAAAACCCACTGATTAAGTCTTGGGTCTGTCACTTACTTTCCTCGGAGTCTACAAATATCAATGCTATTAGGAAATCTCATACCTTAAAACTACTGCAAAGCCCACTTTTATTCTGTCTCCCATTACTCACACACACACAGTCTGCTCTTTATTCTCATCGGCGCCATCTGGTGGTCACTCAAATCCTCCAGGACTTCTAAAAATTACTGACGCCCCCAGAGTACCTGTTTATGCATGCGCTTTATATCTACTATGTTCGATAAAGCTGAAAAAATTTTTAAATGCATCAATTCATTTAAAAATAACTATAATAAACCTGTTAAATTGTAAACAAAGAAATTATCAATGAACATAATCATATTTTTAAAAAATTCTATGAAAAGAGAGTCATTACTTTACATTTTTGCGTGTCTCTAATGTCTGGATTAATAAAAGGCAGCCAAACTCTATACCTTCTGCCTTCAGTCTGTTTCAGCATCTTGTTTTGGTTTAAACGTATGAAAAAAATCTTGCCTCCCACCAATATGTATTTGGAAAAAAAGGGGCTTATTTCAATAGCCTTTTCAGATAATCGTGGGTATTCTTCTCTGATACTATACCAAAACTCAACAAGCTATAATTTCTTAAATGCCAGTTGGAATGTGGAATTTGAAACCACAACCTTGAACTTTTCATACTATGCTGTATTAGAATCCATTGGTCTATCTTGGGCTTTGCGTGGATTTCTGAATGCTTGATTTGGTAACTTCATTACTGTCATATGGAAAATATTGATTCACTGAGTTATGCAGAACTTCTAAGGGTTGACACATTTTATTATATGACATAAAAGAAATCACACTCATTAACATTGCTACCAATCGCATCAGAAAAATCTCCTAAGTATCAGCAGGCTGTCAAGCTCATGACAGACTCGATTTTCCAAAATCCTAATTTTTACTTGAAAGTTTGAATTTTATCATTGGAGACAAAATACTGTCAGTTGTTTTCCTTGAAGTAACAGTCTCACTTTATTCATTTTCAAGAAAATATCTACCAAACACTCAGGCCTGAATAGTTGTAGTTGTCTTGATGATCATTCTTTTGAGTAAAACTGGTGTCCTATGAAAAAAAAAAAGAGGACGCAGCCAGCTCAGCTGGCCACTCAATCACGTGTATGCTTTCCCTGAGACAAACCTTGTGTGTCTACAGGCAGCAGATACGGCTTTATGTGAACTTCACATTGCATCACACAGAACGCTAAAAAGACGACTTCACAGTCAAGATGTCATTAAGTTAGTGATGTCCACTGTTTTATCATGGACGTTCTTCAGTGGACCTGACATCCCCGCTACTGTGAGTACATGATGGTGAAGAATACAGGGAGCTCTGTCCAGTGTGGCAGGTGCTAAAAGATGCTGGTAATTTTACCCATTATTGTTTAAAGTCAACATTCAAAAAACTAAGATCATCCGGTCCCATCACTGCCTGGCAAATAGAAGGGGAAACAATGGCAACAGTGACAGACTTTATTTTCTTGGGCTCCAAAATTACTGCAGATGGTGACTGCAGCCATGAAAGAAAAGCTATGACAAACCTAGACAGCGTGTTAAAAAGCAGAGACATTACTTTGCTGATGAATGTCCTTCTAGTCAAGCCTATGATTTTCACAGTAGTCACGTATGGATGTGAAAGCTGGACCATAAAGAGGCTGAGTGCTAAAGAACTGATGCTTTCAAACTGTGGTGCTGGAGCAGACTCTTAACAAAGTTTTTTTAATTTGTTTTTTAATTGAAGGGTAATTGCTTTACAGAATTTTGTTATTTTCTGTCAAACCTCAGCATAAATCAGCCATAGGTATACTTATGTCCCCTCCCTCTTGAACCTCCCTCCCATCTCACACCCCATTCCACCCCTCTAGATGGTTACAGAGCCCCTGTTTGTGTTCCCTGAGACATATAGCAAATTCCCACTGGCTGTCTATTTTACACATGGTAATGTAAGTTTCCATGTTACTCTCTATATACATCTCACGCTCTCCTCCCCCCTCCCCATGTCCATAAGTCCATGTTCTCTATGTCTGTTTCTCCACTGCTGCCCTGAAAATAAAGTCTTCAGTACCATCTTTCTAGATTCTACATGTATGCATTAGTATACAACATTTATCTTTCTGACTTACTTCACTCTAGGTTCATCCACCTCATTAGAACTGACTCAAATGCATTCCTTTTTATGGCTGAGTAATATTCCATTGTGTGTATGTACTGTCAGCTACAAACTGGCGCTTACCAAGAGCATTGCCAACGACCCAACCACAAAGGCGTTTGCTATCTGCCTCTACGGAGACTGAACGCCATGCTGCTACAGCTGTTCACCTTCAACAACCCCTGAGGGAGTTCAGGGTGCAGTGAGGCACTCTGTGCTCCAGGGAATCTGGTGGGACAGGTCTTTAGATAGTTGGATGTTTTTAGCAACAGATTTTATGATCTCAATCCTTGCATCTCCTCATATCTAGTTCAGTTCAGTTCAGTTCAGTCGCTCAGTCATGTCCGACTCTTTGCGACCCCATGAATCGCAGCATGCCAGACCTCCCTGTCCATCACCATCTCCCGGAATTCACACAGACTCACGTCCATCGAGTCCATGATGCCATCCAGCCATCTCATCCTCGGTCGTCCCCTTCTCCTCCTGCCCCCAATCCCTCCCAGCATCAGGGTCTTTTCCAATGAGTCAACTCTTCACATGTCTAGAGAAGCACTAAATCCCTTCATGGTGACATCAGACCCTCATGACTAGCAAACTCCCCCTTCACCCAAATCTTATATATTGACTTTCCCCCACTGCTGCTTTGGAGCAGTCTCTCAGAGCTATCTGAGATGCATAGTCTTCTTTTTGCCCCAAATAAAACTTAACTCACAACTCTCAAGTTGTACATCTTTGTTTAGTCGACAGGGTGAAGATTTCCAGGAACTGGGCCACTGTCCACTCCTTGGTCTTTTGACAGTGCCTTGGAACTGTCATAGCGCCTCAGTTCAGTTTAGTTCAGTCGCTCAGTCATGTCCGATTCTTCCCTGTCCATCACCAACTCCTTACTCTGACTCACATCCTTGGTCCGTGATGCCATCCAGCCATCTCATCCTCTGTCGTCCCCTTCTCCTCCTGCCCCCAATCCCTCCCAGCATCAGAGTCTTTTCCAATGAGTCAGCTCTTCGCATGAGGTGGCCAAAGTACTGGAGTTTCAGCTTTAGCATCATTCCTTCAAAGAAATCCCAGGGCTGATCTCCTTCAGAATGGACTGGTTGGATCTCCATGCAGCCCAAGAGACTCTCAAGAGTCTTCTCCAACACCACAGTTCAAAAGCATCAATTCTGCAGCACTCAGCCTTCTTCACAGTCCAACTCTCACATCCATACGTGACTACTGGAAAAACCATAGCCTTGACTAGATGGACCTTTGCTGGCAAAGTAATGTCTCTGCTTTTCAACATGCTATGTAGGTTGGTCATAACTTTTCTTCCAAGGAGTAAGTGTCTTAATTTCATGGCTGCAGTCACCATCCTCAGTGATTTTGGAGCCCCCAAAAATGAAGTCTGACACTGTTTCCACTGTTTCCCCATCTATTTCCCATGAAGTGATGGGACCAGATGCCATGATCTTCATTTTCTGAATGTTGAGCTTTAAGCCAACTTTTTCACTCTCCTCTTTCACTTTCATCAAGAGGCTTTTTAGTTCCTCTTCACTTTCTGCCATAAGGGTGGTGTCATCTGCATATCTGAGGTTATTGATATTTCTCCCGGCAATCTTGATTCCAGCTTGTGTTTCTTCCAGTCCAGCGTTTCTCATGATGTACTCTGCATATAAGTTAAATAAGCAGGGTGACAATATACAGCCTTGACATACTCCTTTTCCTGTTTGGAACCAGTCTGTTGTTCCACGTCCAGTTCTAACTGTTGCTTCCTGACCTGCATATAGGTTTCTCAAGAGCCAGGTCAGGTGGTCTGGTATTCCCATCTCTTGAAGAATTTTCCACAGTTTCTTGTGATCCACACAGTCAAAGGCTTTGGCATAGTCAATCAAGCAGAAATAGATGCTTTTCTGGAACTCTCTTGCTTTTTCCATGATCCAGCAGATGTTGGCAATTTGATCTCTGGTTCCTCTGTCTTTTCTAAAACCAGCTTGAATATCAGGAAGTTCATGGTTCATGTATTGCTGAAGCCTGGCTTGGAGAATTTTGAGCATTACTTTACTAGCATGTGAGATGAGTGCAATTGTGCGGTAGTTTCAGCATTCTTTGGCATTGCCTTTCTTTGGAATTGGAATGAAAACTGACCTTTTCCAGTCCTGTGGCCACTGCCGAGTTTTCCAAATTTGCTGGCATATTGAGTGCAGCACTTTCACAGCATCATCTTTCAGGATTTGAAACAGCTCAGCTGGAAAGCCATCACCTCCACTAGCTTTGTTCTTAGTGATGCTTTCTAAGGCCCACTTGACTTCACATTCCAGGATGTCTGGCTCTAGGTGAGTGATCACACCATCATGATTATCTTGGTCATGAAGATCTTTTTTGTACAGTTCTGTGTATTCTTGCCACCTCTTCTTAATATCTTCAGCTTCTGTTAGGTCCATACCATTTGTGTCCTTTATCAAGCCCATCTTTGCATGAAATGTTCCCTTGGTATCTCTAATATTCTTGAAGAGATCTCTAGTCTTTCCCATTCTGTTATTTGCCTCTATTTCTTTGCACTGATCACTGAAGAAGGCTTTCTTATCTCTTCTTGCTATTCTTTGGAACTCTGCATTCAGATGCTTATATGTTTCCTTTGTCCTTTGCTTTTCGCTTCTCTTCTTTTCGCAGCTATTTGTAAGGCCTCCTCAGACAGCCATTTTGCTTGTTTGCATTTCTTTTCCATGGGGATGGTCTTGATCCCTGTCTCCTGTACAATGCCAGGAACCTCCGTCCATAATTCATCAGGCACTCTATCTATCAGATCTACGCCCTTAAATCTATTTCTCACTTCTACTGTATAATCATAAGGGATTTGATTTAAGTCATACCTGAATGGTCTAGTGGTTTTCCCTACTTTCTTCAATTTGAGTCTAAATTTGACAATAAGGAGTTCATGATCTGAGCCACAGTCAGCTCCTGGTCTTGCTTTTGCTGACTGTATAGAACTTCTCCATCTTTGGCTGCAAGGAATATAATCAATCTGATTTCAGTGTCAACCATCTGGTGATGTTCATGTGTAGAGTCTTCTCTTGTGTTGTTGGAAGAGACTGTTTGCTATGACCAGTGCATTTTCTTGGCAAAACTCTATTAGTCTTTGCCCTGCTTCATTCTGTATTCCAAGGCCAAATTTGCCTGTTACTCCAGGTGTTTCTTGACTTCCTACTTTTGCATTCCAGTCCCCTATAATGAAACGGACATCTTTTTGGGGTGTTAGTTCTAAAAGGTCTTGTAGGTCTTCATAGAACCATTCAACTTCAGCTTTTTCAGCGTTACTGGTTGGGGCATAGACTTGGATCACTGTGATATTGAATGGTTTGCCTTGGAAATGAACAGAGATCATTCTGTCGTTTTTGAGATTGCATCCAAGTACTGCATTTGGGACTCTTTTGTTGACCATGATGCCTACTCCATTTCTTCTGAGGGATTCCTGCCTGCAGGAGTAGATATAATAGTCATCTGAGTTACATTCACCCATTCCAGACCATTTTAGTTCACTGATTCCTAGAATGTCGACGTTCATTCTTGCTATCTCCTGTTTGACCACTTCCAATTTGCCTTGATTCATGGACCTAACATTCCAGGTTCCTATGCAATATTTCCCTTTACAGCACTGGACCTTGCTTCTATCACCAGTCACATCCACAACTGGGTATTGTTTTTGCTTTTGCTCCATCCCTTCATTCTTTCTGGAGTTATTTCTCCACTGATCTCCAGTAGCATATTGGGCACCTACTGACCTGGGGAGTTCCTCTTTCAGTATCCTATCATTTTGCCTTTTCATACTGTTCATGGGGTTCTCAAGGCAAGAATAGTGAAGTGTTTTGCCATTTCCTTCTCCAGTGGACCACATTCTGTCAGACCTCTCCACCATGCCCGCCCGTCTTGGGTGGCCCCACAGGGCATGGCTTAGTTTCATTGAGTTAGACAAGGCTGTGGTCCTAGTGTGATTAGATTGACTAGTTTTCTGTGATTATGGTTTCAGTGTGTCTGCCCTCTGATGCCCTCTTGCAACCCCTACTGTCTTACTTGGGTTTCTCTTCCCTTGGACGTGGGGTATCTCTTCACGGCTGCTCCAGCAAAGCACAGCTGCTGCTCCTTACCTTGGACAAGGGGTATCTCCTCACCATCACCCGTCCTAACCTTGAATGTGGAATAGCTCCTCTAGGCCCTCCTGTGCCCATGCAGCCACTGCTACTTGGACGTGGGGTAGCTCCTCTTGGCCATTCCTGTGCCGTCACAGCCTGGCACTCTTGGCCGCCGCCCCTGGCCTTGGGCATGGGGTAGCTCCTCCCGGCTGCTGCCCCTGACCTCGGATGTGGGGTAGCTCCTCTTGGGTGTCACCTCTCGGGCATGGGGTCCTCCCGGCTTCTGCCACTGACCTCAGACGTGAGGTGGCTTCTCTCAGCCACGCTCTGTGTGCCATTGCAACTGCCTGCGTTCTGTGCCATCTTGTGTGTCTGTGTGTCTGCCATCTTGGACCCATTTAATTCTAATCAGTTTATGTTGTGTCCTTGGGCTATGTTATTCTTTCAGAAGTTGTGCCCTGCCCCTTTCCCTCCTGTTACAATCTGATTTCCTTGCTTTCCAAGGGATTCTCAAGAGTCTTCTCCAGCACCACAGTTCAAAAGCATCAATTCTTTGATGCTTAGCCTTCTTTAAGGTCTAACTCTCACATCCGTATATGACTGCTGGAAAAACCATAGCTTTGACTAGATGGACTTTTCTCAGCAAAGTGATGTCTCTACTTTTTAATATGCCATCTATGCTTGTCATAGCTTTTCTTCCAAGGAGCAAGTGTCTTTTAATTTAATGGCTGCAGTCACCATCTCTAGAGACTTTGGATCCCAAGAAAATAAAGTCTGTCACTGTTTCCACTTTTTCCCCATCAATTTGCCATGAAGTGATGGGAAGAGATGCCATGATTTTAGTTTTTTGAATGTTGGGTTTTAAGCCAAGAACCTGAGCTAATCATTAAGTCCTGAGACCAAGTGTGTGATTGCAATTAGAAGACAATGGGTTCGAGTCCCAGTCTGAGTTCTGGCCAATGGGTTCAAGTCCTATTTCAGTTGTGTGGTTTCATGCTCATACAAAGGAGAATGGTTTTCCAACAGGAGGTCTCTGTTCCTGGAAGATCAAGTCTTACAGGTAGCAGAGAAGGGTAGCATCTTAGGTATGGGGATGGCCTGGGGCAGGGACAGTGTGCTAGGAGTTTGGGAAGGTAGATTGGGACCAGATGGTAAAGGGCCCTCAAGGCCATGCTAAAGAATGTGAATCTTCTCTTACAGACCTTAGGGTGTAACATGATCAGACCTGTATTTGGTGAGCATATTTGCTAGGGCTGATCCCCCTTACCCCTTTCACAAGGAAGTCTCCAGTGCCCGCCATTGAGACTGCACAAGAGACCCTCCCAGTTGGGTAGCTGCAGTGTGACCAGCCTCTGAGAGGAGGGGCAGGGCAAAGTGCAGAAGCCCACTCTTCACCACCACCACCCCCATGCCCCTACCCCAGAACATGTTCTCCAACTTGAGCTGGTCAGACTAGATTGGGTGGGGACTGGAGGGCTCAGAGGATTAGCACATCCCAGCCTTGAATGAAGCACATTCCATCATCAACTAAACAGGGTGTGGTGTGCGTTGGCCCAGCCCGGTTCCTTTCATGGAGGGGTGTGTCTATGTGTTGCAAACCTAAGAGCTCATGACAGGCCCATCCACAACCAGACATTCCTAACCAGCTATGCCCTGTTGAAGACCTCCATGTGCCTTCTCTCTTAGGACTGTCTTCCTGTCTCCTCACCAGGTTTTGCTTGCATTTTGCAGGTGGCTCACCAGTCCAGCACCATCTCTCCATTGGGAGGAAATGATGAGCAAAGGAGTAAGGAAGAGAAGAGGTACCATTTGGAATGGGAAGCTGGCCCTGGCCCCAGCACCAATTTCATCTTCCAAGAGCAGGGCTTCTGCAGTTACTGTGCTGTGTTACTTGGCACAAGGGGGTCAGCCTCAAAGCAAGGAACCTGTGGAGCATCTGCAGAGACCCCTGGGGTCATGAGGAAGTACCCCCAAACTGCTATAGTCATCATTGTTTTACTGATTGTAAAATGAACATATATTCTTTGAAAAAGGCCTTAAAAGTTTTGAAAGTAAAGAACATTTTTAGGTTATCCATAATACCTCTCCATAGAGACATCAATAACTGACTATCTTTCCATCTTTTACTTATGCTTATCAAAGGAATTTTTTTTAAAGATGGAAAGGAAAGGAAGTATATTTTCTGTATTAGGATCAAGTTATTTTTGAAGCTTTTGGTATCCTGCCTTTAAACTTTTGAATGCTTCCCTATCTTCTCAATTATTCTTGAACAATCTGATTTTAATGGCTACATAACCTCACATATGGTTGAACCGTAAAATCAGAACCTATGTGAGGTATCACCTGGGGTCACTTTCCCACAAGAAAGAGACAGGCATGTACTGCTTGCTATGAGAGGAAGCCATCTCATGCCTTTGTGCTCCACCATCCCTTAAGACTCCACTCAGATGTCACCACCTCGGTGAGGTCTGTGAAGCCCCAGCTCAGGCTGATGCCAATCCGTGGTGCTCCTGTAGCACCATCATAACACTGACCACCTTAAACAGGTGTCTGTATATTTCAGTCTCTTCTAGCAGACCATGAAGTCTTGCAGAACTGGCCTGTATCCGAACAAGCTGTAAATCTCCAGTGTCCAGCTGGCACCTGGCACAAAGATATTCAATAAATGCCTTGCAGAGCTGGAAAGTTTAAGCAACCCCGTTGCCAGGCATTTAGACTGTTTTTAATTTGTAATTAGAAACATGCTTTCATATTGTTAGATTCCATGTTGACCGAGGAAGAGGGTAGAAGTAGACCCCCAAAATCTT
The DNA here is from genome assembly GCF_023091745.1 of Budorcas taxicolor. Taxonomy (NCBI): domain Eukaryota; kingdom Metazoa; phylum Chordata; class Mammalia; order Artiodactyla; family Bovidae; genus Budorcas; species Budorcas taxicolor. The sequence continues at coordinate 80,595,184 of NC_068919.1, forward strand.
GTTTGGGTCATTTGTAGTCACTAGAAGCCTAATAACACTGAGATGGCTTGTAAACAAGTCTTTGCCTGCATCTGACTCATTCCTATGATATGAAAGCAGAGGCTAGAATCAGACAAAGCCCAGCTGCACTGTTTGATAGTTCTGTGGCCTTGGGCCTGTTCCTTGACTTCAGTCTTCATTTTCCTCAGTATAACATGGAGAGAATAATGGGATCTACTCTTAGGATGCTGAGATGTTGTAAATGAAATAATGCAGGTCAAGACAGTGCAAGGCTTGGCACACTGTAGCTAGTTGTGTTACTAAATGAAATTTCTGAGTCCATGTTATAGAGTTAATGCCACAAGATCAAACTCCTCTGCAGAAACATGGAGCAATTTATATACATATGTCTCTCATAGCATTTTTTTGAACAAGGAGTCAATTTTCTCAAGGAAAATTTTGAGTCAATTTTTTTATCTTTGCCCAGTCAGCCTGACAAAGGTCATATGGCCCTGGTCAAACCAGCTTTGAAGTTCAGCACAAGGTCATCTTTCTCCTCACAGTCTAAGCATCTAGCACTCACCCCGGAACCCTCCCCAGGTAGCAGAGAAAGGGGCTAAGAGGTACGGAGTGAGTGAAGGTCGAGGTGTTAAAGCATGAGCGGGTCAACATGGAAGTTCAGAAGCCACTTTTCCACATGCAGCTGAGTGACGAGAAACAGTGGACTAAAGAATGGCCCCAAACAAAATTCTTCTGCTTTCACCCTCAGCCTCACCCAATGCACAGTCACAGAAAGTGAGCACAAAGGCTGCTTTGTGGTGAGCTTGCTCCAGAAGAGACGCAGAGAGATTAAGCGGCTTGCCCAAGGTCACACAGCTGGCAAGTGCCATTCAGAGTATCAAGACCACAAGGAGCCCATGACTCACAGCTGGCAAACCTTGTCCACAAGTGCACGGCTCCACTCGTGTTTGTCCTCTCAGTCGCATTTCCAGCGTCGCCAGGAACGTCAGAGTGGACACTGATGGGGGTGAGAGAGCACATCCTTGCTAGGAGTTCTGAAAGCCAAAATTCACTACCTGGGCAAAGTCAGTTGTGCAAAGAGACTGAACTGCTTCGGTAGACACCTGTTGGTGGGTCTCCATGGTCTGGTTGGGGGTCTCTAAAATCTTCAAGGAGGTTCCTCACCCACCTCCTCTTTCCTGCACCATATCTACCCCTCTCTCCCATTATTCTACCCCTACATATGGCAGTCGTCAGGAAACAGTCAGTTACTTGGACATCTTGTGTACTTACGAAGAAAAGAGGGGAAAGGACAAGTTTACAAAGCACCACGGCAAACTAAAAGTCATGATTGTAACAGTTTTATTCAAGTCTGTGTGTGCTCTGGTGGTGAGACCAGGCTGAGATCAGCCTTACGCTGTAATACGATAAGAGGTTTAGCCATTGAACCAAGCCTGCTTGGCATCCCTAGTTAACAATTTACAGTACCTTGAAAAAAAAAAAAGCCAAAGAAAAGAACCTGATAAGTTCCCTTCAGGACTTTTCTATTTTTAAATATTGTTGACAAATTACAATAACTTAAATCCCAAAGCGAAATGGGAATTCAAGACACAGGGTCAGCACACAAGGAAAGGACACTGGAGCAGGGAAGGCCTGGGAATGAAAATTAGGAGCTACACACACAGGAACAAAACCAGCAGGGTATGTGAACTTCCATTTTACCTGGACGCAAAGGCTCTAACGGGGAGGAAAATCCCAAAGAAAGGTTTTCCGTGAGTTAAATAAAACCCATCTCCAGCTCCTTTCCTTAACCTCCCTAGAAAATACTGATACAGTCTCAGACTAAATCTGCGTGTATGTGTGTGTGAACATGTGTGTGAGTGTGAGTGTGACTGTGTGAGCATGAGTGTGTATGTTTAGCGTGGGTAGTGAGGAAGATTAGAGGAAGAAGTAGACAAGTTCATCACCTTCCTTCTCTGCCACAACTGAGTAACAAGGGCACGTGATTTGATATGATAAAAAGACAAAAGCCTGATTTCAAGTTCCCAAGAGGAGCTACAATAAGGCTTCCAAATTCGAGAGGCCCAGAGGGATGTGGGTCGAAGCTGCGGTAAAGAGTGGTCAGTCATGCGGCAACTGTGGGCTGGAAAGAGAAGCGAGAGCCCACAGGTCTTCGGTGACGCTGGGAGAAGAGCTACGCAATTGACGTATTCAACACCCCCTGCACAATCATAAAGAGGAAACGATGGAGAAGAAAGTAGCAGGTGCAGAGAGGAGGTCGGCTGAGCTCCAGGGAGATTGCAAGCCCTGTTGGGTGTCTCCAGTCTCGAGGCTGGTGGTAGATTAGTCACAGGACAACTCCTCCTTGGATAGAGAACCATCTCAGAGCCATGGCGGACCTAAGCTAGGCTAACTTTACCCCCGAGTGTCTAAACAGTGGCCTAAAATGTGCTCAGGAGAAAACAAGAGATGGCTTTGGAGCCAACAGATCAGCAACACTCCTAGCTGTGTGACCTTGGGCCTATAACCATCTGAGCCTCGGTTTCCACATTCTTAGCTGGAGGTAATATACTCCCACCCCACCCCCAGGGTCAGTGAGTCAAAAAGAAAGAAAAGAATATACACTCTCAGGGCAGCTCTGCTCACCTAGAAGAAACATAATGGTTTCATATAATTTATTGTTAGTCCTCATACCCAGACCAGGATGAACCCATGCCTCATTCTGACAGTGATGAAGCAAAGAGCCATAGCCAGCATGGCCTCTGGAACTGGAGGGAAGGATAAATGATGAGAGCAAAATAAAGATGACAGAGAATAATAACAGTAGCAAAAAGGATACCGATGGAGGTGACGTGATGGCTGACATTACGAAGGTCACTGAGGGCCAGGCAGTAGAGTGCCTGTGGAAGGGAATAAAAATGCCTCTGTCCATTTTGGTCCTTTCTGGAAATGGGAAAATGGTTTATTCACTTCTCTGCAGGTTCAGAGATGTCCCAGAGTTTTCAAATGGAGACTCTAAAGCATCCTTCCCACTATAATCCCTTCCCTTTACACATGCACTCCTCTAAGCAGCCTCAGGGTTTCAGAGAGGCTGACAGGCAGCTAGGGGACATCCAGGAAAAGTCACCCCAGTCACAGGTCCAAGGCTGAAAACTGCCCTTGGTGTTTCACTGCTATTAAGTCAACACATTCCTATGCAAACACTCCCAGGGTCACCACCCAGCTCAGAACCTGAAAGGAAGGAAGCCCAGAAAAGACCTGAGCCTGCCTCACAGCTCTGCCCTCAGCATGTTCAGGTGAGGGGCAGGCAGAGCTGAGATCAGGGTAAGGTGAGGCAACTCGCCTTGGATGTAAGATTTAAGGGGGTCACAAAAAACACCAAAAAATCCCTCTGCTATCCAGATGAATCATATTTCAAAGCAGTACTTTTAAAAATTGAAATTAATGAAAAATTCATGATGAACATAAGATTAGAATTTTTTTAAATGCCATATCTCTCAAAGCAAGTAGTTAGAGGTGAAGGTTTTCAGGAACACGGGCAACAGGTTATTGGACTGGCCAGAAAGTTCCTTCGCATTTTCTGTATTTTACAGAAAAATCCTAACTTTTTGGCTAACCCAATACTTATGAAACTTGGTTTTAGACTTCAGGAAGTGTAGAGAAAGACCACTATCTCCGTGGGGCCATCATCCACCAGGACCCCTCTAGATAAACCAATCTGACCTCTGGGTTCTGATTTCCTGGACATCTACCCAACACAATCCAACAGGAAAGGCCTGTCTCTGAGCCTCTGGCACTGTACTCTGGTGTCTGTCCTGAGATTCCTATCTAGTTGCCAGGTTCATGCCTGCCCGTCAGGCGGGTAAAACTAGATTGTGGGTATTTGCGGGGAGGGTGGATCAGACCAGTCAGGAGGGAGACTGGGTCAGGGGAAAGGCAAGTCTGTTTCCAAAAGAAACAGAGAGAGGAGTAGACAAGCTCCTGGCTCTGCCAACAGCTGGGCCCTGAGACGCTTCTCTATTTCCAGCTGTGGTCATGAGTGGAAGACCCAAAGCCAGGCCACGGGCGGGAGATGCAGAGAACCACAGCCAAGAAGAATCAGGAAGGGCCAGTCCTACTGGCTCCAGACCATGGAGTAGCCCAACCTTCAGAAGAACAAATCACGGCTCCCTGAGCAGCCTCTGGAGGCCAGGGTGCTCCCCTAGGGCCCAAGATCTGAAATGGACAAAGGAGGGGGTGAAGCCTGTCTATAGTGCATCAGGACAAATGGAAAATAATCTAAGCGAATATGAGGCTCACCCGGGCCATAGGGCCATCCAGAAGTGCAGGGCCAGGTCAGGCTAATTAGACACCTACCCCTCGCCCCCCCATTAATTAGCCTTAATCAGCCAGGACTCCAGTTTCTGCCTCCTGCCCTTCCAACGCCAGTGACTGCAGTGGTGGGTGCTGGGCAGCAAGGCCAAGGCATAGCCAGGGAATGAGACCTCCCCAGAAGCAGTAGAGGGTTTCCCCTTCTGATGTGGAGTTTTACTCATTTGAATTCCTGATCTAAGAAAACAATGATACGTCTGACCAAAGAGAGACATTTGGGAATGTGTTCCTCATAATAACTGTGACTTGACAAGAAGGCATCTCAGGCCTGAAGCCAAGGAGAGAAGCAGGTGGTCTAATCAGTCAAACCACATGAGACTGCCAATATTTGACTTTCAAACACACACACACACACACACACACACACACACACACACAGTCCTCTACAAAGGGAAGCAACCCAGCCAGGGGGGGCTTATCAGTGCTGGATGAGGGGCCCTGGGACTACAGACTTTCAAGCTAGAAAGGTCCTGTGCTACAGGTGGGGAAGGCAGCATCACCCTGGGCTCACAGCTGGGCTCAGAGATCCAGAGAGAGGGAGAGACGTGTGTGACATCACACTAGTGGGTGGGTAGCTCTGATCACCAGTTTCCTGCTGCCCTGTTCCCTTACAAGGCACCAGGGGCGGCTCTCCCCCGACCCCAGTCCACAGTCTCCGGCAGAGACCTCGCAAGAGCCTGGCACTACAGAAGCGGGAGCACCTGCCCCCTCCCCAAAATTCTTTAAGAGACAACAGTGTTTCTGACCTGCACTCACACGCCTGAGTCAAAGAGGTGGGCTAAATGAGACACGTGTGGAAATGGTCAAGGTTCTGCACTCACAGCAGGGCCTGCCCCACCCGCACAGACATACCAACCCCGCAGTGTACCACTCACAGCTGTCCTTTAATACCCGCTGCTCTGTACTTTGAAGAGTTAGGAAGGCTCAAGACGGGGTTCCTTCCTTCTAGGGGAGGGGGCGGGAAGGAGTCTCCTACGGGGGGCTGTGAGCAAGAATGCTGACACGGTATCAGGCCTAGACGCTCTTGGGGTGACTTGTGTCCTGAGGGAAAAGCAGCTTTGTGATGAAGCCCCCACCATGACATGTGTTCCATGGGCCCGCAGACCCTTTCCTAAAGATTGTTTCAGGAGCTGGCCTGATTCCTGCCTCAAAACACATCAGACTCCGGGAAATGACTCCAAGAAACAAGAGGCCCCGAATTGTCATTTGGGTGCTGCTTCCAGCTCCCTGTCACCCACTTCCTGCTCCATAAGACACTCAGGACAGCGATGATCAGCCTAACGACTTAAGTGGGGCAATTAGGAGTGATGCTTGTAAACACCAGGTGCCGTATAAATACAGTAGAAAAGCACATGCCTGACCACGGTCCCCATTAGTCATTAGGCCAACTCCAAAACTTGCCTCTTCCAGAAGCCAGAGGAAGTAGGCAAGTCCCCCAGAGGCAAAGGTGGTGGGGACCGCACCGTCAACTTCAGCAGTTTGTCCTGTTTGCTGGCCGGGAGCCACGGGCTTCTCGGACCTGCTCTGATACATGCTTTTTTTGCCCTTGTGAGGGAAGCAGGTGACGGCTGCTCTTACAGGAAGGAAATCTGAGAGGGACTAAGAGACAAGTCCGAGGTCAGACAGCAAAAGTAGAACAGAGAACACAGCCAATGCATTCAGTCTTAGAGCTGGGTGCCCAACTCAGCCATCAGTCCAAGCAGCTTATTAACTTCTCTTCACTTGGATCTTCATCTTTAAGCATTTCCCCTTCTCTACCACCAAGTATATCAAAGGTAGAAGGCAAATAATGTACTTTTGTAAAGGTTAGGAGGAAGGGTTAGCCTTATTCTGAGTCATCCAAATGTCAGGTACCACCACCATCATCATCACAATAGACTCTCCTGATACTAAAGGATGTGAAGCTAAGGGCATCCTTCAAAGCCTTTTAGACATAACATATGAAAATAACTGGGACATCTATTCAGCCCCTGGCAGTGACCTGGATCCTCAAGGACAGAGGACAATCCTATGTAGAATCAGTGGAATGAACTGAAGAAGCCAGAGGGGCAGAGAGCAGTATCTGTTTCCCATCACCATCTTCCAGAAGGAGCACCTGCCAAGAGCAGTGGAAAGTGTCCGAGGAAAGGGAAAAGGGGGGGAACCCAAACCTTATTCTATAGGATCCTATCCCACCCAAGCCTTGCCCCAGAGAGAGAGAGAGTGGCAGATGGGGGCCCCTCAGAGACCCAGTTTGAAGGAGCTGAGAGATGGAAAGTCCTCCATCATCATGGAAGCCCACAGAAGCATCTTCAGAATAACCCCGCTTCTGCCTCTTGTAGGTATAGGTCCTCCCACAGTAGAGCCCCCACCTTCCCTTGTCATCCCCTAGGCGGATGAGGAAGAAATGGGTTCAAGCTGTCAGCCAGTGGCAAGGGTTTACTCTAGACAAAATGACAAAAAGCAGAAAATGAGCTAAGACTCCTTGCCTCATTCCAGACCACTGGCCAGAGCCAGGGTGGTCTGGACTACACTGTAGGCTGCACCCACCAGAGGACCAGAGACTGGGGCCAAGGGTTTAGAGATGTGAAGGTGGCTTAGGGCCTGGGGCCATGGAGAACCCTAGGAAAGGGCACAGGCCATCTGAGGATGAAGAGCAGTCACTTGGTTGGCTGAGCTGATGAGATTCAAGCACCGCCCCCCCACCCCACCTCCTCTAGCCAAGGAGTGGGGTCGGGAGCAAAAATCATCTCTTTTGGACTGTCTTCACTGAACAAAGAAACAGAGAGAAATGAGACGCGACAATAGAACCCTGGGCAACAAAACCAACAGTGCCTCCCCGCCCAAAAGTAGGTGGGGCCCTTGAACCTAAGTGCCTGCCAGTGGGCTCGTAAAACAAGGAACAACTTGAAAACCAAGGCCGCTCATTTTGTCATCCTCAGGGCAGGACTTCTAGCATAGTCACAGAGAGAGCAGTGACCAAATCCATCACTTGTGCCAACAGCGCTGCTCTTCTGTCCTGCACCTGGGCAGCAAATGCAAGGAAGCTGCAGGTGGGCCCCCAAAGCCTGCAGAGAAACAGCCCAGGATAAACGACGAGGGAGTGACACAGAGTCTTGGGTCAGGAGGAGCGTGAACTAAGGACTCTACTCCTGTCGTTATCCCCACTCAAAGACAACTGTTCACACCTGCCTCGGGAGCCTCAGGGTAAGAGGAAGAGAGGAGACTCATGTGAGAGAGCTCCAGAAGATCAACATTCAAGCCACAGAAATGAATTCCAGAAAAGCCAGGATTGGCCTCTGTTCCTTCCTATCCAACTCATGGTCGGGGGTCCCACAGTGGGGGCTACCTGTGCATGAAGACAAAAAGCCCTGGTCGGTCTCCCACACTCGCACTTGAAGATGAGGGTACATGAGGAGCTCACACGGCACCTTACAGGTATTGTCAGCCACCACATCCATTCACGCAAGGAACTACTAAGGGCTCGTTTGACTTTAAGGGCTTTGCAGAATGACAACGGGCGAGCAGGAAGCCCCATGGCTCCAACTCCCAGTGTCTAGGACCCAATTCTACATGCTATTCTGGTGCAGGGTAGAGATACCTCCCCACCAAACATGTAACCTCAAATCCACTAATTCCAGGGACTGGAGGGCAGATCAAGGCAAGGGAAGACACATACAGATCAGATGACAAAAGGGCCAAACACAGGAACTTTGTCTCTGGTTTCAGAACTGACACCAGAGATTGAGCCTCCCCAGGCAATTCCTGGGATGGGTGCATATTTGATTCAGAACCGGGTCTGATCACATCTGGACCCCCAAGCAGGAGATGGGTGCTGTCAACACGTGCTGGTTTCTGCCCTTCTTTGAGTGTTTATGAAAGGAATGAGGACAGACAGACTTTGTTACCCTCTTTACTGCAACTCAACTGTATTTCCTAATTCCCTCCTCTTTCCAGTTCTCACGGAGGCAGGTCCCGTACCACTGGGAGGCTCAAATAAAGAAGTGGGGGTGCATGGAAGTGCAGCAGGTGGTCCCAGCTCCCTCAATTCCTGTGCCCAACGCAGGGGCACTCTGTCTTCCATTCTCTAGCCGGCACCATAGGGCTTAGGACGCAGAAAAGCTCACATCTCACACCAAACGAGATTCTCATTCATGGGTGTCAGGAAAGCACGTGGAAGAGGAGCAAAATCAATCAGAGAACATCCAATACTGGGTGTGTGCGGAAGGCTGAACTCAGGGCTAACAGAGGGACCCCAGGAGGGCACCCCCTGGGGGCTGAAGAGAGGGAGCAGCAGGCAGATTCGGCTGAGTGACTGCAGTCACCCTGAAGGCGAGGAAGACTGTGGAGGGTGGGGGACATGCACGCACCCCTCCCTCCCCAACACAGCCAGAGCTGATGGCCACAGCCCCTCCAGCGGACCTGGGGAGAAGGGCCCTGCAGGGTGAGAAGCCTTCTGAAGGGGCCCTGCTTCCATCCCTTCCATCTTCAAAGTGCATTATCAGTGCAAGAAGTAGGGCGGGAGGCTCTGAGGGGTCCAATTCTGAGAAAGGGCTGTGCCAGCCAGCTCCCCTCCCCATCTCCTCCTGCGTCCCCCCTTGCCGCCCTCAACCCTTTGCATGCTAAGACCAGAACTCTTGCTGGATCTCATAAGGGGCAGGCCTGTGTGTGTTCAGTTCAGCTCTGCACAGCGGCACAGTGCTGTCCTGACTCTGGCCCTCCGCATCCAGGTCTAGAAGCGTCCGCTCGGTGGGCGGCAGCGGCCCCGCCTGGAAGGGGAGCAGGGCTGGCAGGCCCGGCCGCTCCTCCACGGTGCTGCTGCTGCTGGCCAAGCAGGAGTCCAGGTTGCTGGGCGTCTCTGTGCTGGAGCTGTTGGCCGGGGAGGCGCTACGGGCGTGGCTGGGGGACACAAACCACCACGGGTCCAGCCGTTGCCGGTTGGCCGAAGGACGTGGCCGAGGCAGAAACTCCAGGGTCTTGGGTCTCTCCAAGGTAGAGTCCTGCTGGGTGTTCCAGCGCCTTGGGGTCGGGGGAAAGACCACATTCGGGTCAGGGAGACGGGGGAATTCACCTGGGTCTCGGCTGGGGCTGGGGGTTTTCAGCATTCCTGGTCCAAGAGACAAAGGGAGAGGTTATCAGACGACAGACCACACTCATGGACCACACACGCCACTTACTCCCCGCCCCACCCTCCCACACTCACGGACCACACGTGCCACTTACTCCCCACCCGTGACCATGGCCCTGACCACCTGGGATAACTTGAAAAATGAGCGCCTACTCTGTCATGCAGTGTGTTGGCAGGCACTGGGGGTGTAACAGTGAACTACAGACCATGGTCCCTGTATCTTATAATAATGGGACACATGAGGTCATATCTGTAATGAGACAACTTAAGGAAATGTCTTTCATTCTCAGTTCATCCATTTAATAAACGTGTGACAAGAACAAGGGCTTTCCAGGTGGCGCTCATGGTAAAGAACCCGCCTGCCAATGCAGGAGACATAAGAGACGCAGGTTCAATCTCTGGGTCAGAAAGATCCCAGGAGGAGGGCATGGCAACCCACTCCAGTATTCTTGCCTGGAGAATCCCGTGGGCAGAGGAGCCTGGTGTGCTATGGTCCATACAGTTGCACAGAGTCGGGCACGACTGAAGCGACTTAGCATGCTCGACAAGGACAAAGCAGGTATCAGAACCTGCTGCTGCTGCTGCTGCCAAGTTGCTTCAGTCGTGTCCGAGTCTGTGCGACCCCAGAGACGGCAGCCCACCAGGCTCCCCGGTCCCTGGGATTCTCCAGGCAAGAACACTGGAGTGGGTTGCCATTTCCTTCTCTAATGCATCAGAAACTTAAAGACTAGTAATCTGGGGGTCTCCTTTTCCAAAGAGGCCACCTGATTTTAACAAAAAATCTGAGCAGGAGAAGGGCAAGCTGAATAGTAAAGTACAGCTGTCACTCATATTCGAGTCTCACTGAATGGGTATTGCCACGCCCTCCTCTCCTATGGGATTTCAGGTGGTTTTTATGTCAGATAGAGGTCTTCTAGGGAGCAAGGGATGGGGCGGGAGTGAGAGTGTATGCTCAGGTGTCTCAGATGTCAGCCAGAGAAGGACTGGGTGTGCTGCGGCACAGCAGTTCACCTGGCCGCATCTCCACGTCTGAGCGTCAGGTGTGAGTAAGGGATGAGCGATGCAGGGTGTGATGCCCGGCTGGAAGCCTGCCTTACGAGTGTGTCTGTACTCACTCTGTAATAACAGGCAAGAGCCGGGCTACGTGCAGAAAATACCGCCCTGTGTGTGGCCAGATTCCTCCCTGTAATTGCAATCTTCTTTCCAGGGAACAAACAGAGCTGGCCTCCTACCCTTGATGCGCCCTCAAAGTACTGGCCCGTACGCTCCCAGATCCGGGGCCTGAGCATCTCACAGGAGTCCCGGTCAGATTCTCCCCAGATCCTGCCTGTCTGCGTCCCCTCTTCAGGGAAGGCCCCCCTGAGGCACAGGATGGACAGACGTCAGTCCTCTCCCAAGGCCCAGAACAGCCTGTCTCAACTGGCTGAGGCAGAGGAGGAACTTGAGGTTGGCCTGATATCTCCACTCCTGGGAGAGAGGCCCCAAGGCGAAGGAGGCCCCAAGAGGAAGGAGTAAGGAGGAGGAGGAGGGCAGGTCGCAGGGGGCAGGTCTCACCTGCTCCAGGGCTGGGACTCAGTCCATTGCTGGATGAGGGGCTCCTGCTGGCTGGAGGGGCAGCCGGCTTGAGGGCCCCGTCGGAAGGAGTCCGCCGGTGAGCGCTGGGCTGCGCGGGGGCCGTGAGGGTGACGTGGGTGGGGGTCAGGGACTGCTTCGGGTCTCGTTTGAAGCGCTCCACTCGGACGTTGACCAGGGGGTTGCGGGTGCAGGGGCTCAGGGCCGGGGCCTCCACGGGGCTGACGGGCATCTCGTACACCACGATCTCATCGCTGTCAGATCTCAGCAGGGAGCGGGTGGAGTTGCACTCGGAGATGGAGGAGAGAGACAGCAGCGTCAGCGAGGCGGAGGGGTCTCCTAGCAACAGCACGGGCTCCTCCTTCTTGAAGAGCTTCCGGGATGGGGGGCTGGTGCTCCGGCGGGGCCGGCTGGCTCTCAGGAAGAGCCCCTCGCGCCTCTTCTTCTCCTCCCGGGCTGGTGGCTCGGGCTCCTCCGGGGGCGGCAGCTGGCACTTGCCAGCTTCCAGCAGGTCAAACCCGAGGCCCGTGGCGGCGAGGACGGCCCCGCAGCCGAGCAGAGCCACCTCGCAGCGGCGGTGGTGGGGGCCGCCCCGCTTGAGGCTGTTGGTTGGCGTCAGCTGAGGGGTACTGGTGGCCGAGTTGACCGGGGTGGGCTCCTCGTGACCGCCGTCGCTGAGGGGGCCATCCCCATCTTCCCCGCGAGGGAATGGGCTACAGAGGTAGGACTGGCTGGGTGACGGCGGGAGACGACTCTCCCCACTCCGTGGGCCTTCGCTGTCTTCATCCTCTGCGGAGACGAGAGAAGTGGAGGGAGAACACAAGATGGGAGTGAGGCTGCAGGAATGAAAATCTGGTCCTTCTCCCCTACCCCAGGTCCCTGGCTTAGTGCTAGGGATCCAGAGGTTGAATAGTCAGGGGTGCAGGACCAGGAACCAATAGGACTTCACACTCAACAGTGACCAACATGGGGAAGTCGCTCTCCATCTCAGAGCCTGTTTTCCCATTTGCAGAAAAGGGGATCTGTCAATTTGCTCCTTCTGTCATAGAAGTGCCCTGTCAGTTTCCCAGAACAGGTACATCCTTAATTATTTTACAACTTGAAACCGGAAGGGAATGGGAAGGGAGTTCAAAAGGGAGGGAATATATGTATATGTCTAGCTGATTCATTTTGCAGTACAGTAGGGACTAACAGTGGGCTTCCTTCGTAGCTCAGATGGTAAAGCATCTGCCTGAAATGCGGGAGACCCGGGTTCGATCCCTGGGTCGGGAAGGCCCTCTGGAGAAGGAAATGGCAATCCACTCCAGTATTCTTGCCTGGAGAATCCCACGGACAGAGGAGCCTGGTAGGCTCCATGGGGTCATAAAGAGTTGGACACCACTGAGCGACTAACACACAGACAGGAACTAACACAATATTGTAAAGCAACGATACTTCAATAAACATTAATTTTAAAAAAATGGGAAGGGACCTGGAATTTCTAGAATTGACAACCTACAGACTTGTCTTAAGACCCATTTCCTGCAAAGGATTAGAATACTCGGCATGGATGAAGGCCAAATCTACCCTATGGACTGACTGATTATGACCTTGGAATTCTAGAGAGAGGAGTACTTTCTGAGAGACAGCCTGGAGAAGGCCTTCCACATTTAGTAATCACAGGGCCATACTGGAAGAGCTTCCTTGGAGGAACACTGGGGTTCTATTGCCATCTCCCATTCTATGGACTCCCCAAGTTAAAATACAAGGAAGCAGACCCAGGAAAGGCAAGTGCCTGATTCCACGCCTCCCCGTGCCTCACTGCCCTAAGGAGACTATAACCAGCCCCTTGGGACAGGAGGTCAAGGGCAGAGTCCATGGCAGCGGTGGTGATGTGGAAATACTCCCTGTAATGGGAGTAGGGCAAACAGAGAGAATAGGGTGCGGGGCCAAGAGTTGAGGAAAGGAGGAGACAGCCCCACGAAGCAGTGCTAGAGGTCTTGAAAGAGTCCAAGAAGCTTGGCCATGAATTCCCTGAGGGATCAGGGGAGAGTTAAGACAAAGGCAATGCTTACCCATCTCCATAAGGCTGGTGAACGCCGGCAGGGCTGGACTACTCCTTGGGCCCTTCCCCAGGTTGGGGGCACTGGACGACCACTGTTTGTATCCATCTACCAGGGACTTGAGGCTGAACGAGAGGAAAAGATGAAACTGTCAGAACTGGTTACTCCCTCTACCCTCAGCTCCGTGGGCCTCTCCCCATCTGCTTCATTACAGCAAAGCCCAAGAGCCTCAGGGTACAGGCAACAAAGCTTGCTGAGCCCACTTGCTTCTTTAACAGAAGTGCACATGCTCTAGGGACAGAAAAGCAGGGGCATGACACACCCCTACACATGCTGCCATGGAGCTGTGGGAAGACCTCCTGGGCAGGCTGGCAACAGAACAGAAGGAATGAGGACTGCCCGGCCCTGGCCAGGGTCTTGCCTAAGCCCAACTTAAGGGAAAAGCCAAGACTCCACAGACACTGACCATAATATAACACACCGGTGACATTAGAAAAACTGCAATGCTGAGATGTGCAGGGCAAGGCAAGCACTGGGCGATGAGCTCACAGAGATGGGCCAGGCCACTCCACTCACACCACTTCTCAATTTCTCCTTCCAAGCTTCCAGCATGCTTAGGCAACTTCCAAAGCCATCCATGTTTCAAATACAAAAATCAACCAACAAAAGCTGCGTCAACCCAGTGCACTTTGGGACAGACCTATGTGGGTAGCACATAAGGCTGGACTCGAACCCTCGGCCTGTCTGGGAATGGAGAGGAAGAGGACAGGAGCTGGCTTTCAAATCCCCGTTATCAGCTCCCAGTGGCAAGTCAGTAATTCCAAGGACACAGACTGGGTACCCCGCCAACCCTCTTACAGGACAGGGCATCAGAGGCCCACAAGCACTGGTCTTTTTCCTAAAGAACAGTGAAGGAGGCCTGAGGAATCTGTGGACTATGATTGCCAAGGAGATACTGGGATTATAACCAGGGGCAGCTCTCATTTTAGCACTAGAGAGAGCCATTCAACTAAAGCCCACTCTTCCCAGCCTATCTCCAGGGAGGGAGACGGACCAGCTTTTTCCCCTGCCTGCAGATCTCTGTTTCCAGTGCTATCAGAAATACCAGTGATTAAAGTACATTCCAGACATCAGTGATTTCAACCAAAATACACAGCCAGAGAGAAACATGCTGCCAAACCCACAGCCTGAGACTTCTGACTGAAAATCTTATAAATCCCTTCTAGCTCTGGATCCAGGGAATTCAGATCAGCAGCATCAAAGCCTGTGCTGAAGACCAAAGGATAAACAGCCACGTACTGACTCCCTAAAATGAAGGATGCTGGGAGAACCTTAACAACAGGAGTGGTCAGGGCAATGAGGAAACGTTAAGTCGGACCAACACAGGAATTTTCCCAAGGTGCACGATGGTACTGCTTCCCAAAAAAAAAGTCAGCATGGCGCTGGCAATAATGAGGCTTGATTCTGCGGGGTGTGCTGTGAGGACAAGGAAACGGGGGCGGGGAGGAGGATTATTATAGTACACGTGATGAGGTGGTGAAGATCAGACTCACCCCAAGTGGAAATGTGGAGAATCTGATGGGGTACTTAAACCATTAGCTTTCTCCCGTCTCTGAGGGGATCTTCAATGAATAAAGAGAATCAGTAGCAGGCAACAGTAGATACATGCCGCTCAGCCTCTCCCACCTGAGAACCCTCAAGGCTGGGCTCCTGTTACGTCGCCAGCTGCCCTCCCCTTGCAAAGCCCACACCATGAAGGGATTGCAATAAGATGGCCCTGCTGGAATGGTCACAGGTCCATGACCTCCCTATCTGTGAGATAAACATCCCAGGGGCAGCCACAGCTTAATTAGCGGGGGTGGTGGTGGGGGGGTGGGGGGCTGTGAATCCATAGATAGCTGCTGATTACAGACAGGTGCATATGTTTCCTATAGAAACATACCGTTTTTTTAAAGGATGGGGATGCAAATTCACCTAACGTTGTTGAATTCAGTACAGCTTTTTGTCATTATATATTTTCTTCAGTCAACAGGAACTAACATTTAGAAATAGTATCATACAGAAGCTCTCAAAAATTCCCAACATTAAGTCTTTTCCTGAGATTTTATTTCTTCAGAGGAATTGATAATCATGAAAAACTAAGTCACATATTTTGAACTGCTTCAAAAGTGTTGAGGGCAAATCTATGTAAGAAGGAAGAAAATTCTAAAGTTAATGTTTTGTGTAATGTTGAAATGCAGTGAGTTTACTGGCAAGACAAAACATACATTGAAATGAAACAGAACCATTGAGACTGTTGGGATCCATAGCCAACCTGGCAAAGCCTACCTGGAATCACACTAATGTCAGAAATACCAAGGGATTCAGGGTGACTAGGTTCCTCAGCCCGAGCTCAACCCCACTCTAGCCAAGGCTCAAGGGACAGACTGGGGATTGCTTGCACTTCAGAATTTAGTACAGCAGAGCAACCAGGGGACTCCGTCACTGAATTCTTACACAGCTTAGGGAGGCCTGCCCTACATATCTAAATTTTCTGTTCCAAGGTAACGAGTGATTTCCAAAGACTGGCTTCAAAGAGTCCATCCTTCATGAACCAAAACTTATTTTCACCTTCTAGCATAGCAAAATAGATTTTGGACATGAAATCTTAGTATTCAGAGAAATAGCAAGGCCAAGGCCAGTTACAGGTTGAGGGCACCTTTAAGTCTAATAGTCAACCTTAGAAGCTCTTTGGAAAGCCACTAAAAAGGAGGAAGAGGGCTGCTGCTTATCCTCACACTCGGAAAAGTCAAGAAATATGGTTCTAGATTCTAACACAAGAATAAGAAGTATACCCCATCAGGTGCATTCTTCAGGTATGAAGCAGAATTGCATGAGAAGCGTGGAAGAATCATCAGAGTAAGTATTTACATAAGTTTATTTATGCAAGTTTACTATGAGCTAGCCCACCTTTTAAGGGACTTCCCAAAGATAAGCTTACTCAGGGTCAACTCCATGAGACGGGTATGGAGAGAATCCCCATTTAACAGATGAGGATACCTAAGGCCCCACTGCTGGGTGTGGAGGAGTCGGGATTCACACCCAGGCAGCCTGGAGTCAGCGTTCATGCACTTCACTACCACACTGCAATCAACTGGTCTATGAAAGACCAGGGCCCGTGGGCCACAAACCCTCAGTGAGAACACGAGCACATCCAAGGCAACAGGGCCTGCTGTGTGCTTTGTCCAGAGGGGTCTCTCACACATCAGCGTGGTTATGGGGTGGGCTCATAGAGAAGGGCTAGTGGCCCTGGAGTGATCTCTGCCTGCACCTCCAGGGCCGGGTAGCTCCGCCTGCCTCTGGTTCAGGACAAGCCTCTGCTCAAGAGCCCTGTCGTCTCGCCTTTCCTTCTCTCTCCTCTGGGCAGATGCTTTAAGGATAAGAGCCAGGTGTAAGTAAAACACAGGCGGAACTCCTCACAAGTGCCAAATGCTTGGGCTACTTGCTCCTCTGAACAGGATACTCCAGGGGCTGGCAAACTAACTCATGAGCTACATCCTGCCCAACACTTGTTTTTGTCCCATTTTACTGGAACACAACCATGTTCATTCATTCACATACTGTCCATGGTCTGTGGCTGCTTCTGCATTACCACCATGTGGGGCTGAGAAGTTACTACGGAGACCACATGGCCCACAAAGCCTAAAATACTTCCTACTGGGCCCGTTATGAAAAAACTGTGCCAACTCCTGAACAAGGCAATTGGAAAACCTTGTAAAGATCAAGAGGCATGTAATTTCTTTGAACAAGGTGAAACACACAACAGAGAAAAAGGTATTTCACGCCGCATTTTTAAAGGATTTCCCATCATCTGGCTCTTACCCTTCGTCTCCTGAGGCAAATTCCTTCTGACCAAGTGTACTTGGCCCCCATGTCCGCCCCTTCTTCTTGGGGGCCCTCTTCTCCTCCTCCTCCCCCTCCTCCTTGGGGATCACAGAGCTCCGGCCCCAGGTTTTGCTGCTTTCGCCTGGTGTCACTGTGAATAATAAAGGTCACATGGGATTAGGAAAACAGAGCGGTGTCCCCCTAAACTAGCGTCTCCCCGACCAGACACACACACTCACATAACTGGAGCTGCAGGTGTGGGGGAGTCAGACTTTGTGCCCAACTCTGTGCCCAACTCTGTGCCCCGCCGGGCACGTAAGGGAGTTCCCAGCCACCATTCACTCTGCGCCCTCAAAGTGCCAAATGTGGGAAAATCACCCAGATTCTTCCGAGTCCAGTGGAAGGTGGATACCCTGGCCAGCCAGTCACCAGAGCTCCAAACAGACCTGACTTTGGGAATGTGTTTTATTGGGGATAGGTGGGTGGGAACTGGCCTGGAGGATGATGTTGGGGGGAGGGGGGGAGAAAGTAGGTGGGAGAGATTAGGAGTAAAGATGATGTAAAAGTGAAGAAATTTTGGTAAGAAAGTGCTGGAAAGCAAG
The DNA here is from genome assembly GCF_023091745.1 of Budorcas taxicolor. Lineage (NCBI taxonomy): Eukaryota > Metazoa > Chordata > Mammalia > Artiodactyla > Bovidae > Budorcas > Budorcas taxicolor. Next base: position 80,612,721 of record NC_068919.1, read on the forward strand.
GAAGTGAGAAGTTCAACACTATGGAGAGGGAAGTTAGGGACTGGGAGCGGCAGGCCCGGAGAAATATAACAGAGAGGGGAGGAGGAACCTTCTCCTGACCCTGACACCTTAGAGCAAGGGCTAAAACCCAAATTCTTCAGAGACTGGCCTTTTATCATCAATGAGTAGAAGGAGTGTGTTAGTTGCTCAGTCATCTTCGACTCCACAACCCCATGGACTATAGCCCTCCAGGATCCCCTGTCCATAGAATTCTCCAGGCAAAAATACCGGAGTAGGTAGCCATTCCCTTCCCCAGGGGAGAATGGAAGGAGCCAGTTATCAAAAAACAAAGAGTTAATGGGACTGAGGCAAAATACCGAGCACACGAAAAAAAGAATCCACTGATTTGACTTGATTTTTCAAGGAAAGCCAAAAATTCAGGTCTTGGGGGGTTTTCTCTGGGATGAAATCTCTCTATCTTTAAATTAGCGCATATGCCCCTCCAACCTCTCCCTCCCACACACTAGGAATATATGTATATATGTGTGTGTATACCTAAGTTCTTTTTAATAAACACCATCATAAAATTGGCTCAGATTTGGACTATTGTAAAGTATTTGGCAAATTTACCTTGGAACCTGCAGTTTGACAAAGCCCCTTCCTAGGAAGCATGGACCAAAGAAACACCACGATGCCCCAAATATAGCAGAGGTCCCAAGTCCTAAATATACCAGATCCCAAGTCCAGGGTACCTTCATCACATCCCAAATTACTCTGTAATTCACTAAAGATCCCGCCAACACCCACAAACCCCTCTGCAGGTATCTGGCTAATAGTGAAAGGTAGAGGAGGCAGGGTCAAGTTCACGGAGAGGTGAGGTAATGGGGGTAAGGGCCTGCATACATATGTGAGTGCAAGCATGCTAAGTCGCTTCAGTCACTTCTGGCTCTTTGCAACACTATGGACTGTAGCCCACCAGGCTCCTCTGTCCATGGGGTTTTCTAGGCAAGAATACTGGAGTGGGTTGCCATGCCCTTCTCCAGGAGATCTTCCCAACCCAGGGATTGAACCTGCATCTCTGAGGTCTCCTGCATTGGCAGGCGGGTTCTTTACCACTAGTGTCACCTAGGAAGCCCTCACACGTGTGGATGTGTACACATATTGTCCAAGAGAGGTGGCAGAGTTAGGACGGAGCCAGCCTGACCAGTCTCTGGCTGGACAGAGCAGGGGACAGGTGGCCTGGTGTGTTCTGGCCCCAGTTAATTTGGGAAACAGACATACACTGGATGGCACGAAGGCGAGGGATGATGGTGGGGCTCGCAGGAGGACTGGACCGGCTGTTGATCAGACTCTTCCTTTTATCCATGGTGGGCGAGGCCTGTACCGTGAACTTGTGCTGGAAGTCTGCTTGGGGGAAGACAAACAGATGTGTGTGTTAGAATTTTCCCATCATCAAATTCTTATGAACTACAGGGATATATGGGCTCCCCTGGTGCCTCAGTAGTAGAGAATCTGCCTGCCAATGCAGGAGACTCAAGGTTCGATCTCTGGATTGCGAAGATCCCCTGGAGAAGGAAGTGGCAACCCACTCCAGTATTCTTGCCTGGGATCCCATGGACAGAGGAGCCTGGTGGGCTACAGTCCACGGGGTCACAAAGGAGCTGGACACTAGCAATTAAACAACAACAACAGGGATATGTGGTCCAAAACAGGAAATATAGCCAATATTTTATAATAACTATAAATGGAATATAACCTTTAAAAATGGTGAGTCATTATGTGTGCACCTGAAACTTGTATAATATTTCACATCAACTCTACTTCAATTGAAAAAAATTCCTATGAGAGAAATGACACTTGCTGGCAGCCTTGAGGGATGGGCACTATGTCCTGAGAAGCTCCGTTACAACTGGGAAATGTTCTCTTTTAGAATCATTTCTTTTTCCCATAGGGATGTGGCAGCTGGATGTATGTAGAGACGGAAGCTTCATTATCCAAGTGAACTTCATTAGACTGTTTTCATAAAGCTGTCCATGTAATGTACATAGAGGTAGCAAGTACCTACTTGGAATAAATTTTTTAAATATCATGAGACCTTGTCGATTATTCTGTGTGTGTGTGCTTAGTCACTTGGTTTTGTCTGACTCTTTGCGACCCTTTGGACTGTAGCCAGCCAAGTTCCTCTGTCCATGGGATTTTTCAGGCAAGAATGCTAGAGTGGGTTGCCACTTCCTTTTCTAGGGGATCTTCCTGACCCAGGGATAAAACCTGCATCTCCTGTGTCTCCTGAGTGGCATGTGGCTTCTTTACCCACTGAGTCACTGGGGAAGCCCAGTTGATTATTCTAAGAAATCTAATATAAAATACATAAACTACTCTGTCTCATATAATCTATTAGTACACATCTCCTTTTCTCAGGGACCAAAGCAGGGAGACCGATGCTTCTCATTAAGTGCAGGGTAACAGGATTAACCCATGGAACCTGAGAAAGTGAGGGAGATGCAGTTAATGGTCCAAGTTCCAGTTTATTCCAAAAGCGTTTACATCAGAGCATGAGGAATGTAAAATGTACATTCTCTGAGTTTCTAGGCTTCATTCTCCCCAACTATTGAAGGGCTTATCACAAAGATCTGCCTGTGGGCACCTAGGTTTCCCCTCTAGATGGTGATCTCCCTGGAGGTGGGATCCATGGCTTTTCTATCTGCTTCCTTAGCACACATCAAGATGCTGGCCCATGTTGCTCCAGAGATGCTTAAAGACTCTGTGTTGCCTGAAAAAAAAAATGCGCAGCAACACTCACTGAATTTCACTAACTGGATTCTCTTGTCTGTGCCTAAGCCACCATCCCAGTGCTTCGCTATTTTCCCTGGATTCCTTAGACTTCTAATAAGCCTGCTTCCTGGGGACTGACAGGCTCAGAATACAATGAACTTTTTAATCTACATAAACACACACTTGAGTACTCACCTCCCTCCGTGGGTACGTAAACTCCAAAGACTCTAATTCATAGTTTCTTACTTCTTTGCATTTTCCCAAGGTGGTACCTACTGCAAATGTACCTTTGCTCAACTAATGTGTTTCTGAAAGGTTACGTGTAAATCAAATTCTTAAACATTCATCCTAATCTCAACTGCACATAGATAACTAATTATTACGGAAACCCTGAGTTATTTTGCAGAGCCAGGAGTCTTCTTATCTCATAGGCACATACACACACTCACCCTGGGATTCTTTTACCCCAGTGACATCTTCATTCTCCAGGTTTTCCTACAGTAAGAATTTCCTGTATGCACGGCCATGCTTTCTAGCAGATTGGACCACGCCACGGTCAAGGCCTTGCCCTCATGTTCTGTGTGCAGTCACACTCCAAAATCCCCCTTGGAAGGGTGAAGCTTCTCAGCAGGCCAGGCTTTCCCTGGAATAGAACCTGGGGTTTCCAACCAGGTCTATAAGGAATCTGGGATCTCATGTTTCTGAGCCCAGTCCCTGGTTCCCACAGACCCCGTGGCGCATGAGCCCCTCGGCCCACTCATGCTTCCCCTAGGTTGTGCGTGCTCAGCTGCTTCAGTCGTGTCCGACTCTTTGTGACCCCATGGACTGTAGCCCACCAGGCTCCTCTGTCTATGGGGATTCTCCAGGCGAGAATACTGGAGTGGGTTGCCATGCCCTCCTCCAAGGGATCTTCCTGACCCAGGGATCGAACCCGCTGGTCTTAGATCTCCTGCACTGGCAGGCGGGTACTTTACCACGAGCCTCACCTGGGAAGCCCTCCCCCAGGTCTCCCGGGTACCAACCAGAAGGGAGGCTAATGCGATTTCCGTCCTTGAGCTTCAGCCGGCTCTTCCTGAACTTGCCCTTGCGCTTCTTGACCCGGGGCTTCTCCTGGCATAACTGGTGGATGATGATGTTGAGCTCTCGTTCCAGAATGTCGATCTCCCGCTCAGCGAGCTCCTGCTCCCGGCGCCGCAGCAGCTCCTCCTGGTTCTTCTGCTGGAGCGCGGCCCGCGTCAGCTCCTCTTCCCAGGTGCGTAGCTCCTGCCAGGCAGGTAGAACCATCAGAGAGAAGGGGGCACTCCCTGGGGCAGTGGGGGGGCTCACCCCTGGGAGAGCAGTGCTCACAGCAACCTGGACAGCTCTCCTCTAATGCCCCACACTTCACTCTCTAGAGGAGATGGAGGTGCTGGATAGCTAGTCAGCAAATGAACACCTGACCACCCCAAATGGTAAGGGAAGACAGGCTCAGAAGAGACATCCTGAGTACACAGCTAGGATAGCCACAGGCCAAGCCCTACAGAAGGGGACTGAGAGTTCCTGGTGCTGGAGAAGACTCTTGAGAGTCCCTTGGACTGCAAGGAGATCCAACCAGTCAAACCTAAAGGAAATCAACCCTGAATAGTGATTGGAAGGACTGATGCTGAAGCTGAAGCTCCAATACTTTGGCCACCTGGTGCGGAGAGCCGACTCATTGGAAAAGACCCTGATGCTGGGAAAGATTGAAGGCAGGAGGAGAAGGGAGCGATAGAGGATGAGATGGTTGGATGGCATCACTGACTCAATGGAGATGAGTTTGAGCAAGCTCCAGAAGACAGTGACGGAGAAGGAAGCCTGACATGTTGCATCCATGGGGTCACAATGAGTTGGACACAACTTAGGGAGTGAATAACAACAACACCTTGACTGATTGATTAAAATTATCTGTGACCAGGAAAAACAACAAAGTTTAGGTAGAAAATATAATCATAATCATATGATGATGATCATATAATCATATAATAGTCTCGGTTCTATTTTGATTTGTTTTTCTGTTACATAAAGGAAATTTTTTAAAAACCAGAGCCAACTTAAGGTAATCTAGCTTAAAAATGAGCCTGCTATAAATGAGTCATACTCCAGGCATCATCTAACGTGCAAATAAAAATAAATACATTCCCAGGGTGGCTGTTCAAAAGGCTCATGAGGCATGTCATCTAAATCTTGGTTCACTTTGGTTCAGTGAATCCACTGAAACATGTGGTTGAAACTTTCATCTTATCTTAAAGGGCAACCATGTGCTCTAGAGGGACAGAGACAGCCCAGCAAAGAGAAGCAAGAACACTTCCTGAAGTCTTTGCCAGACACTTGCTCTAGAAACACTACCACACTGGGTGGGCAGAACCTCTTCCTTGCCTTCCCTTTATCCTTCTGCGTGAATTTATAAATGAACTCAGCATGGAGTTCCTAGGAAGAGGCAGGAAATTACAGCATCAGGAAATAGGATAGAACCCAGGAAAGAGAATAAAGCATCCATAAACAACTTTATAGATTCTAAACTATTAACACTGGTTACTGTAGGCCCATGATGAAGTGAAAAAAGGCTGTGGCTCAACTGGTAAGGAACCCCACCTGCCAATGCAGGAGACACAAGCGATTCGGGTTCAATTCGTGGGTCGGGAAGATCTCTTGGAGAAGGGATGGCAACTCACTCCAGTATTCTTGCCTGGAGAATTTCACAGACAGAGGAGTCTGGTGGGCTACAGTCCACGGGGATGCAAAGAGTCGGACATGACTGAGCAACTAAGACTTTTACTTTAATGATTGAAATGGGGTGGGAGCAGAGGGTTAAAATTTCAGAAGCTTTCATGTCAACAACCTGAGAGAACCAGGTCTAAAAAGCGGGGACTTATTTTTTCTCCCCAATAAAGCAGCCAGAGCAACACTCCTGTGATTGGAACTTAAAATTCTCAACGAAATGCTCCACTCTAAGAAGTCATTCTGCTCTCGAAAAAAATATAGAAATGGAACCCAGGGCTAGAAAAAAAGTATGTGAACACATACTGGGGAAGCAGAGCAGCAGGCAGAGAACAGAAGACAGAACAGAGGCAAAATGGGAATAAAATATTCTGATGAAAGGAGTGTTTCATTCAACTTGCCTTCTGTTCGCAAGAATACCTGCTAATGTCCATCAAAGTGATAGAATAGAAATGAGAAGAGGGTGAGCACTTTGAAGGTTGGCTCATTAGTTGCTGATTAACCTTTGAATCAATGAACGAAAGAAATGAGGAGAGGAGAAGACAGTGTTATAAACGCAACCCTTCTTTATGGTAATATGCATTCATCACAAGTGCCTGAGAAATGAGCCTGAACTTCTGAACTTCTTCTGTGATGAACAGATTGACTGCTGTGTGCCCTCCAAATCCTTGGCTTTCTTGTTTTCACCATCAGAACAAAAACATGTAGAAGATTCAGAAAAATTATTCTTGGTTGGTTATTTTGCTGCTAAATGGGAAAGCTAAAATTAGTTCAAGCTACTCTCAGCCTTCCTAGGTCCTCTCTCCTACATGCTTTTGTCTAAGGAATGGCTTGAGTCTAAACTCCTTCCTTTAAGGAAATTCGAACCCCAGCCCAGAAACCAATCCATCTTCACATACAATGGAGCAGCAGGTTGAGCTAACCTGAAGAGTGAATTATATGGGAAACCAGGACATTTATGGAGTACTGGCCTATGGCACCATATACCTGGCACCCCTCCAACATGGTAAATCCCCTTCTTGTGGAACACCTATTTGGGCATCAACTCCGTACTATATAAATCACACCTTTCACATACAATGATTTAAGAGGAATCTCTCCAGAGAGAAAGCTCATCATCTATCCTTACCCTCACTTGCTGAACTCCAAGATTTATAATGGAGAGGCATCCATGCTCAAGGCAAGGACTCCAAAACAGAGTGGTTGAATCTGTGGCCTTGGGCAAGTTAAAATGGGCATCACATTTAATATGGAGGTAACAGCACCAACCTCACAGGGTTGTATTACCTAAAACAATTACTAGCTTTTTATGCAAGATTATGTAAGAATTCATATAAATTACTTAGAGCATGGCATATAGCCCATGCTCTACACGTGTTAGCTCTTATGAGAACTGGTTTGACTTTTCCTAGTATCTACTTTCTGACAAAATCCAGCCTTCATTTTTCTTACTGGTTGGTACCCTTATAGTGTCATCAATCAAAAGAAATAATCAGAGAACTATATTCAATATCCTATGATAAACCATAGTGGAAAAATATGAAAAGAATATAAACATATATATATACACACACATGTATACTTGCATCACTTTGCTGTACAGCAGTAACAAATGCAACACAGTAATTCAATTTGTTTTTGTAGCTCAGTCACTAAGTTGTGTCCGATTCTTCTGTGACCCCATGGACTCTAGCCTGCCAGGCTCCTCTGTCCATGAAATTCTCCAGGCAAGAATACTGGAGTGGGTTGCCAGTCCCTTCTCCAGGGGATCTGCCCAACCCAGGAATCGAACCTGAGTCTCCTGCGTTGGCAGGTGGATTCTTTACTGCTGAGCCACCAGGATAGCCCATAATTCAACTACACTTCAATAAAAAATAACTTTAAAAAAAGAAAACAGGAGTTAGTGATTCAAAAAAGGTCAGGAACTCTGGGGTTCTTCTAGTTGGAATATAATTAGTAATTGGAACAGTCTCTTTCAATCATTCTGCTCAATGGTCAGTGAGGATCCACCCCCTCTCCGAGCTAAAGAATTGTCACAAGCTCATTGCATCCCCCTGCAGAATGCTCCTGACTTGCCAAACAGTACCCTGGTGGCTCGCTGGTAAAGAATCCACCTGCCAGTGCAGGAGACATGAGTTTGATTCCTGATCTGTGAAGACACCCTGAAGAAGAAAATGGCAACCCACTCCAGTATTCTTGACTGGGAAATTCCACAGACAGGAAATTCCATAGAACAGAATTAGAGGAGCCTGGTGGGCTACAGTCCATGGGACCACAGAGTCAGACACGACTAAACACAGAGTCAGACACGACTAAACAACAAAACCAGGCTTAGGCTTGCTATGCTGCAGCAAAACATCTACATCTTCAGATCAGCTCTGGAAATGATTTTTAAGTTATTTGTTTAGGGAACAACAATGATATTGGAAAGAAGAGACGGTTTTGGAACCAGAAGGCCCTGGTTCAAGATTCTGCCTCCTCATTTACTAGGTGTATGACTTTAGGTAGGTACTGATCTGCTAAGATACTGCTCTGAGATGCAAAAGTTAATAACACCTGCCCTACATGCTGTAGCAGAGGGCATAAAACTCCTGGATAAAACGGATGAAAAGGTCTCTTCATACCTTCCAAGTGAAAGAACTGGGAAGCCATGAAGACAATTTTAGACACTACTATTATATTGCTTTCCGAATTTCCACAGTGGGGAGTGAGAATGGAAAGAAGAAATTAACCAAGTCTACCCATGGACATCCCTCGTGCCCCGAGCTGCAGGTCCTGAGGAACAAGCAACATAATTGCTTTGATTTGGATTAGCTTCCTCCATGTGGACCCTGACTGTTAGCTAGATACTACAGCATAAAACGGGGCCATTCAGAGAATGGTCACCAAAACCAAAAGGCAGATCTCTAATGGGCTATGAGTCTCTGAACTCCTCAGTTGGTTCAGCCTTTGAGCCCTTTCTCATGGTATTTTTAACCCATGTGCTGTTTCTGATCCTGATCCCCAAAGACACTGGCAGGATGTTCTGCTAACTGTTCTCAGTGTTCAAGTATCCCTATATCCTGTTAACCCCCTTTGACGAGTCCATTGCAGAACCAAGACACCTTTCTAGAACCTTCTTGTAATTTGTCCAGCCGCCAGAGTGAGACAACCTGTTGGTACTTGCCCAGTGGTGCTCCTCCTCCAGTTTGGACAGTGAAGTAGATCCTCTGCAAGGACACCTTTGGACTCATGACTTCCCTTACTTATTCCTGTGCGTGCATGCTTGGTCACAGTTACTTCAGTTGTGTCCAACTCTTTGTGACCCTGTGGACTGTAGCCCACCAGGCTCCTCTGTCCAGGGGATTCTCCAGGCAAGAATACTGGAGTGGGTTGCCATGCCCTCCTCCACTTATTCCTACCACATCTCCAAAAGAGAGAAAAACTCTCTTATCGTTTCAGGTCACACCTGAGGCCTGGAGAACACTCCACATAAAGCCAGGAAGGAAAAAGCTGCTTTGATATCACAAACCAAGCAGGAAGGTGGCCGCATCACAGTCTTGCTCAGAGGCCCCAGTGGAGAAGGTCCACTGAGTCAACGCACACCTTCCGCTTCTCTTTCTTACCTTTTCTTTGGCCCTGAGTTGGTCAAACATCTCCTGAATCTCGTGCTTCCAGTCATCCTGCAGGCAGTGGAAGGAGTCCTTGGGCATCTCAAAGAAACCAGACTCCTCTATGGTAGTTAGCTGGTCCAGGATACTCGTGAAAGATGGGCGTGAATGGGGGTCAGGATTCCAGCAATCTGCATGGAGCACACGAGTCAGGAAGCATGAATGGACAGAGGCAGACGGAAGACTTAGGATGTCACGTGACCTCATCTGACAGAAAACCATCTCCCATCTCTCATTTCTTCTTCCAGAAACAGAGGAACTGGCATTGAGGGAAGCCCCAACAGGTCTCAGGAGGTAAAGCAAGCTGCCCAGCATCACAGTCATCAAGAGGGAAACTGGAAACACAGCACAGCAACTCTGCACCCACTCTGTTCTCCTCATTTAGCAGAAGAAAGGCAAGTCCAAAGAGTTTTCGTGCGTAAAGTACAACCACCACAGTTTATCAAGTTAGTATAATACATGATTCCGGGTGTGACAGTGGGTAGTTACACCTTGGGCCTCGATTTCCCGCAAATAAATGAGCTACCCTTCCCCTCCTCGATGTGCTGATGAGATGAAAAGCACGAGCAGGGGGCCCAGAAAAAGCGAATTCTATCTACTCGCAGCTCAGTCCCTAACTAATGGAGTGGCTATCTATCCATTTAACCTTTCTCAGCTTAGGGTTTCTCACTGATAAAAATCATAGGACCTAACTAGATGGCTTTTAGAATTTCTCTCTTCTTGGATCGCCTTCATTTCTACACATAAGACACTCAGAGGTCTTGAAATAGAAGCTACTATCCTTTCTTATTTTGCATTAACTAATATACCGCAGCACTGGATAGCAGCCTTTAGTTTCTAAGTTAAGTTCTATAGTCACTAGATGGACAGAAGGGACGTGGGTGACACCAGTGTAGCAGGGTGCTGATATCATCTTGAGCTAACTCTTGTAACCATCTTTAGGATTCCTCCTCGAGTGACTCCTACTTCACCTCCTCTTCCAGTTACTGGTCATGCAGAACTGGCCACACTCTATCCACTGCTGACAGAAAGGTCAAACAGTCTCCAGTTTTGTTCCAGCCAGGGGTCACTCACCTTCCATGAGTTTGGCAAAAGGTTCCGGGCATGTAGAAGGAATGGGAAGGGCGAGCTTGTTCATGGCCACTCCATAAGCGACTGCTAAGCCATCGATTCCCCGGAAGGGCACCTCACCAGTCAGGAGCTCCCAAAGCAGCACCCCGTAGCTAGGGAGAGGAAGAAGACAGAAGTCATACAATGAACCACAGCTGTAACTTCATTGACATAGCTCATGAGGCTTTGACGAGCATCCCACATCTTCTCTAACATGTAGGGAGACTTACAGAACAGACATACTGCCAGAATATAAAAGGGAGGCCAAGCCCTACTGGCTATGAGCAAAAACTCTGGAGTCAAGCACACTAGGTTTCAAAGTCTTATTCTTCAAATTCCTCATCTGTGAAGTGTGAATAACATGAGCAGTTGGACAAGGCTATCGTGAAATGAATGCTCTATTGTTTAAATCACTGCTCAAGGGCCACAGCTATTCTGTGGTTGCTATTGTGAATGTAATAAACTGGATGAAGAGGAAGGCTCCCAGGAATATATTTTTTTCTGCTTTAAGAAAAATTCAGCTTTAGTCACAAGATATATTATTTTCTTTTAAATTTTATTTAAGTATAGTTGATTTACAATGTTGTATTTAATTTCTACCGTATAGCAGAGTGATTCAGTTCAGTTCAGTCACTCAGTCGTGTCCAACTCTTTGTGACCCCATGGACTGCAGCACACCAGGCCTCCCTGTCCATCACCAACTCCCGGAGTTTACCCAAACTCATCTCCATTGAGTCGGTGATGCCAGCCAGCCATCACATCCTCTGTCATCCCCTTTTCCTCCTGCCCCCAATCCCTCCCAGCATCAGAGTCTTTTCCAATGAGTCAACTCTTCACATGAGGTGGCTAAAGTACTGGAGTTTCAGCTTTAGCATCATTCCTTCCAAAGAAATCCCAGGGCTGATCTCCTTCAGAATAGACTGGTTGGATCTCCTTGCAGTCCAGGGAACTCTCAAGAGTCTTCTCCAACACCACAGTTCAAAAGCATCAATTCTTCGGTGCTCAGCTTTCTTTATAGTCCAACTCTCACATCCATACATGCCCACTGGAAAAACCACAGCTTTGACTAGACGGACCTTTGTTGGCAAAGTATTTGCTTTTTAATAGTATATACACACACACACACACTCCCCCCACATATATACTTTTTCATATTCATTTCCATTATGGTTTATCACAGGATATCATGTATAGTTTCCTGTGCTATACAGTGTGCGTGTGTGCTCAGTTACAGTCATGTCCAACTTGACCTCATGGACTGCAGCCCACCAGGCTCCTCTGTCGATGGGATTTCCCAGGCAAGAATACTGGAGTGGGTTGCCATTTTCTCTCCAGGGGATCTTCCCAACCCAGGGATCAAACCCATGTCTCTTGCACTGGCAGGCCAATTCTATAATACTGAGCCACTTGGAAAGCCCATACAGTAGGACCTTATTGTTTATCCATCCTACATATAATGGCTTGCAATGCTAATCCAAAACTCCCCTCCCCTTTGGCAACCACAAATCCGTTTTCTACATCTGTGAGTCTGTTTTTATTTCGTAGATATGTTCATTTGGGTCATATTTTAGATTCTATGTATAAGTGACATATATAGTGTTTGTCTTTCTCTTTCTGACTCACTTCACTTAGTGTGAGAATCTCTAGGTCCATCCTGTTGCTGCAAATGGCACTACTTCATTCTTTTGAATGGCCAGGTGATAGTCCATTGAATATATATACCACCCACATCTTCTTAAACCAATCATCTCTTTACAGGCATGTGGGTTGTTTCCATGGCTATTGTGAACAGTGCTGCTTTAAACACAGGGGTGCATGTATCTTTTCAAATTACAGTTTTGTCTGGGTATATGCCCAGAAGTGGGACTGCTGGATTATATGGCAACAGATACATTGTTTGTTTAGCTTTAGAAAAGCAGAGAGATGACCACCAGAAATAAACAGATTTTGTTCCTGTGAAAGATTTCTTTCAGTGCCCATTTGGCTGAGTAGATTCTTGCCCATGACCAGCATGAGTACATCCATAACAATGAACTCTGTCTAATTCAAAGGGGCGAGTTTCACAAGGGTGGACTGCAATGGTGCAGTGGGGCAAGCTTCAAGTTCCCTCCCTACCTTTTAAATGCACATGAAGAATTTATTTTCATTTGTCCTTGGAGTTAGAAAACTGGGAATACAGAGTTGAGTGGAATAATTATCCTATGAATTCACAATCACTACCAGGCAAACTCATGTAGTGTTATTAACTACTCATGTAATTATTCCTTCCAGGAATAACTCAGGAACAAAAACCATGAGGCCATGAGCAGTCAGAAGAGGGGCTTTCCTTATATTTGCAACACGAACCTCAATTTTTTGGTAATACTCATCGGTAGTTTACAATCAACAAGAAGACATATTAATGGTAAAAAGAATAATAAACCCAGTAACTATTTGACCATGGCATCTCGCACATACCGCCTGCTAAGACACTTACCAGTGTCATCTTGAATCCCTACAACAAACCTGCAAGATAAATATTATCATTTTTCAGATGAGGAAAGTTAAGTTTTACCCACATCTATTAAGGGCGTATTGGAGAAGGAAATGGCAGCCCACTCCAGTGTTCTTGCCTGGAGAATCCCAGGGATGGGGGAGCCTGGTGAGCGTCCGTCTATGGGGTCGCACAGAGTCAGACACGACTGAAGCGACTTAGCAGAAGCAGCAACAGCATTAAGGGTGTATACAGAGTAAGTCATAGTGGACCTGGACCAATTCTCAATTCTTTCTCCCTAGCATGCCCTTCTACCATTTCTCTCTGCTTGGTAAACTCTGCTAATTATATTTCAAGATCTGATTAAAATGCACCACCATTTATTCATTCATTTTAAACATCTAATATGCATCAAACTCAATGCCAAGCACTAGAATATAGGATTAAAACACACAGATCTTATCCACAAAGAAATCAGAGAGAGGAACAGAAAAAACACTACTTAGAATACAGAGAGAGAAATCACAACAGAAATACTATGAGGGCGCAAAGGAAGGTCACCTACATCAGACCAGGACAAAGGCAGGAGGCAGCTAAACCCTGAGCAAAACTTTGCTAAGGGAGGGACAGAGGCCAAGGATCAGCATAAAAAAGGGTGTGGACTTGCCCTCAAAGGGCCCCCAGTGGCCTGGCATGGCTCCAAAGGAAAGCAACGTGCCCACCTCTGTGCCAGGGCATCCCAGGGGTCTCTACAGAGGGACCCTCAGAGTGGACTGGCTAGTCTCCTTGGGCAATGTCTTTCTCCCAGTGAGCCCTCCAGATACTATACATTTTTCTCATGTATTTTGACAGGGTTGGGGGAATAGCCTAGTAGACTGGTAGTTACAGGTCTTGTCTTGTCCTGACAGGAAGTTGGATTTTAGTCTGAGACTGATGGGAACAATTGGACGCTTCAGGAAGCCTTTCCTGACACCCCGACGTGTTACTCAGCCCTTCAGTTGTTTGTTTACCAGCCTGTGGTCTCCTAAAGGGCAGGGACAACCGGTTCATAACCTTTGCATTCTCAGGACCTTGCCCAGGCTCTGGTACGCCTACACCCTCACATAGTGAATGAGCTGATGCGTGGATGTAGGAGTGAGGGCACAGCCAGACTGTCCCACAGGCTGCACCAGGTGCCGCAGAGTAAGCCCCAAATACCATCAGGAACTGCACCAGGGCACTTCTGGCCAAACCTCTCAGGTGACTTATCCAGACAGCAGCCATGCTGGGCAGCACCCATCAAGGGACCTCTACGAGTTCTAGGCACTGCTACCTAGATTCCATGCTAGAGTCATTCCCGTGTATGGCTGTGTTCCTGGCACTACTGCCTACTTCTAGTCTGAGGAATAAAAACTCAATGTTCCCCAAACCCCTTTCTTCCATATAGGTAAAGACAATCGATATCCCAACCCTAATGACCTGGAAAAACAGGGTGTTTTCAAAGATCCAAACGTATCCAAAGATCCAAACGTATCCTGTCTGTGTCCTCGAGTCCTGCCTGCTATGGTTTTTACACTGTGTTCTACTCCAGAGTGATGTTTCAGGCCACCAGGAAGGGGGAGGAGCCAGGGGCCCTCCCCTCCAGCTTCCACAAGGGCAGCTCTACTCTCACCTGTCCTGGTCCTTTGTTCATGGGCATTCCACTCCATCTGAAGGGCTCTGCAACAAGGAGAAGTGGGAGAAGTGCTGCTCAAGAAAGACTTAGACTTAAGCCAAATGCCTGCTTTAACACTTAGAGCCGTGTGACCTTGAGAAAGCAAGTTCACCCCTCCAAACCTGTTTCCTCAACCGTGTAACAGAGCCAGCAATCCCAACACCTCACAGAAGAGTTGCAAGGGACAAATAACAATAACTACCCAGCATCCTGAAACTGCCACCTATTGCTGGAAAATGCTGCGTGCTCCTCACGGCAAGGGCCTGAGATGAGAAAGCGTCTGGAGGGGCACTAGCATTCAGGGAAGGAGCCCTTCTGGGGATGAATTAACCAGTCAAAGTGTTCCTCTGCCAATGTTCCTCTGTATTTTTATAACAGAAGGTGGGTGATATAAATGAAGGTCTGGTGTTCCTTTGGCAGGAATAGAGTCCCAAAGGGGGACTGGAGAAACACCCAGTAAGTGGATCTGAGCCGCTGGGGAGAGGTAGACATGATTTACCTTGGGTTTAGCCTATTTTCTTGCCCTCCCAGGGTTAAGAGAAGGTCAAGAAGTCTGTTCAAGACCATTTACAAGTGGCCTCCCGGAAGCAGCTCAGCTAGAACTCTGCTTCAGCATCCCTTCCACTGAGAGAACTGCCAGCTCTCACAGGGCTGCCAGTCATTTCCCAAGAGTCCTCAGAGCCCAACCTCAAACCCTTGGGAATGCACCCTGTGTCAATCATTAACCACCTTCAGAGGTGCAGTAATCCTTTCCACGGGTAATGATGGATGTGGGGGAGGGGTGAAGGAAAGGCTGAGAGTGAACACCTTCCGAACCAAAGGTACAGCAATTCTGCACCTGTCCTGGGCCAGAGCTGTTTTTCTTATTAACCTGCATGGACTTTAAGACTGTCAGCTCAGGGGTCCACTCTCTAAAAGGAGATGGTGTCCCTTGAATGGGCTCCTGTACTTGGTCATCAGCTGGGACCCCATGTTGCAGGAACCACACTGACCGTTTAATAATTTTGGCAAAGACAACTGAACTACTATACATGAATGCACTTTGCAAACTGTGAGGTAGCATACAATTGCTCTTCTTATTGTTAACCAGACCCTCATTCAAAATGACAACATATTTACTAATTTATTTACAAATATACATGTTAATATATTTATTGACATAATAAATACTTATTAACATGGCAATGTGGGGACTTCCCTGGTGGTCCAGTGGCTAAGACTCTGTGCTCCCAATGTAGGCGACCCAGGTTCAATCCCTGGGGAATTAGATCCTGCATGCTGCAACTAAAGATTCCACATAGATCCCACATGCCCCAAACCAAAGATCCCGTGTATGACAACTAAGCCCTGGCACAGCCAAATAAATAAGTTAATTAAAAATAAATACTGGAAAAAAACCAAAGAGCAAAAATCATAAAAAATACACATAACCATTTTTTAAAAAAAGCATGAGCATTCATGTAAAAAAGGATAAATACCAAAAAAAAAAAAAATAGGCAATATGTTCATGCTGCATTACATTCAAAAAGTTAGCTTACAAAACAGAAATGATCCCATTTTAAGGGACGGGTGGGTGATCATGGGAACAGGAATAAACACACCAAAATGTCATCATAGATTATCTTTAGAAGTGTGCTGTGGGTGATTGTCTTCTTTTCTTTCTTTTTCTCTTTTGTTTATCCATATTTTCCAATTTTTTTTTCTGCAGTGAACATGTTTTCCTTCTATCATTTAAAAAACTTAAAATCGTTAACAAAATGCCCCCACCTCATCCTACACACCACAGGTAAGGAGCCACCATGGGAGGATGCCCTCCGACTGTCACCACTGCCCTCCCTGCACAGCACAGCCAGAGGGAAAGAATGTCTTCTTGAGGGAGTCTGGGCCATTCTCATCCTACCCCCCATCACAGCATGGAAGAGGTCCAGAGAACTATCCTTGAAGAACACTGAGACACACTCTGCTGGCCCTGGGCACCTGGCAACTGCAGAGCCCCAAGGCCCTGGATGAGTTCAGCAGAGTGAAGGCAGGTAGGGGAGCGCAAGGAAAGGTGGTTGGACTCAGGCTCAGCCCAGCATCTGACACTGAAACCATACCATTACCTCCCGCACTGAAGGCCCATAAGGTAGAAACGAGATAGGAATAAAATGACACCTGGAGGATATCACGCTTGCTTTGCAGAAAACCAGGGAAACCACAGATACAGAAAACAACCTGCTGAGAGCCTCCTTCAAGGCACATTGAGGGACTAGGACAACCAATAGTGAACTTAGATAAGGAACTTCACACATTACAGGCTGAAAATCCACCTCACGTAATGTAAGGAAGCCCCCTGAATTTGCGCATGCAACCCACGCAGTGGCATGAAGAGCAGTCGAGACTGTGCAAAGAACTCCAGAAACTGAAAATCACTTTCCACCAATCATTTCCCAGTCCCTTCCCCTCTTATCCCCTACTTCCACATAAATATCCCACTCAACAGCTGATTGATTTGTTGTTGTTTAGTCACTAAGTGATGTCCAACTCTTTGTGACCCCACGGACTGCAGTACACCAGGCTTCCCTGTCCTTTACCATCTCCTGGAGTTTGCTCAGATTGATGTCCATTGAGTTGGTGATGCCATCCAACCATCACATCTTCTGTCATCCCCTTTTCCTCCTGCCCTCAGTCTTTTCTATAGCATCAAGGTCTTTTCCAATGACATGCCATCAGGTGGCCAAAGTATTGGATCAATCGATTAGGGAGACAGATCTGAGCACTGCTTCCTGCTTGGCTGCACTGCAATAAAAACTTTTTCTCTGCAAAAGTCTCGGTGTTAGGTCTTTCTATTATGCAGCAGGAAGTGAGCACACTTGCTTGGTCATAACACAGAGTAAGTAATTTTAAAATAAACATTTCTTGAAGGAGTAATGCATTATAAGTCAGTTTGGGAACCAGTTTGTCCTGAGTTCCTAGACATGCTTTGGCCCTCTTGGGACATCCTGCTAGGTCTCAGGCATGATGGACCATGGGCCAATCCCCCTGGAAAAGGGTGCCCAAAGTACAGGATTAAGAGTACACAGATGGTGAAGTGGCTACAAGCACAGATTTTCAAGAGACACATATCTAGTTCAAATCACAGCTTTACCTTTAGCACCTGGGTGAACCTAGGGAACTAACTTCAATCATCTAAGCCTCAGTTCCCTCATCTGTAAAATGGAAATAAGAATACCTACTTTTGGAGTCATCTCCAAATTAAAGACAAGCTGCTTCCTATGGATAAGCTCTCTTTCCCCTTTTCTGTGGGATATAAATACAATACTTCTGCAGAAGTAACTGTCACTCAGATGTAACTGATCAGATAAGAACAACATGCTGAGGGATCCTGAAAGAATCTGAGTTCCTAAACGATCTCAAGGTGCACAGCTCTTCCACCAGTTTGGACAGGCTGGACTACTCCTTGAAAAAGAAATACATTTCTTTCATTGGTAGGTCTCTTTGTAATAGCCAATTAGATTAATACATCAACTAATCTAATTAGCCAACAGTCAAGTAATGAAAGTGTTAAGTTGAAGTGTATGAAATTGCTGTTTTTGTGGGTCAAAAACAGTTGACTATCAAGATATAGCTTAACCTAATGAGATCTGGTCAAATATTTGAAGGAAAGGAAAACTTTCTTTACAATAGCTACTTCCCCCTGTAATTAATGTGCATGGAAATAAGATTCAATATTCAGAAGCTATAAAGCATCATTGAAAGAAATTAAAGAAGGTCTAAATAAATAGAAAGATATCCCATGTTCATGGATTGGAAGACTTAGTATTACTTAGATGGCAATACTCCCCAAGGTGGTCTAAAGATTTAACACAATCCTTACAAAATTCTAGCTGCCTACTTTTCAGAAAAGGACAAAAAGGTCCTAAAATTCATGTGGAAATTGAAGAGATCCAAATAGCCAAAATAATCTTGAAAAAGAAGAAAGTTGGAAGACTCACACTTCCTAATTTCAAAATTTACTAGAAAGCTATAGTACTTAAAAACAGGTGACATTGGCATAATGGTAGACACAGATCAGTGGAGTAGAAGTGGGTCCAGAGATAAACTCTTACACTGTGGCAAACTGCTTTTTGACACGGATGTCAAGACAATTCAGTAAGGAGAAAAACAGTCCTGTCAACAAGTGGTTCTGGGACAACTAGATAGCCACAGGAAAAATAATGAAATTATGCCCCCACCTCACACCACATACAGAAATTAAGTCAAAATGGAACAAAGACCTATACGTTAAGAGCTAAAATTATAAAACTCTTAGAAGAAAACAAAGGTATAAAACTTCATGACTTGGTTTCTTGGATAGGACACCAAAAAGCACAACCAGTCAAAAAATAGCTGATAAACTGGACACCAAAATTTTAAAATGCTTATGTTTCAAAGGATAACATCAAGAAAGTGAAAAGAAAATGCACAGAATAGGAGAAAATGTTTGCAAACCATGTACCTGATAAGGTTCTTGTATGTAGAATATATAAACGTAAAAATGTTTCAACATAAAAATGTAAGGATTCAATATAACTCAATTTTAAAACTGGTAAAGGATTTGAACATATTTATTCAGAGAAGATATACAAATGACCAATAAGCACATGAAAAGATGCTCAAGATCATTAATTAGGGAATACAAATTAAAAGCACAATGAGATACCACTTTACATCCACTAAAATGGCTACAATAAAAAATAACTAGTGTTGAGATGATATAGAGAAATTGGAACACTCGTGTGTTGCTAACAGAAAGCCATGGTAAACAAAAAAATTATTTGGCACTTCCCAAAAAAGTTAAATAAAGAATTACCATATGGCTCAGAAAATTTCTCTCTTAGGTATATACCCAAGAGAACTGAAAACATATGTTCACACAAAAACTTACACACAAATGTCTGCAGCAGCATTATTTACATTAGACAAAAAGTGAAACAACCCCAAAGTCCAACTAATGAAATGAATAAACAAATTGTGGTATATCCATACAATGGGATATTATTCAGCTATTAAAAAAATGAAGTTCTGGCGCATGCTACAACATACATGAATCCTGAAAATACGCAAATGAAGGAAGTCAGACACAGAAGACCCCTTACCATGTGATTCCATTTATACAAAATGTCCCAAACAGGCAAATCCATCAAGACAGAAGGTGAATTAGTGGTTTCCAGAGAGTGAGGGCAGGGATAGGAGATATTGGGGAATGACTGCTAGTAGGTATTGAAGGCTTTTTTGAGTGATAAAAAATATTCTGCTTGTCATGGGTTGAATGGTGGCCCCAAAAGGTACATCCAAGCCCTAATACCTAGAATCCTTATTTGGAACAGAATCTGTCCTATAGTCTCTGGAGAGAGCACGACTGGAGAGAGTCCAGAGAGTCTCTGGAGAGAGACTTCAGATTCAGACTTCTGGCCCCTCGACTAAAAATTTCTACTGTTTTAAGCCATCAGGTTTGTGGTAATTTGTTAAAGCAGCTTTAGGAAACTAGTAACAATGATGATTAATGTAGAACCATGTAAATTCACACACACAAAAAAACATTGACTTAAATATATTTTAAAAGGTACACCTTATGGTATGTGAATAATATCTCAATAAAGCTGTTATTTAAAATACACACACAAACAAGCTCGCTTTATAACACAGTGAGAAGCAACAGCTTCATAGACAAAATATAATGATGATCTGTAAGTCCTTGGACTTCTAGATATAAAGATGATCTAAAGTCTTTTCTTTTGTATACCAAGGTGATGCTACTATCTCACAGCCATATGGATGCTTAGATTCTGTAGATGTTCACCCTCCCATTATTGGGAACAAGATCTTTAGCTCCATGTCTTTGCGACCTTTTGGGCGGACATTAACTAGAGGGAGGGTTGGTCTAACCTTTGACCCTGCAGTTCTGGGCACATGCTTGAGACCCATCTTCTCATGTCTTTATCAGTGCTCAACAGACAAGACAGATCCTTAACCAAAAGCTTAACCAGATAACTGGAAAGGATAATTTCCAGCCCACCCAGAAAAAAGAGACAGCACAAACAATACTCATCAGCTGAAGAGCTTACAGTGAGAACAAGTTCATCAGTAACAGCCACTGATGCTAAGGAATCCAGGGTGACTGTGGGGAAGGTCTCCAGGAGTGACTGGGTCCCCCACCATCCCGTAGGTCAGTACACACTGCCCCTAGAATCTCCTGGTCTTTCTTAGGAATCAGTCGCCAACACAAAGGAGCCTACATAGAACTGGTACCAGCCATAGCACTGGGGGGACTTCTGGTCGATAAGGCATTAGAAATTGTCATTCAGCAGTGTGGAATTTAGTATAAATCGCTCTGAAGAGGTCACCCAGACCTTCTCTGGGGTTCCTGGGATTGTACACCAATTCTCCAAGGCCTGAGGCATCTGTGCAATGAAAATACATCTGGGGAAGGCTGACTGTTCACCTCTGGACCTTACCTCCACACATCGCTGCCTTTGGAAAACATGGAGGCACGAATGACTTCAGGGGCCATCCAGGCATACGTCCCGGCTGCGCTCATCTTGGTGGTTCGGTGCCATTCCCGAGCCAGGCCGAAATCAGTGATCTTCAAAACCTTGTTGCTCAGGTCTCCATTCTCCACCTTCTGGAGGATCAGTACTGGACAAGGAAAGGAATACAGAAGAGACCAGAGAGTTTGCATTAATGACAGGAAGCCACGCAATACAGAGCCCTCCCGCCTCCCTCTGGGCCCCGCCTGCAGGCTCCGTCGTGCGGCTACCGTGGGTGGATGGCGGAGCCACCATCCGTAAACACCTCGGATGTACTCATTCTGGTGCCAGGTATATTGCAGGCATGAGCTTCAACCCTCACAACAACCGTATGAGGCAGATACTATTGCCATGGCTACTCTAAAGATGAGGAAACTGCAGTGCCACTAAATACATTTTCCAAGGTCACTCAACTAATAAGCCAGGACTGAAACTCCGGCAGCCTGACTCAAGAGCTTCTTCTGTTACCATGACACCATAGGGCCCCCTCACACCCCAGGACAGAAGAGCAGGGGGTCACAGCCCACTCTCCTGAGGAGAAGCTCCCCGGGCTTCCTGTCTCTTCCAGGGCACTCCTGGGCTTTCACCACTCTCAAACCATAAAGAGTGGAGGTGCTTGTTGGACTTCTAAGGTTTTCAGACAGTGTCTGAACAGTTTCCATGAGCCTCTGCAAGTGACTTTATTTAGAGTCTTATGAAAGTATATCTTTTGGGCAGAGATTTTCCCTTTAATTTGAGCTCCTGAGACATGAGGAAGCCAAGCCTCCATTTCCACAGCTGGGACGGTTCCCAGGGCCCCTGGGTTAGCACCCCTCTGAGGCCCAGATGCTGAACCACCTGGAGTTCAGAGCTCTGTGCACAGGATTTCAGAGAAGAAGGGAAGATTCTCTCTGCCATTCAAGTATAAATGGGAAGAGCAGGAGAAGGGGGTGGGTTTTAGGACAAGAGCTGAAGTCAATCCCTCAAGTCATACAACTGTACTTTTCTTTTCCTGCCCCCTGAACTGCACCCAGCACACGTCCACTAAATTGTTACACAATGAAAGGATGTGGGTCAAAGTTTTCTATGTCCTGTGTGTATCCCAGAAAATCAGCAGTAGAGAGGGACTGTTGCTATTTAGTTGCCAAATCTTGTCCAACTCTCTGCAACCCCATGGACTGTAGCCCACCAGGTTCCTCTGTCCATGTAATTTCCCAGGCAAGAATACTGGAGTGGGTTGCCATTTTTTTCTCCAGGGGATCTTCCTGGAGAAAACCCACGTCTCCCGCTTGGCAGGTGTATTCCTTACCACTGAGCTACCAGGGAAGCCCCAAAGAGGGATGACAAGCAGCTATGGGGATAGAAGCATAAAAGAAAACAGCACCAGCCACTCCCTGGATCTAATGGACTAAGTTTCTTTCCTCCACACCCTCTCCCCTGCTCCTCTGACCCCTGACACACCCCCGCCCGACTCCAAGCTTCTATCACCCTGAATGGGTCCCAGCCTTGGAATGCTTGGGAGATAAAAACAAACAACAAACAACTTTCTACATCTCATCTAATCACAAAAATCTTCCCGGATTCTTCTGTGCCTCTCTCCCCTTCTCTGAGAGAGAACAGACTAATAAGCACTCAGACTGCTGGGGAAGCGGCACCAGAGAAGCCACCACGCCCGCCGCAGTGGCGGTAACTGGTCGCCGAGCATTTCTCTGAGCCACCTGTAAATTGAAGACTCTGGGAGAGCCCTTCCCCTTACAGATCCAATGAGGTGACAGGACTGGACAGGTGGCTGGGATGGGGTGCAGTGGGAGGAGGGTTATGGTTTCACAATGCTTCATGAGTCCAGCTGAGCTTTCTCAGAGCCTATGCTGGAACAGGAAGGCAAAGAAGTTTAGATGCTATGACAGGAGACGGACTTTTAGAAACGGGATGGCCTACTGAAGGTGATTTTCTAAATATATTAGTCTCTGGATGGCTTAAGAGGGATAGCCGAAAGATGCAAACGGGCAAGAGGCAGCCCAGGGCAGTTTATGTAAACTGGAATGCCTTTAGGCAGTGCCCGTCCAGCCCAGCTCCACCTAATCTCCATGACTCTGCTGCCTTACACCCAGACGACCTCAAACATCTGTTGTAACAAGTTGGGCCCCTGAAGGCATGGAAGTTAGAAATCTCTGGCCTAGGGGTCCTGCCCACAGCAAAGGAGAGAGGTTATAATCCTGGCAGTCAGTAATTCTAGCAGATGGTTGCAGTCAATGGTTCTCAAGAATAGTGTCCTGAAATACTGGTATCTACCAAATATGTATTACTATTAACAATCAAAGCAACAAAGTTTGTGAAAGCCGTTTTTTGGTAGTTTTTTAAAACTGAGATGAAATCCACAAAGCAGAAAATTAACCATTTTGAATTGAACAATCCAGCAGCACTTAGCACACTTGCAATGCCATACAACCACCACCTCTGTCTAGTTCCAAAACATTTTCATCACCCCCGAAAGGAGACCCCATATCCATTAAACAGCTATTATATGCAGAGTACATCATGTGAAATGCCAGGCTGGATGAAGCACAAGCTGGAATCAAGATTGCAGGGAGAAATATCAAGAACCTCAGATACGCAGATGATACTACCCTAATGGCAGAAAGCAAAGAGGCACTAAACAGCCTCTTGATGAGGGTGAAAGAGGAGAGTGAAAAAGCTGGCTTGAAACTCAGCATTCAAAAAACTAAGATCATGGCATCTGGTCCCATTACTTCATGGCAAATAAATGGAGAAAAAGTGGAAACAGTGACAGAGTTTATTTTCTTGGGCTCCAAATCACTGCAGACGGTGACTGTAGCTGTGAAATTAAAAGATGCTTGCTCCTTGAAAGAAAAGATATGACAGACCTAGACAGTGTATTAAAAAGTGACACCACTTTGCCAACAAAGTCCATATGGTCCAAGCTATGGTTTTTCCAGTAGTCATGCATGGATGTAAAGAGTTGGACCATAAAGAAGGCTGAGTGCCAAAGAAGTGATGCTTTTGAACTGTGGTGCTGAAGAAGACTCTTGAGAGTCCCTTGGACAGCAAGGAGATCAAACCAGTCAATCTTAGAGGAAATCAACCTTGAATATTCACTGGAAGGACTGATGCTGAAGCTGAAGCTCCAATACTTTGGCCACCTGACGTGAAGAGCCAACTCACTGGAAAAGACCCTGAGGCTGGGAAAAATTGAGGGCAGGAGGAGAAGGGAGCAGCAGAGGATGAGATGGTTGGATGGCATCACTGACTTAATGGTCATGAGTTTGAGCAAGCTCCAGTTGATGGCGAAGGACAGGGAAGCCCGGTGTGCTGCAGTCCATGAGGCCACAAAGAGTTGGACACAACTTAGCAAGTGAACATTATCATCACACATCATCCCCATTCTCCCCTCTTCCTAGCTTCTGGCAACCACCAACTTGCTTTCTAACGTTTCCCAGGTTCACCCACGTGGTTGCTCACCCCAGGACTTTAATCCTTTTTTGTGACTGAATAGTATTCCATCATATGTATATACCATACTTTGTTTCTCCTTTTGTCCACTGATAGACATTTGGGCTGTTTCCATCTATTGATTATTGTGAATCTGCTGCTATAAATATATGTGCACATATACTTGTTTGAGTGCCTGTTTTCCATTTTGGGGGGTGTATACATAGGAGTGGAATTATTAGGATATATGGTAATTCTCTGTTGGACTTTCTGAGGAAGCACCAAATTATTTTCCACAGTAGCTGAACCATTTTACATTCCCATTAGCAATATATGAGGATTCCAATTTCTCTGCATCCTCACCATACTTGCTATTTTCCTTTCCTTTCCTTTTTTTTATTATAGTCATCCTGCTAGATGTAAAGTGGTATCTCACTGTGGTTTTGATTCGCATTTCCCTAATGACTAATGACACTGAACATCTTTTCTCATGCTTGTTGGCCATTTGTACGTCTCCTATGGAGAAATGTCTGTCCTTTTGCTGAGTTATAAGTTCTTTATATAACCTGGATTCTAGACCCTTATCAAACACATGATTTGAAAATATTTTCCCCTCTCTATAGGCGTTTTACTTTCTTGATAATGGTCTTTGATGTACAAAAGTTTTTAATTTAGATGAAGTCCACTTCAGCTATTTTCCCTTTTGTTGTTTCTATTCTTGATGTAATACCAAAGAACTGCCAGATCCAAGTTCATGAAGATTTGCCCCTATGTTTTCTTCTAAGAGTGTTCCGGTTTCAGCTCTCACATTTAGGTTGTTAATCCACTCTTAGTTAATTTCTGTATTCATATGAGATAGGGGTCCATTGCCAGTCTTTTGCATGTGAATATCCAATTTTCCCAGCACTGTTTGCTAAAAAGGAAAGCTTTACTTTTTAAAACAGAGTGGAGCATAGTTTCCTCCAAACATGTTTTCCTAGGTAAGAGAGAAAGGTTATATTCATAGCAGCTAACTTATCTACACCACTGCTGTGAGCCCATTCCAAGCATCTACTGCTGATAAGCACAGGTGCAGCAGTAACAAGCTATTGTGCTTTTACTTCTTGGAAAACTTAAGGATGTTTTATCAAAATCTGGTGAATTCCATGAAGGCGTATCGTTTAAACCCCTCCTTTCGTGGCGGGTGTGGTAGAACAAATGCTGAAAACTAACAAATACAAGTCAAGAGGGGTCTGGCCAGGCAGAGGAAGAGAAGAAAAAGATGCACTGAACTGAAATCCTAGTGATTAATCAGATAAAGGGGCTTGACAGAAGGAAGACATCTCTTGTCTTTCAGTATGGATGACAAGTAGAATGGCAGTACCCCAACTGAGAAGTTGAAAGACAAAGGAAGGAAGCCAAGTTCAGTCTGGGACATAACGGGTTAGGGTGACAGTAACAAGAGTCAGTGAGAATAGAAAAAACAAAAACGAAAACAGGCAATCTAAATTCCAGGCTTGACATTTCCCATGCAACGCTTGTTACGTTTCATAAACACTGCATCATGATTCCTGATTCTATAAAATGGGGATAAAGATTAAAGGCAATACAGTGATAAGGCACCCACCAGAGTGCCTGACACATAAATAAATAGGCACGCAGGACATTACAGCTATCGTTACCACTATTATGATTAAGGGGCTCATATGTATGTGGAAACCATGGGACTCTGAGTTCAAAGTATTGAGAACTCTATTGGAAAGGCTGGCAGGCCCTGACACATAATAACCATGCAATACGTCTTTACTGTATAAAAACATGGGCTTCTCTGGTGGCTGAAACAGTAAAGAATCTGCCTGTAATAGGCGAGACCCAGGTTCAATCCCTGGGTCGGGAAGATCCCCTGGAGAAGGGAATGGCAACCCACTCTAGTATTCTTGCTTGGAGAAGTCCATGGATAGGGGAGCCTGGTGGGCTACAGACTGTGTCGCAAAGAGCTGGACATGACTGAGTGACTAAATCATATGGTTGATTAAATAATAATGATAGCTAACCGTTATTGATCACTTATTATATGCAGACTTAGCTCATTTCATCGTACTTTGCCTTATTGTGTTTCATGCATACCGCATCTTTCTAAACAAAACTGAAGATTCGTGACAACTCTGCATTGAGAAGGTCTACTGGTGGCATTTTTCCAACAGCATGTGCTCACTTCATGTCTGTGTTACATTTGATAATTCTTGCCATATTTCAAACTTTTTCATTATTATTATGCTTGTTACGGTGATCTGTGGTCAGTGACATTTGTTCTTACTGTTGTAATTGTTTTGGGGAACCATGAACCATGCCCACAAAAGATGGCGAACTTGATTGGTAAATGTTGTGTGTGCTCTGACTGCTCCACCGGCTAGCTGTTCCCCCGTCTCTCTTCCTCTCCTCAGGCCTCCCTATTCCTTGAGACACAACAATATTGAAATTCGGCCATTTATTAACCCTACTATGGCCTCTAGGTATTCAGGTGAAACTCTCTCACTTTAAATCAAAAGCTAGAAATGATTAAACTTAGTGAGGAAGACATGTCAAAAGCCAAGACAGGCCAAAAGCCAGGCCTCTTGCATCGGTTGTTCAAATGGCGAATACAAAGGAAAAAAACTCTTGAAGGAAATTAAAAGTGTTACCCCAATGAACACACGAATGATAAGAAAGCAAACAGGCTTATTGATGATACGAAGAAAGTTTGAGTGGTCCAGAAAGAAAAATCAAACCAGCCACAACATTCCCTTAAGCCAAAGCCTAATCCAGAGCAAGGGTCTAACTCTCTTCAATTCTATGAAGGCTGAGAGAGGTGAGGAAGCTGCAGAAGAAAAGTGTGAAGCTAGTGGAAGTTGTTTCAAGAGGTTTAAGGAAAGAAGCCATCTCCATAACATAAAAGTGCAAGGCAAAGCAGCAAGTGCTAATGTAGGAGCTATGGCAAGTCTTCCAGAAGATCTAGCTAAGATCATTAAGGCAGGTCACTCCACTAAACAGCAGATTTCCAATGTAGATGAAACAGCTTTATATTAGAAGAAGCTGCTACCTAGGACTTCCATAGCTAAAGAAAAGTCAATGCCTGATCTCAAAGGACAGGCTGACTTTCTTAGGGGCCAATGAAGCGGATGACTTTAAGTTGAAGCCAGTGCTCATTTACCATTCCAAAAATCCTAGGAACCTTAAGAGTCCAGTTAAATTTACCCGGATGGGTACCAGGCAAGCCTGGATGACAGCACCTCTGTTTACAACATGGTTTACTAGTTATTTTAACCTCACTGTTGAGACCTACTGCTCAGAAAGATTCCTTTCAAAATATTACTGCTCACTGACAATACATGTGACCACCCAAGAGCTCTAGTGGAGACGTACAAGGAGTTTCCTGTTGCTTTCACAACTGCTCACGCAACATCCATTCTGTACCCCATGGATCACAGAGCAACTTTGCCTTTCAAATCTTAAAATTATTTAAGAAATACATTTCTTTAGACTATAGCTCCCACAGTGATGTATCTGATGAATCTGCACAAGGCCAATTAAAAAACTTCTGGAGAGGATTCAATATTCTCGATGCCAATAAGAACACTTAGTGACGTTCAAAATATCACCATTAACAGGAATTTAGAAGAAGTTGGTTCTGATCCTCACGGATGACTTTGAAGGGTTCAAGACTTCAGTGGAGGAAGTCTCTGCAGATGTGATGGAAAGAGAAATAACATGAATTAGAAGTAGAGCCTAGAGACATGACTGAATTGCTGCCGCCTCATAATAAAACTTTAACAAATGAGGAATTGCTTCTTAATGGATGAGCAAACAAAGTAGTTTCTTGAAATGCAATCGACTCCTGGTGAAGACTGTTGAAATAACAAAGGTAGAATATTACATAAAACTTAGTTGACAAAGCAGCTGCAGGGTTTGAGAGGATTGACTCCGACTTCATTCTACTGTGGGTAAAAAACTATCAAACAGCATTGCGTGCTACAGAGAAATCATTTGTCAAAAAAAAGTCAATCAATTCTGTCAACATCTCTGTCTTATTTTAAGAAATGGTACAGCTACCCTGATCAGTCAGCAACCATAAACACTGAGGCAAGACCCTCCACCAGCAAAAAGATTATGACTCACTGAAGCTTCAGATAAGGGTTAGCATTTTTTAGCAAGAAAGTATTTTTAATTAAGGTATATACCTTGTTTTGTTCCATTCTGAAGGAGATCAGCCCTGGGATTTCTTTGGAAGGAATGATGCTGAAGCTGAAACTCCAGTACTTTGGCCACCTCATGCGAAGAGTTGACTCATTGGAAAAGACTCTGATGCTGGGAGGGATTGGGGGCAGGAGGAGAAGGGGACGCCCGAGGATGAGATGGCTGGATGGCATCACTGACTCAATGGACGTGAGTCTGAATGAACTCCAGGAGATGGTGATGAACAGGGAGGCCTGGCGTGCTGCAATTCATGGGGTCGCAAAGAGTCGGACACGACTGAGCGACTGAACTGAACTGAACTGAACTGACCTTGTTTTGTGGACATAACAGACTACACTCAATAGGCTACAACACAGTGTAGCCTGTGTTTTATACGCACTGGGAACCCAAAAAATTCATGTGACTTGCTTTATTGTGATACTTCACTGTGGTGGTCTGGAACCAAATCCGAAATATCTCCAAGGTGCATGCCTGTAGTGGAGTTACACTCTTTACATGATGTATGTAAACAGCTTGCCATCACCTTAGTTAACCCTTAAACCAACCCTGTGAAGTAGGCATAATTATTTTCCCTATTTCATCCATGCTGAAACAGACACAGAGAGGTTAAGTCAGCTGCCCACAGTGAGTGAGGGATGGAGAGGTGTTCCAAGGCCGGATCTCTCTTCATGTGTTGTGCCATCCAGAGAACAGGAAAAATCCTATACATCTTTATGGCTTAGCTCAATTTCCACCTGATCCCTAATGCTGTCATTAATCAACTAGTCTTCACTGCTCTCCTTTTTCATGAAGTATTCTTTCAGCACCCAAAACCAGTACCACATAATTTAACACTATATACTTTTTTTTTTTAAGATTTTTAAAGATTTTTTCTTTTGCTGCACCAGGTCTTAGTTTCTGCCCACTGGGTCTTAGGTATGGCATGCAAAATCTTAGTTGCAGCATGTAGAATCTTAGTTGCAACATGCAGAATCTAGTTTTCTGACCTTCAACCCCCTGCACTGAGAGAGCAAAGTCTTAACCACTGGACCACCAGGGAAGTCCCCTATATGCTTCTTTTAATTATTCCCTGCTGCATGTACTTGTCTCATCATTCCCTCTATAATGTGACGGAAAATAATTTCTAGAAGGCAGAAACTCAATTCTCTTTTTTCTGAGACTCATGCCAATGCCGCTCCAGGAACCAAGCAGAGGACCATGCTCTCAGAAAGAACCGACCCCTCACTGGTCCCTTATTTCACTGCAGTTAGTCCCTGTGCACCTTCTCAGACTATCCACTTCCTCATCCTGTTGCTGCCGGGGCTGGAGGGACACCCCTCCTACATTATCCAACCGTGAGGCACTAGGGGGAGTCGGGTGGGTACCAGGCAAGACAACAAGACCGGAGAAAGGGGGAATACCTCAGCCAGGGTTACTAGTGACAAATACATCCTGCTGCTGTCAGCCGGGCCGGGGGACCCAAGGATAGATAAGATAGAGATGTTGTCCTTAAGCGCCCCTGCATGATGTATGCAAAGACACGTGACAAATCTGAGGATCAGCTCAAGATGACATGTGCTTCAACTGAGGGCTCACGTTTTACTATCAGCAGTAAGATAATCACAGTTTTCCAACCCTCAGTAAACCAAGGACACTATTTCCAGACAGGCCACCACCTATATACCATTTACTTAGTATTCTTCTTTAATCTGACTTTTAAAAAATTACGAAAAGAAGAAATTTTATATCATTACTCTAAGTGGAAAAAAACAAATATTCG
Source organism: Budorcas taxicolor (assembly GCF_023091745.1). Lineage (NCBI taxonomy): Eukaryota > Metazoa > Chordata > Mammalia > Artiodactyla > Bovidae > Budorcas > Budorcas taxicolor. Next base: position 80,643,082 of record NC_068919.1, read on the forward strand.
TCTAGTATCAGGTAACCTGTGCAAATAAATAAAACAAGAACAAAAATTAATGTTAGTAGTTTCAGCAGATCCTGCACTAGTCAGAGTTCTGAGCCTAAGACCAGCTGCCTCTGTTAGAAAGAAAAGATTGCAAGGGCTAAGAGAGGAATAAAGGCAAACTCGCACCAAAATGAACCTTGATCCTCCATGAATTCAGAGGGTGAATGACTTTCTACGGGATTTGATGTTCTCTAACACAGACCACCAGCAATGATCTCAAGTCCATCCCCTGCTAGAACAACAGAGGGAGAAATGAATGAGTTAGACAGGGGTGGCCACAAAGGACATTGTGAGTCCAACCAAGTATCATTTAGCTGGAGGCCAGGCTCTCAAAACTTGGCATAACTGAGGACACTTTCCCATATGTCCTAATGGGAAATTGAGCTTTGGTTGATGATTTATCATTTTGAGGTTTCTTATTAATTATTCATCTCCATTAGCACAAGGGACTTTGATTCGCTAAATGTTCACCTTGGCGCCAAGGTTCCCACATCCCCAAGCTTTCATTTGGCCCAAATGATTCAACATCATCTCTCCCAGCTTAAACAATAGGTCCAATTCTGTTTTGAGTGCTGTGTTTTGCTTGGTTTAGTCTTTTTTTTTTTTTTTAAAGCTTACTGTCAAATATATATATACATGAAAGGGTGTATAAAACACATAGGATTTAAAGAATAAGATGAAAACCCACCTGACTCCATCCAGTCCCTTAGAAGTTCCACACGTTCCTTTCCATCACATCCCTTCCCCTCTCTCCAGATATCTCACAATCTTGACTTCCACTGTCACTGTTCAGTCACTAAGTCCTGTCTGATTCTTTGTGACCCCATGGACTGCAGCACACCAGGCTTCCCCGACCTTCAGTATCTCTTGGAGTTTGCTCAAACTCATGTCCATTGAGTTGGTGATGCCATCCAACCATCGCATCCTCTGTTGCCACCTTCTCCTCCTGCCCTCAATCTTTCAAGGCATCAGGATGTTTTCCAATGAGCTGGCTCTTTCCATCAGGTGGCCAAAGTATTGAAGCTTCAGCTTCAGCATCAGTCCTCCCAATGAATATTCAGAATTTATCTCTTTTAGAGCTGACTGATTTGATCTCCTTGCTGTGACTTCAATTATTCGCCCCTGTTATCTTACCCCCTATGTATACATCTGTGAATTAAGATGTAATTTAGTTTTGAAAAAGTGAATGACAAGCACAAATGTAGCTAGGTGTACTAGTTTCCTGGGGCTGCTGTCAAATTAACACAAATATGGTGGCTTAAAACAACAGAAATCTACTGAATCTCAGGTCTGAAGCAAGACCTCTGGTCCAAAATCAAAGTGTTGGCATGGCCATGCTACCTCCAAAGGCTGTAGGGAAGGACCCTCCTGTCTCTCTTCAGGCTCCTGGTGGCTGCCAGCAATTCTGTGTTCCCCAGCTTAGGGCAGCGTGACTCCAGTCTCTCTACTGGCCATCTGCCCTCTGTGTCTGTCTCTGCTCCTCACATGGCACTCACACCACTGTGTGTCTCTATCCAAAATTCTCTCTTCTTATAAACACACCAAGCATTGGACAAGGGCCAGTTCTCATACCACAGGACCTCATCTTCACTTGATTACAGAGACCCTATTTCTGGGAATTCCCTGGAGGTCCAGTGGTTAAGACACCCTGTACTTTTGCTGTAGAATGTTTGAGTTCAATCCTGGCTGGGGAACTAAGAGGCCACAAGCCACGTTATATGGCCAGAAGAAAAAAAAAAGAAAAAATAAAGACTATTTCCAAATAAGGTCCATCCACAGGTTAGAACTTCAGCATGTCATTTTTAGGGAGACACAATTTGACCCACAATATAGTAAAAAATATTGCCTCTGCTAGACGAAAGCTCTCAAGGAAATAAGCTAAACAGTGTCTGGCCATGGTCCCAGGGAACTGACAAGAGCCCTTCCTGAGAAAGTCAGTAAGCAAGATCATATATGAGGGCTAGAAAAACTGGATAGGTGGCCACGGTGGGGAAAGTTGACTGCAGGGAATTGTGGGGAGAGATGTAGACACTGGACATCCATCAGAAATATGTTTGCGGGGGGTGGGCTCCCTCTATTTTCTGTTTTGAAATTCACTTGGGGGCCTACCTCAGGTTCTTGGGGTTGGTCAGAGAAAACATTTTTGTCTATCCAGGCAACAGAGTTTCACAAGCACATGAGCAAGACAGCCAAGAATGGATAAGAATCCTGATGAGACACCCCAGGTAGTCATTCCTCAGGTTAAACTGACGGAGCAGCGGCAGCAAGCGAGCTGGAGATGACAGTCCTGAGTCACACTTCGGGATCTAGACTGCCCCCTCTATGGCCCATGCACAGCTCCTCTCCCAGGGTCTCCTTTCCCAGTCCTCAGGGGCTTCCCTTCACTGGTGTCCTCTGTCCTATACCCTGCTTTCTCTTTCTGCTGCTTTCTTCTCCTACTTTAGTGATAGGCATTCTCCAACAACTCCTTAGAAAGAATGCACGGAAGGTACACTTTTTTGTTATAAAAGTTCTACATTCTATTCCCATACTTGGCATAAAACTGATGAGGTTTTCCTTCATCATCTTGAAGGCATCATGCATCAGTTTCTTGCTTCCAACGTTGCAGTTCAGGAATCCAGAACCACTTTGCTTCCTGATGCTCTGTATGTGACGTGTCTTTTTCTTTCAGGAAAATTTGAGTCTCTTTTTAATCCCCAGTGTTCTGAACTATCAGAGGGATGTGCCTTGGGTGAAGACTTGGTGACTCCTCTCAAATCGGAACAAACTCATGTTCTTCAGTTACAGGGAGTTTTCTTGAAGTATTTCACTGTTGCTGTCTTCCCCATATTTCTCTATTTTCTCTCTCTAGAGCCTCTATTGCTTAGGTCTTAGGCTTTCTTTATTGGTCTTCCAATCTTCTTTTCTCCTCTACTTTTTCATCTTTTTTCCCTTTTTGATCTTCCTGAAATGTCATCACTTTGTCTTCTAACCCTTCTATTAGGTTTCTCATTTCCCCTCTCATGATTTTAATTTCTAAGGGACCTCTTTTTTGTTCACTGAATTTTTTTTTTTTTTCAATTGAGAGGCAAGCACCTTCCCAGAACAATCTCTGAGCTGCAGCAAGGCAGAAAGGGGAAAAGCAACAGATGAAGAAGCAGAATGCCTGGGCTTCTGGCTTCAGTGCTATGCAATCTTCACCAGACCCCTGTGGTCCACCTCTGACCTTCTCAAGAGTCTATAATTCCTTGAAAGCTGTGATGGTCTCTCCCGGGGGTCAGGCAGCTCCCCCAGCCATCTGAGCTGAAGGCCAGCTACAGTTAAGGGCAATCAGGCCAGAGGCATTAGACCAGAGGATTCTAGCCCAGAGAAAAGCTCCCCTCGCCAGACCCAGCCAGGCCTTGGGGCACCTGAGTCAGCACCGAAGACACTGCTTCCTGCAGCCCGTTGTCTCCAGTGGAGGAAAGACCACCTCCGGCTCAGCCCCATCCAGCGTTCCAGGGAACCGGCAGTAAAACCCCACGGCAGGCTCGCTGTAGGGCTGAATCCGCTGGAGCCACGTGGAAGAGCCTCACTTCACTGGCCACTCGCGTTCGGTGAGAGCACGGCCAGCACCCAGGCCCGGCCTCTCCCACGCCCTGGCCCTCGGCCCACTTTGTCCGCCCCCCGGGCGAGGCCGAGAGAGGCCGGATGGACCTGCTCACCGAGGCAAATGATTCACCGCCTAGACTCCCTGACTGTCCGCCTCGGGAGAGGTGCGGCGTTGCCGGGAGATGGCAGGGAGATGCCGGCGGCCGCTGTGGCCCCAGCCGGGATCAGCGCTGTCAGCAGAGCTGCGCCGAGCTCCGCGGGCACAGCCAGCAAAGAAAACAGGGCTTCCCGGCAAACCTGGGGCGCAGGCAGCCAGAAATCCCTGTCGAGAGAACTACAGAAAGATGGAGCGAATCGGGTGCTTGGGGATTTAGGAGCCACTCGCTGTTAGTACAAAAGAGGAAACCAAAGGGAAGGGACGTGTGCAGTGCACTCCTGGCCAAGCCAGAGGACTCGGTAAAAGGAGGGACTTCGTCCGAGTGCCGGGGCAAATCTGAACTGTAATGGCCCCCCTGCTGTAACCTGAAGAGGCCTAATAAGTGTTCAAAAAATAATGGTCTTGAACGAATGAATGAATACAAACTATCCCCAAAGACTTCTAATTAAGTCAGTTAAGGCAGTAGCCCCAAATATGTGTTTGAGGACTGGTTACACTAGATTCACCAGAGGCTACAGCAATCACTCCTGATCTTTTAAAATATGTCCTTTCGGCTTAAGAAGAAAAATGCTATTATGATGGCAGCTGTACTTATAGTGTGTGTTGATTAAGGAGAAAACACTAACCAGAGCTCATGTTTATGGGAGCCTTCTTGTGTGCAGGGCACTAAGTGATTCATGTGCATAATCTTATTTAATTGTCTCAACCATTCTGGAAGGCACTGCAGATATGGAGAGTGAAATGAAGAGAGGCTGGTCCACAAGTGGCAAGAGGTAGGGACAGGACACAGCCCAGGTCTGAATGAAAGCACAAGGAGAACCCCAGACTACCCGGCTGTATTAAACACCCTGGAGAAAAGTGTTTAAATGAGTTTGCATTTTATCAACACAGTAGCACCTACACACCTTTTAAAAACAGAAATATGAATACTTATCCTTTCTACAGTGCATTTAGATTCAAAGGCACCTAGCAGCAGTCCCCTCCCCCAGGGTCTGCAGCCCACCATTGGGAATCGCTGATGGCCAGGCTGCCACCGGAAGCCCATTCTGCAAAAAAACAGCTGGTTACTGCCCCTGGGGAAAGGGTCCACTCATCTGCTATCATCTCCCATTGAAGAAACAGGTGTCCCAAAGCCTCTGACTCCAGAGGGGTGGATGGGTGAGCACCTCCAAGGAAGGGTTAAAAGAGAAGGACAGACTCAGCAGCATTTGTGAGAAAGAAAACAAAGTGGAAACACAGCAGAAACGAACTGCCACATTAGCAATCCTGGCAACGTATCATGAAAGGACTAACAAGGGATTAATGGTAGGAAAAGAGCTTAAAATGTGTGACCCAGACTGCCAGTCGCCCTGCAGTGGTTGTGCACCCCTCCTCCCATAGTAACAGAACCCTCCATTTCAAGATGGGCACCAGGCCACGGATAACATTAACATTTCCTAGGCACCTTGTTCCAAGGTACAGCCAGGTGCCTAAGAAGTATCATGTGACTGCTTTCTGTAACCTGTCTTCAAGGACATCAGCTCAGGGCTTTTGGCCCTTCTTTTCATCCCTTCCTACCCTGTCCTGCCTGGAACATGAATGTGATAGCTCGAGATCGAGCTACAATCTTGGACTAGGAGGAGAAGATCATGCCCAAAGGCTGGCTGAGGTACAGACAGGAAGGAGTCTAGGGCTCATGGAACAGAGATGCTGTGCCAGCCATGAATTGGTCTCCTGTTAAGACCTTTACATACAAGAGAAACAGATTTATTTCAGCTACTGTTACTTTGGGTGTCTGTTTCTCATAGCTAACCTAATCTAACTAATACAAAGTTCAATTTCACTACTATAAAATCTCTTTATAGCAAAACAGAAATAGACACATTAAAACTGAAAATCTAAACCAAAAGCCACATTCCAGGCAATAAGATCTCCATATGATTTAGCCAAAGATTTGGACAGCCTCTCCAAACCGCTATAAAATGATTCCATTTGAAACGGGTTTCAGCTGCATATTTTTTTCTTAGTAGAATGTCATGTTCTATAATAAGTGTTGACTTAAATCCTTCCCCCCCCAAAAGCCCACATGTATAGAGGGCCCATATGCATTGTGCTAAGTACAGAGTGTTCAAATATAAATAAAACCAGTACCTCCCCTCAAGAAGATCACTAGCCAGGATGGAGATTCAGGGAGTAAGAAGGGCAAGAGCAGGAGAGCTTTATTTATTATGAGCCTTGTGATATATCTGGCTTGTCAAACCAGATGATACACATGCGTTACTTTAAAAATATGCATAAAAGATATATTGCTGTTGTTGTTTAGTTGCTCAGTTGCGTCCATCTCTTTGCAACCCCCTGAATGGCAGCACATCAGGCTTCCTTGTCCTTCACTATCTCCTGGAATTTGCTTAAACTCATGTCCATTGAGTCAGTGATGCCACCCAACCATCTCATCCTCTGTTGCCCCCTTCTCCTTCTGACCTTAATCTTTCCCAGCATCAGGGTCTTTTCCAGTGATTTGGCTCTTCACATCAGGTGGCTAAACTATCAGAGCTTCAATTTCAGCATCAGTCCTTCCAAAGAATATTTAGGGTTGATTTAAGATTGACTGGTTTGACCTCCTTGCAGTCCAAGGGACTCTCAAGAGTCTTCTCCAGCACCACAGTTCGAAAGCATCAATTCTTTAGCACTCAGCCTTCTTTATGGCCCAACTCTCACATCCATACATGACTACTGGGAAAACCATAGCTTTGACTATATGGACCTTTGTCAGCAAAATGATGTCTCTGCTTTTCAATACACTGTCTAGGTTTGTCATAGTTTTTCTTCCAAGGAGCAAGCATCTTTTAATCTCATGGCTGCAGTCACTGTCTGCAGTGATTTTGGAGCCCAAGAAAATAAAGTCTGTCACTGTTTCCATCGTTTCCCCATCTATTTGCCATGAAGTAATAAATAGGACTTTCCTGGTGGCTCAGATAGTAAAGGGTCCGCCTACAGTGCAGGAGACCTGGGTTCAGTCCCTGGGTCGGGAAGATCTTCTGGAGAAGGAAATGGCAAGCCACTCCAGTATTCTTGCCTGGAAAATCCCATGGATGGAGGAGCCTGGTAAGCTACTACAGTCCATGGGGTCGCAAAGAGTCGGAGATGACTGAGCGAATTCACTTACTAACTCACTCACTCACTCAATGGGACTGGATGCCATGATCTTAGTGTTTTGAATGTTGAGTTTCAAGCCAGCTTTTTCATTCTCCTCTTTCACCTTCATCAGGAGGTTCTTTAGTTGCTCTTCACTTTCTGCCATTAGAGTGGCATCATCTGCATATATGAGGTTATTGACATTTCTCCTGGCAATCTTGATTCCAGTTTGTGATTCATTCAGCCCAGTATTTTGTATGATGTACTATGCATATAAGTTAAATAAGCAGGGTGACAATATACAGTCTTGGCATATTCCTTTCCCAATTTGGAACCAGTCCATTATTCCATGTCTGGTTCTAACTGTTGCTTCTTGACATGCATACAGGTTTCTTAGGAGGCAGGCAAGGTGCTCTGGTATTACCATTCTTAAAGAGGATTCTTATTCTCTTTAAGAATTTTCCACAGTTTGCTGTGATCCACACAGTCAAATCCTTTAGCATGGTTAATGAAGCAGAAGTAGATGCTTTTCTGGAAGTCCCTTGCTTTTTCTATGATCCAAGGGATGCTGACAATTTGATCTCTGGTTCCTTCTAAATCCAGCTTATACATCAGGAAGCTCTAGGTTCACATATTGTTGAAGCCTAGCTTGAAGGATTTTGAGCATTAACTTGCTAGCATGTGAAATGAGCTCAATTGTTCAGCTGTTTCTACATTCTTTGGCATTGCCTTTCTTTGGGATTGGAATGAAAACTGACATTTTCCAGTCCCGTGGCCATTTCTGAGTTCTCCAAATTTGCTGGCATATTGAGTGCAGCACTTTAACAGTATCATCTTTTCAGATTTGAAATAACTCAGATATTTAAAAGATACGTAGAAGACAATTTAATGATATATGTGACTATATATTAAGAAAATATTAGTATACAAAAATACATAATTTGATCAGTCCTTTCTGTTAAGAATATGCTATCTACCACATAGAAAAACACCTGAATGCTATGGGACTGGGACTCGGGGTGACAAGCTTTTCTCTATGTTCATCTATATTGTTGAAATCATTTAAAATAAGCACATAGTCTTTGTTTAAATTTTTTAAACTTAGGTCATTTAATAACACTAGTAGCTACCATTTCTTGCATGCCTGCTATTGTCCTAGGTACAAGAACTTCTCATACATCACCTCATTCAGTCCTCATGACAACCCTGCAAGGGGAGATGACATCCTTATTTTACAGATTGGAAAGCTGGGCTCAAAAGTTAAGTAACCTTCCCACATCTAGGCAGAGAGAGAGAGGCAGGACGTGAACCCTGCACTGGATTCTATGCCCATGCTCTTTCCCCTGTACCACGCTGACCCTCCCCTCTGGGGTTCTGATGTTTAACAGATCCATCTCTACAAGACCTTGTGTCTCTATAATGCTGGTCTCTCCTACACCAGTGTACGAACCACATCTGCATTTGATGTGTCTTGGGGCGGCCTCAGATCATAAATTAATTGGGCAGACTGCTCACCAAATTCTATATTCTGTATGGACAGAGCCACTGCTAAGGGTAGTTTTCTCTGTCAAGTTGAAGGTTACTTCTCAATGGAACGGACAAGGAGGGATAATTGTGTTCAGAGCAAAAGAAAGCTGACAGAGAAACCCCAGAAACTAGGAGTCAAAGGTAATTCTGAGTCCACTGTCCTTTCCACTAGAACCTGGGGGACGAGGGGGGAATCTCTAAAGCTAAACCATTTGAGCATTGCTCTAGATGCTTCTAGAGAAGGGAACCTGCCCTTTTTATGTAAATGGGAGGGCTTTAGAAGTGAAGTCTGTACATATTTGGGGAGCTAGAAGCTACTCAAACTAGGACAGCTTTGGCAAGGTGAGGTGGGAAAGGCTTGCTGGGGGGCAGCTTCTCACCAGCCCTAATTCAGGGCACAGGTGTGCTAGAAGCACCAGGGCTAGCATGTTAGCTTGAGGGTTGGGACGAAGGTCTCATGGGCAGGACAAGCAACCCTCCTGCACCAGGTCTGACACCACTTCAGAAGCTGTGAGATTTGTTTTGGGTTGTACAAGCCAACCCTGCGAACTCACTACCACCGACCATCTCTCAGTCACAGCCTGCTAGATGGCACAGCTAGGCAAACCATCAGTAAGGTCAGTGGAGAGCTGGGGAGAGAAAGTGAAATGTTCAAAAGTGTGAGGATAAGAAGTCATAAAGCAGAGACACCCTAGGCTCTTCAAGTTCACTATCACCCCTGGACCGTCATCCTCGAGACAGGTGAGACAGGTGCTGAGCGTAGCAGGTGGGACCAATATGGCTGTTCATTGGAGCCCAGAACAAAATGTGCTTGATCCAGGATCTCCACTTCAATTCACAGAATCCTCTCCCAGGGGCCCTTCAGCCACGAGGCTGTAAGAACCATGAAAAGCCTCTGACTGACTCATTCAGCTGTCCGCCTGACTCGAGGTCCTGGTGCTTGGCCCAGGGCAAATGTCATTAACCCTTTCACAGGCGAGTCTTCAGTTCCTGCCACCACCCATACCAAGCCACCATCCACATCTCTTTTTCCTTTTCTGAAATGTGTGCCCTACCCAGTGATTCACCTCCAGATCAGCAGAAGCATCCCCCAGGGAGTGGTAAGAAAGGCTGAGGTTCATACATCAGAAAAGCAAAGAATAAGCATCAATGCCAAAACTCTGCACCTGGGTCTACCAACAGGGAAATGTAACTCATTGCTCATCCACCCCAGGAAGGACAATTCATCATGTTCAAAAACGAAGGGAAAGGTTATTTTAGACAGGAAAATTCTCCTCACTCCATCACACTCCAGGGCTCAGAAAGACTCCTATCAGACCAGCCTGGTGCTATTAACAATGGTCAGGGTACCCTGGATGGAATTCTGAAGCCCCTCATCAGAGGGCAACGTGCCCCAACTAGTCAACTCTTGAGATGCTGGGCTCTGTCCACAGACCTTAGGACCCCACCCTGACTAACTGGAGCATCCACCCTCCTCTCCAGGAAGGAGCCAACATGGATGGAAACTGATTTGGTTAACTAGTCTCTAAAACACAACCTACACCCAGGATCACAATGAGAACTGAGAGAATATCCAGGCTGTTACTCCAAGAGATCAAGACTCATCCCCATTAAACATTCCTGTGTGAAAGTCCACTGAGTTTGGCCAGTAAAAGATACCAACTGCTTCGGTTATTGGAAAAAGTCAGCTGACACTTAAGATAGGCAACGGGAGAGGAACAGAATGGGATGAAGAGATGATCTTATCAAGGAACACAGGATGGAGTTCGCTCATTCTCACATTTCCATGCCCATTCGTTCTGGCCACAAAGCTACATCTATAACCACTTTCATCGTCATTATTGGATTTATGTATTTATGAAGCCCTTCCTACATGCCGGGTACTGTGCTAAGCATTTCACAAGCACTCTCTCTTTTAAAAACCTCAAGAGATGGGCAGTGTTCTCATCTCTATTTACAGATGAAGAAACTGTGGCTGAATCAAGTGAGGATCTAACTCAGAGTCACACAGCCAGGAAGCGGCAAAGCTGGATGAGTGGCTCCAGCTGCCATGTGCTTGACTATGATCTGATTCTGCCCCACCTTATTTGAGCATCTCCTGCCGAATAACAGGCAAAGGAAGAAGCTCCTCGGAAGAAAGTCACAAAATATACATCTGCTCTTGCACCTGTAAAGAAGGGTCAGGGCTTAGTTCATGGGAGAGCATCAGGAGGCCACTCTAGGGAGGGGGAATAAGGTGATTCCAAGCCAGAGAGGGGGAAAAAAAGCCTTGATGCCTCAAAGAAAAAGGAAAGAGTCCCTTGAAGCTGGAGCAGAACCTTCATGAGGGGAAAAAGGAAAAGATGGAGCTGGAGCACTGGGCTGGGGCAGGACCGGAAGATGCAGGCCACATGGAGGGGGAGCTGGTGGAGGGGGAGCTGGTGGAGGGGCTGGGATCTACCCTGGAGTCACAGACAATTTTTAAGCAGGGAAGCAGTGTGAGCAGATTTGTGTTTTAGTCAAACAAGCAAGGCTGCAGTGAGACAAATGGAACTGAAAAAGCAAGAGGTTGGCAGCAAGGACATAAGAAGTAACCTATTAACTGTTCAGGGAAGGCGATGAAGAATGAACTAGGTACTGGGGGTAGGGATGATGGGAAAAGAGACGGAGTCATTAACTACGCTAAAGGGAGACGGAGTGGCCAGCAAGTCCTAGGGACATCCTCTGGGTTTGCATGACCCGCTTGCTCAGGCAGGGACTCTGTATGTCATCAGTCTCATAGAAAGGTACCAGCATTCAGTGAGTACAGGGGGGCTTTTAGACGCCCCACTCCCCTACCTCTGTGCCAACATCTGCCCACCTATTCTTTCCTTCCAGCAGGGACCAAAGCTGCCCATCTCCTTCCAGCCTCTCCACAACCACCAAGGAACATGGTTCCTTTGCTTTCAGTTGTAACTACCAATTCACACCTTACTAACTGTCCCTGTCTGGACCACATGCCACTCCACAGTCCAGACACGCTAAGACCAGAAGAGCTCCGTGCTGCACTGGTCTGGCACAGTGGGCCAGCCCCAGATGCCAGGGCCCTGTGCTTCACAGTGTCAGCCAAGGGTGTGCAACTGAGAGCTCAGGGAACAGCGAGGGCTAAGAACCAGGCCAGAGGGGATGGATTTGATAGATGAGCTTCCCTCGGCTGGCTAGGATGTTGTCCTAGAGAGCCAGTCCTCAGTCAGGTACCTGGGCCTTAAGATAGCTAATGGGACTGTGACACAGAGGCCTTGGTTCACATCCCAAGTGTGTCCAGGGTTCCAGGCCAGTCCTAACTGGCTGGCCATGTCGTGACGACAGGCCACGGGGAGCAAGCGAGAATCACATATACACGTGCGGACCAGCACTTGAGAAGCAGCTCAAAGCACCAGGCTTCTTCATGACGTGTCCACATCTGTGCTTGCCACGTGATTTAACAACAAGAAGAGTGGCCTTCTGCTACCTTTTGGGGCTGGAAGATAGAAGAGAATGTGGTAGGGAATTACTTTGTTTAGAGACTGACAGTGGCTCCAGTAGGCACAATAATTCATCAGCCTGTTTCAAGCTATTTTTCAGCGACCCCTTGACTAGCCCGTTTTCCACAGAAGCTTCCCTTTCATCTCTTCTCTGGATGTCATACCCGCTTCTTACCTCCCTCATGCTGCTAAGGAAAAGTTTTCTTACAGCCAAGCTTCCTGTGATTAAAACAGAAAAACTGGCATCACCTCCCTGATCAGAGTCGCCAGCACGTGTTTGCTGGATACCTTGCTCTCAGCAACATCCTAAAATACGACTATTTCAAAAGTCAGACCTTTTGGGCACCTATAGCCATTGCCATCTTGTGCAAATTAAGCTCAGATAACACAGCTGGGACTCCAGTCCTGAGCTCTTCCAGACACAGATGGCAGCAGCAGGAGACAGAAAGCCAGAGACAGAGCCCCCACGCAGCCACTTTCCTTATTAAAATCATCTCCAACACCCGCCTGCCCAAATATCCCTACCACCCGGCTCAAAGTGACTGAGGACAGTGGCCCGATCTCTGCCGTGCCTAGAAAGCACCCAGCTACAAACTAGATAAAAAATAAAATAAAACAGAGTCAGCACATCAGACTCTTGATGATTTTGTCAACAAAGAGTCACTCTTCTTTCTTGGCATGTGGGTGTGGGGGGCTGCTGCATGACTGGCTCCCTAAAATCTTGTAACACACTCACATACACACACACACACACACACACACACACACACACACACACTATCCTCAGCTCTGCCATCAGAGTTCCTGGGGCAGGCCTGGCAAGTTGATTTTCCAAATGGCACAACACCTCCTATCTTAAATGCCTCCTCCAATGAGACCCATCACCCCTCCCCTTGAAAGATGTGTCTATGTGGCCTGTCTGTGAACCTGGGTGGGCCTGAGACTCGCTTCCACTGTCAGGAAGCAGAGGAAGTGACATTGTGTGATTTCCAAGCCAGACCAGAGAGGATGACGCAGCTTGGTCCCTGGAGCACTTGTGCTTGAAGTCTTGAGCCACCACATAAGAAGGCTGAGAACCCCGAGATACCATGCTCCTGGAGGAGCAATACACCGGCAACCTCACCAGCCATCCTAGCCTTCCAGTCCTTCCAGCCCAGACACAGATACGGACATGAACAAGTCTTCCAGATGATTCCTGCCTTCATCTGCAGCCTTACCCCAAGCCTTCAAATCTTCCCAGCAGAGGCTCCAGACACCGAACAGCAGAACAAGCCATTCGCGCTGAGCCCTCCTTTCCTGACCCCAAATCTCCATGAGCATAATGCAATGGCTCTTGTTTGAAGGGTGGTGCATTCCGAGGCAACAGTCATGGAAGCAGCTGGTGATGCACTTGTGAGTCTATTCTCAGATCTGCTGCCACCAGAGAAGCAGCTGCTCTTGGAAACGGAATTTTAAGAAAAAGAAAAGTTCCCTTTTATTGAGCGTTTACTTTGTGCCAGGCACTGTGCTAAGCTAAACCTCAGTCGTGTCCGACTCTGTGTGACCCCATAGACGGCAGCCCACCAGGCTCCGCCGTCCCTGGGACTCTCCAGGCAAGAAACACCGGAGTGGGTTGCCATTTCCTTCTCCAGTGCATGAAAGTGAAAAGTGAAAGCGAAGTCGCTCAGCCGTGTCCAACTCCCAGCAACCCTATGGACTGCAGCCCACCAGGCTCCTCCATCCATGGGCCTTTCCAGGCAAGAGTACTGGAGTGGCGTGCCATTGCCTTCTCCACTGTGCTAAGAGCTGGTGTATAATTTCACTTCATGCTCATTCTGGTGCTGTGAGTTAAAACTAGGATTATCCCCATTTGACAGAAGAAGAAACGGGCTCAGAGGCTGAGGACCTTGCCCAAAGCCAGGTCTGGCTGACTCGGAGCCCCTAACGCTGTACCACACTCTGCTCTTGGGCCATGCAGAGACAGAAGCTGTTTCTATAGCAAAGACTCAGTTCCTTACCACAGACAGCCTGGCTTTCCTGTTCAGTAGGCCAGGTCTGGGAATTCCCCAAAGAAGCCAGGCAAGAGGGGCACGGCACTGAGAAACACTTGGCCTTATCTGAGTAGGGGCCGGCTCCTTTCCCTATAAAGCCACTGCTGTGGCCTACCACCCTTTTGGGCTCCCCAGGTGGCGCTAATGGTAAAGAATCCGCCTGCCAATGCAGGAGACATAAGAGATGTGCCAGTTTGATCTTTGGGTCAGAAAGATCCCCTGGAGGAGGGCATGGCAACCCACTCCAGTATTCTTGCCTGGAGAATCCCATGGACAGAGGAGCCTGACGGGCTACAGACCATAGGGTTGCAAAGAGTTGGACATGACTGAAGTGACTTAGTGTGTGCGCACACACACACACCCCACCCTTTTATTGATTCTCCCTGAATCCCACTCCTTCTTTAAGGTCTATCCATCAAGGCCTTCCAGAGAATTCTCTATACCCCTGCCCGTCTCATATACACCTGGCACACTATTCCATACAGCTTCATACTGTTCTGGTTGTTGGGGGGTGTTTACACAGCACGGCTCTGAGGATGGGAAGAAGGTGGTGGAAGAGACATCTATATAGGCATGATAAAATGACTGACCCATCATATTGCCTACGGCATCGTCATAATAGCAGACACAACCGTCTCACACAAGGACCAGCTGGGCTGAGAATCATTACCCAGGCACAACACAAACACTCCAGGCTCTGTGACTTGCACTTCACCCGAGGCATCGAGGGGAGAAAGGATTTGAGGGTGGAGGAGGAAACGGCACGGCACACCATAGAGACCCATCACATCACCTTGCGATGGAGGGAGCCCCAGCCACAAAGGCTCAAAACAGTGGGGGCTGCCATTTTGAACCACAAGTCCTTAATCGTCCTAGAAAGCTAAGAGACACAGATTAAAGCTTCCTGTGAGTCATTCCTCAACCTCTCTGCCTAAGTAGGGAGGGACCAACCTCCAGACCTCCTCAGGTCAGACTAGCTTTGTTCTGACTCACCCTCTTCCTGTTGGTGCTATGGATGCTCTTGCTAGTAACGTCCTTCCACCTCCATGCCCACTGGGATGGGTGAGACAAGGCGTGTTGCCTTCACCTTTCCAGCCTGCCTCCAAAGAATACTGTTCTTCCTCTGGGATGGAGTCGGAGATCTTACTATGGCAGTAAAACTCAAGGCCACACAGATTCTCAGGGTGGCGCAGTTCAGTTTCCAGGAGAAAGCCAGCCTGTTCCTTCCTTCCTTGGTACCTGGGAAAGTGGGCATATTGGGCACAGCCAGAAACTGCTGGGAATAAGCTCCACTGCCTTATGTGCTGTTCTTAAAGAACGTCTTCCTTTTTCCTGAGCAGGGACACTCTTACTCTTCCTGGAAGGTTATTATTGGTACACTTTCCATTCCCAGTCACTTCTCCTATATACTACATATCAAATCAAGCACCAAAAAGCTTATGATGGGCCTAAAACTGGCCAGATTCATGGTCCATCCAACCTAGAGCCACGCAAATAAGGCCAGACTCACATGTTACAATCATGGGGCAGAGATGTGTTTAATGGCCAGAGGAGGATCCTAAGTAATTCCAAATTAGGTGGACTTGACTTATTTCATTAGGCAGGGGGCTCATATGGTCCACTGCAACACTTCTTTAATCCATTTTTGCCTCCCGCTCATTGTCTTCCAACAAAGCAGCCCACAAATGTCCTGCTTAAAATTCCATTTTAAAAATGTTTCTGTTGGGCTGAATGTGCAGGATTCTGGTCCTTGTCCCCTTGCCTGTCCTCCATCACAAAAGCGCAAAGTACCAGGAGCAACAGAGTCAAAATTCTCTCTGTGAGGCAGAAGGGGACAGTTGGGAAGCTTCACTTAAAAGAGATCTGTGTGTGCGTGCTCAGTCCGACTCTTTGTGATCCCATGGACTGTGGCCCTCCAGGCTCCTCCGTCCATGGAATTTTTCAGGCAAGAATACTGGAATGTTCTGCCATTTCCTCCTCCAGGGGATTTTCCGGAGCCAGGGATCGAACCCGCATCTCCAGCATCTCCTGCGTTGGCAGGTGGATTCTTTATCTGTAAGAGTTTGGGTACTACTCCCTCAGCAATCAGTCCTAATCAGGGTAGTAAGGAAAGAATGGTGAAAAGTCTACAGCAAATCCCCTACATACAAACCTTCAAGGTGCCAACTTTCACGTATCTGGTTCCAGCAAGGAATCAGAACCTGTGTCATCAACATCAGGTGTGAGTGAAATTGCAGCTTGCCCTCCATCTCCTACAGCTGAGGATTCTTCAGCTCTACTATCTTCCACCTCCTTCCCCACCTCCAGTCAGTAACTCTTCTTGCCTGTGTGCTAGATGCCAGCCTCTGTATTCTAGCTGTTGTACTTTTCAAGATACTGTACTATAAGATTAAAAATCATTATTTTTTGTGCTTGTCTTTTATATACTATTCGTATGAAAAGTATTATAAACCTATTACAGTACAGTACTATATAGCCGTATTAGGTAACTAGGCTAACTTTGTTGGATTTAAAACTGGCCTTATGAATGCGCTCTTAGAAGGGAACTCATTCATATATAGGGGATTTATTGTGACTTCTATTTCACAGCATTAATCTAAGAATATAAGCGGGCACCACAAAGCATGCCTAGCAATCTGTCTTCCACGGGACATGGAATTGCCATACTGGTGCAACGCAGTCCATCTGGTTACACACTCAGCTGCAAAAGCAGTGCCCTAGGAAGGCCTGCTTACCTCCCAGATGACATGGAGCTAAGAGTTGTGACATCTGAACAACCACGAAGGGCTGTGCCATTAATAAATGTGTCCAGACACTTTCTAAATGTTTACATTACTCTTCGGGTTAGAAATTTTTAAATTCCATAAACAAGCATCTGTGAACTTATCTGGAAATCTAGCAGACACATCCCTTGTTTAACCAAACACAAAACCATAACACAAACACAAGCAAAACCAAGATAAAACCAATAGAGCAGAAACTTCCAGAGGCGCCAGAGGCCCCTGAGCTGGAACAGTGCAGGATCACCTCCCTGCAACTCCAGATGTGGGGACAATCCGCCCCACAAAGCCATGGGATTCGAGTTCAGGCACCATCATTCTCTAGTTCTGTTCTTGGGCAAGGCATTAAACGTCTCTTAACCTCAGTTTCCTCTACTGTTAAATGGGGGTGATCACCACCTCTGCCTGGAGTACCTTAGATACTGTTCCAAATCAAACCCTATAGTACCAAATACAAAATACGGTTATTCTTCATCCTAACTCTAAGAATACGGGGGGGTGGGGAAAGTAAAGGGACACGTATTTCTTCACCATGAATAACAAGCTAAGGGAACAAAATCAGATAGTGCCACAGCACATTAATCATCTTAAATCACCCTAGAGAAGCTTTTACTGGGAAAACGTAAGTTGATTTTCCATTACCATCCATGGCACTTGATGGAGTGTCCTTCCATGTCACCAGCTGCTATGCACTTGGGACAGACAAGTAATTTAATCCAAATAATTAGGAAGGTAGGTCTCCTATGGCATTGGGGGTAGGGAGGGGAGAATTGCCAATGGTAGTGAGATTACTGATCCACTCCTGGGCCTCTTATATCTAAATTCAGGTAGCCAGGAATTCACTGCTTAAGACATAAAAATGTTTTTCAATCTGATTAAAAAGTGGGCCAGGATAGAAATTTTTCCTAGGAAGATACACAGATGGCCAACAGGCACATGAAAAGCTGTCCAACATCACTAACCATTAGAGAAACGCAAATTAAAACCACAGTGAGGTATGACCTTGCACACGTTAGAATGGCTATTACCAAAAAAAAAACAAGAAACAAGTGTTGGTGAGGATGTGGAGGAAAGGGAATCCTTGTGCATTGTTGGTGGGAATGTAAATTGGTGCAGCCACTATAGAGAACAGTATGAGGTTCCTCAAAAAAATTTTAAATATAGAAGTACCTTATGGCCCAGCAATCCCACTTCTGGATATATATCCAAAGGAGATGAAATCACTATCCAGAAGAGATACCGCCACTTCCATGTTCACTGTAGCATTAGTGAACAATTAGCAAGTTACATAAAAAACTAAGTGTCTGTCTTTGGATGAACGGATAAAGACGAAGTGTATATATATTATGGAATACTATTTAGCTATAAAAAAAGGAAACCCTGCCATTTGTGACAACATGGATGGACCTTGAGGGTATTACACTAAGTGAAAAAAGTCAGAGAAAGACACATACTGTATGATCTCACTTACCTGTGGAATCTTAAAAGTCAAAATCACAGAAACAGAACAGAATGGTGGTTCCCAGGGGCTGAGAGGTGGGAGAAATGAGATGCCGGTCAAAGAGTACAAACTTCCAGTTATACGATAAATAAGCTCTGGGGATCTAATGTACAGCATGGAGACTATAGTTAACAACACTGGATTATATGCCTGAAAGCTGCTAGGAGAATAAATCTCAAATGTTCTCACCACACAAAAACACGGTAATTATGTGAGGTGATGGATGTGTTAACTACTCCTATTGTGGTGATCATTTCACAATATTTATGCATGTCAGGTAATCTTGTTGTGCACCTTAAATGTACACAATGCTATACGTCAATTATATCTCAGTGAAACAGCAGGGGGAGGGTGGCGGGGGGAGAGCAAGAAGAAACAAAGATTTTTTCTTTTACTGTTTTTTCCCTCCTGAAAATTAAACCACCTAGAAAAACAGTGAATACTGTTATCCTTCTACATAATACAGAGAAGAAAATGACCAAGTTCATGTTGGCAAGCAGGAAAGACAGACTTCACTCCTTGGCTCCTACCGCTGGGTCCTATAAGTTAGTCATCACTGATTCCCTGGTTGGTGTTAAGAGCCTCATGCCACCACTGCCCACCACACTGGCTAGAAAGCCAGGCAGAGTAACTGGCCATTGTCAGGGTCTGGGAGTGGCTGAGAGAAAGAACACAGTCACAAGATTCAGGAACCCCAAGTGGATGGCTTTTAAGCAAGCCACTCAACTTCTCCGGGTCACAAAAGAAGGTTCCTTTAAGCTCTAACCTTACCAATAGACACAAGAGAAAATCAGGATCACTGGAAACTGAAGACTATCTCTATTTCACTCAACCATGGCCTTTTGCCCTTCCTCTTGGATTCTGAAGATTAACAGGAGGCAGGAACAAAAAAATATAATAAATGTCCAGACAGTATGTGAACTATGACTATAATGGTAGGAGAAGATGAGGTCTATTGAGCAAATCATATACAACCATTGAAACAGCCAGATTTGCACAGTGGAATCTGGGATAACTTTTTTTTTCCAATCATCATCCTTCTTCCTGTTACACTGCTGTATCAGGCACATCAGGTTGGAACAAGTCGCTAGGATTTGCAGGGGAAGGTCTTACCTACAAGATCCCTTACTACCTTGCCCTTGTGCCAGGTTTGGGGTGTCCCAACTCTGCTCCCAGGGAGGGGAAAAAAGATGGAGCCTTCAGAGGTAGGCAATTCTGGAGGCCGACATTAGGCTTCCAAGCAACTTCAAGGAACCCTTTCCATAGGGCCCCCAAGCTCCCAAAAAGTTTATGAAATGGATATATAAAAGCCAAGGCTGGATAACCATAAAGGCAGCTCACCCAGTAAAGGAGTTTGAGTCCATCCAGAAAGGAAGTAGGAACAGAAAAGGCAAGATTTCACAGCAAAATCGGAACTGCTGCCCAACATCTGGACTGCCATATGTAAGTCCTATGTTAGGCAGGGTTGGGGAGCGGGGGAGGCAGGAGCAGGGAAGATGGAAGAAGGAAAAACAACAACCCTTCTGCCATCGAGAATCCTAGTGGGCGGGGTATAAATTAGGAGATTGGGATTAGCATATACACACTATACATAAAACAGACAACCAACAGGGACCTACATATATACTGCTTCTCCAGTGGTTAGGGCCCTGTGCTTTCACTGCTGAGGAACTAAGATCCCATGTCACACGATGTACCCCTGACCCCAAAAAACTTACTGAAAAAAAAAATCTATAGTGCAATCAGAGAAAATAGAAATAAAATACTGAAAATACAAGTAGAAGACAAATCATACCCAAAAGTACAAGATCACTAATTGTGGATGTAAATACCGAGGGAGTATAGCTGCTGGAATTACAGTAGATGTATGCACCACTCACCATGTGTTGGCCACTGCTAAGAGCTACACCTACATGATTTGATTTAATCCTCACTTCTACCCAGTAAAATGAGGGAGGTGGGATTACAATTATTCCCATTTTACATTTGCAGAAACGAAGTGAGTACATCCTTTTCCGAAGGTCCCAGCTAGCATCAGAGACAGGATTCAAAACCAGTGTCACCCAGAGCTCACGTGGGTTCATTTGAAGTGGAAAAGGGGGTTCATCTCTCAAGTGTGGGCTCTAAAGGAGGAGAGCTTGGGCATTGTCTGGAGAAGGTCTCTGGGGGCAAGGGGATTCATGCATGGGAAAAGGCCCCGGGGTGGAATCTGTGATGATCAAAACCACAAACATTTCTTGAGGACCTTTTAAGTGCTGGGCACAACCAGATTTGGAAATAAAGCTGTAATACCGAGAAGGAAAAGAGGAAATCATACTCCATTCTCCTTCCAAAAGAAGACAATAACACTTAAAATAAAATCTCTTTTGCCCACTCTGAATATTCCAGGGTCTCAAAAGAGACCATGCCACAGGAATGCTACATTGATTTGGGTAAGCCGGGAGGGGGATGCAAGAAAGGGCATTCCCTTTGACCTTGGCAGCAGACGAAAGAGCGAGAGAAATATATTGCCTTCCTCCTGGGGCAAAAGCATTTTAATTATCAGCTGAGAGGCCAGCAGAGCCATAAAACTGGCCAGCTGTCCCATTCAATCAGGCCAAAGGCCATAACAAGACAAGGCAGTGTTCTCAGGGGGCCAAGCGCTCGGAGTTAAGGCTGGGTCCGGAGAAAGCAAGAGGCCCGCACACAGTAGGAAGGAGCGGCTGGGGATAGATGCCTTCCGTGGCTTCAGCTGAAACAAATCTTCCTGTTTTGGTGGAGAAGGAAATGGCAACCCACTCCAGTATTCTTGCCTGGAAAATCCCATGGACAGAGGAGCCTGGTAGGCTACAGTCCATGGGCTCGCAAAGAGTCGGACATGACTGAGTGACTTCACTTTCTTTTTGGTGAGAGGGATAAAACTACCCCTGGCTGACTTGGCAGAAAGCAGGGCTTTCTGGCTGCCTAAATCCCCATACTACTTTAAAAAGGGAAACCCAGCTAGAGCCTGTGTATACCTAAAATAACAAGAGATAGAAAGAGCGGGGAAAGGGGCAGCCCTTCACTGAATGTGGTTCCAGGTGATACCTTCATGGTAAGTTTCTTCGGTCGTGTCCGACTCACTGCAACCCCACAGACTGTAGCCTGCCAGGTTCCTCTGTCCATGGAATTCTCCAGGCAAGAATACTAGAGTGGGTTGCCATGCCCTCCTCCAGGGGACTCTTCCCGACCCAGGGATCAAACCCATGAATCTTACATCTCCTCCATTGGCAGGCGGGTTCTTCACCACTAGCACTACCTGGGAAGCCCAGGTGATACTTGGCACACATCATTTCAGGCCATCTTAAAACAGCACTGCTCTCTTTTGTCTTGTCCACGTATTACAGATGAGAATCCTGGAGCTCCAAGACACACACCCAACGTCAGGGGCACAAGAAGTAGCCTAAATCCGAGTCTCTCTGACTCCCAAGCAGTGTTCCTTCTGTGAGACCACATGGCTCCCAATGTCAAGCTTAAGGGGGACATGCTTACTTCTCAAAATCTTCAAGTTTCCCACAGAGAGCAAAAATCCTGGGAAAGTTAGGAAAGAAGGCAAAGTGTGATCCACAGCCTTAACATTTCTCATTTCTGTGTCTCATGGCCACTTCTAGTGTGCTGCACAAGCAGTCTCCCTCACTTCTGTTGGTGATAGGCACAGAGGCACAAGATTAAAAGTGCCTAAGTGGACTGGAGGGCTTCCCTCATGGCTCAGCGGTACAGAATGCCTCCGCGAATGCAGGAGACATGGGTTCAATCTCTGGGTGAGGAAGATCCCCTGGAGAAAGAAATGACAACCCAATCCAGTATCCTTGCCTGGAAAACCCCTTGGACAGGGGAGCCTGGCAGGCTATAGTCCATGGGGGTCGAAAAGAGTCAGACACGACTTAGGGATAAAACAAGTGGTCTGGAGCCCTGCTGGAAAAAGCCTTGTGTTGTTGATTCAGAGGAGTGAGTGGGAAACCAGCTGCAGAGCTCTGACAGGCCAGGACGCCCCCTCGCTCAGCTCCAAGGACAGAGGTGGCCTGTGACGAGCTGTGTCCTGCTTCCAGGAGGAAGGCTGCCCTTGGTATATTGTAAGTCCCTGGCATGATTCTCGTGGCTGGGGCATCTTGTCTCAGCAAGGCCATCTGTCACGCTCTGAGCAGCAAAGAGGGAAGGGAGAACCTGTGGGCTCCGGTCAGCTGTTTCCCCACTGAACCGCTTGGTGAAGACTCCCCATCGGGAGCTCTGGCCCCTGCAATGAGCCCAGGCAGCGGGGAGCCTGGGCGCACTGTAGTGTGACACAGATTTAGACAGAGCACGAGGTCATCATCCACCCCCAACACACACATACTCCCTAGATCGTGTAATGTCAGCCCCAGGAGGGAGGGATCTCAGAGACCATCTCATCCAAACCTCTCATTTCACAGATGAGGAATCTGAGACCCAGAGAGATGATGAGATGTGTCTGGGACCACCCAGCCCATCTGCCCAGGGGGCACCTGGTCAGTGCTCCTTCCACTGCCCCATCCTCTTCTTACCCAGACACCCAACTAAGAAGCTCTCCTTTCGCCAGAACCTTCTCTGAGCCTCAGATGAGTATAAGCTGTAACCCTCTTCTCCCAAAATTAGTATGAGCTGTAACCCTCTTCCTTCCAAACCTACACACATTTTGCATAGATCCTTCCTTAATAAGAGGAGCAAGCGTGGTTGAGCAGGAAGCTGATGGGGGTCCTGACAGGGACTTCTAGGTAAAGAGATGGGTGACCTGGGAAGAAGCTACCTTTTCCTTTTGCCTCAACCAGACCATGGTCTCCGCTCTGTGTCCCAGTTTCCCATCCATAAGTGACCCCGAGCTACCTCCTGGGAATGGGGGAAAGCACCACATCAGGAAGGGAAAACCGTCCAAGAGCCACGGTGGGTAGGGAGACACAGACAGACTCCTGTCTCCTCCGAGATCCCGAAGCACAAACCTTGACCCTGAGCAATGACAGTGCCACAGGCCACCCGCAGAAAGGGGAGATGGCTACTTAGCTGTTACCAGGTTTGGGAGGAATGTGGGGAAGAGAAGACAGAACAATTTTCCTGACTTTCAAGGTAACCAAGGCTCGAATCAGAGGAAACAGAAATAGTGGGGAAGGGACAGAAGAACAGTGTGGAAATTCACGATTTCCATCCTTTATCCAAATCCTTTCCTGCCCTGAACCCAACCCTTACCATGGTGTTCTCGCCAAGCTCAGGGCTCAGTCATAGTCCAGGGACACCGACCAACATCATCCATACAACACAATCCTCTGACCACTCCAGCACAGGCTCTGCAGGTACCTACATGCTGCCCAGGGCCTGGCTTCTCCCTGCACCTGAGTAAGTTACAGAGCAGAACCCAGGATCGCCAGAGGAAAAACAGGCGGACAGCCTCCCCAAGCAAGCTGGGCAGAATGAGGGCAAATGTTCCATGAAGAGGGCAGCGCCCTTTGCGAATCCTAAGAAGGGGACCCGAGCCCCTCCAACTTCAGGAAAGGGCTGAGGCAAGAGAATCCATGGGGATGTCCAGGCACCATCACCTCCTGGGGGGCCATGCTTGCACTGGGCTGGTTTAGATCCTTCTCTGTGACCCCACAGGGAACTCCTTGAGGGCAGGGCTGTGTCTATTATAGTCCCAACACCAAGCGCTCAAAATGACGCACCAACGAGAGCCATCTCTGCACAGGAGATGGTCATGTCCAGGTGAAAGTGGGAAAGCAAGGCTTCCAGGCAAAGTTGAAGAACTGAGAGGTGCACGTGGCCTGCAGGTCAGACCTCCCAGCCTCGCCTGCTGAGTCACACTCACCAGGATGGTTCTTTGCTTCATTTCTGCTTTATTTACTTATGTATTTATTTTGACTTGCAGAATGTGTCTCTGTATCCACAGAAAATGCAATCTATCCACTGAACACAATACTTTAGGATATGCCTGGTATACCTGCTGGGTAACCTTAGAAACAGCCTCCTGCTTAGCACTGACTCCAGAGATGGGCTAGCAGGAAGTGGTCAGGTGTGACTTGAGTACAGGAAAATGAGTGGGGTTTGGCCAGCCAGAGAGATGAGGTGAGGGTACCTCTGAAAGCAAGCTTGATCCCACAGCAACAGTAAGTGTGATGAGGGCCCAATGGGTGGGAAGTAATACACAGCATATTCCAGGGAAAGACGAAACTGGCCTGTAAGGGAAAACACCTTCAGAGGAAGAAGAGGGAGATAGGATAGCAAAGACCCGTGAGAAGTTGACATCTGAAAAGAGGAAGGCTAGCTGAGTTCAAGCTGACATTTGAAAAGGCGTGGCTAGTCCTGAACCAAATCCAGTTCATCACTCACCTCTGCTCTTTCAGCTGTGAAATTAACAGTGAGTTCTCATGTGTTAATGACATGTGGACACTAAGGCCCAGTGAACAGAGTAACATTATTCCTAATTATATAAAACAAAAGCACTATACGAAGTAAGTAGCAGGGCAGTGAAACACCCCAGCTAACCCTCAGCAGAGTGCAGCCATGAGGAGTCAGACCTGGGCTCGGGACCAGCAGCGAGAGCCCAGAGCAATGGCTGCCCACTTTGAGCCTCTGCTTCCTATTTGTAAAATAAAGACACACACAGTCTTCACTCTGCAGGGTTGCTGTGAAATTTAGACGGGAACCCACATAAAATGCTCAGACAGGGCCTGACCAAAAGAGCACTCGATAAGCATTAGTTGCTTGTTGTTATTATTATTTAGAGGTTTGGTGATGATGATTATATACGGATTTGGTTTAGTTAATATATTATATCTAAATACTGTAGATGTTGTTACTGTTTAGTTGCTAAGTCATGTCCAACTCTTCTGCGACCCCATGGACTGTAGACAGCCAGGCTCTTCTGTCCATGGGATTTCCCAGGCAAGAATATTGGAGCGGGGTTACCATTTCCTTCTCCAGGGAATCTTTCTGACCCATGGATCGAACCCGTGTCTCCTGCTTGGCAGGCAAATTCTTTACACTGAGCCACCTGGGAAGCCAAAATAGTGTAGTGGAAAACTGTAAAACCTTTAAATATCTTGTGGTAGAAGAATATTTATTTAATAAGAAAGTGGTCACAATATAGCAAGTTGGCAGTGGGGGAGAAAGCATGCTGCAAGAAATGTACTTATTAGGATCTCCTGTGTAAGATTTGGGGCTTCCCAGGTTACTCTAGCAGTAAAGAACCCACCTGCCAATGAAAGAGACATGGATCAGTGTAAGAGACGTGGGTTTGATCCTTGGGTCAGGAAGGTCTCCTGAAGGCAGGCATGGCAACCCACTCCAGTATTCTTGCCTGGAGAATCCCAAGCATAGAGGAGTCTGGCAGGCTACAGTCCACAGGATCACAGTCACACACAACTGAAGTGACCTAGCACACACACACAGTTAAGATTTAGGGGTGAAAAGAAATATGCAAAAATGCCCAAAAAAAAGGAAAAACACACACTGGGTTTAGCTCTATGTTCTTCCATGTTTTTTAATGGGAGGAAAGAAGTTAATAACAAAAGTAATACCACTACCTTCACTTTGAGCAAGGCTTTTCATTTTCCATCACCTCATTTTTATACTAATTTTGTTTTTAATAGCCCCTATTAAACTGTTATTTTGCCAAATGCCCTTAAGCCAAAACCCTGAAATCCACTTACCTACCTCCAAAAGGACAATCTTTCCACTAAAAGACCATCCTTCACTAACATCTTTGCTAACAATCAAGTGGCTGGTTTTCCCCAGTGTGAGGAGCAGAGACACATAAATCCACTTTTATAGCCAGGACTTCAGTGAGTAGTTTCAAGAAGAGATGTTTAAGTTAACGATGCACTGCAGTAGAGTAGGAGAAACCACTTCTTAAATCAGAAGTCTGAGCCACAAGTCCCAGCACCTGGCTAACCCTGCTTTATGGCTGTATGATGGTAAATATCTAATCAATACCTAAGACAACACTTCTTCCCAGTGCATGTTCCCAGATTTCATGGTAAGACGGCCAGCTGTGTCCCCACCATCCATGCTCTCTCTCTTCCTTGGTAACAGACCCTGATTATTGGCCAGAATCCATGCCAACCCAGAATAAAACCCTCCACCACCCAGTGGCCCTTGCGCCAGCCATGGCTATGGGACTCCACTCTAGCCACTGAATACACGCAGATGTGTTGTGCTGGATTTCTAGGAAGCTAATGGGAGACGACTCAGCCACAGGAGCAGCTTCCTCTATGCTTCTGCTTTTCCTGCTCCTTCAGGCCTGTGACTCAGACCAAATAATTGGCATTTCAGAAGTCATCTTGTATCCTAAGGCAACCCTGAGAGGCAGTAAAGAGATGTGGAGATGCTTTAAACACCCCAGCCTTCTTTTCAAACACAAATGAATTATACCTTGTTTTAGCCACTGTTACTTTGTTTTGTTTTTTTCAAGTTATGTGCATTAAACCAAAACTTACTTCAGATGATACATGAACAACCTAAGATGTTCTATGCTACACATATGTCATAAATAGCACATGACTTTTTAAAACGGATGATCAAGATATATTAAGCCTTTTAAGAAATCACTTTTTTACTGAACTTTTTGTAACAGTTAGATTTTATCACCAGCTACTTTCTTTTTTCCACAAGACAGCCCCCATGTGTACCTTACTCTTTTCTCTAGGGGTTCAAAGTCAACTAACACATGTAATTCACAGAACTCTGCCCTCACATGACTATGAACAAAATGCGACTCTCTGGAGTTCCTAATAAAAACCAAGAGAAACAGGCCAGTGTCCCCAAGTCTGCAAAACACAAAGAAGTTACAACTCTCAAACTGGAGGCAAAGAAGTGACATAACATTTCTAAAATGATTTTCAAGTTGTGTACACACAGCAATGGAATAAGAACAACAGTGTCATCAGGGCTCATATTGGATAAATTCAATCACAGACAAACAGCCACCCACAGACAAATACCAAGGAGTTACCACAACTTGCATGTGAGATTTACAGCAGGCATCAACATCAGCACCAACCAGCAGCCCAGTGGACTATGGACATTTCAGGGCATCAACTGTCTTGCTGGGTGAGGTCCTTTAAAATAGTACCCTATGTATGCCCTGCCACCATACATTGTACCTGAAGGTCCCCCTTGGGAATCCTAAAACCCACATTAAGACAAAGGACCAGGGTTTTGTCTCCAAGGAGACAGAATGACAGTCAGGTCCCCTGCACCTCGTTAGCAAGTTAGCTTTCCCTTCCTAAGAGTCTAGACTTCCAACATAAATCAGAAAATGTAAAACCTTGTATCTGCAGCTTGAAATTATACCCAGATGTAAAACTTCATAGAGGAAATTATTAACTTTTACAATCACCCACCCTAGCCCAAGTTTTTAAATGGGCCCAATTACGTAAGATTAGTGCACAACGCCTAGTTCACCCAGCATGATAAGGATATAAGAATGCATTCTTTTTTTAATTCAGTTTCTATATCACATTTTCTACCAACACATCTGCTTATTCTCACTCTATCATCCAAAGCAATCTCTAGGTAGAAATTTTTTTTTTCTTAAAAAGGAAGTCAGCAGAAGTTTTAACTTATTTTATACATTTAAAGGGCTTCCCTGGTGGCTCAGATAGTAAAGAATCCGTCTGCAATGTTGGAGACCTGGGTTCAATCCCTAGGTTGGGAAGAACCCCTAGAGGAGGGCATGGCAACCCACTCCAGGATTCTTGCCTGGAGAATCCCCATGGACAGAGGAGCCTATAGTCCACAGGGTTGCAAGGAGTTGGACACAACTAAGCACACACACACACTTTTAAAGAACAGAATTGTGCAGGAAGGATGAGAATAATCACATAGTAAAGAGATAGAATAATGGCAGAAGGAAAAGAGAAACCAGATTTATTTTAAGGAACTTAAATCCTTCACATGCATTATATCCAAAATACATATCTAATGTTCCAGACTCACCAGGAGGAAAATTTGCTCTTATTAAAGGGGAAGAGGATGCATGTAGATGAGGTAAGGGTAACAGATGCTATTTTAAAGTAAGTTGGAGAGTATATTTCTGTATATATGGGCCATATATGCTTTTTAAATGTCTGGGAAAATATGCCAAATGTAATATATACACTTTCAGAAGGAAAACTGGAGAAGGCAATGGCACCTCACTCCAGTACTCTTGCCTGGAAAATCCCATGGACGGAGGAGTCTGGTAGGCTGCAGTCCGTGGGGTCACTAAGAGTCGGATATGACTGAGCAACTTCACTTTCACTTTTCACTTTCATGCATTGGAGAAGGAAATGGCCACCAAGTCCAGTGTTCTTGCCTGGAGAATCCCAGGGACAGGGGAGCCTGGTGGGCTGCCATCTATGGGGTCGCACAGAGTCGGACACGGCTGAAGTGACGTAGCAGTAGCAGAAGGAAAACATTATGGGTGATCCTTCTTTCTGTTTATCTACACTTCCTAATTTTTGTAGAACAAAAGCACTTACTACTTATGTTATTTAAAACATATTTTTTAAAATTAACAGATTCACAACAGCATCAACACAAAAATAAGCCACATGTGGAACAACCAGGAGGAAAACAAGGTCTAAAGGATTTCTGGGCTCAAAGCTGAAGGACACAGAGCGTGAAATTCTGGGACCCCAAACTCCTAACGCCCTCCTCTCTGGACAGGATGCCCAAAGTGACTTCAGGCATATACCACTTAGCAAATTGTATCCTCCCTACCATGCAGTTTAGGTCAGGGAAAGTCCAAATTACCACACAAAAGAAGCATACTCCCAAGGCCTGCTGATTCAGCCAAGGAAAGAGACTGAAGTTTATACCAACCCACTATTTAATTATGTCTAACACTTGCTTTACAATCCAGTTTATGGGTTCTAGATGTTTAATAAACAGTTATTTCTCAGTTCCCTGCTATTAAACACTATGTAGTTATGACAATTAATTAATACCACCTTGAGGCTATCAGGAGAGCTGTAGGTCTACCAGTGAGGTTGTGTTCCCCAGGCTGACACCGTCACCTGAACGGGCTTCATGGCTTAAACAACACGTCTCCTCTCTCGGAACTCAGGTTGGATAGTTCAGACAGAAATGCAAACAGATGGTATTGGTTTGCTTTATCTATTGTTTCACTGAAGAGGAAACCTCCTTTTGTGTTCAGAAGCACCCACCCTTTCCTCAAAATGGAAAAACCAATCTATGTTTTATTTGAACAGTACATCACAGAGTTACACACTGCCAACCATGCCTGCTAATTGGGTTTCTTCTTTTTTTGGTACTTTTCTTTTTTTTTTTTGGTAATTTTTTTTTCCTTTTTCTTTCTCTTTTTGGCTGAGGTTAAAGCGTCTGCCTCCAATGTGGGAGACCTGGGTTCGATCCCTGGGTCGGGAAGATGCCCTGGAGAAGGAAATGGCAACCCACTCCAATATTCTTGCCTGGAGAATCCCATGGATGGAGGAGCTTAGTGGGCTAGTCCACGGGTCGCAAAGAGTTAGACACGACTGAGCGACTTCACTTTCACTTTTCATGTGGCATGCAGGATCTTAGTTCCCCAACTATGCCCTCTACAGTGGAAGCATGGAGCCCTAACCACTGAACCACCAGAGAATTCCCAAAGGATGGACTGGCTTTAAGCAGGGCATTTCACTGCCCACTAAGATTCCTGAGACATTCACTTCAACCCAAGCTACGGACCGGGTCTGAAAGTGATCTCAAGCCCTCCAGCCCCACCTCTCTGTACTCACTGTTGCTGGATTTAAGGTCACGGTGGATGATGGGGACAATCGCCTCATCATGTAAGTAGTTCATCCCTCTGGCAATCTGCACAGCCCAGTTCACCAGGATGTCTGGGGGAATCCTTTTCCCAGATAACACTCTATTCAAAGGCCCTCCACGAGCAAACTCCATGACCAAGCAGAGGTTGGGTTCCTTCAGACACACCCCCCGAAGGGCAATGATGTTGGGGTGCTTCAGCATGGCAAAGAGCTTGGCCTCCTGGCGGACGTTCTCTATGGTCTGGCTGATGTCCTCGTCGGGATCATGGCGAGCTGCTTTTACAGCGACCTCATCCCCTATCCAGAAAGCACGATAGACCTTCCCAAAGCCCCCGATGCCGATAATCTCTTCCAAGGTCAGCTCCGCAAAGTCAATCTCTAACACTGAGAAAGAAAAGGAAAAAAGGAGCAAGTCAAAACCATTTGAAAAACACCATTTAATCACCCATTTACCTAGCTGGGTAAACACAACAAGCTGTCTGTCCACTTGCCTTTTCAGTCTCCCCACAATAAACTCCCCAAGGACAGGAAAAGTGGGTAACATTTTTTTCTGTGGCCAGCGCGTTATCTTTAGTGACCAGCACATAGTAGGTATTCAATAAGTATTCACAAAATAACTTCTACTTGGAACTTCATGAAGAATACTGTACTGAGAGCAACCATTTTAACTAAAAGAAAAACTGGGGGAGACCAATCATTGTGTGGCTTATTCACATTTTACAGTGTATATGCTAGGTAGCAAGAAGTATATAATACAGTGCCAAGGCAGACAGACAACAACCAAACTAGTGTAGAAGAGCTTCAGTGGTGGTATGGTCCAAAGATGAGGGAAATCACTCACTCCCACCACAGGACAGGGATTAAGAGAGTGGGTGGGAAGAGGATTCTCAAGGAAGGAAGCATCTGAAATGGGCCCAAAGAATGAGAGGAAGGGATACCATCAGGAAATGAAGACCAAGGTGGAGGAGACAGTCGCGGCAGATGGAAGGTCGTGAGCCAGAACATAGGGCACGAAGCACTTATTCACAGTAGACATGACATGGAGACAAACTAGATGTCCATCGACAGATGAGTGGATAAAGATGTGATGCTCACACACAATTGAATGTTACTCGGCCATAAGAAAGAATGAAATCATGCCATTTGCAACAACCTGGGTGGACCTGGAGATTATCATAGGAAGGGAAGAAGTCAGACAGGGAAAGACAAATACCACATGACAGCACGTGCATGTGGAATCTAAATTATGATGCAAATGAACTCATCTACGAAACAGAAACAGACTCAGAGACAGAGCAGACTTGGGGTTGCCAAGAGGGGGAGTGTATTGAAGAGGGACAGAGTGGGACTCTGGGGTTAGCAGATGCAAGCTAGTACATATAGAATGGATAAACGACAAGGTCCTGCTGCTCCTACAAGGGAACTGCATTCAGCATCTTGTGATAAACCATAATGGAAAAGAATATAAGGAAGAAAGTAAGTATATGTGTAACTGGATCACTTTGCTATACCGCAGAAATTAACACAACATTGTAAATCAACTCTGCTTCAATAAAGAGAAAAGGGGGGGGGAAAAAGAACATGGGCATGAAGGCATATAGTCTATCAGGAATTTCAGGGAGTCCAGGGCAGCTGGATTATATATGCATTAGGGTAGATGAGGCTCAAAGTCTTGCTGGGGTCAGACTTGTGACTTAGAAAGGAAACCAACTCTGGCAGCTATGTGGAACGTAATAGCAAAAGGGACCACTAAGGAGAACACTGCAGTAATCCAGGTACACAAGCACAGAGTCAAATCTCAGGAGCCGTGAAGACTGAGATCAGGAAAAAAAATCAGGAGACCTTCAAAACTTGGTTTTATCAGGACCTGGTGATTAAAGTGTGCAAGAAAGAGGAGTCTCCAAGGCAACATCTTACCCTCACCACAGTTCCAGCCCTGAGGTTCCCAGTGACACCCCCACCCTCTCATTTCCCATCCCAAATCCAGTTTGAATCTACTGTACTTGACTGTATCTTTAGCTGTTTGGAAAGACTCCCATGGGTAGGGAATAATAACCAGCAGTGATTATGAATCTTGAGTTAGATATGGTGTTGCTGTACAAGTGAAGTGTTATTTCAAGTTTCTCTCATGAAAACCCTATTCTCTGTCTTCTCAGTCTCTTTCCTTGTTTTCACCCAGCTGACCCAGCTGGTCTCAGGTCTCAGCTTAACTGTAATCTCCTAGAGGAACTTTTCCTAACCCCTCTACTAAACGAGGCCAGGCCCCCATCAAGCACTCCCATGGCAGTCTCTATTGGCAAGACTCAACAAAGTTATAGTTGCTTATTCAATGCCTATTGTCCTACTAGACTGCAAGATGCATGAGGGCTGATCCTCTCTGCCTGGTAAAACCTGGTAAAGATCCTGTACGTGCTGAACATTCAGCTGGTGACCAATAGAGGGTAAAGCAAAAGGGGGAGAATCTACTTCAGTATGAAAGAAATCAAACTCAGATCTGTGGACCTCCTGAAACAAACACAGAGAATAGTCGCACTGCTACAAAAGCAAAAACTGAACATTAAGATCACGTATTTCTGAACTCTTGGCAAGAGCGAAAAGAGGAGATGCCCACTGCAGACTGTTCTTATCTATTCTCACCCAGCTCCACAATGTCTCCATTCTCCATTCAGATGCTGGCGGTGCTCAGAACTAGGTTCCTGCTCAGTTATAGCACTTCCATCCTATCTAGGGCTAATATTCATTTATATTTTGTAATTCACTTGGCAGTCTGCACAAAGCAAACTCTTAGTTAGTCGGACTGCCTGTAAGTATACAAAATATGTGGCCCATTTGCACCCTCAAAGTTCCAATTGTTCAGGATTATCACCTCAGTAACCAACACAGCATTGTAAAGCAATTTTCCTCTAATTAAAAAATAAATTTAAAAGTTTTATGAGAACAAAAGTAAATAAATGACAGCAACAACAAAAGCTCATCACCTTATCTAGCACCCTTCTTGAAAAAATAAATGGTGTGTCCTGCAGACTAATAATCTACATCCATTCTACAATCCTCCAGTATACCTTTCAGTACTACAGAAGCTGGAAAGTTTAAAAACTATATTTCCCAGACTTCTTGACAGAGTGCTGGTTCAGCCAATGAGATGCATAAGATTCAGAAGGCAGAAGTGATATGGAGACCATCTCCTTGCTGATTCTCCTGGTAAGCATGGCCGTGGAGAAGTGGGTTTTCTATAATATCATGTCAGTGTCCAATTATTAGGGTTCCCAAGTGGCGCTAGTGGTAAAGAATCTTTCTGCCAGTGCAGGAGATTAAGAGATGTGGGTTCAATCCCTGGGCCAGGAAGATCCCCTGGAGAAGGAAAAGGCACCCTACTGCAGTATTCTTGCCAGGAGAATCCCATGGACAGAGGAGCCTGGTGGGTTATAGTTCATGGGAGTAGCTTACTAGTTTTGCAGATGTGGAAGGAATGTTGCAAGGCCAAGTAGTCACCTAATCTCCAGACAACAACTACAACAGGGTATTGGAGAAGTCAACTGCAGTGATAACTCCTGATTCTGTACCTTCTCAGAGAAGCAGCAGCTTGTCTGGTAGGCCAGGTCTGCAATGGACTAGGAGTTGACCCCATAATTCTAGCTGAGAGCCCCTTCTCCCTGCCCTTCCAACAAATCTACAAGCACCCAATTTCTTCTACTAAACTGTTTTCTGTTTAAAGTAGCCTGAGTGTTTTCAGGTCCTAAAACGAATCCTGACTGATTACTAATTCTTATCTTTTCTATTACATGAATAAGAAAAAATACGCCTACCTTAAAAAGAGATTAGAACCTTCCTGGAGAAAAATGTAAGTTATGTTAGGAATCCCTTGGTCATGGAGGGAGCACTCATATTTTTTCCTACCAGATTTTTTTTCATGGATGAAAAGGTAGGTGCCTATTTAATAAATGCACATTTACATATCTTATTCCTCAGATATCTGAATTCTCCTTAAGGAAATTAAGTGCTATATTTTCTTGTGTATCCACCCTCTTCTTTCCTCTGGTCTGAAGCATAGTTGTTAACACACAGGAGGTGTTAAATATCCATTTAAACACTTATCATCGTTGTTTAGTCACTAAGTCATGTCCAACTCTCTGCAACCCCATGGACTGTAGCCCACCAGGTTCCTCTGTCCAAGGGATTTCCCAGGCAAGAATACTGGAGTGGGTTGCCATTTCCTTCTCCAGGGGATCGTTCCAACCCAGGGAATGAACCCATGTGTCCTGCATTAGCAGGCAGATTCTTCACCACTAAGACACCAGGGAAGCCCCTTATTTAAACATACGAGGACTTAAAAGATGTGATTCTGAACGAAGGTGCTGAAAGGACAGCTCCTCTGATGGCATTCCACAGAAGACAGAAAACCTCTGTGGGGAAGGCAAAGCCATGACCTCTCTCTCTCTCTCTCTCTCTCTCTTTCTCTCTGCGTAGAACATAAACTCTCATGTTCTTGCTATTTAGTCAAGGAAATATTTTGACCAGCCTTCAAGAAAAGCATAGAAGAGTACTTACAAGCAGACAGAAGACAGAATAGTGGGGGATGTGGGGAGGGTCCTCTCCTTTCTCTTCCCTGTTAGGAAGTCCTTGTGGATAGAAACTAGACTATCACTGCAGCTGAGAGCATGTGGGACTCCTTCCCTTCCCTGCTCCAGTCAAGACCTGGTTTTAAGTAAGAATCAGGTCAAGTCTCATGCAGCACATATTTCGGTTTCTGCGGAAGAATATTTCCAGGAATATCAGGAAAAAATCCTTATTTCTTTCAGTCTTGGAGTCAAGACATTATTCCCTCTCAAATGTATTCTTAGAAACTATAGACATATAGGCACATTCTGATGAGTTTGGGGTAAGTGAATAGTACACACATCACTCATTTAAAAATCTTAAGTACACCCTTATAGTTCTAGTGAGTGCAAGAAAAAGAAATGTAAATCAAACATATCCTTAATTTAAGCCCTGCTTGAAAACAAAAACAGCTCTCCTGCAAGAGAAACTTTTTCTCAATACCTACGGTTATAGATCTCCAAAGATGATATAACTGTACATTTTCCATCTTTCACTAAAATAAAGAAGCTGAGTATGCTCTTGGGTTATTTATATTTGTCAGCCCCACGGACAGCTAAACTCTAATACCTACATTGGAGATGATAAAAGCACTCTATGAGTGTTGGATGATTTATAATATCCTTCCTATATGTTTTCCTTGTCACAAGATTTAGCAATTTCTTCCTCTTCTGTTTTGATTAAAGATTGCAACAAAAGTTTTACTCTGAAAAGCAGTATTTGCAACTGAAACTGAACATTATTCATGGCAACCCACTCCAGTATTCTTGCCTGGAGAATTTCATGGATAAAGAGGAGCCTGGCTGACTAGAGTCCATGCAGTCGAAAAGAGTCAGACACGACAGAATAACTAACACTTTTGTGTCTTTTATTCACAATCTAATAGCAAAATTCATGCCCCAAAGAGGAAGTTCAAAAAACTAACTGGAGAAAAGTTGTCAAAGGCTCGATTTCATTCAGAGTCTTTGGAGACAAGGTCGTCAATCACCTTTATTTTCTGAGTGACGGTAACTGAACCGATGGACACAGCATACAGACCAGAAACACTTGATCAGATCAGCAACTTCCTTTAGCAAAGCACTGCACTGAAAATATATATTTTCCCTCATGCGTGACTTTTAAGTACGTCCTCACTTTCTCATTTCTTTAACCCCTGGTATTTAACACGGTATCTCTCTTTCGCTAGGCACTCTAATTGGTTTTTGATTAGAACTAAATTTTCTGAATTATCAAGAATTCAGCCCAGTCAAGATCAGAACTCCCAGTTTGGCTAAATAACAAGACCTTCAAAGGCAATGTTGTTCAAGTCAATTATTTCAGTAAGTATAAGATGCTTCCTAATTTCTCATCATCTGAGTTTTAGATATAGGAATCTATTCTATCCAAGGTAACTTTTGTTATCGCAAAGGTGAAGTCCTGGGCACCCAACGGAGAAGGTGCTTCTAACGTGGTGCAGTGAGTGTGGACCTATCTGGCTTTCTGTGCATGGGGTTCTTCCAGCCTCGGTCAGGTTCACTCCTGACTGCTCTGACAGCAGGAGCACAAGCTACTAAAGAAACTCAGTTCCTGCTCACGAACCTCACAGAGCTCTTCTACTCTGACACCAGATGTCTCTAAAAAACAAATCACCAAACATCACCCACAAAGAACCTCAAAATATGACATGTTTAGACTACACTACTCTCTAACATGCCAGGCCAACATCTCTTCCAGTATGCGACCAAGTTCATCTTCAGCACTATTTGGGACATTATATGCTAGGACCTTTACCCTTCACTTTTCCAGCACTAGTGCCAAAAAGATGCAACAACTGGAAACAATTTAACTTGTCACCTTGTATTATTAAGATCAACTAGCAGAAGCAGGAAGTTTTTAATTGAATAAAACAGAGAAAACAACCGAAGCTAAATACTTGAATGTCAATTTGACAGTCAAAACAAGGAAAGAGGCTATGATTTTTTTTACTAATGGCTGTTACTTAATAAACAGGTTAAGATATAATACAATTGTTTGGGTGAAAATAAGTCATAGGATCAGAGAAATAACTGTTACAACTGAAAGTTTTAAACTATTTAAAGTTATCCCTTGGTAATGATTTTTTAAATCAGCTAAGGGGCAAAGTACATAAAACACGGAATAAAGTACATGTGTACTAACAATACGTTTTTAACAGGAAAGAAATTATGGAAACCCTCAAATACAAAATAGTGTAAACTGTACCGGGAGATATTTACATCTTTCTTCTAAAACCACCTAGCATCACGGATTATAGAATTCTAATGGCAAGTTAACTCCTTTGAAAAAACAAAGAAAAATTCATTACAGGGTGTGTTACAGGGGGCTCCTGGGAAATTGGTGAAAACCAGGACACTGCCAGAAAGGCCCTGGGAGGGACCCCTGGGTATCATTCCCCTGAGATTTGGCAAATACCAAATATAGGCAAGGATCTAGGGTGAGAAGAAAGGAGAAATATATTGTCTAGGTGTCAATGGGCTGGGATTTAACCACTGCTCCTGATCTCTCTGGGGGGAATGACATACTTTACCCTTTCTATCATTTCTCCACGCATCACCTCCCCTCCACCCACTCTCTCTCTCTCACACACACACCCTTCTTAGCACATTATTCAGTGAGACTCCTAAAGGTACCACTTTTGAGATACAAGATTAGGATCGAAGAAATCAACACGGTATTTCAAAGGTGTTTCAGAGGTTTCCAAGACTTGTGAACCAGCTCGGCCCTGAGGGAGACACCACCATCTCCTTTGAAGCAAAAGTAAGGGGCGAGGACAGGCGATAAAAGAGGTAGGGAAGGTCCCTGATTTGAGGACTAAGGTTATTACAGAAACCACCAGCTTGCCTAAAATCCTGCCAGATTTGCGGGGCGGGGTGGGGGCGGGGTGGTGTTGGGGCTTCAGGATGTGGAATCGAGCTGCTGCTGAGGTGGTCAGGTGAAGGTGAAGAAGCCCAAGCGCCCGAGGTTCCAGGCGAGGCCTGCCTGCGGCGTGTCTATCTTAGCCACTGCACCCACCAAAGCCCGTGCAGCCTGAGCGCGCGCGCGCACACACACACACACACCCAGGTCAATCATTGCCCACCCCAACCTAACCCTCAGGGAGGTCTGCTCTCCCTCCGCAATCATCCCCAGGCCTCCATCATTCCCCGCCCCACTCCATCGCCGGGCTCCCGGGCCCGCCTTCGCCTTACACTGAATGGGCGGGTAGCAACTGGGGTCCTCGCCGCCGGGCTGGCAGCGGCTGGAGAAAGCGCTGCGCGGGGTCACGTAGTTGCTCGGGAAGATGCCCACTCGCTGGTTCAGCTGCCCGGTCCACCAGCCCTCGTCGCCGGACACCTGCGAGTCCTTGGACAGCACCTCCACCACGTCGCCCAGCCGCAGGGTCAGCTCGTCCTCGCCCGCCGCCTCGTACTCGAACACTGCCGTCCAGTAGGGCAGCGGCGCGCCGCAGCCCAGCTCCCGGGGGGCCGCCACCGCCTCCTCCTCCTCTTCTTCCTCCTCCTCGGCCCCAGCCCCGGCTCCATCCTCCCCCGGCGGGGCGGCAGCGGCGGCGCTCGCCAGGCAGCCGAGAAGCGCTCTGGAGGGCTCCATGGAGCGGCCGATCCATAGGGTGCGGGGCTGCCGCCGCCCGCAGGAGCCGCCGCCGCCTATTGTTCATGCGGCTCCGCAGAGCTGGGGGGACACCCCTCCCCCGACGGCGGCCTCAGGTAGGGCCGGGGTTGGCGGGGCGGGGAGCGCCGGATCGCTCGGGGCTGGGGCCGGCCGGGCGCGGCGACAAGTGCGCGGAGCTGGAGTGCTCACCGCAGCATCGGGGCGAGGCGGGCCGGAGCCCTAGCCTTCGCGATCGCCCCCCTGGGGCGGCCTGGCTACCTCCACCGCGGGTAACCTGCTCGCGCAGCCGGTGCCAGCAGCCGCCCGCCGCTGCCGCCACCGCCGCCCGCCGGCCGCTGCTCCCCGCTTCGCGCTGCGCCCCGCCCCCTGCGCTGCCCTCACGCCCTGAACCACCTGACGCGGACCTGGCTCCACCCCAGCCCTGCGGACCCGAGGGGGCGGGACCTATCTGCTCCCGGGCCCGCCCCCGGGCTATCCGGTCTTCCCATTGGCCGCCACCGACCCCCGCCAGCCATCCACCCCGCCCCTCTCCACCCACCCTGCTCCTACGTCACGGGTCCCCCCTGTCCCCGGCCCCCGCCCTGTGCGGGCTCGCTCAT
Organism: Budorcas taxicolor; assembly: GCF_023091745.1. Taxonomy (NCBI): domain Eukaryota; kingdom Metazoa; phylum Chordata; class Mammalia; order Artiodactyla; family Bovidae; genus Budorcas; species Budorcas taxicolor. The sequence goes on from NC_068919.1 coordinate 80,681,875, forward strand.
TCTCAAACCCCAGGTTGCCCATTTCTCTCTCCCATTGGCCCGCCGCAGCTCCAACCATTGGTCTGAGCTACCTGTCCGTTTCCTGGGAGTGTTCAAGGAAGAGGCTGCGGCTTCATTGGGCGCCTGAGGAAGGATGGGTGGTTCCGCAAAGGTAGAACCGAGTCTTCCTCATTCAGACCAAAAAGGCTGAAGGAGACCGTTCCCTTTGTTTGCTGCGAAGGGGTAGGGACTCCCATTGGGCACCACCTGTGTTTTTGATCTTAAAGTGAGCTTTTGAGAGTGAGCGGAGGAGGGGCGAGCTGGGTAGCGCCCTCTGGGAGAGCTCTTTCTTCTCCAGCTCCCTCTTACAGTTGGATTCTCCCTTCTCTTGGAGATGCCTCTGCCCCAGTCCCTACGAGGTGGATCAACTTCGACTCCCCTCGGACTGAATTGCACCCCTACTCCATCCGTAATCTTTCGTCTATTAAGGCCTTCAGGCCCACTGCAATGCTCTTTAGAACTCTTAAAACTACAGTTCTTGCCCTTTATGAGGACTGTATACAGCTTGCCCTTCCTTGGGTTCTTGTTGGAAGAGAGTCCAATATCATCGATTTTTAGAATTCAACCGAGAGAGAGAGACCACTTTATTGGGGCTCAAATTGAGGGTGGCAAAGCCGTCGGTGAAGTGGGCTTGGTCTCTCTGAAGAGACTCCATTTTTCTACAAATCTTTAATTTCTTTCACCTGGGGGAATTGCACCTTGGATCGCGGTAACCTCTGTAGAAATCAGATTAAGAATCAAAGCTGAATATACACACAAAACGATACTGCAGTTCATGAGCAAGGCAGACTTTCCATCTATCTTTTTGTTATCCTCCACTTCTCAAACCTTAAGAAAGAGATAGGTGGCCCCGAACATTTCTTCTGTGCTTAAATTCTTTCACAGCAATATAGATTTTCAATGAGAAGATTCTGTGACTTTTCAAAATAAGCCCATGCTGAGAGGTCCTGCCTGATCTCTGCTAATGTTTTCCCCTTCCGTGGTAGGAATAGGTCTGATTTACTTGGCAAGTTTGGTGCTTCACTGTTTTTATTGTTGTTGTTATTTAATTTCATTTTTTAAAAATTTATTTATTTTAATTGGAGGCTAATTACTTTACAATATTGAATTGGTTTTGCCATACATCAACATGAATCCGCCACGGGTGCACACGTGTTCCCCATCCTGAACCCCCGTCCCACCTCCTTCCCCATACCATCCCTGTGGGTCATCCCAGTGCACCAGCCCGGAGCATCCTGTATCATACATCGAACCTGGACTGGTGATTCGTTTTACATATGATATTATACATATTTCAATGCCATTCTCCAAAATCATCCCACCCTCGCCCTCTCCTGAGTCCAAAAGACTGTTCTAGACATCTGTGTCTCTTTTGCTGTCTCACATACAGGGTTATTGTTACCATCTTTCTAAATTCCATATATATGCATTAGTATACTGTATTGCTGTTTTTCTTTCTGGCTTACTTCACTCTGTATAATAGGCTCCAGTTTCATCCACCTCATTAGAACTTATTCAAATGTATTCTTTTTAATGGCTGAGTAATACTCCATTATGTATATGTACCACAGCTTTCTTGTCCACTTGTCTGCTGATGGACATCTAGGTTGCTTCCATGTCCTGGCTATTATAAACAGTGCTGCAATGAACATTGGGGTACACGTTTCTCTTTCAATTTTGGTTTCCTTGGTGTGTATGCCCAGCAGTGGGATTGCTGGGTCATATGGCAGTTCTATCTCCAGTTTCTTAAGGAATCTCCACACTGTTCTCCATAGTGGCTGTACTAGTTTGCATTCCCACCAGCAGTGTAAGAGGGTTCCCTTTTCTCCACACCCTGTCCAGCATTTATTGCTTGTAGACTTTTGGATCACAGCCATTCTGACTGGCGTGAAATGGTACCTCATTGTGGTTTTGATTTGCATTTCTCTGATAATGAGTTATGTTGAGCACCTTTTCATGTGTTTGTTAGCCATCTGTATGTCTTCTTTGGAGAGATGTCTGTTTAGTTCTTTGGCCCACTTTTTGATTGGGTTGTTTATTTTTCTGGAATTGAGCTGCAACAGTTGCTTGTATATTTTTGAGATTAGTTGTTTGTCAGTTGCTTCATTTGCTATTATTTTCTCCCATTCTGAGGACTGTCTTTTCACCTTGCTTATAGTTTCCTTTGTTGTGCAGAAGCTTTTAATTTTAATTAGGTCCCATTTGTTTATTTTTGCTTTTATTTCCAATATTCTGGGAGGTGGGTCATAGAGGATCCTGCTGTGATATATGTCAGAGAGTGTTTTGCCTATGTTCTCCTCAAGGAGTTTTATAGTTTCTGGTCTTACATTTAGATCTTTAATCCATTTTGAGTTTATTTTTGTGTATGTTTGAAAGTGTTCTAGTTTCATTCTTTTACAAGTGGTTGACCAGTTTTCCCAGCACCACTTGTTAAAGAGATTGTCTTTTCTCCATTGTATATTCTTGCTTCCTTTGTCAAAGATAAGGTGTCTATAGGTGTGTGGATTTATCTCTGGGCTTTCTATTTTGTTCCATTGAGCTATATTTCTGTCTTTGTGCCAGTACCATACTGTCTTGATGACTGTGGCTTTGTAGTAGAGCCTGAAGTCAGGCAGGTTGATTCCTCCAGTTCCATTCTTCTTTCTCAAGATTGCTTTGGCTATTCGAGGTTTTTGTATTTCCATACAAATTGTGAAATTATTTGTTCTAGCTCTGTGAAAAATACCGTTGGTGGCTTGATACGGATTGCATTGAATCTATAGATTGCTTTGGGTAGTATACTCATTTTCACTATATTGATTCTTCCAATCCATGAACACTGTATATTTCTCCATCACTATATTGATTCTTCCAATCCATGAACACGGTATATTTCTCCATCTATTAGTGTTCTCTTTGATTTCTTTCACCAGTGTTTTATAGTTTTCTATATATAGGTCTTTTGTTTCTTTAAGTAGATATATTCCTAAGTATTTTATTATTTTTCATTGTTCAATTTCAGTTTGAGGTTAATCGTTAGACAAACTGAAGACAGTGAGGCAATTTGAAAAGGTAACCAGGGCTGGCATCTCCAGCTTTGCTGCCACCAGCTGCAAAATCTTGGGCAAGTACTAAACCATCTGCTCATCCTTAAACAGAAGGGGTGATCTGGAAGATCTGTCATCTTACAGACCTGAGATTCTGTGGTTTGCACATGAGTGTGACTACACTGTATGCCAAGAAATGGCTACCCACTCCAGTATTCTTGCCTGGGAAATCCCATGGACAGAGGAGACTGGCGGGCTGCAATCCATGGGGTCACAAAGAGTCAGACACGACTGAGGGACTAAACAAAAACCACCACCCATTTCAGGTCTTGAAGAAGGGAGGGTAGAATATGGTCTAAAGATCAACTGGAATAGGTCTTGAGAAAAGACTTCTGAGTAAATGCCCTAAAACAGTGTTCAGATTCTTCTTGTACATAGATTCAGTGAACTGGAAAAGATACAGATGAGTCTTTGCATAAATTCTCTAAATTTTGTTCAAAATAAAACTGTGCCACTCCTAAGCAGAAGAGAGAAAGCAGGGAGGGGGTACAGGCATTTTGTGTTTTTTAAAAACACAAGAAAGAAGATCTTCTTAATAAAAATTTAATTTGGAGGAAGAAGGAATTTTCCAAAATGGTATTAACAGAGAGAAACAGACAGAAAAAAAAACTAAAAAGATATAGAGAACAATCATCAATGGTGCTCTCTTTCAAGTGGTAGAATTATGAGTATGGACAATTTTTATTGCCATTTTGCTTGATATTGTATGCTTTACTATATAGTTTTTATCTTGACTCCTCCCCTACCCAGAAGAGAAGAAAAAAAAAAAACCCTTGGGATCTGTCTCAGTAGGAAAAGTCTAATTCTCCACATAACTTAAATCTTGGATACCATAGCATGTGTTTAGAACCTCATGAAGAGTCATTCATTCATCAAACATTTCAAGAAGTCACTCAGTAAATATCTGTTGAATGGATAAGTGCTAGGAATTCAAATGAGGGAAGATCCTTCAGGCTAAAGCTGTCTAGCAGAGGTTGTCTAGCCAGGTTTCATGGAAGAGGCAGAACTAAAGCTGGTCCTGGAGATGGATGTGGGGAAGAGGGAGGAGCCTGCATTCAGGAATAGAGGGTGAGCATGGGCCCAGCCGCAGAGGTGGGGAAGCCTGAGTAACCCCAGGGGTGGAGTAAAAGGATGAGAAAGAACCCTGAAAAGATGGGTTGAGACCAGATTTGTTGAGGGCCTTGTAATTACTTGATTCAGAGGAGTAAGTATTTAATTCATTATTTGTAATTATTTTCTATCTAGCTTGTTCACTATGAGAGAAGCAACTATCTGTCTGGTTCTCCACAGTTGTCCCAGCACCTAGAGTGTATCTGGCACATAATTGGCTCTCAGCATGTGTTTGTGACTGAATGACTGACTTGAATACCAGACTGAGAAAAAAGTCTGGGTTTGGTTAAGCAGACAAAAGGTTAGCTCTGAACGCTTTTACACAGGGCTGGGAGATGATCAAATGTTGCCATCTCTAAGGATGAGAATAGATGATGAATGGATAAGGAGGTGCTTAAGTTGGGCATCAAAGGATGCATACAGCTTAATTAGCGGAGACTAGGAATCGTGAAAATGGAAATCAATGCAGTGGACAGAAATACCAGCCTTAGAGGGCCTCCCAGGTGGCTCAGTAGGTAAAGAACTGGCCTGCAAATCTAGGAGATGTAAGAGACATGGGTTTGGTCCCTGAGTCGGGAAGATCCCCTGGAGGAGGGCATGGCAACCTACTCCAGTATTCTTGCCTGGAATCCCATGGACAGAGGAGCCTAGCAGGCTACAGTCCATGGGATCACAGAGATGGACATGACTGAAGCAACTTAGCACACAAAAGTTCTTAGTATGCTTAACACCCACTAGATAGTTAGCATATTTATTTTCTTCTTTCCTCTGTCCATCCCCCACAGAAACACTCAAGGGAAGAAAATAATTAATGGCACCCTAGGAAACTGCAGAGACTTCTTGACTGGGAGTTGAACCAGGTCTTTCCTTTTAAAAACAAGAAGGAAGGAATAAGGGAAAAAAAGAGAGAAAGAAGGAGGGAGGGAAGTTAGGAAGATGGGGAGGGATAAAAAGCAAATAAGTATCACAGACTGATGATTAAAGTTTGGGGCCTTGGATTTTGACTGAATCAGAATTCATACTCATTGTTTGCCATTAGGCAAGTTAACGCCCTGGTACCTCCGGATCTCTCGTCTGGAAATTAGGGATAATACTATCTCATTGGGCTCCTGGAATGATTAAATGACAGGATGTATATTATGTGCTTAATACAGAGTTGTCAAATAATAGTAGTAGTTATTATTCAGTTCAGTTGCTCAGTCATTTCCTACTCTTTGAGACCCCATGGACTGCAGCACGCCAGGCTTTCCTGTCCATCACCAATTCCTGGAGCTTGTTCAAACTCATGTCCATCAAGTCAGTGATGCCATGCAACCATCTTATCCTCTGTCATTCCCTTCTCCTCCTGCCTTCAGGGTCTTTTCCAGCATCAGGGTCTTTTCCAATGACTCAGTTCTTCACATCAGGTGGCCAAAGTATTGGAGTTTCAGCTTCAGCATCAGTCCTTCCAATGAACATTCAGGACTGATATCCTTTAAGATTGACTGGTTTGGTCTTGCTGTCCAAGGGACTCTCAAGAGCCTTCTCCAACACCACAGTTCAAAAGCATCAGTTCTTTGGTTCTCAACTTTATAGTCCAACTTTCACATCCATACATGACTACCAAAGCTTTGACTGACTTTTGTTGGCAAAGTAATGTCTCTGCTTTTTAATATGCTGCCTGGGCTGGTCATAGCTTTTCTTCCAAGGAGCAAGTGTCTTTTAATTTCATGGCTGCAGTCACCATCTGCCGTGACTTGGAGCCCAAAATAATAATAGTTATTATTATTTGAGCCTAAAGAAATAAAATGTATTTATTTTATTGATAACTGAGCCTAAATAAATAAGCCTAAAAAATAAATAAAACTATAAGAACAGTTACTATTATTCGAGCCTAAAGCTTGATTTGATAAATGAATATCACCCTATCCTCAGATCTTCTGGAAAGTGTTTTTTAAAACTATTAATTTACAAAACAGAATAGTCACAGATACAGAAAACACGCATATGGTTATGAAGGGTGAAGAGGGGAGGGATAAACTGGGAGATTGGGACTGACATATATACACTACTGTATATAAAATAGATAATTAATAAGAGCCCGCTGTATAGCACAAGGAATGCTATTCAATATTCTGTAATGACCGTGTCCGACTCTGTGCGGCCCCATAGATGGCAGCCCACCAGGCTCCCCCATCCCTGGGATTCTCCAGGCAAGAACATTGGAGTGGGTTGCCATTTCCTTCTCCAATGCATGAAAGTGAAAAGTGAAAGTGAAGTTGCTCAGTCGTGTCCGACTCTTAGTGACCCCATGGACTGCAGCCTACCAGGCTCCTCCATCCATGGGATTTTCCAGGCAAGAGTACTGGAGTGAGGTGCCATTGCCTCCTCCCTGTAATGACTGAAAGATTCTAAAAAAGAGTGGGTATATGTATAAGTGGTTCACTTTTCTATACAGCAGAAACTAACTATACTTCAATAAAAATAAATTAGAAAAAAAAGTATTCGGTGCTAAAATCCCTCAGGCCGATCCCTTAAGCTTTTCCAAGAGTCAGCCAACCCTTATTACCTCTCATGTTACACCATTTCAGGAGAGGAGCCCTAGTTTCTGATTCATAAACCCCATTTGCAGTCATATGTCATTCAATAAATGTTTTGGGACACTGTGTGGTAAGGTTGACAGAACAGAAGTTGGAACCAAACACTCAAGACCAAATCACTGTCACTGTCACTGTGAACAAGGCATTTCATGCCTCTGAGTCTCCGTTTCATTTGTTGTAAAATGATGTTATTGTGAGAAGTAGATGAAGTCAGAAGCACTCCCTGCAGTACCTAATACATAGAAAGTGAAATCGAAATCACTCAGTCATGTCCGACTCTTTGCGACCCCGTGGACTGTAGCCCACCAGGCTCCTCCGTCCATAGGATTCTCCAGGCAAGAATTCTGGAGTGGGTTGCCATTTTCTTCTCCAGGGGATCTTCCCGACACAGGGATCGAACTCTGGTCTCCCGCATTGCAGGCAGACGCTTTAACCTCTGAGCCATCAGGGAAGCCACACCTAATACAAAATAGGTGCTCAAAAAATTGTAAATGTTTTATTGCAATCAATAGTATTTTAATTCCTGTCTTCTGAGAGTTTGAAACATCAAAATGGTGAGACATTGTCCCTCTTTTCTTCTCCCTCCCGCGTCACCTACGAAAACTTCAGTTCAGAAAACAACTGTACTGTGGCAGCTGTTTAGAATGTCTCGTCTCTGGAGACTGATCTGCATTTTAACAATGATTAGAGTCTTTTAATCAAGGAATAAAGATCAAGCAGTATTTCTGCTTCATTAAGCCTTGTTGCAGTCCTGTGGGACAACTCTCTATGAAATTACTCCTCTTACAACCATGCCGGGTCTGTAAGGACTTCCTTTAAGCCTTTTAGTCAGGGACCCCAAAGAGATTCAATCAAAAGAGAATTAAAGGGAAAATTATCCATACCATTAAGGTCTTTGAAGAAGAGCATGTAATGACTAGGAAAATGATCACACAAAGTGGAAAGAGAAAAAAGAAAACTGTCTGTTGTAATCTTAAAATAAAAGTAAATTGGATAAATCAAGAAAAAAACTGAATATGTAATATATTTCCAATTCTATGGAATATATATTTACATTAATATTACTGAAAGAAATATATCAAAATGTGAACAGTTATCTCCAGTCTAGATGATGGGGTTAGAAGTGATTTTTTTTCCTTTGTCCTGTACTTTTCAGTATTTTCTACCATTAAAATGTACTGATTTTCTAATGAGAAAAGTAGTTTGTAACTAATAATTATGAAAACTATTAAGGATGTGAAAAGTGCATAGTATAACAATAAATGGAAAAATAGTGAAAAATCCCTTCATAAAATTTGATCACAAATGTGTGTGTGTGTGTGTTAAGCATAGTTCCAGAATCTTGTTATTGATTATTTCTGAGCTGAGTGGTGGAGTATGGGCAATTTGTATTACCTTCATTTTACTTTTATTTTCCATATAGCTAAAATAAACCATGCAATACATTTGTAATTAGATTACAGTTAAAATAAAGAACCAAAAATATTTTTAGGGAATAATGAAATAGATTTCAAAATGAAAACATTGTTGCTAGTTGGAGAGATGGCAGAGCAAGGGAAAAAAAATAGACCCTGAGAATAACAATAATAATTACATTAATAACAGTAATGATAAAGTCTACTATAAATTGAAGGCATACTGTGTATGCCATCACTGTTCACAATCTTTTCTTATTTAAGTCTTTAATGACTCTTCCAAGCAAACAAAAATTTCCTAGAATAAGTCCATTGCTGAGAAGGAAATGGCAACCCACTCCAGTATTCTTGACTGGAAAATCCCACAGATGGAGGAGCCTGACAGGCTATCTATCATCCATGCGGTCGCAAGGAATCAGACGACTGAGTGACTTCACTGTCTTTCTTTGCCTATCTTTTCCACCTCCTGGAGGGAACATTCTTGGTTATGTACAGACAGATATGTGGCTAAGTATTACAGAACTAATTTAGCTTAGCTGTGGCCTTACTTGTCTAACACTGGTATGCTGCTGCTGCTGCTGCTGCTAAGTTGCTTCAGTTGTGTCCAACTCTGTGCGACCTCATAGACGGCAGCCCACCAGGCTCCGCCGTCCCTGGGATTCTCCAGGCAAGAACACTGGAGTGGGTTGCCATTTCCTTTTCCAATGCGTGAAACTGAAAAGTGAAAGTGAAGTCGCTCAACCATGTCCAACTCTCCCCAACCTCATGGACTGCAGCCTACCAGGCTCCTTCATCCTGGGATTTTCCAGGCAAGAGTACTGGAGAGCGATGCCATCGCCTTCTCCGAACACTGGTATAGACTTCTTTTATTCCTCAACTTTTCGAATTGGTGACCAAGACTCAGCTGAAAATTCAGCTCACTGTTTTGCTTTTGAGGTTAATGTCTTTTTATCAGAAAATGATCAATTTAAATTTTTTTATATTTGTTATTTAAATAAACCAGCCAGATCTGATGAATAAGCTGCTCTCACAGTTGCTAGTGAAATGCAGATTTCATGACAGCATGAGCTGTTTTGGTTGCAGAGGTGGCACAGCAATGCTAGAGACCTTGGTGGACAACCTCGCCACCGTGTGGTATTGAGGAGTATGGCGGCCATTTCTCTCTTTTTTAATGATTTTATTTTATAGTTTTAAACTTTAAGAGCTGTAAGTAAGCTTCATGATCCATGGATAGAGCCTCTTCAAATGTTGCGAAAATGAAAACCTAGCCCATGGCTATCACTGGGACTTGGACCCAAATCGTCAGACCTTCTTCTAAACCTTTCTTGCCACACAACTGCTTTTACTTCAAATTCACTCAGGGACTAAGTTGCAGGGAATCTTAGCGCCATCTAGTGCAATAACTCAATTTTACATTCAAGGAAACAAGCCTGTTCGGTCGCTAAGCCGTGTCTGACTGCGACCCCATGGACTGCAGCACACCAGGCTTCCCTGTCCTTCACCGTCTCCCTGAGTTTGCTCAGATTCATGTCCATTGAGCCGATGATGCTATCTAACCATCTCATCCTCTGCTGCCCTCTTCTCTTTTTGCCTTCAATCTTTCCCAGCATCAGGGTCTTTTCCAGTGTGTTGGCTCTTCACATCAGGGGGCTGAAGTATTGGAGTTTCAGCTTCAGCATCCATCCTTCCAATGAATATTCAGGGTTGATTTCTTTTAGGATTGACTGGTTTGATCTCCTTGCAGTCCAAGGAATTCTCAAGAGTCTTCTCTATTACTACAGTTAGAAAGCATCCGTTCTTTGGCACTCAATCTTCTTTATGGTCCAACTCTCACATCCATACATGATTACTGGAAAAATCATACCTTTGGCTAGACAGACCTTTGTCAGCAAAGTGATGTCTCTGCTTTTTAATATGCTGTCTAATTTTGTCATAGCTTTTTTCCCCAAAGAGCAAGTGTCTTAATTTCATGACTGCGGTCACCGTCCCCAGTGATTTTGGAGCCGAAGAAAATAAAATCTGTCACTGCTTCCACTTTTTCCCCTTCTATTCACCATGAAATGATGGGGCTGATACCATGATCTCAGTTTTTTTAATGTTGAGTTTCAAGCCAGCTTTTTCACTCCTTTTTTACCCTCTTCAAGAGGCTCTTTAGACAAATGACTTGATAAAGGTCCACAGCTAATTCTGTGTCTCTTATTTTCCTTTACTCATAAAATATTTACATTTGTGTCTACTATGTGGCAGGCACTGTTCAAGGTACTAGAGACAGTGAATGAAAAATAGACAAAAATTCCTTCATAAATCTCATCTTCTAACAGGCTGCTACTGCTACTGCTAAGTCACTTCAGTCATGTCCGACTCTGTGCGACCCCATAGACGGCAGCCCACCAGGCTCCCCTGTCCCTGGGATTCTCCAGGCAAGAACACTGGAGTGGGTTGCCATTTCCTTCTCCAATGCATGAAAGTGAAAAGTGAAAGTGAAGTCGCTCAGTCATGTTCGACCCTTAGCAACCCCATGGACTGCAGCCCACCAGGCTCCTTCGTCCATGGGATTTTCCAGGCAAGAGTAGTGGAGGGCTTGCCATCGCCTTCTCCACTTCTAATAGGAGAGAGAGACAAATAAGATAAGCAAGTAAAATACATGATATAATATTATAGAAGGATCAATGTTAGAAAGGGGGGAAAGTCAGGGGAAGGAGAGAGAGGGAAATAAAAATGTTAGAAGAGATTATATTTCAGAGTGGCCAGAGAAGGCCTCTTTAACAAGGCTGACTTTTGAAATAAAGGTCTGAAGAAATTAAGGAAGCCAGCCATACAGATTAGGAGAAAGAGCATCTAGGCAAAGGAAACAACAGTGCAAAGACCTCAATGCAAGAATGCGCCTGTATATTGAAGAAAAGGTCTTCACGACCCAGATAATCATGATGGTATGATCTCTAATCTAGAGCCAGACATCCTGGAATGTGAAGTCAATTGGGCCTTAGAAAGCATCATTATGAACAAAGCTAGTGGAGGTGATGGAATTCCAGTAGAGCTATGTCAAATCCTGAAAGATGATGCTATGAAAGTGCTGCACTCAATATGCCAGCAAATTTGGAAAACTCAGCAGTGGCCACAGGACTGGAAAAGGTCAGTTTTCATTTCAATTCCAAAGAAAGGCAATGCCAAAGAATGCTGAAACTACCGCACAATTGCACTCATCTCACATGCTAGTAAAGCAATGCTCAAAACTCTCCAAGCCAGGCTTTAGCACTACGTGAACCGTGAACTTCCTGATGTTCAAGCTGGTTTTAGAAAAGGCAGAGGAACCAGAGATCAAATTGCCAACATCCGCTGGATCATGGAAAAAGCAAGAGAGTTCCAGAAAAGCATCTATTTCTGCTTTATTGACTATGCCAAAGCCTTTGACTGTGTGGATCACAATAAACTGTAAAAGATTCTGAGAGAGATGGGAATACTAGACCACCTGACCTGCGTCTTGAGAAATCTGTATGCAGGTCAGGAAGCAAGTTAGAACTGGACATGGAACAACAGACTGGTTCCAAATAGGAAAAGGAGTACGTCAAGGCTGTATATTGTCACCCTGCTTATTTAACTTATATGCAGAGTACATCATGAGAAACGCTGGACTGGAAGAAACACAAGCTGGAATCAAGATTGCTGGGAGAAATATCAATAACCTCAGATATACAGATGACACCACCCTTATGGCAGAAAGTGAAGAGGAACTAAAAAGCCTCTTGATGAAAGTGAAAGAGGAGAGTGAAAAAGTTGGCTTAAAGCTCAACATTCAGAAAATGAAGATCATGGCATCTGGTCCCATCACTTCATGGGAAATAGATGGGGAAACAGTGGAAACAGTGTCAGACTTTATTTTTTGGGGCTCCAAAATCACTGCAGATGGTGATTGCAGCCATGAAATTAAAAGACGCTTACTCCTTGGGAGAAAAGTTATGACCAACCTAGACAGCATATTCAAAAGCAGAGACATTACTTTGCCGACTAAGGTCTGTCTAGTCAAGGCTATGGTTTTCCCAGTGGTCATGTATGGATGTGAGAGTTGGACTGGGAAGAAGGCTGAGCACCGAAGAATTGATGCTTTTGAACTGTGGTGTTGGAGAAGACTCTTGAGCGTCCCTTGGACTGCAAGGAGATCCAACCAGTCCATTCTGAAGGATATCAGCCCTGGGATTTCTTTGGAAGGAATGATGCCAAAGCTGAAGCTCCAGTACTTTGGCCACCTCATGTGAAGAGTTGACTCATTGGAAAAGACTCTGATGCTGGGAGGGGTTGGGGGCAGGAGGAGAAGGGGACGACAGAGGATGAGATGGCTGGATGGCATCACTGACTCGATGGACGTGAGTCTGAGTGAACTCCGGGAGTTGGTGATGGACAGGGAGGACTGGTGTGCTGCGATTCATGGAGTTGCAGAGAGTCAGACACGACTGAGCAACTGAACTGAACTGATTGAAGAAAAGATCAAGGAGACTGACCTACTGGACATGAGAATTCCAAGGTAACAAGAGGTAGGAGCAGTAACGGGGGGCAGGCCATGTGGCACTTCCCAGGCAAAGGAGGACTGTGAGTTTACCTTTGTGAGCAAAGAACCAAAAGTGTTCCTCATCACCCAGTTCTATGAGGGTGAAGCCCCAGCCGCTGGCAGTCACGCACACACTCAGCGCGCCATGAGAGGGATTCAGGATGCGGCACTTGTGCTTTCGATAAATGGACCACTGGCTAGTAGACGCGTGTCTCAGGAAAAATTTCACCACGCCTGGATGCTCCCATTGTCCATAACCAGAAAAGCACTAAAATCATTAACTTGAGATATCTGTTCTTGGTGACCAGCAACACCAAGATGATGGTTGCTTGACTGCACGTATTCCCTAGCCCCTAAAAAGTGTATATAAACGGACACCTCCCCTATTCTGGAGCTGTTCCTCAGACTGTCTCCTGGGTTATAGTCCTCAGTAAGTCCCTGAATAAAACTTCAACTCTTATGTTGTGTGTTTTTCTTTAAGTCAACACTTTAAATGAGATGGGAGCCACTGAAGGGTGCTGAGCAGAGGAGATGCATCATCTGACTTACTTAACAGTAACGCTCAGGCTTCTAGGTTCACAAGGGGCTGCAGAAACAAGGGCAGGGACATGAGATGTGGAGGCTCTTCAATAATTCTGGCACCAGATAACAGCTGATTAGGCAAGGGAGGTGATAAGGGGTATGGTGAAAGGCGGTCAGAATTGTAAAATATATTTCGAGAGTAGAGCAGCTAGCTTTGCTGGTGGGTTGGAAGAGGTGGGAGGGAAAGAGGGTTTGGGGCCTGAGCGCTGAAAGTGTAGCATTGCCATTAGTGGAGAACAGAGAGCATCCCAGAGGCTCGTTCTTGGACATGTTCAGTGTGAGATCACTGTCCCACCCCCAAACGGAGATGTCAGGAGGGCAGCTGATTATGTAGATAGGTCTGGAGTTCAGCCCAGAACTGTTAAGTAGTAACAGTCCAGTCCAGAGAACACAAACTCCATAAAGTGACTAAGGGCACCATAATGATCAGAAAACATTCAAGCCCAAATGGTAAAGTACCTCCCATTGTAGCATCCAGATTTCTACCCAGAAAAAAAAAAAAAAATTTTTTTTTTCATTGAATGAAAAGTTCTGTAAATTCTATAGTGGTTTATAATTTCCAAAAGTTTCACACATGTGATTTCATACAGCCTCCATAATAACCCTTTATCGCCCCCACTCCTAGACTGCCCCTTCCACCCACACTGGTAACCATAGTTTGTTTTGTATATACGTCAGTCTACTTCTTTTTTCTTTTATTCGCTAGAGACTCCGTGGACTGTAGCCTGCCAGGCTCCTCTGTCCATGGGATTCTCCAGCCAAGAATACTGGAGTGGGTTGTCATTTCCTCCTCCAGGGGACCTTCCCAACCCAGGGATCGAACCAGCGTCTCCATGTCTCCTGCACTGCAGGCAGATTCTTTACTGCTGAGCCACTGGGGAAGATCCATGGAGTTTGTTAGGTTCCACACATAAGTGATATTATACAGTATGTATCTTTCTCTGACTTATCCGAAGAAACTTTTTCAAAAATGGCTCTGCATTGCAGTGTTGAAGGCTGTTCACAGACGTTACGTGAGTTTCATGACACTGGTTGGTTAGATCTTTAAGATGACATCTGTGTGTTCTCTGGGTTACAGGATGGAGCCCCACATGGAGCCAATGGGAGCCCCAGCGGGCCACCTGTCAGACCAGTGGAACATCAGGGAAATGATCTTGGGCTTCCTGTGGGACTAACAGTGGGTCAATCCCAATCTAAAGACTTCCCTTCTTTCCTCTTTGGCTGGTGTTGATGCCCGGATCAGATGCAATTGTTTGCAGCAGGGTGATCTGCCTCTTTTTTTATTTTATTACCTTCCCTTAACCGTCCCCTTGACTTCGCCCCCACTCTACCCTCCCATAATTTTATACATGTTGAAATTGATTTTTTTTTTCTTTTGCATCTTGTCATGTCTTGGGGACAGAGTACCTGTGTTTGAAGCCCAGTTTTGCTATGACTCGCTGTGTCTTTTAGGACAAGTGACTTAACCTCTCTGCTAAACCTCAGTTTCTTCAACTGCACAATAGGGGTTTAAAAAAAAATCATACCTACCTCCTCCAGTGCTTTTCTATAGCTTTATTGTGGTATACCTGATATACAAAGAACTGGACATATTGTAATGTGTACAATTGGATACGTTTGGATGTACGCAAACACCGATGATCTGAAGTGGTTTTAAGGATTAAGTGAGGTATTTCCAGTTGACCCTAGTGGTAAAGAACTCGCCAGCTGATGCAGGTAGACATAAGAAATGTGGGTTCCTTCCCTGGGTCAGGAAGATCCTCTGGAGGAGGGCATGGCAACCCACTCCAGTACTCTTGCCTGAATAATATCATGGACAGAAGAGCCTGGAGGGCTCCAGTCCATAAGATTGCAAAGAGTTGGGCATGACTGAGTATGCATACACAACGTAATACATGGGCAGCTCTGAGTGCCTGCAGCCTAGTGAGCCCTCAATAAAGGCAGATGGGATTATATTACCTCTTTGGGCACTCAAACAAATCCTATAAAGCAGCTATTCTTTTTAAGCAACTTTGCTAATAAGGAAACTGAGGTTCAGGGCAGCCATTCAATGCGATGAGGCAGTAATAAGTCACAGAAGCCCTAGACCCAGTCACAGGTAACAACCTTCAATCCTCAAGTTTTTCTCTCTTGAACCCATTTCCTCCAGAGGGTTGGGTTTTGTGTTAACTTTCTCACCAGGCCTTCTGGAGTCCACTGGCTTTGTCTTTGTGAAAAGACACGCTGGGATGGGAGAACAGCAAGAAGAACCTTTCTCAGGCACATTACAGTGTATCAGGCCTGTGCTAAGCACTTCTCAAGCTTTTCCCATTTCATCTTCACCAAAAACCTACACACTGAGTCCTTTTTAATAACCCCTTTGTATATAAACGGGCCCAGAGCTGTTAAATTACAGGAGTGGTGTTGTTACCTAAAGACATGTGGTAGGTCTGGCTGCTCACTGCCCAAAAGCCAATAAACAAGCCAGATTGGTAGAAAGGAAGGTTTGCTTCATTTCAGAGGCTGTCAACTGGGCCAGGCGGAGGGCAGACATCTGCCAAATGCAAATTCCCCCCATCCCCACCAGTGGCAACTAGTGGGGCAAGAGCTTTTATACACAGAATGAGGACGCGAGGGCTGCATGCAGAAACAGCAGTCGTCTCTGATAGTCATCTTGAAATTGGTCATCAGTGGTCTCACTAGCATCATCTTGATTGTTTTAGGTACAGTTAATCATCAGTTCCAGAGTCTGTTTGTTTCCATTTCTTTGAGGCCAGTTCTCAAAATTGTAGCAGCTCATGTCATGAGTACAGTCTGGTCTTCATGTGTAGTTAACTTCTTCCACCTAGAGGTTTAGTATTTATCAGACAGCTCACAGGATATGGCTCAGAATATCATCTAGAGCCCTTGAGAAAGAACTAAAATCCTTGACTACGCTTAATAACTACATTTTTAGTATTTGGTCTCCTTTGACTGTTTTCCTTTGTTTTCACATTTCTTACTTCTCTGATTAAATTTATTCTTTGTCTAAAGTTTTCCATGGACAAAAGACAGACACAGGACATGGTGGGGAGTTGGGCAAGGACCAGGAGGTCCTGCTCTGTTACAATGTGAGTTGGAACAAAATCTCAGCCTCATCCCAGTTTATGCACCGGAAGGCTTTCAGCTGAGCAATTTGTCTTGGGCAAAATCCATCACACAAAATCCATTTCCCTTTGGGAATTGCATTCAGATTGGAGGAGGCAGATTGTCCCTTTATGATAACCTGTCCCAGGCCCTACTGTGGCTGCTGCACAGCGACCCCGCCCACCCTGCAAACTCAGAGGCTGTGCCCGCTCTCAGCCCTGCCAGCCTGGGGCCAGGCTGAACCACTTCACATGCAGTGTAGCCTCCAGCTCAGAGAATCCCTGGTCCAGAGAATCACTCCAGGCACAGAGGATTGGCTGAGGATGTCTGTTTGGGCCCAAGGAGAGCACAGAGGGCGTCTGAGGTCTGGACTCAATCCCACAGCCGTTTCCGCCCCTGATCAGGAACTTGCAGGCTCCATCCACCCTCTCATGTCTGGGCTGGCAGTCTGCGTTTATTCCTCACCTCTTGGCGTTTAGATTCCCTTCCTCCACTTCTGAACCTCCAACACATCATAAGTGGAATTTCCTACAGTTAAATGGGACAATTTTACTCACTCAGACCTGAAGTTAGATGTGGGAGAACAGAAACCTCTGGGGGCTTTGCCTGAGCTTGGGGGGTTTGGGGGGGTTTGTTTTTAAATATTTATTTGGCTGCACCTGGTCTTACTTGGGCAAGTGGAACCTTTAGTTGCAGCACATGGGATCTAGTGCCCTGACCAGGGATCAAACTTGGGCCCCCTGCTTTGGGAACACGGAGTCTTAGCCACTGGACCATCACGGAAGTCCCTTAGCTTAGGTTTTGATGTAAGCAACCTGGTGTCCTTCGTTCCTCTCTTCCTTCCTCTCCCTCTTGCCTTTCTTTCTTCCTACCTTCTTCCTGCCTCTTCTTCCTTCTGTTTAAAGAGAAGGGCAGAACCACAGCATGCAGTTTGAGCAAGCTCCAAGGATCTCCCTATCCCACCTGAGGCCATCTGCTTCTGGGTGAGCTGGGTTTGGAACACTTTGCACCCTCCAGTTGTCTTTGGTGTTGGGCGTGGCTGGCTGTGACTGTTCGGCCCCTAAGTTTAGCCACTGGTTGTAAGTGTATGCCCTAGTGCCTATTAATAACACACAGGCAGCACACTTGTCCCCTGTCACTCCAGCTACTCCAACAGTGATCCCCTCTCTGCCCCGCCCCTCTCCCACAGCCCCACGTGTGCAGACTGAGCCATCTGTGCAGCTCGTGAGCTACAGCTGGGTCTACAGATGCCATCTGCCCCCTCCCTCACGTGTCTCGCCCTCTGCCCTGTGTTATTCCATTCTGAGGCTGTGGCACCAGGTCACTAGGAAGGGTAGGTGAGAAGGAAAGGAAAGAGGAAAAGAAAATAATAGCAAGTGATTCTGATAAACCCTCCAGCCCTTAACTTTCTTCACCAGGGTTCCTCCCAGTCATTCGCGATGAAAATAATGGTCCTGGTTCTCAGAGATTCTAAGACCAGTGGTTTGGTTAAGGAGCCTTTCCTCTGGGTAGGCTTGCTTCAGCTTCTCAGGTGGCACACTAGTGGTAAAGAACCTGCCTGCCAATGCAGGAGATGTAAGAGATGGGTCCGATCCCTGGGTCGGGAAGATCCCCTGGTAAAGGAAATGGCAACCCACTCCAGTGTTTTTGCCTGGAGAATCCCCATGGACAGAGGAGCCTGGCCGGCTACAGCCCATGGGGTCATAAAGAGTCGGACACGACTGGGCAGCTTAGCACAGTGCAGGCTTGCTTCACTGAAGCCACTAACAGCCCCGGAAGTTTCTCCTCTTGTTGCTGAAGCCTTCTGCCCTCTCATTCAGTTTGCTTCTTGCCTGACTCTGTTTCTCTCCTGTTTTATAACCTGTTGCCAAGGAAGGACTTGAAGTTTGAAGTGTGAATAAATAATACCTCAACTATTACCTGAAATGAGGATTTGAAACTTAAAATGGACACAAGAAGAAAAGCATCTCGATAGAGAACAAGAGCTCTGGGAGAGTCGGTTCTGGTTCTATATGCCTGGTGACCAACTGGGGTGACTCTCACCTACATTCAGCTCATCGGTAAAGTGGGGACATGAATCCATTCCTACCTGGGAGCAGAGGATGGCACCAGATTGTCCTCAAGATCTCTTTTAGCTCTGAAGAAACGGAGCTGAACAGAGGAATGAATGCCACCAGCAGCAGGAGAAAAGGTATCTTAAGAGCCTGTGATTTCAAAGAGTCTTCTGGTTGGGACCTCTGAAATCCGTCAGGTGTGACCTAAACAGCACAAATACTGTGTCACTGACAGTAATGATGTCACCCGCAGGCCCGTCTATAATTCCATCACCTCAATATCATCCTCCACCTTCGAGCATAGCTTCCTCTGCTGAGTGAATGGCTGCCTGTCCTTGAAGACTGAGCTCCAAAGTTCCATACTCTGCGAACCCTCTCCTGACCATCCTAAAGACACACAGAGGCCTCTCTGGGTCACACAGACTGACCCACACTTAAGAGTCCTCACTTTGCATTGCCATCGGCTCCCCTCCCACCCCTTGACCATCAGATCTCTGAGGAAAGAGACATGGCCTTCTCCATCTTTGCCTGGCACAATGCCTGTTTGTCCTACAGAGAGATAATAGTGTTATCTCTACCGCCACGAACGGCTCTCCCCCTGCATTTTCTCATTTTGCCCTCCCAGAGCCCTGGGAGGATGGACACAGAGTGGTGATGTGACTTGCCCAGGTCATTTGATAAATCGCAGAACTGGAAGATTTCACCCAGTTTGGGGACCATCAACTCTACCTGAGAGGTGTCTCTGAAAGCCTCTTATCATGTAGGAGAAAGCTTCTTCCAAAGGTAGCATCCCCCTCAGGCCCTTGCTCCCCTCTCCTATCAAGTTCAAATGTCAGGCCCACTAAGGCAGCTGAAAGTTCCAATGACCCACCTTCTTTTCAAGTTTGTCTACCTTCTCTGGCAAAGACCTTACTTGAAGAACAGACATTGATCTCCCAGAGGCCATCAGACTTCAGGCCTCTAATGGCAGAGCCTGGGCCTTCCATCTTAAGGTATGATCTTCCTGAGTTGCTGGAGACCCCCCTCTCTCAGATGGCAACACAGTGTGAACCATAATATAATGGAGGGCTCTTGAGGGCTTATCTGTAATTGCTAAGAATCACCCACTGGGTTTCCCTCATGGCTTAGCTGGTAAAAAATCTGCCTGCAATGTGGGAGACCTGGGTTCGATCCCTGGGTTGGGAAGATCCCCTGGAGAAGGGCTAGGCTACCCACTCCAGTATTCTTGGGTTTCCCTTGTGGCTCAGCTGGTAAAGAATCTGCCTGCAATGAGGGAGACCTGGGTTTGATCCCTGGGTTGGGAAGATCCCCTGGAGAAGGGAAAGGCTACCCACTCCAGTGTTCTGGCCTGGAGAATTCCATGAACTGTATAGTCCATGGGATCGCAAAGAGTCGGACACAAATGAGCAAATTTGACTTTCATTTATCCACTGGGTAGAGAGGAATATTCGACATTCATCATCACAATTCATCAGGTTGTCTGCCTTCTAGCTGTGTTTCTCATAGCAAGACATTCAGTGCTCTGGAGCTCAGTCTTCTCATCTGTGAAAATAGGAATTTGACTTAATCAATATAAATTGGACACCACCACATACAGAGCCCAGAGCTAAGTAGTGAGATAAAGGAGATATGAAAGAAAGCTCTTAATACCTAATTTGCCAACCTCAAGCAGTTGGGCCAAGAATCAAATGAAGTCATGAAAATCAAGTATTCTTTTTTTAGAATTAAAAAATTTTGATTGGAATATACTTGATTTGGGCTTCCCAGGTGGCACTAGTAGTAAAGAACCCTCCTGCCAGTGCAGGAGACATAAGAAACTCAAGTTTGATCCCTGGGTCAGGAAGATCCCCTGGAGGAAGGCATGGCAACCCACTCCAGTATTCCTGCTTAGAGAATCCCATGGACAGAGGAGCCTGGTGGTGTCCATAGGGTCGCACAGAGTCAGACACGACTGAAGTGACTTGGCACACATGCACGCATATTTCACTTACAACATTGTATTAGTTTCAGGTGTACTCAAGTATTCTTGAAGCCCTCCAAACGTAAGCAAATATATTATTTGGCTTCTGTAGGAGACACCAATTGTGTGGTCTGCTCAGATCGCCCTTTTTCCAAGAACTACTCTTATACTCAAACCCACAGCATAATGGTGACCCCTCTCTAAGTGCCATTTTGGTCATTTTGGTTGATTGAGCAAGAGGCAGATATCTGGTCCAAAGTGGGTCACATAGGGTCCCTGCTGTAGGTTTGGAATGGGGACGAAGGCAGCTCAGGCTCAGTCACCCTGGGGTCTTGACTAGAGGAGATTCAAATCCTGGAGGTACAGGCAGCTGTTTTCTGGCAAGGTGGACTGAAAATTAAAGAATGCCAAACTGCCAAATTTGAATGGGAAAAAAAAGGATCAGATTCAGAAAAAAGGCAAGGCAAGAGGCATTGGTTTCCTGGCATCCAGGTCTTGGTTCAATTCTGTCCCTGGCTGCCAGAAATAGTGTCCTAGCAAGGACCATCGCAGGTTAAAGACAGTTCCGATGGCTATCAGTGACTTGCCGCTAAAAGATTTGTCATTAAGCAGTTTCTAAACAAACTCAACACAGGCTAATGTAAGACAGAAATACTTCACTAGCCCATGTAAAAGTTCATTCATTCATTCAGTTAGTCAATGAATATTATTGAATGCAGCTATTTACAAGGCTCATAAACCAAGTTGACTGCACCGGCTATGATTTAAACCAGCCACTAGGTGTCAGCCTTCAGGCCTGCCAGCTCTCAGCGATCCTGAAATTCCCCAGTCGTGCCCTTGGGAGCTCTTGAGTGGCAGAAGTGTAGCTGTCACTTGCATTTATTCCTGAGACGCTCTGGAGCCTTGGACAGTATGCCATTTGTCTGCCCATCACCCCTCTCCTTCTGGTAGCAGCCACTAAACCCCCCACTCTTACCCCTCACCAACACACACACCTTTGGGAGCTGTCCTACCCAAATCCATGCTCTTCTGATGAAGCTGTTCATCCTCTGATTATGGGGTGAACACAGGACCTTAGTGAGCAATCAGAATCTCTTCCTGGGGAATATGAATTTTGAGTTAAGACAAATACCCAGAGTCATCTCACAGCAACATCCCATAAAACAGATCCCCAAGGGCCCTGCTGCAACCAAGGTAGCCTGCTCCCTGAACTCAGTTGTTCCTTTAAAGCTATAGCCACTCCAATATTATCATTCAAAAAAAAAATATCTTCTGAACTGAACTAGACAATCAGTTACTTGTAATCTGAGAGTCCTGACCCATCTCCTTTTCAGATCAAAGCTCATAGATAAGTGAAGGAAAGAGAAGGAAAGTAGAAGGAAGAAGGAAGTTGCCTCAGGCCCCTACCCCAGCTTACAGCCCCAGTCTCCATCCTATTTTTAAGACCATTTAATGAACCTACATTTATCATGAGTTTGTTTTTTTTTGTTTGTTTATGGAAATCTACACAAGTCATTTGGCTGAAGGCTGGAGCTTATTTCAGGAAAGCAAGTCTGTCTTTTCCCCAGTGCCCCTGTTAGTTCCTCCTGCCCCTGTTCTGTCTTCTGTTAAGCTACCTACTGCTCATTCCTAGAGCAAAAAGAGCTGGGACCCAGATTCCAAAGTAGGGTGTCAGTGACGCGTAGAGAAACAAGCATGTGATTTTTATCATAAATTGTCTTGCTATAATCTTTACAGTCAACCCAGATCCCTTATGAAAATGCATTTCTTATCTTACAAAGGTTTCCTTCCAAAGTAAGACTCATAGAATCTGCCCAAATAAACCATTAATCCCACCCCCTCATTTTACAAATGAGGAGACTAAGGTGTAGAGCAAATAGGTGGCACGCTCGGTAGCACAGTGCTAACCAACAGCAGATCCAGGACCAGAACGCAGGTCTTCTTACCACTAGGTCAGAGTTCTTTCCACTATTTCATGCCTCTTCCCACACTACGATTCACTTTCTTTAGAGATAAGGATTTCCTTAACCTGTATGTACATAAATGTTCCATCAGTATATACATAAATGTTCCATCAGGCAGTAAACATATGACAAAGAAACTGGATACAGAAACCCTAAAATACTCGCTTCCACTACTATTCAAGATCTATGCATTATGTAAATTGTCACTAAGGATATAGAATATCCAAGTCACACAATTTAATGCACATTCAACTCTTAACTAAACATAATGTAAACAAAGTTACCTGGTACTCAGCTGTTTATTGTTTACTCCCCAAAGTGACTGGTGGGCTTCCCTGATAGCTCAGTTGATAAAGAATCTGCCTATAATGCAGGAGACCCCAGTTCGATTGCTGGGTTGGGAAGATCCGCTGGAGAAGGGATACACTACCCATTCCAGTATTCTGGGGCTTCCCTGGTGGCTCAGCTGGTAAGGAATCCACCTACAATGCGAGAAACCTGGATTTGATCCCTGGGTTGGGAAGATCCCCTGGAGAAGGGGAGGCTACCCACTCCAGTATTCTGGCCTGGAGAATTCCATGGACTGTATAGTCCATGGGGGTCACAAAGAGTCGGTCACAACTGAGCAACTTTCACTTTCAAAGTGACTGGTAGAATTAGAACCGATTAAAGAAAAATGACATGGAATTTGATTTGGGCAAGACGTGTTTAAGAAGATGCTCAGAGATAGTGAGTTCTCCATCACAAGAGGTTAAGCAGAAGTCAGTCAAGCAACCATTTGGCAAGGATGTCAGAGACCAGTGGTTCTCCAAGTCTTTCATAAGCCCCAGAATCATCCTGAGAGCTTGTTAAAACGGGGATGGCTGGGACCCACCCAAGAGTTTCTGATTCAGGGAGTCTGGAATGGGGTGTGAAGTTGAGCATTTCTGACCAATGTCCAGGTCATGTGATGTAGCTGGTCCCGGACCACACTATGACGGAGGGAATTAAAAAGCAATGGGATGAGCCACTTCATTTCAGCTAAAGTTCTGTCCAGTGTCTTATCAAGTAGCTTGAATTCAGTGTTGCCCTGTGAAACTGGGCTTCTTTCCTGCCTGGGGTTACCTTTGGTGATAGTCCTAAATTCTGCTGGGACCAAGAGAGTCTCCTGGAGGCTGATGCACACCTGAAGTTGCTGGTAGTGTAGGCTGAGCTGCCAGAGACAGAAGCTTACACTCAGAGCCATCCCTCTGGAAGCAGCACTGTGGGCACCGGGACACACTGTTGATGGTCACGACGGAGCAGTCCTCACGCATTCCAGGTACCTCCTAAAGGGAGAGCTGGAGAATCTGCCATGGCTGCCGATAGGACCACAGTGAAAAAAAAAACAAAACAAACATTTGCGCAGCCCTATGTGATCCCTGCCTACACCTGTAAAACCATACAGCTGACATTAATTGATCTTTCACCGCATGTCAAGTATTGTTCTAATCAAGTTACACGTAGCTCTTTTTAAATTTTCATTTATTTATTTATGGCTGCTGTAGGTCTTCGTTGCAGTGGATGCAATTTCTCTAGTTGAAGCGAGGGCAGCTCCTCCCTAGTTGTTGTTCGAGGGCTTCTCATTGTGATGGCTTCTCCTGTTGCAGAATATGGGCTGTAGATACGCAGGCTTCAGTAGATATGGCACATGGGTTCAGCAGTTGTGGCTCACTGACTCTGGAGCGTGGGCTCACAAGCTGTGGTTCCCAGGCTAAATCACCCCACAGCATGTGGGATCTTCCAGGATCAGCGATCAAACCAAAGAAGGAAGTCATAGGGCCTGGACTCCCTTAGGCCTGTTCATGCTGATCATGCTTGGCCACCTTTCCAATGGACTCTGAACTCTGTGTTTAGTGCCTATGAAAACAACAACAGAAGGATAAGACCCCCTCCAGACCGGGGAACCTTGAAGATCGTATCTAGGTTACTCATCACCTAAGAGAAAACATACACTAATCACCCCTTCCTCCAGACAGGCCATAAATTTTTCTGTATCTGTCAGAGTGTAACCTCGGCTTTATTGATTACTGGCTAATTGTTTGACTGTTTGAGCACATGAGCACATAGCACGTGAATGATGGGGTTATTGGGATTGTATTCTCCTTGGTTTATGTAAGTCTCAAGGAATTTGGACTGGTGGGTTCAGACACGTACACATGGGGTATAAAAGATTTTCACAAATGCTGGTCGGGGTCCTTGGCTAAGAGGAGACTCTGCCTTGGGCCTGCTGATGTAATAAACTGCACTCCACTATCTGCATTGCCCTTCTGAGTGAGTTTGTTTCCCAGAACGCGTGGCTACAACAAAACCTGTGTCCCTGGGATTGGCAGGTGGATTCTTCACCACTGGTCCACCAGAAACATCCACACGAAGCTCTTATTTAATCCTTGTAACAACACTATAATGTAATAAGGGATAAAATTGGGGTTTGTACCCAGATACTTCAGCTCTACACCTCACACATAAATAAAATTGTTGTCAGTGTAAGGAATAGAGAAAGAGGTTGTCCCTCCTCATACTGTTAGGCGAGGCCAGAGTTTTGGCCCCTGGCTGTTTTATCCGTTAAGGTCTGTGCTTCTTAAGTGCATGCATGTACCCAGTTATTGATTTCAAAGCTCACTCAAAGTGCTAGGTGACTAGGTCAGACAGAGTTTTCAGCCTTAGACATGTTCTACCTACAACAACCTTTCTAATCTGACAATCTCAGTACTGGCATTGAGCCCAAATAGTCCTTCCAGCGCCACCCCACTTTGCTATTGATATAGCCTGCCCTTTGGGGAGTCTTTGTGTCTCTTCCTGCCTGCTGACCCCAGCTGGGACCACATCAGGCCCTGGAAGTGTCAAATAACATTAAACCCTAAATAAATAAGTGTAGTCTGAGTCCTAAATCCCTTTCATTCAAGTAGACTCCTTGTCCCCTGAAACATATTTCTCCAATCTTTTTCCAGCATCAACCATCCAGGGCATCAGACCAAGCCCTCACTGCAAAGCTTGCCATATTTGCCTCCTTCTCCAGAACAATGGGCCACCACTGGCTCTATCTTTGGGCCAAGTTAGACAATTCTAGCAAAACAGGATTTGCCCTAGGTCCTTTGTGATACCCAACTTAGATGAGAGCTTCAGCAGGTACCTCTTTTAAAGGGCAGCTCCTCTCTCAAATGAAATAATTATATTTTTAACCTTCCTTGGGTCCTTATACTGGAGAGAAGGGGCTCATTCCAGTTAAAGCATTGGCAGTTTAATAGTGTCATGATTCAAGGGGTATCGAGCACCTATTGCACATAGGGCACTGCGCTAGGAGCAAAAGATAAAAGTAGGATAGAGGCTTTCCTAAAGGAAAAGAATAAAAGCTGTAAAAGTCTGCAACACCTCCAGGTCTCCTGCCCCAAAGATGACAAGAAGGGCCTGGGGTAGGGAGAAGGAGGGGAATGAGAGTAGACGATCAGTAGTCTGAAGACTGTCTGCTAGGAAACCCAGAACAGACTGACATTAAGTCTATTTAAGGGCAGCCTCAACAAAGAAACCTTATTAGCCCAAACCATCGAAATAGACCCACTTTCTAAATACGTAGCTAAACTTTTCACTCCCCCACAACTACATATAGAAACATCTCACAAGAATAACTTTTCACAACACACCCTCTGAAATACATAATGCTGTTGCCATTTAAACAGCAGAATAACTGAAGTGCAGATGGTAAGCGATTTGCCTGCTATTGTGATGCAAGGCAGTGAAAACACTAGAAACTGGCTCTGAGGAGCTTTCTGGGAACTGCCTTAGATTTCACAAAGGGCCCTTAGGTAAGCATTATCACTGCATAACAAGCCACCCCAAAACTGATCCACTTACAACAACAACCATCTGTTTGCTCACGATTCTGCATTGGCAATGGACTTACCCGGGTAGTTCTTCCGGTCTTACCTGGGATCTCTCATGAGTTTGCAATCATCTGGTGGGTTGACTAAAGCAGGATGATCTGAGATGACCTCACTGACCAGACCAGGGTCTTAATGCTACCTGCTCCTCTCCAGCTGATGTCATTCAATTATCTACTGGAGGCACACCTAGCTGCAGGGGCATGCCAAGAGGGCCACAGAAAAGTTGCAAGATTTCTTAGGCCTAGATTTTGGAACGTGTGCCCTTATCACTTTTGCCACATCCCATTGGTCAAGAAACAACTCACAAGGCTAACCCAAATTCAAGGAGTGGGAAACAGACTCCACCTCCTGATGAAGGGAGCAGCAAAGTATTGTGGCCATGCTTTTTACAATGAGAGATAGCTAGCCTTCACTGTTACCAGTCCACCCACCCTGGCAATTATTGTCCCTGCAGGCACCCAACCAGCCTCTTCCTGCTCTTGCTCCCTATGGGGATGGTTGTAAGAAGCATCTTCTACATTGGAGATTGAGAACTTGGCACTTAGCGTTAGCCCCTGGGTAATGCCTAAGTTCCTGGGATATCATCACATATATGTGCTGAAATGATAAATGAAGTTGCACACCAGCAATCACTGAGTAGACACATCAGTGGGAATTGCTGCCTAGGTGTCAAGACACAGGTACACAGAGCAAACATTGTGTCATCACAGGACTTTTCAGGTGACAGCCTGATGCCTCCAGGCATGAAACATCATTTGTTCAAAGACAAGTGAATACACAGTGAACTCATTTTCTTCAGATTTCAAAATACATTTTAGAAGAAAATAGTGTGCTAGATTTGATCATCATTTTTCTTTATAATCAGGCCTCTCAATATGTGGTAGAACACAAGAAAATCCTTGCTCAGGCAAGGAGATCAAGGAGTGAGGAAAGAGCCAGAACTCACTCTGTACAGGTTTACCTAAAACAGAGCAACCTTGCTACAAATGGATTAAACTTGTCCAAGTGAGGGCTAATTAGATGCAAAATTTTTGCAGATTCACTGAGGCATAATTGACACAAGAAGCTGCGTGTATTGAAAGTGGACAGCACAGTGATTAAACCGTTGCCGGCAAAAGCCTGACACAATCAAGATAATTAACATATGCACCAAACCCATAGATTTTCTTGTGCTGCTTTATATTCCCTTCCTTCTGTTCCTCTCCGCTTTCCCCATCCTCAGGCCGTCACTAACCTGCTTCCTGTTGCTATTGATGACTTTGCATTTCTAAATGCAAATGGGGTCGTCTATTATATACTTCTCTTTTGTCTGGCTTCTTTCAATCTGCATGATTACACAGTTGTATCTACAGAGTACATAAATAATTTACTTCTTTTAATGGATGACTAGTATGCCCTTATATGGCAGCACCATAATTAGATTGTTTGTTCCCCTGTTGATGGACATTTCAATATGCTATGTACTGAAGTGGGCTTCCGAGGTGGCACTAGCGGTAAAGAACCTGCCTGCCAATGCAGGAGACATGGGTTCCCCCCCTGGGTCTGGAAGATCTCCTGGAGGAGGGCATGGCAACCCACTCCAGTATTCTTGCCTGGAGAATCCCATGGACCGGGGAGCCTGGCGGGCTACAGTCCACAGGGTCACAAAGAATCCGACATAATTGAAGCGACTTAGCACGCACGGCTGTACTGAAGTATGTCCCGACAAAGTTGAAGCCCTAACCCCAAGATGACTGTATTTGGAAATAGGGTCTTTAGGAGGTAGTTAATGTGAGGTAAGTCTTAAGGGTGGGGCCCTGATGGAATACAATTAGCGTTCTTAGAAGAAGATACACCAGAAAGCCCTCTCTCTCCCCCTCTCTTTTTCCTTCTGTTTCTCTCTCTCCAAGCATAATCAGATGAAAGGACAAAGCAGCCAGCTGCAAACAAGGAAGAGAGCCCTCACCAGAACCAGAATCTTGATCATGGACTTTCTAGCCTCGGAATTGTGAGAAAATGAAGTGCTGTTGTTTCTGTTGTTCTGTCCACAATCTGTGGTATTTTATCACAGCAGACTGCCTGGACCGATACAGATTGTTTACAATGTAGGGCTATTCCAAACGAAGCTTCTGTGAACACTTGTGTCCAAGTCTTTGTGTGGACATATGCTTTCATTTCTCTTGGATAACTAAAGTGAAATGGCTAGGTCACATGGTCCATGCATACTTGCCATTTTAAAAAGCTGTCCACATGTTTTCCAAAGTGGCTGTACCATTTTGCATCTCACCAACAGTGTATGGAATTTCCAGCTGCTTTACATTTTACCAATACTTACTATGCTCAATCATTTTAATTTAAAATTTAATTTTAAAACAATTTAATTTTGGCAGAAAATTAAATTATTTATTATTCACCATTCTAGTGAATGTATGGGCTTTCCTGGTAGCTTGACTGGTGAAGAATCTGCCTGTAATGCAGGAGACCCTGGTTTGATTCCTGTGTTGGGAAGATTCTCTGGAGAAGGGATAGGCTACCCACTCCAATATCCTTGGGTTTCCCTTGTGGCTCAGTTGGCAGTTGGTAAAGAATCTGTCTGCAATTAGGGAGACCTGGGTTCGATCCCTGGGTTGGGAAGATCCCCTGGAGGAGGGCATGGCAACCCACTCCAGTATTCTTGCCTGGAGAATCCCATGGACAGAGGAGCCTGGCTGGCGACAGTCCATGGGCCGCAGAGTTGAACACGACTGAGGCGACCTAGTACAGCACAGTGAACGTATGGTGATATCTCATTGTGGGTTTAATTTGCATCTCCGCAGTGGCCAATGATCTTAGTTTCCTGAATGTTGAGATATAAACCAATTTTTTCACTCTCCTCTTTCAGAAAACTAAGATCATGGCATCCAGTCCCATCACTTCATGGCAAATAGATGGGGAAGCAGTGGAAACAGTGAGAGACTTTATTTTGGGGGGCTCCAAAATCACTGCAGATGGTGATTGCAGCCATGAAATTAAAAGACACTTACTCCTTGGAAGGAAAGTTATGACCAACCTAGATAGCATATTAAAAAACAGAGACATTACTTTGTCAACAAATGTCCATCTAGTCAAGGCTATGGTTTTTCCAGTGGTTGTGTATGGATGTAAGAGTTGGACTATAAAGAAAGCTGAGCACTGAAGAATTGATGCTTTTGAACTATGGTGTTGGAGAAGACTTTTGAGAGTCCTTTGGACTGCAAGAAGATCCAACCAATCCATCCTAAAGGAGCTCAGTCCTGGGTGTTCATTGGAAGGACTGATGCTGAAGCTGAAACTCCAATCCTTTGGCCACCTGATGGGGAGAGCTGACTCATTTGAAAAGACCCTGATGCTGGAAAAGATTGAGGGCAGGAGGAGAAGGGGACGACAGAAGGTGAGATGGCTGGATGGCATCACTGACTCAATGGACATGGGTTTGGATAAACTCCAGCAGTTGGTGATGGACAGGGAGGCCTGGCGTGCTGCAGTTCATGGGGTCGCAAAGAATCAGACACAACTGAGCATTTGAAATGAACTGAACTGAACTGAATGGCTAATGATATTTATTATTACTTGTTCATGTATTTGTCATTCCTGTATCTTCTTTAGTGAAGAATCTGTTCCTAATTTTTGCTCTTTTATTATTGGTTGAGAGCTTACCAAATGTAAATTTGAATAAGCATAAGCATAGAAAATTAGATCCAGAATCTTACTGGCTGTCCAGGCTGGGCAAGCCTGAGAATTGAAACTAGAACATGCAGGAAGAACGTTTGGGCATTGAAAACTTGGAGGAGGGTGGTCAGAGCTGAAAGGGGAGTGGGCTGTAGGTCTGAAGATGAATTCTGCCAACTTCACAGTTTTGTATAAGTGTGGTCTTAGGGCCTCCCTAACAGTTTTCTCACCAGTGACACCTAATTCCAGCCCTAGATCCTCTGAGAGCCCCAATTTCATGACAGTTTCTGTGGGAGTTTCTTGTTTCAGAAATGTACCATATGTCATTCCTGCCTGGAGAAGCTTTCCAAGTTTGTAGGCAAAAACAGAGACACCCACAAGAAGTATCTAGACAAGATTTGGCCCGGAATCCTACCAGCGAGCAAAGTGTAGAACAGGGCTCTGCTGGTGTCTCAGTGGTAAAGAATCTGCTTGTCAATGCAAGGGACACAGATTTGATCCGTGGTCCAGAAAGATTCCACATGCCTACATGCTGCGGGGCAACCAAGCCATGCACCACGACTATTAAGCCTGTGCTCTAGAACCCGTGAGGTACAACTGCTGAAGCCCGCACGCCCTAAAACCCGTGCTCTGCCACAAGAGAACCCGCCGCAATGAGAGTCCTCGCAAACTAGAGAGCAGTCCCTGCTCGCCGCAGCTAGAGAAAAGCCCGCATGGCAGTGAAGACACAGCACAGCCAAACACAAATAAAACTATTATTTTTTAAAAGTTGAGAGCAAAGTAGTGTGTAAAACATATTCTAGTAAAGTGAAGACCTCGGAAAGGAGGAATGAAGAGAAAGGACTGAGAGGCGATGGGAATACGAACGTTGAGTGCTGTGATCAAGGTCACTGTATTCACCGCAGATAACTCCCTGCCAGAAAGAGACAAGTGAAGAGAACCCACGGGAGAACAGATGATGAAGGATTCGAGAAGCTGATTTATGAGGCCGACTTAATAGAGCTCACTGAGGCTAGTTCATTTAACAAAATGTGACTGAAGCGAATTTTCCATCGGAGGCTGAAAGAAAATGGAAACGCTCTTTTAAAAGATTAGGAAAATCGCAAAGGTACGAGTCAGCTTGTCTAGCAAGCCCATTAAGTAAAGGGAAAAGAACTTTTGTATTAAGCAGACCAGTTCTTGAACTAAACGTGTGCTCTCCATGTCCTGACAGACCACTCACTGGCATTCTCTTATCCTCTTTCACCTTTCTCCTCATTTCCTCCTCCTTTTTTTTTTGTCTGGTGAGAGTCATATTACACAAAAATCTCTAGCTCTGGGATTTCTTGTTTCCTCACCTTTTAGAAGAGTCTTTCTCCTTGGCCTCCACCCATAGATCTGCCCATCTATGGTCATATCTGTGTTTCTTCAGCTCCATCTAAATACCATAGACTGAGGTTTATCCTCATCTCTTCCCTTACAGACCAACTTCTCTTGAATTAGGACTTTTTTCATGCCAGGAGCTCACATGCTCACATGAGTTTGGGTGAACTCCGGGAATTGGTGATGGACAAAGAGGCCTGGCGTGCTGCGATTCATGGGGTTGCAACGAGTCAGACACGACTGAGCGACTGATCTGAAGTGAACTGAATATCTAATCCCAAATTAAGCAACCTTCTCATTCAAGCAGCTCATCCTCATATTTAACCTAAATTCAGGAGTCTTTGCAACGTTAGCATATTTTCTCTGCCTTCGGTTCTCTTGTTAGAGAATAATTCTAATGAGGTAACTAGTTTTTGTTGGGTAACATATTAGCAACCAATTTCAGGTCATTTGCTTTCGTCTAGATGTGAGGTCTTTCTTTTATTCCCCCAATATTCAGGACACTGGTATGAAACACATTTGGGAACTTGATTTGTATAAGAATATTATCTTTAATAAGATATTGCTCATCCTTTTCTTTTGGAGGAAGGAAATGGGAACCCACTGCAGTATTCTTGCCTAGAGAATCCTGTGGACAGAGGAGCCTGGAGGCTGCTGTCCATAGGGTCGCACAGAGTCAGACACGACTGAAGCAACTTAGCATGCATGCATGAATCAGGCCAGGAGCTCAGGGAAAAACAATAAATGATCCTTAATTCCACCATCCTAACTAATACAGTCACCCACAGCATTTTGGAGCACTTCCTTCCAATCATTTTTCTTTTGCATTAGAATCACACAGAAATTATTCATCTCTGTGTGTAGTAGTATACTAGAGATAATAGAGCAACACTGTGTTGATGAACATGAGGGGATTTGGGGAGATTGTCCTGCTCAGAGAGCACAGAAGCTCCTTGCCCCTCTTCATATACCTTACCCTGTGCATCTCTTCCATTTGGTTGTTCCTAAATCACTCCCTTTAATCACAAACTGATCATCTAGTGAGTAAGACGTTTCTCTGAGTTCTATGAGCCACTCTTGCAAATTCAATGAACCCAAGGAGGGGGTTCTGATCTTTAGCCAGTCAGAAGCACAGGTCCAAAAGCACCTGGGCTTACAAATGGTGTCTGAAGTGGGGGGCAGGGGCAGGCTTATGAGACTGAGCCTTTAACCTATGAGATTTGATGGTATCTCCAGGTAGAGAGTGACAGAATTCAGTTAGACTGCAGGGTACCCAGCTGGTGGCAGAAAATTGCTCAGTACACACACACACATTGAAATTGGTACCAGAATTGTGGGAATAAACTACAGATACATACAACAACATGGGTAAAACTCAAATGCTTTACACTAAGTGAAAGAAGAGTCAGAAGTTACCTGTGATATGATTCCATTGATGTGACATTGTTGTCAAGGCAAAACTCTGAGGACTGAAACCCAATCAGTGGGTTGCCTGGGGCTGGAGTTGAGGAAACAGCTGACTATAAAGAAATACGGAGGAATTTAGGGGGTGGGTGATTGAACGTGACTGTAACAGTGGTTACATGACTATATATTTTGGTCAAAATTCACTGAACCACACAGCATTGGATAAAATTTACTGTAAATAAAACTTAAATCTTCTTAAAAAGAATGGGGGGGAGGGAATTGCCTAAAGCCCAGTGGTTAGGGCTCCATGCTTTCACTGCAGGGAGCGTGGGTTTGATCCGTGGTCAGGAAACTAAGATCTTGCATGCCACATGGTGTGACCAAAAAATAAATAATAACGGTGGGAAAGTTTTGGCTTATGAAACCCTATGCTATCATTTGCCTACTTTGGCGATAAATGCTATTTAACATCAGGGAGGAATAAAGAATATAAGGACTTGCAAGAGAAAAATGCCCCGATTAATGTCTCAACATATACAAGTTGTCACCACAGTTGTTGTGAATTATCCATCCTGATTCTCCTCTCCTGCTTTCAGTTCAGTTCAGTCACTCAGTCGTGTCCGACTCTTTGCGACCCCATGAATTGCAACACGCCAGTCCTCCCTGTACATCACCAACTCCGGGAGTTCACTCAGACTCACGTCCATCAAGTCAGTGATGCCATCCAGCCATCTCATCCTCTGTCGTCCCCTTCTCCTCCTGCCCCCAATCCCTCCCAGCATCAGTCTTTTCCAATGAGTCAACTCTTCGCATGAGGTGGCCAAAGTACTGGATCTTCAGCTTTAGCATCATTCCTTCCAAAGAAATCCCAGGGCTGATCTCCTTCAGAATGGACTGGTTGGATCTCCTTGCAGTCCAAGGGACTCTCAAGAGTCTTCTCCAACACCACAGTTCAAAAGCATCAATTCTTTGGCGCTCAGCCTTCTTCACAGTCCAACTCTCACATCCATACATGGCCACTGGAAAAACCATAGCCTTGACTAGATGGACCTTAGTCGGCAAAGTAATGTCTCTGCTTTTGAATATACTATCTAGGTTGGTCATGACTTGTCTTCCAAGGAGTAACCGTCTTTTAATTTCGTGGCTGCAGTCACCATCTGCAGTGATTTTGAAGCCCAAAAATATAAAGTCTGACACTGTTTCCACTGTTTCCCCATCTATTTCCCACGAAGTGATGGGACCAGATGCCATGATCTTCGTTTTCTGAATGTTGAGCTTTAAGCCAACTTTTTCACTCTCCTCTTTCACTTTCATCAGGAGGCTTTTTAGTTCCTCTTCACTTTCTGCCATAAGGGTAGTGTCATCTGCATATCTGAGGTTATTGATATTTCTCCTGCTTTAGCTCCCACTTATTCTTGTGTGTTGACCTCAGAATCACGTTGAGTAGCCTTGTGTGCATGGCATCATGAGATTCTGAGAATGCCAGGTCAGTGCTAGCATTTTGTGAATATATCAGTGAAAGTGAAAGAAAGTGTTAGTCGCTCAGTTGTGTCCAACTCTTTGCTACCCAATGGGCTGTGTAGCCCACCAAGCTCCTCCGTCTATGGGATTCTCCAGGCAAGAATACTAAAGTGAGTTGCCATATCCTTCTCCAAGGGATCGTCTCGACCCAGGGATCAAACCTGGGTCTCCTGCATTTCAGTCAGATTCTTTACCATCTGAGCCCCCAGAGAATCATCTGTTGATGTCAGAGTGGACATGAATTTCATGCAGAAGCTGGAAGAAGGGCCTCTTTCCTAACTCTGTGCCACACTTAGTTCCCAGGGTTCTAAAACCTGGGCTTTATCTGTTAGGCACAATAAGTACAGAACCTAGGGCCCACAGTACTTTCAGGGGCCCACAGTATAAATTCTTTTAAAATCAGGAGAAAAAACTAAACTTTGGGATCCAACAGAATGTTTTAATATTTAATATTAATATATTCATATCTGTTGCTATAAAATGTAATTTCTAACATTTTCGTAGAGGAAGGGGTCCAAGAAGACACAAGTACCTGAGGCATGGAAGTCATAATACAGCCCTTCCCAGCAACATGTGTTGCCAGAAACTCATAAAATCTCTTTTAAAGGGTTGGGTCCACCTTTTTCCCCTGTCCTCTTAATCATAAAGATTCAAACTGGATCAGATAGTGATGAACAGTTCGTTCCTTCTTTTCTGGCGCCCCTTTCACCAAAATCCCTCTCCATTTCTCAAGTTACAAAATCAAAACTTCCATGCGCTCTTTGATCAGTCACTCAGTCATGTCCGACCCTTTGTGACTCCATGGACTGTAGCCCTCCAGGCTCTTCTGCCCATGGGATTTTCCAGGCAAGA
Organism: Budorcas taxicolor; assembly: GCF_023091745.1. Lineage (NCBI taxonomy): Eukaryota > Metazoa > Chordata > Mammalia > Artiodactyla > Bovidae > Budorcas > Budorcas taxicolor. The sequence continues at coordinate 80,717,019 of NC_068919.1, forward strand.
ATACTGGAGTGGGCTGCCATTTCCTACTCCAGGGGAAAAAAAAAGAACTTCCTGACCCAGGGGGTCAAACTCGTGTCTCTTGTGTCTCTTGCATTGGCAAGTGTTTTCCTTACCACTAGCGCCACCTGGGAGGCCTCCCAAAGCGTTCATGCAGGTAAACAAATGCAAATCTTCTCTAAGAAGTTGTTTGGTTTTTTTTTTCAGTTATTCTGTTGGGAGTCCATGTCCTTTGGGCCCAAAGTCTTCTACTTAAATTGAACATTTGAGCATGTAGTGTTTCTCTTTCCTTCTTTTTTTCCCCAAATAATTATATTTATTTATTTATTTGGGGCTGTGCTGGGTCTTCAGTGTCGCATGAGCTTTTCTCAGGTTGTGGTGAGCAGGGACTACCCTCTAGCTGCGGTGCGCGGGCTTCTCATTGCGGTGGCTTCTCTTGCTGCAGAGCACGAGCTGTGGGGCACACAGACTTCAGTAGTTGCAGCAGATGGTCTCAGTGGTGGTTCCCAGGCTCAACAGTTGTGGCCTAAGGGCTTCGTTGCTCTGCAGCACGCAAGAGCTTCCCGGGCCAGTTCTCGAACCCCTGTCTCTTGCATTGACAGGTAGATTCTTTATCACTGAACCACCAGGGAAGCCCTCTCTCTTTTTCTTTAAACTTTTGCTTATTTATTTATTAGCGAGGTGTAGTTTGTATACAATATTATATGTTTCAAATGTACAACACAGTGACTCACACCTTTTAAAGGTTAGACTTCCATTTATAGTTATCTTACAACATTGCCTATATTCCCTGTTCTGTGCAACATGTCCTTTTTAAAACCATTTTTATTGAAGTATAGTTGCTTTACAATGTTCTGTTATGTTATGGATACCAAGAGGGGATAAGGAGTGGGATAAATTGGGAGACTGAGACTGACATAAATACACTACTGTGTGTAAAATGGGTAACTAATGAGCGCCTACTGTTTAACACAAGGAACTCTACTCGGAGCTCCATGGTGACCTAAACGGGAAAGGAATTTTTCAAAGAGGGGATATATATAGTGTTTTTCTTTGATTCACCAAATCCAAACGATGATAGCCTCAAGGGTGATACCTTTGTCTCCCAATTCCAGTCCAGTTGCTAACCACCTCTTTGACATGGAGCAGCTACTTGGGAGGAGAGTGCAGAGAAACCTAAGGAATATGTGTGAGACATGGGCTCAGCTGGCATCCAGAGAGAGAAGAAGCGGAAGTGTTGACTGCCTCCTTGTCAGATGGGATCTGGAGACCAGCCGCTGAGAGCTCTAAGGACAAAACAGAGTCAGGTATGGAGAGATTAGTGGACCCTCCCGTTCCCCACCACCCCAGAAGGGCAGCACCATACTGGGTCTCACTGAGTAGAGTTCCCTGAGCTATACAGTAGGCTCTCACTAGTTACCCATTTTACACACAGTAGTGTATATAGGTCAGTCCCAGTCTCCCAATTTATCCCACTCCTTATCCCCTCTTGGTATCCATAACATAACACAACATTGTAAAGCAACTATACTTCAATAAAAATGTTTTTTAAAAGGACATATTGTACAGAACAGGGAATATAGGCAATGTTGTATGATAACTAGGAGAAACCAAACAGGAACAAGCTGGGCAAGCTAAGCTCCTTCCTAACTCTGTGCCTCACCATTCACAACTTTCCCTGGCTCAGAAGCTCCAACCACTTCACCAGAACTGTACATTCTTATAAGAGAAGCCACCAGATGTAGGTGAAAGTGTCCCTGACCTTCCTAAGAGGTGGCCCAGGTAGTTACCTCTTTTCTTGTATGAGGGGTAATTTGGATACATAACCCACTAGCAATCTTCTTCAGGTTTCTGTAGGCTTTCAAAAGGTAAACTAGTGAGCCGTAAGTGAACTTCACTGACGTTGAGACAAATTCATTTACACTGACATGGAATAAGCATTCCAACTCCGCATTAGTGGTGCCAAAGTCTAATTTCAAACTGTTAAAGTCTAGTAGCATATGCATTAGAAGACAGATGCCATTTCTCCATCCACTTGAGCCAACCACAGAAGCTGGTCATTGTGATTTATCCAAATCAGACCAGTTATATAAATGAGCAGAGGAATGATCTGGGAATTTAGAGCTCTATCCCCAGCTGGCTCTGTGACTGCCTAAAGGCATTCACTTCAGTCTTCATTGAAGAAAATTGAAAGATCGAGTGTGAAGATTTCATCCTATGTAACTACATTAGTTTCCTGGGGTTGCTCAAACAAAGCACTACAAAATCGGTGAGTTAAACAACATAGATTTGTTATTGTCTTACAGTTTTGGAGGCCATAAATCTGAAATCAAGGCACTGGCAGGGTTGGGGCTGTGAAAGAGAATCAATTCTTTGTCTCTCTCCTAGCTTCTATAAAAGCAGCCTCAAGGGTTTCTTGGCTAGCAGATGCTGCCTTCCCCCTGCATCTTCACATTGTCTTCCCTTTATGCAAGTCTGTCTCTCTGTCCAAATTTGCTCTTTGTATAAGAACACATATTACTTTAGGGTCCACCCTAATGACCTCATCTTAACTTGATTATCTGCAAAGATCCTATTTCCAAATAAGGTCTCATTCATAAGCATCTGGGGTTAGGACTTCACTACCTCTTAGGGGACACAATTCAGTGCATAGCACTAACTATGTAAAAAAAAAAATCAAAAAGGGGAAAATATGTGAGCCCCAAAGTAAAGAGAAACATTTGCCAGAAGTTGGAATGAAAATTGGGTAGGTCTCCATAGCCCACTTAGTCTGATTTTTGCCAAACTGTAAAGAGTATTTTATAGGTTTCTTCCATGAAGATTACAGGATCTACTGTAGGAATAGTACCAGGGAGGAAAACACAGTTTCAGAGGCTTCTTCAAATAGAACGAATAACACATACATATGAGGGCAAAGTGTAGATGGATATATTTGTCCTACATATCTGTAAAGCCAGCAATACTCGAGCACACAAATTTAGCCTTTCATCCTTGTCGAGAAGCCAGAATGAACCTCCCACCCAAATCTCACTTGAAAATCTTCCACTGGACTCACTCATTCATTTATCAGCTAGATCCACCGGTCTACAGAAACCCCATCTTCATTTTGCCTGCTAGGTGAAAGTGGAGAGCTCCTTGACTCACCGGCCCTCAGGCTCTTAGAAATAAATGGAGAGTCTTTCCTGAGCTGCACATTTAAGCCAGAGCCCAGAGAGTAAATGGTTTGTGCCCTGACCAAAGTTCAGTTTGTTTTTTTGCATTTGCCTTCTTTGCTCTCATTACATGTGACGTTCCCATGCCTCTCGCCCAACACACACTCTGTGGAGAGACGCAAATCCCTGTTGAGCACTAACCTCGCTAACAATGAGAAATTCTTCCCCAGATGACTCGGGACAGATTGGAGCCAAACCATTTCCTTCAGTCCCTGAGCACATTGTTTCCCTCCGGTGATTCCGCGATCCAGAAACAGCTGCAATAAAACAACATTCGGATCCAATCCCTCAAGCCATCCTTACCCTTTTGTTTTTCTGTCTGGGTGGAGGAAAGAGAAAACTCTTGCAAAGCTGCCATGGTGCTTTATTTCCAGATGGCAACCCACTCCAGTGTTCTTGCCTGGAGAATCCCAGGGACGGGGGAGCCTGGTGGGCTGCCGTCTATGGGGTCGCACAGAGTCAGATACGACTGAAGTGACTTAGCAGCAGCAGCAGCAGCAGCTGAAGGCACAAGCCAAGCAGCCCTTTTTACTGAAGGAAAGGAAAGAGCAGAAATGGAAAGAAGAAAGCTAATGATAGAGAAAGCCCTGGATGAGTGAAATAAAGTTGCACAATGGAAAGGGAATTGAGCAAAAACATTGCTTATAGGATGCAATTGAAATGCACTCATACAGAAAGCTTAAGCTCACCTTGCCTTTCACTTTGGGTGAACAAGGAAGCCAGTTTATTTCAATATTAATTTGAACTGGTCTTACTTGAAACTGTTACTAAACTCCGGTTCAGCTGCTTTCTGCTCAAAAGCCAATAATTTAGGGGCACGTGTCGATAGAAAAGAAAGGTATTTTATTCAGAAAAGCCAGAAATCTGGGGAGAAGGTGGATCTTGTCTGGAGACCAACTCCAAAGATTCTGCTAAACCATGACAAATTTTAAAGGGAAAAAGGAAAAACAGTCTCACTTAATCATTACGGCAGAAGGTCAGATTCTTCGTCATTTTTCCATTGCATGCAGACCTGCTGACATCTTCTGATCATCCTGTGGGTGGTCTCCTGCAAATTGCTAAGGGGGAAGCTGGGGTGGAGAGTCAGTCATTCTTTATTTAATTCTTCAGTCTTACTCTTTTTAATCTGGGGAAAGAATCAACAGTTTAAGCAAGGTGTTACGTCTATTCAGTAAAGCAGAACTCAGGAGTTAGGTTAAATGTTACCTAATGATCTCATTTGGGTATACCAGACCACCTGACCTGCCTCTTGAGAAATCTGTATGCAGGTCAGGAAGCAACAGTTAGAACTGGGCATGGAACAACAGACTGGTTCCAAATAGGAAAAGGAGTACGTCAAGGCTGTATACTGTCACCCTGCTTATTTAACTTATATGCAGAGTACATCATGAGAAACGCTGGACTGGAAGAAACACAAGCTGGAATCAAGATTGCTGGGAGAAATATCAATAACCTCAGATATGCAGATGACACCACCCTTATGGCAGAAAGTGAAGAGGAACTAAAAAGCCTCTTGATGAAAGTGAAAGAGGAGAGTGAAAAAGTTGGCTTAAAGCTCAACATTCAGAAAACGAAGATCATGGCATCCGGTCCCATCACTTCGTGGGAAATAGATGGGGAAACAGTAGAAACAGTGTCAGACTTTATTTTGGGGGGCTCCAAAATCACTGCAGATGGTGACTGCAGCCATGAAATTAAAAGACGCTTACTCCTTGGAAGAAAAGTTATGACCAACCTAGATAGCTTATTGAAAAGTAGAGACATTACTTTGCAGACTAAGATCCGCCTAGTCAAGGCTTTGGTTTTTCCTGTGGTCATGTATGGATGTGAGAGTTGGACTGTGAAGAAGGCTGAGCGCCGAAGAATTGATGCTTTTGAACTGTGGTGTTGGAGAAGACTCTTGAGAGTCCCTTGGACTGCAAGGAGATCCAACCAGTCCATTCTGAAGGAGATCAGCCCCAGGATTTCTTTGGAAGGAATGATGCCAAAGCTGAAGCTCCAGTACTTTGGCCACCTCATGCGAAGAGTTGACTCATTGGAAAAGACTCTGATACTGGGAGGGATTGGGGGCAGGAGGAGAAGGGGACGACAGAGGATGAGATGGCTGGATGGCATCACTGACTCGATGGACGTGAATCTGAGTGAACTCCGGGAGTTGGTGATGGACAGGGAGGCCTGGCGTGCTGCGATTCATGGGGTCGCAAAGAGTCAGGCACGACTGAGCGACTGAACTGACTGAACTGAATGATCTCATCTTTATGATCAGGGCTTAAGCGGAATAGAAACAGACAAGAAAGTGGCAAAAGAGCTGCTTACAAATCCCATTTGTCAGACACCATTCCATTCCTATGGGATTAGGGGTGAAGGTCCATCTTTAGGGTGACATAGGGCACCATATTTTCAGAGTGGAAGATGGCGACATGGGTCTATAGCATCTATTTACTGACAATTTTAGTTGTTTGGTTTTATGGATAGAATCATTGCTTGCCCTCTAGCTCCCGGTTGGGATTACCTAATGGGAAGCATCACCAAAAAGTAAAAGGTTGGGTGAGGTTGGGATAATTATGACTGTGGCTCCCTCCCTCATGGGTCACTACAGTTTGGCTACTTTTCTGTACTGAATGTCATAGCTCCTGGGAGAGGGAAGTGTCCCTTCCTCTTCACGCAGCTATGCTCTGCCCTTTCCCTTGCCCTTGCATGTGTGGGGGTGGGTAATAGAATCCCACTCATGCCAGCCCCAATTCCTTAAAACTCACTCATGTCTTTATAAGTAGATTGATCCCTTAAACTCTTTCTTATTAAAAATGTTTATTGAAGTACAGTTGATATACAATACTATATAAGTTACAGTGTACAGTATAGTGATTCACAATTTTTAAAGGTTATACTCCATTTATAATTATCATAAAATCTTGGCTATATTCCTTATGTTGTTCACTATACCCTTGTAGCATATTTTACACTTAATAATATGTACTTCTTCCTCCCCTCCCCCTATATTTCCCCTCCCTCCTTCCCCCTAGTCACTGGCAACCACTAGTTTACCAGTGTTACCTGTGTTTATCTGTGTTATACCCATTTATCTGTGGGTCTGCTTCTTTTCCCTTAAACTCTTCTTAATTGTACAGTTTGAGTGTGCTGTCTGTATCTAGGAGGTACCCTGGATATTATAAGGCATATTTTCCCTTCCACTACCCTGTCTCTTGTAGGATGCCCCATGACTTCTTCAAAATATCTAGCATGGTCCCAGGCACAGAGTAAACACAGGTCACGCATGCTACTGGTGATCTCAGGAAAGTCCTTCACTTAATCTGGCCTCTCTCCAAAGTCACGTTATCAGACCCATTAATCCATGTATGATTCTGTTTGTTCACACAAAGTCTGCTGCTCATCCTTGTTGCCCCAAAGTTGCATTTAATAGGATTTTTGCTGCTTATGATAAACAGTGTAGCGTAATGGAAACAGTGTGATTTTGGAACCTTGCTGACCCAGGTTCAAACTCCCAGCACCGCTAATTACTACTTGGGTAACAGGGGGAAAAGGTATTACAGTCCCCAAGAGCCACTGTCATCATCTGTGAGTGTGAAACATAGAATCAACACATCTTTGCCTCCTCTCCCAGCCCTTTTTCTATTTTTACCAGTGTGGCTAAGTAGAGTACTTTGCCCCGAGTTTGAACACTATGGCTGATGGTAGAACAAAGCCAGGTTCCTCAAGATGAGGGAATAGAAAATAAAGAAAGGGGAAATGATAGAAGGTTTAGACATATTGGCAACATGGCTCATGTTTGTGATCAATATTAAATATGTTTGGGGGAGATGTGGAAGAAACTGTGATGCCTAAAGAAGCCAAGGGAAGTAACAGATGAAGAGGTGTAAAAACAACCAAGGTGGAATAATCCAGTGCTGCTGGTCTGAAGCAGTGCCATTGTATTAGCAGTCTTTTTACTGAGAGCAGGTTAAAGGAAAGAAGTTATCTAGTGTAGAAAATAGGACACTAAGCAGAGAACATGATCAAAAAAGAAACAAAGACCATGAACATGATTCCTTTTACCGCTTATATGAGTTGGTTTACAAGTAACTCATAAGTTCCCATCAAAATGGAATTAAAAAATTTTCAGTGCTACCAATAAAGTGAGTCTCATAACACAGAACTCTTGAAATAAGTTGATTGACTCTTATTACCCTTATATAGAGAGATCGATAATACCCATGTACTTTTGTGAAGTGTGGAAAAGGTTTCTAAGCATCCCTGCCTGGCAGACTTGGTGTGGACAAAAAGACAACCCTAGAGAAAGGGACAGGAATATTTGTATCATGCCCTGGGATGGGAGTGGCTCCATCACTGGCTGCAGCTAAATGTGTTCTTTTGGGCAATGTGCCAAGCTTGCGTGGCTGCCTGGCTGCCTGGCTCTTGTGAAAAATCACAGCAGAGTCTCAGGGTTTGTAATACCTTCTTCAAAGGGTTACTATGAAGCAGTACAATGAGACAATATATATAAAGAACCTAGTACTCGACACAGAGGGAGCACTCCACACATGCTTTTTATTACTTTCTAGAGGGATTTAGAGCATGTACACAATTTAAATAAAAGTCGTTTTTTTTTAACTTGGAAAATCATTACAATTGACATTTTCCTAGTGGTTATGCCAACAATTGTGATGCCCCCCAAAGGATTATTTTCCACCTCCTTTACATCTATCTTCCTGACAAACAATGAAGAGTATCTGACGACACTGAGAACCACATAGTACAATGGAGTTACATACAGAAGTATTTAAGTTGCTTGAAGTAAACTATACATTCAACAAAAGAAAATAATACAGATGACTATATACATATATATGTAATTCCACCCCCCCCCCCCCAACAATATGGCCCTTCAATTCAAGCCAACTACTTCATCTGGTGCTCAACCAAAGAAACAGCCATGACCATCTGTTCCAACTCTGGGGGAAAACTGGCTGAGTTGAACTTAACTGTGAGTTGGCACAAAATACATAAAACCAAATAATCTGTACTATGTGGGTGATCTAAGGGATTTCTAATGGCAATTTTTTATTGAAACAATTTTTGCCCCATGCACTGATTCTCAGAACCCAAACTCAAAGCTTGGTACGACCCCACTGCCACACACTATTGTGTGTCATTTCAAGTTGTTAGACCATAAGTGTGTTTGAAAAGTGATCCCAACCATATCCAGTATTACTCTGATGTTAATTCAGAGACTGCTTAGGCAGGCTCATAACTGTGAAGACATCTGCATTACCATGTTCCTGCCAGGAAATTCCTTCTCTCAATACTGGCATTTATGATATTTTAAATTACTTATTTAAAAAATACTTTGAGAGTATCTACCATCTGCTAGGCCCTTGGTTCAGCTCTAGGGATATAGGAGTGAGTAAAACAGGCTCAGCTTCTGGTCTCATAGAGTTCACATTTGAGGAGGGGAACCAGATACATTGATCAATGAATCATACCAATTCATTCATTCATTCATTCAATAAACATGAATTAAGAGTCAACTATGTGCCAGGGATTATACTAGGTGCTGGGGATACTATAGTCAACAAAACAGACCCAAACCTCTCCTATATGGCATGATAGATACTGAGAAAGCCTGAGGAGGAAAAAAACAAAGAACAGGGATTTTAAATGTTGGAGGAGTGGTGGATTTCAGAAAGAATGGCTGCAAGGTCCCCCTGAGAAGGTGACTTTGAGTAAAAGCCTGAAAGAGGTGATAGTTCCAGCCTTACAGGTATATAGGAAGAAGAATATTTCAGGCAGAGCAAAGAGTCAGTGGAAAAGCATGTGTGAGTGGTGTGGGGAGAAATTTAGCAGTCTAGACTATCTGGTCTGAAGGGATATATGGTAATTCTCCAGTGTCAGAGCTAGGACACTGAAGGCAAGGGACACAGGGGTAATCTTTGCTGTGGGCCATCAACTGCCGTGGAACTTATCACTCCAAACCTATTGGTCTTCTATGAACTCTGCAAGGATGTGAGTCTGTGTTCTCTTCATCTACACACCCACCTCCATGATGGAATGTACTCTCAATTGTAGTTGTTTCCTACTAAGATGCTGAATGTGCACCGCTTTCATCAGATGCCTCCAACTGATCATCTTTTGAACAACGGATGCATTCATAGGTGGCTGGCCAGGGCCAGGGAAGTGGTCTCTATCCATAAAAGAAATAAAGTAGGGTGACCACATTCTAGAATTATTAAAGCCTTCATCTTGGTCTTATTAGAAAGTATTCTCACCAGTTAAGCAAACAAGGCCTAGATGAAGTTGCGATTGTCAGCTGGGAGATTCTTACTTGAAGTAGGACATTCATTCTCCTGTTTGCATGTATAGTACATATGTATTCCTCTCAACTGGTTTTGTACATTTTCATCTCTGCCAAAATTATATTCACAGAGAGCTCCTGAAATACCCTAATTATAATAAGGAAAAAAAGAAGGAAATAAAATGGTTCCGTTCCATTCCTCACTAGAAAGTTGATGCTGTAAGTCTAATAGTAACTCTCTCTCCTAACCACCAATTGCTCTGGAGTTTAGCAGAGAAGAACAGGAACAAATGTGGCCCAATTGCAAGAGAATGAATGAAAAAGAGAATTAAAATACTTAACCCTTATCAATCATTTTGAATGTGCATCATTCCCAGGAGGTAGGTATAATTATTATGTATGACTTACCTACAAAACACAGAAGTTTAGAATAATGAAGTAATTAGCTAGAAAGTAACTACTGGAGCTCAAAGCCAGCATTCTCACCCAGGAAGTCTGACTCCTTATCCCACACTCTTAATCTCTACTGTATTGCCCTTCTGAAATGAGCAAAGTGTAAGAGAGGAGAAAAATAGTGACAAGAAAAGGGAGAGTTGAATAACAGAAGATGAGGAAAGGAAGAAGGGACTCAAGTAGCTTCCACGTTCCAGAAAATAACTGAGTAGAATTAACACTGCCCTTGAAACAGAACTATTTCCCTCAACACTCATTCCACGGTTTCCAAAAAAAGTCACAGCCATTGTCTCCTTTCTTTTTAATCTTTGCACTATGCTATGAAGGCAATGGCGCCCCACTCCAGTACTCTTGCCTGGAAAATCCCATGGACGGAGGAGCCTGGTAGGCTGCAGTCTATGGGGTCGCTAAGAGTCCAGACACCAGACACGACTGAGCAACTTCACTTACACTTTTCACTTTCATGCTTTGGAGAAGGAAATGGCAACCCACTCCAGTGTTCTTGCCTGGAGAATCCCAGGGAGGGGGAACCTGGTGGGCTGCCGTCTATGGGGTCGCACAGAGTCGGACACGACTGAAGCGACTTAGCAGCAGCAGCAGCAGCATGCTATGCTTAGTCAATCAGTTGTGTCTGACTCTTTGCGACCCCATGGACTGTAGCCCGCCAGGATCCTCTGTCCATGGGGATTCTCCAGGCAAGAATACTGAAGTGGGTTGCCATGCCCTCCTCCAGGGGATCTTCCCAACCCAGGGATTGAACTCAGGTCTCCTGCATTGCAGCAGATTCTTTACCAGCTGAGTCACCAGGGAAGCCCAATCTTTGCACAGTGCTTAGAATGATGCTATCTTAACAGCAAGTGTTCAGTAGCCCCTATTGACTAACTAATGGTTTTGCACAAGAAACACTGAAGGACTCTTAGGCAAGCAGATACATAGCGAAATCTATAGCAGTGAGATCTCTTGGATGATGTGTTTCCCATTGTTTTCTATTTGTCTAAAATGAGAAGGTCACAAGAGTCAACCCTCAGTGGAAGTGACACCCACGAAACAGTCTGCTGTGATGGGTCTTACAGTGACTCTCCATCACAAGTTCCACCACAGCTCCTGGGGGGTTCAAGAGTAGTCTGAGCCCTATTTGCATCCCCACTGCCAGTGAGTGAGTCTAGAGTAGGCAGGCCTGGGCCAGTTTTAACCAATGAGTCACTAATGGGTTTTCTCGGCACTTCTGGAAAATATGCTTCCTTACCTTTAAGAAAGAGCATAGGCTTCTGGCTGAATCCTTAGACTTCATGACTGGCTTCCAACACGGCCCAAGACAGCTCTCCAAATAACAAAGCGTAGGTGCAGCCACACCAAATTCACCTAATCTCTGACCCAAGTTATGCTACTGAACAAAGCCTTGCGTTAGAAATCATCACTGAAGGGTCCAGAATCCAGATACGGTTTCAGAACTGAAGAACTACGCACCAGTTCCAGAAAAGATCAGAATCCGAGGAGGTCTCAGAAGCAAGCCAAGAACAAGATCACCCTGAAGAGAAGATTCAAAGCAGAAAAGACAGATGACACCCTGCCAGCTACTCTTCCTCCCAATCACTTACCTTCATTTATGGACAAATCTTATCCTGGGGCTGATTCCAGAGAACAACTCATTAAAGGAATTGAGATCTGAGCTCCAGATCTGAGCACAAATTTGGTTTCAAAAATACAGATCTAGATTCTGAGTCCAGGAAAAAGGAGAGACTGATGAAGCTTTGGGAAAAAGACCAAATCAGAGACAAGATCTCAGATATGAGAGAGTTTGAAATGTAGAAACTACATGAAATGGCGTAAATCTTACTAGCAATTGTCTGTTTTCCCTGGAATCAGATCAGAGTAAATGGAGAGACAAATTCAGCGTATTTGATATCATCAGCCTGGGCTCCAAAACTCTGTCAGTCTTCCTGGGAACATATCCTCTACATATACCTTCAGCTCCTCTGCATCTGAGCCTTTTGGAGGTGATAAACATGACTTCAGGAGGCAGAGACAGATATAAGCACCACACAGCCCTAGTGACTGAGTCTGGATCCAGAGTTCAGTAGATCTTGAGGACAATTAAAATGAACTTATTGATATATATTTTTAAACAAGAACAAAAAGAAAATGAAGGGGCCATATGAAGTTAGCAGAAGGTTTGGAAAATTAGGCAATTAGCCCAATAACACCGAAAGCTCTCTAAGAACTGGGAAACTTACTTTAGAATGGAGTCAGCACTGGGGCCAGGAGAGCAGAGGAATGGGAAGAGCTACTGGATTCCCCGACTCCTGAACCCTGCCCCCACCTCTGATTTCCTGTACTCAGGCCAGTAAGCTTCTTTACCAACGGAGCTAATTTGAAGTTGAGTTGGGTTTTCTGTTACTTATATTTTAAATCATCCTGCTTAGATAGTCTGATAAACATAGAAAAATGGTGACTATGCATGGCCTCATGGCCTGATATCACTCCCAGCATGGTTTATCTGTTCAAGCTCTTCTTCCTTTTCCATAATTATGACAGTCTGCTCATCTGACAGGTGCAGCTTTTCTCCTGATACGGTGGCCTAGCTGGAAAATCCCATCTTCCCACCCATCCATCCATCCACTGTCCAGCTGATGGATCAATAGATTTGTTGCAAGCATTTATCAAGGCACTTTGCTAAGTATTGTTAGGCTACCAAAAGAAAAAAATCAAGTGCTCTCTGCTCGACCTTAGAGTCCAAAAAGGGAGAACAATTATGTATATAATTAGCTATGGCAAAATGTGTAAAATTGTTAAGTGTCATTAAAATGCAGATAAAGTGCCACAGCCAATCAACATAAAGAAAAGACTGTTTTCCACTGGGGGATTCGGGCCATTTTTATGAAGAAGATGGATTCAAAAATTTTTTAATTTAAGTATAGCTGATTAACAAGGTTGTATTAGTTTCTGCTGTTCAGCAAAATAATTCAATTATATATATTCTTTTTCATACTCTAATGTGGTTTATTACAGGATATTAATATAGTTCCCTGTGCTTTATAGTAGGACCTTGTTGAAGATGGATTTGGAGTTAGACCTTGGATGATACAGAAACGATCCAAAGAAAAGAAGCATTCCTGGCAGAGGACAGCAAGACGCAAAGGCCCAAAAGAAAATCACAGAGAACAGAGAAGGAACAGTTGGCTGGAAAATAGAGTTGGAATTTGAAAGGGTCGTTGAGACAACACAGTGAAGGGCTGTGATTTCAGGTCCAGGTATTATTCTGTGAATAGGAGTGTGGGAACTGAATCAGGTATGAGCTGGGCAATAGAGTGGGGTTTTGAAAGAAAGAAAGAATATTCAAGGCAGGGTATAGCAGGAACAGAGGGCAGAACCTAGGTGGAGTGGTCTTTCTGTGTAAACGGAAAGACACTAACATTTTTCAGATTTTATTTGAGCACACAGTGATTCAAATCAGGCAACATCAAAAAAAGGTGTTAGGAGCACTGGAGAGGTTCTTATAGAAAGGACATGGAAGCAAAGCAAGGAAATTATTTGCTAGGTTATAGCTTAAGCAGGTGCCTAATAGGTGTCTGTTTGTGACTGTCCTTAAATTTCATTTTCTAGGCTGTGAGTGCATGGACTCTGGTTTAGGTTTTGGTTTTCTTATATAGGCTGCCAAGGCGTTAGAGCCACTTCAATCTAATGGTCTCTTTGCTTAATTACTATAACACCTGAAACATCCAGGAAATTCTCTTCTGTAATTGTGAGCCAGGCTGGAGAATATAGGAGACCCTACTTGTGAGATGAGGTCAAAAGGGAGGGACAGTTTCTAGAGTCTAGGGGTGTCATGCCAGGCTTTCCTGGCAGCTCAGCTGGTAAAGAATTTGCCTGTAATGTGGGAGACCTGGGCTCAATCCCTGAGTTGGGAAGATCCCCTGCAGGAGGGCATGGCAACCCACTCCAGGATTCTTGCCTGGAGAATCCCCATGGACAGAGGAGCCTGGAGTGCTGCAGTTGATGGGGTCGCAAAGAGTCAGACATGACTGAGCGCACAGGGGTGTCACGCCAGCCCTGCACTGGTCAGGCCCAGTCAGCACACTTAGGAGCAGTGAGATGAGGAAACTCTGGATCAGAACCATGTGAATCAACAGGAAACAGGTGAGTGCTGCATAGGTCCAGGGGCCAGAGAGGGAAGCATCTGAGAAGACAAGACAAGATACAGAAGAAGTACACCCCTGGGCAGGACAGAAGAAAGGCAATTCAGAAGCTGATTGGTTAGGAGTGTGGGATTAACAGATGCACGGGATCATATATAAAATAGATAAACAATAAGGATTTACCATCTAGCACAGGGAACTATGGTCAATATCTTCTAATAAACTATAATGGAAAACATTGAGAAAAGAATATAGATACATACATATATGTATATGTATGACCAAATCACTTTGCTGTACAAAACTGAAACTAACACGTATTGTAAATAACTATAATTCAGCAAAGAGGGGGAGAGGAAGGCGGGGGGAGGGGAAGGGAGAGGGAGAGGAAGAGGAGAAGAAGAAACAGCAGGTGCTGAATGAGCAAAAGTGTCAAAGACCCAAATACTGGGTTTGGGCAGAGAGTCAAGAGCATAGACCAGGAATCAGGATGACAGCTCTGTTGTGGAGACAAAATGAAGATGGCACAGGCTTCAGAGTTAAGCACATCTAGGTTTGTATCCAAACGCAACTCTTTATCTGCTGTGTAAACTTGGGTGAGCCACTTAACCTCTCTGAGCCTCCATTTCCTTGACTAAAAAGGAACGTAATAATGCCTATCTCACAGAGTTGTTATAACAAGTATAAATAATTCAGGGAAAGTGCCTGGCACTCGGAGCTCTCAACAAATGAGAGCCGTTATGATGATCAACATCATCCTCATTATTTGTATTGAACCATAGAGATTTCTTCGGCTCAGGGTGAGACAATAAAGCAAATGAGAGGAGGGTTTGCCAACAACAGAGGAGCCAGGAAGGGAAGCCGGGCCTCTCCAGTGCAGACCCCAGGTGACTCCTCTCACTTAGATCCTGGCCATTTATAACTGCCGGTGTGCTCATCTCTTCTTGTGCTCTGTGATGCTACCTGCATCGTCACCATTTCCTCCAGCAAAAATTAAAGAACCTAAGATTTCCACTAAAAGAGCCATCCAGCTTGTGCTCTGTGGCCGGCATATCTATTCATCTTTTCTGCGGGGTGAGCTCTCACTGATATCCAAGGATACCACCTGCTCAGGGGTTCTGACAACCGTCTCTATGGTTTCTGGTCAGATCTCATTAGCTAAGTGAGGTGGAGCCCAGCAAGGTTAATAGGTTAATGTTGGCAGGGGAGGTTGAGCGGGGAAGAGGGGAGACGGGAGACACAGGTGGTGACAAGAGATGATTTTCAAAAAATCACACAGGTGGTGAAAAACATGCTGACCCAGCCTGGTGTCAGGGGATGCTTACTGGGGTAGAAATCCAAGGTCACAACCTTCTGCAGCCTCTGAGAAGTCCATGAGGGCGTATTTATTCGGAGGAGGACATTCACCACAGTGATCCTGCGTTGTTTCCAACTGATGTGGTTTTCCGTCTTTACTGAGCTCACTCAGCTCTTAGTGCCCATCAACAACCAACATTTATTAAACCCTTACCTCATGCCAGACACTGGGCATTTTACATGCTGTCCCATTTAAGCCTCACTGCTGCTGCTGCTGCTGCTAAGTCGCTTCAGTCGTGTCCGACTCTGTGCGACCCCATAGACGGCAACCCACCAGGCTCCCCCATCCCTGGGATTCTCCAGGCAAGAACATTGGAGTGGGCTGCCATTTTCTAAGCCTCACTGCACCCCCTATGAAATTGGTAATATTGTTTGCTCCACTTCATTGATTAATAGAAGCTCAGAGAAGTTCATCAACTTGTCCAAGGTCACACAGCTAGTAAAACTCTGATCCAGGGTGAGAATTCAGGTTTTGCTATTCCAGTTCTCCAGCTCTGAACTAGAGTGGTAAGCAGCGCCTCTTGCTTTTTAATATGCATATGAATCACATTGTTGTTTAGCTGCTAAATCTCTTTTGTGACTCTATGGACTGTAGCCCACCAGGCTCCTCTCTCCATGAGATTCTCCAGGCAAGAATATTGGAGTGAATTGCCATTTCCTACTCCAGGGGATAGTCCCTACCCAGGAATCAAACCCATGACTCCAGCACTGGCAGGTGGATTCTTTACTGAGCCACCAAGGAAACCATATGAATCATGGAGGATTTGTGAAAACGAAGATTTTGACTCAGCAGATCTGGATGGGCTCCGAGAGGCTGCATTTATAACCAGCTCCCAGGCTGTGTGTGTGCTGTTGGTGCATGGATCAAACTTTGAGCAGCAAGGATCTTACCTGGTAGATCTGATTTACAATGGTGGGTCAGTTTCTCTTCTGAGGAGTTAGGATTTTTGTCTTGGATAAGAAACTTTTATGCCATCTACAGAGTATGTGTTTGCTTTCCATGCTGAGTAACAAGTTATCACAAATTTAGCCCCTTTAAACAACTCCCATTTATTATCTCATGGTTTTGGTGGGTCAGGCATCTTGGAAGAATATCACTTGTCTCAGATTCTATCCAGGCTGAATCAAGTTATCATCAGGGCTGTGTTCTCATCTGGAGCTAGGGGTTGTTGCACTAGCTCATACAGGTCATCTCAGAATTCAGGGTCCTGCAGCTGGAAGACTGAGATCCCTGTGTCCTGGTTGGCTATCACCAGGGGCCCACTCTCAGCTATCCTGGAAACGCTGCATTTCTTGTCACCTGGCTCTTCCATCTTCAAAGCCATCCATGGAGAATCTCCCTTTCCCGTACTTTAAATCTCCGAGACTTTTTCTGCCTCTGATCTCTAGTTGCAAATTTATGTCAAGATCACTCAGATAATCTCCCTATCTTAAGGTCAACTGATTTGGGATCTTAATAACATCTTCAAAATTCCTTCACAGCAGCACCTAGGTAAGTGTTTGACTCAACAACTAGGAGAAGTCTTGAGGCTACCAGGGGCCAGAAATCCTGGGGGACATCTTAGAATTCTGCCTGTAACAAAAGGTTTTGGTTTTTCTGGTTGAGCTGTGTGTTGACTGATCAATGATTTTGACAGTCATGGAAAATGAGACTGTATAAACTGTCTCATTTCTGCTTTCATTTCTGCTCATTTGATGTAAGCCTCTCTTTTACTATTACAATTTACCAGCCAGGGTTTCAGAATAGAAATGAACTGTCTTGTGGGGAGATTCCAGCAAAATGAGCTAAGCACTTCTTGTTATTTGTTGTATAAACTGAAAGTGTAAAACAGCAACTGATCATTTGGAGTTTTTCACTGACTCACAACCAGTGACCAGGAGTAAGTCCCCAGATAGAGTGATGTTTACTTGAAGGCAGCAGCTTCTACTCCGAGTACCTGTAGATGACATGAGTTAATTAAACATTGTGCTGTGTGCAACTCTTTGCAACCCCATAGACTGTAGCCCGTCAGGCTTCTCTGTCCATGGGGATTCTCTGGGCAAGAATCCTGGAGTGGGTTGCCATGCCCTCCTCCAGGGGATCTTCCCAATCGAGGCATCAAACCCAGGTACCCCACGTTGCAGGCAGATTCTTTACTGTTTGAACCCTCAGGGAAGCCCATTTTATTAGTGCCTGCATTCTAAAGAAGGGTTTGCAATATCCTGACATCGAAGATCTGACTGAAGTCCCAGGACTCAAGTACATCTTTTCTGAGTTCTATCCTGTTTCCCTCCCAATGGCACTGTCCTATGGTTACATGGCTCTTAAAGTGTTAACCCAGCATTGTTCTCCTTACTCAAAGAAAAGTCAAAGTAAAAAGTGTGGGGAAAATCTGCTGGACACCTGCAGTGGGGAGGTAATTCCCAGGGGTTTTCTGTAAAGGGAAGAGTTCCCTCACCAAGCAAAGCAGAGAGGGGAGAGACAGGCAC
Source organism: Budorcas taxicolor (assembly GCF_023091745.1). NCBI lineage: Eukaryota > Metazoa > Chordata > Mammalia > Artiodactyla > Bovidae > Budorcas > Budorcas taxicolor. The sequence goes on from NC_068919.1 coordinate 80,734,931, forward strand.
ACTCTGCAGATGTGAGGTTTGGTACCTCCAAAGCTATAGCAAGATCATTATGTGGGAAATACTGCAATTTTCTTAGCCCACCTCACAGCATCAAGCGCAGCAAGGGAATGGCTCTGGGAAAATCCCAGTGTCCATGGCAACCTCGGGGTGAGGAAGGAAAATTAGTAGTGGTGTTTCTTCCTCCAGAGCTTGAAAGCATGGTTGAGGTGACTGCCTTTAACTATATTTTTGCCAGCATATAACACAGCCTGCTTTGCATTTTTGGTCTCATGGCACCGTTTTTGAAATACGAATCTTAAAAGCAGGGCATTTCTGCTGTGCCTGCTGAGACCTGCTTTATCACTCTCCTATTTCAGCATCAAGAAAATAATGCTGTCATTCCAGCTAGGAGGTATTTTGATTGTTCCAGACAGAAAGCTGGCTGATCACATTTAGAGTGAGAGAAAGAGAGAGAGAGAAGGAGAGAGAGTGTGTGTGTACTTTTATGGTGTGTATGTGTCTCCTTTCTGGGGCTGAGAAGGAAATGACCTCATCTCAGCAACGGATAAACACATTTTGGTGGTAACTGATTCCCAAGTTGAGACCTTCTATGAGGTCTTTGAGCACTGTGGCTGTTTGCTAACAGACAAGGAGGATTCCTCACTAAAGTTATCATTAGCAGAGTCCTCTGCCACTGGCTTCTAAATAGAAGCATAAACGTAAGGTAGTAAAATAGAAACTAGGAATAAAATAAGAGAGTTGAAATAAACAATCTCTAAAGGCCCCTTTGATTTAAAGAAAATTCCAACTTGGACATTGGCAGACATAGAAATGATGATAAATGCCCAAAAATGGACAGTATAAATTTAGAAAGGTAGTGAAAATCTTCTCAACTGATAAATGAATTTGTGTGTGTGTGTGTGTGTGTGTGTGTGTGTGTGCCTGTATGCGCATATGCAAGCTTTCTTCAACTTACAGGTGAATTTTTGAATGATGGCTTAGTTGATGGCAGAGTGGAAAGGATTCACAGGCCAGCCAGAAGCCCTGGAGCAAGGCAGACGTTCCCAGAAGGTCTTGGCAGAAAGAGTCAGGCTGAAAAGCTGGCTGGCCGGTAATGCCAGGAAGGGGAAGAGATGTGAGTGGAGCACAACCACATAGAGGAGAGGTCTGGGCAGCCTGAAACCCAAGCTAGCTGCTGTGAATGGTGGGCTCATGGGAATTGATTCTTGCAGAGTGCAGTTGAGAGGAGAGATTTGGGAGGACAGACAGGAGCAGGAGCCCAGCACCCAATCTAAAACAAATGGATAGAACAAGCGTCTCTGAAAAGGGACCCAGATTCAGGCTGCTAGGGACTTGATCTCTAGGCAACAGACTAGGATGAAGGAAAAGGTTTGTGTAGGCCCCACGGCAAGGCTGATTTGATGCCCTCCTCTAGAGAAGCCAGCTTAGGGCTCCTTAAATTCTCCCAGATCCAAGAGATACTCTAGGGTCTCAGCTGGACTAATTGGCAAATCATAGAATTAGGTGTGCGGTTTCAATAAGTTTAAGATGTGGTTCCTGTCCTCAGGGGTTTATAATCTATTTGGGAAGAAAAGGTCAGCACATATGAGACAGAGAAAAGGATGTCTGGGTGTTTATTAAATGCGTTACATACCAAGTTGCAGGTGTTATAATAAAAGGAAAAATTAGTATGACCAGAAAGGTCAAGGAAGGTTTCATAGCGACTGGTGTGCCTTAAGGGATGGTTTGAAGTTTTTAAGCAAAGAGGAGCAGATTCCGGGCATTGGGAATAGCAGATGCTCATGCAGGTGGAGAGAGGAGAGTAAGAAATATCACAGGATACCTTCTGCATCCTGTTCTGACAGGTAAGCATAATTAAGCCTTTCATTCCTGCAAAGACAGCCATTAGTGGAACAGCTGATGGATGAGTACTTGGAAATCAGAAGATAAAGAGAAGAAGTGGAGTTTGCTCAATAAAGAACAGGATAAGAAAGAAGGTGGACATTACCTTCCAGGCTCTGTGTTTGTGGCCAAGAGTCTGTTTCAGTCTCTTAATCAATCCAGCCTTGACTTGCAACAGTGCCCATGCAAGCCTGCAGGGCATTTCCCTACATGCTTCCTGCCTAGGCTCCTCACCCTTATCATTTCGATTTCTGGTTTTCTTTCCATTTATTTAATGACTGCGGTGGAGTCAAATTTTCCTATTAATTAAAACCCTTGGGATCTTAGAGCCTTAGTCAACATTTTCCCCCACTAGCTGACATAATGAGACACATTGTGTTCCGAGAGCTCTGGATCTCATCGCTGACAGAACAGGTCACCTGTGGAGCATCATCAGGATGAGAGTCATCGTCAAGACGACTGTTCTATATTGAGGGGGTGAGTCAACTCAGCGTATTTGTCTATCTTCATGGCTTTTACTGTAAAAAGAAAAACATTGAGTTTCAACGTATTTCTTTAACACTGACAGTTGCCTTTCCCAGTCTGCTGCTGCTTAAGAAATTCCTAATTGTTAATGTCAGATCCCAGGATACTGGCCTAGCCTATATTGCTGAGAAAGGAACTGGTGGCAGAGAATCTTGGCTCTCAGCTGCTGTTTGACTCTGTGGGAGCAGCAAGAAATAAGAGCTGGGGCAATTCCTTTCCATTAGCAGCTGCTTAAGCAGACTTGACATTTGGGCTGGATCAGTATTTCAGCTCACCCCAATGTAGACACATTTCCCACCTTAAACATGTAATGTACGTACCACACCACAGAGCAGGCTTTTCCTGTGGGCTTGTAGCAAGAAAAAGCTGGCTACCCTACAAGGTTGGACTGGGTGACCTGTGTAAGGTACTGGTGGTTGTGGGAGGTAATGACAGTGATGAACACTTGTTTAGCAATTTATAGCAGATTGTTTTAAACCTGATTTAATCCTCTCAACAAGTCTGAGAGAAAGAGGTTATTTTACTATGCATTCTACAGATCAGCAGAGAGACTTCCTTTCTTAAGCAACAGTCAGTGAGTTGATGTTCAGAAAGGAACCCAGTTTCTCTGAATCTCAACCCCACATCCTTCCTAGTCAACCAGAGGTTCGAGTCCACTGTGTGGCAATCAGTTGTGAGATATCACACAATAATTTGTCATTAATAAAAAATAAGATTTGATGTTGATATGTTTATATTAAGGTAAAATTGGCATATAATATTCTACTAGCTTCAGGTGTAATGGCGATATATTTTAGAATCATAAATCAGAGTAGATGATGTCTCTCTCACTTTTTTGTATTCAAATGTGCTTTAGGAACAAGGAGAATGGATCAAATTGCAGAAAGCTACCTGGGGAACCACACACATCAGTTTTATCTGTAGCACTGAAAGACCATGGCTGGTGGAGGCAGTGATAGTCGTCATGAGGGTAAGTTATCGCCCTCCTTCACTTCCCTGGAGAATGTTGGTTTTCACCAAGGTTTGAATCTAGGTTCTCCTACGAGAGTGTGTTGCTTATGTGAATGTCATCCACCTTGAAAACTCCAGAAGGCACAGGCACAGGTGGAGAATCACTGGAGCTCATTGCGCAGCCTTCCCCACAGATCTGACTCTGACAGTACCCTGTTCAGTTCTTTGGAGCCACTATTCTATATTGAAACTGGGTACCCATCCCTGACACATACTAACGTAATGGTCATTTGCTTAGAGGAAAAAGGTGTATAACCAAATCTTAATTTTCATTTGTACGAAATGTTAAAACTACAGTGTTCCAGTAAGGGCAGTACCATCACTTTGTCTGTAATGTAGGCTATAGAAACACTGTTATTACATGAATACAATCTAAATATTTGTGAAGGTCTGAGAACTTGCTGCAGCATCACTCCTGGCCACTGTGCAGACATTCAGATGATGTTCCACTTAGTGCGACTTAGAAGACACACTCAGAATATGTCTGGGAGCCCCTTTCACACAAAATAGTGCTGTTGTGATTTCTGCCTCTCCACCCATCCTGGGACACTTGGCAACGTCTGGAGATATTTTTTATTGTCATCATTGGAGATACTGGCATCTAGAGATGTTGCTAAACATCTTACAAGATGGTTACATCTTAAAGCCGCTTCACAACAAAATATTATTCATCCCCAAATATCAACAGGTCTGAGGTTGAAACTCTACTCTGAAACTCTGCACTGATACTAAAAGAATAAGCATGTTGGTAGAAACTTCTGTGTGATGCAGCTGAACAAATGCAGTTGGGTTCAATCACAGAAGGGGAGAAAAGAGTTGGTTACTAGAACTCAGCCATCTCTATGTCATTCACCTTTTGGGAGTCAGTTTCGCTCAAGCCTCTAGATTACAGGTGAAAAGTCACTTGCAGTATTTCCTGTGGGTTTCTGGGTATCTTGTTTAGCAGTGGGCTGTTGATGATACTTGCTTTTTCCACTGCTACTGCCTGTTCCAAACTGTTGCTTTCAACTCTTGCCTCTGCTGCCCACCTTCCAGGACCATTCCTCTTTCTCCCTCTCTGCAAATCCAGACAAAACACTTCTTACATGTGCTTGCTGTAGGTTGCAAACTATTGCTGATGGTTCAGGGTTATTTGTACATTTCTTAAGTTTTCTTCACCTTAGGAAATTTCTCACTGGCCATGATCTCACATAGAGTTTCACTGTCCTATCCAGCTGTCATTCTCTCGTGCCCTGTTCATCTCTTTAGGGTGCCTTACGCTGTCTCTGTTGACCAGCTGTAAACTCACAGACCCTATTCCCTTTATATAGGAAGTAATTTGGCCTTCTTAGTTTCACTCACTACTTCTCTTGCCCTGGGAGGGGTGAGAGTGGGATTATTCAGATAGGAGCATCAAAGTATTTACCTAGACAAATAACAGCAATCATAAAAAAGCCATATCCCATGGGCTGGATTATGACATTGTTCTGGAAGGCAAAAGTATAAGCACTGTTTTACATAGAATTTGTTTTTCTTCCACAGACTGGGGAGACTTTCTTCAACAGACTGGAGAGAAGCAATGTGATATAGTGATTAAGATCAGTGGGCACTGGAATTAGACAATCAGGAATTTGAATCTTGGCTCCATCGTTTTTTGCCTGTGTGACTTTGGGCAAGTTACTTAACCTCTCAGTCCTTTAGTTTCCTCACTATTCAGTCAGTCAGTCACTCAGTCATGTCCAATTCTTTGCAACCCTATGGACTGCAGCGTGCCAGGCCTCCCTGTCCATCACCAACTCCCAGAGCTTGCTCAAACTCATGTCCATGGAGTTGGTGACACCATCCAACCATCTCATCCTCTATCGTCTCCTTCTCCTCCTGCCTTCAATCTTTTCCAGCATCAGGGTCTTTTCCAATAAGTCAGTTCTTCACATCAGGTGGCCAAAAGATTGGAGCTTCAGCATCAGTCCTTCCAATGAATATTCAGGACTGATTTCCTTTAGGTTTGACTGGTTGGATATCCTTGCAGTCCAGGGGACTCTAAAGAGTCTTCACACCACAATTCAAAAGCATCAATTCTTCAGTGCTCAGCTTTCTTTATGGTCCAACTCTCACATCCATACATGACTACCGGAAAAACCATAGCTTTGACTAGACAGACCTTTAATGTCTCTGCTTTTTAATATGCTGTCTAGGTTGGTCATAGCTTTTGTTCCAAGGAGCAAGCATCTTTTAATTTCATGGCTGCAGTCACCATCTGCTTTGATTTTGGAGCCCAAGAAAATAAAGTCTCTCACTGTTTCCATTGTTTCTCCATCTATTTGCCATGAAATGATGGGACTGGATGCCATGATCTTCATTTTTTGAATGTTGAATTTTAAGCCAGCATTTTCACTCTCCTCTTTCACTTTCATCAAGAGGCTTTTCAGTTCCTCTTCACTTTCAGCCATATGGATGGTGTCATCTGCAATCTGAGGTTATTATCTGCATATCTGAGGTTATTGATATTTCTCCCTGCAATCTTGATTCCAGCTTGTGCTTCATCCAGCCCAGCATTTTGCATGATGTACTCTTTATATAAGTTAAATAAGCAGGGTGACAATATACAGCCTCGACATACTCCTTTGCCAACTTGGAACCAGTCCATTGTTCCATGTCCAGTTCTTCCTCAGTATTACAATGGGGGAAATAATAGTAGCAACCTCATAGAGCAGTTGTGAGTATTAAAAATATGATGCATGAGAAGTGCTTTTAATTCAGTGGTAGACACACAGAAACTGCTCAACAAATGGTGTGTATTGAAGAGTGGCGTATACAAGCAGACTGTCCACGAAAAGAGAGACAGTATGCAATAAACACATTCCTCTAGAGAGGGATGAGTGTACTAAGCTATAGGAGTTCAAAGAAAACAAAGGCTTCTGCCCTTAGAAAACAGCCCAGTCTCCTGGGAAAGACAGAGCAGTACACAAATAGCTCTAATGTGATGTGGCAGAGCTCGGGCAGATGTCTGCTTCTACTTGTCAAAGGACTGTTACTCAGCAGTGACCCTGACACTGTTGCTGTTGGACGAATATTAGTTTCTATCCCACTAGAGAATCACAATGCCTAGTACATTCTCCTTGCAGTGAGAGGAAGATTAGTAGAGAGTCCCTGAGTATCTGGATTTGGTCGGTCCCATTGCCAAAAACCACCGCTTAAGGATCCAAGATGTGTCTCTATGGGTAGACTTGGAGGGGCTTCAGATCCTCAGGTGCTTCACCTTTGAAGACTCGGGGCTCAGCAGCATCTTAGAAAGCACATAGGAGCCAGCTACCTGCCCCAAGCCTATAGAAGATTAATGATGCCATGTCTAAAAAGTGTAAATTATTAAGTAGAACATTAAATATGCCAGTTTTAAGTGACTGAATTCACTGAAGTCAGACTTTACTATTTTTAATTGCTAATATTGGGAACACATACCTTGAGTAAGCACATTTCCAAATAGCAATGATGATGGAAATGCAACAAGCATTATTCTTCATATGATTTCAAGACCTTTCCATCCCATGTTCTCCCTAACCTCCAAAATATACTACAGTCTATGATGAGTTACAGAAGCTCTCTGAGCTATTATTTTGCTGACTAAAGTCAATGAAAACTTAGATTTTTAGAAAATGCTTATAGAGTATTGGCAGTACCTCGAGTGTCACAAAACAAGAGAGGGTATCGTTATTAAATAGCATAAAATTAAAGTTAATCAAATAGGGAAAAAATCGAAGTTGGACAGATTTCTCACAGCTAACCAGGATAAATTCTAAGTAGATATAATATTTAAGTGTTTAAAATGAAACCATCTTCTCTTTTAGAAAAAGCTAAAAGAGAGTTATTCATCATAGAGTAGGGAAGGCTTTTCTCATTGTGGCTGTAAATCCAGAACCATAAAAGAAAAGAAAAGATTATATGTTCAATTTCATAAAATGAAATTTTCAGCATAGAAAAACCATAAGCAAAGTCGAAATGACAAACTGGATGGAAATATTTGAAGCTCTATTACAGACCAAAGACTAATTTTCTTTGGCATATAAACTCAGACAAAGTGGAAATGAAAAGATCAACAGTGCAATAGAAAAATGGGCAAAGAATATGAACGGGCAAGGCCTGGAAGAGAAAGCACAAATGAAAGTGATTCATCCTTACTCACCAAAAAAAAAAAAAATTGTGAAGTTTTAAAATTATACCAAGATATCAATTTTCAATGATCAAATTAGTGAAGACCCAAAAGTCTGATACAAATCTCTGTGGATAAGGGTGCTCTGAAACAGGCACTTCCTACCCTGCTAGTAGGAGCATAAACTGGTACAACAGCTAGATAGAGCAATTGGCATTAACTCTACATTTACAAATTCATGCTTTAGATATTTGCCAAATGTGCAAATTGCAATATTATCCATTATAGGCATGTTTTAAAAGCAAAAAGTTAGCTACCTAAATGCTCATCCATAGGCATTAAATTAATCGCGGCACATTCATATAATATTGTATGTACTATATAATTACATACAATATAACACCATGCAGTGAAAAAGGAGTGATGAAGCTCTTTGTTTGCTATATATGGGAGATGATTATATAATAATGTAATATTAATATTGATATATTATTAATATTATATAATCATCTCCAATATATAGTGTTAAGCAAAAAAGCAAGGCATTAGAAATTCCTTGGCAGTCCACTTAGGACTGCTCTCTTTTATGGCCAGGGACCTGGGTTGGATTCCCTGGTTGAGGAACTAAGATCCTACAAGCTGAACGATGCAGCCAAAAAAAAAAAGGGTGTGTGTAATGTGTTATGCTTTGTGTGCAAAAAGAAAGCATATATGTGTATGTGTATATATACGTATGTATGTATTTTTCTGAATATATATAAAATACGTCTGTATAGCTGGGGTCATCACTGTATATATCCTTTTGTTTTGGATATTCAACTATATGAAGTATCATCTATTAAAGCTTTAAAAAATGAAATAAATAATAATAAGCCAAAAATGTGGAAATAAGTCAATTAGTTAATTAATACATTAAATAAAGTAAATTTAATAAGTGCATTTAATGGCTGAGTTTCCAAACCCATGTATGTTTGTCTGTCTGTTCAATCTCTGTTCCTCCTCTCTGATCTTTAACATAACCCAGCTTTATTTAGGCATCCGCCCCTCCCAACATACCCTTTGTGTCTCAGTTCATATCTGGGACTGTCTGGTCTAAGGGTAATTCCATTCCCATGGCAGTACTTGGTCCAGGAACCACAGCCAAAGTCAATGTGTGGCATTGCCCTGAGAACAGGAATTGACTCAAGAATGCTAGAGGCTCCTGGGAAAGAAGTTTCCTTCCTCTTAGGTGAACTTCACTGAAGTTCATGACATTTCTATGTGAAACCAGTAACTGCTACAGCCATTTCATACTGTGAAGGAAGTGGTCCAAGGTGGTCAAAGCCAACACATACAGGAGGTCATCTCAGGGTACTGTAGGAAAATAGATCCCTAGAGACACTAATTAAACTATCTCTGAAGCCTGTGCTATCCCCTGAAGTTGCAGTTGTCTGAAGTTGTCTTCCTTATTGTTTATGTAAATGCGAGTTGAATTCTCTGTTACTCAAAGCCGTAGGCTAATACCCAGATTGCACAGAGGAATATGTTTCCAAGAATCGAAGTGAAACACATGAGTAAGTCAGAAGGAAAAAAATGCCTTCTGAAGTTTCTCAGACTGAGCAAACTGCCAAGGCACATGGCGTGTGTTGACATAAAAACTTTCCAAATCAGGCTCTGAACTCCAATTAGAATATGATGCAGAAATAAGTTGGGAGGAGGAGGTTAAGACACTGAGCAGGAAGATACCAAACTTAACAGTGGTTGTGACCCAGGAGAGGGGTCACAAAGTTTCATCTCCTTTCTCTACATTGTCTCAAATTTAAAAGGAGAATATATTACTTTCATGATGAAAAATGACATATCAGCCCCAAAGGCCACGTGAAAGCAGAATGGTAGAGAGGCTGGGCCAAGCAAACCCCCAATAAGTTAATGTCAGGTTTTCAAAATACAAGCCTGAAGGCTAAGAAATAAATAACTGCTTATAAAATGCTCTTCATAAATTAGGAAGTTTAAGAATTTCTTGTAAACCTGAGGTTGTTAGGAGTGAGAGATTTAAAATAAAATGGAAAAAGGAAATTTAGATTACAGCTGTAATTTTGAAGCAGAGTTCATTTTTCTGTTCTTGAGACTGATTTTCACAAATACTTCTGAGATGTCATATTTCTGAAGACCCCTCATATGGAGTTTGTTTTCATTTTCTGGTAAGTCCCACAAGCTGAGGGTCATTACAGGATTGAGACTGGGAGGCTTTAGAATCTTCTGGACCAAGGAGAATTCTGGAGGTAGATAATAAGATTTTTTTTTTTTTCTGTATTAAACCACTGGCCACTTTTGAAAAGGAGAAGGAAGATGAGATCTCCATAAAGGACCCTTGCGTTAGGGTAATCAGGAAAGTAAGAGAAAACCAGGAAAAGACAGCAATGATCCAGAAGCAAAAGGATTTCCTAAGATAGGGACTGCAAGGTGCCTGTGGGCTCTGTAACTAGGAAATCACTGGCAATCTGGGCAAGAGTAGTGATGAGAGTTAAGTTAAAGGAAGATGAGGAATGTTCTTTCACCCTTAAGAGACATGGCTGAGAAGGAGAGGGGAATGAGAGTAGAAGCTGGAGTCGACAGAAGGCTTAGGGGTGAGAGGGCCTGTTTATAGGCTCAAGGCAAGTGCCAGTAGAAAGAGAATGCTTGTGGTGCCTAAGGGACCAGGGTTGACAGTCTGAGTTAGAGACTGCAAATGATGGGGTCCAGAGCATGGGTAGAACCATTTCCTTATGCAGAACAGCATCTCATCTACTAAGAGAAGAAGAAGAAAAAAAAGATGCATGCATGTATAGATCAATTCAGAAGTAGAAGGGTAGGAAACAGAGAGTACAGTTCAATATCCTCTGTTTTCTTTGTGCTATGGGAGGAAGAATGGTATAGATGTCTTGAGAGCATTGGTAAGATATTTTAGTCATGAAGAAGGATGGAACAGGCACTAAATAAGAACCCAAGAACTACCAGAAAGAATCCAGGTAGAAGCTGAGATTAGGGCTTGGAAAGCTAGCCCATGTGCTGCAGGCAGCAAACGCAGATAGGTCCAGTGTTAGGATTGGTTTCATGACAACGGTGGGAGGTAACGAAGTGAGAAGGCACCAGTCATGGAAAGATTGAACTGCAAAATCACGAGACTCACATTAGATAAGGAGGTGAAGGGAGAAGAAGTGGTTATGGTGGGCCGGGGGCGGTGGAGAGGGGGAGTCAGGAGAAAGAAAAGAAGGAGGGTGTTTTTTAAAAGAATAAGTCAGAAACAGTAGTTCTCAATACCAGTTTGCAGAATAGGGAGCTTGTCCACAAAGCCGTTCTCTGGGCCCCATGTCAGAGATTTCAATTTAGTAAGTCTCAAGTAGAGCCTAGTTCTTAACTGCTTTTTTCAAATGGGTAACATGTGTCATGCAACAACTGACTGGTTCAAAATTGGGGAAGGAGTATGTCAGGGCTGTATATTGTCACCCTACTTATTTAATGTTTATGCAGAGCACATCATTTGGAATGCCAGGCTGGATGAGTTACAGGCTGGAATCAAGATTGCCGGGAGAAATACCAACAACCTCAGATATGCAGATGATACCACTCATGGCAGAAAGGGAAGAGGAACTGAAGAGCCAAAAGAGGAGAGTGAAAAAGCTGGCTTGAAACTCAACATTCAAAAAACTAAGATCATGGCATCCGGTCCCATCACTTCATGGGAAACAGAAGGGGAAAAAGTGAAAGCAGTGACAGATTTTCTTTTCTTGGGCTCCAAAATCTCTGAAGATGGTGACCACAACCAAGAAATTAAAAGCTATGACAAACCTAGAGAGCGTGTTAAAAGGCAGAGACATCACTCTGCCAAGGCAGGTCCATATCGTCAAAGCTATGGTTTTTCCAATAATCATGTACAGATGTAATTCCACTGCCATTTTCTCAGATGTCTCATTAGGGACATGAAATATATAATCATATATTTCAATATATATGATCATATATGATCTATATATATATATCATCTATCTATATATATATATTACAAACATGTGCGTGTTCAGTCATTAAGTCATGTCCAACTCTTTGTGAGTCATATGAACTGTAGCCCTTCAGGCTCCTCTATCCATGGAATTCTCCAGTATAGAAAACTAAAATGGGTTGCCTTTTCCTACTCCAGGGAATCTTCCCAACCCAGGAATTGAACCCTCATCTCCTGTGTCTCTGCACTGGCAGGTAGATTCTTTACCACTGTGCCTTCTGGGAAGCCCACTGTATTACAAACAACAGCATATTATACACACTGTTCCACACTTTTTAATTGCAACCATATATCATAAAGATCAACTGATGTCAGTTCATTAAAGCCATTTCAATATTCTATTGGCTGCTTGCATTCTGTTCTTTTTAATATCAAAAGATGGAAAACAATGGGTGTTTATATTCATTCTCTAATTCAGGGATTCCCAACACTGGAGGAGTTTTCCAGCACCCTATGTATTGATGTGCCATAACTAGGAAGTCCATGTTTTTAATGGAAGATTGTGATTTGGGTGGTTCATGGACTACCCATTGCAAAACGCCTGTCATGGGACTTAAGAGCATACTGAGCTTAAAAGATGAAAATACTTAGAGAAAAAGAAGGAGAAAACTAGAAAAACAGGGAAGTTTCACTTTGCATTGTGATCTCTACTGATTTTTTTAAGAGATTTTATCCTGACTACACCACTCCCTTGGAACATATATACAAAATATACTCTATTTGCATAATTAGAAAATGGTTATGTAAATTAACAGTTGCTGAATCCCAGTGACAATAAGCAAAGCAAAAGCAAAAACCAAAATCAAGCAAAACCAAGTCAAACCAAATGAACAAACAAAACTAGTAAGAAATATATTCCCGTGTTCTGTCAAGGTTTCCACAAAGAAAGTTGTGTAAAATCTCCAAACAAAAAATCTTTTTAGTATTAGATTGTTGCACTGCTCATTTTTGCCATTAGAAAAAAAGCTGCAGTACTCAAACTAAAAGCAGAGTCTACAACATTAAAGTCCCCAGGATTCTTGAATTCTGCTTGAATTATTTTACTTGGGGCTAGCACTAAATAGAAAGTACCAGGCTTTGGATTGAAACACAGGTTTATCTGATGCCACACCCCACTGTCTTTCTACAACCAAATACTGCTTCCCACCAAAGAATGTTCTTGGGTATTCCTTGCTAGGGGAGCCAGACATCCAGCTTCCAGAGGTGACGCCTCTCTCATTTCTGCATAACTACAGGCAGATGCTCTAGATGACACTGCTGCTGCTGCTGCTGCTGCTAAGTCACTTCAATCGTGTCCGACTCTGTGACCCCATAGACGGCAGCCCACCAGGCTCCCCCGTCCCTGGGATTCTCCAGGCAAGAACACTGGAGTGGGTTGCCATTTACTTCTCCACTGCATGAAAAGTGAAAGTGAAGTCACTCAGTCGTGTCAGACCCTCAGTGACCCCATGGACTGCAGCCCCCCAGGCTCCCCCATCCATGGGGTTGTTCAGGCAAGAGTACTGGAGTGGGGTGCCATTGCCTTCTCCGAGATGACACTACTAACTACTAATCAGGTGAGCTTTTCATGGAATCACCCAGTTTCATCAGTTGGCCCAATAGGTCCTGCTGGAATTGTTACCCTGGCTGAATCAGAATGGTAAACCAGCTCCTTAATGTGGTGCAGCTAAACACATCAGATGTCTGACATAAAAGAATGCTTTTGCATTTGCATATTGTTTATAAGTCAGGGATTTCCAGTATTTGGGTTTTTTTTTTCAGTATCCTATTTATGTATCCTTTCCTTTCATTGCCCTATCCCAAAAGTGTTGCATATGAGTTTAAGAAAAGTGATTTGGGTTTTTAAATATGCAACAAAAGATAACCTTAGGATGACACAAAACTATAGTGAGAATTACTGAACTAGTGTCAATTAAAACATGTTCTAAAGTACTCATCATGTGGAATTGACATTAAAAAAAAAAAAACAGAGTAGATTGAGATGAGATTTCCAAGAAGGATGAGCTACCCCTATTTTACTTACTTAGCTCCGTATACAGATATTGGGATTTTATGATTCTATTATGTAAGACTTGGAAAGGTCCGTACTCCCCCAACTCCTGCCTCAGCTACCCTTTGACTTTCATTTTCCTGATGTAATATAAAGTGGTATACAGCAAATGACTAAAAAGAGAATCAGGGAAGAATTCTAGGGCATTTCCCTTCTCTTACAAATGATCTTGACCTTTATTCTATATTTCCATTTATTACAATTTATTCCATATTTCTTGTAAACTGGTGAAATGCTTTTTGATTGTGGAAGAGTTACCAACTGAAAGCTAAAACAGACTAAAATCTTTAATTGAAAAGTCATTGCTTTCCGTGTTTATTTATTCAGATTACACTGACCAAGTGTCAATTGATCTTAACAGCTTACTACTAGACATGGTGTGATCGGCTAAGAAGTGCCTTGCCCTCAAGGAATGTACAGTTTAGGTGGAGGAATATAAAGAAGCATACATTTAGGTGCTAAATGAATGGAACATATGAGTACTCTAGGCTATTCAAAAAATAATGTGTGGGTTTGAAATAGTCATAGTGAATCTTAGTAGGCAGATGGCAGAGGAAGGTTTTCTAGGTAAGGCATGTGGCATCAGCAACAGCATAGAGGTAGACACTGATAAATCAGTGGTTTGATAAATAAAAATAAATGCATATGCTGATATTGATGTTAAAAATGTTTTATGTTGGGGAAATAACAAAAGCTAAGTGACAGAAAACAGTGATTCAGGTTGTGGGGGACCTTGCCTGCCTGGCTAAGGAGTGTGGATTTAGCACCGTAGGCACCAGAAGGGAAAAATTCTGAGAAAAGGAGAGGCATGGGCAAAGTGAATCAGGGAGATGAATTGGTTGGTGGAATGCAGAATGGTTTTGAAGAGAGACTGGAGACAGCAAGAGGCTATTTGGTCTGAGTTTATGACAGTACTCACCAGACTGATGGATCTGGCTATATCACAGAAGGATCAAGCAAGAGTAAGACTAGGAAACTAGATATGGCAAAGGGTCTAGGAGGTTCTAAGCCTGAGTGAGTGGAGAAATGTTGGTTTCACCAAGAGAAATAAATGAGAGGAGCTGGTCCAGGGTGTGTGTGGAAGAAGACATGGATAACTGCTACATTTAGGTTGTTGGCAGGACACGTGGCTAAGCAGACCATTGCTACTGCATCAACTGACCAGAGCTGCAGTCTGTATGCCTCTGCTCTAAGGAGGGCTTGCAGGGTGGGGGGGAGCAGGGCGTTGTTAGAAAATTTTGCACACTCAGCTTTGGCCCTTTCAGGCAGGAGAGAGCATATGCTGTCAGAGCCTTTCCAGTTCTCAAGGGGCCTATGAAGTACAGGAAGTACAATTTTAATAGAATTAGCTGAAAGATGAGCAAACGTCAGGTGGTGGTTTGGTAGTAAGTCATTGCTGCTAACTTTGACATGTTAAGTGTCACATTATTAATGGCTTTTATGCATGGCTAAGAGTGTTAACACTTAGTAAGTTAGAGTCCTCAGCTTTTGTCTTGCTCTGATAGTTTATGGGTATGACAGGGTTACCTTTCTGTGTCTCTGCTTCCTGTTTATAAAACTGGAAGCTTGTTGTGGCAACGTTCATAAACACTTTGAAAGTTACAGGTAAAAAGCACTGTAGGATTCTCTCCCCTCCCACCTCCACTCCAAAGACTGAGTCAGTCTCTGGGAAAGGTCATCCATTTCACTGAATTCTTTCAATGGCTAACTCCCTAAGTCAGTTAATTAGCATTTTTGTAAAATGCTTTTACCAGTTCAGAGCTGAAAGATATAGTTTATAACTGTCTTTGCTATCTTCTGGGCCTGCTCATCCTGCTGACCCCTTTTTTACTGAGTGACTAGTGCCATGTGACTCCCAATTCTAGGTGCTTGGATCAATCCTAGCCATTCTGGAGGGAACCTGCCTCCTGAGAAATCTGTACGTAGGTCAAGAAGCAACAGTTAGAACCGGATAGGAAACAACAGACTGGTTTCAAATTGGGAAAGGAGTATGTCAAGGCTGAAAATTGTCACCCTGCTTATTTAACTTATATGCAGAGTACATCATGTGAAATGCCGGGCTGGATGAAGCACAAGCTGGAATCAAGATTGCAGGGAGAAATATCAATAACCTCAGATATGCAGATGACATCACCCTTATGGCTCAAAGTGAAGAGGAATTGAAAAGCCTCTTGATGAAATTGAAAGAGGAGAGTGAAAAAGCTGGCTTAAAACTCAACATTCAAAAAACAAAGATAATGGCATCTGGTCCCATCACTTCATGGCAAATAGATGGGGAAACAATCGAATTGTTTGGGCTTCCAAGCCCAATTGGATTTTTGGGCTCCAAAATCAATGCAGATAGTGACTGCAGCCATGAAATTAAAGACACTTGCTCCTTGGAACAAAAGCTATGACCAACCTAGACGGCATATTAAAAGCAAAGACATTAATTTGCCAACAAAGGTCTGTCTACTCAAAGCTATGGTTTTTCCAGTAGTCATATATGGATGTGAGAGTTGGACCATAAAGAAAGCTGAGCATTGAAGAATTGATGCTTTTGAACTGTGGTGTTGGAGAAGACTCTTGAGAGCCCCTTGGATTGCAAGGAGATCAAACAAGTCAATCCTAAAGGAAATCAGTCCTGAATATTCATTGGAAAGACTGATGCTGAAGCTCCAATACTTTGGCCAACTAATGAAAAGAACTGACTCACTGGAAAAGACCCTGATGCTGGGAAAGATTGAAGGCAGGAGGAGAAGGTGATGACAGCGGATGAGATGGTTGGATGGCATCACTGACTCAATGGACATGAGTCTGAGCAAGTTCTGGATTTAGTGATGGACAGGGAGGCCTGGCGTGCTGCGGTCCATAGGGTTGCAAAGAATTGGACACGACTGAGTGACTGAACTGAACCGATTAACACTCTGGAACCTCAGCATAATACAACCAGGATCAGCATGAAATGCAATCCTCAGTTCTAGGTATTAAGTTCCTCCTTCATTTCTAAGTCTTCCTCTGCCTGTCAGACCTTGCCTTTGGATACCTGTCTTGTTGCCCCAAGCCCTTGTCTTCTAAACTTGCCCAGTACTTCCTCTTAAGAACCTCAATTCTGTTTTCATCAGTTCCCCAAAGGCAGAGGAATCCAGACCTGGGAGACAGCAGTGAGCTTGAGGTCTTACTATAAGCAGTACATTTTCTTTTAACAATTTATTTATTTATGGCTGTGCTGGGTCTTCATTGCTGTGCAGGCTTTTCTCTAGTTTCAGGGAGAGGAGCTACTTTCTAGTTGCGGTGTCCAGGCTTCTCATTGGAGGGGCTTCTCTTGTTGAGGAACACGGGCTTTAGGGCGAGTGGGCTTCAGTAGTTGTGGCTTCTGGGCTCTAGGACATAGGCTCAATAGTCGTGGCACAATGAGCTTAGTTGCTCCGCACTCACGTGGGATCTTTCCCGATCAGGGATCAAACCCATGTGTCCTGCATCGGCAGGAGGATTCTTTACTACTGAGCCACCAGGGAAGCCCAACACATTTTCTTAATGCTTGCTAATTTCCCAATTTTTGTCTGTCCCTGGGTTTCCCAAGGCTGCACAGCAGCTGCCCATTGGCTTACATTTTCTGTGTTGAACCAGCCTGATCTTGGCTGCCTTCCTGGCTGCTGCTGGTTATGTAGCCTCCAAATATTGTCTTCTGGCTGCACATTCATCACGCCAACTGGGTCTGCCTTCAGTTCTATGGTTGTATCTCGTTCTGGTCTCCATTCTTCCAGTCCACCTCACCCCATTACAGCTAATTCTTTTACATTAAACTACAGCAGATATTTGTTGGTATGGAAACTGATTTGGTATTGGAATTTTATCCTTGTTTACATCTTTCTTTGTGTTGGAAAAACTTGGGATCACTTCCAAAACCTGCTCAGAGAGCTTTCCTCTTTTAGGAGAAACAAATGAACACTTGACAAAGCCATGTGTCTGTGACAAAGACTCTAGGCCACTCTTTTAATTGTAAGACTGCATATTTTACCTTAATTTTGCTTTATTATATTAATATTAAATTAATAGGTTTTAATTAAAAATTAAAAAATAATTTTGGGCCACACCACACAGCATGTGGGATCTTAGTTCCCTGAACAGGGATTTACCTTAATTTTGCTTTATTATATCAATATTAAATTAATATGTTTTAATTAAAAATTAAAAAAAAATTTGGGGCCACACCACACAGCATGTGGGATCTTAGTTCCCTGAACAGGGATTGAACTCATGCCCCCTGCGTTGGAAGCGAAGAGTCCTAACCACTGGACCACCAGGGAAGTCCCATTAATACATTTTAAAGTCTATTTTGGCCAGTGTTCATTCAGGTCTCTCAATTTCAAGATATGTTATTGGACTTTCAAGCCTTTTTGCTTATAAGGAAACAAAGAAATCACGGCTGGGGATGGTGTTCTATGATGTCGTCTCAACTTTTAAGGTATGTTAGAATCTTCTGGAAAAGTGTTAGTTGCTCAGTTGTCTCCCACTCTTTGCGACCCCATCGACTACAGCCCACCAGGCTCCTCTGTCCAAGGGATTTCCAGGCAAGAATACTGGAGTGGGTTGCCATTTCCTTCTCCACCGGATCTTCCCAACCCAGGGATCCTACCTGGGTCTCCTGAATTGCAGGCAGATTCTTTCCCATCTGAGCCACCAGGGAAGCATCTTCTGGAGGGTTTGTTAGAACAGAAAGCTAGGTCTCACACCCAGAGTTTCTCTGGAGTGATGCCTGAGAATCTGCATTACTAACACGTTCTCAGGCAATGCTGACACACCTGGTCCTGGGATGACACTTTGGAAACAACCGGTTATATGTTCTGAAGCAGAGCAGTTATTGATTAGTTCAAACTCTTATCTGAATGTATAAGGTGGAGAGTACTGAAAAATAAACTTCCAAAGTTCAGTCCATGCAGTTATGATGACTGCTGATGCCAGAGGTCTTTTCAACCCCATCTGAAACTCGGACAATCACTTAGTTTCTTTGAGCTTGTGTTTCCTAACCCATAAAATAAGGGTAGCCTCTATGCTGCCTTTACAGGAGTATTGTGAAGGTCAAATGAAATGGGTGTGGAAATGTGTTAACAGGAAAGCTGTATGACTCTGGAGACATTGCAATGGTTTTTCAATCTTCTTAAAACATCAGCCCCGGTTTCTTTGGACTGTCTTGCTTTTCTCATTAATTACCGTAACTTAAATCCAGGAGTAGAGAGTACTTTTATTGCTATCATAAACTTAAAACTTTTTTTGAAAATCTCGTTCAATGAGATCAGACACGCCTTACAAATGTTACTCAGAGCCAAGAATGATTCCCATTCTTTACAGTTATAAAAAGAAAAGTACAAGACCCTATTGTGACTTGAGGTGGAGTCACAGTTAATCTTTCAATCCTGTTTAAACTGGCCCATTAAAAAAAAAACACCAAAAAACTGCTACAAGTCACAGCACGTTATAAAAATAAAATCACCGTATACAATGCTCAACCTCTCCACCCTATGCTTTCACATCTTTTGCAGCTTCTATTAATTCTTCTGTCGTGGGAAGTAGTAAATCTGTTCAGTCCTGGCCGTGGCTATTTTTCTCAGTCAAGGGCCTCTAGCTCGCTTTATGGGCCAACACAGTTCTTGCTCAAATCGGGCGGTTTGTCGTTTTCAACCGTCATCAGCTGTACCTAATTCTCTCGGGCCTTCCATGAGTAGCTCAGATATGAGCCTCTTGTTCCTTAGGTCTTTCCTAAATATCATGCGACGTCAGCTAGGATCTTAACCAGGTTCTAAGGACGAGGTTTCGGGGGTAAAAGACCCGCTTCCTAGAGTGTGAGGAACGTGTCAGGTTCGGGCACCAGGAGCGCACGGGGGGTCTGCCACAGCAGGGACTCGCGGTCCCCGGAACCTCGGCAGCCCCCGCCGGCGGCCCGAGCCCGCGACTGCGCGCGCTGCCCCCGGGCGCCGGCAGGAGGCGCCCCCGGCGGCCGAGGCGCTGCGCGCACCCGCGGGGACCAGCCCAAGGGGCGGAGGGAGAGGAGAGGAGGAGCTGGAGGGGGGCGCGGCTTGCTCCCGGTCCCTCCCGGGCGCCGGGCCTCCTTCTCCGCCGGGCCCAGGGCTGGCGGCCGGCGGGGGTCGCGGCGGCGGCGGCGGCGGCGGCGGCGGCGGCGCTGGCTGGCCGCCGTCGGCGGGGGCCTGGCTCCGGCTCCGGGTGTGAGGAGACAAGATGGCGGCGGCGCTGTGGAGGCCGGTCTCCTCCTCTTCTCCGCTCTCCTCCGCCCCGCCGCTCGCCGCCTCCTCCTCGGTCTCCTCCTCCTCGTTCGCTGCCTCCTCCTCCTCCTGCTGCTGCAGCAGCCCTAGCGACCGCCGAAGCGCCGGCCGGCTCTCCCGGAGCTCCGGAGGGGGATAGACGGGGCAGCTGCGGGCTCCGGCGACCCGGAGGCAGAGCTGGGGCCGGGGCGGGGACGGCGGCGGGGACGGCGGCGGCGGCGGCGGCGCCGGGTGGGGATGGGGTCGCAGACGCTGCAGATCCTCCGGCAGGGGGTGTGGGCCGCGCTCAGCGGGGGCTGGTACTACGACCCGCACCAGGCCACCTTCGTGAACGCGCTGCACCTCTACCTGTGGCTCTTTCTTCTCGGCCTGCCCTTCACCCTCTACATGGTGAGTGTGTGGGGGCGGGGAGGAGGGTGGCTCCTTCCCCTCCTGGCGGGCCGGGTTTCCCGAGTCCGGCGGGCGGTCGCGCCTCCCTGGCTCCGGGCCGGGTGTGTGTGTGTGCGCCCGCTTCCCCTCTCCGGCGCGCGCACCCCCGCCATCCCGCGGCCCTGAGGGCCCGCCGCCCCGCTCTCGCTCCAGTGCGCCCCTTCCCCCGCTCCCCTCCCTGGAGGGCGTCCCCCTGTTCCCGCGAGCACGGGAAAAGCGGATCGGCCGCGGCCCCCACCTCCCGCCCCCGGGCGCCCAGCCCGTTTACTGGGAGATAGTAGCTGCCTAGGCCCCCTTCTTCGGGGTTCGGCTGGGCTGGGAGGGGATCCTGATCCTGCCTTCTCCAGCCTTTCCACCCCGCGGGTAAAGCCCGCAAGTACGGTGGTGGGCGCCCAGCCTTCTGCTCCGGAGGGCCGCTGCGTCCATCCCTGGGCGCGCGCGTGCTTATTTGCGCTCCGCGCCTCGGGCGCCGGACAACACCCCCCCCCCCCCCCCCATCCCGGGCACTCCCTTCCCCTCGAGGCGTTCTCGCCTCTCCTCCCCGAGGAGGACCCTCGCTCCAGCTTGTCCGCGTGCGGAGCCCTCGGAGCGGGGTGGGGGGAGGGAATGTGTGCCGCTCCGTGTGGAATGCATCTGTGGGGCGCCCGGGCTCCTCTCAACTCGCTTCGACGTGGTGGTTGAAAATCTGGCTCTCACCCTTCCTGCCTCGCAGAATCCCGTTTTTGCTTACCATTGGTTCTTTTCTGTTCAGCTCCTTGGTCAGTGGTGGTTATTTCCAGGCCAGCTTTCGGGGGAGGGAGCGGGGGAGATACGGGGACTCTGGCTGGCATTTCAGCAGATTTGTTTGGGTTGGTTCAAGGCCTTGTACTGATAGGAAAAGGAAAGCGCTGCCTGTTGCTGAATTCAGGACGATCTAGGGTTTTTAAGCTATATTTTGGCCGAAAGTTTTCTTAAAAAACAAAACAGTAGGTTAGGGTGGGGCATTTGGGAGACTAAAGGGGAAGAGAGGTGATACTTGAGCTTCAGTTAAAATCTTAAAGTAACCGGAAGGGAGGAAAGACTGGTAACTTTTTATTTTAGGAGAATGTCTTTGAAAATATTTCTGCCAAGTTTGTGGTTCTTCATGAAACTGTAGTAAGGGTGCTGGATTAGAAAATCTGGGAGTATGACTACACCAAGAGTTAAAGGTGAGCATACCTAATTCTTTCCTAAGTGAAGCTCCTTTACCGTAGTTGGCAGAAAAAGTGGAGGAAGATGAGCTAGATAATTCATATTCTCAAGCGATTTTTACTTGAATTGGGAGGGAGGGAAAAGCCGTTTTAAGAAAAAATGCTGAGTTACTGATGGCTTATTTTTTGAAGGGACTTGTTCAGTCTTGTCGCTTTCAGAAAATATATCACAAAGTGTTATAATTTTCAATTAATTCTGGCCCGGAGTGTTAGTTCTATTTGCACTTCTCTATCTTCCAGGAATATGACATCATTAATGAATAGGTTAATTACTTTGGGTGTAAGACTCCTCAGGGTGTCACAGAGCTTTTCATGCAGTTTTCTTTTATCTCCAGGAGAATTGTTCTTCAGATATAAGGGTTAGTTGCTGTGTTCCAGTGTAGGGTTTCCATGTTAGCATGGGACCTGTGTTAGTGCCTAAGATTGTTTAATTAAGCATTACTAAAGGAAATTTAGAACAAATGTAAAGCGATGCATTGAGTTTACTGTTTCATTTTGGGAACTTATTCAGTTAAATTTAATTCACAAATAAATACCTGAATGTCTGATGTGTGCTAGGCAGTTTGCTGGGTTCTGGGAAAGTAAAGTTGCTTTTCTAACTTTGTTGTTTAAGTGAATGGCAGCTCTACTCTTCCTGAACTTTTAAGAAGCTTTCCTTGATTCTTCTCTTCATTTCTCTTCACATCCCATTCATCAACCAATCTTGTGGGTTCTCTCTTTAAAACCTAACTAGAATCTAGCTAATCTTTGTCACCACCCCCTAATGAGAGTCACTGCTTCCATTCTTTATTCTCTGTTCTTCATAGAGATGTCTGAACGATCCCTTAAAACAGGTCAGTTCATGGCATTCTGCTCTCAAAGCCACCCCATCCAGTGTTTCCCCTGCCCCTACTTCATTTGCCTTCTCAGTTTTCCTCACACAGTAACTGTGTCCCTGCCTCAGGGCCTTTGCACTTGCTCCTCTCCTCCTGTCTGGATGACTCCTCTCCTCCAGATATCTGTGCGACTTACGTGCTGCATTAATTTCAGGTTTTAGGTGTATGTGAGTATTTGCTTGATAACCTATGTAAATAGGAACTTTTTAGCTCCTGCAATACTTCCTAGCTCTGCTACCCTGCTTTATTTAAGAGCACTTATTACAAATTGGCCATGTGTTTATTAATTACCCTGTAGAATGTAAGCTCTAAGAGGTAAGAGACTTTTGTTTATTGCTGTATTGTCAAGACTAAGATCAGTGCCAAGCACGTAATAAGCATTCAGATATTAGTGAATGGTTATAAGTTAACAAAATACAGCTTTTGCCTTTGAGGAACTTCAACTTCTAGCTTGGGGATAATGAACAACTACAGGCATTAGAACTGTTGTGAAAAGGTCAGTGTAGATGGCCCTGAGCTTTCTGATTGATCATGATCTAGGGGCAGTTGGCAAAGAATATTGATAAACTTTTTAGGAAGCGTTCTAGTACTATAGTATTGAGGTAGATAGATTGACGTATACATTGGAACCAAAATCCAGCATTCCATGTTAAAATTCAGGCAGTTATAGATTATTTGTATGCTCTTCTGATAATAATTACAAGTGATAATAACTAGTAAGTATGTGTATAGCTTCTTTATCCCAAACCCTGTTTTACTGATGAGGACACCAGCTTTAGTGACTGGTTCCAGCAGATTTTTGAAGCCATTTTGCAGGCATCTGTCCCCTACTCCCCTTTTGTTTTTAAAGATCTCTTTGAAGAGATTTATATTGAGTTGGAGAAGGCAATGGCAACCCACTCCAGTACCCTTGCCTGGAAAATTCCATGGATGGAGGAGCCTGGTGGGCTGCAGTCCATGGGGTCGCTAGGAGTCGGGCACAACTGAGCGACTTCACTTTCACTTTTCACTTCCATGCATTGGAGAAGGAAATGGCAACCCACTCTAGTGTTCTTGCCTGGAGAATCCCAGGGACGGGGGAGCCTGGTGGGCTGCCGTCTCTGGGGTTGCACAGAGTTGGACACAACTGAAGCGGCTTAGCAGCAGCAGGAAGAGTCTTAATGGCTTTTTGTATAGGAGTCACTTTTTTTTTGTTTTTAATGAGTAGTGTTTGTGGATACTTTGAAAGGTGGATTTTGAAGTTTCTGCAATTATAAAATTTTTAAGTAGTGAAAGTCAAGAAGTAACTTCCTTATTTTCATTGTCCTTCTATTGGCCTTAAGGCACTCACCCCATTTTATCTTGTTATAATTATGTGTGTACATGTTATGCCACAGATGGTGAGCTTTGTGGGTGTGAGCTTTGTGGCATTTTCATGTGATGGAAAGCAAACTGGAGTTGGTGGTTATCTTGATTTTTGAGTCTTGGCTCTGTTGTTGATAAGGTGCCCTTTAGACCAGACTCTCCACCTTTTTGAACTTTGATTTACTCACTTGTGAGAGAGTTCATGGGTATTTTGTAAGACAATATTTACGAAATAGAGGAAATTATTCACCTTCAGAGTGACTGTCAGTCATTTGAAAGAGCTAATTAGAAAGAATCATTCATAAAAGCTAATTAGAAGAGTATTTCCTCTATAATGTATGACTAGAGGAGATTAGACAGTAAGTCAAACCATTATCTTCACATGTTGTTGCTCAATGTAATGTTTTCTTTTATAAAGAGTTATATCCTTAGGTAATGAACCATAACAATAAAATCTCTTTACATAAGTCGTTCTCAGACTCTATTGACGTCAGAAGCATTTTATTCAGTTTTTCAACTGTGTCCAACTCTGCGACCCCATGGACTGTAGCATGCCAGGATTCCCTGTCTTTCGCTATGTCCCGGAGTTTACTCAAACTCATGTCCACTGAGTCAGTGTCCTCTGGTGCCATCCAACCATCTCACCCTGTGTCGCCTCCTTCTGCCTTCAGTCTTTCCCAGCATCATGATCTTTTCCAGTGAGTTCACTCTTCACATCAGGTGGCCAAAGGATTGGAGCTTCAGCATCAGTCCTTCCAGTGAATATTCAGGGTGGATTTCCTTCAGGATTGACTGGTTTGATCTCCTTGCTGACCACGGGATTCTCAAGAATGGAAACAGTGACAGATTTTACTTTCTTGGGCTCCAAAATAATTGTGCACGGTGATTGCAGCATCACTTGGACAAGTTAAAAATGTGCACCTTCTGATGTGGGTGATCTGGAGTGTGACCTATTTAATGTATTTTGTAAACCCTCTGGGTCAGTATAGAGAACTTGATCAGAATATGACTCTGATTCCTAGCCCCTGACTTATATCTAGCTGCTTACCCAGCAGAATTTGGCCATTGCACAGGGATATCTAAAACCTTTCTAGATACCCTATTACCTGCCCCCCCCCCCCCCCCCCCAAAAACAGTGTTTTCTTTCTGTCCTTTTAGTGACACCATCTTGTCTCTAGTAGCGCATACCGTCCCCCTGTTTCTTGCCTTAGGAGCAAGTCTTACCAGTCCCCCTGGCAGCGCGTCTCAGGCCTCCCTGTCCACTTCCAGTTCACACTGTTTCTTGTCTGCACTGCTACCCTGGCTGCTTCTCGTGCCCTTTTACAACTTTTTCTCCACAGTGAGAGCACAATCTGTTTGTGTCATTCCCCTTTTATATAATATCCTTCCTTTTTTTTTTTTTTGCACTTAAAGTCCATCATCTTTACCAAGGCCTCACCAAAGCCAGTTCCGTCTTTGTCTACAGTTTGTGTAGTTTTCCACTGTGTTGTGGTCACACTGGCCACCTTCCTGTTACTTCAGCCTCCTGAGCCTGCTCCTCCAGTGGGCCCTTTGTACATGCTGTGTGTTCTGAAGGGATACGTTTCCCTCCAGCTCTCTGCAAGGCTGCTTGCTGCTGGGGCTGTACCGCTGGTCTTAAAAGTCACCTCAGAGGCCTAACCTGGTACGCAGAAACAGCTTCTCTTTTCCATCATTCCTTCCCATAACTTTCTTCTGCAGTGCTTATCAGAAACACGTTTATGTCTTTGCTTGCTTGTTTGCTGTCTCTAACTTTCTCTCCTACCCACTGCCTTGAAAGTCCCTTGAGGACAGAGGCTGTGTCTGACTTGTTTGGCAGTGTACCACCTGTGCCTTCTCTTGTGTTTGGCTTATATTAGGTTCTAAATAAATATGATCTGTATTATATTATGATATGTGTGAACCTTCTTTAGACTTAACACCTTCACTGACCGAGCAGCTGGATGTAGAGTGTACTGAGGTAGACTGTTCCATGGTAGAGTTACATTTTACTGGGGGTTAGGTTCAATATCGCTATTCATGACGGAAACAAAAGAGAGAATTATTCAAAAAATCAGATACAGAATAACTTGAAAAACCCTTAAGTCACTAAAAATGCAGCATATGTTTTCTTGTGTATAAACTTTGTGCCATTATACATACATATACAAATATACACATTGTATATACAGTAATATATACTGTATTAAACTTATGGAGAGATTATATTCAGAAACTAACCCCTTCATATAAAATATATGAAGGCTTCAACTTTTTCCTCCTGGTTATCTGATTATTTTCCTCTCTGTAGCTGATCTTTATCATGTACTAAATAATAAATTCCTTATTAGTGAGTAATTCTCTGAGGCTGTCAAGTCATTCTTTCCTAAAGATTTAAAAATACTTTAAAGATCAATGTAAACAAGATTTAGTTACGATGACTAAAACTGAGGTTTTTATATTTTATAATTTATATTTCTTAACATGTTTTCCTTCAATTAGGAAAGTTATAAGCAATTAAACATGATTATTAGTATTAGAGTATTTTTAGATTGTTAGTATCTGCATCCTTTCAGTTCAGTTCAGTTGCTCAGTTTTGTACGACTCTTTGTGACCCCATGGACTGCAGCACGCCAGGCCTCCCTGTCCATCATCACCAACTCCTGGAGTTTACCTAAACTCTTTAGGAAAAGTTTAATGGCTAGTGGATGATCTGTTTTGACCTATATTATCTCTGTTATATACCCTAAATAAATTAAGGGGTGCATTGTCCAAAGATGGTTTACAAATGCGTTTTCAAGAAAGCATTCATTTTATCAACTTGTTAAAAAAAAAACTTGTGAATTTATCAAAGCAGTTGATCCCTGGAATGTTTTAGTGTCTTTTGTTAATGTCCTTTTGCCATTTGAAAAGTTATTCCAAGTTGTAAAATGATTTGGCAATTAGAAAACTAGGAAAGTTTCCTTTTTTTTCAAGTCTTTGAATACACAGATTTAATAAGCAGGTAGCTTGCTCTCTGTAGCTGACTTTACTTTCAGTAAGTTTTTCCAACATTTTTTTTTAAGGATTTTGAGACATACACAAAAGTCAAAAGAATTGTATCCACCACCTGGATTCTGCTATTTTTAAAAATTCCATTTCTGCCTCTGAATTTCTCTACCTGTCAAGAACCGCCCCCCCCCCCACACTTTTTAAGGGGATGCATGTGAAGTAAGTTGCAGACATTAATACAGATCACCCCAAACACTCCAGCACTCGTACCATTAGATAGAGTTCTAAAAGTGAACCATTGAGTGAGTTTTGGTAAATGACTTTGCACCTGTGTAGTGCAAGCCCATCACGTTGGAAGAACATCAGCATCGCCCCAGAAAGTTCCCGCTTGCCCTTTCCAGTCAGTTCTGTCACCCTGGTTCTGATTTTTTTCTTTCATAAGTGAGTGTGGAGCTTCATATAAATGGAGTCATGTAGCATGTGCTTGTGGACGCCTTCTCAGCATAGTGTTGGAGAGAGTCATCCAGGTTGTGTGTATTGGTGGCTTGTTCCTTTATTGCTGAGCAGTGTTGCTTTGTGTGAATACGCTCTAGTCTGTTCATCTTTATCCACTTTCCTGGATATGAGGAGGGCCTCTTGCCAGTTTTTGGCTGTTTTATAAAGGGTGGCACTCCAGCATGAGGGTTAGTTTTATTAGAACTGAAAGAAGTTGGATAACTTTATTGACTATCAAGAATGCTTTCTCTTCCCAAGTAAGACCCAAGTTTTAATTTAAAATAACTTAGTGATAATTGCGTATTTCAGCCTTCATTTCACTTGTGGTGTTGTTTAGTTCTAAGTCATGTCCTACTCTTTGAGACCCCATGGACTGCAGCATGCCAGGCTTCCCTGTCCTTCACTGTCTCCTGGAGTTAGCTCAAACTCACATCCATTGAGTCTGGGATGCCATCCATCCGTTCCACTCTTGGTAGTCTTTAATGCTGTACTTTTATTTGCTCAGTACCTCGACTTTTGCTTTGTCGGTGCAATAGAACCTTTTTGTTCAGATGTAAGTATATATGTATGACAATCAGAAATTAAAAGTAAAAAGAAAATAAAAACCATCTGTAATCCCTTTCAGATAGGCTGTTATAGTAACCAAAATGTATTTGGAATATATAAATACGTATTATGCTTCCTCCTTACAAAAATGGGCTCATAAAATTTGTAGTTTTGAAGTCTCCTCTTTTCACTTGACTATAAATTGTGAATGTTTTCCTGTGTGGGGAAAAAAGCAGTTTTAATCACTCTGTAGTAAACTATAGTATGGATATGTTACAGTGTATTTGACAATATTCCCATTGCTGTAGTTTTTAGCTATTTAGAAAACACTAGGGTAAATATTCTTAGAGGTAAATCTTTAGTCTTTTGTATAAATCCTTAGAAGTGGACTTATTAAAGTATATGCATATTTTTCTTTGATAAATAATTCACTTTTATTAAATGACTATAATGAAAAAAAAATATGGATGAGAGAGTGAAATAACAGCATAAGATCACTGAGAAGGCAAAATCGATTTGTGGTCCAGGGAGCACGGGTAGTAAGGGATCATCCTCAGGAGGAGGAAAGGACGAATGCTGACCGCAAAGGGATCAGCAGTTGGTGTTAATTAGTTGAGGTAGATCTTCTGTGGTTTATGTAACCTCTTAAAGTACAGAGTGTTTTCTGTTGAGAGTAAGCAGAAGGTGAGGAGCATATTCGAGGTTTGAGGAGAATCTCCAGGAGATGAAATGCTATCCTTATTTTCATGGCGGGAAAATTGTGTAGCAGAGATGGTAGAATTACTGGTCAGTTTCAAGGGTTCCTTTGAGGTTGGAGAACATGAGTTCAGAGTTGTTTGAAGACGAATGCTCAAGAGAGAAATTGCAGGTAATCTTTGCTTGAAGTTATCAGTGATAGAGGAGAATCCAAGCCACAGAGTAGAAGATCTAGGGAGAAAATACAATTCATCAAGAGAAAGGAGCTTGGTTAGAACTCGAAAGCCCAAGAGCAGTTAAAAATCAGCAAAGGAAGCAAGAAGGCAAAAAGAAAATGAAGAGAGGAACCTATAGCAGAAGCCAAGAAAAAAATTTTTGAAAAGAAGAAAATGGTCAAAAATTGCTCTCCTGACAGGTAGTACTAATTTAATTTTCATCAGCAGTATTGAGAGTACTTGTCTTCCCACCCCTGTTCAACATTTTGCAAAAAGAGTGCTATTGTTATAAATTTCTTTTTCAGTGAATGTTGAATAAACCATTTATGTAATTTTCTGTTTTTGATAATAGGCAGAATTTCTCATAAAGTACTTTTTAATACAATTTTTTTTTTTAGTCCAAACTAAAGATGTTTACTGCACTAATATATGTCACAAAACAGTTTTTATTTGATTTTTCCTATTCTCGGTACTCAGATAATTTCCACAGTAGGTAATTGTTAAACAAGCAGAAATGTTTCGAGAGGAAATTGATTGCTTCTTTCTGTTATTTTATCCGAGTTAAATCAAATGGTTTTCCTGTATCTCTGTGCATTCCTGGGGAGGCAGAGAATTATTTTGTAGGTGAGCTAGGACTCCTGGGTTAACAGGGTAGTCACACTAGGATGGCATAGAGAGGTGGTATGGAAAAGGGCAGATTACAGCAAATATTCTGTAGATTTTACTATACTGTTAACTTCTTTAGCAGATGAATTGCTGATGAACTTTACCAAACCTATTGGAATAGTTATTGCTTCTGATTCCTCTGCTTGTCACCCTAAGAGTTGATTAAATGCTTTCTTTGCTAGAATGATAAAACAGTTCATTCTTTCTTTCCTTCCTTTATCTTCAGAACCTTAGGAGTCACATGTTTTATAACTTGTACCATGGGTACTAGTCTCTGTTGCTTAATGTTATGGTAAGAAAGAAAAGAAAACTTAGGGGAAAGCAAGCCATTTCCTTTTGAGGTTTTAAGGGGAAAAGAAGTCCTATTTGTAGAGCTTAGTACAAACCAAATAGAGCCAGCTGCCCTGAGAATAGGCAGGAATATTAGTCACAAATTGGAGAAGTTTGAATTGTGTATCTGGCTGTTTTCCTAATCCTCCTCACTCCTTGAATGTTGTCTAGACATTAACTGAACAGATTCAAGCACCGTAGTTATCATCTTGAAAACTTTGTATTTTGAAATAGTTTTAGGTTTACAGAAAAGTTGGCAAAACCAGTAAAGAGAGTTGTTATATACCCTTTGTCCAGCTTCCTCTAATATTAAAATTGTACATAGCCATGGTGCACTTGTCAAAATGGAGAAATTATCATTGGTACGTGTAGTACTATTAATGAATCATGGACATTATTTGGATTTCACCAGTTTTTCCATTAACATCCCTTTTATGTTTCAGGATCCAGCCTAGGATTCTATATTGTATTTAGTATCATCATCTTTAATATGGCTTTCTTTCTTTCTGTTTTCTCTTACCATTCCTCTATTCTTTGAGGAATTTTACAGTTTATAACAATCGAATTGTCTTAAAAGAAAAATTAGTAAAAGTTTTTATGTCTGTGCTAGGTACATTTTAGATGGATAAAAGTATTTTGAATGATTTTTAAATCATGCATTGACCATTGACCTATGTGAGGCTATTTTTAATTGAAATATTTTATATATGGTATGAAATAATTCTAAAGATGAGAAAAAGATTTTAGACCCCATTCACACAAAATGGACACCGGTGTCCATTTAATGCTATTTCCCTAATTTATAAATTAGAAGCAGTGGGACAGACGCACAACCATGTTACACAGAAGACTGTGAGTAATCTCCTGTGTGTCATAAAGTGTTCAGGAATTGGAAGGAGGGTGCCTCATTTCCTAGAAGGCTTTATGCAGAGGGTTTATACATTCACAGCCTTAACCCTGTGTTAGGCCTTATGGTGGGGGACCTTTATGGAGTTTGTTATTTCTGCTGAAACATCATTTCCCATAGTCTTGCCACCAGGCAAATGAATCTTTGTTCTGTGGAAAAGATTTTTTAGTGAAAGAATACCTGTTCTTGGGTGTAATGGTTTGCTCTGCTGTCAAGTATTTTATTGTAATATATCCAGCCTATTAAGGCTTTCTTAAGCTTTGGTTAATCATTCAAAGTTACAGTTCCTAGAATTTATAGAACTTAACATGATATCTAATATGGGTAGTGTACTGTTGCAGATTTACTTCTCATTGTTGCTTAGCCTTTGATTTGGTAATCTCACACAACTGCCGACAACTGTTCGTAGCATCGTTTTTGTTCACATCATACTGCAGTGTCAGTGTTGCTCAGACTTTCACTGTGGGTCTGTCTTGGCTCTTTCCTGGTAAAGAATATCTGTAGGTGATCTACTGAAAGTCAAACTACTAAAGCCACAGAAGTGCACCACATAGCTCTTCACACCGTTGCAGGCGTTGGCAGGTGGCTTTTAGTTAATCATAACTTTATGTATTTTTGCTGACTAGTCGGGTGAGAATTAGAACTCTCCATGGGATGATTTTAAGCTGCCTGCCCTCCACTCCCCTGCTCATTCTGAGTACCTGCTCATCTCTTTTCCTTCTCTAACAAAATGCATATCATAATACAGGAGTGGGGCTGCTGTTGAGATACTCCTGAGTCAGCCGTCTTTGTTTTTAAAGGAAGTTACTCAGCAGCTTTGGAAGATTATTAGGAATTCTTTTTATTTTCGTGACTAATGTTTGTCATGACACTCCACTTGAGAATTGCTGGCCTGCCCTATGACTCAGGCTTCTACACGAGGGGTAACATAGAGCTGCCTTTATATTTCTTCTTTAAAAAAAGAAAAGCTCACCATCTGATAACTGGGGATTAATTTACCTGCATTCTTATTTTGCTTTACTCCAATAAATCACTGTCTAGGGGAATTTCCAGATATGTGTATTTTGAAAAGCCACTCTGCCTAGATGTACCAACAGAAAAAGCCTGTAGGTGATTGCTAGTGAACACCTCATGCTAACAGTCACTACGTGGGAGGTGTTAGTCTATTATTCGTGACTGTCTGAAAATACCTTATTGATTCCTGCTTAGGTTGCTGGTTTAAGTCATCTCCTTTTTTCCAGCAGTGAATAAATTACTGAATAATTTTGATTCTGGCTGAAATAGAGGCTTTTATGGTACTGATAATAGTAACACTTATATGGTGCTTTTTACCCATTCTAATCCTTGAGCGTTTCACCCTTCAGTTAAAAAACCATTAGGTTTTCATCCTGAAAATAATATTAGTTATAGAAATTGTTCCAGGTAGTACTCAAGTATAAAGAGTCCAAAATAAAAGTACATATAGTCCAAAGGAAGGGTTCAAAGTAAAAGCAAACGATGCTGTGGCAATACTGCGGAACACATTCGTACATTTAAGGTTTTAGTTGTGGAAATTTTATAGCATCAGTTTCTAGAAAATTACTGGGTCAAAGTATGTACATTTAAAATTAAACTAGATGTCAGATTATACCTCAGAAAATGTTATACCAGTTTATATTCTCACTAGTGTATGTGAACGGACTTACTGCTCTTTGTTTTCACCAACATTATTAGTCTTTTTTTGATGTTTTGATTTTGTAAAATGGCATCATGTTTTAATTTGTGTTTCCTTATTAATAGGTTCTTTGAATATCTTTTTATAGGTTTAGTAGACATTTATATCTCTTTTCTTTTAGCTATCTGTTGTGTCCTTTATCCTTTTTTGTAAGTCATGTTCTTTTTTTTGTCAAATAATCCTTTATTATTTTAGTCATGTTCTTTCTAAGTGGTTTTGAGAGCCCTTTGTATATATAGAAATTAGCTCTTTATTATATATTAAAAATTTCCCTTAATATGTCTTTTAACTGTATGATTAAGTTTTTTGAGCATGTAAATTTAACATTTTTAGTAGTCACATTTGCAACTTTTCTTCATGTGATAAAGACCTTCCCTGTTAACAATTTGTTAAAAAAATTCATGTTTTTGTCTAATAATTTTTAAATTTAAAGTTGCCTGATTAAAAAGGAAACTCTAAGTCACCCTTTTGTCTCTGCCACCATCTTCCCAGTTTTCACCTGCACTGCCTCCCATAAGCAACCACTGTGAGTAGTTTCTGATGACTCCCATTACAGCATATAGATTCAAATTCAAATACCTGTCTCCTTCTCCTATCAGTCCATTCTATATATCGCCTCCCCTCCCTTAATAGGTCTTAAACATCTGTGCATCAGTACCAAAAGGGCTTTTCAGTTCTTTATTTAAATTAACATACAGCATTACACTAATTTCAGGTGTGCAGCACAATGTTTGAATATTTGTGAATATATTATGAAGTGATCACCACAATAAGGCTAGTTAACATCTTTTACCATACGTAGTTAGAAATTTTTTTTTTCTAGTGATGACAACATTTGAGATTTACTTTCCTAGGAACTTTCAAATATGTGATGACAGTAATATTAACTGTAATCATCTGCCATTATATCCTTATGATATTTTATAGCTGGAAAATTGTACCTTTTGATCCCTTTCACCCATTTGAGTCACTGTCTACCCCCACCTCTGGCAACCATCAAATCTGTTCACTGTGATCTGTTTTTGTTTTGCTTTTAGACCACATATGAGATTGTACAGTACTTGTCTTTCTGTTTCTGATTTATTGTCTTTAGCATAATGCCATCAAGGTCTATCCATGTTGTTGCAGACGACAAGATTTCCTTTTTTTTTTAAGGCTGACTAGTATTCTATTTTATATATATATACACACACCACATTTTCTTTATCCATTCATCCAGTGATGGACATTTAGGTTGCTTTCATGAATTGGGTGTTATAAATAATCCTGCAGTGAACATGCAAATGCATATATCTTTTTGAGTTAACAGTTTTGTTTTCTTCAGATAAATACACAGAAGTGGAATTACTGGGTCATATCGTGGTTCTGTTTTTAATTTTTGGAGGCACCTCTGTGTACTGTTTTCCATAGTGACTGTAGCAGTTTATGTTCTCTTCAGCAGTGCTCTAGGGTTCCCTTTTCTCCACATCCTTGTTAACACTTGCTGTTTATTGTCTTTTTGATAGTAGCCATTTCTGAAAGTGTGAGGTGGTATCTCATTGTAGTTTTGATTTACATTTCCCTGATGATTAGTGATATTGAGCACCTCATATTGAATATGAAGATGTACTTGTTGGCCATCTAGCTGTCTTTGAAAAAGTGTCTTTTCAGACTCATTTTTACATTGAAAAAAAATTTTTTTTGCTGTTGTATGAGTTCCTTGTATATTTGAATGTTAATTCCTTACCAAACATGATTTGTAAATATTTTCTTTTTGTTGATGATTTCCTTTGCTGTGCAGAAGTTTTAGTTTGATGTAATCCCACTTTTTTTTTTTTTTTGGTTTTGTTGCCTCTCTTTTCCGTATCAAACACAAAACGTCACTAAGATCTCTGTCAAGGAGCTTAACCTTTGTTTTTTTCCTAAGAGTTTTATGGTTTCAGATCTTATGTGCAAGTCTTTAATCCAGTATGAGTTAGTTTTTTTGTGTGGTGTAAGATAGCAGTCCAGTTTCATTCTTCTCCGTGTGGTTGTCCAGTTTCCCAACACCATTTATTGAAGAGACTGTTCTTTCCTCGTTGTCTGTTCTTGGCTCCTTTGTTGTAAAATTAGTTGGCCGTAAAAGTGTGGGCTTATTTTGGTGCTCTGTTCTGTTCCATTGATTAATGTGTCTGTTTTTATGCCAATACCATAATGTTTTGATTACTTTAGCTTTGTAATATAGTTTGGAAGCAAGTTTTGGCTGTATAGTGATGCCTCCAGCTTTGTTTGTCTTTCTTAAGATTGCTTTGGCTATGTTAAGATTGCTTTGGCTATTTGGAGTCCTTTGCGATTCCAGATCAATTTTAGGATTGTTCTATTTCTGTGAAAAATGCCATTGGAATTTTGTTAGGGATTGCTTTGATTCTTTAGGTTGCTTTAGGTAGTATGAACATTTTAACAATATTAATTCTTTAATCCATAAGCATGAACTATCTTCCCATTTATTTGTGTCATCCTCACTTCTGTTCTCAGTCAGTGTCTTATAGTTTTCAGTGTACAGGTCTTTCTTTCCCCTTGTTGAATTTATTCTTAAGTATTTTATCCTGTTGATGCAGTTGTAAATAGAACTGCTCCTGCTAGTAATTCTAATAATATGTTGAATAAAAGTGCTGAGAGTGGGCATCCTTCTCTTGATCTTAGTGGAAAAGCTTTCAGCTTTTGATGATAATGTTAGCTGTGGGCTTATCATATATGATCTTTATTATGTTGAGATACATTACCTCTATACCCACTTTGTTGAATGTTTTTGTCATAAATGAGTGTTTTGTCAGATGCTGTTTTTACATCTGTTCAGATGATTATATGATTTTTTACCCTTCATTTTGTATAAGTAGTGTAACATATTGATTGATCTGCAGATGTTGAAACATCCTTGCATTTCTATAATAAATTCCACTCATGGTGTATCATCCTTTTAGTGTCTTATTGGATTTGGTTTGCTAATATTTTGTTGAGGATTTTTGCATCTGTGTTCATCACAGTTATTTGCCTGTAATTTTCTGTCCTTCTGGTGTCTGGTGTTGGTATCAGGGTAATGCTGGGCTTCCCAGGTGGTGCTAGTGGTCAGGAAGCCACCTGCCAATGCAGGAAACGTAAGAGATGCAGGATCAATCTCTGGGTCAGGAAGATCGCTTGCAGGAGGGCACGGCAGCCCACTCCAGTATTCTTGCCTGGAGAATCACATGGACGTAGGATCCTGGCAGGCCATAGTGTTGCAAAGAGCTGGACCCGACTGAAGTGACTTGCAGTGCACAATGCTGGCCTTACAAAGTGAGTCTGGAAGTATTCCTTCATCTTGTGTGTTTTGGAAGAGTTTGAGAAGGATTGGTATTAATTTTTTAAATATTTGGTAGAATTCACCAGGGAAGCTGTCTGGTCCCGAACTTTTGTTGGGTTCAGTTGTTTTTTGTTTTAGTTGCATCGTATTCTATTGGATGGGTGTATTATTTATCATGTTCCCTGCTAATAGATATTTGTTTATAGCCTTTTGCTAGCACAAACCATGCTGCAGTAAATAATTTGCACAGATGTAATCTTACATGTGTCTAGATACAATGTTAAGATAAATTCCTAGATATGAGATTGGTTGGTCAAAGGGATAAATGCTTTTGTCTTTTTCAAAGATAGTGCTAAGTTGCCCTTCAGAGGGGTAGTTATCACTTTACATGCCTGCAGGCAATGTATTAGAGTGCCCGATTGTGCTCCTGTGTGCCACAGCCTCACATAGTTTTGGGATTTTCATAGGTTAAAAGTAGGATCCTAGAGTAGTTTTAATTGACATTTCTCTCATTTTGGGATTGCTGCTACTGCTGCTGCTGAGTCGCTTCAGCCATGTCCGACTCTGTGCAAGCCCATAGATGGCAGCCCACCAGGCTCCCCCATCCCTGGGATTCTCTATGCAAGAATAGTGGAGTGGGTTGCCATTTCCTTCTCCAACGCATGAAAGTGAAAAGTCAAAGGGAAGTTGCTCAGTCATGTCCGACTCTTAGCGACCCCATGGACTGCAGCCTACCAGGCTCCTCCGTCCATGGGATTTTCCAGGCAAGAGTACTGGAGTGGGGTGCCATTACCTTCTCCAACTAATTCGCTAGTTTAGTATGCAGTAAAATAACAGAGGCTTTGAATAAGTTAAACTGGCTAGTAACAACTAATCAGTTTTGGGAATACTGTTCTTCTGCATAGGCAGGATAATTAATTCACGGATGGTCTTTCTGGTCTATCTTCAACTATTCTCACCCTACATAATCAATTAGGGACATCTTTTTACAGATATATGAAGAGAACACAGGTAGCTTTACGTAAGTTGAGTTTGTTAAATCTATTTGTTAGGACGGGATTTCTGACACAAAAGTTGCTCACTGCACACTGAACCCCAGAGAAGTGATGAAACAAGACAGCTGATGTTAGGAGGTATATGGGAGTGGGGTAGGGTGAGAAGTCATGGATAAATTAATCTTTTCATAAGCTTAGGGGTCATTTTTTTTTTTCCTATTTTTCTGTAATAGTTTCACGTACTTTATTTTCTAGTAGATTGTTATTGATATCTAGATATTTATTTTATATAGTAAGAATTAATTATATATTTGTAATCTTAATGGAAACATCTAAATAGTTCAGCCTATTTGGAATTTATTTTGCTCTAAGTGATATGGAATGTCTATTTAAAAATTTTTTTAGACAGTTGCCTCAATCAACCTAATTTATTAAACACTCCTATCTCTTTCTTAGTGGTTTAATGCCTCATTTTTCATAATCTTAAATTTCCATTGGGGTATTTGCATTTTCTGTTTTATCAGTATATTTATTCTTACATGAATGCCATATTTTCTTTTAGTAATTCTAGTTTAATAAATTTTTCTTTCTTAGTAATTATTTCTTCTTGTTATTTCTGTGGCCATTCTTGCATGTTTATTTCTCCATTTTGTTCCGTTTCCCAGGGATGTTGTTGAATTTTTTTATTGAAAGGTGTTGAATTTTGGATTTCTTTAGGGAGGAAGGTTTGATATTTTTATAATATTGGGTTAAGATGAACTCTTCATTTCTTTTTTGTCCCTCAGTAGATTTTTTTAAAAAGACATTTTCTTCTGTGTTAACCTTGCACACAAAAGACTGTATAGTCAAAGCTATGGTTTTTCCTGTGGTCATGTATATGGATGTGAGAGCTGGACCGTAAAGAAGGCTGAGCTCCGAAGAATTGATGCGTTTGAACTGTGGTGTTGGAGAAGACTCTTGAGAGTCCCTTGGAGAGCAAGGGAGTTCCAACCTAAAGGAAATCAATCCTGAATAATCATTGGAAGGACTGATGCTGAAGCTCCAATACTATGCAGCCATTTCTTTTGCTATATTTCTAACTGATAATTACTTGTATGTAAGAAAAATCATGGTTTTTTTTTGAAGTCTTATTTTAGAATAGTTCTAGATATATAGAAAATTTGCAGAGAAAGCTCAGAGAGATCCTCTATATTCTGTACCCAGTTTCTCCTGTTGTTAACATCTTAGCTTATTATGGTGTGTTTATTACAACCAATAAATCAGTGTTAATACATCATTGCTAACTTACAATCGCTGCTTTGTTCAGATTTCTTTTTTATCTCATGTCCTTTATTCTGTTCCAGGATTCCATACAAACCTGTTGACTTCAATTTATCTTATAATTAGATACCATAGAATTAGGTTATTCTTTCTCATAATTTTTCTGTTTATTTAAAAGAGATTTTCAGATATGCAGTTACATTTGTAAGTAACAATTTTAACTTCTTCCCAGTATTTATACTTTTTTCTCTTGTGTAATTTCTTGGTATGATACTTCACATATCTATATAAAATAATGCTGAAAATATGGACAGCCTTGCCTTATTCCCATCTTTAATGAGAATTCTAGTGTTTTACCATTGAGCATGCTAGGTTTTTGTTTAGAATGTAGATTCTTTTTTCTTTACTGTGTTATGGCAATATTTCTCCATTTTCCAGTGACTTCTGGTGGTTCAGTATCAGACTGATATTTACCTCTGTGTATTCTGAGGTCTCACAAGTTTTAACCGCCTCATCTTTTTTTTTTGGAGTTCATATTTGCTTATCTTAGTTTTGTCACTACATTGTTGTTCAGTTGCTCAGTCGTGCCCGACTCTTTGCCACCCCATGGACCCCATGCTGGGCCCTCCCTGGCCTTCACCATCTCCTGGATTTTGCTCAAACTCATGTCCATTGAGTTGGTGATGCCATCCAACCATCTCGTCCTCTGTCGTCCCCTGTATCCCCTTCTTGTGCTGCCTTCAATCTTTCCCAGCATCACGGTCTTTTCCAGTGAGTCGGCTCTTCACATCAGGTGGCCAAAGTATTAGAGTTTCAGCTTCAGCATCAGTCCTTCCAATGAATATTCAAGGTTGATATCCTTTAGGACTGACTGGTTTGATCTCCTTGCTGTCCAAGGGACTCTCAAAAGTCTTCTCCAGCACCACAGTTAGAAAGCATCAATTCTTCCGTGCTCAGGCTTTTTTATGGTCCAACTCTCACATCCACACATGACTGCTGGAAAAGCCATAGCTTTGACTATATGGACCTTTGTCGCTACATTGTTCAAATATTATTAACAACATCAAATAGTTGTGCTATTATATGCCCATGCACTATCTCCTTTCAAATTTTCTCACTTAATACTTATTGTAGCTCTGTGAAATGAAGATCTGTTACTATCCCTATTTTTCTAGTGAGGAAACAAAGGCTCCTAGAAGTTAAACCACTGGTTCAGGGTTATAGAGATTGCCTCTGCTGTTTCTTCCATTTGGCCTCAAGATGACCATCACGGTCACTTTCCACTGTGCTCTTCCACAGTCATGCAAGATGCTTTTCTGATTAATCCGTGTCTGAAAGCCTTCTTGTGATTGACTGGGGTCAACTAAGTGTCCCCAGATCTTTTTCAGTATTTATTCTGAGTCTAGAACTCTCAGAGCTGCCTTTGAAATCACCATCTAATTATATCTTTAATCTTGGCTCCCCTTCTCAGCTAGCATATTATGTGAATACATTGGAAGCCCATTATAAATCTCCTGCAATTTAGTTATGGTTCTCAGTGAGATAATTTGTCTTACTCATCATTTTGGAGGGGGGGCTAACTAAGGTAGCCAGATTCTGTAGCATGTACAGGCGTACTTCATTTTGTTGTGGCTTCCCTTTGTTATGCTTCATAGGTATTTATTTTTTCACATGTTGAAGGTTTGTGGCAACCCGTGTAGCAAGTCCGTTGGCACCATTTTTCCAAAAGTGTTGTTTTCTTGTGTCCCTGTATCATGTTTTGGTAATTTGCATATTATTTCAAAATTTTATTACTAAATTTTTTATTATGATCAGTGATATTTGATGTTACTTTTGTAAGAAGATTATGACTTGCAGAAGTTTTAGATTATGGTTAGCATTTTTAAGCAAAAAAGTATTTTTAAATTAAGGTATGTACATATTTTTAGACATAATACTATTTCACACTTAATAGACTACAGTATAGTGGGTATATATTCTATATATAGGAAACCAAAAAATTCATGTGGCTTGCTTCACTGTGCTGCCCACTTTATTGTAGTGGTCTGGAACTAAACCTGCAGTATCTACAAGGTATGCCCGTATTATAAATGGATTTTATTAATATTTAATATCCTTTCACTTATTGGTCTTATGTGGGCCTTT
Source organism: Budorcas taxicolor (assembly GCF_023091745.1). Taxonomy (NCBI): domain Eukaryota; kingdom Metazoa; phylum Chordata; class Mammalia; order Artiodactyla; family Bovidae; genus Budorcas; species Budorcas taxicolor. The sequence continues at coordinate 80,774,934 of NC_068919.1, forward strand.
TTCCCTGCTGTGTTTATTTAAAATACTATTTGTTTTGCCATTGCTGCTGCTATTACATGTGCTTCTTCACTCCAGCTACAGAGGTGCAGCATTTGCTGTCTGTTTAAATCCTGCTCATTCTAGTTTTTTATGAAATTTTATGAAATCTGAAATTGTTGTCTTCATGAATATGTAAATAGCAGCAAGAGACACAATTGTTTCAAGGGCTGGAACTTTTTTGGAAACTTTAACTGAAGTTTGGCATTGCGGTTTCTAGTGGGTAGAGGCCAGGGTTGGTGCTGAACATGCTATCTTGAATAGGACAGCCCCTAACAACATAAGATTATCTGGCCCCAGGTGTCAGCAGTGCTGAGGCTGAGAAACTGCTCTGGAGCGTTCATTCTCTCTCTCTTTTAAAGTTTGTCTCTGCTGGATCTTAGTTTCTGCCTGTGGGCTCTTAGTTGTGCCATTCGGGATCCAGTTCCCTGACCAAGGATCGAACCCCGGCCCCCTGCATTGGGAGTGCAGTCTTAGCCAGTGGCTCCACCACCAGGCAAGACCTAAGAGTGTTCATTCTCAATAGGCATGTTGTCTTCAGGCGGGCGGCGGGCAAAAGTTATTTCTTGGGATGGGGGGTAGTGGTGAAATATTTTTATGTGCAAAGTACAGATATGCATGTAGTATATGTAGATACACAGTGTTCCTGTGGTGGTGAAATTTTATGATGGAGTCAGTATTTAGAAAACCTACACTTCTGTATGCTTCTCCTCTACACTTACAGCACTTCTAACACCAGATGTTGCGGGGTGGGGGGGGGTTCCCCACCAAGGAATTCTCTGAGACACTCTCTGACAGTTTAATTCAGTTCTGATGCATTTACGTAGAGATAGCATCAGATCCCACAAGTTAAGTTTTTCATCCTACAAAACTGCTCCTCTTCCCCACAATTAAAATGCCAGTCCAAAGTGCAGACTGTTTCTCGTGCTTCTGACCAATTGACTATAAATCAGTGCTTTCCGTGACCCCATCCTGAGGTTTGATTGAGTTGCTAGAGAGGCTCACAGAACTCAGGAAAACCGTTTGCCTACTGTCTACCAGTTTGTTGTAAAAGGCTGTAATTAAGATAGAGAACATGCAGGTGGGACGGATTCATAGAGCAGGGTATATGTGTGGGAAAGAGTTCCCGGCTTTCATACCCTCTCTGGGGGTGCGGCCCTCCATCACCTCTCTGTATTCACCAACCTGGAAACTCACAGAACTTCATACTATTGGGATTTTATGGAGATTGTTTCACACAGGCCTGATCAGTTACTAACTCCACTTCCAGCCCTTTTCAAACCGTACAGAGCTTGAAGGATGAGGCTGAAGATTCCTAGCTTCTAATCATGGCTTAGTCTTTCTGGTGACCAGCCCTGATTCAGGAGCCCACCCAGAGTCACCTCATTAGAAAACAGGCCTTCCTATCACCCAGGAAATTCCCAGGGATTTGCATGTCAGGAACGAGAGTAAACACCAGATGTTAGAATGGCAGATGCCCCTTGTGCTCTTCTCGTTTAGGAAATCGGAAGTGTTGAGGAGCTCTGTGCCAGGAGCCAGGACAGAAACCAATATATCTATTTGTTATTATTTCACAGGGAACACTGAGGGGGAAAATGTCTACAATGACTCCTTAAGATGGCGGCAGTGAAAAAAAAGTTAACACTGCCTTGAAGGAGACTGTCTACTTATAATGATTTGGAACTCAGGTTCTCAACCACTGAAGTTAGACTAGATGTAAATCCTGTTTTTGCCAGTTTACCAGCTACAGACAATGACTTCATAAGCCTTTAAGTTTTCCTATTTGTAAGAGATGTAGATAGTGATAGTACTTTCTTCAAAGGATTGTTGTGAGACAGATACTTTGCCATTTAAAGCACGTAGCACTTGGTAAAAGCATAGTCATTCTCCTAAGATGCTCCAGGAGAGAGAAAGGATCTTATTTATTGCAACGTAGCTGGGGCTTAAATCGGTATTCAATAAATATATGTTGAATGAATGAATAAAACTCTTATTCCTTGAGTTGAATGTGTCATTTACCATTATGGAAACTGAGGAAGTGGCAGCAGTAAGATAAACTGTACTTCCCTTCATTCTTTTTTCTGTTGGGCAGCTTTCATATTTACCTCACGTAAACTCTCATGTGTGATACATTGCCTATTTGAACATTTACTTTTAAAGTAGAAATGGATTATATAGCCTGCAATACCATCATCCTGTTTCAAGCCAGTTGAGTGAGTTCAGAGCAAGAATGATAGATGCAGTCTGTTAATGCTCTTAAGAGAGCTAGTATACTTTTTTAAATTTAATTTTGGCTGCGCCGGGTCTTCCTTGCTCTATGGACGGGCTTTCTCTGCTTGCAGCGAGGGGGGCTCCTCTCGAGTTGCTGTGTGTGGGGTTTTAGTTGCAGTGTGTGGGCTCCGCAGTTGTGACTCTGGGCTTAGTTGCCCCGTGACAAGTGGGATCTTCCCAGAGCAGGGATCAGACCTATGGCCCTACATTGCAAGGTGATTCTTAACCACTGGGCAACTAGGGAAATTTGCTAGTGTACTTTTAATTTCTAAATCTTAACTGACTTTCATTCTTGTGTTAGGATCTCAACTTGCAATTTATTCCATTCTGTTTTTAGTGAAACATGAAAGAATGTACAATCAAATAATAATGCTTGATAACTTATTTTTTGTGTATTCAGATTTTATATAAAAAATTTATTTTTATTGATCCTTGTAATTTTCCTGTGGCTTAATGCTTTTGTTACTGAAATAAATCTTTTGATTTTTAAGCCTTAAATTGAAACTGTTGTTATTTGTGCTTATATTGTACCCTACTTTTATAGGAATATAGTTATTAAGTGCACAAAGAATTCCATTATTTTTCATATATTTGCCTCTAAGATAATCTCACTGAATATACCCTGAACTGTTGTTTTTTTGAGGTATAGTAAAAAGATAATAACCTAGCTTTCTTATTTTCACTTACTATAAATTCTGAAAAATTATTTCAATAGACTATATCAGAGACAGAAATATTTACCATATGATTAATTTTTTTTATCAATTTACTTAGGGATTTACTTAGACTGATTAAACTATTGAAAGAATGATTCATACAACAGAATGTCAAGTTAACGTATTTACAAAAGGAGGTATGAATCAAGATGGTTCTTAGTATAGGATACCCCATTCTGTTTCCAGAATGGTTAGGTTTACTCAGAAAAACATATGTAAAACAAAACATTGGCACCTTTCCAAAAACAGACACACAGATCAATAGAACAAGATAGAGAGCCCAGAAATAAGTCCTTGCATTTATGGTCAATTAATCTATGACAAACGAGTCAACACTATACAAGGGAGAAACGGCAGTCTCTTCCAAGTGGTACTCAGAAAATTGGACAGCTAAAGTTCAAAATGGATTAAAGATCTAAGTGTAAGACTGGATACTATAAAACTCCTAGAGGAAAATATTGGCAGACACTCTTCGACATAAATTGCAGCAGTATTTTTTTGGATCTGTCTTCCTAAAGTAAAGGAAATAAAAGCAAAAATGAACAAATGGGACCTAATTAAAATTGTTTGCATAGCAAAGAAAACCACCATCACAACAAAAAGATAGCCTACTGAATGGGAGAAAATATTTACAAGTGATATGACTGGTAAGGGATTAATATCCAACATATATAATCAGTTCGTACAACTCAGTGCAAAATAAACCCCAAAAAACCAGCCTAATTAAAAAATGGACAGAAGAACCAAATAGACATTTTTCCAAAGAGGAAATGTAGATGGCCCATAGGCACATGAAAAGTTGCGCAACATTGCTAATCTTCAGGGAAATGCAAATCAAAGCCAGTCACACCTGTCAAGATGACTGTCATCAGAAAGAAGACACACAACAAATATTGGTTAGAATGTGGAGAAAAGGGAACTCTAGTACATTGTTGGTAGGAGTGTAAATTGGTACAGCCATGATAGAAAACAGTATGGAAATTTCTCAAAAAAAACTAAAACCAGAACTGCTGTATGACCCAGTAGTTCCTCTTCTGGATGTATTTCTTTAAAATAAAAAAAGCACTGATTTGAAAATATGCATCCTAATGTTGATAGCATTATTTATAATAGCCAAGATATGGAAGCAACCTAAGAATCCAACAGATGAATGGATAAAGAAGCAGTGGTGTATATATATATATTCAATGAAATACTACCTAGCCATAAAAAAGAATGAAATTTTGCCTTTTGCAGCAATATGAGTGGACTTGGAGGGCATTATACTAAGTGAAATAAGTCAGACAGAGAAAGAGAAGTACTATATGATATCACTTACATGTAGGATCTACAAAATACAGCAGACTAGTGAATGTAACAAAGACTCACAGATAATAGAAAATAAACTATTTGTTACCAGTAGGGGTAGGGGGACTTAGGAGCAGCAGGGCTAGGGGGGCACTGTGAAGGTAGAGGAGTGAGAGGTACAAGCTTTGGGTGTAAGATAGGCTCAATGATATATTGTACAACATGGGGAATATGGCCAATATTTTGTAATAACGGTAAATGAAAAATAACCTTTAAAAATTGTAAAAAAAATTTTTTTAAAAACAAAACATTGGTGCCTCTCAATTTATATTCTTATAATTTCATTTGAGGTTTTTTTTTTTTTTGGTAAAGAAAAAGATCACTTTCAAAATATTACTGCTCATTGCCAACATACTTGGCCCATTAAGAGCTCAGTTAGAAATGTACAATGAGATTCATGTTGTTTTCATATTTACTAACACAACAGCCATTCTACAGCCCATGGATCAAGAATAATTTCTACTTTCAAGTCTCATTATTTAAGAAATACATTTCTTAAGACTGTAGTTGCCATAAATAGTGATTTTTCTCACGACTTGCTTTATTGCAGTGCTCTAAATTCAAACCTATGATAGCTCTGAGATATGCCTATAAAAGTCTAGATTCATATAGGTATGCCTATGTAAGGCTAGATTCTACCATCCAACTGTCCCTCAACAAAGAAAGAATTACCATATTATCTGAGTTGTTACGAAGTCTTTTATGTTGCCTGCTGCTTGCTTGCTTACTTATTTTCCCCAGTTGCTTTTTTGTGTTTTCAACACGATTTTCTTTTCTTTTCTTTTTTTTTTTTGGTTTTCTTTTTTAAGTCCTAAAAAATTTAGTATAGTTAGTGTAACTATTAGGTGGGTTTGTTGTTTAGTCACAAAGTCATGTCCTACTGTTGCAACTGCAAGTTTTGAACGCCGTAATGAATTATTAACGATAAAACTACGTATGTTACTCAGTTATGGAGATAGGAATATGCATTCATGAGATGAATGGAAAAGGAATAAAAATTGTCCTAATAAAACACAAATGGGTATCTGTTATAAACAGTTTCCAGTAACAACATCATACACGTTCAAAAGTGTTATAATTTAAATGATATATGCCAAAATGATGATAATGTGCTGTGTAAGCCTGTTAGAGAACTCATGATGGCTTTTAGTTAGATAAAAGATATATGTAAATGAATTGAACAAAATTGTTTTATGAAATAGGAGGGTAGAAATAGAATGGTAAAGAACCCACCTGTCAGTGCAGGAGAAGTAGGAGACGCAGGTTCCATCCCTGGGTTGGGAAGATCCCCTGGAGGAGGGCATGGCACCCCACTTCAGTGTTCTTGCCTGGAGAATCCCATGGACAGAGGAGCCTGGTGGGCTACAGTCCGTGGGGTGACAAAGAGTCGGACATGCCTGAAGCAACTTAGCATGCACTCAAATATAACGTTTTAACTAAAGACATTGACTTCCACCAAAATTTACAGATTCAGATCATCTAAAAGCTTTTTCTTTTCTTGTTGGGAAAATTTAAAATATAGAAAAGTTCCTATAAAATATGGAAGATAATTTTAGTCCATCAGTATACAGCCTTACTTTTATTTCTTAGGACTTTTATTCCCTCCCTTATTTTTCGAATTTGTGCTCTGTCTTTTCGTATATGTTTTAAGCTGCCTATCTTTACTCCTAACACTTGTATATTGATGGTGGCTTGTATGTACTGTATATATTACTTTGGTCTCTTTCCAGCTTGTTAATATGTGTTTTTTAATGTTGCTTTCCTAAGCACATTCTACTGTAGATAAAAATGTAAACACAAGTACATGTTTTAGAGTGGCATAAATGTAAAATGCAAGTGTAAACAGAAAAAATCTTGTATTTTTAATAGTTCTATTCATATTAAAATAGTATGTAGATAAAATTCTAACGTGCAGAAATATGTATGTATGTATGTGTTAGTCACTCAGTTGTGTCTGACTTTTTGCAACCCCACGGTCTGTAGCCCACCAGCCTTCTCTGTCCATGGGATTCTCCAGGCAAGAATACTGGAGTAGGTTGCCGTTCTCTTTTCCAGGGGATCTTCCCAATCTAGGAATCGAACCCAGGCCTTCTGCATTGTAGGCAGATTGTTTGCCGTCTGAGCTTCCAGGGAAGCACAGGAATATGGGTAGGCTCGTTTCAGTAGTTCGTTTGTAAGCCAGTGCCTTGGGGAAAATATATTCTGAGCTTGTGAGAGGTTCCCAGCTGGCCTGCTGAAATCAGTTTGACTTACTATGTAGTTGGAATTATAGAAAATTATATTTTGGATTTTTTTCTTCGGGCATGTATGTCTGAATCTTGACAATGGGAATAGTTTCTTGTCTTCTGCAGCCCCGTCCTCTGAAAGGAAATACTTACCTGGAATCCTTAACCTCAGCCCCCTGAAGGGGACTGTGGCAAGAGGGCTGAATTCCTCAAGCTGTGGTTGTGATACGAGGGCCTTTCTGAGTCCTTTGGGGGTAGCCTCCCAAAGGTTAAAAACATTCCTTTGGGGACTCCACAGGCAATGGGATAAACCCTACTGGAGGCTAATATAAATAGGTGTGTTGAAAATACTAAGCAGCTAAGATCTTACTACTTCCTGGTTCTCCTTCCCAGTTCCTTCTAACACTTTCATAAACATCTCCCCCCATACCTACCTACCATGGGGTGCCTTGATGAATGGGATTGTCCTAAAGTTCAGAAGTGACTGCCTCACTTATTTGTGCAAAAGGTGCCTACGTAGTGAAATACATACTCTTTAGACTAAAAAGATGAAATAAAAATAAAATAATTCCTTTGGGGATTTTCCTGGAGATCCAGTGGTTAGGATTCCACATTTCACCTGCCATGGCTTGAGTTCAGTCTCTGGTCTGGGAACTGAGATCTTGGGCCGTGTGGCCAAAAAAAAATAATAATAATAAAATTCTTTTTCTTTCTGATCTAACCTCTTCCTCTACCTCTAATTAATAGTCATTTTCTAGTTTATGGACAATGGTTACTAAGACCTTCATCTTCCTTTTCCCCCCAGCATTCTCTGTCTGCCTGAAGTGAAAGGTGGTACAGATAGGGAACTGAATTCTATACTTTGTAGGAATTAGCTTATGCACTTACCTTTTTTTTTTTTTTTTGGTGAATAAGCCAAAAGAAATTTTCCGTTAGGATGATTAAGTAAAGGTAGCATCCCCAAGCTTCAGGTATACCAGTAGAAAAGCTAGATCCCGGTGCCAATCGACTGCCCCACTGTAGCTCTGTGAACTGTGGTTCTTAATTCTTCCCCTAGTTGACCCTTTGTGCCCAGCGAAATGGCCATAGGACTGATGGATTTGAGGGTAGACTCTGGAAGGAAGGCAGTCCCCTTGTTGTTGCTGTCTAGTTTTTCTTTATCTCAAAAAGTATTCAGGAAAGTTGGTTCAGATATTATTGATGCATAGAATTTATGGTTTAGGACAGGATTAGTACCTACGGTTCACCACCCCATCCCCAGGCATACTGCTTTGAAATTCTGCTAATTTTTGTTTTCATTTGCCAGATTTATTTTTGCTGTTTTATTTTTACTCCCTTTTCTATTACACAAAGACAGAGCAGACAACTTTAAAGCTAATAAAAATTTAAGTTCAGTTTTTGTCTCCAAATAGACTAATGATTGTTTATGTTGTAGCTCAGTAGAAGCACCTTAGTAATTGGCAACAAAGTTCCCAAACCACACAAGGAGAGAGCATGGACTTAAAAGAATAATCTGAATGAATATACTGTTTTGAACTTGGAAGCAAAACTGCTATTCAGTTTTTTTCTTATAGCTGGATATTGAACTGTGACTTACTATAGGGGAACAAAGAAAGGCCTCAGATGACTGGTAGTTGTATTACTAGTTACAAATTTATGGCTAAACGCTCTCAGGAAAAATGTCTGATTAAAGGAGATATTGAGAAATATGACCTTCTAGTTAACTATTTGTTTTGAAAGGCAGACCTGAAATTTTTTTTCCCCAATTTTACAATTTCTCTCATAGTTAATCTATGAGATTAACTATTAACAACTTTTATTTTTTTAAGAGACAGTGAGGTTCAGCATAGATAGTGGACATAGTGTCTTTACATTGCTGCACAAGGAAATGAGTGTGTTTATATCATAAAAAAAAGTTACAGGGAGCACATAAACAAGGATTATTTATATTTGGAGTACAACCCTGTCTTATTCACATATTATGTAATGTGATACATTAACTCTCTATTTGGATTATAAGCTTTTTGGCATGAACTTTATTTATACCAGTGCTGTCCACCTGCATGTAACGTGAGCCACGTAGGTAATTTAAAATTTTCTAGTAGCCGCATTATATATTTTATTTAACCCGACATAATCTAAATGTATTTCAACAAGTAATCAATATAAAGACTGAGATATTTTGCACCCTTTTCTCCATACTAAATCTTCAGAAACCATTGTTATTTTATTCTTAGTGCACATTTCAATTCAGGCTAGCCACATTTTGAGCACTTGATAGCCATAGGTAGCGAGTGGCTACTGTATTAATAGATAGTGCTGTCTTACACTTTTACAGTTTAGTATTAGGAGCACAGTCATTGCTTTGTGTGAGAATGTGTGTGTCTGTTATTTTAGCTACAGATTTCTCTAGTTGAATAAAGTATAAAAGATTTTAAAATGCCTGTCTTTTCTTTCTCTTTAAGGCCCTTCCTTCTTCCATGATTATAGTAGCAGTTTATTGTCCTGTGATAGCTGCTGTTTTCATTGTTCTGAAGATGGTCAACTATCGACTCCACAGAGCCCTGGATGCTGGAGAGATTGTAGATAGGAACGCAAATGAGTTCACAGATCAGCGAGCCAAAACTGAGCAAGGCAACTGTTCAACACGGAGAAAAGATAGCAATGGCCCAAGGTAAGGAAACCCATGCCACTCAGTTTTTAAGGGTGTACATGACGCCTGTGTCCAGTGATGTGGTTATTGTGTCAGGCCTGTTCTGTTCACCTGGTTTTACCACTGTCAATACAGTGACAGGTATGATTGTCACATTAGACAACAGCAAAGTTGACTATCTGGAGATAAATCAGTATCCTTGGCCTTATTAATGAACAACATGTTTGAATGATAATAATCAGAATAGTATAATAATTAAATACACCAAAGACCAAAACCAGTGGCAAACAAAGTAAAGAAATAATAAAATATGACTTTGTAAATCAAAGCATTTTTACTTACACATATATGTAGTTACATGTATGTACATATACTTATATACTTTTATATAAAATGTGTATACATCTTAAGCTGTGATAATATTTTACTTGACACTTATAATCTGCAGTTTTCCCTTTACTGTAATTTTTTTTTCAGTTTTATATTCTCGCCTTAGAAACTTAGCTATTCCTTCCCTCGACCTTAGCATGACTGATTTCCTGTGTAGTGGTAACCCCCTCCTAGATGCTTTCTTTTCCTGTCTCCGCTAAAATATTCTCCCTGCTGCTCTCAGTCACATTCTACCCTGTTACCTCAGCCTCAACCAGAGGAATTTAGTTGTTACAGTCAAAAGGTTGTGACTTCTTAGAAATAATAGGTGTCCCTATTGTAACTCTTCAGTTGTTGCTTTATGAGCATACAACATTTTTAAGCTCATGCAGCCCTCAGAGCAATTCTATGAGATGGATGCTGTTATTATCCCTGACTTATAGATGTGGAAAGTAAGGTGAAAAGGATCAAATAATCCAGGCATTCAGGCTCTGGAGTCCATGCCTTTTAACCACTATGCCATGTTTCCACTCAGTATGATATATTATATCAAGATATAAATAACGCCATTAAAAAGGGGGTATTCATCTTCTAAGACAGGGCAATATTTCTGTGCCGTCTTCAGTGCACTTAAAGCCTTTGTCCTTTTTCAGTTACATTTTCCTTCATCCCTAACATGATTATCCCATTTGTTCATTGAACAGATATTTTACTCTTGTGATAATTTTATTCATAGCATAAATCACTATCTGAAGTAATCTTACTTAATCATTTGTTTGCATTTATAAGTTTCTTGAAGGCAGTGCCTTGTTTTTCTTACAAACTATTTTATTCCTAGGTTCTTGAACAGTGTCTTGCACTAATAGGTACTCAAGAAATATTTCAAATTAGTGAAAACATTTTTTTTCTGTGATAGTATTTTTTTTTTCCCCCTGTGATAGTATTGTTAATGACTGCACAGTATTCCATTTTGTGGGTATATAATAGCTTAATTTAGCTATCTTGTTTTTAGTTATTTAAATTATTTTCTAATTTAAATTTAAGTATTAGATCACTGTGATGTTTAAATTTTAAATGACTAAAATGTTTTTTATCATGATTTAGCAGAAATAGAATTACTCAAAAAACTATACCCCATTTTTTAATATATATTGCCAAAGTCCAAAGAGTTTTACCTTTTAATTATTGTGATCAGCAGTTGGAGGGTCTTTTTTTTTTTTTTCCCCCCTGCTTTTGGCAGCACTGATTATTCAGTATTTTCACAAGCTGGTAAATATCTCATTGTTTAATTTTTTCAGTTTTCAGATTACTAGTGAAATGGAGGCATTTTTCTTACGTTGTTCCATTTAAATTGTTATTTTGCGAGTTGTATGTTTTTCTATCAGTGGTTAATTTTTTACTGTTGGTTTGGAGAAGATACTTATGAAGGATATCAACTCATCTTTTATGTCAAATACTTTTCCTCACTTTATGGCATTTTATTTATGTATTTATATGCCACAATTAATTTTTTTATGATCTGTTCTATGCAAGTTTATTAGTTCTGTCTTTGATATCAAGTTTTGTAAGATTTTTCTTTCCCCAAGTTATGTAAATTTTCATCTGTGTGTATTTTCAGTGTTTTTACCATTTTATCTTTTATTTTTTACTTGTAGTCAATCTGAAGAACATTTCTAACTTTTTTTTCAGATTTGTTAGGACCAACAACATTGAATGAATAATGCATCATTATGTCCATTTCTGGGCTCTGTTTTCTGCCCCGTTGATCTCTCCCTTTGCTTAGAATACACTGGCTTTCTAACATGCTTAATACTTAGCAGTGTGAATCGCTCGTCACTATTTTAGTATTATCTTAGTTATTCTCATGTGTATGCTTAGTTTTTTGTGAGATGTTCCCTTGTCTGCTCATCCTCCAGAAAATCTCAGTAGAATTTTGATGATAATTGTATTAAATTTGGAGGGAACTCAGCTTTTAAAATAGAAAGCCTCACTCAGAGACATTGTGTGGTCGTTGTACAGTCACTTAGTATTGTCTGGTTTTTATGGACTGCAGCATGCCAGGCCTCCCTGTCTCTCACCGTCTCCCAGAGTTTGCCCAAGTTCATGTCCACTGCATCAGTGATGCCATCCAGCCATCTCATCCTCTAATGCCCTCTTCTCCTTTTGCCTTTAATCTTTCCCAGCATCGGATTTTTCCAGTGAGTCGGCTGTTCACATCATGTGACCAAAATATTGGAGCTTAGCTTCAGCATCAGTCTTTCCAATGAATTTTCAGGACTGATTTCCTTTAGAATTGACTGGTTTGTTCTCCTTGCTGTCCAAGGGACTCCCTTGTATATGTATATGGTGTATGTGCATAAATCTTTTAATGGATTCTACATAGTTCCTAAGTCTATTCTATTTCTGTTATGAAATGCATACCCCCATTTAGTGGGTAAGCAAAGAGAATGTAGATTCTGCACTTAATCTGCCAGGGGCTTGATCAGTTCCTGATAGTATGACCTTGGGGGAGTTAAGCTTTTATGCCTTGGCTTCCTCATCTGGATGATGAGACAAATAATAGTACTATCTCTAGGATTCAGTTCAGTTCAGTTCAGTCCCTCAGTCGTGTCTGACTCTTTGCAACCCCGTGAAGCACAGCACGCCACGCTTTCCTGTCCATCACCAACTCCTGGAGTTTACCCAAATTCATGTCCATTGAGTCAGTGATGTCATTCCCTTCTTCTCCTGCCCTCAATCTTTCCCAGCATCAGGGCCTTTTCAAATGAGTCAGCTCTTCGCATGAGGTGGCCAAAGTACTGGAGTTTCAGCTTCAACATCAGTCCTTCCAATGAACACCAGGACTGATCTCCTTTCGGATGGACTGGTTGGATCTCCTTGCAGTCCGAGGGACTCTGAAGAATCTTCTTCAACACCACAGTTCAAAAGCATCAATTCTTCGGTGCTCAGCTTTCTTCACCATCCAACTCTCACATCCATACATGACTACTGGAAAAACCATAGCCTTGACTAGATGGACCTTTGTTGACAAAGTAATGTCTCTACTTTTGAATATGCTATCTAGGTTGGTCATAACTTTCGTTCCAAGGAGTAAGCATCTTTTAATTTCATGGCTGCAGTCACCATCTGCAGTGATTTTGGAGCCCAAGAAAATAAAGTCAGCCGCTGTTTCCACTGTTACCGATCTATTTGCCATGAAGTGATGGGACCGGATGCCATGATCTTCGTTTTCTGAATGTTGAGCTTTAAGCCAACTTTTTCACTCTCCTCTTTCACTTTCATCAATGGCTCTTTAGTTCATCTTCACTTTCTGCCACAAGGGTTGTGTCATCTGTTTATTTGAGGTTATTGATATTTCTCCCTGCAATCTTGATTCCAGCTGTGCTTCCTCCAGCCCAGCGTTTCTCATGATGTACTCTGCATAGAAGTTAAATAAGCAGGGTGACAGTATCCAGCCTTGACGTATTCCTTTTCCTATTTGGAACCAGTCTGTTGTTTAATGTCCAGTTACAATTGTTGCTTCCTGACCTGCATACAGGTTTCTCAAGAGTCAGGTCAGGTGGTATGGTATTCCCATCTCTTTCAGAATTCCACAGTTTATTGTGATACACACAGTCAAAGGCTTTGATATAGTCAAAGCAGAAATAGATGTTTTTCTGGAATTCTCTTGCTTTTTCAGTGATCCAGCGGACATTGGCGATTTGATCTCTGGTTCCTCTGCCTTTTCTACCAGCTTGAACATCTGGAAGTTCACGGTTCACGTATTGCTGAAGCCTGGCTTGGAGAATTTTGAGCGTTACTTTACTAACGTGTGAGATGAGTGCAATTGTACAGTAGTTTGAGCATTCTTTGGCATTGCCTTTCTTTGGGATTGGAATGAAAACTGACCTTTTCCAGTCCTGTGGCCACTGCTGAGTTTTCCAAAGTTACTGACATTGAGTACAGCACTTTCACAGTATCATCTTTTAGGATTATGAGACTAAATGAGGTCATATATGCAAAGCACTTAGAACTGTTTCTGATACATGGAACAGTGTAGTAATTGCTAGCTCTTATTAGTTCTGTATAAGTTGTATATGATTAATTCTGGATAATTGTATATATTCTTAATGCTTATTTTACTTATCTTTTCTATTTTCTTTTAGTTTTCAAAAAGATTTATTGTTAAATATATATTTCCAACAGTATATCAAGTATATGTGAGAATAATAACCAAGTGAATACTTAACCACCACACAGCTTAAGTAATAGGACATTATACAAATTCAAGTCTTTCTCATTTCATTCTACCCTTTTCTTTTCAGGAGTGATCTTTATTTTTAAATATTTTATTAATAATTCCATTGGTTTACTGTTATACAGTCTTTGTCAGTTCAGTTCAGTTGCTCAGTCGTGTCCAACTCTTTGTGACCCAATGAATGGCAGCACACCAGGCCTTCCTGTCCATCACCAACTCCCAGAGTTTACCCAAACTCATGTCCATGGAGTCAGTGATGCCATCCAGCCATCTCATCCTCTGTCGTCCCCTTCTCCTCCTGCCCCCGATCCCTCCCAGCATCAGGGTCTTTTCCAATGAGTCAACTCTTTGCATGAGGTGGCCAAAGTATTGGAGTTTCAGCTTCAGCATCAGTCCTTCCAATGAACACCCAAGACTGATCTCCTTTAGGATAGTCCTAAATCTATTATTACTCAATATTGTCTGCCTGAGATATCCTAAAGATAGTCATACTGTTTGTATTTCTCTGTGAAGGGCTTTTTTTGTGCAGAATTTCGTATTTTGTAGACCTACGTACGTTGATGCTTCCGGCTGTTATTTGTGTTTGCTCTTGTATAGTCTACTACTGTTGGAGTAGACTACAGCTTATCCGTTTTCCTGTTGATAGTCATTCAGATGGTTTCTGGGTTTCTTGCTCAGATAACACATTATCATATGTTTCTTTGGCCACATGTGTATATCTAATATTCGTAAGCTGGTTCACAGGGCATTTTCACATTCAGTTTTATTAGGTAATGCCAAGCTGTTTACCAAAACAATAATACCAGTTTATGTGTGAAAGTCCTTATTGTTTCATATCCTCAATATTTGATTTTGTTGTTGTTTTTGTAAGTTTTACTAGTTTTCCATTTTAACAGCTGAGTGTTAGATGTGTCTTATTTTGACTTCTATCAATAGTTAACCTTTCTGATTACTAGTGAGACAGACCGTCTTACCTCACATATATGATCCATTTAAGCTTTCTGTTCTTTCCAGTGCCTGTTTATTTCTTGTTTCATTTTTCTTTGGGGTTCTCCTTTTTTTGTTAAGAAGAAGGAGTTCAAGAGAGAGGGGACTTATGTATACCTATGGCTGATTCACATTGATGTATGGCAGAAACCAATACAATATTGTAAAGCAATTATCCTTCAATTAAAAATAAATAAAATTTAAAAATATATATTCATTATATTACCCCTTTGTTGATTATATACACTACAGATGTCTTTTTCCAGTTTATAGCTTGTCATTTTGCTTTTCCTAAGATTTCTTACGACTGTCACACATTTCTTAAATTTATAGTTTATTGATTTTTTTTTTGGTAATTAATGTTTTTGTGTCTTATTTAAGAAATTATTTTCTAGCCAGATATCAAAAAGTACTCTCAGAGATTGTCTTTTTAAAATTCCATGTTTCTTTGTTTTCACATTTCAGTTGTACTGGAAATTATTATGTTCTGTTGTCAGGTATGGATTTTAGGGTTTGTTTTTCTTTATCTATAATTGGCTTAATCAGTATTTGTTATAAGACTGTCTTTTCCTTTTTGACCTGTGGGACTCACTTTATCATAAATTGTTTTCACATATGGTGGGTATGTTTCTGGGCTCTATTCTGTTCTGTTAATATAGTTTATGCCTATGTAGTTACTACACAATCATAATTGCTATAGCTTTGTAACAAGACTTTTGATAACTAGTGGGGCAAACCTTGTACCTTGTTTTTTTTCAAGAGTGACTTTGCTACTCTTGATCTTTGATACAAACTGTAGAGTCTGCTAGGCAAAGTCTACAAGGACTTAGAGTTTTTATTAGCATTACATTGGATATGTAGATTCCTCTGTTGAGATTCGATATCCTTACAGTATTGTATCTTTCCATTTATTTAGTCTTCTTTAATGTCTCTCAGTAAAGATTTATCATTTCTCCATTAAAAGGCTTTCATAGCTTTTATTAAATTCTATCAACTTTTTCTAATTACTTTTTGTTTAAATGTAGTAGTTTACTTTGTTTCCAGCAACCTTATTAAACTCCCTTTTAATGGTAAAATTTTATAGGTTATTTCTTGATTTGCTGCAAATGATGACAGTTTTATTTCTTCCTTTCTGTGACTTATTCTTCTTGTTTAACTTTTCATTGACTATAACTTCTAACACATGGTTAAATTGAAGTAGTGTTGGTGTACATCTTTGTCTTTCTTTAATCTTAAAGAAAGTATCTTGAAGCATTACCGTTAAATAGATCTTTTTTGCAGAATTTGCTTTTGACATCTCCTTTCCCTCACTCTCCCACTTACAAATCTCTGTTCTGAGGAACAGAAATGAATAGGAAAACAAATGCACTTATTTTCAGAGCCTCTCACTGTGCTTGGTACATTAGAGCTGTCAGTTTGTTGCGTGGATGAACAAATGCAGTAGGAAAGACTGCTGCTGCTTCTGGTTGCCATTGGCTGTGGTATGGCAGCTCAGAAATAATGATCTTAAATCCTGATCTTAAAGAAAGAGTCAACGTCATTTATGTATGTATTGCATTTTTAACGTTTCAGGAGAGGAAATTAGCACGTTGAATTTTAGAATGTGAATATGTGAAGACAGAACATATCTTTTCTGTTTCTTGTGCAGCGATGCTTGCAATATTGTAAATTAAGGAACCATTTAAAATATGCACAGGTGAGTTTTAGGCTAAATTTTCTGAAGATTTATTCTGTTTAGGGACTTTGTTTTTGTCTATTCATGCTTTTATGAACATCCTTGTGGTCTTGATTAGATTTACTGAGGTGGTACTGTGAAGTTCTAGTTAAAGCTTGAGCTGTTAATGATATTAGTTATCAACAAATTATTTGTGACGTCTTCTTTATAATTCAGATTTGACCCTGTCTACTTTCCTCTTTCCCCTGTACCTGTTTTTTTTTTTTTTAAACAGATGAGGAAATTAAGTCGTAAAGGTAGCGATTTCCTGAATTTAGTCAGTTCGGTCTACCACTTACCGCAGTAGACTTTGCTTCTGTGGGAATTGTAAACTACTTGCTTTCCAGGTACATGCTGAAATCACCATTGCCGAAAATCTGCAAGCCTTACTAGTAAAGAAAATTCTTACTCAGTCAATTTATATATTAGGACACTGTTAACTGACTAAAAGTTCTGCTTCTTAATTTGTAAAGAAGAGAAAGGTACAGCAAGTTTGTAAGAGGATTTAGTTTTTTTCTATAAAAAGCACTATTTGTTTTTTCTTTCATCTTTTTTCCTCCCTAAGTACCTCCTTCCACTCAGTGTTGATCATTGAGCATTAGATCTAGATTATTTTTTCTCCACTGGAGATGACCCTCCGCCACAGGAGATACTTGGCAATATTTGGAGATGCTTTTGGTCATCACAGGGAGAAATACCACCAGCATCTGGTGGATAGAAGTCAGGGATGCTGCTAACCATCCTGACAATGCACAAGATGGTTCCCAGCAGCTGAGACTACGTGGCCTGAAATGTCAATCGTGCTGATGTTAAGAAACCTTCTGTAGATAATGGAGTTTATTTTTGGTTTTGAACTGGAAAGAGAACTTCAGTGCCTATTTGTTAAAAGGCATTATTGATATCTTAGACTGTGGCCTTTAGACTTAGACCTGGTGTTCAAATCTTATATCAGTCCTTACTGATTATGAGTACCTACATTCTCATGTGTAAGGGAAAAAAGCAGAAAGAACAGATATGATAATACACTGTAAAGTGCTGAGTAAGTGTTATTTATGTCCTCCCTTCCCACCTGAATTCCATATACCATTGACTTGGCTTACGTTGTATATTCCTCTGAGAACTTAGGGAAGTTTTTACACCTTTCAGTTTTTTTATCTGTGTAATGAGGATGATAGTGTTTATAGCATAAATTTTAGGGGAATGTTTCATGAGAAAATGCAAATAAAACATGGGCCCTGTGACTAGAATATATTAAATATTTAGTAAATTTTACTTTGTTATTAATTTTATGTTCTGATTGTAATCATTTGAACTTGCTCTCAAAAGTGATATATAAAACTAAGAAAGATTATTCATCAACTGATGATTGAATAAACAAAATGTGTTCTATCTTTACGATGGAATATTTGGCCAGAGAAAGATATAAAGCACTGATACATACTACAACATGTATGAACCTTGAAAACATTGTGCTGAGTAAAAGAAGGCAGTTACAAAAGATTAGTGGCTGCTGAGGGCTGATGGGAGGAGGGAGGTGGGCTAATAGCTAAATGGGTTTGCTTTTGAGATGATAAAGATGTTTTAAAATTGGCTGTGGGATGGATGCCTCACCACATTCACTTTGTGAGTATATTAAAAATCATCAAATTGCACAGTTTCAGTGGATGAATTGTATGATATGTCAATTACATATCATTACAGCTGTTGCATAGGTACTAGGGAAGATGAGAGCTGTCTGTCCTTTCTGTGGTATTGAACATTTTGTTCCTTGGTTTTCACCGTGCTTACCATCTTCTGATTCTTTGCAGTCTGAATTAGAGGATGCTTTCCAGTGGAGTTAGCAGTAATATTGCTGGTTATCACTCATCACTCGTTCACTGGGTGATAACTGCTTGTATATACTCACTTAAGGTTTTGCCAAATTAGAAAAGTATTTCTCATTCTGGCCTAGATAGCCTGTGTGACTTAACACCAAATGTCCAGCACACTTGAACATACTCCAGTTTTCTCACACATGGACATTTGTACACAGAGTCTGCCTTCATATTCATATCTGAGTTCCATTATATCTTGTTTTTATAGATGGGTAACTCAGACAGTAAAGAATCTGCCTGCAGTTCAGAAGACGCAGGTTCAATCCCTGGGTTGGGAAGATCCCCTGGAGAAGGAAATGGCAACCCACTCCCGTATTCTTGCCTGGGGAATCCCATGGACATAGGAGCTGGGCAGGTTATAGTCTATGGGGTCGGAAAGAGTCGGACACTACTGAGCGACTAACAACAAGTTAGAAAGCTGATTTCCATTGCTGGACATTAATTAGCCAACTGTAGTCAGTGGCCTAGACTTAGGGACCCAGTAAGCGAACAGGAACATGATGATTATTAGACCATTAATTTAGAAAAACACACTAGAATTCAAACAGCTTTAGTGATAAATGCGTAAATGGAAGGTGTACTTGTAAGCAGGTTCTATTTGCCTGTATCTTTTGATTACAGTTGATGAAATATCCCACCTAAACAGGGTTAAGGTAATTTATTGCTCACAGTAGTGAAAAGTCTCTGTTTAAGGGATGTCATCAGATGGGGCAGTGTGCAGAATTTCAAGTAACTTCATGACTGGTTCCCTTTACGAGGCTGTCCTTTTCTTTTAGTTGGTTCCTCAGACAGGTTCTCCCCTTACGGTTGTAAAATGGCTATAGCAGCTCCGTGACTCTTCTTCTCAGCATTTAAGACAAGCAGATACAAAGAAGTTTCTTCTCTCAATCGTAAAGTGCTTCTGACCTGAGTTGGGTCATGTGCTTATTCTGGAACTACTAATTGTTTAGACCAAGAGATTGGGATATGCTGACTGACTTTGGCCAGTAGAGCTTCCCTTTAACCCTGAGAGTTGGGGTCAGCATTACCCCAGCCATATGAGAGCTTGGGTTGAGGTGATTCACCAGAAGAATTTGGGATTGCTTTTTCTTTTTGTTAACAAGGAGGTTGAATTAGATGCCAAATGGTAAAATAATCTATGTCCACAATAATGTTCAGCATATATATTAGAGCTTTTATCCTTGGTAATGATAGCTAAAAAATTCATAGACTGAATATCAGGTAGAGTGAATAAAAAACTTGGGGCAAAAGATAAGATTATGATAATTATGATAATAATTAGGCCTGAATTATTCTAAAAGTGTGTTCTAGAGGAACCTTATTATACAATGGTCTTAAGTGCTTTGAAATTTGTCATATCTTGTTTCCTTATTTTGGGATGCCATTATCTTTAAGTACTTTAAGTGGACTTCTCAGTTATTTGAACTTAGTACTTTTCTCTTATGTCTTTCTAATGCCTGTTTTTTCAGAGAAGGCGATGGCACCCCACTCCAGTACGCTTGCCTGGAAAATCCCATGGATGGAGGAGCCTGGTAGGCTGCAGTCCATGGGGTTGTGGAGAGTCAGACACGACTGAGCGACTTCACTTTCACTTTTCACTTTCATGCATTGGAGAAGGAAATGGCAACCCACTCCAGTGTTCTTGCCTGGAGAATCCCAGGGACAGATGAGCCTAGTGGGCTGCTGTCTCTGGGGTTGCACAGTCAGACACGACTGAAGCGACTTAGCAGCAGCAGCAATGCCTGTTTTACTACGTAGCATCATTTCAGTTTTTTAAACTTGTGCCTTCTAATTCAGCACATACAAATCTAAAATCTTAAGTTTCCAATTCTGTAAAACAAGTTAGTGTCCCAGTGAAATTCTGTTAATTTTAGAAGTACAGATACAAATAGCTTGACCAGAATCATCGTTCTTATGCATGTTCTTTATTGTGTTAGGCAGCTTAGACTGTACTCTTGGAGAGAACAGGTTGTGTAAGATCTCATTACCTTCTGAGCAATTTCTCTTTGCCATTGGGAAACAAAAGGCAAATCATCTCTTTGCTACAGTGGTTTTATGGCATATATCATAAAGTGAAAGTGAAGTCGCTCAGTCGTGTCTGACTCTTTGTGACCCCATAGACTGTAGCCTACCAGGCTCCTCTGTCCATGGGATTTTCCAGGCAATAGTACTGGAGTGGATTGTCATTTCCTTCTTCAGGGGATCTTCCCAACCCGGGTCTCCTGCATTGTAGACAGACGCTTTACTGTCTGAGCCACCAGGGAAGTCCTTGTATATCATAAAGTGCATGTTATATTTAGTCTGGTGCAATTATAGTCGGGAGGAGGCCATGGCTCCCCACCCCAGTACTCTTGCCTGGAAAATCCCAGGGATGGAGGAGCCTGGTGGGCTGCAGTCCATGGGGTCGCTAAGAGTCGGACACGACTGAGCGACCTCACTTTCACTTTTCACTTTCATGCATTGGAGAAGGAAATGGCAACCCACTCCAGTGTTCTTGCCTGGAGAATCCCAGGGACAGGGGAGCCTGGTGGGCTGCCGTCTATGGGGTCGCACAGAGTCGCACACGACTGAAATGACTTAACAGTAGCAGCAATTATAATCAAGGCCAGTTTCTAATACTAAGTGGATGTAGAGAAATTGGGAGAGAGTTTTAAATATTTTGGAATAGTGACGTGGTTATAAAATAATTCAAATTATTGGACTTACAGAGGAAGAATTATTTTTTTCTATTTGCTGTATTAAATACTTGAACCTCTTAGTTTTACAGAGAAAAAGTATAACTTAGAAAACAAACTAAAAGAAAACAATTGGTGTCAGAATAAGAACAATTACTCTCTTTTTCTCTTTTTTTTTCCCCCCACAGTGATCCTGGTGGGGGAATTGAAATGGCTGAGTTCATTCGAGAGGCCACACCCCCAGTTGGTTGTAGTTCAAGAAATTCTTATGCTGGCCTGGATCCAAGCAACCAGGTAGGAACCTGTGTTATTCTGTTTTGCTTTTTTCCTTCCTCCTGATGGTGGTCTCAGGTGTTCTCTTGTCTGTTACAGTCAGTTGATGTTTGGGTTTATCTTGCTGATAATTTTTTGATTTGTTTACTGATCATTGTTTATTACTATTACACAGAATTTTCACATTAATTAAGTACTTTGTTGCTGAGCACATACCACATGCTCATTGCCCGGGTTAGTTTTGATCAAGATAGTTGTGAATGCCCTTAGGAACTTGTACTTATTTACCTTCACAGTGTCTGTATTGGCAACATCTCAGTCTCTTTGTGGAATGAAATGGCTTAGTTCTTAAATATGGCTGCACTTTTTGTATTCTTAATTAAACCTGCACTTTCTTCATACTGACAGAATATTGGCAGATTACCCTGGGGAGTAAGCCTATGATTTTGCAACAAACTTTTGAACAGCCACACCTTTTACTTTTTATTTTTTGGTAGGGCTGACGAAAGGACAGCAGTGGCTAACCACCTTTGGTAACTATACTCTTGGCCTTGTGTCCATTAGACTTGCCCTGTTGCAGGAAAGAGAGTGGGGCACGAGAGGATGGTCACATCCCAGGTCACATCCAAGTCCCTGGGACAGTTGCCAAGTGTGGGTTCGTGGCTTCACACAGGAAAGAATTCAAGAGGTGTCTTAGTAAAGCGAAAGAAGGGTTATTCAGGCAGGAAACACACTGCACAGATAGAGTGTGGACCAACTCAGAAGGTAAGAGAAGCCCAGGTATGGTGTTGTCAGGCTTTATAGGGTTAAGTAGTTTCCTATCACTTAACCCTATAGTGATAGTGAAGTCACTCAGTCGTGTCTGACTCTGCGACCGCATGGACTATAGCCTACCAGGCTCCTCCATCCATGGGATTTTCCAGGCAAGAGTACTGGAGTGGGTTGCCATTTCCTTCTCCAGGGGATCTTCCCAACCCAGGGATCGAACCCAGGTCTCCCGAATTGTAGGCAGACGCTTCACCTTCTGAGCCACCTGGGAAGTCCCAGGTTCATAGGCTAATGAGTGGGAGGAGTATTCCAGCCATTTTGGGGAATGGGTGGGAATTTCCAGGAACTGGGCCACTGCCTACTTTTTGACCCTTAGGATCAGCCTTGAACCTGTCATGGCACCTGTGGTGTGTCATTTAGCTTGCTGATGTGTTGTTTTTTTTTTAATTGAAGTATAATAGCTTTACATTATTGTATTAGTTTCTGCTGTAAAACAAAGTGTATCAGCTATATATATACACATATATCCCCTTCTACTTGGACTTTCCCCCCCTCAACTCATCCCACCCCTGTAGGTCATCACAGAGCACTGAGCTGAGCTCCGTGTGCGATACAGCAGGTTCCCACTGTTGTTTTTCAATCACTAAGTTGTGTCTGACTCTTTGTGACCCCATGGACTGCAGCACGCCAGGCTCCTCTGTCTTCCATTATCTCTTTGAGCTTGCTCAAGTTCATGTTCCTTGAGTCGGTGATGCTGTCTAATCTCATCCTCTGCCGTCCCCTTCTCCTTTTGCCTTCAATCTCCCAGCATCAGGGTGTTTTTCAATGAGTCCACTCTTAGCAACAAGTGGCCAAAGTATTGGAGCTTCAGCATCAGTCCTTCCAATGAATATTCAGGGTTGATTTCATTTAGAATTGACTGGTTTGATCTTGCTGTCCAAAGGAATCTCAAGAGTCTTATCCAGCACCACAGTTCAAAAGCATCAGTTCTTCAGTGCTCAGCCTTCTTTATATTCCAAGTCTCACATCTGTACATGATTACTGGAAAAAACTCTTGTTAACCTTTGTCCTGCTTCATTTTGTACTTCATGGCCAAACTTGCCTTATTCCAGGTTTCTCTTGACTTCCTACTTTTGCATTCCAATCACCTGTGATGAAAAGGACATCCTTTTTTGATGTTAGTTCTAGAAGGTCTTATAGATCTTCATAGAAGCAGTCAACTTCATCTTCTTTGACATTAGTGGTTGGGGTATAGACTTGAATTACTGTGATGTTGAATGATTTGCCTTGGAAGTGAACTGAAATCATTCTCTTATTTTTGAGATTGCACCCAAGTTCTGCATTTCAGACTCTTGTTGAGCGAGGGCTACTTCATTTCTTAGGGATTCTTGCCCACAGTAGTAAATATAATGTAACTGAATTAAATTCACCCATTCCCATCCATTTTAGTTCACTGATTCCTAAGATGTTAATGTTCACTCTTGCCATCTCCTGCTTGGCTACATCCAGTCTGCCTTGATTCATGGATGTAACATTCCAGATTCCTATGCGTATGGTTCTTTACAGCACTGGACTTTACTTCTACAGACACAGCCACATCTGAGCATCATTTCCACTTTGGCCCAGCTGCTTCATTCTTTCTAGAGCTATATTGGTGATTGCCTCCCCACTCTTCCCCATTAGCATATTGGACGCCTTCCGACCTAGGGGGGCTCAGCTTCTGGTGTCATATCTTTTTGCCTTATCATAGTGTTTATGGGATTCTCAAGGCGAGAATACTGGAGTGCTTTGCCATTTCCTCCAGTGGATCGCTTTTGTCTGAACTCTTCAATATGGCCTGTCCGTCTTGGGTGGCCCTGCACAGCAGCATGACTCGGTAGCTTCACTGAGTTATGCAAGTCCCTGTGCCAAGGCTGTGATTCGAGAAAGGGTGCTCACTAGCTCTTTGCTGTATAGTAAATAGGTGTCATCCCAATCTCCCCATCCTTTTCACCCTCTCCTCTTCCCTTGCTGATGTATTTCGATGAGTGTGTACTAAGGCCCAAGGTCTAAGAGAAATAGGCTATTTTGGACCTAGTTGGTTCTAATCGTTTTATGTCATTTCCTTAGGCTGTGTCATTCTTTCAAAGCTTGTGTCCTGCCCCTATCCTGTCTCAGCCCTACTTGTTTTAGGGAGGGAGTCCCATCTTGAATATATTTGACTCATGTCTGCACCTAAATGCATAGCACATCTGACTGATTTGGTTTTCCTTAAAATATTAACTCTTGTATTAAAAAGGGCAGATGTCAAAAGCTATTGTGCTAACTTGGATTTTGGTGTTTTAGTTTTATACTGTTTATAACAAAAGAAATTATTGATGTAATTATTGTTATCCTTTAGGAAAGCTGAAATGAGGAAGTAAGTTGGACTTGTTGTGTATTGGTAGAGAGATATTCGATACAAAGATACCGTGTTTCTTGTACATGTTTTATTATATAGCTCTCACTGCACATAGTCATAGTGGTTTGTAAATGTCTTCAGTACTAGATCGTGAGCTCCTTGAACACTGGGGCACTATCATAGTCACTGGCACCGTTCTTTCCTTCATGCCACTGCTGCCCGTCTCCTTTCCATCTTCTATTCTCCATTTCCCCACCCACCCCACCCACCCCCATTTTTTAAACTGTCGCTTATACTCCTCTCTTTCTGTCACTTACCTTCCTTAAGATGTTTTAGTGCCTGATGGTATTTAAGGCATTTTGCTTATCTGGGATGTGGAGTGGGTCTCACCCTCTCCACCTCTTACCCTCAAAGGGTTTGCAATTTAATGCATGCTCAGTCGTGTCCAACTCTTTGCGACCGCATGAACGGTAGCCCACCAGGCTCTTCTGTCCATGGGCTTTTCCAGGCAACAATATTGGAGTGGGTTGCCATTTCAATTTCATAGTAGATATCTATAAGTAACTGAAGTTACGATATATTACCAAGGAAATATAAGTAAAAGGTGCAAAGTAATAGTTGTCATAGAAATGGTACAGAAAAGGGGCTAATGATTTCCGAGGAGAAAGTAAATGTTTCCAGCTAGAGAGAGAGATGGCAAGCTTTCATGGAGGAGGTGGCCTTGCCTGATTGCCTTTAGTTAGAAGTAATTTTTGTTTTCTGATGTTCATAATTGTACCTGGACTTTCCTTTGGTCCTTCTCAAAGAGAAGAAACACTGGAGCATTTTAGTTTGTGCAGATCTATTAAGGAAAACTTCACTGCTAAGTGTGTGCAGATACCATTTTTTTCTTAATTTTTTCCTTTTCTAAATGTGTTTATTTTTAGAAAGTTAGCAGATGAAGGAAAGCTGCAAGAAGAAAATAAAATCATCTATAATGTCATAATAAAAAAGAAGTTTTTAAACAGAGATTTTAGCGTGCTTGCTCTTTGGCACTTGACTCTCTTCAGTGACTATATCATGAATGTTAATACTATTAAGTGTTTCCTGCAGTGAACATCTTGAAAACTGCATTTTATTTGTATGTACTGTGGTTTATATTTTCAGTCCCTTACTGTTTCACATGTGAGCAGTAACCACCCCATTATATTTGCGGGGATAAGCTTGAAACAGTTCAGAAAAGCATGGAGGATAAAAATATAACCATACATTGTATCTGTTAAGATTGCTTTTGTCACCAAGTAATAGAACTCAACTAATTAAGTGACTTAAAGAAATAGGAGTTTGTCACCTACATTTGGAGCTGGTTGTGTAGCATTTGTTCAGCAGCTAAACATTATTAGGGCTCTGGGTTGGAATTTCCCCAGGCCTTTTGGTTTTCTCTCAGAGTCGCAGAATGAGCACAGACAGCAGCTTCAATTATGATCCTGTTGAAAAGTGAAGAAGCAGGTGACAGTCTGGGGCAGAGTTGTCCTTGGTCATCATCGTCTCAGACACAGGGAGGTCTTTTCCCCAGAGCCTTCCAGTAGACTCTCCTGTACATTCATTGACCAGAATGAGGGCACACACCTAGATTAGAGTCTGGGTCCTCTCTTCATAAATCAAAAGATATATGTCCAACATTTGAACAAAATGAGAGGCTTGTTAAGGAGAGAAAAAGGAAACACTTTGAGGTTGTGAGCAAATGACTACTCTATGCATATTCAAAAAACTTTTCTTTTTTTAAAGTTTAAATTCTTAGAAGGATGCCACGAAATGGTACTTTCTGGTTTGCTTACTTGTTTGTAAGCTTCTGTGTAGAAAGTTATGTGTTTATTATTCTAGTAGAAAAATAACTTGTTGGTTTTTTAACTTATTTATTTAGCAGGTATGTTTAGAATGAAACTCTTTTTGCAGTAAAATGCTTTCGGGGCCTTTTTCTCCCTGTCTGTTGCAGTGCTTTTTGTGGCTAATTGAGAGCAGATAGCAGGAAAAAGCAGGAGAATCAAACTTAATAAACTGTTCAAAAATATTGCAAAGCTCATTTTTTTGGTCTATACTGCTTATTAGTAGTTTTAACCTATATGCATATGGTTATTTTTGCTGGTTTTCACTTGACATAGCTTTCATATGTGTAGTGTATGCATATTAAGTGTATAGCTCAGTACGTTTTTACATAAAGTGTACACCCATTTAATTGCCATCCAGACCAAGAAAGTCCCTCATGCCCCTTTAAAGTCATCATTAGCTATACTTTTACCAAATTTCTCATTATATACTTCTGTTCAGTTGAATCAGTTGAAGGGAAAGATTTGGCAAAATGCAGGTATTCTGTGAATTTTCTTGGTTTTAGTATAAAGATACTAAATTTGCTTGACTGTTCTCTTCTCGAATCCCTTGTAAACGGATTATAACAAGAACTACTCAGACTTGTTGATTTAGTTAACTGTCATGTTGTTATATTTGGTTTCCTTAATGTGTTCATGGAATTTGTGGTATTTGTTTATATGATTGTTATAATAGTATAATACATGATGGTTATAAAATTTTAGGGAAATTGTATACCATCTTGAGTATAAGCCCTAAAAACCCCACAGATTTATAATAGTGTTCTGTTTGTAGAGTTTGTGCTAAAAATTCCTTTTTCTTAAATGCCTTAGTTTTTTTTTTTTTTTTAATTACTATTTTTAGAAAATGCGTTATAGCAGCCTACAAAGAACTTTCTGCCTGAAACTCAGGAAAGTACATATTGATGCACTAACAATTTGACAGGAAGATTTAGGTTGCTCTTTGTTACTATGTTTTATCCTCCAAACTTTCCCTTTATAACCCCTGATAAGACTACATTTATTTCAGGTAAACTTGACACCTAGTTTTGCTTTGTTTATAACTGGAACATGTCATGATGCAATGTGAAACTGATAACGACTGTTTGACACAGATTGTCTGGGATTGGAGGCTCTCCCCCCGGGGGCTCCATCAGCCCTGAGCACGCGCGGGATTCAGCGTCCTGCTTGTGTGTACTGGGTGTGCCGCACGCACTGCAGCAGTGTGGCTCTGATATGTCATGGCCTTTTGGTGAGAGTGACTGGTAGCTTGTTCTGATGATATCACCTCATTTGATAGTCTTGCTAGCCTGTGCTGATGGCACAGCTAGCATTGTGTTTACTTCATGTCATGTTTGCAGATTGGATCTGGCTCCTCTCGTCTGGGAACAGCAGCAACTATTAAAGGTGGGTATGGTCTTCCCTGAACATTACCTCTGACTTTCCATTTCTTTTTTGGTCCTAGTAAAGATAATTAATTGTATCGTGTATTTACGTGTAATGAAAAATCATTCTTGAAATTATTTTGTGGATAAAATTATGTATCTTGTATTAAAGATTGTTGGTTTTAAATTGTGGTCCCTTTTCAACAGGACCAAGTGACTTTCACTTTTTTTATCATCCAAATTTCATAACAGTATTTTAACCACTTGGATTATACTGTATGAATTGTACGTTTTGATCTTTAAGAAACTTCTTTGCTTCTTTGCTTTGAGGGAAAATGCTTTCATGGATTTTAGTGGGGTTCATAGAAAACGAATTTAATGTGAAACCGTTAAATTAGGCACAAATAAGACACTAAAAAATTTTTTTCCCCAATACATCAGGTTTATCTCATTTATTCAATACATCTATGTCAAATAAATTAATTATTATTTTGCCCTATAACTTTATAACTTTCTACTTTTTCCTGGGAGGGACTTTTAAATTGTTTCAAGTTATTACATAATTTGCATTTCATTTTTAAAACTTCTTTTGAAAGAAATAGTTGTATTAGCTAGTATTATGAGGCCTTTCCATATTTGGTTTGTAGCATATGTGATCTGACAGTCCGTGATGCTTCCCGTCAGTTTAATGCATCTTCTTTTATTGTAACCCCTGATACAAAAACTGCTTTAGTTAATAAATATCTACTATACTCTCTTATGTCCTTCTTTGTTATGCCACCTGCACAGCTTTTACTTTTAATATAATGTCGTCTTGGGTTTCTCTTAACTTTGTAGGAGATACAGACACCGCTAAGACTTCTGATGATATCAGCTTAAGTCTGGGCCAGAGCTCTAGTCTTTGTAAGGAGGGAAGTGAAGAACAAGGTAAGAATAATGGACTTCATGGCAGCATCATGTATTGTGATGACCAGGGTGAGTTTCTGCCATGTGCTGCTCATATTTTGGCAGAAGTTTGTAATAATTTAGTGTGGCTTTTTAGAAACGTGGAAATAAAATGATTCGCTAGCATAGCAGTAGCACAGTGTGATAGGTACTCATAGCTTTTGGAATTCGGCTTCACATGTTCTGCCAGGTAAACAGAGAAACTTGGTGAGCATATGCCATAGAATGAATATGAGATGGGAGGTAAGAATCTGCTCTTCCTTTAGTTGGTCAGAGCATCTTGCTTAGCTTACTGATAACCCAGTGTGTAAAGCTGTTCTTTTCCATCCAGTGTGACCTCTAAATGCCAACTGCTGCATATGTTGCCCGGCTGCAGAGACAACAGTGTGTGTGACAGGGAAATAACTTGCTGTTGGACTTACTGAGAAACTGTCTGCCTCCAACATGGTGTCTTCTTGTAGCAGATTTGTAATGTAAATTTTGGTTTTAAGTGATTTTTTTTTTCTCCTTATTCAATTTCATTGTAAATGAGTACTTTGGATTTTATAGAGTTCTTTTTCTTTTAAAGAACTGCCACATTTCTGAGTTTGATTTTTAATTTTCAGACATGAAAGGATGGATATGCCATACCCATTTCCAGTTGAGATTATCCCAGGTTATATAATCAGTGAGCCAGAATTGGATTAGAAACCTGTCTCCCTATTTCCAGCCTGTTTTTTTTATTGTTAGCTTATGGGTGATGTTTGGTAAGCAGGCAGACTGATAAATTTCCTATTATACTTCATTATGAAACTTATTTATAGGGTTACAGATCGATCATTGAATGGAGACATTTTCCCACTAATTTAGTGTTTTACCCAGGTTTGATTCTTACAAGGATATTTTGTTAGAATTTTAGGTTTATCACTGTAATTGCTTTTGGAGAATTGCAGTACCTCATCATTATTCATTTGCTTTGGTGGACCACCCCTCACAGCCTGTCTCCTCCCCTTAAAAAATGCAGTTGAATGTACTGTGTGGTCTGAAAGCTATTTTCTTATGAAAGGGAAAGGTGAATTCATCTCTGAGAAGCACAGTGTTCTTTTGTAGAATACATAATCAGCAGTGTCTCAGAAACTGGGTAGTGATCATAGAGGGGCTAGTGCCCCTGCACTTAACGGGTCATAGGTCTGTTCATTTTCACCTGGGAAGTACCTTGTGTGAGCAAGAATGTAGTAGTCTGTCAGGTTGGGAATTATACTCACACAGATCTACCCTGGCAGGTACATATTGACGCAGACAGTGATGACATATTCAGTCACTGAGTGCACACTGTTGTCCTGTGAAGAGTCAGCATACTTCTCCTTTAAAGCTTTGTCAGCCACATGGCCTCTGTTGCAGCTATTCAACTTTGTTGTTGTAGAGTGAAAGAGGCTGTAAACAACCTATCAATGAGTGGGAATGACTGTGTTATACTAAAACTTTATTTACAAAAGCAGGCAGCCACTTTGGCTCTATAGGCCTTCGTTAATCAAACCCTGGTTTAGGTCATCTCTTAAGCACTTGCTGTGTGTTCACCCAGTTAATCTTCACGACAGACATTTGAAGTTCACAGTGTTGTTATTCTCGCTTTACAGAGGAGCGGAGTTATAAGAAACTTGCCCCAAATCACCCATCTGCAAAGTAGCAGTCGTGTAGTTCAAATCTAGTTCTAAATTCTGCTTTTAATCACTATGCTGTACTACTTTCGTACAGTTTTATAACTTGCTTTTATCATATAGCATTTTCCCCATGTATTTAGCAATTATTATTGAGTACTCATGTGTGCCTGATACCATTCTAAGTACTAGAAAAAAGTTGATGAACAGACAGAATTTTCTACCATTGTGGCTTTCATGCCCTTAGTATGGAAACATGCTACTGTGAATCAAACATGTATGCAATGATATGGAATGGTGGGGTGGGCGCTGTGGGCATTGTAAGTTTAAATATTACAGGGTGGTCGAGGGGGAGTCTTGCTGAGAGCAGAGGCCTGCAGGAGAAGGAGTGAGCCGCGCAGGCTCTCTGGGAGGAGGGAGACTGCCTCCGTGCAGAGCTAACAGCACAGGCAGAAGCCCCAGTGCAGGAGCATGCCTGTCAGAACAGTGTGGCTGCTGCAGAGCCAGTGAGGGGCCAGGTTACAGTCTTGTAAGCCGATTTTTTTTATTTATTTTTTAAAAAATGTTTGTTTATCTGACTGTCCTGGGCCCTTGTTGTGGCATGCAAGATCTTTAGTTGTGGCATGCACACTCTTAGGTGCAGCATGTGGGATCTAGTTCCCTGACGAGGCATTGAACCCAGGCCCTCTGCTTTGGGAGCGCAGAGGCACTGGACCACCAGGGAAGTCCCTTGTAAGCCATTTTAGAGATTTTGCTTTCAATTTCCAATGAGATGAACAGCTGTATAGAGTTTTGAGCAGAGAAGTATCATCATCTCTATTACATTGTAACAGTCATTTTGGCTGCTGTATTGTTTGAGTATGTATTAAAAGGGGCAGAGGCTGATGCAGTTGGCAGATTATTGCAATAATCAGAGCACAGATCAGGGTAGTGAGAAGTGGTCTGACTGTGTGTGCTTAGTTGCTCAGTAGTGTCCAACTTTTTGCGACCCCATGGACTGTAGCCCCCAGGCAGCTCTGTCCGTGGGGATTCTTTAGGCAAGAATCCTGGAGTAGGTTGTCATGCCCTCCTCCAGGGGATCTTCCCAACGCAGGGACTGAACCCAGGTCTCCTGCATTGCAGGTGGATTCTTTACCAGCTGAGCCACCAGAGAAGCCCAGTCTGACTGTGGCGGATGTTGATGAAAGGATATGATGAATTTGGAAATAGCATGTGAAAGAAGTAGTAGTCATAGATGACTCTAAGATTTGGGGGTTAAATCATGGGGAGGGTGGATTCTCCATTAACTGAAAAGGAGAAAACTGAGAAGGAGCAGATTTAGAAGTGGGGAGAGCATGGTGAAGGGCATGAGAAGGGGTTCCTTTAGGGCATATCAGGTATGAGTTGCTGTAGGACCTCTAAACAACAGTAGTTAGTAGATAATTAGATAGGCTTGGATTTCAGATAAGAAATCTGGGTTGAGGTTTTAAGTTTAGGAGTTTTCAGTATATAAATTAAAAAAAAAAGATTCAGTTATGTCAGACGTGGGGTTGGGTTAATATGAAGTTCGTGAAGTAGCAGGGAATGCCTGTATCGTTAGCTGGGCCTGGAGTCCTGGGCCTGGTTCCCTGATCGAGATTGCTGTAGGTCTGGGCTGCGGTTTGGCACCACCTAGTGGCTGTTGTTCATTCTGGCTTAAATAGCTGAGACTCTGCTGGCTCTCCGGCTGCTTTGGATTTACAGGACAGTGACCTTTAGTTATTTGGTTAGCAGTTAGTTGACTAGTTGGCACTCATTCTATCAGCCTGATTCAGGATGATTGGGAGAAAACTGAGATTGTGGGCATGTGTCAGGTATGTTTTCTAAGAAGGGATTATCTGCAGTTTCCCTCCTTAGCTTCATTCATGTTTTCCCTACCCAAGATCAGAACTCTAGTCCATCCCTGTGTGAGTACTGAGGCTGGGTAGAAGACAGAGAAACTAATTACAAGGTATTTCTGAATTTTAGTTATTACGGGGCCAGAATATTGGATGAGATGTATGAGAGAGAGAGAGTATAGGTAGAAAAATGAAGGAGTTCCAACAGTCGAGCGCTGAGCCACTGCAGTCTAATAAATCCAGGAGACTGAATTGGAGCAACTGGTGAGGCAGAGGGGCACATCCCCACATCTCAGGGAGAGTGATCCGCTTTGTCAGAGGTTGCTGGTAGGCCAAGTTATATGAGACTGAGACTTGACCGTTGAACTTCACAGCACAGAGGATGTTGGTGAGCTTGATAGCTTCTTAATGGAGTGGGAGTAGATTACATGTCAGAGGAGAATAATTGAAAACAGTGACTATAGACTACTTTTTGGTGAATTTCATCGGAGGTTATTATAAAACTCCTTAAAACAAAAAACTATAAAAACATGCCATAAAAAGGTTGAGTAAATTATATTGTCTTAATAATAACACTATGCAGGTACTAAAATGTATTTAAAGAGTACACAATAATATGAGAAAATATCTAAAGTGAAAAAGATGGCACTGTATAAAAAACATGACTGGGTTTCCCTAGTTGCTCAGTGGTGAAGAGTCTGCCTGCCAATGCGGGAGACACGGGTCCAGTCCCTGATTCAGGAGGATCCTGCATGCCTCGGAGTAGCTAAGCTCATGCGCCACAACTGGTGAGCCTGTGCTCTGGAACCTGGGAGCTACAACTACTAAGCCCACATACGGCAGCGGCTGAGGCCCATGAGCCCTGGAGCCCGTCTCTGCAACGAGAGAAGCCGCCGCATGAGAAACCCACACATTGCAACTGGGGAATGGCCCCACTCGCCACAACTGGAGAAAGGCCCGCGCAGCAGCAAAGATCCAGCAGAGCCCAAAAGCTATTTGTAAATACAATTATTTTAAAAAATATGGTTCCAATCTGTAAGCGTGTAAGAGAACACTAAGGGTATGTGTGCATATGTTCGCAGGAATGTTAAAAGTAATATACCGTATTTAGCCATAAAAGAGAATAAAGTCCTGATACATAATATAGCGTGCAAAGTGAAAGAAGTCAGATACAAAAAGTCACATTGGAACATTATATAGTTCATTTACATGAAATGTGCAGAATAGGCAAGTGCATAGGGACAGGAGTGGTTGCCAGAGGCTGAAGAAGGAAATGAGTATAATGGGTATACGTTTCTTTTTGGGATGATGCAAATGTTCTAGAATTAGACATTGGTCATGAGTGCCCAAATCTGTGACTATACTAAAAACCACTGAATTTTATTCTTAAAAGGGTGAGTTTTATGACATGTAAATTATATCACAAAGAAAGGAAAAAAGTGATACACCAAAAAATATTAACAGTTATCTCAGTGGCAGAAATGTAAATCATTTTCTTCTTCATACTTAACTGGATTTTATAGAATTAACATTTTACTTTTATAAACAAAAATCATAACTTCCTCCTCTGTTCTAGATCATCCCCAGCAATTATAAAAAACAAACGGCTTTATTTCTCTTACATTCCTGAAAAAAAAAATCCACCTCTCTTCCTTTATCCTCACCTCCTCTGTTACCTGTCACCTTGTATCTCTGGTGTCCTTTACATGAATAATCTTTTCCAGAACCTTGTACAAATATCTGATTTTATCTTTTAGCAGGAATTTCTAGAAGTAGATTATTGATCAAAGGGTAGGTATGCTTTTTGAAGGTTTTTGGTTACCTTGCCAGATTTCTTTGTAGAAGGTTGGTTGCACCAGTTTGCACACCATGAATAGTGTGTTAGATGCCTTTCTTAATCTGAATACTACTAGTAGCAATCACTGGAAAAAACCTTAATTGGGTGAAAAATAGTATCTCTCTGGATTGATTTGATCCTGTCTTTGACAGTATTGCTACCAGGAAGAAAAAAATGTCTTAAGATAGCATGTTTACTTAAAATTTCCTAAAACCACCTAAAATTCTTCCTGACAGAGTCAAACTTACTATGATATGTTTATTTAGCAACACTGAAGAAACCAAATGCATTAAATTAAATTTGGCTATGTCTTTTAAAATGAAAAACTTAAATTTCTGCTTCATTAATGTCTTGGGAGTTGGTATTTTTTTAAAGTCTATTGTATATTAGAATTAGTGATTTTCAACTACTTGCTCAGTTAAGTTTTTGTTTTATAAAATATCCTTGAAATGTGAATATTACATCACCCCCTAATTGCTTAATAGGGATATATATTGAGAGTTTTTAAAAATAACATTATAAATTAATGCTATAGAAAAGTAAATGCAGGGATGGTTTTTAAATTTGGGTTTTTTAGGGAATGTAAGAACCCAGCTATAGCGGCACAGTTTTGAACAGATGAAAAGAATATTGGTTTCACTTATCTTGAGGACTTTAAGACACAAGATAGGTCATTTATAAAATCACAGTTTTTATGGTACCTTCTAGAGAGTATCTCTAGTTTAGATTTTTAGTTGTTTACATCTAACTTACATTAAGCTTTTTTTGAAGTCTGTAAATATTTCTAGAAGTCATTCTTATTTTATATTAATCTTAGTGGAAAAATTATGCCTTTATTATTTAAAGTGACTACTGGGAAGAATCTGACTTATTATAGACTGTTAACTCTATTTTTCCTATTCAGTTATGACAAATAAGACAATAATATTTCTTTTTATTGAACTAACAGCAAACTTAGCAATCCTTGTCTGTTAAAAGGTATATTAAAAAATCAGCTATTGTACACTTTGGTTGTCAAGCTATGTTTCAAGATAAATGAGAATGTAGGTAGGTGGGTAGATGGGTTTATTTATATTTTTAATCTATCTTTATGTGTGTATAGTATATATGATAACTCAGGTCACTAATCCCTGCCCTAAATGAAGGGTTAAGGAATAATCTTACAGATAGAGGGGGGAGATATGTATTTTTTTTTTTTCATGAAGCATTTTTAATTGCTGCATCAGTGGTAAAAGATAAAATGTAGTATTTTGCCCTGTAATTATTATTTTGATATTTTCAAGCAGTGTGAACAGGAAGCCATCTTCTATCATTATACCATATCTTGTCTGGGCCTTGGTCAACCTTTTGATTCTTTTTGTTTGTTTCTGACTACTCTGTTTTTGTGGATTTGAAAAATCAGTTATATTAGTTTTTCAAAAAGATTTTAAATTTAGCTAGGTAAAATAATGATAGCTACCATTAATTGTGCCAGGCATTGTGTTAGGGAAGTATGTTATTAACTCAGTTATCCCATGGTGAGATTGATATCACAGTTTACAGATGAGGAAGCAGAGGCTTGAAAAGGTAACCCACCTTTACCCAGTTACTAAGTTTGGGACAGAACTGACACAGAAATCCAGGTCTGTTTTAAATGTAATCCTTTGTTGCTTCTTATTTTATTGTTGATAGTCCATAGAACTTTTTCTGAGGTTCGTTGAAGATTTGGAAGTTCAGTTCATTCCATTAGTAGAATGCTTTCTTTCTTTAGCTGGGAAATAGAAAGAAGCCCTTTGGAACGACTGGCCAACTGTTATTCAGTGAGCTACTTGGGAAATAGTTTATGCTTAATTTATGGTACACTGTGAATTCTTTCCATTGTTAGACAGTAGAAAAAACAGATTATAGATTTGTGTTAACATTTCCAAATATATGTTTGAAACAGATTTGGCAGCTGACCGGAAGCTCTTCCGCCTGGTCTCCAATGATTCCTTCATCTCCATTCAGCCATCCTTATCCTCATGTGGACAGGACTTACCAAGGGACTTCAGTGACAAAGTGAGCCTGCCAAGTCACAGCCACCACCACCACGTCGAGCAGTCTCTATCCAATGCCTGTGACACAGAAGTAGCTTCTCTTGTCCCTTTACATTCGCACTCTTACAGGAAAGATCACCGGCCGCGGGGTGTACCACGGACTTCTAGCTCTGCTGTGGCTTTCCCAGACACCTCACTGAATGACTTCCCTCTGTATCAGCAAAGGCGTGGGTTGGATCCTGTTAGTGAGTTAGAATCTTCCAAGCCTCATTCTGGATCCAAAGAATCCTTGGTGGAAAATGCGTGTTTACCTGGGGAATTTCAGCTGGTTGGCGAGCTGAAAAACAGTAATTCTCAGCCACCTACCAGAAGTGGGAAGAGCAAACCCTTGAACGCAGACAAAAGCATGGACAGCTTGCGAAGCCTGAGCACGCGCAGTAGTGGCTCCACGGAGAGCTACTGCAGCGGGACCGACCGGGACACCCACAGCACCGTCAGCAGCTACAAAAGCGAGCAGACCAGCTCCACTCACATCGAGAGCATCTTGTCGGAGCACGAGGAGTCTCCCCAGGTGGCAAAGAAGAGCAGTCAGAAGAAAGAGGGCTGTGCCAAAGCAGAGGACAAGAACAGCTGCGCCGGTGACGAAAGGACTAGCGGAGCAAAGACTGCCGTGGACGAGAGCACGGACAGCGGGGCTCAGGGGGCCAAGGAGCCTAACGGCTCTGGGGGCGCGCACTGCCAGAAAGGCCTCAGCACCTCTGCGTCTGAAGAAGCCAATAAAAACCCCCACGCAAATGAATTCACTTCCCAGGGGGACACACCACCTGGGAAGACTGCTGAAAACCAAGAGGAGGAGGGTGAGAAGCCAGCTGTGTCAGTGGACTCGAAAGTTAGTAAAGATGTTGGTGGAAAGCACAAGGAGGGGGATGTGCGACCTAAATCCTCCAGCCTAATCCACCGGACAGCCTCTGCCCATAAGTCAGGCAGGAGACGGACAGGGAAAAAGCGGGCCAGCAGTTTCGATTCAAGTCGGCATAGGGACTATGTGTCCTTTCGAGGTGTCTCTGGTACCAAGCCGCGTAGTGCTATAT
This sequence comes from Budorcas taxicolor, assembly GCF_023091745.1. NCBI lineage: Eukaryota > Metazoa > Chordata > Mammalia > Artiodactyla > Bovidae > Budorcas > Budorcas taxicolor. Next base: position 80,812,069 of record NC_068919.1, read on the forward strand.
TCTGTCACGACGAGGACTCCAGTGACCAAAGTGACCTGAGCAGAGCGTCCAGCGTCCAGTCTGCTCACCAGCTTGGCAGCGATAGCTCTTCTAGCACCACTTCTCATTCTTGTCAGTCTCCTGAGGGCAGATACAGTGCCCTCAAGACCAAGCACGCCCCTAAGGAGAGGGGCACCGACTCTGAGCATACACACAAAGCCCACCTGGGCCCTGAAGGAACTGGCAAAAAGCGGACAGCACGGCGGACTTCCAGCACAAATAGTGCCAAGACTCGGGCCCGAGTGTTGAGCCTGGACAGCAGCACAGTAGCGTGTCTGAATGACTCCAGTAGGCTAATGGCGCCTGAAAGCGTAAAACCCTTAACGACTTCAAAATCCGATCTGGAGGCCAAAGAGGGAGAGGTGCTAGATGAGCTATCTTTATTGGGACGGGCTTCCCAGTTAGAGACAGTCACTCGGTCTAGGAATAGCTTGCCAAGCCAGGTTGCTTTTCCTGAAGGCGAAGAGCAAGACGCGGTCAGTGGAGGTAAGTAAATTGCAGGAGGAGATTCACCCAAGAATCTCTGCAATTTTCGATGCTGTTGATTGGATGCTACTTCTTCAAGTATATTTTGTGTTAACAGCCCCATATCCACGATGTTGTTAAAATAAACTTTCTTTCCATGAAGAAGAAGATGGTTATCTTAAAAAAGGTTTTGATCTGAACACCGAGAAAATGGTTTTTGTTGTATTATATATCAGTTTGTTTCCATGGCATTCACCTTTTCTAAGCCATTGGCCACCTGTTAATGTTTTACCAGGAATAACAAAAAAATTGGTCCCCTTCCTCCTTTGTACAACCACAGTAACAACAAAATGTAGAATTTTATTAGGGTTCCAAACCATTTTTAGTTATCTCTTATACACTGTGTGCCACTGAACTTTGAGAATGAGATCTCTCAACCTGTTACATAAGATTTTTCCAAATATTACTTTAGCTCTATGTACTTTGAAAACATATGGCTTTTTTCTTTGTTTCTGTCTTAGGTATTTTCTTGCTTACTCAAGTTTTAGTCATTAAACCGTTTTTCTGTAACTTCACATTAAAGTTTATTAATCTACGTTTGCAGTTTATTATCCATTAGTGGATATATGATGCTCCGTGTGATAACAGTAATAGTGCTTTGGTTAAAGTATGAGCTTACTGATTTCTGGTTTATGCGGAATTGTGCAAAATTCAGTAGGTGATTTTGTATTGTCAGTGTGTGTTGGCCATTTTGTTTATTTCAGAGTTGTCTCTTGGTATTTCCTCCTGCCCAGAATAGTTTGCTTATTCTGTTTCGGTTATTATGGAGTCTCGTTCTTGAATCAAATCAGAAGAATGAAGTCATCTGTTGATAGCGCATGACTTTTTTATCATCTGCCTCATATCCTTTAATAAAGCTTATGTCTTTGGCTTTATAGTTTGCAGTCTATTGGTACAGTAACATTTAGTCTTTTATGAAAAGTTAAGCTGAGTTTTTGTTTGCACAAACATACTGAAACAAGGAACATGCTTTTTCTCAAAGAATTCTAATTTTACCCACAGTTTTTAAAGTCCATAATGTGGTAAACATTCTCTTGCTTCTTTTGGTATAGTTTATAACAGATTAATTTTTAATAGGAATGTAAAAAGTGATCTGTAGTGCCTAAGGAAGAAACTAGTCTGACTTAAATATTGAGAACTAATTATATCTGAAGTGATTATAATCATTTGGTAACAATATAGTAATTAACTTCGCGAGTCTTTGATGTGGCTGTCAATCTGCTTTTTGTAACAGGTCTGAAATGCTTTTAGTGATTTCTCACACAAATCATGTGTGTTTGCGATATGCAGGAAACCAATGGGTTTTAAATTATAGCTTAATTTTTATTAAAAGTGTGATTAAAATAAATTCTAAGAATGAGCATGCAATGATAGAACACTATTGCCATTCTAAATGTTGTTGAAATGTAAGTAAAAAGATAGTACATCTTATGCTTTTGTATTAAAAATGCCATTTCCTTTTCATAGGGAGTGTAGGGTGTTCTGTTTTTTTAGGAAAAGTTACATGAGGTCTTGTTTGATCTTTGATTAATATGAGCCCTCATTTTTCAGATTTCAGCTTTTGTTTTGTGTTCTTATTTTTATAAAAAAAAGCAAACTATCCGCTATTAAAAAAAAATAAGGAACTAAAAATTTCCATTTATTTCACTTCAGTGGAAAAAATTTTATCATCTGTGGGCTGTTAAAAACATTCTTTTGCCAAAGGAAGACATTGTCGGAACTGTTTTTATCTGAGCTTCATTGTGTTTAGAATAAAAATAAGAACAAAACTAAACTGCTTAAATATATTGGATTTATATTTAGTTTGTTTTCATCTCATTTTGTTAGTGTCTTGGTTTCTTGGAAGATTGGAGGGAGTGGGAGGCAATGTATTTTGGTTTTCATTATTTAAAAGTTATGTAGAATCTCAAATACTTTGTAAAATGTGTTAGGTTACATTTATTGTTAGTTTTTTGGGTTTTTTTATTTTTGATGATTAGGAGACATTTTTCTTCACCATCTATTCTACTTTCTGTACTCCTGAAATGTGTCAATACAACAGAGGATACAGGTTGACCATGTGTATGGCTATACATTAACTATAATGTATACATTATACATTAACTATACATTAACTATAATGTATTCATTATACATTAACTATATATTAACTATAATGTATAGCCATACTAACCATTAGATTTTATCCTAATGAATTTGGATGTGTTGCTGAGCTTTCCAGTGGTTTCTTTTTGTCTTATCTTTAAACTGGATGGTGTTGGTCCTGTGGAAGGATGAAATTAAAGAAATGTACTTTGAAGTACTAAAATAAACTAAAATGGGGGTTGCCTGATATAGTGACATGGCGTCATACATCCTTGTCAGTATATGGGCTCACTGTTGTCATGATTCTGGGAAAGCTGCTTACCTTCTTAAGCCTTGACTTCCTCATCTTAAAATGGAGGTGATAGTGATATCTATCCTATAGAGGTTTTATGCGGAGAAGGCAATGGCACCCCACTCCAGTACTCTTGCCTGGAAAATCCCATGGACGGAGGAGCCTGGAAGGCTGCAGTCCATGGGGTCGCTGAGGGTCAGACACAACTGAGCGACTTCACTTTCACTTTTCGCTTTCATGCATTGGAGAAGGAAATGGCAGCCCACTCCAGTGTTCTTGCCTGGAGAATCCCAGGGACGGGGAAGCCTGGTGGGCTGCTGTCTATGGGGTCGCACAGAGTCAGACACAACTGAAGTGACTTAGCAGCAGCAGCAGAGGTTTTATGAGGACTGAAGGCTTTAATAGATTTAAAATTCTTACAACAGTGCCTGGTACATAGTAAAAGCTTATTAATAGCACTGATGTTCCTGTTTCACTGGGTTTCCCTGACAGTTCAGTTGGTAAAGAATCTGCCTGCAATGCAGGAGGCCCCAGTTTGATTCCTGGGTTGGGAAGATTCCCTGGAGAAGGGATAGGCTACCCACTCCAGTATTCTTGGGCTTCCCTGGTGGCTCAGTGGGTAAAGAATCCACCTGCAATGCAGGAGACCTGGATTTAATCCCTGGGTTGGGAAGATCCCCTGGAGAAGGGAAAGGCTATCTACTCAAGTATTCTGACCTGGAGAATTCCATGGACTGTATAGTCCATGGGGTTGCAAAGAGTGGACACGACTGAGCGACTTTCACTTCACTTCTGTTTCACTGACCAGTCTGTTCTGCTACTCATGTGTATCCTGTCCTAAAGAAAATGATTAAATATAGAAATACATTAGAGATACTCTCATTGTGCCATTTTGAAACTCAATAATAGTAAAAGTAAAAAATCTGAATTCTTAATTTCTTACATAAAAGAAAAACATTAATCTGATATAATTAATCTCACCTTGGCAGCAATACATGTGTAGCCTATCTTTTGATACTCATTCATATAACAAGTGATTGTTTTCATAGGACTTCTCACTATTAATCTAATACTTTGATTAAAATTGGATTTCATCAATAATGTTCTATGATTGCTTAGGTAGGAAAAAAGTTTTATGTTCAAGCTATTTTCTGTTGTTGATCTCTTGTTTTTGCATTTAATTTTTCTTTTATAATTATAAAGCATATCTTTAATAACTTATGACTGGTATTTTAAAAATAAAAAAGTACAGACAAATTATATATGATTGAAAAGTATCCTGTTTTCTTTTGGGTCACTTAGTCTTATTTACCACCTGATTCAACAGACTGTGAAGAACAATCAGAATAGAAAGATTTATGTTCATTCCATTATTTGTTTGTTTTTTTTCTCGATTTCTTAACCTCTGTTTTTCTGTTTGAGAACATTATTTTAAATGTAATAGTTGGGTTCTGTAAGCATGAAATAGGATCTTGTTATAATATTTTTGTGTTGGGAATCAATGATAGTCTTCTGTCAAGGGATTGTCACTATATAAAGAAAAGCCAAATTTTCTTGATGACGGCTTGTGAGAGTGTGTACCATACATGTAAATTTGATCCTAAGTATCATTGAAAGAAGACAAAGACCACTGAACCAAACAGAGTATGTGAATTAAAGCTTTTGTATTTTACTGAATAGAGGGACTCTAAATTCTAATAGATTTAATCTTCTCATTTCCCAGTTCACATGGGAGGTTAGAAGAAGAAAATAAATAGAAAGGGAGGGGTTCCTGTTGAGGCTAAAACTGATGGCAGCAGAAGAAATGCCCTGCTGACTCTACAGAAGCCGGAATAACCATACGAACCAATGCCAGAAACACATGGGAGGTGGTCATTAACTGCAGGGGCGAACTGTTTGTTCAAGGACATCATAATATCATAACTTAATGCTGTATTGCAGTATAACTCACTAATAAATGTGTATGTGATTAAGGAAAGTTTATATTTTATTTAGTCTATACTGAGAAGAAAGCTTAGACATATAAAACCACATCAAAGAGTGTTCGTTAGATGTAATAAACAGGTTTGGATCCTTCAATTACTTGGAAAAATTATCTTAAGAGTTAAGAGGCATTTTATTGATGAAACAAATAAGGATTATATATCAGATTCACCAGATCAGCCCATTCTTTCTAATACCAGTAATGTTCTGTTTAAGGAATCAAACAGTTACATTTTAATGCCATCTCTAATTACTACCTGGATAGTCCAGCAAGCCATTAAACCTGTGTCTCAATTTCTCAGTTGTAAACTAGTAGTAGTAAGTGTTCAGGTTGTCTCACAGTTAATGATCAGACTTTTAACAAGCTACCATGTATATAACTTCTTTGTATATTCATTATGAAAACTAAGATGCTGATGCCTTTCAATCATTTGTAAGGAAGTTTTCCATTTTAAATATGTCACTTCAAATATATATTCTTCACTAATGACGCCTTATTAGGTGAATCTCCTGAAGATATATTTAAAAATGTTTCTGAGTGCAGTTTTCCAGGAGAGAGGGTCTGTCAGACCATTCACAAAGGATTTAAAAAGAGTAGGAGCCACCTATGAAAGTAAGTAATCCTTAAACTCTGTCTTTTAGGAACTGTTCTGTGTGATAATGACTCCAGAGTGTCATTTAATTTCGTCTACCAAACTGTATTTGATTGACTGCCTGGGATTATAGAAAGTATCGATAAGGATATGCAAATTCTCGATACAGCTAATAATTTTGTTGTTGTTTGCTATTGTTGCTGGTTTATGGGTCAAAAAATAATGTAGTCCTTTAAAATGTTTTCATAGATAGAAATTATTTAAATTCAGAATGAATGCTTAGAAATTGGGCAGTAGATTCTTGTTCTTTGGCCTCCCAGAAAATGATGCTTATAAGCATTTGTTTCAATATTAAAATCTTGGCATGCTGATATTAGCATCATTCTTGACTGACATGGAAATAAGAAAAGGAAAGAATGGATTTCATGCCTAGACTAAAATATTTCCTTTAAAAGAATTCTTTGACTGTGCATTTCTTCATATAGTAACTTAATTATTAAGTAAAATAATTTTTTACCTTGAAGAATATTTCAATGTATTTCAGAATATTTGCATTAATTTTCTGAAATGTGTATATGTATATGTTTCGTATTTTCATCTTTTTTCTTTAATAGACACTCCACACTGAAAACAACACCTTTCTTGAGCAGTTTCTTCTAGATTTTTATTCATTTAATAGTGATTGAGCTATTATGAGAGACCAGTTTTAGCAGTCTGTAACAACTAGAAAGTAACAAAGTACATATGAATCCTTCAGGTAATCAGCTGAATGATTCACATCATTTTTAAGTGGCATTTTTTTCTATATGTATCTCTGCTAATAACTTTCCAGTTGTTGAGATACAAAGCCTTCACCACCTACCTCACCAAATTGTGCTCTTTTGTGCCATCCCAGTCCTCCTGAAATAACATGAGTGCCTTTTTTTTAAAAGTCTTTATTGGATTTGTTACAGCGTTGCTTCCAGTTTTGTTTTGTTTTTAATTGCTTCCACTTAAAAATGTTTTTGTTTCTTGGCCTGAATGCATGTGGGATCCTAGCTCCCCAACCAGGGATTGAACCCACAACCCCTGCATTGGAAGGCAAAGTGTTAACCGCTGGACTGCTGAGGAAGTCCCATATTAGTGCTTTTTAATGCTTTCCCCATTTCATTCACATAGTAAAACAAACTGATGATCTATTCTTTTAATACCCCCATATTAAAAAAAATGGTACGTAAAAGAAGTCAATATAGAGTGTGTAGGATTTTCCTTAACTCATGGAGATAAATGGGAAGTAACTCAGGTGGGAGGTATGTATTTTGTTTTCTTTGTGATCTTTCAGTTCAGTTCAGTCGCTCAGTCATCTCTGACTCTTTGCGACCCCATGAACCACAGCACACCAGGCCTCCCTGTCCATCACCAACTCCCGGAGTCCACCTAAACCCATGTCCATCGAGTCGATGATGCCATCCAACTATCTCATCCTCTGTCATCCCCCTCTCCTCCTGCCCTCAATCTTTCCCAGCATCAGGGTCTTTTCAAATGAGTCAGCTCTTCACATCAGGTGGCCAAAGTATTGGAGTTTCAGATTCAGCATCAGTCCCTCCAGTGAACACCCAGGACTGATCTCCTTTAGGATGGACTGGTTCTATCTCCGTGTAGTCCAAGGGACTCTCAAGAGTCTTCTCCAACACCACAGTTCAAAAGCATCAATTCTTCGGTGCTCAGCTTTCTTCACAGTCCAGCTCTCACATCCATACATGACCACTGGAAAAACCATAGCCTTGACTAGATGGACCTTTGTTGGCAAAGTAATGTCTCTGCTTTTTAATATGCTGCCTAGGTTGGTCATAACTTTCCTTCCAACGAGTAGGCGTCTTTTAATTTCATGGCTGCAATTACCATCTGCAGTGATTTTGGAGCCCAAGAAAATAGTCAGCCACTGTTTCCACTGTTTCCCCATCTATTTGCCATGAAGTCATGGGATCGGATGCCATGATCTTCGTTTTCTGAATGTTGAGCTTAAAGCCAACTTTTTCACTCTCCTCTTTCACTTTCATCAAGAGGCTCTTTAGTTCTTCTTCACTTTCTGCCATAAGAGTGGTATCATCTGCATATCTGAGGTTATTGATATTTCTCCTGGCCATCTTGATTCCAGCTTGTTTTTCTTCCGGCTCAGCATTTCTCATGATGTACTCTGCATATAAGTTAAATAAGCAGGGTGACAATATACAGCCTTGACGTACTCCATTTCCTGTTTGGAACCAGTCTGTTGTTCCATGTCCAGTTCTAACTGTTGCTTCCTGACCTGCAAATAGGTTTCTCAAGAGTCAGGTCAGGTAGTCTGGTATTCCCATCTTCTTCAGAATTTTCCACAGTTAATTGTGATCCACACAGTCAACGGCTCTGGCATAGTCTATAAAGCAGAAATGTTTTTCTGGAACTCTCTTGCTTTTTCCATGATCCAGCGGATGTTGGCAATTTGATCTCTGGTTCCTCTCCCTTTTCTAAAACCAGCTTGAATGTCTGGACATTCACGGAATAGATCAGGTCACAACTGTTGAAGATGTCTTAGTATATCTGTGCCTTGTGTGTGAATTGCTGTTAGGTGCTCAGTAAATGTTTATTAATTGAATGATTGTATCGCTACTCCAGAAATAGAACTAAGTTATCTGAAGTTCTCTCTTCATCTTAGATAGTAATTCAGTTTCTTGAAGTCTTTTTAATACAAAGAAATAATTAGAAAGTCAAGACTCTTATATTTAAAAAACATGTTGAATTCACATTTGTCTAGATAAATGTCCTTGAAAGTATTTTATATCTGTCTTGTCATTCATGGCCTTTGAATCAGTTGAATGTTTGTGATTTTTTTTCTTTTTTACCTACACATGCATAAAATTTAGTTGTACCTAGAGTGCTAGGTTTTTACTTTTTGCATTTCATACTCTTACTATACTAATTAATTTTATTCTTTACTAGGGATACTGAGTTTTAAGCAGTAAAGTGTTTTCTTTCTCCTTCTCTAGTCCCCTAGTTAAAAGATTTTTTTTTTGTTTTCTTTCTGTTTATAAAGTTAAAGAATTCAGAAAGAGCTTTTTGTCGTTGGATTGTGAAAGCGAGTTTTCATCAAGTAAAGCCATACTTATGTCATTGAATATACTTACAGTAAGTTATTTTAAGCTTTAGACAACTCTAATAAACATTGAATATTCTTTTATCATTAGATATTTATGCCCTGAATATTATAGAGGATGACTGAGGGCAAAATAGGCAGCAATCGTTAACTTCATTTTAATATGTTGTCCTGTGTACGTCTAAAATTTTGTCTTGGTATGTTTTTAAAGCTGTTTTAGTAAGAAACCAGTGTTAATAGTTATTTTGGCAGATAACAAAATATAAATAATATGTTAATAGAAAAAAAAGTGTTTTCTGGAGAAGCCACAGAATATATTGATTACAAAGGGACACTGTAGTTGTGTCTTTTTGTCCCAGTATCATGGAGTAACTAGCTTATATTTAAAATTAGCTTCATTAAGTCCTTCAGTAGAAGGAAGATAGTAAAGAAAACTGTTTCTTATTTGCCTTCTTGGTGTTCTCACTATTCCATGATCATGTATTGCTTTTTTCAAATACTTCTGAATAGTTTTAGTACATTTTATGGATTAAATTATTTTCTATAAATTCTATCTGGATGAATTTAACTGTTATTTTGGTTGAAACAAACTCTTAAATTAGTGAGAATGGAAGTTTAAGTGAATTGACGTGTAAATTGAGCAATAATACGATAGAAATCTTCAATATAATTTCAAAAAATGTCTTGAATTGAGGTTTAAAATAGTGACTTAAAATCTTACAACCTAAGTTCTTACATCTAAGAACCATTAACAGATATACAAGTCACTCATTAATTTCTCATTTCTTCTTCCACGTAGCTTGTTTGTTTCCCTTGGTTCTGTCCTTCATCCAGTGGCTGCCCTGCCAGCATTGGTTTCTTAGTGACAGTGCTGGTTGGTGGTGGTAGTTAAGTTGTTGAGTGCTGGTTGCAGCTTCCTCTGTTGAGGTCTTCGTCCTCAGGGGTAGGTAAAGCACACAGTATGCTTTGTGCAGACAGGCATCCTTGACTTTCTAGATCAGCACTGCCCAGTACCGCTTTCTGTGGTGATTGAAGTGTCTTTATCTGTACTGTTCAGTAAAGGTGGTCACTGGCCATATGCAGCTCTGGAGCGTTTGAAATGTGGTTCATGAATCTGGTAAATCAAACTTTTAATTTTCTTTAAATTTAATTTGTTCTCACAGGTCATATATAATTTTTGTATACATGAGCTTCTGCATCACAAGAAACAGCTTTTTTCACATTAAAGGAATTTTCATTGTATCACAATAAAACCGGAAAAAGAAAAGAAATATTAGCTCCAGGAGTCAAGTTTGATTTGGATTCAAAGCCCCAAAGTTTAATTCTGATTTAGTTGTCTGGCTTATAATGTCACTGGAGTGTGTGTGCTAAAAAAGAAAGTAATAATGTAAATTATTCACCTGTGATTTGTGACTTAATGCTTCTTACTGGAAGAAGTTTGCCAAGTGGGTGAAGTAATTCTGTGCTTGTCATCCCTTTAATAAAAGAAACATTGCCTGAAGATAGAGAAGTCCATGCCTTCTGGGGGTAACCCATTTATTTCTAATTGTAATGAATTAATTACACAAAGAACATTCATTGGGGAAGGGATAAAAATGTAAACATTTAAAAGAAAACTTTATTACAATTAACATTTAAAATGATGGAGATTGCTGTTGCTGAGCAGAATAATGATGAGAATTAAAAGCCTTTAAAATGTCAATAAGGCTTGTCATAGAACTGAAGTCCAAATACAACACTGTTGATTTTGTAATCCATGTCATCCTTTTCAAATGAAAAGGAATTTTCATTTGTTGTTTTTTAAAAAGATGTTTTACGGGCCAAGTTGTCTGTATTCATATTTAGCATCAAAATGCCCTTTCTCAAAATCAAAATGATTCTTAAAATATTTAGATCACTATAGACAACAGTTGTTTAAGAGTCAGATGGATAAACATCATTTTGCTTTAGAAACCCAAATCAGTCATGGTTCTGTAAAATTTTATGTAATTCTGTTTAGCCTTAGTTTTGATTTTCTCGTTGTTACATATTTGGTTTTAGTTTGTTGCTGTTTTGCTTTTCGATTAAGCTATGGGTTTCTAATTTTTTTTTGCTGATGTTTTGTTTACATTTCCTTCCTAGTGTTGAGGGAACCAGTGTAGGGGCATGAAGTTGCATAAAAGTTGGCAGCAAACTACAGCTTAACGTATATTTGTGCTACCTTGAATCAAGCATTTAAAAAACTAGTTGTGCAGCTTAGCAGTCAACCATTTCATTTAATGCTGCCAAAATTGTGGCACAGGGTAGTGTCAGATAAATGCACTGCCTGACTCCAGTCATCACAAGTACTATCGTTGCTGCTTTTACTGTCTTCGTGAAAGGAAGAAACTAATGCCCCTTTCCCATTATTCAGAACTAACCAATATAATACATATGGTACTTTTAAGGCTGACTTAAAGGGCCAATAGAGGAATATGGGACTTTATAAATAAGACGTTTAGAAAAAGATTGAAAATAACAGAGATCTTAAATAGAAAATTGAGGTTGAAGAGAAGATGGTGAGGCCAGATAATCAGAAGCATTTTTAAAGAAACAGTTATCTATAGCAAAAGGTGTAGTCCCTAACTTCTCACCCTCAAAGTAAAGGGGACCTGACTGACTGAGCCAAAGCTTTCGTAGGTTCACTGTTGATCTGTCGTACCGGGGAGGACAGGCTCAGCTGCTGTTTACGTCCCCGACCTAGGCTTCTGTTTGACCTCAGTCTGTCTTGATGCAGCAGCCCAGGCCAGCGAGGAGACGGTGTCATTTCGCCGTGAACGCAGCACATTTAGGCGCCAGGCAGTACGGCGCCGGCACAATGCAGGGAGTAACCCTACCCCTCCTACATTGCTCGTCGGATCACCCCTAAGGTATGGTATTTTAAAATTCCACCAAGCTTAGCATGCACTGTAACAGACCTCTAATCTGTTTTGTCAGTCTGAAGAAAGCATTTACTAAGTAGTTTTGTTTTTCTTTTTCTTCTGGTCTCTCTGTATCTTTAAGATATCTTTCCCTGCATGTGACTGTGAGCTTATTGCACCATGCATGTCTTATGTTGCATTATAAACAAAATGATCAGATTGGTTTAGTCAATTTTAAATCACAAAAATTATGTTCAGGGCAGTTATATAAATGTAAATAGAGGCCTTAAGTTAGTTTTTTATTTTTTGCCTATTCCAAATTAGTAATTCAGTATCTTTCCCCAACAGCTTAAAACTGTTTAGTATGAGCAAATACGGACTGAGTGATGAGCTTATTGAGGATATCAGCTTGATAAACCAGTTTGATTATTTTATCTCATTAAAAGATGGTATATTTTATTTTGCATTGCTTGAAAGTTAATCACTAGGACTTAGTAAATGATGCAGAACTAGAATATTTAATTTTTGGTAATGTATGGTCAACTGGGGGCTTCTCTGGTGGCTCAGACAATAAAGAATCTGTCTGCCAGTGCAGGAGACCTGGGTTTGATCCCTGGCTTAGGAAGATCTCCTGGAGAAGGAAATGGCACCCCACTCCAGTACTCCTGTCTGGAGAATTCCATGGACAGAAGCCTGGCGGGCTACAATCCATGGGGTTGCACAGAGTCAGACACGACTAAGTGACTTTCATGGTCAGTTGGTGATACATATACACAATGTATATGTATTTGTATGTACACATTTGTTGAATTTCTCAACCTCCATATGCTGAACAAAAAGCATTTTTATTTTTGCCACTTTTCCTAAGAAAGCTTCTTTATAATCTTGGGAGTAAATTTTTATTGAAATTCTTAAGCTTGTTTATCCTTAATTATGTCAGATATAATGAGTCTGTGGCTTGAATTAGAGATATTTTTTATAAAACCTATTCAAAAGACTTGTGCTTTATTTTAAGAATACAAATATGGATGAAAATATGTGTTCGCTTATTCATTAAACCATGTGTATGTTATCATAGTGAAAGTGAAAGCTGCTCAGTCCTGTCCGACTCTTTCTGACCCCATAGATTGTAGCCCGCTAGGCTCCTCTGTCCCTGGAATTCTCTAGGCAAGAATACTGGAGTGGGTAGCTGTTCCCGTCTCTGGGGATGTTATTATACCATACGCTTTTTATTAATCTCTGCATCTAAAGGCTCCATTATCCAAGTTATTTCCCTATATTTTGAAATTCAAAAGGAAGAACATTTGATGAAATAACTGCTGTTGAATGCATGGTAGGTTTGAAGAGATAAATTTCTTCCCTTGTTAAAATCTGGTTCCTGAAAGTAGCAAAATCCTTATTTTTTTTAAATTACTATTTTATTGTATATTTCTCTTGATATTTAAGATGATTATTTTTCTGAGTTTTACATTACAATCAGGAATGTTCCTGATTAATTCTGCAGTAATGCGTCATTTACAATATGCAGTATGGCTTAATTAAACCAGTATTTAAAATATAAAAATGAGAAGGCAACCGTTTAAAAGAAGCGTTGGGTCTAGAAATCTTTTCTGAGTGCCTTTGCTTTTAATGGGCCCTCCTCTTCTATTTCCTTTGCTCCCTGAAGTAACGTTTTTTGCTAATGGATTTAGGGTGTGTAGTCCCAACCTGCAGAAAGAATTCACCATTTCATTTTACGTTCTCTATTTTGTGTTTTCTAACCTCATCTTTTTTCTCCTTGAATAATACTTGCCATAAACATATTCTTTGCTTACCTTCTCACTCCGTGTTGATATTTCTTAATCCTTTTTTTTAACCTCCTCTTTTTAGTCTTTATAAATCCTTTCATTCTTTGGATCTCGCTCACTAAACAAATGTAGACAATTTTTGTTTTCTCTGCCTGGTGGAATATTAAAGAACTATGCTAACTCCAGACAACCACATAGGATTTATCCTTTTTTTTTCTTTTAAGCATTTTAAACATATCACCATTCAAATGAGGATATGGTGTGAGCTATTTATTTGTAAAGGGCTCACTTTAGGATTTTTGGAAAGTAGTCTTCCAGTAGTCAGTCAGCATGTAAATTGTGTTAGTTCAGTTAAGTGGCTCAGTCGTGTCCAACTCTTTGTGACCCCATGAACCTAAGGTTCCATGATATTTCCAGTGCAAAGATTATGTGTATCTTAAAGAGGCTGACTACATCATGAATAAAAGAAGATAAAATTTAGCTGTGATAAATTAGGAGAAACGCCAATTTAATAAAAATTGTATTTTTTTAAATTGCAAAAATATTCAGGTAAAGTATAGTGATACTCTCAGTGTAAGTTATATAATAATGTCATCTTTAAATATAAGATAGCATGGTTTTGAAAAACTTGTCAGAAATGGAATAGGTATGATGATAGTTTAATTATAATTATTCTGTAGATACTAGTAAAATGTATTAACTTATTTTAAACTTTAATGAATAGTGTAAGTAATCGACAGTCTAAAAAGCAACTTCATAAAAAATATGTATCCAAGGATTGGGATTGAATCATCCATTTCCTCACAAAGAGAATTTGCATATATTTTTTAATGCTGGTTAGAATATCCTATTTCAAAATTATTTTTAAAGGTTTTTTTTTGTTGTTGTTACTTAAGTTAACCTTGTAGGCCCTTAATACTTCTTCCCAGTTACTAGAGATGAAAACAGATGAATATTTAAAGATTCTGTAATAATAATATTAAGAGTTAATTCTGTGTTTATCAGCCTAGATGTGGTATCTTTTAGAGCTCTAGTTAATAGACTGAAATGAAAGTAAACCATCAGTGCATTTGGGGAAGGGAAAAAAGCTTTATAGTTAGATTTATTTTTAAAATGGAGTGAAAGACCTGTAATCAAATAAGGTCATAGTTACAACTGAGTCTGTAATTGGAAATTCATATCATTTTTGGTACTCAGGAACGAATCCACCAAATACTGAGTACTCTCGGAAATCTGGAGATCTGTAGCAGTAATGTAATCATACTCAGAGTTTGTTTAGTTGGAAAGATACATGCAAAGATAAAAAACAGCATACAGTAGAATGTGTTACATACTAAATAAGTGTTCAGAGGAAGGAAAGACCAAGACCAATTATATTTTTTTAATCATTTAAATTAGGAAGGCTAATTAATTATTAGGATAACATGTCAGTGATGCTACTGATAGCCGATAGTTTAGAAACCTAAATTTCTATCTTTTGCCACATTGTGAAATAGTTGCTGTCTTTTCTGAAACTGGTAGTTTTGATATATAATTGGTATTATAGAAAAGATTATTTTTTATCAGTTATTAGTTTAAGATGAAATACAACCCTCCAGGAATAGTTTTCCTGACAATTTGTGCAAAAATAATAGGCTTTTTGGAATTCAAGGGACATAAACATTTTTTGTCTCGCTTTTGATGTTCAGAAACTTGACATTTATAACTGCATAGATTTTGGCTAATTTTCTTTGTTCTGGAGTTGATTTTCATACATTGCCTAGTACTTTGAAAACCTTTTATATATATGAATATGTTGAAGGTGAGTGTATTCTCAATACACTCACTCTAGAATATATCTGACTGCCATAGAGCACCTTTATTTATGATTTATGTGAAACAATTGATGGAAAAATTTGTTGAGCATATATATATATATATGTTTATATATGTGAGTGTATATATACACACACATAAATTTTAATACTTTACCTTCTGAATCTGAAGGGTCATCATACTTGAGCTGAAAATTTTTTCCCTTGTGAAATTTGGTCATTTTGGTAAAGTTCATGGATAAATTTAGATGGCTTCCAAGGACAGACTTACTGTTTATGTACGTAAGAAACAAACATTTTAGTATATCAGTTCCTAAGGTCACCTCTTGATTTATTTCTACTGTGCAGAGATTCTACTCCGAAGACATTATTAAGTGAATACCTGTAAAGTTATGACTTAAACAGTTAGTGCCAGTGAGTGTTGGCAAGTCTTTGTGGACTTGATCTTTTTAATATGCTGTATACATTCCTGTGCTCTGCGTAGAGTATATAGTCTTTATTGGCTCTAAAAGAGGCCTGAAAACATGAATGTTTCGGGCAGTGGCGATTAACAGAACTTCCTGTGGCGGTGGATATAGTCTGTAGTCTGAACCATCCAGTATGGTAAACACTGACTGCTAGCTCTGGCCTGCCCTGGTAGCTGTGGTAGCCACTATCTATGTTACATGTCTCTTGATCACTTGAAATATGATTGAGGAGCGAACATTTTAGTTTCTTTAGTCGCATATAGCTACTGTTTTAGACAGTATAGTTCCAGAGTATGTTCTACTGCCATAACCACAGCTTTAAGCAATGTATGCAGTATTTTTCCTTTTTATTTCACGGTTACAGTTGACCCTTAAGCAACATGGGCTTGAAACGCATGGGTTCAGTTACATGTGGGTATTTTCAATAATAAATAGTACAGAATGATATGATCCGTCGTTGGTTGAATCTTTAGATAAGGAGGGGCACCATAAGCTATACATGGATTTTCGGCTCTGCCGAGATTTGGTGCCTTGTCCCCCATGTTGTTTGAGGCTCAGCTGTACTTCAAGTTTAGCTGTCTTCCAGTCTATAGCAGATTAGTTTGTTGTCTTGTAGACATCAGAGAAAGCACTGCTTTTAATTTAGAGGATTAGAGAGAAGTTGTTATTCATGAAAGTAATACTGCATAAGGCTGTTGTTAGTAGCATTCTTCTTTTAATTCCTAAAAGGCCTAATAATTTTAATAACAGTGCAGAATTGCTTTGAACATCATGTAGAGGGTGATGTATAGTTATATTCAGTGTTCTCATCAGTTTCGTCAGTTTAAATTTGAGTGTTATACTAAGAAAATTTAAGTTCTTAGTGTTTTAAAATAAATATGTAAAAATTAAAAATGGTTAATATAATAGTTTCTTAGTTTTATCTACTTTTTAGATAATTAAAATTATCAAAATTATAAAATTTAGATAATTTTATAATCATGAAATACTAAATACTTTAAAATTTTTATAAATTTTGAGAAGACTAATATTCCTTGAATAATTACTGTCTTCTAAATTATTTTTAAGGTTTTCTAAAATGATGGATTTCTGTAATGAAACTTAAGTATGAATTGGGAAAGATAAGATCAAAATTCACTAAGGGAACATAATTACTGTTAACTAACACCTGTATATAAAGCCTGTGACCTTGTTTTAGAAATATGTAGGCTTTTCATAGAAAAAATGTTTAATATATTTCCTGTAGCATCTCAGCAGTCATTTTTATTTCACGTGGTTGAATCAGTATTTTTTTTTTTAATTCTGGTTTTCTTCACTAGTTTGTGATTTTCTTTTGATTCAGAATTGTTATGTTGGTTGCATTTGATAAAGATTCTTTGGTTTTCAAGTGCATAGAAATTTTGTTTTATTGTGAATTTCAGATGCCAGAATATCTGAAAGAACAATTCTAGAATAATTGTATCAGGGTTATAAATAAAAGTGCGTACTGAACTTAAAAATAGGTATTATTTATGAGGGACCAGCTGTAGCCTATATGTATTTAATGTATTTGTGACTCTTCTTTGTTGCTTTCTTTTTGCTTATACTAGAACTTTGTTGAGTTGGAAAGATGTAACAGATTCGTTGCTCAGCATATACATTGAATTTTTTTCTGTGTTCATCACCATGAATCAGATTTTGAAAAACCAGAAATTTCAAGCCAGCAGTATAATCTGCATATTTTACAAAGTTTGTTGGCTCTTTCTTAGGTTACATTGACACTTTTAAAAAAAAAAATTAGTTTTCTATATTGACTTCTAGCTATTGTTTTCTCTTTTCTTCCCTGTAATGTCTCCCCAATCCATGTTTTTTCCTAGCCTTCAAGATGGTCAGCAAGGCCAGCAGTCCACAGCCCAGGTCAGAGTCCAGTCCCGCCCCCCTTCCCAGGCTGCAGTGCTCAGTGCTAGTGCCTCCTTGCTGGTGAGAAGTGGGAGTGTCCACTTAGAAGCGTCACATGACAGTGCGTCTGCTGCAGGCGGCAGCAGCTTGCACGATGAACTTGGTATGCAGGCCTTATGTAATCTTGGTGGCATAGACCTCGAATATAGCCGATAATGGGTAACGATGATCACAGTTCTTTCCTGAGATAGCTTCATTATGGAACTATGCATAAGAGTACTTTTTACAGGATTTGCCCTGTGTATAAGGAAAATTTGACTTGCTTTTACCTTTTCTGTTTCTCTCAATTCATACTCATTTTCTTCTGAGCATGTCTGTTATTAATAAGTAAAGTATCAATAAATGTTTGCACTTTTCTGTCCTCTTGTAATGATTTGGGCAATTTTGCTATTTCTTGGTATTTGTACCATGTGGTGAAATGCTGAGTTTTTAAAAATTGTTTTTGATTGAACCTTCATTTCTCTAAATTCTCTGCTGTAGGGAAGGCAAAAATACTTTCTAATGGCCTATTACTGTATAATCTTTCTTTTAGGTATTCTGTATTTTACTTCACTGTCTGTCACCTGAAGTAGGACTTAATGTAATTCTAAATGCAGTACCTTGAGAACATCATGGCTCTATATTCAAATCAAAGAACCTTATAAAGTTTTTTTCTTTTTTCCTGTTAATACATCTATAAATAGAAAATATAAGTTTTTAAACAGTTAAATCTCAGGTGGTAGAGTTTTAAGCCTCAGTAATGTGTTAGAGAAACAGTATTTTTTACTAGTTTGTTTTCTATTTCTCTCTCCAGTTCAGCTTTCTTGTGCTCAAAATGCAGATTAGTAGCGATTGAAGAAAATCTTGTTATTCAGAAATATACGTTTCAAAGTATTTTATTTGCTTACTCTGATTTTGTTTCTCCAAGTTATAACTGTCTTTGATTTATAACAAAGGTAGTCTAGCTGATGCTTTGACTAGAAGGATATAATTGGTAGAGAGTGCCCAAATTAGGTATAAAAAATGTCATATGCTGTTAATTAACTCTTTTTCTGTTTTGTAAAAACTGTTAACAGAGAAAATTAGTAAGTATTAGATATGCATATTGATGAAAATCATCAACTTTAGCAAACTTTATAGAAAGTTGAAAATGATATCTGTTTAAAATCTCTGTTAGAACATTAGAACCTATGGTGATTTCTAAATAAAATGAGAAGGAAATAAGGCATTTTAATTTTAGAGTGCTTATGCTTTGGAGTTTGTAATTTGAAGAGGGCAGGGAGTCTGTTTGAGAGAGTAAGGTAGAATTCAGTTTTGTTACCTGCTAAATATATTGAGTAAATGGTATCTTTTTATTAAGGTTTCTCTTGGGTTAACTCAGTTCCTATGTTTGGAGGACTTGTCAATTTGTACCTGTACAATTACAGTTACTATCACCACTGTCCATTGGTCATTTGGTAGTAGATTAACTAAGCTTAGATTTGGTTAATTTTGGGTTTTTTAACTTTTGTCAAATGAAGAATCAATTGAACTAGTAGGTGATTTTCCTCTGTAAAAATTCTTTGTTCAAAAAACTTGCCAATCAAGAAATCACATTCATAGATGATTGAGAATATGTACATTGTTAACTTAGCATCTACTGGTGAATATTCAGGACATTCACTTAAAATTTGGATTTTAGCTTTTGTTTTAACTGCTTTCTAATAGTTCTTGGCCTCTCTTGTAGTTCAGTGTTGTAAAATTGAATGCCTGGTAATAATTAGTACAAAATACACAGTCAGTGGACAGTGTATATCTGTTCATTTCATAGCACATAAGGTTGACTAAGAAAAGATTCTAATAATGAACTTGCAGCTGAAGTTGAAGGAACTGACAGAGATACTGATTTTTATAATGTATTCCACTAGAATATTTGTGTTGCATAGTTTAATCTTCAATGTGATTTTAATTAACAGTAGTAAAATAACTTTATGTGACAGAATTGGGAACACTGTATACTCAAATATGTTAAAGTTAGCCATGTTCTAAAAGTATGGAATTCTTACAAGGAATTGCTCCCTTCCAGACTTAGCTTCTTCAACTGAAAATTTTAAATGTATAATTTTTACATGTTAAAATTTTTATATATACATAATATATTTATGTAACTCACACACATACTGAAACGTACATATATACACTCATATATATTTATACATATGTTTGAGTACATATAAATGTTTGTATGTGTATTCATGTATATGTTGTAATTATATGTTTACTTTTTAAAGTGAGAGATATTTGCCTTTTTCAATTAAAGGAAACTTGCAGTCAGGCATTGTTGAATTCCAAATCTAAGTCATTTTCCTCAACTGTGTTTTTGACATTTTTACTCTGTGGTGTCATAATAATTGATGACATGCATTTCCTCTACTAAACCCTGAGAATCCTTATTTTTCTGTTGCATTTTAACTAGCATGTCAAGACTATCAGGTAGCACTGGATATGGTAGAAAAGTTCATTGAAGATGGCTAAACTAAAAGTATTAGTAGTTTATTTAGCAGAGGAAAATGCATTTTCATCATCCATTTTCAGCAGGCATAATTGTTCATCACAATTAATTTTTAAAACTGAATCTTAAGTGTATAATTTAGAACCTGATCTGAATAATTTAATGGTTTCCTTTCTTATTTATAGACTGAATTTCCATACAAACTTTAATTATATGAATGATGGATATGTTTTAGAGTTATAATCTTTAAAAATTACCATCAAAGAATTTATCAAATCTTTCAATGTAACATATTGTCCTTTTTTTAAAAAAAAAAACAACAATGCATCCTAAAGGGTAATTTTCTTTTTATGAGCCGTTTGTTGAATTTAACTGATTTGTGGTTGATTTCATACTAAACTTTGAAACTGCAATTTTACTAAATAAAACAAGCTTTTGCGTATTATCCAGGTAAGTCACAGAAGAGACTCAGTTTTTATGTTAATCCTGGCTTCCACTTGTAACATAGGACTAATAAATTGATATAGTGATGAAACAGGTTATTCTCATTGATAAACTCTTAATATATATATATATAACACAGCATCTCAGAAGAATTGTTGTAGATAGGATCAGGTAAAATAGGAAAATTTATGTCTTTTTTGTGTCTGTTTGAAATTAGTAGTGATGAGTATTGAGAAGTATATATAAAATTATTTTCATGTGAAAAATAAAAATGCTATTCTAGGCAAGAAATGAGGAAAACAGAGTTTTATGTTTACCAAGACATAAGTATATAGATATCATAGGTAGTATTCCTCTGAATTTTAAGACTTTCTTAATTTCCTTAATGTATTAGATATTTAGAGAGTAATGAATTGATTTTTCTAAGGTTTTCTTTTGTTTCGTTACTGTACAACTATTTACAAAGAAGGTGTTCCTGAGATAATCCTCTTTACTACAGAACTTATTACTTTGAAATTGTGGTCAGCTCTAGAAAAAGACTTAACAGAAATCTGCTAACACCCTATTGCCCTTAGGTAGTTTATAGCAACTGTGCATTAGTGCGGAGAAATACAACTTGGAAGCTCTTAAATTTTTTACTTAAAAAGCACTCAGATGATCTGTAATACTTTCAGTGATTTTTATTATTTAGTGTTAAAACAGTTACATGTATTATAGACTACTCTAACATTTTGGGCTGTGTCATTAAATACTTCTCATTACCATAAATACAAAGTCAAGATGGCTTTAAGGAACCTTGGAGTCCATACTTTAGTCTTTTGTGTTACAGTAGATTTTTTTCATTCATCTAAACTAAAAGTTATATTCTTTTTTACAACAGCCTTGATCTTGTTCTTTACTGCTTTTTAATACAAATTCTTTTTTGTATGTTTTTGCAGGGGAGGGCAACATAAAGTATTATATGTATAAATGAAAGTAAAATGTTTATTTTTATTGAAACAGTAAAACTCCTTCATTTTCCTTTTTGGTATAAGGATGGGAAAAGCATGTTCTAATACAAGTTACTGGAAAATAAAATGAAGATTAAGTCATCTGTAATCTTATCACTCAACTTAGTGACTAAACAGCAACAGTCGTATCACTCAGAGAGAGTCACTATTAACATTTTATATTTTTTTCCTTTCTTTTTTATTACATACGTTTATATGCTTTTCTAACAAAGAACTGGGATGATGTTGCATGACTTTTGTGACACTGTATGAGTTTTGCTTTCTTCTTTTAGCACATTTAAAGATTGACTGGTTCCAAATAGGAAAAGGAGTATGTCAAGGCTGTATATTGTCACCCTGCTTATTTAACTTATATGCGGAGTACATCATGAGAAACATGGGCTGGAATAAGCACAAGCTGGAATCAAGATTGCCAGGAGAAATATCAATAACCTCAGATAAACAGATGACACCACCCTTATGGCAGAAAGTGAAGAGGAACTAAAAAGCCTCTTGATAAAAGTGAAAGAGGAGAGTGAAAAAGTTGGCTTAAAGCTCAACATTCAGAAAACGAAGATCACGGCATCTGGTCCCATCACTTCATGGGAAGTAGATGGGGAAACAGTGAAAACACTGTCAGACTTTATTTTTTTGGGCTCCAAAATCACTGCAGATGGTGACTGCAGCCATGAAATTAAAAGACGCTTACTCCTTGGAAGAAAAGTTATGACCAACCTAGATAGCATATTGAAAACGCAGAGATATTACTTTGCCAACTAAGGTCCGTCTAGTCAAGGCTATGGTTTTTCCAGTGGTCATGTATGGATATGAGAGTTGGACTGTGAAGAAAGTTGAGTGCCGAAGAATTGATGCTTTGAACTGTGGTGTTGGAGAAGACTTCTGAGAGTCCCTTGGACTGCAGGGATATCCAACCAGTCCATTCTGAAGGAGATCAGCCCTGGGATTTCCTTGGAAGGAATGATGCTAAAGCTGAAGCTCCAGTACTTTGGCCACCTCATGCGAAGAGTTGACTCATTGGAAAAGACTCTGATGCTGGGAGGGATTGGGGGCAGGAGGAGAAGGGGACGACCGAGGATGAGATCGTTGGATGGCATCACCAACTCAATGGACATGAGTTGAGTGAACTCCGGGAGTTGGTGATGGACAGAGAGGCCTGGCGTGCTGCAATTCATGGGGTCACAAAGAGTCGGACACAACTAAGCGACTGAACAGAAACATTTATTAATGCTATTGTTTTTTAACTTAGTGACTACCTAATATTTTATCACTGGAAACTACATGAAAGGTAGTATAGAATAGTGGACTGTAGAATCAAACTTCTCGGCTTCAAATTCAAGCTCTGCTACTTTTAGCTATAGCTATGTGATCTTGGGCTATTTTCTCTCCCTGTGCCTCAGTTTCCTCATGTATCAAAAGGGAGTAGTAATATACTTCATAGGTTTTTGGTGAGGATTATATCTATTAAAATATGCAAAGCAGTTAGAACAGTGCCTACTAGTAAGCTAATTATGTAAATAATGATTGCTATTAACATTATTTATTAAAATAGTTGACCAACCCCACTGTTAGTCTTCAGGGTGATTCCTGATATTTTTCTATTGTAATAAGCCCTCTGGAGAATATCCTTCACACAGACTTTTCTGTGCAGCTGTGATTATTTCCTTAAGATAAATACAGTGAAATGGAATCATCTATCAAGGGGAAAAAACATCATTGAGACCTTGATGTATACTCTTAATTGCTTTATGGAAAGCCTGTACTGGTTTGCTCTTTATCTGGCAGGGTTTGAAAGTATCATTTTTTTATCCCAAGTATTAAAATTAAAAATAAACCTAGATAAATTTTATTTCATCCACCCTAATCTTCATTTCCTGGAAATGCTCAGAAGTTTACTGTTGTTACTGTGAAAAGACTGGCATATTATTTTTAGAAGTTTCAGATGCATGAACTACTCTGGAAACTGGTTGAGATAGCTGATTTGTCTCCTGCCAGTCTGTGTTGTAAAGAATTCAGTGAAACACTAGATTAACTGCTTTCTAACATTAAGATTCTGTATTAAAGTTGACTAGTATGTGTTACATCAGTTAGAATGTATGTAGAGTCTTTCAGTGAGAGACCTGTTCTCCTCTATCTAGTGACTGAAATTAGAGAGAAGTTTACATTTCTCTTAGTAGTCTGTTGAGAGCTGTCCTTAGAGGTGGGCTGGTTCTTTTTGTCTTCCACATACAGCTTCCCTGCCTGGTCCATAGCGACTGCTCCAGTTGTTGACATTTTCCCCCAAACAGGAGGGTGGTGAGGAGGGGTGCTAAAATGAAAAGTCAAGGGGAGCTAGACTTTATCTTTGAGTTTGTGACCTGGGAAATCTGTCACTGTCTTCTAGCTGCAAGAGAGGCTGGGAGAGGCCTCCAAGCACATAGGCATAGTGGTGGTGGTGCTCAGTTGCCCAGTTGTGTCTGACTCTTGCAGTCCCATAGACTGTAGCCTGCCAGGCCCTTCTGTCCATGGGGTCCAGGCAAGAATACCGGAGCAGGTTGCCATGCCCTCCACCAGACATTCTTCTCGACCCAGGGATCGAACCTGTGTCTCCTGTGTTGGCAGGTGGAATCTGCCTCCGTGCCCCCTGAGAAGCCCACATAGGCATAGGCTCAGCTGAAATTCAGTGAGGGGAAAGTCCTGTCTCTAAAAGGGGTAAGGACAAGATGAATACTAGGGGTTAGTCAGTCATCTTTGCCACGAGACGAAAGAAAGCGCTAAGTCGAGTCCGACTCTTGAGATCTCATGAATTGTAGCTTGCCAGGCTCCACAATAAAACAAAAAGCACTTCAAATCAATAAGATTAAGATCCATGACCTTTTAGAAAAGTTGAACGTTACAAGTGGCTTGCAATTATTGGTAAACAGTTCAACTTTGCTCATAATTTTTTAAATTGCAAATTAAAAACTAGGATTAAGATATTTTTCATAAGATATGTATAGTGATATCCTTTGTTGGAAAGGTCTGGAGATGTAGACAACTAAAAGATTGAATATTTTTGGAGGACAGTTTAGAACAATAGACCAAAAATGCCTATATATTTTAATCTACAGGTTTTGGAAACATACAGATGTATATGTACATGGATATTCATCATACCATTGCTTGTATGTTTGAAAAACTTGAGACAGACTAAATGTTTGTTACTAGAGAACCCCTCCTGTGTTATTCTATTCATGTACATAGCTATAATATTCAGAACTTGATGTGTATATGTTATTGACATGGAAAGTTAAGCTATTTAGTAAGCAAATGGAGATAAAAATTGCTCAGAAGAACATAGAGTCTGCTCTGGCTTTTTCTGGTGGGTGAGAACTTTCTTCATTTTATATACTGCTTTCAGTCTTTCAACGTGTCATATTTTTAAAATGAAACAGCGAAACAAAGCAACAGATGTCACTCACTGTCCAAAACCTTGATTCGTTACTTGTGGGAATTTCGCCGACTACATGCTATCTCATGCTTATCTATCCACTTGGTCTTTTACTCGGTCCATCTTTTTTTTTCTTCTTTGTTTTTAAATCAACTTTATTGACATAAAATTCAGGCATGATAAACTGTATCCCTTCAACATGTACAGTTTGTGAGCTTTAACAGATGTGCACACCTGTGAAATCAAGATACAGAACGTTTTCACCATCTTCAAGCGATTGTGCCCCTGTTGCCGTCCATGCCTCCTTGGCTCCTGGCCACAGGCATCCACTCCGTGCTTTGTATCATTGTTTTCCCCTCTCCTAGAAGTTTATATAAATGCATTCACATTTTATGTGGCCTTTTGTGTTTGGTTTTGCACTTAGCATGACGCTTCAGAGATTCATCATGTTGTTGCATGTGTTAGCAGTTTGTTGCTTGTTGATGGATATCCCTGCTGTGAGCTTCCTCTATGTCGTGTATTCATTCATCTGTCAATGGACAAGTTTATGTTGCATCCAGGTATTGGCTGTTGTGGATAAACTGTCTAAAATGTTTTCAAAAGTAGTTGTATGTTCCCACCGGCATGTATGAGAGTTCCAGTTGTTCCCATTCTTGCTGACATTTGTTGTTGTTGGCTTTTTAAGTGTTAGACCTAATGGGTGTGTAATGGTATCTTACTGTGGTTTAAATCTACATGTCTCTTATGACTAAGGGTGATGAGGATCCTTTGATGGGTTTATTAGTTATGCATATATCTTCTTCTGTGAAGTGTGTCCAAATCTTTTCCTCACTTTCAAAATTGAGCTGTTTGTCTTTATTATTGACGTGTAACAGTTCTTCTGATATTTTTAGATACCACTAAGTCATCAGATGCAAGTTACAAATATCTTCTCCCCAGTCTGTGATTTTTTGTTTGTTTGTTTGTTTATCTGAATCACTTGTAATGTCATCAGTGTCATTGTTATAGATTATTTTATCAAACTAAGGAGGACTTGTCCTTTCAAAGGAAATGTGAGATGATGAAATTATATCAGAATCTGAACTTGTATATTCACTTCTGGACAGTTCACCTGATCTGGGGATTCCACTTAATCACAACACTGCCTAACAGTGTTTTGTTCAATGAGAGCTAGAGAACAGTGAGCATGGCGTTAAAATACACCAGTATATAAATCTCTTTCTCTGTTATCAAGCAATAGTTATCTGTCTTTCCTGTGTGTGTGTGTGTGTGTGTGTGTGCGCGTGCGCGCGCACTTGCACACGTGCATTCAGTCACTCAAAAGCTGTCTTCTAAACTAACTTCATTTTCCTCTAAAATAACTTCTTTTTCCTTCCCGTTTTCTTATTCTCCTGCTTTAAAAACCTAGCACAGAGTTGTACATTCTACGAAGGAGGACTGGTTCTCAGTATTGAAACTTTAAATTATGAGCAGCATAGTGACTTGATTTCCATTTAGAACAAGAGTTAAAGAGGTTTTTATAAGACTAAGGCTTTTGGTCTAGGACAGAGATTAGCAAACTATGGCCTAGAGGCTAAAATCCAGCTCAATGCTAGTTTCTGTAAATAAAGTAAATGAATATGTTGCATGCTTCCTGTGGCTGCTTTCACACTGTAGTGGCAGACTGGAACTGTTGCACAGAGCCTAAAATATTTACTGTGTGGCCCCTTATAGAAAAACTTCGCTGACCTCTTGTCTAGGGAGAAATAGGTCCATGAACTTGTAGGCAGCAGTAAAATGAGGCATTTCTGTCTGAGACTGCACTGAGGCACCACTCACGATGATAAGGGAGGATGCTATCCAAGAAACTGGAACTTGTCCAGACCTTCTCTCTTAAAAAGTGCAGTCTATTCATTAAAGTCGCATTGTGAGCACAATACTCATCACCGTCAGAAAAAGGCACTTTTTGTGGTGTACTCAAGTGAGTTGTATAGATTGATGTATTCCCCCCACTGCCTTTTTTTTCCCCTTGTGAGGGTACTATTTTGTTATATTTAGGTACAGAAATTCAGAAACAGATCTCTAGTTTTCTTGCCATATCTTTTTTTTTTAAATTGCAAGATATTTGCTTTACAACATTGTGCAGGTTTCTGCCATACATCAACATGAATCAGCCAGAGAGATACATATTCCTCTCCCTCTTGAACCTCCCATCTCCCACCCCATCCCACGCCTCTGTGTCCCCCATCGCCTTCTAAAGACACTTTGTAAAGCCTTTTCCTTCCTATCTATCTCTGTTCGTTCTTGTAGCCAGCCCCTCCATGCCCTGAGAGTAATGCTAGAGAAGTGAGACGTCAAGCAGTGTATCAGGGTTAGGCTTGGAGAACTCAGGATGACTGGGAGTGGGGAGGTGATCTGCAGAGGGAAATTACACAAGAAGTATAAGAGGCCGCCTTTGTTGTTGGTACTGGGAGGATTTGAAAAACCCTATGGATGATTTGCCCTTGTAGTAGCCACGTCTTTCTAAGATAAATGAGAGTGACGTTAAGAAAGCAATAAGGATTTCTCATGATCTTATTCACTGAACTTTGTATTATGTGGTGAGTATTTTTATTGATAGGACTAATTAGAGAATCTCATTAATTTCTGTCTTTTATCTGTGTTTTTTCCAGTGTTTATTTTAAATCTGTCTGCTGTGTCATTTGTGTTTTCAGTAAAATGCTTCAAGGGTCCTTGTTCTTTAAATCAGTATTCAGTTTTACTTACCTTCTTGTTCATCAGTTATTTATTGACCTGTAGTTACTTGAAATTCTCCTACCTCAAAAACAAAGAGTTCTGTGTAATTAAATGGAATTTTTGTAGATGATTGCAGTCATTATTGAATAATATTTGAGACATAAATACCAGGTACCTTAACGTTTCTTTATCTTAGAGACACTGTATCATGACCAATCTCATTATTGTCTGAAATTTCAGACTCTTGTGAGAAATTGCTTTTGTTTTAATGTCATCAGATATCCAAACTATTAGATATAATTAATTATGACCTAGGAGTTGAATTAGGATGAAATAACTTAGTGTATAATCATATGTGAAGAGGACTTATTTCATTAATATTCTACTTTCTTCCCAATTTATGTTCATTAGAAATAATATTTAAATAGAACTCTTTTTCTTAATACACAAATTTATTAAAATAGGATTATTAATAGGGGCACATTTACTTGTTAAGAATGGTTAACTGTGATTATAGTCTTAATCTCAAATGAGATATATATGAAATTGTTATGTTTGCTAAGAAGATTTGTGCAAATTTAAGAAATTCTTAATTTTTATAAACCAGTAGAAAAATGTACTTATTTTTATTTTGGTTGTTTTCAAAGATGTTTTTAGTAAATTATTAATATATTAAAATGTTACAAGTTTTTCACAGAAACCCTAAGCTAAACATTTTTTAATGTAATATATTTTTTCTGAGTTATCTTATGAATAACATTTGTTACTTCCGAAGTGCTATCAGTTGCCAGGCCCAGAGATATAAGAGGGACATAGAATCTGTTCTTTTGATGGCATTAAGTTGGAAATACACCAGGAAGCCTTAATACAAGTTAAGTTAGTTCTGACATATACGATGTATTTTTTATGAACCTGAACATGTTTATAGTTACTAGGTAGACAGAAGTGTCTTAAACAAAACTGTTGAAGTCATGCACGTTTGTTGAAATGATAGCTGCCCTTTTCTTAGATGTGTTTTATGCCTTGTTGAAATTTTTAAATTTTATTACTTGTTAGTCACTAGTTTGTATGTATTCAGAGTTGTAGATTTATATAGTAATAGAATGACAACATTTTTTCCAGCTTTCTATCTAAAATACTTTGGAGGAGGAATCTTTTATTTTTATTTCTATATGTTTCATACTAGACATTTATAAATAAAGGACAACATAGTTGTGTTAATGACTTTATCATCATTTACTATTTCACTTGAAAATTACAAAGAATAATATTCTAGTTAACTTCAGGTACATACAAATATTATTTTTAATAGCCCAAGAATAGGACTTATATTACTAAATGGTTAAATGCTCAGAATATATTCCAATAATTTAAATTTTATTGAATATAGAACTAACTTGGAAAATATACACGAATTATGTGATATAAAAACAAATATTTATACATTCCTTTCTTACTGGATTTCACCCTCCCAGCTCTGTTAATGTGTGATTCAGTCATTTAATATGATTTTATAGTTCTTCTATACTTACATGCAATCTGTGGTTTTGATCAGGTGTGTTTCTTTTTTTCTGCTAATGTAAGTTAATTGTTGTAGCACAGCTAGTCTCTGATTATCCAAGCTAAGTGAGAAAAGAGTACAGAATAAAAAATTACAATTTAAAAATTAAAACATCTCAGTCAAGGCAGTTTTTAACTTTTTGGTTTACTAGCAATTTCTGCAAACACCCCTCCCCCCATCACTTCAAAAAAATGATATCCTTTCAATTTAATTTCTTATTCTGGTTTCTGTTAGAAGTGCTAAGAATGAATAACTCTTTCTGAAAGACAGAGGGGTAGAAAGTGAAGTTTTGGATAACCTACATGCTGAGTAATCCTCCTTTGAAATACAGCAAATGAGTTAAGGATTTAATAGAATTTTTTTCCTAATTTATCTCAGGAATAGTCTGACCCCTCCCCCCACAAAAAAAACAGCTACTATAGAAAAGACCATAATATAAATATTTTCATATTCTGTCTATGACCCATAAGTACTCAAATAATCCTATTTAATTAAGCAGTTTTTCTGATTCTACTCATTTTGAATCAAGTAATTGCTGAAATGTTCTGCAAACCCTTGGTTATACTATTAGTATATTAGAGGGAATTTTATTGTCAGTTTTCAAGGAGTTCACTTAAATAAAAATTCTTATTGTGTCCTGTTCTTATTGTAGTTATGGAAGAGAAATCTTTTAGCCTTGCCATCAAGTTGAAATTGCCCTTTAGATTTCTCATGTTTATAACCTTAGTAATTCTAGCTAGTAAAACAAAAACTTCATAAATATTCAAAAGGCAGCCTGGACCAGATCCAAACAGTTTCAGTTATATACCGCATTGTCTTACTAGAAATTTGTATTTTTTATTTATGTTCCCTACCCACCATTTGATATGGCTGTCATAGATCTTCAAAGTTTAGAATGAATTTTAGTATGTAGATTTCTAAAATTCCATTATTAGAAGTCATTTTATCTTTTATAGTTCATCTGTGTAAGAGTTTTTTTTTTTAACCTATATTCCTCTGCAATCAATAAAGTTTCTAAACCTTTTAGAGTTTTGTAGATAGTTGGCCACAGCAAATTGTGTTCCTAAATTTCTCCATAGAGTTCTTGTAGAACCATACAACTAGTAATGTTCATTAAATATTATAGTTTAATTATCACCAACATTATTATACATCATTCATTGAACTTCCTTAGATCCATTTTGACACCATTTCTTCTTAAAAGTAACATAAAACGAAAAAACTGTGAAGGTAATCACACAAATTTTTTATCTTGCAGTTTGAGCTGTATTAAAACTTACAGCAGCACTTCCAAATGGCCACTTAACACTGTAACTAGTGGTCAGATGACCTTAAAACAACATTAAATTTGTATATATTGTAACTTGAATTGAAAATCTTCTGGGAGGAGAAAAGAGAAGACTGCTCTTGTAAAGCTGACTTAAATCACTTTTAATACCTGATTATGTATGTTGACATTTTGTCCACTGTTTAGCATTCCCTTTTGATTTATGCCATGCTGAATTACATGTAGATCATTGTTTTTAAATATTTTGAAAAAAAGAAGTTACAGTTCATTTTCTTAAACTCTTAAGTTTAAAATTAGTGTTTCATGAAGGAAAATTTCTGAGTATTCTAATGGCTTTTTTAAACAAATGATTTATTTGCTAGGTAAGTTCTCTTCTACGCTTTATGAGACTGGTGGCTGTGATATGTCACTTGTGAATTTTGAACCAGCAGCAAGAAGAGCGTCCAATATCTGGTATGTGTGAAGTCGTGTTAGGGGAGTTTATGTACTTGCATAAAAAGTTTGCCATTTTTAAAGTTTGTAAACCTTGAGATAGAAGAGTTATTTGTTTATATTGGCTTAAATAAATTCACATTATGCATTGGTTGCCAAAAAGTAGAACTTTTTACTTTGGAAAAAAAGCCATTATTAAAAAGCTATTACATGTTTTTGTTTTTTGTTTGCTATTATATGTTTTTAAAAATTAAGTAAAAATTTCCTATAGATGTTACTGTGGGATAGTGGTTTCCCACAATTTGAAATTTAACTCTCTATATATTGCATGATGGAAAAAACTTATTAGACAAACATTTACACAACTATGTTCAAATCCATCAATTCTCTTTTTTGGTGTAATTTCAAATTTTTATTTCTGTGTGAGGATTTCAGCCAAGTGTCTTTTTAAATGATCGTCTTTCATTTTGTTTTAAAATGTGTTTACCAACTATAAGCAGGAGGAATTTCTTAAAATATGACTCATGTGTTACATTTAATTTCTTTTCTCTCCTTCCCTCAGGAAGAAATTATGTAAGATAACAGAAGTTTGGAGGAAAGCAAATAAGAAATAGAAACCTTGATCATATAACACAGTTATAATTTAGAATGTGTTAAAATTTTTCTGAAAGTTTTTACTAATCTGTTCAAATTGCTGTATTGAAACTCACTGTTGCTTGGTTAGCTCACTTTTTTTTTCCCACAAGGGTCATTTGATTTTTATTTTAGGACTTCTGTTTAATAATGGGACACTTATTTAAATGTCACATATCTATGGGCAGTTCACTTAGTTTTTTCAGTTTTGAGGGGCTATTTAAAACAATAAGATCTTATGGTCACTTAGCATGAACATTTAAAAAACTGTACTCTTTAAGCTCTTTTAACACTGTTTCAGAGTTTACCCCCTCAGATTGAATTGCGGTGTTTAGATGATTTTGTAACTGTGGAAGCAACAGGAGGATGGAGCACTGAGAACAATTATGTTTAACATAATTCAAGATAAGAACAACTCCTTACACCATAATGTGTTAAGGTCTCAAGTTTTGAAATCTAAACTTGAGTGAACTGTGGAAACTGAATTGTCATGTTCTGGACTACCATATAGATTAAATTTATTGTGGCTCCTGGCAATATGTTAATTGCTTTCTTAAACAGTTTTCACAGGAACCTTAAAATCAGTTCAGTCGTGTCCGACTCTCTGTGACCCCATGGACTTCAGCGCACCAGGTTTCCCTGTCCATCACCAACTCCTGGAGTTTACTCAAACTCATGTCCATTGAGTTGGTGATACCATCTAACTGTCTCATCCTTTGTCATCCCCTTCTCCTCCCGCCTTCAATCTTTCCCAGCATCAGGGTCTTTTCAAATGGGTCAGTTCTTCACATCAGGTGGCCAAAGTATTGGAGTTTCAGCTTCAGCATCAGTCCTTCCAATGAACATTCAGGACTGATTTCCTTTAGGATGGACTGGTTGGATCTCCTTGCAGTCCAAGGGACTCTCAAGAGTCTTCTCCAACACCACAGTTCTAAAGCATCAATTCTTCGACGCTCAGTTTTCTTTATAAGTCCAACTCTCACATCCATACATGACTACTGGAAAAACTAGTTTTGACTAGGCGGACCTTTGTTGGCAAAGAAATATCTCTGCTTTTTAATATGCTGTATAGGATCCTTCCAAGGAGTAAGTGTCTTTTAATTTCATGGCTGCAATCACCATCTGCAGTGATTTTGGAGCCCCCCAAAATAAAGTCTGTCACTGTTTCCATTGTTTACCCATCTATTTGCCATGAAGTGATAGGACCAAATGCCATGATCTTACTGAATGTTGAGCTTTAAGCCAGTGTTTTCACTCTCCTCTTTCACTTTCATCAAGAGGCTCTTCAGTTCTTCTTTACTTTCTGCCATGAGGGTGGTATCATCTGCATATCTGAGGTTATTGATATTTCTCCCGGCAATCTTGATTCTAGTCTAGCATATTTCATGATGTACTCTGCATATAAGTTAAATAAGCAGGGTGTCAATGTACAGCCTTGATATATTCCTTTCCCAATTTGGAACTCAGTTCTAACTATTGCTTCTTGATCTGCTTACAGATTTCTCAGGAGGCAGGTCAAGTGGTGTGGTATTCCCATCTCTTTCAGAATTTTCCAAAATTTGTTGTGATCCACACAGTCAAAGATTTTGGCATAGTCAATAAAGCAGGAATAGATATTTTTCTGAAACGCTCTTGTTTTTTCGATGATCCAGAGGATGTTGGCAATTTGATCTCTGGTTCCTCTGCCTTTTCTAAATCCAGTTTGAACATCTGGAAGTTCATGGTTCACATACTGTTGAAGCCTGGCTTGGAGAATTTTGAGCATTACTTTGATAGCGTGTGAGATGACTGCAATTGTGCGGGAGTTTGAGCATTCTTTGGCATTGCCTTTCTTTGGAATTGGAATGAAAACTGACCTTTTCCAGTCCTGTGGCCACTGCTGAGTTTTCCAAATTTGCTGGCATATCGAGTGCAGCACGTTCACAGCATCATTTAGGATTTGAAATAGCTCTACTGGAATTCCATCACCTCCACTAGTTTTGGTCATAGTGATGCTTCCTAAGGGCCGCTTGACTTCACATTCCAGGATGTCTGGCTCTAGGTGAGTGATCACCCCGTTGTGATTATCTGGGTCGTGAAGATCTTTTTTGTATAGTTCTTCTGTGTGTTCTTACCACCTCTTCTCAATATTTTCTGCTTCTGTTAGGGCCATACCATTTCTGTCCTTTATTGTGCCCACCTTTGCATGAAATGTTCCCTTGGTATCTCTTAATTTTCTTGAAGAGCTCTCTAGTCTTTCCCATTCTGTTGTTTTCCTCTATTTCTTTGCACTGATCACTGAGGAAGGCTTTCTTCTCTCTCCTTGCTATTCTTTGGAATTCTGCATTCAAATGGGTATCTTTCCATTTCTCCTTTGCCTTTCGCTTTTCTTCTATTCACAGTTATTTGTAAGGCCTGCTCAGACAACCATTTTGCCTTTTTGCATTGCTTTTCCTTGGGGATGGTTTTGATCCCTGTCTCCTGTACAATGTCACGATCCTCTGTCCATAGTTCTTCAGGCACTCTGTCTATCAGATCTAATCCCTTGAATCTGTTTCTCATTTCCAGTGTATAATCGTAAGGGATTTGATTTAGGTCATACCTGAATGGTCTAGTGGTTTTCCCTGCTTTCTTCAATTTAAGTCTGAATTTGGCAATAAGGAGTTCATGATCTGAGCCATAGTCAGCTCCTGGTCTTGTTTTTGCTGACTGTATAGAGCTTCTCCATCTTTGGCTGCAAAGAATATAATCAGTCTGATTTTGGTATTGACTATCTGGTGATGTCCATGTGTAGAGTCTTCTCTTGTATTGTTGGAAGAGGCTGTTTGCTATGACCAGTGCATTCTCTTGGACTCTATTAGTCTTTGCCCTGCTTCATTCTGTACTCCCAAGGCCAAATTTGCCTGTTATTCCAGGTGTTTCTTGACTTCCTACTTTTGCATTCCAGCCCCCTATGATGAAAAGGACATCATAGGGGTGTTTTTGTGTGTTAGTTCGGAAGGTCTTCATAGAACCATTCAACTTCAGCTTCTTCAGCATTACGGGTTGAGGCATAGACTTTGATTACTGTGATATTGAATGTTTTGCCTTGGAAATGAACAGAGATCATTCTGTCATTTTTGAGATTCCATTCAAGTACTGCATTTTGGGCTCTTTTTTTGACTGTGATGGCTGCTCCATTTCTTCTAAGGGATTTGCCCACAGTAGTATACATAATGGTCATCTACGTTAAATTCACCCATTCCAGTCCATTTTAGTTTGCTGATTCCTAAAATGTCGATGTTCACTCTTGCTATCTCCTGTTTGACCACTTCCAATTTACCCTGATTCATGGACCTAACATTCCAGGTTCCTAAGCAATATTGCTCTTTATACATTGGACTTTACTTCCATCACCAGTCACATCCAGAACTGGGTGTTGTTTTTGCTTTGGCTCCGTCTCTTCATTCTTTCTGGAGTTATTTCTCCACTGATCTCCAGTAGCATATTGGACACCTACCAGCCTGGGGAGTTTATCTTTCATTGTCCTATCTTTTTGCCTTTTCACACTGTTCATGGGGTTCTCAAGGCAAGAACAATGAAGTGCTTTGCCATTCCCTTCTCCACTATGCCACGTTTTGTCAGAACTCTCAGAAACATGACCCTTGCCTAACTCAGTGAAACTATGAGCCATGCTGTGTAGGGCCACCCAACCTTGTGCTAGAAGTACTCTTATCCTGTGAGGAGACTGAGGTATTAAAAGATTAGATAACTGTCCAACATCTCATTCACTTGAGGAAGAGGTTTGAATATAAATACTCTGACCCACAGGTTATGCGCCTTATCACAACCCTAGGAAAATTTGACTTTGTATTTTGAAGTTTACATGGAAAAGTAAAGACAGTGTAAATATCATATAATTGTTCATGCATTTATTTTTCTTTCTACTACTTGACAAGCTGTTTATTCCCTAAAGTATTTTTCATTTTATTTTAGTGACACGGATTCTCATGTATCCAGTTCTACCTCAGTTCGATTTTATCCACATGATGTGGTAGGTTTTCCTTTATTTTTATAAAATGATATATTTTTGTTAGTTATATAAAGCAGAAAAATGGTGAGGTTATATAATATTGATTTTGTTGAAAACTATGGCAAAATCACCTTTGCTGTCCCATAATGGATGTCTTCTCATAAGTCCTTTGTTAAGCAATAAATATAAAACCCTGTAAAGTTGGATTAGCTATATATGAATGCGTAATTATACTTCTAAGACCTTTGTCATTTTTGAGATTGCATTCAAGTATTACATTTTGGACTCTTTTTTTAGCTGTGATGGCTACTCCATTTCTTCTAAGGGATTTGGCCACAGTAGTACACATAATGGTCATCTAAGTTAAATTCACCCATTCCAGTCCATTTTAGTTCGCTGATTCCTAAAATGACATTCCTCACCAATGTCGTAATCTAGGTGTGCCATTTTAAAACTTCACTTTGAATATTATGGTTTTGGTACATAGCTAACTGATTTGGTACTGTGAGCTGTTGGTTAACTATTAGTTATTTTTATATCAGTGTGTATATCTGTGTGTGTATGTGTGTGCGCGTGGAGAGCTTAGTGACATTATTGCTCTATTGAAAAAAAAACATAGAAGATACAGTGGGTATATTTTAAAAGATAACAAAGATAGCACTGCCTTTGTGTGATACATATAAAGATGTATATATTGAGGTTAAAAAAATAAAGTAGATGAAATCCTTATAAGCAATATATAAGAGATATTTAGATAAATTTAATGCCAAAGGGATTAATTATAATGTTGGCTCAAGTCCTTTGTGTTAAATGACAAAGTAGTATTTTCCACCACTAAGTGGTGTGAGAGCCTTGAGATAGCACAGTTCTGGCTAGTGCTATGCTAGATGTAGTCAACTTTTGATTCTTTCAGAGGAAGGAGAAACTGGTGAACAGGTGAATGGATGAGTTGAACCTGAAAGAAACGTAATGTGGTAATATCCTGTATAGCCTCAGCTGAGCAGTGTGCCAAAACAAAAATAAATGCGTATGGGAGGGATTTGAAAACAGCAGTAACGATGTTGAGAGAGTATAGGAAGAATTGAGCATTGAAGGCATGGAATCCAGGGCAGAGGAGCTTAGATTTACCATAGTAGTGAGCTTCACAGCTTAATGAGAGAAGGGAAGGGACAGGGAGCGGGACACCACTCATCATTCTCCATAGGTTGTGGAATGGATCCACCAGCTATACAGCCATAAAATGCTAAAATTTCAAACACTCCCTAATAAAATCTTTCCAAAAGCCCCATCAGTTGATTTGCTTTGTTGTAGATTTCTTTCTTTATCACCTTCTGTAGTTTCTAATGATCATAAAGTATCCACAAGAGTGGATATAGAGAATTAAGGTGGTTTTGATAATCTGCAAGCTGATTGGGTAGCCCTTGAATCATGACTTGATTAAAGATATTTTAAGCCTTTCAGTGCTGATTTTCTTTTAGCTTTCTCTTCCACAGATCCGACTGAACAGACTATTGACCATCGACACAGATTTATTGGAACAACAAGACATTGACCTAAGCCCTGATTTGGCAGCTACTTACGGTCCAACAGAAGAAGCTGCTCACAAAGTTA
The DNA here is from genome assembly GCF_023091745.1 of Budorcas taxicolor. NCBI lineage: Eukaryota > Metazoa > Chordata > Mammalia > Artiodactyla > Bovidae > Budorcas > Budorcas taxicolor. Next base: position 80,849,144 of record NC_068919.1, read on the forward strand.
AACACTATTATCGCTTTTGGATCTTGCCTCAACTGTGGATTGGCATTAACTTTGACAGACTCACACTTTTGGCCCTGTTTGATAGGTGAGAATGTAGATTTTACTTTTAAATTGAAACGTTTCAAATTACCCGTTGAGTATTTGACTTTGTTTCCATGTTGGAAAGTGTTTTCTATTTTAGAAATCACTTTTATCATTAAGAATCATGCAACTGTGTTTAAAAGCCAGAGAATATGAGGTGTTAATGGGCGTAAGGTTATACATATTACAGTGACTCTTATTATGAAAGGTTTAAGAGGAAGTTTCTTTCCCTACTTCTTGTCACTAGTCTTAATAGTAAACAGCAGTAATTAGTTATGAACTTGGTGGCCAAATGCTGCTTCTAGTTTACTCCAAGGAGTTAAAAAGGCTGGACTTACTCTTCCACCTGAAACAATGAAAAACAGATAAAATGCATGAACCAGTGGTTTTCAAGACACGGGAGATAAGACAGAAAAAGACAGTGACACCTGAGAGATAGGAAGCAAGTTATGTGAGCCCTGCAATTGCCCAGCTTACCACCTAAAGAGAGTTTCCAGGTTCTGATCCTGAAGTAGAGTCCAGTAGACTTGCTGAGTTGAGGAGATGGAGCTGAGTCCAGGGAGACTAGAGCAGCCTGAGCCTGTGGTACAGAACATCAGAGAGAGGATCGCTGCTCAGAGAGAAACTCAGAGATGTGTAGCGGATCCCCTCACTGTTTAGCAGAGTATTGGTAAGAGAATGTGCGAGGAGACTAGGCCAGGGGAGAGAATCATGTAAAAGAAATCATGTGAATCATGTCAAAGAAATAGAGGCACAGTGCCTGGCACACAGGGCTGGGAATGGTGCCTGTCCTCACCTGCTGGGCTGAAGAAACTCATAATAATTCATATTTTATGGTGCATTATGTACAGTACTCAGGAAAGTCCTGCCTTAGAAGTCGGAGTACTTAGCCCTAGTATGGGCACTGTTCCAGACCCAGCTAGCAAGTCGTAAAAACAAGACTTGAAAGGATCCAACTGTTTTCAAGTAGCGTAGCAAAGCTCAAGAAGATTTATAGAAATTCAGAAATTCTCACCACATAAAAAGTTGAGGTTCACAAAGTCTGGGCATCCAGAGAGTACCAAGCATACAAAGAAATGACAAAACGTGATTTATAATGAGGGAAATAATGAGTCAGTCGAAACCAGCCTTTAGCTGTCACTGATATTAGAATTAGCAAAGACATTAAAGTTACAACTATACTTTGCATGTTAATAAAAGTTAAGTAGATATATGGAAAATGCAAAGGAAAAAAAAAGACCCAAATTGAACTTGCAGATGAAAACTAAAATGTCTGAGATGAAAAATACAGTGGATGAGATTAATGGTAGGTTAGACATTACAGAAGAAAATCTTAATGAAGTTGAAAGCATGGCAGTAGAAACTATTGGAAGTGAAACAAAAGAAAAAGAATTCCCCTCCCTCCCCTCAACAAAAAGAACATACAGAATGAAAGTATGCTCTGGGAGAGGGGGGGAGAGAAAAAATTTTGAGGAAGTTAATGGTGGAAAACTTTCCAAATTCGATGAAAACTATTGAAGAATCTCCTTGAATCTCAAGTACAAGAAACATGAAAAAAACTATAGCAAGGCATATGGTTGTTCAAAACCAATAATAAAATTTTTTTAAACTTCAGGAGGAAAAAGATACAGTTTGTATAGGGGAACAAGGATAAGGAAGACATCAGATTTATTGTTGGACAAAATCCAAATAAGATAATGAAGCAGCGTTTTTAAAGTATTGAAGGGAGAAAAAGCTCAACCTGGAATTCTGTAGCCAGCAAAACTGCAAAAGCCAGGATGAAATAAAGATAGTTTCAGACTAGAAAAAACTGGGAAGACTCTTTTTCTGGCAGATCCACAGTACAATATAGTACCGGATTTCTTTCAGGCAGAAGGATAATAATACCAACTGGAAATATGGAGCTACCCAAGGAAACAAAAGGTGAATGCAAATGTTAACTACATGAATAAATATATAAGATTTCTTCTTACTAATTAAATATTTTTGAGACATAATTGGATGTTTAAACAAAAATAATGATATATATTGTGTGATTTATAACATAAGTAAAAGTAAATTTCACAATAATAATAGCATAACTTTTATCAAGATAAACCATATTCTAGGCCATAGTATGTTCTTTACTCCAGGAAAGGACATTTGAAAGTATACTACTATAAGTTTCTTATACTATATGTGAATTGATTTAAGTTTATTTGAGTTAGACTATCATAAAATGTATACTTTAAACCCTAAAGCAAACACTAAGATAACAAAAGAGTTATAAATGGTAAGTTAAAAAAATAAAGGAGATAAAATAGACTTACAAAAATTATTCTCTTAATATAATATAAGGCAGAAAAAGAGATCAAAAACAGATTGACACAAGATAAATGGCAAGGTGATAGTTGGGAAAAGCCAGAAATTGTCAACTTGGCGAAAATAGCAAGACTCAATTCTTTGCTGCCTATAAGAAATGCACTTTAAATATAAAAGTAGAAAAGATAGATCATCCTAACACTAATCAAATTAAAGTCGGAATAGCTAAATTAATATCAGGCAAAGTAGTTTTCATATCAGACAAAGTAGATTTCATTGGAGAAGGCAATGGCAACCCGCTTCAGTTTTCTTGCCTAGAGAATCCCAGGGATGGGGGATCCTGGTGGGCTGCCGTCTGTGGGGTCGCACAGAGTTGGACATGACTGAAGCGATGTAGCAGCAGCAGCAAAGTAGATTTCAGAGCAAAGAAAATGTTCTTTTTACTCCAAGATAAAAGGAGGTGGTTGTATAATGATAAGGGGTTAGTTAATCCATAGGATTTAACCATTCTAAATGTTTCTACATCTAAACAATACTGCAAACTAAAAGCTGATAGAAATAGAAATGGATAAATTCACAATTATACTTGAATTCAACATGAAAGTGTAAGTGTCAGTTGCTCAGTCATGTCTGACTCTTTGCAATCCCATGAACTGTAGCCTCTGTCCTTGGAATTATCCAGGCAAGGATATTGGAGTGGGTAACCTTTCCTTTCTCCAGGGAATCTTCCCAACCCAGGAATCGAACCTTGCAGGCAGACTGACTGCAAGTCTCCCACATTGCAGGCAAATTCTTTACCGTCTAAGCTTATATACCTCTCTCAGTAATTGATAGAACAAGTGTAGAAAATCAATAACGATATACTAAATTTGAACAATACTGTCAACCAGCCTCAAATATCAATAACCTCAGATATGCAGATGACACCATCCTTATGGCAGAAAGTGAAGAGGAACTAAAAAGCCTCTTGATAACAGTGAAAGTAGAGAGTGAAAAAGTTGGCTTAAAGCTCAACATTCAGAAAACAAAGATCATGGCATCTGGTCCCATCACTTCATGGGAAATAGATGGGGAAACAGTGAAAACAGTGTCAGACTTTATTTTTTTGCAGATTTTGCAATATCACTGCAGATGGTGACTGCAGCCATGAAATTAAAAGACGCTTACTCCTTGGAAGGAAAGTTATGACCAACCTAGATAGCATATTGAAAAGCAGAGACATGACTTTGCCAGCAAAGGTCTGTCTGATCAAGGCTATGGTTTTTCCAGTGGTCATGTATGGATATGAGAGTTGGACTGTGAAGAAAGCTGAATGCCGAAGAATTGATGCTTTTGAACTATGGTGTTGGAGAAGACTCTTGAGAGTCCCTTGGACTGCAAGGACATCCAACTAGTCCATTCTGAAGGAGATCAGCCCTGGGATTTCTTTGGAAGGAATGATGCTAAAGCTGAAACTCCAGTACTTTGGCCACCTCATGTGAAGACTTGACTCATTGGAAAAGACCCTGATGCTGGGAGGGATTGGGGGCAGGAGGAGAAGGGGACGGCCAAGGATGAGATGGCTGGATGGCATCACTGACTCGATGGACATGAGTCTGAGTGAACTCCGGGAGTTGGTGATGGACAGGGAGGCCTGGCGTACTGTGATTCATGGGGTCACAAAGAATCGGACACGACTGAGTGACTGAACTGAACTGTCAACTAACCTAAGCTGATGGGCGTTTAGGAAACACTTCACTCATGACAACAAAATATATGTTATTTTACGTGCATACTTGAACTTTTATCAAGATAAATTCATATTCTAGGCCATAGTATAAGGATCAAATGTAGAAGGATGCAAGTTCTATGTAGTATATTCTCTGACCATAGTTGAGTTAATTATAAATCAGTAACAAAAGAACCTTGGAAAATTCCTAAATACTTAAAAGCAAAATACCTCTGAATAACTCACAAATCAAAGGAGAAATCAAGAGGTAAATTAGAAAATATTTTTAAACTGAATAAAAATTAAACACAGCTTACCAGAATTTTTGTGATGTTGTTAACACATTACTTGGAAGAATTTATAGCACGAATAAGAAGAAAAGTCAATTCAGTGCCTTCACCTTCCCTTTAGGAAAGTTTAAAAAAGAAGAACACATCAAACCTACGTATTCAGAAGCTAGAAAATTGTAAAGAACAAAGTGGAAGTCACTGAGGAGAACTCAGAAGACAGAAAAGTCAAGGAAACCAAAACCTCAGTTAAATTAATGCACTCTAGCCAGGATGACCAGGGCCAAAAATGTTACAGATGAGGGCATGTGAGCTAGGATGTCATGATAGGAATGTGAGCTAAGATGTCATGATAGATTCTATAAGTAATAAATGGATAATAAAATATTATGAGTGGTTATATGTAAATAAGAGAAATTTCTTGAATAATAGAAATTATCAAATTTCACTCTGAAAGAAATATAATACTTAAGAAATACAATACCTATCAAATAAATGGGCATTATAGTTAAACACCTTCCCATAAAGAAAACTATTCAGGTCTAGAGAGTATCAAAATAATATCCCGAATCATAAAAATAGGCTTTTCAACAAGTGGTACAGGCCCACTGGACTTCTCTATGCAAAAAAAAAAAAAAAAAGAATTACCTTGCGTCATATTGTAAAAGTTAACTCAAAATGGATCATAAACCTCAGTGTAAAGTCTAAAATATAAAATTCAGAAAAAAGCAAAACATAGGAGAAAAGATTTGTGATTTTGGGCAAAATTGCTCAGATGTGACATAGAAAACAGGATCAATGAAAAAATGGATGGATAAATTGGATTCATCAAAATTAAAAGCTAAAAAAAGCTGAAAGGAGAACACATGTTCAGAGACCAGTAATGTGGCAGAATGTAGTGTAGCAGGGCTGACAAGAATCACTGGGCTTGGCAAATCTGGAATTCCACATCTGCCACATAAGAACAAATGAAGAGATGCCAGTGTTCCATTTATTGTTTTGAAAATACTGTTGAACTTATTTTCATCTGGGAGAACTATCAAGTGAAATGGTACGGAGATGTTTGTGAATTTTATTTTTTAGGTCAATAGATCATTATAAATAGGGCGTTGACTTAATAAAAACAAATGAAAGCATTTTTATGATTATAAATGCAATTTTTTATGAAATACATAGAAAGACTTTAAGGTAGAGGCCAGCCACAATCCTTCCACCCAGAGAGAACCATTATATCGATACATGGTGTATTTTCTTAATAGAACTTACATCTTCCTACAGTTCTGTGTCCTGGTTTTTTTGTATAGCGATGTACTGAGCATGTTCCCGTGTCAATAAATGTTCTTTAAAATCAAGACTTTTAGTACTCTTGCCTAGAAAATCCCATGGACGGAGGAGCCTGGTAGGCTGCAGTCCATGGGGTCGCTAACAGTCGGGCACAACTGAAACGAGTTAGCAGCAGCACATATTTTACATTTTGTGAGTAGCATTTGCCTAAGAAGTAATGAGACAAATAGTTATTTTTTGGCATTATCTACAGAAATCATTTTAATTGCCATGTAGTATCTTGGATTTCATACTGCTTCTTTTACAGGGTCAGTTTAGTAAAATATAGAACTGTCTCAGAAACTGATAGAGTAACTTTTTAATTTTCTAGAAACTCCTTTGAATATTTTTCAAACTTATTTCTTTGTATATTTCCTTTATTTGCCATCCAAGTTGGTTAGTTATTTGGCAACAAATTTGACAGAAAAGCAGATGTTAAGAGTAAAGTTATAACATAGAAATTAAAACTATATTATGTATTAGAACTTCACAGTCCTCTGTAGCATGCTTTATTTGCACATAAGAATGTGTGCTACTGTTGGTGGGAATGCAAATTGATACTGCCACTATGGAGAAGAGTATGCAGATTCCTTAAAAAACTAGGAATAAAACTACTGTATGACCCAGCAATCCCACTACTGGGCCTACACCCTGAGAAAACCATAATTGAAAAAGACACATGTACCCCAGTGTTCATCACAGCACTGTTTACAATAGCTAGTACATGAAAGCAACCTTTTCTTACTCTTCTATCTTTTTGCCTTTTCATACTGTTCAGGGGGGAACAGTATGAAAAGCGGGAATACTGAAGTGGTTTGCCATTCCCTTCTCCAAGTAGGGAAAACCACTAGACCATTCAGGTATGACCTAAATCAAATCACGTACGATCATATAGTGGAAGTGACAAATGGATTCAAGGGATTAGATCTGATAGACAGAGTGCCTGAAGAACTATGGACGGAGGTCCATGACATTGTACAGGAGGCAGGGATCAAAACCATCCCCAAGGGAAAGCAATGCAAAAATTCAAATAGTTGTCTGAGGAGGTCTTACAAATAGCTGTGAATAGAAGAGAAGGAAAAGGCAAAGGAGAAAAGGAAAGATAAACACATTTGAATGCAGAGTTCCAAAGAATAGCAAGGAGAGATAAGAAAGCCTACAGAAATAGAGGAAAACAATAGAATGGGAAAGTCTAGAGATCTCTTCAAGAAAATTAGAGATACCAAGGGAACATTTCATGCAAAGATGGGTACAATAAAGGATAGAAGTGGTATGGACCTAATAGAAGCAGATGATATTAAGCAGAGGTGGTAAGAATACACAGGAGAACTGTACAAAAAAGATCTTCATGACCCAGATAGTCATGATGGTGTGATCACCAACCTAGAACCAGACATCCTGGAATGTGAAGTCAAGTGGCCCTTAGGAAGCATCACTATGAACAAAGCTTGTGGAGGTGATGGAATTCCAGTTGAACTATCTCAAACCCTAAAAGATGATGCTGTGAACGTGCTACACTTAATATGCCAGCAAATTTGGAAAACTCGGCAGTGGCCACAGGACTGGAAAAGGTCAGTTTTCATTCCAGTCCCAAAGAAAGGCAATGCCAAAGAATGCTCAAACTCCCACACGATTGCAGTCATCTCACACACTAGTAAAGTAATGCTCAAAATTCCCCAAGCCAGGCTTCAACAGTACGTGAACCATCAACCTCCAGATGTTCAAACTGGATTTAGAAAAGGCAGAGGAAACAGAGATCAAATTGTCAGCATCCATTGGATCATCAAGAAAGCAAGAGAGTTCCAGAAAACATCTATTCCTGCTTTATTGACTATGCCAAAGCCTTTGACTTTGTGGATCACAACAAACTGTGGAAAATTCTGAAAGAGATGAGAATACCAGATCACCTGACCTGTCCCCTGAGAAATCTGTATGCAGGTCAGGAAACAATAGTTAGAACTGAACATGGAACAACAGACTGGTTCCAAATCTGGGAAGGAGTATGCCAAGGCAGTATATTGTCCCCCTGCTTCTTTAACTTATATGCAGAGTACATCATGAGAAACACTGGGCTGAATGAAGCACAAGCTGGAATCAGGATTGCTGGGAGAAATATCAGTAACCTCAGATACACAGATGACACCACACTTGTGGCAGAAAGTGAAGAATAACTAAAGAGCTTTTTGATGAAAGTGAAAGAGGAGAGTGAAAAGTTGGCTTAAAGCTCAACATTCAGAAAACTAAGATCATGGCATCTCGTCCCATCACTTCATGGGAAACAGTGGAAACAGTGACAGATTTAATTTTGTGGGGCTCCAAAATCACTGCAGATGGTGACTGCAGCCATGAAATTAAAAGACGCTTGCTCCTTGGAACAAAAGTTATGACCAACCTAGACAGCATAATAAAAAGCAGACATTACTTTGCCAACAAAGGTCTGTCTAGTCAAAGCTGTGATTTTTGCAGTAGTCATGTATGGATGTGAGAGTTGGACTATAAAGAAAGCTGAGCACTGAAGAATTGATGCTTTTGAACTGTGGTGTTGGAGAAGACTCTTGAGAGTCCCTTGGATGGCAAGGAGATCCAACCAGTCCCTCTTAAAGGAAAATAGTTCTGAATATTCATTGGAAGTACTGATGCTGAAGCTGAAACTCCAATACTTTGGCCACCTGATACAAAGAGCTGACTCATTTGAAAAGATCCTGATGCTGGGAAAGATTGAAGGCGGGAGGAGAAGGGGACGACAGAGGATGAGATGACTGGATCGCATCACCAACTCAATGGACATGAGTCTGGAGACATGAGTCTCCAGGAGTTGGTGATGGTCAGGGAGGCCTGGCGTGCTGTAGTCCGTGGTGTCACAAAGCATCAGACACGACTGAGTGACTGAACTAAACTGGAAGCAGCCTAGATGTCCATCAGCAGATGAATGGATAAAGAAGTTGTGGTACATATAGGCAATGGAATATTAGCCATAAGAAGAAACATGTTTGACTCAGTTCTAATGAGGTGGCCAAACCTAGAGCCTATTATCCAGAATGAAGTAAGTCAGAAAAAGACAAATGTTGTAAACTAGTGCGTATTTATGAAATCTAGAGAGATGGTGCTGATGAACCTATCTGCAGAGCAGCAGTGAAGGCCAGAAAGAGAGAACCGACTTGTGGACCCTTGGGTGGAGAGGGTGGGGCGAGTTGAGAGAGCAGGATTGAAACATGTGCATTACCATATGCACAATTCGATGACCAGTGGAAATTCTGTGTGACGTAGGGAGCTCAAATCCGGTGCTCTGTGACAACCTAGAGGGATGAGATGGGGTCGGAGGTGGGAGGGAGGCTTACGAGGAAGAGGACCTTTGGCTAAGGACCTATGGCTGATTCACATTGATATATGACAGAAACTAATATAATATTATAAAGCAGTTATCCTCCAATTAAAAGTAAATAAAAAATTTTATAAATCCACACACATACGGACACCTTATCTTTGACAAAGGAGGCAAGAATATACAATGGATTAAAGACAATCTCTTTAACAAGTGGTGCTGGGAAAACTGGTCAACCACTTGTAAAAGAATGAAACTAGATCACTTTCTAACACCACACACAAAAATAAACTCAAAATGGATTAAAGATCTAAATGTAAGACCAGAAACTATAAAACTCCTAGAGGAGAATATAGGCAAAACACTCTCCGACATACATCACAGCAGGATCCTCTATGATCCACCTCCCAGAATACTGGAAATAAAAGCAAAAATAAACAAATGGGATCTAATTAAAATTAAAAGCTTCTGCACAACAAAGGAAACTATAAGCAAGGTGAAAAGACAGCCTTCTGAATGGGAGAAAATAATAGCAAATGAAGCAACTGACAACTAATCTCAAAAATATACAAGCAACTTATGCAGCTCAATTTCAGAAAAATTAACGACCCAATCAAAAAATTGGCCAAAGAACTAAATAGACATTTCTCCAAAGAAGACATACGGATGGCTAACAAACACATGAAAAGATGCTCAACATCACTCATTATTAGAGAAATGCAAATCAAAACCACAATGAGGTACCACTTCACACCAGTCAGAATGTCTGCGATCCAAAAATCTGCAAGCAATAAATGCTGGAGAGGGTGTGGAGAAAAGGGAACCCTCCTACACTGTTGGTGGGAATGCAAACTAGTACAGCCACTTTGGAGAACAGTGTGGAGATTCCTTAAAAAATTGCAAATAGAACTACCTTATGACCCAGCAATCCCACTGTTGGGCATACACACCAAGGAAACCAGAATTGAAAGAGTCACATGTACCCCAGTGTTCATCGCAGCACTGTTTAAAATAGCCAGGACATGGAAACAACCTAGATGTCCATCAGCAGATGAATGGATAAGAAAGCAGTGGTACATGTACACAATGGAGTATTACTCAGCCGTTAAAAAGAATACATTTGAATCAGTTCTGATGAGATGGATGAAACTGGAGCCGATTATACAGAGTGAAGTAAGCCAGAAAGAAAAACACCAATGCAGTATACTAACACATATATTTGGAATTTAGAAAGATGGCAATGACGACCCTGTATGCAAGACAGGAAAAAAGACACAGATGTATATAACAGACTTTTGGACTCGGAGAGGGAGAGGGTGGGATGATTTGGGAGAATGGCATTGTAACATGTATACTATCATGTAAGAATCGAATCGCCAGTCTGTGTCCGATGCAGGATACAGCATGCTTGGGGCTGGTGCACAGTGATGACCCAGAGAGATGTTATGGGGAGGGAGGTGGGAGGGGGGTTCATGTTTGGGAACGCATGTACACCCGTGGTGGATTCATGTCAGTGTATGGCAAAACCAATACAGTATTGTAAAGTAAAATAAAGTAAAAATAAAAATAAAATTAAAGTAAATAAAAAAATTTTAAAGAATGTTTGCTAGCTTTCTATCTCAACCGGGCATACTTTTTCAGTATGAGCCAAAGCCGCCTTCAAACCTAGGGCAAAGGAAAAAAAAAAACATCGTAGCAAATATAATATGAACTTCATATGGATGTCTTCCCCTTTTTCACTCTGATTCATTTCTTGTATTGATCATATACTTACTGATAATTTTTTTCTGTCTACAGAAATCGTGAGATCCTGGAAAATGTGTTAGCTGTCATCTTGGCTATTCTTGTGGCTTTCTTGGGATCCATTCTTCTTATACAAGGCTTCTTCAGAGATATCTGGGTCTTCCAGTTCTGCCTGGTGATAGCCAGCTGTCAGTACTCACTGCTTAAGGTACCAGCATCTCTCTTCTCTTCAGACTTTGGCATAGTCGCTGTGTTAAAAGGCAAAAGGTTTTGTATCATTCATTGAATTACATTAAGAATATAACTTTTAGATTTATTTTCCTTGGATGTTTACATTAGATTGGGTAAGGAACAAAAGGGACATATAAACTTAAAAAAAATGATATGTGAATTAAACTTCCTAAACTTTTGTTTGTATTAAATATTTGGGCACTTATTAAAAGAAAGAGGTTGTGTTTTTTTTTTCCTTTGGCATCGCCTCCTGCGGTCACAGAGTTGGAGATGACTGAGCGACTGAACTGAACTGAACATGGTTTGTGGAATCTTAGTTCCCTGACTAGGAATTTAACCCAGACCCCAGCAGTGAAATTACCAAGTCCTAACCACTGACCTGCCAGGGAATTTCCAAGAATTTGAGTTCTTGAAATTAATTTCTTTTTAATTTATCAACATTAACCCTCCTAATCTCATATTTTAAGTCTTCTATTATGTAGGTGAAATTTGTTAAAATCCATTATTGGTAGATAGAATAATGTCAAAACTAGCATATTTATTCTTTGACGACACCAAGAGCACATGATTGGCATCCATTTGCTTTTGTTCAAAGAGTGGCTCTGAAATACCAATTTTAAGCTTTCCATAAATGGGAGAATTAAATAACAAAATTTTTACCCTCCATGCAACCTCACTGTGCACGGGTAACACGAACTGTTTTCTTCCCTCTCTTAGCCAGCTCTGTTTATTTGCCTGGTACACACTAACATGCAGAACCCTATCCCATCCCGAGAACTATTTGTTTAGTTCTGTTTACACCATCAGCTACCCTTGCTTTCTTCTCTCTCCATTTATAGACCTCTAGAGTAAGCCACCTGTGTCAGCTGCTCTGTTTCTTCAAGACCCATCCATACGTTTTTCCTCGTCGCAGTTCTGAGATTACAGTCTTTGTGCGCTAATAATCTCTAGTTGCCAAACCTGTGGTCTTAGTCTTTGTTCTCTGTGAGTGCTGCTCCGTTTTTATGTTTTCTTTCTTGTTGATCTGTGATCTTACACTACCCTCGTGATCATCCGACTTTTCAAGTAACTTTGTTTTTCTTTGTTGATGCCCCTTTGTTCTTTTGACCACTTCTTAATTTACGAGAATTTGCTAGGGTTTTATTTGGCCCTCTTTGCCGTTTGCACTTCTTGCCAATGAAGTCATCCTCTTTTATTGCCACTCTTATATACTTGCATATAAATCATGTCCAGAATTTTTATTTCAGTCTTCACCTTTCTCCTAAGCGTTAGTCCTGTATATCTAAGAGGAAGCTGGGCGTATTCTGAGAAGGGTGCACCGTTGCCTTCTGATGTTTTCCTCTCCCAGTTCTTTTGCTTTTGATCCTAGTCTGTACGTGTGTGTACTCAGTTGTGTCTGACTCTTTGCGACCCCATGGACTGTCACCCACCAGGCTCCTCTGTCCATGGGATTCTGCAGGCAAGAATACTAGAGTGGATTGCCATTTCCTCCTCTAGGATTTGGTAGTAGTATACCAACCCAAATCTTAGAGCCTCTGCTCCTTCCTTCTTGACCTTTAATTAATAACATTAGCTAAAGTCTCTCTGATTAAATTTGGTGATTCTGTGTTAAAATTTCTGGACTTTGTCCTTTTTGTTTCAGTTCCCATTAAACCATCCCTTTCTTGCCTTAAACCATTTGAATTCATTCCCTGGACTCAGTGTTTCTAACCCTGTTAATTTTGTCCACTGCTTAATATGGTTAGATATGGAAAAGGCAAAAGATAAGTGAGATTTTTTTAAGTATTTCAGATTTTTAAAATCAGCTTGACTACAAGAATAGTAATATCATAAACAGAAATAAGAAAGGCAGGAACAGAGCTTTAGGAGGATAAACATTCAAGTTGAGTTTAAAGAGACCAGACAAGGGCTATGTGCCAAACTCTGTGATCTTAGTCCAGTGTTGAATTACAGGATGGCAATAGACTATCCTAGTGAAATTCTTTGGTATGCTATTGAAAATGAACTCCAACTCGGGAGAAAAGTCATCATTTGGGAGGTAACTGCATAGTACCTTTTGAACATTTTTATGGAAAATTGATGGTCTCTTAGAAGGATATAACTTATTTGAGTTTGATGTGAAAATGCATCATATAAAATGTATGCTTGATACAACTGCCATTGAATTGTTTAGTAAGCTTGAGTTTGGGGCATAACTGGAATCCTTTTTATAAGCTCACTCATGCTGCTGCTGCTGCTGCTAAGTCGCTTCAGTCGTGTCTGACTGTGCGACCCCGTAGACGGCAGCCCACCAGGCTCTCCCGTCCCTGGGATTCTCCAGGCAAGAACACTGGAGTGGGTTGCCATTTCCTTTTCCAATGCTGCTGCTGGTGCTGCTGCTAGGTCGCTTCAGTCGTGTCCGACTCTGTGTGACCCCATAGACGGCAGCCCACTGGGCTCCCCCATCCCTGGGATTCTCCAGGCAAGAACACTGGAGTAGGTTGCCATTTCCTTCTCCAATGCATGAAAGTGAAAAGTGAAAGTGAAGTTGCTCAGTAGTTTCCAACTCTTCGTGACCCCATGGATTGCAGCCTACCAGGCTCCTCTGTCCATGGGATTTTCCAGGCAAGAGTGCTGGAGTGGGGTGCCATCGCCTTCTCCGAAGCTCACTCATAGTTTATGCATTTCCTGAATGGAGTGATGTTGCCATAAGAAAGCATTCTGCCTTAATTGTACTTAGATGTTGTAATGTGCCAAGCAGTAAGATGGATCTATCAGCTGTTATATGCTATTTCAGAAACATAATAAGGTTAAGCGTTAGGAAAGATTTGAGTGGAGCTGGTGTTTCATCTTCTGTTGATGCTTCAGCAGAATTAATGACCTACAGGTCATGACTTAGCTATGCAATATTCACTTAAAATTATTTCACGTATTTTGGAAGTTAATGTAAAATTTCCATGTCTTCAATAATATAATCTATCTTTCTGTTTCTTTTTTAGAGTGTTCAACCAGATTCTTCTTCTCCTAGACATGTAAGTCACTCTGATATACCTACTACTTGTGATTCCTTGACATTCCTCAGAAACCATTTTTTTGGTCATATGTCAGATTGAATTAAGATTTGTGGTAGTATTTTCTCATTGGCAGAAGAAACTCCGTGATTGTGCATTTGTTCTTTGTAGTCTCCTTTAATCTAGAGCAGTTCCTCAGTATTTGACACAGTATTGACGTTTTTAATGGATACAGGCTAGTTATTTTATACACGACCTTCAATTGGACTTTGTCTGATATTTCTTATTAGATACAGGCTGTGCTTTTTTGGTAGAAATAGTACAAAAGCAGTGTGTTCTCAGTGTATCATATAAGGAAGCACATAATAACTGATTTATGCTTTTACTGGTGATAACTGATCTTTCGTCTAAGGGTAGTATCTGCAGTGTTTTTCAAACTCCGCAGTGTTAACATTCAGGGCTGGATAATTGTTTGTTGAAAGTTGAGGGTGGGGAGGCTCTGTCCTATGCATTGTAAGATGTTTAGCATTATCTCTGACTTCTACCCACTAGATGCCAATAGCATACTCACTCTAGTTGTGACAACCACAGTGTCTGCAGACTTTACCAGATGTCCCCTGGAGGGTGAAGTCTCCCTTGACCCCCTGCCCACCCCCGCCCCTTGAGAACCAATACTCTAATCTTACCATTTTTCTCTTGTAGTCAATAACTATATAGGAGACACTTGAGATTGTGTAGACTTGTTTTTAATATCTGTTGATGTTTCTTGGCTGAATCAGTTATTATTTCTTGGTGACCAAACAGTGATTTTTTAGGTCCATGTTCCCTTCTATATTTATTAGTTGACTTCTTTTTGTAAGTAAGAACTTTCCCTTTCCTTGAATTGTTGTGGTTTCACGGACTCTTACTTTATTAAATGGACCATAATGTTACTGTCATTACTTTTGATGTTCAAATTGTCCCTGATTTGACCATTGAGAACCCATCAGCTGCCTTCCTTGTCCTTTTGACATACCTTTATCATTTTAAAAGTGTTTTCTCCATTTGGAGCACAGTAATTTGTTCCAGGCTCGTCTTATACTTTCCCCGTCTTAGCCTTGAACCAACTTTTTCTCTGTGGATCCTTGGATCCTTTTAGTGAGTATTGTTATCTGTAAACTAAGATCGGTTTGCTAGTAATCTTTATTACTAGAATATCATTGCTTCTAGGTCCTCTCAGTGGATAAAACTAGAAAAATATATGTATACACATATACTCACACATTTATTCTTCATCTGTCTGCATTATTAAAAGTAATAAGTCATAGTGATACTTAATTTCAGTTGATATCCTAAGGTTTATTCTGTTCTTCCTCCTTTCCATATTTGTAATTCCCTTCTGCCACAGTCAGAAACCTGACTTCACATGGAAACATTTTGAATCTTCAGGATATAAGCCATCAAAGATCTCAGTAGCTAGTTGTGATTCTTCAAATTAACTAACCTGACTTCTTCTTAATGTCATTTTCAGGGTCATAATCGTATCATTGCCTACAGTAGACCAGTTTATTTCTGTTTGTGCTGTGGTCTTATTTGGCTCTTGGATTATGGTAGCAGAAACCTAACGACAACCAAGTTCAAATTATATGGAATAACTTTCACCAATCCTCTGGTGCTTATATCAGCCAGGGATTTAGTTATAGGTGAGTCATCTTAAGGTATTGTAGGTCTTAACATTATTTGTATACAAACCATTCACTGATCTTTAAAAATAGTTTTAGTGGTCTTATTTTGCTATTTATTGCCATCCTCTCAGTAAGGAACGAAAAAATTATAGGGGATTAGGAATGAAAAAACATGATGAGCAAATAGAGCTGATGAAACGAGAGATTTCCCTTGGATCTTCATCTCAGGTTCCTATTATGTAAAACACTAAATTGTTCATAGTTGGAAAGATTATTTAATACTCAGGCAGTTATGTAGAGAAATAATTTAAAATGGTAACTTTAAGAAATTTGCTTAGTAGTTTCAAGCAATTGTAAGAAACTTGCTTAGTAATATGTGTTAATTTGGGGATGGGTGTGACATGCTGTTTTTAACTTGCTTTTCTTTCCTTCTGTAGTGTTTACACTCTGTTTCCCAATAGTATTTTTCATTGGTCTCCTGCCTCAGGTGAATACATTTGTAATGTACCTTTGTGAACAATTGGATATTCATATCTTTGGTGGTAATGGTGAGTACTTCCTTATAAAAATTAAGTTTAAAGTATTACTTTTGCAGATCATTAAACAATAAACTGACCATTAAGTTGCTTTTTCAGTTTTTACTTTAGAATTGAAATTAGAAAGAAAAGGCACTATTTAATAATTAAAGATTGAACAGGAATTAGTTTGTGGATAGGAAAAAAATAGTCAAGTTTGCTACTTTAGTGAAAGATCCAGGAATAATGGAGATGATTTGTAACAAGTGTTAAAATACTGTTACCTTAAAGTTAAAGTTACAGTGAGTTACATGGAACTTTATAGACTTATGTAATATTTATAAAAGATCAAATAGTTTGAGCTCTGATATGTGGCATTATATTTACATTTTGAACTAGTGTATGCATTTGATATTCTATATTTAGTTTCAGAGCTTTGTTTCATTTTTAGAATCAGTTCAGTTCAGTCGCTCAGTCATGTCCAACTCTTTGCAACCCCATGGACTACAGCATGCCAGGTCTCCCTATCCATCACCAATTCCCAGAGTTTACTCACACTCATCATGTCCATCAAGTTGATGATGCCATCCAACCATCTCATCCTCTGTTGTCCCCTTCTCCTCCTGCTTTCAATCTTTCCCAGCATCAGGGTCTTTTCCAACAAGTCATTTTGTATCAGGCAGCCAAAGTACTGGAGTTTCAGCTTCAGCATCAGACCTTCCAATGAATATTCAGGACTGATCTCCTTTAGGATGGACTGGTTGGATCTCCTTGCTGTCCAAGGGACTCTCAAGAGTCTTCTCCAACACCACAGTTCAGAAGCATCAATTCTTCAGTGCTGAGCTTTTTTTATAGTCCAACTCTCACATCTATACATGACTAATGGAAGAACCATAGCTTTGATTAGACGGACTTTTGTTGGCAATGTAATGTCTCCGGTTTTTAATATGCTCTCTAGGTTGGTCATAACTTTTGTTCCAAGGAGCAAGCGTCATTTAATTTCATGGCTGCAGTCACCATCTGCAGTGATTTTGGAGCCCCCCAAAATAAAGTCTGCTACTATTTCCACTGTTTCCCCATCTATTTCCCATGAAGTGATGGGACCAGATGACATGATCTTAATTTTCAGAAAGTTTGAGTTTTAAGCCAACTTTTTCACTCTCCTCTTTCACTTTCATCAAGAGGCTCTTTAGTTCTTCTTTACTTTATGCCATAAGGGTGGTGTCATCTGCATATCTGAGGTTATTGATATTTTTCCCAGCAATCTTGATTCTAGCTTGTGCTTCCTCCAGTTCAGCATTTCTGATGATGTACTGTGCATATAAGTTAAATAATTAGGGGGACAATATACAGCCTTGAGTACTTCTTTCCTGAATAGGAACCAGTCTGTTGGTCCATGTTTCATTCTAAATGTTGGTGCTTGACCCGCATATAGACTTCTCAGGAGGCAGGTCAGGCGGTCTGGTATTCCCATCTCTTGAAGAATTTTCCACAGTTTGTTGTGATCCACACAGTCAAAGGCTTTGGCATAGTCAATAAAGCAAAAGTGGGACACCTAAACCAGAACGCTTTTACATTTTACTAAAGAAGATTTTTAGAAATGTCTCTGCTTTTAGAGTAGAATATATGGATATGAATTGATACCATTAGAAATGTTTTCCCCTGTTGTATGTACATTTTATTTTCAAAATAAGTAAGACCATACCAAAATTACTCTGGAATAATGTTCTGCAGAAATTGAAAATAACACTTTGGTCTGTGGTTAACTGAGGTTAAAATATACCCTTATTTAGTTTAACCATCCAGCATTTTACTGAGAGATGAGTGTACATCTAGGAAAAAAAGTATGAAAGGGAAAGAAATTACTGACCTTTGTTCATCACATTTTGCTGTCCTTATCTCCCAAGTACAGCATCGAAATTATCTCTACTGATAAAGTGTTGATATTATAGTTTAAATTTGAAATAGAAACAAAGCTTTTTCTATGTTGCTGTGTATCTAGAACACTTTTAATGTTTTGAAATTTTGAAGGAGCATGAATTAAGAACAGTTGGTGTTCAGCACAGCTTAATGGTTATAAAGCAGTTTCAGTATTTAGGGGGCTATTAGAGGTGCTATATTAATCTATGGAGAAGGCTTAGTGTAGATAATTTATAATAGTGGGCATCATCATAATTTATAAACTTGTACAAGGTATAAGCTTTTTAATATCTCCTAAAGAAAAATTTTTCTTGTAGTTTTTTTTTAATGTCACCATATAAAATTACTGTTGAAGTCTGTTATCTTAGCCTTCCTTTCTTCCTTATTAGTAATCCCATTGGATCTGTTTTTTTGTTGTTAGTAATTAGTCAGATCTGTACTTTTTGTGAGAATTAATTAACTGATTACAGGAATATAAATTTACTTCTGTGGGTAGCAGAAGTTGTGTTTACATAGACAAACATCTTTTAGTGAAAATACATTTCTAGTTTCTTTTGAGGCTCTTTGAACTTTATATTTTCCCAAACTTTTATAAATAATAAGGTACATTCTTGAAGTACAATATCGGTATAATTTTTTCTACTATAGATAAATATAGTAGTAAAATAGAATAAAATTTTAAAGATTTTTATTACTTTATTACTTCCAAGGTGACTATATTTTACCTTGTATCAGAAATTGCCTGTAGTAGACCTTTATCATTTCAAAATTTTTGAAAGGACAGGATAAAGAAACCCAATTTTTATAAAGTAAGCAAGTAGATACTTAATTATACTCAGTATCATGCCATTTTAAATACTTTTCAGTGACTTTTTTATGTAAGTTTCTTCCGTCCACTTACATGCTTATGAGTGCTGATTTCTGTCTCTCTTTCCTGTCTAGCCACCACAAGCCTGCTTGCAGCACTTTACAGTTTTGTCTGTAGTATCGTGGCAGTAGCCTTACTGTATGGATTATGTTATGGGGCCTTAAAGGTGAGCATTACATGTAGTATGTTTTGTCATTAAGGCTGCTTTTCTATTGATATATGAAGATTGTTTTAAATTGACTAATTACTTTTTTCCTGGTATGTCTTCAGTATTAATTTCCGTGGTCTTCATATGTAGAGCATTATTCTTATTTTCATTTAGCTTGAATTTGAGAGCAATTTTATAGTTAATTATTATTAAAAGAAAATTCTGTGCAGTAATAATAGGTTAATATTAGAAGCAGATTATTAAAAACTAAGCTGGTCTAGGATAGAGATGGGGCATGGTGATAACAGAATATAAAATTAATTTTCGATTTTTACTTAATATGTGTAACTACTCTTCATATCAAGATTTTTTTCAAACTTAGAGAACAAGTTCAAGTACTGCAATTTAAGATTCAGTCTAGTAAAAATTAATGCACTGAAATTTAATGTCATTGGTTTAGAAGAATTTGATGAGCCCTATTAGCTCCATTTTTAAGTAATTGTCTCCAAATTATAAGTAAAAATTTTAGGTTTCTCATAAACAATTCTTAGTATTCTTTTTAATGATTAATACAAGATAAACAGAGAATAATAGGGTTGAAAGGGTTGTGAGAAGGGGCTCATAGCATTCTTCCTTGATTCATGTACTCAGTAGCATTTACTGTGCTTACTATGTGCCTAGTTCTGTGCTAAGTACCATTTTCTGCTTTTAAGTTGCTGGTATGTTAACTGTGGTTAACAAGTTAACTGATGCTCTTAACTGAGGGTGAATAGAGGGGATGAAGGCTGTGAAAACAGTATGACAGGTATATGAACTAAGACATTATCCTCTTCAGCCTAAAGGGATTAGAGAAGATTTTCCAAGGGAGTGGTTTTTTACCAAAATTTGAAGGACAGTAGGAATTAGCTAGTTGAAACATGGGGTGAAGAACCATCGAGTTGTAAAGAAAGTGTGTTGTGTACAGGAAACAGCAAATAATTTGGAATTGCTGGAAATTTGGGTACATGAGGAAAGATGGCCTACAGTAAGGCTGGAAAGGTAAGCAACGACTGGATTTTGAAATATCTTTTGTCCTGAACGTATTGGGTGGAGATGGAAGACCATCAGAATAATTTGAGGTAAGGCAAGGAAATGATCAGTGTTGCGTTTTAGAAAGATTACTTGGTCCCCAGTGTGAAATATAAGCAGGTAGGATCAGAAGCAGGGAGTCACTTGTGCTGCCACCTTAAAATGATAACGGCCTTCATGAAAGCTGGGCTCAGTGAAGATGCTTGGGAACTCGGTGGTTAAAAGGAAAAAGCCCAAGTAGGATCTGGGAGGACTCCTGGGTGGGTGCTGGTTTGAACAGCTGATTACATACTGATACTAATGCACATGAGTGGAAGTATCTGAGTTTCCTGCGGAAGGGGGTTGTTTACATTTAGACACTTTTATTTGTTGGCATTAATGGGGTATCCAGGGGTACATAGCGGGTAGTTATTTGTGGTAATGATGGAAAGATTTAGAATTCATCAGCAAACTAAAGTATAAGAAAAAGATTGCAACCCTGGGTTGGCAGGAGAAAATGGACACAGATAGAACCCTGGGAAATGCCAGTATTTAAGCAGTGAATATTAAGCCATGAATGAAACAAAATCCAACAAAGGAAACTTCAGAGGCGGTACAACGTGAAAAAATTGTTATTTAATTTGGCAGTTAATAGGATAATGGTGACTTGAGCAAAATAGCTTTTTTTTGGTATTTTGGCTGAGGAAACTAGCTAGAATTAATAGAAATTTAGGTTTGAATTGATATTAAGGAAACATTTTCTACTCTGTAGAATATAGTTGAGAAGCCTGTGTACATGAGACGATTGTTTCCTGGGTTTTGTTTTCTAAGAAAGATCTGAGGCTTGATTGCATTTAAAAGGGGAGGTAGGAAATGGAGCAGAGAGGGAGATGCTTGATGATGGCCCAGGAAAGAACTAGAGGTAATGAATGAGATCCAAATCCAAGCTCTCCCAGGTACACCATCTAAACCATCCTGGTATAAAGGTTTCAGATCTGTGTTTGGAGAATATGTTTTGGAAAATGGGTCATTATTTGGAAATTGCAGCCATAGAAGTTAACAGTGCAGTAAGTTTTCTAATTTTCCAAAAGCCAGTTTAACTGTAATGATGTAGCAGAAGAGCAGCAGTTGTAAAGCTGCCAGCTAGTACCTTGTGTCCTAAGACAGGCAGGGAGATATATTTTTTTTCCTTCTTTCTTGGCCATGGCATTTTATACCAGACTATTTTAGTTTTAGATGTTCCCCATTGTAATAGAATAAAAAATGTGCAGATTTGGTTTATGTAAATGAGTAAAGATTATATACAAAGATTTTATCATAGCAGTGTTTATAACAGCAAAAGCTGTAAATGACCCAATATTTGTCATTTGTGGCTAGTTAAATTAATTATGGTATAGCCCCACAATGGAATACCATACAATCATGAAAATGAATAAAAATAGATTTCTCTGTGCAAATGTGAGATTTCCAAGACGTATTATTTTTCTTTTTTTCCAAGCTGTATTGACATGTAGTTGACAAATAAAAATTAAGATATTTAAAGTGTATGTGATGATGATTTGATATACATTTAAATTGTGAAAGAACTCCCCCCATTAAGTTAACACATTTATCACCTCACATATTTAGTTTTTTTTCCATTGGTAAGAATGTTTAAGTTTACTCTCTTAGCAAATTTCAGTTCTACAATACAGTGTTATCAACTATCAGTGTGTTACTTATTAGCTTCTCAGACCTTATTCATCTTTTAATTTTTTATTAAGGTATAATTGATAAATAACATTAGTTTCAATATTTATATATATTGCAAAATGAGCACCACAATAAATCTAATTAATACCTGTCTCCATGTGTTAGTTGCTCAGTCGTGTCCAACTCTTTGCAGTTGCATGGACTGTAGCCCATCAAGCTCCTCTGTCCATGGGATTCTCCAGGCAAGAATACTGGAGTGGGTTGCGATTTCCTCCTCCAGGGGATCTTCCCGACGCAGGGATTGAACCTGGGTCTCCTGCGTTGCAGGCAGATTCTTTACTGTCTGAGCCACTGGGGAAGCCACTATAGATAATTACAAATATTTTTCCTTATGGAGAGAACCTTTAAGATCCTGTCCTCTTAGCGACTTTCACATTCGCAATGCAGTATCATTAACTCTGTACTTACTACCTTTTAGTACTTATTTATCTTGAAACTGGAAGTTTGTGCCTTTTGACCCTCTTTATCCATTTTGACCACACCTTACCTAAATTCTGTTTTATAACTCTTTCACCAACCTTTCCCTGTTTCCCCTACCTCCCAGTCCCTGGCAAGCACTTTTCTATTCTCTGTTTCTATGAGTTAATTTGTTTTCCCCTTTTTATGATTCCGCGTATAAATGGTAAGATGCAATATTTGTGAATCTCTGTGGCTTATTTCCCTTAGTATATTGCCCTCCAGTTTCATCCATGTTGTTGCAATTAACAAGATTTCCTTTTATTTAGGTTGAATAATATTCCAGTGTGTGTGTGTTAATACAAAGGAAAACAATATGCCAAAAAATAAATGTTCCCTTTGTGCCTTTATTTAAAAACACACCTGATAACTTATATATACCTAGAGTGTTTATGGAAGAATACACAAGAAATTGATCATAGAAGTTACTTTTGGACAGTTAGATTCATTGAGGAACTTTATTGCATATCTTTAGGAATGGTTCAATTTTTTTAATCTATTCACTAATACAGACATTTATTAGATTGATACAAAAGTAATTGTGGTTTTGGACCATGAATTTTAAATCATTATAAATAGACATGACCACATGTGTATTAATCAGGATAGGATCCATGACAATCAACCCATTTTTGCCAATGAGAAATAAGTTTGTTTTTCCTGTAGCATAAAAACCCATGCTTCAGGATTTGATGAACTCGTGGAAAGCATTTTCTGCCTCCTGCTGTTTGTGGAAGTGATTTCCTTGCAAAAAGTTGTGGAGATGCTGGAGGAAGTGGTAGTCGGTGAGAGGTCAGTTGAATATGGCACATGAGGCAAAACTCTGTAGCCCAATTCGTTCAACTTTTGAGGCTTGGTAGTGCAACGTGCAGTCAGGCATTGTTATGGAGAAGAATCGGGCCTATTCTGTTGAACAGTGTGGGCTGCTGGCATTGCAGTTTTCAGTGCATCTTATCAATTTGCTGAGCATACTTCTCAGATGTAGTGGTTTCACTAGAATTCAGAAAGCTCTAGTGGATCAGATGGGCAGCAGACCACCAAACAGTTACACAGTGCCCATGACCTTTTTGATGCAAGTTTGGCTTTGGAAAGTACTTTGGAGTTTCTTCTTGGTCTAGCCACTGAGCTAGTCATCACTGGTTGTCGTATAAAATCTACTTTTCTTCACACATCCTAATCCAATCAAGAAGTGTTTTGCTGTTGCATAGAATAAGAATATGACACTTCAAAACAGTAACTTTTCAAAAAATTTTCAGTCGGCTCATGAGGCACCCACTTATACAGCTTTTTCACCTTTCCAGTTTGCTTCAAATGCTGAACAACCATAGAATGGTTGATGTTGAAGTTCTTCAGTAACTTGTCGTGTATTTTTAAGAGGATCAGTTTCAATGATCCTCTCAATTGGTTGTTGTCAAATTCCAATGGCCGACCATTAACGCTCCTCATCTTCAAAGCTCTCGTCTCCTTTGCAAAACTTCTTGAACCACCACTGCACACGGTACATTGGTTAGCAGTTCTTGGACCAAATGCGTTGTTGTTGCAAGTGGTCTCTGCTGCTTTACAACCCATTTAGAACTCAAATTTTAAAACTGCTCACATTTACCTTTTATCTAGCACCATTTCTAAAGTAAATGTAAACAGCAGGTAATAAGTCATTAGCAAAAAACATAAGCAAGAAATGCACATAAAAATAATGTATAACATAATTTAAGAATGTGTTTAAGAATGTATCCCAATATCAAACAGCAAAGTTCAACAATGCAAAACCATAATTACTTTTGCACCAACCTAATGAACCGTGAACTTCCAGATGTTCAAGCTGGTTTTAGAAAAAGCAGAGGAACCAGAGATAAAATTGTCAATATCCACTGGATCATCGAAAAAGCAAGAGAGTTCCAGAAAAACATCTATTTCTGCTTTATTGACTATGCCAAAGCCTTTGACTGTATGGATCACAATTAGTTCAGTTCAGTCGCTCAGTTGTGTCCGACTCTCTGTGACCCCATGAATCGTAGCACGCCAGGCCTCCCTGTCCATCACCAACTCCCAGAGTTCAGTCAGACTCACGTCCATCGATGCCGTCCAGCCATCTCATCTGTCGTCCCTTTCTCCTCCTGCCCCCAATCCCTCCCAGCATCAGAGTCTTTTCCAATGAGTCAGCTCTTCCCATGAGGTGGCCAAAGTAGTAGAGTTTCAGCTTTAGCATCATTCCTTCCAAAAAAATCCCAGGGCTGGTCTCCTTCAGAATGGACTGGTTGGATCTCCTTGCAGTCCAAGGGACTCTCAAGAGTCTTCTCCAACACCACAGTTCAAAAGCATCAATTCTTTGGTGCTCAGCCTTCTTCACAGTCCAACTCTCACATCCATACATGACCACTGGAAAAACCATAGCCTCGACTAGATGGACCTTAGTTGGCAAAGTAATGTCTCTGGCTTTTGAAATGTTATCTAGGTTGGTCATAACTTTTCTTCCAAGGAGTAAGCGTCTTTTAATTTCATGGCTGCAGTCACCATCTGCAGTGATTTTGGAGCCCAAAAAAATAAAGTCTGACACTGTTTCCCCATCTACTTCCCATGAAGTGATGGGACCAGAAGCCATGATCTTTGTTTTCTGAATGTTGAGCTTTAAGCCAACTTTTTCACTCCTCACAAGAAACTGTGGAAAACTCTGAAAGAAATGGGAATACCAGACCACCTCACGTGCCTCGTGAGAAACCTGTATGCAGGTCAGGAAGCAGCAGTTAGAACTAGACATGGAACAACAGACTGGTTCCAAATAGGAAAAGGAGTATATTTTCCTTATAAGTTAAGTCAAGTCGCTCAGTTGTGTCTGACTCTTTGCGACCCCATGGACTGTAGCCCACCAGGCTCCTCCATCCATGGGATTTTCCAGGCAAGAATACTGGAGTGGGTTGCCATTTCCTTCTCCAGGGGATCTTCCCGACCCAGGGTTTGAACCCAGGTCTCCTGTATTAGAGGCAGACCATTTAACCTCTGAGCCAAGGCTGTATATTGTCACCCTGCTTATTTAACTTATATGCAGAGTACGTCATGAAAAATGCTGAGCTAGATGAAGCACAAGCTGGAATCAAGATTGCCAAGAGAAATACCAGTAACCTCATATATGCAGATGACACCACCCTTATGGCAGAAAGTGAAGAACTAAATAGCCTCTTGATGAAAATGAAAGAGGAGAGTGAAAAAGTTGGCTTAAAACTCAACTAAGATCAGAAAACTAAGATCATGACATCTGGTCGCGTCACTTCATGGCAAATAGATGGGGAAATAGTGAAAACAGTAGCTGACTTTATTTTTTTGGGCTCCAAAATGACTGCAGATGGTGATTGCAGCCATGAAATTAAAAGACGCTTACTCCTTGGAAGAAAAGTTACGACCAACCTAGACAGCATATTAAAAAGCAGAGATACTACTTTGCCAGCAAAGGTCCATCTAGTCAAAGCTGTGGTTTTTCCAGTGGTCATGTATGAATGTGAGAGTTGGACTATAAAGAAAGCTAAGTGACGAAGAATGATGCTTTTGAACTGTGGTGTTGGAGAAGACTCTTGAGAGTCCCTTGGACTGCAAGGAGATCCAACCAGTCCATCCTAAAGGAGATCAGTCCTGAGTGTTCATTGGAAGGACTGATGTTGAATCTGAAACTCCAATACTTTGGCCAACTGATGTGAAGAGCTGACTCATTTGAAAAGACCCTGATGCTGGGAAAGATTGAAGGCAGGAGGAGAAGGGGACGACAGAGGATGAGATGGTTGGATGGCATCACTGACTCAATGGACATGCGTTTGGGTAAACTCCAGGAGTTGGTGATGGACAGGGAGGCCTGGAGTGCTGTGGTTCATGGGGTCTCAAAGAGTCGAACACGACTGAGCGACTGAACTGAATACATCTATTAGAAATTCTGGCTTCAGATTTTTTTGTTTACGTTTTTCCCCTTGAACTTTAAAGCTCATTAAAAGTTTACAGTTTTCCTCTAAGACAGCTTTATTACTTACTGTTACATACATACTTCCTACATCTTTAGATATTTTTAAAGAGATTGCTAGAACGTGGGCCATTGTTTACTGAAGTAAAAGCATTTTGACCCAGTACAGCGTGTAGAACAAATTCAGCTCTTAATCTTTTAATCATCATATTTCATGATTCAGAATTATTAATGTAAATAAAATAAGTCATTTTGAGACCAATTTAAGGATGCTTTTCTTTTGTCTGAGAGAAATAAAAAGTATTGTCAAGCGTTTGTTAAATAATACTTGTTTTGAGGCAGAATTTATACACAATGGATCTTAAGTACACAGTTTGACAGGTTTTGACAAATCATGTACCTGTGTGATATACACCCCTAGTGAGATATAAAATAGTTTCTCACCATCATAAGGTTCCCTCTGGTTCGTTCCCAGTCCCTTTTATTGTAGGTTTTGTACCCCTTTTTCCCTTCCTCAGAGTTAGCACTTTCAGTTCTTTGAGCTGATTCTTTTGGTGTTTGCCTCTGTATCTCTAAGTAACTAATTTATACTTCTTATAATTTGTCGAGTTTTAGGCGTTAGCCATGGACTGCACGTTATGGAAGCTGTAGGCTTAACTTTGTTTTGCCCCTCTCCCCACATTTCCATTAGACAGTCTTCCTTGTCTCCCCCATACACCTGATGCTAATGCTGTTCTTACATACATTTCATTTTCTCCTCTATTTTGTTGCCTTATGTATTTATCTCTCCTTCATTCTGAAACTCTTCACATACTGTTTAATTTTATGCTCAGCAAATTCAAACATATAAGGAAGTTCAGTTTTTGGTTCTACCGGTTAACTGGACATATTTAAACCATCTCTACCTTAGTTTCCTCATGTATAAATTAGAGAGTAACAGTACATATCTCCAAGGATGATTCTAAGAATTTATAAATACTTACAAAGATCTGAGAAAGAAGCTTGATACAGAATATGATATACATAATATGATGATGATGATTAGATTTTTATGTAGCCATTAAAGAGAAGGTCTCTGCTGTGATGTGGAACAATTTCCAAGGCTTTATTATTAAGTGGGGGAGGGGAGCAGGTTGTGTAATAAACTACCGTTTGATTACCTGCTCCACCATTCTCCCCGCTTGAATCCCCAGAGACGAAGGTGCTCACCTCACAGGCCATGCTCAGGAACTGTTAGCTGTTCGTTTCACCAGTGGTGTCTACTCTGCACCAGGAACCGTGTTAGCAGACTCCAGAGATACTGCAGTGGGCAAAGCAGACATGGCATACCCAACGTTGTCTGGTGACCTCAGAAGCGAGCTTTGTATTACTTATTTCTGGGAATATATAGCTATTCACTCAAGAAGCACTGAATGCCTAGTGCTCTAGGGAATATAATGGCATATGAACAAAGGCATCTAGAAAGTAGTGTACCAAACGTCAGCAGTTTGTTTTGCCTTAAGTATTATATCATGTGTTGCCTTTTCCTGCACCGTTATTATATATAAGCAAAAGTTTGCTACAACAAGTTATTCTGTTTTTTAAAAAATAGGACATGATTTACTATAAACTTTAGTTCAGTTGCTCAGTCGTGTCCGACTCTTTGCGACCCCATGAATCGCAGCACGCCAGGCCTCCCTGTCCATCACCAACTCCCAGAGTTCAGTCAGACTCACGTCCATCAAGTCAGTGATGCCATCCAGCCATCTCATCCTCTTGTCATCCCCTTCTCCTCCTGCCCCCAATCCCTCCCAGCATGAGAGTCTTTTCCAATGAGTCAACTCTTCGCATGAGGTGGCCAAAGTACTGGAGTTTCAGCTTTAGCATCATTCCTTCCAAAGAAATCCCAGGGCTGATCTCCTTTAGGATGGACTGGTTGGATCTCCTTGCAGTCCAAGGGACTCTCAAGAGTCTTCTCCAACACCACAGTTCAAAAGCATCAATTCTTCGGCTATAAACTTAATACCACTTAAAATATGACAGAAATTGATAGCAGCATGTATCAGAAACAAATGCGCCATTCCTAGTGTATAATAGAGCTTTAGTACCAAAAGCAACCTGATGGTCATTTAGCAGTTAGATTCTTGTTCGTCAGAAAGTAATAAGTCTATATGGAATAAAATGCAATTGGTAACATTACTGAAAAGGTTTTGTTTAATTCTGTTATCTTCTCCAAAATACTGACATAAAAGGATTATATAATAGATTGTGAATTAGAAGCATATTGTTCTGTCATACTTTTCTTTCTCCAACAGGATTCTTGGGATGGCCAGCATATTCCAGTGCTTTTCTCCATTTTTTGTGGCTTATTAGTGGCAGTATCCTATCATCTCAGCCGACAAAGCAGTGATCCATCTGTGCTTTTGTAAGTGATCACTTGTTATTGAATTAGAGAAATTTAAATAAATTGGCATTTCTTTTAAATTAACTTCCAAGATCTGTTTTTCCACTGCACTGTCAAAACACTGTTGACTTATCTATATTTGGTTTCAAAATATATTAACTTTGGGTCATTGTAATCACCAAGGCTGAAAGTATTTGTTAGCTTTTAGCTTTTTGTCCTCTAAGATGTTACACTGTAGTTTTATTATAATATTCTTATTGTATGCTTATTTATGGCATCTTAAACTTTCTCATTTGTTAATTAGTAAATATGGGCTTTGCTGGTGGCTCAGACATTAAAGAATCCACCTGCGATGCGGGAGACCTGGGTTCAGTCCCTGGGTTGGGAAGATGCCCTGGAGGAGGGCATGGCAACACACTCCAGTATTCTTGCCTGGAGAATCCCCATGGACAGGGGAGTCTGGCAGGGGTAGCCCATGGGGTCTCAGAGTCAGACGCGATGACTGAGCGACTAAGCGTGCATACACACGATGAGTAGATATACTTGGATCACTTTGTTTTCTGTTATATCATAAAGTTTATTTGTCATTTGAAATACGACTTTATAGGTTATGATTTTCTCTCTCTCTTTTTTTAACATAAAGCTCTTTGGTGCAATCCAAGATTTTTCCAAAAACAGAAGAGAAAAATCCAGAAGACCCTTTGTCTGAAGTAAAAGATCCACTGCCTGAAAAACTTAGAAATTCTGTTGTAAGTTTTAACTTTTTAAGATCACCTCAAATTGAATTTTATACAGTTTATCATATTGTATAATGAACATTTTAGGGGGTAACACAATTTTAGTAACTGGGAAAAATACATGTATATTATTATTGTACATGGTTGGTGGTTTTTATTTCAGATTTCACATGTAAGAAATGCTCATTCCTCAAAGTTTGTTTTGATGTAGAACAGTATGCTAAATATTCATTTTAGATAAGGTGAAAGAATACACAGAAGAACTGTACAAAAAAGATCTTCACGACCCAGATAATCACGATGGTGTGATCACTCACCTAGAGCCAGACATTCTGGAATGTGAAGTCAAGTGGGCCTTAGGAAGCGTCACTACAAACAAAGGTAGTGGAGGTGATGGAATTCCAATTGAGCTATTTCAAATCCTGAAAGATGATGCTGTGAAAATGCTGCACTCAGTATGCCAGCAAATTTGGAAAACTCAGCAGTGGCCACAGGGCTGGAAAAGGTCAGTTTTCATTGCAATCCCAAAGAAGGGCAATGCCAAAGAATGCTCAAACTACCGCATGACTGCACTCATCTCACACACTAATAAAGTAATGCTCAAAATTCTCCAAGCCAGGCTTCAGCAATACGTGAACCATGAATTTCCAGATGTTCAAGCTGGTTTTCAAAAAGGCAGAGGAACCAGAGATCAAATTGCCAACATCCGCTGGATCATGGTAAAAGCAAGAGAGTTCCAGAAAAACATCTATTTCTGCTTTATTGACTATGCCAAAGCCTTTGACTGTGTGGATCACAATAAACTGTGGAAAATTGTGAAAGAGATGGGAATACCAGACCAGCTGAACTGCCTCCAGAGAAATCTGTATGCAGGTCAGGAAGCAACAGTTAGAGCTGGATGTGGAACAACAGACTGGTTCCAAATAGGAAAAGGAATACGTCAAGGCTGTATATTGTCACCCTGCTTATTTAACTTATATGCAGAGTACATCATGAGAAATTCTGGGCTGGATGAACCACAAGCTGGAATCAAGATTGCCAGGAGAAATATCAATAACCTCAGATATGTGGATGGCACCACCCTTATGGCAGAAAGTGAAGGAAGAATTAAAGAGCCTGTTGATGAAAGTGAAAGAGGAGAGTGAAAAAGTTGGCTTAAAACTCAACATTCAGAAAACTAAGATCATGACATCTGGTCCTGTCACTTCATGGCAAATAGATGGGGAAACAGTAGCTGACTTTATTTTTTTGGGCTCCAAAATGACTGCAGATGGTGACTGCAGCCATGAAATTAAAAAGACGCTTACTCCTTGGAAGGAAAGTTATGGCCAACCTAGACAGCATATTAAAAAGCAGAGACCAAAAAAAAAAAGCAGAGACATTACTTTGCCAACAACGGTCCATCTAGTCAAGGCTGTGGTTTTTCCAGTGGTCATGTATGGACGTGAGAGTTGGACTATAAAGAAATCTGAGCGCCGAAGAATTGATGCTTTTGAACTGTGGTGTTGGAGAAGACTCTTGAGAGTCCCTTGGACTGCAAGGAGATCCAACCAGTCCATCCTAAAGACCAGTCCTGGGTGTTCATTGGAAGGACTGATGCTGAGGCTGAAACTCCAATACTTTGGCCAATCTCCTATCTCGTGTGAAGAGTTGACTCATTGGGAAAGACTCTGATGCTGGGAAAGATTGAGGGCAGGAGGAGAAGGAGACGACAGAGGATGAGATGGTTGGATGGCATCACAGACTGAATGGACATGGGATTGGATGGACTCCGGGAGTTGCTGATGGACAGGGAGCCCTGGCGTGCTGCGGTTCATGGGGTCACAAGGAGTCGGACTGAATGACTGATCTGAAATGAAATTGATTTCATTGTTTACAGAATTCTCAATCCTATTGAATTTAAACTAGGATTTGAAAGGTGAATATTAGCATGAATTAGACTTATTTTCTTGTTGTTCTTATTGATGAAAACTTTGTACTTATGAGTCATCTGCTGGTCTTTTAGTGGTTTTAGTTCTGTAAGGTGGTTTGAAAAGTGTGTATGTGTGTTTATTTTCTAGGTTGAAGGAGAGAACAGTAACCTATACTAATTTCATATACTTAAGCAGATATAGTAATTTAAAACTTTGTAATGTTACCTCCCTTCTTTTAATAATTAAAAAAATGATTTCTGTAGATTTATATCTGCTTTATGCAACAAAACAGAAAAACATATTTTTCCTAAGTTACTTAACGTATCTCCACTTATGAAAGACTGAATTTATATAGGTCGTGAATTAGATTATATTTACATTCACTGAACTTGAGCTGTTCACATAGTCAAATAGAAAACTTTAGAGAACTATAAAACTGCCTCAAGATATAATTTAAGCAATTTCTCCTAACTTTAGTTTTCATGTTAGCAAAGGACGTTTCTTGTTGAATATAGTAGGCTATTTCTGAATCTAGCTTAAAAGCTTAATAAATCTGAGGTGATGATGACCATAGATATCAAGAGGTTTTTGGTTTTTACTATAACTCCCCAAAGAATCAAAATTCAGTAAGTAAAATAGGACATGTACATACAATTTCAACATTTTAGAAAGCCAGTGAAAATATAACTGTTATCCAAAACCATATACCCTATAGAAAAACTTAAGGATCTCATTTCTTTTTCCCATGTAAAACTTACAGACCAATGAGGGGAAAACCTTCATTCTAAAAGACTTTGTTATGATATATTTACTGTGTGTGGAAATAGTTAAGCTTGTTTAATTTCCTTAAACAATCCTTGGTACAGCATCGAACCAAGATAGGAGGTAAATAAAACTTCTGGTAGTTAATTATTGTGTGTAAGAAATAACCTGGAAGTGCTACAGAATAGGATCAATGGAAATTTTGTTTCTTAAATTTGGCCATTGGGAGGAAAGATTTGTTTAAATTTTTGTGTGATGCTTGATGAGTTGTTTTGTTCCATAGAGCGAGCGTTTACAGTCTGACCTAGTGGTGTGCGTTGTAATCGGCGTGCTGTATTTTGCTATTCATGTAAGCACAGTGTTCACAGTATTGCAGGTAAGGAATCATTTAGTTCTTTTCACTGGGGGAAAATAACTTTGTTTGGATTCACTTCTGATTTGATCATAATGCTAAAATATATGACTTTGGTTTTAACAACAAATTCTTACTCTTCTCACGGTTTCTCATGGGTTGTGACTCTTGAGAGTGGCTTGGATGATCCCAGCTCAGTGTGTTTCGCTACCGTCATATGCAGTTGTAGTCATCTGAGGCCATGAGTAGGCCTCACTTTCTTGCTGACCGTTGGCCGTATAGCTAAGTTCCTGTCCATGTGGTCCTCACCATGGGCTGCCGAAGTGTCCTCACTAGCTTCTTTGCCCCAAAGCTGGTGATCCTAGAGAGAGAAGGCCCAAGACTGATGTCCTGATTTCTATAACTGTCATGGATGTGGCATACTACCAAGTCTGCCATATCCATAGGTCACCCCGGTCAACCTGCTGTAGTGTGGGAGGGGAATACAGGCAGGCATAAATGTCAGGAAGGGAGGATCGTGGGAACCGTTCTGGACTGACTTCTACAGTCTGCCTGCTTTCCTCTGTGACTGACGTTCTTGTAAACTCCCCGGAGTCTCATTCTGGTACAGCTGGAAGTCCAGAACCCTGTCCTGTCAGTCGGGCCCGGTTGTGGGTGGTGCTTCCCAGATGGTGGTCCTGCAGGCCCCGTGGCTGCCCTCCTCGGTGCTCTTCGTTCTCCTATGCAGACCCGTGTTTCTGCATGTCGGCAGTTCGACTGTCCTGCCCCGTCGCATGGTTTTCTTCATGCTTTTGTGCTTAGGGTACATTGCATCTGTGGTCTAGTTTTCATCAACTTTAGACAGTTTTGGTCATTATTACTTTAACTGTCTTTTCCCTTTTTCTTCTGCTGTCCCTCCATCCACTCCTGCTCGTGGACTCCAGTTACATAATCTTTGGCCTCTTGAATTGATCCCACAGATCACTTTTTTTTAAATTTTAAATTCTGTTTTTCCCTCTGCATGTTTAATTGTGAATACTTTCTATTGCTTTGTTGTTAAGTTCACTAATCTTTTCTTCTGTAATGTTTAATCTGCAGTTAATACCATCCAGTGTATATTTTAATGTCAGAACTAACAGGTTTCATCTTTGAAAGTTGGTTTCAGGTCTTTTTCATATCTCTCATGCGTCTGTTTACTTTTTTGAACTTACATGATTCCCTTCTATCTCTCTTAATGTCCTTGTCTCATAATCCTAACTTTTGTGTTACCTATGGGTTGGTTTTGATTAACTGATTTTTTTCCCCCCATGAATCATAGTTTCCTGATTCCTTGCTTTCACGGTCATTTTTGATTGGATGTCAAGCATTATGTTTTGCCTTGTGGGTACTAGATTTTTTTTTTTTTCTAGAAATATTCTTGAACTTTGGTTTTGGCCCTAAGTTCCTTGTAAACAGTTTGATCCTCTCAAATCTAACTTTTAAGATTGCTTAATGGGGACAGGACTATTCAGTCTAGGGCTAATATTCTGCCTACGTTTGGAGGCAGCACCCTTTGCAGTACTCTGCCCAGTGCCCTGGGAGTGTTGAGGTTTTCCAGTCTGGCTTGTGAGAACAGGCACAGGAGTGCCTGCCGTGTGAGGTTGCCGTGGTTCTGTCTCTGGCCACACATGGTCTGTTCCCACACACGTGTGGCTGATGCCCCTGAATACGCGAGCTAGACCCTCTGCAGATCCTCCTCCATGCAGCTCTCTGTCCATGCAGTTTTCTGTTTAGAAAACTATTTACTCTGATGAGCTCTAGCTGCCTTGCTGTGTCCAGCCTCTAAGTTCCATTTCCTTCACTCAGGAGGTTCCAGGCTTACATGGGTTCCCCTCCCCGCAGTACAGTCTGGAGACTCTCTAAGGGCAGTAAGCTGGAGCAGGCCTGACACTGACCTCATCTGTTCTCTTTCTCTCAGGGTTCACTGTTTATTTCCTTATGTCTAATACATTGCAAAACATTAGTTCATGTATTTTATTGTATTTTGTTTCATGCGGAATAAAGCAAGTCTCTATTATTCCATTTGCCTAGAAACAAAGGTTGTATTATTTAATTTTAACATTTTTGCTTGTTTTCTTCTTTTCCAATTTGAACCATTAACTCCTGAGTACCTTGCAAACTGAGTGAGATCCTGTGAGTCTTCAGGGGTCAGATGCAGGCCTCTTTAGTTTCTAAATAATTAATTTGAATATTTGAAGTGATGGTACTTTGTTTTTTTTGTAAATTTAGTCATACACAAGAACTCTCTTCCAAACTGTGTAAAGACACAACAACAGAATACTATTTTAAGTTTGAGTCTGCTCTCCAAATTTACAATTTTATTTAGCTAATGTCTTTTATCTCTATTAGTAAAAATTTAATACATTGCTCTGCTAGTCACGTAGAACATTCCTAGAGTAGGAAGCGGTACACCTCAGGCCACGCTCTAGTTACATGGGCAGTGTGAGACACCAAAGTAGTTAACACATTTTAAAATATCTGTATTACATGACCAGCCACTAACTTTTATAGCTGTTTTAATCAGAAAATTACATAATATGGAAATGTTAACTGTATGTTTAGTTAGTTTAGTTCTCAGATGCTGTAAGTGACTAAAATTGAATTGACAAATTAGAAGTTCTCCTTTGAGTCATTTTCAAAATCACTTGTAATTTTTTCAACTTTATCCTTGCCTTAGCCTGCGCTCAAGTACGTGCTGTATGCACTGGTCGGCTTCGTGGGTTTTGTAACCCATTATGTGCTGCCTCAAGTCAGGAAGCAGCTGCCGTGGCACTGCTTCTCTCACCCTCTGCTCAGGACGGTGGAGTATAATCAGTATGAAGTTCGAAGTAAGTGGTTCATTAGCACTTTTCCTTTCAATACCGTGGATTTTTTCTTTTACTTAGTGGACAGGCAGACAGTTAAATAAGTTTCATCAGGTAACACTTTGGTTTGTGTTTCTCAGCTCTTTGTCAGACCTTTTGCAAGATGCTTTCATTTCATTTGAAGTCTTAATTGTCAGTGCTGACTTTCCACAGGATAAGACCTTGCTCTTTCTTCCTCTAAGCTGTCCATCACAGACCTCTCATTGATTAATCCTTCAGGG
The DNA here is from genome assembly GCF_023091745.1 of Budorcas taxicolor. NCBI lineage: Eukaryota > Metazoa > Chordata > Mammalia > Artiodactyla > Bovidae > Budorcas > Budorcas taxicolor. The sequence goes on from NC_068919.1 coordinate 80,884,690, forward strand.
TATGTCTGTGACTTCTCTTTCCAGGCCCACCTTTACCCTCAGTTCTTCCTTGCCATTTGCAGGCAACTCAACCCCATACAAGACTTCCACTTGGCATATTTTTAACTCACATCATAAAAGAAATAGGCTTCTGTTTCCACCAGTGACACTGCATCCTACCAGAGAGAGTTATAAAAGAGTTGATCAAGAGAAAAGAGGTGGAAAGCACTTGTAATTGCTTCTTTTCATTCAGATAATTTAGGATAGAGTATAAAATTACTAAAAAGAAGTAGAAGGCTAGTCCATTCGACAAGTGTTTTACTTGTTGCTATAAACCTTTACTTTTCCATTATAAATTATCAGTCTGGTTCATTGGCTCCATAAACTATAATGACCTCTAATGTACTATACTGCCTCATTTTAGAGAAATAATAAAAGTTAATATCTGTGTCATCATTGTTATATGCCATTGATTAAACAAGCCAGTGTTTAATGAATTAATATGGAGAGTAAATTTCTCAATTGTTTGGAGATAAATTAAACTTCTGTAAAAAACTCGAAAAAAGTGTTTGAAAGCTTTCCATACCAAATTTGACTTTGCAATCTCAAAGCAAATTTCCTGAGGTTTTTAGCAGAATTGCTTAAGTCATCATGGTACTGTGATCTGGATCACTGTTTTGATCCTGGAGAGATGATTAACCAAACAATAATGTGTAGATTGCAATAAAATGACATAAGACTAAAAGAATATGTACTGGTCCATTCTTACTGTAAGGAAAATAACTCATAGTGATGTAAATATTTTTTATGGTTAAGTATTAATTGCTTTCATATATAAATGTTAGCAAGTACATCTGGTTTGTTTTAAGGAACAGTTTTCATTAAAGTTAACCATTGATCTTATACTTTGTTTTCATCTTAACAACAATTTAGTCCAAAATTTTTTCAATTTTGAAAAAACATTTTTCACTTATTAAGAGTGTTAGGCATTAGCAAAGTTGATTTTAACAGCTATAAAGAAAAATACCCATTAGAAAACTTCTTAAGATGGTTGACATTATTTTCAGATGGTTGGAGAACCTTATTTTAAATCTTTCAGTTTATCCTGGACGCTTTTCCCAATGACGTTAAATGTTCAAGTATTGGGAAAATGTTGCTGGCAATGAAAATGACACTTAGGCAGTGTGTGAATCCAAAGCACACCATACTTTCAAAGCTCTTCTGAGATTTATATATTAAAGGTGTATGTGTGAGTGTAAGGATTTTTAAAACAGTTTAATAGATCATTTATTTCTTTTGGGTGAAAGGAACAGTCTTATTATCTTCAATAACCTTTTCTCCAAATGCTATAAGTGTAAATATGAGAAAGTTATGATTAAAAACTGAGGTTTCAAGAAGTAAAGCTTAAAATGAAATTCAACTCATCTAAATTTAAGTTAACATCCGAGTTGGAAAATTGAAATGTGGCTCAGAATTCATAAAATTGACAAATGACTGATGTATTGGATTTTTTGCATTATTAATAGTAGAGCTGAATTTGAGTAGGAAGATTTTCCTTTCTTATGACATTGACAGACTGTTCTACGCATTAACGTGCGTTTATACATGGTCTTCTTAACTTAATATTGCCTTGTTAGATGCGGCTACTGTGATGTGGTTTGAAAAACTTCATGTGTGGCTTCTTTTTGTGGAGAAGAATATCATCTATCCTTTGATTGTTCTCAATGAACTTAGTAGCAGTGCAGAGACAATTGCAAGTCCAAAAAAACTGGATACAGAGTAAGTATGATATTCCTCTTATCTAAGTTTGACTGTTGAGGACTGTCGTAGCACTCTCTCCTCTTAGGTTATTGATCAAATATCAAGTAATCATTGAGTGTCTCTTTGGTGCAAAGTACTGTGTGAAAAATTAAGGTGAAATTCAGTCTTTGAGTTCCCTTTTCTGAACATCTGTTTCTGCTGTTAGCATTACTACTCCAGACATCTTATTGTCAACCTATATTTTATGAGATGACATTTATTAAATAAGATTCACTTTACTATTAGATGGTAAGTTTTGGAGATGATTATTTTTGTGTACTATGTGAATCAGACCATTTAGGTGGTCACTTGCCTATACAGTCATGCTGTAGGCCTACTAGGTACATGTTGTTGGGTAAGCATTAATATGATCTTTTTCCAGCATTGTTTCATGTTCATTTTTATTGGGCTATAGTTGCTTTATAATGTTGTGTTAGTTGCTTGTGGCACAGCAAAATGAATCAGTCATACATATACATATATTGACTCTTCTTTAGATTTCCTTCCTATTTAGGTCACAACAGAGCTTTGAGTCGAGTTCCTTATGCTGCATACTACACCCTCATTAATTACCTATTTTATACATAGTAGTATATATATTTCATTATTAATATGTTATTATGTGCTAAATGCTATTAATGTTAAAGCAGTAGAAATACTGAGAACCTGAAGAACCAAATGTCAGAATTGGAATATTGTCACTTATTTGTGTGTGTGTGTGGGTTTTTTGTTACTTATTTTTTAAGCATGCTTCTTTATATAAAGGATCAGAATCATGACACATTATTTAAAAGGAATGTTTGAAGTTTAAATTTGATATAATATTCTAAGCTTAGTAAATGAAATGGTAATTTCTCTGAAGTTCATAATTATCTAAAGTTTTCAGTTATTATTTGATTAACATTCTTTCTCTACATTGTAGATTAGGTGCTTTAATGATCACCATTGCTGGTCTGAAGTTGCTGCGGTCCTCTTTTAGCAGTCCTACATATCAGTATGTCACAGTCATCTTTACTGTGCTCTTTTTCAAAATCGACTATGAAGCTTTTTCAGAGACCATGCTCTTGGATCTCTTCTTCATGTCCATTCTCTTCAACAAGGTAATATCTGAAGAAAACATTCCTGTCCGTAAAAAGTGTCTCCCTAAGTGGTATGCCATTTAGTGAGGGTTATGCTTGCATTTCATTTGCTTCATTATCTTTTAAGTAATACCTTTCTTTGGTCAACCAGTTATTTAGGATTAGAATCCCTAAACAATACCAGTCAACTGTGACCCATAGAAGATAACATTTCTTGCTGTAGGTAGGCAGGTAAGATTAAATATTATATGGGAAAATTAAAGGAACTCTTAATAAGTATATATTTTTGAATACATGGGATCTTCCAAAAGGGGGTGTGATTTTGAGGTTTAGAAATAGACATGGTAACAATTGAACTGAGCTGTGGGCAGCTGGATAGATAGAGGAAATAACCTGATGCTGAGTGAAAATGGTAGAGATGGAGAGCAGTGAACCCATGTGGGAACAATCAGACACCAGTTGATTTGCAGAATACTCTGCAGTTTACAGAATGCTTCCAAGATTTGTTTTCCACCCATCAGATAGGTGCTTTTAGTCCTACAGATGAGATGGTAAAACCTGCATCTTCTGCCTCCAAGAATCTTTTTGCTAAACCACACTTCCTTTCTGAATGACTTCAGTTGTGCAGATTATTTGGAATTAAATAGAGCTTAGATTTCGTTTTAACACTGACCACATACAAAGGACTTTGATATACATTATCCCATTTGATAGGTAACAGAGAGCTGAAGCATATGAGCAGCTATAAAACACAATGAAAGCCCAGTTTTAGAAAAGTTAGCCTGGTCAGCCACATTTGGGATGAATTGTGGAAGAGAGAATCTAAAAGGATGGAGAACAGCTTAAGAGATTGTGACAGTAATTTAGATTTGATAGAGATCTGGCCTAGCATGGGGACAGTACAAAGGAAAACCATTAATTGAACAAGGCTTTAGTAGTAGTCAGTTTCTAAATATTGTACTATGTATCATGCTAAATAGCTTCTAAAATATTGCAGTATTATATTTGCTCAATTACTAATTTGTTTACATTTGTATCACTTATTTCCTCTTTTAGTGAGCATGTTTAACCAAAGAAAGAAGCCAGAAAGTTAGTTTGAATTAAAAAAGCATGTGATTACTCACAGACTTAATATTTAGATTGGAAATTGTATTGAATCTTCTTATACGGGTTGGAAAAAAGTGAAAGTTGGAGTAAAACATAAACTAAACAATCCTTGAAATAGTCACGACGCTTAACTCACATTAGTTTGCACTTTCTTAATACTTTCATTTGTGAGGCAGATTGTTTTTGAGAGCATAGCACATTCCAGAACTATTCTAGATGCTTAGGCTACGTTAGTTAACAAAACAGAGAAAGGGTAAGGAGTTTGCGTTTTCTATGGCTACTTCATAGAACTTAACAGTCATATTAAGCACGTAGTATTGAATATTTATTTTAAGATACCATTGTAAGATATACCATCAATTTAATAATATTTCAAGAAAACAGTTACTCTGAATATGAAAATGGTTTCACCAGCCACTTTCCATGTCGTTTTTCTTTAATATTACAGTCAAATTTGAGTACAGTCTGTATTTAGAGATGGAGGAGTGTTCTGAGTCACTGTTTTTAAGCGGTTGTAATGGCTTCTGATAAGTCTTCCCGTCATCCCGATCATGTTAGTGCAGAGGATTGTCAGCACAATTTTGAGTCATGGCAAAGAATGCAGGGGTTCATCTGCATTTTCTGATTGGTTGAGGTTGTGATTTCTTTTTTAACTTAGAAATTAAACAAGTTCATTTGTTAATCAGCTAAATAATTTAAATTTGAAGTGTTTGGTGCCTGAATCATGGCACTGGGTTAGTCAGAACCTCTTGCTTTTGAGATTCTGGGATCTGTTCTAAGAATGAGGTCTTGTGTTGCCTACCATGCAGAGGCAACCTTAGGCAAACGCAATATTGTGTTTCAGTGTTGAAGACATATTCAACAGCAAAACAGATCCTAATTTAAATAAGATGGAAATGTACATTATGTTTCCATTGGCAGTAACAGTTCTGATTATGAACAGATGTCTAATACACACTAACAAAATTCTTAGGCAAATAGGCAGTGACAACTGTATTGCAACTTATCCCCTTCCTGGCTGCTTTCAAATTCCTTTTGACGTTGCCTTTAAAACATGGTCAGTTCCCGAAGCACCAAAATTTGACGGAAATGTATTAGAATAAAAAAATATATATTTATTGCTTAAGTTTTATAGACATCTATATTTCCTACCTTTTTTTTGTTTGTTTGTTTGTAGTTGTAATAGAACCAGTAGAGAGCATAGAATAAAAAAAAAAATCCATAAGTCAGTTAACTGTCTTTACTTTAAAAGGTGCAGTGTTTTGGCAGGGCTGTTTCTTTTATTTCAGTGCTATTTCCTTGTTAGGAAGAAAATCATTTTAGAAGTTTTTCATTTTCTATTTTAAAAGTCTGATAATAAGCTTTTTACTGATTGTTTTTTTCCTCCTACAGCTTTGGGAACTCCTTTATAAGTTGCAGTTTGTGTATACTTATATTGCCCCATGGCAAATTACATGGGGTTCTGCTTTCCATGCTTTCGCTCAGCCTTTTGCAGTGCCCCGTATCCTTCTAATAAAAATGTTATAAGAAAGGGCAGTCATATCCTTGATGAGAATGTTGGTTTGTAGGCATAACTTTTCCCAGGCATAGAATATAGGGTGCATGCATGCGTACTAAGTCACGTCAGTCATGTCTGACTCTTTGTGACTCTGTGGACTATAGCCCACCATGCTCCTCCGTCCAAAGGATTCTCCAGGCAAGAACACTGGAGTGGGTTGCCATGCCCTCCTCCAGGGCATCTCCCCTACGCAGGGATCAAATCCATGTCTCTTACATCTCCTGCATTAACAGGCAGGTTCTTTACCACTAGAGCCACCTGGGAAGCCCAGAGTATAGGTTACTGTATGATAAATTATCAGAAACTCATAATCTTTTGAACCCACACCTGTACCGATTTTGATTGTTTAATTTGTATTAACGTCTGTGGTCCACAGATCATCTGAGCATGAGGACAGTATTAAAGTTTAATAAGTGATGCTGATTAAAAATTTTATGTTAATATATGTGAGTATTAAAGTCTATGAATTTTCAATACATATAAAATGTGTTTAAAGATACGTATAAATGAATGAGGGTTCAAAACATTTTTCATAATGATATGATAATAAAACTTTTATGTTCAAAATTTTCTGTTCTCATCTTAAATGTACATTCTAAGTAAGCATATAAGTTAATGACCATGTAGATGTTGATTTTTATCATGTAGAAGTTTAAAACCGAGCATGGTTTGGATATAGCTACCCAAGTGGTACATGGAATTTTATCAAACACACGTTAGGAAATATTTATTTGGCTCCCTTCACAGCATCATGCTGGGCTGTACATTCCTGGCTATGTCTTTTTACTTCTACCCCTCATATTGCCCAGGGACACTTTCTTCTGTATTCGTCTGATGAACCTCATCTTTCTAACTGCTGTAACTGCGGTGTGTTTATGAGAGAGGTGAATGTATGCGTGTGTGTGTGTAATAACTAGATAAATGTTAAGATCCTTAACCAGTTTTCCCATAGATTCAGCCATGTTGTTTGTCCAGGCTGCCGTGTCAGCCTTCTTTTCTACTCCACTGAACCCTTTTTTGGGAAGTGCAATATTCATCACGTCATATGTTCGGCCTGTGAAATTCTGGGAGAGAGACTATAAGTGAGTAAAGACAAATCTTTGAAAGCCAATTTTTATCTTTTTTTTTTTCCCTAGGAAAAGCTATTGACAACATTATTGTAAATTATTCTTGGTTAATCAGTTTTTTGTATTGAAATACTTGAAATTTTATGAATACTCTTAAAGTTCCAAAATTGTGTAAAATTGGAAGAATCAGTCAATTTTCTCTACCGTTTTTCCCCCTAAGATTTAACAACATAGTCCTAGTTACATATACTCATTTTCTGTTTGCTTTTAATGTTATTTCTTAGAATTGTTTCACATTAATCTTACTCTGAAACTTTATGCTACACAATGTTACTTCATTATAGCAGTCATAATTAGTTATCTTATAGTTTTCTAAGAAGGGTGTTTTTAGAGCTAAATGTTTTCTAGATTATTTGTAGTTTTTCATGAGGACAGACTTTTAAGTGACCATCTTTGTACATAAAGTGTTTTACCCATTGAAGCTTAGTTCCTTAGATGAGATGTTTAATATGATGCCTAGAAACTATCTTCGTATATAATCTTTCCAAATTTTTTTCTTGCTTTTTTTTTAATATAAGAAAATATCTAAAGGAGAAATACTGAATCATGGAGCTTAAACTTTATAAAGACTTATGATATATATTAATGTATTGATTCAGAAAGAGCTTGTACAAATTTGTAACTTAGCTGGCCAGCTCCATGACTGTATTCCTGTCCACAGTGTCACACATTGGCACATATAATAGGTGAAAATGGTAATCTTGACTTTTGAACAATGAACTAGCTTATGGATGTGAAACTTCTTCTCTGGTCTTCTACCTAAAACCACACATAGTGTTTTCCCTTTTTGGTGAATTTTAGTGTTTGTTTATGTCTTTGTTTTCTTTTGGGCTAACTTAAATTTAGTTTAGAATAACTTCCGTGGCAGCAATTATTAAACTTTTTTGATCTCAGAACCGCTTCACATAAAATCTTAAAGTTACTGAAGTCTCCAAAGAGTTCTTGTTGCAGATATTTTATCTGTTACACCCCTGGTGGCTCAGTGGTAAAGAACCTGCCTGCCAGTGCAGGAGGCAAGAGACGCGGATTCGATCCCTGGGTCAGGAAGATCTCCTGGAGGAGGGCATGGCAGTCCACTCCAGTATTCTTGCCTGGAGAATCTCAGGGACAGAGGAACCTGGCAGGCTACATACAGTCCATGGAGTTGCAAAGAGTCAGACATGGTTGAAGCAACTTAGCACACACACACACGCACAAATAATGTACAACGTGCTGCATGTGCTGTGCTTAGTCACTCAGTCATGTCTGACTCTTTGCAACCCTTTAGACTGTAGCCAACCAGTCTCCTCTCTCCATGCGAGTTTTCAAGCAAGAATACTGCAGTGGATTGCCATTTCCTTCTCCTGGGGATCTTCTTGACCCAGGGATTGAACCCATGTCTCCTGTGTCTCCTGCATTGCAGGCTAAGTCTTTACCCACTGAGCCATCAGGGAAGCCCAGTATAAATCAAAACTCAGAATTTTATATGTTTATTAATATAAAGATAACAATAAACTCATTACATGTTACTATAAATGACATTTTTTCTAATGAAGAATAACTGTTTCCCATTCGACACCAAAAAAATCAGAAGAATGTCTTTGTTTTCTTAGTTTTGTAAATCTCTTTAATGTCTGGCTTAATAAAAGACAGCTGGATTCTCTTACCTGCTTCTGCATTCAATCTGTTGTTGCAGTATGTTGTTCTCGTTCAAGTATATAGAGTAAATCTGGCCCCATACAGACATATAGTTTGAAAAGAAAGTATTTTAATATCCTTTTTAAACAATAGTGGGTATTCTTCTCTGATCCTTCGACAAATGGTAGTTTCCTAATGATTAGTGGAAATGTGGAATCTAAAACTGTATCAGTGAATTTTGGGAGCTGTATTACATCAGCAGTCACTGATAATGTCTTATAGTGTGAATGGATCTTTTACCCATGCATATGTTTATAACATCTTTATTTATCATTTGAAAAATACTAGTTCAGTAAGTAATGTATTTCTTCCAGATTTTGAGCTATTTCATTATACAATATTATATATATTCATATCACCACCAATCTCGAAAGTACTGAAGTATTGGGAAGCTATCAAGCACATGGTCGTAAATGAAAGTTTTCTAAAATTCTAATATTTACTTGAAATCTTGAATTTTTATTATTGGCAACAGGTATAATTATCAGTTATTTTCCTTGAAATGTCAGACTAACTGTCTTCACTTGAGAAATGTCTGTCAGATACTCAAGTCTGAATAGTCATAGTTTATTCAAGTGAAAATGGTGATCCATGGGGAAAAAAAGCTAGTGCAGTCTGCAAGTCACGTAGCTACTCAACTGCTTTCCATTCAGATAGTCATCCTACTTCAGAATGCAGCAGAAATGCTTTATGTGTATTTTGTCACACACGATATTAAAAAGACCTGTACTGAGGGACTGCAGTTTAATAAAATTAATATTTTTATTGCTTCATTAAGGACATTTTTAAGGGAGACTGAATTTTTATTTGTTTTTTCTTGTGCATAGGTAGCAGTGAAAAATAGTACAGTTTGGTGCCACTGCTTTGATTCACGTTAAAGCATCAGAATCTTATCCATCATTGTTTTTGCACCATCAGCGCAGTTGTCAACACAGTGGGAAAAAAAACAAAGCAAATGCCAGTCCAGTACTATTATGAAAATGGTTTTGATTTGGAAAACTCCCTGAAAAGATCTTGAGTCTCATGCTCCAGGTCCTGTGGACCACATTTTGGAAACCACTGTTTTAATGAACATTGTCCCACGGACATTAATATTTCCTTTACAAGGAATGTTTCATGCACTGAGTATTTTTAGGAACTGTGTATGTACAGTATGCATTTTTTCAGCCTAATCAAAATTTTTTACATTAAACTCATTACTGTATTTCTATACACTGTTCAGTTAAAAATCAGCTAAGAAAAAATTTGTGTTTATGTATGATAGAGGTAGAAGAGTAAAAACTAAATCCTTACCCTAAAATTGTTCTATTGGAGAACTTTATCAATATGATACTAAACAGATTTTTCTCAGACATTTTCATAAAGTGGTAATATTTATTGCATCTGTATTGTATAGTTTTCTCACTTTTAATTATTAGGCTTCTTTAATATAGAAAAGCATGCTAAAGATGTTTTGTTTTGCCCTTTTCAGCACAAAACGAGTGGATCATTCAAATACCAGATTAGCTTCCCAGCTTGATAGAAATCCAGGTAATAGCCCTATTTTTGAGTAAAGAAGCAAGTCTAAGGAATTTGTTATATTTGTACTTCACTGCCAACTTACTGGGAATCCTCTGTGGCATCCAGAGGTCATTTTTTTATTAACTAAATATCCTTTGCTATGTTTTACTTTAGCAAAGTGCATGTGAACTAGAGTATCTAAAATTTATATACTCATCCTTTATAAAATGTATTTTAAGAATGCTGATAAGCATAAAAACTGCCATTCAAAGGTCGTTCTTACACAGGTTAAAAAAGTAGAGCACGGTGAAAGTAAAACTGCTGAGGGGCATTGAAGAGGATGCAGTCTGAACTTTACTTATTAATATGTTTGCTTCTCTGCCTCCCCAGATGTTTAGATAAATGTTAATGTAATTTCATTTAGCTTATTGTATACAGAGAGGTCGTCTATAGGAGCCAAATAGCCACTCAAGGTAAGGCTTCATTGGGTGAGATTTTGGTGGTCATTACATGACTGAGCGACTGAACAGACAGACAGATCATTACCATTATCTAAACTTCGGGCCTATGGGCCTACCTATTACCTGTATTCTGGCACAGAAAGAGTGAGTCTCATTGTCCCAGCCATAAAAGATTAATGTATCAACTGGAATATCAGTGTATTAATCTACTAAAAGAAATATAGCTCCCCATAGACTGGAATATTTATTTTCATTGACTCACAGATTACTCAAGTACTCTGCTTGAGAAACTAAATTATAGTAATCAGATTGATTCATAATTATAAAATTGGATTAAGGAGAGCTACTTATTTGATATTAATGACTGTGTTTATCATGTTCTGGTGGATGAAACAGCTGTCTCAACTCTGATATGTCCTTGGAAGGGGCTTGGAATGATGTTGCCTTCCTGTGTATCACAAAGACCCATGTCCTGAAGTAATACGCGCACTTTCATAATGACCAGACAGAGCATCAGATACAACTGTTTTATTGAAGTTTGAGCCTCGGCTTTCCTTTTTATTTTGTTATTTAGTTAAGCTGAGTTTAAAATAAACATTTAGCTTAGTATATTTTGCCATTCTTTAGTTCTGTACTTTGGGCACCCATTTACAGATTATTGCTTTGGATGCACTACTTTTGAAGACACTCATCTCATTTATTAGGTGATGTTTTATTGTACTTTTTTTTTTCTTAAAGGATAACTAATGAATTTTTCTGGTTTCTTGTTGCTGTTACTATATATATGGTTTATTTCTATTAAACTAATATTAGATATCTCAATATACAGTTGTTTTTTGTTTTGTTTTTAAGTGACCAACTTCTCTTTGTTTTGGACTGTCTTGTTTGTCCAAATCTCATATTACTTAACTCCCTTCTTTTATCATTGTTGGGCTTCCCTGATAGCTCAGTTGGCTAAGAATTCGCCTGCATTGCAGGAGACCTGGGTTCGATCCCTGGTTGGGAAGATCCCCTGGAGAAAGGATAGGCTACCCGCTCCAGTATTCTTGGGCTTCCCTTGTGGCTCAGCTGATAAAGAATCCGCCTGCCACGCAGGAGACCTGGGTTCGATCCCTGGGTTTGGAAGATCCCCTGGAGAAGGGAAAGGCTACCCACTCTAGTACTCTGGCCTAGAGAATTCCACGGACTGTATAGTCCATGGGTTGCAGAGTTGGACATGACTGAGAAACTTTTATCAGTGTGTCTTTTTGTTGTGGTTTTAAATTGCTTTTATCTTTTTCATTTCTCTTACATCGTTTTAGTTATAAGGCATAGTTAATTGAGCAGTGATAGAAAAGATCATGGTTTGCTAAAGAGGAGGAAATGACCTTAGATCTTATCTAAGATCTTATCTAATCCAATTCTTACATTTTATGGATGGGAACCAGAGATTTAGAGAGGTTATGTGACTTTTAACTCTAAGAATTTTCCCATTGTCCTTTGTTTCATTTTTCTGTACAAAGTCTAAGGATATCTAAATATTGTCCTCCTTGTTAAAGAAATATAGATATAACCCTAACTGGAAATTAGTTATAATACTTGTAACAATCTTACTTGTAGATATAAAGGGGACTTAAAATAATTTAACATTTTTTAATCCCTTCTTACAGGATCAGATGACAACAATCTGAATTCCATCTTTTATGAGCATTTAACCCGATCCCTACAACACAGTCTATGTGGTGATTTACTCCTAGGACGGTGGGGAAACTATAGTACTGGGGACTGTTTCATTCTTGCCTCTGACTACCTCAATGCGTTAGTCCACCTTATAGAGATTGGAAATGGGCTGGTGACTTTCCAGCTGCGGGGACTTGAATTCAGAGGTAAGATATTAACCTTTAATTTCTATAATGTACTCCTGTGACATCTAAGTTTTAAGTGTTTACATCTCCAATAGGAAGTTATAAGATCTTTAGCCTTTGGAATTGTGGAAGGAGAAAAGCTATTAAAGACTAATTACTAGTTTTTTTCCAAATTTCACATTCAGGGAAGAACAATTGTTTGTAATATGCTCAGTATGTAAAGGTAGTATCTATAAGGTATAAATACACTTGTTTCCCTGATGATAGTGAATTTTTGTTCTGTGCTTGCCCTCTTGTTTGTCTCTTTGTGATTAGCTGCATATGTTCATTAGAGGCAGAGATTAGCTGAGTTACTTTCATGTGGTTGCCATGCCATTGTCTGCAACAGTTTTTTTTAATTGAGATGAAATTCACATAACATCGATTTTAAAGTGAACAAATCAGTGGCATTTAAATACATTCATGATATTGCACAACCATCATCTCTGTCTAGTTCCAAAGCATTTTCATCATCCCCAAATACAACCTCACATCCATTAAGCAGTTACTCCCTCTTCCCCTGCCAGCCCTCAACAAGTTTGTATACTAACAAATGAAGCTATTTTTACACAGAAGATTGTGCATTCAGAAACATATGGGCTTGGCTTTATCAACTGCTATAAAGTGAATGTCTTGTAAGCAGAAATGAAAACTTATTTCATAGGAATTGAAGGAGTCCTATTAGTGCACATGTATCCAACCTAGCGAACATTTGGACTGGAAAGTTCTTAGAGAAAGCATTCAAGCAGTGTTTTGATCTATTCTAAGAAGTACCATAGGTATTTTTAACTTGAAACAGGAAATAAAGCATTTGTCTAAATAGAGGATCAAATTAGACCTATACCTTATAGCTTTATTTTTGCCATAGTATTGAATCAGAAAGTTTGTACCTTTTTCATGTAATATCTTTGTTAATGAAGCAAGTGCTTTTCTAAAGTTACTCCATTCATCAGAAATAAAATTTTACTTGTATAACTCTCAGGGTAGTAAATGTTAATGTTTGCTATTTATTTGTTATTTATTTGTAATCCATTCTCTCTCTCTCTTTTTCAAAATGTCCTGTTGTCTTATGATTTGTTCCTGACTCTCCATTAGAAGCTTGGGACCTTAATTCTGTCTCTTCTAGGATCTTAACCCACTGCTGTTCAAATTGAATGCAATTGGTCTTATCCAAAAGTTGGCACCCCCTTACCACTACAGATACCACTGCTGTAACTTCACTTTCTTTTAAAATTGCTGGCACCTGAAGATTTCACCTTTGCTTTTTAACTCTTTCTTTAACAAATATTTTGTGGGGAGGCTATTTTATCCAGCATTTCTGTGTGTGTGTGAATTGGAAAGGAGTCCTTCTTACTGCTCATTCCATCAGATTGGTCAGAAATGCTCCAAATCAAAAATAGATCCAAAATTTCATTCTCCCAACTTTATTCTTTGGTACCAAATAGATTCAAATAAAATTTTGGATAAATCTTTTACATCCAAACTCATTAAAAACAACTCAAATCAGTATGGGAATGTAGTACTCACTAACTTTCTGAAAATGAAAATGTTAGTCATTCAGTCATGTCCAGCTCTTTGCAACCCCCTGAAATGTAGCCTGCCAGGCTCCTCTTTCCATTGAATTCTCCAGGCCAAAATACTGGAGTGGGTAGCCATTCCCTTCTCCAGGGGATCTTCCTGACCCAGGGATCAAACCCAGATCTCCCACATGACAGGCAGATTCTTTACCATCTGAGCCACCAGGGAAGCCCCGTGTTATTTTCTGAACTCATGTTGAGTTTCAGTAGCCAGGGGACCCTGTAATTCTTCATTCAGCCATAGTGATTCTTTTTCTTAAGGTGAATTCAGTTATGTCCTTTCCATGGTTAAAATTTTCAGTGGTTTTTTATTGCGTTTAAAGTAGAATTCAACCTCCTTACAGCAGCTGCAAGATCTGTCCTCTCCCAGCTTCTCCAGCTTACTTTATTAGTACCCTTCTCATCCACTCTAGCCACACCGGCCTTCCTTCAGTGTCCTAGCTATGCTGAATTCTTTACTAAGACCTTCTTATCACTCTCCTTTTGCCCAGAAAGTACCAGCCATCTCCTCTCCTCCCACCAATCTTCCACCTCTAGTTCCTTAATTATCTTTAATAATTAGAATAACTGTTAGAATTCTAATTTTATATTTGTTTGTGTTTATTTGTTTTTAGTTTATTTCTTCTGTAGCCCAGGGGTTGGCAGACTTTTTCTGGAAAGAGCCAAGACAGTCAATAGTGTAGGCTTTTGTAGCCGTGCACGTTCTCTGTTGCATGTTCTTTTATTTTTCTGTTAAACAACCTTTTAAAAATACCAAAACCACTGTTAGCTTAAATTTGGCCCAGGGCTGTATTTTGTAAACCTTTGCTGTAGATTATAAACTCCTCAAGGACAGGAATTCTATCTGCTTCATTTATCATCGTATATCCAGCACCTCTCACAGCACACCTGACCTGCCTCTTGAAAAACCTGTATGCAAGTCAGGAAGCAACAGGTAGAACTGGACATGGAACAACAGCCTGGTTCTAGCTAGGAAAAGGAGTACATCAAGGCTGTATATTGTCACCCTACTTATTTAAGTTATATGTAGAGTACAGCATGAGAAACACTGGACTGGAGGAAACACAGCTGGAATCAAGATTGCCGGGAGAAATATCAATAACCTCAGATAGCCAGATGACACTGCCCTTATGGCAGAAAGTGAGGAAGAACTAAAGAGCCTCATGATGAAAGTGAAAGAGGAGAGTGAAAAAGTTGGCTTAAAACTTAATATTCAGAAAACAAAGATCATGGCATCTGGTCCCATCACTTCATGGGAGATAGATGGGGAAACAGTGGCTGACTTTATTTTTCTGGGCTCCAAAATCACTACAGATGGTGACTGCAGCCATGAAATTAAAAGATGGTTACTCCTTGGAAGGAAAGTTATGACCAACCTAGACAGCATATTAAAAAGCAGAGACATTACTTTGTCAACAAAGGTCCGTCTAGTCAAGGCTACGGTTTTTCCAGTAGTCATGTATGGATATGAGAGTTGGACTGTGAAGAAAGCTGAGCACCGAAAAATTGATGCTTTTGAACTGTGGTGTTGGAGAAGACTCTTGAGAGTCCCTTGGACTGCAAGGAGATCCAACCAGTCCATCCTAAAGGAGATCAGTCCTGGGTGTTCATTGGAAGGACTGTTGTTGAAGCTGCAACTCCAGTATTTTGGCCACCTGATGCAGAGAGCTGACTCATTTGAAAAGACTCTGATGCTGGGAAAGATTGAGGGCAGGAGGAGAAGGGGACGACAGAGGATTAGATGGTTGGATGGTGTCACCGACACAATGGACATGGGTTTGGGTGGACTCAGGGAGTAGGTGATGGACAGGGAGGACTGGCGTGCAGTGGTTCATGGGATCACAGTCGGACACGACTGAGCAACTGAACTGAACTGGAGTACTAAACAGTATAGGTCATTAGCTTGGCCAAGCTTACCTCTTCAGTCTTACCATTCGTCATACACCACTACCACTAAGTGGGGCTAAATTTCATCACATCTTTTTTTCTCAGAGTAGCTTTTCAAATATACATGTTGTATATGTTCTGTTTAATATAAAAAATGTATTATAACATCCCACTTATTTTTGTTATAATGTAACTTTAATATATCCTGGAGAAGGAAATGGCAACCCACTCCAGTAGGTTGCCATTTCCTTCTTGCCTGGAAAATCTCATGGACGGAGGAACCTGGTAGGCTACAGTTCATGGGGTCCCAAAGAGTTGGACACAACTAAGTGACTTCACTCACTTTTCAACTTTAATATATAGCTTTAAAATTAGCTATAATCCCTCTGTAGTCCTTGTATCATGTAAGGAATTTACAGATTAAATGAAAGTAAGACCACAGAACAAAATAAAATTAACATTAATGTGATGGGTGATATTTTGTTGGCATAGATGGCTGTGGCTCTAATTCTTTATTTAATCTGACTTTCTTTTTTTATTTCACAAATTCTCAGACCCAAATGTGCTGATACACATTCTGATTCTCCAGAAGATGTATACTGTGCCTCTCTTCAGGAATGTCCTGCGGTTTGCAAATGGACAGTCTAAAGCAGATCCAACACATACTCTTAATTGCTATAAACTAAATGTGTTTTTATTTCAGAGTTTCTCATATCTTTGAAGTATTCTTTTTTCCACTTCATGTTTTACCCATTTGCTATAAGAACTTTCTTTCTCTGTCTCTCTCAGGTACTTACTGTCAACAACGGGAAGTGGAGGCCATTACCGAAGGTGTTGAGGAAGATGAAGGATTTTGCTGTTGTGAACCTGGCCATATTCCTCATGTGCTTTCATTTAACGCTGCATTTAGCCAGCGCTGGCTGGCTTGGGAGGTGATAGTCACCAAGTATATTCTAGAGGGCTATAGCATCACTGACAACAGTGCTGCCTCTATGCTTCAAGTCTTTGATCTTCGGAAAGTACTCACCACTTACTACGTCAAAGTAAGAGATGTGCCTCTTCAGAGCTTCTGGTGTCAGAGGCTCTTCTTTAAAAATATATATATATAGTTGTTTTAACTTGTGTCTTGCTTTTTCATAGCAATAGAAATTTTCTAGTATCCAATACAGTTAGTAAATTATACCTATGAGGATCTTGCCGTTTCTTTCTTCAGTGGAACTTAACTACATTTGTTCATTAATATTGTTAATAAAAACTATTACCTGTAGCACATCTCTTTTAGGCACTATATTAAAGAATACACGCGTGCATGCATGCATGTATACATACGCCTATATATCTCTTAACTAATTCTCTAAAGGAATATTACATTCCTGTTCTACAAATAAACAAGTTACCGATCGAAAGTTAACTTGATCACAATCCTCTAACTAGCAAGTGAAATCAGGGATTTAGAACCCCGGTTTGACTGACTCCTTAGCCCTTGCTGTTAACCACTGCTTTCAGAAATCTGAATGAAAGTATTGTATGATTTGGGAGGTCCCCCAAAACACCATCACATTTGACACCATTGCAATTTCAGGGTCTCTGAGACCACAGTCAGGTTCATTAATTTGTTAGAAGGACCCTCAGAACTCAGCAAAGCCATCATCCTCGTGGTTAGAATGTATTACAGTGGAAGGATACAGAGTAAAGTCTGCCCAGGAAAGAAGCACATAGGGCAAAGTCTAGAGACCCTAAGGCATGAACTTGCAGTTGTCCTCTCCCAGTGCACTTGTGCAGACAATGTTTATCCCTCCCAGAAACAACTGAGGCAATACAGAGTGTTGCCAGCCAAGGATGCTCGCCTGCTCACCTGAGCCTCAGTGTGCAGAGTTTTCATTGACACACAACCATTTAGATTTGCTCGCCCATCCACATCACCAGCCTTAATCTCCAGATCCTATAGAGTTCATGGTTCTAAGCCTCCAAGTAAATAAAGACTCTCTTATGAGGCAGGACATTGCAAGGGATTAGAGTTGAACTCCCAGAACCCAAGTGCAAAGGCCAAACCTCTCTTTGAGCAAGGTTAGTGTTTTACTGCACAGGTATTCTGTTTTTTGCTAAAAATTTCACAGATATACGACATGGTTATCGCTAGAGGTTTATAGGCAAAGCCAACATTTTCAGGAGGAAAACATATGCTAAATCTTCATGGTTCACATGTTATTACTTCTGTGTACCAACTTATTTGTGTTGATTGGTTGGGTTGAAGCCTGAATCTTCTGTTTAATTAATATTTGGTTAAACCCAACCTCAGGAAGCTAAAGAGATTGAATTTACAACATTTTTTATTAATAACGTGTGTGTGTGTGGCCTTTCCTATCTCTATGTGTTTCTATTGCTTTATTTATTAGTTATATTTTTATGAGTTGACATAAGATCACAAGATAGCTTAAAGTTCTGTGAGAAATTTCTCAAAATAAATGCACCACAATAAAGGTTTTTCACCTGTCTTAAAAGATTGTAAATTCAGTAGATTGGAATTGTTTTTAGACTATTTTAAAGTTAGTAAACTAATGTCACTTTTTTTTTTTTTCTTAGTATTAAGTTTTTTATTTTTTTAATTTTAAAATCTTTAATTCTTACATGTGTTCCCAAACATGAACCCCCCTCCCACCTCCCTCCCCATAACATCTCTGTGGGTCATCCCCAAATGTCACTTTGATTCATATTATCAGTATAAACAATTAATTTAATGAGATATTGGTGTTAATTCAGATTGTGATTTAGCCTGTGTTTTTATTTAATCTTTTTCCTCATTAGGGTATCATTTATTATGTTACAACCTCTTCTAAACTAGAAGAATGGCTAGCTAATGAGACGATGCAGGAAGGACTGCGTCTGTGTGCCGATCGAAATTATGTTGATGTGGATCCAACATTTAATCCAAACATTGATGAAGACTATGACCATCGACTGGCAGGCATATCCAGGGAGAGTTTCTGTGTGATTTACCTCAGCTGGATAGAGTACTGCTCTTCCCGAAGAGCAAAGGTGGGTGATTTACCTCAGCTGGATAGAATGCAGCTTTTCCCAGAGAGCAAAGGTGGGTGATTTACCTCAGCTGGATAGAGTGCAGCTCTTCCCAGAGAGCAAAGGTGGGTGGTTTACCTCAGCTGGATTGAGTGCAGCTCTTCCTGAAGAGCAAAGGTGGGTGATTTACCTCAGCTGGGTAGAGTATAGCTCTTTCCAAAGAGGAAAGAATACCTCTATTTGTTATTATGTCAGTTTTTCTAGATTTTCTCCTTTAAACTATCTGCATAAGAGGACTTGTGTGGTTCATAATGGTTGGGCCAAACCAGCTCTATCAAAGCAGATTAGCAGGAGAAGCCTCCCTCGTTCTTTGACCTGCAGTGTCACAGTCTCACTGTCTGAATAGCACCGCCTCTACCTGTGCATACACATACATATAGGTTGTAGATTACATGTAGAGCCTTCTTAAAGACTGCATTTTGGAGCACCTCCAGCCCCAAGTCCCCAAACATACATACCAGACTTATGGATAATTAATATCTTTGTCCCAAATCCAAAGTCTACTACTATTACTAAGTCACTTAAGTCGTGTCCGACTCTGTGCGACCCCATAGACGGCAGCCCACCAAGCTCGCCTGTCCCTGGGATTCTCAAAGCAATAACGCTGGAGTGGGTTGCCATTTCCTTCTCCAATGTATGAAAATGAAAAGCGAAAGTGAAGTCGCTCAGTTGTGTCTGACCCTCAGCGACCCCGTGGACTGCAGCCTTCCAGGCTCCTCCGTCCATGGGATTTTCCTGGCAAGAGTACTGGAGTGGGGTGCCATTGCCTTCTCCAAAGTCTAGACCAGTGCTAATACAATCTTCCACAATGATGGGAACATTCTGTGTTGTTCCAGTATCGTAACTACTAACCCCTCACATACGGTGGATTATGAGACACTTGAAATGTAGTCGGTATGACTAAGGAAATGAATTTTTAAGTTTTATTTAATTTTAATTGATTTAAATTTAACAACTCATATAGGATAATGACTACCATACTAGACAGTATTCATCTAGATTAGTGACTTTAAAATGTTAACATGGATAAAAATGATATAGGAATGAGTAAAAACACAGGTTCCTGGGCCTTGCCTGTGAGATTCTAATTCTGTAAGTCTAGGCTGGGAACCCAAAATCTGTATCATGCTGGGTGATTGTACTTTCAGTTCAGTTCAGTCACTCAGTCATGTCCAACTCTGTGCAACCCCATGAATCGCAGCACTCCAGGCCTCCCTGTCCATCATCAACTCCTGGAACTCACATCCATCGAGTCAGTGATGCCATCCAGCCATCTCATCCTCTGTCGTCCCCTTCTCCTCCTGCCCCCAATCCCTCCCAGCATCAGAGTCTTTTCCAATGAGTCAACTCTTCGCATGAGGTGGCCAAAATACTGGAGTTTCAGCTTCAGCATCATTCCTTCCAAAGAAATCCCAGGGCTGATATCCTTCAGAATGGACTGGTTAGATCTTCTTGCAGTGCAAGGGACTCTCAAGAGTCTTCTCCAACACCATTTTAGGTGGTTCCTAATCCATACTTCAGAACAACTTGTCTTACCCTAAAGGAAGGATGAGTTGTAGACTTCTCCAACTACTGTTTTGCTGCTGGGCCTCATGGCTCTTTGGCAGTGTTGCTCCTGATTAGACCCCATGTACAATAACCACAGTACCAAGGCCTGTGATCCCAAAAGCTAACCCCTCTATCACTATTGCTTCCCAAGCAGAAGTCTTGTGTAGTTGAACCTTTGGTATCCTGTGTACAGGTTTATTCTGTATCATGGAGCATAGGGAGCCAGTTTGACAACCAGTGCCTGTATTGTGGTCTGGGATGTACACACTGATGGACTTTTAAGTGTGATACCTTGTTTAGGCCTACTTTTACAGCTACTCAATTAGAGTACGGCATGCCATCATATCAGCCTGTTTCTCTTCACTTCATCAATAAGAAAGGGAGCATCCTATAATTCCCCTCCAAACAGTGACCTTTGAGCTTTTATATTGGATGCACAGTAGATACTGAGCAGAGTAGCATATTTTTAAAGAAGGACCAAGGAATAGAATAAAATAACCTCATAAGAGTTCAGAAAAAGGGTCAGTGGACAATGTCTGGAAATAGAGGACCTCAAAGCTTGCCATCTCTTCTTTCAAACACATAACATTTGTGGGTTTTTTTTTTTTTTTTTTCCATAAATGAAATATACCTAAAATGCTTTGCATGCTACTCTCAAATCCTTGGACTTATTTCTTGGGGCAACAGGGGACAGGGAGTGATCATATTATTCAAATAGCCTTTCTCTGGCTTAGACTGTATTGGTTACTTTTGTTTACCTGTGGTTGTCTAGGCTAGGAGCTCATTGTCTTCCCACTCAGAAACAGGCTCCATTCTTTCTAAATTTAAGGAATACATAAACTCTTAGAGATTATTGCTGAGGTCATAGATATATAATAGCTCAAGGAAGTCATTCTCTTAATTCCTAATAAATCATATTCAAAAGGTTTGCCTCCAAACGTAGGTATCTCCAGTCTCTTCGGAGAGCTTTCTGTCCCTAGGTCATTATGGCTTATAGTCTACTCTTGTAGTCCCCTTTAGAAGAAAATTGTCAGGAAAGATAATTCCTTCATGCTCCCATTTTTTTTAAGTTGAACAATATTATCCCTACCTCCTTAGAACCATGCATTCTGTTTTCTGAGTCATCATGCCCGGAAGAGCCTCTTCACAGGGACGTTAATTAAAGCAGAAAGGTTTGCTGACTCTAGATTGTTGTACCCTCACTTGAATGTTAATAAAGTTGCCTTCAGACGTTCTCCCCCCATAGTTTTCCTTCCAAGATAGTTTTCTAAGTTGCATGTTGTACAAAAATAAAAACTCATTCTTTGCACCTTCTCTCATTATATGTATTCTTGGAGGAAATAATCTTTCATACGATAGCTGTACCTGTCTTCTAAAGAGCTTGAAACAATGTTTTTGTAAGTGTGGCCCTGGATTAACTGCATTAAAGCCACCTGGAACACTAGACTCAGAGAAGGCGATGGCACCCCTCTCCAGTACTCTTGCCTGGAAAATCCCATGGATGGAGGAGCCCGGTAGGCTGCAGTCCATGGGGTCGCGAAGAGTTGGACATGACTTCACTTTCACTTTAGTGCATTGGAGAAGGAAATGGCAACCCACTCCAGTGTTCTTGCCTGGAGAATTCCAGGGACTGGGGAGCCTGGTGGGCTGCCGTCTATGGGGTCGCACAGAGTCAGACACGACTGAAGCGACTTAGCAGCAGCAGCAGCAGCAGCAGCAGAACACTAGACTGCAAGGACTTCTCAGCTTGACTTTGCTTCCTGCTTCTTAAATGACCGTAGTTTTCTTTCACCTTTGTTAGTGTTAGCAACCAGTCTGAGAATTTCTAATTCAGTTGAGGATATAAGACACATGCCTTCTCCAGCCATAACAAAATAGAGCTACTATGGTCTAACCAATTTTTTTTTTCTTTTGAGTACGTTAGCAACGCGGCTACACTTCCTCTGGCTTGCATTGTTTCTGATGAGATGTCTGTAGTCATTCTTATCTTTGCTGTTCTGTACAAATAATAAAGGCGCACCTCAGAGATACGGCAGGTTTCATTCCAGACAACCACAATAAAGTAAATATCACAGTAAAACAAGTCACACAAATTGTTTGGTTTCCCAAACAGTTGTGAATATTATGTTTACATTTTACTAAGTGCCCTTTTAGGCTATTTGCATCAGATGACCAGTATCTTGGACATGTGATGCAAACGGCCAACTCATTGTAAAAAATCCCTGATGCTGGGAAACATTGAGAGCAGAAGAGGGTGGTCAGAGGATGAGACGGCTGGATGGAATTACCAAGGCAGTGGACGTGAACTGGGCAAACTTCAGGGGATGGTGAGGGACAGGGATGCCTGGCATGCTTCAGTCCATGGGGTCACAAAGAGTTGAACACAACTGGGCGACTGAACAACAACATATCAAGTGTGTGATTATATTATGTAAAAAATGTAATGATGTACATTACTTAATTTAAAAATACTTTATTCCTTAAAAAATGCTGGTCATCATCTGAGCCTTCAGCAAATCACAGTCTTTTTGCTGGTGGACAGTTTGAAATATTTTGAGAATTACCAAAATGTGACCCAGGGACATAAAGTGAGCAAGTGCTATTAGAAAAAAATGGTGCCAGTAGACTTGCTTGAAACAAGGTTGCCAGAAACCTTCAGATTAAAAGAAAAAAAAAGGTATCTGCAAAGCACGATAAAGCAAAGTGCAGTAAAACACCATATACTGGTATGTGTCACGTAACAATGTGGGGTTTTTTTCCCCCCACTAGCTCATTTTTAAGATTTTTCTCTTCATCACTAGTTTAAGCAGTTTATGCTGTTTTCTTCATGTTTCTTGTTCTTGGAACTCATTGAGCTGCTTGAATCCCTAGGTGTGTATCATTTTCATCAGATTTGGGAATATTTCAGTTATTGTTTTCTCGAAATGTTTTTCTGTTTTCCTCCTTCCCTTTGTGGGGGAACTCCAATTACATTTATATTGGGCTGCCTTAAGTTATTCTACCCACTCCAGTATTCTTGCCTGGAGAATCCTATGGACAGAGGAGCCTGGTGGGCTACAGTTCATGGGGTCGCAAAGAGTTGGACACGACTGAGCGACTTAACTAACTAAAGTTGTTCTGTGAGTGCTGATGCTCTGTGGTTTCTTTTTTTCAGTCTTTATGTTTAATTTTGTGTAATTTCTGTTGATATATTTAGATCATTTATTTTTTTCTTCTGCATTAATATCATTAATCTCATCCAGTGTATTTTTTCTATTCTCAGACAGTGCATTATTTTTTAATCTCCGGAGGTTTAATTTGGGTTTTTATATAGACCTTCCATGTCTCTACTCAGCACCCTGTCATTCCTCTGTCTTTTTGAATGTATAGAATACAGTTACAATAACTCTGTCAATATCCTTGCTCACGAATTCTGACATCTGTATCATTTCTGGGTCAATTTTGATTGACTGGTTGATTATTTTTCTAATTGTGGGTTCTATCTTCCTGCTACTTTTGCATGCCTGACAATTTTTGATCGAGTGCTAGACTTTGTGAACTTTGCCTTGATGAGGCTGGATATTTTTGTATTCCTATGAATATTTTTCTCTTTAAGTTTTTTTTTTTAAATGTAGACCATTTTTTAAGTCTCTATTGAACTTGTTACAATATTGCTTATGTTTTATGTTTTAGTTTTGTGGCCATGAGGCATGTGGGATCTCAGCTCCCAGACCAGGGATTGAACCCTGACCCCCTGCATTAGAAGGCAAAGTCTTAACCACTGGGCCACCAGGAAAGTCCCTAAATATAATTTTTTTAATCTTTAAAAATTTATTTGGTGGCACTGGGTCTTCATTGCTGCACATGGGCTTTCTCTAATTGCGGCAAGTGGAGGCTACTCTCTAGTTATAGTGCACAGGTTTCTCATTGTGCTGCCTTCTTCTATTGCAGAGCACAGACTAGGGTGCAGAGGTTCAGTTGTTGCAACTCCAGGGCACGCCGGCTCAGTTGTGGCTCATGGGCTTAGTTGCCCCACAACATGTGGGATCGTCCCAGACCAGGGATCATACTAATGTCCCTGTTTGCTACTTTGGCAGACGGAGTCTCAACCATTGAACCACCAAGGAAGCCGCCTGTAAATATTTTTGAACTTTGTTCTGTGACGATTAAATTCCTTGGGGACAATTTGATCTTTTCAGGGTTTACTTTCAAGCTTTCTTAGGAGGGACCAAAGCAGCCTTTAGTCTGGGGCAATTTTTTTTCCCATTACTGAGACAGTATTCTTTTGAGCACTGTAGCTAATCACAGAACTTTCCATTCTTTTCTGCATTTTTCTGTTGGTTTTTCCCTTGGGCTTGGCTCATGTGCTTATAAGTAATCTGCTGAACTCAAAAAAGGGACCTTCCGCCGGTCTCCAGAGCTTGCTCCCTGTGTAGCTATCTCCTTCTTGGCACTGTGCCCTGCAAAACTCTAGCTACCTTGACCTTCCCAGACTTCTTCCCAACCTGGAGGTTGCTAGGCTCCTGCATTCCTCTTCTTCATACCATGGCCTGGAAATGCTTATAGGGCCACCTCATTTGTTTCCCAGAGATTAGTATCCAGTGTCTCAATATATTTTTTTCTTGGTCATTTCAGGTGTACGGGTGTTGTTGTTTGGTTGCTAAGTCCTGTCCAACTCTTTGCAACGCCATGGACTGCAGCACGCCAGTCTCCTCTGTCCTCCACTATCTCTTGCTCAGATTCATGTCCATTGAGTCGGTGATGCTATCTAACCATCTCATCTTCTGCCGCCCCCTTCTCCTATTGCCTTCAATCTTTCCCAGCTTCAGGATCTTTTTTTTTAAGTTATTTATTTTTTACTGAAGGATAATTGCTTCACAGAATTTTTTTGTTTTCTGACAAACCTCAACATGAATCAGCCATAGGTATATGTATATCCCCTCCCTCCCATCTCCCTCCCCATCCCACCCCTCTAGGTTGATACAGAGCCCCTGTTTGAGTTTCCTGAGCCACACAGCAAATTCCTGTTGACTATCTATTTTACATAGGGTAATGTTACTGGTGTTCCATATGTCTCACTCTCTCCTTCCCTCTTCTCATGTCCGTAAGTCTATTCTCTGTGTCTATTTCTCCACTGTTGCCCTGTAAATAAATTCTTCAGTGCCATTTATCTGGATTCCGTATATATCCATTAGAATATATAGAAAATATATATATATATATGTTTATATTTTATCTATGTATAAATATATAGATATTTATTTATCTTTCTCTTTCTGACTTACTTCACTCTGTATAGTAGGTTCTAGGTTCATCCACCTCATTAGAACTGACTCAAGTGCGTTTCTTTTTATGGCTGAGTAATATTCCATTGTGTGTATGTACCACAGCTTCTTTATCCATTCATCTGTTGATGGACGTCTAGGTTGCTTCCATTTTCTAGCTATTATAAATAGTGCTGCAACGATCAATGGGATACATGTGTATTTTTCAATTTTGGTTTCCTCAGGTTATATGCCTAGGAGTGGGATTGCTGGTTCATATGGTGGTTTTATTCCTAGTTTTTTAAGGAGTCTCCATACCGTCTTCCATAGTGGCTGTATCAATTTACATTCCCACCAACAGTGCAAAAGCGTTCCCTTTACTCCACACCTGCATCATTTATTGTTTGTAGACTTTCTGATGATGGCCATTTCATGTGTTTGTTAGTCATCTGTATTTCTTCGGAGAAATGTCTGTTAAGGTCTTTTTCCCACTTTTTGATTGGGTTGTTTGTTTTTCTGATACTGAGTTGTATGAGCTGCTTGTATATTATGGCAATTAATCCTTTGTCAGTTGTTTCATTTGCTATTATTTTCTCCCATTCTGAGGAGAAAATAATGTCTTTTCACCTTGCTTAGTTTCCTTTGCTGTGCAAAAGCTTTTAAGTTTAATCAGGTCCCACTTGTTTACTTTTGTTTTTATTTCTGTTACTCTAGGAGGTGGATCATAGAGGATCTTGCTTTGATTTATGTCATCAAGTGTTCTGCCTATGTTTTCCTCTAAGAGTTTTATAGTTTCTGGTCTTACATTTAGGTCTTTAATCCATTTTAAGTTTATCTTTGTATAAGGTGTTAGGAAGTGTTCTAATTTCATTCTTTTACGTATAGCTGTCCTGTTTTCCCAGCAGCATTTTATTGAAGAGGCTGTCTTTGCCCCATTGTATATTCTTGCCTCCTTTGTCAAAAATAAGGTACCCATAGTTGCATGGGTTTATTTCTGGGCTTTCTATCTTATTTCATTGGTCTATATCTGTTTTTGTGCCAGTGCCAAACTGTCTTGATGACTGTAGCTTTGTATTATCTGAAGTCAGGAAGGTTGATTCCTCCAGCTCCATTCTTCTTTCTCAGGACTGCTTTGGCTATTCGGGGTCTTTCGTGTTTCCATATGAATTGTGAAATTTTTTGTTCTAGTTCTGTGAAAAATGCCATTGGTAATTTGATAGGGATCACATTGAATCTGTAGATTGCTTTTGGTAGTATAGTCATTTTCACAATATTGATTCTTCCTACCCAGGAACATGGAATATCCCTCCATCTGTTTATGTCATCATTGATTTCTTTCATTGCTGCTGCTACTGCTAAGTCGCTTCAGTCGTGTCCGACTCTGTGCGACCCCATAGACGGCAGCCCATGAGGCTCCCCTGTCCCTGGGATTCTCCAGGCAAGAACACTGGAGTGGGTTGCCATTTCCTTCTCCAATGCATGAAAGTGAAAAGTGAAAGTGAAGTCACTCAGTCATGTCTGATTTCTTTCATTAATGTCTTATAATTTTCTGCGTACAGTTCTTTTGTCTTCTTAGGTAAGTTTATCCCTAGGTATTTAACTTTTTTGTTGTTGCAATGGTGAATGAGATTGATTCCTTAATTTCTCTTTCTGATTTTTCGTTGTTAGTATATAGAAATGCAAGTGATTTCTGTGTATTGAGTTTGTATCCTGCCACTTTGCTAAATTCACTGATTAGCTCTAGTAATTTTCTGATACTATCTTTAGGATTTTCTATGTACAGTATCGTGTCATCTGCAGACAGTGAGAACTTTACTTTTTCTTTCCCGATCTGGATTCCTTTTATTTCTTATTCTTCTCTGCTGTAGCTGGGACTTCCAGCACTTTTGAATAATAGTGGGGAAAGTGGACACCCTTGTCTTCTTCCTGATCCTAGGGAGAATGTTTTCAGTTTTTCACCATTGAGAATAATATTTGCTGTAGGCTTATCATATATGGCCTTTACTATGTTGAGGTAAAGGAGGTCAGTCCTGGATGTTCATTGGAAGGACTGATGCTGAAGCTGAAACTCCAATGCTTTGGCCACCTCATGCGAAGAGTTGACTCATTGGAAAAGACCTTGATGCTGGGAGGGATTGGGGACAGGAGGAGAAGGGGCGACAGAGGATGAGATGGCTGGATGGCATCACCAACTTGATGGACGTGAGTTTGGGTGAACTCTGGGAGTTGGTGATGGACAGGGAGGCCTGGTGTGCTGCGATTCATGGGGTTGGAAAGAGTTGGACACGACTGAGCGACTGAACTGAACTGAACTGATGTTGAGGTAGGTTCCTTCTGTGTCCATTTTTTGAAGAATTTTAATCAAATGGGTACTGAATTTTGTCAAAGGCTTTTTCTGCATCTATTGAGATTATCATATGGTTTTTATCTTTCAATTTGTTAATATGGTGTATCACATTGATTGATCTGCATATGTTGAAGAATCCTTGCATCCCTGGGATAAACCCAACTTGATCGTGGTGTATGAGCTTTTTGATGTGTTGCTGAATTCTGTTTGCTAAAATTTGGTTGAGGATTTTTGCATCTATGTTCATCAGTGATACTGGCCTATAGTTTTCTTTTTTTGTGTTGTCTTTGTCTAGTTTTGGTATCGGGATGATGGTGGCCTCATAGAATGAGTTTGGAAGTGTTCCTTTGTCTGCAGTTGAAGGATAGGCATTAGCTTTTCTCTAAATGTTTGGTAGAATTCTCCTATGAAGCCATCTGGTCCTGGGCTTTTGTTTCTTGGGAGATTTTTGATCACAGCTTCAATTTCAGTGCTTATAACTGGGTTGTTCTTAATTTCTGTTTCTTCCTGGTTCAGTCTTGGAAGCTTGAACTTTTCTAAGAATCTGTCCATTTCTTCCAGGTTATCTATTTTATTGCCATATAGTTGTTCATAATAGTCTCTTATAATCCTTTGTATTTCTACATTGTCTGTTGTAACCTCTCCTTTTTCATTTCTGATTTTGCTGATTTGATTCTTCTCTCTTTTTTTCATGATGAGTCTGGCTAAAGTTTTGTCAATTGTGTTTATTCACTCAAAGAACCAGCTTTTAGTTTTACTAATCTTTACTGTTGTTTCGTTCATTTCTTTTTCATTTATTTCTGCTCAGATCTTTATGATATCTTTCCTTCTGCTAATTTTTGTTCTTCTTTTTCCAGTTTTAGGTGTAAAGTGAGGTTGTCTCTTCGGTTTTTCTTGTTTCTGGAGGTAGGATTGTACCACTATACCCTTCCCTCTTAGAGCTGCTTTCACTGCATCCCATAGGTTTTGAGTTGTCATGTTTTCATTGGCATTTGTTTCTAGAAATATTTTTATTTCCCTTTTGATTTCTTCAGTAACCTGTTGGTTATTTAGAGATGTGTTGTTTAATCTCCATGTGTTTTTGTTTCTTACAGTTTTTTTCTTGTAATTGATAATCTAGTCTCATAACATTGTGGTTGGAAAAGATGCTTGATAGGATTTAAATTTTCTTAAATTTACTGAGATTTGATCTGTGACCCAAGATGTGGTCTATCCTGGAGAATGTTCCTTGTGCACTTGAGAAGATGTATTCTTCTGCATTTGGATGGAATGTCCTGAAGATGTCAATGAGATCCATCTCATCTAATGTATCATTTAAAACTTGTGTTTCTTATTAATTTTCTGTTCTGATGATCTGACCATTGATACGAGTGGGATGTTAAAGTCTCCTACTATTATTGTGTTACTGTCAGTTTCTCCTTTTATGTCTGTTAGTGTTTGTCTTACGTATTGAGGTGCTCCTATATTGGGTGCATAGATATTTACAGTTATGTCTTCCTCTTGGACTGATCCCTCCATCATTTTGTAGTGTCCTTCCATATCTCTTGTAAGCTTTATTTTAAGGTCTGTTTTGTCTGATATGAAGATTGCTACTCCAGCTT
Source organism: Budorcas taxicolor (assembly GCF_023091745.1). Classification (NCBI taxonomy): domain Eukaryota; kingdom Metazoa; phylum Chordata; class Mammalia; order Artiodactyla; family Bovidae; genus Budorcas; species Budorcas taxicolor. The sequence goes on from NC_068919.1 coordinate 80,914,139, forward strand.
TCTTTTGCTTCCCATTTGCATGGAATATATTTTTCCATCCTCTCACTTTCAGTCTATATGTGTCTTTAGGTCTAAAGTGGATTTCTTGAGGACAGCATATAATATGAGTCTTGTTTTTGTATCCATTCAGCCAGTCTGTGTCTTTTGGTTGGAGCATTTAATCTATTTACATTTAAAGTAATTATTGATATATATGTTCCTATTGCCATTTTCATAATTGTTTGGGGTTGATTTTGTAGATCTTTTCTCTTCTCGTGTATTTCTTGGCTGTCTAAGTCCCTTTAACATTTGTTGTAAAGCTAATTTGGTGGTACTGAATTCTCTTAACTTTTGCTTGTCTGAAAAGCTTATTTCTCCATCAGTTTTGAATGAGATCCTTGCCGAGTACAGTAATCTTGGTTGTAGATTTTCCCTTTCAGTACTTTAAATATATCTTGCCATTCTCTTCTGGCCTGCAGTTTCTGCTGAAAGATCAGCTTAAGTGTATGGGGTTTCCCCTGTATGTTACTTGTTGCTTCTCCCTTGCTGCTTATAATTCTTTCTTTGCATTTAGTCTTCGTTAGTTTGATTAGTATGTGTTTTCGTGTGTTTCTCCTTAGGTTTATCCTGTATGAGACTCTTTGCACCTCTTGGACTGGATTGACTATTTTCTTTTCCATGTTGGGGAAATTTTCAACTATAATCTCTTCAGAAATTTTCTCATACTCTTTCTTTTTCTCTTCCTCTCCTTGGACCCCTATAATTCGAATGTTGGTGCGTTTGATATTGTCCCAGAGGTCTCTGAGACTATCCTCAGTTCTTTTCATTCTTTTTACTTTATTCTGCTCTTCAGAAGTTATTTCCACCATATAATCTTCCAGCTCATTGATTCGTTCTTCTGCCTCAGGTATTCTGCTATTGATTCCTTTTAGAGTATTTTTAATTTCCGTAATTGTGTTGTCTCTGTATGTTTATTCTTTAATTCTTCTAGGTCTTTGTTAATTGATTCTTGCATTTTCTCCATTTTGTTTTCAAGGTTTTTGATCATCTTTACTATCATTATTCTGAATTCTTTTTCGATAGTTTGCCTATTTTCTCTTCATTTATTTGGGCTTCTGTGTTTCTGGTTTGTTCCTTCGTTTGTGTAGTATTTCTCTGCCTTTATTTTTTTTTTTTTAACTTACTGTATTTGAGGTCTCCTTTTCTAGGCTTCAAGGAAAGTTGCTTTCCTTGAAGAAAGTTGAATTCTTTCTTCCTTTTGGTTTTTGCCCTCCTGAGGTTGGTCCAGTGGTTTGTGTAGGGTGAGATTTGTGCTGAGTTTTTGTTTGTTTGCTTGTTTTTCCTCTGATGGGCAAGGCTGAGTGAGGTGGTAATCCTGTCTGCTGGTGATTTTGTTTGTATTTTTGTTCTGTTTGTTGCTTAGATGAGGTGTCCTGCACAGGGTGCTATGGGTGATGCTGGTTCTTTTATTCACATGGTTTCATTTATGTTGAGTTCTGTTTGATACTCCCTAGAGTCACTGCTGTCACAGTCCTTTTCCTGGGAGTCACAGTCCACCTTACCTCCCTAGGATGCCCTCTAACACTGTGCTGATCTCTGGACCTGCTGTGGTGGCAGCTCATATTCTAATCTGGTCCTGCTTCTGTGTGTTCTTGCCTCCAATGTCCACAGCTATCAGAACTATTGTGTTTTCTTTTGTGGGAACTCTCAATGACCTCTTATGTCATAGACAACAGTCTGCCTAGTTGACTGTATGGATTTAATCTGCAGCTTGTGCAGCTGGTGGGAAGGTTTTGGGTCTTCTTCCTTAGCCACATTGCCCCTGGATTTCAGTTGTTGTTTTATTTCCACCTCTACATGGGGGTCATCCACTGGAGTTTGTTCCTGAGGCTGCCCTGGAGGACTTGGGTTTGCCCCTGTGAGGTCCAGGTGTGGAGGTGGTGCAGCTGGTTGGGTCACAGGAGTTCTGGCAGCACCAGGTACTCAGGGGATTTGGGACTAGGGCAGCAGGAAATATAGTGCTCTATAAGGGTATGGCAACCACTATTAGTCAGTGAGCGCCAGTATTCTCGCCTGGAGAAATCCCGTCCCTGACAGAGAAGCCTGGCAGGCCACGGTCTACAGGATGGCAAAGAGTTGGACACAGCCAAAGCGACCCTGCATGCATAGATGAAGACATTTCTTGCCTGTGGCAGCTCTGCCCCAGTGAGAGTTGAGTGTGAAGGTGGCACAGCTGCTTGGCGTGCGGGGACCCTGGTGGCGCCAAGTGTGCAGGGACTTGGACTGCCTCTACTGCAGGAGTTATGGCCCTATCAGTCTTTTTTTCTGAGCCTCTGTAGCTGGCGATCAGAAGGCCTTTTTGGCCAGCCTTTCTCCATAGCTTTGCCCATTCAGGCATTTAGAGGGCTCCCTTGCCTGGGGTCCTTCTCTGTTGTTCAGCACATCAGGCACATAGAAAGCACTCCTGGCTGGGGTCCTACTTTGTACATCGGCAGGTCAGGCACTTAAAGGGCCATGTGGGTGGGGTCCTGCTCTGTAATTCAGTGCATCAGGCATTTGATGAGCCAGCCTCTCTATTATTCAACTACCGATGCTGGTGTGTGGGGAGAGAGAGGCTATGGAGATGGCTCCACCTCCTATGCATAACTCAGCTGTATCACCTTGCTTCCATGGATGCCTGGTTTTCCTCCACAGAGATTTCCCACCACAGTCTCCTCCCTCACATCCCTTCAATTCATCTCTCTGCAGTCAGTAGCAGCCCTCACCCTGGGATTGCTCCACAATCCCAGAACTCCAGCTCCCGGCTGATGCACCTTCTAGGGGGCCAGTGTTCCTGTCTGGGGTATGTATGGCTGCGACAAGGACTGTCTGATTACCATTCCATTTAGGCTGCCACAGATCAGCTGTTTCACCCTCGGGCTTGAATGTTTCTCCTCTGACTCAGAATTACCCCATGTGGGGATTGGACCCCTGCTTTGCTTACCCCTCCCACAGAGGGCAGGTCCGGTCCTACTAACTCTCATGTTTTTCCCGCTAGTTCCTTCATTCTACTGAGTTTGCGTGGTTCAATATACTCTTTTCCACTGGTCAGGTTCTCCTGTCTGCTCTCAGCTGGCGTTCTGCATGCACTTCTGTGTCTGAGGGGTATTCCTGATGTACCGTGGAGAGAGATGTACTCCTCGTCCACCTCCTCCTCCACCATCTTGTTCTCCCAGGGTCTTTTTCAGTGAGTCGGCTCTTCACATCAGGTGGCCCAAATATTGGAGCTTCAGCTTTGGCATCAGTGTCTTTATTACTGTATCTTGACCAGTTCCAGAAGCCTGAACTAAGTTAAGAAAAAAAAAATTTTTTTCCCCATAACAGAAGCAGTACATATGCTGAAAATGTACTGCTTCTGTTATGGGGAAAAAAATTTTTTTTTCTTGATTTAGTTGACTGGGTCAGGGAGAGAGGGAGACAGAAAAGAAAGAAATGTAGGATCTCCTTCACAGTTAAAATTAACTAAATTACCCAGGTAATGGTAATTAATTAAACAGTCTATATTAAGCTAGTATCTTAGACAGCTGCCCTTTTCTGTATATGTTAATGGTTTATAAAATCAGATAAATATATAATTGGAAAAGATAGAATAATTAAGCTCATTAAAAGCCTAGACCCATGATTCTTCAATGTTAGCATACATTAGAATGTGATGGGAGTGTGATAGGTGGACCCCACCTCCAGAACTTGACTTAACAGGTCTGAAATGGCTCTGGAATTTGCATTTCTAATAAGTTCCCAGGTGATGCTCTTGTTGTTTCCCAGGATTACACTTTGAGAACCGCTGCATTCGATTGTTTCTCAGTAATTAAGATGCTACCAAGATTCTCTTTAGTATTATGTAAGGTGTACCAGACCACCTGACCTGCCTCTTGAGAAACCTATTTGCAGGTCAGGAAGCAACAGTTAGAACTGGACATGGAACAACAGACTGGTTCCAAATAGGAAAAGGAGTACGTCAAAGCTGTCTATTGTCACCCTGCTTATTTAACTTCTATGCAGAGTACATCATGAGAAACACTGGGCTGGAAGAAGCACAAGCTGGAATCAAGATTGCTGGGAGAAATATCAATAACCTCAGATATGCAGATGACACCACCCTTATGGCAGAAAGTGAAGAGGAACTAAAAAGCCTCTTGATAAAAGTGAAAGAGGAGAGTGAAAAAGTTGGCTTTAAGCTCAACATTCAGAAAACAAAGATCATGGCATCCGGTCCCATCACTTCATGGGAAATAGATGGAGAAACAGTGGAAACAGTGTCAGACTTTATTTTTCTGGGCTCCAAAATCACTGAGGATGGTGACTGCAGCCATGAAATTAAAAGACGCTTACTCCTTGGAAGAAAAGTTATGACCAACCTAGATAGCATATTGAAAAGTAGAGAGATTACTTTGCCAACAAAGGTCCGTCTAGTCAAGGCTATGGTTTTTCTAGTGGTCATGTATGGATGTGAGAGTTGGACTGTGAAGAAAGCTAAGCGCCAAAGAATTGATGCTTTTGAACTGTGGTGTTAGAGAAGGCTCTTGAGAGTCCCTTGGACTGCAAGGAGATCCAACCAGTCCATTCTGAAGGAGATCAGCCCTGGGTGTTCTTTGGAAGGAATGATGCTAAAGCTGAAACTCCAGTACTTTGGCCATCTCATGCGAAGAGTTGACTCATTGGAAAAGACTCTGATGCTGGGAGGGATTGGGGGTAGGAGGAGAAGGGGACGACAGAGGATGAGATGATTGGATGGCATCACTGACTCGATGGATGTGGGTCTGGGTGAACTCCGGGAGTTGGTGATGGACAGGGAGGCCTGGCGTGCTGCAATCATGGGGTCGCAAAGAGTCGGACATGACTGAGCGACTGAACTGAACTGAACTGAAGGTGTACCATTTTGTTTGTGTGTGTGTGTATATATATATAATTATTACATACTTTTATATATAATATATATTTAATAGTCAATAATAAAGGTATGCAACTGTGAAAGAAAAGGTTGAAGGAAAGCAATATTCTATAGACAGCAATTTAATTTCCTTTAATGTGGTTATTGTCGCTGATAGGCTAATGCTGTTGTCACTAATGCTTGCCAGGTTAGGTCAAGAAATAACTAATTAATAAACAATATTATATTTCAGGAGAGGGCAGTATCAGTAATAATGTATATCAGCAAGTACTTTGAGATGTTTAGCTAAGACCCTAACACTCTAATACAGCCAGTTTTTTTCAATATGTTCCAGTATTACTATAAAGCATTAGTTTTATTTAAAGATTCCAAAGAACCTCTTTATACACATTCATACTTCATTTTATGCTGCTTCTTTTCATTAGAACTTATATTTGAGGAGATAGTGAGTATATGCTACTTGAGTTCCTTGTCTTCTCTGATTTTTTGAATAGATTTTTCTGCTTTGTTGAATACTCATATACCATTCTGATAAGTAATATTCTTTTGTTCTTTTTTATTGAGGTATAATTGACATACAACATTAGTTTCAGGTATACAGCATGATGATTTGATATTTGTATATACTGTAAAATGATCATCACAATAGCTCTCATTAACATCCTTCCTCATACAGTTACAGAATTATTTTTTCCTTGTGATGAGAACTTACAAGATGTACTGTCTTAATAACTGTCAAATATGCAGTATAGTATTACTAAACTGGAGTCAACCGTGCTATACCTTACATCTCCATGACTTACTCATTTTATAAGTGGAAATTTGTGCCTTCGACCCCGTTCACCCTGTCCCTTGTTTTCTTTCTCTCTTTTTTCATCTAAAGCCACTGGATGTGGACAAAGACTCATCTCTGGTGACTCTTTGCTATGGACTCTGTGTTCTGGGACGGAGAGCTTTGGGGACTGCATCTCACCATATGTCCAGGTGAGGAAGGTGTTGCTGTTTTCAGAAACAGACTGGGAAGCTCTGTAACCAAAATCTGAAAAATCTGAAATGGTTTTTAATGGAAGCATACTGTGTTAATTTATTACAAATGTTTCTTCAGACATTGTATAGATCTTTTTAGTAAACACAAGTGGTTAAAAGAACTAACTTTTAAAATTCACATGTGTGTAGGCAGCTGCAGATAATGAGAATCTAATAATTTAAGACATTAAAAAATAACTTATAATGTATGATTGGTGTCTTCCCATATACATCTATTTTTCTAACCATTCACTTCCTTTTATTTTTATTTTTCTCCTTTCAGTCTTTGCTCAGAGCATTTATATTCTTAATAAAATGGTACATTAGATTTGGGAACTCTAAATGTAAACTGGATTTCTTGTTGTGAACACCCAGTTGAATTAGAATTAAAAAATGCCACATAACGCTTCTCTGATTACTTCATGTTTTCCATTAGGCCTTCCTTACTTTCAAGTTAGAGAGTCTTTACCTTCTGTTTATGTTCAAGGACTCACTATTATGGTAGTTCATAAACAAGGCTCCAGGGCAAATAGCCTTGACCTTTGTGATTCTGATTCAGGGGTACTGGTATTAGTTCTTGGCGTCTGTATCTTCACAACACTCTCAGATGATTCTGATGCATAACCAGATGTTAGAATGAGTGTAATGGAAGACCTTTGTCAAAATACGTAAACTTTTATCTCCAATCTTAACAGTAATTTAGAGTCATTCCTCTATGGATTGCATGCCCTATTTAAGGGAGATTTCCGTATTTCTTCAATTCGGGACGAATGGATCTTTGCTGACATGGAACTCCTGAGGAAAGTAGTAGTCCCTGGAATTCGTATGTCTATTAAACTTCATCAGGTAAGAGGAGGGAATTTCTAATGCATTACTGGTTTTAATGGTACTTCTTCACTTGACTCCCAAATTATGTTCCTTGGGATCCTTTTGAGAAATACTGATTTGAGACAAAGGAAAACATGATTCTTGACACAATATTAAATCTTAGAAGCCTGAACCTGTGTTTGTAACAGTGAATTTGAATAGTAATAGTAGAGAGTGACCTGGGCATGAACTTGAAGAAAAATACAAGCAGTGGCAAACTGAAAATAAAAGCCTTGGGCCCCTGTAATGGTTTGCTTAGACTTCAGGTGATTGTAATTCATGCCTGTTCTGTGGTAAATGTTAATTGATTCCCAGTGCAATATAACAACATCTCAGAAGTCTTGCAAGTGTTATTATTTAACTATGAGCTTCATTTACCATGTTTTATAGAATAAATGATGGTTAGGACAGAATCAGCCTTAATTAAATAATCCTAGTAAGGTAGTAAAATGAAAATGAGACCCCCAAATGCAAATCTAAAGCCCTGGGCCCCTTTAAGAATATATTTTGAAATTAGGTACTGGCACTTGCTGCCCTTACCATTCCGCCTGACAGCTGTGATGAGATATGAAGATAGCACGTGACAATATTGATCAAATGCACCTGCTGTGCTCGAATGGGGCTGTCTCTCTCTGCCAAACAAGAGGTGGATTGCTCTTCAGATGATTTTACCATGACCTAATGGAATGAAGCTAACACCCGTATTATTTAGGAGCATTACTAATAAAGACTGTAGTATTTAAAAATTTCTATTTTGGGGATGATGGGGAAAAAAATATTTGGGATCAAGGAGAAGAGGGCGGCAGAGGATGAGATGGTTGGATGGCATGACCCACTCAATAGCCATGAACTTGGGCAAACTCCAGGAGGTAGCAAGGGACAGGGAGGCCTGGTGTGCTGCAGTCCGTGGGTCACAGGGTCAGACACTGCTTAGCGACTGAACAGCAGCAACAGAATTGTCCATCATCAGACTGGCTTTAGAGTTTCAAGACAAAATCCAGTGTATTTTAAAGAAAAGGATAATGATTTCATATTTAAATGTTTTTAAAACTTAACAGTTTCTCAGAAGGTATTGTGTTTCTGCTATGTATGAAATACTCTTTTATGTAGCATAATTATCTAATAGCTCCTGACAGACATCTTTAATTCTAAACATCATGACAGGTATTTTATCTCCATCTGGCAGAGAGGAAACTGAGGCACAGACTCTCCGTATTTTCTGATCCCTGTCTATCCCTACAAGTGCTCTTGCCTGGTGCTTCCAGTCCATTTCCTTACATGTATTTTTAGCCTGTGACAATGGTTCTCTACCTTATAATCGGGCCCAACACAGTTGAGTACAACACACTGTCATCATTAGCCGTGACTGACAGCAACAGTGACAGATTGGGAAGGGGTAAGGAGGTGCACATGGGAACCCAAGGCCATGAAGTGCTGAGGGAGGGGAGAAGGTGAGAACACAGGTGCAACCTGGACAAGTTCTGAGATCCCCGTACACCTTGGAGAACAGTGAGATTGACCTGTGAAGTAACAAGCAGCAGCCATTCAGTGAGCATGACTTTGACCAGACAGGGGGTTGCTGGTGAGAGACTCTCAGGCCAGGAAAAGATAGATGTGTAAATAAGTACTGTTCATCTCCAAAGTTCATTTGTACTCAGGAAAATCCACAAAAGGCTTCTATGTTAAAGTATTAAATGGCAACCCACTCCAGTATTCTTGCCTGGAAAATCCCATGAACGGAGGAGCCTAGTTGGCTACTGTCCATGGGGTCGCAAAGAGTCGGACATGACTGAGTGACTTCACTATCTACACATGTATACTACTTCGCATGTGACCTAGCAAGTCCATTCCCACATATTTACCCAAGAGAATGAAAGCATATGTCCACCCAAAGACTTACACGTGTGCATGGCAGTTCTAGTCCCAAGAGCACAAAGCTGCAGATAACTCCAGTGTTCATCAACAGATAGAATATTACATAGCAATAAATATAAATGATCTACTGTTAGATGCCACAGGAAGAATGAATATCAAATATTATACAGAACAAGGGAAGCCAGACGTAAAAAGAGTGCATATTGTATTATTTTATTTAGGTAAAATTTAAAACAGGCCAAACTAATCTGTAGTGACAGAAAGCAGATCAGTGATTGCTTGGGATGTGGGGATTGAATGCCAGAGGGCAGGAAGGAACTTGGAAATGACAGAAATAGTCTATATTTAGACTGTAGCAGTGGTTAATACGGGTTTACACATTTGTCAAAGTGCGTCTGACTGTACTCTTAAAATGGGTGCAATTAAAAAAAAATGGGTACAATTTATTATGTGTAAATTATACCTCAACTGATTGTTTTTTAAAAAGATTCTGTTTCCAGAGAGCTAAATACTTAAAATTTCTGTTAACCTTTGTTTCAGACACAGTCTCTGATAGGGTGCTTTTTAATTTTTAATTCTGCAATCTGTTATATGTTTCACTTTAGAAATTAAAACTGTTATCTGTGTAATATTTAATTTTACAGTGTTCTGTAATGTATCTATCAGTGTTTTCATCCACATAATCACCCACAGCCCAGAGATTTATTTTACTCACAGTTTTGTAGCTGAAGATGAGCCAAAACTCAGAGAAATTAAGTAAATCACCTTTTGATGTGTTCTCTCTTGTCCTCTAATCATTTTGTAAAACAGCTTACTTCCTTATTTTTTTTTTCCCACTAGTCTCTTTAAGGGAGTTTACATGGTTGTTATAGCTAAAATACACCAATTAAAGTCTAGCTTGGTTTACAGGAGATATATAATGAAAATGTTAACAACCTGTGATCTCCTTGAGGACAGTGATAGCGTCTTAGTAATCTTTATATCCTCATTGCTTAGCACAGTACTTGGCAGCCAGTGAATGTTATATGAGTTGCATTGTTTTCAACAAATAATATTTCCTGTGCATCTTCTCATAACTTCTCAAGTGTATTTCTAAAATGCTTCTGAAAACCTTTCCTAGAATTGGAAACATTGTCTCTTTTTTTATTTATTTGAAAACTAATAGAAAACAATGAAAAGTAATCTCCCAAGAGCAAGCATCTTCTGTCATCCCATCCCATCATACAATACTCCAGGAAGCAGTCACTGCCAGTAATTGGATGCCCATCTTTTCTGCTTTCCCCAAGTTCATTCAGGCATTTTCAACTACATTTATACATATTTTCCTTTTTAAAAATGTAATCATGCTGTGTAAATTAATCTGGGTCAAGCTTTTTTCCAGTTAGTATAATGCGGACACCTTTCTAAGTCAGCACCTGTAGAGGCATTTCATTTTTTTTTTTTATGACTAGTTTTCCAGAGTGTAATTTTTACTCTGTTTATTCAGCTCTTTCTCTCTTCATGGACATTCTGCTTGTTTCAAATATTTATCAGTAAAACACTGCTGAATGATGTACATAGAAGTTTACATATTCATTCAACCATTTTAAGCCCAATGAAAATACGTACTTGGACAGGATGGAACATTCTCCGCTTTTGGCATGCCTAATGATTTCAGACTTTGTGTCCATTTTACTGAGAATGTGTTTATTGCTTGTCTCTGCACTTTTATTTTCTATTCAAATAATTGTACAAATACTACTAATCCAAGGATGTCATTTCTTCCTTAAGTGAGTATCTTGCTGAAAGAGAGCATCTTATGTCAGAATGAAAAAATGCTCAAAAAATGTATTCAAGTTCTGGCACTACAATCATATACTAATTTTCTAAACCTCGTTGTTCAGCCACTAAGTCATGTCAGACTCTTTGTGACCCCATGGACTGCAGGCTTCTCTGTCCTTCACTATTGCCTGGAATTTGCTCAAACTTACATCCATTGAGTCAGTTATGTGATCCAACCATCTCATCCTCTGTCACCCCCTTCTCCTCCTGCCCTCAATCTTTCCCAGCTTAAGCCTCTTTGAGCTTCAGTTTCCAAATTTGTAAAATGCTGGCATTATCTGCTCAACCTTCTTGACAACATTGTTTTAAGAGTTAGGTAAGATCATGTGTTGGAGAACTTTGTACACTATGTACCCACATGTACGTGAAGACTTCCGTTATCCTCATGTTGGTGGTCCTCCCGACTTGGAGGTGCATCTTTGGGGATATCACCCTCTTGCTCTCACCGTCTCACCTCCCGATAGCACACACTCCAGTCAGCTGGCCTGAGCACAAATGAGTTACTTTACCTGGGTGTAAAAATGTATCAGCCTCTTAACTATAAATATGAAGGCAGCTAGTATAGTATTTGTGTTTCCTGAATAACATACCATTTCAGAAATTCCAAATTGTGCTATGAATATTGGGGTTTATATCCTGTATCCCCTGTTAGTTTAGGGGTTTCTGAATGGGAAGTGTTGATACATTCCATATATTCCGTTGTTCCATCCAAGCTATCTGCCACACAGTCTTGCATGTGGTAGATATTAAATAACAACTTACCAAGTAAATGAGTAGTTGCTAAGATCAAGAAGACCTAGCTTCTCTAGGACTTAGGACCCTTAATTTGTCCTCCAAGCTCATAGTTTTGAGCCTTATCTTAACTAGATGAGAGGCAGGATAAAAATTGTATATTATTATCATACTAGAGATGAGACTTTAAGTGAAAAGCACCTAGTTAAAAAGAAACATAGTTTAGAGACCTTTTATGTAGCGTTAAAGGTGAGATAATCCTTTAACAGGAAAAAAAAAATGAAGATATGCAAACCAAATTGAATGAGGTAAACAAAATATAGATAAATTGGAAATAAAAATGGTTTAGCTAATAACACTTAGAGGACAGGTAGGGTTGAATTGAGGAATTTGCAGAAGTAGTAGAGCAGTAATGAGCTAATTCCTAATCTGGATAAATTTACGAATCAATCATTTACCTCTGCTAATACTGACACATGCTGATAATGAAATACATAAGCCAGTTTTTAAGACTTGTAATTTAGCAACTAGTTTTACAGAGGCTTTCATTGTCTTGGAAGTCATTCTCTAATTTTCCTAGAAATATAGGTCTATCTTTATCTCTGTCTATAGGACCATTTCACTTCTCCGGATGAATACGATGACCCCACTGTGCTCTACGAAGCCATTGTATCGCACGAGAAGAACCTCGTCATCGCCCACGAAGGGGACCCTGCGTGGCGGAGTGCGGTGCTCGCCAACTCGCCCTCCCTGCTCGCTCTGCGGCACGTCATGGACGATGGCACCAACGAGTACAAGATTATCATGCTCAACAGACGCCACCTGAGCTTCAGGGTCATTAAAGTAAGGCTTGGAGCACCTGTCTGCCTCTGAAAGCAGTGAGACTCAGAGAGCCTCATCCAGACTTCTAAAAGTCATGGAGTTCTTTACAGGAAACAAAAGCATACAGCCGCACCACGTTGACGGTTATTGTTTATAAGCACTTAATAATTTATTTTGTCAGTAACGTACTCTGTCTTCTGAAGTTTCCTCATGTGCCGTGAAGCCTAAAAGCCTTTCCTTATTTCTGTTTTGGCAGTCTCTTGCCTGTTTGGGCAACATCTCTTCTGAAAATGTCAGCCCTGTATTGCTAACATGATTGATTCCTAGGTTGCAAAATAATGCTATAACTTGTACTTGCTAGCTCACTGTAAATGGTTCGTTCTGACCTGTTTTTTTGGTTGGTTTGTTTTGTTGTTTTTTTAAACATCTCAAGACTGTAGGAGGCATAATCTCTGAAATTTTATTTTGATAGTTTGAAATGTTTTACTTGTTTCTTCATCGAATCAACACGCCCCCCCCCCCGACGAAATCACAAATATCCTTTCAACTCTACTTGTTACCTCTCATTTCTGTCAGAAATATCTGTTATCTCAGTTATAGCATTCAGTGCTTCACCAATTTAGAAAACTAAATAGACTACATTTTACTTGGTATTTTTACAAGACAGCAAAGGGAAGAGCTCTGTAGGTGCTTATTATTTAACAACCTAATGACGGTGGGAAGTGGTTCACTCCCATTCAGATGTGACCTACTTATATTTGTTTCCTGCTTTTCACAGCTGGTTATTGTAATATCTTTCATATCCCTCCCACTGCTACCCTTCTATTTATATAAATTTTATTCTTAGCCCCTTAACCTACTTCCTGTGTGTTCTGATTTTCAGGTGAATAAGGAGTGTGTCCGAGGTCTTTGGGCAGGGCAGCAGCAGGAGCTTGTTTTCCTGCGTAACCGTAACCCAGAGAGAGGTAGCATCCAGAATGCCAAGCAAGCGCTGAGAAACATGATAAACTCATCCTGTGATCAACCTATTGGCTACCCTATCTTTGTCTCACCCCTGACAACTTCTTACTCTGACAGCCATGAGCAGCTTAAAGAAATTCTTGGGGGACCCATCAGCTTGGGAAATATCAGAAACTTCGTCGTGTCAACCTGGCACAGGTGAGCCTTGGGGCTGCCTTTTCCAGCAGTGGTGTGTCCTGACCCACCTAATTTGTACCTTGTACATAAGTGTCACCTGGAACGCTTTAGGAAAAATGCAGCTGGCATGGTACAGTAAAAACTCGTTACAGCTGAGCTTTAGGAAGTAGAATCTGAGCATGCATATCTTTAAACTCTTACTAGATAAATCTAACGCACAACTATGGTCAGGAACCACTGCTCTAGCATTTAATAGAATCTTGAATAATTCCCTCTCTAATTGTTTTTAAACTCTACTGCAGCGTTGTTGCTATTAGAATGTGTGGGTCAGCAAACAGGGCAAACTAGAGAAAAAGCAAAGAAACTTGGGCAAGCTGATTCCCTTCTTTTTGAGTTCCATTTGAGCAGTAGGGGGAGCACGCTGTCCATGTTGAAGCTCCTCCTTGCGCAATGCAGAGATACTGCTGCCATTTGAACAAGGAGCACTCAAGTCTCAAATCTGTAATGTCCCCAAGTATGCACATGAATTGTTTCCTCTGCCTTTTGTCTGGTAAATTCTGACGTGTGGTATAGGAACATCATAATTTGATGGGTGATAAAGAAAAATTGCAGATCAAGTGTTGTTCAGATCTTTAAATATCAGAACTTAAGAAAAACGGGACTCGAGCAATGAACTCTAAAACAGGTGCTTTAAAATTCTTCCAGCATTACAGTAAAATTTCACCATTCTAACATCAACCCCTATTCAAACAGGAGGAAAAACACAAACCAGGATAGTGTTCAAAGAAGTTTTGTCTTAAAAAAATAGGTGTTGTGTTGAAATTGCCTTGTTTGCTCAGGACTGAGTAGTTTAATGGGGTGCAGGATTTTCAGTGCCAAACTGAGACAGTTTAAACTTTACACTTTAAAACAAAAGAAGAAAAATTATTACAGCAGCTCTCTTCAGTTTGCTACAGCATAAATTAGATTTAATTTACATCAATTAGGTTCTTGTGGGTTGTATACAGTGGCAAGAATTCTATTTCCAGCTGAGATCTTAATGGAACACGTTATTATGTGCAGTTCTTCATTATGATGTAGGAAAGGTGATAGAGTGTATAAAAGTGAAGTCAGTTAAGAATGGAGTCAGTGAATTTAAGAGGCCAATATGAAAACATAGAAGTCTTTCGCTTCCTGATGTTGATTGCTCCATGAAGACTTTCAAAGGTGAGCATAAGTAGCATTAAATGTTTAGAATATCTAGGGAGAGGAAGAAATAACTATCTTGAAGTGATCTTGGGGGAGTGCCTCCTACCCTGGTGTTTGTTCCTAGGTTAAGGAAAGGTTGTGGAGCCGGATGTAACAGTGGTGGCAATATCGAAGATTCTGATACAGGAGGCGGACCCTCCAGCACCAGTAACAGTGCGACAACTGCCAACGATCCCCACAGCAGTGCATCCCAAGGAAGCACTGGAAACCCAGGCCAGGCACCCGGAGCAGGACTTCATCCGCCCGCCACGTCCCACCCTCCAACCCTAGGTAATCTGAACCAAAATTATGTGTGAGATGTCAGTCCCTCAGCTGTGGGGTTCAGGTAGTATGTGTGTGTAAAGAGGATGACACATTACCTACTTGGAAATATGTAAGCAGAATGTGTTATTTGATTCCCAGTGGGCCGTTATCCTACCTGTCTATATTAATCATTTTATGTATATAAATATATAATATGTAAAAATAGCCTTTCTTTGAAAGTACCATTTTTAAAGGCTAATCATACATAACTAATATAATTTATGTAACTTCTCTCCCATTGAACAATGATTTGATTTCTTCTGAGTATTGTAACTTTGTATATAAATCGTTATATTATAATCTCTTATTCTTTTCTTGGGCTGGAAACTTAAGAAATGAAATCAAATCAAAGTTTGTGTAGATATTTACGACTCATGATATAAAATTCCAAAAATCTTTCTAGACTTTCTTTTTTAAACCAGTTGGTACTCTGACCAGTCGTACATAGGAATGTCCAGCTTTGAGTATCATCGTTCCCAGCTCTGCTCCCTGCTCTCTCAGAGAGACAGGAGAAGGGGGTGGTCTTTAGTTCCATTGTTTTCATTTGCATTGCTGTAATACCTGTGGTTGGACACTTTTGAGTTTATCATCTCTTCTTTCTGGAGTCATATTAAGTCTCTTGCCCTTTTTTCTATTTGGTTATTTTTTTCTTATTTATCTTTAAGATTTTTTTAAAAAATGAATTTATCTTTGTCTGCGCTGGATCTTTGTTGCTCCGTGTGAGCTTTCTCTAGTTGTGGCAAGTGGTAGCTACTTTCCAGTTTGCAGTGCACCTAGAGAAGGCAATGGCACCCCACTCTAGTACTCTTGCCTGGAAAATCCATGGACAGAGGAGCCTGGTAGGCTGCAGTCCATGGGGTCGCTAAGAGTCGGACACGACAGAGCGACTTCACTTTCACTTTTCTCTTTCATGCATTGGAGAAGGAAATGGCAGCCCACTCCAGTGTTCTTGCCTGGAGAATCCCAGAGATGGCGGAGCCTGGTGGGCTGCCACCTATGGGGTCACACAGAGTCGGACACAACTGAAGCGACTTAGCAGCAGCTTCGCATTGCTGTGGCTTCTCTTGTTGCAGAGCAGAGCTCTAGGGTGCGTGGGCTTCAGAGTTGTGACTCAAGGGCTTAGTTGTTCCAGGGCATGTGGGATCTTCCTTGACCAGGGATCAAACCCTTGTCCCCTGCACTGGTAGGAGGATTCTTGAGCACTGGACCACTAGGAAAGTCCATATCTTCTTCCTGTTTATATTTGTATATTCTGGATTGAGCTTTTTGTCAGTTTTCTGTGCCAAAGATAGCTCTTCCCATTCTGTATCTTGGTTCTCTCTTCTCTTCTGTGAAGAGTGGGCTTGTCTTGTTTTAATGAGAAGTTCTTTATTTTTGTATAGAGCAATTTACTAATCTTTCCCTTTATGATTAACACGTTCTGTATCCTATTTAAGAAAATTTTCCTTATCCCAAAGGAAGGTATTATTTTACTAATTTGCCTTTTACATGAGAGCCATAATCTTACCTGGTATGCAAGCCAGATTTCATCCATTCCCAGATGGCATTGTCCTTTTCCCCACTGTTGAACATGGATCAGATTAAATTTTAAACCACTTACTTCAATTAAAAAAAAGGTAACGGCACTGAAATTGTTAAGACTCTAAATAGGTGTGTGATCAACATTTTGTTTGTTCTTCTTTACCTTTTGAGTGGAAATCTAAAACTGCCAGTGTGCTACTTTATTTTATTTTATTTTTTTTTCAGTGTGCTACTTTAAATGTACCTTCTTCTCTTAACATTGATTAGCTCTTTTTAATTTTCACATTAAAAGCACATGTAATTATTTTTCAGTATAATTAATAATAATTTTCTAATAATCTTCACATCACTCTTCACAAATCTGAAGAATTCTGTCAAGCCATTAGAATAAAGGACACAGAAGAACCTGCTATTCAGTATCATTGATCATATTCAGCAGTGATCCCTAATACACAGGCATACTGCAGTGATGCCTCTCTGTTCTTCTGTAGGTAGTATAACTTGTCATTGCAGTAGATTGAAAGGGCATTAATACTCGACTTTGAGAAATAGTAGTTACAGAGCTTGCCACATAATAGATCCTTAATAAATATTTCTCACTGTCTCATTTCCATGAACTATTTCATCTCTGATGTATTAAAGAGGTACTCGTGTTATTCTGAAATATTTGAGTGAAAGAAATTTTAGGATTTATCTCAACCCTAAATCCCGCTATTTCTTGTAGATTACCTAATTGTGTTTTTCATATGGCCCAGAATTTGGATTTTAAAAAGCTTCAGCAAATGAAAATTATACGAACCACATGAGAAAAAAGATCTCAGATATTTATTTCTTTTCGACAACTTTAAAATTTTCAGGTATAAATGTTAAATTCAGTAAATTGACCAGCTAATTTATGGTGAGAGGCTTAAGGGAGAAAGTCCTAGAAACTACAAAAGAAGCGACTGTGCTTGCATCATTCCACTCAGAGTGAGCACTGCTGCTGTCTCTCCCTCCCCAGGCACTAGCCACAGCTCTCACTCCGTGCAGTCCGGCCTGGTCCGGCAGTCCCCCGCCCGAGCCTCCGTAGCCAGCCAGTCCTCTTACTGCTACAGCAGCCGACACTCATCTCTCCGGATGTCCACCACGGGATTTGTGCCTTGTCGGCGCTCCTCCACCAGCCAGATATCGCTTCGCAACTTGCCGTCATCCATCCAGTCCCGCCTCTCTATGGTGAACCAGATGGAACCCTCTAGTCAGAGTGGCCAAGCCTGTGTGCCGCATGGCTTGCCTTCCTCCAGCAGCTCCAGCCAAAGCATCCCCGCCTGCAAGCATCACACCCTCGTGGGCTTTCTCGGGACTGACGGCGGCCAGAGCTGTGCCACTGACATGCAGCCCGGCAGCACCTCAAGCCCTGCCAATAACTCCCATGCCAAAAAGGGGGAGGTGATTTACAGAGTCCAAGTGAGTAAGCCCAGCGCTCTTCTTCCACTGTTTCTCCTTCCCAGTTTTGATTTCTTGTGTTTTGAGTGAAGGACTCCTGTGAAAACACACCTTAGACTACTTAGTCTGAAGGAAGAACATTTGTGAATGTTGCAAAAAAAGTCTCTGCCAATGTAAAAACTGAAAGCAAGCAGTTTTTCACTGGTGATATTTGTTCCCTCTTCAGCCATGGTTACGTGGCCATGGCAGTAAGGTCTCCCGGGAGGCTAAAAGGAACTCACATGGCTGTTGAGTTTGTTTTTTATTGCATTATAGGCCATGGAGAATGTGGACACAAAGAGTACTGTGAAAGAAATTTTGTTTGGAATTATATAATTATTCATCTTCAAGGAAATAATGAATTGGAAATGATTCATATTTATTTACAATGTAGATTGTGGATCCCGGTCAAATTCTGGATGGGATCAACCTGTCAAAAAGGAAAGAGCTGCAGTGGCCTGATGAGGGTATTCGGTTAAAAGCTGGGAGGAACAGCTGGAAGGACTGGAGTCCTCAGGAGGGCATGGAAGGCCATGTAAGTTCTTCTGAAGCTGGTGCCCTGACTTTTTGGAGCCTGTATGCATGTTTTTAGCTGATTTATGTACTTATGCTTAATTATCAAACTGAATTACTGCCTCTAATCGTTAAGGGTAGAGTCTGTGAGTGTATTCAAGGTCTCTGCCACTAACTGCTTGTTTTGTTCTAAATTATTAGGTGATTCACCGATGGGTGCCTTGCAGCAGAGATCCAGGTACTAGATCCCACATCGACAAGACAGTACTTCTGGTCCAGATTGAAGATAAATATGTGACTGTAATTGAAACTGGGGTACTAGAACTTGGGGCTGAAGTGTGAGCCAATGTTTTATAACTTCATTTCTTTTCCCTCAAAATTCCAAGATGTTGGGGAAAAAAAAAAAGAGGAGAGAGCAGAAGATGCCTGCAGTTATCACTTTGATCCTGTAGGAGAGACTTGAACATAGAGTGGGCTAGGTTAAGCACCTCTCCTTCACCCTGACTCCCATCACTGTCTCCATCCCCAAATAAAGCTGAAATATTTTTTTAAGTTAGCTGCTGAGAAAACATTTTGCATGAAGGATAAAGTTCTGTTAAAATACATCCTTAAAAGTTTTTTCCTATGCATTGCCTATGCTTTAAATCAACAAATTCTTGATTTCTAAACTACAATCTCATATTTTTCTAATTTCTTTGCCAAAAATAATTGCCATGTTTTGTCATAAAATATGAAATCCATTTACCTTGATTTTTAAAAACAAGTGTAGAAACCTTCAGTTTGACACATAGCAGTATAAAAGTTTAATGTACAGTGAAAGAGACTATGAACAGACATAGATTTATCTTATTCCTTGAGCGCTAAAAACTTTAATGAAAAAAAAACTGCACTAATTTTTTACAATGCACTAAAGTCTGAGATTTCTCAGAACATTTATTTATATATAAAAATAAAATGACATTATTTAAATTGCCTTTGGGATAAACCCCTTCCCTTTCCTTATAAACATACGTAGCAGGAACAGCGCTGCCCACTCTTCTTTAGTAGTCTGTACTTCATGCCAGTCCACCAGTTGTTTCCTTTCAAATGAATACTCCATCTCAAGATACACGTGGCTTCATCGCTGGTGTTTCCCAAAGCCAGTAGTCAGTGACTCGGTCCTGTGAACACTCCTGCCAGCTTCCGTGTCCACACTTCAGATGGGCTCCAGCACCAGGAGCACCCCGGCCACCCTGCTTCTCCCACCTGAGCAAGTTCTGCTGGGGTCAGTTCTGGGAAGAAAAATGCTTTTTGCTTTTCAAAGAAGATGAAATGTCCAGGAATTTAAAGAAAGGATTGATTGCCTTTAAAGAGTTCTTAGCTCTTGAAGTCATTCACATGCAGTTCAGTCAATCAAGTAAAGTTTTTTCAAACAGAATTATCCAGATGCTGCCGTTCTTATCGTTATATCCCACTTTAATAGCTTTGCCTTTTCTTTTCCTCCTCTCTTCTTGTTCTGTGACTTGAATTTTATTTCCAGTGATTTATAGTGTGTAGCTGTAATTTGGAATATTTATATCTGTGATGAAATTGACTTAACTCATATGTTGTCTCATAACTTAAATTTTATTGTTTTTTTTTTAATGTATGTATTCAGGGAAATATATAACTCAAATTTACAGTTGGTCTAGGTGGGAACTGCAGTTTAGATTTCATTTTCAACATATGGCACTTTTTAAATCCTTCAGAAAACTTTTCACATTTTGTGTGACACTCCAAAGAAGACTGTACGTGTGAGCATTTAGGAGCAGCCATCTTTCTGCCCCCGTGAATGAAAAGTAAAAAGAAGCAGATGAAGTTAATTTCAGTCATACATTTTATATGATCTGTTATATCCAGAGTATTCCAATTTCAGCATGTGGAACTAGCCGTATTTCAGGTACTTGCTGGCCACATGTGCTTAGTGGCTACTCTGTTGAGCAGTGTGGGTTTGAAGTTATCTTTCTGAGACAGAAGGAGATCTTGGTAATTCTAATGTAGATCTTACAGTATAGCATGACACTTCAGTAGAAGGAATGGAAACTAAGGAAGTAAACAGCTAATATATACCATATGATTGCATTTTCACTCCAAAACCTTTTTTTCTTTCCTTTTTCCAATTTAAAATTTTTGTGGTTATTCAGGAGCCAGTGTGCCTCGTGTTGATGTTTCCAGACTTCACACACTGCAAAACTTATTGTTGAGAAACTTTTCATCAAATAATTTATTAAACCTTTATATAAAGGTACCCTGTTTCTCAAAACAAATTGAATTTTGTTATCTTTCAGTAATTTTATTAATTAGGAATCCTAAAAGGAGCCCTGTTCTTATTTTTTAAGTCTAAAACTTGCAGTCTTTTTAAAATCATAATGCTTTTCTAATAATTGCATCTGGGGAAGTATTGATAATTAAGGAAGGATTCATGTCTTAATAATTTGACCTAAACTATAATAGAGAAATATACACACTTTCAGTAATTAAACTGATTATACGTGTCTTACTTAACCCTGTCCCATACGCCCTTGGAGGAGAGTGAGCTATTCATTTAGATTCCCTGCATAGCATTTTTCATTAGTAGCAATATATAAGACTCCAGTATACACTCATTGGCATCTTTAGTTCACAGTTGCCAAAACTTTGAGAGTTCCTTAATTTGAAAGTAAGGATACGTAATTAAAACACAACTTTTTTCATTGTTCTAAATAGTTTTATTGATAGCTTTCTGGGTTTTTTTCTTGTTTGATTTTTATTTAGAGTTCTGGAGTAAGTTATCAATGGTTAGCTTTTTTTTTTTTTTTTTTGGTTATTCTTATTTTGTGGTAAAAATCATTTTATAACTCAAGTTTTTGGTTAATCTTCCAGTTTATAATTTGGTGTAAGCCCTCTTTTTACACCATTTTTCAATACTTGATAAAATTTTATATGTTGACTTTTTTCTAAAGAACTATAATTTTTCCAGAAGTCTAGATTAATATGTTGATATTTAAGGGGTTTGAGAGTGTAGGTGGTGAAGCTCTGTATTTTTAAGATGATAAGAGATTAATTACCTTTCAGGAAATTAGTGAACAGACTTCATCAGTGTTTTGCCTTCTTTGAGTTTCCATTACTGGGAGATTAACCTCCATTATATTTGAAGTATTTTTCTTAATATTTCAAGTATATCTGAGATACTTCCACTAATCCTTGAAATAGAATTAGTCAGACAAGATTTCTCTTGAGCGAAATATGGAAAATTACTCTGTGTACCAGATGTCAGGCAGTGAAAATATAAGCTTTAACTTCAGCTCATTAAAAAGATGTATTTTTCTTCCTGGGTTGGTTTACTTTTCCATCTCATATCAAAAATATAAAAAACCAGCCTCACATTTAAGCAAGGGTAGCTTAGCCTTAATGAATTCCGCTTTGCCTCTGAGCAGCAGCCCTGGGCCCCTGCTTAGGAATTCTTCATTTGGTCGATTGCTGCACTGAGTCATGTTCATCCAGAGCTGAACCTTTTAAACTGATGATTTGCCCCGAGGCTAAAATTATCATTTTATCTTAGATAACTCACAAAAATCTTTCTTAGTAAATATATGACTTGAGAAGAAGATAGCAATAGTGTTACATGAGAATTATTTGAATTTGTTTACTAGCTACAAAATTATAAGTTGCTCCCCACAATGTGAATTACTTTTGTGTTTATTTTCATCGCTTTTTCATGAATATGGACAAGACCTCACCCCCCCCCCCTTTTTTTTTAATTTCTCAATATTCCTTCTTGTTCTTTTCTGTAGTACATTATAATCACATAAAATTACTTTGCTTGGACACAGACCCAGTCAATTTTTGACTTTTGTGAGCATACCTTGTTTCAGATGAGGTGTAAAACATCCATTGTTCTAGAGGCTTTTCCTTTAATTCCAAAATAAATTAAGAGAACAGTGTCGTTGAAGAAGATGATAGTTGGAACCCATGACTTTGAACTTTGTTTTGATCTTTGTGGAAGTTGAGTTTTTATTAATCTGGAAAAAGAGGAAAATTAGACATTATGATGTATTTGTGCAGCATAAACATTAATATTATGTTGGATATGTATAGTTTTTTTTAATAAGGTATTAAAAAACTAGCCTCTCTTTTCTTCACTTCTCTTATTAAAAAAAAAAATATCTGGTTGATATATACCTAGGCCTTTTTTTTATTTAGGTGAGAACTGTGATTGGAAAGAAGTTCATTATTATACAAGTAGATCTGATAGGTATGTGAGTTGAAGTATTAATTTTGCTTGAAACAGAGGTGTATTTTCTGCTTTGAATCACCTCACCCAAGTCATCTTGTCAAGAATCACGTGTGATAAGAATTTGTCTCTATTGCCTATCAGCCACGTGTTCTTTCTGAGTTAGAAAAAATAAGTTCTATTTGTGAGCTGAACTTCCTTATGTACTGTTTTATGGAAGCAGCATAACATTCTTTGGGGCACCAGAGCTGATTGTCCTCACAAGGTTACATGACCGCTCTGTTCTAAGACACACCTATTATATAGAGTTATACCTTTTTTTTCCTCTGCCTCAGCTCTGTACCTGAGAATTTATGATTCAGTGGAGCAGGAAGAAAGGTCATCTAAGATTGTGATAAGGATGAATTCCTGCAGGTTATTTGCACAGAATGGGACGATAGCTTGAAATTTAAAGCAGAGAATTAGTGGAAAAATGAGATGGCTGCTCCAGATGACTCTTGGGTTTAGTGTAATTGTAGTATAACAAGATTTTTTATATATGAAGCTTGATTCTACAACCAAAATAATAGAAATGGGGAAATCATGTCTGCTTATGCTTTTTTTTTAAAGCTTACTATAATTTAACTAAAAATAAATTGTAAAAAATGATTACCTTAACATTATACAAGTCTGGCAATGAGCTCTGCATGAGGAAATGGAAGGAAGAATATGAAAATGATTCCAGGAAAGTAGGTGGGAGGAAGGAGAATGGGTTTCCCTTTTCTGATCATGGGCTCTGGAAGTATTCATTGCCTCTACCAGCATTCAGTATAAACCAGAGATATGTACTCCTGTGTGTCTGTGAGCGTGTGTGTGTGCGTGTGTCTGAGTGTTTGTTATTCTGAACAGCTTGTAAATACTGTAGTTGTTTAAAATGGAAACTAAAAGCTGAGATTGTTTTTTCTTTGCAAATATATTGCATCAAAGATACAGTATTGACAGTGGATAAAACACTGAGGAAATAAATTTTTTTTCATTTTGCCTTCTGTCCATTTTTGTCAAATTAAGAAAATTAAGAGTTTACCATATTAAGCTCTGACTAGCATATTTTTAAAACATGTACTTGGTTGTGAAGATAATCATTTTAAACAGATGCTTAAGCTTGCTGACATGGGATTCAGCCTATAATAGAAATTTATCTATTTCATAATAAAAGGATATCTTTTCACACTTGGCAGAAAGGTTGTAGTTTACATTTTATGAACTTATCTGAATGTGTCTTGCTAGTGATATTAGATGGACCATGTAGGATGAGGGATGGAAACGTGTGCATATCCACTGTGCTAATCTAGATTACAGTTCAGAAAATGACCATGCAGATTACAGTCATTAAAACCTGGCAAATGCTAAATAAGGGTGTGTACTGATTCTATGTATAATACTTAAGGAAAGTGCAAGCTGACTTACAATGATAATAGATATACTCTGGACAGAGTCACTCATTAAGCCTTTAGTGAGTCTCTTGAAGTAACAGCCCAAACTGGCAGGGTGCAGGTGAT
The DNA here is from genome assembly GCF_023091745.1 of Budorcas taxicolor. NCBI lineage: Eukaryota > Metazoa > Chordata > Mammalia > Artiodactyla > Bovidae > Budorcas > Budorcas taxicolor. The sequence continues at coordinate 80,938,143 of NC_068919.1, forward strand.
GTCCTTTGGTATCAGAGCCCCAAACAGTTTGCTCTCTTTCTGCCCAGGATCACAGTGACTCACCTGGAGGTGTAATGGCAGTTAGTCTTAGGACAGTATTTTTATCTAATGGCAGGAAGCATGCTAGTTAAATGAAACACATCTTCAAAGAAGGGAATTTTCTGTGTGTGTAATCTACATGAATCTTAGACCCAGAGTTTCAAAGGGGGGTTGACCTGCAATCTGGGTCCCCTAAACCTCTTTGTTGTTAATCTCTTAAAGTGCAGCTTACTTACAGTTTTGTTGGGTTTTTTTTTCCCTCTCCTAAAGAATTCAGATATGTTTTGCTGGCCTGTAGGCAATGAACTCACCATGTAGGTGCATTTTCCTCTGGAGAAGGAAAAAAGCACCTTGTGAAGTAGGGACATGACCAAATGATGGCTTTTAGGGTATTCACTCAGCACTTACTGTGCAAAACATTTGTTTGATTCCCCTCTTCTCCCATTCACAAGTGTTTATTAAAACTAAATATTCTTGAACTTCATACTTAGAAAAATGTAATTTTTTCTACAAGAGAATCCCTAGGTTGCTCTGTAATTTTCTCAGGACATCTATTAATAGCAAGTGGCTGACTATTTTGGGGGGCTCCAAAATCACTGCAGATGGTGATTACAGCCATGAAATTAAAAGATGCTTACTCCTTGGAAGGAAAGTTATGACCAACCTACACAGTATATTAAAAAGCAGAGACATTACTTTGTCAACAAAGGTCCGTCTAGTCAAGGCTATAGTTTTTCCAGTGGTCATGTATGGATGTGAGAGTTGGGCTATAAAGAAAGCTGAGCACTGAAGAATTGATGCTTTTGAACTGTGGTGTTGGAGAATCCTCTTGAGAGTCCCTTGGACTGCAAGGAGATCCAACCAGTCCATCCTAAAGGAGATCAGTCCTGGGTGTTCATTGGGAGGACTGATGTTGAAGCTGAAACTCTAGTACTTTGGCCACCTGATGCGAAGAGCTGACTCATTGGAAAAGACCCTGATGCTGGGAACGATTGAGGGCAGGAGGAGAAGGGGACAACAGAGGATCAGATAGTTGGATGGCATCACCAACTCAATGACATGAGTTTGGGTAAACTCCAGGAGTTGGTGATGGACAGGGAGTCCTGGCGTGCTGCAGTCCATGGGGTCGCAAGGAATTGGACACGACTGAGAGACTGAACTGAATGAGATGAATCTGTCTTGCCTGAAAGCCTTTTTAAGAAACCATTCAGTTTCAGTGCCCAGTAACCTGTGCTGAAGGGTTTCCCTGGTGGCTCAGGTTAAAGCGTCTGCCTCCAATGCAGGAGACCCAGGTTCAATCCCTGGGTCAGGGAGATCCCCTGGAGAAGGAAATGATAACCCACTCCAGTATTCTTGCATGGAGAATCCCATGGACGGAGAAGCCTGGTAGGCTACAGTCCACAAGGTCGCAAAGAGTCGGATACGACTGAGTGACTTCACTTCACTTTCAACCTGTGCTGAAAGGGAAAGGTCATCTTTTAGTCCAGGGTTCCTTTTTGCTGCCAAGGACGCTGTATGAATACAAAATAACTGGACCTCTGTAAGGATACTCCAGGTTAGTGCCATCCTGAAGCACAAGCATCCTGACTTGTTTTTATCAGATAGTTGCCATCCCAGAACAGCACTGAATTTAATCAGATACCAAGCAGTGCCTCTGTGCTTTTAATACTGTTGATGGGTTTGCTGTCACATATCCCCCACCACTGCTCAGTTGTGTACCAGTTAGTAACACCGTTGTGTAACAGTTAGTATGTCCTAGTGGGTACTCAAGAGTGGAGCACAAACGGCTTATGTGAGGTGTACCTTTCTTTAGACGCAGTGCAGATTGGTCTTAGTTGTAAATGTAGGGGTGACTCCTTTTGTACAATTACATTATGAAACTAAATAGTTCTAAAATATTTACTTAAGAAGCCTACGTAGCAAGAAAGAAAACAACTCAATTCAAAGTTCCTGAAACAGGAAATTGGCTTACTAGAAAATGAAAGGTAATCTGGGCTTTTAGGATTGGTTAATTCATGTTACTCCGTCTCTGTATATCTGTGATTTTCTCAACTCTGCCTTCATATGTATGCTGGCTTTCTTTTCGGACTGGAACTAAGTGTCTGTTTCTGGACCTCATTCCGTACATATTATCATTCAGAAAAAAGTACTTCCCATTACCTCCCTTAAGTGGGAAGATCTCCAGGCCTTAGCATGTGTCTCCTTGCATCTCATTAATGTAAGAATGTAAGATTTGATCTATGCAAGGTTCTTGACCTGCCCCTGTGTCCTGATTTTCTGAACCAGTCACTGACAAGAACAGTCACCATGACTGGCTCAGGCAAATCAGAGAGTCCAGAACCCGGACTCCACTCCACTAACAGCACAGCTGCTATACAGTGTATGCATAGGAGTTGGCCAGAGTCTGCAACAGGTCTGTACATAGCTTTTCAGAACTTGAGTATTGTTTTCAAGAATCAGATTCAGGCCACCTATGAAATAAAAGTGTTTCTTTTAGGATGCCTCTGTAGCAGACGTAGGATAGAAAGTCGGCAGGAACTGAGGTGGATTAGGTCCAGATGTTTGCTCTGTTTTTCCTCGGATTTCCTTACATCTCATCATGCTTCTGCTTTTCTCCATGTAAATTATTTCCTTCCTTGTTGGGGAAAAAATGGTAAACACCTAGGCATAGAATGATCTTTAGAGAAAGTTTTTAATGATAGATTCAGTTTCTAAAGGACTATTCAGGTTCCCATTTTTTTTTTAGTTTGGGACTGGATCCCACCATCTTAGTTTTTTGAATGTTGAGTTTTAAGCCAGTTTTCACTTTGCTCTTTCACCCTCATCTGAGGCTTTTTAGTTTCTCACTTTCTGCCATAAGAGTGATATCACCTGCGTATATAAGGTTGTTGATATTTTTCCTGGCAATCTTGATTCCAGTTTGTAATTCATTTAGCCCAGCATTTTGCATGATATACTCTGCCTATAAGTTAAATAAACAAGATGACAATATATAGCCTTGTCATATTCCTTTCCCAATTTTGAACCAGTCATTTGTTCCATGTGAGGTTCTAACTGTTGCTTCTTGACCTGCATACAGGTTTCTCAGGAGACAAGTAAGGTGGTCTGGTATTCTCATCTTTTTTAAGAATTTTCTATAGTTTGTTGTGAGGCTTCAGCATAGTCAGTGAAGCAGGAATAGATGTTTTGTTTGGAATTCCCTTGCTTTTTCTGTGATCCAGTGGATGTTAGCTCATACATCCAGAAGTTCTCAGTTCACATACTGTTGAAGCCTAGCTTGAAGGATTTTGAGCATAAACAGCATGTGAAATGAGTGCAATTGTATAGTAGTTTGTATATTTCTTGGCAATACCCTTCTTTGGGGTTGGAATGAAAACTCACCTTTTCTAGTCCTGTGGCCACTGCTGAGTTTCCCAAATTTGCTGACGTATTGAGTGCACCACTGTAACAACACCATCTTTTAGGATTTTAAATATCTCAGCTGGAATTGCATCACCTCTCCTAGCCTCGTTTGTAGTAATGCTTCCTAAGACACACTTGACTTCACACTCCAGGATGTCTGGCTCTAGGTGAGTGACCACACCATCGTAGTTATCTGGCTCATTATGACCTTTTTTGCATAGTTTTTCTGTGTATTCTTTTTTTTTTCTTTTTTTTTCTGTGTATTCTTGCCACCTCTTTTTAACCTGCTCTGTTAGATCCTTACTGTTTCTGTCATTTATCCTGCTTATCCTCACATGAAATTTGTTCCTCAGTTACCAGGTCGTGTCGGACTCTTCCCGATCCCATGGACTGCAGCATGCAGGCTTCCTTGTCCCTCACCACCATCTCCCAGAGTTTGCCCAAGTTCATGTCCTTTGAATCAGTGATGCCACGCAGTCATCTCAACCTCTGTCACCCTCTTCTCCTGCCTTCAGTATTTTCCAGCATCAGGGTCTTTTCCAGTGAGTCAACCCTTCACATGAGGTGGCCAAAGTATTGGAGCTTCCGCTTCAGCATCAGTTCTTGGAAGAGTATTCAGGGTTGATTTCCTTTAAGACTGGTTGGATCTCCTTGCTGTCCAAGGGACTCTCAAGAGTCTTCTCCAGCATCACAGTCAGAAAGCATCAATTCTTCAAGTTCTGCCTTCTTTATCGTCTAGCTCTCACATTCATACATGACTCCTGGAAAGACCATAGCCTTGAACATACAGGCCTTTGTTGGCAAAGTGATGTCTTTGCTTTTTAACACACTGTCCAGGTTTGTCATAGCTTTCCTTCCAAGAAGCAGTCATCTTCAAATTTCATGACTGCAGTCAACCATCCGCAGTAGTTTTAGATCCCAAGAAGAGGAAACCTATCATTGCTTCCATCTTTTCCCCTTTGCCATGAAGTTTTGGGACCAGATGCCATGATCTGAGTTTTAAAGCCGGCTTTTTCACTCTCCTCCTCCTTCACCCTCAACAAGATTCCTCTTCGCTTTCTTCCATATCTAAGGTTGTTGATATTTCTCCCAGCCATCTTGATTCCAGCCCAGCATTTCGTATGGTGTACTCTGCATATAAGTTAAATAAACAAGGTGACAATAAACAGCCTTGTTGTACTTTTCTCAATCCTGAATGAGTCAGTTTTTCCATACAGGGTTCTAACTGCTGCTTCTTGACCCGCATACCGGTTTCTCAGGAGGCAGGTAAGATGGTCTGGTATTCCCATTTCTTTAAGAGTTTTCTTTAAGTTGTTAGGATCCACATAGTCAAAGTCTTTAGCGTAGTCATTGAAACAGAGGTATATGTTTTTCTGGAGTTCTCTTGCTTTCTCTATGATCCAGAGAATGTCGACAATTTGATCTCTGCTTCCTCTGCCTTTTCTAAACCCACCCTGAACATCTGGAAGTTTTCAGTTCACATAATGCTGAAGCCTAGCTTGGGGGAGGATTTTGAACATAACTAGCACAGGAGATGAGTGTCGTTGTCCTGTGGTTTGAACATTCTTTAGTACTGCCTTTGTTGGAAATTGGGATGAAGATTGACCTTTTCCAGTCCCGTGGCCACTGCTATGTTTTCCAAATTTGCTGGCATATGGAGTGCAACACTTGAATTGCATCATTTTTTAGGATTTTAAATAGCTCTGCTGGAATTACATCACTTCCACTAGCTTTATTGCATGAAATGTTCCCTTGATATATCCAATTTTCTTGGAGAGAACTCTAGTTTTTCCCATTCTATTGTTTCCTCAGCTTCTTTGCACTGTTCATCTAAGAAGGCCTTCTTATCTCTCCTTGCTGTTCTCTGGAACTCAGCATTCATTTGGATGCATCTCATCTAAGAAGGCCTTCTTATCTCTCCTTGCTGTTCTCTGGAACTCAGCATTCATTTGGATGTATCTTTCCCTTTCTTCCTTGCTTTTTTGCTTCTCTTCTTTCCTGCATTATGTGTAAAGCCTCCTTAGACAACCACTTTGCCTTTTTGCATTTCTTTTTCTTCGGGATGGTTTTGGTCACTGACTCTTGTACAGTGTTACAAACCTCCATCCATAGTTTTTCAGGCATTCTGTCTACCAGATCTAATCCCTTGAATCTATTCATCACCACCACTGTATAATCATAAGAGATTTGATATAGGTTATACCTGAATGGCCTAGTGGTTTTCACTACTTTCTTCAATTTAAGCCTGAATTTTGCAGTAAGGAGCTGATGATCTGAGCCACAGTCAACTCCAGGTCTTATTTTTGCTGACTGTATGGAGCTTCTCCATCCTCAGCTGCAAAGAATATAATCAGTCTGATTTCAGTACTGACCATCTGGTGATGTCCATGTGTAATCTCTTGTGTTGCTGGAAGAGGGTGTTTGCTATGACCAGTGTGTTCTCTTGACAAAGTGCTATTAGATTTTGCCCTGCTTCATTTTGTACTCCCAAGGCCAAACTTTCCTGTTACTCCAGGTATCTCTTGACTTCCTACTTTTGCATTCCAGCCCCCTATGTTGAAAAAGACGTCTGATGTTAGTTCTAGAAGGTCTTGTAGGTTTTCATAGAACCATTCAAGTTCAGTTTCTTTGACATCAGTGGTTGGGGCATACACTTGGATTACTGAGATGTTGAATGGTTTGACTTGGAAATAAACTGAGATTATTCTGTCATTTTTGAGATTGCACCCAAGTACTGCGTTTCAGACTCTCATTGACTATGAGGGGTACTCCATTCCTTCTAAGGGGTTCTTGCCCACAGTAGTAGATATAATGGTCATGTAAATTAAATGCACCCATTCCTGTCCATTTTAGTTTACTGATTCATAAGATGTTGATGTTCACTCTTGCCATCTCCTGCTTGACCACTTGCAATTTACCTTGATTCATGGACCTAACAGCCCGGATTCCTAGGCAATACTGTTCTTTATACCACTGGACTTTACTTTCACCAGCAGACACATTCACAACTGAGTGTTATTTCCGCTTTGGCCCAGCCACTTCATTCTTTCTGATTGTTGCTCAGTCATGTCGAACTCTTTTTGACCCCATGGACTGCAGCATGCCAAGCTTCCTTGTCCTCCACCATCTGCTGGAGCCTACTCAAACTCATGTCCATTGAGTCAGTGATGCCATCCAACCATCTCATCCTCTGTCGTCCCCTTCTCCTTCCACCTTCACTCTTTCTCAGCATCAGGGTCTTTTCTAATGAGTCAGCTCTTCACATCAGGTGACCAAAGTATTGGAGCTTCAGCTTCAGCCCCAGTCCTTCCAGTGAATATTCAGGACTGATTTCCTTTAGGATTGACTGGTTTGATCTCCTTGCAATCCAAGGACTCTCTCCACTCTTCCCCAGTAGCATATTGGACACCTTCTGACCTGAGGGGCTCATCTTCCTGTGTCATATCTTTTTGCCTTTTCATACTGTTCATGGGTTTTTCATAGCAAGAATACTGAGGTGGTTTGCCATTTCCTCTTCCAGTGAATCACCTATTTTCAGAACTCTGCACTGACCCATCTGTCTTGGGTGGCCCTACACTGCGTGGCTTATAGCTTCATTGATTACTCAAGCCCCTTCACCACGACAAAGCTGTGATCCACGAAGGGGGTTTTGGAATACTATGACATTTAAAAAAATTTGAATCCCCCTGCCCCCCACCAAAGAACTTTTCTTTCTGTAAAAAATACTTATTGATACTTATTACATTAGAACTTAAAGCAGCAAATACTAAGGACATTATTTCTAAATGAATTAATAAACTCATTACATGTTAACACATTTTTATTTAAAATGGCGCTTTCAAATTTTAAAAGTTGAATAAAACATGAACTGTCTGCTTCTACATACAATGTGTTGTATTGCATTATTTTGATTGAAGTATATGTAGAAAATCTGACTTCTTACATATATGTAGCTAAAAAAGAGGAGTATTTGAATAGCCTTTTCAGATAATTGTTAATATTTTTGTTTCAGTGCTTCACTAAAATGTGTTAAGTGGTAATTTCTTAAAGGTTAATCTCTTCTGAGCCAAGTGAGATGAGTGTTGATAAAGTGGTTTATCAGCTGAAAACCATCCAGTCCAGAGGCTTATGACTCATTTTCTAAGACCTTAGACTTTTTTCTTTTTTTTTTTTTTTTTTTTTTGCAAATATGGGGCGGGAGGACAGGAGGCAGAAAATACTTCACTTGGATAATATCTTTCGCTTTCTGAAAACTAAAAAGGTATCCAATGCCACGAGTTCTGACATGTTCTAGTTAACATCTCTTTCTCAACCTGTATTAGGTCACCCTCTGGGAATGCAGGTCAGAAAGAAAACCTATAGGTTATGTAGGCCATGGGTGAGAGGGCCAAAAAAAAAATTGGTAAGTACTGAAGCAGGGAAAGCTCTGGTGTCTCCAGGAATTAGGCAAGCGTTGACTCATCTGCCCGTGGCCAACATAGCAAGCATAATTGGGCCTGAAAAATGGAACATCCTCAGCTCGTGTACTTCTGCAGAGCATGAAGAATAAAGTCAAATTTAGGGTGCTTCTTTTTCATAATGAAGTTTTCACGAGCATCACTTTATAGCTAAAGCTGCACAGAGTATGTTTTAGATAAAAGTGTAAGATGCCTTGTGAGCTAGAATTAATGTGCAGAGAGGCTCTGAAGAGAGGCAGATTGCCCATTCAAATATGTGTGGGTTTGGAGTTTGTTAGGAGTTGATATTGTCAGGACGTAAGTTTTTTAGGAACTTGATTTTTTCCTCAGAATCTGAAATAACCTCAGAAAGCAGCTAATGATAATGAAAGTAGTAGAAGGCCAGTATGTTGATGAAAATGCCAATGTATTGATTTACAGTTCTAGAGACGGGCATTCTCAGCCTCACATCAGAAGGTTCGGTCATCAGACGTTAGTTTATGGACATAGAGCACAAGGACCTGTGTGATTCTGGACATTGTGTTTTTCCTGGCTTGGGATAGCACACTGTTTATTTCTTTCTGCTTTTCTAACGATGGAATGTTTATGTCCATCAGTTTTAGTGTCCTCACTCTGCAGTAAACACTGTCAAATTTTGGTCTTTGGCTTCCTTTTTCTAGGCTCCGAGCAGACCACGTTTCTTCTGTTGTCACATTCTTGCTTCATTCAGGTGTGTTAACACGACTGTGCCAGGTCCCAGCTTTCTCACACTCAGCGGATTACTCAACACCTTGCCCTTCCTGCTTTGATTGTGGAGAACTAGTCTTACCCACTGGTGTGAAGTTTACCAGTTCGAACATGGGCAAGTCGCTTTACCTTACAGTTCAGAAGACATAACTTGACTACACCTCCTACTTCATTACATTTCCAACTAAGAATAATTATCTTCTCCAAATACACCATTAATTTGGGGAAGGGAAAATTGTCTGCCTCATGACTTTTAGACTAGGAGCAAACATGTTTTAAGAGATTAAAAGCAAAATCTAATTTTTTAAAAAATTGAAGTTCAGACTCTGTTTAGCTTGAAAGGGACAGTTGTAAGTTGATCTTGGATAGTCAGTGTTCCAAGAATGTGGAAGATAAATGACACAAACTGATTAAACACAATCTAATAGTGAAAAATTAAAACGATGCTGACATGTCTGTGGCAAAGAGCTGGAATATTGGCATACTCTTGCCAAACTAAAGATTCTGGAAAGTAAATTATATTTCCATTGCAGATTTTAGCAAAAGGACTCTATATAAAGCTGTAATGACTTTCTTTGAAAAGTGTTTATTGAAGTAAGCATGTGAGCCCCCATTGCGTGCCAGATAAATTCACAAGAAATCCGCCAAGTGTTTTTATCATCTTGTAAATGTGGAAATTGAGGGTTAAAAGATAGTTTTCAGGAAAAGATTAAATCATGGTCCTCAGATATAAAAATGTACACATGTTTAAGACTTTATCTGATGCATTAATCTGGAGAACTAACTGCATGTTGTAACACATTCAAATTTAAAATGTTTTAAAAAGAGCACAAATAAAGGAATAAAGGAGTAAAGGAATGTTGAATTGTAAAACAGAGACCTTTTTTTGTTGTTGTTTTGAGAAGGAGTTCATTGAACCTCCACTAGACTGGATAGAATTTACATATCTTATTATCAAATAAGACCTACATTTTATAAAGTTAGAAACTAACTCCCAGATTCAAAACCTGGTAAGACAGCAAAAGTGCTATGGGTGATGCAGTTTTCCATTGATGTTCATGTTTTCTCTACCTTATTTTCAGTAATTGGCCTGAGATAATACACATAATAAGTGGCATGATGGAGGTAAGATTGGGGAAAATTCCTGGCGAGCAGGGGGAGTTGTCCAGGACATTCAAATTGCAAGGGAATCCCTGAGGAAATCCTCAGTGATTCAGTCTTGAGGCAGTGTTGACTGTGGCAGTAGCTTTTGTGGAAGCAGACCCACGCCTGGTGTCTTTGCATAGGGAGTTTATTGAGAGTGCTCTTCAGGAACAGTACAGGTGAGGGAACCAGAAGCTGGCTTGATGAACTGTTGATGTAATTACAACCAAGGCCTTCGTTAAAATCCATGGGAAGACCTGGAGCTGGGGTGGCCCTTCTGAGATGTAAGGAGGATACGTCTTGGGGTGGCAAAACTCCTGACAGTGGGGGGAGTCATCATCTCCATCCTGAAGTGGAATTCTGGCAAGCACCACAGTGCCCACCTCAGTGCTTGGCCGGCTCCTATCCATGTGTCTCCCTCCTCTACCACCCTCCTGACCAGCACCTCTGCTAGTCTAGTCTAAGGATAACCCCGACTCCCTCATTCCTGAGAGCCCTGAGTCTCGGTCTCGGTCACCATGCTCTTCCCCAGCAGTGACTGCTGTACCTGACTGACCATTTTTCATGTAAATTGGGTAAGGGATTACCAAGAGACCCCAGTGCATCACCTGGGTGCCAGGTGTGTCTTTTCAGCTCCCATTGCATGGAGGAGGAGCCCTGCCTCTCCTGATTTCCTTTCCACCAAGGAAAGAACATGATGGTGAATTCTTGCTCATTGACTTCTTAGCACAAAGGACCCAAAGTGACTGGGTGATAGCCATAGCTTAAAACTGAATGGGATTCTTGCTGAATCCTCTGATGGACGATTTCCACCTTCAGAAACCAGGTACTTTAGATCCACTGAGCCTAAAGTTGTGGGAGCAGGAAGCACAAATTCTCCAGATGGGTCATCTGTAAAGATGGTTAGCAGGGCCATTCCCATTTCTATTTGTTGGTTCCAAGTCTGGTGTATTCCACCAACTGGGGTCACTAGAATGGTCATGAATTTAGGATATACCCTGCATCCTAAAGGGTGGTGCCCCATTCTCACAGGATGTCATTTCCAAGCTGGCACCTCAGCTGCACCTTTAAAAGGTCACTCAGTTGTTCTATCAGACCAGCATCTTCTCCAGTAGATGACAGGGCCAGTGGACTGTGGCCATGTGCCCACTGTTTTGCTCTCTTTGGCATAAAATCTCGTGGTCCTATTCAGTGCCATGTGAATCTGACACTCTGCAAGCACTCATACAACCATCATGCTGATGCCCTGCAAGCAGGAGAGGCAAAATCGATGCCCATAACATGTCGGTGCTGGTCAACGTAAAGAGTAATAACTGCCCCATTTAGAGTAAAGGGGTGCAATGTAAACAACTTGCTGCCAGGTGGATGCTGGTTCTCTTTGAGGGGGTGGGTATTAAGTCAATACACAATGTACAGCAGTGATCTCCATAGCACTCAGATTAAACATTTGGCAATGTCAGTAGCTAGATCATCCTTGGCATGTAGAATCTCATTGTGAAAAGACCCTGATGCTGGGAAAGATCGAGGGCAGGAGGAGAAGGGGACGACAGAGGATGAGATGGTTGGATGGCATCACTGACTCAATGGACGCGAGTCTGAGTGAACTCTGGGAGTTGGTGATGGACAGGGAGGCCTGGCATGCTGCGGTTCATGGGGTCGCAAAGAGCTGGACGCGACTGAGTGACTGGACTGAGCTGAGCTGAGCTGCCATCATGGCTGCTCGTTTCATGCACACATCTTGCCAGCTCAGCTCAGCTCAGTTCAGTTCGGTCGCTCAGTCATGTGCAACTCTTTGTGACCTCATGGAATGCAGCATGCCAGGCTTCCCTGTCCATCACCAACTCCCAGAGTTTACTCAAATTCATGTCCATTGAGTCAGCGCTGCCATCCAACCATCTCATCCTATGTCGTCCCCTTCTCTTCCTCCCCTCAATCTTTCCCAGCATCAGGGTCTTTTCCAGTGAGTCAGTTCTCCGCATCATGTGGCCAAAGTATTGGAGTTTCAGCTTCAGCATCAGTTCTTTGCCAGCTCAGGAGTGACTAATGAAGAAGGTGGTAGATACCAGCTGGCCAGATCACTTGTGCCACTTGTTGGTTGAGTGCCTCATCCACAGTGGAGGTGCTCTGGTGGCTGTTGACACTGTTAAAGGCCTTTATGCTCCTGCCCTTTCTCATAGAATACCCTTGTGCCCTCGTGCTTGTCCCTAACCACTTTTATCTTTCTCCTAAATTTCTGACCGATCAGTCAAGCCGTTTGCTACTCCCATCAATTCATGATTTTTTTTTTTCTGGCTTTGGACTTATTCTATTTCCACACAAAGTACAGGATTGGATAGCCTAATTTTTGCCTTGCAGTGGTTTTTCTTCATCCCTGTTAAAGGGCCACCTGAATGGGGCTCTGTTGCAGCAACAGTCCGCTGTTGGCTTGCATCTACCTACCAAATGGACTCATCCGTGAACCAAACTTGGCTTTTTTCCTTTTGTAAGTCTGTTAAAAGGGACACGTTTCCACACCACCGGCCATAGGTCTGAACTGAGGGAAAGGCACTCATGCAACAGTAGTGAACGGCGTGGCAGGGAGTCTGGACCACCTGCTCATGAAGCCCACCCATGCCCTCTCTTCCTGCTCCAGTCCAAAGCCCTGTGTACCACTTCCATCTTCAAATGGGTTGCTGCTGGACCTACTCAGACTTATGTCTGACAAGTCACATGGCCAAACAGTCTCTACCAAGGCCAGCAGCAAACCAGGAGCTGGTACAAGTGCCTTACTCCAGAACCCTATGTGTCAAATTGTGCCTCTCCAATCAGGTCTACCATAAACCCTATACAGCATCTTGTCCCATCACAGGTAGTTTGAATATCATAAGATCTACCAAGTTGTGTGGACCAAGTGGCAAGACTGCTTACATCACATCCTGGCCTGCCTGTGGAGTCATTGTGCTTTGGGCCCTCTCAAAGCTTTCCATGTGACTTGAAGCCAAGTTTGGTTCACAGAGCAGTATTCCCACAATTGGACTTTAGAATCCACATTGATCTATGGGCATTTTGAGTCTTGTTTAGTGATGGGAAAAATGAGTTCTTTATGTCAAAGGGGGTGTTCCAGCAGGTTCCTGAATTTTTATAGGCTTTATCTCCTATCACACTTGCTCCTTCTTGCTCATCCAGTCTGACTGTCACGTTGTCATCGATGCGGACCAATGTGATTTTCTGCAGCATGTCTACACAGACAGCTTCCTTCAGACAATCTTTAAGATGGTATACAGTGTTACCCACCTCCTGTGAATGCATACTCCTTCTGGCATTCATCTGCAATAGCGATGGATAAGAATACATGTGCCAGAGTGACCATATTCCAAGTGTTTGCATTTGTCTGTGTTTTGTAGGGACTTGACTAGTGACTCAGTTGGGAAAGTGAGAGCCACTACCCTCTCTTTTATATCTCTTCTCATCCCCACAGGTCAGCTGTGTCTTGGGTGGAGGGGTGGATCGGGGGGAGTTTCATAGGTTTCTAGCTGGCCTCTCCCAGTGTGGTTGACGAGTTTGTTTCCCTGACTGCCAACTATGTCCACTCTGATTATACATTCAGGGACAAGGGGAAAGCCCTAGGCAGGTCTCAGAACCTAGTGGGCCCACTCTAAGTCAGACCTTCACTAGGACTTTATTTGTATTTTATTTACATGATCCCCATTTGTCTCCCTGACCTGCAATCTTTAATTATTTTTATTTTAAACTGGAGGATAATTGCTTTACAATGTTGTGCTGATTTCTGCCATGCAATAATGTGAATCAGCTGTAAGTATATACCCCCTCCCTCTTGAACCTCCCTCTACCTCCCTCCCCATCCCACCCCTCTAGGTCATCACAGAGCACCAGGCTGAGCCAGCTCTTTTGCCCGTGGTAACGTGTGCATGTGTGGTAACATGCATATGTCGATGCTGCCCTCTCAATTCGTCCCACCCTCTCCTCTCCCCACCCTCTCCTCTCCCCGTTGTATCCACAAGTCCATTCTCTCTTTCTTTGTCTCTATTCCTGCCCTGAAGATGGTTCATCAGTACCATTTTTCTAGATTCCGCTGCTGCTGCTGCAAAGTTGCATCAGTCATGTCCGGCTCTGTGCGACCCCATAGACAGTAGCCCACCAGGCTCCCCCGTCCCTGGGATTCTCCAGGCAAAAACACTGGAGTGGGTTGCCATTTCCTTCTCCAATGCATGAAAGTGAAAAGTGAAAGTGAAGTCGCTCAGTCGTGTCCAACTCTTAGCAACCCCATGGACTGCAGCCCACCAGGCTCCCCTGTCCCTGGGATTCTCCAGGCAAGAATACTGGAGTAGGGTGCCGTTTCCTTCTCCAACACACGCATGCATGCTAAGTCGCTTCAGTCGTGTCCGACTCTGAGCAACCCTATGGGCAGCAGCCCTGCAGGCTCCTCTGTCCACGGGATTCTCTAGGCAAGAATATTGGAGTGGATTGCCATTTCCTTCTCCCTAGATTCCACATATATGTGTTAATACATGACACTTGTTTTCCTGACTGACTTCACTCTGTATGACAGACTGTAGGCCTGACCTGCGTTCTGACAGGGATCACAAAGATGCTTTGGGTGCCCAACATCAGTATCAACTCGGATTCTGTTTCTGTGTCCAGCCGGTCCTTAGAATCTCTGGTTTTTCACCTTGGCCCTCAGGGAAGGACAGGGAATCATCCTGAATATGCTGTTGTGGTGTTGCAGGACGCTTCCTCCTGAGGGTCTGGCTTTTCCTGCTCTGAAAGCTGACGCAGATGCACAAACTGCACAACAGATTTTAAGTTCTTATTGAGGTACTTCCCTCAGCCCCCTTAAGTTCTTTTGACTGTATAGACTGAATGATAACCTTGTTGCCTGCCTGCCTAGACTCTTGCCCTTCTGAATGCCATGTTCTCCAGCCGTTTCCATGTTCCCTCTGGGTCAGGCTGTGCAGCCGCCATGCTGGCTCTGCTCCTTGTCACAATCATCGCAGCCACCTTGCTTCTGATCTGTGTCCTCTGGTCTCTCTTAATCCGAGACTCTGTCATCCCACTGCTATCAAGGAATCTTGCTCTATAGCGGTGTCCCCTGGCCTCAGCCCTGGCCGCAGAGAACCACCTGCACTGACTTTCTCAGTTGTGCTGGTGCCTCTCTCACCAGCATGTCTTACTCTTGCTAAACAAAGTGCCCTCCTGGCCCTCCTTCCCGTGGAACGTAGCTGGTGGGTTCTCTGACCCTTTGTAATAGACCCATTTTAGCATGCTCGCTTCTCTGGGCCTTGGATCCCTTCTCTACCACTTGCCATGGCAATCCTGGCATTTCTCTTTCACTTAGGATGGATTATTGCTTTTTCCAGGCTTTGGGGAACCAACCTAGCAGCATATTTGAATAATCTTTCAGGGGCTTTGCCAGGGTATCAATCTTCTGTCAAGGAGCGTGTTCTCATGTTGATGACGTCTCTCTCTGCCAACTTCATATTCGGTTTCCCTTGATTCGGCAGCCCCCAGGCCCAGTCCCATCTATATTCTCCTAGCTTCTGTCAGGCCACACTGGCGGGGCTCACAGCTCCTTCATCCCATAGTCCTTTCTTCCCTTAGCAGCCTCAGCACATCCCTGGCCAGGTGATGTTGTGACCTCACCAGTTACTGACCAGGCAGGGGAGGGTTATGACCTGTCCGGTTATGGGCCCAGGAGGGGAGGAGGGAACAGATTGTCTTCAAGCGGCAGAGACAGACTCACACCTGCAGGCCAGTATTTGGGGGTCTGGCAGGGTTTCAGGGTTGTCAGGAACATCAAGTTGAACTGCCGTGCAGGTACAGCAGGGCCATCATCCAGCCCCACGGGGAGCTCCAGACACATCGTGATCCCTCTCTAAGTCTCGCCTGTTTCCCTGCCAGGCCCTTGTCCTTGGCTTGCACACCTGCCAAATCAAGAATTCAGTCTGCTCTGGAGCTCTGTTCCTCCCGCTGCTGCCCTGGGCCAGGCCTCAGCTGCTCTGCCCTCTGGCTGAAGGAGATGGAATCTACGTGCTACCAAGCATACCCCTCTAACGTGTCTTGCCTTAAATAGGCAAGTAATTGTCCTCAGCCTCTTGCTGTCTTCGGTTGTCGAGACGGCTCATCCTTGCAGGGGTGAGGGTGCGTGCCGGGCCGAGGGAATTGTGATGCAATCCCAGCGAGGCCTCAGCCCGTCCCACAGGAAGCTCTGGGGCCTCGGTGGTCCTTCCGAATTAGCTCAAATTGAGGGACAGAGGCTGAAGCCACTCCTGCCAGCACTGACTCGTTCCCGCTTGTGGATTACCTCCAGGAGCTGACTTAACCTTGGTTAGTTAACTTCCTGTGGAAGCAGGGCAGTTCCTGGGGAGAGCTTTAGGTTTGGGCATCCACTGACCTTGAGTGTAAAGAGGAGAGCTACTGGCAAGAGAATGGCTCCTGGAAGATGAATTGATAGGATCTGCTGACCCGAGAGCGTGGAGGGCTTTCACTGAAGAAACATTCAGCATCACCTCTGTGCTCAGCCTTGTGCTAGATACAGATTATGGATGTGAAAGGTCCTTGACCTTGAGATTGAAAACAGACACCAATGGAGGAGTCAGGATGTGCCAGAATTTCAGTCTGCTGCCTGAGCGGAGGAATCTGGCTAAGCAGTAAAGGAACCCTTTGGTGTAGTTGGAGCTTTCTCATTAGCTTCAGAACTTGTATTTTTCCTCCCTCAAGAGACGTTCAGATCCCCGACAGAAACAAGAGACAAATTTCCTGGAGCACTGGGAAGGACAGAGCTGCTGCGTTGGAACCTGACCCATCAATGGCCACACACGCACAGAGTCCACTCCCCTGCTGGTATGTCCTGTCTCCCTGAATTGCACCACGTGTGGGGACCGGACATCTCAATGGTGCCCTGCGGGACAGTACGTCCCGGCAGAGGTAAGGCCCTCCCAAGTGACAGTGATGGGCTGAAAGGCCTCATCCTCTGTCCATGAAGGAAATGCCAAGGAAGCCCCGGTGTGTGCTAAGTCACTTCAGTCACGTCCAACTCTCTGCGACCCCATGGACTGTAGCCTGCCAGGCTCCTCTGTCCATGGGATTCTCCAGGCAAGAATACTGGAGTGGGTTGCCATGCCCTCCTCCAGGTATCTTCCAGACCCAGGGATGGAACCTGTGTCTCTAATATCTCCTGCATTGGCAGGTGGGTTCTTTACTACTAGCATCACCTGGGAAGCCTGAGGAAGCCCCCAGTCTCTGCAGACAGAATGTAGGAAGTATCCCCACGTAAACTGCCACCAGATGGCAGCAGGTGCTCAGCCCAGGCTAGGGAGAGGGTAAGTACCTCTGGGTGTGTTGGGGTCCCAGAAGAGGGACCAGAAGAGGTAGGAGGAACAAAGAACAACTAATGACAACACTCCTGGAGTCTGTGAAACCAGGGGGTCGACGTGTGGGTAGTTGCCCTGGCTACGTGCTCCTGGATTCACACATTTACTGCTTGACGTCTGTGCCTCTCGCGCGGTCCCCTTGAGTCCCTGCCTGTGGCTCAGTGTGGACTCTGCAGTCACAAACCTTACTGCCGTGACTGCCCCTTAGAGCATCCCATGTCTTGCTGAGTCTTGCTTTCTCTCCGTCCTTTCGCTGAGCCTCATAGGAGCTGTCCCTTCAGCTGTGAAGCTGGACCATCTCCCAGGACCCATGGGGACACTGTCTCAGCCCCTCAGTCTCTCGTCTCAGGAGAGAGCAGAGGGGGGCCTCACCCTGATTCCACCTTGGCAGGCAGGAACGGGTGACCTTGATAAGTTCAGGTGGCTTCCTGCTGAGCGCTGTGTGCTTCTTACACCTCAAAGTCCTGGGCGGTTTCCTGGTGATGACACAGGAGCAGCCTCTAGGCCAGGGGAGGAGCCTTGGTGGTCCACCCCCACCCCCACCGCCATCTAGAAGCCCAGAGGGAAACCACGCTCGATGACTGGATGGAGTGTAATGTCAGGCACTGATGCAATAGTGAGGGGAGCAGGGTGGACATGGCCCAGGGGCACAGGGCCAGGGCCAGGGGAAGCCCCTACCCCAGGCAGGGAGCCACGCAAGAAGTGGGCGTTCAGACCTAGCGGCTGGAGCTCAGGCTGGCCTCCTGGAGCATTTGTGGCCCTGCCGGGGCATGACCACACGTATGATGCCAAGAAACAGCTGGTGAAGGAACAGATTCGAAGTCAGGAACTGTCTCCCCAACTCCTACCATCCTGTCTCCCCCTGGCCCTTCTTGTCAGAGCCTAGGACAGACGAGAAAGGTCATGTGTGGAGTGGGGAGAGGGGTTAGCTCAGAGATGACCCACCAGCCACCAGCTCTGCCCTGCATTGCTCAAGGTAGGCCCAGGGTGCATTATGCCAGGAGAGAGGGGCATCCCCCACAAGGAGAAGAGGGTGGAGGTTTGCAGGCTCCTCACAGTAGTGAGCAGGGGTGTGCAGGAGAAGAGCATGTCTTCATGGAGGTGTGGGGAGGCTGGAGCCCCAACCCTGCCCTCCTGACCACAGCCAAGATCTGAGGGCTTCTCAGGGATCACACGGGCTGGATGGGGGCCTCCCCCAGGGAAACCCTGGACTGTTTGCAGCCAGAGGAGCCAGCTGGGACGTCTGACCCCAAGTAAGACCCCAGATTCTCTGCTCATCTTTGGGGGATCAGGGTTTGTGATCCAAATTCATTTGATTGAAGGAAAATAAAGTAATATGAAATAGTTAACAAACCCAGGTTTGCGAGCAAAGATGCTTCTGGCTCAACTGATGGCCGTCCACTGCCGTGTGCCCGCGACATGTGGACCTCACCGTCAAGCCCTTTGCTGCGTGAGCGGTCGTCTGGGTGCTTCTGCATCAGTAACCGGCTTCTTTGGCAAGGTGTCGGGAATTCAGGGCATGATAAATCCTCTCCAAACTACATAAAAACCACAGCTGCTATTTATCAAGAGCTGCTCGGTGCCAAGTGCTTACTCCCGGGCTCCTCAGCCTCAGCACTGTGACTTTTGGGCCCAACATATTGTTGTGATGAAGGCTGACAGCAGCCTAGTAGAGAACCATTGATTTATACTAACTCATTTCACCCTCACCACCCTGCACAGTTACCCCTCCTCATTAAAAAAAATAATAATAAATTACTTAAAAACATTGTGGTGGCATACACAGTACATAAACTTTATCATCTTAGCCATTTTTCAGGGCACGGTTCAGTGGCATTAAATGCATTCACTCTGTGATGCAGCAGCTGCCACCATCCATCTCTAGACCTCCTCCATTGTGCAAAACTGAGACTTTACCCATTGAACACGGACTCCTCATCCTCTCCCAGCCAGCCCCTGGCCACCGCCCCTGGGCTTTCTGTCTCTATGAATCTGACTGCTCTAGGTACCTCATGTAAGTGGAATCATACAGGATTCGTCCTTTCACCTAGGATGGTGTCTTCAGGGTTGATCCGTGTGGTAGCATGTTACAATTCCCTCTCTTTTTAAATCTGCATGATCTCTGTTGGATGGATACATCACATTTTGTTTATCTGCACATCCCCCAGGAGACCCTTGGCTTGTTTCCACCTTTTGGCTATGATCAGTAATGTTGCCATTATTACCCCCTTTTGACAGAAACAGAAATGGAGGCAGAAGGAGTGAAGAAAGTTGCCAGAAGTTCCACAGCTGGTAAGTAGCAAAGCCGGGACCACAGCCAGGCCGTCAGCTTCAGGGACGGTGCTGTTGACCACGATGAGCCCAGCTCGATGCATGCGGTCAGCCACCGGGAAACACACCTGCTTCCGTTGTCATCTGATCAGCTCAGACCCATCACTCTTTGCTGGGAACTGACTCGGGCTGAAAATTTGGAGAGATGGAAGGGTGTTGGGAGTTGGAAAATGATAATTTTTCTGGCTTCCGCATCAGACTTTGAGTCTTATTTTATCCCTGTAAAGCCTAGGTCAAATCAAGAGGTAGAGAGAATTCTTCAGTAATGAAACCTGTACAAGAAGTTCCCAACATCTAGGCTCCCACTGTCAGTAACCACACCATTCCCACTCAGTTGCCTGATAGGGGATGAGGACTGGGGCTCATATACTTCCAGGTACAAAGAGAACACCTACCCTGCATTCCTGTAAGGTCTTCCATTTGAAAAAAATCCCTAAACAGGCTCATTAATAAATTCTTCCTTGCAGGTTGATTCCATGGCATGAGCATATTATAAAAGATGCATGTGCTCTGTGTAGGGAGGGAAAAGAAATAAGGCATCCCGTTGTTTCACCCAGTGCTTAACAAAAATATCTAACAAAGTTTACAGAATTTAGAAGTGAAACACTTGTGGTTTGGGTTTTTACGTAGAAGTCCACCACACTTCTGGGTGAGTCAGCTCTTTGTCTGGATGGCCCCTGTGTATCAGAGCTTCATAAGAAGCCCCTGACTTCTTCAGGTCTGCAGGTTTCCAGACACCAGGTTTCTAAAGCATAGAACAGCCCATGGTTTTACCACTTCCCTCGGTGTCCG
This sequence comes from Budorcas taxicolor, assembly GCF_023091745.1. Taxonomy (NCBI): domain Eukaryota; kingdom Metazoa; phylum Chordata; class Mammalia; order Artiodactyla; family Bovidae; genus Budorcas; species Budorcas taxicolor. The sequence continues at coordinate 80,958,403 of NC_068919.1, forward strand.
TACATTTTATTCTGGGTGAAGACAGGAAAAGGCCCCTATGAAATCTCACCACCACCAAAAGCAGGAAACGTATGAGCCGAGTCCACAGTCCCTTCATCTTTGTGTCCACGGCTGAGAAGACTGGCCTGGTGGGCTGGCTTCCTGCCTTCTCTGCTGGATTCTGGAAGATGTAAATGACACGATGAGAGAAGACAGGCTCCTACCCTCCCTCCCTCCACTCGGTGTCCACATGGCAGTTTGCAGAGAGAAAGCAAACAGTTGTTCTTTCTGTCTGCAAATCGTCTGGTTGCAAGGCGAGAAAGTAAAAACTGCAGTTTGCTGTGTCATCTCTGCAACTCTTACAAAGCCCGGCATCTGGAAAATCTGGTAGCCTGGTTGCAGCATCATGAGTTAATGGAGGCCCCCATACCACCTATATCCTGTGAAATATGAGGGCCCCCTAACCACACAAGACACCTTGTGCTGGTGGGCTCTTGTCTCCTGACTCAAAAAGTCTTCCCCTTCAGCCCAGGACATGTAGGGCCTACAGTTAACCTGTTGTGGGAACATACAGAATAAATATGTGGTTTTCGTCCCCAGTGCCTGACAGATCCTCACAACCCTTGGAACTTGCTGTCTTATATGCTAATGAGATGATTCATGGTGGTGGGGGTGGGGGCGGCAGGGATGATGGCTTCGGAATATGGTCTGGTCACCAGAAAAGTCAACCATGTGATTAGAGGGTTAGAAATTTCAGCCCCACCCCTCACTCCCAATCCGAGGGAAAGGAAATGAGCTGGAGATTGTGTTCAATCACCAGTGGCCAATGAGTTCATCAATCATGCCTGTGTAACACCACCTTCATTAAAAACCCTAAATGATGGGGTTTGGAGAGATTCCAGGTTGGTGAGCACATCAATGGGCTGGGGAGGGTTGGGGGGCGGCGTCCCCAGGGCAGGTGTAGATGCTCTTCACAGCCCCCATCTTGCCCTGTATGTCACTTCCATTACATTTGGCAGTTCCTGGGTTGTAGCCTTTGTAAGAAACTGGTAAATGTAAGCCAAGTGTGTCCTTGTGTTCTGTGAATTTTTCTAGTGGATTATTGAAGCTGAGGGGAGAGTTGTGAGACCCTCTGAGCTTAGAGCTAGGGGATCGAACGTACAGATGGCCCCTGGGACGTGTGAATGGCATCTGATGTAGGAGCCATCTTGTGGGCCTGAGCCCTTCCCTTGTGGGCTAACTCCAGGTAGTTACTGTCAGAATGAAACTGAGCTATTGGACACCCGGTTGGTGCCAGAGGTTTGCTTGTTGGTATGGAAAAACCCCTCACTGTTTCCTGTAATCTGTTTCTACTACCTCCTGTTTCCCCTCCGCGTTGCATGTTTCCTGGAGGCCTGGGTGATCAGCCTGTTACCTGCACCCACTGACAGCCAACCACACTGACACTCAAGGCGTGATGGCTCTTTGCCTGGTATTTAGCGAAGTATATTTAGCAGCATCCCTGATCTCTACCCACTGGGTGCTGGTAGCGCTAACCCACCCACAAGTCTCTGACTTTCTGAACAAATGTGATCTTTCCCTCCTCCTGAAGCTGGATCTTAAGAACGGGTCATCGAGTCACAAGGAGAGACCTAGGGTCTGGTCCTGGCTCTGTTCCTAACTCCCTCCGTGACTTTGGACCTCACCTCTGAGGTGGCCTCAACTGTAAAGTGAGGGTCTGGCCAGATTAACCCAAGTTGTGTTCAGCAGTTAAAAATGTGACAGTGCTGGGCATGTTTCCTCTGGAACATGGAAATTCAGCTCGTTAAAGGCAGTAAGTCAGGCTTTGACCTGTTTCTTGTTCCATTAAGCCCTGAATTCCCCTCTGTCTGAATGACTTGACGCCTGATGTTCCATTTCACATCCTGAGGTCTGCAGGGGCCTGACGGGGGGCTCTGTGTTGGGGTCAGATGCCACTGACAACCTGAGGAGAAGCCACCCTGTGACTCTGGAGTTAACTGCAGTAAAGAGTCTCATGGGCTGAGTGAGGGCACTTTTCTCTGCCCAGAATGGTGCCTTTGCAGGATGTACATGCACGTGTGTGTGTGTGCGGGAGGCGGCGGGGGGGATAATATAGGAGCCCAGAGGCATCGCAGGTGGACACCCAGGCAGGGTGGCCTGAAGCCTGGCCTTGCTGCCTGCTTGGTCCCTGTGGGGTCAGCAGCCTCACGGTCCAGCCTGCTCTGGGCTGACCACATTCTGGAGGCAGCGGTCACCAGCTGCTCACCTTTCTGGGGTTCTGTCCTTCAAAGAGAGGCTTCTATCCTTTTCAAAGATAGAAAATCTGAGCTCAGCAGGCAAGAATAACATTGCAAGGAAATTCCATTCTCTAAATTAGACAGTACAACACAGAAAGTAGAAGGAATTAAAGTCCATTGCAACGGTGTCTTGTGCTGCCTGTGATGGGGGTAATGAGGATGGAAACACTCGTTAAGAACTGAGAAAAAAAAAAAAGCTTGGTGCTTAGAACTAGTCTCAGCCGTTTATATGAAGCATTTCATTTAATTCAGAAGATAGTTGTTAAGAACTGAGGGGGAAAAAAAAAGCTTGGTGCTTAGCACTAGTCTCAGCCGTTTATATGAAGCATTTCATTTAATTCAGAAGATAGTTGTAATATTTACTCCCATTTTACAGATTGGGAAACTGAGGTTTTAGACTTGGAACATCTTTCCCAAACGTGCTTTCAGTCAGTTCAGTTCAGTCACTCAGTTGTGTCTGACTCTTTGCGACCCCATGGACTGCAGCACGCCAGGCCTCCCTGTCCATCACCAACTCCCGGAGCTTACTCAAACTCATGTCCATCTAGTCAGTGATGCCATCCAACCATCTCATCCTCTGTTGTCCCCTTCTCCTCCTGCCATCAATCTTTCCCAGTGTCAGGGTCTTTTCAAATGAGTCAGTTCTTCACATCAAGTGGCCAAAGTATTGGAGTTTCAGCTTCAGCATCAGTCCTTCCAATGAAACCTGCTTTAATGATGCTTTAATGATGAATAGATCTTCCCTGGTGGCTCAGAGGTTAAAGTGTCTGCCTCCAATGCGGGAGACCTGGGTTCAATCCCTGGGTCAGGAAGATTCCCCTGGAGAAGGAAATGGTAACCTACTCCAGTATTCTTGCCTGGAGAATCCCATGGACGGAGAAGCCTGGTAGGCTACAGTCCACGGGGTCGCAAAGAGTCCGACGCGACTGAGCGACTTCACTTTCACTTTCACTTTTCAATGATAAATAAGCTTTCATGATTTCATCCTCCCAGGCCTGCAAACCCTCCCCTATAAACTCGCCCACCTTCCTTCGGCAGCAGGCTCACTGCGGGAGCATGAAGGTAGCCTTGTTCCCCTGTGTTGGGCCCTTTCATCCCCATCCTTAGTTACTCTTTACCTAGAATCTAGGCTAGACCAGGCCCAGATGCACAGATGAATCAGACACATCCCTGCCCTCGAGGAACTCTCAAGGCTGGTGGAGGGCCTGTCTGGGTTTGGGAACATCTGCCATAGAGCTGAGAATTGAGAAGACCAGAGGGACAGTGGCCAGGAGAAGGTGATGCTGGAGACCAAGGGCAGGGAAGGGGACTGGAACATTCTCCGTAATGAGGAGCACCTGGGACAGCAGCTCAGGGTGGTGGGAAGCCTGCTGTCCTAGGGGAGGCATAGGAATTCACCCAGCTGCCAGGATTCAAGGTTCACCTCCACCACTCACTGGCTTACTGGCTCCCTGAATTCAGATCCCCCCTACCAGTTGCACAGTGGGGAGTCTCTGGCTTAGGGCTGTGGTGGTGAGATGAAGTGAGAGGGCAGAACAGTGCCTGCCCAGAGTAAGCATTATGCGCACACTCCGGATGTTGTGACTGTTATTCCCTGGTGTCCCCAAAGAGGCCAACACCAGGCAGCAGACTGTCTGAATGAATGAGTCACTGAGGCTGGAAAACAGGATCAATATGCAGGTGTATACGTCACAGGCTTGTGAGCTGCAAGAGTGAGTGGGATGGAGCAGAGCCCCAATAATAAAAATATAGGTATAATTTATGGAATTTCTCCTATATGCCAAGGACTTTGCATTTATTATTTCTCCTCTCTCCCTCTCATACACACACTCCCCTCAAAGATTCTAAGCTGTCATTAGGGAAGGGGTGGCCCAGGGAAGTGGTTAAGAATTTGCCTGCCAGTGCAGGGGACACAGGTTTGATCCCTGGTCGGAGAACTCGCACTCTGCACACCTTGGAGCAACTAAGCCTGTACATCACAACTACTGAGCCCAGAGCCCTTGCGCTTGAACAAGGGAGTCCAGGGTTCTCTCTGCAACTAGAGAAAGCCTGTGTGCTACAACAAAGACCCAGTGCAGCCAGAGAAAGGAAGCGTAATTATTCTCTAAAGATGAGGCAACTGAAGCCAAAAGATACCTCTTCTTTCCGTCAGGATATTGTCCTCTTTGCCTAGAATGTTGGGTATTGATGGTGATGCTATAACTTTTATTTGGAAAGATAATGTTCTCTGCTGCTGCTGCTGCTAATTCGCTTCAGTCGTGTCCGACTCTGTGCAACCCCATAGACGGCAGCCCACCAGGCTCCCCTGTCTCTCAGATTCTCCAGGCAAAAATACTGGAGTGGGTTGCCGTTTCCTTCTCCAAAAATGTTCTCTATGGGGGTTTAATAAAATAAACCAAACCAAAGGGAAAGTAACTTTCTTTTGAAGATGCTCATGAGATTGTCAGGTCGGGGTACTCCAGAGGGCCCAGGCAAACTTGCCTGTGGAGGCCGATTTGGCTGCCTGGACCCCCAAGTACTTGTTCATGTGGTGAGGGGTGGGGAGGAAGAAGCTCTGTCAAGCGGTAAGGTATGAGGCAGGAAAGAGAGTCTGGATTCTTTTCTAGAGTGAGTCCCGCCTGAATTCAAGGCTGGCTCCATCACTTACCAACTGTGCCATCTTGAACAAGTTACTTAATATTTCAGTTCAGTTCAGTTCAGTCGCTCAATCGTGTCCGACTCTTTGCGACCCCATGAATTGCAGCACGCCAGGCCTCCCTGTCCATCACCATCTCCCAGAGTTCACTCAGACTCACGTCCATAGAGTCCGTGATGCCATCCAGCCATCTCATCCGTGGCCGTCCCCTTCTCCTCCTGCCCCCAATCTCTCCCAGCATCAGAGTCTTTTCCAATGAGTCAACTCTTCGCATGAGGTGGCCAAAGTACTGGAGTTTCAGCTTTAGCATCATTCCTTCCAAAGAAATCCCAGGGCTGATCTCCTTCAGAATGGACTGGTTGGATCTCCTTGCAGTCCAAGGGACTCTCAAGAGTCTTCTCCAACACCACAGTTCAAAAGCATCAATTCTTCGGCGCTCAGCTTTCTTCACAGTCCAACTCTCACATCCATACATGACCACTTAATATTTCAGAGGTAACCTAAATGGAGATAATGATATCAATCCCTAGAATTTCGGTAAAGATTGAAGATAATGTATAAAAAGGCTAATCAACATAGGCAAAGGTTAACTTTCCATCATCATTAATGCAAATTTTTAAATTATGAAAATTTTAAATTCTTGGGCAAATATTTTAAGCTTAGTAATGGACAATATTGGCAAGGGTATGATCAAGCAGGCACCTTCATATAGTTTGGTAGGAGTATAATTAGTACAATAGCTGCAAAAGACAGCTAGGCATTAAAAAACAGTTTTTTAATGCATATACCTTTTGATATAGCAATTCTACTGCTCTGAATTAAGCTTATGAATATATCAATTTTAATTAGGATACTGGATTGATTGCTATAGTACCCAAAATAACAGTGGCTTAAATACGGTAGAGACATATTTCTTTCTGGAACATAACAGCTCAGCTTATCTAAGGCTGGGATGATGTGTGTAGGAGAACAGGAGGTTGTGATTCTGTGGTGTTGAGAGGTCTAGGTTCCATATTTTTTGCTCTACCATCTTAGAATGCTGCCCTCAACTACATGGCAGAAGGCAGTGCCCCACTACATGGGAAAGGAATGGGGGACATACCCCTTCTCTTTAAGCCACAACCCTAGAGTCCCATTCATCACTTCTGTCATATCCCACCAGCGAGAACTTAATCATGTTCATACTTAAATGCAGGGGTGTTGGAAAATGTGGTCTTTATTCTGGCCAGCCATGTGCTACTAAAATCCAGGGGCTACCTGACTAAAGAAAGCAGAGGAGTTTGGTTAACAGGGACCACTGAACAATCTCCAATACAACACTCATATACATAGGCCTAGATGTAGGCATAAGAGTATTCATTGCAGCCATTTTTTATAATTGGAAAACCCTAGAAACAGTCTAAATGACATCTGCAAGTGCAAGATTGATTAGAGAATGATACATTTATTCAGTGGAATATTATAGAGCTATTAAAAACGAAAGCGGCAGATATTTATCTACTGATGAGGAAGGACATCCAAGGTATAGAAAGTGAAAAAAGGGAGTTGCAAAACTATTAAATAAAATATGAAGATACATATGTGTGAATGAGGTGTTCACAATTAATGGAAGTATCTATTTCAGAGCAAAATGAAAAGGGCAGTTGGGCAAATTTCATGTTCCATTTCTCATCCTTCCGACTAAAGTTCTTACCATGTGTATATAAAGTGGTTTACCAGTTGGGGTACAAATAATTAGATTTTTTTCATTTCCAGTATGTCATGCAGGTGCCCACCTGCTGGAAGCCCAACACCTTCTTCTTCTTGAGGCCTCAAGTTGTCCTGTGGACTTAAGGGGATTCAGTCCGAAGGGCCAGCCTCCTTCCCAGTGTCAGGCAGAGACTGGAGTGTGGGTGCTGCCTCTATGACTAACATGGCATCGTCGTGACACAAGAAGGTCCTGTGCCGCCCAGTGTGACCTGCTCCGGGCCCTGCTGGGATGATATCCAGCCTGTGCAGGTCTGGACATACGGTCCCCAAAGTTCCAGCCTTTCTACGTTACAGTCATGTATTTTGCTGTTGTTTCCTAAGCATGAGTGTTACGCCAACTTTCGCAAGTTGTGGGATTTTCTAGCCCAAGACACACACGAGAGAAATGGTCTCAGGCCTCCTGCAGAAAGACACTGAATTAGAGTATATCAGCTCTTTTTTTCTGATGAACTTCTTGGGTCTGTGATTCCTTTTGTCAACAGGGAACCTGGGTAATGACCACCCTAGTCCATTAAAAAGTTCTAATACTATAGTGAAGTGAAACGAAGTGAAAGTCACTCAGTCGTGCCTGACTCTTTGTGACTCCCATGGACTATACAGTCCATGGAATTCTCCAGGCCAGTTCTGGAGTGGGTAGCCTTTCCCTTCTCCAGGGCATCTTCCCAACCTAGGGGTCGAACCCAGGTCTCCCGCATTGCAGACGGATTCTTTACCAGCTGAGTCACAAGGGAAGCTGATCCCTTCTTCTCCAGTGGATCTTCCCAACCCAGGAATCGAACCAGGATCTCCTGCATTGCAGGTGGATTCTTTATCAATGGAGCTATCAGGGAAGTCCAATACTATGAAGCATTATCAAGTCACATGTTTTTGTCTGTCATAATACTTAGAGCCCCAGTTTTTTAGCTGCATGATAATGTTCAAAAATTAAAAGCACGACTTTCTTCATTTAGTTCACTCATTAAGAAGGGAAACAACAAGACTGTGAGGCAGGTTCTCAGAGCTCAGGAGTCATTGGGGTTTACATAATTGCTCTAAAGAAGGAATATTGGCTACATAGGTTGGATGCAAATCTCATTAACATCCTCCAGGCAATTAGTCTTCACCTTTGAGGTTGTCTTTTCTTCTAGACAGGAATCATTTGCTACACAACTCTACAAGACAACTTTTAGCTTCAGGTTCTGAACCCTTAATTAATAGGAAATAGAGCAGTCAAGCAAATAGGACGTTCTCCTAGAATGTCCAATAATTCTTGGGTGAGCCGGTTAAACAGTATTTCAGTGTGGCATTGAAAGGGCACACAGATAACCCCTTAGCCTTGTTTTCAGGTTCTGGGTTGCTTTTCTTAATGCTGGTCAGGTAACCCTTACAGCCACAGTACCTAGTCAAGGGCACAGCCTCGTTGCCCTGGGGCAATGACTAAACACACCCACCATTGTCAGGAAGCCCTCGAGAAGGCGCCGAACGTGGGGGTAGGGTACCAGTGGAGAAGGGCCAAACTTTCCAGTCCTGTCCACAAGGTCCAGTGCTTTGACCACAAGGCCGTGCATGCGTGCTAAGTCGCTTCTGCCATGTCCAACTCTTTGGAACCCTACGGACTGTAGCCTGCCAGGCTCCTCTGTCCATGGGATTCTCCAGGCAAGAATACTGGAGTGGGTTGCCATTTCCTCCTCCAGGGGATCTTCCTGACCCAGGGATAAACCCACTTCCCTTGCAGTTCCTGCATTGCAGGCAGTTTCTTCACCACCAAGCCACCAAGGAAGCCCTGACCACAAGGCCCTTCCCGGTTAATCAGACAGTCCTCCTGCTGGTCTGCTCTCCAGGCTCCCCAAGTTCTCCCAGCTCAGGGCCCAGAAGAGCGGGTCCCTTCTCTGAACCCCTTCATGGCTCTGGATGTTCCTCATGGCCCTTTCTGCCAGTGACTTCTCTATAATTAGGATGCACAAATGTGCTGTCATTTAAGAGTATTGGCTTTTTTTGTTATTTCCTGCGGCCTCTACGGCATCCACAAGGTGCCCAGCATGTAGCAAGTGATTAGCAGACGTGATTAGTACACACCTCTGTGTAGCATCAGAGGCCCCAGGTGCCTTCTGCAGACGTGCTCTTCCCTCCCTCTCTGCCTTTCCTCCCCTCCTCGACTGCCCTTCCTTGTCGCAGCTCTTCTCCAACCAGCCTTTGAGACTCCATCCTAGGCTGCATCCTCCAGCGAAGTTTATTCTCCATACTCACAAGGCATCTTCCTTTCCCAGAGTTTTCTCTGTACCTGGGCCTCCCCCTCCCTCTGCACTGTCACAGCTCACTCACACTTCATGCTGCCAGCCCAAGGGTCTTGGGCTCCAGAAGCGCGGGCCAGGTCTTAATCACCTCTGTGCTCATCGCAGTGCTTTGCACCTAGTGATGCTAAGAGAATGCTCCTGGGCTCAAAGAATAGCTGTGTGAGTTCAGGGGTGGCTGCCCCTGACTTTGGCAGCAAATTCTTCCTGGTTTGTTGTTGGCAGTGCTCCAGGGTCCTTCCATCACCTGCAGGAGTTGGGCCTCAGAGGGGTTTGGGGGGGCACCTGTTGTCTGTCCTCTCTTGCACTCATGGGGGGCCTGTGGTCAATGGTCAACCTCAGCTGGAGCAGGTCCGTTCCTGCTCAGTCAGCAGCTCATCTCTTTCTCGGTTGGGGGAGGGGGTTGGGTAAGGCAGCTGCTGCCTTTGCTGTGGGGCCAGCCTGCAGCCGCACAGGACACGGAGCCTGGACCTGATGCAGAGGAAAGCGTCCCTCAGTGTACTTTTGGAAAGCACATTGACACCACTGAGCTTCTGCTCAACAAAGGCCCCCCTGCCCTTCCCCTGCAGCTGGCTTCTCCAGGGGAAGCAGCAGGGCTTTGTGGCAGAGGAGCCCTAGATACAAGTTATTCAGCATGTGGTCCATGGACCAGCAGCATCAGCATAGCCCAGAGCTGCTGAGAGATGCAGAATCTAGGGCAATACCAGACATCCTGAATCAGAAGCTGCAGTGAGGGAGATCCCTGAGTCTTGGCAAAGGCCAAGAAAGTGTGAGAAGCAGGCTATAGCCAGCCCTCGGGCTCATCAGTGAGTGATGAGCCCCACTGGCCCAGGCCCAGGAGCTGAACTTGTGACACCTGCCGTGGAAGGTCCTGACAATTTGATTGGGAGTGCTCTAAGGTCCTAACACTGGGGCTTGGATGGTATTTTGATTGCTTTATGGCAGGAAACCGGAAATGCTCAAATGCTGTTCTCTTCTTTATATGCAGGGAAGAGGAATCAATACCCTACTTTATTAATAGTTGGGCTGTAACCCAGTATCCTCTTTGCAGAGCTGCAAAGGTTAGGAGCCTGCAGCCACCGTCCCTCATCCCACTCCTGAGTCCCCATCTCAGGATGCACAGGAAGACAAAGCTGAGGGCAGAGCTGAACGCCAAGGACCATCATAAACTGATGAGGATGGGGGTTCGGTGAGCCACAGCCCTCCCTCGGAGCACGGGTTGGGGTGGGCTGGGCGCGGCAGTGCACCCACACCTCCAGGCAGTCCCTTGGTGCCTGCCGGCAGAGCGCTGAGTCCTCAGTGAATGTCTTGTCCTTGTCTGTTCAACTGTCCATAGAAACTTTCTTTTGAGATACTTTCATTTTCCTGAACTACTTTCGTGTCCGACTCTTCATGACTCCATGGACTGTAGCCCACCAAGCCCCTCCGCCCACGGGATTTTCCAGGCAAGAGTACTGGAGTGGGTTGCCATTTCCTTCTCCATGAACTACTTTACTGAGGTATAATTGACATACCATGAAATTCACCCATTTTAATTGTACAATTCAGTGACTGTCAGAATCTTCACAGGCTTGTGCACCATCTCACAGTCTAATGTCAGAACATCCCCACTACCCCAGAGAGGAACGTGATGCCCATTGCAGTCACTCCCCTTTCCCACCTCTGGCCCCTGGCACCACTAATCTCTTTCTCTCTCCCCTTCTCTCTCATCTCCTTCCCTAAATGTCCACAATAGTCTGGGTTCAGTCACTTTTCTCACCCAGATTTCCCAATTTCCCCCACAGGGCTCAGCACGGGATGCTTTCTCCTATCAGGGGAAGGAATGATTTAGAAATGCCTGGAATTTAGATTTCGAGGATAATTTAGAAGTTCTTGGCACGTAGTAGACGTGTCATACATATTTTAGAAGGAAAACAAAATATCTGCCTTTTAAGTGTTTTCTGTGCATTTTGTGAGCATTTTTGTGCATTAAATGTTTCAAGTGCATTTTGTAAGAAGGGGGAGCGGTGAGCTCAAAGGAATGAGCCCTTGAGTGGGGATGTTTCAGACCCGGTGGCCTCCACTAACCACCATCAAGCATGGGAGAGCTGATGAGCTCGTTGCTCACCAGGACATGGAGCCTCCTCAAACCCGTCAGCAAGTCATCAGAGCTAGAAACATGCCACTCAGCTTCCACCCCTGACTCTGAGCCAGGGCGGTGATGGGGGTGGGGGCGGTCATAGAAGGAGCTCCTGCCTTGCCTGGGCCTCCTGCTGTCACCAGGCTCTCTCTGGCTCCACAGTTTCCCTGTTTCTGCAGCCTTCCGGGCCCTCTGCTGTGGAAGTTTATTGCTCCGATTGTCAGGCATCTGCTTCAGCCCTTTATTCAGAAGTCAGAAACCTCCTCCTCCCTTTGGGGAGCACTCACCTCCCTGTGACATGTATTAAGTCATTGCCTTTCTGCTTCAGACTCACCCTTTACTGTGATGCCTTGGGACTTCATGCTTTCCCTGCTCACCTATGCAGAGAGGAGGCATTAAAAGGACTCTAAGAAGGTAAAAACAGGCCTAGGGCTTTCTGTCTCCTTGCTTCCCCTCCCCTCAGCTTTATTGAGACATAATTGATATTCAACATTGTGTAAGTTTAATGTGTATGACGTGTTGATTTAATACACTCATATCTTGCAAAAGAATTACTACCATAGTATTGGCAAGCACCAGTATCATCGTTATTATTTTTTAAAACTTTATAGAGGTATAATTTACATGCCATAAAATTCACATATGTAAATCGTACCTTTCAATAATTGCTAGTATTATTGACAATTGTGCAACCATGCCACAATCTTATCTTACCGCATTTCCATCTGCCCATAAAAAAACCAGAGCCGGTGAGCAATCGCTCCCCATCTGAGACAACCACCAGTCTCCTTTCTGTCTCTGGATTTATCTTTTCTGGACATTCATAAAAATAGAAGCACACAATCTTTGTCCTCGTGCGTCTGGCTTCTTTCACTTAGTGTAATATTTTTGACGTTGTTTCATGTATAAGCAGGCATCAGGACTTTGTTCCTTTTTTACTGTTGAATAGTATGTACTCCAGGTGGAAATACCACATTTGTTTATCTATCAGCAGCAACACAGTCCCTATTGAGCAGCAGCTGAATCCATTAGCAGTTTTTCCAACCCTACTTGAACCAGCTGAATTGTATCCCCCTCAGAGATACCAGGGCTTCCCAGGTGGTTCAATGGTAAAGAATTCACCTGCAGTGGAGGGGACATGAGTTTGATCCCTGGGTTGGGAAGATTCCCTGGAGAAGGAAATGGCAACTCACTCCAGTATTCTTGCCTGGGAAATCCCATGGACAGAGGAGCCTGGTGGGCTGTAATGCATGGGGTCACAGAGTTGTAGAGGTCACAAAGATACCAATGGCTGAGTGACTAACCAACAACAGGGATACCAACCAGCTGGCTCCCCCTCCTCAGAAGTCTGGTTCCCAGAACCCAGGATCCCTTCTTTCAATTTCTAAGCTTAAATAATTTCAATATCTTCCTTTTCTTCCCCAGTCCTAGGGTTTAGTGGCTGTTTCAGGCAGTTGCTAACTCCTTAACCCATTAGAATTCTCTTTTTATCTTCCTGGGTCCTCAGTTAACAAATTTATAAGAGTTGAATTCTAAAGAAAGCTGAGCACCAAAGAATTGATGCTTTTGAAATATGGTGTTGGACAAGACTCTTGAGAGTCCCTTGGACAGCAAGGAGATCCAACCAGTCTATCCTAAAGGACATCAACCCTGAATATTCATTGGAAGGACTGACCCTAAAGCTGAAGCTCCAATACTTTGGCCACCTTATGTGGAGAGCCCATTCATTAGAAAAGACCCTGATGCTGGGAAAGATTGAAGGTGGGAGGAGAAGGGAACGACAGAGGATGAGATGGTTGGATAGCATCACCAACGCGATGGACATGAGTTTGAACAAGCTCCAGGAGTTGATGATGGACAGGGAAGCCGGTCATGCTGCAGTCCATGGGGCTGCATAGAGTCAGATATGACTGAGCAACTGAACTGACTGACGCATAGAAACTCTTTCTCAAAATTCCTCACCATTCATGGAACTGCAGCTGTTGTGATTTCAACCTGTGGTCCGAGTGGGAACAAACAGCCCTGCTGCCTCCTGCCTCCTCGGTGCCTGTCCGTCCAGAGGTGAGCGTGGCCGTCAGGTGGACCAGTCAGAGTCCTTCCCTGTGGTTTTGTTTAATTGAAGCTTCGCTAAAGGAGGGAGTGCTGTCTTCTCTATTGGTGATGTGGGTGATGGTCAGCCTGGGAGCTGTCTGAGCCTGGACAGAGCAGGCCTGAAAGGACACAACTGGCAACAGGGGTGGAGGGGTGCAGATCTGAGAACCTGCAGAAAATGCCTCCTCTGAATCCTGGAACCCCAGTTCCAAAGGGTGATCCATGGAGCGGCCCTGATTCTGCTTCTCAAGCCTGACTGTGTGAGCCAACCTCAGTGTCTTTCTACTGAACTCCACCCCCTCCCTTCATGCCCCTAACCTAGCCAAGCTGGAAGGAAGTTACCAGGCACAGTCTGTGCCTCCTTGAAGGCACAGCATTCCTATAAATTATTTTGAAATTCTTCTGCATGGAAGGTTTGTCCCTCTCACCCATTTATTTATGTTTCTAATAATTTCTTTTACTTTTTTTGGTGTTACTTTGCAGTCTGTTTTTTTGAATTTATTGAAGTATAGTTGATTTATAATGTGTTAGTTTCTGGTATACAGCAAAGTGATTCAGATACATATATATATTCCTTTTCTTATTCTTTTGCATTATGTTTTATCACAGGATATTGAATATAGTTCCTTGTGCTATACAGTAGGCTCTTGTTGTTTATCCACCATTCTCTATATAATAGCTTGCATCTGGTAATACTAAACTCCCAATTAATCCCTCCACTACCCCTTCCCCTGGCAACCACAAATCTGTTCTCTAATCATTTCTTTATATCAATATGGACTCATGGAAATTTATGTCATACCTTGGGTTATAATCTAGCCCTATATTTTTTGTTGTCAAGTTGTACCAGCTTTGCTCATTGGGAGTTCTTTCACTTCCCCGCTCTGTCCCTTTTATAGAACCCCCCATCTCCACCCTACCTCCATCATTGTGAGTTGGGTAATTTTTGCTTTATTTTGCTTTTTCAGTACTTCCTTACTTTCTGGCACTACAAGGTGCTTCAGGCTTATCTTGGAAATTTCCTGCTGCAGTCCTGGGATCAGCCCTTTTTCTCCTAGGAGCCCTTGTTCCTTTTATTAGAGACTAGTTCTAGCCTCCAAGATCAAGGGGCCAGGTGTGCTCAGGTAGTTAGCATTTATCCCTACATTATAGAGAAAGAAACTGCAGCTTGGTGAAACAAAATAATTAGCTCAGAGTCACGTGGCTACTTTACTCCTGCCTCTCATTGGAAAGCATCTGTCCACTTCCCCTTCCTAATTATTAATCTCGAACTAAGCACTGTGTGTCCAGGGGGATTGCAGGCGAAGAGAGGTCGTACCCGTGCTGTTTCTGCTTCTTGTACGTGGTAAAGTGCTGCGCTCACATGGGTGTGGTTACTGTTATTGCTGCCTCATGTTGTTCTCTTACGAAAGAAAGTCTCTGTGTGTGTCTGCTCGGGAGCCCCAGGCACATGCCATGGGCTGTTAGGATTTTTTTCCAGCCTCCTCTGTGTTTATCCCCAGCTGGATCCAAGGTGCTCAGAGAGTCTCCGGCAGGCGCCAGTAGCCCTGGGGTCACAGTGGGTCAGCACCACCGCCTGCCATCTGGCCTTTCTCTTCCACCTGGGCTGCAACCCCCTGCCGGGGTGGGAGGTGGGGCTAACGCCTGGAAAGTGCTAGAAGGCTGTGCCCCATGATGAAGTGAAGACAGAAGACTTGAGAAATGAGAAGCCAACCAGTGAGAGGAAGTGGGAGAGCTGCGGGCCCACAGGCAGGGCTGGGGTCTCTGCTCCCTGCTCGCTGACACCTGCCCAGGGCAGGCTGCCTACTCAGGGAAGCCTGGACACCCCTAAGTACAGCCTTGCAGCCCCTGAGCACATCACTCCTCCTTGGGCCCCTCGGGGCTGGGCAACCCCTCTCCCAGTAATTCATTCCCTTCCAGCCAGGGCTTTCCTTGGCTTCTCGTGTTTTACATAGAAGAAAGGCTGTGTCTAAGCCCTGCAGCCTTTGAGAGGCTCCCAGACTCAGACCAGCTCTCCACATCCGTCACAGCCATGGCCCTGCCCTCAGCACAGAAGGTGGCCAGAGGACTGAGTACCACAGCACAGAGCCGGGGGTGGGCAGCGATGGCGCACACACTGGGCGTCCGGAGCCCAGAGCTCTGGGTTGGCTGCTGTGAGCAACATGGAGACCAAACCCCTGCAGGACGGGCATGCACTAGGTAGGTGGCACCACAGAAGTGTCCTTTCTCTGCTCAAGCCTTCTGTAGTATGGGACCACCTTTCTCTTCCTTCCCTAGTGTCTCAGCTGGTAAAGAATCTGCCTGCACTGTGGGAGACCTGGGTTTGATCCCTGGGTTGGGAAGATCCCCTAGAGAAGGGTTCAGTTCCTGGGTTGGGAAGATCCCCTGGAGAAGGGAAAGGCTACCCACTCCAGTATTCTGGCCTGGAGAATTCCATGGGCTGTATAGTCCATGGGGTTGCAAAGAGTCAGACACAACTGAGCGACTTTCACTTTCTCTTCATACCAAGGGGATACTCCAACAGAAAGAGAGCCAGGGACTCATCAGGCATGGGGGAGACAGACCAATTTTCAAGCAAAGTTTTGCCAAGAAGATGGGGAGCTGGAGGCCAGCGGAAGCAGCAGCTGCAGAAGCCTCTCGGCAGAAAGTGTGGAATAGTTCACCCCCTCCCAGCAAGAGGCCCTGACCTGGGCTCAGCGGCTCGAGAGAGGGTCCCAGGGCTCTGGCTGAAGGCGCAGCTCTCCTCCCCTCCCCCTTTGGGGGTGGAGCCACCTCCTTGGCTCAGAGTGGCCTGAGGAGCATCTCCTGCAAGCCCGAGGTCGGGTGCAGAGACTGCACTGGCACCCACCCAGGGCGCATGCCGAGCCAGCCCCCTGTGTTCTCTCTCCTTCTCCAGGACATGTATGGTTTCATCCACACGTTCTTCCTTCTCCAACCATTTGCCAAGAGCCTGCTGTGTGCCGGGCACAAAGTCAGGTGCAAAAGCACCGTCCTTTCCCAATCACGCAGGAGTGCCACTTGCCACTAAAACAGGTGGTTCTCAAGGGCGCTTGGTGTGGACTTCCTCATCTTTGAGCTTTGGCTTCTCTAGTGGTCCCTGTCCCCCAGCCCTCATCTCACAGCACTACGCCGGGGACTGACCGTTCATGTCGCAGGGTATAAGCAGGGGCAGAGGAGAGTCTGCTGTGACCAGCCGCCAGCATCTGTGGGGCTGAGAATAACAGAGCCGGGCAGTCCCATTCTCGCTCGCCGTATGGCCCCGGCTGCTACCTTTCAAGTACCCTATACCTCATAGCACTGAGATGCAGCTGGGACAATAAGGAGGGGTCCTGGGGATGGAGACCAGGGCGAAATTCAAGCCAGAGGAAGAGTGAGTTAGGATGGAGGGAGGGGTGTTGTCTGTCCCTCGGGTGTCAGGGTGGGAGCTGTCTTCTTGGACACTGAGGACAGCATCCTTATGTCTAGGCCCACTCCCTGTCCGAGCTGGGCAACCATGCGTATGGAACAGGGGCCCTGCAGGGAAAGCTCACACATTCAACACACAGCACTGAGGAATGAGCAAGCATCTGGGGACAGAAGAATCCCATGTCTGGAACCCTCTTCTATCCACCCTGTTAAGTTCCCAAGTGTCACCTCCTCAGAGAAGGTGTCCTCAAGCCTGCGGTCTGTCTTTCCTTTCATCACACAACTTCAGAGATGACTCTGTGTTCCTCTCCTCCATGGAACTGATCCGTTTTTTAATTATAAACGTTTAGTGTGATTATTTGATGGCAAGTGCCAAGAGAGCAGACCTCTCTGTGTTTGCTCATCCCTGCACGTAGCAAGTGGAATTTCTTGGCAGTTAATAAAGGTCACACTTCAGGACCCCCTGCTGCATGGTCCCCCGTAAGGGCTGGGAGTTACAGAACGTTCTAGTGGAGCAGGATGCAAAGAGGCAAGCATTTCTATTCAAACACGGCATGCCATTGCCCACGGAAGCCTCAGAATAAAGGAGCTCAGTGTCCAAGACACCAAGAATATGTTGTAATTTCTCATTATAAATATTCATTTCATACTTGATTTTTATTTGTAATTTTTCTTACAGAAGGTTCCCAAGTAAGTGACCCCACAAAAAGCTAGATTTGCCCTTGAGAGAATTCAGTAACATTTTATTGAGATTGAATCAAAAATAATTAGAATAAAATACTGGTGTAGGATAAAACAGTTCACATGCATCTGCTCCCCTCCTAGCCTCTAGGACTGCCTGGACATTCCAAATTTAGCCTGACAGCTCAGCTGGAGGGGTCATCCACCCTGCCAGATGCTCTGAGCTTTGAAATCTTAGGAACCGGAGTCCATGAGGAGCCCGGGGACTGGGACCTGGCTTCCCAGCTTGCCCTGCCAGCTCTCCTGCCACACTGCTAATTGTATGATGTGGCTTGAAAGAGGGCGGTGAGGATCTGAGTTGGCTGCTCCTCCCAGGGACATTCAGACCCTGGGGGAACAGTAACTGGCAGTATCCTGGACCAGTCTCAGTTTTCCTCTCTCTGAAATGGGTCAAGAATCGTACTTTTTATAGGGCTGTTGTAAGGATCAGAGTCTCTCTTGAAATCCCATGCAGTTAATATGTAGCACATGCCAAGTAACGTCCACGCCTCTCCCAGTATTCCTTGGAACCTCTCAATTGCCACCTGATGGAGGCAAAGTTTGATCCCATGGAACCAAAGAGTTGGCTCAGTGTGGGGTGGTTGCCCACCTGGCTCACCACTCAAAAACTAGCTTGCCTACAGATCGAAACTCTCTTGCCCACGTGCCTGAGGTGGGTCAGTCCATCTGCCCTTCTTTCTGTTCCTGCTAGAGTCTAAACAATGGAGAAGGAACCGTGTATCTCACCCAGAGAACTTGTCATAATTAGGGAACGCTGCAGAGCTGCAAAAGCCGCTGTTTCTCCAGGTGGAACGTTGCTCTGCAAGTTACAACACAGAGGAATTCTGCCGGTAGGGTTGACAGGAACTGGGCTTTTGTTTGAGGCTCATGGCGCCATTTCTGCAGTGCCAAGAACTTAGCTAGCCAGGGTCCTGAAATGAGAGAAAAGAGAAGAATACAGGTCCAAGAGTTTTCTGGGCAGCAGAGGGAACAAATGTGTTTTATGGTACTTCATTGAATAAATGATGGATTTTCACTCTTGCAAAAGCATTTTAACGTAGCTGGCTATTTAGGCTATTTCCAAATTTTCTTTTTTGTAGATATTGCTGCCACCAATATTCTTATATATATATTTTGACTCTATCTCTGACTATCATTGGACTATATTTCTAGAAATGTCTTTCTGGTTCAAAAGATATGGACATTTTGCTAAGTATTGCTGCTTCCACCTTTTGGAGGCCCATTATTAAGAGCATACCCGCAACAAAATAGCAGGCTTGCCAACAATGTAAATCATTGTTTTGTGATCACTGTTGGTCTGCTGGGTCCCAAATTCTTTTTTCCAAAACATCATTTGGTGAAAGCTTTTAGAATCAGCTTATACTTTCTGCTTTATTATTTCTAGTGACATTTTTCTCAGAAGCCTCACTCTTTTAATTTTCCTGACCCCTTATTCATTTGTCCTGGAAACATACCCCAGTTTGAGCTGGAATCCTGTGCTCAAAGTTCACCCCAACATGTTCGTCCAGAGCTAGTTTTTCTAAGGGCAAATTTCAGCCAGGCAACATTTACTAGGTGCCCTCAGCCTGAGCAAGACATCACTATCCAATGTTGACCTGGGCCATGTCCAGGGAAAGCTGGGCATCCTGAATCCCATGGGAGGCAGGTAGGTACCCATGAGGGGGGCTGGGCAGGCTAAGACAGGCAGGGTCTGGGAGACACTTGGTTGAATAGATGATGGCAGGAACTGGGAAACTGAATGTCAAAGGCAGGGCTACAGGCATGAACGAAGTCAGGAAGCTATTTCCCGTAACAAGCAGGCTATTGCAGTGAGTGATAAATGCAATAGCTATGATTTATTGTTTACTGTTTGCCAGACATTTTTATATGCATTTTAGGTATATTATTTTCCTCAATTCTTACAGCAGCTGCAGGGGATGTATACTACAGATGGCCCTGACTTAAGATCGTTTGACTTAACAATGTTTCGACTTCACTGTGATGCAAAAGTGATATGCATTCAGTAGGAACCATACTTTGAATTTTAAGTTTTGATCTTATTCTGGGCTACTGACATGAGGTTTGATCCCCTCTCCTGATTCTGGGCGGTTGTGGCAAGCTGCATCTCCCAGACAGCCATGTGGTCACGAGGGCAAACTACTCAGAACCTACCACCATTCTGGACCCAGATAACCATTCTGCTTTTCACTTTCAGTACGGTAGTCAGTAAATCACATGAGGTATTCAACACTTTAATGCCAAATAGGCTTTATTGTTAGATGATTTTGCCCCAAATGTAGGCTAATGAGTTTGGAGTATGCTTAAGGTAGGCTGAGCTAAGCGATGATGTTAGTAGGTTAAGGGTACTGTATGCTTTTTCAACTTGAGGATATTTTCAACGTGCAGTGGGTTTACTGACCATAACCCCATTTCTCAGTATAGAAAGATCTGTATTTATATCCCCATTGTACAGAAAATGAGGCCAAGAGAGGTGAGATCACTTTCCTGATGTCACCCAGTGAGTAAGGAGCCAACGTGGGGTTTGAACTTGTAGAGACATTCCACCCGCCTTTCCTGAGGCAGGAGCAATGGCTGAATGAATCTGCAGTTAGTGGCAAGCACAGAGGCCACTGTGTCAAGTGTGTAGGAAAGAGCCATCCCCCAGAGCTCTTCAGGGTGGACACTCCAGGGTTCATAAGAATTAGGTCCTGCAACTGTGCAAGCAAAGTTATTCCAAAATCCTCATGATCTTTACTTACATTCTTCTAGCCCAGTGACGAGGACTACAGGTAGGTCTGCCTTCAAAGCCCTTGGGAAAACTCCTACCTTCCTAGTTCTGTTCTCTTTCCCCTTCTATCAGACTTTTATCAGGTACATTGACACACCCTCTCAATAAAGTCTTCCTTGCTTCTCCCATCTAATTTGCTCCCCTTTGCCCATTACAGAATGGGTTCCTTTGCCCAAGACAACAATCATTTTGTCTGGCAGGTTCATTCTTTGGAGAGCTGGGGGCAGGAGCAGGGGAGGGAGTAAAAACTCACAGGTGGAACTCAGATCCACTGGAATGCTCAGGGGGTTGGGTACAGCCCAGGAACATTCACATCCCATTGCATTACAAAACAGGGAAATGTGCCCAAAGTCAGTGGCTCCGCGCTGCGCAGGCAATTAGCAGCCAAGCCAGTATCTATTTCCTCACCTCTTTTCCTTGCAAATACAACCCTGATTTGATTTAACCAAGGGACCAGATTCAGATGGTGAAAGCCAGATTCAGTGATTGTGCTGTGTTTAGTCACTCAGTCGTGTCCGACGCTTTGTGAACCCAAAGACTGGAGCCTGCCAGGCACCTCTGTCCATGAGGATTCTCCAGGCAGGAATACTGGAGTGGGTTGCCATGCCCTCCTCCAGGGGATCTTCCCAACCCGGGGATCAAACTCAGGTCTCCCCCACTGCAGGCAAATTCTTTACCGTTTGAAACAAACATGGTTAGTCTTAGCCAATAATGATCTTCTGCTCTCTTTCACAGGCTAATTGAGTTATCAGTCTCCTTTGCAACTGGTGGAGCCCTGGGATCTGGTTTGGCCAAGGATGCGGTGGTAGGCAAAATAACAACCTCAGAAAGATGTCTGCATCCTGATCCTCGGAAATTGAGAATAGGATACTTGATAAAGGGGACTTAAGGTTGTAGAGGGAGTTAAGACTGCTAATCAGCTAACCTTTACATCGAGAAAGTATCCTGGGTTATCCAAGTGGGCCCAGTGCAACCACAAGTGTCCTTTAACATGAAAGGAGGAAGCCGAAGAGTCAGTATCAGTGTGATGCAGTGGGAGAATGGTTCAGCCAGGCATTGCTGAATTTGGAGATGGAAACAGGCCACAGTTGCCCCTAAAAGCTAGAAAAGGTAAGGGAATGGATCCTGCCCTCGAGCCTGCTGAAGGAATGCCGTTCTGCTGACACCTTGGTTTTAGCCCAGAGAAAGGCATTTCAGACTTCTAGTCTCTAGAACTAGAAGGTAAATATGTTGTTTGAAGTCACTAAATTTGGGGTAATTTGTTGCAGAAGTCTTATGAAACTACTACAGACACAGAAGAGAAACTCTGTTGAGGGGTTTCTGCAAAAACTTTTGCTTTTCTGATTAAAAAAAATGACTGGTTCCATTCTTTCTGCTTGAAAATAGACATGATAGCAGGGGCTGTGGCAGCCCTCTTGTGACCATTAGGTCACAGCATGAAGATGAAAAGACATGTTTAGTTGAGAGTCAAAACAAACAAGCCTGGGATCTTGATTACATTGTTGAGTTACCAAAATAATCTGAGAACTGTGAACTTCTACACTCTTTGTTGTGTGAGAATGATACTGTTTAAGCCCTGTCAGTTGGATCTCGTTACTTACACAGTCCATCAAAATTTTTATTGTAGCAGAAAATGGGAATGAATCAAAAGAAAAAGGAAATACCATATTCTGAGCACTTACTGTCTGTTATGCATTAGAGAAAGTACTTATCTGATCTCACTTATATGACCTAAGCTGGAGGGGAGACAAGGAGGTGGAAGATACAGAGCCCATTCCCAGCCCCAAGGCTTTAGGGGAAAAGCTAGGTAGGCCCCAGATCTCAGCCCCTCCTTGGAAAGCCTGATCCTTACCTCTGGAGCCTGGAGAGGAAGTGGGGACTTCAGGCAACCCTCACGCCTGAGGAAACAGCCAGACCATCCTGGGCAGGGGCTGAAATGTGGACTCCTGCCACCTGACCTCAGCTTGAAGCCATAGACTGATTTCTGAAGGGCTCCCTGAAGCCGCTGAAAATTTAGAGAAGCAGAATGAGTGTGTCTCTGTGACCTTCTCCAGAGACTGGGGAGCAGGGAGGGAGGGTGGGTCTTGTTCTCTCCAGGCTGAGCAGAAGGCTGCAGTTCAGGGCAGGGTTATGGTGACAGAGACACAGGGCTGCAGCTCCCAAGGCTGCTTCCACAGGTGCTAGGGGAGCCCTTTCACACTGTGTACCCGCCGGAGGGGCAGGCGGTACTGAGACTGCCCCTGCCTCAATGCTGGCCAGCAGTGCGGTTGGTAATAACAGAGCAGTCACTCTCCCTTGAGCGCCTGGCAGCTGTGGGTCATAGCTAAGTGCAAAGTAATTAAATAGGAGCCCCAGAGTCCCTTCCTGCCGGGCAGGATGGGAGCAGGACAGAGATCAGAGAACAAACCTAACACCTGTTTAACACTGTGATACATGATTTATAAGAAAGGTACATATTCTTTGCTGCTTATCCTCGTTTCTGGCCCAAAGCTCCTAAAACCCTTGAAGTTTTCTGTGGAGAGAGACATAAGGGTGTCTCTTGTTATGTTAGTGAGGTGATGTTTGGACCTGAGGATGGTGCTGCTGGTTGCTGGGAGGACCGATCACTTTCAGCCCCATCCCCCTGACCGTGGGGGAAGGGAGAGAGGCTGGAGGCTGAATCAGTCGGTTTTGGCAAATGATTTCACCCAGCGTGCCTATGTAATGAAGCCTCCAAAGAACCCTGAAAGGATGAGGTTCGGGGAGCTTCCTGGGTTAGTGAACATGTGGAGATACAGGGGGACTCTCTATCTTTGAAGACATGGAAGTCCTTCCCCCATCCCCTCCCCTACTCCACCGCTTCCATCTGACGGCTGCTGAGTTGTATCCCTTCACAACGAACAGGTGATATGGTGAGTAAAATATTCTCTGAGTTCTGTGAACTGCTCTAGCAAATTATTTGAACCCCAGGAGAGGGTCGTTGGAACCTCCAACCTATGGCTGGTCAGTCAGGAACATAGGTGACAACCTGGAATTGTGATTGGCATCTGAAGTGCGTGTGTGTGATGGGGAGGGCAGTCCTGTAGGACTGCCCTTACCCTGTGGCATCTGATGCCACAGGTGGGTTGAATGTCAGAATTGGATTCAACTGTAGCACTCCCAGCTGGTGTGGGGCAATTGCTAGGATGTGTGGGACTCCACCCCACTCCCCCAAAAACACATGTGTTGAAAACTGGTGGCTAGAATCTTTAGTTGGTGATCAGAAGTGGGATCACAGTCAGAACACTTTGAATACTCTTGTTAAGGGTCTGCTGTGTGCCAAGTATTTGAAATTACAAAGAAGAATGAGAAAAGTCCTGGCCTTAAGGACCAACAGTAGATGGTTTCTACTACTAAACAGTAGCACTGTTTCTACTGTGGAGTATCAGTAGATAAGAGTGAATCCAGCCGGGCAGAAGGTGCACAGCACCATGAGGAAGACAAAATAAATTCCTGAGGGGACAGAAAGGGTTACAAGCTCGCTTCAACCGAGAGGTCCTGGAGAGCTTCCTGGAGGAGGTGCTATGAGGAGGAGGCCACAGGGAAGCCACTCTAAGTGGAAAGGATTGGCATGAGAAGAGGGAACATGGGAACCCAAGGGCAACCTGACTGCAGCACAAGGCCCAGGTAGGGTGGCAGCTGATTGTTGAGCCGAGGAGACAGCATAGAGCCAGAAGCTAGTCTGGAACGCTGTGTGACAAGCCATGGAGAGCCATTAATAGGGAAATAACCTGAATAGAACTATGTTTGGGGCATTTAACCTGGCTGGAGAAGACGAGGGAGATCCGAGAGCCTTCCCGAAAGACAGGAATGCCTTGCGATCTTCTAGCCAGAAACGGAGAACGCAAACAACTCAGGGGCAAGGGGCAGAGGGGACGATGAGGGCCGACGCTAGCCCTAAGGCGCCCACCATGCCCGCCAGACTCTCTGTGTCTCTTTGGTCCCTACTTGTTGGGACAAGTAGGGACCAAAAGAGCTTACTTTGCTGCACAGAAGATCATACCTTCGTTCATCACCAAGCAGCGCTTTCTTTGACAAGACGAAACAAAGTTTAAAGTTCTGGAAAGTTAAAGCAACATAAAATATAAAGAAGAATTCTGTCATTAAAAAAGATGTTTCTGCTTTAGACAGACCCCGAGTGATCTGTACTAGGACTGAGCGTTGAATGCAGGGGGTGGACATAGAGCCATGTCCCCCCAGCCCCTCTCCGCTTCAAGTCTCAGAATGCCTGAGTGCTCTCTCTTCAGGTGTGCACACCCAGCTGGGAGGTGCCCTTGACTCTGTTCACGCATGTGTAGACTCAGCTCTGACGCAGCTCTGAGTGTGACATAGCTCTCACACTCAGCTCTGACACCCCTCCTCAGGGGACCATTGGTGGAAACACATCCTCTGATGGACGGATAGTGATAGGTGACCAGCACCGCCACCTCTGAGACTAGCAATCAGCGGATGCTACGGTTTGTGAAGCTGAGCTTTTGCAGGCATTTTTCTCTCTTTTGGCTATTTCAGGTCTTCGTTGTGGCACGTAGAATCTTGTTGCTTTATCAAACCCGCATCGCCTGCATTGCAAGATGGATTCTGACTACCAGACTACCATGGAAGTCCCCTGCAGGCATCTTTTGTTGAGCTAAATGACCCAGGGCTACAGAGTCAGAGCTCATACCACTAGTCACATGACAGGCCAATAAACTGAGAGATGGGTTAGTGGGGCAAGGAATAGCAACTTATTTGGAAAGCCAGAAAACTGAGAGGTGGTGGACTGGCATCCCAAGGAACCATCTTCCCTAAGTTAGAATTCAGGCTTCTTATGGACTAAAAAGCGGTGGGATAAGGTCCTGGTTTCGGCCAGACTCAGAGGAGATGTTTTTCGTACAACCATTCACAGGTGGGCTTGGTCAGGATGTTTCCTGTGAGCTAAACAGAAGTATTTTAGCTTAACGCTCATTACCTGGGAGGCAGAATTTCTAGAGATGGGCCGTTATGTATAATTTAAGCTTATACGCAACATCCCTCTAGTGATTAGCCTGTAATAGAGGTCAAAAGTTCTTCCCTGTTACACTCCCACTTAAAATGGACAACTAAATGGTTTTACTTGCACAACCACTGCCTCAATCAACTTTAGAAGCTTTTATCACCCAAGCTGAAACTCTGTACCCACTCAGTTCAGTCGCTCAGTCGTCTCCGATTCTTTGTGACCCCATGGACTGCAGCACACCAGGCCTCCCTGTCCATCACCAACTCCTGGAGTTTACTCAAACTCATGTCCACTGAGTCAGTGGTACCATCCAACCATCTCATCCTCTATCATCCCCTTCTCCTCCCACCTTCAATCTTTCCCAGCATCAGGGTCATTTCAAATGAGTCAGCTCTTTGCATCAGGTGGCCAAAGAATTGGAGTTTCAGCTTCAGCATCAGTCCTTCCAATGAATATTCAGGACTATTCTCCTTTAGGATGGACTGGTTTGGTCTCCTTACTGTCCAAGGGACTCTCAAGAGTCTTCTCCAACACCACAGTTCAAAAGCATCACTTTTTCAGAGCTCAGCTTTGTTTAGTGTCCAATTCATACACCCATACATGACTACTGGAAAAATCATAACTTTGACTAGACAGACTTTGTCAGCAAAGTAATGTCTCTTCTTTTTAATATGCTGTCCATGTTGGTCATAGCTTTTCTTCCAAGGAGCAAGCATCTTTTAATTTCATGGCTGCAATCACCACCTGCAATGATTTTGGAAGCCCCCAAAATAAAGTATGTCACTGTTTCCATTGTTTCCCCATCTATTTGCCATGAAGTGATGGCAAACTGCTTCATGTACCCACTCTCTGGTCCCCGTTTCTCCTTCCCTCCAGCCCTAGGCAGCCAGTCTTCTTTCTGTCCGCAGATCTGTTGATTCTTAGCACTTCATATAAATGAAACGAAGCGGTGCTATCTGCGGCCTTTAGTCACTGGCTTCTTTTGGGCAACTGTGCTCTCCAGCTGTATCCACATGCAGCATGAGTTGGTAGCCTCTGTAGCCTAATGCTCTACTGGGTGGAATCAGCACATTTTTATCCACTCACCTGGTGATGGATGTGGGTTGCTTCCATTTTTCAGCAGTTGTGGACAGTGCTGCTGTGAACATTTGTGAACATGTATTTTAAGCAAAGATGTGAAGGGGATGAAGGCATTAACCACACACAGCTGTGCAAAGGCCCTAAGTCAGGCGCCTGCTCGGTGTGTTTGAGGAAAAGCGAGGAGGCCTCAAGGAGGCCGAGATGGAGGGAGATGAGGCTAAGAGAAGCAGGTGGTGAGTCAAGGGAGGTGCTGGGGGCCGCTGTAAGAATATGAGTAACGTGAGGATCGCTGGGTGGCCTTGAGCAGGGAGACACATGAGCTGACATCTGGTTAGTCCTCTGTGCTGTATCAGCGTGTTTTCTGAGTTCAGGGGAGGATGAGGCTGGATGAAAGGGGAAGAAAGTGAGGAGAGCCCCGAACATGCCAGGAAGGGCCAGGGGGCAGAGAGGAGAGGCCACAGTCCCCGACACACAGGAGGTGAAGCCTGGTCGATGCTGGGATGCGCCCGAGGCAAGACTGGGCACCTTTGAGTTGGACAGTCTTCCCCATTGCCATCCTCCCTGGATGAACGCTGATGTTTCTCTGTCCAGAGTGTGCCTCTGAGAAGCGCATCCTTCTGTCATCCGAGGTGGGCTGCTACTGTCGCTCGCTCAGGAGGCCCACACCTTCTGACACCTGCCTGCCCTCCCTCTGACAACTGCCACCCCCTCCCTCCCTCACAGTAACTTGGCTTTTAGCCCAGGAACTCTTCGAAACAGTTGTTTTGAAGGCAATCTGCTAAGATGGTTTGAGAAGCCCCGTTTTCTCTGCCCATCTTGAGGGGGGATGACTCCTTCTGCCACTTGGTCAAATTAAGAAGTGGGGCTGCTGTCCTTTGACATGACTAGCTTCCCCGCCCCTGGCCTCAGTGACTGTTGAGCAATGCGTACAATTAAAGTCAAAACCCTGGGTTTTCCCTCTCCAGCATCCACAGGCTGGAGAGAGTGGAGCCTGGGTCTCTCTGCGCCTAAATGATTCGGTGGAGTAAGTGTTGCTGTCCAAGCGAGAGAACGTGAAGCCTGGAGTACCAAGTGTTAGTGCTGTTGGCTGGATACTCAACCAGACACTGAGTCGGGGCACTGTGCCTTTAAGACAGATGAAAACACATCCTGGGGGGGTGGAGCCCGGCCCAATTATCCAGGTGCTGGGAAGTTGCTGGGGCCTGCCTTTTTTGGGATCAGGTCTTGGTTCTGGTTTGCAGTTCTGGCAGCACCAGCCCTGCTTCCCTCCTTCCCTGCCGCCACACGGTGAAGCTTTGGCAGCGGTGAGCACCCTCCCACCCACACACCCACAAGCTCTCTGTCTTTCCAAGCCCAGTGTTGACAGCTATCATTTTCAAACTCCTCTTCAGGCCTTTTTTCATCTTCAAGTTCAGGCTCTTCTGTGGTTAAAATTATCTCTTCTACATTCTCCCTTTCCTACCTGTCAGCCTGTGCTAGGGGAGCAGCCGAAAGTAAGGAAGAAGGCTGACCTTTGAGGGTGAAGGTGAGGTCACCCAGTCTGTTGGCTGAGCAAGTGTTTTGAATCCTGTGTGTGTGTGTCTGTCTGTTTGTCCTGAGCTAGAATTGGTGACTCTCTGAAAAGAGAGTCCAGGCTTCCCATGCCTCCAACCCCAACCTGGTATTCCAGCTGCACACAGTAGGTCCTTGATAATAATGGGCAAAGATTGAGAAAGGCAGAATATTAGCAGGAGAACTGGCCAGGGAAGTTAAGACACTTGGGTTCTAGCTCCGACTTCAGCTGAAGCTCTTTCAAAGCTCCGTAACTTCCCCAGCGTATCCACTTTCTATAAAAGAAGTCAATAATTCCACCCTCACCTCCTCTGGCTACTGTGAGACCGATGAGATAGTTGAGCAGACATTTTCTTCCAAGGACCAAAGAGTAGAACCAGCTGGGCAGAAGTCATAAGGGGGCAGATTTTAGGTCAAAATCAGGAAGAAGTTTCTATTAACCAAAGGGCCCTCTAGAGGTCCCCTAATTGAACACAGAAGCTTCTGTTCTGGGAACTGCTCAAGCCAGACAGATGGATCCGCTGACGGATGTCTGCAAGAAGGGGGCTGACCCCTGGGCTGTAAGGTCCCTTTGAAATGTGAGTGGCTCCATTTTGGTGGATGTAGAAGGGCTTCGGAAAGAATCTGCCTGAGGCTGGAAGTCTGTTGGCTTTTCTGCACATTTCCCAGGAGCCTGGCCAAGTTCAGGTATGGAGGGTGGGCACCAAAAGCCAGGGGAGAAGAAACTGCCAGCCTGGGCTCTGGTGTCACAGAACAGCCTTGCCATTCCAGCAGGCACCCGGAGTCCAGAGCTTCTGCGTCTCCCGAGTGCCCTGAGCAGACGCAGGCCCTTTCTGCTGGGGTTCCGGCCATGGGCCCACTCCGGTGGGAACCGCCTCTCTGGACTCTCAGAGCCCAGGCTCCTCTGGCTGGGCCACATGCTCCCAAGGGAGGCGGCCGATGCTAGGACTGGCCCCTCAGGAGACGCCAGTGTCCAGAAAGGGAGGCCTGATACCCTCCACTGTGAAATCAGACCCTGTAAAGCTGGTACAGGAGGGGCCTCCCCAGGAGACAAACCCGCCCTTCCTTCCTGGTGTTTCTTGGCTATAAACTTTGACCAAAGAAAACATTATCTTTCACATCTTTCCAAGCCTACCCTTCAGCTCCAAGACTAAGAATCAGACCCTCTCCTTTTACCTCCTAAGGGTCCTGTGGGGGGGATTCTCTTCCATTCCACAAGAATTGACTCAGGGTGACTGGGTGGACAGCTCCTGCCGTCGGCGCCCCTGAAGGAGCCCGGTCATCTTTTCCCTACCATACACACAGAGCGTCTCTGCTCGCCCATCTGCCACGCAATGGAAATTTTCTTCTGTAACTTGGGGAGGATAGAATATTTTTGGTAGGGAAAGGTTCAGAGAAGATGAAGGGGTATCCGACATCCCTTCTCTTGGTTGGTCCTGTGGACTGGCATACAGCCCAATTTGGGAGTTGGGGGTGGGTAGGGATGTTACGCGGAGAAGGCAATGGCAACCCACTCCAGTACTCTTGCCTGGAAAATCCCATGGCTGGAGGTGCCTGGTAGGGTGCAGTCAATGGGGTCGCTAAGAGGCGGACACGACTGAGCAACTTCACTTTCAGTTTTCACTTTCATGGATTGAGGAAGGAAATGGCAACCCACTCCAGTGTTGTTGCCTGGAGAATCCCAGGGACAGGGGAGCCTGGTGGGCTGCTGTCTGTGGGGTCGCACAGAGTTGGACACGACTGAAGCGACTTAGCAGCAGCAGCAGCAGGGATGTTACGAACCAGGGCTGTTGGCCTTTCCCAGTCAATAGAAATTGATGAGAGGCCAGACCAGAAATTCAAGCAAGGCTCTACTGGGGCCCCTGCTGCAGCAGGAGGGAAAGCACAAACAACAGATTCCCTTGCTTGCTCACTCCAAGAGGGGAAGGCGAACTTGTTCCTTATATGGGGTGAGGGTAGGGATGTGTCCAGGGGTCGGGCAGAGGCTTTTGTCCACCCTTTAGGTGTTGGTGTGTGCAAGGGGTATGCTTAGTACCCTGCTTTTGCTCCAGACTCCTCAAAAGTAGCAGTTGAGTTGTTGTATAACTTTTTCTATCCTTGGGGGCCAGAATTTGCCCTGACTGTGCGTGCACACAGTCATTTTTAGTCCCATACAATTTATTTGTATTCTGTTGCTTGAGGAGTGGTGTTTCGGGTGCAAGCGCTGCAGCAAAGGGCCCTGGGGCTCAGCTTGTCTCGCGGAGGGCAAAGGTTGAAGTTGAGGAAACCTTGAACACAAGTACAATGGCTCTGGGGCTCAAGAGGTGTGCAGCTGGGACTACCCTACTTGAAGCCCAGCTCCCTCTGGCGCCCAGAGGACTAGACATGTTAGAACACCTGAGATAGTCACAGGTGTTGATGTGCACACGGTGGATACCAGCAAGGGGGAACTGAGTGGAGAGTAGAGATGCTGGGCAACATAGGGAGGGATCTGGACCCCTTGGGAAGTAAGAAAGGAGAGAGAAAAAGTGCAAGCTGCTCTGAGAAGAAGCTTTGCCATGAGGGAATGAGAGTAACTAGAGTGGAACACATGTTTTGTTTAGTTGTTTGTTTTTTTAAATATGGGAGAGACAGAAACATGGTTATAGTCTGAGGAGAAGCTCACAGGGAAGCAGATGAACCATTAGGAGAAGGGAGATAATTAGTGGATCAAAGACAGGTGAGGGGAGGGAAGGGATCTTGAATGCAGAAGGGATTTTCCTGAAACGGGACAAGGGAGGAGGAAGACAGGAAGGAGGCAGAGACCCACCCAGGAGCCTTCATCTCATGCATGAAATGGGAAAGTCCCTCACTGTGCCCTCTGCAGGCAAGGGGCGCGAGGAAGGGCCAGGTCCGAAGAGGCCGCAATGGGGCGTGAGGGGGGTTGAGGGACCTTGGGGCTTGAGGATGTGCCAAAGCCACCACAGCCAGGTGTGAGCCTCAGCTGGGACTCCATAGACGGGACAAGGGGAAATGGCCCGAGAATCACCAGGTGGCACCAGTGAGTGCAGACATCCAGCACTCCAGGGAGGGCTGGCCTAAAGACTCCAGAGGCCCACTTCCAGCTCTGTTCCCAGGATGCCATAATGGATGGATGTTGGCGAAACTGGAAACTCCTGGGGTTTCCACTGTCTGATTGGTGGATCACCTGGCTTAGGAGCTGATGAAGGCAGGGAAAGCTGGCTAAAGTCTCACTGTGGCTCTTGGGAAGAGCAGAGTATGTCTTATTGTCTTCTTTATTTTTGGCTGCCCTGGGTCTTCACTGCTGCGTGCAGGCTTTCCTGAGTTGTGAGCAAGGGCTGTACTCTAGATGAGGTGCTCGGGCTTCTCATTGCTGTGGCTTCTCTCGTTGCAGGGCATCGGCTCTAGGGTGCTGGCTTCAGTAGTTGTGGCCCACGGGCTTAATTGCCCTGGGGCATGTGGGATTTTCCCAGGCCAGGGATCAAACCCATACCCCCTGCATTGGCAAGTGGATTCTTAACCACTGGACCACCAGGGAAGCCCCAGAGTATGTTATTAATTGCACCACCCACTGCCCCAGAGAGCAGATATTGAAGGCAAAGCCAATTGCTCAAGACTCATCAAATTGTTTCCTTGAGATGCAGCTGCTGCTGCTAAGCGGCAGTCTAGTAGAAAAACGATGAGGGATTAGTGCCCAGGATATTAGGAGGCCAGCCTGACTCTCGCCTCTGAAAACTGTGGGACTTTGCTTAGGTCATTGGCCTCAGTTTCCTCTTCTTCTTGGGGTGTATTTGTGGTGTATTTGTGGTCATGTCATGTGGTGAGGGAGCAGCTTCATAGAATTAGAGCAAGAAGAGTGAAAAGTCAGGTTCTCGTCTCTTCTCTCCACCCACCAGTAAGCACAGATTTCCCTCCTCCCAGATTTAGGAGGAGGACCTACATGGACTGCTCCGCCTAGAGCCCAAGGGCCCTGTGTGCCCGCTGACAACCCCCCAACCCTGCTGCTACCATCAGACACAGGCAGCAGGGGCGGGGAGTCTGTCACCCTTTGCCGCCTGCTCAGGTAGCTGTATCTACTTCTTTGCTGCTGGTCTCCAGCCGGCTCCGTGACCAGCACAGCTCAGGCTGTGCTCACCGACCGGGTGTCTGAACCCAGAAGCATTCCCAGCTCCCTGGTGGCGGGCAGCTTGTTCTCTGCCCCTCCAGGGATCTGGGATCGATTTAGCCTGTTTCCGTGGCAGCGTGGGTTGCAGTGGCAGCCTCTGCCTCCCCGCGAGGCTGGTTGAGTCATGGCTGCCCACGCTCCCCCTCCGCAAGCCTGCCGGGAGCCTGGAGAAATCGGCAGGGGGTTGCCAGAGCACTCTGCAGGGCTGGTGGCTTCCTGCCCTGGGTCTCAGGCCCAGTACAAATAGAGCGCTGGGCACAGGGCCCTGGACCGGGCTCACCCACCCAGAAACCTGGCAGGCTCTGGCCTCGAGAGCTGTCAGATCTGCTCTGACTGACTTCAGAGTGGATACTTTCTTGGCTGCTGCCAGCAGCTGCAAGGCCTCATGGGAGAGACCTGCAGGTGTTTGGACTCCAAGTCCAGTGTGCTTTTCACTGCCCAACAATCGGCTCTCAAACTTGTCTTCCTCTGCCCACCTCAGCACCCAAGTTCCTTCCGGCTCTCCTCCCACAACCTCCCTTTGTGACATCCATCAGCCTTCTCCTCTGAACAACAGGCCTCATATTGCGTTCTTTCCCAGGTCTTCTCCCTGAAACTTACCTTTTCTTCCTCCTTTCCCTTTTCTGATCTGGGTAAGCTGAAAAAAACAAAACACAAAAAACAAACCCAGGATCATTTTGTATCATTAAGGCTAATAGCAGTTACAGGGCTCATCTCAAAGGTATTGCTTTTTATCCTTGGCTTAGGCAATAGTTTCTCAGCATATAATCCTTGGACCAGCAGCATCACTGGGGAGCTTGTTAGAAAGGCAGAGGCCCCACCCCAGTGCCCTGTGTCACAGACTCTGGGAATGAGGGCTGACAGTCTGTGTTTGACAAGCCCTCTAGCTGACTCAGATATCTGCTGGAATTTGAAAACCCTGGTGTAAGGAAGTGGATCTGTAGCCATGGGGTTGGAGTGTTTTGGTCCACACCTCTGTCTGTGGTCACACCACAGCTGCCAGTGTCTCGGTTTTGTTTTAAATTTATTTTATTATAGCCTTTTGGCTGTGTTCTGGGTCTTCGCTGCTGCACACTGGGTTTTCTCTAGTTCCGACGAGTTGGGGCTTCTCCCTAATTGTGGGGTGCAGGCCTCTCATTGTGGTGGCTTCTCTGATTGTGGAGCACAGGCTCAATAGCTGTGGCACATGGGTTTAGTTGCTCTGCGGCATGTGGGATCTTCCCGGACCAGGGATTGAACCTGTGTCCCCTGCACTGGCAGGCGGATTCTTAACCTCCAGACCACCAGGGAAGTCCAAGTGTCTCTGTGTTGTGTGAGCCATACTGAGGGGATTGGGTTAGGCAAAGACCCTAGCTGCCCCAGCGCTGGGGGCCCAGAGTTTTCCTTAAACTCCAGATAGTTTGCATCAATGGAGAGAAGCTGGTGTGTCTTTTCCTATGTGGAAAGGGCACCATTACCCTACCTACCACAGAGAGGGCATGGAGGCGGTGAAAGGAAGCCCGCTCATTGGAAATAAACAATCCAGCTCTTGTGGCCAGGGATGAGAGGCCCTTAAGCACATTTCTTAAGACCTAAAGAATTCCAGCAGAGGAAAAAGGCACTGGTGATGCTTGTTAATCAATGCACATTCCTCTTCCGTCTCTCAGTTCTTGGCTACCTCGGGTCTTAGCTGCATTATGTGGAATCTTTCGATGTGCACATGGACCCTCCGCTTTTGGTGCAGGAGCTCTGGAGTGTGCAGGCTCAGTAGTTATCAGACCCAAGTCCCCTGTATTACAAAGCAGATTCTTAAGCACTGGACCACCAGTGAAGTCCCAAGCATGAGGTCGCTTTGACCCAAGTTGGGTCAGGGAAGCTATCCTGGTTATGCCCGGGGAAATACTCAGATCCAAAGTTGATGGACCTCTCTGAAACATGGGATGATATGCAAAACAGCTGAAGGACCTTGTTAAAGTTCCTGGTCTGGTGTGTCTTTCTTCTCCCCACACTGCTGCTGCTGCTAGGTTTCTTCAGTCGTGTCCGACTCTGTGCGACCCCATATTTGGCAGCCCACCAGGCTCCGCCGTCCCTGGGATTCTCCAGGCAAGAACACTGGAGTGGATTGCAATTTTCTTCCCCAATGCATGCATGCATGCTAAGTCGCTTCAGTTGTGTCCAATTCTGTGCAACCCCATGGACAGCAGCCCACCAGGCTCCTCTGTCCACAGGATTCTCCAGGCAAGAATACTGGAGTGGGTTGCCATTTCCTTCTCCACTTCCCACACTATTAACTAACAAATCTTTGTATTTGTGCAACATTGCAGTTTTCCAGTAGCTTTCCTGTGTGGCTAAGACCTAAAAGCCCCCCAGGCACCCAGCCTGAGGACTTGGTTAACTTCTGGTGCTGCGTTCACTTCTGGTAGGGGGTGTGGGATGAATCTTTTGTTATAAGGCTGGAACGTCTAGTTCTCCGTGCCTACTCTACCTGGCAGCACATTCCCCCACCCAGCTGCCCCAGGACTGCCTTGCAGGGCAGGTAGCGCTTCCAAAAGGCATCTGCAGAGAGGATGGGAAGGCTCCGCTACAGCAATGATGGACACAGAGCGGTGGAGGATGCCTACCTTCCCCCGCAGGCAGGAACGGGACCCATTATTTTGAGCTTGCAAGGGAACACAATGACATAAGCTTCCCATCTGGCTCCCCAAACACTTTGGAAACAATTCCATCACAAGTCCATTAGTTTTATGGGGACTCTAGAGACAGGCCAAAGGTACCATTTATCCTCTGGAATCTCCATCACTCTCACTCAGGCTTTGTCACTCTGTGTGCCCTTCATCCCTGCCAGCTGCCTCACTCCTGACTCTCTGTCCTTTTCTCTCTCACCTGCCTCCCTTCCCCTTTTGCAAACCTCTCCCTAATGTGGGTCCAGCTAGGGCACCATTCAGTCTAACCAACATTTTCAGAGTGTCCGCTCTGTGCAAGATCCACACCGGGGGCTGGAGATTCAAGGACAAGCAGGACAAAGCTAGAACCTAAGGAGCTTGCTCTCAGTGGTTTTAGACCAGTGGTGACACCTTCCTCAGATACCTGCTTTCATCCTGTTCCACCTTGCACCCTCTTCCTTTCACAGAACACTTGTCCTCAGATTCTCCTGTGTGCCAAGAGTGTAAGAATTTCTGTGCATTCCTTCACTTACACTTTCACATCAGGCAGATTCTAGTAAGTCTATTTTCCAGATAAGGACATGAAAGCTTAAGAGGTTATATGAATTGTCCAAACTCACACAAGAAAGGGCCAGCTGGGATCCCTCCAAGATGGACTGCCTTCAAGACCCAGCTTCCTCTTACGCTGCTGTGTTGTAGCCACCAAAACTCACACAGTTGGTTATCCACAATCAAAACAGAAAGAACAAAGAAATGTCCAGGGCTGTAGCTCTCTACTTCTCTTCCTTTTGACAGTTGCGGGGGAGGGTTTGTTTTTTAAGTCTAGGGATTTGGAGATCATTGTCTCAAATTCTTCAGTCAGTTCAGTTCAGTTCAGTCACTCAGTCGTTTCCGACTCTTTGCGACCCGCACGCCAGGCCTCCCTGTCCATCACCAACTCCCGGAGTTCACTCAGACTCGCGTCCATCGAGCCAGTGATGCCATCCAGCCATCTCATCCTCGGTTGTCCCCTTCTTCTCCTGCCCCCAATCCCTCCCAGCATCAAAGTCTTTTCCAATGAGTCAACTCTTTGCATGAGGTGGCCAAAGTACTAGAGTTTCAGGTTTAGCATAATTCTTTCCAAAGAAATCCCAGGGCTGATCTCCTTCAGAATGGACTGGTTGGATCTCCTTGCAGTCCAAGGGACTCTCAAGAGTCTTCTCCAACACCACAGTTCAAAAGCATCAATTCTTCGGCGCTCAGCCTTCTTCACAGTCCAACTCACATCCATACATGACTACTGGAAAAACCATAGCCTTGACTAGACGGACCTTATATTCTTAGAGTTTTAAAAACTGGATGTTTTGATCATTTCTTCACTCTCTAGGGGGCTTCCCTGATAGCTCAGTTGGTAAAGAATCCACCTGCAATGCAGGAGACCCCAGTTCAATTCCTGGGTCGGGAAGATCCGCTGGAGAAGGGAAAGGCTACCCATTCCAGTATTCTTGGGCTTCCCTTGTGGCTCAGCTGGTAAAGAATCTTCTCACAATGCGGGAGACCTGGGTTCAATCCCAGGGTTGGGACGATTCCCTGGAGAAGGGAAAAGCTACCCAATCCAGTATTCTGGCCTGGAGAATTCCGTGGACTATATAGTCCATGGGATTCAAAGAGTAGGACACGAATGAGAGACTTTGACTTTCACTCTCCAGAGCGTAGTAGAAACCTCTTCTGACATACCACTTGAGCACCGTGGTCTGGCCTCTGTCTCCAAAGTCATCTCTAGGAGTCCTGGAAACAGCATGGATGCTGAGCTGTCTTTTCACATCATTGGAAAGGGGTGTTCAGGGGTCGAAGAAATGGTTCACGCTGTCAGGCTACTCTCAGTCTTCACTCACGGCCCTCTCTCACTCTGACCCCCTTGGAAGGGCAGGAGATGTCACAGACCCCCATGGAGATTTCCGAAGGGTCCCACCCCTCCAGGGCTGTCTGTTGGGTGTTGTGTGATTTGCATGTTGTGTGTGGTTTTCAAGCATTCTCGTAAACTGGCCAAATATCTACGGCAGGATCCACAGTAAGATTTTCTTATCCTGGTGTTTAAAGCTGTCAAGTCTTAACTACTTTTGAAGCTTCATGTGGTGTTAGTCGCTCAGTTGTGTCTACTGTTTGTGACTCCACGGACTGTAGTCTGCCAGGCTCCTCTGTCTATGGGATTCTCCAGGCAAGAATACTAGGGTGGGTTGCCATTCCTTTCTCTAGAGGATCTTCCCTACCCAGGGATCAAACCCCGGTTTCCTGCATTGCAGGCAGATTCTTTACTGTCTGAGCCACCAGGGAAGTGAAGGCCAGGAAAGGCACCATGGCAGCCACTCGCCTCCCGACTCAAATCCCCTGTGCCTCTGTATGGGCAGACAAGGAAGTCAGGAAAAATGTAAGCACTCCCTGAAAAATCACTTGGGGTCACTCTGCTTTCCCAGGCAACTTTGGTGCCAACTGTCTCCAAGAACAGTGACTCAGACTCTATCACATCACTCCCCACCAAGGCTCTGCAAAGCCCTCACACTGAACTTGGTTTCAAAGGCAGCCTTGGTGAGAAAGTGATCCTGACTCCGTTAACCGCAGCAGGAAGAGGGCAGATGCAGAGCTTAAGGGGTGGCAGCTGGGGATCCAGGAAAAGGCTGGAAGTCGTGTGTTGACATCAGGAAAGTCTTCCAGAAGATAGTGAAGCTTAGGACGTAAGCCCAGGTTCAGAATAAGGACCTCTGCCCCAAGAAGTCCAGTTCTGGAAAGACTGAGTTACCGGGGAGGTTACAAGAGTGGGAACTCATAACGTGCAGGGTGAAGAACCATGCTCAGTATCAACAATCCAGATGGAGATTTGTTTTCTCATCCACAGCTTACTTTTTAGAACTGGGGCTTAATACCCAAGTCATAGGAACTGCAAGAGTAACTCAATGCTGAGTGTCAGGACCTGAAGTTGTGCTACTGAAATCTCTCCAGCTAAAGGCAGAAATACTGAACACAGGTTTTTGTCTGTCCTGTTCTTCCCCACCACCACCCACCCCCTGAGAGTACCTAATTCACAAAATTACCTTCCCCACACAGCTACTACAAAATCAGCAGCTATTCTGTGTGACTTAACTCGCCCCTCTTGGCCCTGATTGACTGGCCCAAGGGTGACCTCTGACCAAGGCCCTTTCCAGGGATGTTTAAACTTGGGACCCAGCACCTTGAGACACTTTCTCGGTGGTGACTCTAGCAGACCCTATCAGAGCCCAGCACATGTCCCCTCACTCGTCTCTGTCCAGACTTCATATGACTCGTCTCCTATAACGGATTCTCTACTGACTAGCGCATTCTCCAAATGGCTAACGTCCCTTTGAAAATCTGACATTCCTGCTTCTTTTCCGCATATGCCTTGCTCTAAAGCCAAAAGATTGAGAATTGACTTAGTAATTTTCTTCATTGGGTTTCACACAGCTTCTTCCAGAGGAGTCAAAGATTCTGATTTCATTCTGAAGCTAAAGGATTCCTTTCAACACCACGGCTCTCTTGCCAACCTCTGGAATCTTTCCTAGTACTCAGAGATTCTGAGTGGCCCTTTTTATACCAGATACCTGAGCCAAACCTTAGCTAATTTCAGTTAAACTCTTCAAGTTGGGAGCTAGGTGAACTTAAACTGTCTTTTTAAAGAAACAGACTGATTCTGTAATACAATCATGTTTAGTTATTTTTCTGCTATGCACTTATTTCATCTAGTAGATTATAAACATTTGGAGGAGACGTAAGTGTGAAAACATCTTTGCATCCCTTGGCTCGTAACCAAGCACTTATTATATATTCAGTAAATACAAGTTTAATACATAAATGAATCATTCAATTTGATTTATGTTAAATATAAAATTAATGATTTGAATGTCATTAATCACATAGCTAATCCCACTAGGATACATTTTAAGGTATACTGTTATATATTAGAATGGCTTTATTTATTTTTATTTTTTATTGAAGAATAGCTGATTTGTAATGTTATTAGTTTCTGGTGTACAGCAAAGCCATTCAGTTATATACACATATACACACATTGTTTTTCATATTCCTTTCCGTTATGGTTTCTTACAGGATATTGAATATAGCTCCCTGTGCTGTATAACAGTGCCTTGTGGGCTGCAGCCTGCCATGTATCCCTTCTGTCTCCCACATTGGCAGGAAGGTTCTTTACCACAAGCACCACCTGGGAAGCCCCATTTGTGCCATATTTTAGAATCAGCATGTAAGATGTCATATGGAATTTGTCTTTTTCTTTCTGACTTACTTCACTTAGTACAATAATCTCTAGGTCTATCCATGTTGCTGAAAATGGCATTATTTCATTCTTTTTTATGACTAAGTAATACTCTTTTGTATATATTTATCCATTTTTTAATCCATTTATCAGTAGATGGACATTTAGGTTTTTTCCATGTCTTGGCTATTGTAAACAGTGCTGCTATGAACATTGGGCTGCATATATCTTTTTGAATTATAGTTTTGGCTGGATATATGCCGAGGAGTGGGATTGCTGGATCATATGGTGACTCTATTTTTAGTTTTTTGAGGGAACTCCTTACTGTTTTCCATAGTAGCTGTACCAATTTACATTCCCACCGATGGTATAAGAGTGTTCCCTTTTCTCCACACCCTTTCCAGTGCTTGTTATTTGTAAACTTTTCAGTGATGGGTGTTCTGACTGGCGTGAGATAGTACCTCATTATAATATTAATGTGCATTTTAGAGTGATTTTATAATAGACCCAATATTAATAAAATTGGGTAAAACTAATCGGCACTTTCCTTTTACATATAGCATACCCCTCTGCTAAGAGACCAGTTTCCAACATGTGTCCTATATCAGGAAGATCTGCTATCTTCCCAGTCAAAAGCTGTTTAACCCTTTGATGGAACAGGGAAATCTCAGTGGCAAAGCAGAAATGGACGTTGTTGAAGGGAGTGGGGTTGAGGTGGGGGGCATACCTTGAACTGTCACTGAGTATTTGCTCTGTCTGCTGTGGGCTGGGGCTCAGTTAGAAGCAATTTATGAGGGCTGTCCCCCTGCCCCAGTCCAGAAAGCAGGGGTCATGGCACCCCGGACAGATGCTCAAGGAAGACCCCGTTGGAAGTGAGCCCAGAAAGGTCCTACAGAAAGGTTGTGGGTCTGGTAGGTCATGAGTGGGGACAGAGCAACCCCATGGAGAGACGTCATAGCCCCAGCATCAGTGTGAGCCCCAAAGCCTGGGACACAGGGTTCCCCCAGCCTCCGCTTTGCTGCAGCTAGACTCCTGCACGTGGCAGGACAGATCTCCAGTGTGACGTCTTCGTGTGGTCCCCAGATCTTCTGTGTATCAGGAAGGGAAGGCAGTCTACTCTCAGAGGAACAGAGGTATAAGGGCATAGAAATTTCCACTGCCTTATAGCCAAGAGAGGAAATTAGAAGGCCCAGAGCGGAGCAGAATGTGTTACAAATTTATGCCTTGACTCTGCTTCTTGCTGGTGACCTGGGTGAAAGGCACACACACGCACAGATGACCCTATAGGATTGCAGGTGGTTCAGGGGAAGCATAGAGACACAGAGAGACACCGAGCTCCCAATTGCCTCTCCAGGTCCCAAATACCCCGCATTAGAGTAGGTCAGATGGCAAGGTGGCGAGGACATTGGTTGTCCTGGCCTGCCCACTGTTCATTCCACCCTCTTCTGGTGACACTTGATTATTCTCTGGGAATCCATTCTTCCCCCACCCCCTCAAGTCCTGTGGCCTCATACTGCTGTTCTGGAAGTAGATACCTGCCCTTCCTAGCCAAACAGTGGGTTTTGTCTCCTGGCCGTGGTAATGATTTAGGAGAGTGGTGTGTGACCCAGCCCCAACCAGTCAGCCCAGGGTAGATGGCTGAAGTTGGAGAAAGAGGCACCCTTTTCCTATGAGGGCAAGCCCAGAGATTTGAGGGTGAGTGGAGAAGAGATGGGTGCTGTGTGGGGAGCTGGGGCCCGAGAATAGAACAAACATGGCGGGGATGGGAGTCAAATAAGCAGCCCAACCCTTATTCAACAGATTTCCAAGCAAAGAAATTCTCTATTCTTAAACCCCTGGAGAGGGTAATGGCTACCCACTCCAATATTCTGGCCTGGAGAATTCCATGGACTGTATAGC
Organism: Budorcas taxicolor; assembly: GCF_023091745.1. Taxonomy (NCBI): domain Eukaryota; kingdom Metazoa; phylum Chordata; class Mammalia; order Artiodactyla; family Bovidae; genus Budorcas; species Budorcas taxicolor. The sequence continues at coordinate 80,999,026 of NC_068919.1, forward strand.
CCATGGGGTTGCAAAGAGTCGGACATGACTGAGCGACTTTGTTTTCAAGCCAGACAGAGTTGGCTCTTGATGCAGTCAAGAATCCCCTTGGTGACTACAACAGCCAATGGTCCCATCAATCAGAAAAGGAAACAAAAGGAGAGACCATTACTGAGGTGCCAGCCTGGAAAGACTTCACTCCCAGGCCTTTTCCATTTTCTCCCCTGAGATCGGTTCACACAAGGCAATTCTCCTTGAGAGGCTGCCTGCAAATCCCCAAAACCAGAGGGCCCCGGTTCTTTCCCTACCTCCCCGCCCCTGCGTCCTTGTTGAGGGAAGCCCACCCCTCCCTCCACAGTGTCACAGGAGATGGGTGGGTTTCCATGTGTGCCCTTCACCTGCAGAGCCATTTTTAGACCTTGTTTTCTATCGACCAGAAAACTGCTGAAATTAGAAGACATTTGAAGTGGCTCTTCATCAAGCCCCGAGGAGATTTCTGTAGTTGCTATATTTGAAAGCCCGGCAGCAGGTTGTTTGGGCTTACGTCCTGCTGTTATGTAATAAACATAATGTTAAGCTTTAGAAGCCTGGAACATGGGGTGGGAGGGAGGAGACCGGTAGCCTCACAATGGTGTGTGCCCTGCAGATGCTTTGTAGAGGTTGAGGAGAAGATAATATAGTTTCTGCATTAAATGGTGTTAAAATACCAATGTGTGCACAGCAGACTTGAATTACTATGTAAATTCCCAAAGGAAACATTAGGGGGGAAAAGACAGAAGAAAGAAAAGAGGTTGTGTATTAATATATGGGAAAGTGTAATCAACAGCCAACTAGAAGCTGTTTTTAGTAAGATAAAGAGACTCAGAGATGTGGGCTGATCTGCAGAAAGGAGATTGTATTGGTTTTCCAGGCCTTGTAACAGATCACCATACATGCAGTGGGTGAAAACACTATGAATTTATTATCAGAGCGTTCTAAATCAGAAGTCTGATCATGGTATGGCTGGGTTCTCTGATTAGGGTCTCACGAGGTGAAATCAAAGTGTCCTCCAGGCTGGGACCTCACTTGAAGTGTGAGGTTCTCTTCCAAGCTCACATAGCTTTAGGCAGAATTTAAGTTACTTTTCAGTGTAGGGTTAAGGGTCCCTTCTCTTTTCAGCTGTTGCTGGGAACTGTTCTTAGCTCTTAGAATCCTCCTACATTTCCTCACCGCGTGATCCCTTTCATGAAAGTTGCTCAGTCATGTCTGACTCTTTGTGACCCCATGGACTGTACAGTCCATGGAATTCTCCAGGCCAGAATACTGGAGTGGGTAGCCTTTCCCTCCTCCAGGGGATCTTCCCAACCTAGGGATTGAACCCAGGTCTCCCACATTGCAGGTGGATTCTTTACCAGCTGAACCACAAGGGAAGCCCCTCCATAGGCCCTCTTGAAACATAGCTGTTAGCTCCTGCAAGGCCCCAGAAAAATCTCTCTCGCATTCCCAGTCTCTCTGACTTCTTCCCTCTCTGGCTGCTAGATCCTCTTTAAAGGCTCATCTGATGAGGTCAGGCCCACTCACCTCAAGGAAGGGGTTTACACAGAGTATGCGCACTAGGGGGTGGGGATCTTGGGAACCATCTGAGAATTCTGCCTATCTTAGTGATCAAATTTCTGTACAGAAGCAGAGACCCCCAAACATGTAATCTCTTCTTTTTTGCATTTATTATTCATTTGGCTGGGGTGGGTCTTAGTTGTGGCAAGCACGATCTTCATTGCGCCATGAGGGGTCTTTCCTGGCAGTGCAGGGACTCTAATTAGGCGCTCGGGCTCAGGAGTGTGGCACGTGCTGAGAGTGTGGGCTTGGTGATTGTGGCACGCGCCGAGAGTGTGGGCTTGGTGATTGTGGCACACGCCGAGAGTGTGGGCTTGGTAGTTGCAGCACATGGCTTCAGTTGTTCTGTGGCATGTGGGATCTTAGTTCCCCAACCAGGAATTGAACCCATGTCCCCTGGATTGTCATAACCACTGGACCACCAGACAAGTCCCCAAAACATGTAATCTTAATATGCTACTGACGTGGACTAAATGTTTACATCTCACCAGAATTCATATGTTGAAGGCTTAACTCCCCAACATGATGATGTTCAGAGGGGAAGCCTTTGGGAGGCGATTAGGATTATTTGAGGTCACAGAGTTAAAGCCCTCCATAATGGGATTGGTGTCCTTGTAAGAAGAGGAGGATAGACCAGAGCTCTCTCTCTCTGCCAAGTGAGGATATAGTAAGAAGGCAGACATCTATAGGCCAGGAAGAGGCCCTCTCCAGCACCTGAACTTGCTGGCACCTCAATTGTGAACGTTCAGCCTCCAGGACTGTGAAAAATAAATGTCCGTCTGTAGTATTTTGTTAGAGCAGTCTGAGCTGACTAGGATGACCGCAATACTAAAGGTTGCACTCATTTACCTCCACATGAGTCTTCTGAAAACAAAGTATTCACAGGCTGTGAAAACATTCAGGATCTAGAGCCTTCCCAGGACGTTCCTTCTTCTACACCTCATTTGTTGTGCCTTTATTCATTCAGTGACTGAGGGCCTCCTCTCCCCCTTGGCACTGTGCTTGATCCCAGGGCTGTGTCTAGGGTGAGACCAGTGAGGCACCTGAGGACAAGAGGCAAGGAGTGCCCATTTGCACAACCCTGAGGGTAACTGCCCCCTGAGATTCTGCAGACTAGCTTCACAAGGACACAAAATTTCCCCTAAAGAACACAGTTAAGTACAACTGGAAAATTGACCCCTTCTGCCCTTTAATGAGTCCATAAAGGTGCAGAGTCATTTCTAACACTATCAAGATAAAATCTGACGCTAGGATAAATTCAGCGCTCCATTTCATTGAATCATAACTCTGATGAAAAACCACCACCACCTGATGCTCCGTCAAAATGTGCAGTTTTCTCACATCCTGGGGAGAAGCCATGGGTCCTAGGAGCATCCTTGTGTCTTTTTCACCTCTTGTTCAAGTTTTCTTTCTCTTATTTGCTGTTTCATCACCAGCTGGAGCGCCTGTTGGAAGACTTGCATGAACCTCCATTTTCCCCCTTACTTCCATCCACAATGGCTCATCTGCTGAGCCAGTCATCAGAATCTGACTTGCCGTCCTGTAGGTTGTCCAGAATTTCACCTGACTTAGAAGCCCCTGGCTCTGTTCTGAGTGCCCTGGGAGCCTGGCCAGTCTGTGGCATAAAGGCTAGCTGACCCCCATGGCCTCAGCCCTGAAGAGAACACAGGAGAGGAGAACACCCCCACAGCATCTTGCCTAGGACCTTTCAGACTCTTTGGTGAACCATGCTCTACTCACTATTCTCTGCTCCCCAGCGGGGTGGGAAAACAAGCCAGCTGGGGCTGGGAGCCCTGCATGTCCTTGTTTAGATAAACTTCCTTAAAGAGCCAAGAACAGCCCTGAGTTAAATTTCCTAGGGTGTTTCTCTGTGCTGAGTGCTTAACTAGAGAGAAGGTTAAACAGAGTACTGAGCTGATGGCAAATACGCAAGACTGATTCCCCAACCTCAGCCATGGAAGGGGTTTGAGGGGCTGGATCTTGGGGCCCCGTGTGCTGCCACAACCCAGATCTACATCTTCTGGAATTCCTTGCACAACAGCAGACCTATTGTGAGGACTTTCTTTCCTCCTACCCTCATGCCCCAAGCAAGGCAGATGTTTACTTCCAGCACTAAAAGAAGGAGGGCGTGTGGGCAGACATGGGAGGAATGCTAACCAGAGCTAACCCAAGTCAGATCAGCAGAATGGCCACTAGCCAGCCTCTGCCTTGCCCTCTGGGGACAAGCTGGGTCTCTGTGCCCTGGTCTGTAGGTTAAGGTTCTGATTCAAGGCTCTGTCACTTCCCCTCTGATGCTTTTAATATTATTAATCATCCTTTTGCTGAGAAGGTAACTCGTACAACAAAAGAAACCTGAGACGGACCCTTACCCTAGAGGCTGCCAGAACCAAAGGAGTTTCATGTATTTCTCTTCACCTCAGTTTCTTCATTCAAAAAAGGAGCGGTAATTGTATTCGGGTTGCAGGATTTTGTTTTTAATTAAAAGTAATGTATTCCAGGCACAGTGCTTGGAAACTACTACCCCCTTAAGAAAGGGCTGCTACTGCTATTACTGTTATCCCCCGCTCACAGTATGTGTTGTTGATCTGGGCTGTGAGTTTGAGAACTAAGATTGTGTGTAGGGTTGATACCAGTGATAGTACCTGGCATGGCAGAGGTGTGCGATCAATGAATAAGTCTGGAATTTGAGCAAGGGGCAGTAGCCACCAGGAAGTACAGAGCAATTTTCTCCTCTATTTCCTGGGTCAATGGTTCTTCAATTATTTGTGTTCCAGACACATCGGATGGGACTGACATATTCAGACAACTATGAGTCTGTGATAATTGCTACTCAATCCCTGTTATGAAAGAACCATGTCTCCCAGTATCTGTAAAAGTAACCACTGTGGTCCCACCGTTTATTTGGATACCCTTTGGCACTGTGGTTGGGGGTAGAATGCTTACTGCCCTGACCTCCCTGACTAACGTACACAAGAAGAATTCTCACATGTTCATTTAGCCACCATATTTCTTGGCGACTAGTCTGACAACATACCTTGTACCTTTCCCCAGCACTACAGGCCATCGCCGGGGCTTCCCCAGTGGCTCAGCAGTAAAGAATCCACCCGCAATGCAGGGGATGCCAGTTTGATCCCTGGATTGGGAAGATCCCCTGGAGTAGGAATGGCAACCCACCTTTAGTACGGACACAGGAGCCTGGCGGGCTATAGTCCATGGGGTCACAAAGAGTTGGACACGATTGGGCGCATGAGCGTGCTTGCACAGGCTGTAGCCGTGGTGTGTTGGTCCGCAGATCTCAGGCAAGCATGGAACATTGCCCTTGGAATTCCAAGATATAGCTTTGCAGTCTCTATTCATCAATAATCAACAATCCTGAAGGTCCTGGACATGTAGTCATTTGTAATTTTACTAAGAAGTCAATTCTCAAAAATTAGCTATTATACGAGTAATATATGAGTATATATATTGCAAACTGCTTATACAGTAGAGAAATATACAATGGAAACCTGTAGAGGTAGTCTTTACTTGTATCAGTAAAAGTAGGACGTGTTACACTGCAGTAACACACACACACACCCTGCCACCCAAACTCTCAGTGGCTTATTGCAATAAATGTTTATTTCTTATTCACAGCACATGTTTTTCACAAGTTGGCTACAAGCTCTGCTTCTTGCTTTTTTCACTCCAGAACCAAAGCTGATGGGAAAACCTAGCCTCTATCTGGAACACTGTCAATCTGGTGGCAGAAGATGACAAGACAAATGAGGCCCTGACTTCTAAAACTTTGCACAGAAGTGACCAACATCACTTCTTTGGCCAAAGCAAGTCACATACCATTCCTGAGGTCAACAGTGTAGGACCATATCTTCCTGCAGAGAGGAGCACAGCTGGGAAAGAAAGTGGAAAGTGTGGTGAATGAGATGACATCTCCTTCTACCTCCTCTTAGGATGACTTTCCGCCCAGAGGTAACTGCTCTCAACGCTTCAGTTCCCTTTCTGATAAATTTGCCTGCGTGTGTGTGTGTGTATGAAAATATAAATGCACAGAAGCATAGAATGTTCGCATCTTGTTCTGCAGCTTGCTCTGCTCCCTTAATCTGCCTCAGAAACCTTTACATTAAGTATATATAAGCCTATCCCACTCCTTCTAACAACTATACGGCATTTCACGCCATAATATGTTTACACTCTTGGTGTATTTTTGAATGTCTTCAAAATGTTTTTCTATTACAATTAATGCTGTGATATTTATCCTTATGCACATGTCTTTGCACATATGTATATTTCTGAATAATAGGTTTCTAGAAATTAACTGTTAAAGCAGAGCACATGTACCTTACAATTTCTGATAGATACTGCCAATTTACCTTGAAAAATGCCTTCATCAGGGTACTCAGATGTCAGCAGTGTGCCTGACCTTCCAAATCCTCAACAACTGTTAATATTATTAATAAGCTTTTTTTTCTTTGTTGATTTGGTGAATTTTTAAAATGTAGTTCATCGTTTTCATGCATTTCCTTGTTTATTGGTGAGGTCAAGTGTTTGTATTTATTGGCTAATTTCACAGTATTTTCTTTTACAGTTGTCTATTTCCACTCTTTGCTCATTTTCTAGTGGTTGTTTTTTCCTTCACATTTGAATATGTTGAACTAAACTTTTCCTCAGTATTAATCCATTCATCTTGTAGCTGGAATGTGTATCCTCATTTCCCCCTTGTTTGCCCCTGGCAATCACCGTTCTACTCTCTGCTTCTCTGAGTTTGGCTTTTGAAGATCCTACATGTAAGTGAGATCATATAGTATTTGTCTTTCTCTGTCTGACTTATTTCCCTTAGTATAATGCCCTCAGGGTCCACCCATGTTTTTGCAAATGGCAGGGTTTCCTTCTTTTTTGTGACCAAAGAATATATATACCATATTTCATTTCTCTATCCATCCCTCAAAGAAGCTTAGGTTATTTCCATACCTTGGCTATTGTGAATATTGCTGCCGTAACTGGGAGTACAGACATCTCCTGGAGATGATAATTTCGTTTCACTTAAATATATACCCAGAGATGGAATTGCTGGATTATAGGAAGTTCTATTTTTAATTTTGGGGGGGGGGGGGAACTCTACACTTTTCCACACTGGCTGTGCCATTGTTTTTAATTTTGTTCATGGCATCTTTTTGTTGCAAAGTTTGCCATTTTCACGTAATCGAATCTCTGCTTATTTAAAGTTTCCAGGTTGGAAGTCTTCTTAAGACTTTTCTTAACTCAGAAATTCTCCTCTATATACAGATATTTTAAAGTTGATGGTTTTGTTTTATGTTTAGCTCTTTACTCATAAGGAATTTATTATTGGATCAAGTGTGAGGTGGGGTAGTAGAGGCTCAATTTTCTCTGCCCTAAAGCAGGTAGCTTATCACCCCAATACCATTTATTGGATATTTCCTCCTTTCTCCAATTGGTTTTAAATGTACCATGAATTAAATTCTTAGCATTTAAAAAATGTATTCTGTATCTTAAGGCATCAGATTTTATGGTGGAGCTGGTGTACAGGTGTGCACACCTCAGGGAGTGTGAGGTTAATTATAGCACCCATGGATTGACACAAACATTTCCTGCTCGTTGTAATTATGCTCACAAACATAAAGACTTCCTTATATGTAATGAATGATTCTGATAGCCTGACAACTGCTGATGATGCTTGTCAAGGTACTACCGACCTAGGTCCCTGGACTGTTTAATCAATAGAAATTGGTAAGAGGCCAGACTAGGAATTCAAGCAAGACTTTATTAGAAGTGAAAACAAAGACCAGCTTCCCTTGCTCACTCTCTGTGGAGGGCAGGCTGGTTCTTTAAAGGGGACGAGGCTAGGGCTGGATCTGTGGGTTGAGCCCAGGGAGGTTTAGGCGGTCTGCCCACCGGGTTGGTGGTGCCATGTGCAGGGACCATGTACAGAGCCCTGCTTTTGCTCTCTGCACCTCAGAAATGGCAGTCGGTTTTGGGGGGGCAGGTTGTACCTTATTGTTGATAATTTGTCCCAACTGCGCATGTGTGCGGTTATTTTTAGTCCTTTATAATTTCTTTGTGTTCTGTTGCTGGAGGAGATGTTACCCAGGGGCAAGCCCTCCAGTAAAGGGCCTCAGGTGCCAGGTCCCAGGCTATCTCATAGGGATCTAAAGAAGTGAGCGACCATTACAGTTAACTGGAGTCTTATAGTAATAGACGGGCTTCCCAGATGGCGCTAGTGGTAAACAAACTGCCTGCCAGTGCAAGCTATGCAGGAGACACAGGTTCAGTCCCTGGGGTGGGAAGATTCCCTGGAGGAGGGCATCGCAACCTACTCCAGTATTCTTGCCTGGAGAAACCCATGGAGAGGAGCCTGGCGGGCTACAGTCCATGGGATCACAGAGAGTCAGACACGACTGAAGAAATCTTAGCATGCATGCCAAGTAATAGAATTATTAAAGTTTTTAAGGGGTCATTTTCATTTTTCAGTTATTCTTTAATACATTTTACTTAGGGTCTGTTTGGGTTTGGCGATCCTCAGGAATTCAGGGATTCAGTAGTTCTGGGGTGAGTCCCTAGAAACATTTGGGTTCTACTGTGCCAGGAGCTTTCCTGGTGCCCAAAATTCTCCTGCAACTGATTTTACCTTGAGGGCAGGAGCGGGTGAGATTTTTTCCAAGTGTTTCCATACCACACAGTTAATGAAAGAGAAAGCTGCCCTCTGTGCATCCATTTTTCTCACCGCCGGTAGCTCTTCATCCAACGGCAACCTGAGTGGCCCTTCTCCACATTTCAGAAATGCCTCACGCCGGTCTGGTCAGAGGCATCTGAAGATGCCAGGGTGGGGGCAGAGGAGTGTGAGTAGTGTTCAGAGAATGGCTGACCTCAGAAGGCAGATGCTTTGAGCCTCCCATGCCCTGGGGGTTGGACCTAGAACAGAGAAGTAGCTGATAAGTTGACAATTGCCAGTAGGAAAGGGGAATGGGTCAGAGGTCCCACATCCCGCTCTCCTCCCACTTCACCCGCCCTGGCTGCTTGGTGTCCCAGGATGAGCCACTTCATCTACACCCTGAAGGAAGATTAGATGATAACTTGAAGCAAGGCGAGCTGCCTGGGCTGAGGACACAAAACTGAAAACTGCGTGGAGAATGTGGAGAACGCCACACAGGTAAAGGAACTGCTGGCTGCCAGTCTGGGCCAGGGAACTCCCGGCCCTGGGCTGCCTTCCAGCCAGCCAGTAGGTGTCTTCTCCTTTCTCTAGAGAGCTTTCACCTCTGGAGGGCTCCACGCCTGGAGCCCAGGCCTGCTGTGCCCCAGCCAGGGTTTCTCAAACTCTTCCTACTAAACCAGCCCCACCCCAGGCCAATGTGATTTCTCTGGTGTTTCCACCTTGATCGTTAACTCTGAAGCAAGGGTGTCTTCTACATCAAGTGTCTATGCTTGTTTTGATATCAAAATTGCATTTTCAATTTCATGCCTGACCTCCCCTCCCCCTTCCCATCAGGTCCCAGTATAAAACTCAATGCTGCTCTGTACTTCACAGGGCTCATCATGGTTGTAATTAGTTTATGATGTTTGCCCAATCGTGTATTTGCTGTCCTTCCCACTAGAGTGTAAGCTCCAGGAGGGTAGTGGCTGTGTCTGTCTTGGTGGGAGCATTCTCAGGGGCTGGCCAGTGCCTGTTTGTGGCCTTTAGCCTTGGTGGTGAGAGCCTTCTTACGATTAAGCTCCTGCTTCCTTTCACCAGAAGAAAGGCCTGATACCTCACAAAGGGGTTATTGTTCTCGGAGGGTCCAGGTGAGAGGAACCATCCATCATTGCTGGGGCCCAGCCCGATCACAATTCCTGGCCCCCTCCCAATGAGACAATGACATCATCTCAGAATATATACAAAGGACAGCCTATTCTGTCAGTCTGTCTGTGGAGAATTACTTTAAGCTCATTCCTGCTGTATTAGGTACATAATATCATAACTCAGAGTTTCCCAGATTTAGTTCAAGGGCATAGATGATTTGGTTAGACTTTTGATTTTTAGAAATGTCATTTCCAGGAAGAATTTGAAATATGTCTTCCTGAGGGTACAAAATTACCTCGATTTGGGAGAGGAGCTGATTTCTCAAATAAGTAATTGTAAATTGTGTCAGCCTCCCTCATCTACGGGTCTAGTGCTCCCATCTCTTACACAGGGATTTTCTGTGAGAACACTTATCTTTATTGCTCTTGATATCCACAGAGCACTGTTAAAAAGATTTATTGGTTAAGAAATGCAAATTCCTTAAAACAGCAAAGTGCTCGCTCTAAGTTTCATGTGAAGGTGTGATTAAACAAACGAGTCAGCATTTGAAGACAGTGCTAACGAAAAGTAGTCTGAAATCTGAATTGTGGGGTAGTTATTTTTATCATAATTGCTTACATTTATTTGCACATATATTATGTCACTAAACTGAGTTCTTTGTGTGAATCAGCTCATTTAATTCTCACAGAAACCATCTGATAGAGGGAGAATTTGATGCCCATTTCATAGATGAGTAAACTGATATTAATAATCGGGACGGAATATGTAACTCTCCCAGGATCATGCCTAGTGGGGAACCGGGCCAGAGCTCTGGTTCTGATTTATACTGTTCTGTGGTCCTGGCTGTTACCACTGGACAGGAATAAGCGTTACCCAGTCATGTCTGGCTGCTCACAGCTTGAAAACATGCAAGAGAGAGATTTTGGTAGAAAGGAAAGTTGCTTTTAATCAGAATGCCAGCAACCTGGAGAGATAGTGGATTCAGGGGCTCCCAAAACCCAACTCTGAAGACTCTGCTTGGCTATGAAAGTTTTTAAAGCGAAAAGGGGACGCAATCTCAGTTAATCATTGAGATGGGAGGTCATAGTTGTTGCCATCCCCCACTGTGCAGGCTTCTGTGTAGGTTTGTTGACTCATTCCAATTTTCTTCATATGCTATTGTGTTCACACAGTTTGTTTGTGGGCTTACTGAAGGGAAAGCTAGGGAGGAGATCTGGTCACCTGTAATTATTTATTCTTAATTTCTATTTCTTTGATTTATGGAAAAAACCAACAAATTAGGTGAGGTGCCTCCCTGGTGGCTCAGACAGTAAAGAATCTGCCTGCAGTGCAGGAGACCTGGGTTTGATCCCTGGGTTGGAAAGATCCCCTAGAGAAGAGAATGGCAACCCACTCCAGTGTTTTTGCCTGGAGAATCGCTATGGATGGAGGAGCCTGGTGGGCTATAGTCCATGGTGTCAACTGAGTGACTAACACTGATTGTGTGATCAAAAGATTTGAAAGGTGTGTGAGGGCCAGAGATGAGGAGAGCATGGGGGTGCCTGGTTTAAGGGTGGTGGCAGGACAGAAGAGTGCCTCCTGTAAAGAGTTCTTTTCGGGCAAAAGCTCCTGACACAAGCAGTGGACATTTGTGTCTAAGAAAGAAAAAATTTTCACCACTCCAAGTTCAAGTGCTGGTTAAGCCTGTGTTGCTCAATCCAGGGCCTTACAGGTTTGTTTCAATTATCCAATTCATAATGATCCTTTCTAAGTGGCTCATTGGTTCATTCACTTTTTTTAGGTGATGGAAAACCTGTTTTTCCTCTTTAAAATCTTATGTTTATTACAACTTAACAACCTCCAACTTTATTACAATCTCACAAATACAATTTTCAGAAGTGAGTTTGGCCCATTTTTAAAATGCTTCAAGATCCAAATTTCCATTTGACCAGTCATCAAATAGGAAGTTCTGACTAGTGGTACTCTTATTTTTTAAAAACTTTTTAATTGGAGGATGATTGCTTTATAGTGTTGTGTTGGTTTCTGTACAACAGACGTGAATGAGCTGTAAGTATACATATGTCCCCTCCCTCCTGCGCCTCCCTCTCACCCCCTCTGCCCCCTCTGTGTCGTCACAGAGCAGCAGGCTGAGCTCCCTGCGTTCCGCAGCAGCCCCCACTAGCTGGCTATTTTACGCATGGCGGTGTGCATGTCCCAATGCTGCTCTCTCAACTTGTCCACACTCTTCCTCTCCCGCTGCGTCCGCAAGTGCATTCTCTTCATCTGCATCTCTGTTCCTGCCCTGCATTTTCCATGTGTTGATATTCAAAGTACCTGTTCAGATTCCTGGTCCAGTAGTTATCTTGCTGCAAACATTTATCTCATTTTATTCTTCCAGTCACCCTCTTGGTCCCATTTTTTTCAGAGAAGGAAACTGAGGCTCAGACTAGATGAGCCCGAGGTCACACAGCTAGTGGACTAAGGATAAGGGTTGACTGCAGATCTGACATCACAGCCCGAGCTTTTAATCCCCATTCTTTAGTATCTTTCCAGTGAGGGCCAGGGAGTCTGGAGATAGGGGCTGTAGTAATTCAGGAAGATTCCATGGAGGAAGTGGAGGATGAGTTGGATTTTGAAGATCACATCAGAAAGATGAGAATTACACTGGGGAGGGAGTAAGGCAGAAAAGCAAACAGAGCAGGCTCCCTTGCTTTTGTAGAGGAGGTGAATTAGACCATTTTGCGGTTGACATTGCCAATTAATTTTCAATTCAACACCTGCCTTGCCATTAGAGCTTAATCTTATTATAGCAGATCTCTTTGCTTTCCTTTTGTTTGTGCAGATTTTACATGCAGGGGTTTTAAGTCAATCAATGAGCATCTGTGCTGAAAGGAATTATATTGTGTGCATAAAAATAGTTGCTCAATTCCTCTCTGAACCAAGAAAAACCTATCTAATTCCTGTCTTAGAGGTAGAGTGATGTAATAGAGGAATAAAAGCAATTACCTAACTACCTCTCCCCTATTTTCTAGTCCATTCCACAATGTCCAGGAAAATGAATTTATGCTGTTTGGAGGAAAAGCTGAGATCAGCATAACTAGTCTGAATTCAGCATAGAGACAGTGTCCTTGACAGTCATGCTCAGTGTGCATAACTGTGCAAGGTATTCCAACAGCAGAGAGGAACCAGCTGAGAAACAGGTTTAACTTTAATTTTCCACATGTGACATCAAGATATACTACTGTCCTTTTTTTTTTTTCTTCTGCTTTTTATCATCCCACCATGGAAATGCCTCATACAAAATATTCTTTCTGAAATATCTGGACATTTTTTCCAAGTCACTTAATTTTCCCCGGGTTGTTGACTCTGTGTTCTTGTCTTTAAATCATCTACTTCATTCACCATTTCCATCTTTCTTGTCGTTTTTGCAGAAAGTAATTTTTTCAAAGACATTTCAATGCACAGTAGGGGGAAATTACTTCATTTTTATTTAGCATCTCCAAAAACTTTCCCTGTTTCAGAGAAAGCTGGAGTCAAGTGATTTTCTCCTCTGTATATCTGGGCAACTCAGTTTCTCTATTTCTATACAAAGATAAACTTCACTGGTAGCAGCCACCTAGCCATCATTGCTGCTGCTGCTGCTAAGTTGCTTTAGTCATGTCCAACTCTGTGCGACCCCATAGACGGCAGCCCACCAAGCTCCCCCGTCTCTGGGATTCTCCAGGCAAGAACACTGGAGTGGGTTGCCATTTCCTTCTCCAATGCATGAAAGTGAAAAGTGAAAGTGAAGTCGCTCAGTTGTGTCCAACCCTCAGCGACCCCATGGACTGCAGCCTACCAGGCTCCTCCGTCCATGGGATTTTCCAGGCAAGAGTACTGGAGTGGGGTGCCATTGGGTGGGGCCAAACCTCCTCTCAGCTCCAACAGATAGCCCTGCCTGGTCTAGGCTCCTGGAAGTCCAGTTGTCATGGTCACAAGATTTGGCTCAGAGACGAGCCAGTCAGTGCAAAGCTTTGAGCTGCTGTTGGTTGGTTGTGAGAGACTAGCTTTCCTATTACATGAGAATAAGCGTGAATTCTTCCTATAGTCATTAGGAAGTTAGCCCTAAGAGGCAACAAACACTGAGTATAGAAAAGAGAGGGAGAAAGAACTTGAGTCCTCACATTGTAGTCATCAAAATAGTCCCTTTACCTCTGGGCTCTCACTTAGCCATTAAATCTCTTCTTTTTGTGAGTTCCAGTTAGGTTTCGTTACTTACAACCAGAAACCTTTTGTCTAATATACCTGACTACTGGATTGAACAGAAACATTGTATTATACCTCAAAATGCTAGACTTCTGTGCTTCCACTGCAGGAAGCACATGGTTTGATCCCTGAGCAGGGAAGTTCAACACCCCACGTGATACAGCAAAAAATAAAGCAGTTTATCCAGTCTACCCATCTAACAATAGAATATTGGGTAATTAAATTGCATCTGATGATAATGTATTAGCTAGAACAGATGAGGCTGTTGTAACAATGTCATAACAATTGGAAACAATTGTGTGCCTGATCAGCAGCTGGCTTTGTTCTACATGGTTTCATTGGCTTTTCAGGAACCTGGGTTCCTTCCATCTTTTGGGTCCCCCATCCCTTAGGGCCTCTCATCACCCTCATGGATCTGGCAGAAGGAAGAGGAAGATGGAGAGGACAACCCTGCTTCTTAAAAGACTTGGCCCAGAAACGGGACAAACTCTTTCCACTATCCCTTGATGAAAACTGGTCACGCAGGCACATCTAACTGCAAAGAAGCCCAGGAAGAGGAGATGGATTTTGGGTAACTAGTTCCTAGTCTTGGCCCAATTAGGATATTTTAGGGGATTTCCCTGGTGGCTCAGTGATAAAGAATTTGCCTACCAATTCAGGAGACATAGGAGATGCTGGTTTGATCCCTGGGTCAGGAAGATCCCTTGAAGAAGGGAATGGCAACCCACTCCAGTATTTTTGCCTTGGAAATCCTATGGACAGAGGAGCCTGGCAGGTTACAGTCCATGGGGTCGCAAAAGAGCCAGACACAACTGAGCGGCTAAACAACAAGGAGATTAATAAATACGTAGGAAAAAGCCACAGAGCATTGTGCATAGTCAGCCCACGCTTTCTAAGGTCCCACGTCTCTAAATGCTTAAGCCCTGTCTCCTTCTGTTCTTGCTCTTTTCCAGGCATGTGAGTTCATTCATGATGTTCTCAAATGCAAATACACCCCACCATCCCCTGACGAGTGAGGTGGATGTCATCTGAAGTTCTTGGAGGGGGACAGAAATGTAATCAAATTCCTCCACGGACATCAGTTCTTTCCTCCAAAATTGTCTTCCCCGGTAGTAGGCTCACCTTACTCGCTACCGTTCTCTATCACAGGCTTCTTTTTCACCGTCTCCAGTCCCTGAAAATGTCTTCATTGCCTGAGCAATTCTACTCTTGCCCTTTGTTATATGTTACATGTTTGTTATATGTCCACTCAGCAAAACACAAACCTGATATTAACCCTAAAACCAAACAATATATTTTTTCTTTCAGCATACCCCTCAGGGAAGTTGACAAATCATTCATTGAACAAAAAAGTTCTCTTCTTGGGGCAGGGCTGGGTGGAGAGTTGCCAAATAAGAAAAGGAATTCTATGTAAAAATTCATTTTCATAGAAAGACTAGAAGGATATTTCCAAAATGTTGACAGTGTTTATTTCTAGGTAACTGGATTGCTACTGGTCTTTTCCCTCTTGTGTGTTCTTATACTTTAATTTTTTGTTTCCCTACCTTTCAAATTTTCTATTGTACATGATGTATTTCTTTAAGCTAAAAAAAATAATAAAGAAAATTTTCTTTTGTTCAGTTTTCGTTTATCAGGAGGGAAATGCAAATTAAAAGCACAATGAGATACCACTTCACCCCAATTAGGATGGGAATTATGGGAAAAAAATAGAATAGGAAATAACAAGTGTTGGCAAGAATATAGTGAAATTAGAACCCTTGTGCATGTTGATAGGAATGTAAAATGGTGAAGCCACTGTAGAAAATCGTATGATGGTTTCTCAAAAAAAAAATTAAATATATTATTACCGTATGATCCAGCAACCCTATTTCTCCCCACACAGAAGAATTGAAAGCAAGGTCTTGAAGAGACAGTTGTACGCCCATGTTCATAGCAGCACTGTTCACAATAGCCAAGAGATGAAAGCAACCTACATGTCCATAAATAAATGAATAAATAAAATGTGGCATAGATGTATGATAAAACATTATGCAGCTTTAAAAGGAAGGAATTCTGACCTATGCACACAGATGATCCTTGAGGATATTATGCCAAGTGAAATAAGTCACAAAAAGACATTGTAAAATTCCACTTCTGTGAGATAACTCTGTGTGGGTGCTAAGTCACTTCCTTCACGTCTGACTCTTTGTGACCCTGTGGACTGTAGCCTGTCAGGCTCCTCTGTCCAAGGGATTCTCCAGGCAAGAATACTGGAGTGGGTTGCCCTGCCTGCCTCCAGGGGATTTTCCTGACCCAGGGATTGAACCCACATCTCTTGTGTCTCCTGCATCAGCAGGCGGGTTCTTTACCACTAGCACCACCTGGGAAACCCATACGAGGTACCTAGGGTGGTCAAATTCACAGAAACAGAAAGCAATATGGTTGTTGCCAGGCACTGGGGGAATCAGGGATGGGTTGTTAGTGTTTAATGGGTACAGAGTTTTAGATGGGAAAGGTGAAAATGTTCTGGAGACGGATGGTGGGGCTGGTTGCACAACAGTGTAAATGTACTTAATGTCACTGAGCTGTACACTTAAAAATGATTAACATGGTAAATTTTCTGTTATATATATTTTTCACAATTTTTTAAGAGATGAATTTATGTTTCCGTAGGCGATTTTACAAGAATTCTCGACTTGGATGGCTTGTGATCTCTTTTGAAAACCAAATAGTTCCCTTGTTTGGGTTTTCCACCTACACAGTCTGCCTTTTTAAACGCATTTGTTAAAGAAGAAGAAATACTTATTATACCCGTATTACATAAGGCTCATTAGTAAGATATGACTTTTCCGAAGTTTTGCTGTCTAGTAAGTGGGCAAGACTTATTAGCCCACTAATTGTATTACTAACTACAATCCACGGGGCAATGTAATAGTGGGCAAGTGTAGAGGGCTGCTGTGCTAAGTTGCTTCAGGCATGTCCACCTCTTTTGACCCTATGGACTGAAGCCCACCAGGCTCCTCTGTCCACGGGCTTCTTCAGGCAAGAATACTAGACTAGAGTGGGTTGCCATGCCCTCCTCCGGGGCACCTTCCTGACCCAGGGATCAAGCCTGTGGCTCCTGCATTGCAGGCGGATTCTTTACCACTGAGCCATCAGGGAAGCCCAAGGATAGAGATACAGGCAGTGAACTCTGCCTGGGTAGTTAAAGAGGCTTTTCAGAGAAAGATGTGTTTAAACTGGACCTTGAAGAACTCCTAGGAATTTACTAAAGGAGAAGAAGGGATGGACAGAGGAGGCACTTTGAAAAGTGATCTAGAGGTGGGGGACAGCATGGGACAGAAGGAAATCAATCACCCCAGTCTTAGGGCATCAGGGGACCCTGAACATGCCTGGCTGAACACTTGCAGTGGGGCAAGCTCAGGCCTGGACCTGGCAGTGTTGTTTTTCCTGGAGAGATGACCCAGGATGTGGACTGAACTCAGAAAGCAAAGTCCAAGCCAGCCATGTGTCAGGGCCAGAGCTGAGACTCTGGCTGTGTGGCATGATTCTAGAGGGACATGGAGCAGGCCACGGCTTCCAGAGCAGAGAAATGCTCCCCAGCTGTTGGTGCCTGATTGCATGCCACTGTTGGCTTTGCAGTCTGAGAAGGAAAGGAGTAGAAGTGCTTTTCATTGAACGTAAAAGCTTATGTAACGTTTCCTGTTGGCATCTTGAGCTTGGCCAATCTACTGCGTGTCGCCCCCCAATACCCATGTATGTGGACGATGCAGGGCGATGGTGTGCAGGTGATGCACAGCTGGCCCAGGCGGGGGCGAACAGAGCGTGTTTGGGAACTGGAAATCTGCGGGTGCCACGTCAGTCATTCTGAGTCGTGGGATGTGGCTGGGTTTGGGGGAGGAGACCGGTTTGTGAAAAGGAGACGGAGGGCTTGTAGAACTATGTCTTGGGCCTGAGAGGTGGTCAAGGTCCATTCATTCACTAGTTCATTGTCAGCCGATGTGGGTCATTCTTGTCACTGCAGCTGCTTCTGCTCTTTGAAGCCTCTGCCATGTGTTGGTCCTGCCGTCTGCTGGGTACTTCTATTTCAGGCAACCATAATGATGGTTGTCACACCTCTTCTCCGCATACGCAGACTCCCCTAAGAGGAATTTTAACCCTCCTCCCAAGACCACAAGAGTGTCCAGGATCCATGAATATTCACAGCCAACTCTCATCTGGCCATGGCGGAGGCACGTGTAGGGGACAGGTCATGTGGAGAATCCTACAAACGTACCCGATCTCATTTTTCAAGTTCCCAGAATCCTATCACTTCCCTGGGGTCAGACCTTGACTCTCTTACCCAAGTAGCGCATAAACCGCCACCCCCTTCCCTTCTTGGAAGCCTCTTTAATTCCCCAGGTGGGCCTGACTCACAAACAGTTGGAAATTCCCTGCCTGGGGACACCCAGGTCTGGGAGCACAAAGCCCTGGCTGCCTTTCCTGGAAGGGAAAGGGAGAAGTTATCTTTCCATTGTTTTTGCTGATATAGGTCAGAGTAGCACAAAAGATAAGTTATAACTAATTTCTCAATATCTCACTTTGTTCACATGGATGGTCTCACTTGCCTGAACACCTGGAGACAGGTGAGCTGTGTTGCTCAGTCAGGTGGAGCCACGGCCCTTCCACTTGTTAGCCTGTTCCTAAGTCTTTGTTGACTCCCCAGGATGTAACTCGTGGATATTTTTTGGTGGGCCGTGGATGGCTACTTCATTTCCTTTTATTTAGATTCACTGCTGCTCCTGTATAGCACCTCCCATCTCATCCCAGCTCTCTCTTGTCCACTCCTAGTCATTCTGTATCCTCAGGCACAGAGCCCCAGGGCATCTGATCTGATTTTAGGGCAGAGTCCCACTGATGGAACAGGACCTAACATTAGCAAAGCAATGACTGAGGGTTGGGAATCTAAATATGGACCTCCTTTTGATGATGTTGTTTAGTAGCTCAGTCGTGTCCTGCCCTTTGAGACCCCGTGGACTGTAGCCCACTAGGCTCCTCTGTCCATGGGGTTTCCCAGGCAAGAATACTGGAGTGGGTTGCCATTTCCTTCTCCAGGGGGATCTTCCTGACCCAGGGATCAAACCTAAGTCTCCTGCATTGCAGGCAGATTCTTTAAAGCCGAGCTGCCAGGGACTCTCCTTACACTCAAACAATTCTAAAACTAGTTTTGAACTAGGAATCCTGGCACGCCTGACCCAGAGGAGTACTGTCATTTGTGACAAGCCAGCTGTCCCCAAGCCCCGGTCAAGAACCCCTGGGATCAAATGGCCTGAACTCTGCTAAAGGGACAAGGTCCTTCTTTTCTGGGCTCTGAAATGATTAAGTGGCTCAACGGAAGCACTTATCTTTGTTCACTGAAGGAAGGGCCTTGTTGGTTAGCTTTTTATAGAGTGTCCTTTAAGGAAGTTCGCAACCTGCCAGATGCTCTCTGTCTGATTTTCCATCTTGTCTGGGTTATTAGTGAAGCTGAAGCCAATCTTCCCCCTGATGTCCAAATGCAGGGAATTGATGAGCTCTTTACAATGGAAGATTTGTTAACATCAGGGCCATTTCTTAGGCGTCATTTTCCAGCCACTCCCAGCAATCTTTGAGCCTGAACTCCATGTCTGGTGTCTGGGATGTACGTCAAGAGTTTTAAGGCCTCTTCTGCTTGTCAGACCCTGCCCTCCTTGCCCACCTTTCCCAGGTTTGGAGGCTCTGCCCTTTTGCCTCCTCCTGGCTGTATCCCCCGGAGAGTTTGCGGGCATGTCACCGTGCTTGCTGCAGCGGCCTATGTGCAGAACAGATACAGCATCCCACAGTCTGATTTATGCTTCCCAGATCTATCACATCAACCGCATACCCAGGCAGGCTGATATTTTAGGAGCGTGAATCAGAGTGTCTGGCAGGGTGCCCTCTGCAGCCGAGCTCCGGCTGCAGGCATAATGAAGTTGGTGGGGAGGGGGAAGAACTCAACTTATCGGGGAGGAAATGTGTGTCAGGAACAAGTCTGCCTGGCAACAGCACCAGGAGAGATCCCAGGACCAGAGTTAGCATTTCCACATTGGCGGAGCAACATCACACAGCACAATTTTCCTCCTTAGTGGGCTGACAATTCTCTTAAAAAAAGAAAAAAAAAAAAAGAAGGAAAGTAGCTTTTGGAGAATGCATTCTCCAAAAGATATTCCCTAACCTGCCACCAAACGGGAAGACTGTGATAAACTGAAATGTCACCCAGCTGGGGCTGTCCACGCAGATGTTGTACATGAATAGTAAGAGATGAGCTTCTGTGATGGAATGAGAGGCAAGAAGATGAAGCTGAAAGAGGCAGAACTAACTGACTCTGTGAGACTCGGTGTAGGACTCTGCTTGGGGATAGGGCTCAAGACTAGGGACGTAGGGAAATATTCCTTTATTTTTTCCCAATCTCTTAGGTATGTGCTGCTACATATAGTTTCGTATTTCTCAAGGAGTCTATTCAGAATGAGGGAAAAAATGGAACAAGGACTGATGTGGACATCTGAACATGTGTGACTATGTCAAGAGCAGTGGTTCCTTTTTTTTTTTTTAACCTCTACATTCCAAAGCCTAGAGCAGCCATAGACACCTGATAGCAGCTTCCTACAGGTGTGTTGAACCAAAAACAGAGGCTCTGTTCTTTGAGCGCCCTTGAGTGTCTCTCTTCCCCACTCCAGGCATCCTTTTTACCATCAGGAAGATGAACCGATGATCTCTTAGGGATCATCCCTGGTCCAACACTCTAGGCCCCCAAGGTCAAAATGAGTTTTACAGTTTTTTAAAAGCAGGGACTTAAACATATTCCCATAAATGTTTATATCTCACATGCCTAATCTTCAGGTTCAGCTTTATTATCAGTGTGTGCATACAAGTCTTCAGGCTTGAATGTTCCCATGAATACATCATTCAGTGGTATCTGGGATACATTTACATTTTTAGCATCAGTGTAATTCTATTTGGTTTTATGCCATAGGAAGTTCAAGCCTGATTCAATTAAGGGGTTTCATAAAACGAGCTTTTAAAACGGAAGGACAATGCGTTGCACATGTTATACCATTGTGCTTTGTGTTGTTATCCAATCAGACATGTTGGGGGGTGGCTCGTGCTTTGGTCCAAGAATCTGTTAGCAATACGTAAAGTTGAATATTTTACCATCTTATTTGGAAGCATGGAATTTAAGAGCTGGAATGAATCTTTGAGGTAGGCAGGCATCACCTACTAAAATAAGGGAAGAGAACTTTGGGTGCGTTTTTGCATACCTCTCACCTCCTAATGTAGCTTTCATATTGTTGGCCTGAAAAACAACAGAAGAGCCCTGGTTGCTAACCTGGGAACGAGGCAAGGGTCGGGAGCCTCAATGAGAATTGCATCCAATCTGAGCATGCGTCCCTTTCATAGCAAGATTGCAATTCCTGTCTGTCAGAGGAGGGGCAGAGGTAACCGTGCAGATCTGCACAAAGGGAGAATTCTTCCCAGGGAACAGCTGCAGCCACCTGGTTTCACAAAGCACGTGCTGAAGAGAAGCAACCTTCCAAGGAAATAGACTTGAAGTCACTCCAGACTTAACGGTGGGGAACATTGAGTCAGTTCAGACAGACTGAGGAGTTATAGCAATGAGCTAAAACATCTGGTCTGAGTAAGCAGGTGTGGTAGCAGTAGAACCCAGAAGGGAAACCCAAACCAAAAAGGATGAGAAGCCAAAGTTCTGAGATAACCCAAGAGAGGTATGAGGCGAGAGCAGAAATCACAGGGACACTTTCCTAAGTTCTCCCGAGGTTGTGTATTTGTAGGGAGGCCCCTAGTCTTACCCAGTCAGAAGTGTAAGCTGTAATGGAGAAGGCAGGACTCACCATCAAACCTGAGGACCAGGGGAAGTTGAATCCTGGGGACTGAAAAGAGAAGCTAGAGGCAACCTGGGGGAATGGAGGAAAGGGAAGGGTCAAGGCAGCAGATTCAGAACAAAGGCAGTGAGCCTTAAATTCCTGGAGTTCTTTTGTGTGATGTTTGATCCATGGCTAGGGGGACCATTCAAAGGAGCTACATCAAAGTTTGGACAAATAAAAGGACTCACACAGGACTACGACAGAATTATTTCCTTTAGACAATGTCCTTAAATATTAGAAGTTAATACCAGAACCACAACTGTATGTATCTTCATTTTATTTTGGCTACAGCAATGTTACCCCAAAACTGGGTCCATCTCTTGGTGGGTGTCATGCCAAGAGACAAAACAGAGCCAAGATTTGGAGAAGGAAGAATTTATTATTCACAGCAAGTAAAAACACCAGCGAAGTTTTAAGCTTAGGGTACATGCCTGTTTGGGGCTTCCCGGGCACTCAGCGGTAAAGAATCTGCCTGCAATGCAGGAGCTGCAGGACATGTGGGTTCAATCCCTGGATCAGGGAGATCCCCTGGAGGACGGCATGGCAACCTGCTCTTGTATTCTTGCCTGGAGAATCCCATGGACAGAGGAGCCTGATGGGCTACAGTCCATAGGGTCACGAAGAGTCAGACACGCCTGAAGCGACTGAGCACACACGTGCACACACTTGCATATTGATGAAGGGGCTTGAGCAGAGAGAATTCAACATTGAACTCAGACAAAGGTTAACAGAGTCCAAGGTTTACTTGACTGAAATCACAACTGTCAGAAAAGGTCATTGTCACCATTCCTTAGGTTCTGCCCTAAGGAGTCTTAAGTCAGTAGTTACTTTGCTCCACCTAAGCAGGGTCCTGAGTTTGTGCAGAACTCAAAGATGTGTATCAGATTGTGATACATATCCCTTGAGAAGAAGCTTGGACTCTGTTTTATTGCTGAGCTATTGCTTCTTGAGTGCTTTTCATTTCTTTGTTCCCCAGAGATCATTAAGTACTGAGACCTGCTCAAGGGCAAGCATTATGGCAAGGCTCAGATCACAAAATGGCTTCTCTTATGTCAAGAAAGCCATGCCTGATTCTCTTTCTCTGGGGACCACCCCACCCTATCTACTAACAGTAACAGAAAACCCAGCAGAAAGGAAGTTTAACCATAAGAAATGTTCGTTATCTGATAAAGCAGGAAGCTAGGTGAGATATGGCAATTCCAGGGTTCTCCCAATCAGGGCCCCCTAGCCTCTGCAAGAACCTAATTCACTCCATCCATCCTCTCATCCTCAGAGTGGTGTCCTCTTAAGATGGCTCTTCTCATGGCTTCTGCAGTTTCAGGCATCCATGTAGACAATACTGTCCAAGACAGGAAAAAAAAAAAAAGTCCCGCATTTGTGTAATTTCTTAAGAGCAAGGAATCCCTTCCCAGAAGTATCTCTCACAATTTTTCCTCACATCTTTTCAACCATAATTGCAGTACATTCCTATGCAATTGCCAAAGCAATCTTTTGGCAAGAGAAGCTAGATTAACAGGCTAGCTGAGACTGATGAAGATTCATTCTTTAGGGCCTTCCCCTTACTACTTTGAATGGGATTTTTTTTTTTTCACTTTCTCTTTCAGATATTTCGTTGTTAATGTATAGAAACAAAACTGATTTTTGTATATTGATTTTGTATCCTGTTCAGTTCAGTTCAGTTGCTCAGTCGTGTCTGACTCTTTGCAATCCCATGAATGGCAGCACGCCAGGCTTCCCTGTCCATCACCAACTCCCGGAGCTTACTCAAACTCATGTCCATCAAGTCGGAATGCCATCCAACCATCTCATCCTCTGTCATCCCCTTCTCTCCTGCCTTCAATCTTTCCCAGCATCAGGGTCTTTTCAAATGAGTCAGTTCTTTGCATCAGGTGGCCAAAGTATTGGAGTTTCAGCTTCAGCATCAGTCTTTCCAATGAATATTCAGGGCTGATTTCCTTTAGGTTAGACTGATTTGATCTCCTTGCAGTCCAAAGGACTCTCAAGAATCTTCTCCAACACCACAGTTCAAAAGCATCAGTTCTTTGGTCCTCAGCTTTCTTTATGGTCCAACTCTCACATCCATACATGACTACTGGAAAAACCATAGCTTTGACTAGATATCCCTTTGTTGGCAAAGTAATGTCTCTGCTGTTTAATATGCTGTCTAGGTTGGTCATAACTTTTCTTCCAAGGAGCAAGCGTCTTTTATTTTCATGGCTACAGTCACCATCCACAGTGATTTTGGAGCCCAAGAAAATAAAGTCTGTCACTGTTTCCATTGTTTCCCCATCTATTTGCCATAAATTATGAGATTGGATGCTGTGATCTTCATTTTTTGAATGTTGAGCTTTAAGCCAGCTTTTTCACTCTCCTCTTTCACTTTCATCAAGAGGCTCTTTAGTTCCTCTTCCCTTTATGACATTAGGGTGGTGACATCTGCAAATCTGAGGTTATTGTTATTTCTCCCAGGAATCTTAATTCCAGCTCGTGCTTCATCCAGCCTGGCATTTTGGGTGATGCACTCTGCATATAAGTTAAATAAGCAGGGTGACAATACACAGCCTTGATGTACTTCTTTCCCAATTTGGAACCAGCCCGTTGTTCCATGTCCAGTTCTAACTGTTGCTCCTTGACCTTCATACAGATTTCTCTGGAGGCAGTTCAGCTGGTCTGGTATTCCCATCTCTTTCAGAATTTTCCACAGTTAGTTGTGATCCACACAATCTAAGGCTTTGGCGTAGTCAATAAAGCAGAAGTAGATGTTTTTCTGGAACTCTCTTGCCTTTTCTATGATGCATCGGATGTTGGAAATTTGATCTCTGGTTGCTCTGCCTTTTCTAAATCCAGCTTGAACATCTGGAAGTTCTTGGTTCATGTACTGTTGAAGCCTGGCTTGGAGAATTTTGAGCATTACTTTGCTAGTGTGTGAAATGAGTGCAGTTGTGTGGTAGTTTGAACATTCTTTGGCATTGCCTTTCTTTGGGATTGGAATGAAAACTGACCTATTCCAGTCCTGTGGCCACTGCTGAGTTTTCCAAATTTGCTGGCATATTAAGTGCAGCACTTTCACAGCATCATCTTTCAGGATTTGAAATAGCTCTACTGGGATTCCATCACCTCCACTAGCTTAGTTCATAGTGATGCTTTCTAAGGCCCACTTGACTTCACATTCCAGGATGTCTGGCTCTAGGTGAGTGATCACACCATCGTGATTATCTTGGTTGTGAAGATACACGTTGTACAGTTCTTCTATGTATTCTTGCCACCTCTTCTTAATATCTTCTGCTTCTGTTAGGTCCATACCATTTCTGTCCTTTATCGAGCACATCTTTGCACGAAATGTTCCCTTGGTATCTCTAATCTTCTTGAAGAGATCTCTAGTCTTTCCCACTCTGCTGTTTTCCTCTATTTCTCTGCACTGATCACTGAGGAAGGCTTTCTTATCTCTCCTTGCTATTCTTTGGAACTCTGCACTCAAATGGGAATATCTTTCCTTTTCTTCTCAGTTTTTGGCTTCTCTTCTATCACAGCTATTTGTAAGGCCTCCTCAGACAGCCATTTTGCTTTTTTGCACTTTTTCATGGGGATGATCTTGACCCCTGTCTCCTGTACAATGTCACGAACCTCCGTTCATAGTTCATCAGGCAGTCTGTCTATCAGATCTAGTCCCTTAAATCTATTCCTCACTTCCACTGTATGAAGACCTACAAGACCTTTTAGAACTAACACCCCAAAAAGATGTACTTTTCATTATAGGGGACTGGAATCCAAAAGTAGGAAGTCAAGAAACACCTGGAGTAACAGGAAAATTTAGCCTTGGAATACAGAATGAAGCAGGGCAAAGGCTAATAGAGTTTTGCCAAGAGAATGCACTGGTCATAGCAAACACCCTCTTCCAACAACACAAGAGAAGACTCTACACATGGATATCACCAGATGGTCAACACCAAAATGAGATTGATTATATTCTTTGCTGCCAAAGATGGAGAAGCTCTATACAGTCAGCAAAAACAACACTGGGAGCTGACTGTGGCTCAGATCATGAACTCCTTATTGCCAAATTCAGACTTAAATTGAAGAAAGTAGGGAAAACCACTAGACCATTCAGGTATGACCTAAATTAAATCCCTTATGATTATACAGTGGAAGTGAGAAATAGATTTAAAGGACTAGATCTGATAGATAGAGTACTTGATACATATTAATAAATGTATGCCTATAAATGAATGTGCTTAGTCACTCAGTCATGTCTGACTCTTTGCGACCCCATGGACTGTAGCCCGCCAGACTCCTTTGTCCATGGGGATTCTCCAGGCAAGAATACTGGAGTGGGTTGCCATGCCCTCCACCAGGGGATCTTTCCAACCCAGGGATCGAATCGGGGTCTCCTGCATTTCAGGTGGATTCTTTACCAGCTGAGATACTATTTTTATTTTAATAATCTTGAAATCAGTTTTGGAAAAAAGTCAAATTTCCCATATATAAGGAACAAGCTTGGTGCCCTAGACTGTGTGTTAGGAAGGCAGCTATGCTCAGCCCTGTATCACCAACACCATACTAGACTTTGTGTTAGGGACCATGGCTCCCAACCTTCTGACTCTCACTGCTCTCATCACAGATCAAGGCACACCAAAGGAAAACGAGTATCTACTGAGTTCCAGCTCTTCGAGAAGAGTGGTAAGAAGTGCGTTTCGAACAGTTTCGGCCCATGTAAACACACTGTGGTTCCCCCTCTCATACTGGCTCTCTGTGCTCAATGAGTTTCTCCCCTCTAACTAAGCTGACCTGGCAGTGGAAGCAGACACTCGATAAACACATCTGACAGAAGCTGCAGGAAAACAACAAAGAAGGTCATCTGTCTTTGGCTGTGATGACAGCGTCAATAGCGCGTGCATCTTGAATAGTTTTCCCTGAAGTGATGGTGATTCTAGCCGCCCATTCGGTACAGCTCCTCTCTCTCCTCTGTTCTCATCAGTGACCAGTGAGTGATGACAGGTCACTATTCCATTTGAAACTCAAGAGCCAGACTTCTGTAGCCCAATGCCGTTTTCTCCTAGCTCAAAGATGAGTCAGTGTCAATGGATTACAAGGGGGATCTGATGAGTATGGAGATTTAAAGGTCCACCCTTCTCATATCTCCTGTTCCCACCCACTTTACCTTTCTTCCTTTTTCCGCACTGCCTCAGATTTTTGCCCTCTTCATCCTCCTTACTCTGTGCCCCCTGTCTGTGAATTTGGGTAGGATGAATTCACACAGCCAACCAGACTTCCCTACCTCAGAGGGGTGGAGCGCATTTCCCAGCCACAGAAGAAAACCAGCTTAGTTTTCACAGTACATCAGTTTTCCTCACTCTAAGTTACCTTGAGACAGTAACCAATATGGCCCCCAATTTTTATTATTTACAACCTTGGATGCCATTCTTGGTTGTTTATTCCACAAGTTACACTCTCTGCTGGGTTGACTCATCACGGGGATGCCAGGTACTCACCAAGTTTGTTCCAAGGGAACTAACATGTGAATCCATCCCTTGCTCACCCCTTACTCAACTGCTGAATGAGCCAAAGAGAAAGTTTTTTGTTTTGTTTTGGCCTTGAGCGGCATGTGGAATCTTAGTTTCCCCTAAACATGTATTGGAAGCACTGAGCTTTAACCACTAGACTGGCAGGGAAGTCCCAAGAGAAAGGATCTTTAATTGGGTCCTGTTTTGATAAGATTTTACATGTTACCTTTAAAATAAACACATAAAAACCTTCCTCTTCTACTCTCCCAATTTGTAGCAAAATAAATAAAAGAAAAGAACACTGCAGGGAGGGAGACAAGGGGAGAAGAGGTTCTCTCAGCAGCTACACATTAACCTGGAAATTTATAGATAATTTCAAAGAGGCGGAAATTTAGAACAAATTATGTTTTCTGTAAAAGCAGCCATCGCCTGTATTTAATGGATATGTGGAAGAACTTTTTGTCATCTGTGCCTGGATTTATTTGCTTCAATTATCTTTGTGGATGTCAATTTCAACTTTTCCTCATCCCTTGAAAGAGAGGACATTGTTTATTAAAAAGGAGATCCAATTCCTTTCTAAAGTATGAGGTGCCTGTCATGTCACTAAAGAAAAGTATCTGTAAGCAGCCCCCTCTGCAGGGGTGGACATAGGATCCTTGCTCAGATAAGATGATTAGATCTCAGCATCACATCTGATGGGTACAAACTTGAGTGTCATACCCTTAGAGCAACATTTCTCAATCCAGTTTGCACATTCAAATCACCTGTGTGTGTGTGTGTGTGTGTGTGTGTGTGTGTGTGTGTGTACACAGACACATACACACAGATTTCCTGGGCCTCACCCTGGAGACTCTGATTCAATTGGCCTGAGGGCCAGGCATTGGTAGGTTTGAAAAGCTCCCTAGTGAATCTCCTGTGCACGCAGGTTGAGAACCATTAGCTCAGAGTTTTGAGAAGGAGTTTTCTCCCATGCCCCTACCTGGATTTGTTGCCCTGTGAATTCGATAACTTCTAAAATTCTAAAGGAGGTTCTTGAAGTTGGTTACCTGTTTGTAGTTGATAACAACCAACAACAAAAGAGAAAGGAAGTATAACACCTAAAGATGATAGGAAGGACTCTCCTGGTGGTCCAGTGGTTAAGAATCCACGTGCCAATGCAGGGGACACAGGTTCGATTCTTGGTCTGGGAAGATCCCACATGCTGCAGGGCAACTAAGCCCATGCCCCACAGCTACTGAAGCCTGCTCACTCTAGAGCCCGCGCTCTGCAACAAGGGAAGCCACCACAGTGAGAAGCCCATGCACTGCAGCTAGACAGCAGCCTCTGCTCGCAGCAAGGAGGGGAAGTCTGCATCCGGCAGTGAAGACCCAGAGCAGCCAAAAATAAATTCAGTTCAGTTCAGTCACTCATTCGTGTCCGACTCTTTGCGACCCCATGAGTCGCAGCATGCCAGGCCTCCCTGTCCATCACCCACTCCCGGAGTTCACTCAGACTCACATCCATCGAGTCCATGATGCCATCCAGCCATCTCATCCTCTGTTATCCCCTTCTCCTCCTGCCCCCAATCCCTCCCAGCATCAGTCTTTTCCAATGAGTCAACTCTTCGCATAAGGTGGCCAAAATTCCTCCCAAAGAAATCCCAGGACTGATCTCCTTTAGAATGGACTGGTTAGATCTCTTTGCAACCAAGGAGGGGACTCTCAAGAGTCTTCTCCAACACCACAGTTCAGAAGCATCAATTCTTTGGCACTCAGCTTTCTTCACAGTCCGACTCTCACATCCATACATGACCACTGGAAAAACCATAGCCTTGATCAGACGGACCTTTGTTGGCAAAGTAATTTTTCTGCTTTTTAATATGCTGTCTAGGTTGGTCATAACTTTCCTTCCAAGCAGTAAGCGTCTTTTAATTTCATGGTTGCAGTCACCATCCTCAGTGATTTTGGAGCCCAAAAAGATAAAGTCTGACACTCTTTCCACTGTTTCCCCATCTATTTCCCATGAAGTGATGGGACCAGATGCCATGATTTTCGTTTTCTGAATCTTGAGCTTTAAGCCAACTTTTTCACTCTCCTCTTTCACTTTCATCAAGAGGCTTTTTAGCTCCTCTTCACTTTCTGCCATAAGGGTGGTGTCATCTGCATATCTGAGGTTATTGATATTTCTTCAGGCAATCTTGATTCCAGCTTGTGTTTCTTCCAGCCCAGCGTTTCTCATGATGTACTCTGCATAGAAGTTAAATAAGCAGGGTGACAATATACAGCCTTGACGTAGTCCTTTTCCTATTTGGAACCAGTCTGTTGTACCATGTCCAGTTCTAACTGTTGCTTCCTGACCTGCATATAGGTTTCTCAAGAGGCAGGTTAGGTGGTCTGGTATTCCCATCTCTTTCAGAATTTTCCACAGTTGATTGTGATCCACATAGTCAAAGGCTTTGGCATAGTCAATAAAGCAGAAATAGATGTTTTTCTGGAACTCTCTTGCTTTCTCGATGATCCATCAGATGTTGGCAATTTGATCTCTGGTTCCTCTGCCTTTTCTAAAACCAGTTTGAACATCAGGGAGTTCACGGTTCACGTATTGCTGAAGCCTGGCTTGGAGAATTTTGAGCATTACTTTACTAGCATGTGTGATGAGTGCAATTGTGCGGGAGTTTGAGCATTCTTTGGCATTTCCTTTCTTTGGGGTTGGAATGAAAACTGACCTTTTCTAGTCCTGCAGTCACTGCTGAGTTTTCCAAACTTGCTGGCATATTGAGTGCAGCACTTTCACAGCATCATCTTTCAGGATTTGAAATAGCTCAACTGGAATGCCATCACCTACACAAGCTTTGTTGTTAGTGTTGCTTTCTAAGGCCCACTTGGCTTCACATTCCAGGATGTCTAGCTCTAGGTGAGTGATCACACCATCATGATTATCTTGGTTGTGAAGATCTTTTTTGTACAGTTCTTCTGTGTATTCTTTGCCACCTCTTAAATAAAGGTGATAAAGAAGTAAGTTCTGGAAAGTTAAAATATTAGAATTTGAACGCTGGGTAAACTCTGATGCTTGTCTCTCCTTCCCTGCCTATCCCTACATGCATGCATGCTTGCATGCACATACAACACACCCGTGAGCGAGCACATACAACACACCCGTGAGCGAACACACACAGAGTGACATACTGTAGCTCTATACACAAAACCCTAGCTTTGGCCAACCTGACACAAAGCACTGAAGCAGCTGATGTCTGTTTGTCAAAATCCTCTTCCTGCTCTTACTGGGCTGCTGGTGGCATCTACTTACTGACAAGTTCTATTCCATCCTAAGCTTGGAATTCCAACACATGTTCTCAGAGAAATGGTGTGATTGCAGTGATGAAGTTCCTTAGTCAGCTCAGTACAGCTTGTTAAGCCATAATACATCTGAACCAAAGTGCACAAAAAATTCTAGGGCAATCATTGTGGATTTAGAGCACTGACAATATGTGTCAACCCTGCTCAGTCCTGCGATACCAAGATGTTCCCTGAAAGAATAATGACAGAGGCAGGAATAGTGACATGAAATGGTAATGATACAGGGAAAGAACAGAACCTTGAGACCTAAGGGACAGATTTCAACACAATCCCAGGCAAAATTCCAGCAAGTTATTTTGCAGGTATCAATAAGCCATTTCTCAATTTTATAAGGAAAGGCAAAAGACCCAGAATAGCCAACACAGTACTAAAGAAGAACAAAGTCAGAGGGCTGACACAACCCAACTTCAAGACTTACTACAAAGCCACAGTAATCGAGGCAGAGGGGTATCGGTAAAACGATTGACCAATAGTCCAACGAGACAAATTGAGAGCACAGAAATAGAACCATATAAATATAGCCAACTGATCTCTGACTAACAACCACAGGCAATTCAATGGGAAAGAAGAATCTTTTTGATAAATGATGCTAAGGAACTTCTCTCATGATCCACTGGTTAAGACTTCACCTTTCAATGCAGGGGGTTTGGGTTCAACTTCTGGTCGGGAAACTAAGTTCCCACATGCTTGGTAGCCAAAAAATCAGAACATAAAACAAGCAATATTGTAAAAAAATGCAATAAAGATTTAAAAAATGGTCCACATCAGAAAAAATGTTTTAAAAAAAGTAAATGATGCTGGAACAACTGCACATCCATGCACGCACACACAGAAATTAACACGGATCCGGAGCTGAGAACTTTCACAAAATGAAGTCAACGTGGATCATGTTGCTGCTTTCAGTCACCCAGTTGTGTCCTACTCTTCGCGACCCCATGGACTGCAGCAGGCCAGGCCTCCCTGTCTCTCACCGTCTCATGGAGTTTGCCCAAGTTCATGTTCGTTGCATTGGTGATGCCGTCCAGCCATCTCATCCTCTGATGCCCTCTTCTCCTTCCCTCAACCTTCCCCAGCATCAGGGACTTTCCCAGTGAGTCAGCTGTTTGCATCAGATGACCAAAATACTGTAGCTCCAGCTTCAGCATCAGTGCTTCCAGTGAATATTCAGGATTGATCTCCCATAAGATTGGCTGGTTTGATCTCCTTGCTGTCCCAGGGACTTGCAGGAGTCTTCTCCAGCGTCCAGTGTGAAGGCATCAGTTCTTTGGTGTTCTGCCTTCTTCACGGTCTAGCTCTCACAGTCGCACATGACCACTGGGAAGACCTTGACCATGCAGACGTTTGTTGGCAGAGTGATGTCTCTGCTTTTCAACACACCGTCTAGGTTTGTCATTGCTTTCCTGCCAAGAAGCAATCGTCTTCTGATTTCATGACTGCAGTCACCATCCGCAGTGATTTTGGAGCCCAAGAAGAGGAAACCTGTCACTGCTTCCACCTTTCCCCTTCTATTTGCCATGCAGTAATGGGGCCGGATGCCATGATGTTAGTTTTTTTTTAATATTTAGTCTTAAGCTGGCCCTTCACTCTCCTGTGTCACCCTCATCAAGAGGTTCTTTAGTTCCTTTTCGCTTTCTGCCATTAGAGTGGTATCATCTACACATCTGAGATTGTTGATGTTTCTCCCGTCTATCTTGATTCCAGCTTGTAACTCATCCATCCTGGCATTTCTCATGATATGCTCAGCATGCAGTTTAAACAAACAGGGTGACCACAGACAGCCTTCTTTCTCAATCTTGAACCAGGGTTTTAACTGTTGCTTCTTGACCTGAATACAGGTTTCTCAGGAGACAGGTAAGATGGTGTGGTATTCCCATCTCTCTAAGAGCTTTCCAGTTTGTCATGATCCACACCATCAAAGGCTTTAGTGTAATCAATGAAACAAATAAATGTTTTTCTGAAATTCCCTTGCTTTCTCTATAATCCAGCGAATGTTGACAATTTGATCTCTAGTTTCTCTTCCTTTTCTAAACCCAGCTTGTATGTCTGGAATTTCTTGGTTCGCATAATGCTGAAGTCTAGCATGCAAGATTTAAAGCATGGCCTTACTAGCCTGGGAGATGAATGCAACTGCCTGATGGTTAACTCATTCTTTGGTAATACCCTTCTTGGGAGTTGGGATGAGAACTGACCTTTTCCAGTCCTGCGGCCACTGCTGGGTCTTCCAGATTTGCTGGCATAATGAATGCAAAACCTTGTTGGCGTCATCCTTTAGGGATTTGAATAGTTCTGCTGGAATTTCATCACATCCACTAGCTTTATTAACAGCAGTGCTTGTTAAGGCCCACTGACTCTGCACTCCAGAAAGTCTGGCTCTGGGTGACTAACCACATCATTGTAGTAATTGGTTCATTAAGATCTTTTTAATACAATTCTTCTGTGTATTCTTTCCATCTCTTCTTGATCTATTCAGTATCTACTAGGTCTCTACAATTTTTATCTTTTATTGTGCCCATCTTTGGGTGGAAAACTCCCTTGATGTTTCCAATTTTCCTGAAGAGATCTCTCCTGCCCCTTTTGTTGTTTTCTTCTTTTATTAAACACTGTTTATTGAAGAAGGCCTCCTTGTCTTCCCTAGCTGTTTGTTCTTTGGAACTCTGCATTTAATTGCATGTTCCTTTCCCTCTCTCCCTTGCTTTTCACTTCTCTTCATTTGTCCACTATTTGCAAGACCTCCTCAGATAACCACTTTGCCTTCTTGCTCTTCTTTTTTGGGGGATGGTTTTGTGTGCCACCTCCTCCAGAGGTCAGTATTATGCACCTCTGTCCATAGTTCTTCAGGCACACTCTTAACTAGATCTAGTCCCTTGAATCCATTCATTACCCCTACTGTGAATTTACACAGGATTTGATTTAAGTCATACCTGGCTGGCCTAGTGTTTTTCTCGGCTTTCTTTAGTTTAAGCCTGAATTTTGCTTTGAGAAGCTGATGATCTGAGTTACAGTCAGCTCCAGATCTTGTTTTTGCTGACTGTATACAGCTTCTCCAACATAGGCTACAGAGAATGTAATCAATTTGATTTGGGTACTGACCAATTGGTGACGTCCATGTGTAAAGTCATGTCTTGTGTTGTTGAAAATGGTATTTGCCATGACTAGCACATTCTCTTGGCAGAATTCAGTTAGTCTTTGCCCTGCTTCATTTGGATCATAGTCCAAAATGGATCATAGTCTGAAGTTTAAAATATAATAGGAAATTCAGGTGAGCTTGATGACTTTTTTGATAAGACACCAAAAAGATAAAATCCTGAAAGAAAAAACTGATAAGCTGGGTTTCATTAAAATTAAAATGTTTTGCTCTGTGAAAGATACTGTTAGGAGAATGAAAAGACAATCCACAGACTTGGAGATAATTTTTGCAAAACATACATTTTGTGTGATTGTATCCAAAATATACAAAGAGCTCTTAAAACTCAATAATAAAACAAATGACCCAGTTTTAAGTAGACAAAAGACCTGAACAAACACTTCACCAAAGAAGAAATGCACGTGGCAAATATGGTATGAGAAGATGCTCTATGTATGTGTGTGCATTTAGTTTGCAAATGAACTGCAAACTAAAATAATGAGACATCACTGCATATCTATTCAAATAGATAAAATGCAAAGCACACACAACCCAAATGCTGGTGGGGATGTGGAGCAACAGAAAATCTCATTCATTACTGCTTTAGAAGACAATTCAGCAGTTTCTTACAAAGCTAAACAAAGTCTTACCATATAATCTATCAACGGTACCCTTTGGTATTTACACAAGAGTTGAAAACTTGTGTCCATACAAAAACCTGCACACAAATGTTTATAGCAGCTTTACTCATAATTTCTAAAAACCTAGATCAACCAAGATATCCTTCAGGAGGTGAATGGATAAAAAAAAATCCTGATACATCCAAACAGTGGAATATTATTTAGCACTAAAGAGAAGTGAGTTATTAAGCCAAGAAAAGACAGCAGAACCTTAAATGCACATTGCTAAGTGAGAAAAGCTGGTCTGAAAAGGCTCTACGCATTGTATGATCTCTACCATATAACATTTTGGAAAAGACAGAACTATTGAGACTTTAAAAAGATCAGTGGTCACCAGAGGGAGGGATGTAAAGGAGGACTACAGGGGATTTTTAGGGTGGTGAAACTACTCTATATGATATTATAGTGGTGGATGCAGGACATTATCCATTTGTCAAAACCCATAGAACTACACAATATAAAGAATGAATCCTAATATAAACTATGAGAGTGAAAGTGTTAGTTGCTCGGTCATGTCCGACTCTTTGCAACCCCATGGACTGTAGCCTGCCAGGCTCCTCTCTCCATGGAATTCTCCAGGCAAGAATACTGGAGTGGGTAGCCATTCCCTTCTCTGAGGGATCTTCCCCACCCAAAGAGCAAACCTGGGTCTCCCACATAGCAGGCAGACTCTTTACTGTCTGAGCCACCAGGGACTTCAGTTAATAAAAATATATCGGAATTTTTTAAAATGTTGGTTACCTGTGTGTCTTTCTAAATTTGATACACATCAATACTGAGTAGGCCAAACAAACATATCCAAGTCCAGTTACCTCTTTGCAGTTCTGGGCTTTTCCCCTGAGTCAACAGAATTCTAAAGTGAGTACCAAACAACAAAGCTTTGTTGAAGTATGGTGGGTGGACAGCTAGGTATGCCCATCTTCAAGTGACTTACTCTTTCACATGAGGCAGCTCTTATAAATCCAGGTTCCTGGAATATCATGAATTATAACATGTCATTGACCTTCTAGGCCACTCATGAGTGGTCAAAACTATGGATGAGACTAGTCTGCTATGTTAGTAATCCACGTTAAATGCCTGTTTGAAGATGAGCCATCAGCAGTAGGAGATGGAAGAACAACTCTCCATGGGACCAAGCTGTGGGTCAGTCAGAAAAGAGACAGATTTGCCTGGCTAAAAAGAGAAAAAAAAGTTGTGTGTACAGTTTTAAATATGTGTATAGTTTACAGATAGAATGAGGGTAGTTTTTTGAGAAGGAGGTCGCTGCATCACCAGGTAAGGTCCTCATCAGTCCACTCCAGATCAGCTGAAAGCATTTCACCTTCCATGCACTGGGTTCTAGGAGACAAAATGGTCCATGACATTTGCAGAAAGTACATAGACAGCTAGTGTTAGTCGCTCCGTCGTGTCCGGCTCTTTGCGACCCCATGGACTGTAACCTGCCAGGATCCTCGGTCCATGGGATTCTCCAGGCAAGAATACTGGAATGGGCTGCCCTTCCCTCCTCCAGGGGATCTTCCCTACCCAGGGGTTGAACCCGGGTCTCCCACATTGTGGGCAGATTCTTTACCATCTGAGCCACCAGGGAAGCCCAGATAAAAGTCACAGAAGAGGATTCTCTGCAAAGAGAGAGAGCAGGGCATCCGCTGGAGAATATAAAGCTTTCAAGGAAGAGGGGTGTTTTGGAGGAGCCTTGAAAGACTGGTAGAATTTTTATAGAAGGAAATCAGAGTGAGGGGGACAGTCCAGATCAAAAGGGCATTGTGAGCAATGATCCAGATCAACAAGGACGAATGTGAGTGATGTAGTTTGGCTGAAGGAGGGCACACACAGAAGGATAATGGAAAATGTGGCTGAAGGGCGAGAGCTGGATGTTAAATGGAGATTTCTGAATGTCAGGCTGGAGTATTTGCATTTAATTCAGTAGGCACTTAAGCATTAAGCACTAGATAGGATGCTAAAATTTTCCTTCTCTTCTCTGTCCTTGGACCCAATACTTACGGAAAATTTCTTTCTTCTCCTTTATGTTTTTCTTTCTATCCTTGTTGTCTTTGGCCACCCTTATTCTTCCCTTGCTTCTCTTCTTTCTTACTCTATTTTTGATAAATTTCAGGTCTTCTTCCATCCTAGTCCTCTAGGCAAGCAGCGATGGCTGCAGCCAAATCTAATTCCATTCTCCTTGGGCCTATTTTTTTTTTTTTCTTTTCATCTAAACTTTTATTTACCAATGAAGAGGTGTAGGATATGTGTCGTCACTATTTTCAATGATTTCTGTAAACTTTGAGAATAGGAGTTGTAGTCTTATTCCAATATATTTTAATTCAGCAGATTGCATTGTTTTAGTTGTGTAGATAAGTATTTTTAATTGATCTGCTTGTATTTGTTTTATAAAATCCAATTACAAAATTGAATGAAGCATTAAAAATTATTATTGTAAGAGAAAAGATAGAGTGTAAAGAAATACTAAATAAATATCAGTTCAGTTCAGTTCATTTCAGTCGCTCAGTTGTGTCTGACTCTTTGTGACCCCATGAATTGCAGCACGCCAGGCCTCCCTGTCCATCACCAACTCCCGGAGTTCACTCAGATTCACGCCCATTGAGTCGGTGATGCCATCCAGTCATCTCATCCTCTGTCGCCCCCTTTTCCTCCTGCCCCCAGTCCCCCCCAGCATCAGAATATTTTTCCAATGAGTCAACTCTTCACATGAGGTGGCCAAAGTACTAGAGTTTCAGCTTTAGCATCATTCCTTCCAAAGAAATCCCAGGACTGATCTCCTTCAGAATGGACTGGTTGGATCTCCTTGCAACCAAGGAGGGGACTCTCAAGAGTCTTCTTCAACACCACAGTTCAAAAGCATCAATTCTTCAGCACTCAGCTTTCTTCACAGTCCAACTCTCACATCCATACATGACCACAGGAAAAACCATAGCCTTGACTAGACAGACCTTAGTCGGCAAAGTAATGTCTCTGCTTTTGAATATGCTATCTAGGTTGCTCATAACTTTTCTTCCAAGGAGTAAGCGTCTTTTAATTTCATGGCTGCAGTCACCATCTGCAGTCATTTTGGAGCCCAAAAAGATAAAGTCTGACACTCTTTCCACTGTTTCCCCATCTATTTCCCATGAAGTGATGGGACCGGATGCCCATGATCTTCATTTTCTGAATGTTGAGCTTTAAGCCAACTTTTTCACTCTCCACTTTCACTTTCATCAAGAGGCTTTTTAGTTCCTCTTCACTTTCTGCCATAAGGGTGATGTCATCTGCATATCTGAGGTGACTGATATTTCTCCCAGCAATCTTGATTCCAGCTTGTGCTTCTTCCAGTCCAGCATTTCTCATGATGTACTCTGCATAGAAGTTAAATAAGCAGGGTGACAATATACAGCCTTAATGTACTCCTTTTCCTATTTGGAACCAATCTGTTGTTCCATGTCCAGTTCTAACTGTTGCTTCCTGACCTGCATACAGATTTCTCAAGAGGCAGGTTAGGTGGTCTGGTATTCCCATCTCTTTCAGAATTTTCCACAGTTTCTTGTGATCCACACAGTCAAAGGCTTTAGCATAGTCAATCAAGCAGAAATAGATGTTTTTCTGGAACTCTCTTGCTTTTTCCATGATCCAGCAGATGTTAGCAATTTGATCTCTGGTTCCTCTGCCTTTTCTAAGACCAGCTTGAACATCCAAAAGTTCATGGTTCACGTATTGCTGAAGCCTGGCTTGGAGAATTTTAATCATTACTTTACTAGCATGTGAGATGAGTGCATTTGTGTGGTAGTTTGACCATTATTTGGCATTGCCTTTCTTTGGGATTGGGATGAAAACTGACCTTTTCCAGTCCTGTGGCCACTGCTCAGGTTTCCAAACTTGCTGGCATACTGAGTGCAGCAGTTTCACAGCATCATCTTTCAGGATTTGAAATAGCTCAACTAGAATTCCATCACCTCCACTAGCTTTGTCTGTAGTAATGCTTTCTAAGGCCCACTTGACTTCACATTCCAGGATGTCTGGCTCTAGATGAGTGATCACACCATCGTGATTATCCGGGTTATGAAGATCTTTTTTTGTACAGTTCTTCTATGTATTCTTGCCACCTCTTCTTAATATCTTCTGCTTCTGGTAGGTCCATACCATTTCTGTCCTTTATCGAGCCCACTGCTGCTCAAAATTTTGGGTTGTATTAACAAACACTGAAATTTAGAGAATGAATAAAAGAGGTATATTTGTAGGCTTACTACTTTTTAAAAAATTTAAAAAAATGATTTTTATTGGAATACAATTGCATTGCAATACTGTGTTAATTTCTGCTGTACAACAAAACGAATCAGCTGCAAGTATACATTTATTCCTCCCTCTTGAGCCTCCCTCCCATGCACCCCCATCTCATCGCGCTAGATCACCAGGGCACCTAGCTGATCTCCCCGTGCTGCACAGAAGCTTCCCACTAGCTAGCTGTTTCACACATGGTAGTGTATCCAGTGCTCTTGTCTGGAAAATCCCATAGACAGAGGAGCCTGGTGGGCTGCAGTCCATGGGGTTGCTAAGAGTCGGACACGACTGAGCAACTTCACTTTCACTTTTCACTTCCATGCATTGGAGAAGGAAATGGCAACCCACTGCAGTATTCTTGCCTGGAGAATCCCAGGGACGGGGGAGCCTGGTGGGCTGCTGTCTATGGGGTCGCAAGAATCGGACACGACGGACGTGACTCAGCAGCAGCAGCGGCAGCAGTGTATCCATATCAGTGCTATTCTCCCAACTCATCCCACCCTCCCCTTATCCCATTGTGTCTATGTGTCTGTTCCTGTCCTTGGGTGTATTTTTTAAGGACTTTTTCTGGATATTTCTAATAGTCTAACCTAACATATGCCACCAAATAAACAGCTCTCTGATCTCTGACTTGAAAAAATCTTTCTTAAATCCGCCAAATTAGCAGCTCCATTAAGAGATAAAAGAACTTTTGCTTTGTGGTTATGAGATGGCATATCAATTTGGTGGGCCCAAGTTGGGTTGGTTCCTTTCATTTTCTAGCTGCTGCTGCTGCTGCTAAGTCGCTTCAGTCGTGTCCAACTCTGTGCGACCCCATAGACGGCAGCCCACCAGGCTCCCCCATCCCTGGGATTCTCTGGGCAAGAACACTGGAGTGGGTTGCCATTTCCTTTTCAAGAGGGTGATAGAAATATAAACTTCGGAAAGAAACCCAGCCTCCAGCTGTTAGGTGCAGCCCTCACCAAAAGCAAACAGCCTCTTAGTGGGAATGTTATTACCTGTATTTTATTCGTTCTTTAAGCGTTTATTGGGCATCCACTCTGTACCACAGCTCCACAGGTTTAAGGGATAGAGTCATACATATACATATATAAATGTTTCTACCATGGCTTCCCTGGTGGCTCAGAGGTTAAAGCATCTGCCTCCAATGTGGGAGACCTGGGTTCGATCCCTGGGTCGGGAAGATCCCCTGGAGAAGGAAATGGCAACCCACTCCAGTATTCTTGCCTGGAGAATCCCATGAAAGGAGAAGCCTGGTAGGCTACAGTCCACGGGGTCGCAAACAGTTGGACACGACTGAGCAACTTCACCTCACCTTATAAATGTTTCTATGTAGCTCACCTTCTAGCGGGAGATAAAAAGAAAACATCACAATGGTATGATGATATCTAGGATAGTATTTCTCAAATTTAATGTGTATGCAAAATTACCCAAAGATCTTGTTAAAAGTATTTTTTCTTTCAGTTGGTCTGGGGTTGGGCCAGCCTGCATTTCTAATATTTAGTTAAGAATTTACCCATGCGCCATGTGTAACTGTTAATGCATACTATTTATGTTCTTTGCCCTTAATGTGTTTTTCTTTACTGATGTGTAGAGAATCTATATGACATACATCATTTCAAATTTTCACCCTTTATCCCTGGTATTTAGATAATTTATAATGTTTTTAACATGAGGAATTGTTTTTAAAATTTGTGTAATTGTAATTAATAATCTTTTAAAGTGGCCTGTATGTTTTATGTCATATATTCAAAGATTTTTCACCACTACAAGATTATTTTTTAATCCTCTTACCTTTTAATCCCCTGGGAAATTATTATGATGCATGGATTGAGGTAGAGATCAAACTTTATTTTTATCCCAAATAACTAAAAGTCTCCCCAAGCTGCTTATTCTATGATGCTCATAGTCAGGGTCACAGGTGATGAAGGTGCTCTGGCTAAGCAATGAGGGAAAATGCTGATATCTTCCTGAAAAAGATCATACCTGGGCTGAATCTTAAGAATATGTAGGAGTTAGCCAGACAAAGACTGGAGAATTGAAGTAATTCATTCCAGCTACAGACTAGAATTTAAGAGAGGAAATGACTAGAGACAAGTCTCAAGGGATAAGCAGGGTGGTCTTCAATGCCATGCTTAGAAATTTGAACTTTATTTTGAAAACAAAAGGATACTATTAAAGTTTTTTAAAAGAGAAAAGGTAACATGCAGAAATTTGCATCTTAGAAAGATTAGTAGGGCAGCAGCTTGAAAATGAATCAGAATGGGGCAAACCTGAAGACAGCAGAGCCCATTTCAGAGAAAGCTGGCTTTTTGTGAAGGTCTCTGCAGCATATCCCTTGATTAATAAAAGGTTGGACCAGGTGTGAAACCTATGTATTCTACATTTAATTATTTATTCATAGCTTATACAACGGAGAAGGAAATGGCAACCCACTCCAGTGTTCTTGCCTGGAGAATCCCAGGGACGGGGGAGCCTGGTGGGCTGCCATCTATGGGGTCGCACAGAGTCCGACATGACTGAAGTGACAGCAGCAGCTTATACAGAACCAACAGACAATGTACAGGGAAGTATGAAACCTGCCAATAAGTGGTTTTAATAAGTAACTATTTTAAAGTCCAAATCTAGCGTACTTGAAGTCCAATAAGCTCCTCTGAAACCTGAGTGTCCAGTGATTTCTGTCAGTTCAACTATTGACCCACATAGTTAGAGGAAGTCCGGAGGTCCTTCTCCCACCCAGGACAGGAATCTCTTCCAAAGCACACCCAACAGATGGCCTAAAGAGCCCCTGTGTGAATGCTCCTCACCTTCAAAGGGAGCTCCCTGGCCTCCTGTTTTTCTGTTGCAGATCTAAACATAGAAAGTTCTTTCTCAGGCTGAGCCAAATTCTTCCTCTCTGTAACTTTCACCAGCAAGGTTTTCTCCCTGAGTCTTTTCTTCCTCAAGGAGACACCATTAGTCTTAAAGAGACTAGGCATTAGGAAATGCTATCATAATGCCATCATAAAGGCTGAAACGTTTAAAATATAGGGCTTCCCAGGTGGTGGTAATGGTATACCAATGATTGCACAATGGTGTAGATAATGCCACTGAACTGTGCACTTAAAAACAGTTAAGATGATAGATTTTTGTGTGATATGTGTTTTGTATGAATTTTTAAAATGTTTAAACAATTAAAAAAAAATTTTTTTTAATGATTTTTAAAAAATACTAGTAATACCTGACCAGTTAAAAGACCTTAAGCTTGAAATGTTGATGTTTTGAACTTGAAATGTTGGAGGTTCTTCAGAATGGTACTGAATTTTTCTTTGGCCTCCTTCTAACTCTCATTTCCCTCTCCTACTATTGTCATGGTCTACCCTCATCTCTTCTGTCTTTTAGCCAGGATCTCAGTTTAGCTTTAGAACCAGGTCTTTCTGTCTTTGGTTCCCCCTTAATTCTGATGGTTCATTGGATCATGTGAACTTGCTTTAGAAAAAAAAATCTAAATTAGACTCATTAGCTCTATTATTTCACAGCAAAAATTATACTTTAAACTCAGTTGTCCTCATGTTGCTGTAACACAGCTCGAGAGGAGGAAGGACGTTCTTTAATGTTTTCATTCCAAAATAACAGGAGGAGTTTCATTTTTAAAAGAGGAATCTGAGAGAACACGCATGACCTGAGGGAACCAGTTATAATCCAGGAGTTTCTAACCGGCCCACCTTGTTGTTCAGTCACTAAGTCGTGTCCAGCGCTTTGCGACTCCATGGACTGCAGCACCCTAGACTCCTCTGTCCTTAAATTCATGCCCGTTGAATCGGTGATGCCCAGCTTGCTAATCCATGAACCAGTTATCTGGTTGTAAGACCAGGTTCAATTATGTAACTTAAAAATTTTTGGTCTGCATGAGATGTTTACTATACAATTTTCTTGCCAAAGAGTAAGCCTGAGTTTTTCCATGGGGATGGAATTTGTCATGACCTCTGCTCATGCGGCAAGCCAGTCCCCGATGCGCTGCTGTTCCCCCAGCAGCTAGGACCTTGAGTCTGCGAGGTCACCCTGTACCCACCACATTCAGCCGCACAGGCTCTGCGGCAGCTGCGTCGGCCACAGCCTCAGGAATGCTTGTCATTTACAGCCGTAGATGATTTGAGTGTGATGGGATCAACTAGAAGACATCTAACATAGCAGTTGACCACAATTTGACAGAGCACATTTAAAATTTAAGACTCTGAATGACATACAGTCATGCTTCTATCTCTTCAATGTTAGATTCCTTTATGAAAAATACCAATTTTTAAGTTTAATACAATAGTTTGACTGCTTATTCCTTTTTCCATTTTTTTTCTCTTTTAAAGACTAATGTAAACACCTCAGAGAGATGCATGCTATTTTCCCACAAAGACATACATTACCTTAATTTTTATATTCTCAGGAAGTCTTAATTAATTCTTTTCAAAACCACACTTTCAAGATCCATCACATGTATATCCCTTTCCTATCTTACGATCTTTGCAAGTGGTATGCTTTTCAAAAAAATTGTTTGGAAGCAAAGCTCAACTTCTAATAATGGTAGAGCAGCTTGGTTGGACTAACTCTTGCATGAGCAATAATTATAATACCTGAACAAAATGTTTTAAAAAGCAATTTTTATTACACTGGAGACTGGTCAAAAGTAAATGGAGAGCGGTCTGCCCTTAAAAACAGAAAATATAGCTATGAGATTTGCAAGTTTACAACTTTTTACCTGAACATACTCATCAATTCTCTGTCTTGGGTTGTCAGGGAGAGAGCTTAGCTGGCAGATCAGCCAGAACTAAGGGGGGAATCCTAGAAGAGAGTGAACTGCAGGTGTGAAACCCCAAATCTGTCTGAAACATCCACCCAACTTCTTGATAAAAAGGAAAGAAGGAATGGAGGGAGGGAGGAAAGAAAAGGGGAAAAAAAAGAATAAAAAGAAAAAAGGAAAAGAAAGAAAAGGCATCAGCCGGAAGCTGAAATAACTGGCAGAGAATTCAACTGTTGTTGAGGGCAGGAAAACAGTGTTTGGAATTTGAGTCTAGCCAAGTTGATAAAGATTACTCTTCAAAAGAACATAACAGAATCAAGTCTCCACATTGTACATTCCTTTATAGTCAACATCCTATTATAAATCACTAGATATGCAAAGTAACAGGAACGTGTGACCTGTACTTAGAGGGGAGAAAGGAACTCTGAGATTATCTAGATGCTCTTGTAATAAATGGATAGGACTAAGGCAACCACTGTAAAAATGTTCAAGGAGTTAAGAAAAAAGATGGTCACAGTAAATAAACAAAATAGGATTATTACAGCAGATAACTAGAAACTGTAAAAAACAGAACAAAATGGAAATTTTAGAGCTGGAAATTACAGTAATTGAAGTGAAAAATTCATTGGATATTTTTAACAACATTTTGGATGTAGCTGAAGAAACAATGAACATGAAGATAGATCTTAGGTATTATTCAATATACAGGACAAAAGTCCCAAACATTTGGAAATTAATCAATATATTTATAAACACCCATGATTTATTTCATAAGGGAAATTTTAAAATATTTTGAACGGAAATATAATGAAAATATAAGATCTCAAAGTTCAGATGATAGAGATAAAGAAGTACTCAGAGGGACTTTTGCATCTTTAAGTTCATATATTAGAAATGAAGAGAAAATTAAAATCAATCATCTATTCATATATTGATTAATGGATACATAAAACGTAGTGAATCAATACAATAAATATTATTTGGTGGTTAAAAGGAATAAAGTGCTGACACGTGCTACAACATGGATAAACCTTGAAAACATGTTTAGTGAAAGAAGCTGATCATAAAAGACTGTATATGTTGACTTCGTTTATAGGAAGTGTCCTAAATAGGCAAATTATAAAGGTAGAAATTAGGCTAGTGGTTGTTTAGTGCTGAGGGAAGGGCTAGCAAGGGGAGAGGTGACTAACAAAGGT
Organism: Budorcas taxicolor; assembly: GCF_023091745.1. NCBI lineage: Eukaryota > Metazoa > Chordata > Mammalia > Artiodactyla > Bovidae > Budorcas > Budorcas taxicolor. Next base: position 81,043,385 of record NC_068919.1, read on the forward strand.
AGGATTTCTTTTGGGGGTGGTTAAAATACTATTAGTTTTTTAAAAATACTGTAAAATTTACTTGATTTTGGTTGTACAACTTGGTGAATATATTTAGAACCATCGTACTGTACACTTTAAGTGGATGAATTGTATGTAAATTCTCAATAAAGCTGTTACCAAAAAAAAAAAATCTTCAAACATAAGAAACTAAAAACAAAGTAAGCAAATTAAACCCAAAGTAAGTAAAAATTGGGAAATAATAAAGATAAGAGCACATGTCAATGAAGAGATGAACAATAAAGAAAATAAGGCCGAAATCTGGTTCTTTGAAATGATTAGTAAAAGTGGCAAACACCTAGCAAGACTGATAAAGAAAAAAGAGAAAATATAAATTACCTATATGAGGAATGGAAGAGAGGCATATAAGTTCCTATAGACATTGGGTGGCTGCATAACTGTATATGTATAGGTGCCAAAATTCATTAAACTGTATTCTTAAAATGGGTAAATTTGATTGGAAGCAAGTTAGACTCCAATAAAGCTGTAGAAGAATCAATAGATTAATAGAACAAAGAGGAAAAGCCATGGGATTCTATCAGCTGATGACAGTTCTCCAGCCTTCGAGAGAGAGGACCCTTACATTGGTTATTTGGCCGTTGCTTGTTAGGACTGCCCCCATCCATCTCCATCATGAGGGGCTGCATGTCTTTCAAAGGCCATGTTGTCTCCTCCCATCAAGGTACCCCATGATTTGTATTAAAATCATCATCTCCCCCCTGCCTCTGTCCTTTTTCTTACTTACAAAGGTCCAGGCGGGGACATCCCTGGCTGCACAGAGACTTGGCTTTCCAGTGCAGGGCGTGCGTGTTCAACCCCTGGCCAGAGAGCTGAGATGCCGCCTGCTTCACGGCCAAAAACAAGACATAAAACAGAAGCAAGATTGTAACAAATTCAGTAAAGACTTTCAAAAGGGCCCCCATCAATAACGGCAATGAAAAAGGCCCAGGTGAGCCTGAAGATTTGCTTGTGCCATCCACTTCCGTCTTAGCAGGATTCCAAGAACTGATCACTGACTACAGCTACTACAGTTTATTGACCTTGTGGCAACAAAACCACCCCATCCTGTCCCATTCAGGGGCTTCGTTTTCCTCCTGTGGCGGTGATATGCTATAACAAGGCAAAGCTCAGTGTCTGCCTCTGTGAGTGAACACCTATCCAAAGAGGATCAAACAGGCAGAGATGACCCTGTGGGAACCTCACCTCAGGTCCATGACAAACAATAGGAAAAGTCTGAGATTTTCTTTAAAAATATAACCGGAAGTCACAGTTAGTTCCTACTGAATAACAGGAAGAAAAGGTGAAAATAAGTTTCCTTTATTCCTATGTTATTTAAACTGTTGAAAACCATGAAAGAGAAGCCTCTTTATGTATGATTCTTAAAGGGTTTTTTAGAGCATAATACTGCTCTGTATGGCTTTGTGGTATCTCACCTTATCCTGGAAGATACTGCTTCTACCAAATTCTAGCCTTTGCAATGTTACAGATTCTGGACAGAATCTTGAGGCACAATAAGCAAGTCTTTCCACATTTTCCCATGTTAGACTAAAGACCCAATAGGAAGAAATTGTAAGGCAGTGGCGTCCGGGGTTTAAGACAATGGAGTTGGTGTCAGACAAACATGTATTCCAGGCTGTTTTGTGAATGATGAAGTGACTGGCCTTGGGCAAGCTGTTTGATCTTTCTGAGCTTCAGTTCTTTATTTCTAGGATGGATATAATCTACCTGCCTCATAGGGTAGCCAGGAAAATCACAGATAAAATGAATTTTAGGGCATATGATGGTGTCTGACAAAGAATAAAAGACCTCATGATGCTATTTTTTTCCTTCATGTTTATATTTTCTGCTAGGCAAATTGGCACTCTAGAACATTGCTAGTAGGAATGTAAATTGATACAGCCATTCTGGAGGACCATTTCTGTTTCCGTTTTTAAATCTCACGGGCTTCAACTCTGCAATTGCAGTTCTGGTGTCTGCATTAGAGAACTCTCTATAAGTGCATATTTAACTGAAAACTTCAATTTGGTGTACTAATAGGCTTTATTACATGTACTTATAGGAAACATTTTTCTTAGGTCCTACACTGTTTTATCCTGAACTGAAAGAATGCTTAGATTTATTAAAGAATCAACAAGTTTCTCAAGCTTCCAGGAAAGTCAATCACAGTCTCCTGCTATTGTAAAAATGGAATTTTTTATAAGCTCTTAGAATCATAGATTGTAGAATTTTTTAAATCTTAAAAATAATATGGCTTAAGCATCTCCCCTTATGGGTAAGCAAACTGTGGGACACACTGAGATAAGACAACTGCCCCCAGTTATCCCACTAGCTGATAATGGAAGCCCAATACAAATTAGTGCCATCACCAGTCTTGGTTCTCAACACCAGCATTGTCCTTTACATCGCCCGAGCACTCATTCCTACTTACTGTCAGTGCAGCAGGCATAGCTAGGTGTCTATTTAATATCTCATTTTTCCTTCCGAAGATTAAAAGCACTAACTAACCAAAGGTTCTTGCAGCCAGACCTAGTTCTGGCCAGTGAAATACAAACGGAAATCAACTATTAGTAGAGGGCTTGACTACTAGTAGAGAGTTTTCAGGAAAGTTATTATTTTCCTGATTAAAAAAGAGCAGGATATATAGCTGGGATGCCATTTCTTTGCCCTTCTCCATATTTCCTCCAGAAACGAAGATATGCTATCTGGTGTTAGCTGACATCTTGTCCCTACAATGGTAGAGAAAGAATATAGAAGGAATCTAGGCAGAAAGTGAAGAGAAACTAAAAAGCCTCTTGATGAAAGTGAAAGAGGAGAGTGAAAAAGTTGGCTTAAAGCTCAACATTCAGAAAACTAAGATCATGGCATCTGGTCCCATCACTTCATGGCAAATAGATGGGGAAACAGTGGAAACAGTGTCAGACTTTATTTTGGGGGGCCTCCAAAATCACTGCAGATGGTGACTGCAGCCATGAAATTAAAAGATGATTACTCCTTGGAAGGAAAGTTATGACCAACCTAGATAGCATATTAAAAAGCAGAAAAATTACTTTGCCAACAAAGGTCCGTCTGGTCAAGCCTATGGTTTTTCCTGTGGTCATGTATGGATGTGAGAGTTGGACTGTGAAGAAAGCTGAGCACCGAAGAATTGATGCTTTTGAACTGTGGTGTTGGAGAAGACTCTTGAGAGTCCCTTGGACTGAAAGGAGATTCAACCAGTCCATCCTAAAGGAGACCAGTCCTGGGTATTCATAGGAAGGACTGATGCTGAGGCTGAATCTCCAATATTTTGGCCACCTCATGCTAAGAGCTGACTCATTGGAAAAGACTCTGATGCTGGGAGGGATTGGGGGCAGGAGGAGAAGGGGAGAACAGAGGATGAGATGGCTGGATGGCATCACTGACTTGATGGACATGAGTTTGGGTAAACTTCGGGAGTTGGTGATGGACAGGGAGGCCAGGTGTGCTGCTATTCAAGGGGTCACAAAGAGTCGGACATGACTGAGCAACTGAACTGAACTGACTGAACTGAGACATTGGTGACATTGAGAACCCCCTCACCAGCCTCAGATTGGCTCCTCCTGTTGTCTCTTGTTTGGTTGCTGCTGCTGCTGCTAAATCGCTCCAGTCCAATTCTGTGCAACCCCATAGACAGCAGCCCACCAGGCTCTGCCATCCCTGGGATTCTCCAGGCAAGAACACTGGAGTGGGCTGCCATTTCCTTCTCCAATACATGAAAGTGAAAAGTGAAAGTGAAGTCGCTCAGTCATGTCCGACTCTTAGCGACCCCATGGACTGCAGCCTACCAGGCTCCTCTGTCCATGGGATTTTCCAGGCAAGAGTACTGGAGTGGGGTGCCATTGCCTTCTCCGTCTTGTTTGGTTAAGCTGCTGCAATCCTATTTTCACATTTCCTTTGCTTCTGAAGGAAAACACAGACTGTGGAATATAAATTCTACCATACCTAAATTCACTTTGCCTTATTCACTCTTGTCTCAGAGGAGGAAGGGACCATTTTTCTTTCCAAATGTAACCATTTCCATCTCTTTCTGTCTCCTTTCATGTTCTTAAGTCCCCCTGTCTCTTTTAATCTCTACTCCTCACTCTAAAAACATCTTTTAAATTTTCCTTCAGCTTTGGCTCCCTTGCAAAATACCATTCTTATGCTTCACTTCACAGCTAAAAATCTTGGGAGAAGAGACTTCCAAAGCCTGCCATCTCTATGGCTAAAAATGAATTATGGGGGTACTTCGCTGGTAGTCCAGTAGCTAAGACTCTATTCCCAGTGCAGGGGCCCAGGTTTAATCCCTGGTCGGGGAACTAGGGACTTCCCCTGTGGATCAGCTGGTAAAGAATCCACCTGCATGTGGGAGACCTGTTTTTGATCCCTGGGTTGGGAAGATCCTCTGGAGAAGGGAAAGGCTACCCACTCCAGGATTCTGGCATGGAGAATTCCATGGACTGTATAGTCCATGGGGTTGCAAAGAGTCAGACACAACTGAGTGACCTTCACCAGGGAACTAGATCCCACATCCACAACTGAAGTCCCTCATGCTGCAGTGGGGACTGAAGATACCACGTGCCATAGCCAAGACCCAGCACAGCCAAATAAATAAGCACATTTAAAAAGTTAGTTATGAATACCTGGCTCCAACCCACACCTTTCTGCCTCCTACCTGAACTTTGCTAACACTAGACATTGTTGGCCCACCTTCCCCACCTTGGACTCTGGTCTCTCCTGACTTGCCAGCATCACACTCCCCCATCTCTCTGACCCTGTCGCCGCCCAGACTCTTCCCTGGCCCCTCCTTCCCTGCCTTGCCTTGGATGCTGGTGCCTTCAGGTGTCCTCATAGACTCTCTCCACCTTTCTTTGGGAAATCTCTCTCACTTACATGGCTTCCATTACCTGCTATTTGCTAATTGTCTACAAAACCACTTACATGACACCAAGTTGTTTTTTTCCCTGAACTTTTCGTCATCTTTTGGATGCCCTCCAATACAGGAACTTCCAGCTCGGTATGTCCAAAGCCAAAGCCACAATTGCCCCCATCCCCCTGACCAAACTCCCTTTCAGTAAAGTGCATCATCATAAATCCGGGTATTTGAAGAAGAACCTTAAACATATGGTCAATTCTATTATAAGCCTAAACTTTTGAAATAATTCTTAAAAATTTTGTTGTACAAAATTAGGCAATGAAAACCATGGAGAAAATGAACACAACATTCAAAGTCTTCATTGCTGCTAAGTCACTCTAGTCGTGTCCAACTCCATGTGACCCGATAGACGGCAGCCCACCAGACTCCCCCGTCCCTGGGTTTCTCCAGGCAAAAACACTGGAGTGGGTTGCCATTTCCTTCTCCAGTGCATGAAAGTGAAAAGTGAAAGTGAAGTCGCTCAGTCGTGTCCAACTCTTAGCGACCCCATGGACTGCAGCCTACCAGGCTCCTCCTTCCATGGGATTTTCCAGGCGAGAGTACTGGAGTGGGTTGCCATTGCCTTCTCCAAAAGTCTTCATTAGTGACATTTTAAAAAGAGGTAGAAACATAATAAAAACCATAGCATCGTCTTAAACATGTTCAGTGGTTGCAAAACACATAAATAATAAAATAAATGTGGTACTTTCCAAAGACCTGAAGTTTCCTTGTGGACATGGGCTTCAGAAGGCTGCAGTTTGTAGGTTATTGTGAAGTGGTAGACGGATGCCTACTGGAAATCGGCCAGAAGGTTGTACTCAGATATGGATGAGTGTGGCTCCTAACCCATATGGTGAAATGAAGCAGCTGGTAGATGCTTGAGGGTACGAGTGTGTGTGCATACGTGTGTATCATGTGTTTATTCCTAAACTAGATGCAATTTTCTGCTTTCATCTACTGTTTCCTGAGGGACAAGTATGCTCAAAATGTTTCCTAATATCTCAGTAGCGTCAAAACAAATTTGAATTTTCAAACTGAAGACTATAGTTTAACTACTGTGTCCTAATAAACTCTATCTTTTCATCCACAAAGACACCTGGTCGCCAATTCCCATGCATTTAACTCCTAATCGCACCTGTTTCTTCTCCATCCCTGCTGCTCTAATCCAGATGTTCGTCACCTCCCATGGCAACAGCCGCGCGTGTTCTTTGCACTGCACGGCCCCATCCTGCCCCAGTCAAAGGCCTGGGAACTGCCACACCTGCAGTCGTATATCTGAGCAAACATCAGTCGGTCAGGGCTTCTGTTACCTAGGCCATGGTCCTGATCCACGAGCCATTTGTCCGTTGTAAGATGGGACGATGATAGCTTTCCGGTAGAGTTGCACTGAGGATTAAAGGAGGAATCTATATAAACAGCATCAAGCATATGAAGACATTCAGCAAGTAATTCTTCTTCTGCCCCTTTCCTGTTTCTTCATTTACAAATAGAATTTAGGAAATTGCCTGGTGGTCCGGTGACTAGGGTTCTACACTTCCACTGCCAAGGGCCCAGGTGTGATCCCCGGTTGGGGAATTAAGAAGAGGTGGCAAGAATACACAGAAGAACTGTACAAAAAAGATCTTTACCACCCGGATATTCACGATGGTGTGATCACTCATCTAGAGCCAGACATCCTGGAATGTGAAGTCAAGTGGGCCTTAGAAAGCATCACTCTGAACAGTACAGACAAAAACAAAATAAAATAGAATATGTGTAATGACTACACTTCCTGTAGCATTTAGCCAAATCCTTTGAGAAGGGCTTAGAAGGCCCTCTCAACCTGGATCTGGTAGGCACAGCTTTTAGTCTTGTATTCTTTATCCCCAGTCCAGCTCCCAAGTCACCTCCTTTTTGAAATCCCAACTGCCTCCCTCACCCAGAAAAAAATTTTGTCTTGCCCCACGAACCCCGCCATGCAGTGCACACACACCTCTGGAATGGCGTCTCCTTAGATGTGTGTAATAGATGCTGTGTGTTACCTCCTAATCACCCAGAGCTCTCACCCCATTCTCCTTTACTAACAGAAATATTCAGCTATCTACTCCTGCCTCCACGAGACTCAGGCATGGTAACACCATTCTCAGCATTCAAGGTAGAACCTGACTAGTGTGTGCCTATAAAATTTATCATTCCCTTTGCCTGCGATGAAGTTTGAAATGGGCACATGACCCAGTTCAGTGAACTAAGACATGAAGGCGGAGAAGGCAATGGCTCCCCACTCCAGTGCTCTTGCCTGGAGAATCCCAAGGACGGGGGAGCCTGGTAGGCTGCAGTCCATGGGGTCACAAAGAGTCAGACACGACTGAGCAACTTCACTCTCACTTTTCACTTCCATGCACTGGAGAAGGAAACGGCAACCCACTCCAGTGTTTTTGCCTGGAGAATCCCAGGGACGAGGGAGCCTGGTGGGCTGCCGTCTCTGGGGTCGCACAGAGTCAGACATGACTGAAGCGACTTAGCAGCAACAGCAGCAGCAAGACATGAAGGCACATCTGCTAGGGAATTTGTGAGAAGTGTTCTCTTTTCTTTAAAAAAAAATAAAGATACAGGAAGAAACAGTTTCTTTCTTCCTTTGGATGTTGTGATATCTGATGTGATGGCTGGAACTGCTGCATTCATATTGTCTCTAGCCTGGTTTGGACACGAAAACACATAAAGCAGGGCAAATCCAAGAGTATTACAGAGAAGAGGAACTGAAATTCACCTGCCGTACTTCTGAACCATTTAATAGTTGATAAAATAAATATCTTCGCTGTTCAAACCAATCTGAGTTAGCTTTTCTGTCGCTTATAGTGCAACACACCTCGATAAAAATTGACATTAGAATTATTTATGAGTCTCTCTCCCCAGTGATGTTGAGAACCCCAAAGAACTTCTTTGATTTTATATCCCCAGCACTCGGAAGCACATGCCACATACTGGATGCTTAGCAAATATTTCTTAGATATATGTATGGACAGATGGATGGATGGTTGGATAAATGAATCTCCTTGCATCCTGCCTGTTTTGTTTTCCAGTGTCTGCTTCCTTCTCAAATATTCTGCTAATTATGGAATCTTGACATTAGATAAAAGATGTAGGAGAGATAAGGTGTTTTGGCAGGAAGTCCAGAAAGCCATAAACAGAAAGGCAGCCAAGACTGGTATCCTGGGCATGCCTCAAGGGTATCCAGGTTCTCGTCAATGTCCCATAGCTGCTTCCATTCTCAACTCTGGCAAGAGCCTGGAGAAGATAAGCTATATATAGGAAGGTGCCCATGCATTTAATCCAAGTAGCAAGGTCAACTCTTTAACAAAATTGGAGAATGATGACCTATATTCCCAAGCCACTGAAGCATCAACAAGCAGTCACTGAAGGGTCTGAAACACCAGCCAAAATTTCCTTGCAGACAGTAGTGTGCTGTGAACCAGCTCTTTGGAAGGAAAGCTGTGAATGGTAATGTTTGTCCTCTATGTGTAAATTCACCCCCCATAGCTGATTTTAAGTAACCAAATGCTGAGCAGCTGGCTTGAGGGTATAAACTGGCTCCAGCACACTCTATCTACAGGGCAGCAGCAGCTCTGCTCAAGGGGCAAAATAAGCATTGGCCAGGGCCCTTGAATTCCAAACCACATGGGGCTCTGGTTCCCTCTCAGGAATGGCACCCCCATCTACCCAGGTACCCAAGGGCAAAAGTCAGAGAGAGCTACTCAAAGGCCCCCTCTGCCCACTTCTAAACAGTGACCAGATCTGCTCTCTTCCAAAATATCCTTCAAACCCACCTGTTGACTTCCATCCCCTCCACTCCTGCCAAATCCAGGCTTTTATCATCTCTGGCCCACACCTGATCTTTTTTTTTTTTTTTTTTGTAAATTAATTAATTTATTTTAATTGGAGGCTAATTACTTTGCAACATTGTAGTGGTTTTTGCCATACATTGATATGAATCAGCCATGGGTGTACATGTGTTCCCCATCCTGAACTCCTCTCCCACCTCCCTCCCCATCCCATCCCTCAGGGTCATCCCAGTGCACCTGCCCTGAGTGCCCTGTCTCATGCATCGAACCTGAACTGGAGATCTGTTTCACATATGATAATATACGTTTCGATGCTATTCTCTCAAATCATCCCACCCTCATCTTCTCCCACAGAGTCCAAAAGTCTGTTCCTAACATCTGTGTCTCCTTTGCTGTTGCACATAGAGGTTCATCGTTGCCATCTTTCAAAATTCCATTTATATGCATTAATATACTGTATTGGTGTTTTTCTTTCTGACTTACTTCACTCTGTATAAAAGGCTCCAGTTTCATCTACCTCATTAGAACTGATTCAAATGTATTCTTTTTAATGCCTGAGTAATATTCCATTGTGTATATGTACCACAGCTTTCTTATCCATTCATCTGCCAATGGACATCTAGGTTGCTTCCATATCCTAGCTATTGTAAACAGAGCTGTGATGAACATTGGGGTACATGTGTCTCTTTCAATTCTGGTTTCCTCGCGCACCTGATCTTCTTGTTCTCACTTCATCCGCTCTTGCTCCCCTGAGTAAGTGTAGTCATCACATAGTGCCTAACTCATCCTCTGAAAATGCAAATCTGATTGTGCTGGTCCATTGAAGAGAACTTCCAATGGCTCATGTAGCTTTAGGGCTACGCCCAGTCCTCAGCACTCTAGATGCAGCCCCACAGGCACGGCCCCTCTTTCACCAGCATTAACTCAATACCCTGGCCCTAGCCTACTAGGCTTCAGCCTCTTTTGTGTTGTTATGTTCCCTGCAATGAGTCTGCACTTTTTCATGCCTAGATTTATGCCTGGAGCCTGTTGTGTGTATATGCTGGGTCTTCGCTGCTGTACACAGGCTTTCTCTAGTTGTGGCAAGCAGGGGCAACCCTCTAGTTCCAATTCGCAGGCTTCTCATGCTGGTGGCTTGTTGCAGAGCACAAGGTCTAGGCACACGGGCTTCAGCAGTTGCAGCATCTGGGCTCAGTAGTTGGGGCACGCAGGCTCTAAAGTACAGAGGCTTAGGTAGTTGTGGCACATAGGCATAGCTGCCCTGCAGCATGAGGAATTTTCCCAGCCCAGGGCTCAAACCCATGTCCCCTTCACTGGCAGGCAGATTCTTCACCAGTGGATCATCCAGGAAGTCTGCCTAGAGTTGTTATATGTGTTTTCTGCCTTCCCTGGAAAGCTCTTCCCCTCCTTTGTTTATCTCCTCTATTCCTACTCATCCCCTAAGCCTTAGCTTAAAATCACCTCCTCCAGGAAGCCCGCCCTTGGATTCTCAGACGAGGGTCAGATCCTCTTGTTACAGATTCCAAAACATCCTGCATTTCTGCTTTCCAGTTATCCATTACCTGTCTTCCCCACTGGGCCATCAGCTTTCCCACTGCTTATAGTGAAAAATGCTTGACTCTGAAGATGGCATTTTCCACAGAGCAGCCAGAGTGGTCCTTCTAAAAGGCAAGTCGGTTCTTGTCACTCCTCTGTTCAAAATTTTGAATGACTTTGCAGCTCTCAGCATAAACTTCAAAGTCTGCACCAGAGTCCGACATCTTCTGTCACTCCCGTCATCTCTTGCTCTGCTCCAGCCACACTGGCCTCCTTGCTTTCTTGACTGTGGTAAACGTAACCCTGCTATAGGACCTTTGCATATGCTGTTTCTTCTGCAAGAAAACCACAAGGCTCACGCCCTCATTTCCTTCAGATCTCTGCTCACATGTTACCTTATCAGAGACACCTTAGGGGCTTAACTTACTCAACTCTGATATGTGTTTTCCAACACCACCAAGGAATCTCTGATTCTTAGCAGACACTGATTGGGTGTCCTACAAATTAAATTAAGTTCTGATACCATCTAACTGGAGATGGTGTTATAACCCACAGGTTAAGGGCTCAATCCCACAAGACTGATTCCACTTCACAAGCCAATCACGAGTTCAGATGGTTACCTGTGCTTCTGACTGAATGGCTATAAACTGGAGCTTCCTACAGCTCCCTCCTCAGTTACAATTAATTTGCTAGAGTGGCTCCCAGAAGGCAGCAAAAACACTTACCTACATTTACCAGTTTATTATAACAGATATTATAAAGAATAAAAATGAACTGCAGATGAAGTGATACATAAGGTGAGGGCTGGAAACATCCCAAGTGCAGGAGCTTCTGTCCCCATGTAACTGGAATGAGCAGCCTCCTGGCATGTGAATGCATTTACCAACTCCTAAACCCATCAAATCTCTCTCTCTTTTATTGAAGTATAGTTGATTTACAGCATTGTATTTGTTTCAAGTACACAGCAAAGTGATTCAGTTCACACACACACACATAGATGTCTTTTCAGCTTCTTTTCCTATATAGATTATTACATAATATTGGGTATTGACCTGAGCTCCTCTCTAGCTTCCAAATCTCATTGTTCAAGTGTTTTTATAGAGCTTAACCTACAGCTCCCTTCTTCCTAGTCCCAGAAGTCAGTGGGAGGGGTTGAAAGTTACATACCTTCCAATCTTACCATCTTTCTGATGACCATCCCCATCCTGAGGGCCTATCTAGGGGCCCCACACTAAGTCACCTCATTAGCATAAACTCAGGTGGGCACAAGAGGTCTGCCTTTTGAATACAAGAGAAACTCCCATCACTCATGACATTCCAGGGATTTTAGGAGATTTGTGACAGGTCTTGGGAACAAAGACTAAATATATCTCTAAGTATACCACATCCCAACTCATCAGTATCACTCCCCCTCGCCCTGCTTTTTATACCTTCTTAGCCTTTATCATGCCTGTGTGCTCAGTTGCTCAATCACATCTGACTCTTTGTGACCCCATGGACTGTAGCCCACCAGGCTCTTCTGTCCATGGGATTTCCTAGTGAAGAAAATTGGAGTGGGGTGCCATTTCCTACTACAGGGGATCTGCCAGACCCAGGGACTGAACCCATATCTCTTTCATCTCTTGCACTGGCAGGTGGATTCTTTTTCCCTAAGCCACTTGGGAAGCCTTTATCACCACATGACAAATGATTTACTCATTGGCTCATTTGTTTATTGCTGGCTCTTCCCTTCTAGGAGATGAGCTCCAGGAGAGCAAGGACGTCCATCTATTTCTGATCACTGTTGTGGCCCTGCCATCCAGAACAGCACCTGGCTTAATAGTACTTCCTTATAATGATGTGTGCAATTGCTGCATCCTGGAAAGATTCATGGGAGAATCTCAGAATGGCTCTGGTACACTGCTGTTTATTTTTAGTTACACTGCCCTCCGGTGATACATTTACTTGTATTTTCTGGTAAAATCCTTCCAGCATTGGTCATTCTACTTTTCCACTGTTTCTTCTTTGTGTGGAAAAAAAGAGTTCCCCCGGGTCATAGTTCTAGCACTTACCATGCACAGTTAGAAGCAGCTTTTGAGAAGAGAAAATGGAAAGGTTCAGGGACACTGGAAAACCTGCCTGTGGTTTGCCAGCCACTGAGAAAGAAGAAAACAGTTTAATACCAAAGGTCAGAGGCACAGTTTATTTTATCTTCTTTCCCTCAGAAGAAATTACTTTTAAAGAACAGGCCCAGGTAATTTCTATCAGGGCATGCGTGCTAAGTTGGTTTAGTCGTGTCCGACTCTTTGTGACCCTATGGACTGTAGCCCGCCAGGCTCTTCTGTCCATGGAATTCTCCAGGCAAGAATACTGGAGTGGGTTGCTACTCCCTTCTCCAGGGGATCTTCCTGACCCAGGGATCTAACCCCACATCTCCTGAGGCTCCTGCATTGCATTAGATTCTTAACCAAGCCACCAGGGAAGTCCATCAGGGGAATTTGAAAGTGAATAGAGTAACAGTCCTGTTTTTCTCAGGATGAGCCAATCAAAAGAGTTTCCTTTTTTTCCTTCTTATCTTAAGGAAAGGAGAGTATCCAAGGGTAGGTGCGGCTTTCCGGGGTTCCTTTGAAAGGACTTGAAAGAAGCAGATCAGATTTGGAGAGGGAAGTGGTTCCTGTCCATTAGGAACAGAGAGAAATCCAGTCAAAGATGGAAACAGAGGTGCATCTGATTTCTAACATTTCCAGGAGAAATGCCAACTCCTGGCTCGCCTAGAGCGGAACTGCTGCCTGCACAGAGGCTGACTGGGTGCTTCTTGGGCCAATTCTACTGCCCTTCTCCTTGTCAAACTTTGGTTCTGTTCTGACCTGCTGCTTTGGCTGGAGAAGTCCTTGAATGTCCTTCAGGCTCTGCTTTCCAATTTGTAAAGTGCAGCCTGGACTCTGCAGAGTGGAATGCTCAAGTGCACAGGCTCTAGAACCCAACAGCTGGGGTTCTAATCCTGCCTCTGTCAGGTACCAGATTGCTGAATGAGGCATGTTATTTAACTCTCTCACATATGAAATGAGGAAGAGATGTGCCCATCATTTAAGGTTGTTAGAAGGATTAAGTGATGCCTCAGAACTGTGTCTGGACTTCCAGACTTCTTGGGCAGATTTGGGATAGACAATGTCAGGACAGGCAGGGTCTGGATCCTGGAAGCTATGTGTGTGGTTCTTGTCACCAACTCACATGTCCCTGGATGAGCTTCTTATCCGGAATCTTTACTTTCTGTCTTTACAAAATGATGGGCAACCGTTGCCAACACACCTGCTCAGAGGCTTGTCTGGGTGGGAATGAATCAGTGGGAGCAGAAAAGGGCCTTCCCAGGCAGGTGTAGGGACCAACAGAGATGCTTGACAATGGTGTGCAAGCTCGCCCTTGGCCTGACTGCGCATTTAGTCCTAGCGTGGGGACGGGGACAGTGTTGCCACATGACGATGTCAGAACATAGGCACACATGTCAGAGATGAAGATTCCCAGACTATAGCCAGGATATGTGCACTCTGGAGACAAGAAGAAAAAAGCAACAAACTCCCAAGCATGCTGTCCTATGGCACCAATACATGTTCTCCAACCACCTGAAGAATTTGCTCGGAGGATAGCAATGAAAACAGTGGCCTTCCTTGTTGGGCAAGGACTGGACAATGTTTGTGAATAAAGAAAAAAAAAAAAAAGAGCAGGGGGAAAAGAAAGCTTACAGATTCCATCGGAAAATGCCATATGTCTCATGAAGGCAGCAGAAGCTCTGGCTGTTGTTCGATGGGAGGGGCTGGTTGCAGAGCATCAGGGAGTGCTCAGGGCCCCTCAGAGTGCCCGCTGTGGTCCCAGAGGGCAGCCTGAACTAGAGCCAAGGGAACGAGTGATGCTAGGCTGCGTTCCAGGAAGACCCCAGCTCTGCGGGGGGAGGGAAACACATGCTGGGCCTCTGCTGCTCCTTACAGCTGGCAGCTTACATGCCCCTGCCATGGGCGCACAGTCGGCCTCTCCTGCCCCTACTACAGGCAGAGCCTGTAAAGACAACCGCTCAAGCCATTACGCTGTCCACTCGGGGAAGAGACTTGGATTTTAATCAGAGACGGTTGGAGTACATTAATCACTCAGTTGTACCTGACTGTTTGCAACCCCATGGACTGTAGCCTGCCAGGCTCCTCTGTCCATGGAATTCTCTGGGCAAGGATACTGGAGTGGGAAAAAAAAAGATGAATACTGGCATGGGTTGCCATTCCCTTCTCCAGGGGATATTCCCAACCCAAGGATCAAACCCAGGTCTCCTGCATTACAGGCAGATTCTTTACCATCTGAGCCACCAAGGAGGCCTGATGGTTGAAAGACCCATAAATAAATGTGAGGAAAAGGACTCAGAACAAAAGTCCAATGAAGGAGAAGAGGGAAAGGATGGGGATAAAGATAGAAGGAGGCTGCATGCAGTTCACAATGGGAACAACTTGTGCTGGTGGCCGAGGTGGAAGCAACTCAGTCCTGCATGAATTAGCAACTCAGGGAAGCTGAGGACACAAGTACAAAATAATGCCAAGACAGCTGTAAAGCAAAATCAACTAGCACAAAATAATGAAAAACTCCAAAGAGGGATTACACAGAAGGAAGAATATTTTAAGCAGTTAGGGAAGGCTGCTAGAAGAAGTGAGCTCTGAGCAAGGCGGAGTTGAGAAGGAGATGAGAAATGTACACTGAGAGAGACAGAAGGTTAAGGCAACATTTCAAAGGAGGTCGACTTTCTTCTTTTAACTGAAGTATAGATGCCTGAGCGCTAAAGAATTGATGGTTTTGAATTGCGGTGTTAGAGAAGACTCTTGAGAGTCTCTTGGACTGCAAAGAGATAAAACCAGTCAATCCTTAAGAAATCAACCCTGAAATATTCATTGGAAGGACTGATGCTGAAGCTCCAATACTTTAGCCAGCTGATGTGAAAAGCTGACTCATTGGAAAAGACCTTGATGCTGGGAAAGATTGAAGGCAAAAGGAGAAGAGGGCAACAGAGGATGAGATGGTTAGATAGCATCATTGACTCAATGGACATGAATTTGAGCAAACTCCAGAGATAGTGAAAGACAGGGAAGCCTGACATGCTGTAATCCCTGAGGTTGCAAACAGCTGGACATGACTTAGTGACTGAACAGCAGCAACGTAGTTGATTTACAATGTTGTGTTAATTTCTACTGTAGAACAAAGATTCAGTTATACATGTATATACATCTTTTATATGTTTTCCATTATAGCTTATCACAGGGTATTGAACACAGTTCCCTGTGCTTGTAGGAGCTTGTTCTTTACTTCATTGTTTGAATCTGCTAACCCCAAATTCCTGCTCCATACCTCCCTCACACTGCCTCAAAAGGAGGCCGAGTTCTGCAATATGATGAATGGGAGAGACAAACTTGGATGTGAATCCCAAAGCTTGATTTACAGCTCTGTGTCCTGTAGGTTCTCTCAATTTGACTTCCCTGCATCACAAAGTAAACATTATAATATCTTCTTCTTGGGTATTGTGAAGAATAAATAAGATAATGTATACTAGAGGGGACAGCATTATGCTCAGTATGCAGTAGGCACTTAGTACCTGCTAATTCCCTTTCTCTTTCAAGACTTTCATATAAGCCCATTGTTCAGGCTTCAAGCAGCATAAAGTCGTGCTCTTTCGCAACTGGAAGAGGTCATTACTTGCTCCAGAGTTATCCTATGGTCTCAGGTTCTAAAAAGAAAGTAGCTAAAAAGAGAGTGAAAATATAAAAAATGGAGTTGTGACAAAGCAATCATTGTACTGGAACTTCCTGTTTGTCTATTTCCTCCAGCTTCTTGAGAATGGAAACCATGTGTTATACGCCCAGCATTCAGCCCAGTGTCTGGCACACAGTTAAACCTCCGTAAATATTTTCTAAATGAATGGAGACAGGTGAGGAAAAATGGAGAGATGACCAAAGAATTCGATGTGATTATCTGGAAAGCATTTTGAGAAACTGAGTATAAGAACAAAAAAACAAAAGCATATGAACAAAGAAGAGAAGAATGTCTTTAAAAACTGAAGAGGATTAGAAAGACCACCATAAATACATGGTAAATAACAAAAGAAGAGAGCAAGGATGGAAATGAGAGAGACAAGGAGAGAGAAAGAGAGAAATTGAGAAATCACCCCCAACTGGTAAAACCCACAGGGATTCTGCGACCTAGAGCAGCTGGGTCCTGTGTAAAAGTTTAGAGAAGGCAAAGGACTTTTTCAGTTATAGGAGGAAGAACAAGGAAGACACATCCTTTTGTTTGCTTGGGGCAAGATGTGTAATGATATCAGAAGATAGAGAAAACAGAGCTACGGGGCCTTGCAAGCCTCCTGCCTCCTGCGCAGAGAGGAAGTTCTTTGTCCTGGAGGGGGATCTGCACGAGGTGGTGAGCATGTATAGAAGCCAGGAGTCCAGAGCTCTGAGCATCTCAGGTCGATCTGCGTCTCTCAACCCACGTAAGCTATGTCATCCCAGATGTCAGAAGGAACTCATTGCAGATAAACTTGCTGCCCTCATCTTGTCATATTTGACAGGCCCCAAAGACCTGGAATGCTGCTTTTTAAAAAAATGATGTATCTGCTTATTTTTGATTGCACTGGGTCTTCATTGCTGCGAGGGCTTTTTCTAGTTGCGGTGAGCAGGTGCTACTCTTCATTGTGCTGCGTGGGCTTCTCATTGCAAGGGCTTCTCTTGTTGTGGAGCACAAGCCCTAGGTACTCGGGCTTGAGTTGTTGCAGCAGGCAGGCTCGGTAGTTGCGGCTGTCAGACTCTAGAGCTTGTACTCAGTAGTTGCAACACAGGTTTAGTTGGTCCGTGGCGTGTCGAATCCCCCTGGACCAGGGATAGAGCCCGTGTCCCCTGCATTGGCCAGCAAATTCCTATCCGCTGTACCACCAGGGAAGTTCTGGAATGCTGCTGTTAAACTCAAGAGGAGCAAAGAATAAAAATATGAGATCTCAATATAGCTCACTCCAGTTGTTTGCAAATTATGTTTCTCAGATCCCTCCTGAGGCTTTTTTTTTTTTAATGCAGTCTGAAATTACAGAAATCAAATATAGAAAATGAGTCCAAGCAAAGATACTCTGGGTGTCATAGGGAAAGGAAGCTAGGAACACCTCCATTTTGTCCCCCTCTTTCCCTGGAAACGGAGCACACCCCAAGGCACTCTAATGAACCCTAGAGTGAAAACCACCTCTTTAGATCAGGAACGTAGACATTTGCTGAATAAATCATTTGTTAGCTCCTCTAGAGGAAGCAGCAGGCCCTGGAGGCTAGCCAGCAAGGGTTGCCTAGGAGAAAATAAGGACAGACTAGCCTCACTTCCTTTTCCATAGGCTATGGGTGGAATGCTACAGCAGATTTCATCTTGATTTGAGCAATATGCATCTCAACATCTCTCATGATAATCTTACAAAGTGAAGTCTCTGTGATGACGCCATTGGGTGGTTGCTACACTATTAAGACCATCCTCCAAAGTTTGTTGGTTAATGGGTTAATGCAAACCTTGGGGGAATTTCTTTCTTTCTTTCTTTCTTTTTTGATTTTGACTTCAAATTTTTTTTATAGTTGAAGGGTAATTGCTTTACAGAATTTTGTGGTTTTCTGTCATACATCAATAAGAATCAGCCATAGGTACACCCATGTACACCCGTGTAAAATGTACAGTTAGTTTGTTCAACGTCACATTGCTAGCAAGTGGAAGAGTGAGGACTATGCCTAATGATTGCCAAAAACTTGGCTATTAGCCAGATGAGGATATTGGTGACACTCATGACGTGAAACTATCAATGATAAGTAATAAGTCAGATAATACAATTGTCATTCAGAAGGTCAACAGCTCAAAATGATAGACCACATTTAAAATAATAAATGTAAACAGAGTGAATAACTGAAGGTCTGAAACAAAACAAAACAAAACAAAACTCAGTTACATAAATCCAAGATGA
The DNA here is from genome assembly GCF_023091745.1 of Budorcas taxicolor. Classification (NCBI taxonomy): domain Eukaryota; kingdom Metazoa; phylum Chordata; class Mammalia; order Artiodactyla; family Bovidae; genus Budorcas; species Budorcas taxicolor. The sequence continues at coordinate 81,061,671 of NC_068919.1, forward strand.
GAAAGATATGGCTTAACAACAGTGCGTGTAGAAGAATAACGGGTTTTAATTAAAGACGGACTTGTTATGAGTAAATGGTGAAATACAGCTGCCAAAAATGTTAACATGAACTTGAGTCATATTAATAGGCTTAGAGGGTCCCCAACCAAGGCACGTCCAAGTCTGCTGGCACCTGCAGTGTTCGTTGCCGTTATCTACAGTATTCTGTGCTGGGAATCACGTTATAAGAGGGATGGGGGTAGAAATTCAGCTGAGATGGTTAAAAGTGTGGAAGTAATCTGGGAATACTTCTCTTAGAAAGAAGTAGGCAGTGGGGGTAGGAGAGCTATTTTCAAGCATATGAAAGACCACTTGCTCAGGTTGCTACTTACAACAGGAGTGTTCTGTGCTTTAGTAGAGAGAACCAGCCTTAGAGACACTTTGGCTTTGTATGTTTTCAACATTTATGACCAGTAAGAGCCCCAGGACCTGGCTACCAGATGGAGTTTCCAAAGCTAGACTTTGAACAAGTCTTTGGAGAGTTTCAGGTAAAGATGGCAAGAAGAGCTGATTCCCTGATTAATATGCAATAATAAGCAAATAATAAAACCTACCGTTCCAAACAAAACCAACCAATGAAACAATAAACGTACAATCAAGCTCCACGAACAGCAGCAAAACAAGGAGACGTGCAACTTCTTGCCAGAAATTTTTTAAAGGCTTAAGAATAAAATCCAGTTAGCCAGGGGATGAATAGCTAAACTAGTAAAAACACACACAAAACCCCTGCACAGAACTCAAAGCTAAGTGACAATAGAACAGTGTTTACCGTGTTCTCAGAAAAAAGAATTGTGATTTAACAATTTTATCCAGGTTATCCTTCAACAACAAAGACAGTAGGCAAATAGTCTCAAGCATGCAAGAGCTCAATATACTTTACCATGGGTTCTTCTTGAATAATTACTGATCAATAAAGTTGAAACGCAAGACACTAGAAGAAGACTCAAAATAAAGTTTAAAAAGGAAAAAGAATCAGAAATTAGCATTGAATCCTATGGATTTATTCTATAAATGTCAATGTAAATGTTAAAACCTTGACAGGATAAATTTAATATAATCAAAATTCAGTAGCATTCAGAGGGGAACCGGGAACAAGCTATGAATGTATACTAGGAAATCAAAAATATCTAAAATTAAAACAGTTTAAGAGCACTTTAACCTGTTAAGTTTTGTTTTGAATAATATTTTCATCTCAATTGTAGGGATTCTTTGAGGAAGCAAGATCTTGAGTGGTGAAGATACATTTATCTGAAGTTTGGCGCTTTTCTCTTTTCACTTCAATTTCATTTCTTTCCTTTTTTTTTTGAGTAATATTAAATTTAATGCTTTGCTAAAAATAGCATGGACAGTGTGGTAGATACAGTAGCTTGGACTATTACGTCGCTTCAGTTTCACTCTACTCTGTCTTCTTGTTCTTCAGGGGCTGGAATGATACAGTGAATCTGTATTTGCAGACCCTTTCTCTCTCTTTTTTTTCCCCACATCATGTGGCATGTAGAATCTTAGTTCCCGGACTAAGGATTGAACCCGTACCCCCTCTGTTGAAAGCACAGAGTCTTAACTACTGGACTGCCAGGAAAATCCCTCTTCAGACACTCTTGCAGCTCCTGTTCCAACAAAAATTTAGGAGTCACAAATCAGATGCACTTCTGTAGGATGAATTCAGGACAGAGTTCAGTGAGGATGGGTGGTGGCACTGGAGCTTCAGCAGTTGCATTATGGCTGTGGAGCCCACAATTCCGGTGGGGCTCTGACTCCTGCGTTATAGCTAAGGCAACCCCGTGGTTCCTGGAACCAAAACTGAGAAGCAAAGTAATCACTTCCTAGTGGCTGGATTGCACTGGGATAGTATATTAATTTCCTGTGGCTCCTGTAACAAATTGCCACAAATTTGGTGGCTTAAAACAAAAGAAAATGACTGTATTATAGTTCTAGAGGCCAAAAGTCTGAAATTAGTATCCTTGAACTGAAATCGAGGTAGCGGCAGGTTATTCCTTGCTTCTTCCATCTTCTGGTGGCAGACAGCCTTCCTTGGCTTGTGGCCACATCACTCTAATCTCGGCCTCTGTCTTCAGTTGCCTTCTTTTGGTCTGTGTTAAATCTCTCTCTCCTTCTGCTTATAAGGATACATTCACTTGTATCCATGTCTTTAGGGTCCACCCTGATAATCCTGAATAATCCTCTCTCAAGATCACATCTGTGGAGAGTCTGTTTCTAATAAGGTAATATTGACAGGTTCCAAGGATTAGGATGTGAATGTATTTTAGGACTGTCTTTTAGTATACCATAAATGGCATGATCCTGGAGCCTGAATTTGGGGCAGAACCTTCCTGGTTCTCCAGACTCCTAATTGTGGCAGAAGTCGACACTGCCTGACACACCAGTTCTAGAGCATCATTCTGGAGGTCATACTTATGAGGCCCAAGCCTGCAGCCTGCTCCCAGGGTCTTTCCTGAATTCTCTTTGTACCCAACTCCCTGTACACTTAAACCGCAAGAGCTTTGTATTACATGCAACTGCTAATATGATTGTTTACATATTGTTTATGTATGATTGTATACTTTTATCTATATATCTATACAGATGAGCTAATCATTCACTCTACTCCAATGCACAAAGAAAAGACAGCACTTTGTTTTATTTTTAAATTTTTTAAAAAGTAATTTTATTTATTTATTGGTCATACCATGAGGCATGCGGGCTCTTAGTTCTCCAACCAGGGATCGAACCCATGCCCCCTGTATTGGAAACATGGAGTGTTAACCACTGGGCCACCAGGGAATTCCCCCACCTTGTTTTAAATAAATGCTCTGGTGTTGGTTGTAAGCTCCTTCAGTTAGGTAGTAATGGTTGTTGTGGTGGAGGGAATACAAAGAAGGAGGCATTGAAATTTTACTCCAGTCTAGTAAACTTAATATAATGAACAAGTTTATGGAGTTCACTGAGGAAACGTCTCAGTCACTCAAGTACTTCTCGCTCCTCTCCAGGGTGGAGTCTGTGGATTATATGGCTTCATGGTGGCATCAGCAGGGAGGGAAAGACAAAAGTCCTCCAATCCACACTCAGCTCTTTGGCTACCAGGGATCTCTGCTTTGCACTGGCAGTTGTAGGCTCTTTCCTAGACTGTGGTTTCTGAGACATCCACCACTGGCATTTGTGGTACTGGCCTGTAGCCTCTGCTCTTGAAGTCCCACACAACTAGACTTCTGTCTACTGACTCCAGTCCACAGGTCTTCTGTATTCCTGCCCTCAGACATGTAGGAACTTCTGGGCCCCTTGCAGGACACACCAGGCTATGAGGGAGGAGGAGCATGTCTTCAGGTTGAACTATCCACCTGGGCCCCATTGGAGGTGGGGGCATGCGATGCTGCTCTAGAGACTGACAATGTCTTTGTAGGACAGATGGGGAAGCCCGCTGGTTCTTGGACTTCTGTTAGCTATCTAGATACTTTAAGATTCCCTCTGTGTATACAAGTTTGGTTCTAAGGCAGGTTGAAAACCAGAACCTTGTGTCTGACCTCTCATTCTGTCTGACCCTTCTCCTAAAATTCCTGGAGTGAGAATTGGGCAGGTTTGGGAGTTTCTTTTTTATCTGTAGCACGTCTGTCTACTGACATATTCTTCCCAGGGTAGCCATTGCATAATGGAGAGAAGTCCCCTGTAGGCCAGAGAAGAAGCTCTGTGATCTAGTACTCATGTTAAAGGGGGAGATGACATGGCTTAAAAACCCTTTTCTCTCTTGATTACCTCTGACTTTCCTGAATATTTTCTTGTTTGAACTCAAGAGGTCAGGAAAGTTAGCTGTCATCAATTCTCCCTGATCCAGGTTGTACATGTTCTTCCCCAGAAGCAATAAGTTATTGGAACTCAACGACTGAACTCTGATGAGGGAAACCTACTGGGGAATCAATTAAGAAGAACATTAGAATGGATTAATCTCATATTTTAAAACATTGGCTGTTAATCTATGCACTCAGATATGCCTGTAACGTTATCCACTAAATTTTCATTATGGTTACTTTTAGATTGAAGCAATTGGTAATTACTTTATTCTTTGTACTTTCAGTTATTGCTAGGATTTTAAAAAATACTTTAATAAAAATATTCATAACAATTTGGTTTGAATCCTTTCTCTGCAACACTATATCAAGAACTGGCATCATATTGACCCTCCATAATTCAGTAGTCACAAATTCATTAACTGGTGGGACTTCTGCTATGCTCCTGGTTATACATTAGGCATTAAAAATGAAATAAATAAACATCATGTTTGTCTTCTGGGAAATCACAATTTCAAAAAGAATTCTAAGTACACAGCTCTAGCACAATCTGATAAGTATGATGACACTATTTCTTGACTTTACGTGTCATGAAGACCTGACTCAATTTCATAACACATTTCATTAAACATCCACATACGAGCTGAGCTCTAAGCAAGGGCTGGGGACAGAAGCACATCATTTCAGCTGGAGAGTTTTCCACCAGGAGGTCTCAGGGCTTTCATGTTTCCCCTGAAAGTCTGCAGGACAGAGTTCACAGGCTGGAACTCTCTTCACCTTCAACCTCTTGCTGATTGGTCTACCTGCAGGAAGCAAGAGCTGTTGTAAGAAGTCAGCAGCGATGGATTCTGTGTCATGGATCAAAGAGAACACAGGTGGCAGGATGGGTGGCTGTGTGTAGCTTGGTAGGATCTCCAGCCACCAGGGAGGAAGTGACTAAGGCAGGGAGTCCGAGTTCTGCTCAGTTCTACACAAGATGATTCTCTTCAAACCTGGTCTCCACGTTGAGCTGACTCACCAACTTCCTCCTCCCACGGAGTTAGAGCTGCCCCTCTCCCAACTGCAGTGCTGAGCTCTTGTTTCAAGGTAGATTGTCAGAAACCTGTTTCATTTCTCCCTTCTATTTCTAGGCCTGTCACTGACTTGTTGAGTCATATTTGGCAAGCTCAGAATCTCTCTTTTCCCATTTTATCCATCTGGATAATACAGTTTATAAAGAGTTCTAGGCATTTTGTTTCAAAAAAGGTATAAGCATGTACAAATAATAGTGTTGTTTACCAGAAGGTTTTTATCGGTACATAGTTCAATTAAAACATGATCTTACTGCAATAAAAATATTTTTGTCTATTTTATTCTTCACTGGCATGAAAGCTCTTTGAAAACAAGGACCATGTGTTTATATATTTCTATTCCCAGCACTCGGCGCAGTACTGTATAATGAAGCGTGTTATTCTCTGCCTGATCCTTGAACCCAATGGGAAATCCATGCATGTTGATGAGTAGCCTGGAAGTGCTGTGAAGCCTTGTGATACATTTGGACCCCTTTTGAGATGTAAGTCTAGAGCTCTCATCTGTTTTTTAATGGTGTAAGCCAAAAAACAGAAACCCAAAAATAAAGCAAACAAAACAGTTAAAACCCATAAAGGAGGCCCTTTAATATCTCTTTACTGAATGAATGTACAGCTGAAACTCTTCTGTCTCAACATTAGACAATTAATTCATTCCTAAGGAGTGCCAGAGTTCTGGAGAAATCGACACCATCTCACAGTATCTGCAATGGTCCATTTAATACCAAATGCAAAGGGAGAAAATAGAAAGAAAAGAAAAAGGTAAACACCATGACCATCTTACTGACAAGGAAGAGTATCACTTAATACCATGCTCTTGCCCCAGCTCAGGGTAAACATGCCCAGGTTGTCTATTTAAATCACAGCAGACCAACTACTGTAAAAGCCTCAACATGGTGTCTTACAAACAGAAGATACTGTATTTATATTTGATGGTAGCAAGAAGGAAGCAAGATGAAATAAAAGTAAGATACTGTAAGGATATCACCATAAAAGTTTTGCTAGAACTTAATTGCGTCATAAATATTTAGGGACTTGGATTATAAATGTGATTTCTAAATTTATACTCATAGGCTTTTTTTAAAAAATCAAATGTATTGAAGAGAGCAACCAAAAGTATAACCAATGTTTCAAATTTTATGCAGCTTTATTTGTAACTTTTAAAAAAATGTGCTTCTCCTTAATAGACTGAAAGTGCCTTAAGGTTAGATACATGTTTTGTTTTGATGTGTTCCTTTTTTGCTCTCAATAATTTATACTGACCACAGGGGTTTACTTTCACTGATGCTTTAATATCAGTAATTTAAATATTCCTAATACAGATGAAGGAGAGGTATCTAATTATGAATAAGTTATCAGATTCCTCTCATATATGAGATTGTTCCATTTTTCAGTGATTCCTCTAATCTCTGTAGTAAAGCACATCATAATCTGTATTAAGTCTTTTTTTTATTCTATAATTTTTAGTGACTAAACAACAGCAGTTAATTAATAGAGTATAATGATTTAAATATGTTAGTTTCAGGTATACAGCAAAGTGAATAGTTATACATGTATCAACTCTTTTTTAGATTCTTTTCCCATATTTGTCATTACAGAGTATTAAGTAGAGTTCCCTATGCTATACAGAAGATCCTTATTAGTTATCTGTTTCATATAGAGTATATTGAGTCTTGAACTAGAATATAGACTATGCAAAATAAGAGACAGACATGTCACACCTACTTTCTGGTTTTGGAATGTAAGGAAATCACTCAATTGGACAGTGAAGATTAGAAGTCTATATATTTGTTTAATTTTGCAGAATTTTAATTTTTAACTATTTTTAAAAAGTTGCCAAAGAGCTGCCTTAAAATGTATAGTTTAATGAATTATTATATGGCTGATATTCTTAAATCCAACACCAAAGTCAAGAAATATAACTTAACCAGCCACCTCAGAAACCCTTCTACGTATCCTATCCTAATTATAGTTTCTTCATTCTTTCTCACTTTCCTATCCCAAGTAATCACTGTCCTGAATTTTATAGCAGTGCTTTTCTAAAAGTGGTCTCTGGACCAGAGGTTTCATCACTACCTGGGGAATTGATAGAAATGCAAATTCTTAGGCCCCACCAGACCTACTAACTCAGAAACTCTGAAGGTGGAAACCAGTAATCTGTTTTATGAGAAATCTTCTAAGTGATTCTGTTGTGTTTTTAGAGTTTGAATTGTAGCAGGGTACAAGATTAACATACAGAAATTGGTTGCATTTCTTTACGTGCATGGGTGTGTGCTAAGTTGCTTCAGTCACGTCATGTCCGACTCTGTGCTACCCTATGGACTATAGCCTTCCAGGCTCCTCTATCCATGGGATTCTCCAGGCAAGAATACTGGAGTGGGTTGCTGTGCCCTCCTCCAGGGGATCTTCCTGACCCAGGGATCGAACCAGAGCCTCATGTCTCCTGAATTGTCAGGCAGGTTCTTTACCACTAGTGCCACCTGGGAAGCATTTCTTTACACTAACAAGAAATTATCACAAAGGAAACATAAAAATAAACCCCTTTTACAATCACATAAAGAAAAAAAACTTCAGAATAAACCTGAATAAGGAAGTGAAAGATTTATATGCTTCAAACTATGAAACATGAATAAAGGAAATTGAAGATGATTCAGGAAGTGAAAGATTTATATGCTGAAGACTATAAAACATTAATAAAAGCAATTGAAATAGAAAGCTATCCCATGCTTCCAATTGGGTTGGAAGAATTAATATTGTTAAAGTGGTCATATTACCAAAGGCAATCTACAGATTTAACACTACTGCTGCTGCTGCTGCTAAGTCACTTCAGTCGTGTCCAAGTCTGTGTGACCCCATAAACTGCAGCCCACAGGGCTCCCCCGTCCCTGGGATTCTCCAGGCAAGAACACTGGAGTGGGTTGCCATTTCCTTCTCCAATGCATGAAAGTGAAAAGTGAAAGTGAAGTTGCTCAGTCGTGTCCGACTCTTAGCGACCCCATGGACTGCAGCCCACCAGGCTCCTCCATCCATGGGATTTTCCAGGCAAGAGTACTGGAGTGGGGTGCCATTGCCTTCTCCACAATCGCTATCAAATCATCCGTGACTTTTTTTAAATAATCCTAAAATTCATACAGTGTGGTACTGGCACAAGAGGGCTTCCTTGGTGGCTCAGTGGTAAAGAATCCACCTGTCAAAGCAGGAGATGCAGGTTCAGCCCCTGAGTTGGGAAGATCTCCTGGAGAAGGAAATGGCAACCCACTCCAGTATTCTTGCCTGAGAAATCCCATAGACAGAGGAGCCTGGTGGGTGACAGTCCATGGGGTCACAAGAGTCAGACATGACTTAGCAACTAAACAGCAACAACAACAATTGGCACAATTGGGTATGTGGACATATGGATCAATGGGACAGAATAGAGAGCCCAGAAAAATCCACATACTTACTGTCAGTTGATCTTTAACAAAAGAGGCAAAAATATACAATAGAAAAAAATACAATCTCTTCAGCAAGTGGTGATTGGTAAGTTGGACAACTGCATGTAAATCAGTGACATTGGAATATACCCTCACATCATATACACCATACAGTAAAATAAATTCAAAACGGCTTAAAGACTGAAATAGAAGATATGATATCATAAAAATCATAAAGAACATAGGCAAAACATTCTGACATAAATCCTACCAATGTTTTCTTCAATCAGTCCCCCAAGGCAATAGAAATAGAAGCAAAAATAAACAAATGGGACCTAACCAAAATGACAAACTTTTGCAGAGCAAAGGAAACCATAAACAAAATGAAAACGAACGGACTGGGAGAAAATATTTGCAAATGACACAATGGACAAGGGGTTGATTTCCAAAATATACAAATAGCTCATTCAATCAACAACAACAACAAAATAACTCAATCAAAAAATGGGCAGAAGACCTAAATAGACAGTTCTCCAAAGACCAGATGGTCAACAGGCATATGAAAAGATGCTCATTATCACTAATTATTAGAGAAATGAAAATCAAAGCTATAATGAAATAGGTAACAGCTCACAGTGGTCAGAATGGCCATCATTTAAAAATCTACAAATAACAAATCCTGGAGAGAGTGTGGAGGAAAGGGAATCCTTTTTCCTATGAACCACCCTACACTGTTGATAGGAACGTAAACTGGTATAGCCACTATGGAAACCAGTATGGACATTCCTCCAAAAACTAAAAATAGAATTACCAAATAATCCAGCAATCCCACTCCTGGGCATGTATCCAGACAAAATCATAATTAAAAAAGATACAGGCACTGCTTCATAGCAGCAGTACTCACAATAGCCAAGACATGAAAACAGTTCAGATGTTCACAGACAGATGAATGGATAAAGATGTGGTACATGTATACAATGGAATACTACTCAGCCATTAAAAAAGATAATGCCATTTGCAGCAATATGGATGGACCTAGAGACTGTCATACTGAGCAAAGTAAGTCAAAGAGGAAATATTGGGATGGACATGAACTCACTGCTATGTTTAAAATAGATAGCAGACAAGGACCTAATGGATAGCACATGGAACTCTGCTCAATGCTGTGTGGCAGCCTGGATGGAACGGGAGTTTGGGGAAGAGGAATACATGTGTATGTATGACTGGGTCCCTTCACTGTTCACCTGAAACTGTCATAATATTGTTTGTTAATTGGCTATACCCCAATATAAAAGTTTTTTTAAAATGAAAGACAAACACCACATATTACTTATATGTGGAATCTAAAATATTACACAAATAAACTTCTCTGTGAAACAGAAACAGACTCATAGACATAGAGAACAGACTCGTGGGGGAAAAGGGGATTGGGAGTTTGCGGTTAGCAGCACCAAACTATTCTATAAAGAGTGGGTAAGCAATGAAGTCCTACGGTATAGCACTGGGGAATGATATTCAATATCCTGTGATAAACCCAATGGAAAAGAATATGAAAAAGAATGTGTGTGAACACATATATATGTTTACATATATGTATGTATGTATGTATATGTGTATGTATGTATATATATGTATACATATATATACGGATAACTGAATTACTTTGCTGTACAGCAGAAATTAGCACATTATAAATCAACTATACTTCAATAAATAAATTTTTAAAAGAAGCTTGAGAACCACAGTTTTACAGTAATCCCTTCCTTGTTTCTCTTGATAGTTTCATAAACAAACATGCACCCCCAATACTGTCCTTTATTCACACTTATTTCTGACTGTGTTGGGTCCCTATTGCTGCGTGGCTTTTCTCTGCATGGGCTTCTGATTGCTATGGCTGCTCTTGTTGGGGACCAGGGGCTCTAGGCGCTTGGGCCTCAGTAGCTGAGGCATCTGGACTCAGTAGTTGCGTCTCATGTGCTCTAGAGCACAAGCTCAGTAGTTGTGGTGCACGGGATAAGCGGCTCCGCGGCATGTGGGATCTTCCCAGACCAGGGATCGAATCCGTGTCTCCTGCCTTGGCAGGTGGATTCTCCACCACTGAATCACCAGGGAGGTCCCTAGTCATGCCCATTTTTAAGATGTAATATGTCTTTTACATCTCTTTTAATCTAAGTGCTTCCCCTTTAGCCCTTTACTTTCAATCCCAAGATTTCTTTTCCTTACAGAAAAAGAAAGAACTCAAGAACTCAAGTGTTAAAGAACTCAAGCCATCTGACCTGTAACATTTTCCAGGGTTTGGACTTTGCTGATGAAATACATGAATTTGAATTTGAATACATGAATTTGCTGATAAATACATGAATACTCACGCTTCAGTGCAGCATACACAACATGTCCTCTGTATTTCCTTCAAATTGGCAGCTGGATCTAGGAGCTTAACTGGACTGCAGTTTGATCTCATTGGCAAGCTTATGGGGAGTGTTCTGTTCTTTCATCAGGAGTCATATGAAGTCTGGTTGTCCCTCCTTTTGTGATGTTGGAAGCTGATGATAATGTCTAACTCCATTAATTTATCAGGGTCTGAAAAATGCTATCATTTCTTTATTTATTAGCTAGAATACTTTTACATAGATATTTCTGTCATCTATTAATCTGAAGGTATAATTTATATAGAAAAGGCAATAAATGTTTGATTCTTTCCCATTTTTTAAATTATATTTGAGGATAGTAAGTTTGTTCTCCACTGTTCTCCAATGTGATCAATTATTTTTTAATATCATTATGGCTCATGGATTTCCACATATTTGATAGGTTTAAATGCATTATGATTACAATCATTTTTGAAACACAAATCGTCCCATCTTGAGCCAGTGTGAGTCACTTTAAGTTGACTCCTGAATCCTTCTGTGAGGGCCTAATAGACTTTGATACTTTCCATACTATCTGGAATAATAAGATGTTCTAGGTCCATCTTGTATCTTTCCTACCCTGGACCTGAAATCCCTTATTAAGAAGCCCTGGCTCCTTTTAGTAAAACAGTATTTCATGACCATAGCTGGAGCACTAGAGGAGCTCACTAGAGTGAGACATTGTTTTTAGAACTTTACAGTAAACGGAGAAAGTTATAAAATATGTGTGTGTGTGTGTGTGTGTGTGTGTGAGTTATCTAATGCTGTATAACAAGTTATTCCCAAACACAAATGCTTAAAACAATAAGCATTTCTTATTTCAAATAGTTTCTCTGGATCAGGAATCTAAGAGGAGCTCACCTGAGTGGGTCTGACTTAGGATCTCTAATGAAGTTGCAGTCAAAATGCTGGCAGGCCTGCAGTCATCTGAAGGCTTGACTAGACTAGAAGATTCACTTCTAAGGTAGGGCATTCCAGACTAGAAAATTGGGGCTGGCTGTTGGCAGGAGGCCCCACTTCCTCACCACATGGTCCTCTCAAAGGGCTGCTTCAATGTCCTCAAGACATGGCAGCTGACTTCCTTCAGAGTAAATGATCTAAGAGAATAAAGCAGAAACCACTATATCATTTATGATCTAGCCTTGAAAGTCACATTCTGTCCTCACAAGTTATTCTCCTATGACACAGGAAGAGTCAGGGGAGCAGAACTGAAGACAGAAGGTCATGAACATCCAGAGGACAGAATCACTGGGGACCATGGTTGATATTTGAAGATAAAATACCTCATATACTAACAGTGACACTTCCATTTCACATTTTAGACTCAGGGTTATTTTTTTTTTTTAATGCTATATTATATCTCCTTTCTTTCACACTGAGAATCCTAGCAATTAGAGCTATTTCATAATTACCCTTTTGTTTCTAGGTTAGTTCAGGTCTTTCAAGAGCAAAATACTAAGGTAGGATTAGACATGTAAAAGATTTTGGAGAAGAAAAGCCTGGAAAGAAGGAAGGGGAGGAAATAAGAATAACAGGGACAAGCTCCAGATAATGCAAGTCTAGGACCTGGGAAAGGGACTGGGAAAGGAAGGAGGATGGGTAGGAAGAGCCTCAGACAACAGCTCAGTCTAAGACAGTTTGGGGCAAGCAGATGGGGAGTCCGTAAGCCAAAAATGTGAGTTGGAGTCCTGCATTCAAGCAGAAATAGGCCTACGCTAATATGCCACCACGCCCTCCTCTGCAGTGCTCATTCATTGGCTGAGAGGAGGGGGCGCGGCGGTGAGAGGGCCAGAGGGTGGAAGCTGGGGCTGTCAATCAACTGTATCCAGGAAGTAGGAGATCTGAAAAAGTAGCTCGATTTCATGGATGATACAGCTTTATCCCACATTACACACAATGGACTCAGAATAATAATATGTATATTCTCACTGCTGATATCATCACTGAAAAGAGTTTTGTAAAATGCTTTTGTACGTGTGTTGCAGGAAGGGCGACTGCTTCCAGGGCCTGTGAGTGGGTTCTTTTCTAACACTTAGAAATGAATTGTTCGAGCAGACAATTGTTCGAGGGGACAAAGCAAGAAACTTCACTGGGAAGGGACGCCCGGGCAGAGAGCAGTGGGGTAAGGGAATCCAAGAGAACTGCTCTGCCACATGGTTTGCACTCTTTGGGGTTTAAGGTGGTGGGATTAGCTTCCCCGCTGTCTCTGGCCAGTCATTCTGACTCAAGAGTCCTTCGTGGTGGAGCACTCATCGCTCAGCCAAGATAGACTCCAGCCAGAAGGATTCTGGGAGGACATATGGATTGGCATCTCCTCTCTCCTGTTGACCTTTCCCGAATTCTTCCTGTTGGAGGTAGCTTGTTAGGTCTGCATTCCTTACTGGGACTTTCTGTTATAAGAAAACTCATACAAGTGGCTATTAGCTTCCTTTCCAGGATGGGCAATTTCAGTATTTCCCTTAACACATGCTCATTCCAAAATCCTTCTTGAAAATTATATCTGTGCTTATGATTCAGAATATAGTCATTGCATCCTCTTCTAACCCTCATTTAAGATGCTTATATATTTACAAATCCTTCTGCCAGACTAAATTTACAGACAGCCTCTTCTTTTACTATTTCCTCTGTCCTTAACCATAATCAGTAAAGTTAACCTGATTTCAGGGTATCCTTTTGTATTTGGAGATCTGGTGGCTCAGTTGGTAAAGAATCAGCCTGCAATGCTTGGAGACCCAGATTCAATCTCTGGGTCAGGAAGATCCCCTGGAAAAGGGAATGGCAGCCCACTCCAGTATACTTGCCTGGAGAATCCCACGCACAGAGGAGCCTTGGGTTACAGTCCATGGGATCGCAAAGAGTTAGGCACGACTGAGGGACTAACACTTCTGTATCTGAGCAAGAATCTGAAATTCTGACTGTAGCAAAGTCTGGTTATTTACACTGCTCTAAGTAAAATGTAAATAGGTCTATGATGCTTGGTGACAAATGTGACCTCAAAGCCCAAACTGGATGATCCAGAGCTGATCTGATGGCTCAGTGGGTAGATGCCTGACCTGTACCCATTCCTATGCTGAAATAACTCACACCCCCAGGGTCAAAGCAGGAATACGAAACCTATGTGAATTTTTTAGCTAAAACATGAGATCTTGAGGAGGATGTGCTTTCAAACAGGCTCTATCCAGGACACCTCGCTATCAGGAGAGTATGGGGGCCAAGACAGAGCGTGGGTTCAACCCTTCTGCTGTTGGAAGTACTTCAGTTGAAAAAGTTTGAGAAGCACTGATCTATATATAGCTCAGGTATTACGGGGAATCTTTCAGCTCTTTAAACATCATTTAAATAACAATAAATGAAGATTCATAATGAAGCTGGTGCAGCAGAGCATTTATTCTGGGAGCACAGGTTTTAATCTGGGTATTTTGTCTTCCTTCCCCTTTCTTATTCTTGGCCCCAGAGTTTTCACAATTCAAAATGGCTCTTTAAATCAGTTCAGTACACCAAGACAAATCCAGACAAACTCACATTCGTGATGAGAATCCCATTAACATCCCTAAGATGAGGGCTTTCTGCAAGAAACTGCCATTGAAGTAACTTTCGGAGAGTTCACCCTTAGATGTAAATATGGAAGTTAACAAAGGATCTCTGGCCTTCAGTATGAGAATGACTGATGCACGTTTTTCTCTCATTTCCTTCATCTTCACCAAAAATTGAATGAGGCTGGCCTTCCAGGTGCTGGTGGTCTGGTCCAGTGTGATCACTAGGCTGCTGTGGAGTCCACTGTGGGGTGTCTTGCTGGGCAAGGTGACTGTCCCCTGGCATGAGGGCAGCAGCTCCCCAGGCAGAGGAATTCATGTCCAGGGCAACCATGCTCACTCCCAGTACCTTTGTGTTAAGAATAAGAATTTTTTTTTCTAAAAGCAAGTGGACTTCTGGCGTTGGCTCCTGATTTCTCCTCTGGGCTAAATTCTACCCACTCAAACTGAACACCTCCCACCTGCCAAGAAAGAAAAAAATATTCTGGTGTTTAACAAAAAAAAATTCAGACTTCTAAACTGGAACATGGAGTGATTATTTTCAATACAAGAAGTTTTTTTTTCATTTTTCAAGGAGAGAATTTGCCAGTAGTTTCCTTCAAATAAGCGATTTCCTTGGCATGTTTGAAAGGAGATATGATTGACAGTGGCATGGTGCAAGTGGAGCTTTTGGGCAACACAGCCCATACATGTCATCAGAGTGGCCTTGCCAGACAAGAACAATGGAGATCCAGGTGAATCAAGGTTGCATTAAAATAACGTTTCTAGAATCACAGTGGAGAGAGAGAATCTTTGAATACCCAATGTCTGACTCAAATGTTATGCAACCAAGTTTTGTCCTTGGGCTCATCTGTTCAGTGAATACTTCTTTAATTCCATTTGGCCTGCAGTTGCAGTCAACTGTAGGAGTTTAGAGTATAAACCTTGGAGGTTGACTGCCTGGCTTTAAGTCCCAGCTGTGCCTCTTACTCTTTCTGTGACCCTGGGAAAGTTTATATAACCTCTTTGAGCCTCTGTTTTTTCATCTGGAAAATGGTTCACCTGAGGATTAAGTGTGATAATATATTTAATATGATAATATATGTAAAACCCAAACTGCCAGGTACATACTAAGTTATTAAATACTATTAATAACTGTTAGATTAGTAGGATGCCATTTCCTCAAGCTCAGCAAAGAAGTATTCCGTTCTGTTCTGATTACGTGATCCATGAACAAAGAGAGGGCTCAATATGAAGTTTCTCCTGATACCAAATTAGCACTGAGAGAATAATACTATGTTAGCTAGTTCAGTTCAGTTCAGTCACTCAGTCATGTCCGACTGTTTGTGACCCCATGGACTGCAGCAGGCCAGGCTTCTCTGTCCGTCACCAGCTCACTGAGCTTGCTCAAACTCATGTCCATCGAGTCAGTGATACCATCCAACTGTCTCATCCTCTGTCATCCCCTTCTCCTCTCTCCTTCAGTCTTTCCCAGCATCAGGGTCTTTTCCAATGAGTCAGTTCTTTGCATCAGGTGGCCAAAGTATTGAAGTTTCAGCTTCAGCATCAGTCCTTCCAATGAATATTTAGGACTGATTTCCTTTAGGATGGACTTGTTTGATCACCTTGCAGTCCAAGGGACTCTCAAGAGTCTTCTCCAACACCACAGTTCAAAAGCATCAGTTCTTCAGCACTCAGATTTCTTTATAGTTCAACTCTCACATCCATACATGACTAACGGAAAAACCATAGCTTTGACTAGACAGACCTTTGTCAGCAAAGTTAGTTAGATGACACTCCAAACTGCTATCTTCAGCTAATACCTCCTTAAAGTTCAAATGATCAATATTAAGCAGCTCATCCAGAACATCACTTCTGCAAGGAACAAAGGGCCATTGACTCCCCCAGGGGACTTTATGGAGATGCTTGTTAATTAAAATTAGAAAATCTTCAAGTGGTGTATCAAGATTTTTCTATGATCAAGACAGCTGGAAACAATGGTAGGTTTTTTGATATCCTGGGGAAAGTTATTTCTGTTGTAACCTATACAAGTGGTTCTCAAAGAGTGGTCCCTAGATTAGAACCAGCACCATCAACAGGGAACCTGTTAGAAATGCACAATTTTGGACCCCATCCTAGATTTATGGCTTAACAAAGGCTCAGGTGACACTGATCTATAGCATGGATGGCATATAGATGCATAGTCCCCATTGTGCTCTTTAAAAAGTACTATTTTTATTTTAGTCTTTGGCTGCACTGGGTCTTTGTTGTAGCATACACAATCTTTGATCTTCACTGTGGCACTCGAGATCTTTAGTTGCAGCATATGGGATCTAGTTCCCGATCAGGGCTTGACTCCTTGCGTTAGGAGTGTGGAGTCTTAGCTACTGGACCACCAGGGAGGTCCTTAAGCATTCGTTCAATTATTTGAATCCCCGGAGGGAAAATTGGGGCTCTGCCTTAAGAGATCTGAAGACCCTCAGGACAGAAAGAAAATAAGTTTTGAGCTTTCATAATCAGCTGTCCTCTCTGACATATGCATGCTCAATAACCACAACATAAGAAATTTCCCCCAATGAGCAACACAGGCACAATGTCTGTAGCCAGAAAGCTCAGCCTTGGTGTAATTGCCATTCAACTCCTTTCAGACCATGTTAAAATGTCCAATGGACACAGCATGAAAGTCACATGCTATGTACTTATTTATCTAGTTATTCTACCATGCTACATTTCCTGAAAAGTAGATGACCAAAAATTTGTATACTGTGGCCTGATTAGCTTCGATCCCTTTGGGTTGCTGTCAAAAAATCCTTGAAAAAAAAATCCTATCTTTAGAAAAAAAGACTTTGAAATGGCTTTCAGTAGGCCATATATATGATAAACCAATTAAAGAAAAAAATAGAAAATCAAAAACTGTAGAATTTCAGGCCTGTGCAAATACTAGGACCCTAGGATAATGTGGTTATTGTGGTTATGCATTATTCTTGCCTCTGAGCTGTGGAGAAATATGGTAGTTTAAATAATTCACATTATCAGTATAAAGCACAATATTTCCACTCTTCAGAGGAGAGGCTTTCCTGGAATATAAGTATCAGAATTCACACATGATGTTACCCGATTTGCTGTACTCTGTTATTCCTTAATATTTCTGACAGAAATTTCTCTCTTTACTTCTTTAAAGTAAACCTGAAAGCTTAGTCATCAATATTCTGTGTAGATGGTCATACAGCGCGAGATCAACCCATGTTAAGATTTGTCCTATTTTATCACTGTTGTGGCATTATTCAGTGTATGAAACTTTGAAAAGTTGCCTTTTTAAAAATGGAACTTTATCTTTGACCGCATTGCCTAATAAATTGAAGTTAGCTCACTACAAATCTTCATTGAATGAGGTCATTTCCTTAATAGCATTTCTGACAGATGGCTATTGCTGTTAGTAACGGCCATTGACATCCTGGGAATTTAAATAGTCAAAGCAATTCAACGTGAATTTATTTAGCAATCTATTGCGTGTCATAAATGGCATGGCTTGAGCTTCAGTGCATTCTGGGCGTTCCCAGATGGAAAGAGGATTTGAGCTAAAAGTAGGCCAAGACCAAAACACAGTCCTGGTCCAAGTCCCAAAATCAAAAAGTCTGATTTGGAAAGGTAGAATGATGCAGACCTTCATGAGCAACAGACAGCACTAGTTCTTAAGGGTCAAGTCTGAGTCCGAGATCAGGCCATCTGTTCAGATTGCTGGAAGTTATAACTGGTGCAATGTTCAGAGAGATTAGCCGGAATTAGCTGAGTTCACAGCTTCTATTCATAGTTGGATTTCAGTTCTAGCAAGAAACTGGTTTAGAAACTAGTAAGGTAGGGAGGAAGGCTGTAGCTGGATGTATCTATTGCTGCCCAAGGACTAATTCCATCGCCAAGCAAATTACTCATTGGATACATCCCCAGACAAATTAGACGTGGGCCATAGATGACTTTCATGCTCCATGTGGCAGACACTGTTACATGCCTCTCTGGTATCCAGGATCTTTTTATTCCTTCTTCCTTGTCCTGGCCAGCAATGAACCCAGCCCCAGACAGTGGATTTTGAAAGGTCTAAGAAGCTAGTTAGAGCAGTCATGTTCCCTGTTTTCCTAGACTCCCTTGCAGCAGTTTGTCATGTGGCCTAGTCATAGCCAATGAGACAGAGGAGAAATTTATTTAAGATGCTGTGGGGAAAACTTTTGCTTTTCTTTTAGAAGGAACAGGACTGGCACAGCGCTTCTTCCTGATTTGCCTGCAACTTGCAACTTAGAATAAAAGGCAAAAAGAATCATAGGAAGCCCAGCCCTGCCAAAATTGAGCCAATAAACTAATGCCAACACCCATTTTTGTCCAGACTGCTGTGATGTAAAAATTATAAACCCCTTTGTACAAACTATTGATAGATATTGTTTTTCACGATGGAAAACATTCCTAATGGATACCGCACTCACTATGGAGATGGACATCCTAATCACTATCACATTCAGAGACTGGAGTTGAGCATACATGTGGCAGAAGATGGGTACAGACATGGCACACTGAGCTTGGGGCCAGAGCCATGGAAAGGAGAATAGCAGTGATTCTGGTTTAAGAACCTTGTAATAGGGCTTGGGAGACCAAATTTGCTACATAGTCTGATCAGATCCCATCTGAAATATCTGCTCTAGTTCAGAAGACCATGCCTTAAGATGGTCATTATCTAAGATTAACCTTGGATAATCAAGATAAAGGGAAATATATCATAATAAAAAAGATTGAAATAAGAAAATTCTAGCAACAAAGATGTTGATAAGTGGAAGGCATTCTTGCCTTAGGTGAAGCATGTGATGTACTTCACCTTTATGATACTTACCGACAATTTAGCAATCTCTAGACTTACTCATCACTGGTCCCAATTCCGGTTACAGCCCCTAATAGCCATATGATCTTGACAAGGCTGTTAAATCTCACTACCTCTCTAACAGAAACATGAACTATAGTTGATAACGTTATACCTAGCATATTGGATTGGCCAAAAAGTTTGTTCAGGTTTGTCATATGATGTTGCAGGAAATTCTAAACGAACTTTCCATCCAACCCAGTATAACTGCAATTTGCTGAGAGAGTAGAACTCAAATGCTCTCACAAAAACAAACAAGAAAACCTCACAGTCTCACACCCCAAAACCTCAATATCCTCATCCTTAAAATGAAGACAATAGTAGTACCAACCTCGTAGACATGTGTGAAAAAGAAATGAAATAATCCATGTCATACATTTAACTCAATGCCTGGAACACAGTGAATATTCAAGAAATATTGTTGGTATTATTTTCAGAAGTAGTTAAGTACATGGACTCTGGAGTCAGAATACGTGTGTTCAAACCCTAAATTCATCATTTTGTGGTCACAGGTAAGTCTGTTTCCTTACCTGTAAAATGGGGATAATAAGAGCCACAACCATCAGAGGATGATTATAAGAATTAAATAGTGGAAGTGAAGTTTTGGGCACAGTTAAATGCCTGATAAACGTTGGCTCTTATTATTAGCTATATCTTCAGCAATATAAAAACTGGATTGACTTCTTGTTCTCAAAATGCTCATTATTTTACTTTCTAAAAACTAATGAGAGAATTCAATAGTGGTGTATGTGCAGGAGAGATCAGTCAGGGGAGTAATCGGCTGAGGTTGGCCAGGTTGGAGGGAAGCACGGAGGAAGGGAGATTTCAGGTGGGTCTTCTGAGATGGGCAGAGGGGATGTGGAGGGAATGGAGAGAGGATGGGGAATTACCAGCAGTCTTCATTTTCAGGAGACTACTTTATATACATGATTGATTTTTTCCTTCCCCCAGCCTCATCTTTCTGGAATAAACAATGTTTTAATAATGTGCCTTAGAAAAACACAGCATGTGAAATAGTTTCTTATTTCACAATTGCTCATCTAAGCACAGCCAGTGATTTTTTTTTTTTAAGTCATCATGCAACACACAGTTCAGACCATGTCTAGCCTAAGAAGCATAAGAACAAGGAGTCACAGAGCTCAGGGATGGTATGGAGAACCAACTGGACTTTGACAACATGTGTAAATGATGTTTAACGCCGATGATAACAGAGAAACGCGAAGCATACAGCTGCTCTTCTTTTTTCTGTGAAGTATGGGTTATAACTTTGGAAAGGAATCTATCAAGAGTTCTTTGAACCAAACAAAGAAATTTCCACTTCTGGAATAAGGAGTACTGGCTGCAAAGACTTTGGTAGAGGACTCAAGGACTTCCTAACTTGGCCATGCCTAACTGGCTAACCTTATCTCCCAACTTCCTTCAAACACTCATAGATGCCAGGACTGGGTTAGTCTCTTGGTCCCATGCTTTGCTCATTAGTAGCCAAGGCCTGCCCTTGAGAAGGTGCCACTGGCAGGAACCACACCCATTTTTTTCCATGTGCTGTTTTGCCAGCTTGGACTCCTCTTCTTGGACATCTCTATTTTGCTAAAACTTAAAAACCCTGTAAGAGGACTTTTCCTTCCCTAAGAGTCATCACTGATTTCTCTCTTCTCCAAACAACAGCATTAGCCATCTCTGTCATGATTGGGAACACATGTCTTCCAAATAATGAGCTTCAGGACTGATGCTGAGGCTGAAACTCCAATACTTTGGCCACCTCATGCAGAGAGTTGACTCATTGGAAAAGACCCTGATGCTGGGAGGGATTGGGGGCAGGAGGAGAAGGGGATGACAGAGGATGAGATGGCTGGATGGCATCACCAACTCGATGGACATGAGTTTGGGTGGACTCCGGGAGTTGGTGATGGACAGGGAGGCCTGGCGTGCTGCGATTCATGACTCGCAGTCGGACACGACTGAGTGACTGAACTGAACTGAACTGAACTGAACTGAGGACCCACTTCTCTGGCCCCAACTCCTTTCTCATGTTTTCCTTTTCCTTTTCTGTATGAGACAGTTGCATCAGAGAAGAACAATGCAGGCAAAGCCCAGAGGCCCTAAAGAATCTGGAATTCAGGTTTGTGGGTTAATGACTTGATGGTTGTGTCCACCAGGAAACAACCCTAAAAAGCAGAGTGTAAACCAGTTTCTCCATGATCAGAATGATAGCCATACTTTTGCTCCATGAACACAATATCCTATTACAGTGTGACTATCTTTTCCTGCTCTTGCTAGACATCTCAAACCTTAACCGATTGTGACATATCAGTCTATTAAGCTAAGTGCCTAAATGCCTAACTTGTCTGCTTCAGGGTGAGGCAGCCTCCTAGCTGTAAGGCAGCTGAACCAGAAACATTCTCTTCCCTCTTCCCCCTAGAAGATGATGGATGATGGCTCTGCCTTTCCTTTATGATCCTAACACGCTGTTACATTGGGAAGCCTTCTCTGATTTGTGATTGACAGGTTTGCCCAGGGAGATAACTGGCCTAACGGCTGCCTTACAGATGAGAACAGAAGTCGTTTGGAATTTATCCCACTATCACTGAGCTCTGGATCACAATTTCTTCTTAGCATATGCAAGATCTGTTGCTCAAAGAAGTCATCTCTGCTATCTGTTTTCCCCTCAAACACTTCAAGCTTCAGTTCCGCATCACGATTTATTTGTATGCCAGGAGTTGTGAGATAAACAGACATTTGAATTATGAGCAACTGGAGATTATTAGGCAGTGAATTTTCCTCTTTCTTTCATTGTGAGTTATCTCCTCCTAAAACGTATACCTGGTTTACTATCGCGGAGAGTTCCTGAAAGGCTGGGAGGAGGAACTATTCAACACATCAGCTTCCCCTGTAGGTTGTGCGCTTATTAATGGCAGGGAGCGTGTTAACTTTCTTCTATATTCCCAGAGTTTTACACTGGCCCTGGGCTCTACAGATGTTTGCTGTATAATCTCTGGGATGGATTAAGATGGCACATACTCTTTGCTATCCCTCTCCTCTACTGCATAGGCAAGTGACATGACTTCTTGATCAATAGAATATGGCAGAAGTGACATCATGCCAAGTCCAGGCCCAGGCCTTCAGGGGTTTCCACTTCTTGTCCCCCAGAACACACTGAAAGCCTTGTCAGGGAAGTCCCACTACCCTGAGACAGCTTTTCTGAAGCTGAACCCAGTTGGCAGTCCCAGCAAAGCTCAGCCTCCCAGCCATCCCCGCTGAGGTACAAACTTGTGAATGAACACTCCAGACTACCGCTTGGGTACCATTTGCAGCAGAGAATAGCCTGGCTAGGCTCTCTCAGAATTCCCTGACCCACAAAATCATGGGATATTTTAAAAAACAGTTGTTTTAAGCCTTTACATTTTAGGATAATAACTTGTTATACCATAGTAACCAGAGCAGACTCCTGGAGGAAGCTCCGCAGAGTTTATTCAGCTCTCCAGACATCAACTCGTGTCTTTATAGATGTCATTCACCTGGCTAGAGCAGGGTGGCATATATCCGAGAAGAGTTGGGCTGATTCACTCCAGCTACTTATATGGCTCAATAAATGTTGCTTCTCATCTTGTGGGCTGCTGGACAATGTGGAACAGAGAACCAGACCAACCTCAGGATACAGAGATTACGAATGGGATTATATCTGGCAGTTGGAACCCAAGAGGACTCAGTCATCCTAGGTTTTTCTTCTACGTGTTGGAAGAGATAGCCACTGAATAGAAATAACATTTCTACCAGGATGGGATAGATGGAAATTAGACAGAAGACCCAGGCTATTCATGGTGACGATGGAGTGAGAGCCTCTGGACTAAATGAACATAATGACAGAAGGCAGAGGCCTTTCCTTTCTCATCTTAAAGGTAGATCCAGAGAAAGACGGTTGCAAATATCCACTGGGGATGGGCTGAAGAATAAGAGAAATTTGAGCAGAAAATGAAGAGGATCTAATCATTCTCTGTGTACTTGGAATCTCTGGTTCAAGTAACTGGAAAACATTTTACCAGCATTTAAAATCTTTCTGAAAACAACTCAAGGGTAAAATACTGACAGGATAGTGGCTTAATAAGAAAACCCTTGGGCAAGGTATTAAGGAATCTCCATTTCTGTCCCAAAACCTTGCAAATGATTTGACTTATTCTAAACTCTATTTTCTTCTTGTAAGATAGGGCCTTAAGGGAACTTATGAGGGCTAAATTGTGGGACAGGCAATTAAGAAGTGGCTTAGAAAGAAAGAGAAATAAGGTAGGATTAAGAAATATCTATCAACTCTTGAGAAGTCTGGAATACAAACTTCAAACCAATAACCTCTTTAAAAAGAAAAAGATAAATCACTCTTTTACTATTATATAATGCCAATAGTCATGTGTGGATGTGAGAGCTGGACTATAAAGAGAGCTGAGCGCTGAAGAATTGATGCTTTTGAGCTGTGGTGTTGGAGAAGACTCCTGAGAGTCCCTTGGACTGCAAGGAGTTCCAACCAGTCCCTCCTAAAGGACATCAGTCCTGAATATTCATTGGAAGGACTGATGTTGAAGCTGAAACTCCAATACTGTGGCCTGATGTGAAGAACTGACTCACTTGAAAAGACCCTGGTGCTAGGAAAGATTGAAGGCAGGAGGAGAAGGGGACGACAGAGGATGAGATGGTTGGATGGCATTACTGGCTCTATGGGCATGAGTCTGAGTAAGCTCCGGGAGTTGGTGATGGACAAGGAAGCCTGGTGTGCTGCAGTCCATGGGGTCGCAAAGTATTGGACATGACTGAGCGACTGAACTGAACTGAATGCTAATTATTAAGTTTATGTAAGATATTAACTGTGGGGTCTTCCCTGACGATCCAGTGGTCTTCCACTGCAAGGGGCATGGGTTCAATCCCTGGTCAGGGAACAGCCCACATGCCATGAGATGGTTGGAAGTTATCTACCCAATAGACATGAGTTTAAGCAAACTCCAGGAGATAGTGAGGGACAGGGAAGCCTGGTGTGCTGCAGCCCATGGGGTCTCAAACAATTGGACAAGACTAAGCCACTCAACAACAATAATGTCATGAGAGATGGCCAAAAAAAAAAGAAAAAAATAACTGTGGTTAGATAATGAAAGACAGTAAATGAACCGGAGCGACACATAAACCACAATACTGTCTAAGAAGAATTCAACAGTCAGACTGTTTCTGCTATATCTCAGACTGGGTGTAATCACCTTTCAATGAGATGAAGGTCAGGCCAGCTGCCCCTCTGGGGTTTGGGGACACAAAGGAGCCCCAGGAAGTGGCCACAGTGGCACTGGTTGAGAGCAGCTTTCCTGGGCTGGTAGGCAGCTATTGTCACTGAGCTCAGATTCCTAAGTACATCCTCAAAAGAAGTCATTTCTTTCACCTTGCAGGCAGCGCCTGTGGATACAGCAGTGAGTCTCAGACTGCGCTCTGTCTAGCTTTGTAGGGTGCTAAGCATGTCCAATCCTGGGGGCCACCCAGGCCACCTAAGTCGGAATCTCTGACCCCGGGGCCTGGGAACCTACATTTAACAGGCACTCTGGGTGCTGCCTCTGTGCATCCCACAGTGTCAGGCCTGCTGCTCTGAGCTCTGTTCATGGGTCTGTCCCCACACACACCGCATGCACTCTAGCCTCGGTTCATTAGTTTGCAGTTCCTTCCTCCAGGAACTTCCCATCCTTCACTTCCTCCATCCACTTGTTCACCACGTGGGCCAAGATCCACTGAATTCATGAAGCTATCCCCAGCTTCTTGTTCTCTTTTCCATAAATTCTAATTATGCTACTTAATCCTGTTTTATCTTATTTGGTAACCTGTTTGATATGGATAACAAATTGCCCTTTATGGCCTAATTCCATTAATTCATGCCCAGGGAAGAAAGATCTCACCTTAAATAGTTCCCCTTCTCTGACAAGACCTGCCTCCCAGCCATCTTTTATTTTGCGTAAGTGCTTTTACTTTTCGTCTTCCAAGACAGAGGAAGGATGGGCCTACATGCCACCCTCACCATGGCACTGGGTTTCATTGATTGGACTTCAAGAAGTACAAGCTTTCTTCCATCACTATTGATTGTTCTGGAGGGCTTTTTATCCCTACCTTATCCTCCTCAGCATGAAAATCAATTGAAACTGAAGACTTAATGTTTCTGTTTTCTCCCCAAGTACATAATAATGTGTTTAAAGGCTGAAACTTAGACTTAACACTTCTTACAAAACTCTTCTATCCTGAATATTTATTGTTGCCTAAGGACCTCTTCAACAGGAACTGCCACCTCTACAAGCTTGTTGTGGCCCCTCTATGACAATTTGAGCAACATGACCTTGGGCTCCTGGTCACACCTGATTGGGTTAGAGGCAGGCACCGGATCCAAAGCTGGGTCAGCCAGATCCTTCTCTCTTCAGATATTTTGTAAACTCAGGAGATACTTGAATTCTGAATTTACCCAGAAGGTACTTCCCTATGTGGACCAAAGAAGTTGAGGAACCAACCCACAGAAAGAGGGAAGGAGGCTCTAGAGGGAGATGCAGAGAGAGAAGCACATGAGTGATGGAGAGAGCATGGATGACACTGTACAGCTGACCCCTGAACAAGACAGAGGTTAAGGGTGCAGGCCCTCTGAGCAGTTGAAAATTCAAGTGTAGTTTATAGTCACCCATTGATATCTGCAATTGCTCTTTATCTCTCGGATCCAACCAACTACAGATGGTGTAGTACTGTAGTATCTACTATTGAAAATAAACCCACATGTAAGTGAATCTCTGTAATTCAAACCTGGTTTTTCAAGGGTCAACTGTATTACTACCCCTGGGTTATCTTCTGGAACACAGAGTTTTTGGAATAAAGTTCTTATTTTGTTGGCTAGCTCAGGAGGCTTCACGACCCAGATAGTCATGATGATGTGATCACTCATCTAGAACCAGACATCTTGGAAAGTGAAGTCAAGTGGGCCTTAGAAAGCATCATTACGAACAAAGCTAGTGGAGGTGATGGAATTTCACTTGAGCTGTTTCAAATCCTGAAAGATGATGCTGTGAAACTGCTGCACTCAATATGCCAGCAAATTGGGAAAACTCAGCAGTGGCCACAGGACTGGAAAAGGTCAGTTTTCATTCCAATTCCAAAGAAAGGCAATGCCAAAGAATGTTCAACTACCACACAATTGCACTCATCTCACATGCTAGTAAAGTAATGCTCAAAATTCTCCAAGCCAGGCTTCAGCAATACGTGAACCGTGAACTCCCTGACATTCAAGCTGATTTTAGAAAAGGCAGAGGAACCAGAGATCCAATTGCCAACATCCGCTGGATCATGGAAAAAGCAAGAGAGTTCCAGAAAAACATCTATTTCTGCTTGATTGACTATGCCAAAGCCTTTGACTATGTGGATCACAATCAACGGTGGAAAATTCTTCAAGAGATGGGAATACCAGACCACCTGACCTGCCTCTTGAGAAATCTGTATGCAGGTCAGGAAGCAACAGTTAGAACTGGACATGGAACAACAGACTGGTTCCAAATAGGAAAAGGAGTACGTCAAGGCTGTCTATTGTCACCCTGCTTATTTAACTTCTATGCAGAGTACATCATGAGAAACACTGGACTGGAAGAAACACAAGCTGGAATCAAGATTGCTGGGAGAAATATCAATAACCTCAGATATGCAGATGACACCACCCTTATGGCAGAAAGTGAAGAGGCGCTAAAACGCCTCTTGATGAAAGTGAAAGTGGAGAGCGAAAAAGTTGGCCTAAAGCTCAACATTCAGAAAACAAAGATCATGGCATCCGGTCCCATCACTTCATGGGAAATAGATGGGGAAACAGTGGAAACAGTGTCAGACCTTATCTTTTTGGGCTCCAAAATGACTGCAGATGGTGACTGCAGCCATGAAATTAAAAGACACTTACTCCTTGGAAGAAAAGTTATGACCAACCTAGATAGCATATTCAAAAGCAGAGACATTACTTTGCAGACTAAGGTCCATCTAGTCAAGGCTATGGTTTTTCCAGTGGTCATGTATGGATGTGAGAGTTGGACTGTGAAGAAGGCTGAGCACCAAAGAATTGATGCTTTTGAACTGTGGTGTTGGAGAAGACTCTTGAGAGTCCCTTGGACTGCAAGGAGATCCAACCAGTCCATTCTGAAGGAGATCAGCCTTGGAATTTCTTTGGAAGGAATGATGCTAAAGCTGAAACTCCAGTACTTTGGCCACCTCATGAGAAGAGTTGACTCATTGGAAAAAACTCTGATGCTGGGAGGGATTGGGGGCAGGAGGAGAAGGGGACGACCGAGGATGAGATGGCTGGATGGCATCACGGACTCGATAGATGTGAGTCTGAGTGAACTCTGGGAGATGGTGATGAACAGGGAGGCCTGGCGTGCTGTGATTCATGGGGTCGCAAGGAGTCGGACATGACTGAGTGACTGAACTGAACTGAACTGAACTGAACTGGAGGCTTCAGGAAGTCTGGAAAAACAAGGAGGACAAGGGAAAAGGGATTTGTGGAAGGTTTTTAGGTAGCCAATCCATAAGCTCTAACAAAATGCATATTGTCTCATTTAATCCCACAAACAATCATGTGATTTTTTTTAATCCACCCTTATTACTACTCCTGTTTTCAAGGTAAGAAAACAAAGGCTTAGAGGCTTTATCCCAAAGCCACTTGATTACTGAGGGTGGAGGTGGAGGTGGGATTCAGGCTAGATCCTTCTGTCTCCACCAGGCTGAAGTGCCTTTGGGTGGGAACCAATGGGTGTGACACTTTCATTTTTGCTCCCCTAATGTCAGTCTGGGCTAGGGGAATGTGAATGAATTCTACAGATCAATCCTGAATCTTTGAGTTATCCCCAGGGCTTCCCTTGCGGCTCAACTGGTAAAGAATCCGCCTGCAATGCGGGAGACCTGGGTTCGATTCCTGGGTTGTGAAGATCCCCTGGAGAAGGGAAAGGCTACCCACTCCAGGATTCTGGCCTGGAGAATTCCATGGACTGTGTGGTCCACTGGGTGGCAAAGAGTCAGAGGTGACTGAGTGACTCTCACTTCACTTCACTTGGCAGGGACTGTGATTTGTACTGCCCTCTAGAGGAAGTACGAAGGAATGCATAACTTCACAGCACCCCTAGGGGATGGAGCCGTTTGTTCTGAGAGGCAGAAGCAGCTTGGGGGCAGCAGTTCTGAGAGTTCCACTGCCAGCAGGAGCCCCTCAAGTCGGGTGGCCAGTGCCACGTGCTATGATCAGGATCCACTCTAACAGTGCCAACCTCAGCCACCATGAGTGTGCAGCAGGAGATGACTGTGAGAAGTGTCTGCCCTACCAGAGGAATTAGGGTTGCCCTAGCAACCCACTCCAGTGTTCTTGCCTGGAGAATCCCAGGGATGGGGGAGCCTGGTGGGCTGCTGTCTATGGGGTCGCACAGAGTCGGACACGACTGAAGCGACTTAGCAGCAGCAGCAGATATCTGAGATGGGGCTGTGGAATAGGGGTGACGGTAGGAGACAGGAGAGATGAGGGGAAGGTGGAGACCACACTTAAAAGGGCAAAACCAGTGGGAATGAAGAGAGTTTCAGGAATTTTTTTCTTTCTCAGAAACAAAAGATTCTCGTCAAGGAGTATAGAGACTCCTGAAAGAGGATAATGCATCAACACATAAACATTTAGTCCAAAGGGATGGGCCCTTAGCCCTCTCCTTTTGAATTTAAAGAAACAGAAGTCCAGGAAAATTAAATAATATTAGAGTTGAGTTTGAGTCCAGAAATCTACACCAGAATCCAAGGTCTAGTAGATCTTCCTCTCCTTCACTGGGTGATAATTTCTTTGTGGATCTACAGAATAAATAACAAATTACAAGGATTATCCTCAGCCATTTCTCATACTTGAGTAAATGTACTAATCACTACTCCTCACCCCACCTTCCCATCGATGAAAAGAATCAGTGGAATGGAAAGAGACTTTTAAACGCTTCATCACTAAAAAGTGATTTGGGAAATTCAGGGTGAGCGCTGAGCTGTCTTTCTGTTGTTCAGTTTCAGTTGCGTTCTACTCCTTGCGACCCCATGAATTGCAGCACGCCAGGCCTCCCTGTCCATCACCAACTCCCGGAGTTCACTCAGACTCATGTCCATCGAGTCGGTGATGCCATTCAGCCATCTCATCCTCAGTCATCCCCTTCTCCTCCTGCCCCCAATCCCTCCCAGCATCAGAGTTTTTTCCAATGAGTCAACTCTTCTCATGAGGTGGCCAAAGTACTGGAGTTTCAGCTTTAGCATCATTCCTTCCAAAGAAATCCCAGGGTTGATCTCCTTCAGAATGGACTGGTTGGATCTCCTTGTAGTCCAAGGGACTCTCAAGAGTCTTCTCCAGCACCACAGTTCAAAAGCATCAATTCTTTGGTGCTCAGCCTTCTTCACAGTCCAACTCTCACATCCATACATGACCACAGGAAAAACCATAGCCTTGACTAGACGGACCTTAGTCTGCAAAGTAATGTCTCTGCTTTTGAATATGCTATCTAGGTTGGTCATAACTTTTCTTCCAAGGAGTAAGTGTCTTTTAATTTCATGGCTGCAGTCACCATCTGCAGTCATTTTGGAGCCCAAAAAGATAAGGTCTGACACTGTTTCCACTGTTTCCCCATCTATTTCCCATGAAGTGATGGGACCGGATGCCATGATCTTTGTTTTCTGAATGTTGAGCTTTAGGCCAACTTTTTCGCTCTCCACTTTCACTTTCATCAAGAGGCGTTTTAGCGCCTCTTCACTTTCTGCCATAAGGGTGGTGTCATCTGCATATCTGAGGTTATTGATATTTCTCCCAGCAATCTTGATTCCAGCTTGTGTTTCTTCCAGTCCAGTGTTTCTCATGATGTACTCTGCATAGAAGTTAAATAAGCAGGGTGACAATAGACAGCCTTGACGTACTCCTTTTCCTATTTGGAACCAGTCTGTTGTTCCATGTCCAGTTCTAACTGTTGCTTCCTGACCTGCATACAGATTTCTCAAGAGGCAGGTCAGGTGGTCTGGTATTCCCATCTCTTGAAGAATTTTCCACCGTTGATTGTGATCCACATAGTCAAAGGCTTTGGCATAGTCAATCAAGCAGAAATAGATGTTTTTCTGGAACTCTCTTGCTTTTTCCATGATCCAGCGGATGTTGGCAATTGGATCTCTGGTTCCTCTACCTTGCTAAAACCAGCTTGAACGTCAGGGAGTTCACAGTTCACGTATTGCTGAAGTCTGGCTTGGAGAATTTTGAGCATTACTTTACTAGCATGTGAGATGAGTGCAATTGTGTGGTAGTTGAACATTCTTTGGCATTGCCTTTCTTTGGAATTGGAATGAAAACTGACCTTTTCCAGTCCTGTGGCCACTGCTGAGTTTTCCCAATTTGCTGGCATATTGAGTGCAGCAGTTTCACAGCATCATCTTTCAGGATTTGAAACAGCTCAAGTGAAATTCCATCACCTCCACTAGCTTTGTTCGTAATGATGCTCTCTAAGGCCCACTTGACTTCACTTTCCAAGATGTCTGGCTCTAGATGAGTGATCACATCATCATGATTATCTGGGTCATGAAGATCTTTTTTATACAGTTCTTCCATGTATTCTTGCCACCTCTTCTTAATATCTTCTGCTTCTGTTAGGTCCATACCATTTCTGTCCTTTATCGAGCCCATCTTTGCATGAAATGTTCCCTTGGTATCTCTCATTTTCTTGAAGAGATCTCTAGTCTTTCCCATTCTGTTGTTTTCCTCTATTTCTTTGCATTGATTGCTGAAGAAGGCTTTATTATCTCTTCTTGCTATTCTTTGGAACTCTGCATTCAGATGCTTATATCCTTCCTTTTCTCCTTTGCTTTTCGTCTCTCTTCTTTTCACAGCTATTTGTAAGGCCTCCCCAGAGAGCCATTTTGCTTTTTTGCATTTCTTTCCCATGGGGATGATCTTGATCCCTGTCTCCTATACAATGTCACAAACCTCATTCCATAGTTCATCAGGCACTTTATCTATCAGATCTAGGCCCTTAAATCTATCTCTCACTTCTACTGTATAATCATAAGGGATTTGATTTATGTCATACCTGAATGGTCTAGTGGTTTTCCCTACTTTCTTCAATTTGAGTCTGAATTTGGTAATAAGGAGTTCATGATCTGAGCCACAGTCAGCTCCTGGTCTTGTTTTTGTTGACTGTATAGAGCTTCTCCATCTTTGGCTGCAAAGAATATAATCAATCTGATTTCGCTGTTGACCATCTGGTGATGTCCACGTGTAGAGTCTTCTCTTGTGTTGTTGGAAGAGGGTGTTTGCTATGACCAGTGCATTTTCTTGGCAAACTCTATTAGTCTTTGCCCTGCTTCATTCTGCATCCCAAGGCCAAATTTTCCTGTTACTCCAGGTGTTTCTTGACTTCCTACTTTTGCATTCCAGTCCCCTATAATGAAAAGGACATCTTCAAGAATCTTCTCCAGCACCACAGTCCAAAAGCAGCAGTTCTTTGGTGCTCAGCCTTTATGGTCCGACTCTCACATCCTTACATGACTACTGGAAAAACCACAGCTTAGACTATATGGACATTTGTTGGCAAAGTGATGTCTCTGCTTTTTAATATGCTGTCTAGGTTGGCCATAGCTTTCCTTTAAGGAGCAAGTGTCTTTTAATTTCATGGCTGCAGTCCCCATCTGCAGTGATTTTGGAGTCCAAGAAAATAAAGCTGTTTTAAGGTCCTGGGTATATATGCACTAGCAGTGTTGCTCTTTCTTACCTCTTTGCTCTTCGGTAAAGGCTAGATGACTTAATGTTCCAGCTGTGCTGCTTGTGTGCCCACTGAGGGACACGCTCATCACACATGTCCCCTGCACTCAGAAACACATCAAGTGTGATCCCTCCTGCAGAATCTCGCTGTGCTCTCCTTGCAAGCCTTGAGGCAGCTGCAAGCTCAAGAGACCCTGCAGTTCCTGGGTCCTTGTGAATGCTGCTTCAGCTCAGGCTGGCAAGGGAACAAGCCAGATGGTTCTAGGAGGCCTCAGCCCACCACTTCCAAGTTATGAGCAAGGCTCTTTTCATTTCTAGGGATTTAAAAAAGACACAGGAGTGGAGAGAGACCTTTTTTCCCCCCCACCTTCTTCCTCTGACACATCCTCAACCATGAAATCTGATGAAAGAACTAAAGAGACAAGGGTGAGTGGAAGGAAATTTCCAGCTCCTAAGAGAATATTCAAGTTATTTAAAAGAGCAAAGAGTTCCCTGAAAGAAAATGCAATTGGAGGGGTGAATAAAAACATTTCAAATGATCCAGAGATGATTTCTTTTACAAATGACTGCTGGAGTCATATGTGCTGATGTCTATACAGAAAAGGGTCAAAAGGATGGAGGAACTAGGACTTTGAGTTCTCCTGGGAGTTTTACTGAGCCATGGTAACAACAACAACAAAATCAGAAAACCAGGAATGGTGTGAACAGCCCAGTGGAGTATGTTTCAAAAGAAGATACCTATGAGAGGGATGAGAAAATTTGTGAGGGTAATTTTAATTAAAATGTGATTTAATATGATATATCAGCAATTATAAGCCACTGCCCCATTTATGACTCTATTTCTGACCTCTTCTCTGACCCTTGGATTTCTAAATCTCAAGATTTAAGCATGCTATAATCTCCTGGTACAAATTTGAATATGTCTCTGCCTTGATGAAAATCCTTCAATGGCTCCCTGTTGCCTACAGAATAAAGCACAAGCTCCTGAACATGTCACACAGAGCCCCTTGTGACTAGCCTTTCTTTTCTCTCGCTCACACGGGTGCCTAAACCCTAGATTGTCTCCATACCACAGGCCCCAGTATCTTCATGGGTCAAAAATCTCAAGGAAGCTTCCTAACAGCAAGATGCTTTTTTCCCTAATATCAGGTAAAGTCACTTAGCAATTTGGCCTTTCCATCAGGATGCAGCCCCAATTCGCCTTTGCTGTTAAACCTTGTTCATTTATTCCATAAACATTTATTAAATGCCTTGCTTGTCTTAGAAACTACGCTAGAAAGTGGGGATTTAAGAGTAACCAAGACAAGACACATCGCCTTCCTAAGAGTTTATACACTGAGAAGACTCTGTGTATTAGTTTCCTGTTGCTGCTGTACCGAATTACTACAATTTTCCTGGCTTAAAACAACATAAACGTATTGTCTTGCTGTTATAGAGGTCAGAAGTCCAAAGTGGGTTTCACTGGGCTAAACCCAAGCTGTCACCAGGGCTTTTCACTTTCATGCATTGGAGAAGGAAATGGCAACCCACTCCAGTGTTCTTGTCTGGAGAGTCCCAGTGACGACGGAGCCTGGTGGGCTGCTGTCTGTGGGGTCGCACAGAGTCGGACACGACTGAAGCGACTTAGCAGCAGCAGCAGCAGGGCTATAATCACTCTGGAGGCCCTAGGGAACAAGTCATTTCCCTTGCCTTTTACTTGCTTCTAGAGGCTGCCTATACTCCTTGGCTCATGGCGCCATCCTCCCATGTGGAGTGTGATCACCTCTCTCTGCTGACTGTTTCCATGGTCGGTACTCCTCTGATTCTGATTCTCCGCCTTCCTCTTAGGATTGTATTAGACCCACTTGGATAATCCAGGATAATCTCCCCATTGCGAGATCTTTAACCACATCTGTAAAGTAACTTTCTTTTTAAGATTTATTTAATTTTTTGGCTGTGGGGGGGTCTTCGTTGCTGTGTTGGGCTTTCTCTCGTTGCGGCAGGTAGGGTGTAACTAGAGAAAACCCACACAGTTCTAGCTGTGGTGCGAGGTCTTCTCATTGTGGTGGCTTCTCTTGTTGTGCAGCAACACGGCTTTAGGGCACCTGGGCTTCAGTAGAGGGGGCAAGTGGGCTCAGTCGTGGCTCACACGTTCCAGGGCACAGGCTCAGCAGTTGTGGTGCCCGGGTTCAGCTGCTCCACAAAATGTGAGATCTTCCTGCAGCAGGGACTGAACAGGTATCCCCTGCATTGTGGTCGATCCTCAACTGCGGGACCACTGGGGAAGCCCTGTAAAGTAACTTTTGCCATGGAAGGTAACCCAGTCACAGGTTCCAGGCATTCCGACATGGAGAACTAGTTTGCCTACCTTACTCTGTTAGCCCTTTTACTTTGTCTTTACAACAGCACTATTGCTCATTCAGGAGCATGCATTGAGTGCCTACTATGTGGCAGACACTGTTCTAGGTGCTCGAAACACAGCAGTAACAAAGCAGACTTTCTAGATGAGAGATAGACGGTAAACTAGCAAACAATTAAATGTGGCTGGGAGTGATAAGGACTCCAGAGAAGAAGAAAGTTGAGCGAGGAGCCTAGGGAGTGTGAGATTGGAGTGGCTGCTATTTCATAAAGGGTGAGTGAGTGTAACGGTCAAGTTCCAGTTAGGAGAATGGAAACCAGAATTGATAGTTCAAAAAAAAAAAAAAAAAAAAAAGGAATTTAACATCGGGGAACTGTTATACAGGTGATAGCAGGGCTGAAAGGCCAACCAGGATGATGAGGCAATGCAGAGATTCTTAACTAGAAGGTTGTTGTCACCTTTAGGCTAAAGATATCACCAGAGCCAGGGATAGTTCTTACCCAGTACAACCTGGGGCAAAGAAGAGATACATTAATATCTGCTACTAAGACACTGCCTGAGGCAGACAAAGAGGAGAAAGTTCTGCCCTTTCCATGTTCTTACGTTCCTCTCCTGCTTCTCAGCGGATGAACCCAACCAGCTGAAGGGCCCAGACAAGGAAGCCTGCGAGAGACAACCCAGGGGTAGGGGGGGTCCACTCCCAGCAAGATATCACAGGAGGAAAGACAGTAGCCAAGAGCAAGACAGCCAATGACCAAGCGGGTTACCTTGGAACAGACACCTAAAGGAACTCAGAAAGTAAGTCAAGCAGACACCTGGGGAAACAGTGTTCCGGGCAGAGGGAAGAGCAAAGGCAAGTTTGGCATTAGGGTGCCTGGTGAATTCAAAGAACAGAGATGCAGGTGTGGCTGGCATGGGGTTGCTGGGGGTGGGAGGAAGGAGTTGAGGTCAGAGCTCTAGATGGGAGAATAAACAGCTCTCCAGGCCAGAACAGGAACTTTGACCTTTTCTCTGAGTGTGATGAGAAAATCTAGAAGGCTTTTGAGCAGAGAAATGATCTGATCTGAGTTGCTTATGCTCCACATTCTGGTCCTGTGTATCAAATAAAATATTGAGAGAAAGGGTAGGAATCGAGAGATCAGTGAGGGAGACTCTTGTGATAATCCAAGTGAGAAATGACTTGAATCAGAGAGGGAGTGTTGCAGAGGAAGATGATTGCATTCTGCACATATTTTGAAGGAAGAGCCAACAGAATTCACTGCAGGTCTAATGTGTGCTCTTAGAGCCAGAGAAGAGTCAAGATGACTCTAAGACTTTTGCTCTGAACAAAACCCTCTGAATCTCTGGAAGGCTGCCCTTAAGTGAGGTGGGGAACCTGTAGGAGGGCACTGGTGTGGGAGGAATGTCTGGAGCTTCCAAGTTTTAGGCATGTGAAGCTGGAGATACCAACGGCACAACCAATCTGAGATGTTGAGTTAGAGGTGGATGTTCAACTCCAGAGTCTGGGAAGGTCTCTGAACTGGAGATGTGAGTGGAAATTTCTGGATTGGAAATTTGGGAGGTGTCAGTATATAGATGGTTTTTAAGCTATAGGACTGGTAAGATTGCCATGAATTATTAAGAGACCACAATGAGAAGCTGTCTAAGGACTGAGTTATGGGGACTTCTATGTTTAGAGGTTCAATACTGAGAACGGTAGGCCAGAAAGGTAGGAGAAAAATCAAGATAAACTCTTTTTTTAAAAAATTAAATTTATTTCTTATGTAGAAAAGACTATTTTAAAGAAATTTATTGGCTTATAGTTGATATACAATGCTGTGTTAGTTTCAGTGTATAGCAAAGTGATTCAGTTATATGTTCACATGTAGTCATTCTTTTTAAGGCTCCCCAGGTGGCGTTAGTGGCAAAGAACCCACCTGCCAACGCAGGAGACATAAGAGACTTGGGTTCCATCCCTGGGTTAGGAAGATCCCCTAGAGGAGGGCAAGACAAACCATTCCAGTATTTTTGCCTGGAGAATCCCATGGATGGACAAGACTGATGGGCTACAGTCCATAGGGTTGCAAAGAGTTGGACACGACTGAAGCAACTTAGCGCGCACACATTCTTTCAGATTCTTCACTCATATAGTTTATTAAAGAATATTGAGTCCCCTATGCTATACAGCAGATCTTTGCTGGTTATCTAGTTTATATATAGTAGTGCATATAATCCCAGGATCCTAATTTATCCCTCCCCTCACATTATTATTTTTTACAATTTAGGTATAGTTGATTTACAATGTTGTGTTAGTTTCAGGTATCCAGCAAAGTGATTCAGTTATATATATTCATATGTTCATTTTCAGATTCATTTCCCATGTGGGTTATTCCAGAATATTGATTAAAGTTTCCTGAGCCATACAGTAGGTCCTTGTTGGTTATCTAATTTACATATAGTAGTGTGTATACATCACTGATGACAATCACTCATGACAAACTTAATCCAGAAGCCATGTGAAATGTTTCAAGGATAAGCGTGATCAACCTCTCCCCATAGGATGAGAAGTCAAATGAGGTGAGGATAGGAATTGCCTACTGGATTTAGCAATGAGGCAGTCACCAGGGACCCTGTGAAGATGTGTTTTTCCTGGAGTGGTGAATGAGTAAGGCTGCTCAAGAGAGGATTCCAGACAACGGGAGGAGAGGAATAGCAAGTGTGAGAAAAACTTTTGACGACTCCAGTGGCAAACTGAAGCAGTGGAAAGATACGGAATCTAGGACATGTTTTATTTTTTACCAGGCAGCATGTTTATAAGCACTCAGAAATGATTCTACAGA
The DNA here is from genome assembly GCF_023091745.1 of Budorcas taxicolor. Lineage (NCBI taxonomy): Eukaryota > Metazoa > Chordata > Mammalia > Artiodactyla > Bovidae > Budorcas > Budorcas taxicolor. The sequence continues at coordinate 81,098,718 of NC_068919.1, forward strand.
GGGAAATTTTCCTGATGCAGGACACAGAGGTGACAATTGCTGAATCAATGTCCTGGAGTCAAAGAACGGGTATATAGGTGGTGAGGTTAGCCTTGGCTAAGAATATTGAGAATTTATCCTAGGTACCAGGAGGACAGAGATTACATGCAGACAGATGCAGGTGGGTCGGTAGATAGGGAGGGATGGAGTGTGTGCTAAGTTCTCTTCTGATTGTCTCTATTATACTAAGAAAAGAAGCATGGCTGGGGAGTTCCCTGGCAGTCCAGTGGTTAAGACTCGGCTGTGCTTCCACCGCAGAAGGTGAGGGTTCGATCCCTGGTCAGGGAATTAAGATCTCACAAGCTGTGCTACTTGGCCAAAATGTGGAGAAAAAAAAAAAAAGAAGCAGTGTGGCAGTTATCTGTAAGTAATAAGCCAGACATTTGAAGGAGGAGGAGAAAGTGTGAAACAATCCTTCAGAAGAGTAAGAGAGTGGACAGGAAGTGTAGCAGCTTTGCTAAGGAATGGTCATTGGTTATAAAGTAGTGGGTGTTTCAAACGTGTAATAAATACTTTATCTGAATGGGAGAATGAGGTGTTCTAGTTCAGTTCAGTTGCTCAGTTGTGTCCAACTCTTTGCGACCCCATGAACTGCAGCACACCAGGCTTCCCTGTTCATCACCAACTCCTGGAGCTTGCTCAGACTCATGTCCATCAAGCTGGTGATACTATCCAACCATCTCATCCTGTCGTCCCTTTCTCCTCCTGCTTTCAAACTTTCCCAGCATCGGGGTCTTTTTCAATGAGTCAGTTCTTTGCATCAGGTGGCCAAAGTATTGGAGCTTCAGCATCAGTCCTGACGGGTTGGATCTCCTTGCAGTCCAAGGGACTCTCAAGAGTTTTCTCCAATGCCACAGTTCAAAAGCATCAATTCTTTGGTGCTCAGCTTTCTTTATGGTCCAACTCACACATCTATACATGACTACTGGAAAAACCATAGCTTTGGCTAGATGGACCTTTGTTGGCAAAGTAATGTCTCTCCTTTTTAATATGCTGTCTAGGTTGGTCATAGCTTTTCTTCCAAGGAGCAAGCATCTTTAATTTCATGGCTGCAGTCACCATCTGTAGTGATTTTGGAGCCCAAGAAAATAAAGTCTATCACTGTTTCCATTGTTTGCCCATCTATTTGCCATAATGTGATGGGACCAGATGCCATGATCTTAGTTTTTCAGATGTTGAGTTTTAAGCCAGCTTTTTCACTCTCCTCTTTTACTTTCAAGAGGCTCTTTAGTTCCTCTTTGTTTTCTGTCATAAAGGTGGTACCATCTGCATATATGAGGTTATTGATATTTGTCATTGGCAATCTTGATTCCAGCTTGTGCTTCATCTAGCCTGACATTTTGCATGATGTTCTCTGCATATAAGTTAAATAAGCAGGGTGACAATATACAGCCTTGACATACTCCTTTTACAATCTGGAACCAGTTCACTCTTCCATGTCCAGTTCTGACTGTTGCTCCTTGACCTGCATACAGATTTCTCAGGAGGCAGGTCAGGTGGTCTAGTATTCCCATCTCTTGAAGAATTTTCCACAGTTTGTTGTGATCCACACAGTCGAAGGCTTTAGCGTAGTCAATGAAGCAGAAGATGTTTTTCTGGAATTCCCTTGCTTAGATGTTCTAAGACACCTAGCATTCAGGTCAATAGAGTTATATCACCTAGGCTGAAACAATTAAACCCTAAGAGTGAAATAGCATTAGATATAATTTAATCTTGAGTGATTTGAGGGACACTTTGGTCCTTCTTTATGGGTGAGTCATTTCTCTGAATATCAGTTAGTAATATCTTGTAGATGTATAACCAGTAACAGAGGTTATCATGTGAAATGATAATCGGCTGGATAAACTACATTTTAACGGTAAAACATACAAATGTGAATCCATGTTTATAATATTAAAAAGATATATTTTCCTCACTTGGTAAGACTTTTGTGTTAAAATTCATTCCATATTTGGTATATTAGGGCATGTTGTTGGGTAGAAGTGAAAAACCAGAGGAAATGAATTCAACAGTCCATAGAGTTGAAACAAACTAAGAAATGAACAGGGAGGGAGTTCTTATCAGAGGAAAGGTTACACATCCCTGGAGCATGTCAGGGAGGGGGCTGGGCAGAGGTGGATAGAGAGCCAACGGAGGGAGTGGACAGGAAGTGATTGAGATCTAACCTGTGCTTAACAAACTCTCTTTTCCTTTCCCTCTCCTGCTGCCCCTTATCTGTCATTTGGAGACTCCAGGAAGGTCAGGGAAGATGCAGACGGAGTGCCTGATCCAGAGAGCCATGAAGCTGGAACCTCAGCTTTGGTGGATTTTGCCTTTTATCTTTCTCAGAAATACTGGTGAAAGTTTTGCCATGAACTATTTAGGGGTAAATAGTTGCCTAGGGTCTTGAAAGAGTAGTTTCTGGTCCCTAGGACAATCTCTACTATTCCACTATGCATGAAGGTTAGGGAAATTATCTTTGTAATTTGACTCTAATACCTATCTCTTACCTTTCTCTAGTAAGAAACATTGAAAAAAGTTAATAGATTTGGCTAGCACTTGGGTCAGTTATTTCAAAAGTATCAAATGGCTATCTGGGAGTCATGAAACAGGTGGCCTTGAAATTGTACTGTGTTTGTGGATTCAGATTGGCAACCATCCTTTAAGGGCAAAATTATGTTAAAAGTTGAGCCAGGGTGAATGAACAACAGCCTATTTACGATACAGTGCTATGTTATGAAAGACAGTTCCCGAAAACAGATCAAGGGGATTGATGGTGATACTCCAATGTGTTTCTTTGTAAAAATTTGATGTTAAAAATACTGGTCTGTGAATTTAAGACTCACTCTTCTTTCCTTTCTTCCTTCGACTTTTCCTTCCTTGGTTCCTTCCTTCTTCCCTTCCTTCCCTCCATCCTTCCTTCTTCTGGTTACTTTTGGAGGGGGTGTGGATGTATTTAGTTTGGGTTCTTGTTTTGAGTTGGCATATTTATTAAATAACAAGAAATAACTATCTGTTTTCAGTTAGTGTAAAAGCAAATAAAGAACAATGGATCCCCTTTGAAATTACTGTAACATGGTTAATATTTTTTTTTATACTTGAGAAAAGAGAACTTTAAAAGTAACCTGTCAGCATGTAGCTGAACTTGGTGAAACTCAGCTACTTTAAAATGAAACACTTATTTTAAAAATTGTTTGACATAAATGGAAAATATCTTTTGTTACTGAAAATTTGTATAGGTCTAAGAGCCATAGAATTTTAAACTGTAATGACCTAACATGCAGACTACATCTCATTTTAGAGATGAAGAATCAGAAAGATTAAATAACTTCTCTAGGAGACTCAATTATTAGCAACATAGAAAAATTCAAATCCTAGTTTCCTGTCTTTGTCCAGTACTTTTTTATCACTATATCACTAGGTTTCTAATATAAAAGCTTTCAGTGACATAACATTTAAGTTTGCACCTAACCTAAAAGAATCTTTATGGGTTTCTAGTTCTAAGGGACTGATTTAAATAATGGTTTAAAAATGATTAAAAAATAATGGTTTTCCCATATTTATGTAAATAGTGATGAACTTTTTAAATTGAGATATAATTCACATACCATGAAATCTATTTTTACTCATTCATTTTGATATAAAAGTTTAAGCTTAACTTCTAGTTACAGTATCCATTTTACTTAGGAGTGAGTATATAAAATCCCCTGGAGAGGTAAACAGCATTTTCAATATTCTTGCCTGGAAACTTCCATAGATTGAGGAGCCTGCCAGGGGCTATAGTCCATGGGGGTCGCAAAGAGTTGGGACAGACTGAGCGCATGTGCACACACACACACACACAGACACACACAGACACACACAGACACTCTTATACTCCCCTAAAGAAAAATTTCTACATTTTGGAGTAGGGATGATGGCGTCTGAAGAAGCTTCATGATTCCCCCTCTCCATGGTGAATAGGGTTTTTTTTTTTGAGACAAAGATGGAAAAAGAGAAAGGAGTGATTATAAATACTGAAAAACAGATAATTCTGTGTAACAGAAAGAGGAGGACAGTTTAACAAAGTCAAAAACAAAACTATGCAGCAGAAACACAGTCTAGGCCCAAATACTTTCCAGGGAAGGTGAGGGTACTGAGGTACCTAGGACAATCATAGCTTTTTGCGTTCATTCCCGCGCCCCCGACATTAAATACCTATGTACCGAGCCTGTGGAAGCGCTGAGGATAAACACAAAGATGCATAAGGCAGATCCTCGAGGAGCTCAGCCTGGTCGTGGCAGTGGCGAAAAGGAGTTGGGGTGGGGTAGTGGGGTGAAGAGGTGCGGCGGGGAAGAGTGTATGGAGTGGTTGGAGTAGGGTATGGAGTCGGTGGAGGTTGGGGGCTGCGATTAAGACAGGAAGGTTGAAAAACTGAATATATGGTAGGAAATTGGGGGTTCACAGATGTGCTGACTTCTGTGGCAGAAATCTGTCCCAGGACCTCGTAAATAATTAGCCTCATTTGCCAAATTTGGCCAGATGTCATGATGCAGGTAACCCTCTCGAAGAGGTTTAAAAGTCCTTTTCCCGCTTCCAGCCCTTGCTTTCCCCACCATTATTAGGGCGTCGGGCAAGGGAAGGTGCAGGCTGGGAACCTGCACCCACGTTTGCAGCCTGGGCTCTCTGCAGGAGACAGGAATCCAGGGCTTTGCCGTCGTCATAGCAACTAGGAGTTCCGCGCTCCCCTGCCCCCCCATCTTCTTCTAACTCGTTCTACTTCCCCCGCCGTCTGGGCTGAGTTGTCGCTTATCTCGCGAGATTTGAGCGCAGCTCTGAACGGCACAGCGGTGATCTCACCCGAGACTTGGGGAGCGACGGTGGGAGGGAGCGAAGGAGGGGAAGGAATGGGGCGGGCGAGCGGGGAGGGAAGGGGAGGGGAAGGGCGAGTGCGGCGCTGCCACCGCCGGCAACTTTGTGAGCGAGTTCACTGTATGCGTGAGCAAGTGAGCGAAAGTCAGAGCGCCGCTGAGTCCCCGGGAGGAGGGTCCCCGGGGAGGGCCAGGTCTGGGCTTCAAAGGCCGTCCACCCCTCCACCCCGGCCCCCCACAAGCCGCTCCATCCTCTCCCGCCTCCGTGGCTCCCTCCCCATTTCCTCCCCCACCAACCCTCCCGGGCCTTCTCGCCCCCCGTCTTGCAGTTACCTGTCCCCTCCCCCCCACTTGGCACGCACTTCCCCTTTCCCCAGCGTCCACCTCCGACCTCCCCCCCACCAGCCACTCCGCACTCACTTTCCGCGCCGGCCGCCCCCTCGGCTCTTTCTTTTTGGGGGGGTAGGCGGGCGGGATGGGGGCCGCTGGACCTCGGAGGCGGCGCGAGCGGGGCCCCAAGCGCCCAAACAATAGTTGATGCCCAGGGACTTGGGGGGTGCACCTCCGCCCCCCCTCCCCACCCCGATTACGCCGAGAGCGCAGTCCCCCGCCGGCTTTTCTCCAGCCTGCATTCCGGGTCCCCTTCTGATCAAGGTTCGGGAGTTGGGCTGATTGCGCCTCCACCTCCCCGATCCCCGCCCCCCCCTCCCCGCGCGGCGCCCGACCCGGCCTCGCAGCCTGCGGTTATCCGCAGAGGAGGCGGCGAGTGAGCGCGCGCCGACAGTCTACACGGTTTCTCTCTTTTCTCCCCCCAAGGAGAGCGCGCGGCGGACGCGCCCGGACGCGCGGCGGCACCGGGAGGCCGGGCCGAGCGGTAAGTGGCTCCGGCGCCCGGAATTCGGGGAGGGGAGTTGGGGGGGGTGCAAGACTCTTGACAGCCCCTACCCCATTTCTGGCTAGGACGCGGGTCCGGGGCACGGAGCAGTACACCGGGAGGCCGGTCAAAGTTTTTAATTTCCGATTTGGTGGCGTGCTGATAGCGCAACCCGGCGGGGGCGAGTCCGAGCTGCACCGCGCCCGGCGCGCGCGCGCGCGCGCGCACCTCGGAATCTGAATCTGCACAACTCTCCGCCAGGCGCCTGTGCGAGAGGTCGGGAGACCCGCGCCCGGATCGGGGCGGCTGCGCCCACTCAGCCGCTCTCGTTTCCACCCGGCTGACCCTTCCCCTTCAGTCACCTGGGTGAGCGCTTTGCACGCTGTGCTGGAGGGACAGGCCGAGAGGTTTGATCGTGAGAAAGGGGGAAGAGCAGCTCGGTGCCCGTGGGTGGTTCATTTCTCTCCCGGGGGTCTGGTGGGGAGCGAAATCCTAGGATGCTCTAACCTGCTTTTTCTTGGAGCAAGTAAACCACGAGAGGGCTGAGGCGTTGTGAAGGTACTGCAAAAAAGAACTTTTTCTTCTTTGCCCCATCTGTTTCCAACTTCTATCCTGACCTTAAAAGAAATTTGCCAAGCTCCCTATCGCTCCACGGCACTTCTAGGTGGACAAGTAATCTTGTTGGGCAGGTTGAAATTTCATCGGTTCACCATTTGGAGAACATAGAGACGAGGAAAGTGGCTCACTTCAAGGAAGATGTTTAATTGAGTTGTTGGTATTCGTTTTGAAGAGAAGCAAAGCTAATGGACCCTAGGATGCATTTATCTTACAAATTTTATTTTTCTTGACGGGTATTTTAGAGGCAGCACTCAGTGAAATTCTTACTACCTGCTAAACGATTACGTTTGTAAACTGGGAGCCTGTGATGCGATGCAAATTTCAGAGTAGAGGTGTCGACTTTCATCAGGTTCCAGGTCTGTCTGGATGAACTGGAGTTGGCGTTTCCTCTATAAAGCAAACCTTTCATGTTGAAACTCTGACTCAGACTCTTAAAGCCATTGTTTTTATACTGGTACTCTGTGGGAGTTAAGTGTCAACTTTCTCTCATTTTCTCATATGGAATATTCATCCCAGGCAAAGATTCTCTCACTTAATATTTTGGGAAAGTACAGGATAAAGTCCTGTAGAATCATTGCCTGCACCCAGTTTAGTAACAGTATTAATTTTCTGTATAATCCGGATGTAATGACCTTCACTTTCCTCTTTTTCATTTTTTCCAAAGCTACAATTAAGCCACCTTTACCAGAATTAAAAAAAAAAAATCTGATGGAAATAATATAGAACAGTGGTAACAGGAGTAGTCTCAAATAAAAGGTTTTCATAAAGCAGTTTATGGTCACTGAAGTGTCTATTAGATGACGTGCCAGTTCTTAAGGAGAAAATTAATGTTAAAATTTTTCTCATGAAATAAATTATTTATACTTAGGCATTAGCAATTAACAGTGCATTTAAAATGCTTTGGGTGATGATTCGCACATAAATGGTTAGGAGCAAAATAAGAGATTTTGAGGGGTGAATGGTATTTGTGGCTGTTAACTTATTTTCTTATCCCATTATGCTTAAGTAAAGGACTCCTGAAGTTGACGATATCATTATTCTCTAGTTGAGTGAGGGAACAAGTTTGGCAGGTGGCTCAAGACAGTCAGCAGGTGTTGCTGTTAGCTTCTCTGTGGTTGCTGGTACTGCTCCTTGAGTTTGAAATTGCTGTTCTGGTGCAGTGAACTTTTTAGATCTGAAGTGTCAGGCAGTATTAATTGTGACTTCATCATAGGATTCTGTGATGAGGTTGATGAACTCCTGGTAATAATTGCAATACTAATTGCAAAGCAGCTCACTCAATTTTATAGTAAGAGTCTTTTAACTCTGTCCTTTCACTGTGATTTCCTGGTTTTCTTACTTTGCTTTTGCATTGAATTAGATGTGTAATTTTGGTGTAGGTCTCTCCACCCCTATCCCTGGCCACATCTTGAATATTTTTTTAAAGAACTATTGAGAAATACCTTTTAGTAACTCTATTGAAGCCATAGATTGAAGATTGCTGGAGATGAGCGATTTTGCAGAGACTTTGGAGGACCTTGGTTGACTGTGAGTTGGGCCGTGTATCTGTTCTATCAGTTAGAGTTTTTCAGTGAATGGCTGTTTTCTCTCTTTGAGCTGTGAAACAGGAGCATGAGGAGAGGCGGAGCATGTTTAAGAGTACAGATCCTCTCAATCTTTGCAAGTTAGGGGAATGTATGTAGTGATTGACGATAACATGAATATACGCTTCCTATTGGTCCTCACTGTCCTGTCATCATTTCTATTGGTCCATGTCAGTGTACATATGAAGTATACCTAGCCCGAAGATCTTCAGGTGACATTGCAGGTTTGAGCCTTTCGGTAAACTGATGAAATTGGACTTTCTCTAAAGAAGATAGACTAACTCATCCCCATAACGTAGAGCTTTGTTGTTCAGTTGCTAAGTCTTGAGTAGAGCTAGTCCTCTGATATAGAATGCATCTTTCTTCTTGTCAACTCAGATCACAGAATTTTATATCTCCAATTCAGAAAAAAAAATTTATCTCCATAATATGACTGTATTCCTAATCTTTCGAGGTTTGTAGTAAGTCAAACAGTATTTATTGAGTGCCTCTGTCTGGGAGGCATGCTGTTGAGTTCTGTGATTCCAGTGGTGGGTAAAACTGTTCTGGGGCTCAAGAAACAGTGCAGTGGGGCATTTGTAGTGACCTTCCCTGGTCTGATGTTCTGATACCCTGAGACCCCTATAAAAGTGTTGCATAGCTGGCAATTATTTTTGAATTATAACATATTTGAATTAATTTTGGAAATAATGGGGCCCAGTATTTGTCTTTAGGCTTCCCTGGTGGCTCAGACGGTAAAGTGTCTGCCTACACTGCGGGAGACCTGGGTTCGATCCCTGGTTCCGGAAGATCCTCTAGAGAAGGAAATGGCAACCCACTCCAGTATTCTTGCCTGGGGAAATCCCATGGACAGAGGAACCTGGTGGGCTACAGTCCATGGGGTCACAAGAACGTTTGGGCTTCAAATTTTCCAGCTATGGGATATTAAAAAGTAATCAAACCTTTTCCTGAACTATCTTTCTGAAAAAAAATGTATTTTTTTTTCCCCCGCAGTGAAGCTTCATCTCTTTGCTGCAGAAATTATTGAGAATATGTGTATGAAAGAAACTTGTAAACCATAGTTTTATGTGCAATCACATGTTCGTTCTTTCTGACGAACAGATTCGTAGATTGTTAGAAGGGATTTTGAGCGTAAATCATTTAGCCCTTCTCCATTTTCCAGATGAGGAAACAAGCCCAGAAAGTTGAAGTGATTTTTTTGAAGAGTATAGGAGAACTGGTCAGTGGTCACGCACTGACTGGAAGACAGGTCTTCAGATTTAACTGTATTCTTTTGTTTGCTGTTGTTCGCCCCACCCATCTTAGAGTCTATCATGTTAAAATTTATTTACTACTTTTTCCCTCCACTCAAGCATTCAGTATTTATTAAATGTCTAAAATGAGAAGAAGCAAAACTTAATGAGACAAAATGCACATGAAGGTTGAAAAGCCATGAAACACTGCATTGATGTAGTGTTCGGTAACTAAGCTTTGCTGCTACTGCTGCTGAGTCGCCTCAGCCGTGTCCGACTCTGTGCGACCCCATAGACGGCAGCCCACCAGGCTCCCCCATCCCTGGGATTCTCCAGGTAAGAACACTGGAGTGGGTTGCCATTTCCTTCTCCATTGCATGAAAGTGAAAAGTGAAAGTGAAGTCGTTCAGTCGTGTCCAACTCTCAGTGACCCCATGGACTGCAGCCACCAGGCTCCTCCGTCCATAGGAGTTTCCAGGCAAGAGTACTGGAGTGGGGTTACTCAAATTACGAAGTTGTGGAGAAAGAAATTATGAGTTAGTTAAAAATATTTACATCATAGCGCCTGTAGTTTTTTTTTTTTCTTTTTTAGCTCAGAGGATAATATACTTGTATACACTTTAGAGAAGCCAGATTTAACTTGTAGTTGACCATTTTTTCCTTAAACTCATTTTTCATTTGTAAAAAAGTTGTTGTGCCCCCTTTATTTTTGTAACCATGGCAACTTCAGGCCTTGTCTCTCAGCTACAGGTAAGGGTTATTGGGAGGTGAGGCTAGGGAGGATTTGTTAGGTGGAGGTATAATTGCACATAAAACAGGAAAATGTTGTAGAAGCTTCCTGTTGAAAATGTGAGTGATATATATATATAGCCCCACCCAACTTCCACTGGGGTAATCTGAGCCAGGAGAGAAGAAACATCCCTGCCACTAGGGTGACTGCCCTTTTGATGAGGGACTCTCCCTTCCCCCAGGAGGGTAGAGCGCTATGTTATTGCTTCATCGCTCACACAAAAATTTGTGTCTGTTCCACATTCAGGGCTATTTAAAATAGGGGTGTTCCACTATCACTTGAGGTTGACAATCTAACAACTTTCTATCTATTGCACGTGTACTGTTTGGGTCGGGGAAATAAATTGGCCTCACTGGATTTTTGTTTTTTTCCTATGCTTAGCTAATTGAAAGAAAAAGAAAAAAAAGCCAAAACCCACACACTTTTATAGCACTTTGTTTTTGAAGGGTTTTATACAGACTAGGTTAATTACTCTTAGATGATAGCTCATTTATTCGTTCGGTGGGTTTTTGATGAGCACTGGAGCGAGTCGTAGAAACATGGAAAAGATCCCCTTTACCTTGGATCTCTTAAACACAGGTGGTTTGAGTGAGGATGAATAACACAAGTGTGACTGGGCTCGTAATCACCTGGGTAAGAGAATGCATAGGAAGTATCTTTTGAGGTTAGGGACTGGTCCACATCCACTTTCTCCTTTTATTTCTGCCTGGGAGGAGTGATGTAACTCCACCTGTGAAGAGGACGTGAGTGTTTTCTTGAGGATCTAGGGAGATGACACCAAATGACACGGAGGAACGTCAGGGGCTTCTTCCGTTGGACTTTAGTCAACAGCAGTGCCTTGAGAGGGGTGTGCCACCGGGGCAGGCGAAGCTGTTTCTCTCGGCCTCTGCAGGTCGGGATGAGAATTTTCAGCCTTTGGCTTCCTAATTTGTTACTTGTCATGTTGCACCAAGTTCTCCCTCTAATTAGAATTGTAGTATGCCTAACTTTAAATTGTGGGAAACGGGCAATTACATAATGTTAGATTTCCCTTTTTTTTCAGTTCAGGAGAGGCATGGGGAGAATGTTTGCTTGTTGGAGAATGCTGACCTGGAGATGGAGAGTTACTGATTTGCACAAACACAGGGGTCACTTAGAGGCGACTGGAGCTGACTGACCAGCCAGCCGTGGTGGCCACTGGCTTCCTTTTTTTCTTTCTCCTCCTCTAGAGTAGGTCCAGGTTAAATGATTTTCAGAGACACGAGGATGAATTTTGGTTATTCTTCTTTTCTCTATTTTTTTCCAGAAAGCCTTATACCAAAGCTGTAAGTATAGTCTATAGCCATTGATTGTTCTTTTGCGGCTCAACGTCTTGCTCCCTTTTAGAATGAGGTCCAGACTTCTCAGAATGAAGCTATTAAGAAGTAAAAAGCAAAGGGCTGTGTGCTGAATGACCACATTCCTATAGTCAAGACTTGACTCTGATCAGTATCATTTACATTGGGTCCTATATTATTTTTTTCTAATTCATTTTTTTAATATTCTCGATTATTTGCCTAGATAGGAATTATAGTTTGATATATTCTGAGATCTTTGCATTTCCTTTTACAGTCTTAGTTCTCACAATTGACTGACTGTTGGTTTTTATAAGTTTCTTTTTATTTTTTGATCCTTTCAGAGAAACAACTGATGACTAAACTGTGATGTTTCAAGTTTTTAAGAACAGAGGGTTACTTATATGGAGATACTTATAGGAGGTATATATAATTATACATTAATAGAATGTTGTAAAATTTTCACCCAGTTTGGCTAACTGTGATTCCTTGTTTCACCTGTACATACTTAGGGAAATAAATAGAAAGGAGTATCTTCCATATTTTTGCAAGAAATGTAAATATGTGACTTGTGAGAACCATACTGCCTTTTCTTTCAGAGACTGAAAACAAGTTGTTCTTCCTCTTGAAATGAGGGCTAGTGTGTAGTCAATTTAAGTCCTCCCTTTCCCTTGACCATACTTCTGGCTGCCCCAACGAAGACCTCAGAAGCTTCTGTCAATATATTTTGCTAGAGTCTAATTTCTGAGTAGCTGGAATTTCACGTGTAAAGAGAGCGTGCTCTGTGTGCATATATATGTTTGGGATGGGGTTTGACTCCTGGCTCAGAATGTGCCCTTGGGAAACCCGTTAGGAGGCTTAAGACTGAATGTGGTTCCTGACCCTCATCTCTTTTCTGGTTTGAGAAGTGCCTGCGATTCTTCCAAGAGCCTCAGTGTTACTTTATTTATTTATTTTAATTAGGATCTTAGCACTGATATTTTGCAATAGGAAATGGGATATAATAATGGCATGACAAAATAATGTTTCAGTAGGTACATGATAGGTTTTGGAGAGCTATAGGATTCACAGAAAAGGCTTATTAAGAGAGCCTCAACCTAATAATCACTTTCAAAGGGATTGTTCTGAAGGCTGTCTTCAAGGGAGCATTTAAAAATAGTGATTTTTCAAGGGTTTGGATCAGGTGTGTAGGGGAGGGTGGCGGCTCGCAGTGGGCTGTGGGGTATTTCTCTGGGTGGATGGGTGGTTTGAAGAAACTCAACAGGTGATTCTTTTATGCTCCTCCCCCACTCGAGAACACAATGACTTTTATATCATGTTTGGATTTATGCTTGACAATAAGGTGCATGTGGAAGCTTCAGTTTGGATGGGTATAGGAGAGCCTCTGATCATGTGTACTGTCCCCTTGGTTGAAAAAGACAACTTGGAAGAAATTTGGAAATGACTGCCAGCAGCTGAAAGGATCAGGCTGCTTAGAACTCCTGCAGTGGTGCTAGAACAAGTAAATCCAATTTGGTGGTTGCCTGTGGCACTTACTTCTATTACTGGGGTAAAGAACACATAGCCTAAAATTTACCATCTCAGCTGTTGTTAAGAATACAGTTTAGTCATGTTAAGTATATTCACGTTGTTGTGAAACAGAAGTTCCGACTGCTTTCATCTCACAAATTGGGAACTATACCCCCTATACAACTTCTCCTTTCTCTTCCCCCATCCCTGGCCATCACTGGTCTACTTTCTGTTTCTATGAATTTGACCTTTTTAGATACCTCATACAAGTGGTATCCATCTTTTTGTGACTGGTTTATTTCTCTCAGCATAGTGTCCTCCAGGTTCATTCCTGTTGCCACGTGGTAGGATTTCCTTCCCTTTTAAGGCTGAATAATATTGTGCTTTTTGCTCAGGCGTGTCCAACTCTTTGTGACCCTGTGGACTGTAGTCCACCAGGCTCCTCTCTCCATGGGGATTCTCCAGGCAAGAATACTGGAGTGGGTTGCCATGCCCACTTCTAGGGAATCTTCCCAACCCAGAGATCTAACCCAGCTTGCCTGCATTGCAGGCGGATTCTTTATCATCTGAGCCACCAGGGAAGCCCCAAAATACCAGAGTGGGTGCCCATCCTTTCTCCAGGGAGCTTTGTGACCCAGGAATCGAACTGGGGTCTCCTGCATTGTAGGTGGATTCTTTACCAGCTGAGCTACCTCCAGCTGAGCCACCAGGGAATATTACATTGTATGTGTGTATCACTTTGTTTACCCGTCCATTCATAGGTGTACACTTGGGTTGCTTCTACCTCTTGGCTCTTGTGAATAGTGCTGCTATGAACATGATGCTCACGTATCTCTTTGAGACCCTGTTTTCAGTTCCTTTGGCTATATACTCAAAAGTGGGATTTCTGTATGATATAATAGGTCTATTGTTAATTTTTTTGAGTAACCTTCGTACTCATTTTCATAGCGGTTATACCATCTTACACTCCCACCAGCAGTGTTTCCATGTTATTGCCCTTCTTTGCCAACACTTGTTTTTTTTTTCATTATTTTTTGATAGTAGCCATTCTAATGGGCAGGAAGTAATGTCTCACTGTGGTTCTGATTTGCATTTCTCTATTGATAAGTTATGTTGAGCATCTTTCATGTGCTTGTTGGCCTTTTGCATATCATCTTTGTAGAAATGTCGTAAGTCCACTCATTTTTTGATTAGGTTATTTGAGATTTTGTTGAGTTGTAGGAGTTCTTTATATATTTTGAATATTAGTCCCTTGTCAGGTGCATGATTTGCATATATTATCTCCCCTTTCGTACACCTCCTTTTTACTATGTTGTGTCAGTTAATGCATGAGAGTTTACAATTTTGATGTAATCCCATCAAAAAGCAATCCCTTTTGCTTTTAGCATCGTATCCAAGAAGTCTTTGCCAAGTCCAACATCATGGAGTTTTCTGTGTTTTTGTCTGGAAGTTTTTAAGTTGTACTTCCTACGTTTCAGTCTTTAATCCATTTTGAGTTAATTTATATATATAGTGTAAGAAGAGGATCTAACTTCCTTCTTTTGTGTGCAGATATCAGGTTTTCTCAGCTGAATATGTTGAAGAGACTGTGCTTTTCCCTTTCAGTGGTCTTACTATCCTTGTCGAAGACCAGTTGGCCACATTCTTGGTGGTTTCTTTCTGGACTGACTTCTGTTTCATTGATCCATTTGTCTGTCTCTATGGTACCAGGGCTTCCCTCATAGCTCAACTGGTAAAGAATCTACCAGTAATGCAGGAGACCCAGGTTCAATTCCTGGGTCAGGAAGATCCTCTGGAGAAGGAAATGGCTATTACTCACTTCAGTATTCTTGCTTGGAGAATCCCGTGGACAGAGGAGCCTGGCAGGCTACAATCCATGAGATCGCAAGAGTTGGATATAACTTAGTGACTAAACCACCATGTCAGTACCACTTTAAGCTTTTTAGATTAGTTTTGTAACATGTATTGAAGTCAGGAAGTTTGAGTGATACTTATTTTTAACTTACGCTGTTGTAGGTGTTGAGAAATAGAGATGTAATAAAGAAATTGAGAAAACAATTCAAAGAATTCTTCATTTTTGGGGAGGAGATGAGACCCACTTGAAGAATTAAGTAAGATGATTTAAATGGCAGAATGTAGGTGAGGCTGTCAACCGGCAACTAGTATAATAAGACCTATAGTCTAGCACTTCCTAGTTTACAAAGTGTTTGCACAGATATTGAGTCCTATGATTTGGGAAAGCTTCAAAAAGGTGATGAACCTTGAATTGATCTTGAAGATTGAATGTGTTACCTCAATGGGTATAAATACTCAAACCATCTGTGTCAGTTCTAGCATTGTGCTAAAGAAAATTACCGTCAGTCTTTTTAATGAAAGCCTCTGCTAGTAATCTCAAGATTTTCAAAGGGGGTCAGTTATTATGAGACCTTTCACTATGTGGTATTTTTTTCATTGACACTCTTTTGCCTTTCCCATTCCAGTCCAGTAATTGCTGATTTTCCGTATCTGCTCAACGAATAGCAGTGGGCCACACAAAGATAGAATACTTAGCCACAGTATTGTTGTATTTTCTAGGATGTACAAAGGACATAAAGTTAACCTGGCTGAGTTGTATAGGCTGAATTGAAGGAGAGAGACTGGACCCAGAACAGCAAACTCAGTGGCTACTTTAATAATTTAGGCTGCATAAGACGTACTTTCTCACCTTCTTAATAAAAGTATAAGGATATTTTGGATAAGTGTATTACTTGAGGGGACAATTAGTAGAATTTCTATGGAGGAAAGATGTACTATGCTTGCATATACAAGGCAAAGCATTGTTTGGGCATCCCAGATGGTGCTAGTGGTAAAGAACCTGCCTGCCAATACAAGGGACATAAAGGACGCGGGTTTGATCCCTGGGTCGGGAAGATCCTCTGGAGGAGATCATGACAGCCCACTCCAGTATTGCCTGGAGAATCCCATGGTCAGAGGAGCCTGGCAGGCTACAATACACAGGGTTGCAAAGAGTTGAACACAACTGAAGTGACTGAGCATGCACTTATGCACGCACAAGGTATTGTTTAGTGGTGACCAAATTAATCTAAGTCTGCATGGGTGGGTCTGGAAGGAGTAATTTACTTACTAATTAACTCATAAGTATGTATTGACTCCTACTACATGCCAGGTCTTCCCCTGTGGCTCAGCTGGTAAAGAATCCATCTGCAATGCTGGAGACCTGGGTTCTATCCCTGGGTTGGGAAGATCCCCTGGAGAAAGGAAAGGCTACCCACTCCAGTATTCTGGCCTAGAGAATTCCAAGAGTCAGACATGACTGGATGACTTTCACTCACGCATTCACTCACATGCCAGGGGCCAGTGGGTGCTTCTAGTGGAAAAAGGATGCACAGCTCCTGCCCTCATGTGGCTGATAATCTTGCAGTGATTGATGTGGTCCTTCTCAGTGATCCATTCCTCTCATCTGATTGGATTTTTCCTTTTTGCCAAAAGCCACCTGTTTTACTTTAGATGCAAAACAATTGTAGCTGTTTATTATGAAAATAGTCCTACATTAAATATTCTTTGTGTGGAGGAAGAAAAAAACACTAGACAGTTCTGCCTCTTGGTTTCCAAGGAGATCTGTCTTGGCTAAATTTATTTTATCAAGTGCTTTTCTAAGTAACAGAACTAAAGGAAACAGGCTTTAATGAATTTTGCTTAAGGTTTTCCTGAGGACCCAGATAAGGTTTTCAAATCTTGTTTTTTTTCCCCCCACCTCCAAGCCCACTCCAGGGAAATCTAAACACTTAGTTTTGGCTACTTCTAGATTTTTCCACCAATTGTCAGGTCTTTAAAGAGTCATATACCCCTTTTGGGCTTCCCTTGTAGCTCAGTCAGTAAAGAATCTGCCTGCAATTCAGGAGACCTGGGTTTGGTTCCTGGGTCGGGAAGTTCCCCTGGAGAAGGAAATGGCAATCCACTCCAATATTCTCGCCTGGGGAATCCCATGGACAGAGGAGCCTGGCAGGCTATAGTCCTTGGGGTTGCAAGAGTCGAACACGACGTAGCGACTAAACTACTGTACACCTTTTGGATCTTCAGTCATTTGTTCATTCATTTAACAAATCTTCATTGTTCATTTATTATGAACCAGGTAACCGTTTCATTTGTAGTAGGGAAGTTGAGGGTTGAATTAAACTTCCTTTGAGAGCAAATGTTAAAATTCTGTGAATTTTATTATGTGAAAGTGAAGTTGCTCAGTCATGTCCAACTCTTTGTGACCGCATGGACTGTAGCCTACCAGGCTCCTCCCTCCATGGGATTTTCCAGGCAAGAGTACTGGAGTGGGGTGCCATTTTCTTCTCCGGGGGGATCTTCCTGACCCAGGGATTGAACCTGGGTCTCCCGCATTATAGGCAGACGCTTTACCATCTGAGCCACCAGGGAAAACTGTATTATTATGAGTTAGTGAGATTAGGGCTTTTTTGCAGATAGTAGACATATTTTTCAAAGAGCTAACAAGAAATTTAGCATTTTTGTTTTTAACTCAAACATTTTAGTGAGAAAATGCTATAATGGTGAATAATTTTAGTATTAGTTTCACTCTGAAAATAATCAACATTTTAACTCAGCTGAGAGTCTGTCTTCATCATTTTGGCAAGAGACAATCTGGAAGCTAGTCTTTCTGATGTTACTGGTAACACACTAGAAAGTTAATTCCAGTTTCAGATGACTGGTGTAGTGCCAGTGTGTAGAGATTTAGGAACGCTTAGCACCTCTTCTCTTAGGTGCTCCCTTCTAAGTCGTTTGGAGCCCTGGTCGCTTTTGAGTGAGGTGGTCTTGAGATATGGTGGCATCATGTCCCTGAACGCAGAAGAGTCACGCAGGTCTCCTGACCAGTGCTGCAGTAATAAGCTGGTAGTTGCCCTTGCTGCCAGATCTATAGTATTCAGATAACCTAGTGTGAGATGTCATGGCTTTATACAATGATCTTTTCGTTTTAATTTGTTGTTGGAAATGCAGCATAGGATTGATTATGTTTTATAAGATTGAGTTTGGGTGTGTGTGTGCGCTTTGTTGTGTCCAACCCTTTGCAACTCAATGGACTGTAGCCTGCCAGGCTCCTCTGTCCTTGGAACTTTTCAGGCAAGACTGCTGGAGTGAGTTGCCATGCCCTCCTCCAGGGGATCTTCCCGACACAGGGATCGAACCCAATAAGATTGAGTTATGCGGATTAAAATTTAAGAGTTTTCTCTCATGCGGATTGTGGGCTATTATAAATCTGGTCTCCATCTTACTGAAGAACATTGGAAGATTTGTGTCGCCCTGGCACTGTGAGTTTGGCCATTTTCCCTTCACTTACAAATCAGCAGTATTCAATGAACACCTTCTAGATGGCAGATACTGTTCTCATCCCAGAATATAAGGGAAGCCACCAGAGGGTTTTGTCCAAAGGGATTTGATCTGACATATTTTTAAGAGACAGAACGCTGATGTGTAGAGAATGGAATGAGGGGTGGGGGCAAAGGTGGAGACAGGGAGAAGGTCTAGCAGTGACCTGGGTGAGATACGATGGTGCAGTAGCAGAGGCGATGAGAGGTGGCTGGATTTTGGACTCATCTCAGGTGAGGCTAACATAGTTTGGTTCACAGAAGGGTGAACGATGTGGAGTGAGAGGAAGAGTGGAGTCAAGGGTAACACCAAGGTTTGGGGCCTGAGCAACTGGGATAATGGAGGTGCCATGTATTGAAATGGGGAAGGCTGGAGGAGCGGGTTTGGGTGGGGAATCGAGCTGAGTGGTACGTATTAGGTATGAGATAGTGTGGACCAAGTCAAGTTGGCGGCTGGGCAGGCCTATTAATCCTCACAAGCTTCACTTTTCTCTTCGGTGTGAAAAAGGGAAAGTGTTTGCCTGTCTCAGAATTCTTGAGATCAAGTGAGAGGAAAAAAAAAAGTTCAGACTGCTGAAGTAATGTCCTTTGGTGGTGGTATTATTTCTGGAAAGTAGACTGGTTACCATCTTATATACTTTGTGGAACTACTTATGTCATAGGCCAGAATGTAATTGGGGAAAGTTGGCATTTTCCCTCGGAAGGCTGGCTTTCTCTCTGGATAGGTGGAAAAGCATTCTCTTTGATCCTGTGATTCCTGATCCTTTGATCTTGTGATCTCTTTGATTCTGTGATTCCTGAGCAGCTCTTGGGAGAGGTGTCAGGGGACTTCATTTTGTGTAGAGCCGTTGGGGTGGTAAATGGGCGTGTAGTGCCAGACTTGCCCCTTAGTTAACAGAGCTTTCTGCAAAAGTGACTTTACTTAATATGTGGGAGGATGTTGTAGTGGAAAAGAACCCCAGCTCCTTCCTTTCTCAAAGTCTTTATTGTTTTATGCTTTCTATAACTTTGAACGGTTAATGAATTGGGTCTAATAGACCCGATTTATAAGGGGGACCATTCTCTGTGTTTCTTTCAGAATGCCTGTTTATGTAATCATATATTTTTGGTTGCTTAAAATTTTCTTACAGTCAGGTGAAATATGTTAAATGTATATTTGAATCCACTGAATTAAAATTTGTTTAGGATCTAAGTAAAAGTGTTGAATGTGGCTCATGCCGAAGCTCCAATACTTTGGCCACCTGATTTGAACAACCAACTCATTGGAAAAGACCTTGTGCTGGGAAAGATTGAAGGCAGAAGGCGAAGAGGGTGACAGAGGATGAGATTGTTGGATGGCATGATTGATTCAATGGACATGAACTTGGGGAAACTTTGGGAGTTTGGGAGGGATTCCCATTGGAGAGGGACTCTCTCCATTTGGGGGCTGGTGAGGGACAGGGAACCCTGGTGTGTTGCAGTCCATGGGGTCTCAAGGAGATACAACTTGGGGACTGAGCAACAGCAACAAAAAGACCATCAGTCTTATATTTCAGTGAGAGGTATTCTGAATGTATTACGCATCTTTCTTTAGAGGTAGTAGTAAATAGTTGTAGGTTTGAAATACAGTATTTGCTGATCATTGATATTTTTCCAACAGTTAGGGTGTTGTTTAGGAACATCTTCATTTGAGAGATATTGATGGTGGTTCTTGGTTCTTTTGATCCATAAGGCAGTTTGAGCAGTAATGCTACTGCTGTTTCTTCACTGCCCTCCTGGTTTACACACTTCATTTGGCATCAGTGGTGTGTGCTTGTAAAGCCATTTTAAAAGGGTGCCTTTGAGAGCCTGACACATGTAGCGATTATAACTTGATGAATAACTGACAGTCTTTGGGAACTTGGTCTAAAAAATATTCTAGGTGTTCCATAGAAAGGGGGCAGTAATGGGCTTAACAGTGAAGCAAGCCATCAGGCGAAAGAGGAGAATGAAAAAGCTGGTTTAAAACTCAGCATTCAAAAAACTAAGATCATGGCATCCATCCCATCACTTCATGGCAGATAGATGGGGGAAAAGTGGAAACTGATGGGTTTTATTTTCTTAGGCTCCAGAATCACTGCGGACAGTGAAATTAAAAGATGCTTGCTTCTTGGAAGAAAAGCTATGACACACTTATTGTATTAATGAGCAGACATCACTTTGGCAACAAATACCTGTTATAGTCAAAGCTATGGTTTTTTCCCAGTAGTCATGTTCTGATGTAAGAGTTGGTCTGTAAGGAAGGCTGAGAGCCAAGGAATTGATGCTTTTGAACTATGGTGCTGGAGAAGACTAGGAGATCAAACCAGTCAGTCCTAAAGGAAATCAAATTGGAAGGACTGCTGCTGAAGCTGAAACTCCAATGTTTTGCCTACCTGCTGCCAAGAGCCAACTCACCGGAAAAGACCCTGATGCTGGGAAAGATTGAGGGCAGGAGGAGAAGACAGAGGTTGAAATGGTTGGATGGCATCATCGACTCAATGGACATGAGTTTGAGCCATCTCCCGGAGATAGTGGAGGACAGGGAAGCCTGGCGTGCTACAGTCCATGGGGTTGCAAAGAAGCGGACATGACTTCGTGACTGAACGGCCAAGGCATCAGGGGACAAGCACTGTTTTTCGGTAGGTACTGTGAAGGCAGAGATTATTTGGGTAGTTCTCTGGTTATCTTTCAAGCAAGAGGACATCTCTCCATGTTAGAGTTTTTATCAGGTCTTCAGATTTATAACATAAGTTGACCCATCTGCTCAATAATTGTTAAGTTATGTAATCTTTTTTGCTTTTCCTAGCATCTGCTTACTATACATTATTTGATTTAGCGTCTAAGAAACTGAACTATAGGTATTCAGTACAGAATCACTTGACATAATTGTCTCATAAAACCTTCAGTCTTTGTCTTTCCTTTTGAAGTACATTTTAGAAAGCTTGGACTTCCCTGGTAGCTCAGACAGTAAAGCATCTGTCTATGATGCGGGAGACCCAGGTTCGATCCCTGGGTTGAGAAGATCCCTTGGAGAAGGAAATGGCAGTCTACTCTAGTACTATTGCCTGGAAAATCCCATGGACAGAGGAGCCTGGTAGGCTACAGTCCATGGGGTTGCAAAGAGTCGGACACGACTGAGCGACTTCACATTCACGTTAGAAAGCTTAGATCAATTGTAAGAAATAATTTAAATAGTATTTGTATATTTAGTTCTGTTATCTTTTCCATGGTTAATTTTTTTCTCCTAGAAGGAACATGACTTCCTTAAGACTTTCTCAGAACTTTTGGGATTTCCAAATCATATATAATGGCTTTTTATTTGGACCCTAGTTTCAAAATCATTTTTACTGGGGAGATAATATCTAAGCTTCTGAAGTCACAGTACCTATGTATGCACTACTAAGGTTTTTTTTTTTTTTTAATAACCTTTATTGTGTTATAATTCACTTACTGTACAGTTTTCCCACTTGAAGTGTACAGGTCAGTCAGTAATTCGTAAGGTAACCCCCACCGTAAACAACTTGAGAGGATCTTTCTCACCCTGGAAGAAGCTCTAGCCCCATTTCTCCGCAGTCCCACCCACCTCCCCGCACATCCCTAGGCTGCCACTCACGTGGTGTCCATTTTTCTAGATGTGCCTTTCCCGGACGTTTTCTATCACACAACGTGTAGTCCCACGTGCCTGGCTGCTTTCACCTCGCTTTATCAAAGCTCTTTAACTTTGGTGGCAGTGGTACAGGTTTCAGATCTACAGAAACGACAGCCTGTGCTGGGACCAGGGAAAGTAGCAAACCCTCCCTTAGCTGTGTGTGTCTGTGGAGTGAGGAGTGAGCTTTGACGTTTCTGTCAACAAAGCCGCCCTGTGCTAATTCACCCCTGCGCTCACTGCTCTCCATTCCCTGCCTCTGCCTGACCGCTGCCTGCTTCTTTCATGACCTTTGCTGATACCTCTTAGAAGTCATCCTGGATTATTGCCTTTCTTTTACCTTGGGTCTGGTCCGGGACCAAGCCTTGCCTTGCCTTTTTTCCCCCTTTTGAATTGACTGTTTTCTACTTGTCCTTTTTGTTTTATTGCCACCATCTTATGCAGACCCTTGACCTTTTTTAAACAATTTATTTTGGCCACAGTACATGCATGCGGGCTGTTCCCCGGCGAGGGACTGAACCCACAAATCCTGCACTGGAAGCCCAGAGTATTAACCAGCAGACTGCCAGGAAGCCCCTCAGGCCCTTGACCTTCACACCTGGGTGGCTGTAGCAGGCTCCTCTCTGACCGGCTTGACTCTTGCTGCCCCAGACTCCCGGCGTCTTGCCTGATTATTCTTTCTAATGGACCGCTCAGGTACACGGCCACCCTGGAGGAATTTAAGTGGTTCCAGTACATCAAACATATACTGTCCTGCCTGCTTTATGACCTTTCTCTTGGGTCGCTCCTTCTCTGTTCATCTGATTTCTTTGCCCTTTCCAGGACTCTCTCTCTGCCTTCATACACGGGACCTCTACCTTCTCCACTTCCCAGCTACCCTGACTTCCTTTGAGCCTTTGTCACTTTCGATTTTAGTTCCATTCAATTCACAAGGTAGGTGAAATCAGTGTGCTGAGGTGACTTAGCATGCAGGTTTATTTACCCATAGCTT
Organism: Budorcas taxicolor; assembly: GCF_023091745.1. Taxonomy (NCBI): domain Eukaryota; kingdom Metazoa; phylum Chordata; class Mammalia; order Artiodactyla; family Bovidae; genus Budorcas; species Budorcas taxicolor. Next base: position 81,121,511 of record NC_068919.1, read on the forward strand.
TATCTCTGCCCGCTCCCTGCATATCTTGCCCCTCACCATTATCTTACCCTCCTGTCCCCTCAGGCAATTCTACCCTCTGAACACTTCTACCCTCTGAACAGTTTTATCTGCAGTTTTCTCGTTCTTCAGAGCCACCTCCTTGTTTGCCGTCTGTCTGGTTGCTGTTACCTTGCCGTCTGTCTGGTTGCTGTTACCTTGCTGTCTCCCTTGTCTGGAATGCTGCTGTACTGTATTGTATACTTAACGAGCTTACAGTTTAATTATTAACGCATACACCCAGAGAAGACTCAGAAGGAGTCATCCCTGTCTCAGGGATTCAAAATGAGTCATAGGGTAGGGGGAGAGTTTACCCTTGTCTTCTCAGACCCCAGACAGTGGAACAGTGAGTCAATACAGGTGTTTGAATGAGTATCAGAAAAGACTCCTAGTTCCTAGTGGAACTGCGTGCAAGTGGGCCAGGCTGTCTGTACATCGTTGCGTGTATAGATGGGATCATTCAGGATAGGGTCATTGTAAAGGCTTTCACACATTTCACAGGGGCTCAGTGAGATGCATGTTCTGTCTCCCTTGAGGATCAGAGTCATCTGGACCGCATTTTAAGTGCATGGATTCTCAGCCTTTGGAAAGTTCAGATTGAGCTGTGAAGCCAGGCTTGGAAACCTTTGAGGTAGTTAACAGCTTTAGGCCTAAGAGCCAACAAGTGTTGCATTTGTTGACCAAATTTTTATTGAATTGCATGCATTGTGTGGCAGTGTAAAATTGTGAGTTTTGCCTTTATTGGACATCGGGTCAAGGGATGTGTGCAGACACTGAAAAACACTGCCTTCTCAGGTAAGTGTAGATTCTTTGAAGGTAGGGACCATTTCTCATTTTGTTTGTTTATATGTCCCAGTGGAATGGGCCCATTGAGATTCATTCTCAGGTGGTAAACGGATTCACCTGCTGTTTCCTGATTTACTCCCCTGTTGTAAAATTTGTTATGTTCTTTTAACCAATAGTTTCCGTTCAACTTAACTCTTCTGATGAAAAGGAACCCCTCTGTTCCCAGTTGCATCGTGGCAGGTTCAGCCTTTTGATTTTGTTGCATCCCAGTAATGCAGTTTACATTGTCTACCATTTATTGAGTACCCAGTGTGCCAGACACTTCGTGTCACACTATTGCTAATCTTTATAAACAAGCCTGCAAGATAGATATTAGGACTCTGAGTGGGAGCCAAGATGTTGAGTTCTTGTTACAGAATTTTTTCCTACACATATCAACAGACACTGCAGCATCCACTGAACTGAGGAATTGTCTTGTATAGTCATCTTTTGGGACCAGGTTGTTGTAGTCATGATTTGGCTTTGTGAGTAGCAAGCATTTTATTGTTGGAATGCCAGAAAGCCTGTCTGCATGTAATAGGGTTGTTGTGACCATCACTCTGCGAGTTAAACTTGTAATTTGTTTTAAACACTGTGCCCCACTGATGATGGAATCTGCCTACCCCTGTCTCTGATGAAAGGCTGGTTTTTCTCGTGTAATTAAAAAAAACAAAACATGTAGTTTTGGCTGTGCTGGGTCTTTATTGCTGCGTGGGCTTCTTGTGCTGAGTGGGGCTACTCTCTAGCTGTGGGGTGCGGGCTCCTCATTGTGGCGGCTGCTGCTGCTGCTGTGGGGTGTGGGTTCTAAGTGCGCAGGCTTCAGTGGTTGTGGCACGTGGGCTCAGTAGTTATGGGGCTCAGGCTTAGTTGCTCCGTGGCCTGTGGGATCTTCCCAGACCAGGGATCAAACACATCTCCTACGTTGGCAGGCGGATTCTTAGCCACTGGACCACCAGGGAATCCCCGCTGGTGTAATTTTTATGTATGGTAGGTAGTTTATAGTTTATCATTCATCTGTGGTAGAGAGTCAGGGATAGTTCTTTGTATCTTAAGCAGTGGTCTGGGTTTCCTTGACCTGGCATGTGACCCATTTGGTGGTCTCTTTCCCTGTATCCGTTGTAGGATGTTAGCCTGTCAAGGACACCTCCACAGTGCTCCATTAACAGTGGTTATGAATATCTCCATGGTTTTCCTGGTGGCTCAGAGGGTAAAGCGTCTGCCTGCAATGCGGGAGACAGGGGTTCAATCCCTGGGTCGGGAAGATCCCCTGGAGAAGGAAATGGCACCCCACTCCTGTACTCTTGCCTGGATAATCCCATGGAGGGAGGAGCCTGGTAGGCTACAGTCCATGGGGTCGCAAAGAGTCGGACATGACTGAGCGACTTCACTTCACTTCATGAATATCTATAGCTGAAATCTGCCCATGAACTGGTTTTATGGTGGGTTCTTTAGTGATTCCATATCATTTTATCCTCTTGGAATTCCTTTGAGGCAGGTATTATCAATATTTAACAGATGATGAAGCTGGAGCTTAGAATGTTTAAATAACTTGTATTGTTTGAGACTGTCCTCTGTTTGCACTTTTCTAAGTGACTTGGGCATGGTTTACATAGGAGTTACACCATTTCTTTCCATTTCTCTCACTTCCTCCTATTGCTTCATCAAGAAAACTTGGGTGGTGCATGAGTGAACTTTTAGCAGTTGAAAAAGAGCAAGCATCTCCAACTCCTGTCCAAATTCTCTCCCTTCTAGTGGAGTCAAGATAATAGTTGTCATTGAATATTCTCTCTTTGGACAGTTTCCTGAGATGTGGGAAGCCACCTCACAAGGGCCTCCCACCTGCCAGAGAAGTTGCAGGCTCAGGGTTCCTTCTATGTCTAGTCAAGTTGCTGGAGGAAATGTAAATATTTATAGTTGTGGCGAAATAAATATAAATCTGCCCAGAGTTCGTAATCACACATGTTTTTTTTTTTTCTAGTTAGAAGACTTTCACTTTACTTCCCAACTTGAAGGCATGACCAGAAAAAGTGAGAAATGTATTTTCTGGGTGAAATGCTTTCATTCATCTTTCAGCATGAGTTCTGCTGGGAAGTCATCATCTTGTCATTGACTTTCGCCTGTTTCCCTAAAATTATCATGCTATCATCACGTCAGCATCTGTTTTGTTTTGAAATACGTGTCCTTTAAGAGGCTGGAGACATATTAGAAATACATAGATTAAAGAGAGGTTAATGGAACTGAAGTTAATTGAAAATACAGAAACAGATGTAAATCAATCTTAGCAATCAAGTGTGTTTCTAAGAAACACACGTTCAATTGATCAAACAATTGAAGTCACTAGTAGAAGTTAATTTAGTTAACTTAGGTCATGGTGAAAGGGGGGAACATTTTCACTGCCCTGCTATAACTTTTCTGTTGAGTTGTGGGCTTTGTATGTTTATTGAATCCAACATACCTTTAAACTTTGCGTTCAGGTCATTTCTCCAAACCAAATATTTGATATTTCTCTTTCATGTTAAATCAGTCTGCAAGATTTTCTGCTTTGGTTTATTAGATAAGGATTTGGGGTGGTATAATAAGGTGGTTGGGGTGAGTTTATCTTAATCCCCTGTTTGCTTTTGTATTTAGGCTTATTATTTAATCTTAAGGACAAAGATTCATTTTAAAGAGTGTTATTGAGCTTTGGTTCTACCAGGGCCATAATATGCTTACCAGGTGGATCACAGAGCCCCAAGGTTGTTTAATGAACTCGGTTTCTGGTGCTCTGATTCATAGAAGGATGCCCAAGGATCTTAGGTCTGTTCACCACCCCCGTCTTGGTTTACCACTGCTGCAGTGAATCACCTGCAGTAGTTCCCCTTGTCTTCAGGTTACAGACTTTTCATGTTTAACCGCTTTGACTTTTAACTGCTTTAACTACCTTTAAAATAATGATACACGACTGCAGTAATCCAAGTTCACTAAGGACGTGTCTCATTCACACCTTGATTTGCTCACCATCAGTTGACAGAGTCTGTTTCTAACTATTACCCAAATATTCACCATTCACTCCACGACTGCTGCTTAAGCTTTTTTTTGTGTCAGGCACCTGCCGTGGACAGGCACTGTGGTGAGTGTTATGCAAATAACTTATCAGTTCTGCTCTCAAGATGCTGCCAGTTTGTTGGGGAGCTCAGAAAGAATAAAAGAAAATGTCCAGCAGGAGACGAAGGAAATCATTTCAATGTGTAGTCTTCCTTTTTTATTTTGAAAGCTTAGTAGAAAATTGGGAGAGTACAAGAAAGTTTGAAGAAGAGGAAAGTCATCCATCATTCTGCCACCCAGGAAGAACCACTGTTAACTTTTTCTTGGTCCCTATCTTTTAAAAGTGGCTTCTGAAAACAAGTAAAACAGAGATTTTTCCAGTAAAAGAGGGCTTTTGGGTGCAGTTTGATGGGGAGTAGGAAAAGAGGCTTTGGGAAAACCATGGGATTTCCAGCGTTGGGGCTGTGACATGGAACACAGCAGCCTTGGAGACGGGTGTCTGGGAGTCCTCATGAAGAAAACACTGGGGAGCAAAATCAGAGCTGCTTTGACCTTAAATTTCTTTTTGAATGGTTTCCAGGTATAAGCGTGTTGGGTTCTGACATTTTGTAAGGTGGTAGTTGGCATTCCAGAAGCTTTTCTCCCAACATTTTCATTTTAATCTGTTCTACACCCGGCAAGCCTAGATAGCATATTCAAAAGCAGAGACATTACTTTGCCGACTAAGGTCAAGGCTATGGTTTTTCTAGTAGTCATGTATGGATGCGAGAGTTGGACTGTGAAAAAGGCTGAGCGCCAAAGAATTGATGCTTTTTAACTGTGGTGTTGGAGAAGACTCTTGAGAGTCCCTTGGACTGCAAGGAGATCCAACCAGTCCATTCTGAAGGAGATCAGCCCTGGAATTTCTTTGGAAGGAATGATGCTAAAGCTGAAACTCCAGTACTTTGGCCACTTCATGCAAAGAGTTAACTCATTGGAAAAGACTTTGATGCTGGGAGGGATTGGGGGCAGGAGGAGAAGGGGACGACCGAGGATGAGATGGCTGGATGGCATCACTGACTCAATGGATGTGAATCTGAGTGAACTCTGGGAGTTGGTGATGGACAGGGAGGCCTGGCGTGCTGCGATTCATGGGGTCGCAAAGAGTCGGACACGACTGAGCAACTGAACTGAACTGAACACCCGGCAAGGCAGAACCTACTCTCTAGGACGGGATGTGAGAGATGATTTACAAATTACAGTGTGTCCACTGCCTGCCCAGGGTTTAAGGCTGAGAGAGTTTATAACAGGAGAAGCGAAGAAAGAAACAGTGTTCTTTTCCAGGGTCATTTATGTAGTAGGTCTTCTTTTGGATATATTGTCTCATTGAATTTCCTAGTTAAGGTTTGAGGAAGGAGTTTTCCTCATTTTTATAGTTGAGATTTAGAAAATTCAGAGGCTCAGGCACTGGTCTGTGATACACAGTGTTTCATAGTAAGTGGCAGTGGTTCATATAGGCTTTGGGAGCGGATATTGGGTTCCATCCTACCAGTGTGACCACTGGTAATTTCTCAACCTCTTCCTTTTTTTCCCCCCTACTTTTATTTGCATATATATATATATGTGTCATTTACTTCCCAGGCCATAAGTTCTTGTTTCTTCTGGGATATCTTTCTCTTCTGTGCAACTTCCTCTCTGTTTTAGAAGCAATCTGCTTTTTCAGTAAGGATCATCTCAGTGTGGCAGGGTGAGCTCAAGAATAGCAAACCATTTTTAGAGGTCATTTAGGGCTGCCTCTCAGCCTCTTTCTTCCTGTTTGAAAAGGGGACAGTGCTGATGCTTAACTCACAAGGTCAAGATGAGATGAGACACTTTATGTAACACCCTTCCCAGAGGTGGGATTTAGTACCAACAGTTGGGAGCTCTTAGGAGGGCAATGGGGTGGCAGAACACACAGCGCCTGGCACATAATAGATGTCCAGAGATGTTAGTTACCCACCCTTTCTTAGAACCCTCCCAGCCTTTCTGTTTCGCTGGTCAGTTTCCCTTGGATTTTTAAAGACCCTGTGGAAAGATACATTTCACTTGGGTTGTAATGGTGGGTTCTTGGATTTATAAAATATAATTAATTTCATGTGCATTACACAGGAAAATCCCATTTCATCAGTGAAAGTGCAAGTGAAGTCACTCAGTCGTGTCCGACTATTTGTGACCCCATGGACTGTAGGCTACCAGGCTCCTCCCTCCATGGGATTCTCCAGGCAAGAGTACTGGAGTGGGTTGCCATTTCCTTCTCCAGGGGATCTTCCCAACCCAGGGATCGAACCTGGGTCTCCTGCATTCCAGGCAGACGCTTTAACCTCTGAGCCACCAGTAGTTGTCTTTTTTTTAAAAATATTTATTTGGCTGCACTGGATCTTAGTTATGAAGCATGGGATCTTTGGTTAAGACATACAAACAGCATATGGGATCTAATTCCCTGACCAGGAATCAGACTGAGTCTTGGCACAGAGTCTTAGCCTCTGGATCAGCTGGGAAGTCCCCAGTAGTCTTTGAAAGGTCATCCTGAACATTTCTCCTTGGTGTCAGATGTGGGGAAGTTAGGGTTAGGAGAGCTAAGAGCTCAGGTCGGCGGGGAGGGGAGTGTGAACAGAGGGAGGAATCAGCTTGCTTATTTTCTCAGTTTAATTTGCTCCTTGCCAGCCTCAGCAAGGTCTGTCTTGTAGCCACGTGTGGCTGGGATTTCTGACAGTGAGCTGAGTGTGAGAGGGCAGGATGGGAACCTGTTGGGACATACTTGGTTCTCCTTGCATACTCATGCTTCATTCACATCATCAGTCAACAAACACTTGGTTGAAACTAGCATGTATTAGGGCACTGTCTGTCCTTGGGTTCAAAGGTAGCATCCGTTTTCATGAGAGCAAGCTAGGCTAACCGATGAGTAACAGAAAATTACAAGTCTCTCCCTTTTTTAAGTATTCTGTAGTTTTTTAAAACAATTGTCTCTTTTGACTGCACTGGGTCTTCACTGCTGCACTTGGGCTTTCTCTAGCTGTGGTACAGGGCTTCTCGTTGCGGTGGCTTCTGCTGTTGTGCAGCACTGGCTCTAGGTGCACGGGCTTCGGTAACTGCCTCTCATGGGCTTAGTTGCTCCTTGGCATGTGGAATCTTCTTGGATCAGGGATCGAACCTGTGTCCCCTGCATTTGCAGATGGACCCCCATCCACGGCGCCACTAGGGCAGTCCACAGGTTTTAAGTGCCAGGATAGAGGGAGCTTTGTCAAAACATCTTAACATTTTTCTGTGTTTGCTTCTTTTGCTAAACCTTGAAGGCCAGGGCTGTGTGTTTTGTGATTTTGCATTCCCAGAACCTAATCTTAAATGCATCCCTGAATAAATATATGTAAGTTCAAAGCTGACACTGGAATAAGATAGTTTATGAATGGTGCATTTCAACTCTCTGTATATTCGTGGAAATCTCAACCCTATGAATAAGTACTTGACTTATTGGTAGTTCTTTTTTTAGAAGATAGAAAATGAAAATTGTCACTGATTCATACTTTAGGTGAAAGTGGCTATTTTGTCTTGGGGTTTTGCCATGATGAAGAGAATCTTATGGCCTGGATTTTTAGGAAGAGATTTCACAAAGCTCAGAGGACAGATAGTATACCTCTAAGGCCAGTAGAACTATAAAAAGGAGTATGGTTACATCCAGATGGGTGGGGAGCTCCAGGAAACAAAAGTTGTGATTGTAGGATTTCAAATCCTGCTGATAAGCCAAAATGAGACCCGCTTCACAAGTCAGCACATCTGTTTAAGGCCGTTGCAGAAGAAACCAGATTAAAAACAAAGCAAAACCAGCTTTATGGATATATTATTCACATACCATACAATTAGCCCATTTAAAGTATACAATTCAGTGGTTTTTAGTGTATTCATAGCTATGTGCAGCCATTGCCACAGTCAATTTTAGAACCTTTTCATTGCTTCAAAAAGAAACCTCCTGCCCTTCAGTAATCATCCAGCCACCTCCCCCACTCCCCTGCCCCTGACCTAAGGAGCTGCTAATCTACTTTCTGTTTCTATAGATCTGTCTGTTCTGAATGTTTCCTATAAATGGAATCATACATGATCTTTTGTGACTTCTTTCACTTACCATGTTTTCAGGATTCATTCACCTTGTAGCATGAGTCAGTACTTTATTGCTCAATAATATTCCATTGTATGGATATATAACACTTTGTTTATCCATCAGTTAATGTACATTTGGATTGTTTCCACCTTTAAGGTATTAAAAATAATGCTGATATTCTTGTGTAAGCTTTTGTGTGAACATATGTTTTCATTTCTTTTGGGTCTATACCTAGGAGTAGAATTTCTGTATCATATGGTAACTGTTTAACCTTTTGAGGAATTGCTAAGACTGTTTTCCAAAGTAGCTGTACCCTTTTACATTCCCACCAGCGTGCATGAGGGTTCCAGTTTACCCGCATCCTTGCCAGCACTTGTTGCTATATTTACTGTTTGGCTTTTTTAATGTTAGGTGGCACTAGTCGTGAAGACTCCACTTCCAGTGCAGGAGATTAAGAGATGTGGGTTTGATCCCTGGGTCAGGAAGATCCCCTGGAGTGGGAAATGGCAACCTACTCCAGTATTCTTGCCTGGAGAATTCCATGGACAGAGGAGCCTGGCAGGCTGCAGTTCATAAGGTTGCAAAGAGTTGGACATGACCGAGTGACTAAATTTTCACTTTTTCACTTCAGCCAGAGTGAGAATGGTTTCTGTCCTTTCAAAAATATTGGGCTTTCAGTTCCCATAGGGTTGTGGCATTCTTGGTGCCAGGGGCACAAAGTTGAATGTCAAGTTCCCAGTTTATGAGGTCAGCTTGCAGCAAGTATTCTTTGTACACACACACACAGACATAAACATATATATATATACATTTTTTATTGAAGTATAGGTGATTTACAGTGTTGTGTTAGTTTCAGGTGTACAGCAGAGTGATTCAGATATATATGTATATATTCCTTTTCAGATTCTTTTCCATTATACAAGATAGTGAATATAGTTGCAAGATAGTGAATGTAGTTCTCTGTGTTATACAGTAGGACCTTGGTATTTATCTGTGTTTTAGTGTATATATGTAAATCATAACCTCCTAATTTATCTCTCTCCACCCTTAACTTGGTTTTCTGTGCCTGTGAATCTGTTTTGTAAATAAATTCATTTATATTTCTCTTTTTTTAGATTCCACTTATACGTGATGGCACATGATTATGTCTTTCTGTCACTTCATTTAGTATGATACTCTGTAGGTCCATCCATTCGCTGCAGATTTCTCCCACGGTTTTTGAATGGCTCAATTGTGGAGGAAACAGTCTGATAAGTAATTGTCAGCTGTATGGAGAGTGCCTCTAAAGCTGGTTGTGAGATGCTTTGTGACATTGTGATGGAGAGTGGAGGACATCTTTGAGGAGGTGGTACTGCTTCTCAGATCTGCACAGACTGAGGGGAAGTGGACGGGGTGGGGAGGGCAGGTGCTGAGACTTGGGTGTAAGAGAATTTCTTCTGTACAGAATGAAATGATTATGAAAAAGCTTTCTGGAAGTGGGAAGGTGTTGCCACTGTTCGGCCTCATAGTGGAAAGCTTTGCATATCATGTTGAAGAGTTGGGAATTTAACTGTCAGAAGAAAGTCTGGAAAGATTTTGAATATCCAGGAAGCAGAATGGTCAGATTTGCATTTAAAACATTTGCCAACACATAATGTGGAAAAGGGCTTCCCTGGTGGCTCAGATGGTAAAGACTCTGCTAGCAGTGTGGGAGACTCTGGTTCGATTCCTGGGTTGGAAGGATCCCCTGGAGAAGGGAATGGCTACCTGCTCCAGTATTATTGCCTGGAGAATTCCATGGGACAGAATTCCATAGCCTGGAGGGCTACAGTCCATGGGGTCATACAGAGTCAAGCACGACTGAGCGACTAACTCTTCATATGTGGAAAATAAAAGTACTCATCTGAACCTTGGGAGACAGTCAGTTCTTAGAAGAGTGAGGTTAGGGATTAGCTGGACCAGAAGACCAAGGAAAGGAGCAGATTTTTGAGGAATTTGGAGAGACTGAAGCAAGTCATTCTGTGCTAATCTTGTTTTCTCTCTAAAATAGATTTTAGGAAGGTTTGATAGGTTATTAGTCAAGGGACTGCAGTCTTTTGATTGCAGCAGAGTGTTCAGTTTAACAAAATGCTGTCCTGGTGAAAAAGATGGAGAATATGAAGTGGCTGTTTGATGGGTTTGCAGCTCATTGAATGCTGCTGCTGCTGCTGCTGCTAAGTCGCTTCAGTCGTGTCCAACTCTGTGCGACCCCATAGGCGGCAGCCCACCAGGCTCCCCTGTCCCTGGGATTCTCCAGGCAAGAACACTGGAGTGGGTTGCCATTTCCTTCTCCAATGCATGAAAGTGAAAAGGGAAAGTGAAGTCACTCAGTTGTGTCCGACTCTGTGCAACCCCATAGGCGGCGGCCCACCAGGCTCCCCCGTCCCTGGGATTTTCCAGACAAGAGTGCTGGAGTGGGGTGCCATTGCCTTCTCCGAGCTCATTGAATGAGTCAACTTAAAAAATGGTAGATTTAATAGATTTGTATCAGCTGGGAGGGAGCTTTTCCTCCCTTGATGTTGCAGTCTGTACTTGCCTTCTGTTGGTTATGACTTGCAGCTTTTTTTCGGCTGCTGCTGGATCTTCGTTGCTGGGTCTTCAGGCTTTCTCTGCTTGGAATGAGCGGGAGCTCCTCTTCATTGCAGAGCATGGGCTTCCCATTGTGGTGGCTTCTCTTGTTGAGGAGCTCAGGCTCTGGGTGCTCAGGCTTCAGTAGTTGTTGCTCGTAGGCTGTAAAGCACGGGCTCAGTCGTGGTGGCACATGGGTTTAGTTGCCCCACTGCATGTGGAATCTTCCATACCAGGGACTCAACCCATGTCCCCTGCATTGGCGGGTGGATTCTTAACTAGTAGACTACCAGGGAAGTCCTCAACTTTCATCTTTGACTAAAATCGTTTTCTTGTTGACAAATATACTCATGAAGTAAAACTAGAAAGGTAGGTAATGTTGTAGTTGACAGAATCAAGGTTTTCAAGTATGCATGTTCAAAGAAGTGACATCGGTGGGAGGAGGGCAGAAGTTTTATCCTTTAATGTTTAAAGCACACAATACATAAGAACATAACAGATACACAGTCTAATAGATACATAGTCTATCTGTCGGAGAAGGCAGTGGCACCCCACTCCAGTACTCTCGCCTGGAAAATCCCATGGACGGAGGAGCCTGGAAGGCTGCAGTCCGTAGGGTCACTGAGCGTCGGACACGACTGAGCGACTTCACTTTCCCTTTTCACTTTCATGCATTGAAGAGGGAAACGGCAGCCCACTCCAGTGTTCTTGCCTGGAGAATCCCAGGGACGGGGGTGCCTGGTGGGCTGCCGTCTATGGGGTCGCACAGAATCGGACACGACTGAAGCGACTTAGCAGCAGTAGCAGCAGCAGTCTGTCTGTGATATTAAAAGTTTCATGTGGGAGAATGATTAGGAAAAAAATGTCTAAAAAACCTCTTTTGTCAGTGACAGTGGAAAAGGTTGAGAAACACTGCTTCAGAGAGAATTCAAGGTTTGGAATGGTAAGCAAAATCTTACAGAGAAGGATATGTAGAGATACCCTAGAATTTGTACATTTAGTAACAGAAACTTGAAGACCTCATTATAGGATGGGAACGTTTCTTGATGTATATGTTTATGTGAAGGGAGAAAAATTAGAGTGAAGTCTCTTTGGTAATTTTATTTGACCTTAAACTCGGTATAAGTTGAGTTTACAGGCTGATATCGTAAGACAAAAGTTAATGTTAGCCTTAGGCTTCATGTGTAAAAACAGATGTTATGGGTTCAGTGTTCTGTTGTACTTAACGCTGGCTGGAACCTGATCTGGAGATGTAAAAAACTTGAACATCCAGAGGGTGATCAGAAAGATGGGAGGTCTCGAAACCAGGTTGAGAAGTACGCAACTAGAGCAGCAGCTGGCTTGTTGCTTAAGTATACCATGACGACTGTAAGAATTTATGGCTTGAATCCACAAGCATAATTAAATTGGGCAAGGCCGTATCATTAATATATTAATTAAATCAGTTTTTATTGAGTGTCTGCTCTCTGCCAGGCCTTGTTTTAGGCAGTGGGGGCTCAGTACTCAGGAAAAAGGACAAAATACCTTTGTACTTATGAAATCTCTAGTTTAATGAGTAGAGACAGACAGTAAATAAGGTAGACCTGGTATGTAAGATAGTGTGTTGGATACGGACAAGTCCAAAAGGAGAAAAAAAATAGAGAGGGAGAAGGATGTGAAATATTGGGGAGTGGTGGAAATTCTAGATAGAGAAGTCAGGCTGGAGAAGGCCTTATTGGGAAGGTGACTGAAAAGAAAAACTCCTCTATTGTAGTATGAACAAGCAGAGAGAAAAGTGGAAAAACGACAAGCTTGCAGTGGGGTGAATTTTTACAAAGTGGATACAGCGATGTAGCCAATGCTCATATTAAGAGCAGACTATTATTCGTCTCTCAGAAGTCCTGGTTTCCCTTTCCCAGTCAAAGCATTACCCCCTGACTGCTAACACTGTAGCTTACTTTGTTGGGGCCAGTTTCTGCGCTCTATTCTATTCATTTGTTTGAATATTTGTTTGGTCGCACTGGCTCTTGGTTGCAGCAGAATCTTCTGTCTTTGGCTGCAGCCTGCAGGCTCTTGGTTGTGGCAGGTGGTCCTAGTTACCTGACCAGGGACCAAACCTAGGCCCCCTGCGCTGGGAAAGAGAAGTCTTAGCCACTGGACCACCAGGGACGTCCCCGGAGCTTTATGTTAATATGATCATGCATAATATATTCTTTTGTTTCTTGCTTCTGTCCCTCAACATTGTGTTTGTGAAACGCATCCATGCAAGTATGAGCAGTTCATTCATTTTGGTTGCTGTCGAGCGTTCCTTTGTATGACGTTACCACGTTTGTTTTCCTGTCTTCGGCTAGTACGGCCATGCACATTCCCGTATATGTCTGTCTGTCAAGACCTCTATGGGGATGTAATAGGAGTGGAATTGTTGGGTCATGGGGTATGAGTATATTCACTTTACTTGATACTGAGAGCAGTTTTCCCCTAGTTTGTATGTCTCATTGGCGGAGGCCGAGAGCTTCACATTCTTGGCAGCGCTTGATATTTCCTGCCATTTAACTTGAGCTGTTCTGGTGGATGTGTAAAACTATTTTGTTGTGGCTTTAATTTGCATTTCCCCAGAGACTAAAGCAGCTGAGGACTTTTTCATGTGTTGACCATTTTGATGTCACTTTTAGGGGTGATGGGAACTGTGTCTTCATTGTGATGGTGAGAAGTGGTTGAATAAGGACCAGTGGGGAAATCCTCCCCTGAGTTTTGATACCTCCCATCAGCCCCTATTTCCATGATCACCAATCAGTCTCCAACCTCACTGACTTTTTTTTTCTTATTTTCACCAACCTTGGTAAAGAATCTGCCTACAATGCCAGAGACCTGGGTTCGACCCCTGGGTTGGGAAGATGCCCTGAAGAAGGGAATGACAGCCCACTCCAGTATTCTTGCCTGGAGAAATCCATGGACAGAGGAGCCTGGTGGCTACAGTCCATGGGGTCGCAAAGAGTCAGACATGACTGAGCAACTTTTCAAGGACACATTTTATGATCAAGACTGATAGGCTTATGCTCGTGACCTAGATGTGGAGTGTGAGGGAGGAGTCAGGAATGCCATTGGGTTTTATTTTCTTCACTTTTCACCTGAGCAGCTGGAAGAAGGGGAGTTGGGATGTTGGAGATGGGAAAGGTGAATATCTGAAGCAGTTGGTACCTAGACTTTGGCATTTTACGCATGTAATGGACGTGAGTTTGAGCAAGCTTCAGATGACGAAGGACAGGGAAGCCCGGCGTGTTGCAGTCCATGGGGTTGCAAAGAGCCGAACGTGACCAAGCGACTGAACAACAACAACATGTAATTAGGATTTTATTTTTAGCATTTTATAAAGAAAGGCCATTTATATACAAAAAGAATAGGAAGGACATAACTTCATAATAAAGGGCAACCATTTAAATAAGATAGATTATGTAAGACTCATGAACAAGTTCTTTTTTTATCCCCTCATTTCTCTGAGGACTTATAAATGCCAGTATTGTTTTGCAGGCCAGCTTTGGGAATCACTGATTTGTGGTATTAGGTACACATCCCTTGATTTTGATAGTGTTACTAACTGAACATGATATCTCTGTCCTTAAATTTGCAGTAAAGATTAAATGGGGTTAGACTCTAAATGAACTTCCCAGGTGGTGCTAGTGGTAAAGAACCCGCCTGCCAGTGCAGGAGACATAAGAGATGTGGGCTCTATCCCTGGGTTGGGAAGGTTCCCCGGAGGAGGGCTTGGCAACCCACTTCAGAACTTTTGCCTGGAAAATCTCATGGAGCCTGGTGGGCTGTACAATCCATGGGGTCGCAAAGAATCAGTCATGACTGAAGTGACTTAGCACGCACACATGCAGACTCTAAATATGAGAAATCATAAAAAACATCAAAGTAGGCCATGTGTCATTTCTAGCCCAGAAAGACTTTCTTTCTTTTTTTTTCTTTAAAGAGGGAGAACCAGATGCATCCAGAAGACACATATGGCTCATGTGTAATCATAGTAAAGCTTGGTACTCATCATAGTAACTTCTTTGCTCATAGACTATGAAACGATTGTTTCAAAGATTTTGTTGTGAAGTAGCCTAACTCTTAAGGTTTGTAGTTTTAATTTTTTTTAAAGCAAATTGATTTGCCTTGTCCTGAGGGAATATTAGACTTAACATTTTAACTTTTCTATATTCCCATTCTCCCTGAAGTGAAGTGAAAGCGATAGTTGCTGAGTCATGTCCCATGTTTTGTGACCCCATGGACTGTAGCCCACCAGGTTCCTCTGTGCATGGAATTCTCCAGGCAAAAATACTAGCGTGGGTTGCCATTCCCTTCTCCAGGGGACCTTGCTGACCCAGGGATTGAACCCAGGTCTCCTGCATTGCAGGCAGATTCTTTGCTGTCTGAGCCACCAGAGAAGCCACCCATTCCTCCTCCCAGCAGTGTTAAAAAAGTGCACTATAAAGTATTTGATGAAAGCAGTTCGGGGCAGTGGGAGGGGGATGTGGCCCTGTATTAACAGAGCTGAAGCTAGCTGCTCTGAGTGCCTGTGTACCTCTGCTCCAGAGCCATGTTGGCATTGACTTTGGTGGACTGTCTCGAATCTTGTGCTTTGCTTTGAATTGAATGCATGTCAAGTTGCTTCAGTCATGTTCAACTCTTTGCAACCCTGTGGACTTTAGCCCACCAGACTCCTCATCCATGGGGTTCTCTAGGCAAGAATACTGAGGTGGCCATGCTCTCCTCCAGGGAATCTTCCTGATCCAAGGCTTGAACCTGGGTCTCCTGCACTGCAGGCAGATTCTTTAGCATCTGAGCCACCAGGGAAGCCCACTTTCTATTTGGCAGAGTGTTGAGACACCTTGTGAATAGTATCAGTGTGTAAGTGATCTTTTATATGAAAGTTTTGCCTGTGACTCTTCCCTGAGAAAGATTTTGTGCACTCTCATATACAGAGTAATTTGATTATTCAAGGATATTGAATGTCCTTTGTGAGATCCTGTGGCCATCTTAAAGAACAGTATTAATAACAACTGAT
Source organism: Budorcas taxicolor (assembly GCF_023091745.1). Lineage (NCBI taxonomy): Eukaryota > Metazoa > Chordata > Mammalia > Artiodactyla > Bovidae > Budorcas > Budorcas taxicolor. The sequence continues at coordinate 81,137,122 of NC_068919.1, forward strand.
TACATTTCCCCTCTTTGCTAACTGATTTTATGGGACTTAATGTCTTTCTACCAGGAAGAGAATTTTAGCATGCATGATCACTTCTGAGCATTTCCAGTCTGCTTTTGGTGTTAGGTAATACTGTATTTTAGTTAGTTGATGTGCCTGTGGTTTTAACATGATTATCTGGCCCCCTGAGGGATGGGAGAAAATAAGTGAAAAGCTCATTGCTGCTCTGTGAGTTGTTCCTTGGCATCAAGTGCTGATCGCTTTGGCATTCAAACACAGCATTGGATCACCTGTCTGCAGTTTAGGAATGTTCTCAAAGTGCTACCTAACCCTACAGGATGCTCCATAAACTTGAGCTGATATAGGAAGTGATGTTTATTATATTTTGTTCTCAAATAGCTGGCCAGGTTACTGTCATCAGACTCTATATCGATAGAAAATTAGTTAGGTAAAAAATCAGTTTCCTCTTTTTGCATGGCAGAGGTGATGAAATTTAAGAGAAAGTACATATAAGGAAAGGTTGGAGGTGTTGATTGTGGATTTGAGCCTTGGCTCAGAGCAAAGTTCTTTTTGATTTATAGTGGAATATTCTGTGGATTCCTTGTGTCTCTCAGTCTCAGCTCTTGTATGGGGAAATAATGAAAGGAATATGTGCCGTGTGAATTGGTCAGGGTTTTTAGTTACAGATTCTGAGATCTATTCTAGTTAGTGTTAAGCAGAAAGGGGTTGATGAAGGGTGCTAGGTAACTTAGAAAATCATCAGGCGAGCTGAAGAAAGAGACTAGGTATGGCTGGCTATCCGTCCTGCACTGTGAAACCCGTCCTCCCAGGAGGCCCCCGCTTGAGTCAGTTCAGTTCAGTCACTCAGTCGTGTCCGACTCTTTGTGACCCCATGAATCGCAGCACGCCAGGCCTCCCTGTCCATCACCAACTCCCGGAGTTCACTCAAACTCATGTGCATCGAGTCGGTGATGCCATCCAGCCATCTCATCCTCTGTCGTCCCCTTCTCCTCCTGCCCCCAATCCCTCCCAGCATCAGGGTCTTTTCCAATGAGTCAACTCTCTGCATGAGGTGGCCAAAGTATTGGAGTTTCAGCTTTAGCATCAGTCCTTCCAGTGAACACCCAGGACTGATCTCCTTTTCTCCCCATATTACTCTGAAACTCCATTCTGAAGGAGCCCCAGGTGGTGTGGTTGATGGAATGGTTACTGACTTGAGTCTTTGGACTCTTTAATCAGTAGAAGTTGATAAGAGGCCAGAAGAGAAATTGAGGCACGGCTTTGTTGGGACTTGTGAAGGTGCAGAAACAAGGAAAAGGTTCCCTTGGTTGCTGGCCAAGGAGGGCAGGGGTGAGGGTAGGGGTGGAGCAGTGTCAGGCCGGAGGGCTGTCTCAGGCGGTCTGCTCACTCCCTTGGTGGCACCGTATGCAGGGAGCCTGCAGGGCCCTGCTTTTGCTCCTTGCACCTCAGAAATAGCAGTTGGTTTGTGGCTTTTTGTATTATTGTTCATAATTGCCCCAACTGCACATATGTGCAGTTATTTTTAGTTCTAGTTTCTTTGTATGCTCTTGCTGGAGGAGACTTCTGTCCAGGTTTAAGTATATCCCAGCCTGTCTCAGAACTAATTAGTAAATCCGCCTGTACCAGGGGAAGAGGATGCAGGAAACAGTGCTCCATTCCCAGGATTGTTTATTTGCTTTTTAAAATTCTGCAGTGAGAAGGTGGGCTCTTCAGGGAACTATTAAACTGTGGTGAGAATGGACCAGAGATTTCAGCCCTCCTGAATAACAAATGCTCATTACAGCACCTATTTGATATAATATCATAGCAACTAGACTAATGGGTTCCAAATAACTTTCAAGGAAGCCTACTATTTAAAAACATAACTTTTTGTTTAATTGGAGGAAAATTGCCTGACAGTGTTGCATTGGTTTCTGCCGTACAGCAGTGCAAATCAGCTGTAATTATGCACATATCCCCTCCCTGTTGAGCCTCCCTCCCCCCACCCCACCCTTCGAGGTCATCACAGAGCACCAGCCCAGGCTTCCTGCGTCATACAGCAGCTTCTCACCAGCTATCCATTTTACACACGACAGTGTAAATACGCTGATGCTGCTTTCTGTGTCAGCCACACTCTCCTCCACAAGTCTGTTCTCTGCATCTGCATTCCTCCCCTGCAAATAGGTTCATCAGTCCCATTTTTCTTGATTCCATATATATGCGTTAATATAGGATATTTGTTTTTCTTTCTGACTTACTTTACTCTGCGTAATTTGGGTTTATCCACCTCACTAGAACTGACTCAGGTTCGTTCCTTTTTAATGGCTGAGTAATATTCTAGTATGTGTGTGTGATGGACATTTAGGTGCTTCCATGTCCTGGCTATTTTAAATAGTGCTGCACTGAACATGTGTCTTTTAGAATTGTGGTAAGAATCTGCTTTTAAAAATTGAGGGTAGTGATGCATCAAGAATACATAAGACGCACGGTTTCACTCTTGTGTTACTTTAGAATTTCTTTATTAGTCTGGTCTAACAAGAATCTGTAGATAAGTAAACTCGGGACGAGTATATTATCTTTTTACAGATTCTTTTGCTCTTGGTGAACTAGTCAAGACCCATTCTTGTAGACATTTTGATCAGAAAGGGAGAGTGGAGATTTTATACACAGGTCAGTATGAATTGACTGTTGTTACTAGGGGCTTCCCAGGTGGTGCTAGTGGATAAAGAACCTGCCTGCCAACCAGCAGACTTGGGTTCAATCCCTGGGTTGGGAAGATCTCCGGGGGAGAAAATGGCTACCCACTCCAGTATTCTTGCCTGAAAAATTCCATGGACTTGGGAGCCTGGCGGGCTACAGTCCATGGGGTCCCAAAGAGTCAGATACGACAGAAGTGACTTAGCACACACTGTAACTAGAGGACCAAATTAAAGTGTTTGGATCTGTGATAGTGGGTTAACAGAGTCACAAAGCATAGCATTATTATACTTTTTAATATAGGGTTCTTTACCAAACGTTTTTTTTTTTCCCTAAAATGGACTTATCCCTAGAGGGGACTTAGAAATGATTTGGATCGGTTGAGAAAACCACGTGCAGAACCTTGCTCAAGGTGGAAGAGCAGGGGTCCCACCATGGTAGGACAAGCTCAGTGCCTCCTGGGCTCCTGCACTGAAGTTTAAGTCCTGGCTTGAAGCCAGGCCATCTCAGTGGGGTTGTTGGGTTGATTAACATTGGTGCTTTTTTATGTGTCAGATGAGTACTTGGAAATTTCTTCTTGAGTTTTGAGGAATATGAATCACAGAGATAAGCATTTCATTCAGAACAGCCCTTGTGAGGGAGGGGAGCACACAGCGAACAGGCCTAACTGAAGATGTCAGTTTTGCTTGTAGAATGAGCTGCAAAAGTGAAGGGGGTTTACAAATAGCTGTCTTCTGCTTATTCTTCTGTGTAAGTTTGCTCATACACAACTCTCTGATAAGGAGCGTATTTCATACATCATTTTTACAGGGTGAAAGTTACTAGTAAAATGGAATATGGTTCACTTCTCAGCTCCTTCAAGTCTTGGCTCAGAGATGTCTGTGTAATGAGTCTTACCCTGACCCATCCTATTTAAGGTTGCAACACATCCTCCCTCCCTGCATTCATTCCTGAATCCCTTATTCTGCTATCCTGGCCTTTTTCTTTTTAAGACTACAGATCCCCTCTGATAGTAAATGTATATCTCCCATATAATTTGTCTCTGTGTTGTGTTTATTGCCTGTTGTGTATTTCCTCCATTAGACTACAAGCTCTGCAAAGGCAGACTTTATATATCCTCCGTATACAATCCAAAGGCAGATTATATATCCCCAGTAGGAAGAGTCAATAGTGCCTGGTAGGAGACAGAGGTTCAATCCCTGAGTCGGAAAGATCCCTTGGAGAAGGAACTGGCAACCCACTCCAGTATTTCTTGCCTGGGAAATTCCATGGATGGAGCAGCCTGGTGGGCTATAGTCTGTGCGTAATAAGTTGCTCCAGTCGTATCTGACTCTGTGTGACCCTATGGACTATAGCCCACCAGGCTCCACTATTTATGGGATTCTCCAGGCAAGAATACTGGAGTGGATTGCCATGCTCTCCTCCAGGGGATCTTCCCGGGCTGTAGTCTGTGGGGTTGCAAAAGAGTGGGACACAACTTAGCGAGTAAACAACAATAAACCATAGTATATATTCAGTATATATGTGTTGAATGAATGAATTTGGCAAAAGCAGCTACTCTTTAGGACTCCTACTAGTAAAATGACAGAGCCTCAATCCCAGTGATTATTTTATTTGTGAACTCATTGGGAATGGCAACATCTTCAGTTGATATATAAAGAAAATAGATTATTTTAAGTGTGTGAGTTGTGTTACATACAGTGTTCTGAAGCCTTCTTGCTTATTTGGCAGTAAACAAGGAGCTTAGATTCAGATGAAAAAAATCATTACATTTTCAGCTTGAATCAGTGGAACAAATTCTTTACATATTAGAATCTAGATAACTGATAAAACTGCACACAGAAATTCTCAATTGTAGGTTTGAACAGTAGCTGGTTTTAAACATGATTAACTTAAAAGGTTTTCATTTTCAACACTGAGGCCAGAAAAAGGGGGGCAGGTTTCAGAGTCTCAGGTAGCCTAGTAATTGCTGGTAGCCTCCTGGGAATTTTTAGGACGTTGTGTCATTTATAAATGCGCATTTTTGTTATTTGAAGAGATATTTGACTTTAGAAATTCAAGAGAAATAACGATGTTAATTAGGGAACTCAAATGGGGGTTCTATAATAACCTAGAGAAGTGGAAGTGGGTGGGAAGTGGGAGGGTAGACTCAAGAGGGAGGGAACATATGTACACCTATGGTTAATTTATGTTGATATATGACAGAAATCAAACCAGTATTGTAAAGCAATCATCAGTCAATTTAAAATAAATATTACAGATGGTAATTAATATATCAGGAAGTTGTTAAGGAACCTAGAAAATACCTTAGAAATCGAGTATTCTGACTTTTTATATAAGCTTAAGGCCAAAGGCTGAATTATTTGCCCAATATCATACAACTTATGAGTGGCAGAATTGGTATAATTTTTGTCAACAGTTTTCACTGAAGTATCTTTAATAAGAGAGGAGTGTATAAATCTTTCTTTGGAGGTAACCCAGGAAACACTAGTATGGATTTATTTAGAGATTTATATTTTTTTCTTAAAAATTTTAAAAATTTATGCAGGCATTTTAACTTACACAAATTATTTTCTCTTAATGTGTGTAGGCTTTGTGTGTATGTGCGTGTGTGCAAAAATGTGCTTATTTGAGGAATCGACATTCGGAATTTGAGGATATGAACAGAATGAAAGAACACCTTAGATTATTATTGTCTTAGAAGTGTTAAAAAATCAGAGTTTTAAAGAAAACTAACAGGGAAGTAGCTCTACTTGATCTGTTCTGAAGGTAAATATATGGGGAAATTAATTATAGTGCAGTGGAAATATTTTATTTAGAAAATATTTTAAACCTCAACTTGAGAAGATCGGATTGCTATTTTTGTCGTTTCAACATTCTGTGTAAGTGCAGTCAGATACGATTTGTATCTTTGTGCTAAAGATACTGGTTTGGAAGGGATCAGTTTTAAAAAAGAGAGAGATGATTTGTATATAGAATTTGAACATATTTTTTCCCTGACCATAAAATTAGACTGCACTTATATAGAAAAAGACAGCCGATCCCACCCTACCGTTCCCCAGCAGGGAATACTCTGAAGGTTTTTAGTTCTTGATCTTTAATGTTAATTGTTTCTTTTGTAACACAAGGTTAAATGAGATATTTATTATGCAGCCAAATTGTGACTTGATTTTAATATGCTCTAAAATATTGTTTCCACAACTAATTAGATAGCAGGATGTAAAAGAAAGTTCACAGGGCTGGCATTCAGGAGGTAGTGACTTAATTTTATAGGTAAAAGGAGAGTTTTACAGTGATGGTAGGATATTGGGGTCTCTTCCGGCTCCCAAGAGTTTATGAGCTCTATTAGCTTGTAAGCTGCTTAGTATCTCCAAAAACGTTCTTTCTAAAATTTAAATGTACAAATAGCATGCACATTTCACATTGTTCATTGTCTCCACACAAAACAGTTCTCTCAAGATGAGTATTTTGAGAGCCAGTGCCCCCTGGTTTCATCTGGTCAGGGGGTTTTCCTATCTGACTTCCGGAGGCATCACCATGCCAGAACTTGCTGATTGGTCACTGGTGGCTTATAGCAAATTTGTCTCTGCGAAGCAAGGTGGATTCTGTGAGCCTCTTGGCAATTTTTAGGCCACCTCCTGAAACACAAAGAACTTTCAGACTGGCCTGCAATCTCAAGGAACTGGAACTGGAACTGGAGTCTCTGAATTTTTATTTGATTTTCATTAATTGCAGGTATTGGTGTCTGGAGGCCTGTGTGACAAGTGTGTACACGATGGTCTTGCCATGCTAGTACCACCTGAAAGGCGTGCTGTTGTGTGGGTTTGCAGTTAAGTCTGTGTCACACTAGAGAGTTTACTAGTGCTAGATGGAATGGCAGCAGTCCCCTACAGAATTACGAATTCACATCCCATTCTGGCAGAGGTATATGTTTAGAAGTTCAAATATGGTATCTGTTGGCAGGCATGACTCGACAGCTAGTGAGTGAGTGGGCAAGAATCGCACTTCGAGTGCAGATAACCAGGCTGTGGTCCCTATCCCAAATACGCAATTATGGCTTGGTACCCAGGAGAGTCACTTTTCAGAAATCATAGCTCTGAAGTGAGAGAGAGCTATACAGCCCCTGAATTATTTTGTGATCTCGTTTTCATTTTTCACATCTTCTTGATTTGAAGTTTTGAAGAACTTGGCAGAGTGCTAAAATATAGTCTGGACAGAATAAGTCCAGGGTTCCCCAAAGGCTGACTTTGAGGCTGAAGAAAGCCTTTATTCCCCCTTTCATTTCACTAAGGTATGACTGTATTAGAGCAGATGGGAGTGAGCATTTGAGCTTAAGTTGTGTGAAAACTTCAGCAGCCAATTGGCTGACTCTTAGGGTAAGGCAGGAAGAACCACCCACGTTTTCCATTTTGGATTTGAGTCACAGAGAACAGGTTTCTTGCAGAAACCATTTGGCTTTAACAAGTGTACGGAAATTTCATCTTCGATCAAATTGATGTTTTTATCTTCATGGTGTATGTTTCATGTTAATTATTTCCCCTTTACAATCCATAGGTTCAGTGTTAAATTTGAATCTCCTGTAGAACTGACTATAAACTAATTTCCCAGGATTTTTGTCTAAGAGGTAGATGAAAAAGATTGTACTTTCAGGTAAGGATTAGTTTTACTTTATATTAATAATACACAGCTCCTTTGACTGAAGTTTAGTTTTCTCCTACCTACCCTCCTCACATGAATAGAAGTGTAGGTGAACTTTTTTAAAGGTGGCAAATTGAGTTCTACAGACAGGTTTCCACCTGTTTGTGATGACCTAAGAGGTGTCAGTCGGCTGACTACTTAGAGCAATTAGAGAAGCAATATGTAATGGTGATTAAAACACACACGTGTGTTCATTTAAAAAGGCTTGTAAAACTGTTTTAATTTTTTTTAGGGGGAGGAAATCATCTTTCTGCTACTTACCACTTCCTTCCTCGGATTGATGGATCAGTCTGTCTGTTTTCTATTTTAAAGTTTAAAGACATGGATGGTTTTAAGATTAATTTTTCTATCTCTGTGGCATCCCAAAGTACTATTATAGTTCTGGGCATGAGACTAGTATCGAAAAAGATAAATAATTTGGAATTTATAAGGCTAGTATTTAGGACTGAGTGTTCCCTAGGAAGAAAGAGAATTGTGCAGACCGAAACAACCCCTCTGACCCTCCCAACCCAAATCCAAAAAAGTCACATGGCCTAGAAAAAAATATGCTTCGTTGGGATTGTCGTAGTGGTTCTGGATGCAAAGTGAAGTGAAGTGAAAGTCACTCAGTTGTGCCCGACTCTTTGTGACCCCATGGACTGTACAGTCCATGGAATTTTCCAGGCCAGAATACTGGAGTGGATAGCCTTTGAGAATCTTCCCAACCCAGAGATCGAACCCAGGTCTTCCGCATTACAGGCAGATTCTTTACCAGCTGAGCCACAGTGAAAGTGCATTTCTGAGATCAATAATTTGGCTTTTTAATCTGTTACTTAATTTACCTAATTGATTTTGAGGTATGGAATCTCTTCTAAATTAATTTTTGTACCTATTTATAATGGTTACTTTACGTTTAAAATATTTAAAACTTACCTTTAAGTTGTTGGCATCGTTTGAAGAGGAACAAGACAATTGAGTGAATAATGCAAAAATCACTTAGTAATGCATTGTAGGGTGGCTTTAGGTCCAGGTTCAGTTTCCTATATTACCAGTTAAAAGAAAGTTTGCAAAACATTAACATACCAACAAAGCAGCAGCTCAGTAGAAAGACTCTGGCTTGGGATTTAAAACAAGCTGCGGATGACATGTGGATAACATTTCTTTCAAGTGCATCCTGGGATCAGCCTCCCCTAGACCTTCATAGTAAGTTCTTATTTATATATGGCTGTGCTGAATCTTTGTCACTGCGTGGGCTTTCTCAAGTTGTGGTTAGCAGGGGTTACTCTCTAGTTGCGATGTGCGGACTTTTCATTGCACTGGTTTCTCTTGTTGTAGATCCAGGCTCCGGGTCGTGCGGGCTTTAGTAGTTGTGGCTCCCGGGCTCCAGAGCACAGGCTCAGTAGTTGTGGCTCAAGGACTTAGTTGCATCTCCTGCACTGGGAGATTCTTTACCACTGAGCCACAAGGGAAGGCCTGTAGTAACTTCTTAAGTAATTTCCCTGCACTGCTCTTTGTAAACTTGGATCTTGTTACTGTCTGCTTAAAACACTCTGCTGCTGCTGCTGCTAGTTCTAAGTCGCCTCAGTCATGTCCGACTCTGTGCAACTCCATAGATGGCAGCCCACCAGGCTCCCCTGTCCCTGGGATTCTCCAGGCAAGAACACTGGAGTGGGTTGCCATTTCCTTCTCCAATGCATGAAAGTGAAAAGTGAAAGTGAAGTCGCTCAGTCGTGTCCAACTCTTAGCGACCCCATGGACTGCAGCCCACCAGGCTCCTCCATCCATGGGATTTTCCAGGCAACAGTACTGGAGTGGGTTGCCATTTAAAACACTCTAGGGCCTCCCTATTACCTATAGCAGTGATTTTCAAACTCAAGACATCTTTTATACTATTAAAAATTGTTAAAGACCCCAGGGAACTTTTGTTTCTGTTGATTATATCTCTTCTTATGTACTGTATTAGAAATTAAAATGGAGAAAAGTTTAAAACACAAGAATGTACAAGCTTACATTCCCATTGTGATTCTCACAAGTGATGACATCATCAAGTCATGCAGCTTCTGGAAAATGCTCGAGAGAGAGTGAGAGTGAAACAGCATGGTATTATTGTTTGAAAGTGTGATTTATAGAGATATAATTGTGGTGCTGGAGAAGACTCTTGAGAGTCCCTTGGAGTACAAGGAGATAAAGCTAGTCAATCCTAAAGTAAATCAACCCTGAATATTTATTGGAAGGACTGGTGCTGAAGCTGAAGCTCCAATACTTTGGTCACCTGATGAGAAGAGCTGACTCATTGGAAGAGACCCTGATGCTGGGAAAGATTGAGGGCAGGAGGAGAAGGGGACGACAGAGGATGAAATGGTTGGATGGCATCCCCGACTCAATGGACATGAGTTTGAGCAAGCTCTGGGAGATGGTGAAGGACAGGAAGCCTGGCATGCTGCATGCAGTCCTTGGGTTTGCGAAGAATCGGGCACAACTTGGCGACTGAACAACAAAAAAGCTTACAGTGTAGGCCACCCTTTTTAGTATACAGTTCTCTGAGTTTTGACAAATTAGTATGGCTGTATAACCACAGTGAAGATAAAGAACATTTCTGTCACCCCCAAATGTTCCGCTACTGTTAGCCACAGCTCCCTCTGACCTGTTTTCTAGCTCTGTGGTTTTGCTTTTGCCTAAATATCGTGTAAATGGAATCATACAGTCTGTAACCTTTTGAATCTGGCTTCTTTCATTTAACATAATGCATTTGAGATTCATCCATGCTGTTGTGTGTATCACTAATTTGTTCCTTTTTATGACTGTCTTACTCCAGTGTATGAATATTTATGTTCATACATAGACAAACATTTGAGTATGTTTGTCTACTTAACAGTTGGAGGACATTTGGGTTGTTTCTAGTTTTTTGGTGGTGGTATGTCTCAGTATTGTTACTAAGATAGTTTTAACCCTGCCGACTCCCTGAAAGGATCTCCATGATGTCCCGGGGCCCAAGACCTCTCTCTGAGGACCTCCGGCTCCCCTGAACCACTTGCTTGCTGGGTGCGGCGTGCTCTCTGTTTGGAATGTCAGGATCTTGCTCAAGGGTGTGTCCTGTACTGCTCTTTCTAAGCCTGCTTCCCACCATTACCGCTTCATGCCCAGGGCTGGGCTGCTCACCACCACCTGCTTGGCTGCCATGTGAGGACATGCCAGCTGCTCAGCTTCTTGAGGATGATGTCTTTCCTCTGCATCCCAGCACATGCTGAGTACACAGAAGATGTGCTACATGTTGGAAGGAATAAATACTGTAACAGTCCCTTACAGGTATAAAGCATTTTATTGTTTATATGAGGCTTTCCCAGGTATGATGACTTTCACCCCTCATTTCAACTCCACTGAAGCACATAACACATGAGCTTTTTTCTTTTCTAGACAAGAATATTAAGTCTTAAAGCTCTGGTCGTAACCAAACTGCACCTTGGAGGAGCTTTTAATAAATGTACCAGTGCCTGGAGAATCCCATGGACAGAGGGGCATGGGGGCCTATGGTCCACAGGGTCACAAAGAGTCGGACATGACTGAAGCAACGAGCACGCACGAATGCTCCAGACCAATTAAGTTCTGATTTCTGGAGGTGAGGCCTGTTCGTATTTTTTCAGCAGGGTCATTGTTTAATCTCATGTGTAGCCATGGTAGAAGAGTTTGACTCACTGTGTAGTCTTAGTGGTGATGTAGTCAAGAGTAGAACCCAGGTTGACTCCCATTCTAATGCCTTTTCCTCCACATAATGAACTCTCACATGAAGGGAAGCACTGCAGAGGTTTAGGGAGCCTCAGGATAGACGCCAGCATTTCAATTTATGGAGGGACTATAGTGCAGGAGGGCTTCCCTGAGAACTCAGTGAGTAAAGAATCTGCCTGTGATGCAGGCGATGCGTGCTTGATTCCTGGGTCGAGAAGATCCCCTGGAAAAGGAACTGGCAACCCTCCCCAATATTCTTGCCTGGAAAACCCCACGGACAGAGGAGCCTGGCGGGCTACAGTCCATGGGGTCGCAAAGAGCCAGACACGAGTGAGTGACTAAACCCACACACGTGTCGCCCAAGAAGCTCAGGATTAAGTTTAGTCAGGGGACCATGTTTCTGTTTTGACTGTGCATTTATTAACTGTAGATTAGTCAATACTTGAATCTGTTCTCACTTGTAAATGAAAGATAACTACCTTAAGTTCTAGAAGCTATGATGGGGATCAAATTAGACAGTGTGTTAAAGGATTTTAAAGGATTTATTTACAGGATTACCAATTCCTTTTGTAAACTGTGAAGTGCTGTCTAATACTAATTTTTGCTTGATTTTAGCCTAGTGTATTTATTGGCTAGCTTTCCCAGGGGTTCATAAACTGTACAAGTTATATATAAATAGGGTCTCACTGAAATAGTCAAATAACAGAATTATGCAGAGTAAAACCAAGAGGTCACTCTTGGTCGCATACTTTCGGTCCTTGGTGTACACAATTAAGTGCATAAATATGTATGTATGTAACGTAAGTTATTTTTTCAGTTGTCTTAACATAACTAGAGTCTTACTTTATATGTTTTTCTTTTCTAAAATCTTGACAACATGTCTTAGATCATTCCTTATTAGGATATATAAATCCTTCTCCTTTTTATAGCAGCATATTTTTTTCATACATTTCCAAGTTGATGGACATTTGGCCTGCTTTCCACTTTTTTGCATTTATAAAAATGCTAATTAACATTCTGAGCTCTTATTAAAACATTAGTTTATTATTATTCAAAGATTTATTCTGTTTTTGATATTGGGAGATGAAGTAGTGAGTTTTTATGTATGAGATCTTAGACCTTACCTACTCAAGTCAGACTAGGACTAAAGGGGACTTCCCTGGTGGTCCTCACTCTCAATGCAGGGAGCCTGGGTTTGACCCCTGGTCAGGGGACTAGATTCCACATGTCACAGATAAGAGATCCTGCATGCCACAGCTAAAGGTACCATGTCACAATGAAAATCAGAGCTCTCGTGTGCCACAGCTAAGACATGACACAGCCAAATAAATACATGAATATTATTTTAAAAAAGAATAGAACTAAGCTTCTAAAAAACATCATGGTAAAGTATACTAGACCTTGGGGAATTTTTTGTGTGTTCGTGTATATTTTATTTTTATGATATTCTTATTTCACTATTTGGATAGACTTTTAAAGTCTAGTATGTGTATCACTTAAATTTTAACTCCTTTGGTTATGATTTCTAGATACTTCCAGCTGTGATTTCAGAAGTGCTTTGTATCTATGACATCACAGTTTACTTTCTAAATGACTTACATATGTATATTTTAATACCAGTAATCATTTATGTATATAGAAATAGTTTGTGCTCAGCAGTATCCCATTTTGTAGAAAGTATGTTTCAATAAAAATAGTCTATTAATGCAACAAGACAAATGCTTATTGATGGTATTTTGGAGTGAAAAATGCTGCTAAACGAGAAGTGGATCTTGAATTCTATTTATTATCTAACAGTGACCTTGATAAAATAATGCTTTTCCTCACTGGTAAAATAGGTCACTTTATGCTTAATCAGCCATCATTCTTGAGGAACATTAGTATGAATAAGAAATACTTGGGAGAACATTTGGCACAGTGATCTAGATGAGTTGCAAAATGAAATTCTAGTAATACTTCCTTTACGTTGAGTAATAAGGAGAACATTTCCGGAAAGGTTTGGTTATTCATAACAAATTGAAGATTAAAATGATCTGTCTCTATTGATGAAAGTACCAGAAGGCATCTTTCAGGTTTTTTTATACACACTGAATATATTTATGTTCTTATAAATTTATTCTGTGGCATAATTGAATATTAATTTAAGGGGCCCCGAGTGGTTATTTCTCAGTGGTGGTTATTATAAATGGACTTTTAGCAGAGATACAATTTTACCTGTAGTCTTTGTGTACTCTTGTGTCTCATCTTACTTGAATGATAAAGTAAAACAGGTCTAGGTGCATAGTCTGGAGCCCACTGATGGTGTCAGCTCGTTATTCCCTCCTGGGTCTCCTTAATTTGTCTCTCCTGTTCAAATCTGAAATTTGGTGACCAAATGGTGGAAACAGATCTTTTGGTGAACTCTTGGCCTTACAGACTGAAATCTGTATTTTATTAAGAAGTGAGAAAACATGATAAATCACAGTGAAGACACTGTCATACTGTCTCATTCCTGGTTTTTCATTTATAAGCCTTTTTCTAAAAGAAATATATTTGATGATTAACTGACAGAAAGAGTGCATTGGCTCACTCTCCCGTGAGGACTTATTCTCTAAAAATTAGCCTGGCACCCCAAAGTGGGTTTAGACCGCAGGAAGCAGCTGAGTGGCGGTGACTTTTGGTTGCTATTGATCATGCAAGCGGTTTCAAATCAATAACCCTAGTGTAATCTACTCAGAGCAATACCTTTAAAAAAATGTTCTCAGATTCCTCTTTTCCTCCTGTTTCTAGACTTTCCAATTTGTTTGTCTAGATCCAGAAACAACATTGTCCTTTATTGCCGCCTACTTGGAGCTGCTTTCTGAGATAACACACTCCACCCTTCAGAGGAATTCATTTCTTCTTCCAAAATTAGGGATGTGTTATTTTTATCCATGCCCCGTATTTGGATTTCCAGCTTTTAGAATTTGAATACTCATGTACATTCTGCCCTCGGGACTGAGCAGCACTGTCTAAGGAGTTCCCTTCTCACCCCCCTGCTTTTCAATACGGGAACATCGCATTCCTGGTCTCGCATTTGTTCTGCGTGTGTATTTCAGTGTGATCTTAGCAAGTTCATTCAAGCAGTGGTTGAACTGAGGTTAAGTGTATTACGGTTGTTTGGCAGGATATGGCCATAAACACTTCTCTTAAAACACAGAATGGCCTGGGGTGACTGTAATGTTCAATTGCATAATCACAGATTACAAACATAGGAATGAGCACGTGGGCTGCATACATCTTCAGTGAGGAACTGCCCCACAGGATGGAGTCTACTTTAGAAGCTATCTGTAGAGTTCCCTTAAGTGTTTTCTTAAGACAGTTATATGAATATTATGCATTTAATTGGAATGCTTCTGATTGGGTAGAACTATGAATAGTTTCCAGGGTTGCCAGAAAGTCTTCTACTTAACATCTATAGGAATATTGTACATATTTTTCTAAATTTTATCAAAATTTCTCCTATCCGCTTTTTCCTTCCCCTCCTGATGTGTTTTTGCAAAAGATACCCTCAAAAGTAATTCATGCTCTACCGAGTGGATTGAGAGGAGTCCTCAAATATTGGTAATGTGTCCATTCAATGCGTCTGTGCTGTGAATGCCAGGAACTGGTCTTTGGAGCTTCTAGGGACTATAGGAAAATACTCCAGGTTATTGTGGGCAGCTGAAGAACTGAAAGATAGGCAGCAAGGCCTTTTTGGGCATATTATATATTTTTGGAAGCTGATGGGAGTATATTGAGAAAGTTTTTTTTTTTTTTTTTACTTCCTTAATTACCACTTGTAGTATTTATAGGAAACTGAATGTATTTTATATGGACTTGGTGTTTCTGTAGTCTTAACTTTTACTAAATGTTTTTATTGAACTACTTATTATTCTTCAGTTTATAAGTAGTTTTTAATTATTTGTAACTGCTTACATACATATCTTATGTGTTTTATTCAAACTGATTTTTGTCTCTAAAGTTGTTTACAGAAACCAAATTCAGTTAAAAATATTTCCTTGCTAGTGGCCCCAGGGTTGGACACTTTAGGTTTTTATTTCAAGTGTTTATTTTAACTTAATTTTAATTTTTAGTAAATAAGTAATATGCCTGGTTTAAATAGTAAAATAGTTAATAGTAATACAACCTTGGAAGAAAACGTTCTGGCCTCCAACCTTTCTGCCTCTCTTCAAAGGCAATCATTTTCAAGTTTCTGTTTTTGTTTTTTAAGCTAGTTCTTTTGGCATTTATTGCCATATATCTAAATAACTTGTTTTTACTCTTTCAGCTTGAGTTTTCAATTACTTTGGGGATCTTTTATTTTCTGGATTCTGTGTTGTCATCTTTCCTTGTTCATTTCCTCACTTTGGGAGGGAGATATATGTGTGTGTGTGTGTGTGTGTGTATCCCAATATATACCACTATTCTTATACCCACAAATAGGGCTTAAAAATAAAAGTTTATTTTCTAGATTTTTTACATCAATTTTGTATTCTGCAATCTTGCTAAGTTCGTTTATTAGTTTTTGTAGTTGTTTTGTGGATTCCTTGGAATTTTCTATTAAAAATGGTCATAGAATCTTCAAATAAATTTTACTTCTTTTTGATCTTTATGCCTGTTATTTAGTTTTCTTGCCTTATTGCGATGGCTGGGATCTCTAGTATAGGATTGACTAGAAAGAGCTAAATGTGAGCATTCTTGCTTAATCTTGAGTGAAGACAGTTCAGTCTTTCACTTCTGCTGTTTTGGGCCATGGCTCATACTTCTGTTGCTAATAAGCAAACCTGCTCAGTTTTCTGGTTAAGCAAACTTGCTTTCTAGAGTGATCATTAACTTACAGGGGTCTCCCATACTTTTTTCTTAAAATCCCCTGATGGGATTAATTGTTTAATAACCTACTTTGTCCCTTTACTGCTAAGTCACTTCAGTCGTGTGCAACCCCACAGACGTCAGCCCACCAGGCTCCCCAGTCCCTGGGATTCTCCAGGCAAGAACACTGGAGTGGGTTGCCATTTCCTTCTCCAATACATGAAAGTGAAAAGTGAAAGTGAAGTCGCTCAGTCCTGTCTGACTCTTCGCGACCCCATGGACTGCAGCCCAGCAGGCTCCTCCATCCATGGGATTTTCCAAGCAAGAGTACTGGAGTGGGGTGCCATTGCCTTCTCCACTTTACTGTGTCCCTAATATTGGATCTGGTGTTTCTAATGTTCTCCTATGAAGGGTGAGCTTGGTCTGTAACATTTCATTGAAAGTTCTCAGATGACAGTTTCTATTGATCTTTACTTTCATTATGTTTCTCCCTTAAAGAATTTTCTAGTCCTTAAAGAATTTTCTAGTCTATAAGTTTGAAGGAGGCTGGCTGTCTGCTATTAACTTGATTACCCATATTTTTAATATAGAGATTCATTCCTATTTTCAGTTATGCCTAATCAAATCCTCTCATTGAATAAACTTTAGGCTCAAGCTGGTAAATTGCCCAGTTACTGGATTTAAGAATTAATTCTTTATAAAGACTCTAAAACCAGTTCGTTTTGTTTGCAGCTTCACTCCTTATGTAGTAATCCTTTCTTGAGTTCTGTGGCTTGAATAGTCTTTCTTCTTCCCAGCCTATTCCTGTATTTTCTCCTTATCCCCAGTAGTTAGGTTTCAGCTTTCTCCAGTTTGCTAAGTCAGTTTTTTAGTTATGCATTGGTTTTCCATCTTTCAAAATTTTGTTGGCATCTCTCTTAAATTATTGTTTCTTCTCCCATTTTGCTTCTATTGTTATTTCTTGAGGGAATGGAGGTAAGCATATATCTGGTCATACATTTTTGTCCTTTAGGGACTTTTTGGTTTTAATACAGTAAGTCTTTTGATTGGTTTATATTATTTTTAACCTGATCTTTAGGTTGTAAAATACTAATTCAGTGTTATCTTTTGCTGTCTGTGGGAAAAAAAAGTGTGTAGGTGGATCCATTATGTATGAGCTACTGACTTGAAAACTAACATATTTACTTCTGTGGATTTCATTTACATTAGAATGTCTTAGTGGTGTTTACTTTGTGCTTGGTTTGGTAGACATTGAGTAGTAATTTGTGCATTTTCCTTTTTCTGGTTTTCATTGTCATTTTTTGTTGAATGGCTAACAGTTGCATAAAATGTTATAAATGATTATCTTCTGGTTTTTTTGAGAATTGTTGCCATATTCTTTCAAGTGCCTTCTTTTTTGAAAATGAACACATTAGGTCTGTTATGTAAAATAAAGAGTTCATAGACTTAAGATTCAAAAGTCACTGAGTTACTGGTTCAATCTGGGTAAACCATTTACGTACATTTTCAGTTTCTTCACTTGTACGTGGGAAATGTAAACTTCATATGGTTGTTGACAAGAAAGTATTCAAAAAATTACAAAGTAGAATATCTGTCAGGGCTTTCCAGATGGCCCAGTGGTAAAGAACCCACCTGCAATGGAAGAGATGTAAGGAGACACGAGTTTGATCCCTGGGACAGGAAGATCCCCTGGAGGAGGAAATGGCAACCCACTCCAGTATTCTTCCTGGGAAATCCCATAGGCAGAGGAGCCTGGCGGCCTACAGTCCACAGAGGTTGCAAAGAGTCGGACTCGACTTAGTGACTGAGCATGCACACAGGACAGTTACCTAAAGTGGTGCATTGAGTGGAACTGATGTGTTTCTGGGTAGTTAGGAATTAAACTGTTTGTTTTTATACTCTCCGGTAGATGAATGCTTCTTGCTGATAACTTTTAGTTGAATATTTTTCACAGTGTAAAACTTATGTTTTCATAATACTCATTTCGTAATATCTCCATGCCCAGATCCAGTCTTGCATGAAAACAGAATAGACAGCTACCTAAGTGCTATTTTTGTTATTACTTACAGGATGCTCAGAAACTCATAGACCTCTAACTTGCTCCGTGTTCAGCCTGGTACTTTGGGGTGCTTTCCAAAGACCATTGTTCAGAAGAAATTGTATCTTGAGAGATGCTGTTTGCCAGTGGTGTGCTAGCTCACTGTAGTTTATCTGGAGGACAGGACTTTAAGGGAGTAAGATATAGGTCTGTTAAGTTTCTTGGAAGGAAGAGTAGAACAAATCTAAAACCTTAAGCTGTGTCATAAATTACAGGCCTCAATCGAGAGCCGTAGCTGTTACCTTGGGAAGCAAGGACATGATCTCAAGCACAGTGGGGATAATGTGACTATTTTGTAGTACTTTTAGATCTAACCCTGTCTGATCTTTTAATCCTCATCATGCTTCTATGGTTATGGCCATGAAAAGAAGTGAAAAGTCGCTGAGTCATGTCTGACTCTTTACGACCCCCATGGACTACACAGTCTATGGAATTCTCCAGGCCAGAATACTGGAGAGGGTAGCCATTCTCAAGGGATCTTCCCAACCCAGGGATCAAACCCAGGTCTCCTGCATTGCAGGTGCATTGCAAGCAGATTCTTTACCAGCTGAATCACAAGGGAAGCCCAAGAATACTGGAGTGGGTAGCCTATCTTTTCTCCAGCGGATCTTCCGGACCCAGGGATAGAACTGGGGCCTCCTGCATTGGAGGCAGATTCTTTACCAACTGAGCTATCAGGGAAGCACATAAAATATATGCCACTTGAAGACAAAAGATGTAAATACTAGTGGCTTGGCAATACTTACACATGCTGCTTATGTAAGCCATTTCAGGTATGTTTCACATGTGAGGAAAAAATGGAAGTTTTCCCAGTCTTAATTAGGAGAACTGGGAAAAAAAAAAGTTAATAATTGGCTATTACTGTAGCACAATTGGCCTTTGGACAAAGCATAAAGCATTCATCCGTGTGTCACTTATTTAATAAGTTTCGAATCCTCCCCACTCCCCCACCCCAGCACTTTTGTTCAGTGTATTTAGAAGCAGCTGCCTTATAGAGGAAATGGTAAATTTATAGTGATTTTGTTGATTTTGGGTTAATGGTGATCAATATATTAGAAATAGGTTTGATTCTATTTTTTTAATAGAAAATATAGCTATGTCATATATATATATAACACAGTCATGTAGCGATGAACTTTTATATTTGTTGACATAAGGTCCTGTGGCTAAGATACCATGCTCCCAATGCAGGGGGTGTGGGTTTAATACCTGGTCAAGGAACTAGATCCCACATACTGAAACTGCATTCCCATGCTGCAGTGAAGATGCAGCTAAGACCTGGCATAGCCAAATAAATAAATACATATTTTTTTAAAAAGGTGTAAACAACTTTAGTGCTTGAAAAGTCATGAAGATACTGGTTTTAGAAGCTGTCTAAATTCATTGCACTGCTTTTGCTTATGGGCTTTTTGGTCCTAGAAATATTCAAAATAACCTGTATTATAAAGTAGCATAACCTTTATTATAAAGTAGCATAATTATTATTTTAAAAAGTAACTTTGCTTTTGATTAAACAGACTTACTTTGGTGGCCATGTGATTGTATGGATTTCTGATGGACTTTGTGTTTGCTAGTCTGGTTGCTCCTTCTTGGTACCCTCATCTCTGTGCATGAATTTCTGGAATGACCACCTCACTTCTGTCCTGTGCCTAATTCCTTCTTTTTGAATCCATGATATCCAGTGGTTTACTGTGGAAAATCATTGCGTATATATTTTAAAGACCAGGCAGTATTGAATTCTGTTTTATTATCTTCTCCTTTTTTTTTTTCTTTTTGGTCTGTCTTAATTGTTTAAGGCTCTTCTTTTTGAAAAGTCAAAGTAAATGAAAAAAGAAAAGCATAGTCTTTGAAGATTGAATTGCTTGAATGTGCTTCACTGTCAAAATGTTCTTATTTTAAGAGGAAACCCATCCTAGTTAACTTTTTCCTCTGTTAATTAAGCAGAATTTTAGTCAAGGTACACTTAGCAGTAATTATGTTTTTGAGTTGGGTGGGTGTTGGAGGAGAGTGGTGGTTCTGTCTTCGAGGGTAATGTCACTAGAGATAAGGGGCACCAGAGACAGGAGCTGTGCATAATGTGCGGACACTGTTATTCTGGAAGTCAAGTGTTCTGGGTGGTTTCAGCTAGCCTTCCTTTGCATGGGTGGAAGAAAGCAGCAGAACTTGGACAGAATAGGCTGTAGAATTTGGAGAAGCAGTGGAAATGACGTTGCTCTGAAGGCTTTGTCCCACCTTTTGTCAACATGTAACAGAGAAGCTACAATGGCCTAAACAAATTTACCTTAGAACTTGTTCAGAGAGTGAAGGAAGGAGGGAAATGTGCTTACCCAGCAGCCATCCAAAGGTGACTCCGTTTTGTTTGTGGTCAGTCACTCTAAGAACACCATCTTTTATTGACTTTTCTTTAGGATTCACGAACAAAAGAGCTATGTAGAATTGCATCAAGTTTCTCTCTGGATGAGGGTTTTTATTAAGAAGAATGAGTTGGTAGATGTTTTAGCAATTTTAAAAGTTCTTGTCTGTTCTTGACTTAATTAAAGGGGAGAGTGTTTTAATTTGTTCAACAACAAACACGGAGTGCCTGGATGTGAAAAGGACCATGCCAGTTCTCCGGGGAAGACGATCAGTGAGATGCAGTCTGAGTTCTTAAAGAGCTATAGCCTTACAGGGGAATCAGACGTGGGCAGCATGGTAATAGAGTGATGAACGCCCCAAGAGAGACTGTCTGAAAACTACGGGGCCTCAGAGGAGGGAGAGAAATGCACATTTCTTCAGTGAGTGAGGGGGTAACAGGCTCACTGAAGCTTCGGATAGGCCGTGGAACTTAGGCAGTGTCTTGCTGGGTGGGATTGGGACATACTAAGAATTCTGTAGACTGAGGTATGGGCACATGTTGAGGATAAGAATTTCAGACTTGCCACAATGTCTAGCATGGAAAAGTAAATAATAATGATAATAGAGATACTGGTGTAGACATGCCCATCCCCCTTTCCCCAGTCCATTTCCTGGTTTTCGGTTCTTCTGTAGTACCTTTTCTGTGAGGCTTTCCTCCATCACCAGGAAGAAGAGCCCTCCTCTGGGCTCCCTGGGCTCTTTGTTGACTTCAGTTTTTCCTCATATAGACTGATATTCCTTGAAGATTATCCTTCTTGCATCCCTGGTGTTAGGCTCATCTTTGTTGCTGAATAAAACTCAGATAAATCTGATTGAAAGGGAGGGTGGTAAATTCTCAGATGTCATGCTAACTTTGTTTTCATCGCTCTCCTGAGTTACAGGTATTAGAAATACCAAGAGAAAGAGAAAAAGTAATATGTGAGATGATACTTGGGTTGGTTGGGTTTCTGTGAGAATGAAGGAGAAAGATGATTCTGGATTTGGGTTACTGGGATGATTTCTGTGAGAGCTGGGCTTGGGGCCTGGCCCTTCTGGAGATGTCACATGTAAGTTGACCAAGGGGACAGGGCAGGCTGGCTGAAAGAACAGCATGAGCTGAGGACACAGATGGGGTCAGATGGAAAGTAACACTTGTCAGCCGTGAAACGTGAGCCTCTCAGCTTCCTGCTGTACCCAGCAGTGCATTTTACAGCACAGAAAACCTCTTGAAAGCCCTGGTTTTCCTTACAATCTGCCAGAAAGATGTATGAGCAGGCAAAACATTTGCCCTGTTGTGGTTTGAATTGAAGGTACGTTCCTAACATATGAAATGGAAAATTCAAATGCTCAAGATACCTTTTTTGGTAGGAAAAGTGCTATTGAAGGGTAGACCCATTTGATCTAAATTAAACTTACCCTCCAGAAATTCTTTAAAATCTGAGAACAAGGAATCTCACATGTAACGGGCAGTTAGCCAGCCTGACTTGAGTTTCCTTTGCTGGTCTCCTTAGCCCAGTAGAGACTTTGAGATTGCTGTCGTGAGCTTGTGTTGTTGAGTTCAGTTTCTTGCTTTTATCTGGGAACATTCTGCTTGTGATGTGGGGATCCAAAGGTATTGAGGGGAGGCAAGGTTAATCGGACCCCTGGAGAAGAAAATGCTAAAGAACTCTTACTGTAAAGGAGGGCTGTGGAATCCAGGGAGAGAGAGTCTTCGTTGAGAAACGTCTTCCAACAATTGGAAACTCTTTAAAGTGCTTTAGAGGCAGAACCCCAAGTACTAAAAAAATGATGACTTGAAACTGCTGATGCTCAAGATTGAAAGCTTTTCTCCCTCATTAAGTTCAGATTATAAGTAGTCGTGTTTCTCAGAAGCACCCAGCAGGGGAGGGGCAGTCTTCCCCAAGATGGTCAGGTCATGGTCACTGTTTTACTGGCTGATCATCCTGGGGACCAGAGGCCCTAGCTTTGACGGAAGGAAGGACTAAAGGGGAGGTATGCCTAGCTGTCGTGCGTGTAGCTTCCATCCCAGAGTCCTCTCTATGCAAAAGTTTTCTTCGGATTCCCAAAGATTTTAGGGCTATGGATGTTTATACGTAACCTCCATGAGGTTAGGGATATGATATTATTCCCTCATATATGCCCAGGGTCTAGAATAGTGTGCTGTCAAATAGAAATATAATATAAGCCCCCATATATTTACATTTTCTAATCACCATGCTAAAAGAAAGAGATGTTTAATGTTAACAATGTGTTTAACTCAAGTATCCAAAATATTATCATCTGAGCATGAAATCCACATACAAAATCGAGATATTTTATATTCTTTTGTCCACACTGAGTCTTCAAAATCAAATGTCTAGCAGACTTAGAAGACAGACTTGTGGACACAGATGGGGAAGGGGAGGATGGGACAAATGGAGAGAGTAGCGTTGACGTATATACACTACCATGTGTAAAACAGACAGCTAGTGGGAGCTCAGCCCTGAGCTCTGTGATGACCTAGAGGGGTGGGATGGGGGTGGGCAGGAGAGCGGTCCAAGAGGGAGGGGATACGTGTATGGATATAGCTGATTCACGTAGTTGTACAGCAGAAACTAACACAACATTGTAAAGCGATTATACTCCAATTAAGAAATAAATGTTAAGAATCCGGTTGTCTGTGTGTACAGCATGGATCAATTTGGACTAGAGCTGTTTTGACACATTGATCCATGTGTCACGTGTTTTGACACATGGAGTGTTTATGACAAGATCTGTGTCTGCCTGCAGTGCAGGAGACCCGGCTTTGATCCCTGGGTTGGAAAGATCTCCTGGAGAAGGAAATGGCAACCCATTCCAGGATTCTTGCCTGGAGAACCCCATGGACAGAGAAGCCTGGTAGGCTACAGTCCATGGGGTCGCAAAGAGTGAAACACGACTGAGCGACTTCACTTACTTATGCGAACATATGTTTGAAATGATTGTTTTGTATGTAACCATTCTCCCTCTCCAGACGTTATTCTTTAGTAGGAATGGGTCATCATTTTCTACTCTAGTGCACAGAAAAGAGTCTTATCTCTTATACAGAGGGAGAGTGACTTAACCAATGTAATAACCCTTCAGTGCATACGTTATTGGAATTAGCGGCTTTCTTGTTTCTCAAGCTATTAAAATAGTTGGTTTTATTGTGCTTTACATGGAAATAAAACCCTAAAGCAGATACTTTGGGTATGATTCAGTGTGTTATGGTTGAAATGCTGGAGAGGAATTGAAGTTAATTATCAGTATGATTTTATGGAAACTTTGCATTTCAGCACCCTTTTGGAGAGAGGCCACTGCTGATCACTTTTGTTCCCAAATCCTACTCTGCAAAGTGTTAATGAGATATCAGTGCACGATACATACTTTATCCAAAGTGTTCAAATATTTGAATTTATGAGAAATACTTTTAGTTTGCAGAAAATGGCATTTCTTGAGAAAAAGACCAGCCTAAAATATATAAAGCTTTCCCCAGAATCAAAAGATACGTGCAAAGTATTTTGTTTACTGTTAATCGTTTAAGATGATATACCATGAATTTGAAAAAAGTAATGCGAAAGTTATTCAGTAAGAAAGTGTCTCTGCAGGTCTTTGTCACAACAGAATCCACTGCCTTGATTTTAATTGACCCAAGCTGTGAGCAAAGACGTTAATTCTAATTTGTGTTGCATATTTGGGAGATTATTCACAAGGAATTTTCTACAAAACCACATGATTATCATCTACCCTCTGCCTAAGAATTTGAGAGTAGCTCCTACACATACTTTGCCTTCTCTGTTCATAGTCTGGGAACGCTGTGAATTCACAGAAGTAGACTTTTAAAGTGACTGAAGCTTACCCTTGCTGTGCCGCATTCCGGACTCCAGAGGCACTTCGGTGGAGAGTCACACGTGCTCTGCACCACTTCGGGGTGCAGAGTCACCCCTGCTCTTCTTTCCTAGAAGGGAGACTTAGAACCTGAATGGATGGGGAACCTGGAGGTCCTCTCTGCAGAAGGTGGTGGGCTCCTGATGACACTCAAGTGCAAGGATGACAGGTGGCCGAGGGTCTGGGACAGCAGCGCCCAGCCCTGGACGCACATCAGAACCTCCCCGAGGTGCTCTTAGGACCTCACAGCTGCCCAGACCCATCGGTTTCACATCAAAGTCTCCCTCATGCTGCCTACATTTCAGCC
Source organism: Budorcas taxicolor (assembly GCF_023091745.1). NCBI lineage: Eukaryota > Metazoa > Chordata > Mammalia > Artiodactyla > Bovidae > Budorcas > Budorcas taxicolor. Next base: position 81,161,679 of record NC_068919.1, read on the forward strand.
AGGATTTAAATTTCTCATCAGATAGCTTTCTTGAATCTGTAATCACTTGTTTATTAGTAGTGATTTCTGATGAGTCTCCAAACTAGTCAGGAAGGTTGGTTGGCTTATTTTCAAGGCAGGGATACTCAGTACAGGATAAAATAATGAAATAAGCTGGCTCCTCTGCAAGAAGTCTTGAGGCAAAGGGACCCTGAGGATGTGGGAAGGTGGTGGCAGCTGGGAAGAAGAGGCCATGTAGGCAGAGCTTAGAGGCAGTCAGGGTGCAGAAAGAGATGGGTTGTACAAGGGGTCTTTCTGAGATGGCTCGTGGACTGTGTGTGGCTTTACACCATCTGGACACTGTGCACTTGCACATAATTCATATGCTTCCCTCTAGCCATTCTTTGGATAAGGAAGAGACATGATTGATGACCGTTGCTCAGAGAACCTTTTACTTCTATTTGGACAGCTTTTAAGACAGTACCATTTGTAGGAGATCTGAAATTTATTTAAAGTGGTAGCTTTTTCCATCACTGTTTTATGTTGGCTGAGATACAGAAAGGTACTTTAAAACTCTCATTTCACATTTCCAGTAGATGGCAGGGCACAAGCTAGACACCTTATGTTTCAGAATACTTAATGGCATTTCCTTTTTTTGTTTTAGTAAAGAACAGTATTTTGTGGTATTCTTAGCTTGTTAACCATAGATGAAGGTGTCTGTTGATTCAGAGAAAGACCTTTGTTTATGTTCTTAATGTTAAACTGAGATGCGTTATCAGGAGCCCTTCCATCCCTCAGTTTGATACGCAGCATGGTGATGCTCATAGTTCATTGTTCAAAGGGCCCAACTGAGAGTGTGGAAAGGAACTGATGTTCTGTGGACCAGTGTGGTCAACGATACTAGCTTCTGGTTTTTAGTACTACGTGCAAATATAAGTCATTTCACAGCATTTGTCAAGACTTGAAAAAGTAGATTAGAAAATAAGTACAATTTAAAGGTGTGTAGAGGGATTACTTGTAATATTTCTTAGGGACCGAGATTTCTTATCCAGCACTCCTTCTGCTATACCATGTTTGTATGAAGTATGACACTGAAAAAAACAGTCCAGAAACTTTCTGTGATAAAGACTGAAGATTTAAAATTGCTATAGCACTTTCTTCTGCAATAGTTAAAAAAAATGTAAATATTTCTCTCCAGATGATGAAGACCTTTACTATAGAAAACTTAGAGACTGCAATAAAGTGTAAAAAAGAAAATAAATATCATGTAATTCTATAATGCAGCAATAGGTACTATTAAAATTTTTAACTATTTACTTTTAGGGGTGTGTGGGATGGGAACATAGTGTTTTGTATCCTGTTTATTAATTTATTATGAGAAATTTCCCATATAAAATTATGTTCTACAGAAACATGATTTTCATGGTTATTTTGTTGCCCAAATATTTTCTTTATTTTCAAGTTTTGATTGAAACACCATTTAGAAATCAACTCGGATGCCTTTTCCCTTCCATGACACCTTTCCTTCACAAAGGAAGTTGAAAGATCTCCATTGGGCATCCATAGAATGTTGATTTTGACATCCCTATTTCATTGAACGAGTCACTAGAAAAGACCCTGATGCTGGAAAATGGATGGCATCACCCTCTCAATGGACATGAGTTTGAGCAAACTCCGGGAGATGGAAGGACACGGCCTGGCGAGCTGCAGTTCCTGGGTTGCAAAGAGTCGGACACGACTTAGCAGCTGAACAGCAACAAAATCATACTGACTGTAACTTGCCTTATGTGATATTTTGTCTACATCTAATTCTTTAACATTTATTGAACCAGTCCTTTGGAACAGGTACTATGCTAAGACCCCACAGTACCGTGGTACTGGAAAGGAAATAAGAAGCAAAACATCAAAAGACAATTTTGTACCTTCATGCAGGTGTGTTAGTCTGTGGGCTGGAGAGATGCAGACTTTACTCAGATAGTCCCACAAATAAATGTTAACTTACAACTGTGATACGTGATTTGAGGGAGAGTTGAATGGTGCTTACTTTTTGACAACAGGTTTAATAGGACCAAGGTCCTGTGCTTTTGTAAAGGCTGGTGCAACCAAGAGATTCCTGGTCCACTTGAAAACCTCACGTGCTTTTGATCCTCTACCATGGGTGGAGGGCACATGCGGTGTTTTGTGTCCAGCTCTGACCAAGTGGACAACGCTCTAAGGAGAGGCCCACTCAGGAGAAGATTTTGGAAGGGATTTCAGTAATATCTGACTAGAACTCTAGCAAGTGTTGGGGGGAAATGAAGACACAGAGCAGACATTGTAGCTGTTGTCCGGTATGTTGCCATTTATCAAGGTTGGTACAAAGGATGCTGGTAATTGATGGGTTTCCTTTTCATTCTAAGGTTTCACACTCTTCAAGATTATCTGAAGTCCTTCGATACCTGCTGGGGACCCAGAGGACCCCGAGGGGGGTGTGCAGCTGATGGGAATGTCGTTGTCCACTCCTCTCCCCTCCAGTGGCCCATCCCGTCTCCAGGCATGAGGAAGCCACAGAGGCTGGAGGACCTGAGGGCAGGCTGGGACTCCCAGTGGCCCGTGTCCTCCTGCCGATGCTTCAGGAATCCTCAGAACCCGTAGGCTGAAGTCTGGATGCCTCACTGTGGCAGACGGCCGTCTCGCCTCCTCTCTGTTAACCTCTCCTCACTCTTTGTCACTGCGCCTCATCTGTCCCAGGGGTGTAGAAATTCCTCGTGTGCCGTGACTTCTTGTCTTTTGCTCCCCTTTCCTTTTCCTTAACTCACTTTGTCTTTTTCTTAAACACTTCTCTTTACTGCTGAGTAAGTTCTTAGCTGCTGCTGCTGCTAAGTCGCTTCAGTCGTGTCCGACTCTGTGCGATCCCCATAGACGGTAGCCCACCAGGCTCCCCCGTCCCTGGGATTCTCCAGGCAAGAACACTGGAGTGGGTTGCTATTTCCTTCTCCAATGCATGAAAGTGAAAAGTGAAAGTGAAGTCGCTCAGTCGTGTCTGACTCTTAGCGACCCCATGGACTGCAGCCTACCAGGCTCCTCCGCCCATGGGATTTTCCAGGCCAGAGTACTGGAGTGGGGTGCCATTGCCTTTTCCTGAGTAAGTTCTTTAGGACCACTTAAAAGTTAGTGTCTGTAGCATTGTCTTGGCTTCCTGGAGTGAGCTTGGGGGCTTCCCAGGTGGCTCAGTGGTAAAGAATCCACCTGCCAGTACTGGAGACCCAGGAGACCTGGGTTTGATCCCTGGGTTGGTAAGATTCCCCTGGAGAGGGAAATGGCAACCCACTTCAGTATTCTTGCCTGGAAAATTCCATGGACAGAGGAGCCTAGTGAGCTACAGTCCATGTGGTCGCAGAGTGGGCCATGACTGAGCGGCTGATCGCACGTGAATAAGTTACTTACTATATAGCATGTGCCTGTGTTACAGTGCTTCTGAGATGTTTTTTGTTCGGTTGTTTATCTTGTGGCAGATGACCATCTTGCCTCCTCTAGACTGCAAAGTCCTTGGAGACCGGGACTGTGAATTCTACTGTATTTGACTTTTCATTGCCAAGAAGGCACTCAGTAAATGACACATCCTGGGCCTTCACCAATTTTTGAGTGGATGAATTTGATTCTAATTTACTTTACCATATTGATGCCTGCCGTATTGTGGCTAAGGCACTTAACATCCGTGAGGTAAATAGTTGAGATTTTGATTGGTTGAGTAAAACTTTGAGAAGTGCAAGAGTCTGGATTTCTTGAATCCTTTATTATAAAGATGCTAGTAGAGAGGCTATTATTATATTGTGAGACATTCCTAGTTTTGACAAGACCACTTTGTGTTTTGGGTGACTTTCTTTAAAGTCAAGAGTTATCAAATTATTATAATCATGTTTTCAGGAATGACCACATTTTAATCAGGACTGAAAAAGGGTGAAATGGGACTAAGAGAAAATTGAAATTCATTTTTTTTTTAAAGGTAATTGTGGTTAAGAAGTGATAGACATTTATAGAAAGATACTAGCATTTGGGAATGAAGGAAATCAGTAGTAAGAAATGTTCCAAATTAAATTGGGTTATGCTATGGACAGTTAAAGCGCAGCCTGTATTCTAATATGGTGTGGAGCTCATACTTTGCTAAAGCTAATTTTAAGATGCTATCAGACCACACTTAGGCTTGCAGGATTTGCTTTAAAAAGAGCTTCTTAGTTCAACACCAGTGGTCTGCTTGATCAGACTCTGGAAAATCTGATACGCTTAAAAAGAAATTTTTGAACATTGATGTCTACTAAAAAATCAGTTGTTAAGTGCAGTGAGAAATATATTTCCAAGCAGACAAGAATTTTATAGTGTGATAAATGAATCCTGTTCCTAGTGGCAGATTTCTAGGGCGGTTATATCTTCAGAAAGCTTCTTGGTGCCTCTGTGGCATCAAGACTGGTAATGGTGAAACTGATCAGATATTCCCATAGGTGGAGCTTAAGACTTGCTACCCAAGTTGTGTTCTTTGTTCCCTGCCATCCTAGATTTCTTCAGGAAGTTTTTCTGCTGGACACTGATCCTTTTTTTCTCATAGCTTCTGGCTGATTCTAAGCAAAACAGGGTGAACCTCTCCTGCTGCCCTATGTAGCTTCAGTTCCTCTGTTCACCAAATTGCATCATATTCATTTCTAAATGTTGATTCATTAGCAACTATTATTTTGTAGATAGAGATTTTATAAATGGGTTTAAATTCTTAGATTATTATAGTATTGATCTCTTGTTCTATTAATGCATTCTCTGGACTTGGAAGATCGATATCCAGATTTTTGTTTATAAGCAAGAACATTTGACTTTTCTTACCTCAGAAACTCTCTGGTTTTATGGTCCCCCCTTTTCCAAATCTACTCTCAAAGTATATATTACATATCCTGTGTAAAATGTTCAGTTAAAATCAGCAGTGAATAGAATGACTGTCATCCAAAAGCAGATACTTTAGTTGAATATTTGAGTTTAATGACTTAGATTCATTTTTTGGATAAAGTATTATTTATTTGTTTGTTTATTTTGTCTGTGTTGGGTCTTCATTGTGGTGCACGGGATTCTCACTGTGGTGGCTTCTCTTGTTGCTGAGCACAGGTTCTAGGCACGTGGGCTCAGTAGTTGTGGTTCTTCACAACTGAGTTGTGTCTTAGTTGCTCCAATGCATGTGAGATCTTCCCAGACCAGGGATCAAACCCATGTCTCCTGCATTGGCAGGTGAATTCTCAGCCACTGGACCACCAGGGAAGTCCCTGGATTCATATTTGAATTTAGTGATGTGGATTTGTGTTGCAAACAAACCTAACATTTTAGATATTTCTGAAGCTTATAGTTGAATAATATGCTCAAAGCACCTTCTAAAGTTAAGGTACCTTCCTTTCTGACCTCTGAAGAGAGGTCACCTGTTATTGACTTCACCTGATAGATAAGTAGTAACTGGAAAGTTAGTTAAGAAAATTTGTCCGATTTTTTCCAACTGACTTAAAACGAGGAAATTTATGTTAGAACTTGTTAAAAAATGGTTTTCACCTTTTCTGTTATGTATTAGAGGTTTGGGAGGTTTCATCATGTTTTGTAATGGGACTGATTGTATGATATGATGCTATAAAGTGTGCAAGAGAAACCACACGAGGGCATAATTATAGCCAAATGTGTGGTTATCTTGGTCTTTTTTAGAGGTGGAGCCTTAGGAAATTTTTCTCAAAAAGGATCCTTAATGATGTGTAATTTCATCAAATTAATAATACTTCAGATATTATCAATAAAGTAGCTTTGACAGAATAGCAGAGAAAAGCATGCCTGATTTTGTCAAGTGTGAAATTCCCGCTCACGGAGCACATGCTAGTGGTTTTATATTTCCTTGCACTGTCAGAGTCCCGTTCCCTTTCTTAATCCTATGTGGCTCATTTGTTGTTAAGTCTCTAAGTCGTGTCTGACTCTTTCGCGACCCCATGGACTGAGGGATTCCTAGGTGGCTCAGTGGTAAAGAATCCGCCTGCCAATGCAGGAGAGATGCAGATTTGACTCCTGAGTCAGGAAGATTCCCTGGAGGAGGAAATGACAACCCATTCCAGTATTCTTGCCTGGAAAATTCCATGGATAGGAGGAGCCTGGTGGACTGCTATCCGTGGGGTTGCAAAGAGTCGGACACGACTGCGTGACTGAACATGTATGCCCGTGTTCAAAGCAGCATGCTGTGTGCTGTTGAAGAAGCACTGTCAGAGTCCTTTTCCCTTTTTGAATCCTGTGTAGCTCATTTGTTGTTGTTGTTTAGTTGCTAAGTCAAGTCCGGCCCGGCTCCTCTGTCCGTGGGATTTCCCAGGTAAGAATGCTGGAGTGAGTTGCCATTCCCTTCTCCAGCAGATCTTCCCTACCCAGGGACTGAACCTTTGTCTCTTGCATCGGCAGATGGATTAGCCTGCCACAGAGTCCCCAGGGAATTCCCCATGTAGCTCATGCTGTGATTGTTAATTCCTCTCTAATGTGAGCTGTGCCTTTGGATTGATAGTTGACAATGACTCCAGAGCTGTCCTGCTATGGACTACATTAGGATTCCTTTTACTGAGACCCCTCCTTTGGACTTTATCCTTAAGGCCAAGACTGTGTCCTCCTGCCCCTTCCAGTTGTTCCAGAGAGTAAACTACTTTTCCCAGTAAATTGAGAGGTTTATATTTAATAAGTGCTGCTACTACTCATGTGCTAAGTACTTGCCAGGCACACTTCGTGTGTTATTTCAGTAAAGCCGTTTTACAACTTCAAGATTAAAGAATTAGTCTGTGTATTTCCATCATGGAGTAGTAATCTGTCCAGGGACACACTAAAGGTAAGCCTGAATCTTGGCTTCCTGTCCAGGTGTGATGACGAAGCTCATGCTTTCCCCACTGTCCCATGATATCCTGTATGTGGAGAAAGGAGCGCAGTGGCTAGGAGACCATTTCTTGCTCCCTCCCTCCTAAGCTGCCAGGATCGCTTTGGTCTCAGTGGGTAGGCGAACATTGTTATTAAAAATATCTACTCATAATCCACCATCTCTCCATTCATCTCATAAATATTTATGGAGTACGTGTAGTGTGCAACGTGCTGGTTGAAAACTTGGAGATCTGCTGGTTACCAAGCCCTCTCTGCCTTTATAAAGTGTTAGTTGCCCAGTCATGTCCAAGTCTTTGTGACCCTGTGGACTATAGCCCACCAGGCTCCTCTGTCCATGAAATTCTCCAGGCAGGCATACTGGAGTGGTAGCTGTTCCCTTCTCTGCAGGATCTTCCTGATCCAGGGACTGAACCCTGGTCTCCCACATTGCAGGCAGATTCTCTACCAGCTGAGCCACCAGGGAAGCCCCTGCCTTCATAATGCTTATATCAGTTACTCAAAAAACCACTCTACACTGGGTGTGGGGTGAGAGAGCATGTCTGCACTTCTTAGCCCAGTGCCTGACTTAGAGGAAGCTCTCAACAAGTGTTTGCTCTTTTGCTCCTTTTAACCTAAGTTTTATGCCTTCAGCCAACTATTGTCCTTTGTTCATTTCTGGTTGTGCTTTGAATCGTTGACTTGGATCTTTGTGTGTGTGTGTGTGTTTTCCCAGTTCAAGATCAGTCTCTTAATCTTTAGAAACGAGCATGTTCCACAAAGAGATTTGGTCTAAGTGATCAGTTACTCTGATTTTGAATATTAAACAGGTGGTATGGGCTACAAACTTTCAGTTATAAGGTGAATAAATTCTGAGGATAAAATGTATAATGTGGTGGCTATAGTTAATAGCACTGTATGGTACAGAATTTCAATAATTGAATTTTTTTTAACAGTTCTACTTTCAGGAAGAAAAAAAGCTAAATATGTGAAGTGACAGCTAATTAACACAATGGAAGGAATCCTTTCACAGTGTATATAAAACTATCACATTGTACACTTTAAATATCTTAAAATTTTAGTTGTTGATTATACCCTCTTGAGTTAGAAAGAAAAGATGGTATGGTAAAAATGGAGTGATATTTTTGCTAAAAAGTTGTCTTTTTAGTTCTTGTATTAGGCATTAATCCTAATTACATCGTATAGGTAGGTATACCTTTGTGTGGTTTTGAGTAGCATTGTCAGTGATTTGCCTTATATTAAATGTGTGTTTTTTAAATGGTTTACTCTCTTTGAAAATGTGATGTAATGAGTTAATACTGAAACTCCTAAACTAGAGCATGAGCCTTTTAGATTCTATTATGAAACTCATTGTTTGTTGTTGTTGTTGAGTTGCTAAGTCATGTCTGACTCTTTGCGACCCCATAGACTCAGCACACTAGGCTCCTCTGTCTTCCACTCTCTCCTGGAGTTTGCTCAGATTCATGTCCATTGAGTCAGCTTTGCTATCTAACTATAGCATCTGTTTTTCATGATGGAGAATTTTGAGTTAGTCCTATGTTTGGAGTGTTTCTTCTGTAGGATATCTCGTATCTTTTTGATAAATTCAAGCTATTTCCTGATAGATTTTCAAGGTGAACTCAATTGACAAATTTCAAAATGCCCATTTAGAGCCAAGTCTGTTTCTTGAACCAGTCTTTCTATGGCTTATGAATGATTTCAGACCATATTGAAGAGAACTATTAAAAACATCAGAGATTCATTAAATGTTACCTTGGTTAGAAATATTCATTTTGAGAGTAGTGTATGATTCATTTTATGGCAGCGCAATTTCCTACTTGGACAAGTACCACTGACCTCTCTAGTCCTTCAAGACAGAGATTTTAGCTGACTTTGATTTTATTTTTCTCAGTGACCCCATGTGGTAATACCTATCCTACTAGAAAGTAAAGTGAATTTTCTTTCTGTTCATTTCCTGTTTTTCTCCTCGTTTTGTTTTCTTCAGTGGACTTGAGTGTAATAGATATGACTGTTTAGAGTTCTAGGAATATTACCCATCCGTGTGTTGTCAGGGTTCTAAGTCCCTCAGATTCCCCCTTTGCCCTGTGCCACTCGGCTAGTTCAGGTCCCAGGCGTTTCTTACCGAGAAAATTCTAGCAGTTTTGGTATTAGCATTTCTGTATTCACTGCCTGCTCTCTTGCAGGCTGTATTCCATTCACTGTTGAAGTTTTCTTGGGGAAAAAATATATGTGTCCGTGTGTGTCTGTGTTTGCACACGTCTATATGTACACGTTTGGTTCTGATTATGACACTCCCTAATAAACCTTCGGTCCTTCCGTTGCCTCTAGGGTAAGGTAGGCTTTGTAGCAGGTTGTTGGAAACTTTGTGGAGTGGTTCTAGCCTCTCATCATGAGCAACCCCTCAGCCCTCCCGCCCCTTCCAGTTGGTTCCAGAGCATGAACCACTTTCTCTGCAGTTCGTTGGTAGTGTTGCTTTGTTGGCATTCTTTGCCAGGTGTGGTATTCAGACTTGGTTTGATGTAGGCAGCCTTTTAAAGGTACAAGCCACTGTTTCATCTTGTTTGAACATCTTGTCTGAGTAAATGATGAGGCAGTTCTACTATCTAAGGTGCAAAGTTTGTTTTCTGCTTTACAAGGTGTGAAAAATTCCCACAAAGAATGTTTTTTTTTTCTTGAAAGGCTTTTGGCGTTAATGGAATTAAATGACTAAAATTCAGTTCTTTAGATTAATTTGTTGAAGGTTATTATTTTCCAATTTAGGTAATATCTGAAAGTTCTGAACTATTTTTGTATATAAAATTAAGTTTTCTAATTCATCCTTAGAATGGTAACATTCTCTTTTGCTGTGATAAATGTTCATTTATTTGTAACCATGTGAAGTGATGGATGGTAACCAAACTTAACTGTGGTAATCATTTCACAATGTATACATATATCAAATTATTACATTGTACATCCTAAACTAATACAATGAAACAGTGAAAAAATTAAGATGTTAGTCCATCTCTTTGCAACCCCATGGATTGTAGCCTGCCAGGCTCTTCCGTCCATGGAATTCTCCAGGCAAGAATCCTGGCATGGGTAGCCATTCCCTTCTCCAGGGGATCTTACCGACCCAGGGACTGAACTCGGGTCTCCTGCACTGCAAGAGGATTCTTTACCGTCTGAGCCACCAGGGAAGCCCCAAACTAATACAGTATTATATGTCAGTTATGTTTCAGTAAAACTGGGAACACACACACACATACTCTCTCACTCCGCTGACCTGCCTTTCTCTGTACAATGAACAGATCACAAAGCTTCGTAAGGAATTAATACCATCATAAGTTAAAAACAATAGTCACTTATATTTCAACTGCCTGATACAATAACAGGTCCTCCAAGTTTGATTTGAATGCTTACTTTTCTGTATTTAAAAGCAAATGTCCACAACACAACAGTAACTTTGAATGACATGCCACATGATGATAACTAGCACAGTTATAGGGTGATGAGATTCAGTGGTCATCTCTGTAATCATTTGATAAGTGATCCCACACAAGTTCATGGATGCCAGAAACGATGTTGAAGTAGGCATCTGGCTCCCTGGCTTTGTAAAGGATGAGGCCAGAGCTAGAAGACAGCCATTGAATGGACAGTAAAGCCAATTCATCTCCTGTGGCCCTTGGGGAAAGTTTCCAGCAGCCTGTAGAGTTTAAGTGTTTCTCTGTATGTTTGATGTTTAAAATGTGTTGCCACGTTTTTGTTTACTGAAATGCTATGTGCACAGCAGCCTTTCCTGTCCTTATTTTCCCCCTGATTTCTTTTATTCTGCCTCTTCTTTGCCCATTGGAAACTAATTCGGTGTTCTTGCCATTGAGTTGGCCTTTGACCTACATATTCGTTTTCCGTCTTTGAATTTGTACCTACCAGCGCTTTGGTTTATATTACTGCTGTTTTTACATCCTCTGCCCTGCCCCATGATTTAGGTTGTGAACTTTTTGAAAAGAAAGTCTGTATTTGTACTTACTATCGTGAAAGTGTGGTTAACGAGGCCTGTGTGAATAGTTTGGTAACTACTGCTGTCTCCTTTTTCCCAGATCTGGAATAAGTAGCCATCTTTAAAATACATAACATAATTATACAAAACTCAAAAAAAAAATACATAACATGTAAGGAGGCATTTTTGAGAGACCTTCACATGTGTGATGAAGAGTGACTGAATATAACTGTGTGTGTGTGTGTGTGTGTGTGTGTGTGTGTGTGTGTGTGTGTGTGTGTAGACGTATGTATCTCTGTCTGATGTTTCTCATCTGTGCGCTGTGGATCATCTCTCTGCATCCTTCTTACCCTGGATTTCTTAGTTCCGGAGAGCGTTCCCATGTACTTCTCTCCATCATTTTCATATTTTCTTCTTGATTTTAATTTTTAGAAGCACCTCTTTACCAGCATGATGTACCTGCTGTTGTGTATATGTATATTGAATTTGAAAAATATTATCCAAAAGTAATCTTAGTCATACGGATTTCACACCCCACTTCACCTCTTTTCTAAAGAAAGTTGCATAAATCTTCACCTTTATCAGTTTATGCTTCATTTTATATCATGGAAGCAATATCATTTTAATTTGGATAATTTTATGGAGGTCATAGAAGATGAGTTTACTGGTGAACCCTCCCCAGCTGTGTGGCATGTTTGCCTTGACTGTCCCTGTTTGCAGTCAAGCTGCCCCTCTGCTTACACCATCATTTTTTCCTGTTGACTACCTGATATGGTGACTCTGAAGCTGCCCTTTTTATTCTAAGTGAAGCTTATGTTCCCTTCATTATAAACACACACACCCCACATGTTGCAGTGAAGAGACTGTTTGGTTTCATATGAAGTCAGTAAAAGGAGACAAAAGTGATATATTTCTAACTTTGTCAGAAGGCTAAAAATTCCTGTTTGGGAGGTTGGCTTTTAGGGATGTAAATATAGTCTAAAAATTTTCTAAATTGACATTTGAATGGCTTACTTAAATATCATTTAAGCTCACTGCAGCACTGTTTATGGAAGCAACCTAAGTGTCCACTGACAGAAGAACAGATAAAGAAGATGTGGTGCAGATATGTACAGTGGAGTATTACTCAGCCATCAAAGAGTGAAATCATGCTGTTTGCAGCAATATGGATGCACCTGGAGATTGTCATACTGAGTGAAGTCAGGCAGAAAAAGACAAATGTCATATGATATTTATACATAGAGTCTAAAACAAAATGAACAGACAAAACAGACATAGACCCACAGACAGCGAAGAAAAACTTATTTTTTTCCCAAAGGGGAAAGAGGGGAGGTTAAAGTAGGAGGTTTGAGATTAACATATACACCTTCCATGTGCTTAGTCGCTTCAGTCATGTCTAGCTCTTGTGACCCTATGGACTGTAGCCCACCAGGCTGCTCTGTCCATGGGATTCTCCAGGCACGAATACTGGAGTGGGTTGCCAGGACCCCTCCTCCGGGGGATCTTCCTGACCCAGGGGTGGAACCTGTGTGTCCTGCGACTCCTGCATTGCAGGTGGATTCTTCACTGCTTAGCCACCAGAGAAGCCCAACATATACACCCTACTATATAAAATACCTGGAGGAGGAAATGGCAACCCACTCCAGTATCTTTGCCTAGAGAATCCCATGGACAGAGAAGCCTGGTGGGCTACAGTCCAGTGGGGTCGCAAAAAGTCAGACACAACTAAGTGACTAATACTATATATAATATAGATAACCAGCAAGGACCTACTACTTTATAATACATAGAATTTTACTCAGTATTTTATAATGACCTATAAGGGAAAAGAATCTGAAAAAGTATGTGTGTGTGTGAAAAGTGAAAGTGAAGTCACTCAGTCGTGTCCGACTCTGCGACCCGTGGAGTGTAGCCCACCAGGCTCCTCAGTCCATGGGACTTTCCAGGCAAGAATACTGGAGTGGGTTGCCATTTCCTTCTCCAAGGGCTCTTCCCGACTCAGGGATTGAACCCAGGTCTCCCGCGTTGCAGGCAGACGCTTTAACCTCTGCGCCACCAGGGAAGCCCTGTCTACACACATATACATATATATATTCTGGGATCAGGGACAGGTAAAGGTGACTCACCTTTTATCTGAAAGTTTCTAAGGTGTGTTCACAGGGCATTTAAAGGGGGGAAAATGACTCCCGTTCAAGTTTATTAAGCAACAAAACATTGTTTAATTTCATTTTAGGTTAAACACTTTTATTATAAATTTCCATAATAGAGACACCCTCAATAATAGGGGCCTAATATAGTCTTGTTAAATGAATATCTAATAACTGTAAACTGTCAAATTGTTACTTGTTTTAAATTATATTTAGTGTTGCAAGGACTTCCAAAAAGATTCTATCATTTGATCCTCATGTAATCGTATGGGTTAAGTGGAAGAGGGATTTTCTTCGCTTTACAGAAACTTAGTAGAATTGCTTACATGTCACTAAAAGATGACTCCAGGGTTTGACTTTAGGACTTTCACTTCTAACTCCATGCCTTTTATTCAGCGTTCTGTTATTTTCCCATGTTTATCTGGAAATACTTCAGTACTTCGTGTTACAATAGTTTTTCATTTATTCAGCAGAGTTTTATTGAGGGTACAGTTTTAAGTTCTAGGCCTTTGTGGCTGTATCTAAAGACAAGGTTTCTACTCTCAAGGAAGACTGTCAATAAATAAGTTGATGAGGTAATTATTGTTCCTGTAATAATAATGATTAGCACATGGTAGGTGCTCAATAAATGTTTATTGAATGAATGAGTGAGCAGAGTGATCAAAAGGAAATAAATGAGTGTTGCATTATATATGGATAGATTAATGAAGGAAGGTCTTTCTGGGACATGACATCCAAACCAGGGAGAGAGCATTTCAGATAGAAAGAGCAACACAGGCAAAGACCCTGAGACAGCAGAGAGCTTGTTTTTTTTTTTTTTTAAATTAATAATTTATTTTATTTTTGGTTGCACTGGGTCTCTGTTGCACACAGGCTTTCTCTGGTTGCGGCAGGCGGGGGCTCCTCTTCAGTGAGGTTCGGAGGCTTCTCATTACAGTGGCTTCCTTGTTGCAGATCACATGCTCTGGGGTGTGTGGACGTCAGTAGCTGTGGCACACAGGCCCAGTAGCTGTGGTGCCCGGGCTTAGTTGCTCCACGGCATATGTTCCCAGACCAGGGATGGAACCCATGTCCCCTGCTATGGCAGGGAAATGCTTATCCATTGCACTGCCAGGATAGTCCAAGCTTGGCTTATTTACGAGGATGCCAAAGATGGCCACATGAAATCAAAGAGAAAGGGATCAGTTACATAGGGCCTGGTAGACCATGGTGAGCAATTTGAGTTGTACTGTCGTGTCGGGAGATAGCTTTCCACGCGTCTCGTGTTTCTGCACTGTCTACCCTTGTTCTGGATGGCCTTTTCAAGGATAATTTGTATGGGCATCAGCCTTGGAAGATAGAGAGTGTCTCTCTCCAGAGCAATAATCAAGCACACTGTTGTCTAATGTAGTAAAGACACCGTCGCCTTCTAGGGAAAAGGTCAGATGGGCTTACTGCCCATTGTTAAAGACTTAGGTTCATTAAAATCAGGGTTCCTCTCCTGCTAAACAACCCACTGCTGTGCAGGTGTCATCTGGCCTCCTTTGTGTTAGCCACCTTGTGGGAAGCTGATCCCCGAAATGCTGAAACGCTGGCTACTTCCGTTGCTATGGGTAATGAAGTCTTGTCTCTGACCCAGGAGTCTCCTGTCTTCTGCCAGCATCCGCACAACTGTGGCAGGCTAACTCGTTAACTTGAAATTAGGGCAAAATCTTACACCCTTCACATTTCTTAGCATCTCAGAACATGAGAAGTCCTGGGGGATTTTCAGCGGAGGAATCAAATATAGTTCAAGTTTTTAAAAAGTCAGTGTGACCACTGTGGAAAGTAATCATGGGTAGAAAGATGAATGAGGAATCTGGGGCAGCTGTCTTGAGAGAACAGTGGCTGAGACTGGTGTGGTGACCGAGGAATTCTAGGTGGTCTTCAGGAGGTGGAATTTATAGGTCTTGACAGAATGGATATGGGATGTGAAAGAAAGGGGTGGAGAATAAATTTCAGGTTTTTGCTTTGAGGAAATGAATAGATAGAGGTAACTTGAACTGAGATGGAGAAGCTTCATGATGATAATAAGCCTGTAAAAGGACTTATTTCTCTTGGCATCACCCCTTTAGCCTTTTTTTCCAATCACTTTATTTGCTTGGCTCTGCTTAGAAGTTTTATGCTTACAGTTACAGGGAAAGGAAGAATAAGAACTTGTTTGAACAACTTAGGATCAAAGAACTACTGGTATCTACGTTCCTGGGAAGAACATTTTTCTTGTGTTTT
This sequence comes from Budorcas taxicolor, assembly GCF_023091745.1. Classification (NCBI taxonomy): domain Eukaryota; kingdom Metazoa; phylum Chordata; class Mammalia; order Artiodactyla; family Bovidae; genus Budorcas; species Budorcas taxicolor. The sequence continues at coordinate 81,176,925 of NC_068919.1, forward strand.
CACCAATTGTCAAGTTTGTTAATATTAAAAAATTCAAGTTCTGTAGTCCCTCAATAAGTGGGTTGTCTCAGTAACAAGAAATTAGGTTAGCTTGGGAGGATTTATTTTTCAAATAGGCATATTGATTTTTACCCAAAATTCATTATCTTCAAGTTTACAATGAAACTCTTTAGTGGGTTTCAAGGTTTTCTCTTTTTTGACATTAAAGTAACACAGTTTTTTCTTATGTATTTTGGGCTTTTTTCTTTTAATTCTCAAGGATAATGACTGCTCGCCTTGTGATCACATAAACTTAATACAATAGGATGGGAGAAACAAGTGCCTGTGGATTAATCTATTCAGTTTGTCATTCTCACTGAAAAATTCCTTGGGATAACGTCTTGTCTCTTTAATGTCAAATGTGGATTTCAACAGCACCTGATTGCTTTTCATAAAGAAACTTAAAAAAAGCCTTGGCCCTAAAGAGTTCTTTTAAATGCCTTTCCTTTTCATCTAGTGGGATTTATCTTTGTGTGTGTGCTTTTCACATGCTTATTGTATTTACAAGATGATTTTACATTTCTTAACCTTTTTGTATGGTGCATAGTTTTAAGCTGCAACATAGAACTTGACTGAGTTTTGAATTATCTTTGTATCATCCACCACATGTCCTCCTGGGCTTCTCTGGTGGCTTAGCTGGTGAGGAATCCGCCTGCATTGTGGGAGACCTGGGTTCAGTCCCTGGGTTGGGAAGATCCCCTGGAGAAGGGAACGGCTACGCACTGTAGTTTTCTGGCTTGGAGAATTCCATGGACTGTATGTATAGTCCATGGGGTTGCAAAGAGTCGGACACGACTGAGTGACTGAAACAACAATTTATACTCTACAGTGGGAAAACTTACTGCAGTTTAAAGATAAACTTAGAAAACGTGAGCTAAGATCACAAAATCATTAGTGATGATCCTAAGACTTCTTCAGGCAGTGTGACTTGTTATTAAAGACCTCAGTAGACTCTGGAAATGCAGTTACAATGTAGTTATTTCTGACTTTTTGAGAAGATAAATACAGTATCTTTTGTTTGTTTTCTTTTTAGGGATACCCATCTTTTGAGGTTTATACTATTTTAACTCCCCCGTCCCCTACCTCCCCCACCCCTCACCATGGCTGATCCCAGGTGGTAGAGTGGTATTTAAGCTTCCCAGGATGTCTTGGTCCTTCCTTTTGGAATAGTATTATTCTCCTTTCCTATCCTGTGATATAAATTCTTTAAAAGGACTTGACATTTTATCACTGATTTGACGTTTCATGCCATGCACTAAGTCATGTACAGTTGCACCATATTTAGGCTGTGGTTGGAATTTCATGAATAGATTGTTGGTCCCCTCTCTCTTGTCCTCTGATTTCAGAACAAAACCAAACGTCAGTTAGTAGTAAGACTTTACTGGGGCCCTCCGAGGGCAGGTTTTACTGGTGACTGAATTGAACCAGCATTTGTAAGCCTATGGAATGTGATGGAAACTCTTCCCTAAAGGATTGCATTGCTCTGGCAGTTGAAGTCTCAAGTATGGCCCAGATTTGTGCCTCTGCCCTCTGTCCTTGCCTTTAGGAAGATTTTTAATACCTCTGGTTTTGGGCCTCTGTTCCTCCTATACCCTGGAAACCATTCTGGAAATGGTTCAGAGGCACAGAAGGAAGGAATCTTACCCTCAGAATCATTAACTCCATCTCTCCTCCCCGTGTTCTCTCATCTGTCTGAGGAATAGTAGAGGGCTCTGTCCAAAGCATCCGAGTCAGACCTGGCTTTGTGTTTGAGCCCCTGTTTGTTAGTTGTGTGACCATAGGCAACATGCTTAACCTTTTTATGCCTCAAAACTCAAATGTACAGTTGAGGCTGAGCTAAACCGCTGGGCTTTGTGGTTTGGTGAAGCACCGTGGTGTCTGTCAAGAAACTTGTGCGCAACGTTGCAAGTTCACACTAAGCACTGGAGCCGGGTCAGTACTCGAAGCTGCTGTGTGTCCCTCTGGGATCCCACCCTCCTACCTCCTCTGGAGGGGACTGCTATCCAGAATATTATGTTCAGCACTCCCTTGCTTTTAAAAATAAGTGTATCTGTACACAATATAGTAGTCCCCCCTTATCTGAAGTTTCTCTTCTTATGGTTCTAGTTACCTCTGATTGGCTGTGCTCTGAAAATATTAAATGGAAAATTCCAGAAATAAACATTAAAGGGAAAATTCCTTTAAATGGAGAAGTTCATCAGTTTTAAATTGAACACTGTTTTGAGTAACGTGATGAGATCTGGTGCCGTCTCGCCCTGGATGTGAACCATCCCTTTGTCCAGCATATCCCTGCCTGTTAAAGTCACTTGGTGGTCATCGCAGTTATGAGATTGACTCTTGTGAAACTGCAGTGCTGTTAAAGGGTCTCTTATTTTACTTGATAATGGTCTCCAAAGTACAGGAACAGCGATGCTGGCAATTTGGATGTGCCAGAGATGAAGGGCTTGCTTTAAGTAAAAAGGTGAAAGTTCTTGATGTTAAAAGGAAAGAAATACAAATTGAAGATTTGTGGCAACCCCATGTCAGGCATTTGCTTACTTCGAGTCTCTGTGTCATATTTTGACAATTCATAAAATTTCAAGGCTTCCACCAGCAAAAAAAGGATTATGATTCCCTGAAGACTCAGATGATGGTTAGCATTTTTTAGCAATATTTTAAAATTAAGCTATGGTAATACATGGTTTTTTTTAGACAGAACGCTGCTGCTGCTGCTAAGTCACTTCAGTCCTGTCCGACTCTGGGCAACCCCAGAGATGGCAGCCCACCAGGCTCCCCCAACCCTGGGATTCTCCAGGCAAGAACACTGGAGTGGGTTGCCGTTTCCTTCTCCAATTGACATAATGTTATTGCTCACTTAACAGACAACAGTATAGTATAGATATAACTTTTATATGCACTAGGAAACCAAAATGTATGTGACTCCTTTACTGAGATACTCAATTTATTGCCGTGGTCTGGAGCTGAATCTGCAGTACCTCTCAGATGTATCTGTATAGGGGTCGATACTATCCATGGTTTCAGGCAGCCACTGGGGGATGTGAATAGAGAATAGAAAGAGAATAGAAAGGGACTGCTGTGTGTTTTTAGCTTTGCCTGTTTGGGCTCTGTGAAAATGTTGTCCCTGAAGAGTACTTTATCACTGCCAGTGAGTGTAGAACTCTTGGATCTCCGCCCATCTTTGCTGATGGGCATGGAGTTGGGGTTACAGTTTTTTTTGTTTTGGTGGTGTCTGGAAGGGGTAGGGTGATTTTTTATCTATGATTTTTTTTTTTCCCTTTTTTGTCTATCCTAGGCTTCCCTTTTACTGGTCCTTTAGAGCAAGGCTTCTGATACTGGGTCAGAGGTAGGGACAGTGTGTGACATCCCTGGGGGAATGAATCCAGTAAGGAAATAGAAATTGATGGGAACCAGATACACCATTTTATAGGAAGGGAAAGGGGTGAACCAGGACAAATCTTACAGTATTGGATTGAAATTCAGGGTGTCTGTATGAACTCATGGTTTTCAGTAGACACGGATATAGAAAGAAATGAAGAAGTAAGTGTGTGTGCATTTAAGTTTGTGTTTTCATTCAGTTAGATGACCTTGAAATAGTGATAACACAATTGCAGTATGCACACCTTGATCTTGGTTTCCAAATACCGTTTTTCCCCACTAAAATGGTTGAAATTATCAGACCTAAAAATACACTTTTTGGTAACTATCATCAAATAATTAATTTGGCCAAGAATTTTCAATGGACAGCAATCAAGTACTGGGTAAAAGTTTGTTGAGAATTAAGATATATTTATATAGTCTGAAAATACCACTTCAAAAAATACTTATTAATTACAAAGAGGAAAAGAGTCACTTTACAGTGGGGAAATTTGGCACATAGCACCCTAATCAAGTAATTTAAGTTTGCACTATCAGTCAGGGGAAAAAAAAATGGAAATAGCATACCACCTGGTAGGGTACAACAAGAAGAAGGAACTCTTCTCTGGTATTCCTGCTGAGAAGTCATAACTTGAAACTAGTCATCAGGAAGTTATCAGACAAACCCAAAGGAAGGGACATGCTACAAAACTGGCCTGACATCCTCAAAATTGTTGAGGTCATGAAAGTCAAGGATAGTGTGAGGAATTCTCGATTGAAACAGAGTATCGAGCTTTGAAAAGTCAGTGCAGTGTGACATCCTGGATTGGATCCTTTTACTAAAATGGACACTATGGGGTGGCTGGAGAAAGTCAAGGCTGGTCTTTGGATTAGGTGACCGTACTGTGGATTTGGTGACTGTACTGTTAATTTCTGGGTCCTGATGGTTGTAGTTATTGCAGGTTTGGAGGAGAATGTCCTTGTTTATAGAAATGACTCAGCAAACTCTGTAGGGGTGATAGACCCATGATGTTCGCTGTTAACTCTCAAGTGGGTTTCCCTGATGGGTCAGACAGTAAAACGTCTGCCTGCAATGCAGGAGACCCGGGTTCGATCCCTGGGTCGGGACGATCCCCTGGAGAAGGAAATGGCAGCCAGCTCCATAACTCTTGCCTGGAAAATCCCATGAACGGAGGAGCCTGGTGGGTTACTGTCCATAGGGTCGCCAAGAGTTGGACATGACTGAGTGACTTCACTTTCTTTCTCACGTAGTTTAGGGAAATTAAGTTATTCTAGTCTTGCAGCCTTTTTAAAAAATTTTTTTGGTAGGTTGACCTGAGATTATTAAAGAGAACAAAGACTTCTCCTGTGAGCTTACTTTTTCAAAACTGTTAGCTTATCAAGCCAGTCACATGTAAGGCTGAAGAGATTTCCTTTCTTGTGCTGTCTTGTCTGGCAACTGCCCTTCCTGTGCGGCTTCCTGTTATATCTCGATTTGTCTTTTGGTATTCCGGTTTATATTCACCATCATCTCCTTACTATGTTCTTTTCCCGGCTCATTATTTATTTCTCTTCACCTGTGTTTTGCTTTTGTGACAAAAAGCAAAATACTCCTTTCCAGGGAAAGTATGATTTACAGAAACTTTGCACTTTACTGTGTTGCAATTCAGTGATAATGCTGTATTTAATTTCAGCTTATTTTCTGTGTACTGTTCTTTTCTCCTCAGTTCTCTGGTGAGCTGTTTAAACTTTTCGCTTCTCCTTTTTTTTTTTTTTTACCATACTGCCTCTGCCTTAGTGCTGAGCACGTTCATGTTCAGACTTTTAATAAAATGTATTGGGCTGGTTGATTGCTGTCTTAGAATTTAAGTATTCAGAAAGTTTAAGCAGGTTTAGGGGAAATTGACGAATTCAGTGCTCTACTGATCCACAATCTAGCCGTCTTATGACTGTGTGTGTTAATGGTCAGCCCCCAGAGGTTTAGGATAAAGGCCCTAGTCTATAAAGTTGTGTGGTTCTAGATAGGAGTAGGATGCTGTGGGGGAGAGGGTTTATTGTCAGAGCAGCCTTTTAGCTCAGAGAACATTCCATGTAAGTTATCTATTTGATAGAATCTGCCCTTCCTCCTTAGTACAGAGAATCACAGTGTAAGGCCTTGAATTGTGCACACACCGCACCCCCCACCCTAACCCACCCCCTGCTTTCTTTGGTGGAACTAAATCCGTCATAGGGCTTGTTTTCCTTAGATAGGTTGGAGGACAAGCTTTTCTTCAGCAGTTACACTAATTTTCATATTTCTCAGAATGATCGAGGAAAAAAGCTTTTAAAACCCAGAGTGGTAGTTACATTGCACTTAGAACACTCCCACACATACAGGCTTTTCTTCAGCATTTTTTTTTTTTTTCTTGCTGCTTTTACAGTGTAGGTGGCCTTCTCTGGATTGCTTTGACAGGAAATTGAGCAACCTTTCTTTTTTGGAACAGAATATATTTTACTGCTGAGAGAGAAAGGAAAAAAAAGGAAATGTTTATGTTTTGAAATTTAATTATGAATTTTTGTTTAAAGGCTGATCTAAACCTAGAAAAATGAAAGGAGGGCTTAAATTTAAGATTGTGCACTAATATTTCTGAACCTTCCTATTCATTTTTGGATTTTCCTTTCTTCCTTCCCTGGAGAAAGAAAGGAAGACACCCAGATTACTTTGCTTCATAAAGCTGGAGCCATGGATGGATGTTAAGAGGCTTATCACTGCTGTTCTGCTTTTGTCTGAAGCTCTCTTCCTTCCCCAGGGGTCTTCTTTTTGTAGGGGAGGTAGAATGGGCTCTACATTGAGTGAACAGTCATCTTGAGTCTAGACTGTGTGTGAGCCCTGCCTTTGGGAAAGCATGTCATTCAGCAGAGCTTCCTCATCATTTGGCTTGTTTTCGGATGCTCAGGGCTGGGTGGGAAGCTCCAGATTGGAACCCTGCCTTGGGCACACATTCTACCTGGACCCCTGAACCCCCTGGTGCTTTGAGTTAGGAATGTGAGTCCACCCATCATCAGCTACCCAGGTGCTCGCTGCCTGGGGTGATTTGGGTGAGTTTGAGTGGTTCCTTGATAGCACTGGGGACTCAGGGGAAGAAATCAGACTGTAATTAGAATATATGGAAATGTCGTCCAGTTGGAATTCAGTAATCCTGGTGGAATCTTCTAAGTGTGTTTGGAAATCACCTCCTTTCACTTGAGTTTGAGGTTGGCATGTTTGTTCATGTAGCTAAGTAGGTTATAAGTGTCAGGTATGTTTTGTTTATGTAATTAGCTGGTTATAGCTTATTAAGATAAAAAAAACAGTACATATTTCAAATATTTCAGGCTTCCTTTCCCATTCTGTATGTGCAGTTTGTAGGGCAGGCATGTAAAAACTGCAAGTTTTATTATCTGGGGTATCTGGTGCTCAGAATATTCTTTATAGGTTCTTTTTCCCACAGTCTTTGTCTGATGTTTATACCACTGGTTATGGTAGGGTAGGAAGGACCCGTTGCAGGGTTTTCTGGAACTCTGTTCTGCTGTATTATGTAAGACCATAGTGCCGGGACTTGGTAAGCCCTCAGCGAGTGTTGTTTTGAATGCAGTTAACATAAGTTTTGAAGTCCCTTTATATTTGGCGGAATGAGTGATGGGAGTCCAAGGTGACAGGTTTGGAAGAGAAACTTACCACCTTGTCTTCAACAGGAATTGGAAATATCTGTGAGTGAAATTAAGTTTTGATTCTTCTTACTCTTCTAGTCTTCCACTTTATATGTTAAGGAACAGGGTTTGGAAATTAACCCAGTTTGAAATAGTGTTCACTTCCCCAAACATGAAAAAACGGATTTCTTGGAAGCTCTTTTGGACATGTATAGTCTGACTTATTTTAATGTTTTTAGAAATAGGTACATGTACTGGGACTTCCCTGGTGGCTCATACTGTAAAGAATCTGCCTGTAATGCAAGAGATGTGGGTTCGATCCCTGGGTTGGGAAGATCCTCTGGAGAAGGGAACGGCTACCTACCCTAGTATTCCTGCCTGGAGAATCCCATGGACAGAGGAGCCTGGTGGGCTACAATCCATGGGGTTGCAAAGAGTCAGACACCACTGAGTGATTAACACTTTTCACTTTTTTCACTGTGGGTTTTAATGCTGGGCATGTTAAAGTGCCGCATTCAATGTGCCAGCAAATTTGGAAAACTCAGCAGAGGCCACAGGACTGGAAGAGGTCAGTTTTCATTCCAATCCCAAAGAAAGCCAATGCCCAAGAGTGTTCAGACTGCCACACAGCTGTACTCATCTCATACGCTTGTAAAGTAATGCTTCAAGCTAGGCTTTAACAGTATGTGAACCGAGAACTCCCAGATGTTCAAACTGGATTTAGAAAGGGCAGAAGAACCAGAGATCAAATTCCTAACATCCACTGGATCATAGAAAAAGTGAGAGAATTACAGAAAAATATCAACTTCTGCTTCATTGACTACCCTAAAGCCTTTGACTGTGTGGATCACAACAAACTATGGAAAATTCTTCAAGAGATAAGAATACCAGACCACCATATCTGCCTCCTGACAAACCTGTATGAAGGTCATGAACCAACAGTTAGAACCGGACATGGAACAACAAACTGGTTCCAAATTGGGAAAGGAGAATGTCAAGGCTATATATTGTCACTCTGCTTATTTAGCTCCTATTGCAGAGTTCATCATGCAAAATGCTGGGCTAGATGAATCACAAACTAGAATCAACATTGCAGGGAGAAATATCAATAACCTCAGATATGCAGATGACACCACCCTTATGGCAGAAAGTGAAGAAGAACTAAAGAGCCTCTTGATGAAAGTGAAAGAGGAGAGTGAAAAAGCTGTCTTAAAACTCACTATTAAAAAAACAAAGATCATGGCATCTGGTCCCATCACTTCATGGGAAATAGATGGGGAAACAATGGAAACAGTGACAGACTTTATTTTCTTGGGCTCCAAAATCACTGCAGATGGTGACTGCAGCCATGAAATTAAAAGACGCTTACTCCTTGGAAGAAAAGCTATGACCAACCTAGACAGCATATTAAAAAGCAGAGACATTACTTTGCTGACAAAGGTCCGTCTAGTCAAAGCTGTGGTTTTCCAGTAGTCATGTATGGATGTGAGAGTTGGACCATAAAGAAGGCTAAGCACTGAAGTTTTGATGCTTTTGAACTGTGGTGTTGGAGAAGACTGTTGAGAATCCTTTGGACTACAAAGAGATCCATCCAGTCCATTCTGAAGGAAATCAACCCTGAATATTCATTGGAAGGACTGACGATGAAACTGAAACTCCAATATTTTGGCCACCTGATGGAAAGAGCTTAATCATTAGAAAAGATCCTGATGCTGGGAAAGAATGCAGGCATGTGCTACAGTCCGTGGGGTCGCAAAGAGTCAGACACGACCGAGCAGCTGAACAACAACAATGTATGTCTGATGCCTGCAGCCACAGGAAATGTCTTATGATTCTAGTAGAGTTTATATATAACTTATATGAAATGACCAGTGAGAGGACTGTGGAATTTCTAAATCATCAGAGTATTTGGTTGCTTTGGAACAGATTTCTCTATCTCATCACTGTTGACATTTTGGGCTGATTACGTGTACTGTGCTGAACCTTATAGATTGTTTAGCGGCATCCCTGGCTTCTACCGATTAAATCTGGTAGTGTATATCCCCTTCCTCTGTTGTGAAACCAAAAATATTTTCAGACATTGCAGGGTGTCCCGCAGGGTATAGAACTGCCCCTTGTAGAGAACCACTAGGCAAGTCTATCACCAGCTACATCAAAGTCACCTTGTTGGGGGCACTTCTTAGTCATACAGTTTCCTGGGTTTCTCCCCAGACTCCCTGATCAGATTATGTGGGGTGAGGTCCTGGATTGGCAATCTCCGTAGAGATTGAATAGTCAGGTTTAAGAATTTGTTATGCAAAATGACACAAAGGAACTTACTTACAATACAGAAAGAAAACAGAAAAAGACTCTCAGACTTAGAAAATGAACTTATGGGTTGCTGGGGTGGGGCGCGGGGCATGGGATGGTTAGGGAGTTTGGGATGGTCATGTACAAACTGCTGTATTTAAAATCGATAACCAACAAGGACCTGTTGTATAGCACATGGAACTCTCTCTGCTCAATGTTAATGTGGCAGTGTGGACAGGAGGGGAGTTTGAGGGAGAATGAATACTTGTATATGTATGGCTGAGTCCCTTCACTGTTCACCTGAAGCCATCACAGCATTGTTAATGGATTATACCCCAATTTTGTGGTATATAAATGTAAATTTTATGTTATACAATACAAAAAGTTCAAGAAAAAGAATGTGTAAATAGAAGTGGCTATTGGTTGGCTTAAATTTAGATATATGTTGACTACACATGAAGAGATTACAAATTAAAGAGGGTTTTAGAGGGAAGGTATAACATTTCACAGTTACGACTTGATTGGTAGCGATGATTTCCCCCTTTATTACTATTTTCAAAATTTGAGAATAATCTGATCATACTGAAGTTCATAATTATTTTACTCTAGGTTTTGTGAGAATACCTCAAGTTGGAGTTGGAAGGAAGATTTACCACGACTTTGAAGTGGAATCAGGTGAGTTGGTAGATTAGTTACAAAGGATCACTAAACTCAGAGTTTATTGTTAGAAAACCTGCCACTTAGGGCAAAATTTTGATTTGGTAAATGTGGATTCTGTATCTTTCCCCACTGTTTTTTCCTCCTCTGTTGTTCTATAGCTGAGAGGCAGAAACGGGGAAGACAGGAGATTCTTGGGCAGTTTTTAGTCATTGATTTCTGAATTCAACATTTTCATCATTATAGAGTAAATTATTTTTCTGGCAACCTAGTAATATTTTTTGCTACATGACTATTTTCATTCCATCAGCATTTCAGAGCATCTGTGTTTCTTAAAATTTGATGGGAGGTTGTACCCTAACCTGTGTCTAAATAAGAATCGTGTTAACCCTGATGCATTAGTTTATAATTTGAAACACCAAGCTCCTGAAAAATTAAGAGATGGCTGGATGAGCTGTTGGATTGACATTCGCCATTGATTCAGAGTGATTGCATTTGTTTACTGCTGGGTAGAGACCCAGTTCTGTCCTGGGCTTATCCCAAAGTTTAGTGGATATTTTTTGAACGCTTTATTTCAGTTGTCAAGGGACATTTCTCATTGAGCAAAATAACAGTTTAATTTGATAGAAAGAGACTTTTCTATAGGCTGAAATGCTGTAATATGCTAAGCTCCTAAATTCAGATAAAGTGATTTGGCATTAGGTAGGTTGCTTTGGTTTTGTTACTTTGTACTTAACCTTCCTCTTAGCCAGATGCTGAAACAATGAATTTGGAATTTTTTTATCCACTGCTTTGTCATAGCAAATTGCCTAAGGAGCCAGCTTTTCTGGAGTACTGCTTTCTATGAAGGACGGTCGAGGTTATCTGAGCATCTCACCTCTGCAAACCTTTGTGCAGAGCTGAGGGCTTCTTTTCAGATGCCCGCTGGGTAATTGGAGCACTGATTTCAAAGTGGCTTGCTATTTCTGACCTTCTTCGAATTTCAGTAAGAGAAAGGGGAAAATGATTATCTCTGAAAATGTTTTTCAAGTACATTAGGACACTTTCCTGTTAGCATTGATTTGACCATTCCCAGAATCATTCTTTAAGAGGTGGGAATCCAAGAAAGATTTTTAGATCTCTGTGATTTTTAACTGTTTGAAGAGCTTGAGTTGTTTTTTTTTTAATCAGTAACAAAACTGAATAACTACTTTTGAGAATATAGCTCTTTGGAACTATCAAAAACTGCTTAATGGTGAAGCAAACAGCCTGCAGGGCTGCTCCACGTAGGGAGCTGTAGCTCATGTACCTTGCAAAGAACAAAAAAAAAATCAGTGCATGTTGTTGAGCGCCCTCTGGTCCTTGTCTCAATCTTGGAAGTTCTTTTTCAAGATTTACTTTCTTTTCCCTCCTCAGTACCTGTGTACTATTGAAATGTGCACCTTCAGTGCAGTCCCTGTATGTCTTAAAGTATTTTAAACATTCTTAAATAAGGATCAGTTCCTGGTTGGTACACTTGAATATGACAGTTAGTGAAAGTGTTAAGTTTGAGAGTTACTGTGAGGCCAAGCTTGTGTAGCTTTTATGATGGAGCAGCCACACCCTGTCTTTTGATTTCGGTTGAATTTTTAATGGTGGTCATATCTGATGATGCTGGTACAGGACGTCTGTTAGGTGAGGTGGGAGAGTCTTCGCTTATGCATTCATACACGCTGGAGCTACTCAGACGGCAGAGGGGAAGAAGCCGTGATGGAACAGTTCTCCAGACCTGCTGGTGGCCTGACTGTGGCTTTCGAAATCCATACTCCTTTCTTAACTTCTGTTTAAGAAGTATCCAAACCATTCCCTTCCTGCAAGATAAAAATCCAGAAAGGCAGAAAATACCCAAGAAAACCCAAACTCACAATACCTTGTACTGTACTTTATATGTGGTCCTGTGTGTATCTTGGAGAAGGAAAATGGCAACCCACTCCAGTATTCTTGCCTGGAGAGAACCCCATGGACAGAGGAGCCTGGCAGGCTGCAGTCTGTGGGTCACAAAAGTTGGACACGACTTGGCGACTAAATCACCACCATGTATATCTTATTAAGTGCATCATTTTTATACTTTTTATTTATGCTTTTGAGTAGTGTTGTTCTGGAATAGAACTGAGAAAGCATGCTTTTTTCCTTTCCTTAAATTAAAAAAAAAAAATGCTGTGTTTTTTCTAAATACCCAATGAGAAACAGTAATGTTAATTGAAAGTGATCTCTGACTAAAGTATGTGCTTTACGCTAAAAACATTTGAAACATTCGAATAATTTTCTCCAGTATATTTTTCTTTGGATTTTCCCATTCTTGTATAGACAGTTATTTACTCATAGCTGAGTGAGATAGTACTTACATTTTTTCCCTTTGTTGCAGTGTGGTTATTGGATGCTGGGCTTCTGCTTTTCATGAGAGAATAACTAAGGACGTTTTTTTAAAAAGTAATTTGTTTATTTTTAACCTTGCTGGGTCTTCACTGTTGTATGGGCTCTTCGCTCGCGGTGAGCAGGGGCTGCTCTCTCGTTGCGGTGCATGGACTTCGCGTTGCAGTGGCTTCTTTTGTTGTGGAGCAGAGGCTCTAGGGTGCCTGGGCTTCAGTAGCTGCAGCACGTGGGGCTCAGTTACAGGCTCAATAGACGTGGCACACAGGCCCAGTTGCTGCGTGGCATGTGGGATCCTCCCATGTCAGAGATCAGTCTTGTGTCTCCTGCGTTGGCAGGTGGGTTCTTTACCACTGAGCCTCCAGGGAAGCCCCTGAGAAAATTTTATAAAGCTCTCCACTTCTTTTTTATTTTTTTTTCTTCAAAATAAAAAGAACACTGGTCACATTTACTTAGACTAATAGCTTGTGGATATGAAACACAAAAGTAAAGACATCCATTTTGTTGTTTTATGGGAAGTCCCAACCTTTTCGTAAGTGTAAAAAGGAAAGAAAAAAGAGTTAGTGATTCTCCTAGACTTTCCTCGGTGTTCTGTGGAGTGGCAGCAAGAAATGTAATAATCAGAATGCCTTACGTTGGTCATCAGGATGATAGACTGTTGATTACAGATTCACAAATGAGTTAAAAAATGGAAGCTGGGATAACATTTTCTCCCTGGCTGTCTGTCCTGTAGATTCCCGTCTCATCCACTGAGCACCCTGTTTTCTCATTATTTCTACAAATTATGTCTACCTTAAAACATGAGAGAACTGCTCTTCAGATCCAGTACAATTTCCTCTTTAAACATAGCCCAGAGACAGACGGTAGATTAACTAATGACAGGAGTTTGAATATATTAATGCAAAGAAGAGCTCAAATATTTACCTGAGTAGATTTGTTGGATTCTGAGGCTCATCCTGAATTGGAGTTTCACAGTGGGATTGAGGGTACAAAAGGGAATCAATATTTTCAAATATATGCCAGCTTAAATTTTATTTTTTTAATCTTAATCTTTTTCTGAATTTTTACTTTGTATTGGAGTATGTACATGCATGCTTATCACTTCGGTCACGTCCAGATCTTTGTGACCTCATGGACTGTAGCCCACCAGGCTCATCTGTCCATGGGATTCTGCAGGCAAGGATACTGGAATGGGTTTCCACGCCCTCAATCCCAATCTTCTAATTGATCCGTCCCCCATAACTCTCCCTTTTAGTAACCATAGGTTTGTTTTTTAAGTCTGTGAGTCTGCTTCTGTTTTGTAAACAAGTCATTTGTATCATTTTTTAAGATTTTTCTCAGAGAAATACTAGCTGAAATTTTATTAACTAAAAGTGAAAGTCGCTCAGTCATGTCCAACTCTTTGCGACCCCATGGACTATACAGCCTATGGAATTCTCCAGGCCAGAATACTGGAGTGGGTAGCCTTTCCCTTCTCCAGGGGATCTTCCCAACCCAGGGGTTGAACCCAGGTCTCCTGCATTGTAGGTGGATTCTTTACCAGCTGAGCCACCGGGGAAGCACATTAACTGAAAGCTAACTATAATGTAATACGAAGGTAATAAAAATTTAGAGTAGCATAAGAATGAGTGCAGAGTTTTCCTTTTATCTTTGGCCATGACTAATTTGACTTGAATTTTGTATGCCCAGGGATCACTTCAACATTATTTGATTATGCTAATTTGTTATTTAAAGGCTTCTTCTTTGTTCTTAAAAAAGAAAACATTTTAACAGCCTGTAGAACTGTTGTGTGACCCCTTCACATTTGCTAATCCTAGCATCACCTTTTTCTTTTCAGTCCGAAAAAGTTTTCGCTAAATTCTTAACCTTTATCTTTAGAACCTGAGAATACAGTTTCCACATCTAATAGAGCATTGCCTCTTCTGAATTCATTCTAGGGATGAATAGAACCCATGGGAACAGGAATTAAGTTATCTTTGGAGCTGTGTCTTATTCCTTAGTACCTGCTCATATTCTCAAGGCCCTGGATTTGTATGGATTCGATTCTTTACAATGATACCATGTTACCCACTTTGTTGACTGTCTAATAAATTAAAATTTGCTCATAAAGATTTGAGCTTCTTACATAAAGAATCAGAGAATAGAGAAGCAAGAACACGAACTGTGTGTGAGCGTGAGTGGAGGTCAGGGTAGGAAGTATGCAGAGCTTTGCTCCGTTCCTGCCTCCCCTTCCAGGCTTGAAAACTAGGGGTGAAAGTGTTCTTGAACACCTGGCTTCTGGGAGTGGACCACAGGATGGAATGGGAGGTGAAGCTTGGGGAGAGCTTGCACCTGCCATTTCTTCATGATACCCTGATGCTTCTCAAAGGGCTTTGGAAACTCTTAGGTGGTGGAGTCTTAATTTAAAACCTGGGCTTTGTTTTAATGTTTGTCAGGGAAGCCTGGTGTGCTGCAGTCCATGGGGTCGCAAAGAGTCGGACACGACTGAGGGACTGAACTGAAGAATCTTTTAGATATAAAAGGAAATCGTAAATGTCTTACCAGTGTTTGAGTGGCTTTTGTCAAAATCCCATAAAAGCCAAATTCATATCGTATCGCAGGTGAAGTCTTATGTGTAGCGATATCCAGTAATGCTGTGCTTTGGGCATTTTGGTACTCCTCCTGGGAGGAGGGCTTTATTATGTCTTTTTGAAAATGGCTTTTAAGCATTGAAGGCTTGAGGAACTACCAAGTTCTGTGCAGTTCACATCTGCGTAGAACATGCTAGAGTTTCTAGTGAGTCTATGAGAGGTTTGGGTGTACAGTCCTTCCAAATAACATCAGCCTTTTCAGAGCAGGGGATGTTTCTCAAACTGTTGTTTGTCTCTGCACATGGCTAGCTCTGTGTTCTTCCCGTAATGGTTTCCTTAATGAAAATGGACTGATCAGTGCTCTGGAGGCGTCTTCAGTAGGTAAATAATGAATGGTTGCTCAAAAACTAATAGACTTTGATTTTTTTTTTTCATGGAGTCATTAAAAAAAAAATCTAACTCAATTCAGTGACTGACTGCTTTCTGCTACCAACTGATGTTTTCCCAGTCAATTGGAAAATTAATGGTTTGAGAAATGGACCAGGTAACATTTGATGGGTAGAGGGACCTCTGGGCGTGTTCTGACCTTAAAGCTTTCATGGTTACAAGCAGTAGGATATTTATTCTACTGCTATTGCCACTTTTTTTCTCTCTGAATTTATTAGTGGAAAAGTTAATTAAGTGTATACCTATTTAGTGCCTAATATATAGAGAGAGCTTTTTGCTTCATGTTGACCAGGAAAAAAACACACACACGAAAAGAAATGCTTCGTGTTTTTCTGGAGGGGGAGATAAGATATAATGAAAAATTGTCATACTAAATAATCAAATGTAATTAGGCCTTTAGTGGAAGTATATGTAAAATGCATTTAGGTGTCAGCAGAGGGAGAATTAAAATCCACAGAGGTGGCATCATTAGAACTGGCATTGAGAGACCTATCCATCTTTCCATCCATCCATCCATCCATTTACCATCCATGAATACATCTCCCAAAAGAGTAACATTTGTTTCTTCAAATAATCAAAGTAATTCATATTTACTGTGTAAAATCTGGATGTTTGTAAAAGGCCCAGATGTCAAAGTAAAAATCGCCCAGTTCCCACCAGCTCACCCATCTGCTTCCACCAGAGACAGCTATGCTGCTGCTGCTAAGTCGCTTCAGTCGTGTCCGACTCTGTGCGACCCCTTAGACGGCAGCCCACTAGGCTCCCCCACCCCTGGGATTCTCCAGGCAAGAACACTGGAGTGGGTTGCTATTTCCTTCTCCAATGCATGAAAGTGAAAAGTGAAAGTGAAGTCACTCAGTCATGTCCAACTGTTAGCGACCCCATGGACTGCAGCCTACCAGGCTCCTCCATCCATGGGATTTTCCAGGCAAGAGTACTGGAGTGGGCTGCCATTGCATTCTCTGAGAGACAGCTATACCTGCAAGCATTTTCACTTTTTATTTGTGAGCTTTTTCAAACATTCACAAAAACAGGACAGCACAGCAAGCTCCCATATACCCATCAATCTAGCTTCAACAAGTACAGGCATCTTACCTTTCTCATTCACTTATCTTCTTCCTGTTTGTATGGTTTAAAAACTTTTTGTGTGTGTATTTTAAAGCACAGACCGAATATTGTACCATTCAACCTACAAAAATATCACTAAGTATTTTTTTAAACAGAAAATGACTTTAAAGTGAGTCACAATATCATTTCCCTTAATGAAATGAATGATTATGATTTAATACTATTTACGTCTAGTCTGTCCTAGAGTCCATGTTCACCTTCCTCCTTTGTCTCAGAATTGTCATCTTACAGTTTGTTGGGATCAGGATCCCAGCCTGAGGAACGCATTGCACCTGTCACTTTAAAGACTTTCTTAATCTGTAACACTGTCCCTTGTTTCCTTTTTGTTCGTGTAATTTATTGTAGAAGAAACTGGGTCATTTGCTTTTTAGGATTGCTAGCATTTTAAGAATTTTCTTTCATTTTTGTCCTACGTGACTGTATGTTTTAAAAGCAAAGCTGGGATCATGTTTTGCATGCTGTTTTTAACAATAATATAAGGAGGATATTTTGTTATTTTTTACTCTGTTATTATTTTTTCTTTTCTGTTAAATCTTATGGCATTAAAATAACTAAAAATGAGAAAGATGCATTCGATCGTATTTAAAGTAAATCTTACTTTGATTATATGTAGTTTTACAATAAATTGGTTATTTCTCTTTTTCCTTCCCCCTCCTTCCCCCCTTTCTCCCTGCCTCCATCTTTCCTCACTTTAGTAGCAGTTACAGATAGATATAACGTTGGTGAGGTGGTTCCCTAAATTTAGAGCCATTTTATTTTCCCTGAGGAATAGAAATGCGTGGTTGTATAAATGAGATGGTTCACTGACAGGGTCGCAAATAAAGAAAGTAAGTGGTGCCCATGCAAGGCCCTGATGTTCTGGAGAGTCCCTACCAGAGGGGGACCCTCTTTCTTATTGTTAGTGTAAGCTGATCTTTATTAAAAGTTAGGTTTGCATTCTCACATTAATGTTTGTCGCTGGTGGGAAAGGATTCTTAGTGGTTAAAAGGGAGCATGACTGTTTTCATTTAGTGATGTTAACATAATTTTGTCATTTCTACATTAGGTCCTTTTTCAGTTACTGTAAAAAGTTTTTAAGCTGGGAAAAGAGTATGTATACAGGCTCCCACCAGTAATAATGTGTTATACCAGCTGAAGCTTCATGTGGCCATTAAGTTGACAGTCTTCTGTTCTTCATCAGATAAAACCCCAGCTTTATTCATGATGTTTTGGTTGCCCCTGGTAGTTTGTCTTCTTTTATACTTAATTAGATTTTAATTTAGCAGTGTTTGTGGAGATATCTGCAACACAGAGATATTGTGCCTTATTCTATAATCCTGCTATTTGATAACCCAGTAACATCCTTGCAAGGTGTTTTTTAAAATTAACTTTTTAATAAAAGTAATAAATGAGTTTATAAGATTTATTCCCTGTCTACTCTTGCTGGTTCCCCAGAGGCAAACACTTTGTTGATTTGGTATTTATAATATAAATGTATTTTGTGTTTTTCACATTAACATGTTTCAGGGGATCTGTCCGTGCTGGTTGAAATAATCTAGTTCATCGTTTTAAACTGCTGCTTATGTTATGTGGACTAATCATGGGAAAATACCATAGTTTTTGTGCCATTTTCCTATTGCTGATCTTCTATATTGTTTCCAGTAGTTTCTGATTACAAATGAGGTTGCAAAGAATATCCTTGTCCTTGGCACTGTGTACGTGGGCATATGTTTCTCTAGGCAGTTGTCAGGTCATGGGGTATTGTAATAGATACTCCCAAATTGTTTTAGTACCAGAGTGGCTCCCATCAGTAGAGAGGGTTTAATCTAAATATATGTTCTTTAATTTCACATATTTATCTAGAGAAATGGGATGGGGCAGGGGCTAAATTTGAAGAGCTGACTTACTTACAAATAAGTAGACCTCATTAACTTCTAAATTTGGTTATAAAGTTTTAAGGCTAGTTTTATTTATTGGACTCTCTTGCTGCCAGATGTGAATTTATACATACGGAATTCTACAGTTAAATAATGACAGGTAAATTGTCATAATGGCTGTTGAGCTTTTGTATAGAAATAACAGCTCATTTTAGAATCTGCATTGAGGACTATGTTCAGTGCTTCTGAGGATGGATGGCTCCTTCAGTTTACTGCTCACCCCTGTTCTAACTGCTAAGGAATGTGTTGAATGTTCAGGGTAACACCTACCTCTTAATGGACTCTGCAGGAATGCATAATTAAAGAAGCCGCTGCTGCCACAGGAAGACATAGCATTCTTTGTCCTGTGGTTTCCCTTGAAGGACTTCTTAGAGAACACTCTTCAGAGTAAAGAACGTTCTATGCCCTTTCCTTTCCTTTGTCTGGCATGACAGGGAAGATAGATTCAGTTCCTTTATTCCTTTGCTCTCTTAAGAAAAGAATATAGCCATTATTTTATTAGGTGCTTATGTTCAGGAACTCGGATTTTTTAAGTCAGTTTTAATATTGTTGTTGTTGTTTAGTTGCTAAGTCATGTCTGACTCTTTGCGACCCCATGGGCTATATCGCCTGCCAGGCTCCTCTGCCCATGGGATTTCCCAGGCAAGAATACTGGAGCAGGTTGTCATTTCCTTCTTGCTCCGGGGATCTTCCCAATTCAGGGATTGAACTCAGAGCTCCTGAACTGGCAGGCAGATTCTTTACCACTGAGCCACCTGGGAAGCCCGTCTTAGTATCATGCCCCCTCTTTCTCCACAGTAGTTATCATGCATATTCTTAAAGCCCTGTAACCAGAGGTCCCATCGGGATGCTGAGCCTGTCTCTCTTCATCTATCAAATGGGCTCCCAAGACACGCACCTCGAAGGGTTATAGGGTGTTCGGTGCCAGCACAGTGCCTCCGAGGAAGTGAGCTGTCCAAATCACGTGGTCTGCCCTTCCCCTGAAACATACGAGGAAACCAAGCCTCGGAGTGTGAAGTGACATACACTCTCCCCTTCAGTTTGTCTTAATGGCTAAGATAATCTCTGCCGCACATCACGTCACACTGTGTCTCTGCTTCTTGAGGAAGTACAGTGGTAGCTCCCACGCACATCTTGCTTCTTGCCTGGCATTTCCTTGTCTTCTCTCCACCTGTCAGGCATCTTTTCCTCCTCTGAGACGTGTTCAAGTTCCTTTACTGAGGGAGGCTGTTCCGGCTCACCTGACAGATGGATATTATCTCATGTCCTCATCCCCTGAGATGTGTCTTTGACTGTGGACATTTGAGCTCATTTGAAGGTTTCTTGGAAAACTCTTCTCTCCCCCATATTATGTAGAAAGCACCTGTACCATAAATGCTGGTTATTTAGGGGGAAATAACTGCTTTAGAAGACAGCTATATTTGTTAGCAGCACAATGTTATTTCTGTGTTTTGAAAGGGAAAATTTCAGTGGAAAGAGATAAGCTCTGAATGTGCATCACACCATGCTTTTATCATGCTGCTGCTGCTCACAGACCTTTGTTCTGCCTTTTACACAATCATCTTTAAGCCTAGTCAGTTTGAACTAAGGATTATGTTAAATAAACAAGAACAAAACTCTCCTCTGATCGATCATGTATCATTGCCTATGGATAAGTTGCCTGTGACTTTCCCTCAGTGTTCCCATCTTTTTTCTGTGCTGTAAAAAGTGGTCAACAAAATAAGAGTAAAAAAAAAGATCAAGTAGAAATATGCACCTGTAAGGATAGCTTGCAGATGTTATATGTGGACTAACCAATACATAAAAGTGCACGTGAAAGCCAAGTTAGAAACTTTTTTAGTCCTGAATATGAATGAAGGCACAATTCAGCGAATGTTTCATTGTACAGCATACATATTTTAATTTCATTTCAACAAGTTGAATAAATCCTTTTCTCCTTGACTTGAGAACTGCTCATATATGACGCTGGCTCATATGTAGGCCACTCTGGAAATAGGGAGAAAGTAATGTGGGTAAGCTTCTTCTCCCAGTGCACAGACCAAATGGGTCTGTTGATATGTGAGTTTGTGTGAAAAGACTGCAGTGCCTTAGTTTATATTTGGGGTGTGAAGAGATCCAGAAGGAGCCTTAACTGTCATCTGTGCATTTTGTGCCTTAAACAATAGGGGTTCACAGAGATCAGTGTCTGCCCCGTGTTTTATCGCTTTATGGTGTGGAGTGTAGACTTAAGGCTCTGAGTTGGTGGAAATGGAACAGCACTACTCATGCTTTGGGGGCAAATTCATTAGCATTCCTTTACCCGTTCAAGGACCTTAGAATATTTCCTAAGTCATTTGTCTTCTGTCTTTTGAATGTTTGGAAAATTAGATGTTGATGGGGTTGGAGGCTAGGATGTTTTTCTTTGGACACTCTGTTTTAAAAAAATTTTATTGAAGTATAGTTGACTTACAGTGTTATATTAATTTTTTCTGTACAGAAAAGTGATTCAGTTTTCTTGTGTATGGTTATATATATATATATATTCTTTTCCATTATGGTTTGTGATAGAATATTGACTGGAGTTCCCTGTGCTACACAATAGGACCTTGTTGTTTATCCATCCTATTATGTATAGTAGTTGACTTCTGCTAACCCCAAACTTGCATTCCTCTCCCCTCCCTCTTGGCAACCACAAGTTTGTTCTCTATATATAAATCTATTTTTGCTTTGTAGATATGTTGATTTGTCTTGTGTTTTTGATTCCACATATAAGTGACACCATCTGGTGTTTTTCTTTCTCTTTCTGACTTCATTTAGTATGATAATCTCCAGGTCCATTTGTGTTGCCGCAAATGGCATTATTTCATTGTTTTTGATGACTGAGTAATATTCCAGTGTGTGTGTGTGTGTGTGTGTGTGTGTGTGTGTGCGTGCGTGTGCGTGCACGTGTATGTACATACATTTTTCTCTGGATATATGCCCAGCAGTGGGATTACTTGATCATATAACAACCGTATTTTTAGTTTTTTGAGGAACCTCCATACAGTTTTCCATAGCGCCCGCACCAATTTACATTCCCACCAACAGTGTAAATAAGTGATATTTATCTCTGAAAAGCATTTCATGGCCATTCTGGAAAACATTTTTGAAAATCCAAGGGTGTTTCACCTTTTCAAGTCTTGACATTAATTATGCCTAACTTTTACCGTAAGGGCTTCATTTTATCTTTATAGTCCCTGCAGCTCCAGCACAGAGCAAAATGTTGGAGGGTCATTTATCTAACATGCCTCCATGTTCCTAACCAAATCGCCAGTGAGAAGCACTTCACCCATCTCTGCTCCTTGCTTCCCTTTTCCGTATCATTATGAACTAAGGATCAGAGGAAACTCCTAGAACTGTTTGGATATTTGAAATACAAAATTCCATACTAATGAAAAATTGAGCCTAATCATTTCAGTCTCATTGATTGAACTCTTACCGTGTGGCAAATACTCTCCAGATTCCTTGAGGACAGAGCTGAGCTGGCTTGGCCTCCACCTTTAAGGACCTAAAACCTAGCAGGTGAGGCAGGTATGCGTTTAGGTGCAGTAATGGAAGTATTAGAAGTGCTGAAGCAACACGTGTACCCTTGGTGTTTCTCATTAGCAGTATGTAGAAGGATATGGATGCCATGAATGATGAAAGTACAATCACAAAGTAATTAGGTTTTTTAAAATTAAATCTTATGTTTCAAATAATTAGTACATGCCCATAGAGTAAAATCCAAAAGGTTACACAGTGAAGCTAAAGTGTGTAGATTTTATTTGGATTTCATCAGTTTTTCTGCTGATGTCCTTTTTCTCTTCCCGGATCCAATCCAGAAATGTCATATTGCATTTAGTATGTATGCTTTCTAAAGTTTGAAGTGAAGTTGCTCAGTCGTGTCCTACTCTTTGTGACCTCGCATTGTAGTGGCTGCAGTCACCATCTACAGTGATTTGGGAGCCCCCCAAAAATAAAGTCCCTGCAGATGGTGACTGCAGTCATGAAATTAAAAGACGCTTACTCCTTGGAAGGAAAGTTATGACCAACCTAGATAGCATATTCAAAAGCAGAGGCATTACTTTGCCAACAAAGGTCCATCTAGTCAAGGCTATGGTTTTTCCAGTGGTCATGTATGGATGTGAGAGTTGGACCGTGAAAAAAGCTGAGCGCTGAAGAATTGATGCTTTCGAACTGTGGTGTTGGAGAAGACTCTTGCGAGTCCCTTGGAGTACAAGGAGATCCAACTAGTCCATTCTAAAGGAGATCAGCCCTGGGTGTTCTTTGGAGGGAATGATGCTGAAGCTGAAACTCTAGTACTTTGGCCACCTCACGTGAAGAGTTGACTCATTGGAAAAGACTCTGATGCTGGGAGGGATTGGGGGCAGGAGGAGAAGGGGACGACCGAGGATGAGATGGCTGGATGGCATCACTGACTCAATGGACGTGAGTTTGAGTGAACTCTGGGAGTTGGTGATGGACAGGGAGGCCTGGCGTGCTGCAATTGACGGGGTCGCAAAGAGTCGGGCATGACTGAGCGACTGAACTGAACTGAACTGAAAAAAATAAAGTCAGCTACTGTTTCCAGTGTTTCCCCATCTATTTGCTATGAAGTGATGGGACCAGATGTCATGATCTTAGTTTTCTGAATGTTGCGTTTTAAGCCAACTTTTTCACTCTCCTCTTTCACTTTCATCAAGAGGCTTTTGAGTTCTTCACTTTCTGCCATAAGGATGGTGTCATCTGCATATCTGAGGTTATTGATGTTTCTCCTGGCAATTTTGATTCCAGCTTATGCTTCATCCTGCCCAGTGTTTCTCATGATGTACTCTGCATGTAAGTTAAATAAGCACGGTGACAATATACAGCCTTGATGTAATCCTTTCCCAATTTTGAACCAGTCTGTTGTACCATGTCCAGTTCTAACGGTTGCTTCCTGACCTGCATACAGATTTCTCAGGAGGCAGGTCAGGTGGTCTGGTATTCCCATCTCATTAAGAATATTTCACAGTTTGTTGTGATCCACACAGTCAAAGGCTTTAGTAAGTGAAGCAGAGTAGATGTTTTTTGGGTATTGAAGAATATGAATCCTTAAACTGGTGTAGCCACTGTGGAAAACAGTATGGAGTTTCCTTAAAAAACTGAAAATAGAACTCCTCCATGATCCAGCAGTCCCATTTACTGTTATCTATTGAAAGAAAGCAAAAGCACTAATTTGAAAAGATATATATGCACCCCTGTGTTCATCACATTGTTATTTACGGTAGATACCCCATGCTTTCACTTATATGTGAAATCTAAAACACAAAACAAAACAAACAAAAAAACAAACAAAATCCAGACTCATAGAGAACAGACTGGTAGTTGTCAGAGGGGAGGGGATTTGGGTTGGGCAGATTGGGTAAAGGAGGTCAAGAGGTACAAGCTTCTGTGTATAGAATAAGTCATGGGAATGTAATGTACGGCATAGGAATATGGTCAATAATACTGTATTAACTTAGTATAGTGACAGATGGTATCTAAACCTTTTGTGGGGATTATCTCATAATAAATACAAATGTCGAATGACTATGTTGTACACGTGTGACGAATATAGTATTGTATGTCAACTATAATTCAGTTAAAGAAAAAAAAAGCAAATGCCATTCAGCTAAAAAGGGACCCTGCCAAGAATAGAAAGAAAAAAAAAAGCACTACCATCTGTCACACATTTATGTCTTTTTGGTATAAAATTATTTCCCCCACTAAAAGCCACCTCAACATATCTTCACATCTTTGATAAGTATTCCTAAACTATCCTCCATAGATGTATAAATTTACATTCCCATCAGCAATGTATGCCTACCTTCCTCTTTCCTCTTTCTGGTAGTGTGTGAATAAACCTTTTGATCCTTGTCAGTTTCATAGCTGAACAAGGGGATCTTGTTGTGGTTTTCCTGTGAATTTTTCTCGTTATACATGAGGTTACCCATACTGTTGAGTATTTAAGAGTGGATTTCCTTTCTGTGAATTGACTCTTGTGATCTTTTGCCCATTTATCTAATGAGATAAACTCTTTATGTAAAAAAAAAAAAAAATTAGCTCTTTGTGATAGGACCTGCTGATTTTTTCGCCTGGGTTTATATTTTGTCATTTATTGTAGCTTTTGCCACATGGCAAACTTATTATTTTTGGATAATCAAAATTTGTTCATCTTTTATTTTATGGGTTTTGGATTTCATGTCCTACTTGGAAGGGCTTTACGCTCTCAAAGAGGATAAACAGTATCTCCTGGTTTCTTTTAATATATTGTAATTTTCTGAATGTTTACATTTTTTGATCAATTTGGGGTGAGTTGTGAGTTGACACCCCATTCTCTTGTCTGTACCATTTATTCAGCAATTTATCCTTTTTGCCTTGATTTTGAATGTCACGTTTTATCCTATATCAAACTCTGTGAAGTATTTTTAGAATTTTTATTTTATCCTTGGTTTTATGGTCTATTCATGAACCAACTTCACACTTTCGTTACATATTTATAAGATATTTTACTATCTGGCAAGAATTAAAGCTGGTTTCCTTTATTACTCTGTTTTTAATTACTCTCATTATTCTTGCTCATTTATTTTCCCATATGAACCTTAGATTCAGATTCTGAACTTTCATTTGTGATAAATTTACACATTCATTTAGATTTTTCTAAAGCATTGATCCTCTAGGAATTTTTTGGTATAGTGCAAGTGTTTCTTGTCTTCTTCATTTTTTCAGTTGAAGTAAAATTGACATAGGATGTATTACTTTCAAGTGTACAACATAATGATTTGACATTTACATACACTGCAGAATCATCACCACAATATGTATAGTTAATGCCTGTTACTATGCATAGTTCCTTTTATTTTTTCTCTTGTGATGAGGACTTTGAGGATCTCTGTTAGCAACTTTCAGGTTTGCCATATAGTGTTATTAACTATAGTTATGTTGTATGTTACATCCCCTTACTTGGTTATTTTATAAGTAGATGTTTGTGCCTTTTGACCCTCTTCGCCCATATGACTCTGCCCTTGCCCCCTGCCTCTGGCAACCACCAATCTGTTCTCTGTACTTAGGAGCTTGGTATGTTTGTTTTTGTCTTACATTCCACATATAAGTGAGATCATATGTTATTTGTCTTTCTCTGACTTACTTCACTTAGCACGATGCTCTCAAGGTCCATCCGTTTTGTTGCCAGTGGCAGTATTTTGTTTTTATGGCAGATTAATATCACACACACACACACACACACACACACACACACACACCTCATCATCGTTATCCATTCATGTATTGATGGGCAGTTTGGTTGCTTCCGTATCTTGGCTATTGTAAATATTGCTGCAGTGAACATATCTTTTCGAATTAGTGCTTTTGCTTTCTTCAAGTAAATACCCGGATGTGGAATTGCTGGATCACATGGTAGTTCTCTTTTCAGTCTTTTTGAGGAATCTCCATACAATTTTTCCTTAGTGACTACACCAATTTACAGTCCCACCAGCAGCGCACAGGGTTCCTTTTTCTCCACATTCTTGCCAGCACTTGTTATTTGTTGTCTTTTTGTTAATTTGTTAATCTTTTTGTTATTTGTTGTCTTTTTTGTTTCTGATAGGTGTGAGGTGATACCTCATTGTGGTTTTGATTTTCATTGCTGTGGTGATTAGCGATGTTCAGTATCTTGTCACATGTCTCCTGGCTATCTGTATGTGTTCTTTGGAAAAATGTCTATTCAAATCCTCTGCTCACTTTTTAATCGAGTTTTTTTTTTTTTCCATGTTGAGTTGTAAGAGTTCTTTGTATATTTTGGATATTGACCCCTTATTGGGTATATTCTTTGCAAATATCCTCTCCCATTCAGTAGGCTGCCTTTTCATTTTGTTGATAGTTTCCTTTGCTGTGCAGAGGCTTTTTAGTTTGATGTGGTTCCATTCTGCTTTTTTAAAAAGCGTATTTTAAAAAGATTAATTAGTGATAATATAAAGGGCAGTTACTCATAATCTTATATTCCTTCCTATCAGGACAGACTACTGTTTTCATGTATTTTCTTCCGTTTCCCCTACAGTCTTGATGATGATGAGTCATGTTTAGGGTCTTTGTTTCATTATACTGTGCATTCTGTAATTAGCACAGTGCCTTGCAAACCGTAGCTAAACATTTTAAAGAACTCACCCAGGTGCTGGGACTTCCTTGGTGGTCCAGTGGCTGAGACTCCATGCTCCCAATGCGGGGGGGCCTGGGTTCAGTCCCGGGCCGGGGAACTAGATCCTGTATGCCATTACCAGGATGGAAGATCCCGGGTGCTGCAACCAAGATCTAATGGCAGCCAATAAATAAACAAATAAATAAATATTAAAAAAAAATAAGGAACTCATCCTCACTGATGTGGGATCCTTACTAGAAAGTAATTTGGGAGTATTTATTAAAATTTAAGATGTAGGCATGCCTACCTAGAACCTTCCACCTGCATTACTTAGCATCTCCCCTACGGAAAACAAGTGACTGTTCACAGTGAGGCACTGACTCCAGGGGCAACGGCAAGCACTGCTTTTCGCAGTACGTCTGTCGCCCTCGTTCTTCCTTTCCCTTTCAGTCGTTAAGTTCTGTTGACCATGTGCACTCTTGCAGGACTGGGTCACAGCCCATGCTGAACTCTTTTAATTTGAGTCTCCACCTTTTTAATTAGAAAAATCTTTGCAACTTAGTCATTCTTTAGATCGGAGAAGGCAATGGCACCCCACGCCAGTACTCTTGCCTGGAAAATCCTATAGATTGAGGAGCCTGGTAGGTTGCAGTCCATGGGGTCGCAAAGAGTCGGACACGACTGAGCGACTTCACTTTCACTTTTCACTTTCATGCATTGGAGAAGGAAATGGCAACCCGCTCCAGTGTTCTTGCCTGGAGAATCCCAGGGACGGAGAGCCTGGTGGGCTGCCATCTATGGGGTCGCACAGGGTCAGAAACAACTGAAGCGACTTAGCAGCTTAGCAGCATTCTTTAGATGAACGTGTTAGAACTGACTCTTGACCCTTTCTGTGCTGAAAGTCACCGTCCCAGGCACTGTTGCTGATGGTGGGTCCTTTGATGAGTGTGTTGGGTACGGAAATGCTTTCTGCCCGTGTGGTCCTCCTCCTGTTCCCTGTCCTGCTCAATCAGCCTGAGGAGTCCTCTTCACAAAAACAAGCTGGTCTCCATCCACTTCAGCCCTCTTTTCTTCTGCTCTTCATTCCTTTTGGGAATGCAGTTTCTTCATCCTTACCTTGGATCTCAAATCTGTATCCGTGTATCTTTGAAACCTCTATTTCTATACCAGAGGAGTCCTTCATTCAGCAAACATTTATGCACAGTGTGGTGGGGAGACATGATTGCTTTACTACCAAATAACTTGAATCAAAATTGCAATGGAACACAGAATATTGTTTTGTGCAGAGCCCTAGGAAAAAAGTCCCCTTCATTATCTCAGCATCAAATTGAAGGGAGAAGGGAGAGAACCGCCTGGTAACCTGGGAGTTAAGGGAAGCTAGGAGGTAGACTTGGAGTGTTTAAGCCACCCAGCAGTGATCACATTGGGTCGCACTCTGTGTGTCTCTGTCTGCAGCACGCGTGCCTCCCTTGCGGACCAGCTGGAAAGAAAACTGTGGGCTGGTTACTATGGGAATTGATGGGTGCTGCTGGCAGTGGAAAGTGGAAAGTTCTTAGAATTGATCCAGAAATCCCAAGAGGGCAGAATTTCCCTACCTCTGGCTTCCCTACGTACTTTTCTTTGATTTGATCAGCTCACTCACTTTTAGCTTGGGGGGGACATTTCCAGCAGCTTGTCCCTCGTGTCCTAGGGAGAGTTTGAAGGGGGCTGTCCCAGGCAGACTGCAAAGAGAAAGAGGGCTACACAGAGGCCTGCTGGTTTCCCGTGAGTTTCTGTTACAGCACTTGGCTCCTTGGGCTGCAGTGAACTCAGGATTGAATTGACGCTTCTGTTTCGTTTTACACTGTCAAGGAATGTGCTCCAGACAAGGAGAGAGGAACGTCAGTATGTAATTCCAGAATCCCAGTCTTTTCCTCTGTACTCCACCAGCCCTCACTAGAAAAGGGGGTAGGATGGGTAGCGTTCTGTTTCTGGTGTAGGTATGCCGATTCTGAAATGTTAGAGATGGAAAACAGATGTTTCAATGAGGTGATACCCATATTGGAAAGGAATGAATTCAAAGTGTATTTTGTAAGACAACTTTCATTAATTTGATTAATCAATAACTTTAAAAAGCTCTACCAGAGTGTATGCCAGCTTGTTTTTATAACTCCTCATGAATATGGAATGCAAAGCATTGATTTATTTTTCTAAGAAAAGCATTTGGCTTGAGGAGAGAAGAATGTTAAAGGATTGTGAACATTATAAAGTTCGAAAGGACAGTTTTTTCCCCTTGACATTTTTGGTTTCAGTTCACTGTTTTCTGTTGTTTCTGATTCTTTTACTACTAATGAAAACCATATCCAGGAAGCATGTTTTCATCTGATTTTAAGAGATGTTGTTGACTTCCTTCCCGAAAGGTAAGAAGGAGGTCTAGATCTCTTCAGACCTTGACTTTGGGGTCTTGAAGGGGAGGAATCACTTGAATGACCTTGTGATTTGGATGATGTATTTCTAGAGGCTGTGACACTCCCTTTTAGTTCATTCAGTTCATGTTCTTTGGTGGGGAGGAAGGACTGGAAAGAAAGACCAGTCACACACAGGCCTTGCCCTCCTCAAGCTCCTGATCAGGGAGGTAAGATGATGGGAAAAATAAAGTCCAGGGAAGGGAAGGAAGTTGTGTATGAGAGGTGAGTTAAGCACCTTTTTTGGGGAAGGTGCAGAAACCATCATAGAGGAGGTCACAGCCAAGGGCTAGGGCTGCACTCCACTGCCAGGATTTGGGGAAGCTCCAGCTATTATGACGTGAACTGGAGCTTAAAGAACAAGCAGCATTTCAGCAGGTGTTTTCCTTTGTTTTTCAGCCTTGGAATCTCCCAGTGCTTTGCTTTTATCCGTGTGCTTTGATTTACACTGATGAAGCACTTCATATTAAAAATGCTAGGGAGTCTAGGCTCAGGCCATAAAGCTGTCATGGGAGGGGGAGCGTCCGATGGCGGAGACAGGCAGTAGTGACAGAGGGGAGCACAGGTGCAGTGGAGCCTGGAGAGAGGAAGGGTCGCTAATCCCATGGAAGGGACATGGGGGCTGAAGGCCCAGGGCCCAGGAGCCAGGGTTCTGCAGCAACTTCCGTATTTGTGTTATTCTGCTGTGAAATTGGTGCAGCTCCTCCCCCTTGACCAGTGAGAAAGCCAAGGCTCATGGCACGTCAGTTCTTTTCCCAAGGTCAGCACATCCCCACTTGTTAGCACAGAGATTGGAATGCACATCAGCGAATGTTGGTTAGAACCCCAAACCTTGCAAAGTAGCTTTAGGGCCCCAGTGTGGTTCAGAGTGAGGTTAGTGAGGCAGGTAATCTTGCTTGAGGCCTGACTTGTACGTGACAGAATTGAGATTTCTTTCTTTCTTTCTTTCTTTTTTTTTTTGTCTTGTACAAACTTCATTTCAGGATAAACAGATGGCCATGACTGATAAAATTTTTAGCAGAAAAATTCTACTTAATAATTAAGGACGACGACTTAAACATCCACCGTTTTGTAACCTCTGATGCAGTAGATGGTTTAAGCAGAGATTGTCAGTGGATAAAACCGTTAGATGAATCCCTGAAGCCTATGAATACATTAGCTTATTTGGCAAAAGGAACTTTGAGGATGTAATCAAAGATCTTGAGGTGGGAGATGATCCTGAGTCAGGTGGGTTCAGTCTAATCCCATGAGCCTTTAAAAGAGAGGTGGTTCCACTGAAGTCAGAGAGAGTTGGCTAAAGAAAAGGTAGGCAAGGCGTCTGAGCTGCTGTTGCGGCTTAAAGGCCAGGAGTCAGGGAATGTGCCAAGCCTCCAGGAGCTGACGGCCGGCAAGGAAATAGGGCCCTCTGTCCTATAGTCGAGTGGAACCAGACTCAGCCAGCCAGAAAAGAGTGACCACATGGGCAGACTCTCCCCAACGCCTCCAGGTTGGAACACAGCCAGGCCAACACCTTGATTTTGGCCTTGGGGGGCCCAGAGCAGGGAAACCAGCCAGTCTTGCTGGGCCTCTGACCACGGAACAGTGAGATAATGAACTTGCATGGTTTTGAGCTGCTAAATGTGTGCCAACTTGTTTGGGCAGCCGCTGCTTCATGGGCACAGTGGTGGTAAGCAGTCTGGGGCCTGGGGCCTTAGGGGCGACTAGGCCTCCTGCTACTCCAGGCCCAGTCACTCCATCCTGCCCAGGCTGTGTCCAGGAAAGGCACAGACTTGAGATTTCAATGATGTTTTTTCCCAAAGCACATACCTGTGCACATAAGGAGCCCACCCTGTGGACATTCAGCAGATGGGCACTAACAGACTCAAAAGAGACCACAGTTTTAACTAGGCACAGTAGCATGGATGCAGTTTGCAATTATAAAGGGTCAGTTCAGTTCAGTTGCTCAGTCATGTCTGACTCTTTGCAACCCCATGGACTGCAGCACACCAGGCTTCTCTGTCCATCACCAACTCCCGGAGCTTATTCAAACTTATGTCCATTGAGTCGGTGATGCCATCCAGCCATCTCATCCTCTGTCGTCCCCTTCTCCTCCTGCCTTCAATCTTTCCCAGCGTTAGGGTCTTTTCCAGTGAGTCAGTTCTTCACATCAGGTGGCCAAACTATTGGAGATTCAGCTTCAGGATCATTCCTTCCAATGAACACCCAGGACTGATCTCCTTTAGGGTGGACTGGTTGGATCTCCTTGCAGTCCAAGGGACTCTCAAGAGTCTTCTCTAACACCACAGTTCAAAAGCTTCAGTTCTTCGGCACTCAGCTTTCTTTATAGTCCAACTCTCACATCCATACCTGGTATGAAAAACCATAGCCTTGACTAGATGAACCTTGTTGGCAAAGTAATGTCTCTGCTTTTTAATATGCTGTCTAGGTTGATCATAACTTTTCTTCCAAGGAGCAAGCGTCTTTTAATTTCATGGCTGCAGTCACCATCTGCAGTGATTTTGGACCTCCCAAAAATAAAACAAGTGTCAGTGGGAATTTAAAGTAGATGGAAGATATGAGAAAAGGCATGGAAAAAGGTATAGTGAAGAGTGTGTTTGGTAAGAGAGTAGTTTAGTTTGCCTGGAGTGATGGCTGGGTGAAGAGATATAGAGAGAAATGAGTTGGAAAATTAGCTTGGAACTAATTTGTCTAGCACTTGGTACAGCTAGATAAAGAATTTGGACTCTTTTTCACATGAGATACTGAGAAACCATTGATGGATTTGGGGCAGGTGAAGATGGCTGCCCCAGAGGTGAAGAATATGAGTTTTTTTTTCACAGTGAATTTGAATTTTATCTTTAGTTATATCTTTGAATGAAATTGAATGCCTTTTAAATTATTTAAAGATAGAGCTAGGGGAAGTTAAAATTCAGTAGAAAAAGAATGTAAGTTTTACTGTCTGGGAAAGCGGGCTTCCTTGGTGGTTCAGCTGGTAATCTGCCTGCAATGCAGGATTGGGAGGATCCCCTGGAGAAGTAAGTGATAGGCTACCCACTCCAGTATTCTTGGGCTTCCGTGGTGGCTCATACGGTAAAGAATCTGCCTGCAGTGCAGGAGGCCTGGGTTCAGTCCCCGGGTTGGGAAGATCCCCTGGAGGAGGGCATGGCAACCCACTCCAGTATTCTTGCCTGGAGAATCCCCAAAAACAGAGGAGCCTGGTGGGCTACAGTCCGTGGGGTTGCAAAGAGTCAGACATGACTGAGCGACTAAAAGGGCTTCTCAGGTAGCGCTAAAGGTAAAGAAGCCGTCTCCCAATGCAGGAGAAGTAAGAGACGCGAGTTCAGTCCCTGGATTGGGAAGAGACTTAGCATGCGTCTAGGAAAGATTGTAAAACCTGGTTGTATTTTTTTTGAACTCTAGTTCTAATTGTATAAATTTTCATAATCTTGTCAGCTTGGTGGGCTCATGGCTATGAGATGACCGGAAATGTGATATTTTCATAGATCGATTTGAAATAATGGTGTTTTTGTGACTGACTTTATATACACAGAAACTAAGTCTGCTGCAGATGAAGGTTATTTATGGGTCTGTTTCAGATCCAAAGTCTTGTATAGGGAGTCTTTCCCAGGGGGCCTAACTCTGGCTAAAGCATTTAAATGAGACCCCTGTGTGGCCTTCCCTGGGCTGGCTTTTCTGGTCCCAGAAGAGTCAGTTCCAGCCAGCTCTCTGGGGGCCGCTATGCTTGCGTTACTGCCCAGAAGTTCCCAAAGGACTCTGGTTAAATCTTTAGCCAGCTAGATTATTTATAAAGATAGAGCCATTATATTGCCATTTGGAAAGGGTAATACTTTTATACTTATTCGTAAACATTTCCTGATTTACTAGTATTAGTGCAAGGAGAAAATTTGTTTAAATGAGCTAGGGCTGATTGTGAAGCACAGTTTTTCATTGCATCTAGGAGGGTGGTGGCACAGGAGGGTGTAGTCCCTAAGATTTCTCCAGTCCGGTACATGTTTTGTTCATCATTTTGAGTAGATAATGGTCTGTGGGATACAGTAAGTCCTAAATCAATGCCTGTTGAATGAATGTTGGATGAATCTTGGGCAGTTATGCCAGTGGAGTCATTGTAGTTGATGGGAAAACTGCTTAAGTTTTTAATTAAGACTCTACTCTTGGGTTCTGTGGGTTTTGCTAGTGATACAGATTTTTAAATATCCTTTTGATATGTTGCTTCAAAATGTGAGTAACACTTTAAACTTCTTTTTAGATAAAGTAACCAAATAGAATCAAAGTTACTAAAAATATAAAATCTTTTAGGTTAAATTAAACAACATAGAGCATTTAGTATTGGCATTCTCTTCCATTCTCTTTAGAAAGGGTCACTACCCTAAATTAAGATATCTCCTTTCTAGCCAAGATTTCATTTACTTGACTCAAAGCCCAGAGTAGAGATGGAAATGCAAGAAGGTTTGCCAGAGCATAGAGAAGTAATGGGATTTTTTTTTTCCCCTAGCAACTTGAAATTTATTTTTGTAATTCTAGTAATTAATTATGAAAAAGTGCTATTTTGTTAACATTTAATAATGAGAAATTTAAAATAAATATGTTCAAGTATTAACTGATTTCTTTTTCTGATAGAGTGATGATAACACAGTAAGAGGGAAATGTATTTACTTGGGGATTTGGTCATCCTAAGAGAGCCACTTCTGACTTTGACATTTTCTTCAAGATAATGTAGCATTGTAATATGGTATGTTGCATATGGAGATGATTATTGCAATATTCTTGGGAAGCTTCTGGACATGATTCATCTGGGAGCCAGTTTATAGCAGCAGGTAGGGAGATAAATTTTGTGCTTACAGCTCTGGAGTTCAAAAAAAGAGTTCAAAGAAATAAAAAAATTTTATTTTTATACTGTAAGGGATGTCACAGTGTCATCTGCCTCTGAAAACCTTTAGCCTTTCGAAATTCCATTTTATAATTTTAATTTTATAATTATAATCCTTTGTGTCCATAGAGAGGTGGGAAGCACTGTAACGCCACACTTTGTGAATGCTCTGGGTACCTAAGAGTTGGTTGTGGGTATTACTTTCTGGCACATGAATGGTTTTAATTGATGCATTATACAGAAGACCTTAGTCGTATTGTGGGTTCTGTCCATTTTTAGTATTTTTCATAAGGAAAGAATTTTCTAGGCTAATCAGTACATTGGTTTTGAATCTGATTAAATTTAATTATTGATGAAGAATTTTGCTTTTTGATACTCACTCCTTATAGTCCTCCTGATGGGCTTTTGTTGGGTAAACATGAAATTGGCTTTTACATGGAAGCCCCTTGTCAAATTGAAGCAGAGGACGTTGCAGACATTTCTTGTACTTGAGATGATATATGCAGCAGAACCTTTGGAAAGCCAACAAATATGCTTGCAGAATTCCTTTTTGGACATTCTCTGTCATGACTAAACAGTTTCTCTTGATGGTTACAGTCTTGTTATGCTAAGCAGCTTAAGCAGAATAATTTCTGTTAAGTAGAATTCAGACTTTCAATACCAAAGTAAACTCAGAATCTTAAATGGTGTTTACAGATGTCTGTAGCCGTAGTTACCCATGCACTGGTGCCACTCTCTCCCACCGGAGACCCACTGTCATCCTCCTGATGCCGAAAAGAACTTTGGGACAAGACCACCACTTCCCTGGTGGTCTGGTGGCTAAGATGCCACGCTCCCCATGCAGGGGCCCTTGAGTTCCATCCTTGGTCAGGGAACTAGGTCCCACATGCTGAAAATAAGACCCGGTGCAGCCGAGTAAATTGAAAAAAAAAAAAAAAAAACAGAACTGTGCAGGGACGCCCTCCTCCATGAGCTCTATGGAATCCATCCTTCCTTTGGCAGCTGCTGAAGTGCTGGCAGGAGGAAGAGGAAGAAGAGCCTAGAGTTACAGTTTCTATCTCTTGGACCCATAGGAGATAAGTAACGTGAAATCCAGACAATCTTGGAATCGTGTTTTTTTGGTTATCAGTTTCTGTCCTGGCAATCCTGCTATAGTCGTTAAAACACAACAGAACAAGACATTTTAGATGTCAGTGGTATTAGAACGATTCATTTTTTTTGCATTCAGATACTCAGAACCAAGGGGTCTAGTTTCTGTGTATACTTAGCAGGTGCATTAGGGATAGAACCAGGCAATTCATGTCCCGAAAAGTAATACCCTCGACCACCTCTTAGGTGCCCAGAGTGTTCACAATAGTGTAGAGCTACAGAGCTTCCTGCCTCCCTGTGGACGCAAAGAATGACTTCATTCACTTCAGTGGGACCAGTATAAAATTCCCAATCAAATTAGCATTCATTTGGAAAAAAATGAACGTATGCCATTCAGTACTTTTCCTTGGGGTGGAGGGAGAATGCCCTGAAATCAGAGCAACTTGAGAAGACAGCAGTTTAAAAAATTCCCAGACTCCTGATTCTCAATTCTTGGGACAGGGAGTGGATATGCATCAGACGTTTTCAGTGTCTGAGACTATTTCCCACTCACAGTTCCCAGGTTAGTATTTCTTTCGCTCATCCTGAAAGATCAGGAGATATGTTTATTTATTTATTTATTTGCAAATAGTTCGTGTACAATACTTAGCAGAACTGTGAGAAACCAGAGTGACCTGTTTTCCTTTGGTTCCTGGAGAATGGTGTTGACATGAGGCCCCATTGAGCCAAGCCCAGGATGTGTGTGCCCGTCACTCCTCCTTTTGCACTGAGAGAGCAGGGTTGCCATCTTTAGAGCAGTGATCCCCAACTTTTTTGGCACCAGAGACTGGTCTCGTGGAAGACAGTTTTTCCACGGACCAGAATCAGAGGGATGATTTTGGGATTATTCAAGCAAAATACATTTATTGTGTACTTTTTTTTTTCTATTATTATTACATCAGGTCCATCTTAGATCATCAGGCATTGATTAGATCCTGGAGGTTGGGGACCCCTGCTTTAAACTTTACCCCAACACACCGTCGAGTCGCAGTGTTTGTTTTGCATAAGGGGATCTTGAATAATACTGGACACTTTGGAAAAATTTAAAGAACTGATGATGTGGTCCTCACCACTACATAATGGGATGTGGTGCTATGGGCCCTTATTCTATGCCCCTAATAGCATCACCAGCCCAGCCAGCACCTGTTGATGCCCAGGGTTGTAAGGCTGAGCAAAAGCTGGCAGACACCAAGTTTAAGGGTAGCATAATTTATGATGCAAACTTTAAAATATGAGCTTTTACTCTATCTGGGGAGAGAAAACTTGCTCGTTGTTGCAGTCAGTGGAAGACAACGTACAACCTACTTGCTTCATTGACAGGTTTTCCTTATTCCAAAGCTAGAAGGAAAATCCACTGGGGACTGGAACCAAAGGAACTGTTCCATTAACAGTTGGATGACAGATATTTCTTATCTGAATTGCTATGGCAAATACATTTTCCTTCCTGGTTATTATAGTTGTATCAAACAAAATAAGTCCTATAGATATTAGGTAAACATAAACAGAATTTTCAATTAAAATCAAATAGGTTTTCATGCCTTATTTTAAAAAGGAGTCCTTTTTGCTAAGTAGAAAATAGATGCCAATTTTAGCTCACTTGGAAAATAAAAAGGGACAAAAAGAAACCCTCATTTATATTTCTAATGTTCTTCATTAAAATTATTAAAATATGCAGGCCATATGAGAAAGTACATTGACCATTACTGAGTTGATCATGCAGATAAAGAGGGATGGCTTATATTCAGAAAACTTCAGAGGACAGAAGATGTCTGTTTGGTATTAGTGCTCTCCCAACACTGACCACAAGGTGAAAATAGTCCCAGAAGCTTTTGTGTTTGTGTGTTTAAAGTTGCAGAAGCCTGAATTGGAAACTTTACCTTCTGTTAACTTTTATGTTAGCATGTAGGTAAAAGGAAACTTTGTAGGACATGATAATAGGAAGAGTAATCAGGTGACTCAGTGGTAAGGAATCCTCCTTCCAGTTCCAGGAGATGCAGAAGACTAGGGTTTGATCCTTGGGTCGGGAAGATCCCCCAGAGAAGGAAATGGCAACCCACTCCAATATTCTTGCCTGGAAAATCCCATGGACTGAGGAGCCTGGCGGGCTATAGTCAGTGGGATCGCAAGGTGTCAGACATGACCGAATGACCGAGCACGCGTGCAGTGCTTGAAAATTGCTTTATTTCAGTGTTCATAGTTGAAATAAAATGCAATTTAAATCTGCTGTACTCTGTTTGCGTGCAATACCTAAAACGAGCCTGTGGTGCCTTGATGCAGTCGGTTTTTTTTGTTTTTTTAAAAGCACTTCGAGATTGCCTTCAGAATGTTGGATACTTCCCTCAAAGTTTTGATGATTCTGCTGGTCTAAGGCTCCAGGTATGGTGTTTGGTGTTACTGGGTAGTGGAAAATTACTGTGCTTTTTCCCTTTTACCCAGCTGTTGTGGGATTTTTAAAAAAACTATACTTTGGATTTTGTTATTGTTGCTGCTGCTAAATCGCTTCAGTCGTGTCCGACTCTGTGCAACCCCATAGACGGCAGCCCACCAGGCTCCCCCGTCCCTGGGATTCTCCAGGCAAGAATACTGGAGTGGGTTGCCATTTCCTTCTCCAATGCATGAAAGTGAAAAGTGAAAGGGAAGTCGCTCAGTTGTATCCAACTCCTAGTGACCTCATGGACTGCAGCCTACCAGGCTCCTCCGTCCATGGGATTTTCCAGGCAAGAGTACTGGAGAGAGTTGCCATTGCCTTCTCCTAGTTGTTGTTGTTAGGATAGTAATTTAATGTCTGTTTACAGCTCACTGCAAAAGTCCATTGTTTTCTGTGTTTGTGGAGGCCCTCTGGTCAATGACGGTATATGGTGTTAGTTTTGTGTTCTGTGGCTAAAGATGCTTTTGTGTGGCCTCCAGGACAGCCTTAGCAGGAGGAGGGTGGAACAAGTGGCCTCATCCCAGTTTTCAGGTGGCTGAAGGAGGTTGTCTGATGCCCTTTGGCTGTTATATGGTGGCTGCCATTCTTGTTTCTTTAAGTACTCTTCCCTTTGTTTTATTTTTATTTTCCTGATTGTTTTCCCAATGATAATAACAACAACCGCATCAATGGTTAAAATAGTGTAAGAGCTGATCTTTATTGGTCCATTGCCACATGGCAACCAGTGTTATAAGTGCTTCAAGTGTGTTGACCTTCACTTCAGTCCTGTGGAGTAGGTATTACCCTCTTTTTTTAGGGATGATGGAACTGAGAAATAAGTTGTAACACTTACTTTGTGGGGTAACTGAAGATCTTAAGTGTGTACAATTCTGAGTAAGGACTGACCGCTCACTAAATGATAGTAGTTATGATGATTACAGCGTGTACCCAGTTGTCACTCCTGCATATACATCATTGTCTTCATTAGCCATTGAGCTCATTGAGGGCAGTGCGTGTGCTATGTTACTGTTACTGCTGAGTAATCTATTAGATGTATGTCGGACTATATTCTGGGTTTTAGTATTTGGTATCAGTTATGTGAGCGACTGAACTGAACTGATGCTTAGGTTGGAGATGTATTCAGCCCCACAAGACGGGTTGTGTTCTGAGACCTTGACACACTGAAAATGGTCTTTGTGCTACTCTAGCTGCTGGAATTCTGTATTGTGACGGTCCTGACATTTACAGCAAGAAGAACATGAACTTTCTAGATGAAATAGAGAACTTTCTGAACTTGGCTGAAGTGGAATTTGAGAAAGCTGTAAATGTTGTTGTATTAGGATGTTCTGTTTCCCTTGAACTGTAGCCCAGAGACACTCCATACTTGCCTGCATTTCAAATTCAATTGTTAAAAAAAAAAAAAAAAAAAGGTGACAACAGTATAAATGTAGCTGTTTACTCCTAATTTTCTCTTGTTTGAAGTTAGGCTGGGAGAATAAGGCCATTAGTATCAGTGGAATATTTACTCTTTGAGTCAGTCCTTTTCTTCCAAGGTGGGGAGTTCCTGATTGATTCAAGACTGTGGGCAACCTTCATGGAGGTGGAGGTCCAAAGGATACCAAAAAAGCTGCTGCTATATTGATCCTAGGGGTTTGATGTTTGGTTTGCCATGGCCGTGTTTTTAATTACCATTAATAAACAAGACTTTACCTGGAAGGAAGGGATAGGGAAATTTAGAATTCTAATTGTTTGATTACTATAGCTCAATGTGGACATGATTGGCTGGGAGAGTAAGCTCCGTTTAGCTTTTTTCCCCTCTGGTCAAATGAAGTGATGTTAATTCTCTTGGAAAAGGTGGGCGAGATAATGGATGGAACTCTACCTGGTGAGTAACTGACTCCCTTGTCCCTAGGGAGCTGAGTCAGTTCTTCCAGGTCTCTAGGACGTAACTAACGTAGACCTGGGGCTACAGTTCCGGCAGTGGGAAGTCTTTTGCTCAGATACAGGGCTCCTGGAGGTTGTGGTGATTTTAATAGGCAGCCATGAAATATCGATGTCCTTAATTCTATCTTAGGAACTAAGAATAGCTTAACTAGCAGAAAATGACAGCCCCTGGGATGTAGGGTCACCACCACTGACTCTGGTTTGAAGGTGGGGTTGGAGCTGTCTCAAATAAGCACGATTTGCTGCGGCTGCCAGTTTCCTGCTACTGTCCTTTCCTTATTTGTTCTGCTGTATGTGCTTTATTGCTATTTGCCAACAGAAACCCTGTGGCAGTTGCTAGAAGATTGATGAAAAATATGTGGGAGAAGATGCTCATCAATTTAATTTGTTTTTGAACAGGGAAGAAAGTATCTATTATCCTGTTTGTTTAACAGAAGACTTTCATATCTTCTACTTAACTTTTTAATCTTAAAAGGGTATATGTTTACTGTAAATAATGTAAGCAACAAAACGGCAGCAAAAAGGCAAAATAAAAATTACCCAAATCCTAAACCCAGCAATGTATTTTACCATTTTGTTAAATATCCTTATGTATTTTTTCTGTACACATATAAAAATACATATACATATAAACGTTTTTATTTGGTTTTATATTCTGTTATATTTTTGTTTTGAGTCATGATTGATTTTTGATCATTCCTACACTGATGTCATAGATTTAATTTATTTCTCAGGGTACCCATTTCTAGCTGTAGAGTGTTTTCTCTAAGACTCTGAACTCATTTATACAAAATCCTCAATAATCTTTGTAAGAAGAGGAGTGAGTCTATTAATTAAGCAAAACTTCAAAGAAATTATTTATTCTGGGTAGCTAAGTTTTCCATGTAGTTAAGTGTTCATCTAGCTAATGATTACTAAGATTGCTTAAGCAATGTTGATGAAAAAATTTCCAGAGTTGTACACTTTTAGCATTGTTAAGTGTATGCTTTGGCCTTGGGAATTTATTTCTAGGAATGTTTTAATGAAATACAGACATGTGCAAACATGTCTGAAACATGGTGTTTATTCATTGCAACATTACTTATGAAGACAGAAATTTGAAAATAATATGATTTATGGCTATATACAAAACTGTATCCAATAATGTAACCATAAAGCTTTCATTCTAAATATTTGAGAGAAAAGAAAATAGTTACAGTATAATAAGGGGAAAATATGGTATAATAAGGAGAAAATGCCTGTTGGGAATTGTACGCAGTGCCAGTTCTATGAAGAAAAACCACTTTATTCTCTCAAATATATTTGTGTTTTTTTATAGTTAAATAAATAGGCACATGCGCTTATAATTACCTTGATGTTTTTCCTATTAAAAAAATAAGGTGTAACATTAATATAGAAAAGCACACAGATTATAAGTTTTCATCTTTGATAAATTTTTGTAAACAATACACGTGTAAATATCACTGAACTTGAAAATGAGAATATTACCAACATTCCATAAACTCATTCATGTTTTCTCCCATCTCACTACCCTTCCTCATCCACCAGTGCTACCAGAGGTAATCGTTATACTAACTCACATCACCATAGATGAGTTTTCTCTGATTTGGAACTTTATAGAAAACTCTTTGTATTTGTTTTTTGGGCACATATATGTACATTTTTGTTGGGTGTCTCTGCCTAGGACCTGGGATTTCTGAGGTTGCATATGTGTCTGTTCAGCTTTGGTAGATAATACAGAACCTTTTCCTGAAGTAGTTGTACCAGTTCACTGTCATTAGCAGTGTTGGAGAGTTCCAGTGGCTCCACGTCTTCATCAGCATTAGTTTTTAGTGTTTAGTTTTAGCCATTCTAGTGGGTACAGAGTGAGACCCATTGTTACTTAGATTGCATTCTCCTGATGACTAGTGAGAGTTAGCACTTTGACCTGAAGACCCTCGGTTCTCAGGAAATTTTTTGTTAGCTATTAGATCTTATACTAGTTCAACATCATTTCCATATTAACAGAAACTGTTCATCTTCTGGTGTGGAGGACATGTTGCTCTCCAAGTTCCAAGTTCTCAAATCAGCAGACTGAAGGCTGAGTCTTCTGCCATTTAAGTGGAGCAGTCACTAATAACCACAGCTTGTCCTGATCCTGTCCATCAAGATTTTCCTGCTTGATGATCGGTTTAATGTGACTTTCCATTCTGTATTAAGTGAATGTTTGAAATTGTGAAATATTTCTAGTTATCTATTCTTCTTGCCATGTGATTGATTAAAATATGGGTCAAAGAGTTCAGTGTAAGAAATTTAAAGGAAAAACTTCCTGGCCTTAGTGCAGTGGTTTTCTTTAGACCAGTATATCAAGAATGACTCACCTCCTCCTTTTTTCTCAGTAACTTTGAAAACAGTCTCACTCTACAATAGAAAATTAAAAGTAAATTTAGTAAAGATGGAGAGGCATCTGAGACTGAAGTCTGAGTCTAATTCCGACATAGAATATTTTTAGGAGAATTGTAATCCTGGAATCCAGTTCCTAACTTTTAATATTTTCTCGGATCATGAAATGAAACTGAGAGATCCATCAAATTGTTGATCTTAGACAAAGAGGCTTTGTGGTAGAACTTCCATCTGCCATTTTGAACTATGGGGATTGAGCAGATCCTTTGTCCTGGGCTTGGGACCAGGCATTGTCAGACAGCTTTTCACATTTAATCCTATCAATACTGTGAGGTAATGTCATACCCATTTTATGTATGAGCAAGTTGAGGTTGAAAAGGTTAATGGAGGCTATATAATGAGTAAAGGTAAGTGGAAATTCCCTTAACTCTGATTTTTATGATTATACTGATGGAAACTTTTAGTATTTAGGACCTTTGGTTTAAACTCAACAACTCCATTAATGTATAAAAATGGAGTGGTAGTGGTTGGATCGTAGATGAAGGCTAAGTAGAGTATTTTATGGAGAGATCTGTTCTAGCTTCACTCATCCTTTCCTTATACTATTGTGTAAAGGTTTCCAAGCATCCCTCTTGATTAAAGATACATATATCAGTAAAGGTAACACCACCAGCAGCAGTGATGAAGTTAGAGAAGTTTATGGCTGAACGTCAATCTTAAAAAAAAAGAATGCATTTATTGCAATTTATTTTGAGCCCTGCAGCTCCTGCAGTGTTTTGTCTTAGGTAAGTCATATATGAACTTGGTCTCAAGGGACCTGAATTATGGTCCCTATGGAGATCTAAGATGTGTTGGAGGATAACCTTCATATGAGATAGAAAGGGAAACCGGGGAGAGGTAAGTTCAGGCAAAGTGCTACAGGAATTCATGTCAGCAGGACATAACTTTTAGCTCAAGCCTATCAAGAAATGCTTTCTGGAGAAGGTGGTCTTGGAAATGTCCTCAAAGTTTGGATAGAATGTGGTTACTTAGAAATTGACATCTGATTGGGTTAAAACCACTATAGACTTTATCTTTTTTATACCTCTGAATGAACATGCTGGTCGAATGAATACTGTAAATAAAATTCAGACAGAAACTTACCTATCAGCAATAAAATGGTATGTGTTGTAAAGCCACAGTGTATTGGATGAAGATCAGGCAAAGCCCCTTTTAGCTCTGACCTTGTCTACTTATGGCATTCCCAGGTGGCTCAGTGGTAAAGAATCTGTCTGCCAGGGCAAGAGACTTGGGTTTGATCTCTGGGTGGAGAAGATCCCCTGGAGGAGGGAATGGCAGCCCTCTCCAGTATTCTTGCCTGGGAAATCCTATGGACGGAGGAGCCTGGAGGGCTATGGGGTCACAAGGGTTCACAACAGTTGGACACCACTGACTAACACTTTTCATGTTTTTTCAGAAGTGTACGCCGTGTGAGACAGGCCACCTAAGCCACATTTTCATACTTTTCAAGGATGCTTTTCTCCTTGCAAGGTTAATGTTATTACTGTGTTAATATTTGACTGAGTTTGGTAGGGAGCAAGAAGTAGATAGATCCTGCATGAGTGAATGCATAAATGAACTGTA
This sequence comes from Budorcas taxicolor, assembly GCF_023091745.1. Lineage (NCBI taxonomy): Eukaryota > Metazoa > Chordata > Mammalia > Artiodactyla > Bovidae > Budorcas > Budorcas taxicolor. Next base: position 81,220,329 of record NC_068919.1, read on the forward strand.
TGAAATATGTATGAAATATTGTATAAAATATAATGTGGTACCTCTTGGCTAAGTTCTTATTTTTGTCATGCACAGGTGCTTGTTTGGCTAGTTACAGCCTGCCCCAGAAAATCATTGTGGAGTGACTGCAACAAGTTGATTTAAAGCCAAGAGGAACTGAGTATGCAGATTTGTGACTTTACATGGAAATCTTTAGCACACACAAATGATTGTCTGTGTGCCATTGTTTATGTGAATGATTGTTTACAGTGGTTGATCGTGAATGATTGTTCTTGTTCCCCTTCCCCCACGCCCACTCCTTTGCTCAAATTATTTGGACCAGGAAAAAGAAGGGCTCATTCCCACTGCCTATATTGCTAGTTTAAAATTTAAAGTTCTCTTGGTTTCCACAAAGTTCTTGGGATCATGAGATAAACTCCTAAACTAGAAATCTTTAATTGGTATGTTTTTTTAAAATTAAATCTGGTTGTTTTACATTATATCTTTTAGTAATTCTGAATCTTTATTGAAAAAATTTTAAATTAACTGTAATAATAATAGTTACCATTAGTGTGTTTAATGTGTACTCAGAACTTTGCTAAAGATTTTCCCTTTCATTGCTTCTTTTAATCCTCATATTCATCCTATGAGATGTTGACAGATATCCTCATGTTGAGTTCAGTTCAGTCGCTCAGTTGTGTCTGACTCTTTGCGACTCCATGAATCGCAGCACGCCAGGCCTCCCTGTCCATCACCAACTCCCGGAGTTCACACAGATTCACGTCCATCGAGTCCGTGATAACATCCAGCCATCTCATCCTCTGTTGTCCCCTTCTCCTCCTGCCCCCAATCCCTCCCAGCATCAGAGTCTTTTCCAATGAGTCAACGCTTTGCATCCTCATGTTACTAAGGACTAAATGATTTCTATAAATCACATAGCTTGAAAGTGGCTGAGCTGGGATGAACCCAAATCGGTCTGTCTTTAGTGCCTGAGCCACTATATTGAACTGTTCTTCCCTGTTTTCTCTAAGTATTTATGCCTCTTTCCTCACATATTGTGGTGGTAGGATGCATTCTTGTTTTAGTTTAAAACAACATGCTTTTGGTTGTCAGGAGTCCTTTATAAAGTAGCAGTTTTTGTTGGTTTGACATCTTTGCAATTATCAAAACTCTTTCATTTACTATTGTTTTAATGATACTTAGAAATTGTTTTTGTTTTAACAGCTAAAAGGAAAAACTTACTTTGTTTTCAGATTAGCAGTTCAGTTTAAACAGATTCTAACAGTCCTCTGGGACAGAACTCTGGTGTTTAGATATTTATCCTCCTGATTTGTGTAGAACAGCGTCTCAAGTTGTCATGCGGTGTAACTGCAAGGGCGCAGGGTGCAGATAGCAACAGAACGACCCGTTTACACTTGAGGTCGGATAGCAGAGAGAATGAATGAGTGAGGAAGCGTGAGGGCACATTACCTGATGTGTCACTTACAGTTTTGCACCTGAAAAACTTGCAGTAAATGTCAAAAAAGCCTTATTGTTATAAGTCGTTAACGTCTCCATGTTAGAAACAAAACTATCAATTTCATGTCCTGTAATACTACAGTGGATAACTGTTTATTATATGTCGGTCTGCCAGCACTTGCGGGGTTGGGTGGTGTGCTTTACGAATCCAACTGAATGATATGTCTAGACAGAACCAAATGTATAATTGTGTAAAATCACAGCTCAGAAATTGCGGCTGAAAAGCTTTAATAATTATTGGTGACTGTGCCATTTTAGATCACTCTGTATCCTTATTTTCTTGGTGTATTGCAGAAGAATTAAAGTTTATTTTTAGACAAAACAAATGTTTACGAAGTGGTATGATACAAATCCATTTTATTTTAACTGAAATGTATTTTCCATGCAAATATATTTTTCTTGATCTGGAGAATTGGATAAACCCAAGTAAGAATTACACTTCAAGCATTAAATTTGGGTCATTGGAAAAGACTCTGATGCCGGGAGGGATTGGGGGCAGGAGGAGAAGGGGACGACCGAGGATGAGATGGCTGGATGGCATCACGGACTCGATGGACGTGAGTCTGAGTGAACTGTGGGAGATGGTGATGAACAGGGAAGCCTGGCGTGCTCCGATTCACGGGGTCGCAAAGAGTCGGACACGACTGAGCGACTGAACTGAACTGAACTGAGAAGCTTTTAGAAACCAACTTAATAGTACAAAGCTGCCACTTTTCAAAAACCATATTTCTTTTACTTAAAAAATTGTTTTGGGCTTCCCTGGTAGTCTAGTGGTTACAAATCCCCCTGCCAATGCAGGGGACCTGGATTCGAGCCCTGGTCCGGGAAGATCCCACGTGCTGCGGAGCAGCTAAGCCCGTGTACTGCAACTGTTGAGCCTGTGCTCTAGCCCACAAGTTGCAACTGCTGGGCCCCCGTGCTTGCAACTCTGGAAGCCTGCATGCCTAGAGCCCACGATCCACTAGAGAAGCCACAGCAATGGCTCATACACTGCAATGAAGAGCAGCCTCTGCTTGCCACAGCTAGAGAACGCCTGCATGCAGCAACAAAACCCAGCACAGCCAAAAATAAAATACATAAAAATAAGTACAGAAAATTTTTTATTTTTGGACTTTTAATATAACTGTTTTATTTAAAAGCTTTCTAAAATTTTATATTGGCGTATAGTTGATCTGTAGCATTGTGTGAGTTTCAGGTGTACAGCAAAGTGATTCAGTTATAGACACACACATACACATTCTTTTCAGATTCTTTCCCCATATAGGTTATTATAGAATATTGAGTAGAGTTCTCTATGCTATATAGTAGATCTGTTTTATATATAGTATCAATAGCATGTATATGTTAATCCTAAACTCTTAATTTATCCCTCCACCCAAATCCATATTTCTTTTAAACTAAGACTTCTTGGCATTCTGAAAGCTTTATTTTAAAATAGCTCAAACTGCCCTGTCATCTATCTAATTTGTATTTTCTGTCTTTTTCCTCAAGCAGTTTGTTAGGCAGTCTACTCTCCTCCAGCTACCTAACCCTTAATTCTGTTTTTATTTTTAATCAATTAATTAATTGGCTCCTTGGCATGTGGGATCTTAGTTCCACTGGAAGCATAGAGTCCTAACCAGTGGACCACCAGGGAAATCCCCTCTAATTCTTGACAGGAAAGAAATCTCCTCTTCCTCTGTTGAGTTGTCCCCTCCAAAACAGGCCATTGTGTATATACTGCAGTGAACATTTTATTACTGAGTTTCACAAGTTCCTCATATAGCCTGGGTATCAGTCCTCTTTGTTTTAGATTTGTATTTTGCATTGATTTCTCCTCAGTTTTTTAAAAAGTGTCACCTTATAATCAGAAGTTTTTAACAATGATTAAATCTATTAATTTTTTTCTTTTATGGTTATTACTTTCAGTGTCTTAGAAAGCCTTTCCCTACTGTCCAATCTTGAAAATATTCTCCTATGTTTTGTTCTGAAAACTGTGATCCACCTTGAATTAATTTGTCCACATGCTGTATTATTGACATTTCAATCTTTAAAAGATACTACCTCCATTTTTTAAACAAAGAATTTGGCGCTTATAATAGTAAACATGAGTTAGAATTTTGGAATATTTTGAATATGATCATGGTGAAGCTAGGTTAGATACATATACAGCATTTCGGTCAAAACCTTTTTTGTGATGCATCACAACTGTTGTTTAAAAAAATATTGTTATTGAAAAATGAACATTTCTTTTGGTAACTGGGTTTATCCCCATAATTAAACCAGTATTAAATGCAGATTAAGACTGAAACCTTGGCATGCATTTATTTTATCAGATGGAGATGTTGTGTTTATATACAATTGTTCTATGAAGCTGGCCCAGTGGGATTTGCTTGTTAAGTCAAGATATTTTATCATATTGCGACAAGAAAGAGTGAAACTGGTTTAGCTGCTTAACCTGGCCTAATTAATTGGCTTTCGAAGACACAGGATGGGGCTCAAAATTGCTGTCAGTTCTCTCAGGCTCATCTCTCCTCTTAGTATTTAAAGTTTCTTCTGACATTTCAGTAACGTCATCAATACTAGCATCTAAGTCCAAAGGAGATTCTCAAGAACTGATGTTGTTTTGTTAGTGTATATCAAATTGGCTCAAAAGTTTGTTCAGGGTTTTTAGTAAGATGATACAAAAACCTGAATGGATGAACTTTTTGGCCTACCCAATATTTTGTGTGTTTGCCGTGTTAGCATGCTGCAAGCGTTGTATTTCTCAGAACAGTCTCATTTTAAAGAGGAAGTTAAAGATTTTCACAGCCACAGACTTGGGAGTGGTATGTGGGGAAATACACTGAGGTGCTCTGGTAAATTTCCTGAATGGTGGCTTCTCATAAGTCCTTACAAGTGTCTCGAGTCCAAATAGGTAACAGGACAATAGACTGGTAACTCAGTTCTGAGATGTGTGTGGAGTCCTTTGAGGGAAGAGGAGGGGCTCCATGCACTGGCTGTGTGTCCAAGGTACTGTGCTGCGGTGGGTGTTCAAAGATGAGCAGAACAGGAAGAAGCTTATGTTACCCCTGAGGGGAGCTCCATTCAGTTAGTGGGCTGCTTGCCCATCAGCATGTACAATCAAACTCATTTTAAACTTCCTGTTTCTTGGGAGACGGGAGGCTGCCCTTTTGTCTTTAGCTGAACAAGTGAACACAGTGAGGACTATTGAGAGGCATCACTTGAGGATACAGAGATTCCTGCGCAAGGCTAATGTTGCCCCGCTGCAGATGGGCTTGCGTCCATGTAAATAGCAGAGGAAACGGGCCAGGTTCATAGTACCCTTTCAGAGTGGCCTTCTCATTAAGGGAACATTAGCTTCAGTTGATAGCTCTCAAAGAAACTAGGACAGTTCCCAGGCTGCTCTTTATTTGTATAGATAAACAACAGGCATTAAGAGAACCATGATGAAAGCCACGCTAATAAAATTCACTGTGTTCTAATTGTGTCCTCTTGGCAAGATGATATTTTTTTAATCCAAGCATGGTGCCTAAAGTGGTGATTTGTATGTATGATGAACTAAATTAAATGATTTTTCTTAAAAAGTAATTGTTTTGCTTAGTGTTTGCTACTCTTTGGATTAAAATGGGTGTTTATAGCCTAAAGCATGTTGGTTGGTTTTTATGAACTCCTTCATATCATGCACAGGAACCCAATTTAATGGCCTTAGGTATTCTTTCAATGTATTTTGATGCCAGTTTTCTCTGCCATATTTATTCTCTCCATTTTGATCATTGTAGTTGTGCTGTGTAAATGCTTTTGACCTATTAATTCATTATTAGTATATGTAGTAGTTAGTGATGTGGTTTGGGGTATAAGTCAAACTAGCTTGGTCTTATAATTCATAGGCAAGATTTCAGAAAACTTCTACTGAAAAACTTTCTGTTTCAAACAACACTTAGCTGACAGCTTGAGCAGCTACACGAGGGGGTCTTCTGGAGTCCACAGGTGGTCTGCCCCATCAGGCAGGGTCTTGCCCCCCAGAACCCCCAGCCCCTCCACCCAAAGTGCAGACACCACCACCCTCAGCTAGCTTCTTAGATGAAGTCTGTGTGTATTTATCTAGACTCCAGATTCTGTGGGTAATAAAGTCTAATTTCGGGGGGGGGGGGGAAGAACACTTAACTGTCATGTGAAATCAATCATTCCAGTCATCACCAACTTACTGTCCTGATTTATGTCAACACTGATTACTATTGGTGGGGGATTCTTTGAGTCAAAATTGTGTGTAGATATTTACAGGTAACCCATCAGATGCTAACCCACTCCAGTACTCTCCTGGAAAACCCCTGATAGGCTGCAGTCCATGGGGTTGCTAAGAGTCGGACATGCCTTCACTTTCACTTGTCACTTTCATGCACTGGAGAAGGAAATGGCAACCCACTCCAGTGTTCTTGCCTGGAGAACCCAGGGATGGGGGAGCCTGGTGGGCTGCCGTCTAAGGGGTCACACAGAGTCGGACACGACTGAGACAACTTAGTAGCAGCAGCAGCGGCAGCTGCAGCCGCAGCATCAGATGCTGCCTTGTCCGAGTGTGTGTTGACTTATTCACAGGTAAAGGACTCTTGTCTTTGTAGATAGCAGGTTGTTTGAATCAAGTTATAATTTGCTTAGCTATTTATACATTAATTATGTTTAGAAAGAAATCCAAGGAGAAGCATTAATCATTCACTATTTGTTTGATCAGGCGATGGCATTGACATTCTTATTGTGTAATCACCAAATAGCTAATTTTGTTATATTCGATTCCAGGAACAGATGTACTTCTTAGAATAAACAGTATGCAAGGCCCAAATCTAAGTGCATTATTTAGAAGCACATTAAAATCTTTGTATTTTTTATGATTTAAGCGTAATTGCAGTTTGCAGTGTGTCAAATTTTCAAAATAAAATATGTGATAACTGCCACAGTGCAAAAACTGAAGAAGAAGCAAAACTTGGCCCATACATTTTCAAGTGTAATGTGTTATTTTGAAAGAGGTGTTTTTGTGTGTAGAGATTTAGTGCATTAACTCTAGAACCAGCCTGTCTGGCTTTAGACCTATCTACTACTTGCCAGCTTTGTGATGTTGGGCAAGTTACCTAACCTCTCTGTGCTTTAGTTTCCTCTTTAGTAGGGCGGTAATAATCGTGATAATGGCATGTGTCTCATAGGATTGTTAGGAGGATGATATAAGCTAATAGAAATTAAGTGCTTAGAACAGTGCCTGATACATAGTAAGGACAAATAAACAGAACTATGAAGACTGTAACAGGTGGATGGGTTTGTTACAGAGGCTTCTCCTACAATCACTTCTTATTCTTTTAAAAAAGAATTATTAAAAGATGATTTTCTGATCAGTCAAATGATATTTGTAGGGTGACTTTCATGGTAGATATGATTTTAGAATTTGCAGGCCATATAAAAGGAATAAAAGGCCTAGACCCACTCTGAAAGTTTGTACCCTATTTAAATAGGTACCCAAATACAGATACATACAAATGAAATTGTAATATAGCAACATGTAAATGAAAAGATATGAATCTTTTTCAACTGAAAACAGAGGCAGTGAAGAAGTATAAAAGATGGATTTGGGTCTTGGAGGACAGGAACTCTAAAATTCTATCGTGAATAGTCTCAGCTTTGTGACTCTGAGAAACAAAAATCAGACACCTCACTGTGTTCATTGTTCTCTTGCAGAGCTGGTCATTGGTTTTAGTTGAGTCCCCCTGTTTTTGTGTAAACATTTCCCTGGTTTTCATTGGTAGCACTTGTTATTCCATAGTGAAAACCTGGCAGTCCAGCCTAGAGTCCTGGCTCTTCAGGTCTTTTCCCATTTTCAGGCCCTTATGGAATGCTCTGGAATGCCCATCTCTTTCACCCCAGCCTCCCTGTGACCTTATCCCAGGCTTCAAAGTCTCAGCTCCAAGATACCTCTTCCAGCCACCTGAACTGGGTCCCACATTCCCTAGCTTCAGCCTTCAGTTCAGTTCAGTTGCTCAGTCGTGTCTGACTCTTTGCGACCCAATGAATCGCAGCACACCAGGCCTCCCTGTCCATCACTATCTCTTGGAGTTCACTCAGACTCACATCCATCGAGTCCATGATGCCATCCAGCCATCTCATCCTGGGTCGTCCCCTTCTCCTCCTGCCCCCAATCCCTCCCAGCATCAGAGTCTTTTCCAATGAGCCAACTCTTCGCATGAGGTGGCCAAAGCACTGGAGTTTCAGCTTTAGCATCATTCCTTCCAAAGAACACCTAGAACTGATCTCCTTCAGAATGGACTGGTTGGATCTCCTTGCAGTCCAGGGGATTTGCAAGAGTCTTCTCCAACACTACAGTTCAAAGGCATCAATTCTTCGGAGCTTAGCTTTCTTCACAGTCCAACTCTCACATCCATACATGACCACTGGAAAAACTATAGCCTTGACTAGATGGACCTTTGTTGGCAAAGTAATGTCTCTGCTTTTCAATATGCTATCTAGGTTGGTCATAACTTTTCTTCCAAGGAGTAAGCATCTTTTAATTTCATGGCTGCAGTCACCATCTGCAGTGATTTTGGAGCCCAGAAAAATAAAATCTGACACTGTTTCCACTGTTTCCCCATTTATTTCCCATGAAGTGATGGGGCCAGATGCCATGATCTTCGTTTTCTGAATGTTGAGCTTTAAGCCAACTTTTCACTCTCCTCTTTCACTTTCATCAAGAGGCTTTTTAGTTCCTCTTCACTTTCTCCCATAAGGGTGGTGTCATCAGCATATCTGAGGTTATTGATATTTCTCCCAGCAATCTTGATTCCAGCTTGTGCTTCTTCCAGCCCAGTGTTTCTCATGATGTACTCTGCATATAAGTTAAATAAGCAGGGTGACAATATATGGCCTTGACGTACTCCTTTTCCTATTTGGAACCAGTCTGTTGTTCCATGTCCAGTTGTAACTCTTGCTTCCTGACCTGCATATAGGTTTCTCAAGAGGCAGGTCAGGTGGTCTGGTATTCCCATCTCTTTCAGAATTTTCCACAGTTTATTGTGATCCACACAGTCAAAGGCTTTGGCATAGTCAATAAAGCAGAAATAGATGTTTTTCTGGAACTCTCTTCCTTTTTCCATGGTCCAGTGGATGTTCGCAATTTGATCTCTGGTTCCTCTGCCTTTTCTAAAACCAGCTTGAACATCTGGAAGTTCACGGTTCACGTATAGCTGAAGCCTGGCTTGGAGAATTTTGAGCATTACTTGACTCGCGTGTGAGAGATGAGTGCAGTTGTGTGGTAGTTTGAGCATTGTTTGGCATTGCCTTTCTTGGGGATTAGAATGAAAACTGACAGCTTTAGTGCTTAGTTAGCTATTAATCTGGTAGGCACTCAATCTATGTGAAATCTCTTTGCAAACTGAAGTATGGTACAGACAGAGGGAGCAACTTTGCTCTCTTTTTCTTGCATCATTTTTTACCTGTTCTGTTTGTCTTGTCATTCCTCTGTACACACCCCTCGACGTTAACTGAGAGCTCCAAGAAGTCAAAAGTTTTATGTGAATCTATCTTAGCCTGTGAAACAAACAAGAACAATACAACAGAAACAAAGCAGGGCAGCAGGGAGCTGTAATGAATGAGGAGTGAACTGAAGGATGCTCGGCCAGGGGTGGGTAACGTGGGCGAGGGATAACATGGTTCTCCCAAGAGGCCCTGTGGTTAGTGCAGGCAGAGAAGCGAGCAGGACTTCAGTGTAGGTCTGGCCTGGGCACTGGTCATCTCTCTGAACCGCTTTGATGATCCACATTCTCATGCGAAAAATGAGGAAGGCAATATTACCGTACACTTTAAGGGGTGATGTTTATGAGAGCAGGTAAAGGGATGCTTGTGGAAAACCTGTCATGTGAGTTTTAAGATACTTACTGGTTGGTGTTTCCAATAAAAACATGCTGGGGGAACTTTGGACCACGTATTAGATTCGTTCATGCGTCACACGTAGCTGTGGCCAGGATGTTGATGCAGTTGGCAGGTAGGCGCTGGAGCTGAGGGGGAACCTGGCTGATTTGACAGCTTCAAGGTCTGGGGGCAACAGCCTGGGTGCCTGATAGGCCCCTGCCAGCTTGAGCTTAATGAAGTGATACCTGAATCTTTGTAAGCACTAGGGTCTTCAGATTGGGGCAGGGAAATTAAATGATAAAATCGGTGAGGTAACGTTACTACACTTCTGTGGGAAGTTTACCTTGGGGAGCTTTCTGGGTGGGGCCTTCCATGACTGCATTTGTGATGAACCTTTGAACTGTATATATTAAACCAGTTGAGTTACCAAATTACAGACACCCCGCTACTCTCTCTTTCTGTCTCTGCCCTGGAAGTTTGCAGTAGATTCTGATAGGTAAGGATTAATAGAAGGAGGAAGCCACGTGTGCAGCAGTAGCTTCCTGGAGTGACTTCAGGATTTTGAATCTTTAAATTTTCTGACTGCTGAGAATCTTGGACACTTCAGCTGCCTCCAAAGTAGTCGTGGGCTTTCAGGTGACTGTGAGGTTGGAGACATGGCAGGAAGTCTCTTGCTGAAAGTTTTCTTACATACCCCAAGCGAAAAAAGTACACATCTCTGATATTAACTCAGTCAGGTTCTCCAAACACTTGCAAGAGATATGTTGCATATAAACAAAAGAAGAAGAGACCCAGGAGGTGACTGTTTGGTGGGTCTGCTTATACAGCATTAGACATTTACGTTAGGGGCTGTGTTCTCATGCTCTTGGTTAAATTACATAAACTTTTTGGATCTTAAAGTTCACATCTGTAAAATAAAGCTGTTGGGGGTAGTGGCCTGTTGTCATTCCCCAGCTGTGAGTATTGTATTTTCTTAAAATAAATTTACTTATTTATTTATTTGGCTGTGCTGGGTCTTTGTTGCTTTGTGAGGGCTTTCTCTAGTTGTAAGGAGTTGGGAGCTACTTTCTGGTTGCGGTACGTGGGTTTCTCACTACTGCGGCTTCTCTTGTTGTGGAGTATGGGCTCTAGGGTGTGTGGACTCAGTAGTCGGGGCCTGTGGGCTCTAGACCACAGGATCAGTACTTGTGGTGCATGAGCTTAGTTGCTCCACAGCGTATAGGATCTTCCTGGACCAGGGGTTGAACCTATGTCCCCTGCATTGGCAGGTGGATTCCTATCCACTGTCCCCACCAGGGAAGTCCAGGTTATATAGAGTTGTAAATTTGTGGGTCTTCACTACATACATGATATTTGAAGCTTTGAGTAGGGATGAGATCAACTGTTGACTGAATTTAGATAGAAAAGGGAGGAGGGGTGGAGACCAAGCCTGAGATCTGCGCTTGGGTGGAAGAGGGGAAGTAGGAGAGAGACCATGGCCTGTTGCCCTTGGCCTCCATTGAGCAAGTCTGTGTCTGTGCACTGCTCTTCCTTTAAGTTCAGGGGCAGTCTGTGTTGTGTGAATTTATTCTGCATCTACATATAATACATCAGCGTTAATAAATGGCTTTTGAAACATAATGCTCATTCTGTCAAGGTGCTGAGAGATGAGAGCTCTCTTTGGTGGCCTCTGCTTCCCTGCTTCCTTCTGCTGCCAAGTTCATGGTTGTCTGCAACGCCAACACCTTCAAGTGGCAGCCACCCTCTAGACCCCCACATTCTTTGGGGTAGGCTGATCGTGTTGAATGTTGATCAGGAATCAGTTTTGTTTATAATAAGAACCTGTTTTTGTCTATGGTACTTGTTATTGTAATTGCATAATTAAAATGTTATGTAATCTGATTAAATGTGAGCATTATTTTTCTATAGAAATATGCTAAATACTTTGGAAAGCCTCCAAAGGCAAGCCTCCAAGAAGAATGTTGTTAAGTTAGATATGGTCATGGCAATCTAATGGATTGCAGGATTAAACGTCTATAAGGATTTTTTAGCTTGCGTCTTGAGAGTCTTTGAGTTCGTACCCCACTCTAATAAAAAAGGGTAATTGGAAGTTGAGGATGATGGTTTGTTGTTGTTGTTTTTTTGGTGGGGGGTGTGGTTTGTGTGAGAATGATAGCCTAACTGTCAATCTGGAGACTGATTGTTCATGAAAAAGACATCGACCCTACATCAGGAAGTTGATAAAAGAAAATGCATCATGTTAATGTCAAATGAAATGGCCAAGGTGGGGTGTGTGTGTGTTTATGGGCTGCTGCTTAAATCAGCCTTGTTAATTTCTAAACCAATTATTAACCTGTTACCTTGGTTAAGTGGGGTTTTTACTGCATGAACTTTATAAACATCAGTTTTACAGTATGTGCCAAAAAACTTCAAACTGGTTATGTCCTACCGTCTAGGACTTGATTCCTCCAAAAACAGTTTTATAATAATTTCAAGGATATTATTGCTTTAGGATTTATAACATAAAAATTTGGTGCAGTCTACATGTCATATAGTGAAAAAGTGGTTAAATTGTGACACGTACACACAGAAGACTGTCATACTGTGATTAGGCCTCCGAGTTTCGAAGAACATCAAATGACAGAGAAATTTGCACCGGATAATGTTAAATTACAGAGGATAGAAAGCACTTTACATAATATCTCAGTTTTAAAAGCTATTCAATACTAGCAGTTTATCTCTGGGTGATAGGATTGTGGGTGACTTTGAGTTTATATTTTATACTTATTTTGAATTTTGTAATTTTCTACTTAAAGGGGTATAATTCTTGTAATTGCATAATAACTTTATTACAGTAATGGATGACTTGAAACTTTATAAAGAGGTCTTTTGAATTTGTTGCTGTTGAGAGTTAGTACTTCATAGAATGACTTACTAAGGAGAGAACATGAATGAGAACAGTAAAAACTATTTTTAGTCTTTAAAATAATAATTATTTGCAATTAAGTAATTAACAAGTAAAATTGCCTTTCTTTCTAAAATTAATTCCATGCAAAGTGCATATACATAAATCAAATTGCTATTCATTTGTATAATAAAGATTATAATATATTGATACTTACAGAAATAAAGCCACTTTGATCTTCATAATTGCTGTTAATCTTTCATAATAATCTTTATAATAACCAAGATAGTCAAAATAGAATTTTCCTCATTTTGAAAACAAACAGTCTCAGAAACGGTTGTTTCCCTGGCCCCAAATTACACGGCTGGTAATGGTAGATTTTGAACCCAGATTTTCTGATTCTGAATCTGTTGGTCTTTCTGCTCCTGAAACTGCTTCCTAGTGTTTTCTTAGTCCAGTTACATATGGAAAGAAGGGGTGGTGGGAATCTGGCTTGAAAGTCCTGCTTGTTGGTAGAAGGCGAGATAAATTGGGTGAGGAATAGGTTTCTCTTTGAAACAGAAACTTGAGAGCGTGTTTTCCCAAATGGGTGTGTATGTGGGGTGCAGGAAGTAAATATTAGAACTGTTAATAAGCTATTGAGGCTTCCCAGGTGTCTCAGTGGTAAAGAATCCGACTGCCAAGGCACATTGGGTTGGGAAGATCCCCTGGAGTAGGAAATGACAGCCTGCTCCAGTGTTTTTGCTGGGGTAATCCCACGGACACAGGAGCCTGGCAGGCTACAGTCCATGGGTTTGCAAAGAGTCAGACATGACTGAAACGACTGCGCATGTAAGCACGCATGTTAATAAGCTATGAAGAAATAAACTGAAATTTAATAATATTAAACAGTGGGGTTGAAACTAGGGCCCTTGCCTGGGGTCCTGGGTCTGAGCATGTGTCCCGCTAAGAACCCAGCCCTCCTGGGGATTGTGGGAGCCTTCCACAGCCCAGAACGTGGGGCGGGGCTGTCACACCTGTTTGCTTTCCCCCTATTGTGACATTCTGTGTTTACTTAGTAGACTTACAGATTAGGTTAACTAGTTTTAATTAAAGCAGCAGCTACAAACTTGACACTTGGTTTGGAAAGATGCCTAAAGAACTGTGGTATGAAGGTGACATTGGTAATACAAACACAAATGGGCTGCTAAGGATTGGCAGAGTGAAGGCTTTTCTCTGTACATGCTACTGTCAACTTAGAAATGAGCTGGAAAGTGAATTTTGTGTGAGCAAGTTCAGTTATCTTTTTGCGGACTCACTGTGCAGCTCCATAGACCCCGGAAGTGGAGGAGATGGTGCTGATGGCCAACACTAGGAGTGTTCTGAGTACCTAAAGGGAGCAGTGGATAGTGTCCACTGGGGGTTAATGGTCATTTACATGCAGTTCAGTTTCTCTTGTAATTTTTTCTATTCAGCAACCATTTATGGGATATCTCTCATGTACCAGGTACCATGCTATTGTGATGAAAATGGCAGTTCCCTTAAGCAACGCACTGTCTAAAAAGGTCTCAGTCTTGCTCTAAAATTATAGAATGAGAGTTTTTTTTTAGTTGTCAAGGATTCGTGGAGTATCTCTTGCAATCCTGTTACTGTTCAGGTGAGGACATCTCTGCTGTGCTTTCCACGGTCAGAACCTAGGAACCATCAGAGTCCCTCCCCTGACTCGGCATCACTAGTCTTCACGTATGACGTCCGGTTTTTCCTTTTTCATTTGTCTCTTTGGAATGACCTTCTCAAGCCTGCTTCTCTAACTGGCTTTTTTGCCAGTCGGCATAGCTTAATACACTCCAGCCTGAAAAAAACCTTTCACTTTAGGCTTCAAATCATATAAAATGGGAAAATTTTCTTCAAAAGAATTTGTGAGTGAGGGTGAACTTCTCTTTATTGCTTTTAGTTTGAAAGCGGATGTCTTTGCTGGCTAATGAGACTAATAGAAATCATAGCATCGTAGGCAACAGAAAGAAGAGTGCCACCATGGTGGTGTCATCGAACATCACCTTTCCCTTCTGACATCTAGCAGAGAGCCGCACTGCCTGTGCATGAGTCAGGCTTCAGTCATACACAGTCCGGTGGTTATTTTTAAGAACCTGCCTAAAAGAACCCTAAGAAGTACCACTTTGTAAATATTAAGAATGTAGTATATAGTTTAGGATCGAATTGTCAGAAAGATCTCCTGGAGGAGGAAATGGCAATGCACTCCAGTATTCTTGCCTGGAGAATTCCACGGACAAAGGAGCCTGGGGGGCTACAGTCCATGGGGTCTGTTCTTGCTCAGACACAACAGAGCAGCTAAGCACACATTATAATCAAAGCAGGCTTATTAAATGTTTTATCTGTTCCTGTGCAGTGTTCTCGAGCAAGTGAAACAGATCAAAGAGGAGGCTCTCCCATTTAAAAATCAGCAGACTCTCCTTATGTTTGTAACTGAATTATTTTTGTAATAATTGGTGAGAGCAATGTGATCTGAAAATTTGCTGTATTTCAACCACCCCCACCCTCGATTTTAGTGGTGATGGTGGGATATTATATAGATAGAGCTGCTAAAAAGTAGGGTTTCCCTAAAAGTATTGCAAGTGAAGTCATAATGTTAACAGTCATCATTTATGGCAAATTAGGAGTAAAAGAAGAGTTCCACTGTTTTCACATTTCTGTGTAGGGAACCTTCAAGAAGTAAAGAAAAATAGGAAGAAAAAAGTTATCCATAGCTTCATCATTAAAATAAAAATTCCGTTTTAAGAATACCTTTTAAAGCAACACATTGGTGATTATTGTATGCAGTTGAATGGCCAGTGCTAAATCATATAGAGCATATTGAACAGGAGCATCCATGCAAGTGGGGAGGGCTGACACCTGCGTTACCCTTTTGCTGCTGCTGCTGCTGCTAAGTTGCTTCAGTTGTGTCCAACTCTGTGCGACCCCATAGACGGCAGCCCACCAGGCTCCCCCATCCCTGGGATTTTCCAGGCAAGAACACTGGAGTGGGTTGCCATTTCCTTCTCCAATGCATAAAAGTGAAAAGTGAAAGTGAAGTTGCTCAGTCGTGTCCGACTCTTAGCGACCCCATGGACTGCAGCCTGCCAGGCTCCTCCATCCATGGGATTTTCCAGGCAAGAGTACTGGAGTGGGGTGCCATTGCCTTCTCCCGCGTTACCCTTTTAGTGGTTGTTATTTTCTTTAACCTGAAGTCACTCAGTCGTGTCCGACTCTTTGCGATTGCATGGGCTGTATAGTCCATGGGATTCTCCAGGCCAGAATATTGGAGTGGGTAGCTGTTCCTTTCTCCAGGGGATCTTTTGAACCCAGGTCTCCCGCATTGCAGGCAGATTCTTTACCAGCTGAGCCACCAGAGTTATTTTCTTGGAAATAGGCAAAAATGACTCTGTAGAAAAAATGCTTTGAGAAAATGGAAAACTAACACAGTGATAAAAATAGTGCAGAGACATGTATTAGGAAGATGATTTCACCACAGTGTTTTGAAACTGGGGTGGATCACTTCTGTTTAGCAGTGCAGATTAGAGCTATTCCTCCCCTCTGCTCGCTCCACTGAGAAGAGCCTCAGTTGTAACATGAGGCTTATAGAAATGAGGCTCAGTTGCTGGCAGGTTGTGGAGGCACCAACCAGTTGTAGTGGTTGTGGTGACAGAGTGCAGACGTTCTCAATGAAACTGGTTTCCTTGACCTTTTCCTTTTGTATACACGGCTCTTCAGGTTTTCAAGCAAGTGGTGTGTGCATTAAGTACTTCCTGTTGAGGAAATGGAGGCTGTGTGGCAAGCCCTGTGGGCATAGAGAGGAGACCCGATTGTAGCAAGCAAACTTCAGATGATTTCACGATCAACGTCTGTGTCCCTGTTGGTTTACGTGCTTTGTAACATCAACAGCTCAAAAGCCAGATGCTTATGTGACTAGCTCTGTTGGGCTCTACTGAGTAGTGGCTTTTGGGGTGTTTAACAATCATACTCATTGTGGCTCAGCAGTTTATTATGAAAAGAGATGATTTTGTGGTGTCTTTTTAAATGTTTTATAAATAAACTTGATTTAAATCATAATATGACATTATTCCATTGTCCCATTGTCTGTAAAACCCATCTCTTTGGCAATGTGCGGTACAATGTTTACATAATTTAGTTATATAAGATGTTATTGTAAATTTGAGGTGTTTTTATGTTGGTTAAAAAAATTAACAAGAAACAAGAGTTAAGTTGCCTTTTTTTTTAATGTCACACAATTCTTTGGGTTTTAACATGTGTAGATTTGTGTAACTGTTCCCACAACCTCAGAATGTTCCCTCATTCCCTCCCCACATGTGAATCCTGGCAACCATTGATACGTTCATCCCTGTAGTTTTGTCTTTGCAAAGATGTCATTTAAATGGAAGCATTGTTGTTGTTGTTGAGTCACTCAGGTGTGTCCGACTCTTTGTGACCCCACAGACTGTAGCCTGCCAGGTGCCTCTGTCCATGGAATTCTCCAGGCAGGAATACTAGAGTGGGTAGCCATTCTCTTCTCCAGGGGTCTTCCTGACCCCTGAATTGAACTTGGGTCTCCTGCATTGCAGGCATGCTCTTTGCCATCTGAACCACCAGGGAAGCCCAAATGAAGGCATGTAGCATGTCTTTTGATGCTGGCTTCGTTTGTGCAATAGAATGCCTTTGAAGTTGTCATCCAAGTTGTTGTGGGTATTGTTAGTATGTTCCTTTTTAATAGCTGAGTAGGATTCCAGCTATTAAGAGCATTTGGGTTATGGTAGTTTTCAGGTTTTACAAGTAAAGCTGCTCTGAATTTTTGTGTCTTTACGTGGACATACACTTTCCTTTCTTTTTAATAAACATCTAGGAGTAAAACAGCTGTATTATTTTGTAGGTGTCTATTTAACTTTCTAAGGAAATTTCAAGCCATTTTTCAGAGTTAACTGTGTCAGTTTGCATTTGCTCCAGCAGTGCAGGGGAGAGAGTTTCAGATGCAGCATCTTTGGCAGCACTTGGAATTGTCAGTACTTTTATTTTAGCCGTTTTAGTCGACGTGTAATTGTGTCTGTGATTTTAATTTGCATTTCTGTAATGTTGGGCATTTTTTCTTGTGCTTCCTTAAAGCTCACCTGCAGCCTTGGTCATGTGCTTACTTGTAACCATTTGTGTGTTCTTTCTGGTGAAGGGTCTATTCAAGTCTTTTGCCCATTTTTAATTGGGTTGTTTCTTTTCTTCACTTAGTTTTGGAGGGTTTCTTTCTTTCTTTTTTTTTTTTTTTACAAAATACAAATCCTTCGTTGAACATGTGATTTGCAAATTTTTCCCCAGTCTGTTCCTTATTTTTTCATTCTTTATTAATAGTATCTTTTTCAGAGCAAGAATTTTTAATTTTGAAGAAGTGCAATCTATCTTTTAAATTTTTTTGGTGGATCATTCTTATGAATTGCCTTTGCATCGTGGTCAAAAATCAACTGGCTCTATTTGCACGGGTCATTTTCTTCATTACTTCCTGTTTCCTTTAGGTTCCCGGTGGGACTTTAGAATGGGCACTGTGTTTCTCATGACTGCCTTCATTCTGAAACAAGAGGCATGAAGACAGAATGCAGACAGCAATAGATGTTTTACCTATACATCTCCAGAGCCATTGGTCCTCAGATTAGAGAGGAAGAAAGGTTCTTTCCTCAGAGGTTTAGTGACTGTGGTCCCTTCTGCCTGCCACCACCTTATGACTGCCAAGAAGCAAGAAAATGGAAGCAAAGAAGAAAATTGGGAAATTTCCCTATTCTCTCTGGGGTTAGGAATCCCCTTTCCTGCTTCTTAAGGTGGAACATAAAAGGATTTGCAGCTTTGCTTCCTCTGTCTACATCCTGGTGATCACTTCCAGGTGTCTGGTTGCCTTGAGTCCAGGCTGGGGTGTTTTGGAAGAAAATACAGAGAAACTCCGTCGGTGGTTTGGTGATATTTTGAGTTTAGCACTTCTCCCCCATTCTGCCATCATCGTGTATTTTTCAGAGCCCTCAAATATCTGCTTCATGTATTCTATCCAGGTGTTAGAGCTGCATTCAGGGGAGAGAATGAGAGGCATGTGCTTCAGTCATCTTACCTGAAACCATTGCCTCTCTATGTTGTTTTTTAAATACAGAATTTGAAGTAACGTTTTGCACAAGTTGCATAAATCTTGAAACAATAGCTATTGTCTAGACAAAAGTTTTTGTAGACTTTTTTTCTTAAGTCATTGTCTTGGCTGAATTGATTTGCATTTGTAAATATGAGAACAAAGTGGAAACCTTCCAGTTTTTTGGAAATTCTGTGTTAAGATTGCAGTGGGCTCTTTCTGTTGCTCCTTTTCCCTACTGAAAAATTGACAGTTGAGGGTAAACCTTTCAGTTCCATATGCCAGTTTACGTTTAGTGTCATTTGATTTTTGTTGCAGGAAAACACCTTGATGCACCTGGGAAGCCTGGAGTCATTCGCTGATCTGTTTACCTTGTAGCTCTTACCTTTGTTACATCAAGAATTGATTTTACGTCCTCAATGAGCCAGTAGTCACTCTGAGCCTCTTGCATAAGCTTTAAGAGGATTTAGGGCAGTCCGAAAAAGAGGGGCTAATTATTAACATATTCATTCTCTACTGACTTTAAAAAAATGTGGACTAAATATAATTATCCAGACAGCTGGTGAAAAACAAATATAGCTCAGTGGATTCCTAGTGGAAACGACTACATGGTCTGGAAATTAGCTAATTTATTTAAAGTAATTATTTATCAGTAGAAATTCATTAAAAATTAGGGAGGAATCAACTGTAGGTGATCATAAATATCTTGAAATCAACCTCACGGGGCCATGTTAATGGGGTCACAGCGGGATATAGAAGTAGACAATTAGAATGGCCAAGTTGAAGGTAATTAAGACTAACTCATGTGGCATTTAAATGATGGAATAACAGTAATATATGAAGATGAAAGATAGCTGAAAAATTGTATGATATCCCTTTATAGATATATCACATTGGTTATTATTAAGTAAGTGAGTAAGTGTTGGTTGCTCAGTTGTGCCCGACTCTTTGCGACCCCATGGACTGTAGCCCACCAGGCTCCACTGTCCATGAGATTTTCCAGGCGAGGATACTAGAGTGGGTTGCCATTTCCTTCTCCAGGGGATCTTCCCTACCCAGGGATCGAACCCCAGTGTCCTGCACTGCAGGCAGGTTCTTTACCAACTGAGGTATAAGGGAAGCCATTACTGGTGTCTTTATGCTTTTAGCATCTGCTTTCCACAAAATGGTCAAGTCTTAAAGCTGGATCTTGAATATTGCCTCCCTTAGTGCTTGCATTAAACCCGGCCCATGATTTTTATAGCTCCTACATACCTAGCAAAAATGCTCTTTACCACTTATAAAATACAGCTAATTTTAATTTATTAAATTAAAATTTAATTTGGACTTCTCAAGTCCTTTCCTTCTGAGAATTGTGTCCCTTTCGACGAGGCAGTATAAGAGCTGAAAGGTTAAGAGCAAAGCAAGACTCAGTAGCTAGACCACATGAATTGAAGCCTAAGCACGGGTCTCCTCTGTGCCTCTCTGAACACCTTGCATGGATTATCCCATGTCATCCTCGGTAGGACCCTGTGAAGTTGGTCCTCATTTGGAGGGCGGGGAGCCTTGCTTTGCTCTTAACCTTTCAGCTCTAAGATTGCCTCATCGAATGGGACAAAATTCTCAGGGGGGGATAGAGAAGTCCGAATTAAATACTAAAAATTAACTATACATTTTTCATAAGTGATAAAGATCAATTTTCCTGGGTATGTAGGAGTGTTAATCATGGGCCGGGTTTAATGATCAGCCAGCTTAAACCAAAGTAAGAATCAGAACAGTCTCAGCTTTATGATTCATTATGTCGTCAGGACATTTCTTCTGCCAATTTTCCCCCTGTCAGCTTGATGTAAGTAACCACTTTTTATCACCACCCTTTTCCTGAGTACGTGTCTTCAATAGAATTGTGCCATTAATCCAGTGCCAGAGGACTGAACCGAAAGGAACATTTAGAAGAGTTGAGAGGAAGCAAGAATTTGGTGCTTTTTCCATATGGGACATTTAGGGTCCTGATTGCTTAATCTTTTAAACTTCTTGAATGATATTATGGAGATGGGTCCTTATTGAATTCAAAAGAGATGATTCTTTCTCTCCATCTTCCTTCCCTCTCACCCAAATTAAGTGTCATACACCAGTTGGTTGAGTTTATACTTCTAAGAGAGAATAAGACCCTCAGGGATTGAGGAATGGTGTTAACATCCTGTCCAGATGGATATTTGTGCCTGAGTGTTCATGTTTATACATATTTTTCTTTGTGAATGTACAGGCGGCAGCCAACTCAGAGGCAGCCAGACAACTTGTGTGGTATTCTTCCTTTTTATGAACAGTTTCAGTTGATAACTAAGCACAGATAAGAGCCCTCTTCAGTGCCCACAGAGTTTTTTTTGCTCTTTTTTGGTAAGTGACTTCATAGTTACACGAGAACGACACACTAAATCATTGGAGATGGGGGAAGTCTTAAAAGAGGTCAAAATTTAGGGGCTGTCAGAGTTTTCTTCTTTACTTAAAGTCTAAACACTTATTTAAATAGTATTTTATCCACATTGCATAGGCAAAGGATGAACAGTTGAGATTCAGTTTTTATTTCCATTACAAGCAGTTGATCTTAAGTAGAGGCATTTGGCTGTGGAACTGAGAAAGGAGAATGCTCTCTGTGGCATCTTTTAGTGAAGGTGAAAATGTCCCACATTCACCTTTCATTCACATTGTACCATTAGTGAGAATTTCTGAGTAATTCTCAGAAAACCAGGCCAGCCACATGATTCCTGTTCTTTTGGAACCATTGATATCATTGAAAGATACATATAAAAATATATATATATATAATATACAAAACACATATATGCAAAATCTATGCAGAAACCAAGGAAGGTGCAGCTTAATTATAATTCCTTGGAAAATCTTATAACAGCTTCAGTTCAGTTCAGTCACTTAGTTATGTGCGACTCTTTGCGACCCCATGAACCTCATCACGCCAGGCCTCCTTGTCCATTACCAGCTCCCGGAGTCCACCCAAACCTATGTCCGTTGAGTCTGTGATGCCATCCAACTATTTCATCCTCTGTCATCCCCTTCTCCTCCTGCCCTCAATCTTTCCCAGCATCAGGGTCTTTTCCAATGAGTCAGCTCTTTGCATCAGGTGGCCAAAGTATTGGAGTTTCAGCCTCAATATCAGTCCTTCCAATGAATATTCAGGACTGATCTCCTTTAGGATGGACTGGTTGGTTCTCCTTGCAGTCCAAGGGACTCTCAAAAGTCTTCTCCAACACCACAGTTCAAAAGCATCAATTATTTGGTGCTCAGCTTTCTTTATAGTTCAACTCTCACATCCACACATGACTACTGGAAAAGTCATAGCCTTGACTAGACAGACCTTTGTGGACAAAGTAATGTCTCTGCTTTTCAACATGCTGTCTAGGTTGGTCATAACTTTCCTTCCAAGGAGTAAGCATCTTTTAATTTCATGGCTGCAATCACCATCTGCAGTGATTTTGGAGCCCAGAAAAATAAAGTCAGCTTAGCTGAGCTCAAAATGTGAATTCTGACTCTGTAGCCTTTTTCTTGCTCACTTGGACTACTGGTTTACCATCCCATTCTACCCTTCCCGTATGTGGTTCATTTTACAGATTACTCCCATGATCTCTGTACCAAAAAAAGCACATGAAAATGTGTCCCACTTAAAACATCCAAGGCTCCTCACAGCCTGTGGGAGAAAGTCCAGCATCATTCATTTGGGCTTCCAGCCCTCTGATGGGAATCTGGACAACCACAGCCTCTACTGCTTCCGGGTTTGAACCTGGTACTTCTTTCTTTCCCTTTAACTTTTTTTTTTTTTTCGATTGGAGGAAAATTGCTTTAGAATGTTGTGTTGGTTTCTGCCCAGTTGGCAGTAAGTATTCTTATGTCCCCTCCCTCTTGAACGTTTCTCCCACCTCTACCCAGTTCTACCCCTCCGGTTGTCACAGAGCCCTGGGCTGAGCTCCCCGTGTTATACAGCAACTTCTCACTAGCTATCTGTGTCACATAAGGTAACGTGTATGTTTCAGTGCTACTCTCTCAATTTGTCTGCCTTCTCCTCCCCGCGCTGTGTCCCAAAGTCTTGAACCCGGTACTTCTGACATACCATGCTGTCCGTCTCTCCTCAGGGTGCTGTTCCCTTTCGGCACTTTTCTACCTCCTCGTTCTGTAAGATTTTACCCAGGAGACGACTTCCTTCTGACGCCCTAGCTTGGGTGGTGTGTCCTACCGCTGCTCTCCTGTAGCACTCTCTGCTTTTCTTCCCTCATTGCCTGCCACGAATTGTATTTGTCTGTTCATGAGAGGGAGCTATGAATTCCTTGAGAGCAGGAGAAAGAAAGAAAGAAAGAAAGAAAGTGAAGTAGCTTAGTTGTGTCCGACTCTTTGCAACCCCATAGACTGTAGCCTACCAGGCTCCTCCATCCATGGGATTTTCCAGGCAAGAATACTGGAGTGGGGTGCCATTTCCTTCTCCAGGAGATCTTCTCGACTCAGGGATTGAACCTGGACCTCCTGCATTGTAGGCAGACGCTTTACCATCTGAGCCACCAAGCAAAGTCTTAATGTTATCTGTTTCCTCAAGACTGATACAGAACGTGACCCATGGTAGATACCATCCTCAGTTCTCTGGTGTGTGTTAAGGCAGCATTGCGTGAATGATGGAGTTGCCTTTTTAGATAATGGGCTGCCATCACTGAAAGTGTGCTAGGCAGGAGCAGAGAGGGCACTATTACGCTCTCATTTTGGCATTTTCCTTGATACGTTTAGTTAGCTTTTTCTTTAAATTTAATTTTTTATCTTTTATTTATCTTTGGTAGTTAAATAAGTAAAACCTTTCTAGTAACTGTTGTTGTTTAGTGGATAAGTCACGTCTGACTGTTTGTGACCCCATGGACTGTAACCTGCCAGGCTCCTCTGTCCGTGAGGTTTTCCAGGCAATAATACTGGAGTGGGTGGCCATTTCCTTCTCCAGGGAATCTTCTGGAACCAGGAATGGAACCCACAGTTCCTGCACTGGCAGGCAGACTTTACCACTGAGCCACCAGGGAAGTACTTCTAGTAATTAGCATTATAGTAATAGATACAAAATGCCTAATGTATACATTAGCACTAATTTTTCCAACAATGCTAGAAAGAGAACGCTAGTATTACTTTCATCTTACAGATGTAGGAACCGACATCAGAGTGAAGGAAATTAGTCTGCTGGAGGTTTTACCTCCAGTTAGTAATTCTTAGAACCAAGATTCAGATCTAGGTTTGAATGTAGACATTATGTGCATTTCACTATGCTGTTTTGCCCATAAAGAAAACGCATGTTTGTATAATGATTCAGCATAGAGCAGGGAGTCCATAGTTGTCTGGTCGTGGTGGCTTGACAATAGGCTTGTTGTTAGCTTGGCAAAAGTGTTCTAAACAGAAAGAAATACTTTTTTTTTTTTTTAAGAAGTGAACAGAGATAAAAGTGGAAATACATTATATTCTGTTTAGTTTCTTCATTTGGATTTCATTTCTAGCTTCAAACAAAAGCTGTACCTTGAGTTAAGATGGAGAAGGTAATCCTGACTTTTCTGTAGTCAAGACAGGAGCCCCCTCCCCGACACCATCCCAGCTCCATGGAATTATTCTGTTTTTGTTAGACATAATCCATTGCACATTATGCTAGCTATTTTGGTGGTAGGGGAGGACGTAGGGGGCAATACTGTTTCCACAAGAATAATGTAATGTGTCTCACCTGTGTCAAGCAAGTCACTGTAAAGCAACTATACCTTTTAAAAAAATGACAGCGGTATCAAGGAAACTAAGAATGCTGTTACAGTTAAATCTCTGTGTGATTCTCTGATTGTCGACAGTGGCTGCCAGAGATTAGTTTAGATCAAAGACCTCCAAATTGAATCTTACCGAACAATTCACCAGCTTACAAAACACAATGAAGCTTTTTACAAACAGCTTGTGTTGTGCCATGTTATCGATGTGTAGCTTTCCAGTCCCCCTTGCACACTGCCCCACGTGTCTGCCCTCTGCGGCTTATGCTGGTAGCCCCTCTCACTCTCCCCACTCGGCTTCCAGAGTAGACCAGAAATTTCAAGAGCCAGATGTCTTGTGTCCAAAGAGAAGAAATTTAGAGAAGATTTACTTTGATTTTAAAAGGTTGTTTAATAAGAAAATAGAATGTGTGACTTAGATGAAAAAAGAGAGAATCAGGAAATATGGTTTAATACTGTACATCTAGTTGAAATGGCTTTTTTTTGGCCAAATCTTACCATGTACGCTTTAAATATTCACTAGCATCTGCAGTGAAATTTGTGTTTGTCTAGTAGAAACAGGAATCTAATTAAACAGGGCTTGATTTTCTCACATAAAATGTGTGTAGGGGAGCTGCTTGGATCTGGGGAGGTTTCTGCCATGTCCCATGTCACTGGGCAAGTCTTGGGCTCCTTCCAGTTTTTAGCATCCTGAGGATGAGGCCTCTGTCCACGCAACCTCAGGGCACTGCTGGTGCTCCAGCTGCCATGTCTGCAAGAGGAGGGGAAGCAAAAACTGCAGAGGGGCTTTCTGGAATCTCCTCTCTGACTTGTACTTGGAATTCCTTGGCCACCACTGTCTTCATGGAGACTCCGGTGTGGTGTTTAAGTGGGCACATTGCCAGGCCAAATAAAACCAAATTTCTATGACTAAAGTAGAAGGGGAGGGGAGTGGAAATTAGGTTTGAAAGAATTGACTCTGCCGCCAAAGGCAAACTTTATTTTTTAAAACTTAAATCTGCCTAACCATCTTTTTCAAAGTTGAAAGGGAAACATATTATTGTCGGGATATTTTAAAGAAGTATTTCAGTTTGGGCGAAATTTTTTTCCCCCAGTCCTCTGCTATGCTTTTGTAAAATTCCTAATATCCTTTTATTACTCTCCAATAAGTAACTTTTAAAATTATAAATATTAATAACCTGGGCTTAAAAATAGAGGAGGATTGATATTGTGTCCTTGAGATTAGGAGATACTTTCATGCCTTTCCTAAAGCCACATGATTTAGAAATAGTTATGAAAAGTCACCAGGTCTTTCTTTCAAAGCCTCTCATTTATTTATTAATGTTTTTTGATTCTAATGGACCTTTTATTTTTTTTCCCTTTATTGGTTATCCAATTTAAATATAGCCATGTTTACATGTCTGGAAAAGACCCTGATGCTCGGAAAGATTGAAGGCAGGAGGAATGAGGGACAACAGAGGATGAGATGGTTGGATGGTGTCATCAACTCAATGGACATTAGTTTGAGCAAACTCAGAGACGGTGAAACACAGGGAAACCTGGGTGCTGCAGTCCATGGGGTCACAAAGAATCAGATACAACTTAGCGACTCAACTAAGCTGTACTGAACATGTCTATCCCAAACATCCTTACCATCCCTTCCCCTATCCTTCCCCTTGGCAACCTTAAGCTCATTCTCAGAACCTCTCCTTCAGATATTAGTTGTGAAAGCTCAGTCCCTCAGATGTTTAAAACTACTTAGGGTCGCTGTGTTCACTGATCTGGTAGCAGATTCTGCCATGCTCTTCTGATGAACTGTGTGTGGTCTTTCTTGTTGCTGGATGTTTTTGCCTGGTTAATTCTCTGCATGAAACCTTCCACCTACACCTCTCAATCCGGGAACATTCTGTTGATCGTTTAACATGCACTTCACTGCTCAGCCTTTTCTGCCTTCTGTGCCATCACCTCCTGACTGGTCTCTGCTGTTCATATCACCGAGAGGAAGTCCAGCAATGATGGCTGTGGAATAAACGGGATCCTTGGAATGAAGCACTCCAGACTGCACCCGGCCTCCCCACGGGAAGCACGCATCGCATATACGCATTGTTTTTTCACGTTGCATTGTAATTGCTTCTGTGCTTCTCTCTTGTTTTTCCATTCCTTGAAGATGGTTCCTATGTTTTGGTCATTAAAGTTATTCCTGGCATTCCTGCACAGTGTGTGGTGCTCAGCAGACATGTAATGAGGGTGGGTAGGTGGGTGGGCGAGCAAGAAGAGACAGAAAGGCGGGAGCTCCCCAGTGCCCACTTTCCTAGCTCAGCCCATGGAAATACGGGATAATGAGGTCTATATATCCCAGAGGTAAAGAGCAGGACCACTGAGCTGGCCAGGGAGCAGCAGTATTTCCACGGCTCTTTGTTTTACTGAGTGAGCTGGCCCTCTGGCAGATACCAGGGTATCATTCAGAACTATGGAATTATCTGTCACTTGTTCAGTTGTTCAGTCATGTCCAGCTCTTTGCGACCCAACGGACTGCAGCACGCCAGGCCTCCCTGTCCCTCACCATCTCCCAGAACTTGCTCAAACTCATGTCCATTGAGTAGGTGATGTCATCCAACCATCTCATTCTCTCTCGTCCCCTTCTCCTCCCACCTTAAATCTTTCCCAGCATTTTTTCCAATGAGTTGGCTCTTTGCATTAGGTCTCCAAAGTATTGGAGCTTCAGCCTCAGCATCAGTCCCTCCAGTGAGTATTCAGAATTGATTTCCTTTAGGATTGACTGGTTTGATCTCTTTGCAGTCCAAGGGACTCTTAAGAGTCTTCTCCAACACCACAGTTCAAAAGCATCAGTTCTTCAGTGCTCAGCTTTCTTTGTGGTCCAACTCTCACATCCGTACATGACTACTGGAAAAACCATAGCTTCGACTAGACGGACCTTTGTTGGCAAAGTAATGTCTCTGCTTTTAATATGCTGTCTCGGTTGGTCGTAGCTTTTCTTCCAAGGAGCAAGTGTCTTTTAATTTCATGGCTGCAGTCACCATCTGCAGTGATTTTGGGGCCCAAGAAAATAAAGTCTGTCACTGTTTCCATTGTTTCCCCATCTGTTTGCCATGAAGTGATGGGACCAGATGCCATGATCTTAGTGTTTTGAATGTTGAGTTTTAAGCCAGCTTTTTCACTCTCCTCTCTCACTTTCATCAAGAGACTATTTCCTCTTTGTTTTCTGCCATTAGGGTGGTGTCATCTGCATATCTGAGGTTATTGATATTTCTCCTGGCAATCTTGATTCCAGCTTGTGCTTCATCCAGCCCAGCATTTCTCATGATATACTCTCCATAGAAGTTAAATAAGTAGGCTGACAATATACAGCCTTGACGTACTCCTTTCCTGATTTGGAAAATTGGGAAAGTCCATTGTTCTGTGTCTGGTTCTAAACAGTTGGCTCCCTTTAAGTAATTTTTTTTTTTTTTTTTTTTTTTGCTTAATTTTCTCAGAACCTGTATGCTTATGTCTCGTTGGCCTAAACTGTGAAAGTGGACTCATCTAGCTGTAAGGAGGCAATGAAAGATAGTTCTTTAATTAGTTGTCTTGCTTTCATCAGGTTAATTAGGGGTTCTGTTAGGAACGAGGAGAGTAGACACTGAGTAGCAACAAGCAGCCTCAGCTGCATTGCTAGGTAAAGTATTATTTGACTGAATGAATGAAAATGAAGGTGACTTGATGGAGTGAAGGCTTCTGGTGCAGATTCTGCGCATTTACTTTTCAGGTTCTGTACTTTTGAACCTTAAAATCAGATTGATCATCTATGGGTCTAGAAAATGAAATACTTGAATCTGCTTTGTTCTGTAAATCACAGTGTTAGTCTATCTTTAAGCATGGTGGACTGGCCAGAATGGTAGGCTAATGAGATAGGTTTTGGTTGTTACGTGTGTGTGTGTGTGTATGTATATGTGTAATGGGTATGTTTGGTATTTTACTTCCATCTATGATTAGCAGTCTTATTTTACTGAATTCCTGTGATTTTGGTTTAAAGGAATAGGTATATAACTTAGTACTTTCATATTTATAGATTTTTTTTTTCCCAGAGATTTATCTGTTTTGATTTTTCACCTCTGCCCTGGTGGTGATTTTCCTAATGTGAATACTAAAATTGACAAGACATCATTTCCTAAGTGATACATATACATATACTAGTGCTACCCTTTTTCACTATAATGCTCTTGAAATACAATTTTTAAAAATTATAAAAGTTCTGTTTTGAAGCTTGCTTTGAGAATGGTGCCAATTTCCAAAATTATCATCAATTGGTGCCATAATTATTTAACTGATACTTTGATAGGATATTCATGGTTTTCTTTTTATCTTTTGGTCTCTGAGCCGCAAATCTGAAAGAAAACTCTTTCTTCATTGTCAGTGAGGCCATTTTGGAAGGGATTGCCTTGTGAACGTTCTGGAGAAAAATAATGCTGTGAGAAACCTTAAAAATAGGCTTTTGTTGGCTGCTTCTTTGGGACGATGTTCAGGTACTCTGCACACCTTTGAAAATATGCTCTATTCCTTCATTCTGTTGCGCTGAGCATTCAGAAATTGGTTTCTCCCAATTATCTCAATGTGAAGAATGGCCTGCTTTTATTGGTTATGTGAAGGAGTACATTCCAGGGACCCTCAGCTGCAGGATGGCCCTTGCTTCACAGCTGCTGCTCTTCCTTTGTGGAGGCTGCCAGTTGCTAAGAGAAGGCTTTGTCTGTTGCGTATAAAATGAACTTTGTTTGGACCTCCCTCAAGCAACTTAAAGTGTGTTAGAGTCCAGCTGGACATTCCTTACCAGATGATGATTTAAATGCAGGTCAAATTTAGAACTCAACTTATATTAGTTTAAAAATAGATGTGGCCTTTAGAAAGATGACCTCTGGTACATTTGGGGCTTTTGGATCTGCTCGGCCATTTCTTGTGAATCACACAGCTGTTTTAGACTCTGAAAGGCAGTGCACAGTTAGGCTAGATCGAGCCAGTGTCCTTCTAACTTGGGATCCCACTCTTCCTGCCACACTGGTCTCTTCAGCCAATACGCATGACTTCCAGTAAATTCATGGCAAGATGAGAATATGTAGCATAGAACAGAATCTGTCTTCTGTACATTAATTTTGTTAGAGGTTTTCTAGTTTGACTCTGCAAGCTCAAGAAGACAGAAAGAAAATCTAAAAGGTTAACTTTAAGGTAATAAGACTGTTCATTATATAGTGTATCCTTCAGTTTTATTTAGTTGAGTCAGACATTTCCCTCAGGGGACAGGGTAAACGTCAGCAACCCTGCAGATGAGAAAGATATGACTACTGGCAGCTTTTCTCTGGGGCTGAAAGACAGTATATCAAATGATGTTATGTACCACTTGTGACATGCAAGTGAATTATTGGTTATGTAGAATACGGAGTCATTTTTTCATGTCTCATTCATTACCCCCAGGTCTAAACGTTTACATGAAATGTGTTCAGCAGAAAAGTTAATAGGGTAGGGCTGGGGTTAGGGAGGCATTTGTTGCTAGCTTTTTTAATTATAAGAGAAGCAGATATATTACATGAATATATTTGAATTATTGCCTAAATTTTTTTGTCCAAAAAATCAAAATGGTAAGGTTAAAGTTTTAAATACTTGAGTTGTTTAGACTTTATTAAAAAATAACCATTAAGAGGAATTTTTTTTTATTATGATTTAAACAGGCAAAAATCAGCATTTTTTTAATACAGTTAAGATTTTTGTTAGTGGACATCTCCTTTCATATAGTCTTAATGGTTATCCTCTCTACTGACACCTTTGTATGATAAAATGCAGTTTGTTTAGACCTCCCTCAAGCAGCTTAAAGATCCCAACTGGACATTGCTCACAGAATGGTAATTTAAATATTCTTTGAGGCTGATAAACCCCTTTTTAATGAATTAGTATTCAACATTGAACCTTTCGGTACATTTAGCAACATAAAATTATATATTATTTTGTGATCCACCTGTGTTAGTAATGTTATTATTTACATCAAAGCAAGTGTCTTTTAAAAAGAGAAAATGTGCTTGCTTTTTATTTAGAAAAGGGCAGAGTATTGTATATACGCTGTGTGTGTGTGTGTGTAGTCCATGTTATTGTATTGATAGTAATTTACATATTTCTAATAGAGAGCTATGGTGAATATATTTTTGCATTGCACAAGTAATGTTTGGACATTTCAAAGATTACTATGTCATGCTAGCTAGGGTAGAAATGTCATACAGTGACAGTGTTGAACACATTTGTGGAGGCATTTATAATTTTTTCTTTGTTGTGCACCTATTTGGACAAAAGCAAAGCGCTTACTTGCTGTAGTCATTTTTCATTATAACATAGCTGAAACCAAAACAGTAGTGTTTCTTTCAAATAAGCAATATAAGGTATGAGTATCTACCTAATAATTCATCACAGGAAACCTTTTCGAAGTCAGTATTTTAATAGGAGTCAAGACGCCTGTTCCTCATACTAGGAATTTTGTTCATTTAAATTAGTAGCCATAATATTTATATATTTTTAAATAATTCTCTGAGTGCTTAAGTAATAAACACTCCTTTTGATCCTTAGTATCATTCTTTCAAATAGACAGGGTATCCACATTTAAAAAGGAAAAGGAACCAAATCCACATGTTGGATACATTTCTAACCAACTGGGGAAAAAAGTGTCCACTACAAGATTCTCAGCAGTCTCTTCTTATCCAGTCTGGATTTTGTTTTCCTAGTAAAGTCTTCATTACAACAGAAACTCAAGCAAAATGAAACGTGGCTCTGGGAAGCTGAGCTGTCTCTGGGAGCAGTTCTCTGAAGGTTAAATTTCAGTTGTTCCCGTTGGTGGTGATCATAATTCATTTGCTTTTCTCCCTGAGTACCTTCTTTGTGTCAGTCATCATCCTGCGAGGCTCTGGGGACCTTGTATTTCCACAAACTGACACCACACTTGTCTTCATGGAACTTAGGGCTTAGTGGAAGAGACATGAACAAATAGTATGGTCACACAAGTAAATACATTCGTGTAAACCAGTAGATGCTCTAGAAGTAACATACCCATGTATTTCCAGTAGTATAAAGAAAACCTGATGTTTTATTTAAACACAGACAAACAGACGCACGAAGCAAGAGATGGGGTTTGTGGGCTACATTTCTAGCAAATTGTACATGAACGCAAATTACTTGGAAACAGTGAAAATGTACCTGACATCCTCATTTAGCTCAGCGTGTGTATGGGGTGAAGTGGGAGAGGAGGCGGAAGAGGCATGGGAGAAAATGCTTCTAGCACAGATGAGTGGGAATTATCCAGAGTAGAACTTGGGAGGCAGGAAAATATTTCAGACAAACCCCAACCCTAGACAGGAAAGCTGAGTGTGTTTGACAAGCTTAAAGATTAATGTGGCTGGAGCATGTAATTGGGAACGCAGTGGCTTCAAAGTTGGAAAGATCTGCTGGATTATCACACAAGGGCTTTTAGACCATGTCAAGGATTTTTAGTTTCACACCCAGGGGTAATAAGAAGCTGTTGAATGGCTTTAGGCAAGGGTGTATCGTGTTTTGCAAAGCCCACTTGGTTGCTGTGTTGAGAGTACAGTAGTTGGTGGCAAGGGTAGAGGGGGCAAAATCAAAAATTAAAAATTATTTTACTGTAGTAAGGATTTACAGTGTGTGCTCATTTCTACCATACAACAACGTGATTCTGTTACATATACACACACACACATATAGTCTTTTTCATATTTTTTCCATTATGGTTTATCACAGGGTATTGAGTATATTCATGGGGTCGCAAAGAGTCAGACACGACTGAGCGACTGAACTGAACTGAATTGATTGAGTATATTTCCCTCTGTTATACAGTAGGACCTTATTGTCTATTCTATTTATAACAGTTTGCTGATGCAGTTTTTCTTACTGATATTATCCTGGGATGTAAGGGAGTTGACTACTTTAAAGAAAAAAAGATCCTCCCTAACTAAAGCTGGAATTTTTGCTTTTTGTGTTTGGATGACCTCTAGTGCTCTTCCCAAGCAGAGTGTGAGCTCCTTAGGTCCTGAAGTTTGCTCTTATTCCCTGTGATGTGCCTATAACCTTGAGCAGGGCCTAACATGGAGAACATTCTCAGTAGATATTTCTGAACTGACCAATCGATGGCCTGAGAAAAATGCGTTTCTGTTTTCTGCTCATCTGAGTCTGTCAGCGCCTTCTCCTCTGCCACCTGGCGGTTCGGGCTGTATTTAAATCTGTTTAATGCCCACAGGCATTGCAGCCAGGTCCACATGGACCTTGTCCTTGACAACGGGCCTTTGTTTGGATACTTTGGGAATTACTGGCTACCACCAGGGCTGAAAGTGAAAAGAAATGGTATATTAGTTTAATTTTTTGGGCTAGCAGCCTGATGGCACAGCGACAAAAAAGACTTGGCAGTAGGAACAAATGTGGATTGCTGGAAGTTTCAAGGGAGGTCAGGCACGCCAGAGTATAGGAACATGGTGTTGGTTTTATTAGTTCAGAAGTTTTAAATTTCAGAATAACCATTTTTTTTTCCCCAACAGTATAAAGGTTCAACTTGATGTTTTATTAAGAAGAAGTGAGAAGTGGGGTTGAAGGCTACATTATTAATACGTAATTGAGGATTCCTTTTACTTAGGATAAACCTTTGACTTTGAAACAACTTGACGTTGAGGCAGATAGAAGTTTTATTCTGGGATATAGATCATGTTGATATCAACCCTGGTATAAATGATTTCTCTTCTCTGGTTCAGCCTTGCGGACTGTGTGACAGAGCCTGGCTCCTGCATTTGGTCTTTCTTTTAAGGGGAGATTTGAGGAAGCTATGGTGCCTCTGCCCTTCAGGTCAACAATTGTGGGATAAATCCTGAAATGTGCTTTTCCCTTGCCTTTCGTTACTAAGCTTCACCAAGATGGATCTGACCGTGGCTTTAATTGTACTTGTAAAGCTTGAGATACGTTTCTTCATTTTCTGTCTGATTGAAGTAGGCGTTTTCATACGTCTTCTCCCTATTTGTTGTCCCAGATGACTGGGACTGGGATTCTTTTTACTTCTGTGCCCTTCTCCAGTTTGCAACTTAATTCTCGTTAAAAGAGCACGTCTGTGATGCCTGCCCCGTGAACTCTTCCAGCAGAAATAATTACTGAACAACTACTTGTCTGGGTGCTGGGTATTGTTCTAGTCCTGTGTTTGAACAATAGAAAATTATATATTTTATGTGACTATGGACTTGTGAAATTAAACTGATTGATCAGAGTGACTGAGGAGACCTTTATTTTTATCTGTCCAGGGACAGAGTCTTAACAGATGTAAAAAGGGAGTATTTCATTAAAGTGTCACTGTGAAAAGAACCCTCATCAGAATATAGCTCGAGTTCATACGGGAAACTTACATTATTGCTTTCTTTCTAAAACAGTGGAAAAAAATTTATGCACGTTATTGTCAGGAGATAAGCTGATATTATAAAGCCTATATAATTTAATTCCAAAGGGTTAAGATAAAATTAAAATGTATTAACAATTCAAAAATGTTAATACATCTTTAAAAAGCATCAGCTATTTTAAGATGAATATATTTCAGTTCAACAATTTTTTTTAATATTGTAGTCTTTAATATATTCAGTTCCTTGCTTGTGTGTGTTAATTCCGCTGAAAAACTTTCATACTCTTGATTACTGATAATGTTGACAAGCTAAGCTAAGGGAAGTCCATGGTTTAATATTTACCACACTATAAAGCACACTGGCTCTTGTTTTTAGGCATGAGTTGTCAACTTGGGTACTATGTGTGTCGGCGGGGGGAGGTGTTGAAAATCTAGAAAATTACAGCTTTGAAAACGATCAGTTTTAAGCCTTCCTAGTTTGGGTACCTTTACTTTTTTGTTTGTTAGCTTTTTTGCCTTACTGTTCTAGCTAGAATCTCCAGTTGTTGTTGTTCAGTCACTAAGTCATGTCCAGCTCTTTGTGACTCCATGGACTGCAGGATACCAGGCTTCCCTGTCCTCCACCATTTCCTGGAATTTGCTGAAATTCATGCCCACTGGGTCAGTGATGCCATCCAACCATCTCATCCTCTCTTGCCCTTTTTTCCTCCTGCCTTCAATCTTTCCCAGCATCAGGGTCTTTTCCAGTGAGTTGGCTCTTCACATCAGGTGGCCAAAATATTGGAGCTTCAGCTTCAGCATCAGTCTTTCCAGTGAATATTAAGGGTTGATTTCCTTTGGGATTGGCTGTTTTGATCTCCTTGCAGTCCAAGAGAGTGATCTCCAGCACCACAGTTCAAAAGCATCATTTCTTCAGTACTCAGCCTTCTTTATAATCCAGCTCTCACATCCGTATATGACTACTGAAAAAACCGCATCTTTGACTATACGGACCTTTGTCGGCAAAGTGATATCTTTGCTTTTTATTACGCTGTCTAGGTTTGTCATAGCTTTTCTTCCAAGGAGCAAATGTCTTTTAATTTCATGGCTGCAGTCACTGGCCCCACTGATTTTGGAGCCCAAGAAAAGTTTCCATTTTTTCCCTGTCTTTTTGCCACGACATGATGGAATTGGATGCCATGATCTTACTTTTTTGAATGTTGAGCTTTAAGCCAGCTTTTCACTCTCTTTCACCCTCATAAAGAGGCACTTTAGTTCCTCTTTGCTTTCCTTCATTAGAGTGGCATCATCTGCATATCTGAGGTTGTTGATATTTCTCCCTTCATTCCAGCTTGTAATTCATCCAGTCCGGCATTTTTCATGATGTACTTTGCATATAGGGATTCCCTGGTGCCTTAGATGATAAAGAGTCTGCCTGCAACGTGGGAAACACGGGTTTGATCCCTGGGTCGGGAAGATCCCCTGGAGAAGGAAATGGCAACCCATTCCAATATGCTTGCCTGGAGAATCCTGTGGACAGAGGAGCCTGGCAGGCTACAGTCCATGGGGTTGCAAAGAGTCAGACACAACTGAGCGACTTCACTTTAAGTAAGCAGGATTTTTGAATAGAAATGGTGAGAGTGGACATGCTTATCTTGTTCCTGATGTTGTGGAAACACTTTCAGTTTTTTAACATCAAGTATGATGTTAGCTGTAGGTTTTATACAAATATCCTTTACAGGTTGAGAATGCTCCCTTCTGTTCCTAGTTTACTGAGGTTTCTTTTTTTAAATCATGAGTGAGTGTTGTGTGTATTGATGTGATCATGTGGCTTTTTGTCCTTTATTGGTATATTAAATTCATGTTTTAAATATTGTTGCATTAATTGATTTTCAGATATTAAATCAAGCTTGCATTCCTGGGATGAATCTCATTTGATGATAGTATCTAATCTTTTTTAGGTTGCTGGATTTCGTTTACTAATTGAATTTGTGTATGTGTGTATATATATACATATATATATATTCAAGAGGGATATTGAGCTGTTTTCTATTTTTGTGATATCTTTGGCTTTGGTATCAGGATAATATTGAATTTATAGAAGGAGTTGGGAACAAAAACAAAAGAATGAGTTGGGAAGCATTCTCTTTTTTTTCTGTTTTCTGGAAGAGTTTGTTAAGAGTTGACTTTGTTCTTTAAATATGTGATGGAATTCAGCAGTGAAGCCATCTGGGCCTGGGATTCTTTTTGTGGGAAGATTTGTAATTGCTAGTTGAATTTCTTGTTACAGGTCTGTTCAGATCTTCTGTGTCTTCTTGAGTTGGTTTTACTACTTTGTATCTTTCTAAGATTTTGTCCATTTCACTTAAATTATCTGACTTGGTGGTATACTACACTGTGCTTAGTAGCTCAAGTGTGTCTGACTCTTTGCAACCCCATGAACTGTAGCCCTCCAGGCTCTGCTGTCAATGGGGGATTCTCCAAGCAAGAACACTGGAGAGGGTTGCCATGCCCTCTTCCAGGGTATCTTGCCAAGCAAGGGATTGAACCCAGGTCTCCTGCATTGCGGGCCAATTCTTTACCGTCTAGGCCACGAGGGAAGCCCAAGAATACTGGAGTGGGTGGCCTGTCCCTTCTCCAGGGGAACTTCCTGCCCCAGGAATCCAACTGGGTTCTCCTGCGTTGCCGGCAAATTCATCAGTTCAGTTCAGTTCCTTTATAGTCTTTTTCTATAGGGTCAATAGTGATGCCTCCTCTCTCAATCCTGATTTTGTTAATTGGTGTCTTTTTCATTTTTTTTTTGGTCAGTCTAAGTAAAAGTTTGTCAGTTTTATTGACCTTTTAAAAGAATTGACTCCAGTTTCATTGTTTTTCCCTCTGTTTTTTCTGTTTTCAGTTTCAGTGATTTTTGCTCTAAACTGTAATTTCCTTCATTTTCATTCTGTGGGGTTTAGTTTACTCTTTATCTAAAGTGGAAGAGAATTGAAAATTTTATTTTCTAAGGTAGGCCTAAGTTTAAAACCTATAAAATGGTATCTTTAGATACATTCTCTACAGTTTCACTTTTTTTGTTTGTTTTCATTCACTTCAAAGTATTAATTGCTTGAGAAAAATTTATTTTCTTTGACCCACAGGTTGTTTACAAATTATTGTTTGATTTCCAATTATTTGGGGATTTCCTAGATTACTTTTGTTTTGATTGAATTCTTTGGAGTCCCAAATGTATTTTATTTTATTTCAGTCCTTTTAAATTTATTGAGACATGTTTTATGACCTTGCAAATGATCTATCTTGCATCTTGCAAACGATGTGTATTCTAGAGTATTTTGTAGATGCCAGTTAGGTCACTGTGGTAAACAGTGCTGTTCAAATGTTTATATCCTTTATGATTTTTGTCTAGTTGTTCTATGACTCAGAGGGGGGTGTTGAAATGTCTTATTATTTTTGAATGGTCTCTTTCTCCTTTTGGTTCTGTCCAGTTTTGTTTCATTTGTTTTGGGGCTCTGTTGTTGGATTGCATATACGTTTATAATTATTATATCTCCCTAATTTATCAACCCTTTTGTCATTTTAAACTTTCTTTTTCTTCAGTAATATCTTGTCTTAAAGTCCACTTTGTCTAACAGTAATAAAGTTGGCTCCAGCTTTCTTATGATTACCGTTTATGGTATGTGTTTTTCTGTCGTTGAAGGCTTTCAGAATCAGTCATGTGTCAACATGAGAATGTTGCAAAGTCATCCTTTCTTAAAATCTGCTACATTTTCCTAGCATTTTATTTATATATATGTGAGCTAAAGGAGGACCGTCTTAAAATTATCACAAAGTTTTGAACACATGTGTCCAGTTCTACAAATCTTTAAACACTTTTGGATTTCCTGTAACTTCCACCCCAGTCAGGATTGAGAACAGTTTTGTGACCCTCAAACACTCACACCATCCCTTTGTGTATAGTCACCTCTCCTCTCCCTACCCCTCCATGTCCTCTGGCAGCCACTGGTCTGTACTCTCATCCTAGAGTTTTGTCTTTTTGAGAATGTCATCTAACTTAATAAATTAGAATGTCATGTAAATAGAGTCATACAGTATTTAGCTTTCTCAGACTGGCTTCCCTTCACTTAGCATGGCTTTGAGCTTCATTTGAATTGTTGCACGTATCAGTGGTTCCTTCTTACTGCCGAGTCTCCTATCGTGTGGATGTGCCGGTTTGTTTATACATTCACCCATTGCAGGACACTTGGGTTGCTTCCAGTTTGGATAATTATTAGTAGAGAGCTGCTATAAACATTTTTGTTCAGGATTTTCTGTTAATGTAAGTTTTCATTTCTCTTGGGTAGATACTTAGATGTGTGATTTCTTGATCATAGTGTATGTTTAAATTTAAGAGATGCTTTCAAGCTGTTTTCAAGAGCAGTTGTATCATTTTGCATCCCCAGCAGCAGTGTTTGAGAGTTCTCCTTGCCTCACATCCTCCCTAGCACTAATTGCCAGCATTTTCATTTTAGCTATTCTAACAAGTTTGCAGTCGTCATGGCTTTAATTTGCATTTCCCTATCAGTGAATAATTTTGAACGTCTTTCATGTATCTGCCATCTTTGTCCATCTCTGTATCTTCTTAGGTTAAGTGTCCTCTTTAAGCTTTAAATTTCCTATGTTAAGGACTTCTGAGAAAAATTGTTTTAAGTACCCTGAATATAATCATTTCTTGATAGTGGAGTTCATTGTCATGGACTCTAATTACAAGATGGATTTGGAATTACTGAGAAGCTTTGGAGGACTGTTGAGCCATGTTGTACTACTTCTGTCTCTTTCAGGCTTTACTTTCCTGCTGTTGGTGTGCCTGATTCTGGCGGCAGTCCCACTTCCCGTCCCCTTTCTGGTTTTCTGCTTTTATGAAATGATCACGAGGAAGTCTGTTAGAATTGTGTTTGGAAAAGAGTAGTGGAGTGCCTCTCAGTGAATGTTACAGGAGCTCTTCTCTAAGCAAAGTACATAAACTCTGTAACATCTGTTTAGTGCCTTTCAAACTGGAGCCATGAAATTAAGACAAGGGGTTTGTGAACGTGTCTTTCGATGTGCACCAAGTGTTGTTTATAAGTTGAATAAATAACTTGCAATATCTAGTCTACTGTCTTTTAGAAATACTGTGGATGCTTCTGGGCAACTCTGGATTCATTACAATCTTTTTTTTTTCCTCCTAGAGTAGTTGCTCTCCCATCTTTTCCTTTTTTTCCTTTTTATTGGCCATTGTGGAATTAGTAGAGGTTGTCATAGGGAGCTTTCCTGATAGGTTAGATCCTGATGTTCATGTCTAGCCAGGACAGGATGAAGTGTGCTTTTAGTTTTCAGTTTAACCATAGGTGAGTAGATAACCAAATGTTCTACCAGGCTTATATCAATTTTTGATGATGTGATACAGCATACTTTTTGTTGAAAGGCTTCTTGTGAAAGTTAAGATACTGGCAAGCTCTTTGAATTCTTCAAATAAGAGGACCTATATGAATTGTTATTAATATCAACCTAAACTAAAAAGTGAGAAGAAAATGTGTATTCTTCAAGTGATTGTTGCATAAATGAGATGCTTATATCATGGGTTCCAGGACTGATTATTTTTCCATATTTATGTCATTTTGACGTACTTATTATTAAAAAAACTTGATTAGTGGCTTGGTGGATCAATATAAAGATAGCAAAGGAAGCTGTGCTTGTGTACGTAGTTTATATAAACGTGCATATTCTTGAGCAGATTCTCAAGTCTCTGAAGTACTTTGTTGTTTTGCATGTCAAGAAAGTTCTTGTTCAGAGAATATGTAATTATATCATGATGTGATTAGTTATACAGATATTATATCTTTAAATTATCAAACACCTTTATTTTCCTCAGTTATTCTTGGTTTTCATTTCAGGATGTGAAATCGCATAGTAATTTCTTCTATGTTGCTAGAGATTTTCTAAGCAAATGTATAAACAAAAAAAGTTGCTATACTAAATTATCAGCACCCTCCTTTTATTTAAGAGACATTTAGGTCAGGGATATAATGTATTTTGGGCATCCTTTTTGTCACATTTACTTAGATTCCCAAATTTCTTTGAGGCATTCAAGTAAAACTTGTTTTTCAGAACCATTGTTCAGAATTATTTGAATGAGACTAGAAATTTAAAATTTGGACAGACTAGAAATTTAAAATTTGACTGAAGTGGAGGTTAGTAATCTGGGCTGTGCCCCACCAGAAACCTGGGATCCAGTTTCTAATCATTTTATATTAAAATGACCCTTACATTTTTTATATTGGTGTAATCAGCTATCCTAAGTTTCTTGCAAATGAAAATCTGTTTAGGAACTTACTTGAAGTGATTCACTTTCTAAAAAATGCTTCTTTTTGGCTGTCCTGGCTCTTTGTTGCCGCACCGGCTTCTCTCTAGTGGCGGCGAGTGGGAGCTGCTGTCTAGTTGCAGCATGAGGGCCTCTCTGATTGCAGAGCATGGGCTGTAGGGCGCACGGGCTTCCGTAGTTGTAGCCTGTGGGCTCAGGAGTTGCGATTCCCAGGCTCCATAGCACAGGCCCAGTAGTTGTGGTGCATGGGCTCAGTTGCTCTGTGGAATGTGGGATCTTCCCAGATTAGGGATCAAACCCATGTCTCCTGTGTTGGCAGGCGGATTCTTTGCTACTGAGCCTTCAGGGAAGCCCAAAGTAATTCACTTTTTAAAAAATAAAGAAGCCAGTATATTAGTTGAAGGTAGCCAAAATGTGTCTGTTTTTGCATTTGAATTCCATCGAGATTAACCATAAATAGAAAAATGGATACATCCAATTACTCTGAAGTTAAGAATTTCTTTTCATCATAAAACATTGTCAAGAGTGAAAAGGCAAGACATATAGTCAAAATATATATATGTCAAACAGAGGATTCATACCCAGAATGGATAAAGAACTATGAATCAATAAAAGCCAGACCCTCCTTTCCAATTTTTACCTTCCTCTTGGCCAAGACTTAAATTTTGAATAGACAGCTTAAGAAAGATGCAAAATCATTTCTTAAAAGAAAAATGCAAATTAAAACCATAATGATGCACTATTATATTCTCACCAGGATGACAGAAGAAAAAGACCGCTAATCCTGAGTGGGGAGCAGCTGGAACTCATCCACACTGTGGTGGCTGTGCTGTGCTCAGTTGTGTCCAACTCTTTGCAACCCCCCAAACTGTAGCCCACTAGGATCCTCTGTCCACGGAATTTTCCAGGCAAAAACACTGGAGTGGGTTGCCATTTCCTCCTCCAGGGGATCTTCCTGTCCCAGGGATCAAACCTGTGTCTTTTGCATTGGTAGGCAGATTCTTTTCCTGCTGCAACCCCTGGGAAGCCCACTACTAGTGGGAGTATAAATTGGTACCACCTTTGGATCCAGCACTTCCACCCCCAGATGTGTACAGACCCAACAGAAATGCACACATTTGTGCCCCAGAGAATGTGTCCAACTGTATTCATAGCAGCATTATTTGTGCTCATGCCAAAGTAGAAAAAATAGAAATGTTCTTTAGTAGTAAATGGAGAAGCGTATTGTGGTGTGTTCATGTAACACTCCTAATGCTTCCTGTTTCAACATAGACGAGATTCACAATGCTGAAGGAAAGAAAACAGCATACTCCATGGCCTCATTTAAATAAGTTACTTTCCAACCTCATATTTTCTTGTGCTATAAAATGTTCAATTTGAAAACAGGCAGAACCAGTGTGTGGTGTTTGAGGTTATAATGGTTGCTGGCTTTGGAAGCCTTGAAGGTGGCTTTTGAGGTGTTGGTAATGTTCTTTCTTGTTTGAATAGATGATTTCACTATATGTTAAAGGTGTACACTTAAGATTTGTACATTTATATGTGTATTTTAATTTCTAAAAAAGTTTAATTCGGAAAATCCATTGAGCATAACTTTGATTTTTCTTCTACACATTGCATCCTGAAATGGGAATGAGGAATTAGAATTTTTTGGTGTTAGCCATAACAGTTCCTAAAAATTGTTTTGCCTTCAAGGGCTGATGCCCTTATTTGCCAATTTTGGTTTTACTGCTTTAAGAATTTCTATGAAATCTGAATGGTTGGAAGGGTCAGAAACAACATTCCTTAGTTATTGTTCAGTTGCTCAGTTGTGTCCGACTTTCTGAGACCCCATGGACTACTGCACACCAGGCTTCCCTATCCTTCACTATCTCTCAGAGTTTGCTCAAACCCATGTCCGTTGAGTTGATGATGCCATCCCACCATCTCATCCTCTGTCATTTTCTTCTCCTCCTGCCCTCAGTCTTTTCCAGCATCAGGGTCTTTTCCAATGAGCTGGCTCTTCACATCAGGTGGCCAATGTATTGGAGTTTCAGCTTTTGCATCAGTCCTTCCAGTGAACATTCAGCATTGTTTTCCCTTAGGATTGACTGGTTTGATATCCTTGCAGTCCAGTGGACTCTCAAGAGTCTTCTCCAACACCACAGTTCAAAAGCATCAGTTCTTCAGCCCTCAGCCTTCTTTATGGTCCAACTCTCACACCTGTACGTGACTACTGGAAAAACCACAGCTCTGACTATACGGACCTCTGTTGGCAAAGTGATGTCTCTGCTTTTTAATATACTCTCTAGGTTGGTCATAGCTTCTCTTCTGAGGAGCAAGCGTCTTTTAATTTTCCGGCTGCATTCACCGTCCGCATTGATTTTGGAGCCCAAGAAAATAAAGTCTGTCGCTGTTTGCTTTTTTCCCCCCATCTATTTGCCATGAAGTGATGGGATTGGATGCCACAATATTAGTTTTTAAATGTTGTTTTTTTTAAAATCTATTTGTTTTTAATTGGAGGATAATTCTTTACAGTATTGTGTTGGTTGTTGAGCCAGATTTTTCACTCTCCTCTTTCACCTTCATCAATATGCTGTTTAGTTCCTATTCAGTTTCTGCCATTAGAGTCATATCATCTGCATATCTGAGGTTATTGACATTTCTCCTGGCAATCTTGAACCTAACTTGTGCTTCACACAGTCCAACATTTCACATGATGTACTCTGCATACAATTTAAATATGCAGGGTGACAATATATAGCCTTGTCGTACTCCTCTCCCAATTTTGGAATAAACTATAGTGTATTTATTAATATGAAAATGTATCTGTGTTTAAAAATTTTTACAGAGAACTGAAGTCAGGTGCTGATAAAGCCTTCTTAGTCCAGAGACATCTCTGTTAGCCCAGAGAAAATATTTTTCACTTGCAATGATGCAAATCCAATTATGGTCTAATACAGTTCTCAGTTAATGGTATGTTTTTTTATAAAATTCCTCTAATGCTTACTATATTGTGCCACGTTATAGGTCTTTATATTTCTTTCCCCTGTATACTGTAATTTTCTTGAGGACAGGAACTGTTTTATGTCTTCTAACATAATGCATTGCTTATACTAAACAGAAAATGTTGATTGTCTTTACATTTTATTGAAGAGTGATAAAATACTACAGGTTTTGAATTCTGCTGCATATTCCCCTTTTCTCAGGCAGAATTAGTTGCTATTTCTTGTATGATGATGTTGTAACATCTGTCCTGGTCAGTGGTCTTGAAATTTTATAGCCATCATAGCCTCTGACCACCAGTGAAAAACATGTGCTTTATATATATATATATCAGAGTGATGAACTTTGCCATAGTTTAACCACAAGCAGTGTAAATAATAATATTTAAAAATGGTAAGATCTGGATTTACTGTTAGTTTGATAGCATAGCTTATGTTATCCTAAGAACATTGCTGTGTGAAAGTGCTTGGCAAGTTACAAAGTTAGTACAGCTAGAAAGTCTGAAGAAATTTTCTGGCAAGGTTCCTATTTTGGCTTTGATTCAGAGCCCCTATTTATATTCAGAATCACTTTAAAATGTTTTGTGGGTAAATCACTGGCCCCACGTAAGTTGATTATGCAGAAGAAACATTTTAAGATGCTAATTTCATTGATTTAGTTATCTTTTGCATGTCCAATAGAATATCAGTTCACTTCAGTTCAGTTGTGTCCTACTCTTTGCAACCCCATGAATTGCAGCATGCCAGGCCTCCCTGTCCAATCACCAGCTCCCGGAGTTTACCCAAGCTCATGTCACCCCCTTCTCCTCCTGCCCCCAATCCCTCCCAGCATCAGAGTCTCTTCCAATGAGTCAACACTTTGCATGAGGTGGCCAAAGGATTGGAGTTTCAGCTTCAGCATCAGTCCTTCCAATGAACACCCAGGACTGATCTCCTTTAGAATGGACTGGTTGGATATGCTTGCAGTCCAAGGGACTCTCAAGAGTCTTCTCCAACACCACAGTTCAAAAGCATCAATTCTTTGGTGCTCAGCTTTCCTCACAGTCCAACTCTCACATCCATACATGACCACTGGAAAAACCATGGCCTTGACTGGACAGACCTTTGTTGGCAAAGTAATGGCTCTGCTTTTTAATATGCTATCTAGGTTGGTTGTACTTTCCTTCCAAGGAGTAAGCGTTAGGGTATAATAAATCTATTAGCTGACAAGTTTGGTTTACTGAAAATATCAAGAAGTTTGTAGTGTATGTCAGTTTGGACTGGTTTATTGTGATTAGGGTAACTGCCTAAGAAGCTTGATACTATTAAATGTCTCATTAAGTATTTTTCTTAAACTTTGCTTTTATCTTTTCATATAAGCTATTTGTTGAAGTTAAAACATCAATGAAATTACTAGCAAAAATTGTTGCTATCAGTTTAACAAATATGTATACTTGTTTAATCATAGAGTCCTTATTTTAAAATAATTTTAGGTTTACAGAAAATTGCAAAGATGTGAAAAATTTTAAATGCCTAACTGGTAGTTCCTTTAATTAGTATTACTATTAAAATTTAATATCTTTAATAAAATATTCTTGCCTCTGATTTTCGTTGATTAGAAAATTTCGTTTGCATGAAAATTTTGCACATTGTTATCTGTCCCTGGCATCTGGTCCTATCACTTCATGGGAAATAGATGGGGAAACAGTGGAAACAGTGTCAGACTTTATTTTTGGGGGCTCCAAAATCACTGCAGATGGTGATTGCAGCCATGAAATTAAAAGATGCTTACTCCTTGGAAGGAAAGTTATGACCAACCTAGATGGCACCCCACTCCAGTACTCTTGCCTGGAAAATCCCATGGACAGAGGAGCCTGGTAGGCTGCGGTCCATGGGGTTGTGAAGAGTCGGACACGACTGAGCAACTTCCCTTCCACTTTTCACTTTCATGCATTGGAGAAGGAAATGGCAACCCACTCCAGTGTTCTTGCCTGGAGAATCCCAGGGATGGGGAAGCCTGGTGGTCTGCCATCTATGGGGTCACACAGAGTCGGACACGACTGAAGTGACTTAGCAGCAGCAGCAG
Source organism: Budorcas taxicolor (assembly GCF_023091745.1). Classification (NCBI taxonomy): domain Eukaryota; kingdom Metazoa; phylum Chordata; class Mammalia; order Artiodactyla; family Bovidae; genus Budorcas; species Budorcas taxicolor. Next base: position 81,265,200 of record NC_068919.1, read on the forward strand.
CAGATAGCATATTCAAAAGCAGAGACATTACTTTGCCAACAAAGGTCCAGGCTTGGTTTTTCCACTGGTCATGTATGGGCGTGAGAGTTGGACTGTGAAGAAAGCTGAGCACCGAAGAACTGATGCTTTTGAACTGTGGTATTGGAGAAGACTCTTGAGAGTCCCTTGGACTGCAAGGAGATCCAACCAGTCCATTCTGAAGGAGATCAGCCCTGGGATTTCTTTGGAAGGAATGATGCTGAAGCTGAAACTCCAGGACTTTGGCCACCTCATGTGAAGAGTTGACTCATTGGAAAAGACTTTGATGCTGGGAGGGATTGGGGGCAGGAGGAGAAGGGGACGACTGAGGATGAGATGGCTGGATGGCATCACTGACGCGATGGTTGTGAGTCTGAGTGAACTCCGGGAGTTGGTGATGGACAGGGAGGCCTGGCGTGCTGCGATTCATGGGGTCTCAAAGAGTCGGACACGACCGAGCGACTGAACTGAACTGATCTGTCCCTGGATGTGTCCATTTTCTCCTGGTTTTCAGTCTGTGGTAACTAGAATAGAATTTGTATCCTATTGTGTGAAAAAGAATTCATTTACCGTGTGAAAATTATATACCTGTTAATTATGTTGACTTGGTTCACAGAGCTTTTCAGGTGTACTGTATCTTTCTACTTCTCCGTATGTTCATTATATTAATTTTTGAAAGTTTGATATTGAAACTCCAGTTAAATATCTTAACTTATCCTAAATTATCCTTAAATAAATTTTAGGATTATTAAGGATTATCTTAAAAATCCTTAATTTTTAACTAAAAATAATTGTAATATGTAGTGGAACTATGTGTAAGCTTATTCTATATTTTCCAAGTCTCCTGTAAATATATTATTATACTTTCATAATTAAAAAATATTAAAAAAATTGTTTTAATGAAGATTATTTCTAAGTGCAAGTGTGTTATTTTGTTGTCCTTTCCCCTAAAATATCACTTTTCCCATGCTGTAAAATGGCTATCAATCACATAGAGAGCTGTAAAACATATATGTATGTGATTTAGGCTCTATATTTATGAGCATGAATAAACTTTATTGAATCAGGACCATGGGGATCATTTAATTATAGAAACAGAAATCTGCCTGGTAGAATGTTCGCAGTTTTATATTTTTATAAAGAAAAGTAGTTTAAAATTGCATATGCCAAGTTTCTCTTCCCCTCTCCTCTTTTCTCTTGTAGTTATATAATAATGCGAGAGAGTAGTTTGTAAGGACAGAGAGGTACCACATTTTCTTGAATTTAAGATGCCTGCAATTGTAAGACATATCATTATTCTAGTATCTTGAAGGAAGAGACCTTGGGTTTTAAAACTAGTGGTATGATGCCAGTAATTATTAGATGCATCCTGATTACAGCAATATAGAAATGAATAAAAATGTGAATTTTAGATCCATGCAAAACATTCATCACTCTAACACGATGATTTTGTTTGGGGTTTAACTTAGGACCACTAGCACGTTTAGAAGTTAATGTGACAATCATTTATTTAAATTGTATTGCTTGCTTTTATCCCTAAGTACTGTTTGGTGACATGTTCTAAACAGTGTCTCTTGTTTTAAGAAGGTGTTAAAATTTTCATTTAAGTATTTTCTATAGACAAATTTGAGTACTTTTCAGGGACAGAATATTAATAAAAAGCCAGATTCCTTTCATATAAGTTTAGTACTTGTACCATGTGACCTCCAAAAGCTATTTCATCATATTCCTTTCGACTCTCCTGAATTTTCAATTTTTTTCTCTACTGGTTATTCACTCTTCTTCTAGTTTATAAGCTATACAAATTGTTCTCAAGCATGATTATTCCCCAAACCACTATGTTTCTTTTTCCCCCAATGTTACTGCTTATTTCTTCTTTCCTAGCATTCTCTGATTTACAAACTGCCTCACCTCCATCATATATTAAACAATTCTCTGTGTAAGATTTATGTCTCTAAATCTTTCTTGCTGAGGCTCTTCTTTTTAAGGTACCCAGGACTTTTTGCATTTTCTGAAGCTGTTTTGTTTTTTTTTAAGTTCAGCTGTTAAACCCCGTCTTTCTCTGTACTCTATGGCTGCAGTTTTTGTCTCTGTCACTTTTATAAAATCGTGAACGCCAGATTCTCTTCCGATTTCACCTACTCTATTATTAAGAGAATATTGAAATGTGAAAAAAAAATGCTGTATTGACCTGTCTTTCCAGTATATATATAAATTTAGAGATTATAGTATGGATGCACTTTGATTCTCTGTATAGTGTATCTGTTATTTGACAGTTTACTTGTTTCCAGAGTCTTTATTTTGTTTCAGTTTGTATCAGAGAGTATTTCCATTCATGTAACCTTTTGCTTCTCTTGTATTATTTACGGAAGATCTGTTTCTAGGAGTACCACTGATAACTTAGCCATCAATCACAAGGGTTATGAGCATGTTGCTGAACATTAACTACTTTTCTAGGTGCCATCCCAATTTACAGGGCCGCAAGGCATTTAAATTCAGGCTTATTCGTGTCAAATCTACAAAAACAATTTTAGTAAATACTGAACCACGGTGCTGTCTGCCTGAGATTAATGTAATAGTGTAAATCAGCCATACTTCAATCAAAAATTTTCAATGAGGTTAAATTAAAAAATAATTTTGCTAATTTAATAGTTATAGAAGTATAAAATATTACCTTGCTAATTTATTAGTTATAAAATGATGGCTACTTCATTTTTGTCTTAATGTTTATTTCTTGATTTTTAATGAGGGTGAGCATTTTCACGTCTGTTTTATGCTGAATTTCTTTTTCCTTATGAATTCTGCCCATACACTCTATCCTGTTTATCTAGTAATCTCGTACAAAAACTATTACAGAGGAGCCTGTCTTAGATTGCAGGATTTCTAAATTATCCTCTTTTTAAACTAAATGTACAGAGATATTCCTCCATATTCAGAGCCTGATGGCTTTTGCCAGTGTGATGCTTGAAGCTCTTGTATGTCTTTAAATGTTATATGGACTTTTTTCCCCCTTCTCTCGTTACATAGAGATTTGGAGGAAAGCCTAGTAACTTTATCCGTTTATTAATTGACCTGTTTCATTATTATGATAATACAAATTATTCTCTGAAAACAGTTTGTTGTTGAACTGTGCCTAATGTATTTTTCTGCTGCTGCTCTTTACTTAAAAAATGCTTTTCATGAGTAAGATGCAACTTAATTTAGATTGCATATGATAACTCTGGCAAATGAAAAATGGCTAAATAAATGGACTGTCACCTCTTTCTTTCTTAGTTATTTATGGCTGCACCAGGTCTTTGCTGTGTGCGGGCTTTCTCTACTTGTGGCAAGCGGGGGTACTCTCTAGCTTGGTGCACGGGCTTTCCATCACAGTACCTTCTCTTGTGGAGCAGGGGCCTGAGGTGCACTAGCATCCGTAGTTGCGACTCGTGGGCTTCGTTGCCCTGTGGCCTGTGGGATCTTCCTGGAACAGGGACTGAACCTATGTCCCTTGCATTGGCAGGTGAATTCTTAACTATTGGACCACCAGAAAAGGTCTCACCTCTTTCTATAGTGCTGGTCTCGTGCTGGTCTCACAACCTGACAGAATTTTTGCTGTAATCTGTGCACCATCAACTCAATTCATTTTGAATTCCTACTTGAACCGCTCACTCTTTGAACTTGCACTTCACTATGGTTAGCACATCTTATCAGTTGCTAAGTCATGTTCATCTCTTTGCAGTCCATGGACTGTAGCATGCCAGGCTTCTCTGTCCTCCACTGTCTCCCAGTGTTTGCTCAAATTCCTTGCAGTCCAAGGTACTCTCAAGAGTCTTCTCCAGCAACACAAAATCCACAGTGATTTTGGAGCCCAAGAAAATAAAATCTGTCCCTGCTTCCACTTTTCCCCCATCTACTGGCCATGAAGTGATGGGACCAGATGCCATGATTATAGTTTTTTTAACGTTGAGTTTCAAGCCAGCTTTTTCACTCTCCTTTCGTCCTCATTAAGAGGCTCTTTAGGTATTCTTCATTTTCTGCCATTAAATAGTATCATCAACATATCTGAGGTTGTTGATATTTCTCCTGACTGTCTTGATTCCAGCTTGTGAGTCATCCAGCCCAGTATTTCACATGATGTACTCTGCATGTAAGTTAAATAAGCAGGGTGACTGTATACAGCCTTGACATACTTTCCCAATTTGTAACCAGTCTGTCGTTCCATGTCCGGTTCTAACTGTTGCTTCTTGAGTTGCATACAGGTTTTGCAGGAGGCAGGTTAGATGGTCTGGTATTCCCATCTCTTTAAGAACTTTCCACAACTTACTGTGATCCACACAGTCAAAGGCTCGGCATAGTCAGTGAAGCAGAAGTGATGTTTCTCTGGTATTCCCTTGCTTTCTCCATGATCCAGTGAATATTGGCAATTTGATCTCTGGCTCCTTTGCCTCTTTGAAGCCCAGCTTGTACATCTGGAAGTTCTCAGGTCATGTGCTGTTGACACCAAGCTTGAAGGATTTTCAACATTACCTTGCTAGCATGTAAAATGAGCATAATTGTACGATAGTTTGAACATTCTTTGACATTGCCCTTCTTTGGGATTAGAGTGAAAACTGACCTTTTCCAGTCTTGCAGCCACTGCTGAGTTTCCAAATTTGCTGACATATATTTGTGTGTGTGTGTGTGTGTGCACGTGCGTATGTGTGTATAGTGCATCACTTTCACAGCATCATCTTTTAGAATTTTAAATAGCTCAGCTGGAATTCCATCACCTCCACTAGCTTTGTTCGTAGTAATGCTTTGTAAGGCCACTTGACTTAATACTCCCAGATGTCTGGCTCTAGGTGAGTGACCGCATCATCATGGTTATCCCGGTCATTAAGACCTTTTTTGTATAGTTTCTCTGTGTGTTCTTGCCACCTCTTTTTAATCTCTTCTGCTTCTGTTAGGTACTTGCTGTTTCTGTCCTTTATTGTGTCCATTCTTGCATGAAATGTTTCCTTGAGATCTTCAGTTTTCTTTTAAGAGATCTCAAATCTTTCCCATTCTATTTTGTTTCCCTGTATTTGTTACTATTATCCTTTCTTTTACTGACTTGAATTATGGGCATTTCCTAAAGTTCCATCCACAGTTACTATCCCCTTTTATACATTATCTTTTGTGAGCGCAGCCTTTTTCCATGTTCAGTTCAGTCGCTCAGTCGTGTCCGACTCTTTGTAACCCCATGAATCACAGCACGCCAGGCCTCCCTGTCCATCACCAACTCCCAGAGTTCACTCAAACTCATGTCCATCGAGTCAGTGATGCCATCCAGCCACCCATTTCAAACCCAGCTTAAACCCCAGCTGTAGCCCTATCTACTCTTACCTTTCAGCTCTTTCTTGACTCTGTTGTGTTACAGCAGATTCACCAGCTTAAGAGCCTGGGCAACAACGTAAATGAGTAAAAAGCAGGTCTTTGAGTAAGAAAAAAAAATGTTTTTCTACACTAAGAGAAACAGTAGTGTTAGTGGGGTGATAAGTGGCCGTTGACATAGACTCAAGGTCAGGAAGGCAGTCTCGGAGATGGTGGAAGGCAGGAGCCTGCAGACCCCATGCAGGCTGTTTGGCTCTGGCCTTTATTGCTGTCGGGAATGTTGGGCCCAAAGTTACCAGACTCCCAGTTTCTCAAGAGAAGCTGTAAATCAGGATTTCCATGGTAAATACCGTAAATTTTCAAGGATGGGTTGAATTTTTGTTAAGTACTGCATGAGCCAAAGAAAATAGGCTGATGGACCAAGTTCAGTACGCAGGCTGTTAGTTTATAACAGTGTCTTTCTGTAAAGACTCTTTAAATGTTGTATGTCCTCATTAGGTTCCCCCCCAGCCCCCGCCACACACTTTTTTATTTCATTGTTCATTTAATGGGAGAACCAGCCATTTGGTTATTTAAGCCAGGAACTTCCGAGTCACCATGGACATCTTACCTCATTACTTCTTTATTTTGGAGGAGTGTTTTGGGTCAAGAGATGAATAAGCTTTTTATAAATTAATGGAGATTGGAGCATGTTTCTTAGCAGAAAGGAAGAGGATAATGGGCAGAGCCCAGAATGTCCACTGGGATGGGATCCAAGGTATGGAATCCAGCTACAGAGTTCCATGATCTGATACTGATCACACTTCATACTTTTGTTTCTCAGTTTATCAGATGGGTAAGGAATCCACCTGCAATGCAGGAGACCCTGGTTTAATTCCTGGGTCGGGAAGATCTGCTGGAGAAGGGAAAGGCTACCCACTCCAGTATTCTGGCCTGGAGAATTCCATGGACTGTATAGTCCATGGGGTTGCAGAGTCAGACACAACTGAGTGACTTTCACATTCTTATTTTAACCCCAAGTAATCATTTTATCTTTGATTTTTTTTTAATGGATATCATATTTTCTTGAATTTTTTGAGAAACTTTAGTCTTTTGAAAACATGTTTGTTTTCTCATGGTAACTTTTTCTTCAGGTTCTTGAATTTAGTATGTTTTTCCATGTTGCTGCTTTCCTTAAAGTGATCATTGTGTAGGGGAGGCAAAATAGGGGGAAAGATTATAAAAAAATTTTTTTAACATGTACGTGGGGATTTTCATAGGAAAATAAAGACCCAGAGAACCAATTAGGCCTAATGTTTATATATCAAGTTGAACAGTGAGTACCGATTGTGAAAAAATAACAAAGATTTGTAGGGGAAGGTTAAGGGAAGATAAGGTTAATTTTTAAAATATTTGATTATGCAGGTTCTTCTCAGCCTCGACTCCCTGTCTCTGGTGATCCCTCAACTCCCTGTCTCTGGTGATCAAAATGTTCTTTTCCTCCAGGTGCAGGGAGAGTGTGTTTCACACGGGAGTTTTTTTGTCTCCTGTTTTCAGGAAGAAAAGGGGAGGTCAGAGTGCCTTTCTTGCACCTGTTGATTTTAGTGCCTCTAGCTCAGAATAGTCAGTATGCCAAAATGGTATGTTTTGGAGTGGAAAATTCTAACCCCCTGCAGTTGCTCAGGGTAGACTTGTTTGCAGTAAGCGAGGGGACCAGAAGGTTGGATTCAGCATTGCAGACAGTCTCTCCACCTGTGCCTGTGGGCTCCAGTTTATGGGTGCCATTGTGGGTGGGCCAGCCACATGGGGTAGAGTGGACTTCCCCAGAAGATGTGTGGGTTCCTTGCCTTCAAAGTGCTGGTAAACCGCAGGTTATCTGGAATGGTTGTCTGTAAGGCTGTTCTCCCCCATTCTGAGTAGCTAAATATGATGATTACGATTTGAGTCTGTTTCCTTCCTACTTATTTTGAGTGAAAAGATCTGTATGTTGGCTGACTTTCAAGAATTTCGTAAAGAACCTGGTTATTTAGCGTTCAGGCCAGATGCACGGTTGCCACTGTGGAGAGGAAAGCAAACATTGCCTTCTGATGATCCATTGTGCTCTGAAGGAAAGGATGGAGAATTCGTGTGGCAAAATTATGGCTTAATAAATTGGTTATTGTTAGACTGACACACGTAGTATATACCCCTGAGAATGGAAGTTTCTCTTGACGTGTCTGTAGTGGATTCGATTGCATTTCACGTCTTCTGCTAACTTGTATAGTTTCTTCTTACGTAAGTAAAGATTGTCACCTCTGCTTAAAATAGAAATCTTTTCTGCGGGCTCTGGGATTGCTCTTTTTCGAAGAGCGTTGTTAGAAAGCAAACAAAATGAATTAGAGCTGAATCAGTTAGAACTGCCACTTGATGTCTCTATGGAACTTACCATCTGTTTTAAAGGTTTTGTGCATACACCCACCTGTATAAAATGTGGACCAAGATATTCTAAATTCTGAACACTATTATATAACATTTAAAATCGTGGAGAATAGATTGTATCTTAGATGCCAAATTTAAATACATAGCTTGCGATTTTTCCAAATTGTTCAAGTTGGTTAATTTTATAAGGTATGAAAAATCTTCTGGTTTGAGCATACTTAAGAGGTTCCTGGGCACACCTTGGCTGAGTCAGCTTAGAACATGGTGTCATCAGAGCTCATTGCTATCAGAGGATTGCAGATATAACTCAGACTGTTTTACTTACATGAGTGTTTTGTATTTAAATGTGTTGTACTGATTTGAAAAGATGGTTTTTGTTTGTTTGTTTGTTTGTTTGTTTGGACAGGAGGAGATAGAAAGTTGTACTGTTTCTAATATATAGTTCTAAATGAATTCATAGTCTAATTGGTTTAAGTTCTTAGAAGTAATCTCACTCATCTTGGTAGTGGAGTAACAGAGTAACATTTTTTTTTTCTTTAAATACATAAAGAAAAAATTTGGAAACCCATAATATAGATGGTGCCTTGGCAAGTGTTTTCAACAGACTTTAGGAATTTAAGTATGGTCTTCTTTCAATAACTAAATGAGATCTGTGGTTTTATTTTGTTAATCTGGTGTTTGCCGTGGACTCAGTATTGTGTTCAAAACTATAGAAAGTTATACTGTTATCTCTTGGAGGACTTAATTGTTTGTATCTTGGAAACATTCAGCAGTTGTAAGGAAAAAAACTATGCGAAGATTTTAATGACTGTTAATGAGTATTGATCCAGCCTTCTGTGAGCTTGTAATCTAATTCCTAAAAATTAGGTTTATCACTAATCTTTTTCTGAAGTGTTTAAGGATATTACTCCCTTTTTCTCTGCAAGGATATTACTCCCTTTTTCTCTGCTGGTGCATTTAGCATTAAGACTTCACTGATACTATTGCAAAGTCATACTTTGTTTGGTTTCCCTGTTGACTCAGACAGTAAAGAGTCTGCCTGCAGTGTGGAAGACCCGGGTTCGATCCCTGGGTTGGGAAGATCCCCTGGAGAAGGAAATGGCAACCCACTCCAGTATTCTTGCCTGGAAAATCCCATGGGTGGAGGAACCTGGTAGGTTACAGTCCATGGGGTTGCAAAGAGTCAGACACGACTGAGCGATTTCAGTATACTTTGTTTTCCTATTTATTCTACTGTTGAAATTTGGGGTGTTTGCAGTTTCCTGTGGTTGTGAATAATTGTATTTGTCTCTGAGTGACAGTTCTCCGGGTGACCATAAACTCAGGAGTGAAATTTGCTTGCTGATTGAGTATGTCCATGCTGGACAGTTTTCAAAGTGATTGTTCTAGCACATGACTCCCAGTGGATTCTGAATATTTCCATTGCTCCCCATCTTTGTCACACCCTTGACATTGTCTGACTTCTTAAATTTAGTCAAACTGATAGGTGTGTAAAGATGTTTTTGTCTTCCTTTAATTACTAAAGGCATAAAGCATTATTTATTTAAGGAGCTTTTCTATTTCCTTTTCTTTTATAATTTTTTGTCTGCTTTTCTATTGGATTGTCTCTCTTTCTTACAAATTTTTAAGAGGTATATTCTAGATACTTATATTTTGCTGGTTATGTGTTTTCTAACTTGTGGTTTATCCTTATATTTTCTTTATGATCTTTTTTAAATGAACCTAAGTTCTTTACTGTGATGCAGAACAAATTTACTATTTTTCTTTACGGTTTTTCTTTCTTACGTTGTTAACCTATTCTGAGACCATAAAATCTACATTTATTGTCTATTAAAGTTTTTATAATCTTGCCTTTTACACACATGTCTTCAGTTAAATTGGAAATGACTTTAACACAGAGAGTGGAATCGGTATTCAATTTAATTTTCCCCCATGTGGATAAACATGTGTGCAAGTACCAATATTAAATAATTCAACCTTTCTGTGTTTATTTGTAATTACTGCTGTGTTGTAATTGATCGTTGGTAGGGTAAGTCCCTTACTACTGTTGTCTTATGGAGTGTCTTGATTCTTCTCAGACCTTTGGCTTTTCATGTAAACTTTATGTATAATCACTTTATTGAGTTCCTTAAAGAATCCTATGGATGTAGACATGTGTGTATGCATATATGTAGAAACACATACATACATCTGTCCCTCAGCATCTGTGGGACCTTCACAGATACAAAATCTGAGGATGCTCAAGTCCCTTATATAACAAAGCATATTTGAATGTAACCTGGGCACATCCTTCCTCCCTTAAACTTTTCATTTCTATTTTACTTGTAATACCTGCTGCTGCTGCTGCTGCTGCTGCTGCTGCTAAGTCACTTCAGTCGTGTCCAACTCTGTGCAGTCAGACTCTCTGAGCCCACCAGGCTCCCCCGTCCCTGGGATTCTCCAGGCAAGAACACTGGAGGGGGTTGCCATTTCCTTCTCCAATGCATGAAAGTGAAAAGTGGAAGTGAAGTCGCTCAGTCGTGTCCGACTCTTAGCGACCCCATGGACTGCAGCCCACCAGGCTCCTCCATCCATGGGATTTTCCAGGCAAGAGTACTGGAGTGGGGTGCCATTGCCTTCTCCTGTAATACCTAATGCAATGTAAATGCTATATAAATAGTTGTGAATAACATGTACATGCTGTGGAGGGCAAATTCACATTTTGCTTTTGGAACTTTCTGGACTTTCCCCTCCAATATTTTCCATCCATGTTTGGCTGACTCTGGGTTGGATGTGTAACCCCTGGCTATGGAGGGTCCACTGTATTCCCTAGCTCTGTCACTAAGAGTTCTTGAGAGTAGTCCATGAGAGCAATAAACACATCTAACATCTGGTCTTGAATTCTTTGTTTTTAATTGAAGTATGATTAATATACAATTATAGTATTTATTTCAAGGGTACAGCATAGTGATACCACATTTATGTACTTTATGAGTGTTCACTGTAAGTTACCATCTGTCACCATTTAAAGTTACTATGGTATTATTCACTATATTCCCAATTCTGTACATTCCATCGTTATGACTTACTTATTTTATAGCTGGATGTTTGTACTGCTTGGTCACCTTCCCTTATGGATATTGGCCTATAATTTTTTTTTGTTTTGTGGCGGGGGGTAGTGTCTTTGGCTGTTGTGGGTATCAGGGTAGTGCTAGCTTTGTAGAATGAGTTTAAAAACTTTCTTTCCTCTTCAATTTTTCAGAATAGTTTGAGAAGGATAGGTTTTAACTCTGCTTTAAATGTTTGGTAGAGTTTGCTTTAGCAAGTCATTTAGTCTGCTTCTAGACTATTGGGCTTCTATTTATTGGAAGGTTTTAAAATTGCTGATTGTTTCATTACTAATAATTTGGTCTGCTCAAGTTTTCTATTTCTTCCCGGTTCTTGGAATATTGTTTTAAAAATTTTATCAATATCCTCTCAGTTTTCCAGTTTGATGGCATATGATTGTTTGTAGGAGTCTCTTATGATCCTTTATATTTCTGTGGTATCAGTTTTAACATCTCTTTCCTTTCTGATTTTATTTGGAGCCTTTTTCTTTTTTTCTTGGTCAGTCTGACTAAAGGTTTGTCCATTTTGTTCATATTTTCCAAGAGTCATCTCTTATGTTGATCTTTTCTATTTTTTTGGTCTCTGTTTTTATTCCCACTCTGATCTTTGTTATCTCCTTCATTCTAGTAACTTTGCCTATCTCACTGTAAACTTCAGTCTTAAAATTGGTTTTACTCTATCCCATAGTTAAACACAGCTTTGCAACATTTAGTTTGTCTCAGGGTGTTTTTTTATGTCTTTGTTGCCCCATTGATTGTTCAGTTGCCATGTGTTTGCTTTTTTTCCGGTTTTCTTCTTACTTATTTCTAGCTTCTCGCTGTTGTCTTTGTAAAAGATACTTGATGGGATTTCACTGGTCATAAACTTGTTGAGACTTCTTTGTGGCCTTTTTCAGATTCTTTTCTTAGGAAGGTTATTAAAAAACACCTTTCGTATATTTTCATTTCTAGTTATGACCTTTTTTTCCTTTTAAATTTAAGTCTCTTTAACATTTGTTCAGTGGCAGATTAAGTGGTGATGGGCACCTTTCGCTTCTGCGTGTCTGAGAAGCTTTTAACCTGAATGGTGATCTTGCCAGGTGAAGTATTCTTAAGTTCTTTCCTGCAGCACTTTGAACATATTGTACCACTTTCTTGTGCCTGTAAAGTGTCTGCTAAAAAATCAGCTGATAGTCTTATGGGGATTCCCTTGTACATAACTAGTTACTTTCGCTTGCTACTTTTAAGATTCTCTTTTATCTTTACCTTTTGACATTTTAATTATAATGTGTCTTGGGGTTTGATCTCTTTAAGTTCATCTTTTTTGGTACTCTCGTTTGCTTTTTGAATTTGGATGTCTGTTTCCTTTGTCAGGTTAGGAAAGTTTTCAGGTAAGTGCAGAAGTATGTTCTCTCTTTGGCTTCTTGGACCTGTATGAGTGTTACTGTGTTTGATGTTCCAGAGAGTCCTTTAGCTGTCCTCATTAAAAAAAAATTTCTTTTCTGTTTTTGCTCTTCCATTTTGATGATTTCTGCTACCCTGTTTTCCAGATCATTGACTTATTTTTCTGCATCATCTAATCTGTTGATTTCATCTAGTATAGTTTTCATTTCAATTATTATATTCTTCATTTCTGATTGGTTCTTTTTTATATTTTCTCTTTGTTGAAGTTCTTACTGTAGTCACACATTCTTCTCTCAAGTTCAGTGAGCATTTTTATGACCACTGCTTTGAACTCTTTATTTAGATAAGCTAATATCTTGTATAACTATAGTAAACTTATCAAAATCAGGAAATTAACATTTATACAGAAATGTTAATTGAGCTACAAACCTTATTCATATTTTGTCGCCTATCTTAATAATACTTATGTCTGGACCATGATCCTATTTAGGATCCAACATTGCATTTAGTTGTTATATTTCCTTTGTTTTCTTTCATCTGTGCTGTTTGTCAAATGGTGATTTTTCTAATTCCATCATTTTCCTCTACACTTAATTAATTGAAATTCTCTTGCAAGAATGAGCTTGACTTTCTCACACATTTATTTTTGTATTCAGTTACTTTCTTTTATTAACATGGACTCATGGGTATTTGTTTTATCCTGTGAGTTATAAGGTATTAATTTAATCTTTTATATTTTTGCTCAGTTTATCCCAAATTTGTCCCCTTCAGATTAGTTCCAAAGTCCTTCCAATAAATCCATTATCTTTTTTGAGCACGTTTTTTACACTTTGTTGTATAACAGAATGTTCTAGGTTCATCTGATAGATTTCCTACCCTGTCTTCGCAGCCAAACATTTCTCTAAGTAGTCTTGGTTCCACTTATTGGAGGATGGTGTTTAGAAGGCAGTATTTGAATGCTGTGTGTCCTCATTGCTACAGGGTTATCATTGCTCCTAGTCTTTGTCAGAGCACAGAGCTAGGAAATATATATGTATACACATATCTATCTCTATCAATATTTATTATCTACTGAAATGTATATTTCAGTTCAGTTCAGTTCAGTCGCTCAGTCGTGTCTGACTCTTTGTGACCCCATGAATCGTAGCACGCCCGGCCTCCCTGTCCATCACCAACTCCTGGAGTTCACTCAGACTCACGTCCATCGAGTCAGTGATGCCATCCAGACATCTCATCCTCTGTCGTCCCTTTCTCCTCCTGCCCCCAATCCCTCCCAGCATCAGAGTCTTTTCCAATGAGTCAACTCTTCGCATGAGGTGGCCAAAGTACTGGAGTTTCAGCTTCAGCATCCTTCCTTCCAAAGAAATCCCAGGGCTGATCTCCTTCAGAATGGACTGGTTGGATCTCCTTGCAGTCCAAGGGACTCTCAAGAGTCTTCTCCAACACCACAGTTCAAAAGCATCAATTCTACCGTGATATCTCTGATTCTAGTCTAACACCATACAGTTCATTCTGACTTTTCCCCTTTCTTTGTTTATCTGTAGTCTCAGAGTATATGGTCAGGATACTAGTTTCCAAGGTAGCTAGGTTAATTCTTCTGTACTCCCTTAGTGTGATTACTTATACCTTTGTAATGCAGTTCACTCATTACCGATTGTGTTTCATTTTGAGTTACCTTCACATACTGTTTGATTTTGATTGTTTACCTTTTTGTTTTGTTTAACATTACTGTTGTTACAAACATCAAAACTGTGCCAAAAGATATATCCAGGGACCTGTTACTCCCCCTCTGTTCCTTGTATTCCGTTCTCATTCCCCCAGTTCCCACCTTGGTGGTTCCATAATGCCTGTAAGATAAAACTAGTTACACCAGGTTCATAAAGTGAAAGTGAAGTCGCTCAGTTGTGTCCAGCTCTTTGCGACCCCATGGACTGTAGCCTACCAGGCTCCTCCCTCCACGGGATTCTCTAGGCAAGAGTACTGGAGTGGGTTGCCATTGTAATTGAAAAGTCCCTCCATCATCTCAGCCTTAGTTTGTCCTACATCGTGTTCTGGCAGCCTCAGATTTCCTGGTGTTTCTCGAGAATGACTGGCTCATTCATGCCTCTGCATATTCTAGCTCCCTGCCTGGAAGGATGCTCTATTCCTCTTCTTGTCTTGCCCATATTTAATTGTTCAAAACCCGTTTATTTCAGTTTTTCCTACTATATAAAGACTTGTTTTCCTCACCCTCCTCTCCTATTTTCATTTCACCTCTCTTACATTTAATATTTCTCTTCTGTTAAGTCATGGCACTTGTAAATATTGTGAAACTTTTGTGACATTTGATTTAAATTATTGATGTACAGGCTTTTCATCTTTTTTGTAACTGTGAGCTCCTTAAAGGCAGGAACTTTGTCTTTGGATTTTTAGCATCTAGATTGTTTTCTTCCCTGATAGCTCAGTTGGTAAAGAATCTGCCTGCAATGCAAAAAATGGTAAAGAATCACAGGGCGTCCCTAATAGCTAGCTTAGTTGGTAAAAAGAATCCATCTGTGATGCAGAAGACCCTGGTTCAGTTCCTGGGTTGGAATGATCCGCTGGAGAAGGGGTGAGCTACCCACCCCAATATTCTTGGGCTCCTCTTGGACTCAGCTAGTTAAGAATCTACCTGCAGTGCCTGGAGAAGGCAAAGGCTACCCACTCCGGTATTCTGGCCTGGACAATTCCGTGGACCATGTAGTTGCAAAGAGTCGGATACGACTGAGTGACTTTCACTTCACTCATTTTCTTTCATATGGCAGTTATACAGTGAATATGGTACAGTGAGTGGGTTTCAGTTCTTCCATTTTTTCTTTACTCTTTATTTCACTCAGGATATAATCCTGTATTAACAGAATGTGGTGCCCATGATCTTGTTATCTCTGGCATTTTTGTATTCTTGGCCTCTCCTCATGTATTTGGGCAAAACCTTAGTAATTTAATGGCTTCCTGTGATTGCTGGGGAGTCAACAATATCTAATGACATTTTCTAACACAGTATAGAGGGGTAGTATGAAATCAAGGTACAGAAACTGTTTAAAATATGCAGACCTAAAAAGTGCAAGACTGTATTACCTGTCAGATCTGCCTCTTCACTTGAAAATCTGAAACCTTCTGCCCCTTTAACCTATTAGGTTGGAATAAATTGTTATGCTGGACACGAAATCCTTTTAACAGTCTTTTAAGAGCCCTGGTCAGCTTTTAAAATGTCATTATTTTTGTCCAAAGTACCAGTTCAGTAGCCTTGCAAATTGTGTTCCTAAGCTGCTGCCTTTACTTTCTATTCTGTATAGATTATTCAACAGATTATATTAAAACGTAGGGGCTTATTTCCATCATTGTCCTGATCCACCATCTGTTACTTTCCTCTCTCCCTCTGCTTTGCGTTCTCTTCCTGCCACTCATGTGTGTTCTATTTAATCATAGTTCATTCTCCAGAGTTCTGCCTGGGACTCAAAACTGAGCCAACTTTGCGACCCCATGGACTGTAGTCCACCAGGCTCCTCTGTCCATGGAATTTTCCAGGCAAGAGTACTGGAGTGGGTTGCCATTTTGTACTCCAGGGGATTGAATCTTCCTGACTCAGGGATCAAACTCACGTCTCTTGCATGTCCTGCATTGGCAGACAGATTCTTTACCACTGAGCCAGACATCCCACTAAACAAAGGGGTATTGCTTCAGGGCTGTAGTCAGTGAGAGAGAGTGCAAGGTTAACCACTGCACCCAGAGTGTTTGATGTCCTGGCAAGTGAGCTATGAGAAAGCATTCACTTTACTGACCTATATGCTTTATAAAAGAAAATTAAAATATTTCACTTTTAATTCAGGTATAACACATATAAAGACAAATGAATTATAAATGAGCATTTGATGAGTTTTCCTAATTGAGTATAACCAGAAAACCACCATTCAAACCAGAGAATCCAGTATTTAATTAGACTGCCAGAATTCCTCCTTATTCCTCCCCCGCCAGGCTTACTGCCCCCCTCCAAAAGGTAACTACTATTGTGATTTACATAGTTTTACCTACTTTTGAACTTGAGTCGTGTAGTATACTCCGTCATATATCTGGCTTCTTTGTCTTAATATTATGTTTATGAGATTCATCTGTGTTATTTTTATTAGTTATAGTTCATTTATGTTCATTACTGTATAGCATGCAAACTGTCTGTTTTTGTAAATAGTTTTATTGAACACAGCCACACCTTTTCATTTACATACTATCTCTGGCTACTTTTCTACTCCAAAGGCAGAATTGAGTGGTTGTAAGAGGAAACAGAGACCATATGGCCTGCAAACCCTAAAATATTTGCTGTCTGATCCTTTGCAGGGAAAAGTTGACTGATCCCTGCTGTATAGTATGCATTATATGAATGTTCCACAAGCTGCTACCGAGTTTTGGCATTACAAGTAAGGCTTCATTGAAAATATGTGTCTTTAGGACCTATATATGTGCATTCTTACTAAATATTTCCCTAGAAGTGAAATTGCTGGGCCACAGTTTATATTCTGCTTTATTAGATATTGCTAAACAGTTTTCCAGTTCACACAAGTAGTTTATGAGAACTACTCTACAGCCTCAGACTTGGTGTTATCTGATATTTGCATATTAGCCATTTGGATCAATATGTAATTTTATCTCATTGTTTTAATTTGTATTTTTGTGGTAATGAATGATGTTGGACACCTTTTCATATGCTTATTGGCCATTTTTTTATATCCTTTTTAGATAATCTATCTTTTTCTTGGGCTTCCCAGGTGGCACTAATGGTAAAGAACCTCATTGCCAATGCAGGAGACATAAGAGATGAGGGTTCAATCCCTAGGTCAGGAAGACCCCCTGGAGGAGGGCATGGCATTCCACTCTAGTGTTCTTGCCTGGAGAATCCCACGGACAAAGGAGCCTGGCAGGCCATCTGTGGTCCATAGGGTTGCAAAGAGTTGGGACACGACTGAAGCTACTTATTAGCACACACATCTTTTTCTTATTTTGTTGGAGTTTTTATATATTCTAAATGAGTCTTACATGTATTTAATACATCAGCAAATATCTTCCTTTCTGATTCTTATAATAATGCTTTTGTTGTATTTTAATGGGGAGATTGGAATATGTCACCCCAAAATTTGCCTCTGTCCTTAAAATTATTTTGGACTGAAAGAAGTCAAGATACAGCAGATACAAGAAGAGCTTTTTGTCCTCCTCGCTTGTGAATGCAGGGCATGAATTTCCATTTGTGACGGTGCACCCATGTCCCATACCAGGGAGAAGAGAATGATTCTTCTAACTCCAGACACTTGAGTCTATG
The DNA here is from genome assembly GCF_023091745.1 of Budorcas taxicolor. Lineage (NCBI taxonomy): Eukaryota > Metazoa > Chordata > Mammalia > Artiodactyla > Bovidae > Budorcas > Budorcas taxicolor. Next base: position 81,282,744 of record NC_068919.1, read on the forward strand.
TAACAAATCTTACTAAACAAGTTTTATCCACCATACATTTCCTAGTCACCTTCCCACAATTTACCATCCTTAGGCATCTAACCCCCCTTTTTCCTTTGTATAGTCACTTCTTCACTGTTTATTACCCTTTGTTAAAGTGGTATATACTGCCTCTTTAGGTTTTCATTTTCTGTGGCATCCCCATTCATGTGAAAGCATTAACATCAAATGACTCTCAAGAGTCTTCTCCAACATCACAATTCAGAAACATCAATTCTGTGATCCATGAAGGGGTTCTTCTACAAACCATAACTAATGCCAGCAACATGGCAGAATCTTATATAAACTGAGAAAAGTGAAATTAGGCATGGTATTGTAGATAGATGAGAGTGGCTATCCTCAGCCTTGTCAAAGCACATCATCCCCAGGAAAACCCACAGCATCATTAGAGTTTTACCTTTTTAAAGCCCTTCTGAATTGAATGTGACTTGCTAGATTGTTACTTGTCCTGAGGTCTGGATAGAGACAGATTTCTTACCTTTCAGTTTTGAATATTAAAAGACGTTCCAGGGTCTTAAAGTCCCCAGTTCTGTGGCTGTGTTTCTTTAGCATTTCAAGGTATCTGAATATTCAAAGATTTTACTAAGATGCAGTGTCAAATATCTTAATAGATATGTGCATTTACCAACCCGCCCCACCCCCCAAGACCACTTCCTTAGATCCCTGAGTGTAGAAATTTAGAAATTGAAGCTGGTTTATCTAGCTTTAAATTACACTGGACTCAGTAGATTGGATGTGTATTGTAGGGGTTAGACAACATGATTTTTGAGGGTCATTTAATAGTTGCTTTTGTTTCAGTGTTACAAGTAGCAGTCCAGGGCAGTATTAATTTGTTTAAAATGCATTTGTTTGTTGGTGTTCAGATCTACAAAAGATGCAGATAGTTTTAACTTGAAGATACCTAGAGGAATTCTAATACCACAGATGTTTTTTCCTAATCTTTAAGTTCAGCTATTTACTTTTAAAAGGCTGGTTTACTTCTTTCCAGAAAAAAAAAATAAGACTTTTGTCAAAGTGATACAACTATTTTTAATGAAATTTCTTGTGTACTTAACCATTTTTTCTTTTCCTGTTTTTTTTTTTTTAGGTTATATATTGTTAATGTGGATGCTATTGTCCAACTTTCTGTAGCTATGGCACAAGAATATAGTAAGTATTGTACCATACTTCCTATGACCTACATGCTTTATAAAATTTTGACTTCTGTCTTTTAAGTTGCTCATTGGAACAGTGGGAGTATTGAAAGAAGTTTTTAAAAACTTTACCTTTCCATTTGGTCATCTGATTTTTATGTCTCTAGCTTTTATATATGTACAAATGCATCATGATTATGATATGTTAATCTTCTGCTAAACACAGAATGATCAGCTAATACTAGCAATCAGATATTAGAGCTGAGTCCATATTATGCATCCCATCTACCACCCATATTTGGGGTTGGCGAACTGACCAGCTCCAGGGTAGGCCCTGATTAGGAGCAAGCCCATCCCTGTTATGCCCGTGCACAACTCACTCCTTGGGGAGGAGGCATCAGCCAGTGCTGGGCATTAACTGGGCAGAAGGCTGGCTTCAGCAATGGTCCTGTAATCTGGCTCTAGCCAAGGAGACTCCAGAGTAAGTTTGGCAAGCGCTTCTGGCAGAAGTCTTCTCATACTTAAAACACAGCTACCGGAAGCGCCTGCCTCTTTCTGTCTTCTTCTGGATGTTGTTATGTACTGGTGTGAGGTCTGGTGTGGCTCCAGGCTGAGCAAGAAGTCACACAGGGTGGAAGACAGAGAAAGCAGCCCTGAAGCCTGTTTCTCCTCCAGGAGTCCAAGCATTTGAGCCAGCAACATTTCCTTTTTGTTTAAGCCAGTTTGAGTTGGGAGCCAAACATCCTAAGTGATTCACTTCGTCTCCATTTTATTTTTAGTAGTCCATTAGTTTCTCCTTGGGAAATGTGGGAGTAATTGCGAAGGGAGGCAGAATATTGCCGTCAGACTCGACTGGCAGGGTATGTTGGTGTTGACTGTCACCCTCTTCACTCTGAACAGTTCACAGGTAGTTGTTTTGTATTCAAAGACATGAGAATGAAATACACTGCTTTCAGATTTTCTCTTTTCTTTCCCCAGAGCTTTTCCCTTTTAATCAAACCATTTGGGCTGTGAACACTGTAAAGGGTCATGGACTACTGGTCAGAAGACCATCCCTTTGTATTGGTGTATGTTTGACAGTGTGGGGCTGTCCCTGGTGTTTTCTTAGAATAGTCTATATTCAGATTTCTAATTGCTTGCTTTTGTTCTTCAAAAATTACTGTGAATCTCAAATATAAGAACTCTTTAAAGGATGGCATAACAGATATTTGTATATATCCTCCCACAGCATTCTAGGGAAATGGAATGTTTACCAATTCCATGGAACAGTTAAAACAGTGTGATCATCCTCTCTCAAAGCAGTGCCCTTTCTCCACCTTCGAAGAACTACTTTCCTGGTTTACATCTTTATTCTTCCCTTGCATTTGTTTGTGCTTTTACTACATATAGATAGGATGATTTTTGTATAATGATTTTTGCTTTTTCACTTCAGGTATATGTAGATACTGTGTGTTTTGTTGTTGAAAATCACAAGAAAGTTGAGAAGAAATTCAGGATCATGGAAAGAAGCTATAAATGCATTTTTAGACACTTGTGCAAAGACCTATTACAAGGCATTTGGGGACCCATAATGAAATGCGTTAGATTTTTATTTATTTATTTTGGCCCCACCGTGCGGCATGTGGGGTCTTAATTTCCTGACCAGGCTTTGAACCCATCCCCCTGCAGTGGAAGCACGGAGCCCTAACCACTGGACCTCCTGGGGGATGCCCCAAAATGTGTTTGATTTTAAATGGCCAGTGAGTTTAATCAACATGCTCATCTTCTCGAGTCTCATGCTTGTTCTGCTGTTGAGTTCACTGTCTCCACCCGTGCCTGCACTCCTTTAAAGGTTTGGCAAGTGCAGGCCCTACTGAGTCATCAGTGAGCTTTTCAGAGTGTATAGGTTACGTTTTCATTTAAATTCCTCCATTCATCCTGTGTTCAGAATGCATGCTTTTGGCAAACTTGGGTAAATTTTTGCGTTCTTCTGCACTCTGACAATTAGCCATCTTCCTGACAAAATTGACTTCTCTGCTTTCTAAATTTGTCAGCTTGTCAGTTTCCACCTTGTACTGGTGGCAGCAGTTATGAAGCAAGGTGCTTTGAATCATGGTATGAAATTATTTCCCATTGTGCCCCAGCATGAGTCTTGGTGGGCTTCCCAGGCAGTTCAAGTTGTAAAGAATCTGCCTGCCAATGCAGTAGACGCAAGAGGCCTGGTGAGTTCATACTGTGTCAGAAAGATCCCCTGGAGGAGGGCATCGCAACCCACTCCAGTATTCTTGCCTGGAGAATCCCATGGACAGAAGAGCCTGGTGGGCTACAGTCCATGGGGTTGCAAAGAGTTGGACGTGACTGAAGCGACTTAATAACACACACGCATGCATGAGTCTTGGAGATAATTTCATAGCATCCTGTCTGAAACATTTCTCAAGTCATTTAACTTATGCATTCAAAAAACCCATTCTTCACCCTTGGTTCTTGTTTGGGATATTGCTTCCACAGGAATGAATAGCCACTGCCCCTCAGAGATCATTAATCCATTCAACTTGGTAGCATAGTTACTGATAAAATGTCAGAGAAAGATTTATGACAATCAGAAGAGGATATCCATTTTCTTTTCCTGAACAAAGAGTAAACTGAAAAAGTTTTTCCCCTTTAATTCATATAGATTGTATTCTCACCACAGAAAGGGAAACAATAACCTCTTTTGTAGAAATCCAATTTTATGTTTTTGTGCTTTGTAGCTGTATTTTTTTGTTGTTAAAAATGGATCCTTATTTTAATTTTATTTAAATATAACTGTGTTTAGCTTGTTTCCTTATTTGTGGGCCTAGAATCCTGAATTAAAATGTTGCCAATGCTAGAAGATTATAGCCTTCAAATGGAAACAATCAGTGAGGCCCCTAGGAAAAGAGCGAGTAAATCTCTTCCACTGAGAGATGACCAGCCTTCAAATGGAATGCCATTTGAATAGCAGGCCAGATATAGACAGGAAATGCAAGATATTTAAGCTACAGTCCCACAGTATATTTTATATCCATTTTTTTGTTGTTGTTTAAAAAACTGGTTTCTTAAGGGGAAAAAAAACGTTATTGACATCAGTTCAGTGAACTGATATTTTTGTTTCTTGTAGAAGGATGTCTTTGTCTTTATTTCTTATGTAAAGGATTCTGTAGACTTGGCTTGTTTTTATGCCTCAAAATGAAATGGTGCCTTTGTGGGGGATGCTCCACCGGGCTGAGGGAACTTTAGACAGTGACTCAGACCTGTAATTAGGTCTTGCTTTCCGCACCCTTGTTGACTTAAAAGCTCTGGCCATAGACCATTTAGTCTGGGGAAGCCATACGTGAATCATCTAAATTGGCACAAATTATCCAGAATGCTACTAAATGTTTTCTACTCTTTATTGTGATTGAGGGAGCTAGAAAGGGAGACTTGTTTGAGTTTGAAGGTATTCTCAAATGTATGTATACACATTTGTGAAAGCAGATCTCATCCTTAGAGTGAAAAGCAATAGAGTATTTGACAGTTGTAGGCAGTTCTCATTTTGCGGGTCTGTCCTCTAGGCTTTGTAGCCTTTCCTTTGGGAAGAAGATAGCAATGGTTGCCTATTTCCCAGCTCCAATTTGTTCTCGTTCCCTTGTCTTTCAGGAAGGGAGATCCAGTGGCCGTCTTGCTGCCAGTGGTCTCAGCTTAACTCCCACAGCACGGTTGACATGGTTTAGTTTATATTATGTTTGTATTTAGTTTATGTTATGTCTGTTTTGCATCTTTTAACTGGAACCCCCTCATCAATATCTTTCATATTTAGGATGGAATTTGATATCCTTTTCTTCTCTTTCTTAAAAGGATAAATCAGCAGACTTACTTAGACCTGTGTCAGTTACCTGGCAGCGAAGTGGGTGAAAGTCATTTTTTTGTCTTCACTGAATAAGTTGACTTTGTTTCCGCTTATTTTAGTGAAAAACATTAAAATAATCAAATTAATTCTACAGTGGAGGACATTTACATGTAAGTCATTTAGGAATAAAGATAAAATGAGGGCTTTTCTTAGATAGAAAGTAAGCCTTTTAGTTAGTTTTTTCTCTCTCTATGGGTTTTCTCTGATGGTGCATTAAGGATCTTGTCCAGCACTTATTACCTGATTGTTTCTGCCCTAAAGAGAAAAAACAAGCACATTTAGCCAGTCAGTAGCTAAAAGAGCAGATTTTCAACTTGTAATGTGAGTTGACTTTTTAATACGTAGATAAATCTTTGTTTTCATGTTGAAATATCTGTGATTGGGCCTTTCAGAGGAATGTATCTTTTGACATGAAGTAGAAGAAAGCCATGGCTCGTTGTGTAATTTTGTGTTTTGCAGGCCTTAGTACTGTTCTGCGTCTGTGGGGTCACGTGAGTTGGGCTATCTTTGTTGGTCTAGGGCATTGCTGTTTGTTATATACTGTCATAGTCATTTTGGAAAGTCAGGTGTTCAAATTATAAAATTATGGTTAGCAAATCTGCTGAGTTAAGTTGGAAGATTTTAAAGTGAGTCCCTAAGAAACTGGTTGGTAAAGTATTCCTAATTACATGGTTACTTAAGCTCTTTCCCATGATATAAATCACAAAGGACCTTCATATTAGCAATTTAGGCTATGTTTATAAAGGATGCCTGTTCACTAAAAACTGCAATCCTGTTTGTCATAAGGACTTGTTTAGTACCCAATTAACCTTTCACTTAATCTCTTTTTAGAATTAGGAGCCAAGAGACCATGCTTCAGTACCAAATACAAGCACCCAACCTTATGGCCCTTAGTTTGCACAGTGTGTAAATAATTGGGTCATGAGCTAACTAAATAGAGGGGTGTGAAAGTTTTACCTCCAGTGGGACTTCAGCATCACCTTATGGCTTCCAGGTTACATTGTGTGAATTATTTCTTCTGTGGCATTCAGTATCTCTAGTCAACAGGTAGAGTGACAGGCCAGGTCAAGAATTCAAGAGTTCTTAATGAATATAGACATACATGGAGTTTTATGTTGATGATATCTTATCCCCACAGTAGCAGATGCCTTCTAACTCTCTGGAATGAAATCTCAGTCTTATAAATGAATGCTAATCCCTGGCAAAAGCGTCACACCATCTTTTTTTTTTTTTTTTCCTCTCTCTCTTTTCAAATTAGTTAAACAGAATTAGTCTGATTTGTAGGGTTAGATGCCCTCTCTGTACTCTGCAAAACTCTGCTAAACAACGTATGAAGATATATATTGCCTTCCTCTTGAGCCTCCCTCCCACTTGGTAATCCTATTTTATTAGTGCATAGTGGCTTCAGTGGCTCAGACAGTGAAGTGTCTGTCTACAATGCGGCAGACCAGGGTTCAGTCCCTGGTTTGGGAAGATCCCCTGGAGAAGAAAATAGAAGATCCCCTGGAGAAGGAAATATCAGTGGATAGCCATCCACTCTGCAAGTGTATAGAGCTTGTTGGTTATAAAAATTCAAGCCAAGGCCCAGCATTCATCATGGCTAAAATTCTGTTCTTTCATGATATTCTGCTAATCATTTTGGAGTCATGTCCATTTAGTTGTATTTGTTTGAAAGTGAAAGTTGCTCAGCCACGTCTGACTCTGTGTGACCGCATGGACTATACAGTCCATGGTATTCTCCAGTCCAGAATACTGGAGTGGGTGGCTTTTCCCTTCTCGTGGCGATCTTCCCAAAGGGATCAAACCCAGGTCTCCCACATTGCAGACGGATTCTTTACCAGCTGAGCCACAAGGGAAGCCCAAGAATACTGGAGTGGGTAGCCTATCCCTTCTTCAGCGTTATCTTCCTGACCCAGGAACCAGCCTGGGGTCAACTGCATTGCAGACGGATTCTTTACCATCTGAGCTATTGTTTGAAGCATCTAGAAAATCTGGGCAGAGCATGAGATGGTTAGATAGCATCACCAATTCAATAGACATGAATTTGAGCAAAAACTTCACTAATAGCACAGTCAGTAAAGAGTCTGCTTATAATGTAGGAGACCTGGGTTTGATTCCTGGGTTGGGAGGATCCCCTGGAGAAGGAAATGGCAACGCACTCCAGTGTTCTTGCCTGGAGAATCCCATGGACAGAGGAGTGTGGCAGGCTACAGTCCATGGGGTTGCAAGAGTCGGACAGGACTTAGTGACTAAACCACCACCACTGGGGGATAGTGAAGGACAGGAGAGCCTGGTGTGCTGCAGTTCATGGGATCACAAAAAGACAGAACTTAGCAACAGAACAGCAGCAACTCCAGCAAATAAAAAAGATAACTTTTCCAAAAATAATATGTACCTACAAAAATGCAGGAAGTATATCTGAACATAAAATGAAAATAACCATCTTGTAGTTGTGAACAACATGCACTAATAATGTGCTCTCATAGAACACAGAGCACACCATTAAAAGCGGGGGTGACCCATACCAATGGTTAATGAAGGACTGACATGCGTGGTGGCACCCAGAAATTCTTAAACACCTGTAATGCTATGTGTTAAACATAATATCACCTAAACTGATGCTAAAGCTGAAACTCCAGTACTTTGGCCACCTCATGCAAAGAGTTGACTCATTGGAAAAGACTCTGATGCTGGGACAGATTGGGGTCAGGAGGAGAAGGGGACGACAGAGGATGAGATGGCTGGATGGCATCACCGACTCGATGGTTGTGAGTTTGAGTGAACTCCAGGAGTTGGTGATGGACAGGGAGGCCTGGCGTGCTGCAATTCACGGGGTCGCAAAAAGTCGGACATGACTGAGCGACTGAACTGAAACTGCAAGTATTTATATGAACAGGTTGTTGACATTTCATTGTAGGATAAAGAGATAGCCTCTTTAAAGACAAGCTGGGCTCTGGCCTATCCTGGTTAACTTTTGTCTTTAATGATTTTAGGGAGAGAGTTTTGGTGTCGGGTGTATTTCTCTATGTAGGCCTGTGACTTGTTTTTGTTTGATTTGTTAAAGTGAAGGAGCCTTGTAAAGTAAGCTAACAATATAGGAACAGTAGGAGAACACTGTGTTTTTAAAGGAAATGTCTGTTCCCTGATAGGAGAGGAAAGGCAAGAGACTAGGCTGCATATGGTAATTCTCCAAGGGTAACTGAGTTCAGGGTCCCTCCTGGACTTGTTTTTAATATGGTGTATCTCTCCTCTGCCACATTCTGTCCCATGTACCCCTTCTCTTGGCTCCCTCCCCCATCCTGTAAGGTAAACAATGCAGATTGCAAAACCCTGCACTGACTCACATCTCCAGTATCCCACTTCATGCTTTAGTTTACAATAAGTCCGGGTATTGTCTGGTTTTCAAATCACCACACCACAAGGAAACAACAGACATCTCCCTGGATCTGAAAGTATTTGCCCTTTGTGATGTTTTCATCATTTCTGAGGATTTGTTTGCTGGCCTCTTTCTCTGAGGCTGAAAATAACTTGGTATGTATGCCACAGCCCTCTTAGCTTCCAGAGGGCTTCTTTTAAGTGCCTGTCCTTAACAGAAGCATTCTCTCTGAGCAGTGATGCACTTCAACCAGTTGGCCAGTAATGAGCCCCAGAGTTTCTTGTCCTGAAGCCTTTGTGGTGTAAACAGAGCAAATGATGAGAGCTTTGTCCTTTGTCCTCTCTTCCAAGTACAGAGTGTAAAAGTTGTTTTAAAGGAAGTCTGCATTTTGTGGTATCACTTGGTTTTGGTCCTGTGTCCCTTTAGATTTTAGCCTGGAATTCTTTGGAAAACTCCACCCCTGGAAGAAAAGGAGGATTTTTAAAAGAATTGTGTCAGCAGCTGTTAATGTTGGTAAGAACACAGTACTGTCTTTGCAGATTTTTTTAGTTATACAGCAACAGCTTGTGGCATTTTACTTTTGCGATGGCAGTTGCTTGCACTGAGAGGCTGATTTGAATTGTATTAGTCAAATAGCTTCATTTTAAATTATTTTATAACTTTGTATTGTTGTAAAACACTCAAACTTTGATTCCCTGATGTTATAAGTGTGTTTTTAGTTTGACATCAGATTAAGATCTTTGCATTTAAATGGTTGAAGAAAGCAAATTTTAATTTGTTTTCAAAATATTTTTATTAACAAATAGTAATCCTGTCTTTCTACCAGTTTTACTTATGGGTGGCTTCATATAACATTTCGATTTTGCATGACTGTTTTTAATATTCTGAACTATTGTCTTTTTATTCACAATCTTATGGTTGTATATATCATTTGATTTTCTTGCATAACGCTCATTAGATTTATTTCAAATTTGTTTATTTTCAAGTCCAGTGCTAAAGCTATAAATAAATAACCCTCCTTATTTTTAATTTGCATCTTGACTCTTAACAAGTTATAACACAATCTCTCTCTGAGTGGGTTCCTGATTCTGTTAAATTTACTCCTCCCTGGTGGCTCAGAGGTTAAAGCATCTGCCTGCAATGCTGGAGACCTGAGTTCGATCCCTGGGTCGGGAAGATCCCCTGGAGAAGAAAATGGCAACCCATTCCAGTATTCTTGCCTGGAGAATCCCATGAACGGAGGAGCCTGGTGGGCTACAGTCCACGGGGTTGCAAAGAGTCAGACACGACTGAGCAACTTCACTTTCTTTCACAAAGATAGCTTGATAGGTATTTGTTTGTTTCACATAAGATTTCAATGTAATCTCTTCTTGAAAAGGATTTGGATTAAGTCATTTATTATTGGTTTCCCAATCCTCATTTTCATTCCTTTAAAATGGGTTATCTTTTCACTTCTCCTTCCACATTTCCTTCCTCGTTTTTTGATATGAAAGACATGAGGTGGACCGTAAGAAGAGAGTCTGACTTTGTTCTAAGTGAAAGATGGGAATGAAGTCAAGTTCAGGTAGAGAATGAAGGGTCAACCTTACGTGGGAAGAAAATTAGAAAAGGATTCAGGTGAGAAATTTGTTGACTTAAAACTTAACCCATCACAGGAATTGCTACTTTGCCATTATTTCTTTATCTGCGTCTTTGTTGACCCAGATCATACCAGGCAGCTTCCATCTTCTGAGCTAAGGTCTTTGTTTTTTCTTAGTAGATGGTCAGTTAACAGAAAGTCTGACTGACTTGCTGACTTATTAACTGCAAGAAAAAGGCTCACTCTCCTTAAAACCGCCATTCTAGTTTCCTGCCAGTGAATTCCTCCTTCATGGATTCTGGGAGGAAGCCATGATATAAGTTGAATACCCCTCCCTTTTTTTTTTCAGTTGAATCTTATTCCCTAATATTATGTAGTAGATCCCTTTTTTTCTAGAGAAGTGTGAGATGTTATTTTCTCTTCAGTTTTCAAAGTAAAAGGCTCCCCTGTTGCCTCGTTTCCAGAGAGGTGATTTCCAACCATTCCTACATTGAGTTTATGTGGAACATTAGTCCTCTGTAAATTGGTGGGATTAAAATTGTGTCCTGACATTTTGCTGCATTCTTTGAGATTCTTGGAGTCTCCAAGTGGTCGTATGAAACCACAGTTGGGAGTCACTGCGTGGGCGTCCATCCTTTCAGCTGGCACGTGGCAGGGAAGGCAGCTCATCCCTTACATCTGGCAGAGTGGGATCTGGGCTTCAGTGTTTCTCTTCTGCTTCCTCTAGTTGGCTACTTCAGATCTTTTTGTCTTCATTCAGTTCAGTTCAGTTGCTCAGTCGTGTCCGACTCTTTGCGACCCCATGAATCGCAGCACGCCAGGCCTCTCTGTCCATCACCAACACCCGGAGTTCACTCAGACTCACATCCATTGAGTCGGTGATGCCATCCAGCCATCTCATCCTCTGTCGTCCCCTTCTCCTCCTGCCCCCGATCCCTCCCAGCGTCAGAGTCTTTTCCAATGAGTCAACTCTTCATATGAGGTGGCCAAAGTACTTACTAGGTCTCTGAATCTCATTGTCAAGTCCGCTTGCTTCCAAATGTTGCAAAATAGAACCAGAGCCATGATGCATTTGGGTTTGTCTGTTTTTGGAATTTCTGGATACTGAAAGGGCAGGGTAGGCCCCTTCTTACACGTTTTGATGCTTGAAGAACAATAAAAAATAAAAGAATAAAGAGTCTAGTTTCTTTATGTTGATATATGGCAGAAACTAACACTGTTGTAAAGCAGTTATCCTCCAGTTAAAAATGACTAATTAAAAAAATAATAACAACCAAACTGTAATATCTGTTTTGGGTGGAAAATAGTGTTAAAAGTGTATACTTCTTAAAAAGAAAAAAGTCTAGCTTCTTGATAAGTAGTTACTGTCCTTTCCAGACTCCTCCTGTTTTGGTTGTGTTGATTGCATGTAACCCACCACTAACTGCAGTCGTGGGATGTTGCTTTCACATCTCATCTGCAGGATAGTTTCAGATGGTTTCTTAGTGACTGTTGTTCGGCACAGAAGAAGATGCACTTATTTCAGTTTTGTGAGTTTTTCCCTCCAAGTGCACAGGGCCACGTGCTCTTTGGTGCCAGGATGCTTCCTTACAGTTCTGAGAGGACTTGGCCTGTTTTCCCAAATGAGATAATGAACACAAAAATGCTCTCTAGTAAGCTACAAAATGTCATAAATGCGAGAGGATACCGTTGTTACCGTTCTTCTCTGCTTGAGTGGCCAACTATAAATACTCTCTGTTCATTTCATGACCTCCATCTGAGATCTGGTTGCGTCTGACATTGCTGTTTCCAGGGAATAGCTATTAGGCCGACTTTTACCTTCTTAGACCTTTTGCAGAAGAAAAAGCTCCACGCATTGAACAAATCTAGCTTAACAAATATTACATTCAACCAAGTGGCTAGTATTTCATAATGTTTACAAAGAAAGGAGTCCCTGCCCTTTATATACAGAATAAGTTTCTATTGGCAATGACCCTGAAGTTCCTGGCCCCGTGAAAAATAACTGGTTCTGGAAGTCATGATTTCTGGGTGCCCGTCTCACTCCTTACTCAGCAAGAGGACAGTTTCTCTGACAGATGGACTTGCAGTTTTTGTTGAGCTTTCATACAGAATACAGCATGTGTGTGATTTAACTCCTTGCCCTCGAGCTTTTCAGTTTGTGCACGTTGATGTTCTTGTGGAGAGGGGTGTGACGTGGACCACAGAGAACTTATAAGGAGAATAAAGGTTGGCGGCGGGGGGGGGGGCGGTGGGGCGGGCATTTTCTTCCTCTGCCTCCCATCGTAGCTGGAAAGTGAAAGTGTTGTGGTGAGATGCTTCTTCTGCCGCAGATATCATCTGAGCGGGTGTTTTATTCATGGGCTGATACCAGCTCGCATGTGGAAGCTGGCCTAAAATGCTTCTTCACTGGCAGCAGCTCCTCATCAGAAATGCTTTCCTGCATTTCATAGTAAACCAGTGCTGACTCTAATGGGTAAAAAGACCGTGTCATGGAGATTTGACATTCCTTGAAGCTGGTCAATAGTTTACCTCAACAAGCCTTTTGGAACTGTTTCAAAACACTAATCGCATGCTGACAGCAGCTTGCCCTGTTGAGGGGAAGAGTTGGGCTGATTATTGCACGTATTCTAAGACTGCTTGATTAGAGGGGCATTTCTTAGCTTACCCTGTCTGGCCTTTCCTTTCCACTGTAAATGGAACTTAAATTCCATGAAAGACTGTATTATAAGTCTTAGAATCTGGTTTTCAGAATTTCGGATTTTGTAAAGTACAGTGTTAGCAAGAGCAGACCAGGAAAGTTGTGTCAGTCATCCTGGAAGTGATGTCTTTGTTGAATGAGGAAAAGAAGGATACGGTAGCAGTGGAGACACTTGATTAGGTCCAAGGAAAACATTTTAGCTCTTAGGATACCATTCTCGGCCTTCAAAGGAGAGATATTTAAACTTGCCAGTTACTTAGGCATTTAAAAAAATTCAATTCTCTCTTGAATTTGTTACAGTATTTCTGCTGTTTCAGGTTTTGTTTTTTTGTCCACGAAGCACGTGGGATCTCAGCTCCCCGACCAGGGTTCGAACACACACCCCCTGCTTTGGAAGGTGAAGTCTTGACCGCTGGACTGCCAGGGAAGTCCCTACATGGGCATTTTAAGTTGTTTGAAATTAGGGTAAAGTCAAGTAGTGTTCAGAAAAGGGGACTGAAATCGGCAGAGCATAGAAAGTCCAAGTTGTCGCTTCCACAGGAACCAGACCTTGTTCGTGTTATATGGACTATAACTTCTTATCTCCATCGCTAGCAAGAATAATTCATACTCCACATGAGGTAAATTATCGCCTTTATTGGGCCATTTGTTAAAAGTTCCACCTACTGGTGAGTAAATTAACCTAGAGAGCATGTTCTGTATTTAGAATGTTTGACTAATGTAAGGAATCCAGTGTTTATTAGTCTTTGACATACATTTTAAGGATAAGTAAATAAAGACCCAAATGCATAGTTATTTGTTAAAAATAACAAAATAAGTCATTTGGAGAGCAGGAAACAGATGGGCTCTCGCATCCTTCTTTCTAGAAAAGCTAATCCATGTTGACACAAGGCATACATCATTCAAAAGAGAGATTCTAGTCTTTTGCCAGATATTCTTTCTTTATTTTAGGCAAGTATGGTACCGATCACAACAGTTGTCAACTCAGGTCTCTCCGTTCAGTACATTTTCCATAAGGTAGCACAGAGGAATTAAGGTTCCTTCCTTGAATTAGGAACCGTAAAGGTTAGGGGAGAGGAAGGCTGTGTTACAGGCAGCTTTAAAGCAGGCCCATGGATGCGCTGTGCTGGAGGATGAACCTACTTCCCAGTACCCAGCGCCTTCTTTTGCTCTGCCCTCCAGGCTTAATGAGCTCCTGTGCCTTCCCACAGTTGAACTCTTCACCCTGTCTGTCTTGTGGACCCCTCGCCTTCTCCAGATGTGAATCCTCTAGTCCTGGCATTCCCATCTTCCCCCTGCCCATCTCTTCATGCATTTTCTTTGCCTGTAAACATTCTTCAACTCTCTTTCTCCAGCACAAATGTTCCCACCCTCTCTCAGATCTCTCATTCTCTCTTTCTTGTTTCCAGTGCAGGAAAAACAAGAAGTGGGGCAAGGGGAAGAACTAAGTCCATCAGTCTAAATCCCTTAGTTCTTCTAGGGAGTTTTGGGAGTTGTTTGAAGGACGCTGATTTTTAATACACATGCAGTAAAATGTATAGATCTTAAGTGGCCTAAGATTTGGAATGTTTTTAGTTATTATTGGCTGTTATGAATAAGGCTGCTAGAAACATTTTTATAAAGTCATCATACATCTTATTTTCATACCTCTTGGGTAAATACCTAGGAATAGAATTGTTGGATCATAGACTAGATGTTTGTTTGACAGTATAAGAAGCTTCTAAACGTTTTTCCAAAGTGGTTGTGCCATTTTATGCTTGAGCGAGTAATAATTTGTGAGCCTTCCAGTTGCATCACATTTTTGCTAGTGTTTAATACTTAGCTTTTTGTGTGTGTGTTGGAAGGTAGAGATACTGACTAATATTCTCTGAACTGAGATGGAACTTTGAGACTCTAAAACAAAACAGGCAGCTCCAAAACGTGCAATTACAAAGTTTCTTGTCAATTACTGGAGGGCTTCCCTGGTGGCTCAGACAGTAAAGAATCTGCCTGCAGTGTGGGAGACCTGGATTCGATCCCTGGGTTGGAAAGATTCCCCTGAAAAGGAAATGGCAACCCACTCCAGTATTCTTGCCTGGAAAATCCCATGAATGGAGGAGCCTGGCAGGCTACAGTACATGGGGTCGCCAAGGTCGGACACAACTGAGTGACTTCATTTTGTCAATAACTTACATACCTAGAGAGAAGCAAGACCACACCTCTAGGAGCCAAGGTGGTTCTGTGTGAGCAGCAGACATTCTTCCAGTTTTCATATCAGACAAAGGCACGGGTAGAGCAGTAGGGCACCAGCCTGGCTCGGGTGCCTTCACTGGGAAGACTAAAGCTACATCACCCAGAAATAAGAGGGCAGGTGGGACTGCACACATAGGGAGCTGGCAAAATGGAGTCAGTGTGGTTCAGCCACACAATTGTTGGTTTTTTTGTTTTGTTTTTGTTTGCTTTGTTTTGTTTAATTTTAGCTAATTCTGGTAGGATGAGTCCTCCTGCAGTGTGGGAGACCTGGGTTCAGTCCCTGAGTTGGAAGGATCCCTTGGAGGAGGGCATGGCAACCCACTCCAGTATTCTTGCCTGGAGAATCCCACGGACAGAGGAGGCTGATGGGCTATAGTCCGTGGGGACGCAGAGTCGCACATGATTAAGCATAGCACAGTAGGATGGGTATCTCATTGTGATTTTTAATTTGTGTTTTCCTGATGATTAATAATTTTTGTTTGTGTTTTCCTGATGATTAGTGATTTTGAATATCTTCATATGGTTATTAGCTAGTCATCTTTTTTTTGCATACTCTTGATTGTTTTCCTAAAATATTATTGAATTACTGTTATTGATTTGTGAGGTTTCTAAATATGTATTGCCTATACATATTTAAATAATGTATAAATGTGTGCAGATATATAACATAGACATATGTGTGCAAGCATATATTTATATTCTTTTTTGATTTTTAATTGAAGTATACTACAATATTACATGTTTCAGATGTGTAACATGGTGATTGATAATTTTTAAAAATTATACTCCTTTTATAGTTATTATAAAATATTGACTGTATTTCCTGTGCTGTATAGTGTATCTTTATAGCTTATTTGTTTTATATATAATAGTTGGTACCTCTTAATCCTCTACTCCTGTCTCACCCCTCTCCTCTTCCATCTTCCCGCTGGTACCCACTAGTTTGTTCTCTGTATCTCTGAGTCTGCTACTTTTTTGTTATAGTCACCAGTTTGTTGTATTTTTTAGATTTCACATATGATACCATATAGTATTTGTCTTCCTCTGGCTTATTTCATTTGGCGTAAGTCCATCCATGTTGTTGCAAATGGGAAAATTTCTTTGTTTTTTTTTTTAATGTCTGAATAGTATTCCATAGTGTGTGTGTGTATATGTGTGTGTGTGTGTGTGTGTGTGTGTGTGTATGTATACATATATATGTATAATATACCATATCCTTTCTATTCATTCCTCTGTTGATAAGACATTAGGGTTGTTTCCATATCTTGGCAACTGTAAATAGTGCTGCCATGAAAACTGAGATACATGTATCGTTTTGAATCAGTGTTTTCTCCCCCCGCTGCCCCCCAGTTATATACCCAAGAGTCGACTTGCTGAGTCATATCCTAGTTTTTTAGCTTTTTGCGAAACCTCCATACTGTTTTCCACAGTGGCTGTGCCAATTTACATTGCCACCAACAGTGTATGAGGATTCCTGTGTCTCTGCATCCGGACCAACATTTGTTGTTTATATTCTTTTTGATGGTAGCCATCCTGACAGGTATGAGATGAAATCTCATTGTGATTTTAATTTGTGTTTCTCCAATGATTAATGATATTTAGCATCTTTTCATGTGCCTGTTGGCCATCTACAATTTCTCTTTGCAAAAATGTCTATTCAAGCCATCTGCCAATTATTTAATTGTGTTGTTTGTTTTTTAATATTGAGTTGGATGAGCTATTTATGTATTTTGGATATTACCCTTTATTGGTCATTTGCAAATGTATTCTCCCAGTCAATATGTTGACTTTTCATTTTGTTGATGATTTCCTTTGCTGTGTGAAAGTTTTTAAGTTTATCTAGGTCCTATTTATTTTTGTTTTTATTTCTTTTGCTTTAAGAGAGAGATATTTTTATTCTTAATGGTGTCTCTTGATAAGCAGAAAGTTTAACCCAATTTATTTTTCATGGTTAGTACTTGGCTATGAGTTATCCAAGAAGTCTTTCCCTATTCAGTAGTGGGAAGGTGTTTTTTTGTGTTTACTTAAAAATGCCTTAGGGTTTTATCTTTACATTTAGGTTGATAACCTATCTTTGATTTTTTATATATGAAATAACATAATTATTAAGGTGTTGGCCCCCCCCCCCCCCACCTCCTGTCTGTATATCCATTAGCATTTGTTTGCTAAAAGATTTTTTTCCTCTTATAGTGAGTTGTTGTCTTGGTTGATAATTCCTGGACTGTTTTTTGTTCCACTGGTCTATTTGTCTGTTCTTAGGCCAATTATACACTGTCTTGAGTATAGTAGCTGTATTATAAGTTTTTAAATCAAGTAATTAAGCCCTCCAACTTTGCTCTTGCTTTTCATAATTGTTTTAACTATTGTAGATACTTTGTATTTTAGAAATTTTAGAATGAACTTGTCATTGTTTTTTGTTTGATTCATAAAAGCCTGCTAGATTTTGATTGGGATTTCATTGAACCTGTTTTTTAATTTGTGGAGAACAGACATTTTGATGATACTGAGTCTGCTTTCCACAAACCTCTCTACTTAATTCTCTCAACAATGTTTTCTAGTTTTCAATATAGAAAATTTTCACTTCCTTCATTTGGTATATTATGAATTTTCATTGAATTTTTTCTCATTCACTTATTCTCATATCAAATATTTATTAAGTAGATATTATGTGACTGATTTTCTTATGCTCCTCAAAATGATAGTGTTTTAAAGTTTTACGATTCTTAAAAAATTTTTCTGCCTTTCACTTGCTAGAATAGAAACATACAGTTGCTGTTTGTAAATTGACCTTATATTCTACAAGACTCCTAAATTCACATGCTAGTTCTAATATTTTGTGTGTGTGTGTTATTGACATACATAGTCATTGCTAGATGTCTGTGAACAATGACAGTTTTACTTCTTCCGTTTCTATGTTTATACCTTTTTAAATTGCTTTTCCTGGTCTGACTAAACTAGTCAGAACTTTGAGCTCAAGGTTGACTGAAAGTATTGAGAACAGATTCCTTGCCTTATTCCTAATCTTAGGGGGAAAAGTACTGTATTACTCTGTGGCTTTTGCCCTTAAAGTATTGTCATTCTGTGGTCTCCTTATTTCCAGATTCCCAATTCTCAAGATTCTCAGCCTGCATATTCCTGGACTTTCTTCTACTTGTGACATAACTTCTCTGTTTTCTGCCTCATTTCCCAAGGAGTGACTTTTTTTTTTTTTTTTTTAATTCTTCATCTTGATTCTCCTTACATCCTTCCATGAAAAATAGCTTCTTTTTTTTACTGACTTCTCATCTTCTCATTCATTCTTTTTTAAAATAAATTTTATTTATTTGTTTACTTTTGGCTGTGCTGGGTCTTTATTGCTCTGCACAGGCTTTTCTCTGGTTGTGGCAAGCAGGGGCTATTCTTTGTTGCAGTGTGTCGGCTTCTCATGCGAGTGGCTTCTGCTGTTCAGAGCACAGGCTCTCGGAGCGTGACATTCAGTGGCAGGCTCTGTAGTTGTGGCTCACGGGCTCTAGAGCTTGGGCTCACTAGTTGTGATACACGCATTTAGTTGCTCTGTGACGTGTGGGATCTTGCCAGACCAGGAATGAAACCTGTGTCCCCTGCATTGGCAGGTGAGTTCTTTTTTTTTTTTTTAATTTATTTTTAATTGAAGGATAATGGCTTCACAATATTGCTTTAGTTTCTGCCATATGTCAACATGAATTAGCCATGGATATATAAATACGTGTGTGTGTGTATATGTGTATATACACACATACACATATATATCCCTCCGTCTTGAACCTCCCTCCCACCTCCCACCCGTCCCCACCCCTCTGGGTTGTTACAGAGCCTTGACTTGAGTTCCCTGAGTCGTACAGTAAATTGCCATTGGCTGTCTGTGTTACATGTGGTAGAGTATATGCTTCCAACCTACTCTCTCCATTCCCCTCACCCTTTCCTTCTCCCCGCCACCCCCCCGCCACCTGTGTCCTGAAGTCTGTTTTCTGTGTCTGCATCTCTGTTGCTGGCAGGCGGATTCTTATCCACTGTACTACCAGGGAAGTCCACTCATTCATTTCTGTATCACACATCTATTAAGTGGGTGCTTTGTGACTCAGCTGGTATCTGGGGCTGGACGTTGATGAGACCTGACTTCTGCCCCAAAGGAACTCACCACAAAGCACGGGAAGTGCTTTGAAAGATTGGGTTCCTTGGAATTCCCTGGTAGGCCTGGCTGTCTCACCTGGTCTGGTGCTCAGAGAGAAGGCCTGATGGGGGCAATGATGGTGCTGCCTCTTGTTGTCCTTCCTGTGCAGAGGCCCAGGACTAGGGGCTGGTTTTCCTTTACTCCTCCTCAGCATGCCCTCACACCTGTTCTCGGTTGTTGCGATGTCATCTCTCTGGGCACTGTTTCCAAGTCCAGCCAAAAGAATCAGTTCAGTTCAGTTGCTCAGTCGTGTCTGACTGTTTGTGACCCCATGAAGTGCAGCACGCCAGGCCTCCCTGTCCATCACCAACTCCCAGAGTTCACTCAAACTCATGTCCATCAAGTTGGTGATGCCATCCAGCAATCTTTTCCTCGGTCTTCCCCTTCTCCTCTTGCCCCCAATCCCTCCCAGCATCAGAGTCTTTTCCAACGAGTCAACTCTTCACATGAGGTGGCCAAAGTACTGGAGTTTGAGCTTCAGATCATTCCTTCCAAAGAAATCCCAGGACTGATCTCTTTCAGAATGGACTGGTTGGATCTCCAAGGAACTCTCAAGAGTCTTCTCCAACACCACAGTTCAAAAGCATCAATTCTTCGGCACTCAGCCTTCTTCACAGTCCAACTCTTACATCCATACATGACCACTGGAAAAACCATAGCCTTGACTAGATGAACCTTTGTTGGCAAAGTAATATCTCTGCTTTTGAATATGCTATCTAAGTTGGTGATAACTTTTCTTCCAAGGAGTAAGCGTCTTTTAATTTCATGGCTGCAGTCACCATCTGCAGTGATTTTGGAGCCCCCAAAAATAAAATCTGACACTGTTTCCACTGTTTCCCCATCTATTTCCCATGAAGTGATGGGACTGGATGCCATGATCTTCGTTTTCTGAATGTTGAGCTTTAAGCCAACTTTTTCACTCTCCTCTTTCACTTTCATCAAGAGGCTTTTTAGTTCCTCTTCACTTTCTGCCATAAGGGTGGTGTCATCTGCATATCTGAGGTTATTGATATTTCTCCCGGCAATCTTGATTCCAGCTTGTACTTCTTCCAGCCCAGCGTTTCTCATGATGTACTCTGCATATAAGTTAAATAAGCAGGGTGACAATGTATACCCTTGACGTACTCCTTTTCCTATTTGGAACCAGTCTGTTGTTCCATAGTTTCTCAAGAGGTAAGTCAGGTGGTCTGGTATTCCCATCTCTTTCAGAATTTTCCACAGTTTCTTGTGATCCACACAGTCAAAAGGCTTTGGCATAGTCAATCAAGCAGAAATAGATGTTTTTCTGGAACTCTCTTCCTTTTTCCATGATCCAGTGGATGTTGGCAATTTGATCTCTGGTTCCTCTGCCTTTCCTAAAACCAGCTTGAACGTCTGGAAGTTCATGGTTCATGTATTGCTGAAGCCTGGTTTGGAGAATTTTGAGCATTACTTTACTAGCATGTCAGATGAGTGCAATTGTGCGGTAGTTTGAGCATTCTTTGGCATTGCCTTTCTTTGGGATTGGAATGGAAACTGACCTTTTCCAGTCCTGTGGCCACTGCTGAGTTTTCCAAACTTGCTGGCATATTGAGTGCAGTACTTTCACAGCATCATCTTTCAGGATTTGAAATAGCTCAATTGAAATTCCATCACCTCCACTAGCTTTGTTCGTAGTGATGCTTTCTAAGGCCCACTTGACTTCACATTCCAGGATGTCTGGCTCTAGGTGAGTGATCACACCATCGTGATTATCTTGGTCGTGAAGATCTTTTTGTACAGTTCTTCTGCTTATGCTTTCCACCTCTTCTTGATATCTTCTGCTTCTGTTAGGTCCATACCATTTCTGTCCTTTATCGAACCCATCTTTGCATGAAATGTTCCCTTGGTATCTCTAATTTTCTTGAAGAGATCGCTAGTCTTTCCCATTCTGTTCTTTTCCTCTATTTCTTTGCATTGATCGCTGTGGAAGTCTTTCTTGTCTCTCCTTGCTATTCTTTGGAACTCTGCATTCAGATGCCTCTATCTTTCCTTTTATCCTTTGCTTTTCACTTCTCTTCTTTTCATAGCTATTTGTAAAGCACCCCTAGACAGCCATTTTGCTTTTTTGCATTTCTTTTCCATGGGGATGGTCTTGATCCCTGTCTCCTGTACAGTGTCACGAACCTCAGTCCATAGTTCTTCAGGCACTCTGTCTATCAGATCTAATCCCTGAATCTATTTCTCACTTCCACTGTATAATCATAAGGGATTTGATTTAGGTCATACCTGAATGATCTAGTGGTTTTCCCTACTTTCTTCAATTTAAGTCTGAATTTGGCAATAAGGAACTCAGGATCTGAGCCATAGTCAGCTCCTGGTCTTATTTTTGTTGACTGTATAGAGCTTCTCCATCTTTGGCTGCAAAGAGTATAATCAATCTGATTTCGGTGTTTATCTGGTGATGTCCATGTGAATAGTTGTCAGAATTATCCTGTGGCGCTCACTGCTTTGTGGTTTTATGTGAAGTGTTGTTTTATGTGAAGTGTTCCATAACAGCCTTCAGCGCTGGACGGTAGTAACATGTTTGTCTCGATCTTTAGAGACGCTGTAGAGTTTTATATGCATCAGAAGCTTAAAAATGGTTTTGAAATAAGGAGCTCAGTGAAAAATGTTTTTGTTGGTTTGTATCTTATATTTCATTGCTGGATAGATTCTTTTTTAATTAATTACGAAAATACTTTCAAGGTGTATTGATGTCCCAGCATGATTTTTTTGTTGAAATATTCACATGGAGGCCTCTTTTCCCTCTGAGGATCTGGGCAGTGGGTGGCTCTCTGCCTTGTGACTGGTCACAGCAGGCTGTGTCTTTGAAGAACACATGTCTTTGAGTGCCCTGTCTTCAAGATTCCTACCTGGAGTTTTTCATTTTGTTTTTTTCACCCAGTGTCTGCTTTTCTCTTTTTGTCAGAATGCCTCTTATTAAAAAGGTCTGCATATTTTACAAAGCCATCATGACATCTCAGAACTTATTTTTTTAAAAGGAGGTACAGACTAAAGACTAATGTATTTTCAGATCATTAAATTTTAAAGCTATAAATGGTATCTTAATGCTAATGGAATAGATATGTGAAACATCGTTCAGTGATTTCACTGGAATGAAGGTGAAGCAATTAAATGTACTTAAAAATATATAAAGTAAATTATGTATTTCTTGTTTCAGGCAATTGTATTTGCCTTAGTACCCATTAAATGTATCTGTGTAGTTTTACCATCCTTACGCATAATGTCAGAAGTTTATAAACCCAATTATGCCATAGGAAATCTGCTATGAGCATTTTGCTCAGTGAATTTCTATCATTTGCAAAATTTAAATTTCTTTGAAAGATAAATGAAATTTTATTAGATTGATTTTTTAAAACTTATATCCTTCTAGAGAGGAATGTGGTGATCATAGAAGGTGTTTATATAGCAGATAAAATCATTGTATATGAGTATGTTTTATACATATATAAAAATGATATTTCCAAGTGCCCTGAAAATGTAGTTATCAGCAGTCAGTCAACAGGAGAATCAATGTTTTAAGGATGTTTTACATTAGGATGTTTGCATTTCTAATATTGTTAGTTTAAAAATAATATTCATATTCAGTGTAAAAGTGAAATGAAAAGGCATAATTACATAATGAGACATTGCTTATCCTATTTGATCATAAGCCTTTGAGCCTTACTTTTTTGAGGTTTTTATCATTGTTTTTATTTTTAGATTCAAGTATGCTTCTTTTTTTCTTTATATCTAGTTTAAAATGCTTCACTTCTGTTAAACTTAAGAGTTCAAGGTGAATCTGCATGTGTTTTTAAGTGCTCGAGAAAGATTTGGGAAGTCCTTTGGAAGGGTGACTGTGATGGCTCCGTGGCCTTATAGAGAGCCCCACTGTGGAGAGGGTCCGTTTATCAGTAGATTAGGATTTACTAGATATAATTTATTCCCATTAATTGCTTCTTTCTGAAATTCTAGATTTCAGTTATCTTTTAGGCAGAGTGTTTTTTGGTGAGAGAGCATCTTTTAAAGATGTCTTTAACATATATATTTTAAATGTCCTGCATCGTCTTGCTCTGTCTAGCCAGGTTGCTTGCCCTTATAGGTATAGAGCTGTCCACAGGGGAGCCAGGTAGTTCTGCTGTGACCATTCCAAGCCCCAAGATCACTTTTGATATTTCTCATGTTTCATTCTCTTACTGCCTCTGCCTAGATTGGATAAATAGGGCTAGATTTTACAAGGTCTGCTGCAAACATTTGATATTTTCAATCACAAGTTGGCCAATTGGAAGGCTTCTGTTTAGTTACTTGAACTAGGTCACCAGACACATTGTATTAATCCCGTCGTTTCAATGGGCCATCTATTGAGTCACTCTGGTAATTGTTCCTTTTCTAAATACCAATGTACCCAAGTTCAGTTGCAGCCAAGAGTGTTAGGAGTCGTTTCACAGAGACTGATGCACTGAGCTGTGGTCCTCTCGCAAGTGAAACTTGACCTTAGAGAGTTTTTATTGTCACCTTACTTCTTTCTGTGTTCCTTTTCCTCAGTGTGAGTTTTTGGTTATGGTAGTTGAGGGTAATGTTTTTTGAAGATAATTAGAAAAAGAGAGGGGTGGGTTTGGAAGTAGAAAAAAGAGGTCAGACATTTGTGAGTAGCAGCCGTAGGATTGCTTCGTGATGAAGCTTTGGGGAAGAGAAGGGAAAGGATGGTCAATAAACAAACCTACTGTGTATATTTGGGCTCTTCTGTGATGCCTGGGAAGGATCTGACATGGCTGTCAAAGCTGAGGCTTTAAGCTAAATGGCTGTTCATGCAGAGCATCTGAAATGTACATTTTACTTTGTGTTTCTAATTTTCTGGCAAGAGCTAGAAAGTAAGAGTCTTAATTCTGAAAGGCAAAGGCAGTGTAGATGGGGAACTGATGCAGGCATTTTTTATGTTATCCATGAAAAAGAGAAATGCTGACTGTGTCCTGGGCTCTCTTCTCTTCTCCCCCATGGTGATACCATCTAGTTCTGTGACTTTAAATGCCACCCATATATCTCTGCGATTCCCAATTCTGTGCCTGCAGCTCAAAGTTGCTTTTAGATTAGTGTTTCAAACTGCCTTTCTGATAGCTCTACATAGCTCTCCAATAGATAGGCTCAGTATAAACTCTTGGTTTATATCTGGGATGATCAACTTATCCTGGTTTCCCAGGGCATTCTTGATTTTAACACTGAAAGTGCTACATTTTAGGAAGCCTCTCAGCCCCAGACAAAATGAGGATGCTTGGTCATCCTGTTTATAAAATGCTTCTTGCCCTCTCTGAATGTCTCTGCAGAATCATCCCCCCAGTTGCTCAAGCTAGTCATTCATGAGTTATCCTTGTTGCTTTCTCGATCCATCAGGATGTCATGTTTCTAAACCATGTGTAATCCATCTGTATTCCTTGCTGTCTCTACCTTCAAAAGTACCCAACTCTGTCCATTTCTCTCCATCTCTGCTGCTCCTAACTTAGAGCAAACCATTTGTGTTTTCTGCTGGCTAATGTGCATAACAAGCCCATGGCATCCTGTGACCACTTCACATTGTTCTTACCAAGGTCTCCAAGCTTCCTTACAGTCTGAAGCCGTCTGTCTTTTCTACCTTGTGTCACCCCTTCTGCCCTCTCCAGCCACACTGGCTCTCTTCACCTTGGACGTGTGAAGTTTGTTCATGTTTTAAGATCTTTCAACTTGCTTTTCCTTCTGCCTGGTGTGTCCTTTCTTTGTGTAGCTGATTTCTTCTGGACATTTAGGTCTTATCTTAAATAACTTTCTTCAGAGAGGCCTTCCTTGACCAACCAATTGATAAAAGTATTCAGCCAGCCATCTCAGGCATATTACTTTCTAACTTTGTTTTTCTGCATAACACTTCACTCTCTTATCTTTACGTTATTTATTGATTGGCGTGTTCTTGTGCTCCCCTGCTAGGATGTAGGGGAGTGACGGCTTTTCTGCTACATTCACCATTCTAGCCCCAGGCTTTAGAACAGTTCACAGGGTGGGTGTTCAGGAAATAGTATTAGTTGAAGTAAAGAATAATTACCTCAAGCCATGTTAAAGGTGGCACTGGTGGTAAAGACACTAGCGAAGTAATGCTCAAAATTCTCCAAGCCAGGCTGCAACAGTACATGAACCGTGAACTTCAGGTGTTCAAACCGGATTTAGGAAAGGCAGAGGAACCAGAGATCAAATTGCCAACATCCGCTGGATCATGGGAAAAGCAAGAGAGTCCAGAAAAACATCTACTTCTGCTTCATTGACTATACCAAATCTTTGACTGTGTGGATCACTGCTGCTAAGTCACTTCAATCATGTCTGACTCTATGTGACCCCATAGACGGCAGCCCACCAGGCTCCCTTCATCCCTGGGATTCTCCAGGCAAGAACACTGGAGTGGGTTGCCATTTCCTTCTCCAACGCATGAAAGTGAAAAGTGAAAGGGAAGTCACTCAGTCGTGTCAGATTCTTAGGGATCCCATGGACTGCAGCCTACCAGGCTCCTCTGTCCATGGGGTTTTCCAGGCAAGGGTACTGGAGCGGGGTGCCATTGCCTTCTCCATGTGGATCACAACAAACTGGAAAATTCTGAAAGCGATGGGAATAGCAGACCACCTGACCTGCCTCCTGAGAAATCTATATGTGGGTCAAGAAGCAACAGTTAGAACTAGACATGGAACAACAGACTGGTTCCGAATCAGGAAAGGAGTACATCAAGGCTGTATATTGTCACCCTGCTTATTTAACTTATATGCAGAGAACATCTTGAGAAATGCTGGACTGGATGAAGCACAAGCTGGAATCAGGATTGCCAGGAGAAATATCAATAACCTCAGATATGCAGATGACACCACCCTTACGGTAGAAAGCGAAGAACTAAAGAGCCTCTTGATGAAAGTGAAGGAGGAAGGTGAAAAAGCTGGCTTAAAACATAACATTCAGAAAACTAAGATCATGGTATCTGTTCCCATCACTTCGTGGCAAATAGATGGGAAAACAATGGAAACAGTGACAGACTTTTATTTTGGGGGGCTCCCAAATCACTGCAGATGATGACTGCAGCCATGAAATTAAAGGACACTTATTCCTTGGAAGAAAAGCTTTGACCAACCTAGACAGCATATTAAAAAGCAGAGATATTACTTTACCAACAAAGGTCCGTCTAGTCAAAGCTGTGGTTTTTCCAGTAGTCATGTATGGATGTGAGAGTTGGACTATAAAGAAAGCTGAGCGCCAAGGAATTGATGCTTTTGAAATGTGGTATTAGAGAAGACTCTTGAGAGTCCCTTGGACTGCAGGGGATCCAACCAGTCCATCCTAAAGGAAATCAGTCCTAAGTATTCATTGGAAGGACTGATGCTGAAGCTGAAACTCCAATACTTTGGCCATCTGATACAAAGAACTGACCCATTTGAAAAGACCCTGATGCTGGGAAAGATTGAAGGAAGGAGGTGAAAGGGATGATAGAGGATGAGATGGTTGGATGGCATCACCAACTCCATGGACTTGAGTTTGGGTAAGCTCCGGGAGTTGGTGATGAACAGGGAGGCCTGGCGTGCTGCGGTCCATGGGTCTCAAAGAGTCAGACACGACTGAGCTACTGAACTGAACTGAACCGATCGTTATAGAACATTTAGCAGTGTCCCAAGCCTCAGCTCACTTGGATGCCAACATTCCTTACCAAGAGGTGACAAGCAGACACTGCCACATGTCCTCTTGGGGGAAAATTAAAACCATTGTTTTAAGCAATTATGTTCTTTACACTGGGAAATTACTAATGCAAAAAAACCAAGTAAAAGGCTGGTGGGTTTCTTTTTTTTTTTGGCTGGGGGAGGGGGGATGTATCTGATTTTTAGAAAACTATTACAGAGAAAGAATGTTCATCTTACATCATTACTAAGTCATAAGAATCTATTTTCAACTTGTATGCCTCTGTGATTAAGCTTTGCGCTAGAAACCCTGAAATATTCTGAGGGAATTTGTTCTTTCAGGGTTTCTATATTTTTCGCCTGCTCCCATCACCATGGAGCTAAAACGCTCTGAGAGACATGTTAGGTTAAAAAAAGTCATGACAGAAGAGGAAAAAATGTTTTTCTTCAGCTTTTTTCTTTTTTCCTTTTCAGTTCTTCCTTACCCCTCAGTCAACTGAGTAGGATGATCAGTTTGAATGTTCTTAAACGGGGGCATCAGGGTAGGAAAGGTATCTTTTCCAGAGCATTTTTTTCTCCTGGAAAATGCCAACATAATTTGATTTGTGAAATAATATGCTAAGATCAGGGAAAATGTACCAGAACTATGTAGGTGGGCAAGCCTTTTTTCTTGGCCTACACCCATTTTATAGATTTATGTGGTTAGGGCTCCTCTACCTCATGTAGTTTTTTTTTTTTTCATCTGGAAGTCAAATACCAGAATGTGTTCTAGTTTTCAGTGTAGAACTGATTGATTCTTGGAATAAATGAAGTTCTTACCAGCTTTCTTAAAGTATGACCTTTGCACACTATTGTGTAAGAAATGTGACATTACCAGTGATAATCTGTTAACGGAAGGATTTGAGTTTCTCATCTCTTTAGTGGAGGGTGCATGGGCTTCAGAGGTTGCAGCACAGGGGCTCAACAGTGTGGTTTCTGGGCTCTAGAGCACAGGCTTAGTAATTGTGGCACCTGGCTGAGGTGACTTGCAGCATGCGGAATCTTCCTGGAGCAGAGATCAAACCTATGTTCTGCATTGGGAGGAAAATTCCTAGCCACTGGACCACCAGGGAAGCCCCAGTCCTTTCAGATATACCAAGAATTAATATCAAATTAATGAGAGGAGATTTTCACCCTAATATTTATGAGCAGTAGCATCTTCTGTTAGCTTGTAGGAGCATATCCTAGTATGTTATTTCTGTTCAGCAGGCGTGGTTTGGAGAGTTCTTCTCTTTAAAATACTGCATTTTTCTAAACAATTAATATGTTTTGATATTAATTATCAGTCTAATTGTGATTTCACTGTGTTGAAACCCTCAGACAATTTCAGGAAGTTTAGATGCCTTGTTTCTTTTTAAGCAGTATTACTGTTTCTTTCTGTACAGATGAAAACATGATACTGAAATTTAAATGGATGGCCTTAAAGTAAATTGTAGAATTTAAACATCAGAGACTTAAAAATAATTGCAGTGATTAAAAAACAATTTAAAAACATATCTGCTTTTGTGATATGGGCTAATGAGAAAAGAAAGTCTTTTTCTGTTGTATTAAGTGTTGAGCTCCTTATCAGTTCACCCCCAATTTATAACATAAGGAGAGAGTCTTCGCATTCTCGAGTAAACTTACCACAGGGGACCCTCTGTATAAAGAGCTAGAGAGTGCTTTTCTCTGTGCATTTGTATATTGATAAGAACAAAGCTTATAAATTATAACATCTTCTGATTTTATTCTTATAAAAAATTTTAACAACTTTTTGGGTGTTTTATTTCTTGCTCCCCTTAGCTGCTGTACCCAGATTACCCTACTTTTTACAATATTAAGAATAATAAACATAGATGCTGAAAAGTTCCTGCCTCCCTCTCTAAGTTTCAATATTGGTACTCTGGATGTGTGTATACATATATGCATATCTATGCACATACATGTGTATTTATGAGTGTATATCTATGTATGTTTGTTAATTTTTCTATATAATGTTTGTTGTTGTCCCCCCCCCCCCCCTTGGCTTTAAATTTTGTCAACAAGTATTTCTAAATACCTACTCTGGGCCAGGCTCAATGCTGGGAGCACAGTGATGATTGGGTAAAGACCTTGTCTTCCTAGAACCTGTAGAAAACCTGGAATTTATAATAGCGTACACAGAGAAAGATAATCATCACTGTCAACATTATAGCACTAAAATACTACTTATTGGTGGTATTCTCCCCATCCGTGTATGTGTTATTGTTAGGTTTTTTCCCCTCTTTTCATTGTTGAGGTCCTGTTGTTCATAGTTTTTGAACTTAACATTATGTTCAGTCACAAAGGCACCAGTTTTTGTGAGTATATAGTATTTGTGGACATTCCATAATTTATATGGCACAGCGGTGTTTAGGTAGTTGACAGTTATTTTTTATTGTAAATACTGCTGTGATGAACACCTTCTGCATACCTTCTGTGTCTTTGGGAGTTATTTCCTTTAGAAGTTTCAGGAGTGAGATGACCTGGTAAAGCTATGTAAGCACTTTAGAGGCTCTTGATGCATGTCCCTAAAAGTTGTTTTTTGTGTTTTTTTTTCAATAACTTGTTTTCACTCCTCCCAGTACCCAATGAGTACATTTTGTAAAAAAGAAAAAAACAACACCTCACCCCACTAAAGCCCCACTTCTTTTCATTTGTATTTATTTATCAGATAGAAACATTTTTCAGATGTTCAGCCAAATGTTTATTGCTTTCTTTCGTGAATTGTCTATTAATACTTATTTTCCCACTTTTCTTTTGGAGTCTTAGCTTAGTATTTCATCTTGATTGGCAGTGACTCTATAAATTCAGTATTTTACAGAGTATTATGCATATACTTATTATGTATATTCAGTGCATTAAACCTCTGTTGTAGTTTTCTTACTGGTTTTTGGTTTGCCTTTTAATATAAAGATATTTTAAACTTTCATGTAAGCAAATCTATCAGCCTTCTCTTTTATAATTTTTTCATTGCTTTTACACATGGAAAATCTTTCTCGTTTTTGTATCATATTTTCCTCTTGGCATTTGATTAACTTTTTGGCTAAGTTCTTTGCACTCATTAATTCTGTAAGAAAGAAAGTCTACTACTGACGAGCCAGCAGGACTTTGCTGCCAAAGGTGGCTGCTGCAGGTTGTGTTTTTTTACTTCTTTGCATGGAGGGGCTACTTACCCTTTTATTCTTCTGACTTTGCTCTGACACTCAGTACTGGTGGACCTGTGTGACTCATTGGACTATGGTTCTGTTAATCTTGGGTCCATGTGAAAGTACTTTGTTGAATATAAAGGATGGAAGTGAACAAAGTAAAATTAAATTAAACCAAAGGCATAATTGATTCTTAGTCAAGGTCATACTGTGTTTTAAGAGGCCCAGAAATGAAAATTGACTTTTTCTAGGTTGTAACAGATATAAAGAAAGCTACCTCACTCACTTTTCCATGCTAGAAATACTATGGATTGTAATGTTAGGCTAGAATTGACTGCCAAAAAGAATGTAAAATATTATTTCTGGCTTATTTTATGATGATAACTACCAATTTTCTAATTTGTACAAGTTGTTATTTTAAAATATGTAACTCAGTTGAAAGGAAAATGCTTCCAACTTGCTGGAAAATGAATACTGCTAAACTGTATCATAGGTAGTTCTTAAAAGTATTGGTTTGTGATATGTAAATAAATTGTCTTACATGATTTTTAAATCAAAACCCCACTTTTAGAACTAATACTCTTGATGGCATTCCAGGTGGAATAAGTTTAAACATATTTCACTGAATTCAAAGCCTGGGTACTATATGTTGCTTTTACATCATATTTGTCCATTTTCTCTACCACTAAATGCAAATGTTTTTAGGGCAGTAAGTTCAACATGTAGAATAGTCGTCAGTTATTTGTTGAGTAACAGATGCTTGTTGAGTGAGTATCAGGGCCTAGTCTGAGAAAGAGAGGAGAGAGCAGTGGTTTTGCTTGAGTGCCCACACTGTACCAGGCATTGTCCTAGATGCTCACTGTTCTTATAACCATTTAGAGAGCCTTGCTTTTCTAGAGATGAACCTGATTTTTACCTTTTTTGGTATTTTCTGGAGACATTATGAGCACTAGATTATTACAGGACTGCAGAAAACTGCCCAAGCAGACGCATGGGGAGCTCCAACATGTTTGGAGGTAGAAGTCTGTCAGGAGCCTCAGTGAACCACTCCCCATGTTTTCATTTAACCAACTGTAATCAGAAGTGATGTGGATGGCTGGTGAAAGCCATGGATGCCGTGGAACTAGCTTGCACATACTTGGAGGTGATTTGCTTATGAAGGTTTAGTTTGTGCTAAGTCACCTCTCTGAATTTTCTGAATCATTTTTTGGGGGAGATTTTTTTTTTTGGATGTGGACCAGAGTCCACATTTTAAAAGTCTTTATTGAATTTGTTACAATATTGGTCCTATTGTTTTCTATGTTCTGTCTTTCTGGCTGTGAGACATGTAGGATTTTAGCTCCCCGACCAGGGCTTGGACCTGCACCTCCTGCATTTGAAGGCAAAGTCTTAACCACTAGCCTGCCAAGGAAGTCCCTAAGGCATTTTGTATGTATGCACACTAGCAGCAGACATAAATATTTTCATTTTCTATTTAATCTTAACTGCAGCTTTACTTTTTGTAGAGAGAGTCACAGTAGGACAAAAAAAATTTATAGTTTTTCTTAATAATATACACTGTTTATAGTCTCCCCCCGCCCCGCCAGTGACAAAGGACTCCCCATGAAAAATTTTATACCAAGATTGTGTTAGAGCATCAAAAAGGTTCAAGGTTTTATAATTTAGGGCAGTAATGATCTTATAGAAATATCAATGTAAAATATTGTGAGCTTAGTTTATCTGACACGTAAATATAGAGTAGTAATAAAGAGAAAATTTTCTGTTTTTTTTTTAAACCAAAGGATTTGGACCTAGTTACTGATTCATCTCTAGAGTACTTTGAATCTGACCTGTCTTTAAAAACAAAATAGAGTTTTCTGCATTTTCCCCCTGCTGCTGCTGCTGCTAAGTCGCTTCAGTCGTGTCCGACTCTGTGCGACCCCATAGACGGTAGCCCATCAGGTTCCCCTGTCCCTGGGATTCTCCAGGCAACAACACTGGAGTGGGCTCCCATTTCCTTCTCCAATGCATGAAAGTGAAGTCGCTCAGTCGTGTCCGACTCTTAGCGACCCCATGGACTGCAGCCCACCAGGTTCCGCCATCCATGGGATTTTCCAGGCAAGAGTACTGGAGTGGGGTGCCATTGCCTTCTGTTTTCCCCCTACCAAATGTAAAATTAAATTTTGAAATTTCCAAAAGCAAGTTTCTTATCTGTTGAGAAAATGAGACGCCAACTCCCATTGAAGTGGGAAAACTGTGCAAAACTTGTAAATTTGTTTTTTGTGTGAAGATTCACTTCCTTTTCCTGAGCCAGATTTGATGTGGAGAACTTTTCCTTGAATACTCATTAAAATATGGGCTGAAAGAATAAGAGTTCTTCTTTAACACCCAAAACTTATTCTTCATGTGAAGATTGTAAAATAATTTTTAGTGAACTCTGATTTCTGTAGGAACTAAATTTAGAGATGCATCTCAAACATCTTGTCATCTACCATTTATGTTTTCATTTGTTTCTTCAACACTTTATTCTTCCTATGACCTCTTGTTTAAATATCTTTGATTAAAATGTTGTCTACTTTTGGTAAAAAGTTAAATAGCAAGTATTTGTGAATAACAGTGGCATTAACCGGGGCTTCCCTGCTGGCTCAGTGGTAAAGAATCCTCATGTCAATGCAGGAGACACAGGTTTGATCCCTAATTTGGGAGGATTCCACAAACCATGGACCAAGTAAGCCCATGCACCACAACTATTGAGCCTGTGCTCTGGAATTCAGGAACCCCAACTACACACTGCAACTACTGATGCCTGCATGCCCTAAAGCCTGTACTGCCCAACAGGAGAAGCCCCTACATTGCAACTAGAGAAGAGCTCACACAGCAACAAAGACCTGGCACAGCCAAAAATAACAAATAAAAATCACGTTTGCCTAGTCACATTGATTTGCTATGCTATGAATGCCAGCCACAGACATTAGAAATCTAGTCTAGTGACTTAAGCAGATGGAAAGAAACAGCCCCAGAAGTCAACACTGCAGGGCAGGTGTGTGTGCGGCTCAAGGATGCCCGAGGGGACCTGGATCTTTGCCCTTCGTTCCCTTAGTGTCTTCCCTCAAGCTGGCCTCAGTAGTGTAATGTGCCATTGCTTTTCCAGGTCCCTTATACTCCGGGAGGAAGAAGCAGGAAGCAGAAGCTGGCAGGCCTAAGGGCTTGCTAACCCAGTCTTTTACTTTTTATCAAAAGAGCTAAAGTGACCTGAGAAGTTGTATGTTACAGACATCTGCTTCCTTCTCATTAGTCAAAACTACATTAGATCATTATCCCTAGACCAGTCACTGGCCAAGGCACCTGAGAGTCCGCAACTGCTGCGGAGAATTCCTGATTTCTTCCCTGGGGTAGTGGAGAGGATCCCTGCCAGGGTGCTCCATGACTACCTGAACAAGTTGAGAATCTCCAGTTTGGGACAAACTGGGAGGGGATGAATCGGAGAAGGCGATGGCACCCCACTCCAGTACTCTGGCCTGGAAAATCACATGGACGGAGGAGCCTGGTAGGCTGCAGTCCATGGGGTCGCGAAGAGTCGGACACGACTGAGCGACTTCCCTTTCACTTTTCACTTTCATTGCATTGGAGAAGGCAACGGCAGCCCACTCCAGTGTTCTTGCCTGGAGAATCCCAGGGACAGGGGAACCTGGTGGGCTGCTGTCTATGGGGTTGCACAGAGTCGGACACAATTGAAGTGACCTAGCAGCAGCAGCAGCAGCAGCAGGGAGGGATGACTATGGGGTAGATAGTGTAGTGTCTGCCACAGCTGCTGAAATGAGCACAGTATGGACCAGGTGAGTTTAGAAGCCCTATGCATTGTCAGTTTCCTCAACCCCTCAAATTTCCTGTAATAAATTATATTTTTTTTTCAAAAGTGTATTTCAAATATTCTTCTTTAGTCAGAGTCCATCTTGTTTGCAAATGATTAGTGTTTTCCTTAATATTATGATGAGAAAATTGGGAGCTTAGCCATAATACTCTAAATTTTGGAATTTTTTTGAAGAATTTTTACTTCTGGATTTCTTTTCGGTAGCCATCTAAAAGATTAATTTTGTTTTATTTATGAGTAAAGCACCTTGAAGGTGATTCTTCTTCAAGATGCATGGATGAAAAAACCCAAAATGCATGGACAATGATCATATATATATATAGATAGATATAGATGTTCTTTTTTGTTTTTATTTTATTTTTAAATTTTTTATTTTTTTAAAGCTTTTATTGGAGTATAGTTGCTTTACAGTGTTGTGTTCGTTTCTACTGTACGGCACAGTGATTCAGCTGTGTGTGTGTGTATATATCCCCTCTGTTTTGGATTTCTTTCCTATTTAGGTCACCACCGAGCACTGAGTAGAGTTCCCTGTGCTATGTAGTAGGTTCCCATTAGTTTTCTATTTTATACACAGTGTCAATAGTGTATATGTCAGTCCCAATCTCCCAATTCATCCCACCCTCCACTGCCCCCTTGGTGGATGTCTGTGTGCATGCCCAGTCGCTTCAGTCGTGTCCGACTCTTTGAGACCCCATGGACTGTAGCCCACCAGGCTTCTCTGTCCATGGGATTCTCCAGGCAAGAATACTGGAGTGGGTTGCCATGCCCTCCTCCAGGGGATCTTCCCGACCCAGGGATTGAACCTGCGTCTCCTGCACTTCATGTGAGTTCTTTACCCACCAAGCCACCTGGAAAGCCGAGGCATCGATACATCTCTGTGTGTGTGTCTCTATTTCTGCTTTGTAAATAAGATCATCTGAAGCTTAACATTATATTATAAAATATTTCTCATGAAGTTTTATGCTGTTTTTTAAAATTGCTTCGATGTCTTCATTTGCTTAACCATTTTCCAGTTGTACATTTGGTTTACTTCCATTTTGTGTTGCTATTTAAAATGCTGTAATTTACATCTTTATTTGTATGGGTTAATTTTAATGTTTTTTTTTAAATAATTCTCACTTTAAAATTTTTTTAATTTATTTATTTTTAATTGAAGGATAATTGGTTTACAGTATTGCATTGATGTGAAGTTGCTCAGTTGTGTACGACTCTTTGTGACCCCATGGACAGTAGCCTACCAAGCTCCTCCGTCCATGGGATTTTCCAGGCAAGGGTACTGGAATGGATTGCCATTTCCTTCTCCAGGGGATCTTCCCAACACAGGGATCAAACACAGGTCTCCCGCATTGTGGACAGACGCTTTACCGTCTAAGTCACTAGAGAAGGCCCACAGTATTGCATTGGTTTCTACCAAATACCAGCATGAATCAGCCATAGGTTTACCCATGTCCCCAGTTATTTCCCTCCCCGTCCCGTGTCTCTAGGCCGTTACTGAGCCCCAGTCTGAGTTTCCTGAGTCATACAGCAAATTCCCTTTGGCCATTTATTTTACTTATGGTAATGTATGTTTCCATGTTACTCTCTCCGCCCCTCCCACCCTCTCCTTCTCCCAGCTCAGCTGTGTTCCTAAGTCTGTAGAACCCCCATATTTTAATGGCTTTTGAAGCAGTTAGCTAATTGTATCCTAGTGGCATTGTAGTGAAGAATTGATATTTCATTTTTTTATGATAGTAAGGTAAAATTTCCTATCATATTTTTTTTCTCTTATGAGCCAGCTCTTCCTGTTTTTTTTCCAGTTACTTTTCTAAATAAGAAAATATGTTTTGTACATTGTAAAATGATAAATTTTCACTAACATTTGTTAGCCATAGTTGTCACTTCACAAAAAAAGTTTATTAACATTTTTTGAACACTTTTGTGCAAGCTCTTTATGTAAGTAATTATATACTTTATCCCTAATGTATAGTATTCAGCCCAGCTGACAAAGAATCCATCTGCAATGTAGGAGACTCTGATTCGATTTCTGAATCAAGAAGTTACCCTGGAGAAGGGATAGGCTACCCACTCCAGTATTCTTGGGCTACTCTGGTGGCTCAGATGGTAAGGAATCTGCCTGCAATGTGGGAGATCCCCTGGAGGAGGGCATGGCAACACACGCCAGTGTTCTTGCCTGGAGAATCCCCATGGACAGAGGAGCATGGCGGGCTACAGCCCATGGGGTTGCAGAGTCAGACATGATTGAGCGACTTTATTTCTTTGTGTGCCTGATAGTGTACTAGACCCTGGGGATACAATAATCAATATAACAGCTATCATGTCCATGATATCAGAAAAATAATTGTTCTTTGTCTCATTTTCTTCCCTAACATTTATGTCATTTTAAGTTGTAGAGAATTGTCTAATCTTTAATAGCCAATTGATTTTCTTTTCGATTCTTTAAAATATGTACCCAAAGCAGAAACCATTCTTACAGAAATTTGTGTAGAATTTTAAATGCCTGCTTTGTGTCTGTTTGGTAATCTTATATGTTTGTTCTTGTTTCAGTTATTTATGTGGAATACTAACGGTTTTAGTTGTACCGCCCAAATTTTCACTTGTGTATGTTGATAAAATGTACGTTATTATAGTATGTGAGAAATAGTAATTTCTCAATATGTAAGTTATAACAGTTAAGTTTTCTTTAAAGAATGTTGAGACTGAAACACCGTTCAACTTAGGGGTAGCTGGGCTAGTTGAGCTTCCCTGGTGGCTCAGAAGGCAAAGAATCTGCTTGCAGTGCAGGAGACCTGCATTCCATCCCTGGGTTGGGAAGATCCCCCGGAGAAGGAAATGACAACCTGCTGCAGTATTCTTGCCTGGGAAATCCCTGTTGGGCTATAGTCCATGGGGTTGCAAAGAGTTGGATACGACTGAGGGACTAACACTACTTAATTGGGTTAGATACCCAGCTGGTTTTTACTTCACGTTTTGTTTATTTTGCTTATTTTTTTCATATGCAAGTGGAACGCATGATTTCTTACTTTAATTAAGAAATTAAAATTTCTTCAAATTGGCCAGAATTACCAGCAATCCCTGTGTCTCCTGTGTTTGGGATGTATTTTATTGATAATTTTTTTTGTTTCTTCATTAGCTATTTTTTGTTCTGCGTAGGCTATTGTGTTTTTAATAGAAAATCATCTATGTCAGTGTTCATCTTTCATTTTCAGATTTTTAAAAGTATTCACTGATATATATATTTAATGTCCAGCTTTTTCCTCATATATGCCAGTGTAATTTCTGGGGACAGATTTTACTGTCTTTATCAAAGAATAATGTTTGAGATACCTTCACTTATTCTATTATTAACAGTATGTTTGTAATTTATTAAATTTTACTTTTTTCTTTATTAACATTTTCCTGTACTTTTCTGAGCTTTTGAGTTGATTTCTCAGTTTATAGATGATACTAAAAACTACACATTTATCTCAGTTTGTGATTTTGGCTTAACTCAACAGGTTAGAAATTTTGCTTTTCATTTTTCAGCGTTGTACATGATTTCAATATGTTGTGTTTCAATATGCTCTTAGATGTAGTGATTTTGTTTTTATTGAACACTCCTAAAATTTAAACTGTAGTCCAAGAATATAGACTATGTGTTATAAAATACAATTTAGTAAAAAACCTTCATGTCTGCTCAGTTTGTGTACACATCCCATAGAAAACTGACTAGCCGGTTGGTCCCATTTTTAGGGTGTAGAGGTCAGGATAAGTTTTATTTGTTTAATTTCATCCTTTGTTTTCTTCTGTCGTTACTGTGTGTACTCTGGGTCTGTGTGACATTGTGTGACTGCCTTGCTCCTTTTCCTCATCATGCTGAGGCAGGAATGTTGACTTCTTAATTCATATCTTTCCTGATATTTTTAAAACGGAGACTCCCAGCATTTGTCCCTTTCCTGCTTCATTGTTCTTTATAGCACTTTTCAGCATGTCAAAAATAAGTAAATTTGTTTGTTTGCTGTCGGTCTTTGTCCCTAGAATGTAACTTCAAGAAAGGCAGAGAATTTTGTTACTTTTATTCAGAGCTTGGGTGTGAAGAATAATACCTGATATAGAGTAGACACGCTATTACTGTTTGTCTCACTAATAACTAGATATGATTATTTTCAGCTTATTTCTCATATATCTTAGTTTTTGCCTTGATTTCACGTGTTAGTCAGAGAAGGCAATGGCACCCCACTCCAGTACTCTGGCCTGGAAAATCCCGTGGACGGAGGAGCATGGTAGGCTGCAGTCCATGGGGTCGCCAGGAGTCCGACACGACTGAGCGACTTCACTTTCACTTTTCACTTTCATGCATTGGAGAAGGCAATGGCAACCCACTCCAGTGTTCTTGCCTGGAGAATCCCAGGGACAGGGGAGCCTGGTGGGCGCCGTCTATGGGGTCGCACAGAGTCGGACACGACTGAAGCAACTTAGCAGCAGCATGTGCTAGTACTTTTTTATATAAGTTGAACGATACTTTGTTTTTAAAGTTTTACTCATTTACCTGTTGGTCTGGGTCCTTGTTCCTGCTTTCTCGAGCTGTGGTGAGCCAGGACTACTCTTCAGTGCAGTGCATGGGCGTCCCATTGCGGCTTCTTATCTTATCGCGGAGCACCGGCTCTAGGTGCACGGCTTCAGTCGTTGCCTCACGTGGGCTCAGTAGTTAAGGCTCCCAGGCCTTAGAGCACAGGTTTAGTAGTGGTCATGCACGAGCTTAGTTGCTTCTCAGGATGTGGAATCTTCCTGGACCAGGGATCGAACCTGTGTCTCCTACCTTGACAGGCAGGTTGTTTACCCCTGAGCCACCAGGGAAGCCTCGTTTGTTAGTACATGATATAAAATGTCATTTTATTACAAATATTTCTTTCTTTCCTTCTGGGCTCGCTTCGTGACTTGAGGAATCTTCGTTCCCTAATATAGGAGACCCGGGTTTGATCCCTGGGTTGGGAAGATCCCCTGGAGAAGAGAATCGCTGCACACTCCAGTATTCTTGCCTGGAGAATTCCATGAACAGGATAATTCATGGGGTTGCAAAGAGTTAGACACCACTGAGTGACTAACACTTTCACTTTCAACCAGGGATTCAACTCACACCCTTGGCAGTGAAAAAGCATGGAGTCTTAACCACTGGACCACCAGAGAATTCCCTACAGATATTTCTTTTCCCATAGCACCTAGCTTGATATATTTTTTTAATCATGATACCCAATAATATTGCTTCCTCTGTTTTTTTTTTTAATAGTTTTTTGTTAATATCTCCTTTAAATTTTTTTCCTGTCTTCTTTTGATGTATACATCTTAGAGTAACTTGTTGGATTCTGGGGATTATTGTATTACCAAATGAGGTTCTTTCAATAAAGTGAGGTAATTTTTTACCTCACTTCCATGCATATATTACTAAGTTTTCTTTTTTCCAAATCTGAGAACCTGAGTGATGGTTTTAGAACTGTAACTCCTTAAGAATTATAATCCGCTCTCCCTGACACATGGGTCATGATTTGTTTCCTTTTGTATCTTTATATGATTCGGAGTACAATTGCAGAATTAAACTATTTCTCATGACCTTGGATCCACATTTCTTAATCCCATTATTACGATTCTGTATGCTTCATAGTACCATGTGTTGGGGGTTGTTTTAGAATTTTTTAAAAGCTTTATTTATGTTTTTGGCTGCACATCTTTGTTGCTACACACAGGCTCGCTTAAATTGCAGCCCAGTGGGGGTTGCTTCTTGTTGCGGTGCACTGGCTGCGCTTTGCAGCGGAGCACAGGCTCTCAGGTGTGCCGGCTTTAGTAGCTGTAGCACGTGGGCTCTGTAGTTGCAGCGCTCACTCAGTTGGTCCACGCATGTGGGATCTTCTCAGACCAAGGATCGAACCCAAGTTGCCTGCATTGGCAGGCGTATTCTTTACTGCTGAGCCACCAGGGGAGCCCTGTGCCGTGTGTTTTCGTTCAGTCCTGTCTGCAGTAGCGCATGCTCCTTTTCCACTCGACTGCTCTTCCCAAGCTCTGCATCCAGTTCCATCCTATTTTGCCTTCCAGGTTCAGCTCATCTGTTTGCTTGGTGAAGCCTGCCCTAACTCCACAGCAAATCTTAGGTACTTGTCCTCTCTACTTTTACTGCCCTCTGTGTGTTTCTAGTTACTTTCGTCTTACAATGCACCATGATTTTTAGTCTCTGACATACAGTCGGTGCTCAATAAATATTGCTATCTATGTACTCTTTTCATTCCCTTCTTCTTCCTTAATACTATTTTCTTTGATAACTTACAGTGTCTTTGCACTTTTTTCTTTTCTATACTCCAGACCCACTTTTCTGTGGTTTCATGTGAATAAATGATTTAATTTTTATGAGTCTTTTTTAAAAATACACAGGCCTGCTTTGTTTCAACACATACTCTGCATAGAAATACGAGCAGTATTTCTTCCTCTTCCTTGTTGTCACCAGTTCTTGTCTTGAGTTTCCCTGTTCTCCTCCTCACCCCTTTCTCCACTCAACGTAGTCGTTTAACTCTAAAATAAGTACTAGTTAACTTTCACAGGTTTCTATCCCTACTTTTCTGTGCTTTAGTTCTTCAGTTAAAGGCACCATTTTTATTGTTTTCCTTTCATTCCCTCAATCATACCCTCTATCTCTCACTATTTAGAAAGAGTATTTAGATTTCACATTAGCAAATCTGTAAAAATGAAAATTTGTGGAACAGAAGGTGGAGAAATGGGCTGTCTCTGGGAGAACATTGATTCTTTGCTACTTGTTTGTAATTTCTCTTTTGGAGTTTCTATCTGAAAATTTTCATTTTTATCCTGGCGTCTTTCACTTTCACAGTAACCCTACTGTCTTTCATTTTTATCTCTTTGACAGTTTTGCTTTCATTTTATTTCTCAGTTTTCGTTTCAGTTGTACCACACAACTTTCTCAGTTGGATCAGGATGTTATTTTTGTCTGTTCTCTTACTAATTCACTAGATATTGGAGACCTAGTCTTAAAGGAGACTTTCTGAAGTCATTTTCTTTGTGTGCTCTTAGGTAGAAAGATCCCTGAATACGGTTTTGGGAAGACAGTGGGTAGGCCTGCCTTGTGGTTTTACTGAAGGTTCCATCATTCATTATTTCGTAACCAAATCCAAATTAACAGCATTTTAAAAATGCTCTTGAAAATAAAACCCATCTTTTTTTCCTACTAAAATCATGCTATAGGGAGTATAAGAACACCCTAAAGAGACTTCTTGCCATTTGTTTTAGTGACTATGGTAGACTGGGGGGATGGGGTGGGTAGAGCCCTTTAGGTTGTCATTTAATTGCTATCTGACTCTTTTGTGACCCCATGGACTGTAGCCTGTGAAGCTCCTTTGTCAATGGGATTTCCCAGGCAAGAATACTGGAATGGGTTGCCATTTCATTCTCCAGGAAATCTTCCCAACCCAGGAATCAAACCCAAGTCTTCCTGCTTTGCAGGCAGATTCTTACTGCTGAGCCATCATTGCCCAAATAAATTACCACATATGGTAAGATTTATTTCTCCTTTAATTATTCTGGCATATTTTCATGACTTTCTAACTAATCTGTCACTGCTGCTGCTGCTAAGTCACTTCAGTCGTGTCTGACTCTGTGTGACCCCATAGATGGCAGCCCACCAGGCTCCCCCGTCCCTGGGATTCTCCAGGCAAGAACACTGGAGTGGGTTGCCATTTCCTTCTCCAATGCATGAAAGTGAAAAGTGAAAGTGAAGTCGCTCAGTCGTGTCCGACTCTTCGAGACCCCATGGACCACAGCCTACTAGGCTCCTCTGTCCATGCGATTTTCCAGGCCAGAGTACTGGAGTGGGGTGCCATCGCCTTCTCCAATCTGTCATTACTTTTAATAAAAATTATGGAGCGTATATATTTTCTTGCATATTACTTCCAAAATCGTATGTGTTTTTTTTTAATTACTATGGAACATATTTATAAAGGAGAAAAACCTTCCTTCCAAAAAATCAACTATTTTTATTTTTCCGAAGTCCTTATCCTTTTGCAAAGTAGAATATAGCCTTCAAAAAGTGAACTTGTTACATCTTAAAATTAAGCCGTATTAACTACTATCCAACTCAATAAGGAAAAAAAGGGAAAAGTTATTTTGCCAATGATATGATTGTGTAACTAAAAAAATTAGAATCATTGAACTTATATTAATGCTAATAAGGGTTCAGTAAGATTACTGGCTATGAAATACATTTTTAAAATCTATGGCCTTTTAATACACTAGTAACAATATATTAGATAAAGTGATTACGTGAATGATCCTAGTCAGAATAATAAAATATTAAAATGTACCTCAAATAATTGTAACAAAAGATGTGCAATGACTTTATGGATTAATAGATTTTAAAGAAGATCTAAATAAAGAGGCACTCTGTATGTTACTGAATGAGAAGACTCAATACTATAAAGAATTTAAAGTTCTCTAAATTACTTGATGAATTTGATGTAGTTCAAAATGGAACAAAGCAGCGAAACCAAGAGAGTTTGCCGTGGAACATGACAGAATGATTCTAAAATTAGTTGAAGGAGTAGAATTAATGGGGTCAGTAGGATTTATTATAATGCTAATATTTGGATTGGTAGTGAATTGGCATACAGATAGAGAATAGACCATTCAAACAGAAAAGAGACTTTACAAAGAGACCTTTCTGTCTTTGTGGTACTGATGAACCTCTGCAAGGCAGCAGTGGAGACAGGCATAGAGAACAGACTTAGGGACACAGTGGGGGCTGGAGAAGGTGGGATGAATTGAAAGAGGAGCACTGAAGCATATACATTACCATATTAAAATTAGACAACCAGTGGGAATTTGCTGAATGACGCAGGGGGCTCAAAGCCAGTGTTCCGTGACAACCTAGACAGGCAGGATGGGACGGTAGGTGGGAGAGAGGTTCAAGAGGAAAGGTATGTGTGTATACCCATGGCTGATTCACGTTGACGTATGGCAGAAACCAACACAGCACTGTAAAGCAATCACCCTCCAAGTAAAAGTAAATACATTAAAAAAAAACAGAGACCTTCATGTTAAAAAATTTAAATGCATGTATAAGAAAGTATGGCTTCCCCATACTTTCCCCAAAGAAAGTTTGCGACCCCATGGACTATATAGCCCACCAGGCTCCTCTGTCCATGGGATTTCCCAGGCAAGAATACTGGAGTGGATTGCCATTTCCTACTCAGTTCAGTTCAGTCGCTCAGTTGTGTCCAACTCTTTGTGACCCCATGAATTGCAGCACACCAGGCCTCCCTTGTCCATCACCAACTCCTGGAGTTCACTCAAACTCACGTCCATCGAGTCGGTGATGCCATCCAGACATCTCATCCTCCTGCCCCCAATCCCTCCCAGCATCAGAGTCTTTTCCAGTGAGTCAAAACTTCGCATGAGGTGGCCAACGTACTGGAGTTTCAGCTTTAGCATCATTCCTTCCAAAGAACACCCAGGAATGAT
The DNA here is from genome assembly GCF_023091745.1 of Budorcas taxicolor. Taxonomy (NCBI): domain Eukaryota; kingdom Metazoa; phylum Chordata; class Mammalia; order Artiodactyla; family Bovidae; genus Budorcas; species Budorcas taxicolor. The sequence continues at coordinate 81,326,070 of NC_068919.1, forward strand.
CTCCTTTAGAATGGACTGGTTGGATCTCCTTACAGTCCAAGGGACTCTCAAGAGTCTTCTCCAACACCACAGTTCAAAAGCATCAATTCTTCAGCGCTCAGCTTTCTTCACAGTCCAACTCTCACATCCATACATGACCACTGGAAAAACCATAGCCTTGACTAGACAGACCTTTGTTGGCAAAGTAATGTCTCTGCTTTTCAATATGCTATCTAGGTTGGTCATAACTTTTCTTCCAAGGAGTAAGTGTCTTTTAATTTCATGGCTGCTGTCACCATCTGTAGTGATTTTGGAGCCCCCCAAAATAAAATCTGACACTGTTTCCCCATCTATTTCCCATGAAGTGATGGATATAATGAAATCCTACAAATCAGTAACAAGACAGAGATCTAGTAGAAAAATGGGCAAAACATAAGTAGGTAAGACCAATATGAATTTGTTCATTTAGGTTGTATTTATTTATTTATGGCTGTGCTGGGTCTTTGTTCCGTTGCAGGCTTTTCTTTCGTTGTGCAGAGGAGGGGCCATTGTCCAGTCACAGCGTGCAGGCTTCTCACTGTGGTAGCTTGTCCCATGGCAGAAGCTCTAGGGCCCACGGGCCTCAGCGGTTGAGGCACATGGACTCAGCAGTTGCGGCTCCCGGGCTCCAGAAGACAGGCTCAACAGTTGGGCATGTGGGTTTTTCCCAGGCCAGGGATCAAACCCATGTCTCCAGCACCGATAGGTGTAGTCTTCACCACTGAGCCACCAGGAAGCCCTCCAGCATGAATTTAAATTCTTATAATAGTGATCAGGGAAATGCCAGTGGAAGAGGAGCAACACGATAACACTGGATGTGATCCTGCTGATAATTTAAAGGTGAAAATGTGGCAGCAAATGTTGTTTTATGTGTGACTGTTGGATTATAAAATTGTTACAGCCACTTTGGAGAGTAGTTTGATAGTATCCAATAACGTTGAAAAACCACTACAACTTAAGGTTTCAGCATTTCCCATTCTAGAGTTCTCTAGAGAGCCTTTAACCCATGTTCACAAAGAAGATGTGAAAGGAATGGGCTTTGTAACAGCAAAAATCTGAAAGTAACCTAGATTTCAGTCAACAAACCCAAGTATGTACACAGAATGTAAAGCATACGAAAGTTGTTATAAAGGATCTATATCTTTTCGTAGCACCATGATGAATAAATCTGGAAGACTGTTTCGTTTGAAAAAATCAAAGTTGTGAAAGGATGTGTTCCCAATGATATCATCTGCTTAGATTTCATAAATATACGAATACTTGAGGGAAGGGTGCCTTACATCTTTCAGAGAGAAGTTTCCCTGGAGAGACTGAGAGGAGAATGGGATTGAAAGTTGATATTTTAGCTACATTTATAGACCATCTTATTTCTTTGTAAGATGAAGCAAATTTGGCAGAATCTTAACATTTGTTAAATCCGGATGAGCAGTACTCATTCCCCTTTGGGAGGGGAAGAATCTAACTGCAGCATGTATTTAACTGGGGGCTGCAATGCTATTAGTCTGAACTGGAAACTGTCAATTATGAAATATTTCCCAAACCCTCTGCCAGTGTTACTGAAAGAATAGAAAAAGATACAAACATGCAAGGTCAAATGTGAGCAGCAGAAATAGGAGCCAATTAGCATTATCAACATTGTTTTGGTCAGCAGAGAAAGAGAGATGTATTGAAACTGAGTAAGGTGGAGAGAGCTGCATGTGAAGACCTTTCCACAGGAATTCTACAAAAATTGAACCCGTTACAATCCCAGGGTTAGAGCCTCCAAGTAGCTGGTAAGATTGAACTTGGAGGTAGAGCTGGTTGTAGGTATGTAGTCAGGTCCCTTCCATAAACTGTTGTAATTGTAAAGGCTTTGGAAACAGGAGAAATTACTTGAAACTTTTTGGCTGAGCTTGGTTCCCAGAGTGCTGGAAGCCAGGCGGAAAATGGAACCATTCTTCTGTAGAGAGAGAGAAGCGCATTCTAAAAATGACTTGTAAGTAGTAGCATCTTTGGGTCCCCCCAGTATAGGGGGAAAACCGTCTGTCTGATTTCACTAGAAAAGGAATTTTTGGAAATAGTATTTAGTAACTTGCTGAATCACTTGGAAGGCTATATAACTAGGTTTGGGAAATGGGTAAGCACAAGGGAAGCCAAGTGGCCAAGACGACACTCAGATCACTCTAGAAAGCGGAGGGGTGCTGCCCCCAAGAATGGTGTGTCCAGCTTTGCTTCATCACCACCAGCGCTTTCATGAGGGTGCCAGTGCATTGTGGCTGCCACTGACGCCACCAGCTTTCATGTAAATAGATTCACAGCCTCCTCGCTCTCTGCAGACACTGCCTTTCAATTCAGAGTCCAGGGTGTGCATATCTCATTGGCTGAGAAGCAAGTTATGTTTGTACCCTGTCTGTAAGAATGACTTGATTAATTGCAGTATAGCACTTCTGATCTTCTGTTTTGGAAGGCAGACTCGGCATAAGGCAAGGAATTTCCCTGGATATAGGAGAAGATTACTCAGATGCTGCTGCTGCTGCTAAGTCACTTCAGTTGTGTCTGACTCTGTGCGACCGCATAGACGTCAGCCCACCAGGCTCCCCCGTCCCTGGGATTCTCCAGGCAAGAACACTGGAGTGGGTTGCCATTGCCTTCTCCAATGCATGGAAGTGAAAAGTGAAAGGGAAGTCGCTCAGTCGTGTCCCACTGTTAGCGACCCCGTGGACTGCAACCTACCAGGCTCCTCCGTCCATGGGATTTTCCAGGCAAGAACACTGGAGTGGGGTGCCATCACCTTCTCCGACTCAGATGCTAGGCAGGCATAATTATAGTTCCCCTTATGTCCAGTTTCCCCAGGTGAACCTGGGTCCCCGTCCAGTCGGCTCCAGGAAGGTCTGCTTAGTAGTCACCAGGCCCTGCCCTCACACAGGCCGTAAATGTAAAAGGATAGCCAGTGATAGCAGATAGGAGACAGAGCCTTCCACGTGAGGACTAAGCTCACAACAAACAGAGGAAAAGGCAGTTGGGGAAATACAGACAATGAATATGAAAAGAACACTTTAAAATTAGTCTAATGTTAGCAGGGGTAAGACAACGTATCATAGTCATTAGACAACAGATTTTTTTTTTTTTTTTTTGAACAGAAGAAACAGAGGACACAAAATTTTTTCAAATTTGAGTCCAAAAATCAATATGAAAAGGTCGTGTTGGAAAATGAAGTTAAAAACTTACCAAAGTACCTAAATGAAAAGAAATGGGGCAGAGTGTGAGAGAAAAGATAAACTGTTGAGAAAGTACAGTATCCTTTAAGGAGAACATTTAAGTAGAACATACTTTAAGTGAGGCCATCCAACCATCTCAACTTCTGTCACCCGCTTCTCCTCCTGCCCTCAATCTTTCCAAGCATCAGGGTCTTTTCCAGTGAGTCAGCGCTTCGCATCAGGTGGCCAGAGTATTGGAGCTTCAGCATCAGTCCTTCCAATGAATGTTCAGGGTTGATTTCCTCTAGGATTGGCTGATTTGAACTCCTTGCAGTCCAAGGGACTCTCAAGAGTCTTCTCCAACACCACAGTTCAAAAGCATCAGTTCTTCAGTGCTCAGCTTTCTTTATGGTACAACTCTCAGATCTGTACGTGACTACCAAACCACCAGTCATATTAAGGCTGGACATGCCAGGACACAAAACTCCTAACACTTAAGTACTTCTTAGGCAGTTGCTGAATGAGGATAGGTTCCATCAAAATGAGCGAGTAGAGAAGGTAATGAGATCTGGGAAGCATGGAGCTCATCCCAAGAGAGGAGAGAAGGAACTGTCAGGATGATGATGGTGATGGTATGTTTCTGGAGATGCCTGAGCAGTAGCCCTAGAGATCAGCAGGGCTGGAATGGAGTGTGAAGATGGAGAGCTCTAGGAGGGTCTAGATACAAACATGCAAGGTCTCCAGCTCTAGGAGGGTCTCCAGGAAAGAGACGTGGAATCGATAGGGCACTTGTGGCTTTGACCATGTGAGAAACAGTTATGAGAAGAAGGGGGTTTTTCTTAGTTTTTGTTTTCTGGTGGATGGTATGGTTTTTTGTTTTTTTTTTTTTTTTCTTGTTGAGTTTCAAAAGAATTAAGGGTAGGTATATAGAAACTAAGCAAGTGGGAAAAAAAAAGCCATTATTAACTCCAGGAAAAACAAAGTAAGCAATTGAGCAAATATAGCCATAGTAAAGTAAATCCTGATGTATAAGTGTGATATAACTATGATACACACATAAACACATATACATCTCTACATGCATGTTTACATAATATAGAGCAAGAGAAGGGGGAGCACACTTTCTGGAAGCCTGCTTATTTCTCATCTTCCAAAACAGAGCTCCAACAGAGAATATCTAATGTCGATAACTCAAGAAATAGCGCCTGAGTCTGTGATTTAGGAACATGGAGATACTGGGGGAAGCAGTGCTGTAAATTGAAAGTGATTGCTCTTAGGAGTAAAGATGATGATGTGAAGACTACGGTTTGGTTTTTGTTTTTACCTTAAATGCCTGAAGTTCTGTTTGCCTATAACTAGTATGTGTATTACTTTGTTTAAAATGTAAGTGAAAAAATACTAAGTAAATAGTATAGTAGTAACTTAGTACCACAGGTTTTCCTTCTTACAGAGGGTAAAGTCACTTCGTGGTTTTTGCTGTACCACTTGTTTTCCTGTATCTTTAAGCCTCTATTAAAGGCTTAGATACATAAAGTTAAATAAGGTGCAGTCCCTGGCTTGAGATACTTGTGGCTTAGGGGGTGTTGTATCAGGAAACTTCAAAAAAAAAGGCAGGATGTTCTTTGGGGACCAAGGATATGGGGGGAGTGTTGGGGAGTTTAAGAGGAAGAGTGGGTGCTCGTAGCTCCCAGGAATGGGAAATACCTGGGGCTTGTGGAAGGAACAAAGGTTAGAGAGGCTGGTATGAGTGTGAGGAGGAATCCTGAGTATAGCAGAGGAATATCTCTTAAGATGCTGAGCAGCAAATCCATTTGCAGATGTTAAAAGAGACGTTACAGAGCCCCGCAATATGACTGTTCCCTGGTTTACCCACCATTTTTTCTTTCCCTGAAGGGGTTCTACCAGTTTCCATTATTTCTAGCAACACAAGGACATCTCTTAACTGTAGCCCCAATAACAGTGGGAGGATGCACATTCCTAGAATTTTTCCTAATAGGTATAAAATGATGCAGTGTTGTTTTGATTTCTGTGTCTTTTGTAGCTTATTATAACCCATGATGATTATAACACTATTTAGGCTCTTTTCATGTAATTGTGCTCTGTTGAGAGATTTTTTTGTTTTACTCCAACATATTCTTTCTTTTAAGCCTGCTTTTATGATAGTTTTGTCTAAAAAATCCTTCGAAATCAGTTGTTTTGTCAAAAAAACTTCAAACTGACAGTCCTTTGATTTTTTTTTTTTAATTGCTAACAGAGCTGGTATTAGAAAGGTGAGTGCAGAGTGAAATCATACTTTCATTAAAGTAGAGGATCCCTCTCTTGATTTTTAATCATCCATAAATTACCTGCAGTCCTCTCAAGGGATACTGTTAAAAAAAAAAGGGTGTACACCCGTGGTGGATTCATGTCAATGTATGGCAAAACCAATACAGTATTGTAAAGTAAAATAAAGTAAAAATAAAAATTTTAAAAAAAAAAAAGGGTAACATGTCAGGGGATGGGGCAGAGTGTGAACAACTTCCTGGAAGAGGTGATACCCAAATGCAACCTTGATGGAGGAGAAAGAGTTAAACAGCACACAGAGGGACGGGTAAGCCCAAGAAAAGAAAGAAAAAGAATTGTGTCCAGTTGTGTTTCAGCAGAAGTCGCGACTTGGTTTCTCCTGAAGGCATTCAAGGTCTGTTCAAATACTTGGAACTGATTCTCTTACCCTTCTACTGGAGCTGCAGGTTCACAGAGTGCAGAGAGGCTGCACTGTTAACCAGGAAGTTCCAACATGCCTTTGGAAATTTAGAGGGAAGTTATTGTGAGGTTTCGAGCAAGAGAGTGTGTTGGGCTTGCCTGCATGCACTTTAGAAACAATCCTGCATAGGCAAAGTGATCATATTTTAAAGTGTTATAACGCAGACATACAGGACTACATTTTCAGATTAAATTTATCGTGTCGAGCTAGGGGATTATATTTCACTTTGCCACAAAAATGAAAAAGGGTGGCCAAGAAACAAAAAAAGACTTCTTCTGCCACAAAGTTTTATCTTTGAACATTTGGTCAGTTTGCATTTTACTGAGCTTTTTTTTTAAGTTTGTCAATGAACATTTAAGTGATAAAGTTAATAGGTTTGTGAGTAAACTCTCATTTAGAAATCAGGGGTTTTTAAGTTTGGAGGCAGAAGTAAAAATAATTTTATTTGAGTGTTTTATATATAAAATGTGTGTAGATCTGTGTATGTACATAATTACTAAAACATTACTAAAATATTTTACATAATTAGTGAAAAAAATTTACATAGTTAAAATGAAACTTGGAGGATTGTGGTGTGCATTGAATTAAAGTTATTTCATTCACTCTTGCCTTAATTTTTGTTGACTAGTTGCCAGAAACATTTGTAAAGGGCTCCTATTTTCAGAACCAGGATAAGTACATAACAGATTGAAAATGTGTCAGCTGTGAAGGGATTCATCCAGTACTTTATGTCAGGTTGGCAGGGGAGGTCCTCTGCCTCTCCTGAGCGGAAGTAGATTCTTTCGCTCTTGTTTTCTGAACAAGTACTGGAGTAAGTCTCCTCGGCAGTGAGCTGCTCCCTGGGCTGCTTCCCTTCTCCCCTTCTTCTTCTTCAATGCTTGTCTTAGTGTGTGTGCTCCCAGCACCCACACGGAGTCTGGAAGAATTCATAAACTTTTAGGAGTGGCTGCCTTTGGGGTTGGGATTGGGATGTCTTGAAGGAAGACTTTTTTTTTTTCACTTTTTCAGCACCATTTCAGTTCTTTTTTTTATTTTAAACAAGAAGCATATTCATTTATTAAAAAAAAACTTTGAAAAGAGGGGGCAGCAAAGAGGAGACTTCTGTATGGGAGAAGAATTATTTGAGGGTGAAACAGAAACATTAGTTTGACCATCATTAATTTGGTGACAGCTTTTAACCTCTGGTTTCTCTCGTCTTTCCCATGCATGCTGTGGTGAACACCCTCCTGTTTTCCTGTGGATTAATTTACTTGCTACGATTATTAATAGCAAATTCTGTCGTGCATCAGTATTTCATGTGATTGTGCCTTATCTCTTTCTAACTGATTCACTTCTTTTAAGAGATTTGCTCATTTTTATGGTTATTTTTCATGCACTTTGATGAGGAATGGATTGAAAGGAGGAAGGTCAAACTGCTGTTATTTTTCATTCACTACTGTTGTGAAGGTTAATCTTAAGAGAGAATGATGAAGCTGAAATCTTTATTAAATTTCAGTGGTGTGAGGTGTTTTTTTTTTTTTTTGGTCTTCCTCAACACAGTATTTATGAGCTAACTATAATTACATTTTAGATTACAATATAAATTCTGTTAATGTACCAAGTAATTTCTAGTTCATCTTAGCTGGGAGCATGTGGCTTTTGTTGCAAAAAATTCCATTTCAAGGATACTGAGCTTAGGTGCTTTGGAGATAAGGATTGGATGGCTCTCTGTCCTCCAGAACCTAATATCCACTTGGGGAGAAAAAGCCCAACCATGTGTAGAGTTAATTGCAGAAAGTAGTATTAACAGCAGGAGAGGCATTTTAATAAGAGGGTGGATGCTTTGGTGCCAGGAGCAGGGCTTAGGGGTCAGACCCAGCAGTGATCCAGTCTCTTCTGAGCAGCCCTGGATGGTGGTGGATGATACCTGCCTGCAGAGGGATGTGGGGAGTAAGCCAGGTAGTTAGCACACAGTAGCTAGTACAGATGGATGCTCAGATGTCGTTACAGCTGGTGGCAGGAGATTATTGAAAAAGCAAGTTCTGGAAGGACAGCCCAGTATAGCAACCAGGGCAGGAGTCAGGGCACGGAGACCTGACTGCACGCGTGGGCTCTGCCGTGGTGGACTTAACAGTTTCTGGCCCTGAGATGCCTTGTGTGGAAAATGAAAGGATCAGACAAGCTATTCATTCTCATAACTCACAATTCTAGATGCTGAATGTAAGGTCAAGAGGGACACCCTCGATTCAGCTTCAGCCGTTGTGGAGCTTTATAAAAAGGTGCTGGTTTGTGGAGGGCAGACCTGTTCCTGCTCTTAGAAAGAAACCGGAGCAGGTGCCGCTTAATTCTGAGCTCCAGGCCCAATTCAGATGGCAACGGGGTTGCAGTTGAGGGACCTCTGAAGGCGCGTGGAAGGCAAGTGACCTGACTGCTGCAGCATTTTTTCCCCACAGGGTGTTGAGATTCATGTCTGGATTGGACTTCAGAAGTAATACTCAGGCTATAAATGGAGGCTTTTTTTCTTTTATAATGTGTTTTCAAAGTAGTTTTTCTGCTGTAATTCCTCTAACTGCCAGCTCAGATTTATTAGAGAGAGAGCCCTCCACGTTTTCATGTCAGCGTGCTTTCCCTCTCTGAAAGGGAGATGTTCGCCTCCTGGGGGGCTTATGAGGACTCGGGAGGCTCACGGGTCACGGAGTGGACAGGATGGCGGAGTCCCGTGCTCTCTGAGCACCGTAGGGAGAGAGTTTATCCTTAGAAGTAAGCGTAGAGTGAAGCAGACGAATAACCCACCAGCAACTGTATTTAAGGAAACACTAAGGCAAGGTGGACTGATTTTGTGTTTTAATTTTTTTCCTTTTAAGCTCTCTGTCCTTGGGTGTGATATTTTAAAATCTGCTAAGTGAAACATGGTTACTGGTGATACTGTGATTAACAGTGATTAGGGTATTAGGGTTGTGCTTAGAAGGAACTTTCTGTTTACCCATTGTTCTTACTGGTAAAGAATCTGCCTGCCAGTGCAGGAGACCCAGGAGATGTGGGTTCGATCCCTGTGTTGGGAGAATTCCCCTGGAGTAGGAAATGGCAATCCATTGCAGTATGCTTGCTTGGAAAATTCCATGGACAGAGGAGAGGACTATGGTCTCTGGGTCACAAAGCATCGGACACGACTGAGCACACACACAGACACCCATTGTTCTTACTGATGGGACTTTATCTGCTTTTTCTGTGTCTCAAATGCACTTTCTTAAATTCTTTTTGGATTTTAAATACTGAAGTGAGAAAACCTTGATGTCTTTGACAAAGCCAGTTGTGACATTCTGTCTTACTGAACCCTCTGGTCCTCTTCCAGTTGCATTATAGGGACTTGAGGGTGGAAATGTTCCCTCTTTGCTTTCTCTTTTGATAGTGACTGGCTTATATAGAACACCAATAGCTGGTGCTCCCATAGCCCATATTGGCAGCCTGAAAAGCTGTCCTTACTGATGCAGATTCTCAGCTGCGGTTCGTCATATGTGGATCAGAGGCAATTTTCACGGCTTATCTAGTTTAAATCTAACTTAATGCAGTTTAGACTGTCTCTTTCCCTCCTGCCTTCAGAGAAAGTCAATAGATTCTTCCTTCCTGGGTTAAATATACAGTTTCCTCGAGCCATCGATACCTCAGGACAATATGATAATACTCTCCAGAGTGTTGGTCTGCAGTCCAAATGGTGACCTTCTTCCAGTTTAGCCCGAATGTCTGCAGGAGGAGGGTTGGAACGTCAAAAGCTGAGAAGCATGGAGTAGGGAAAGGCTACGCACTCCGTTATTCTGACCTGGAGAATTTCATGGACTGTCTAGTCCATGGGGTTGCAAAGAGTCAGACATGACTGGGAGCAACTTTCACTTCACTCGTGTATGTGGGAAAGTAGATGTATTCCAGGAAAGGGCAACAAGTGATGACGATTCAGTCTGTGCTTTGTTTAGGCAGTCTCACCTGATTACCCAGGACAACTGCAACCTTGCAAAAGGGTAAAATGGAGACTCTTGGGTAGGAGGGGGCTTTTGTGTCAATACTAAATATAAAGAAAGCGTTAAATACACACAAAAAAATGAGGAATGCAAGCAATTGTATTAATCTTCTGTATGGAGTAATTATTTAAATCTTGTAAATACTGCTAAATCTTATAATCTTCAGTACTTTCTATTTTATGTAGCCCTCCTTTGATTCCATTTTAATCAGAGGATTTAGCACAAGATCATCTTATTGGAAGGACTTGACATCTGTTGCATTTTGACTTGTTTGGTGATTGAATGGTTTGAGGTTTTACATGGTGCTGTATTTAATAATTAGTATTCAAGTGTGTGTTCATCATAACAACATTCTCAGATAGTTTATTGTTTTTAGTAACAGAATGAGTTGGTTTTTTTCTTCTAAACTTTTTCTTCTGTTACAAAAGTTATGCATGCTCATTTTAGAAAATAGATAATATAGTTAAATACTTTTAAAAGGAATTATTTATAATCTGTCTACAGACAAGTATTATAACTCCCTTGGTGAATTTCCTTTGGCTTGTTTATATACCTATACGTAACTAAAAAGTAACTAAATTTATAGTGTATAAACCATTTTGTTTGTATCCTGAGTTCTGAAACTGGGCTTGTTTGTTCTCAGTTACATTCAATAGAATGCACAATATAAAAATATTCTTAAAAAAATAAGTCCATGGTCAAATCAGTTATCTTAGTTTAATAGTTGTGTTGGGTTTTTTTTTTCAACTGTATATTTCTGTATTATCAAATCCTAATGCAGGTGATGGTGTGTCCCTTCCTTATTTAATTATGGAACCCTTTTTTATGAATTAATAACTTGAAGGATTTGAAACACAATTTAGGGAAAGTTGACAAGCCTTTCTTCCCGAATAGTAGACATTTATTGGTTGTCTCTCTGCTCCTTGTCCATTTCTTATATCCCCCTTCCCCAGATCCTATTTGGTAATTAGATGATCAGTACTAGATTACAATTTGCAGGACTGATGAGTAACTTTCTAATGGATTTTAAATGAATATTAATGGACAAATTATTTTTTTAAAAACACTCAACTCCTTCATGGATCTAGTCTGCTCTCTTAATACCCTGGGTGCCAGCCACAGAGTCTACATGCCCCTGATGAGCTCTGATTTCTTTTTCTTGAAGGTATTCATTTCAGTTCAGTCGCTCAGTCGTGTCTGACTCTTTGCGACCTCATGAACTGCAGCGCGCCAGGCCTCCCTGTCCATCACCAACTCCCGGAGTTCACCCAAACTCATGTCCATTGAGTCGGTGATGCCATCCAACCATCTCGTCCTCTGTCGTCCCCTTCTCCTCCCACCCTCAAGTATTCATTTGCTGTACCTCAAATGCTATTTTTCCTCTAATAATTCTGGTATGGTTACCTTTCTATTTACTACATTTTACCTTTTACCTCTTTACTTTAAGCTCCTCCCAATAAGCTCCTCCTTTTGGCATTATATTAATTGCTTATTGCCTGAGTTTTCTCATATTCAAATATAAGATAAATGTTCACATTTATTTCTGTTATCCTTTATTTTGCCAGCTGTTGAATCATTTTCTTACCCATCAGTAATTCTTACCATGTGTCTGGCTCCAAACCTTTTAAATTTTATTAAAAAACATATTTTTTTTCAAATCCTTTATATTTTATCATCCCTCTTCTGCCGTCAAGCTTGCTGCCGAATTTTCATGTTGTTTCCTTCACCTGCAGCTACACAAAGTATGTTCAAGCCTTACTAGACCTTTGAAATGTAACCTTCTTCGTCAAACTTTTTGCTTGGAGGGTAGTTGGGAGGCAAATGTTATTCTTTCTTTTGCTCCTTACTCTGTTAAAACAAGCACATTTTAAATTGTTTTCTTATCTCTAAACTCAAATGTAAATTCATCTGTTTTTGTATGTTTTGTATCTATAACTTCTTTATTCACTTTGGTAATTTGAGGGCAAATTATTTGAATCTACTTTGTCTCCATCAGTGGTGTCTTTTTTAGATAGTGAACATTTGGAGAGCAGGAACAAGACTTATCAGCTCATCTCTTCCCAATCCTTCCTGATGTTTGTTGAGGAGATAGAACGGAAATGAAAGACGGGGGAAATTCCAATCTAAAAAGTTAAATGCTGATTCATAAAGCTTAAATTATCCAGGACCTTGCATGGGGATGTTTGTACATGTTTCAAGGCTGATGTGAAAGAGTGAGACGTCCCTTCTATCTGAGATGTTACTTTTATGTAATGTGGCTGTAATTCAGGAAAGCGAAGAAGGGAAGTAAAGGAAATCATTGGCTTTATTTGGTTATCGTAGCTAATCTAATGTCCAAACACTGTGATGTAATATTTCTGTTTTAAAATAAAGTTTCCTGTTATATTCTAAAGAATATTTATGGATATTTAAAGTCTGTGTATATAGCTTAATAAACTATTTACATTGACACTTTATAAATATTCACATTGTTTATCTGTGTAATCTCAGGATATTTGTATAGTTATTCCTCATCAAAATTTCTTCTATTGCCTGGAATCATTGAGAGTTGGCCCTGTATCTGAGGCTGTGTCAGTTAAGGGACCTACCAACATCCCATTTTGAAATACAGAGGTAATTGGTGGAGAATGCTACATCTTTTCATAGGCTTTCCAGGTTGCTCAGTGGTTAAAAAAATCTACCTGCCAATTCAAGAGATGCAAGTTCCATCCCTGGGTCAGGAAGATCCCCTGGAGGAGGAAATGACAACCCACTCCAGTATTCTTCCCTGGAAAATCCCATGGACAGGGAAGCTGGACAGGCCGCAGTCTGTAGGGTCCCAAAGAGTTGGACACCACGAAGCATGCACACTGCATCTTTTTAGTGAATGTACCATATCGTACTGTAGATTATTTCAGAGCAGGAGCTGTAAGTGGTTGTTAGTTTTTTGTTTTCTTTCCTTCCCACATCTTCTTGTGTAACCTTTAAACTATTTTTATGCCCTTGGCACCAAGAAAGTTTCCCATGTTGTTCTTTTCCTTTGGTTCCTCCAATTATTTATTGTTCTCACTTCCTTATCACTCATTTATTTCTTGGAAAAATTTTATTTTTCTGCTTAATAATTCATGTTGAAATGGATAAATAAGGAAGATATCAAATGAGCACTTGCATATATTTTACCTGTAATTTAAGGGAAAGGGTCATGAGAAGAGATTTGGAGATAACTGCATAGAGGTAATATATTTAAAGCTGTGGGTATCTATGACATCTCCAGACAGTACTGGCTACCATGCAGCTATCTCTCACAAGCAGTTTCCTAATTCTGCTTCATTCAGTTGCACAGGCAACTGATCCAGCCAAGTCAACACCCTGGTTTCCAGAGTAATGTTTTTACTCCAGTATCCCCAGACCTGCGATCTCATCCTAATGCACTCGGTGCTCAGATGCATCCTAATACTAACACCCTTTACAGCACCTTCAAAAACTCTAAACACTAGTAAGAGAAATAAGCCGAGGGTACCACCCTGGAATCACTTGCTTTTAAATGGAGCCACCAGTGATCCTGAGGAGGGAGCCAAAAGAAAGAGGCAAAAGAAAGCGGAAATTAAGAGGGATGTGTTCATCATGAAGGCCTAGAGAAGACAGAATTTCAGGAGAGAGAGAGGTCAAGAATGTAAAGGTCGTTAAGCGTGTGGGCACTCTCTCCCCTATGTGCCTATGTATATTTTGAAATTAAAAGACAACACAGAGTTATCATAATCAAGATGTAGTAGGAGTCTTGGCAGTTTTTTTAGTTACAAAGAAGTATATCTCTGTAAGACTTTAAAGTAATTTTATCTATTTTTGGTTGTGCCGAGTCTTCCTTGATACGAGCACTTTTCTCTAGTTGCAGCGAGGGGGGCCCACTCTGGTTTCGGGAGGGCTTCTCATTGCATTGGCTTCTCCTGTTGTGGAGCCTGGGCTTTAAAGCGCACGGGCTTCAGGAGTTGTAGCACGGGGGCTCAGTATTCGGCTTCCACGCTCCAGGTCGCTGGCTCAATCGTCGTGGCACACAGGCTGAGCTGTTCCACGGCATGTAGGATCGTCTCAGACCAGGGATTGAACCTGTGTCTCCTGCATTGGCAGGCGGATTCTTTACCGCTGAGCCACCAGGGGAGCCCACTTGTGTAAGATTTTTAAAAACCTGTTAAAAAGACCCAGGAAGCATATGCGATGCTTCTGAACAGGAGTCCTGTAGTAGTGACCACCAAGAGCAGGCATTTCCAAGTCAGTGTTACTTACTGTATTTTAGTGCTGACCTACAACTTCACAGATACTAAAACAAGACAGTCCTGCAGTCAACTCTGTTCTAAGGGAAGTGAAATGTGGCACGAATGAGTCTTTACCCTGGGGGATTGGTGCACTGGCCTTTTAGAGAATGTCAGTTCTGGGAACGATAGGTGATTTATTTGGATTTCTGTGTAAGTTTGTGAGAGACATTGAAAACATCTGATTTTCATAAGAATTTATTGAGAATTATTTTGTATGTCAGTATATTCTTTCTTTGAAAGCTGTCTCACTGAAATAAACAGCTTCTTTTTTCCCTAGTTACAAAATAGCTCATAAATTGTGGTTTGGGGTTGTCAAAAGACTTTTTTTCTTTCTTTCTTTGAGATGGGCTAGTGTTTACTTTGCATTTTGGTTCAGTTGCCCAGTTTCCTTCCATTTTATAAGGAGCACTTCTTGAACCTTGGCTGTGTCCACATGGTCTCTTTCAGACGCAACAGTTAGCACATTATTCCACTTGAAGGTTTACAGTTCAAGAGGAGCCTGGCCAGTTCCCAGATATACAGTCACATTATAGCAATCTGACGGTAGAAGTATCTAGAGAGGTCGAAAGTCAGGTTTCATTGGGTAGCGGTGTGAAACCCTTATCCCTTTCACAAAAGATGGTGAAGAGGAGCCAGAGGGAAAACAATTGGCGCTTTTGTGTGGGGCTGGTCTAGGCAGCCGTGCGAGCCCAGCTGGAGCTCGTTTGGCCCTATGTTCCGCAGGCGGCGTGCATTTTTGAAACACCCCTAAATGTTCCAGCCTTTAAATAGCTGCGAGTCTTCTAAAATGATGCTGCAGAGCGCAGGAGAAATTAAAGCGGCTGCCTGGGAGGCAGGAAGCCGACTAGCGAGATGCTTAATTATCGTGGAAGTAAGTGCTTGTTGCTGGGGAGCGGAGCGCAGCGAGCCCGGGTCGGCCTGGGTGTCAGCCGTGATTTGTAGACAATGCGGCCCCGGCAGCGCAGTGCTGGATCAGCAGCATCTTTGCAAACATGCATTTGGCAGGAATTTAAAGGCCACCTCTTGTGTCATTTGTGGAGCCTTGGAAAAGGGTCCTCTGCCTTCATTTTCAGGATGTACGCAACCATGCAGGATTTTGTGCTCAGAATTTGTGCCTCTTGCCTCCTGATTGACGAGCTCCTGAGGAAGTTGGTTTTCTTTGCCCGTCACCTGGAAGGATGTTAGCAGTTCTCTGTCGTCAACTGGGGGATATGGAAAGGTCTGCCCACAGCAGCTTTTGGTTTCTGCTGTCTTCATAAATTAGCACCGAAGGGTGGGGTGGATTGCAATGCGTAAGGAAATGCAGGCATTTTGCTAATTAGTGAAACGTTTGTAGCTTTAAGGGTAGATAGAAGGAAAGAGAGCTCAGGAAGAGGTGGTGGAAAATGCTGGATGCATTCTGAAATTCTGCTCTTTGAGGTAAGTAATAAACTAGAGGGAATTACAGAAGCATGCTAATGGGTAGAATGGCCTGGGGAAAACCGTGTTTATTTTCTCTCTATTGTATTTGCTCTTGTCAACTCTGTTAAGCCTTTGTAAAGAAACAGAAAACTAAGTTTGAATTTTGAAATACAGAAGAGGTTAAAAAGTAAGTGTTGTGACATATTCAGTAACATGATTTTTTCAATTTTTCGTCTTGTTTAAAAGCTGTATGTTGCTCTAATTATCGAACTCTGTTGGTTATGCCGTGAACTTCCGGCCAGCACAGCGGTTCCCGATAGTCTACATTGTTAGAGGTCACTGGAGTCTGTTCATGGTCTGTACTTGGGCTAATGTCCTGGAACAAGATCCTTCACCACCTTCTAATGATATGAAACAGTTCAATTAAGATGAAGTATTCATAGTCTTTTAAAATATAAGTAATTTAAATGATGGATATTGTTAAATGCTTTCAAATCTGCTTTACTAAAAATATGGGTTGTAAACTGTGAGTCACAATCCGTTAGTGAATCTTTTATTTGGATGTGTCTGGTTTTGGCAATTGCATATTTATTTTTAGATGTATTTATTAAATGCTAATCCAAATTGTTCTTCTCTGTTTTAGAGAAAGCATGGGATTATGGCAGTCACAGAGTCCCAGTAATACAAGTTCCATTCAGTTCTTTCTGAAAGACAGCCATCTATCAAAGTAAAGCACAGGAACTCTTGTGGATTATAATGCTCTAAAGATCTGGATTTTCAGAGATTTGAAAACAAGAAGTTATTTTAACCTTTTAAATGAAAAAGATTAAGATCTCGTGCAACTGCTGTATTTTCTGGAAGCCATTCTCCAAAAGGGAAGTGCACATTTAAAACTTAGGTATGATGGTCCTTTCTGTGGGGATTTAAGTCAGATTGCTTCTGCATCATGACCAGCCTGAAACGGTCACAGACAGAGAGGCCGGTTGCCACTGAAAGGGCGTCCGTTGTGGGTGCAGATGGCACCCCCAAAGTCCACACAGACGACTTCTACATGCGACGTTTCAGGTCCCAGAATGGCAGCTTAGGGTCATCTGTCATGGCCCCCGTAGGGCCCCCCCGAAGTGAAGGTTCTCACCATATAACTTCGACCCCCGGAGTTCCAAAGATGGGAGTTCGGGCAAGGATTGCGGATTGGCCCCCCAGAAAGGAAAACGTAAAAGAATCTAGCCGTTCAAGCCAGGAAATAGAAACCTCAAGTTGCCTTGAGAGCATGTCCTCCAAAAGCAGTCCTGTGAGTCAGGGAAGTTCTGTAAGCCTCAATTCCAGTGACTCAGCCATGTTAAAAAGCATACAGAACACGCTGAAGAACAAGACGCGGCCATCGGAGAACATGGACTCCAGATTTCTCATGCCCGAAGCCTACCCCAGCTCCCCCAGGAAGGCTCTGCGCCGGATACGGCAGCGCAGCAACAGCGACATCACCATAAGTGAACTTGACGTGGATAGCTTTGATGAATGTATCTCGCCCACCTACAAGGCGGGGCCATCGCTGCACAGGGAATACGGTAGCACATCCTCAATCGATAAGCAGGGAACGTCCGGAGAAAGCTTCTTTGACTTGTTAAAGGGCTACAAAGAGGACAAGTCTGATCGAGGTCCCACTCCGACCAAGCTCAGTGACTTTCTCATCGCCGGTGGGGGCAAGGGTTCTGGTTTCTCCTTGGATGTTATAGACGGGCCCATCTCACAGAGGGAGAACCTCAGGCTCTTTAAGGAAAGGGAAAAACCACTCAAGCGGCGCTCCAAGTCGGAAACCGGAGACTCGTCCATTTTTCGTAAATTACGCAATGCCAAAGGTGAGGAACTTGGGAAGTCGTCGGATCTCGAAGATAACCGATCGGAAGACTCTGTCAGGCCCTGGACATGCCCGAAGTGCTTTGCCCACTACGATGTCCAGAGTATCTTATTTGACTTGAACGAGGCGATTCTGAACAGGCACAATGTGATTAAGAGGAGAAACACCACCACAGGCGCTTCGGCAGCTGCGGCGGCATCCTTGGTCTCGGGGCCTTTGTCTCACTCCGCCAGCTTCAGCTCCCCAATGGGCAGCACAGAGGACCTGAATTCCAAGGGAAGCCTCAGCATGGACCAGGGAGATGATAAAAGCAATGAGCTGGTGATGAGCTGTCCGTATTTTCGGAATGAGATTGGTGGAGAAGGGGAAAGGAAGATCAGCCTGTCCAAATCAAATTCTGGTTCCTTTAGTGGATGTGAAAGTGCCTCCTTTGAGTCTACACTCAGTTCCCATTGTACAAACGCAGGCGTGGCCGTACTTGAAGTGCCCAAGGAAAACTTGGTGTTACACCTGGATCGGGTGAAAAGATACATTGTAGAACACGTGGATCTCGGCGCCTACTATTACAGGAAGTTCTTCTATCAGAAGGGTGAGTAGAGATCTTTAATTTTCTTTTGCCATACTTTCTGAAAAGGAGTACTGTCTGTCAGGTTTTATAAGGCAGTGTGATGTAAGATTTGCACGAATGCCTTCTCTTGATGGTGAAAGAGTTAGCTGTTTGCTGCAGTGTATTTTCGTTTGCATCTTGTGAGTTACTTTCTCCTTTTAGATATATTAAATATCTTGTATACAGAATATTAATTTTTTTAAGTAAAAAGCCTTTGATTCAGTGGATGAAATTGTAACGTTTATGTAGAAGACTTGCTATGTCACCTTTAGGGATAAATGTCATATAAAGTTAAAAATACTTTAAATACAGCTTTTCAAGGGTTTCAAAAGCAGTCTTAATGCTGGTTTTTTATTTGTTTAGTACTTTTACAATTGATACCGTGTCATTTCTTTTCTCCCTCAATGTTCTCATCACTAAATGACAATTATAATACATTCCCATTCATTTCACAGGTATTTTAGTGAGAATTTTATTATTTGAGAAAAATCTCAGAGTTGGGAATCAAACCTTGGTCTTCTAGATTTGAGTATAAAAGGCACTGGAGTGAGAGGTACCATTAACATGTTGATGACCTCTTTTTCTGCTTTGGGGGAAAACATATCTATATTGTTGGATTGTACTGTATATATACAGTTTTATCTCATGCTTTTAAGAAAACTCTGTGAATTCACTGACAGGTAGTTTAAATGAACTCTTAGGAGCTTTCTAATAGTGTTTTTGAGCAGCATTATTAATTAAAGAATGAGTTTGTCATTCAGATACCTGAGCTAGGAGACAAGATGCTCACCAAGAAAGAACGTACACCCGTGGTCCACAAGCTATCTCAGTAATCTCTGCATTGAGACCAAGTGAGAGGCCCCCTGTATACAAGCTACTAGAGTGGTATTTCAATTTCCCACCTACTGTTTAGGGATTTTGAGTCCTTTTGAGATTTATTCTTCCAAAGGAAGTTTGATTTCTAGTACTTTATTCTCGTGCTCTTGTTGTATGACATTGCTTACTTTAACGTCAAACTTATTGTAAGGTTATTGCATGATCGGCCGTATTCACAAGGGTTTATTGACCAAAGGAGCCTTGTCTCAGTGCTTAGCATCCACGTCTCTTAAACATCTATGGCAAAGGTCCTGGAACTAATATGATAATGAAAATCCTGACTTCATTGGTCAGCCGTCTTTATTTTCTCAGAAAACTTTGTGGAGTTCAGATTTTAGAAATCACTTCTTTCTTATTCTGTCCTTAAGGCTACAGAGTATTTTGACCTTGCCATCTTGGTATTTGGGGCCAGATAATCCTTTGTTGGTTATATCCTATAGTCTTACGCATTCTGGGATATAAGATGTTTCGCAGTGTCCCTGACCTCTACATCCCAGATGCCGATAGGTACCCCAATTTGTGATGACCTAAAATGTCTCTATTTGGATATTGCCAGATGTCCTCTAGGAAATTGCCCCTTGCTGAAAATCCCTGTTTTACTGAGCCTGGAGAAGTTTTCCACAGGTGTTTGTGAGCTGTCTGTAGAGGAAGCCATCTTCCTAAAGAACTGACATTCCAACACAGGAGACAACATGTTACTTATAATCTTACATAGGTATTAATAGTGGTTGGCTCTTTTCCCTAGTTCAGTTCAATCACTCAGTCATGTCTGACTCTTTGCGACCCCATGAACGCTAGGCCTCCCTGTCCATCACCAACTGCTGGAGCCTACCCAAACCCATGTCCACTGAGTCGGTGATGCCATCCAGCCATTTCATCCTCTGTTGTCCCCTTCTCCTCCTGCCCCCAATCCCTCCCAGCATCAGGGTTTTTTCAAATGAGTCAGCTCTTTTTCAAATGAGTCAGGTGGCCAAAGTATTAGAGTCTTCCAGTGAACACCCAGGACTAATCTGCTTTAGGATGGACTGGTTGGATCTCCTTGCAGACCAAAGGACTCTCAGGAGTCTTCTCCAGCACCACAGTTCAAACGCATCAATTCTTCGGTGCTCAGCTTTCTTTATAGTCCAACTCTCACATCCATACATGACTACTGGAAAATCCATAGCCTAGACCAGATGGACCTTTGTGGACAAAGTAATGTCGCTGCTTTTTACTACGCTGTCTAGGTTGGTCATAACTTTGCTTCCAAGGAGTAAGCGTCTTTAAATTTCATGGCTGCAATCACCATCTGCAGTGATTTTGGAGCCCAGAAAAATAAAGTCTGACACCGTTTCCATTGTTTCCCCATCTATTTCCCATGAAGTGATGGGACCAGATGCCATGATCTTCGTTTTCTGAATGTTGAGCTTTAAGCCAACTTTTTCACTCTCCTCTTTCACTTTCATCAAGAGGCTTTTTAGTTCCTCTTCACTTTCTGCCATAAGGGTGGTGTCATCTGCATATCTGAGGTTATTGATATTTCTCCCGGCAATCTTGATTCCAGCTTGTGCTTCTTCCAGCCCAGCGTTTCTCATGATGTACTCTGCATAGAAGTTAAATAAGCAGGGTGACAGTATACAGCCATGATGTACTCCTTGTCCTATTTGGAACCAGTCTGTTGTTCCATGTCCAGTTCTAACTGTTGCTTCCTGACCTGCATACAGGTTTCTCAAGAGGCAGGTCAGGTGGTCTCGTATTCATCTCTTTCAGAATTTTCCACAGTTTCTTGTGACCCACACAGTCAAAGGCTTTGGCATAGTCAATAAAGCAGAAATAGATGTTTTTCTGGAACTCTCTTGCTTTTTCCATGATCCAGCAGATGTTGGCAATTTGATCTCTGGTTCCTTTGCCTTTTCTAAAACCAGCTTGAACGTCTGGAAGTTCACGGTTCACGTATTGCTGAAGCCTGGCTTGGAGAATTTTGAGCATTACTTTACTAGCGTGTGCGATGAGTGCAATTGCGTGGAAGTTTGAGCATTCTTTGGCATTGCCTTTCTTTGGGATTGGAATGAAAACTGACCTTTTCTAGTCCTGTGGCCACTGCTGAGTTTTCCAAATTTGCTGACATATTGAGTGCAGCACTTTCACAGCATCATCTTTTAGGATTTGAAGTAGCTCAACTGGAATTCCATCACCGCCGCTAGCTTTGTTCGTAGTGATGCTTCCTAAGGCCCACTTGACTTCACATTCCAGGATGTCTGGCTCTAGGTAATATAATCACATTACTGATGAACATTTTGAGCACTTACTGTGTACTAGAAACTTACCATGTGGTTTGACGTGTATTTTCTCATTTCAGTGTCTCCATGCCCCCTGTGGTATAGATATAATTATTGAAGGCATTTTCCAGATGAGAAAACTGGGGTTTGCGTGGCTGGTTTCAGTGGTTAAGCTGTCATTGAAGTTAATAGTATTTGAGCCAGGATTTCACATGTGGGGTGTCCGACCAGAGTCAGGTTCTTGACTGCTTTGCTCTGCTCTCTACTATATTAGACTAAAAGAAGGAGAGTGTTTTTATCTTTAAATAGGTAGAATTTTGTTCAAAGTACTTAGTCTTTCAAAAGTAAGGAACAAAAATTTTTTTTTTTTTCCTTAATTTTAAAATCTTTAATTCTTACATGTATTCCCAAATTCCACAGTAATCCAGTCTAGGTCATAACACTTCATAAATTTAAGAGCAACTAATTCAAAGAAATTTCTTATTTAAACCCTCTTTCTATTTATAGACAGACCATACCCTCTTAGCTAACATAATTGGAACTGTTTAGTTGAAAAAATCACTAAGATAGGGAGTCTTGCAAAAGTATACATACTCAAAATATCTTATTTTCACTAAACTGTATAATAATAATAAATATATATTTGCTAAATTTCGGTGAGGCCAAGGGTGCTTCTTTGACACTGATTCTGCTATTTTGAATTCTACATTGAATTAACAGTGTAAAGATAGACAGTAGCAAAACACTCTGAATCTTACAGAATCTTAGATTTAAAATTTTTTTCTCCTTTTTTTTATAGGTCTTGCCCACATCTAATCCAATAGCTTTCCTTTTAATGACTTGCTTTTATGAAGTCTTTCTAAAGCCTTCAATTTAGTTTTTAAGAAGAAACAAGATTTATCTCTTGTGCTCATATTCCATAAACTTTCATAATATTTAATTAAGTTTCATAATTACAGTAACAAGTCCACTGGCACACACTGGTTTGGGAAGACACAGTTTGACTCTTAGTCAGCATGGAGTCCAGCTGGTGGGAGCAGAAAGTGTGTGTGGCTCTAGAGATTGCCTGCTAGTGCCATTGGGCATTTATCATCAGGGTTTACAGAGGAAACGCAGAACAATAGTTAATACATGAAACTGGTACAGGAAGGCAGTGTCAGAGGCACCTGCTGTGTTTTCTTGGGCCATACAAACTTTCAGATCAGGTAGAAACTTTGTTACAAAGAAGATACAACAGATTGTGGATCTGAATAACTTGAAGCGGAAATTAACCCCCGTAAACTCTAACTGTGTATTATAAACTTTATGTAGTATCTGTACTTTTCGTAAAATTTATTTTATTGAAGTATAGTTGTATTTGCAAAGTATTAATTTCTGCTGTGCAGAAAAGTGAATCGTTTACACACATATGCATTTTTTTCATATTCTTTTCCATTATGCTTTATCACAGGATATTGAATATACCCTGTGCTATACAGTAGGAACCTGTTGTTTATCCATTCAGTATATAACAGTTTGCGTCGGCTAATCCCAGACTTTGGCTCCATCCCTCCGCCACCCCCTTCACTGGGCAACTACAAGTCAGTTCTCTATGCTGTACGTCTATTTCTGTTTTAGATAAGTTCGTTGGTGTCATATTTTAGATTCCACGTGTACATGATAGCTGTACTTTTCATCACAGTGTAAAATATAGCTAGACAAATAATTCTGTCATGATTTTTAATACATAGCTTGATTCACTGAAATTAGTACACTAACTCGTTCTTCCTAATCAGAACCTGGAAGAGAGTCGTCTTGTTGACGGAGTACATCCATGAAAGGTGTAATTTCTCTTCCAGCAACAGGGAGTAGCACTTCTGACCTGATTGTCAGTCCAGCCTCTTAATCACCAGATACTGGGTTTAATGAATTCCTGATTTCACTGAGGCTAAGTCTCTGGGGGAAAAATTCACATTACTGAAGTGTGTATTGTTGACCTGATATGTAAAACTTAACTGCCTTTGACTGATGAAGCTGCCATCACTTTCTAAATATTACATTATTTTTATGAACTTCATTATTTTGCAAATTTATACTTTAAAGGGTATTTGTCTCCATCTCATGAGCCCAGTCCATTGCTGGCTCAGCAGAGCAGTCCTCCCATTGTATGCATCTGTTGAAATAAACAGCAAACCATCAATTTCTTGTTTCTGGTCCTTCCTCTTCCCTACTTCTCTTTGCTGTTTTGCCAGTGCGTGTGATGGTTCTAACTCGCCGAGGTTTAAATGACGGTAATAACATAGCTAACATTTATTGTGTTATTACTTTGTGCTTTATGCAGAGCTCCTCACATAATGCTCGTAGGACCCCAAGGCAAAGTTGTCACTGTGATAAGTGCAAATGACACAACCACATCCTTCCTAGAGAGGCACAAATGAGGCAGGACAGTAACATCAGAATTAATCTGGGCCTCTCCCTTTGAGTGCATATGTATTTTGTGTTGAGTTTTTACTTAGTCACCATGATTCAAGTAGCAGGACAGGACTTTTTCAGTTCTGCACTGCGTATACAAGGGTCTGAGACACATCCTCCCTGAATCCCACTGGAACAGCGCACTAATGGAAAAGAGAGGAGCCCAAGGGTTGCTTTCGTCGTGTTCTTTGTTGCTCCATTGATCAACAGTGTTGATAGGCTCATCTGATGCCAGATGGGATGTCACTCTCAAAGTCAGGTAACTGAAGATGCTGTGATGGGGCCAGGCCTTCCCCTCCTGCCCAGTGGCCAGAAGCAGCTGCCATGATCAGGTCTAAAGAGCATCTAAGAATATTTTCTCCTTCCTGGAAAGGATGAACACTAATGCTCTGCACTTGCTTACTCTTCTGATAACTTGAAACCACCAGATTTGACCGTTCTGCGGTTCACCTTCCTCCTCCTATACACCACCGCCTCACCCCGCCTCACCACACGTGTGTTCGTACACGCACACTCACATGTATACAAGTCAAGTTGAATAGTATGCTGGGCTCCCGGATTATTAATTTGAGGCTAGTTAGATTTCGGTTGCTACTGTAATGTCCAGTTTTATTTCCCTTTCACTATCTTCTAATCAACCATCTTTACCATTTCTTTAGAAGATATACCCTGAACTGCATTTGTACTTGAAGTGACAGCTTTAGTGCTCTAATGTATTCTCCAGTTTTGTTACTAGGCAGTATTCTGCAAGCTCAGGTTTTTAAATGTGTATCATTACCTGTCGTAAGTTTTAGTGGATTATTGTATGGTACTTATAGACTATCAGAGGACACCTTAAAGCTAAACCAATTTGTAAAACCCTGTGCTTATTTTGTCTCTTCTGTAGCTGTAGCAACATTAAGCTTGAGTATAGTGCTACGGAATGCCTTGTAGCTCTGAGTTCTGAAAGGATAACTAGTCTATGGTTAGTTTTTTGTGAACAGTCGTATTTCAAGTATGTGATAAAACTCCAGAGTCAGCAAGTCTGTTCTCCTAAAGCATGTTGTGCTCTGTGTTCTTGAACTTAACAGTTTATTTCTGCCAAAACTAATAGGGAAAGACTTTATTCATGTGTAATAACTTACTGTTTTCATGCCCGCGTCTTTCATTTTTTATGGAGAGCATATAAACAGTGTTTTATTTGTTTGAAGGCAGCTCTCTAGTTATGTAATCCTTTTCAGGGAGATTTGAGGCACTAAATAACTTCCTGAGAAACTCATCTAGGAGTGTTTTGCTGCTGTTTCTTTACCTGCTTGGGGCTTCTGGTAGCAAGAAGGCCATTAGGTAGGAAGGTGTGTATGTTAGCTCTTTGGAAAACAAGTGTCCTCTGCTTTCTCAGCTGTGATCTCCCAAGCCCCATCACTGATTGAACTTTGATCTGTGAGGCATCCAGGAGTTCATATTCCCTGGGCCATCTCAGTTCAGAGGCTTGTGAAAGCTGGTTAAAAGGGCATGTGCCTCTCAACTGCTCCTCTCTGTTTAGTTTTTAAAATCAAGCTAATTGGTCCAAAGGCCACCTTTGCTCAGACACTTGACTTTATTCAAGGTCATCTTATAAAGATCCAGTCATACAACAACAGAGTGTGCTTTTGCAATGAACTGATGATGGAGATACTGGCCTTTTTGTCATCCTTCAGCCTTTTAGAAAGTTCCACGTGAGAAATTTATTTTAGAATTTGATGCCAGGAATTGTTTTCTGGTAGCTACCAAATGCCTGCCTTTCTGATGACAGGTGTGTTTTATTTGTTTGCCTCTTTTATTTATTTATTTTTTTCCTGTATCTCCTGTTTTACTTCACCTTCCAGAAGAAAATTTGATGCTCAACTGTGCCACCTTCATTAATAACATATTTATGGCCACTTGGCTTTTATTTTCCTGTTTCTGTTTGATTCGCACAGTTTACTTATTTCCTTTATAATGAATGACTTCAGAACATTCTTTTTAGAAAAAGTAATTAGTCTACATTTATATCCAAATAAAAGACCTCTGTTCCCAGGCTTTTTCTTCAGTTCTGGCGACATTCCTCACCAGCCTTTACCTGCTTCCACTTGGTTGGTTATCTAGCCAGCAGCTTGAAACCTGGGACACAAATTTTGGCTGCTTCTCCGTTTTTCCCCCTGAGCAAGCCTACCCTCATCGTTGCCCTCATGCTGTAAATGCCACCATTATTATCAGTCTCTTGGATTTGAAACACTGAAGCCTCTTTGATGCCTCTCTTCATTGATGTTAACCTCCAGTCAGTTGGGAAGACGTCTTGCATCTCCCTCCACACTGTCGCTGATTTCCTGTTCTCTTTGTCCTGGCCCCAGGTCTGTCACTTCAAGCCCTCCTTGCCTTTTGACGCAGTTCTTGGCCATTGTCTTAATCTCTTCATCTCCGGTCCTCTCTGCTCACAATTCATCCTCTTGTCTTTGCCAAATACACCAGTTTAATCACAGAGCAGTTTGCATCTTACATGATTGTGTTGATATGATTTAATCATGTAACATATCTTATTGATCAAGGCCTCTGAGAAGCAGATGCTGGGACAGTATTGGCATGCGAGTGGTTTGTTAGGGACCTGGGGCCATGCCTGTGAAAAAAGAGGGGAGAGGAAGCAGACTTTATCAGGAAAGGTCTTCAGTCCACAGTACAGCTCTGACACTATGAAAGGGAGAAGGAAAAGGGAGAAGAAACCAAAGTGGGCAGGAGGAGCCTCAGCTCACTGTGACATGTGACAAAATCTCAGCCAATGCCATGAAACAAAAAGGAGCAATAGAGCAGCTCCTTGTTGGGCAGTCAGTTCCCCTCCAGGCACACTCAGTCCTGGGGCTGCCCAGGAAGAGTGTGTCTGGGCTGGAAAACTACAGAAGATCCGAAGATACTACAGCCAGAGACTCTCAGCTAATTGCATTTCTTGTGGCTGAATTTGTTGTGAGCCATTTCTGAAAGGGAGATACTAAGTATTGCACGTCTGGGACCGCGACGTATGCATGAGTGCCTTCATCATACTCGGCATGGTTTAGGACGCTTGGAGTGAGAAATAAAATGAAACACCTTCATGGAGCTTACATTCTGGGGGAGGGAAACAGACGATAAACAAATCAAACAAAAGGATATACATGCTTAGTATGGAAGTTAACAATGCAGAGTTGGAGGTAGTAATCAGTCTCCTAAACTCAGTATTTGATTGTAATCTTCCTTTTCTTTTTTGTTGTCATTCTTGTTTTTAAATTCAAGATAGTTAATTTACATTGTTGTGTTGGTTTCAAGTGTACAGCAAAGTGATTCAGGTATACATACATTTATATGGATAGATACACTTTTTTAGATTCTTTTCTATTATAGATTATTACAAGATATTGGGTATAGTTCCCTGTGCTATAGAATAGATCTTTATTGTTTGCTTATTTATATATAGTACTTTGTGTACCTGTGTATTTCTTACATTCAGATTTATTACCCAATTTCCTATTAATCACTGCCCTTAATATTTTTAAGTAGTTTTAAAAATTAACAACTGCACATTCATACATCTATTCATTTATTGCATGATATTTTTAAAGCATCTAGTCTGGGTCAGCTATGGTGCTTGGAGGAGAACAAAAGCAAATGAGCCTGCCTTCATGGGATTTGTAGCTTGCCCTGAGTACTGTTGAGACAAATGAGAAGCTTTAGAACATTAATGTTTTTCCTGATCTTTTTTTTGGTGGTGGGGGGTGGTTGTGCCATGAAGCTTTGCAGGATCTTAGTTACTCAACCAGGGACTGAACCCAGTCCCCAGCAGTGAAAGCACCAACTATCCTAACCACTGGACCCCCAGGGGAAAAAGTTTTCCTTATTTTTAAAAACCATTTAAC
Organism: Budorcas taxicolor; assembly: GCF_023091745.1. NCBI lineage: Eukaryota > Metazoa > Chordata > Mammalia > Artiodactyla > Bovidae > Budorcas > Budorcas taxicolor. Next base: position 81,353,614 of record NC_068919.1, read on the forward strand.
AAAATCATTTATAATTTCTTTATTTCTGCTACCTGGAACTCCATTTTGATAGACGATGGATTTATCTGGTTTTATCCTCCATTTTTTTCTTTCATAATTTCGATTTCTTTTTATTTTATATATTAATTTTATCTTTTGGTTCAGAAATTGATGTGTACCTCTGTATATTCTACTCTCCAGCCCTTTCATTTTATTTTAATAATCGTTGTTTTATTTGCCAGGAATTCATTATTTTTGTTTTCCTGTAGTTATTGTTCTAATAGTTTATCCTTATTTTATATACCCCACATTTCTCCATTGGTATTCATTTAAATAATTTTTCTCATTTTTTTCCCTTGCATGATCTGTATCTTCTGAGTTGTAGTCTCTGTTTGTCTTTTTTTTTTCCTTTTATGATGTAGGTTTTCCTTGGTCCATTGAGCTTTGCCGCAAAGGCCAAGGCAGATAAGTATAGGTGGCAGGCTTCCCTGCAGCGCTGTGTGTCTCTTTCCCCGAGCTGGTCTCACCTTCCGGGGGGACGTGAGGGCTGGCACTGGAAAAGTAGGTGAGACCCTAACAGGGAGGAGGGTATGGAGCAAGAGGGTAGTGAACGCAGTGCTCAGTACCAGCCCACGTGGGTGACAGGTTGGGAGAGGTTTAGCCTACTCCCCTCCTGCATGGAGCTGCCTTTTCTCCTGTCCATGCATCAGGATGGGTGGTCTTTCTGCCTCTCCTGGGCTTCTGAGTAACCCCCTTCTTCCTAAAGGTGCAGGTGCTTTCCCACCACTGTTCCAGTCACCCTGTGTCCCAGTTTCTGCCCAGCGCTTGGTATGGTGCCCTGGTTTATAACCAGTCTAAGCAATCCTTGAAGGCAAGGACCGCAACAGATTAGGCTAGGCTCAGCAATTATTTCATAATTGAAATGTTTGGTACTGATGCAAAGCACAAAGTTTATTGAGTTGGGGAGCCAGTGTATCTTGTATTCATAGCATCAGGTAGATGCAGGGAGGGCCCTCTGTGTATATGACCTTGTGTTACAGTCTGGACACTGAATAATATGTTGCAGTTCCTTTTCCTCTCTTTTCAGGAAATGAGACCACTGACAAGTCTGTGTGTGGTCATGGTGGTTTTGTGGAAATTAACCAAGACCACCAACTGATTCCCATAAACCCAAAACATCATTCTGGAGACTGATTTTTACTATTGTAAACCTTCTTAGACATACAAGTGTTATATGCTGAAGTCAGTGGATGACACCTTGAGAAGAAACAAGAGTAGAAAGAAGCAGGATTTACATCATCTCAAAGTATCTCCCACCAAAATATTTGTAAATCATAAGAAGAATGAGAGTGACTTTACAGTGAACAAACTGGTACATGTCACCTTAATAGAAGGAACTCTATCACGGTCTCTATCACAAACCTTATGAAATGATGCACTGAGGTTACATTGTTTCTGTGATTCTCTTCCCCAAAATGCAGAAGTGTTAGTTGCCCAGTCGTGCCTGACTCTTTGCTACCCCATGGACTGCAGCCCACCAGGCTCCTGTGTCCATGAGATTTTCCAGGCAAGGATACTGGAGTGGATTGCCATTTTCTTCTCCAGGGAATCTTCCCAACCCAGGGATCGAACCCAGGTCTCCTGCACTGCAGGCAGATTCTTTACCAACTGAGCTAACCTTGGTTTAATTACGTGAAAGCACCAGACATACACAACCAAGTTGAGTGGTAAATACTGTTCAAAAGTGTCAAGGTCACAAAAAAGTAAGGAATTGTAACAGACTGCAAGGGGACTAAGGAGGAGTAATAACAGTTAAATACAATGTGGGATAATGAGTAAGATTTCAGAACAAAAAGGGCATAGGGGAAAAACTAGAGAAATTTGAGTATTAGAATATTAATTTCCTGATTTCTATTAATGAAGATTGTACTGTATGTAGTTATATAAGATGTTAACATTGGGGGAGACTTGGTTAGGGATCAGTTCAGTTCAGTCGCTCAGTCGTGTCCGACTCTTCATGACCCCTTGGACTGCAGCACTCCAGGCCTCCCTGTCCATCACCAACTCCTGGAGTCTACCCAAATTCATGTCCATTGATTCGGTGATGCCATCCAACCATCTCATCTTCTGGCATCCCCTTCTCCTTCTGCCTTCAATCTTTCCCAGCATCAGGGTCTTTTCAAATGAGTCAGCTCTTTGCATCACGTGGTCAAAATATTGGAGTTTCAGCTTCAACATCAGGCCTTCCAATGAACAGCCAGGACTGATCTGCTTTAGGATGGACTGGTTTGATCTCCTTGCAGTGCAAGGGACTCAAGAGTCTCCTCCATCACCACAGTTCAAAAGCATCAATTCTTCGGCGCTCAGCTTTTGTTATAGTCCAACTCTCACATCCGTACATGACCACCGGAAAAACCATAGCCTTGACGAGATGGACCTTTGTTGGCAAAGTAACGTCTCTGCTTTTTAATAAACTGTCTAGGTTGGTCATAACTTTCTTTCCAAGGAGTAAGTGTAAGGAAACTCCTTGTACTATATTCACAACTTTTCTGTCAGTCCAGAAGAAGTCAAGATAAAATATGAAAAAGAAAACCTTCAGGTACATCAGTAACAGGAGCTAACATAGGAACCATCCACATGGAAATGGGAATGCTTCCTCAGCTTTCTGTGTCAAAGTACATCAGAACGAGTGCCATGCTACTGATTTCTGAATCCCAAAGAATTTCTATTCTTTTGTTTTGCAGTTTCAAGGACATAAGGGCCCTTTAGATCTGTTATTTCAGTACAAGCTGATAATATGATAAAGCTCATCACCTGTTTTTCAAATGCATACCTCATTGCTAATTTCAACCAAAAAAGTTGGTGCTCAGCAAACATTTCTTTTATCCTACCAATTCCTTTGCTCATCTTCTCATGGAGCCCCCTCCTCTGTATGGAGAGGCCACGCACCTGAACCTCAGGACAGCAAGAGGAGGGACTTGCATAACTGCATTCTCAACAAGTGGAAGCATTCAGTAATGTCGAAGCATCAGCAGAAGCAGGCCCAGCAACTCAGAGACAGTTAGTCCAGAAGCAGGTGGGCGCTACTGAGTTTTTGAGACACATTGCATGGTCTCGCCCTCGTGAGCTACGGGGACTTCTACCTTGACTGAACTTCTGACTGTTTCTGGGGGACTTCCTTTCAAATATTTCAGAAGCATTTTACACAGACATCTTGCTGCAGTGTCCCTGATAAGGAGGTACAAAAGGTTTGGGTTTTTTGTTGTCGTTGTTGTTTTAACATATAAAGACATTGAGTTAGAAACAGGTATTTCATTGTAATTTCTTTCGCTTGGATAGTAAATACTTTTTTTTTCCCCTGAGCTGACTTTTAAATTAGTATGAACTAACAATAAGCCTGAAAAGTTATAATAATATGCTACCTTTTAAAATATTCTTTTTACTCAGTAACCATTTGTAAACCATTTTTATAAAAATTGCCATATTTGTAGAAATACTTTTTTATACTTTTAAAAATCTTCCTGTTATAAAAGATACATATTCATTACAGAAAAATTAGCAACTATAGAAACTAAGGCAATTAATCATGTGATTACTAGTTACTTTACTTCTTTTTTAATACATATATACTCATTAATTAAACAAGATAAGGATCATTAAATAGTTTTATATATTTTTTCATGGTTCCATGATTGGCTTTGCCATTGTTTATTTAAAGTCTTCCAGCTGTTATTAAATTCAAGTTTTCTACTCCCTTTTTATAAATAATTCTTACATCACGTCATCCTAAGTGTTTTGGTACTTAGGATGACCTTTGGGCACTTAAGATGGCACTTAACCCCTTTGGCAATTTGGTGAAACCTATGGGCTCTCCTTAGACTAATGTTTTTAAGTGCATAAAAGTACAAAGCAAACTAGGCATATTAAATTACAGTTGCAAGAGTATTAAAAATTTTGCAATATACTAACATAGATGCTTATTTTTTATTATATTAGCAAAAGGATCTAGCATCAGTTCTGATAACTACCATAATTTCAAAGTTGCGATGAGAATAATTGATATTTTGATATGTCTACAACAGTAATATGATATGAAAACACCTCTTGATTTCTGTAGGTGTCAAAGTCACATGTGCAGCTGATGTTACTGAAGTTGGTTGACTCCATTTATAATTGATGGAAATGCTGCATTTCTTTAGAAGGTAGTGAAAATAAAGATAAAATTTTTTTTTCATTCAAGTTCATGAACCCCCTAATTTTTTTCCATAGACAAGTTTAAAAGCTGCTGACCTTACATGAATGCTCTTGTTATGTTACTTTTTCCCCACATGTCCAATTATTTATGTAAGGTAGAGTCCTGTAAGTGAAATGGTATGAATTTTATGGGAACCTTGATTTTTATTGCCAAATTGTTCTTAAGAAATCTTAGGCCAGAAAGGTTCTACTCCTATTTTAAGACTGTGTAGTGTTTAACATTTTCTTGGCTACCTTGAGTATTTGCAGTTTTTATTTTAGAATATTTATTGTAGGTCCAAAACGTTTCAATTTCATTGATCACAAGTAAGACTGAATTATTTAAGTAGAATTATTGGCTATTTGTCATAGATAATAGTCAATTAAAAATCTCCCCATTTAACAGTGATAATGTTTTTCCTTTGTTTCAAACAGAGTTTTCTTTGTACTTTTTCCTTTCATCATTTGAATGCAATTCGTTAGTGTCAGCCTTACTTCTGTTAAAGTCTACTTTTTATTGGCAGGTTGGGGGGCTTCTGAGGGCTGCTTAGTCATGTGAGGCTTTAAGCCTAACAACATGATATAATTTTGTCAAATAGACCACCCTAATTTTTAAGAGCTACCTATGGAAAGAAGAATTGGAACTTCAGAGAACTGTGCACTTTGTAAATGTGGACAATTACTCTTATGCAACCATAATTACAAGTTAGTGGAATGCTTTGGGACAGAATTCTGGACTGTGGCCAGTCCTGTGTAAATGTCCCCGTCCATTACTCTGACCTGCTTTTGATTATGATGCAAAGTCCTAGGCTATTTAGTTCTCATGGAACCTCCACCCTTATAATTAGGATGAGCCCTTTGGGGACGAGAGACGGAACCTCTGAGTGGTGCTCTTCTCAGAAAGAGCCATTCTTCAAACACATGAATCCTTCTTACCTCCACTTTGGCAAATCTGTGTTTTCATTTTTAAAGAAGAATATACTGTTGTTGTTTGTGTTTTCTTTTTCATTTAATTCTTTTAGATCTGTTCTTTCTAACCTAGTTGTCAGTCATATTTAGATGTTGTAAGTTGCACGAAAACAAAGCATATGAACAAATTGAACTCAATAGGCAAAGATAAGTACCTTATAGAAGCTGTGGTGAGTGGTTTTCCCAGTTGCATCTAGATTCTCTGTCTAATGGAAATATTGAAGGTAGAATTTATGATGTTGACTGCACTGATGCTGACATACTTGTAGCCCACCAGGTAGACTATTTTAAGGAAAAAAGAATTTAAAATATTCAAAGTGGTGAAATGATTTTGATTCCAGCTAGTAAAGCTGTTGTCATTCCATTCTTTGACCTGCTAATAGATGAGGCCCATGCGTGTCTGCTTAGTAGTATCTTTAGGACCCCTGCCGTATGGTGAGTTAAGATGCCTTTTTTAGAGGAAATGGAAGAGTTTTCATTTCTCCTTCTACATAGTCATTTAGGGTAATTAAGATTAGCACGGGACCATTTTGATGACTGTAACATATGTTGCTATAATGCTTTCTAAAATGGTTGGTACCAATTCATGGTGTCACCAGCAGTGAAGAAATATATTCCAGCCCTACCAAGGACCATTTTTCCATTCAGAAGTGTTGTTGCTAAGTTTTTGAGGCCTGAGATAGTAGCTGTTTTATTTGCTTTCTGTTTCTTTGATTTCTGTGTATCAGTCTGTTTCCCCTATTCAAATTTCTAAATTGACAAGCCTAAAGAAATATTTTAAGCCATGCACCTTGTGGCTCAGCTGGTTAAGAATCCGCCTGCAGTGTGGGAGACCCGGGTTTGATCCCTGGGTTGGGAAGATGCCCTGGTGAAGGGAAAGGCTACCCACTCCAGTATTCTGGCCTAGAGAATTCCATGGACTGTATAGTCCATGGGGTCGCAGAGACTCAGATACAACTGAGCGACTTTCACTTTATAATTGTAAAAGTTATATATAAAAAAGATTTATTTTTGTCCATAATTACAAACAGTCCAGATTATGCTGGTCTCTGGAAATGTACAACTGAAATGCTGATGTGAAATCTGCAAATATTATGAAAACCAGTATAAGCAATCCAAAAATTGTTGGTTGAAGCCCTTTAACTCTTGTGACTTTATTTTTGTTTCCTTCTTTGCAATTAAAATGCCAGGCTTTTTAACTTTTTATGCCTTGTGCACACATCCTTGTCTGCAGCTCATAACTGGGTAATGTGACTATACTTGATCTAATCATTTGGAGCTTTGAACTATTGACTATGTTCCCTCTCTAAGAGTGTGAAAGTGTTATTATTTATTATTGTGACTGTGTCAGCCAGAAATATGGCTATTTGTGTGGAATGTTCTAGTAATACAACTCATTGGTGTTCTTTGTACCATCCTTGTTTAAATGTAAGAACTAGAACTAATAAAAACTAAAGTTAAAAATTTGTTTAGGTGCTAAAGATGAAAACTAAAACTGAAGGTGAGGGGAATCAGCACTATGTGGGTAAAACATGAATATTTCTCCCTTTAAACACAGTGAAACCTTGGCAATATAGTACATCCGGAACTAAAGCCTTCTGTGTGATCTGGCTAGTCAGTCCCTTTAGACATCACATTTTATTTAACTATTTTTATTCATAATACAATTTTAGAAATGTTTGGGAAGATAACATTATATGTAATGCTAAGCAAATGAGCTTTGGAATTGATAACTTAATATGTTTGAGTTCTGGTGTAGCTGTGTACCGGTTGTGGCTGTCAAGTGACTTATTTTCTCTAAATCATAATTGCCACATCTGTGAAAAAGAAGGCAATGTCTATATTTTCATAGTTGACATGAATATTAGAGTGCTTGGCAAAGTGCCTCACCTCACTGCATTATATCATTCTAATGTGATTGCAGTACTGGGTTTTGGCATTCCAGTATGCTGGCACAGAAATACCATTAATTTTGGTACTGTAATCCCGTATTTCAATTCATCCATCAGCAGATTTATCCACCCTACTCGAGTCTCCAGCCCCTCTTTCCTCCCCTTTCCTTCCTCCGTCTTTCATCATCAGCGGCTTCCTGGCCTTTCTTGAGCACTTATCATCTGCATCTCCCCCATACTTGAACCCTCTCTCCCCCTTCCGTCCCTCCACCCCACAAAAGACAAAGCTGATTGTAGGTATGACTGGAAGAGCTCTCTGCGTTTGATGGAAACCATGGCGCTAGCGGAGGGTGGCGGTGCTTCGCATACATGGCTGATGGGAAATAGGCATGCTGCAGCGTGGAGCCAGGGCAGCGTGCTACCCCGAGACTGTGGTCCCAAGAGGGAAGCAGTGACGTCCAGTGAACCTCAAGGACAGGCAGCAGCAAGAGTGGCCTGAAGGACCAGACTCAGGATCCTAAAAGGCTAGCTTTTAGTTACAAAAAAGCCATTTGTCTTGAGATCAAAGTTAAAGACTTAAAAACTGAGTTGAAGTAATTTGTTGAACCAAACTTCTCTGTTGGCAAATTACACTTTGCATTCGAATTTTGAAGTGAAAAAGTTTTTTTTTTCCTATAGTTTTGTAATCCTCAGGAACAGGAAAAAAAAAAAAAAAAAAAGGATGGTGGACCAAAAAACAAGGCATTTATTGTAAGAATAATTCTTACTCAAGTTGAAAGACTTTTTGAACAAGCAGAGTCTGATCGTGACAGTAGTGAATTTAACACAGGAAACCAGGGCAGTATCTCCATCTCTGTTGATGGAGCTGAAATAGATGAAGGCCAAATGGAAATGCTTGCTTGGAAATAACAGCTAGAGCTCTTTTTCAATAAAAGAAGATTGATGTTCCTGAACAAACACACATATAAATTTTTAAAAGATCTTCTCAGAGTTATCAAACCAGAGATGGATTTTTTTGAACACAGAGTCTGAAGAAAGTGTTAAAAGTTAGTTTATAAATGGTCTCATCAGCATTCCTGCAGCTCAGAAACGGACTTCTTCACCAGCTAGGAAAAAGCACACAAAGATCTAGCCAGGGCTTGATGATGACACACACGAGTTTAAGTGATTCATTTTTTAAAATCAACCTTCTTCATTTTTAGGTAGGATTAGTTTCTTTTTAAATAACAGTGTATTATCTGCCAATTTATACTAAAATGATTGTGTTCAATATTTATATTTTTATAAATTCATGTTTTTCTGTAGTAACCTTTCTAAATTTTTGCAATTACAATGTATTATTTGGTTTCCCTAATTTGTATTTCTCTTACCAGTCTTAAAATAAAGTATTATCATTACTATGCAAAGTACACACTTTCATTTTGGTCCATTGTTCAAGCACTCTTTGAGAAGATGTCTAAATAATATTTCAGATGCAACCCTGAAGGATGCAAGGACTTAGTCAAATAAAGAGGAGTTAGTTGGTGGAATGGCCTAGACAGGGTGTTTCAGGTGAGACAGGTGCCATGAGTTGACAAGTTCAGGATGGTTGGTTCTCAGGGTTTAGACGGATGAAAGGTCCAGGTTGAAACTGGAATGACAGGCAGGTGACAGGCCACGAGGACCCTTGAGAAGGCTTGAGTAGTATCCAAGGACTGGTGGGAAAGCAGAGGAGGATTTGAAACTTAATAGTGACGGTCAGGCTTGCATCTTAGAAGCCAGTCATGAAAAGCTAATCTGTCAGAAAACTCACAAACATCCGGGTGAATGATGATGTGGATAAACCAGTGGCAGTGGGATGGAGGTGGATTTCAGAGCTCTTTAGGAGCTGGAATTCAGCGGGCGTGACGGGGTCAGGCATAAGCAGCTAGAGGAATGTGGTAGCAGTTACTTGAACCAGGGTTGCAGGGAGAGCTGTATCGGTTTGTGTGGAAGGTGATAGGTTCACTTTTACAGATGCCATGGGACAAAGAAATCACGAGGTTTATTTGGTAAAGAATGGGACATCTTTTAAATGTGAAGATCTAGGGCTCACAGATGTCTGGAGTGGACACGTGGACTCTTGAGAGTAATCAGCATTGGGAGAGGACAGAAGATTCTAGATGGGAAGAGAAAGAGAAATTGAGTAAGAAGAGCCAGGGCCAGTGGAAGAAAAACCAAGAGAGGCTGGTTTCGGAGAAGCCACTTTCCAGAAGAGTGTTTTTAGGGGGGAAAACAAAAGGAAATGCCATTGGCAAGTTATGAGGAGTTTGCACAAGATAAGGACCCAGAGTTTCTGTTTGTTTCAACTTTGTGGCTGACTGGTGACGGTGCAGTGGCAGTCAGATGATAGGAATCCTAAAGTGAAGCATCAGGCATCTCATTCAGGAAGTTTCCAGTGGAAGAAAAGAGAAGGGAGGTAACCCAGAGGCTGGTAAGGAACTGAGGGCAAGTGTTGTGGTTAAAGATAAAGGAGGCCTGAGCCTGATTGAATGGTGATGGGAATGAGCAGGCAGAGAGGTCAAGTTGCAGATACGGGGAGGGTGATTGGGCATCAGTGTCCCTGGGAAGGTGGAATTGAGCGGAGGCTAGAATTTTAGGAGAGACTGGGTTTACATTATAAAGCAAAGGAAGTAAAAGTCTGGATCCAGGTAAGTGTCTTTGAGTGATGGTGGAAAGTGAGGCAGTTGCTTCTGAAAGGGCTCTTTATTTTCTTTGTGATGTGGACAGCATTAGCTGCCGAGATTGAGAGAAGGTAGATGAGGGGGAGGTTGAAGGAGAACAGAGAATATTTGAAATACCTGCAGTGGAGAAGGGGAGCGAGAGCTGACCAGGGACAGCTTGAGGAGGAGTGGAGGTTACTGACGGTAATTGGTATTGGCCCCGTGTCTTTGTGAATTTCTCCACCAGCAAAGACTAGCAGTCTCACCTGCCCTTCCTGAGCTTTGTGGGATGTGTTTGAGGAGTTCCTGGTGAGTCAGGGGTAGAGTCCATGAACAGGATATAATGAATTGACATTATATTAAAGGTCATCTTTGACATGTCCATCGCTGGTCTGTGCTGCAGGGTTAAAATAGTCTCTGAAGTTCTGAAGCGTGCGAAGCCCTTTGCTCCTTCAGTAAATGTCCCCAGACTGCTGTCTTGTTGCTCTTCCAGTTCGCATCCGTTTTTTTATCCTGTTTCTATCTCGTCCCTCTTTGTTTTCTTCCTTATTGTCAGTTGTCTGTCACATTGCTATCTGCATGCAAGTTTCTATCAGCCCTACACTCTGGACTTTGTCAACATCTGGAATTATCACACCTCTGAAACCAAGCTGTGGGCTTGAAGACCAGACAACCACGCTTATTAAAATTATGTGCAAAGTAAGAGTAAATAACCTCTGAGTGTGATTCTCACGTGCTATGCTTTGAGGGTGTACATAAGTGTTTGTACATGGATTTTGTGATGTTTATTGGGTTGTTTATCAGCTGTCCATATATGAGATGCTTGTTGCCTGTGTTCCCATTGTGTTTCCTGTATTTTGAATTTCCATGGATTGTGATAATATTCTTAGGTAGCTCATGGTATTAATGATTTTTTAAAATAATTATTCTCTGGTACTTGCAAAGCATTTTCGTATGTATTACCTAAATTTAGAACTATATGATTAGATATTTTATGCTGTTATTTCTTATTATTCTCATGGATTTTCAAATACATATTATGTATGAGAATAACGTGTATTTTCAAATATTGATGTATTTTGTATGAGAATAACCTACCATGTCACAACTCGGTCATTTAATCATATCACATGTAAATAAAATAGGGCAGTGTAAATAAGTATTTTGGAGGTTTGAAAAGGAAATTATCTACTCTAACTTTTCATGTATTTGGTTTTTTTTTTTTTCTTTTTTTTTTTTCACTTTCTCATCTGTGAACATCTTTTGTCTTTATCAACAAGTTTAATTTTTAGGTGTACAGTAAGTAAATAGCACTTTTTAACTTTTCTGTAAATTAATTTACTTATGACCCCAGCGTTCCTTCTTGTTAGGAGGAAGATAAAGTCAACACCAGTCATTTGGACACTTGCCCCCATCCCCAAGGTTGTTCTAAAGTTTGGAGTCTGGAGAAATGCCAGACATTGAGGAGAGGGCCCTGAGTGGCCGTTAGTCACCTGGCCACACTGGTGGCCTAGGAGAGGCCCTTATCCCAGCCCTCACATCCCTCCAGACCCAGCTGCTCTGCTGGGTGCCTCTGATCCTTACTATGCAGGAACCATTGGTGAGGCCCAAAGCCCTGGGTGTGGGCTTCTGCCTCCCAGGGGCACTTTGAAGCTCTTTCCTCTGAGCTAAGATTCTGTCTTAACCTGGGCAATGTGGGAGCAGAACGCTGCCAAGTAACTCTCAGACCTCTTTCCTCTCTCTGGTCCGGGGAGATCTATTTTATTTATCTATTTAGGCCGTGCTGCGCAGCATGCAGGATCTTCCCTTACACAGGGATTGAACCTGTGTCTCCTGCATTGGGATCATGGAGTCTTAACCATTGGACCGCCAGGGAAGTCCCTAGGGAAATCTTTTTTAATCTGCAGGAAATCCGTCTATCCTCAAACTTTGTTCTCAGTAGGTTTGGGGAGGGGGGGGGGGGGGGTTGGTTGATGTGGTTTTTAGTTGATGCAGTTTTTATAAAAGCTAGGAAGCCCTGATACAGTATAGCCTGTTTATAGGGCAATAACACAAATTTCTCTTTTAAAGTAAAGTAATGAGTCGCAGAGTAGTAAAAAAAAACTCAGCAGGCCATCTCTGTTGTCTGACCACCTCCGAGACTAAACCTACATTGATTGCTGTCTTTACTTTTATAATTCAGTGAAGGATATTAATTTTTGTTAAATATGTTTATATTTTATTGATATAATTTCTGAGTGATATAAATAGTAAGCAGCATATGACATTTTTTAGTGTGCTGTAAATATTCTAATTTTGTTTTGTCTTATTGTATCTAAGAACACTGGAACTATTTTGGGGCCGATGAGAATCTTGGTCCAGTGGCTGTGAGCATTCGAAGGGAAAAACCAGAAGAAACGAAAGAAAATGGATCTCCCTACAACTATCGAATAATTTTTAGAACTAGTGAGGTAAGTCACACATGAGAAAGACTTGAGGCTTAATTTAAGTGAGAAAAAAATAGAGTCGTAGCAGTAACAAAGCAATTAAATTTAATAGCACATGGTTACCAATGTCTGTAGAATAAACAAAGAGCCCTTTCATTCATTCCGATGGTGATGGGGGTGGACATCATGATTAGATCTGGACCCTTTCTTCCCATCTAGCTTTGGGTAGATGCAATAAATGAATGGGAATTTTGATTCACAGAAAGATATGTTCATTAAGTGTGACCCAAGGAAATTGGAGTCCTCAGAATCCCAAATTGGATATTACATATCCTGCTTGGGCAGCCGGAAGGCAGCGAGCCAGCTTGAGGAGCCAGAGGGGGTCAACTAAAACTTAACTCACATTTTCAGACTATTATTGAGGAAGTTTCTTGACCCAGGAAAAAGGAAAGGGACTCTTCTTGGATTTTTTTTCTTTACCATCTTGGACCTATTCACAGAGGCTTAAAATAAAGATTTTTGAACTAGAGGCTGTCTAATTGTGGGTAAAATGGGTCCTTGGAGTTTTTTTATGGAACTAAGTACACATGATATGTGAGTTTCTATTTTAAAGTGAAATTCAGGTAAAAAAGAGAAAGTGATAGAAAGTGAAAGTGAAGTTTTGCAGTCGTGTCCGACTCTTTGCGACCCCATGGACTGTAGCCTACCAGGCTCCTCCATCCATGGGATTTTCCAGGCAAGAGTACTGGAGTGGGTTGCCATTTCCTTCTCCAAGAGATCTTCCCGACCCAGGGATTGAACCCAGGTGTCCTGCATTGTAGGCAGATGCTTTACCGTCTGAGTCACCAGGGAAGTCTAAAAGGAAACATAAAAGCAAATAGCCAACAAAGCATTAAAAAAAACTCTGGTGGCAAAGATAGTAAAGAATCTGCCTGCAATGCAGGTTCGATCCCTGGGCCACAAAGATCCCCTGGAGAAGGGAATGGCTACCCACTCCAGTATTCTTGCCTGGAGAATCTTGTAGACAGATGAGCCTGGTGGGCTATAGTCCATGGCATCACAAGAGTGGGATGTGACTAAGCAACCAAATACATATACATAGCATTCAAATATTTATATATAATATATATGTATATTTATTTTCAAAAGTAAAATAAAAGCAAGCACTAGAGTTTGTCATGTAGAGACTGTTAAAGCTCTGCCTGATTTCCAGATTCAAAAAATGACCTCATGACTATCAGGGACTATGAGGGATATTTTTGTTTTCTTTCTAAACATGTGTATAGTTATGCCAGCTATCAATTTATTGCCTCTCTGAGCCAAATCACTTTAGGATTGTTGTCATGCATTAATGCCTAATACCCCCTTGAGGTAGGTGGAAAATAATGGTTTTGAAACTAGTTTAAATAGGACATTTGGCTTCATTTCCCCCATTGAATACAAGACAGGTTGTAGGGGTTGGCTTCACTTAGTAATTGCTTCTCAGCTTTAGCTCTTGGGAAATTAAAAATAGGATTTTTAAAGGCATGGCTTTAATATCTAACGTGTTATGTTGAGTGGCCCGAGAGGAATGAAGAACGCACATACTCTAGGGTCCTTTTTCTCCAAGCCAAAGCTGATCATTAAGCAGGGTCAGGTCTTTCTTTTGTTGAACAGGAAAAGCACGGGGAACACAGTATGTTTTTGAAGTTGGATATAGGTAGCTGTTCCTCAGACCCCACCAGCTTCCTGAGAGCCGCTTACCTCCTCCCACCTGTTTCTGTCCTTCTGTGCTTAACCTTTTCCCCACCTCCTAAGGCCGCTCTGATTTGAGTTGTCCTCATCCTTTTGCTTTTCTGTATTTTTTGTTTCATTTCAGTTCCTCCTTGCCCCTCTCCTGTCATTCTTCATGCTGGAGGTTGAGGCTTTCCAAGGTGGCCCTTTCTTTCTGTCTTTCTCAGATCCTGTCTCTGCTGTCCACGATCGTCCCTTCCCGCTTGCCTTGCCTGCATGCCGTGGCTGGTCACGGCCTCTCTCTCCAGGTCAACCGCTGACCCAGGTGAACGTGGTTCCTCTGCCGAGGTTGGGGAGCCACGCTCGCCTTCATCTCTTTTCTTGCCTCTCCGTGCCTCAGCCTCAAATGCTCCACCTACACCTTCTCCTGCAATTACAGTTAAATCGCACGTAAGAATTCCCTGGTCCTTTTCCTGCCAACCCATTGGATGGGCCCCGGGGCCACTTCCTTACCCTTTGATTGAAATGTCCAAGTCAGATGTTTATGGTTCATTAACACCTGCTCTCGTGTTCAAATTAATGTTTAACCGATGACAACCCTTTTGTTAGAGTTGTTCAGGCCAGAGACCTGGAGGTCCTGTTCAACTTCTCTTTCCCACCCCCACCATGCCCCCAGAGCTGGCCTCACCACAGAACTGGTTGACTCTGTCTTCAGAATGTGTCCAGAATTGAGCCGCTCCTCCCAGCCCACTGCTTCTGCCTGGGCCCAGACCCCCACCGTCTCCTCTTCTTCCTGCATCTTCCTTTAGGTCTGCATCCTCTCAAGCCCAGCAGGGATCCTTTAGAAACGTAGTACAGATCTGTGATTCCTCAGTTCAGAATCCTTCTAGGGTTTTCCAGCTTCCAGGAAAAAGCCCTTCTCCTCCCTAGCCGGGGAGTCCAGGCACATCTGTCTCTGACCTTGACTTCGCTTCGTCTTTTCCAGCCGCAGTGGCCTCCTTTCTTCCAGGCAACGTGAGGACAGCCCTGCTTCGGGGCACCGATGGCCCCTATTCCTCTGTAATCCGTGTTCTCCCCCAGGTGTCCTTGTGGGCATTGCTCTTTTCCCTCTGGCCTTTATTGTTAAGCCACAGGGGCCTTCTTGGCCAGTAGATCTAAAATTTCTACTGTCTCATATCCCACTTCCAGGCTTTATTTATGTATTCATTTTTTCCAGGAACACCACTATCTCACACATTGTACTTAACGTATTGTATTCATTTTGTGTCTTCCCCCTGCTTGAATATAAGCTCAGGGATGTTGAGGACTCTGAGTTGTTGATGGTGGTGGTGGTTTAGTTGCTAAGTCATGTCCACCTCTTGTGATCCTATGGACTGTAGCCCGCCAGGCTCTCTGTCCATGGGATTTATGACTGCACACCCAACAACTAAAATAGACCTCCACCACGTCATTCCTTTCTTCCTCCCTCATGTTTATTTAATTCGTTACCACTGTCTTAGTGTCATTTATTTTCTTTCCGATAGAAATAATCCTTAAGTGTGGTTTAATTATAATATCTTTATGAGACTTTTTAAACAAATACACTAATGACAGTCCTTTGATAGAAATATCTCTAGATGTCGGTCCTGATCCAGTCAGAGCTCTTGCACTTTGTAGGATGGACAGTTGACTGACTATTTAATAAAGCAGGACTTAATTCTTATGCCTTGGTAGGGGTTTCTCTTGCTATTAATTTCCCTTCAAGAAAGAAGAAAGCAGTCTCCAAAGTGACATTCCAGTTGCTTCATAAATGGCATCAAGATAACAGAAATACAAACAGATATTTTTCATTTTAATAGAAACAATCATTGCACAGTATAAAGAAACCAAAAAAAGGACTTGACACGTATTTGTAAGTGTGGCTGTTTGTTTATGAACAAAGTCTCTGGCGTGAGAGCTTTTAAGCATAGGTGCACGGGCATATAGGAGGATTCTCTGCTTATTTCTGGAAGTCATTAGCAAAACATACCGGTAACACTGGTGGCTCAGGTATAAAAATGAGTCATTCTTTTTCTCATCTGCTCAGACTTTTCTTGAGGTGGCCTGCTATTTTCCTGCTTCCTTAGCATTCCTGGTCTGGGGCTCTCTCAGTTGGAAATCCGACCAGCCTTTGTAACTTCCTCACCCTCGACAGGCGTTATCTCATGAAAGTAGGAGCACAGGAGTTATTCAGCTATTTCTCATGATGTAAGAAATGAAACAAAAATCATTTCTGTCAAATTAGATATTAAGTCACAGAAAAGGATTTTTTTTTTTACCCAAGTGTTATTTGCAAACGGACTATAAATGAAAGAAAAGATACTAATCAAATGAATAGACTACAAATAACCTCAAGCACCTTCTTCTTGTCTTGAGAGTCAGAGGTTGGTGAACTTGGCTTTTCCTACACTCATCTCTCTTTTCCTTCAGTTGGCACCTGTTACAGGTTTTACTTCCCTGATGATTCTTCCTTTGGTTTCCATTTTCCCTGGTAATTCTCTGTCACACCATCTTGCCTGTTACTTGAACAGTACAGCTTCTTTGTATTCTCTGCCTGTAGTTTCTTCCTTGGGCAGTGGCAACTGAATTTTCTTACGTCATCATCCCCATGCAAACAGTGTCTGAGATGGGCTGTAGGTTCTGGGTGAGATGATCACCCCTCGAGGTACACTCTGCTGGGGACTCTGGCCCACCCACAGCCTTCTCCGGCTCACTTAGATCCCGCTTAGCTACACTGGTCTCTCTTTCCTGCTCATACCCTGCTGTTTCTCATCTCCACACCTTTGCTCTCTGACACTGTCTTTTTGTACAGTTTTTCCTTGAAGACCCCTTTTTAGTGCTACACTTTTCCATGAGGGCCTTTCCTTATGCCCTGAGCCGTAGCAGTCCTTTTTCTGCTTTTGTTACAGAATCTGACTTTGTTAGGTTTCTCTTAGTACATATATCCTCCTGGATGGATATTTCTTACCTCTCACCCTCTTTTCACACCACACTTGGTCTTCAGCATTTACTCCTTTTGCAGTATAATGCCTTATAACCTACATGCTTAGTGGAAACTCATTCAACTTAATGGTTTTGTCTTTAAGTCACCATAGAGTGTTTAAATTGTACTGTCAACTTTGCCACATGAAAATTCTTGAACATGAAAGCTACTTTGCTTCCACGGATCATCATTGCTTAAGGAAATGTCTTTGCTTATGTTTATATTTCATAATAATAGCAGAGTTCTTAAGACAGAGGGGGAAAGCACAAGTCAGTTTAAATGCTGTAGACAGTGGCTGCTGTACTAAGTATAATCATTGTCCTATCATAGCAGCATTTGGGGTTAGGAATAGTTTAAGCTGGTCAACAGTGCATTATGAAATTTAAAACTCTTCCCCTGCCCTTGCCTCTTACAGTTCAAAAAGGTATAACATCCAAATTCTAAGCATTTAGTCTCCAGATAGTCTCTGGGATATCTCCTTAATTTCCTGGTATTTGTGTAAGTGACATTGTATAGCTATATGGAGACCTTGGTCTTACTGAGCTCTTCAAGGAAACATGTACTCTTTGGTGTTTAAGGACATGTCCACAGAAAGCTTGATGATGAGTTCCATTGGACTTGCCTGGGTCTTCTTCAAAGTACTGGGCTTGTTTTTCATACATAAAGTATCTTACATCACTCCCCTCATCCTTTCTCCCTCACTGGCTCAGCTGATCAACTGCACCTCCAACTCCCTAAGGGGGACCTCACACTGGTTGTATTTACTCATCTCCCTGGACATGTGTCTCTCTTTCAGCTCATGACACTGAGAGGGTCAGTGCTGGAGGATGCCATTCCCTCAACGGCAAAGCACTCAACGGCTCGGGGGCTGCCGCTGAAGGAAGTGCTGGAGCATGTGATTCCTGAGCTCAATGTTCAGTGCCTGCGGTTGGCTTTCAACACCCCCAAAGTCACAGAACAGCTCATGAAGCTGGATGAGCAGGGGGTAAGTGTGGCCTCCAGGGGAGGACATTGCTGCTGCTCAGGCTTCCCACTAAGCTTCCAGAATCAGACCTGAGGAGTTCTTTTTTGACAGGGAAAACTGATACCATTTATTATGAAGGATCTTCTCTTTGCAGTTACTTGTTTTCTTTTTTCTTAACTCACTGAACATTTCCATCTGATGAAATTCTCTATGTCAGGATTGACTGATATGGTACTTAAACAATGTTCAACTCTTTTGGCAATCTTCCATTAATGCAATGAATTTTTCAGGTACTCCAGGAATAAGTAAGAGCAATAACAGTAGCTGATACTAATGAACATATTCACCAGGCTCTGTTTTAAGTACCTTAATATATTATCCCAACTGATGTCCCAGCCCCAGGAGAATGGTAACATTTTTATCCCCACTTTAAGGATGAGGAATCTGAGACACAGAGAGATTAAGTAATAAGTCCAGGATCACACAGTTAATAAGTTCAAAGCATGTACTGGGAACCACTATACCATACTGTTCTTAAAAGCTTTAATTTTTAGTCTGTTAGTACCACCAGAGATGTATTTTCATCGAGATTTTTAATTACAAAATTCAGAATTTTAAAAACCTGGATCCTAATATGTAACAAAAAGAAAATACTCAAGATTTTCTCACCTCCATACTTCCTAACCCTTAGTGTGAGGTCATTGGTCCAGATACAAGTGAGTGATAGGATAATTCATACAGAGGGGACAGAAGAGTTGAGAACACAGAACTGGAATCCGCTAACTGGAGAGTGTATCCACGTTCTAGTTGGAATCATTTGAGCATATGGGCTAGTTTTGTTAGACGTTGTATTTATATACTCTTATTTTAACTCTTTCTTTGAATATTTTAGCCATAATGTGTCTTGACTGAGTGGTAATTCCACTGCAATTTTTTTTTAAAGAGTCTTCCAAAAGTAAAATTAGTCCAGTGATTGAATTCCATTCTATGACCAAATTTTGATAGAATTTTCTTAATTAGGCAAAAATTTGAATTTTATTAAAATGAATTATAGTGCAGAGTAACAGTTGAAAGGTATGATTCAGTCTTTTAACTCAGCCGACAGGAATATATTATTAGATATTAGATGTAACTTTTCTAATCATTGCTCCTTTTGTTCATTCCTCTTAAGCACAGCTAATGTCTATTCCATATGTATATTTCAAGTAGACTGTGAGTATCCATATTTATAACATGTAAATTTGAGCACTTTGAATGCTTGGGGCTTCCTGGTGGCTCAGATAGTAAAGAATCTGTCTGTAATGTAGGAGACCCGGGTTCAATCTGTTGGTCAGGAAGATCCTCTGGAGAAGGGAATGGCTATCCACTCTAGTACACTTGCCTGGAAAATTCCATGGATAGAGGAGCCTGGCAGGCTGTACTCCATGGAGTCACAAAGAGATGGATACAACTGAGTAACTAACACTTTCAGAAGACTACTGATACATAAATTAAACTATTTTGGGTGCTGTGTTCCAGTAAATATTTTGAGCATTTATTCTAACAAAGGAAGAGTAGAAAAATGACGATTAGATTCAATTTTACAGGTTCAAGGGAAACAACATTCAGACATTGAAAATACAAGGGATGAGATTTTGGGGCTTCCCAGTGGTGCTAATGGTAAAGAAGCTGGCTGCAAATGCAGGAGACACAAAAGGCACAGGTTCAAGCCTCTGGATTCGGAAGATCCCCTGGAAGAGGGCATTGCAACCCACTCTAGTAGGTGGGGTTCTCTTGCCTAGAGAATCCCATGGACAGAGGAGCCTGGTGGGCTACAGTCCATGGGGTCACAAAGAGTCACATATGACTAAAGCTACTTAGCATGCACACCATCAGTATAATCATATGCTGAACATTCTAATTTCAACACACTAAACAGATTATTTTGTGTAAAGGATGAATTTTTTTCCTTTTCACCCTAGGTTTTACTTAAACTAAAAAATGATTGCCCCAAGTATAGATATTTTATGGGATCCCTGGCACGTTTCATGCCTCTCTTAGTCTTTACAAAATATTAGACCACAGGTAGTGCTGCTCTGTGATAAATGCTTTATGGTTCCATCCACAGGACTTCCCTGATAGCTCAGTTGGTAAAGAATCTACCTGTAATGCAGAAGACCCCGGTTCGGTTCCTGGGTCAGAAAGAGCCACTGGAGAAGAGATAGGCTACCCACTCCAGTATTCGTGGGCTTCCCTTGTGGCTCAGCTGGTAAAGAACCCATCTGCAGTGTGGGAGACCTGGGTTTGGTCCCTGGTTTGGGAAGATCCCCTGAAGAAGGGAAAGGCCACCCACTCCAGTATTCTGGCCTAGAGAATTCCATGAACTATCTAGTCCGTGGGGTCACAAAGAGTCGGACACAACTGAGCAGCTTTCACTTCCACAAAGAAAGATGAAAGCACTATAATGAATTTAGCTTAAAGGAACATTTATTTAATTCATAAAACTGCCCATTATTCTGAAATGATGGGCTTCTTATTTTTGTTGTTCAGTCACTAATAAGTCATTCCGACTTTTTGCCACCCCATGAACTGCAGCATGCCAGGCTTCCCTGTCCTTCACTGTCTCCCAGTTTGCTCAAACTCATGTCCATTAAGTCAGTGATGCCATCCAGCCATCTCATCCTCTGTCGACCCCTTCTCCTCCTGCCCTCATCTTGGGGGATATTAAACTGTTTATCCCTTCCTTCATAAATTATTGATGATCATATGTATTAAATGTTTTCTATAATGCTTTCTCAGTGAAACTACAGTTTGGCAGTCTAGATAAGTCTCCCCAATTTTATTTTGGAAATTTTACTAGGCAGTAGAATCTGGAAGTTTAAAACCTGCTATTCTATGTGAGCAGCGCTGTATCTGAACTAAGGGATACCACTACTTGGCCTCTCTTTCTGTTTATGTATTCATAGCATTTAAAGCCCAGGATTATACTGATAAAAGACACAGGACGCAACTTAGGGGCTTAGTCTGGGGAGTTGTATTTTTGGTAAGGAAATTTTATTAATGCCTTGGAATCCTTTTGAGAAATTGATTATTCTGGTGACTTTACAGATAACAGATTTTGAAGAAGGAATGCTTCTAGGTGCTTATAATGTATTTGAATCACTGCAAAATATTGTTAGTTTCCATCTGTGTCATCATTTTTTGAAATTTCATGCTTTGTACATCCTTAAATTTAAAGAGATTCATAGTTTGAATTGTGTGTTAGTTGCTCAGTCGTGTCCATCTCTTTGCGACCCCATGGATTGTAGCCAATGACTGAAGCAACTTAGCACAAAAAAACTGAACTCACTGAAAGGAGCCTCTACATCTCCCTTTAAATTTTATTTAAATAATTCCTTTAAAATCTTTTCTAGTTTAACAGCTCACATAATTATTCTCAGATAAAGAAAACATTATTTGCTTGCTATATTGTGGCATTTTGCCTTTCAGATCTTTGTTACTTTTTTTTCATTTACCATTTTTAAAGGCTGAAATGAACAAAAGAACAGATGTAAGTTATATCTATATGATATAAAAGATAGCATTTCACAAAAATACAAAAGTTTGTTTCTCATTTGACTAGACTGATATTTATGTGGGAACTGAAGTTGACATTGTGATTCCCCAAGCTTTAGGAAATGATCATGTGCTTTGTGGCTTACCCATGCTTTCACATTCACCTTCCTCACAACTTCCTGGGCCTTTCACTATTGATTGATGTCCATTTCTATTATCATCTAAAGGGCAATCAAAAGATGAAATAACTCGCCAATGGTTGCACATTGTCATGAATTTAGAACAGCTTGTGACTTAGCAAATTTGAATTAACTCAGGATTTAGTTTTCCCATCATGGTCCTGGATCTTCACTTACGAGATAATTTGAAAGCATCTCTTATGATGGAGACACTTTAGATAAGTATGTATGTTTACTTATTATACTGTTCTAAGCTCTTTACCAGCATCATCTGCTTTAACCCTCACGGCACCCCTGGATGGCAGGTTCCAGTTACTGGCCTTTTACACTTGAGAGGAGTGAGGCTTCAGAGGCAGTACTGTTTTGCCTTAGGAGTCCTCAATGCTGGATATGCATTTGCAGGGTACTCACTTTGGCTTTTAAGATTTGTAAGTTTTCTTCTCTGGCTCAGATGGTAAAGAATCTGCCTGCAAAGTGGGAGACCTTGGTTCGATCCCTGGGTCAGAAAGATTCCCTGGAGAGGGGAATGGCAATCAACCCCAGTATGCTTGCCTGAAGAATTCCATGAACCGAGGACCCTGGCAAGCTATAGTCCATGGTGTTGCAGAGTCAGACATGACTGAGCTACTAACACTTTCACTATTACTTTTTGCACATATCGAATTATTTTGATCTTCCAAACTGCACTGTGAAGTATTAAGAATTTCATTATATATTGCCAACTTTTTAATACTACAGGTAATTCA
This sequence comes from Budorcas taxicolor, assembly GCF_023091745.1. NCBI lineage: Eukaryota > Metazoa > Chordata > Mammalia > Artiodactyla > Bovidae > Budorcas > Budorcas taxicolor. Next base: position 81,375,931 of record NC_068919.1, read on the forward strand.
GTTACTTTTAGATTTGCCATATTAATGCTGTTTTTCTTCATCGGTCATTAAAAAACACCTTTATCTCACCTACTCCGTGCAATGGAGTGAAAAGATCATTCTGCCAGCAGTGAAAGTGACATTGAAAGTGAAAAGAAAGCGAAAGATCATTATTCCAGGCCCTGTTTCAAGGATATCACACGTGCAGAGCACTTAATGCAATGCCAGGCACATGGTGAACACTGAATGATGATAAAATAATCACTCGTTAGTAGCCGTTTACATCGGAGAAGGCAATGGCACCCCACTCCAGTACTCTTGCCTGGAAAATCCCATGGACAGAGGAGCCTGGTGGGCTGCAGTCCATGGGGCCACTAAGAGTCGGACACGACTGAGCAAATTCACTTTGACTTTTCACTTTCATGCATTGGAGAAGGCAATGGCAACCCACTCCAGTGTTCTTGCCTGGAGAATCCCAGGGACAGGGAAGCCTGGTGGGCTGCGTCTATGGGGTCGCACAGAGTCAGACACGACTGAAGTGACTTAGCAGCAGTAGCAGCAGCAGCCATTTACATGCTTTATCTCATTTCATCTTTATAAGCATCTTGCTGTTATAGATAGTATAATATCTCGTGCTTACTTTTATAAGTAAAAAGCATAACTTTTCAAATCCAGTAAATGTTCAGTAACCACTCTTTGCAGATTTTTATTAATAAATACTGTATGCTAGTAAGACACAGTCTTTACCTATGAAGGAAACAAAGTCATAAATTGCTATAATAAAAGGTGGGTTTAATATAATGAGTGTAATAACAGAACTGTTAACAAACAAGCCAGTGGGGCCAAGTCACGATTAATCAGATGGGTCAGGATGAAATGGACCTTTCATCGGTCCAGAAAATAAGCGATGTGGTGGTCTAGACTCAGAACAATGAGAACAAAGCACAGCAGGATAGGAGCTTGGGATGTGGGTATGGGACAGCGAGCAATCCCGCTGAGCAGGAGTGTCAGGCAGTTATAAAAATAGATATTTTTTTTATTGAGCAGTGACTAAGCCAGGAACTGTGAAGCAATTTACATGAATTATTTTAATTAATCCTTAGAATCCTTTGATATATATGCTATTATTCTTGCTTTGCTGATAAGAGTACTGAGGCACAAAGAGGGTGAAGGACCCCCCCAGATCACAGTTAGGATATGCTGGAGGCAGGTCTTAAATCCAAACATTTCAGACTCCAGCGTCTGCTTTCTTACCCAATACACTCTACACCCCATCTTCCCATTCTCTCCCCTTGAGTAGGAGAAGAAACTGGAAATATGGCTCCAGGTTTTATTGCTACCGGCTGCAGAGCTTAATATTAAGTATAACATGCAAAACCCAAGATCAGAATAGAACTTAAAGTAAAATTGCCAGTCTGCAGTAGAGAAAATTGGAAGACCTGTTTTCATTAGGAAATGTCAAGTTTCATGTACATAGTAGTGATTTTATCTAAACCAATATCTCCACTGTTTTTCTAGATACTTATTGAAAATACAAAGAAATGAAAACATTTATTGGATTCTCTGTTCTTTAAAATGTTGCCCTTCAAATTATTGAAGTTAAAGGGGTAAAATAATCATATCTAATTAGGTCTGCAATATACATCTCAAGAATAGATATAAGGAAAAAAAGCAATCTTTATTTGATAATGAATAGTGCTGTTCTTTTGGTTTAGGGAATAAATGAAATTCTTTGCTGACTTAGCCTGTTCATTGCCCTGGTGCATCATTTTATTGATGATAAATGAGTTTGACCAGCCACTTCTCTCTTTGATTCAGGCATCTGGAGTTAAAGAATGAGCCGTAGGGAAAACAACATTGTCTGTGAATGAAGCTTTGGCAAAACAACAAACACTCCTGGAATTTTGATCTTCTTCTAGGTTACCATATCAGTTAATGCATGTGTAAAGCTCAGAGGGCCACCAGATTGGTTCCATATGTACATTATCAGGAAGAAATATACGTGACAGTCATCAGATCAGGGAAAGAAGCCCGTGGCATTGGTCTCTTTCTCTTGTCTGCACACAAGTAATGATTACTCTGCATGGGTTCATCCATGCTATTTGCCTGGCTGAGGCTGATAGGTGGGTGACTGAATGGAGTCCTTTCTAGAGGTAAGGTTTATGATTAAATGACTGAAAGCAGTAGTGTTTGGAAGACGTTTGGCTTAGTAGGACTGTAGTTTATAGTGAAGGAACTCAGCATGGCTAAGACCTGCAGTAAGGACTCTGGTTCACAATCCAAAAAGACTGAGGAACTGATTGTAGATATTTCAGTCTTCTTGATTTTAAACTGAGTTGTGCTTTAAATTCAGCTTTAAAATAAAAAGCTAGTTTCGCTATTAATAATACCTTCACATGAGCCAAAAATCAAAGTGTTTACATTGAAGGATCCCATTTCTACCCTGTTCCTATCTCTCAGCTCTCTTCTCCCCTCTGGTTTCTGCTTTTATTAGTTTCTTATGTATTCTGATGTTTCTTTATACAGATACACCAAAAATGCATATGTAGTCTTATTTCCCTTTTTCTTATACAAAATATAGCATGCTATACGCATTTCCATTTTCACTTAGTAATATATTTTGAAGATCTTTCCATGTCAGTACACAGGAAGTTTTCCCATTGTTTTTATGGCTGCATAATATTCTGTTTAGTTGCTGTACCAAAGTTTATCTAATCAGTTTCTCTATTAGTAGACATTTAGATGGATTCCAGTCTTACTGTTACAAACAGTGCTGCAATGAAGAGCCTATTCCTATATAACCGAAATTCATCTTAATATCAAATCAATACAGGTACATAAATCATCAATTTAATAGCAGTATGAAGCTTTCTATTTTTGTGAGAACTTTTACAAAACATTATTATAGAATATTTATATAGAATGTGTTTATTGAATATTTCCCTTATATGTGTATAGAATATAAAATGTGTGTCTAGAATATTTCCTTTACATTATGTCAAAGATAAAAATAGAATCTGTGCACATGTATATAAATAATTTTGACAGCATTTCAGACAGATTTTTAAAAAAATGATTTTCCTTCCCAGTATCCATATGTCATTTTTTAAAGCAGTTTGATTTTTGTTAGTAAATTCCAATGAGGATAAAGTTTCTAATTAGCATTTTTTTCACTCCCAACACTAAATTTTTCTAATCTCTTTGTCATTCTTTTGGAGGACAGTACAGTGATAAATCTTTAGAAAGTAGTTAAAACAGTTATCATGTTTGTGAAGAACAAACCAAAGTAAATGCTGTCGATATGAATCGTGAGGATTTAAAGAATGAGTAAGGTCTTCATATCTAATGGCAGAATAACTTGCCTCAGATAAGTCTACCTGCTAAGAATAATCAGTGCTTTTAAAAAATAGATTTAGACTTTTGCTTCTAGAAGCATGGAATAGATGCATTTGCTAAGTACAACTACTGTATATGAAGCCAACGTGAATCTGAAAGGTGGAAAAGAAGGAAGCAGACTGGCTGGGGATCTTGGGATGAGGAAAACCATAATGGCCACAAACAATATAAACTGAAATAAGAGGAATTTCTTCCCCTGGATTAGAAAACAAAGTACACCTATAAAATCCCTGCAGCGTACATCACAGTTGATTGAAGACTTAAAGGTAAAGACAAAGATGTATGCAGCCACCGTTGCTTTTCAGCGTAGTGCTAGAAGGTCTAGTCAGTACAATAAGGCGAGAAGAGGAAGGCACGTGGATAAAGGGAAGGAAAACGCGAACGTGTGCCTATGTCAGGTAACGAGATAGTCTGTGTACAAAACCCCAGGAAACCTACCGAGACATGTTAGAACTGCAGGCTGTGTCCAGCATGGTTGTGTGATTCAGCATCAACTCACAGACATTGGTTGGATCTCTTTTGATGAACATGGGGAAATGGAAAATAAAATACAGTACCATTTATCATCCTTCAATAAAAAATGAAATAGAGAAACCGAAAACAGCCCCACACAAATATATCCAACTGATTTTTGACAAAGGTATAAAAATATTCAAGGGAGAAAAGGCAGGCTTTTCAAACAAAGGTGCTGAAACAATTACATAGACAAACTAATGAACTTAACCTCACACACTATACAGAAATTTATTTAAATGAATCATAGGTTGAAATGTAGAACTTTAAAAATCTGTGACAAAAACATAGAAGAAAATCTGTGACCTAAGGGTTAGTGAAGCGTTCTTAGATATAATATCAAAATCTTGGTTTAGAAAAGAAATAATTGAGAAATTTGGATTCATCAAAATTAAATCATTCTGCAGCAATTTTTTCTTGGGGCATTTGCTGATTTGTAAGAGGCTTGGGGCTAAAGTGTGGCCAAAGTACAGATTAAAAGTTAGGTGGCTACTGTTTAGAGTTTTCATTGATTTCATGGGACCTGCAGAAATAAAAAACAGAGGTCAAGGATCACTGAAGAACTTGGATTTACTTTTTAAAAAATCAAATTGAAATTCTAGAACTGGAGGGGGAAAAAAGAAAACCCCAGAAGTTAAAAATCGCAGCAAATGTTTTACAGAGCACATTAGACACAACAGAAGAGAAAAATGGTGAATTGAAGTTACCGGAAAATGTTTAATTGAATAATGTAGACAAGAAAACATGAGAAATACAGGAAAGTGCCTGAAAGACATGTGGGCCACAGTGAATACATATGTGTAATGGAATTCCCAGAAAAGAGAAAGAGAAATTAAAGCAGTATTTCGAGACATAATCAATGTCTGAAGAAATACCCCTAGAGAAGTTTCCAAAACTGATGAAACACACACAAAACAGAGTCAAGGAACTCTGCCTATGATAAGCAGGGTAGACACAAAGAAAGTCAGATATAGGTCTATTGTAGTAAAAATTGCTGAAATTAAATGAAAAAGAGAACAATCTAAAAATAGCCAGAGGAAAAAGTACATTCAAAGAAGAATTAAGACAATTGGATTAAAATTAACCATTTCCTGAGCTGTAAAACATAAAAGGTAGAAACCACATTAGAATGCTGACAAGTCTTTAAAAATGTAGACGGACAGATTTACAGTGGGAAAAAAATGGAACAGTGATCGTCTGAGGCAGTGATTGTCAGTTGATACAGGCATATACAGCAAATGGGAACCAGGGGGCTTGGGATGAAAGAAATGTTCTGTATTTTGACTGAGTGTGGGTTTGTTAGAAATCAGATGCCTCAAACAGATGCAGTTTACTGTCCAGAAATTATATGACTTGAAATGGAGGCAGATTTCTATTTCCAGCCAAGATTAAAAGAGAAGAACTGGATTTACTTTCCCATCTGAAACAACTTTTATAGACTAGGCAAACCAATGAAACAGTGGTTTTTATGATGTTGGAGTCAGGCAACAAAGGACAGTGGGAACCAAATGAACAGTGAAAATCACACCAGCTTTCAGCCTGAGTTCCCAGGCTGCTCAGCCAGGAGGGGCCACCCAGTCGAAGCCCAGAGGTCTCCCTGAGTGAAGACTGAGATGTGAGTCCAGGGAGATAAGGATTTACTGAGCTGGATACTGGTGCTTTACTCACCCAGTCATGTCCGACACTTTGTGACACCATGGACAGTAGCCTGCCAGGCTCCTCTGTCCATGGGGATTCTCCAGGCAAGAATACTGGAGTGGGTTGCCATGCCCTCCTCCAGGGGATCTTCCCGACCCAGGGATCAAACCCAGGTCTCCCACATTGCAGACAGTTTCTTTACCATCTGAGCCACCAGAGTAAATGTGAGTATTTGAGGAAAGTATTTGCAGCCAGGGTAGGAACCACCCTAAGACTGAGCGAGGCAAATCCTCAGACCTCTGCGTGGCTGAGAACAGTGTCTGCTCTCAACAGGCACCCTGGAAAACCTCATAGTTCCCATGGCATTGGGTAAAATCTTAGAATGACTTTCCCTCAATAATGGGAAAAGGATTATCCTCAAATTAAACAGTACTCTGATAAGACCTGTGAGTTTAAAAGGAAAAACTGAAAGGATCAGATTATTTCCAATTAACTGCCCCAGAGCAAAGCTCAAGCACCCCTCAAGGGTTCCCGACCCACACTTTGAGCACTGCTAGATGATGAGACAGTTCACAGGGAAAGTTTTAAATCCCCCTATTAAAGCAGACATTTTAAAAAGGTCTTGTAAGAAAGGACGACATGGGGGGTTTTCTCACGATCTGTGCCACCCCCAGTGCTGCCTTCTGGTTGTGACGTCAGGAAGAAGAGGTGAAAGTTCAGAACTTCTTAAGAGGTCTCTGAGAACTTGGTAATTCAAACCTGTTTCTATTGATGGAGGGCCCTGACTATATCATGCATATTCCCAGGAACTCTGGGCTGTATAAGCCAGATTTTGCTGTACCTGCTTCTATGATTCTGTCTTAAAGTGCCTATTTTATGAGAAGGAGAGCAACCCTGAATACTGCTGCTCCCAGCTGTGGGAGTCCATGTCACTTTTGGTGGCTGTTGAAAGACACTTTCATCTCAAACAGAACCTTAGTCCTGTTGGATTGACCATAATCGCTTTTTACAATACAAACACTTCCCTCAGTGCTCCATGTAAACAGTTGATATGGAGTTGATATGCAAGCATGGAACTGTAGAGCATGACTCCATGAATATCTGAAAGCAAAATCCTAAACAGTTGGATAAACCCAGCCTGTTTCCAAGATGGCTTCTGGCATCATCATAACTATTCTAATCATTGCAGGAAAGTATTATCTATGCATAGATGTGTTTGTGTCTCAAAAAAATCCTGTTTTATATAACATCATAACAATTCAAGCCCTCCCCAAACCATAGCTCTAACTCCATTTCCAGTTGCTATTTGTCTTGAAATGTTCCTTATTATACTTAAATAACTCCTCCTTTACAACTACTCATGTTCTGGGCAGGGAACAAGGTTGCTAACTAAGGATTCCCGGAACCTGAGTTCAGAGAATGACACCTATCTTGATTCCATTGCAGCAGAAACCAAGGGCACAGTCATAGTGTCACCTTCAAGGATGGAGCACTGACATTCGGCACCATTTCAAATTGGAGGAAATTTGACATTCTAACAAATTTCCAAATCCTTCTAAAGGAGCTTTCCTTTGACAACAAGCAAATATCGGTCTGTTCTGTCTGCGGGTGGAGTCGCCGGAATATGAGAAACCCGCCTGAAGAAGGCAGCACACTGTCTCATTGTGTTTGCCTTCTGCTCCTGCACTGGTTTGGGGGAAGTTTCCTTGCTTATCTTCTCTCCAGAGTGAGCTCTTTTGTATATATAAATAAGTGAGTCCTTTTGAATGTTGCACAGTGAAATCCTAGACCTTTATCTAAGAAGTTTAAAAAGCCACCCACAAATCCAGGGTCACTGAGATGCTTTCCACTGAACAAGTTTTACATTGTTGCATGAGAAGGCTGATCTGGGAGGCACAGAGCCAAATAGCAAATAACTCCAAGCTCCTTCCTTTCTCCAGATTGCTTCCTTTCTTTGGTAGCTCTCCCTGCAGGGAGAGAGTAAGGAGCTGGCTGTGTTAAGGACTTCTTTTGTAACAGACATAGAGCCTACCGCTACTGTTGAGACTTAATAGGATACTCAGCTTAATTGGAAAGCCAAGATGAAGGCTCCACCTGTGGGAGTTCGCTTCTATTAGTCACATTCAGACCTTTGAAGGAGCCCAACTACCAGTGGCATGTGGCAGGTTTTACTCTTTACTTCTTCTTCTTTTTTTAATTGCATGTGGCATACCAAAAAAATGAACTAAATCCTAAAAGTGTTTCTGTTAATAATTAAAATGAAGCAGCAATAATGCAAGGTTGTATGCTATTTTTTAAAAATTTCAACATCGGTAGACACAGTTACTTGGAGGTTTCAGATCTGGAACTTTGCCCTGCACTCACTGGAGTAGGCAGAGGAGAGTCAATTCTGCACAATTACAGAACTCCTAAGCAGCTCTCATGTCCACGGGTCATGTAAAACTTCCGAACCTTCCTTGTCAACTAGTTAGTGAGGAGAGGCTAAAGCAAGCAGGAGTTCCCTGATAACATTTTCTAGTTAACCACCATTCTGAACCATTTGATTCGGAAAGTTGAAAAGAATTGTTTAGGTTCACAGTCCTCTGTGTCAAACAATAGGAGCAGATACGTTTCCGCATTCAGAAAGGTCCAGATTTAGAAGGGTAATAAAATGCTTGCACTTAGAGCAAGTTCCAGTGGAATCTGGGGCAGCACCCCACCATCAAACACGTTAATATTTCCCAAGATATGAATATTCACAGGAAGGAGTAAGTTAAACAGCATTCATTGTCAGCTCATAGGAAATTTTGCTGCCAAATATGTTTGCTTAAGTTTGGTTTATACCTTTCAACTTTGGAATTGCAAATAAGGCGCTGGGGACATATGTTGGAGTGACAGAAATACAGCAAAACAAGCCTGATTGAATCCTGGTTATATTAAGTAGAGCCAAATCCCAGGGTTGACAGTTCATGATCTTGTGTGTCTCTTACTGTTCCCTTTTCTGAACTTCTCTTCGCCTGTTGGTCATATGGGGTAATATTTGCAGGCTTTTGTGAGGAAAGCTAATGTAATTTAGTCACTAAACAGTGATTGGCAGATAGTGGCTATTCAGTAAATGTTAGCTATTAAAATTTTGCCTCTTCCCCCTTTCCTTTTATGAGATAAAAATTTCTTGATAACAGTAGTTGCAGTGCTAGTCTGTAAATAGGCTTCACGGATATGGATTACCCTGATTTCACTGGAGAATTAAATGTCTAAATTTTAATATAAAAATTCCTTTCTTAAATGACTAATACAATTTTAAAATTTGTTTATAGGATGACTAAACTTTCCAATGATGAATACATGTTTTGATTAATGTTATATTTAAATTTCTCGAATGCTTTGTTTTCATTGTGATTTGCCATATGAGGGCCCCTTTTAAAATTTCTATCTAGAGACTCATCGTTTAGAAAAATAACTTGAAAAGTACAGTGTTGATGATGCTCATGCTGTCACAAAGGTATAACCAAGGTTTATAACTTAGTGTATTGGAAAAATGGCCTTGGGAGATAAGTCTTTTCCAATTTTACCTCCCAAAATTTTAAAAGAACTTTAATGGGCTTTTGGTGCAAAACAGTTTAAAGTATATTTTTGTAAAAGAAAGAAACCACAGACATAGAAAATAAACTTGGATGTTTATTTACCATAGTTTGTTTGGTAAACTTATGGTGACCAAAGAGGGAAGCAGAGGAGGGATGAATGCAGGAGTTTGGGATTGACGTATACACAGGACCATATAAAATAGATGACCAAGGAGGACCTACTGTATAGCACAGTGTACCCAATGCTTTGTAATAACCTATAGGGGAAAGGAGCCTAAAAAAGAACGTGTGTGCATGCGTGTGTGTAATTGAATCACTTTGCTATACACATGAAACTAACACAGTGTTGTAAAACAAGGTTTTTTCCCAAAGGCATCTTTTGTAAAATAGACCTTTACTATTAAATTCATAAGGCCTCCTTTTTTTTAAAAGGGGAAGAACAAAAGCAGAAGGATTTCAAGAGAAGAAAGAGGTTAGCTACTTGATGGGCATATGGCCTACAGGACTTACTAGCATTTAAGTGGGCAGAGTGGATCTGCCTATATTTATATGCATTGTATCACCTGCCTTCACAGCTGAACTATCAGCAGAAAGTAGGCATCATGTACTGCAAAGCTGGACAGAGCACGGAAGAAGAGATGTACAACAATGAATCAGCCGGCCCAGCCTTTGAGGAATTCCTCCAGCTGTTGGGAGAACGCGTTCGGCTCAAAGGATTTGAGAAGTATCGCGCGCAGCTTGACACCAAAAGTAAGAAATACTTATACCCTCCTACCAGGCTTATTGTCTTCCTGCTGTGTTGATGTTCGCCTGCTAAGTTACCCGTAAAACAACACTGCCACTAACTGTAGAATACTGCTGGTGATGGGGGAGAGGAAGCCAGTCTCGGACGATTGGCTTTAAGACAATTGAAGACCATAATCAAAGCATTTAGGATTGGAATGTAAAAACAAGTAGTGTTATCAGAAGTGTGAAAGATAGGAAGCAATGGATGGAGATGATGCAGAATTCCTCCTGGATAGTGTTACATAAGCTTCACTGTATTTAGCTGAACGTTAGACTGACTAAAAACTCCTGCAACTTAACAACCATCTGATCCTAAGCCCCAGAAGTCTTGACTTTCATTAACGCATTTCATAATCTTTGTCCATATCTGTGTAGTCAGCCATTGTAGGGTTTTCTTAATCACTTTTATGTTTTACTGTCTTGAGATGTTTTTGTTTATTTTCTGTTTTTACTGTTCATAGTCTAACTTAATCTCCAAGCAAACAGGCTTCTTAGCTTTGGTATTAGTTTGGCTCATAAAATGTGTTGATTAAAATCACACTAGTGCAGCAGTCTGTTTATCGACAGCTCATGAATATAGAGGTTTGTCCATTCCATTTTCCCAGGTGGTTAATAAAAGAGTTAGGTTCTCAAATATCTAGAGTATGTTGACTTCTGCTGTGTGTCTGTGTGGAAGCAAATTTTAAATTTTATCTCAATATCCATCCATAGACACCTGTGACCTGTTTTTCTTTTGAGAAGGTCTTTGGATTAGCACATCTGTATTGCAGTCTATAGTAATCACTCTGATTTTCTGTACAGGAAATTAAATAAGGAGTCAAGTCATGAAAACAGAAAAGCATTCATAAACTCCACTGCAGGGAAGAATTTCCTGTTGCCATGGTTTTGCTGTTGCCAACTTGGAAACGACATGCAAGAGAGCCTATGAAAAACCATAAATAGCCTAGACTCTTAAATATTATTTTAACGTTCCATACTCTGCTTGCGACTGCAGAAAATATTAAATCTCAATATGCCCTTAAATTCTATCAAGATATTCTGACATTTACTCTGTAATTCATTCACATTGTCCCAGTTTGTTGTGTTATGTAAATTATAATTACCACAAAGAGCTATTAAAAGGGTCTCAGAAGAAAATGTAATAAGAGCCTTGATTCTGTCAATGAATGGTCAGAATCGGAGTTGGTAAGATTATTTATCATTTCCTGGTCCTTCACTATCTCCTGGATTTTGCTCAAACTCATGTCCATTGAGTCCATGTATTATTTGTGTATTTACACGTTCCTAGCCATCTCTCTCTCTCTCTTTGGAGAAGGCAGTGGCACCCCACTCCAGGACTCTTGCCTGGAAAATCCCATGGGCGGAGGAGCCTGGTGGGCTGCAGTCCACGGGGTCTTGAAGAGTCGGACACGACTAAACGACTTCACTTTCACTTTTCACTTTCATGCATTGGAGAAGAAAATGGCAACCCACTCCAGTGTTCTTGCCTGGAGAATCCCAGGGACGGGGGAGCCTGGTGGGCTGCCATCTATGGGGTCGCACAGAGTCAGACACGACTGAAGCTACTTAGCAGCAGCCATCTCTTGATGAAAGGACAATATGAGAAATGTAGATAGCAGGGCCATTCCTAAGCAATGTGGCATCATGTCAGGGAGTGGAATAAGCAAAATAAGCACTTTGCACATTTTGCCCCAATAACTGCAAAGACCTTGATTAGTAAACTGCCTCTAGTGACACATTTTACAGTTACGCAATACACTGGTCAAGGGCAGGTTCCTTTTCACTACTACTCTCCTTTATTGCTCCCAGTAACCTTCTGAGGCATAGCTCCTGAAAAGGAGGGTTCACAGGTTCCTTTTCTGTCCTTTCAGAGGGTCATTTCCTAAAGTCATTGAAAAGTAGGAAAGTGTTTCCACTCTAAAGCTTGAAGAAGACAGTATGCATATTTATCTCTTACTCCCAGCTGAGAAGGACTATTGACATCATAACTGAAGGGGGTATTAAACAATAATAGACCAAAAGACATAGGGATCAACCAGCCCCTGCACACCCCAGCAGCCTTCTGCTGGCCATGACACACCCAGAGATGAGACTTTGTTTGGTGTGCTGTGAGATGATCTCGCCACACCTTACCTGATCTTAAATTGTGCTAAACTCTTTCAGTATAATGCTTAAAAAGAGAAAATGCTTTCCAGAACGTGTGTTCCTAAAGGATCTCTCCCTCTCTATGTGACAGTGTAGTTGTCCCTTGGATCTGTGGATTTGTAGTCTTAATCAAATTCAAACATTATTTGCCAAGCTCATTTCATTTTTCTGCACCTCATCTTCTGAATCTCCAATTATATATATATATTAAGTCACTTACTAGTTGTGATTTAATTTTTAACATTTCCCCCTCCCCTGCCCCCCGTGCTTATATTTGGAAAATTCCTGTTAATGTTTTTAAGTTCACTGTGTTTTCTTTTCTTCCAATGTTTCTTAATCTGCTGTTAGTCAATCTAGTGAAATTTTTATTTCAGATATTGTGATTTTCAAGTCTAGAAGTTGCATTTGGGCTTTCTCTCCTTTTTTTTTTTTTCTTTTCTCTGCCCCCTCCCCCCCTTTTTTTTTTTAGTAATCTTATATTTTCCATGTTCTTTTCATTAGGTTCATGTCCTTTAAAGCCTTGAATGTATTTATAATAGCTGTTTCAAACTATTTGCATGCTAGTTCCATCATCTCTGTCATTTGGGGTTTCCTTTTAACAGATTTTCTCATGCTTTTGAGTTACATTTTATTTCTTCATATGTCTGGTTATTTTTGATTGGATACTGGATATTGTGAATGTTTCATCATTGAGGATCTGGATTTTGTCCTTTTCTTTAAATAGTGTTGTTTTATTTTGGTAGGCAATTAAGTGAGTTACAGAACAGTTTGATCTTTATTTGTTCTTACGCTTTTTTAAAGCATGCTGCTGCTGCTGCTAAGTCGCTTCAGTCGTGTCTGACGCTGTGCAACCCCATGGCTCCTCCAGCCCATGGGATTTTCCAGGCAAGAGTACTGGAGTGGAATGCCATTGCCTTCTCCGTTTTTAAAGCATAGTTTAAAAAAAAAAGAGTAGTTCAGTCACTAAGTTGTGTCTGACTCTTGGCAACACACCAGGCTTCCTGGTCCTTCACTGTCTCCTGGAGTTTGCTCAAACTCATTTTCACTGAGTAAGATGTGCCCTCCAGCCATCTCATCCTCTACCACCCCCTTCTCCTTTGGTCATCATCTTTCTCAGCATCAGGGTCTCTTCCAGCCAGTCAGCTCTTCACATCAGATATGAGGTGAATATTCGGGCTCTTTAGTTCCTCTTCACTCTCTGCCATTAGAGTGGTATTATGTGCATATCTGAGATTGTTGATATTTCTCCCAGCAGTCTTGACTCCAGTTAGTGAGTAGTCTATACTCTCTGGCTAATGTATTGCTCTTACTAAGGCATGACTTTTCTTGCACCTGAATACCAGCATATTCAGCGAAGTATCTCTGCTATGGCTGGTCAAAACTTCAATGTCTTCCAACCCTGTGTGAACTGTGAGAATTGTTTGGCTGACAATTCTCTGGTAATTATTTCCCCAATAGTTGCTCTTTCCTTTCTTTTTTTGAAATTGAGGTATAATTGACATACAACATTATATTAGCTTCGGGTGTACAGCATAATGGCTCCGTGTTTTTGTATATTCCAAAATGGTCATCATAATAAGTTTAGTTATGTATCACCATACCTGGTGGGCTGCAGTCCATGGGGTCGCGAAGAGTCGGACACGACTGAGCGACTTCACTTTCACTTTTCACTTTCATGCATTGGAGAAGGAAATGGCAAACCACTCCAGTGTTCTTGCCTGGAGAATCCCAGGGACGGGGGAGCTTGGTGGGCTGCCGTCTATGGGGTCACACAGAGTCAGACACGACTGAAGTGACTTAGCAGTAGCAGCAGTTTTTTTTTCTTGTGATGAAAACTTTTAATATCTACTCTCTTAGCAACTTTCAGCTATTCTGTATAGTGTTATTTACTGTAGCCACCATGGTGTACCATGATGCACCCTGATGTTTTTTCTTTCCCTGGCTTTTGGAACCCCACTGTATGCCTGTGCAGCTTAATATTCAGCCCAAGACTCAAGGGAACCCCTGTGCAGATTTCTGGGCGTCTTTCACTGTGTCGTTTCCTCCTCTTCAGTATTGTGCCCAGCAGATATCAGCCACACCTCAGCCTTCCAGACCTCCAGCATGTTTTGGCTTCTCTCTTCAAATCCCTACTCTGTGTGATTGTTTTGAAAGTACCTTCTGGTAGAAAGCTGGGTAGGATCATAAGGCTCATCTCCTTTGATACTTCTTCCTCCAAGATCACTATCCAGTGCTGCCTATTGTAAGATGTCTTGAGGGGAAAAAAGTTGTTTCAGACATTTTGTTTATTTTTCTGTTTATTTACAATAGGAGAGCAGGTCCTGTACCAAGTGCCAAAGTCCTAGATAGTTTCTATATGTCATCTCATTTAATCTCCGCAAACTCTGCTAGATGCCAGTCATCCCCATTTTACAGACGAGGCGTCTTTGGATTAACTAGGGTGCCCGAGGTTAAGTATTAAGGGGAGAGGCCATATCCTGGTGTTATGGTTAGTGATGTATTCAGAGAAAGCATAAAAGTAGAAATAAGGACAGTGAAGCCCAGAGCTGTGCTTTGTGGCTGTGTCATCCCCTCTCTTGAGCCCTTGGGCTAAAATTACTCCAACAATCTAAAGAGATAGCTCCACTTGTCACGTATTCAGATTTTAGTGTTTTGGTAAAAGAAAGAGAGGCTCGAGGAAAGGAAGGTTTGGTGAAACTGTTGAACCATTTCTTCTTATTCCCAATTTTCTGTACGAAGTCGCAATTTCCCGTTTCATAAATAAGGACTTCCAGCAAGCAAGCTACATTTGTGTCAGGGGTTGGAACAATTCTGCAGTGAAAAATCTTTCCAGAGTGAATTTTTTTCTCCTTTTTTGTTTCCTTATTTGGATGGCATAACCCTAGATAATTGCCATCCCCTCCCACTACAGTAAGTACAAAAACAAGCTTCCCACCAAGCAGTTTGTTATTTGAAAGCTGGAGACCACCCTCATTTTAAGTTGTGTATGTGGGCTATTATTTGGGAAATTATTTCCTGAATAAGGTGCGTTTGTCAAGTCAGCATGCAGGAGACTTAGAAACTCTTGAAAAGCATTCCTTCAGAGCTCTGCCTTCATTCATTTGCCACAATTTTAGTGAATGCATGTTGCTTCCCCCATTTTTCAGCAATGTTATAATGATCACTGAGTTTCAGGGTCTTAGAATAGATTTAAGACTTTTCATAAAGAAAATAAATCCTGTATTTCTGATATTTAACCTTTGATAAATAAAAGAATAAAACTGGCATTATTTAAATGCTTTTCACATTTAAAGGACCGTTTGGAGTTGTAGAGACTGATGAATGAAGAAAAGTTTTTTTCCCTCCTTAACTTTGAACTGTGTTATAGTATCAAGTTTTTCTCTTGAGTGTTACTGAGATGCAGTTGGCCAAGAAATTGAAATATGTAAAAGGCCCTGTTTAAGGCAGCTATACTTTTTATCTCAACTGCAGAAAATTCTAAACTCCAATCAGCATGTTTCTTAAGCATCTTTTATGGGCTACTACTTTCAATCCTCACAACAGTGAGAATATTGAGGGGCAGAGAAGTAAAGTGACTTGTCTGTGGTTATTTAGCAAATGTTGCTAGAGGTGTTGGAATTCAGATCATCTTACTTCCAAGTTGGAATCCAGATAATTGCAGGTATTTTGCAAAGTGCTCTGTATGTAGAAAACAGACTGATTCCTTAAGTACCCACCCCACATCATTGCTTATCTTTTTCTCACAGGATGTTAGTGGTTTTAAGAAGCCTTTGGTTCCAGGGATGTACACGTGCACACATGCACATTCCTTGAACTGACACAGTGTGAATTCTCCTGTCACGGCAAAGGGTGGTATTACAGACTATTCCCATCCTCGGTGAAGTAAGCCACCTCCTGATGATGGTTAAAGATACACTGAAGAAAATGCAAGTAAATATGATAGATGCCAGAGCAGATGGGATTCTTGCTTTTCCCAAATACTTGGTGAGGAGATGAAACAGTAGTGAAGGGCAGATGCATGTCTCATCTGAAATGCGTGCCAGTGTTCCAGGCGTCAATACTTGTTCCTGACTGTGTTCCTTCCAAGCACTGACCTCTGCATCCCCAAGCCCTGAGGCAAGCTTACGTACTAGGGAGAGCTGGAGTCTTTAAATGGATGGTCCTTAGCAGCCAGCTGATGATTACTCTATTGGTATTTCAAACTATGGATGATGATCAGTCCCACTGCCTGTCTGAGATTTCGTCTTGTGCACTATTTGTGTTCTACAGGGGCGAGGACCTTCACAAACTAAGCCTAAGCTTTCTTCATTCTGTTGACTTTCTTAGTCTGCCTGAATTTAGTTCATGAGATTTATTTTCTCCTGGTAGTCATAAATATTTTAAAACTAGGAACTTGCACAAAATCAAATGTCTTAGGCTTGTTTTCCTTTATCTAGCTTTTCTCAACTCAAATCTGTTGGTGACCAGGAAGTGATTATGTAAAAGTTGAATTACTTTTTCCTGATTCAGATTTGTACACATCCACCTTTATCATCCAAATTTTATCCCCCTTAAAGCAAAAGACTTTCACCAAGAGAAGTCAAGAATGAATATGACATTAACCATATCTGAAACTGCTTCTACAAACTTATTAATCTATACATACCATCTTTAAATAGAAGTGCCTATTGTAGGATATTCTCACTTATCTACACCTTTTCAAAGCAGCTGAAAGGAATATTCTTATCATTCCTCAATTACTCAGTGCCTTCTTATCATCTAGTTTGAATATTAGAAATTTTACTTTCTACGACTTAGTGTAGAGGGCTGACCTTATTAGTGGATACACACCAGTCACTGGTAGTATAATTTGGAGGCAAATCACGTGATTATCAAGATGACCTATAAGAAGCCTGAATTTATTTTTTAATTTTTAAAGCTCCATACACATATGAAGGAGCATTATCTTCTTTTTAGCCCTCTTCTATAAGCATATTTTCCCTTTAGAAATTACTCAGTACATATTCTTTTCAACCAGAGGAAAAAAAAATTTTTGTCGCAATGATCATCTTCTGTGATTTTCTTTCCTTTTCATTCTGTTTAATTCCGATGCCTTATTCTTCAGAGAATATAATAAACCTTCATTTTCCATTTTCTCTGATAAAGTTTGGCAATGCTGTTGTATACATAGTAATTTCAAGATTTTTGAATTCCTTTCTTCTCAGAGAAGAAAATTTCATTGTTTTGACCCTAGTTTCCATCACTAAAAGTTTTGAAACGGCTTCCAAACTGTTTAAAATTATCAGCAAGGCTGGGATTTTCAAAGCTCCCCAGAAGACTGGTCATATAGCATCTGTTGTATAAAATGCACCAAGTGTAGGAAAGAGAAAGGACAATAAATATGAAACAAATTATCTTCAGGGTCATCTTCACTCTTCTTTCATGACAGTAATGCCTTTAGAATTAGAAAGACATATAAAACAAAATGTAATAAAAAATCTTTTTTTTTGGTTCATTAATTTTGCTTAAAATTGATTTGAGACACACATAAGTACTCGTCAGGTTGACACATTGACTTGAAAGTTGTAAAATGTGCCTATGAGTTCTGGAGCTATTTATATCAAGAGTCTTTAACAATGGATACCTTCTTCATACTCAAGACCTGTCTTAAGTTGGGCAGTGATTTATTGTAGTTAATTTGTAGTTTTTTGTGGTAGTGGTTATTAACATTTAGAAGATATTTTTCTTGGGGAGTTACGTTTTGGTGCGTATTTTTGCAGTTTTTCAAAAGTAGTCCTTGCTTTATTCTACATTTATCTTGATTTTAAAACTGTTGGCATTTTATGCCCTCTTCAAAATTAAGATCCTCTTAGAAGCTCAAGGTTGAAACTCAGGGCTCTAGAATATCTTAGCAAATCTCTGCAAACTGCTGTTATGGTCTATTCTTGGAACAGTGCCTAAGGGCAGTGCAGCTACTGCGTTAAAGTCCCCTAAGGGTATTTATTAAAATAGATCATTCTGCCCAGCCCCACACCTACGGAGCAGTATTTCTGGACATGGGGGATGGGAGGCTGCCTTTCAAGCAGCACCTCAGGTGACTTCAGGTACACTCCAGTTTGAGAACTGCTGCTTTATGGTACATGCCAGAGGCTTTGACTTGCTGCATCATTCTTAAAATGCTCCTCAACAATATGGTTGATGGAGGATTGAGTTTACCCAGAATGAATGCACTTGCATTCATTTTGCCTGTAAGTCCAGGTCCTTTAAGGCTAAAGAGACTTCTCTTCAACTGGACAGTTAATAATTCTCTTTGGTTTCCAAGTGTTTACAGATGCATTGATTTGATAACAGTCAAGGAGGTCAAGGTTGTTTTTTTTAATAAGGAAAGTGAGCACAGACACACGCAATCTTAAACTATTAGACATCGCTATAAAACCTTTGTTACTCTGTGTTACAGTCTTGTTAAGTTTCCATCTATTTGTTAAGAGCAAAACAATGGTTCTGCTTGAGTCAGAAGTATTGGAAAAGAGGTCCTGAACTTGAAGTCTGTGGGCAGAATTCAGGGGTATGTGAACTTGGGTGAGAAATAATTTTATATTTATTTCACTGATCTCTAGTTGAAATTTAGCATTACCTTCAATTATGAATCTAGGCAACAAATCACAGCAGTATAGGCTCCACCTGTGATTTTACCAATCGAAAGTATAGGTATTTTCATACCATATTGTTGTTGGAAGTATCTCAAGATACTGCTTATGCACTTCACTAGGTCAAAATTATAGTATTTATTAGATTTACTGCTAAAACTTGTTACAGAAATCTTATGCTATTACATCATTTTAAAATTATTTTGATAGCAGTATTTTTTAATCCATTGATTTCTGTTGAAATTTATGTATTTTGTCTTTGTTGTTTAGTTGCTAAGATGTGTCCAACTCTTTTGTGACCCTATGGACAGTAGCCCACCAGGCTCCTCTGTCCATGGAATTTTGCCGGCAAGAATATTGGGGTGTGTTGCCATTTTCTTCTCCAGGGACTCTTTCCCACCCAGGGATCGAACCCATGTCTGCTGCATTGGCAGACAGATTCTTTACCACTGAGCCCACCTGGGAAGCCCATATTTTATTATACCTATGCATTTACAAATATTTTTCTAAGAAGGAATCCATAGGCCTCACTAGACTGCCAAAGGGGGTCATGGATAAAAACTCCTATACCAGATCTTGTCTAGGATCTTTTCATCCTAAACCATTTTCTGTCCCCACCCCCCTTTTGAGATGTCTCTCTTAAATGAGCTGTTTTTTCCTATTCTTACAATTGTCTCTCTCTCTCTCTTTTTTTTTTTTTTTTTACTGTAGCTGACTCCACTGGAACCCATTCTCTGTACACAACATACAAAGACTATGAGATCATGTTCCATGTTTCTACCATGCTGCCATATACACCTAACAACAAGCAACAGGTAAGAGATCCTTGTGTTTTCTGTGTGTTTTTCACTGTTCTTTCATTTCCCCCAGAAGCCAAAGTGGCAAGTTTGTAAAATCTTAAACCAGAATTTAATGTTGCACCTGTCACAGCAGCAGGAAGCTTTGTACTTTGTGTGGAAGTAATAGCAAATGAGCTGAAAACAAATGAAGAGACACAAATTCTAGGTTAACAGCCACCTGGATGGCTTTGTGAATTAATCATTTGCTTTTCACCCAGGAGGACTGAGGTTTTCCTGAAATCTGAAAAGAGCAAGTTGAAGTCATGGTGATTAGATGACTCTGCAGGGTTACAGAGAACACGTATGAGTAGGTGAAGTTTCATCTCAAGAGGCCAGTGTACAAGGCAGGAAAGTACTGATGTTTCATTTCAGATTTCAAAGGAGGTTTCCTCTACTTACTTGGAGAAAAATTCAAAATAAATGTCAGTGGGATCTCAGAGAAATGGTTTTTGGTTTTCTTTTTTTTAAACATATCCTGCAGGGAACAGCATAAGTAACAATTGCATTTGTGTACCTCATATACAGATTTCTTTTGAAAAGATCTAAAAGCACCATGCCTATTACTAAAATGTAGTCAGTGAGATGATAAAATGTGGAAACTAAGAAATGGCCGATGGTTACAGAGCAAGATGGAAACCGGCAGTATCGTTTCAAAGAGTATGTGGTGGTAGTTGGTTTTTAAAATGTTTTAAAACAGATGATACCAAGTTGAAACTTAAAAGACCCAGAGAACTAATAGACTCTACTTTCAATAGCTCTTATAAACACAGCAGTCTTAAATCACTTGTGACCTTCAAATGGACATAGATTTTATTATTGTCGATTGTTGTACTGACAGAACACAGGCCAGCTGCAGAATGAATCACATCCTCTTTCATAGAATTTAACAAAACAGGGAACAAACCTAACACGTTGTCACATAAATTTGATTACATCACACATGTCAATAACAAAATCTTACCTCTCTTGATTCCCAAAGTAATCAAGACTAGGAAACAAAGCAGTGAGTCAGCTATAAATCTGAAATAAACCTGTTTTAAGATAAAGTCCCTGATCTGGAGTTTGTTGACTGTTCTATGCACATTCCAAATTCTAGATTTCTTAGAGGAAAATACCGTGCTAAGAAAAATATACTAAACTCATTCTGACCAGACAGTAGAGAGATTTTGAAAACATTAGCAAATGATCTTTAAAGGGAAGATGAAGCCTTATTCTACCTGATTACTCAATGGAGAAGGGCTTCCTAAGTGGCTCAGTGGTGAAGAATCCACCTGCCAATGCAGGAGATAAAAGTTCCATCCCTGGGTCAGGAAGATCCCCTGGAAAAGGAAGCACTCCAATATGCTTGTCTGGAAAATCTCACGGACAGAGGAGCCTAGAGGGCTACAGTCCATGGGGTCGCAGAGTCGGACAGGACTTAGGGACTAACCAGTTTTCAGCAGAGAAAAGTAACGTGGGGGAGGAGGGGTAAAACATTCAGTAACAAGATGCAGTTGTTTATATCCAGCTATTTATAAACTTATTTAAGTTAAAGTGCTGAGCTGAGTTAGTGGGCATTTAAGTGAACAGCTATCTAAATGATTCAATTTGGGGTTCAGTCAAAACAAAAGTATTATCATCCTAAATCAGAATGAAAGAAATAATTGGTATTCTGCATATTAAGAAATTTTAATTCTCTAGTTAAAGAATTTATTGTAATCTACATAGATTACATTATGGTTAGAAAAACCAGAAAGAATGTGTCTTAAAATCTTTTTGCAGGTATTGATTTATAAACCTTGTCTTTTTTTTCATTATATATATTGCAAGATGGATAGATGGATTTATTTCTGTGTGGGTCGTTTAGTAAGATAACATATCAAGCCATATTTTGAAGGAAGGATGACAATACATCAAAAAGCAATGACCTCCATGTACAAACGACATATACATAGATAGATTGTGTTTGAGTGAGATGTGTTCAAGATCCTGAATAGATTAATAATCTTTGATAACGGATATATTTTATTTAGCAGTCAGTAGGGAGTAGCCTTTATTTATGTCACATCTGATAATAGAGCATGTTTAGAAATGAAGTAAACAGCCTCATTAAAAGATAATTTGGGATGCTTTAAAATTCCTAAGGTTAAAAGTACATTTCACAAACTTCCTAACTCCCAATTCTCAACCCTAATCTAATGCTGTTGTTTCTCCAATATTGGCCAACAGCCAATACTTGATCATTGATTTTACTGGTATGTAATCTGTATAAGTTAAAGTCACTGGAGAAATTTTTCATTAAGATTTATAAATACAAGTTTTTCTCTAATGAATAGTTTATGTAAAGGCCGTGTTTAGCTGTTCTCCTCCTGGTAGGAGCTTCCGTGTAATAAATACGACTAATACAAATTTTGTTCAGTTTTTCTTCACATGATTGAGCTAACCTGCTTAAGGACCCCTCCCAGAGAGGCACTGACCTGGGATGATTCATTCAGAGGGTCTGAAATTGAAAGCCACCTTCCCTGAACACCTTTTAATGTGAAACAGAAGGTGGTCTTAAGCAGCATTCACTGTAATTAAAACAGTTATTTAAACCTGAAATTTAACCTGCTATAAAACTGTTAGAACTGTTAGAATATTATTAATTTCTGCATCCTCAGCTTGTGCCACAAAAAGTATTATCAGAAAACATCTTAGCCCCGTTTCTTTAAATGAAGCTAATTGAATCAGAACATAAATTGTGTTGTAATTACTTCAGCCATTCTCATCTTTTAAAAAAATCTTCCCCGTGGCAAGTTTCTTTCTTATACAAAAATGGAACAAAACTGTTGTTATGGAAACTGAGGATTTGGAGAAGCTAGGACTTGGTGTAATATGCTAGAGATTGGTTAGATCTATTTGAATGGACTATGTATTTTATGCAAATTTCTGAATATTCATTTCTATAGTCTTCCTTGGAGGAGATGATAAGACATGCTAAAATATTGACAATAGCTGTGTAGATTTCCTTGCCTAATATGAATGTTTTAAATACAATTACAGAAGGGAATCGAAGAGGAAAAAGCAGACCTTCGTCATTTATGTTGTTTGCTTATGTTTTCTTTTAGCTCCTACGGAAGCGGCACATTGGAAATGATATTGTAACAATTGTTTTCCAAGAGCCGGGAGCACAGCCATTCAGCCCGAAAAACATCCGATCCCACTTTCAGCATGTTTTCGTCATTGTCAGGGTTCACAACCCCTGCACTGACAGTGTCTGTTACAGGTAATGGCTCCAGAGGTGGCTGGATGGGCATTGGTGGGTGGTCACATCGAAGGCCCCCTCCAGCTCTTCAGAAGTGGCAATGGGAAGTCTATCGCTATTTATTTCTGCCTTTAAACTGTGCATGCGGATGGCCAAATTCACAGGATGACGTAACCTGGTGGCACTGACATTCCCTAGACATGTTGGTTAGACACCTGCTGTTTCCATTCGCACCTCCTCCTTAGGTGGTGTCCCTCATCCACACCATCTGGTCATCAGCTAATTACTCATACTGCTAATTATATTTTGCTTTTGCTATGGCAGAAGCAGAGAAGAATGATCATAAGAAGTAGGGAATAGTGAAAGTGAAAGTCGCTCAGTCATGTCCAACTCTTTGCAACCCCATGGACTGTGGACTATACAGTCCATGGAATTCTCCAGGCCAGAATACTGGAATGGGTAGCCTTTCCCTTCTCCAGGGTGTCTTCCCAACCCAGGGATCGAACCCAGGTCTCCCACTTTGCAGGCAGATTCTTTACCAGCTGAGCCACAAGGAAAACCAAATAAGTAGGGAAGAGAAGTTTAATTTTTTTTTAAATTATTGCTATTATTTTAAAAAACCCAAACCTTTGCTTCAGGCTGACTTGATTCACTGTAACATTTCTGACATCAGTCTTAGAGGCTTTGTTAAGTGTTTGGTGGAATTGTTTCCATGTCCCTCATTGATGTAGTCTCATGAGTTACAGAATTCAAGGTCTACCTGCAGTGGCCTCTGCAGGAATCCTGGAGGGGATTAGTGTTGAAGAGATTAAGAACCTGTGATGCTGGATTGACCTGAGTGTCATGCCAAGATGTTTTGAGGATGTTCTAGCATGAGTAAAATGTCCTAAGAGGAATCTGTCCTTTTAGAATATGAAAGTTTATTGTAGTTTAGCATCCCTGAAATTTGGGAGACAAAGCTTTGTTAATTTTGAATAGTTCTTTTTTACTTAATGTAGCCATCTATACAGAAAGTGGCCAACCTAGGCTGCTAATTGGTTTGTTGTGAAATCTACAACTGTCTAATCCTAGGGGTAAGGCAGGTTAATTATAGGAGAACAAGCAAGTTCAGGGAACAGAACAAGTCAAGGTTACTTCTACTGACTGCCATCATCCCTCCCTATTCCGCAGTAACTATGTCTGATGAGCCCCCGTTATAAGCCCAGCTCTAGTTTATGTATCTTATTTGTATTATTACCTCATTCAATTTTTAAAATCTATGAGGAGGCTTCCCTGGTGGCTCAGATTGTAAAGAGTCTACCTGCCATGTGGTAGACCCAGGTTCAATCCCTGGGTCGAGAAGATTCCCTGGAGGAGGAAATAGCAAACCACTCCGGTATTCTTGTCTGGGAAATCACATGGACAGAGGAACCTGGTGGGCTACAGTCCACGGAATCACGCAGAGTCGGACACAACTGAGCGACTTAACACTTTCATGAGGTGGGTACTGTTTTAATCCCCATTTTCACATGACAAAACTTGAGCGCATAGGAATAGGTAACTTGCCTGAGGTCAGCTGGTACTGGGCAGAGTGTAGGTTTGAATACACCAAGTCTGATTTTAGAGTTTTGTCTCTTAACCACTCTACCCTGCTGCCTCACTCCATGCCATGTGAAATAGGGTCTTTGCTGCCCCTACTACCAACCTGCAGGCTGTTCCAGAATTTCTCGGATACTGAGTCTATGTGAAAACTCCAAACCAAGGAGGTCTGTAGTTTCCTAGACTCAGTGGGTAGAAACTCAAGCAAAGGAAGCCTAGATCTAAAGCCCCTTAGCAAGAACATGGTCTCCAAAAGCTACGTTAGTTAGGTGTAGAAGGAAAGAATTAATGTAGAACATTTAACTGTAATTGGGATGGATAACTGAGTTTAGAAACTACACCCAAGCGATGGAAACGTGCTGTGTACTGGATTCCTGCAAAGGATTTCATACAACTTTGTGGACAGAAAGCTAAATCCTGTTTTGAATCATCTCTAGGATGTTTGGGGAATGGAAAGCTATGTACTTTCTTTTAAAAAGAGATTCTTCTTTTCAAGGTCTTTGTCTTAGTGAATTGCTGTCCAGTAGACATACAGTGCAAGTCACATATTCATTTTGTATTTTCCAGTAGCCATATTTTTTAAAGTAACAAGAAACAGGTAAAATTAATTTTAACAGTAGGTTTTTGCCCAATGTAAAGTGAAAGTCCCTCAGTCATGTCCAACTCTTTGTGACCCCATGGACTGTATTTTGACCCAATAATATATATTATTTACCTGTGATATCCAAATATAATTTCAACATATAGTTTTAAAATTTTAAAAATTATTGAGAAATCTTACATATTTTTGGACTAAGACAAATCTCAAGTGCATTTTTGACTTACAGCTCACCTCAGTTAGGATGCTCAATTTTCATTGGAAATAATATGTATTTAGATGTCATAAAATTTGCATTTGGAAAAGTACATTCATGATAGCTTATTCCAAACATACTTTTAAAAGACTTTTGGAAAACTGAATCAAGTGACAGTTTTTAAAATTTAATATGATTTAATACTCCTTGACTATACCAGCCACATTTTCAGTGCTTAATAGCCACTGAAGTGTGTCCAGTGCAAGGCCAAATACACTGATATAAGGAAGAAAGATGTCTGAGCCTTCTTCAATACTTGACGGGTAGAGGAAGTGGTATCTATTTTATTCTTTTCAAACTCTCCTCCTCAGCCTGAGAATCATGATTTTTGCTTGCTCTTTTTTTCCTCTCTCTCATTTTTAATCTCTTACCTGGAGACCACATATTCTTAGCCTACCTTGTGATGCTGGATGCCTTTGCAGGAGGACCCTGAACACCCCAGCTCACAAGACACGGGCTAGTCTGGAATTCCCTAGTTGCCAAGCTTGCTTGAAGACCCAGTACACTGAATTTTGGAACTATAGTAGTGATCTTTTCCTGTAAAAAACTTTAGGTTCCTGGGTTTTTCTCCGTCCTTCTCAAATTCGGGTCGACATGTTTCCTGAAGTATGTGGTGATGCCAGATGTTTATAGGCCCAGAATAACTAGGGTACCTCGCTTGTAGTCTTTAATGCTTGGGAAAAGGATGTGAAGGTTTATTTTCTCATGAAAACGTATTAGGAAATAGAATGGAAAATTTGTACCAATTTTAAGATAAAATGTGAATCTTCAGAGAGTTTTCATACATGTGGGGTTTTCTTATACCCCAGTCCCTCCCCCAAACTACTAGGGATATGAATTCATAGACCTCTTTCATTAGGGATACTCTGGTAGGAAAGGTTGGAGATACATTTAATTTATACAAATTTTATTTAAATCTACTTTTAATTTTACCTGTAAGAGATGTACTTAGAATATTCAAATGCTTTTCCTGATTTACAGTCTCTTGTTGCCAGCTTTCTCCACTGTGAACACTCAACGTTTATTTACTGACATCTACTTGGTGCCCAGAGTGTGGACAGTTAGTTCCTCGAAGGAGTGTCTTGCTGTAATTGTGTAGAGAATTGTGGGGTCAATACAGGCTAAGGATACAAAGAACGTTTAGCCGGGAAGATAGGATTCAGTGTATGTTGTGTAGCACAGATGGTGGAATTCAGCGGCAAATTAGAAATAATTCTATGAGTCAGGGTGTGGATAGCGGTACAGATGGACACATAAACACAGGAAGGACACTGGTAAGTACAGTAAGAAGGCTGTGTTGTTGGAGAGATTAGTGGGCTGTAGAGGCCCTAGGATTCTAGGCCTTCAGACAACAGTATATAAAGTATATAAATAGACTTTTAGGAAAACTTACTCATTGTCAACATGCAAAGTAATTTATATACAAAAATGTAAAATTTAGAGTTTATTGTTACTCATTTATTTTTTCACTAGTTCTTTGCAGCCCTAATCAAAATATGCTAGGCAGTATTCTAGGCTCTAGGATTCAACAGGAGAGCAGAGAGGGGGGGAAAAAGTCCCTATAGTGAATATGGAAATGAGACTCTGAAATAATGTGTGCTGTACCACCCTGGGAACTATAATAGACTGTTTATACAGGAAAAACTGA
The DNA here is from genome assembly GCF_023091745.1 of Budorcas taxicolor. Taxonomy (NCBI): domain Eukaryota; kingdom Metazoa; phylum Chordata; class Mammalia; order Artiodactyla; family Bovidae; genus Budorcas; species Budorcas taxicolor. The sequence continues at coordinate 81,402,719 of NC_068919.1, forward strand.
CTAATCCAAGTTAATTCCAGAGTCTAGTTAACCTTGAATAGTAGGCATAGCCAAGAACTCAAGTTAATCACTAAGTCTGAGTACTAAAGCCTATCCTCATACCTGATAAGAGAGCCCCCTGGTCTCTATTATTTCACTTGTGTCATTACAAAGAGCTTGATTGTCTGATTTCAGTTGACAGAATAGATTAGAAGCAACAAATCAGAAAGATGAACCATTTAGTGGCAAGGATGTACTGAAAGCATCAATTAGTGATGACTGATAAGGGAGATACAGAAAAATGAGTCATGTTTAACGTACAGATTTAATAAGCATAGCAATCCAAGGTCATTTGACTTGGGACCAAACAACCAAATGTACGCCATTCACCCCAAGGGCCTCAATTTATAAAAACACAGTGCAGAAATTTTACGACCATTTTTTTAAACAGCTAATGAATGGATGGATCTAGACATTGATCATCAAAGGTTGCAAATATCATAAAAAGAGACAAATGTGTGTGTCTCATAATGGAAGAACACAACCCCCTCTAGGAATCAGTCTTATCCCTCTTTCCAAAATTGAATGTGAATCTGATCAAACATCTAGAGAAGCCAAGTTGCAAGAAATATAAAAGACTATAGAACATGTTTTTATTCAAGAAAATTCAGGCTCTGGACAACTCTGGAACACATAGCCCAGTTTCTTCAACAAATACATTGCAAGAAATAAAGGGGAAGTGAAGTGAGAAAAGTAGAGGAGCGTTAACAAAATTCAAAATTTTAAGATTAATTAATTGCAATGTATGAGCCTTATTTGGATCCATTTCAGGCAGACTGTTTAAAAATCTTAGAACATCTTTAACAGTTGAAAGTTGCTTTTTGATGAAATTAAAGAATTACTGTTAACTTTAAAACTAGTGTTGTAATAAGTAGTTTTAATAAATACTCATCTTCAAAACTGATGTTAAATTGTGGTCAGGAGCTATGTTTAGGAAGTAGATATATATATATATTATTCCTCTTAGGAAGATTTCCATATTCAGTGGTTAAGATGTAGTAAATGTTGAAATGAGTTAGTATGATGTAGTGCAGAAAGCACTTTGAACCAGACCAGACTGTTAAACATCTCAGATCTTAAATTTCCCTTTCTGTGCAGTAGAAGACTGCTTGACCCCTACCTAAAAATCCCCTAAGTATCTGGTGTAGGCAGGGAAGTGTGGTATATGCACATTAAATGACCATACCTTTCTTCTTTCCTTCTCTTGAATAAAAATAAATAAATATGCAAGCTTCAACTGTGTGTCTCACAGTTGAAAAATCAACTGTGTCTCAAAAGAAAAATCAAAGTGGGTCAAGTGGTGAGATTCTTTCAGAAAGTCTATTCCCAGCCATCATTAATCAGCATCCTTCTTGTCCCGTATGGCTGCCCTTTCTATGACAAGATTCTGAAAATGTCACTCTTGGTGCTGAAAACCATTTAGGCAGTGTTGAGACTCCCTGGCATAGCCTACCACATGGAGTCCTTCAGGTCTGGCCTCTCTTATCCCTCAGCGTCCGCTGGCCCCTCTCTCAGTCCTCCCATTCCCACCCCCTACCTCCCCATCATGGGGCTACTTAACAGCCCTTTCTCTCTGCACATGCCACTCTCTGGGCAAGAGTGCCTCCTCTCACACACACCCTGGCCTGCCTTCATCCAGGAATGCCTGCTCTTCTTTTCTCTGGGAGGGCTTCCCTGACCTCCCGGGACTGGATAAAGTATCTTTCCTGAGTGTTCCAGTAGCATGCCAAACTCTCTCCAGGAGAGTGCTCAGCCCAGGAGAGGTAGCCCCACACCAGGCTTTGACCTTCTGGAAGACTGAGCCTGTGACATCCGCCCTTGGTCCTGGCATATAGTCAGGTGTTGGTGATTAAAGACTGTTAGCAGTAGAGATCCCCCAGGAGGGGACGGTGGGTACCCATTTGTTCTGCTGCTCATCTTTCCTGTCCTTTGCTAGGGTCTGCTTTCTTGGAAAGCTCCCCAAGTTGGCAGTCTGATCTGAGCTTCTAAACTCGACAGTTTTGATGCTAAGTCCCCTTCCTTTTAAATGTCATTCTTTATTGCTGTTGCCATGGTTCTTCAGAAGTCTTACTCTTCTCACTGTTTCATTGAGACCTCTGTTGAGATGTCTCTGCAGCATTCCTATGTATCAGCTTGCGACTTCATCCAAGGTCTTTGATGCCAGCAAAGGCCCAGGCCCGCTGGCAGCGGCCTAATGGTGATCTCTTTGGCTGTGTGACTCTTGCAGATGGTCCCTTTCGCAAGCACCTTAAGAGTGGGAAATTTAAAAACATAGACCCAGGGAAATTTAAAAACATAGCAGGGAGTAAATGTGGTCTTGTCACACTGCCAGTTATCCAGAAGCTCAGATTCCCATCCTGGCTCACTCTGACAAGCTCTGGAAAAATTGTTGTTCTTCTCCGAGGCTGTTTCCTGGAGAAGTGAAGAATGTGTACCAGCTGTTCAAACGGAGGTTCAGGGTTGTGTCAAACGACAGAGTGAAAGAAAACACCTTCCTGGTCCCTCAGTGGCTTCAAGATGAGGGGAACAGAACAGATTTTTGTGTTAAAATGAATGTAGATACTCTTCAGTGGAATGTAAAATCAAGATGAATGTTAAGATGAAACTCAAGATTCTGTTGACAAGAGTTGGAGGAACCCTGACTTCGCTTAAGTATCCTCCCCCCACCCACTGCTAACTTTCCATAACCCTTTCAGCTTTTGATCTTCTGTCTGTCATCCAGATAACCCACTTGAGTAGATAACCCTCCTAGTCCTTGACAGTGCTGAGCATGTAAGGCATGGCTATGATTTTAAAGAATGTATTATTTCTCAAGAGATACAGTATTGCATACTAGGCTAAGTATGGCCAAGTAGCTCTTTGGAATGTGCTTTTTAAAATAGCAAAAGCCATTTATAATTAATTCATCTCAAGTATCTATCTATAGCACACTGAAATTCTAGAAAGGCTTCTTTTCTTACGAAGGCAAGAAAAAAAATTTCTTTATACTTAGCTTAAAACAGACCTTATTATCAAGAGTTCAGAATTGGTGGCATCTAAATTAATGAGCTTTTAACCTTGTAGAAAACCTTGAAAGTTAGATTTACCCAACATAAAGCCTTTTGTTTGAAAAGAGCATTCTAGGGTATCATCTTCCTCATCTTCTTCTGTAAGGATTCTATTTCTAATGATGCAAAGCTGATTTTAGTGTCTGTATCATTTACTTCCCTACCGTGATGAATCACTGATAATTATATGTTAAGGGTTCAGGTTTCTTCCCTCATAGTTCATTCTTGAGTCTTCTAATTATTGGAGGGTGTTCAATAAATGTTTGTCTAACGTTCTATTAGCTAATAAATAGATCTATTAGACAACCCATGAATTTAAGGGGCAAGTGGATGGATGGTGCCCATATCAACACCTTCTGCTAAGCATTTTTCTCTCCTTGTTTAAAATAAAATCTCTGCTGTTTCTTGAGAATAATGATACGAAATTAGCAAGAGAAGAAATTGTCCATTTAAAAAGGAAAGATATTAAGTATTTCTGGGTCCTTCTGGGATTCCTCTTAGAAAAGCAAGTGAATCTGGATTTTCGCATCATCTGCTTGACTTGGAAAAAAAAAAAAGATCAAATTAAAATTATATAGCTGTCAGCATTCAAGCCAGACAGTTCACATTAGACAGGAAAAACTGCCTTTCTAATACTGATGTAATTAGCTATCGTACAGATGGAGGTTTCTGTGAATTCTCATCTCCAGTTAGAAAATGGAATGTTGCCTGCCACCTTTCTTTGTCATGAAATGAACTAGGTAGTCTTTTTTTTTTTTTAATAAATTTGTAAAAAGCCATTTTCAGAAATAGGCCATCTTGTGGCATATTCTGACAAAATATATAATTTGTCTCCTGAGGATGCTGACTTTTATTTATTTATCCTACTTTCACGAGCAATAATCATTTTTGGAAAAGCAAAGCCAAGTATCTTCAAGCAAGCCCTTGAGATAAAGAAAAAATTGTGCAAGTTTAATTTGAAAGTTGTGTGCTCTTTGATTATGTCCTTTTGAGTCTGAGAATTCTAGAGAAACAGATTTTGTATTCTTTGTACAATTGCATAATTGATTCTCTTTTAAATAACTGGATAATTTGAAAAGAGGATGTTTGATCTGTTAGAATCATCATTTCCAGTCCTCTCAAATTTTGCTCAGGTCCTGGAAGGAGATCTTGAAATACGATATAAAACACACAACCGCCCCACTTTCATTTAATTCCTGTTGTTGTTTTAGAAAAAACTTAAGTCTTTTTCCTTTTGAGATTAAAAGTAATAGATTAGTATAGATACTTGTAGACCCTTGTCTTGCACCCAATTTCAGCAATACAGATGCAAAGGAAGTGACTGGAACAGGCTTTCTCATCTCAGTCTTGCTTAAAGGAATGGGGAAAGGAACATATTTTCCTTACAAATTGTCAGAATCAAATACCAAAAGTAGAGAATTTAGACCAGAGAATAGCTTCATTTAAAAATATGATTGTAAAGCACTGTTGGTATTACCACCTAAAAATTATAATCCTTTTCTGTTATCTAAATTTCAAGTTTCATTTTAAAATTATGCTTTGGGGAGAATTCCTTGGTGGTCCAGTGGTTAGGACTTGGCACTTTCACTGCTGAGGCCCAGGTTCAGTCCCTGCTTGGGGAACTAAGATCCAGCAAGCTATTTGGTGCAGCCAAAGCAGTTTAATAACAGAATTAAAAAAAAAAAAAAACCCTCATGCTTTTTGATCTGGTTGCTTAAGGCCTGACACATAGGAAAAAATAATATGGTTAATTTTTTTTAATCCATTCCTCTTCTTTGTATACATATCTTTGGATGTTTGCATTAGAAGATGACTTCGGTGGTTGTCCTGTCTCAAATGGGGACTGTATTTGTGTTCCTACAGAATCTGTGCTGTTGTTTAGTCACTAAGTCATATCTGACTCTTCTGTGACCCCGTGGACTGTATCCCACCAGGCCTCTATGTCCATGGGTTTTCCCAGGCAAGAATACTGGAATGGGTTGCCATTTCCTTCTCCAGGGGATCTTCCCAACCCAGGGATCAAACCCATGTCTTGTGCGTTGCCAGGTGGATTCTTTACCACTCAGCCACCTGGGAAGCCCCTATAAAACCTATACTTGTTCTGAAAGGTGTTTATAGTAACCACCCCTCCCCACTTGGGAATAATCACTAAGTATTTTAATGTTGTCTCTTGTAAAGAATATTACAGTTAAATCTTTTTTCTTGGAGTTATGGTTGATTTACTACCTGTTAATGAAAGTTTTTACCTTAAGTTTTTGGGTATCTTGACCTAGAAAAAATGTTGTTTCCTAAGTCCTAAATATGATTGAATGGAAAAGTATGCTCATGTTAAGCAGAAGGGTATGTTGTTTCTTGTGGGAAGATGACAGTTATTTTCCTTTTGAAAGATATCTTTGTCGTTGGGAAAATGTATTTTATTCTCTTGCTGTGAGTCTGAGAAATATTGACCAGCCTCTTTCTCACTGATCTTCGTCTCTTTAGTGTGGCTGTCACCAGGTCCAGAGATGTGCCTTCTTTCGGACCTCCCATCCCGAAAGGGGTCACCTTCCCTAAGTCAAATGTGTTCAGGGACTTCCTTTTGGCCAAAGTGATCAATGCAGAAAATGCTGCTCATAAGTCAGAAAAGTTCCGGGCCATGGCGACGCGGACCCGCCAGGAGTACCTGAAAGACCTGGCAGAAAAGAACGTCACCAACACCCCCATCGACCCCTCCGGCAAGTTTCCGTTCATCTCTCTGGCCTCCAAAAAGAAGGAAAAGTCCAAGCCATACCCAGGAGCTGAGCTCAGTAGCATGGGAGCCATCGTGTGGGCCGTCCGGGCCAAGGACTACAACAAGGCGATGGAGATAGACTGCCTCCTTGGGGTCTCCAGTGAGTTCATCGTCCTCATCGAGCAGGAAACAAAGAGTGTGGTTTTCAACTGTTCCTGCAGAGATGTGATAGGGTGGACTTCAACCGACGCCAGCCTCAAAATCTTCTACGAGCGAGGCGAATGTGTGTCCGTGGAGAGTTTTGTTAATAATGATGACATCAAAGAGATTGTCAAAAGGCTTCAGGTCAGTGTTTTTCTTCCACTTCCCTTTCATCAAGCTTTCCATGCAGGCGAGAGCCAAGTTATAGAAGCCCGTCCTGTTTTATTATTAGGTTCTCTGAAAACTCCCTGCATGGTGGGAAGGAACCCAGAGTTTATGTCATGCTCGCTTCCCATCATTTTTTTCAGCTGGACAAGTAGCAGAACAAGTGGGGGAAGACACATTGACTGTGCATCTTTGTTGGAAACTCATTTGCATGTGACCTGATCCCATTGCCGTGGTAACTGATGATGTAGCTCAGCCAGTCTGCTTCAGCTGGTGAAAACAGTTGTTGGATTGAGTATCTGCTGCTTTGAATGTCTTAAGGGCAAAATGAACAGCAGAACACCCATTTTTCTTCACTGCCAGCTCCCTGTAGGTCTCTGTTAGAGGTTTCCTTGTAACTTCAGAGAAGCCATTGAGTTCTTTGGACGCAACAAGTGTGTTCCTTTGGGCCTAATGAATGGAGATTAGAGAAGGCAAAATAACCAGCCTGCTCTTCAGCTGGCATTAGGGTATTCAGAAATAACCCTGGCTGTCCACGCATACCACTTAAGACCCTAGTGGGTTCATCAGACTGTGATATCTTTTGTGTCTTTGTCTAGTTCGTGTCAAAAGGCTGTGAATCGGTGGAGATGACTCTGCGAAGGAATGGGCTGGGACAGCTCGGCTTCCATGTCAACTATGAGGGCATCGTGGCAGATGTGGAGCCCTACGGCTATGCCTGGCAGGCAGGGCTGAGGCAGGGCAGCCGGCTGGTGGAGATCTGCAAGGTGGCCGTGGCCACTCTGAGCCACGAGCAGATGATCGACCTCCTGAGAACATCGGTCACAGTGAAGGTCGTCATCATCCCCCCACATGATGACTGCACCCCGCGGAGGTAGGTCTGAGAGTCGAGGGCCATTGATGTACCATGGAGAACATTCCCCAACTGGGTAGGAGTGTAGGGGGGCGTGTGAAGAGCTCTCGGTTACAGGCGATGCTGAAAGTTCCCTCCACGGAAGGTCTGGCTCAGGACACAGCTCCCTTTAAGCATGTGGCAACAGCAGCTGGAAAGAATCACCATTGGTCCAATGGCTTGGACCATTCCCAGGATTTACACCTCTGGGTATATAAAGTCACTGTCACAGACAGAGAAGTCTGGTAAATATACCCTTTAAATATCTTGCACCAGTAGCTGAGAAACATGGAATATTTGATGTTAAGAGACACTCAGCATGACAAACTGTCAAACGCATTTCTTTTGTGTTCCGTGACCCTGATTTTCCTGCATCTCCCATGTAGCCAGTTGCTGTCCCAAACTCTTGAAGTACTGTTTTTGACCCCTGCTGTCTCAGCCTGGAGGGCTGAATGTGACTTCCAAGCTTTTTCTTAAGTGCATCTGCGTGTGTCAGAAGTCAACGTCAGACAAACTGGTCCTGCTCGTGATGCCGGGGCAGTGTAGTTCCCCGACTTTACAAAGGGGAGCCCAGGAGCTCCCCGCCCCTCCCAGCTTCTGCCAAGCCTGCAGCACTCCTGAAAATTTAATTTCTCTGTCTCTGGGGAGATTTCCTGATGGAACAGATTTAATCAACTGTTTCTTTTCTCCTTTGAGCATGCACATGCTATTTTTGCTAGTGTGTGGTTTGTTTTTTTTTTTTTCAATCCGTTAATTTGGTTTAAACACATTATTTTCTAAGAGTTTCTCTTAAGCTTTGGCAATTAATGCTTAGGCTTCCTGAGGCCAAGACAATATTCTTCTGTTATTTTTTCCCCAAAAAACATGACCAGTCCTGCACCTGAGCTTTTATGGATTCATGAATGTCAGATGGTAGAATGTGTAAACAGTTAGGATGGGTTATTTGCGCCCTTTAAAAGGAAAAAGTAAGCAGCGATGGCAATATCGGTGTACTTGAGTTCTTCAGACCAAGTGTTACAGACCAGACTGTGCTGAGGATAGTGTTTAGTACTGCGTACCTCCTAGGTGGATGCACTGATGTCAGAATGTGATGAAAATCCCCTTCTTTCATAGTTTTAAGAACTGCTCCCTTTCTGATGACTAGATTTCCGTGGAAACCAAAATTTTATCCAGAGCTTTTTGTTTTAGCTATTTCGAGGGCAGGGAGGGTTTATTCTGAAACTACCTTCATTTCCTCAAGTACATAGTATTAATGTTAAGTATTTTGCTTAACTATAATTCAAGAATGACTCTTGAGTGCAATCGGAAAGGCAACCAGGTCCTTGCAGCACTCCCCAAGTGCTCTGTGATCCTCTTCCTCTTTCTTTGGCCTGTCTTCCATCCCATAGTCTCTCCTGTGAATTGTCTACTTAATAGTCTATATGTCTAAACAGGCACTTATAAACTGGAGAAAATAACCAAGCTGTGTAACTTGCCTGGGCTTCCCTGGCAGCTCAGCTGGTAAAGAATCCACCTACAATGCGGGAGACCCCGGTTCGATTCCTGGGTCGGGAAGATCTGCTGGAGGCGTGATAGGCTGCCTACTCCAGTATTCTTGGGCTTCCCTGGTGGTTCCGTTGGTAAAGAATCCATCTGCAATGCGGGAGGCCTGGGTTGGGAAGATCCCCTGGAGAAAGGAACAGCTACCCACTCTAGTATTCTGGCCTGGAGAATTCCAAGGACTAAATAGTTCATGGGGTCACAAAGAGTCAGACACGACTGAGCGACTTTCACTTTTCGTGTAACTTGACAGCCTTAGGTACACACAGTACAGAGCTACAGAGGCTGGTCTAAGGACTGATCTACTCAAAAGGAAGCCTGTTGATCGTCAGACGCCATCTGTGTGCTCAGGGGTCTTTCCCTGTGTTTCTAGGCTCTTCGATTCATGGGGAGAGGGAAATAGATGTGTATGTGAGAGGAAATGGGATGGAATGGCAACATTACTGACATTGAACTGTGAATGGTAGTTACTAGAAAGATGGGTCTGTCTGAGCCACAAGTCTGGGCATAGAAAGATGGGTCCATGACAGAAGGTGGTTTGTCTACAGCAAAATACTAGACTAGATATATTTGCTGTGGTGTATTGGTAAAAACAAGTAATATTTGCTGAGTTATTAATTTAATATGCCAGGCCCTAGAAAAAAGTACTTTTATATGGATTAGCAAATTTAATCCATGTAACATCCCTGTGAAGTAATAGTATTAATATTACTCCTAGTTAAAGGAAACCCGCAGTCAGAAAGGCTAGTAACTCCGCAGCCTCATCTGGCAAATCCAGGTCTAACTTGAGAATCCAGTCTCTTAGCTTTGTATGCTTGGGACAGAAATCCTTTCCCTGTGTACCAGTGGAAGCAGGGATATGCTGGTAAACTGGCTTTCTGGGGGAAAGAACCTTGGTTTGTAGTATTTGCTGATTCCCATGGTGCACATATTCCCACTGTGGCTGATTTCAAGTGACCAGTATGTCACCCCTGAATGCACACCCAGGATAGATGCTCAGAGTCTGATCCTGCAAACCAAGGCCGACCAGCTCCAGCACAGCCTTTGTGGATGAGCTGTATTTTCCTTCATCTCCCCTTACGGCTTCTGGAGCATCATTATCATCCTCTAGTAGCCGTGGAGCCGGCAGTGATGGGACAGAAGAGCGTTAGGAACCTGCCTCGGTGTGGGAAGGTGTGGGATGGGGGGCTGATTAGCGCACTGCACAGCCCCGCGGCCTCAGAGATTCACTCTGGCCCTTTCACTAGAGTTTCCACCTGAGATGCCACGACTGACCTATGTGGGTCTGAAATGATGCCCTGCATGCCTCCGGAGGACCAGAAGCCCGCTCTCCCCTTCCCTCCCTTAGAGATAACTTCAGAGGAACAGCTGAAGCAGTAATACCTTGCTACAGTTTTCAGCAAAATAAGATAATGCTCTTCTGTCACTTTTTCCCCCTCTCCTCCGCACTTCACACTCCCACAACTGTTTTGCTCGCAGCTAATTACTCTGCTCTTTGACTAGTCACTCTCCCCCCTGTCAGCTTGTGCTGCTGCTCTAGGGCCAGGAAGAGCGGGCCTCCTGGAAGCACACTGCCCACCCTTCCCACATGCGTGTTTCTCAGGGTGCCCTGGACCCGAGGATCACAGGGCCCAGGCTCTCGCGTGGGGATTGTATGTAATCACCAACATGGAGGCATCACTAGTTTTAGAAAGGCTAAGTTTTTTGTTTTTTAATGAAAAGGCCAGTTTAACAACAATAAAATGGGGCTTCAGCAACACCTATAAAGTCCAACTCTTCTCCCTGTCCTCAGGAAATAAGCAGACCCTCCATGATTTCTCCCATAGGAAAGTGTATTAAAAAGAAGATGGGACAGGGGAGGTAAAGCAAAATTCCTGAGGCCCTACTATGTACTGGATTTTTTTTTAAGTCATCATGGCAGCCTCATTTCCATTGAAACCGTGAGCAGAATAAGGGTTGCAGAGGTTTAGTAACTGTGTAGAATGAGCGTGGGCAACTAGGGTGATGGCATGATGGAAGCAGTCCTGGCAGAAACAGGTTTGGGATTTAGCTGTGGACTTCACCGGAAGGCTCCCCCCAGGGGGTGAGATGTCGCACTGCTGGAGGGACCTCCCGCCCTGTCCATCACCAGTGGGAGTGTATAACCAGCTGTATGTCTTGGTGTCTGTGACTGCTGACTTGAGCCGTCATTCTTGTGGCAAGATGAGAAATACCTAGATAGTGGATTCAGTTGTGATGCTCTGAATGGTATTGCATGGGAGTGGTGGGCCTTCATTCTGCTGAGGGCCACCAGCCTTGGGATTTATTTTTTTAATTGAAATATAGTACTCTTGCCTGGAAAATCCCATGGACAGAGGAGCCTGGTAGGCTGCAGTCCACAGAGTCACTAACAGTCGGACATGACTGAGCGACTTCACTTTCACTTTTCACTTTCATGCATTGGAGAAGGAAATGGCAACTGACTCCAGTGTTCTTGCCTGGAGAATCCCAGAGACGGGGGAGCCTGGTGGGCTGCCGTCTGTGGGGTCTCACAGAGTCAGACACAACTGAAGTGACTTAGCAGCAGCAGCAGCATAGTTGATTTACATTGAATGTTATTTTCAGATGTACAGCACCATGATTCAGTTAATATATACATATATATATATATTCTTTTTCAGATTCTTTTCCCTCATAGATTACTACAAAATAATTGAGTATATAGTTCCCTGAGGAAAGCAATCAAGGGCCATTCAAGTGGAAAAGCTAAAAACAAGTTACCTAAAGGGACCAAATTATTTTTTAAGTAAGAATCGATTACAAAGGTTTTTTCCTCATTTTAAAAAACAAGTATTGCAAAGTGCAGCAGCATCCTGCTTTAGAGTGAGAAGGGCTTTTAGAAACCATCTGGTTCAACCTCTCGGTTTTTTAGATGAGGAACTTTGGTTCAAAGAAATTGTTGGGTTTTTTTCCCCAAGCCAAAATCACATGGTTTATTAGAGACATAGCTGTCTCTAAGCACCAAACTTTTCTGATTCAAGAGTCCAGTATTGTGACGTTCTATTCAGAACTCAGACCTGAGAGTTGTTATAGCGGAGCCAGATTAGTGCTAGCCAGTCATGAGCTGTAAGCATCAAGAGTTTTTGTTGTTCAACGCCAGATTTTACTTGGAGTAATACAACACAGATCCCTTTGGGAATTTTCGTGCATGTCATGAAAAGCCAGCTTTTATCTCTGTCCTCCAGTGTACTGCCCACTTCTGCAGTCCACATATCATTCTTATATCTTTCAGAGATGAGTAAGGGAGCAGAAGCTAGTGGTGGCCTGCTGCCTTGGAGGGCAGTCAGAAGTGGCAGGATGGCAAGGGTTTAGCTCTGTGAAATCTTTGCTTTTCAGGCTCTGTAAATGCATCTTCTCTCCCTGCTTTGGCCTTATCATACTTGATTCTATAATTATGGAATATGCAGAAGGTTTCTAGTAATATGCTAAGAGCGGTGGGGATGAAGTACAGACTCTAGAGGAGATAAAATCTCCGGCTTAATGGGATCTTTTGACCAGTTTTAGTTTTAAATGTGATGCAGCTTAAAGAGTACTTGAACTAGAAGAAAATAAAGTAATTATCAACTGCAAGTCTTTCATTTTACAAAGAAGCTACAGCCCCAAAGCTGATATTGTCTATTTGGTATTGTTGTTCCTATTTTATTTATTTACTTATTTTTCTATCCTGATGCAGTATGGGCTGCAATCAGCCTATGAAGGTATAGAATTAAAATTTAGTGAGGGGATCTCTGTGTATGTGTGGAAGGGGGGTGGGGAAACGGGGAAGGTAAATTGAAAACATGGCCTAGGGGAAAATTTTTGAAAAGTTAATACCCCAGGATACATGGTAAAGTTCGGTACGTATTCTGTACTTGTATTGGTTCCTAGCAGCCAACTGAAAGGGGCGTAGATGGTATGGTCCATTGAGTTTATAAGTTAAATAGACCATAGCAGAGGAGAAGCAAAGCTTGCCATGATTTTGAGGTGGAGAGAAACTTTTCCATGCATTATCATAAATTTGTGTTAATATTCTTTTGGCAAGCTACAACATTCTTGTATTATATTTCCTGATTCAGAACCCTAGATAATGTACAATCAAAAATGAAAAGATTCATATATACTACAGTAGCACCTGTGTTAACAGCCAACCACATGGCGATGGCATATTTTTGTCAGAAATATTGAATCAAAGCTGGATACTTATCAGAGCCTAAGGTGATAATCCCTCATTTCAGAGAAAAGGGTTCATTATGTAAGAAGTCAGAACTTCTGAAAGTAATGTCAAGTGGGCCATACAGTGTTCTCCAAACTGCAGGGCATAACTCTTAAATAGATCATGAAATCCGTTTAGGAGGTTGTACCCAGTGTATTTTTTTCTTTAATGAAATGGATTAACACGGAATATACCAGAATGGAAGCTATCAGAGGAGGGTTGTGAGTAATTATGGTTGTGTAAAATGTACTTGTTACCCAGATTGTGGTCCAAAAAGTTCAAAAGCCATTGTCATCCAAGCATAAAAGGGGCACAGCAGAGTCTTGGGCATAGGGTCGGATTAGGGTTGACCTAGGCTTTGGCGGGAGTCGGAGGGAGTGGCAAAGAAGCTGCAAGCAGAGGTGCCCGTTGGAGGCTCGGGCTGAGACTGAAGAGGGCAAAGTGATTTCGCTCAGTTGTGTCCGACTCTTTGTGACCCCATGGGCTGTAGCCCACCAGGCTTCTCCGTCCATGGGATTTTCCAGGCAAGAGTACTGGAGTGGGTTGCCATTTCCTTCTCCAGGGGATCTTCCCAACCCAGGGATCGAACCTGGGTCTCCTGCATTGCAGGCAGACGCTTTACTCTCTGAGCCACCAGGGAATCTCAGGGACCTCAGCAAATCCATGTGCTCCAGAAGCAGCACTTTTCAAAACCTGTGGCTGTCATGGGGATGAGGGAGAGTACGTTTGTGGTTGTTGGGAGTCTTACCCTGAAATACACAGGCAAGGTCATGAGAAGGGGGGACCGTTCCATCACACTCATTTTCCCACCAACAAGAGCCCTTCCCCAGATCGAAACCAGGCCTTCAGCTGGAGGCTCTATGGACGTGCTTGTCCAGTACAAGAGCCGTGAGTCACCTGTAGCTACAGAGCCATTGTAATGTGGCTGGTCCCAAAGGAGCTGTGCTCTTAAGTGTAAAATACACTCCAAATTTACAAGGATGTAAAATGTCTCGTTAATTTTTTAAATACTGATTTATCGCTTGTTGAAATGATAGCATTTTGGATATATTGAGTTAAATAAAACGTATTGTTGAATTGACTTCACCTGTTTCATTTTGCTTTTGTAATGTGTCTGCTGGACATTTAAAAATTACATACTTGGCTTATGCTGCCTCTAAATTTCCTCTTAAAGGACTGTTTTGCTATTACTCTTAACCTTTGCTTTCGAGATTTTTCCACATGCTTCTCAATCTTCAAAACATCTTTAAGAAAAAAAGTCTTTTTTTTTTTTTTTCACTTTGTGATGAAATTCAAATGCACAGTTTGAGTTAATGCTTTGGTGAGAATAGATTTTTTTCCCCAGTAATTTGCGTATCAGTCAAGTCAGTAATGAATTGAACCTTCCTTGGTTGGTTGGGGAAAGGGACTAGAAAATGGGTTCCTCCTTTCTTAAGGTTTGGGGGTTGGGGTGATGGCACAAAAAGAGGGTAAAATGATGGGAAACAGTTGTGTGCCTACCATTCATTTCACTCAGGCTGCTGCCTGGGCACAGCCTTGCTGTGAGAGATTTTTGGCTTTCAGGGGGGTGGGAGGGAGGCCTGATTTTAGAGTATGCTTTGTTCCCTGGCAATTTGATAATTTTTGATTTGATAATTGCTAATTTCAATAAGTGGCACTTTTTTTTTTTTCTCCTCCTGAGCTAAATTTGGCTCTTGGTTTGGATTTCAAGATTTCTCCCTACTTATTTTTGACTGTCGGGATCCCAAGAAATTTGAAACCCTTTTCAATCCTTAATCATAAGGGAAGGATCTAAAGCTTCCTTGTGATTAAGGATGGAAAGCCGCCTGTTTCCTCTGAGGCCCCATCTTAGAAGTCTGCTCCCCCCGCCCAGATAGTGTCCCGGAACCTTCCCTCCTCAGGTCTCAGTGCTGACTCTAGCCCTGCTCCACCCATACCCTCACCCTCGCCAGGGTGACCATAGGTCTCATTGTCTGTCCAAGATTCCATACCTCAGGTCCAGTATTTGGAACTGAGCAAAGGAAAATACGGGTATAATGCTTCCAAGGATTCTGGTTTTTGAAAGGAAAATGATTGTAAGGCCTCATGATTGAAAGATGGTTTGAAACCGAAATTGAAGCGTTTGCTGCATTTTAACTGTTCGTGAGAATCCGTGTGGTTCTGCCAACAAGCAGAAGCGAGGTTGACGTGTCTTCTCTGTCCCTTCGCCCTAGGAGTTGCTCTGAGACCTACCGCATGCCAGTGATGGAGTACAAAATGAACGAAGGGGTTTCCTATGAATTCAAGTTTCCCTTTCGAAATAACAACAAGTGGCAAAGGAATGCCAACAAGGGGCCTCATTCGCCTCAAGTCCCATCCCAGGTGCAGAGTCCCATGACCTCAAGGCTGAACGCCGGGAAGGCGGACGGGAAGATGCCTCCTCCGGAAAGAGCCGCCAACATCCCCCGCAGCATCTCTAGCGATGGGCGCCCACTGGAGAGGCGGTGAGTGTGTCTTCCTAGGTTTGCCCTGAATCTCTGCCCCAGATTTAAATATCTCCAGGCCCAGAAGTACCAGTGTTGGAGCTGCCCATATTTTACTAGAAATCAAAAACTAAAACTGCGATGCATGCACTAGTGGTCTTCAAAGCATGGTAGCGTTCCAAAGCCAGCAGGATAAATGAAGATATGTTCCGGCAAAGCATTCGGCCCTGTGTAATGGCATCTGGGCTTTGCTCTTTAATTTTGCTGTGGTACCAATGGAAATCATCATTGCACACTTAGGAGCCATATGAACTAGAACTTGGCAGTCTCTTTGAGGTGACATTGACCATATCATCATCTTTGACAGTCTTTGACTTGTAGGGGATTAGTGATATGATTGTAGCAACACTGAAGGTTTTTGGTTGGGTGTCTGTGTTCGTGTTACTTTGTTATAAAGAATTGTGAGAAGGGAAAGCCACTGCTGCCACTGCTGCTGCTGCTGCTGCTGCTGCTGCTGCTGCTGCTGCTGCTAAGTCACTTCAGTTGTGTCCGACTTTGTGCGACCCCACAGACAGCAGCCCATTAGGTCCCCCTGTCCCTGGGATTCTCCAGGCAAGAACACTGGAGTGGGTTGCCATTTCCTTCTCCAGTGCATGAAAGTGAAAAGTGAAAGTGAAGTCGCTCAGTCATGTCCAACTCTTCGTGACCCCCTGGAATGCAGCCTACCAGGCTCCTCCATCCATGGGATTTTCCAGGCAAGAGTGCTGGAGTGGGGTGCCATGTGTTACTTTGTTATAAAGAATTGTGAGAAGGGAAAGCTGCTAGTATACTACAAACATACTTTCCACTGCTCTGAATGCAGAAGAAAATAGTGCATGTTAGAACACTCAGTCCTGAGTAACGTAGTTAAAAGGAGCGGGGATTGAGGGATCCCCTAACATTTTTGTCTCAAATTCACAATAAAATGCAGCACTGTGAACTAAGAACCTAGGGCAAATATTAAAATAGAGTAAGTACTCTTAAAATGTGAATACAAATGGATGGCGTAATTTTAAGTCATTGTACTATAAATTCAGATTCTCCAAATTGCCTCGACTGCAGTTTGGCTCAGTGACCTGGTCCTCTGCTAGAAGAAGCTGGCTTCCGTCTGCACGCACTGCCTTTTCCCCATCATTGTGCTTGTCTTGATCACATCTCTGCGTGTTTTTGTGGTCCCCACACTATAGAGGGGATCAGGAACCCTCAGAGCTGGCAGGGAGAAGTCTCTGTTCCAGAAGCTGCTGTGGGAAGAAGAAAGGTCCCTATGGAGCCAAAATGTGAGCCTGACTCCAGCCAGAACAGGGCGCCAAGGAAAACGTCCCAGCGATGCTTCAGAAGTCATTGGTTCAGACTGAGAGCAGAAAGTTGGAGGTTTTCAAAACCACACTATGATGTCTTTTATCTTAAAAAGCATAAAACATTGTCATTTAACTATTTCAGAAATACTAGAATACCATGTAGAAATAATCTGATCAAAACAGACAACCAAAAAAAAAACTATAGTTGTCTTTCTAAAATTCCTCATGTAATCCTGGGGATTTATTTACAGAGCCTTGCTATTTATCTCAATAAAAGATTCCTCTCCCAGAGTGGCTACATTCCCATCTGGACTCCTCTTGCTTTCATTATTTTCGGGAAGGAAAAGCATCCAAGTAATCGCTGAATAAATTCTTTGTTCTGCACATTCCAAACTTGGCTCCCTCTGAGGTGTGTGTTAACTGGAATTCATGATTTGGCCCACATTTTGAAAGATGAACCTCGGAAACTGTTGTTTAGAGAAGGACCTTTTGTTCCTCTCAATGCTATTTTCTTTCTTTCAGAGACAATCATCAGGATTTTATGAGTGAAATCAGTTTCATGTTATTTTATATGATATCCCATATAATAAAATAGCAGAATGTATTTTGATTCCATGTTGAATTTAATTTCTGCAACAGAAACTAAAGCTTATGGCTGAATGTTCTGACCTCTGAAAGTGAAAATATTTTTTGTAGCTTATTATCCTCTTAGGATGCAGGCAAGTGCTATAGAATGCATCACTCCATTTATAGAAGTTCTCTCTGTGGGTGTTTGTGTGTACCTTTCCCATAACTCTACCCAAAGGATAGGGAATTCTCATGCTCCCCCTGTAAGACTGAAGTAGTAGCCCTGTGGCTCTCCAAGGCATAAGACGAAAGTGGCAGAAGTGAGGCTACCAATGGCTTTTGGAAAATTTAACCTCTACTAAGTCCTCTTAGTGTCAGATATCCTTTAAGACACTGGACTAGGATTTCAGATCTAACGATGGAGGGTTTGTAAACGCTAAGCTCTAAATTTTCAGATTATTTGTCTCCTCTTCATTTTAAAGGGTGTGGAATTAGATGGCTGTTCTTCTCTTGTAAAAATTTAAGAGTTTGATGTCCTGTCCCATCATTCCTAACTTTCAGTAAAGCAGTATTTCTTATTTAAGTTTTAACTTTGAGGCATACACAGAAGGTATTGTTTGAGAAACTGTATATTGCTGCTGTTTGCTGAATGAGTATTCAGTAGACTCCGAATACCAGGAATACTTCCCAAGTCCTCCATTAAGACCTAGAGTCATAAAATAGACCTGAGAATATCATTTCCTCCATGAAACATAGTAAAATAAAACTAAAGAATGTAAGCATTCCCTTCTTAGTTCTACTGAGAACAAATTACGTTACTGCAACATGGACTTGATGCTCCTAGCTGGCCATACCTCCCCATCTGACTCTCCCCCTTCATCCCAGCCCTGCCTCTGGGTACCACCATTTGCCTTTGTACCTGGCCCATCTGTAGAGTGATACGGACCTTTCAGATGAATCACAAGTGGTCAAAACTGATGCCGTGGTCTGCCATTCCTTGAATCTTACCTTGCCAATAGTGGCATAAGCCTGATACTGAGACTAAAGGATGGTCCCTTGGTATCAGTATAGGATTGGTTCCAGAACCTCCCTGGATACCAAAACCTGCAGCTACTCAAGTCCTGTAATTAACCCTCATATCCTCAGCAGGTCTGCAGGTCATGAACATAGTAGTATATGTAATGAAAAAAATTTCCTGTAGAAGTGAACCTATGCAGTTCAAACCCATATTGTTCAAGAGTCAGCTGTATTGCCTTTACGTGGTTGGTTTGTTTCATTTATTTTTCTCCCCCAGGTCAGGCAAGTTGTATTAAACTGTAAAGAACCAGCTTATTTAGGATGAAGTGTGCAGCCACCTCAAGCCTACTTGGCACATGCTACACAAATCTGCCTACTTCATTCACCACGACTGGACACAGCACAGTTCATTTTAAATGAAAACTGAATATACTGCTTGTAGAAACCTAGTTTACTGCTTGTAGAAGCATGAATGAAGTCGCTCAGTCGTGTCCGACTCTTTGCGACCCCATGGACTGTAGCCTATTAGGCTCCTCCGTCCATGGGATTTTCCAGGCAAGAGTGCTGGAGTGGATTGCCATTTCCTTCTCCAGGGGATCTTCCCAACCCAGGAATCGAACCCAGGTCTCCTGCATTGCAGGCAGACGCTTTACCGTCTGGGCCACCAGGGAAGCCCTGTAGAAGCATAGTTTTCTTGAATTGTATGCAAGTTCCCAGAATTAAAGGTCCTTAGAAACAATTTTTAAAAAATACTTGTGAAACAGATTATCCTTTTTCACAATTTTTATGACAAACTCAAAGGTGTTGTTATTTGGAGTTTCTAACAAGAATTATTTAACTGAATTTTGCTCTCTATACATTGATTAGAAAAACTGATACAATAGGAGTAGATGACCCATTTGCCATCTAAGTAGAATAAAGTCTGATTAGATTTGGTTTAAATATAGGAGCTTTATGCTATCTAGGTGGCCTTTCATGTATAGAATTTTATGGTATTTGTGGGAGAAGTTCTTATTGACAGAATTATTATTTTTTGTTCAGTAGCTAAATTGTGTCTGCTTCTTTTTGACCCCATGGACTGTAGCATGCCAGGCTTCTCTGTCCATCTCCAGCTCCCAGAGTTTGCTCAGACTTATGTCCATTGAGTTGGTGATGACATCCAACTATCTCTTCCTCTGCTGCCCCCTTCTCCTGCTCTCAATCTTCACCAGTATCAGGGTCTTTTCCACTGAGTTGGCTCCTTGCATCAGGTGGCCAAAGTATTGGAGCCTCAGCATCAGTCCTTCCAATGAATATTCATGGTCGATCTCCTTTGGAACTGGCTGTTTTGATTTCCTTGCTGTCCAAGGGACTTTCAAGAGTTCTCCAGCACCACAATTCAAAAGCATCAAGAACTGATAAAATTAATGTTTAACAAAAACAGGTGATATGGTGCAATCTCTATTTTGGCCTCAAATTAATCTTGAGTGTAAGGACAGTACTGAAATTAAGTTAGCTGGCTGTGGTACACTGAATTTAACACATTACTGTGTTTAAACATAATATGGGATTAGTAATAAAACCCTGATCTGTGTTAATGTGCTCAGAAAAGCTTAAGTATATCAGGGGCTTTGCATAAACAACAGGCATGTTGGCATATAAAAGAATTTTCCTTTCTCCTTTTTGTAGATGAAGTATTGCCAAGCTTTCTATAAATATTTAATGTCAGATCATACTGAACCAATGCTCCTTTTGCATTTTACCTGGATGCCATCCTCTCCGCCTTTTTCCACTGCATTTAGCTTTCAGCAGCTGGATGGAGTGTTGCTTCTTAAACAGAGTTATAGCTGGCTACACTTGCAGCCTCCCTGATACCCTCCTCTGCAGATGTCTGCACTGTGCAGGGCATGAAGAGCGTGCCTAGAGGATATTGTTGAAACAAACGCAAATAGTTCTGTTTCTGTTTCAGTATCCATTAAACAAAAACTCCCCTTCCCCCACCCCTAGGCCCTTACCATTCTACTTTCTGTGAATTTGAGTGTCTTGGTACCTCACATAAATAGAAAATTTACGTTAGTGGAATCATACACTGTTTGTCCTTTGGGACTGGTTTATTTCACTTTAGCATAATGTATTCAGGCTTCATTCATGTTGTAGCATATGTTGAGTTTTCCTTCTTGCTTATTAGCTCAGGCTACTGTAACAAAATACCATAGATTCAGTGGCTTATACAATAGACATTTACTTGTGGAATCTGGAAATTCCAAAATCAAGGTTCCAAAAGGTGTGGTTCTTGGTGAGGACCCTCTTCTTGGCTTGTAAAAAAGCAGCTTCTTGCTGTGTCCTCACGTGACAGAGAGAGGAGGCTCTGGTTTCTTGCTCCTCTTATAAGGGCACTAATTGTGTCATGGGGGCTCCACCCTTATGACCTCATCTTAACCTGATTACCTTCCAAAGGCCCCACCTCCTAATGTCATTACACTGGGGTTAGGATTTCAACACATGAATTCCATGAGGAGTGAGGGTGGGAGGATCCCCAGGTGGCACAGTGGTGAAGAATCCACCTGCCAGTGCAGAAGCCACAGGAGACAGAGGTTTGATTCCTGGGTCAGGAAGATGCCCTGGAGGAGGGCATGGCAACCCACTGCAGTATTCTTGCCTGGATAATCCCACAGACAGAGGAGCCTGGTGGGCAGAGAGTAAGACACAACTGAGCTCACATGCTCGCGGGTGTGGGGAGGGGCACATGCAGTCCATAGCCTTCCCCTTTTCAAGACTGAGTACTATTCCACTGTGTGTATATACCACATTGTTCATCCATGCATCCATTAATGGACACTGGGTAAATCAGTTCATTTTTATAAAATAAAAAAGCAGGTAAAAGTGAAACACTATAATCTGATAAAGCCATAGAACTGAAGCTTAGATTTAAGTAGAATTTTTGCTTTTTATTGACTAAGTTTAGAATCCTGGTATAAAAGGTATATTGTGAGTAAAGCTATCTACTGTTGACTCAAAGTGAAAGGTGAGTTGTTCTTGATGGAATTTCCTATCATTGGTTTCAATTAGGTTGAAGCTGAATTATGCCTATTTTATTTGTCAGCCAAGATAAGGTAGAAAGCAGAGAGCTAGCTATACTCAACTTAAACTCACCAGGCTCTTAACCCTCCTTTGCCCCAGCTCTTCAAAGGAGTGAGTGCACTCTGGCATCCCCACTGGCCTCACTTTAGATGATTTGCAAGTTCACACTTTTAGAGAGGGCTTTCCAGGTGGCACTAGTGGTGAAGAACCCGTCTCCCAATGCTGGAGACCCAAGAGATGCAGATTCAATTTCTGGGTCAGAAAGATCCCTTGGTGGAGGGCATGGCAACCTACTCCAGTATTCTTGCCTGGAGAATCCCATTAACAGAGCCTGGCGGGCTACAGCGCATGGAGTCCCAAAGAGTCAGACACGACTGAAGCAACTTAGCACGCACTCACACACTTTTAGATTAGAGTATGAAGGTGCTTTCTATTCAGGCATTCAGAAAAGGGACGCAGTGGCCTGAGCCTGGCACACCTCCCAGCTCCCTTTCTTTTACAAACCATAGAGTGACCCAGGGAACAAGCCCAGGGTACTGTAAAGCCAAGGTACTGTAGTTACTCTGTTCAATCTGAGCTCGTCGGACAGGCCTGGCCCGGCACATAGTGAGTCTTAGAAAGTGGTGGTTGCTGTCTTCTTTGGTGGTGTTTTGTGGGTGCTCTTCTAAACACAGCTGCCTGGGGGTGAAAGGGGGCTCTAGTTCCAGTTGGGGACTTACAGGTGAGGGTAGAGCCAGCCAGAGCGGGCTCCTGAGTCAGTCTGCAGATTGGCCTGCATCCAGGCCATGCATGTGATGAGTCAGTGTGTTTCCAAGGAGCGGGTTGTGCCATCTTCAGCACCGGTTAACCTGGGTGAGACAGGATGAGTTCACGAGGCCTGCTGTGCTGGGAACAGTCATGGCGAACTGTGCAGCTGTGGAAGGAAATGCTGCAAAAACCCTCCGGTGAGTTGGAATAGCCTGAGAGATGAGCTTGAAAAAAGTGGTGTGCTCTGGGAAGAGCAGTGAGGTGACCAGTGGGCGTATTGTTCTGTGTGTCAGAGAGTTGTTCTTCTGAATGTGTCCAGCAGTCGGGTCTTGCGCTCTTATCCTTTTTAAGGGAGTTCTGCCTTAGGAACCACCCAGGGAGGCCTGGCCTGCTCACACCTTATGGGAAGGGCCTGAAGGGCCCTGAGGCTTCCTCCAGAAACACCCCTTGTCCACCCCCACAGCGGACAAGGGGCAGGCCTTCCCCAGAAGCCAGATGTGGCCCGTGTCCTGCTGTGGCCCTCACTGTTGTGAGAAGGCAGCAGGAGTCCTACCTAGGCCCTTTGTCCGATGAGGGCGCATACCCCACACAGACACATTTACCATCAGGAATTTAAATAACTCAGGGGTGAAAACAGTGGTAATGCTTATACCTTATAAGGGAGTGCTCCCTTATATCTGAAATAGCTGACGTTTTTCTTTAGGATTTGTCGATTGCACCGCACATGTATAAATATGTGGAAATTAGTGATACTGAAGACAGGTGAGCTACCTAGACCCCCCCCCCCCCCCCCCGCCCCGCCTAAGGTCATCAGTGTGACATTTTCAGTAAGCCTCCTGTTGAGAACCTGGGATAATGGCCAGTCTGGCTGAGGTCTGCCTCCACTCGTGGAGATCCCTCAGTCTGCCATCCGCCTGGTGTTAAAATATTGGCCGTTCCAGTATTCTTACACGGAAAATTCCACGGACAAAGGAGCCTGGTGGGCTGTAGCCAGTGGGGTTGCAGAGAGTCAGACATGACTGAGGGGGCGTGAAAAGAGAAGTTTAGGACAGTTGTACAGAGCGGGTGGGGGTCTCAGAGACCCCTTGAGGAAGGTGCACAGCAGCACAGAGGCCATCACCGCATGCTGTATTTTGGCTTCTGCATCCCTTTTCTTGTGTAATGCAATGGGATTGAGTTTATTTTTAGTTTCTTCCAGTTTTTAAAAGCCTAGCATGCTCCAGGAGACCACTTAATTTATTCTCACCGAAGGATTTGGTTGTGACTCTCTTCATGAAGTATTTGAACATCGGTGGAGGGAAGAACCAATTAAAATTAAAGAGGCTAGTATTTGTGGTGGGCTAATAGATTCTTTCTATATGAAATCTCATTAATTTTAGGCTCATTTCATCAGTTCTCTTGGGCCTTGGTAAAAAATAAAAGAGTATTTGGTCATTGCCCGCCATCTCAGGGGCTGCAGGGCCAGCTCTGACCACACTACTGCTTTGCTGCAGAACCTTCTAGGCTGCCCTGTTGCCTAATAGATGAAGTTTGTGCTCCCTCAGTTTACCAAACGTGGGCCCACCCTCCCAGACACATTTGTCCTCCTGGTCACAGCCTGCACCAATATCCTACCCGTGTCAACTGTTCCAGCCAAAGATACTGCTGTGGTGGCCACATACGCCCTCCTGTTCCTGTGTCCTAACTCTGGACTTCTGTGAAAATCCTTTGTTTCCTACAAAATGAATCTCAAGTGCATTTCCTCACAAAGCTTGCTTTTCCCATAGGATCTGACCTCTAACCTGCCTGAGCTGCCTCTGCATTCAGTTTGAACTGCCCTCATGACAATAACATTCTACTTGCATTTTGCTTAAGAGCTATAGGCAGCTGTTTTTTTTTACTAAGTTCATATTCTGTGCCACACTCTGATCAAAGTCCCTCATGTTGAGTTTTCTCAGTTGATCTGCCCAGCCACCCAGTAAGTTGGTTGCTGTTTACTCCTTTTACAGATAAGAATGCCCAGGGATTGAGAAATGAAATCATTTGTGCAGGGTCCTGGCTGGTTTATAGTGACGCTGAGATGAGCACTATCAGAGCCCGTATCTTAGCCACCATGTCACAAGAATGAAATCTACCACCATATATAAGTGGTGCTGAAGAAATACTTGACAAGTTTGAAAGTGAGAATTAGTAAAAAGTGACAAAGAGAATGAGTGAAATGAGTAATCACCAGTATTTGTAAGCTAATAGAAGTTGATTTTGTTGTAGATTATTAATGTGCATTTCATGTAAAGCATGAAATCTACCACCATATATAGGTGGTGCTGAAGAAATACTTGACAAGTTTGAAAGTGAGAATTAGTAAAAAGTGACAAAGAGAATGAGTGAAATGAGTAATCACCAGTATTTGTAAACTAATAGAAGTTGATTTTGTTGTAGATTATTAACGTGCATTTCATGTAAAGCATGAAATCTACCACCATATATAGGTGGTACTGAAGAAATACTTGACAAGTTTGAAAGTGAGAATTAGTAAAAAGTGACAAAGAGAATGAGTGAAATGTGTAATCACCAGTATTTGTAAGCTAATAGAAGTTGATTTTGTTGTAGATTATTAACGTGCATTTCATGTAAAGCATTCATAGCTCAGTTGGTAAAGAATCCTCCTGTAGTACAGGAGACCCTGGTTTGATTGCTAGGTCGGGAAGATCCTCTGAAGAAGGGATAGGCTACCCACTCCAGTATTCTTGGGTTTCCCTTGTGGCTTAGCTGGTAAAGAATCTGCCTGCAGTGCAGGAGACCTGGGTTCAACCCCTGGATTGGGAAGATCCCCTGGAGAAGGAAAAGGCTACCCACTCTGGTATTCTGGTCTGGAGAATTTCATGGGCTATATATATAGTCCATGGGGTTGCAAAAAGTCAGACACAACTGAGTGACGTTCACTTTCACTACTAAAAATATATCATTAAAAAAAAAACCTAGGTCTTAAAAAAAAAAGAAATACTTGCTAGATAAATGTATTCATGTTTACATGCTAAGGGGGCCCAGCCACATGCAGTCAGGGGCAGCTTCAGGTATGTGCACAGGGCCCCACACTTAGAAGGGTCCATGCTGGGTTTAATGCTCTGCTGTTGCTGTCTTGGAAGTTTTAGTATGTTTGAACAAGGAGACCTGAAGTTTCATTTGCACTGGGCCCCACAAATGGTGTAGCTGGTACTGTCTGCAGCCCGTTTTTATCTTCTGTTTTGTAGAGTCACCCTTAGATATAAAATTGACTCATCTCAGGAGGCACCCATGATGTGTGCTGGGCTGTGAACCTCTGAAGGCTTGCCAGCAACTGGGAAGTGATGATCCGTTTATCTCAGTGTGATGAACCGTGGTACTTTCCTAACTGTACCAGAGTTACTCGTGGTTGTAAACTGATCTTGTCCCAGGAGGCTCATCAGAACAGGATTTCAGTGGTCAAGTCTGAATAGCTGGTAGGAACTGTATGGTCAGAAAGCCAGGGATAGCTCTGGTTCACAAAGTTTGGAAGAGACGAAAAGACGGAGGGGTGAGTTGCTCGGATTCGAACACAACTTGTTCAAACTCTAGTCTGAATACAGCAGCCAAGTGATGTTACGTTGAATCATTTTAGAGAATTTTTTTTAACAGAATTCTGGGGAGAATCCCGGTTGATATGCATTCCTAAAGACAGACTTGAACCGAATCCTGTTCTCTGGGTGAATAGCGTTTAATTGCTAAGTTATGGTAAAATGCTGTGCTTAATTATGGACTCGGATATCTAATTTGTCAGTCATCGCTGCTATTTGAAACTCTCTTGGTTGTTCTTGCCATCATTCCGCTGTTTGCACTTGAGATACAGAGGGCCTTATCTCCCTGGACACATCCAAGCACTGCTATCCCTTTGGAGTAAAAGGCAGGAAACGGGCATAATTGAACCCATACATAACTATGCAAGGAAAAAAACTTAGCATCAATTACACAGATACTGAGTTCCTTATCCATAAATTGGTAAATCAGTCTCCAGAGATCAATTTAATAAGAGCCTATCAATATTAACATCATATGTGTAGTCCTGTGAGTTGATTCATGGGGAGGGTGTGGTGAGATGTGGGTTATTTCATTAGATAGCTGGAATTTTTTTTTTTTTTTTTTGGCACTTCTCTTCTCCCTTTTATCTTGACATGAGAAGGCTTCTGGAAAAATGAAGAACTGATATTGATCTTGGACCATTTCTTCCTAAATGTCCGTTCCAGTCAACTGTCTGCTTTCATTGCAATGAAATGTACTGCATATAAATGGAAAGCTGGCGTTGAGTGTAGTCCTGCAGACTATGGGAGTATTGTCTGTCGGTCTGATGATCATGACTTTTTCAATTGCTGCATTCTTTGAACAGTCCAAAAGCCCCCAGTGTTTTATTTCTGCAGAGGAAAGTCATAGCCATAGAGAAAATTTAAGATTGGTTACTTTAAAAACATTTAGTTATTTCTCAGCTAAGTTGATAAAAATGTAGGGAAGAGAATCTACTGAAATAAATGCTAAAAAGGTTTTTAGATACTTCCTTTCTAACTGTGAGCATAACATTCTCAAAGATTATTTCTTTAATTCCACAAAATCAAAAGATGTCACAGCAAGTGACAGATATATTCAGCTTAGTCCTGTAACCCTATTCAGACATTAATAGGGGCTCGTTAAGACTGAGAGAAAGTAGAAAGATCTATGTTTATCTCAAAAGAAAAGAAAAGACTTGTGATCCCCTCAGGTGGAGTTGGGGGCAGGGGCTTGGAGGTTCAAGAGGCTAGCATGCTGACTTCCTCTGTGAGCCAGTTTGGGGGTTACTCTTTTTCAAAGCATCAAGACAGCAACCAGCCAAAATTTCAGTAATGATCAGCCGTGGTCTCTGGCAGTAGACTGCCAATGCCAGGCAGGCAGGAACCTCCCACTCCCTGAACGAGATCTGTTTTCCAGTAATATTTGTGAGCTGGTATCAAATTCAGAGTATTTGGAAAGAATACTAAGTCATCAGAATAAGGGCTAATTCTGATTATTATTTTGTTTTTGCCTGCCCTACATACGTCTAGAGTCATAAAAACATTTGGGTGGCATTCCATCAGTTGCTATATGTGTGTTCTGTGTGTGTGGACAGTCCGAAACAATGCCACTATTGAGTTATTTAAGTGCAGAAAAGGCCTGGGAATGAATGCTGGCCTTCTGGAAATGCTGTTTTTTCACTTTGGGATAACTCCAGTAACCAAGTAGAATTTTCTGATACATCTGCCAAATAAAAGAGCTGAGGTTGAGAAGTAGCATAAGATATTTTAATGTACGTTTTGGAGAGCAGGGTAAGAAAAGCAAGCTCTAAATATAAATGTGAAAGTTACATTTTGACTTTGGCTATGGAATCTTGTTGTTACTTCCTTGTAGAAGCACCATGAATATAATTCAGTGGTGTTACTTGTTTATCCCAAAAAGAGTTAAAAAATCTTCAGGCCCCCAAACATTGCATTGGCCCCAACAGCATTCACATCTCTGCTGTCATCCCCCTTCTTTTCATCTTTATGTAACACCTCCTCTTCGCATTAAGAAAGGCAAAGCAGCAGCAAAATGAAACTGTACTTGAAGTTTCTCTGTATTGTGCATGCGTGCTAAGTTGCTTCAGTCATGTCCGACTCTTTGTGACCCCATGGACTGTAGCCACCAGACTCCTCTGTCCATGGAATTCTCCAGACGAGAATACTGGAGCGGGTTGCCATGCCCTCCCCCAGGGGATCTTCCTGACCCAGGGATGGAACTCCTGCCTCTTAGGTCTCGTGCATTGGCAGGTGGATTCTTGACCACTAGCGCCACCTGGGAAGCCCTTCTCTGAATTAGGTGCATCTTCCGGGATTTCTCTGGAAGGAGTGATGCTAAAGCTGAAACTCCAGTACTTTGGCCACCTCATGCGAAGAGTTGACTCATTGGAAAAGACTCTGTTGCTGGGAGGGATTGGGGGCAGGAGGAGAAGGGGATGACAGAGGATGAGATGGCTGGATGGCATCACTGACTTGATGGACGTGAGTCTGGGTGAACTCCAGGAGTTGGCGATGGACAGGGAGGCCTGACGTGCTACGATTCATGGGGTCGCAAAGAGTCGGACATGACTGAGCGACTGAACTGAACTGAACTGAAAAACCAAACTCTTCAGGCAGAAGTGGTTCATGCTGTCCTAGTTTTCCTCTTGGTAACCTCCTCCTTCCCTTCTTACCCCCACTCCAGTCCCTTTCCAGTTACTTACGGATAAACAGTGAGAAATTGGGAGATGTTTTAATGGAAAAGAAGGCATAGCAGAATCACACCTGATAACAAGTTTGTCACTGAGGAGAGAGTTGGGGCTCCCCAAGAGAGATCTGCCTCTTGGACATAGACCAACTTTGGGAGTCACATTTTGGGGTATCTGTCCTTATTCTTTCTCTGTTAGAAAAGCTTCTGAGTGTGATTCTGTTATCCCTTCTGTCAGTTTCCTGTACCTGGAGCCCTCTGCTCTATTTCAGAAGGTACATAGGTTCCCTATAGGAAACTGCCGTGCTTCAGTGAAGAAGGTCCCAGGGCTTCAAAACTTTTGTCTTCAGTGTTAGACTCCTTTATGTGCAAAATCATCTGACCCTGCAGACCCCTTGCAAGCTGTCTTATTAAGCACAGAAAACCCATCTTTCTCTAGAGAATAGCAATAGCCTGACGCAGAGTGCAGTGGACTCAGAAATTCAAGAGGCCTGGCTTAGTGAAAAAATGACTTTGATTCCCCTCTCTCAACTATAAAATGGAAATGACCTGCCCTGCTGCCCCTTTACAAGAGCCAATGATCTGGATCAGCATTTAGTTCTGAAATAAAATATCATTGTTTTAGCTGATGTTATGATTTAGCTGACAGATTGTCACAGGCTTCAGCCTCACTTATTAATATCCTGCAGTTGCCCCAGTGCCTCCTTGAATAGAGCGAGTAGAGGGCAAAAATCACGTCTCTCCTGACCACAAAGCTCTGTTTTCTGCATCAAGCCAGTCTGTGGTGTGAGGGACCCACAATTTTAGAAAGAGATATACTGGCAGCTAGGCAGAGCACACCTCAGCTGTGTTATCAACCCAGTCATCCCAATGAAATTCAGCAAGCTGCACTTGTAGGCATGTTTCCATGGAGGTATTTGTACGGTGATGCTACTATCAACTAAATTTATACATGCTAAATTGCAATATCTGGATATTCATTCCAGACCTTTAGTAATAAAATTGGAAAACAAAGAAGCATACAAAGAATGTACCGGTCTCACTGTGGTCATATACTCTGGGAGAGCCAGTGGGGAAATTGAATTAATTGCCATGTTAATGTCACTGGGATTCATTATATTCTCTGGGCTGCCATTCTGCAAAATTGCATAAGCATTTCAGCCCTTGAATTCTGGCAGCTTTTGGAAACATACATGTTTTCTGTTTTTCCCCCTGTTATTTTTTGACGCCCCCGCCCCCTTCAAGGCCCTTTTCCAGCTGTCCCCTTAAGGGAGTAGTTTTATGGGAAAGTTTCTTTTGTGGGCTTCCAGCTGGCTTTATTTTCACTATCTCCGCAAAGTGGCTGTGTTTGTCGCATTCATATGCTATTACCCATCACATTGCCTTGGGATTTTCCCTTTGAGTTGCTGACTTCACATTTTCTGTTTGCACACACACAGGCTGTCTCCTGGTTCGGACATCTATGTGACGGTCTCATCCATGGCTTTGGCAAGATCCCAGCCGTGCCGCAACTCCCCTAGCAGTCTGTCTTCATCCAGCGAGACTGGCTCTGGGGGGGGCACCTACAGACAGAAGTCCATGCCCGAAGGGTAGGTAGAGTCGGCATCACTGTCTCTCCTCCCATGTGTAACTCAGGTGTGCAAAATAGTTTCCATTCAGCCGGACTCAGTTCACAAAAGAGCGAAAGGGGAAATACAGTTAGTACTCTGCATTAAAAAATGTTTTCATGGCTAGTTCCAACCACTGCTTAGAAAGTTTATCATTCTGCAGTCTCTAAGGACTCAATGGCAAAGAAATCAAATTACATCAATTCCTCCATTATGTGTGTTGATCTTGTTTCATCGTATGGATTTTGCCACTTCTTAAAATTTCCTCCAAAGTGAACTTAGGAGTATACTGCTTGTGCTGGGTAGAGTTTGTATTGATGTTAAAGTAGGAAAAATGTTCATTCTGTCCAAAGCTTAAAAGGATTTTTCTCACACTCTAGAAATCTGTGATTTCAGCCTGTGGGTTGTTTGGGAGCTTTTCTCTCCATCTTATTTGAAAACACTATAAACACCCAAAAGTAACTGTTTGCTTCTGACAAGACTCACAAAGGAAAAAGCTAAGTGTACGTGATTGTAAAGGCTACTAAAAGGGGGGAAAAAATTGGCTTGTCTGAAGCTGCAAAGGAATTAGCAGAAAACATCTCATGACATGCAGAAACTAACTTTGCTCACAAGGAGAGTGAAAGAACCATCACAAGGCCTCCTGCCGGACACCTCTGAAGAACTTGAAACCACTTGAAATTCAAAAATGGCGTGTTGGGGAAAAAAGGGATGTTTCTGTTCCAAGTTTTCTCCAAATTATTTTTAACAGATGCACATATGATTTGTTTACTTTCTTGAGATCTTACCATGTTATAAAACAATTCTGCTTATGAGAATAGTTTCATAGTGGATTTTTTTTTTTATCCTATGGTCTTTTGTTGGTTTTTACAGCTGTTAAGAATAATTTTGTTGATATTTTTGCCAAATGTTTATGTTAGCAGAAAGTAAGTAATAAAAAACTACAGTAAAACATACTTCCCTCCCCAGCTCTCTCCCCAAGGCATCTGTTGGTAGCGTATCTAAAATGTGCATTTCTTACTCTAATTACTTCAGTGACAATTAGTAAAAAAATTCTAGCTCTTATTGCAGGCCCCTGCAAAAGATTTTATGAGTTAAGTAGTAGTATTATCCCATACCACAAGCCCAACTGATTATTTTTTGTTTTGATTAGTAGATTTTAAATGGCCTTGTTTGACTTCAAAAGTAAGAATTCACTGCAACTTCAGTGTATTTAATACAGTAATAAAATATAAATGAGCTAACAACAACAAAATCCTGTTTGCTTCTTCTCTACATTTGATAGGTACTCTCAAGGCATACTAGAATGTAATTTGAAACAGTGATTTTTGGTGATTATTAATGGTAGAAACCAGGCTCCAATGTTCGTGCTTTACCACTTTTTTAATAAGGTGGTAATTATTTGACTTGATGTTCGATACTAAGTGTCCCATAGCTGGTACAGAGAGTTTCCCCCATCGCTTTTAAGGTTAACTGGTGACTGTTTACTGTGCTGTGTACCGTCAGTTTTATCTGCAGTGAACTTTTACAGGAAGATGCTGGTACCGTGTTTTCCTTTAGATCCCAAGTGACCTGTTGTCTGTGTCAGTGATGCAAGAGACTTTAGTATTCGTTGTCTGATTGACACACATTCCTCATGAGCCAGGTTTGATTCTGAAGTTAAGCTTACCAAGGGAACAATTGTTAGATCTACTCTGTAACTTAGCCCAGTAAAAATAAATAGGTCCAGGGTGACAGTGAAGCAGGAGTGTATGGAGTCTGCTGTGAACTCACTAATGTTAAACTTGGACAAGCTCCAAGGTGTGAGATAGAAACCGCAGGTCCATATACACTGATTGTCTGTAAATGTAATCCGCCCCTTTGTCGCCCTCCCTGTGCTTCAGCAGACTCAGTGTCTGCTTATGTGTGGAGTGTGCCACCGCTTGCTGGAATAAGGATGTGGAGAGCATCCAGATCAGTTGAGAGGCGCAGTTTCACGGGCTAGTTAATAAAACTGCTCTACTTGGGTGAAGGGGGAAAGGGCACTTGAACGGTTTAGGATGGGAATAAGAGAGAGTTAAAAAGCAAGTGATAAAAAGACGTAGGATAGGGTCTGTTCTACCACCCTTGGAGATGTGTTATACCCTAAGGAATGTGGGCAAAACGGCATGTGCAGAGGGACGGACTGGGCAGATATGGAGTTGGAGGATCGTGATGTGAGAAACGTAACCAAGGCTGTGCAACCTGCAGGTGGGCCTCGGGGAGTCAGGGAGGCCATGATAGCTTTCTGCCAGTGCTCTTCGATGAGGGATTAAACTCGACTCTGGTTGTAACTGAGATCAGTGAGTGAAAAATCATAGAGAAGAAGTTTCCAGCCCCTTGTAAGGAAGATATTTCAAAGCTGTCAGCCTGCCCTGGGGAACTATAGACTGACTCATGAGGGAGAAGGTTCTCGGTCATTGAGTGCATTTCGTGTATCAGCCAAATGATTACTTAAAAACTCCTTCACATCAGAACTGCGACTCCTAGAGTATTATAAAGTGCTCCTCCAAACAAAGAGACAATTAGGTTCTTCAAAAAGAGGCACAGTGTAAAGTTAGAACAGGTTTTGTCTGAGCTCCTCAAGGATGGGGCCTTCGTAGCCCTGATGGCCTGGCACACAGTGAAAGAGGCGAGTGTGTGAGAACTAAATCCAAAAGTTCATTGGGTGAAACTTTTTTCAAGGCAGAGTTGAAAGACAGACAGGCTTACTTTATCATTTCTTTAAAAGCAGACAGCCAGAAAAGCATTTGGCTTTCCGTTTATAGAGGTTTAAAAAGTTGTCTTGAGTTTCCACTGCTACCAAAAAGTAAAACTAAGATTCCAATTCACTTCTTTCTTTGATCTCTGTGCCTTTTTGAAAAAAAAAGTTAATTTAGTGTACTTAAAATAGGATCATTGAAGCCAACTGGAGGATATTCACGATTCTAAACAAGGACCCGATTTAGGAAGTGACAAAGATTATAATTAGTGAATTCTTTTTTTTTTTTTTTTTTTGATGAGCCCTTTCACTAAAATTTTCATCAATTCAAATTTTCATTTGTTTTTAATAATGGAGGTAACTGTTTAGTGATGCTTATGAGTTAAGCTTGTAAATGACTGTCATTTGTGCAAAAAGTAACGAGGGAGATATTAGAGTAGGAATTTTACTAAAATATTTCATAGCCTCCCCTACGTTGCAGAGGCTTTTATATGAGTTTTTCTCCCTGGATCCTTATGAGAGTTGCCATTTTAAAAATAAATAAAGACAGAACTTGAGTGACTCCAGGTGGGGAAGCTGAACTTAGCTGCTGATCTCCCTGCTGCTAATCTCCTATTCTTTGCAACACCCCGATTGGTGGTTCTCCCCACACATTTATCAGTTTGTAACAAAGACACCTGTCACATGCATCAGTTAATTCAGGTCCTGTATTGTGATTTATTGTATCGATCACTTATAAGTTCATTAGTACCCACAGACAGATTTGTAAATTTCCATGTGAATCTTTGAGTATTATACCCTGGCCCTTTTTCCTGGACTCTGTCAGCATTTACTTTGCTGATGTTACTACTCAAGGCATATACTTTAATGAAGCATATATTATATTATTATTCTACATAGGAAAAGTTATTAGTAAAATGGTCTCGTTAAATAGATAAATGTTCTTTCCAGAAATAGACGTTTACCTTACTATATGCCAGCTCACCCACTTCCAAATTGCTCTTCCAAAGGCAGTTTGAAATTTATACATCTGGAAAGTGGTCCCTATGTAATGTAAATGATAGCAATCTTTGTCTTTCAGACCTTAGAGTAAGAGCTTCAGAAAATACTTGTTCCAAGAATGAGTGCCTTAGTGGTGTAGCAGATTACTGAGTTAAGAGAAACCGCTGGAATGTGCCAGCTGGACGGCACACAGAAGGAACACTAGGATGGTGACGTTTTCTCTTGGCTGTGAGTGACCATCAGAGCTTACCTACACTAGGGCCAGGAGGCTTTGGTTTTTTACCGTGTCTATTTTAGGTTGGCTCAGTGCTAATGACTCCTGCCCTTGTTCACAGTTTACATGCTGAGCATACACACTCTGCTGAACAGAGGGGTGTATCCCGACCACAACATCCACAGTTCTGGCATCCACGTATGCGTGCACAAGACTGAGTACAGGCCTGTGAGCAAAACTAGAACCTAGCATTAGAGTTCAGTGCGTTACACCCAGGACTGCCTTCCCGTTTGGGCAAGGTCCCTGACGTTGTCTTTGCCTTTGGGGAAACCCCCCCAGGTTTGGAATCAGCCGCAGATCCCCCGCCTCCATCGACAGGCAGAACACCCAGTCAGACATTGGAGGCAGCGGGAAATCCACACCCAGCTGGCAAAGAAGTGAAGACAGCATTGCTGACCAGATGGGTAAGTAACTAATTCCTACAATAAGCAAGTTGCCTTTATACCCAGGTGACTTTGGCAACCCTGGTTGATGTCATCAGTGCATTCTCTTCTCTAGTACAGCTCTGGGTCATAAATAGGAATGATCATTAAGTCTGTTACTGTGTGTATAAGTCAAAGCAGCAATTAAGACCTGAGAGAAAAGTCAAGGAATTCTATTCATAAGTGACCCTGACTTTGAAGACAGAAAGTACATAGGAATTATTTTCATCACTAAGGTTGAAATGCCAGAGTCCTAAGACACTTATGTGCTATCTCCCTCCCCCACCTTGTTTATTTATCTGTTTTTGCCTAGTATAAAGGCCCTGGGAGATTAGTTGATATTCTTAACATTGAGTTTTAAAACATTTAAAAGCTGTGTACAAAATGGGAAAGAGATATAATTGTTCTCTAGTCATCTCTTGAGGATGCCTTTCTTCCCTTTATAGGCTTTTTCTTCCCCCTACTCTTCTATGAAGCTGTCAGCTAAGGAAACGTCTTAGGATAAAACCAGCTGGAAGGGAAAAAGATTTGCATGAGTGAGCCTTCCTTTGGGTTTTTGGCACATGGCCCATTCCCTCTCCCTGTCTCTCTACACAGTTCTCTGATAACATCTAAATACTAGTTGATACAATAACATTTTGCCATGAAACAGGATTGAGTTTCAACACAGTAGCACCAGGGATTTAGTATCAACACAGTTGATACATCAGGGACTTGAATCTGGACTGTTAAAGGTTTTTCCCTTTGCCTCTATCTAGTAGCTTTCCCATCAAGGTGGAATAAAAAGAAGTAAATTTCAGGGCTGAAAACAGATCAGCGTTCACAGCAAAGACCTCATCGTTTTATCCTCTCTGCAAACACATCCTTTTGTTCGGTTTTAGTGACTGTGCCCACGTTTCCGTACCTGGCGGGGGAGGGCATCCTTAGTGCAGAGGTGGGGTCCATGCTGGGACTCTAAAAACCCACGAACATGGAAGGGAGTGGAGATGCATTCAGTTAAGATAGGAGCTGAAGAAGAGAAGCAAAAGCCTCAGGTTCTGAAGATAGGCTTTGTTCCACCCCTTCAGTGCGCCGTGTTCCTCGTTATTGAAGCCATCTGTCATTCCCTACTCTCGTCCCACTCCCCACCCCCCACCGAAAACCTGAGCATATTCGGATCCACTGTTCTGCTCTTGACAGAACGTTTCGAATCCCATATGTTTTGATACCGTTGAGATGGTAACGACACATGTGAACAGGATCCCTCCTTCAGCACGACTTTAGCAGCTTTTTTTTGGCTCCTAGTTGCAGGCTTTGAACAAAGCTGCCAAGCGGGCCTTTGTGCACTGTTCAGGGTCACGCTTCCCACTCATGTGAAGTCATACAGGGAATGAAACAGTATCTTGGGACTGGAGAGGGTAATTACAAGGTTTGTCCTAGGCCCATAGTCATTCTTTCGCATAAACCTTCCTCTAGTCTTTTTTCCCCCTGGTATCTACTTTAGTTTGGTGGCATCTCACACTTCATAGATAAGGTTCTGAAATGAATACCGGTGAATCTTTTTAACACATTGGTTCATCCTTTTAGTAAGGTTATACCTTTTCTTTTTAAAAAAAGAAAATACTCCTAGAGCCTGCCAGAGAAGCCTTTTGTTTTTTTTAAAACCAAGACCTTTCTCGATTCAAAATCTAAGGCTACAAAGAAAATGTTCAAATAAATTTTTATAACTTTTGATATTCTATCATCCCAGAAAGATAACCCAGCCCTTTCTGCCTGGCACTTCAGAAGGAATCTGGGGCTTAGCTTGCACAAACCATGCTAGGGAGGAATCAAGACAAATAATTGTTATGTTCTCATTCCTCAGTACACCGTATTGTGTGGAGAAGGGACTGACCTTCCTACACTCGATTTGTAAGAACACAATTCTCTAACGACCTTCAGGTCACTGGTTGAAAATGTCAAGCAGAGTCTTACTCATTAGCCAGGCTTTCCCCGTCTTTGTCCATCAGCAGATGATAAGCTGATTCCCAGGGGAGACCCAGAGCTTAGCTTGTTGAGTTGGCTCACTCATCTCAGTTTGTTTTTCCTGCCTCTCCACTTTTGGATACGATTGAGAGTCAAAGAGTACACTGCTCAGTCCTGTGCGTGTTAGGAATGGCCTTGCACGATTGTTGCCATCAGCTCTTAGGTGTGTTAAAGAGGCAAAGTCGCTTACCTTTCACTTTTGGAACAGCCCCATCCTGAACGCCAGCGGAGTCCAACAGGAAGCAATTGTTTTAAGTAAACTAGTCGCTGTGTGTCTTTTCTGTTGTGCTTAGCTTACAGTTATAGAGGACCTCAGGAATTCAATTCTTTTGTCCTCGAGCAGCATGAATATACAGGTAAAATATGTCCAAAGTGTCATGGTAAGTAACGCGCGATTGCATCCATGCCTGTCTAGGTAACGTAGACCAAGCGAGGTTAGCCACACTTTGCAATGAATGGATTTCATAAATTTAATCCATATATTTGAGACTTCCCTGCCTCCCCAAGCCGAAAATCGATTCCTGACTTTGCCGCATTGTTCATGGCCTCTGGTTTGGTGGCACTTGGCTCTGCTCATGTGTATGGTGTGACACACTGTCACCAGCTGCAAGCTTTACCCATCAGCCACTTAGCTCTTGACATGCTGTCTATCGTGTAAACTCTCAACAAGCTTCCCGCTGAAATTCCGAGTTTGCTGGCCAGTGAACTGAGAGGCGCAGGGGCAAGCCGTCCTCATTTGTCAGCCTGTGCCCGCGTCTGTTTAGTGCCTGCACCGTAATGTCCTGTGCTGTGTTCCAGAGCCAACCTGCCACCTCCCAGCAGTATCCAAGGTACTGCCAGCTTTCCGAGAGAGCCCCAGTGGGAGATTAATGCGTCAAGATCCGGTGGTTCACTTGTCTCCAAACAAACAAGGGCACGTAAGTTAACTATAAAGTAATAAAAATGGTGCAATAAAAACTGATGCAATGGACAGGAACTTGGGCAGACTTTGGGAGCTGGTGAGGGACAGAGAGGCCTGGTGTGCTGCAGTCCATGAGTCACAAAGAGCTGGACACAACTGGGAGACTGAACAACAACAAATAAAAATAGTAGATTCCTAGCCCTGTGCCTTTCTTGCAAAGTGAAAATTGTACCGGTCTGCTCTCTCATTCCTCCACAGTGTCAGAGGGGAAGTCATCCTGGTAGAAAGCAGGCATTGGCTGCCATAGCCCTGAAATTTCTACCGCAGTGGCCTTAAGCTTTTTGTTGTTGTTTAGTTGCTAAGTTGTGTCCAACTGTTCGTGACCCCATGGACTGTAGCCTGCCAAGCTCCTCTGCCCAGGGCATTTCCCAGGCAAGATACTAGAGAGGGTTGCCATTTCCATCTCCAGGGCATCTTACCGACCCAGGGATTGAACCAGAATCTCTTGCAATGCAGGCGGATTCTTTACCCCCTAGCCACCTGGGAAGCCTGGTCTTGAGCTTGTTTTGAGATTAAATTGAAATTCCTCGTTGAGATGCACCTGCTACCCCCACGGATTTGGATGGAAGGCCATGTGATGCAATCACAGACAATCCTAGTGTCGGGAATAGAAATGTACCTGATTAAGATTTTATTTGCTCACACAGTTGCCAGCATGAGATATGAATGGTTGGAACATTAGTCAAGGAGACAGACAGCATCCTGACGACTCGTCCTACTGCTTCTCTTTCCTTCCAGGGCTGCACTGATTGTTGTCTCTTTACCATAATTATACTCAATCCCCCATCACTTACAGGTAGAACTGGGAATAAGAGACTCTCATTTTCTCCCTCTTTAAATGCAGTGGATTTCCTTGGTCTGTCTGTTCACTGGAATGTGTATGTTTATATTTATGTCATTTTATAGAATGAGGACATAACTGAATTTAATGTTCACTGATTTAATGAGGGATCTCAATTTTTTTTTTTTTTAATTGAAATGAGTTTTGAGTGTAGACTTCACAGGTTCATGAGCAAGCATCCTGTACTGGGCTGTGGAAGAGAGATTTACTGGTGAAATGTGATGCTGTCTCAGTTCCATTTGTAAATGTGAGATTACCCTAGTCCACCTGTCAATTTCCCCTCCTTCATTAACACTGTTTATATTGATTACATGGTCAAATAGTATTTTGGTTAGATTTGGTTAGATAAAAAATATTCTCAAAGTTAATTACACCTGTTTCTTTTTCTAAAATTTGGCTAGAGCACTTAAAATTCCAAATATGGTTTGAGTTATATCTACATATAAATCCGTCACATACTCTACACTCTCAACACATCTGAATGTGGGCTGGCCACATTTTAAGTGGCCCAGTAGCCGTACATGGCCTGGGGCTAGCAAATTCTATAGCCCAGGTCCAGGTGCTACAGGGGTTCTGCCCTGTAGCAACTGGGCAAAATAAATGGTGGCCTTGTAATGCAAGTAGGTATTGAGAGAAACTAGAGTAGCACCAGTGAAGTACCTGGGAAATCCACTGTCAAGGGGAGATCTTTCACTTTGAGGTTTGCCCTCCTTCAGCCCCCTTCCCACAGCCAGTAAAGACACACACACATCTTTCCTCTTCTTTTCTCTCAATCTCCACCAAGTATCTGAACTTTCAGCCCTCTGATTTAAATACTGTTTTACTCAGATATCCTTTGAAATCATATTTCTTTGATAAACTGTAAAATCTTTCTGAGCAACCAAGCCACTATCCAACAAGCATTCTGCCCACATTTTTAAAATTTGCGATATGATTCACATTATTCACATTTCGAAACATTCACACATTTAAAGTGTACTGTTTCATGGTGTTTGGTATATTCACAGAGTTGTGCAACCAGTACCATGATTTAACTCCAGAACATTTTCATCACCCTGAAAAGAAAGCCTAACTCTTCCATCCCCTCCAAGCCATTGACAACCACGAACTTTCTTTCTGTCCCTGTGGATGTGCCACAGAATGTCCACATTTTGACATTTCATATGAATGGAGTCATATAGTGTGTGGCCTTCTGTGTCTGGCTTCTTTCACGCAGCATGTTTTCAAGGTTCATCTGTTGTCGCATGTGTTAGTACTTCGCATCTTTTTATGACTGAATAATATGCCATTGTATGGATATAACAACAGTTTTTCATCCACTGATAGACATGTGAGTGATGTCTACTTTTTTGGCTATTAAGAATAATGCTGCTTTAAAATTCATGTGGAAGTTTTTCTTGTTGACATAGGTTTTCATTTCCCTTGAGTATATAATTGCAGCTGTTTTCCCATAGCAGCTGCCCTGTTTTACATCCTACCAACAGTGCCCACCATCCTTATTGTTTGCCTTTATCCTAGTGTGTATGAAGTGTTACTTCATTATGGTTTGATTTGCATTTCCCTAATGGCTAATGATACTGAGCATCTTTCATATGCTTGTTGACTATTTGTATATCTTCTTTGGATGAATGACTATTCAAATCCCTTGCCTTTTTTTATTGGGTTATTTGAAGCATGGAAGTTTTTAATTTTGATGAAGCCCAGTTTATCTATTTTCTCTTCATTTTTTTTACTTTTTGTGTCCTATTTAAGAAACCATTGCATAGTCTAATCGTTTGTATACCTATATTTTCTTCTAAGAGTTCTATAGTTTTAGCACTGACACTTAGGTCTTTGACCTTTTTGAGTTTATTTTTCTATGTGGTAAAGACCCAACTTCATTCTTTCTTGTATGTAGATACCTAGATACCTAGTTTCTCAACACATCTGTATAAATTTTACCTCTTAGCACTCCTTAAAAAAGCTGTCTCCTAAATAGATGCCATCTGAAGAAAGAAAAGATATCTTTTCTTTCTAAGAAAAAGTCTTACATTCTGCCTTCTGTTTACTCTGATCAATACGGTCTTTCTATTTAAAAGCCCCTAGAAGTATCACTTTCTATTTTAAAACTGAGATATTAGAAGACTCTAATGACAGTTTTGACTTCGCTGGTGGCACAGATGGTAAAGTTCCACCTGCAGTGCAGGAGACCCAGATTCGATCCCTGGGTCGGGAAGATCCCCTGGAGAAGGGAATGGCAACCCACGCCAGTGTTCTTGCCTGGAGAATCCCATGGACAGAGGAGCCTGGCCGGCTACAGTCCACACGGTCGCAAAGAGTCGAATACAGCTGAGCGACTGACTAGGCACACATCCAATGACAGTTTAGGGTGGTTTTATTTTTTTTCCCCCGATTAAGATTCCCTCAATGCTGTAGTTGCTTCAGCATAAGCTAAGCAAACGAAATAATGAAAAGTGGATTCTAAAACAGCAAAGTTTCCAGCACGTCCTGCCGTGAAATCTTCTGAATAGGTTTTTCCAGGTACCCCGCCTTGCTTTTAGTCATCATAGAGGCGTTTTTGTGTCTCTCAAACCCCCTAGGAAGACACGTTTCACAGTCATTCCCCCGGTATTTGTTTCCCGCTCTTCAAGAAGCCCAGCCTGTTGTTAAGGAGCCCTGCTTTCCTTGCAGTCCGACAGCCACTACTCGAGCCACTCCAGCAGCAATACCCTGTCCAGCAACGCATCGAGCGCCCACAGCGATGAGAAGTGGTACGACGGGGACCGCACCGAGGCCGAGCTCAACAGCTACAACTACCTGCAGGGCACCTCCGCGGACAGCGGCATCGACACCACCTCGTACGGCCCCAGCCACGGCAGCACGGCCTCCCTGGGGGCGGCCACCTCGTCGCCGCGCTCGGGGCCGGGCAAGGAGAAAGTGGCCCCGCTGTGGCACAGTTCCAGCGAAGTCATCTCCCTGGCAGATCGGACTTTAGAGGCAGAGAGCCACGGCCTGGACCGGAAAACTGAGTCCTCCTTGAGCTTGGACATCCATACCAAGAGCCAGGCCGGCTCGAGCCCTCTGAGCAGGGAGAACCCCACGTTCAGTATCAACGATGCTGCTTCCCACACCAGGTAACCACCCCTCCCACTCCCTGCCTCTTGCATCCAGTTGCTGGCCTCTTCTCACTTTCCTTCCATCAAGAGTATATTTTTTTAAAAAAAAGGAGGGAGGGCCATCTTTTGCACAATGGTGGTTAATTTTTATATATTTGTTTACCATCCAAACCCTTTATTTCTACCATCCTAGTGCATTATTTTAAACTGTGAGAAAAGTTTGCAGATCTGTTTTTTTGGTAGCTGTATTTGATTTTATAAAAGTGTGCCTAACTGCATACCAGAATAAGAGGAGAATTTTGTCCTGTGGCTTCGTGCTAGTGATAGAGAATGTAGAATGAGACAGTCTTTTAAAGACGTAAGAAAATCTGGACCATATTTTTGAAAGGGAGGGGTCTTTTCCAAGACTAACAGGGCATATCATGTATGATGCTGGACGCATCCTTAACGTTCTCTATCAGAGGACATCGCTTATCCAACGTTTGCACAGCAATCTGTTTTCAGTAATTGGCTCCTGACAGTGATGTGTTGAGGGCGAGGGGTGTCCAACAGGAAAGCATGGCTAAAATTAGACACAGCCCATCTACCTTTCAGAATAGAAACGTACATATTCCTCTGTATCCTCAGAGATCACACTGATAGGCAGGATGAATACTGTTTTTCATTTCCTCTTTGGCGTTTGGGCCTACAGTCCAATATATGACAAGATATTCGTCCTTTTAGGGAGGAAACAGTCATCACCATCTTTGGGGGCCTGTTAATCTCTGTGGTGGTTTCTCCTTTTACTTTCTTTTGTTGTCAATCATTGATCAGCCTGTGTGATAGCGTCTAACCTTGCCATTTTCCAGTCCTCTCTTACGCCCTAAAGAAAAGCATCAGAGAAGTTGAGTTTAGTTTTGCTTTTCCAGTGGGAATCCAGGCACATAATCTGTCAGTAAACCCCAGGTAATCTTCACGAGAGAGGACATCCTTGACTTAATTTGGATTTGTTTCACTTGATCAGTTAAATAGTCAACTTCTTCTGTTGTCTGTATTGCTACTGATAAGATGCACACACTTCCCATCTTTTAAAACATTGATGGTATGAAGCATTTCCTGACTTTTATCTCTGTTTACCACTACCACGTTGCAGTATAAAAAGGGATTGTGACAGGCCTGGTAACTGCATGGTCCCCTAAGCAAAAAAGCAATTGGGAAAGTCATCTCAGGATTCTTGGGTAACATGTATCCAATTTCCTGTCCATAATTCAGAAAACAGAA
Organism: Budorcas taxicolor; assembly: GCF_023091745.1. Lineage (NCBI taxonomy): Eukaryota > Metazoa > Chordata > Mammalia > Artiodactyla > Bovidae > Budorcas > Budorcas taxicolor. Next base: position 81,445,158 of record NC_068919.1, read on the forward strand.
CGTTTGGTACAGATGGATTAAGGAAGTGTTTGGAAAACAGAAAGCCAGGCATCAAACACCATGATAGTATAATATAGACGTAGAGTTGCTCAGCTCAGGTATGTGACTGGCTTGTTTCTGGCACACCCACTGTCTCATTAAGCACAGCCTGTGCACTGACTCAGAACATTTCACAATAGTCCCTCTGTGGTTTTCAGGTTCACTTGACTCCTAGATTCGGTTTTCAGTTCTTCATTCTGAAAAGAGAGTGTCTTTTTTGAAATAGTCCTCCATCTGGGGAATGTATCTCTGATCTAATTGGATGGCAGGAGAAAGTCACAGGTCTTGTCTAGAATGGCATCACTCTGGAATAAAGTTAAAAAGTACTGGGCCTCTGAAGCCAAAGCATAGAACGTGGGCTGTCTGATCTAACAGATCTACCAAATCCCAGGGGAGGTATAAAACACCCTTTGGAAAGTCGGCACCTGGGTTAGCGTCGTCTGAATGTGCTGACTGCGGCTGCCTGAAGGTCTTAAATGATTAGCCGCGTTTTCTGCTTCCAACTGACCATGCAGAAATCATTGAAATCATCATTTAGAAATAGCTCTTCTGTTGAAAGTCAAGGTTGCTCGAGAAGAATGTGGCCTTTCAGGGAGGATGGCAGGGCTTCCCACCCACTGGTAGGTTGAGTCACATTCATTTGCGACTCCGGTAAATACGGATGCTTTGTGACTCCAGTTTGTTGATCTTGGCAGAGGGAGCTGGATAATCAGAGCTTTAGCAGACTTCCTTTTCTGGAGGAAAGGGGGAACTTAGCCACCAAATGCACATTGCTTGAGAAACTAAAATCACTGCAAATTAGAGTGTTTGTGTCCTCGGAAGACAGGAATAGCAATTAATGTGGAGATCTCTTGACAGTGCATAAAAGAGCTTGTACCTGGGACTTGGTGACAAAATCTAAATTACAGTGATTAAGCTCCACTGCACATTTCTGCCTGGGCTGTGTTCCTACTGCCTCTGTCCTCCAGTCTGCCTGTTGAAGGCTGTGCAGGTTTTGTGTGGCCCTCCCATGAGAACTGCTTATAATGTAGGTTGGTAATTACATAGGGTTATTCTATCTGGATGTCATTGAGAGGAGCCATACACATTGAAAGCTTTCTACAATTAAAAAGTCTATTAATTGCTCGTAAGTGTTACTGCTAGAATATACATTGTCTATGAAGCTTGGAAATTTAGGGAGAGATCTTTTAAAACGAAATTTGTCTTTGTAATGGGTGTTTCATTTACAGGTCTTAAACCACTCAGAAAAATGATTCATGGTGAGCATAGGAAAGGTGAAGATAGTTTCAGTTTTAGTATACTCTTTATCAGCTGGGTTCGCTTTGTCTTAGAGTTCTGGTCTTGGAAGTAGGCAGTGTCTATTTGTGTGGTGACTGAAGACTTCCTTAGTTTACAGAACTCATCCTGCTGATCACCGGCCACTGCTGATGGCAGAACTAAGTTCATGACCACGTATTATAATGCTAAAGTGAATTCCCTGGCAGTCCAGTGGTTAAGACTCTGCGCTTCCACTGTAGGGGGATTCCATCCCTGGTTGGGGAACTAATATCCCAAATGCTGCACAGTGTGGCCAAAAAAAAAAAAATTGTTAAAAACCCCACCTTGGACTTGCACACATGTCTCGTTTGTAACATCCTGACCTGACCTGTTTTGAGTGTCCAGACTTCTGTTCCCCACCCCTTATTACCAGCTGTCCTGCTTCCCATAGACCTCCTCAGAGCACTCACGCCAATTAGTATCCACTTACGTGACCGCACGGTGTGGGTGGTGTGTCAGCCAGAGCCAGACATTCTGGGGTGTGAAGTCAAGTGGGCCTTAGGAAGCACTGCTGTTAATAAAGCTAGTAGACGCAATAGAATTCCAAGAGAGCTGTTCAGAACCCGAAAGGATGATGCCATCAAGGTGTTGCACACACTATGTCAGCAAATCTGGAAGACCCAGCAGTGGCCACAGGAGTACTAGTAAGGTCATGCTTAACATCTTGCATGTTAGGCTTCAGCATTATGTGAACCAAGAACTTCCAGATGTCCAGGCGTCCAAGCTGGGTTTAGAAAAGACAGAGGAATCAGAGATCAAATTGCCAACATTTGCTGAATCATAGAGAAAGCAAGAGAACTCCAGAAAAGCATCTGCTGCTGTTTCATCGACTACACTAAAGCCTTTGACTATGTGGATCATAACAAACTGTGGAAAGCTCTTAAAGAGATGGGAATACCAATCCCTCTTACCTGTCTCCTGAGGAACTGTATGCAGGTCAAGAAGCAACAGTTAGAACCCTGTATGGAACAACTGATGGGTTCAAAATTGAGAAAGGATTATGACAGGGCTGTCTGCTGTCACCCTGTTTGTTTAACCGATATGCGGAGCACATCATGAGAAATGCTGGACTGGATGAGTTACATCAAGATAGGTGGGAGAAACATCAACAATCTCAGATATGCAGATGATACCACTGTAATGACAGAAAGCAAAGAGGAGCTAAAGAGTCTCTTGATGAGGGTGAAGGAGGAATGAAAGAGCCGGCTTAAGACTAAATATTAAAAAATTAAGATCATGGCATCCAGCCCCATTACTGCACTTCAAATAGAAGGGGAAAAGGTGGAAGTAGTGACAGATTTCCTCTTCTTGGGCTCCAGAATCACTGCGGGCGGTGGCCGAAACCATGAAATCAGAGGACAGTTGCTTCTTGGCAGGAAAATGATGACAAACCTAGTCAGTATATTGAGAAGCAGATAGTACTCTGCCAACAAAGGTCCCTATGGTCAAGGCTGTGGTCTTCCCAGTGGTCACATATGATTATGAGAGCTGGACTGTAAAGAAAGCAGAGCGCCAAATAATTGATGCCCTTGAACTGTGTTGCTGGGGAAGACTCCTGAAAGTCCCTTGGACAGCAGGGAGTTCAAACCAGTCAGTCTTAAGGGAAATCAACCCTGAATACTTGGAAGAACTGATGCTGAAGCTGAAGCTCCAGTACTTTGGTCATCTGATGCCAACAGCCGACTCATTGGAAAAGTCCTTGACGCTGGGAAAGATTGAGTGTAGGAAAAGAGATCGTCAAAGGAAGAGATGGCTGGATGGCATCACCAATGCAATGGACACGAACCTGGGCAAACTTCGGGGAGATGGTGAGGGACAGGGAAGCCTGGTGTGCTGCAGTCCATGGGGTCCCAGAGTCGGACACGACTGTGTGACTGAAAAACAACATGTGATCACATATACACTTGGGGAGAGGCTTCGGAAGGTTTAATTACAAATTCAAAGTTTGTTTTTTTTTTTAATTGGAGTGTAATTGCTTTACAATGTTTCGTTAGTTTCTGCTGTACAACAGGATGAATCAGCTCTTTGTATACGTGTATGCCCCTCCCTCTGAGACCTCCCTCCCACTCCCCAGTCCCACCCATTTAGGTCATCACAGAGCGCTGAACTGAGCTTCCTGTGCCATACCACAGCTGCCACGTGCTTCCTGTTCTCACGGGCTTCCCAGGTGGCTCAGCGGTGAAGAATCTGCCTATCAATGCAGGAGACACAGGTTCAATCCCTGGGTCAGGAAGATCCCCTGGAGAAAGAGGATGGCAACTCACTCCAGCATTCTTGCCTGGAAAATCCCGTTGTCAGAGTATCCTGGAGGGCTACAGTCCTGGGATCGCAGAGTCAGATATGACTGAACACAGCACAGCGTATGCATGTCAACCTCATCTCCCAGTTCATCCCACTCTCTCCTTCCCCACTGTGTCCACGCCTACATTATCAACTTCTGTGTGTCTGTCCCTGCCCTGGAACTAGAGTCATCTTCCATTTTTCTTGATTCCACATGCATGTGTTAATATATAGTAATTTGTTTTACTCTTTCTGGGTTACTTCACTCTGCATGACCAACTCTAGGTCCATCCACATCTCTACAAATGACCCAATTTCATTTTGCTCCTTTTTACAGCTGGTAATATTCCATTGTATAAGATGTTCAGTTCAGTTCAGTTCAGTCACTCAGTCGTGTCCGACTCTTTGCAACCCCATGAATCACAGCACGCCAGGCCTCCCTGTCCATCACCAACTCCCGGAGTTCACTCAGACTCACGTCCATTGAGTCCGTGATGCCATCCAGCCATCTCATCCTCGGTCGTCCCCTTTTCCTGCTCAGCTCAGTTCAGTTCACTTCAGTCACTCAGTCGTGTCCAACTCTTTGTGACCCCATGGACTTCAGCATGCCAGGTCTCCCTGTCAATCACCAACTCCCAGAGTTTACTCAAACTCATGTCCATAAAGTTGGTGATGCCATCCAACCATCTCATCTTGTCATCCCCTTCTCCTGCCCTTAGTCTTTCCCAGCATCAGGGTCTTTTCAGATGAGTCAGTTCTTTGCATCAGGTAGCCAAAGTATTGGAGCTTCAGCTTCAGCATCAGTCCTTCCACTACTGATATTCAGGACTGATTTCCTTTAGGATTGACTAGTTTGATCTCCTTGCAGTCCAAGGGACTCTCAAGAATCTCCAACACCACAGTTCAAAAGCATCAGTTTTTCAGCACTCATCTTTCTTTATGGTCCAACTCTCACATCCATACATGACTACTAGAAAAACCATAGCTTTGACTAGACAGACCTTTGTTGGCAAACTAATGTCTCTGTTTTTTAATATGCTGTCTAGGTTGATCTTAGCTTTTCTTCCAAGGAGCAAGGGTCTTTTAATTTCATGGCGGCAGTCACCATCTGCAGTGATTTTGGAGCCCAAGAAAAAGTCCGCATCTTACTTATTCATTCATCTGTCAGTAGACACAGGTTGTTTCCATGTCCTGGCTGTTGTAAATAGTGCTACAGTGAATGTTGGGGGATATGTATCTTTTTGAATTATGATTTTCTCAGGGCATATGCCAGTAGTGTGATTGCTGGGTTTTATTTTTAACTTTTTAAAGTTCTATTTTTAATTTTTTAAGGAACTCCATACTGTTCTGTAAAATGGCTGTATGAATTTACATTCCCACCAAAGTGCAAGAGAGTTTCCCTTTTCTCCACACCCTCTCCAGCATTTATTGTTTGTAAGTTTTTTGATGATGGCCATTCTGACCGTTTTGATTTGTATTTCTGTAACAATTAATTGGGTTTTGTAGGTGGCTCAGTTGGTAAAGAATCCACCTGCAAATGGAAAAGATGCAGGTTCTATCCCTGAGTTGGGAAGATCCCTTGGAGGAGGAAATGGCAACCCACTCCAGTATTCTTGCCTGGAAAATTCCAAGGAGGTAGGAGCCTGGCGAGTTACAGTCCAGGGGGTTGCAAAGAGTTGGACATGATTGAGCATGAATAAGGAAGGATAAATGAATGACGTGGAGCATCTTTTCAAGTACCTCTTGGCCGTCTCACACACACATTTTTACTGCCCTCCAGTACAAGAGGATTTCTTACCCAGTGTGTTCATTCTGAGCACCTTTGCATAGTATGTGCCACACTATACTATGAGCATAAAAGATAGATGCTCAATGCACCAGCATTATGGATGCTCAGTACATTTTGATGAGCAAACAGGATTAGTTTCTTCCTTAGTCTTCCCACTTTATCCTGATGTCTCAAGGTCCTTACAAATAAACCAGTTTGAAAATAGCATAAATCCTTAACTCCTGTCTCTGGAAAACGACTACTATGTTCCAAAGCTTACTGTATGTGTCAGTATTTGCCCAGAGCTACAGTGCTTTTATATGTAAGTGCGTATTTAAGAGTGACCATAAAGTCCTTGTGGGAGAAGGCAGTGGCACCCCACTCCAGTACTCTTGCCAGGAAAATCCAGGGGATGGAGGAGCCTGGTAGGCTGCAGTCCATGGGGTCCCTAGGAGTCGGACACGACTGAGAGACTTCACTTTCACTTTCATGCATTGGAGAAGGAAATGGCAACTCACTCCAGTATTCTTGCCTGGAGAATCCCAGGGATGGAGGAGCCTGGTGGGCTGCCGTCTATGGGGTCGCACAGAGTCAGACACGACTGAAGCGACTTAGCAGCATAAAGTCCTTGTATGGCATGAGTTTTTCAGTACAGTCACTTCTACATAAGATTTTTTATCCTGCAGAATATAACATGGGGATCCTTTATAACAGCTTATCTACAAATATCATTCAAAATCTGGATATAAGTTGGTCAGTATCTTACCTTCACTAGAGCCAGTGATTAAAGGCCAGGAAAAATGGTTGCCCACAGATGTTAGTACAGTTTAATTTCATGAATGAGTTTTTTCTTCTGGTTGACCTAATAAGTTAACTACTCATGCCAGAACAGGTGTATGTTTCTTGAGAGTAGGGTAAAGAAGGACTCTTTATACTCAGTTTACGTGGAAGATTAAGAAATGCCTCCGATTCCCCTAGCATAGTAACAATCTATGTATGAGTGCTTGTGTATAATGTGTTAGAGCTTATGAGTTTAAATTTTTTTTTCTGCCTTTTTGGCACCCTGGGTGAAAAATGGGCCTGCCTTCTTTGCTTAGAGATTATTCTGTTGTCTTTATCTGTAATGTTTCCCTCTTAAACCTCTTCTGCCTGGAATCTTTTTAAATTACTAACAATTAATGTCTCTCTCCTACATTTTTTTCTTAGAGTCAGACTGAATTATTTTTCTAAGTTTAATGGACTTAGGCTTTAAAGTGAAGCCTCTAAAATTCCCCAGGACTCCTCTCCAACACATAGTTGGCTCTACTTATCATGTTTATGAATCATTTTCTTTGATAATTGTTGCTTTGTGGTCCCACACACCATGAACATCAGGGTTCTATTTTATTTTGCTTGGACACATCAGAACTCCGGGTGATCTGGCCTGTCTTGCCCCATTTCCATTTCTTATGAAAGCTTATGAGAGTGGGTGATTATTTTAGCCAGAACATTGGTGATATTCAGCTTACCTCAAAGACTGTGAAAATCAGAACCACTGTGGCTGAAGTTTCAACACTGAGAAAATGAGAGCTCTCATCAAGCCCCAGATATTGGATTTCTTGATGCAGAGGTCATTAATAGCAAGGAGAGAGATTCCATAATCTTTCAGAGTAATCTGTCAGTCCCCTCACTCGTCAAAATTTTGTCCTGTATCTGCCTATCTGAAATTCCTCTGGCTGCAGGTTTTTCTGAGCTGTCTTGTCTAAAGATTGAGGATTTTTCAAGTCTAAGATTATGAAACATGTTTGTGCCAATAAGAGACAGTTTGAAAATAATGTAACACCATATATATGGTAATAGCCCTTCACCTCCAGGCAAGTCCAGAGAGAAATGTAGGGGAAATAGATTTGGATCCTGAGATTCAGGTTCAAGGCTCAGTTCTGTCATTGACCAGCCATAGGGCCTTTGGCAGTCCTACCGTTTCACCAACCTTGTCCCTTAGATTCGTATGCTCATTTCCTCAGTCGTGTCCGACTCTTCGCGACCCCCATGGACAGCAGCCTGCCAGGCTCCTCTGTCCATGGGATTTTACAGGCAAGAATACTGGAGTGGGTTTCCATTCCCTTCTCCAGGGGATCTTCCCAACCCAGGGACTGAGCCCATATCTCTTGGGACTCCTGAACTGGCAGGCAGACTCTTTACCACCACTGCTACCTATCTGTAACTGATTAATACCTAGTCCCCTTACTAAATGGTTGTTTCTGTGTTTGTTGAGGGTTTGAAAAAAAAAAAAGGTTATCAAAGGTATTGCAAACTGTAGATGTACTTTTAAGATGAAAGGTTTTCTGTCGTTTCCTTCTTAAAGAGCTTTCTATCATTGAGTGTACTTATCTTGCTACTTTTCCTTCAGTAAACATGTATCTCCCAAGAAACTTTGCTCCTCGAGTTTCCTGCTTTTTCTTTATCCTTTTTAGATGCCAATTCTGGACATGACACTCTTCTCAGCTACGCCTGATAAAATAATAATATTCACAGTTACATCTTGTTCACTCCCTATTTGGAGAAGGCAGTGGCACCCCACTCCGGTACTCTTGCCTGGAAAATCCCATGGGCGGAGGAGCCTGGTGGGCTGCAGTCCATGGGGTCACTAAGAGTCGGACATGACTGAGCGTCTTCACTTTCACTTTTCACTTTCATGCATTGGAGAAGGAAATGGCAACCCACTCCAGTGTTCTTGCCTGGAGAATCTCAGGGACGGGGGAGCCTGGTGGGCTTCCGTCTATGGGGTCACACAGAGTTGGACACAACTGAAGCGACTTAGCAGCAGCAGCAGCAGCTCCCTATTAACTAGTTCAACATTGTAGACTTATTCAGCTTGGGGTCCACCATGACCCCTGAGGTCTCATCTGCTGGGTAGGCCTAACCAGTCATTTCCCAAATGGCAACCCATTCCATTATTCTTGCCTGGAGAATCCCATGGACGGAGGAGCTTGGTGGGCTACAGTCCACGGGTTGCAAAGAGTCGGACACGACTGAGCAACTTCACTTTCACTAATGTGTCCATGTGTTCGTGCCCTTATTCACTATCTCCCTCCTATAGGTGAACAGTTTTCTTTACAGCAGTCACTTGGATATCCCCTTTGCCAACTTCATCATTCCTGCTGCACTTCTTTTCCCCTCAGTCCTTTATAATTAGTGTCTTCGGAGCCCTCCTAAAGTGCAGGGCAGTATCAGACAGAATCGGCTAGTGCTGCACACAGTGAGGGGAGTCCTCCCTAATCGTTATCCTCCACATTATCTGTCACCCAAAAGATTGTTTGTTATCTGTACAAGTAATCACAAGAAACCCGATCAGCTTCCCTCCCCTTGGTATCAGGCCAGCTTCAGCCTTTGGGCAGATCTTGCCATAGCCGCTTGACAAGTGACTGATTGCTGTTCTCCCCTCCTGAAAATACCTTCCCAGGCTCTATAAATTCCACCACTCTCTGTCATGCCTGGGTAGTAGGGGACTCCAAGTGTTTTCTTCGGCAGCTCTCAGTGGTACAGAGTGGCAGGCAGATGTTTTCTGTAGGAGGTGGTGGCCTCGTTCATGACCCAGAAATTGCAGAACGGTTTCCCAGGCCCTCATAGCTTCATGACTTGGGGTGTTGACTCCTAATCTGCAGGGTACCCTGTCCTGTGGGGGTCATCCCTTCCCAAGATCAACAAGCAGATGTAGCCCGTCCTCTGCAGAGTGGCGCCCACCGTCACTAGTGCCCTTTTGGGAAACGAGTCATCTAGCGTTGTCTCCTGTCAAGCTTGACCGCAGCTGGGAATGTGAATAGCCAGGTTGCAGCACATTTGTTCGTGGTTTCCTTTGGGCAGCAGGTCAAGATGAGAAGTTTGTACAGATTCAGACTGTCTCAGATTCTGCGACACCCGGTTACCTCTTCTCCTCTCTTTATGAGGCAAATCTTGCGTGTGTGTCTGTCCTCTCCTCCATTTCAAAATGCATGTGCTGTGCACCCCTAGTTCATAGTAGCACTATTTACACCAGCCAAGACGTGAAGCAACCTAAAAGTCCACTGACAAAGGCATGCATGAAAAAGATGTGGTATATTACACAATTGGATATTACTCAGCCATAAAAAGAAAATGAAACGATGCCGTTTGCAGCAACATGGATGGACCTATGATCATACTAAGTGAAGTCAGTCTGACAGAGAAAGACAAATATTATATGATATCACTTATATGTGTATCTTTAAGAATGCTACTAGTGAACTTGCTTATAAAACAGAAAGAGACTCACAGACAAGAAAATAATATTATAGTTACCAAAGGGGAAAGGATGGGGAGGGATAAGTTAGGAGTTTGGGATTAATTCACTACTATATATAAGCTAGATAAACAAGGACATTCTATATAGCACAGGGAACTGTAGTCAAAATCTTGTAGTACCCTATAGTGTAAAAGAACCTAAAAAAGATACATATATATATGAATCACTTTGATGGACACTTGAACTAACACAGCATTTTAATTCAACTATATCAATTGAAAAAAATTTTTTTAATTCATGTCCTAGAATGACCAAATAAGTCAAATATTGATCCATTTTTAAGAAAGGGAAAATGCCCTATACTTCATGTAAGAAAGAAAGCTAGTGTCTCTTCATGTGTAATCCGAGAGCACCCTGACTAAATTCTTGGGCTTCTGTGATAGCTCAGTTGGCAAAGAATCCGCCTGCAGTGCAGGAGACCCCAGTTTGATTTCTGGGTCAGGAAGATCCACTGGAGAATGGATAGGTCACCCACTCTGGTATTCTTGAGCTTCCCTTGTGGCTCAGCTGGTAAAGAATCTGCCTATAGTGCGAGAGACCTGGGTTTGATCCCTGGGTTGGGAAGATCTCCTGGAAAAGGGAAAGGCTACTCACTCCAATATTCTGGCCTGGAGAATTCCTTGAGCTCTATAGTCCATAGGATTTCAAAGAGTCGGACATGACTGAGTGACTTTCATTTTCACTTCTTCCAGTTTAGCCATACACACAGCTAGACTCACGTTTTTCTACAGACAGAAAAATAGTAGATACTGCACCTATCACTTTTAATGTATCTTCTCTTTTTATTCCATATTATTGGCTCGTTACCCTCTTACACAGTTCCTGGGGAGAGATCTAATTTGCCATGGGTACAACTAGATTGCAGCATATTGAATTAATACGAAATCTCCAGGAAAATGAAACAGCTCGGCCACACAGTTCCCCTTTGAAAGTATGAAGCTTGGGGATGTGTGTGGAGGCAGGTCCCTCTGAGTGGTTCAAGGCCAGGAGGCTTGGTCAACTTCAAGGAGTCCCACCACCCCCACCCCCACCCCCCCGACACACGCACATGCACACACACACGCGCGCGCACACATACACACAGCTGGGCCTGGAGAGGGGGCCACAGATGAGGGAGGAGACAACCGACTGTGGGGTGGGAAGAGAGCTGTGGGCTAATGGAATTGTTCTTTAGCTCTTTGGAACATGGGTGTCCTTTGGGGGTTGTTAGAATACACATTTTTGGGGTTCAGTGAGATGGGACATGAACCAAGGAATCATTATTAATATCCACACTTGCAGAGGGCCAAAGTTCACAGCTGCAGAAACACTATTTGGGTGCCTTTTCCCTCTTGCTCTTGACTGTGTGAAGCTGGATTTTGATGAAGTCATAATAATATGATAATTCAGCTGGATTCGAGCAGTTCTCAGTGGGGGTGCACACTTGGGGGAGATTTTTGCCAACACACACAACTCAGGCATCACCCCAATTCTGTTAAATTAAAACCTTTGGAATTAGGGCCTCAGTTCAGTTCAGTCACTCTGTTGTGTCCGACTGCGACCCCATGGACTGCAGCAGGCCAGGCTTCCCTGTCCATCACCAACTCCCAGAGCTTACTCAGACTCATGTCCATTGAGTCAGTGATACCATCCAACCATCTCATCTTCTGTCATCCCCTTCTCCTCCCGCCTTGAATCTTTCCTAGCATCAGGGTCTTTTCCAGTGAGTCAGTTCTTCACATCAGGTAACCAAAGAATTGGAGTTTCAGCTTCAACATCATTCCCTCCAGTGAATATTCAGGACTGGTTTCCTTTAGGATGGACTGGTTGGATCTCCTTGCTGTCCAGGAGACTCTCAAGAGTCTTCTCCAATGCCACAGTTCAAAAGCATCAATTCTTTGGCACTCAGCTTTCTTTATAGTCCAACTTTCACATCCATACATGACTACTGGAAGAACCAACGTTTTGGCTCAATGGACCTCTGTTGGCAAAGTAATGTCTCTGCTTTTTAATATGCTGTCTAGGTTGGTCATAACTTTACTTCCAAGGAGCAAGGGTCTTTTAATTTCATGGCTGCAGTCACCATCTACAGTCATTTTGGAACCTAAGAAAATAAAGTCTGTCACTGTTTCCATTGTTTCCCCATCTATTTGCCATGAAGCGATGGGTCCAGATGCCATGATCTTCATTTTCTGAATGTTGCATTTTAAGCCAACTTTTTCACTCTCCTCTTTCACTTTCATCAAGAGGCTTTTTAGTTCCTCTTCCCTTTCTGCCATAATGGTGGTGTCATCTACATATCTGAGGTAATTGATGTTTCTCCCAGCAATCTTGATTCCAGCTTGTGCTTCATCCTGTCAGCATTTCTCATGAGGTACCCTGCATATAAGTTAAATAAGCAAAGCGACAATATACAGCCTTGATGTACTCCTTTCCCGATTTGGAACCAGTCTGTTGTTCCATGTCCAGTTCTAACTGTTGCTTCTTAACCTGCATACAGATTTCTCAGGAGGCAGGTCAGGTGGTCTGGTATTCCCATCTCTTGAAGAATTTTCCACAGTTTGCTGTGAATTAAGGCCTAAGAATGTGTATTTTTAAGGCTTCCAAGTGATCCTCCTGTGATGACGAATTAGAGGACAAATGAACTAAAGTGCTTACCTTCATGCTGTGAGTTGTACATAGTTAAGGAAGAACCAGCAATGCATCAGTTGTTTTTGCTTTTACCGTTGTTCCCAAATCTAATCAGTTGTTACGTAGGGCAGTCCTTGATTATAACCATTAGTGAACAAAAGTGTGCTGGCATTTCACACCTGGGAGCTAGTGTCAGTTGTCCTGTTCACAAATAAAACCAATAATCAGGGCCTGTGGTCACAAATAAAACCAATAATCAGGGTTTATGGATAATTAAGCCATTATCCTTTTAATAATACACTTATAAACAGATACATACTCTGTAGAGAAAAAAGCAACATCTAGTTTTAAATAGTAAAATACACTGTCTTTATGCAAAAATATCCCATGTATTTAAAATAGGTGGCTAATTTGTGGTTTATTCAACGGTTTCCTTAAACAAATATTGACTACCTATAATGGTCAGGGACTATTCCCAACAGATAGAATAGTGAACAAGTCAAACAAAAATTTCAGCCCTCGTGGAATTTACATTTAAACAGGGGCAGACTGTCCTGACCCTGTCCACTTGTGAATGGTTATAAGAAGAATGAACACATTCTCTCCCCAGTGCTGGCCATTCCAGGAGATTTGTAAGATTAATGATCTTTTTACTTTACTTCCTCACACCCCCACCTCTATTCTGTAAAAGACACTGGCATCCAGACTTCACTAAGACACCTTTTTTTGAGACGCTATTCTGCCATCTTTGCAGCCAGGCAGACTATAAACAAGATAAAGAAATTAACTATATAGTGTGCTCTGTAGATACTAAAGAGAATCCCTCTGTGCAATTAGTATTTTACTGGGAGTCGGTTGCATTCTGGCACTGTTAAATATATTTACAAAGATATCCCTGCCTTCAAAGAGTTTATCATCTAGTACAGCGACTTATTACATGCTTCTCAGAGAGATTATGGTAGTAATTTAATTTATATAGTGCAGGACAGAGCTCCCAACCTGTGCGTGCTGTGCACATTACTCTTGTCTTCGAAGTTCCTTAGCCTTTTCTATAACACTCCCATTTATGCAATACAGTCATTACGGCTAAAAACAGCATAGCTGTGTCATGAAACGTGGGGGAAAGTTGTATAAATTAACAGACTGTGCAATTTACATTCTTTTCCCGTGGCTCATTATTTCTATTTCTACCATACATTGAGTCTTTGAAAGCCCCAGGGCTTTGAATACCGATGTTATCAGATCAACATACTTGTTGCTGAGAAACGTAAAATAAGGGCAATCAAATGTGCTTGTGGTATAATGGTTTTCAGGGTATGAGATCAGGGCCACCACATCATCCTGGGAACGAGTTAGAAGTACAAATTCTTGTGTCCCCCACCCCACCCAAACTCCCAAGTCAGAATCTCTGGGGTGAGGCCCTCCAGTCTGTATCTTAACATGGTGATGAGAAAGAATGGCTCAAGTCATTCAAACACATGTCACTCACTGGTGGATACTGATTAAAGCAGGTGAAGCAAGTGTGTGATTATCCAAAGGTGACTGCACTAGATCCTGATTTCATGGTTTTGCACTTTTTTGGAATATGCTTCAGACACTAACCAGGCTAAGGCTTGAGACATCTCCACATCTGGGTTAGGAGTGTATATGAGGTGGGTATTTCTGCTTAATTGACTATGCCAAAGCCTTTGACTTTGGCACAATAAACTGTGGAAAATTCTGAAAGAGATGGGAATACCAGACCACCTGACCTGCCTCCTGAGAAATCTGTATGCAGGCCAGGAAGCAACAGTTAGAACTGGACATGGAACAACAGACTGGTTCCAAATAGGAAAAGGAGTACGTCAAGGCTGTCTATTGTCACCCTGCTTATTTAACTTCTATGCAGAGTACATCATGAGAAACGCTGGACTGGAAGAAAAAAGCTGGAATCAAGATTGCTGGGAGAAATATCAATAACCTCAGATATGTAGCTGACACCACCCTTATGGCAGAAAGTGAAGAGGAACTAAAAAGCCTCTTGATGAAAGTGAAAGAGGAGAGTGAAAAAGTTGGCTTAAAGCTCAACATTCAGAAAATGAAAATCATGGCATCCAGTCCCATCACTTCATGGGAAATAGATGGGGAAACAGTGGAAACAGTGTCAGACTTTATTTTTTGGGGCTCCAAAATCACTGCAGATAGTGATTGCAGCCATGAAATTAAAAGACGCTTACTCCTTGGAAGAAAAGTTATGACCAACCTAGATAGCATATTCAAAAGCAGAGACGTTACTTTGCCAACTAAGGTCCGTCTAGTTAAGGCTATGGTTTTTCCTGTGGTCATGTATGGATGTGAGAGTTGGACTGTGAAGAAGGCTGAGCGCCGAAGAATTGATGCTTTTGAACTGTGGTGTTGGAGAAGACTCTTGAGAGTCCCTTGGACTACAAGGAGATCCAACCAGTCCATTCTGAAGGAGATCAACCCTGGGATTTCTTTGGAAGGACTGATGCTAAAGCTGAAACTCCAGTACTTTGGCCACCTCATGAGAAGAGTTGACTCATTGGAAAAGACTTTGATGCTGGGAGGGATTGGGGGCAGGAGGAGAAGGGGACGACAGAGGATTAGATGGCTGAATGGCATCACTGACTTGATGGACGTGGGTCTGGGTGAACTCCAGGAGTTGGTGATGGACAGGGAGGCCTGGCGTGCTGCGATTCATGGGGTCGCAAAGAGTTGGACACGACTGAGCGACTGAACTGAACTGAACTAATAGTCAGATGTATATGAAGTCAGGCTTCCATTGTGGCTCAGCTGGTAAAGAATCTGCCTGCAATGTGGGAGACCTGGGTTCGATCCCTAGATTGGGAAGATCCCCTGGAGAAGGGAAAGGCTACCCACTTCAGTATTCTGGCCTGGAGAATTCCATGGACTGTATAGTCCTTGGGGTCACAAAGAGTCAGACACGACTGAGTGACTTTGGTGTTCACTGTCATAGTCAGATGAAAGAAATCTGCTAACCAAAGATTAAATCTTGTTGCTATGTAACTAACAAATAGTGGCACACCTGTCACTTGATTTTACAGTACCCCAAAGGCTACGTTCTCTTACTATTTCAGAAACTTCTCTGGTTGCTGCTCCCTGTGTGGATAATGCATTTGCAGTTAACCTAGATTTCTGGTGTTATTATCAATGGGTTTGCCTGCCTATATCTTTATGTGTCTTTCACCGTCCCCTTGTTTCATCTTTCCACTTTTTCTCTTTTGCATAACAGAGTCCTACGCTTATTCTTCTGTTCTCACTGGCTTAATATATTGCACTTGTGGAAGAGTTCTGCATTTCTTTAATTCTTAAAGCAGACAAATGGAGTATCTGTTATCAGGAGGTAAAAACTAAAAATTGCATTGCTTTTAAAGTTGTGTTGCCCTTGGAGGTTTTATAAAGGGTTTTCTCTTTCTCCTTCTCCCTAAATAAATAGAAAAATCTTTGGGGGAAAAGTTGTTAGCAGGATTATTAGAGTATGGCTAGGCTTTTTTTTAAGTCTCTATTGAATTAGTTACAATATTGCTTCTGTTTTAAGTTTTATTTTTTTGGCCAAGAGGCACTTAGGACCTTAGCTTCCTGACCAGGAATCGAACCCACGCCCCCTGCACTAGAAGGCCTACCAAGGAAGTCCCCTTCAGTACTCATTTTTAAGATGATATTTTTTTGTAACGTTTGGGCCTGGTTCCTCCTTTTTAGTTGCAGAAATAAAGGAAATGGTTGTATTTAATCTGATGTTTTAAGGCCCAGTTAGTGTGGAAAACCCTTGAGATCACCTTTGCCCTGTATCCCGTTCCTCCCCCCGCCCCCCAGGTTTGTCCTGCCCTCTCCAGTCTGTTGCAGAGCCTCAGGGCCTGATTCAGCCTTCTCCTTTCAGGTCACCTATTTTTGCTTTGTTTTTGTGGACGTGTTTTCATTAAAGTGTAACAGACATACAGAAAAAGGCACAGACCATCAGTGCACATCAGAGTGGATTTTCCCAAAGTGCGCTTACCCACGTCATCACTACCCAGATCAAGAACTAGTTGGCGCTTGACCAGCATCCAGACACCCTTCCTCCCACATGTCCCCCTCCCCGTCACCTCCCCTTCCTCCCCAGTTGAACACCATCCTGAATCCTAAAGTCACACACTCACTATGCCTATCTATGGGCTTCATGTCAGTGAAATCATCTCACTGGTGAAATCTGGTGTCTTTAAGTCAACATTATGTTGGTGAGATCTGTCTGAGTTGCAGAGTGTTCGTTTATTTTCATTGCTGTATTATATATCCGTTTTGAGAACACACCAGGTTGTCTATCCATTCTATTATTGAGCGTTTGGAGTATTTCTATTTTGAGGATATTACAGGTTCGTGTACATGTCCTCTGATACATGTACATATGTACTTCTTTTCAGTATATACCTGTGAGTGGAATGGCTAGAGTAGGATTTACATATATTCAGCTTCAGCAGAGGCTGTGAACTGGTTTGCCAAAGTGGTTGTAACAAGTTCCTCCTGCGGTATGAGAGTGTGCTGGTTGTTTCATATCCTTTCTAGCATTTGATACTGTCTTTTTAATTTTAGCCACTCTAGTAGGTGGTCCCCCTTTGTGGAGTTAATTTGCATTTTCCTGATAACTGATGATGTTGAGCGCCCATATTTAATGGCTTTTAGATAGCTTCTTTTGTGAAATTCCTTTTCAGATCTTTGCCCATTTTTCTGTTGGTTTGTCTCTCGTTAATTTTTAGGAGTTAATTATGTATGGATAAGAGCCCACTGTTGGATATGTGTTTTATGTATATTCTCCTGCTCTGTGTCTTTGGAAGAATAGAGGTTCTTAATTTTAATGAGTTTCAATCATTTCATTTATGATCCTGTTAAAGAAACCTCTAACTCTGTCATAAGATATTCTTCCATGATACAGTCTAGACTCTTTGGATATATATTTAAATATAAGTCCAATTGGAATTGATTTTTATGCAAGTTTTGAGGTGAAGTTCAGGGATCATTTTCATACATGTATGTGTGTGTATATCACACACATACATATATGAAAATAAATATATGTGTATATGTGTGTGTATATGCACACACTTTATATAAAATCTCTGGACCATTAGGGTTTTACTTTTTGTTGTATTTTGTTGTGCTTTTTGCTTAATTTTTATAGTGAACGTTTTTTATTTTAGAGTCAGTTTTAATTTGCAGTCAAGTTGCAAAGAGAGTCCAAAGAATTGCCATGTACCTTTGCCCATTTTCCCCTGTCCTCATTATCTTACATCACTGTCATACATTTGTCACAGCTAAGGAGTCAGTGCCAATGCATTCTTATTAACTAAAGTCCATGCTTTATTCAGAGCAGGACCATTAGGTTTTGACCAGTGTGAGTGCGGTTGAGGAATGCTTTGACACCACATCCTGTTAACTAAACCTTCAGTAACCAGCTCCACTGGAGTGACTTGTGTTAGATCTCAGCCTAAGCTGGACAGCTCAGCTGGGCTCAAGAGAGATGAACGTAGGTCCCATGAGACCACTAGGAAGGAGCTATGGAAATCCTGCAATCAGAGGCCCTCCAGGTCTGACATTTGGAGAAGGAAATGGCAGCCCACTCCAGTACTCTTGTCTGGAGAATCCCATGGACGGAGGAGCCTGGTAGGCCACAGTCCATGGGGTCACGAAGAGTTGGACACGACTGAGCGACTTCACTTTCACTTTTCACTGTCATGCACTGGAGAAGGAAATGGAAACCCACTCCAGTGTTCTTGCCTGGAGAATCCCAGGGACGGGGGAGCCTGGTGGGCTGCCATCTATGGGGTTGCACAGAGTTGGACACGACTGAAGCGATTTAGCAGCAGCAGCAGGTCTGACATCACCTTAAACTTTTCATCTCCAGTTTTGAAAATCCTGCCTGAGTTTTAGGACAATAAGCAGTCTTCTCCTTGAGTCCTTCAGAACTTGAATTTCGTAACTTCTAACCAAAGTTTTAAATACACCAATGATGAGCAGTTTTTCATTTTTAGTCATCATGCCTAATATTACATCCCTAGGATTTATTTATCTTATAACTAGAAGTTTGTACCTTTTGAACTTTTTAACCATTTCATCCACCACTCTCCAGCCTCTACCTTTGACACCTACTCTGTTTCTAGGAGTTTGGTTTTCTAATTTTTAGAGGAACCTCCACACCGGTTTCCCCAGTGTCTGCACCAGTTTACGTTGCTGCCAACAGCAATGCAAGGCGCAAGGGCTCCCTTTTCTCCAGATCGTCGCTTACACTTATTTCTTAGCTGCTGATGATAGCCATTCTAACGGGTGAGTTCTCATTGCAGTTTAGGCTTGCATTTCCTTGGCGGCTAGTGACGCTAGTGAGCGTCTTTTCCTATGCCTGTCGGCCATCTGTATGTCTTCTTTGGAAAACTGTCTATTCAGATTTTCTTCCCATTTTTAAAAATTCAGATTGTTTGCTTTTTTTGTTCTTGAGTTGTGTAAGTTCTTTATATTTTTTTTGGATATTAACCCCTTATCAGATACATGGTTTGCAGATATTTTCTCCTGTTCAGTAGGTTGCCTTTTCTCTCTGTGGGTGATTTCCTTTGCTGCCCAGGAGCCTTTTGGTTTGATGTAGCCCCTCTTGCTTAGTTTGGCTTTTGTTGCCTTTGCTTTTTGTGTCAGATTCAAAACCTGACTGTCAGGAAGCTTACTGCCCATGTTTTCTTCTAGGAGTTTTACTGTTTCAGGTCCTGCATTCGAGTCTTGAATCCATTGTGAGTTAACTTGTGTGTGTGATGTAAGGTGGGGGTATGGTCTGATCTGATAAACAGCTTTTTAGAGAGTGTTACTACCAGGTTCCAGGGAGGGAAGGAGACCTCAAGATGACCCTTTGGCCTTGGGTGTGAGCATGTGGGGAGCTCTGTGTCTGGCTCAGTCTTCTCTCCACTCTTGAGCTCGGGCTTGGGGAATGTCACTGTGCCCCCTGAGTTCTGAGGAAGGGAGGACAGGGAGCTCTTGATACTGCCAGGCCTTCTATCGCCAGCTCCCCCGGCCACCCACACACACACACTTCTCTGTACCACACTTCAGCGGTGCTGGTGTGCTTCAGAGTGTCCCTGACAGTCTTAACTATTTTTACCTTTCAACTGAAAGTGCAGAAGAAGCCCCCATCACCATGTTTTACTTTGACAGTGGACATTTAAAATGAAGCGAAAAGGCGAAGGCAGGCCAGCCAGCCCCATTAATATTTTATGAAATACTCATTGTTCTGTAACCAGCCGTAACCCCTGTCCTGGCCGACGCTTTTATGGCTGACAGGCCAACCCCAGGAGGCCCACACACACCCGCGCCGTTTTGTCTCTGTCCTGCCTCTCCCCAGTACCATGAGCTCGCGACACTCCGCTAGCCCGGTGGTCTTCACCAGCGCCAGAAGTTCACCGAAGGAAGAACTTCACCCGGCCGCCCCCTCGCAGCTCGCTCCTTCCTTCTCATCCTCTTCGTCCTCCTCCTCCGGTCCTCGGACTTTCTACCCCCGCCAGGGCGCTACCAGCAAGTACCTGATTGGATGGAAGAAACCTGAAGGAACCATAAACTCCGTGGGATTTATGGACACCAGAAAGTAAGGACTCTGTTGCTGCTCTTGCTGGTGTTTTGCTTTTTATATGACAGTGAACAGAAAAGCCTGGGGCAATTTCCGGCAAGAGAGGAGGCTGGGCTCAAGGCTGGGGAGAAGGTGGTTTGGTAGGGAAGTTATTTTTCTTCCCACGTGAAACGGGTCTTAAATTGTTTCTCTGCCACATTCCTTAAATAAGATGTATTGCAAAACCTTCAGATTTGAGAATCTCAAAGTCTCCTAGGAAAGTCTGTCTGAAGAACAAACTTCAGAATAATTGCCCCTTGGGTGTTAAGACCACACTTGTCCCTTTGATGCTGTTAATCACAGCCTTCCCGTGTAATTCCTAACTGGCCCAGGAGGGACTATTAGAAAGTAAGTGACCACCTCTGAACATAAAGAACTTTTGACAAAATAGTACAGCAAAAAATAAAGCATTCAGTCAATGACATTGGTTTTATTTCTATAGAGATTGCATTTGGGATTCATACCCTGTGGTCTTTTTTATTAGTAAGTCCGTTGCTAATTTTGGCTTAGTGGAGTTTATAGTTTCCTGTGAAAGAGTGATTTATTCATCAGGCTTTTTATTTTGTATTTCAAACTGGTCTTGTTTCTCTTTACAAGCACTTATCCAAATAGATTCTTAATATAATTGAACAGAAGTAATTCTCCTTTTCTCTCTTCTAATAGCTCTCCATTGACTTACCTCTTTCAGACCCCATCACACCCTTGAGTCCACCTCATCAAATTAATTTCTCCACTCTCTTCCCCTTCTTTCAAGGCGTCATCAGAGTGACGGCAATGAAATAGCCCACCCCAGGCTGCGTGCCTCCACCAGGGACCTCCGGGCATCCCCAAAGCCGGCCTCCAAGTCCACCATTGAGGAGGATCTCAAGAAGCTCATTGACCTGGAAAGCCCAACCCCTGACTCCCAGAAGAATTTTAAGGTACAGGGCAGGTCTTAGGGTGTACGGCAGTCAGGGAGAGGCTGGACAGGGCAGTTACATTCTCTAGGAAGTGGTGGTTCCCAGCTCCTCCTCATCGGACGCCCCCTTCCCACCATCACCCAACTGTCTCAATATTTAGTTCATGTCTTTTCCAAATGTCCTGTCCCTGCAGCCACATCTGTTGAGTCTGGGTTTATAGTAACCTGTCCCCACCCCCAAGGCTCCTTTTCTTCCACTGTATCCTGCTTACGATGCACAAGCTATACTTTCTTGACATTATCACTCAGACGACATTGCTTCTCAGAACTCTGCAGACACACCCATGGCGCCATTGTCGGATGGAAAGTTTTCTGAAAGGGCTGTAGTGCCTTCTGTCCAAAGGGTCCTCCTCCTACAGTAGCCCCCAGGTGTCTCCTGCCCTGCGCACGCCCACAGCACCTGCACTCTGGCCTCACGTCTGCCCCCTGCCCCTGGCCAGCAAACCTACCAGCTGTACGCTGCTTGCTGTTGAGTCCAGCGGACTGACTCGGCACGTTTACCTGCAGAACTTTCCAGACTCTCTTCAGAAAGCCTTCTCTCCGCTCTCAGAATTCCAGACCAGAAATGCCTTCTCTAGAACCCAGCCTCCCTCCCCATCAAGTCCTGAACACTTGCTCAGAGTTTGTGGGTATGTCAGTGGCCAAACATTTGCATGACCACATGGATAGATTTTTTTTCTGCCCACCTCACCTTGGGTGGACCCTTCAAGCCCACCTCAGGCTCTGCATTCTTGTGTCTAAAGTGTGCCATCTCACTCCCAAATGAGCCAGCAGCTGGTGTTGGCTGAGCTGGGCCCAAAGGTATTATATTTCACACTTAGCATAAGGTGTTCCTGTCTGGAGTGTACTGGGTGGCCCCACGAGAAGAGAGTCCACCGCTCCAGAGGGTCATGGGTGCACACTTTGATGTTTTCTGTTCTCTGTGTTCTCAGTTAAATGATTTGTAGTCTGTTTGAAGTGACTAAAAAGCTTAGTTTAAGAGGGCCTTTGAGAATTGATGCAAAGTGGAAGCTGACATATTTCCTTAACCACTTACCGTCCTCAGAGGGCGAGAGACGTGCCCAGCGTGATGAGCCATGTGGTCTGGTCTCATCCAGGCGTCTCCCCGTCACTGTCCTAGTTTCTGTGCACACACACGTTCCTCTTTGTGTGCTTCTGCCACACGTGTGTGTGTGTTCCTCCAGATAGGTCAGGTGTACATCTGAAACTGACAGATCAACGTCTCCAGAGATGAAATGTACTCCAAAGACCATTCTGGAGTTTTGCAGAGAAACCACTGAGTTATTAACATAAGCATTAACATCATAAATCATTTTAAAGACTTAACATTCTGGATTTCTATCATTTCTGTTTTATAAGCCAGCACTTAACAGTTCTGACTCATCACCCAGGGCACAAATGGTTTCCTTAGCAACCCTGCAAAAGATAGTACTTGAAACTTCTTTCTTTATCCATCAAAAACCAAAGAGGTGTATTAAAATTTTTAACTACCAGTTTCCAAATTATTTCAGATTTTTCCTGAGGTTAAAGGAAAATAAAATCTGCTCTGAAAGGAATCTTTCCTCCAATCCTTAGTTTTAACATTTTTGGAAAGGAGTAAGCTCAGAGCTTTCTTTCTTTTGATTTACTCCTGCAGTGAAAATAATTGAAAGCAAATGTCTGTCTTGCCCTTATTCCAGGTCTTGGCTTTTATTTCCAAAGTGAATTACTTTAACATTCCTATTTGAAACAGGAATGCATATGCTGTATGTGGTGACTATATTACCATGAGACCCACTGCAAGGAAAGCGCTTCTGCTGCTTGAACTATTATGGGGAAAAGGCTGGGAGCAGGAGCTGGAAAAGTGCTGTTTTCTCTCTCGTGTCATCTTCTTTATTTGGCTTCAGATGAGTTCAGCTAAGTAGCTCCTGAGACTCATCCGAGCGATGTGCCTCTTGAGGCCATCGCCCCCTTGAGAGGTCTCCCCGGCCACGCCTGGCTCAGGGCTCCAAGCCACTGCGTCAGGCTTCAGGGTACAAGGAGTAGCTTACTCTGGGCGGTGATCCTTGGAACCCACTCACGCCACATTGGCAAGGGCTACCTGTGAGCCACCATGAATGTCAAATGACAGATTGTTCCCAGGCTCGTCTGCCAGCAGAGGGAGACGGCTGCTGCAGGACTTGGCCAGGCTCTGCTGGGCAGGCTGGAGCTGGGAGGTGGGTGGCTGCGAACCTCCAGGCAGCTGCTGTGAAACACCTATCTCAAGGAAGACGGCAGAGCTGTAACGTTCTGAGAAACCTCATTGGCAGGCAGAGCTGGGATCACCGTATTCTCCCCGAGGGCTGAATGCAGTCCGGCGAGTAAACAGAACAGTAGTGCAAACCAAGAGCCCTGCTCTCCAGCCAGCGCTCTCAGATACAGACCAAAGGAAGAGGTGTCACGTGGGCGCCTAGTGTTCAGGAAGAGATGGTACTTGTTTATTGCAAGTGCAAGAGTGATCCATTTCACTGAGAGCTGGGGCGCATGAAAAGAGTGAGGAGAGGGAGGAGATGGACCCTGATGCAAGAGGCCACCTCTCTAGGCCTGGCTCGATCAGACTTGATCAGTGGTCCCCAAATGATTTTAAAGTTTAAGAATCCTTTTGTTTCCTACTAACAGTTACAGACGGAAGCCCAGTACATAGAACTGAGACGGCAGAACTTCTCCAATGGCAAGGGTGGGGTGTCTTGGGCTCCTGGGTCCTTCCTGAACACCTCGTTTCCCCAGGCTGTGATGCCGGGAGGAACCCTTAGGGCTCCTTGGGACAGAGTTGAAATCTCCCTTCCCTGATACTCTCTATAATCCTTTCTGAGTCTGCCACCCCCTGCGCTGTGGTTCTTTCCTGGGGGCTGGCAGCACAGGGAAGCACCACTCAGCGATCTCAGTATGACCTCTCGGGAAGGCAGAGGGTGCCCTAGGGAACTGGGTAGGTGCACACACCTTTGAGGCTAGAATTAAAGGGGACTGAGGGCGGGAGCCATTGAACGTGCTTGAACCAGACTAGTTGTGCTACTTTTCGATAGAAAGCATCTAGGCAGACCGCTTCCTTCCCTCTCCTCCCTTTAGAGCAAGGTGTTATAACTTAATAAATCATGCTGTCCGAAGGATCTCTTCAAGTAGCTGTTTACCTTGAAGTATATTAATATTTCCCAAAGAGGCTGAAATTAGAAATGATGAAAATTCTCTCCTCTGTAAATTTATCAGGGTGGGGATATTCAATGGAAAAGGAGATCCCTTGGCCAAACCCAAAGGTGCCAAAAAAGATGGAAAGCGGTTTTTTTTAATAGATCCGAGATCTGGGCTGGTAGGCAGGAGCTTTATGTGACAGTTCTGGAACCTTGGGCAGGTGGAGCGAGATGGTCTGCTTCCTCTCTTAATTTACAGTTGGCAAGCCATTTAGCCTCTCTAACGCCCACTCTTCTGGGTGAAATGAGAAAAGAAATCATTTCCACACCAAGTCCCTGCCCTCTTACAGACCCACATAGCATTTATCACAGCAGCTTAGTTTTCAAGGTAAGCACATATGTACTTTGGATTTAACTCACCGTGAATTTTCAAAAGTGAACACAATCGGCTACACTTGGAGCTTATTTACAATGCATTTGATTAATAACGTTTTCATATGGATGTTACAGCTGTGCCTGCCGCATTGTGGACAGCTTTGACTTGATCAGCCCTTGGCTTGGTGGATGGAAGTTTGTTAGACCCCAGAGCCCATTGAATGAGTCTGAGCATCAGCTCTGTTCTCAGCCTCCTAGATGGAGCCGTTGCCGTATCGTTCTCTCTGTCCTTTCAAAGCGGCATGGAAAGTTTCATGGTGGCTTCCTGCCAGCAGTGACTCAGCCCTCCTACTCACATCCTCACCTGTTCCCCACATTGTTCTCCTTGCCAAGGTGAACAGTCAGCTAAGAGGAGCTGAATAAGGATAACTCCGTTAACAGACCACATACTCTGCTGGCTTGCAGCATGCTGGATATTTCAACATTGTTAACGTGCCTGTTTTTTCCTTCATGAATGGGTTTCTCAGAAGCTTGCTGTTTGCACAAAAATCTGAAATAAAAATCGAATCTGGTCACAAAGGCAAAAGACGTTAACAAGAGATATAGCCATCCGGAGCTTTTGTCATTTTTATATAACTGTATATATACTTGTCTTTTATAAAGATAACTTCCCTATTTTTATTTCACCAATAGAAATCCATCTCAAAAAATAATCTCCCAAACTCATTTAAAATAATATTAGTCGTTTGAGCTTTCAAGAGCCACCTATTATTTGAGTGACTGTATTGTGAAGATCAGAGGCTCTTGTTGCCTGGCAAACACGCCTCACTTGGCAAGCTTCTGAGGGTACCTTCCGGCGTCGTGGCTGTTTCCTTGGGGACCATAACATAATTTCAAAACACCACTGATGCATGCCGTTGTGATCAGTTCAGCATTGCTTGGAATCCTCAGAATAATCCTGAGCACTTCCGTGCCCCCATTTCATAGATGAGGAATTGGGTTCCGAGCGATAACATGATTTGGTCACTGACATGGGATTCAAATAAAACCGGTATTTGTCTGTTCTTAAAGTCTTGCTGTAAGCATGACACAATAGTGATGAACCCACTGCATCCCATATCTGAGTCTTGTACTGAGCACGCTTCGGCTGCAGCTGACGTGCTGGGCGGTGAGGCTGTCGACCAGGAGCTCTGATTCTGCCCTTGGGGGTGTAGAGATGGGGGACCCTGAGGCCTCCTTTCTGGGCTCCAGGATTTGAAGGGCTGTGTCTTTGAGAGTGATCTTGTTAACGCACCCATCCCACACCCCGGGTCGTGGGTGTGTGACCCAGAAGGTTGACCTGTGCTGTCCTGACGCTGTTTTTCAGCTCCACGCGCTCTCCTCCGCTCAGTCTCCCTTTCCCGCCACCCCTGCGTCCAGGCGGGCCTTGCACAGAACGCTGTCCGACGAGAGTATCTACAGCGGCCAGAGAGAGCACGTTTCCGCCTCGAGGGCTTCGCTCCTGGACCAGGCCTTGCCCAACGACGTCCTCTTCAGTAGCACGCACCCTTCTCTCCCCACGTCTCTTCCTTTGCGGAGGCCTTCATACACCTTGGGAATGAAGTCCTTACACGGTAAGCCTGTCTTCAGCTGCAGCTAACAGCCCTGCTGATGACGACCCGTGTCCCCCAAAACACCTGCCACTCAGTTTGCTCAAGGATGGTAATTAGAGGAAGACCTGCATGCTTGCTCAGATTATCTGGGCTCCCTACCCCACCGTCCAGCCTCTCACCTAGAATCCCAGCCACAGGGCACAGATCCTGAGCCTCACCAGACCACAAGACTCATCTTGGATTAGTTTCAGGTGTCCCACACAATGATTTGATGTTTGTATATTGCAAAATGATCGCAAGATTAACGTCTGCCACCGTACATAGTTTAAAAGTGTTTGTGAACTATAAGTTTTTAAAAGTTTTAAAAACTTAAGTTTTAACAATTTAAAAAGGTTTTTTTTCTTTCTTTCTGATGAAAACTTTTAAAATTTACTTTTGTAGTAGCTTTTAAATATGCAGTACAGTATTAGCAGTTGTCATCATGCTGTAGATTATATCCCCATGAATTCCTTATTTTATAACTGGAAAGCTGTACTTTTGAGTCCCTCCAGCAGTTTCTACTACCCCCATCCCTCCTTCTGCAACCACCAACCTATTCTCTGTAACTATGAGCTCACATTTTTTTAGATTCCACACATAACCACACATAAGTGAGATGGATCATACAGTATTTATCTTTCTCTGACTTTTTTCATTGGCACAGTGCCCTCTATGTTCATCCATGTTATTGCAGATGACAAAATTTCATTTTTTAAGAAGTTTTTATTGGAGTATGGTTGATTTACAACATTGTGTTAATTTCTGCTACATAGCAAAGTGATTCTGTCATATATATATTCTTAAATCCCAGTATGGTTTATCACAGAATATTGAAAGTAGTTCCCATGCTGTACAATAGGACCTTATTTTGATCCATTCTATGTGTAACAGTTTGCCCTGGAGCAGTATTTTAAATCTCCTGCCTTCCCAGTTTGCTTTCTCCCTGCACCCCTAACCCACATCCTTGACTGTTCCTCTTCATCTTGGTCCTGTTCCCCGCACAGTCCCCTTCTCCGGGGCAGACATCCCTCAAGGGTTACACCAGCCTCTCTCTCCTCCCTCTTTATAGGAGGTCCACCTATAGCGTGAACCTGGTTTCTCTTCGCTCTAAAAGGCCACCCTCAATGGACCAAAGTAGACACATGAACTGACCACGTTTTACCATCTGGACACGAGGAAGCGCCTCCTCGTGGTGACCTAAATAGTAACCTTATTTTCTCCCCTCCTCTCCCTGCACTCCATTCCTCGTACAGCTTCCTGCCTACGTCAAATACTTCCTTCACTTCCCCACTTTTTTTTGTTTTAACCTTGTAGTGAAAAAAGCCCTCTGGGAAGCTTTTATCTGCATCTGTCATGCCACAGTAGGTCCGCCCTGTCCTCTAGAAGCTCACGTGCTGAGAGAGCAGCCTGGACCCTGCCTCCCACCCGTCCTTACTGTCCCGCGGAGGACGCCTGGAGTTGAAGGGCTGGCCCTGAGGAAGGGAAGGGGCAGCCCACCCTCCACAGCCCCTTCCATCACCTCTTGTTGCTTTCCCGACAGTTAGGCAGCAGCCTCAGTGATCCCATGCCCTAATCTGAGCGGTCCTTGGTGGGCTGCCGTCCTTGACCTCATGGGTGTGACCACCACCGAGATGCATTTGGGGAATAGGAAACTTTTTTTTTTCCAAATGGAAATTTAGGACCCAGAGATAAAAAGCAGAAAGATTGTGTGTGACATAACAAAACTGTATTCCAAAGAAGCTGAAAAATGTGTGTGTGTGTGTGTGTGTGTGTATGTGTATATATATATATATATATATATATATATATATAGAACCACTTTGCTGCACACCAGAAACACAACATTGTATATCAACTTTACTTCAATTTTTTTTTTTAGTTAAAAAATTATTCCAGCTTCTTACACTTGGTGGGAGCAAGTTTAAATAGAACTGAGCCTTTAATATCAGGCAGTATTTGTTGATTTCCATTTTCTCATAATTTTGGTAATTTTAAGCACATTAATAACTAGCAGCTGCACTGCAGAGCAGTCCTTTATGTAATTTGCAAGGGAAAGCAAGCACTAAATATACTCCGGTTTATAGACTATCATAATTGGCAAAACTTTTTAACTCCTTGTAAACAGTTAACTTCCAGAGTCGCTTACAGATTTTAACTGAGAGCCTCGCATTTGGCCCCGTGTCTGAGTGGGTTATAGTGTCACGGTCACATTGTGAGGCGGCCCTTCCCATGGAGGCACCCGCTCTGACCTCACAGCTTCTGCCCCAATGAGAACATCTGCATTTCCTGAGCCCTGTGCCCGTCTCCTCCACCTGTATGAACCTGAACGGTGGCAGTGTGCCCTCCACTGCACAGAGGGGCTCATTGCACTCATTCTGCCCATCCCCAGGCTAAGCAGAGACTGGGTGTTACTATAGGTTAATATTTGTGTTTTTAAAAATTGCCACCTTAGAAGGGGTTTGGGATGTTGGACTGCTGTAAATCGAAGACTGATGCCAAGAGTTGCTTAGCGTGTCCTTGGGAAAGAAAAGGATGCCAACACCAGTGAACCGACATTAATGCCACTGAGCGACCCAGTGCCCACTCTCACCTGCTCTTATTTGATCCTCACACTATCCTGGATACATCCAACTGCAGAAACCAATGGACCATCCCTGGGACACAAGGCAGACATGAGCCAGGGAGATATCTGTCCCCAGCAGTCCCAGGGACGCAGAGAGTCTGCATGGAGGGAGTCAGATCCTAGGTTCCAAGGCAGATAAAAATCAGCCTTACAGTCCCCTCAAACATGCATCACCAAGCCTCTGTGGTCTGGCTGCAAAATCCAGCTCTCTAATGAAGTAGGTCCCTTCACCCCAGCCTGAATCCCTTGACTCTGAGAGGAAGTGAGGCACCGAAGCTGCCCTGGGTCTCTCTGTTAGACAAGCAGCTCCTGCAAAAGCAGACACATTACCTCAGTGCAGAACTAATTTTTCCCAGACCCACACCATTAGAAATGGGACACTGGGAGGTTACACAAAAAGGAATTAAGATTGGAGGAAGTCAGTTCCTAGTTCTGCCCAGCTTTAGAGTGACTGCTAATGGTCTGTTAGACTAGAAACTGATTCCAGGTAACAAATGACTTATCTGCTGTGGTCACAGAGAATGGGTAAAACTTTGAGTGGGTCTCCAGTGGGCCTGAAGCCTCTTATCCCTCACCCATCCCTGCAGGAGAGTTCTCGGCCTCGGACAGCTCCCTCACCGACGTCCAGGAGACCCGCAGGCCACCCATGCCCGACCCTGGCCTGATGCCCCTGCCCGACGCTGCTGCGGACTTGGATTGGTCCAACCTGGTGGACGCCGCCAAGGCCTACGAGGGTGAGTCTGCAAACCGTCCCGGCTGGGCCACGCGCAGGTCGGGAGCAGTGTCAGTGCTCAGGACTCGCTGACAACACACGCATTTCAGCACAGCCAGAAGGCAGTTGAGCTAGCAGTTTTCAAACACTCAGGACCCACACTGTTGATTTTAACCAGATGGAATCCAGGGTCTTCTTTAAGTGGGAATTCGTAACACGGATGCCTCACTTCCCCATATCTGGGAAGGGCAGAGCTCAGCGGCATCCCAGCTGTCACTTAACTGAAAATAACACCTGTCCAGGGAGCGTTTTTCATCACATCGTGAAGACATCATTGCTCAGTGCACAGTTGCATCTCTTAGGATGCTTGTCCCGGCCCCTCTGCCCTTCTCACTCATCTCTCAGGGGAGTGATGGCGTATATACTTTCCGCCTACATCAGCCCACTGGCAAGTGCTTGCGTTAAGCCAGTGGCCCTTTAAATGCAGGCCCTTATTAGACAAGTGCTGGCCTGCTCTGCTGAAATAGAAAAAACTCAAAGTAATGCTGTCTGTGTGGACGTAACAGTTGTCATTGTTGTTAGTCTCTCAGTCATGTCCAACTCTTTGTGACCCCATGGACAGTATAGCCCACCAGGCGCCTCTGTCCATGGAGTTTTTCCAGGCAAGAATACTGGAGTGGGTTGCCATGCCCTCCTCCAAGGGATCTTCCTGACCCAGGGATCAAACCCAGGTCTCTTGCGTCTCCTGTGTTGGCAGGCAAGTTCCTTAGCCCTTGGTCACCTGGCAAGCGCAGCGTAACAATCTCTAGGTCCATCCATGTTGCTGCAAAGAAGTTTTGGTTTTTTAATGAGAGATTCTTTTAAAACTTGATTTTGTTTCTTGGCTCAGGCTTAAAGTGAGTGTTTTTTGAAACAGAGGTGGTGAGAACCTAAGCTGAAGCCCACCAAGGTGGCCAGGAGTCATTTTGGAAAACACACTTCAAGACGCTCAGTACTAGCTCTTTGATATATTTTTGTTGTCACCGAGTGGAAAGCATTGGTCTGCAAATTTGGCACAAGGCCTGTTTCCAGGGAAACAATAGAATGCAACTGTTATAAGCAAGGGTAAAGCTAGAATAGAAATCAAGTCACAGCAACTATTTTTAAAAGAGAAATAATGTTACTATCCTCTTCCAGCTAAAACAGTAAAAAAAAAAAAAAAAAAATTTCCTACAAGGGAAAAATAAAGTTTCCAATGCATTCTTGCCCCGTGATTAGGTTTGACTGTGCGTGTCAGTCATTTCTTGACTTTTGATAGAGAGGGCCCAGGATGTGGGTCCACAGTGCTGAATGGTTTCTCCTCTCCTTTCTAGTCCAGAGAGCCTCATTCTTTGCTGCTAGTGATGAAAACCATCGGCCTCTGAGTGCTGCATCCAACAGTGACCAGCTTGAGGATCAGGCCCTTGTCCAGATGAAGTCATACAGCAGGTTAGTCACCCGGTGGTGAGGGTACCTCTCTACACCATGTATCACCTCCGCTAGTGACAGAACAGGTGTGGGGAAGGGGCGATGGAGGTCACACCGATTACCTGAGTGAACCTCATCACTGCAGTGCCAGATGTTTCACTTTTTAGTTAGAATGCTTTGTAGCCAAGTAATCTAAACACCCTTAAACTGTTCTCGATGACTTAAAGTCATCATTATGAATATTCATTATTTAATGCCATAATACAGTTATGCCCTCACGGTTTATTAAGGAAGAGAAATCGTTTGTGCTAAATATCCTTGGGCTCCTATGCGTTTAGTCTGAGTCTGTCCATTTTGAAGCTGTCAGTAGGTCATGCTTGTAAATGAGCCTGCATCTTAGCGACTCCCAACATTCTGCTTTAGACCTACGCTAGAAGTGGGTCACCAGGATCAGTAAGATTTATGTAAAATAAGTAAGAAAAGCCATAGCTGAATTAAGAAAATGGACCCTGGCTTCTCCTAACTGGGTAGAGGCTGACTTTTTCACTTCCCCGTCAGTTTGCAAATGGTGAGGCTGTTGGATAAATGTGTGATGTTTCTATATAGAAAAGCATCCCAACAGTCATAGTAAGTCCTCCTTGATGCAGGATGATTTCATCAGTTTGAAATCTCTTAAAACCTTTTTTTTTTTTTCAAACTCAAGTAGTTTTAATTAAGTAAAGTCTATCATTTTGAAACCTTAGCAGCAAACATAATATACACACAGGTTAAACACATTCTTGCCATCTGTTAAATATAAATGCATATAGATAAATATATTTACATCCTTCAGTAAACTGTAAAAGCACAAAACTAGATAACAGATCTTCACCATATTCAACT
The DNA here is from genome assembly GCF_023091745.1 of Budorcas taxicolor. Taxonomy (NCBI): domain Eukaryota; kingdom Metazoa; phylum Chordata; class Mammalia; order Artiodactyla; family Bovidae; genus Budorcas; species Budorcas taxicolor. Next base: position 81,476,875 of record NC_068919.1, read on the forward strand.
TATTTGATCTGAAAATAATATACTGTCCAACTTTCAACACATATACTGATTCTTAATTCAAACCTTTTGAGGATGATTAAGAATCCAGGTGTGGGCTTCCCAGGTGGCTCAGTGGTAAAGAATTCGTCTGACAAGCAGGAGACATGGGTTCTCTCCCTGGGTTGGGAAGATCCCTTGGAGAAAGAAATGGCAACCCACTCCAGTATTCTTGCTTGGGAAATCCCAGGGACAGAGGACCCTGGTGGGCTACAGTTCATGGACTCAAAAAGAGTCAGACACGACATAGGAACTAAACAACAACAAGAATCCAGGTATCTATAAAAACTTGGTCAGAAACAACCAGTAACAGGAAGAGTGAGGTTGGCATAGATTGCACAGATATACTGGGGACTTGTGCCTGAAGACTTGTTAAGCAAGTGTGTAAGGAAACCCTCTTCACAGAGAAAGTATCAGAGTAATGGATTTTCTGTTGTGAGTGTGACAGGCAGATGCTTCACTTATCCTATCATTGGGACAGTTAGGGAGGTAAAATGGTGGTTAGTTTGGCTGTTGGGAACTTTTTAGAAAAATGTGCAGAGTCCAGAGGAGAGCCCTAAATGCCTCTTCTTAGGGTGACGAGAAGTCTGAGTGAGCAAAGCCTTCTCGTGAGAAAGGATTATTAAACAGTCCTTAAAGCTTTGTAGGATCTGTAGAAGCCTAAGATGAGGGTGATTACTGGGTCTTTGTTCAGTGTGGCTGAGCAAATGCAAATCAAGTTACGTGTTTTTAAAGATGATCAGTACAGTCACAGAACTTATCTTTGCAAACCTTCAGAAGTCAAGATAGGCTACTGAGAGTTACTGACAACCTGCTGTGGCTGCATCAGCCCTCCTGAAAGGCGGGGGGGAAGAGTGGACTCAGTGGCTTGTGAAGAACAGTCGTGCCCCAGCATCAGTGTTTTCTGTTCAGAACCACTCTTATTCTGTCCCATCTGTGGCCTTCAGTGCATCCAGACGGCCTGTGAGGTTGTGGATTTCAGCTGACCACTTCCCTTTTAAAATCCATTCACGGTCAGGTTTCAGTTGGTCATCCTGCCTTAAAAGTTGGAAGGTCATTATCATTCCGTTTCATTTACAGCCTTGTGACATCCATGCCGGGCCTGCTATTCTAGAATAAGCAGAAGACGTGGACACAGTTTATTTTAGTTCAGGGAATTCTAACTTGAACTTTTGATTTTTAAAGTAAATTTACTTTAAATAAGCTGTGTCCATGTCTTCTGCTAATCTAGACCTACAGCAGGTGCATGGTGGCATGCAATGTTTTTGGTGTTAAAAAAAAAGTACCTCGTTTCATGATGCCAAGTGTTCGTTCAGTCACCACCTCTTACCCCCTTGACCTCTGGAAAGAGGCAGTTGCCTCTTGTCTCCATGGGAGCCTTCAGATTCTTGGTTTGTGGGAGGCTGAGGTGGTGTCTTTGGCTAGAATTCACCCAGAAACTTTTGGAGGCTTGTGAAGAAGAGTTGATAGGTCTCCCGGCCCTTGCCCAGCTATGCGGTCTATCCAGCCAGTTACACATGTTTCTTTTCCTCTAGCCTCCTCTCCTTTTGGTGATGACTGGCTTAGAAGCATTTTTAGCACCAAAATGAAATGGGAGAAAGTTGTGAGCCTTAGAATTTGCTGATAATAATAGTGAAGAGCTTAAGACACTAGTAATAAAGAATTCGCCTCCTAATGCAGGGGACCCAGGTTCAATCCCTGGGTGGGGAAAATCCCCTGGAGGAGAGAATGGCAACCCACGCCAGAACTCTTGCCTGGGAAAATCCTGTGGACAGAGGAGCCTGGCAGGCTATAGTCCGTGGGGTTGGAAAGAGTCGACACAGCTGAGCAGTTGAGCATACGTGCATGTGACAAACTTCTGAAAGATGTAGTCTTATGTTTTAAATATTTAAAGATAGTCTTAAGAGATGGACACAATAACATAGCTGCCACTGGGTTGAGTGGCCACAGGCTTTACCTACCTGGGTTGCCCCAAGATAGGGCCTATACTGAACTTGCACCACCCAACAGGTACACACAGAGGAGTAACTCTCTTCCTAAAGCCACTAAGGAGGTTCATTTCACTGTTTGACAGTTGTATCTGCCAGAATGCCCCTCTGTGCTGCCAGAGAGACCATTTTCACGGATTGTCCTGTATTCTTTTCGTCACAAAGATGCAGAATCTTTAAGGAAGCTATCGATTGGCTGTAGTTCACGCTTGCATTACCTTTTGTTAAAACTGCCATTTCCCTGTTTTAAAAATGAAAGTGTACATTGTGTCACCATACTGAGTAATTTGACACTGAAAACCATTTTCTAAATACAGCCAACTCCTTTAAAAAAAAAAAAAGAAAAGAAACACCAAACAAACCCAGCCATGGAGAACTCCTGCCTACATGGTCTTTTATCTCTTGTTCCCAGCAGTAAAGATTCCTCTCCCACTCTGGCTTCTAAAGTGGACCAGCTGGAAGGTATGCTGAAGATGCTTCGAGAAGATCTGAAGAAGGTAAACATATTCTCCAAGCAGGTTATCCTGTCCACGCAAGCTGCCTTGAACTGAGAGAGCCCTTTGTCAACAGTTTCAGTGGAATAAGATGTGGGCGTTCTCCCTGCTTTCTCAATACACGCGTTTTAGGGGTCTGCTTGGAGCTTGGTTCCCACTGACACGCATAGTGCAAGAAGGCTTTCATTGTCATGTGTATACAGAAAAAGCCTTTCCTTTTTTGTAAAATGCCTTTAAACCTCAGCCAGCCCCCTCTGAACCCTATCCCAATCTCCTCACCGCTAATCCACAGCCCAGATGCACACCTACATCCTCAGTGTTATTCAGGCTCTTGCACCAAAAGAGCCAGTTGCTGTTAGTTTCTTGAGTAACATTATTAAGACAGCAGCCCCTAGATCACCTAGAATGTAAGACAGCCCTTATAACTTAACAGACATTAAACTATGCATTCATGTATTTACATTCTCTGGAAGTCCTATTCCCTGGGTGAGGACATCTTAACGTATTCTTGACCAGAGATGTGTATCTTTTAAAGTGATACAGTTACCGTCACTGTATACAAGTTATGATTGTCATTATCATTCACATTTTGCTCTGTTAGGTTTTTGTTCCAACCTTGTGTATATTATAAATGCAAGTTTATTTCCATAAAATTTTCAAAAATGATGCACTGTGAAATTGAGCGAGGAAGAATTTTTCAGTGAATTTTATGCCGATACTTTCTCTCATTGTCCTAGCGACATATATACTAGCGTCTCAGAAGATAGTAGTTCTTCAGATTCAGACGATGTGACTATTAGACCAGCAAAAAGACGAAAAACCTTAGTGATTGATTCTGATATGGAACATGAAAATGAAACTCACGGTGCTGGAGAAGACTTTACAGGTGTATCAGGTGTACTATTGAATGTAATAACCTGCAGAGTGTCAGTGAAATAATTTTGGGCCGGCCAAAATAAAAATTGCCAGCCATAGGTTTCAGTTCCTGCAGAAATCCGCCAGTCAATAATGAAGACCTAACGCCAGGCCCTGTGTCAGCTGTTTTGTGGTGTGAAGGGTGCACACAGATCCACAGCCACGCATAGCAGCTGGGCAGAGTGGGACCACCCTCTTAGTTCTCTTGCTCTGCTCACCCTCCCAGGAAAAAGAAGACAAAGCTCACCTTCAGGCGGAGGTTCAGCACTTGCGAGAGGACAACCTGAGGCTTCAGGAGGAGTCCCAGAATGCCTCCGACAAGCTGAAGAAGTTCACGGAGTGGGTCTTCAACACCATCGACATGAGCTAGGCCGGAAGAGGCAGCCGCGGGGCTGCCTTCCCCTTAGTCCCGCCATTGGAGGCATCCTCTGAGCTCCCGCCCCAGCTTCCGACTTTGCCCCCTTTCGAGGAGTGCACAACCTGACGATTGCAGACCAACAATCATTATCTGCCTTTTGTAGAAAAGAAAATGAAAAAGGTAAATAAAAATTTTAAAAAAGTAAAAGTTTAACTGCTAAAATGTGAATGTCTTTATTTTTTTGCACAATGTCTTTATCTGTTATGTATTTAAAAAGAAGCTGGGCCTAGGACCCTCCCTGCCCCCCGACACTGGCCCATCTGCCTCTATTTCCATCAGCTCTTTCTTATCTATTTCAGGTAACCCAAGCTTTCCTTTGTTATCCTGACAAATGTCATTGTTCCTAGGAAAATAAAGTTTTTTAAAACTGCTTATTTGGGGATGGGGATTTCCTTACCTTTGTTCCTAAAAATGCCTGGGGAGGGAGGTGCTTTCAGAAAATGCCTGCCTCCCTCAAATGGCTTGTGCATGAGCTAGTGATGTCTGTCCCTGTCTTACAGAGATCAGCAGAAATGGGGTTACTTAAATCAGTGAACCAGAGAGAGGCAGAGACAGAGCCTGCGGGCCACGCCCCTTTTCCATCTTGCATTATGACATCACTGCTTCCTCCTACCTTTCCCTGGGATAATGGTCCCAGGCGCTGTGTGCTCCTGAGCTGGAACCCTTTGTTTGTTTGGCTTAAGTGAGTCCCTCTGTATTGGAATCAGCCTTTCTGTTGCTTCCTGGGTCCAAACAGTAATTGGTTTCAGAATTCCTCCAAACTAAAAAAATCTTAAGATTTGTATGCATTTTGGTCAAAAGGATAGTTTCTGTTTGAGATTTTTAAAGTTATTAATGTGGCAAAATTGTATTTTTAGCTCGTTCAAAATGATCTTACTGATGAATTAGTAAATCCTTCTCTCCAAAGCAAGGCTTTACCAGTATTTGTAACTAGGAAAAAAAATGAATGTTGAATTGTGAACTTTTTAATCCTTACTTGTTAGGAGCAATGACTGTGGTGATGGAATGGCCTTTTGAGACCTGCATGTCCCATGTACAATTTCTGCCCAAGCATTTCCTGCATCCTTGTGTGGCCAGCTGCAGGATTCTGCTGCAGAAGTGATTGACGTGCTGCTTTTCTTGTCTAGTGATGCAGCTGCTTTGGGCCCCTGGCCATTGTTCCAAGGCTCTTGGTCCTGCACAGAACAGAGACACTGGGTCACTAGTGTTGAGAGGCCCCGGGGGAGCCCCTGGTGGCCTTGTTTCTTGCCTTCACAGTTGTCACCAAATAGTCACCTGTGCCCTTCAGTGGTGACTCTGGTCTAAGGGAATGTTCAGCAATCCAGCGGTATCTGCTTGGAAGTTCCCTGCCCCGAATAATCTCCACCCATTCCTCTCTCCATCCCTGAAAAAACATGGAGTGGAGTTTCCCTCTTCTCCCCCAACCCGCATCACCAGACTTTTATGCTACAGTTTCATTCATAATTGTTACTTTTTCGGGGGATTTTTTTTCTTTCTGCTGACATTTCTCTCATGGAAATAGGAAGATTTCGGAGTGCTTTGTAAAGATCTCAATTGTCTGTCTCTTTCTCTCTTAGACTTGTATGAAGGAGATTGTACATTGCCTGATATCTCTTTGTAAATGAGAAATAGCACTAACATCCAAGCATTCTGAAGTCTTGCTTATCCTTCTGAGTTTAGTTTTTATTTTGTCTTACATTTTGTTTGGGGACTTGGGGCGAGCTATTTATTAGAGTTTTGCAACAGAGTTCTTGTTTGAAGCCTTTAAAGACTACTTGTAAAATTCAAATAATAAAATTCATTTTAAACGCTCTTTTAAAACGTTTTGGTATTATTGCTTGAGGCATTCTTATTTGAAAGACCACCCAGTGTATCTCACTGACCCTCCTTGTATCCTTATTTTTCCATCACACTCCATATCACCCAAGATGATTCTTGAAAGTTTGTCCCTTTTAGAATTTTAAGAAGTTTTTTTTTACTCTCTATTCACATATCCATAGAGAATTCCTGATTTGCCTTTTCTGCTTATGATTTAATATTTGCAGAGCACTTTATAATTAGTTCCCTCTTCATTATCCATATGTGGAATTTCCATACCAACATTGTCATTCCCTGAGACCAACACATTTTTGGACTCGTCTCCTGCATCTCCCAGCTCTCAATGTTAGACGTTACATGCTCAGGGAATACAAATGCCTGTTAATATTAGACTGTGCAAAATATAATTAGGAAAGTTAATCTACTGAAAAAATCATAATGCATTCCAAAGCCAAATGGAACCAAATTTTTAAAATCTGCCACGCCACTGTTCCTCTCCAGTGGTGCAGCTAATTGACAGCAGACCGTTTCTTCCTTTTATTTGGTTCGACAATTCTACAAATTCTAGAATTATAAGACAGGCCAAGACTGGATGCCACAGGATACCCTAATTAGCAAGTAAAAAAGTAGGGTTTTTTTTTTTATTTTGTTTTACCTGGTTTAGAGGGTTTACACATTGTTTCTGAAGGGCTTGGGTGTGGGTTGCCAGTTTCTGGGAGAAAGTGCCACTGACCTGCATCAATGGAGGATCTTCTGAGCTGACCAGAGGAGCCACTTGGTTGTGCTCTTAAATCTGCTGCAGGTGGTAAACAGATTGGGTTGGGTTGTATCACTAACTCTGTAGATGGAGATATAAATGGTAACACAAGAGCAAAAGAAATAGGCCCAGCAAGCGTAAGCCGTTTGCCTCTAGTTGACAGTGACAATGACCTGGACAGATGACCGTCGCACAGCAGACACATGTAACTCCCTGGCGCCATCTCCCCAGAGTGTGCAAAACGGAGACTAAAGTGCATGGTGGCCCACTTTGGTCAGAAATGTGCTTAAACAGTAAAGACGTGGGCATTGTTAAAGATGAGCTGTGTTACTTTAAAAGAATAATCGCATAGTATTGGTTTACTTTTCCCTGTATGAATTATGCCACTACTGAGCGGTCCATAAGGAATCAACATACTCTGATAAAGACATTTGACTTGGTCTGAAATCCCATCTGGGCTTCCCTGATGGCTCAGCATTAACGAATCCCCTGCAATACCGGAGACACAGGAGACATGGGTTCAATCCCTAGGCCAGGAAGATCCCCTGGAGGAGGAAATGGCAACCAACTCCAGTGTTCTTGCCTGGAAAGTCACATGGACAGAGGAGCCTGGCATGCTACCGTCCAAAGAAAGGGTCGCAGAGTCAGACACAACTGGGCACGCACGCAGACCCCATCCATTATGTAGTAGCTGTGTCTTTAGGTAAATTACCTAACAGCTTTGAGTTCGGTTTCCTATCTGGTAAAATTACTATTTTACCTCGTATTATTTTAAGGATTAAGTGGGGTCATGTGTGTAAAGCCAGTGGCTGGCAAATTCAAGGCACTCAATAAACATCTTTCACTGTCCTCCAGCTCCGATATGTTCAGGCTTTTATATTGTTTTTCTGAGAGAGTCCTGACATGGTAATTGGAGAAGGATGGACGAGCCAGAATGAGTTCATCCACTCTGCTTTATATTGGTCAGGTGCTTTTAATCCTTTGCCATGCATTTTAGAACAGTGACTCTCAAGCTTGCATCACCATCACCTGGAGGGCTGTGTAAAACATGGGTCACCAGGTTGCATGCCCAGGATCTGTGATTGAGCAGGTCTGGAGTGAGAACTTAGTACTTTTTGTAACTTCCAAGTGATGACTTAGAAGCAGGGTTTTTGAGGAATAGTATTAACAAGAGGATATTCATGCCTGTTAGTAATTAAAACAAATAGATGCTACAGCGAAAGGCTCTTAACTCATTACTAACCAGGGATGTATTAATGTCTTTTGTTACCCCAATGTTATTGACTGGAGACATTGCAATATTCACTTACATAACAAATCGCCAACCACAGGCATTAGTTTTTTGCAAAAATCCCCTGGTTAATAATATGTTAACCATGTCCAGACACCTTAGTATTATTTTGACAGGTTGGCTGACACCAGTTGCAAGAGGAAACAAGTTAGAGATTTTAGGCAAAATAAAGAACTTTTTTTTTGTACTAAAAAATAACTTAGAGCCTCTTTTGCATGAAACTTGCTGCCATTTGACTATTTCAAATTCATATGTTAGCTGAACATGACTGGAATGTCCTGACCACCATGAATAATAAGAGACCACTTACCAGGTCAGCAAGGAATGACCTTGGTAATCTTGAGGAGATTAGAGAGCTTGAACTTGGGAGCCAGCAGGAGAACCTTCAGTCAAGGGCACAGTGTGTGTCCGCACAGGCGTATGAAGACTGGGAGACTCAGTCCCAGGCTGGGAGCATTGAATCCCAGTCACGAACTTCCAGATTCAGCCCAGCCTGCTTACCCCAATCTCCAAGAACCTATCAAACCTAAAAGTTACTAGACCAGCAAATTTCCCGACTGCCCTCATGCCTGCTCCAAACTTCAGGAATCTTTACCTAAACCCTCTGCTGCATAACAGCCCGTTTTCTGCACCTGTGTCCAGAGAGGAGAGGGTTGCTCTTTTCTCTGGGTGCTTTAGGTAGACTGCAGCTCAAAGGCTTGAAGACACTGGCTGCCTTTTCGGAGATCATCATAGCCGTGGTTTTAGTTGCTGCTTGTCCCCTCGCTGCCCTCCTTCCCTCTCATCTCCCTCGTCTCCCCAGTGGAGAGAGTTTCCCAGTGTCGCGCTCCTTTGTTTCCTTGTCAGATTAGCCCTTCTGGTCCTCCATCCTTAAAAATCCAACATCTCCCCTTTCATGCCTTAGGACATCTGAGCCATCATACCTGGGACCCAAGACAGCTTTCACCTTCCCTGCCTCTCATAATGCCTCTCATCAATCTCCTTCTCCATGCTTGCCTTTGGTCCTGTGAACATGCATGTCTCAAATGTCGTCCCGTCACTTCTTCTAAATGAGCACACCTCACTATGCCCCTAAAAGACCTGCTCTGCCAGAACAGCCCCACCTTCAAATACATGCCGTTCATTTTATCCTCCAAGTTGTCTCAGGACCCGTGGATCTCCCAGGCAGAATCCCCAAAGCTTTGGGTATCTCAATCTGTATTGTTAAGTGCACTCCCTAACAGGGCTCATCTCATGTTCTAGGGATGCAGGCATCCCTCCTTAACCAAAGTGCTCTGTTCTTCTAAAGGGGCCGATCTCCCTACACATTAGAACACCCCTGAATCTCTAATGAGGCTAGTGGTAAAGAACCTGCCTGTGAACACAGGAGATATAGGAGACACAATTTCGATCCCTGGGTCCGAATGATCCCCTGAGAAGGGTATGGCAACCCACTCCAGTATTCTTGCCTGGAAAATCCTATGGACAGAGGAGCATGGTGGGTTATGGTTCATAGCATCTCAAAGAGTCAGACACAAATGAAGCAACTTAGCAGGCATGCAGGAATCTCTAATGAACCCACCCAACAGCACCTCTCCTATGCATTTCTATAACTCAGCATGTAGGAAAAGAATCACAAAATGGCTATCCATCAATCAAATCCAGCTCCCTAGGCAAAAGTATAAATGTCTGGGAGGGTGTGGGTTCTCTCAGCATTGACACCTCCACTCCCTACTGCCCTCATACCCCCAACTCACTGCACACATTTATGTAACTAGACGGTGAGTAGGTGGACATCTGAGTGTGTGCCTCCAGATTGCTCATGCCAAACCCAAGGGAGTCATTTCCTTCACCACGCCTAGCCCCCACCACTGCACACAGGCACTCCCACACTGCTACCCTCACCTATTCTGTGTTCCTGGGAATCTAAGCTTTGAGAAAACAAATTTAAGAAAGGAGTTTTACTCAAGTCCTAACAGCAAGCTGCTGCTGCTGCTAAGTCACTTCAGTTGTGTCCGACTCTGTGCAACCCCATAGATGGCAGCCCACCAGGCTCCTATGTCCCTGGGATTCTCCAGGCAAGAATTCTGGAGTGAGTTGACATTTCCTTCTCTAATGCATGCACACAGGCTAAGTCGCTTCAGTCGTGTCTGACTCTGTGTGACCCTATGGACAGCAGCCCTCCAGGCTCCTCTGTCCACAGGTTTCTCCAGGCAAGAATACTGGAGTGGGTTGCTATTTCCTTCTCCCAATAGCAACCTAGAGGTAGCTTATTAATAAAGTTGCCTGGAGGCAGATCTTCAGTCCCTTGTCACAGTGAAGAGTGGGAATGTATTTGTAACTGGCCTAGTAATTTTTCTGAGGAGCTTAGGGGTATTTGAACAAGTTACTTCTCGTAAGCCGCTTAAGCATTTCTCCACAATCTTAAGACAATGAATATGCTTAGCAAACTCGTCTGTTGCAGTTGGTACAAAGATAAATTCAGACCTATGTAGGCACAGATAAAATTAATGCGTGTATCTGACTTTTTTGACCCCACGAACTGTAGCCCTTCAGGCTCCTCTCTGCATGGGATTTCCCAGGCAAGAATACTGGAGTGGGTTGCCATGCCTTCCTCCAGGGGATCTTCCTGACCCAAGGATCAAACCTGCGTCTCCTGTGCCTCCTGCATTGGCAGGTAGATTCTTTACCACTGAGACACCTGGGCATATCAAATTAATGAGGCTATGCCTATTAGAACATGTGCTGTAAATGCAGTCTAGCTTAATATTAACGATTCAGTTGGAGTAAGAACACTGAATTTCATATACAGGCACTGGGAACAAACAATTCTACCCCAAAAGAGAAAAAATCCGGTGGAGGATAGAGGGATTTGGGGATACAGAACTACTGATCATTATCTTTAAATACTTGACACTGTGGTGTGAAGGAGAAACCAGCTTTGATCCCTGTGGCACTAGATGGGGAGAAAATGGACCAGTGGATGCAAGTTACAGGAAAAAGATTATGTCTCCAAGTTAGTTGATCAATGGTGATTAAGTGGTTTCCTGGGCTTGAAGCCAAGAATTAAGTGAGGCCAGGAACCACTTTGCAAAGATGCCATCTCATCACCTTTTCTAGTGGATTCTGCTCTCTTTAAATAAACTTGGAGCCATGAGTTATAGACTCAAGGTGGAAAGGGATCGTCAAAGTTACATTTCTACCTCCCTTCCCGCTAGTCAATCTCCTCTTCATCACCCAACCACAAGTTCAGGCACCTGGGTGAGTTTGAATATATCCAGTGATGGGAAGCTCACTACTTCCTGACACAGAACATTTTATCTTCACATTTCCTCCTCTTCTTCAAAAGTGCCTCCTTTTATTCAGGGAAAATCCATTTCCCTTTCATTTTTGCAACTACCCCCAGCCCTACCATTTTGAATTACATAAATATAAATTTCCCTTCCCAGGTGATAACCATCAATATGTTGGAAAATATCATCTTCCCAATATTATGTCTTCCCCAGGATAAGAATTCTCCATTCTCTCAACTTGTCCTCATGTGCCATGGTTTCCAGCCCCTTCCCTTCCACAATCTAGTCACATAATATGCATTAAAGACAATTGCCATGTACGCATTTGCTCACTGAGTACTTACAGCAGCCCTGTGAGGAGGGTGCTCTAATTTTGCCACTTTACAGAAATAAGAAACTGAAGCCTAGAGAGATCAAATCGTTTGTTTGCAGTAGAATATCTGGTGAATGGTAGAGCTGGGATTTAGACCTAGGCCTCTAATTTCAGAGCCAGTACGTAATCTGTACTTTCTCAGTTGTATTATTCCCAACCTATGGATTCTTGAATGACCTGATTGCATAGATCGTTGCACCAAAGGGATCTAGAAAATGAGCATCACAGACACTGGGCTATAAATGGGGTGGGGCTAGGAGCCAGGAAAGACAACAGAGTGCCCCTAAAGGCCAGAGGAAACCACCTCTCCTGGGGACCCTTTAGCAGAGAGGAAACTTTAAAGTGCTTCAACATTCAACACAGATGTTCTGGACTTCCCAGGTGGTCCAGTGGTTAAGAATCTACCTGCCAATACAGGGGACATGGGTTTGATCTCTGGTCTAGGAAGTTTCCACGTGCTGCAGGGCAACTAATCCTGTGCACAACTACTGAACCCCATGTGCCTAAAGCCTGTGCTCCAGAACAAGAGAAGCCACTATAAGGAGCAACCCTTACACCGCGGCCAAGAGCAGCCCCTGCTTGTTACAGCAGAGAAAGCCCTCACACAGCAACAAAGACCTAGTGCGGCCCAAAATGAAAATATCACACCAAAGAAACATAGATGTCCTCCCTAAAAGTTTCAATTCAGAGAAACACCTTCGTCTAATCACAGGCCAAATCTGGAGGTAAAGAGGCTTTGAGAAGCTATACCAATGGTTCCTAGACTCAAGAATGCATCAGTACCACCTGGAGAGGTGGTCTAATTCCAATTCCTGGACTCCGAGCTTAAAGGTTTAGTATTATTAGGTTTGGCGTGGAGACATGGAAGCTTCATTTTCATAAGCATTCCAAGTATTTATGGCATGGATGGCTTCTGAACCATTCTGAGAAACTCTCAGCTTTCAAAAAGTCTTGGCCAGCTCTTTTGAATAAAGGAATGGCATGTGAACGCCAGGTGTTACAGGCAAAGGGGTCATCTGGCTTGAGATACCTGGACGCCTTGGCGCTCCTCGGTAGGTCGAGCCAAAAGGATAGAGTTATCCTTTGAGCAGCCATTTGCACAGTGGTTGAGAATTCTCAGCCTCACCTCACCCTACTCCCAATGTTTCCTTTTTTAAAACCGAGAAGCATTTGCTTAGCAGAAGCCAATTAAAATCTTTGTTTTAAAACCAACTTCTAAATATTGTATCTAACACTCTTCCCTCCTTAGGATAAACTGCAACAATGTTAATTTTACACCCTGGTCTAATCACATCTCATTACTGATGTTGCTGTAATAACCTGCTACCAGCTTTGTATCTTTACCAGTGAGCAGATAGAAGTCATGGATTTCAAAGTTGGTCCCTGTTTTTAGCAATTGAAAGTCAAAGAAGAGACTTTCAGCTTACACTTCTAAACCCATCTGTTGGAAAACCATGCCCAAGGTCTTTGCAGTCTGTTTGCTAAAGCGACAGACTGAGAAGAACAAAACAAGCTCAGCTCCCGAGTATAAACCTAGGCAAAAGTCCAAACGCCTCCTGCCTGCCTGCCAAGACTGCAGCAGGACACCTGGGAGTCACTGTTACCGGCCAGGATCTCTTCCTTCAGCCAGTCTCCTAGTTATCTACGGCCACTTAAGCTACTTCATACTTGGTTGTTCAAACACCCACCATTGTGTTATGTACCATTTCACAGGTCAGGAATTTGGGCAGGGCTCAGCTGGGTGATTCTTCACCTCCATCTGGCATTAACTGAGGTGACTCATCATATTCAGCTGGACTGGCTTGGAAAGCCCAATGGGACTTCACTCACATTCCTGCCCCTCAGTGGGAACAGTAGAAGACTGAGCCCAGCCGGGCCAGTTCCCCACTCCATACAGTCCCAGAGCTTCTGCCTGTTTTCTTTCTAGCACAGTAGTTGGGTTGTTAGCATGGTACTCAGAGCTCCAAGAGACCAAGGTGGACAGGGCCAGTCTTCTTAAAAGGTAAAACAGCTTACTGTCACTTGCCCATGTTTTCTCAAGCCCAGAGTCATGGGGAGGGGAACCAGACACACCCTACTTCTCAGGGAGAGGCTGGGCACAGAATATGCCCCGTCTTTTTCTCCCATAGGCCTCTTCTCCTCTGGTTCCCATGGGTTCAGAGCCATTCTACCTTAAATCCTCAACACCAGAATACAAGGCTCCAGTTCCAGATGGCAATGGAAGAGGATCCTGAACTTGCTTCTTCCCTTGAACACACCAAATCCAAAACCCTGCACTAGATTAGATGAATGACTCCTACCCATCAGGCAAATGAGAAAATCCCACATGAGAAGGAGAGGCCGAGACACAATCTCACTATAAACCTGCCCTGCAGCACAGGATCAGGAGGAAACTCACAAACCTGAGCTTCTCCCCATGGAGCCAAGGGTTTGGACCCCACTTTTGGCTCCCAAATTATCAAGACCTTCATCTGAGAGATGAATCCCCAAAACATCTAGCTTTGAAAGGGAATGAGGCTTGTGCCCACAAGACCCACAAGGCTATGGTGAACTGAGAAGCAGTCCTTAAATGGATCATGCGAGGCTGACAACTGAAAAGCACCCAGAGGTTCTTTTAGCTTATCTTAAGGCAATGGCCTTAAGTTCTCAAGAACTTCCCTGGTGGCACAGACGGTAAAGTGTCTGCCTACAACGTAGCAGACCTGGGTTCAATCCCTGGGTTGGGAAGATCTCCTGGAGAAGGAAATGGCAACCCACTCCAGTATTCTTGCCTGGAAAATCCCATGGACGGGGGAGCCTGGTAGGCTACAGTCCATGGGGTCGCAAAGAGTCAGACATGACTGAGCAACTTCACTCTTACTTTCAAGGCAGTGGCCTGAGGAGCAGGCATCTAACTTAACACACACATCTAGGGGTCTACTGGAGTACTCTGCAAAGATGGGAGCCAGCTGTTACTATTGATATCTTTGTGTTTTCCCTCTGCTTTTCTCCAACTGGTTAGCATCTCCCAGAAAGGAGCTTATACCCTTGTCCAACACCCCCGGCTTTTGTCGCTGCTGCCCAGGGGACTCCTCTAGGTCTTCTACCTTGGGTGGCCAGTGGAGTTTATGTTCATGGGTACCACAAGGTTGTCACAAATGCAGAAAGAGTTCTTAACTGGCTATCGTTTGCAGGCACAGCAGAGAGGTGACAGATGGAAGTGCCCAGCCTTTCTGTGAAAGAAACCTATTGGCTTGTCTTCCTAGTTAAAGCCTGAGGGGTGGCTTCTAATTAAACACACATCTAATGGCCAACTGTAATCCTCTCCAGAGACCTTGGGAGACAGGCACTATCTTCACACCCTCCCTTTGCTGGTCTCCAGAGCACCGTTATCTCCAGGAATGGAGTCTGTATCTGATGCCCCTGGTTTTATATCTGGTACTCTGTCTTTATGGCTACTGCCCAGGGGATACCCCTTGATTGCCTGGATCCAGTGGTCAATGGAAATCGTGTTCATGGGTTCCGTGGATTGGCAGCAAAAAAAAAAGAAAGAAAGAAATAGTTCTTAACTAGCTATCAAGTTTCAGCGCAGGGAGAAATGCCCATCTCCCAGTCTTCCCTGTAGAGAGGTATATTTGCACAATTTAAAAGCTGCTGCCTGAAGGTCTGGCTTCCAATTAGCCAGAGTAGAGGTGCTGACTGAAATACTCCTCTTTGGAATACTGGCAGGTCTCTTCACCCCCTCAACTATTAGAGGCTGTTAAAAATTTAAAAAGCATCTTGGACAATCAAAAAGGTTTGTTCTGAGAAATAGGACAGGGTAGAATGATAAGGTTCCACCACACGAGGCCACGCCTTAAAGACTGAAGAGGCAGCTGTTTTATCTAATGTGCAGAAACCAACACAGTCAAGAAGGATGAAGAAACAAAGGAAAATGTTCAAAATGAAAAAGCAAGATAAAACCTCCGAGAAGGACTTGAATGAAATGGAGATAGGTGATCTGCCTGATAAAGACTTCAAATACATTGTCTTAGAGGTGCTTATGAAGCTTGGGAGAAGAGTGCATGAGCAAAGTGAGAATTTCAGTGATGAAATTGAAATTTCATCAGTTTCAGTGATGGAACATATAGGAAATACCAAGAAGTCATCAGAGTCTTTTCCAATGAGTCAACTCTTCGCATGAGGTGGCCAGAGTACTGGAGTTTCAGCTTTAGCATCAGTGCTTCCAAAGAAATCCCAGGGCTGATCTCCTTCAAAATGGTCTGGTTGGATCTCCTTGCAGTCCAAAGGACTCTCAAGACTCTCCTCCAACACCACAGTTCAAAAGCATCACTTCTTCAGCACTCAGCTTTCTTCACAGTCCAACTCTCACATCCATACATGACCACTGGAAAAACCATAGCCTTGACTAGACAGACCTTTGTTGGCAAAGTAATGTTTCTGCTTTTGAATATACTATCTAGGTTGGTCATAACTTTTCTTCCAAGGAGTAAGCATCTTTTAATTTCATGGCTGCAATCACTATCTGCAGTGATTTTGGAGCCCAAAAAAATAAACTCTGACACTGTTTCCCCATCTATTTGCCATGAAGTGATGGAACCAGATGCCTTGATGTAAGTTCTTTGAATGTTCAGTTTTAAGCCAGCTTTTTCACTCTCCTCCTTCACCCTCATCAAGCAGCTCTTTAGTTCCTCTTTACTTTCTGCCATTAGAGTGGTTGGCTGGCTTGAAATTAGAGGGACGGACAGTGGAGCTGTAAGAAACTTAGATTCTGCTACGAAAAGCATGCACATGCTTACTCCTGAAAGAAGGCAGAAGCAGCAGACTGAAACTGTCCAGGACTCTGCCAGTTCCCTGTGGGTTTCCTGTGACTGCCCTCGCACACATCCAGCCTGAGCTGAGCACCCACTCCAGCCCACACTTGCTCTGTTGGTGCAGCTCCACATGGGGGCAAGGCCTGTTGCAATCCAGGGGAGCACCCTTGAGGGAGCTGGGAGGTGGAACCATCTCAGACCTGGCACAGCATCTGTACAAGGTGAGGGTGTCCATTACTGGCACTCACAGAGGCAGAGGATTGGGGATGGTCCAGAGCTCTGACTGGTGCTGGAATTGCCAGAGCCTGCACCCACATCCATGTCGAACACCCACTGTGGATCCTCCTGCTCCAGCAATGCTTCCCTTTTGCCGGTGCTTGGAGGGAGGCGAGCACACACTTAGAGGGAATGAAGCCAGCTTGGACCTTGTCTTCAGTGCCCTTGTTTCAGCAGCTTGGGACCTGACCCTACCCCTAGTAGGGTGGTGTTGGCCTCTGAGCAGAGAAGACCTGGCTCACATCTGGCTCTGGCAACAGCCCTTCCATCTCCAGTCCTGTCTCCTACCAAGGTGATAGCCTCCAGCCCACCCTGCAGAAGACAAGACGCATGCTCATGCTAGATCCAGAGACTCTAGGAACCCCCAAAGCCCATACAGGGACACCCCTTCAAGACCAGGATGGGTAACTGTTTTACCTAATTTCATAGAGATGCAGAAAGTTAAGCAAACTGAAAAGACAGAAGAATTTGTTTCAGTTGAAAGAAAAGAGACAACCACTGAGAAAACAATGAGCGAAACAGAAATAAACAATATACCAGGGCTTCCCTGGTGGCTCAGTGGTAAAGAATCCACCCACCAATGCAGGAGACATGACTTCAGTCCCTGCTTCTGGGAAGATCCCACGTGCCCTGAAGCAGCACAGCCAAAAAATAAACAAAATTATGAAACACAAAACAAAAACTCAGGCCAAATAACTGAGGTTTTAAAAAAACAATTTTCCAACTAAAGAGTTCAAAGCATTAGTAATAAGAATACTAACTGAATTAGAGAAAACAGATACTAAGAATGTTTACAAAGAATTCATTAATATTAAAAAGAACCACTCAGAACTGAAGAATAACTGAGGTGAAAAAATGCACTAGAAGGAATTAACAGCAGACTAGATGATACAGAATGCATCAATGATCTGAAAGATAGAATAATGAAAATCACCCAATCAAAACAACAAAAAGAAAAACAAATTTTAAATAATGAGAACAGTTTAAAGGATCTCTGAGACAACATCAAACATACTAACATTCACATTATAGAGGTCCCAGAAGGAGAAGAGAGAAAAATGGATCAAAAATGCATCTGATGAAATTACAGCTAAAACCTTCCAAAACCTGAAAAAAGAAATATATCAAAGCACAGAAATCAGAGGATCTCACAGAAATGAACCCAACATTCATAAAAAAGAATAAAGAGTAAACGTCTTTAGAAAAGAATAAAATTCTATTTGTGTCAACATGGATAAACCTAAAGAGTCTAATATATGCTTAGTGAAGTCAGACAGAGAAAGAAAAATAGTGCATGTTATCACTTATATGTGGAATGTAAAACATCTTTTTTTAAAAAACCACAAAGGAAAAAGCCTAGAGCAGATACACAAATGGTGAAAGAAATGCGCCTAAGCATACCACTACAGAAAATCAGATTACAGAGGAAGCAAGCAAGAGAAAAGGAAAGGAACAGGAGTTACAAAACAGCCAGAAAACAATTAACAAAGTGATAATAAGTACATACATGTCAATGATTACTTTTAACATAGATGGACTAAATTCTCCAAGAAAACACAAGACCCAACTGTATGCTGCCTCCAAGACTCTCACTTCAGATGTAATGAAACAGACAGAATAGGAAGGGATAGAAAAAGATACTCCATGCAAATGGGAAACCAAAAGAAAGCTGGGTAGGGTATCAATGCTTAAATCAGACAAAGTAGGTTTTCAAACAAACTTTACTATGAGGCAAAGAAGATCCTGACTTAACTCTAAAGGGATCAATTCAACAAAAACATTTCTAAATACTTATGCACCCAACCTGGGAACACTTAAATATATAAGGTAAATATTAACAGACCTAAAAAGCAAAATAGATAGCAATAAAATAATAGAAAATTTAAAACCCCACTTACATCATTGGATAGATCATCTAGACAGAAAATTAATATGAAAATCGAAACCTTAAGTGTTGCATCAGACAAGATGGACTTAACAGATACATAAGAATCCATTCAAAAGCAAAAAATACACATTCTCTCAAGTGAATATGGAACATTTCTCCAAGATAGCTATGTTGGGCCACAAAGCAAGTCAATAAATTTATGAAATAGTGAGATCATATCTAGCATCTTTTCCAACTACAAAACTAGAAATCAGTTACAAGAAGAAAATTAGAAAATTCAAATAGATGGAGATTAAACAACATGTTCATAAAGAAACAAAGTGCCTAAGAAGAAATCCAATGAGAAAAAATTTTTAATGCTTTGAGACAAGTGAAAATGGGAACACAACAGACCAAAATTTGTAGGATGCAACAAATGCAATTCTAAGAGGGAAATTCACAGCCATTAGGGCTATGTCAAAAAACAAGAACCATCTCAAATAAACAATCTCACTTTACACTGCAAGGGACTAGAAAAAGAAGAACAAATGAAGGTCAAAGTTTGTAGAAGGAAGGAAATAAATCAGAGCAGAAATAAATGAGATAGAGGCTAAAAAGACGACCAGCAGAAAAGCTGCTTCTTTGGAAAGAAACATAATTGACATACCTATAGCCAGACACATAAAGAGAGAGAGAGGGGGGACTGAAATAAAATCCGAAATGAAAGAAGAAACATTACAACTGATATCACAGAAATACAAAGGTTCATAAAAGACTGCTATGAAAAATTATACACTCCCAAAACTGGACACCTAGAAGAAATGGATAAATTCTTAAAAACAAACCACCTACCAAGGCTGAATCATCAAGAAAGAGAAAACTGAACAGATCTATTACTAGTAATGAGACTGAATCAGCAACCACCAACCTCCTAACATACAAAAGTCCAGAACCAGGCAGCTTCCTTCTCAATAATCCCCAAAATAGATGTTCATCAATATCCCTGATGAACACAGATACAAAAAGTCCTCAACAAAACACTAGAAAACAGAATTCAACATTACATTTAAAGGATCATACATCATGATCAAGTGGGATTTATTCCAGGGATGCAAGGACGTTTCAACGTGATACACCCACAATCTGTCAATCATTGTTATACACCACAGTAGCAAAAGGCAGGACAAAAATCATATGATTAACTTAATATATGCAGAGAAAGTCCTTGGTGTTTTCAATGTTCATTAATGATAAATTTCAGCGATGTGATATGGAGGGAATATACCTCAACATAATAAAGGCCACATATGACAAGCCCGCAGTTTGCATACTCAACTTTGAAAAGCTGAAAGCGTCTCCACTAGGGTCAGGAACAAGACAAGGATGCCCACTCTCACCACTCATATTTAATATAGTATTGCAAGTTCTTGCTAGATCAATTAGGCAATAAAAAGAAACAAAAAGCATCCAGATTGGAAAGGAAGTAGTAAAACTATCACCATATGAAAATGACATATTATATTATATATAGAAAATCCTAAAGACTTCACCAAAAAACTATTAAAACTAATAAAAAATTCAGTAAATTTGCAGGACGCAAATCAACACACAAAAATTTTGTGGTTCTAATAACACCAAAAACAAATTATCAAAAGATATTAAGAAAACAATCCCATACACAGTTACATAAAAAAAGAATAAAATGTCTCAGAATAAATTTAACCAAGGAGGTAAAACACATACACTGGAAAGTACAAGATGTTAATGAAAGAAATTGAAGACACAATTGAAAAGATATTCAATGCTTACGGATCAGAAGAGTATTGTTAAAGTTTCCATACCAGCCAAAGCAGTCAACAAATTCAAAGGAATCCCTGTCAAAATTCCAACGGCATTTTTCACAGGAATAGAATACACAATCCTAAAATTTGCACGGAATCATAAGAGACCCTGAATAGGCAAATCAGAGTTGCTAAAGAATCAAAAGCTGGAGGCATCATGCTGATTTCAAATTTTATTACATAGCTACAATAACACAGTATGTTATTGGCATAAAACACAAGACACATCAATGAAAAAGAATAAATAGCCCAGAAATAAACCCACACGTATATGGTTAACTTATAATAATGGAGGCAAGAATATACAATGGGAAATGGATAGTTTCTTTAATAGCTGGTGTTGCTGGTGCTAAGTCACTTCAGTTGTGTCCGACTCTGTGTGACCCCACAGACGGCAGTCCACCAGGCTCCCCCATCCCTGGGATTCTCCAGGCAAGAATTCTGGAGTGGGTTGCCATTTCCTTCTCCAATGCATGAAAGTGAAAAGTGAAAGGGAAGTCGCTCAGTCATGTCCGACTCTTTGCGACCCCATGGACTGCAGCCTACCAGGCTCCTCCGTCCATGAGATTCTCCAGGCAAGAGTACTGGAGTGGGGTGCCATCACCCTCTCCAAATAGCTGGTGTTAGGAAAACTAATAATCACATGCAAAAGAATGAATCTGTACCACTATTTTACATCATACACACAAGTTAACTCATAATGGATAAAAGACTTGAATATAAGACCTGAAACCATAAAACTCCTAGAAGAAAACATACAGGGTAAGCTCCTTGACATCAGTCTCAGTGATGATTTTTTTGGATCTGACACCAAAAGCAAAAGCAAACAAGTGGCGCTCTATAAAGCTTCTGTACAGCAAAGGAAACCACCTACAAAATGAAAAGGCCACTTTCTGAATCAGAGAAAATATTTGCAAATCATATATCTGATTAGGGATTAATATCCAAAGTATATAAAGAACTCATACGACTCAACAGGGCTTCCCTTGTAGCTCAGTTGGTAAAGAATCTGCCTGCAATGCAGGAGACCTGGGTTCAATCCCTGGGTCAGGACGATCCCCTGGAGAAGGAAATGGTAACCCACTCCAGTATTTTTGTCTGGAGAATCCCCTTGGACAGAGGTGCCGGGTGGGCTACAGTCCAAGGGGTTGCAAAGAGTCAGACACGACTGAGCGACTAAGCACAGCACATCATATACAACTCAACAAGAACAAACAAGCCAATTAAAAAATGGGCACAAAATCTGAATAGAAAATTTTGCAAAAAAACTACAGATGGCCAACAGACACATGAATATAATGTTCAACATCACTAATTATTAGAAAAATGCAAATTGAAATCATGAGCTATCACCTCATGTCTGCTTGAATGGCTATTATCAAAAAGTCAAGAAATAACAAGTATTGATGAGGATGTAGCCAAAAGGCAACGCTTGTACACTATTGGCGAGAAGCAACACCAAGAAGAAATCGGTGAGGCCACTATAGAAAACAGTATGCAAGTTCCCCAAAAAGTAATAGATTAGCACATGATCCGGTTGCCCCACTTCTGGGGATTTATCCAAAGGGCATGAAAACATTAACCAGAAAAGCTCTCTGCACTCCCATGTTTATCATTCTGTATAGCCAAGATATGGAAACAACCTAAGCACCTGTCAATTGACGAATGGATAAAGATGTGGGGGGTATGTATGTGTGTGTGTGTGTGTATGTGAAAGTTGCTCAGTCATGTCCAACTCTATGTGACCCCATGGACTATACAGTCTGTGGAATTCTCCAGGCCAGAATACTGGAGCGGGTAGCCTTTCCCTTCCCCCAGGGATCCTCCCAACCAAAGGATCGAACCCAGGTCTCCCACATTGCAGGCAGATTCTTTACCAGCTGAGCCACAAGGGAAGCCCAAGAATACTGGAGTGGGTAGCCTACCCTCTCTCCAGCAGATCTTCCCAACCCAGGAATCAAACTGGAGTCTCCTGCATTGCAGGCAGATTCTTAACCAACGGAGCTATCAGGGAAGCCCCCATTATATATACTGAGGGCTTCCCTGGTGGCTCAGAGGTTAGAGTCTGCCCACAATGCAGGACACCTGGGTTCAATCCCTGGGTCGGGAAGATCCCCTGGAGAAGGAAATGGCAACCCACTCCAGTATTCTTGCCTGGAGAATCCCATGGATGGAGGAGCCTGGTGGGCTACAGTCCACGGGGTCACAAAGAGTCGGACACGACTGAGCGACTTAACTAATAGTAATGGAATATAAGCCATAAAAAGATGAAATCTTGCCATTTGCAGCAACATGGATGGACCTCGAGGGTATTATGCTAAGTAAACTAAGATGGAGAAAGACAAATTTTGTATGATTTCACTCATACATGGGATATAAAAAACAAAAGTAAAACAAACAAATAAACAAGCCAAATCAAACAAAAACAAACATGTAGATACAGAAAACAGTACTGGTTAGCAGAGGGTATGGGTGAAATGGCTAAAAGGGATCAACTGTATGGTGATGAATGGTAACTAAATTTTTGGTGTAATCTGCTGTAGTGTATACAGATATAGAACCATAATGTCATACACATGAAACATAAAATGTTATATACAAATGCTATCTCAACTTTAAAAAAGGGGCAGAGGATCTTAATAGACATTTCCCCAAAGAAGATATACCGATGGTCCACAGGTACATGAAAATGTGCTCAACACCACTAATCAAAGAAATGTAAATCAAAATGATAATGAGGTATCACCTCACACCTGTTAGAATGGCTATTATCTAAAAGACAACAAACAACAGATATTGATAAGAATGTCCCACTGTTGGTAGGAGTGTAAACTGGTGCAACCACTATAGAAAACAGTATGGAAGCTCCTCAATATACTAAAGATAGAACTACCATATGGTCCAGCAATTCTAGTTTTTGGTATTGATTCAAAGGATTTGAAAAGAACTCACTTGAAAAGATACACACATTCACTGCAGCCTTATTTACAATAGCCAAGATGCAGAAACAACCCGAGTCTCCGCGGAAAGATGAATGGACAAAGGAAAGGTGGTATGTGTGCACACACACACGTGGGAATATTCAGTTCAGTCGCTCAGTCGTGTCTGACTCTTTGCGACCCCATGAATAGCAGCACGCCAGGCCTCCTTGTCCATCACCAACTCCCAGAGTTTATCCAAACTCATGTCCATGGAGTCAGTGATGCCATCCAGCCATCTCATCCTCTGTCATCCCCTTCTCCTCCTGCCCCCAATCCCTCCCAACATCAGGGTCTTTTCCAATGAGTCAACTGTTTGCATGAGGTGGCCAAAGTACTGGAGTTTCAAGATTACTAGGCCATAAAAAGGAAGGAAATCTTGCCATTTGAGATGAGATGCATAGACTTCTGAAGACATCATGCTGAGTGAAATAAGTCATAAAGAGAAGGAAAAAATAAGATCTACTGATATGTAGAACCTAAAAAAGCAACAAGCAGCCCCCTCCCCCTAAACCTGGACATACAGATACAGAGGACAATTGATGGCTGTCAGATGTGGAGGCTTCTGGGTGGGTGAGATGGGTGAAGGATCAACAGAAATCCCCACTTTCATCTGTGTAATAAAAAATAATATAATATATAATAAATAAGTCACGGGGACATGGTGTACAGCATGACAACAGTTAATAATACTCCCTTAGGTATCTGAGAGTCCCTTCGACAACAAGGAGATCCAACCAGTCCATTCTGAAGGAGATCAGCCCTGGGATTTCTTTGGAAGGAAGGATGCTGAAGCTGAAACTCCAGTACTTTGGCCACCTCATGCGAAGAGTTGACTCATTGGAAAAGACTCTGATGCTGGGAGGGATTGGGGGCAGGAGGAGAAGGGGACAACCGAGGATGAGATGGCTGGATGGCATCACTGACTCGATGGACGTGAGTCTGAGTGAACTCCGGGACTTGGTGATGGACAGGGAGGCCTGGCGTGCTGCAATTCATGGGATCGCAAAGAGTCGGACACGACTGAGCGACTGAACTGAACTGAACTGAGGTTTCTGAAAGTAAGAGTAGACCTTAAAAGTTCTCATCACGAGAAAAAAATGTTTATGCAGTGATGCCTGTTAACTAGACTTATTGGTGGTGATCATTTTGTAATATACAAATACTGGATCATTATAGTGTATACCTGAAATTAACATAGTGTTATGTGGTCATTTATTTCTCAATTTAAGCGACTATAAGAAGTTTCATTAGGAGCTGTAAAAAAAAAAATCAAACCACGAATACAGATTTCACCTGTGGACAATTTCCTCCCTTCTCATGTGGTCATGGGGACAAAGGCAGGCCTTTTTCAGTGTCTTTGCTGGACAGAGAGGCCTCATTGCTCCTTCACCACTCTCTCACCGCCCCCATCCACATGTCTCAGGTTCACCAGTTGATAAACACTGCTTTTTATCCCCAGCTTGGTCCAAGTGCCATGGTGTGCCATCAGAAGAGACTGGCAGAAGGTGAGGCTGTCAACCATCACCTCAGCCCCCTTCCCGCTAAGTCCAAGAATCTCCACCCAAACACCCCAGAGAAGTTTGACAGCTTGTTGCAGGTCCTGGACTCTGAAGGACCGAGAAAGAGCAGGCTTCCTCGGTCATCCTCACATTCCAAGAACGCAGGATTTGCTATATATTTGCAGAAGCCCTTACTTCCAAAGGATTTCCCATGTGGCTCAGGGGTAAAGAATCCTCCTGCCAAGGCAGATGTAGGAGACTCAGGTTCGATCCCTGGGTTGGGAAGATGCCCTGGAGAAGGAAATGGCCACTCATTCCAGTATTCTTGTCTGGAAAATTCTTCATGGACAGAGAAGCCTGCAGCCCATGGGGGCCGCAGAGAGTCAGACCCGACAGAGCAAGCACGCACGCATGAGGATTCAACCTCGAAAAGGCCATTGGAGGACCACCAGAAGGACAAGAGTAAGCAGGGCGGTCAGGAGGTGGCTGACAGGGAAGTGGTACAGCCAGCAGGCAGCCTGTCCGCCGAGGCAGCGAGCCAGTGCCCAGGGCTCCAGGAGAAGTCCCCTAGCTGCCTCTGCAGCACCTGAGACAGCCTCCCTTCTGTTGCCAGGGAAGCGATGCACCAGAATTCCAGTTTGCAGGGCTGTGACACCCTCTGCCTGCTGTCCAGAGGTATGGGAGGCAGCCTGGAGGCCCTGCCTCCTGGGCCTCAAGCCCCGGTGAATTCTGTGTGGGAGATTTGTCAGCTTAATCCCCTAAGTGGCTTCCTCCTGCAAGTCACACGGCCTGCCCGCTGGGCCCCAGTGCTTAACTTGCCAGAGAACTGCCCAGAAGCAGCAGCAGGAAGTAGCATGAAGACAAGTCCTCAGCTGGGGGGCGGTGAGCCCTCCACCCCAGAGACACCCCCCCTCCAACACGTGACTATGAAAGAGGCCCTCAGAGGGCACATCCAGGGACAGCCACCTCCCCCTGATACCTACATGCCTTTCAACTTCCAGCCATGCCCACAGTCTCCACCTGCATGGCCTTTAAGCCTCCCTTAGTGGGGGTACCAGGAACCACTGCCCTAAGTTTGGGACAGCTTTCCAGGTCCAGCCATGGGAACATCTATAGCCATCCCCTGTGACTGGCTGTTCTGCAGTGCTGTGGCAGGAGGGACCAAACACAGGTCTTCTCTCAAAGGCAGGGCTAAAGTCTCCCTGGAGGCCAAGAGCGAGACTTGGCATCAGTCTCGCTGGGGTGGCAAAGTACACAAGGGCATTCCATTCTCAGTACTATTAGCTGCCTGAACGTCCGTAACCTGCCAAAACTGCCCTCTGTAGAAGGGACGCTCCCAGGGCTAGAGGATTCTTTGGCATGAAACCCCAAATTGTGCCGCTTGAACTACTACCTAATAGTAAACAAGAAGTACACTCTTTGCAGCCCTTACAATGCTTCTGGCGCTCTGCTGAGCACTTTGTGGCTGTAGTTCGATCCTGGGGGCAGTTCTGGAGCAGAGACAGACCAGCGTCCCTGCTGTAGAGCTGAGGTTCAAGGTTCAGAGGGCTAAGGTGATTGCCAGGTCACTCAGCTGGGTTTGCACACAGGTCTGTGGAATGCCCTGGACCGATGCTCCTGCCAGCCTCTTGGGCCTGGCTCTGTCCTCTGAAGCCCCAATGAAAAGCACCACCCCCTCTTTCTCTAGGTCTCTCTACATCCCAGTCTTTTCTCCTGGACCAAGCATCCCTGGGCTTCTCATTGCCAGTTACCAACCTTGGCCTCAGTCCCCGTGAGGACATCCTGGTCACTTGTTTGCCTGGGCTCCCTTCCAAGGGCAATAGGCAGAAATGGATGCAGTGTTCCAGCACTGGTAACCGCTTCTTCACTCCTGGGTCCCAAATGCCCTGGGATGCAACCTGTGCTATGTACACTCAGTTGTGTCTCTTTGTGACCCCCTGGATTGTGGCCTGCCGGGCTCCTCTGTCTATGGGATTCTCCCAGGAAGAATACTGAAGTGGGGTACCATTTCCTCCTCCAGGGGATCCTTCCGTCCCAGGGACTGAACCCACATCTGTCTCCTGCTTTGTTTGGCAGGAGGGTTCTTTACACTAGCGTCACCTGGGAAGCCCAATGATACAACCTAAGGTTACTTTTTTTTTTTCTGGTCTCTATCCCATGTGAGCACAGAGGCAACTCCAACATCTGATACTTACTCACATGCAGTATTTTAGGTATTCCTTCTACATTCAAAATTTTACATTTATCTCAATCAAATTTCATCTTGTTAGATTTGATTGTTTCAGTCTGTTGAAAACTTTTACAATGCTGATTCTGTCACTTAGCACAAACGCTAGCCCTCCAAGTGTTACCACTCAGTGCGGCCGCACGAAGGACAGACGACAGTGCTGACTGGCTGAGGACAGGGCCTTGGCCACCACATACCACAGTCAGACTGGAGTCCATTCCTTTTCAACAGGGTCCCTTGGGAAGCACCATTCAGCCGCATGAATCCATCACTGCATTCCACCCGAGTACTCACCCCCCTCCTTCCTGGTTTCCTCGTGGTCTCCACTGCCCGCTCCAGTTTCTTTGTTAAATATCGTTGATGTCTGCCCCACATCATTAAGCTGTGTTTTTTGTTTTTTTGTTTTTTTTTTCTTTCCTGCAGTCTCCCAACAGGAGTTGAAAGTTGTGGAGCAAAGACCTCCGTAATGCTCTGGAGAGGATCAGGGTGCAGGTGACTGAGACCTTGAAAAACAGCCAAGTTTTTCATCTACCGCGGTGGCTGAAGCAGAGGAAGGGGAGGCAGTTGTCTTGGAAGGTGAAAGCAGAGGTGCTTCTGAAACCCAGAACTGCAAGTCCTAATCTCAAAAACTCACAGCACCCTCTGGGAGAGCTCTGTGGGGACCCTGAGTGGGGGAGGCAAGGAATTCTCAGCGGAGGGAAGGAGGGAAGCGTCCTGGCCTGACGGAGCCCATGGGATTCTGGTGGATGGACGCTGCCTCCGCTTCTTTTCTTCACATTTTCCTCCAGAGGCATTTCACCTGGGCTTTGCTGATTGGGTTCAGCCCCTCTTTAAAATGATGGTACTGCATCACAAAGCGTAGCGGTCTCACCTGAAGAACATCTTATGCTGCTCAATACTCTGTAACAGCCTAACTGGGAAAAGAATTTGAAAAAGAATAGATACACGTGGATTTATAACTGAATTGCTTTGCTGTACCCCTGAAATGAATACAACATTATTAATCCACTATACTCCAGTGAAATATAAAAAGTTTAAAAAGTCAGATAGTTGGCTAAGGAGTTGATTAGCTTCATTACCACAAGGTGTGTCTTCTAGATGATTCAGGGTCCTCAGAGAGAACAAGTTCCCCTGATACTTTTCCAGGTGGCCATCCAAAGAGGACCAGGGGGAAAGAGCAAAATATTTAAGTTCTAGGGGGAGGGAAGGGATTGCCTAATGCAAGAGAGTCATAAATGAAGGTAAGTTTCCTCCGTAAATCTGAGGGAAAACGAGCCTTAATAGACAAAAGCTGTATTTCTATGTGCTAATAACACGGCGACTGTGAAAAGATGGGTTGAGGTGGGAGAGTGATACAGGTGATGAATTTGGAAGGAAACCACAGTGGGCCCTCGGGAGGCATTCACTTAAGTCAGCGAGTATTTTCCAGGCTCTCTGGTTCCCAGGGAAAGAGCCAACAAACCCTTGGAATGGTTAGCACTCTTCAGAAGCCAGGCCTGAATGCCAACAGCAGGCTGCTGACTCCCTCTGCTGGACAATTTGGAGTTTTGTTTCCAGGGAAGAAGAGAGTATCAGGAGAAAATCTGAAGGCACAGCAACTTGGCTTGGATCCTGGGGCTCTCCCAGGGCTGGTATAGCCCCTGTTCTGGATTTGAGCAGGACCCACAGTCCTGTCAGGGTCTGGACTCGTGGGCAGGGCTGGGAGTGGCCCACTCATTGACCAGGTGGCTCCCAGAGCAGTTTCTTTCAAGACTTTTCTGGGTACCTGGGGTGGCGGTGAAGTGGCTGTCTCTGAAAGCAAAGATATCCACAGAGCAGATGATAAAGGCATTGCCTCAACCTGAATAGACATTTATTTTTACAAAGAAGATGGTCTTGTACATTACATTCGGATGGCTGACAGGCACGTGAGAAGATACTCAGCATCACTAGCCATCGGAGGAATGTGAATTAAAACCACAGAGGTCACCTCACACCTGTCAGAATGGCCATCATCAAAAAGTCTACAACTAGCACCTGCTGGCAAGGGTGTGGAGAAAAGGGAACCCCTGTACACTGTTGGTGGGAATATAAGTTGGCGCAGCCACTGTGGAGAACAGTAGGGGAGGTTTCTCAAAATACTAAAAATAGAACTACTGGAGGACCTAGAAATACCACGCCTGGGTATATATCCAAAACGACCCAAAACACTAAGTAACAAAGATACATGCTCCCCAGTATTCACAGCAGCATTATTTACAATGCCAAGATATGGAAGAAACCTGAGTGTCCCTCAACAGATGAATAAAGAAGGTGTGGTACACACACACACACACACACACACACACACACACACACACTGGAATACTACTCAGCCATAAAAAACAAAATCTTACCATTTGCAACAACATGGATAGACTTGGAAGGTATTATGCTAAGTGAAATAAGTCAGACAAACACTATATTTGTATTATACCACTTGTATGTGGTATCTAAAATTTTTTTAATGAACCTAACAAATATAACAGAAAAGAAATTGACTCACAGGTATAAAGAATAAGCTAGTGGTTACTGGAGGGAGAAGGCGAGGTGAGACAGGGGTAGGGGATTAAGGCATACAGACTGCTGCTGCTGCTGCTGCTAAGTCACTTCAGTCGTGTCTGACTCTGTGCGACCCCATAGACGGTAGCCTACCAGGCTCCCCTGTCCCTGGGATTCTCCAGGCAAGAACACTGGAGTGGGTTGCCATTTCCTTCTCCAATGCATGAAAGTGAAAAGTGAAAGTGAAGTCGCTCAGTCGTGTCCGACTCTTAGCGACCCCATGGACTGCAGCCTACCAGGCTCCTCCACCCATGGGATTTTCCAGGCAAGAGTACTGGAGTGGGGTGCCATTGCCTTCTCCGGGCATACAGACTACTATGTATAAAATAAACAAGCTACTAGGATATATTATGCAACACAGGGAATATAGTCAATATTTTGCATTAACTATAAACAGTATAAGCTTTAAAATTTTTGAATCACTATGTTGTGTGCCTGAAACTTATTTAATATTGTACATCAGCTATACCTCAATTTAAAGGAAGACGTTGCTTCAACCCAAAAGGTATTCAGAAGACAGAACTTCTGTCAATGGCTTCACATAATTTCCTGCCCAGAGTATCCATTTTCTTCCCTTTTCCCTAGTGGGAAAGCCTCCCTTTCTCCACCAACATCTGCAAGGTTGAGGGGAGCCAGAGAAACTCTGGGAAAAACAAGGGAGTCAGGCAGGGATGAGTGGCAAGGGCACTGATTTCTCTGGCCAGGAATTCTCCACAAAATGGTTTGCTAAGTACCCAGATGCAAAAATACAGATTGCTTTCCCCTTAAAGTAAGTTCCAGCAACATCAAGGGTAGTCAGCAGGGGAGGCCCTGGAATCCACCCTTCCCCAGATTCTGAGGTGCCCCCACTTCAAGAGAGAAAAGGATGTGAAAAGCGTCAGGATTCACCAAACCTATTCATGATTTTATTGAACAAAACGATGTGTAAGAAATGTCACATATCTTTCCTTTCTTCTTGATCCAAATCTAGCTTCTCTGCTCAGTCTGGTTATGTTGAAATGGAATTTCAGCTTGGTAATGATCAAGTCTCTCTCCTGCACTCCCAGCATCATATAAGGTCCTAGGGGTCCCACCAGGGAGGTCCCAGGTCTTCTGGTCACCATATCACATTTTTTTAAAGTAATTTTATTTATGTATATATGGCTGTGCTATAAATAGCTTCTAGTCAAAGCTATGGGTTTTCCAGTAGTCATGAATGGATGTGAGAGTTGGATATAAAGAAAGCTGAGCACCGAAGAATTGATGTTTTTAAACTGTGGTTTTGGAGAAGACTCTTGAGAGTCCCTTGGACTGCAAGGAGATCCAACCAGTCCATCCTAAAAGAGATCAGTCCTGGGTGTTCATTGGAAGGACTGATGCTGAAGCTGAAACTCCAATACTTTGACCACCTGATGCAAAGAACCGAGTCATAGAAAAGACCCTGATGCAGGGAAAGATTGAAGGTGGGAAGAGAAGAGGACGAGGATGAGATGGTTGGATGGCATCACCAACTCGACAGACATGAGTCGGAGTAAGCTCTGGGAGTTGGTAATGGACAGGGAGGCCTGGTGTGCTGCAGTCCATGGGGTCGCAAAGAGTCGGACACGACTGAGTGACTGAACTGAACTGATGGCTGTGCTGGGTCTTCGTTGCTGCATGGATTTCTCTCTGGGGTGAGCCAGGGCTACTCTTTGTTGCGGTGTGCTGGCTTCTCACTGAGGTGGTTTCTCCTATTGCGGAGCTTGGGCTCCAGGGTGCACGGCCTTCGGTAGTTGCGTCATGCGGGCTCAGTAGTTTTGACTCCCAGGCTCTAGAGGACAGGTTCAGTAGTCGTGGCGCATGGCTTAGTTGCTCTGTGACAAGTGGGATCTTCCCGGATCAGGGATTGAACCCATGTCCCCTGCATTGGCAGGCGGACTCTTTACCACTGAGCCACCAGGGAAGCCCCACATCCTGGTTTGATACACTCCCTGTTGTCACCTGCTGAGCCAGGGCCTGGAGGTCACTCCCCAGCCAGCAGATACTTCCCCTCAAGGTCCTGCCACATCCCCAGGATGCTCTGCTCAGAGCCTAAGGACTCCTGTCCCTCTCTGGGCATGGGGGAAGCTCTCAGAATTTCATTCTAGTCTTCCTGTTTCTTCATGCTCAGCATAGCTTGAGGCAGGCGCACCCCCCCAAATGGTCCCTCACTCTCAGCACCACCCTTTAAACCTGGGCAAGAAGGGCATCATGCTATATAGAGCCCACAAATCTTGCATGTATACACACTAGACACACACACACGCATTCACACACACACACACACACTCGATTCGCAATCCCCAGTGCTGGCGCAGAGTTGCCTGTAAACTCTAAACACTCATCTTACTAAAACCCATCAGGCTGCAGAGAAATGCCTGCCCTTGTCTTTTGCTCTATGGCTTCAAAACAAAAGGCGGTGGTGACAGAATGCTTGAAGGGAGCTGGATGTGTCTGTGAAACGTGGGACGGAGTTGAGCCCTGGGAGTCCAGGGTGGAGAAACACATTGGACTTGCCAAATATGTCCTCTATAGTAGCATCAGAGGAATAGCATGCACAGCAAAGAGTTACTCCTTGATAGTGCAAAGTGTCCATCTTCTAGCTTCTCTTCATGATCCAGTTCATGGTTCCCATTCTGCAACATTCACACCAGGTGTGTATGGCAGCTGCGGACAATTTTGCACTATCAAACAATTCATATTACTCTTCAGTGTGTGTACGTAAAGGTCTAGGGGCAACACGTTTGAAATAATATTTCATTTCATAATATTTCAATTCTTTTCATCTTTACATTCATGGTACTTTAAATTTTTGATAGATATTAAAATTGTGTGCATTTGGGGTTCAATTCCTTTTAATTTTTCTAGATCCTTGAAAATAAGAGAATCAATCAGCATGATGAAAAAATAGAAAATCTGACAGAGGAACTCAGGAAAAAAGGCTGAAAAGAGAAAGGAAATAGAAAATCGTTAGTGAAATGGACAGCTTAAATTTTTTAAAAAACTGGAAACATTGAAGACGAGTAGGTTTGCAGGTCAAAATGTACTCAGGCCATTATGAAAACAGACAGAAGACTGGATAAGCAGTCAACAGTCAAGGTTTTCAACAATGACAAGAAAATCGGTGCCAAGTTTTGAAATATTATAGTCCAATATTTAGCCAAATTGAATGATGCTTTTGATGGCAGCAATAGTGCAATATTTATAGAAAACAATGGGTAATTTTTAAGTTTAATAGAGATGATTTTGAAATGTGATGCTAGAATGACCAAAACATGTAGGCTGAACAAAAATTAAAGAAATAATCCCTCCGTAGGATCAAGAATTCAAAATGGGATTATTAACTTATGAGTAATAAAGTGAAAAAGATACACGTGTGCATCCTAAGTCATTTCAGTCGTGTCTGACTCTTTGTGACCCTATGGACGGTAGCTGTCCATGGAATTCTCTAGGCAAGAATACTGGAGTGGGTTGCCATGCCCTCCTCCAGGGGAATTTTCCTGACCCAGGGATCGAACCTGCATCTCTTACGACTGCCTGCATTGGCAGGTGGGTTCTGTACAACTAGCACCACCTGGGAAGCCCAAAAAAGACCCATACATATATTCAATTCAACTAGATTGAACTGGGAAGAGATGAAATCTTGATGCATTACATTTTTATATATATCATTGAGCCACCAGAAGAGAGGGGCTCCCCAAGTGGCATTGGTGGTAAAGAACCCACCTGCCAGTGCTGGCAGATGTAAGAGATGTGGGTTTGATCCCTGGGTCAGGAAGATCCCCTTGAGGAGGGCATGGCAACCCACTCCATTATTCATGCCTGGAGATTCCCATGGACAGGGGAGCCTGGCAGGCTACAGTTCATAGGGTCACAAAGAGTCAGACACAATCGAAGTGACTTAAGCATGCATCAGAAGAAAAAAAGCAAGTTGAAGTTAACGCTTTTCATTGATTTTGCAAACATTGTAAAAGATAATACTCTTGTTCTAAGAGAAGAGCTACCAAAGTTTAAATTTTAGGCACCCATTGAAAGCATAGTTCCACAAACTTTTGATGTAAAGGGCTAGATCGTAAATATTTTAGTCTCTCTAGGCTAGATTGTACTTCCAGTCCTTCCAACTCTTTCAAGCATAAAGCACAGGTTCCAGTATAAAACTGGGGTCAGCCAGTCCCAGAGGAAAAGCTGTAGGAAATGCTGAAAGACATCACAGAGTTCCTAACCCAGGATGCCTGGCATGGTTCCTGTTTACAAATGAACCTCACTAAGGGACTCCTGCAGACTCAGAGACCCCGATCTCAATTTCTCAACATCCTGTTTACCATCTGCCACTGGAAGGACAAAATTAGACATGTCTGTGGTGCATAATGTTTAATAATTTCTTACTGATGTTGCATATTTTCTTTGTGGCTATTTTAGGACTTTTATCATTTAACTGGATTCACATATCTTCTAAGGAATCCCCAGTTACTTGATCGATGAAGTCGTCTTCACATTGCAAATTCAATATAGAAGAGTTTCCTAGTTCTTTTATATTTTTTAGCTTTCTTTAGGTGGTCCAACCCAGCACCTTCATATTTCTAGAAGAAGGAACATGAAAAAGAAAAAAGCCCTTACAACTTCATAGAGATTTCTAGCAGCACAGCATGCCTAAAGAAAGAAGATAGCAGGGTTCCAGGTAAAACTTTGAAAGTTTAGACTGTATTTCACTCTATGTTAACAAAGAATTTTGTTAATTCTCTAGCAATACATGCAAAATCTCCTTTGAAGTTATGGAAGGGAGTGTGTGTGCATGTTCTTGCCATTTTTATTTTTCTTAAAGTTCTGGTAGGCTGGCCTGGGCTGGGATTGGATAGGGAACTTCAGAGAGGAAAAGTAGAAATCACTGTCTCTTGAAGTTTGCCTGCTGGCCTCCTAGCAATTGCCTTCTTGTTGGAGGTGGAGTTGAGCTGTGTGGAGACTTGGAACTCTTTGAAGGGGCGCAGATTCGCTGCTCTACTGTGTAATAACTTTGTTTGTAATTACTACAAACGTTCCATTTATGAAGTCATGAAGGAAAGAGGGAGAGTTTTCAGAATGAGCCTCCTCTTTCTTTAAATTATTTTCTGTTATGGTTTATTACAAGATAGAGTTCCTTGTACTATCCAGTAGGTCCTTATTAGTTATCTATTTTATATGCAGCAGTGTGTGTATGTCACTCCCAGTTTATCCCTCCTCCTTTCCTCTTTGGTAACCATAAGTTTGGTTTCTATGTTTATGTTCCTGTTTTGTAAATAAGTTCATTTGTTTCATGTTTTAGATTCCACATACAAGTGATATCACATGGATATTTATCTTTGACTTTTTTTTTCAAAAACCCATATTTATTTACAAAGAAATATGAGGATATTAAGGAACAAAGGAAATAAAAAAGTGGGTGTATATATTTACATAGCAAATGGAGGCAAAACTTATCAAGAAGCTTCTTTAAATACTTCTACAATATAGCATTTAATGGTCAAATCAGCTTCTAAAAATAATTCTTTATCACTTCAAGAAGCTTTATTAGGAGGTTCAATTTATGATTCACAGTATTACTATCTTAGTGAAAAAATTGTAGTGTTATATTCTTTGGAAATCTCCAAGTTACTGGAGGCCAAGTAAACCAGATTAGTACCAGTTTTTAAAAGATTCAAAGGCTCTTAAGTTCAGAAGTCATAACTGCTTTAAGACATTTTTTACAACCCAAATGTACTATCATCAGCTGAGCAGTATAATATAGACTTAGTATGATAAGGTCCATCCATGCCCTTCGTCTGAAGTCTTTATAGAACAGAAGAGTCCAGGGAGGACACAGACTGCAGAGGAAGGGCGTATGAAGGGTTTTCCCTGGGAGAGGGGAGCGGGGCAGAGTGAGCAGGGGTTTAGCCCAAGGCGCAAGCAGACTTGTGAAGCTGAGTTCTGCTTCTGAGTGGGCTAGAGTAGGTCATGGTACATCAACTCCCTTACTGACAAAGAGCAGAAAAAACTGGATAAATAACAAAAGTTATACTTTTAATGGCATCAGAGAGTTGAGGAAGCTACAAGGATCAATGGACTAAAATTGCAGAAAGGGGAAAACTGTCTGGAGGTGGGTGGATAACTGGCTGCCCCTTGTGTTCCTGGGTCATTTTCTGATTCTGGGCTGGGCCCCATGCCAGGGAGGGAGCAACGAAACTCAGTGGCCCTGTGTGCTGCACCGTGCAAAGTGGGGGTTTTAGGAGTCTCGAACTCATGGCTACCGAAAGCGTTT
This sequence comes from Budorcas taxicolor, assembly GCF_023091745.1. Classification (NCBI taxonomy): domain Eukaryota; kingdom Metazoa; phylum Chordata; class Mammalia; order Artiodactyla; family Bovidae; genus Budorcas; species Budorcas taxicolor. Next base: position 81,512,569 of record NC_068919.1, read on the forward strand.
CTGAATCTGAGGCTGTGGGAGTGATAAACGGGTCAAGTGACATGTTTTATAAGACAGAGTGAAATATCCTATGGTCTGGAGGTCCTGAAGAAACTAAAATGGCCAGGTGGAAATGAACGGAAAACAAAAAAGCCACAGATGAAAGCTATAGGGAGAGGGATATGCTGACACTCCATAGGTCCTTTTAACCTGGGTCACTTACGAATTCTGGAAGCTACTAGAGCCTGCGAGTCAAGACTTGTCCCTAAGTCTGCTGCTGGAGAGCAGAGAGCATATGATATTGATGAGAAATTGGAGGGTGGGGCCGGTGATGCAACTGAAGACCAGAGGAACCTCACACAGATGGCTGGGCTCTCTCTCAGGAAATGTACTAAACTTTGAATTTGTGCGATGAGAGATGCTACAAAGCTAAGCTACAAACCTGTGAAGGGCAGAGTTGAATCTCCTGTGGTCTCTAGGCTTGATAGATGGGCTCCAGGCTGGGGATTTACAACTAGCCTCCTGTTTGCACTTGGAAATAGAAACAACAACAAAAATGGTAAATAGCCAGTCTTTGTCTCCTGAAGACACTTTAAGATGAACAGTCATGGCAAAAACAGAGAGGGGCTAAACCTTGTTCAAGTAAAACATCAAGAGGTCGCATACTTCCCATCCTTGGGCAAAGGGAGACAGTGCACATGTGCAGAAAGGTTCCTTGGGGTCAAAAGTGGGGGGCACCACCCCAGAATATGTGATGCCAAGGCCACCCCACAGGCCTCTGGACTGGGGTCCATCTTGGAAAACTTTGCACACGTGTATCCGGAAGGGTGCTAGCGTAGGTCAGCTGTGGAAGAAGAAACCAGATAATTGGCCACAGGTAAATACAGGCCTGGCAGAACTGTCCTGGCAGAACTGTCCTACATGAATTATTTAGCTCCCTCTTTACCATGCTTCTCATTAGGGAGGATGCCCACACCTCTCCTCTCTGGGTGTGCATCTCTGCCTGGCTTCGGGTCAACGAGAACAGTTTCTCTGTGTGCTCTCTCACTTGTTGTTGTCCTGTGTTTCTAATAATAAACTTTATACCTGTTTTTTTTTTTTATAGTTTTTGCCTCCTTGGGAAATGCAGTTTTCATTGACAGCAAAGATCCAGGGGAAATTTGCTTCTAGCCTTTAGGCCTTGTTGCTCTGGTGGTTAGGATTCCTGATTTTCATCCAGGCTACCCAGGTTCAGTTCCTGAGGAGGAAACTAGAATCCTGGCTCATGCCACTGCTTACTGGTGGCTCTCCAAGAACAGGCTCTAACTGAAAACTTTTCAGAGTTACACCCTTGGCACAGGGGTAAGCTGGAGGTAGACTGAGTCTAACCAAAACAGTTTCCAAAGTCACATCCAAGCCCTAATTCACCTCAGTCTGTGATGGATGATCTCCTGCCTGATGCCTAGCGGAGGAAAAGGGGAAGCTAGCATCATCTGGTGTCTTTCATCAAAATGTCTGGCATGTGATAAAAAATTACCAAATATGTGAAAACCAAGATTGTATCTCAGGTAAGTTATTAAAAACTTAGACAATAGAAATAAGCCCACAGATGGTTCAGATATTAGCAAATAAGAATTTAAAAATACCTGTGATGAACATATTCAAGAAAGTAGAGGAAAGAGATGATAATTTTACCAGATATTTGGAACATAATCTATAAAAAGAAGAATCAAATGGATATTCTACAATAGAAAAATACTATAGCCAAAAATAAGAACTCAATGAATCAGTTTAATGGTAGATTATGAACATAATTTGCTAACTAGTTGGAAGACAGGCTATTAAAAATGTTTAGTACAAATTATCAGAAGAAAAAAATATGAAAAACAAACATCAACAGCGTGACATGTAGGGTCATTGGAGTCTCAGAAGGCGCAGAGAGAGGGGATGGAGGGAAGCAGTAGTTAAAGGGGTTATGCTGGAAATTTTCCCAAACTGATGAAAGATTCCCAGAGATTCAGAAAGCTTAGAAAACCCCAAGCAAGATAAATGCAAACTTGTGGAGCATTTATGTGCTGTTTTTAGATCCTGGACTGAGTACAATAAGAAATAAGGACTTTGACTTAGAGAAAGAGATTTATTCTAGACCATAGACCATCTTTGGTTAGAAAGCTGACATATTCCGTAAACTTAAATGATTACTCTCTATTTCCTGTGGCACTTTGAACCCTGAAATCGCCCTGCTTTGCTGTTGCTTTGGTCTCTACTTGGAATGGGCTTCCCTAATAGCTCCGTTGGTGAAGAATCTGCCTGCAAGGCAGGAGACCCCAGTTTGATTCCTGGGTTGGGAAGATCTGCTCGGAGAAGGGAGAGTATTCTGGCCTGGAGAATTCCATGGACTGTATAGTCCACGGGGTCGCACGGAGTCGGACACGACTGAGTGACTTTAACTTTTCTACTGGGAATGCTCCCTCTCACCCACCTGTTGAACCTCTGGCCTTCAAGCCCTGTGGTGTGTGATCTTATCCCTGCAGATCATTTTGGGTTCAAGGGGAGGGCACTCCTGAGGCCTTTGCCAGAGGGAAACTGTGTTGCAGGAAGACAGCTGGCCCTTCTCTTTTCCCGTTGGCTGTATCTCCTATAGAAGGAGGCATGATTCATTTGACTGGAGAAATTGGACACCCTCCTCCACAGTTACATTTCTCTGTTTGGTGAGGCTAACAGGTTAAAATGGTCCCCACCCATGGCCTTTCTCTTTCTTCTGTGCTCAGCTTGTGGGCTGCAGTTCACCAGCCCACCTGCTGCTGGCTCAGTCTGCCCTGCTCACCTGGTTTTCTCATGAACTCCCGATGTGCAGGTCCCAAAGTCTAGACTATGAGAGAAATGTGAAGTTTTTTTTTCACCCAAAGGCCTACACCTCATTCTCAAATCCAGTTCTACATGCTACATTTCACTCCCTATTCTATTCCTTAATTGGTTCAAACTCCAAGGGGATGAATAAGGTTTATTATCCCCCTTAAAACCCCAATAAAACACATCTCAAAAGTTACACCTTATTTTAAGCCTTTCTCATCCTTTCTAAGCAGAACACATTACTCCCTTTATGGCCCTGAGGCGCTTAACCAGAGCACCATATTGCGTGGTAATTATTTCTTGATCTAGGTGTCCTCCTCACTGGGCGCAGCCTCTGATTTCCATATCCAATTTCCTCATATCACCTAACTCAGCGTCTGGCACACCCCAGGTATTCCACATTTGTTTAAAGAACCCAAGTCTGCAACTTCACCAAAGATTCCTCTGTAAGAATCGCTATCATTAGAACTTTGTTCTGCAGTTGTTTTTTAAATTAGGTTCATTTTATTAATTCAGAGTAACCAGTAATTGGCTGTTTAAAAAGGCTAACTCTTAAATACAATATTTTCTTCTCTAAATGCCAATGTTTAAATTTCTTTTTACCTGTTTGAATGAAACTTTTTCATATATACATAAATATGTAATTATTATATCATTTCTCTGCTCTTTGAAATAGAATATACTGAGGATAACATACTCTTTCCAAGTCTCAGAGCCATGATTTGGAATAGGAATTCTGTTTCTGTAGAACAATAAACTCCCAAGTGCCTATTGAGATATGTTTCTTTGCCTCTGCATTTTTTTAAGTGATAGATACGATAAATTAATTAAGTGATAGCTATGATTTTCAGTTTAGGTTTTTCTACCTTCTCCCTTTCTGTTACCAGATGCTTGTAATCTCTGATGGGAGCTCACCTCCAACAAGAGTCTGCCTTTAGAGCACAGACATGATAGCCACGCACACAGAGTGATCGCTCTGCTGGGTGACTCCTGTCTCTGTTACCAGCCCTCCCCCGAAACCAACACCGCCCTCCCCACTCGCTTGGAAGGTGAAACTCCTGGCCCTGGAGGAAGCTGATTTCTTAAAGAGACAGCAAGTGTGTGGGAAGGGTAGCAGAGAGGGTGAAAAGACAGCTGTTGAAACCACTTCCAGGAGAGAAATTGGATTTGTTCTGCTTTTATTGATGAGCTCACACTTAGCAGTGACTCTGGATTAATTTACCTTAAACATTTTAAATACAGCACGACAATATAGTTTAGAACCATGAACTGAGCAATCAGCCTTTCCAGCCTGAGCTGGCTTGGGAATTAAGATAGAGTCCTCTAGGGCATTTACCACAGAAGAAATTTGTCTTATGTTGTAAAGCAACACAGTTTTTAAATAGCACTTCTTACTAATTACTAGGGAAATGAAGTATCAGCTTTGGAATCACTTAGGTCGTTTGGGCCAACATCAAATATATACAGATTCCCACCCTGGATTATATGGGCTTTGGGAAAGATGTATACGGGCACTTCCTGTCAACAGTGTTAACATACAAAGCAGGGAAATTCAGGAATGATATACAAGATTTATTTCATCTTTATATTTATATAAAACAATGTTTTTTGTTTCATATAAAACTGTTATAGTTTTCTTTGGGATTTTTATTGACAGTGTGTTGACAAGTGTAGCTTGGTGTGTTTTCATTTGATTGAGAGAAATCATTCTCTTGTGAGTCCCTCTTTGTTATTAAATTATAAAGAAGGTTGGCCTCGTGAATCTAGATTTAGGGACAGCAAGATTCCTGAGTTTTTTGAAAGTCCTAGAAAAAGCTACATTATCCCATGTTAGTCAGAGTGGATTTCCAAGGAGGAAATGAACTGATGTAATCATCCTTGTGTTTGCCTTCTTTCTTTCTTTTTTAAAAATCTATATTGTGATAAAATCACATGCCATATGTTAGTCTTCTCGGGCTGTTATAACAAGATAGATGGGTGGCTTAAATAGCAGATATTTATTTCTCATAATTCTTGAAGCTAGGAAGAATAATATCAGGTGTTGAAAGATTTAACTCTTGGTGAAGGCCTCCTCCTGGCTTGTAGACAGCACCTTCTCACCATGTTCGCACAAGTCCTTTCCTGACTGAATGCGTGTGTAGAGAGGACCTCACCATCTTCCTTACAAGTGCACCAGTCCCATCACAAGGGTCCACCCTCATAACCCAACATAAACCTAATTTTTTTCCAAAGGCCCCACATCCAAACACCATTATGTTGGGGTTAGAACTTCAACATATAAATGTGGGGAAGATACAAGCATTCACCCCATAACATCATACAATTCACCCATCTAGAGTATACAACTGGAGAAGGAAATGGCAGCCCATTCCAGTATTCTTGCCTGGGAAATCCCATGGACGGAGGAGCCTGGTGGGCTATAGTCCATGGGGTCACAAAAGAGTCAGACATGCCTTAGTGGCTAAACAACAACAAAGTATAGTATACAACTCAATGCATTTTCAAATATGCACTGATATGCCCAACTGTTGCTATAGTCAACTGGAACATTTTCCTTATCTCAAAAAGAAACCCAAGGACTTCCCTGGTGGTCCTGTAGTAAAGAATCACCTGCTGATGCAGGGGACACAGTTTCAATCCCTGGTCTGAGAAGATTCCAGACCAGGAATCTTCTGGAATCCTGTGGTGCACCACAACCATTGAGCTCACGCTCTGGAGCCCAAGTGCCGCAATTACCAAAGCCCACACACCCTAGAGCTTGCGCTCCACACTAAGAGAAGACCTGCAACAAGAAGCCCGCGCACCACAGCTGGAGAGCGGCCCCTGCTTGCTGCTGCTCGAGAAAGCCTTCTCGAAGCAAGGACACAGCAGTCAAAAATAAAATAAATACATTGTATACCACCAACAAAGAGAAGGTTATTTTAAAAAAGATAAAATAGTCTCTTCCAATCCCCAATCCTAAAGCAAATTTCTGTCTCTATGAAAAGTGAAAGTTGCTCAGTCATGTTCAATTCTTTGGGACCCCATGGACCCATTGGATTTTCCAGGCCAGAATACTGGAGTGGGTAGCCTTTCCGTTCTCCAGGGAATCTTCCCAGCCCAGGGATCCAACCCAGGTCTCCCACACTGCAGGTGGATTCTTTACCAACTGAGCTATCAGGGAAGCCTGTAAATTTACCTTCTATATGAATGGACTCCTATAATGCGTGGTCACTGGTGACTTAGATGAATGATCTGGTTGAGGGTCTCTCATGAAAGTGCAGTCAAGATGTTGTGGGGGTCTACAGTTATGTGAAGACTTTTCTGTACCTGTCTTGTGGGATGGTTCTCTCACATGACCACTGGCAGAGGCCCTCCATTCCTCCTCACGCAGACCTCTCCACAGCCTGCTGGCACGTCCTCACAGTATGGTAGTTGGGTCCTCCGATCAGCCCTGGGATTTCTTTGGAAGGAATGATGCTAAAGCTGAAACTCCAGTACTTTGGCCACCTCATGAGAAGAGTTGACTCATTGGAAAAGACTCTGATGCTGGGAGGGATTGGGGGCAGGAAGACAAGGGGACGACAGAGGATGAGATGGCTGGATGGCATCATGGACTCGATGGACGTGAGTCTGGGTGAATTCCAGGAGTTGGTGATGGACAGGGAGGCTTGGCGTGCTGCAATTCATGGGGTCGCAGAGTCAGACATGACTGAGCAACTGAACTGAACTGAACTGAACAGCAAATGCCCTGAAAGAAAACAAAGGAAACCGAATTCCATTTTATTACTTAAAGTCTCAGAAGTCACAGGCCATCACTTTCACCACATTCTATTTGTTAAACATGGGTCATTAAATCTACATTCAAGGGAAGAGGAGTAGGCTGTAATTCTTGAAAGAAGCAGGATTAAAGAATGCGTGTCTGCTAGTCATTCAGTCGTCTCCGACTCTTTGCGACCCCATGGACTGCAGCCCATCAGGCTCCTCTGTCCATGAGATTCTCTAGGCAAGAATACTGGAGTGGATTGCCATTTCCTCCTCCAGGAGGATCAGGGAATATGTAGACATATTTATAAATCACCACAGATATATTACTGGATTAACAATCAATTTAAAAAACTAGTACCATTTTTTACACCAGCAACAATTTACTAGAAAATGTAAGAACAAAACATGCTATTTACCATAATATCAAAAATAAGAAGTTTCTAAAAATTAATCAAGAATACCAAGTCTGCAATAAGGGTTTATAGAAAAAGATCTGATTAAATGGAGAGATATTCTATGTTCTAGGATGAAAGTGGTTAATGTAAGTTCCCCTGATGCCAAAAGAATTGTCTAGAACCAGTCTAATTCCTGAGTTAGTTGCCAGGGGACTCAGCTCCACAAACCTGCACAAAGGAGACTCTCTCTGAGACCTTGCATATGATGTGGAATCCTACTGATGTAGCCATGGCCATCTGAGATAGTTTGCAATCTGCCAGATGAGTTAACATAGAGGTTTCCAAGGAGAAGACATTCCTAACCTTGTTCCATGCCTGGATCACGGTGGGGTGGGCAGGTATGGTGAGAGGTGGGATAAGGATTTTAGCTGCTGATGTACACCATATACCATCTGCCATGTTTCAAGGGAAAACATAGAGCTAAGGGGCCATGTCTGGCAGCTACAGACAGCAACAGGGTGGGAGAGAAATTAAGTGAATGTTGTGGGGTCGCAAAGAGTTGGACATGACTGAGCGACTTCACTTTCACTTTTCACTTTCATGCGTTGGAGAAAGAAATGGCAACCCACTCCAGTGTTCTTGCCTGGAGAATCCCAGGGACAGGGGAGCCTGTTGGGCTGCTGTCTATGGGGTCGCACAGAGTTGGACACGACTGAAGCGACTTAGCAGCAGCAGCAGACAATCAGTGGTGTCCATTTCTTTGCGATCCCATGGACTGTAGCCGGCCAGGCTCCTCTGTCCATGGGATTCCCCATGCAAGAACACTGGAGTGGGTAGCCATTCCCTTCTCCAGGAGATATTCCTAATCCAGGGATTGAACCTGGGTCTCCTGCATTGCAGGTGGATTCTTTACTGTCTGAGCCGTCAGGGAAGCCTGGAGTGGGAGAAGAGGTGAGCAAAAAGAAGAGAAAACCTAAAGGCCAAACTTCTGAAGAGAATATGGCTATTGACCAAATGGGACATTACTGAAGAAGCTGACTTAACCTGCCACCTAATCCTAACCTGTAAAAAATGGAGATAGGCAGGTTTCAGAGGTCTGAGGTGCTGTGGCTCAGGGATCCCCCTTCCTTCCTGAGTCAGGGGCCTCGGAGGTTCCTAAGGGGCTGTGTGAGTCTCCAGGGTGACCCTGGAACAAGTGACCTCTGGCCCCAAGGCCTCCCTTGATTCTGGGCCCCACCTCCAGGAAGAGAGAAGATGAAGGCCACAGGCACAGTTGTCGGGGTTGGGGGAGGCAGCCAGAGAGACATCCTGTCCCAAGCATGTTGCAAATAGGGTTTCTGGGGGATAGAGCCTTGGGTCTGGGGGTCATCTAGGGGGTGCTGGTTTCTTGAGCTCCTGTATAACTTCTTTCTCTATCTTCATTCCCAGGATGCCTGTCATAGCTGGAGTGATCTTCATGATGGACAAGTTCTGATTTATGCTGGAAAGGTGTCCCAACATGGGCTTTGTTACACTGGGAAATAACGACAACAGTGATAGCTAAGCTTGACTGAGTACTCTTTAGATGTGAGGCCCTGTTCTAAGGACCAACTCATTAATCCTTACAATCCCTCCAAGATTATCTCTGAATATCTCCACTTTACAAAAGAGGAAACAGACACAGAGAAGACAGTAACTAGTCCAGGGCAACACAGCTAGTGAGGAGCCTCTGGTTATGTGGATGGACAAACACGGGAAGGACACACAGACTTCAGATTACAGCGCCCATGCTGCTTCCACACCTCACCTCTGCTGGTTATTAGAAGGGCTGGGGCAGTGAACAGTGTAGTCTGGGCTGAATGAAAGCAAACCATGGAGTCAGATGGCCTGAGTTCCAGTCCTGGATCTAACACTTATTAGTTGGCCTACAACAAGTTAGGTCCACAGCAACTTAGGCTCTTCAAGCCTCAGTTTCCTCATCCTTAAAAAGCAGCTGGTTGTATTAGTACCTATCTCATAGGTTGTTATCAGTATTAAACGAGATAACGTGTTAGTTAATTCTAATGACTGGGCTGGATATTGGAGCTATAACCCACATGCTGTTTGACTATATTCTATCCATATATCCTTTTATATCCAGACAGCAGGAAGAAGGAAGGTGGGAAGGACTAAAGATGCCGTCTTTCTTTAAAGGAACCCTCCAAGAAGTCCTACACAACTTTCCTGCTTCCATCTCCTAGGGCAGGACTTAGCCCCATGGCTACTCTAGGCGCAAAGGAGATTGGGAAATACCTCATGGCCCTGAATCCAGGTTCTGAGTCCCAGGAGGAGGGGATAATGGATGATGAGTAGGCAGACAGCAATCTCTGCCACACTCTTCCAGACATGTGTAAGTTCTCAGAAGAGAATTCATCATGGAAGTGGGTGATACACTTGATCTTACATTCGTAGCAGAAACTTCTGGTTGCTTGCTCAATGCCCATTCAACGTCTCCCTTTCTAGCAGAATCCCATCTTGAGGGGAGGGGGATGCATTTGTGAATAAAAAAGGCTGTTTTCTTTACTTCCTTTGTATACAGTGGAGCCATATGACTCAATCTGATCTATGAAGCATAAGCCAACATCTTGGTATTTCTGGGAAACCTTTTGCCTCTTAGATAGAGATTCTGGAGCTTCCTTTCCTTCTTCCTGCTCAGAATACAGACTTGATGGCTAAAGGCAAAGCACAACCTTGAGACCAAAAGGGAAAGGTCCAGTGAAGAGAGGAGGCCTTAGTTCTAAAATCCTGAAGCCTCTCAGCTAACGCTGGTGACGACGCACCTGGACTCCTTGTATAAGCGAAGAAACCTAAGCCACTGCTGGCTGGCTTTCCATTTCACACAGGTCATACTACCCTCATAGACACACTTTGCTTAGGAAAGAATCAGCCATTGTCAGTTTCATCCATGGGACCAGAACCCTCGCCAACAGACACCAAGGCACAAATTCATTGCAACTGCTGCCGCCCTGCCAGTATTGGGTGGAGAGGAAAAAATAAGACTGAGGTGCAAATATTTGCAAGGCACAGAAAGGACTGATAAGATCAAAATGGATGATTCTGGTAGGGAGTCTTGATTTTTGGAAGAAAGAGGGGAAAGGTCAGGGAGGAAGACAGCACAGGGTAAAGCGCTGTAGAGAGATTCCTTTCTGTCTCCTCCAATCTTTCTACCTTTTTTGTCATCTCTGTTTTTCTCCTCCAACCTCTTCCTAGCTGCCATTCTCCTAGTACAGAATTCCTGTAACTTTCTCAAGCCGAGCGTTTTAAATTCTTCATCCCTTAGCCCGTTTTTATAAACGGTTTAAATTGCTGTAATATACAAAGGATCAAGTAGTCCAGGTGATTAAGGCAAAGTGCAAAGGAATACATTTAAGAAACTTAATTCCTCTGCGGGGACATATATGACTTGAACAAATGGAAAAGACAAAATATTTCCATATAAGAAAATTAAGAACATTAATTTTATCTGAAGTCATTTATACCACCATCTTGGTTTCGAAAGAAATGTTAACTGGATATTATTGAGAAATAGGCAAGCTGGTGACAAAATTCTTGTGGAAAAATAAAAGGGTTATGGAGTCAGACTATCTCCATCCCTATTCCACGATGGAAATGGAAGAAAGTAAACAAACAGAAAAGTTCTGGTAAGGCATAGCCTGTGCGCGACTCACATCCGTGGCACTTCATTCAGCTGGCAGGAACGAGTCACCCGGCCAGAGCTGGATGCTGAGGGGCTGGAATACCGTGGCCTCCCAGTGGCACTGTGCTATGGAAGGGGAATCGCTTTCTTTACTTCTTATGGTAACTTACAGGATACTCAGGCAGTAAAGAATCTGCCTACAATGCAGGAGACCTGGGTTCGTTCCCTGGGTTGAGAAGATCCTCTGGAGGAGGGGATGGCAACCCATTCCAGTATCCTTGCCTGGAGAATCCCATTCACAGAGGAGCCTGGTGGGCTACAGTCCATAGGGTCCCAAAGAGTTGGGCACGACTGAGCATCTAACATCTTTTTCATAGACTCCTTCCTGAGGTTTAAGCAGGTTAAGTAACTTTCCCCAGTTCATATTAGTCACTATCAGGGCTGGGAATCAAACTAGGCAGCAAGGCATCCCAAGCCTAAGCTCTTTTCTCCACAGCAAGTTACATAATAGAGCTGGGAGGGAACTTAGACCTGACCTAGTTTCACCCTCGACTGTGACAGGCTTGCAGCCTTCTCCTGGACCAGGCATTGGTCTCTGCTCAATTACATGTTTTGCCTCCCTGACAAATGGACTGGCTGATTGTCCGCCATATGAGCAAGCTGAAGTCCCAGGCCTCCAAATGGCATGCCTGAGGTCCTGTCCTAGTTAACGGCAGAAGTGGAAGGGGCCTATGTCAGTTCATCACTCTGTCTCCTAGGCCACCCTGCCACGATCCTCTTCTCTCCTCGATGTGAACTCATACCAAGCCATGAAATCCCTCTTGTCAGAGGGCAAGTTCTTTACCTTCACAGTGAGGGTTAAATATGACTCATGGGCAGTTTTACAAGTAGTGATAATTTCACAGAAAAGTCTGGCTTCTCATTAGAAGTTGTCACTTCTGAAGCCTAACCAGCTACACTTCCTTGTCTTTTTTTTTTTTTTTTTTTCACAATATGGACATATTTTGGGGAAAAAAAAATTTTTTTTTTTTTTGGCCACAAGGCATGTGGGATCTTAATTCCCCCACCAGGGATTGAAAGTGCAACCCCTCACCTTGCAAAGGCATCTTAACCACTGGACCACCAAGGAAGTCCTATACTTCCTTCTTGATTGCCCCCACTCTAGACAAGAACAAAGTTTTCTCTGGCTTTCCTTCCTCCTGGAATTCGGTTTGGAAACTGCCCTTTCCTCCCAACTCCTCACATCTGGAACTGGTTTCTCTCTCAGCTACTTGTCTCCAAATCTGGACCTTCTCTCTCTCTTTTTTTAAAAAATATTTGTTTATTTATTTCTAGCTGTGACTGCACTGGGTCTTCGTGGCTGCACGTGGGATGTCTCTGGTTGCCGTGAGCAGGCGCTACTCTCTGTTTCTGTGCATGGGCTTCTCATTGCAGTGGCTTCTCTTACTGTGGCCCCTAAGCTCTAGGTATGTGGGCTTAGCAGTTGCGGCACACAGGCTTCGTTGCCCCGTGGCATGTGGAATCTTCCCAGACCACGGATTGAACCTGTGTCCCCTTCACTGACAGGCAGATTCTTAATCCCTGGACCACCAGGGAAGTCCTGGACCCTCTTAAATGGTCATTTCCTTGCACTCCTAATCTGAGGCCAGACCCATTTTTGGAGTAATTCCAAATACCTTCTGCCTGGTAACTAGCCCTTGCCTTCCCTGGCAGTCATGGGGACAATCTGACAATGGGCCAGCTGTGTTGTGAGCTTTCCTGTGGGGCTTCGCCTCCTACGAGTAAACTCTCACCTACTGCTAATTTGCAGTTGTAGAACCCCCACAAACCCACCTTGAAGACCCCCTACCTCCTTCCTATTTGTGTGGGTTTGTTCTTGCCTGCCCCTGAAGACAGATACTTTTATAACACCCCCAGAACCCGAGGGTTCTTCATCACAGCAGACTGAAGCTGGCTTCACTTTCGCCTGTTGGGAATGATTCTCCTGAGGCACAGGACAGAATAGGTTGGTATCAATTATTTAGACACAAGAATCAAACCAAAACAACTCATAACCGGAGGCACTGGAGAGCTCTAATTAAAACCTCTTTAAAGAGAGTTTTGAGAGGTAATAATTATCTCGCTAAGTAACCCCTATTTAAGGTGGCCTCCAGAGTAGGAAACTTATTGTCTGAATAGGCCAACAGCCTTTAAATTTTATATGGATGAAAAAAAAGTTATAGAAATGAATAAAAATGGTTCCTCCTACTCATATATTTGACTCTGAAAATAATATGTTTCATTGCAAGTAATATTATGTGATATTTTAAGCCTCTGGAGTTGGATATTTGGTAGTGTAATAATTGATGTGTATTGGCATTCACTTTTGTGCACTCAAATCTTATTTTTGAGAAAAATACTGTATATCCAATTAATCACAATGTAATTAGGCCATAAAAAAATCGAATGAACCAGCAACAAACACTGTAACACTTACTATCCAGGATCACATCTTTCGTTAAGCCCTGAAAACAAATCGTCGGACCGAAAGGACAAACCCCTGCGAAAGACTGCAGTGCTCTTTCTACCAGAGGAATGATTAGGGGCCTCATAGCAGCCTTGAAGCCAAATCCAACATCTATGAATTTCCCATCCCAAGCCCTCTGATTATTCCTCTTCCCAGGAAGGAAAGGAAAGTCAGATGTCCTCTTGACAGGAAGTTGGAATGTGAAATTCATCCAAGGTGAGCCATCAGGGAGGAAGCTCTGTGGTGGGCAGAGAAGATGGAAGAGGCAGAAATCAAAGGTGCTCCCTGGACTTGTGATCAGGGCAAGGTGGCCATGCCAGCAACCTGTCGTCTGTCTGGAGGCCACTCTCCAGGTGTGAGAGACCAAGAAGAAGGGGTAGAAATGCAGAACGTGTGGAGGGGGTGTGGCACCTGGCTGGGGAACAGCAGTTGAGGGATAGATCACGAGTATGGGGCCAGCACAATGAGGATAAGCTCTGTTGGAGAAAGAGGCAGGGATTGAGGCAGAGCCAGTGCTGGCCGCAGGGAGAAACATCCTAGTTGCAATAAAATAGTGAGTGGAGAAGCCTTTTATAAAAAGGTAGTGTAGTCATGTTCATGGATTTCCCGAAGCTCCTTGGACAAGCAAGTTAGCATTGATCAGACTTTGTTCTTGGGACAGAGTTGTTAGAATGATGGGCAAAGGAAAAACCCACATATTTCTTGGGTTTTGAATCCAAAGGGACATTTACATTTCCAGTTGGAAGCGAACCCAGCTTTTGAGTACCAAAGCCAGCGTTTGTGCCATACACGATAGGCCTGGGAAGGTGACCTGAGGCTGTAACAGCCAGTCCTCCTGTCCGATGTCTGAGCTGGGGAGTAAGATAAGAGCCAAGGCGCTGGTGCATGGCCCTGTACTCTTGCCCTATCCCTGCCCTCTGAGGGCTGAGTCCAGGGGAAGGACCCCTTGAAGTTTAGGCATCCAGAAAGAGAGAGGACGTATGTCTTGCTATCCATCTGGTGCTCTACTCGCCTCACAAATGTGTGTGGGGAGGCCACAGGAGGGCTGGGTCCTGGCCAACCCTGACAACCCTTCGGACAGCTCAGAAGTGAGTTTCCTTGTGCAGAGACAAAGGGGTGGACTCAGAGTGTTAGCAAGAGAAATGGCAATGGAAAGATGCCCAAGGCTGTTCATCTACGCAGCAGTCTGAGTGTGGACGACAAAAGATGAAAACCCTTTGGGGATTTACGCTTTTCATATCTTCCTGGGATCAAGAATTCTGCAAGTTCATCCGTTCATTGGTGTGATAGTTTGCCTGTTATTATTTCGGTTCTTCACTTGTTCTCATAGGTTTTAGCATCTACTGTATTTCTAGAAATTAAATCTTGTATTAGCTCCCTAACCAGCGCTTTCCAGCTTTACAGAATGTTCCCTTATCTCATCCTGGGAAATGGTGATCAGTTCTGAATGGCCCTTCCCAGACGCTTCATTGGGTTTGGATACTCTGAGCAGACTGACTTTCAGCCTGAAAGGTAAAGTTTCAGAAATCTTAAACAATGGAACAAGAACCTTTGCATGGGCACATTGAAGAGAAGGAAAACACACATTCGCTCTCTTTACAATTTTCTACAGCTCTGGAATGACTTCACTTACGAAAAAATAGGAAGGAACATCTAATTTTCAGAAGTCAAAGACATTTACACTCTTACCTGGCAGGAAGGCAAACATTTAACTTCTTTGTTCATCTCAAGGTCATACAGGCTCAGAGAAAATCCAAACTTCCTTTTAACTCCAAGCCCCCTGACTTGCTATTAATCCCTTGGTCCTGAGATTTTGGAGCAAGTAAGGTGATGCCTATGTTCCAAGCATATCTGAGGAATAAAGTTTCCACAAATATTGGCAATGCAGTCAGTAAGCTATAGAGATGTAAGTGATCTAGGGACAAAAGTGTAACCATTCCCGGAGGCTGTCAAGAGCTGTTTGCCTCAAGCTCCCTTATTCTTAGGATTCTCTGGGGGAAGAACGGGTGGCAAGTGTGTTTATGGACCACACCTTGGGTGGATCCTCAACCTTGCTATTTCCAGAAGAATCCATTAACATGGCAGTACACACTGCATACATCCTGCCTCCTGTGTGTAGAATAGAAGGCTATTTTCTACACATTTCCAAAGGACAGTTTGTATGTTTCAATACCTATTTCCTTATTGTAAAGGGAAAGAAGTATAGGGACTTCCCCAGTGGTTCACTGGTTAAGACTTTGCCTTCCAATGCAGGGGTTTGTGAATGTGATCCCTGGTGGGGAGCTAAGATCTCACATGCCTCAGGACCCTAAAAAAAAAAAAAAACAAAACCCATAAGCAATATTGTAACAAATTCAGTAAAGATTTAAAAAATGGTCCACATAAAAATATCTTAAAAAAGCAAAAGAAGAGTGACTGAGGGTTTTTTTGTCTGTGAAAGTCCATGGATGTCCAGCCTAGTTACTGCAGTCATTGGAACAGCAGGAGTGTAGCCAGTGGTTTGGTCCATACTTCAGCCTGTTAGTTTCAACATCTGACCACAAATCATTCTCCTCACATGACTTGCAAGTGCCTCATATTGGTCACGAAAATGGATTAAGAAGTACAGATGGCTCAGTGTGTATCCATCACCCACAGTGGGAAAGTAATGCCAAGTGCACGCTGTGAGCTCATTCCAGGCAGCAACAAATGGCTTCCTTTCCAGTTATACTAAAAGCCAAAGGTTTTTCTTATTATAAAACAATGCTATTTAAATTATTGTTTGCTTTTGGTCTGATGTGAAGAGAGAGAGAGAGAAAAAAAGTGTGGGATTGCAAAGACCCTTTTCCTGCTGAGATGAAATGAAGAGGGATAGGCTGCAAGCTGAGAGGGCATATGTGGTCTCTGTTTGGCTCTAGATCCTGGGGTAGCAGAAAGACACCTTCACTCCATTGGAGGGGTGATGCAGATTCAGAAGGGAAGTGCAAAAACCTCCAAGGTCATGGGCTTTTTCTGAGAGGAAAGAAGAGCTAATGAAGGAAGCCACAAAGGGATGGCAAGGGAACCGAGAAGGAATGAATCTGTCAATAGTAATTTGCCATCTGCTTTTGTTATACACAAGACAATTAGGTGACATCTAAGGCTGAGTTCTTCAAGGGCGGTCATAAACAAATAGAGCTTCTTCAAGCATCTGTAGTGGGTGCATAGATTAACTTGGGCAGTGATTTATTTGCAACTCAGCTGGTGATCGATGGTCTGGCAGCTGGATCTCTGGGCTTTGAAGAATTCTTGAAGCTATTTGGTAAGTTGAAGAATGATGTTCAGAGAGTAGCTGGTGTCAGCTAAGGCAGGGCCCCTCAGCAGAATGTGAGCCTTACCCTGAGCAAATCCACACATTTGATTTTGGTGTGTGTGTTCCAAAGTGAGCTGACCCAAGGGACTGGCTTATACTAACCAAATGCATAAGCTGCTAAGTCGCTTCAGTCATGTCCGACTCTGTGCGACCCCATAGACGGCAGCCCACCAGGCTCCCCCGTCCCTGGGATTCTCCAGGCAAGAACACTGGAGTGGGTTGCCATTTCCTTCTCCAAAATGCATAAGAGGCAGATACAAAAGCCCAGCTGATAATTCATTAATCTTTAGCAGGAAACGTA
Organism: Budorcas taxicolor; assembly: GCF_023091745.1. Taxonomy (NCBI): domain Eukaryota; kingdom Metazoa; phylum Chordata; class Mammalia; order Artiodactyla; family Bovidae; genus Budorcas; species Budorcas taxicolor. Next base: position 81,529,315 of record NC_068919.1, read on the forward strand.
ACAGTTGACATACTGTGCCAATTGGTCAGCATACTGACTCTCTGGAGAGACGGGAAACTCCAGTGTTCATGGGATCAGGCAGGTAAAGAAATGAATTGACCAAGTGTAAGGTAAAAGGGGGACATGGGAATTGTGCTGAACAGAGGACCCTATTCCTCTTCTAAACAATGAAGCCAGTATGATCTCCACCCAAAGGCTGCTGTTCAAGGGGTGGTGCGTACAGAACTTCTGATTTTTAAAGAAGTTAAGGTTCAGAGTTATATAAGAAATTTCCTGATTTATAAATATTAGTAATTTATTTTTAAAAGTTTTAAAACCCACTGTATAAGCCAAATATGCCTACATGCTTTTCATTTGTAACTTCTCACTAAATTATAACCAGAATTCTGCTTTGAGAGCCAATTTCAGGTCAAGGGAGTTAGTTGGTTGAGCTCGGTGTTTAACATCATCAAACTGTAAAAGCATGGTGTGTCTGTTTCTATTCAATGCTCAGGCCAAGAAGGGTTTAAGTCTTCTCTGGTCCAGAAATACAGTCACATGTGTCTCAACTTCACAGGTTTCATTAAAACCATCAACCCCTGTGCTAGCAACACTTTCTTTATTTACACTGTGGTGTTTGCCAAGTTTAAGACTCCACATTTCTGGACACCTTCTGGGTTTACCCCCATCATCTAGAGTTTACCAAGCCCTGCTTTTACCTAAGGATTCAGGAGCACTTTGTCCAAGAGGATACACAATCCTATCCACTAGCTATTGATTTTTTTTGTTTAATTTTCCAAAGGAAACATCGATAATAATAATAGTATTATTTTATTCAACAAGTGCTTACTGAACTCCTGCATTGAACCAAACATTGAGCTGGATACTAGGGAGGGTTGCATGAGCATACAAAAGAGAACTCAAGGAGCTTACATTCTAATCATTGCCAACATTTATCAAGACCTTTCAATGTACCAGGCTCTGCGGGAGACACTTTATGTAATTATCTCATTCAATCTTCAGGTCAACTCAAAAGTCTGTATCATAAATATTTCTGTTTTATGGTTAAGAAATTGTGACTAATCAAGATCTAATGATCCCACCTCCACTATCCAGAGAGGTAATGTGGGTCCCCATCTGTCAACCTCAGTGGCTTCCTAGGCACCGAGACTCAACTTTCCCCGCCACACTGTCTTGGGACTAGACTTGGTAGATGTGAAGTGGGCAGGGTTTTCTGATGGGAATTCCATGTTATGTGTTAAGTTCAGCTCAGTCACTCAGTCGTGTCCAACTCTTTGTTAACCCCATGAACCGTGGCATGTCAGGCCTCCCTGTCCATCACCAAATCCCAGAGTCCATCCAAACCCATGTCCATTGAGTTGGTGATGCCATCCAACCATCTTATCCTCTGTTGTTCCCTTCTCCTCCTGCCCCTAATCTTTCCCAGCATTAGGGTCTTTTCCAATGAGTCAGCTCTTCACATCAGGTGGCCAAATGATTGGAGTTTCAGCTTCAACATCAGTCCTTCCAATGAACACCCATCTCCTTTAGGGTGGACTGGTTGGATCTCCTTGTAGTCCAAGGGACTCTTAAGAGTCTTCTCCAGCACCACAGTTCAAAAGCATCAGTTCTTTGGTGCTCAGCTTTCTTTATAGTCCAACTCTCACATCCATACATGACCTCTGGAAAAACCAAAGCCTTGACTAGACAGACCTTTGTTGACAAAGTAATGTTTCTGGTTTTGAATATGCTGTCTAGGTTAGTCAGAGCTTTTCTTCCAAAGAGCAGGCATCTTTTAATTTCATGGCTGCAGTCACCATCTGCAGTGATTTTGGAGCCCAGAAAAATAAAGTCAGCCACTGTTTCCACTGTTTCCCCATCTATTTGCTGTGAAGTGATAGGACCAGATGCCATGATCTTCATTTTCTGAATGTTGAGCTTTAAGCCAACTTTTTCACTCTCCTATTTCACTTTCATCAAGAGGCTCTTTAGTTCTTCTTCACTTTCTGCCATAAGGGTGGTGTCCTCTGCATATCTGAGGTTATTGATATTTCCCCTGGCAATCTTGATTCCAGCTTGTGCTTCTTCCAGCCAGCGTTTCTCATGATGTACTCTGCATATAAGTTAAATAAGCAGGGTGACAATATACAGCTTTGATGTACTCCTTTTCCTATTTGGAATCAGTCTGTTGTTCCATGTCCAGTTCTAACTGTTGCTTCCTGACCTGCATATAGGTTTCTCAAGAGGCAGGTCAGGTGGTCTGGTATTCCCATCTCTTTCAGAATTTTCCACAGTTTATTGTGATCCACACAGTCAAAGACTTTGGCATAGTCAATAAAGCAGAAAGGTCTTTCCAATTTAGGAGTTCTTAATACTCATTATTAGAAGAGATACCATTTTCTCGGTGCTTACTTTGTGCTAGGCTCCATGCTAAGCATTTTATATATATTCTAAGATATCCACAAAGTAGGTATTATTGTACCTTTTTTACAGATGAAGAAATGGGAGCTCAGAGAAGTCAATAGCCTGTCCAAGGTTACATGGAGGGCAGCTGCACATCACTGGGCACTGACATTGTAGATTGTGGAGTTAGGCAATACATGACCTAGTCAGTTGTTCACAGAGCTCACAAATGGTGGTGATGAGCACTGACCCAGAATGAATACAGTCAGATTGAAACACAGGTGAAGGGAAAAGTGGAAAGGAAAGACAATTCCAGGATGCATTTGAGAGAAAACCCCAAAAGAAGTGGGAGATGCCACCCACATGTGAGAACAACCTCTCCAACTTCACAATTTTCCTTGTGGTCAATCCAACCTATTGGAACAGTTGGCTTAACTAGTTGGCTAAAAAGACAAGCAACTGGTTTCTTCACTTATAAGAGAGTCTTGCAAAACTGTTGGACTTGTTCGGTTTCTCTGATCTCACCAACCTGGGAATGGAATTGACCTCCTTGACAGAGGTCAATATCTGTCAATATCAATTGACAGATATTTGGCATTATGTGGACAAGGCGGAATAAACAATCAACCTAAGATCCAAAATGTCTATGTCAAGATAGAGTTAAGAAGAGTCAGAGTGTTTGTAGATCATGAAGCTTCCCTGTTTATGGTTTGTCCTATTGTCCTAGCTGGCTTGAGGAAGGAAACAGTCTCCTAAGGTTTAAAAATAAATAAGTAGGAGGCTATCAAAAGTCATCAACTAAAACAGTCCTTGGAGAACAGCCAACAACAGGACTGTTATCTAACAGGGGCAGCTTTCCTGAGCAACTGTCAGATCCTTGGCATGTCAAAATGGATTGCAAATGGAACCAGTAGTTTTGGAATTCTAGAATGTTAGATCTGGAAGGGGCTTTAGGGGCCAGCTAGGCCATCTAGGCCATCTATCTTTTTTTCCAAGTGAGGAAAAACTTAAGGCCCACAGAGACAGAATGTCTTATTCAAGGTCACTCAGCCAATGATGGAGGAGCATTAGAGTGAAGGCTTCCTTCCTAAAGCTCCAGCATATCCAGATCAACAATTCTGCCTCTTTGAGGACTGCTTAGGGCTATTTGGGGAGGTCTTTAAATAAATAATTTATTTATGAATGTCACAAATTCAAAAGCCTCTCTAAACTTTTACATTCAATTTACTTATATTTCTACTTATCAAATAGACCTATTTAACCCAGTTAAAATTCTTTAAAATCTATTCAACATTAATGTAAAGGTAAGATATTTCATTTTCATTTTTAAAGGTTTTTAAGTGCATGAACTATATATAAGCAATTTCCCTAAATATTTAACCCTAACAAATCTAACACATCTTTGCCAAGAGAATGCACTGGTCATAGCAAACACCCCCTTCCAACAACACAAGAGAAGACTTTACACATGGACATCACCAGATGGTAAATACCTAAATCAGATTGATTACATTCTTTGCAGCCAAAGATGGAGAAACTCTAAACAGTCAGCAAAAACAAGACCAGGAGCTGACTGTGGCTCAGATCATGAACTCCTTATTGCCAAATTCAGGCTTAAATTGAAGAAAGTAGTGAAAACCACTAGAGCATTCAGGTATGACCTAAATCAAATCCCTTACGATTATACAGTGGGAAGTGACAAATAGATTCAAGGGATTAGATCTGATAGATAGAGTGCCTGATGAACTATGGACAGAGGTTCATAACATTGTACAGGACACAATGATCAAAACCATCCCCCAAAAAAGAAATGCAACAAGGCAAAATGGTTGTCTGAGGAGGCCTTACAAATAGCTGAGAAAAGAAGAGAAGCTAAAGGCAAAGGAGAAAAGAAAAGAGATACCCATTTGAATGCAGAGTTCCAAAGAATAGCAAGGAGAGATAAGAAACCCTTCCTCAGTGATGCGTAAAGAAATAGAGGAAAATAATAGAATGGGAAAGACTAGAGATCTCTTCAAGAAAATTAGATACCAAGGGAATATTTCATGCAAAGATGGGAATAATAAAGGACAGAAATGGTATGGACCTAACAAGCAGAAGATATTAAGAAGAGGTGGCAAGAATACATAGAAGAACTATACAAAAAAGATCTTCATGACCCAGATAATCACAATGGTGTGATCACTCACCTAGAGCCAGGCATCGTGGAGTGCAAAGTCAAGTGGGCCTTAGGAAGCAACACTATGAACAAAGCTAGAGGAGGTGATGGAATTCCAGTGGAGCTATGTCAAATCCTAAAAGATGATGCTATGAAAGTGCTGCACTCAATATGCTAGCAAATTTGGAAAATTCAGCAGTGGCCACAGGACTGGAAAAGGTCAGTTTTCATTCCAATCCCAAAGAAAGGCAATGCCAAAGAATGCTCAAACTCACACAATTGCACTCATCTCACACACTAACAAAGTAATGCTCAAAATTCTCAAAGCTAGGCTTCAACAGTACTTGAACCTTCCAGATGTTCAAGCTGGATTTAGAAAAGGCAGAGGAACCAGAGATCAAATTGCCAATATCCGTTGGATCATCAAAAAAGCAAGAGAGTTCCAGAAAAACATCTGCTTCTGTTTCACTGACTACACCAAAACCTTTGACTGTGTGGATCAGAATAAACTGTGGAAAGTTCTGAAAGAGATAGGAATACCAGACCACCTGACCTGCCTCCTGAGAAATCAGAATGCAGGTCAAGAAGTAACAGTTAAAACTGAACAGGGAACAACACACTGTTTTCAAATTGGGAAAGGAGTATGTCAAGGCTGTATATTGTTACCCTGCTTATTTAACTTCTATGCAGAGTACGTCATGCGAAATGCTGGGCGGGAGGAAGCACAAGCTGGACTCAAGATTGCTGGGAGAAATATCAATAATCTCAGATATGCAGAGGACACCACCCTATGGCAGAAAGTGAAGAAGAACTAAAGAGCCTCTTGATGAAAGTGAAATAGGAGAATGAAAAAGTTGGCTTAAAACTCAACTTTCAGAAAACGAAGATCATGGCATCTGGTCCCATCACTTCATGGCAAATAGATGAGGAAACAGTGGAAACAGTGACTTTATTTTTCTGGGCTCCAAAATCACTGCAGATGGTGACTGCAGCCATGAAATTAAAAGATGCCTGCTCTTTGGAAGAAAAGCTCTGATCAACCTAGATAGCATATTCAAAAGCAGAGACATTACTTTGTCAACAAAGGCCCATCTAGTCAAAGCTATGGTTTTTCCAGTAGTCATGTATGGATGTGAGAGTTGGACT